>NW_027325378.1:2873346-12873346 GCF_036924035.1 Leuresthes tenuis | reverse complement strand
CTCTTTGCCTCGAGTTTCCAGTGTGGTTTATTACAGATACTGGGCGTGCACTAAAGGAGGAGACGGATTACGTGACATGCCCTGACATGCATCAAATGAAGAGGGTGACAGGGACTGATAGAAGTAGGATCCATTAAAAGTAAAAGCAACGAGAGAAGTTGAGAGAATAGAAAGTGGGAGGAGAGAGAGAATAGGAGAGGAGGAGGAGGAGGAGGAGGAGGAGGAGTGCAAACTGAGTGTACAGAAGCATTACATCATTCTTGACCTCATTAGGGCTTTTCTCTCCCACCACCACCCCACCCCTCACTCTGTTACTCTCTAGCTCTCCTACATATCCAGTCTGCCTGTCTGCTCTCAGTATTTCCAGCATTGTGTGGCTAACCATTCTGCTCTGTGTAAGGAGGCAAATGGAGTCTTCTCAGGTCGACTTCTAAGAAGTAAGAAGTAGGCACGAGCAAGACTGTGCTGCTTAAAGGTCCTGTCAGATATGTTATTGGCAGCCTTGTTTGTTTAGCAGCAGTTAAAGGCCCAACAAATGCATGTCATTGTATTGAAGTCCAATACTGAACAATGCTGGTGTGCTGTTCTGCGGCTGTCCAGTGTGTCACGATCAGAAAATGTCAGTCACTCTGGAAATGCTGCACTCTGGTGGACAGTCACAGCAAGTGCAAGTTATTTACCTAAAGCCACCCAGACTTCTTCAGGAATTATTTGGTTAGCTGTGTGTGATTTATTATTATTTTGAGTGCAGTAAAGCAGTTTTTTTTTTTTACTTACTGCCTTTTCTTGAGTTAGTGATGAGTTAAAATTGTGTTAGTTTATCGTGAACATGCCGTAAGGCTGTGAGCTGTCGTGTGGTGTCATCAGAATGCATCTTTTTAGGGATGGTTGTTATCAAGTCTGCCCCACGAGTCTGTATGAGGAAGAAAAGTCCAGAGGCGACTGCACTGGTGTTCTGAAACATAAAGGGAAACTCCTTCTAGCTCCAGCTGTTCTTCACCTCGCAACTGAAACCAGGTCTTAACATGTCATTGCCTTAATTTAAGATTTAGTTAGCGTTTGGAGAAACTAAAGCAAAAGTCCCGTTGTGTATGAATGGCGCCCTGTTTGGAAACGCAGGCTCGCTGCAGCCGTTTACAGCAGCTGAACAGAGGAGTTGAAACTTTTGCGCCACCCAAACTCCTGATGATCGCTGCACTTACAGGATAATTTGGCAGAAGACATCTTTGCTAATCGCGTGTTCTTGGTGTTTGCTCACTGAAGCAGGGGTAACAATACTGTTTATGATGACATGACATTCTTTGTTGTCTGCTACTAATTGGACACAACTAAAAGGGTAGCAGTTGTGAAACTGTTTGAAGAAACTCATCCGGTTTGACATAAAGTCTTACTTGTATCTTGTAGCCACAGCCTTCTGTTCTCATCTTCCAGACACTTCATATAAGTTTGCGCTCGGCGTTATTGTCACGTGTGTATTTGTGTCCAATTTGTCTCCAAGTGAGGCACTAATAGGGTTCTAAATGGAAGCATAAATGGCTAATCTGTTTCTATTTTCGCACTTCTCCCTTTTGTCTCTCTGTCCTCTAGTCATCGGAGCTGGATGACATCCTGAACGACCTGCAGAATGCTCAGCCGCAGCTCTTCTGCGAGCCCCGGCCTGTTTCGTTGCCCAGTCCTATGGACAAACAGAACATCATCAATGACATCCTGCAGATGTCGGAGACCAATCCTGCCATGGCGCAGCAGCAGCAGCACAGAGGCCTCGGAACTGGCATGGGCCCAACAAGTGAGTCCTTCTCTCACTCAGAAAAACAAGGGCACGGAACAGAAACTGTGCTTGTTGCTAATTAGGCATGTGACCACAATCCCTGCTTGTTTTTAGACTTTGGAGGTGTTCGACCGGGCCAGCCAGGCAGGGGTCTGCCTGTGAGGAGCGTCTCTCTGGATATGAATGTGTCCCCTCAGCAGCCCTCATTGCAGTATCCCATAAGAGCCACAAGCCCATACACGCTCATGCAGCAGCAAGGCATGGTGGGAAGTCACGGCATGATGCCAAACCAGTCCGGTATGGTCAATGCAGGTAAGTCTCAGCGTCAGCTTATGTGGCCTCTTCCCATTGTGGGAATCTGTGTGTTCTTGCTGTTGTTCCTCGGTGTGTTTTGATTTGAAATTGAGTCACTGTTAAGATGCTCAGTGGAACAGTGAAGCATGAAAGTGCCCAGCCTAAGAAGCAACAGATTTAGTCACAGGTGCTCTCGCATATTGTCTCCGAGACACAGGCGCATTCTTTGTGATTAACAGCTCTTTTTTTCACAATATCTCCAAAGTAATCCGTAAACACGAACGTAAACCTTTTATGTTGACATTATTTTTTGTGACATTTCTACCTGACAACCCTCAAGTGTCAAAACCAGTACCACATCAGTTGCCTCTGTGTGTTGACACTTGTAGCTGCTTCCAAACTCTGAGGAAACTTCTTTTCCTCTCTGTCTCTCACCCTAACATATCGCATCATGACGCAGTGACTCACTTCCTGTCACAGGAAATAGTCGCCCACACAGGCGCAAAGTTTCTCTCACTGTCTCTCCCACATATCAGTCGTCCTCAAGCATCCTTCACCACTGCATAGATGACTTTTCCACGTATTTTGCACCAAGGCTTCATATCATGGGGCAGATCCACTAAAATCTGTCCTGAGACTTTTCTCACCGCTCCTCGTCTCCGTGTGGATGCTTGCTCCCGTAGGACTGATGGCTCCAGGTGGTCCACGACCAGGCATGCAGCAGCAGGAGGGCTGGGGGGGTTCAGCCTCTGCACCCCCGCTGGGAGCGTCCGGCCCCGGACAGCAAAGCGCCATGCATGGCAGGATGGGACCCAGCAGCGCTCCCATGAGGCCCAACAGCCAAACGGGGCCTCGACCAATGCTCCAGTCCCCGATGATGACCAGTGGTGAGAGCGCAGTGCGCCGCAGAAAGTTTATTTACATGCAGAAAATAGATGCAGAGTACCCAAACACTACCAGACAGACTCTAAAGCATGTCAATGTAGAAACCGAGAGCTTAGCGCCTGCTTTACATTGATTGCAGATCTGAAATGCCAGATTTAGTTCAGTGCTAACAGTTGAGGTACAGCTGAGAAGATGTAAACTCCCCTGTGTGCTCTCTGAGCTGTAAAGGATGCCACCTTGTGGTTAGAGCTGCACATACCTCAGGAATTACATTTCTAACCTACATTAACCTCCATCGTTTGAAAGAAATTTGTCAGAGTTTACTTTGCTTGTGTTATCCATTTATTTTTTTTCATATTTCAATTGCTCTGTTAAATTTCTTATATGTTGCCTTACATTTTGTCTATGTCTGGCGTTTCTTTCCTCTAAGCTCAACCCGATATGGAAATCGGCCACCACTTTTCCCAACAACAGGCTCCACCCAACCAGACAGCCCCGTGGCCCGACAGCATGATGCCAATAGATCAGACGGCTTTTGTCAACCAGAGCAGGTAAGCTCTTCACTTGGAAGTTACCTTTATGTGTTCCAAAAGGAGCCTCTGGCATCACTTAATAAAAATTAGTTTCTTTACTGTTTGTGTTCAAATGCCTCTGCTTGTCTAAATGTTTGCTATGGTTTAAAGAGTATTTTGAGACGTAATTAAGCTCCTCTCCGTCTCCTCTTTGCCCAGGTCGGCGCCCCAGGATGACCTCATGTCTAGTACGGGGCTCAGCTCAGGTGATGGCAGTACGGTGGACGAGGGCGCCTTGATGTCGCAGCTGTACACCGCACTGAAAGATTTCGACGGGCTGGAGGAGATTGATCGCGCTCTTGGGATCCCTGCTCTGGTAGAACAGGTGCTTCTTCCAAACATATGGCGTTGTGTTCATTTAATACAGAATCTTAGTGACATTGTGTTATAACTGCTATACCTGTGGCTCCCTGTTTCAGAGCCAATCACTGGAGCCAGACCAGTTCCCCCAGGACCCCTCCATGATGTTAGACCAGAAGCCCCCCATGTACACCCAACAGTTTGGCCCCCCACCATCCCACATGGCACAGAGGGGCTACCCTGGCGCTCCCATGCAAGAGCCTGGCTTTCACCCCATGTCTGGCCAGATGGGCCCACGGCCGGGTTATCCCATAATGAGAATGCAGGCCCGGCCGGGACTCAGGCCTGCTGGGGTCGTCCCCAACCAGCCCAACACACTACGCCTGCAGCTCCAGCACCGACTGCAGTCCCAACAGGTGCAAACATGCATGTTCCCCACATGGCAGGAAATCGTACTGATTCTGGACTCTGATGCAACCTCATTGTTTTATCGGTAGCTGTGCAAATGAACACACAGATTGGAGTTGTGTAATTGTCCTTGAGGTTGACAATTTGGCACACAAGAACGATTTGGACTTAAAGGTCAACCTGCCACTTGCAGGTTTTTCACTAAAGTTGTGTAACTGAAAGAAAAATGAGCACGTCTCGTATTTTCCTGTTCTTCGGAGGGAGTGTCTACTTTTTTGAACCTCCTTACTGAATTAAAATGATCTTTTGAGCTCAATTTTGAGCGTTTCTTGGTTTTAAAAGACAATTAAGTTCATCAATAGAACTGTATTGTATTAACTCTCTAACACAATGTTTTTTTTCCCCAGCAGAACCGTCAGCCGATGATGACTCAGATGAGCAGTGTGCCAAATGTAAACCTACCTCTTAGAGCTAATGCTCCAAACCAGGTGAATCACCTCAAGCATCTCAAAACATTTTTGCATGGACTTGTTGTTTTGACTTGTAGGTTAGATTTAGTTTACTGATGAGTCACACCGATTCAGGGTTGTTTTTATGTAGATTTGTGGCATCATGCCCCTGTTTTTCTTTTTTTTATTTTCTTTAACGATTTATTCTGCTCCCACTTACAGGTAACCATCAATGCTCAGATGTTGGCACAACGTCAGCGGGAGCTGCTGAGTAATCACCTGAGACAGCGGCAGCAGCAGCAGCAGCAGCAGGTGCAACAGGCCCAGCAGGTCCAGCAGCGAATGGCCTTGAGGGCCCAGGGCCTCAACATGCCTCCCAACATGGCCGCCGGAGGCATGAGTAACCCCAGGAATCCTCAGGCCAACCCCCAGCAGTTCCCCTACCCGCCCAGCTACGGTACCAGTACAGGCCTGGCCTCGTCACCTCCCCCCACCACCCCCTTCTCCTCCCCTCTTTCCCCCAGTCTGCCCTCTCTCCCCCCGAACCCTCAGCTCCACCTGCATGGCACCTCCTCTTCCACATCCTCCTCCTCCTCCTCACAGATGATGATGGGAAACACAAACATGATGGGCGGACAGTACGGGGCCGTACTCAGCCCCCAAATGCAGCACAGTGCCTTTCAGTTTCCCAACTCAGGTACTGCTCCCACTCCCCAGCCAACCACACACTTCACCCCACAACCCGTGTGTGTGTGTGCGTGCCATCGTTTCTGTGTTGTGGCTCAAAGCATCACATGCTTTTCACATCTGATTTCTACTGTCACGTATTGATGACGGCATTAATTAGCTGCCATTGAGTGAATCAAATCCTGCTGCATATCTTACTCCTTACTGTTGGAGCATATGTGTGAATAAGTTGATCACATATCTTCCTATGTGCCTAAAATGGTGTCCTGACTATGCATTTATCCTCCACTAGAGGGCACCACAATCACAAAAATTCAGGCAGACTTCACACAGACCAGCTCATGGCTGTACCTGCCAGTCTGACTCTTAATCTGAGTGTAATTGTCTAATGACATGTTTGATTTACCCTTCACTTCTAAACCCTAACGAGACCTGTGGGTTTGTACAGAGCAATAGTTAGAAATAAGTTCTCTCTTTTTCCCCAAAGACCTCTTCTCATCCCCTCTCTTTCCAGTTCATTGTCTGTTTATAGTTTACATGCATGTAGAAAATATAACCCTGAATGCAGACTGGAATGTGTTGTCTGGAGTTACGTTTTCCCTCACTCTGAAGCCGTTAGTCAGAGGGTTTGTGTTTATGTGGCATGTCAGTGTAAATCACATGGAATGCTAACATTAACAGCACCCAGTACGTTTGTTTGTAGTCGAGTCCGGCTGATTTTTTTTTAACGCGTCTGCCACAGGTATGAGCCAACAGGCAGACGGAAGTTTTGGAGGTCCTGGCACGCCACAGAGTCCGCTGCTTTCTCCCCGCATGGCCCACACGCAGTCCCCAATGATGCAGCAGGGCCAGCAAAACGCTGCTTTCCAGGGTTCCCCGGACATGAATGGCTGGCCGCAGGGCAACATGGGAGGCAACAGGTAACCATGGCAGCTGTCATATACAGGCGCATAACTTTTCAGAATCTCATCCTTGTAGCTTTATTTCTGTCCAAGTGGTTTTGATTGGTGATGTTGGATGTGTGCAGTCATCCAGAGAGTAAAGGATGCAGGACACACTGGGCAGAATTGATGGTCAAAACATTCAGCTCAAGATGTACGATTCAGCTTTTTCTTAGTTTTATTTTTCTATTGACATGCATCTACATAACGACCAGTGCACAGAAGACAAAATCCTGGCCCACATATCCACTTGCTGCATTCGAAGCCCAGTAATATTAGCTGATTTTTCTCTATTATCAAAGCAATCCGGGGCAGGCGACATCTTCAGTTATGGGCACATGCCAAAAAATGGATGCAGCAAGCTCATTTTTTTGTTGTTTTTCTTTTCTTTTCTTTTTTTTTTTTGTCCTTCACACACGTGTGGTGATTTTGGTCTTTGTGACGCTAACTGCCTCATCTCCTTTTTCCGCCCTCTCCCTCAGTATGTTCTCACAGCAGCAGGCGTCCCCGCAGTTCACCCAGCAGAGTAACAGCAACATGTACAACGGTAATGGCATGAGTCTCAACAACGTCTCCATGGCCACCAACATGGCAACCAGCAGCATGGGACAGATGCCTGGGCAGATAAGCGTCACATCCATGGCATCGGGGCCCTCACCTGGCTTGCCTTCCATGGGCCAAGAACAGGTAAATAGCAGGAGGCCAGGCTGGACACATTAGCTCTCTATAAATCCACATTTGGCTAATATTAATCATTGCTTTACCAAATTATGCTTCTACGGGTTTTGTCAGATACTTATTTTACAGCAGCTCCCTGTAGGTTAAGCTAATGAGAGCTTCCTCATTCTCCTGCATCTGTGAAAGCTGTTCAATTTGCAGCATAGCAGCGTTAACGACCCCCATTTGCATCTGAATTTTTACATACTGTTTAAACTATTTTCATTAATATCGTCTGGGTTTTCTTAATAATTCCATCTCTTTCGTAAATACCGCTTTAGGTTTGGAAAAGGCCGGCTGCGCTCACAACCACAAGCTGTTGTTTCAAACGGCGTTTAAGAACTAGACCGGTGATAATATGACATCAGTTATTGCTTTTAAAGATAAACTGTCTCCCTGCACTTTGTCTACAGAAGTTCAGAATACACTAGAGGGACGGTCGAACATCTATTAAAGAGACATTTGAAGTGATGTAATGACTTTCTTAGCTAGAAGCAACTTGGAAGTGGCTCTAGCACCTGCCCTGAATGAGCTCTGGAACCTTTTTAAACGAAAAGAGGTATAATTGTTTGGGTGTACTTACTGAACAGCCCCGCTACTGAATAATTCACTCAGTAGTTTACGTAACTCTTCTGCCAGAGTTCGGCCCCTTGACTTGACCTTAGAGGACAGTGATGTAATAAGCAGAGCCATACCACTTAGACTACGTGGGTGGCTGGTTAAGGTTCAGTCAAACCAACTGGAGCATGATTTAAAACGGGGATTTGGTCCGATGATGACCAAATCATCTTGCAAAATGATTTCATGTCAGCAGCACTAAATTCAAGGTGCTTCTTGTTCGTTTAATGTCAACCAACTTAATCCATCTTCCATTGTCTCACTGGTATTGTTAGCTTGGTGTCTGGAATGCACTGTTGTTGACCATAATGCTTTTAAGGCAGTAAAACGCCATGAATATTTAACCGCGGTGCTGCTGTTTGACTGTCTTCACTCCAGACTGTTGTGTATATCTGTCCCTTGATTTACTGCCCTTCCAGGTTTATAGAAAAATATTGGCACTTAGATTATTTCAATTATTTACTCTTAGGCCATTAGTGCATGCATTTGTGATTTACCTGCCTTGTTTCAGACTTGATGATGCGCTCCAAGATGGTTTCTAGTTGTTTATGGTGTTACGCTAAAGTGGCCGATTTACCCGAGTTCAAGTTCAACGGTGAGCTGTTGTGTTGGATTGTGCGTTTATTAAATGACTGATATGTGCCGTTTCTCTGCAGAAATACTGTTGACCATCATGAAGCCTCTTAACGTGAACCTCAGTGATCAGCTGGTGCAAGGAGCGTGTCGGGGGGCCCTTTAAGAATCAAAAATTCGAACATGTAAAACCGGCTGCCCCTTGAACCAGCCATGCCGTGCCCTGACCCCCGCCCCCCCCCCCCCTCTCTCTCCCACCCTTGCCACCTCGCCCCAGCTGGGCCGCAAACAGACACAGGTGTGTGCAGAAGGCTGGGGAAGGATCTCTGTCCGACATGCCTAACCCCCCCCCCCTCCCGGAGGAGAGCCTCGTGATGAGTCAGTCTATCTGCCTGTCCAGCTGCATTCACCGTAGTGTGACTTACTGCCGGCCTCCCGGTGGGGTACACTGACTTAAAAGGGGGCAGCAGTTGGTGTTGGATCTTTGTGCTGATGAATGTATTCCTCTCAGTGGACAGCGGCCATTTACAATCTCATCTGAAACAACAACAACAAAAAAAAGAAAGAAAGGAAAAAAAATGACGTACACTGATTCTCGCTCTCTCCTTTGATCTGTCCCACTTTTCTCACTCGACTCGACACGGTTTCGGAAAACGGATTCGAAGACTCCAAAGTTATGTTCAAGATTCCGGATGGAGCTCGGACACTTAGCCGGTTTTGCCTTTTTGCTGTTCTTTATTTTATTATTATTATTATTATTATTATATTATTATTATTGTTGTTGTTGTTTAATTTTGTTTGTTGTTGTTTTGTTTTTTTTTCCTTTTGTGAAAATCAAGACGTAGAGTGAAGATGCGGCGGGGAAAAAAAACGGATCTTGATCAACACTGCAGAAAAATGGTTTAAGTGGAATTCTATGATTAGACTAATTTAGTCAAGAGGTTTATATAGTGTATTAAATTAAGTTTTATTTTTCTGTATAGATTCGTTTTAATTATTTTAGATGACTCTTTATCTTAGTAGCAGGAAGAATATTTCTAAACGTGTGAAAGAGGCACCTTTTCTTTTTCTTTTTTTTATCATTTTAACAGTAATGGTTGTATTCTTTCTGAAGAGATTCTTGTATTAACCTGAATTATGGATTATACTTCGGTCCTGTAGTTTCAGAAGATGTCAGAATCAAATATGGTTTAAAATGAATTGCAGAGATTGTACATACCGATGAATAAAAAGCGTCTTCTTTTCCTATTTATTTTATTCCTTAGGGGTTTCGGATTTTTTAAATTTTTTCCTCCCAGCCTGTTCTCAGCTGCCTCTTGAAGCAGAGCAGTTGCTTTCCTTTTCTTTTCTTTTCTTTTCTTGTTTTTTTTTTTTTGGGTTTGTTTTCCGGGGAACGTTCTGGTACGACGCAGACAGGGTGGGGTGGGGTGGGGGTGTGCTGTGTATACAGTGTACAGATTATCGCTTGCTTCTCTGCCTTTAGCGTAGGACACTACAACAGAAAAAAGAAAAGAGGAAAAAAAAAAAGAGAGAAAACCAAACAAAAAAAAAAAGTCATCTCAATACAGCCATACGTAACTCGAAGAAAAGAAAAAAAAAAGTATAAAAAGTGTGCTTTCTATGTTGTCTGGAGTGAAAAATGCTTCATACAAGCTGCTAGGTGCAAACTGTTCTGGTGTGATGTAAACAAGCAATAACAATTACTTGAGAATCTCTTGGGTTGGGGTGGGAGGGGGTTTGTTTGTTTTTGCTTTTGTAATTTTTGTACAGTTTCCTGAATAAAAAGGACACATTTTTGCTCCGCGTTTGGATGCAGTATTAAACCGTTTTTTTTTTTTGTTTTGTTTTGTTTTGTTTATTGCAGTTTGTACCAAGAAAGTCTACATCCACACACAGCGTTCCTATTAGATTATGCAGCGATTGGCTGAGATCTGGAGAGGGAGGTAGTTTGTTACCACCCCCCGACCCCCACCCTCCCGTTGACCCTCTCTGCCTCCAGCCACTCTACTATCGCAGAGGTCAGAGTTAAGACTGCACGGTTCAACCTGCTCTGACAGACACTTAGCCATATTTTATGACCTCAGGCAGTTCGTTCAACTATCAAGTGTTCGGTAATGGCGTGCTGTTCTTGTGGCCCTGTAGAGGGTTTTGGTTTGACCGTCACAAGAATTCAAGCAAGTCATCCTCTCTCTAACCTCAAAAGTAGATTTTTTTTTGTTTTTTTGTTTTTCTTCTTCTCAAAAAAGGAAAAAAAACCAACTTTTTATACAAACTGTTTTAACCCAGGACGTACTTTCGGCAAGCCAAATACTCCTCGCATTTCAATTGGACTCTTTTTCTTTCCGTAGCGAGCGGCACCTTCTGGGACAGAAGGCCTGCGGGAAAAAACAGGAAATTTTTAATGATGTCACTTATCAGGGTCTGATGTAAATGATGCATCGTAAAGCAGGAAGAGAATCGCTCTGAATGTATTGTCATTAAAAAGGCCTAAAGGTGTGACTGACGGTGTTTTATTGTCGACCACACGGTGTCGTGCAGTCGCACCACACTCTTCTCTGTGTTTCTCGAGTTGCTCCTTGTTTCCTTTTCATTTAGTCTTTTCAATTGGAAGCTGTAGCAAGCCGACTGTGGGACGGAGGAAAGCCTGCGTGAACGCCTGAAGTCGTCCTGCAGGTGTTTATAAGAAAAAGGAAAAAAAAAAGATGATGCTGTTTTGATTGTAAAGTACAGCCGTGCAGAATCAGCCTTTTTGAGCCATTTTAAAAGAAGGATTCACAGCCCTTTGCAAATTTCCAAAGATTGTCAAGATTTTGAAACGACTTAAAGCCATGTGGTAGCAGTGCATTGTTTTTAGCATTTATAATGAGGACAAAGGAGCAAATGAATCATTTTGCCCCTAACAAAATGTTCAGGCTTTGGACCCACTAAACAAAACTTTTCCTTTTTTTTTTTCTCTTTAACTTATGGTTTTTGAAGAACTTTAAAATGCCCTTTTTGTATTGTCTGCCAGTTTCTTAGAGCTAAGATGCAACCTTGAAATGCTAAAAACCCTAGCATAATGCCTTAGACTTCGTCCGTTCTTGTTCTTGTACATTACACCGCTGTCTGTATAAATTTGTATAATGAATTGTGTACAATATTGAATGGGTGCATCATCGCTCAACTCTTCTCAGCTGCTGGAGACTTGTTTCTGTGTTTAGTTATTTCATCCCCTTCCTTACTCTCCTCTCACTGTTGTATGGAAAAGATGACACATAGGGATATTGAAGCAATATGTATTATACTATATGGACTTTCTGAAGAAAGCTCACTGTTGTGTTCCCCCCCCCACAGATGCTTATTTTTAATTTTCTCCTTCCTCTGCATCCTTCACAGGAGTCACTGTATACCCGCATCGATCTTTGTACCCCTAGTGTGTGCGTGTGTGAGGGTTTTATGCAAAATTAGATATACAAGAGAAGTTAAAACCACAGTTATGCAAGTTGTGAACTAATATGGCTTCGCTGATGCTATTTGCCTTGTAAATAAAGAATTCTGTTATTGCATTATTTAATCGAGTGCCTCTTCTTTCATGTCCGAAGGGAAGACCGAAGGAATCTTTGACTGTGTTTGGCAATGTGTAAAATGCACAAGGAATCTTATTTTTAGACCACCTAAAAGTGTTGCCTGCATAAGTAGTGCATCAGACTTTTGTTGGGGGTTTTTCATCATTATTTTTGTAAGAATTTAGACTACCTGATTATGCTGTTATAAGAAAAAAAAGAAGTCCAAGGAAAACTAATTCAAAAGTAAAAATGTGTGCATTCTTAGAGGATGATAATGCATTAGAAATTGTATGAAAATCTCTGGATGTCTTCAGAAATATTTGATCTAATTCTTTCTGTTGATGTTGACTTTCTCTCTGCAGTGCACTACAATGTAATACAGATGCCCTAAAGATGAGTCTTTCTTCTTTTTAGATAAGGCCAAAAAACTTGAGTTCCCATGAAGTTGAGAGCATTTGCAAACAGATGTGGATGACCCCCAAAGGAGAGCAAAGAAACACGCCACCTCAGCATTTTTTTGCAGTCTTGAATAACACTCAAAATGTGTTAGATTATCCTCCAAAGTGGTTCACATTAAATAAAATCAAGCCAGGTTTTTTTAAAGCATTAAAACGCGAATCTGTAAGACCAGGGTTGTACATTTCTACTCCAAAGGGGCCCCTCAGATAAAACCAAAAATCTCGTGCGTCTGTTCGTGTGGAAATGTTTGGGGGCCTCGCCGTGGCACGGAGAGCAGGCCGCTGTGGATAAGTGAGCAGGGTGGGCTGTCCCTGCAGAAGACGGATTCCTATAGGGGGCATTGAGGTGCATGAGGCTGTGCGGATTCCCGGCCAATGGGAGGAAGGAAGGAGCTCAGAAGCATCTTCAGCAGACCTGCTCGCGTACACACTATAGGTGCCCTCAGATGACCACACAGACAGACAAGATTACTGCTCCGAGCGACCTCACTGTATACCATGTTTGATCCGATGATAGGAGGTCACAAAAACTTAGATTTTGCAGGCATGACGGAGAACCCCCACCATCATCTGTGAAACCGCTCTGATTATTACAGGAGGTGAGTATGATTTCTAACTGATGACAAATTATTGCAACAAGACACTTCTGCACCTTTACATTGAACTAGCGTCTGTTATTCTCGCTGGTTTATTTTGGTTAAACTGCTTATTTTGGACGACGGGCCTATTTGTTGCCTATATTCATTTGCAAAATGCATTTAAGGAAAACAGGACAATTGGCTGTTTCTGAAAATCAGAATTACGCATTGAGCGTGACGCACTCTATCTTCACACCATTTCTATTGCGTCCCCTTTGTTTTCTTTAAATTGGAATGGTAAAAGTCCATAAAATGCTTCATTAATGTTGACCTTTGCTCCGGCAGAGTGTTCTGTAATTGGTGTCACGACCCTGGTTTGTCTCTCTATTTACTGGCTGATTGGTAAAGGCTTCCTTAAAAAACGCAAACGCGTTTCAGCCGCTTGATGTGTGACCTCTCGGCTGGAAATATTGCAAAATCGGCTGTCCGGTGTCACTGCGTCCGTCCTTCATTTACCCCCCTAACAGCTACTTACAATATACGCCGAATGTGGTCCTGCATTACTTAATTTATTTTACATGTGAGGTTTTCATCTTGTTGCAAGTTTTTTGTTGAATGGGGGGGGGGTCTCCTCAGGTGTGGTCAGTATCTTTTCCTTAGCTTTTTTAGATTTCTTGCATTAAACTTTTATAACTCACCCCTCTCCCTCCCCCATCCCTCCTTCTCTTCCTCTCGTGCACTTAAGGATACATCCCCATTTGAACCTTAGCTTCACGCTCCGTGCTGTCGTGTCGGTGTCCAGCATCCCTGTTATGCTGAAGGAGAAGAGTTGCCAACCCGACATGCTGAAGGGCAGTCCTGTCCGGGGCTTCTTCCCTGCTCCACTCCCGGTCTCCCACCCTTACATGGACTTCTTCCCGGGGACGCACAGTCTCCTCCACCCTCTCAAGTCCCTCGGCCGGCTGGTGTCGGACACTCGGGCTTCCCTGCCTGTCAGCCTGCACGGCGGGACCCCTCAGTTCCTCGGCCATAATGGCCAAAGCGCCTCGGTCCTACACGAACACGTGTTGAGCGCCTGCGGCATCACCTACCTGAGCCAGATGTTGCCCGGACGCACTCTTTACCCCAAACCGGAGGAGCTGGCTGCCGTGGTGACGGAGCACGCAGCCGGTCCGCTGTCAGACTTCAGCAGTCCCTCCAGTGAGAGGTCTTCATCTGCCTCCTCCTCCGCCAACACACCGCCCAAGGAAACTCTGTTTCGACTCCGTGGCGCAGTTGTGCCGCCAGAGAAACATGAAACGTCATATAACTTCAGCGAGGACGACTTGTTTGTGGTGCTTTATGGATACTCTGGCAGCCAGGATCGCAGCGTGGGTCACGCCATATCAGGTGTGGCCCTACCGGAAAACTCGGGTGAGCCTTGATATGATGGGCTGTGGAAAAAATGAGTGGAACATAACACATCAATTTCATTGAATAACTGTGTTAACCAAGAATAACCAATAAAGCCTTCCGTACAGAACTACAATGAATAAACGTGTGATTTGTACTTTCCTGTTCAGCTTCTGACTCCCACATCCCCCCACTGGACAAGGAAACTCTCGATCTTCCAGAGGGTAAGCCAATGCAACTTTTTATTTTATTTTATCACCCACTGGTCACTGTTTTCATGCCTGAGGGCTGAAGTTTGTCTCTGTGTTGCAGGTTTAATCGTCCTCCAGGCAGCTTGGGGGAACGCTTCACACTGTGGAGTTTTCACAGATAAAAGCAGCATCCCTAAAGGCACGCAGTTCGGACCTTTCCAAGGAAAACTGGTCAACACCAGCGAGATTAAAACATACGATGACAACACCTTAATGTGGGAGGTAATGTGATGGATTTGCTACCGCAGGCCCAGTCTTCACTAATCCTGTTTTTTTTTTTGTTTGTTTTTTAGCTTCATTGTCGTTATTGAAACACCTTCCGTGTTCTTCTTTTGTAGGTGTTTGAGAACGGCCGGTTGAGTCATTTCGTGGATGGCAGAGGCGCGGCAGGAAACTGGATGTCTTTGGTAAAGTGCGCTCGTTTCCCCGAGGAGCAAAACCTGATAGCAGTGCAGGTCCAGGGTCAGATATTCTACGAGGCCTGCAAGGAGATCAGTCCGGGCCAGGAGCTTCTGGTGTGGTATGGAGACTGCTACACGCAGTTCCTCGGGATCCCGCTCACACTAAAGGGCCCTCGGGAGGACAGCAACACGATTCCTCCCGCCGAAGGTCAGAATCTAACCTTCTCTCGGGCTCTCTCCTGTCGTTTGGATTATTTGTACCACAAGCTCGTGTGTCCCTGTTTTGTCCAGATGCCGGCGAGGGCTTCAAGTGTGACAGGTGCGGGAAGGTGTTTGCATACAAGTACTACAGAGACAAGCATCTGAAGTATACACGCTGCGTGGACCAGGGGGACAGAAAGTTTCCCTGCCACCTGTGCAACAGATCCTTCGAGAAGAGGGACAGATTGCGGATCCACATCCTCCACGTGCACGAGAAGCACAGACCTCACAAGGTACGGTCGCAGCGCACAGTATACGTTGGGCTGAGTTATAGATCCATACAGTTCCACATTACATCATTATGTGGTTACATCACCGAGGTCGATGTATAAGTTTGTGTGGTGCTGAAAGAACAGCTCCCCTCCCCCTCAGTCACTTAGAACCGGATGCTTGCGATTTTTATTGGTCTCAAAAAGTCCGATCACTTTAGAGCTGTTATGTTCATAATATGGCAACGTCTCGGTCTTAACTGATGACTAATGTGATGATTTGTCGCTGCTTGAATAAAACTGCGCTAAAAAGTTGGCGTTAACTAAATTAAATATAGCATCGAAGCTAAAGAAATGTAGTGTCCGCCATACCTGTTAAAATACTGTATGTACAATATATATAAATATATATCACACTATTATTCACTACCTTTCAAAAGAAGAAAGGGTATCTAACAACTTTCACGAAATTATGTCATGCTAAATTCATATAATTGTCTTGCACATTTCTGTTCTGCAGTGCTCGGTGTGTGGAAAGAGCTTCTCTCAGTCGTCCAGTCTCAACAAACACATGCGCGTGCACTCTGGAGAACGGCCCTATAAGTGTGTCTACTGCAACAAGGTGAGAGGCCTTTTTTTTTTTTGCTTCAATCGCCGTGTTGCCATAATAGCCTTGAGGTGTTCGCAGCTTTATTCACAAGGTCTGTAACCCTCACACCGCAAAAGTAGACCAGCTAGTGGACATGAATATTTCAGCCTGGCCACATAAAAATGTTGTTATCGTAGTTGTTGTTGTTTGAGTTTGCATTTTTTATTTGACACCGTGCAGCCAACAGCAGGCCCCAGGAAAGGCCCCCCGTTCGGAATTTCCACGCTAAACCGAAACTTTTAGTCTGTTGTTCAACGTCGAGGAAGGAGCTCAAATGTATAGAAACGAGGAAATGCCACTATATGGCAAAATGACCGGCTTAAATTGGAGTTTGAGTTTGTGGGCAATATATTTCCATTTATTCATAAGTTTATTGCATTTTTTTCCCGGCAATAATTCGGGCAATTTCATCTGCTCCTCCGCACATCTCTTAGGCCCACCAGCAGCATTTTAGCTCCCTTTCGGGCTTCCTTGTTTCACGGTGGATTTGGCACGAGGCCCTCATTATTGTTTCCCGCGGCAGGCACACGCAGCGGAGCGGTTTACATGCTAATTACCGCCAGATGTGCACTCCTTCTTTTGTCTTCAAGATTATGTTTTTGATTTATGGCTCCGGAATGAACAGTCTTTTTGTTCGTTTTTTCCCCTAAATATCCTCCCATTGTTACGGGCTCTCGAGGACCGCTTTTGTTGACAAACGAATCCGCCTTTTCTTTCTTTTCTGGATTATTCTTAACTCGCAAGAGCACCTGTTAAGGTCTAGACCTGCTGTTTTTATCCGGTATTTCTTTTAAGGAGCGGGCGAAATGTAACAAAAATGCCAACAAGAAAGACAAAATGAAGTCAGAAGGAACTATCAGCATACCCTTTAAAATTCGACTGAATTAATTTTAAAATGTTTTTATGATACTGTCTTATTTAGGGATGCAAATTAAACGAAAATGCTGGGGAAACTGACATTCTATAGTTGGCTGTAGTTTCCACACACTTTTGAAATTGTGACTTTAACAAAAAAAAATCATAATAATAAATGTCGACCTTACTCTCTTTCAGGCTTTCACTGCCTCCAGTATCCTGCGCACACACATCCGCCAGCACTCCGGAGAGAGGCCCTTTAAGTGCAAACACTGCGGGAAGGCCTTCGCCTCTCACGCCGCCCATGACAGCCACGTCCGCCGAACCCACGCCAGAGACAAGGCGCACACTTGCGAGCTGTGTGGGGCGTCTTTTCAAGACGAGCAGGAGCTACAATACCACATGACAATCCACAAAAGTAAGGACTTCTTCTTCTTCTTTTCTTTTAATTTTTGTTGACAGAATAGTAGAAATGTCATGTCCGACAGCATTGGAGTCTGTTTTTACAGCTCAGTTGTGATTCAATCTGTATGTCGCCAACTAAAAATTATTTTTTTAAATGTTTTGCAAGTTGGCCTAAAAAGAAGTAAAATAAAAATAACGAATAATAAGAGGAATATAAGTTAAATGGCTGGTAAAATAGCTGCGAGATAAAACTGTCCCACCGTAAAGGAGGAAACGTGCTGTTTAAGGGCTAAATATTTCAGCTTTTGACGGTTGCTGGACGCTGGTTTGTGCGCGTTCAAATTACAGATGTGGGAAAACAAGAAGAAAAAACATCGCCTTGAAAACTGGTAACGTAATGCAATATGTTCTCCCCCCACAGAGAGACAGATCTTTGACACCGCCGCTCTTCCGTCCTCTCTCGGGGTGCAGGAGGACTCAGTGTTCCCAGAGAAAGAGCATCCAAAAGTGCACAAGAACAGTGGACAGAACTTCCCTTACAGCGGGTTGACGGTTCTAAACTCTGAGTATCGGCCCTGGAACTAGACTGTTGCAGTAAACGACCCACGGTCCTGTGACATGTTTCTTGATCATTGAAAACGGGTGAAATTGGACGGGGATCTCTACAAGAACTCTTTTGTCGATCATTGCTGCTTTTGAAGAAGGACATTTGTTGTATCTGTCTATTTAAAAAAAAGAAAGAAAAAAAAAGAAAAACATAATTTAAGTTGTTTAGCAAATGTCTATTTATAAAACTATGTTGTGTGTTGTTCTGTGGCTTGAAGCTTTCTCTCTGCAATAGCGTCGTTTGGCCCAATCTTTTTAAAATATTATTATTATTATGTTTTTTTAAACATATCCATTTTTTTATCATCGCAGACATGGGTGCTATTTGTCTGTGAAATAAATGTGATTCCCTCTCTTGATTTCTAAGGTGTGATCATAATGTTTTTGGGTTTTTTTTACTGTAATGTTAGGCTGCCCACAGCAAGCCACGTGTAATTTATTGACTTCAAGCGGCGGCTTTTCTCATCATCGACGAATAATAAATAAGCGCATGGAAAGAAAAAAAAAGACCGTTGCCTTTGGTTTTTGTCCAAAATGAGCAAGGCTGTTTGTAGATGCAGTCCAGCTAAAAAAAAAAAAAAAAAGGAGGGGAGGAGGGGGGGGGGGGTAGCATGAAGCAGATAACTACTTTAAACGACGCCCCAAATCCAGTTCCACCTATTATTTGCACCAGTATATGTGCCTTTTATCTACGTCTCAGCCTTGTGATGAATTGGAGGCTGCATGCTCACAGTAAAAATGAACTAACCCCACTGGACAAAATGAATGACAATTGAGTGAAGCTGTAAAGCAGCCTATTGCTTCACAGACAAAGGGGCTCTGTGTGACTGACATCTGCCCTCACACTGTCACCAACTGCACCACATGTGTTCCCCTAAGATAGATGGATAGATAGATGAGACTTTCTTCTCTTTTCTTTCTACTTTCTGCAAATCTTCCTGATCCCTCTGCAAGGAGAGGAGCAGCATGCGCAGAACCACTCTGTTCAGCCTCTCTGTTGATCTTCTGGAACGGATGGACGGCAGCCTTTAGGGTCAGGGTTCACCACATCACTGAATGTTTAACAGCCCTCCTCTCCGTCCAAATAGCCAAAATATGGATGCTTGAACAAGTGTAGATCAACCTCCACTGGAACTGCCCCTCCCATACAGCACCCAAGCCACCATGAAGAGGCCTGCCATGAGAGGAGAAGCACTCCCCTTTGGGGTCCTCCAGGAGCAGAGGGGCGGAGGGGAAGGAACAGTGAGACAAAAACAGAGACAGAAGGAGAAAGAGGGAAATGAGCTGCCAGAGCTGAAATACTGAGATTGTTAGTGATCCGTGCTAAAAGACTGGTTTTACTAGCGCCTCTTCTGATTGGTTGATTTAGGACTTGATGCCCCAGCAAGGAAAAATTTTTTATCTGGGTCATTTATACGGATTGATTTCACACTTAAACTCCTGGCAAGTTAACAGGGCCTCCAAAGAGCTATCCATCAGATCCATTTCTATATTAATGTGATATTAATGATAGAAGCAGGGGAGCTTTATGGCTTTGCAGAAGTTAATTCCCTCTGAGATTAAAGTAAGGGACTATAACTCTTTACCAAACAACGGTGGTACTTTGATACTTGAAACCACTCAAATACTCTCCACAAATGTGGTCACAACTAAATGCACTGTTGTGATTAATTAATAATGCTTATTGATATAAAGAGGAGAGAACTGGTGGTCAAATATTCTTACAGCTGGAACCTTCTCTCTTCTCTTCTCTTCTCTTCTCTTCTCTTCTCTTCTCTTCTCTTCTCTTCTCTTCTCTTCTCTTCTCTTCTCTTCTCATTTATTCTCTTCTCTTCTCATTTCTTTTCTTTTCTTCTCTTCTCATTTCTTTTCTTCTCTTCTCATTTCTTTTCTTTTCTTCTCTTCTCTTCTCTACTCTTCTCATTTATTTTTTCTTCTCCTCTCTTCTCTTCTCTTCTCATTTCTTTTCTTTTCTTTTCTTCTCTTCTCATTTCTTTTCTTTTCTTCTCTTCTCATTTCTTTTCTTTTTTCTCTTCTCATTTCTTTTCTTCTCTTCTCATTTCTTTTCTTTTCTTTTCTTTTCTTCTCTTCTCTTCTCTTCTCATTTCTTCTCTTCTCTTCTCTTCTCTTCTCTTCTCTTCTCTTCTCTTCTCTTCTCTTCTCTTCTCTTCTCTTCTCTTCTCTTCTCTTCTCTCAGTCTAAGCTGAGTAGTCAACAGCTCTGATGTATTAGCTTCTATTGATTGCCTAATAGCTGTCACTGTGTGTGTGTGTGTGTGTGTGTGTGGATAGTGCTCTTTTTGTGGGGACCTAAAGTTGTTTCCATGGGCACGTTTTGGGGACTTGTTTCCTCAGGAGGACGTCATGTCTTCACAAAGTAAATCATTGAATGTACAGATGAAGAAATGTATTCAGGGACCTTATAAACAAGTTTAAGGCAGATTTAGGGTTGAGCAAGAAGTAGTGACGGGTTATCGAGAGAATCCCTTTCCTTAAGCTAAATGTAAGTCAATTGGATGTCCTCTGAAGTCATGTAAACATGTCTTTGTGTGTGTGTGTGTGCTCCAGACAGCCCTCAGACTTTCAGCTGAGTGGACTAATAAACTACAACCACACCAGCTATCTGTCCATCTGTACTTCAGTCTGGATCAAAACCACATGGAAACTCAGGATAGAGTAAGAACATCAAATTTTTTTTTTTAGCGATCAGTGCTGAAAATGAACAAATTTGCTCAAAAAGAACAATTCTTTAAGTACTTTAAGTTGAGTATTTTCAGTTTTTGCTACTTTATTCTTCTGCCCCAGTACATTTCAATGGAATATACCATACTCTTTAATACACTTACACCACATGTAGCTGACAGTTTGAGTTATTACCTATTTTTGAAATGATTACATTAAAACTAACCCCAAAACCAAACCTTTTTAGCTTCCGAGCCACCAGAGTCAAATTTTCTACGTTAATGAGATGTCAACACCTGTAACAAAAAGTGATCTTCCATCTGGATGTTTGGCATGGATTGCTTTTTAACAAATGTTAAAATGATTGAATGTGTCATTTTAAAGAAATATATCGAAGATGAAATGAAAAGTCCAAAAACCGAAACAGATGCTTCAGTACCGATAATCTCATGATGCAGAATACAGTATGTCTGTCAGAGGAACAAAATATTTGCCATGCCGTGAAAGGGATGTTTGCCATGGTCCACCCTAGTTCTCAGATTTTTTTGGCTTTTCTAAATCTTTTCATCTGGTTTAGTTTGATTGCAGTTTTAATCAAAGCTTTAATTGTGAAATGAAGGTCCTCACCAGGATCACAATAGTATGTTGTCTGTGTGACGTCTACCTTTAAAGAAACGTGTTAGTTAAGTCTTCTGAGTTTGAATGGATCCACTGAACTGTGCCCCAACCACTGCCCACCCCACGCTCTCAAGTCAAGCGATGGGCCTGATCAGCTTGCGCCCTGCCATTCACCCCTCAGGTTGGAAGTGTTGTTCGCGGCCGGTGATTTCCACAGGGACGGGCGGACAGTACAGCAGGAGACACGCAGAGAGGCTCAGCAGCTTGTGTGCTGCTGGCTGAATGAAAAGCAGATCAAACACTGTCGGCAAAGCCTCTCCATATTGGTCCTGAGTGTGTGTATCTTCTAGGTGGGATTGACGCGTGAGGTGGGCAGATGGTCTTATCCTTCTTTGTGGGGGCTGGTGTGAGGTTGCATGGTTGTCCCACGGGGCAACATATTTGTGGACACACATGCATACACACGCACACCCACCCACACACACACACACACACACCTTATACCCCTAAACAACCCCCAACAACCCCCAAAGTAGCTCATAGTAAAATCTACTGTATACCTGTGTGTCTCTTTCTATCTTCTCTGCTGCTCCTGTTTGAACTATTTCATCCCTGATTAACTGCAGGGCTTCTCTCTTGGGTTGATTCATATGCAACTGTGTGTGAGAAGTAAGACTGCTTGTAGGTTGACATCTGGCATTGTCATTCGGGATGTTAGAGAGTGTTATAGGCTTCTTCTCCACATGCGTGGCGCTTTACAATGGTTCTCTGTGTGCTAGTTGTGTGTCTTTATGCGCAAAGCTTTTGTATGGACTCATCTGTTATTCCTGTGGGTGATGAAGTTAGCAGTAGGGCAGTGAGGAGAGGAGCAACTGTTACAGCACTACTCCGTCCCCTGTGAATCACACATTTCTGTCACAGCATCCCCTTTCTTATTCCTTCTTTGAAGAGTGTGTGTTTGCATGTGTACTTATATTTTTTGGACTTTTCCATCAAACCAGCAAGCACATATATTGTTATAAAAATGTCTCTGTTAGGAGCTGATCGTGTACTTCCCGTGTGGCAGTTTGCTGGCCACCCCTGCTTTGCTCTAGTCTATTCTCAGGCAAATGTTTCCCTCTGTAGGGTGGAAGTGTTGAAAAGCCCTGTGATGTCTTAAACTAATACTTTTGCACAGTGAAACCACATGCCGCCCCCTACCATTGACAAAAGGGAAGAGATATACTGATGCATGCCTGCATAAATCCAGCAGCGTTGAAGAACCTCTGGGAAATCTTAAAATCCATATAAAACTTATACTTTCCACAGGTAGTCTAAAGTGCAAGTGGCATTTAAAAAAAAGAAAGAAGATCAGATTGGAACAGAGGGGATTGAAATGGCAAAATGTCTAAGAATGAGCACAGTCTTACAGCAAAAGAGGGACTGTTGCTCCTGGGGAAGGATTTACAACATATGGACACTGTACTCCTGCCACATGCGCATCCATGCGCAGACAAAGTGACCTTCCTGCCTCTAAGGATGTTTGCTGTTAGCCCTGATAATCCTAACTAAGCTGTTCATTTAGATGAACACTTAGATGGCGGACCCTGAGATCTGTTTGCTTTCTCTGTTACTGCCCAGCTGGAGGAGAAAGATTGTGAGTGATGACATTTTCTTGAAAGGTAACCTGACACGTTATGTACTGTATGTCCTCTTCCAGAAGAATGTATGGCAAGCAGCCTCACGGGACAGACCATGACTGATTCCCCATGAGAGCACAGGAATGAGAAGCATGTTGTACTATAACACTACAAACCTGTGAATGGTTATATTCACGTGTATGCAAGTCAGCCATCATCAAGTCATCAGTATCTGTCAAACTAACAGCACAAAGACATGGGAGGACAACTGGCTCATCAGCTAGTTAGTTCCCTCCTCCTCTGATCACCCCCTCTGCCCCACCTCACCCTCTCTAATCACTGTAATACTCCCATTCCATTTGCTTACACTCCTATTTGAGGAGCCTGTGGCATAGCTAAAAGGCAGCAAAGGATTAAGTCCAGGTGGTGCTTTAAAATTTGAATTTCAAAGTCTGGATTTTTTAAATCTTTTTTACAGTTCCCAACCACAGCTTCCAGTCTGTTTCTTTACAAAATTGCATTTGTTGCTTCCTAAGAAATCTTCATTGTCAGTTTTAAACATCTCCTGCTACCATCAGCTGATTTCTGTGAAATGCAAACCTCTACTTGGAGCTTCGTTTTGCTGTCTTTAATGCTCTAACAAACATATCAAAATACAATACAATTGTTAGCTGCCACAAACTACTCATACAGGAGCTGAGAGACATTAGCTGATGAAATGTTTGTTAAGGTAAATGTCCTGATCTTCTGTCTTTGCCTTCAAAATGAGCTCATGTAGTTCACGTTCCTATCACAGCTTCACTTGTATTGTTCATTAGACAATTGACCGTGACCTCAGGCAGGTCCCAAAGGCCTGTGAGGTCAAAGGGGAGAAGAAGTTGAAAGGCCCCAGGGTGTAGATATTTTAGTAGCCATACCTCAACATTGTAACAACTGTTTAAGCACTTGATGCTCTGCGATGGTGGCAAACATTAGTGAAGCTAAAAGCACCAATAGGCAGTCCAACAGAAAGTGTGTTGACAGTTATGGAGACAAAAACTATAAAGGATAAGCTGGGCACTGAGTGCTCTACCGCAGCTAAGAGTATGTGAGCTTACGTTAGGTGCTGTGTGTGCATGTTTTCCTTTGCGTTGCATGTCCATGTGTATGATTGTACACTGCCACAGGGAAAATGGAGCGTTTTGGCTCTGGAACCACAGCCATTTACCCCACCCCCAACAGTTAGTCATGATGGCTTTTTGACAGTAGAGCTGGAAGACAAATGCCCCTGTCTCGCTGAAACATTTATGAAGTCGTATGATCCTCTTCTCTACCTAATGTACCCTAACAGGCCTTTATGGCTCTCTAGCCTAGCGTCACCTTAGTGCTGTTTCCCGGCATCTAAGTTCTTAACACCCCGCCACCACCGGTCTTTTACATCCTTTCAGCAGTTTGATGGAGAATAAGTTCTCCTGAGTGGACGATATAGCTGTAGACTGATTACCATTGTTTGAAGGTTTGTGCTTTCTGCTAATCCCCGTCTTTAGGCAAAGTTCAGGCAGACTTGGATCCTCGCAGGTTCATTTTGTTTGCCTTCTTGTTCCTCCTTTCCTTCACGTGTGGTCATTGACAGTCTTTGTAATCTGATTCTCGAGGGCTTCATTGATCTGTTAAGATTGTCACTTTTAAGAAAGCTCCATTAGGGTTTAAGGTTTGACAGTTGATATCAACATCCTTTAGTGTTGTGACGGGTCCAAATGCATCAGGTGACCCTCGAGGGAGGGAGGAAAATGTTGCCGGGTAGCAAGAAAGGACAGAAAACTTTAGGTTAGTGTGTGGAGAAAATGTGACCAGCAGCCTAATTTAATGTCTTAACATGAATTATGTATAATTATATAAATAAGGATAAAAAAAATTAAATTAAAAAAAAAAAAGATAAAGAAGATTTATCTTTATCAGTTGTTGCTGAGCAAAATTACCTCAGCTTGTCATTGGACTATGTCCTCTGTGGGTGTCCATCCAATGTGTGGTTCCACAGGGAGATCTGTCCTGAGCTTTGTGTTTTACTACTCTCCTGGCCTCCCCACTGTGTTTACCTCTCCGTGGTAAAAAATGCCATATGCTAAATGGGCTTGTGTTACGGCTCTGGTTTCCAGGCAGACCATAGGCCCCACACACACTCTGACACCAGTCGGAACGGATATCCAAGCTATATCTAAGCCTATAAAGTGGAGCTCCATTGATTTGTTTATGCTTTTTCAACAATCTCCAACACTAGAGATTCATCTTGGCCACAGACAATCTTCTGATGGTCATTGATTCATCTGGTAACACCAGAGCAATTAATTAGTGGTAACAAATAGTCCTTGTTGAAGCATTATACATTAAATCACAACATTTGGCATTTTAGCAATGCAAACACATAATTATTGCTCAGTAAAATAGACCAGTTTGCTTTATTCAAACCAAATGTTCAGTAATGCACAAACTATACGTCTCAGACTATTGGCGATGCTTTTTATTGACTAAGATAATATGGCTGCGGATACGGTAAGAGTCAGTCTATATCTCTGATAATGTGCTCTCATCAGAGGAAAACTGCAGAGCGCTGCAAGAATTTTACTTTCTGACTTATTTTCTGATGGAAATACAAATCCCTTTAAGCATTAGGATTACAGGTGAAAAAATGTCCTCCCTACTGCAGTCTTTCACAATGAACACATTAGACTGAACATCAATTATTCAGATAAACAAATCTTTTCTTAAACAATTCTCAATCATTTAAAGTGTTTACTGTTTCTCAACAGCTGTGTGTACATCTTTCAGTTTTAGAGTGAATTCTTAATCAAAATGACCAACATGCCATTTTATTTTCTGCCATTATCAGCAGAACATTCAGCTTCCTTTTTAAAAAACCCTGCGTCTGTAATTTTTGCATTTTGCCACACCATGCTGACCGTGTTTTCTGCCACTCTTCCAATATGTTCGTACTCTTTGAAGTTAGTCAGAGTCTCCTTTGCAATGGCAGATTTCAGCTTTCCGAGGGTTTTCCATGAAATTCAGGTTACGACTCACTGCCGGCTAGTTTAGAAAAGTCCATCTGGTCTTTTTCAACAATTTTTTCAACAGTGTCCTTCAGGCTACTCTCCTGCTGAGAGACACAGAACCTTCACCTAAAATTGGGTTGCCTGACAACTCATTTGTAAGACCTCCACTATGCTTTATTGTTGATGAGTATTGTTTTCCTTGTAAGCCATTACCAGAGAGTGCTTCTTTAGTGTTCTCTGTCCATAGAACATTATTCCAGACAGATGTGAAACTTTTTGAAGGCAGTATTTCTGCTTTTTTATCTCATTTTGTCAGTAGTGGTGTCCTTACTGGCCTTCATCCATGCAACCCCTTGGTTCAGTGATATGAGCTGCAGCAGCCTCTCTTGGTTGCTCCAGGGCAGACAGAAACTCTTCAGAAGAGTTGTTTGTTGTGGGGGTTTGTCTGTTTGTCCCCCAGACTCTCTACCAGATTGTCATTGATCTTAGTTTGAAACACAGATTTGAGGATCTTTGGCTTTAGCTTTTGAGCCTTTGGACTTGATGTTATTTGGAAACAAAATGTTTTTATGTTTCTAAGACTGTGCTCATATTTTCACCATAGTGAAAAGAAATAGAAACAATCTATTTAGTCATACACGGTTCATTACAATTTATTGATTCATTCAGATTCACGAAATCTGAAATTCAATTGTACGTGTGGGATTCACACCAAAATGTCTCCTGCATATTTTCCATATTTGTGTCTCAAAAGAAGTCATGGGTCCTTTGAAACAGCCAATCCTTAAAAAAAAAAGTAGATCAGCCTGACATTAGCAACCCTCATTTCTCCATTTTAAACCCACCTCCCCAGCTTCTCTCAGGCTTCTATGTACCTCTCCTGCAACATCACTCTGCAAGCTCCAGCAGCAGCAGATCAATGTTTGTGAAATGGAGCCGGCCTGCAGTCACATTAATGGTACTCACATCATCTTAAGGGGCTCTTCCCAGAAGACAGTCCTGCTCACACTCTCGCACATACTCCAAACACAGCAACCAGCAGAGGGGAGACAGAGGTCAATACAGGCCATACTGCACCAAGTTATGTTCACCTCAGCCGGGCCTGCTAACAGCTAAAGGCTTACATTACAAAGTCCTGTTCATTAAGGACCCTGACAAAACCAAAGATAGTTCTCAGGCTTGACAGCAGGGGATGTCATATGATCTGTATCTTCTCTTCAGTAGGAAGCTTCCCTTTTCTTGACATCAAAAATGAATCAAACACCCCTCAGTTCTCTTGTCAGTGTGCATGTGGGCTTTTTTTCTGTATCACTGACCGCATTACATCAATAATGGCACTTTTTGCCATTAAATACTGACTATTCAGCACCAAACATGATCAATATTGGAACTTGATAAGAGGAAATGATTTCTGTTCTGCGGTTTCTGGGTACAGACACACATGTGGCAATGTCCTCAGTCATGATGACCCATTCCAAGGATTAACAGTTAGATATTAGCGTCCAACAATTGCTCATCACCACTGTGAAGGCTTCATACATGCTGAATGCTTCCATTGGAGGTCAGATTAGCAGCTATGATGTGTCATTCGTGTGGTGGAGCTGAAAGGCCTTCTCGGGGGAATAGGGTTTAGATGTGGCCCTTCTTCATCCACCGCCTCATAGATGCTACGAACAGGCCTCTGGAGTGTTAATGAGTTGGTGGAGGTGGTCTGTGCAGGTTTAAACTTTGTTGAATGTATGGTTTGAATTTGAAAGAAGCGGTTGTAGTTTTTATTACGTTGTGATAAATTACGTCTTTTGCTTCTTGACAACATAAACCATCTTTAAAGTAATATTTCTACAGTTGCTTAACATTTGCATTTCTGGCTTTTATCAGGAAACAATTATCTCCTGTTTACAGAAATTATTTATTTATTGCCTTTGTACATTTGGCAGGAAGGACCTCAGAAGGTTTAACACTTTATGTATACATTTTTTAAAAGATTTTGCCTTAATTTAAGCATTTAAAGATAACAGGTAAGGTATGTGTGACATAGAGCTCTAAGGCCTCTGCAACTGAGAGCTGTTAAGCAAATCAATCCACCTGTATTTCTCTGACACAAACCATCAGTATTAGTTACACACGCTAATCATATGTGTTGATTTCATCCCAGTTGGCAGCACGGAGGGCAGCAGAGCAGCGGTTTCCCCTGCGTCCTTGCAGCGTTCAGGCCCAGTGCCTTATTGATCAGAATGAGTAAGTTAATAAGCTTTAGACTCATTCATCAGGAGGGTAGAGACTGGAACTGCACATGGCAGGCTTAATCAAGTCATCGGTGCCCATCAAGCATGAACACAGTAATTAAAGGAAGAGCGAACACAAAGATGGGGTCTGACGAGGAGGAGGGATCTTTGGGTTTGCCTCAGAAAGAGATAGAGAACCTCAGTGCTCCATTTATAAAGCTCAGATATATGAAGACAGCTACTGAGGGATGTCACAGTTAAAGTCATGCCTCCCTGTCTTTAGCCGTGTTTGGCTCTCACGTTAATCTAGCCTTTGTTAATCAACAGCTGAAATACAATCAGCCACGCGATCCGAACAGTAACCCGAGGACAGAAGATTCATTCCGGCTTGAGCAGGTCCTCATATGTGTACAAACACATGCTCACACACATAAACAGGACAAAGAACAACTCACCCCCTCCTTCCTCTACTGACACGCGCAGCTGAGGAAATCACCAGTAATCACCATAATCATTATCATCCTCAATATTTCCCTGCTGCAACTGAAGTGCCTCGTGAGACCAAAGTGATGATCTCATTCGGTTTTTCTAGGTGGTTTGCTGAGGCCGACCAGATTTACAACAGCAGAAGTGAGTGATGACGCTCCTCTGCGAACAAAAGCCATCAGCTCGGTCTGCAGCAGAGGAGAAGAAAGGCTGGAAAAATCCTCATGGAATTTGTGCTCCGATTTGAAAAGATGTTGAAGACTTATGTTGTCACATTATGTAACTCTGTGTGAGTGACTTTCTAGTTAAAGTTTGACATATCAGGATATAGTAAGAGTCACCTGGTCTTCACCAGTTGTTGAAAATAGATAAATATGGCCTCAAATTAACAACAGCACGTGACATGTTGCACCATGCCCTCATTTAATGAACAAAAACTGAAACTAAATTCAGAAGAAAAGAACGACATATACCCTTACTGCTTCCATATGACTTCAGATAGTTAATGGCAGCCAGGCATCGGTGCTCTGGAGCATTCAAGTGTGCGTTAATAACAATGCCAAAGAGGAAAGTTATCAGTAGTGATCTTGGAAAAGCACATTATTGCTGTTTATCTATGTGAGAAGAGCTACAAGGCTATTTCCAAACAAGCTGGAGTCCATTGTTTATCAGTGAGAAAGATTATTCACAAGTGGAAAACATTCAAGACGGCTGTCAATCTTCCAAAGAAGTGGGTGTCGCAGCAAATTCAGCCCAAGGTCAGACTGTGCAATGCTCTGAGAAACTGCATAAAACCAAGAACTACATCTCAGACTCTACAGGCCTCAGTTAGCATGTTAGACATTAAAGTTCATGATAGCAGAACATTCAGCTTCAAGATAGTATACTTCGAAAAAAACTAAACAGGTATGGCTTGTTTGTAAGGGTCGCTGGAGCAAGTTTCTCCTCACTAAGAATAATACGACACGGCTCAGGTTTGAAAAGATGGATAAAAAATGTTTGACCATAACGCACCACATTTGAAGCTTCAAACCTCCATTGAGGTTAGAGTCTAAAGGAGTGATTTGCACTTTTTTCCCCCAATCTCAATCTACTGAGTTTCATTTTGCCATAATATGCATAAATACATATAAATTTAATTTTGTGAGGATTTAAAAAGCTTGATTTTGGCATCCTATCCAAAACAATATAATTCACAGACCTCTGTTTAAGCATGTTAGCACAGCTTTATTTATTTATTTTTTTTTAAAAGTAGCATTTTACAGCTGCTCCTTTATCTTATCAGAAAACTCTTCCTGTACATAACAGTCATGATAATACTCTTTTGTTCTCTTTTGTGCGTTATCTCTGCTGTAGTTTATGTTTGTACACACAAGTCAGTGTCTGTAATATATGAGCGTTGGGCCTCACTCAGGTGCCCTTATCCCCCAGTGCCCTATTAGCCTTAAACCTGACCATTACACTGCCCCTTCAACTCACACGACACACACCTAATGAAGGCAGCTCCCAGACTGAGTGGCCATTAATTGTTACTATTGCCATTCTGTAACCCATCTTCAGCTGGATACGAAGCTCGGAGTGGAGACGTGGTGTGTGTGTGTATGTGTGTGTGATAATTATATGGCCTTTGTGGTTGCTGAGGTAAGGGAGCTGACAGGTACCATTAGTGTCACAGGTGCCCATGGAAGCGTGGACGGGCCACAGAGGAAATATTCCATACACACACACACACACACGCACACACACACACACACACACATACACATACCCGCACTGACAAATATATTACGACACCTGTGTTACTTGTTTAACTTAATTAGTATCTCCTCTGACATCTAAACACAGATGCAAGCAAGATTTGAATGTTAAATATCCTTAAATGCTTGTGTTTGGTGTAACTTTTTCAAATTTCAAATGAACAAAACAGCAAAGGACCCAAATCAGAAGATTAAAGAAGATCTATCCACAAATGATTTTATGATATTTGGGTCAGGATACTGTGAGGGCTATGGCAAAACCTCCAGCTTGCATCTGATGAGGTTGCTCACTGTGTTTTCTTCAACAGAATCCCTTGATGCATGATCATTCCACCCTTGTGTGGGACATCTGCAGAGGTGTTTCAACAAGCATACTTTGGCTCTTTGTGGTCAGAAAGTTCTATTTTAACTTAATCAGACCAAAGAACTTGTTACGATAATGAATGATGATGGTTTACAAGTTCTAAAAGCCTTAGTTTCTGCTCTGTCCTACTCTACCACCACTGGAGAGTCTTGTTAAACCCTTTGGAAGATCTGGACTTGGACATTAATCTTGAATTGAACTTGTTTGCCTTCTCTCTAAAGTTCCATACTTCTGTTGTGAGCTGGCATAATATAAATAAAGCTGAGTTAACTTTAACTTTAAAAATCAAAATGAATGATTCATATTCAACTTAATGCTTTTTGCAGTCCAGCTCATCCTGTACTCATTTGACCATTCACAGGAACATAAAGTTTCTTCAAATTTGTACATGTCACTGTGATTAAGATTTAACATCTTAAAAGTTTGATCAGTTTCAGCCTTTTCAAGCCATTAAGCTTTGTTTAATTTATCAGAGCTACAATAATACCTTGTTACAGCTTTTTATCTAACCCTACTCAAGTTTCTGTCTCGTCTTTGTATAGTTTCTCAAGCTTCTCCAATAAGTGGTGTATCCCTTAATGTATTTTAAAGGCAAATTGCCCCAGAGATTGGGTTTTAAAACTCCATTATTATCTAATGTGTTAGTCAGTTGCATGATTTATGCATGTATTCCAGTAAAATGCTACAAAATGACAGAGCCATGCATGTATGAGAGGATTCACATGCTATTATCTTTGTATCAATTAGATCAACATCTTAGTTTAAACTTTCTTTCCCTCTCTGGTCTGTCTAATCACACAGTGCAATGGACAGACTGAATGTTGATCCCCCTCTGGGACGCAAACCAACAACCACAATCACAACCTGCTTTACAACTCATAATTAGCGCAGGGACAGCATCTCCCATGGCTTGAAACACACAAAAAGAAACACAACAGGATGCTGACAGTCCTGTACTGGAATACACCTTTGGGCATGTGTAATGTGTGTGGAGAACACAGGCAACACTCCCACTCCCACAGAGCAACTCAATTACAGCGGGACTCCTTCATAGATCTGTTAGCTTATCTGATAGCCGGATCACCTGATCGATACAGAACAGCCACGGAGGGTTTATGTAAGCATGCCGATCATTAATGTGGGTCCTGCAGTGCAGAGATGCAGCAGCAGTGGAAACCTGTTGAGGAGCTCAGCAGCCCAAACACGGGCAGCACAAGATGTGAGTGTGCTGTGAGACTGTGTTTGCGAGAACATTGGAAGAGTTTGCAAACTGTATTCTTACTCCTTTGGATGCACAGACAGAGCTCTGTCCGATCTCAAAGGACTTAACAGTTGAAAACACTGTGCTCGTGTCTTCTTGATGTTATTTCCCTTCTGTTTATTGATCTCTATATAATCATTAACAGAGCAATCTCTGAATGACTAGCCCTGAATTCAATTAAAAGCTCAGCCCACTGATGACATCTTTTTTCAACCACCTTGTACAACATCTCACCCCCTTCCCTCCCAATTAATGTGTAACTAATAAATTAATTGAATGACCACTTGTTTCTCCGTCACAAAGGCCTGTGAGTAGAGTATCTCCAAGCATGAGGCAGCACACTCCGGTGTTTGCATTAAAGTGCCATTTAAAACTTTGTCCCATTGTGCGTCATGCTTCCAGGCCGACGCCAGGGCTTACTGTCACAGGGCTAATTGTCCCTCTTTCTAGTCCCTTTTGTGGTGCAGCACACTTCTCTTGTTCGTGGGGCAAAAAAGGGACGGCCTCTCTGAGATGTTTGGGGTGGTTTAAAGGACAAGTAGGAGGGTGAGCGTTGGCAGTAGTGAGGGAACAGGCACGTGTGACCAACAATGAGATCCCTGGGATTATGGTGCGGACAAAGACAGCGTTGCAGTAATTACAGTCCAAACACCACTGCGTTGTATGTGTGTGTGTGTGTGTGCGCACAGAGGTGTGGATCAGGAGCAGAGGGCATTGCTCTGTTTAGCAGCTGTGTCTCAAGAACCTGATCACTGAAAGGAGGGTGCGTGTGTGTGGTCACTGGAATGATCAAGACAGCAGTGAAGAAAAGCAGAAAGAACTGAAGCTTTTGTCTTTCTGCTCTATAGGAGCCGTGGAGACAGCAGGTGATAAATTCGGCGCTGTGTAAAATCAAAAAGAAAAGAAAAATGCAGCTAATTGAGGACATGTGTTTGATTTAAAATGGTATAAATTAAACATTTAAAAAGTAAAAGAATTTGAAGCTTTATTGTTTGGGCCTGAGAAAGATAAAGTTTGATTCCATTTCAAGTATTTGAGAATTTCAGTGACCAATTGTTTGGCCTTTGAAAGAATTTAAAAGTGAAATTTTCTTCTTTTTCTATGTTACACACCTTTTGGATGAACAGGGTTGAATCGTCTTATACACAAACCCATTGAAAAGGTGTTGCTGCAAACATAATTCAGAGAGGAAACCCCTTTAAGCTCAACCTTTTAACAATGTTCACCACATATATCCTAAAAGCATTTGTAGTAATACTGTCACTGTGTATCTTGTTGAAACAAAAAAGAAAATCTAAAGCAATTTTCACTCATGCCACCTAAAAGCTAAATCCCAGTTTGGTATGTTCCATGTCACTGAGAATGATTAGTTTTAATTTCACAGCACAAATCCACAAATGTGTGCAACATGAGCACACACTCCTAGCTGATTCTTTTTTATTATTAGTGCAAGATTCCCTGAAAAAAAGTATTTCTGTGGGGGACTACCTCTCAGCTATGTAAGCGGAAACACATCCATATGCATCTTGGAAGATGTCACCAAAACCTTGCAAGTTGTCAAACCAACAAAGCTTTTGAGCTAATCAGCTTCATTGAAACACTGCCATTCCCTTCATCCCTGACCCATACATATCTCCCTCTGTTTGCACTTGCATCCAGCCTTCCTCGCAGCTTAGGTTGATTAGCAGGAGTGGCCTTTTTACAGTATGACTAGGAGGTAATTAGCGGGATGAGCTGGGCAGAAGGATCCTCTTCAGGGGTTTAGAAGGCACATGCTCAAGCACCTCTGATGTGTGTCATCACACAACAATAGGAAAAGCATTTCCCTTTACTCAAGTGGGACCAGGCCAGATCAGAATAAAAGATTTGATCATTTTTAAGATGATTAATGATGCACAAGATCTGCATCTTCAGAGTTAACTGGTGCTTTTGATTATCCGTCACTAAAGAAAACTCCATTTTTATCGAATCTTCTCAGCAATCATGCTTCATTTTTTGAAAGAAAAATTTAAAAAGACAAAGTAAGTAATGAGTATACATTAGCATTTTCCCAGCTGCAGGTAGATCCTTGTTGGACACACAAGTCTGGCCCATAAATAAAACTGGGGCCTATTGCATATGCGTGCCAAAATAGGAGGCAAGCATTTCTTCCCCATAACAGAAGATGAGACAGAACCTCTGCTGAGGTGGCTGATGATGATCACTGTGGCCCAAGGGCCTTAAAAAAAAAAAAAGCACACACACTTCAGTTAGAAGCTTAAGATTCTAAAGAGCAATTATTCCATTCATATTAAGGTAATTGTCTTCCATGAATATGAAATGTTTGGCAGTCCCTTCTTTAACATTTAGAGGGCTGTGTGGATGTTCTTGGAGGAAGACAAAGCCCCGAAGGTACAGCCCATTTCCATATGTTTTAGGGGAATTGAGGAGAGTGTGAAACATCCCACTGTTTACAGTAAACTCAAAGTCTCTTCTGGGTGTCCCTGGAAGGACTGACATGATGAGCACACTGCTGTAAAATCTTGCTCAAACCCACGGCTCAATTCTCTACTTTCACCGGTCGGGTGCTGTCACTGAAACACGATGTGCTGAGGTGATTTCCTTGCATATGTTGTACAGTTTTGTTCAAATTTTGACCTTCTCAAATGACATATAGTTAAGTCATTGGTGTTCATTTAGTTTAATCACTTTTGATACCGAATCACAGGGGTAAAAAATTTTTTTTTCGTTTTCTTAAATTCAGTGAACTTTCCACGAAACTTCGTGTCATTTTAGAGTAAAGACTTTCAGTTTTGATTATGCTACATCTGATAATGTTTTCATTTTGCTTCAGCGTAACTTTTAAACATGGCCTTTTAACTTGGCTCCTCATTTGGTATGAATAGATATCAATGATCTGTTTTTTAAATCAGTCAAATGTGTTTCTAACGCTCAGCAGGGGATAATTCTTGGCCATCACCGTGTGATTGTCTCTACTAATCGAGGCTGTATGCTATCAGTGTTAAAGATCACTGCAGGGAAGGGGACTGTTGTGCCCTCTTCTTAACAAGGCATATTTTTGTTAATGTCCTCGTGATTTATTAGGAAGGGAACATTCAGCTAGCCTTTGTCATGGAGGGACCTGTGTTTGAGTCCACTCATTGGGTGACCTCGACAACCAGTCAGGCTTTTGGAGGTTAGACTCTCTTTGGAGGATGGGCAAAGAAGAGGGGGGGTGGTGAGGACTTTTGCATAAGCATGGGGACCAATCTGCCCGGATTGCTCTGCACAGTAAGGGGGCCTCGACAGGCTTATAGTAGGGGTCTTTATTTTGGATCCCTTGTACTTTTCCTCACAATTACTACACCACCCTTCTGCCCTGATCTGCTTGCTTCATTCATATGCATCAGTCTCTCTTTAGGTTGCGAGGTTTCCAGTTGCAAGCCCCTCTGAATGGTTAAACTAATTTGGGGTGTAGTCCTAGCTACAGACCAGGGAGTCTGTCCACAAGACAAGAATGTTGACTTGAAAAAAAAAACAAACACACAAAGAGGATGGTTAATTTAAGAGGATGCCTTTCCTGTAAGCAGAATGTGATAAAACAGTACCACAGAGGGTTATAGCTCACGCATAGAGTCCTCTTATATCTTTGAGTGCTGTTGTAAAACCATTAGCTGATGAAGCCATGCACAGTCAGACACATTTGGATTGTTTCTTTTGCATCTTTTCACAAAATGCTGGAAGAACAGCTACAAGTAAAGGAGCAATAAAACAAGGAGCCCAGTGAATAAACATTACACACGTAACTCTTATCACATTTTCCTCGGAGGTCCAGGAATTCTTAGCAACACTCCAGACTTCCAGTTACAGAAGCAAACACCTCAATATCTGCCAGTATTACATGTTCCCGTATGCAACACAGCAGTTATAGCAGTCAAGGCTACATGCAGGGAAAAAAACTACACTGTGTGGATGCGAATGGTGGGGGATGGGGAAGCACAAGTATTCATGAACACACATGTCTGTGTGAGTTTGCACTTTATTCCCTTTAATAGCTCCACAGGCAGACGGACCCTCAGAAACAGACAGAGCTTCATTAGTGATTCCTGTAATGTCGATAAAGTTGAGATGGTTAACAGGAACAGTGTGGGATGGGGCAGGGAGAAGACCCGCCCAAGGCCATGGGAAGTGTTGGACCAGTTACACATCACGATTACACTGATTAGGTCATGAATTATCAACTGACAGAAGGACATATCTCACTGGCACAGCAAATTTGTGACAGCCACAGAAGCCAAGATTTCTTGATTTTTCTTTTTTTTTTAGGTCCCTTGTATGAGTTAGCCTCAAACTGGTAACCTCTAATGTCACTTTAACCAATAATTCCTTGTTATAGCGCATTCCCTAATCAATATAGTTTGTTTTTTAAGCCTTTGCAGAGCGACAGTGGACGTTGCTTTCACAGACACGGGCTTAAAGGCAGTCTGGATTCAAGATCAATCCATTCGCAATGCCAGCTTCATCCTGTTCAGGGTCACAGGGGGCTGGAACCTGTCTGCAACAGGGCTAACAGACACAAACAACTGTGCACACACCCACTGTCAGTTTAGGCCTAACATGCCTGCTGTTGCACAGCAGAAGATTGTAGCACTAAATTACAGATGTAGCTCCTCTGCTCTCAAAGACACAAGCGTTATAATTGGCTTTCTTAGACATTATATATTCATATTCTGTATTTTTCTAAATAACCTATGTTCCTATTTTGTACTTGTCAACTCTGCTCATACTACACAAAGTATGTCCTTGAATGGTCCAAGACTTCAAGATAGCATAACTGGGCTAAATAACTGGGACAGATGAAAGTTCTCTATCTTGTCAGATAGGTCTGTTACATTAGATACACGCCAAAAGCAACACTCACACACACACGTTGTTTATCACATCCCAAGAACATGATGTGGACGGTGGTTGGCCTGTTCACGTCACTAATAATTGGTCAATTACATTCGATTTCGTGTAAGTCCAACTTCTGAACGGGGCTGACCCAGCCCAAGATGATAAGTGTGAAGAAGATAGATATGAACTATTTCCAGAGATCGGAGCTCGTTCTGACAGAGGCCCTGCAAGGGCTCTGTCTTTACCTGTGACCAAAATAAATGCTTTGTCTATGAACTGAAGATTTCCCCGTTTTGTTCTTGGGCTTCCAATCCAAACATGTTTTTATAAGATGAGAGTAAATTGAGGTGATGTCCAGAGTTTTTTTTTGTCCTGAGGCTGCTGAAGGCAAACGACAAAATCTGCATGTTGTTCATTTTTTCAAATTTTGCATGGAGGGATGTAAACAACAACACAAGCAAATTCTATGTCTGAAACCAGAAAAAAAAGATCAATTGAAAAGTACTGTGCAAGGAAATTAACTTCACTGAAATGTACATTTTACCACTCCTGATGTAACGAATGAAATTGCATTTATAATTTCACCAGTCTGGGTAAGATCTGCCCTTATATTGACAGCTCAGTCCCTTGTCAAGTGTCCATAATGTTAAGGGCAAAGCACCATCTACTGGTCATCCTTAAAAACACAAACATTCTACAAATCCTGGGTTCATTGCATGAGATTGCACAGTAGAGGGTAGTGTTGCATTTCTCTCCTCTGGGTGACCGACACTCTATTTATACTGATCCGTCACATCATAAAACATCAACTAAATAAAGCATAACATTGCAAACAACCTATGTACAAATCTTTTTAGGCACTTTTTTGAGTAACAATTGATCGCACTATATCTTTAAAATCAAGTCACTTGGACTGTTAGTTATTGCCGTCTGTTGTTGGACAGCGATGAATCAATTTCTGCATAAAACTGCTCTAGACATTTCTCAATGCTTTTGACAGTCTAAAAAGAAATTAGATTTCTGACCCAATAAGTGCAACAAACAGTTTTATGGACCTCTCTAATAACGACTAAGGAGTTGCACATTTTCATTGCCGCGAATATGAAAAAGAATATATCCATAATGACTGGCAACGACTGTGGGAAGCATTTTGATATAAAGGGAAGCTTTGTAGCAGCTTCCCTTTTTAAAAAATGCTGGCATGCTCGTTCCACCTCTATTGTATAAACTTTTTCCGTTCTCATGGGAAGTTTTCTGTTTAGTTTTCAACACCAGAAAAAGAGACGTTTTGTTCTTCAGCTGGCATTTCTGCTAGATAAGGCAGTACTGAACCCCATTAAGACAATTTCTGAGCAGGCATGGCCATATTAACCTTTAGAAAAGGCTGATCCTGTCATTTGTGAGTTCGCCATACACTCTCTGAGTTTGAAGAAAGGTCATGGGCTGACTAAATGTCTCAAGGCTCATGGTACAACTTTGCTATTCTCTCTAAATCAGTAGCATTTGCCTCTCAGAATACAAAATGATGTAGACATTATAACACAGTACACTGCCACTGCAACGCCGGCACGTTGTCAAAAACTGTTAAATATCTCCTTACATACCCAGCTGCTGATATGTATTCATGGTGGTTTGTGGTATTGATCAGCCGGCTGCATTCTGAAAGGCAGCGATGACAACCCGCTTAACAGAGGCGACAAAAGCCTGTGATGGACCATGATGCTTTTCATCGATTCTGTATGATTGACTGTTCTTGCGAGACACCTAAAGGGTGCTGAGGTCTAGAAAGTGTGTGTATCACTTAGTATAGAGATCATTGCTTCACAAAAATGTTAGATTAGATTTAGATTGCACACACATACCAAGTCTGGGTGGTGAGAAAAAGACATTTGGAATGAGTTCTGTTAAAAAAATAGGAACCAAAAAGCATCAGAATGAGAACGAGTGATCGATCATCCAGTTTATAGCCCCGGAAATTGATTAATGACGTTTGGAAAAGCCATCCATCCCTCTGTCAGGACAGTGTTTAAAGAAGCTTAGACATACAATTAATGACCAGGTCAATAACTGACATTAAACTGACATGTAATGTCTTTCAAGTCATGAATGTAAACTGTGTGGGAATATTCATAAAAAAGAAAGCTATGTGCGAGAATGTGCGATTATCCAGATGAAGTCAAACACAGATTAAGTATTGGCATATTTAAAAAAAAAAGCATACCCATAATATATGTATGCGATTTGTCTTGTGTAAAGTTGATATTTTCGACATAGAAATGCTTTTGAAAAAGTGCTAAAACTTTATTTAAACTGTAAGCATCACTTTGATAGTTACGTCACTTTTCATCAGTAAATCAGTGGTAGTATTTTCCGTTTAGTGTCAGTTTGTTGGGTCAGACAGCCAAGCACTTAGCCCCTTGACTGCACGAACCTGCGACCACTGACAGGACACTGCTAAGTCAGCAGGTGTCCCAGCTGTCTACATGACGCATCGCACTAGAAGAGCCACCATATGGTCCGGCTAGCATGCTGGTACATGAAGTCGCGAAGAGTTAGCGTTAGCCAAGTAAAGTGAATGAAAAATTAAACGAGTGCAGTCACATCTAGGTTTTTTTTCGGTGTGGCCTGTTTCGTTTCCAAGACTCAAGGATACTCAATTATTTTTATGTTGTTCATTAAACGTGGTTGTAAAGTTAAAGTCACGAATTGAACTACAAGTCCAAACATGGCTGCGGTCAGTCCCACGATGCCTTCGGAGATTGCACGTTGGTTTTTGTAAGTTAGATATTCCACGTCCTACATGGTGGGTTTGTCTGTTTGAGGTGAAAGTGACAAATAAGTATCTTTGTGATTTTAACATTTCATATATGCAAAAGTAAAACAACTAATTTTATTTTTTAGATCCTGAAAGGATGTAAGGAATCGCAGATTGAATTATTTTCGACCGCGAAAATGTTTAATAATGATATACACAAGATTTTCTATATTTATTTGTTGCTTGAGCGGACATTATAAAAACAAAGAGCCAAAGTTCGAGTTTTTTGTGTGTTGTTTCTTTGTTTGTTTCCCTACGCAGGTGGCTCTTGGAACTCTGAAGAGTGAAATATCCGACAAGTTGTCGGACAGTGAAGGCATTCTCCCACCTCCTCCGGCAGCAGCAGCCACCCTCATCAAACAGTTTTCATTCACTGTGTGGTTGCTACGCAGAGAACAACAGGCTACCTCCCTCGGTCCTGTGTGAGTATCACAGCCCTCTCTACCGTTAGCCTCTCCTCCAACTTATGTCAAATTACACGTTTTGTCATTCTTTTTGGTCAAAGCTGGCATGTCGTTATATTTGAATTGCGAAAATGTCTTAATTTAGCGTTTAATTTATTTTCAAACTCAGGACTGAGGCATTTATGGACAGCGTGGTCTTTTGTTCTCATGGTATAAATTCTCGTTTTTACAAAGGAGAGCAGGGTTTTTACTCCGATTAACCGCTGAGACACTCTTTTGACACATTTGCTGTAGGTTGTCAGTGTGGGTTATTTTTTCTTTTATTATTATTGTTTGAATATTTACTGGTGTTGTGTAGCATTTTAGCGATATTAAGAGGCTGCTGTAATCCGGTATGGATATACTGCAACACCTCAATGACAGGAGTCAGAAGGGTTTGATTTTAAACAGACCTTATAGGTGTATCCACTCTGCAAGTGGATTTTTTATTTTTTATTTATTTTACAGAGATTTGCTGATGTTCGTTTCCTATTTATGTCTGTTTTCTAGGATGCTGCACAGCTATGGGACAAAGGAAACATAAAAAGCTGTGAAGCAAGGTTGCTATCTAACAAAGAGCCATGAAATTCAAGACCAACATGCGATCGAAAGCTGTAAAATCAAAGTAAAAATCACCCTTTTTGTTGACAAAATATACAGTATTTGCTCACAAAGAAGAAATAACTCAAAAGATCATCTCCTGTTTTTGAAGAGAGAGTTATATCCTATAGTCAGTGAAAACGCAAATATCGCAGGGGTTTAGAAGCTTCTAAGAATATCAGGGGCCTCATGTTCTGCTTTGTGAGTGGATTCTTGTGTTAGAGCAGCATTGCTTGAAGGAGAAATGTGGAACAAAACATGCACATAACCAGAGGGGTTCAGTCTGCCTCACTCCTACTGGCAGTCTTCTCCCCAGCACCCAGCCCTGCGAGCAGCTCCACAGTGTCCTCATGTGCACCGGTTACTGACGGACTCGTCAGCCCTACCAGGAGCCGACTGAATCTCAAAGTCCAGCTGCACCATGACTTCATCGGACAACGACGAAACGGGGAGCGATCTGTCCGATTCTCTGGAGATCTGTGAGCTCCAGGACCAATACATGGACGCGGGAAACTGCTTCAAATCCAAAAGTTTACCCATCCTGAATGGACCCTGTCGGCAAGATGGCAAGGCTGCTGAGCTTAGGCCGCTCAACATCACCCACACCTGTATGGCTGTGGAGGTGAGCAGGGAGCTCCAGTTGAAAACCCCAGACTCCAGCCTGGCAGAATCTCCCTCGTCCAGGACAGACTTCTCCCCCTCCGTCTCCAGCATGGTGGGGCTCAGCAGCTCTCTGCCCGTGGAAAAAACAAACAAAAAACGTGGCTTTTCTCTCACTCGCTTCATCCGCATCCCAGCTCGAAAGTATGTCCGAGTCATCTTGAGTGATTCGCGCTGCTTCTTGTTCTGCATGTGCTACCTGACCTTCATTCAGTCTCTGATGGTTTCGGGCTACCTGAGCAGCGTCATCACTACCATTGAGAAGCGCTACAGCTTACGCAGCTCGGAGTCCGGCCTGCTGGTCAGCTGCTTTGACATCGGCAGCTTGCTGGTGGTTGTCTTTATCTCCTACTTTGGCGGCAGAGGTCAGAGGCCACGCTGGCTGGCTGTAGGTGGTGTTGTGATTGCTATCGGAGCAGCATTGTTTTCCCTGCCGCACTTCATCTCACCACCTTACCAGATCCAAGAGGTGAACTCCTCAGCTGGCCACGAAGGCCTCTGTCAGAACGTCAACAACAGCGGGCGCGAACTCGACGTGGCGTCGTGCCCTCGCGACCAGGAGGGCAATGAGCACAACCTGTACGTGGCGCTGTTTATCTGCGCCCAGATACTCGTTGGCATGGGGTCAACGCCGATCTACACCCTGGGGCCCACCTACCTGGATGACAACGTGAAGAAAGAAAATGCGTCTCTCTATCTGGGTAAGCAAACTGAACCACTTCAGTGTAGAGAATGAATCAGTCCCATCCTGTGATCCATTTTATCCTCTTTGCTTATGAGTGACACTTGTAAAAACTGGAAGAATTATTGTCATAAGACAAAAGCCATTAGGTGGTTTACACAGCCGAGGCCTGATGAATTTATTTGAATAAATAGAGGCTGCTTCTCAGACTTCAGCAGCTTCACTAATCTTGCTTTGCAGTACAAGCAACGCTGGTCTGGTATGTGACTAGAAGCATTCAATGCTCTCGGGTTTCACGGTCTTTAACACAGTTATCCAAGCTGATCTAATTTCCATTAGAAATAGATCGGATGATTACATTTTGATGGATTTAGAGGGCAGCTTCCAACCGGTTGGATCTTGCTCATCTTGACCAGTATGAGCATGCGTGTTTGTTTATCCAAAATGTTCTCCCTCTGTTCTTTGAATCCAGTCTCCACTGCACGCGACCTCTGCACCTCGCTGAGGTAAATACAGACTGCAAAGTCAACCCCGGGCGAGAGGCACATGGGAGACGGGATGTGTTGGGAAAAGCAAAACTAGGTTGCTTATGATTAATGGGCCAATACTGTCTGCTCCTGTCAGTGTGTATAATACAGCTGTGTTCTTGGGTATGTGTGCGCACATTGAAAACCGGCAGCGGTAATGAAACATGCTCTCGTGTTTGACCAGAATTGACAAGGCTCTGCTGTGTTTAAGCGTTAGCAGGTTGTTTTTGTTATTGTATTCCCCCTTAAAACATTTAGACATTTTTTGCATGACATCCTTACATTTTTTTGCTAATATGTTGGCTCACGTTGGCTGCAGACCACATACTCCTCATAGTTTATGGAGAAGATCATGATTGCAGAGATAATCTATTGTCTGTCTTGGTTTTGTAGTTGGATTATTGGGACAAGGGGCACCCCACAGTCTGTGCCCCGCACAGATGGCTTCTTCCTGTAAAGCTGCAACTCTTTTGATTATCAGTTAATCCATTTTTTTTAATTGAAAGATATTTAATGCAAAGGAAAGACTTCAAATCCTCCAAAATTTAAATTTTTTAATTTAATTCAATTGTTTAATTTAATTCTGAGCCTCTTAATGGTTTTTTTCTTGCTCGAGCTTAACAATGTATCTTGAGGCACCTCACTCATTGTTTCACTGTGAATCTGCTTAACTGACAGCTGTCTGGGAGTCCTTTAACCGTGTGTTTAAGTGTAGAGAGTGATGTGTGAACTCTGTTGGACAGAGGATGACATTGAAATGATTGCACAGCCTTAACCACGGCGCCGGCTCCTCATCACACCATTGCACGCCCCATGCAACGCATACACTGCCTTCTGTGCCGCCTGCCCTCAAGACCCAGTATTGATCAGATTGCTGCGTCACGGGGAGCCAATGCAGCACAGCTATTGAACCTGCCACAAAAACAAGGAGAAAATGGCCTCGGGTGCCAGCTTGCTTTGCCCTAACCTTGGCAAGATACTCCACCGGAAATGGCTGTTTGAGCCGCCACAGTTGAGACTTTCCCTCATACAGTTTTCCATCAAAAGCAGCACATGCTCTGATGACCTTGATTGTTGTTCAGAGGGCTCTCGGCGCGATCATCTGCTTCCTTCCAGTAAAGTAGTGTTTAAGACAACAGACGTGTTCTCACATGTCAAAAAGGAGCATATAAGTGGGGCAAAAATTTTTTTTGGTTTGTTTTTTATTCCTGCTGATATTCAGATAACCATGGAGACTAGATGTCAGGGGTGTTTTGAGTATTTTTATCTTCCAGAGTCCAAACAGTACCGGCTTGTTATACAGTGTCTCGCCTTTTTGTAAGCTTCACTGAACCCACGCCGACCCTTCGATCTTTCATCTGCTCGCTCAGAAATCCTCAGCCCCATTTCCATATTTCTCCAAAATGGATTTTGTCGCTATATAGGCTACACATATCTGGAGGAGGTTTCCCCCTCAAACTTTCCCCAAACCTATTAATGTCAACCCCATCTCAATTTGCAGTGGCTCGGAGGGGAGGAGCCGCCTGCTTTTGTAGGACAATGCTGTGCACATCCAGGGCTACTTGTGGTGTCCTTGGAGAGACACAAAGCGCGCACACATGTGGGCGTCTCAGAAATCAGGATGTTATCTTTCCGTGTGTGTGTGCACACACAGTAGGACATTCCTCCTGATCCACTGCCCCCCCCGCGCTTGTCGCTATGGTAATGTAACGAACGCAGCATCTGTACTCCACCTCTTCTACTCTGCCAGCGGAGGAAACTGAAATCAGTTCCTAGGATTTTGTGTGTGTGTGTGTGCATTTACACCTTTTTCCTCCTTTTTTTTTTCCTTTAGTTTAATGACATACCATTCCTGGTGTTGCTATGGTGAACATTTTGTCTCAGCAAAGGTTGCATTAGAAGAGGTCTCTGTTGTACAGCTGAGCGAAGGGCGCATTTGAATCACTTTTCCTCTCGCTTTGGTGTTTCAGCCTCTAACACTCTGTCATCGTCTTGTTGTGCTTCGGCGTTGCACCCACACGCGGATCGAAATGGTCAATGATTGTGTTTCTTATCCTTAAGTTTATGATTCATTCCAAGCAGTGGACAGTGGCTGTGACCTCTGGCTATTAGAGGAGGTGTGATTTACAAGCCAGTGATGTTGAGAAGCTGTTATCAATGTGGGATGACTCGTGAGGTTGGGTCACTTGAGATTTCTGCATCTGCATTACTGTTTGGAGGGGGCGTGCGATCATGCAGCATATGTGTGCTTGAAATGTCTAATGATATTACAATATCATTCTTTAATAACACTTCATTGTCTAGACATTGCAGGCTCTTTGCATGCCTCTCCATTAACGAGCGAGCAGCGCAGATGACCGAATTTAGCACACTAGTGTGTATTATTTGTGTTTTTTCATTATTAATATCTATCTGGCACTCATGAAAATCCAAGGATGCCTGATGCAGTCTTTGCTTAACACAGAGGGGGCTGTTAGAGCAGAAGGAGGAGGCGAAAAAGGTAGTGCCTGGTTTATAAAAAGAGGAGCGTTAATGTCCACAGAGAGCCTGAACGGCAGTCTTGTCTGCTTACAGACGTGCTCACTTAGGCGGACATAGGGGTGTGTTTTTTCAGTGGACAGATTTAGAAAGAACAGTTGCTCTCAGTCTCTCCCCTGAAGTGTGCGTAATGCATGTTCCCTGCAGATTGAGGGGGGGGGGGGATACAACTGAACAGCTAGTCTGCAGTCAAAGCTCGGCGTGCTTATAGTTTTGTTTTTTTGTTTTGTAAATCGGGATTATCAGTCATGACCCTGGCATGTCTCTTTCTGCGCTCACTCGGTCACTTTCATTAAATGGTGCGTGCTGTTCTGCTCTGCAGCAGCCAAAGCAAAAGGCAGATTGTGCACACACAGAAGTCCCCAGAGAACTTCTCCTCGGTGCTCCTCTGCCCCTCCAGCACGAAAGATCACATTTCAGTGCTGGTTGAGGGTATGGCCCCATCAGAGACTGGCACACATATAGAAAGCAGGCTGGTCCCGTTTCATCTGTGTCTCTCTGGCTTAATCTTGCAGAGGGTTTGAATATCACTGCCCCCCCTCTCCCTGCGCACAGTCAGGGTTACTCAGCAGCAGGCGACCCTTTTAGCTACAGACTGCAGGGCAGCTAGCCCTGAGTGCTACAGTACTATTAAATGTGACTCCCCTGTGAACCACTGACCTCTGTGTGGCTGATCCTGTGCCACTAATGACCATGTGTGTGTGCTTCAGAATGTGTTACTTCAGGACGAGCAGGAGTGATGATACAGGACCGTGAAGGTAGAGATAAGTGTGGGAGTGTTTGATGACAGTCTGAACTGCAACAAATGCAGTTTAGGTATTGCTCAGCATCACTTGCTAATGACAAGTAGTGTTATGGGCTGGTTGTTTTGACAGTGTGGGAAGGTTCCTGTGGAAATGCCACGGGAGCTTTTTTTTTTCTTTTTTTTTTTTTTTTCATAGCAGGAATGCTTTTGTTTTGAGCTATGCAGGAAAGAAACAGAGATTATTTTTTTTTTTTCGATCTGGCTCCTTGGCCCATATTAGTCCATTATGTCCTGGCTCTTGTTGGCTTGGAATGAAAATTAGAAAACATCTGAAATGCTTCAAAGCAGCTTAATTGTCATTGCATAGAAGCGCTTTAGAGGGCTATTTAAGAATTTGAGCAATACGTTCAACATCACTTGCTAATGACAAGTAGTGTTGTGGGCTGGCTGTTTTGACAGTGTGGGAAATGTTCCCGGGGAAATGCCACGAGAGTTTTTTTTTTTCAGTTTTTTTTTTCATAGCAGGAATGCTTTTGTTTTGAGCTATGCAGGAAAGAAACAGAGGTTATTTTTCTTTGTTCGTTCTGGCTCCTCGGCCCATATTAGTCCATTATGTCCTGGCTCTTGTTGGCTTGGAATGAAAATTAGAAAACATCTAAAATGCTTCAAAGCAGCTTAATTGTCATTGCATAGAAGCGCTTTAGAGGGCTATTTAAGAATTTGAGATGAGAGCAAAAACATGATGTTTAGACTGACATATTATACTCTAAACTGTTTTTTTACTCTTTCTGGCATAGGTTTGCCCCTGAAGTTTGTTTTTTTTGGGAGGGGAAGGTACCTGAGGTAATGTTCGCCTGACAGGAGCTTCTGCTGTTGTTGTAATTGCCATGTTTTTCACCAACTTCTATTTTACTCTGCTCTATTCTATGCTCTGTTAACCAGAAGTATGCTACTGCTTCCTCTTCTTCTTCTGCTGGATCCAGGGCAGACGACTGTCTTATTTCTTTAAGTGTAAATGAATATGAGTGAATGGAAGGTCTTGCTTATTTCAGCAAGATGATGGCCTCTGTGTTGCGGTCCTCCCCACATCGCAACACAGTGGTTTTGTAGTTGGAGTTCAGGTGCTAAATTGGCCCACTGAAAACAACTATAGACTTTGAATGACTTTCAAATCATTGCATTTTTTAAGAGAAAAAGATGGCGTTCTCTCTTCAGCCGTCTTATCTGATTTTCCTTTGAAAGTGTTTCACAACACAGGAATGAAAACAAGAGGCGTCTTTCATTAGATAGCATTTGCCTTTTCATCTCTCTGGTTGAAAGCATTTAGATCTTTAATTTTCTCTGATTGCGCTAATCAGTTCTGTGATCAGAAACATTGCCTTCTTTGGCCTGTTGTTTCCAGACAAGAAATTAATCACTGTCACTGTTTACCAGTTGTTTATCTCTTTCCAGTGGAGCAGTGTGTCCTGAGATTAGTATCCAGACAGGGGGTTCTGCTGCGATCATGAGCTGTTTTCTCAAAAAGATGGATAGTGACCGAGCTGAGGAAGGATCGGACTGATCCAACCTGCTTAAACTGTCTCCGGCTCAGACAGTTCGATAGACTGAAAAGAGACGGCCGGAACATCTGTATCATGCTGCATTGCGTTTCCTTTCCTTCTCCCCGTGCATCTTATCTGCACTGTTTTAGTCCACCCTCCATGTTGATCCAGCCCTCAGGATGTTGATAGGAGTGTTGTTTTGTTGTAGAGACGGAGGAAAAAAAATCCTCCTCCACTCCAGTGTTCTGCCCTGTGAGGAGTGGTCTGGGTATTGTTCTTCCCGACCCCTGCACCACTTAGATGACTTGCGAGTGAGGGAGAGTTGCTGGAGGGAGCATGTAAACTGTATTTGCATAAGCAAAAAGAAGCGAAGAGGAAAAATAAAATGTAGATAAGTTTGGAAAGACGTTGATGCTGGTAACTAATATGGGGATGATGTCAATACTTAAACTGACATTAAACTGAAATGCCAAAAGTCAATTAACAGCATTTTTGTGCATTGGGTGTCACTTTCAGACACTTTCTCAGACAGACGTGTGTTCCCCTCCGTCCTTCAGCCGTTCTCCTTCTGTAATGGCCGCACGCTGCAGTCCGATCTGCGTTGAGCTTCCTGGAGGTGCACGTGCAGACTCTGAGGGAGATGGATGCCTCGAAACATTTTTATTATTTTTTTTTACCTAACCCAGTGGGACCGCAGTTGCAAGCACACACAGACACACAAAGTTGCACACAGAAGTTGTGGATTTATTGCATTACAGCCTGAAATGTAGCTTGACAAATGTAAATATGAAGGAGAGTTTTGGTGTGCACGCTCATCTGTTTCCCACAGATAGTCTGAGCGGGCTCTGTTCCGCTGTTAAATGTAGCATTAAGCTTGTTACGCATTATGTAGTTCACTATAATAAGCTAAGAAGTAACTGTGATACAGCTCATCGAAGAGGCTGATTATAACAAGGGCTGCCCACAACTGAGTTAGCTCATTAATGGGGGAAGTTGGGAAAATAGAATTCTTTTGCTCAATACAGATACTTAATATACATATATATTAATTTTCCCAGATCTGCTGCATTTATGTTGATTTATCTTTTTCTGATCCTGTAGTTCTGCAGTTCCTAGTTTTAGTAGTCAGGAGGTTATGAAAGGGGAAAGAGCAGCTGTTGAGGGCTGCGTGGAGCTTTTAATGGGTGTGGGGGGGGATGCACCTGCATTTGCGGGTTAGTGAGGGTTTGGGCCTGTGGGAGTTGCCTGTAGGCAGCGTAAGTGTGTTGTTGGTAATAGCTTACTCTAGTGTTTCTTGCACAAGTCTCGTCTGAGCCTGCAAGCAGGGCCTCACATGCTCCTGTTCCAGGAATGTACGTGCACACGCTGTGTAGGAGGCAGAGCAACGCGCTAAGACTTTTTCTTACGTGCATTAACACCTTGTGGTATGAATGAAAGCAAAGCTGGTCTGTATTCATTCCAATTTGTGTGTTTTGACTATATCCGTATGATGAGTAATCAGTTTTCCTGTTTATTTGTTTCTTCAGTAGGGACAGTAAGTGAACAGCACAAAGTGAAAACTTGCTGGAAACAACATTTTATATACAAGAGCAGGATTACTATTGCAACAACACATCATCAGTAGGATAAAGATAACCTGTCTCACGACGGTCTAAACCCATGTAGGAGTATAAGAGTATGTATCAGTAAATATGAAACATAGGAAGTCTGTGTGTAAGGTTGGTGTTTCTATCCTCTGCTTCTCCTGTGCATATTGAACGGTTCTCGGCAGAGACGCTGAACCCCATGACTTGTGTATAGAAGTATTTTGCCTACAAGAGTGATGTTTGAGCAAAAACATTTACGTTATTGACAGTGTCTTTCAGCTTTTGAAGAAAGATTATAGATTTTCGATTTTTCAACTCGTCATTCCAAAGTGATTTTTTTTTCTCAATTGTATGCAGCCCTGAAATATACAAATACATTCTATGCAAGTAAAAGGAATAAGAGACTAAGTGATAGAATACATTGTGCCAAATGAATGGTGTTCATAGACCTGTTTGAAGCTCATGTTTTGAGCTGAGTCTTACGCAGAGTCTGTAGAGCGCTCTTTAACTGAAAGCGGTAGATTGTTCCACTTTCTTCTTGATATCACAAAACTAACACCAACGCAGTCTTTTTGAAAATGGATCTTTCAAGACTAAATTGAATTTTTTTTTCTCACAGCTGAAAATCCAAAACGAACATCACATAATTAGCAAAGAACATGCGGAGGCACAAAGAACAGCACGACGAAGAATGTGCCTTTAATCCGTGGATAATTATATTGAATACAAACTCTAAGAATGACTATACACACTGTTCTCCTTTTGTGTGAGACTAACTTTGCTGTGTAGTTTTGGGATGAGGAGTGTCTCTGATTTAGTTCATCGTGAGCAGTTGCTGTTGGACGCTCTTGCGATGCCAAATTCTTGGCGGGAGACGAGGGGGCGCAGCTTTAGCATCGTGAACCGGATTGCCATACCATGGCTGTCAATGGGAGAGGCTGAAAAGCTGCAGGTGCCAGCTTGTGGCAAACTGAAACCCAAGCCCCCGAACTCATCGCTCTGATGGATTCCCACGCACAGCGCACTAAGTATAATGTCCTTCTACCCCCGGCCCAGATGCCTCATTCAAGGCCACTCATCAGCTGAAAGATTATCTGCCTGCCTCCTAAATGCTGGAGCATTATATATGCACAGACGAACACACAGAGTGGAAACAAGCTTTTCCTGTTGATTTGTGAGCAATTCTTTGGTGTGATATTTACTTTTTTTTTTCGGGGGGAAGGGGGAATGCTTTTTTTCAAGTGGCTTGCTGACTTAGGTGTAGTTTTGTCTCTTTCTGTGATTTTAAACTGATCAACAAAACTGTAAAGAGATCGGTTTTCACCTTGAAAGACACTTACAAACTGTAATTGCGTTGCTAATCGCTCAAGTCTGATGACTAATCTCAACCTAGAATAGCTGTTTGCTGACTTAAGTGCTCAGCCAGAAAGTGGTTGAGAGGAGAAAAAAAGTATAGACACTCTTTCTGCAGGTTGCCCTGCCTGAGCATCATCTTCTGTGTGTTTGCAAAATGCCGACCTGAACTTCACTCTGTTTAGAGAGTTCCACTGCAGGAAGGTGCTTTCAGCTTGCTGATATCAGTCATTCATCATGAGCATTTAGTTTAGAATAAACAAAAGTGTGCCTATTTATTGAAAAGAAAAACAGATTAGCAGGGAAGATGTTGGATTAGACAATTAAGTAAAAGGATTTACTAAATGTGGCAGTGTGTAAGAGACGTCTCGGGACTAATAGACGGTGAGGTAATGTGAAAGAGCCGAGGAACGAAAAGAAAAAACCAACACATTTCTTTTATGCAGTGCTTCTGAATGGCACTCCGTCTCTAATGCATTTTAAGGAGAATGTGGTGCTTTCATTGGCTTGTGACAATGGGCAGTTCACAGGAAACCACATTGAAATAGATTTCCTTTGAAGGTGCTGCAATATGTCAAATCAAAATCATTGCTGACTCCTGTTTAGTAGCTTACATCCAATAAATAACATGTGCAAATGTGTACTGCGTACAGGGTGAGATTTTTTTTGCAATGTTTGTGCTACAGCAGACTTTTATGAACAGTAGCCATAAAGGAATGAGGGCAGCAAATGTTGTGAGATTTGCAAGCAAACTAAAAATGAGGTCAGATCAGGTGACTGGAGTACACAAAAGCAACCATGGGTGCACATTTGGGGCCAGCAATGAACATTAGTACAGTGAAAGTCAGTTTCTCTAATAAAGGAACTCCCACTTTACCAGATTTAATCCCCGAAGCATTTGTTAAACTCAGCCTTAACACACGCTTTGCCCATCTGAGACTGATGCATTCAGAGGCCTGGTCACATGTTTTAATGCAGCATGGAAGAGTGGTTCCATTACCGTGTCCCCGCTTGATTTGGAGACTTTGCCATTCTTTGCATTCATTTGCGCTCTCCCAGCCTTTGGCACCTTAAGTGGGTTCAGGTAGATCAGCAGCAGCGCATTTGCCATCTTTGCTGTCGGTGCAGGTCCAGAAGCCTTAGACCAGCAACAGAATCAGCACAATGTGTTCATTTGGTTTTAGAGTGGTGACCCCACTAATGCACACTAAAGAAAAGCTGTGGGCGGATCAGGTCCCTCAGGAGAGCACTTGCTTGTTACAACTTTTTCTTTGTGGACTTGCTGAATCGCTGGTTTAAACGGTTAATATTTGGCACGCACATTTTATGGCATGTTGTCCCCGTTAGATCTTATATCAGTGAATGAATAAAAGTACACGTGCCTCTGTGGCCGGCTAACTGACAATGACACCTCTGGCTTGATTTGGACAGAAATTTCATGTATTTGGAAGTTTTGGATTAACATAAAATAACAGCATTGCTGTAAGTCCACAGCAGCAAGCACACAAGCCTTATAAATGGGTCTCACCTTGGCCAAAGTAGTCCAGCTTTACAGTCCAGCAGGTGACTATCACCTGCGTCAGGACGAGGGAGAAGGTTTTAGTTTGTTGCACAGAAGTGAAGCAGAATAAGGGATGGCATGAGGAGGGCGGACCTCAGATGCTGACCAACTTCTTAATGCCCCTTGTGACTTGTGATGTCTTTGTTTAAGGGGCTTACAAAGTAATGCCCGGAGGTAAAGTGGTACAAAAGGCCGATGGGTGGTCTGAATGTTGATTTGCTAGTCAGAGTGGCTTTGATGTTGCTGTTCCTACACATCCTTTGAAGGCCTGTTAAAGACTTTGCTCAGGATCTGTACCCCTGTGTTCTACCCGTACCGCAGGATAAAGGTTCTTTACTGCTCTTAATCCACTGAAATCTTCAGCACATCCTGCATCTTACTGTTCTGCACGTGTGACCTGGAATTCATCTTAGCTTAACACCATCTTCTGTTCTCACAGTGGAGAAGTCAAACTGCTAGTACTGCGAAATATCACTCAAATATATACTTGTGTGATGTGCGTTTTATAAAATCTTTTCTGCCGTTGCGGTCATTTAGAAATGAACACAGTCATCAAAATAATCCAAGTACAAAGAAAGGCAAAGTGTACAGTTCAAACTGTCTTTGTTGTCCAACTAGACTGGTAGCACCAAGAGTGGTGTCTGTCAGTTTAACATACGGGGGAAAATGTGTGTCCCACTAGATCATCTGGAGTCTGTTTGTTGTTGTACAGTATGTACACAGTATATATATATATATATATATATATATGCACGTGTACTCCCACCGACCCTCCAGTATTCACCAATTCTTGATGCAAGAACATGCACAGTCTTGCAGAGAAAACTCGGCTCTCTTGGCTCTTAATGAGCGTTTGCACTATGAAATTTGGAGCATGATACGCCACGAAGAAGGTCGCCAAACGTTTAAAAGTTTAAAAAAAGGACACGCCTCCTGATTTGTGATGCTGCATTCTTGCTGTGTGTTGTAAAGATGTGTTTTGTCCCACTGTCCTTATCATGTCTGTGCACGTGTTTGTGCGTGCATGCCCTTTGGGTAAAACTGTAAGGTTAGGACTGGTAAGACAACACTGCTAAGTCAGCAAGTTGTCGCGACAATGCCGTCATTCCCCTATTTCATTGTCTTTTCTTTTTTCCTTTGCTCCTCTTGCGAGGAAGGTCACATGACTGCACCGATACCCATAACACAGGAAACACGGTGCAGCTCTCTTTCGAGCAGCAGCAGCACGATCATCTATCATCTAGCTGTCACCTGCAGCTATACTCACCAACTAGAACTCTGTGGTGCAGCAAATCAGAGTTCTGAAGTCTGTGCCGACGTATCGCACTGAGCCGATGTTCTCGAATAAATCAGAATAGCTCACCAAGGTTTTTTTCTTTTTGGTTTGTCATAAAAGTGGTGTCAACACTGATTATCGTCCCATGGCAGAGCAAATAGGTAATGTGTGATACATAATGCTACACAAACCGTTTTACAGCAATTAAACGGATCCCACGTAATGTACCGAAGACAAATCCAAGGTCTCTGTGTCACTGCTTGCCTCTCATTCACAGGCTTGTTTAGAGGCTGACTGAGCTGTGTGAGCTAATAAGCAGGTAGAGCGCTACATAACTCAATGAAACAGTCCAAGACCAAAGAACGGAGGAGGATTGCGGAGCCAGGCTCATTCCTCTGCAGGCCTTATCGGAGGCTGGTGACGGGAGAGAGAAATATTCCAAAATAAATTGGACTCATATGCTGGACCTCAGTGCATTGTGCTCAGTTTGGTTTCAGGACAAAGTCGCAGATGTTTTAACCTTTGCTGTTTTGTCCCAAAACAAATCTTAAATTTTCTTTTTTTTTTTTTTAATTCATGTAATTAATTCCAATCATTTTCCTGTGGTAATTAGTTTGACCACAGAGGAGCTGCTTCATTAGTTCCAGTGTTCTTTATCGTCAGGTTCTGGATGTTCTTCCTTCATTCTCTGCCTGAATCTCACGGTTGAGGGGTAGAGAGAACAGAAGGTCAGCAGAGGTTGGGGGATGGAGGGGGGTTGCTGACGCCATTTCATTGTCTGAAAGTCCATTCTACACCAAGGCGGCAAGAGAAGCATCTAAGTATCGGGACAAATGCAAAGGGCAGACAACATAAAGGAAACGGAAGATTTGGTTAAATTCTGGTAGTTTTGCCTGTTGTTTCTTCTTTCTGTCATTCATGCCTATGAGCTCGGAGAGAGTCGGTGTGGCTCGTGAGAAGGGCAGAGCTCTTTCAGAGTGTGGAGGAGGCAAAGCAGAGACAACAGAGCAGCAATGGTCCCTGAAGGTTAGACATAAGAGGGATGTTGCTGAGCAAGCTCTATCACTCAGTTTCACAGCAGGATCACAGAGCGCAGCTCGTCTTTTTTCCTCTCCCTCCTTGTCTTCATGTTCATTCCTCTCAGATATTATTCTGTTTCTCCCCAGCGTGTCTGTTTTTCTTTGTCTGCTTTCCCTCCCTGTCACTTTTCTGTGCTAATCGGTTTTTATGTCTTCCTGTGTCTCACTTTATTGCCTTTCTCTTTCTGAATTATTGTCATCTTTCTCTCTCTGAACACTGCATTCATCCATCACACTCGAGCTGAAACACGAAATTGGGGTCAATGATGCACTATAAAACTCAGTAACCTTATCCCTCCTTCCCTCCTACCCTTGACATTTTGGGTTTTATGCCTATAAGAGTATGTGACACTAAAGTCAGTAAGTTGTTATTGATACATTTCTACTAACTGATGTTTTTTTTTTTTCCTGGGAAGTAAAGCACATGTGCAGAAGAGCCATCCACCATTTCTACAGTATATTGTTAGGAGAACAATAATTAGATGCAGTGATTTTTATTGAAATGTGTGTAAACTTAAATGGACATGCAGTATATAAGGAAAACACAGAGTTTGTATGATTCTAATGATCTTGAAAGCCAGTATTTGCTATGAGCTCCTTTTTTCTTCAAAACATACTGAAACCTGAGGCCTTCCTTCCAAAACCTCCTTTCTAGATGTTGGCTGGAGACCATTTCTGAACAGAAAATGAATCAATTAAAAGGCTTGATGCATCTCTCAGGTCTTTAATGGATTTTTTTTTTCCTATCTCATGGGAAGATCACCTTCATATCTGCCCTAGATATATTCTTGACTTTATTGTCCTCGACTTATTGTCCAGTTTTTCTTCAGATGTGCTGCGGACAGATTGGACAACATGCTTTGATACTATTTAGTGCAAAATTATCATTTTTGTGTCTTTAACTGTGTTGTCGCTCCCATTTTTTTTTGTAGACACAGCTAAAGAAAGGATGTCTTTGCAACAGACTGCTAGTAACAAAATACCTAAAGATAGAATTAAAAATGGATTCTTTGCTATCTTTATCTTATGTGCAACACTGTTCATCGATTGAGTTGGGTTCTGTTTTTATGCTTCAGTGAAATATGGGAATCAAAACACATTTAGATGTAAGGACTTGACTGAAAATGAGTTAATGTAGTAAAAACAGACAGATGTTGAAAGGCGTTTGAAAGTCTTAATGACTGGTGCTCAAGGCCACTTCAAAAGTCAGGCTGATTGCAAATGAATTATAACGATATGAGCGGTGGCTCAAGACTGCACAGAATTGTACTTTCTACATATTTTTTTTATTCACACTGACAGAAACTATCCCTAATCGGGATTTCTCCATGCATGTCTAATGAGCAGAATGTGATCAGGACGCAGTTACTCCACCAATGGACCACAAACATCATTTAGATGCTGCCTTTGTATAACACAAAGAGTGAAAAGCCAATAACTGCAATGGAGAGCTCCTAATCCATTACCTCCAAGCGTGTAGAAAGCCATAAAAGCTATATAATGTGTTGTCCTTCAGTGCTGCTGGTGAAGGTCTGTTGTGTAATTTAAGGGAGCCTGTGGGCGCCATGCATTCTTCATTGGCGTGCACCCCCTGCAGTCCGGTGACGACTGCCTCCCACTGCATGTGTGTTGTGTTGTTTGTGATGGAACACTGCTGCTGTGCCAGCATATTCTTCAATCCAACAGCTCTGCCCCAGCTGTCCTTCAGGCTGGATGCAACCCTCCAATCCCTTCATCCCAACCTGCTGATCCTAAACTATCCCCACTCTGTGCCAAGTGGGCAGGATAGAACTATGTGTAAGGCCCAGTTCACAACCCTCTTTGTCCTCCAGCGGGGCAGAACACTGTTAACATGATAGATTGAGCGCAAAGACAGAGTTACACAATCACCCCAAGGGGATAAAATACGGCCATCCCTGGAGGATGGAGTTTAGAGGGCAAGCAAAGGACCATACCTTACGGTTAACCTCTGCCTGGCAACTGACTGAGTGGATGCACTGTTTGTATCTGACTCGAGCCAGAATGTGCTTGAATAATTGTGTTTTATATTTGGGGCAACAGAAGGGTCTTGAGGGCTGGGCTGTACTTTATTCAAAAACTGTCCTTCTTTGCTAGTTAGTTATTTTCTAGTTGAAATCTTGTTTGGTTTGATTAAAAAACAGTAGGCTGCAGATCGCAGCTGTCTCCATATTTCCACCCGGAGCTGATTAAGTGGTCCTTAAATGGGAGACATTCTGTCCAATTTCTTGAGGTCCTGATGGTCTGTAAAGTGCAAATAGCCTGAGAGCTCAGATCGCACACAAAACTTCCCTTCTGTTATTAGAGCATAGACTAAGCTACCGATCCCTAGTATGCTAGGGGGTACAGTGAATGCAGCATCATCCTAAAGTTGGGTGGAAAAGAGGAGAGGAGGAGGCTGGATGACCTTCAGTATTCTGAAATTGACTGACATCTGAATAATTTGACATAATATGTCCACTTTTAACACAAATTACTAACAAAAGTGTTGCGTATGGATTTATCATTTTTCTGTACCTTTTGCTGGGTCGAGCCTTTCAGATGACAGACCTTCAGGGTTTTTTTTCTTCGCGGTATGTGATAATACACGATGTTTTCTTTAAATTATGACCAGGTGATTGAACTTGAAAGTTTTTAATCCTCAACTGACCTGAAGTTGAACAGGTCTGTTTTGGATTTTGAGGATTAGAAATGGTGTGGGGATTAATCAGAAGGCATCAGATTTCAGTCTTCACTCCCTGCAGTCTAAAAGATTATGTCTAAAGCTCAGTCAGCCTTTATACTTCCATCTATTTTATGATTTCTCCCACCGGGGCACGATTCACTTGATTAAGTTTTTGCAAGACATTTTTAATTTTCAAGATTGCAATAATAAGAGAAGAGCTCTCGTCCTTGCCAGCTATAATTTATTGTTTATTGTCTCTGGGTGGTAATATCCTGTTACTGTGTGAATACTTTGACTACTGCAGTGAATTGTCTCTCCGGGCGGCAGGATATGAGAAATGGCACCTTGAAAGGAGTTAAAAAGACGATATATGATATGCGAGGGAAAGAGACGGATAAAAGAGGGATGAAAACCTGTTTTGTGTTGGTGCACGGTGAAGAGATTCCTGTCTGAACATGTAGACTAATGGAAAATGAAAACAAACAGACCTCCAGACTATTACACATGCTGATACATATTCTAAATGTAATTTCAAATGCGTCCACGTGTGATTGTCTGCTTTGTGCTGATAAGAGGATTTGTTGAGGAGTGTTATGTTGTCTAAGTTCCAATTTTCTTTCTTTTTTTTCCAGTTTTGTTCAAGGAGGCCGTGAATTTGATCAAGATTTGATAAGGATTATTGTTTTGGGGACATTGTTGTGGCATTTCTAGAAAACAGAACAAACCTTTTTTTGTTCTTTGCTGGGCACATCCAAAGAGGAAAGGATGAGTAGTAACTGTTAGAATGTTGAAGGTAGAAGAATAGACGTAAGCCACTAGAAGTGCTTTATGCAAATGTTGGGCCGGCAGCAGGCTCTTTACATTCCAACTAAAGCAAATGTACTTGCTGGAGAAAAAGTGTGTATGCATGCAACTTCTTATGTAATCTGGCTGGGAGGATGTGTTCCTTTGGTCTCAGGAGAGATTAGACATTTGACTGCTGGTTTGGGCAAAAAAGCACACACCTGCTGCCTCTACTGCTAAACCAGAGACTCAGACACCAGCACGCTCACACATTCTCTCACACACACACACACACACACACACACACACACACTGCCAATGGGATTTATCGCTGCCATTTAAAAAGGGGAAGAAAAAAAAAAAGAAAGAATTCGAGGACCAGAAGTCTTCTTTTTTTTGGTGGAGCGTGCGAATGTGTGGGAAGTGAGTGGCAGAAGCTTTTGGTTTGGAGCTATTTTGAAAGTGAAAACATAACTGTGAAGTCTGAGTGTGGGGAAGAGTTTTGACATTCAGTTAAACATTTTAAAGCATATGCACACACTTACACAAACGCGCAGTAATCCTCTCGGCACTCAAGTTCACACACACACACATTCCCAGGTTGCAGAAATGTTCCAGGTGTAATTATAGAAAGTTTGCCCCCTGATTCCAGCTGGTAAATGGCTTTGACTCACGTCTCTGCTGGATGTCCACAGGAGATTTTTCCACTTGTCTAACTAAAGTTATCCAAATTTAATGAGTTTTCCCTCTCCCTGCGGCAAAGCATCGGAGCATTTGGCCAACCTCAGCGATGGTCTGAGCCCCCCAGAGGGTTAATGTTTCACTTCCACTCGCACTAAGGCTTGCTGATGTGCCCTTGGGTCAGAGTGAGACCTCTGGAGCTTTCAGGTCAGTTGTTCCAGAGGCTTCAGAAGCTGTGAAAGATGACCTCTGGTATGGTGGAGAGCTCCCAGTGCAGGTGTCCTGACTAAAGTGGACTAAGAATCAGAAGTAATGAACAGCTCTTTCAGGTCTGATTTAATCGGTCACAGAGTGGATCATTAATGGCGTTAATGAGGAAAATGGGGAAAAAATGAGAGGTGTTAAAGCTTGTGTTAATTATGGAAGTACATTTTTAGGCTTCACACCTATCAAAACCTACCAATAACTGATGATGTTTAAAGCAGTTTGATTAGATGTTATGGAGGTTATTGATTGGTTTTGTCTGTCTTTTGTTTAGCCGTTATGTATGTGATGGGAGCCCTCGGACCTGCTGCTGGTTACCTGCTGGGAGGTGTCCTCATAGGCTTCTACGTTGACCCCAAAACTGTTGTGAACATCGATCAGAATGACCCCCGCTTCGTTGGCAACTGGTAAATATGCATGTGCATCTGTACGCCTGCCCGTTTCCTTCAGTTTCACACCCCCCCCGTTATGTGTTAATCAGTCTTCCACCTTTACAACCCACCTTTTCTTGCCCTTTTTCTCTCAGGTGGAGTGGCTTTCTCCTGTGTGCCATAGCTATGCTTCTGGTGATCTTCCCCATGTTTGCCTTCCCCAAAAAGCTGCCTCCTCGCCACAAGAAGAGGAAGAAGAAAAAGATGGGATCACCAGGCGACGTGTCCAGCGACGATGATGTGATGAAGGAGAAGTCCAGTAGCAAAGGCCAAAATGTGTCCTCATCTATGGGCTTTGGAAAGGATATCAAAGGTGAGAAATGGATGATTTCTTTTCTGGATACTGAGGTGTAGGTAGTATCGTTCATAAAGGAACTGTGAGCTATTGATATACAAAGTCTGTAATCCAATCAAAGCTGGGGATTAGTCATTTTATCCAATAATGGAAGCTTTATTGAGAACTCTTTTTAAAGATAATATTGATCTATATAGGACTGTGTCAACGCAGATGACTGAAGATGAAGCAGTAAACCGCAGCAGGTTTGGTTAGCATTAGCTTCCATTAAATGAATATATTAAATACTGCGCTTCTATCCTTTGCTGCTTTAGCATTTTGGAACGTATTCCCTGTGCCAAATATAGCAGGAATCTCCCGGTTTTCCCCGGATACGCTCACTCCTGCACTAGTGTTTCCTCTTGCCTGATTTTTGCTTTCGGTCCTCTTTTAAACGAGCTCTCAGGAGACTTCCATCACATTTCCACACAATGGAGTCGATAGGCTGCGCAGCAGGGCTAGAAAGCAGCGTTCGTGTTTGCCATCACACGCTTTAATACCGGCACAATATATTTAACATGGTTGCACGCACATAATTAATGCTTACATGCACAACCAGAGCAATGAAAACAGTGCTCTGTCTTGGGGATGCACATGATGCGAATCATAAATGTGTTACAGCTTCATCAGTTCGGTGCTCACTCAGCTGCTCTTTAATTTGTCTCAGCAGGATGTTTTGGGCCTGTGTGCAAACCGCGGCCAATTTAGCCGACTCAGGAGCTTCAACATGTAGTGCTGGGATGTATTTTAGTACAGTGCATGTCTTTCAGTTGAGGTGTGCATGTTTGCTAGTGCACATATTCAGCAATTTCTGTGAAAGATATGCTGTAATAAAGCGCTTTTTTTTTTTTTTTTTGCCCTTCAGATCAAAACTAAAAAATGAAAAAATGCTAACACTGAATGTTTTCAGTAACATCAGAAGGACAAACTTTTGATTTTGGAACGTTCCAGAGGCCTTGGTCTGCCACTGTGAGAAAGCAGCTCACCTTGAAAGGTACAGATGTGAGGAAAAATGACTGCTGACACAGTTTAAATGAAAAAAGTGATTGATTACTCGACAGGATTAGAAATGCAGGTGTTTTAGTACTGTTTGACTCAACCTTCCATTCAGTAAAATCCAAAGTAAAATTTGTAATACACAAGACGTATTTAAGGCTAATTATATTATTATTAGTAGTATAATCTATTGATTCGCTGCCATTTGTTTGGACTGTAAAAATAGCCGGTTTGATGTGGTAGATCTAATACAGCTCGAACACTGGCCTTTCTAAGAGGATCAGCGACCGCCGGTCATGATTAGCTCAATCCTCATTAGAGGAAAATTCCAGGAAGTTAAACCAGGACAGTAATTGCCACAAGTTGCACGTGTGAGAGTATTAGAGCAAGAGGGACTTTTCCTCATTTTCTGGTGGCAGTTGTCTGTCACCGGTGAGCGTGTTATGGGATGTTTAAAAGAGAAAAAGTCAAAATGATCAGTCATGAGCATTTTTTTCTTTTCTTTTTGAAAGAACGTTTTACATTAAACTAGAAAAAAAATTATAATTTAAATTATAATTGTTTTAATCTGAATAAAACCAGATTTTTAGAATATGACAACCGGATAATGCCATAAGGGGTTCAAATCTCTCCTGCTTGAATATGCTTAAGCTGACTTAAATGGACCAGGTCCATCTTTTTGTGTTAACAGTCAAGTTGAAGTGTATATTCATACAGTTCCCTATACCGCTGCTTTCATTCACATATTTTGCAGACTGGCTGCCGTGCATGTACACAGGGACGAGGACGGTGGTCCAGTTAAATGACCACATTATACATCAAAATACAAGGGAAATGGGAAGCAGGTGGAACATTTTTTAAAATGTATTTTGACAGACGAATGAAACAGGTTGACAAAGTCATCGAAACCAATTGCAACAAAACGACGAGTTTGGCAACCACAGCGAGCCAGGGGTCTGTCTGATTAAGAGAGCAGCTGCCATAGATGCCAGCAAGACTTGGCCATCTGCCCCCCCCCCCAGACAAGATTACAGTCCAGCTCTCAGGAATGAAATAATTAGTGTTACTATTTTACTCCTATCTTTGATCTGGGACCAACTGCGCTGACAGATGCTTCGAACATTTCCCCACCTACAACCAGATCAGTGGAGCTGGTGCTGGGGCGGCTATTCCCACATCAGAGCTCTGTGTCGTGTAGTTCCACTGGCTGACTTCCTAATAACCTTTGTGATAAAAGGCAGTGATAATCCACTTCATGTTCCTTGTGCCCTTTCCTTTGTGCATAGCTTTGTTGCATTTGCTCGTGAGCACATGATAGCCTCATGACTATAAAGCCATAATGTGCTCCTTCAGTCATGCTTTAAAACCTCTGTGCACAGAACTGGAGATGGCACTGAAAGTTGTGACACACTATGCATATGCTTACAGACATGATGGGAGCGTCACAAAGAGAGTTTTCTTAGTTTTTCGAGTAAGATCAAATGTTTTGACGCAAAGTGTGGAAACTTTGCACTAAAAATGACATCACTTCCTTTAATTACTGTTAATATTTGTTGACAGAAGGACCTTTTCTTGCCTGTTGGAAAGAAAATCTTTGGCTTTCGTTCCATTCACACACAAATGCTGTAGATACGGGCTCATCCTTTTTGTATAGATGATTCCCAGACTGTTCCTCTGAAAAAGGAGAAAAGAAAGACAAAGAGACACTCGACTGGTAGCAGCATATCCTGGGCCTTCCTCTGTACTGTCCAGTTGTAGGAAAATGCTACAACTGGACAGTACAAAATGACATTTAAGGCAAACTTTTCTCACACAAGAGTTAGAAGCATAGATCTTAGTGGTCAGACTTACTGTGAAATGGTGAAATGATCTCCTAAAGGTAGTGTCATTAAAGCAAAAATGATCATTTCACAATTTTAAGCAAGATAAGCATGTTGTTTTGTTTTGAAGTGGGGGAAATGTTGCATGGAGGTGACTTTTACCAAGGTCTCAGAGCAGATAGGTAGCTTTGCCCTTAATTCGTTACATCATTAAGAAATGACAGTTAACAGGAACCATTTAAGTCACAAAGACACATGAATATGTTTCAACAATCGTGCTCAAAGGATTCCTAGAGAGCCAAACAAAGCCCCCGTTCCACTGCCAAAGACTGGAAGATTTAGCAAAAGCTTTAAACAGACCATTTTAGAACAAACCTTGTGGACTGACGTTAAATAGAGCTAAGGTTGGTAGGGCTGGATTGATCAAGCTTTGGGCTTGTTTTGCAGCCAGAGACAAGACACATTTAATGGAAGGAAGAAAAAAAACTGACAATGAACAGATTATGGCTTCTACAACAGAGCAAATTCAAATAGATATTTAAAATAAGCAATATTTCTTGAACGCTGATGAAAAGATACATTTGCAAAGTAGCAACATTTTGCAGTGGTGCTCAAACCATGCCTGTGGATTAAGATTAACAGGCCCTGACAGTTTTGTTTTCCCATTAATTTATGAGTTGGGTTTCTTCTGAGCTGATGAGCTGAAAGTTAAAGGGAATTCTCAGATAGCGCTGAATGTTATGAGGATTGTGATTTCATGATAGTGAAATCCAGCATCCACAGAGTGCAGATGGCAGACTCCAACAAACCCTGATCGCAGAGACACCAAGTAGCCTGGCAGGCCTGAATGTTTTACATGACCAGATGAGCCAAACCCTCCTGAATTCCAGGACTGCATTTTCATGGACCTGCCAGCAGATTATTGGTATTGAGACGGGTTGTGTCAGTGGGGGTGGGGGCTATAACCCAACTCAGAAGTGTGTTTATATGGATCCAGGCGTTCTCAAGCTTGTGCAAAAATATAACGCATTTTATTTCATGCAGACTGTTTAAGGCAAGAGTTCTCTTTGATATAAGAGTTTTGTTTTTAGGGATCAGTGAAAATCACATGCTAATAAAGTTAGCCCCATCTCAGTTGCTGCAAAGTACCTCTGCAAAAGCTGAATCAGGGTAATTTGGCCCCGCAGCAGTAATAAAACTACAAATCATGCTCCGATGTCGTCAGTCTTATTCCATCATAGCAAGGGCAAATGCCCTTTATGTCTGCTTCAGGGCTGTGCCCATGTGATGTGGTCCCAATGATGCGTGTTCGCTCGTTCTGTCACTCAAAAGTCATGTGATCCAGGCTGTTTGTAATAGTTCTGAGGACACAACTGGCGAAGTCTCGATTGTTCATTAATAACACGAGAGTGTTCTGCACAGGAATCGCCGAACATCTGTGTGTTCAGGCATTGTTTTTGTTTTCTTTAATTGATTTTTTTTTTTTTACCGCTGCAGCCTTAATTGAAGCAAGAATGCCAATTCAGACTAATGAGACATGGCTGAGTGCATCTTTTAAATGTGAGAATGCTTATTTACGTGTGCCAGCTTCAAAGACGATCATATGTGGGGTTAACTTAGCGTTTTGTTACGTAAGGTTTGTTTGGGTTGCAGATGCAGCTTTATATCAGTGAGTGACATCTAAATGAGGAGGCTGCTTGTGTATTAATTACTGCAGGACTGTAACGAGGTGCTCTGTCCTCTCTTGTATGCTGATCCAGATCTCCCCAAGGCTGCGCTGAGGATCCTCAGCAACATGACCTTCCTGTTTGTCAGCCTGTCCTACACTGCTGAGTGTGCCATTGTCACGGCCTTCATCACATTCATCCCCAAGTTTATTGAATCGCAGTTTGGCATTCCTGCCTCCAGCGCCAGCATATACACAGGTAAGTCTATTTGTATGCATTCAAATACGGTTCTGTACCCCAGCATCGTGTCTACTGTTGCATTTTTAAGTGCTCAGTGCTTCAATCTTCCCTAGAAACGTCATTGTATTACAGCAGTCAGTCGTGTGTTTGAGTTGCTTGTGGGGGAGTGCAGTCACAGTCCCTTGTGGGGTACCAAGAAGGATGTGTGGGAGCCTGTGATGACAATATTCTGCTGTATGATCTGAATAGTTCCAGCTGTCTGTAAAAAGAGTTAAGCTCTATAACTACCCATTTACATATGCTTATTATTATTTTTAGGCTTGTAAAGAATAAGGAAATGCCCTTTTATAATGTCCTAAATGTGGAGAGATATTAAAGAAAGGTATCTGAGATATTTAACTGTTCAAACTGGACTCATATTTGCTCACCCTGTTCCCCGTCTATGCAGTGATTCACAAGTAAAGGACAGTAATGAGTCATGGAGTCCTTTCATTCAGTGATAAATTTCTATTACATCCACTGACTCTAACACACAAGTCTTTATTGAGTCCAGGAGACGCAGTCATCACAGTGTGGAGGCTGATACTCGCGCGCACACACACACACACACACACACACACACACACACACACACACACACACACACACACACACACACACACACACACACACACACACAGTATATAGTGTGCACAAAGCACAAAGATCCAGTTTAATCCCTCAGTTGTGTCTGAGCCAGTGTTGCTAATGCACAACTAATCTGGTAGCAGGATTATGGCAGTAAGGAGTGATTGAAAACCCAATTATGGTTTTGAAAGCAAAACGTGTGTGCTTGCATTTGTGTCCCAAGGATTCCGCCGGCTCACATACGCTTACTTTAGAGACACACAGGAAAACACAGAAAACGCACACAAGGTTTCATCTCATCTGCTTGTTACCAGGATACAAGGGGTAAAGGCAAAAGGGTGGTGCAGTTGCCTTGACTACCAAAACGCTGCCAAATTACTGGGTTGTGATGATGGCTGGAAATGAGGAGGAGAAGCCACTCCTGTTGATGGGAGTGCTGTGCTTCTCCGGAGAACCAGGTGGACTGACAGACCGTGGCATTTCCCAGATGATTGAAACAAGTCGATTGGAAATCAGTCAGTGGCGTTGCTGAGGTCTGGGTGTCATACAGTTGTATATTATTCCATTAAAACCAAATGATCAATTTGGGTTAACTTTTGACAGTTTTAAGCAGCAGACGCTGACATTTAGGAACCCAAATTCCAGATTGAGATTTAGAAGAGCACAAGTCAAACACCTGCCGAGGAAATTTGATATCGACACATCTTGTGTGCAGGGGTTGTTTTTCAGTCTGTAACTTTGTTTTTGTAGTTTTTATTCCACATAATAACATGCTAAAAATGTTCAAATTAAAACATGACGGTGATTTTTCAGCAAAGATACAAAGATTACAACAATCTTATCAATCTAAGCACTGACAAACGTTTATTTGGCACCAGCCTACAATCGCTTCCGACTTTTTTAAAATTAGTTTTATGAACTGATGAGCACTGATCTAACTGTGTTGAATTAGCTCAATATCTGTTGAATATGTGCTTCTCATGGCTTATAATAGTGTTAACATGATCTAATTGTCTAATGCGCTTAATTATCGTTGTATTCTTTATTCATTGCGTAAAACCTAATTAGCCACAGTCTCATAGAAACTATCAGCAGTACTTCTACTTGCAGTAAATTATTAAATAATGCAGTGCAATAATATTACATATTTGAAGCTTTTGTTTAATGAATCCCCTCTAATGAAACGATGCAGAGGTTCAAAGTTGGGCTGCAAATTATTTACAAAAAAAAGGCTTTTTCTCTGACCTGCAGTCTGTGAGCAAAATATTCCCATAATAATCTATAATTACTCATTTTTGCTGTGTTGCAGTGTGTCTGGTTGGTCTAATGTATTGGTAATAGATGAGGTTGGTGATCAATTTTCCTGTTTGTAACGTGTCAGCACTTCTTTGTAGGCCATAAACGGAGGAAGAGGGCAGTTTTGATATAGCCACAATGGCCGCCGCGTCCAGAGAGAGTTACGTTCTGAAGAAACAAGGAAAACGATACAGCCCCAAAGACCTCAAAAAGAAACTATCTGCAATCTCTAAAATTACCGCTTTGTTGAATCTGTCTCATGAGCTGTTAAATGGCTGCCACTGCTACATATTCATTAGATGTAGCCACAGAAATAGAACTGTAACATATCACACATGCCCCCCCCCTCAGTCAGCTGCAGTTTCCCCCTCACTGCCGCTGTGCTTTCTGGACTTTTTCTCCACTTTTTCGGTGCATTTCTTTCATTCTGAGCGTTTGTCTTATGTTTTCTTTTGTACCTTTTTAAAGCATTTCTCTATTGGATGTCTGTGAAACGGCCATCTGCTGCATGCTTTCTGTAATACAGCCACACGCAAATGTTATAAAAGAATGAGGGGGGAAAAGGCTGTTGCATTGATGCCCATAAAGCTATTAATCCAGATGGAATCATTCATGTAGCGTTGACACTACATCATGGTGTTTGTGTCACCGTGAGTGTGATATCTGCTTCTACAGTGTAAATACTTGATCTTGCAGAAATCATGTTTTTTTTTTAATAAACATGCACTTCTGATGATGATAATTTGCCACAGTCTGTTGCCTGCCTGTCACCTCGCTCCATGTCTTCGATTTTCACTTGAACACGCGGAGATGCAGGGAAAAGCCACACGACTCTTTTATACTTTTGTCATTTCCCTGCTGATGCTCCCTCTGACGCCCCCCCGCCTCCACTGACTGACCCCGTCTCGCTCATTACTCGGCTGTTTGAGCCCGTGGCCGAACTCCCGGGCTGTCGTGTGCAGTCGCCCCGGGCCATAATTCTTGCACGATGACACTTAGCACTCGCTCAGACTTGCTAGCAGCCAGTATTGCCTTTTGCTGTCAGTTTGACTGGCTTAAAGGAACTGAGCGCACGTGTCGCAGCCTGAAATGACTCAGTGGTTACCCGCAGCATGGCCTGGTCGCAGTGATACAGCAGAGCCTATTTTGGTCTCTCTCTCTCGCTCTCTCTCTGAAGTCATTTATTCTTAGTTTAATGGGGGAAGTCACGTTGAGATTGATATTTCTTTTTCAAGCAAAACTCCTTTCATACACTATATTGCCAAAAGTATTCGCCCATCTGCCTTTACGTGATTCGTCACTCCAGAGAACGCGTCTCCACTGCTCTGGAGTCCAGTGGCGGCGTGCTTTACAGCACTGCATCTGACGCTTTGCATTGCACTTGGTGATGTATGGCTTGGGTGCAGCTTCTCGGCCATGGAAACCCATTCCATGAAGCTCTCTACGCACTGTTCTTGAGCTAATCTGAAGGCCACATGAAGTCTGGAGGTCTGTAGGGATCGACTCTGCAGAAAGTTGGCGACCTCTGCGCACAATGCGCTTCAGCATCCGCTTCAGCATGGGCTATCACTTCGTGGCTGAGTTGCTGTCGTTTCCGATCGCTTCCACTCTGTTATGATACCACTGACAGTTGACTGTGGAATGTTTAGTAGTGAGGACATTTCAACCAGTGGACTTGTTGCACAGGTGGCATCCCATCACGGTACCACGCTGGAATTCACTGTCCTCCTGAGAGCGACCCATTCTTTCACAAATGTCCGTAGAAGCAGTCAACATGCCCAGGTGCTTTAATTCTGTGGAAGTGGTTGGAACACTTGAATTTAATTATTTGGATGGGTGAGGGAATACTTTTGGCAATATGTATGTGTATATTTATTAAAACACTGTATATTTGCATTGTTGTGAACTCGGTGTTAACATTTCATGACTTGGATTATTTATTTATTCATTTTTTTGTGTATTTCTGTGCGAGTTGCAGCACTTCCGCCACCTCACAAATGCTTTTCGTTTTTTTTCTGTCTCACAGGTGTGATCATCGTGCCCAGCGCCGGGGTGGGCATCGTGTTGGGGGGTTACATCATCAAGAAGCTGAAGCTCGGAGCAAGAGAGTCAGCCAAGCTGGCCATGATCTGCAGCGGAGTGTCTCTGCTCTGCTTTTCCACGCTCTTCATCGTCGGCTGCGAGAGCATCAATCTGGGTGGCATCAACATCCCATACACTACTGGGTGAGACAGATTCTCATTCAAATCTAAACTAAATCTAAGCCTCAACCGCAAAATGGTTGAGGTTTTTTCCTCCTAAAGCGCAGCAGCACATTTTATACATCTATTTTATTTTCCAGCTCATCATACAGGTAGTTTAAGACTCTTTGTGTGACACACACTTTGAATCTGTTCCTTGATGAGGTATTTCTGTGAAGGGGGTGGGCTCGGGACGCTATCGCCGCTCCTATCGTGCTCATGTGTTGTGGCGTTTTGTTGGGTTGAGTGCGAACGATTAATTAGCAGCACTGGCATCTGCTCTCGTAGCCCCGCTGAATCACTTCGCCACCTCTATTTCTGAAGCTGTTGCCCGACACCACTTGGGTAACCGGCTGCAGCGTTAACAGTCAGTCATCTGATGTGTCAGCCCTGCAGGCAGAAACACAGATCACTGGCACACGAGCACTCTCACGCAGACACATGTAGGCATCATCCACACACTGACCTTGGATGATGCAAAAGCCCCAACAAACACAATATCGTTCTAATATCCCATCTCCTCTTACAGTTCACTGCAGAAACTACATTTCATGACAAGTAGTTTAGAGTGAAGATGTTACGGTTGATTGTGGAGCCCAGATGCATGACAACGATGTGCATCAGCAGCCAAAATAGCTTCTAGGCTTTGTTTATCTGGGTAATAATTGAAGCATTCAACCTTGGCCCCTGCCCCCATGTTCTGCAAGTGAGAGTAACAGCTGGGCTCAAAGTGTTCCAGTTGTTTCAAAACTGTTGCATTGTGAAGCATTAATGTACATGTTCAGATCTCTGCACACTCAGATCTGCTCAAAAACGCCCCAAACACAGCAAAGAATGACGAAAAAAGGGACATGCCAGCAGAACTGGGTCTCTGTGAGGAAACGCACCACCACACACTTATAGTGGGTCATAAGACATGATAGAGAGGGATTACTCTGGAGTCTATTTGTCCTGTAAAGAAGAATTTTGCTTAATCTGCAGACGTGTACATAGCATGGCATTTAGCATCTTTTCTTTCTTTTTTTTTTTCAGCAAAATACAGCAAAACCACACCTCTTTTCCACAATCTTTTCATTTATTTTACAATCTTGTGTATGTAATATTATACTCGGAATGGGAAAACCTTTCACTTTCGAGACTGCTTTCTCTGTTTGCTATGCTGCCTCACACACACTTCCAGTGTTTTTGGAAACTGCCTTGTGTTACCTATACGAAAAGTACTTTTGTTATCAAGACCATACAAACTACTAAACCGCTGTGTATGTTCCTGAGTTAATCAAGGCAACCATTTGCCGAACAGCCTGCGTGTTCTTTCATGTGTTCAGTCCCACAGCTGACTCATTAATGACCGTGGTTCTTGTTTGAGCCAGTGTTTACAGACGGGTCACCGAGACTGTGTGAGTTGGTGTGGCGCCTGATTATGAACAGGACTGGTCACTAGTCATGAGTAGCACCCACATGTGGAATCTTTAGCTCAAACCTCCCCTTTAAGTCTGCGCTATAGTCTCGTGTCTAGACTCTGGCTATGCTGCCTGCTGACAGGCGGAAAGGTATTGACAAAGCCAAGAGGCTAATCGGGTTATGTAATATTCTTAAATAAACGTGACAGTATTGCATGATTATTTGGATGATATGCCTTATTTAAAGCTACAGACTCTGTTAAAAGACCTTTTTGTTCATGGTAAACCTTCACAACTTTTCCATTTTTCCTGTCCAGTATCCACAGTGTTGAAGCAGATTAAGCCGCTCGCTCTTTTGGCTCCGTTTGGTTGTTTTTTTTTTCCTTTTTTTTGCAGTGCAGCGTGGGCTCAGTGACAAACATCTGGAGGGTTCAGGGAAGGCCAGGGTTTAGCCTGGAGAAGGACACGTGTAATCAGCGCAGCAAAGCCTGCAACATGCCATTTTACATTTATGCAAATGCACACATGGTCAGGACAGTGTCGCCGTTATGTCAGGATAAGCTCAATACGCCATCCACTGTGACGGCCAATGTGAAAGATCTTTTTGTGGTCCTGCGAGAAGTGATGGTCCACTGACTTAACAGGCAGCTGAACTGACTTATTTCTATTTTTTATTTTTTTTTAGTTTGGCACAATGCATTTTTAGTTTGTTTTACTGATTTTCATCCGATAATTCTATTCTGCGTTCTCAGGAAAACGAGCTATGTGGAAATATTGGCCCTCTATTCAACCCAACATACACAATGTGACCCCCCCCACCCCCCCACCCTGTTATGTTGTGCGGGCCTGTCCCTGTCAGTTCCGCGGGATTCAGGGCAAAGCTTTCCAGAGAAAAGCCAGCCCTCGCTTCACTGCTCCTGGTTTAGACAACGCCAAAGTTCTGTCTGGCTTAGAGCAACCGTTCCCACGCCGGCCAGAGCGACAGCGGAGGTGTCGCTTCCTCGGCCCTGCGTCTCGTGTCATCACACAGGCCAGTAGAGCGGAAGGTCAAAGCTAATTAATGGTTATGAGCAGATTGTTTATTAGACAACTGTAAATATTTGCAATAGGATTGGGAAGGTCTTAACAGTATTGTCCTTCATATAAAACAATAAATAGAAAACGACCTAAAACAGGAAGCACCAAGTCAGTCCAGTGAAGTGTATTAGCCGTTGTTGACTGTTTTTCTCCCTATATTTGCCTTCTGCAGTCCCACCCTGACCATGACCCACAGGAACCTGACGGGCAGTTGCAACGTGAACTGTGGCTGCAGGATCCACGAGTACGCTCCGGTGTGCGGCTCCGACGGCATCACCTACTTCAACCCCTGCCTGGCTGGATGCAGCACTGTGGGCAACGATAGCACCGGGGTGAGGGCAGCTTCAACGGCACTCATAGCGCCTTTTGTATTCCTGTCAAATAAGTAACTTCTACAAAGGGTTGGTGAACAATATTCAGAAGAGCCTTGATAAAGGACACACAAATCATTGCTGATACCCAAAGACTTTCCCCTCCCGTAGCTCCAGAAGTGCAGGAAGTGACTCCACAGATAGGAAATGATGGCAATACAAGGAAAGAAATGTTTAGAATCTTTGTCCAGATTACTGTGATTACACCACATGGTTGGTGCCACCCAGTCTAATGTCCTCACAACAGAATTGGCTTTAGATTTGAAGCGTTTCCTCGTTCGTTTTTGTCTCCAGATCAGGAACTACACTGACTGCGGCTGCGTGCAGAGCAGACAGGTCATCACTCCGTCCTCCGGCGGCCAGGTCAACCAGCTCCAGCTGGTCATCGTCAAAACCTACCTGAACGAGAACGGCTACGCCATGTCGGGGAAGTGCGACCGCACCTGCAACACGCTCATCCCTTTCCTCATCTTCCTCTTCATCGTCACGCTCATCACCGCGTGTGCCCAGCCCTCCGCCATCATCGTCACACTCAGGTAAGAAGCCACGCCCCCTGGTCATTTTTCACATTTGAATCCTCTGAGTGCGGTGCTGCAAATTCATATTATTTCATGACCTTTTGTCTTCTGTCAGGTCCGTTGATGAGCAAGAGAGGCCGTTTGCTCTTGGGATGCAGTTTGTTTTGCTCCGAACTCTTGGTACGTTTCTGATCATTAGACCCGCCTACGCCATTATCCCAGTTCACAGGACTGCGAGATTATTAGTTTCAGAAAGCACAGCAGGTGTCTGTTGGGGAAAAGTAATGCATTTGTAATTAATTTTAGTAATGAGGCTGTAAACAGCCTCCTGAGCAGTTCAAGGAGTTGGCACACAACATGCAGCCAATCTCCTCTCCTGCTGGTCTGTAGTCCACCTCTCCAGAAATACTTTCTCCAGCTTCCTAACAGCCTCCAGTTTCACAGAGAGCAGGAAATGCTGCACTTTAGTGAACCTCTTTGACCCTTTTCGTTTCATAGAAGTAGCAGAACCGGAGGGTGAGTGAGCTCTGCCGTAACATGCCTCCGATCAACTCGGTATTGCCGTGGGAACTTAAAGCTGCCACATCACGTTACAAAACTCCTGCACAAAGGGTACGCGTGTGCCCAGGGGCAGAATCTAAAGAATCTGAGCTCCTGAATGTCATTTCAGCCCTGTGGTACCGTTTACATGTATAAACTTAGTGGAGCTCTCTTAATCTCTGTAGTTAATACTGCTGGAGGAATTGTTTTGCAGGGAGTCATCTTATCAGCATGAAGCTGAATGGTGCCACCAAGTGGTTAAAAAGAGGCGCTGCAGCCCATTAAAGTTTCTGAGGGTTGCATGGATGGAGCTGTATTTACACGAAAGGATTAAGCAGACAGTTTACATTTCCCAAAAGGGAAACTTTACTTTTTTTGTAAAGAAATGCATCTTTTGGAGGATTTTCAAAACTGGAAAAATAGAATATCTCATGCCTCACCTCCTTGTGAAAAATGTTTACTAGAATTTCCGGCATTAATCACAGTCTCTGCCTCCTTTTCCAGCCTACATACCAACGCCCATCTACTTCGGCGCGGTGATTGACACCACCTGCATGCTCTGGCAGCAGGACTGCGGCGTGCACGGCTCCTGCTGGGAGTACGACGTTACCTCGTTCCGCTTCGTCTACTTCGGCCTGGCTGCCAGCCTGAAATTTGTCGGCTTCATCTTCATCTTCCTCACCTGGTACTCGATCAAGCACAAGGAGGCGAGGGCCGAGCGCTGGCGCCAGCACCTGCCTCCACTGGGCACCGTCAGCGACCTCATCTGCCACGCCGGGGGCCAGAAAAGCCACGCCCGCACCCGCTCGTGCCCCGTGTTCATTCCGCCTCGGCCCGAGCCGCCCGCCGCCCTACTGCTCAACCGCGGCCACAGCAGCCTCAGCTGCCCGGGCAACACCCTAAAAGCAATAACTGCCCCCAATTTCCCCCAGCATCACCACAGAGGCTCCGCCCACGTCTGAAAGCACCTCCGTCTGGGCTTTATTGTGCCTTCCTGTTTGTGTTTCTGCACAACGCGGTGTCTGCTCGTGACCAATCAGACACTAGACTGACAGGCAGAGACACAGTTGCGCCCATCATACCTAAAGGGCTGCTCAATGTTCACGGTAACGGTTGGAAAGATGTTTTACTTGGAGCATATCGTCAGCTGCAGCCACACTCCACGTCACGTTTGGACGGTGAAGGAACATCACACGGTGCTACTGTTCACAGGCAGGGCATTTCAGTCTCTGTACAGACAGATGAGCCATCAACATGGCATCTAAAGCACAACAAACCTGTACTATGCAAAATCCTATGTACAGCTCCTTCAATATTCCACACGTACCTCCTTTTATCTGCGCAGGTCACAAGAGTCGTCGTTGGCCCTCTCATGATCTTATTTATCATGATAGTTAGCTGTCCCTTGTATATTTGAGCCATTCTCTTGTCCGGTTCATACATGTTGTCCGCATCCTCAGATATGACAGAAGTTTAAAAAAAACAAAAAAAAACCTGTTTCCCAGTCCTTTTTTTTTTTTCCTTAACAGTGCCTCTCAGGCTTTGCTAACAATTGAAAAGCCAGTCCCTGCGACAACACTCCGCTGTGCCGCCCTGAACAGCTGTTTGCAGATCTCCGGGTTGTGAACTTTTTTTCACCCGTCTTACGGTAACCATGTAGCTTAAAGCAGACGAGCACCAGCGCTACAAAGTTAGTGCACAAAGAAAGTGATGTGGTTTCACATGACGGGATATATAAATGCTAAGTGGTAAACCGACCGAGTGTAGAAGCTACTGTAAGTAATTTGAAAGTAGGTTAGAAATAATGGCAATCCCGTGGTTTTATTTCATCCCTTCTCAAAAACAATTGGATTTAAAAAAATGTTTAAAAAAAGCATCATTTTGGCTTTGTATTGTAATGGCTTCTCCATTCTAACAGTCAACAGATGTATATAGTAGTTTTTTTTTCTTTTTCTAGCTGTCTAGACTTAAAAAGATTTAGTGCAGTGAGCACCCATTGATCAGCAGGAATGCGATGCCGACTCAGCTCTTGGGTATGTGGTGCCCCCTAGTGGACACAGAGGAGATTGCGTGAAGGCCAATGGACCCTGCCGTTCGTCAGACCTAACTGTATTGTGAAATTCTTGGGTAAAAGGTTCTGAATTTAGCACGCCAATTTACCAAATATTGTTACCTGATGGGGAAGGAAACAATCTGATCTGCTGTTAATTTTTATTTTGCAGGAGGTGTTACGGCATCGTCCCGAAGGTTGCTCATAAATTCAGGGTTTGAAACCGCTTGAATGAGCCTCAGACTCTGAACAGATGCCAGAATTGTCACATCTGCGTTAACAATGGGCTCGTATTCTCTTCACAAACATTAAGATTTTATATTCCTTAAAGCAGGATTGGTAACTTCTCTAAAGAAGGGGAAGAGGCGCTGATGAGGCCTTTCTTTGTGTGCTGATATTGGATTTATCAAACGTAGACACATTTCAGACGATACGTATGCTTTTTCTGATGTGGGTTGGGGATTAATAATTTAAATGATAGTATTTTATAATTAGAAAGTTTAGTCGTTAAATGTTGCACATAAAAGAGGAATCTAACGCAGTGAATGGATTTTAAAAGTTAACCGTTTGGGGGGAAAAAGAGTCTGGTATTCTGCCACGTGGGGATTATCATGCGGTAATGACTAACTTTAGTATTAATGTGACATAGTACCGTAAAGTACATATTCATAAGTGATCGTCATGTAAATATGGAAAGCAAATGAAGCATATTATAGAGCTTGCACATAGTTAGAAGAGTATTTATGAACTAACCCATGACATTGAAATGTTGAATTAAAGCTACGAACAACCTAAACGGTGGATTTGTCTCGTGGAGCCTGACCAGTATTATCCACATGGGGACACAAGATCATTTCATATCTTAGTGGGAGGGAGTTATTGAAATGTTAACGGGGCTGAACTGGTAGATTAATAGAAATGTCTCAGTGGTGCCACCCCTTCTTTCTACCTGTACAGATTCTCTGCTCTTTCTTCTGTGGGTTGGATTTATCACACTGGGTAGGATTCTTTTTCCTCATTCTCTTGGCGTAATAACCGCAAATTAAATTATTCAGAATTATGAACTACTGTTGAGAAAATGGCATTAAACAGTCTGCCATTAATGAGGCAAATCAACCGAGGAGTGTATTCGGTGGAGACAGGAAGAGTAAAGAATCATCCAGAGACGCCGCAGAGGTCAGATGCTGTAAATGCACTCATGTCTGACTGTATAGTTGATCTCCCACTTAGGCGTCCCGCCCACAGAGCGCCTGGACTACTCTCTGCTAGCGCAGGCGACTTCGTGCTGACTGTGCAGTTTGCTTTACAAACACTGTCCTGCAAAGTGAATTTCCTGGACTGAACCCAAGTTGTGTTCTGAAAGATGAGCTCTTATTGCTTGGTGTTCCTCAGGAGCCGAAGCCTAATTGATGTTTGTGAACACTTGGTTTACAGATGCCTTGAATACTTGATATTTGTCATTAAAAAGTGAAAAACCCAACTTGTTTGAGTCGTTTGCACGGTGCTCTTGGTACGCACATGTGGAGGGATGAGGCTTGAGGCTTTGAAAGGGTTTTATTTCTGAACAGTGTCATGGCTTTACTGAAACCAGAGTTCATTCCAACACTTCTACACACACACACCAAGGAGAAAAAAAAGAAAAATGGCAGCATGAGACTTTTCTTGCTGAACCGAGTCAAAGCCAGAAGATGTCTTCTTTGTGTCTGCACTCTGCAGCTGGTTGTCACGAATGAAACTGTCAGACTAAACTGATGGTTCAACCGTTTTCAGATTCATTTGGTTCTGTGTAACGTCACGCTCTGGATTATCAAAGCGCTACAATCGTACACGGCGTCAGTAATTGGTGGCATCTCTAAAAGAAAGTTGCACAACGAGCGTTTTTCCAGCGCTTTGGTGCATTTTCTTTTGAGAAGTCAGGAGTTTTAAAACGTGTTGGACTCTGAATTAAAAACAGAGTTGGTGCAGTAATGCAGCTTATTGGTGAGAAATGGGTTCTGGCATGAAGAAGAAACAAAGCAAGGTATTTTGTTTTTGCCTGTACACATTGGAGGTTTGCTGCAGCTCGGTAATTCAGGTAATGTAAAGCCGTCGGTACTAAGCGTCACCCATGATTGTCTAAACTTATTGCTATGTTGTAGAGACAAAATACTAAAGAAAAAAAGGAAAGTTTCAAGATGATTTAGTTATTAGCACAATAGCTGTTATGTTCATATAACTTTTTCAAAGGTTACAATGCAGTTCTTCGTCTGGGAATTCAATGAAATCTGTTCAGAACGGACACATTTGTCAAACAGAAGGACGAGTGTCGTGATGTGGCAAAAGTTCAAAAGTGCATTTGGGGTTTCTCTCGTGGAGACTGACTGGGCTGCTTGAGTTTGAACAGTTTGTGTAAAGACTGGAGTTACTCGCTACTGTTGAGATGGTTTCACCACTCACTGTTTTTATAAAAACTTATATTAAAAACGTCAGTTTATCCATAAGGAATTAATCACTTTTAATCCCAATTGTTAAGCTTGGCTGCATTAAGGCTTTTTCTTTTTTAAACATATATATATGGAAATATATATATTTGGAAAAAAGAAAAAAAACGTAACACTGTTTACTAATAAATGTAGGCACCAGTAAAAAAATAAACAACTTTAATCGTCATTATACAACTCTGACTTGACTGAGGTGGCATCACTCGCCATCGCTCTTGGCAAGCTCATCTCTTAATCACAGTGTCCGTGTCACTATGGTGACCAGGAGCTCATTGGCAGGCCGGCCAGAGCGTATGTCTGCCTCAGAGGGTCTGATAGGTGGGTTGAGGCAGAGAGCCACTGCCCTCATAGTCCAAGCTGAGGGGCAGAGCTGACTGAGGCAGTGCTTTCAGTACCAGCCCAACACTCTGTGAGGGGCTAGTCTGTGTGGTGGTGGGGGTCCCGGTGGTGCCGACCTGCACCTTTGGCCTCAGAGTCTGTGGGGAGAAAGGGAGATAACCTTGGGCCTGGAAAATGTCCTCTTCTTCGGGGACCAGGCTTTGGCTGAGACTTTGTGGTCCGGTGGCTCCTTCGTGGTCCGTACCGGGTTCTAGGTGGGCTCGCAGGCTGTTGTGAGTACGCAAGAGGCTGTCATGTCTCGTCTCTAGCTCTGTCGGTCCGTTCCCACTGAACATCTCTCCCTCGATCTCCTCCAGCTGCTGCGCCCACATACCACTCTGGAAGATGGGCTTGTAGCTTTTTGGACCCGATGATGACACTGTCTCCAGTGAAGCTGATACAACAGAGCCCTTGAGTCCGTTTGCAAGGCTCTCGGGAAGGTCATTCATAAGAGATTCCAGTTTCCATTCCAGTGTGGGTGGTGCTGATGGCAATCTGCTGGGGGCGGGGGTGGCGAGGCGAGTGTCTGTGGCAAGGCGTGGCCAGACGTCACTGGCAGAGGCAAACTCTTTTCCGCTGCCTTCTTCAAGGCTTCCACCCCCGGCCCCGGAGCCCAGCTCTGGCAGGGTGGAGTCGTCAAACGTTTGGTTTAATTGGTTCAAAACGTGTAGCAGTGCAAACAATTCATCTACATCCTTCTGGAAGTTGGCCCAGTTGTCTGGGCTGGGGCTGTAGTCAGTCCTACATTCATACAGGCTTTCATTTATGCTATACAGATCCTCCAGTTCCTGCCAGTTCACCTCCTCATCTGTCAAGTTGGGTAGCTTAACCCTTTCTTCCCTCCCATACTGGCTGTGTGCTGCCAAAGAAAAAGAAACAGGACTTTAGGGATCTGGAGTCAAAGAACGAGGAGCTCTTTTCACGTTTACACAGACAGCATGCAGTCATGCCCAGCTTCCGGCTCACTACAACAGCCAACTGCATGGGGTCTGTGGCCCCAAACAGACACACACACACACACACTTTAAAGCAGCCCTAAATAAACACAGCACTGACACTGAGCTCAAGCCATAGTGCAAACATGCCTTCTTACTAAATCACATAAAAAAGAGAGACTGAAAGGAAAAATATTTAATGATACATTATAACAGACTAAGACACTAAGCTGCACAGGAAATATATAACAGCATAGGTAATGGCAGGCTGGCACTGAACTGAAATGCAAAGTCAGTTAACCTGAAATAAAAGAAGCTGAAGAAACAAACAAAAAAGACTTGATCAACAAAAGGAAAATGCTCAGGAAAAAAACCATGAAAATCAGCGTCAGACTGAATGGTGTATCCCCAGGAGAAGCAAAACAAAAAGAAAAATCAAAAAGAAATTTTGAAAATGCAATAAAGGAAAAGGAAAAAATAAGCAGACTGCAGCAAAAGCCAAAATTAGAGTCGGGCTCAGTTTGATGGCTGCGAGTAAAACAGGAAAAGAAGCATCAATGCCACTTTTGGCTGGCTGCCCTTCTGAGATCAGCTTTCCTGTAACTACTGCAGCTACAGATGGTTTGGCTAGTCTGAGGGACTCACAGGAAGGTGACGCTTGGTCTCCTCTTTAACCACTTGCGATGCTGCTGTCGCCTGGTAAGCAGGTGCCAGAGGGATCAAAAGCGCAGAGATCAGTAGGGGGGCAGAGATGTCTGCTCTAGCACTAGCAAATGTATATGAGTGAATAATGAGAGCTATTCTGAATGAGATGTTACGCTGGCACAGCGTGTGATGACTATGTGTGGATATGGGGGGGTTAATACATGGATTGAGATGTGATATAGGAATAGTTTCACATTTTGGGTACTTCATTTATTCAGTCTCCTTTTCTAAAGTTGGATGATTGATACTTCTCTCATATCAGTTTCTTAAATATAAACCTGCAGCCAGAGGGAAACGATGGGCCAACCGGCACCTCAGAAGCCCATAAAATAGCTGCCGAAGTACACAATCCAAGTCAAGACGGCACAGTATATCAGTCCATTTAAACAGCAAACTGATGGTTTTTGTGGGTTTTTTTCCCCTCTCGACTTTAGTATGGATTTAACAGAAGAAATTGATTAATGAGCTTCAATGTGCTTCTTGGAAGCTAGGCTAACTGTCTCTTGGCTGTCTATTTATTTGAACAGGAAAGTAGTATCATTCATCTTATAAGTTTATGCCCCAAAGTGTCAACCTACTCCTGAAGCTTTCATGTAATGATGCATGAGTGGGATGATACAGCATCATGCGTCATCATTCACATGCACTTGATGCTCAGTTTGATCTCATGGAAACACATACCACTTTGAATTATCATCTTTACGTAGCCATGGTATCCTATGAATGGGATCAACTCTGATCTAACTTTTAAGCACAGGAAACTGGTGTAAAGGTACGAAAATATGTGAATATATGAATTATCTTCACAGCTGTTTGCATTTTCAAGGAGCTGCAGATTGTGTGCGCAGAAGTGCGGGAAAAAAAAAATCTGTTATGATTTGTTAGCGTGTTCCCAGCATGCAGCCACAGATCAAGCGTCAGCACTCCATGGATGGATGTATTAGTGGGAATGAGGCAATTGGGCCCGTGCAGGTGTTAAAGAAAAAGCTACTGAAGAGGAACAAAACTTGGTGGATACCTGTGTGGCTCATAGCTTCCTCCATCTTTACCTCCTGATCGGAAAAATAAGAGCAATCGATTGTTAATTCTTTGATTTCAAAGGGATGTGGAGGGGGAAATAAATAGATGAGTTACACTGAGGCGTTCTTCATGCACTGGTGCTACTTGCTAAGGAGAAACGTAATTATCTGGTAACTGGAAGGAGGAATGAGGAGGAATTGAAAGGAGGACAACAGAGAGGAAAGGTGAAAACAGATTCAGAATAAAGTGATTCGATGGGTGACAAGTTCAACAGGTTTTCTCCTTCAAGGCAAAATACACAAGATTATCCAGTTGGATGATTGTCAGGGTTAAGTCATACTTTGCAAATAGATGCTGCTAGATCCATTTCATCTGACAATTAAGTTTTAATAATTCATTTCTCCAACAAAAACATCACTTGATGTAACCACAACAGCAATTTTACTGGTTGACAAAACTGGCATTTCACCGCGAAAAAGGGCAGCCAGGACAAGTAATAGGTTTTAGGCTGTTTTGTGACATGAGTTGGCATGCTTGTGACGGGCCGATGTGCCAGCACCAAAACAATTGAGTTTTCTAAGCGCAGCTTGGCCGCTCCAGTACTCCCCTCTCCAGCTAGTAATTATAGACATGAAGGTTTTATCCTCAAGTCATAAGCAGTGCAGCCAGTTCATGCCACACAATCACTGCAGGCTTACGTCACTGTGACATTCCTTATTAACCACCTCCATCACTGGGACGTCTCCTCTTCAGGATGCCTGGACCGTTGAGCGGTAGTAAAAATGAAATATTACAGCTGACGATAGCAGTGAAGCATGACAAGCTCAAGTAAAATGACAGCCTCAATTGCAATGATGACAGCATCCTCAAAATAATAACTTTAACACTCAGTGACTCATAAAGAGGAAGGTGGCCAGGACACACAACTGTAACATGGGCTTACTGTTTTGGTACAAGAAAACTGCATATGGGGGGAAAATATTCTGGCAGAGTAGAAGATCCGGGGCTGAAAGAGAGGTCAATTTGAGGTGTTTCATTGTGAGGTGTTTCATTGTGGGGGAAAAAAAACATTTAGCACAGATAAAGGAAAAAATAAATAAATCTCAGTAACAACTTAATGACCTCCACCTGAGACTTCAGCACACATCACTGAGTGGATCATACCCAAACACATGCAGCATGCAGATATGTGCAAACACACACCACTCAGACTGAAACAGACTCGCAGCGGAAGTGTGAAATATATTAAATCTGCGCCACCATTCGCACATGACGACACTCTGCAGCTTGTTCTTTTAACTCAAAACTAATTTATCTACTTGGGTTCATATAAATCAGAAACTCTTCTGTGAGAAGAATCTGTTTCAGTCAGAACTGGAATAAAAGCTACCATCATACCACATATCAGTCCGTATGTCCAATACATCTCACTTTCCACTCAAAGACAATGGAGCAGGAATGAAGACAAGACAAAAAAGTGAGCGTTTTTACCTGTGTCCAAGCCTTTAGGACGAGGGTTACACTGCTTGTACCCTTGACAGCTCCTCATCTCCATGAGCTGAGCATGGAGTGAGTTCAAAACGTCCCGATCCACTGCGTACACTGCATTGGTCAGCTGCAAATTCAACACAATCGCACACACTTCAGTGAAATTGCGTTTGGAAGTCTATTGACCCCTTTTGTGAAGGATCCATATAAAATCTTATACATTTACAACATATACGAAACATCTTTATTCAATTTGACTATTATACATCAGGCATTCCATTGTTTTATAGCCCTCTGGGGAAAAAAAAAAAAGTAGGGCTGAACTAATTTTACCCACTGCTTCTCAAAAATGCTACAGTGTATTTGAGTTAAATGTGACATGGTGTAAAAATCCCCAACATAGCATTCAGTTGAACCGCTGTGAAACTGTTTTAGATGGAGAAAAATGAGCTCTTCTCATGGAAGATCCCTTTAAAGCTTGGAATAACATATTCTAAAATCCCATGATACATGTACAAACACATGATATTTCGCACAGTACTGTGTGAACCATGTACGACAGAGCAGTTAAAAATGGTTTTAAAAGACAACGCTGGAGTGCACAGTGAGAAAAAGCACAGGGGGAATGACAGTAGACAGCTCTTCACCCACCTGGTAGGGGTCACTGTTGAGATCAAAGTATTCCAGGAAGCCGGTGGAAAACTCGCAGAAGAGCGTGTTGTGGGTCTCGTTGATGGTTCTCAGACACCAGTAAGTGTTGTTGTTGGAGCTGGTGCATGCACAGAATCCACCCACTAGAAAATAATTGACATTGTCATCATCGTCAGCCTGGGTCCTCTCACACAAAGACATAAAAGTGAGGTGTGGAATAAATTTAGCAGAGCTCTGGAAATGTAGTAAACACTAGAAAAGAAGCTTCTAATACTGACTGACACAGGAAGGCTCTTATCTGCCATAATGGTGAATTGAGAAGCTTGAGCTAAATGTACACACATGTCCAGAAGGGAGCGGTCTGCCAGTGGTCATTGTTGTGGGTGAAGCAGGTGAGGCCTGGCAGGCTGCAGTCGTCTCCTTTCCTCAGCCGCTTCTTCTCCTTTCTTTCCTTCTTCCTCCTGCGGATCTCGTTGTACAACTGGGTCTTCCCGTCGATTTCCTGTGTGGCCTCCCTGTTAGACAAAAACATGGCAGAATTTCTTAAAGGCTGATGCAAACATGACATCAGCCCCTATCCTCTCTGGTGCCTGTAAGCACAGTAACGGATGATATAAGGGGGACTTCCACAAGACATCAACCGTGCCAGGATATGACAGCTTGTTTACTTTTATGTTTAAGTTCTTTCTACGTCCAATTTTCTCTGGGATGATATTCCAGCCACCGTCCCCTCTTCCTGCCTGTCTTAACACACAACAGGCACCGCTGAAAACAGCTGCTTTGTATTGGCATAATCGGTTCCCAGTGTTTGCTGGTGCAAGTTGATCACTGCATTTGAGAGGCCGACTGATTTCCCCTCTGTTAAATCATTCCATCTTACCATGCAACTCAATCACTTCCAGACACACACATGAAATAGATCCATCTGTTTTGTCATTTTCACTCCATTCAGGGACCCAACAATCAATGAAAGTTTGTAAAAAGCATGCTCCGTATGAAACCTGGGAAAGTTAAAGGGTCACAAACATCAACACAACACACGACACAAATACTTTATGAACAGGTCATCTGTTACCTAAATAATAACTAATATTCTGACATGCAGAGACCATGCAGATGGGGGGGGGGGGCAACAATTCCACACTTGAACAAATACACACGATCTGGATGCTGTCAGTTACAGATGTCAGGATTGCATGTCCATAATTAAAGGGGAAATGAAACTCACTTAAACGGATGGAGTTGATCTTTCCTGCTCTTCAATCTCTCTGCCTTGTTTCTGTGTCCTTTGCTATAATAGCTGGTTTTATAAACAGAGAAAGAGACTAAGGACGGTAGAAGAAAACTCTTTGTCTGTGTACTCTAACAGGGTTTGACCTAAGGTCTAAAACAAACTACAAATGACTTGCATTTTGTGTAGAAATCTAAAAAAAAACAAAAAACACAGAATTTTTGATAGTGTAATCAACGACTAACCTCTTTCCACAGTCACACTCGTCCGGTCGAGTCCTCTTCAGATGGCCTCTGACTTCTCGAAGGTTTTTTATTTTGTCTTGAAGTGCTTCGATCTATAGAAAAAATTATGTCACTGAATCCACAAACGATTTGTTTCCCATTATTATTTATTTCATCAGTACAACTTCCCACTCACCTCCTGGTCCACATAGCTCTTGTGATCCTTCCAGGCTCTGGAGGACTGGTAGATTTCTCTCTCACAGTGGACGCTGTCATTCATCAAGATGTAACATCTGAAAAAACATCTCCAAAAAATGTATCCTGCCCTTCACATAAACATAAATGCAAATGAGAAGTTCCCCATCAAGATGTCCTTTAATAATCTAAGAAGGATGGATTTCTTACTTGTGGGTGACTTTCACAGAGTTCGGGTATCCCACTGCATTGGTATCATCTGCCAGCATCTCCTCTGAACCGTCATCAGATCCCCAGTCGAAGTCTGGATCCTCCGGGCTGTAGTGACGTTTTGAGATGGCACGGCGGTGGATGGCTGACTGGTCATCCGCTTGCAGGTCAATGTCATAAATCTGACCCTCAAACTCCACAGAAAGAGATCTGGCAGGCCGTGTGTGGACAAAACGAGGGTGATTACCTGTTAGGAAACAAGAAAACTCACTCAGGCTGCATCAACTGCCTTGGTTGAATGAGATTCTATCTGGATCTTATCTGAATATCTCAAGACAAAAAGATATTCTACTAAAGCTGCACTTCATCTGAACAACACTAGAGGGCAACAAACCATTTTAAGAATGCAACACTGGCAGAACATCCACACACGAAGCAACCCATAGACTTGTTACAAGATATTTGTTTTAAACAGAAATCTGCCTCCTTTAACAGCCTAAATAATCTATTTGAAAGTAATTGAGACTTGAGCCTTTACAGACTGATTTCATTCAACTGGCAGTGAAGATAGACATAAATGACAAAATCCCATACAGCATGAATAACCAATTCCGTATTGTTAAAATAACAAAATGTTCATGCACATTCTTAGAAGAGAAGAGGAGAGAACATTTAAATGTATACTCACGTTGACCTGCTGAAGAAGAGAACTGTCGGTGGGCCCGGCGGTCCGTACTGGATGGTTTGTACGGAGTTTCTTCACAGTCACAGGCCTTCTCTCGGTTGTCATAACTGCTGCGGGGCTTCAGGCTGCGAGGCCTCTTTCTGGAGCCTTCTTTCGAGCCACCTTTACACTTCTGTATCCTCCACTTCCCTGTGATCTCCTCCACACAGTGCCATTTCTGTCAGTAGGAAAAAGGAAACTTAAACTAGGAGAACAAATACCCACTCTCAGTTTTCCACAGGCTGGAGTGTACGTGGTCTGAGGGCCCTCCCACGACTTGTAGTGATGACTTCTAATTTCAATGCAAAAATCTTTTATGACGAGAGATTCTTTTTGAAAAAAATATTTAATGAACAGCTCAGACAGATCTTGAAATCCTGGCATCTAAAAGCTGCAATAATGATAAACCAAAAGAAAACTATTAGGTCTATCTGGTAACTGAAAAACAAATAAGAAACACTCTCACACTGGGCATGTCGATGTTAAGTGCATCATCAACATAATTGCATAAATGCACATCCCCACACAACATCATCTGTCTTTCTCAACTTGCGTTCCACCATGAAAGGAAAGTTTTGGGGTTAATTGCTGTGAGTAATGCTGCAGATTAAACCCCATACATAAACAGAAAAGACACATCTGTAGAGTGTAGTGCAGATGACCAAAGCAAAGTGTGGGAACGAGGGTCCAAACAAAGAGGCGTAAGGCAGATCAGGTTTCCTCTGGAGGAGCTTACGGGCCCAGCGGTGCGGTTGTGTCCGCATTAGACAAGACGCAAGGGAGAGACATGTATCGTCAATGGAGGATGAAAACAATCACCGTCTTTCTTTATCCTTTCTTTTCATCCGTCCTGCTGCGAGTGGCTTAACCCGTTAAGACCAGATGCAACATGTGCATGTACCACTGAAGCAGCAGCCCAGCAGAAAGTTGTGAGAAACATAAAAGGAGGGGAGTGGTTAGTAAGAGCCTGATTTGCTGCCAGAGATACAGCGGCTGCTTAAAACGCTTACGTGGCTTCCAACAAATGTCATTTTACGGCCATCTGGGTTCGCAATTAAAGATTCATTTCACAGGACGCTTCCTGGTTTGATTTTGTTAGCAGCAGAAAGGATGATAATGCATGCTGAAGCACGAATGAAAAGCACCGCAAGCCACTCGCACCGTCTTGCCCCCCTACGATGTACAGTCACTTTAAAGGGAATGTTATATACAGCTGAACTACCGCACACATACTTTTGCGTGCACTACACGCTTTTGAGTTCAACCAAAATTGCTTTGTTGCTGTCTTTAATAAGTGATTGTTACATACACACATTTATGTGGTCATAAAACGGATCTGGATTGCATTAGTAAGACCTTAGAGACCGTGCCCGTCATTTAACACTACCTGAAATTTGTAACAATTTGTATAGCTCTGGCCTGTCTGCACCAAGGCCGCATACTGTACCATCTGGCTGTTAGTCTGCCAGAAAATTAATGACCACAGATGAAAGGAAAGTACCCACAAATGAATGGACCACAAAACAGCCCAAAAGAGAGCCATTATAAACCAAGTGACGCACTTGTACAGGGTGTTTCACTTGTGGCTCTGCAGAATTCTTCAACTGGTAGCAGGGAGGTCACTTCAAGTGTGTGTTCATAATTGTTAGAAAACTTGTTTGTAGTGGGAGGATTTGAACGTTTGCGGTAGTCTTTCTTTTACCTGTCCAGGCTGCTCACATGGAGTCTGGAATTCAGCCTGCTGGCAAGTCTCTCTGACCTTCTTGTACTTGGGAAGGCTGTTCGTGTGTTGAGTGCTCACAGAGTCATCCTTCTTTCTCACGATCTTTCTGCAAGACACAACATGTAAATGAACAGAAGAGGAAGACTGTATTAGGTATGTGACTTATTCAGGGGGTAAACACACACACACACACACACACACATAAATATACCAATTAAAATGAACTAAATTAAGTTGTCTGAAAAAGAATGTTGTGTACCTCTGTTTTGGCTAACCCTGTGTGATCTCATGGTGTTGGCCAATGAATGGATAAGTTATAGAGTGTCTGCATGTGCATGAGGGTTTGGGCATGGAGCAGCTTAGCCTCAGTTTAGGCTGCTTGACCCCAGCTTAGCATAAAGTTCAACTGCCCCTGTCTTCACAGCCATCACTACAAGAACTGGCTCAATGTGGCTCATTCTTCGTTTTGCCCATGCCAATAACACCCCCCCACCCCCCTAACCGTCACTTCTTCTTTCCCCCACTCTCTGCCAACATGTCTAAACCGCCCATGAACCAGTGACAAAATGACAAGGAAAACAAGGCACAGAACAGCCTGACAGTAAGGACATTTCCTTTTCTGGTTCTCTGTAGAGAAGACAGCCAGCATTCACACACTAGCTGGGCCGTTGTCTCTTGGCTTTTAACAGCCAACAGTTGTTGATGTCACTCCCTGACGACTGCGTCACATAGATGATGAGGTTTTACAACAACACAGTCAGTCCCAGCTGTCATTCAGCATTTCACAGCCTCTGAAGTAGTACTGTAAGGTCCTGTGAGGGTATCAAATCACAGAGAATATCACATGACCCATGACAGAACTGCACAACAAACATTAGCTACTGCGAGTGTTCTGCGACATGTGTGCCTGAGTAACAGAGAGAGGTCCGAGCAGGCTAATCTCAGCATTTAGCTACAAGTCTTCCAGTAGACAGCCATTGCAAATAGTTTGGATAAATGAGGTAAGAGCTTAAAAAAGCTAAAGGCCTTACAGAGTAAAGGTCATTCACTTTTTTTCACTTATTTTCCCCCATAAAGAGCAGTAAATATATCAGCTCCAGACTAGCGTATGTGTATGCGTGGCAACAGCACTAACGAGAGCTTCTCTTACACTCTTGAATACATGTCTGCAGATGTTGATGCAGTCATTGGCAAATGAGCAAATTAGTGGAGTTGGGAGGCCTCAGCCAGCAATTCAGAAAAAACAACAACAGAGATTTCAAGACAATGATTGTGTGTAAAATAAAAGCTGAAAATAAGTTTGTGACATACCATAACAAGATTATTACATATACTGGCAGTGTAATCTGTCCCATTCCTTTGGTTTTCTTTTGTCATGGGCACCTTGATCTAGTCAGGACAAGCTCGATAGGATAGATAGTCCCCCCTAAATGTCACGAGTCTGTCAGTATACCCCAGCCAGATTATAGGTATCATTTTCTGCAACATATACGTCACGACAAAGGAGAGGTTGATTAAAGAACGGAGAAAGCTTGTGTGCACTGTATCCAGTTGCATGCACTGTGAAGAAAACAGTGCTTGGTCAAATGTTTGCAGCAGCGGCTGCAGCATTCCGCAGCAGAAAGCTGGTGTCACGTGAGCCTTCAAGCCATTCCTCAGGTAACATCATCCCTGAGCCTGGATATTCTGTGTTTATTTTGCATACATTTAGCTCAGCTATGTAACTGAAATGCATCTTCCTTCTGTCTCCACTGGTTCAAAAACTGCAGGCTAAGTCCCATTTGCAAGGCCTCCATAAAGCACAAAGACTCGTTTTGTTTTTCCTATAAATGACCTGGTTAAACAGATGTCAGCACCCCTAGCATGAACCATCATAATTTGACAGCCGTTTATAGCTTTACCAAACAACTTAGAACACTTCCATCTCCTCCACCATCACTGCCTTCCAAACCGACTGTGGTCAGGAAATATCTGTCTGATAACAAATAGCTGGGGAAAGCAGCTGTGTTGCTTGAACAGGGTACATGTACCGAGTTGAACACATTTTGGGTTCATGTAAAACTTTTGCCAGGTTTAGGTGACACACAATGCTCTGCAATGACATGGATGTTCCTGTGGTGTGGACGAGGAATAAAGAAACCCAGCTTACCCTCGTTCCACCAGGAATGTGTCTCGCCAGACTTTTGGTTTCCGGTTGGGTTTGAATCTGGGAGAACAAAATGGACAAAGTTTATAGAATTCATATGGTCTATCCTCTACAGTGTGTCGGGTACAAAGCTAGCCAAGATTATGGAAGTTGATCACAGAAAACTCAAAACCTTGTGGGTTCAAGAGAACGGTGTAAATGCTCTTGAGTATTAAACAGATTATCACTGTAATTTCATTTTCTCTGAAAGTTTTTTTGTGCAGATACATAAACAATAGATACTTTGTTAAGGACAGTCATTTTCCCTTCACATTGTACATTGTTAGCTCAGTGGGTTTTGTGGAGAAACACATGATTCAGCTTGCAAACAAATTCTGCAGGAAACGTAATAAAGACCTCAGCAACTTGGGGCCAAAGTCCCACAGCCAAGAAAATAATCCGCCAAACTAGCCTGAACCCACTTGGTGCTCAGCTGGAGCAAAAGCAATCATTTAGACTGTGGCAATTTGCATTTGCTCAGTAATGGCCAATGAAGAGAACTGTTACATATATCATGCACACTGTGCAATTATTGTTCAAAATATCCATTACAGCATGGCATGATGGATCCATACAAACCTATTGCCAGTCCGTTCCTGTTCCAGCAGCTTAAGGATGGACTTTCCATCCATGTCTGGGGGCGTGTCCAGTCCCGCAATGTGGAGGATTGTGGGAGCCAAGTCAATGTTCAGCACTAGATGAGGGTTTCTGAAGTACATGTAGACAGAGTTTAATATATTTTGTGCATAAAGTGAAATTATATAAGAAGAAACGACCATGAGGACAAAATTATTGGAGAGAGAGAGAACATTTAGAATGTCAAGCATGCAGTACAGTACAGTCTAGCCCATACATTCAGAAACAATTAACCTTGTAAGCCAATGATCTTAATTGTTACTCACACAGCTCCAGGCTCCACATTGGGTCCTCTCAGGAAGAATGGAACGCGGATATCAAAATCATAAGGCATTGATTTCCCCTTGACTAACCCAAACTGACCAATGTGGTAGCCATGATCGGCTGTATAGATGATGTAAGTGTTGTCCAGCTCTCCAGTTTCCTCCAGCATGTCGTAAACCTATGTAAAGTAAGCAACTATGAAAAGATGTACTTTGGACAAAAAATGTTTAGAGCAACTTGAAGTCTATAGATAATTATATTTACCTTCTGCACAGAGTCATCCACAGACAAAAGTGTCTGGAGCCTTTTACGATGCAGGAAGTTAGTGAACTCCATGTGGATTGGTTTCATGGGGCCTGTGTACTGCATGATCCAATGTTTGTCCATATTTGGGGCATAGTTGTAGCTAGGGGTGCTAGAAAGACAAAGAAGGGACAAAGGCAAAAACTGCTGTGTTTAGGTCTGATAGAACATATGCAAGGTACATGATGATCTCACATAGACATATGAAAATCTTTCTCAACATCTCTCTACATGCGACTCTACAAGAGCGCGTGTAAGATGCCAAAAAACACCTGTCTGCTACTTTTCGCAAACTGCTGCACAGCAACAGGTGCCACAGTTGTCCACTGTGTTTGACATGCATCAATAGTTACTCTGTTTGTTGACGGAAATGTCTTAATACTCTGTAGCCAGCACCTTCGCCATTTTTCCACACCCCTCTCGGACCATCTCTCCTCTCACACAGAGACGAGAGTCTCCTCGCTCCACTGCGCTCTTGGCACTGACAAGTCATTTGAGGGTTGGCACATGCTTATGAAAATAACAGGCCCCAAAGTCAAGTTTGCAACAACTTCTGGACCAAAAACTCAATAAGTCATGGTCATTTGAAATAGGGGGAATAACAAGAGAGAATAAACAGCAAGAGGGAGGGAGAGTTATAATTGGTGAAGCTGTTCACCCGACTGTGGAGTCAGCTGAAGAGTTCAGACAAAAGATAGAGAATACAGTATGACTGCTTTCAAGGCTTTCTAGGGCTGAAAGCATCACTCACACAGACAGACATGAATCACAATTTTGTCACCTTTGGAATCTGTAGTGTTGGAGCTATTTCACTTCAGCAATTTCACTTTACTCCTAAAACAAGCAGCAGTAAAACAAATTAAATGGCTTCAGCTGTAAATAAGCAGCCCTTAGAATCAAAACTTTGAGGCTTAATGAAGACCTGCTATGAGAGTCGATTTGCTCTCACTGTCTAAGCTGCCTTCTGTCCTCATCTCCTCAGGCCTGCTTTGTGAGAAGGGTGAACTCTTCACCCACTTATCAGGCGGTCTAATAAGCCCCACAAAGAGACCTGTCTCTGGGCAATGGGCCACCAAGGTATGGGGCCCTGAGCACCAGGGAACCAAGAATGCGGAGGTCAGTGGAATGAAGCCGGTCCATAGGAGAGGTCACACCTGTCTCATATAGGTCTGAGTTTTTGGGTCACAGCCTTCTTGTGACTTTATAAAACTTACCACAGACTCATCCCATGCCATTATTAGTAACTTTCCCCAAAGCAATTTGTTAGGTTATGATCAGAATTACTTCCATCCCACCCTGCTATCATAAGACATGCAACTGAGAAACCACATCAACTCTGTAGTATTTAAAACAGATCACAGCTGAGCCTACATCTGAGGAACTCAGCAAAAACACCTACAGTGTGGAATGTTAATGACATTAACATCAAGTCCTCCTCTGCTATTGTGGCTGTCAAAAGTACAGACGCTCACTTGATTTATGAGGCTGCTCCTCCTTTACTGCCATGAAGTCTCTTCCCACCCCTGAGCACAGCACACTTCAGCTGTATAAAGAATCTGCTGCAAAAATAAAGTGTCTCTCAGCAGATATAAAGCATATACCATATCTTCCTAAATAAACACAAACTGGAAGAATGTCAAACAACAATTCTAGCTACACAAGAGAATTCCTAATCCCTCCCTAACCTATAATGAAAGCAGATATCCAGCAAACATCAAAACATCCACCCTACAAACCACCTGTGCTCTCCATAGTAACCTTGTCAAATATTCTACACACTGCACCTACACAAAATCACTCAGGCAACACTTTTAGTCACCCATGGGCCCCTGCTCCACCCCCTTCACTCGGAGGCTCCGGTTAAAAATAAATTAATAAAGTCACAAAGGGTGTTCCAAAGCACACAATGCATTCCTCACGCCCCAGGAGCCATAGGGAGAAACTACTGATTGATATGGACAGGGTCAGGAAGTCCTTTACGGATTACGCAGGACGGGAGGAAGGAGTGAGCAGAGCGAGCTGGGATGAGAACAGGAGATGAAACTGGGAAATACGGACGGAGATAAACAGAGATTCACAGATGGAAGTACAGATTTAGAGGTAAATAAAAGAATGTTAAGTTAGACAGAAAGTGAGAGGAAGGCACACTGAAAGCAGCTGGAATCCAGTGGAGCTGTGCACTCCATGAGCCTGTTGGATGGCACAGTGCCAGTGGAACGACTAAGAGTGAATCGCAGCGCCGCCTCAGCTGAAAAGATGAGAGTTGAGGGAGGCCACTGCTGGCTTGGCATGAACGTAGTGCTATGTTAAAAAGCAATCCCTGATCTGTGCCATGGTAGGTGCCCCTGCTATTTTTGGATGATAAATCATTTTGATTTCACACTCGACTTGTCAGCCCTCACAGCCTCTAAGCAACCTGTCATCCCTGGGGATTGAGGGGCGTGCCTACTGTCATCATGTAAGGCACACCTAATCATAAAAACTCAATTGGCTGTCAAAGAGGAAAATCTGAAAAGCTTGTATGGGAACTAAACATTATTTTACTGGGCTAAAAAGGGATTAAGTCTGAACGTGACTTCGGGCATTACTCACATGTGCTGTGAAGCATTTGGGAAGAGCTCAGCATACTGTGGAGCTGAGTCTTCTGGGCCATGAGGAGCAGCGTGGCTGATGACCATCATCACAGGACGGTGGGGGTACATCTTCTTGGACACGCGGAAGAAGTTGATGCTGTCGTTGGTGATCAGATCAGTGAAATAATCCTTTGAAAACGAGAGAGATTCAAGCGTCGTTATCAAGTGCTGCAAAGCGAAAAGCCACATCTAGAGAGGTCTAAAAATAAAGGTGGGATTGAGGGAAAATACTAAACAGCACAAGCTTTGATAAAACACGTTTGCAGTCCAATCACCGTGACATGTTGCTTTTCCTCGTCTAGTCGTTTTCAAATAAATTAAGAGGAGCCAGCAGGGATATGAAGTGAGGCCATTGAGTACACTACAGTACCAATCTGTCGAGTCAACAGCTGGCAGCTTGCCTGTGTGAGTGTGTATACACGAGTGTGTGTGGGTTTGAGTCTCTGTGTGTATGTGTATACAGTATATGGGCTGTTGCCCCATCAGTGAATCTCTGCACTATTGAATGTGACACCACTTGATGGTGAGGGAAGCCTGGCGCTTTCAAATGGTATGTTGTTATGACAGCTCCCACCCTCTGCTCCTCTGTAAGCCATTCATTCTGTTTCTGCTACTTAGCTTCATTCTAGTCGATCCATTTTACTTTCCCTTGCTTTCCACTGATTTACTCGCAGATAGAATGGAAGACACAAAGAGAAGATCTCTAAAGATGTAAGCCGCTGGCAATACTCAAGTGAGTGATTACACAGTGCGGTGTTTTTCAAAATGTAGTGGATTAGGCAAAGAGAGGACAACTGAATTAGTAAAACTAACTGTCAGGAGCTTAGGCTCAGGAAATGCAGAATTGTTACAACAAAAACCTCAAAGGAGTGGCACTTTATCCAAACCTTTATTCCAGGGGAGGTTGAGTCAGCACAGTAGGCAACACCCTGAACTAAAATCCGGATTTGCCAAGTTTCCTACAGCAGATTAAGAATTCTACCTGTTATTTTGGCATACTTTTGTCGCCTGGCAAACAATAAATGGAAGGGAGTGCCAGGCTGAGAATGAAAGGGTAAAGGGTGATTTCCCTGAAATGTCAGAAGTGGGTTTGGCTGATTCATCTTGTCCCTATTAATAGTTTTTTATAGTCAGGCCAGCTTTAATGGCCTGGCGGCTTAACATGCCCATGGAGGGTGATGATTACGCACACATGGCAAAGCACTGCCACGCACTCCGATGCTGCCAGCTCCTAAAATCTGAGCCACTGGTGCTAAGGACTCTGGCAGGTCAAAAGGAAGTGACAGTGTCATGGGGAGTGCTTGGCCAGCAGCTATAAAATAGTCAGGAGGGTGATGAGTATCACTTTTCCCATTTGGAGCTATGAAGTAGTAAGCGGCAATAATGTGATGCCAAGTTGTTAGTACAGGGCTAAATTTCTTGACAATATCCTTGTGATTGTCTAAGATTATAAACTTTGGAAGAACCTACAGCTCGGTCAGTACAGCGGGGTGCTTTAGAGTTAAATTCACAAAGTCTGTACATAAAGGATAATGAGGAGGAATTTTATTAGCCATAAAAATAAAACAAGCCAGATGTGGTGATATGTTGATGTCAACAGTGCTGTTACTCTAGGGAAATTTTAAATGAAAGTGTATGAACAATATCCTCAAACCAAGTCTGTTATAGAAAGATCCTTGACAAAAGCTCCAACTTAAATTAACTCATCCACTTACAGACGGAAAATTTGATGGGATTTAACTGAATGAAATTACTGAGCAAATGTCTCGTCTACATGCAATAACTCGATGTGCCAGCTGCAAAATCCTGCATGAAATCCCTTAAACCTCTCACACTGTGTGAATCTAAAAAAGAGCTGTGGTTCTCTTCGTGGTGGCAGGTGATGGGTTTTAGCAGTAAATTGCAAATATTGTGTCCATTTGGTTTCAAACCACAATCTGCTGACCAAGTCCGTGTCATGTAAACAGCCTGGCCTCAGCTTGTGGGTCATTTTACACCTTGGTCCAAGTTGGCTGAAGAACAGCAGTCCAAACATTTGTTTGCCCATCTCTTTGGCCAAATCTCCTCATTGATTTGTGTATACGGGACTGCCCGACCTGGGACGATACTGGCACAGAACCATGAAAACTAACTGACAGCTCTTACAAAAACATATGTGGAAGATTGATGACCTATACAATCCAGAGCCTCAACAGGCGGCTGATTGGAAAATGAAAACACATCCTGAGGCTGACAATATGAAAGGGAAATTTGATTTCCTATTTTCCTGTGGTATTTTAGTAAAAAAAAAAGCTAAACTGCACAGCACGATACTAAAATGAGGGGAAAAGCAGACCGTGTGAGAGACACAAACAACCACAAGGTGGTACTTATCGCAAGTGACTTTGGCTTCTCATAAAGATGTTTCAGTTCTAGTGTCTAAATATTGAGGAAAGGTGCGTCATAATAAAGGGATGCTGCAGAGAGAGACGCCTAAGCTCATTCCCTCTAATTCTCATGACAGAATTCCTGCCAGCCTGAATCATAACACGGTGATAAGTGAAGTGCTTCACTGTCTGTATTTATAAATGAGTGGAACCTGCAATTTGTCAGACCAAGTCTTTATATTAAGTCATAAAGGAAGAACAAATTAGTGAGAAATCATGTGAACACATACCTTGGCATAGTCAGCACCATGTTTCTCCTTGAAACCATTCCGACAGACAGTGTAATTATAGAAGCGGGAATTTTTTATCAATCCGACCCATTCACGCCACCCAGGTGGGATGTAGCTGCCATTGTACTCATTGAGGTACTTGCCGAAGAAGGCTGAGGAGGACAGGAGAGAAAGAAAGGCTTTAAATACGCAGGCCTTGGGGTACCAACGCATGTTTTCGGTGCTCTTTTAAGGTTGCGCTGCATCTATGACTTTATCTGTGCGAGATGCTCAGCTTTTCTTTACTTGCCCCCCCCCCCCTACCACCACCACCCCCCCCCCCCCCCCCCCCCCCTTTCTCTGACGAGTTTGGTAGGGAGCCAGACTGTCCCAAAGCAGGCTGACTGCAGAGTAACACATGAGCTTGAAAGCCGCAGGCCGTGCTGCAGCCAACATGACCCTGAGCTGAGCCGAGGGCGCCCATCACTCACACGGACACAGTCTGATGAGACATAATGGTGACCTGGCATGCTCAATCCATTTGGGTTTCTCACAGCCATGCTGTGTTGTGGAGACATGCTAAGTGTAAAATTTTCATCAACATGTGAGTTCAAAAAAATGAAGTATGAAGTGTCATATCTTGCTCAAAAGTGTGAAGGTACCCAGTACAGATAAACAATAAAAACAGCTCAGTTCACTGGTAAAGATACCACATTGTTTTAATGCTGATCATTCTATCGAAGGGTTTGTATTTGTGTACGCATCTTCACCAACCTGTCCTGTAGCCAGTGTTGTTGAGGTAGACCGCAAAGGAGCGTGGCTCATGCTGGGCTTGCCAAGACGGGGAGGAGCAGTTCTCATTGTTGGTGTAGGTGTTGTGGTTGTGGACGTACTTGCCCGTCAACATGGAGGATCGTGAAGGGCAGCACATGGGTGTGGTGACAAAGGCATTGGTGAAACTCGTGCCACCATCTTCCATTATCTTGCGGGTTTTATTCATCACCTGTAGAGAACCTGGAGCACAAAGCCAAATCATTCTTGCTGTACAGTTAAACTAAAATGTTCATTTTGCTACATGCTGACACACTTGATAAATTCTACAAATACACATTTTTAGTTGATTTCCGTATGTATAGAGTTCAGTTCCTTCGTATTATTTTACAACTCTTTGTCACTCATTTTCTTAGGAGGAAAAGTAATGAAAATTCAGCAGCTGAAAGACCAGATGGCCATTCACGTCTGGTTTATGGCCCGTCTTAAATATTTAATGTAAGGAAAGAAACGCATAAATCCTAATGCAAATGGCCACAAAGACAAAGAAACTTATTACGAACGAAAGGTGAAAGAGTTTAAACAAAATTAAAGCAAACTGACTTTGTTAAGTCAGGGAAAAAACAGGAGCCAAAGAATAAGTCGAAAAAGAGTATTCCAGGAAGAGCAGGAAGTTTGCCAGGCTTACCCAACTCAACATCCTGATCGTCAGTCATGATGAGGATGATGTTGGGCCGGATGTTTCTGCGGTCTCTTTGGATGCGACCCCTGAGGCCCTGAGCCCTGGTGGTGGTAAAGGCCCAGCTGCCTGGAGTCCAGTCCAGGGACAGCAGGGTCAACCAGGACAGCCACTGAATCAGCATGGTGTCCAATACAACAGCCCACAGGATTGGTTAATGGAAGGATTAGTGGAGAGATGGGAGGGAGAAGAGGACCAGCCAGGCTACTCACTCACACCCGTGCAGCTCTCGTAGCCTTGGTTGACTGAGAAGAGACGGGAGGAAAAAAAGAACACATGGATACAATTACAACAAGAAATTGAAAGTGACATAAAGTACTTAAATTTTAAGTAAACCTTTCAGGAAATTAAAGACAGACTTTGTCTATGAACATTCAAGTATATTTAGTTGAGATAAGCTGTGTGAATCTTGTCACAAACACTTAAACAAATCTTCATTATTCATTAGCAAAGAAGCCAGGAAAGAATCTTCTGAGCTTTAGCTTTTGATGGTCCACCAATCAAAGCTTTCCAAACAGTTACAACATATTTTTGCCAACTGAAACTTCATGACTACTGAAATCCAACCACATCAACAATCCTGACCTGAACTTATAAAAGAAGAAAACAAACTCTACGTCTCCCTACCCATTAAAACTACCAAAATTGAGCTGTGAAGACACACAGGGCTCACCTCATGTCTTCTCACAAAATCCTCCAACTTTCTCGTGGTTTTTACCCTCTCGTTCTTAACACACACGCACGGAAACTCTCCATCTCTGTTGCAGAGCTGTTGTTCAGCTAACTGCTGAGATAACACCATTGGCTGTTAGTACTCAACACCCACAGCTGCTCTCCTGTGGGAGCCAATCGTGGCCCACCTTCCACCTGTCACTCAAAAGTCAACCCCCCGGGAGTCAAGCATGACGGAGTGCCGGTGGGGGGAGGGAGTTCAGGCACTGGAGGCGGAGGGAGGGTTCCGCTACATTAACCCCGGTGCCAGTGTCACCAATCACAGATGACCACTGAGTCATCACAAAACTGTGGACCCTCATTCTCACAAAGTCATGGTGGATCATGAAAACTCCTACACATCCTAAATGCAAGAACTAAATTTATGCTTTTGCAAACCTGAACTAGAAGATAATAGATATTTATGGCTTTAGCCCTAATGAGAAATTAATTCAAGTAATCCCAAACTTCAAAAAAATTATTCCGCAGCAACAATTACTGTAAAAAAACAAAACAATGTAAAGATGTGTCTATCAGTAGGTAACTATGAAAAGAAAAACATCTGCAAGAATGGCTTTTGGCTGTGAAATGAACCATGACAATGTGATAATGAGTACTCCATCACTGCTTGATAAAAAAAAAAGTGCCTTATGGACAGCAATCCCACTGAGTGGCACCATACCGCTCCCTATTCTGAGTTAATGGCCTGAAAACAAATGGCAGGTTGGTGACACCTGGGCTTGGCCAAACCCTACGGGTGGCTCTGCCCTTGCCCTCATTTGAAAAAAAGGGTTCTAAACCAACATATATCATAGTTTACGGTGCATAATGGAAGACACTCGAGAAATGTTTAAGGGTTGAAATGCCAATCAGTAGTATTTTTAATACTGTGATTAAATCATCTCCTGTAGCAAAAGAGAGATGTTTGTTTGCCACTCCACTGTTAAGATGTTGGAAATGATAAGCAGAATTTCAGACAGAGCAGTAAGGTCTGTCTTGTTTTCAGACGAGCAGTGTCTGTGCAAGCCAGTCAGCCTAGTCATCGTGACAGCCCTGTGCAAACATTGGCACCGTTTGGACAAACACCCCTCCAGTGCAGGGTGGCGGAGTGCACAGAACCTTGCAGTGAATTACACACACAACACAAACTACTCTACAGACATATGGTAGCATGCAGAAACTCATAATCCTCACACATAAGCCTTTGTCCCACAAAAATACAATTTCTTGCTGTGTGGGTTCAAGTCGTTGGACAAAAAATGCTAAATCTTCCCACAAACAATAGACTTAACCCATATCTAAGCAAACTCCAGGCCTTATTTCTGTCTGTATGCTGCAGAAGACCTGAAATTAGCCATAAGCCTGTCGGCCAGCTAGTGTAATGTAGCACCTAGTGCAAATTCAATTTTACATGCCAATGATTCCAAGCAATAGCCTCTTCTTACAACCCAGAGAAAACAGACAAGGTTCATTGTGGTGTCTGATTCAAACCTTGTGGTGCTGATGTGGTTAGCAACAGTGGAATAAAAAGCTATACTGCCTAAAACAACTGGGATTGCAGTGCTAATTAAGTGCCACACAGAACAACCAATAGGATGAGGGCAGTAGATATACAGACATCCTTTTCCTTTCTATGGGCCAGGTCTCATCCTGACTCCTTTTCACCTGATCTACTTTCCTCAACAGGTCATATAAGGCAAAAAAAAGGAGCTTTAGCAGCTCTATAATTTGGTTAATTTGTTAACAATCCATCAAAGAATGGCCCATCAAAGAAAACAAAAAATGTATTCAAGTCACATCCTCTTCTCTGACTTTCTCGTGTTATTTAGATTTAACTCTTACAAAAACTTAATCTGGTACGTCCGCCATACAGAAAACAAAAGGTGACTGTAGAAGGCTACAATGAAATTTGGATCCCACGAGTCCGGTTTTAAAGTTGCTGTGAGTGGAAGCAGGCGGAGGCAAAAAAAAGAAAAGAAAAAGAAAAAAGGAGTTGCTCCTGGTGTGGAATGTCCTGGTATTTATCTAGCTTTAACCACAATTACGTAGACAGAAAATGCAGTTGATAAGATTAAAGCAGGAATTTATGATACAAAAGTCAAACTAGGTGAGCCTCACATTTGGACAGTTTTTTGGTTGTCAACATGTTTAACACAATAAATGGAAAACAGAAGGCACAAAAATCAATGGAGTCATGTGAGCATTTAGAGTGGATGGGAGTATATACATCAAATTTTGTATTCAGTATAATCTGAACCAGATTCAAAATTGGATAGTATGAAATTGACTAGAAAAGGCCTCAGAAATGACTGCTGGTTGTCAAACAGCAAAGGATTACCAGAATAAGATCTGTGCTATCAAACACTTCTGAGTGTTTTATTTTGTACACATGCCAGTGTTATCCAGAGCTCTCGGCTTCATGCACACGTTGGGATGACAGGCAGCAGGTAGGGAACCCAGATTATCCAACCCTGGACATTGCTGGATGTATTGTGGCCTAAGAGGCACTTCAAACACTGTAAACGCATAACAATATGAGCGAATATCATGAACTCTGAAAGTTATTATGTAGTTGGCTTCAGAATATTGTTTCTGTTATTGCCACAGCTTCCAACTTCCAGACTGTGATTTTATACGCATGTTGTTAATTTCATGGAGCCCTTGAGAAAAGTCAGAATAATGTTTCATGTAACTTTAATGAACTCTTCATTTCAAATGAGTCATTTATTTATGTCATCTGGCATGATACAAGTATAACAGGTGTCTTCTATACAACTGTGGAACAGACAAGAGGTCTTTATTCCTTGACAGAGTCAGAGGACTAGGGAGCACATTGTTTCTGCTTCCTCATTGTTGTGGGGGATTAGTACTAATGACCCTTTAAATGAGCCTGCACTGTACTCATCATGGGTAAGCTGCAGGAGGAATATTGAGGATGGATGGGAAGACCGTAAAATGCCCAGAGGTTCAAAGGACTGGAACAAAAAGGCCACTATGGAGTTTTCAGACACACAGCTGCCAGATACATAAAAGATGTGCAATTTTCAGATTAATGGCCTTCAACACAAGGGGCTTTTAGTACACCTCAGCACCATAGTAATCTTTACTTTCATGATAGTCAAAATTCTTTCCTCCTTTACTTGTGGAAAACAGCTCTCCCACTTACTTTGCTGGGGAACATGGACCATTGCTCAGTAATTTGGTACGGCTACACAGACAGCTGTGCTTTGTGCATTGAGAGAAGCTGAACATAATAGAGCTGTTGCTTGTGTAACCATGCAGGGTAGCAGTGCTTGGCTGGTTGGCAGTCGTGCCCTCCAGTTGGGGCCTCAAACCACACACTCTGCTGCGCTCTGACCCTCTTCCGACCCAAGCGGCGATATGGCTTTGATGGTGGCTTGTTTAACCTAACCTCAGCAACCTGAGGCTACCCGCACACTAGGGTTAAGAGGGGAACGTGAGGAAAAAATGAGTGGAGGGGGCTTAAAACAGAGGTTTGAAAGCAGCAAAAGTCCTGTAAAGGTTTTGGTTGTGATTGGCCTGCATTTTCATTTCAATTATGGCAAAAGGGCTACATCTGGCTTAGGTTTTGTTCAGTTAGCAGTGACAGTCCATACATTTATCAGCTGTCACTGAAAAACGAAAGAAGAAACATAAAAGAGCTCATATGTAAAAACACAGAATGAATGTCATGAATCCATAAAGCCTTTAAAGCAACATGTTTGTTCACCAAAGTAAAGTATGTCTGCCCACAGAACAGGATCCTGCTTAAGTTAACATGGTGAGTTTGGAAGGTAAGTGGGTTCACGTTCTAAAAACAAGATGCAAGTCAAACAGAAACCAGATGCTCTTCCAAAGTAAATCGGTCATTCATAAAAGGCCTTGCTATTAAGGACAATGGCTAATTTAAAGCTCCTCAAATCCCTCTTTGTTCTAGGATCTTGGTCCAGTCCATCACAATGGCAAAAAAAAGAGGATTTAACGTCTTATGGCATACTTTGAATTCTGCAGGCTGTTCTGTGACTATTTACTGTGGAACTAGTGACAATATAAGTCATTACATTTATCAGGAGAGTTGATGAAAGCAGGGAACGGGAATTAAGGAGTGGGAATACAACGCATGTTAAATTGTCCGTTAATCTGAGAAATACTGCGGAGGCGATCAATCTAGACAACGTTTTCTTTTTTGTTTCAGACCTGTGACGTTTCTCAGTCCTATCGGTTCTCTTCCTGTCCATTTCATAGGGGAAAAATTATTACAGCTAGGCCTAAATCAATATTGAGGTTTGTCCAAATATTTCTGTAATCCGAGGGAATTCAGCTGGTCTGTTGCCATGATGGCTGACAGGGGCATTTTACGCTGTGGAGGGCCTGTGTAAGGATCCGCTGTGCCCGGCAGGCCAAGGGCAGCACATTGTACCCACCAAGACCCGCCTGTTAGCCACACAAACTGACCGAAGGACAGCTCAGTCTCTGTGCAACCACTTGGCTGCAAATAGGCACTGGGAAAAAGCTCAAACCTTGGTGTTTTCAGACTCTTAACGCCACTGATTTGTTTGACCAAGTTGGTTTAAGATCCATGACAAAATTCCAATGAAAAGTTGAAGTACAAGATAGTGAAGAGAGATAACTGGCTCCTTGTTCTAGCATGTTTATAGTTACACAACTTTGACAGGCGCTGCCCTATCGATGTTAGATGTTTAAGCTTCCCATTAACTAGTGAGTGATGTGTTTGGGTGCAAAGCAGGCCACCTTAATGAAGAAAAATGGCCTCAATTCAGTGAAATGTGAACCTGGAGTGAGTGCATTTACAGCTATTTGTGAACCGCCCCCCCGTGTTTATCTCAGACCAAGTAAGGGACCCTTTGTAGTGCCAAACCTGCCAGGCCCTACCATCAATATCATGATTGCATCTCAACGTATAATTATATGATCCTGGTTTAAAATACTTCAAAGTGTGGGCAACAGGCAGCATGTTGGAAATCCCGATTGGATTTTGAGCACACTAAGAGGGGAATAATTAGAAAACACAAAAGGTCATTTCAGAAACAGAGGAAGCAGTATTTATTTGAGTATGGGTGTGTGCATGTGTTTCTGGCCTAAAGCTGGTGGGTATTTAAGCAGAACCAGGAACAACCTTTGTTTGGTTCTCTCCATTTACAAAAAAGTGTCATACTATTGACAATGACAAATTGGGCTTAGCGCAATCAAGCAAGACTGGAATCATTTACAATATAGTCTCCATGTTCAAGAAATTTCAGGCCAATATAAGCCATGTTTACCAAATAAAGGGCAACCAGAATTTGGTACCTTCAACAAAACAAAGAAACCCTGACCTCAACATCCTTGAGTGAGTCTTGCATCACATGTAGTCACATACACAGCCAGTACGCTTGCTCTTAAAGCGAGGCTCAATTTTATGAGTGGAAAAGCCATTTTACAATTCGAAAGGGTGAAGGAAAGGGTAAAAGAAAGGGATGGACAGATAGGAAAGAGAGTGAACAAAACAGAAACTACTCCTCTTGATTTATTGTGTGATATGAAATCACAATCAGAGGACTGGCAGCCACAGTTACATGATATATGCCAGAGGCAAGCACTTTCTTGTTAAATCTATTCTAAGCTAAGAATGGAAACCATTAGAGACAGATGACCTCAGATGAATAAAATACATTTCACTAATATGCCTGCAGCCACCTTCTTGTCAAAACCCACACTTCCATCCCAAACATGCTATCAGAGAGAGAGGGAGCAGAATGTATTGCTGGCTCACGGGTGGCTTTCCTGTCTTTTTGACGTGTCAAATAAAACCCAGGCAAATCACTCCATTTACCACATAAGAGAGCTATGGCAAATTGCTTCAATAGGTTTCCATTGAGGTAATCGTCGAGAATAAAGAGACTGATTTCTTTTCCATGAAATCATCAATGTGGCACAGAGAGCTCGAGGACTCCAATCCACCAAGTATGATTGATGTTTTGTGTCAATGACTACTGATGTGCGCAGGATGACTGCCTATGAGTTCTTTGTCTTACGTAACAATGATTGATATCGATAAGGAAAATTAAGTTCTTGTTGAGTTTGTACATGATCAGAAAAGAATTTTAAAAAGTCATTGTTCTTTCACCATAACTATTTCTTTTAGTGTGCCTGGGTTTGCGAAACATAGCTGCAATTAAAATATCACCTTTTTTTTTAACATGGAATTGAACAGTCACTGTTAAACTTTACTATGCTGTTGTTGTAGTTCAATTAAACTCTCAATCTGCATTTCACCTGAGGACACCGTCTCTGCCATCACTGCTTCTTCAGAGAAGAAGCTGCACTACAAAAGACTCCTGCTACATCTTTGGATATAAATGGTTCATTCTAAGAGAATATAAAACACTATTTGTTGTGTGTAGAGGCTTCAAATACTACTATGAGTGAATCAAATGCAAATACAAATATTAAATACAAGTTTCCATAATTATGTGGATTTAAGCTAACTCAATACTGAGAAGTGGAGAAAAATGCAAATATTTTTCAAGGTGCGAGCAGCTCAGTCACCAAGCTCCTGATAAGTGCAGCACTGCTGCAGACACATGAAACTAAACACCCCTAAAATGTGGAGCATGTGTAGGCATATTCTCTGGGAACCGAAGACAAACATAGCCCATGAGAATCGAGATGTGTGACCCTGCACGCCATAAACAAACCTCTCTATGAATGCGACACATAAACATGATACCACTCATAAAAATGTATATTTGTCTGATTGCACCTGTGCCTGTTTGGTACTCCTCTCTGTCCATGCCTGTGGGCACAAACGCAAGACTGAATTTGGATATCATGTACTCCAAGTGTGTGAAGCAGTCACTCAAACAGTCAGAAGGAGCATCTGTCAGACTTGAGCACAGACAGACGCATAACCTGTAATTTGTACACGGGGGAGCTCTCCTTTCCATTGCCTCTGGGTTTGTGTGTGGCTTTCCAAAGCACGCATTAAAGTAATTTGTAATTCAATTAGCTTGAGCCTGCCTGACAAAAATTCCACAACTTTGTGCATTTTGAAATATATAGAACAAAATATCTTTGCAAAGTCTAAATTAGCTTAGAAAGCATAAAACAGGAGGCTCACCCATTCAAATGCTTCCATGCCACACTTAGAGGAATGCATCATCTCACCATGTTGAAGAGACACCGGCCAAACTAAGCTGAAGTTGCCGTGGGCAGTTTGAGAAAAGTAAAGTGAAGATAATGTATAACACAGTGCAAGATGTTTTCCCTGTAAACAATGTTGCTGCTCAAAGATACAGCCGCTCACTTCTTCATGGCCTGGTTGATCAAGTGAAGGCAAACAGAACTAGAGGCTACCAGAAGCACATGGCCAAGTCCACACTTATGAGCACTTGTGCATGTACATACACTTAGACACGCACAAGCAGAAGAGGGGTGTGCTGGCAGAGGCTCAATGTGTTTGCCCGCTCCGGGGGAGAAGGAAAGAAAGGGAGCAGAAGAGCTGAAACAAACGCATGCTGGCTTCTATTAGTCGAGCTGTGGAGCGGGATGAAGGGGTGAGGAAACATATTCATTCCTCCTGCACACCCTCAACCTCCATCCATTCTCATCCCTCCTACCCTCCCAATCTATTATCTCCATTCTGGAAAGGCGGTGGATGAAAGAGACAACCCCCCAGTGGCAGCACTTCTCTCTCCAAACTTGCGCCGACGCATTCTGACGGCTGCTTAATTGTACGTGATACAGACCGGGTCCTTTCTTTTTCAAATCTAAAACAGATTGCTTGTCCCTGGGGAGGGGATTATTGGACAAGAGACATGACAAAGCAGGGACAGTTCAGCCCTCTGGGAGGTGGAGGACAGAGGGGGAAAGCTTGAGAGAAGTGTGTGTGTGTACATAGCTTTTTTTAGGTTTTTCTTTTACACATGCCTATGTCAAAAGGAGATTATGTAAGTGTCCATGAGTTTCAAATGAAAGCATGTGTAGGTGAGTGCACACTGCTCGGATCATGACAAGATGACTGGATCTTTTTCATCCGTTTTAATCTCTTACTTTCTTCTCTTCTTTCAGTTCACCTTCACACCACCTCCTCTCTCTCATCTTGCCCTCTTCTTTATCTTATCCCTCCTCCACTTCCACCTCTTGACCCAGCTTTCTCTTTCTCCCACTTAATCCCATGCTGCATCTACATGCAGTTTGACATTTGAGCAGAAGCTGCTCTGGACATCTGAGAATAAGCACTGAACTCCTTTCCTCTCTCCCTCAAACCTCATTTATTAAAGCACATTTTGGCCACAACAAGCAACCAAAGTATGATTGACTGAATGATTCTACAACCATATCCAAAATGTCAGTGTTCATTAAACTTTTCAATGATAAAAAAAAATATATATATTCTTTTTTTTTTTTTCATAAAGGGAAGAAAGGCACTCAAAACAGCTAAAGCACTAAATATATGTCAGGCATGCAGCTCTTTTTATGGCGGGCTCAGTGTAGGATCAAAGGCTGGAGAATGAGGAATTCCCTCCAAAGATGAGCTAGCTGTAATGCATGCCCCGACCTTTCTCACTTAAATGACAGGCTGATCAAACACATGGGGGTGCTATTGTGAGCTCCCAAATAACTCAAAATCGATAAGCATTGTGTGTTTCTTCGCACGTTCAGATATGAATGGCCCATCTTTTAAATATGTCCTCAAAAGTCAAGGACGCTTTGCGTTTAAGGACTGTTATTTGCTAGCAAATTGAAAACACCAAAGCAGTGTTTGATCAGTGAAGTCAACAAAGAACTGCGAAAGTGTCTGACTCATCTAAAGATAGTCTTTCTTGATCCCATGTAAATAAAAGCATGCCAAAATGCTCTATGTCTGAATACTGGTCATTTGCAGTGATAGGACATTGCAATCTACTCCAGTGCTACTGTGCAATCAGGCTTGTATGAGGAACACTATAATTATTGTGAAGAGATAAACAAGTGACAGAGGAGAGGGCGGTTTAGGAAACCTTTTCTCAACATTCCGGCACACGAGAGAACACACACAAACTACCACTGTTTAAGCATTGTTTTCTATATTTTCAGAGAGAGAAATGTGAAATGCCTTTCAAAGCAAAGATAATGTATGATTAAGTATACTTTATACCAGTCTTCATACTTATACTTAATAAGTGGACTTTATCTAAATGCGTTGCAAATAAAAACACCAAATGACCATTTCAAAATTATCTGGGTTCCATCTTTCAGGAGAATGGAAAGTTGTTTGCAGAGTTCTGTTCTACAGCAAACAAGGGGACACTATTTTGGCAGAATTCAAACGTGACATCTGTCACTCGTTTACATGGTCAGTTGAGTCGAGCAACGGCTATAGCTCAACTAAGTAGACTTTTCCCCTTTGTCCCAGTATACATCAGCAGCTTTGAGAAGTTTGATTTTGCATTTCAGTTTTTTTGTATGTCCAACTTTCAGATGGGCCAACATGTTTATTCGTTTTAAGTTTTTGGTCAGGCTAACGCAATAATTTATTGTTTTTTTTCTAGTATCATGTAAGCATGTCAAGTTAAGACAGTAAAATGCAGTATGATAACTGTCCGACTCTGCTGATAAAATTTTAGAGCCAAGTTGGAGACAAAAAGTTTATAGAAGACTTTAGTGCTCTTTTTGTTTAACTTTTGCAATAATTAGTTGGCCAAGAATACCTTGAACCTTGCTGGTCACTCGTCTGATTCACACTGTTAGTGCTGTTTTTACAGAACAAACAGTTAAATCCACAGCCACCTCCTCCTCTTCTCTTACACTCAGTCACTCAGCATCCTTATCAGAAGAACAAATTACTTCACTTATTACCTTCAAAATACACGCATACACGCACAAACACACACACACACATCTTTAAGCAGATTCAAATGATGTCAAAGTGGCTACTGGAGTAACGTTTGTCTTGGCAAAAGCCTACCCCCAGAATCTAATTATTTGCAGCAGCTGCTCGTACTCTTGTTTGTAGCACAGAAGAGCTAAAAACCGCTTAAAAGGATCTCTCCACTGTTTTGGGCTGGCAGTAAGCACTGTGTTTTAAAAGACTCCCAAGCTGCTCTACTATGACCTGGGCAGGGCAATCAGAAAAAGAATCCAAAAATTGTCCGGTAAAACTAAAGCGAGGTGACGAATTTGTAGATCAGTCTTGTCAATACGGAAAGTTTGAAGTTAAGGTTCTCCATCATTCTCCTGGCTCGCCATTCAGTAACACACACTGACTGAGCCAAAGTACTGAAATGCAAGCCAGTCTTTTCACAGTGATTGTGCTGGATACAAGCAATCGACTTTGAATGGAAGCACACTATAATTTTGCCATTTAGGAAATCTAGGTCAGAGGGATAAATGCTCTGGCTTTTGTGGACCAGTGAGTGAACACACACTGATCTGATACAAAGTAAAGAACAGAGTCAAATCATTCACAAACAGAGGAAATTTAAAACCATACCACACACAAATCAAAGCCTACTGGCAGTATACAGTATAAAGAAATTTGAATGTACTCAGTATTTAGATCTTCTAGAGCATTTAAAATGTTTCTCTCTGGTGAACATAAAGACCATGTTTAGTCAACTCAATATCTCTTATGAAAGTTTACACTTCACCACTGCAGTTTGCAAATTTCCCTTTTCACATTTTTTTCCCCTCAATAGTCTACTAATTGGTTCATGTAAAAATTGCATTAATGAACTGGCCTTAGAACAGTAGGTCATCAAAATCTAATGCTGGCAGTGTCAAATACTCCAAGTCACAAACAGGAAGTGGGGCTACGGCTGGTTTATAAGGGTAAACACAAATTCACACAACAGCAGCTTTCACCCCATTCAAACTCCTCTCCTCTCAGTCTGGCTGCTGTCCGTGCAGCCTTTCACAGCTGCACAATCTCCATTTACAAACACCTCACACACATACATGGTGCCCCAAGCTGGGTATAAATACTATACATCATATTCCCACTTCACTGGCAAGTTTCCTTTCTCACTTGACTTGACTTAAATAGCTAAAGTGAGGTGTGCATTCCCAGAGTCTCTGCCTCTCCGCTTACCTTTGACAGTTTCTCCGGAAAAAGCTCTTCAGCAGCTCATCCATTTAGCGTTTGCTGACACAATCTGCCAGAAGTGCACTCTGAATAAGATTTATTTAAAAAAAAAAAAAACTTATTTGGACTGAGGCGAGAGGATGTAAATGCCACACTGACTTTTGAAAATGTGAAAAAAAGAAAAAAAAAAGGATTGTATTCCAACTATCGTAAAAACTGAAAAAGATAATTGGAAAACTATCATTATATAATGTGAATAACACAATAAATTAAAGATTTTAAGACCCCTACTAACAGCACAAGCCCACAGCAGTATATTTTAATACAACAGCAACATTTTCCTAAATTTACAAAAACTGCTGTTTACCTTCCAGTAATTTTAAATAAACAAAAACTTTTACAGGTGAATACTTAAGCATTGGAGGGAAAAAAATGACATTAATGGAATGTGCTGCCCTCTAATCCCTTGAGAGGAGGAATTTGCGATGGAGGGAATTCCTGTCATTCAGTGGGAAAACTATGAAATCCTGCACATACACAGAGCTGCCGTACAGGCAGCAGACTGACTGCAGGAACAGTGCAGCTCACCACAACTATAAATCCCCTCTTACACTCGTATCCTCGTCTCTAAACTGAACAAATCAACAAGCACACACTCTGCAAAAGCAGAAGTAAAAAGGATGAAAAACAGTAGTGTGTAAACAAAGAAAAAGCAAGAAAGTTGTGCTGTACCTGAACGGCAGGAGAGCAGAGTGAGAGGCAAGGCGAGGATTCCTCTCTTAGTTCTATCCTCACGTTCTTCACCGGCTCTGCCTTCGCTCATTAAGGGGCTTGCGTCTGGGAGCTGGGATTTTAGCTTCAAGAGTAAGGAGGGGACCACACAGCTCCTGGAAGACAACCTCTCTCCTCTAATCCTCTCTCCGATGTGATGACACTTTCTAACCTCGACCATCTGTTGAAACACGTCCCGGAGAAGTCAGCACCACGCTGTGTCAAGAACCCCACTCCTCTGCCCAATCACAGACCGGCTGCTGGGTGGCTCCTTGCTGCCAGGAGGCAGGGACAAGGACACAGCACAGCGCAGAGGGAGACACGCACACACAAACACACACACAAACAGACACTACGAATGAGAGCAAGAAAAACCCCCAGTCATCGTAACCTGAGAGGCAGGGTGGAAGGGCAGGAGGAGTGGAAATGGGTGGAAAGGGAGGAATGGGAGGGGAGCAAGAGTGGGAGACTGAGAGCATGTTTAAATGCTAACAGTAGAGGGAGAAAAAGATGGATAAATACCATTTGTACGTTTTATATTAAAGTGATGATACATAATAATTCTCCCACAAATCTCAGAAGGAAAATCCATGCACACTGAAAAACACTAGTTCTACTACTTCACTCTCAGCATATTGACCTTTCTCCTCCCATTCCTCTCCCTGCAGCCACAAAGTATGTGGTCTAAAGAATAAGGCTAAAAAAAGCAATAAAAGTCTGTATTGGCTCCATGGTGGGAATGCTGTTGGCACTAAACTGTTACATCTGCAGGCACAGGAGCCCTCACACCTTAGTGTGATAAATCCTTGCAGTCCCCCGGCTGCATTCCTGCCCTTCACCACCTATTGCCTTAAGTTAGAAAAAAGGGCAGAGGGGAAGACACTAAAATTACAAAGCCAAGGAAAGAGTATGATAAAGAGAAAAAAGAAAAAGAAAGGAAGTATAGATAAGAGAGGGTCCGTGTTTAGAGATGGCAGCAGGTCAATAAAGCATTTAGCATTTACTATGAACCCCGTTACTGATGCATTTCCTGAAAGAATGAACAGATTTTCAACCTATTCATGCAAAACACGAGGAATATTAGGTGAGAAAGGCTGTCACATTAATCATTTTGTTAGAGCACTGTTCTACTCACTGATCCATTAAAAAAGGATTACGAGACCCTGATGATATTCAGGAGCCACTTCAAAGGCAAACCCTAATGAGGTAATTCCCGTTTGATAACCAACGGCATCGCTGTGAGTTAATCAGAGGTGTGAAACACCAAAGAAAAGGCCTCTAAGTAGTTCATTTACATTCTATAAGCAGCTTGAACATAATGGCGTCTGTCTCAAGTTGTTCTTTGTAAACTAATTTGAACTTAATGGTATTTATCAGACTTATTAATGATTACTTTAGTTACTTTTCAGCCTGACCTCTCTGCTAATTACAACCCTCATTATGTATAAACACAAACATTTTAAATTTAGGTTCACTCATTAAAGAAAGTTTCATGTCATGGAGTAATATGCCTGAGATTCCATATGAAACCGATTTAAAGTTTAATTTGAAAGCAACATTTAAAAAGCTTTTTTTTTTAAGTGGATTCCCAGTTAGATTCCCCTCAGGCTCACTTTAAACTGAACAAGACCCATTTTCACAAGAAACACATGAAACTTTCACCAGCTTGGACTGATGTTTGAAACAGAGGCAGCGGTTAGAAATAGCTAGAGCCTTCAGGGGAAAGAACTCAAATTAGATTAACTAAATTCACAAAGACTGTCCTTAGTCCCTCCTGCATGGCTACACAGAGCCTAACCCACACCTTCAACCCCAAGCCCCCATTCTCACGGCCGAGAGGTTTCCAAAGGGCCTTCAGGCAGGCCAGGGGCGACCAAATCCCTGTGCTCTTTACTGGATTAAAGATGGCTGCCTCACTAGGGGAGAGGGGCTGTATTTTTTCAGAAGCTGAGAACATCTGTAAACATATAAAATATATGCAGACAGAAAAGGTTCCAAGGCTGAGTTTGGGTTAGGAAAACATCCACAGCATTGCCCTCACATACTCGAGTTTTCAAGAGGTACAAACGGACCTTCTGAATTAATTCTGATTCAATTTCCACTATTAATTTCCATTTTAATTTCCATGAATGGACACAAAAGCAGGGGCAGAGGGAGGTCTAGAAAATGGTCTCATCTTATGAATGACTGAATGACCTGCAGGGGGGCTTGTGGTTCTCAGGTTCCCCTATTCACTCTCCTTCAGCAAGCCCATCACATGGATGTCTAACACTAAATTACCTTTCGGTAGAGCAGTTTTACCTTATGTAATCTTTGCAATTGGGTCCTTTATGTAATGTTACATTATTGTATCTTATGCTTTAATTTCAAAGTGGATGCAAGCTTCCAATCAACAAGTAACTTCCCCCATTTTCCTACCAGCTGTACAGCCATCAGTTGGGCCTGCAGGTGCAGGCAGAGGCCAATATTGGGGGGCTCCTCGGTTCACTGGCTTCATTCTCTATGGATGAATGAGATACATAGGGGTGTCATAGCTGAGATTCTGCTTCTGTGCCAATGCAAACTGCCAAAGCTGAGGCTGGGGGATGAAGCCATGATGTGGAGGTTACACTGGCTCATGTCATGAGGCATTTTAAATACCAAGCACACGGCCATCACTGCAACTGTAACTTCTCTCGCTGTGACGCAGTGCCATAGACTATGTGAGATGAGTGGCAGGAAACAAGGGGAAAGCTAAAGAAGGCTTGCGCAGTTGGTCGTAAAAAAGGTGCAGAGGAGAAAGGAAAGGGGAAGAGAGGACAGGAATACAGCAGGGACAGAGGGGTAACAAAAACAGAGGGGGAAAGTGAGGAATGGAGGAAGAAGAGGAGGGGCCTATGTGGTTCAGTGACAGGATCTCTCTTCACACCACACTCCTGCAGTGCTATGCATGTGCCCTCAGACTTTCAGTGTGCAACTAAAACACATGAAAAAAAACACACATCCACTTAGATATGCTTTGTAACATTTCTCACTATTCGGCATTGTGGGAATCAATCAAGAATAATACTACTGGTCTAATCGACAGAAACATGTTTAGTGCTGAGCCTTTTAGTTTGCCATTGTTAGATTGCTTAACTCAAGTTGAATTTGCGGAAGAACACCAGAAACGTTACAGAATTATATAAAATAATACCTGCACAGAAACCACATGGAAACATTTCAAAATCCCCTCCAGAGTAACATCAAAAATAAAAATGTTATGTCTGTGTATGGAGATAGGTCCATGTTGGTCCTTAACATGTACATTTAGTTCGAGTTTCTCCTTGGCTGTCTGTGTGTAGTCCTTAATTTGGGACAGGCATATTGCACAGACTTCAAGCACATTGAGCGAGCATGAGCCAGCAAAACTACAACAGTCACAGAATGTTATGCCAACTCATTGTGTACATGTGTAACTAATTTTTAGAACTCTATTATGCATACATTTACCAATCACTTAAAAGAGTTTAAAGGGCTTCAAAAACAAATGGAAAAAAAAAACAAGGTTGGCACAGGAACTCCTTCTCTTGGTGTCATAAAGTTGCCGTACGTTTGGCTTATTTGCTTGTCATTATTAAAGTAATGTGTGGCTCTTCTTTATGAATTAAAAGAGAGGACAAAGTTATTTACAGTGATAGTGTAAGAAAACATTCAGATCTACACTACATACATGAAACGATGAATGTGATTACTGTGAATAGTAAATTTAACTCTCTACACTGACTCTTCCACTAAACACCAAGTCTGAAACCAATTCTCAGCCAAATATCTAACAGATTGCATTCTTTTCATATGAAGCACAAACTTCCTGACCTAATTAGCAACTTGAGATTGAGTGTTTTTTAGGTTAATAGGATTTAGAGGCCTTTTCACCAACAAGCTTCACTTAAATGGCACTGATGCCATCTTTTCTCTTTCAGATGTTAAGGTGATAAGTTAACATCACAACATAGCATCATTGCCAAGAGTATAACATCTCATAACTTAAGATAGCATTATGTTTTGATGACTTAATCTAATCTTTGGGATTTTTACCATGAAAGTGTGAGGTCATCCTTCTGCTAATCATACTTTTACTTTTTAAATTAGCAACAGCTACAGAAGTAGTCACAGAGCCAAAATGGTGTGCATCGACACTTTCGTAACTCTGCCGATTCTGCGATGCTGGCTTGCCATTTGTAAGCATGAACTGATGGCGTCAGTGGATTAACAAATTGGAACAGTAACAGTTTAACAAGAATGACTTTTTTTGCCAATACCGCACAACCACTGTGTGAAAAGGGTTATGATTCATTGGCTCTTAAAAAGCGAACTATCCTTATCCATCCCTCAACAAATGTCTTCCAAAACCATAAACACGTTCATATAAATCTCCCAGTCTAGCTTACAAATACAGCAATACTGTATTGCCTTGAGCAGTCATGCGTCTTTTCCAAACTTAGAGAATTTGTAATATTTAGAGTAAGGATAAAATCCTATGACAGGGAAAAGACCAACAGCAGAAATGTCCCAGACCACCCACAGAGATATTTTAAAGCAGGATTAGGAACTTCCAAGAGCTTCTACAAAGCTAGGGACAGATAGTGAGACAAACCAATCCTATCACTCCTCTGATCTGTTGAATCACAAGATGACAGAAATGAATTGGGATGGCCTCAAGGTTCAGTAAGTGAGTAAATGGTTGGGAACCAGCGCTGTAAGCCATCAATATATACGAGATAAATACAGTGAAGAGATACTGATCGCTCTCCCTGGAGATGAAAGGCATTCTGACGGGTAAGATAATGGTAGTCATGTAGTGACCAGGTTCCCCAGGCAGAGCCTCAGGTACCTTTGACACTGAATTCCACAGAACTGAGGAAAACATTATATAAAGGACACATCGACCAGAGGTTGGGGATTAAAGGAAGATAAGCTGCAGTAATGAGGATAAAAAAATTCAAAATGTCAATAGTCCATCACAATCAATCCTTGTTAAAAAGAAAAAGAAGCATTAGGACCCCTGACATTATGAATGTATCTCATTGTCTCATTTAAAAAAAAAAAAAAAAAATTATGGGAAAATTTGTTGTAAATAAGTCATATTTAAAAGCTACATAAATACATGGTATCAAATTTTCAAATTGTGAACATGTTTTGGGTTTTAAAAACTATATGCTAATGCATCATCATTAAGAAAACTGGCAAATGAAAAGGTAAAGACTGGAAAAGCTGCCTAATGCCGAGAAAAATAAAATCACCTGATAAATGTCTCACTACTAATCAACTGGTGATGGTCCGTAACATGACTGGGCATAAAAAGAGCCTGAAAACCAATATTGAATGACCATGGTCTTCAAGCATCACAACAATAAAAAGGTTTTGGCGCAACACATGCATATGCACCCTGACATCTTTTTTCAAAAAAAGGCCTTGCATATTGTAACAAGTCCAGGCCAAACAGCCTTGTGCATGTGATACATCAGCATGGCTACAGAGTAAAACATCCAAGTGCTAAACTTGCCTCCTGACAGTCACTGACTGAAAAAAATTCTGTATACATGAAATGATTCTCTTCCATATATATATATTTTTTTACTTTTAACACAATAGCAAAGGGTCCATTAACCATTTGAAAAGAACAGATGATGCATGGCAATGGTAACCATGTTCAAAACTGACCTGAAATGAGCATATTTCTTAAAAATTATTATTTTTGATTTTATCATTTGGTAAAGAGTACATGTTAAACACCCTTTAAAAAGAGGGAAAACATAAGGCCTATTCAGTTTCTCTAGATATTAACTACTTTCCTCAAGTATGAAGGAGACCAAATGTGTCTGTGAAATATCTGAAAAAGCACCCTGGTGGTTTTCCACAACAAATCATGAAGACAATTTTTCTAGTTTGAACCAACTAATTTATGCATCACCTTCAATACGATCCAAGTTTGAGCTGCTGCGGTAACAAATATTCACAGTAGCGAGCAAGACTTTCTTTCTTTCTTTCTTTCAAGACTTACTTTCCAATAAGATAATACATATAGATAAAGTGCTGTGTTCAGCTGCTGCCATCCACCACTGGTAGGACTTATAGTCCTTGCTCTCCTCTCACTTGGGTGTAAAAGTGTGGCTGTGGGGTTATCTCAAACTGAAAATTGCTAACGCTGTTATATTGTTATATAGGCAGTTATCTAAAATTCTCTACATCAGTCAGTCAGGCTCTACCTTTGTATAACAAAGTACTTTATTTAGTATATAGTATTATTATTATAGTATTATTTAGTATTTAGTCCAACTTCAGAGTAATTATCCCTTATTACTTTGACAGTGAACTTATTCACATCACATTAGTGTCTAATTCTTGAAAAGATTAAGCTTAGATAATTTTGCAAATGCCGTTTCAATAGACTCAGGTCTTTGATTGAAAAGGTAACTTGGAACGTATATGTCTGTATATAGAGATAATCTTATTCAGGGTAATACAGGATTACAGCTCACATGAATCTGAACCCTTTAACCAAAATTGACAAAAAGAAAATATCTCAAAGAACATTTTTATCCCCTCTGAAAAGACTTAATAGTGATAAAGGAGAAAATGCAGTGGCCAATCACTGACCCCTTTGAAAGAATTCCTCCGTCGCCGCAAATCAACAGTCTCTTCACCACCAAACAATAATGCATTCAACAAATAATCATTTCCCTGCATACCCCTCACTCCACTGACTCCAAACAGTCTCCTGAGAAATAGAAAAATCTGCTCCAAAAGTGTTTGTTTACACTGATATTCTCCATGAAAAACAAGCCAACTCTTTGTTAACTGCTAAAAACTTTGACCCCCAGAAGACATGGGGAGAAAGCAGGGATTGTTGTCATAAAGCCAGAGTCCAGCTCCTTCCTGTCTCTGAGGAGCTTTTGGAAGTCTCATCCTCACAGAGTGGTGCTCCATTTCCGGAAGCCTGACTTACTAATCCTCTCAGGCGAGAAGGTGAAAGGCAGGAACAAGGAGAAAGGGGGAAAGTGCTATGTGGGAAGGAAGGGCTATGTATACAACAACATTCAAAATGCCTGGTTGAAAATAATCCCATAAAGCATGCCGCCAGTAGCCTGTTGAGAGGGAGAATTAGGATTTGCGTTGGGCAGATACGCCATTCAATTATCCCCTTAGAGGCCTTAAATTGCCCAAAGCCTTGATAAAGGCAGCATTTTCATTTGTCAGCAGCATGTGGCGAGAACCGGGCAGATCAGGTTAGAGTATACTGTAGCCTAATGACACAGCCCTGCAAAACAGAGTCATGAACAATCAGTTTGGCTCCACTAAACAAACTACAATCTGTGGAGGAAAAAAAAGCTCCATAAAAGGAAAAAGGATTAAACTGATGACCTGAAAGACATACTCTGTAGTGCTGGTGTCCACATGGCAACATTGGTACACATGTTAGTTTAATTAGAATACAAACTGTTTTCTGTGGCCAGTAAGATGAAACACAGGGATGTGGCTGTGGCTTTTAACAGGGTGTTTGTTAGGTTCCTGGGCAAAGGGAAGCAGTGAGGCTCCGTGTGATTTGTGATTCGCACGCGGGTGGGAAGAGAAGCCTTTTAATCTGTGCCCTGGACTCTGTTTCCTCTCGCTCGGAGAAAATCAGTAACACGAACAGCTCAACCCACTTTATGACCCACTGGAGGGCCACACAGCGCAGAAGATCATTTGTATGAGAATAGGTACAAGGGCACAACCCTCCCCTTTACTAAGCTCCCTCATCCAGACTCTTTTATACCCCTGGGCCCTCAAATCACAAACCACGCCCTTTATCCATCACCTTCTTTTGACTTGGCCTCTTTTTAGATTTATTCAAAGCTGCATTAATCATCATTCAGAGAACGACTCCTCAGTTTTTGAAAATGTACATTTCCCAAAGAGCTAGAGGGGCAGCTTTCAAGAGTGAAGCCCGAACCGGCTGAATCTCAAAACAGGTGCAAATTCCAGTAATACCTGTGTACACGTGGACGCTATTCTGTCTCTGTAAAACTTGTCCAAGTAGCACGTTGAAGGTGATGGCCAACAGAGATGTCTGACAGCTACACCTGGTTCATCCCACTAATTAAATAGTTTTCACATTGATTCCCTCCAACTGTGCATGTGTGGGTCAGTGAGGCTGAAAAAGTGCAGCGTGAACTTAGAAAATTAAAAGAAATCTAATTAGATTTGTTAGAATTCTGACATAATGGTATGATACTGTGACAGACAGAGGTTCCCATTTCACGCTCATTCTGCGCAATGTGGAGTCTGGAAACAGCCTGGACAGCCCATCCAAGTGGAGAATTCAGCTGTGTGGGTGGGTGAGCAGTCATTTGAAGAAAACTCCCAATAATCCAATTAAGCACATAATTTCCTTTAGTACACAGGAACTGAATCAACTGTCAGAAAGCAGCCGAGTCAGAGAGAGTGAAAAGCGTATGGACAGAGGAAGGGTAAGAAAAGGCTTTTCTGTGTACTGCTCAGTGGCTGCAGAGAACAAATGCAAACAAAGCTTGAAAGAAAAACGCTTTAGATCTCTGCAAACATGGTGGGGCCTCCTGTGCTCCACTTGGCTGGCGATCAGCTTTCTTGTCCAGGACCAATTTTTAGACGGGCTCCCTTGACCGAGAGCCAAAAAGCCTTTCACAGGGTCCGAGAGTGAATACACACGCACACGTGCTTGAATATGCATGAGAGAAATGAAGGGGCTTCTCCACTGTTCAGCGTCTAACAGCTGGCTTTAGTCCCCCATGACAAGAATTTGCATGGCTTTGAAAAGGAGTAAAATACAACAACAAAAAAAATTAATCAAATACACCTTTTCCCATAAAAATGATTAAATGTTATTTAGTTGTGGTCATGGAGTAAGTGTAATTCTCCCAACATGAAAGTTTCAAAATGTCCCAAACCATTGTTCACACAAAAACAGAAACTCACGAGGAAAACAAAAAAATCCAGATGCTGAAAAATTGTACACGTTAACTGATTAAAATCATACTCAATCTGATTTTTTAAAAACTAACACCAGAAAACAAAGTTGGGGATCAGATTTCTCCATAATGTATACATTCAGTGGGACTGGCCTTGGTACTGTGTATATTCCACAGATATCGTCCTGGATGAGCTGAAAGGGGCCATAGTGCAAGCTACAATAGTGCAGCTGGACATACTTCAGTCAATAAATTGATCCTCCTCTGATAGTTAAGTGTGCTAGTTGGGGTACTCCAGCTGTGGGCTGGTGAATTCTCCATTTATGGCTTATGGCTGATGCCAAAACTAATACTGCTGCCAGCTAATACTATGTTGGTGTTTTCAAACACTAAACGGAAGTGAGGCTGGGCAAAAATGGATCATAATTAATGCAGCTCACAGCTGGACAGGCTGCGGCGACTCAGATGGGAAAGAGAGGAGAGTGGGAGAGGCAATGTGAGAGTTCAAGGCTGTTCACAGTGTTTCTCTTCAACGAAAAGCAGCTATAGTTTGTCCAAAATTCTGCTACAAAAAACAAGTTGCTAAGTTGGCAACAATGAGGAGAAGTCATGAGCTTTGCAGCACACAGTAAAAGCGAGGCTTTATACATACAATCTTTTTGCAAAAATGACAGACATAATGTTGGGAAGGGCGTTATACATTGAAAAACAGGACTCAAGAATGCTGTTCTAGCAGGTTCAGCATTCAAACTAGGGAATGAAGAAACCCTGGTTCTACCCAGTTTATTTGTACTCAGGAGAACTGCTTAAATTTGTTTAAACCAGACTTAAATGCTGAAAGTGGAGCTCAGCTTTTTTTTTTTTGTTCTTTTGTCCAAGCTTTCAGATCCTAAGAGGAACCCTTCTTAAGTCCTGATTCTTCATTTCCTGTTCCTGTCTGGGTCCAGATGGTCAAAGGATCCGGGGTACAGCCGCAACGGAATGACCAAGTTGGTGCAGAGAGGACTTAAGTTGGTGGGAGGTAGAGGGATTTGTATCATACCAGTACATTTACAGTCTCTTACACATATAAATCACCTAACTCTGTTTTGGCAAGTAAGAAAAAAATAACTTAACCAACATAACATACTGCAGTAGATTTAACAGACACCATACAATATGCGTTTAGAAATCTCACAGTCTTCTGAAACAGCAATTTGAGGGCTCAATTCCAGAAATCTGGAAAAATAGTGTGTCTTGTTATATGGTGATGAATGTGTTTGGTTTGGTGTCAGACCTGCTGAAACCATACACGTCAGAAAGAAAGGGATAAAACATGTTGAAGGCTTTATGGTTCCCTCATCTCGTACTGTACAACACTTGAGCTCATGCTGAAATTAAAACGGATGTTAACTGAATTAAAAACAGCCATAAATATTAGAGCCTGCAACTTCGATAAACAAGCTTTGGAGATCGAAAATAGACAGCAATGGGAAACCTTTCTGTACTTGTCTAATCTCTGCTTGATTTGTAAGAAATAAGATGAGAATCTCGGGAATAACTTCATGGCAAACATGGGCTAGAAAGGCGAAATGAGGGGGTTGTTGACAGGTAAACTGGTTTCATAGGATTCTGGGCTTTTTAATCCCTTTGCAAAACCCACGCAATAAAATTATTGACAAACCAGGACATTCTGTTTGGGGAAGCTATTTGAATCCCATTTTGGAGAAATCATTACTCAGCTCTGCCACAAATATGTGGAATCAAAAAGTGTGGCTGAAATCACCTATAAATAGTGCTCTGTGCGCTTCCCACATCAGAGAGTTTGCCATATGAACCCCATGCTCTTGGCATCTTCTGTCAGGACATTACACAATAGTGTTCCATCTCAAACAGAAAGTTGGTCCTCTAGCATTGCAGCCAAATACAAATCCCAACCTCGAGTTTTATAACTAAGTCAAAGGAGAAGCAAGCTGCTGGCACTGCAAATGTAGAAATCTGGATGAGTAGGAAGTCAAAAGTCTTTCATGTCAGTGTATTTGCCCGCACAATCAAATACATCCCAGCAAATAAAACACCTAAATCTGAGCCCTTTCACACTGCATTTGAGTGACAAGACTGCAGTACTCCAAATTACTTGCAGGCTCATATTAGAACACTTGGCTGAGATGTGCATTTGGTGCCAGTCCGTTGTACACAAGCCAAACTTTTGGAGTCAATTGTCAAGAGCATTTAGGTCTTAGCCATGAAAGCCATCTGGAAAGAAGCAGAAATGCCACTATTTACAGCTATAAATAGAACAAATAAGGGCTCACAATCAGAGTGATAATCCCTCAACAATGTAGTGGCTTTGTGGCATTACTTAATGTTCCACAGCAAGACTTGGAAGGAAATATCCCGTTCCACCTAACCATCATGCCGTGGCTGACCCCGACTACATCGTATTTAGTGAGAGTTCTGGGTAAGGCACATGACCTTTGACCTGAACTGGAGGAGTCACAGAGGTCTGGGATTAGAGGGACATGACACTTAAATCATGTACTCTCACTTAATCCCCCTGAAAGAATCCTCTTCACTGCAAATGGAGAGGAGGCAAATCAGGTAAACTGCAGTCTATTGTTGTGGAGGATAAAAAGGAAGGGCCAGTTTATCATGTCATTGTTGTACTGTAGGTATAGCTCTGAAGTTAAGAAAGGACTTGAATTTAGAGGGTTGTTTTTAAAAATAAGTTGTATGCGGGATGTTGTCAAATACATTAAAAAAAAAAAAAAAAACACTCAGTAAATGTTAGTTTTCATCTCTTTATGTCTATTTGTTCTTTTAAGAAATGAAATGAGAAAAAGCAAGCTGAAAGGCCAACCTGACAACCCTCAATTCTCCTCCAAGGCTGATTCTTTAACAAAATATCTCTTTTCTCATGACTTTGTGTTTGCTCCTTCTTGCTTGACATAGGGCCACTATATTAAAATGTTTGAGCCTTTATCCCATCCAGTTCAAACAGAGCCAAGTTGGGTTTGCCCAGACCACGATACAAAAGACAAAAGAACATGTGCACATGCCCACTCACTCACACTTAAAGCAGTCAACTGCTGCCATTGTGTATTGGTAGGAGCATCAGATATTCATGTCGGCAGACGATGAGATGAATAGTGTACAGGGAGCTCAGCGTGGCAGTTATGTTGTGAATAATCTTAGGTTTCTCCCCATTTTCAACATTTGTGCATGACAACACAGTTAAAATGGAACGATTTCTGAAATGAGCCAACATTACCGTCAGCTGAATACACAATGAGGCTCTGTGCAAGAACTTGGTATCCTCTAATGTCTCCGAAGGAGGCCAACATGCTCAGACTTAACCTAAAACACTTTGGGATCATAAATACTCTAAATCCTTTTAATGTTAGTAAAAGAGAAAGATACCAGCAATACTTAAGAGTAACCACCTAATTCCTTATAAAATGTCTGCTATCAATGGAGGAAATATCTGGCAGTTTGTACAAGGTAGGAGTATTTGAGCCTAACTTTTGTAAATATGCTGAAAAAAATATTTAAAAAAAAAAATTCAGCATCAAGTAAGAGTATGAGTTCTTAAACACATACCAATCATTACTAACAAGTTTGTTCTGGCCGTCCATTGAATAGCTGAAGGTTATCCGATATCAGTTCTAAGTGCTGTGTGAACCGAACCCTAAGGCGGTCTACTTTTTCAAAAAGATTGTGCCAAAGACTTATCTATTGCATCACTGATCTGTAATCCTGCCTAAAAAACCTCTGCTGATAACTCTGACACTTTGAAACTGTGATGATACACTTTTGGAAATAAACCAATAGATACTGCAGGAACTATCCTCACGCATCCTACGCCTACAATCACACAAGACCCACAGGCTGTCAGGCCAACCCAAAAACCTTAAGAAAATAATTGAGGAGATTCTGTGTGTTACTCTTACAAAATGTGAATCATCCTCTTTGCTGTAGCATTCGTCCTACAAAAATGTAATTCATTCTAATTTTACAGCTGTGTTTAGTTTCTAACAGTGGTGGGAAGAGAAGAAGTTCTGTTAGTTTTGTCCAGAGCAGCTCTCGATCAAATTGTTACAGCTTCCACAATCATCATTTTCACCAACAGAGGATACATATCAGACTAACAGTTCATCAGAAACAGTAACTTTTCAGAGTAATTGCCTCGCATCTAGCTCCCCAGCTAGCTGGTCATGGGCCTTATCCTTGGAAGCTGAGAGGTCTGGGGGGAAAAGGAGGCTCAAGTTAAGCTCGAAAGATGATGTGTGTAGAGGTTGATTTATTTGCAATATAAGTCCTTTCCTTCACTCCAAGACCTCCTAGTTTGACTGAGCCCCGCAGAGTCGTGAGCTGTTGTATCACAACAATAATAAATCATATCCACTACTGGTGAAGGAAAACAATTTGGCAAAAGACGACAACTACATGAAATGCTTTTGACATAGTACTGTTTCGTTTTCATCAAATTAACACTCTTTAAAAATGCTTGTAGTTATGTATATAATCGAACAAAATAAATGATCTTGCACTGCAAGAATGCAAGCCTACCAATGGCAAGAAATCACATCAAAATTATTTTTCACAGATGGTTATACCAAGCATATGCAACTGTTTGTGACTTATGACTTAGCAGTAATTTTACGGGTCAGAGACGAAAATGGTCTATTTGCGGTGGGACCGCACATATTCATGAATACAAAGTAATTCATGACATACTTAAATTAATTAGATTTCATATTTGGAACTTTGACAGAGTCGGAACTTTTCATGGACCGACGGCAAAATAAGCATTTTTTCTGCCAATGTTCCAAAAGAGAAAAACAGATGCATCTAGATTAGACGTCAGCACTGATGTTTCTATGCTTTCCATCAACAGCCACCACACCAAGGCGCAACCTAACAGGCGGGAGACCTTATGTGTAAGACTGTAGGCAATGGTCTCAATAAACAAAGGTAAAAAAGGAATATGCAAGAATTCATGCTGGCACAGACATTTGTGCGTTACATCAAGGATGTACATTCAATTTGTTGATGCGAACTATCGCTAACTGCCATAGTACTGCAACTAGTCATAACAAATATAGGTAAATCTACAAAAAAAAATCTGTTTTATTGAAATTGTACATTATACTGGCTAAAAATAAAAAAGATAATTATGATTAGTATGATAAAGGGGCATTTATGATCCAGGGTTGCTTTAGTTGGTTAGGGCTAGGCTCAGCACAAAATGAGGTCAGCTTACTACCTAAATATACTGAATGACCAGGTTTTTCCCCCATAAACAAGATTTGTTTTCCTCCCAGATGGCATGCAAACATTTCAAAATGATAATGCTAAGATTCATGAAAGTCAAACTGCGAAAGAGAAGTTCAGGGAGCACAAGTCATCATTTTCACATATGGAATAGCCAGCGCAAAGTCCAGACCTTAACATTACCAAGTGGTCTGACTTCCCATCATCAGGACAATATATTTGTGAATTTCAATAGAACTCTGAATGGAGATGAATGTTGAAACATTGCATAAAAACTTGTCAAAATAATGCCACAATGAATGCATGCTGTAAAAGCACAAGGCTAAAGGTGGTGCAAGTAAATATTAAAGGGTGTGACCATTCTTTTTTGGCCAGGCAGTGTGCATGTCTATTCTACATTTTCTATGAAAAATATCTAATAAAGTGAGTTTTCTTTATCTAAGGTTACATGGAAAAAGCTGCTGCAGATCCCACTGCTGAAACAAATGCAGTTTGTGGACAACTGGGTATCCAAATGTCCTGAAAACTAACATGTGGACCACACAAGAAGGCCAACTACAAAATACATCAAATGATTACGATCAATAATAACTCAACTAATATGCAAGACATTCTATCCTCCTTATATTTACAACCTTCTTTACTTTGTGTGTCTGCATTTATCTCAGTGGGGCTGAGCTCCAATGTGGCACTGATTGTTTGCAACTCTTAGTAAGCCTTCTACCTCACCTCCTTCCAATGAGAAGCAGCTTTCACTAAGCATCAGTTGTGGTCTAACAGCTCTCGGTGATTTTGTTCTTAACCACAGAGCTTGTTTTGAAACCTCCAGGGGGGTATTGAAAAATGAAATCCAAGTGCTGTGGAAACCTTGTCCACCCCCCGCCCATTGCTCTGGTTGAGAGAACAGATAGTTCGTGGTGGGGAGGTGCATCTCACTTAGCTAAATTGACCGTGTCTCATCCCTCAATACCTACTTTTCCCACGGGGAAGATGAACTCCACAGGATGCCATGTAGGATCGGTAGAGTCCAAGGAATCCTTTCGTTTCCACGCCCCTGCATTCCTGCTGTTGAAGTAAAGATTGGTCAGACATGCCTGGATAGCCTTGGTCAACACCTTAGCAGTATCAAACCATGTCTTACACAGGCATGGGTCACACTCAGATGTGTGCGGCATTATTTTCAGATGAGTCATAATTCTGGCACAAATATTCTCAAGAGTGCACCAGTTCACTCTATTAACACAGTTTCAAGGATTTGGATGGAGGGCAAAATGTCCAGATGGCCCAAACTCAGCAGTAGCCATATTAGTTTTCAAAATGTCCCGTCTCGGTCCTGAGTTACCATTTACCTGGGGCGGCAGGGTACTTCCCTTTTGATTCCAGCACAGTTGCTCTGATCTGTCAAGCAGAAAAATAACCAGAGGCTACATCAAAGACCAGGTCTCCTCAGAGCGGCTGTCTCCTAAATGCTGCTGCTTTCATGCGAGGGGCCGAAGCTTAAAAGGCGTCTTTATATGAAAATTGGTTTCATTACGATCACTGGAATCCTTTGAGGGTCATTGGAAAAAAGAAAACACATGTTGACAAGCACAAATGTCTGCACCTTCTTATAAACATCAACCTCAATACGTTTCACAATGACAGTCCCCTCACCCCATCGGCAGTTAGTAAGACTGCAGGCAGCCACTCAAAAACCAACTGTAAATGATCTAAAAATGTTCAAGCAGTTCTCTGAAAAAGACCCTGTTCTTACATGAGTAGCAGGCATTTGTGGTTTTATGTGTGGGTGAAAGCACACCCTGTGTACTAAAATTTCATCTTAAGAGGTGTTTTATGGTGTCCACAGGGAGGCTGAGAGGAAAAGGATCCATTTAGTTTTTCCTGAAGTGAATGTACATACAGTGAACTCAGCACAAATTACCGTGTAACTGAGTAATCTATAACAATGTTTAACTTGAACAGAAACTGGACCAATGCTATAGAAAAATCGGTCAATAACAACACATAAAAGGTCAAACTTGTACAAAAAAAAACCCAAAGACAAACCAAAGAAATTAAAAAGCGGCAAATTTGGCATAAGGGACAAGATAAAGGATATCAAAGGAACAAATTTGACAGATTCAGAACCCCTAATTTCAAAATACTTAAAGCTGGAATGCCAAATTGTGGGTCAACTGCTCGTTCACACACACTTCAGGTTGGCCTGAAAAGGCTTTCCAGCTGTATCTTAGCTGCAATAACACATTTAAACCCTGTCAAGTCAACTGATATCGGAGCATGGAAATTATTAGACATCACACATAAGAGGAGATGGAAGGACTTAAAGATGCAGGCATTTTATCACACTCTGGACCTGCTGTGGCTGTTCTTTCAGGGTTAAGGGTGGGGGGGTAACCCCATTGCATGAAGCAGTTCTTTATCTGGCCAAGGATCAAACCCTGTGGTGTGTGCTGTACTTTCTTCAGATGGCTTTGACAAGCAATGTTTCAGTAGGGCTCGGTCCAGCGCTGGAGGGAAATGAAATGAGTAAGTCCTGTGCTAAATTAAATACTTAGAGATATAAAGTCAGCAGGGCTGAGAGGAAAATGAGGTGTTTCAATGCCACATGAAGTGACATTTCAGTAATTTGACCACTATCACATTCAAGGTCTTTTCCGACCAGGTCCAGGTCAGATACTTTGTCATCAAAAGCACACAGCAAAAAAGACTTAAGCTCTCAGCAGCTGGTCTTGTAGATAATAGGTTTCAGTAAGGCTACCCCTCAATAATAGCTCACTGAGCTCCCCGTGACTTTGTTTTCAGTAGAAGTGAACACATTAAAGTCATCCGTCTCGGTCTCTGTGGATGCATTTTGGAGGATGGTTGGGTTATGAGATTGGCTCGTGTTACCTGGCTCTGCTTGATCTGAACTGAGCGAGACCTGGAGATTAAGGAACCATCTGGGAGCTGCAATCTGAGCCCAGGAAAGGAGAAACAGCAGGACCATGCCAGAACAGCATTTTTACTTATTTACAACAATATATGATGCACAAACACAGACACAACAGCCTCTACTGGACTTCAAAAGCACTTCAGCTTCAACTGCTTTTTTAAAGAAGCTAACCTGCCATGTTTTAGCACCTAACCACTAAAAGGTTCAGTGACTAATGTTCAGTTACTTATGTTAGCTTTTATCTATTTTATTTTTATTTTATTTAGTACTTTCCGCCTTGTTCCATAACTGTTGCACAGCAATCTCCCTCAGGATAAATAAAGCCTCTTGAATCTTGAATCTAATGCCATCATTCTATTCAGCTCCAGCAACAGACACAAATCAATAATTAACTTACATATTGATCTGATGAAATAATGCCAGTGGTTTATATTCTTCTATTTCAGCTTAAATCTCCGACTTAGTCGGAGTTGTTGGGGTAGAAAACCCCCTTTAAAGTAGAAACATCAGCTAATGGGGAACAGTAAGATATTACATTTATCCAGTTTTGTCTGTTTATTTAAATCTGTCACCACAAACTTGCTATATGAAGGGACCCAATCCCTAAGTCATACAAAAAGGATGCAAAGCTCCCATGTGCTACTGAAAAAATTCAGCTAAGCAATCTGTATTTGATATTTCTGTTCAGTTCAGTGAGTCCAGTTCTTCATTCATGTTACAATCAGAGGTCAACACAAGTGCAGATTTGTAAAACAATCTGCCTTTCACATAAGCTGCAATTCACAACTGCATGCCTAAAATTAAACAACAACAGCTGAAATACACGTGTCAAAAAAGCCAAACACGATTGGCATCCCTAAACTATAGGCATGATGTTCCTATGCTACTTTGCCCTTTGATCCATAACAACATGTGCTGGAATTTTTTGTCATAATATTATCCCCTATTGAGCCTTGGGAAATAAAAATAAAACAGTGATGGTATTTATGTAACATAATAGACACGAGCAGAAGCAGAATTATCTTTAACAAACCATGTCAAGATTTATTGCTAGTCTTTCATCTTCTGCTTGACAACCTTAGTCTTACCCTGACCCGCTGACGTTCCTCTGAACTCACTTGTTTTACCTCTGATGCAGCAGCTCTTTTTTAAGGTTTTGTGATTCTTAAAAGGTTTCTTTAGGTCTGTGTGGTGGCAGTCCTAATCAGAGTGCTACACACAGCCAGGGAACCAGAGCAAGGCCTGGTTTCCATCTGAGAAAACAATAATGGCTCCTAATGCCATCATCATCAGGACCCCTGCCCTTTTCAGACGACACACACTGATAGATCAATTTACAGCAATTACTCTCATTTACCCCCCCCCCAAAAAAAAAAAAGGTCTTTCATGTTTCCCTTAGAAAGACTCATTCTCAGGATGGCCTGGTGGCTGAGTGGTTTGGGTGCATACCACATGGTTGCGAATGCTCCATACACTGGGACCCAAGGGCCACATTATTTGCTGCAGAGTCATTCTCCTAGTCTTTTTTCTCACATTTCCTGTTGTTCTCCCGAATGGGGAAAAGAGACAGAAATTCCTGCGAAATCGCAACAGTGAAAAGTAGTAATACAATTTAAAAATAAAATAAATAAATGAACAATCTACATTTGCCTCAAACTGATCTCATCAAGAAAAAGTCCACCCATCTGGGAGAATCACACAAGGTAGAACAACCCACATAAAGACAACCATGTGCTTGTATCTAGGCAGTCAGAAGTGATAACACTCCATCTCCCAAACAAAGTGCCTGTTCTAATGACAGCCCCATGCTGCACACGTTACGATAAGCACAGACCTCACAGCTGTTGCACTTAACAAGCTCACCAAAAACATGAAATCAGCATACCATCTGCTACTTGTGTCTCCTCCAGATCATTAATCAAACTCCAAAGATGCAGTTCCCACCACATCATAAGGAGCACGAGGTGCCTGAGCTGTTTTCTATACGACGTCATTGTGTATAAGTCGCTGAACTTAAATGTGTCAAACTGAGAGTATGGAAAGTTATCATCAATCAGTGCAAAGATTATTTAGTCTGTGGCTTTAAAGTAATGACATTTACGGTCATTTTACGTCATCCATTTAAGAATTCAAAATATGTTAATCATCCATCAACATCAATCATTGGACTCAACCACAGAGACCATTTTATAAACTGACAGTACAAGTAGGAAAAAAAAAAAAAAAAAAAGATGTGCTTCAGTTCAAAACAAACCAAGAAAATGCACTCCCCCAATTTCATGTCTTCTTTTGAGCTTTAGGAGTACTTACTGATTACCCTGCTGAGACAAGACAAAGCATCTTCACAGTGCCATGACAGGACACTAATAACACCTCAATTGAAAGCAGTGACTCTGTGTGTCATAGCTGACTCACGCATCAATGCTGTGCTATCCCACTCACTTCAAACCTCCAGAGACACATTGCAACATGACAGCTGGTTTGGGACGGCGCTAAAATATTTATACACTGCCTCTAAATGCCAAATCTACTTGTAAAATACACTATCTTGACATATGGACATTTTATCACAAGCTCCAAAGATTTAATACCGAGAAAATTACCTCCACATTATGCTAATTGAAGGAGATGCATGGTTGTAACTTTGAGTGAGGGTTGAATAGGGACCACCGTCACAAACATAAAAAAAAATATATATATAAACACAGGACATATTTTTTTACCCTCACAAAAGACCATGGATTGTCAAAAGCAATAAATCAGACCGTGTCCATCTGCTTCTGTGAACAAATTACACAACGCAACCTGGCAAATGCACAGCAGTAAGCCTGTAACGTACGCCGCTCTATTCAAACAACTGCCCTGAAAAGTATTATATGCTGCCTTTAATTTATCGTTCTTGTTTATTCCCATTGGATAAGAGTTTATTTATTATTCCTGTGAAACAAAACATTAATCATCATTGGTGCATATCTTCATAAACCCTAATGTGATGTCAGTAAATGAAAAACAAGGCCTAAAGATTCTTTATGGCACTGGTTATGAGTCAGAAACTGGAACTCTCCTTTCCAGTAATTGACAACATATTTACAATTGCTGAGACAAAGTCATTCAAATATGCAATCATTCAGAATATGATGGAATAGTAGCTATACTATGGGACAGAAGCCGGTAAATATTTGCAAAGTGGTCTACAGCTTTTCTCCGGGGGACATATTAGTTGGTTACTTCCTTGTGATGCCACTGAATTTAAGGCCGTTTTTTTATTTGCTGCCGAGGAAGATACGAGCTAAGATTCATACAGTTTCTCATGTCTTAGGCAAGATGTGCTGTATTTCCCCTAAAATGTATCTTTGTGCTAATCACACAGTTCAGTATCATAAGTACTGGATGCTTTTCTTCATGACACAAGGCCATCAGCCACTCAAATGTTAGCTTTGATACCTCTATTTGCAGTTTTGTACTATAATCTTCACTGTTAGAATTGCCATGAAAAGCCTGCACACAAATTATATTTCACTGCTTTTGAGTCTCCTCTATGATCTTAGTACCGACTGTCAAATAAAACAGCTATCACTGGTAACAGTTTTATGTCACAACTGGACTTCAAGAGAGACCTGAAAACTGAGTAAATCTGCAGCAAAATGTAATAGTAAATCTGAAAATGCAGCCCTAAATGTTCTTATACAAGAGCTGGTATACCAATTCACAATAAAATCAGAGTTTTCAATTTAAAGGAGACATTTACAATACTTGGGTATCTGAAGTCACCATTAAAACCAAATCTCTGACTGCCTAGGTTTGAAAATATCTGTTAAGTGATCTGTTCAGATTTGCAGGATACGGTTACATCACAGTACCAGCTTAGAGAAGAATTATTTTTGCTTTGCTATCAACAGCCAATTGTCATCAACAGTTAACTGAATTTCAGCTAACAATGCTCCGTTTGTATCAAATGTTCTATATCCTGAAAAGGAAACGGACAGTAATAGCCAGGGTTTATGAGCTTAGATGTGGTGAAGGAATTACAACATAGTCGTGACTTGTCAATTGTCCAGCAGCCGCTTACACATTAGTTCAGCATTCCTATCTGTGGCACAGTGCGTCCAACTGTTAAATGTATGTCCTACATGAGTAATCAATATCAACTGTTCATGGCCAAACTGCAAACACGAGAAATGCAAGTATCTGGGAATATAACTGGTAGTCATAGTATTTTTCTTAGCAGCCAATTTTAATAATAGCTTGTATGATCTCTCCTTTGGGATGATATGGTTCAACAACACATTTACATGGGAAAGGTAGCTCAAACCTGTACAACAGATCTAAAGAGAGATGGAGTTGAGTGGCTCACTCGATCTAATAAAACCATTTGGTACTGTATGAGGAGAGTTGAAAGACGTGGTTGAAAAGGGAGCTGTTGGACTGTATCCCAATTGGGTTTTGACCAAAGCATTTTACAAATATGCTATTTTCTTTGCAAAACGGAAACTGTCCACCACAGCAGCACAACTGCTATGTACGAACATCTAAAAAGGAAAATATCCTGGGGTTCTCAAACTTCAAACCAGTATTTTTTACAGTAATTGTTGACTGGTATCAGTGCCTAGGAGTCTGCTGTGTTTAAACAAACCCAGTGTTATCTCACCAAGACTGTATAGCCTTGTAATTGCAAATAGCCACTCTGGCAAGGCTACAGCTTTCGATTACAATTTGAAGGTGGTTTGTTGCATATGGCTCGATGATTCACAGTGCAACACTTCTGCCATTAAAGCCCAAAGAGACTCCAGCCAGCAGTGTGGATGTTTAGCTCAGCTTGAGTCGTCACAACGGACACAGTGAGTTTGTTAATGAGTTGTTTCGAGGAAATAAAAGATTAAACAACTTACAGAAACTTTCCACTTACGTTCCTATAGTCAAACAGGACCAATATCGTTTGAAAGGTTAATTGAAGTTATGGTTCAATGGTTATAACATTTTTAATACACTAAGCAGAAAATAATCATTGAATTAATAGAATTAGACTTTAAAAGAAAATTGATAGATAAATAAAAATATAATTGAGTTAACTCGTGTGAAAACGGCATGTCTATTACCTACCTACTTATTTGAAGTCAAAATAAAAAATAAATAAAAAAAAACACCAGTGAGGTTAATATCAGGGAGACAGCAATCTCATGATTATGTGAATAAACTTCTGAATGTCTAAAAGGGAGCAAGTAGAAGTTTGACACTTATTTAGACCAAACACTTGTTTTTTTTGTTTAAATAAATAAAAGTTCAGATCAGATTTCTAAGATGGTTGCAGACATGAATCCAACTGGATGTTGATGCTGCTCTGTGTGCGTTTTGATCAACGGTTTCAAATTTAGATTTCTGGAAAACAACCACATTCACTCTCTAAGTTTTAACATAATGTTTTGGAAAGAAGAGGACAGAAGTGTTTTTTGACTGGACAGCGGGGGTTCAGGAGATGTCGAGTGCCATCAACCCTTTCATGCACGATGTCCACTTGAGTTGACGGAAATAAAAATATTTTTTTTACCATAAATGTTTTTTTTTGTCAAAGTTGCACATAGGCCACTAAAGTGTATGTTAAAGCATCATGTTTTGTGTTTCTGTTCGTCAGATGCACAATGTCCATTCCATGTGACATTTCAGTAACTCCTTAAATAATTGGTGTAAAAAGTCAAATAAAATAAATAATTTGTTCTTTTTATGCCCAAAGATAAATTTTAAAAAATGGGAAAAAAAATCCTGACTGAGGCTTTCATAATTTGTGCATGAAAGGGTTAAATGAAACATCTGTGACGGGAGGTTCCCACTTGATAAACTCGATGACCGCTATTCTGTGCGTTCTATTTCCCCTCCTCAGCTGCTCCATAAATCTATATTAGCAGATGATAAGCACAACATATACATCTGCCATCATTAGAAACATATCTGTTAAAACGGATTTTGTTTAGAAATCTCATGTGGAAAACCGAGCCAGCTCATCCCGCTTCTGAAACCACTGAAGCAAATGCCCTTGACAGACTTTGAGGTTATCCTGCTTCAAGCTGCTTTATGAGAAAATGCCAACTTTTAACAACACTTTGCTGTGGTTCTGTAACTGAGCCCTTAAAAAAAGAAGGGGCAGCCTTGACAATAATCCTACATGTGTGAAAGCACATCTTAGGCTCAGACACCATTGGAGGGTGCGGGGATCTGTGATCTGTGCAACTGCCTATTTACTTGCTCAATGCTCTCATAATAGTCTGAACCTCAGAATTGTTAATGACATACTTTTTGTATGCATCTAAATTCATCAGCACTGAAACTTTAACAGTCTACAGACTGATGAATTCTGGTTGAACTACAGAAAACAATTTAACAAAAAGGTATAACAATACAAATTTAAAAAGAAGTTATACGTGTTAGCACCATTTGTTCAGCAGTTACTGAAAATCTGTCCATATTTACATGAAAAAATAAGTAGAGCACTCAAGAGGGTCAATGTGAGCAGTTAAGATTAGGCGAGCACAAATCCCAAGTAATTATTCCCAGCAGGACAGTAGCAGACAGGCGGTGAACTAAAAGACTTGTTAAGAACAACATCAATGAAAACCACCTGTTATTCCAGGTTTGAAACAAGGCCGCGACTGAAGAACAAAGTGTTGTGATGGGAGGGCTCCTCAGAATTGTGGTGTTTAACTGAAAACTACTTCACTGCCATCTGCCATCTGAAAAGATCATTTTCCCTCCTGCCCGTTCGAAGAATTTACTGCTTCTACAACAATATGCTCTCTGTTTAATAAGCCTTGCAGAGACATCTGGATTTCCCTGCCTGTTGGACTCATTCATTCTGTGCATCTATTCATGAAGGCAGGGAATAATTTTGCACAGCACAGAGCATTATCACCAAAACTGAAAGAGAAGATGGACTTCACTGCTATAATTCTGCCCTTGACAGGATTTACTAAACCTGTGGTCTGCCGAAACTTAATAATTAGATAGTAATTAGACTAATTCTTTAATTGGATAAGATTGAGCAACACCCATTATATACAAAAGCACATTTGTAAAAGCCTATAAACAATGATTTGAACAACTTGGGTTTTAAACAGCATCTATATTAAACTGAAGGATGCTATATTTATAACAGTTACTGTTGTGTAACATGATTCTGTAATCAAAAATATCGGGAGTGATAAGTTCCCTGTGACATCACAACGCTCAGTCAAGTCAAGCAGCTTGAACCATGAGCTGTCATCAGGAAACATTATTATTTGACTATCAATTTGAACTGTAAAAAGCAAGAGAGATTTTAACAGTAATACTCATAATTTAACCTCATAAAATAGACAAACTATCAAATTAAGTAAACAAGACTCTGAAAAACCAGGAACTGGCTGCAATTTATCTAAACTGGAGCTCATCTGAAATTTCTGCTTCAACCTTCACGACCTCCATAGAGACCAAACCAACCACTCAAAAACCGCTAATAAATCAGCTCGATCCACAACAACCCACTGGAACACTACGGGTAGTTCCTGTATATATATTTCAACCCAAATGCACCAAGCTAATCAGACAAATAAATTGAAAGGATGGAATTTAAACAAACTGTTAATACATAAGCTCATTCAGCATTAACACTTAATTTGTCTAAGCCTCAAATGTCCCGTGCATAATTCCTGGCTAAAAGTGAAGAGACTCTGGCGTTTGCACTTGGAAATGTTTATTATTGGAGCATTTGGATACAAAAAGGCTGAAAGCCTTAAGAGACGTAGATTTACACAAGAGAGATGGATTTGAACAGGCAATGAGTAAGAGCAACAGGACTGAGGAACGGTAGTAACACCACATGAAAAAAAAGAAGAAAGAGACATCATTTTTCTGAGATGTTCTGAGGTATTTTTCTGAGTTGGGGGTCTCTTGCTTGTCTGAGGTCCTCCACTACCACCAAAAAAAAAAAATATTTAAAGAACAGACCGATACATATGGGGATTAATATTTCTTGGATGCTTGAAACACATATCTGTGTATGGTTTTAAATGTACTTTTAGTGTTGTATGATCCCAGTAAAAAAGATCAGATTACATTAAAGAAACCGATCTTTCCCCCATGTCAGCGTTTGCAGTGCTGATTTAGACCATTTAATTCACTTTAGAAAACACAGGTGCTGTAGTAAAAGCTTACAGCTTCCTGCTCCAACAGGTGAAAGTTGACTGTGCCAATTTTCAGAAATCCCTTTAGGGTTATTAATGACTTGTTCTGTAAGAATATATTCTCAGTGTGATGATTTTTCCACTTAGCAAAATCTGCCCTACAACTGGCATTATGGTCTAGGCAGAAACTACTAGATGGCTTTTCATTTTTTTTCATTTTTTTTGGCAGCATTTCCTGTGGGATTAATCAATCCATCCATCCAGTGGGAGTAATCCCAATGACCTATTTGATCTTCGCTTCCTTTTTCCTTACTGAAGCTACGAGAGCCACAATCCTTGGATTTTACCACTGCTTCGCTCCTCACTTTTCCGTGTCATCCATCTCGTGCTTTCTCCTTCCCTCTCAGCCTGACTCCTAATCCCTTATATAATTACTGTCTTCTACTATCATTCCTGATGTTCAGTGGTGTCAAAGGTGTTTCTTAAATCCTTCTTGTGTCTTGTCAGGAATCACTCAGTTTCTTTCCTTATATGTTTTCTACTTACCCCTCCACCCTTCAAGCGATTAAATCTCACTTAAAGTGTCCCACCAATAGGTATCCTTATATCAGGACTTGCTCAGGCAGTGTGTTTTCCTTAGGAAATGACTCGTAAATTAGGAGAGCTCCCAGGCTGGCTGTGAAAGAGCCAGACAAGCATACAGAAGGGTTCCTGATTAGTGTGGCTGGGAGAAAGGCCAGACGGGCCAAGGCTGGAGGACCCATTTAGGAACATCACTGACTTGAAGTAGAAAAAGGAAAACACTGATCATATGGCACTGACTGGTTCAGTCTTAACGACTGGAGTACAAGGATGTGTGAGCTACCTATAGAGTGGATCAATCATCCCAAAAGTAACGCAATATTGTTCATCGTTGAAAGATTTTTTTTCCAGGATAACCTAAGGGTTGTCCAACTTTAATAAGTCAATACCTTTTCAACACAACGCAGGGAAGGAATTTAATACAAACATCAGGGCAATATAGGCAAGAATAGAATGGCAACATGCAGCTATCCCAAACAGTCGGAGAGTGATGTTAAGAGAAGGAAACATGCCTCATCTTTTTTTTGTCTGTTTGTTGACCTACTCAATACAGAAAAATGTGTCTGTGTCAATCTTATATACTCCGTATCATTCATATATATAAGGTTGAAATGATTTATTTGTCCATTTTTTTTCATCCTTTTTTCTGCAGCATCCCACCTTATTGGGAAACTGGGTTCTATGTGTTAAGGTCCTTGAGCTGTGTGATTGAATTTACTGAGAGTGTGGAGGGGCTGAGACCTGTTGATAAGATCAGGTGATGCCTGGGGTTACTGGAGTAACTGGGCTGTCATTTCCTGTTTTATGTGTCTGTGTTTAAAGACGTAATTGAATAACCTTTACTAGCCTGTTAGTTCTCAGTTCGTTTGCAGCCATTCAGAATTGCTCGTCTGTGTGACTCTTTGCTGCTGAGACAGAGTGTGTCTCTTCAGCACTCTGCTGTCAGAAACAGAATAGAGGGGTCTATTGTACTTGTGCAGACAAAAATGTGGCTGCACGGTCTATAAAGTATATTTTACAGCCGAATATATAAAGGAATGTCAAATAATGTACAAGACTGTCAGTGTATCCAAGAAGAGACAGTTAGATGAGGTGAAGTAGTCTTAAAGCAGTTCAGGTTCTATTTAAGTATGCACTAACTAGTTCTGTGTGGCTCTGCTTTTCTAATCTAAATCAGTTGAGCTCACTTGCTTAATTCAATCAGTTGTATTTCTGAAAGTTTCTGCCCATTGCATTACAAAGGGAGACAACACAAGACCTCCTGAGTGGTTCAGGGAATCATGCCATCTGTCGTTTTGTTCCTGAAGTGAAACCAAAATACGAGCAGGTTAACCTTATTATAGACAATGACTGCTGGCCCACTGCTGTGTTTTGAAATCTTCAAGCCAGGTACAATAGGGTCAAAACTTTAAAAAGAAAATAAACCTATAATCTGGTGCATGATGGGGGATATACTGTCATTTTTTTCCTGTTAGATTTTGAAGAAATAGCACCATTCAAATAATTAGCAATGGAAATGGTAAATGGGCCATCTCTGGTGTGATGTCCCATTTCTTTGATAAACCCACTACTCTGAGTCAGGTCATGACTTGACAGAGTGACGCTCGCTGTGGGGTGTGTCGTTTGCAAGCCTTAGCAAAGAGGATTGCCTTTGCTGGCTGGTAGTTTTCCCACGTGGCTATGGTTGAGGTAACTACAGTGTGACTGCAACCGCTTTGCAATGACTTGATTATGCCATCAGTGATAGCAGCCTTCTGTGAGGGCCTTCATGCAGCTGCTGAGCATGTGCTCAAGGGTTCGCCTTCCACAGTAAAGAGTGTTGTGTTTTCTTTACCTCTGAAAAATGCTGAATCTGAATGCTCTTTTGTCTTTGTGACATATTCAATCATATGTAAGGGTTAAATGCACATTATCACATTCTGTTTCAATTTACATTTTCTTCAACATCTGAACCTTTTTGGAAAAGAAATGGGTCTGGATTATTTGCCTTCCTTACTTAGATATGCAGGCAGGTTGCAAGTTGAGGATTTCCCAAATAATGACACTTATATTAATTACATAACAGTTTTTCCCCACTTGTGTTTGTAAGCACAAATAGTGGTTGTGTTAAGTTGTGGCTGCTTGGAGAATTATTCATAACAAAAAGGTATTTTCCACATCATCATGTAAGCATACTTTGCCAAAGTAAATTTAAGGTTTCGATGAACTATCAAAACATAACATAAAGAAGGAAGCTTTGACTTGATTTCAAAAATCCATATAGACAAGTGTCATCTGTAACCTCAAACTCAGCACACCATCCTAGTGTATCAAAAATTGTGAAAGACTAACAGCTTAACAGAACAACCATTCAAAACTCAATGAATGTCCTGTAATTTTCCAATGCATGAGACAAGGGCTTTTCAGCTGTGGCTGAATTTGGGTTTATGGTCATTCCCCGAGGACGCATATGTGTATTACAGTTTATTCAGGCACATTCTCTTGGGATAGCTTCAAACCAAGTGCTCAGACGGACATAAATCCAACTTGAATGCATAGCATGCATACATTATATGTCCTACAAGAAAAAAAAAAAAAAGGATTTAGCACAAGGTATGCAAGTGCTACAAATATCAGTCAATCGGCCCAACAGGATGCAATCTATTTTTATGCCTGAACTTTACAAAGAATAAAAGCTGGCTGTTCAACTGGGCATTCAGAACTTCAAGTCAAGCGTATTTCTTACATTATTAAATGGGGCTTTTTTTCTTTTGAAAGAATTTCCTTTAGAGCAGACAGCAATAAAGAGAGACTGAGAAAAGTCTGACTTTTAACACAGAGCTATATTCAGTCTGATTCAAATGAGTATTTCAGATTGACCAGGTGACGTCTAGTTTTGAGATGAATTCCCTCAAAGCTGACAACAGCAGGACCTCTGTTGGTGCCATAGTAGGAATATGAGTCTAGATGGTCCCCTTTTTCCATTCCCAACAGAATAAAACATGGGGAAATAGAGGAGGAAAGACCTGAAGAGAGTCCTGAGCATGACTATGTCCTCACAGTCAACACCTAAGAGCAGCTGTCTATCACCTACTCCTAACTCTGCGAGGTCAGCTCCACTTACAGCTTCCAAAAACCCAACACACACAACAGACTGGCAAATTAGCGTTTTACAGTCATGGGTTGTAAGGAAGATACAACAGTGAATGAGGTAGGAGGTGGAGAAGAAGGCAGGAAATAGGAAGTGAGAGCTTTGACTATGATAGAGCAATGACTGGGATTGTCATTCACATGGTTGTAAAAGTGTAGTTAAGTCTAAGTGAATGGAAATGGAAGATAAAGGAGTCATTCATTAACAGTACAAATTCTAACATTTGATTTAAAAGATATTTAGTGGGTGTAACTTCATTTTATTCAAGTTGTTTTTAACACCCCTGTTAAGCAAGTCTTGTACACTGGGGTTAAGAAAAGGTTGAGGCTTGCTTCTACTGAAGCCAGCTTGTGAGAATTTGCAGTAATGCAGATTGGTGCTGATCATCAAAAAGTCAAAACAAAAAATGTAATTAGTGTGCGCTAAACTCTACAATTATTAAAAGGAAACAGTAAGCATCAGTATCCGATACCAGCTAGGCTCTACCCGCTTCTATTCAAGATTTAAAGAAGAGTAGAAAAGAAGCCAATTAAAAAAATTTAAAAAATAAATAAATAACAATGTCACTTATGGAAAAAAAAAACCCACATATACTGTTTCTTAAACCACATGAGACCAATGAACAGAAAGTAGAACAAATGCACTTTGTTCCAGAAGATAGAATCCTCTTTCAAAACATCCATCATTTCTAACTATGTTTTAGTTCTACTAACTAAAACTTTACTGTGGCCTTAAAGGATTATGGGTTCATTTTTAGACAATTAAAAAAAAATAATAATGTCATAAGCTCATAAAAATGGTCTGATCACGAATTATCACACCAAAAGATAGTCAGGAAGCAGAGAAGTTACTAGTTACATAGTTACTGTTAAGAACATTTGGAGATAATGGGAACAGTAGCAGCAAGAGACCAGGACACCTAAAGTGGAGTTCCAAAAAGTGGAGTCCCACATTAGACTAAAATATAGATTAAAATATATAATAATAATAATAATAATAAAAAAATATATATATATGATGTTCTCTTGATTATCTTTGAGAACAGAAACTCCCCTACATGATCTGGGTGGCTTTCAGAGACCAGCACAGTTGATTCTAACTGAGGAAACTCTTGAACATAAAAGGAGAGATAACAGGGAACAGCACTGATTTAAGGGACTAAAAACATTTAAAGCGGGTCCACTGAAAGTGTGAGACAAAATCTTCGGTGATGAGCATGCGCCTGCAAGTCAGACAGGAAATAACAGAAATAATCTCACCTAAGTGTTAAGTCATTAGGTTAGGTGTCACCATTAAACATCTAAATGTTTTTATAGAGTTATTGTCACACTTGAACAAAAGACACCAGCTGAACTCTTGACCTAGTCACCTGGCTCAGGACCTGCTGGGGGCCAGTTGAGCTATGAAGGGTCACTCCACCCTGGCAATCAGGGCTTTTCTATTTACTGCAAAAAAACAAACAAAAAAAAAAAAAATACTTTCAGTGGCACAGAGATCTACTTCGAATTCAGAAAGCCTCGTTTCCAATGTTGCACAAAGACCCCCTCGGTGATAACTATGATTATTTCTAAAGTAGACAGAGGAATAACTAAACATCTGACATCATGAGCAGGAGAGAAAGTAGAAGAAAAGAAGTGGAGAAGCTGTTGCTAACTGTTCGACTAGATGGTCTAAAAGGAGCAATGTCAGTAATTGGCACATAGAAAAAAAAAACTACGAGGATACCGAGTAAAACATTTAGTTAGCTCAGATCGTTCTGTGCAGAGCAACACAACAGTGTGCGAGTGTGGAGCGACACAATAAGATTACCATAACATACATCAACCACACAAACGTCACCACTGAGGCGATGAAAACAGCCCTCTGCTCTCAGCTGTGCACACACACATTATTCTTACACGCCACTGGTTAAAAAGTGTAATTATAAGAATGTAGATTGCTGTACTGAAGTGAGTAGTTGACTGAAAATACCAGTTTTAGGAATGCTGCCTTGAATACTGGCTGTGAAAACAGATATTTCATCATTTCATAATCATCCCATTTATTCAAAGCATTCCAATAGAATCAAATGGTTTGAATTGGCAGGTTTTGGCAGAGTTTTACAAGAAACAAAAACAAACATGTCAGCGATGCACTCGAGGTCTCAATCAATGACAGCAGGTTTACTTTAACTGACAAGCAGGGCAGATAACACAGTGATTTAGTACGGGTTTGTTGACACAAGTAAGATAATATTTCTTCAGCTGTTTCAAACTTTCTCGCATTAAACAAAGATTTTTATTTGAAGTAAATCAAAAAAAAAAGAAAAAAAAAAAAAAGGATTTATTGGTTGCCGTTGGCTCTCAAAAGCCAAACTTGAAGTCACTGATGTCATTTCAAGGCTTGCTCACGGAGAATGCCCAGTTGTTACACTAAACCTATCCATATACCCATTATATATTTTTAAAAGAACTTGTCAAATATCTTTACAGTTACAATATGTTTATTGAAACCAGAAGAAACATCAGTTAAACTGGGACCCCACTTCCTTTTCCATTGCCACCACCTGTGCATACAACTTAAAAATTTGTGCTCTCGTTAATACCCACAGAGACCAAGACTCAGAGCAAATCTCAGTTGATCTGAGGAGGTGCTTTTGCATAAATCTTCGAAGACAAGTCCATGTTGATCCTATCCCACCCACTGGTTTCCTCTCTTTTAGTTCTTGAAGAGAAAAAAAAAAAAACAGTATACAGATGGACTTTGCACCTTGACCACTATTGCAAACACGCACACAAATCCATAAAAGTATCCACCCGGCATGTTGTGCTTCTACCCACTCACTCTCATCCTCTGACATCCTTATCACCTTCCCCCGCACATTCTGACTTCCTCTATTTTGCAAGGCTTATAAACAAGCGTTCCAAACACTAACATTGCATAACCCAAGCCAAATGTCACCTAATTTATACACACACGCATATACTTGTCACATTTGAAAGAAAATGTGTGAATCCTCCAAAAGCTCTAATTCAGACATCCACCATATTTGCATATCATTTAATATATCTGTCGTCACCCCCTCCCCCATCCCTGTCCTGATTTTCTATCTTTCACTTTCTTGGCCAACAGGTCCTTCCATCTGTTAGCCAGCTGGTGGAAGCAGAGGATGAGGGGAGGTGCCTGCTCCACCCGTATTTTTGCGACTCTCAATGGTCCAACTTTCTCTCAGTGACGGTAATGACTCTTCTATGGGTCTCATTAGGGCCTGACCCAGCATGGTTTTACCTCCCTGCATGATGTCCCATCCGGGCTACAGACACCACAGTGCTGAATACAGAGCACTGTAGCAAATCACTGACATAGTGTTCATCCATATTGTAAGGGTACTTTTTTCCTCCATCACTGGACAAAAATGACTAACTACTGTGTGTGTGCTAATGAGCATGCTAAGCCAAGTCCGATTTCCCCACAGACACCCAAAAAAAAACAGAGTTTAATTTCTGTAATCTATTTGGCAGAAGACTGTTAATAAATAAAGTACGCAGACAGCTTATTTCATTACTTTTGCTTTGTGGCATGAAATGGTTTTAGTAAAGGATCAGCTCTGACTAGCCCATGTTACCATCACAAAGAAGGCAACAGTTTCTACCTGAATGGAGGTCTTTGAGCAGAGCCTGTTAGTCACAACGTGTCACTCATCAATCTTTTCTTCGTTCTCCTCCTCTTCTCCTCTCTGACAGACAGGTTCAGGGCAGGTCTCGGGTTGACAGCATGTAACCTGACCCTGCCCAGTGCTCCCTTTCTCGCTCTAATGATCTTGGCTCCCTCCCATTCCTAATGTTAGTTTAACCTGATGTTAATGTGCCTCTTCTGTGCTTCTGAAACAGTTCTGTTCCACGGGGTCTAACATATGTCTAGCCTCTGTCACCTCTGCTGTCAAATGCAGTTTTTAAATAGCACCATCTTAAACAAAACTGAATGCGTTTGTACAACTGTAGTCACATGTTACTGGTTGTCACAGCTGGGGGGGGAGACATATGTGACAAGCACTGGTGATTCACGGGTAACCTGATAGTTATAACTTGAATTTTGGAACCCCCCCAACCCCTTTTCAGTGTCTCAGACCTTCAAAAAAAAAGTTATTTTGTCAAGTTAACTCTATTATCCATACAACTGATTAACATTTAAAAAGAGATTTCTATGCAGGTACTAGAGTGGGGGATATTTCTTCTCCAGAAGAGAAGAAATATTGCTGTATCATCATTACCAGTTTGCTGTGAACCACATCATACAGACCGGCCCAACCTGAATGCTTCAAAGTAGCAATGGACATCAGCAGGACAAACCTGCCCTTGAAAGCTTTGTTTTGTTAGCTTTTATTCACTATCACAATTATTAGACATAAAAATCCCAGTATAATTATATACAGATATACAATGTTGGGGTATTCATGGTCCTGTCTAACACTGTCAGACCTGACAATACAACAGCAGCTGTGTTTCCATCCAATTTTAAGGCAAAATGTACCACAGACTTCACAGAATATGTGCACAGAAGGCCTGTTTCCATGATAACAGAATGAGAAAGGTGAATACTGGTCAAAAGAAAGACTGAAAGAGACAGAAGAGCTAATCTAAACTGGTCGCTTGGGCTGTGTCTTGATGGAAACTGAGCTGACAGTTTGTGTGGTCAGTCACAAGAGTAAAATGTTCTAAACGTATTCACATCAGGCATTTCCATTTGCCCTAATGTGCATCAGCCGAAGGGATCGTTTCCACAGAGGGGGACCTTGCTGATTCAGGCAGACGACAAAATATACCTCAAATGGACCGTTTTGGACATATGGAAGAGGACAGAATGATCTGGTCTTTCCCCTTATTTTAGGAGAAGATAATCAAATATATTAATTCCATCACTAGGGGCAGCTACATCACCCCAGTGATGACCAGGATTTCGTACATAACTCCTATTTTGTTTATAAAAAAAGAAAGAAAAAAAAAAGTTATTCTGCACAGGCTCAATGATTGTAACTCCTTTGTAGCTGTGACAAATCTTATCAATATCTAAAGCTGAACCAGTTGGCTTTGCGTTATCTGTGTAAACCTACAGTAATAACTGCCACTCAGACTCGTGAGGTAGTCAGTAAATATGATGCAACTTGAAAGTCACTTCAAGGGAAAGGGAAATTTTTTTTAAAAAAAACTCAAAAACCTTTCCAGATTTTCTTACCTTATCATAGCAAAGGGAACCTTCTGCCCCTGTGACCCTACGAGCAACGCTGTCTGGATCACTTCGTTTCTGGCGGGGTCTCAAATAGCAAATTGGACTCAGACACGAGGCCAGACAACCAGCAAATGTCTAACACATTATGTGTGACTGTAAGAGAAATGTACAGCAGGCTTCTTGTTGGAGGGGAAACTTTTTAGGAAATTTTACATGTTTTGATGTTAACATGAGTTACAAGCACAGGATTTCCACTTTACATTTCTTTTACTTGTAGCACAGTGTAAAAAGGTAATGTAGACATACGATCAAGCGCTGGAAGATGTCAGCAGACCAGTTCCGGAGCATTTATTTCAGCACTGCCGCTCCTATTACAGCATACTGGTATTTACTTGTGATAACAAGTTTGCAGTCAGCGTTAAAGCCAAGAACTGTGTTTCTTGGATGTAATTCTTAATATGCTCTTTGTTTTCCTTTGAAAATGAGCTGCTGTTCCATGAATCTCTACACAGCTCTCCAGAGAAAAGCAGAAGTACTCAGCGTGGAGAGAAACAAACCCAGATGATTTCTTAAGTCCAGGCTTTGAAGTTTTATGGTACTTCAGCTCTGAAAGTTGTATCACACAATTATGACACAGACCACTATTTCCCATCAATATCCCACATCCTCTTTACACCCACAAATGAACTTAATGGCCATATGTATGTAAAATGTGTTTTTTGCCCATTGGTCAGAAGGAGAAGAACAACTGGTGACAGAATGGACCATTCACTTTATACTGACCTCATCTCAACAAACCCCCACTTTCGCTGCCTGTCTCTCACATCCTATTCAAACCATCTTGGGTGAAAGCCTTAAGTCTTCCCCCATTCAATAGGATGCCTGTCCATTCTAGCTGAGGTTTCCATGTCTCTCCAAACACAGAGAGGCCAGGTCTGAAGAAAGGTCCACCAGAGAGAAATCCCATCTGTGTCCTCATCCATTCTGCAGGTCTGGACATGAGCAAACAGCATGCTTTCACCACCCTGGCAACCCTTTTCACTTCACACGGCAAACCATTGGAGTCTACGCACACACACTCACAAAATCAAAGTTCTTGACAGCAAACCCAACACCCTCTCAAGGACTGAGAGATAAACATTTTGATAGTCACACACAGAACAAGACTTCCTGGCTCTTTGTTACACGGGAGGCAAAGCTGCCTGAGACGATACAAAAAGGGGGAAGCCTTTTTTTCAGAACAGTGAGGAGATATATGGACCACAGCGCTCTGAAAACTGCTGTGTTTAAATGGCAAGCCTTAACTATGGCCCAGAGAGGACGTATTTTTTGTTTGCATATGGTAATCATTGTCCAGACAAAGACTTACAAATGCTTTAATGTGGTATAATGAAACCAAAGCTTTCAATACAATTAAGAACAATCTAAAAGCGATATCTTTTCATCTTTAATATTCCTCTTCTAAATGTCTAGTTAAGAATAAGCGCTTTGAAAATGTTGCCAGGCTATTATTTATTCTGAACACAACTTCGTAATCAGAAACAACTAAATACATTTCATGTGTTGAATTCTGACCAAGTCAAAATTTAAATGGCACAGGTGCGTAATTTGTCAGTGTTCATTACACGTCACGACCCTTTTTAAATTCAAATGCTGCCTCCCGCTCAGTTCAAAGCATTATTCCTCTTTCAATTACACGTCACACAGACAGTGATGCGATGGGAAAGTTCAGTCTTCAATTGGGGTGTTTGCTTGGACAGATTGGACAAATATTTATTTTGTGTTGTCATATCCTCACCTCAGTTTGTCCCTGACAGCCACAGAAGAGAGAGTAAGAATTGTAAAAAATGTAGTTTTTGCCTCCCAAACAGCATAAATCAGGGCAAAAATTATTACTCATGAATAACCAATTTAAGAATTTGGTCCAAAGAAAAGACAAGTTGTTTTAAGGTTATCTAAAAAGGACAGCTGAATTAAAAGAATTCATTTTAGATTGTTATCATTTCTGATATTGTCCCGTTTCTAAAGTAAACAACTCAACTCCCTTGTCATTCCAAACCAAACCACAGACACAGTAAGGTAACGCCACGTTTTTTGCACCATATGGAGCCATCTTAAGAGTCGAAGGCTCTGTAACAACACATCGACTGCGAGGACAAACAGCAGCCCAGACCACATGTTGCTGCAATTTCAACCCTGACTGTGTCAAACTCAGACTACAAGCTCTGAAGAGCAGGTGATGTATTATGATCACATAGTCCTGCTTCACAGCCTGCTCAGCCTGAGCAAACCCTGTTTATCTGTAAACCCCTACTAGGTGTTGTCTGCTGACTTCTAAACAAATTCATACCCAAAAATCCAATCTACATATCTGCTAATGAGTAATGAGCTCAGTAAAATCACCTTTTGAGAGAATAAGGAAAAGGTGAGATAACCACTCATCAAGTTCCCCTTTTTTGGCACTTGAAAGAAGTTCCATCGTTTATTTTCATTCCTGATTATGGTTCCACAGTAATGTTTTTTTAATCATTTAATCTACAAAGTGCCAGAGCAATTTCAACAAAAGAACCCACAAAAAAATAGAATTTCCCAAAGTCTAAATTAATATTCAATTGTCTCCTTGACAAATGTTGGCTAAAAATCCCAAAAACAAACAATGCCCGACTGGAGCTCCTTATGAAGGGTCCTGCAAAAACAAGCATATTAGCAGAATTCACTGCAGAGACAGATTTAGTTGGCCTTATAAGCAACATCATCTGTGCCCTCTTGTGGAGGGATGCCACAGTTCACCTTTCTCAACCTTTTTCACCCCTGGCTGATGTGAGCCAAAAAGACCGCAGCTGCTGGCGAAACCCTTCTGTCCTGTTGCGCCCCTTTTCTCCCTCCAAACTGCTGGCAAAACCCAAACGCCTCATGGAAACGCCTCAGCTTCATGGAAATTTATCAAAGTAGTTAGTGCCTGCCCCAAACCCCTCATTGTTTGGCCTCAACTTGAAAAATAATAAAACTTTAGTGTGCTGTATTCATATACTCAAGTCCACCAGCCAACTTGTCACTGACATCATGGAGAAACACTAAAATTTCTTGGTTATCAATGATTCCTCTTCAGTCAGTCATTCATCCACTTCCCCCTTTTTTATACGAGTCCAAATTTGACATAATATCTGAAGCAAATTAAAAGGGGAATTCCACAGGAAACTTCTGACATGATTGAGGAGACAAAGGATGATTCAGAGTGGTGATCTTGGAATAGAAACCATTGGAAAGAAGAACACAGAAGTCAGTATAAAGTCTTTAACTGTAATCTTGAACCAGTCTTAAGGATAGAAACAGTCAATAGCTCATTCCTTTCTAGGCCTGATTCAAGCTTATCCTGTGGTTTCCTGTTTTATCAAGGCTTTTTCAACTTCAAATCTAACTTTGAACATTTATCTTTTACGTAAACTTTGTATGGTTCTTACAAAGTTTACAGTAAATGTCTGTATGTGTAATGTGTTGTAGCCGTGCTCTTACTGCTCTCTTGGCCAGGACACTCGTGCAAAAGAGATCTTTAATCTCAATGAGACACTTCCAGGTTAAAAAAAGGTCATAACAATATAATCAAGTTGATAATGGCATCTTTGAGGTAATGTTCACATCAGGTTTTAAATGAGTAGCTCTTCAACAGGCATGGGTAAAGAGGCATTTTTCAAAGGCTGATGAATGTTACAGTGGGCCAAGCTCTCAATATATATATAAAATTAGACAGATCCACATCTTTAAAAATAAGTAGATATGCTGTAACTTAAAGCTTTTAACCCACGTTATAAGCTTTTATGGATCCCATAACATTTCTGCGTACCTAGGGATTGTGAGTCTACCCAACAGGCACAAAGCTACTTTGGGTACAACAAGAAAAAAAAAAAAAGGTTTTCCTCTTATCCAACGAACTCATTTTAATGTCAAGTTTGCTCTTCAGCCAACACCAATGAGATCATTTACTATTACGTCTGCTTGCGTTCCTACACCACGGTACATATTGTACAGTTTACACTTTGGGGTTACAAATTTTACAAGATTTTGCCGTTTCAGCTCCAAATCTTTGTGGTCTCCACTTAACAGGAAACTAAATGCTGTATGGCTAAAATGCTGCTCCAAAGCCAGTGGTTGAGGCAGCCTACCTGCTGCGAAACCTTTGGACACAAATTTTTATTTTGAGTCAAACCTGTCACTGCGGTTCAAATGACTTACTGAGGTTTCAGAGCTACTTAGTTTGGGTAAACATGACATTTACAATCTTAAGACGAAAACAGCCTCACATAAAGTGAGGATTAAGATGCCTGCAGGGTGAATTACTTTGAAAAAATATATATTTTGGGACAGCTGGAAGGACATCCAATGACTCTTTGTTCAAAATCATAAAACTTAAAAGCATTTTTTTGCAGCCAAAGAAAAAAAAAAAGACATGACTCATAGCCACAAAAGTTCAGGGAATTCATCTTTTTAGTGTCTTGATAGCCTCAACATCCTTTACAACTGATGGCAAAGTCTAAAAAAAATGGGTTGTGTTAATGTTCCAGTCTGTCCAATGTTCTAATTCAGTCAAACCTAAACAAACACATCACTACCCCTAAATAATTCCACTTATCATTACACTGCATTGCCGGGAAACTGACATCAGACTCTTGGCAGCATTGAGCTTTGATGAGGGGAACCAGCATCATCGTGGTGATTGGGACAGACGAGAACTAAATGCTATTAATACCATTTAGAATTCAACCCTACAAACCAGCGACTCTAATCTGCCACTGTTAATGCTGAGAATGACAGGTTTCTGTAAAAGGCCCGCTTGCACATTATTCCTCCGCATAAAAGACATAATGCCTTAAGAAAAAGCAGAGGAAAGATGCACGAAAGAGGAGAGATAAGAAGCTGCTGGAGTGAAGCAGCTGAAAGCTGTCAAACTTCTTTTGGCATTGCTACAGAGATTATCTGGCCTCCTGCAGCAAGGGATCCACTTGAGATTATACAAGTGAGCCGATCACGCAGCTCTTCCTCTCCCAAAAAGCCAGTAACCGCATCATCATTCAGCCCTACTCCACCCGTTTCCTACATTCTGTCCCTCAGAGAGCTGATAAAACAACAAGAACACCACAAAAGAGCCCTTTTTTTGCCAAATTAAATTATTCAGTATTATTTGTACAACTCACCCTGCTTTTGTATTATGACAAAAAGAGCATTGGATTACCTGGACCTGGCAACTCTGATTGCTTAAGTGTTCAAGATGTTATCACAGCTGGTAAAGAGGGAAATGCAACAGCTAATTGCATCTTGTAGAAAGAACTTTGTGTAATTGCATTATGAATTTAAGAAATCACTTCCAAGCTAAATACTTTTGCAGAGGCTATCAAATGTTGTACCTGTGATCAACAAATGTTAAAAGTTCTGTCTGCACGATTTTGAGCATTAACATAGCATCAAACTAATTTTAACTGTGTGAAGTTAGGCTCAAGTAATGGCGTCCTCAGCAGGGAACAAAGAAACACTCTCTCTGCATGTTTTGCAATCCGAGCTTCTATTTTTCTGTGCTTTGGTAGGTGGTCCAGCTGTGCATGCCTTTTAGTGCATGCTAGCCCCACCTCCGAAACATCTGACCCTCCCCATATTTCTAAACAACCAAAGCTAAATTGTGGACTTGCCTGATCTGCATGACTGCATGTCTAAACTACTCCGTTAATGTGTGAGGTGCTAAATGCAGACTTCCCTTCAACTGTTAAAAAGTTTCTAACACGTCCACAGACATGAAGGCACAAGTAAACAACTGTTAACCAATCCCAAGCTCCAAAACGCAGGTTACAACCGGAAAATGAAACACACCTAAGATACCGATTCCATCTACTTGCAATGTGAGACTAACTTTTCAAGCCTCAATAAAGTTTTTATTATAAGTTAACTGTTAGCACCACTTTATTAGCTCTGTGCTAACATGGCAATATGCTTCACCTCAGTGCAGTGATGGCCTCAGACGCTGCTTTGCTCCTCTGTTTCAGGGTTAGTTTCCTTTTAAGGCAACTACAATTACTATATGGCCACTACTGCTTGATTTCTTAAAGAAAAGGGGAAACGGGATTGGGCCCTTGTTTATTTGTGTGCATTGGTGCCTCTATGTTCATAAATTCTCAGGGGAGAGTCACCTCGCAGTGACTCGACTCTGCCTCAGTGCCACACACAGTCCCATGGTGCGTCATTTTCTCAACGGCACATAAAAAGCCAAGATGCTGGAACCGCGTGTATTTTTTTTCCCCCGCTACATAATGTCACAAGTAAAAACAGACAGAGTGGAGTCAGCCAAAGCAAATACAAGCACAGCATAGAGAGAAGACCTGTCGCGCTTATGTGAGCAAAGAAGAGTTAGTCTGCTGAAAAAGATCAAGGATCAGAGGGAGGAGTCAGGACTCCTTTTCATATGAACAGGTCCCAGAATACCAAATGAGGTAAATACTGCTTTTTACAAAAAGGACTGTGTTCATAAAAAAAAAAAACAACTATAAATATATGCATTAATACCATCAGATATTTTCTGGAGCGTTATAAGTGAACTTGAGTTGAAGCGTTTGTCCAGTCAGGTGCAGCCTTTGTTCAGTTTCATATTTCAGGGATGGAGAACACCTGTAAATAAACTTCAGTGTGTAACTACTTAGTTTGATCACATCTAACCGTGAGAAGCAGAGTGACTTTGTTGGGTTCAAACATAACAGTGTAGAAAAATACCAGTCGAGTCGCAGTTGGTTTTTAATCCACTTTGCGGTCACTGCTCATTCATTTCCAAAGAAGTAAAGAAGGGCTAAAACCAAAATTGACTGCTTTCAACTCAAGACAAAAAATCCTTATTGCACACAAAGCCATTCATGTGTATCATTTTTATCAAGCGATCCATCTATTTCTGCACCTAATGTCTTAATTATTTTGTATGATGATTTCGTAATCCAGCAACACTTTTACAAATCCAGTTACCATTTAGTGGGAGAACTGTCATTTGCTTGGTTTGTAATACTAAAATCATGGTCATTAATCTAATTAACCATCCCTAAAACATAAAGAAAGATGATTTTTTTTGACACCGTATATAATAGTTAAAAACAAATATATACACATCAGAATTTTCAATAGAGGGGAATATAAGGGTGAATCCAGAAAGAAGTCTAAAGTTATAGACTCCAGAGATGAATCTTTCCAAGCCGTGCACAAGCAGCCTTCCAGCAGAAGGATTTGACAAATAACTGACAACACACAAAAAAAGCACACTGGCAGCCAATTAGAATAAAGCAGCATGAGAATGTGTAATAAATCACAGCTGTGTAGACTCAATAAATTCACTGCAACTTTATATGTAAATGAAAGCACAAAAGAGCAGGGATCAGGAGGGATCGGTGGTGCTTTGGGGGAAAAAAAGGATGGTGAAACAAGAGCTGAGATTAAATGCAGCAGTGGAGGTGTTCCATGCTGCCCAGAGGGACTTTTGGTGGATAGTAATACAACAAAGTTTGACAGTAGGTATAAATATGATCAGGTTCACACGTTCTTTGTGTCTCTGCCACTGTACTTTGTTTCAGTCCGCCCCAGACTTGGATAAAAACATCCACTCAAGCAAATGCAAACATTTCCAACACACGATGCACCACCAGACCAAGATTACATCCCTGCATTTGAAAGATTAATAACTAAATACGCATATAAAAGATTCCCTGGACCCAAAGGCAGACACTGGGTTTGGATGAGTCATCTGATCCAGGTCTAAGCCTCACCCACCGCAAGGGCCTTCAGTGTGTAACACACATACAGCTCACTCTTTGAAATGATCCCCAAGCGTCTGGAATTCTGACCACATCATGGTCGGGGAGAAGAACCATAAATTAGTCTGTGTGAAAGAAAAGGGAGATACAGACAAGAAAGCTCCAACTACCATTCTCACAGAATGATGGCTCACAAGTTAACCTTAAAGTGCGGAACACTGCCAAGGCTCAGGGTACTCTGGAGAATGGGAATCGCAGAGATTTGACAGAAAAGCCTCACAATCAGGCAGAGATCACAACAGGATTTATGTTCATCCACCCACTATGTAATCCCTCAGGATTTTCTTTGAAACAACATTACACACGAGATGACACTGTTCCAGTGGGTCTGAAAACAATTCGCTACTCCCCGATTGTGATATTTTTCTCTCAAGCCCATCGCACAGAAGAAGATGAGTCACTTCCATGTTGTTTATCAGACAGATTTGGACTGACACCTTGATTGAAGTGGAAGAAAGCAAAACAACCAAATCACTTGTTTGTGTAAAAGGAAAGGCCAAGAAACCACCACAGCAAATAGCTGAAAAAATTAAATCATTGGAAAACTACTGAGCTTTAAACACTTGTTTAATACACACAATATGTCCCTCAGCACTCCAGAAGTCCGGCCAAATCCAGCAGTCTGAACTCCCCACACATCAATGATGGATATCTCCTGGTTTTACAGTGTTGGAGTGAGGATGGCCGAGTACTACTTCAACTCAGCTGCCTGAGGTAACGGCTCAAACATGAGCACTGGATTGATTTAAGATGTGCTCAAGATGCTGCAGTGAAATACAAAATGTTTAAGTAGTTCTGCTTTTCCATTTTGATTGTGGTGAAATGTTAGGGAGCGTTTCACTGGGTCAAGTTTGTGAGACAAAATTATATATATATATATATATATATATAAAAACGCTATGGGAAAATAGTCAAGAACAAAACCAGGCTTCTTAAGGTGGCCTACAATATGTGAACGTCTTCTGAAAATAACATTTATTCAAGAGGAGTAGGGGCAAATGATATAGCGTAATTTTATAATTACCTTCATTTTGGATGCTGCTGTGCCTCCCATGGACTCTTATCACCATGACTTCAGACACAAGGAGTTTTATGGCCTTTTCTTTGGATTAAACTATCAACCAGACTTGCAGCTTAAGTCACTCGGGGCTCCTTAGAGAACATTTCATAAACTTCTGCGTGTCGCGCGTGAAGTTGCTCGTAATTACAAACAGTTTAACCGCACCTCGAAAAAGTCGTACATGAACGGTTTATAGGTGTAGTTCAAAGTTTCATCCTGAATCACGTCTAAGAAAAGAAAAGAAAAATACAATTAGACTAATTTGACATGAATAAAGTCGAATTCCTTTTTACTAACTCTCTCTCTCTGTGGCGGGCTTGATTTGATTGAAAACAGCTGCAACTTTTTAAAATAAAATTTACAAATAAAACATTAATAGAATAAAAAAAAACGCATAACCAGCTACCTAATGTCCGTTACATAAGCTACACTGAGGGCCTTTTTTAAAAAAAATATTTGGTTCCGACCAAAGATGTTAAGGTCGGACCCATTTCACCTATTCTTAGCTAGAAGACCCACTGCAGGGTTTACAGTTGAAAATCTGAAAGACGGAGAAGAAGCTACACTTAGGTCAGGTCGATTAACCAGTTTGCTAAGCTCTGTCAAAATGTGCACTTAAATCACTTCTGGAAGTCACACTCGAACAGCTGTGAAGCTAAGCGTGTTACTCTGAAAAACAGAATTATTTAAGTTATCACATTTAACCATTTGTTCAAATGCGTTGAGTATGTGCAACACTGTAGGACCCCTTGTTAGGCTCATTGTATAAGGAGCGGAGATCCACATTAAGAGTTTTTTGACAATCATCAACTTCCAGAAAACTACAAGGTTATCAATACCTTCTTATATTTGGGATAGTAGGACACCTAGTTTTACACTGGTGCAGAATAGCTCAGTTGCTTTGAACAAAAAGGTGTACTCACACTGGATCAGAGAGTTTTTTTAGTTTCAGGTTTTTTTTTAAGTGAAGCTCCACACAACCTTTTCTCCAAATTTTAGTTATAAAATAATTACTTCAGTTGAACAAAATCCCACTTTCAAATGACTGCACAGAGCAAAACTTTAAACTTCCAGCCTGATGACAGACCTGGAGAAGCAAACCACCGAGGACCGAAGGAGGCTGACTTCATTAGCTCTGTGAGAACAGGCAGTTCACTTCAGAGAACACAAAAGAACAAAATCCAGATTGTTGATCGTGTCTCAAATTACAGTCGCCATAAAAAGGAGCCACGCAAAGCTCCCCGGGTCATTCTGCTGAGGACTTGAGAGGCTTTAATATGAAACTCCTACATTGTTATACAAAGTGTTTCTGGTCGTGTAGCTTGAAGTACAAACTGTACCATGTATTTATTCTGGTTTCTCTGTTTTTGTGAAATTAAACAAATGTATCTAGAATGGTTCGGTCACAGAAGATGTGGGGGAAACATTCAAAGGAATGAAAACATTTTCAACACAAAATTTCAACCATAAAGGAGCATTTAAACCCCTTTAAAAAGGGGGGTTTGACTGATTATATCACTTGTTTGTGAAAAAGGAAAGGCCAAGAAACTCCCACAGCAAATAGCCAAAATAAAATGAACAGAAAGCGACAGTTTTACCAACCTTTCTCGCACACTCTGTCCACAAAGTGAGTCTGTCACCCAGACACACTGCTGCTTTTACACACACAGCCCATTCTCACCGTACTGGCACATTTTAAGCTAAAAGATGACACCAAATGTAGATCCCTTGAAAGTATAACCTCCATCCAGCATAGATTTATTTGTGCTGTATATCGGAGTAAATCCCAGTCTGTTCAGTTGTAAATCAAGACCGGGGGTCAGTCTGCTGACCACTGATGGTGGTCCAGATCTCCCAGTAAGCACGTTGATGTCTGCCCCTCTTCCTGTGTGGCCCTTACAGTTTTGGGCCCGGTTTATAAAACCTGCACAGTGCACAAAATTTTAAGAAAATATTGATGGTTATTCTCCAGCGATATGGTAATAATTAAATCGGAACTAATGTCCTATTCTTAACACATGTAACCAATGTCCAGCTGAAAGTAAATGATACATGCAGCATGAATTAAGAATCATTTTTGTAATGATCATAATGAGGTTATATCGCAACAATCCGATGTAGTGACTCTCCCACAATTCCAGCTAAATAACCGGTGACATGTGGAGACATTTGGTGGAAAAGCATCACATTACTGTTTTTGTGTGACATCTGCGGCAGTAACTGAAGTCTTTATCTCTCAAACCGCCGTGCCTTACTCCAGAACTCTTCGTGCGTTCATATTTAATTGACGTGACAAGTGGAAAAAAAGTGGAGGAGACATGCAAACTCGGAGAAAATATTGATTGTAAAACAGAGTTGGTGATCTGTGGAACAAGAGCAGATGGCAATCACACTTCTCAATGCTTTCCAACACTGGGAAAAAGGAATATTATAAGTTATAACATGCAACGCGAGACATTTCCTTTTTCTGACAGGAAAATATTGTTTATGGTGTTATAGAGATCATATCAAGGCACCGCTATGACTCAATTATGCCATGTCCTGAAATTCTTCCACATATCTTCTAACCACATCCCTTTCCAGTGAGAACACAATGTGCTCAAATACACGGGGCATTAATCCACATACCATGTTTTACAGGATGGGATTTTAAGTGATTAGCCTTCTCACACATCCCTTTACAGGAATCAGCCCTCGTGAAACGAGACTGGAGATCTGAGTAGTTTGCTGACCACATCCCGAGGGACGGTCTGAAAAAGCTGGCACAGCCGGGTAAAGTTTACCACATAAGGATTAGAATGTAGGGATCAGACTGTGTCCGTGATGTGTGCGTCTCTACAGCTTATGTCGCCTGTGGAACCCTCAAGACAACCACAGTTTAACTGACACATGCCCAGGCAAACACACAGGAGCACTGTAGTCATTGCCAATCAGATTTCTATGTCTCTGTCAGCTCCTCAGTGTGAGTAAGAAACAAAGAGTTTGATGGGTGGTGTGTCTGGGAAAAGTCCAAACTTAACCAGTTCAACGGTTTTGGTCATTCTCAAAAATGACTCAAGTATGATGAGAGAAAGAAGCTGTGAGTTAAAAAAGCTTTTCAAATTATGTAAACCTTATATTGGAAGAAGTAAATAATAGGAAAAAACAACCTAGAATTGTTGTGTAATACTAAATGAAGGAAAAACGAAGAAAAAACACCAGGAGAAAAGAGTCTTTCAGATGTAAAGGTGAGGACGAGTTCACTTTTCACCGGTCTGTGAAAAACTGTGTGGGCATGTAGCTCAGGAATTTGTAATAAGATATAAGAAAAATGCTTCCCAAGGTAAAACTCAAAATACAAAAAAAAAAGAAATATGCTTTATAATATCATATAAATATTCTCACTACTACAATTCAATTTTTTTTAAACTCTATTTCATTAATTAAATGATTTAATTTAATTTCAGATTGCATGTTTGGTTAGGAATTGTTTGGTTCTAGAAACAAAAAATACTTGAGGGGGGGTTAGGCAAGGGTTAAAAATCTGCATTAGTATCATGCATTAGGTTTCATTTACCCTGTAAACGTATCTTGAATTTTTTCTATGTGTTTCAAGACACATAGAAAAAATTCATGAGCAAAATCAGCCATCGACACTTTGGTTGAGAGTTTCTGCGTTGAATAAGCAGAGCACCACCTACCGTATCAGAAAAGTGAGGTCACATAGCCTGTATCTTCTATAAGGAAAATAGGAGGAACCAATCCTTACTCTTACCCTACTTTTAGGCTGTGGTTATACAGTTAGGTTGAATGTGCTGTGAGGAGAAGACGAAATGACAAGTTAGCACAAGGAAGGTGGAGAAGTTGTTGTTTTGCTCTTGTTGCTAAGATGGCAAACCTGACAGGTTCTGTTCAAGACTGCGACAGAATAACATGATATTCTGAAGTTTTAATGTCTTATACAGAGATGTTAAACTCCAACCGAAGTGGATTCAGTTTAATTGGAGATGCTGCACTGTCATGGATCTGCAGCTTTCCTCTTCTTAACAACTGCTTCCCAAATTTGATCCAAAAACGGGTGGGTTTCAACACTAAACTTTTTATAAAGTCTGACATGGTGCCGTTTGTTTGGGCAACTACGTCGGTAGGTCTAATTTATCAGTGTGTTTTCTCTCTGTTCCTCTCTTGTTCACAACTCCTTCAACCCAAGTGGTGAGGTCCCGATGTGAAGGCCTTCAGCCGGCCAAGCAAGCCAGGAGCTGCCAAGCAGGGAACCACTGGCTTTCCCAACCAACCGAGCCAAGAGACTCGAGAACTGCACGGCTCTTCGCTCCCAGCTCTCCAGACCAGGAGCCACGGGCTCTCTCGGATTTCGGCTGGACAAGTCCCGGCTTGCTCAGCCAGCCAAAGTGGAACTAAATAGGCCGAAGCGAGCAGGGTTGGATTTCTAGTATTGTTGAAAGCGATAGAAAGCAATAGAGTGAATACTTCCTCTTCTTGAAATTCTCTCTGCTTCAAACTACATCTGAATATCCCCATTGCACATTGTAGCCCAGACAGGGAGGTAGTGTTATCTGTTGGCTGGCAGATATATGGGTGGCTTGATTAGCATATTCTTAAATCTTAATTTACAGACTGAGGAAAAAGTCATATTTAAGGTATTTTCAAGCATGAGAGGTTTATGGCCCAAAAAAATGACGCCAAACTTAAAAATGTACTTAAAAAAACGAGGAATACAGATTAGTTTCAAGGGGAGTATTAAGTGCAAGAGAAGGACTTTAAACTGCATTGACATTCAGAAGGCTTTAAATACAACAGGCAACACAAACAGTGTAATACAGTGTATTCGGGTCCAAACCAAAACAAATGCACCAAATCATTTTAATTAATATAACAGCATTCCATGTGTTCCCTCTACAACTAGCTCATTTGTTATCCGAAAAACACAATTCTTTTAAGAGTGCTCATCAATGAACAGTTTCTTAATATGTGTGCTGTCCTCACAATGTGAATATGCCCTGGGGCCTAGAGAAAAAAAAAAAGAGTCTACCGACAACAAAATGCATCTCTTTTCTGGACTCCATATAGAAGTTCAACAGCATGCTATAGGCTGAACAAAAATAAATAGCATATCCCATAATCTCAAGTAATATTTTCTCATTGTGTCATACAGTTACAGTACAATGTCTATGAAATATCTGTGAAAAAAAGTATACAATCTTTTTTCATTCATATGATTTTATAAAAATAATTGTCTCTGTACACATATTCAAAATGTCCAGTGGTTTGCATAATAGTTTGATTGGATCAATGTCTCTGGTCTTCATCACTATAGGCCTGTAAGAAACAAAAATGAAAGACAAAAACATCAGTCTCCTAGAAACCAAAATCAGACACATTTAACCGCTAATAGGAATAATAACTGAGGCAATTACTATGAAACAGCCATTTAATATTTGAACATGTCATAGGCAAACAACATGAGGTGGAAAATGAGGTTTGGTGCTGCCCAGTGGAGGTTCCAATCACCATATTTCACAATATGGGAGAGTTTTGGGACAGCCGTGCGCTTTGAGTTTGGTTGCCGTGGCAATGTTCTGAACTCTCCGATAGCTAAGCAGCAGCAGCAGCAGCCTGCTCTCAGATCTCATTCCAGACTGGCACACTGACACTGGGAACTGTGGGCACCTTCGGAGCCACAAGAAGGAGAACCGCAGACAGCCTCAAACCAGACAGACTTTCTCCTTCCCCTAAATGTTGACGCTGTGAGTTGTTGCTGTCTGCTGCGTGTAAACTCAGAGCCCAAGTGACTTAATGGAACTGGGCAACAGCGCTCCCGTCTCCACACACAGCCAGCTTGGACCAATCACATTTCAGAGCCGCTGTGCCCTCCATTTAGCCTATGACGGTAATTGAATGGCCCATAAATGAAGGTGGAGGCCTCTACAGTAAGTCAGCCATTGGTGGTTATGTGGGCTACATGTTGTGGCTCTACAAATGAGATCACTGACAGACACTGAGGCTCTTTTAGTTTGAGGCTGTTGCTTACAATTGCAGAACATTTAGCATGGCTGGTTCTCGGTGGCCCAGATGACACAACAGGAGGTGATTCTGTCTCTCTGGGCTTTAGGCCCTGACGCTTCTAACTGTCCAGATTCTCACCTGAAAACACAGATCTCTTGTTGCCATCTCGTGAACCACCTGTGAAAAAAAAGAGGAAGAATTAAAAGTTTGTCATACAAAACTAGCAAGATGGCTTATTAGGAGTAGTACTAAGTTTTGACAAATAATAACATTGACTCCAATGAAGAATTACTGTAACAAGCTGCTGGTTAGCTTTACTTAGACTGGAAATAGCTGTGAAACGGAAAGGCTATAAGCACTTTTTTTATGTTTCGTTTTGAAAGTATGAAAAAAACTCAGGCACTTATCAAGCAACTCTCAGTAGAAAGGAAATAAGCATCACCTTTCAAGTGATTCACTGTCAAGGTTGTTACTTACTGTGTTTTGCATGTACACTCAATGGGGCTAATCTCACATTTAATGTCAGTCAGTGAATTATGTAACTGCTCAAATATTTAACATGTCCACAACATGCATTTTTGTGATCGTTAGTACATAGACAACACAAACCACTTGTGAACGAAAATATTGAACTCTGCTCGAAATTTGAACAAGTTGTTAACATAAAAAGCAAATTTCTTGCCATTGTAAACATTGGGCCCGCTGAATTCATGAAGGTGCTGCAAAACATAGCCCCGCGAGTGTGAAAAGGGACCAACTTTCATCTGTATTGTGGAATGTGCGGTCGACACATTGTGGAAGTTTATGGAATAACAGGAAATGGTGATGGATTTTTCCCCTATTATTTTGCTCTCAGTTCAGACACATCTGCTGAGATTCTGTGCCGAGGGTTTACCGCACTAATGATGTGGATCCCACATTCACAGATGCACATGAACATACCAGCATGTGAGCAGACATTCATTGTTCATTTTCATGCCAGAAGGCGTTTATCCAAATTATTTCACTTGTTTCCGTTTTTTTACTTGGATTTGAGTAAATAGAATGATTCCTAAACAAGGATGTCAGTAGGAAACAGGAGATGTGACTTTGTTTACAGATTTGTATCCTTGTTTTTAGTGGCACAACATTTCATCCTATTTTGGGACGAGATCCCTCAGTAGCTTCACCATTTAATACATGAAGTTAAATCCATAGCCTTCATCCATCTCTTGTCTTGTTACTGATTTATGGTGCTGAATAATAAGCAGTGAAGTTGATTTTAGTCTTTTGGGATATAAAGTGTTATATCACAAGTTTATGCTGAGACATCTGGGTGACTTTAAAAAAAACATGCTGCCAAAGGCATAAAAACTGCCCCGGAAAACACTGAGAAATCAGATTAAAGGGGCAAAAGTGTTCTCTGAAAACTATTTTCCTGTCTTTCCCTGACTAATATAATCATTCTCATGCACTCAGTCAGAGACATGCGAACCAGATTTCAGTGATCAGTCCTGTGGGCCTTCTCTTATGCCAGAAGGTGCTTTGTCACGTCTCGTGGCAGTTGGGTCTCTTTTTCTCTGACAGTGTCTCTCTCAGCTCTCTGAGCCACATCTAATTCAATTTATGCTTCAAATGCTTTCTTAACACGCCATTACCATCTCCAAGGCTCAGAGCAGGCCCCCAGGGGCTATTAGAAAAACTTATCCATTTATTGCACAAGATACACATTTGGCAAAACAACCACCCTCCAGAGGAACTTGTCAGAGAGATTTAATTTCCATTTGACAACCATTTGCCTGCTTGATCTTCTCTTTGACAGGAATTCTTGTTTTATAACGTCAGTGAAGGCTTTCTTTTTGAGTCCCAGATGCAGATCATTTTCAGTTTGAGTATCCGATGGGGACTCTTTTCCTACTCCATGCATGTGTTGTCCACTGACTAACCGGGGAGCTGGTACAACCAGGATATATGTGTATTCACCCAAAGCAGCACACCGGTTCACGACAAGAGATGTCGTTGGTTCTGAAATTTGAAATTTCAAAACCAGTAGAGGTCCTTAGGCAAGACCCCATTAAGCACCTGCCTACCTGGAATATGAGTGTAAGTCGCTTTGGACAAAAGTGTCTGCCAAATGCATAAAAAACAACAAAAAAACCCCATAAAACTAATCAATCGTTTCCACAGTTTTGTGTGAATCTTAAGAAAAATAACTCAGATGCTTCACTTTTCAACTTTTCCCAGAGGATGAGCCTTTTGGCTGCGGGGCAATTCTCTCTATCTATTCTCTAACTATCTCGTGAATTTGTAATACTGCCATTACACTCGTTGTCTCGAAAATGTTCAGAGAATATCTGTGCTTCCAAGAAAGATAAACGAAAGTGGTCTTCTTGACCCTAAAGCCATTCATTCAGAGCCACTGTCGGGATGCTGTTACACTTGGAGTCCAGGCAGTATGTCTTGGAAATAGCACTCTACGGTGTGTTTCTCATTTTCACCAGTATATTTTGATATTTCACACAGCAGGCCTGCAGAAGTATGCGATGTCTACACAAGTAATTTTTAATTTACAGCAGCAATAAATTCCAATCCCAACATCTCAAAGGATCAGAAAGTTTAGCTATATGTTAACCAATGCTAAAACAGCATAAATCTGACAGGTCCTTAGTGGAGCACAGTGAATTGAGAACTACTTAGTTTCACTCCGGTGAGGCTCTAACTATCGGACCATACTGCCACATGCATTGGATTTATGAACCAGAACATTCAAGGAGGTCTGATCTAATTCTGTCACATTCTAAGCTAGTTTATTATGCTTCTCATTATCGGAGCCAGACCATTACTGTGACTAGATTTATGATGTCTAACAAGAACCGTTCAAGTCTATCGACGAGATCTTGATAGAGATAAATCTCTTGTGTGATGCAAGAGAAGGAAATTTTACATGACAACCCCCTCCCTCCCTTTAAAAACCCCAACAGGATTTCAACCAAAAGGTGAAATATGGGAATTTTCAGCTCTTGTGTTCCACCTTAAAAGTTTCACAAGGAGTGCTATTCTTCTGCCACTTTAGTGCAGTAGTAATTCATTGCAGTTGAGTGACATAATGAAATAAACCTCACGTCTTACAGAAAAAAAAACATCAGTGAGAAGGTAAAGTCATTAAAGGGGCCGATTTGAGAGCTGTGGAGGTCGCCTGAGAGAACAACAACTGAACTAAGCTCTGAATAATTGCTTTCTCCTGTCATGGGAGCTGGATGATAAACAACCAAGTTGAGAAAAAAGATACAAAAAACAGAGGTAAGCAAAAGCAAGATAGTTCACTCACTCTTATCCTGTTCAGGAGGCTCCAGGATGTCACTGTCTGTGTCACTGGGAATATGCCAAGGCTGTCTGATGGCCATTAACTGCTGGTAAAACTCATCCTGAAATGGACAAAGAACAGAAGATAAGAGAAGGGATGAACGATGGGAATTATTTACAGAATAAACAAATGGAAATGGATGAAAATTAAGGTTAGAAGAGGGACTCAACACCCTAGTTTCTCTTGGTTTGTCAGGACACCAAACATGTTTAAACTATTGGGCAATTTCAAAGAAATGTGTCTCAATGTAAAATTACTTGATTATTCTATTTGAATTTGAATATTCCATCATCTACAGTACATAATATCATCAAATGTGCATCTCCATGGACAAAGGACATGGCCAAAAAGCAATAATGGATCTTGGCCCTCAGGCAGCAGACTGCATGATTCACTGCAAGAGTTCAGGAACACTTCCAGAAATCCTCGTCTGCATACATTGCCGTTCCAGCCACAAAAAAAGGTCAAAGGTCTGTCGTGTAAAGAAGAAGCCATATGTGAACATGATCCAGAAACACCACCATCTTCTCTGGGTCAAAGCTCATTTAAAATGGACTGAGGCAAAATTGTTCTGTCTTCAAACAAATCAACGTTTGAAATTCTTTTTAGAAATAATGACGACCAAAGAGGAAATGGACCTTCCAGGTTGTTATCAGTCCAAAGACCATCTCTGATGGTATGGGGGTCTATTAGTGCCTGTGGAACTGGCAACTTGCCCATCTGGAAGGGCACCATCAATGATGAGAGGTATATACAGGTGTGTCTCAGACAGACAATGCTAAACTGCATACTGCATCTGTTACAACAGCAAGGCTTCATAGTAGAAGAGTGCAGGTGCTGGATCGGCTTCCCTGTAGTCCTGATCTTTTACCAAATAAAAATCATTCGGTGCATCATGAAACACAAAATACAGTGAAGACTACCCAGGACTGTTGAGCAGCTAGAATCCTATCTCAGACAAGAATGGGACAACATTCAATTCGATTCAGTTCGATTTTATATATACAGTGCCAAATTACAACAAACGCCATCTCAAGGCACTTCCTCTACAGAAGGTCCAGCAACTGGTCTCCTAAGATTCCAGATGTTTACGAAGTGTTGTCAAAGGAAAAAGGGATGGTACATGGTGGTAAACATGGCTCTGTGTCACTGCCATCAAATTCAAGATGAGCTAATATTTCCACTGAATAGTAACGTGTGTCGCTTTTGGCATCTGATGTGTTTTTTTTGTGGTGTATTCTGTTTATATTTCCACACTGTGTCCTAACTTTATTGGGATTGGGGTTGTAAATTTGGAAAATTCCCGACTGAACTTTGAAGACTGAAGTCTTCAAAGTGAACAAATAGACATACTTGTACAAAATCAGTTTTACCACTGTATCTAGCGACTATCCTTGGGGCAAAAGTTTCATGAATATATTTTCTTTTCATTCCCGTTCACGTGGTAATACAAGCGGTTCAGAACTCTCTCACTTTCCAACCAGGCTTCAGTCGTTCTACAAGGGACCATGTGGCCTCAATAAAAGCAGTCTGGGTGCACTGGAGTAGTGTTTTGGATAATGTCACTAGGTGTCAACTGGCGTAACTGTCAAAAAGTACACAAAGGGACTGTAAAATCTTTGCCCACCATTAAGAAAGCCTTCAAAAAAGGCTCAAATTTAACAGCGCTGCTGTTAAGTAGATCATGAAAGGAGCATAAGAAAGAAATCCTACTGAAAGAGCCCCTTTAATGCCAGGCTCATTTTTCCACAGTGAAATGACATCCTACTGTACAGACCTCCGTGACTCTACACCAAACCCCACACGAAGTGTATGTGTGTTTGGCAGGTCATCCACATGTGTGTAAAGGCTCTCAGGTTTTACACCCAGCTTTCTTTTCTGCACATTCAGGACACAAGCTCACTGTCATCAAACTAAAACACTATCATAAAGTGGTAGTAAAGCTCAAGCGCACGACCCAACGTTTTATGCCATGTTTTACGCAGAGTGAGTATGCGTGACCTGTTTCACTGCAACATGTGGGGACTGATGGCTATAGAACTGGACGTTTTCCATTTAAAAATAGTTTGAATTTGCTTATTTGCTTTTTGTGTCAAGAGTTGAGAAGATGAGAGGATGTGTTCCATTCTCAGACAGTAACTGTCCATCACACGTGGAACTACACCCAGGAGATGGTGAGGTCAGCATTACATAAAGACCGGTAAAGCAGCAGGAGCAAACAACTAGACTGTCTCTGTCTAGTGCTTACGAAAATATACAAAAAAGTAAGTGCAAAAATAACAATCTGTGGTTTTATGTGCAGGACTTTTTGCTTGCCTGGCCACTACTTTCTCGAGACAGGTCATGAACCTCTCCAAGAAGTCACTGTGCAAAGCCAAAAGTGATCCTGTGCATAAAACCCATCTATAACTGGGGTTGGTCAGCATGGTAACCTAAATAGTATTACTTAATTGGTTTTAAAGGTACTGAAATGCAAGGTTTTGGTTTATTCTTTACAAAGAGCAAAGCTCATCTTTTCTGGTAACACAAGTTTGGCAACTGGCGGTAGTTTCATATCAATCTGACAGACAGGAGAGTGGTACTTAATCTTTCATCTGAATCTCAACTCTCAAGAAGGCACATAAGTGCATTTATGGTTAAAGGCTCCTTCAGAAGTATTTTTGTTGGAAGCAGCTGGACATATACAGTGAACGTAGCCACAGTGCAACACAATCTCCTCTTCAGCGATCATATTTTCAAATAAAACTGACCTGGATGACTCCTTTTATGAGTTTGCAGCAAAAAGAGAACATTTGCGGGTTTCAGTTGGGGTCTTACCTCGGACAGATATGCCCGAAGGCTGGCACCGAGGCTGTCTGTAGTGCTTAGTCCTGGAGGGGTGAGCAGCGGTCGGGTATGTGGTGGTTGACTGGTGGGTGTCACAGGGCGGCTCCGCGACCTCCTGAATGTCACCTCTTTATGAGACCCAGAGTTAAAAGTGGAGCGTGCCAGTAAGCTATTTGGGGTCAGGGGCCTGCTAGGTGTTCTGGGGGTTTGAGTCCTGCTCCCAGGGTTGCTGGGGGAATGAGTCCGACCCATGACCAGAGTGCTTGGCTTGGGGCTTAGCAAAGGGAGTCCGATGCTACAAGGCTTGCCTGAGAGGCTGCCGGCTGGAGACTGGGGCCGGGAGACGAGGCTGGGGAGAGGAAGTGTGTCAGGTAGTGTTCTGTGGCGCAGAGGGTTGTGGAGACTACTGTGCGGATTGTTGGAGCTGCGAGTGGTCATCTTTCCCACTTCTGCCAGTTTGGCCAGGTCCTTCTCAACCTCTGTTGAAGAGAGGAAGATAATCCAAGTCAACATACTTTAAACATGTGGAGTGAGTCGGTACATGCTCCTACTCTAAAATCATAATTTTCCCACAAATTTAAATGTCAATGCTTGAACCAAGATTATACAGTATAAATAGAGGATGGAGCCTGTAATACTTTCATCAAATCCCAGTTTATTCTGAGAAATTCCAAGATTTCACCATGACTTGTTTTTTAGATTATTATGAGACTGGAGATGGTTTCTGTCCCACAGGACAGATGATTCACAAATGTTTACTGAGCATTAAAGTGGGCGAGACTTCTTGCTTTAATCCTTCTTCTGGGTAATGATGACAATATTTATAGACCTTGTAAACTGTGGTGAATCCAGCTTTCTCTATCAAAAGAAGTCCAAAGGTGATATACAGTAAGTAAAGGCTGCCATCTCTTTTTTTCCCCTGTTCCTGACAAAAACACATCTGTTTGCTTCTCTGGTAGTTTTACTAACATGTCTGTTTATGAAAGAAGTGACGCAGCCAACTCCTCTGACCAACATCTGGGTCATTTTTCCCATGTCTTGTGCCGTTGTGCCAAATTTTAGCACTCTGTGTTCAGCAAACCAGTCTGGGAGTTATCATTTGAGTGGCATCACTTCAGGAATGACTCATCACGAATGAGTATTTTCAGGAAAACTGTCTACATGTGACATGAAATGAAAAACAAAACGAAGCATGACAAGTATTTCACAAACCTTGACTTCCATGTTTTTGAGCAAACGGTGCTTTGTTCTCGTACAAACAACATTTTTCTATGCAATAATACGAAACATGTGTGTCTGTTCACTGACAAACATCCACTCAGTATGCAAAGCAGAAAATGTCAGCAATGCTACCCAAAAATCTGCGTTGCGAAATTCACTTTGGAGGTTTGTTTACAGTTTTATTCAAGGCTGTTTTATATAGCATCCTCCAGGGGAAGCAAATGCATGTATTTGTTTGACAACAGAGTGCAGTTTGTGCGCTTGAGCAGCTCTCACTGCCTGTCTAATGTGCTCAATCACCTGCATATGTGCTGCATGACATCAAGTCTGTGTTGGTTTAACTTTAACAGATTGACAATTAAAGGCACAAATTGGCATTTCTTGTTGTTTTTGACCAAAACATGTAGAAAAACTACCTCTGCGGTTGGTCAGTGAATATCATTACATCAGCTTTTGGTGGTATATAACTTAAAAAACCATAAAGCAGCACTTTAATTAGGTTATTAGCTTGTTAACTACATCCTGAGCATGAGACAAAAACTGAATCTGGGCATACGTCCCTGTATGGCAATGAAACAAACGCTACATGGTGTAAAATCAAGCTCCGTGTATGATTTCTCAGTCTGACATCTTACCCACCCACACCATGTTCACTATGACTGGCGTTATTATGATAACGTGCTGTAAACAGGATACGTTCATTAGTAATCTGTTCTTGTAAGGTTGATATTTTCAGCTCAAGATATTTACCATTCTAATGATAACACCACATGTTTTAGGTTGTGAAAATCTTCCTCCTTTCCATATATGGTGACTTCACTTCCAACCTTACAGTAAACCAGTTCTCCTGACTTCTTGGCATAAGAGAGAACCCTATGAGCAGCAATTTCAAATTGCAACTCTCTTCAGTTGAGTGCATTAAAAGCAAAGATACTGCAAGTTATCGCTCGTGATGCAAAATGACAAGTTCTGGTGATCAAAGACATAGGAGCAGAACGCATATGGAAAGATAAGTTTTGATCCAAAACTTGAGTAATAAGAAAAGGGAACAGAAAGCAGGGTAGAAAATTAGACAGAAGAACGGACACAAGAAGAAATGGAAACAGATCGAATCTATTAAAGTCTTTGATCAACAAGCAGTTGCACGTGGTGAGAGAGTACACAGCCACAGCACGCTATAAAACCATTCAGAACTCATGCAATCTTTATTGAGTCCCTCCTCTAAAAATAAACAAGCGTGCTAATGACATATCATTTGCCTGCAGGCTTGCAGCTTTAGAGAACACTGCTTGCCTGAATAAAGTAAAACAACACCCACTGTCCCAGGACAGACAGGCAGAAACTCACTTTCCAACCTCCGTCTAACTTACTGTAGACGGAACTGACCATCAACAATGCTCAATATCAAAAATCTAAAGTAAGCATCCAGATCCTTGACTTCGATTGTATATATCTGACAAAATCAAGAAAAAAACCTACTGATGATAAAAACAAGTATTTAAGCATTTTAACAGTATGTCTCTTTTTAACTGACAAAAATAAGAAAAAAGTTAAATCTTCCCATTACTCATAATTAGAAAAAAGCCTTTGTTGTAATTGAACCTCTGATTAAGACATAGTTCTGCAAAGTGTAATGAAGTGTTTTTGCCTTCAACGTAAAGTTTATGTAAACCCAGATTGTAGATGTGTTGCAATTTAAATACTTTCTCACCCTTATCAGCTCATTTGTAGTAGTACTTCACCATATGTTTCACATATCATCATATTATCAAGCTCAAGTTTATAGTAACAAGGCTTCGCTGGGGTTAAACAATTCTACAGCAAACAGAGCATGTGTGGAACTGAGCCTGATTTATCTGATATTATCGATTGCTGCCTACTGGCTGTTACTATAAGCCTTAACCAGAACCAATGTACATGGTAGTTTAAAGCTCATCAAAAGTCAAATAATCGAATTCCTTTCACGTTAAACATAATTCACTGGCAACCTCAATGGTTTTGGGATATGACTCAAACTTAGTGTGCTACTTCTGTCCCTGGAGGTGTGCTTTTATTAAACATTCTGGAAAGTTCTGAAAAATACAAAAATTGATTCAAAATGTTCCTATTCGTGTCACGTGCTGCATCAGAAATGACCAACGTTTTACAAACAAAGCCGTACTAGCACCTTTCAAGTCAAGCTAAACCTCTGACAATTTCTGTGAGCAGTTATCAAAAAAAACACAGATGAGAGAGATTCAAATGCAACCTAACTGTAGTCAAATTTGAATGAGAAAAGTGGGGCTCGAGCTCTTAACGTGGCTTGAAAGAGTTGATTTTACTTGCTGACAACTTCAATCAGGACTCCGCTGGGAGTCTTCTGTTGGAATGTTCAGTTAATCAAAGCAATCTGATGATCTCAAGGGGCAAATACTAGCTTAATAATCCTTTCTGCGGTTTGTTTTGTAGGCAAATGGTATATCTAATACTGATGTGGAGATGAGCTGAGGTCACTGCAGCTGGACGAGTGTTGTGTAACTGTAGGTTTACTCAGCGGGACCAGTGTGCTGCAAATGATGCTGGTATGTTATGGCATGTAGAAAGTCTTTACACAGTGAGACACTGTTAAACAGAGTGGGAGGACATTCATAAACAAACAAATGTGTGACACAACACTAAATGGCACCGTTCCCTCTGGCCTCCAGACTTTCATGTGATTCATAAGCGAATACATACTTAATCTTCATGACAACAAAAGCAGCCACTGACTCACCCAGATGTCAAATGTGTAAAAAACGATGTGTGGACTACATTAGGAGGGATTTTTTTCCAGATTGCCACACCTTGTTGGTTAAGAAAAAAAAAAGAATCAGTCTGCAGCACAGACAGGCTGAACAGCTCAACAACTCAGCAGAGCGAACGGGACATAATGATTTACTTTAAGCATGATGACCAGTTTGTGATCAAACAACACAATCCTTTCACCTCATTCCTCGGCTGAACTCTCTCCCCACGTACTTTCTAAACGCCTTTCAATTTCACAAGTCATGACTCAAATGCATTTGTATGTGTGTAACTGCACTGTATATCGTCGGGCACCCAAAGATATTACTCAAAGGAAGCATTTGAAAACACATCATTAAAGTCACTGAAAGCAACGAAGATGAACTTGTGTACTGGAGGCGCAAAGTCACATACTTGTCACATAAACCCATATACATAAAGGACTGCCTCACCAGCGAGCTGTTTGCCCATGTTCTCAAGCTCTTTAGAAAAGAGGGAGTCGCCCAGCAGCAGGCCCGTCTGCCCGACAGAGCTGCCACCTCTCACAGCCTTCAGATCAGCATCCCAGACAGCCTGGCGCTGGTTAGCAAGGAGAACAGAAAAAAAAAAGAGAGCAAGACACATTAGAAGAAAGACCCTTCAATTAACTCTTTTTTTTTAATATATATCATTTTCATGTATTGCTGGAAATATCTGAGCCATATCTGCTGGGGAAAAAAAAAGAAAGAAAAAAGAGCCAATTATTATTTTATGGGCTTAAGAAAAACACAAGAAACCACAGCAAGTGTAGATGAAAGCATACAGCACGGAGTGAACTCTGTTAAGAGAATGTGGGGCGCTAGACAGTCAGTAGTGGTTCAGGACATTTTTGGGTAACTGTCAGTACATCTAAAGGAGCTCAAATGCACACGAGTGTGGAGCGATACATTTCTAATTGCTCCCTGACTGCACAAGATTTTTTACACTTTTCTTTTTACAAAAATAAAAATGATCACATGGCAAACCTCATTAAATCAGTTCTGCTCACACCACTCCTGGCCAAGTGTACGAATTGGAAAGGAACCTGTTAGACGGACTAAGCTTTGCCAAATTCTGTGATGGCAGCATGCCTAATCCTTCTTATTCATTCCTTTGATATGACAAACGGCCAGATGATCTGTAGAGTTAATGGACGAGGCGCACACGAGCTCCGGGCACAGGTGAGAAATAAAACTTGTCGGTCATAATTCCACCACCTGTAAGTTTAGTTCACGCAAGATAAGTAACGACACCTCCGATGCCAGCGCTTACATCATTTGATGTGCAAAGCTCTTAATGAAAGACAGAGCTGTCTCGACAAAAGTGCTGACACTGGGGAAGGTTCTGGGGCATCTGGCAATATACAAGCGGCGCAGTCTTTCAGTGATGTTTAGGGACCGTCCTGGGATATACAGTGTGTGGTGAAACCAGAACATCACTGAAATATTGGAATGATATTTCAGAATAATTGAAGTGTTCTTATGTTTCAGTGAAGGGTTTTTGATCTTATGTGGGGCACCAGGCGAGACAGACACATGCAGTATGGTAAATGATCTGCTGTGGCTTTTAACATTACTCTTCAGCTAAAAACACGGTGAAAAGGAACAAAGCGATTTGCTATTTACTTTCACAGCTTTTTTATTTTCTTCTCGGCTGCATCGAATGCAGCACGACTCGAATCACCTGAAAAATGGGATACAGAGGGAGTCTCACTGCCGATGACGGTGGAAGATGTTTTCACTACCTTGGATCGAAAATCAGGTGTAAAAATTCTAACTTTCTATGAAAAATGGTGTTTTGGCGACTGTTCAGGCAGTGCAAAAGGCACTGAATAATATCAACCTCTGTGGTTGGTCCTAAAGAAGAAAATCATATTGCTCATAATACCATCTAAATGGTAAAATTAGCCCCTTCCATGGAGTTCACAAATCTGTCTGATACCGGGCAGGAACAATACGACAAGGTTAAACTCTGCCAGGAAAAAAGTGAAAAGAAGCTTGATCCATTTCGAGCAGTATGCTGCTCCGGCATGGTGAGCATGGGCCTGGTGTCTCCTCCTTCCACAGACACAAACACAAACCAGGTAGCCAGCTGAGGTTAAGTGCTACTGCTGGCTCAGATTTCGTTAAAGTTGAGATCCCTTTAAGAACTGTGGTGCTTTTCCATTGACTGGAGAGCAATAGATCCACTTCATTAATCCACTGAGCACATCTGTTTGTGCACCAGTTTCTGTTTTAAAGCTTTCCATAGATTATTTTGAACTTCTGTCAATGATCACAGAGGAGGAGACAGTTTGTCTCACATCATTCATCTGATCTTCATGCTGTTCCGAGTGTTTTAATGGCATTCGGTGCATATGAGTACCACACTATGATTTACAAATGCAGCTTGGAGCTGTGTTTATAATAATCCAGATGGTTAGACTAAAATATTGCAACACATTCCTCTCCTACTTCAATTTCAAACACATACTGAAGCTCCAATTTTTCTACATGTACTATCAACTAGTACTAGCTCTGTTTATTTAGATTTTTTGACCACTCACGGTCTCAAGAAACTAGCGATAACAGGTTTTTCTACTTTCAACGTCACAGCGTTTCTTTGTTTTTCCATGAGATCAAATGCTCTACAGCATATCCTAATAACAGAATAGTTATTGCAGTGTGACACAATTCAACTTCTAGTAAAGAGGAGAGTGCACAGTTCTTCCGTGCATTGCAATAGGCTACCCATTTAAAATTTTCCAAGTCCATTTTCAAACAGAAGGTGCAGTGAGAAGCTGCTATCCCCTGATAAAAGACTGACCATGGATCCCTGGGTCTGTGGCATTGAGCTCCATGCCTGTCAGATACATGAGGCATTCTGTGGCAGCAGAACCACAACACCACAAGCCCGTTCTTAATTACAGCCCTCATAAAGCAGCAAGTCGAGTTGAACATTACAAGTGAATCAACTCCCAAGCTTTATTTCTTTTTCTTTCGTGGTATATCCCCAAATCCAAAAGCATGACATCATCTACTCCTCCTCTCGCTCTGGGTCTTCTCGGCTCTGGCAAACAAGGCCACCAACAGATCCCAGCTTTTAATTTCCCATACATTTTAAAAATCATTATTGAACTCATAAGTCATTAAATTCATAGGCGTTGCAAAAAGAATTCCTTGGGAAAACCAGTTCCAGATTTTTAAGATTTTAATCAAAGACACAATTTATTATGGTGCCTCAGGAAGCCACTCTTGCTTCATAGGAGCAGTTGATACAGATTTACTCTTATGAATAGTACAAACTCTCGATTGAGCTCTAAAGCTTCTTGCGTTACTGTAATTAGGACCAGGCTGGTTATCCTGGAGACTGCAGACTGAAAGGTAAAACTAGTGTTACTGCACAGTCCCCGAGACCTGATACGAATAAAAAAAAAGGATAAACCACCGCTGAAAGCAATTTACCTCCAAAGATAACGCTGATAGATAAACAAGAATAACAATCAAAATCATAACCGTTGTCTCATTCGAGTTTGGTGAGGTCATACATATTCATAAAGTGGAAGACATCTAGATCTACAAGCATCAGGAATTAGATAGAGGCAAAAACAAACCGAAAGAGGCTTGATTGTACCCTGACAGGACATAATGAAGTGACGAAAAGCAACATCAGTTTACTAAAACAGCGTTTGTTCTCATCAGAAGCAATGTACCCAACCCCCCTGTTTGGTGCTTAGATTGGACGCTTTAATCTACACAGGCAAAGGGACGGAAAAGAATGCCTTTACATCTCCAAAATAAAGAGTGGCTATGATTTTGCAATGACTTATGAGTATATTAATGTCAGTGGCGCAAAACCCAACTTTTAAAACCCTCCTCCTACTATTGCAAAGCTAAGAAGAAAAAAAAAAACAGCTCAAAACTTAAAAAGAAAAAAGGGAAAGCCCTCTGGTGATGCTTCTGCCCAAATGAGAAATATGGATCTTGTTTCTTACTAAATTGTTGCCATGTTGTGAGCAAACAAGACAGAAAGGGAGAAGATGGAAATCTAAAGTTAAATATTTTACAGCTTGCATGTGTGTGCATCTATATGTGTGTGGTCAGCAGCTATAATCACCACAATCTGGGGTTTGGTCCAACATTGTTCGCCACGCCACAAGGGCTGTTATGGATGTGTGCATGCAGTTACAGACATAAAACATGAGCAGGCCAGGGTTCCAAAGGGACCAAGACACACAAACAGCACCAACATGGACATAAAGGTGAGCCACATTTCTCACTCTTGTTTAATATTTTAGGTTTTAAACAGTGTTTTTGACTAACTGAAGAGCCCTTTGGGTGATAAAAGCTGTGGCTAATACGTTTTCCTCTAAGATCGTTTACAATGTTTAGTTAAAGGTGCATTTACGATACTTCTTCCTTTAAAACACAATTACTGTTACTGGGGCATTACTACTCTACACCTTTTTCTAAATTGACATGCTCATAGATGAGCCCTCTTGATAGTGAGCCATACTGGTAGTTTCTACCTTAAACAAAAGGGACATTGTTCCTTTTTCCTTGTGAGAAAGAAGATCATTTCAATTCTATAGCATCAGATATGTGACGCCACAACCCAACAACAACCCACCCAGAAGTGCTTTTATAAAATCAATTGTAAAATTCCCATATGCACTCAGAGAAGATCCCAAAATTCTGGCAAATGGAAGTTTGTCAGGACAAGATTGGCACATGTGCGAGATAAAAGAAAATCTAGTGTCGTGGCAGCTTTTTTTCCCTTTCTTTTATCTGACAAACCTTGAGATTTTACTGATTAACTACCCTTCCCATATGCACATTCTCCATCTTTAAAATACATCATCATAAGGCACTTGTTCAGCTGTGAGACTAACATATTACTTGGCTATTGGGTCAAAGCAGCATTAACAGAGGTGCAAAAGCAAAGAAGGAAAAATGTGGCAGCCTATATTTCCTGTCAGACTCAACTCTAACATGGATTAATCTCCTGAACTTTGCCGTGAGGAGCAAATAAGATGATAACATTTTCTGCATTACTCATTTTGCTGTTGTAGCCATCCCACAGCTTGCATAGCAATGGGAGGATGTAGGATATGAGGGGTCACACTCCTCTTTTAATGAATTCCTGTTGTTTTGGCTCACAAAAGAAGCACCGAATAGATTTTATGGACATGTGTACAGGGCTCAGAGGCTCACCGGCCCCACCACAGCCAAAAGCAAACAGGATATTGACAATAACACAGTTAGATTTTCATTTATGCCTCCCCAAAGACATGTTATAGGACAAATTGTCTGTTCCTCAGTTGAAAAAGTTTGGCTAGCAGAGGAAGATATATGTCAAGTGCAAAAGACACACACAACCAGGGTAAACGGGCTGTGTAGAAAGGCAGAGAAAGGCAGCTCACGGTTGTGGGTGAATCCTACGGACAAGATTGCTGAAAATAATACATTCTCCTGTTAAACAATATCTGAAAGTGAGCTTTAGCCCTGTCACAGGTAAAAGTTTTTTAAATAATACAAAGTTTTCTAACTTTTCTGAGTTTATCCCACAGATCCATGGCTGCACAATGAAAAACCTATAGGTCTATTGAAATTTTTTGGGGGGCTGTTCAATGAACACAAAAAAAAGGCATATATAGGCTACAAAGGCGATATCTTTACATTTTTTACTTCTTCATAAAAGATTGTGAAGCGTAGCAAAAAAACATCCTTGATCTCCACTACCTCCTGAAACAGATGCTTGCAGTTTTAATTTAATTTTGATTTGTTTAAGTGTGTTTGTTTGAAGATACTGGAATTTCCTCAATGACTGTGTGGCGTCGAAAGTTTGTCAAACAGGATATTTGAATATCGCAAACATTTATAGTATAAAGTATAAAGTATAAATAAGTATAAATGCACTCGTTATGAAACGAGAGCCACAGATGTTGAAAATCAAGCTTTTGCACATGCCTCTTCCACTGTTTTTGATTTGCTGCGAGATTTGCTCAGAGGATAACCATGCATGCACCACTGTGGAGGTGTGGGGAATAGACCGATGCCAAATATGTAAAGCCAAACAGCGTATCAACTTGAACTCTGCCAAAATCCCCCATGAAGTGAAAATAAACCATCTTAAAGGTTCTGCTTTGTATCATGCACGTATAAATTGCATCACACCAATTATCTTAGTCCTACTAGAGAAGTTTCCCCGGCAGATTTTATGACGATAACAGTCGCAACACTCAGAGCTACAGTAAATGTGATTAAAACATATCACTAAGCTGCTACAAAGAAGGCTACAGAACAATTTCTTAGGGAATATGCTTTGGCTATTGCTTCAGGAAAGCATTTGGCTTTATGGGGCAATTATCACCTAAAGGAGCTGGCAGAGGCAGGGGGTCTGTCAGACTAATAATAATAACCATTAACAGTGTTTACTTTCCAACTTTCCAACATCACCAGGCATTTACAGCCATAACTAGCACAGACCACAATATGAGGCATGCATTATTTATGGGCAGTCATAAACATGCTAAAAATAAAACATCACCTTAAACCTCTATGGCGTTAAAGGAAAGATGCATGTCAATATTTCTTTTTTTAACAACCAATCCTACAAAGCTACAAATGCAAAGATGACCTGTGTTCCCTCATGAACATGTATGTACATATATTTAACCTTTGTGGCTAAACAACCACTTTATTAGGAGCTTTAATAAACAATAAGCTGAATTGACTTCAAGTCATTTGCCTCCGTCTCTACAATCACTGTTTAATGATCGTGGCACCAGGAGCTCCTGAAGGACCAGTTAACCACTTATAAGTGATTACAAATCGCATTTGCCTTTCAAAAATAGCCAAACATACCCAGATTAGCACAAAGCAACCACTTTAGTAACACTAGGTGACAGGACAAGTGTGCACTCGCAGTTTACATATGGGAGAAATTAGTGCATTGTTCTTGAGTGCAGCAGACAAGGCTTAACCTACGAAGCTGTAGGGTTGCAAAGAAACTGTGTTTAATCTCTTGGTATAAGCTGCTGCAAACTAGTGCAGGATAAACGGATCAGCTTAAACCTCAGAGATTTCTAAGATCTTTGGTATTACTTTTGGTCAAGAATCAGAGGACTTGTACAGTAATCATGTTCCGATGTTGAGGTCACAGTATTTTTAAGTTGAAGATGGTGGGTGTTGTGTTTAGCCTAATCCATCAGACCTCAGTTTTGGTCTTTCAGTTTCTAAAAGTCTGCTCCCAGTTAGCGCGGAGCCTCTCTCCATCTGCTCAACACACGGAGCGCTGCCTTGGCTCCAAAACCCTTTTTTTATTTAAAAAGAAATGCTGTAAAAAGCCCTAACACTTAGATCGGGCAATTATAAAAAAGGTATTGGCTTTTTTTTGGTGCTTAAACAAAGGTACCGGCGTCTTAGCTGAGCGCTTTATTAGGAGCATGTGAGTGTCTGCCTTCGTCTGAGTCTGGTGAGTGCCACGTTAGACCACTATAGATTTCTTCACTAAAGCACGTGAGGTCCTATTGAGCAAAACTTTGTGCTCTCCCATAACCTCTAAACATTTTTCTCTGTAGCATAAAAAATCCAAATCAGTTTCAGTTGTGTCATTAGATATTCTTTTCATTTATTTCCCTTTTCAGGCTGTGCACAAGTGCCCTAAGAGGCAAGCAAAGTGATACAGATAGATTTCTAATTAGGGGTATCATTTGTTTGCCACTGTCAACTGTTGTATGAGCTTAAAGGAGCACATAGAAATAGATCAGTTTTGCTTGGGTCTTGTTCTGTTAACAAGAGGCTTGAGGTGTTTTTTTTGCTCAGCCTCAGACAATAGAAGTTGCGGAGGAGAGAGCAACAAAGTAATTGATGGCTGTAAAGTGATCTTAATTGTTTGGTGATGGATGTAGGGAGGACACTTACAGAGCCCGACACTTGAGATAAGGCCTCACATTCCTGCAGCCGACCTGCCACTGTGTCCACCCCAGGCAACGGTGCTGCTCCAGACAACACACGCAAAACAAGGAAAACGAAGGGCAGAGCAGAGGGTAACACAAAAATGCACAAATATGTGAGAAAACAAAAACATTTTGAGACTGAACTGTGTGTTGCATACTTACCGGAGATGTCAGGTACAGCTTGTTCAGATATGTGAGGCCTGTGCTCCTCTTCTGATCGGCTGTCTGATAGAGTGTCCCCCTGCAGCCTGGAAACAACACGTAAGGCATGTACTAAAGTGTACACACTGGCACGGAGCTATGTATGCAGAGCAAGCTTCGAAGCTGAATGTCAGATAACAAAGAGACATGCATGTCTTTATCAGTCTGAGGTGATGAGACAAAGAGGAAATGTTTAACAAGTTGCTAATCTCTTTTGCAAAATCTGGGACAGTAAGAAAGGAAGACTGTGGGGTTCAGTTTGGGGCCAGCAACAAAAGCTTTTCATCAAAGCTCATTGTGTCACATCTGAAGTTGCTTTCTTTAATAATCCAATTGTACCAATGCACTTTCAGACCTAGTCCATATAGAAATAAGCAGTTTCTCTGTGCTTTGTGAAATTTTTTCATCTTTATGTTTTCACTGAGTGATTTAAGAGATTTCCCTTAAATCATTCTGTAGCTGCTCTTTATCAAAATGTAATCCAAGCCCCTATAGCTTTTTTTCTTTTTCAACGATATCTGTTTGAAATACAAGCGGGTCTGAGAGATCTGGCGGTCTCTCTAAGCTACTAAAAGATTTATGTTTCTCTGAGATAGCAAAGTAAACTGTGGGTGAAAGACAAACAGCGACTGAGCTGCTTTTCCAGTGGGAAGGTGAAGTTGTTCCACATGGCTTTTTTTTTACTGCATTTATAACTCCTCTACTAACTAGTTCACATTCTACTACTCAAGTATGGAATCAAAGCCTTTTGCTTCTCTGAGACACTTATGTTAACTGTAAATCATATAATACATACAGTATTAACCATAATTACACTGTAGTTGAGCTCTAGTCTTTTGCAGCATGCCATTTCCATGTCATCAGTGCAGCCATTAGCTGAAGACAAAGGAAAGCAATTCGTCTGCTTTTATGGCGCAGCTGCATTTCCAGCCGTAGGGTCTCTCGGTTTCTACCTCTACATTGAGGGTTTAAGAACTTTTTCAAGCGTATTCGATTTCTTTATTTCTTTCTTTAAAACATGCCTCCCTTGTCTCCTTTGCTCTTTAATAGTCTTTATAAGACCATTAACTGTACCCAAGATGACTATCGTAAGGCCTTCTCATTCTCTGAACAAAAGCTGCTCATAACCGCAAGTCTTGACTACCATTCCCTCATTACATTCCTGATATGAAAGCAATTAATCTAATGAGACCTACAAGCCCAAAAGGAGGATTGTGTAGATTTATCCATTTCCTATGACCGCACTGCCAGCTTCTCCAGAAAGTGCTGGAGATCTGGGATGTGTTTGCAAACAGAGTGCTGTAGGTTTCTGTGGCAGGAATGCATGGCTGTTAAATAAATTGATCAGATGCATGAGGGGAGTGGATGAAACACTGGTGTGGCCACAGCTAAAGCCAAATAGACAGAGACATGGCCACAGCAAATAGGGCCTCACAGCACTTTACACTTGAACCAGCCAGCGGATGGCCAGAGGAAGCAGAGCATTTCCTGAGCTGCTGCTGCTGGTTAGGAGCCTCACAGGCTGACTGGTGTGGGCAGAGTCTGGATAGAGGAGAAGGAAAGGGGCTGGGATGAGTTTCACTGTGGGGTCAGCAAGTTCAAAAAGATAAGAGATTCTGCAAAGAAATGTTACCATTTTATCTCAACCATAGTATTTATATATATATATATTTATATATATATATATATATCAACATGACTGTCTCCGTGTTCCAGGTGTGCCCGTTGAAATTAACAGAACCTTTCTGGGAAGTAACATAATTGTCACCTTCATGCTGTGGGCGTGAAAATAAGTGTCACCTTTTCTCAGCTTTGGGTGGCACTTGGCAACACCAAGAAGTGGAAAAGCCAGATGGAACGAATGCACCATACATGTGTTTAACAGCGTAACACGCAGAATCACCGACCTGTGGGAGCTCACAGGTGGAAAAAAAAACAAAAGGAGCTGGATTCTAATCTGTTTGCCGGAGGGGTGACAGGTATGTGAGGTATGCCTCTCCAGTTCTGGCCAGTGTTCACAGTGTGTTTGAAAGAGTTACATAATATAGGAAAGATTATAATCATTTACTGTATGTGCAGTGCCACTGCACGGACACATTTAAACTTAGAGAACGGCCTGATACTAAGCCACGATTGAAAGGTGTTTCTGGGAATCCAGTCAAAACATTGAGACAGGAAAAGAACTGAATATTCTTCTATTTCTTTTATGCCAAGAAGGGAATTTTATGAAAATAAACGAGTCTCCTAATAAGAGTGTTATAGACTCTTTTTAAACTCTCTGCTCCTCACTGATCCACAAACATATGTCGCGTTTAAATGCTGGTGGAAAGCGGGGCAATTCCAAATTCATGTCTTACTTCCCTGGTTATTTCTAGGTGGGAAACTTGTTTTTCCTGAGTAAACACAACAGCCTACTGCCCACACAATAAGACAGGCCTACATTTACTTTTCAAGATTCTTAAAATATCAATACAGCCACTAATTGTGGACTATATAAATGCAAATAAATGGGTTTTATAGGCTACTCCCAGGTGGAAAGCTTGTTGTTCTAAATCAGCTGGGGAGACGGAGCACACACCGCTGATCGTTTCACAGCGGTTATGTTCTAAGACACATAAAAACATCTCCAACCCATAGAAATTTGGTGAATGCCGCTGAGGCACACAGCAGTTGCCTTCCGAGGCACAAATGCAAAGACTCACAACCCATAGAGGAGCCGAGGAGTGAGAGTGTGAAAGGGTCCCAAAACTCTGCATGTTAACGCAAGCTGATCTGTGTGCTAATGTAACCTGCTCCGTGCGCGTCAGGACATGCTCCCACTCTCATCTAACAATTTGAATGTCCTGGAAGTTTTTCAAGTATGAAAATAATCACATTTGTGAAGTTGCAAAATATTAGTTGCTCAGTTTACAACGTTTATAATTGTGGAGTTGCTTTATACATGTTACAGGTGGATTAGAAGTCATATTTGCATGTACCCACAGTTTGTAATTGGTGTTGTACAACTTTTTGACCATTATGAGACACGTTTCTACCAGAATAAATAAAGTTGCAGGATGACAATGAATGACTGATGATTTATAGAAAATAAATGTGTGAGGCTATGTGTGCTGTGGGAAGGAATGACCTTCCATACAAGCAAATATTGCAGCAGACCTGAAGAAGCCTCTGACTGAAGACACCACAGTTCTGTCTTTCCTGGGTTTTGTTTCTTGCTGGTTTTGAGTTTGGTTCCTTGCTGTTCCTGCCTCTGCATTGCCTATTCTCATGTTTTAAAAAAGCCTATGTTTCTTCTGTTTCTTCTTTCCTTTTCCTCTGCAAGTTCTAGTCATGGATTTTCAGCAGTTTTGTGCAACATTTTTCTCTGCACAGTCGGCTCCATTGCTACCAGAGCAGTTCCAGTAACAGAGCCAGCTTCTTTATCAATTTGCTTTTTTTTCTTTGAGTCACTGACTCCAATGCTGCTGCATCAACAAATACTTTGAATATCTGTGTCAGCGCATACGCAAACCCCTGTACAAGCTTGATTTCAGAATTCAGGGTTTTCGGAAATGCACAAAAGGCCAACCATGTGTGCACCATTTTTCCAGCTAATTGGTCTGTTTAAGGCCCTTACATTTCCCAAAAATGACTGCCTGATAAAAATCCAGAAAGATTTGGTTCAAGAGTTAAGGGGAGTGCAGGAAGAATTTGACCTAAACCAGCAGGAGACAAGCAGACGGAGAAGAAGAACAGATGGCTGACATTACAGTCATCAAACAGAAACCACAAGAGTTTAAAAAAAAATTACTCCTGATACAGATGCTGCCATGCTTTGCCACTGATCCAACCATGGTACAAGGGTATAGGTAAGGGCTTAGAAACATCAAGTCTATAAACTGCCAACAAAAATCCAGAGATAGCATTCATTCTCCAGCAAAACCTCTGACAACGGCCCGCAGCCTGTGTGTGGAACAGAACTGATAAGCTGCATGAATGAAAGAGGAGTGGGAAACATTCCCCAAACAGTGACGGCTGTACAGGCAGATGTGTGCCTGGCGTCTCATCATGGCAGATACACGTTTATCTCTGACTGGCATCGAGGAAGAGCTTTGCCCACACCTGCCAGTGATATCGCACCAAATAAAACCTCAGAAATCTGAGCACTAGATTGCTTTGGATTATGGAGGGATCAGGAAATGTGTCAGAGGGAAAAACGATGATAAATAGAGATGGTGATAATGGAGATGATTATCCATGTAACGATTGTGAAAACAAGTAACGGTAGAATGGACTTAAGACATAACATTATTCTTCTCTACCTTGGATACAAGTGCAGATAGGGAGGGGACAATGAAGGGTGAGGCTCTTTAAGGGGTCAGGACTCAAAATAAAGGCAGGGCTGAAAGACTGTCAAGAAAAGGATTAAAATGAATAGTATCAACTTTTCAGTCTAGTAGTCTCTGAATTTATGTAATTGGATGCATGAAACATTAAATCGTGATTCCGAGAAAGCTATGGGGGTTCAGGGGAATGCATCACTAGGAGAAAATCTTCAAAATGCATCTTTAAATGGTGGCTCCTAGTGAGTTTTTCGAGAAAAACACATGGTAGAAGTTTGCCCTCAGGAATTTCTGGCAGAAGGACCTTCCAATGTTGTGGACATGTCTGCTTTAACTCAAACCAAGATCTTTTCCTAAATCATACCAAGTGGTTTTGGTACTTAAAAGTAACCAAACCACACAAAAAACAGAAAATAATGGGGAAAAAAACTCCTTATAAATCTATTAAAAATAATACACGCGTTGAAGTTTGGAGTCACAGGACTCAAACCTCAGTCTCCTACGTGAAAGTCCTTTATTAGAGCCATTCACTATTGTGACTTCCTGCTTTTGTGAACATCATGCTCCCTCATATCACTTTTAAAGCCTTTCAAGCAGAGAGCTCTGCAGGCAAACTTCTGCCACTGGCGAAACAAACTAACAAATTATTAGACTGACTCGACTTGAAGGCTTTCCCTAGCGGTTCACTGATTGTACTATCCTCATGCTTAGACTTTTTCTTCATGACTCAGAGAACAAGTGGGTGCAGGGATCCTGTCAACCACACCAAAGTTTGCTGAAACACGAAAGTCAAAATATGTTATCTGTGGTTGAAATCTCGTTTTAATGAACTGAGAAGAATAACACAGCATATGTGTAATTATGGTAAGAGAATCTTGCCACTGTGATCAAATGCTCATTTGTCAGACCTACTGTCAATCATTGATACAAGAAAGTGTGCAGTCCACTCATTCAGAACAGGGAAGTGTTCTACTAATATTTAACCAGCTATAAAGCACAAATACTTCAAGTATTTTTGAAGTAACACTCTGGAATTTGTTTAATCTTTGGCTTTCTCTACAGTTGTGTCATGAAAAACAAATTTCTGTCAGAGCCCTGCACATGCACAGCCTTCCACAGAAATGTTGTCAAGCTGAAGAGGCTAACAAAGACACCACCATCAACTACGAAAAATGTCAAGTGACAGTGTGGGATGATGTTACAAGACCTAACACGAATAAGACTGCATGTCTCTGTAGACTGTGATATTTGTGATAATCAAAAAAAGACAAGAACAGAGCAGAACTGCAGTCGCTAACAGAGGCTGCATCTGTGAGGTCGGTAAGGTTAGAACTTACATTTCAATCTCTTATCAATAACATGCTGCTGTTGTAATGTTCGGTATTTCCCGTTAGCTGACATACAAAGAACTAAAGTAAATGTCTGGAATAAATAAACACGTTTCAAAAGTTCTATCATAGGAATCAATCTTTTTACAACCTTTGCAGAGCAGAGGAACAAAATAACTGTAGTATGTACATGATAAAGAACCTGCACGTTGGCAACTTTACGGACAGAGCCAAGCACAGCAAACTTGACACAACACAGATCAAGTCAGCTAATCAGTAACTACTTACCAATAGCATCAACAAGGCTAAATCTACATCTGTCTGTCATTGTGATTTTTTTCTCTTCATTCTCTACAGCAGTGAAATTCAATCTGATGTTTATTCTTGTCCTGTCTCTAGCCTGTGCATTTTATCTCTTTTTCTCCTGTTCACTTCCTCCGATAGCATTGTCTGGGATCTGTTCGCCACAGTGGATTTTTTTCCTCCTTTTTTTGCCCAACTTTATTTTTTATGGTGACTGTGTCTTTCTTGTTGTTTTTAGTTTTTTTTTTACTTTATCTATTGTGGTAAAAGTGTGTTGTTATCTGGTTGTTGGTGCATGGCATGGTACCATAAAGCAAAACAGAAAGCAGAGTTGTGAAATGCAGTAACTCGGCCTCTGTGGGATGCGGGGCAGCCTCAGTACTGAGAATGTGCATCATGAATGTCAGTGCACTTCAAAATGAATCAGATTTACACACTAATCTGGTGTTGCTTCAAATTAGGCCAGTTGTGGCTGCTGTACAGCTTCCATTGTCAGTTTGTTTGTGCAATATGCAGCAACCGAGGTGAGAAATAGTTTAGTAAATGTAAAACACGCGTGCAGTTTCTATCCAAGCGTATCATGCTTTGTCATCCTTATAGGACGCTGTACAGACCCTCAGCAGCTCTGTCAGATTGCTGGTCTTTTAGAAGCTACAACAGCTCCTTCACCCCAACTGTTGTAAGACTTTTTAACAGTATGACAAAATGCTGAAACTGTTTTAACTGCCTTTTTGTGCTCATTACTATGTATTTACCCTGCACCATCGCTGCTTTTGAGCCAAACTGTAAAACATGGAATCATACATATGTGCAATAACCTGATCTGAACAACTTTTGAATCTTTCTTTTATACAAACTTTTGATTATGCTGGAAAGTAGTCCCTCTTAGTGAAGCGGTATTGAATGTATACAGCTTGTATATGATAAACTCAATGTTTCTGATGACACTGCAACAAGTTCATTTCCAAATAAAAGTTTATATCTGTCTGTTTATCTGTCGTCTTTTCAAGCACTGCTTCATCTGCTTAAATTGACGAGCCTCCTTTGATTTAACCATACAAGGAAACAAATGTGTTTGCATTCTTGTTGAGTGTTTGATGATGAGGATCCTGATACAACTTCCTCAAGTCTGGTAAAAAGTTGCAGTTTTACACGGGGTTATAAACGGAACAGTTTCTTGGTCAAGTGCAGTAACAAAACGCAGCCCTCTGTAAAACAGCTGCTTGTTTTATTTGTGCCTGCTTCCAGTCTTAATACTAAGCAAAACAGACAGCTATGAAAGTGGTATCGATTAGCCTGTTTGAATCTTCAGAAGAAAGCAAATGAGTTTTGTGTTTTTGAATTTCTTTAAATTCTCACAAGAACTGATCGACTCTACTGATGTGCAGAGGGCCAGATAAGAGAAGGTGGAAACATTTACCTGGCACACCTAGAGCAGATGTTGAGTGTAACTTTGGCCTGTGGTTCAGACTGATAGGAGCTGCGTCCCTGGCTGAACTTACTGCCGGATGGAGCCAGCCCCGTCACACCCTCCATCCGCAGGTCATCCAGGTCCTCTGAGGGCAGAGGGAGTGACATAGCAGAGGGGGGAGAACCAAAACAAGGAAAATGGAGAGAAAACAAGAAACAGAAAGGACAGCCATTAATCATCCTTTGTCTCTCCCTTATAAATATGATGCCCCGCGATGACAGTCTGCTGAGAGTCAAAGAAGCAAGCGTGATCATCACAGTAAGTAAACATTATCAACCCAGCCATACTGATGTGTTTCCTCACATGCACGCCATCCACACATGCTCATCCACAAGAACATGCAGATCTCTCTTTGTTTTTAACTTTGTCACTGCTTTACTCCCCACAAAACCCTTTCTTTTGAGGAACAATGTTGAGGCGTTGATGACAGCGCCACATTATGGCAGCACAAAAACAGGAAGGGCAACAGGCTGAGGGCAAAGGGGGCAAAACAATTCAGTGGGTGAGAAAATATGTGCGAGAATATGAAGGAGGAGGGAGACGGAGGGCTGGAAAGTTGGGTTTCGTCTGATCTCTCACTGTGTCCTTAAGAGCAAACAGTCGCTGCGGAGTACAGACTCACATGTACTGTGGACCCTCATCCCTCTGAAACTAAAGAAGTCCAGATGCATCAGACACGCCAGCACTGCTCATGTTAGCTTCTTAGTGTTTTTCTCTGTCTTACACTAGCAGCTGCATTTGAACACATTGCTAACAGGTGCAGAGGGCCTTTAATTTTTTCCCCACTAATATACATATTAAAAGTATCTAATCTTTTTCTACATTCCCACCGTTTCATAAGACATCTGCTTTATTTCAAACTACAGCTGTACCCTATGAGCTGACATACTGTCCATGTGAAGCAACAGAATTTTTTGACATTTGGAGGTAATTCAAGCCTGAGCAGAATCAATTGTCGTGTCATCATGGGGAACTCGCAACATCAAGACAACATCCAGTCTACTTCTGTCATAGTAGCAGTATTAGCAAAATAGAGAAAGAAAGCTGAAATCACACCAATACCAAGATTTATGACAAAACAGTGAAGTAGTGACGCAAAATACACATGAAATCAATGTTTTCTACAGCGCAGCAGAGACAGTCAAAGGGGAGCTTCTGAATGAGCCAGACCGGTTTGGTTTTGAATGCGTCCCCATGAGATTAAACATATTGCAGTACTTTTCGTGTCACAGTTCCGTTCGTGAGAATGAATAGTGAGCGGGTGTTTTGTAACTCTTGCTCTGATTTAATGTGCTGGTCAAGCTGATTTAATGTCGGTCAATGTTGAATCAACATTTTCAGTGGTCACCATGACAATATTTGTGCTGTGTTCTTCTCAGACCAGATGAAGGGTTGAGAAAGGGAAGGTCACCTTTAGGACATACTCAGTTTTTGCTGCTGCTGTTTCTGCTACTCATACATGTGGCGCAGTGCGTGCCTGACTCTCTGACTGTTTAGGTATTTGATACCAACAATGATACTTTTTTTTTGGGATCGCGTTACGTCGCCCCTGATTTGGAGGAGAAAAAAAACTGATTGGATGACACTTGCTCATGAGAACTCTTTGCCTCCATCCATTCATCAGCGAGGCACAAATCCAAAAAAACTCATCTGTCACCTGTCTCCACTGGGTGTCAGGAAATAACTGATCCAACATTTAAACACAGCATTTATCTGTGAATATATCATGACCTGAAATGACATGTCTGAACTTTGAACGGCTGACGAGTAAAGTTGTTGACACCCAATGGATCAGTTGCTGTTTGCCCGTTGCCCCAGAGGATTAATGTCATTGACATTGGTGGGCTGGAGCCGCAATGATGTTAAATTGCGGTTGCCAGCTTTATATGAAGTAACATAATAACTTCCACCAGGGAGGTTATGTGGTTGGTGGAGTTTGTCAGTTTGTTTGTTAGCAAGACAGGTGCATTTCAGTATCACTCCCACTTGTTTGAGTCCTTGTTGGCAGGAATACTGAAAGACTAATGGACTAATTTGCATGAAAGTTTTATCAGAGATGGGCCACAGTCCATGTTAGATGTGATTAATTTATGATGTCGACTTAGATCTGGATCCAGAGATTTTTCATTAAGTCTTGGAGAATGTATTCAGCCTCACACTGCATTGCCCTTGGTAGTGTAAAATAATAATTAGTTTGTTAATTAAATGGTAAATGGTAAATGGACTTGTACTTGTATAGCGCTTTTCTAGTCTAGCTGACCACTCAAAGCGCTTCACTACATGCCACATTCACCCCTCTCACACACATTCATACAGCACGTCTTAGGACATAACTACGTGCTTTCTAATCATTCACACACATTCATACCCCCAATGATACACTGGGGGAGCAACGTGGGGTTCAGTGTCTTGCCCAAGGACGCTTCGACATGTATCCTGGGGAAGCCAGAGTCGAACCACCGACCTTCCGATTGGTGGGCGACTGCTCTTCCTCCTGAGCTACAGCCGCCGATTACAATTAGTAGTTGTAATCAATCAAATTTATAGGAGTATGGAGTATGGATGGAAAGATATGATTAATACATCTATTCTAATTGGATGTCATCCATTTTTGAACAAAATACATTTCAGATAATATGTGTTTTCTGAAATTAGACATTTACCCTTATCTTTTGGCTGGGCCTGCACTTGACACAAATACGTTTATGGATTGACTATGGCTCAGTAACAAGCTCGGGCTTGAAAGGCGTGGACACAATGATTTTTGTGCCTGTCCCTGTTGCATATGTCTATTCATGGCAGTTCTCCTGTCAGAATACAAATTTAGTTAGGGACACTACTGAAATTAATCAGGAGGTGTCAAATAGAAAGATCTGCGGTGAGCTATTTGCTGCTGATTGCTGCATTATTCACAGCCCAAAGAAAGCATGTCTTGGGGCGGCTGTAGCTCAGAAGGAAGAGCAGTCACCTACCAATCAGAAGGGTTCAACTCTCAGCTTCTCTGGGCCACATGTTGAAGTGTCCTTGGGCAAGATACCAAACCCCACGTTGCTTACTGATGCATCCATCAGGTGTATAGATGTGTGTGAGTGAATGGGTGAACATGGCCAAGTGCCTTGAGTGGTCAGCCAGACTAGAAAGGCACTATACAAGTACAGTCAATTTATCATTTTATACCTATTTTATTCATACAAGAAACTATCTGCTTTCTGTAGCTTTTTATTCACAGGTCAAGCATTTAGCACAGGTTTGTGAATTATCATAGAGTTGCAAAGCGTAAAGGCTAATTTGTATAGCTTATACTACTTCATATATGGCAACACCAGAGGTTTTTAACTTTTTAAATAATTGCTCAGGCCAAGGCAAGTCATGTTCTATAAGCATATTAGTACGACAGCTTATACGTTTCCTGCTAGTGTGGCAACAGGTGTTTAGTCCTGGTAACAACGACAACATAACCGCAGCTTTTTTATAGCTCAGAAAAAAAGCATCTTTAAAAAACACACACATTTCCTGAATTTTCACTCAATATGTTTTCAGTTAAGTCCTGTAAACAAATCATCTCACTGTCAAAATCACAAATGACAATTCTGTTCTGTCTTTCCTACGTATTCATCTATACATAAAATGATCTAGATCATAAAGTCTTCTTAGTTCTCCAACATCTTGATCTCTGGCATCTGTAATGTCACTCCTACACACACCACCAGAGAAAAGGGGTTGTTTTATTGTTTTGAGAAGGACAGATAAGCCACATTCCAGTAATACCCTTAAGCAGGGCAATATTAAATGTCCCATTCATCACGGAATGCATTGAAGAGGTGGGGCCAGAGAGAGCCACCAGCGATTTGGGCAATTTTCTGGTCGTGGGAACTGCTCACTTTAGTGCCTTCCTTCTTTTCCTTTTTTTCCTCGTTCATTCCCACTTCTTTCCCCTCTAGCTATTACCCCCTCTTTTGGCAACTAACCAATGTGGCATGCCGGATTTTCTTTGGGTCATAGCCCATGATACAAATCATTAGTTGACACTTGGAAACATTCACTTGTGAGAATGCAGCTTTCATGAAATACGAAACGAATAGCAGCAACCGGCCCTGACCCTGAAAGAGAACATGACCTCAGTGTGCACAGCTGCTTGTCACCTCAACTCCGTCTTTGTCTTTTCAACTTGTTTTCTTTCGGACGCAAACAATGTGACACAAATACAGAGAAAGGCCTATGTGTCTGAAGAAAGATAAAGGTCATGGAGATAAACACAATCTTTTCTCTCAAGTGCATCCCACACAGAAAACTGATTAAAGGCTGCCTGAACAGAATGCAGCAGAAGCTGAAACATGCAGAAATAAGTCCCTACATTTTGCTCTGAAACGAGATAATCTGTACTTGCAGTTGCTTCTCAAGTATCCCCTTGTTGAGGCTCCTTTTAGCTTAACAACAGAAGACGTGGTTTGAGATAAAGCTGCAGATGGAAACAGTTCTGTTCGTTTGGTTTGTGTGTGCTACTTTTATGTGTTTGCGTGTTTGTGGATATGGAAGTGAAAATGCAAGAATAAGCCATACCGCAAAACTGCAAAAGCTTAAGCCCCCGACAGCCCCATTTTAACCGCTTTATTGGTCCTGGATGTAACTCATTAAGATGGCATGCAATATGCTTGTTCAGACCTGGAGCAATCTCCACACGCTTCTTCCTTTCAATTTGTGATGCAGCAAGATTCTTTTTGCGTAATGTCATTGTCTCAAGACACATCTCCTTTTTTCCATCAGTGTTGGGGAACATCAGGGGTAAGGCAATAATTCCCAGCAAAAGTCAGAGGGTTAAGCATTCCAAATGTTTTTCATTCATGAGGCAGAGAAATAAAGGCTTAACCCTCGAGTTTTAAGATCCTGTTCTCATAAGATACTTAGGTTTAAAAAAGCTCTCTAAAAAAAACACAACTTATTAATGGGTTAAGAAAGGGTGCAGCCCTTCATCTGTGCAACAGCAGTGTGACTCTCAGCTATGTCATCTATGAGGCTGAATTCAAACTCTTCTACCGGGGGGAGAGAGAAGTGACACCGTGCTATCTCTGAGAAAGGCCTGAAATGAAGCATCGTGAGGTTTGGGTGCTAACATTTTAAATAACTTCTTCTTTATGAGCACCCTCTTTCATTTAATTTAAATTTTTTTGCATATCAGGATGAAATAAAAAATGCTGTCGCCCCTACCAGGTCTCAAAATGAGGTAAACACAACCTCAGATGAAAAACAGCCAACGCATTACATCGTGTCGTTAAGACTAAAGAGGAGATGTTCGTCATACCATAGCAACAAGTATTCTGAATCATGTGCTTACTCCGTGTCTTGTCTAGAGGCTTTTCTATGCTGTACAACTTTAGACGTATAGTAGTAGTCAAGAGGATGAGATTTCTGCAGTCTAATGCAAATAAAGTCAGAGCAAACTTGTACATATCCAAAACAAATCGCCTAATACATTATGTAAACTACACTTAAACCTTAACTTAACTCAGCTTAGTTTTTTCATGTGAAAATTCCTGACTCGATGCTCCCATCAAAGTTTATGTCAACACACAGTGCATTTGGTGTGTATAAGTGTCAACTTAGTCCAACACGTGCGCTTTCTCTCCACGTTCACAATAGACCTCAGCATGCCTCCCACACAATACTACCATGATAAGTTTACAGTGTGTCTCTCGCAGGACCAGTTTACCCTGAGACCATGACAGCCTCCAAGGCCTCCGTCTAGACACAACAAACGTCTGTCCACACTCGCCCGTTTGTCAGCCCGTCACATTTTCACTCCCCGGGCACAACCATGCATGCTCCTCCTGTCTAACAACAAGGCATGGCAGATAAATAAAACGTGCCTGCACTGTGGGGTGGGGGGTAGGCATAGTAAAGGTGGGGGGGTGGAAACTATTCAAGCGATGCAATCCCAACAAAAGGCCCGAGCGATGAAAAATTCCGTGCCGCAATCACTCACTCACAAGTGAAGCCAGAAAGGAGTGGAGCAGAGTGCACAGATAAAGTGTTGGCGTGCTCTTCTCTCCAAGTTTCCATGTAATTTAATGTTGTTTAAATAGCACACGGACTGACTGGCTCTTTGCTGCTCTTCGGGAAGCTAAGAACAGAGCTGAAGTCATAATTAGCGCACAAGCTTCACAAATAGCTTAATGTACACCTTCTCGGATGATGCGTTGACAGATATATGGGGTGGAATCATCCCAAGCACTACCGCACACGTGGAGATGGAAGACGCGCACATACACACTTCAGAGTCTCCCGCATCATGTCGGCGGCATTTCATCGAGCGCTCTGATTTATTGTGTCTCATCTAAGTGACATAATTAAATTTTCCATTCTTTCATGAGCAGCGGCGACGTGTAGCCACAAAACACTGGGCTCTAATTAATAGTCTGTATGTGGCAGATGCTCCTTACGGTGAACAGCCAAGAGTTGCACTCACTCACATGTGTGAGCAACACACTCAGACGGGCAGATAAAAAGGCGCACAGCAACACATGCAGTGACACTTGCAGACCTCACACTTCTGCTGCCCTCACACATACAACCAACATTTGTGCTTCATTAGGCCTCAAACACAATGCCTCCACTTGGCGGTTGTCGTCACTTGGGCATCTTTGATGTAACTCGCGACAGAGACACATTTGTTTGGCTTAGTATTGAAAACAATATTCCAACTTACATATCATAATTATGTAGCGGCTTTCAATGGCACCGTCACTCTGAGACTCTCGCCTCCTGGCCTAAAATTACGACTGCTCGGCTCTAAGGCCTCACAGCTCTGAAAACCCTGATCAGAATCAGATGGGGACACACATGAGTGGGGTAACATCACAGCTCTGAGGTCTGTGGAAAGTCTTATCACAGACCTTGCTGCAAACCTCCTTTCAACTCCCTTTCTAACCGCAAATATACCAGAGATTAGGACGTTGCTGTAGACACAGCAGCTTCATGTATTGATGAATTACAGGGCCAGTCAATTCATTTGGTCCTTGAGCTTTTTTTTTTTTTTTTGGAATGATACTTGATCTTAAAGAACGCGTGTTGTAATGTTTATCAAAACATCTGTCTGCCAGGATCAAGGTTGCCATCTGAAGTTTAAAACTAATTTCTTTTTAATCACTGGCAGAACATTTAAGTAGTCAATCAAAAGGAAAATAACTTTTTTAAGAGGCATTTTAAGAGAGGCTGCAGAAAAAAACCTACAAATATGTGTTAAACTTCTTTTTGTTTTTTGTAAAGCTTTTGTAAAGTGTTTTGTTCCATACAGTAGATGCAGCTTCACCTTAGTAGTCACCCATACAAAAACACACACGCCCGGGCTACTTATTACACCGCAGTTATTGCACTATATTGTCAGGTACAGATCTCATAGGTCTGCTGATTTCCCAAATCTTAATCTGGAAGCAGACAGGAGCCAGGAAACAGTGACGTCTCTAGTAAAATAACCCATAATAACATAATGCATCTATTCACACAAGGCCTTTATCTGTAACTCTACATCACAGCACTATCTAGAGATTACATACTTGTCCATCTATCTACAATCTTTTGATTCTGTCTGACGACATGAGTCACAATACAGCATCAGTGTACCCATTCAGCTGGCTTCCTTGCAATTAATCTGCCTAGTCCATCTAAGGTGCATATGAACACAGGAGATGATTGCTGGTATTAGGCTGTGTGCCACATATTGGCTAAGTCTGGATTCATATTAAGATCACAGCAGTCTGCTTGCCTATAGGTAATTGCTTCCAGTAATACCACCGTAACACCAGAGCAATTTGCCTCTCGATTAACGTATCCATCTGCACAGTGGAGACTTTTACAGGCGTCAAATTGGCCACAGTTACACTTTTACTGGGGGAGGTTCTTTATACCAACAGGCCAGCAAAACCTTCAGAGGTGAGCCAAACTCTTTCAAGCCGGTATGCTGAGTAACAGATTTAGTGCCGAAGGAACTTTCACCACTAAAATATAGCACACACTCTCGCCTACCTCCTCCCCTTCATCTTAATGCACCATGATGATACTGCTTTGTTTTTGCTGGTTTACACCGTTGCCAAGGCAACTGTTGTGTCTTTAGTTGTTTGGGCAACGATGAAGGAGGCAATGGTGATTGGAGTGTGTGTGTGTGTGTGTGTGAGGCTGCTGGCGTCAAGAAATGCAGCTCTTGTCTGCTGACACTGGCAGTCTGAACACGTGCATGGATGCACATGTACGTTAAGTTAATCTACCGCCAATGTAATGAAATGAGCTGTGTTCTTTACAGTCTTTGCTTTATACTTCTGCAAAACAACTTTCCAGAAGCAATACTGTAGTCATTTTTTCACGAATTACACAAATTTCACAGCCGTGCCAGAAAATTTCAAGAAATGAAAAAGGATGCACACCCTACTTCTACTGTAAAGTTTGACATGTCATGACATAATAAAACAAAGAGTCACTTTGACTGGACTATTGCAACACATTTTCTTTTTCAGACATTCTGTTGTAAATTTGCTGCTGTGTTTGAGCTCATTGTACCGTTGCATGATCCAATTTGTGATAAAGCTGTGGCTGTTAGACAGATAGCCTCATATTTGCGGTTATAATACTTTGGTCAACACAATGACTGCAAGGTGCTCGGGTCTTGTAGCTGCAAAACAAGCCCAAATGATCACCCCTCCACCACTGTGTTTGACAGTAGATACTGTATGAGAAACATCTCAACTTTGGGCTCGTCTGTCCAAAGGACCTTGTTCCAGAAGAAGTTGTTCAGAGGCAACTTTGCAATTCTAAGCTGTGCTGCCATGTTCTTTTTAGAGGATGCTTTCTTCTGCAACCTTTAAAAAAAACATTCAGTCTTTCTCTAATTGTACTGTCATGATCCTTAACCTTTGATGTGCTAACTGAGGACTGTAGAATCAGAGAACCGGTAAGGACGAGAGCATTTTTTTTTCATCCTGATACGAAAACATTAGAAATGAAAGAGGGTGTACTGTCATCCATCCCATAACTTTTAGAAAGGTTAATTCTGCTTCACCTTAGTTGGTATAAAACAAAATATGACATAAAATGGAACACCATTCTAGCAGCTCTGTAAAGGGCAAAAAAAGGACAATAGCTTAAAGAAAACAATTAATTTAAAATAGCCTCTAGCATTAAAATGAGCTTATAAATGATCAGTAAGGTCTCATCAAGAACACTGGGTAATCCATTGTATCCAAATGCTGGATTTTTCTTGCGACGAGTAACAATTTTATTATGCTAAATACTTTGCTCCTTGACCACAGACATCCATCTAGTTCAGAAACTGACCAGGCTGGGCAACGATGTCACACAGATCACTTCATGTGAAATTTCAGGCTGGTTGAGAAAGTAAAAATTGTGAACAAGAAAAAAACGGGCTAGTGTGTTGTATTGCAGACATTGCTTGAACAAAGAAGATACAGCACTCTCAAACAAAGAAGCCACACACAGCTACTGTAACTCATCCACCAGTCCCTGACAGAGCTTTATCTTGCCCTCATCTTGTCCCTGTCAAATCTTCACTGCTACTCTTACATCCTCTTCTCCTGTTTCAGGAATCACGCCAGAGTGGGTTGACTTACTGAAAGGGTCTACTGGCTAATGCAGGGGGGTCTGATGACTGTCATATACTGTTGTTTTACACTGAGAGAAGCTCTGTTACCTTCTGGAGGAATGAAAATGTATATGGGAGACGGACTCCTCCCACGCTGTTGCTTCTTTAAGCCGAGTAAAGGTAGACCAGGGTGAAATGAAAGCTTACCATTTCCTTGCAAAATATGTTTTGTCACGAAAGAGGATATTGTTTTTCCAATGCCAGCATGCGTCTAAATTAAACATGTTTCAAACATATATTCACAAAAGTAGAGCTTGAGAATTCAAAACATATGTCTCTGAAATGGGATAATTCCACCATGGATGACACAAGCAGTAACTCTGCAGCAGGGAGCCGGCTAACTCATAGCATTAAGTTACCGTGAAATAACACTGCAAGTCTAAAAACTGGGCGTTTTTCCCCACACTCTGAACTCAGCTTGTTTCTTGTTTGAGATAAGTATATAACTGCGGTCTCACCACCACCCAGTGAAAGCTAGAATCCTGACATTTTCCATGTTTTTACAAGAAGATGTGAGTCATATTCATCTTCAATATGGCTTTGACTGTGGTGAATATTAAGAGCAGATCTAAGGAAAACAACTGGGAAAACACAGCGAAATACTGTCCCTGAGAGCAACTAGAGAATCAATAAGAGTTAGCTGCGGAGCTCACATTGTTTTCTCTTTTCTGGAACAATCTAAGACAAATCAACCTTGAGTCATGTCTTTGGTTTTAGAACTGCATGACATTGGGAAAACCTTGGCTACCACGACTAAAAACCATTCCAAAGAGATCTTATTATTTCCTCATAAGCTTCATATTCGGGTACTGGCAATAATACACCCAGCATGGAAAACACTTCTCATTATGAAAATGGTGATTGCTCTCTTTGTATCTTTAAAAGCCTGTTTTTATTATACACCTTAGCCCCTCAGAGAAGTTGAAGTTGATACACAGCAGGGCAAACTAGTGCGCCTTTCCTGCCTCCTACTGGAAATCTGGCAATATGTTTAGTGCTCACAGTGGCTCAGAACTGCCCTCCCAGAGGAGGATGGCTGATGAGTCTTTTCACCTCTCACTATCACAGTTGCTCACAGTTATGCGGTTTGGACTTTTGTGTACGGCATGCATAAGCTCAACCAGGAGCCGATTATCAGGTGCAATGAACGAAGACCTACCCAACTGATTGTACAGCTCGCACAATGAGACGCTTGTGATGCACATCTGGAGTGACCATACGTTACTTCAGGATTTGTTTTGGCATTCGCCAGAACAAAGACTGCAGTATACCAAACAAAATAAGAGGAGTCATAAAGCCTGTGCACATCGATTTTATCAGATGAAATACAAATGTGCTCATCAGGCACAATAATTAAATTGTTAACCTGGCTCAGTGTAATTACTGTAATTACATATTTCGACCACTAGATGTCATCCTAAGCAAATACATAAAATATATAGCCTCCGACAATGTGTGGTGTTGGAGAAGCTGGCTTGCTGCACAAGGAGGACGTCCATTCTTGCATTCTCCACACCTGCTTCATCCTATGCATAGTGTGTGTTAGAATCTATCCAAGATGACACTTTATAAGGATTTATAAGCTTTGTGAGGCTTTTTTTAAACTTGTAACTTTACAGCAAGAGGTGCTTTTGATGGGTCATAGAATTTCCAACAGTGTTTTAATAATGTGAAGTTTCACCAGTCTGACTTCTGCAGTTCTTGAGGATCCCTTAACCACTCCAGGAGCACTGCTGAACAGCTGACCACATGCTTTAACCTTTATGTGCACAGCAGCAGGGGGAAGAAAAATAAAAAGCTCCACTGAGAGTCAGTGTTCTACCACAGGCTCATCATCTCTGCCTAAATTCAGCAGTCATCTTCGGTATGCACAAATTTGTGCCAATACCTTCTTCCTCAGTGAAGCCGAGGAATCCTCCAGAGGGTCTTCCATTTCTTTGAGCCACTGCACGTTAGTAGCCCCAACTGTCATAAACTCTACAGCAGTGAGGAGGTCAACACAGAAGCAGCATCTCTGGAGAGCTCCATGAACAGGCCTTGACAGAAAGTCAGGAATGACCTCGCTGTATTGTTTCCTCTGATTTACAGCCCTGGACTGTAGTGTAAAAGCCACTGAGGGACTATGTCTGGGTTTTGGAGTTATGATCAAGGAGGGCCATCACAGACCACCAACACCCTGCTTTATGGTTGTATTTATCACCATTATGTACTACTGTCTTGGGTCATGACTGTGTGAGGCTGGTATAAGAGAGGAGACACTTGGAGCTACAGGATAGAAAACAACCCAGCCGACATTTGTATGTGAGGTATATTAAAATTAATTAATTCATAAACTGACCCTCAGCAGCAGACACAGGGCCTAGAATAAAATCAAAGAAAGAAACACTAAAACACACAATCCCTCAAACATGACTTAAGTAAATGATTTGTGTCAGTGGTGCAGAGGGTTTCATTCCAGGGCATCTTAGCTAATTTGATATATTCCGTTAGCAGTGCTCAATCAAACAATTGGATGACTGACTAAAAAGATTAACAATCCCGTTTTTTTCCAAAGTAAAAAAAATAATAAATAAAAAAACCTTTTTTAAAACATTGTTTTCGGTTTGCACTAAGTGGTGACAACACCACAAAAGGTGTTCATTTCAAATAAAACTGCGTAGTTCCGACATCTGAATATTTGTTTCAGCTTCAGTACATGCAGCCCGTGGGCACTCTCTGTCACATATCAATAAAATAGTGTGACCCTCTGGATGACCCTGGTGCTAACAAGCAGAAAAACCTCAATGCTGCCTTCAAGCGCAGAGAGCGAAGGCATATGTAGATTGTGTGTCGCCACAGAGCTGAAGCTCTAAGGAGAACGCTTGTGAAGCTCTGTAATTGCAGCACATGTTAGACGCAAACAGAGAGCATTGTGGGTTGTTATTCCTCAAAGTTAACCGAGAACATAGTTTATGTAAAAGCTATAAGCTTGTATATATAGCTATAAGATATACTTCAAATCTAATCTTGAAGCACCTGATGCAAGTAAGTATGAACGTGAAGTGTGATTTTAAGCTGCTTCACTAAAAAGATCCACCACCACTGATAAAAATCACAACATCAGAGAGACAAAATGGGAGGAACTTTTAGAAGAGCTTCAAAACATAAAGTATTTCAGGCCCCAGATTCAATTTGGCATGAAGCATTAAATCCTGCGTCTGCACAGACAGCATGACAAGCTCTCAGACCGTCCACTAAACGAGGCTGAAACAAGACTTCATCCCAGGTGCTCTTTCCACCTCTACCAATCCATCACAAGCGAGCACAAAGTGGCATGAGTGGCATGAAGGAATGTGAATAATATGCGCTCAGATGCAGAGAAGTAAATCAAAGGAGCTACTCTGTGATTCTCCAGCTGTCAGAATGGAAAGGTAGACTCACTGGGTGAGAAGAATGTCTCACCAGATTATGTAAACAAGGGAAGCAGCTTCTTATAACAGCCAATATATGCATACACTTCCTTTACAGGTTTGCACAAATGGAACACTTTCCTTCCACGAAGCTGCCCCCAGTGTGTACTGAAGGAAATTCCACTTCTTTTAGGTAAAAAGCTTACTTCACCAGAACAGCATCTACTCCTCTCTGAGTGGGCGCTTTCCTGTTCTCACCGATGTTTTCCTCTTTTTCTGTAAGAGAGGGTGTGTGAGCGGCTGGGCTGTGAAGCTTTAGGTATCACACTATTTGAGCCGACTCAAAGGGTCAATTAAAAAGATCCAAAGAAAACAGAAGTAAGTTTTAAAGCAGAGTTAAGCCATTTGTAGGGTTAAGCTTACAAAGGTGAGTGAAAAAGGTGCAATATTTTGAACTGGTGACACCATAAATGCTGCCAGATTAATCAGATCAAGTGGGCATACGTTATATATCTGTAGCAATGGAAGCTAAAGAAAAAGATAAAACATGTAAATTCCAAAGTGAAACTAAATCAGAGGTACACTACAGAAAGCCACAAGTTTTTTCAGCTAAAAAACAGAGTCAACCCTCATTTATAACACCATTTATAAACAACGCAGCCTCCCTTACCGTATCATAAAGGTATGCATCGTTATACTGAACGGACATGTTATGAAACTAAACAAGATGCCTAAAATATGCACATGAATGTACATGTGCACTTCTTAAAATTTGTGTGGAGCTTTTAACTCGAATGCTGCTGCATCTGCAGTCATTTTAGCAGGAATTTCAAGCTTCTTCCACAATGAAAGTAAACACTAAACAGAAGCTTCTATACCTTTAACCCCTTCATATTTATAGTTTTTGGAGTTTTCTCCACAACAATGATGTAGTGGTAGGACACTCTTTGGCTCGATTCTCTGCATTAAAAATCAGACCGACGCAGACATCCTGCATACAACAAAAGCCTGGAAACCCAGCAGGTTCTTTAAAGTCTTCAGCTCGCTCAGCAAACTAACTGGAGCTTCTTAAACAGGTGAAAAAGTCATCGGTATGGAAGCAAAGAGAAACATGCTGCAAATCAACTTTACCAAACTGAAGAACTGAAGAAAAAAATGTGGTAAACAAACCTTCTTTTTTACATTTGTGAATTGATTCTGAATCTTAGAAAACAAGGATTTCGGTTTCTAACGTCAATCGATTTTATTTTCTCCAGCACCTCCAGTGAATATGTTGGATTAAAGGGCATCCTTTCAGCAACGCAACAGTAGCACTGGGTAACTGGAGCCAAAACCGTATGAAAGTGCACATCTTATTTTATGAATCTTCCAATTACAAAACAAAAAGAAAGTTTAATTCTTTCTTACTTTTATTGTGCCTCATTTTATTGTTGTTGCCTTATGAATTCCAGTTTTTGGGTCTGTCTGTGATGCTTGCTTTTCTTCCCTATTTTTGTGGTGTGTAAAAAACAGGCGTCTCAGACACGTGACAGCCTGGTTGATGGGCAGCTCGGCTTATAATCATCTTTGTGTAAGTTTATGTTGTATAAGCTTGTGACATTACCCAGAAGCTCCATGGCATCGTCCTCGTCCTCAATCTCTTCTTCCATAACGGAGGGGGTGGGGCTGTTGACTGAATCAAAGGAGTCTTGAGACAACATGGCCGCCAGGAGCTTCTTGTGATGCTGCTGCTGCTCCTTCAGCCCTTTGCTCTTTGTTTCCATCTTCAGGCTGAGAGGAAACACACACAAGATACTGTCATTCAAGAACATGTAATTACATGGCCACTCGTTTTTAAGATGTATTTGAAAGAGAAACGTTATCAATGTGATGCTATCATCACCCCGTGGGACATTTTTTGAGAATTGAATTAATCCACAAACAAATTTAGGATGATTTATCATGTTCAAGTTGTTATTGTTCTCATCCTCATGTGCCAGGCTCGTATCTCAGCAGTACTGTTATTGCCTCAGCTGTGTGCAGGTGGTATGGGTAGCTACACTCCCTGGTTGTTAAGAGACTAAACACCATGGAGTCTTTTCAAGTGTCATGCAGGTAGCCTACACCATGCTATAAATGGCTGGCAGGCAGAAGATAAGACGAGGTAATTGCTCTGAGGTGAGCAGCAGAGCAACGGTTGCACCACCGACCACAAACCATTAGGAGTTTAGAGGACGTTAGTTTGAAAAGTGAACTTGAGCTCAGGTTTTATGAGCAGGGAGTTGTTGAAAACATCCTTTGTAGCTCTTAGTCCTCACAAGCAGCAACAATCGGCTCCAAACAGACATGACTGAGAACAAGAAAGCTGCCAGAAATTAAACTAAAGATGAAAATAACAGAAATTCTGAATCACTCATTTCCTGTATTTCCGTATAGTCACAAGAGTCATTAAACAGGAGTACTGCTTTGTTTACATTTAATTCACATAACCCCACTATTTATTGTATCATAAAGGCCTATGTTAACATCTCTCACACACGGCCATTTGTAATCATTAGTTGCGGTTTGCCGTCCTGATAGGATGCAGCTGTGGAAATGCTCCGTTCTCTGCAGCAGCGACAGCACCATAAGGCTTCGGTTCTCAGGCTGTTTTAATTAAAAACAACAAATGTCAACATGGAAACAGAGAGCGCTTCTCTCCACATTCTCTTTGCCAAAAAGTTTTCTCTCCGGTAAAGACTGTCTGCATCTCTGACAAACTCAGAAAAGGCCACGTTTCTACACGCTGAAAAATACAGCGATGAAAGCTGGCCTCCGTGTTACTGAAGAAATTCATTTTCATATCTCTCGAGCTGAGGGTGTGGGTCGTAGGGGTGGGAGAGAATTTATTTGATACTAATCTCAGTTTAATGATTTCTATTTACAGCTAATAGGGAAGGGTCAAAAGATGACTGATATTCCATCACACCCTCTGTGTGGTGTGTGTGTTAATTACATTGATTAGTTTGATTGCGCATATGAGCCAGTTTCCACGGCTGTTGTTTTTTTTTAACTCTCTTCTTTTACTCTTTGTGATTGCAAATAATTACTTTAGACCTGATTATACAAATACATATATATATATATATATATATATATATATATATATGTGTGTGTGTGTGTGTGTATGTCTGTACCTGATCAGCTCAGATGTCAAAACAAGTTTTGATGAGTTAAGACTTTCAGCCGATGTGAAGCCTAATCATTGTCCCAAAGATTGTGAAAAAGTCAACCATGCCTCCTTTCACCTCGGCTGGATTATTGGAAATCCTTGTATGTGGGTGCAGAGCAATCATCTCTCTGTCATCTGCAGCCTCTCGTCTTTTAACAGGAACAAGTATAACAAATATCACATTTGATTGAGGGTTTTTTAAGGCTGGTTGGACCCGGCCTGTCCAGAGAAACTTTTCCATCGTACAAAAATAGAGTTGATCGTTTCTTTAGAGTGGCCTCTCCTGATCTGTGGAATTTACCGATTCACATACGAACTCCTCGGACCCACATCCTTTTCATCCTTCATTTCTTATTGTTTTTTTCGTTTGTTTGTTTTATCATATGGAAGTCGCTTTACTACTTTTAGTCTACATTTTCTATTGATTTCCCTCCTATTGTGTTTGTGATGTTATGGGATGTTATTTCATGCTGCGCTTGTTTTTTCTCGTCCACACTCGTGTCTTTTCTAAGTGCTTTGGGAATAAAACTGACAACAGCACTGACCACCAAACAAAAATAGATGTGGGCCACAAAGCAGGCTTTCGCAGGACCTTTGTTTATAACTACCTATAACTGTGGATACTGCTGGTGATAAAGGAAACAATGTAAAGACATTTCATGAAGATAAAAGGACCCAGTTGAGCAGTTTGTTTTGCTATCAGGCATTGAACAAGAAGGTCTTACTTCACTGTATGACCAAAATAAACCATTCACTTGAACCTTGATTTCCCACGAGCCTCTTTAATTACTCCCTCATAATGCATAAGGAGAATTGGCAGTGCCCCCCACCCCCTCCTGATAATCAGTGATGGTGGGCTTTAATGAGGAATCAGAGCAACATGTTTGTAAATGAAAACAAGCAAACACACGATAATAGAAAGAGGGAGATTTAGCTTACTTGGCAAAGAAGTCATACACATAAGAAAAAATAAATTCCAAGTGTACAAGCACTCGTGGGGATAACCCATTAAGGCTCAGAAGGGATTTGAAGACAGGCATTACTGGGTTTTAAATATGATGGCTAATTTCTAGCCTCTCTAACATAAATCATAAACCTATCCGGAGGATCTTAAACTCCAACCTCATGACCAGACACAACAACTAAAGCAATACATTCATTTATTCCCGAAAAACAGCTCGGAAGAGATGAAAGGGTGAGTCAAACACTTGCAAATGTAGGTTCCCTGCAAAAGCATCAAGATGTGCAAGAAATGATCCGTCTGATGAGCCTCTCACACTCATAAGCCGGAACACAACATCTCATTTACACACACGCAGAGTGGAGTGCATCAGTGAGCCCACGCACACATCTCTGGCTCCCAGATCAGGCTTCTAAGTGATTTCTCCCTTTAATCCAACCTTACAGTAATCTAATAAGATTAAAAGTGCGTGTGTCAGCTGAGGCCTGCACAAGACTTATGATTTTTATATCCCGTCCTCGTTTAATTAGGCACATCGGTGGCTGAACTGCATGAGACACACACACTTATGCAGACGTATACATATACATAAAAGTTCACACAGCTTTATTAATTAAGTCATTAGCACAATGCTCTGACTTCCATTAATTTTGAACAGCCTCATCTGACCCTAATTTTAACCACAACCAATTTAAATCTACCACAAACCTGAATAACCACCTAAATAATCCTGACCACCACCAAAGAAACGACATCATGCCACATTAGGATCAGATTATGGTCCAAATGACAACTACCGGTCCCAACAAGCTGTTGTTAGTATTAGAATGGTCCAAAGGGGGTAACAAAATAAGTATACACAAACACACACACACACAAGTATACTAACATAATCTTTTTCATTCTTTTTTAAAAAGTTCCCAGATTTAAAGACAAATGAATTAACAGCTCATTTTTTTAAACAACAGGGACAAAATTTCTTTGGCCTTGAGCATGCGGAAATGAGGTTAGCTTTAATTTGAAACTAGGCTGAAGCAGTATCATGGCAGAATGTTTGATCACTCCTTTGAAATGGGATTATCAAACCCATTCAGATGGGCATTCCTCAGGCAGCTCCAGTTAGAAGTCTACCCCATGATTCTTAAAGAGCCAATGATAGCTTTGAGAACTTTCTAAAGTTTTCAACTTCTGCACACACACACACACACACACACACACACACACACACACACACACAGACACGACTCAAGTAAATCTAGCGACTGACCTCCGAGCCGGGCTGTTGTCTCCGCTCCAGCAAGTTTCAGTTTTGGTCCGAGGGACAGGCGGGTGCAGCATCTCAGCAGCCAGCGGGTCGGCGTCATCTTCTTCACGACCGACCCACTCCCCCACCACCCGAGGGCGCAGAACCGAGTTGTATCCCCCAAAGTCCTAAAAAAAAAAAGGGGACATAAAATTAGAGGCAAAGCATCTGTAAAGATGGGACACACAGATGAGCAGTGATGCAAATCTAAATGACAAAAAGCACAGGTGAAGGTGGGCGGAGTAAGAGTCTGTATTCAAAAAGAACATACAAAAACTTAGGTCTGAAATGATAACTGCGTTCCTCATAACAACACTGTTTGAAACACTGCCAGCACACATTTGCACCTGGCTCAGTACAAAAGGCAAATGTTTCAAATTCTGCCGCATCTGCACGTTTACGGCGGGCGCTGTGTATTTCGTTTACATTTTCCATCCCCCAGGAAAAAGAAAAAAGGATACTGGACATGTGCTGCTTTACTAAGCATAAATAAAGTCTCTGTCAAAACAGAGGAATCTGCTCCTAATGGTTCTGCGTATCTCCAGCCAGGGCAGCTGCTGCCACTGTTGTGTCGGGAATGAAAAGAAACCTGATGAAGACAAAGACTGCGGTCCGACAGTGTTATTGGGGAGAGACGCACTGTGAAGCGGCAAGAGGAGATGGAGGACAGGCTCCCTGAAGTATTACTCCCATCAGATAGCACTCAACCAAGTTATGAAACTTTTAGAATATATTTGATGTAGCATGAGACATTCTGACAGGACAGGACAGGTCCTTGCAAATGAAATGCCATTATAGATATATGACTTTCAGATTCCGGGGAATTTAATATGTACATACCTGGTCGAGCTCATCAGAGATGGCGATGCCTGCAGAAAAGGGAAAATGTCTTTTTCAGTGTCACAAAGAGGTCAAACAGGTCAAAATCTGAGCCTGAACAGCTCAGATTCATTGTGTCAGTTACAGAAAGGTTGGACACATTCATTTTTACTAAAGTCTAGTTTATGATAAGTCGACTTTATTGTTGTAGTCGAGAGTTTTTAATTGAGGGAAATTATCCTCTATTACATATCTGTGTATGGTAGTAGAAATCAATTCCTGCAACTAAACATTCCCAGAACCCAGAAACTTTAGCTGCTAAGAAGTGATCCAGGCTTCCTCTGTGACCTTGGAGGCACCTTTGTTCTGGAGGGATCTTTGCTCCTGGGCCACTTTTGAGGAATTTTGAGTTACAATGGTCTCGAATTACCTCAACTATACAATCGTGGATGGTTTTGTAACCTTTTCCAGCTCAATCGGCATCAAAAACTATTTTTCTGAAGCTATTTGAGCTATCTTATTTGTTTGGGTAATGATACACATCGACAAATGTGCTGTGAAGATAAGCAGCCACTCATGCTGGGTTGTCATCCCACCGATTGAAAACACCTGACTCTAATTATATTTTTGTCTCATCAGTTTAATACGTTTTTTCTCCATCTAATTTCAGAACTCTACAGACTGTATAAAACAGATGGAGGTAGTGGTTTCACTGACTGGTTTGAGGACTTCCCGTTTTAAAGACTCGGCTCAAAATGTTTGCCATTGTCAGCTTTGTCTTAGAAGCAAGAAGAGAATGTAACTGAAACAGTGGAAACTGCAGACGTCTATTTCATGCTAGCAGTAGCAGTTTGGAATAAATTGTGAATCACAACCCCCAAGGGACCATCATTTATAAAACAGCAATCATTCTTTATTGATTAAAACATGACACAGTTTAATTATCCCCCTCAGTTGAAACCATGAACTCATTAGGAAAGTATTTATAGAGGTCACATTTCAAGGCAAGGGGTCGCCCCCGACTGGAGATTAGAATAAAATGCGGTTTAAAGGTATTTCTGCACTAGCCTCATTTTCTCAAGCAACATTGTTTATTTTACGAGGTGTTGAACTCTTCTCAGTGTGATGCAAACATGCGCTCTCCCGAGGTCAGCCACTCACTGCGTGACAGGCTCTCCAGGGCCTTGCCAAGCTTCTTGCTCTCCTGCAAAATGTGGTTGAGCTCATCAAAGTCCCGGCTCTCTCGCCAGTCCCAGGAGGGGCACTCGATTGACCGCGGCACTGGTCATCACAAACACAAACAATTCATGTCAGAACTTCTGAAAGCGCCACGGACCGACTGTGTGAATACATCCTAAGAGAGAGGACAAAAACTGATCACATAAAAGGACTTCAAGGCAATGAGAAAGAAAACACCCTCATTGTAATGTAAACCATAAACGGTACAGCTTGTAGCACTATTTGTCTGACAGTGAATTTGTTATTCACCACATGATGAAGTGAAATGGAGCACTGGCAGAAAAGTCTTTTGCATCCTGAGAGGCAGAGTTGACTGGTCTGAAGCCAGGGGACAGTGTCCATCAGTCTCTTTGATTACAAAAACGACTAAAACAGGGGCAGGAAATGACCCACATAGTGTACCGACATCCTGCCAGTGTCCTCTCACAGCATCCCTCAGCCTCTAAGATGATGGTTAATTCATAGACTATGGGATTTCTGCACTATTTATAAAGACAAAGAGCAACAGTCTTGTATATGAGGGGGATTACTTGTAGTTCATCTATATCTGACACCCTGATGCTGAAACACAGTTGAATTTGAATCAGTGTGAAAAACCAGTAGATTGTGTAGAGATGCCAAACACGTACTGGTTGTCTGCAGGCCACTCCTCACTGCCTGAACAGACATTGATTACTAAAGAAAAACATAAGGGATGTTAGAATAAGTGTATGCATGTGGAAATGAAACCTATATATCTGCTGACAGGTGCAGGAAGTAAGCATCGCCCTTTAGTTTGCTGACACACAAATACACACACATTAAGTGGATAGTGAATATCTGACAGCACTGCTGCTACAGTGTGCCTTCCCCTACCCTTGTTTACCCTGACTAAGCTGCTTGGTGTTATAACAACCGTAAACACACAGTAAATGTCTGCCAAATACAGATGGGGAAAAAATTTTTTTAATTTTTTGATGAATTCTGGCAAGAAAGGGCCTTTTTGTCCTCCGCTTGCCTCTGAGTGCTGTATTGGGTAGGAAAAAAGACCGTGCCGTATCTTAACAGCTTAGAAAATAGAGGTTAAGAATTAATTTCCCAGCAGATCTGGCAATTAAAAGCATCTGTCAAGTAGAGGTGAGGCCAAAGCCGATTGATCCTTTGCCAAACTTTGCACAGGATTTGTGTACCTTTGTGTATCCTTGGTACGCCTGTGATGGTTGTTGGTTCGTTTTTCGCTACACTGCACAATAATGGTAAGAAGCACTTCTTTTGATCTCAAACCTGCATGAGATTTGCGAGCCAAACCACCGATGTGTGTTTTTTTTTATGTAATCTGTGTATGGGTCCAGCTCTGAAGACGTCTTCACAGTATGTGAATGGACAACAGGACGGCTGGTACCGCTCCTAAGTTAAGTACACCTGGTGATGTGCTTCTCGGTTCGACCTCTCGCTTGTTGTCTTTTTTCGCTTCACGCACCCATCTCCAAACCCGTTTCCTCTCGATTGTGTGCAGTGCTTCAACCACAGCCTAAAATAGACTTGATCTGGCAGTGACAGAGCACAGTGTTAAATTATTGAAACACTCTGCGGCTCCGCTTCCTCCCCATTTGACCGATCCCCCTGCCTCCAGCCTCATGCTTCTGTCCAACATTACAGCAATGGTAATTTATTTCAAAACTAAACTAGAAATGTCTTAATCTCTCCATCTATTCTATGCAAGAACTTTGTGAATAATTCACCGGGTTGTATGAAAAGTGTTCACTTTATAATGAACTAATCTGTAGGGTTATGGGGAGGCTGGAAGGAGGATACCAGACTATACACTGTGACTAACTTTAATTAGATATAATTATATCCAATTAAAAATTGAGATTAAAGTCAGTGGACCATGTAATTGGGGAAACAACTGTTACAACTGCTACAAAACTGAGCAGCTTCATATTCTAACTTGGATTGCGTGAGTCTGTGTGTCTCTGTGGGATCAAGATAAATGTGAAAAAGTCAGGAAGAAGGAAAGTGATAAAAAAAAAAACAATAACCGCACAGAGGTTAAACTCACAGGACTTGGACTCCGGTGAAGGTGGGGAGATGCTTGAAACAGCCAGGTCACTTTTTGATTTCTTTGGTTTCTTTGGGTGAATTTGCCATGGCCTCTCAAAGTTGCTGTACTCCCTTCGAGTGTGTTTGCTTTCTGTCAGGAGAGACAGTCACAGTACATGCTCAGAATTCAAAGTGTCTGACGTATAAATGCAGTTTAATGTAAAAGCTTAGTTGTTTTTGCTGCAGCCTAATGGCCATTTGTCTAACATATGCTGAGCTTATTGCAGAGAGGGATATGTTCAAAGACAATTCTAATTCTATGTGAGTATTTGCAGCGTATATGGAAAGTTTCCAGACTCTGTTTTCCACACTTTGAAGTTATGTTTTGTCTTATCCTTAAACTGTTTCTTTATTCTAACAAATCCACATTTACATATATACAGAGACCCACATCCTTCTCAGCAGAATGGGGCGTGTCAGTGCACGACTGTTTTCAATCCCCTCCAGCGATGTAATTCTGGGTTTAGGTCTAAAAACTTTCCACTGTACACCATGTATGCCAGTGTGTGTGTTGACCAACCTGGGGAGCTCTGTGCCCACAGCGCTGCTGAGCCAGAGAGAGCTCTGTGCAGCTTGCCAGGGCTGTCTTGCTTGGTCTGCAGGTGATCAATGAGAAAAGGGATTGGATGGTCTGGAGTCTCAGTTATCAATTTGGTCATCAACTCCTACAGAAGCAGAGTAAAGCAGAGTAAAGCAGAGAACCATTAGACGAAAGAGGCCTTATAAAAGAAATGAGAGTCGAGCCAAGCCAGTGGATTCAGAGAAATGCAAACCTTGCAAGCATTACTGGGTTTGTTTTGTAGCTGAATTCGCTATCAACCTGGCAAAACCAGTGGCATACTCCCCTCGTCTCCTTCTCAGATTCATTAAATGTCTAGGCTCAGAGTCAATATCCTTAAAAGCAATAAGTCAGCGTAAACAGGATAATGGTTCATGCCGATGGATGGCAGCATTTCCCTTCTGTGTCAATTAATATGTCAGCAAGCTTGTTCAAATTCAGATGTCAATGCACAACTGTGAACAATTCAACAGAAACTGCAGCACCTGGTTATTCAGTGGTGCTCTGGGGCTTTGATCTGATAAATGGAATCTGAACAGACAAATGCAGCAGATCAGGAGTCAGGGATCACTGCTTGTCTCCACAACAAGAACCTCTGATTTCACTTGGGGGATAATTAAACTGTGGAGATGAAATTCTGTAATACTTTAAGCAGAAGACAGGTTGACTGTAGGATTACCTAACCATTTGGATAAAAGCGACCACTGTGAGAAAAAGAGAAAAAGTTTTGGAGGTTTGAAAGGAATTAAAGCACACAGGGAGCCACAGTAGCAGGGGCTGAGGGTAGAGGCCATCTCTCACTCTGCATGCTAATTAATCTAAGTTCATCAAATGCATGATGGAAATTAAGCACCAAATGGACAATCATTTGGTGCAACCAGTCACAACCAATCACATCCTATATAGGTGTCATACCTACTCAAATGCACAGGTTCCTGCAAATCAACCTAGACACTACTATAAAGACATGGGGTACAATGTATGTATAGAACAATGTGATAGGATTTTTTTTCTTCTCTTCTTCCTTTTTTCAGACAACAAACAACAAAACTGTTGTTTTACAGCAGTTTTATGGGAAATATCTGCCACCTCTTAGCACATAAAGGGGAAGGTGAATGAGCATATGTCACGCGGGAGTAGTTGTGTGCACTGGTATATGAGAAGGAACTCTGTTTGACCAGTTGAAGCCAGTCAGAGCAGCTGAGGCTGACTGCTGCAATGAAGCAAAGAAGCCATTAGTGGGCTGCAGTGAATTGGCAGTAATGTATGGCTAGAATGAGAATGTGTGTGCAAGTATTTGAGACTGTGTATCAAGCAGATATTGTGTACTAAACAAATTTGTGTAGCTATATGCTTGGGTGGCTGGTGCGCATTCGCCCTTGTGGACATGTATCTGCCAATGTGTGTGTTTCAGTGGGTGGGGAGGGATAAAGGGAGATGGTCTGAGTGTGTGTATTATAGCTGGCTAGCCTTGGCTGCGCTACGTGTGCTCAGAAAGCTAATCAGGTAATTGTTCACGGGGACATTCCTGCCCAGCCCCTGCAGTTCTGGCAGAAAACAGTATGTGAATGGACAAATAGGAGCATGCTGATGTGTTCACCAAAACTCCCTAACTGAAGGTCTCCTGTAAGAATGGAGGGAGCATTCTCCCATGCCCAAAAGAGATAAAGTGATCTGCAAGCCCTTTAGATAAAGACTCTAATGTGAATGATAAAAGTGCATTGTACAGCATATCCAGTAAGTTCAGTGAAAGGCCACTCCTTACAACTGCAGTGGATTTCTGCGGTCTGCATCTTAAAGTTACAATCCACTAATGATGCTTCTGTGTAAAAGCTGTAATTATTGCTCAGTAGCTCCTGTGGGTAATTTAGCTAACATATCAGCAGGAGGTCTATAAATGAAGGTTGTAATTTGGTTGATTATACAGGAAGAAAACCAGGAGAAGTCTGTTAAACATCCCAGGGTTTCTAAGTCTTGAAGTTTTTTCAAGGGAATTTTGTGCAGCTCTATTAACAGAGGACTGCCAAGTGGTGATCTTCACATTTTCGAAGGCTGTGTACACAGATGATTTGGATGCATGAAGTAAACAACAGTGATCTGCAAAGACAGACAGGTGGGTCCAGAGGATTGCTAGAAAATGGCAGCATGTGGCTACATCTGCACTTGCCTGAAAACCGTGTGCCAACATTTTTATTTAATGCATATCCTATAGCACTCTATATAGTTTTGTTTCCAGAATGACATGTCACACAACAGCTTTAGTGATGTTATAAAAAAAGCCCAAATTCCATATTATAAGAAGCCCATCACAACAAGTGTATATATTAAACTGCTCACATTTACAGCACAGAGAGATAACTGCATCTCACTTTCACTTTCCATGCTAATTAGGAGAATTATATAACTTGACTTCTTTGACTAGTGATCATAGAAACCTGTAGGCTCAGATTTGAGTCAATATTTCTACATGCTGCGCTTTGGAGGACATCAGCAGAATAACATCCTTGGAGTGTGATCATACAGAGAGACGAGTGGAGAGTTTCAATCTCTGCATCCACCAGCAGCCTATTAGCAGGCCACCAGGTGACGTGAGTCACAAAGACATACAGTCCATATCTGTGCAGATCTGAAGCTGGAGGAGATATCTCTGTGCCTCGGGCAGTTCAGTTTGGTCACGGTAATTGACAAGCTGTCAGGCAGCCAAGAAACAAACTGCGTCCTTGGAAGCTTGCAAGGACTCCCTCCGGGAACAATGACAGTCATGATACTCTCACTGATACTCCCTACTGCCATGCAACTTAAACAAACCACCAAAATGGAAAGTGGAAACACGTGAAGGAGAGGAGCGCAAACGGGGAAAGTTCTGAAGGTCAGAACTGGGTGGCGCACTCCAAGGCAGAGGTAGACAATTTAAAAGAAAAAGGTTAAAAGTAGGAGATAACCTTAAAATAAGTGCTTAGGGGAAAAAACACATCTCGAGTTTCAGTTCTGGTGGAGAGCACCTCTGCTCCAGTGTTCCAGCATATCCCCAACCTTCAAGACCCTGGATACTTAACTTACGTGTACAGATAAAACAGATTTTCAAGTGTATGAGAATAGATGGGAAAAGTTTAGCAAGAATAGCATAAAATTCCACAGTATCTTCAACTTTGTAGGTTAAAATCAATCAGTCACCAGCAACGTATTTTGAACTTCAAGTAGCACACAATCTCTAAAGTTGTGGCTGTTATCATCAATACAATCTGACATATTTTTTTCTTTACTTGTCCTTGACTAAAAGAGAAACATTAATGCAGCAACAGATCATCTTAGGAGGACTCCTTGTTGCGTATACCTGAGGTCTTATTTCTCCTTCACTAAAATATGGGAATACAAAGTCATTCCTCAGGTTAGAGTGATGTCTATCTATCTGACTTGTCTCACGCACACAAAGAAATCATTAAAAAAAGAGAACGGCGGAATGCACCAACTGAGGTAACGATGAGTAGGGAGAGATGGCGAGAGATGCCTCTGGAAAAGATCCAGACCTTGAGTAAACAGGCAGACAAGAGCAGGAGAGATCATGCGGAAGAGGAGAGCGTGGGAGAGGCAATGTCACCTGACCGGGCTGGCACTACCAGTTAATACTCAGAAGGGATGCTTTTATCTGCTTTGCTGATATTCGCCACTCGTGTGCTTTCTTCCTTTTTCATCACCGTTTCCATATTTTGCAGCAGCGCAAACAGGGCCATGGGAGTTCATCATTTTGCATCAAAAAAATGAGGGACTTGCTGATTATCAGTGAATGGTTGAATGGGTTGACAGAAAATGTGTCAGCCATAGTTTGGTCAATTCAAGTAAAAATGTTTTATATTCTATGGTTTTGCCAACTTAAAACCTGGGGTGGATCAAATCTAGAAAAGGAAAAACAAAGTACAGCACTCCTCTGGCAGAAGTCCCTCTTTACTACTAGTCCTAAGCCCCGCCCACCAGAAGAGCACATAAATATGCACATGCTTCTAAAGCCAAAAAATTAAATCCTTTTAACTGAACTCAAATCCATCTCTCCCAAGTGAGCAGCATCCATTCACCCAGACATGTCCACTCTGCTGAGGCGTTGTTGCCCTTTAGGCACTTCCTCGGTGCCACCATCTTGTTGCAGTTGTCCCCATCGAGGACACAGCGTGTTCATCTGCTCAGAAAGAAAGGGCTGCACCCAGCATCTTTTTTTCTGTAAACTCTGCTTTTTGTGTGTGTGTGTGTGCGTGTATGTGACTTCTGCAAGCACTTCCGACAGAAAGATCACTGAATTTTTCAGGAAAAGCGCTGGTGTCGCCACTTTTCAGGCAACCAGTCGTATGACCACAACTTGTCACCCCGGTAACATAAAAAAAAATAGTGAGTGGACAAGCTGTTCTGACGCTGACACAAACTGTCCTGGCAAAGAAAGAAAAGTTTATGTGACATAGCATATCAGCTGGACATTTTAAACATGTGTGAGCGTTGGGCTTCTTTTTTTTTTCTATCTCACGATGATGGAAGCTTGTTGTTCTGGGTTTTTTTTTTCTTTTTTTGGATGACGATGGGGCGAAGCTTTCACAACCTCCTTGCCAGCACTTTTCTGACAGGAGAAAACAAAGCAAATGTTATCTGAAAGGGCTTGACATTAGCAAAACTCTCCTATCAGCAAGTTACATTTTCCAAATCCAAAAAAAACGAAAGAGGAAAAGTCTGTTTTCCTCTCATTTATTCGTAGAATGCTAAAAGTATGACATTGCTGTCTGAAGCCGAAGATGGAATCTTACCCCAGGGTTAAGTGTATGCATTTGCTGAATTTTCATCTAGTTTGTATCTTACTTACATACACAGTTCTGTGCAAAAGCCTTGAGTCATTCTTAATTTCCCTTTATTTTGCTTACAAGGAGCCAGTCTTTCTTGAAATATTTCAAGCGTTCAGCAACAGTTCTCCAGGTCATCAGAGGGTCTTTCAAACATTTTTTTAGACAACGACTTTTTGTCTTGACCTATGAATCATTCAAGCATAAAAGGAGCACCAAAATCAGGGGATGAACCTGTGTTGTATCTACAAATAGAAAATAGAAAGAAAGAAACATTATTATTCAATGCTACGGCATTGTGTGGAGTGTGTCCTTAAAAAATGTATTAAACTGAACAAGTAAAGGGCAAAAGAAGAAGTGACAGACTTAATAAACTATCTGCAGCAAATGATGTGTATTTAAAAGTGATGTTTTTAAGAAATATGAAAAAAATCTGCAAAGACTTGACACAGGACCTGAGAGATGCATCTAGACCTTCAGTTGATCCGTCTACTGTTGGCCCAAGCCTCATCAGGTCTCCATGGAAGGGTGCCTGTCAAGAAGCCATTCTTAAGGAAGGGAAACAGGGAAATGCCGAGGAATGCCAAATGACACAATAAGTGGACTGAAAATCAGTGGCAACAGGTCTTATGGAGGGATAAATCCTCCCCAGAGATCAGACCTCAACATTATCTAAGCAGTGTGGGATCATCCTGACAGAGAACGGAACACAAGGCAGCAAACATCCAAAGAAGAGCTTTGAAATGTCCTTTAAGAAGCCTGGAGAACTATTCCTGAAGACTACTTAAAGAAATGACAAGAGAGCCTGTTTAAGAGGGTTCAGGCTGTGTTGAAGATTAAAGATACGCACACCAAATACTGACTTTCAAGATTACTATACTAGGTACCAGGTACTACTTTAAGGCAAAACAATTGTGAACTTGTGCTTTGGATCCAAGATGTCTGTATGAATGTCAAAAATACTTCCTGAATGCATAGACCACCATTAATCCCACTTTGAACAAATATACAGACACATATAGTCATTAGTCACCAACTGAACAAATAGAGGGTAACTGTCAAGGCTTTGTGTGTAACATGATCAGCTCTCCCACGCCACCACCATGATTATCGGTTACACACAAGCAGTCAGCCATCAGGATCCTTGGGCTGTAAGTGGACATGATAACTTGATTAGCATGCACTGAAGCCACCGTACACGCCTCAACTCTCTTACTGTTTCCCGCACATTCACAAACACAAACACAGTCTCTGCCCCCACCTTAAAGTGTGCTCCATGTTCTAAATCTTCCACATATTGGCCTTCGCTCACTGTTTGACTGCCTGATCTCACAGATATCTTTCCCTCATCACCCTTTCCTGCACTCCCTCAGGATCAACCCAGCACCGGGCTGTGTGCTCAGCTGCCCATCTTGTAGTAATTACTCTAACTGTGCCTGAAGGGGGAGCTGCATTAACCCTTGTGTAACCACACATCTGTCATATCCAACTACACATTTAAGACAAAATGTTGAACACAAAAAGATACAGAGTAAAAACAGGGTCTAACTGGCGTAATTAAGCCTGTGGTAGCCTTTGTTTTTTTCTTCCCTTGGTCTCCTCTGTTTTTAGAGGGCATTCATTTGTTAATGTGAATTCTGATGTTTTCTCCAGAGACGCCAAAAGTGAACAGCTTTGATTCAGATTTCACAGGATGTCATAATACACAGCTACAGGAAATTGCATTTAGTTTTACTCTAAAGTGACTACTTCTGGCTTTAAGCGAATTTTGCAAAAAAAAAAAAAAAAAGGATTTTAAATGTGAGTGAGCATCTCTGAGTTGTATGTAACCCAAGATGCAACCCACTAGCATACAAATGACTGAAACTAGGACAAAAGGAAAAGCAACACTTTAGAACCTGACACCATAATTAATCTTGAAGATTTCAGGCAATTAGCTTCCACTGAAGCATTTAAAATTCCCCCCACTTCTCACACTGGACTGTTTAAAGAATATGAGTCGCTCAGTGTTTACATGCATGCTGTAAACACACACTTATTTAGCAAATAATTTGATCTGATTAGAATAATAAGTCTCACACAGACATAAAATGAATCAGGTTTTCTCACCCAACTCATGGCAGCTTTGTCAATAAGAACTTACCCTGCAAGATATCTTCCATTTCGAAGATAAAGTGGAAATCCCTGCATGGACTCAGGAACATTTGTAAAAAACGTCATCAGCTAACAGCTTTTGATATCACCACACATGCGAGATAAAAAAAGATTCTGAGTCTGCAGCGTTTTTTCGGGGCAGCCTGAAACTATTTAACATAGATTTAAAGATTGAAAAACTGTCCTGTGATCTGATTTCGTCTGGAAATCCCTGACTCTGCGTCGTCCAGGGTACAGAAGAGAGAGATCATCGGGCTCATTAACGGCCCACTTGCACATCTAAAAGCATTTTTAACGCTCAACTTGGTGACTGTTGGCATCTGTACTTTTATGCTGCGTTCTAACAATGGAATAATGATGCACATTTAGACTTGACGTTCAAGTTGAAAGTTAAATGTTCATCATGACACTCGCTCAATCAAACTAAATGGGGTCAGGAGGGCGATATCTTTTGGTGTGACAGAAAATTAATCCGAATCGACAGGCACTAAAATCCGACCGCTGTGTCGAGCTTATGTGAAAATGTTGGACAGATACCGATATCCAGCCATTTTAATCTTTGAGAGAAATTGGAAAGCAAACTGGCATGAGTGCAGTTTTGGACATATAGTCATTGTCACCACACGCACACCACTAAACAGCCAAATATGAAGCTTGTAAACAATTTCATGGGAGCCAAGTCTATCAAGACAGACTGGTCATTCTCTTTATGCACCATGTTGGCACAGGGCGGTTTCCCAAAACTAGGGGAGTAATGGGAGGATCCCGACCGTCTGAAAACAAATTTTAAAGAGACACACGACCCGGAAAGCAAGAATTACAACGGAAAGGCATGACTTCAGTGCCATTTACCAAAAACCAGGTGAAATGACTGAAGCATATGTGAGTACATTCAGAAAGCAGATGGACATCTGGGGCTTTGTTTTCATTTCAAAGCGAATTAACACATTTAACAAATAAGTGAACTCACTGACCAACACAATGAAGTCCTCGCTTTGCCACAGCATCTTGACTTGTGCCTGTGTGGATGCTAGGCAGATAAAATACAGACATTCAAAGAGACAGTCATCTGGAAAAAGGAGAACACCTTTATCCAGCTGACACCCTCTCATTGTAAATTGAGGTGCAATGTGTATCCCCAGAAAGAGGAAGAGGATGCGTTTGAGTGGAGGAGCTAATTCTAGCAGAGCAGTAACTCTCGTGTCCCTGCATTCTGAATTACTGAAGGCATCGAAAAAAAGAACTCAGGTGGGGAAACCACAGAAGAGAAGGGCAAAGAAGGGCGAAGGAAAGTGCAATCATGTCGTACATAATTTATGACATTGAGAACGCTATTTAAGCATGCAGTGTCAGCCTGAAACTTTATCAACAAAAAGATTCACTAAAACTAGACCCAGTACTTCATCTCCCCTGCTCTCTTGTCACCACAGTGTATTTATGCATTAGTCTGAGCCTCCTTATGGTGTGAAACTGACAGGAATAAAGACAAACCCAACATCATATTCTGTCAGTGATAGAGTTGCATCCTTCAAAGCTTAACGAACTGAACCAGTTGAGTTACAATGCATCCCCGAACCACTAGGACAAAAGGACAAAACAGAGACAGCTGAAACGACTGACTAAAACAGGGCAAACAATGCTGAAGAGAAGTGCGTAGAGACACAAAACCATAGCCCAGTTCGGCCTATTAGTTTTGAAGTAACATCGAAAGTACCTGATCTAATAGAAATAGGATACAGAGCATATTTGAGATGTAAGAGCATGTTAATTATTGTGCCAGGTTGTCTGTGTATTCGTTCATCCGGCTACACCTACTGCTGCAGTGTGAAACCGCAATATGCTTGTTTGTGTAATACAATAACTGTAATAAACATAACTATACAAGTTATTTTGTGTCCTTTGCATAAACTGAGGACCACAGCAAAAGAAGAGGGATGTAGACAGCTGTGTTGTCATACTGTCCCTGGCGTGAGATTGGGTAAATGTATTCTGGATGTAAACAAAATCAATTGAACTAGAGTAACTGTAAGAAGAGGGTAGACTTGTATTATTTTCACACACGAACACCAGACATGTTCATGAGCACGTGATGCAGACGTTGTGTCGAAAAAATGTTGAAAATAGCAGATCACACTACTGATTGTGTTGATACCAGTACTGCAGGTATCTGTACATGTCCACGATAGTGGGGAGCAATGGAAAAGCAGCATACTGGTCAGCAGAAAGGACAAACTCTCATCAGGACACACCCACACACACTCACTCGCACAGCAGCTGCAATTGCTCCTGAGTATTTGCTGACACATACATTGTCTCAGCCACTAAAGCTCCCTCCCTCTCTGCTGTGCTTAAGTTCTGGCTACAGTCGTCCCTCCCTGCAGTGGAGGCTGTAGGAGTGGCAGCGATTAACCTATTAAAGACCCCTCCTGGCTCTTACTGGTTATTTTCACCCTTGAACAGTGAATTCTTCAAAATAACATCAAAGGCACTTGAAGGGAGCCAGAGGAACCAGACATTTTCAACAGACTGAGTGACTAATGTATTAATGCTTCCACGGGAGGGGGGTTAGAAAAAATAACAAAACGTTTTTATACAAATGACTAAGATCTTCTTTTAAAGCTGGACAATATATATACAGTTTCTCTCAGACACATACAGGTAAAAAGTTAATGCAAATCACTCCATAACATTTCTGAGTAAAAAAAAAAAAGCATTTCTCAGTTTCACCATTTGATATTTAGTCTTTGTGCTCTTTTTCCTGTTAAATTTGGTGTTAAGATGCATTTTGTGATTAGTTTACATCGGACACAGCATCCCAAGTTTTTGGGAAACTTATAATTGTGTAACTTCCCTGATACCAATGGATGTGGCAGACTGCTTCTGATTCAAGTAAACAGGCAAAACCCAATCACACCATGTCCAATACACAACTTCCTCAGGGGATGTACTATATCAATAGATCAGTGTGCGTTCAAATCTGGCTCAGCAGAGCTGGACAACAGAGACCCTGAGCACAGCACATTAGAAGAACTCCACAGTGAACCAAGTTCGAGTGGAGCTTTTCCACATGGATGGATATATGGTTCAGATAAATCAATCCGAAGAGGCGAAATCATCTAACTTTACTAGAACAACTCCAGTGGAAGAAACAGAGCAGCTTGCTGCTTTACATTCAGTTATTAGATAAAAACCAAGTGCCAAGAAGTCATTACCAGGCCCCCCCTTATTTATTAAATCAATTTCAAATCTGCAGTTCTCTCTATAGTACTAACTGAGATCTCTCTATTACGTTCAAGTGAACACCGGATTGTAAAAAGCTTTATAGGAATTACGAAGCGATACCCATTATAATCTAATGGGTATTGATCTAATGATATTTAGTGTTTGAAAACTTTTCTTGTAAACTTTTCTGTCTCGGCCTTTGTGATGTGTGCAGAATGAGGTTTTGCAGGTCCTTGTTGATAATGCATGGACAAGTGGAAAATAGTTAATCTTGAAGGCAATGTACGTTGCTCGAAAATTCCAGTGGATTCTTCTGAATAAACATCTGCCATCTGCAACAGTCTAAATGGTCCTTTTCATCGTTGGCTTACAGCACAACACGTCCATTTCTTCTTAAAAAAAAAAAAGCAGCGAATGCTGATTTGTCTGACCCCAGTGCATACTCCCACTGTCTGATGGTTCATCCCAGATGAGTCCAGAGAAGTCGATCTGGAAAGGATTGACATACGGCTTCTATTTTATTTTTTTACAGCCATTTGTGAATGTAACTCTATATTGAGGTGCTTGACAGGTGCTTGACAAAGGTTTCCAACAGTAATTCCTCGCCCATGTGGTTATATCAGCAACTGACGAATGGTGGTTCATGATGCTGTGCCATTTGAGGGATCAGAGATTGTGGGGTGTTAAGTTTAGGCTTGCCCTGTTACCCTCTGAGTTTCCTCCAGATTCTCTGATTCGTTTAATCATCTTCTACGCTGTAGAGAGAAAAATATGCAAAGGCATTTAAATCTCTCTCTGAGAAACGTTTTTTTTAAAACAGTTGAATCTTTTTCTCACACAACTGTTGAGAAACTGGTTATCTTCTGTCAATCTTCGTTTTTAATACAGTCTTTTGTGGGAACTGCATTTATGCCAAATTTCAATCCCCTGTTGACATAATTTACTTCAAATAACGTAATTTTTTACCTCATTGCTTGCCTCAAATTGCCCCAGTCCCAACTTTGAACTCTTTTTTTTGGAAGGCATTGCTGGCCTGAAGTGCAAAAATGAGTTGTATACTAACCAAAAAAGAAGATTACGAGATAAAACATGAATTATCTCGTGGGTTTGTTCCTTTTTCGGTTTTCTTTTCTTTTCTTTTTTCCATTTCACATAACCTTCTCAGCTTTTTCTGATGTGCAGTTGTAAATGAACTCAATGAGATTCCAGAACAGCTTGATTCTCATCAGCACATAATCTTTATTGGGAACAAATACTCTCTTAACCAACTGATATATCACATCCACAGTTTATCTGATTTACACGAGCGACCGGAGGTATGTTCAAGACATTGAAGGCACTGAAAAAGTCAGACTTTGTCTTGAAAAATGACATCAATTATTTCACAGAGCAGTGTTGGAATGTAGCACTTTCACACCAATTAAAGTTGAACCCAATCTAATTTTTTGATCTGGGCTACATTTACACGATCCGTCGGTTCACTGTTCCAGCAGGATCATTATATCCCCTCTGATATGATTGTCAGATCACAGCACAGAGGAAGATGAGAGGGGGTTGTTCGCTTTGGGCCCATGTAGGCAAAGACTGCTCCATTTTTGACATTCTCATCCTGTTCCACAAGTTTAAATGTCAGGAGCCCTATCATAAATTGAAGATTAAAGACTTGTGCATCTTCTTCTGTACAACAAGGTGATTCTGATATGTTGCCAACTGCAAAGAGAGAGGATGCTTATACTTCTTGTACATTTTTTCAATGATTCAACAAAACAGTATGTGACCTTAAAAAAAAACATAAAACAACTGGGAAAGGGATTCTTGATGCATGCAGTGAAAAAAAATGTGAAATAGCACAGTGCACTTACACTGTTTGGTGACACGAAAAAGCGTTTGAAAAGAATATCAATTTACCCAAACGTGCTACAACAGCTTGGAGTGCAATTACTCCAGTTATTATGAAAGGCTGCTTGACTTTTTGGAGGATAGTCACTCTGTGTTGACTCAGCTTGCTATCTCTGCAAAGTAACCATTTCATTAGTGAGAGGAGGGGGAGAAAAAAAATCAATTCTCTGGCAAATCATAAGCTGTGTCTCATCAGAGTGAGTAAATGAACCCCCACTGGCCGATACTCACACTGTTCAGTGCTGCAGATGTGTGCTGATGCTTTGCACAAGAGTGTGAGGAGAAACAAAGTGGAGAAAAGAGCTGGGGTAAAGAAATATAATAGAAAACTCATCCAAAACATGGTACATACCAAACTTCTAGTGTTGTGTTTGTACATTTAGGGCTGTTTAGATGCATTTTGGTAGCTCAGTTACCCAATAACTGAAATCATTCAGTGAACAGAAACTCATAGAAACTCTGAGTGTTCTGCAGCAATTGATATTATTCATGAATAACTCAAAGACATTTCAAATCAATTAAATTGTGTTTACATAACCCCAATCCCAAAGTGTTCAACGTATAACACCTTAGGGCATCATACTGTTCAATTTGCCACGTAATTTAATAGAAAAAAATTACATTGTACATGTCCATTTCCCTAATGTGCTGTTGTAATGTTTGGATATCCTGGAGATCTTTGCAGCCAACATTTTCCCATTTTCATTTTTTAGGGGAAAAAAAACATATTTGGCTCTACATCTTTGTGCATTGAGGAAACCCTGATTGACATTTTCAACCGAGATTTTATTTCATAACTATAGTTATATCTTTATAACGGGAATAAACTGCTCAATAAATGGACAACGAACAGTGTCGGCCATAATTTATGCACATACTTTAAGTCTCTCTTGCAGTGGAATTAACATATTGTTAGTCCGAATCTTATGGAGACGGCCCACCGACAGATGTAGAGGTCTTGTACAGAGCTGCTGAAATATATAGAGGCATCAGGCAAAGTAAAACAGCTATTTCCACTCACGTGTAAAATATGCACAAATCATATATGCAGCATTTTCAAACGAAAACGGTCAACTTCAACAGTGTTGAATTATGCTTTGCCTGAGACATTCCTGTCACAACCAGTGGTAATTTGATCTAATCTGCTTGCCAATGTGTATGGAGATGTCTAATGTAAAGCTTTTTTTGGTCCACCTTAGTGTTCTACCTGTGAGTCTTGTACTCCTGTGTGAATGGCCATCAAGCTTTCAGAAAGCTCCTTTTTGGTTGAAGCAGCACAGTGGAGCAGCTGTATTATTACCTCTGTTGCACCAAGTCTCCACATCTGATAAGAAAAAAAAATGCAAGGAGAATATCAGTCTCTCTTGCACTCTAATTTGTTATTAAAAAAGAAAAAAATCTTAACTTCTTTCTTTGCAGCTTTTTGAGGGGGACAACAATAACATGGTCAAGGTTTTTCAAGTTCAACAGCAGGGTAGAAACTATATCATTTTCTCATGAGGAGAGTGGGGGACATTGGAGAGTTTTTAAATGTTCTACTCTGGCAGCACCTCTGCCTTTCTGCTGTTTGCAATACACCATTCACCAGTATTACAACTCAGGACTGATCGATGTACTCTATCCCACCAAAGAGTCTGTTTGGTGACTAAAGCACGGGATGTTGAGCACAGCATGTAAAAGATTCAAGCTCGCAGTTCCTGACTCGCGTTCCTGATTCGATATCAAAAGCTTTGCCAATACACTTCACTTACACCATCTTCAATTTTCACATAAAGGACGACCAATTTAATCGGGAAAAGCGGTGGAAATAAAGAGGTGAGCACAGTCGGCAGAGCAGGGGAGGGTCGGACAGGTGGAAGAGGAATATGGAGCGAAGGAAAAACAAACAACAGGAGCACACAGAGGCCTATCACTGTGTGGTTTGGCCTCATCAAAAGATTTACTGTCATTTTCAGAGGCTGAGCAGCACATTAAGCATGAGCCTCTGTCCAGGGTGCTGAAACAAACCTCACTATTGCTCTTACATCTGTTCTGCATGCATGCCATGTTTGTCTGTGTGCTTCTTCCATAGAAGCATCAGTGTTGAACATACACAGTTCACGTCACCCCACTGTATCCTTATTTGCTTCTCAAAGTCATACTGATAGCACAGCAGTCCATCCAGCTGCCACTCTTCTTAGACTGACAATGACAAACTCGCTTACATGCTGTCTGTCCGAGTGGATGTTTTACTGCCTGCGTTCTGATTATCCCGCACACCTGTTCAGTCCTGCTTTCAGCTATTAGTCCAATGGCACAAGGTGAAGCGAGTCGTTTGCCCTGCTGAGTTGCTTAGATGTCACCCAGGTAACCGGCGATGAGCACACTGATCACTTGACTGGCAAACAGGCGGTAGAGCTGGCCCTGTCCTTTCCTTTGTAGAAGAGCACACAGTAAAGCCAAGCCTGCTGTGCAGTCAGATTTACCGCTGGCCTCCCTAAGTAGCTGTAACTTCAACTAACTGCAACAGTGTTGAGTCTGGCACTGGCAATGTGGCAACATCACCATCCTCTGCAAATCACTAACAAAGAGGCTAATTATGGCGATGTGAGGGTAAACACAGCAGCCAGTGTTCCTTTATTGGCTGCCTGTAGTGCAATATCATTCAAAACGGAGCGCTGTGGGACGTTTCACAAAAGGTATCACACAGAGAAGCCCATGACGCTTCTTAATTTTACCTGCAGCCTGGTTTAACATCTGCAACACATACGCTGCAGATAGTAATAGTCCATTACAAGATATCCTTATTAACTCAGTGACAACAGCAGCTGTGCTCTCGTTCTCTGGCACCAACTATCAATAAAAAGGGGTTAATGCAGTCTGGTGCAGAGCAATGATCCCTTAAACTGCCGGCAAATAAACTTCAGAGGTGTGTATTTGCGCACTCACCTCAAACAGGGGTCCGATTTTATTCTTCTCCAGATACGACTGAATTCTTGATTGTTGAGGAGACGCCATGAAGAAACTGTTTAGCCTCGCAAGAGCTTTTAGCAGAATGAAATTACGAGGTGAGCCAGAGGAGTCATTCGTCCTTCAAGAGGCGTCTCGGCGACTAAACTGACTGGGTGGCGGGGGGGAAAGAAAAATGTTATCAAGCGGGCTGCAAGGAGCCGCGCTGAGTTCAGACCGGCTTTGCGTCAAGCGCGGAGCAGGCGGCTCTGAGACCGTCTCATCGTTGAGACTCAGCCCGGGACCTTCCCCAGCTTATAGCCTCGCCGACTCTTTTGGCAGTGAAGAAGCCAATGGCACAGCAGCTCTGTGACAGAGATTACAAATCTTCCGCTCACTGGCTGCTGGTGTTAACAGCGGCACCGCCACTCCCCTTTCTGCACCGGCTCAGGCTAACCCGAGAGTCCAGCATGAAGCGCGTGTCAATGCAGCGTTACTCATATGCAGTTGACTATATTGTAAACAAGTGGAAAGTTCCTATATTACTATACAAAGCTGTATTTCCTTGAATAGACAAGCGCAGCTTAACAGGCTCGTTTACAGGAGCCAAGAGACACCCAAAGTGTTGTACAAGTTACATGCGCATACAGCACGTCAACTGTAGGACAAGTGAAGGTGGAGAACATTTGACACTACTCGAATTAATTATAGGGCTTACATTAAGTTAGCATTTTTTGTTACGATTTCTAAACTTGCTGTATAAAAAAATTAGGCATCTAGCTAAATCAGGAATCTAAGGTCCAAGTTAAAATGTTTTTAACTTAGTTTTTTTATTATACCGCGAATGAGAGAATAATATCAACAGCCACAAGAATTACATTTTGCTAGGTATATAGGGACAAAATGCCCTGTGAATCAGGCAGTCAATAATATGTTGATATAAACAGATCCCTCAGGAAAAACTGTCGGGAAATGGGTCAAATATATCTTGAGAATTTGGTGTGTTGTGCAGAAGATCTTGTGGAAATGTCATGTGTGTAATACAAAAAAATTGTAGATTTTAAAAGATAAAACATGTATTGAGAAATTCTGTACATTTTAATGGGACACAAATAAAAAGGTGACTTTACAGTAGGCTACCTTCTTAAAGCACAAATAGGCCTTAACATTTTTTGCATTCTCACTCGTGAGCAGTATACTGGCCTATGGACATCCCCAGGCCTGAAACTGTCCCAAATCGCAAAGGGCTGACATACCGCAGTTCACAACTTTGGTTTCAAGCATAGCTTCTTTCTCACACAATAATTTCCCCTCTTCCCTTTTCTTCCACGGGGTCTGCCTCTTTTGAGATCAGTAGAACTTAATACCTGGAGCAGTTAAGCAAAACCACGGCCGAATAATTCAATTCAACAACAACAGATATTAGCACAAGTGCATGGTTTGTCGTCTTGTTTGCCTCTATGTGGCCCTGTAATGGACTGGCGACACATCCCGGGTGTACCCTGCCTCTCGCCCACTGGCAGCTGGAATAGGCTCAGCGCCCCATCCCCGTGACCCTGAATTGGATTAAGCGGGCATAGAAAATGGATGGATGGAAGACATTAGCACATTCAAAGTGAATGAGAAGCAAGGCCTCTGATGCGTGAAATATAGATGTGTTAATCCAGCCTCATGACAGCAGTGGGATAACTGACAATATGCAGCATAGCAGTTCCTTAAAAACATCAGACGGTCGTGGTTAAGGTTAACATGTCTTCATGGCAGTTACCAAAAATACAAATTGATATGCATAAATGTTCAGAAAATGAAATGTAATCAAATAAATCTTTTCTTCCTGTTAGTCTAGTCGAGGACACGTGGAAGCAGAAAGCCTTAAAATGACAATACTGATCAGTACATAGTTTTTTTCCCTGTAGGTTTCTCTCCATTTGAACAAAAACACAGCATTGTCCATCCACTGTTATCTGGTTTAATATATTTTTACAAACTGTATACATGTCAGCATTTTAGTGCTTTGACTGAAATATGCACTTTTGTGTTGATCAGAGACCAGGAAATACAACCAGAGTTTATTGATGCATTTCATAACCACGGTTTCTGTTTGCATAGTAGTGAGCTAGTCATCAACTCTACAATGACAACATCAATCGCAACACAAAGATGCTTCAATCCTGAGTACTGTCGAAAAACTGAATAATGCTTGTAGCTCTATCTCCTGAAAACGACGGTTTTATACCGCTACATTATTGATCATCTTAATATGCATGCAACATTTTCGTGAATCCAAATGCAGTCAGAAACAACAATATGACCATCAGCGGGTTTGCTTAATATGCGTATTTACAGCATCATGTTGAGAAACACATTCGTATGTTTAAACCAATACTGACAGGACTGATACATCAAGTCTAACCTGATCAGGAGACAAAGTAATTTGAACAAAACTTATGCCAAACTACATCCAGTATCCTTTTAACATATGTATGAATATTTTTTTATTTCATATGCAAATTATACTAATGACACAAAATGCAAATGTGCCTCATAAAGACAAACCTAATTATCAGCCCGTTATATGAAGACAGTGAGCTGAATCCCATCAGCTCACTGATTTTATTGAGCTAAAGTAACTCCCTTCAGCCAGTAGAATCTTTTGCTTTCTCACTCTGAGTCATTGTCTTGTCCAATACAACATGCAAAAAAAATAAAATAATCAAAGCATGTATAAAGTACAACAGTGAAAAATATAAAGTATTAAAATACTATTTACGGCTTGAAAACTCTATTTACACTTCAGGCAGCTAGTCGGGACATATAAAACTCACTGGTTTTAATTAGGTTAACATATCGGTGGAGAGACAACTTTGATGGCTGGGCCTCAAAGTTCCTCCAGTCTTCTTTCAAATCTTCCACGGAAGCAATGCATTATGGATCACCATCTGGGGGTGGAGGCTGGCACAGCTTGTACAACCTGATCAGAGACACACATATATGACGTGACATTTAATTACAGTCTACAAACAGTGCCTCACGACATTAAAAAAAAAACATGCAGAAACCCCAAGCAATGAACTGCTGATCGGCTTCACTTTTCCAATCTCTAAGGAGGTGTTACCAGACATTTAGCTCCAGTTTCAAGGAAAGTGCTGTCGGCATCTGGAAAAACCAGCGCATATTCAGCTTTAGGCTAAAAAGTCACACTATATCAAATAGGTTAAATGATCAAAAATGACTTGTATATTGAGTGTATTTTGTGTTTTTGCATCAAACTTTATTGCAGTGCGTAACGATAATGAAGATCTATGAGAAAGAATGGATTATACTGTTAAATTGTAACAATTTTGTTACCTTAGAACCAACTATTTATTCTGTAGGTTCATTCATTTGGGAGAATGGACATCTCCTGCCTCACATAACACATAAATGAAGTGTAGTGTTCAGAGGACAGTGGAAGAATCAGTGGCTGTAGATACTGTTTTGGCTTTAGGATGCACACGTGGGAAATGGAGGACCATACCATGCTCAGGACAAAATTAAAGAAAACAGGCACCAGCACGTGAATTCAACTTGTCAAAGAAGTGGAAACACGAAGAGGTGAAGCAATTTTCTATTAAATGGAGAATAAAAACAGGCAGAAACGTGTGGCTCTCATTTCTTAAACAACCATGTTGAAAGTCAAGTGCTGTGGTTGTGGAAGTTTCAGGAGGGTCAAATCATTGGTCCGCATCAAGCAAACAGAGCAGAGTAAGAAGAACGATGAAACTACTAAAATTGAGTTCGGAACTGTCCAACACGTTATTGAAACCTGGAAGGATAGTGGTGAATCATCATCATGAAGGAAGAAAATCTGGAATGGCTGACTGGAAATCAATTAAATGTTTAGAGAAATTATATGGAAGAAAAACAACAATAGAACTCACATTAATGTTCAAGAGTGAAGGTAATAGCATCTCCTCACACACATGCATATACACATAATGCAAAAATAACTCATTATTGGGACTAAACAGCTGTGTAACCTTAAGTAAAACACTAGCAACTGACTCCTCAGTCATAACATGGTGTGTTTCTATCCTGAACAGAAACCGTTACTTCAGCAACTTATTCATGTTGCATTATTTATGATCAACCAGTGGAATCTCATTGTACGGTTCCCCGGCATCTCAGCCATTTCTTGCATTTAGATGCAGTACTGCTGTCTTCTGCAGTTTTCATAATCACATGCACTCTTTGGTCTTGATGAGACCGGGTTCGAAACACTCCAGTTCTTTTCATCCATATCATAATAAGCATCTTTCACCTTCACACGATCCACAGAGCTCACCTGCAAATTCTCTTTTGGCCTCGTGTGCTGCAACGATTATGACAGAAAGCTATTTTGCAGCAATTTTGCTCCACAACTGATGTCTCAACACAAATCATCCTGCTCTTTTAATCGTATTTGTCAACTTTACTGAAAGGCTGAGAAGGGCTGCCCTCTCACAAAAAAAAAATCTATATGTCACAGCTAAACGGCGGAGGCAGTCCTCCACTTTGGAGCTGCTGGGTGTAGGCGCCTTTATTCTAGTGTGGATAAAGTGAACATTTAGCTTCAGTTTTGTTCAAAATGCACACAGATGATGATTACATATCTGCCGTTTGCTTTCAGTATCAGGTGTGACCCTGAAACAAGCATTACGCTGCACCTCAGTTTGGAGGAATTCTGGCCCGTTCAACTGTAGTAGTTCTCCTGAGAACTGCTCGCTTCAGGTCCTTTTCACATGTTTCAACGGGAGAACTGCTTGTGTGATTTTGGTCATTGTGCCACTGTATGAACCACTCTCTGCTGAGATTCAACATGCAAACAGATATCCTGATATTTTCCCTCAGAATTTGCTAGTGTAATCGAGGAGTCATTAGTCCCAGCGGCAAAACAGGCCCTCAACCATGATACTACCACCACCGTGTTTACCGAGAAACTGTGGGAAGATGGTCATTCATTGTTGTTTTCTAAGCTAACATTGACAAGTGCTGCTTGCCATCAGTGCTGTAGGGTGCAGGAAAGAGGCTGTGAGTCATGGGAGCGAGCATAGACATCTCGCCATTTAGATTTTTCAAGAAAATGTATCTCGAGTTATGCACTTTTATTTAAATCACCACATGCTCCTAAAGCGGCAGCTGGAAAAAATGAATATTTCATGTAAAGTCACATTCTGACACAGTATCTTTAAATAATCAGTGATGATTCAGCAAAACCAATACTATTAATGCCGAGTAATGTATTTTTTTACACTCATAAACCCACAGTAAAATTCCACAGTTAAATTGAAGGTGGGAAAAGCTACTGTCCTTTAACTGAATGCACTGTTCACAGTCATCAGGCCACGGCTGCACTTTTACCTTGGGACTGATGACGGTGTTCGATCTCGCACTCCCAGATTCTTGGCAGAATTCTGAACTCTTGCGCCCTAAAAGACAAGCAGACAGGAACAATATACGGCATCACGATTCAAGTCGAAATGCAGCAATAAATAGAAAACAAAAGATAACAGTATACTGAGAGGACCTAATGTAAAACCTAAGCCAAAGAACATTTGTGCCTTTCCAAAAGCTTTGCATATGAAAAATTACACTGAGGCATGATGGTGATTCAGCTTTTGGGGAGAAAGAAAATGCTGAGCCACATAATTTAAACTCTCTACTACTTGCCATCTTTTGGGGTGTGCTTCCAACAATAACTTGTTGATTTATTCTTTCAGGTCGGGAGGCAGTGGGAAGTTTTCATTTCTTGTTGATTTTATTGTCCAAACTCTTGATGGAGCCACTGGTTCCCTGTGGCTTTTGTTACAGAACAGCTCCAATTTTTGGTTGTAAATTCAGAAACACGAGAGGAGCATATTGTGAAAGCCCACCGGGCCTACAGCGCAGCTGTGACTGGACGTCATCCTGGCTACAGCACATCCCTAGTGACAGTTTCTGTTTAATGATAGGAGTTTTCCCTCATGAGATTGCTTCCTGTCAGGTTTATAATGGCTGGGAGTCAACAGCAGGAGAAAATGTATATATACACAGAGTCGAAACACCATCCTATAAATATTGTATGTTGTAAAGTTGAAGCTATGTTGTGCAACTGGAGACCCTGGAATTTAAAATACTTTTTACACTAAATGTTTATGAAGAACTGTGCAAAACAGCACGTGCGGAATAGTTTTTGTACGGAAATAAAAGGATGGAATTTGGAAGATGAACAAGTTACTTCTGTCGGTATGTTACAGAGTATAATCATATCCAGTAAGGAGCATCTTTTGGGGGGGGGCATCCGGCCATGGTACAATAGCCAAACTCTTGGTTACAATTCTGCGGTCTGCAATCGTACGTCAGCTCAAAGTTACGTCCAGATAACAGGATAGCATCAGCAATTATTCGATTCCTATCATGGCCATCCATTCTGATGCCTCCAGACAGGGATGTCCCCTAAAGTCCCTGAAGGACACTGCACCCATTAACTTGTGCAAACAAGTGCTTTGTGTGCGTTTTTGTGCTTCATCTGTTCTTGTGAATAAAATCTATTTGCCGACATATCCGATTTACATAAAAATGACACTTAATATCCCACAGGTGCCAGAATAGGATGGGAATCCTATCCATGGATCCTTTTTCGACCAGATTATGTGCCGTCAACGTTTTCTAAGTGACTAAGTGAAAGGAAGACAAAGAGCCATTTAATCCATCGGCTGACTTCTCAGAGCAAGAAAGCACACACACATATTACATCAGACTTCCCCCGGTTTCTCATCTGGACTGGACAATCTCTCATCCGTGCCCTCAAGGTCAGCAATGATGTGAACAAACAGAAAATGTCTAATGGTACCAGAAGTTTTCCTCTGACTCCACATGTTCAACGATACCTGCAACTTTTCATAGTCAGTGAAAAATACCTCAGATCACAATTCCACAAGGTAGCAGAATGTAAGATTACACAGAGCAGAGTTGCATTGCCCTTGCAGCTCTTTTTGTTGGCTAGAAAATGAAATTTCATCACTGCTCGGGGCACTTGAACTGATGCTGTATGCACTCAAACAGCTTAAGTAGAAGCCCGCCCCAGTTCCAGACTCCCAGCGATTCTGTTTAGTTTGTCTTTACGCTCTAATTTGGTCAGATTCATACTGTGAAAGCAGCTGATGTTTATGTGCGATGACTGAAATAAGAAGAGGGGCGACAACAGACAAGAGAGCTTGCTTCTTGAACCTGAGAGACCAGCTGTTAAGGAAAACTGAAATGTCCTCTGTTTACATCTACATATTAGATCTTACTGGCACTCTGACACACTTCCAAACAGACACAGAGTTATGTGAGGGCAGTCAGTGGGCTAAACCACCTGTCCTCAATGGGATTGCCACCTATGTTGGACTCAGTGGAGCCTGCAATTCATTAATGACTCTGGATGCAGAAATTGTTTCATGAGTTGAAAAGGGCTGAAGCAGCTGGATATGGAGGCAGCACAGATATAATGTCAGTGACCCTGTCTACTTAGCCTATCTGGGCTTCTACTGTAGCCAAAAAGGCCAATATTTGTTTGTCATCATTTGCCTGCAGATACATTTAAAAAAAAACAGAGAGAGAAAAAAGAAACACACACAACTAATCATATGCATGTGACCAGAAAGACTATGCTACCAAAAATCTTGCCCACGTGTCCACAGACTCTGCATATTCACACGAAGAATCCTGTTTATGGAGACTCTGTACACAGCAACACTGTTTATTAACTTATACCTGCTTCCTCATGACATCAGTGGCCTGCATTATGTAGCGAGGGGGGAGGCCGTGGTTTCGAGCCAGCAGGATGGCTTGTTCCAGTGTCACACTCAGAGTGCAGCTGTTGATTAGAGAAAACACATACGGTTAGGCAAAAACTTACATTTTTCTGCCTCCATGGAAGGTTTTCATTAAGGGGCTGGATGAATCCCAAATTACAGCCTTTGGTAATGCCAAATAAGATCAAAAGTAGTGTCATGCCAGAAATTCCTCTTTCACTGATGCAACACTTTGAAAATATGCAATCTCCATACAATTTTTCCTTGTAGTGATAACAGCCTCCTTCTCAACTTAATGTAAATCAATTCCGCTTTCAAGGCAAAAATTGACCTTCTGCAGCAGATTGAAAGAGACTGAAACGAAGATAAACTGAAAACAAAAGCATGCCCAACACTGGCTCTCTTCCACATACAGTATGCTGACTCTCTGGCCAAATTCACTGCAACCTTCTCCATGCTCCTTTTGACACCTAGTCATTATCATCACATTCCTCCTACTTGGTACTTGCTCATATCCTCACCAGTGAATCATTTCACTTGTATTCCCTTCCACTGAGGAATCAGTCGCAGCGAGCAGACATGCAGCGAGCAGACATGCAGCGTCAGGACTATAAAAGAGGTTCCTCATCTTCGCTTAGCTCAAGCAGACAGAGGGGAGTGAAACTAGTGTCAGCACCTGAGAACTCTTCTCATCATCAGGATTGATGCCCGATGCAGCGCGAGAGAAAAGGGTCCAAGGACAAGTCAGTGTGTCTCCTGTGGCAGAGGCGATATGTTCTCACCACCATAACCATGTGATGGATGCAAAATGAGTGCTGACGTGAGCCTGTGATTCATTAGTTACTGCAAACTTTGTTCCCAGGCGCATGCAATGTGTGGCCACACTTTTCCTCTCCCTTGCCTTTACATGGACACAGACGGCAGCGCCGTGAATAAATCTCTGGAGAACCAGGGACAAGAGTCGAGGCTTCTGGGTGACCTTTCTCGCGTATCGATCCAGTGTCTTTTCACAGCAAATTGAACTGTCCAAAGTTCCAACGCTGTCAGCTTCGCTTTCATTTAACAGCATTGCTACAGAGTTACTATGAAATCTGAGCTGTTTGTTTAATATCTCCAACACTCAAATCAAGCAGATGTGCAAAGGGGGACTTCCTACTGCCAGAAGCAGTTAGTTAAAGTCAATCAGATTAAGATTTAAAAGTCCCCTTGGGTTCCAGTTGCATAACTTTATGACAGCCCAACATGACGTGATAAAACTAATTAACAAAAACAATCATCTAAAAGATATCCCAGAGGAGAACTGCAAAAGATGTCCTTTCACAGGCCACCCTAGAATATTTCAAGCACCCCTTTTGAGCTTCCCACACAGAAAAAAGAGGGAAGGGGGGGGAGTCACCCACAGAGGATCTTTAAATATCTCTTCAGCTGGAGCAGGATGAAGGAACTGCACAGAATCTGTGTGTGCGAGGCTGCACAGTTTCCCGTTTCATTAGGGCTGGTGAGATAGGAAGAGATGATTTATACCCATCTGTTTTATGTCGTTCCAACCCATATCCCATTTACACTCTGTGTTTCTCCAGAGCTGAGTACATGCTGATAAATGAGAGGAAATAAGAGGAGGACCAACCACAAAGGAAGAGGAAGATAGTAGGTGCCGAAAGAGGAACAAAGAAAGAGACGAAGGGATGGGGAGGGAAAAAGAGCTCATAAATGCCAAGCATGAGTAGTAGCTGCATGTACAATTGCTAAATAATGAATAAAAAAAATAGGGAAAATAACAAACATCTTTGAGGAAGTCGGTGCACTGGAATGTGGAGACTTTTTGTTAGATTAGTTTCTCACCCTCTGTCTTTTTGTTTCACTGCTAAACGGTGCAATGTTTTTGCAGGGCTGACTGACCCAAAAAAAAAATAAAAAAATCTGGCGAGGAGAGCCGCGCAGCATATTGCAAATTGCTGATGCCCCCAAAATATTCCACTTTCACTGTTATTAAAAATCATCCATCAAGCCAACTAATCCAATCAATAGTGCCTGAGAAGGCTGCCACACTGATAAAGCAATTTCCACATTGCTAATTAAGGACCTTGGTTTCATCATAGGTTTTTCAATTATTACAGATTTAGTTTGTGTGCTCACCATTTACATTTTTTTTTCCCTCTCTGAAGCTGTGCATAGAAAACAACCAGTAGTAAGTAGGTTCTATATATAGCCTTGGCTGCTAAAGGTGATGATGGTGATTTTGAGGATTGTGGCATTTGTGAGTCACTCTCTTGTGATCTTTTACTCCCAACACACTCATCATTCTGCAGCGTCAGAGGGTAAAGTAGTGTTTAAGTAGAAAGCCAGTGCACAAATAACCCTAGATATGACAGGACTTGTCACCTGCTATGTCTCGGAACACTTAGCATGCCTGTCTGGGTAAGTTGTGGCGAGTGTGTGACACACACACACACACAGATATACATGCAGGCTTGTGGGTTAATAAAGTAGCACAAGTCATTGCGCCGACAGGAACTTTCTATTAGAGCCCCGGCAAGCAGGCATCTCCCTCCGCAGCACTTTATCAAGCCATCACTCACACATAGGGAGCGTGTGAGCGCGTGGAAGCGTGACTGTGCATGTGACTTTGACTAAAAGATATGGAAACTGTCACAGGGTGAAGAAAAAGGGCATCAGAGAGAGGGGTGGGCGGGTGGAGGGAAAAGGTATGAGATGAAGATGAAAGCTGGAGCTGGGGATCAGCGGTGACAAACGATCAGGATATTTCTGTACTCCTACATTGATGAATGGTGCCCTCAGCAGCAGGTGAATTAGGCAGCTGTATATAGAATCCAATGAAAATGGGAGTAATTGACCTGTCCCCTTCCTGTGTGAAGTGCTCTGTCTACTTAAAGTCCCTAATTTGGTCTGAGAAACAATGGGCCCTATTAAGCAGAATACCCAACTGTTAATTAATGCAGAGAAATGTGTAATAATAGACAATGCTCATAATGCACAGTGCAGGGCTCTAAATAAAGAGGTAGAAATTAACTAAAAGGAGCACAGCATGGAGGAGTAAGTGTGGTATAAAATGATTAAGGTGAGAGCAGTGTCACATAAAAAGGAAGAAAGATCGCAGGCAAATAAGCAGGAACATATAATCTAACTGGAGAGGGTTCACAGAGAGTCGTATACATTACAGTACGTGTGCCCACTCGCTCACCGATGAACACCACTGTTGCACATAACAATGTGTGTGGCTCCCAGACGCGAACAGAGCTCAGAGGCCACGGTGAGCAGCCCCACTCCAGAGGCCCCGCAGGCGGTGTACTGACAGGCAGCGGTGCGGCGACAGCTGATAAAACTTTCCATCAGACGGTAGAGCTCCTCCAGAGCATTGAGAGGACGCATTAACTGGGTGGGAACAGTGGGCGGGTGGTTAGAGCAGGCAGGATTTTACAAAAACAAAAAAAATCAAGTGTACCAAGTTGGTTGTATGAGAAAAACAATCCACAGATTATGAGCCACTTGAGATTATCTGTCAGAAGGGTTCAGTTTTGACTCAGTGATTCAGAAACGTCAGTAACTACAAGTAAGATTAGGTAATCACAGCATTTGTTAACTCTTTTAAGTTAATCCTGCCTATTAACAAAGATCAGTGACGGTCCAACACATACATCATGCATATATTGCAGCATCTAATCCTGTTTATCAATGTTTGTCCCCCCATGGTGTCATGAATGCAGCACGAGGCTGTTAAAGACCATTCTTACCTTATCTATGATGGCTGCTTTGGGTGCCGCGCTGGGTGGCATGTTGGACTGATCAAGGAAAAAAGCCCTGTGGGATGGAAGACATTTCACATGAGGAGTAAAGCTAACTGGATTATTTGCACAGCAATCTACATACATTTCTGTAGACTTTAATTAATAATCAAAGACAAGTTGGGATTTTTTTTCCCCCTTGTAGCACCATTGCATGAAATCAAAATATTTCTCTGCACCATTAGGTCATCAGGAACACTGGCTGCCTCTCTGGAAAAAGTAGGCCAGCTGCTTATTATGGCGCACCAGCCTCTAACTATCAATCATGAGAATAACTTGGGCAAAGCAAGGCAGAAACACAGACTAAGCATCTCTTGTCCTGGGCATACTTCCAAATGCCATTGCCTCATTCATTCATGAAGTAAAGTCAATTTGGTGCTGTTTCCTTCCTCCTCCACAGGAGGCAGCACCACGCTGGTGTCCTTATGAGGACGGAGCAATACAGCGGGCCGCAGTGACTCCTTCTGAGGCGCAGGGCTGCGAGTGCAAGCTCAGCAGCACGTGACTCCATCAAATCTCTGTAACACAGCAGTGTGCTAAGAATAGACGCACGGCACCACATTAAAGCACTTGTAATAAAATCACCTGCTCCATTACGTCTTGCCAGAGGCGATAATAAAACTATGACATACAACCCACCATTTACTGCAAAATCTCCGATATCACACATATAATTACGGAATATTTCAGTTACCAGACATTGAGGGAGGGAGACTTGACAAGAATCAGTGAAGCACACCTCATTCATCTGCGCTGATTCTGCTATTGAGCGATTCAAATCAGGCCAAGGAGGCATTCATTAGGAGGGTGGCATTTCAGCCCGACATAATATTAATGAAATTAATGAATCAGAGCAGAGTTAACACAGCCCCGATTCAAGATTTTATAGTAATGATAAACGACCGCGCCTGAAATCAAAAGTAATTGAGAACACATAATAACTGCACAAGGAAGTCTGTGGGAAGCATACCTGCACCTTCTGGGACTCAAGTGCATGTTCAGAATAAATGACTACAGCCAAGAGTCAGCAGAACGTGTTTTCCTTCCTCATTTTGTCTAATGAGGCTGAAAGTATGAAGACGGACAATTTTACCCAAGCCCACTCACATATTCAGCTCGGACTTACAGAAGAGTAACCTAAACAGTTCACTTGTTGCAGGTTTCCAGGTATTAAATCCCCATCCACCGAATTACATATTAACTCTGTGGCATGCGCCCCAAAACCACTACGAGCAGAGTTTGGGAAAGGTTCAGATGAAGCTAACAGCCTGTGTAATTGGTTCAAGATGGCCTTATCGTAAAAAAAAAAAAAAGAAAATGCTCACAATAGACTGGGTTTACAGTGTCATAGATTGGAAAATTTCTAACGAAGAGCATGTAAAGAAAGCCCTGAGGCGCTAAAACAAAAGAAGATACTCTTTTCTTGTTTGTTTTGTAGATCTAATCTAGTCGTGTTGTTATTTAAATGCTGCACTTTCTGTGAAATATCATTTGTCATGTTTTCTTTTGTCTTTGTGTGTGTCTTGTCCACTGCTGTTGTGTTTGAAGCCCCCCAGGGTCACCGTAAGAAAATGACCAGCTCTGTGTGTGTGTGTGTGTGTGTGTGTGTGTGTGTGTGTGTGTGTGTGTGGTGTGAAAAAAAAGAAAATAAGCGTGGAAAAACAAACCCGCAGAGTAAATGGAAGTTAAAGCCAACAGCCTCCAAACAAAACATCCTTCTCCTGTCAGGCTACGAGCGTGAACATGACACAAAAAGAAATGTTTTGGAGATCAAAACTTTTCCCCGAAACAGAATCCGACTGATAAGAGCTGAATTTTCTATCTCTTCTTCATCTGCACATATTTGTTTATCTGTTCCAGACTGAGCAGAAAACCTTGTCTTGCCCTTGTTTTCTCTTTTTTTTGGGGGAGGTGGGGATATAAAATAATAACTCCTTCACATTCTTTTTATCCTCCTGCTCTAAGAGTTGCCCTGAAAATACGGAGCACAGCACAAGGAGCAGGGCTGCCTTTCCTGGAGGTCTCTAATGACAAAATAATACTGTGGGAGTCATGTGGGCTACATGTGAAGTGTGGCTTAAAGAGGATCTGCATTACATCTCTGAAGCTGACTCAGAACTTTGAAAACAAGGAGCCTTTGAAACATTAATATGGATTAAAACTGGAGTTTTAAGCCCACACACATCCCTGTGTAAACTGTGAGGTTAAGAAAACACGACAGGATGCGTCCGGTGTCTGTTCAGACTGCCTCTCACATTCTGATCCCTCCACTGCAGCTATATCGATGGCATACTTTTGCTCTTGCTTGTTATCATTTTTCTTACCCACTGGCATCGTCCAACATTTTTCCAAAAGCTGAACAATCGCAAATTCTCTTCTTCCATTCGCCAGTTTTGGCTGGAATATTTTTGCCAATCTAATCTCCCAGCCAGCCATCTGGTGGCCGCCGTGTAACAAAAACAAAAGTTACGTGAGCCGCGTGTGGTCAGGCTTGTCCCGGTTTCTCCTGTTACGTAAGCAATCTCCCTCTTCGTATTTCTACTTTTAAGTGCACATCAAGACAACCATAGGTAAAACCTGCCTGTAGCTCTTTCAGCAATAACCAACCCCCTGCTGACCACTCGCACGCACACACACACACACTCAGCCAATAGGATCGCTCATGAGGCTCTAATGGAGAATTTGGCTGCAAGCCAAAGATGACCCGCCCTGCTTGTTGCTGGTTTATTTCATTGGGCCAATGAGAACACTTATTTCTCTTTGTTTCTGCTTGCTCCGTGACAACAGGACATTTGAGAGCCTTTACGGCACAGAGTCAAAAGAAGTCAGCCGCAGCGTCAAAGAGGAAGAGGCACAGATGTGTTCAAAGGAGCAGGAAGCGAGCGGGTTTATTAGCATCACACCCCACACTCAAACAGTGCAAAAGGAACTTAAACAACTCCTGAAATACCCTAAGAGATATGACAGACACCGCCACATGAATTTATGAATTTACTGTACATACGTGAGACCAAAGAGGTGTGTGATGGTCTATGTAAATCACTCACGAGGCCATGACGAATGACACTCACTGTTATTAAATTCCCCACAAACCCTGGAGTGTGTGCCAGAGCCGACTGGGGGCTGATGAGGCCCTTCCAGGAGCCCTCGCAGTGACGCTGCTTCCATAACAAACAGTGCGTGTGAATCCTGCCAGAGGTAATTTTCTAACCCTGTGCCCATTTCCCATTTACGCAGACACAGATATATGAGCAGCTCCAGTGTATGTCAACCACAGTTTAATATAAAAGCACATGCCAGTGGATTAGGCCTCAAAACGCCCCTTTTCTTTTTGTTCTATCAAAGTATGAAAAATGATGTAAAGAAAAAAGACATACAGTAATAAGCAGTATTTTAAATGTATGCTGATGAATTTTAAATCAGAGGCAAGACTAAAGTCATTAGTGTTAATCAGGTTCAGGGAACAAACGCTCAGTCTTTGACACTCAAAGTGGATTTGTGTTAATGGTGTCTTAGTGCCAAAGTGAATCAAAGGTATATTATCACTAAATCATTGTTACCGAGGACACACGAGCAGCTCCCATTTACAGCGTTGACGACTGGCTCTCCAGAAGCGAACAAGTTTATTGTTCCCGATCCTGCTAAAAGTGGAAATAAGCGCATATCATTCTTGACTCTTTCTAAAGGCGATTGAAAACAAATGAATAATCAAGCTCTTTTGTTTTCAGCCGTGTAAAACATCACTAAGAGCAGAGCTGTGACAGCAGAGCAATAACAGAAGTCACCAAGAAGTGTTAAACGGAAAGGAGCTCTACCCTCCAGGCTTAATAAACAGCGGTTCAGCTCACACTGGCTGGAGCAGAACGAAGCCTCACCACCCTCCTCGGAGATCTTGTGAACCAGGACTGCACCATTTATCTCAAGCGGAGAAACACAAGTGACACCAGCTCTGTTCCCGTAGATGAGAAATATATAACCAAACTGTGTCACTGTGTGTCAAAATATCTATAATTCATTGCAGCATCTGTAATTATCTGTGAATCCATAATTGCTCAAATAAGTGCATTTCTTCAACCCCTGAAAGGAAAGCCATAAACATATTAAAAACTAACTGCAGTTCTTAAGCTATTCTTCAACCAGTGCTGCAAATTGTTGCAATAGAGAGGAAGAGAAACGGCATTACCTATGCAAACTGTGAGTGAAGGGATGTCATACTATGTATTGCTGTGTTTCCCTGCTTCTCAAACTGAGTGCTCCAACTACTCATACAAATACATACAAACATCCCTTTAACCTCTTGTGTGGGTTAATCTGATTCATCCCTGCATATTAAACTGTATACATGTCTGTTGAAGCCGTGTCCGTTACCAACACCAACTACATGCTTCAGCATAAATAATGACGGACCTTACTGGGGCTTTTAATATTTTAACAGCAAACCTCTGCTAATACATATTCATTTTCGTTCATCTTACTTCTATGTTGCTATTCTTAGTTCTTTTACATTGCTGTCGGCCCTTTTACTCAAGTAAAAGATGTGAATAATTCATCCATCCCCTGAAGGAGCCGTTCTCTTCAGTTAATTATTCCCTGATCAGCTGGTGTCGGTAATTGTGTCGGCTGAAACTTGAAACTTTAACAAAGATATGATTGAACGCTAAATGTTTAATCACGCCCAAACAATAGATAACAATGCCAAAAGGTTTGATCTCTGATCCAAATGGAGGAAACGGGAATGAAAGGCAGACGTGAGGGAGCTTGCTGCTGAGATGAAACCGACACTCTCACCTGCAGTAACCATTTAGCTTTCTGGCTTAATCCGGGCAAACAGCGCTGCAGCAGTGCGGTTAGCAATTCCCACTGCTGCTGGATGAGCGAGACTGAGAGCTCAGATGACTAAGAGGCAGTGCTGGGTGGTGATGACAGATGACTGTTTAACTAACAAAGCATGAAATTCAACAGTCCATAATATTAATACATATTGAGTGCCAGGCAAAGCTATACATCCAAGCTTATTGGTCATCTTTCAGCCACCGTGTCATCATTATACACCCTCTGTCAGACTGTGTGGAATTTGAGTATTATATTATCCAATAAATCCCATATTTTTATCAATAGGATAGGAGAATTTCACAAACAGCCTTGTGATACATAAACAGAAAACATTTCTGCTCTCCCATCAAAAGAATATGTCTAACACCTGAGAGCTACAAGCTCTCAGTCTCTCTGGTAAGGCAAAGATGCAGAAAAACATGTCGGCTTACACTCTCTAGTTACTGTTCTATGTCCAAGGGCATGGTGCACATACAGCTTTATGGAGTCTACATGCGGGGATTTTAACCTCCATTCTATCACACGGCTGTCCTTAAATCGATAGCCTGCAAGCACGCGAGAGGAAAACCCAATGCCCTCCTGAAAAGTCCTGTCAATAAGAGCAAAACTAGACGAAATAACAAGCCAGCAATGATTTGTCTCCTTCTCTCTAAATAATATATTTGCAGACTGTTCTGGTTCTCCCCTTTTCCCCGCTCTGCCCACTTCTCTCAACCCATGATCCTCATTACTTCTCTAAAATATCCCTCAATGTGTATTCTAACAAGGAAAAAATGTATTCTGTCCCTCAGTCCTCCTACTTACAAGAGTGTCACATTTCAGGTAAGACGCTTTACTGCGAAAGACTGCAAACCTGGGTTCAGGTTCTGGCTCTGCCTACTGTCGGCTGATGTTGGTGCAGAACTGCTGTGACTCAACAATGCATGTTGGGAAATAGATTAATGTGTAAGACCTTTTTAAATCTCAGAGGTAAGTATAAACTGTGCAGCTAACATGCAGAAAAGCATGTTTCTTTTAGTCAGAGAGCAGAAGGGAGGGGGGGAACAGATAAAAAAGATGATCCCACGAGCAGCAGCTGTGGGAGAAAATGTTCATTTCCACAGTTATCACTACTATTTATCTTTATAACTAGGACAAACTCATTTCAGCTTCTAAACAAACACACCAGGGGTGAAAAGAGTGAGGGCAAGCTACCCAGCAGCATGAAAAAAAACAAAAAAAAAAACAAAAAGACCTCTGAACGCAAACCTCCAATTGGTTCAGTTCAGTAATGCGTCTGGCTGTGCTCTTCCTGCCTGTCAGTTAGCCGCTGGCTCTGGCCCGCAGTGTGGGTTTAACCCAGCACTGCTGTGGCCCGGCTCCAAGGATAACGAGGTGCCTGAGGTTGGAGCGCCGCAACGGAGAGCGGAGTGACATCACGGCCTGGTCTGTGGTCGGCCGAAAGACAGATGGCAGCCGGGCAAAAGAAAACTATTGGTAATGATACATACTGTTGAGAGAGACCACTGACTGCTGAAAACCAACAGAGTATTTATTCTACCACGTTTTTTAAAACGGTGTCATTCTTTAGGGGGAGCAAGATTTTTTTTTTTGCCTGCTAAAGTTTGCTTAAGTTTGATGTGTTATTTCACGAGCTCATGAATTACTTGCTAGTAATAACCGAAAGGAAAAGACCACCAAGATGTTGAAAAAAAAAGGGACATGTTACGATCACTGAGTCACTGTGTAAATGATTTGATCCATTGATCTACTGTCTGACAGTCTGCACTAAATGATTCATTTGGGAGATAAAACCGTAAATTATACCAGTATGAAATCTAAAATCCACACATAAAATTCTATAACTAGAAGTGAATCCTCGACTAAACCCTGCTGGGCTATTAGCGATGTGTTTTTTTTAGATGGCCATATAGTCTTGTACCAAATCATAATGGCTTCTCCCTTTGCCAAAGTTCCTAAAAAAAATGTTTTTAAAGTATAATGTGCAATAGATAGATAGATAGATAGATAGATAGATAGATAGATAGATAGATAGATAGATAGATAGATAGATAGATAGATAGATAGATAGATAGATAGATAGATAGATAGATAGATAGATAGATAGATAGATAGATAGATAGATAGATAGATAGATAGATAGATAGATAGATAGATAGATAGATAGATAGATAGATAGATAGATAGATAGATAGATAGATAGATAGATAGATAGATAGATAGATAGATAGATAGATAGATAGATAGATAGATAGATAGATAGATAGATAGATAGATAGATAGATAGATAGATAGATAGATAGATAGATAGATAGATAGATAGATAGATAGATAGATAGATAGATAGATAGATAGATAGATAGATAGATAGATAGATAGATAGATAGATAGATAGATAGATAGATAGATAGATAGATAGATAGATAGATAGATAGATAGATAGATAGATAGATAGATAGATAGATAGATAGATAGATAGATAGATAGATAGATAGATAGATAGATAGATAGATAGATAGATAGATAGATAGATAGATAGATAGATAGATAGATAGATAGATAGATAGATAGATAGATAGATAGATAGATAGATAGATAGATAGATAGATAGATAGATAGATAGATAGATAGATAGATAGAGAGATAGATAGATAGAGAGAGAGAGAGAGAGAGAGAGAGAGAGAGGGAGAGAGGGAGAGAGGGAGAGAGGGAGGGAGGGAGAAAGTCAAATGACTTGATTTTCATCATTAATTTACAACTCAATGACTGCATATTATAAATGTATCACTCCTCATTCCAGTCCAAGAACATTTAATCCCTTCCTTTACTGGTTTGTAGTGATTTTCATTTCCTCAGCTTTTGTTTTAATAACTTTTTGGTTACTTCCATCATTTTTGGGCAACCTGAAAGAACAAATGGGCAGATTTCATTTTTAAACGATAATAGGGTGCATTACCACCTGGTGAATAATGAAACATGGTTTTAGTTTCATTACATTACACCCGCTTCAATCTGCTAATCTAAGCTTTCAAATCATCGGAATGATCAAAGCCATTTTCACCTCATTGTCATGAATCTTTCATCATCTCCATTTTCATAATTACATTTTTGTTACTTTGTCCTCTCTTGTGTCTAAGTTTTAGGAGAAACTCGTGTTGTCTATGATGCAGCAGCAGCAGAACAAACTCCTGCACTTCTTTATGCTCTGAAAAGGGTGACTTCTACTTGTATGTGTTCTTGCTCCTTTGGCCTAGAAACACAGCTCAACAGCCACAGATTCGAACAGATACTTTGACTGTAATGATCAGCTGTTATGTGAGGAGACCGAGAAGAGAACCGTCGCCAACACTTTCACTCAAGCTGCTTCTTCTCTACATCCAAGCACCCCGAATGCTTCCGCACATCATCAGCCTTCCTCGCTTGCATCCTGTTAGACACATCTGCTCCGTGTTACCGCTGCGGCCTCTGTTGTCAACCCAATTAGGTTCTTTCCATGCAGGTCAAATTGTGCAGAACCTGGCACAAATGTAAAAACCAAAAGGCAATTCTGGAAATCATACGAGTGGCCCTTCGTCATTAAGCTGCATAAGAATAAGCTGGGAGGAATTTGTGTTAAAGGGTTGCAAAAAAGACAGAACACAATATCAGAGGGATGACATTTTAGATACTGATCACCACGCTGCAGTCTAAAAATTAACTCAATGAAATGAAAGAGATGGCAGAAAATGTCATCTATTACAAAAGGTTATAAAGTCCCAGAAGATCTGGCAGAAAGCATAATGACACAAAGAGACAGAAGGGCAGATAAAAGCGCCTGACGCACGACAAGAGGAAATGTCCCGGCACCATTTAACCATCCTCCGCTGTGCTTTGGGAAATCCAGCACTCACTTTTCAACCACCAAATTAAACACTAAACACAAATTAAAAGCTCTCTGTTGAGAGCAATGGCCATAAATCAGTGTTTTGTCGTGGTGCGATGGCACCGATGAGGCAGATGGCTGTCTGAATCATAAATCATTACACAGCAAACTGTCCCTCAAAAGCACTAAGCTTTACTGCGTGTTCTACTCTCCTTTAAATTCAAATTACCCTCACAATCGGCAGCAGATATTTAGTGGAGACCCACTAAATGTTGTTCTCCGGGGTCCTCAATAACGGGACTCTTCCAAGGTCACGTTTAATCTCTAAGTTAAACAGTCCTCTAAGAATTGTCCGTCCACATGGAGGCGGCTTAAATAGAGCAGATTTTCCACATTCAGGAAGTTGAGAGTCAAGTTCTTCCTCTCGTGAGTTTCCAGCTCATTAAATCACCCACACCTGGCCAATCAGAGGGGGGTCTCCTGTGTGCAAATCAATGGGGTGTGAAGTAACTAAGAGCAGCAGCTGTACAGAGGCACTGCACCAAAACTGGTGACATGCTGGGCGTTCTCATCCAATCACCGCTGCCCCTGCTGTGTGTGGTCGCAACCAATACGAAAGCATTCCCCACAGTGCTTCTCGCAGCCAATCGCCACGAGGCGCAGCTGGGCGTTGGGGGAGTCAAGCCCGACAGAGCAGAAGGTCGCTAAAGTCAAACAAGACGTGTAAAGTCATATTTATGTGCATTTCTCTCATACTATACCTCAGTCTCTTGTAGTACTGTTTGACCTTATCCAATGAGGCAGCATTAATTTGGGCCTGGTATTCTTCCACTGACACATTGTCTCTGTAGTAGTATCCCTCCATACTCTCCAGTGCTAGACAGGGATCAAAGGATAGAGTTAAAGATAAAGTGAAGCACAGTGTATATCCCGCTGCCAGTGTTCAGAATCATCTACAGCACAAAATGGATTTCATGCACTTGCTGACCTACAGTTCGTGAACCAGACTCACTATACCTTGTGTGAAGAGTACAGGGTAGATTTTGACGCCCCCTCCGCTTTTCAGCCTGTAAGGCAGCTGGGAAAAGTAGAAACTCTCAAGGTAGAAGCAGACTTTCAAGGCCTGGCGGGTGCCCTCCACCTGGTATGAAATAGGCATGTCTGCCAGAGGAGAGAAAGACAGATCAGAGAACAGTTTAATGCTTTAGGTGTTGTCAAATTTAAAAATGAGCCGCACAACTACATGAACAAAAGAAAAAAGCTAAAGCAAAGCAAATGGATTAAGTACGCACTAGCAACCAGTGGCTCTCCTTCAAATTGCTGGAAGTAGAAGGTGACCTTCTCCAGGTCAATCAGGGCCACCTGAGTGTCCTCCAACATGGCCTGCTCATCGGTCTGAAGAGAAAAAGACAATGGTCACAATGCAGTGATCGAGGGAGTACTCCGATGATCTATTTAATGCAACTACGCACACATCCCACTTTAACGTTTTTAATAATTAGGTTACATAAGCCTCTGCTAACATAACTAACCACACTGTAGCCGTGAACGTTGCACTGCGGCTAATGTAAGCACCAGGGTTTGAAAAAAGGCAGGGAGTGTCGGAGCATTACAGCTATTTAGCACGCAACACATTTTATGGTGCAGCTGCACGCAAGCTAGCTAGCAAGACTAACTTTTTCCCCCCCAGACTTTTTCAACATTTTCAACATTTCCATGAGGTGGCCCTAAAATCATCATTTAAAATTCCACAATTTAAGCCTTAATAACCCTTTTCTATTGATTATTTAATTTATTGGCCGTTTCATTGACAGTTTCCACACTTAAACTTTTCCCTCACTGTAAAGCTTGCTTCTTGCCTGAAACAAACAAAAAAAAAAAATCGCTTCCTTTAAATCACTTTAATCACTTCCTCCGAGAGTGCGATTTGATTTCCATGACACCAGAATGCGGTTTAGTGTTGCAGTTTGTGTGTGCAATAGCATTTATGTGCATCAATATGAACAGATGAACATTTCTTTATATGTATAGTGCTGTCGGTTTATTACTAATACTTTAATATCTATTCAACAGTGTAAAAGGAAGTGAAGAAACGTGATATAGTAGTAGAAATGCCTCTAATTTGTACGTCTGTACAGCACATAGCAGCAAATACAACTAGATGTTTAATGTATAAGGAAGTCAGTGTGTGCACACGTTCTTGGGTAAAAAGACATGAACGCCATTCATTTCATCCAAGGATTCTGCCCTGATGCATGGCAGGATGTGTAAGCACGTCTTTGTCTGACTTCATGTTTGCTTGTGTTTGTTTACATCTCCAAATTAGCGCGTTTCCTTTACAAACAAGCTCACATCTGTCTGTGGCCACATCAACAGCAGCTCAAATATTACAGATGGCGACATCCTGCGCTCCTGTCACTCTCCTTCCCCTCTCCGTTCCGTTTCCTTTTCCTCTGCAAACCATCTGCATCGTGCAGAAGGCTAAGCAGAGCAGCGGTGGGACAGGATTAGGGGCTGTTTTCTAAAGACAGTAACAGAGGGGTACCTGGTGTCCTGCCAAGTGATGCATGGTGTGTGCGGGCAAGTTTATCTCAAAGGATGCCACACAAACGCATCCCAGTGTCCCCCAGCAACCCCCAAAACACATACAGTATTCAGCCTACACAAACAAGCTACAACCACAGCTCCTCTCATGCTGCCTTTCATGTGGTTCCCCAAAAAACAGGACATTGAGAAATCAATTGAAACACCTTCAGGTGCAGAGACTCTGTTTTGTTCCACAGGAACAATTGAAAGGGAAATGTTCTGAGAGACTGGACTGGCTGAAATTCAGTATAATTAGGATTCATTCAAATTAAATCATGTGCTCATGCTCTTTGAAAACAGAAGTAGATGAATATAAAGGAAGCAAGATGCACACATTTACATGATAAACACATGCAGGAATACAATTGACATTCATTTCACTGAAATCCAGACAATTAAAATGAAGGTGATTCATTCAATATGTATTAATTATTTGTAGATTGACATTCACTCGCTGAATTATTAGGCTCTATTGTTCTTGCTTTTAGCTTTGCTATAAACACCAGATCTCATCAGTAGTTATATTGCACACCTAAGATATAAATTAACTCATAATGGTCGACCAGTACCGGCTTCTAACTGCCACTCTGTAACTTTACAGTGGCAAGCTAGAAATTCCAATTACCAGTTTATCACTGAATGCATCAGCAGTACAGCATGCAACTTGCTCCAGAGGTTACCGAGTACTGCAGACCTCAAAAGAGGCAGAGGAGATGGGTGGAATGCAGTGGGTCCCACCACACGCCTAAAATGATCCGTTTGTATTAAAACCCCAGGAAATTGTGTCAGGACATTTGAGACGTATCGGGAAAGGTGCCATCAAATTCAGGATAAGTTTGATTGTAAAATGGCTCGCTTTCAACATTTGATATGTTTTCTATGTTCTAACATGAATAAAAATGTGGTTAATGAGATTTGCATTGCATTCCCTTTTCATCCACATTTTTTTCTTTTTAAATGTGGGTTGTAGTTATTTAGAGAGCAAAACATAAATGTTTCATAATTCATTCATTCACTGACTGGTACTGTATGACATTATTGCATGCATTCTAGTTAATTCACTATATGTTCAAGCTCAAATCTCTGTGTAATACAGATTTATAGAATGTAAAATGTGACTGATGCAACAGCAGCACCTGTTTCTATAGCGCCTGTTAACACAGATGAACTGATCGCAGGGCAGCTGCTCACCAGATTGGGGGAGAGGAGGGACTGGAAGTGGAAGAGAAGGCCAGCACTGGCGATCTGCTCCAGCCATCGACGGCTGGCTTCCTGAGGGTCCGGAAAGTCCTGGTCCAGCTCTCTTCCTACATTGTGGAACTAACAGTGGACACACACACACGAAAAAAAAAGCAAACCTCATTTAGCAGAGGGGACAGAGTGTTTCTTAATCTGCAATTCTTTTACAAGACATAGTACGTGTAATTTACTTGGTTGAGGACAGCCAGCAGGTGCTCTGAGAAGGCACACACAGCTGCGACCAGAGACTGGCAGAACACCATATCTCGACGCAACTGGATCTCGGAGTCTAGAGGAAAACCCAAAATTAGATGCAAGACTGTACATAAAAATCCTTATGAGAGAGAAACTGGGTGCAAACGGTGAAAACATGCAGTCAAGAAGAGATGAAAGAACAAAAGTGACGAGAGAAGATTAAAGATTAAAAGGCCAGAGATTAACCGAAGGGTGGAGGAAGAAGAGACATCGTGAGCTTGTTATGATAATTAAACAGACCTCCGCGGGTGACACTTAGAGTAAGGTGACCAAAAGACACCCCCCCCCCCCCCCCCCCCCATTCTTTCCATCTTATTTTTTCCAAATGTGCCGGTTATTTAGTGTTGTACCAGAAAAAAAAAAGAGCTAATGACAGGTGTGCCCAAATGGAAAATAATTGGCTGCTTTAATTTCCCAAGAAATAGGCCCTTTCAAAAAGTTCAACTATCCACAGAGTTAAAAATGAGTTTATGAGCGGTGATGAGAAAAAACGCAACCTCTCTAACACTCGCTTGTAATGGAAGCTGTTAAGGGAGCGCAACACAAGAAATCCAACGGCGTACTCATTCGGTGCCGAACCTCTCAATACGGGACTTGTAATCACACAGAATTCATCACTGCTGCTGTGGAGGTGTTTAATTACAGTGAAACGTTTTTGCGAGGCCACACGACACAGTCTGGCTGCAACACCAAAAGCAAGGTTGCGACTTTGGAAAAGAAAAGTGTCTGTGTGCAACAACACGAGGTAAGAAGCATCTACATGCATCACATCTACCATAGACTGAAAATATAAGAAAATAAAAATAAATAAGAATAAGAAAAAATAATAAGAAAAAAAACTACCTCAGGAATAATGTGAGCAACCTTAGCTGTGCTACTAAATCAACTGAACTGTAGATATTAGGTCATTTTTTTATTATTTTTTATTAGATCATATTGTTAGCTTTTTATATAGCATGTTATATCTTCATTTGTAAGTCGCTTTGGATAAAAGCGTCTGCTGAATACATTAACATAAACATTTTGGCACTCTTTTTTAACGCTGGTGAAACAGAGCTTGTGAGTCACCATCAACCAGAAAAAGGCTTCTTAATGACTGCATTACCTCTATGATACAAAGTAAAACGTGCGCACGGTGGTTTTAGATAAAGAAATCCTGTTCTTCCCTGTTTATAAAGCCCTTTCTCTCTCCTTTTCCTTTAATTTTGCTTCTCTTTCAGTCATGCTTACTTGACTTTTGCACAGCTACTTTTTTTATTTAATCTGAAAGTTCGGGTTACGGCCGCAGTGTTGCTCCCTTGAGGGATTACGGTTTCAGTCTATTCCCCCCCCCCCATTTGTGCAAAACGAAGAACACCAAGTTTATTATTTAAGCATACGGTGCATTCAGTTTGTCTCCGAATAAAAGAATGTGAACACAAACCTGTGTACTGCAGCAAGACCAAGAGCAGCCGTGTCTTCACCTCTGAAAACGACACATAAATACGAGTGAGACGGTAAACAACCTTATATCAAGCTGCACAAAGCCTGGCTTTTCAGCTGGAATAGGAAGATCTACTGTACGCTATAAACTCAACCCCCTAAAGTCATAAGCAGGACAATGCTGGATAACTTCATCCCTGCTCCTCAGCTGTTTATCTTCACGTATAAAAAAAAGAAACACCCCATAAAAAACAACCCCAGCCATAGATAAAGAGCATAAATCCACATTTGTTTATAGTCATATCATAGCTCTGGGTTACAAAGCAGGAAGCTGCGCTGCATAAAACAGCCATCCTGAAAAAATAACCGGTCCACACGGCCAAGCCTCACATTAATAATAACTCTGATTGTTTGTATTGTCACAGTCATGACCACCAGCTCACCTTTCCCAAGGGTGTCGTGTAGCCGACTTTTGGTTTCGACTGTTTGCGTTGTGCATGTACCTCACACGTCTGTGTGTGTTTATGTGTTCAATCAGTGAGCACAGAAAACCAAAAACAAGAAAAAGAAACGCACTCCCGTTGGCAACCAAACCGCCTCCGCAGACAAAAATCTTTTTTAAAGAAGGTAATCTCTCAGAGGGCAGTTCTGTGATTCTCAGCTTGATTTTAGCTCCAGCTCTGTGGCTCCAATTCATGAATCCCAGGTTGGTGTCAGGTTTATAGTTTAAAAGGAAATCCAGCAGTTACTGGGACTGCTTGTACCTCGACAACTTAGAGCCAGTTATTTAATCAAATAAATACGAGGGGGCGTACTGTAGAATTGGCCGTTTTAAAGAACATTTTATCCCACTTCAGGCGTGTTTTCTCCCTGACTTACTGACTATGACTTTATGAGCAAACTGCAGGGCTTAAACATTGTGGATTTCTTTTGTTATTGGTTTTGTGTGTGTCACTTAAATATACACTGACCTTCTACATATTTCGAAATGGTCTGAGTGAGCGCCTGGACGCTGCTGGGAAGGTTCCAGGGATCCTGTTTGACATGGAGACGCAACTTTTTGGTGCAGTTTACCTTGGGCTCCATCTCCTGCTGAAACTCTGACAGAGACACACACAGACTATTAGAATACCACAATAAGATGTATGCAACTGCACGGATATTAGATACAAGACACATTATGCAAAAAGAAAATGCAATTAGGGACGAGTGAAGAAAAAGAGAAAAAGGGAGATTAAGGCACCTCGGCATGAATGGCTGTGCACAATACCTGCTTAGGGGCGTAAACTCAGTAAGGGATAATGAGTTCATACCCAGGTTTGGAGTTACCTGATAAAACTAAGAATATGAGCTTCCTTCTCATATCAATCGCAATTTTATCAGAATGTTTCAGCCTTAGAGCCATCCGTATTACCAAGATTTGTGTCTTTAAGGGGAACAAATTCACATTTTCACCCATCACAGCGCCCTCTCATGGCAAAAGAACTTCAACAGGGTCAGGGTTCCACTGTTCTGCATTCTCTGTCAAACTGAATCCAGCTCATTTCAGTTACAATTCAATTCAATTAAATCAATAATAACTTATTTATTCGCAGAGCTTTATCGTACAAATTACATTAATTAAAGGAGTTTGCTTCTAATAGATGAAAATGTTGCTGATATATGATCTCATTCCTTATTGGCTGCTTTCTGCCAATTTTGATTGGTTGTAAAGGATGAATGCTTTCGATCAAGTCAGTGATCCACATGATAACTTTTGTGAGACCTAATCTGAAGACCAACTGTGCCAATCGTGATGGAGATTTGAAAAAGAATGGAGCCAGCAACCCTGAAAATTGTTTTTTTTTTCTTCCTTAGAATCCAGTAATCATGGAAAATGACATGACTGGGCGACACGACTTCGGACGGGTTTGAAGGAATCCAACAGTGCCACGTTTCTGAAATATCTGACCAACTGATGGCGCCGCAGTCCTCGAGGCAAAGATATGAAGCCTGGTGACAGGAAACAGGGGTCTGTACTCAATCCTGACAGTTCAAGAGGTTTCCACATATCCCGATGGCAGAAGAAAGAGGAGGAAGATGTAGTCAGAAACAATATATAATCAAATATATAATATAATTCAAGGTAGAATTGATAAAACGGATATAATTTGACTCCAAAGTGCAATGATGACCTTTTATTTCATGTTTTTCGTGACTCTCACATCAGCTCTATTCACTGACGTTTACTTGCATCAGAGAAACCGTTACATGGTCTTGTTCTACCTGGAAGAATAATTCATTTTTAAGGATCATTTACTTAGCGCTAATAACTAAAATGATTGATCAGTCAGGTCCAGAAGAAATATTTCCCTTTTTTTTTTTGCTAGCAGACAACCAGCTGTAGACCACCTGGAATCAAATATCTGCACCACATTCTGTCTTCAGTGATAAGGCATGAGTGGAAAAACCTTTCAATCTGATGTAATCCCTCTCGAATCACCTGAAATGCCTTGAAATATTTCTCACCTTGACGAAGAACAGATCTGTGACAGAAAGATCACAGATTTGTTAACAGGGGCTGAGTGTGTGCACATCTGAGAGTGGCAGAGTGAGACTGTGAGAACAGATGCAGGAATGCTCTACTTGTTAGATAATCCTATTTGCTCTGTTATCAACCAACACACACATAACTGAAGTAGAGATGGATCAGCTCAGATCAGGGCCTTACGTGCCTCCTGAAGGCATTTATGCATACAAACGCAGCTTACAAAACACAGGCAACCCTATAAAAAACAAGCAGGGCTCCCCCCCCCCATTTCATCTGCACTCACTTGAGGACAGTTGGAGATGAGAGGCAGAGTGTGTGTGCCAAATGGGCCGGAGTGTTTGGAGGCTTGCATTATCGAAACGTACGGAATAAACCGGGTAAGCTGCTGTTTTGCTTCAATGCACATCTCGGTGCATTAAAGTCACATTCAAGGGCACAAAGGCTTGGTTGTGAGCGAGTTTAGCACAGCGTCATACAGACTGTGGCGACACAAAACAAAGCCCGGCAAGCCTGCTGGAAGCACGGTTGCCGTTTTAGAACATGGCTGTCGTCTATCTTATCGAAGAAATGGGTCAAAACATTTGAATGAGGTTCAAGAGATGATGAACGGTCACTGTAAGCTTGTCTGTATTTGCGGTAGAGAATGATAAGAAAACCACTAGACACATTTCCTACATTTTCTTGGAAGAGATAAAAGCTTAAAATAGAGTACAGTTAAACAACAAGGCCAAGACGAGGTCAGGTGGCACACAGAGCAGAAAGAAATGATCAGATGCCAGAAAAGGTACACCACCTCCAACCTTTTCCCCCATATGTCCACAATCACATCTGTGCTCACACACATTATGCAACAGGAAGTCGCAGCCCTATGGTTTCAATTTGTCTTCTGCTTTATGTCAGTATTGGGTTTGGGAGTCTTTTATGTCATCGTTCCCCTCCTAAGCCCACAACAGCAGCAGTTCTCCCAGGAAACGCAGATTCTGTTAAATGTATTATATTTTGGCAAGAAAGCTGCCTGTAAGTGTATGACAGAACGAATAAACATTCTAGATGTAAAAATGTTTGACTCAACGAGCTCGTGTTGAAATGCAGTGTGTGAAAACATCTGTCTTTGGGCCAAAGGCGCGTCTCAGTCCTGGTGTTTTACCTTGTAGTCCTCTTCCAGGTGTGAAGCACTTGGTCTGCTCGAACGCCCGAGCCACCACCGCACCTCTCAGCATGCTGGTGATTGAATCCACCTGCAGAAGGCACACGGGTCAAGTTGGTGCACTCGATACGGTTTCACGCTGGGCCGAAATCGAAAGCATGCGCGAGGAAGCAAAAAAAAAAACAAAAAAAAAAAACTGCTGCCCGCGCACAACCAACACCTGCTTCTCCTGCTGTCCTCTGTAACACACACACACACACACACGCAACCCCACAGAGCCCCGGTGAACACAGCTTGCTATGCAGCATGTGTAAACAAAGCCGGGGGAAACTGCTCTAAAATAAAACAAATGACAGGAAGCAGCCCAAAAAGCGCAGAGACAGCACAGCTTCGTTTTTTGTCTGCTTATCCACCGCTGATGGAAACATCCTCACAAAGCGGGTGGTGTGTGTGCATATAAACGTGTCAAATTAAACACGCTGAACTTTGCTAAAGACGTGTTTTGTTTGGTTTTTTTAACCAAAAAAAAAAAAAAAAACCTTATTCCTGCTCTTTACTCGCACATATTTCACACATTTCAATAAAGAGCTGACCTTTAAACAAGAAAAAAAAACCTTAACCACACAAAAAATTATTACAGTTTGATTCAGCCTGGTACAGCTTGTGTTCGGCTAGGAAATGCTTCAGGAAATCAGACAACAAAGCCGAATGCATTCTTTAGGGTATTTCTCTGACCACAATGGAGCTTTAAAAAAAAAAAGTTTCTCAGCAATGAGCCTTAATAATGTCATGTTAAGATGCTCGGCTGACTCACCTGGCTAAAGAGATGCTCCAGGAAGCTGTGAAGTTTTTTCTGCTTATCATGGGACAGCCACACACTGGAGGGCATCTCATCTCCTGCAGAGGTGCCATGACAACATGTCAGCAATCAACAAACTGTACTCTATCAAACAATGGACCTCAAAGTCACACTTTTCTTTCAAACGCTCTGTGCGAAGAGTGTTTGAACTACAGCAAGCACCTGAGTCCATCTCGTCGCTGTGAACGTAGGAGCTGCAGTGGCTGCTGCAGATGCTGGTGAAAGAGGCGATGGAGTTTCTGTTGCTGTTACAGTCACTGGCAAGGAATCGAGGGGGGGGGAAACAATTAGGAAGACCATGATATAAAAGCACACAAAACATATGCAGCATGTTCTCTTGTCAGCTGATCTATAGCCCGTCTTTTATAGTGTTATTGTTCTGTGAGCGCCCCTGAGCTACATCCATAACATTTTGATTGAATTTGATCCAAATGGCATTACATTTTAGTAGCCCAAGCAATGTACTTTTTTTACTTATGCATAAAAAGGAGCTATAAGAATAAAATTGACTGTCGTTAATTGTGATAAAGGTATTTGGGAATATTTATGAGCCCTTCATAAGTGAAAACGTCTCCTTTTGGTTGTACCTGTAAGAGTCTCTGTTGCTGATCGTGTCGTGTCCCGAGTCCTCCTGCTCGTCCCCTGCCACATTGAAACACACCTTCTTCCCGTTCCTCTCCCCCCTCTCCCCCTCACTTTCTGCAGAGATGTAGCTCTCTGGGGTCCTCACCTCTGACGCAGGAGGATGGGTGATGGAGGATAGAAGGCTGATGGAGGCAAAACGGAAGGAAGGAAGGAATGGGAAGAAAGAGAGGAGGGATTATTCAAAACGGTAACCCAAACCAAACATGAGACGGAACGTTTGATCAGACTGGCGCGACACAATAAGGTCTTACACAAGTGTGAGCGCTGCACACACATCATGTACAGTATGCACTTACAGCTGACCGAGTGGGCCAAAAAAAACGCCCGGTCTGTTTGTTTTTGGCTTCCGCACAACAGCTTCAGATGGTCAGAGGCCCCCTGTCATACCTAAAGTTTCAAACATGTAGCACAGTGCAGCTGTGTCAACACGCTGCAACAAGGCTGCACAGATCAGCTCCGTGTTACCATTGGCTTGCATTCTACTACACGTCTATCAGAGGAGCAGGAACAGGGTGGACAGGATATTTTCACAGTTGAGGCAACACATGGCGGAGTTTAAAGCAACCCTAATAAATGCTAAGCTAGGACCCCCCCCTCCCTTTCTTTTTTATCTCTCTCCACGCACACACTCTGACACGCGATGTCTGTTTATATTTCAGACTCATTTTAATTCGAGTCTGCTTGAATTTTCCATGACGTCACACCACTGGCCCTCAAGACATTCTAAAGCACGGAGAGAACAGAGGGGCTGCATTACCCTGAGCTGCATCAAAATAAACAACCTGCCTAAGTGGATCTCGGTTTTACATCTCCTAAACTCTCCCACTATTCCTCTCTCTCAACTGACCCTCTTTCTGCCCATTCGCAGGCTGACAAGGCAGCAAAAGAAGTCCTCATTATGGTTCACTCCAGGAGCCACCACAATGCCTCTCCAAAGCAAAGAGGCATTCCATCACCATGGAAAAATTCTCCTGGCTCCGTGATTGGCTACCGCTTAATAAACAAAGTGAGCCCAGTTTGGGGCCTTTGGGGCGCCAACTGTTGGAGGCAGTATGGCAGCATAACAATTACTGGATCGGAGAAGGGGCTCCAAAGAGAGAAAGACAGGAAACACTGAAAACAAGAGAATGAGAGCGGCCCAAAGTCGACGACTGCTTTGCTTATCGCAACTCACACAGAAGGCCTTTAAACCTACGTTGACACATTAAACCATTAGACTTCAGCTGCCTTGACTGAATCTGGAAGAGCACCTGCATTGCAAAGCTTCACGTTAAGCAGCTCAGTGGCAGGATATTTGCATAACACTTCAATCCATAGTGGAATAAGTAAGTGTGAGCACCTTGCGTCTTCAAGTTGCTGCCGGCTACTGTACTCACAATGCGAGCAGATTAAGGAAAAGATATGAAAATGGAGGGGGAGAGTGGGGAAGTTTGGTATTTGATCCAGGAAGGGAGGAGATCCTGATATAGAGCACGTCAACGGGCTTGTCCTCTCGCAGCTGTGTCTCCTTCTCTGCAGCCCCAAGACAAAGGTTCACATGTTGCTGCCTCAAAATGGATTCCTCAAAGATCAGCCAAGAAATTATATAACATTAAGGAACATCCTTCTTTTTTCTTTCCTTTCCTAAATTATCATAAGGATACATCTAATCGGCTGTGAATGTACCTCAGACTTCCCCTCTTGACGTTGGGAACGGAAGAGGGCTGTGTTTGACATAATGCGAAAAATAGCCACTTCAGCTTATCATTATATGGTTAAAATATGAGCTGTCAGAGTGGGTCGCACCCAAAACAGAGAAAGGAAAGAGACACGGATTCCAGCGAGGAATGCGTGTGTCCATGCGTACAGATGGCTGCGTAGATACTAGGACATGGAGGAAATGAGAGCAAACAAGAGGAACATCAGAGATTTAAACAGAACCAGGAGGGGCAGGGTGTGTGTAGCAGAACAAGTAATGACCCTTTACCAGCCAGCGAACAGACTAATATGCAAACTAATCCAATGAAGAGCAAAGGAAGGCTCAACATCCCCTCAAAGGTCAAAGCAATGCATCCAGAAGGCTACTACAACACAGCTTATTAGTTTCCACGCTGAGACCCTCACAGCTCAACCTTAACAAGCTCCTGAAGTGTGTATCGTCTGCACATTTGAACAGACAACACATGGTAAAGGTCATTAACGCCTCGATAGATGTGTCTCCGACCGTTCGAGCGCGAGAGGATGGCGGTGAGCTAATTGGCAGTGACAAGAGCATGACAAAAAATTTGTCCAGACTCCGTCATTATCAGCCCCGCAGTGGACTCATCTCATTATTAACACGCCGAGGTGACAGCTCTGCTCCATTTAGCGACTTTTAATGTCACTCTCTGAATCAGGAGGAGACTCTTAATGACTAAATCGATCAAATGATCATCTAAAGATTCATAACTGACGGTGTAACACGTGAGCAGGCTATAAATAATTACCGACTCGGTTTCCTCTGCAGTATATTCATGCCGGCGCTGTGCAGGCATTTATCAGAGGTCCATTGTTGGTGGATTTATTGGTGGAGTCCCCTTGGCTTCAAGTCACACCTTTCTTTATTGAGATTTTATTTCCTGTTTGGAGATGGCGGTCGGAATGGAGCAGCATTTCCCTTTTGCTTTCTCGCTTCCAAACAATGAGCCTTGCATCCACGCCAAAGACCGAAAGCCAGGCTGAATACAGAGTGACCCAACAGAAAACAGTGAGTCAGCACTCACAGCCAGCCCCGCCCCCCTGTCCCAAATCACACAGTCATTTCAAATCCGGAACTTTTTTTGGCAAATATTTGCTTTTCCTTCACCCTCTGTCTATCCCACATGCAGAGCCTGCACACACAGGTGTTACGGTAATGACCCAAATGTATGCCCAACAACAACCAGATGCAGCACAATGACCTCTGCCAAGGCTACAGCTTGTTACATGAAGCAATCTGGTTTTACAGGACATTTCAGATGGAAATTTACTTCCATCAGTGACAAAACGTGATCTGAAAAGTTCCCAAATTTTTTTTTTTCCTTTTTACGGGGAACATGTTCAAAACACAACAATCGAGGTGTTAGAGCCACCTTCACAACTTTTCTGGAATGAATCAAATGAAAATCCCATTTGAATTTAATTGGATGGAAACCTTCTGGTTCTTATCGGGGTTTTAATTGGGAAAAATGCAAGAGCAGACGGGGTGGTTCAGGAATAAAATAATAAATAATAAAATAATAAATCAAATTGCATCACTGTAGGTTTAAAAAAAAAAAAAGGAAAAAAAAAGGAATGTTTAATATATTTAATCTGGTCGAACAAAATGTTCTGCCTCCAAAAAAAAACAAAATTGCTGCAAGCCGAACTTTTAACATCATAGTCCACAGACTAATGAGAGTTGTCATGATGGTCATGTCCATCTTTAATATCAAGGCTGTGACCCATCATCACGGGGATTATTTGCACTGCTGTGCACAGTAATAAAGGTGTCAGTTTGTGAGTCGGCGTCGTATATAGTGTTGCTATAGCCACTCACTCATGAATATGGGCGCCGTGCGTCTCCATCTCCTTGACAACAGCCGTGAGTTTGTAGAGAAGTTTCTGATAAGCGTCCAGGGTGAGCAGGTCTTCTTCTCTAAGCAGGAAACGAAGTCCGTGACCTTCTGTCCGGCCCAAGCTGTGACCAGACGGTGCAGCCATGGTTGTGATGGTGTGCTGTACATTCACCATGGGGTTTAGCTTACCTGAGCATAGAAACCACATTCTCTATTCAAATCCAGAGCCGTGAAGCTATGTGAATGTACGGAATCATTCCACTGTGGAAGATGCTCACCCTGCTCAGCACTGCTATGCCTGCCCTTCTCCAGAGTGTTCTTCCTGCTGTCCAGCTGCACGCCAAAGGCGCTGCCCAGAGAGGTTGTGGTCTTGGGGTAGGACACTTCCATCACATTGATGTGGCAGTTTGTGGGGCAGAAGTCGCTGCTGTGAAGGGGGGAAACCTTGGCCTTGGCCTGCTTAAAGGTGGGCCACGCTCTGTTTTTTAGTACCCGGGAAAACTGCGTGAAAGAAGAGAGAAGAGCTTGGATGTATACCTGTTTATGCACTGTAATAGCAGTCACTACTGGAAAAACAACCTTTATGTCAGGTGTGTAGATGATAGCTCTCAAAGTTATTAATGAGGAAATTAAGCCATTTATGAACATGCAGGCTTCAGAAGTCAGAGTCTTTGCATTATTTAGCTGATGTGTATCTCAGCCATAGATCAAAAGGAGTATCTGTCAACAAAACGTGTTGTGTTCATTACCAAATGTGACAGCTGGCCGTAGAAGAAAAGCACGAACACCCGATATTGTATATTTACAACATTCCTCTTTTTTAGCTCAAATATTCAAACTAAATCAAAGATTCAAAGCAGACTCGTACGAATATCATTGCTCGCATGTGTGAAAAACCCCAGACCCGGACGCAAGCCTTCATCAATTAAACTGGCACAAACGGAGCTGAAATGGTGTGCGGCCGCTCGTATCATCGTGTTGTAAATTGTGATTTTTCCCATTTGGAACTTCACGGAATATGTAAAATCCATGTTTCGCATTTGCTGCAGAGGAGCTGTTGATTAATTTCCTTTCAAGAGTAATATCAAACAGATTTTCGGCTGAAAAACACATTGCTACCACTGAGGTTTTGGTCAGCGCTCCACACATGGATCAAGCATATGCACTGTTTAATGAGGGCACATATCCTCCACTGTTGCTTAACACTACAGGACGTGCATAAAACGTCTGACTCCACCCAACCCTGCAACGGAAGCATGCGATGAAACGTCTTTAACCTGCTACAACATTGGATCTCCGTTTGAAACAGACTGCATGGGGAGCAGGAAGTTCTGCTTGGATCCAGTAAGTCTTCTCTGCACCTTCCTTGAACTCTATCACAGAGCCCGCATCCTGTCTTGTCTGTTTACATTAGACGTTTTAAACCACTGGATCAGTTTTTAGCAACGTGGGCTGAGAGCCAATACAAGCGCAACATAATGTACTGTATATCCAAAAGGAAGGAACCTAAACCCCCAAAAAATGAAAAATTCTCCTCGTTTAGCTCGAGTATGAAGCTGTAGCTCCAAGTGTGTTGACGAGTCACCTTGACAACTGTCTTTACATGCTTCAGGTCTATTTTTTCCGTGCACCGCGTCAACATATCTCCTAATCAAACTCAGTCACTCAGCTTTCATTTTTCCCTTCTCTCCATTTCTCTTCTCTCCTCCTCCTCCTCCTCTCTCTGGAGATCTGAGGAGGAATGTTCTGCTGCATGAGGGGATCTTACACAACTAAAGTCCCGGCTGTGTCTGTGCAGGGATAGTTCTATGTGGTGATTAATCCAGTCCCCCCCCCTCTGATGTTGGGTCAGATCTTTTCCTCTTTTCTCACTGATTAGATTTTTATTTTTGCAGCGGTTTGCGGTCCGTTATTGGACTGCTGCTTCGATAAGTCAGTGTCATCAGCGAGAAAAAGGACATCTCTGCCTTTTTCAGTGCCTTCTAACTCACTCGCTCAGGTATTGGGTTATGCAAGAGATCGAATTCCGCCACAGAGAGCGGAGGTCACCATAAACGTTGTGTCAAAGTGGGCCTGCGTTGTGCAGCAGCCCTCAGGCGCTGCTACACTGCAGAAAACACGCCAGCGGTTTTTTTTTTTTTTTTAAAAGCAGCATCTCTCAGAAATCAGGGAACAATAGTTTTTGTGTTTTATGAAAGTTTGCATTTTTCAGTTTTCTTGTGGAGTCCTCTTTTGTTGGAGTGTTTTTGGTTTCGTGGCGTTTTCTGGAATGCCTTTTTGTTTTATAAACTGTGTTTTCCTCGCTTTTTCTTTTTTTATTGCGAAATCTTGCCTGTTGTGAAATGCCACTGTGTTCTTTGTTCTGATATTCACATATTATCTTTCTCCCTTTACCTAAAATAAAGCACTAAAGTATGCTGAATCTTAAGGAGCTCGTTCAATTTAAGGCATTCGTGGACTCCTTACACGACATAACAGCAGTCAAATGCCTGCAAATGCTCTGATTGACTGCTGAAGCCTCGTTTTTATCTGGATGTTATTCTGATATTCTAGGTCTGTGTTTTTTATCTGCTTTTTATTTTGTGCGCACACACAAAGTAGTTTGCATGCAATGCTATTTTGTGCATATGTTAAATCAAGGTTAAACAATGAAATGAAATGTTCCAAAGCTACGCAAAAATGTATAAATGCACCACTCAGTGGAGAGAAAGACCGTATCCTCTGGAGCAGAGAGGCTGATGACGGTCCTCTCTGTCACAGCTGCTCTGGAGAGCTACCTTTCTGTAGTTGGTGATGCGCCGGCTGATGTGCTCCACCCTCTCGCCGTACATGGCGCTGAAGCGTACCTGCAGCTCCTCAGGGACAACATCACAGCTGGAACTCAACCTGCCACACATCTGCACCAGCATCTCGTCATTTCGCACCAGTGCCTCCAGGATCTGGCCACAGAGAGGGCAAACAAAGACCAGGAGGATAAAGTGATATGCAAATACCTCTAAAAACCCTTCCTGAAGCAACAAATGGTATGTAAATGAAGGACCAGGCACACTGCTCAGCAGAAAACAAAATGAATGTTGCCCACAGACCTTATTTCTCTGCAGCCTTTCATGAGCGGTTAAAATCGAATACATCTAAAATTCCCACGTGTTATTCATGAGTCCATGGAGATAAACCCACTGCGATACATATGCAGCACATGTGAAGACTGACTTCTCAGATAAGAGATTAGATATGAGGCTCAAGTCTCTGAGCCTTTGTAATGAGATGAGATAAAATGAGAGAAAAACGGGGAGGCGACTGAAGCACGAGGCCAACATTAAAATTCAACATCACACAGATATCAGAGGGAGACAACCTATGCTGGCACTGACATTTCTAATCACAGTAAAATCATTTTCACTTTGGAGCAATGAGAAACTGTATGGAGAACAGGGACATGGGACTTTTTTTCCCCCTTTAATGTCAGTGGGTTTAATTTAATATGGATCTTTTACAGTAAACATTTCAGAACATAATAACTGTAAATCTAGATTAAATCCAGCCTCAGACATGTACCCGTTTTGTGATCATGGCTAATTCATTGCAGACGAGACGCATTTTGTCCGAGCGAATCCTCTCCGTCTCTCCCTGCATCTTAAATCAATAATGATCATTCTGTGAACATCACTGCTGGGATGTAACACACTTGCTCTTCACTCGGGAAATAAAGTAACTGAAGGAAAGCTGTCAGTTCCAACTAGCTTCAAGCCTCTCAGACTACACACATCAAAAGAGCTGGTGGCTTCAACTCACAGACTAAAAAATGACATTAAGATTTATGTCCGATTTGTACATCATTACAAATTGGAGGCATGGTAAAGAATTACCATCCCAAATCTGAATGATTGCAAATTTGACTCCAAACAGCAAGCAGACAGTAAATAAAGAAAAATGACTCCTCACAATCATTTGTAAGGTCATCTCCTGCTCCACTCGAGCCAGTTAAGACAGAGGCCTTATTATGGTTTGTTGGTCTTCTCTGCTGTTATACCCCATTACATGAGCTGCAGCGCTACTGTGTTAAACACCATTCATCAGCCCACGACCACGAAGGATTTAAAAACAGCACAGCCAAACGCGCCAGATTTTTAGAGACGACTACATTTAGTTAAGAGGGATTTTCCAGCAGGGCTTTACAGACATGGCGGAATAAACTAACAAAACTAACATGATAAAACTGGCTTAAAGAATAGATGATTACGCTCAGATACAGAGGGAAAAATGCTCATTTTAAGTCAATTCAAACATAACAAGGCATTTAAAATAGATACTGAAAAATAGGAATTCAAATCAAGATGTAAGCAACTATTTTGTGCTTTGTGAATCTGTGAAGCCTATCAAACAATTGCACAACTGGTCAAAATACCATTGAATGAAATGCCCAAGCAGTTGCCAAAAAATTAACCCAGGGTCTGTGATTACAGACTGAACCAAAGCCCTGAAAATGTGTAGAATTACCCAAAAATCCAAGTGAAAACTGTTTGTTCCCACATTTGATCCAGCACAAAATGAATGAATTCAAGACAATGCAAAACCACATCCTGCATGTATTCCAGCAACATTTCTCTGTTTCATTTCATTCTTTCTCTGAGTCAGGATGCTAAAATGGCCTACCTGCAGTCCAGTATGCATACACACTTTTCAAAACAAGGATACCATCAACATTCAGATGATTTTCAAACAATGCAAACCATTTTTGCTTACAGGGTTGCACTTAAACCAGCACCTAGCCAGATGTTCAACCAACCAATCAGCCTGGAGTCCATACAAATCCAATACGGGAAAGAAACAGCTTCATATAGACGATTAATACATTGTGAACAAAGCAAAAGTGACAAAAACAAATGGATACTTTACCTTTGCAGTGAGGCTGAAGAATCCTTTTGGCTCAACCATCTTATCCAGCACATGGCACTTGATGCCAGCTGTGCTGTCATACTCGTACACCACCCCGTACTCCAGGTGGACATTGTCTACTGTCAGACTCACGTGGTCCTTCTTCCCGTCAATGATGGCAATAGTGTTGAATTTATCCATCACCTCTGAGATTGGAGGATACACAAAAACAGTGGCGTAACATGTTTCTGTTGGCGCGCATGCAAATAAGGCAACACACATGCATGAACTCTGCTATGTCCAGCTGCAAACTTGCAAGTGTTTTCATCATCCCACTTGGCCCTGAAGGAGCCTCAGACCACCAAATCTGTACACAATTTCAGAGAAAGACCCTCTGAAAAAGACCCTCTTGCTCCGCCAGCTGAAAACGATGAGCAATTTCAAGAGCACCGAGTTAACCAGGCCCTTGCTAACGCAATGACTTAATATGGCAATAAATTGTGCTCCGGAGCTGTTTGCTGTGATGGGAATAGCTTTCCTGTTTTACTTTCTCATTGGGATCTATAAATTGGTGGGGGAAATTAACGCTCGATGAGCCAGAGAAGACGGCGGTTCTCAGGCTAACACGTTCCAGATGAGCCAGTTCGGAGAGCTGCATCTCAATCATTAAATGGAGGGAGGCGAAGCACTGGCGCGAGCCTGTTTTACATTCACAGACACCTTCGGCACAATTTCTTTTCCCAAATGAGTCATTTGTCGAACGATGCAGTTGTCGAATGTTCACAAGTGTTTGTGTGCAGTCACCTTCTACTTTGCACTCAAAGCCATCTCCGTTCTCCTCGGGGGTGGGTTTCTGGTTGGTTTTTTGCTTGTCCTCCTGGGCACTCTCGCTGTTGTTGTACACCCACTTAATGGTGTCTTGCTGCGTAAATAATCCAAGAGGGGATTTCATTTTAGAATTTAAATGGAAATATTTATGCTTCATGGGGACTGAAAAAACAGTTGACTGGTAATCATGCTTTGAACTTTTGCTCGCTGTCATTTCTGCGAGTCTTTTCATCTAAAATTAAAAACGATGGGAGCCATTAGAGCCACACACAGACACAACCGTCTACCCAAATCAGTCACATCACTCTTATCCCTACATTCTCACTTGGAACTTTCTGCTGCTGAAGTTTTAAATAAAAGTGAACACAATGAACTTGGTCGTGTGCACGCAGGCTGTGGCTGTTGCAGCATGTTCGGTTGAATCTGCCCAGAGATGGTGTTCAGTGTCACAGTTGGGTTGGCAGAGCATACGGCGAAAAGCCTTCACAAACATATGGAAACGTGGTGCTTGGTGAGCCCACAAAAGGAAACCCATGCCAATCTCATCAATCCATTCTAGCATGCCTCACAGGCCTGTGTGTGTGTCTGTGTGTGTGTGTGTATCTGTGTCGGTTCTCCACACCCAAACCCACATAGAGCTTTCTGCCAAGGCTACATGCTGTGCCTGCTCACTAGTCTGTGGTGTTCCCATGTACAACCCTACACCCACAAACACACAGAGAATAAGAAAGAGAGGGCGAGTCCTCTGCGTCCACACATGATTTAAACCAGAACTCCAGTAGTTTTGGAACGCTGTAGTGCATCATTAAGCGCGAGGTACCAACGGAGCTCAATTATAATGACACACTACACTAACTCACCCTATACCTACACCCCGAGGTTGCTATTTTTCCCTGTTTCCCACCTTGAACAGGTGGTCAGAGCACGCTCTCTCCTCCTACACTTGTCTGCTGTCAACCACTCACCAGGACTAAGAAAAACTGTCTGGCCGACCAACCCCCCCCCCTGTTTCACCAGCCACCTCCAGATCCTTTCCCACCTCCCTGTGTAGTCTGTCAGTCTCCCACAACAAGCTAACCACTGTGAGCCAGGGGTCAAGGCTGGAGGAGCCAAAACTATTATTATTTCAGTGTAATGACCCAAGAGAAGGAAAGATGGAGTCAAAGAGAGATGTGATGTAAAACGGGAGCAAGGAGGCTTGTGTGCTATGTTTTTAACCTATTCTTTTTCCCCTTATTTTCGGCTCTTTTGTACCTCTCACACATTTCTTCTCCTATCAATGCCATTACACAACAAACCTATCAATCAGCATATGGTTTAAGATATCCCCACCAGAAAGAAACCATTTAAAGACCTAAAGCTCTATAATATAACTCTATACTCTGTTGGCAATATTACAAACCCAGTCACAGTGACATGTATTCAAAAACTGTTGATGTGTCACTCTTACCAATGAGTGAAACTATTGAAAAAGACAAAAAATTCTAAAACATTCTTTTGCCGTTCCCGTCTTCTCCACCTGCCCCACCTGCGTTGGTCGCCGGTACTTCCTGCACGCGGTGACGTGAGCGATGACGCTGGCGTGGCTCTCCTTGCTCACGTTGATGCCGTTCACCTTGATGATGCACTGGCCCGGGTGGAGACCGGCGGTGGCTGCCACGGTGCCTGGCGGGAGACAGAAAGACAGGCAAAGAGAAGGGAGGGCTGTCAAGGGCGAGATGTAGCGTGCGTTATCACGCAGGTGCAGGCTGAAACAGGATGAAAAAACACCAGCACATCCTATTAAAAATACTTGTCACATTTTCCACATCCTGTACACAAAACTGGGCTGAGCGGCAGTCCCTCTTCTTCTTTATATTTACATCTTTGCTTCCTGTTTTTTGCAGCTCGGGAGAAGTGTGAGAAAGAGAGTGGTGTGAAGGGGGGGGGGTTGTTTGTCTGGGGTAGACGAGGGCCTCTCTTAGGGACGCGTATGAGACTGTAGAAGAATTTTTATGGTTTACAGTTATCAGAAGGAAGGACACGGCAGACTAAATATTCCTCTCATTCGTTTCCATAGCAAAAAAGTCTCGTGTAGTTTATAACGAAACAGTCAACCGACCAATATAACAATAACACAATGAAACACTGTAGAGTCGCCTGCTAAATTATTCAACCTCCATGAATCCTTAAAAGCATAAACAAATATAGTTAATGGATGATAATAAACAGCTCTCAGGTAGATTTCTAAACAACAACTGGTAAACCAAATCCAAAGTGTTCTTTGTACTTGCAAATAGGATTTTTAAAGCTATTAAAAAGGTATAGCATCCTATTGACATAGGACTGATCCACGCTAGCAGCACTCTGATGCTGTACTCAGGGACAGACGTGCTGCAGGCTACATGCTAACTCCAGAACGTCAACACATTTATTCTTAAACTGACGTTTAACAGGCCTCCAACTGGCTTAATTTCAAGCCCTTGGAGATTTTTGACATAGTGGAACTCCTTGTACTTTTTGATTATGCTTTGAACTGTAGCCACTGGCTCTTGGGAACTCTTGGGATATGGCTTTATAACCTTTTCCGTGTCTTGCGAGACGCCATAATGTGCAGGCAGAGATCCACACTTAGCTGTTTGGTTTTAGCCATGATTTTTAATTGACTACGGTCAAACAAAAATCAACAGGACGACTTGGAAATGGGTGCTGACATGATATCTGATGCTCACTACAAGATTATTGTGGAAAAAAACAAGGTTATTGCAACAACAGTAGAAAACTTGTTGGAAAAAATATTGGAATCAGACCATTTTATCTTTGTTTTGATTGGTTAATCATATCAAAATATCATCATATGTGCATTGTCAACACAATACTGATATTTCATTCTTAGAATATCACAATTATCATCAATGACCATATTTGAAACATCATAGAGGCCTGTTAAAAACTTGCTCTTCCCATGTCTCAGGTTGTCTCTTACTAATTGGTATCCCCTGCTCGTGGCGACCTCAGACCTCGGGGAACAGAAGCTGCTGTGACAATCCACAGGATTAGGCCCCTCCTACATTATGAGCTTTGTCTCTGGGGATCAGTGCATCTACTTAAACACAACAGGTTCCCAGGCAACAACAGCATAAGGTCAAAACTTACAGACACACATGCATGCATGCAAGCACATACCCAGCACTTTTCTGTCCTTCTATCACACTTGGATTGCTTACAGGGAAAAAAAAAAAACGAGATTCAATTCCCCTGAGAACAGCCAGACAAGGCTATGGATTGTTTTTTGATTGGACCCCATCTTGTGCCAGCCCTGATAGAAGTGCTACTAAACACACAGCGTTAGCTAAGTGCTGGGAGAGAGGGACTCTGATGAATGCAGACCAAAAACCCAGACGGCTTTACAGTAAAACCGAACCGCTAAGAAAAACGGGAATAGGTGCATGAAAATCACTGTGATCACATCGTGCCGCAGCCAAGTCACGTACGTGCACAAAGATCGGTGCAGCAGCTGCTTGCCAGCTGTGCCACAATAACACAGAACTGATGGGAGGCCTTCTGCTGATGAAGCCAGACAGTCATCTCTTACCTCTTCCAACAGCATGAACCACAGAGGGGCCAAATCCACGAATCTGGAAACCCAGCCCATCAACTGAGTCTGGGATCTTTACAGTCCTGGGGAGGGAGAGAGAGAGAGAGACGTAAGAGGAAATGTGCCGCGCAATGCAGGCAGTTTGGATAGTATTCGTGCACATGCAGATCTGCCTTACTCTCTTGGCTTGGTGCTAACCAGCACCCGAAGAGGTCCCTTGCTGTTGAAGCATTGCCTGAGGAGAACTTCCACTTCAGAGAAAGGCCTGAGGAACACCAGGTCCCCATTTATGGCAAACAGCTTCTTCCCCACTTCCAGGCCAGCCATCTTAGAAGAGAGAAGAGAATGAATGGTTGCTTGAAAAAAAGAATAAGGTTTAAAAGCCACATAAAACCACAACAAAATATTAATGTTCACATTTGTTAAATACCATCTTTGTACATCACAAATAAGAATGTATGCATGTCCACTGATGGGACGCAAAAGGGGAAAACTTTGTCGATCAGTGTACAGCTGGATCCTGTTGTGGATTTCAACATCCCAGACTGAATATTCAAAAATATACACACACAATGACAGTCTATTCAAGCCAGATATTTCAGGCTCTTTGTGACTGGAAGGAATTATGGGTCATGCGCTCAAATGGATGACACTTGCCCCAAAAACTCTCATCTCTCCCATTCTCAGTGAGCGGATACTAACTGAAGGAGACATCAAACATACGGTGCAGATCATTACAATTTATTTCTGAGCGAAAATGCCTTGTAGCAGTTTGGCTTGGAAGCCAAACGTCTTAAGTCTTTATATTTCATTAAAAACGATAAAGCCATATTTTAAGAAAAAAAAAGAAGAAAAAAGTCTGCAGAGCAACACAACCAACCAAAATGGAAGCAAAGCTTCCACATCAACAGAACCGCCTCCAGTTCTATATAAACCATGATCTGTTAAATATGGAATAACACAAATAGGTTCCCTATTTCCATCCAAAACTCTTCCCCTCATATAGTTAAAGTTCAACAACACTGAATATTTAAAAGTGAAATGTAGGATATTTTCAACCTTAATAGATTAGCAAGCAATTATTTGCTTTATATGAAGATATAGCAAGAGTAGTGCTGATTTTACCAAAGCCTGCAAACTTTTTTCTCTCTGTGTTCATTCTATTTACTTTACTTATTATCAAGCCGGTTTGGCTAAGTGAACACGTGTGTGTAATTCATGTTGGAGAAAGCAAAGTTCTAGGTTTTTTTCTACACCGAACAGACCAGGTTTTTCATTTTAAGACACCCAAAGTGAAAGAAATCTATGAGCTAGATCATTTCTATGATAGGTTACACTTGCTTTGGGGTAAGTTGTTGTTGGAATCTTTAGGAAACAGCTCCATCTAAGCTATAATGGCTTGCTAGCCTGGCTCAGACTACTCTGTGACATACCTCTACATCGGATGGTGCATCTGTTTCAGCCAACAACGTTTACTGTCCAGTGAACCCTTTTGCTAATAATACCACCTCCTCCTCCACCATGACTCCAGCCAACACTGACTACTCTGTCACATATTCAGCCAGCCACTCTCCACTGGTGCCCCAACTACCTGCTCCTTTCGTCTCACCTCAGCTGGGGAGCCCTTCTCCACAGATTTGATCATGGGGACACGGTTTTTCTCTTCCAGGGTAAAGCCGTAGCCTCCGTCACTTGGCCTTATCTGGAAAACAACATGTGTCGCATCAGCAAAATCCCAATCCAGCAGACTGAGACACTTTCACAGAGCACAAAGACACACACACCAGAAGAAGATGCTGGTGCAGACAGATAGCAGACACTGTAATATTTTGCTCACTCCGTTGAAAAGAATGCTTTTCTTGCTTACCGAGGTATAAAACTGAACTTCTGCAGGGTTATCACTTTTCTTCTTCACAGCTGTGCTTTTGGTTTGATTCCAATTAAAGGCACATTATAGCGAATCTTAGCGTGTTAGACAGAATGAGTAAATCGGTTGAGGAGAACTCACCAGGAGACACTTGGCGATGACATTCTCCACTATTTTCAGGTCGTGCTTCATGGGTTTATATTTGGTGTTAGATCCCTCCATCTCCTCGTCAGCAAAGAAACGGAACAGTAGGGGCTCGTCCTTAAATTCACTCTTCTCCAACACTGAGGGAAACAGGGAAACTTGCAGAATCAGTCAATCACATCTAGCAAAAAAAAATAATAATTTGAAAATAAAGCTCTCTAGTCTACAACTAAACCTGAACACAATCCCCTTTTTTTTGCATATGTGAAGGTAAACAATTTAAGAAACTGAAGCTCTGTTATCTGACCAGAACATTGGAAAAAGCCACATCCATGACATTATATAAAAAGTCCTATGCAGCTGAGATACACAACTCAGATCCTTTGGGGATGGAACGCATTCTAATGTAGTACCACTTAGTACCAATAGATGAGATATGAGAGATACGCTCTGACGATTCTGCAGGAATCGCATCTGGTTGGTATGTGAGAGCTACCAAAGAGGAGCAGTGGTGGGTTAACGACGACATCCTTTATGGGCCAATAAGGAGAAATTGGTGTGTGAAAAGGCTACAGCGTTCCTATGTTTTGTACAGAAACTGAGCTGGTCGTATATCGTAAACCATACATGCGTGGAGGTAGCTGCCTTTTTCCGGATCAGGCCCAAGCATTATTAGCAATAACATCAAAATTAGGTTACGTTCATCTTGTTGTTTTTTGTTCGACGGATGCTTTTGAGGTTGTTCAATAGATAAAGGTTAGATGAGATTTGCATGAGAGTTTTTTTCCCCCCCTTTCTCCTAAAAGTGTTTACAGTCAAGCTTTTAAGATGAGCAGATCAGGTCGCCATGGTGACTGTGCCCCAGTGAACTGCTTGACTCGTCTATTATTCTAATTGTGACCATTATCATTACTGTGTGAACTTTCAATGCCTGAAAACCAAATAAAGAACAATACGTTTGGCAATAAGTCTAAACCCGTCAAAATACGACACAACGGTGTCAGATGCCCAAATACTACAACATCTACAATAGAAACAGTGTTTACTCAAATGTACAAACTTCTGAAGATTTTCAGAGAAAGCAAACTCTCACATAATACGGCTCAAGTTCACTTTTGAATGAACCCAGTCTCTGCTGCAACATAACATCCACCAAGACTTTATTTTTTAAATAAAAAGAGTCCCGAGGGGGGAAAACCAGAGCTTCCTTTTTAACATTCTCTCTCTCTTCATTCCCCCTCAAGATCAGATATAGTGCCAATAGTTTTAATAGCTACATCATCAGGCCAAATAACTTACAGGCACGAATGGTGAAATTGCCCTGCAGGCCGAGGAAGTGAAGGGAAATTTGATGGCTGGGGTTGTTATGTTCTATAGATGTGCTGGTAATTTGTAGTGTGAGACTTGAACCATGGGCAGTTAGGAGCGGTTACATCATGAGGGTACGAGGAGACACGCTGTGACTCATACTGTAGTCTGTATGATGTGGACTTTGGCACAAAGGAAGCGTGGAGTTAAAAACAAATTAGCCCTTCTCAGACCAACAGTAACCATGACGACAGTCCATTTTCATTTTAAAAACTGTCAAACGCACGTGTCACATGCCAGGTTTTCAAAGCTAAAGCAAATCACGCAGGCACAGCCATGCAGGTTACTTTATGGCATACGTAAGTATACAACTACACAAGGAATTAATGATGGTATGTATGAATAGAGGCATAGATGCACTAATTTATTCATTGCATTGGGGGAAAAAGGTTCTATTCTGGCAACATGTCAAAGGGATTATGAATAGAAATGGAAAAAGAACAAGAATGGTTGTGTTCTAGAGCAGGATGCTAAATGCCAGGCGCCCGAAGTTCCTCCAAAGCGTTGAGGCTCGCATTTGGCCAATGACGGGAGAGGATTTCATGGTTCAGTTAGATCAGAACTTTTTCTGGTCTGCTGAAATCAGCAGAGGGAAGTGCTGTACCGTGGTGCATGAAGCCATTGTCGCACAGTTCCACCCCCAAGATCAGCGCTTCCTCTCTTGTTCTGCAGTCCCCCTGCAGCAGAAGACAAGAGAAAGAGTGGACACACAGGAGATGGATTTAAGAGTGGATAAAGTAGCTGAGACAAAGGAGAAAAAAAAAGCTAAATGTATTCTTCTTTTTTTTTTAAAGAGAAAGAAACGCAGATCAAAGAAAGTGTGTTTTTTAGAGAACAGTCGAGATGACACACTTACACTCTCCTTTGTTCCTGCGTCCAAATGCCCTGAGGCCAGCAGAGCTACTCCATGCTCTGCCCTAAACGCAGCTAAAATCAGGTCTAGACTGTATAGTGTGACAGCTCTTGAAGTCCTGCTAAAGGGAGTCTGAGCTATTACACCGACCTGCATCAAACATAGTTATACGGACTTCCACAAGCGCACAATTGCACTTACAGGCAGACACAAACGTGCGATGTCTGCTTTAATTTAGTTGTGGTCGCCTTGTACGTTTCATTTCTTTCTCATCCTGTACTCGAATATCAATCTTTCGAGCTCAAAGCTTCCTGTCAGAGTCAATAAAGCTTAGCCGTACAATCAATTCTGCTTTTCTTCCTCCGTTTCCTCTTGGCTTTACAGAGGGCTTCTTTTCTCTGTTGCACATTTGAAGTGACCGACCTGTTATGACAACAGCTGCTTCCATCCCTCTCACTCTCTCTTTCTTTCTTTCTTTCTTGCGCAAATCTGTTTCCAATGTGCTCAGAAACCAGTGGACATTATTTAGAACGACGTGTTGTGGATTAGGATTTACCAGGAAGGAAATCAGTATCATAATATGATGAATTCCTAATGAAAATGATATATCGTGAACATGTTCCGTTGCTTAAATGAGAAATGTCATTATATTTCATGTTCTTGTGAGACAGACATGAATAGCATTGTTGATACCGTAGCAGTTTAAAGGCTTACCTGTGCTATGAGCCAGTCTATCAGCTTGTTAGCCATGACAACTGATTTGTAGGTCCGCAAATGATAGTCCTTATCCCTAAATAGGAAAAAAATCATTTTAATGGAAGGATTGGAAAGAGAACATTGTTTGGCTTGTTTCGTTTTACTGTTGCTTTCACTGTGATGAACTTAGAGTGAACTTGTGTAGCGGTAATTGCTTCGTCTATTTAAACACAATGCCTAAAGGAGGACTGATATTTCCTACTGTCAGCGAAGCGCAGCTACTTTTCAAGCGCTGGCAGTTGTGTCATATATCTAAGCGAGTTCCTGAAGTTTGGCAACGGCTAAACAGCATTCCTCGGAGCAGGGCTGGTATGGTGTTGCTGTTCTCAGTGTTACCCACATGGCCGCACTTTGCCAGACCCCGAGAATGCCGTTTGAAATGGAGCAGTGACTTTCCCATGAACGCAGGGGCCTCCCTGGGGACACACAGGGGCTGAGCAGCAGCGCCGGGAAAGTCCTGAACCACCGTGACTTACACCACTCCACCGCATGCAAACACTCAGACACACAAACACAACACTTTCCATCTCACACACACACACACACACACACACATACGGTCCAGACCAGTCAAACAAGGCTCGTGGGCCAACTTAAAGCCCAATCTCGGCTGTGTGGCGCTCTTCAGAATGTGAAGCGTGAGAGGGCGAATGTTGCCCCGTTTCCGCCACAATAAAATACTCTGTTATGCAAGAGCATCTGACAGCCTGTGTTCGTCTCTGATGAGGACAGTTGGAGTTGATTTTACGCACGATAGCCTGTCGCGCCATGCAGAACCACTTTGGCCAGAAGAAGCAGGAGGCACCAGGCCTTTATCCTGAATGGGATACCAGAGCCAGGGAGACTGAGGCTTCAGCGGCTGGTGCAGTGAGGCTGTCAGGGTGAAATATGGGGGGTAAACAGCAGCCCAGTGGGCAGCCATATGTCGGGGCTGAGGAAACAGCAGCTTGAGGAGTAACTGAGGGAAAGGTCAGAGAGGTGGTTTTTAACTGGCTGTTTGTGGAGGAAAGTTTGTTTTGACATTTTGTGAGCGGGTTCTTTGGCAGTTGCATTAAACTGTACTTGCAAAAGCAAACTTCGAGGGAAAACATGCAGAGGAAACAAGAAATTCAAGCTTTAATCAGCTACTCAGCCCTGATAAATTACTGAAGTAGGAGGTACTGTAGAATTTTTTTCATTTTGGAATTCTTACGCAGAAATTTGGAGTTGCTGGAGGATTCATCATCAAAATGAAGAAAACAATCAAATACTGAACCCGAAACAAAGCCAGTCCCCCCCCTCAAATTCTAAGTAAAAATAATTCATGAGTCACCTTTGCTGCATTGTGTAGATTTAAAGCCAGTCCGTGTGCACATCAAAAGATTCTTCTCATTGTCTCAAGTTTCTCCACTACATGTACACTGATCAAGTCTATAGTGGATATTTGAAACTGTGCAATGGGATCCCCTGGAATGGATGGAATCACAGATTTCTTTAGGGCTTCACAAGCTGCAGTGGTTTGGGGGCTACGTGGTGTCCCCTCCTGCCTCATCCCTCTCGCTCTGCCAGGAAATTCCACCTAATTAGGCAGGGACTGGTTGCTCCAATTAAACTCTGGCATTCCTGGGCCGTGTGATGCATTGTACTGGGCTTTCAGTGAGAGTGCACTGCGCATACAAGCTTGCTAACAACGCACAACAACTTCAGTGCACCAAAAAGAGTTATTACGTCAAGAGGTTTGGCAAACAAACACCAGAGAACTGATAGTCTTTTTCAGCATGAAAAATGACTATGGGGCAGTTTTAAAGGTGTGAAATGACAGTTTCTCTTTGGGCATTTTTTTAAAATCCCACATAAAACAGCCAGCCCTGGCGTGGCGCTTTGCGATAAAACACATTAGCAGCCTGTGAACAGTTTTCATTCGAATTACAGGAGCAACACCAGAGAGCAAAGCAGCAGTTTAGTCAAACAATTGGATTGAATAAGCGACTTTTCACTTTTAACTGAAAAGACTTTTCCAAATATAATCTTATTTTAACTCAAGTTAAATAATTCGATATTCTTTCCACCTCTGACTAAATGTATCCAAAGAAACTTAACATGTGATAAACTCTTTCACCACACCTGCATCTCATGGCAGAGCAGATAAAACCTGCCAGGCTCAATCACCCACACCCTATCACCATCTGTGCTAACTCCTCATAAGTCAAGTTTCTCTTTGAAAACAATGAGCTCATAGTTCACTGCGATACTTCTCTCCTCAACGCCGGTTGCTCTGTGGGAGCGTTGCTTTTAAAAGGCACAAATACAGGATGACAGGCTACTGGGATCCCAAGCAAGGTTGTAAAGCAGAAGAAAAAGGAAAACATACCTGATGACGGGGGTAAAAAGGCTATGAAGGCGGCAGAACAGCCGAACACCCTGAGGAAAAAAAAAAAAAAAAAACCAGGAAAAGCATGACAAGTTATTTCAGGGATGTGTGTGTGTTTTAAACCGAATTAGTCTCTACTGTTAAACCTTTACCTTGGAAATAACATCATGCATGTCACTTCTGGGGTGGTAGGTGCCATCGTCGTAGCGGAAGCGGTACAACACAGGCTCAGGCTTGAACTGGTGCTTGTCTGTGACTGGGAAAAAAAAAAAAAACTATGCTATTCGAAACACGAGGAAGCTGACAGATCTGCCAGAGTCAGAGAAGAAACAAGGAGAAAAAAAAAAAGGCAAAACCCCTGGGAAAATTATTTGTTTGGCTTTAAATTTCCAAAGTATAACAAGTTTAAAAACTTATTCAAGCGAAGCAGAGCTGTGCAAAGAAACAAGCTGACAAGAGGAAGACTCCCACCTCATACAAAGCCAGCACTGATAACACAGCTGCTCATGAGCTCCGTGCCTCACTTGCTTTAGGGGGACTTCTACAACGACCCTCCAGCAGTAATAAAAGCTGGCTCTGTATTCTTTGTTGCCACCATGCAGCTTCCATTAAGGGCTCTTATGAAAAGATATTCTATCGTTTTTCTCCTTGCGGACCTCCGACTGCACCGAGCGAGCTCAGAGGGCCTCGGAGTTATTCCTCTCAGTCAGGGGTGGCTTTAAAGCCCAATCTCATTTCTCAGTGAGGAAGCAATAAAGTGCCCCTGAGTGATTTAAGCTAAAACTTGACTTGGGGCACTACTTTTTTCAGGGAAAAAAAAACGCATATATGCAGAGCAGTTCGCACCACTGACTCTGAATGCAAAGCATTAGCCAGCTTAAGCCTCATGCATCTACACTGACACTTTTGTCACATAAAGAAACCGAGTAAATATTACACAAGCGTTAGGACAAGAAGAGATTAGCATTTATAATCCCTTACCTAAACTTTGTGTCAAAGGAGTGTTTAAATGGAACACCTGCTAAGACATAAAAAAGACAGCTGCATCTACACCGTAGACTTCAGCCAAAGAGTGAAATCACTGAGAAACTGTGTGTTGAATGACGAGTGTTTTTTTCCCACATAGCTAGTGGTTTGGTTAAGCGGTGGCGGGCCATTGCATGCTCTACACTGTGCGGCCCAAAGTAAAACAGACGGTGGTGGATTTGGTTCCAGATCGGGGAAACCAGAGGGCGACGAAGCGGGTCCAAGAAGAAGAGAAAAGAACCAACCGTGGTGGATGATGCCGTTCTCTAGCAGAGCTTGACCCAGATGAACCCCTTCTTCTGGGTTGTCCGTCTCGCCGATTTCCATCAGCCAGGACACAAACTCACTGGAGGACACACAAAACACGACGTTGGCATAGCAACACACATGCCCACTTACAGACAGCACGACAAAAAATATGTGGAAAAAAAACCTATAGCACACAATGAGTGTGATCGGTGGAGAGAGCTTGGAATTCACCATGTGAAAGGGAAGCAGAGGACTGGAGACGAAACAGACTTTATAACCCACTACAAACAACATTTACTCTAAATTCATATGACTGTTATGGCAAGTGGCACTATGTCGGAATGATCCATTTACTGTCAAGAGCCACATTTGTTTGCTAAAACAACCGGCAGGCTTTAGTTCTCTTGTTTTGTCTAGTTCCACTTCATTTATTTTAGACTCACAGCATAACACAATCAAACACAGTGGATTCAATTAGATCTTGGGAATTTCTGATGATGGAAAACACAAGAAAAAAGGAAACAAACCAACCACCAGAAGCAACAAACAGCATCTGACGGTTTGATGGCCGAAATTAGCTAAACGGGTTAATTCACAGTTATTTAATGTGTCGGAGAAAAAAAAAAATAGACTGACGGAGAGTAAGAGGACAAAGTAAAGAGAGGGGGGTTGACAATGGGTTAGGGTTAACCCAGCAGTAGTCTATCTGATTATATCCCTGATGTCCTGTCTCCCCACAGAAGCCAAACAAACACAGCCAGCAGCATCATTGGAATTCTCTGGAGCTCGCTTCCAGGCCGCGATGGAGGCCGTCTGGTGTCAGAGTTGAGCCAAAAGAAGCATTTTACAAAGTTTTCGGAGAGACAACAGGCCAAACTGCCCACTTCCAACATCTTACACTCTTTATCCACTGATCCTTGACGTCTTGACTACAGGGGAAACACACAAGCTTTTGACAATGATAATTTATCAAGCTGTATATCTTAACCACTAAAGCCAAACACTGGATTATGGAGTTTTCATGGGCTCATGCTCCATGTGCGGTACATTAAATTAAATATATATCACTAATTCCATTACTTTAAAATAAAGAAATAAAATGTACACATTAACAATTTGTTATTTTAAGCAGTCATTGTGTAGGGCCATTTCTGTGGGCAGGAATGACCCCCTGAAGTGTTTTTTTTTTAGTCCAGGCAAAGCTGAAGAAGCCTCTGGTTGAACACATTATGCTGTGTAGAGCAGCGTTTCTCAATCCTGGTCCTGAAGGCACCCCACCCTGCATGTTTTCCATGTTTCCCTGCTCCAGCACACCTGATTCAAATCAATGGGTCAGGTCTTTAAGCTCTGCAGAGGGAGACCTGACCCATTCATTTGAATGAAGAAAATTTTAAATCTATGAAGAAATATGAAAGGCTACGCTAGAGCTTGTAATGATCTGCGAGGCAGTAGGTGATGGGACACAGGTTTATACTGGATCCAATTTCCAAGGAAAGTTTTCCCCTTCAAATGTGACAAAGTTGAACTAACCAAAGACACTGAAGGCGTTTGTGCTAATCATATAAGTGACTTGGGAAGGCATACCTTGCATACCCCATCTATAAAACTTAGCTTGTCTCTGGGCCCTTCTTTGGCCATCAGCCGCACTCTCCACACTTTTTCATGTACCCGGAGGCTTTAACAGTGGCAAAGAAAATTGCATTTTGTTACTTTGCAGCCTGGACATGGATTGATCTGAAGAAAGAAGTCAAACGAGAAACCTCTAAAACTATTGATGGATTTAAGGATATGGTAGAGAATACGGTGAAGGAGACATACGGTTATTTTTTATAAGCTGGTCACTGTTATTTTAAAAGATGCTGGGAGGTGGATGTGAAATTTTGCTTCTTGCTTACGGTAACCGTGGCTTCATTTGCACTCAACAGATTTGACAGCATCAGTGGTTTAAGTTTCAGTGAGGCATACAGTGTCTTTCACATCCGTCATGACAGACTGACACTAGTGTCTGTCATATAAAGCAAACACACATTTGTTTTTCTGCTTATTTTTATTTTTTTTCAGGTTTTAAAATGGGATGAGAACATCTGGCTGGCGGGCTGTCACACACATTTCCTTTGATGAATTACTCTGTTTCAGCAAACTAACCACAAATACGATCGTGCCATTCGAAGGGGAGGAGCCGGAGGAGCCAAAATAGCCCTAAGTCTGAAAAAGACAAGTCAAGAAAAAAAAAAGAGGAGGAGGAGGAGTGCAAGGAGAATAAAGGCAAAGCATTTCACAATGGGAGGAGTGGGCTCAGTTGAAGCCACGGGCAATGTGGTTTTCATCAGAGACATACGATGCTGTTTCTCATTCGACAATTACGCCTACATGTAATCATCTCCAAAATCATCCCAGACTGGGGAAGTACAGAGGGGCTAGAGATGTCTTTTTACCCACAAGTGGTCATCCAGGTGTGGTGTTTAAAGGGTAGGTTTTCCAAAGGGAGCTTTCTCTGAGCAGCTTTCTCACCACTTGATCTCAGCACTCACAGAGATGACCGCATAGGACTAGCATTTGATCCTTTTAATCTTTTCAGCTGACAGACCCATTCCTTCTCCAGACCACAAGGGATCTGGTGTTGTCTGCATGGAGTTCAAGAGAAAGTAACTCTTCGTTCCAAACCACCATGCCATGTAACTCGGCCACAACTATGTCCAATTGGAGTTTTCGGGTTTTATCTTCTCTTTTTTTGTTGCTCTTCGGGCTTTTAAAAATAACAGCGATTTCGACAGGATTGTTTAAGCTTGGTTTATTTTCATTGTGACTATTACAAGTCAAAAAAGCTCTTAAAAGACTTGATGTTAATGGAAAACACCGGCCATTCTGAAATGTACTGAGAGGGGGGGGGGGTTACAAGACAAAGAGTTTAGGATTTCAAGACTAGAAACAGGAACACAGGTTAAACAGCATTAAAACAAGGCTGTCATGTAAATACAATTCTATGTCTGTAGAAAATCTTCAATCCATTAAAAAAAAAAAAAAAAAACGCGTTTTCAATTTTAAAGCTGCTGCCAGATGTTTGTAGATTTTATCATAATTAGCTTTTCACCTTTTCATTCTCGCAGCACCTGCTCCTGACATTGCCCTGCAGTGTGGGAAGCACACACTGAGAGACAAACATTTTTAAATAGACTGCATATTAGCAGAGTTTCCCCAACTTTACTTTGTATTTGAAGGAAAAACGGGAATATGACACCAAGTTATCTATATCCCGCATGATAAAAGCAACTGAAATGGATGCATCCTATCATTCATCCTCATAATAGTCCAAGGAAAAGGATTTTTGGGAAAAGCATCACACTAAAAGCACGTATTTTCAGCCATTTCCAAATCCACGCTGGACAGACACGCTCAGACATGTAAAGAGACAGGTGGAAAATGGCCCGACTTTCCAGTGAAAATGCAACAAAATGAATGCAGTATACACAATGTGCCACCTTTGGCTAACTTTGACAGTAGTTACCTCATGGATTCCTAAGCCAGGAGCTTAATGTAATCTAACATGGGCGAGGGAGAAGGCGGGCAGTCAGCTGAGCCACACGGGGATATCTCCCTCTGATTTATGACTGGCATTCAATAGCCGATTCTTCCCCAGACACCATACCAATAATCCTTAAATAAGATTCATAGGCTAAATCCGTCTGGATTTGATTTTCCCATGACTGAGTCTGCAGATATACACAGACTCTCTTGAACGCATGCTTTTTTTTTCCCTTTTCTTCCCAGCTGCTGCTCTTTAAAAATCCTTGCCAATTTAAAAATCAACTCTGCACATCACACTGTTCAAGACCCCCTACTGTCAGCTTAGCATCTTCTACAAAGACCTGCAAATCTTCCAAGTGTAAACATACAGAATATACAGTAGATATCGATTCTGGCCTCTCTAAAAAGGGTCATGACACAGTCATCCAGTTTGGCACTCACTCACTGTCTGGCAGTTACAGAGACAACCACAGGATTTGTTTTCTAACCAAAGCGTCGAGATTGGTGGCGGGAGCCTTACCTTCCCAGGAAACACTTGGGGAACGTGGTGAGCTTGCGTTTCCGGTCCTTAATGAGATTCCCTTTGGTCATAAGGTGGTAGAGTTTCTCTCCTTTCTCTGAGACCATCACCCACGTGTCCTGCTCCATGCCAAGCCTCAGACCTGCGCAGGAGAGGAGGAAGGGGACGGTGCAAATTGCCTGTCAGTCTCATTAGCATTAACACTCTTTGCACTTAGCCCTGAGCTATTCAACAGTCAAACTGGAAAATGTCTTCTAATTGCTAAGATAATTAGCAGTGTCTGTCCTAATAGTCTGAGGCGGAGTTCACGTCAGACGTGAAACATTTATCTAAAAAACTAAAGAAAAAGAAAAAGAGTAAGTGAAAATATGCTGACTTTGCCATCCATTCTTACAAATCCCACATACTTATCATTTCAGTTGTCTTGCTATGTACTGATTTTCCCCAAACACAACATAAAGTATATTTTCAGCCGTTCAATTCTGTGACGTTTCCCTCTCTGATTCCATTAAAAGTGAACCAGCTTCAGCCTCTTACTTTTCCTCCGCTCCCTCTCTTTCATGATGGCTTCCAGCCACTCCTGCTTCTCCTCCGGGGTCTTGGCCATGCAGACGAACCACTTGTTCTTGGCCGTGTTGTGGATCTTCCAGCCGTTGTTCACAATGTTCCCGCTGCTGTGGTAGTCGGCTGTAAGGCAGAGGAGGAGAGCGACACAGACAGAAACAATCGTGACTCTTCACATTTTATAAAGTCCTCTCTTTGCAAGGGGTGGAACGGCAAGAAATCCCTTTAAGGAGTCATGCATGCGCAGAGTACTTTTTCCATGTTTGAAATGCTGTCAGTCTGTGGTTGCACTGCAAACACAGTTATTGGGAAGTTGGGTGCACAATAAATAAGGGTTGCTGCAAAAAGCACAGCACTGAGGCACAAATCCAATTAACCACTTCAGAGAAACCAAAGCCGGCACACAAAACAAAATCAAGTAATAGACAAGAACAGGCATACTTGATTAATTAAGGCCCTTACAGTGGTGTGTTCTTCAAAAACCTCCATTATAAATCTGCTCAGAATATCATATGCAAACACTGGCCTCAAACTTGTTTTTCTAGCCCTACTCTCGTCCTCAAAGTCCTGGTCCTCCTTATCGAGCGACTCATTGATTATCGCGCTTGTTTTTCAATGAGATAAACGAGGGGACGCACATGCAGATGAAGGACCATCTATCAAGCTTTCCAACTGCGGCGCTGCAGGTCTCAGAAGGCCCCCCTCCGACCTGATGGGTGATATCAAAGAGGACATCCTGTACTTTTGGCTTTGTCCCTTTGCTTCAGTGTGTTTTATAGCTCTATTCTGAGTCTTTAAAGTCAGCTCACACCATAGAAGAAACAGCTCCAAAAGTACCCGAAACACCTTGACGGCAGTCAATGGCTTTCTTCCCTCGCGATTTAGGTTTCCTAGCTAGAATTTTAGACCAATCAGATGTGCTTTGACCAAACGATGTGCTTTTAGAGCGATGAAGAATGTGTAAACCACCTCTACCAGACTTAACCAATTGCAGTCACAAGCTGATTATAAAACGAGCATGACATGAGCTCTTTGAGAATGCCAAAACCACCAGGACATTGAAGTGAACTCTTAAGATGTAGTTGTATTCATATCATTGTTTCCATCTCTGGGGGAATATTCTAAATCTCTCCCCAGCTGACTTTTGGTTTTTCCCTGTGAGGCCGTAACAAAAAGCAAACCATTACAATCACCAATTGTAATCATGTCTAAATACATATATAGTGTGGTGTCCTCTCTATGGAATGCCTCGAGGGCGTGTTTCAACCTCAAGCAGCAGAGTGTGTGCCTGGGAAAAAAAGTCGAGGCACTTTCATTACATAGGAATCCAAGCTAAAATACTCCTGTCGCCCTGGATTTCAGATTGAGATCTCCCGCCTGTGGTGCAGAACACCCACGAGTTTCTGCACTGCCGCCTGCTTCACATTTTTATACTCCTCTCCTGCTCTCCCTCTAGCTCCAAACCCATCCATCTCTCACCAGAAACACCAAATACTACTGCCCCTCCAAGTCTGCTGGAAAGGAAAAGCTGGCTTCTGCAAATATAAATCATAATCAGTGCCTATGAGAGGCCAAGAGACACAAGGCTACAAGTTCACCAAGGACGAGCAGCAGCAGCAGCACATTCCAACGATATGGAACCACAGATTTTAAAAACTGATTTTAGGGAAATGATATCGGTCAACTTGCACGGCTCACCTGTGCCATCGTCCACATTTTCAACCTCCATCACCTCGGTGTTGATCCTTCCTCTGAACAGGTAGCGAGGACCCTCGGTGGATGTTTTGCTGTTTTTCAAACGCCTTCAACAAAGAAAAAAAAAAAGCGGGAACAAACCGTTTAATCTTTAAATGTTAGCTTATGAAGTGGAAATATTCAAATTCAAGATACATTCAGGAGGAGAACAATGTTTAGGCTTAAGAGAAGCTATTGAATTTTGAGTGTGAGGAAACACACTTTGGTCAATAAATGGCTCCGATTGGGTGCATGACCTGACGACACTACAAAATAACACAAATAGCACGTCAAAGCAGGTGGCAGCTGAGCTGGTGGTGGATAAACGCATCCCGTTGTTAGCAGCTGCAGCAGTATGAGCAGCAGCAAAATATAAAGGATTTTGTACAGAAAAGCTTATACATCAAGTGTGCTGCCTACAAAATAAACTAAACACAATCATCCAACATCAGATTCCTGATTCCACAAGCTGATCGTGACATTTTCTTTGACACACTGACTCAGAATTGTGTCTGAAAGATGGCTTTACAGAGAAAGAAACATACATCCAAAGACAGTGGTTCGCCTTGATTAAACATTTGTAGTTAAAAAAAGAAAAAAAGGGGGGAAAAAATCCATTTCTAATGCGTTCCTTCTCCATGTTTCTACATCACCCCCTAATATTTCTCTCTACTCCCGAACAAAAAACACTGAAATGTTTCCCACGGAACACGAGTCCATTTTCTAACGAAAAGTAAAGGAAGGGCTGCGGTGAACATTGATGCTGCGCTCGGCTGAACTGCAGACAAAAACGTCAGGAATAAAATGAAAGATTTCCTTCGGACAGTAGAATCACCTGTTTTTCTTCTTGCAATAGACCAGAAGCTTGTCGAACAAGAAGAAAATCCTCTCCTGTATGTTCCCAGCTGAAATCTTCAGCAGGACACCCTGCATTAGCATCTCCGTGCACGTGTCTGTGATGTTGGAGCCCTGGAGATGGACATGGGGGGGTCAAACAGACAGAAAAAAACAAAAAAACAGAAGGAGATTTGGACATAATTGACACATAGTGGAATGATTTGTTAAAAAACTTCAAACCGTTTAATGATCATGACGTAAATTATCTGAAAGACGGCTCTCGTTGCCACAGAAAGTTTCAACCAAATATTTCTGTTCCGATCGGTTCAAATGTAGTATCTGAGCAGGAGGAGGGATTACAGAGCCCAGCCTTTCCTGTTCCCTCTCTCAGGGGTCTGTGAAAACACTCCCTGCTTCCTCAGAGCAGATTGCTGTGGGACTTTAAAACACGGGGTGGTTAATAGCTTCTATAGAATAACATCCCGTCCAGTCAGACTATGTGTTGCATTGTCACGCCCGGTCACATACTGGTTGAGGCTCCTCCTGCAAAGTGATAAAGTGTGCTGTCTTTTCCCCAAGCTTGTCTGCTCTGGGAATTTATGTACCCCGTTTGATCAGTCCCTCAGAGCTAAAAATACCTCCCATGCGCACAGAGGCGGAAAATGTGCTAAGCATTTCCTCCTGCTGGAGACATCAGCGGGCCAAAACCTTTCGAGCTTTTTCCTTCTTGCCCTCTTCATCCCTTGCTCCTCCTTTTCCTCCTTATGATCAGTTCTCACTTTTCTTCCCCTTCACTGTTCCTCTGTTTATTTTAGTCCTTCCTCCATGCTCCTTTTTAACGCTCCCACTCTCTCAAGTCCCTTGACCAGATGTTAAACTAATTTGCAGCAGTCGAATGTGTGCACACCAGACACACCAGAAACCTGTCTTGGTCAGCTGAAAGTGCCAATATCACACCGCGACAGACCATAAAGTTGCATTTCCTTCATGGCAGAACCCACCCTTCCTCTGTGTTTCATGGCAATTTTAACAGAACACCCCCCCATCCCATCCCATTTACCCGCTGCGGCCTTTTTAGTTGTTTTTTTTTTTTACTCCTTTGCAGCATTTTTTTGGTCACACTTCATATTAATCCTCTTTGAGCCAAAGCAGCACTAAGCAACATTTTAAACTCGTAATTGTGTGTTTCATCCAAGTTCCTGCACTCTATCTTTGTAGCCAAACACTGCCAGACACAACAACTGCAGAACTGGATGACGAATTATGAATGGCAGAGCAGAATGTGTCATTAATCAAGGAAAAAGATGAGAGAATTTCTGCATCTAAAGAAGCCAAATCAAGCAAAGCCGACATCACAGACAGAACAGAAAGTAAAGTTGAAAAAAAAAGGAAACTACCAAGGAAACTACCACCCTCAGGTCTAAAATTACAACATTATTATGGTACACTAGAACAGAACACAGACACTTGCAACGCTAACCAACTGGCAATCACTGCCCTGGCAAATGCTGGCAGTCGTCACCATGGTGACCACTTCGGGCCGTCGCCCTGTCCATCCCACGCAATGAATGCAAACCTGCCAGGAGGCCCCCGCGGGTGGCCAGCAGTTCAGCTCTAACGAGCAATCATCCCGGCCAGAGGAGCAGGAAGGGAAAAATCTTGCAATCGCTCCTCATCCCTCCATCATTCCTCAAACACCCACACAGAAAAACAAAGTGCATCCATCACTCAGTTCCTCCTTTGCCTCTCCGCTTTTCTCCCCCCTCGCTCTTAGTTCCATCTTGTTTGGAGCTGCAGAGGCTGGCGTGCAGCAGTCAGAAGGTCCAGCTCCAGAATGAGCTAATGTTTATAATTAATAAAAGTGCAGAGGGGAAACCGCATGGTAGCTAGAGCCAGAACTATGTCGAGTACAAGATGTCACCCCACCCAGTGCTGAGCTTCACTCTGATTCCACTGTTCTTGTACTATGTAGCTGTTATTTTCGTACTCTTTCATTTCAACTCAAAGAAAAGTTAAATGAATTGTTTGGTCATTAATTTCTTTAAAAAAAATCTATGATATTATTAATGGATTCAAGATGGGGTTCTAGTTGTCATAAGAACCGTCCAGCTGTTTATGTTTCAGCCGTGTATTTTACTCTGAAGCACTGTGATGTTGTCAGTGATCCCAAAGCAACACAAAAAAAAACTAGATAATCTTGGTTAAAAGGAAGGAAGTCTAATCACACACTGCTGTATCTCGTCTTTCTCGTATCTGGGTTGAAAGTCTGTCTTCTGTCCAGTATCTGCACAGACGCTGTATCACCACTGGCAGCGTCTCTCTGTCTGAATTTGCTCAAGAAGCCTTCAGGCCTATTTTAAATGAAGCCAGGTTAATTACATCCACATCCTAACCTCTTGTCGCACAAGACTTACTGCTGCCATCTCTTTCCCATCATCACAAAGCCCTACTTGGGGCAACCTATAAGTCAAGAAGAAAACTTATAGAAACCAATTAAAAAAAAACAAAAAGGCAACCCTAAACACCAAGAGGAGCAATCTGCCCAGTGATGACTGGATCGGTCACCCCAAAGCATGACAGCTCCAACTATACGTTCATTCATGCAGAAAGAATTTGCCCATTGTGAACATAAGTCCTTGTTCCCTGAGAGTACAAGAACGCTTAAAAAGGCTACAAAAGTCACGCCACTTGGAATTCTTGTTAAACTGCTGGCACAGAGCTGAGTGGCTTTAAATAAGTCATGACTTTCAGCTTTGGTCAAAAAAAAGCACACGTGAGTTTAAGAAGACAGGAAAAAAGAAACAAAAAACATTATGATGACACAGGCAAGAAGTCAACGCTGTGTTTAAAGTAATTGGATTATAATAAAAGCGTCGAGGCCCACCTCCCAGCCCTCAATGTGGGACTGCCACTCTTCTAAAACCTCCAACTTTTCCATCTGTCTTTTGGCTTCATTGATGCTGGAGCACACAGCCTTCATCACCTGCAGAGACTCCTGTACCAGGGCGTAGTCGTTGTGCTTCTTAGGGGTCCTCTTCAGCAGCTCCTGTCACACACATATTTGTACAGATGAGCATATTCACACTCATCCAACTTTTTTTTACAAGAAACAAGCCATCTGGAAAACATGGCTCTCGAGTTGAGTGCCACTGCATGCCACAGTCTAGCAAAAGCAGGAGGAATCTCGTAGTCTTAACTCAAGGTATTTGAGCATGTCAGTCGTTCGCCACACGGCTGATTTACACTGCTCTGGATATGTCTGCAGCCACTGATGGCTATCTGTGTCACTTTGTGGGGAAGAGGAGGCCCTCACAGCTGGAAGCCTTCAACTGGCAGAGCATCAGATTACCCCCTTATTATCATAACATCTTTGTGCACATGCTGGTGGCTGTTTAGAGAACGGCTGGTTGAATTAATAGATCATAACAAGATAAATGAGATGGGACAAGCTCAGATCGCCGACTCAAACCAGCCTTTGAAAATGTATCGCATTTCGCTCACGTTTCACGTTGGAGAAAGGAAACGTCTAAACTAACAACTGGGAGTGCAGGTATGAATGAGCCCAGTCAAAGTGTCTGTGCAAACAGCTGGGCCGCGGGGAGGTGATGATAGGTCGTGTTTTATTCCTGCAACGCGGTTGTGCCACAAAACTAAAGCAGAGACGTGTCAGGGTATGAGGCCAGATGTGAAGAGGACAGGGGAGCCCTAACTAATGACTGAGGAGAGGAAAGTGATGTACAACAGTGGCCGCCCTGCAAGACACGGTTAGCCATACTCACTCTTAGAAGCAACGGGTACTTGCAAATCCTCTGAATAGGAGCTACCAAGTATCCTTCAAGTGGGACTTCTGTGTTTTTTCTGCCTCCCAGCAACATGCAGTTCTAGTGGAGAAGAGAGAAGGTTAAAAATGAGCAGGGTTTGTGAGGCTGTAAGGCTCAGCGTTAACTGTTGAAGTCCAACGATGTATTTTTAACTAAACATCAGCAGAGAATTTGATGTTACACTCATAAGCGTGGTGTTACAATAAAGACCTGAAATAAAGAGTTTCAGAAGACTTTATGCTGATGTTTGCCAATTAGCACAGAACACAATATGATATTTATGATACAGCAGAAGTCGTGAAACCAGAATACAAGTGGAACATGACAGATATGCAACATTAAAAAAGTCAGACAGGCATTTAAATTTGCAGCTGCATCTGCAGAAAAGCAGTACAGGCTTTCGTTTTGACACGGCAACGTACAACTGTGCAAGAGGCGCAACGCTGGACGGCAACTCAAACATGTCACATTACAGCATTTTTGTTGGGAGTTAATCACAAACCACTCGGTAGGAGACGGCTGATGTAACCGACTGTGATTTAAGAGTTCTGGGAGTTCGGCACGGTTTGTTTTTAGCCGCTCTGTTTACAGGATACAGCGTTTGCCAGTGAGTCATAGCAGGCTCAGCATGTACAAAGCAAAATTAGCAAGAAACGGGAGAAAAATGGCAAAAGGACTCATCTGGTTACAAAGAAGAAAAACAACAACAACGCACTTGAGAAATGAGACAAATTTATCAACGTGGTACGATCACAAAAAGAGATCATACCCGTGTGATATTTCTTCATTCATCTGTAGTTTTGTAATAGAGCCGAGTTGTATGGTGATCATCCCAGTGTCAGGCTGCAGGATCAATGCATCTCTACAGCCTTCCTTGATTACAAAGGACACTGAGAAGTGACTATGACCTTCCAGTTTTCACTGCTGCTCTGCAGAGAGCAGAGGTGAAGGAAATGGCCTGAAGTCTAAGGAAGGAAGAAATATCTACAGCCCCTCACTTCAAGCTATAGCCATATGACAATTCATCAAAAAGTTGTGGAAATAGCTTTGTCTGGACCAAAGTGGAGGCCTGATCATCCAGATTCAGCAATGTGTGGGTTAAAAATTACAAGGTAATAATCATTCTCACGTCCCCTCTCACCTGGAAGTTAGATGAGATGCTCTTGAGTTACAATGTAAACACTAAACCAGACTTTGCAGCAGTCAGTAGGCCAAAGGTTTACAGGAGGTTAGTGGATATCCCCTCCCTGGTCACCACAGGGCACAGGAGGTGACCTGAGGTATATCAACACATGGCCGGGTGCAGCCTGGACTGTAACAAGAGACCCGAATGGCCCTGATGGAAGACCTGGGCTCCAGAGGGTCAAGGCTACAAATCAAAGTCAATTAATGGCTTGGCCTCCTTTGACTGCCTAGATTACAGACGGACACCGACAGTAAATCAGACATGGAGATCCTGCCGCCATTCTTCTTTAATGACGTCTAAAGTAGGCGCACAAAGTATGCTTTTCAGTTGTCAGTCCATCAGTTACAGTCAGAGAAAAAGGTCATGCGGTTCCCAACAGAAGCAGCTGATCAATACAGGTAAGTCCGGGGTTAGATTTTAGTGCATCTGCTGCAGATCTCAATTTCTATTCTTCAAACATAAAGGGGTGACTGGATGCGTACAAACCTTCAAAGCCAACCTGGAAAAGGTGAAAAGTGCAAATGAATCGACAGTAAACATCTTGCAGGGGAGAGCTTTCAAGTAATAAAGGGGGGAGCATTTTCTCCCCGAAAAGCGTGAGCCAGCAGTGTAGATGTAGTCATCTCTTGTTCTGGCAACACGACGCTCCCCTGTGGAAGTGAAAGTTTCTAAGAGCAGCGGGACAGGAAAAGGGAGTCCGCCCACGCATGGGGCAGAGTCGCATCAGCTGTCAGACGCACTGGAACATGGAGTACAGGGTTTGACGCTGTCCAGCTGCTGTGTGTGGGTGACTGTGTGTTTGTGTCTGACTCTGGAGCAGCCTCAAGTCTCCATTGGGAACAATGAGGCTTAGAAATGACCTGCGCTTTCAGAATTTTCAGCTTATCGTGTGGATGTTTGTCGCTGCTCAGGAAGTCTTTTGTGTTTTTTGATACCAAGAAGCAAACACAGTTTCAAAAACAGAGGTTTTTCAGACTTGATCGTACCCAGTTCAGCGCTGCTTACAGCGTATGTGCACGCATGCTTCAGCCCACATGAGATACAGAGGTTTACAGTTCTTCTCACCAGCAAACATGTCCTGACGCTCCTGATCTTATTGAGCTCCAGCAGCAGCTTCTGGGCCTTCTCGTGATTCCCGCAGTATTCGTCATAAATCTGAAAACGGCTCCTCTGCACGAGACAGAGAAAGTCATGGTGAGAGGGAGTAAAAGGAGCAAACCGCAGACAGTGTGACAAAGGTGGCGACAACAGCAGAATCAAGAAGCACTTTGAACTGAAGGCCAGAGTCATATATCGCACTTCTAAGGAAAGCGATTCATTGCGGCACCACACTTTTGTGTCATCTTCCTTTGCCACTGCTCCACTTCTCCAAAAACTTGTACAAAAGTCTAAAAAAAATTGATTGAGCCAAATAGGGAAATACAGACGACGCAGATTTTCATGCAAAAACTTCTATTAGATTCATGGGATTTTAAAAAACCTTGAAGCTCTACTCCGGCTATTTTATTAAAATGAAATTTGGCTCATGATTCAAATTTAATCATTTTCTCGACATCCGATTAAATTGCTCATTTTTTACTGGACCGGGTGTCGAACAGTTACCAACTCTAGTCCTTCACAGTAAAAGTAACACTTTTACCATATTTTGACATTATTGAAATTCCTCAAATCTTCTGTTTTTTGTGTGGAAAAGTGCAACAGATCAGTGCCAATCTACATAACTTTGGATGACTTTTCTCTCCATCAATTCACAGCATTTCAAGAATAGCTCATTCCTCGCATTTTCTCGAGCTGCACCATCACACGCAGTAGTTTGAAAGTTCCCTTCCTCTCAGTGAAGCCTTTGCTTTGCGCAGTTGTTTCAAGGCATCCCTATGCTGTTGTTCTCCGTTGGGCAGTGTTCCCCTGACATACAGGAAATGGCAACACATGCATGCCAACATGTGCACACTGCAACCACACAGGATTATGTAAGCCTCTAACCATTGATTTTGTAACTGGAAGACCTGACTGCGTACTTTTAACACCACACACTAACCATTTGCAGGCGAGAGTGCAGTTGAAAAGCTACAAATAGTGGGCGGAGAGGAAGAAGACGTGCATAATTACTGATTAAAAAACCCTTTGCATGACAAGTTTGGAACCAACAATGTCGTGCAGTATCCGTGTAGGGAACAGAGCAATAAAGAACCCGCTAATAAAACATTTTGTCCTTTTATCATCCAACTACAAAGTGTTTTGGACCGACGCAGCTATTTTTCCCAATCTGTCATGAAACGTTGCGACCAAGTTCAACTTTCCATAATATGTTTATCACTGGGATTTAACAAAACCCCATAAACCCAATGGGAGTTTTTCTTTCCTTTTTTTTCTGCCAATATTTGAAAAATTTGAACCAATAAGAGAACTTGAGGCGTAACAGACTCAAGGCCAGACATGGACACTGCAAGAGTTACGGTGGTGTATGAGATCTCCCACTCGTTCATCATGAATCGCATGATGTGCCCATCTGCCTGTTTGTGTGCGAGACATCCTGTCATCTGCCTCGCAGCCTTACGACCGGCAACTTTCCACCAAAGCTACTCGTATGACATGCGTGCTCCACGGTCTTTGAGAGCGAGCAGCGAGAACAGACCCCACAGCCTCTAAATCACTCGCTACAAAGTCACTTCAGAGAAGCAAAAATAGTTCTCAGTCCTCAGCCACGTGAAGAGACCTTGCTGCTGCTGCAATGACAAGCAGAGCCCTTAGAAAACACAACATTACCGTAAAATTAATAGTATGCTACCCTTATCGATTCAGATTTTCAATTTGTTGGCCTCGGGATTGATTGATTGATTGAGCGGAGTCCAAATGAAGCAGTCTGAATCACAGAGGGAGCGCGAGTTGAGCAGTCAGGTGTCCAGATGGCTAACTTTTCTGTGCTGCTGCCATAAAGCGACGGTGTTATTCTTTCTTGGAACTTTTTCACCTTGTTGTATCGCCGAATTACCGACACGAGATTTCAGTTGTGCTTTGAAGCTAATCGAACTCTCCCGATGAAATCACCTCATCATAAAACCCACTGTAACCTTTCTGCGGCACTAGATCATCTGCATTTCACCTGCGCCTCGACACCAGCAAGCCACGGCTGACGCACAAGTGGCCTCAAGTCCAACAGAGGGATGGCTGGATTTATTACGCTTTAAAAAGCTATTACATGCCAGTGCGCCTCAAGGCTCTGCATCAAAGAAATGTGATATATAGTAGTTGAGATCAGTATATCAGAGCCACATCAAGCATATCGCACATGTGCACTGTCTAACTGACAGTGCACTGAGTAATTCAGAGATTTAAATTGACAACATGTGGAGGAACTTATCACTTTCAGGAGTACTGGTGGACCCAACTGTGCATTAGAACTCCACAGAGGAATTTTGTCCAACGTCGCAGGCCGCAGTGAGCAAAGGATTATTATGGGAGGAGGATTGCATCAGGGTGAGTGAGCACCAAAAGGTGTTGAGGTGACGTTCAGGTTGCAGGAGAAGATGCATGCAGGCGTTTGTGCACGGAGCTACTCACAAAATGCAAGAAGCAGCGGCCGATTTCATGGTGAGCGTGAGGGTCGGGCTGCAGCAGCTCCTCCACCATGGACAGGAAGTCTCTGTGAACGGCCAGTATCTCCTCGATGTTGGAGAACAAAACCTACGAGAGAAAAACATGGAACTGTCAACTGAAGACAAGCATTCTGTTCTCTCCTCCGTCGCAGATCTTAAATCAAGACTTTGGCATATGCGGCTTTTTTTCCTTTTGCGGTCGCTGGTGGTAGATAAATGAACGTCTGAAGCCACAGAATCCAAAAAAATAGGTTTTTCTGTAATGAGCCCCTTGCCTCAGACGTCTTTGATTTTCGAATTTCAAAAACACTATTCGAGATACTTTAACAGCGAAGCTTAAAAAAAGAAAAGAACCACATTTTTAAGAGCTGTTGTGCAAAAACTTAGCCCTCAAGTTGGGTTGACCTCTGCCCCCATTTATGTCATTTTTGTGGCGATTTTGCCCGATGCTGGTTTAAAAAAAAAGAAACCAGTGATGTAAAATCAAAGTATGAAACCCAGAGCTCTTTCATTTATTTTTTTTACGTTTTGGGGCTAAATAATCTTTAGCTATAATAAGCCAAAAGTAAAAAAAAAAACCTCTGGAGAAGTTTAATCCCTGCGTTTCCACTCTGGAGGACTGAAGGTCTCCCTGCTCCTCTGTGACATTGCACCCATAATAACCCCCTGCTATCTAAAACCCTCTCTGCACAGCATGTTCCCAAACAAAGCATAACATGAGAGGACATATCCCAAAACACGGGGACGTGCAGTAAATATCCTCTGAATGCGTGTTTACCTTCAAAAAGTAAGCAGAAAACCCTCCCGCTGCGAGGGAGCATCCTTTATTATCCTCCAGCCGGAATCACTTATAAATAGATTATATTTGCAGCTGCTTCCTGCATCGCCCACTACTTCTTTGCTCCATTCCGATCTTGGCTATTTCAGGTTGAAAGAGCACCACTAACGAGAGTTTATTTGGCTTGCGATGTCATTTCCGAAACTTTTCACGGAGCGGGTTGCCAAACTAAAATAAGGTTCGGTTCGCAGCGGCAGAGTAAAACTTAATTACCTTGAATGTTTTTCCACGTCTTAATTATACGGTCGCATACCTCACACACTGCCACCCTCACCTTAACAGTTTCCTCTGTGATGTTCTTGTCGATTTTGGTGGCGGCGTACTGGTCGAGACGATGTAGAAACACCTGAAGCAGAGCAGAGAAAGGAACGCAGCAGTTAGCGGGAGGAGATTACTTGCTGCCATTCGATCGCTTGTTCCTCAAAAAGACCAACTGTAAAGTTGGATTTGAGGCTTTGTGTGCAGCTGCAACACTTCACCGCCACAGCAAATTGGCAACCCTCACAATGGACACCTGATACTCTCCAAAAACACAATCTTTGCACTGTATGAAAAAGAAAAAAAAACTATAATTGCAGCGCATTGTATTTCAAAGGTGGCATTAAGTGGCTATAGATGTGAGCTGGAGAGGCTAACAGGCTGTGAATTGAGACTGATGGAAAGTGCTTTGACTTTCTTTAGTCGTTCAGGGCGCTGGTTTCCCAGGATGCTTCACTGCACAAGCCCTGCGTAACCCATTTAATGCTTCAGGGCACTTCCTAAAAGTGGCTAATTAAGGAGAAACGCTTCAAATGCATTCTTAAAATGTACCCAAAAAGAAATGAGTCATCTTCTCAACTCTCGCTTTTAAAAGAGCAGCACCTCCATCAGCAGGTAATACACCGGAAATGTTGGGTTTGTGTGTGAAATGGAGCGCAAACAGAACTCCATCTTCAGCTTCCTTCACTGGCATGACACTTTGACGGATTTCTGTTAAAGCACCTTACTTCAGAGAGGCCCTGGTAAAATCCAACGTGAGGAATTTCGTCCAGTAACTCCGAACTTCCTCTCTGCTGAAGCTGAAGTTGAACAAAGACACCATCTCTGATGTTTATCTCGATGACACATTTGCATGTTAACAAGATAAGCAGCATTAAAAAGACTGTAACACCACTTATGTACACTTGCATGTTGTTTTCTTTCAGTTTCTGAGTTGCACAATTGAATTAACTTATCCTCTAAATGGCACCACAGGTAGCAACTCATCTGGGGCATTCTTTAAGTGAGATAAAGCACACTATGCCAAACCGCATCAGTAAGACAAATGACCACAGACAGATGAGAGGAAGCTGACACTAAATGCGGTGGTTGAACATTGTGACAGTCTCTTGCGTTTGAATGGATGCAAAAAGGCTGTCAAAAAGAATTTTCTAACTTAATCAAAGGCCTGTGACAGATCACACACATCCTCACACAAAGCCAATGCAACACGACAGACCGGCACAACGCAGCAGATTCCGACACCGACGCTCCTCCAGCACAAATGCTCGTTTTATGGTGATCAAACCAACAACGGCAGCTCTGTAAGCACATGACCGTCACGGTCAGACAAACTGCCTGCAGTCACCGAGTGCAAAAAGAAGTTGAATCCGTCTCTGTAGCTGCCCTTCACCGTGGGCATCCCCTTTACCGCCCTACTGAGGGCCATAATGCCATCTGTCGCCCTGTGCAGCCTCACAGCAGGCAGCCCGACCCGAGCAAGCAAACATTATACTTCCAAAAAGCAGGAACAGGTTGCTTTAATGAGCAGACAAGGCAAGAATTATTACTTGACACCAACATCTAAAAAGGGCTGATTGTAAATGCAGTGAGCTTATTGAAAAGTTTCACTTGATTAATTCCTAACAGATGGTAGGGAAGCAGTGCTAATTCAGTGGTAAAAAAAAAAAAAAATCTACATTTCCAACTAATCAGAAAGCCAATCTTGTGTTAACTTTTGTAAGAAAACAAGTCGGCATGAAAAAAAGAATTACCGAAATCATCTTAATCACATTGTATTTATGTCGAGCGGCACTTCAAAAGGAGCTGAGCAGGCGAGTGCATGAATGTAGGTTTGAGGTTGGAAAAAAAGAAAAAAAAAAGGCGCGCCTTGATAATCAGCCTCTTTGTTGCAGGGCAACTCCACGCTGATTACCATTCTGCGGCTGCCTTGCCTCGCAACTCCACCGCTCACGAGTATTAGCATCTGATTAGCAAGTCTAATATGTACAAACTCTGAGCAGAATCCGTCAGAACCAAAGGCCTGACGGGGCAAACGGCGTTTGAGGTGATCTGAGCAAAAGCAGCAGGGACTTCCATCCAAACCCAGCCTCTTGTCGTTGATGTGCGATGCCCAATAAAAGGCTCATTATGGAGTCTATCACTTCAGGTTTAATAACAAAGAAACTCTCACTGCATCTGCAAAGCACTAATTAGAATGAACATCTATAGCTATGGGGGACTCCGCTGCAAAATATAGAGGCCACATTGCAGATGCTTATCTGATGTAAACAGCATGGGGGGGGGGCATAACTGAGCGCAGTGAGTCTCAATCTGATTCAATGTTTCTGTCACACACACACATACACACACAGGTGCTGGTGTAAAACTGAGAACATCTTTCATGTAGGTTTTTACGACAAGTCTCAGGCCACAGTAACAGACCGAGCTATTGTTCAGGCTGTTCCTTGAATTGTGCACGTTTCCGACTTGATTTGTTGAACACGTTTCGTCCGAAGAGACTGCCAAGATGGCCTTGTTTAGTGACCGGCCCTGCAGACAATGAATGAGAATTTGTGGATACAGCAGCAGCAGGGCGACTGGGGCCTATGAGCCCGTTCCCAGGTGGGCAGTACTGCACCCGACACCGCTGCACAACTTTGCATCTCATTTGCAAAAGGCCGAATGAGCAGAGGAGCTTCTGAGTCCAGCACTCATGTCTTCCAACCGAGCTTTGGAAAACATCCGGGATTTGTCTCTCGTTTGCACCTCAGATCGGAGCATCTGTTAGATGGATAAAAGCTTCAAGTGTAAGACGGTATTGACAGTTCAAACATTATAGCGTTTACAAGCTTGAAAGCACGTAGAGACGTCCGCGACTGAGCTGCGACTCTTCCAAAGAGGGCGGACGTTTTTCATTTACAAGACAGAGATTTCCAGCAATCTTCTCCACGGCTGCTCTTTGTCCTCGCAACCCATATCAACAATTGAATTCCAGATGGATCCGTTTTCCTCCCTGGATGTGCTTTCTAGCAGGAATCCATCATGTCTGGGCACAAGCCAAACATGAGCCCTGTAACCTAAATTCATTTCAAAGCTCCACAGGAGCTGTTCACGATCCATGTAACTCCATTTTGTGGATTAAAATGTATTTTTTCCATATTTTGTCATATTTCTAAGATACTCTGGTCTAACAATGATGGAATGTGATGAGCTAAGAAGAGGATGTAAGTTTTCATAACAACTGTGATTTTCTTTCTTTCTTTTTAACCGTTTGTGGAAATTTACGCCCACTCTCCCTCAGACACAGAAAACCTGTGAACATGCACTGTATTCACAGACTGAGGACAACAACGCTTTGCCCATCCTTGGTCTTATACTGCGTCAGCTGCTGACAAAAAGGGACAGAAAAACGCTCTGTCAGACAGTCGTTTTGTTCCCCGAGGTCCAGGTATAATCTCTTGGAGTGTCACTTAGAAGAGTACACATTAAAACCTCATTAAAAGTTTTCATCGTTCCACAAAGCAGATGGGCGTGATGAATAGATTGGTCCAGCAGCCGCGTGTGGCCCTGCGTGCCATTAATCAACAGCAGCCCGCCTGCTGTGGGCTACAAAGACACAGAAATCATAGCTGAGCTGCCTCATGCAGTGGTGCTCTGCTTTAATGGAGAAAAGAAGAAGCGATAACCAGCTTGCTGTCACATTAGCAGTTTCTCTGCCCTGTAGTCTCGCACCTAAAATAACACCCTGCATCCTTTGGACTTTGGTGTCTTATAGGAAAGGAGAAGGCCAGACTGTCTGACCAGACAGCCAACCCAGCTCAGGACACTTTGTGAATGGGTGTTATGTAATATGACTCTCCCAGCGTTTCTTCGCCAGACTGGAAAGATACAATCAGCGGAAGACTAGCCCCTCCCCCTGTATAAGTTTACCTTTTTGTCAATGAAGCCCATGAATTACACAAGGGGAGTTTTGGCAAAAACAGAGGCCACTTGCTTCCTAAAACAAGTACACTGGCAACCGCGTCACAAGAGGACAATGACAGACATTCTTGCACCTCAAAATAAAGTGTGTGGAGAGTTTATTTGCCGAGCCAGAGCTGTAGCAAACGTCCCTGTCTCAAAGAAAGGCTACAGCGAATGTGAAGTGAGTGGAAACGAAAGGGAAGGTGGCGCAGAGCAGATCAAAAAGAGCAACACATTGCTACAAGCTCCTCTGATTAGAAAAATAGAGAGAGAGATGTAACAGTTCCCATTCTGAAGAAGGCTAGCCTCAAACATCTGTTTATGCGTTCAAGTCAAAACCAGTGGGCCAGTGGGCAGGAGCATGGGCGTGTTGCATGTATCACATGAACACGACCATTTTAGGTCTTTTTTAAACTGCAGACCAACGTGTCTTTACATTCCTTTAAGTGGAATAAGAATATCAAAATGCAACAACACAGTTTTAAAACGTCCCCAGGTTTAAACTGCTTTTTCTGTGATGCGGGATCTACTGCTCACAACTGAGAAAAAAAAAAAAAAAAAAGAAAGAAAAAAGGTCCAGAGTGAGCTCCATGGCACTGGTCACCAGTATAAACTGTCAGATAAGGAGAACAAATGGACCTTTCCCAGAGCCTATCAGACCAACTGGCACTTTTGTCCACTGACAACTCACTGATCTGCTTTGTTATCGTGACGCTGTCAAACACACACACACACACACACACACACACACACACACACACACACACACACACACACACACACACACACACACACACACACACACACACACACACACACACACACACACACACACACACACACACACACACACACACACACACACACACATACGATTTGCTTCCAGCTTCAAATTGCACTGTTGCAAAAAAAAAAAAAAAAGAACATGAAAATTTGAAACGACCTCAGAAAAAAGATGAGACAAAGGCCATTCAAAGCTGGGGACTGACACACAAACAGCTTCCATACAACAAAGCCCACTGGAGTGAATCACCAGACTGTGAAGAAGCTTTGCTCATTAACACCGGGGTGATTTGAGTACAGTATGTTATTGTCAGTATTTTCTCATCATCTCCAGTACATTTTCTTTTTGGAGAGTAAAGCAAGGCTATAATACCGCAGGTAACAGGTTGAGTGTGCAGTCCAGAGCTCTCAGGCAACGAGCTCCCAAAGCACCTGAGTCACTGAATGTGCTTCGGATGGAGTGAGAGAGCAAAGCTGGGGGGGGGGGAAAGGCAGAAGCGTTAAACAGATCGAGACAAAGCACAGAGGGAAAAAGAGGCCTACTTCTTAACACCATGTGGGGAGAATACGGTGCCTTTATTTCTTGCACAGTGGAACCGCTTTTAAGTCTTACTTCAGCAATGCAGGGATAAATCTCACACCATACACACACCTGTGCACACAGACCGAATTACTGGCAAGAAAAAAAAGCTCAACTTCCCCTAAGAACCGACCAGAGACTGGGAGCACACTGGGGGACATCCGAAAAGAGAAAAAAAGGCTCTTTGTAGTGATGCCCTCTCATAAGCTAGGCCCTGATGGCTTCAACAGGTCCCAATGACACCTCCAAGAGTCATCCTGGGCTTCCCATCTCATTAGTCCTCAACTACTTTTCCCCAAACAGGCCTTTTCTCTCCCCAGAGAATGTATACAGGAAACAGGAACTATAAATACAGAGGGGAATGTTAATATATCCATGTTGGGAGTGGTTATTGAGGCTCATCTGCAAGGCTCAACGAAGGTCTCTGGCTTTAATTAACAGCAAGCGACATGAATGGTCATTTCACTGAACATTTTGGAAGACAAAAGCCCATCTGTCTGTGGATCTGGCATTCAAAAGCCGGTCAGAAATAGGGATCGAGTACAATTCAAAAGCTTCAGAACTCGCTGGAATCTGACTCGCACTTTGAGGCATCACTTAGAAATCACTCATGACCGTGGAAGTTTAAAAAGATGAATTCCGTGTCTGTGACCGACTCCTGGCGAGCTGCGAGCACGGTAAATACCAGAGTGAAGTGAGCACGTGTAAATCAAACTATGCTTGAAGGATGAGGTTCCGGAGAATTTCATCCGTCACGGTACAATAAGTGGGAAGACTCTTTCAAATATCAGAAAGAGCTTTTGAAATTGTAAAACTGAGTATGGGGTACGAAGGCTAACCTCCAGTAGACAAGAAGCAGTCTTCAGAGACCAAGCCCCCCATCTTAATGTGCAACCAAGCAACCAATCACCCACTGATTTGCTGGCAATTCCCTACAGGGCCACACACCAGCAGACTGTATTGATCGCCAAGATGACTGAGCAGAACTGTCGGCCTCCTAATCCGTGGCGCACTCCCAACCATGACTGTCACACATCCCGATTGTTCATCTGATTTAGGGCTTTAAGACCATCTGCAAAAGGAACCCCTGCCATTCATTTCAGCAGGCCTGGCTGGGAAAAAATTAAACCAGCAGAGTCAGAAGCGACACTGTCAGTGGAGAACTGAACAACGACCCTGCCAGTCCCCCCCCCCCCCCCCCCCCCCCCCCCCCCAAACTCCCCGTCTTTGCCACAGTTGAGAGTACGGCCATCCGTACAAAAAGCCTCTCCTGCCAGGGCTCTGCTCATCATGGCCTAGTTTTTGTCTGTGAGGGATCAACATCGGAGGCGCCATGTGAAGGTCTGTTAAATCAAACCAGTATGATTTCCCCATATATTTATTGCTGTCCATCTTTTCTTCATTCTTTATGTTGTAATGGACGTTTTCATCCAAAAGACATAAAAAAAAAAGAATCTACCCAACAGTTGGAGACAGAGGTAGGAGACTTTAAGCCTCATATTTACACAGTGGTAATTCTTTTAGCTGTAAAGTATCCCTAAAACGGGCAACTGGCTTTGGTTTAAAAAGTCATAGGCAGCAAGAAACAAAGAAGGAAAGGAAGAAAAAGAAGGAAATAGAAAAGATGTCCGCAGACAGAATATGCATAGACACAGAGAGACACTTATCTAACTCTTTGAGCTTCTACAGCAAATCCCATTCAGCCCCTTAATTAGATAATTCAGAGTGAAGTGGAATGCCCCGTCATGTCTGGCCGGACGGTTGAGTATCTACAGCTGCGGGGCTTTGACATGAGGGCTGGACTGAAACATGATTGGCATGGAAAGTGTGAGTTTTTCGGCACAGAACAATAATGCAAGCTTGTCTAGACATCTCCAGCGGACGAAGAGAAAAAAAAAAAAAAAAATCAGATTTGAGAATGTAGAAGCGTGATGTCACGAGATTTGAGAGGAAGTTCGTGACATTAAACCACACATTGGAAATTAAAGTTTTTCCCCAGAAAGAATTTCACCCAAGTGAACACTATTTTGTGCAGTTTCTGCTGCAGCGCCGTCTGCACTGTGCGCATATAGATCTAAGCGAGAGTGCGATTGTGCTAAAACACACAGCTCTTTGTGGCGGTGTCCGCCTCACACCTCATGAACATCCTAACAAGCGTTTACCACTGTCCTACTTGTCGTGAAGGCACCATGTGACCAGGCAGCTGGCACCGGACAAATCAAAGGCCGCCTTCTCCTCTGGGCAGAGAGGCAGCACAATCTCCCTCTCCTGAGCAACAGCCACTCCATGGATCCAGCACAGGGCTTATTGCTGCTTATCGCATAATGCAGCAAGGCTCCACGTAGTCAAGTGGGCATCTGTAGCGTGACACTGCTTTCCATACCCCAGTGGAAAGAGGGGGGGGGGTATCAGTGCACATGTGTGTTTAAGCAGGAAACAAGCAGCACAATGTAAAGACGGGGAGGTCCAGGAAGGAAGGAAATCCTGCTTGAAAAATGGTCTGCGAGACAAAAGCTAAAGCACTCTGTCCAGTGAAGAGAAAAGGTGTGCAGGACCAGAACAAACAGTTGTCAATGAAGTCAGACTCCATCTGACACCCGGAGTTCATGCACAAGCAATTCTAGGACTACATTTCGGAGTCCAATTTACGAAATATTCTCTTCTGGCGTTTGGCACAACAACACAGCCCCTCAATGGGGAGATGAAGGACCCAGGAAGGCAGGCCATAGGAAAGTAGTGCAGAAGTGACACGTGCAGCCTTGAAAACATGTCATAAAATGCAGGCCACTTGTGTACTTGGCAGCAGCGTGAAATTAAAATGCAAGAGAGCCACTTCATCAGTTCAGAGGCTTTACAAAGGGGGGGGCAGATATAAGAGAGAAGCTGCCTGTATTCTCAGAGAGGACCCTGGGCTTATCCAATTAAAGAGTCAAGGAGAAAACCATGTCACATTGCCCTCCCTTCACCTCTGGGTTCCTCTACTCTTCCCAATCACACGTGTCAGTGCGTCTGGACTATGACAGTTTGGACAGTTTTTCATTCAACTTCACCTGTTTTAATTCCAGATTCTAAAAAAGATTTTAAAAAACAAAAGTCTGGGGAGCCGAAAACATTTATGCACCTTATATTCAACATGCATCTTATTAAAGTTAATGCTCAACTTTTATAATCACTATAGTCCTCACACCTGCATGCTGTCAAGGTCTAAGGATTTTATTGAAAATTACTAACCGCAGTTAAAAGTTTGAATAAAAAAAAGAGTGATCTCCCTGCAAGCAACACCAGACATGTCGCTTCAGCCAGTTAGGACAACGAGGGCCGTGCAGCTACCAGAGACATTAAATTCTGGACCACAGATCGGATTTGACGGTTTAAGATGAGAGCTTCAAGTCACTTACAACTGACTTTTAAAAGCTAAAAACACCAGGCATCCGGAGACTGGATGAGACAAATGAACAATTGTGAAATTGAAGCAAGCGCAGCAACTGTCTGAATGAAACGTAGCTCTGAAAGACGGCAAACATGTATGAATCTATGGAGAAAAAGACCGAGGAGGACAGGAAAGGAAAGGCGGCTAGCTTTGCTGTTTTAGCAGATACTGGTAGCAGGACCACGTACTGAAGTGATACTAATGGGATTTGAAAGTAGGAACTGACTACTGGATCTCTGTGTCCACACAGCCCTTATTAAAAGCTTGTAATGTGAACGTTGGCAGAGACTCGTACACCTCCACTGCGTTCAGAGAGCAGAGAGCCCGTTAAATCTTCTGCATTACTAGCCTAGCTTCTTCTTAAAGGCTCAGATGATCCCAAAATAAAAGTTAGTGAGTCGTTTTCTTATACTGAAAACAGTCCGTTAACAATAAAATCTCCAAACAAAAAGCCTCTCCAAACATTTTATTTTAAAAAGCTGATAAATTTAGATTGCTTGAAGGCTTAAAGTTGCTTAAAGTTGGGCATCTGCTCCAATGCTGCGTGGCAGTAACACATCAGTCAGTCTCAGTGTGACGTTGCGACTCTCCTCTGGTTCACGTCACAGCTGTTTTTGTGTGGTTCATACCTTATGAGTTGATCCAGTTGATTTGATTTATCGTTCTCTACAGACTGCAGACATTAGTGAACAAACCAGATACTGTGAGGATTGCAAGACTCCAGCTCAGGGACGCCCATACCTGCACTGGCCATTGTTCCTATTATGCTCTGAAGAAAGACTCGACTCCCCTTTAGTCATTGTAGAAATTGCACTCTCCGTTAAGGGGATAAGTGGGAGGTATGCAGCAGTATTATGTGTTAGTAATCAGTCCAGAAAAAAGGAAGTAATTAAGGAATAAAGACGAGCAATCACGGCAGAAGGAGCGGACTGCCTCTGTGGAATGTCTTATCACAAAACGCTGTGAGAACCATAATAGATGGGACAGTAAGTGTTCACTGGCAGGCTCTGCCTGAAGCACCCACTCACATTAGGCTCATAACCTGCCAATCCCGGTTCACTCAGCATAAGTTATGGGGAGTCCATCACCTGGTGTCAGTCCTTCACTAACATATGCAACTTTCACTCAGTTTCATCCCTCATCTACTACAATCTAGACTTCTTCTTATTCTTTTCCTGCATAAATACAACACAGCCTAATACTGGTCGTTATACTGGTGAGAGTTTGTGTTTTTTCACCAGATCACCGGCTGACAAAGAGAGTCCTCCATCATGCAGGACAGATGAGGAAGCCGAATGTTGCCACGACATCTACAGATTAACAGACAGGAAAGGGGTAGGAACAAGAGGCTGTGACCTTTTGGATCATCCGCAGCGTGTCCAGAGGATATGAACCTTTTCGTCCTCCAACCTCGACCCGACCCCCGTCAGGACTGCTCCAGGGTTCAAATGGTACAAGAAACTACTCCATCCAGGATGTAAACAAAAGTCAAACCCTGGGAGAGAGAAGTGGAACATCCAAATGCAAATAGAGACACACACACACACGGGTTGAGTTAAGCACCTGAGTGTCTGAGAGCCTGTTCACACTCCTTCTCTGTTTTCTCCATCAGGCCTGATTTTCCAACTTCCTGCAGCTATTTTTTTTTGCAGAAATGACACGACCGATTTAACATGACTGCTGACATCTTTGTTGACCCAATAAAGCCAATGACATGTACACAGAATAATCTAATTAAGTCCCGTTTGAAGGAGTTGAAAACAGAACGAATGATAAACAGGATTTTTTGAGCTTCATCTTGAGATGTTCAACACTTTTTTTTAATTAAATGACACAAAAGGAAGAGTTTTTTTGCAGCCTTACGGTGTCTAAAACCGTATTTTAAGCTTATTTAGTTGCAGTTCATGCAAGGGATTAGAAAAATGTTTTAAAGCTTGCACAAGCTTTTGTTGGTGTAGGAGGGCAGCAGCAAAGGGACCACTTAATGTACTGTACCGCAGAGCTCTTTGGAATAAATTAAGTTAACTTGTGGCTCAGATCTCCCTCCAGAATCAGGACATGAAAGGCTTCCCCCATTGAAACCTCTTGTATTCTCTTTCCTAAGAGCTTAACATGCAAGGAAATGTCCTCCAATGTCTCTCTATGAATGGCCGAGTCTGACAAAAGGTTTTTCCTTTGACAGAATGAGCAGAAATTTTTTAGAAATGCAAAAAGCCCATCGGGGTGTCTGTTTACATTATGTCTTGATTTGTCGTTTTATTGGCTCGGAGCCGTCCAAGATAAACACCAGAGTCCACCGCCGCCCACTATCGCAGGCTATAATTGTTCATTATGTAAGTAAGGAAAGAGATATGTCAACTTTCCTGGAGACTCCCTCGGTGAGAGTACTGTGGAAGTTTAGGAGATTAAGAGTAAAAGGTGGATCCAATTCCAAAACGAAATTCTAGGAAACTCAAATTTAAACTTTGCAGTACTGACACCTTCAAGATGCAATCTGAACATTTTCCCAGAAGAGAAAGAACATCCAACAATAGGCTCGGTCTGTCCTGGGACAAAAATCGCTCTAATCGGCCATTGTTTTCCACTACCTTAACACTAAATGATGCATTAGGCGCATTGTGTTACGGTCCCACGGATCAGCAGCAACAATCTCTGCTCTTCAGTTCAACTTTGCCAACCGATCGGAGCCTCATTGTTCTGCAGCACTTCCTAACCTCGGAGGAATTCCTCCTCCAGGAAATATGGTTTACAAGAGAGGGCACCAAGCCCAGCAACTCCCAGAGACCACCCCTCTACGCATCGCCCTCCCTGCAACTTCTACTGCTGGATCTGTCCTACACATTTACCCTTAACACCTCTGGCTATATTGGTCGGCTGCTGTCCCTGCTGGAACTCAGAATCCCCTGGATCAACCCACTCAGGGACTGCACAGAGGGGCAGGGGGGGTGCTTCATTCTGACCTCTAGACACAGAGGCTTGTGTGGTTTGTAACTGGCTTTCGTTTGGGAAGCGGGGGAGGCGAGTGTGTGATACTGGGATCAGATGAAAGTCTTCAATATGGCCCCTCTCCACAGTAGGGCCAGTCTTTGATCAACCTTAGTGTCTTCCACAATGCTCTCTGTGATCTTTAAGCAGATAAGAATGACTCTTTGTCTATAACTTCCTTATCATTATCATCATCAAGACCCGACAGCTATAATCCACAGCTAAACCAACAAGCTATCTTTCACTATTAGATCTCGATCTGAGGCTTCAGTACCAACATTCTCGGCCAGAACACAAAGGCCTTGCAAGGATCAGGCACCTCTGGAATTAATCCCAGCTCCAGCACAACAGGGGAGATAAGGGAGGGGTCACTGCATGCCCCAAACCCCCATCACAAGGACAGAGGACACATTCCCACATGTAATCACCATCTCTTGGGATAGTGCTCCATTGGAAACATCTGGATGGCGGTGGCAGAGGGTCGGGGCGCAGACATTCATACGTGTCTGTCTTTGAAGGAGGTCGGTGCTGCTTGACTTAAGGCCATCAAGCTGACGGCGTCCTGTGACGCAACAACCAGGTGTTATCCTGCACTGCGAGGCGGGACATGTGGAGCCAGCTCTGGTGCTTTTCATCTGAGTCCACCTGGGCTGTATTCCGGCAACATTCGGGCCATGTGGATTTGATGAGATGAGAAGTGAACTCTCCTGTGTGCTTTTATGCAGGGGAGCAAGTGGAGTAATTATAGGAGGGAGTCGTAATGCCCCACGAGGCAGCAGTCTGCAGCCAGGGTTGATAAACTTTATCACTGTTATTTTACTATTTTCTATCCAATATTCATGAACTGTAAAGCAAATGGGTGTGATTTACCCTAACAGCTGTGCACATCATAGAGAAGCAGTGCTATGGTCCGAACATGAAAATTAATGACACACAAGTGTTTTCTGACGGTAAACACCTTGATGTTGTCTTTTACCTGCTTTTATACATCACTGTATGACTATGTAGCCAAACTCACCTGTCCTGCAACGCTTTGTGCGTGAGAACTGCCACACAAGCCTCTGTGAGCCTCAAAAACACCCCCACTAAACGGGCTAAGATGAGGATTAAACATGACACCGGCCACTTTGTGACTGTTCTTCCAATTTCACACTTACAAGCTGAACGGTTGAGATCTCCATCAGTGGGATGGGTTCACAAAGTGCAGCAGACAACTCTGTTAATTGCTAATAGAGATCCTGCCAACACAACAAACAGCACGCAGGGTTTGCACAGGATAACCAGACACACTTTCAGTGGGCTGGTTCTAGCTCTAGGCTGATGCACCATGCATACCAAGCAGGCTTTTTTATTCATTTATATTGGGGAAGTGGGACTTTCGTGAGCAAAAGTGCACATTTGAGCCGTTTCAAACTGTTCGCATCACTCACCGAGAGAAACTCTAGCGTCCCGACATAATCCCGTTCAGTCTTTAAAAGTTCATTCAAGACGCACACTCGCAACCGGAGCTGCTTCTCCAAGTCCTTCCCGCTCTCAGCTCTGTGCTCACCTCTGCTCTCCTCAGTCATGGTGAGAATACAGACAGTAAAAAAAAAAATAAAATTAAAAAAGAAGCGTAATTCCCTTCAGCGGCTCGCAGTTTCACATCAGGTAGGAAGGGAGGAAAGTTCGCAGCATGGTCAAAACTCAAAGGTGCAACCGGTGTCTGTGCTTCAGGTCCACGAGAGGCGGAAAGAATAGCGAAACATTCGCGTTAAAAAAAAGAGTTTAAAAAATGCGCGAAGGGGGGAAAAAAGATTATAAAACGCCGTGAAACTGCTTCACACAGAGGGTGTGACAGAACGGAGTGCAGCAACTGGACTCAAGTTAAAGTTGGGTCCATGTGACTCCTTAAACCCTCATCCTGCTCCAGCCTCCTAACAGCCTTAAAAGTAGAGGACCAGAGTCAAGTCAGCCGCGAGACGCCCAACAGCTTCCGGTGGCATTTTCCAAAATAATGGTCTTACGGCAGGTTTTGAGGAAGTGAGAAACATATTTTGGGAGGACACGCAGGGAATGTTTCTGTACACTCCATGGTGAGCTACGACGTGTATGTTTTCAACTTGGAGGAACAACTGCTGTATTTCTGAGAGGATTTTACTTCCATTTAAGCTGACACCTTTGAACCCTTTGAATCGAAGATAGTCACTGACTTTTTAAGAAGACGTTGAATAACAGATGGAAGAAAGTCTTTTTTTCTTCTCAACCCCCTGAAACTGCATGAAACACCGCAAAAGTCAACCATGGAAGACAATTACTTTGTATCATTTCAATGACTTCAGTTGCTTTTTTTTCCTCCTTGCAATGAAGCACAGATGCTGCTTAATGGAGTAATGACTTGCAGTCATAAATCGCACATCGACTTCTGCCATTAAGTTGTAAATTAGTTTACCACTCTGACGTGATGAAAAACTGAATACACCAAAACACAAACATTTCTTCAAATAATTGATCATTTTGGTGAAGGGTAACTCTGAAAGTTGAGAAAGAAATGATCTGAATATCTACAGGCAACCTCTTCACCGGCCACTTTTATTGGGAAGAAGGCGCTGATATGACGTCAGCAGGTGTGGTTGGACAGGTTGGCATTTGTCGTTCTACAGGCTCTCGCTTTCGGCTGATTTGGTTTTGAAAGAGATGTTGGTTAGTTTATGTAAACCTAAAGAATACACAGCCCCTTGAACTGTAATACACACCTTGTTGTCAAAGCAGGTTTTTCATGTCACAGTTCACGACATCACTATGAAACACTTTAGCAAAATGTCTGCCCGCCTGCTGATAGAACAGGTCTCGAGTAAATAATCAAAAGGTGTTCATTTCTGACCTGTCGGAGCAGAGTGAGCCTTTTGGGAATGGAGTCTTTATGAGAGATGAGCTAAAAACTGCGTTCGAGAGAAGGTGACAAAAATACCTTTCACACACTCAGCCTATCCAGTAATCTGACATCGCCTAAGTGTGTCGGTGTCATATTGTCTGAATGAGCACATGGGCGCTTGTCCATATTAGTAACATTAATGCCTATTTTTTAAATAAGCATGCACAGTAGCTTTGTGTGATCAGTAGAAACTGATAGTTTGCATCATGAAATGAATACAGAACAGTGCTGAATAACGCTCCATTGTTTTCCTTTATTTGGTGCAGCAGCTTCAGCGTCTCTTCTTTCACACACAGTGGCAAACTGTAGACACAGTGCCTGCAAAATATAAAAAAAAAATAGGTTTATTCATCCATTTTCTATTCCCACTTAATCCAACTCAGGACATTCGCAGGGAGGCTGGAGCCTTTTCCAGCTGTCATTGGGCATGAGGTACAGTACACCCCAGACAGGTCACCAGTTCATCAGGACCACACAGAGACAAAGAAACAACCACACTCACAGGGACAATATTTAGAATCACACAATTAACCTAACATGCATGTTTTTGGGCAGTGGGAGGAAGCCAGGGTACCTGGAGAGAACCCACACATACACCAGCTGGGTGTTGAACCAGGAACCCTCTTGCTGTGAGGTGACAATGATAACCACCATTACACCATGCAGCCATGATGGGTTTATTGGTGTAGAAAATAAATTAAAACACTTTTTAAAAAATCTATACAGTATGTAGACAACAGAGTTAGAGGAGCAGTTGGAAAGCTCCATCAAGTTTCACTTAATTAGGCTTGGTTGTTTTTGTGTAATCTTGGTGACAAACAGACGGAGTCAAGAAGAAGAAATAAATTGGACTTACAGAAGGATCCGCAATGCATGAAACCTGAAGCCCCTCTGCTACCTCTGCCAATGAACTGCCTCTTTGCTTTTGTGTCCTCACCGAAAGAGATCGACAATCGACAATCTGAAACATTTCATTTCAGAAGAAGTGCATCACAGGTGGCTTGAGAAACTGAAAGAAAATGTGTATACTGTCATCTTGTGATCCTTGCAGTCGTGGAATTTTCAAGGAAGTATGGAAGAAACACTGATTATTGTCTTTGTTAGATAAGTTGTAAGACAGGGTTTCATTAGAAACACATTAAGCTGCAGCTTTTTTTTATGGTATTTCATAGTATTTGATTTAAACAGCAGTCTTTAATTAGTCAGACTGTGTTTAATTAGGACAGGATATCCACTTAACAAGACTTGGAAACTATGTGCCGCCTCCTCCCTCCCAACACTGCAGAGCTGAACCAGCCTCTTGAGATGATAGTTAAGTGTTTTTATATTGAATTAGACACAGTCAGAGTCATTTTGCGCCTGGGTAAATATGAACAAGATCAACACTAAAACCAGCTTTATGGCACCAGCTTTACATCTTTAGAGACGATTTTACTGGAGCCATTCTGCAGCTCACAATAATGAGGCAGGGATTAGCATCTCAACCAGTGAGGATTCAGCTGAATCCATTCTGCAGTCAATGCAAGCACTTTGTTCCACCAGTGGAGCGCAAGAAAAAGGGAGAAATTAACTGTCCTTCTTTATCAGTGCCAGAGGGAGTCTTTATTTTATGGAGCTGTTGTAGATCTCGGTTACAAGTTGGTGGCTGTCAGTTTTGTGAGGTGGGATGAGGACATGGCTCTTAAAGACGAGTAAATCTTGACATGTACTATACTCTGGTGCCCAGATGGGGTACTGCACATTTCCAGTGTGTTTAAAGCTGATGAAGGGATGAGTTGTTCTGCTTCTGTACTGCCACCAGAGAGCAGTGTTGCTTTTCATATAAATAATTATCCTGGAATGAATGAAAAGAGGTTTTCCATCACTCTGAATTCTCACAATGACTATATATTAACAGTATCCCAAGTAGGTGGCTGAATGTACTAAACTTGGTTCCTAGTCTGAAAAAAAACAGAGAAACGTTGGCAACATTTGCTGCAGAGCCACCTAATTACAGTCTAACATTGACAATTCAAATTCAGTTACATATCCAGACCCTCCGACTTTTATGACCTGTGACTTTAGTGTGTGGAATTAACTTGTGTTCCTTCTGGGTTTTGTGCTGCCGGTGCCTTGCAGAGTGCTGCCAGGGAGTCTTCCACTCTTCCTGTTGCAAGAGGAGTGTCAGACTGATATGAACCACTTTTGTGTGATTACTCGCATGAAAAGTCAAACAAGAGTGGCGATAACATTGTTACTCTACACAGATATGAACATGTTAGCCTTTATTTCCACCCATAGGCCTTACAGTTCAACAGTTTATGGCAGCAAAACGAGGACATAGCTCACTTACAGTGGCTGCAGTGTTATTCTCACAAGTCATTGTTCAGTTTATTCCTCTCCACTCACATGAAAGAACTAATTCTAAATGCTATTTATTACAATCTTCATCATATACAACTACAGAAAAGGAAAGCATGATATTTGGCAAATAAACAAAAAAATGTTTTACTCCAAGTTATTTATTGGCAGATCTACAACCTTGAGTGAGTGAAGTCCTGCTATAAAAGAGGCATTCATTCTCACATTTGAGCTGTAGTAGGTCACAATCACTGCATTGTGGTTCATTTTCCCCGGTTCATATTGCAATGGTGCGCAACAAGAGGTCAAGATAAGTGGTGTAATAAAGTCCTGGTATGTTACAAACACAGACCTGCTTGTCTGCATCCGCTATTCTTAAAGTTCTTTGGCTTAACTGCTATTCCTGTTTTTACTCCACAGCTTCTGTTTTCTCCGTGATCAGAGTTAATTAAAAGCAGAGGACGCATTTGTTCATTCACCCGTTTATTAATTTATTTAAAATACAAGCTTATCACAGAAGCTCAAGAAGCTGTTACGACATATATAGTAATAACTAGCTCAAGTAGCTCATTGCAGGACTGAATCAAATACTGTAGACAATATAACAAGGTACATTATTTTATTGCAGTGATCATATTTTTAAAAAAGCATTCATTTTATCGGCTTAGAGAGATTGTTTTATTTATTTGTCTTTTGCTTATGGAGTTATAAACAGATAGAAATGATCAGATATTTACAGCAAAAAAAAAAAAAATGTTGAGATTGCTTTCAAACCATAAATGATTTACTTACCTTTGGCTAAGCTCCACAGTTTTTCTAGTTTCCAAAAGGTCCAGATTTCAGCAGTGAAGTCCCAGTCCGATGCAGTGGCAGCTCTGAATTGTTAGCACATCATTTTGAAGAGCTTTGGAAATGATCCGACCAACTAATAAAACATTTTGTGTCCAATCAGAGAAAGAAGATGTCATATATTAAACAACAGAAAGTTTTAGTAGTAGAAACTTGCATCACCTTCAGTGCTCAGTTTACAGTCTCTTATGAATTTGAAAGAATCGTTTTGCAAAAGCTCTCTTCAGATTGTTTTCAATTGGATTCAGATCAGGATTCATCACCGGGTAGATTAGAACAGTCCATCCTTTTTCCTCTAGTCACTGTGCTGCAGGTCTTTGTCCTGTTGAAAGACAAATTTCACTATAAAATCTTCTGTATTCATCATTTCCTATATATTCAATGCCTCAAGTACCAAGTATCAAGCATTTGTGAATGAAACTCCATATTGTAGGACTTTACAAAGCTTTACCAAAGCAATTCCTTGCCCATATGGTTGTGTCAGCTGTTGATGAATGACAGTTTTGATGCAGATCAGTTTAAGGAATCTCAGATCATGGGTTGTCTAATTTAGGCTTGAGTCATTGCCCCACTGAAAGCATTTTTGCTCCTAAAACATTCAGCCTTTCGTGGTGCTGTTGTCGTACCGAGTTGTGATTGCAGTCACCTGTTAACATTGCCTGTTTCATAAAACAACTATTTTTAACCTCAACTCTCTAAATTGCTCTAATCCCATCTTTTTTTATGTGTTGCAGAACCTAAACGCAATTACCAAATTATACTAACAGTGAAATGATGCTGAGATGAAACATGGAATAACTTTGCTCCATGTAAATCTAAAAATCCCTACGTTCATTTTCTTCAATTGACATTTTCCATACAGACCCATCTTTTCCCAGAATTCACCAAATGAAACAAATAATCATAGGGAGAATTAAAGTTTTGCTGAAGTGGAGTAAATATTTAAATCCAACTAACTTAATTTTATCGAGACTCTGCAATGTAAAACACAGTTTAAGATTTGTCACTCACTCTGTGTTACATTGTTAATATTAAGCAAATGCCATCTCTAAGTCTGTCCAGTTTGCAGCAAATTTAAGTTACACACTGTCTCTTTTTTGCATAGTGCTTCTTTAGTCTGGCCCCATAATTTGATCTTCTTGGGGAATTTAGCTGTAAATAAGATTTCCAAGGACACTGAATGTTCATACAACCCCCTTTTTCCCTCCACATTACATCTAAAAAGGTAAACCTAAAGTGTATAAATTTGAACTTGAACTTTTTAGGAAGCTTCCGATGCTTGTCAGATATACATGAAAGGTTGTATGATAGTGCAGGAAGACAAAAATAACATTGAAGCACAATCAATTCTATTCTTCAGGTGTTTTCTCTTGAAAACTGAACAATTCAACCTCTCAGTTCTCCTGAAAATCAGTCAAGGGAGAAATCTGTGTTGGTTAATCAGGATCACAAACACATGCTACGATGGATATAGACAGTTTTGTTCAATGGTCCAAACAACCGAGAGAAAACTTCTGGCATAGGCAGCTGCCAAGGCCCCCTGTAATGCACCCTGATTTTTATTACTGTAAGCAAGTCTCCATGCTTTGTAATCAAAGATGGAAGTCTGTGGGCTGCAGATGTGAGAGCCGAACTTTCATCCATGTTTCTGTCTCATGATGATTACTGGAGCACTCTGTTTTGCAGACAGCAGATTTATTTATTTACTGAAAGTTCTTGTCATTGTCATCTTCAAAATTCTTCATTCAATGTGTGGGTGACTAATTTTTCTGGCTGCCTGATGGACCTCTTTGAGCGGCCTCTCCAGGCTTTGATCCATCTTTAACCCATGCCAAAGCCTCTAGTTCACGTTTCTCCTCAGGGTCAAAGATATGCATTCACAGCTCCGGTCAGGGTCAACTTCGATCTGTCGGATCCTGCAGAGGCCCCATAGTTTAACCAGACCCCACTCATCCACTCCAAAACCAGCGCCAACCTTGTTGTCTGACTGCAAGCCTGTCAAAGAGCCCTTTCACACCCCTCAGCTCGGTCTGAGTCTCAGGGAGGAAAATGGTGATTTACTGGCCTTGGGTGCCACTGTAAGATTATTGAAATGAACACTTAGCTCTAAAAAAGATGCTTGGTTCTTGATCCTCCCTGCAGACCACAGCCCAAAACTCAGAGCAGTGCCACACACTCAGGAATGCAGGCCCGAGCTCTAAAAACAACATTCAACTGACTCCAGGCGGTGCCGTACATCACCGTACCCAACATGTTACGCTTAAATGACCAGCCAATGTAACAACCTTAATGTGCCAGAGTTTTTCACTCTCCCTTCAAGTCCCCAAACATGATATACATGGAAGGCAAAGCAAGTATTTTATGAATATGCCTCTGTGTGCAGCTGTCGAGCTGCTGAGACACACTTCACCTTCATGGTTTTATGTAATGAAAAACCACCCACTTTAAACCAAAGTACATTCAATTTAAGGTTTGGTTAAACTTTTCACTTGGAGGGTTTTCTTCAATGACATTTAAATCAATTCACTCTCTGAATAATTTTGAAGTTTCGCCTCAGAGTTAAAACATTGAAACTCAAGTTGAGTCACAGATATAAAGGGCTCATAAAAATACAGATTGTGCCTCCTGTTGTTCTGGACTGCTGAATCATGTCCTCAGTGAAAGTTCAGATTGATGGCAGTTGTCATGAAATGAAACGTTCTCACATGATATATCTTGATATCTATCACAGTAAACCTATAAGCCAACAGGGTGGCACAGCAGGCTGATACCAAATATCTACAGGACTTCATTTAGATTTTCTTAAATGCAAAGCTCTTTAGCAACAGAGCCAAAAGAAAAATTCTAAATCTACTTTTAGGAAACTGAAGCATGATTAACTGATGTCTGAAAGCAGACAAAAAGCTAACTTTCTTAGAGAGAATCTGGTTTTTATTCTCAAATTTGGGATATTTATTCCTATGCTGAATTTGAGTATCAGTGGTGCAAATTTTCGGAATGGTGGGGAGGGGAGCGCCAAATGTTAGCTGGGTATGTTCAGGGTCCTGTTGTACAGTAATTGGCATAAAACAGGTGGCACACTGTTGACACTGGAGAGAAGCATGTGAAAAATGTGCTGCTGCCGGGTAGTCACAAAAGAAAGAGGCTGGCGGTTGACTTAGACATTTAATCACTGTGTTGGGTGATAAGTGGAGGATCAAACGGAGGCACGAAAAGCCTGGAACAAAAGGAAGAGCAGTCTACATTACCGAAGAGGAATTCCTGGTGGATCCCCGCCAAGGCACTGACAGAGCTGGTAGCTTGTAATGACACTCCAAAAATACAAGATTCAGAAGCGCAGTGGACACTTAAAATCCACATGGACAAGGGTATCCTATTGTTTTCTCCACCACTGACTGCATGTCATTTAGACTTGTGAAATTACAGGAAAAGGTGCACTAAAAGATGGCACAATAGCAGAATTCTTCGTAATGTCAGTATATGACAGAAGTACACTCTAGAAAATAATACTAGCAGTGTGCTGGGCACCTTTGAAAGAGTCATACTGATATCTGCGTTATTCGTGTGGACCAGCACTCAGCAGTGATATGAAAACTCTCAGTGTCTCCAGATTTGCAGATGGCACTAGAAAAAAAAACCTGTTGTTCTGGTTACATGAAACGCACGTCTGTCACCTCCTTATGCATCACCTCAAATGTAAAGAGAGCCGCGAATTGCAATTCTAAGAGTGCGCACATTTTCCCCTGAGCGCACAAGGCGCGCCACAAAGAGGTCTAGTTACAGACTTCCAGCCCACGTGACTCAGGTCCTCCTCGCTTTAAAAAGAGCTGCTACCCTGCAAAACCCTCCAGAGGTCCAACAGGGGTGGTACATGTTTCCATTGGTGCCAGCTGATCCACTTTGCGCACCTTCTGTGCAGAACTACCCAAGAGTGCAACGCGACACGATGACTTCGCCGATGTGCTGATGGTGCGCTGGACCTAGAGTCCGTTAAGTGTCTCTTTGTAGTTGACCTGCATCCTGAAAACTATCTTCCGTCTGTGACGTGCGGGTCAAGGATGACTCTTGACCACAAGAGAGCTTTTCGCGCCTCCGTCTTACTGGCGCGTGTGATAATCTGCAGTTACTTGCTATGTCCCGTCGGAGCGTATCTCTACAACAACCGCTACGCCGGGTGAGTGACCCCCTCATTCATTTCTGGAACTTCTAGAGAAAGACGGGATGAGATTAGAGGAAAAGCACAGGAACAAGCGCTTATCACAAGTAGTCTGTAGACTTTTATCTCATGTTGACTGGGGAGGCTTAACAAAGAAAGTCTTTGTACACAACATCTCCATCGTTTTATGGACAGATTTCTTTCCAAGACATAATATCATGCTTTCAGTTGATATTTTCTTCAGACTCCAGACTCTTGTTGTCTGATGGCATTTGGATAAGACTGTATCTGTCATATTTAGTTTCACATGGGCAACACAGTGGATGCTTGAGTCAATTGCGGTCTCAACGTTTCAGAAATTGAATGCAGCTGCCCTAAGCTCTCTTTGTGTGGCCTTGTGTTTGTATGATTACAAAAAAGCCACTTTTTTTGTGATTTCTTTGTCAGAGGTCTTGTCTTGACAGCTTATGTGGCTGGATGAGGAGTAAACTATCCCACTTCAGATCTAAAAGAGTTCAAAATTTGCCCTTGGATGTGAAATTCTGCAGTCTGGGGACCTCAGCTGCATCCACCTGTAGAGTAATCTGAGTAAACATGTAGAAAGCAGGGCATGTAAAGATATTTATGGTCTGTTCAAAAGACCCTTTTATGTAGTTTGGCAGGGGAAGATGGAGACCATCACTGCTGGAAACTCCCTCCTTTTCTCTTTCAAACTGCATTAATTTTGGTTTTACTCCAAAAACCACTCCACACTTTCTCCGATTTTAGGAAAAAGGTCTGTAAAGGCAACACCGTACACAGGCCTGATATGTGGATGTTCATCACAACTAACAATCATTTTCAAATAATGTCTTATAATTTATTAAAAAACAAGTATCTTGATGTTAGTAAATTCTGAATGAAGAAATACTGAGTGCACTCCTGTATGATAAAGTATCAAAACATGACTGAGAGTTAGCCTCTAAGCACCAGAGTGTCTTAAAAACAATCACAGTGGAGCATTCTGCAGTGAGAATCAGCAGACTGACATGTTAAAGACAGCTTTATCTAAAAAATCCCTTCAGTGGGTGGTTACAAAGCAAAATGCCTTTGAGAGGGCCAACATGGAAACAAAAACAGTCTGTCATCTTATCATAACAGTTAAAGAAATGGTTAGTTTCAGACTGTAGAGCACAGCCCTGAAGTCCAGTTACTTAAAGCTTGATTGACAATAGGTAGGCTATGTAACCCAAATTCTAGTCATTGTCCATCTTCTATTTGATCTGCCGCCATGGAAATGGGGTATTTTATCGCAGTGTGCTTTGGTCAGTGAAACGAGGCAGCCACTCATGTGGGACACCTCGACCCTTTTGTTCCCTGAACTTCAGAACAGCCCAGTGCCACCTTTGTTTAATGGGGCCCAGCTTCCTGTGTTACAGACTATAAAAAAGCTATTTGAAAAGAAGCAAAGGAAGTTACGTTAAAGGAAGATGCTCAACAAGACAGTGGATACATGTATAACGTGGCAGGTAACCGTGCAATACATAATGAATTATTGCCAGCATGTCAGCTTTAAGGTCAGTCCCAGAAAAGTCTCATTTGCAGCATGAAAGCAACACGACATCAGACTCATGATGAGGAGAGAAAGCACCTTTGTTTTGCTGCCAGGCAAGACAGTTAAGAGTTAAACAGTCTCAAGCGTCTCTTCTTATGATTTTTGTTTCAATTTACCTGGTGAGGTTTGATTTATTCATTTTTTGAGTGAATTATATCTAATTTAACGGATGCATTCTGTTTCAGATCAGTCCTCTTTTTTCTGCCATTGACAAAAAGGAAATAATTCTTCATTCTTGTTTTAGAGAAACTGAATAAAGCCCTCAGAATCAGCAAAAAGCCCCCTGATTTTTCATCTGAGTTTCGTTTCAAGCTTCATCTTACCCAAACATTTCCACAGGATAAAATTTGCCATCAAACAATTATCTATGGTTTTATATAACCAAACACACTGTGGATGGTCTCGCCTTTCCCTTTATGGTGCCTCTGAATAAAGAAGCTTTGTTTCTACCTGACAATACAGATTCACAGGATGGAAAACAATGCATTAAGTTGAATCTGGAGCTTGGCAAACTTATTGAACTAAATCATGTTTGTTTATACATTCAAGATAAGAAAAAGACACATAATATTTGCCGTAGATGTTTGACATATAATCACATTAGTGGATGTTTGGAGTTGCAGCATGAAATTGTAAACAGCTGCTGCTACTGTATCTGACAGAAACCTGTTCCAGGTGCTACCTGCAGAGCTGGAAATATAATCCTATAATGATGTAATGATGTTGACCCTGTCATCTATAGGACTTTGAAAGCGGAACCACCCATTTCACCATCTTACATCTACTGTTATAAGTGTCACCTTGAGTTGGCACAAAAGACAGTTTCATCCCCCGACTCCGTGCTCCAGATGTTTTTGAAATGAAGGGCACTCATAGTGGATCAAAGTGGACTTAAGTGCTGCAAAAAACCCTCCGGGGCATTTTGATTCCAGTCGTAACCCGACACTTAGAAGAGTTGTGTTGTTTCCACAGCGATCAAGTCTTCAGGATCACGCCAAGTAATTACGAGGAGGTCGGAGCCCTCAAGAAAATTCTGGGACAGATGCAGGTCAGCGATTCTTTTGTATCCCCCTCACACCTAATACATTCATGCTGACTTTCTTTCATATGAGGTGTTGCTGTTTATTCATGCGTGATCCAAATCAGAGCGATTTTTGTTGAACGTTCTTCTCTCATCTTTTGTCAGAAACATATTCTATTATGTTGGTTTCCAATTGTCTGTTAAAATTCTAGTGTCTGCTATTATTCAACCTTGCCAATGCACTGTATGACCCTAAGATGTTGTTCTATGTTGCTTGGATGGCAGACCCCACCAGCAGTGGAGTCTTGATGTTGGTGGGGGGGTGATGAGAACATGCTGTAGGGACAGTGAAAGACAAAACAGACATCTGTCACAGTCAGTACACATTCCTTGTGTGATTACACTCGGTAACCGTTTCAAAGAGAAACCCCAAGAGGAACACGTAGGGGGGTGGAGTTTTTCATAATATTCCCGAGTGCTTGGGTGCTTGACAATTCACAAACTCTTCGAACATGTGTTTCACAGATACTAAAATTAGGTGGGAACCCCCAGAGGACACGAAAGACCTCTCCTCCATTCCCAAACTCATTTGGAAACAATTATCCATCGGTGTCAGCAGCAACAGTGTTTCAGTTTGCTAATACACCGATTGTTTGTGAAGCATGAACTGCATTATGAAAGACGTGGAGACATTTTTTTCAACAAATAAAAGAACTTCTTTTCCCACTCGAGAGAACAACTGATTTATAGATCTGTTATGTTTGTAACTCCTGGGAACATTTCCAGAAATTACAGATCAAATTCAAAAGTCTGTTTAACAAGCCATTTCCTTTCTTGTAGGTGAGCAGGGGCTTAACAGCTGTGCAACATGAAGGCTTGTAATTGTATCTTTTCAGAAAAGAAGACTGTGTGTGTTTTTTGTCAGATTTTATCAGTATCTTGCGGTTTATCTTACTGGTCTGCAAAACAAGGTTCTTAAATCATTCCTGGAAGGAATTATTATCTGCTATTAATCATAGGGAAAAGTAATTGTACAAATCAGCTGAGTCAATATGTGGCTACTATCTCCACAACAGTTTCAGTAAAAAGAATTAAGTCATTCTTGCAGAAAAAAAAACAGCTCAACAGGTAGTTGATTAAAAAAACACGAAAAAAGTCAAGTATTTGAAACATTCAAGGAGGGTTTCGGAGGACATTTTGACATCAGTATTCAAAGAAAATCTGCCCCTTTGGCCTTGGTTTTTGCTTTTTGTGCACACAGTGTGTAAGTTATCTGTACAGCTTCAGTAAACAGGGAGAAGACGGTCAAGGTCAAAAGAGGACTTCAGTAAATGTTTATGACAAGCCTCTGATCAGGATTTGGCCTGAGCTCGATGCACGAGCTCGAACATGGTCCTGCACAACCAACTGAGGCAGCAGCAGCTTCTGTTTGGACAGCTGCGGACGTGTGTTCTCAGTAACTTTGTCACGCTGCCATGCCTCCAGTGTGCCAGAGTCAAAGTTTTCAGCTTCTGGCTAAGAGTGACGTCAAATGCTGTACACTAAAGAATGCAGGTGAATCAAGTGTCAGAGCGATCACAAACAGAACAACAGATTTTTCTTTTTGTTTGTTTTAATTTACAAAAAATCGTTTTATTTTGCCCTAACTTTTCGACCCCCATGAAAGCTTTTACCGCTGCTGCTCCAAATACCTCGCGGTGGGTGGATCGTTCCCAATAAAAATGCTCCGGTGCTGGGAAAGTTGCGTGTTTTTGACAGAAGTAAAGGTCAGTTTGGTGTAATTGAAATCAGATTAAAGAAAGCATCAGCTACAGAAACTATACGCAGATGTTTAAGGGGAATCCGGAGACATGACCCTGCATTGCAAACAATTTTACTGTAAACTGACATTTATTTAACTGTGTGAGATACTATAGACACTACTTTATTTTAACGGTGTATTTCTCCATTTATGATTAGATGACAGAGGGAATTCATCTAACTGCAAAGTTAATGCAGGTTTACAGTATATACCAAAATGTTACAAGCTATTTACAAAGGGTAATAGAATATCCGTCTATCACATTTAATTTTTCTTTAAATGTAAGGACAGTTTTTAGAGTAGCATATCACCGCAGCACCAATACTTTGCAAAGACATCCGTAATCTAACCGACCGATTGGTATTGCAACCTGCACAGAGTTGTCGCTTTATTGCTTGAAGCCCACGTTACAAAGGACAATTCTCCTTGATTCAGGTTTCCTCTGCAGGTTATTTTCTACTTCTCAACCCAAATGTTCCCTCAGGAGCCGAGCGCCACTTCAAATTCAACAATCCACTGCCCTCATGGTGTCAGTTGTTGTGCTCCTGGTGGAACCTGTTTTATGCTAATAGATTAGTTGCCTGCTGTTCTGCACTGACTGCACTGAGTGTTCATTTACTTGTGGGGCATGTCAGTTATAATAGTGTCTTGATTCATTGTCCCATGCATCCTTAGCTCTCATTGCAAATGCAAAGACTTGTCACGAAACTATGAAACTGTTTTATATTGCGTTCTTTGTGACGGGTTGATGGGTTGGACATCATTGGCTGCTCACAGACAAAAGCATTGTATGCTTCCAGCTCACCTCTGTTCCCGTCTTTTTTGTCACTCTAGCCTCATCAGATGTGCTCTGCCAAAATTAAGTGACCATGCACCCTGAGCTTGGATTAATCTGCACCTTTTTTTAAGACTTGCATTCAAACTCAAATTTGAAACCCTGCTGAATTTTAGGGGTAAAAGAATATAGTGAGGGAGACTTTTTTTTGTTGTTGTTGTTGAAAGGTCATTAAACTGAACCAAATAGAAGCTTCCAGTGGCTTTAATTAAACCAGTGATGGCCTTTTTGGGTGCATAGATGTTTTGTTAAAGCTAACCCTGGTCCACATCTTTGAAACCGATTCAACACTTTTTCTTCAGGAAAGCGCTGTCACTTCCTTGTTTCCTGTCAGCTGCAGCAGAGAAATGTTGATCGCATTTAAACCGAGCCACACATGTTTTTGAAAATAAAAGTCGAAGATCTTTCCTTTATTAAGTTCACGCGCACCTCTTTCTCGAAAGAATGTTTCCGCAAAGGTTGTTTGCGGATCAGTTTATTTGTTTTGGCTCAAAAATAAGAGACAGACAGACATTTTCTTTTATTTCACCTACTTTGACCAACTTGTTTTCATTTACTTGACTCCGAAACACTGAGATGCAGCGTCACCCCATCTGCCCTCATGAAAAGCCAGCCTCATTTTACTGAACTATAACTTTTTTCTTTCCTGTTTTGCCCACACCAGTACCAGATCAAAGAAAAACAACACAAATTCAATTATTCATAGCTACCCTGCATAAACAGATGCATAAACAAAAACTTTATAAAGCAGACAAATACTGCATCTTCAGGGCTCGTAAATAGAGCTATAAACTGTTAACTTGAGAAGTCGTATAATCTGATGAGGCATGTTTAAGTGCCCTTCTGGCATATGTGTTTTGGATTTGTTTTGCTAACAGAGAAGCGGTGCTCAAACATTTGGGGTACTTAACCATTTGGAAACACCATAAAAGTGCAGCAGTAGAGAGTCGTTTATACTCGAGGGCACCAAACATTCCAGCTGAGGCTTTTCGATCCGGCTCCAAACAAAGTCAAATTAATCTGGTATGCATTCTGTAAACTATTAAACCAATTGACACATTAACAAGCATGTGTGCCAGCCTGCATGTGTCTGCCCCCATGCAACAAATGAAAGCCAGCTGAGGACGTTTAACGTATGCAAACGCTGAAGCTGTGGATTTACAGTATTCCTTACGTGTGTCATTTGCAGATTGGCGCCTCCTCCTCTGAAAAAGGCTTTCTTTGCTCACTTCTTCTTTCTTCGGTTACTCGCCATCTCTGTTATTTTATCATGTTATCACATGACGTCTATGTTTATTTGGCTGGACAGCGCGTTTGTCCAGTGGGCCGTCTGTATGAGTTGGTGCGTAGAGCCTCCAACAATCCCATCCTGATAACTCAGACTCACAGGTTCGTTTTTTGCAAATTCAAGGTCACACAAGAAAGAAGAAAGCTAAGGAGTAGTCATTCATCAGAGATTGTTATTGGGTTTGATCCCATTACTGCTGTAGAGTCATTAACATTCCCAGATTCACTTCATCACTTACTGGAGGAATGTTCAGCTGTCTCAGTTGTACCTAAGCAGATTTATTCATTATCGCCAACTGTGTGAGGCTATTTCAAACAGTTTTACTCTTGATGATAAGATATTATCCAAGTCAGTTACTTAACATTAATACCGTGTTACTATTGAAGTCAGTGTTTGCGAGTAGAAAATCACATGAAACACCTTTGCAATATTACTTTGAAACAAAGGGAAACGTTTGAAGCATCAGAAGCATTATGATATGATGAAAAGTTGCCACATTTTGACTTGTGAGATGTGATTTTAACTGCTAGCTCCTCATGTTTGTAATACAATGAAAACATCTGTCTATAGTTACCCATTATCATCAGGTCATTACCCCACTGATTCAGCTCATTACTATCTTTTGTTTAAACGATTTTAGCTTACTGAGGTTACATATTCTAGTAATCATATGTAGAGTGCACGTTATGGGTTGTCTTCTCGACAAAGTATGTACATAAAATTTTGTGTATGTTAATCAGAAGTTATTTATCAACTTAGGGCATCTTATGACACGAGTGCAGAAATCCATGAGAAAAAGCAGCCGTTCAGAACAGTGCATCTACAAATGCTCGTCTCTCCTTGCATCTTCTTACTAAGCCTCAAAGTGATTGTAGTTTTTTCTTTGCGGTGCCGTGTGGTATGCATTATTCACATCAGAGCTAAAAAAAAGCACACATATGTTACTGGTGCTCGATGTTGTCAGATGTCCTGATTTATGCCTTAGATTCGGTAACGTCAGAGTTTAAATTCGATTCACATATCCCGAGGGAGTCTACTTAAGAGATTTTATAGTTCTCATCATTCTGTGGTAGCTTTGCCTTAATTATGATTTGTTCATTAAATTTGTGGTGTGTCTGCATGAGAGCACTGTTGGCAATGTTCCAAATCAATAAGCAGGTCTTTTGTATGGATCAGTATCGACTTGCTATGAATCACCTTTTCGTAAAGTCATGAAGTATTTTGAAACATCAGATATTTAATGTTGATTATTTTTTGTTGCTGTTGAACCATATCTGACATTTCTATTTGATTACTTTAGTCGTTTGACCATTTTCACAGTGGCAGCAGGATGTGATAGGATATACCGAGGAGCTTTATCACTCCTACCTGTGTCTCACTGTAACCTTTAATCTAACATATTAACTGTGCTGCTTCAGGTGGACTTTTGGCAGCCCAACCGTGCTTCTCTAATCCACCAAAATGCCACCGTGGACGTTCATGTGAAACGCAATGACACACAGGGTTTGCATGCACGCTTGAAGCAGGAAAGAATTGATTATAGGTAAGTGCATACTTACTCTCATACATTACATCATCCGAAGAGTTTCCACCTGACACGCATCTGCTTCCCAACAGCTGTTGCAATGATCCAGCTTTCCCTAGACATGAAATATGATTTTCACATGCCGAGTTGGCCGTAACTTGGCTTCGAAAAGCTTTCATGCTGCCTCAAAGCTGGGACGCATGCGAACACAGTCAAACAGAACATCAGAGCCCTTCTTCCTATCTGCTCCACAAAGCAACTCTTTCATCTGTCTACACCATCCCTCATGAAAATTAGCGTTGAAATGATGGAGTTTTTATCAAAGCAACCACAGCTCGAAAGACTTTTATTGTCCTCAGTCCTAAGGGAGAAACCTCAGCCCTGAGGAGGAGAGGAGGCTTTGTGTGGACTCACTTTGGATTTTTCAACAAAGTTTTACTCCGCAGTTGACAACCTTTGATGGGTAATGGATCATTTTAGGGAATGGAGCATCAAAACTATTTTATAGTTAGTGAACTGCTGGCATGCACAGAAAAGTGTAATGAAAGACAGTGGAGGAGGGACAAGTGTAGTTCAGTCTGTATTCGTGACTCCTGGCAAAATATGACATCAATCTGTGTGTGTTTGGGGTTTGGAGTGAAGAAGAAAAGGGTCGGATCAGACATGAGATGAGTCATTACACAGATAAGAATCATAATACTGTAATTAAGGTGTGAACTTTAGTTTTTCTGCTGTCAAACATCTCGAGGGCTGATGCGGAAAACTGGTTTGGATTAGTGTTACGAAGGAGTCAACATCAAACCCAGATTATCTAATCCACCTTTTCATACCTCATCCCAACACTTTATTCTATTCACCTCAAATTGAACGATATTAAACAGAAATCTGAAACTAACTGTTTGAAAAAAGAAATTGTAAATGTTTTGCCTGCACATTTAGGTAGAGTACAAGTCAAATTAAGTCAACAAAGTTGTCTTGACGACATTCGCTGAAAGCCGCTGTGAAAACATCCAACATTTGAAATAGAGGGATTTAAAAAGAGGTTGAGTTTCTTTTAAAATTGTAATTACAGGCTTTACTAATAGGTTTACATCAGATAAAAGGATCAGAAAAAGGCCATTTCACCAGAGGTTGGGCACTTGAACATACATGTCTCTTTGTATGGTCATTGACTCTACCTTAATGTTCAAATGAGGTTTGCTATCATATGCATCATGTTTGTCCGTCTCCATGTCTCTTCTTCACACAGGGTATTTATCTCCAATCTGCAGAAAGAAATTGAAAAGCAGACGGGTTATCGCTCCTCTCGCAAGCGGAGGTCAGAGTCCCAGTATGACTATGAGGTTTACCACTCTCTGGAAGAGGTAAATGTAAAGCCCACCAGCTTCCTGCTCTTCTGCTGTTGAATGTAAAGCACAATAAGCACAATAAGCAAAGATCCCCCAAAAGCTGCTCTCCAATTATAGATGACTCCCTTGCACAGGTGTCTTTCAAGCCTTGCTGTCTCATACACAAAGACAGAGACTCCACCCAAGACAATTCGCAGCCTTTATGTGCTTATTTACTCAGGCTGATCAGGGTGTCTGTTCATAAATACGTCAGGCCCTATGAAGCAGCAGCGCTCAGAGGACAAATCTTAAATCCTGCGAGATTTGTCCTCTGCATCACTGTCTCATGCATCTCTGTGTACCTGCACAGACACGTCTGTTGACGATAGCCACTGTCCTAATTATTTTCTACCCCTAAGATCCAGAACTGGATGTTTGAGATGAACAGAACCCATCCCGACCTGATATCTATGTTCTCCATCGGGAAGTCGTATGAAGGAAGACGTCTTTATGTGCTTCAGGTAGGAAAGAGGACACGAGGAACACATTCTTGTCCTGTTCTAAAACTGACGGTGTTTGTGTCCTGTCAGCTAGGAAAGAGAAGTCGTCCACAGAAGAAAGCCGTGTGGATCGACTGTGGCGTTCACGCCAGGGAGTGGATAGGACCTGCCTTCTGCCAGTGGTTTGTCAAAGAGGTAGTCCTGTTTTATAGTACCATACCATTGCATGCGTGAGATACGCTTTAACAGGAACAAACATCTTGCTGGTCACCTGAATGGTTTCCCTGCAGTACAAAATTGGTGATATAGATAGGGTCTTTCACAAAAATACAAGCATCTGCTCAACTTGTCATACACAGTTATGCAAATACTTAAGAATGTCCTTTATAGTTTAGATGTTGGCCCAGATATTTACACAAGTTCCATCCCGCCATTTTAGCCTCAGTTAATACCCTCTGAAGTGAGGGCCAAACCAGAGCCAGACACTGACTGCAAGCACTTTTAATAGCTCATTTTATACTCGTTATATTCCAGATGAGTGGGCTTTGCAACACAGTGCACGAGGGGCAGAAAGTTAACGGAATGAAAGAAAAGTCTTTCAGAAAATTCTAAGGATTATTTTAAACAATTCCTTCTCCTTGAGATGCAGGTATGTCAGTTGATGGGTACTTTCAAAATGTACGACTAGTACTGAGAAACCTTTCAAAAACAAAGGGAATAAGAAAATGCTTTGTTATGCGATTCTAAAAAGCATTTTTTAGCGTTGAAGTACCACTTTTAATTTCTGAACATATGCATTCTGGAGTCCTCGTTCACCTCCTCTGCTAACGCTACATTCCCTCCCACCTGAGATAGGAACAAAAGAGATGAGGAAGAGACACGAGGGGAGAGAAGTTAAGGTTACCGGCTATTGACTAAATTTAATTTTCTTACTTTGGAGCATTCACTTAAAACTGATGTCAGTTAGATATGTGGTCTGCAACAGATGCATCTTTCCATGGTTCCTTCATCAGAACTTCTTCACCAGACTTCCCCCAGATGCATTTTAGAGATTGAGACATCATTCATGATGTTTTGCTGAGATTGATGTCTGGGTCACAAGCAAGAGAATGAACAAGACAAGAGACACAAAGTGGTGAAATCCAAAAAGGGGCAAACCACGCCTTCGGTTTTTGTTAAGGTCTTGTAGTAGTATCCTTTAATTGCCCAGGAAAAAAAACCTGAGATTAAAACTTATTTTCCAAGAGGGACCTAGCCGAGACTGTGGCGTAAAACAAACAACACACAACAAGACCAAAGATACCAGACAAGGCATTAAACATTAGGGCAATTACAGGAGCCAAGTGAGCTTATGTCTCTGTCCTTTAAAATGGACTTGAATTCCCCCACAGTTGTAAGAAATGACAGTTTTAAATCCTTTTGCACATTATTCCAGGTAGCAGGGGCAGAAAATTTAAAGGCCTTTTTACCCAATCCAGTTTTGGAACCTGCATCAGGAAGAAGTCCAAGAATGCATTTATAGATAAAAAAAACAAAAAAATCAGCCAGTCTGCAGTCAGATAGAGACGGACAATTTGCTGTAGCATACGAAGTACAGGAATGTACACGATAGCTGCAATCAGTCATAAAACACAGAGCACAGTGATACCCAGTATCCAATTTTTTCAAATGCTGGGCCGAAGTATTCACGAATAGCAGATCTCCATAATCCATCAGAAAAGAAGGAGATAGTAGCAGGCAGCGGGGAGGGAGTGAAAAGCAAATAACAGAAGGAAATCAGAAACAGACATAAAAAATGATAGATACAGAAGAGAAAATATTTGACCAATGACAAAGGTAAATCATGATCAGAGCTGGAATGTATATTGACTGTGCTGTAGTAATTTAGGCAGGCCACTGGAGGTCAGACTAATACCTTTGTTTATGACCTAAGCACAATAACCTTGGCCTAGGTCTGATTAAACAGTAGGTATAAGCTGTATTAGCCCAGTGCCTAGACAACCTAACTCCAATCCCCATTTATAGACAAAGTATTAACCTGCTGTACAGCTGCATTCATACAACAGTATAAGATTACATATACTAAAAACAAAAAAATACAATAAATGTAACTGTATTATATAACCTGAACTTGTCTTTGCCAGTTTGGTATGCCGCATAATTACACTATTTCATAATTACAGGCCATCGGCTCATACCAGTATGATTCTGTGATGACACGACTCCTCAACCAGCTCAACTTCTACATCATGCCCGTCTTCAATGTGGATGGGTATCGTTTCAGCTGGAACACGGTGCTGTGGCTTTTTCTCTAACTTTTTTTTCTTTCTTTCTGAAGGGGAGATGAAGCTGGTTTTTGACATTCTCTGACAGTATCTTGGTTATTTCTGCCCACAGATTTTGAGACATTTTCAAAGCTGTAAATGAAAAATGTTTGGATAATGGAAAAAAATATAGCAGAGAGAGAAAATTGAAAATGCGCAGGTCTTGTCTTTGTGTATATCTGCTTCTGAGGAAACAATGCATGATGAGAAATAACACCGAACTATCATTTCCATAGCTATTTTTGATTATGAACCCACTCAAAGCTAGTGTGACCAGGATGAGTTCCAGACAGATTATTTTGGTGACATCAGAAAAGTCGCTGAGTTTGACAGAAAGTGCCTTCATTTTTCCTGCAGGATCGGTTCTGGAGAAAGACTCGGTCAAAAATCCATAAATTCCACTGCAGAGGAGTGGACGCTAACAGAAACTGGAAGGTGAAATGGTGCGGTGAGTGTTTTTGAAATATAAGAATAATCAGCCAAACCACACAGCCCGCAAATTGGCAGGGTAATTTATAAACTATGGATAAAGAGTATGGAGACACAAGTAGTTGGTGGTGAGTGTGGGATATCCTCCGAATCTTCATCACTCCATAGCATAGACATGTAGAGGTTAATAGGAGATGAGTAACGGTAAGATTAAAGGATGTCTGAAATCTCCACAAGAGAACATACGGTTAACTCGCAGTTACACATCTGTGTGTCTAATGAAGAACTGTTCTTCAAAGAACCCAGTGTGAGTGAGGACGCAGACATCCTAAAGGGTCCGCAAATACTTTTCTCTTGTGGTTTTTAACTGTAAAACACGGTGCTGTTCTATTCTTGGACAAAAGGGTAAGGAGAGGAACACGTATTGTTTGGAAATTATGTGAGCCTAAGAATTTATGAATATATTTCTGATGTGACTGTAAACTGGGCAATAACTGCTCAGAAAAAAAGGGAACCACTTCAAGTCAAGTTTCAATAATCAGGATGCTCACCCTACTTCAGATATTTCTTCTACAAGATGCCTAATTGTGGAGGGAGACATCTTTGAGACTAGAAGTGCTTTAAGTGGTCATTGAGCCACTGCCAATACCAGCAGTCCAATCTTGACATAATACACAATATCAATACATAATACAAACACAATTCTCAGCCTTGGGCCTTGTGATAGTATGATCTGACTGAACAAAAAGAAGGGTTTGAAAAAAAATTAAATATCTTATAAATATAATTTTGTCTCTTTACACGTCCTGTTGCTGCTGTCACAGTGATTTCCTTCTTTCATATCCAGTTTCACAAATATTGATTTGTGAATCCCAATCTGCCGTTGGATGCGTTCCAGTGTGAAGAGACGCTGTGAAAGTAGCCTCTGCTCTCTGTTTCCTTCCGCAGATGAGGGGGCCTCCTCTCATCCATGCGACGACACCTATTGTGGGCCCTTCCCTGAATCTGAACCGGAAGTCAAAGCCGTCGCCAAGTTCCTCCGCAAGCATAAGAAGCGCATGAAAGCATACATATCCATCCACGCATATGCACAAATGCTGCTTTACCCGTACTCCTACAAGTATGCCACAATCCCCAACTTCGACTGTGTGGTAAGACATCCACCGGTGTATGATTAACAAATACGTTTATTCAGATCCATGTGCCGGAGCTTTGGTTTCATCTCATGTCTGATCTTCATGAAGTCATTCAGGTATATGTCACAGATGTGTTTGTGATTTCACACTGCAGGAAGCAGCAGCTCAAAACGCAGTGTCAGCTTTGTATTCGGCCTACGGAGTGCGGTACAGATATGGACCTGCTTCCACGACTCTTTGTGAGTTTCCCTTTCATTGTGTTCCTCCAGCTTTTCCAGAAGAAGCGAAGTTATCGAATCACAGCTGTCAAATTTTTGTGTGGCTGTTTCATACCCCATGCAAACAAGTGAATTAGTTCCTATTCATGTTAGAAAGTGGCAAGAAATGCAAGTTTTCTCATCCTACACTGAATGATTGAATCTTGCTTCAAACCAGACCTGCTTATTGTACAAGAATTACGCTTCAAAGCTTTTTCTTCCCTTGTTTTTTAATTGTTTTGGGGGGTTTTTCACTCTCACAGACGTTACCTCTGGTAGCTCTATCGACTGGGCCTACAGGAATGGGATCCCCTATGCCTTTGCATTTGAGCTGAGGGATACAGGATACTTTGGTTTCCTCCTGCCTGAATCGCTGATCAACCCCACCTGCACTGAGACCATGAGAGCTGTGAAAGCCATCGCATCAGGTCTGCTGAAGAAGTGTGACACCAAAAGGGACAGATTTCCATATATATGAGCCGAGTTACCCAGCAGCTCACGCTGTTATCTTGTGGGACTTCATATTCCTTTCTGATGTTATCGGGTGAAGAGCTGAAAAGGACAGTCAGAGGGTGAATAGGATTGAGTTTTTCTTTCTGAAGGTTTGTTCACATTATTCTTCCATTTCTGATAAGAAATGATAGTGGTGGGTTCAGGCTGTTTACATACTTTTATTTTTATTCTACAGAGAATGGTGGTCATGTAAGCACTTGCTAAGATACAGCTGCACTTTTTTTTTCTGTAAAGAAATAGCAAATATTTTAATGTCTTCCAAAAAATGTGTTACAAAGATAAGCTGTTTGGGACTGTTTTTGATTTTTCAAAACTTCGTCTTCAGTCTTTTTTTCTTTACTTACTTCTTTGTGAACTCAATCTTACCAAGTGCCAGTTTAGCCGTTCAGCCATGATACGACATATGAATGCCTTTATTACTGCAAAGCTCTTATGCATAATATGCTACTACATGACATTTAAATAGATATTTCGTTAGAATGGTTTATTTTTTTCTCTTTCATTCGGTTCAGAGTGGAATGTAGACAGAATAACTTGTCCCCTCTGTAGCTTACTGTTTCATTACTCAGGTATGGATTAATGATGGTGTCAGAAATGTTTACTTGTGATAGGTTATGTACTTGATATGAGATTTTCATAAATGCATTAATTCTGACTTGAATAAATGTTTTATAACAGTAGATGTTTTGGGGTTTTTTTAAACATTTTTTCCACCTTTCCATCTACTCCACTTTTTATGCTATACTTGGGTTATTTATTTTGGTCTCCTGCAACAACTGGCATCATTAGAAATAAGTCATTCCCAGTTCTCAGGAATAAGGTCACGTGTCATAATTTTAGCCCTCATTTTTGTTCCGTAACTGTTTTGAACACAAGTCTGTGGCCATGTTTGATATTAAACATTTAAGACAAGTGACATTTTAAAGGCTAACTCACAAACCCCTTTCTATCTCCATTTTTAACTTTACCTCACAGCCAGGCGGATGATTCTTCCGCTCGGCTCTTGTTTATGGATTCAGAAAACAGTGGAATCGACATGTGAGATAGTCCAAAGTGAAAGTGAACTATGCCGCCCACAACTGCTAAATCGGTGTTGTCAAACCGCCAGATTTTCCAGATGCGTTTGGGCTTGGACTCTGCTAAATGTTACTCAAGGCTGTAAGGGGCAGTGTGGTGCTATTAAACATACAGGTAGTTACAGGTGGAATGAGGCAATAAGCAAAGTGATGATCAGGTGAAACAAGAAAAGCTATCAAAACAGATGAATCAGTCTGTTCATCTTTCATAAAGCTTTGTGGAGATTTTTCATGTGGCCTGACAATTCTGAAATATCATATTGGATTGATCAAATACAAAGATAACAGCAATGTCAGGACTGAGTTGTTTCTTTGCAGGTCTGCATCCTCCCAAATCAAGACAAACTCTCAAGTCAAGTCCCAAGTTCCTAACTTTGGGTTTCAAGTCCAAATATGCTCTTCACCAAATGTGATGCCACTGTACAACAGAGGAGTATTGGACTGAATTTAAAAATCCGAATTCTGTCTCCGGTAACTTGACTGGATACTGTTGGGGATCTTGGGGCTTTGTCGACTGAATGAAACAGACTCCGCCTTGAACAGATTTGTGTTGCGCTTTTGAATAATAAACTCTGAGCTTGGTGTAAGGTCTCAAGTTTGAATAAAATCACAATTCATTGCTGCTAAAGAATTGTGAATCCTTTGATTCAGTCAAGTCTGTGTGGTTGGAGTCTGATTTGAGTCTAAGTCATATAACTCAGCCCCACATCTCTGGAAAACAGTCCCGCCAATTACTGTTCAAGATTCTGTGTAAAAGTGTACAATTATTGTTTCAAAGAAAGTAAAGAAAGGGTAGGATTTACCTCCACAAAACATTTTCTACTTCAGAGCTCCCTTGAGATGTGTCTGACTGTATTTGTGATAACAATGCAACTGCTGCTAAGATGCCAGCAGTTGTTATGCTTCATGGCTGTTGTATTAGTCCAGAAAACAGGAACTCTTCGAGAACAGGTTCAGTTTACACATGTGACCATAAAGTTAATTTGATGTCTCTCCAATTTACAATTTTGGCTGCACTTGGTAAAAATTGCAACTTTTTCTGGAGTTTTGAAATCTCACTCTGACCTGATAATAAGCATGTGCAATCAGTCCTTTTAGATGTGCACCTACAGAGCTGGAGAAGGATCTTCTGGTGGAAGTGCATTTTTTGGCTCCGAGATATGGTCAGTTTCAGGTCTGATGTTTAAGCTCGGCGGTGGTTTGAGCTTATTTACATCATCAACGTGTCAAACAGCTCCAAATGTTTCCCCGAGAAATACTTTAAAAACATGATTCATTGAGATGCCATGATAACAAATTTAAAATCCAAATACACATGAAAACAGAGTTAAGTCCTGTGCAATAGCTGAAGCTGATTTATATTGTGCCATGGCAGATTTTTTTTCTCCCCCGCATGGGTTTAAATGCTCCGTTTTTAGGTGGATCTGTGAGAGCTCTCACATCCCTCTCCCTGCTGCCTCACTGCGGCCGTCTTCTCTAACGTACGTGACGTCGTTTCCTCTCTCCAACATGGCGCAGGAGGCAGGTCGTTAATGGCAATCTGAGGGATTTACCCCACCTTCTGTGTTTATTTATGTTTGTCAGTTAGGGGACTCTGCAGCTGACATCTGTAACGGACTACATCTCCATTCGAGGCGGCTGCAGCCCCCTTTGGGACCAGGGAACACCTCGCTTCAAATTCCGGGTGCGACATGTATGAGGGCAAAAAGACGAAAAACATGTTCCTTACACGAGCTTTGGAAAAGATCTTGGCCGACAAAGAGGTGAAAAAGGCTCACCATTCCCAGTTGCGCAAAGCCTGCGAGGTAGCATTGGGTAAGTTCGTTTGTTTTAGCATCACAATGTTCCTGCCTTGGACTCATTGATTTAGACACGTCATGCGCCCTTTCACTTATTAACCGGGTGTCCTGCAACAATGTCGCAGTGTTCGCCAAGATATTGTGTTTTCTACTGATCACAAGCCGTCTGCTCTTGTGGGGTAGCCGTGTTGCTTTATATGAGAGTTGACAAAAATGTGTATTATTGACGTGGCACGGGCTCGTGGAAATGATTCCGTGTAAAACACGGAAATGGTGCAGGGGATGGGTGCTTGCAACACCGAGCCGATGCTGCGAAACAAGTAGCGACGTGAGGACAGGCCGAACATCCCCGGGAAAATAAGTTATTAAAGGCTGTGTCTTCCTTCAACACCATGCTTGCACATGTATATACACCCCGCACGCTCGTCAACTTCAAACTGTATTCTTTTTAAACCGCCTCATTTGACACGTTTAACTCCTCAAAGGTGAGGTGTTTGCGTCTCTTCCTGGAACACGGTCGCCGCGTATCAGCCCGGTCACCAGGGGCAGTCTTTGTCCTTTTATTGCATTTATTATTCATTTACCAGCTTAATCACTGATTATTCGGGACCTTCCTCGTTTTTGTTACATCGCTGGGCTTGTCGAGAAGCTTGGTTAGCGAGTAACCTCGAGTCACAGTTGACAGTTGCACCTTTATACTAGAACTTATGACAGCAGTCGGAAATAATCCGCGATTTCCGGTCATATCTAAAAAAAATAAAGTTACATTTAAAAAAAAAAAAACACCCGATATTAACGTAAGCACCAAACATGGCGGTTTTATTAATTTGGATATATATTTAATATATGTAGATGTAATATAAAACACTGGTGCTCTTAGAAATGTTTTTTTTCTTAATATCAAGGTCTGTGCAGGTGCTGTCTTATAAGCTCGGCTTTTATTTTGATATGTACGCCTCTGAAACTTCCGTTTTAAACGTAAAGCGCATTAGGTAGCTTCATGAAACTGTTTGTTGGCAGGTGTATTTTCACAAAATCTGTTCTTGCGATTGACTGTTTATACTAAGAATTACATTTCAAACAATTTAGGCAAAAGGCAACTCCCAATAACCTCGCATTATAAAGCACTTGCCCTTTATTTTATGGCAACCGTTGTTTTGTTTTTTTCACATGCAAGGCTCATGCAGTCTGTGTCTTGGAACAAGCTAGGGTTTCTTTTTCTACAGCAGCCTAAGTAATATGACTCTGCCAGAGAAACAAAGAGCCCATGTTATGGAGCAGCCAAACATCCCACCTGTCCTGACAGTACAGCCATTATTGTCGTGCCCAGCAGTTGTGCTTTGCAATGGCCTGCAAGGCTAAACACACCATTCATGTTTGCCAAGTTTTGCTCTGATGTTTTGTTAAACCGACCCACCCACACACACAAGGTATTCCTTATTGTTCCTTATTGTCAGTGCAGCTACAGAAAATGTCGAGTGCCAGAGATTTGCCTGAGTTTAGCCTGTGTTTAAAAGGGAAAATGTATCATTTGCATAGTGCTTTTCCAGTGATTTGTGATCTGCTCGAATGGTTTGTTTTAACTTGGGGATCAGAGGATAAGAATTTGAATTGATGATACTGTCGGGTGACATTGTTTTTTGCGTTGCTTGTAAATTAGCTACTCACTCTGAAGGGATTAGAACTGTGAGAAGGAAAACAACGATTCATGTATTATATGTATGCGATTAATGGCATAAACCTGTAAATTTATCATGGCCGCTGACTGTTTCACAGCATCTTAACTGTTGTTTGTTTTTCACTGTTAGTGCAGCAGCCTCATATTTTTACTTGATGGCTTCATTGTTCCCATCTGCCTCTTTGTCTCTTTTTTTTTTTTTGCTGATTAAAAGTCACTGGTAGCAGTGTTCTCGTGTTGCCACATAGCATCAGTCAAGTGCGAAAATGATTTAAGTGGAGCAGAGCCACACAAGGAATCTAGCGAATGAGAATCTCTGCAATGAGCGTTGCAGTGGTACAGTAGTGCATATCAAAAAACAACTGGGTGACCCAGTATACTGAGTGACTTACATAATCCCCTCCAGCTTCTGGGACTTTGAGACATCTCTTGGAGAGTTCCTTTGTCAGTCTCATCTTTGCTGTCACTGAAAGTCTTCCTGCTGTAAATGGTTGCTGTTTAAAAGACAGTTTGTGTGTAACATCTTCTGTCTACAAAACAAGGTATGGGGGGGGGGGGGGCGGGTTAGCTGAAAAGCTTTATTTACGCTGCCTTTCCTCGGCTGTGCACCAGCATAGCTTCCACACTGACCTTTCTCCCTTATCAAAATGTCACTCTGCACTTTCACAAGAAGTATATCATCTTAGCTTCTCACACACTCCAAACTGCATCAGTAACCGGGTCGGATTATCTTTGGATCTCTCAGGCGGCTTCTTTGAGAGGAGCAAGGCTCCACGCGCTGCATCTGCACATGAGTTCTTCTAAGCCGTCGCATGCATGTCTTCTAAGCTGGACATGCATGGTCGCACTGGCTCTGACTTGAGAGGACGGGCTGGGTTAATGAACCAGCTTCGCTGCTGCCGAACAACAAGCATTCTGTTGTTGTAGCAGTCTTAAGTTGGGGGGACTGGGCACAAGCTACCACACAAAGGCGAGAGAGAATTTGTTTCCAAGCAGAAAGTCACCTGAGGAGTTGAGTCCCACTGAGCACGCTGCTCATTATCTCTCCCTGTAGGGGTTTAAGATCCGAGGGTCAGCTGAAGGGGTCAGAGCAACCTAAACAACTTGTTTAATGTATGGTTTGTTCAGATTCTGGAGGCAGCCACTGGAAACAGCTCCGCTGCGTTTAAAGGCGTTTTATTTTAAATTTAGAGGCCAGTCACGTGGTTGGTGTTGTGACACCAGATTCTATTAATTGGCCATGCTATTACTGCTATTGTTGTGCCACAACTAATGCTAATATACAAATGGATAAACTGTTTATTAAGATACTAGTGAGTATAGACAAATGTAATATTGTGTTAATCTTTGAATTGATAATATGCTCCAAAAAAACCCATAAGAAATGATATTTTATTTAAACAACTAGCCAGATTTCAGACCAGCTTGTGTGAACTGCACTAAGGGGGGGATACAGAGTGGGGGTTGTTTTAATCAAACCAAACTGCTTTGACAGGAAATTACAAACTCACACTGCAGATATTAGATATTCTTTTCTCAGCTGTGGATTTAGTAAGGAACACATTCACAAGGTGAGAACACCCTGCCGAGGATTTTCTGGATTTTTCTGGGCTAATGTAGCGCTCGTGGGAGAGGGGAGGAGTCAATCCACACACAAAGATCCATTAATCCCAACTGTGGCCGGTGAAAGTTTGTAAGGCTGTTGGGTGAAAAATGAGGTGGGTGTTGGCAGAGATCCTCATATGGCCCTTTTTTTAAAAAATGACCAAAAAAAGCTGCTAACTTCTGGCTATTGAGTGCAGGTGTAAAATGTTAATCAGCATTCATCAAATGAATGCAGTAGATTCAGATTTAAATCAGCTCCAGCTCCACTCAGTGGGAACACAGCACCCACACATTCATGCTAATTTCACGCTAATAGGATTGTGCAGTCTGATCAACAAAAACGGGCTCAGCTGACAATTTCTTTAAGGAAACGCAAGTTTACTGACCATAACATCTCATGTGGAGGTTCTGAAACTGACAGTAAAAACCGATGGCCAAAGAGACGAGATTGAATGACCGCTGTCTCTCTCCGTAGGGCTGTTAAAAGTAGTAAACTGGCCTGATGATTTCAGAGATTTATGATGATCAGAAACACAGCTTGAAGGATGAAGCCTGATGCCATCCATTCATGTTGAGACACGCCTGTTCTCTGGGAGGTAGAGGTCCTCTGGACCGGTAAATTTTAGCCCTCAGAGAGGAAATGAACCTGCTACAACACACAATGGGGAAAGGCTTTAATTGGCTTGTTTTACCATATCTATCCATGTTTTTTTTTTTGTTTGTTTGTTTTTAAAAAAAAGCTTTTTAAGCACGCTATTTTTGATGTAAAAATGCTATATGACAAAATCATCATGTTTATTACTCCAGTCACCATGAGCACATACAATCATGTAACAACTGCAGTGTGAGATTTCTGGGTTTCCTCTGCAGTTAACCATACTTTCATATGATTCTTTCAGCCAATGTGTAGGCCTTTTAATAGCTACAACTTTTCTCTTTGTCAAATGAACCCCATCTTTCTTTTTCTCAGTGATCCTCACCAGTAAAACAGCTTATGTTCTTTAGATTCTGGCATCCGGGGAAGATGCATTTCCATAAACAGTTGCTTGGTTAGTAGTCAAACGCATAGCTAGGCTAAAGGCTAATGCATTGTAGTTGGTCTGTTTACGACATTACAGCGTTATGGGCATGGTCGGCTTTTATTTGTCTTACTCACCGATTTCCGTAATTTCAGATCCACCCCGAAAATCAGTGAACGCTGTTTAAACACCGTCTTACGCCACAATTCACTGAGGAGTGGCTACAAAAGATCACAAAACCTTTGGTTAATGGTGCAGTCTGTGAGATTGACGGTTCAAAAACTGCTCAATCATGAGCTAAAATCATCTTCATCTTATCATAACCTTTTCATTTTAGACCATGACTCTGTAATTAAGTGTGAATTGAACTGAATAGCAACTGGATATCAAAAGTGCTCAGTCACATTACATCACACATGCATTGCCTTCCAGACGTATCCACTGAAGTCATCACAGCACAGGAGTTCTGCACCGCGACCAGTTAGTTGTTTACATCCCTTTTCTTCAACATACAGAAATGTATCAATGCATTTAATCTATAATCAGCGTTTAGGAAATATCTCCCTTTTAAACATTGGGTTTTTGCTCAACTGTAAGCTTTCTTTCAGAATGAACAACCACCAACCACATTGTTTTACATGTGCTGCTACATTTGTTGCATCACTGGCCAAATATTTCCCCCCGTCCGTGGACAAAAAAACCTTGAATTAAAGCCGTGAACAGATTAAGTCAACAAGAGCGTATGAGCTGTTCTTTTGCACAGAACTCAAGGACACCGCCTGCATGGAGGACCGTCGCCACAGAGTTGGCAGGGAAGCCGATGGGACAAATGTATCTCTGACCATTAAGAAAGTGAACACATGCTCCATCATGATAAGCTTCTTTATAGCCAACATATGCTCACCCACGATAAGCACCAGGTTAGAAATGGTCCTGTCGTTAATTGAGGTGTTGACCATGATGCCTCAAAGACCCGAGCGGCGGGCTGCTGTGGGGGCGAGCGTTGGAGGTTTTTGCTTTTTTGCAGTATAATAGGAACTTGACAGACTTGTGTGCTCGACAAACTTTCGAAAACATCCCTCATACCAGGACTCTCCTGAAAATATTTAGAAATAAGGTCCTTCCTCAGTCGATTTGTTTGCTGTGAAGGAAATAAAGAAACGAGAGGCCCAGTTGCCGAGTTCTGTCTCATTTCTCCATTCTTGACTAAGTGCAGGCACTTAAGCTTTTTCTAACTCCCGTGGTTGACTGCTGCTCAGATAATGAGCAGTGGAGCCAGTTCTTGCTCTGAAAGCATAAATAAGGCTTCTGTCTGTGCTTTAGAAAAAGTTTAGACGAAAGAGACTGGACTTTTTTTTTTTTTTTTTTTACCCCGCCTCACACTTTTTTTCTTTTTTAAAAGATTTGTTTTCATACACTGATCCCTCCGTACGTAATACATTATTTCTCTCAACTGATGGCTCGCTCAGAGAAAAAAGGTGATAAATGAATTATACCACAAATGGAATGAGAAATCTCTTTCGGTTTCTGTTTCATCTTGTACTCTGCTATGATTTCTTGTATTGATCTATCATCTGTATTTAGGGAGGGAGGGATAAGAGCTTTTGTACAGTAAGCCTGTGAGAGAGGAGGCAATGGCACTCGTAAAGGAAAAAGTTTTTATGCCAAAAAGTCAGAATATTTGGTTTTCGAGAGATGAAATATCTTACAAAGAGAACCAAAATAAATAGACAAGATAGACTGCATACAGAAGATGGATGCTGCCATTGTTGCATCATCCTATTGGTTTGTGTTCTGTTGTTTTAAAGCTGGGTCTGATTATACCCACAAATGGCTCACACTCATTGGGTAGCAGCGTGTCAGTCAACAGTTATCTGTTTTGCTTAAACAAGCGTAATTTAAGGCTTGGATGTTTTTTTTCCTCCTTTTAAAGAATTTCCCCATAGACTTCAGTACAATCAGACTGATCTTTGCAACCACGCAAGTGGCGCGCTTCAAGCCACTGGTAGCTGGAACATTTCTTGATTCCAAGACGCATCTTGATGCAGATTGGAGTGATTCTGCATTGTTGCATTTTTTTTTTTGGTCTTAGAAAGCCTTAAATGTTAAATGGCCATGGAGCAATAATGTGAGCGTCCATCACAGACTTACCATAAATGGCCACACCTGCACTCTACAGCCAACTGAAAGCACATATAAAGAGCTCAGTGAGGAAGCTAGCTGAGCAGCCGTTACTGTGTTTTTTTTCTTGCATGTAACATACTGTATGTCGAGTTTACTGTCATTGTAGAGATGGACAGGAAACAGATGTATGGAGAGACGGGTCATGTAACAAAAGCCTCTCAGGTGCACGCCAAATTGTGACTGTTTGGATTTAGTGGCTTCTTGCATTTAAAGCACCAAGGTACCAGGAGTTCCCGGTGTTGCTCTGGGTCTTGGCAGAGTAGTTATTTGATTTCGCCATGATTATATTCCCTTCCTTTCCATTAAGTGTAAAGCGATGACAGATGTGTGGCGCATACAGAGCTGGTCTATAAATAACAAGAATGGAAAGTAATTTTTAGTAGCTAATTAGGCTCTCCTGTCAATGCTGGCTAGCCTAGCTTGGTAGATACCAGTTTCTGGCTGGAATGAAAAGGAAAAGTACTTGTCACATCAGTTGTAGATTTTAAAAGGATGGTTCCTTCTTGCAGCGTTAAAAGGCTGACAGCGCCTGAGTGAACACACACTCTGCTGTGGCTCGCCTCAAAAGGCTGTTCAAAGACGGCAGGTAGGATCAGAAAAGGTAGTTCTGGCCAGATGAGTTGAAGAGGCTGCTGTTAACACTACCCATTCTGTATTTATCTTCCATTAACTTCCTATTTATCTGCAGCAGGTGCAGCACAGTCTAATAATGGGAGTTATCATATAAACGGAACAGAAAGGGCAAACGTAACAAAGCATTTGTCCGGAGTGGAATTATTAAAAACAAATTCATTTCAATAACAAAAGCAGCAGCTGACCAATCAGGGCCTTGTGGAGGCAATGCGCTTTAGGACTTTTTGGCTTGAAAATTAGAGCCCTGATTCAACCACGGGAGCGAGAGTAGTGATTAGACCAGGCCTTATGCAAGTGCGAGTGGGGCGGGGGGTTGGTGGGACACACTCACACACTTGCAGGCGATTAGTCAGCCTCGATAACCTCTGACAGTGTCGCCTTCTTCCCAACAAATGTAATTACAGTCGTGCAACCTTTCCTTTCATCCCGGACAATGGAAACGTCTCAGGTCTGATTTCATTCAGGCTCTCCTCGGTGGTCGCAGCTGTCCTGTATTTGTTTCTTAGTAGAAGTTGGGTGTGGACGCACACACACACACACACACACACACAAGTTCATTGTCTGATTACTCAGTTTTAGTTCCTCGTGTGATCTTTATTATTATGTTTGTGCACATTATCTTTTCATGAACTGTTTCTCGCAACACTGTTGCTATATTTATGAGTACACAAAAGAGATCATCATGTTCAAAGCGTAGGAGTGCATATTAGACCCTGAATGGATATAAAACCTTGCTTTTTACACCTTAAGCCGTCATAAAGCAGCAATTTTATGTCCATTTGATGGGTTTGGTGGCTGTCACGTCTCTGTTAGGCTTGTACTTTGTCCCTCCTTATCTCTGAGCCTGAAGACGGTCACTGTCACCGTTATTGTTTAAAGGTAAATGTAAAAGTGAATTCTAGCATATGGCATATAGCAGGGGAACTATGCCAGATGCTGGTGCGCTCTGAACTCTTTGAAATGGAAATGGTGCTGTAGGAGGCGAGTTGCTCTTTATCAATCTACAGGTCATCTCTAAGGTGATGAGTCACAGAATCACCTCCAACCTCTCCCGTTTGTGTGCGTCTGTGTAGAGATTGCGGGAGAAAAGAGATTTGCATGGTCACATTGCAGGTTTTTTCACCCAAGCAAAGGACAGGAAATCATTAGCATGCATTGAAGTCATTTCCATTTTCCTGCTCTCTCTCCTTCCCTCTTTATTTCTTCTCTGCTTTCTGAGGTAGAGGAGAAAATGAGACCTAGCGTACTTTTCCTTGGTAGTAACCTTGTAACAGGAGAACAAATGCTCACATTGTGCACGGACAAAAAATCATAGAACCGATGAAAGACGGGTATGTAAAGAGGGCTTTCTCAGGCCACCCTTGTTCTTGTCCCTGTTCTCCTTCTCCCTTTTCTGTCCTCATGCTGTGTCTGAGCTCGCTGTACAATCCCAGCAGGCTGTTGTCTTGCTGCTGTTCTCGTGACGTGTTGCAGAGCATCTCCAGGGAGCTGTCTGTTTATCTGGCTCCCTACTATCAGTTTAGCATCCGTGTGCAGCCGCTGTTGCATCTTAATCGACGAAATGTTAAAGTTCTCGTGAGATATTTTAGTTTTTTGTGCATGTGCCGTGTACACCGTGTACTGTGGGTTGAAAACCCTGTTGGCAGAACAGCTGCTTATTGAATTAGGGTTGACCCACAGGTTTAAGTCTGCAAGAATATTGGGCCAGATGAGAGCAGCCTGTCATTGCACGGCTCTACCTGCTGTACACACTATCACAGACTTCTGTGTGTGATGATACAGCCGAACTGAGGAAAGGATCTCTTTTGGTACCTTAAAGGGCCTCTAACAGGTTAATACAAGGTTAAAGCTTTTTCTTCTAATACGTTTTGAGAAAGGACCGGCTTGGCTGTATGCGTAAATTAACAGCAGCTTCATATTACAAATGAAATTGCCAGCTTTTGGCAGAACAAGCAGAGAACCCCTTGGGTTGAAACGCTGGTTGCTTTCCCTCAGTCTCGTCAACATTTAGCAAAAATGGCTCGCAGTTGGATTTCTTTCCACAGGTGTACGAAAAATACCATAGCAGCCACTGCAAGACACTATGTGATCACTCTGGTGTAGGAGGCTACATTTTCCTTAATTAGTTGTCAAGCACATCTTCACAAAATGAAGTGTTTAAGCTGCTAATTATTTTGATGTACCGTAGACCTGCTTTTGGCTTCCGGCCGCAGCAGTTGTAAACATGAAAAGATTTGCATTGCTAGAACTCTAAGCTACCTGGTAAAGGAGGATAATCTAAGTTTAAGTGTGCAGCTCCATCTCATATCCCACTCTCAAGCTTATTGTTTTTCACGGCATCTGCCTCTTACGTGCATGATGCCTCCTTTTCTCCTCAGCGTTATGTGCATGCATTAGAAGCGACTGATGGCGGCACATTTGCTTTATGTGCTGTTGCGCAACACACATTCCACCGAACCCAAACACACCCCAGAAGTGCACGGGGCCTGCGATTCCAGCTTTATTGGTCATCGCGACGCGTACCCGTTACGGACACTCCCTGCACATTTCTCTGCTGCTCCCGGCACAGGAATGCTTCGTCACGGTGCTCAGGCAGGGTGCTTGCACATCAAACTACTTTTCCAGCATCTAATGGCAGCAGTTGGAAGAGTGATGGCGAGTTATTTTGCCATGCTGTCTCAAGTGACTGTTGGATTGCCTTAATGGAGGTTTTATTTTCAAACGATGGATCGTGTGGAGGTAGAGAAAGCCAAAGTCACAATTTGAGCTATAGGGAATTTTGAGTCTTGGAACTGTACAAGACTTGGAACTTTTTTCATGCAGTCTTTGCTGAGAGTTTCTCATGGGGGTTTTAACTTCTAACTCTGCTACAATCCAACATCTAACCTTTGGCTCAGGGTCCCCAAATTCTACCCTTGCTGATTCATCAGCAGCCTTATCTAACGCAGCTGCCAATTTGCATCTTAAGAGACTGACTACCCTGTTGTCTGGTTGATATCTAAGCCCTGATCAGCTTTTCGCAGTAGCTCAGTCTAAGTGTGATTGAAGGGGCTCACTGATAAGCCCCCTTTTGAACACATATTATATAAAGCTCGGCAGAAACTAGTCACGGCTCGCTGTCAGGTTCAGCGACTGAGTGCGATGCTGATGCAGTTCTGTTCGTACCCTCACATCTAAGTCACCTGAAGCTGCTGTGCCCTATTTCTCACAATAATGGTTATACTTCTCATCGGCTTTCAGTCGTCCTTACGTATGCCTTGTCTTTAATATATGTCTTTATATCATACAGTAATTCCACATGTGCTACGCAGTCCAATGCTCTTTCCACGCATGTGTGCGGTACTGTAGCTTCGTTATGTTGACATGAATTGTTCTGTGTGAGCTGACCTCAGGCTGAACTGACGTCATCATCTCATGTATGTTTCTCAGACTGTGCTGTTTTGTTGGGGTCGTATATCAGCCTTTGTTTGTGCTGAGGGACTCTGGTTAATATGCTTTCTTTAATGAGTCTGCCACTGACGCTATGATATACAGAGATATTTGTACACTGTTGTCTTCAGTGTACACAGAGAGTTGCAGTAATATGTGTGGTAATAAGAGGTAATAAGATTATCATTATTATATATTTTTTTAAATAAATCATGCTCAGATGGTTGGCAGAACAGTCCACAGACTGGAGCTGGGGTGGCAGAAGGGGATGTTTTCTGAAATTCAGGAAGTTTTCAGTTTCCCCATCAATAGGCTGTTCATGTTATAGGTGCCACAGTTGCTATAGCAGCAGGGAAGTACCTGACTGAAGTGGAAGTGTTGATTTTGTACTTTTGCCAGCCATTAGAAACCTCCCTTTACTTTTGACCGCTTGAAACGACTTAAGTGGAGCACACAAGTGTCAGGCTTAAGATATATGGAGTAAAAGTATCTGGACTGCTGACCAGTCATGAGTGGGGGGGTTAGCAAGCCTGCACGGACAGTTGGGCTTAATCCATGTACTAGCAGCTCATCTTCAGAAGCCATATGCTGTAATACACCTGCTCACCTGCTGAAACATCAGCACAGCGATGAGCCAACAGGATAGAAGGTGTTGTTATTTTTCTCCGCACGTTTCCAGTACGAATGAAGTCATTTCAGGATTTTCTACGCAACGGGAGAATAAACGGCGTGCAGGAAGGAATATAATGGGTTTCTTTTTACGAACACACAGGGCTTTCTTTCCCAACCGTGTTTTTCTCAAGTTCCAGTTTCATCCACTGATGAGATTGAGAGTGGCGACCCACACGGTTTCATCCACATTACTGTCACCCTGTGCCACGGAGGAGGTTTTCTCCACCTCAGTGAACTGATGGTGCTGTTGCTGCTACCAAGGCAGATAACGGTGCGTTTAAGGTCAGCAGTATTTAGCTGACTGCTTCACAGTGAAGGCAAGGGAAGAAGCAGGCCGAGTAAATAAGTGACAAAGGACTGCATTATCTGTGTTGTGACGGCTTATATCTAAAGAAAACCGAACAAGGAAGAACTATGTATATATATTTAAGGGGAGCTTCATTATTTTCATGATCCAAAGTTTTCAATTGGTATATTGTATCATCAGAGGTCATCAGTGGTATCAGAAGGCCTTGATTGTCATGTTCTGCTGATTATTTTCACCATCGGCACCCCGACTGTTGCTGTGGTTTCAGGGTTCAAATCACAGGGAGGGAAGTTTTCATTCATGTCTCTAACCCTCCAAGCTAATTTTATTGGACGTTCGGTATGAAAATGTCCGTCCCTCCAATCAAACTGTCTGCTCGGGCACACTGCCCGTCTTCTTATATGAGGATGAAGAAATCTAATAACGGCTTCAGCAATCACAACATAAAGCTAATATTGAGAACGGATTAGATTGGCGTCAGAGTTTGTAATTTCACTGCAGTCCGGCTGTAATCTTCATATCGTGAACTGTGGACTTGCAGTTACACAATCAATAAGCAAGGCAGGAGGAGGGCTGTCAGACGGCTCTTTTTCTTAGGTGATGTTACACTGTTCTCAAGGGTCCAGTTCTATCACATTTGGCTTCGTGTAGCACTCTTGCTAAAGTGAAAGGAGATAGCGCGTGGAAATAAAAAAGATTTATCTTTGCTGATTGTTCCCTTTTGCTGTGGGAATCTCAGGAGCTCAGCCTAACCGTTTGGGTCCTTTTCCAGGTCTACAACTCCCAAAGACCCCTCATCTTGGAGCCTGCACTTCTTTAGAAATTATTTAAGAAGTAATGTCACCCGACGTGTCAATCTACTGTCGTTTCTCTGGGATCTGCACTGAGCTCCTTGAAGTTTCCCATTGTAGCGTGTGCTGCTAAATCCGATAACTGCTGTCAAACCAACTCTTTTTATGTTTGCATTAAGTTTCCAGCTGCAATCAGTCACCGTCATTGGAAGCCCAGTATTGTCATGGCTTTAATGAGCACCATAAGTACGCACATATGGTTGTAGTCCTCCAGCTCAGAAAGTAAAAGCAAGACTGGTAAAGTCACCGTGATCATGTATTTAGTGACTTTAACTATCACATTTGGCCTCCGCAGAGGCATTTTTCCGCCTGGTATCTCTCGACACATCTGATTCTGCACCCCTCCATTTTCACATTTGTGTCTCCCATCTCTCCGATCGTTTCGACGGCCGACACCCCTTAAACACTGATTTAAATCACGAAATTGATTTTTCTTTTGAATGTTGCTTCTCCATCCTGCTGTGGCAGCTACATTTTAGGTTTCAGATTCCAGGCCGTGTACCAGAAGTGCTGGAAAATTTCAATATCCCTTCAACTGATTATTGCCATTTGATTAAATGTTGGGCCAATAGAGCGATAATTAAAAATAATTAATTAAAGATAATTATAAATGAAAAAGGGCAAGTTTATCTATCGTTTCATCTTCTTGTTCAACTTTTCAGCCTCTTGTTTTCCTCTGCCAGGGAAGTTGATGCGTTTTGGGTTTTAAATAAGTCCAATGAATATAATTTGATGAAACTTCACTTCCTCCGTGGAAAACTGAACCTGCTCCCTGTGGCACTAGACCAGTGAAAGCATAAAGAGTGCTCAACACCAGCCGACAGAAGGTATAACTGAATTTGCATAATTAATTACACATATTTAGAAACACCCGTAATTATATGATGATTATGGAGTGACTGGTTGATATTAGGCAGAGGCATCAATTATTTGAAGAAGCACGACATTTGAATGCCAGCTAAAGCTTCTTTTTTTTTTTGCTGGCCAAACAGAAAATGATCAAAGCATTGAAAAGAATTGCCGCAGCCCCATTATTTCTAATTACATGTCATTTAACCGAAAATGACATGTCATTTTTGTGGAATCTGTGGATGGTTTGTTTTCTTTGTCGGTTTCCATATGTTTAAGGTTGAAGTTTGGGACTAATCAATGAAAAATATGACATTATGTTGACCAATTAATCAAGAATGCCTACGCAGCCCGATCATTTCCTTCATATTTGTTGGGTATTGAATGACACGGAGGTCCCAGCACAGAACTGGATAGATGGATAACCAACAAGTCAAAACCCCGTTCAGTCCGTCTCAGGAAAACGACCCTGATGAGATGATTCGTGTCGGATGTGGAGCTGCAGGGACGCCGAACAGTTTCACACGAGTCCTGCTTTGACTGCACGCATTCAGCGGAGGTATAAAAGAGCATCAAGACCATTTCAAATCAGAAACGACACTTTGCTTCTACTTCTTCTCTTTCGTTTCAGAAAACACGGTTGAAACCAGTTCTGATTGAAATCCACGGAGGGTTCGGCGCTAAATATTCGTTCCAAATGGGTTTCTTTAAAAGTGCTCGTAGCCTTGAAGCAGTGAAATAACTGAGCTGTCACCGCATGACTGGGGTTTTTCCTAACTATCGTGGGCAGGTGTAATTCTGCGAGGATGCTGCCAGTTGTAACGGTGCTTTAGAAAGCTTTCCTCGTTGAAGGGCTCCCTTTAATGTCTAGAACCAATCAGCCGCTCTTCAGCTCTCTGTAGCTCTATTTCTGTCTCTTCCTCTCACTCTCAGCCCTCCCTCTGTGTCTTCTATGTCGGCGCTCAGTAAGTTCATACAACTGCTTTCATGCCTGGAAATCTGTGAAATAAACACAAATGTTGGCTCTCGGGCGCAGTGCAGAGTGAATAATGATTCCAGTTTTGTGGCTGTGCTGGATCTGAGGCAATGCATTAACCAGGCTCCTCACTGCTTGCTGTTGGGAAGTAAACAAGGCTGTCACCTTGGCGACAAAAGGGCATTCATGCAAAAAAGAAAAGATCTGAATAACACCTTTTAATGGGATCTGCGTAAACAGTGTTGTGCGTTTAGGAGTTGTTGTTTTTTGTGTTCCAGTAAATTCTCTGGAAGCCATTCTTGATAGATAAGAGAAATTCTTTGTGCTGCCAGTAAATCTACCCCCTACATGTCCAGCTTCTCCTGGTGAATTTTAGCAGGATTAACATTCTCCAAGGCTCGAACTTAACATGTCCCCCGCTTTCTCTTTTTCTCTCTTTCAGAGGAAATCAAGGAGGAATCAGAAAAATTAAGGTAAGCCACTGATGAATTATGTAAGGCAATCCTGTCAGCGAGGGTCATTTAATGGGTTTTTGTTTCTCTGTGCTAGTTGAGGCACTGTAAAATTCATGGCTCGGAGGCCTCTCTGTTGCTTTCTCCTGTGTGCCGGCTAGTAAAGGGGATTAGAACTGTGTGTGTGTTTTGTGTGCTCGCGCATACGCACGGCCGCCTGTGTGTTTTTGTTCGTGCCTCTGCCTGGCCTGTTTCCAACAGCCCCCTTGCGTTTTCATTAATGACTTTTTTTCACGATGCCCTGCCCATTGCTGAACTTTTTTTTTTTCTCTTTTTCTTTTTCGACTGTCGGGTTAGTTTGTAGCGTGCCGGAGAATGGGCTGCCAAGTAACAAGGGCTTTGGAATGTGACGTAGCATGAGAGCCACCCCTCCTCGCTCCCGTTCTTTCTTCTCCCGCATTCATTTCCCCCTCTTCCATTTCTGCATCCCACCGTTTCCCCTCTCACATGCAGTTTCTCTTCATTATTTCTCTCCATGCTCGCCGTTCAATTTACCAGTTTCCCCCAATTTCATCAAAAAATGTGACCGTTAAGGCTGGGACTTAAAGATCAAAGATGGAGCCAGTCTGCAGCCACACCTAGCTCATACAAATGCTGCAGAGGCTCCCATGCTCTCACTTATTTTTCTTGTTATATATGCAAAAGTCTAGTTTTTCCACTTTTGAATACAAATGCAGTTTTTGTTTTTCCTGCAGTCATAATTCATATTTAATGAATTCTCTTTGTGCAGTCATGGTTGCAGGTAAGGTCATAAAAGTGAATATTTCCTTGAAATCTCAATGGCGAGGTGGGGAAGCACCTCCCACAAAATGTGTGATGTCACTGCTTAAAACCCCTTTATTGATAAAGTAGATTTTATGGATTAATTTAGAAAACATTTGTTCTGTAGACAAACAGGTTAAACATTAAAGATATTCTGCTGCTTTGCACTCGTTTGTGGGAGATCATCGTACAATGTATGTATGTATATCCGTAATAACTGTACCGACGTAGTCTTTAAGTTACTTAAATGATGATTTCGTCAGATGATGCTGTAGTTATAAGGTCAGGGTTTTATTACAGCATCATATAGGCCATAGTGAACTGACATGCGGTTTTCCGTCGGCTGATTTGTTTCTGACACCTTTATCTATCTGACAAAAGGAAGAAAAAGAGTAGGTAGCACACCCTGACAGTTCCAGGATGCAGCTGAGGACACCTTTAGTCTTTAATTAAGGTCCACGATATTGAGACTTGACGTATTTGTGCTACACAGCGTTGTTGTTTTCTCCCACACGAGTAACAGGTTGCTGTGTTCAATTGGATCACCCATGATAGGAGCAGCGAGATGTGGATTCGTGCCTCGTTGTCAGACTGAAAAATGTTTTTTAATGTTGTTTTGTGTTAATTAAACCCTGATTCCTCTTTCTGTGAAGTTGTTCTTGTCATATTTCTTTTGTTCTCTTCCCCTGCTTGGCTCTCCGAGCCTCCATTTGTGTCTTTTCCTCTACAATCTCTTGATCTCTGTCTAATTCATGCTACTCTGTTTCCTCTTCTAATTCCACGTAGCCCACTTCATAATATTTCCCCCCTCCCCTTTCTTTACGAGGCCTACATCAGCTCATCCTTTATTTCTCTCTTTGATTGTGCTCTGCTGTATTGTGTGAGGTCGCCCCTTTAAAAGAGCTGAAGTCATCTTTTCTCATTGCCAAGACATAAACAATTCACACCCCCTCCTTTGCTATCTGTCTGCCTCCCTCCCGCCCTTTCTCTGTTTTTCTCTTATTCCAGCCAGTGCAGACTGGGTGTGGTAGTACTGCTTGGGGAAGCTGTGGAGACACGGATGCTGAGAGCGATGGTGCATATTTTATGTCTGTGTCTCTGGCCTTGAAAAATTCAGGAAAAAAAAAATACAGCTGTATCATTTTTATGAACTAGTAGTTGGCCGGGAGGTGCTTTGTCAGCATGAACACGTGGCAAAGTCTGAGCCTGAATTACAAACCTCTGGGATTACTTCTGTCTCTCTCAGGCAGATCAAGTGAGAATTTGAAGCAGCCAGGCAATAAATTGAATTCAGTAGAGTAGCTTTATAAGATTTTGTCACTTCTGTTTTTTTTTTCCGAGGAGCAAGATGCAGATGTTTATGCTTTTTAAGGGTTAGCGTGTTTTAAAGCCCGATTCCAGCTGTGGAGCAAAGAGAGGTTGTTCTGCATGGTGAAAAACACCATCCCTTACATTTACTGTTTTCCGCACCGTTAGTCATGTCTGGATGTCAAGGGAAGCACGAGCGTGTCACAATGATTTTTCAACTCTTCTTTTCCCCAGTTTGACAGACCGGGCCGAGGGATCACAGTGTTTATTTCATAGTCTCCATCTCTTTTCGTGCTGTCCTCTCCCTCTAGTCCACCCAGTGGAGATGGCAAATCGGGCTCCAGCACTTTACCGCCAATCAAATCAAAGACCAACTTCATCGAAGCTGACAAGTACTTCTTGCCGTTTGAGCTGGCATGTCAGTCCAAATGTCCCCGCATCGTCATCACCTCGCTCGACTGTTTACAGGTCAGTGACGGGACAAGTCAGACCGCAGTGCTCCAACTGTTTGGATGAGTGTTTCAATGTGGAAGCGCACTGGAGGCAAAGCTGAAAAGAAAAAAAAACAAAAAACAGAATAAACTTTTTTTCTGCGCCAACAATAAATGTAACCGGTCATGCTTTCTGGCATCACAAGTTGCTTGTATGTGTCTGACTTATAGAAGCTGATAGCGTATGGTCACCTGACCGGCAGCGCCCCGGACAGCACAGCTCCGGGCAAGAAGCTCATTGACAGGATCATCGAGACCATCTGTGCTTGCTTCCAAGGACCGCAGACCGATGAGGGCGTGCAGCTACAGATTATTAAGGTTGGCTGCTGTCCTTGTCCTCTGAATTACTATCACACCTCATTACTCAGATACTTTAGTGTTTCAAAGTCCTTCATTTCAAATGGAGTAACCAACACATTTTGATTCTAATAGTTTTCCTCTGGGTATGAAGAGCACTGAAACACAGCCATTAAATGGTCATGTGACCACAGCCACAGCTATACAGAGTATATAACAATAGCAATTACTGCAATGAATCACGAGGTTAATCATCATGTGTCTCTAACCGATAAAAGAAACCCTTTCGAGCTCAGGAAAGCGTTTCTTCATCTGAGACTGACAAAAAAAGCAAAAGAACTATTCGTATTTGAAACACGACTTTACCTAAATAAGTGAATAAAACTCCGAAAATTCCCTTTAAACTTGAAACCAAGATAACAATATTCTGTTTGAAAGTTGTGTGTATGGCACAGACGATAAGATAAGAAATGGAAATCTGAAGAAGGCCAACAAAATAAACTGAAGACTTGTGAGTCAGGCATTCAAAGAGGCTTTGAGTCATAAAAGATAAGGCAGCAATGTGAAAGAAAGCACTCAAAGGGTGAACGCGCATAAAATCAACAGCACTTTAGATATGAGATGATGGTGCAACATGGACTCAAGGCTGCTTGTAGACTGTTCCAAGAACAAAAGACACGGTATAAATCATGCATCAAGCGTCACGACCACAGCGGGTACAGTTGAGTGAAATGAACCAGAAATCACAAAACTGAGGGAACTCGGCTTTAACGCTTCCCATTAATCCTGTGAACAATATTTTCTTGATTTAAAAACAATTGACAGTTGAAACCTGAGAAATGGTTTCTCATCTTCTCACAGACAGTTGTTGCGTCTTCTTGTAGCCAGCAGCCGTCCGGTTTGCTTGAAGCTGAGATTTATGACTAAAACCAGGATACTTCGCTGTTAACTGACACCTCACTTGCTTCATTGTGTTGTCCACTGGCTTCGACAGCCAGCAACACCGGGACATACTTTTAGAAGAAAACATTGGGGGTTTTTTGTGCCATTGTTGTAAAATTTAGACTAGGACTAGACTTGGTGTTTTCCTAACTCATAAGTCATAGTATGACTATTAATTTGGCCAAAAAGTGCCAGTCTACACCGGGTGCAATTCATCGGACACCTGTTTTTTCCCCCTCTCTGTCCTCCAGGCTCTCTTGACAGCCGTGACCTCTCAGCACATAGAAATCCACGAGGGAACCGTGCTGCAGGCTGTCCGCACCTGTTACAACATCTACCTGGCCAGCAAGAACCTCATCAACCAGACCACAGCAAAAGCCACGCTCACGCAGATGCTAAACGTCATCTTTGCACGCATGGAGAATCAAGCAGTATGTCCACCCTTCTGACCACACTGAAACACACACACGCAGAGTTCTGTTTATGTGAACACACAGATCTTAGGCGGAGAGAGAAGCTCCTCTCTTCAGCCACTGCCTGAGGGAACTCTGCACTGACAATCGTTTTCAGCATCAAATAAGTAGTGGCTTTAAACATGAAAACAAATCAATCCATCAATCAATTTGGCAACAAGCACAGCTATTCAAGTGGGGAATCGGCTTGGATTGGGACTTAGTGACGTTGAATCCTGTGGGGGGAAAAGTTTTGTTGATTGGTCTTTTAAACCACCTGTTCCTCATCTAACAAAAGTCTGCAGTTTGCTGTGTCCAGAAGGACATTTTAGGTGTTGCCTTCAAAAAAAAAAGCTTGCTCTAATGTCATCTTTTTCTTTTTTGAATGACACTTTCCCCCTCCTCACCTGCCTCCCTCCCTTCCTTTTGGACACATAGCTTACAAATCACAAGCTATCTTGGTCTCTGGCCTCCAGAAAGCGTGACCGCCAGGTAAAGCGTGCAGGACTGCCGTGACATTGCCTGATCAGACCTCTTCAACTCCTCTCTCTGTATCTGTGTTTGCGCATTAAGCTTTTTTCCTCATCCATCCATGCACTCATCCGTTCTCTTCCTTTGCTCCTGCACTGCACAGGGGCACGTCTGCTGTGTACTTCTTCCACCGTGTGCTTGCTGTGGCTTCTGTTGACTTGCCTACAAACCGTCTCGCTTTTTCCTGCAACATCTTTTGGTTTTTAATGGCACCTGGGCGTGGTAAATGTGTTTTGTAAATGTTTTCTGTCTCTTTGTGGCACAATGAGCGCCCGGTAATGAATCAGACAGACAGAGAAAATATGACAGGGTTGGAGATGGAGAGACAAAGCAGACTTTGAGGCAGTGTTGTTATTGTTGTGTTGGCCCCTGTCGTACTGCGATGCTGCACAGGAAGACCCACTTTCTGTGTAGCTGTGTCCTCAGCTGCAGCTCAGCGTGGTATGATCGCACGCAGTGTTTGTCTTACTCGCACACACAGCCCTCACTATCCGACCGAGGTGGCATTTGAATATTGAGCTTAGTTCAGGCCGCCTCGCCTGTCCCCTCCATTCGAGGCGTGTTTGTCTTGCCCTGTTGTCGCTCGAATTCAATGCTAATCGTTTTATTTAGGCTGTGTCATTGACTTTATTTGGTTACATTGAGAGGTGACAACAGCGGCGGCTTTCTTAATTAGAACGGAACAGCTTTCGATGGAAGCGGGCTTTGCAAAACAAGACTTAATTGTTTTTTATAAAACGATGACGTGAGATGCATGAAATGAGACTTGCATAACCATCCTGCAGCTAGAAAAACTTAATTCTGGTATTGATGAAATGGATTCATAGTGACCATTTGTCTCTTTGCTTGTGGCAGATTTGCACTCTTGATTCCAGTCTGCTTCAGATAGAAATATAACCATTGTTTTTATAAATGTGTCACTCTGCTCATACTGTACTTTGTAAGTCATGCCCCTTTCAGCTGTCTGAGTCATTCAAATCTACCTCTTTGATTTGTTTCTCTTTAACCTTTTATTCCCTGCTGATCTAAAGTGCACCATGGGCTGTTGTTATTTTAGCCTGGCTGAGAGAATTTTCACTGCTTGTATTTATTTCTGTTTTTTTGGGACCTGTGTTGGTGTTTGCTGTGAGCTGGTGACGTGTCTAACTGTGCAGATGATTGTTTCCTCACTGAAATAAAAGGTTGAAATAACACTTCCTCCTCGAAGCCAAATGTTACCACGTTCAGGAGGCAGTCTAACATCTGAAATATTGCAGCATTCGCCAGTATATGAAACAAAAATCCATGAGATCGTAACCGTGTGCAAATGTCTTGTGACCCACTTTTGGCTCGTGACCTACCAAGCTAAAGCACGCCAACTCTTTCCATCGCTCCCTCTTTTTGAAGGAGCCGTAACACATGTCAGCCATGACACATCAGCTAGGGCATGGCTGCGTGAGCCATTTTTCCACCAGAAATGCTTTCTGCCACCAGCAGACTAAAATAGACCCAACACACACACCAACCAGCATGAATTGATTTCACAAAGTTTGTCTCATTGCTCTTTCAGTAGCATGTCCTACTTCTCAGTGCATATTCATGTACATTTCCATACGACCTCACAGCTGATCTATGCTGACACACCTGATGTTTTAAAGATCTACAAACTCCAATAGTCTCTTTTGCTCTGACGTGTAGAAGTGTTGAGGCTCAGCTGTGGGCTCAGTGTGTCCACAGGGAAAGAGGCCACTTTAATCAAACTTGTAAATGCTGATGAGTTTGTTTACATTTCCTTAACCTATTTTTTTTTCTCTCTATGTGTGTATGTGTGTGTTGCATGTGCCTGCTCTCTGTGGATGCTTTTTGCCGTTCCGTCTCTTTTACTTTTGGGTATGTGTGCATGTTCTTCCCCCGCCTCAGCTACAGGAAGCAAAACAGCTGGAAAGGGAGCGCCACCGGCAGCACTCCCCAGTCACCCAGCACGCTGAGCCAGACTCCCCCCATCTCCAGACTCACGCTCACCCGCCCGCCAAGGCTCTGAGCCGAGAGGCCAACGGGCCCGTGAGTCCTCCGACTCCCAGCATCACCATCCCATCAACGCCGTCAACCCCTTCGACGCCGGCCCCGGAGTCCAGCAGGAGGTCTGTGGCTGGGGAGCAGGAGGAGCAAGGAGAACAGGGGCCCGTGTACGAGAACCCAGATCCAGAGAATGGTTCTGATTTCTGCGTGGCTGAAAATGAACAGACTGAGGCAGACCAAGCCACCGCCGCAGCACAGAGTAAGTCTGTGTCATCCTTCTTTTTACCATCACCGTGCACAAAGATAGATTTTTTTTGTTTTTTAAATTAGGAACTCATCAGTTTGTTTTTTGTATTAGAATCTTTGGCTTATTTGTATCAATTAACTACATTCAGCCCTACAAACACTGCATCTGAACATGTGTTGCTTAGATGCATCAGCCCAGGAGCATGAAGGAGCTGGTGATGAGGAGGATGAGGAAGGCCCAAACTATGAGGAAAAAGCCCAGGAAATAGTCCAGAGCATTCTCCAGGAGGTGGTCAATACTGTTGCAGGAGGTGAGACATTTCCTCTATGCTGCAATGACGATACTTATCTCCTTTAAAAGGCCGCAGCTACTTGCACTCAGAGAAAGGTGAACTAAGGGAACGGCTCAAAGTTTAAATGGCACAGCCAACTTCCCCTCTGCTCTTTATGCGAGGCAGCTCCTGAAAGCACATTTCAGTTTGCTCTCATCTCTGCCCGAGCAGGAGACCCTGAAGTTGTCACTTCCGCACCAAATACCTGCAAATCGGCTCCTGCTTTCGGAGTTCGACTTATCTAATGCAAAGCTAACTATTTCAACTTTAGTGACAGAGCAGTTTCAGCTCAGCTTAGGGACTCTGCTGCACGCGTTATTTTTCCTCCAAATCCTTTCTTAAATGCTTTTGGGGAAGCACGCCATGCAAGGTGAACCTCTGATGCCAGGCAAACTGTGCTTTCAAGCTGCAGCACCAATTTATTAAATGAGTTCTTTGGACAGTGATTTTTAGGTCATGTCAGGCTATCGTAACTCCCCTCAGATGCTGACAAAAAAAAAGGAGGCTCAACTCTCTGTCTTTGTGTGCAAAAGTTTTTTAAAAATCCATTATTTTTTTCTCTTGCAGCAAAAAAGGCTTTATCAGCTTGCCCACTCAAAAGAAATGGAGCTTTGCCCTCTTTTACTAACACACTTTTACCCTTGGGCGGTGTTTTGAAAAGCAGGCTTTAAAGGTTGGAGAGGAAGACGAGCAGAGATGCAATCTAGTATCCTCTCGTAACCCCAGAGTTCCTTTAGGTTCTCGTAAACATGCTGTTTTCTGTTAGCCCGCTGTCATTTCCTGTCTTTGTACCAGATCTAAGATTTTAAAGTTGCTTCGCTGGTCGCATAACAGCCCGTCCTGGTAGAGGACATGTGAAAGTGGTTCAGTGTCCACTGATAAGCCGACTCCTCACCGCCACATTTTGACCACAGGGCACTGCCTGGACCCCGCGAACCTCTGCTCCGACGCCAAGGAGTCCGGCAACGAGGGCGAGCCAGCAGAGTCTGAGCCGGCTGAAGGGGTGACGGAGGGCACCCAGAGCTCCCTGGGGGATGAGGGCACAATGGGGAGCGACAGCGAGCACATCCACGCCAACGGCATCCCCGGCACGCCTATTTCTGCGAGCTTCACGCCCTCCCTGCCCGACGACAGACTGTCCGTCTCGTCCACTGACACTCAGGTGAGGCGCGGAGCAGGGCTGAGGAAACGTCGTCGACTTCCTTTCCTGCTGCATGTTTCAGTCAAAAGATTTATCTGATGCAGCTGCAAAACGATTTTAGATCTACAGCAAATCATCTAAGGTTTGAACGAATGCTTTTCGGTATGATTTTGTTTCCTGAGTGCGCGTTGTGAGGAAAAATAAAGGCCTCGATTTAGTCGAGACAAAATAATGAAATAAACTTTGATCACATGCGCTATAAGAAGCACTGAAACCAGTGTTTCTAATTAAATTGAATACGTTTCTTTTAAATTCTTATCTAACCACTTTTTTTTTTTTCTCCTGCAGCTCAATATGACTTCTGCAGTTATGCTTGATTGCACTTCTCTGTGATCACAGTCAAGCAAATCTAATAGATCTGGAGGCTTATAATCACACACTGTTAATGCTAAGTAGTCGAGAGGTTTCGAGGTCAGCGAAAGAGGCTGTTTCTAACCGTGCACTTCTTTTTGTTTTCTTGGTTCTTCAGGAATCGGGGGCAGCGCCAGGCCAGCCACCAGGAGCTAAATTCTCCCACATCCTCCAGAAAGACGCTTTTCTTGTCTTTCGCTCTCTCTGCAAGCTGTCAATGAAGCCGCTGTCAGATGGGCCACCTGATCCCAAGTAAGTTTTGTTTGAGATTAAGACTTCTTTAAAAGATTGGTCTTGTTAAATTGCTTGTCTTGGATTGTCCGTTGGTGTGTCGGTTCACACTAGTTTGGTCACTTTGGGGCTTTCCAGCTGTTATTTCCAAATGGCTCAATAGTTGATCCTACTTTCTAAAACGTCTGGTTTTTCTTCCTTTTTTTAAATTTTTTTTTAACATAGATCAGTTGTTTGATATTCCTCTTCTAATGGAGCTGTGCTTTGCCTCTGCTTTTTCTGTACGAGAATAGATATGAGTCATAGTTTGGTTAGGGGATCGCTCCAGCGATAGCAGACGTGTTTTGATAATTGGTGAAAAAGGAGACAATGAGGCATCACGCAGCGTTTTCTGAATCACATCCTGATTTCATAAGGCCCAGAAACCCTTTTAACTCTTCCCTTTTTTTTTTTTTAAAGCACAAGAAATACAGAGATGATGACTTATTTCCTCTGATCATGCCTTCGTTAGATGAAATGTGGTCGACCGGCTTGTCCTGATAGCTGCACCTTTTGCGTAACTTGATTTCCTGCATCTGGTTTCTGTTCAGGACTCATTTCACGGTATCTGTTTGGGGACTTTGATATATGTTTTCTATTTTCTAATCTGTTTAATCTTCATTTTGATGCCACAGAAAAATAATCTTAAATCTGTTCTGAAATAGCTTTTAAGTTGCTGTGATGGAAAATCAACAGAGAAGTGTGTTGTGTTGTGTGCCTGATGAAGGCCATGTCAATTACCTCAGCCCTAATGTGCTCTGTCAGTGTCGGACAGAAACCTTTTACCATCCAAACAAAGCTGTTCTGCCGGATGTTTAGCTATCTGTCGCACTCACACAACACAACACACAAATGGAGCGGTTGCAAAAATGTCAACTGAACTATCACAAATGAATTTGGATCCTCATGGAGGATCAGAATTGACACATTCGGTCTCAATGGCTTCCTGGAACCGTGTACTTCTGTGCTGAAGGCTTGACTAAGGATGAAAGATAAAATGGGATGAGTCTGAACTTGTTAAGTCTTGTCCGTTTAACTCTGGAATAATCCAGCACTTACTAAGAGATCATCCACTTAGACTAAAACAACAGAAGAGCGTCTTTGCTATTTGTCAAAATGGATTTGACTGTCGGGGTGGTCAACTCTTCAATTCAAACAAAAAGTTTGAAAGTTGTATTTGTATTACATGCAAGTACATCACTCTGATCTGAGCTACATGAAAACCTCCTGATTTTTCAGATACTCATGATATTGAGTCTCCCTGCATTTCTGTTTGCATTAGGAAACACAGTAATGTACATTTGATGCTTAACAAACTCCAGATACATACAGTAATACATATTAATTCTTTTCAGTTCACTCCATTTCAGTTTGAATAGCAATAGTTCAGATAAAACAAAATACGTTTTCGTTCACTGAACTAAACTAGCCTCTTCTTGATAATCTTTCTGCACCTCCTCTGTTAAAGCTTCAGATTTTCACAAACCTTTTAGAAATAAATACTCACATTTTATTGCCCTTGCACAGAGAGTTAGGGCACATTGTTGTTTTCTTCCCAAGGATGGCAAGCCGACAAAGTGGGAAAGCATTGCAGACGAGCAGCCAAACGCGGCATATAAAGTAGCAGAATGCATCATGTTGTGAATTTCAGTTCTTCCTCCCTGCGACGGTAGAAAAACAGTTCAGACAAGCTGAGGCTGCGTGAGCGGAGACACTTTGATTTAGTCGCCCCAGCGTTGCTTTGAAGGCTGCTGAAGATTTTTAACTCTCTGATGGAGAATTACAGCTTGATGTGGTGTCAAACTGTGCACCACACTTTCTTTGTGGTGTAACTCTGCTTGAAGGACAATAGCTGACAATAGGTACTTGTTTTTTAGTGAGACTCATTATTTTTCTTATTGCTAAATATAATGTAGGAAATCTTAAAGAACATATATAAAGCCTTTTTTTATTTCATTGTTTTTTTTACAAAAGCATGTCAAAGCATGTTATACTGTGAGAGAGCAGGCATACTGTACTTAGCTTTCGTGTGCTAATTCATGCTAGCACACATTCATTTCTAACTAGCATGCTAACATTGCTCACTGCTTAAGAATCGTATAGCTGAATTTCTTCTAATACACTTTAATTTCCCTGGTTTGGCCATGGAAGGTTGGTACCAATCCCTCTTTAATACATAATCTTGTCGTGAGTTGTGTGTTGAACTGGCATGGGTTGGTAAAACAGTGCTACAAAAAGCGTAACCGCTGCTGGAAAATTGTTCTCAAATATAAAGTTTATCCTCTGGACTCTTATATCCGCTGAGGCTGATCTATGGCATCTGATGCAGCTGGAAAAAGCTCTCTGAATTTGAGATTTTCAGAACAAGGTGACCCCAAATGAAGTAACGGGGTTAAGCTAAGTTTGAACACACTCTTTTTTCTTTTCGTTATGTCTTCTTTAAGGTCCATCAAATAGGGAGAATTTGTTTAAAGAGTTTTTAGCAGATGGTCTGCAAAAGAAATGTAGTCATTGTCTTTTATTGTGCTCTAATTTACTCTCCTTCCCAATTATCTAACATGGATGTAATTGTGATAATTCAATCTTTTCCCTTAATATCACACAAATAATTAAAAAAAATTATTTTTTTTTTTAAAGTATTACTAAAAAGCTTTTAAACAAAATGTTTTCCTCTTCTCTCTCTGTCTCAGGTCCCATGAGCTGCGATCGAAGGTTTTGTCCCTCCAACTGCTGCTGTCCATCCTGCAGAACGCCGGGCCCATTTTTAAGACCAATGAGATGTTCATAAACGCCATCAAGCAGTACCTGTGTGTGGCCTTGTCCAAGAACGGTGTTTCCTCTGTGCCTGAAGTCTTTGAGCTCTCCCTCTCCATTTTCCTGACTCTGCTGTCTCACTTCAAGACGCACCTCAAGATGCAAATTGAGGTAACATTTTTGCTTCTGAATACTGTTTTTTTTTATTTTTTATATTTTCACTGCCAGTCCGAAATAATAAAAAAAGTAACGATTTCATCCCTGACAGCCTCAGGCTATGAGACTACGATGGGATGAACAGATAAGAAAGTAAATAAAAATGAAAAGACAAAGCCTTGCTTTATATTTTAGATATGCAATGAACTCCAGATTAACAGGATATCATGTAGTTTGGTACACTTGTGATGACAGGAATGCAAAAGTTGCTAAATATTGATGCTTAGATGTTGGATATTTCATTTATTATTTTTAATGAAGGATTTAAACCCTTTACTTGGTCATTTGGTCGAGCACATTCTGAGTCACTTTCTTATAAAAAAAAAAATACTGTATGTAGCACTTTTTATTACTGCTCCAGCAAAAAATGCAAATGACAGATTGTTTTATTGATTAGCACTATGAGGGCAAATTAATTGCTGGTTTTCTACTTAACCAGTGTCTTTGGCAACATGTCCGTAGGTTGTTAAACATCTTCTTTCTGATTGTAACATATCGAACACCACATCTAGTATGATATTGACACAATTTATTGCCACAATTTCTCAGAGCAGCGAGCAGCTGACACACTGGACACGTGGTGCATTGCTCACACTGCATCCAACTAAGCCAGGTCACATGGCTACTGTATGTGTTGTCAGTTTGCAACACACTAGCTCCTTTTTTCCCCCCTCATGGCTACTCCTTTTGTACGGCTGCTGCTTACATTGGCAAAAAAACTCTCTCTGCAGGTGTTCTTCAAAGAGATTTTCCTGTATATCCTGGAGACGTCCACAAGCTCGTATGACCACAAGTGGATGGTCATCCAAACCCTCACTAGAATATGTGCAGGTTTGCTCTGTTTTCATTTCTTTAAAGCTGATGAGAGCTTTTTAAAATTGACTGATTGACTTTTCTCTTTCTAATTGATGAAATATCTAAATCTAACGGTACATAATCACATCACGGCTGTTTTAAGCATCATTTGGGAAAACTATGCAGTTGTTCAGGTTATGCCTTGGTTTACACTGAACTGCCGGTGTCTCGTCTGCCTCTTTCAGATGCCCAGAGTGTGGTGGACATCTATGTCAATTATGATTGTGACTTGAATGCTGCTAATATATTTGAACGGTTGGTCAACGACCTCTCAAAAATTGCGCAGGGCCGGGGGGGCCATGAACTCGGTACAACACCTCAACAGGTGATCGTTTTTCTCTTTTTCCCTATTGATTTAATTGGATGTGGCTGTTTTTGATGTTTTACAGTTATTCTTACCAAATAAGACTGTCCTAATCATTGGAATGATATTTCTCATATCGCTGTGTAGGAGCTGACTCTGAGAAAGAAAGGCCTGGAATGTCTAGTGTCCATCCTGAAATGTATGGTAGAATGGAGTAAAGACCAATACGTCAACCCCAACTCCCAGACCAGCCTCGGTGAGTCGCCGATTCAGTGAAAACTACATTTTTTTATATACATCAGCCAACCTAAGCTATCCTCATTGTACTTATGGTAACAGACTTTGGTAACAGACTTTGAGTGATAGACAGAAGAAAAAGACAATAGTAGAGTTGAGTTTTGTTGACTTGGAGGGAATTTTATAAATCTGGGACGAACTCTGATTAAAACTGCTGCTCTTTCACATTGAGTGGAGCTGGTTTATGTGAGTCAGGCACCAAATTAAGATGCTCCTTTGAAACCTACCCGTAGAGATCATGTGTAGCTGGGAGGAAGATGGGGGGTCAGTCCACTGTAGGGTCTATTTGTTTCCGTTGCTCTTCTGTGAGGGTGCTGGGACTTTCCCAGGAGGAGCTGCAGGAAGTTGCTTGAGGCAGTGAGGCCGTGGCATCTCTGCTGTCCTGGGAGCTACTGGAAGCATGAAGCAGGTTTGAGGAGGGATGCATGGATGGATGGGCAAATCTCTTAAATCCTAAAGAGGATTTGAAGGTTTGGTTACAGTGCAGAGACTGATGCCCATCACTATATACCACAGTGCTGCTGTGAATATCAACACACAATCCTATAGTGGAACTGGTCTATCAGAAGTGTGTTGAAATGCTCATTAAAAGCCTAAATGAGGATGATACATGCTTAAAAATGTTTTCCTCCTAAAGACAGAGATGGCTGCTTTTTCCCAGTAGTGTGAGAAGTAAATGTTCACAGTCAGTGTTACAAGTAGTCTTTGCTGTGATCTATCTAGTTTGGTCTCAGTTCATCCCTGAGGGTAAGTGAAGTTTTTGATAAAGCTCGTGTCCATCAGTGTTGTTGCAGTCAGTTGTAGCATTGATGGTTTGCATTCATCGGGGAAAGCTGCAGCTCCAAGAAGGAAGGCAAGTGTTCACCAGCTTGGCTACAGCCAGAGGCGGCTGTGAGATGCCGCTTCCAGAGTCCAGCACAGAGAGGCTTATCCAGAAGGTTTATACCCTAAAAAAAAAAAGAAGAAAAAAGAGTGCTACCTTAAACTGAGCCCATCTATGATATGTGGAGCATATCTTCTGTGAGAAACTGGCTTCAGGGTCTTATGCACAAGGAAAGATGTGTATTGTTGGCTAAAGGAGCAGCTCAAACTAAGATGAAGCGCAACTTTGAAAGGCCTGGAAAGATATTCCATGAGTCCCTGGAACTACCCACAGGCCAGCCTCAGGCTGAGATGTCAAAGCTAAGCAGCAGAGGCAGCTATGTTGAATCAGAGGGACATTACTCAGCCAAAACTCATGAAAACTCGTTAGTATACAGGCAGCAGCTCATATTGAAATTTAGAGGTGGAATTTGCTCTGCTGTCTGTTGGAGATTTCCTTTCACTTACATAGAAGTGAGCAATCTGATTAGAACTTGCAAAATCAGCTATGTCTTATTACTCTTTCAACATTTCTTTGTGTCATTTCTTCTCTTTCCGAATGACTTCAAAGCACGAACAGGTAACGGTAGAGCAGTTTTGAGTGTTTACTAGAACCTGTTGCTGTGATTTAAAATTGCTCGTTTTAAGCCCGTTTTGTCTGTAGCTTTAGGCAGTTTTCGTATGTGTGTTGCATCGTATAACTTTGTTGGTTTTTTTGTATGACACACTTACACCCGTAGACTGAAACTTGAACCATGTTTGGATGCACTTACCTTTTAGGACCCGAGATGCCTTCTCGGCTACGGTACAGGCTCACTTACAGGTCTTAATGGGTTCAACTAATAACAGATGCAGTGAGCAATATTGGTGAAAGGTGTGAAGCATTTAGAATATTTTCCCAACAAAACCGCTCATATTTCTTGTTCATTTTCCTGCCGTTGTTCTCTGTTCCTCTTCCTTCGTCACTCGGCTCTGTGCAGGATGGGAATCGCACTGCGGGCTTGCATTACTGCGAGGCTACACTGAATGTTTTAAAGAGTTTCCGATGGGTAATCGGATGCTTTGCTCCAACACAGCCAAGGTTATAGGGGGACTTGCTCCAGCAGCCGCAGCAGCAGTGAATCTCCCTCACACTCTGCTTAATAAACCACTTCTCTTGACCTCAAAGATCCTGCCTCTTCCCTCTTTTGATTGCCTGAAGTGTTTTAGATAACCTCCCTTTTATAATATCTTGCCCTGCACTGCACCTGCTCTGTGTGACTGTGTGTAAGTGTGTGTTTCTGGAATTCATTAGGCTGTGGTTGTGTGCCCGTTTTTCCCACCCTGCCAACAACTGTCATTAAGAAGGCCCAAGGCTCCTTTTCCTCTGTTTTGCAGTTTCCTTTCAATTACTGAAGTTTATTTCCCTTCATACCAGCTTTTAGCTCTTTTTTTTTAAGCCTCCAAGCTGAGGTTTTACCAGTGCCAAAGAATTTCGCTTTCAGCATGGTTTTAGAGGCTGTTTTGTACAACAACCGTAGAATACTTGCTTTATCCCCACCCGTGTCACCACTTCTAGTTTGTCTTATCTTGTGCTTTTGTTCACCAGGCCAAGAAAAACCATCAGAGCAGGAGAGCACAGAGACCAAGGCCCCGGAGACCATCAATCGCTATGGGAGTATTAACTCGCTGGACTCCACAGCCTCGTCTGGCATCGGAAGCTACAGCACACAGATGTCAGGCACAGACAACCCTGAGCAGTTTGAAGTCCTCAAACAGCAGAAGGAGATCATCGAGCAGGGCATTGACCTGTGAGTTTCTGCTGCACATACATAAATGAATCGTTTCTATCCTGCTGACGCTGTGATATGAATGCAGCGAAGTTGAGTTTTGTGTCTTCTGGTATTAAACAGGTTCAATAAGAAACCAAAGAGAGGAATCCAGTACCTTCAAGAGCAAGGCATGCTGGGTACAACACCGGAGGACCTGGCTCAGTTCTTGCACCAGGAGGAGAGGCTCGATTCGGTAACAACCTGGATTTTCTTCAGTTTCTCAGCTAAAAACCGAGTGCGAATACAAAACTTTCTGGGATTGGTGCTGATGTCGTCAGTAACTGAATACACATCACAATATATGCTGGAATTTAAAAATCTGGTCGCTTTTGGATGACTTCAAAATCTCACATGGAAAATATTCCCGCGAGTTCTAAGCTTCATATTTTTTTTGTTTTTTCTGTCTAAACACCTAAAACCATTTTTTTTTCTTTTTTTTCATTCCTCAAAGTCGAGGCTGCACTCTCAGGCAAGGCTGGTGTGATTGGCGAATCACAGAAGGACACTTGGACAGAGATTTATTGGGCCGATGTTTTTGTTGTTGTCGCTTTTCTAAGGCCACATGGAGGACTTTGCTCTTGTAATGCAAGAGAAACACTTACTCAAAATCCTCCAAAATGGATAGAAAAGAGAAATAATTAAAACTCTTAGTTTTTGCACATAAATCATCATCAAAAAAACAAATATTTGGTCATTACTTACTGACAGGGATAAACTTTCTGTGATGGACGGTAATATGATTTTGTTGCTAAACGAGTGCTTTTTGTTTATAACAGACTAAGTGGAAATAGAAAGAACAAATGTAGATTCCTTAAACCACTATCAAGATCGTGGAGAAGTCCAGAAACTTATTAGATTAAAGTAATGTGTTTTACTTAAGTTTAAAAAAAAAAAAAAAAAAAAGTATTTCTTAAATTGATTAATTCTGAAATCTCGCAGTCTGCTCTTACCCTTTTTGGTTTTGGCAGGTCATTTGCTTCACTCACTTTTATTGGATTTATCTTGGAGTCCTTGAGATTATTAGCAAATATCAAGCAGCAGCAAAGTGCTTGGCAAATAAACAACCGGCCTGTCCAAATGGACTATTTTTTACTCTCCTCCTTGTACTTTAGGTAGCCACGCTGCCAATAAGCCATACAATCATATAATATCTCTCCACCAAGAATTATACAGCCTTCTAACAACTCTAATATCCAGTCCATGCAGCATTAAGTGCTGACTTAAATGAGGAGAACTCTCTTTCTTGATTGGACATCCTTCAGATCATTGGGAACATTTGGATAGAAACAAGGGTCCTTAGCTGCGGCGGGATACACAGGCGGTAAATGTGCAAACGTAGCATCTAATCCAATTCCAGCTAAATTTGACACATAAGGGGTAAACAACACAGAGTTTTCTTGTCCATCTTGTTAAATTGCACAACAGACTGACCTCTGTCTTATTCCATTTCAGACTCAAGTGGGAGAATTCCTCGGGGACAATGACCGTTTCAATAAAGAGGTGATGTACGCCTACGTCGATCAAATGGATTTCCAGGGCAAAGACTTTGTTTCCGCGCTGAGGATGTTCCTGGAGGGCTTTCGGCTCCCCGGTGAGGCCCAGAAGATAGATCGGCTCATGGAGAAATTTGCAGCGAGATATCTTGAATGCAATCAGGGGTAAGCTGCAGTCTCTCACAGAACATTCCATCCGTGAATAAAAATGAATCGGATTCTGTGTGACCAGTATACAACAGGCTGCTGAAAGGCTTAACTTTGTCCTTTTCCCTACCCTCCTCCTCCCTTTAATTTGCCAGGCAAACCCTCTTTGCTAGTGCCGACACCGCTTATGTCCTTGCCTACTCGATCATTATGTTGACAACAGACCTTCACAGTCCACAGGTAAGAAGTCCACCTCCATGTGGCAGCAGCCTTTGGGGAATGTGTTTTTAACTGCAGTCATTTCTTTAGATATCAGTCCATTCAAGCGGCTTTTGATCTGTATCCACATTGTTACCTGCACAGGTGAAGAATAAAATGACAAAAGAGCAATACATAAAGATGAACCGGGGCATCAATGACAGCAAAGACCTACCGGAGGAATATCTTTCAGCCATATATGATGAGATCGCAGGGAAGAAGATTGCCATGAAGGAGACGAAAGAGCTCACCATGAAATCTAACAAGCAAAGTGAGCGGATTGTCCCAGAAACGTGATGAACAGGCTTTTAGATGTAGATGAAAAAGAGCTTTAACTGTTTAACTGTCTGACTGCTGTGCAGGTGTGGCCAGCGAGAAGCAGAGGCGTCTGCTGTACAACGTGGAGATGGAGCAGATGGCCAAGACGGCCAAAGCTCTGATGGAGGCCGTCAGCCACGTTCAGGCCCCCTTCACCAGCGCCACACATCTGGAGCACGTCAGGCCCATGTTCAAGGTAAGACGCACACACGTGCTGCACTGCACACACTGATGGGCACAAACCTGAAACCTCATCCTTGTTGGTGTTCCTCAGCTGGCATGGACTCCCTTCCTGGCTGCTTTCAGCGTGGGTCTTCAGGACTGTGACGACACTGAAGTGGCCTCGCTGTGTCTTGAAGGAATCCGCTGTGCCATCAGGATAGCGTGCATCTTCTCCATACAGGTACTTCAGCGCGACCTGCAGGATCAGGGTCTTACTGTATTTCTCACCTGGCAGCATTTAGACCCAGCGGTTTGTTGTCTGTGTCTCCAACAGCTGGAGAGGGACGCATATGTTCAGGCTCTGGCAAGGTTCACCCTGCTGACGGCCAGCTCTGGCATTTCAGAAATGAAGCAGAAGAACATTGACACCATCAAGACCCTCATCACTGTGGCTCACACTGATGGCAACTACCTGGGCAACTCCTGGCATGAGGTTTGCTCTTTTCTGTCCGTTTAAAACAGAGTTTTCTTGGCTCATCTTGTCTCTGTCATCACATCACTTAAAGGGTTCACTTTGACTGAATGTGTGAATAGTTAAATGGGTGGGTAGAGGGTGAACTGATCTTCAAAAAGCATTAAGAGCGTTAAGTGTTTCAGAGTCAAAGAAAAAGGGAAGAACACGCTAAAGAGATTTGTACGCAAGGCCTCAGATTTTCATTAGCTTCTTTGGGCAATGCATTGTCAGTAAAGATCAGAATATGCAAATTTCAAAGGCAGTATGAGAGTATGCAATAAAGGATTAAAGACAACTTTACATAAGATTTAGCAGACTTTGTAGTTGCGGTGTACTGTTCTACTGTGCTGTGACATCGGCTCAAATATGACTTCCATAGAGAAGAAATCCTTGCCTGTATCAGCAGAAAAGTCGGCATCCAGGAGTCTGCACCTTCAAAATCCACAATGCAGAGAAAACTGGTGATTGTTCTGATAATAGCAAGAATATTCTCTAACGAGAAACGCTTTGCAGGGATGATGAACAGAAATCCTCCGAACGGGAGTTGAAAGGCGCTGCAATGTGTCATGAGCTGTGAAACTTGTCTTAGGGGCTGTTTAGTGCTCAGCTTTCTGCACATCTTACCCTTTCCTATTGACCCTTTTTTTTTGTCATTTTAAAACCACAAAAGAGGGAGATTTTTGTAGAAATATATGTAAAAGATCTCTCCTTAGCTTTATGCCCTTTTGAAAGGAGTTCATCCGTAATGTGCTTTAGTTACTGTAAGAGTCCTTTTATTACTTTAACAGCAACCGGTGAAATTCGGGAGCAGTCCTCTCCTTGCTACTCTTTCCGACTGTGTCCAGCCGTGTCTCTTTTGACATGTGTGATTCTTTAACTATCCCATGGTTTTGCTTCTTCTCAGATCCTGAAGTGCATCAGTCAGTTGGAGCTGGCTCAGCTGATTGGCACAGGGGTGAAGGCGCGCTACATCTCAGGGACGGTGCGCGGCAAAGAGGGCTTCATCGCAAGCACGAAGGAGCAGAGCAGCGACGAGTATCTGGGTCTAGGTCAGATTCAGACGCATCACTCATTTATTTATTTCTGTCGTTGTACTAGTGCCTTGACTGTAGAGCAAGGTCAGAAATGAATTCAGTGTCGACGTAGACGTCTAAATCCTCTGTGCTTTGCTGTGTAGTTGGAGGGACGGTTGACCGTAAGCAGATTGCCAGCATTCAGGAATCCATCGGAGAGACCAGCTCTCAGAGTGTTGTGGTGGCTGTGGACAGGTACTGTAGTGAGCTCTGAGCTGTACTTGCTCGTTCCACCTCGGTTGCTCTGAACTTAATTTGCAGTAACCGTCACTGTTAGTTCACATTCTCTAATGTGGCCTTTGAAATGAGCGCTGTCACATCTTTTTCTCCCTTAGGATATTCACAGGCTCCACCAGACTGGATGGGAATGCAATAGGTGAGTCTCGTCGATCCAGCTACACTCTGTGTTAAGCGTATCGCTCCAAGGACGGCTGCATTTGTAGCTATTTTTGAATGCCGTGACTCACATGTTCTTCTTCAAAAGCACTTTTCTTTGCTCATCGTCTTTTGTCCATTCGTCAGTGGATTTCGTGCGCTGGCTGTGTGCTGTGTCCATGGATGAGCTGGCCTCCCCTACACACCCACGTATGTTCAGCCTGCAAAAAATCGTCGAGATCTCCTACTACAACATGGGCCGCATCAGGCTGCAGTGGTCCAGGATCTGGGAGGTCATCGGAGATCACTTTAACAAGGTGGGCGAGGACTGATGGAGCCACACACTCGGTTGCCTGTGTTTGAAGTACAAGCAGAGAATCCCCACCGCCAACTAGAGCTTTAGAGGTCTGACTGACACATAGGTCACTTTTATAGTCTTTGCCATCTAAAGAACAATCATAAACTGACCTTTAGGAGAGGCCAGATCAAGAGTTCTGTACATTCTGTAACATAAAAAGGCCATGTTGTCCATCACTTAAATGATCCTTAAAAAGCCAGACCTGTACTGGAAAAGCATTCTTTGGACTGATGGAACTAAGAGCGTCATTTAGTTTGCTGAACAAGGAAAGAGCCTGCGAAGGATTCAAACCCGCGTATCAATGAATTCACTAAATGAATTCGCTAAATCTTTTTACATGATAATTTAGTTTAACCTTGAATTAAAGCTTAAAGTCTGAACGTGATTTGGCTTTTGTGGTGGTGCAGTGTCAAAAATTAAAATGATGTCGTAGTCCAAACAAATCTGAAACTGATTTTATCTCTGCATTGTTTGCTCTGGGGAATTGTTCGGTTCCTCTCTGTGAAAAGTGCCCCGAGGTGACTTTTTGCCATCTTTTTGTCATTTCATTTCATTTACTTATTTAGTCGAATAGTTTCCTTTATGTTGGAGAAGCAGATGGTCCCCAAAGGCTGTGAAGTTGCTGCTCTCTTTTTCTCTGGATCTTTTCCAGCTCACACAAGTGTGCAGGAAGGGATTGTGCTGTCTGCTTTACAGCATGATGTTAGTTTCTTTTAAAATAAACTGCTGATATTCAAGGATATGCCTTTCACCGGGACCATTCCGGGTTCCACCAGTTTAATACAAAATCCTGAAAGTCCTTCTACATCCTTTCATCATGTTCAAAAGTTAATCTTTTTTTTTTATGTGCTACAGGGTGAACGGTGTCTCTGATGCATGTTTTTCTCTTTCCGGTTATTCTAAAGAAGCACAATGACCTCGGACAGCTGCGTTTCATCGAAACGTGGTCGTAGCAACATACTGAATGCTGTATCTCTGTTTAGGTTGGCTGTAATCCCAATGAAGATGTAGCAATTTTCGCAGTGGACTCTCTCAGGCAACTGTCCATGAAATTCTTGGAGAAAGGAGAGCTGGCTAACTTCAGATTCCAGAAGGACTTCTTGAGGCCTTTCGAGCACATCATGAAGAAGAACAGGTAGAGAACCACATGCAGTCCTCTCTGTAGCCTGTGTAGCAGCTCTGTGCCTCGCCTCCATACTTCTTTTTTTCTCCCTATCTTTCTCTTTCTTTCTCCCAATAGCAATGACTGAGTGTTCTTACCGTTTCCTCAATCACATACAAGCATTTCAGCTGACCCATTTCAGTCTCTTTTCATTTCCCTTGACGTGAATTCACATCAAAACCTCCCTTTTTATTGTTTAGTTTGAATCTGGCTTTAATTTAATTCAAATTGCTATAGTTTATAGCCGCTGCTATGGTTATGTCCGCGTGGAGCATGTCCAAAAGGCAAGCTGTTTCACTGCGGCACGCTTTTCATTGACATGAAATGGGAGTTCGAAGCGAGTATGAATCCACCCACAGACTGAGCAGGCTGAGAGATTCAGCAGGGAGGAGATGGCTGGCAGCCATGTTAACCCTGCAGCGCAGTGTGTCCATTAGACTCACTCCTGTTGCTGTGTGTGTGTGTGTGTGTGTGTGTAATGATAAGTGCAGGCAGAGCTTTTCTCTCATTCATAACAGCTGAGCAATTAGGAAAGCTCTTCTCTACAGCAACAATTGCTGTAAAAAAAACAAAACAGCTTTGCCGGCACAAGCCAATGCTAGAATAACCATTCTGCCTGAAAAAAGGGACAGAGGAAGTTATTGAGAGCTTTTAGAGCTCGCTGACATCAATAAAGAGATTAATTTGCTGTAATTGATTTGGCTCATTTGCTTCCTACTTTCTTCCCTCCTCTCCCTTTCTTCATTTTCGTTTTCCTTCTTTATTTGGTGCGCTGCTTTTGACTCCTCTTACCCTTTTTTTTTTTTTTGCTTTCACCCCAATCCAATCATCTCTCGTCTCCTGTTCAGGTCTCCCACTATCAGGGACATGGTGGTACGCTGTATAGCCCAGATGGTAAACTCCCAGGCGGCGAACATCCGTTCAGGATGGAAGAACATCTTCTCCGTCTTCCACCTGGCTGCTTCTGACCAGGACGAGAGCATCGTGGAGCTGGCCTTTCAGACCACCGGCCATATCGTCAGTAAGTCCAACACTCACGGTTTACGCCTTTTATTTTGTGCGAATGGTTTGATTCATCTTGTGGCCAACAGATGGCGAATTATTATTTAATTTTAATTTCACACCCTGTTTTCTCTTCGTCCATCTTTATCTCCCTTCACTCACCTCTTATGCGTTTCCACCTTAATCTCCCTCTGTCTGTCTCCCCCAGCGAATGTATTCGAAAAGCACTTTGCAGCTACAATCGACTCCTTCCAGGACGCTGTCAAGTGTCTATCAGAGTTTGCCTGCAATGCCTCATTCCCAGACACCAGCATGGAAGCCATCCGCCTCATCCGACACTGCGCAAAATACGTCTCAGAGAGGCCGCAGGTCAATATCCCACCTTACCTCTTATTCAACACTTTGATTTCTTACTGCACTGGGTCCCATACATTGTCCATAGTTATGATGAAAAATGTACCGACTTGTGTGAATAAAACTTTATGGAAGAAACAAAAAGTAAGATAAAGCTATGATAGAATCAGGAACAAAGCAGACATTGTTACCTTTAGATGCAGACATACTTGCAGACATAAGATGAATTGACATCTGTTGACAGTCTGTTTCATATCAGCAGCTCTTGCACTATGCATGGAAATAAATGTTTGTGTAGGAGGATTAATTCCCTCCAGAAGGAGAAACTGTTAGGCGGTGAGCATGGCTCATATTTCTTATTTGTATTTGGCAGGCCTTCAAAGATTACACCAGTGATGACATGAATGTAGCGCCTGAGGACCGTGTGTGGGTGCGAGGATGGTTCCCAATACTCTTTGAGCTCTCCTGCATCATCAACAGGTGTAAACTGGATGTCAGGACCAGGTAGGTGGGGTTCACCTTTAGGCTATTATGCCTGGGCTTTGAGGATTTTGTTGTATGTTGATTTTTATTTACACCCCATGACCCCATGTTTAAGCTAAATAAATAGCTATAACAGTATAGACAAAAAGAACTAAGCAGATAGATTTCTGTGGGTTAGAAAGCTATAACACGTGTATCTGCTGTCGTCTGTAGCATCAGGAATGAGAACTGTGCTTGTGTGTGTTTCCCAGGGGGCTCACAGTGATGTTTGAAGTGATGAAGACCTACGGGCACACTTTTGAAAAACACTGGTGGCAAGACCTGTTCAGAATCGTCTTCAGGATCTTTGACAACATGAAGCTGCCTGAGCAGCAGACTGAGGTACGCGACACGTCTTTTATCCTCATCTGCTCTGTTTCAGCAGCTCAGACAGATGCTGGAAAATGTCAGAATTCGATCTTTAATCCTGCAGTCTGCGGTTCTCACTGTGTTCTCACTGAGGTCGTGTTTCACCCTCAGAAAGCAGAGTGGATGACCACCACATGCAACCATGCACTTTATGCCATCTGTGACGTCTTCACCCAGTACTTCGAGTCCCTGAATGGCCTCCTGTTGGACGATATCCTGGCTCAACTCTACTGGTGTGTGCAGCAAGGTGAGTAACGCGCCTGGGGGGGGTGTTTTTGTATTTGTGTGTATTATCTGTTAGGGGAATTATCCAATCTGTCCAGGTTATAAAAGAAGTTGTTCCAGCAAATGATAAGTAACTTTGTTTAGTCTTTTCGAGCTTTTTTTTTTTGGTAGAATAGATCAGGAAAAATCTCTATAGACTTGACATGTCGATGCAGCTTAACTTTTTTTCTGTCACTCCTTTCCTCGTCTCTACCTTCCCGTCCTCTGCCTCCACTTTTTCACGTGTAGATAATGAGCAGCTTGCCCGCTCAGGCACCAACTGTCTAGAGAACGTGGTCATTCTGAACGGGGAGAAGTTCTCCCCAGAGACTTGGGACAAGACGTGTAACTGCATGCTGGACATCTTCAAGACCACAATCCCACATGCGTAAGCTGCAACTCTGATTATATACGACTGCTTCTTCTTAAAAGGCAGAACGGGAGCTTTTGAATTTGGTTGGCTTCTAGACCGTCTTTAAAAAGTATGGAATTTGTTTCTTGTATTTAAGCTTTGCTGTCATGTTTATCGTGTATTCAAAGACAAGACTCTACAGTCACCATGAAAATGAAAGTATTGTTATTTGTCATCCTGTACAAGACCGATTGTGGTTTATGGAAAAACTTTTTCACCTATGTTTAAGGTTGCTGACATGGAGACCAGCAGGAGCAGAAGGAGAACACTATTCAACACATAGTCTGTCTGAGAAACAGCTGGTGAGGAAATACAGTATTTGTATGCATGGGTTTGCTAAATAACTTCAGGTAATAACTGGCTGTATTTTTTCAGTTGATTATTAGAATTTTATTGCTTTGAGACGTGTTTGTCTGGCTTCTTTAACAAAGCTATCATATTTTTAAGTAATGTACTATTCCTGGGCAATTTTAGATGTAAAAGAGTAACTCTGCCTACTGTTCTCTCAGGACTCAATTTCCCAGAAGTCTGTGGACATTCAGTCCCGCTCTGATGACCAGCATTCCATCAGCACCGTTGCCATGGAGAACCGTCGGCAGAGTCAGCACAGCTCGGCGTCGGGCATGTCCGAGGACATCTCCAGGAGCCGGACCCCAACGAGTAAGTCTGCAGCTTCACTCAAAGAGCGACTGCTGCTGTTTTTGCCCCTTCTGCTTTCTGACGAACGTTTGCCTGCGCGTTCCACAGAGATCCAGGAGCAGCGTTTGTTCTCAGCTTTGCTGATAAAGTGCGTTGTGCAGCTGGAGCTGATCCAGACGATCGATAACATCGTGTTCTTCCCTGCCACCAGCAAGAAGGAAGATGCTGAGAACTTTGCTGCCGCTCAGGTACAAACAGACGGGCCCAATAGTTTTTGTTTTCTTTGTGGAAATGTTTTTGTTTTTTAAGTCTTTGTAATAATCTGTCATTTTTGTCGTTTTGAAGCGGGATGCTGTGTGTGCAGCTGATGTCCCAGTGGAGACCCAGGACCAGGGCATGTATCGCTACCTGACCTCAGAGCAGCTTTTTAAGCTGCTGGACTGCCTGCTGGAGTCCCACTGCTTTGCAAAGGCCTTCAACTCCAACAACGAGCAAAGGACCTTACTGTGGAAAGCAGGTAGGAGGAAAAAACACTGACTGCAAGTTGTTCTTTTTGTGACATTTATAGATAACTCACTGGAGCAGAAGAAAATGAATTAAAATGGCTTTAACTTGTGCTCATTGAAGGTTTCAAAGGAAAGTCGAAGCCCAACTTGTTGAAGCAGGAGACCAGCAGTCTGGCATGTGGGCTGCGAATCCTGTTCCGTATGTACACAGATGAGAGCCGCCAGGATGCCTGGGAGGAGGTCCAGAGACGATTACTCAAGTGAGGAGCACATTTTGTATCACTAGTGGAAGGCTTTGCCAGTGCATCTGCTGAACCTTTCGAGCAATCTGTAGATCTGAGAATGGCACCCGCTCTTTCAGAAAAGCAGAGTAGACTCCTTATACAGGCTGAAAACACCGTGTTTGTGATGGTTTTTGATTTGCCCTCCCCCTGTTCATCCCAGTAATGGGGCTCTGTTACAGTATGTTAAATTGCTCGTGCACATGCATAGCAGTGCTCTCTTATTTTGACAGAATCCACAACCTATGTGGTGTTGAAACTTTGTACAGATCATTTACCGTTGGTGCTGGATTCACTGGTACCACAGTGATCTTTTTGCCGCATTTACCATTTTAATAATGGCTGATAATTATGTTATTTCAATCTCTGTGTGCATGTATCTGCATGTGTCCAGAGCCAAGCAGTCATCCATCATTTACAGGGTTATGTGTGCGAGTAGGAGGGCGAGATGTTGTTTAGATGTCAGCAACCACAGTAGATTACTTTTGGGAAAGGCACAGCATGAACGACAGCACTTTGCTCGGCAGCACTTTGAAATAGAAGAGGAGCTTTCTAGATGCAAAGGAATCAGCACACTGGTTCACAAAATGGTCGTCAACCCCATTTCTCCCCCTGCCTCATCTTCCTCCGTTTATGGTGAAGTTCAAAACAAAACAGAATCTGTCTCTTCTACTTGGATTTTTTATGAGCACGAAGATGAGAATAGTTGCAGGTGCGAGAGCAGAGGATGATGGATGAGACAGAGGTGCCACTATTTGTCACTGTGTTCTTTTTCTCCTTCTCAAAAAGCGCCCGCCATCCAGAGGCAATACAGGCGCACATTTATTTTTAAAATGCACATAACTGCATCTGTGCTTAGCTGAGCCTACGTTTGATCAGTGCAGGATCCAAAACGGATTTTAGAGGCAGTTTGGTCCTCGGAGGCTGTAATACCAGCGAGCTGCGAGTGTCAATGGAGGGAAGGAGGCAGAGAAAAGGAGGATGAATTCTTAACAGATGGAGCTGATGTCAGAAGAGGCTGGAGGGTCAGAGAAGAAGGTCAAAGGGTTGCATCAGTTTTCCTCACATAAAAGCTGTGAAGAAAAGCCATTTCCACCAAAAGCTCAGTCAGCTTTAACTAGTGGTCACTGATCAACAGTGATCTTCGTCAGCAACTTTCCATTTGACAAGGGAGGCAGAGAAGCAGATCCTGTTTGTTACAGAACGAAGCAATCAGGAGCAGTTTTAGAACATTTGTTTTCTTAACTTGCAAGTTTGTTCTGTTTTGTGTTCTCTTGTTGTGTTCATGTGCATTTCTGATGGGTTCTCTTTTGTGTAGTGTGTGCAGTGAAGCTGTAGCGTACTTCTTGGCTCTGACCTCAGAAAGCCACAGAGAAGCCTGGACCAACCTGCTGCTGCTTTTCCTCACCAAGGTGCTAAAGATCAGCGATGAAAGGGTAAGAGGCCGAGACGCCCCATGATGCCTGTGATACGTTTACAGGAACATTGAGCAAAAACAGTGGACGAAGCAGCGGTTTTAAAGTGTGCCAATTAAGCGGCGTATAATGTCTCATTCTGTCTCTGTCTTCCTACATCCCACTTTGTCTTTCAGTTCAAGGCTCATGCATCCAGATACTACCCTCTCCTGTGTGAGATCATGCAGTTTGACCTGATCCCTGAGCTCCGAGCTGTTCTGAGGAAGTTCTACCTGCGCATCGGCCTCGTCTTTCACATCGCACAGCTGCCTGAGCCGGAGGCCGAACCAGACTCTGAGCAGGGACACGTTGAGCCAGAGACGGACCCAGAGATGGGGGAGGAGGCTGGGGAGGAGGCTCAGTGATGCTGCGCCACAAACAGCCCGGAACACAAAGCCTCCACTGAGGCCTCCGCCACAGATCTGTGGGGCTGTGCTGCGCCGCCTCAGGGCCCTCCGTGCGTCTTTTACGCCGAACTCTTGACTTAAATGGCTGATCATTGACCAGCTGCCTGTTAACACCCACCCGCACCCTTAACCCTGCCACCACACAAACACACACCCACGTATCACACACAAAAAGCCCAGACGAAGTACTTGATATCATAATAAAAACAATGTCTTGCACCAGGTGTAGCGTTGCTTCCACTGGATAAAACTACTGATCAACAACTGACAATTACCCATATCTCTGGTCTTATCAGAACAAATATATTTCAAAACGTGTGTGCTTCTTACTGTATATTCAAAAAAGTGAAGAATGAATGGTTTTCAACGACGTGCAAAACGACATATTCAGCAACTATGAAATGTGACACTTGTCACACATGGATAATTATGATTCTATCTCTGCACTGCAGATGGCTAACATTAGTATTGATAGCCTCTTGGATTGAACTAGTTGTACAGATCTGCCGCTGTGTAATATAATCTTATAACACTAGATTTTGTTTATTTTTGTTTGGATTATTTTTTTTTTTCCCTCTGGATTTGCTGCACTTGATATCGGTTTTGAATGCACTGGAGATTTACTTTTGTGATAATTTATTTGACTGCACCACCTCCTGGAGATTGTCCTACACAGTATGATTTGTAATTAAACAAGACTGTGGAAAGTGAAGGGTTTAAATTATTCCATTTTATATGTTCTTAGGTTTTTAACAGGGTTAGATGATGACCGGCCTTCTGGAACTGGAAGACAACAGAGCAAACTGATGCTAGCTGCTTTTGAGTCACTAGTCTGTCTTTGTTTTCATGTGACTTTAGTTTTCACTCTTGTGTACAAAATCAAAAGTTAATAATATATTTAATGTTTTCCTTTTTTTTTTTCTTTGGTTTTGGGGAAGGTTATAATGTATAGAGAAAATGACAAACGTTAGCTGTGCTTTAAGTATGAATGGGATGCATTCCTGCTCATGGATGTAGAAAACAAAATGTATATGATACAGCAATGTAAAGTTTTCTATGTTGCAAAAGATTATGTACAACTTTCTGTACGATACATCATCTGGCATTCTAATCAGGTTCTAGGTCAATAAAGTTTTTGAACTTGGTTGATTTGAAATGCAGAATCACTGAGTTATAGCATTGCTTACATTAATGATCAGCAAGGACAACATATAACTACATTAAGATGTGTAAAAATGCATACATTCACAGATTTGCACCTTACATTTTCAAATGCTAAATGGAGTAAAGTATATTCTAAACTGCAAAGAAAAGCTGGTCATGTCCAGTCTGACAGACGCTGTGCAGTAAAACCAAACAGTGTTACACAGTGAGTTATAAAATGTATCTGAACAAGGGCGTCTGCTCTCAGGAGAACCATCACCTGCAGCTACAGAAACAGTAAGTCTAGGGTTTAAAATTCCCATCCGTTGAGACCAGCTTTAGGGAGCTATATGACGTGTTGTCTCATCAGGGTTGGAGCATCCATCCTGCTGTTTGGCTTCTCTCTACAACCCGAGTGTTTTACAGTGTCTGGTGTTTCGGGCCGCAGCCAGGGCTCTGTGGCAACAGTCTCCACGGAGACGCACCTCCCCAGGGCAGAGCGCAGAGACAGGGCATCCACTTCATCACAAGACAGCCCTTTTGAAAAGTATAGGGACTTGATCCATCATTCATCCTACATTTCTTAAGACTATCCTATCTTTAAGGGTGCTTAACCTTCAGATTATGCATAAATTGTTGTGGGCATCATTTCTATGGCTATGATCAAAACTTGATAAATAAATAAAACAACGCTTTGTAGGAAAAACTGCCTGTAAGATAATAAGAAGATAATAAGCACATCCTGCATAAAATTCAACTTAAATATAGCATGCAGCTTATTGAAGCTCTTAATTCATGTGTGACAGGTATATAATCTGACAGCATCCAAACAAAACCATGGTGGGTTTTATGAGCAGCTCATTGAACTGCGTCCACTCACCTGATCTGTGGTTGTGACCACCAGCGTTTAGAGTCTTGTACAATGCCGTGGTGGTGGTTTGGGGCCCTGACTGTAAATGGCATCGTAGACTGGCTGTGTCTCCCGCTCCGATACCTGCAGTCAGTTACCTCCTGTTTAAAATAGAAGGAGATCAGCGACAAATCTTTTTTTGACCTGAAGCAAACCGATCAGGACTTTACTTCACGGACGAGTCTCCTCCGTGGCGCTGCCATCTCTAGGTGCTCCCTCGAGGGCTGAGGTGGTCCCTCCTGGTAAATCCACCCTTCACACGAATCACCACTGTTGACATCTGTCACAAAGCCACAAAATCATTTTTGTCAGAACAAGTGTATTTAATAAGCTGAATTAGTGAACCAAAAGTTAATTTAGCTAATGTAATTTCAAAATGGTGAAAAGAAAAAGTCAATTCAGTGAAATGTACCAGTGAAAGGAGTCTAAAATATCTAAAAGCCCTCTTTTCTGCCTCAGGCCTTTTCTCTACTGCCTTCATTCCCAGTGCCTGGCACTGCGCTATCACCGCCCTGCAGCTGGCGTGGGCACCATGCTCCCTTTACTGGTTCCAGCTGCAGCACAGAGACGTAAGCTGGCGTTTGGCTCAGTTAACCTGGCACAGAGACAAAGAGCTGCATATGCCTGGCACACCGACTGCTGTAGGAAGGTGTCAGTGGCGGACCTTCCAAACCCCGTCACCTTTATGAAAAAAACCACCAGTGCTTTGGAAAAGAACAAATCTGCATGTGTTTTGTTTCCACGTTGATGTAGGCACAAAAAGGAAGAGAAAGGGGAATAGGCAGTGTTTACAAAGAGATTATGCTCAGCCAGTCTCACCAATAAAATCAGCCTCAGATGGCAGCGAGGGATCTCTGGGGATGAAGCACCCAGGTTTCTTCCACTGAGAGAAGACACAAATAGAGACAGAGACAGAAAGATTAAGACATCCTGGACAGACTCTCTGTCAGAATAATTTGATAAAATCATAATGGGGTGACCACTTACAGGATGATACTGGTGTAGCTGATGGTCTAAAACGTCTAAAGAGAGTGACAGAACTTTGAGATAAAGAGCACATGAGTTTGAGAAGAAAGTGATGTTCGAATGCTCACGGACCATTGGCTTCCTGTCTATTCACGGGACGGATGTGACACTGTTGTTCACGTAGAGGTGCTTGCTGTTGGATGTCCAGACTTTGAGCGTCAGTGAGAGGGTTAGGGAACATGGCACAGTCCTCCTCACGAGATGCTGTGTTCGACAAATAAAGGCAAGATGTATCTCATACAGTATATGCCCTACAGCGTCAGTCACGTGGCTTTGTTTTTCAAATGATGCAGTTTCCAACAGCAGCAGTAACAAAGTCAGAATGCAAAAAGGTAAACACTGATACAGAGGTCACTTACAGTATTGATGGATCATTTCTAATTGCTCCCTCCTCACTTTCTTGGCAGTCTCCATTTTCCATTTCTGTCTAAATAAGCAGTTTGCCAGTGACTTGGTATCCTCAGAGCTTGGCTACATCCTTCTCAACAGACACCATCAATGCCTGACAACAGTGATCTAATGTAGCTTTCAGATGGAGAACTTATCTAAAAATGGAAGTTTGGTTAGTGATTTGCTTGATTCACCGCTAGCCTTTCATGCTTTTCTGCTCATTTTACAATCTGAAGTCGTGAGTGTTCCTCAGACCCGTGCATTAACTCAGTCTGGGAACTCATCCAAAGCCATTTCCACGGTCACTTGGACTTTACTCACGGTTAGCACAGCCAAATCGCATGTCACTGATAGATGCCTTGCATGATCTCATGAAATTTAAGCCTCAGCAAGCCCAGAAGGAGACGGGGACCGATAAAGCTGCAGAAAGACTGAAACATCTAGCTATTTCTGGCTGGATCCCTCTTCTTTGCATCAAAACCAGACCAAGGTAGTCATAAGGAATCACAGTGGGTTGCATGCAAAGTTAGCCCTGATGAGCAGTATTTTCTTCCACTAAAATAAAACAGTGGTTACGAAAAGATACAGTATATTGTATTACTAGCGGTGGATCATACAGAAAATGATACATTTAAGCATAGAGAATGCACAGAGAGCTGATTAAGGACATTATTTCTTGCAGTGAATCCGGATCTGACTTATCGCGAATGGTGACTTTCAGTACCTCTGTATTTAAGCTGGTTCAACTCCCTTATGTTTTGCTTATCAACATGTGCAGCAACAGGAGGAGGACTCCTGGCTGATGGCTGGACAGCTTCCTCTTTTGCAGATTCAAAAGCACCCACTCTGGGTCGTCGCCTGTGCGAGAGGAAAAGGGAAAAAAAACAACAACTCAGCAACTACCTTGAATATTGCACAGGTGTCTTTGAAAATTTGCCAGCATTTCCACGTGCAAAAAGGTTTACAGTTGCTGACGGTAGATATAACACCAATCTCAGCTTCATACAAGGCCCAATATCTGGCGCGAGCATGCAAATACTTTGGCCTTGTTTCCAGAGAAAGTTTTAAATAAGCTGCCCCGACGTTTAAGGCATTAAATTCAGTGATTTGCAGAAAACTAATACACAGTCAAGCATACTTACACATTAGATGGTTGCGTGGTTTACAAGATAGGTTGAAAAGATTAAAAGTTACCACATGTTTACTGTAATACAATCGAACAAACAACCCCTACTTAATTCATCACTGCAGCTGAACAAAAGGAACAGGAGGATTTTCTGAAAGAGCTCAGAATGGAGTTCTTTCTGCTGTTTCTCACCTGTTAGAGGGAGAGTTATAAGCCTCTGGTGGACCTGTCAGTCCCTGCTGAAGCCCCAGTTTTCTCTGCTCTTTTCTCAGAAATGTGCGGAGGGCTGACAGCTCTTTGATCACTTCCCGCTGACCCTCTGAAAAATGCAGGGGAAGTGACGGAAGCCATGCGTGCAAAAAGTGGTCATTTATGATAATCCACGCAGCCAGGCATTTAAAACAATCTTACCGTGCAGAGGTGGCATTTTCGCAGGGGCTGGTTGATCGCGTGGTGCCGAGCGCTCCTGAGAACATTGTGTTCCATTCATTTTAGAGAAAGTTTTAGGCTTACATGTGGAAATATTGGTATGCTTCATTCAGTGACTTACAGTCCTGGAAGAGAGTTTGCTCAAAGCAGAAGAAGACTTTGATGACACAAGATTTTCCTGTTTCTTCTGTAACGTTGGGATGGGAGGAGATGGCGCTCTCTGTAAAATAAAGAGCACAGTCACATTGTTTGAGAAGCTGTTCAGGAAAACCCCAAACTACAACAGACATGTCTTTCAGGGTTCACCATACCTGATAAATCAACTGTGAGCTTTCTTTCTCTCTTGTCCTGTCACTCTGAGGCAACATCTCTTTTTGCAGCTTTGCGCTCTTTACCTTCTGCTTGCGGTGTGTTTTGGGTTCGGAGATCTGAATTGGATTTTTCTGTTTATTCTGCAAAGAGTAAAGAAAGGTTGTTTCTCATTTCTCATTGTACAGTCCAGAGTGAGGAAACCCCATTACAGGAAGAATGAATAATGAAGTACTCTTAAGCAAAGACATGAACCACTCACCTCTGTCTTTTTTTTCTTCCTTTGCTCCTCCTCATATTCCTGCTGTATGCGAGTCCTCTCCCTCGCCAGCCTTTGCTCTTCCTTCTCATCCGCAATCCTAATACGTTCTCTCTCCTCTGCATGCTTTCTCTTGTTTTCTTCTATCTGTTTGAAATGTAAAGTTGGAGTTTATTCACAAAGTACAAATGGCTTTAACCAATAAAACTTTTATTCGCTTCCTTTCCTCAACATCGAGACTACTGGGGCTTGCTGACCTACCTGTTGCTTCAGATCTTCTTTGTACCTGTCCTGTTTGTGGAACTGCCGTGGAGATGACTGATCACTGTAACCTGCAGCAGGATTGGAAAAGACACAAACTAGTGTCCCACAAGCAAGAATAACTTCTACAAAAAGCACAAAAATGTGCATTCCACTGAAATACACTGGATGCAAAGACCCAGTTTGCCTCAGTGTGGAAGCGGGAAGACTACCTGAGAGTCGATGGGAGAGGGGAGATCTGGCTTCAGCTCCTACAGTGGACAAATTACTCCTGTGCATTTGATTCAGGTCACCTGTAATCAGATAAACAACTCCTTAAGAAATGTTCTACTGAATTTGTATTTAATGTGGCGCATCTTAAAACTATCTCCGATTTAGCAGGCTAAAAAGTCAAATCCAACTTACTAACAAGGTTTCCATTTTGGTCTTTAATCGGAGCCCCTCCTCCACATCTCCCCCACGGGTTGTACGCCATCATCTCAGCCTCAATCTTAGCATCAAGTCGCTCTCTCTCCTCTTTTTCTCTTCTTTTACGTTCCTTTCTTTCTTCGATCTGGGCAAAATAAAGGCATTTTGTTTTTGTTCTGTTTCTGCTCTCTGATACCGCCTATACCGTGGTATGTAAAACATAGGTTTATGGAGATGAACCTGGTGTCTTAGAGCTTCCTGGTAGTTCAGTAGACTCTCTCTCCTCTGCTTGGACTTGTCTGCATGAAGCCCCTCGATGGCCATGGGGTACGTACTAGAAGCGAAGAGTGACAAATCACAAAGAGGCACATGTGAGGGGACTCTTCTGGAAAAAGATTTCTTTTAAATTCTGCTTCTAACATATAATAATAGAAGGTGGTCCTCATTACAAATTTATTTCCAAGGCAGAGAGACTTGAGAGACACAGATTAACACTTACTCAGTGTAGCTATTAGCTCTGAAAGAAGGTGTTTTTTGATGGAGAATCTCGAAATTCCCAAATCGCTGGGCTCCCCCAGACAGACCATCTGAAGAGGAAAGTCCCAAAAATGCAATTCAGTTACTGCGTGCTATGACAGTCTGACAGCTTTTCTTTCCAACATTTACATTTTGAAACCTTAGACCAGAGCAGAAATGGGGAAGTTGTGTGAAAATGAAAAGAAAACAAATCAAACAGGCTGGCTGGATGAAGTGAGACCATCTGTTTTCAATAAACTGCATATCCCTCAGTCTTGAAATCATTTCTGCTGTGAAATTAGGTTCATGAACTGATATATCAATGCCTCCAAGTCCCTGATTTGGTTATAAAATGACTGCATAACAAAAAGTTTTCATCCTACAAAGACCACAGAATTGCCGGTTACACACAGCAGTGTTGCTGGTTGAAAATGAACATTTTTAATTGGAAGCAGTTGTAATACTGTACTGTGATTTTGAGGAGGATGACGATCTAATGGATTCCTGGCTCCATAGTTGTAATAGGCTGCATCATATGGAGTCTTATGAATGTTATGTGCAAATGGAGGTACAGGAGCATCAAGGTCATCATCCCTAAAAAAATTCAGGAAACACTGAGAAATTATAGAACAGTTCTATTTATTCTATTCATGTATGGGAACACAAAGCCACTGTGAGCTACCTTAGGAGGGTCACTTCTCCTTGCAAGCTAGTGAAATCCTTATGGTAGTCCTCACTGAAAAAATCCAATGGTGGGACACCTTGAGTTCCTGCTATTCCAGACCCAGGTGCCCAGGTCTTCCTTTTATGTATCTGGGACTTTCCTGGAAGGACTCTCTGCTGTGTGTCCTCATGGGGTTTGCCATCTCTAGGCGTTAGATTTGGATATTTCCCTACAGCTGCCAGATCTATTCGAGACTTGTGAGGAGCATCCCGTCTCACGCTGTCACTCTGCTGATGTGCAGCCCTGAGCTGCTTTATTCGGTCAGGCTGGAAAAAGAGAAAAAAAGATGTGTTGTGTGGGAGAGATCAGTCAAAATGAATCGGGCAGCCAATACTAAGCAAACATTAAGCTGCTGCTCATGATGGCACAGTGGCACATGTTATGACTGCATTATGGTAAGATGAGATATTTAGAAACACATCTTATTTGTTTCACAAAACTGAATTTTTTATCTCTTTATTTTAGTGCTTCTGGGCTACCCCTTTCTCAGGGTCTGTGGATCCAGAGGCAGCAACCCTCAGCTCCAGAGTCTTCTCCCTAAGAACAAAAGGCTGTTGCAAATCATCCCATTTTGACAAAACATGTCTGGTTAAAATGATGATTTAGTAATCAAATACTCACATCATTTTATTTCTCTTTTGCTCAGCCATTTGATTCAGCAACTCCTGCTTATAGCGTTCTTTCCTCATCTGCGTGACCCTCAGTTCTTCGGGTGCTCCTGCATCACAAAAGAGAGCCAAACACTCACAAGTGCTGTCACCTGCAAATCTGAAACAATTTTTAAGTGAATAAATTCCATCAGTAATCCAACAAGTAAAGCTGATGGGTAAATAAATCACTAAAAGCTCCGGTCAGTTAGAGGGGATTTTACCAATCATGAGCCCAGTTGCAAGCTCAGCCGTAGATCTTGTAGTCGTCCTCATGCCGTCTGCCATTTGTTTACTACGGAGCACAGACACAAAAACAAAGTGAGCCACTCCACGAGAATCAGGCAGTTACAGACAGCATCCCCTCTGAGCCACACCCAGCTATTATTTCACATCACAGAGCTCCTCGCAATTGCCTGCAGAGATTTCTGGTCTATAACTCAGAGACAGGGAGCGAAGCCTCGTGCTTCGATTGATCCAGCTCCTCTGACAGAGCTGGGCTGCGTAATTGTTTGCCTGGAACAGAGCCAATGCTCCTCTCTCCATGCATATATTGACAGATTATGTCACAGTAGACTTAATGGCATGAGGCCGTGAGAATGAAATGGAAACAGGGTCACTCAACCAGGACACAGTCACAGAAAAACCATGTTATGGCTATTGTCTTATTCCCTTTATATGGTGGGAGTAAGATCACTGTACATGAAAATGAATATTTCTCACTCTGACTTCTGGATCCTATCATGAACAACAGGGGCCTCCACCTCCTTTATGTCCTGAAAAGCACTGCAAAAAAAAAATTTAAAATATGCCAGACAGGTGAACCCAGCAGAAAAGCTCTCAAAACCTAAACTCCTTTCTGCCGTAATCAATGAACATACACGTAGTTCAAAATCACTCTTTGGAATTAAAGTTATACCTGTGTACTCTGTGTTCTTGGGCTCTCTTCTCTTCTTTGTACCCAGGCTTTTGAGCCCATCTGTTTTGCCTCCTCCTGCATCTGAGTTCAAACTCCTCATCCTCATCTGTGTGCAGCTCCTCATCAGAGCTGTGGGGCTCTCTCGGCCTATGGATTTCCCATCTCCTCCGCCTCCGAGAGCCTGGATTCCAAGTCCCTGAGTGTCTACCATTATCTCCTACCTCAGTCAGAGTGGCTATATCTCTCCTGGATACAGGGTGCTCCACAGGAGGAGGCGGCATGTTAATGTGGGCATTGAGGAAGGACAGAGGAGGGCCTTGAGAAGTTACGTTCATGGCATCTGACATCCGAACTTGTTCAGGCTGAAAGTGATAAAGCAATAAAACTTTCAACATGAGAACAATTTACTTTGTGACTCAGGGGTGTAACAGTTGAGAATACCTTTAATTTCAACCACTAAGTGCCAGTATAAATTCACCAAAGAATCTGTAGGTGTTTATTTAGACTTTACCTTAGACGTGACTTGAGGTGTTCCACTCTTTAACTTCCTGAAATGAGCTTGCTCCTGGAGGAAGAGGTTGTATTCTTTTTTCCTCTCTTCTCTCAATCTTTCCTGTGACAAAAAACACGTTGAATCACGCCGCTGAAGCAACCAACTATTTCTCTTTGCCAAAGCTCCACTTATGTTTCCATTGCTGTGGTTGCAGTTTGCATTTTAGGTCAATTATGTCAAACCGTACTCTTAACAGTTTACATGGATGAAATGGTGCACTATGCACAGACTTCAAAGAGCATTGCACTTCCCTGACATTCCTGTAAAATGGTGGATCTTTACTTTATTTTGACGGTATTTCTAAAAAGACTAGGAAATGAAACAACTGGCATGCCCTTGAAACCCTTCATGCACTTTGTCAGTAAGCCTGTTATCCCTCTTACATAAAAGCAGTTGCCTTGAAACACAAAACACTGCACTACAATGAACAGCTGATATCAGCATGAACTGAAACCAAACCTGCTCTGTAACATGTAACCGTGCACACGAAACATACGCACCTTCTCTGATACCCTTTCATATATAGGTAAAGAAAGTCCCCGGTGCTGCAGATGAGGCTCATGAGTTTTAAGATCCTTTTTCTAAGGGATGAATATGACAAGAAAGGACAGATAAGTGAGTCAGCAAAACGCAAGAGGAGAGGCTACACAGTGAAACAAATAGATATTTTAGTATTTACTTTAGCATTTGACCAGACCTTGGCAGCAAAATCTTTGTCATCTCCATGCAGCTCCTGTAGCATTTTCTGCTTCTTCTTTTCATAATCGATTCCCAGGAATGAAGTTAAGCCTGAACCTGAAAAAAATATAGCAGGCTGTCTTAACACTCAAAGAATGAAGCCTGTTCAGTGGCAGAAACGTACACTACCTCTGTTTCCATTGGGGGTTATTCCGTATGCTGCTGATGCTGAAGGCATATTAGACTGGTCTGTTTTGTTCATCACCGCTTTCTCACTGTGGAGAGGATTCACACAAAAACATTCACTGATTTACTTAATGGCGAAGTTGATTTCAACGCACTGCTATTCTACATACCTTTGTTTTCCTGAGTAGATGGTATGACAACATTCACTGGCGACATATTCAGGCAAGTTTCCGCTTCAGGCTCCCAAAGAAACGTCTTCGTATACGAACAACCAACAGGAACCACTAGATCTGGATCTGTACACAATTGATCATGTAAACACGTGTTCTTGAGATCAAAGCGCATTTGTAAGTGTGCCTACAGAACACATACATGTCATTTTGATATACATTATTCCGACTTAAAACCCCAACCCCTGACAAATGCTGTTTTCTACCGCGCAATGCACAAAGCATCATACGTTGCTAGGGACAACCATGACACAAAAGTTGTCCCTGGAGGCTAAATAACTCTGCTAACATGAAGCTAAAGGCAAAGTTTTAGACATAAATTAAGAATTAGTCTTCAAAATTGACAAGTTGACACTTGTCAGTTTAGAAAATCTTTCATCGATATATGTGCCCCTGTAAGGAAAAAGTTTCCCAACAACAAACGTTAGCGATCAAGTTTTAACTGGCCTTGACTGTTAGCCCGTTGAGCCTTGCTTGCGAGCTTTCCCGTGACTGTTTTAGGTGGATTAATGAGTATCAGCTCCAAATCAGTCGATTCGTGAGATAACCAGCCCTAAATAAAAGCAGAGCCCCGGACATGTGAGTGAAAGCCCTCGCTGACATGCCCGCCTTTCTGACAAAACACCACTAGATGTCAGTGCGTTCCTTGCAGTCAGTTGATGTCTTCTAGGACTAAACCATATGTCAGAGGGGTGCTTATACTTTAATAAGCGTAATAAGCACGCCAAGACTTGCATCGAGTCTTAATGTATTGTTCTCTATTTTTTTAGTTTAATGTTATAAAATCATTTATGTCATATTAGTGATATATAAACTGTGGGTTTTTATAACAGTAAGACAAACGGCCTTTTTGGTTCCATTTTCGTGTATTGGTATCGTTCACTGTCATGGCTTCCTGAGCGAGCAGACGTTGGGCCCTGAATATCTTAGCAGAAATATCCATTTTCTTCGTTTATTTGTGCAAACATTGGGACTGTGACGACTCTTTTGTCGTTTTCGCTTCTCTAATTAACCATGGCCGGGAGCAGTACGGCTCAGAAAACATGGGAGCTATCAAACAGCATGCAGGAAGTTCAGAGCATCGATGAAATTTACAAATATGACAAAAAGCAACAACAAGAAATCCTCGCTGCGAAGCCATGGACAAAGGAGTAGGTTCAAACGTGATGAAGTCTTTCGTTTTAAGGGACTTAAGTGTTTGTCGAGCTAACATTTTGTGTATAGTTTGTTGTGTCGGTTAATGCTCGACTAAAAACTAGCCTAACGTTCTGTTTGTCAACAGCAGTAGAGCAAACTGTATGTATGTGGCGTTTGTTTACATGTGTGTATCTATTAACTTGTTTGATAGAGTTACAGATCCATGTTGTTGTTTTTTTATCCCAACCCCATAGTCACCACTACTTCAAGTACTGCAAAATCTCAGCTTTGGCCTTGTTGAAGATGGTAATGCATGCCAGGTCTGGTGGAAACCTGGAGGTGATGGGTCTCATGCTGGGGAAGGTGGATGGTGAAACCATGAACATTATGGACAGCTTTGCTTTGCCCGTGGAAGGGACGGAAACCAGAGTGAACGCCCAGGCGGCAGCATATGAATACATGGCTGCCTACATTGAAAATGCCAAACAGGTAGGACTGACTTCCACTCATACACACTGTAGGCAAAGGAGAAACAAAGCTCTACATCCACATTGTCACTGTTCACTATCAACACTTTTCTGTGGATGTTGTGGACAGCACAGCAGTAACATTTCTTTGATTCTTTTCTCCTGTTTTTTGATGGAGACATTAAAAAAAAGTACTTTTATTTTATTATGTTGGGAGGGTGTCGTAGATTTATTTGAACCGTCTTTATGCGTCTTTATGCAATGATAAAACAAACTTGTAACAGAGTGGATAAGTCAGACAGATTTCACAGTGGACTGGTGAGAAAAAATTCAATAGTCTCACAGCCCAGGGAAATAACCTGTTCCTAAGTCTGGTGGTACAGCTTACCTGACTGCGTTGTCAACACGCTGCGGCTGGAGTCTTGAGTTCTGACGACTCACCTCACCGATGCCACCGTTACTCGCTAGATGGACACTAATCTTTTAAAGCAACCGCCCGCCTTTTCTGTCTCAGGCCGTCCTGCTTTCATTTGTGATGTTTCCAGTGCAAATGCTTTCTGTTGCTCATTTGGAAAAGACAACAAGGAGTGTTGGGGAGAGTTTAGCCTCTGTTTGGTTTCTTTAAGAATTAAAAATAATTTCTGAGCCTTCTTCACCATGACAGAGACGCTGGTTTCCCACCACAGCTTATCTGTGATAATGATTCCTAGGAATCTAAAACTGGCTGAGCTGCTCTACCATAGCTGTAAACAGGAGTGGGTATCTTTGTCTCCTATTTCCCAAAAACAACAATTAGCTTGTTGGTCTTAAAGATGCATAGAAGTAGGTTGTTTTGTTTTTTTTAATCAAGATCTGTTTCATACATAAACCTTTTGTCATTTTATTGAAATTTAACGACACATATAAAGTTCAGTGCTCTAACTTTCTTGTGTCCCACCCTGGCCTCAAACATCTTGCTCTGTTATCTTTTAATGAATTGCAGTGAGGCTCAAATGATTTTTACAAAGGAAGATGTATTTTCTGATAATTCGCCTTTTGTTTCTGTTCAGACTTAAGTAATATAGTCACAGAAGGAGAAAAATAATTGCATATTATTTTTAATCTGGCAGGTTGGCCGGCTGGAGAATGCTATTGGCTGGTACCACAGTCACCCAGGCTATGGGTGCTGGCTCTCAGGCATTGATGTCAGCACTCAGATGCTCAACCAGCAGTTTCAGGAGCCTTTTGTGGCTGTTGTGGTAAGACAAAATCAATATTTACCAAGATTTCTAATTTCCAGCTGTTTTTAAAGGATAAACAAAAAATATATATATATATTTTAAGTATAATACACATTTATGTAGACACAACTGAGAAGGTGAATGATGTATGAGTTGTAGTTTTCTGTGTTGTGCTGATGAATATTTTGCTATTGCAACCATATATGCGATTTACGCTTCATTTGGTTCAGCGGTGCTTGGATGCCAGGGGCGGCGAGTAATTAAGTGTGTCGTTTCAGCGCTCTGACAGCCACAGCAAAAGGCTCTTGGTGGCCATATTTGAGTAGTCCCTGGAGAATTGTTTGACCTCTGACATTGTTTTCCTGTTCTACTGTATCTTGCTTCCTGCAGATCGACCCCACTCGCACTATTTCTGCAGGGAAAGTCAACCTCGGTGCCTTTAGAACGTACCCAAAGGTAGAACCAAGAGAGAGCTTTGTGTTTTTATGTACATTTTAAATTTTGTTATTAATATAAACTTTGTGGATGATTTTTATATATTAGTTTTTAAATTCAGGTTTTACTTAAATATATATTTGTCATACAGTATAATGCAGATCCTGTAATTGCCTGACTGTCTTGTGTTTATAAATTAATGTTTAAAAAGAAAAGAAAAAGCTCTTTTTTTTTTTTTACTTTTCCTCTCTGGATTTTCAGGGTTACAAACCTCCAGATGAGGGACCGTCTGAATATCAGACAATCCCCCTGAACAAGATAGAAGACTTCGGTGTGCACTGTAAACAGTGAGTATTTCTAGATATTACAGTGTTATTGAATACTTATATTTACCCTTTAATTGTGGCTCAAGTTTTTTTTCTTTGATTTTATCCCATTTAGGTATTACGCCTTGGAGGTAACATACTTTAAGTCCTCCCTCGATAGAAAGCTCCTCGAACTCCTTTGGAATAAGTATTGGGTTAATACCTTGAGTTCCTCGAGCCTCCTCACGGTATGTAAGCAACTTCAAAAATCTGAATGTTCACTAATTGTTTGACAGTTTGATGTATGGTTAATTATTACACTATAACTCATTTAGACACATGGTCACCCGCCTGTGATGTTGTGATTAATTGCTGCTTATTAGCTCAGCCTCCTTGTTTATTGACTCTAATAATAAGCTGTATGTGAACGTTTTAACTAAAGAAGATTAGTACTAAAGTTGGACTGGACGCCAGTGAGATGCTCCTTTCCCCTGCAGTTCATTCTAAAGATTGAAAGCCCCCTCGTGTGAATTTGCGTTGTGGTCTCAGTTGCTCTGTCGGGAGTTTGACTCAAAAGTCTAAATAAACATCAGGCTTATCCAAACAGTTAGCTTTTTGGCATTCAGGATGAAGATGAATTGACTAGATGTCAAGAACGAGCTGCTCCGTGGGTGACGAGCTTTGTCAGTTGCTACACTGTCACTCTAGTCGGAGGCCCCTCGTGTCATTGTGTTTTAATTACCTTTTCTACAATAAACACAGCCTCACCTTAAGCAAACTCCACTGACTTCTTTTCATTCACCACAGCTCGCAAAGTGTCCGTACGGCTCATTGAGGCAGATTTGTTGCCGTTCTGCGGGAAAAAAAAAAAAAAAAAGATCATTTGGGGGGGTTGGAAAATCTTGAAATAGTTTTTGTTGGCGAATTGCGCGTGAATTGTTTCCTCTGTGTGTGCGTCGGTCAGAACTCGGACTACACCACAGGCCAGGTGTTTGACCTGTCGGAGAAGCTGGAGCAGTCGGAGGCCCAGCTGGGTAGAGGCAGCTTCATGCTCGGCTTGGACACACACGACAGGAAGTCTGAGGACAAACTGGCCAAAGCGACACGAGACAGGTGGATGTTTTTTGTTCTTGATGTTAGAAATAAATTCCATTTATTTTTGGACTCTTGTTTCCTTTGTGTATATTTATATTATTACATATATTCTATTAGATGCTCTAAAAAAAGTGGCTGATGGTACAAAATTCAGCTCACATTTTGTCAGGTTGTGATGTAACATATTTGCCCACTAAATTGATTTGTTGACAAGTACATTAATTCCTGTGTTAATGAATTATAACTGTATTGCATGTCTTTACTGAGGTTTCATGGATGAGCCAAAGCTTTTTAAATGTCTGCCATTGTCCAAGCGTTTTTGGCACAATGTGACAATGTATTATCTTCTTTGCAATTGAAAGTCAATTATCCAAACGGTTCATTGTTGATTTTTGCGTCAATTGGGTTCTGAATTTATTGCAAACACTTTCGATTTATCTGCACTCTTATGCCTTTTAAGACCTTTTGGATTTACAAGCTATGAGATTTCTAGCTTAAAAAATCTGGCATCGTTCTCATATTTTATTTAGTTTTGTTTGTCCATTTGAATATGCAGCATTCAAATGAAGCACACGTGTAAGAAACTGCTTATAGGAAAAATCTCGTCTTCACTGATGTAGAAGTCAGATCTCTGTGAGCGTCGCCTGTTCTTCTGCTGCAAGCGCTAATCTCCCCTTTCTGTTCTGGTTTGTTGTAGCTGCAAGACGACCATAGAGGCAATTCATGGGCTGATGTCTCAAGTCATCAAGGACAAACTCTTCAATCAAATCAACACATCTGCCAATTAAAGCCGAACACACGAAGCAGATTGGATTTCACCTGGAAGCGTTTTTTCTTGTGCATGCCCAGCTCCTCTTTTAGGGTTTTAGGTGTATGTCTAACTGCTCAGAGTAGCATCTCTTTTGGAGTGATTTTTTTTTTTCCCTTTTCTTTTTATCCTAGAAGTGGGTCATAAATGCAGTAATACGTGCAAGAAAAATAAAAATCAAAAAGCACCGTGTGTGGGTATTTCATACATTTTAAACAAAATTCTATGCATTTTATTCTGATGCAATGCAACAAAGTTTAGATGGTGTAGCAAAGAGTAAATTGGATTAGGTGGATATTTCTCTAAAGATACTCAGTCTAATACACATACCGTAGGTTCTCAGTGCCCAAAGCAAGGCAGACTTTTGCCCTTTCGCGGTTTGGCTGCTAATTTAAACGTCTTTTGTGCACACAACCCTCTGCGGCTAATTCAAGTCACACACTGGTCACATTTAACACAAACGCAGCACCGGTCAGTCACTTGAGTGTAGCCTGTCATAGCATTACATAATGGAACAACAAACCCAAGCTTCTGCACAGGCTCAGCGGGAATCGACTGCCTTGTGTGGGACGTCTCTGCGGAGTCACTCCCCGCACAGTTTGGCTCTCGCTGACACACACTCTGGCGGCGTGTTGAGCTCGGCAGGTTGTGGTGTGGCAGTGATGCAGTGCAGAGACCGAGGCCGTGCACACAGGAATCTATTCACCCCACGTACCTGCTCTGCATCGAGGCAGACCCTCGCCAAGTCTGCCTTTCTCTTTTTTTTTTTTTTTAAACTGACAGCTGCTTTGGCCTGGGTTTGTCTCACGTCTTGTTTTTATGGTATTGTAATGGCTCGATGTATATTTTTACTGTCATGTATTGCAGAGGAGAGAATCCCAGCGGGACTGTGGAGGTGCCTGTTTTTCCTCATATGCACAAGCTTTGGCACCACTTCTTATAATGATTTTCCTTAACCATTATTTAAGCCATGTCTTCAAACCTGAGGGTTTTCATTATAGAAGAATAGGAAGAAGAATCTTATTAGGTTATCTTTTAATGTAATTTAGGAATCTTAAAATAGTTGAATAAGGATTTCCGCACAGTCTACTGAATTCCTCGTTTTTTGCCAAATATTTAAATGTATTACATGGATGACTGTCTGAGGGCTGAGGAAGTATTTAAAATATGCACTTCTAAATAGTTTTGCTCAATGTTAGGTCTTTCATGGTGATTTTTGAATCAGTGAAACATATTGAACTCGTTGGATATGTAAATAGTGATTATCACCAGATGGACATTTGTATGCATGACTAAAGATGTAATACAAAAATATATGCAAATTCTCATCATGTCAAATTGTGGGCAGCCAAAAGTCCACTGCCACTATTTTTTAACCCCTTTTTTAGAAAAACATTTCACAGTTTTCCAGCTCCAAAGTGTATCCCCTTTATTACAAGGAGGGAACACGTGGGTGATTTGACTGCTGAGAGAGCAGTAGATTTATCAGACCGATTAATAGCAGTGACTGACTTATTGACACACACTGGCCCTACATCTCTGTTTAAATGGCCCAGCTAAGATCTTGGATTGATTGATTTGTCAGGCGTTAAGCCCACAAGTAGGGTGCCGTGCGTGAAAGTTGAACCAGCTCAAAAAATACGGAGGTACCACACTTCCTCCCCACCATATGCGTCTGCATAAGTGGAGGCAAGGCACTCCCGCACAGGAAACTCAGGTCGTGACATGATGTAGATTAACAATGCAGGGGTCACTGGATGTGGTGGGGTCCCCACTTGGTATGTTGTCTTAAAAGACAATCACCGTCATGTGGAAAGTCAGAGAATATTAACGGCGTAAAGTCTGAATGTACATTGGAAAAAATAATAGGTTTATGTGTCAAATATACCCATGGCAGACTCCCTTTAATTACTTAAATATGGCGATCCCAACCCACCCAGACACACACACAGGCGATTACTAGAATAATTCAACCGAATTATGTTTATTCAGTTTCGTAAAAATAAATAATGTCTGTCTTACCATTCATCATGCTTTCATTTAATTTCGAATTTAATACCGCTGAGTTGCAAACAAAGCAGATAAGTAATGTGCATTGTAACAGCTTGTCCGTTTTATTAGCTCTTTTACTTCCGCTTTGTCGGTGTTTCACCAAATTCGGTGACCTTTGAGATTCAGTGGCCAACGCGGTCGCTTTCCGTGGTTTCCATGGCGACCTCACGACGATCTCAAACAAAACAGCTCAACTCACAAATTGCTTACAACTTCTTCGAGACGTTGACTTTGGTGGGCGTCTTCGAAATTGTTGGTGGCGACGACAGGTATGGAAAAAAAAAACAATTTGACATTTTTACACACGTCCAAATTCGCCACTTAATGGAGGAACTACGAGCTAAACGTTAATGCTGCGACAGCTAAAGGCTAAGCTAGGTCTGCATTTCGTTTAAATATATTGAGATGGTGCAGGCGCTTTTGTAACTCACTTCGGCTTAATAACTTTTTTGCAACTCTGGACCTCATTGTCACCTTTCCTTTTTCACTAACTTCGTTGTGTAATTCCCATCATTCACGTACAGTACTGCAACCGGACAGCTATGAGTGTCGCACTTTATTTGACAGTGATAAACTGCTTTCCCCATGTCCCTGGAAACCAAAGTCCCGGGGGTGTAATAATTCAGTTAGTCGACTGCTTCTGTCCATAGTTCTGCTCCGGATGATCGATCAGTGTCTCTTCTCCTCTATAACCTCGGCCTGATACCTTAAGATCAAGTGTGGAAAAGACCTGCTGTCACTCCTTTTTTGCCCTCAGCAAACACTCGCAACCCATCCCTTCCACGTGCCCTCACTCGTGCCAGACACTCACATTAAAAGAAACACAAATCAACCACAAATCAGATATGATTTTTTATTGGTGTATATTGTACAGTTTTTTTTCTTTCGTAGAAATTATGTGTTTTGTGCCTTTTGTCTCATTTTGGGCATTTATTGCTTAACTATAATTTGTCCCTTTGTTGTGATTTGTTTTATAAGACCAGAATATTTGTCTCTGCTTCTTGATGATCATGTTTTTTTTGTTCCCTTTTGTATCCGTTTGGGTGTTTTTTTGTTGCCATTTTGTATCTCTGTGGTAATTCTTTGTGTCTAAATGTGTCTAATTCTTTTTTTTTTGTCTCTTTACCTTTAATTGTTTCACGCTGGTCTCTTTTTACATCTCTTCATTGACATCTATTGCTTCTAATTTGACTTGATTTTGGTGTCTCTTTTTGCTTGCTTTTTGTCTCTTTCTGGAATACATATCGTGTTTCTGGGATCAGACGAGTGCCCGACTGGACTTTGTTGGCCCTTGAGCTAGTTCAGGTACCTCTCTGTGCACACTGACAGCTGTTTATTTACCAGGTACAGAGGTGATATATGATCGAGTCTATTTTTTCAAAAATTCTGTATAAGAAGTCAAAGTGCAAAATGTAATACTTGTCTGGTCAAGCTCATACAAAAGACCCCTTGGGGATCTGAATATAAGGAAGCAGAGGAAGCTCAGACTGCAGTGATTACAACAGAAACTCTGTGTTTTTTCTTTACCCCCTCCTCAAATAATTTAAATTACAAATTGATTGTTTTAGCCAAATTAAGGTCTGTCTTTTTATTATTATTTTTCCCATAAATGTTGAAGTTATATGCCTGTTCAAAGGAATTTGTCTGCGCATTATTTCCAGTAACATCTGTGCCACGAGCTTTCAGCCCAGGTCGCTGCTTTGGACTGAATGCTTGGCTTCAGCTGAAAAAGATTCTCTCTCTGAGGCAGAGTCTGTGACGAGCCATCATGGTCCATCTGACCGTGGAGCTGATCGCTAAATCCAGAAAGCACTTCAAGAAGAAAAGGGGCCTCTCGTTACCGGAGTATCTCAAGACCCTCACCCACCTGCACCTTTCCAGCAAGAATATTGAAGGCATTGTGAGTAGCTCGTGCTCTTTCACTGTTTGTTTACAAATGCTTCTTTTAAGTTTCCCCTTTTTTTTAAAAATGATCTCTTTCAGGGAGATATTTCCATCTGCAGTAACCTCTCGGTTCTTTACCTGTATGATAATCAAATCACATACATTTGCAACCTTGGCTTTGCCTCCAACCTCACCCATCTGTACATGCAGAAGAACAACATCACTCACATCGATAATCTCGACAATCTGCCCAAACTCTCCAAACTGTGAGTAGCCTATTTGGTTTTCTGTGGTGTGTTAATTGCTGGATGTTTAAGGAACGTGTGTGTGTGGTTTTTCTGCTCTGTAGGTATCTGAGTGGAAACAAAATCGCAGTGGTAGAGGGTTTGGACCAGCTTCGTGAGCTCAAGGAGCTTCATTTGGAGAATCAAAGGCTGGCGCCGGGGGAGAAGTTGCTCTTTGACTCCAGGACTCTCCTCTCACTCGCTGTATGACCTATTTTTCACACTGTTCAGTACAGAAATAGCTCAAGAAAAAAAAAAACATTCTGCACACCTGAGCAATGTGGTCCTCCTTCATTTGGTGGAGCATCTTTAAGGAATCAAAACATCAAAGGAAAATAATTTTTTTTTTATTTCCCTTAATTCTTCCTTTTCTTAATCAAAGATATGAGTGGTGAATCCTCTGGTGGGTAATCACATCCAGCTTAAGAATTCTCCGACTCCTCAGACGTGTTTGATCAATATAAACGCGGTATTATGCAGTTTGATCATGTCAAAGAGGCCTCTGTTGCTCCCCGTGGTCAGACAACTCAGTTTGGTCGGTTGACTTTGTTTACTGACCCGGGCCGAGGGTAAACACGCCTAAAAGCTTCAAGCGCCCTGCTTGTTTGGAGAAATTAAAGAAATTGCCATGTAGATTCAAAACGTTCCAGCTTTTTGTATAAATGCACCATTATGGTGCATGTTTAGCAGCACCGGGATGGTTTGGTGAAAACTCATTTCGATGCATAATGCAACTGGATCACAAGCAAAGTAATGTGCTCCTCTGGGAGGCTGTTATCACAAAGAAAAGCTCTGACAAATGTGATTATGTCGATGGTTTCTGGGTGCATATTTCCACTCATTTCATTATAATGTGTTCTGTGTCTGTATCAGAAACATGACTTAACTGTCAGGTTCGATACTTTTTTATTTGGCCACAAAAGCACGTGTCTGTTATTGTGTTTGTAATGTGTCATGACTGTCTGTAACATGAACTCCTCTCTCTCTTCATTGATATGAATTCTTTGCGCAGGAATCTCTTTGTGTCCTGAATATTAACAGAAACAACATTGATGATATCAGGGACCTGTCGGTGCTGAAGGAGCTCCGACATCTTTCTGCTGCCGATAATAAATTGCACCGCATTGAGGTGAGCATGCGTTTTTTTTTTTTTTAGGACTCAGCTTCCACCGAAGACAGAAGAAGAAGAAACCGATCCCATTTACTGTGCGGTCACAGCCAATCCGACCACATCACTGGAGCCATGCACGACACGTCATATTAAAACCAACAGGCCATCCATTAGCCGATCGGGTCGTCATTAACATTGCGCTGTGGCTGTCTGCAGTGGCGTGTGAAATGACATGGAGAACGGGGCTGTAAAAGAACCAAATCCCACAAATCCTGCCAGAGGTTCCCAGTCTCCACGACGCGCACGCGGGGTCAGAATTATTCAACAAATCAGCGAGCCGTTCCCCTGAGACTTGTCTCACTGACAGCTTTAAGCAAGCACAAGTTTCTCTCTTTCCTTGGGAGGTTGTTTTTTTTCCCTCACTCCCTCAGAATCCTCAGTTTGATATCCTAAACCAGCAGCAGATCACTTAATGTAAGATTCATCTGTTGTGGAGACGGGATTTGAGCTCGCCAACCTCTCATGGTTCAAGCTGCCTTTTGTGTGAATTGATTTATGACCTGAAAAGGATGATAGCTTTATTTTTACATCACGTTTAAAGCACTTGATAATTGACTTCTTCGTTGCTGCGGCCACCTCCTCAACTCAAATCATTTTCTTTCGAGACAGATGATGCAGGTAATTGTTACGCACGTGTCATTTTTAGGGGATATCTTCTATAATTTATACAACCCGTCTGCCACTATTGATTCCGCAAAGACAGCTCTCTGAAGGATCAATTTCTTCTTCGGCACCATTCGGTTGGAATCCAGGGGAAACATTATGGATTTTTGAAATAGATTATGACAGGCAGTCAGTCGGGGTGACAAATGGGCAGCATCTTCGGAGGCTGTTATCCGCGCGCGGGGCAGAGAGGACAGAGGAATCGAAGCTCTGGTCAAATACAGGTTCATAACTGGCCCATCATTAGTCCAGGCGAGAAAGCCAGCCAAGCTCAGTGAGTATCCGGCCCATGCTGCTCTCCACGCCCCCGCGTGGGGGGCAATTTGGCGCTGGGCTCGTCTTCAGTGAGGGCCTTCTGAGTGACGGCCCTGACACGATCATTTATCAAAGCCTGGGAGCGCGTGGTGCTCAGGGGTCCCCTCTGAACTGATTGCAGCTCGAGCTGGAAAAGTGGAAGCGCTTTGGCCAAGACAGGAAGGCAATGAACAATCAGAGCGTGTCCAGAGAGTATTCATATTTCCAGGCTTGGATTAATGTGCCTTTAGATAAACATACAACTCCAGGCAACTCGCTGGAGGAGCCAGCCTCACTCCGCCCCAGGAGAAAACTCGTAGTTACATGACACCGGCGACACTGTTTATTAAAACAGACTGATGTGTTGTTTATGCCTTCTATTGGCCTTGTACTTCACATTAACCTTCCCTTAAACCACGTCTTTGAAGGCTTCCCTTATGTCGGACTCTGATTAGTGGTAAATGCGCACTGTGTATGTTCACGGCACAGTTAGTTATTTCTTGTTTAGTTACTGAGAAAGAAACACAACGCTGCCGTGTGAACCAGTGGCGGTTAAAACACAACAGGTCAAAGTTGATGTTTCTCGGTTTTTTTGTTGTTTTTTTTTGCGTGTCTTTGCAGGAGTTGGAGGATGTGCTCGGCCTCTGGCCGCGGCTGATCCGCGTGGATTTGAGTGGGAATCCTGTGTGTAAAAGATCAAAGTACAGAGACCACCTGATCACTGTGTGCAAAAGCATTGGTAAAATATCATATATATATAATATATAATATGATGCTCTCGCTTGGGTTCATATTTGAGTAAAACAAAGTGCAAGAAATATCCACTGTTCCTTTTACATGTGTGTTTATTCAAATACTTCATTTATCCTTAGAGACTCTCGATGGAAGGGAAATTAACGAGTTAACCAGGCAGTTCATTATTAACTGGAAAGCATCTAAAGAGGCCAAGAAGAAAAGACACAAGAGGCGCGTGCTGCTTGAACCGCTGATCACCGTCCCTTTAAGCAGTAAGTCACTGCACGCTGTACTTTTATTTAATCAACTTGAATGTTGTTGCCCACATTAACTCCACAGAGAGCTATCATTTGTATGCAGCCACCTCTTTAATCCGTGACGTTGTTGTTCTTCAGTATAAAGTAGAAAAACAAATCGCTCTGAGATGGTTGCCTTTCATTTCTCCGCGGAACGGATTTTTGTCATTAGTCGCCCTTTTTTTTTCCCTGCGCGCACCTCCTGCGTTTCTGACTTTGTTTATGTTCCAGATGACTTTAACACGGGTCAGGGTCCGCATCCTGGTCACATCTACAGCCCCTATTACACGCAGAAGTGGAAGCAACAGCCGTCTCTCAGGTCCAGTATCCCACTATAAAGACAGTTTACAGCTCAGCTCTGTTTTCTTAGTTAAGTGACTCATTGAAGAATGTTAGATGTTGTAGCTTTACGACTAAAGAGCTGTCACACAGAACTGATGTGCTGTAAGAAAACGCAAATTATCGATGATAATAACAGCTTTGTGCAGAAGTGAAGTTGTTTGGGTGACTTGTTCTATCTTACATACACTTTTATCTTCGTTTTATTCTAATGTCCATCCTTCTGCCCTCTTCTTTGATAACTGACCTTGACGGTGTTTCTTTGTGCTGTTCATAAATGACATTTATCAATTTTGTTTAAAAGAATAACTGGAGTTCTCCTCTCCGATCTCTTAGGACACCAAAATGGAAGATTCCTATGAGTGGACCCTGTCATTCGACCATGTCATCGCTCATCTGCAGTCAAATGAATGCATAAGAGGAGCCAACAGTCTGCAGAAGCGTCCTTAAGTCAGCCAGAGGCCGCTGCCTTGCTTTAACACCTTGGTCACTGTGGCTGTGGATCTATTATTTTTGCATGTCCAGCAGGACAGACTGCCATCAATCAGCTGTGGTGTCCATAGCTGCAGACGTCACTGCAGTATCTTTGATCACAGTGCTACAAATATATATATTTAACATGACATTTGATTTGAACGATCCTGTTACTGAACTATTCGTCTGAGGATGATCTAAAGAAAGTAATGCGTAAAACAGCATTGTTTTCCTCTCACTTCCACAGCTGGTTTATCTCTGATCTAGATTTTTTTTTTGTTTTGTTTATGTTTCTGTAGAAATAAATCATCTGTAACAATTCAAAGCGCTCCTAGCAGAGAGTCTGACATTTTCTATGACGTATGCCATTTTTCTCCCGAATGTGTCGAGTAAAACGAGTGGACTGCGAGACGCAGAGTGGCACAATCTAAATGATCATTCTGCCCTATTATTACAAGTCTTCACGATATCCAAAGCACAGCAGCACGCGCCTCTCCTCATACAACCGTGATGAATGAGCCGGTCCCGTTTGTGCAGCAGGCAACGCGGGAACAATGCGGATGTTTTTACTGTCAGCGTTTGAATGAGTCCTGTAGGAGCCACGTGGGTGTGTAACCCCTGAAAGATGCGGGATAATTAAGGAAACAAGCTTGCTTAACCTCCTCTAACTTCGCCTTGTAATTAGTGGCCCCGAGCAGCACCGTTACTCCATCCTTACAAAAACAATGTTCGCAGAGAACAGAGAATATGCATATTGTGAATAATCCCTTTCATTAATTCGCCGACATCTCCGTTTGGAGCCCTGGAATCAGAGTGATTAATTTGGGAGTCTCGCAAGAATTTCCTAAATGCCTGCCTGTTGATTGCAGCGCTGGAGATTATTTATTAGCTGCTCCATTGAGCTTGCTCTTCAACACGCCCTGGCAATTCGTCAAAAATGTTTTGCATATCATGTTACACTTGTCAGTTTGTCTTCACGGTCTGTTACAAATGGCTGTTCGCTCGCCTTTATTTCTGACCACGGCGAGCTCTCCCTTTTGGTGGCACTTTTGACCAAATGTCTCCCCCGTTGCAAACTTTTTTGATAGGCTCGCGCGGAAAAATGGGCTGCAGTGTCAGGTTCGCAGCCAATTAGAGAGGGATACGGCCATCGGAGTCGGGAGAGCGAAAGAGAGCTTTGCCTCTGGCGTTGAAAAGCGAGCCTCTGCCGCTCTCACACTGAAATAAGTTGGGGGCAAAGAGCGGTCCGCTCGGCTGTGGGGGAGTGTTATGGGCCGAGCGATTAATCACGTTGGAGTGAAATACGCGTCCATCGCTTTGCGCGTCCAATAAATGAAGGGACTCCTGAGACTTTTGCGCACACAGGTGAGGAGTTGGATGCGCGCGCGCGGGGGCCGCAGCGCACCGTTTTAACAGACGCGCGAAGGACACGCTGCACGCGAAGCGGGACCTGACGCCGACGAACGGATTCTCCATCCAGAGGAAGCCCTCGTTGGGTCGCCTTCATGTCGCTTTTCAAGAGAAACACCAGAGGTAACCGGCACATATGTGGATGTCAGCACAGCTGTGAACAGCTGGCTGCGCGTCCTTTGGTCCTTTTCCCAGTTTTGTTTGTCAGTTTATGAGCTGGAGACTTGAAATGTGTCTTATGTTTAACTTGCTGCATTGACAGAATCCATTTTCATTAATGAGCTGCTGACCACAGGCATTAAGTCAAAGTGATAAATAAAAGCAATTCCTTTAATAACAGACTGTAAGTTGAAAGTTACATTAAATACAGAATAATAAAACGATATAATAAACAATCCTCATTGCAACTTGAGTTTAAATAAATAAAATAGTATGAGATCAGTTGGCCTGTTTAAAATTCAATCTTTCAAGATGTGTTTTTTCATCTATAAATCTTCAGGTTTTTAAGTGCATCCCTATGGTTGGAGGTCAGTCGCTCCGAATGGACAGCGGTAATTGCTCCGGGGCGCTGATGGATGACAGCCCGTCTTCCAGCCCGAGCTCCAGCCCCAGTCCGGACGACCGCCGCCACGAGCTCCACCGCGCCAAGGTGCTCCAAACCGGCGGGCTCGGCGGGAGAGGACGCCCGGCAGCTGCTAATGCAGCGCGCGAGAGGAGCCGGGTGCAAACCCTGAGAAACGCGTTCCTGGAACTCCAAAGGACTTTGCCGTCTGTGCCGCCGGATACCAAGCTGTCCAAACTCGACGTGTTGATACTGGCCACCACCTATATTGCCCATTTGACTCGAACTCTACAAGAGGAAGGCACCGAGGAGGGAGAGAGCACAAAACAAACAGAGGCGTTAAACTCCCTGAAAGGCGAAGGCTACCTGCACCCAGTAAAGGTCAGTGCGAATCATCATAAAATGAGAATAATTGCTTTTAATTATTTAATGATAATTTACTGTAAAGAAAAATCAACAACAAACTGAATAGACTAATTCTGTACAATTTATCGCTGCTTTAAAAAGACAAAATAATAATAGTTTTTTTTTATTTTAAACCGTTTTAAAACTTTTACAAAACCTGCAAAGTGTCCTTTTGAGCATTTGGGGCAAAAAAAATAAGCTAAATAATTAACAATTTGTTTTGTTTTTTACAGAAATGGCCAATGCGATCCAGATTGTATGTCGGAGCAAGCGGACAGTTCCTGAACAATCCTTCGGAGTCAGAGAACCAAGGCCCATCATCCTCCACCTCCAAGTAGCTCCAATTAGCTGTTCGATACCTGCCATGTTTACACGAGGCCGCGCGCTTTAATGCGGGAGCAGCACGCGCCTTCTGATTGCAGAACAACAAATATCTCACGAAGGCCCTGCCCACGAGAGGACGTTGTAAATTAATATATGACCTGAATTTTATTGTATAAATTTTTAAAAAATAAGCATGTTTCGCGTTTCTCTGTTGATGTTTTTGGCTCATCCTGTTCGCATTGTGCAGCTCCACACACGCCCCAGGTATGATATTAGCAGAAATTCCAGGGTGGGGGGGCGACGAGCCCGTCATGCTTGAGCGTGCACTTTGACTTGAGACATTTGCACTAAATGCATGTGTGAATAACTAAACATCTGTCATGTGAAGTGGTCTGTCAGAGGGTCGACAATGGAGGCTCTTCATCTCGTGTTCCTTCTTCTTTTTTTTTTTTTTTTTACATGCATGGTTGTAAATGTGTTTGTGAATAAATTACTTGACGATGGGGAAAAAAAGAGAAAATCTCCAACGGTTTTAACGAAAATGTATGAAACTTATCTGAACAAATAAATACGTAAAAAAGTTAATCAGCTTAGACCTAGTGTATTATTATCACGATTATTACTACTACTACACTAATACTGGTACTTCTTACGGAAAATAATCCGGTGCTGATAAGTCTAATAACTGAAAGTTATTTTGCACCTGACTGAGGGAACACGGAAATCCAGCATGGAATTAGAAATCCAAAAGGTCAAACGTTAAATATCAATAACAAGCATAAAAAAACCCAACAACAACACAGAGAGAGATAAAAGTAGAACAAATAAAGCAATAGCGCAGATGTAGTCTTATAAAAGGTTGGAATATTTTGAAGGCTACAATTTATGGTGTCATTTAATATTTTAAATCAGGCACTGCAGGAGAAACTAAAGTCAAACATGATGTCTGCAGGAGGGAACAATCTGATTCTATTTTACTAAGCTAAGGGCAAAGCACCGCGCTTTCAATAGGGGTGTTTGAACAGTAAGTGTGTTCTTGTAAATACATGTTACCAGAATTTCCGGTATTGAAAATAAATTCTTGACAAAGTGCGCTTTTGTTTAGAAAATGCACAAGCTAGACATTTTTGGTGCAGTTTAAATAGAAGCATTACAAAGTCTAAAGTTATCGGCGCTCACTTTTTTTTTTCATTGCCGTGGACCTCGTGAGCTGCAACGCGCAGCTCTGACGCGCATAAAGCGGAGGACAGACCGGAAGCTCTCTCTCTTTACGTGGAGACTGCCGTGGTGTGCAGCTGTGCTTACAACTCCTTCTGACTTTGCCACGTTTTCAATTCGTTTCATAGGTAAGCACAAAAACTTTTTTGTGTGTGTGTTCATAGTTTGAAAATGCGGCAACTGGTCACCTTGTTTCTTAACAGCGGAGTTAGCTTTTGAATCTGTTGTTAGCTAGTGCTAGTTAGCATGTCTGCCACGTGAGTGTGCCGTCTTTTCTCTCACTGTGCCATCTCCCCACCTTGGTTTAAACACTAAAGGGTAAGGTGCTATGTGTTCATATTACCGTTTTAACTAACATGTCGATCAGAGCACGGCAGTATAGTGACTTAAAGAATTAATTTTGGCCTCGTAGACACGTGGGTTTCATGGAACCTGACTTAAGGTTTAGCTAACCAGGAGCTCTATTTGGTCAATACATTTAGCCATTTAATCACAAGTCATGCTTATAAGTTCATATATTTACGTTTATAATTTTTATTTATTTACTACCGCACCCAGTACATAGACGGACATGTTTGGTTTAGACACGTCTTATCCCTGAAGTACAGCAATAAATCATTCTGTCTGACGATTAAAGGGGGAAAACTCCCCTCGGTGTCGCTCAGCTTTGAGCAGTTGTCTGTATCTGGTTTTGACCAAAGGTCAACTAAAGACCCGCTGGCCTGGGACTCATCCTGCTCCCTTTATTTCACTGGGGGAAAAGCCATCATGACCCTCACAGAGGACCTAAGGTCATGGCAGAGGTTGTGACCTGCTGTTGAACCTGTCCTCAGACCCGCGATACTCGCCATGCTCCCAAGCTGTGTTCGGCTGTGGCTTTTGACCTTTAAGTGATCAGTCATCTGTCCTCGCTATATTGGCTTCTCATTCAGTACATTTTATTCATCCGAGCTCACAATCAATAGTACACTGCTCCCGAAAGCAATTAGTTATAAGGTGTGGAAAACTTGGAGTGACAAACTGCATTGATCTTGGGGGTGGGAGGAGGAGGGAGGCCTTTATGTCCAAAGGGAAGGTCGTGTCAGGTTGGGTTGAAAACTTCATTTTAAATATGTTGTACTTTTGTACTCAGTTTATTCTCATGATTTCAGATGCCACACCACCTCTACAAAATAGATGACAGATCTCCTCATTTTGTGGCTCTTTAAGGTGAGTGCAGCATTATTTGGCCATTTGACATGTAATCCAATTCCATGCTGGAACAGTGATGAGTTCACTTATTGCCGTTTACCCATCAGACAATGAGATGGTGAACCTGTGACTAACTGAAATGCCGGCCTATCACAAAGCACATCTTGCCTTGCAACAGAATATCTGCTGTATATAGAAACTTTTTTTAAAAACAAATTAAATTCATTGCAATCTTTTACTCCTCCTTCAGCTGCTTCACTTCTCATGTGGTCCCAAGATGTTCTGAAGGTGAGTGACCAAACTTAAAAACAACAGAGCTTTTTACCCTGTAGACTAGAGAAATATTATTAGAGTATTTCTGTGATTTGCGTTTGGCAACTGGTAAATTATATATTTTATTTAAAAGATTTGCTCTGTGGCAGAAGTTATACATGACTTACTTACTGTGTTGAGTCATGGATTATTTTTCAAAAATTTGAGCAGCGTTTGCAGCTGGAATAGTGATGAGTTCACATTTTTGCCGTTTACCCGTCAGACAATTGAGTGGTGAGATTGTGACGTCTGAATTACCAGCTGCAACCTTTGCTTTTGCTAAGTTAAACAGACTTTCTACAGACTTGCAGTTTAATTCGATCAAACTGCTGCATCTAAAATTGTTTATTTTCTGTGATAGGTGGTGGCAGTTTCATTAACCTCTACATCTGGGTGCTTCATCTAAGCTGGTGAGTAAAGCCAGTGATCTCATGTGCTCAGTATTTTGGATTCAGGTTGTAATGATGAGTTCACTCTTTCGCCGTTTACCCATCAGACCAAAATGGGCTGCTGAAACTGTGACCAACTGAACTAAAAGTTAGCTTGTATTACTGTACAAATGAGTGGTAATTTAATTTGAACTGATTAGTTACTGTATGTTTTATATTGGCAGGGAGCCAGCTGATTGGTCAGCTCTCACTTGAAAGGTAAGTACTAAATAAGGATCTGTGTAACTTGCGTTAAAGCTGCCGTTTCACTGACGTTAAGGTCAGATTTTTATCGGTCTACATCATGTGACAGATTTAATCATGGATATTGTATCTGCATTACTACTTTTGTAATAAAACAGTTTTCCTCCTCAGTCTTTTGAATGTGTTTTTTGTCATTAAGATTGAGTCAGAATTCAGTCTGGTTTTATTTTTTTATACGTGACACAAATCCTTCACGAATAAAACTTAAACTATACAAGTACTTTGATCTTCAGTTTGTCTGACACGCATCAGAAGATAACAAAATAACATTTACATCTTTAATGGGAACCCCCCCATTTTTTTTTTTTTTTTAAATCACCTCTTCTTCAAATGTAAATTTGTTTTTTTTGTTTTTAAATGGTTTTGATTTCAGTCTAGACCTGTATTGGGGTGCTTACCTTGGTTTAACCTTTACAGAGGAGGTATTACTCCTCTGTGATGTATGTATCTGCTCCTGGTGCGTAGCTGTAGATGAAACGTAAGATGCTTTGGTGGAGCTCATCCATGGCAGCGTCTCTCCTCTGCAGACCATCCACATCTCCCACATCGCAAGGAAACGTTGCATTGGGTGGAATAATGAGAGCGGAGGCTCCTGTAGGAAGAGACCAATGTCCCATGAAAAAGAAGCAGAATTGTGATTAATGGTGCTTATAAATGTAGAATTTAAAAATAGTGTATCTGGCAGTATTTGAAATGCATTTAATAAGCATCACATAAGTAAACGGGGTATTTGGAAAGGCACTCAATCGCATTAAATAAATTGATAAAACTTCACATGGGTATGTTTTAAAACAAGCTATTTTTCTTTTAAGTACTGGTCTTATAAATAAAAAATTCTACCATGCTTTACTGTGACTGAGTTCTCACAGAGGAGTACCGCTATCACAGCATCTTCCTCCAGGACTCGAGTTCTGAGGCACAACTTGCAGTGGGCCTCTGCCAAAGAGATCCTGCAACGGCGTGCCACAAAAGTGAATAAAGTGGATGAATCAAAGCTGATACTGCCTGTATAAATGTTTAGATTTATTGTTGCTTTAACCTGACTTGTTTCATCCTGCCTTCTTACTGAAAACGATTTATTTTCATAGTTTTAGTTCCACATTAAAGTGTCACCACAGTGGAGGAAATTTGTAAACAGTTGTCATAATTCAGTGAAAAATATCTAAGCACAGGGTTTAAGTTAGCTTGCCATCTAGTGGCCGACATTGGTATTACACCTGTATTGTAATCTTCGGGCTGGGCTGTGATGCCAGAAATTCAGACATTGAATGCTTACAGTAGTTTTATGGAGGCCACAGACATCTTGACACCCTGACATTGTGTTCGAGCTCGACGGCTTGCCATGTAGTAACCATGGATTAATTTCTCTGCTTCAGGGCTAAGCTCCACTTCCAAACCCTGAGCGTAAGCCACCAGCTGCGTGATAAGAGATCATTGAGAGTTTATTTTGAATAAAGAAAAAAAAAAAGAAATGTAAAGGAATCTGTAAACCTCCTGGTAATCTTGAGTAGAAAACTCCCAGCAAGATGCGTAGTGGCATTTTCCAGGCTGTACTGCCTGCTGAAGGGTGTGGACAGTCTGGGCAAGGAGGGCCTGCTCTCCCACCCTTTCACCACAATGAATGACGAGGCCAAAGGCTTCTGCAAGCTGAAGTGGTACTGGACCCATTTCCTGCTCATAACAAACTGAAAATCAGAGGTCTCTAGTGCTGTTTACTGCGTACATTCTTACAATCCTCTTTTAGATCATAAATCTAATTAACCTTTGACCTAAAGTGTCTCTGAAACCACCATTTGAGTGGTTACTTTATTGTCTGCCTCTTCCCTGCATTATAAAGAAACAATGCAATGATTATACTCGGGGGGCTCTACTGTGGAGCCGAGACAGTATTAGTCCAGGCAAGAAAACTAAATTGTTTCAATTTCCTTTTACGTCTCTACTACCTACAAACATAATCTGAGCAAAATAAAGGTATTTTTCTCCTAGTAATGGTGTTATAGGATAAAACACATGGTCAAGTTCCAGAGACATATTTCCCATAAAATCTTAATTCAGACCTGGTATTGCTTAATTGTCCATGTTTAACAGATATAATGCTGTGACAGGACTCACTGCAGTTCCCAGTACAGCAGAGTCCGCCCTCCCAGACCGCTGAGAGGAGTCTGACAGAGCCCAGAAGCTGCACTCCACTGGAACGGAAAGCTGCTGGTCAGCATCCTCGCCGTACTTCTTCCCTGGGATGAACACAGACACAGAGTGGCTCTCCAGAACTGGGAAAAATAAAGACAGCTGATGAAATATCACTTTTTTTTTTAAAGGCAGAAAGTATTTTATACCTGACTGAAGCCTTTTAACAACCCACTTTAGTACTATACCTGACTGAATGTAATCCAACTTCTCCTTTCTGTAACAGCTGAGGTCTCCCAACATGCAAATGCCCCCAGTGGCAAGCAAGGCAGAACCAGCATGGATGTTAGCAGCACCTGCTCCATGTTCATCCCGGGACAGAGATGCAAACATCTCTCCCGAGGCCTGATGCCTGACCCCACGACACGCCAAACTCAAGCTGTATGCCATTAGTCTAGCACAAAGAGATAATAAGGGGGGTTAAAGTAAAGCTTGATATCTAAGGGGTCTAATTAATATGTGTCAAGTTTTCTAATTCAGATTGCTAAACACTCCTTTACCTGTCTATTATGACTGTGTCTGTTGTGACAGCAAGGAGATCCAAGTTATGAAACGTGTCATTAGCATCTGTTTTAGACTGCACCAAGCTGAGCAGCACACTAAGCTTGAGTGTGTTGTGTAAGCCTGGAGGAGCCACATCCAACCCAAAGCAGTGAGCCACAATAGCTGAGAACCTCCAGGGAGAAGAGGACATGCAATTCAACAGCTCAAGGAATCTGGCACTGACTTTATGGCAACCTGTAAGTAGAGGTGTGATGTATTTATTAATGTGCAAACAATACCTAATTTAACAGTCATGTGAAAAAAAAAGTACTTATTTCAATTCCAAGGTTTTATTTATCAGGACATATTTAAAAAAGGTTCTTACCAGGTTTGAAAATGAGATAAATGCAACCTCACATGAACGCCAACTCTTGACAAATTACACCGAGTCATTAATTCAAAAAGAAATAAACTAAGCCAAGGGCTCATCATTCTGCAGTGAGAACGCTTACTCCTTTTTAACCTGAAAAAGTGAAGCACTTGAGACAGTTGCCAGTCTTCCCAGGAGTAGATGTTCCCCCCAAAGTCAGACCATGCAAGTCAGAGAAACTGAAAAAACAACAGTTACATCTTAGACTCTACAGGCCTAACTTAGCACGTTGATTGTTAAACTTCACGACAGCTCAATTCACAGAGTCAGGCATGAACTCCCATGTGAACCTAAGCTAAAGCTTTTGATGATCCCAAACACGGCAGCACATTTACAACAGAATGGCTGAAAAAGAAAAGAGTCGAGGTGTTTCAATGGTCCAGTGAAAGTCCAGACCTTAAACTGATTGAAATTCTGTGGTGGGACCCTAAGAGAGCTGTGCAAAAACAAATTCTCACTGCACTGAAGTAACAGCGGAAAGATGAGTGGGCCCAAATTCCTCCACAGCGGTGTGAGGGACTGATGACATCATACAGAAATCAATTACTTTGTGATTGCTGCTGGAATCATGGGGTGTACATAGTTTTTCCAAAAAACTATTTGTAAAATGAATAATGACTCAGTGTAACAAATCATGTGTTGCTCATGAGGTTGTACTTAATTCATTTTAAGACCTTGTTTTTTAACCGTCCTCATATCAAAAACCTGGAACATGAAAGAGGGTGTATTCTCTTTTTAACATGAAAAGGTCAAGATTTACGGTCCGTCTGGTTTCATCTTGCCAACAGTGGAGATATCTAAAGATCTGAAGCAGGATTCAATATGTGATAATGTGTGTTGATTCTGCCGTACACTTTGGCTCCCACAGTCGGACGCTGCTTGCCTCAATGCTCCAGGTAATACTGGGCCACTGGTGCACATGTGCAGGAATGCCCACCACCCTGTAGAGCCGGCCGATTCTCATCGAGTTACACAGCTCATCTGTGTGAGTAAGGGAAACAAAGCAATAAGAGAGGTTGTTCCCTGTTGCCTGGTGATTATTGAAGAAACATGCATGCCACTAAAAACCTCTGCCAAAAGAAACAGAGTGAAGCCCTCGGAACAAAGATTTCTCTGTGTGCGAATTACACAGCCAGCTAATGAGTGTTCCTTGCACTTATTAACATATATGTTTAGTAACGGGAACCTCCTGTATTGAGTTCCTTCACAGGACTGGGTCAACAGAAAATGTTAATCCTGGTGCAAAGATTTGGTAAGCTCTCAGGGGTAGTGGCGGGACAATGTTATTAGAGGGGACAGAAACACTTAATATCCTACCATGAGGCACTGCACGTAGCTGTCTGCAGAAAATCTATTTATTTGAACTCTCCTGCACTAAGTTTGTGTTGCAAATTGAGCCTCATTTAGAAAACCACAGAAAATTAATGGCTGTCCTCAGCAGACGTGACTGTAAATATAAGCTATTGTAAGCACATTTTTCAGGATTAGGGGTGAATATAATGGATGAGAATCCAATTGAACAAACAAATATCGCACTTTTACAGTTGGAGGGAATCCATCTACAGCACACTAGTTCTTTTTGGTTTGCAAATGTACCCCAAGCCTTTTAATTTGACTTTTTTTTTTTTTTTTTGCCCAAAAAGAGAAGGTCAAGCGTTTCACTGAGCAGGGTCAGCTGCAGAGCAGCCTCCTCGAATATCAGTGCAATTCATCTGCGAGTTTTGGTTGTCATGCAATATACTGTCAACACTATGCTATTCCAAGAAGATTCCTTGCCAAAAACCTGTTACAAAAATAAATAAATAAACAAATAAATAGACATTCAATGCTGGATATAAGCATGTGTGGTAAAATTAAAAATGCTGTATTACCGGAACTCTTAAGTGAATGTCTGAGTTTGAGAAGAAGAAAAGCTCATTCTCATTCAATGTTGTTATTTCAGACATTTCACAGGAAAGGATTCATTTCACGTGTTATGCAGCTATTATCTTGAATAAGACGCCAAGAAACACAAAATTTGGTTTGCAACACCAGATCAGAGGAGAACTTCTAAAGTTCCTCATAATTTGATTGTTTTTCTCCATGATTCAGTATACTGGGCAGTTTACAGATGGGAAAATACAACCTGTATACGTTGTAGACTTGCAGACTTACCTCTTAGAAACAGGGTGACAGATTGGTATCTCAGCGAGCTTTGCTGATGGCCTCTTAGAACATCCAGGGCTTTAACATGGATTAGTTCCACCAGCTGTTTGTCTGTTTCCAAAAAGACCACAGGAAGGATTCACAAAAAAAACCCTAACTATGCATAATCGTCGTACATGCAAACGTAGCGTACCAAGCACAGACGTTGCCTTTAAATTACTTGAACGGGAAATTTTTACAGATGACGTTGTGGTTTTCAAATCAGGATTTTTACTGTCTCAAAATGCGTTCAGCAGCCACAGGTAGTTTTAATGAGGTGCTATTGAGTTATAATTTCTGCTGTGTTTAGCCGTTTGACACAAGAATCAGAAAAACAAGTGAATGAGAGCAGTTGTTTATGGGAATTGGTCTGTATTAAATTACTCTTGAGCTGTTTCTACAACATGATGCACACAACGCCCTGTGGTCATTCTTTGATGTGGCTGCCCTCTTCTCCTCAGGCTTTTAAAAGACTTTGGTTGGACTAACTGAATAATTTGTTGGGGTTTTTGTTCTAGTGGCATGCAAACATACTGACTCTCACCTCCCAGAACTCTGAACTTCACGTCCTCTTTGAGCTGGGAGTCGCACACCATGCAGCTGAAGTCGTTTCTTATGGTGGCTGACTCTGTGGCTCCGGGTGTGTGGACCCGGATGTGGTGGAACCCTGGAGCCAGCATCAAGAAAACGGAATGAAATATGAATCCAACTTAATACCACAAGTCTGTGAACAAACCCTACTGACCGTGGAGTATCTTTACTGTTACAACTACTACAAGACAAGAGAAACATTAAATATGAATTCAAAATACCTTCCATGCACTATACCTGTAGAGAAGGGGCATTCATCATTAATACAGAGGAATCTCGCCCCTTGGGTGTACTTTGTGACCCTCGTCATGGCAATGACTAAGCCCTCCATGGAGACAGGCCTCATGGGGCCATACACTCGAGGAAAACTACAAAGGTCCAATGTGTACTCAGGGAATGGAGGCAGGTGTGTAAAGTGCAGAGTGACATTCACCTCAAATGAAAAATAAAAAGGAGAGATAATGTTACAGTGAAAGCTTATGATCCAGGTTTGTCTGGTATAGGTATCTAGACTGCAACAGGTCTATTTCATGCCATACATTTAGACAAATTAAGGAAAGCTTAATTATAAGAATGGGGGGAGGTCCTGCCTCATTAATAATGCCACATTACTGTTAAAGTAAAAATGTCTGTCAAGCTAAACACAAAGCCATTCATAACCACAGTTTAACAGACGGTTTATTCATACCTGACTCTCCGTATGTACTTTTTCAGTAAGTGAAAGTGTCTTTATTGCCAGGAAGCAAACCTAAATGAGGAAACGAGTGAATGTTGTTAACTTTACAGTAAAAATTTCAGCTACGTAACATTTCGTTTAGGTTAGCTTACGGTTTTCACTTACTGACTGAAACAGTACGGTTGCTCTGAGGGGGTCGTGCAGAACACAGTCACCCAGCACAGGATCCACCTCCATTAAATCAGAGGGATTAACATTGATACAGAACCTGTAGACGGCCTCGGTCCGCTGGGGGTCTGGAAACATGGAGCGAATATAAGCGAATTTCAAAGCCTCGCTTTTCTGTGGTTAGGGGGGGGGGGTAATGTTACCTGTAAAGCACACAAAACTAGCGTAGAGTACCGTTGAGAGGTTTGCAGTCGTCGGTCAGTTTCTTGAGACCACCGCTTCTGTCTAAATAGACCAAAACCGACTCTTTCAACGACAAAACGTCGGCCATTGTCTTTCGAAAGTTGTTACTTTGCTGGATACTATGACAGCTGAAATCTTCTGATTTGCCGCGCGCTAACTTAAAACTGGTTGCCATGGTGACAACTCTGAGCAAAAGCTAATTGTACGTTTAAAAAAAAAAAGATTACACACATTGTCCCGCTTCTTTCCTTAGACTTTTTGTTTTATTATAGTGCAGAAGTACAGACCTACTTAAGTGCCAGTTGAAGACAAGCGTCATGGATTTCTAATTTAATATGAACAGGTTGTGTTAACGCGAACAGCAAAATAAAAACACAAAATAATCGAATGGAAAAAAAAATTAATCAAAATTTGTAAAGAAAAGTAATCGAATAAGTAGAAGACATTCTCTTTTTGTGACCTATAAACCAAAATGCTTTATTCAGCGGTCTCTCAAGTAATGCCTACATCCAGCTTTGTTAAAAAGAATGGTATGTGAGTTTATTTTTACAGGAATTACAGGACAAACAAAATGGTGCCATTTTAAGTCCAGTGAACTGTTCAAGTTTTTAGACGACTGCTTAAACATTTTATTTCTGGAATAAATTTAAGGCTTTGTAAAGGCTCATTTCAGAAAGGACCAGAAATTACATTATTTAAAGAGCAGCTGTCCTTAATTCTAAAAATAGCTTCTGTTATATATATTTATATAAATACAAACAGGTAAAATATAGAGACTTTCTTCCCATCGAAATCTGTTTTAAGTGCAGTATCTTTGCTGCTTGCTTTGGCTTCATAGAACAAGTTAATCCATCGTACAAACTTTTCCCTTTAATTGAAAAATATTACAATGGTTAAGGCAACTGAAGACCTCATTGGGAGTGTTTCATAGGAAAGAATCATCAGAAGGTGGGGCATAAGAGAAGCCTACAAAGGCGTCATCAGCCTCCATAACACTGGCGTTGACAATGGAATGTTCTTGAGCCCAGCAGACAGAATTGGGGACCATCTCCTCGGTGAACTCAGGATCGAAGTTTGAGAAATCACAGCCAGAGCTCTGTGAAAACATGAGGGAAGGGAATAAAGCTATAGGTCATGATTGGATTCTTAAATTAAAAAAAAAAATAAAATGCACATTTGTCTATTCGTGTTTGTAAGTTTGATGACATAAACTCATTAAAACGCATCTCTGCAGTGTGCTTTAGAAAGGCAAAAACAAAAAGGGCAAAAATATGTCCTCTAACAGAAGCTGCCATTAGAAAATCACACATTAGCTAATAAGTGGAAGCTGTTCATATAGATCATCATCTGTAATGTTGAACTGGTGGGACAGAAAGATGACCATTTTAATTGTAATGAATTGCATAATACATTACAGTTGTAACCTATCAACTGGTTACAATAGCATATGTTTCTAAGGAAATGGTTTCCATAACCTTTTATCACTTTTACACTGCTTTTTGGCTTTTTTCAGTGGAGCTATAAGAAAGGCAAGAATCTTAACTTTCATCAGTCACAAAGGATCAGCAAAGTACTATGAATTAAAACCTTAAAAGCCCTTTAACAATTGTTATTATTAAGGTATAGTATAAATAGAATTCGAATTCAACACAAGAACATAATTCCCTCTAAATAGATGTAGTCCTAAGAAGTAATGTGAATTAAGTCTTCAACATCAGGTGGAGTTTTGATGAAAAAGTAAGTAAGAAGTTGGATCTAATGACTGAACAGGACAGTAAATATTTACCACATTGGGTTTGAAGGGTGGGGGGATCTTCTTCTGTTCTAGATCATCCCAGTTGATGGAAGAAAAGAAGCTGTGTGCTCTGATCTCATTCTGAAATAAAAGACAAATCAACATAGAATTCAAAACGTAGTTCATTTCTGATGTTTTAGCAGGAATTACATGGTGTCATTAGATGAGCCACCAGAGGGAGCTCAAAAGTAAGAAAACAAAAAAAATCTTCAGTACCTAGAAGGTGCATTCAATGAGGAGACTTACAAAGTCATCGCTGGAGCCCAGTCTGTGTGTGCCGTCTTTCTCCAGCAGGCCTTGGAGCAGAGACCAGGCTGTGCTGGAAGCACCTGGACGCATCGCCAGCGGTTTGTGGAGAATGTTGTCATACATCTCATGCGTGTCCCTGCTATAGAATGGCGGCTAGGACGTGGAATTAGTAGAGAAAGCATGCAGGTGGATGAGCAAGATTTAGCGCCAAGATTTAGCAACATATTTCCCGTTTGAGTCATTTAAGGGAAAGTGAATAAAACTCACCAAGCCAAAGAGCATTTCATACAGCACTGATCCCAGACACCACCAGTCCACTGTATTATCATATGGCTGCTTCCTGAGGACCTCTGGAGCTAAGTACTGTTCACAAGAAGCAGACAAACAGAATAAATAACACAAAGTTCACTTCTTCTTCATAAACTGCATTTTTCACAGCAGGATAGCAAGTTAGAACATGCTTGTAAAATCTTTAACAAAACCATTTCTGCAAAGCTTTCAGTGATTGCTATGTTCTGACACCAAATACAGGACTTGTTTGGACAACTCTCGCAGACACAGAAGTACCCATACCTCAGGAGTTCCACAAAATGTAGAGGTGGTATCTGTCTGGGAAATGCCTTCCTTGCACAACCCAAAGTCCGTCAGCACGATGTGCCCCTTTTAAAGAGAGGACATAGATGTTTTTAGATAACATGTGCCACACAAGCAGCTCATTATCCTCAGGCACTGAGGCTTCTATTGTTGCCAGGAATGTTGGCTGCAACATAGCTCAGTCGGTCCCATTCACCGTTGCCTTACTTCTTCAACAAGACTAGGCAGGACAGTCATTACTAAGATGTAATCAAATCATGCGCATTCTGTGCAGCTGGAAATGGAAATAGCACTAGTGGTACAGATCTGACCGGAAGACAAGGAAACGTGCTGCGCAGCATGCTGTATGTTATGGTGTGCTCAAATAGACCTTTAGCCAGTGATGTGAACGTCATCCAAATACAAGAAGAAGAAGAAGAAAAAACAAAACAATATCATCTTGTTCACAAAATGTCTAACAGATGAAAGCTGGAGCTGTGCCACTTTGGTATATTTAGGGTTAAACTGAAAAATAGGAACACACTTCAACACTCACCTCGTGGTCAAGAAGGATATTTTCTGGCTTCAAGTCTCTGTAAAAAAAAAAAAGAAAAAAAAAGTGAATCGTTTGAAATCGGTAACCAAAACCCAATTTCATGTAATTGAAGCGTGCATGCATCACATGCACTAAGTAAAAATAGCTTCGATTTGATGCTTTCAAGATAGATGGTATCAATGTGTAATATTCATTTTTCCATTTTTAGAACAGTGGCGTGTTCGGGATCCGGTTATCTGACGAGACACATCCATCAAATAGCATTTTATTACCCTCAGTCCCAGTTTAATCAACCACCAGCACACCTGTAAACAATGTAGAGAGAATGCAGGTATCCCAGTGCACTCGCCATTTCTGCGATGTAGAACTTTGCTCTGGGCTCCGGAAAGGTCCGTTCTTTTTGAAGATGGAAGAAAAGCTGAAATGAAAATGTCCCGGCGAGTTTAAAAAAAAACAAAAAAAAAAACAATCTGTAGCCACATAAAGTAGTATCAATAATGATAATCTAAGAGATTAAATTATGAATACACCAACCAAAAGATGTCAACGGTAATCTGATTACATTTTCGTCTGTAGTCATTTTGCTCAGGATGTAAATAGGCAGATTTACTGGGAAACAGATTGTAGTTAGTCATTCTAACACAGTCACACATGGCAGCTTTAAAAAGTCTAATCGGCATTTGATCCACAGAGGAAGTCACACTCAAGAGCCAATCTTCACTCTGAGTAATGCCATAACCTCGAATAAAGATTCTCACACGTGCAGCTGTCTTTGACAGCAAAAGATCAACTCTGAGATTATTTTTATTCAAAAGTAATTCTAAAGTGCGATGCTTCGTTAGGCAGCTGAGAGGCACGAGTCATTTCTGCGTGATACCGAAACTTAAACAACTCACTTCTCCTCCATTGATGAAATCCAGGACAAAGTATAACTTGTCTGTGGTCTGGAAGGAATAATGGAGTCCGACCAGAAAAGGGTGTTTCACATTCTTCAGCAGCACGTTGCGCTCTGCCATGATGTGTTTTTGCTGATTGGAGGAATAATTTAGAGGGAGCATTATCATACACATCTGCTTTCCAAAATATGGATTATGGTCATAGCAAATTTACCTCTTTTCTGTTGAGAATGACCTTTTTCTGTAAGACTTTAACTGCATAATACTTTCCGTCATGTTTTCGTTTCGCAAGGAAAACCTGTATCGCAGGGAAAGCAAAGCATGTGAAACATTGCATCAACACCGTTACCACAGTAATTCCCGATTTGGTTCTCACTTCCTACATGGAAAGGCCAACGCATGCAGAACTAAAACTTGTTGTTTCCTCCCCAACAGAAAACAACACAGACGCATTTCAAAATGTTTCTAAACATAGCCCACGCGGCTCTAAGAAAACTACATTACCCATAGAATCAGTAAATACATGTTAAACTGCTTTCTTTGTCATGAAACGATTATAGAGATGCTTGGGATGAAGAAAAAGCAAGTGTACTTTCTGGTGTTGCGCTGCGTTTACATACCTTCCCAAAACTCCCTTTTCCTATAACTTTTAAGAAGTCAAAGTCTGTAGGCTTGGCTCTGTAATAAAAAGAAGATATTTTCATTTGAACCAATGCGACTACTTCATAAACTGTTAATAAAATGTTAATGTCTACTTAATACTACAATGCTTTAAGCAGTGAACATACTGTGGATTTCCAGAGGGTCCCAAGTTAATGTTTCTGGAGGTAGAGCTGTTCTGTTTAACAGCAGAGAAACATTATCCAGATGAGTAACAGAAAACATAACTAAAGGCCAAAGTAAACAGTTATTTGCTACATTATGAATTATTTCTAACATATGGATGCATCATTAACATGCATACTTAGATTGTCTGACTTGGATGTGACAAAAACTGTTCACCATATCCACTGACAAAGTGCAAAGTTACAAAATCATGTAAAAAGGAAACATCGAGCAGAACTTTTGCATAATACTGGACACCAGCTACTCACTTTGTCATCTTCATCCTCAGAGGCATCTGAAAAGTGTTGCATTTTGTCCATCACAAGGAAAGTTCTCACATCTGGACTACAAAAGTTTAAAGGAGAAGAAGCAAGGAACAAGAAGAAAACATGTTTCATTTTGATTCACGTTTCAAAAAGAAAAACACAAAAAAAAAAAAGACCAAACTTATGCAAGATAAAATAATGGCAGTGAGAACAAAAACACAACTTACTGGTTGGAAAGCTGAGGATGAGAGACAATTCGCTTAATGAACTCATGCAACCCTGCTCTTCTTTGCTTGATGAACTCTATTGAAAAGATGCAAATGTGAGTAAAGATTAAGCAAGCAGCGCGGATCAGTATGGATTAACATCAAGGCTTCCTTCTTTGTGGGCATGGCGCCGTGTGATAGGATGCAGCAAACACTTACCTGGGTCAAAATTGTCCCCAAATATCCTCTTTGCTGGAATTTTCAAGTTCATAGATGGAAACTGCTTTCTTAACTGTAATAAAAGACAAGATAGAGGTTCAAGTCTGTAATTACAATAAACAACAACATGATTATCAGCACACACACAGAATTATGGCTGCCCTACATGTATGTAAAACTAAAAAGGTGTTGTTTCCCCACTCACTGTGTTGTAGAGCTTATCAAACTCTGCATATCGCCTGAACACAAACCATTCCTGCTGTCCAACAGAGACCATGACTTTGTAAACCTGAAAAAAAGGCAACGAGAGGTTGAGATCAAAATGTAATTCCATTGTCAGAGCAGTAAAAGTTATACACGTTAAAGCACAGCAGAAAGGATGTACGCACGGTGTAACGCTTCTTCTTGTCCCGCTGCTCGTTGTGGCAGGGTATGCTAACATTCGGGAACCTGGATTGCTCCTCCATCTTAGGGTCAGTTGGCATTCAAAGGTGCAAAATAAGAACGTAATAAGTCCTCCAGGATAAGGCTTCAAGTACACAACTGGCCAAACTCCATGCTGATTCACTGCAGCATAAGAAAAAGAGAGCAGAGACCACTCAGTTATTGAGGAAGTGAAACTGACGTTCTTCAGATCTCACCACATTTCAGCCTTGTTGTGCTTCACGTTGCAATCCGATATGCTCCATACACCTTTTAAACAAACAGGCCGGTGGAGGGCTATATATAAATATCTGTACAGCTAAATGAAAGAATATACTGGAAGTGTAACACTAGGTGTGTACCAATTCCTAAAAGGAAATTATGTTGCTTCAGTATGAATTATTTCAATAGACGGGTAAAGAAAATTAATATAATAAAAAGTCTTCAGAGATCACCAAGAATAGATGTGGGTGCTGCTTTTGTTGCTTGGCAACAACAACAAACTGATGATTTCATTCACAGCATGGACACAGGTGAACTCTCACGATTGACAATACAAACAGCCGGGGAACAGAGATGTTCCTTTTTAGTGGAATGTCCAGGGTTACATAATCTGTTGTTAGCAAGCACTGCAACACATTTTCCTTTACTGTGTAGCTATGTCTCAGTGAAACAAATAATACTACCTTTCCCATATTCCCACTTTTTCATCATCAGGGCTCCATACTTTCCCCCCAGTGAGTTCACATTTCTCATGAGGATCAGGGGGTGAAGTGGTTTGAACTTAATCTTCTTTACTTTCAATTTTGTCTTTGCTCTGCATCCCAGACATCTCTTCTTCAGTTCAACTAGAATTGGGTTTTGGTACGTTTACAAATCGTAACTGTTAAATGGTATAGGGACAGTGTTTATCCTTTTGTATTTGTATTTATCAGTAACATTGTTTGTTCTTTTTACAATATTTCTTTGGTGCGAGCAGTACTGCAGCCTAATGTACTGATTTGTTCATTAGCAACGGTAAGCAACAGCTGCTACCTGCCTTTTTCTTTTTAATATCACTTAATCCAACTTTCTACTGTCTTTGAAGTTGTCCAAGCTTGAAGGGGTTGAAATTCTCAACTGAGAACATGTTGCTGTCATTTAACTACATCACAACTGCACTTTAGTAAGAGGGTTCTCAGTGTGTTTTAGGTCAACGTGTTGGTCGAAATTAGATGTTCTTTTGTTCTCAGGATTGAAATGAACAGTAAAAAAAAAAAAAAAAAAAAAAAAAAGTAATTCTGACAAAATGTCAACTCTCTTCAACACGATGAAAATGTTAAGTGTTCTAGCATTTAAAACCACTTCAGGATGAAACCTTGTCGTGAGAGTACACTGTTAGCAACAGATGGGTCAGTGAGCTGCAACGTGACAGCAGGCAGGCTCCCTCCTACAGGGCTACCAGTTAACTCGCTCCTTACCCTCAATATATGCATCCTCACGGTCACCAAATAAGCTCATTTAAGTCACTTCTTGTTGTCTACGTTTTGCTTTGCTGGTCACAGTGCTTTTCCATACAGCTTACATGAGCGATATGAGTCTGTATCCATGTACCCTCCTACGCATATGTACACTTGCGGTTGCCCTCACTCAGTCACACACTAGCTTTCACACCTGCAGAGTCTGTGACATTCTCGCCTGCTGCAGTCAGTAGGAGGGTATTTCTAAATACACTGTCTTTAAAGCTGGAGTCACACAAAAGGTTAGACATATATAAAACTCATTGCTGAGGGGTGGATAAACGCTTTCCCCTGACAACTGTATAGAGTCAAGTCCACTGACTGTGAGGAGGATGGACAATTACATCCAGTTCTAATGGAAATCATCTCCTGCATTTAACTGGGGGATCATTTTAAACTATCATGTGTACCTTAAATATCCAGCAGTGTGTTCTAACAAAACCGTGCACACCAAACCGTATCCTTCACTATGAGTTATGTAATGTCTGTTTAACAACAAAGGTCTTTGTCTGCTGCTCTGACTTGTCCATTGTTTGATGCTTGTGAGGTCAGCCTAGTTTTTTTTAATAGTTTTTATCTGAACAATCTCCCTGCTGTTTGCTCAGAACACATGGGAAACCTGCTCTGCGTCAACTTTCTCTGTCTGCATATTGATCCCGAATGCATCCTGAAAGGATATGCTATTCTGCTCACGCCGGGGTGAGGCAACGGTAAAAAGAGAAACCTTCTTTAAAATGCACGTGTGCAATCGGAGAGATCTTCGTGGACTTCACATCCACGGCCCTTTCTTTTCTTTTGTTACTACGTTTACACTTTGTTTGAGTTTCACTTTCAGCCCCATTCACAAAGGCAAAACACAAAGAAACCATCAAGCAACTGTTGAACATTTGGTTCAAACTAAGCTTGGAATATACACGTTTTCATTCCACTAAAGTCGTATGAAAAGCCCATAACATTCTCATGGAGTATAAGGTAACTATTTTTCATGTCTGCTTCTGGAGACCACAATGATTTGAGCAATTTTCTTTTAAAAAATACAGAAAATTTAATTCAGAGAAGCCCTGGAGCCACTGAACAGGGTCCTTTTTTAGTTTATACAACTGGGGCTGGTACACACTACAAATGGCTGGGCACTTCCCAGAGCGATCTCACATCTGCTCCTGTTTTCATGGTTAAATGCCTTTGAACATCACTGGGTAAGACTCGCGTTTTAACATTCCACAAATGCTTTTGTTGAAGAGGGAGATAACCTTCAACCATCTTGTGCAACTCACATATTGAGCCGACACTGCTGCTCCTACAGTCCGATGGAATGCTGCAGGGCACCGCACCCATAAACAGACCCTGTCAAGTTTGTTACTGTGATTGATAATGAGAATGAGTGTAAAAAAGGAAGCAGATAGCATTCACTGCATTCCCATAAGTGCAGTTTTGGCCCAGCATGCTCTGCACTGACACCACAAGATGAGCTAACTTGTGCTGACAGGCACAAATAGGCTGGGCGAAGATGTGGGATCAAAAATAGCTTTCTTCCTGTTTAGCTCTAACACACATCCTTGCCAGCGAATATCCTATGGGGATGCTGAATGGTTTTTCTGTGCGTGTGGCTACATGTCACACATGTCAAGGAGCTTAAGTGAGAAAACAAAGCAGAAGTGACACTAGAATCGGAAATCTGACATGAAAGCTCAGTGAGGCTTGTGTCTTCATCTAAACAGAGCAGTGAGCATGCATGCTGAAAAAGGTTTGGGGAGATAATCACCCATGAATCTGTTGTGAGCGTCTCCACGGCAGGAACAGGAGTGGAATCACATACACATCATAAATTTCAACCTTTAAATCAACCAATTCCTTTGTTTTTTAAAATCTATATTTATAAATAAAAATCTTTGGTATTCTAGTCTTACTTGTTTTGTTTATATCTAAAGAGAAAAAAACGAATGGCTATTAATACTGTTCTGATATGGTAGCATCTAATTAAAATGCAACAGACGGATCTCTGGTTGAGGAAGTGCAGCTGGGGAGGCTTGACGGGCATGAACTCAAGTCAACCCTGATACATGCAGCCACCCTCAGTCTTTCATCTAATCCTTACTCTAACCTTACACTTTCTAGACAACTAATTGACACAAAGGGGCCGCATATTAAATTCTTCTTAGAAACAAGTCTGAATCGGTTTGTGCGCCCATAAAATCAGCTTCAGAATATGAGTACACACAATGAAAGACGCTCCAGTGGAGCAGCCACTAATCACATCAGGCCAGTTCCTACTGACTGGATGTATTTGTTGTAAAAACACAAGAAACCCTGTATTAAAAAAAAGATCTCAATCATGGCAGGCCGATTGGAAAATAACCTTCCATGAAACAGATTTTACGAACACAATAATTTAGTTTTGATTTAGCATAGGTAACCATTTCTAATATTTGCTGGAGGTTTTCTAATGTCACTTTGACCCACTGATAACTATAAATAGGTGTACAACGTCTCTTCTTCATAAAACCCACGGTTGTGCACAGTTATGGAGTATTTACAGGCTGAATATGAAGGTGTTTTTCAAATGCAAGTTGCCAAATATTGCCTAGTGCGTTAAGGATTAATTAACGCTGGTTATCATTTCTGAACTAAAGCAGCAGTCATCAAAGACGTACAGTTCTTAATAGGGAGGCTATTAAACATATTTCTATCTTATATGTGCCCCCACGGCCACCTGCTTACATCAAGAAACCCGTTGCGAGCTTCCTCAAGTCATTGCAAATTGATCAACAGGGAATCTCTACATCACAGTTAAATAAAAACAGTACCAGTGGAGAGCCAGTTTATTATGAGAAGCATCAATCATCTAACTGCATATTTCAATTTTATGTAACAGCATCAGAACAGTGAGGAAAACTTCCCTGTCACTGGGCATCCCACGCAGCTAAATGAGCTTCCGTGCAGGGGCTTCATTGTGACATTTTGTTTAGTTTGACACATGATACCCACAGTCAGAAGACAATTATGTGTATAACATTTTTGATTATCCTCGAACACGTCAAAAGGCCTCAGCTACTTCCGCTTTTCTGTGGCAGAACCGTTTGGCTAGCTAAGAATGGCTTTCACCTGAAGCTGCGTGGGTACTATGAAAGATACAACTTTTAAATCTAAACACGCATCACGTGTATTACAGGAAAAGACTCAGCTTCTCCAGGCGAGAGCAGGGGAGGAAAAAAAATTAGCCAGAGGAGGGAGGAGCTGGCCACACACACGCACACACACACTTTGATGACAAGCACGAAACTCGAGGTTTAACAAGCTCTAACAAGCCACCATGTGCATAATAAATAATAAATAAATCAACATGTGTTCAGAATAACACGTACGTTTCACATCATTGTGAGAGCTAAGCAGCAAATAAGCTAACTTAACGGTTATTTTTTTGAGTCAACAGCAATTTTAGGTCGGGTAAAACATTCTTCTACGTTATCTTCACATGGTAAAAGTTGCCGTTATGTAATAGCTTGAAGTTCTCGCTCTAACATTAATAAAAAATAACGTTATGTTAGTGAGCATTACACTAAAACCTGTTTCTCCGAAACAGCTAGCCAGCGGCACGTTAGCAAAATCAGAACAAGGTGCCTGTTGAACGTGAACATCACGTACCTTACAGTATTTTGATGGTAGTGTCCATCTACCTTCGCTGTTCCAGGAGGAATGTTTTCGCTCGGCAGCATTTAAATTACCAACACAGCCGGCATTTACGCGTTTGACTTGAGAAACTAAAAGTTTGTTTTGTCGCCGCTCATGAGAGTCTAACAAATGTGAGAAGCAGGAAACATCAGTCTTTCCTGGACGTAGAAAGTTCCAATGAAATTTGTCACGGGACCACACAGCGACGAACGCTGCAAAACGAAACAAAATGCACAAATGTACTTCCGCTGTGGACTTTCAAAATAAAAGAACACAAACCGAGTTTCATTTCACACAGGGTGATTTTTTAAAACAACGTGAACATGATTCAACTGAGTTTCATAACAACATTAAAGATCCCTTAAAGCTATAGCTAATCCCAGGATTATTCATACAAAAGCTAAATATTGATTTATAGCGATGTTTTTTTGTGACGTATGGGTTCCTCTTGGATGGAAATTAACCGAACAAGTGACAAAAGATGTTAGGCATTGTGTTAGAAAGATGACAGTCAATTTGATCAATTTTCTGTCTTTTCAAGCATTAATGCAGACTTAAATCCTTTAAAAAAAAAATTTTTTCATCTCTCACTCCACTTCTGATGTGTAGGTCTTTTGGGACCGGAAGGCCTCTTTGCTATTACTCTGATCTTTATTTCACTCCACAAATTCTTCTTGGGATTGCTGTATATACTATGACTGGGCCCTCGCTTCAAAATGTTGACTTGTTTGTTACCCATTTGCCAAAGACTTTGGCTTCTGATGATTGTTTTGTTTAAAGTTCCAGTGTACTTCAAAGGCAAGATCCACCATCCTTAAGCAACACACACCATGAGATCTAATATAATTACCCTGGGTCCCCTTCAAATGACTGGACACCAAGATCAAGTGAAACTGCACATCCTGTTTAAATGTCATGATTTGAAGCAATATTGTCATTTAGTGGTGTAAAGATTTGGTCCTCACAGACAGATTTGATGTTAATCAAATGACCAAAACTTTAGATGCCATATGCCATCAGGGCTTCTTTGGTTTTTAGGCTCAATTAGAGCTTGAGGTCTGAAAACATTAAGCTGTTGGAAGTCTGGAGTACTGGGCATTTGTTCATTCTGTAATCAAACCTTAACAAAGACTAATTTTCTTGCTTTGCACAATATTGTTTAATTATTAAAAGTTTACATGTACAAGCAAATTAAAGTCAAGCAGTTTAAAATGGGTTTCCTTTCCGTTGCATGCCTATTTGATGTGACAACATCTTGGTAATGCGCTTAGAAATAATTGGTGCTTTTATTTTTCTTGGGATATTAAGTCATTTCCGATCTTGTAGTAGCTTGCTTAGCACTTTTACACACTGAAATGACAACATTGAAAAGTCAAAGGGTAAAACAGTGTCACCTACTGGTAAAAAGCTAATATCCATGTTTTTCATTGAGAACCGTCGGGGAAAAAATAAACAAATCAATAACTATAAATGATACTGTCGAAATGTGTAATCCTGCATTAATTATCATTATCAATAAAATACTTGTTGAAAAAAGGATTCATGATTGTGACTAAATAAGAATAATGAATACAAATTAGGATCTGACCATTAAGCGCTTACACGTAGTACATTTATTCTTTTAAGTCAAAGACGTCATCAAAATCCAAACAGACACAGTCTCACCTCAAACTCCACCACCAAATTAGCCGTTACAAACGTGTTTGTTACATTTTTATCATGCTTCTTATAGAAAAGTTAAGATGGAGACCCCCCACCTCCATTTAATTTCTGTGGAAACCAACATCCATTATGCAGGTCATTTCGAGTTTTGTCCACAAGATGGCAGCGAAACACAGTTGCAAAGCAACCTGTAGGACTAAGCTGAAGGAATTCTTTATTATATTTATCTTATTCTATTTGTTTGTTTAATTTTATGTAAAGGTCCAGCATTTGTGTTCCTAAATAAATTGCAAATATGATGCAGAAGTTTATGTATATTTCTAGACACCACAATAATGTGTCAAATTATCCAGACAAATACATAGACCCTATGAAGTCATATTAAAGTTACACACTCACACAGTGCACTCTAATGTAGACTTGTTATGTCTTGTAAAGGAAATATTCCATTAAAAATCATGTCTTAAAGAGTTATGTATGTAAATGTAACACAAACTTATTGGAGATGATGCAGCCTAGTAGTAACTCCTTTGAGCTTATGAAAACATGGCATTGCTTGGAACCCCCTGAAAAGCCCCCTTAAGGGCCCCGAAAATCCCCACACCCCACTTTGAACCACCACGGTCTTTATGAAAAGCTCCTTTCTGCTGCAGAAGGTGACAGTACAGTTGTCTAATTCAACACCCGCCTCCTTAAAATTATCAGCCAATGAAAGAAAGGCTTGCGACAATTCAACCAATCAGTCATGAACCTTTCCTCAGTTCTGACCTATCAGTTTCGAGTACTGGCTCCTTTTTACACAGCCCCCTTTCTGGCCAATCAGAGGCAAGGCCGCCTGCGCAGTGGGCTGGGCGCGAGAATCGGCGGGATGGACAAAAATCATAACGCTATACAGAAGTACAGAGGGCAAACATTATGATAGAAATGGCACTGGCTGCAATTAACTGAAGAAGCACACTAACAGTTCTATCTTATGACTGACTTCATATCCTGCAACACTGCGTTTTAGGAGACACGTATCAGAAGAGGACACGGTGACGCATTTATTTTGAAAGATGTTATCGGCAGTGAGAGGGGCTTTTGCCCAGAGAGTGTAATGTTATTGGTGTTCGCTAAGTTAAGTTAGCTCTCTGGCTATCCGAACACTATCGCATCTCAGAAGAAACCGGCAGTGACTAACAACGATTTCTATGGATAGACATCTATTAATGTGCAATTTTAGAGAGCTGACAAACACAGGTTCGTCTTTGAAAAGGTTCAACCGTCCTACCGGCTGTTATGGACAACGTGAAATCGCGCAGGTAGGTGCCAGCAATGACAACGACAGAGTAATGTGTCAGTACGCGGCTCACTTGCCATCTGTTTGTTTTACTGGTACTCAAACGCGTTCATAAAATGACGCGAAATAGATTTTGTATAGGTGTCTTGCAGGGGGGTGTTAACTTGATGTGTTTTCATGCCGTGCGTTGGATGTGCACCTGCAGTTATTCTGCAGCGAGGTCAATTTAGGAGATTTACCAAAGGTAGCCGAAGAAAAGCTCATACAGAAGTTATGTGATTACGGAGTATCTTGAAAATAAGGATGAGTAGTGTAATATTTGAGGTTAAAATGCATATACCATGGACAGAACGACGGGTGTTTGGAACCCTGGCTTCAGTATCGCTGTCGTTTTAGTCTTATTTAGTTTTATCTTTGCATGGTAGGTCATGGTCAAACCCCAGATCTGCAACAGAAAATCTGAAAGCGCACAACCTGACCATGACAGGTTGGATTGGGCTTCAAAAACAGCGCATTTTTTCCCTGCTTAAATGATTTGCTAGAGTTGTTTCTTTGAAAAACAAGTATCTGAAAAAAATGAAGACAAAAAGCTACACAAGGAAAAACGTGTGCTGTAATTATATATTGATAAATTACATTTTTCACCACCTGATTTTTTTTTCTTCTCTGAATCCTGTGTTACTGCAAAAAAGAAAAGTACTTAGAAGTCTTAAGTCTTCGCCCCCCCCCCCAAGTCCCGAGTACCACTGTAGATATAGATCATGTGTATTCAGAAACGGCTATTTTTATAATGTATATAAATATGTGTGTGTGTTTGTGTGTGGACATGCTGTGTAGATAGATTTGTCCACATGTACAACTTTAAACCCCAGGCAACATTAATATGTAATTTCAAGCTGTTTATAGCGTCTTATAACAACTTGAACAAGCACATTATGTGTGATCTCCATCACAACCCTCCTTGTGAGCTTTTTGTCCCGGTTTTGCTTTTGTCCTGTTGAATCTACATCTTGAGTCTAACAATTTCACCCTAACTTCTTATGATTGACATATTCACTTTGCACTGACTGTGAATTCTCAGTATGGTGGGGTCTGATTTTTGCGTCTTAACATTTCCGAGGTTAATAGGTGAATGATTACCACGCTGAGCTAAATTAACGGGGCTTGTGTAAGTAAGTGTGGCTCCTGTTTGACTTTTTGAACAACTGGACCGTTAGGGCTTTGCAATTCCCCTGACCACACCCCAGCCCACGACACACTCACCCTCATACACCTCTGCAAGAGAAAGAGTCTGTTGATGTAGGATCCCCCCTTTCCTCCAGTCACCTTACACCCCCTCCTTCCTGCTCAGCCATAGGTCCACACTCGGGCACATTTCTCTTTGCTCTGAACGAGTGACTCAAACCACATTTGAGTTCAGTTGCCAGATCCAGGTTTCCACACTGAGGAACACCTTTCATCCACATACTGATACAAGAGGAAAGCCATTACTTTGCATGCATGTGTGTAGTTGTAAAGGTCTGCGATGCGTACCAGCTCTTAGGAGCAGCTTGGGAGTGCAGTTCGTCCTCTCTTTATTAAAGTCTCTGCTGCCACAAAGACGGTGCACGGTGATTCCTGCCAAATTCAACGGTATCAGGGATTTTTATATTGGGTTTCTCTAGGTTCCATGTGGTTACTTTAATTATGGTAATTGATTTTACTTGTATATATACAATACTCCACCCTTCATCCTACCTATTTTTTTTTTGTTTTTTTCTTTGCCTATAAGCTTATTACTGAGCATTTCCTGCACTATGATTGTTTATTTCTAAGTGGGATGATGTTGACAGTCAGCGTTGCACTATTTTTTTAGGTCTCTCAGATTTTATAGCACTATTGACCAGAACAAAGATCCTTGAATCACTATTTCCTATTCGGATGTGCGAAAGCATCTTGTAATTGCCGTCAACGTTTCAGTCTTTCCTTTATGGTCTCGTCCTACTTCTTTTTGGCGTAACATCGGCAGAGACAGTCCGCAGCACCCAGTGAGTTGACTGAATACATGCAGTATTTGCTGATGTTTCTCTAAGTCTTTTCACCCCTACAAGCTTGTCAGATAAAGCCGCTGGCAGCTAAAGCCGTTAGCAGGAATTACACTTCTTTCAGCAGCAGTTATAGCAAGGACTTAACATTCTTTCATCTTCCAGGGTGCTTATTTGACTTCTCGGATATCAATCTGATTTGCTTTCTTCCACCTCGTGTATTTATAGCACCGATGAGGATGAAGAGCTGCACTCCACAGATCCAGAAAGTAAAGAGAAGGTCAAAGATAAAAAGACCTTGTGCAAAATAAAGTGGTCACGAGACGAGGTAAGTTTTGTAGAGATGCACATGAGCTCTGGACTGAGAATTTGTAGGTCACTTGAGAGACTGAAACTGAGATGTTGTACCTAATGTAATTTCGACACGTTTCAATGTTTGTGATTCACATGACTTAAGGAATCCTATAATCTGCCTTATTTTAGTCAGTTGTGCAATTAAAAGGCAAAGTCTGAAAATGTTTTGCAAGGAAGCATCACATTCTGTCTGCCTCCTCTTTTCTTCAGGATGAAAAGCTGAAAAAGCTTGTTGAGCAGCATGGAACAGAATCCTGGAAATTGATCGCTAACTTTTTTCCAGTAAGTGTTGGCGTACCTCTTCATCAAAACCAGTTGCTTCTCCTACTAATGGAGTCTTATTCATGCCCTGTTGCTCAACCTCTTTCCTGCTGCGAGTAGCTGTAACTAGAAAGCGACACTTATTTAAAGCAATCAGAAGTAAATGTGGCTGGTGGTGTGGTGTGATGAGGTGTTGCACTTTGTGTGTCTCTATCACAGGGGAGGACAGATGGTCAGTGTCAGCACCGCTGGCAGAAGGTGCTGAATCCTGAGCTAGTGAAAGGACCCTGGACAAAAGAGGAGGATCAGAAGGTAAGAGGAGCTGGGGGTTTCTGTTCTGGACTGAAAGAGGGATGACTAAAGAGGAAGATGATACTGGGGAAAGAGCAAAGCTGTTGGGAGGGAAGAGGCCAGCATGCTCTGTTCGGAAAAAAAACACTACACAAACACACATGTCACAACATGCAATGTAGCTTTTTCACTCAGACTAAACACGGCCGTGCAAGCTTACTCCCCGCCGAAAAGTAGTTTTTTCTCCTTGGCTTTTTTATTTAAAGCAAGTGCTCCACTATGTCATTCCTAATAAAACGCAGACTTTCCAAGGCAGTGGTTAATGCACAGCCCTGTCTTTGACACAGTGAGACCAATATCGCTCTTAGCTCTTAGATGAGTATTGCATTCCTTAAATGAATCAGTATTGCTGGGCAATGTCAAGAATCGTGTCTCATTCACTCAGAACTTTGGCATCATTACAGATAAACAAAACTATCAATAGTAGCTGGGCTCGCCAAGAATGACATCATAACATTTTTCTGCCTTGACACAAACGGCCAAACAAGCTCTGTTGCTGCCTCACTCGAGGTTTTCTGAACACTGTTCTCCCTTTTCAGCTCGTGACATTCTTAAACAAGCTTGTAGTTTGAATGAATCGGTTCGAATCATAGAGAACAGAAGTGGAATATGCAGAAGCGCAAGGATTTGAATTTCCTGACGTTTTCAGTAAAAACATAAACACCTCAGCAGCTCTAAATACCCCCCAAACCGATGTCTGCGCAGGTGATCGACCTGGTCCACAAGTATGGCCCCAAGCGCTGGTCAGTTATCGCGAAGCACCTCCAGGGAAGGATTGGAAAGCAGTGCCGTGAACGGTGGCACAACCACCTGAACCCAGAGGTGAAGAAGTCCTCATGGACTCAGGAGGAGGATCGAATCATCTACGAAGCGCACAAGCGCCTCGGCAACCGCTGGGCAGAGATCTCTAAGCTTCTTCCCGGACGGTAATGTGACGTCACACGTAAACATCTGCTTTCAACCATCAATGTGCTTAAAATGATCATTCTGCATGCCCCCCCCCAACAGGACCGACAACTCCATCAAGAACCATTGGAATTCCACCATGAGGAGAAAGGTGGAGCACGAAGGTTACCTGCAAGACGGCTGCAAGAATTTCACTTCTGCTGCTAGTGTGAAGAGGCGTCACAACAAACCTTGTCCCCCAACTCCAACAGAGCCCCAGCACTGTGACCACAGTCCTCTGCCTGTGGCAGGACCCAACCAGGTCCACTTTTAGTCTGTGTTCTTCACCTTGTACTCTAAATCCTCTTATTTGTACGTCTTCATTGTTTACCTATGTGATGCTCTGTCCTGCAGATGGCTGGTTATGCGTATGGTCCTCACAGTGGACACATGATGGACAATCTCCCTGAAAATTCAAGCTTCATATCAGTGAGTATTTGTGTTCATATTCCTGTGCCTGCTGGTAGAAAAAACTTTCCACTTTCTTTTTTTTTCCTAAACTATCTGTATTTATTCGTGTGATTGCTAACAAATCAAGCAAATCAAATACTTGACTGTCCTGTTATTTTCACCTAACATTAAATCATATATGTGTAATATGTGTAAATTTGTTGTGTTTTTGTCTCCTTTTCCTAATTTTCTTATCTCTCCTCCTACCATTCCTTGTTTCCTCTCGACCTCTCCTCTCGGACGTTGTTTATTCCAGCCATCCTGCCTGGATGATCCTGACAGAGAGCAAAGAATTAAGGAGCTTGAGCTACTGCTAATGTCAGCAGAGAGTGAAGTCCAGCGACAAGTGCAGTGCAGAGGTTCATGTGTAAGAACACACTCTGAATGTGTGTTAGCATAACTAGTCAGCATAGGCTGTGTGAGTTTGTAGCTTACATACACTGTAAAAAGGCTCATTTCATTCTAAATTATATAGATTTTCTGAGCATAAAGAAATCAAAGAAAAATGACAGATGAGTACAATTATGACTTTTCTTGTCTGTTGCTTCATCTGATTTGAATAAAGATAATTAAATCCAGTCTCTTTGATGGAAAAGATGGAAATTATGACTTTACACAATGAACTTTTTGCAGTGTATACACGTGAAAACAAGAATGGCACACAAAGATGCCTACCTGTAGCTTCATCTGCTGTATTGTTGCTATAGTAACTACTTTCCACATCTCGCTACTTACTCAGACTAGCCTGAAGCTGTGCGTAGTAGTCACCCCACTTCCTGCTGTTACTGCCGTTTCAGACATCAAGCTGCTCCCTTTTCCCCTCCAGTCTTCCTCAAACACACCCTCATTCATCAAGCAGCTTGGTCGAAACCCTGCTTTCTGCTTTCTGTTTCTTCTGTGATTCTGTCCCCACTGACATTCTTTTCTTACTCCATTCACCGCATTCATTTATTCCCCCATTCCTCAGTGACTTCCCATTGGACCATTTACAAACCAACCACAGATAATTAGATGATGATGCAAAGGAAAAATAATTTTGCTCCCATCGTCACAACACCGGACGCCATCTAACAGCAGCGTCCTCTCTGCTGTCCCTCAGAGCGTGGAGCCGTACCCAGCCTGGTCAGACAGCGTGTCCGATGACACGTTGACCACAAGTAGCAGCAGCCTGGAGGAGCGTGCTGAGATAGGACCTTGGAGCGGTCCGGGGATCCCGCCGGGAGCTCCAACACAGCTTCCTGTCTCTCCGAGCAAATTCCTGGCGGCAGAGGCCAACACCGTGCTCTCCAGCCTGCAGACCATCCCAGAGTTTGCCGAAACAATGGAGCTCATTGACTCAGTGAGTAACAAATGGAAGCAAACCAGTCTGAATTTCTTGATGACACATCATGAATGTATTAAAGATCTACTGTAGATGTCTTTTGCTCTGCAGGACCCCGCTGCTTGGAGCGATGTAGCCAGCTTTGATATGTCAGAGACGGCGTCGCCGCCCAGGCACAACCAGGCCGGCTACACCCCGCTGCTTCAAGAGAAGACGGCTTACAATCCAATGGGCTATGCGGTCAACACTCCCACTGCTATTTCAGGCCATGACAGGAACTGTGCTCCGTTTGGTTTGGGAGGTGTCGCCTCCCTGACACCCATCAACTCATCAAAACCCACCCAGACGTCTACTGGGAGGAAGAGGAGAGAGAGGGGAGAACCGTTGTGTGACAGGACTTGCTCATCCTTCTTGGAGAATATCTCCAACTCGCCCAAGAAAACGCCCACAAAGTCACAGCCATTCACTCCGTCGCGGGTAAATGAAACCTGCTTTTCTTTCGTTATACACCTTTAATTAGAACCTTTATCTCATAGTGCCACATGTCTGTCTGCCGTTCCAGTTCTGTAACATATCTGGGACAGAGCATCTGAATCTGGATGATCCTACCCTCACCTCAACTCCTGTGTGTGCTCAAAGGTGCCTCCTCAACACGCCCCTCCACAAAGAAACCACACCTAAGCACCAGAAAGAGAACGACGGGTAAATGAATAATCAGTTAGATTAAGCTGGAAATCTCATTGTGTAGAGAAATTTATTGGAATGACAATGTTAACTGTGTAGTTCCAGGACCCCAAAATTCCTAAAAAATATTACAATTCCAACCCCGAGGACACCAACTCCCTTCAAAAATGCTTTGGCTGCCCAGGAGAAAATGCACGGGCCTCTAAAGATGGAGGTAAAGTTGTCAATTTTATTTTATCGTTTTCTTCTGTGAACAGCTGACTTTAAAGCTAATCCTGCTGTGTTCTGCAGCCACAGCCTTTGGCCTTCCTAGAAGAGGACATTCGAGAAGTTCTGAAGCAGGAAACTGGGGCAGACATCTTCAACAAAGCAGATTTCCATCCAGAACACAGAGCATGGAAATATAATGTACGTATAACTCCAAAACCTGTTAGCTATTTTGTTATCTGTGGGAAAAAGTTTTTTTCTTTTTACACTCTTAAAATTAAATGGATACAAACCTGTGTGGATTTAACACTGACAACAAATCTTGGATTTCTACATTTAGATGGATGGGCCAGCTAGAAAAGTGCGTAAGTCTCTTGTGCTAGACCCTTGGATCAAAGACAACCTCGATGCCCAACTTTTCCAAGAGCAGCTCAACATTGCACAGGTAAGTTACCGTGACAACACCTCAAATCACAGCTTCCTATTCTGTACACAACAGCGCTGCACAACGGTTAAAACAGTACTCAGGGTTGGTTAGGCGTGAAATGTTTGATGTGTTTAAGCTGTTTTGTTTGATTGAAGTTATTTTTAAAAAATTTTAAAAAGTAAAATACTTCATACCCTCTAAAACAATACAGCGATCAAACATCAAAGTGTGTTCAGTCAGAGGTTCCTTCAGCTCTGGTGTAACAAAGAATGTTTCAGGAGGTCATTCCTGCCTGTCCCAGGCCTGAAGTGAGGAAAAGTGGAAAACTGTCCTGTGGTCTGAAAAATCAAACGGGGAAACTGTTTGACACTTCATTCTCAAATTTTAAAAGAAGAGGAACTATCTGGTCATGGTGATGCAGTTTTGCATTGGTGCACTGAGCTGGCTCACATCTGAAATCAGGGCTCGGAAGTTGTTTGACATAACATACTCTTGCAAATTGTGAGAGACGTCCACGTAATCCAAGTAGGTGTGCGGTTGTATAAAATTGTTGTATTCAGAATATTATAAGCTTTAGTGTGATTACTCTGGCTGATTTTAGCAGTATACATGTATACTGTAAATATCTATTTTAAAAAGTTCTTGCTTGCTTTTGAAATAGAAATACTCCTTCGTCATAAGTTACATCATTCATCTAATGTTACAGGTGTCGGAGGAGAGTCTACTTACAAGCTCCTTGCTGGTCACCCCAATCACTGAGCGAGACGAGGAAAGCCGTCCTGTGACTTGTGACAAAGAGGAGTCCTCGTTGGGAGTCCATATTCATCCTCACCACTTTACAGGCCCCCAAATGAAGAGGTTTAATTCCTCCCAGAAAGCACCAAAACCTGCCACTGCACAGGTGAGTTAAACAAAACAAACCTGCATGAAATGTGTGAAGCTTTTGAGTTCACTTATATTCCATGTGTCATGTATGAAATAAAACAGGATGCATGGAGAATCTGCCATCAAGTTCATGATTAAATGTAAATGGGAGCATACGGTATAAAGCACAGAGTCGATGAATGATGTTAGCTTTTGCAGACTTCTTAGCCGCTGATCACTTTCTCTGCAGGTGAGTGAGTGGGAAGCAGTGGTTTATGGGAAGACTGAGGACCAGCTGATCATGACAGAACAGGCCCGTCAGTACCTGAATCCCTACCCGTCATCTGGCGCTACCTCGAGGGCTCTTGTGCTTTAAAGCCCCCCCCCCCCAGCTACGCAAGAAGCACTACATCTGTCCAACAACTACAACCTCCACTGAGTCCTGTAAGAGACAATCCAGTGAATCTTTTGATACAGAAACAAAACTGCCAAGGACGTCTGCAAAGAAGCACGGCTGCTGGTATCGTTTTTAATGCATTTATAGGTCACTCACTCCAAGTTCTTCTCTATTTTGAACACACACAACTCGTTTTCAGGACCGGTCCCAAGAATCGGCCTGGACGCACAGTGGCTGTGCAAATGGTGTGTATCGCTTGCAGGGGGCTGCTTCTGACTGTTATAACATTAATATATTGTTTAAATGACATGAAACACACTAGTCACAGTAACTCATCCAGCTTCTTTTACTAAACTGCCCCATTGGCATGATCAGATAAAAAAAACACACACACATGTTGCATTTGTAGGATTTTATAAGACACCCATGAACTGTTTTTTTTTTGTTTGTTTGTTTGTTTGTTTTTTAAGAGATCTCGTCCAGTACAGAACATAATGTTTACCATTAGATATGAATTATAGAATCAACACGCAACTTTGTGGGGTTTTATTTCTAAGTGTTGCCAAGAAGCTTATCCAAGGTGATGTGAAGTTTTGAGGATGGAAATAAGACGCTGTCAGTATTGCACTACTGAGTTGAATTTTGTTGTTTTTTCCTTGCGAAAGGAGCAGTGTTTTTAAGGGCAAACTGGACGGGCACTCGTGATGGTATCTGTTTTACAACACGCCGTCTCCTTTCCAAGGCCACTGAGTCCGCGGAGACGTCAGTTGAATGTATTTCATTGCAATGTACGTGTGAAAGAACCTCAAACGTGGAAGGGTACATCAATGTTTATTTGTTTGTTTTATTTATTTTCTGACAGCTCGAAAGCTTAGATATTAATATAAATCGGACACCATGAATTTTTAAAATTTTCAAACTTTGGCCAGATGTGTCACGGCTGACACCGACACAAACATCAGCATTTGGTTGAGAAGGGTATAGTTTTTACATGAAGGTTGTAGGTTTTATTTATTTAATGTCTACTAATTTATTTATTTCTTTAAAAAGAAAACTTTTAAGAGAAATTATTGAAGAATTTTATTGTCTTTTCTCCTTCAAAGTCAGGATCGGTCAAACCAATTAGTTTCATTTCGCCACGTTAGAAGAACATGCACTGCCACTAATTTAATTCTAATTTCTCTTCCCGATCAGACAAATAATCATTTTGTAGTTGTATGTGTGATCTTGTAACATATAGATAGGATTTCTTTTTTTTTTTTTTTATTCTTTTTTTTTTTATTCATCTAATTCAAATGTATTCCTCGCTATTAGGTAGCAAGACTCCATCTCCGACCTCTAATCATAGACAAATTGCACTTTTTACTCATTTGAATTTAAACGTTTCTTTGTTCATTCTCATGATGTAGCTCTTGTGTGGGTGAGTGTGTTTAAGATGAGTGTTTCCCTTTTGTTTTGAGCGCTGACATGAAGACCGTGCTGCTTGATTTTTAACATATTATATTCTCTTGTTCTGCTGCAGAAGTGTGTATTTAAAGCACACTTCATAAAAACCTTGCAATAACAGACAGGTGGCTCTGGGTAAAAACACAAGAGCAGCCAGTATCTCCTTGTATCCTGCTGAAAATCCCTAGAACAAGACCCCGAATCATTACCTGCACACCCGTTTATTTGTCTCTCTGCATTGTAGCAAAATGCATACAGTACAATGTAAATACATGTGAATTTGGGTGCGACTGAAAAGGAAATATATTGCACTTCCATGTCTTCCATGTTAACAGCCTGATTTGTGACACTTTTTAACCATTCTGAAGCATTTTCTATAATCCGCACTACAGCTATAAACAGTCGTCTTGTATTATCTGCATTAGTTGATCCAGTATTAGTTACAATCTGGATTATCCTGCTTTAGGCCTTCGAGTGAGAATAAGAAGGGAATCTTGTCAGGGAGATCAAGAGGGAAAGATCAGAAGAATTTGGTACAGACAGTTGATTAACATCAGTAAAAGTCATTTCTATTTGAATCTGGTGGCTGAGGTCTGTCTAATCTGTACATATTTGTGTTGTATGTTCTGTTTGTTGGTTTGAGTTGGGTTTGTACATTCCATTTGTTAAGTCTGAGAAGATATGTTGAATGTTAACAACACTTGGCCATGTAACATCATAGGTTTTGAGGGAATTAAGTACATATACAGGATAGTAGCAGCTGTCATATACTGCTGTAGTTATGTATGAGCAATACACAAGATGCTGGACTTTGCTTTCATTTACAAAGTGATTCACAGGTGTAACCTTTGTGCTATTTTATGTACCAATTTTAGTTGAAGTCATAACCAAGGTACCATAGAAATCCTGCCAGCTGTCTTTGTAACCATGTACTTGATTTGGAAAAAATAAATGCGTCTATTGCATGACTTCTTTGGCGTTTTGACATTCCTGTGTTGTGTGCATTTTTCCACATCTTTCTTCCGCTGCCAAGTCCCCCAGTACAAATTTGTACATAGCGTTTCCCACATAATAAAGATTTCTGATGATCTTTAGTTTTTCTGACATGCTCACAGCAGGCATGGCAACATCCTGAGTTCTTGCCAAAAAGCCAATTTTCCTGAATGCCGTTTTCACTGGGAAAATAGACATTGGGATCCCCTATCTTTAATCTCATCGTGTTGCTTTTCCGACCGTGGAGTTGACAGTCAAGCAGGTGAGGGCTAGGTTTGACAGCTGATCGACGTATTTAACCTGATTCCCCTATCATACGTGAATGTATATGTTGGTCATGCTGTTAACTTGGCCTGGGGTCCGGGGACACGAGCCCCCTCCACCAGAACAAGAAGCCTCTCCACAGGGTCAGCTGCTGGCCCTAAAGGGGCCCACTCACCCATGACTTAATGCCCCCGGGCTCTTTTGTCCTTTAGGCTGTTGGTTTTAAAGGCCCATTCACTCAATTGCCCCCCCAAATGGAGGGAGGCAAAGAACGTGACGACCTGCCTTATGATGGAGCAGCAGCGCGCGTGCATGAAAACAATGTACGCATAAACACGCAGTCGCCAAGAGCACGCCATGTCCACTTAATCAATCTGTCCTCTCTTTGCTCTCATTCGTGGGTAAGAAGGCCTTTTGTTCTTGGGCGACCAAAACATATAGTTGAAAGATGTCAGGAACCTTTTGCCTCTTAATTGGTTATTGGCAGCAGGCCTTCAACCTTATGCTTCCTGTATAATTTTAGGGGAAGCATTTTTGACTCTGGGAATAAGCTTGTTTCATAGAAATATACAGTTTGTATTGTCTGATTTATGCAATATATCAACATTGCACTTTTCCCACTACACCTCTAATCTATCTACAAGGATTAGACAAAGTAAGGTGTGTGTGCCCATTTTTGTCATAACTTTGTACACTAAAGATATAAAACAGAGCCTTCAGGCATATGACAAAAAGCTCCACAGACTTCATTCTCCAAGCACACACTCCCACACGCACACTGTTTGGCTTTGTGTATGCTAGACAACAGATGGCAGCCCATTATAGGGCTGACGGAGCAGTCATCTGGCAGGCACCCCGTTGCCCCTCCTCCTTCCCCCTCTCATCTCCCCCACCCCCCAGAAAACACCCAACACAGCGCAGCAGGGATAGGAGTTTTTAGGCGGGAGAGTCCACAGCCCTAAAAAGTGTGTGTGTGCGTGCGTGGGTGTTAGAATTGGACCCTGGCCTTTCCATCTTAAATAGGTCACTGTTTCCACTGTTGCATGTCAGCCCCTGTGAGGCAGGTCAGGCTTAAAATTATTTGGATTTGCCATGTTTTGTAGCAACATCAATAGTGGATGACTGAAGTTGTAACTGCACCTCATGTGGGATTATCTGACTTAAATCACACTAGAAAAAAGAAAGCAGGAGAAATCTTTTACTTTCTAACACTTCTTGTTCATCCAGTTATTCTGTGACTCTCATCAAAGAAAGTAGAAATATTTCTACGTTTATATTCTGTCATTGTTTGTCACTGTAATCTTGGTCAATGGTCCAATTTCAAAGGTAAACACGCAGGGCTCCGAAAGGGAAAGTCACAAGTCTAATTTAAGTAACAGTAACGGAAAGGCTAGCTCAGATATTCTCCTCATGAATCAGTGTTCTCGGAGGAGCCGTCTCCCTTTGTAACAATTACACCCTTTCCTGTGCAAGACGTGCCTCCCAAACACAGGCCCCAGAGTGACTGCCTCCTACTGTCTTTATAACAAAGGATTATACAACAGTGAATATCAAACAGCGGAGGGAGGAGGGCTCCCCAATGGGTGTCAAGGCCAAGGTTAGGATTGGGTTTTGCTGTTTGCATCCACTAGAAGAAGGTAACACACAGCCCGCCCTATAGAGATGTAACCACAGGGGAATGCAGAGAGGCACCACCGAAGAAGACAAGCAACTTCTGAGAGCTGCTTTGGTGTTGCCGGGACAACTGACACAATCCCTGCTCCTTTTGGCGAGGCTTTGAGCAGGCCTCGATCATACTTCCTTTTTGTCCTCCAGGACTGTTATATAAGAGAGAGGCCCAAAGTGTTCAAAGAAACATTAAGAGCGGTTGATGTATAGAAGAGTATGCTGAGGCAAATAAAAAGATGTTAGCCTGAAAGGGTTCGCTGATTTTATCATCATCATAATGACTTGCATGTTATGCGGCTACATATGTACATTAGACAAATCACATGATAAAGAGACAGCATCAACGCTACAGAAAAAGACTCATAATCACATAATGAGGGGTAACCTGCTACCGCACTGGTTGCCACTAACTGGTAAGTGTTTCTATGTAACTTCTATACTGTATTTGTGTATTATCCAAAGCTTAAGGCTGGCATTTGATGGCATGCTGGAAAATTGGCCAGAAAAGAGCAACCTGTTACCACCTTCCTCATCAGTAATATCACAACATACGCTGTACATCAACGGCAAGGCAACCCAGCTGCCAACAGGGTTGTTTAATTTCAGTATTTTAACCTCTTGCTGGTGTAGTGTAGCCAAGTCAAGAACACCTGATGTGGCATTAGTACAGGGCCACATCTGGATAGTCAATATGTATATTTGAATGTTTCATAAGCTCATCTGCTCGCCAAGCTAATCCCCAACGCACATCCCACAAAGTGAACTCCGCTTAGCCTCCCAGTACAAAGAAAAGCGCTTGTTAGTCGCCCTCGAAGGCCCCATTGGTGGCTCCCTGGCATTCACTCTTTTTCCGGCACTTGGACAAGATCCTGTGAAGCAAACTTGGAGATCTGTGTGTCTGAGGGTGGGAGGGCACAGGCTGGGGCAGAGAGTTCTGGGGCCTCCGCACCAGGAAGGGGCCCTCGGGCTCAACCTGGCCTTGGTCCAGCCCCACCCCTCCTCCTCCTCCTCCTCTACTCCCCGTCCTGGGGGCCAGCAGAATGTGTACACTGGGGGACAAAGAGGAAATAACAAACACAAAGACCCTGTTTATTCCTTATGACCTAAATTCCACTGCTAGCAGACAAGACATGCTCGGTGTTTAGAGGGTGTGTGACGTGTGTTTATTTCAGCGTTTGTGCACAAGTGTGTTCTGTGACAGGCTATGAAGTGTAATATATAGAAAATATTTACGTCCACCACTCTCACACAAATGAGGCATCCCTCGCATTTGTTATAACTGACTGTTATGATTAGAAGATATTTACACCTGAAAACTATAACCCTCAAAATTTTTTTGCTCATTTTCATCCCCCTTTCAGAAAGAAATTAGATAATCTAAGTGAGATTATATATATATATATATATATATATAAATGTGTGTATATATATAAAAATGTGTGTATATATATATATATATATATATAATGTATATATATATATATATATATATATATAAATGTGTATATATATAAAAATATATATACACATTTATGTGCGTGTCTGTGTGTGTTTAGGGAGCTTGGTAATCAGTGTGCTTTGTTATCTAATGAGGGATGAGAGAAGCCACCTGTTCAGGGGCACTGGGAGGAAAGTACTGGGACAGGATTTGGAGATGGGGGATGTGGCGAACATCTGCCAGATTCTGAGCGTGTGTCCATGATGTGCAGGCTTGATGGGGGGGGTGCATGTGATTGTTCTTATGGCTTTTGTTTGTGTTTACACTTACTTTCCATGTCTGCTGCCTTCACCGTACCCGGCTGTGGTCCTCAGAGAAATACTCCTTCGTAGGCCTTTAGGAGGCGGATTCGCCTGAGAATGCAGACATGATGTGTTTGAGCTAAAAATAACCCTATACCACAGATGTCCTGAAATATCAGGTACACCGCCTCTGGTGCTTTGGTCTATGAGCTCTACTGCGTTGTCCCCACATTTGATCACAGTTTATTCAGTTTTTCTGTCAGTTCTTTCTTTCTGCAGGCATAACTGAAATGGAAATGTGCTCTCCATTTTAAAAATAGTTTAGAATATTCTATATTTCTGCATAGATATTTACTAGAAGCTCATGAAATTTTCAGACAAATCCTAAAAGAAGAAAATGAGAATCTATGAAAATCTTTAGTTCCAGCAGTTAATTCAAACGTGTATTAGTAGTCTTTAGCATCTCCTTCAATGAGATGCATGAAAACAAACTGGAGTTTGACTTTGGAGAGCTCACACCAGAGTGACAACAAAAATTATACAACTATTCATAACCTGAACACATGATTAAACTGAACTTTTAAGATTCAGAGGATTACCCTTTGCATAAATATATTTCCCAAATATGCAACAAAGTTTTTCTCTATTTCGAGTGTCCTACTCAAAGAATTCACACACAGGCTTACAACATCTTGATTCAATCAAGAAAGTAATGTGTTTAAGCAGGACGAACAGAACAGTAGATCTACCCTCACAGGGTGAGCAGCAGCACAGCAGTCCTCTCATGCTGCATCACTGAGCACAGTGCTGCCAACCAACCTGGCTCAGCTCCATCACACATGAGGCGGGGAAGTAGCCCCGCTGCCCATCCTGCAGCCGCCCAAACCACCTCTCCTCCTCATGTTTGGACAGAACAAGGATGACGTCACCCGGGGACAGCTCCAGTTCGTCAGGCCAGTGAGGCCTGTAGCTGTGCACCACTACCATCTAGTGGACAGAGGGAGAGTTACAGTCATTTTCAACACGGGCTGTGTATTTGAAAACTGTCAGATGCCAGCTGAAATTTTGCTTTAAATTTGAATTAGATGTGGCTTGACACATAAGCCTCTTTTGTAACAACAACAACAGTAAGTGTCTTAGTTCTTGTTGCAGTCTACAGATTGGACTGCATGAATGGAGAGGATTACTTGTCAAGTCAAAGAGATTACCTGGTGTGCAGTGAAATAGAAACTCTAAATCTGGGACTACTCTTCATTATCGGTCTCTCCTAAACGTGGCCCATGTTTGTCAGAGAAATTAGATCATTTGAATGCATAATGAAGCTGTAGAACATTGGATTACTTTACATGACATCAATGTCACGCTCATATTCATCATATGTAAGACTTACATGGCTTTTTTTCTAGTTCTTCTGTCTGTTTAAGGTGTTTGTGAGACTAAATGAATTAAACACATCTCTAGATGAAACGTAAACTTGCCTTCTCAGCTTCTGCTCTGTATCGACACCTCCCTGTTGACCACAGAGAATGAAAATGAATCAGCAAAAAAAAGGTTAGTTTTAACAACTGCCGTGGTTACAACTATGCACGACAACACCTACACATCAGTGGATGTGAACAAGCATCCCTGCAACTGCATCGTTTAGTGAATGACCAAACAACAGAGAATAAGCCTTGGACTGGTCTTCCCCTCACTAACAATGTAAATAATGTCATGCCAAACCACTCTTCACTGCAGATATGATTCCACTCACCTTGTGGAGCAAGGACAGTGGTGAAGACTTCAAAGTGCTCATTGCCGTGCATGTAGATGCGCTGCATATTGAAGATCAGACACTAGCAGAGACTCCTGCTCCTGCGATGTCCCTGCACTACCTTCAGATAAATGCAGCTGACTAATCCACTGCAGCACTTACTGGAGCTCAGCACGTCCTTCCCAGAGAATGACGCACACACACACAAGCATGCACAGTGACATTCAAAACCTTAGTTCATTACAGAAAGTTTATGATAATGGATAGATTTTATTTGGTTTAAAGATCAAATATTCGCTGACACAAATGTATTTTCAATATTCTGGCTCAGCAGTGGAATAAAAAGTTGATTCATCATGCTTGACCACCCCGGTCCTCGTGCCAGCATCTATTGTTCTTTGACCATCTGCTCACAGTGCAGGAGAAGTTTAGAGGCCACTGCCACAGCTTGTCCTGACGTAAATAACAATTCATAATCTTATCTCATCAAAAGGACTTGATTGATTTAGAGTTATTGACTGTGGCCCAGTTTCTAGTGGCCTGGGTGAGCAGAGACAAAGATGAATGGGCTTTGGACATGGCGGTGGACAGCTCAGCAGATGGTGATTGAAACCCCACCATCTCCCCTCTCCCATTCTGGTGTGATGGAGCTTGGCTGTGGGCTTGTGTCAGCGATTAAAAAGCATCCATCAATTACGCAAGTGCAGTCACTCAGCTGGACAATCATATCCGAAGCGAATAAGCCTGCAGCCACCAGAGATGGCCGTTAGCACAAGGTGACGATGCCTGCATGCAGAGTGATTTTTCATCTTTGTTTTTTTCCCTTTGACAAATGTACATTTTTAATTTTCCAGATTAAGTGCAATCAACATCAACGGGAAATAAGGTCCTGTCAGGATTAGCTTGGGGAACTGAGCAAGAAGGGAATCTGTGTTGCATCCAAAAAAAGATACACTTTGTAAATGGATGAGACAACCAATTAACCTCATGAACCGTTGCTGCAACAGGTCTGCAAAACACTCCCACTCGCTGTAAGGCAGTGTCTTTTTAAATAGGCAGAATGTGAGAATGCATGCCTGCAGAGAACAAAATACAACCAGCTGAAGAGCACTCTCAGCTCCCTCAAGGTGTCCTTTGTTGGTTTAAGTTGTGCCCAAACATACTGAAGGGGCAAATGCTGGCTTTGTGAGCTATCTGTTACACTTGCCACCCCTCCTAATGTGATGCCTACAGTCTAGACACAAACACAGAAGCAAAACCTTTACATAACCCAACACCGGCGCTAAGCCTCTTAGAAAATCTCTCTGACGCTCACTTCTAGGAAGAAAATAGCGTGTGGAGGGTTGAGCAGCCCAGAGTTTAAGCATTTAACTGTTAATACAATTTAGAGCCATGTAACATAGGTTACGAGGAAAGTTAGACATGAAAGGATCAAACACTTCCTCAGCTAAATTTTTTTAAGTATCATGGATGATATTTAGCTTGTTGCTGAGGTTACATGTAAACGCAACAAATCACAACGTAGCCGCACACAGACAGATTTTTGGGAAGGAGGACAGTCTCTCAACAAGCTGTAAACTCTCAAAGATGAGCTTTATGGAAGAGGGGCCATCGTGTAAAGAAAGAAAAACAAAAAGATGTATTTGGAGTTCAACTAAAGGCATCTGCGAGATTCCCCAAACACTTGGAGGAAGGTATTGGTGGTCAGATTGGACTAAAACTGGACTTTCGGCCCTCAAGTTTACTGCAGCATGTGACACCAACCCAACACCTTTCCACCTTCAATCTAAAGAACAAAAAGCCCACAGTGAAGCACGGCGGTGGTAGTTTCATACTCGTGTGGTGTTTTTGATCATCAGGGTTGTAGGAAAGTGGCTAGAATTGAACAATGAACACATTTAATGGAGTATGTTGATGATTAATTTACACAAACCCCCTTGAAATCCATTCTAATTCCAGCTCATGAGACAACAAATAGCAAAAAAACAGCAATGAGAGCAAACACTTTTCTTAATTTCTTAATAAAGCACAGGCCACAGACTGCATTGTCTACATTTGTATGCAGATGTAATTCACATGCATGTTGACTTCCTCAGGCTGCTTCATCTTGTGCTACACAAGTTGTTAAAACTAACTGCAGGTGACAGTTTTACAAGCCATCAGTGTAGCCTTTATGAGAAGGTAGGGAGGCCATCACTTACCAGTTGAAGGCATCAACAGAGCTAACCCCAGCAAAAGATAATTTTTGTTATATGCACTTAAAAGACTGGATCACCATATGTGTTCGTGAAAATAGATTTATTAACAAAGGATGGGGAAAACAGCATTGATTTATTATTTTTCTCTTTGAGACAGTTTTAACCTTCAGACTGACATTTTGTATGATGAGTTTTTCTGTTTTCTTTTCCATGTTACTTGTCAAATGTTGACTTTACGTTATTTATACTTTTATTTTTGTGTAAATATTTTCATTCTTCATTTATGGGACGTTGTTGCAAACAAGAGCTTTGCTTTCAGTTGCTGTCTCCTCAAAGTCTACAGGTCTCCATCCCATCTGAAACAACTCTTCCTCACATGTGCTTTAGATGAATAACTCCTATCAGTCTGCTCCTTGCTAAGGATGAAATACAGCGATGGACATATCATAAAACTGATGTACAATGCAATATCTAATTTGATACAGTCTTTCATTAGCATTCCATAGATTAGACATTCGTGTGTTTACCACTGACATGTCAGCCTGGACCCTTTCTACAGTTCAATCCAATTCTGACCAGAAAAATGACTTTAGTGTGGACTGTTTGAATCTTATTTCGGGCCATTGATGTGCTATTAACCTACCATGTGCCTGGTTTGTAATCATTTACTTACTTATTCCCTCATTTCAGTAGTTTTGTAGTAGATTGATAGGTTTAAATGAGGGGTCCACCTCAGTCAAGGGTCCCTGGGGACAGGACAGCCTAGTGCCTGAGGGGCCCAGTCCCCAGTTATTCATTTCCAACCAGCAAGCTGCATCTCAGAACCAAATGATCATACCTGTCCAACCCAGGAGGCCAGAAACATCCCATATAACTGGGCGGGGGACTTGAAGCCGAAGGCCACACTGAGAGTTGGTATGGGTGGAGTGATGGATAATATCATTCTGACCTACCTTATGACCACGATATCCCAAAAAACACTGTAAATTTGTACCTATTCACTGCTTTTTCTTAGTTTATAACTATTCTTTAATGGACTGACTCATACGTTTTCGGTTCTCCTCTCCTGTCAGTGCATCTTCTTCACTACACTCAAAAAAAAGTGAACTTGCTGAATGAATATAAAGCTGGAAATTAATTTTCTATACAACTGGGACTTTTTTTCTCGGCACTGAGTGATTCTGTCATATCGGCTTAATAAATACGGCTCGTGTCAAAAATAACACTCAAAAGCTTAATCTTCCCGTATGAACAAGAACTTTGTCCATGTCACTTCCATCGGTCTTGTCAAATGGATGAAATTGGACCCAAAACAGCATAATTTGTGTAAAATTAGTTGAATCAACCCAATTTAATTGTTATCCAGGTGAATCTGTTGAATCAACCCTTACAGATTATGTTCATCCTGTTATGTTGAAACAACGGAGTTGCCATTTAATAATAGTGTGGAAATTCGCTCCATGTTTTATTTAGTTCCTCAATTTCAAAATAATATTCTCAATTGGTGTTAATTTGATTTAATAGAAATATTCCTATTCATTTGGCTTTTTGTCTTTCTCTTTAGAAAATGTGAGGCTCGCATCGCCGTTCGTTGAATTTTAGGAAAGTGGGAGCTCTTTTTCTGTTTGTACACCAGGTGTTGAGGATCTCACTTGGACCCTGAAAACTAACCTTACAAAGCATCAAACTTTAAAAACAATCTTAATCTTTTTCCACGCGAAAGGAACAAGAAGCTAAAAAACTAGATAGAAGATTCGATCAAGTATGGATTAAATAAAACATTTTATAAGGCTTATAAAGCCAATTTTGCAATCATACACAATTTATGTTTCTAATGCAAAACTAACATAACCTTCATAGAGTGTGTGTGTAAATATTTCTTAAGTTGGTTTGAATGTGTGATGATAGGGAGGCTTTATCACTTAGACTTTAGATATAAAAAGGACGCAAGAGATATTTTTACATAAACAGCTCAACGATTTATCATTTAGTCCAGAAATGGTCAGAAGATAGCTAATACAATTTTTCCCAAAAGGCTTATTTAGCCTGATCACCTGCTTAAAACCCAAATATGTTCAGTTTACAAGTGACAGAAAAAAAAGCAGCATGTCCTCACGTTTGACAAGCTGCGCCAGGTGTTTTTTGGTGGAAGTTTGCTTTAATCTGACCAAAACATGAGTACAAACCTCAAAATAGCTGCAAATTCTGCTTTTTAATAATAGAAAAATGTCATATATTCAGCAGCATCTGTCACGGCTGGTGGGATTTACATTGTTGCTGCAATATTAAAGAGTATTTTTCCAAGTGATTTACATTCATATTAAACACACCATTTTTTCCCCAGCTTCCATGGACGCAGGCATCATTTTACAGTTCAGTTTGTTTTCATATGGGGGGGGGGGGGGGGGGGGGGGGGACACTGCAGGGGGTCCTGGGCTGTCACATCATCACACCTGTCAGTCACAGTTAAATGATCAGTTCAAAATGCTTCAGGGATGTGGAGTCCGACTCTGATGCCAGGGCACACACAGGCGCAGCAGGACACCAAAGTCCTCAGTGCTTCCCAGGTTTGCCCTTCTTCTTCCCTCCTGCAGCTTTTCCTCCTTTACCTTTCCCCTTCCCTCCCTTCCCTTTGGGTCTCCCTGCCGTGTTGCCTTTGCGTCCCTTCTTCCCCGCTCCTTTCTTCCGCCTGGCCGCAGCCTCCTCTCTGTCGTCCTCTCTCATCTGTGTATTCACCGCCTTCGTGATGTCCAACTTGGGCTTCTTGCTGTTGATGTTTTTCAGAAGCTCCAGCTGCTTCTGCCTCTCGTTGGCGAAGTCCCCGATGAGCGGCTCAAACTTCCTCTTCTTGCCCGTGTTCTTGGGGGGTTTCTCTTTGGGCAGACGGTCCTGGAACCTCCCCACAGATGCCGTGGAGGTTTTGGCCACGCTCACGGCTTTGGTCAGCTCGTCTTTGGACTGCTGGGCTTTGGGGAGCAGACCCATGCCGGGGACTTTGACTTTCTGAGCTCTGGCGATGTTTTTCAGCCTGTTGAACTCGTTTTTGGCCACTCTCTCCTTCTTAGCTTTGACGCGTTTGGCGAATTGATCCTCGTTCGGGTCCGCGGTCTCTGGCACCTCGACCAGCCAGTCCTTGGTGTTATCCTTGGCTCTTTGGTAGCCCCAACGCCTCCTCCACTCCTTCGCTGTTTCATCCCAAACCAGATTGGTCTTCTTTTTCTTCTGAATTCCCTTCAGCTTGGCGAACTGCTCCCACTTAGTTGGAGGTCTGGGCCTCGGAGGAGGCTTCTCTCTGGGCAGCCGCGTCGTGGGCTCCGGCAGTTTGGCTACTATCGCCTCCTCGACTCTCTCCGTGGGTTGCTTCCACATTTCATTGATGAGAAGCTGCGTGTTGTCACGCGCTAACGATCGAAGGAAGTCCTCCTTCTTCTTCTCTCTGAAGTCCCGGGACTCGATGCGGTTTTTGTCACAAGCGAGCAGGTTCCCGATGTCAAAGTCCAGGTCCAGGTCTTTCTGGACGGTGATGCTTTTCAGTTGTTCAGCCTCTTCTTGCTCGGCTTTTGCCAACAACTCTTCCACACTGCACGCAGCCATGTTGGTCAGTCCCGAAGCCTCCACTCCACACGTGTGAACTAGAAAAATAACCCCACAGGAATCTACTTCCGGGTCACTGCTGACAAGCTGTGTTGCTGGTTACGGCCACAAGAGGGCGGTGTTGTTTTATTTCTTTGAGCACGGGCCCAATGAAACTGAACGCATGCAGCATTAATGTGAGACCAAAGAAACAAGTAAAGCAAATGTAAATGTTTAGAAATCATATTAATAGAAATATACTTAGAAAATCATCCACAATGCTTCTTAATAATGCAAATTAACATAACAAGCACAGTGACACAAATGTTTGAAAGAAAAAAGAAGGCTGAGGTGAGTACTGCAAACAAAAAGATATAAATATGAGTTAGAAGCATAGAGACATTAGGATATAAGCCAGAACTGCCATAAAAGATTAGGTTTTAAGTGACGGAGCAGTTCAATTTATGCAGGGCTGAGCAAATGTTCATAGCATTACATACATGAGGATATGTGCAGTTTGCATGAGTGATAGTCCAGAAAAATGTATATTAATGTAAGGAGACAGGCGTGGAAACATTACATTAGTGTATTGAGCTTTGTTTTCATTTGCAGGATAAAGGCCTTTGCCCCTATTAATGAGGCCAACTGGAAACAAGATGATATTTATGTTGCCATCTGTGTCAATGTCATTTTAGACTCTTTACAGGTAGCCATTAATGTTAACACACATAAAATGTCTCATACTGTGAGTTGAACTGGTCCAACGACCTCCACAACGACCTGCTAAAGCGTAGAACAATCAGTTTCCTGGGGTGGCAGCTGATGATGATTAAAAAAGTTTGCTTGTGATAGACAAGGATAGAGAGATGCTTCATCTGATCACCTGCTGAGGATTTTTTCTGAAAGTTCTCGCCGTTGCCCAAACCATCTCGTGTGTCGGCTCAAATCTGTGCCAAATTTAACGTTTTAACACATTTAAGTGTTTCTGCTGTCACATGTCATGTGAAACACGTCAGTATCTGACCCAAGAATGACAAAAACTTGTTTTGACAGTGTTCAGAATGGTATTTCAGAGATTGTGTTTTCCTGAAAAAAAAACAAAAACCAATATAAAATGCTGATGACTCATCCTGCACTCAGAGGTGTAGGCTAAAATAATTTTACCCTGAATGAAACACTTCCACCATCCTTCCCCATGACATTGTGAGGTCATCCACTGGTTGATGAGCTGCTGTTTGAAACTTCAAGTTCAGCATTTGACTGCATCGTCTCTTTTCTTTTTCTTTTTACATAGTTAACATGCAGATATAGCTGGAGACTGATGCTTGAAAGTTAATTGGAGACAAAGAACTTCCTTTAGATACTGATATTTATTGAATCGTAGAATTTTTTTAAAAAAAACGACAAGCACACAGATCACAAGGACTACATCCAGATGTTGGCACCATCATGACTTGAGAGTGGATCAGAATTATTTCTGGTCAGAAAATAAATAAGTAAATATATGATTATAAAGATGTAGGAAAATGAGTGATTGTCTGCTCGGCCCGTTAAAGCTGACCAATCAGGGCGAGCTGGTTGTTTTCACTGGAAACATATATGTTACGGTGCAAAAGCAGAGAGTAATCTGCTGGCTGCTTCATGTGGACTATAGGTAAGAAAAAAAGAAACTATGTGAGCTTGGAAGGAAATGAAGGAACCAAATGTGCTTCAGCTGACTGACCAAATTGATGCAGTGACTAGCGTCTCGCTCCTTCAATCACCATCTTTGAAAGCACATCCTTTGGTGCTGAAAAAGATGTTAATTTGTTAAAAAAATTGTTTGTCCGCATCTGGGAAACAAAACAGCCAAGCAAAACGATGTGCCGACTCAAATTGTGCGAGGAACTGTTCGAAACGTTAATAAAACCTGGAAGGATGGTGGTGAAACAGCACTTGTGTGGAGGAAATGTGGTTGGAAGAAAATCTTCAGTGATTGTGATTGGATGCCACCTAAATGTTTATTGGAATTAAATCAAAAGTAAAACTCGTGCCTGTGTAAAAGTGAAAGTAGTGCAAAAAGTACTCAATATTTTCCCGATATTGGGAAGAAACAGCTGTGTAGCTTTAAGAAAACTACACGTCAATGAGAAGGAGCAAAAGGGGGGGAGGGTTTAAAAGGCTTCAATTTTCTGTAGAGCATAAAGATTGGACTATGGAGCAATGGAAAAACGTCATAGGGTTTGATGAGTCCAGATTTACTCTGTGCCAAAGTGATGGGTACATCAGGGTAAGAGGAGCAGCAGATGAGGTGCTGTACAAATCATCCCTTGTGTCTGCTGTTCAAACCTCTGGGGACAGTTATGATCTATGGATGCATTAGTTTGTTAGGTTCAGCAATGTAATTAGCTGGAAATTATAAGTCAGCAGCAACCTCGAATATACTGATTGACTAGGTTTTTCCATCAATAGATATTTCTATTAACACGGGCATATTCCAAGATGTCATGGATTGATTCGTCCTGACATAAACTGATCAAACGTGTGCCAAAGCCAAAGGTGGTCCAGCAAAATGTTTCTGCAGGCGGTGCAGTTTTGCACAAAAGACAAATGCAGTGTTGTCTTCTAAAACATCATTACAGTGATTTCTGTTTGCACATTTGAATCACATATAATGTTTATCAGCAGTTGGAGTTCATGTCCTGCTTGAACTTTAAAGAGCACCTCCAGTACTCGGAAACGTACTGGGATTTGAAGCAAATTATATTGATATGAGAGCCCAAAAACCCACACCATGCTAAGGAACTTTATCTGGGTCTGCATCAAGGTTTCTATGATTCTTTCTTTGCCAATGATCAGCTTTGCTGTCAAGTTCCATGAGATTCAGCTTGGTAGTATTTGTGTTGACAGACAAACAAAAATCTCTCTCCCATCCCTAAGAAAACAGAAATATATATATATATATATCGTAACCTAAGCAAAGAACTCAGAAGCCAAGTTATCTAGTTACATACACATATATGGGCACACATTCACGTCTTCACAAATCTGCCTACGTACCCGATGAAGGTCATGCTCTTGCATAATAACTCCTTTTCTCTCTCGAAGCTCTTTGAGGACTCTTTGTCTATGATGGATCATTCTTGACATTGGAAACAGAAGGTGCCAAAACATACAGATGAAAAAGCATTCCACTGAAAGCTCAAGAACAGCCGCTGGGTGGGCTGAGCGACTGTTTTGAAGACCAGGAAATGAGTGTTAAACCTTAGTATTCACCATTTGTAAATGGAGATGCATGTATTTTTGATTTCATAACATGCATAATGGCACTGCATTTTCTTTCCTTCATCTTATCATTGAAACGGTCTGCAAACTTAAAAGACAAGGTTTCAGAATATTTCACTTCCCTGTGCCGAGTGTGAAAGAAGGAAAGCTAAATAATTGAACAAGTTCTCAGAATAATTTGTCAGTGGAAACTACTGCCTGTTGAAAATACGTACCGTGCAGTTACGAAGCCTGTTGGAAATATGGATTCTTCACTCAAGAATACTTTATTTAAAGAGTGAAGTAATGTATGAAACTCTTTATTGGCATTTTCTCTTTTGTAAGTTTCAGTGCTGTGATTCCTGTAATGCCTGCACATCATTTCAAAGTTCTGGAGCTGTGATAAACTTTATAATAGGACTGCTGAATTTGTTTTCTTGAGATTTTAAATCCCCTGAATTATTAATGACACATCCCTTTCTCTGTTGCCTTGTGTACGGGTTTCTCCTATAGACCCGGGTCTGTAATGACTCTATTTTTATCCTCCTCTTCTCTAATTTGGAGGAAGACGAATGAGGTTCTGCAACAGTTGACTGGCTACTGGTTTGCTCAAAGACGACAGTGTTACAGTGTTATTATTTTGGGCTCCAGTAATTACATTCATCGCTGCGCTTGCCATGTGAATGCTAACATTTTGATAGGCAGAGAGATAAGGTCACAAGTGATGCTGTGTTTGGAGATGTGAAGAGGAAAAGCGTAATTAGTGTCCCAAAGTCCCGGGCGTGATTTAGTGAGGGCTATAAGGTCCTCAGTGATGTGGACATATATCATCTAAAATCGCCCAATTTAAAGATAGTCTACTTGTTAGCAGGCTGCTGGTGTCACTTCTTGCTGACTTGTGATCCGGGGTGAATTCAGCCAAACAGGATTACTTTTCCATGGTGCTCTTTTTTTTTTATTTTTATAAGAGAGGATACACAGCACAGGCTGGATAAAGTTCTCTATGAGCTGAGACCACGAAGCAAAGACATTCCCACTTTCAGCATCTCCAAAGCTTTTAAATGTGCTTAGAGCATAAGACCCGGAAAAAAAATCTTTTCATAACACATTACCGCTTTCAAGTGCAAACCCTTGCAAGTTCGGACTTCTTATTTTTTATTTTTTTAAGCGTTAGTTTGAGCCATAATTTCTTCCAGTATGCCAAAAAAAAAAGAAGACATATGATAATTTAAAAGGGGGGCTGACATTATGCAAGTGAGTGAATCCCGCCTGGGCTTCCTGGGGTGTTAATGCAAATGTAATGTACCGGAGTGGAGAAGGGATTCAGGTCTTTTAAACAGCAAAAGTACATGGGCAGTAAGCAAGATAAATGGCTTTTGACATATGCATAATTAAGAAAATGCACTTTTAAATAGGCTATTAAAAGTGAAATACTGAATGTTCCATGTAATCGTTATGATATAACATAGAGTCTGATGATGATGCATTAATGAAAAAGCAACATGTTAATGCTGGTTGATGCCGAGCTCATTTGAACTTATTTATATAGGACTTTAACTAATGATGACTTTCATCCTTGATGCAGCCCTAATTTGCAACTTGTAATCTTCATTAATCAGTGGATTGTTTGGTTTTTAAAAATGACAAAAAGTGAGAAATGCCGTCGGAATTACCAATTGAAAAGGGACCATTTTTACAACATTTATATTGCCAGAAAATACAGAAAAACAGGTATTAGACCCTCTGCCTTTAACTGCACCATGCATACTGGATTTCTTTTATATGTTATTTTCTATTCGATGAGATTCATGTGTAGTTTAATCCTCACTGTCACAACAGGGTAATCATGTCTTCACTGCAGAACAGTTCATACATCTCTAGACACTTCTTGGTTTAATAACTGTGAAATACACAGAATAAGAATAAAATTAATTTTATTCCTATTTATTTTATTTTTATTTAACTTCTATTCTGATCTATTCACATATTTCTGGCTTCATCTTCCTCTGTCATGTGTCCATAAATCAACTGCTACAGCTTCCATATCTGAATATACTCCTTTATTGATATCATATAGGAAATGTTGATACAGGGTGCGAATGCAAAATATGTAAATCCTTACATGTTTTTCTCTGTAAAAGAAAGGACAACCAGAAGCATCTGAAATCCAGGCAATAGCACTTGATCATCATCGTCTATCGTCATTATGAAAGACACCCTGCCACGTAACAGAATGACTGAGATATAAATAAAGACTTTAAGCGGCTTTGCACATTTCTGATTTTTATGAATGACTACAACCGGTGAATGGTTCACCAAGCAGGGACAAACCCTTAACAGGATTAGTGGTTTGCATTATTCAAACAGCCACAGAGCCCATTCTGCTGTACGTTGTAACACTGTGTATTGAACGGATGACCAGTTAGAATATTCCATTTGTCCATTTTATTCTGAGCTTTACATGCTATGTTTCATGTGTCACAACTGTAGTGCTCTTCTAGGGAAAAGTTATCAAGAAAAAATTGATAGGGGTTTTCTGCCTGTTAGCCACCAAGATTCACCTATAGCATGAGAGAAGAAAGAAAATGTAATTATGCAAAAATTTGCCTCAGGCGTGAAACCTCCTTCTCCTTCTAACAGAAAGTTGACCTGTTAGCATCAAAGGGGAGAAGGGAACGCTGGAGGCCGAGACACAGGAGCACAAAATAATCTCATCAGCACCATCCTGGAATAAATCAGACATGATTAGCTGCTGACAGTTTGTTTGTATATTTTTAGTCATTGAGTTATTACATACAATTCTTTGACCTACTTGGCTTGAGGACAGAGAAGGTATTTTTGTGTATTTTGTCAAGACTGGGAGAAATATTTTTCTGCCTGTTCTGCCTTTAAAGAAGATGCTGTATTTTTATGTTTTCCAAGGTGACGTCTGCTCTTCTACAGGGAAAATTAAAGAGGCGACTGAGCACGGCGAGGGGTATTTTCAGATTCCACGTGTCACAGCAGCACATAAAGTGAAGATGTTGATGTATAAGTGTGTAAAATATCACGGCGAATAACAGCTTCATGACGTTTCTATATCGGGAATCTGTTATGTTCACCCTAGACTGCTCATACAAAGCAAATTAAAAAGAAAAAAAAATCCAGATGATTATTTTAGGTGATCTTATAAATGACACCCTGTGATTCCTGTTTTCAGGCCAGTTGAGGAGCTGAGTGTCCCCTCACGAACTGAGTTTAGTTGCCTGACAGTTGAGGTCAGAGCTTTTATTGATCTGCTGTGGTTGGGACAGAAATACCATTTGGCAATGAGCAGTGCCTCACAGCTACCTGCTGCTCCCAAACTACCGCCTACGCCACGTGGCATCTCTCTCTCTCTGAGAGGCCAGAAGATCAACTACATCATCTCCTTTTTCATGTATTGCAGGCAAAATGGACATTAACTTGGGCTTATGTTGAAGCATCTCTTCATTTAAAACATGGAAAAAGAGGGCAGAAGGTATGTGTTTGCACCTCTTTCTGTTTGTGATGTTACTCAGCTCTCTGGAACCACGACGCAGCAGGTGTACTATTTGCAGGTGACCAAGAGACAGAGCTTTGGAATTGCACCCCTATCCTCTCTGTCTGGTTGACACGAGTGAAACAGTCCAGCTCCCTAAAACCTGGATGACTTCCTAGACACAGCATGACATGGAGAGTCCTTGAGATATCATTCCAACCACATTACGACTGTGGGTCTGCGTGTGAGAGAGGCGGTGTGACCACGTAAGCAGCAGCATTACGCGTGTGTACGTGTGAGTGAGTGTGTGTGTGTGTTTTAGTGGCTCCATGCTGGATGCTGGAAGAAGACGGGGCCGGGTAGTGCCTTGTGTCACGGCAACTTACAGAGGTCGTCCCTCAGTTTGGTCTTCAGCTGCACTGTGGGGGCTTATCGCAATGACATCATTGGTTATACTCTGTGCTATTTGGAGCCACGGTAAGCCTCCAACTCGTCTCAAGTTCGTCAGAATAACGATTAGAAGTTATTTACAAATCTCTTCCTCTCCTTTTCCAGCTTTTTTAGCTTGTGACACATTTTTGATGGTCTTAACATTTGTATGCAGTCATATGAATTCAAATTACGTCAAAGAAGGAAGATAAACTGTTAAAGTATTAGTGTCATCCGGTATAGAAAAGGCCTTCAATAAACTGAAGAGAAGTACCTGTTTTTAACTTAACATGAATTTAGCTTTATTTCAAAATCAATTTTGAAAAGGTATACAGTGAATACTGACCTGACCTACTCCACAGTTGCCTCCACAGATGCATCCCAGTGGCCTCTTGAGTAGAGGATATGCAGCTGTCTTTTTTAATATCAACATGAAAATATCCCTAATTTATCAGTAAGTACTCCGAAGCTGTGGGGTCAACATAGTGAACCTTTGGATGATCTCTGCAGAACACACAGGAAGCCTTCTCATCTTTATTATCAAGTCAATTTCGTACGAAATGTTTCTAAATTTGTGAATAACAGCCTTTTCACGGTTGGTCAGTTAAGACTAAGGCACCTGAACCTATTTTAGTAAATGCTTAACTGCAAGTCCACCAAATTTGATGCAACACAAGTCCTGTTTTGTGGCCCATTACCTTTTAACTTCATCTAACTTTGACCAAAGACCAATGGCTGAAAACATCAGTATCTGGGTGGTACGGTGGGTATGAAGGTGGGCGTGTGCTCAGCTGTATCTGGGACTGAAAACTTGAAAACTTCCTGTTCTTGCCAACTTTTACTTTCATTAAACATTTTTCTGGTCAGTTGCTGTTTGGTTAGGTTTGGGCACAAAAACTACAAGGTTAGTTTAAGGAAAGCATCACAATTTAGGTGAGGTAAACCACTTGATGTGTTGCTGAGGAAAAAACCAGCAGATCTATTACATGTTTTGGTGTAATAATGGGTTGATTTGACTCCTAGGTGACTCAGTACTGTGCCTGAAGGCAAGCTGTGTAGATGAAACACTGGAACTGCTGAGCTGCATCACTTTCTGTGCTGACAATGTGTGCAACACGGATAGATTTTAAAGCACCAGATGGCACACTCTAGTACACTCTAGTACTTCCTCCTCACATTATTGTCTATTTTGGAATGATGTTGTCGGCTATCGGGCTGTAAACTAAATTTCAATTAATGACATTTGGAGATGGCAAATTTCCTAAAAATCTTAAATAACTGCAGGATAAAAGTGAAAAATAATATTTATCCAGCTGTTCTCCTCTCCTGATCTTTCACAAGTTCTATCATCTTGATAAAGATGAGCAATATAGCGAAATTCATATGGTATATGTTTTCCAACACATCCCCATCTGTATGATACTTGATCAATACTTTAATCTGGAAAAATAAATCTGCTTGTTGAAGGAGAGTCGTGCTTGCTTTATATTTATTGTTTATCAACATCCACCATTACAATTAAACCTTGCTACAATGGTCAAGAATAAACCTTCTCAAAACTACTCATAGGCTTCACACTGATGTATTGTCTTCAGAAAGCTCGCTGCACTCTCTAATTTACTCCCAGCTTCCCACAGGAGCCTCCAAAGCAGCCAATACTCCTTAATACTATTAAGATTTGGCCTCAGTTTGGGAAACAATACAGTTTAGACAGAGCTTCGGTCCACACATCAATCCTAAACAATTACTAACTCTTTAAATAAGGATTTTTATGAAAATTCTATTTTCCCTCCTTTTTCATCCCTTTCAGCTTAACAGCTTTTGGGAGTTGTCGTCTCACATCACTGCTGGAGTGACATCCTCTGCCTGATGTATTCCTCATCCATATGTGCCAAGTGCTTCAAAGAGCTCACTTCGACAATGCTGAACGGACAGAGATCTTTTCTGATGGAAGCTATACTGGTAACATCTGCTGGCTACCTCGTTCTCATCATTTGAATAAGTTCTTGACAGCCCTGAAGCTAAATGATTTGGGGTCTAATTGATTCATAACATAATGCAGCCCACAACCCACTAAGTGTTCAGTCTCCTCCTAACTTTCCCTCCAGTCTATTAGCAGCCTTCTTGTCCGAAAGAGAAAAAAATCTTATTCCTTTCTCAATTGGAAAAGTCATTTACCTTGTGTGCCACTGTGGGTTTGCTTTGACCCTCTGTATTTGTTAATGTTTTGTTATTGCCTGCTCTGGCCTCATTAATTTCAGCGATTAATTAATCTGTTGGTCGCTGGTTGCACTGAAATAATAAAGTTTATGAAAAATTGTTTTCTCAACACTTTTCCTTGACCTCAGAGAACAACAGCAGGTCAAAGAAAAGGTGTGATAGTGAATTCATCCGGACTAATGAACAGACACCCAAGGAGCTAAGAAAGTACGACAGCATTTCACGAGGTGGTGCCACGGCAGATGTTGATGTACGACAATGACGAACATCGTTTAGAAGACACACTAACTGCATTTGATACTTTAGTTTGTGTGTTCCTACTGTGTTGTTTCATGCAGTAAATACAATACACAGTCCTAATCACCTTAATAAAATGTAACATTTCACCCTTTCAGTCTCAATGCTTCTGAACATCTGCAATATGCAGAAAGTGTTTGTGCCCTGTAACCAGCAGCAAGGCCCACTGAAGATATTGGAAGTGTGATGCTGGAATAAATTCCAGGAACCTTGTTTGAGATACTGGAGTTCATGCCCGTCTTGAGACAGTTTGAGTTTGTTTTTAAGCTTTATTCTCCCTCTCTGGTTAGGTTTATGCACAAATGCAGCTTGATTAGCTTGGGAAAAGACCATAGTTTGGCTTAACATCCCAGCATGATCCTGGAAAAATGTCAGTATGTGTGGATTTCACGGTGATGAGAAAAGAGTGCAAGTATTGATAAACATTTAAAGCAGTGGTTTCCAAATTTTATTCCTTAAAGCCTTGAATACTTTTATTTGTAAAAAAAAAAAAAAAGCTGCTGTACTGCTTGAAGGTGAGCAAGCTCCTCATCCACACTGGGGTATTTCACATTTTCAAGGCTAGAAATCAATGCAGAGTAAAGTGGTGCGCACAGTTTCACTGAACTGTTTCATCTCTGGTGGAATTTGTTGTGGCTCCACTTTTGACATTTTCCTATAAATGCACTCCAGTTTGGCCATGGACGGTGTCTGCACTGAATGATGTTTGATTGAGGACGCTGCATCCGCTTTCAGCCTCCTCTCTGAGATTATATTTGAACATGAGCCATGTCATGTAATCGAAAATACATCACACAGGCTGTGTTGTTTCACAAGTTATTTTATTTCATGCCATTTTAAGAAAAAAGTACATAAGCTCTTGTCCATGTGACAACCATTGCTCCTCCGTGTATTAACAGCTGTGTTTGATGCACTGTGTCCTCCCACTTTAGACAATCAACAGTGCAAATCTAATTTTGACAAAATGTGTGTTGTGAAAACCTCACGAAACCCAGGGATCTTTGATTCAGGTTGGAAGGGACTTATTTAAAGATCCTGGCCAACTCCTATCATAGTTGTCATTGTTAGAGGTTAGCTTTACAGATGACGTGTTATGCCTTTTTATGCCAATTTTTTACAATTTGACACTATTTTCGAGGTCTTACTCAAAAGTACCTTATCAAAGTACCTCTTGGTTTAAGCACAGGACCTCTTGTCTCAGCCCTGTTTTATTTCCTCTCTGTTAACGGTCTGTTTTCAGGGGTGGAGCTTAAGCAAGTGATAAACCCTATCGTTTTGGTGAGGTCAGCAGCTACTCTGCTCATAGAAATGCACGTGTATCATTAATTACCATGTTTCAACATTTTGAATATATTAACATCATTAGATAATTGTACTTGGAGGCCTACATCTTTTTCAGAAACATACTGGTAATGGCAACACACCAAGAGCTGTGTACAGCATTCACTCTAGCAGCAAGAGCGGGGAGAAGATCGGTGTTGTGCTGTAAACACACCTTATCCACACAGCTGCAGGTTGTCGGAAATTACAGAATGTAACCATTCAACTAAAAAGTTTCAGTCAACAAAGTAATGTGGTAACAATAATGTTAATCTTTGAAAATGTAAGCGCAAAAACCTCTTAAACATTGGTGTATGTCATGTTCATGATCTACGCCGTTAGCAGTAGCTACTGCTAAACAAAAAAATAATCAAAGAAAACCACAGCAAATTATTTGTCAGATACTTTTCTATGTAAGAGTCAAGCTTAAAACCGAACATTTTTATGCTATGCTGGCTTCATACAAACAGGTTTAGCAAAAGCGGTGGTGTGAACTTAGTGAGTGATGTAATTTGAAAGGAAAATCGGATTGGCTCCTAAAAAAAGAACCTTCAAACAAAGAGACACTATAAAAAACATCAAAGGTTGTGTTTTTGGGGGGGTTATACTTGCTGGTGACTTCAGACACCCTGATATATGCTCTTAAGAATAGAAAAAAGATTTTTCCATAGTATGTCATTTTTAAAAGAAGGCACTAGGAAAGGCAAATCTGTGGACATAAACTCTGGTGTGGAAGGGCCAAAAGTAAAAACTAAAAAAAATCTGACAAAATGAACACAAAGCCAATCTCTTAGATATATACCAATGCATATCAACAGGCTAGGAAAACAGATGAACTGACAAAGGGAAAAGAGGAAGACAAGACTGTAGACACACCAGGCTTGAATGGTGACTGGACACAGGTGGGAGCAATCAAGACAATTAGAGGGACTAGCGTTGAACCAACACAGGAAGTAGAACAACATAAAGAAAATATTGGGAGTATACTTTCATAATAAATTAGGAAAGGAGCACCCAGTGTGAATTTTGATAACTCCACGCCGGTGTCATGTTTCCATCACTTCCAGTTAGAGGAGGAGCTGACAAATACCAGAGACTCGTGCAGAGCAATTTGACGTGGGACTGAAAGCCAGTTGTACCCTTTCCCATCAAAGACAAAAGCCAGAAGGCTGGGTCCACTTTCCAGGACTAAAGACAACATTGTGTTTCTGCCCAACAAAATCCTAACCTGTTATCACTTCTATTTCACACCGTCGCACTAAGACTATTTTATTGATTAAAAAAGTAAAGAAAAAATTATCACATTGACATACTGAATAATTTAAAATATACCTATATGTTTTTTTGGCAAAGGTTACATGTGATTGTTGATGCCACATCTTAAGTCCATGTGGTGAATCTGCTGCAGCTACAAGAAAACAAATACACCTGTGTCCTTGTGGCTGAGGTATTCTTTTGACGTCTTCACCTAGCAACCAGATGCAGACTCCTTAAGGTTTAATCTGTGCTGTCACAGGTCCTCCCATTCTTTCACGTCATAATCATGTTATGTCTCCACTGGGCTTCATGACTTGTGAGGTGCCTTTAAATAGCTTGTCATCTTCTCAAACAGCCTGTGGTATTTTTCTCATGTTTATAATATAATCTCAGCTTCCCCAACACTTCCAGGAAGAGAGAGATGAGCAAAACACCAACTTTTTGCCAAACCAGCCTAATGTGTCATCGAGCCCCTCCAAGTGGAAGCTGAGAAATCTTCTTTGACGCCTCAGCGCAGCCCCGGTAATGAGGGGGCTGAGCACTGGGCCCCTATGTGAGGGGCATCCAGGGCCTATATCGATCTCCCGTTAATTAGTCCGTAGGTTCACATTGGCGCATAATTAGAATGATCCTAAGCTTAATGAATGCAAAGAGTCACTAATCCCTGTGGGGAAATTTTCACTAAAGAAAAGATGTAGAAGGGGAAACAATATGTGCAAAAAAAGAAGATAAAAAAGTGTTTTTCTATTAAAATAGCACTGTTATTTCAGAGTAATGTAATGACTACTGATCATGAGTGGGAAAATAAGAGCACAAGCAGCCCTAATGGTAAGCCCATCAAAGACAGCTTTTGGTCCCTAAGTGCTATTCAAATTAATGGAAACTGATCCAATGGCAATGAACCAAAGGGAATTAAAAAAAAACTTCATTTTATGAATAATGCTTTCATATAAAATATGACCAGTAACAACAGGCCTCTTGAAAGATGCGTGAGGATGCAGTGGAAATGCTGGTACCTCCCTTGTAGGTTGCAAGTTATGGAGCATTTGAGGAGACTTTTTGTCTTCCTTTTGAACTCTCAATCATGTGTGAATGCCAATTGGAAAGTGCTGAGTGAGAGATTCAAGTCAGGATTCAGTGACAAAAAGTGTATCTGGAAAGAAGAACTATAGTTACTTTGAGGCTGCCATGTATGACTTTGGTAACATCGTTTTTACCGACTGATTTCCATTTCTATCTTTCCAACTGGACAATGCATCAGCCCATTACTTGCCAATTCACCTGACAGCCATCTGCATCTGCAGAAGGGGATGCTGTCGCACTAATGATGTGCACTCATTTGAATGACATTTTCAGCGCAAAGCATTGCACCCTGAATAGATCCCAAGAAATCCACCAGGGAGTAGTACCTTTGTTTCTGCGCCATTCAACAGAACAACTCATTAGATCAGTCAATGTTGTTGAATGTGCCAGACGTGAGGTGCTCATTAGCTAAAGGGCAGAAGTCACCTTGGTCCACTCAACCTCAGGGCCACTGTCACTTACTGCTACCACAGCGTCTGTGTGTGCATGTTAAACAATCCTGTGCGATCTGGTTGACGTCAGTGAAGGTGATATAAAGTATTCCTCCTGCTCTCATGACTGTATACCTCAAGCTGACTCCTGTCAGCCTCTTTGCTTTGTTCTCCAAAAAGTTTTCTGATCAGTGCCTTGATAAAATGGTGATCACGCATCGTTTAACAGTTTGTCTCGACATGATGCAACAGTCTGTAATTGCATGCTAGCTTCACCCAGCCGTGCTCTCTTGTAGCATGACAGAGGTCAAACAGCACTGCGATCCCAGGGGAAGCTCCTTAGCTATAAATGATATGGATAACATTGGTCTGTGCTGTGGCCCTCAGGCATCAGTGTGCTCTCTTTGATATGCAAATTGAATATAATCTTTTTTTCTCCAGAGGGCACTGGAATATGAGTATTACATGTAATCCTTAAGTTTAGTCATCACTAATATTAGATTGCAGATATTCTCTTTGCAAAGCAAATGTCCAGAAATCTCAACAGCAGATGTCCTGTGTGGACGAAGTGAACAAGCATTTGGTCAGAGGGGTGTTGGCCATAAATGGACATTCAAAAGACTTGTGGCATATGAGCTGTTGTAACAAATAAAGCAACCCTCTTTCATTTCTGAGGTTTTTTGTATCTGAACATAATAAAATTACATGATCCTTACCTCATGTGAAATATTACACTATGTAAAAAAACTAAAGTACACCCCATGATTCAACAACTTGTAGAATCACCTTTGACTGGTAAAACCTTGAAATGTTTGTTTTCTGTTTATGAGTGCCTCACATTTTTCTGGAGGAATGTTGGTATTTTACACTCTCTTTAAATTTTTTTGTTTCAGTTTGTTGAGATTCATTTATGCACAGCTCTTTTTAAGGTCCTGCCTCAGCCTTTCCATCAGGTTGATTTCAATAGGTTTGTTGTACATTTGTTGCTGTGTTTCAGATTACTGTCCTGTTGTATGACCCAGAGATGGCAGATGCAGAGAAGTTCTTGGTCAATCTGACCAACTGCAAGGCATCCAGGTCCAGAAGTTTTGTAGTTTGTTCAGAAACTTTTCAAACTAAAGCCGTGCTGCCATGTTCTTTTGTGAGAGTCACGGAGCCCTTTCCAGACGACCCACACTTGTTCAGTCTTTTTCTCTATTTGTACAGTTACAAACATTTAACATGCTGACTGTGGCCTGCAGAGTCTGAGATGTAGCTCTGAGCATAGCACAGTCTGCCCTTGGTGTCACATGCTCTGATGTCCCCTCCTGGGAAGACTGCCAACTCTCTTGAATGTTTTCCAATCGTGAATAATCTTTCTGTAGAATGATGGACTGATGGAAAATGTTTGGAAATTACATTATAATCCTGTCCAGATTGATGGGAAGCAGCAGTTGCTTGTCTTAGATCATTGTCGATGTCTTTCCTCTTTGGCATTGTGTTAAAACGCACTTGAATGCTCCAGATTAGCAAAAAGCCCAAACTTCTAATTTTGTAGAAGACACTTGCTGACGATCAATTAATGAAGTGCATTTGATTAGCAGAACCTCTGCTATTTACCCTCTTAATTATACTAGCAGCAGTAAGGGTGGGTTTGGCTTGTCATTCACTGCTTTTACAATTAGCTTAGTTTTTGTTAAATAAATAATGACACAATGTAATATCTCACGGATTGTTGTTCTTCTGAGGTAGTATTTACCTAATTCAAGGGCCAGAGCTTTTTTTAATTTGCCCTGATGGGTAAAACCTAAGAAATGAAAGAAGGTATACTTTCTGTTTCACATAAAACCACCAAACTGAAGCAGCATCTTTGTCAATCATCCCCCTGCGAACTGCAGCTTGCGACCCTCAGCATACAAAGCTCAAATGTACAGCAAAGAAGCCTTTTAGAAACTACTTCTAACGCCTGTGAATAAAGACGAGAAACCCGGCATAAGAAGCTCAAAATCTGTATCCCTGAACAATGAGCGTCTATGAACATTTCTGGGGAGTTTGGGATCTTAGCATGCAGAGCAGATTTCCACCTCCATCATCCTTCACAGATGGAATTTGTTCTGTAGGATAAACACAATTCCAGACTGCAGCAGCATTTAAAGAAGCCTTGAACCCCTTTGACGCTGCAGCCTCTCAGGTACTCAGTTGTATTGGGAGTTTCTGTTATTTTTTCCACACTTTCCCAGGCTCAGAGGCAAGATACAAGGTTTTGAAATGTGGGGGTCCTGCTGTTCTATTACCATTATGGATTCAACCGGGAAGCTGAAAAAAAGCTAAAAATGACAGGTTTTAGCTTCAAGAGGGTCTTACGCCTACCCTCTGCACTCCTACTTCGAAGAAGCACCACAAAGAGAAAGCAAACATCACAACTCCTGTGCCTATTCTCCATGTGAATTTGACTTTCTTTTAAATTCTTCCCTTGAGAAGAGATATGTGGATAATTTACACTTCAGACGGAGAATTTATGCTGTGCAACAACCACGAAGACCTTGACTCCAAACGTACTTCAGAAAAAAAGACGATGAGACAATGTCACATGGCTTCAAACAGATAACAGATCCATTTTGGGAATCTATACATTTTGTCACAAGCGGGGAGCAGGGGAGCAACAAAGCAGCATTTCAATGCAGCTGTGAGAATCACTTAAGGCGACGTACATTCTACTTGTGGTTAGTTAGGCTCCTGTTCCTTATGCCCTGTTGTCATTGCCAGCCCAAGTTGGCCACCCTGAGGCCAAGTAAAATATTCACTTTGCTAAATTTGGCAGATTGCTGCATGTGTTTAGCCTCAGTTCTTGCATCCCATGGCAGGTTCATTGGTGTAAGTATGCATTATTGTAGGCATGACTTAGCTACATGCCACCCTGTTTCTAATAAAGTTGGAATTCTGTATATAAATGTCAATAAAACCAGAACATCTGTGGATAAACTACGAACTGTGTTGATTGACAATGGCTTTCAGAAGTGTTCCTGAGCCATGCAGTGATTTCCACTTAAGAATCCGGTCTGTTTTTAATGCAATGCTGCCTGAGGGCCCAAAGTTCAAAACAAGTCAATATTGTTTTGTTTTTTTTATTCTTATCACTGTTTACAGAGACGTCTCTAAATTCTCTGAATCTATTCATGATATTGTGTACCGCAGAATAGCAAATCCCCAAATACTTTGTAATTTTAAGTTGATAAACGCTATCATAAAGCTGTTTTGCCTACTAAGTTTTGCCCCCCCCCCCCAGGCATATGACTGCCAAGTGGCCAATTAATTCAATTGGTTGTGAGACACTTAACTAGATCATTTCTTCTCGCCTTTTGTTGCCCTTGTGAAAACTCTATTAAATACTGCTGCTGACAACACATTCAAAATTAGTTGACAAAGTGTTTGAAAAAAAAAATCACTATTCTCATTTTTAATCTCAATTTGAATGTAAGCCTAAATGATTTTCAAACCACTGCATTCTTCTTCTTTTCTTTTTTTATTCTTAACTTTTTCAGAAAAAAAAGATGAAAAGAACATTGTGGAGGGTAATGTCTTCCAGCTTGGCACGGAGTGAAAGACTGGTGTTATGCCAGTATCCAAATCCTTTATTTAATTAATGTAAACATAACTGCAGGTAATGAAAGTCATGCTCGCCAAGTTTGAGGGGGGTCAAGGAGCTTGGGGAAGCCCATCTGAGTTGACAATCGCCTGTGTGGGAGTCAAATGCACAGACCAGTGAGCTGGACACATCAGGTGGGGTTGAGAGGAGTGAAGAAAAAAAACAACAATCTAATTACAAAACCGTGGTCAGAGTGCAATTCGGTAATCAAATTATAAGTTCTTGTAATGCTTGAGTGAAAACTTCTAGCTACCTTCAGCATCCTGCCCAATATTAGTGAGAATGAAAAAGAAAACATGCACTGAGACATCTAAAAAAAACCAGAATGTTCTCTGTCCAGGCGATGATGAAGATGTGGCCGTAATCTCAGACACAGAGATTGGGTTTAGGCCACATAGGCACAGAATGATATCAGGAAGTATAAGAGGAGCTCACAAACTAAGGTTGTTGGGAATCTCCATGTATGCTGCCAGATGAAAGTCATCTTTCAAGGGACGACTTTGTTATCGGTCCTCACAATGATAGAATAAATTTGTTAGTGAGAGGAACGCTTCATTTTCAGAGAGATTCATTTAAAAAAAAAAAAGAAAAATGAACATGTTGTTTATGCGGCATTATGGAATAAAGGTAAAGATATGAGTTATAATGCTGCTCAGAAGCAGGGATTTACTGAATGATAGCTATTAATGCTAGCTTTAACATGTGTAAAAATGATATACTGCATGGCAAAGATACAGTTGTTTGGACACTCGAAAGGCCTTTTTCAAAGATTCGAAAGAGGGTGATATATAAATCTTATAACAAAGACCAGATTTAGTTGTTGAGGCAGGATGTGGAAGGCAGCTTAAACCACACACAGAGGTCAGTGTTTGCAAGCAGACTAAAACTACTAAATCCAAAGATAGAGGTTCTCACAGAGGTTTCAAAGGTGCAAAAGCTGACTAAGAAGAGCCAAAAGTAGCAAGTCTAGTTGTAGAAAGAGAGCCTTTAAGAGGCGGTTGAGCAGGGAGATGCAGACTGTAAAGTGAAGAAATCACAAAGGGGCTGCAGAACTCTTTCTGTACAGAATAAAACAAAAACAGGCCACTGACTGTTACATCATCGAATCTTCAGCAGAATATCACTAAAGTCTGTGGAGGCAGCTAAAGTGGAGACAACAGTTAAACTAAAGCAGCATATTCAGAGAAGACCACAAGAAACTCATGCTGCTTTTCTGTGGAGACCATCCTCTAGACTCAGACAGCAGTGCTAACACTTATGAGGATGCAAGCACAAATATTAATCATCCCCTGCTGGTCTCCTCCTGTTTTATCTGAAAGACTGCGTTAGACAGTACGTCTTTAAAATGATTTAAGTTTTGTGAGTGCTTAAATAATTCACACTTTTTTAATAGAATTACTTATCCCACTAAAAAAGATGACAGAAATGCGTCTACAATGTATTTTCAGGTTTCTGCTCCCTCTAAATGTATCGACGTACATTTAGATGTAATTAACAAAGTAAAGAGAATTGAGCAAAAAATTCAAGGCATCAGCAACTGCCTCTGGCTCTTTGTCAAGGTAATGATTGTCTCAAATATGTCAACAAGGGAGATTACGACACTGGTAATGCACATGCTACTCAAATATAGATAAGTTTTACATAATGATAAAAATGGAACTCAATGTGAAACTCACTCTAGAGTATAAACATGTAACGGTGCCATATGAACACCTTCAATCAAAGCAGTTACAAACAATAATTATCATTAATAAATCAATAATTTATATCAATAATAATACAACGAGGGAACTATACTTAATCACTGTCTTGCCAAGGAGTCACGTGTGTAGGATTAAAATCACTATCAGCACTGTCAATTTGGATCTACTCCTTACAGTTAGCAAGCATAGCTAAGCCCAAAGACTGGAAAAAGGGGGAAACTGCAATGAATTTGGAGTCTGTCTGCACAAAAACTGAATTAGACTTTCAGTAGATCGACATTTTTGGTAATATTTAAAAATGTTTAAAAATATTTTAAAAAATGACTTATTACGGTTTTTAAAAAGGCGTCAACACTCTCGTCATTATTATTGGGAATAGCTGATCTGTGAGTTCATTGGACACTGACTGTGGAGAAGCAGATTTCTGGACATCTATGATGGACATCTTTCCATGACGTCGTCTTGCCTACCTTATTTTTATGTGCCTACGGCGTGAAAATGTATTTCTGTCTATGTTAACGGTACCACAGACTCTCATATGAGATGTGCCATAACTCTACATGCTTGAATGACCTCCCATCATCGCTGGATAAGAAGGGGGGGCAGTGAAGGACAGTGCAGTTCCTGGCATGTCTCCCCCATCACACTGTTGCCCCTGCGTTGCTCATCCTAAGGAACGATGTCATACTTCAGTCAGCCAATCACTCACACTGATGAATTTACTAAACAGAACCAGCTTGCGTGTTCATCTGCCTGCCATGCTCTACCTACACCTTCCTCTTCTCAGTCTTCCACTGTTGTGTCTTCTCTGTCTTTAATCACATGGGTCCTCACAGTATATCCTCTCTCCACCTTTCCCCGGGTGGGTTAAGCCCAGTGTTGAAAGGTTTCTGACAGACGTGCTCCAGATTAATGTGCGTATCTCTGTTGATTGATTCATTACATTAGTTTTATTCAACTGGTTCAGTAGATTGATGCTGAGCTCTGGAAGCTTTTAAATTACAGCCACTCAATTGAATTAATCACATAGAACAAGGTTCACTCCGGCAATGATGCGCTGACACAGTTAATACTCTCAAGACCACAGTACATTTATTAAAAACATATTATTCATTGTATAGGATCAAAAGTGAAAGCGTATTTTCAACTGAATTGTAGCAATACTTCTGCATGAGTTCAGTTTTAACACAGTGCTGTGAAAAAGTTCTGTTTTCTTCTCTTCTCCTCAAAGCGGGGATGAACCCCTTCCGCACGCTATTGTGTGGTGTGGTTGTTTCCTTTTTGGTTTGGGCTCGCTGCCGTTGTGTGATCTGTGCCTCTTAGCACCTAATTTAGGATCAGAGAGAAACCAAAGAGGGAACATCTTGTGTAGGGACACCTACACAAACCATTAGAGAAGAGCAACACTTCCCAACAAATTGTAGAGACCTCTCAGCCATCCTCTGTTCTTAACCAGATAAACAGAAAAAAAGAAGACAAAGTATGAGTCATTTGACTTACTCAAGGGTAATAATGCTCAAATAAGGAAGTTAGTTATGTATAATGTGTCATCGTTGGACAGATCCTCTCCCAATTTCCTCTAATGTAATAAACACCAAAGTCAAAACTGCATTTTATATCGGCACAAAAGGTCTCAAAATATTTTTTTGACCCAGTTTTCTGCTCCGTAATTTTACCCTCATTATGTTATTTTAAATGCACTTTTTGAGAAACAACAATGAGTTCACAATCACTGCAGACTTCACTGCGTCTTCACTGGCTTGGATCCTGTCTACTAAAGTGGATATATTATAATATGTGCTCAGAGGCAAATGTCGAGCGTGATTTTCATGCGCATGGCATGAAGAGGAAGCAGGACACCCCCTGCTTATGCACGTTTGGTAAGCGGGGGCAAGGCCTATTTGAGAACTTGCAGTCAACATGACAAAGCAGTAGCCACTCAGAATGACAAAAGCACGTCTTTGATCTCTTTAAGACAAAAGCATAGGAAGAAACTTATTGATGCCCAACTATGATGACACAGTCTCACGTTTAGCCATCACTTATCGTACCTACAAAAAGACCCCTGGTTGAAGGAAGTAAAAAAAGAGAGACCGCTTCAACCATAGTGGAGGATTCCACTCATTACCCCTCCACTTGACATTGAACATATCTTACAGAACCAAAGGGCAGAAAATTTCAGTCCGCACACTGGCAACTTTCTCGGTCTGCTCAACTCTTTTTTTGTGTTTTTGTTTTTGCCCTTATGTAAACATTTCTGAGCCAACCTCAAATCGCTTTAAGACGTGACAAACATTCAAAAAGACAGGAGGAAACCCTGCTCCATTATTTCAGCCTTTGCACGTCTGATTGTTACACGGAACGGGGGTCGCTGTGTTGAAGGGAAGAGGAATTCTTAAGGTCGCTGATGCTCAGACAAGCCAAACTTAGAGTAAATAAAGCTGTTTGAATAGTTATTTTTTCCCCCAGGCTTTCTTTTGTCCCTTTGCTCCATATTTCAACTGTCAGAATCAATAAATGTGATTTTTGTCAATTATTCCCTATGGCACCTGCCACTGGTTGCACTTTTCAGGAGGTGACAGAATTATAATCAGAAATGAATCCACTGTAGTCTTTAGGATTCGGTACAAGGCAGTACAAGGCAGTATCAGCAATATATGTTCAGATTAAGAATCGCCCAAAGAGACAATTATGGACAAACTGTACTATCAAAAAGAAGAAAACTGGGTTGTAGTCTTGCTAGAATGGCGTTGGCCTAGATTTCTCCTCTTTTTTATCACACCGAAGCATCCTAAAAATCAGACATTTCCAGCCAAATTGGTGCTTTGGAGTAAAACACTGCTCTTATAAATCATGTTTCAATCCAGTGAAATACCATTTAGTCACATCAAACTGTGCACAGGAGCAGAACATTTGGTTTTTCCTGATACAGAGAAACCCCCTTTGAAAATACCTTATTTTATAGATATTGAATAATAAGCATAAAGCAGAGAAAATGGACTTGCTCCCGAAGTGCACCGACGATCTTCAGTGCGCATTATTAGGGTGGAGTCTATAAATGATCCAAGAAGGCTTTACTGGGAACATCTCATTCTGTCTATATCACTCTTAACAGTGACATATACATGCAGCATTAGTGATGAATGGGATAATGGGGAATGGCTTCTCACTCAAAGCTACACAGAATTTCTATGCCGTGGGTCCAGTTAGATTAGTCCAATAATTACCTCCTATGGCCTCACTGAAAAATTTGATTAGGTTAAGTAAATATAATTGGAGGGATTCATAAGGACTTAAGAAAAGACAACCTCACGTAATGAGAATCAGACCAAACTTACACTAAGCTGTGATGTATTTCTGTTGTAGTGAAACAGATGTTCAGGCTAAATGTTACTGTTTCCATCATATTAATTCAATGGTATTATATAAAGTATAACTTCACAATCAAATTGTAATTAAAATATGACAAAAGTAAATAAAAACTAGAAGATGTTTTCACAGGTTGCTCATTTATTCACATGAATGCCATACAATAACTGAGTGTCACTTTCAGTCAGAAACCGAAAGGAACTTTCCAGCATTTCCTATTCTCCTCTGTTTTTTTTTTTTTCAGTGTTGTTGTTGTTTTGCTTTTTATTAATTGTGTGAATTTAACTATAACACACTGGGCTGACTTGGATTGATTTGAATTCCTATGATTCTTAATCATTATTGAATTTCTTTTGACTCCTATCCAACTTGTTTATTCCATTTAAAATGCCTTGAGATGGCAAACGTTTGGGAACTGGCACCATATAAACCAAACTGAATCAAACCTAATGTAATCAAACTGAATCGGATCAAACTGAACTGAAGTAAAGGAGATACCAGGAGAAGAATGGAAGCTTCTTTCCTTACCTCGATGAAGTAACTTGACACTGAAAACATTTTACCCCCATTTCATTTGTCATTTTCTGCACCATATCATGAAAACTATTTTTTTAAAGCCTCTCAATGGGCAGAGAAAACCGATTTGAATGTGTAATCTAACTGATATAAATTTGCTATGATAATGCTGCTTCTCATATTCAGGTTAGGAGATCAAGCTAGAGATATTCTATATTTTTTCTCTTTCTTTTTCTTTTTCTTACTTGTGTTTATAACACTGTAGCTGCTGCTTTTCATGAAAAACTAACACATAAAGCCACCCTGTTGCTCTCTACAACATGCCCCCTTCTTAAGAAGCGCATGGCATTTTCCACAGACACCATCCTGGTGCTGTAAAGGGCGACTATCACAGCAGACATAGTCCTGTACAAATGCAATATGTACCCCTGTTTGGCTAACCTTTGCTAAAAACCACAGTGCCCAGCTGTTCTGGAAAATTATTGAGCCCTTTATAAAAATGAAACCATCTATTTGAGACCTGTTTTAAAAGATTTATGTCTTCACAGGGACAAAGAGGCTTGCATCAGGCTGAGTGACACAGAAAAGGTTGCGGTGGCCGAAATTAATGACAGCAACAACACATGGCTGGTTTTGTTGGTGTTTTCATGTGATTTGCTGAGGTTGAGGAGAATTTTGAAACAACTGTAGACTTATGGGTGTGTGAAGAGTGTTACGCACAAAGAGGTTGTTAGATCCATACGGTTTTGTAAAATCAGATTTTTGGAGTCAAGTAAAGATGTTGTTTAGTTTCCTTTGTTTAAAGTCAGTTTAATTTAAAATTTAGCAAATAAAATTAGATAGAAAAGATTTGATAATGAGTACCCCTTTAACCAATAGGAACCTAGTATTCACACTCTAATATTGAATCTTAGCTGTTCTACTTTATATATTATTACACAGGATGGTAGTTAAAACCATGCATTCATCTTTTTTTGCCTGCAAAATTGAAGCCATATTTTTAAATGCAAATATCTGGGAGCTACTCCCATGTTCATCTTAACTTTTTAGGTTTATTTCTGCTTTATCCTCATTTGAGTTGAAGCAGAAGCCTTTTCATATGAGATCATTAAAACGCTGAAATTAGACTGTAAACTGTGGTGAATAGTATATGTAGCACCAAAATATTGTTTTTACATGAATTATTTTACTCTGGACCGGTATGGCCAAGATGAACCTTTTGATTGCACTTTGGACAGGTTTGCTTCTAATGGCACGCTGCTAAGCTGTAAGCAAATGACAAGGGTATCCATAGTCGACTAAGATTGCGATTATTTCAAGATTTTAAGAACATGCTGTATATCAGAACAGTTGTCTTCTGAATCCTGTAACATAAGTTAACCAGAGGAGGTATTGACAAGCTGATTTCTTCTTACATATTTAATTTAGTCTGTTTAGCCTGAAACTCATGACGGGAGATTATCATTCTTTTAAATACTCATAAAACAGTATAACTCGTGGGCCGAGAGCTCCGTGTTTTGTAGAGAACTTTAAAACACAAAATGCCATTTCTGTAAAATGTTCGACATCTTTTTTGTAAAATGAAAGGCCAGGCTCTGACTTCTATTAGAGATGTTTTTCATAACAGTTTTATCACTAGACTATAAACCGGAGGGACACCTGAGCTAGAGGACTGAGGTCAGACGATGGTCTGTGGAGCCCTGGGATCCTCAGTCCCAGTGAACATACCCACTTCAACAGTAAGAGTGACTTTGTTCATTAAAATTTTGTCAGTCAAAATGAAACAGAACGTCAGAAATGTGAGGAAAAACACGGCTCAATTCGTCAGGGAATTCTGTTCAAGTGAAAAAGCACTCGTCCCCTGCTTGTAAGAGACCACAAGTAGAGAGGAGAATGTTGATTAATGAATCTGCAGCTGTGGAGAGTTTATTCACGCATTAATTCGGTTACACTTTCTCAGCAGCAGGTTGCAGTCTCTGCTGTAGAAATCTGATATAACACATTCTCCTACTTTCTACCTGAGTGTCAGGAGTGAAAGGTTGCATTATGTGGAAACATCCCAATTTTCACCGGATTGTCCCAGGATTATTAAAGCTTTATCTAATATAATCACCTAGGCTACTCGCTCTAATTGAGGAAACAAAAAGATCAAAATTTTAAGCCCAAGTTTCCGGTGTGGCGTCACAGGAGACAGATATTCTCGCAGTGATCTGTTCGGGGGACAGTGATTTGAAAATGAGGTGACATGAGTTGACCACGAGCAGTCACTCTCTCATCTGGTGGTGTTTTCTATTTGTGTCAGGCAACATGTGTTTCTCATGATGGGACCTGACACCTCCCCTGGAGGAGCACAGAGGATGAAGAGCGACAAAGTGAAGAAGCCTCAGGAGAAATATTTTCACACTGACTGCAAATTATGCTCTTAGCTACTAAAATGCCTATAGATAATATGTGACGTTTTGAAGACAGCCCTTATTCAGGGGAAAAAAGCCTTGTACCCCATGACTACATTTACTGAATCAAATTTTCTCCTCTCAAATTGGTTGTTTTTACTTGAGTGCACAGAATCTACTAAGTCCCTTAACCTCTGCATATATTGTAAGTCTGGAACTTACTTTTTCTACCACTGGAGCGTCTGGATAAAATGGATTTACTGTTAAGAAATAATGGGAAGGGTTATCTCTCAATGTTAACTGTGACTTAACAAATATGCTCAATTTGTGCTTAAGTGGAAAAGTGACAACTTTTGCGTTTCATTAACATATGTGAATCCACATCACTATGAGTAATAAGACTTGTTTCGTGAAATCAGACAGTAATTGAAGCAAGAATGAAACAGACAGAAGTAAAAAAAAAAATCGAACTGTTTAACATTCTGGTGGCTTGTTTGATGTTGGATTGAACTCTGTCTCATAAGTGTGTCTTGGCGTTTGGCCCCCCTGAAACAAGTTGGCCGCGGCAGAGGTAGTGACGTATGTACGTGCAGCAGTAATGAATCACTGGGAGACAATGCGTCTCTCTGAGCATGAGGTGTTTGCAGATGCACATTCAAAGTAGAACAGATCAGTATAACCCAGGTCAAATTTGCAACTGCTTTACAATGGAGCAGTTTTCACAAATAAAGACAGTTGTGTTGATTGCACCAAACTGTACCTGTTGTACTTTGGACTCATAATTCCGAAAATATGCTGTGACCAAAAGGCAGATAAGAAGCATTTTCCAAATTCCAAATCTTGACTCAGCACTACCCTTAAGTTGAGATAGACGTCTTCTCAGAATCCAAAGGACATCTTCAATAATTTCCAGCTAACACATTCAAGAGAAATATGCCGGCAGGTGTGGCACCTATAGGCCTATTCTGAAAGCGTAGAGGTCGTCGCTTGTGCACGAGCTTGCACGCTCACATATGACTCATCTCGTCTAAACTAAAGCATTTTGTCAGAGGCGTCCATTCACGTTACACCCGTGCAAGAACGCGCAGACTCAATCTCGGTTTGGAGCGAGGCACTTATGGTGAGGGTGGCTATATAAGTCCATTCAGCATCTACCCTTTAAGTAATTATATACTTGTTTCTTCAAAGAAGTGAAGGAGGGCGGCATCTCGCCAACTACCTGGAAACACACACGGCTGTACTGGACTTCCTGTACTGAAGGTACGGAAAGCTTCATTTATTTAACCCAAGTCATGAGTCTGTCTTAATGCTTTCTGCATCATGTTTCATGCTCTCATCTTTTTGGAACTATTCTTATTCTAAAATTGGTTCGGGTCCATGCAAACCTTCAGAGAAATGCGTTTAGAGATCAATAAGTGGATTTATGTCTTCGGCAAACAGCATTCTCTGTAGGTGCTGGTCTTGTTTAACAATAACGGAGCAAGTATATCGGAAGAGGGCTATAATACTTAAACTTGCATCCGTGCTGAGCCACGAATCCGAGTTTTTGTTAAGCGCAGATAGTCACCATTTAATTCCAATCACAGATGACCCAGTATTATCAGTAAGAGGTGATAATGAATCAGAAGATGTACAATTGTGATCAAACTAACAGTAATGGTTACAGCCTATCCATATTGTTACAATGCGAATTTTGTGTGCGTAAATTCCTCTTTACGCAGCATCTTTTACACTGAAATATTGATCTGACATTTTTTTCCTTTTTGTTCTCAGATTCCAGTTGATATCCTGACATGAAGCTCAATTTATTTGGTACCACCGTGATTCTGCTTGTTGCCTTCTTACCGCGCTACGAATGTCGGGCTATTGAGAGCCCTGGCGGTTCCCTGCGCGTCCCAGCTCCCCAAACCCAAAACTCCCAACAGCAGCAGCAGTCTGGTCCCATTCTGGAGCGCCTTGGAGAGGAGTATTTCATCCGACTGGGAAACGGGGACTCTAACTCTTTCCCATCAACGTCCATGTATCCCGGCGGATCATCATCTGCCATCTACAACAGAGCGCTACAACTCCAGCTGACGCGGCGTCTTTTACAGGGGAAAGTTGGAAACATCAGGGCGCTCATCAGCGGCTTCGGCGATCGCGGGGACGACTCGATGGAGAGGGGAAGAAGGTCCGAGGACCCGCCGATATCCCTAGATCTGACCTTCCACCTGCTCCGGGAGATGATGGAGATGTCCAAAGCGGAACAGCTGGCTCAGCAAGCGCAAAATAACAGAAGAATGATGGAGCTCTTTGGAAAATGAAAACCTCTTTCCAGTCCACCAAAGATCTCAGTTCCCTTGTTTCTCGTTTTGTTCTGCATTTTTACCATCAGCACAAAAAAACACGCTCTGTGCAACATAGTGCTGCCGTATCACTCTATCGTTTCTAGCTTTAACCTCAAATTATGGAGCATAAACGGGCTTGACTTAGAATATGAGCCGATTGTACCTTGCCATTTCAATGTTGGTGTCAAATCTGTATAGTTATGCCGTTCTTCATATTTGAGATGACACACTTTTGGTTGAGACATGAATTTCATTGACAAAAAAAAAAAAAAAAAAAAAAAAATCGGTATTTTGTTTTAGCTTCTGAATCACTGTATTTATGATATTCATGTTTGTTAATAAACTTATGTGCAACCAGTCATTTTCTGTTGTGCAACAGAACGTCTTATATCTATATTTTTTAATAAAAACCTAAAAGCAATGCTTACACTTCTCTGTTGATATCCTTACATTAGGCAACATTAAGTCCAATAAGATAACTAATAACTAATCTGATCTAAAATACCCTTCCAATGTTTTTTTTTTGCATTTGCATCTATAATCTTGCACAGATACAAATAAACAAAATAGACAAAGAGTTTGTTAGAGAGCACAAACGTTCAAGGCATCTCTCCCCACATAAGCACTGGTTGATAGATTCTAAAAATGCTAAATCTACATGGAATAACCATGGTAATGCTCCCCAGGCAAGGCTATCAATTAACCCCTCTCTAACAAGCACACAAACAAAAAAGCTGTGACAACAATTTGCTAAAGATGTGAACAAGCATTCTTTAACACCGCCTGCACGCAGGTGAACATTCGTACAGCATCCTTACTTCTGTAACCTTAATCCTCAAGAGGCTGCTCTCATTATACCAGCAAGATGCAACCACAGGCAGCTAAAAGATGCACCACTATCGGCTAATGAGAGTGAAAAACACTACTGTACGGTGATCTCTGACCCACAGTGTCAGGGTGTACTGAACGAGAGTCGTGGGAGTGAGTCATCCTATTCTGCTTGGCTCGTGCTGCACTGAGCCCATTTGTAAAGGATCCATCTCACTGAGTGATGCTCCACAAAGATTAGATGGGAGTCATTGATGGACTTTCTCGATAGGGAAGTTATGACAAGGTGAGACCACTAAAACTCTCATGTGTATACAGTTAGTGGGATGAATGTGTATCATCCAGTAGTGGTGGAATGAGCACACCACAGACAATTTTCTGGCTGAACCAGCTATAAGAAGCCACTAATGGTTCCAGCTGGAATAGCTAATAGAAATAAATGAATGAGAGAACTAAGATATTCACACACAAAGGGGAATGATGGGAAATTCAGATAGGCAATCCATATTAATAATTTATCATGGAAGATAAATGTGTGCAAATATCATTTCTGGAGTTAAACAGGGTTTGGGAATAAGGGAGTGAAAAGATGTAGAGGAAGGGAGAAGAAACACACACGAATGGATGTTAGGAGACCTGTTGTGGCAAATGTAGCCACATGAAAAAGTTGTATTTCTGTTAATGCATCAAAAACTGGAGGAAAAAGTATACAGAGTGTGATCGTTAGAATCACTTTTAATGCCACGTAATGCGCAAAATGTGCCACAAAAAGGCAACATTTTTTGTTTTTTTTGTCTTTAACAGGAAAATATACCTCTGTCTCACACCAAGGAATACAACCCATTTTAGCAAAGGTTTGAGAAATACTTTAAATGTCACCGTGATCGTTTTTTTTTTAAAATCTGCTGCTGTATTCATAAAGTTCTATTAGTCATTAAAAGAAAACATGATGACGAGGGGGGTGCTTTTTTATGCTGTCTAATGATGAAGTTTAAGCAGTGTGACTCCAAAGGTCAGCGACATGAAAAATGCACGAGTACATCTGAATTCTGGGAACAGCTGTAAGACGCTCAGTCTGTCTGTCCCCAATTATGTCCAAAATCAAAACATACATATTTAATTGGATAAAAAAAAGAAATGACAGCGATCAATACGCAGCGATCCTCGCTACTGCCACTGCAGTCTTTTAGAAGAACCCTCCTCAACTGGGGCTTTCCCTAAAACATTTCTTACAGTTCCCCCAGTCTGGGTGAAAAATGCATCACAACTGACCCGAAATCAACATCAAGGAGCAACAGTTCTCCTGCCTCTGGTTTAGGTGTTCGGTGTCGGTTGCCGGGTGATGACTAGGTGGAGGCGGCGCTCTTAGTTGCGCTGGGGGTGGAGCTTATCTGCTGGGGGGCAGGTGGCTGGACGGGGGCGGCTGAAACTGCAGCACCTGCAGACACAGTCTGTGTCCCGTCTCCCTCCTCAGCACCTGCCTCCTCATCCTCTTCATCTTCGTCTTCGTCATCTGCAAAAGGAGTGAAGGACAGGAACTGAAACTCAGAGAACTATCAAAAATAACGGTGCATTTAGTCAAATTTTGCCATTATCCCTCTATCTGTCCCTTTATACCTTGGGCAAAGTTGATGCTGCGCAGGGCATTTCCCTCTCTCTTGAACTCGACTTTGTAATGATCCATATTCTCATAGCCACGCTCAACTTTATCCAAGTGTGCTGTACTCGATGCATCTTCAATCCTAGATGCACCAGGTAAAAAGAAAAAAAACCCCATCATTTTCATTTTCACTTAGTCATGGTGGCACTTCTGAAATATATTGATCTATTTGCGATCTTCAACACATGTCACAAATTCTTTCAGGATGCCAAAGAGCACGGTAGCGATTAGCAGCATTTCCCAGAATTCATCTTGACTGCTAGCAGAGGGCGGGTGTGAACTGTCTGCGTTACTGCTTCTGCTTCCATGTGCGAGAGCAGCTGGAGGTTTGTTAAATCATTCACAAGAATATCAAACAAAGTCTTTGAAAACTACAGAATGGCACCTTAAAAAAAAGAAAGATAACACTGGCAGCTGTTAACAGGGTTGAACTGGAGAGGTGTGTGTGACAGTCTATATGTCGTTATGTCCATGTTTAAATGGGGAAAATTTGTGTAAATTTGTGTTTTTTTCATAAATATTGTTGGAGAATAAGAAAATTAAAATGCACTTACTTTTTAAGGAGAGGCTTTGTGTTCTGAAAGAAAGACCAATTTCATTAATTGTATGCAAAACACATTCATATTTGCTGCCAATTAATGTGAAGCTCATTTTCGAACTCCACAATAAGATTTCAGACTCAATTTAGCATCGACTCTGACCTGAAGGAATAAAGCCATTTCTGGCTCCTCCATAGTCTGTATCCCCATCTCTACAATCTTGCAGCTCTCCTCCAGATGGTCTCCATATTTCTTTGTCAGGCTCTGGATATAGTTCACCTTTTCTTCCTGCTCTGCTGTCACCTTCTGACTCATCTCCCTTTTCTTCTCCTCCAGGATAGAGTACAACTTGTCAAACTTCTCACACACCAGAGTCTTCTGTCGCCGACCGTTCTCCTTCACGTGCAACAAATGAAATAATTCAGAAATAATTCAGAAAGGCAATCCATATTAAAAATTCACCGTGGCGCTCGGGGTGATAAATGTGTGCAAATATCCTTTCTAGAGTTAAACGGGGTTTGGAATATTCAAAAGCAAAGACAATAACAGGTGAGTGTTGTTTTTGGTTTACAATCAGGAATATGAGGTAATGTAGAAATGTTGTGGGTAGCCTGGCTTGCTTCTTTCCGGCGCTACCATATGTGCAGGGGGACAGCGAAGCTCATTCTGCATGTTTGTCTTGAAAGACGCCACCGAGGGAGTCACACGGGGAACTGGAGCCAGTCCAGCTTCCTCTCTACTTCGTCCAACTGTGGCACCTGATCCAGAGGAAAGCTGTCTGTCCCCCACCCCCACCAACTATGCCATCTTGTTTTGTTTTTTTTGTCAATGCTGCTGAGGTAGAGCAATAATCGAGTTTGTGGAAGCGACATGAGAGAAAAAGAAAAAGCCAGGGGAACAGCAGACTGCGCCATTGTTAACATCACAGACTGATACAGATAAAAGCCGAGAGAGTGGCCATTACAAGGACACGCTGCACCGGTTTGGAAGTCTGTACGGGTGCTTTAGTGCACGCTCAGAGTGAGGCTTGCTGTGTGAGTGAGCAGCCAGGCACTGCAGCAGTTGGACACTGACCTCTATGGCTCGACAGGCTTCCTCCAACTGACTAATGAAGCCTTGCATCCTGTCGTTGCTACCAACCATCATGGCAATCCCGTCACTCAGCTCGGTCTACGGACAAAGGCATAGCAGGGTGATCACTGACTTATAACTGGGATTTTCAGCGCTAAATACGACCCAACTAGAACATGTTTACTTTTTGAATAATGACTGCATAAAACACTTCTTTTCGACATTGATCATGAACTCCACGAGTACGTCGGGCCTCACCTTCTTTGTCTGGTAAATGCTGCTGATGGGTGCCACCTCACAGTCTTTGTGGGTTCCGAAAACCTTACACATGGAGCACGTTGGCACCCCGTGAGTCACACAGTAAATGTTGATCTTTTCCCCCTCGTGAACATCGCACATGGGCATTTCCTCCTTTCTCTCTGGGGTTGGCTTGCTGCTGTTGGGGTGGAATGGAAAAAAAGTTGTGCCTTTCCTTCTTTTCAGCGCATACTGATGTGACATGCAACGTCAATTTGATAATGCCACCGTTACACACCTCGGCAGTTTATTGACGATCCATCCGTCTTGCCTTGCTATACACATGCATTGTCAGCACGGAAATCAATACATCAGCATTTCGCTGAATGCCGTACAGGTATGGGTGCAGGTCTATGGGATATTTTTCAGTCGCTGCAACTCACTATAATTCATGGATAGCTCAAACTTACTATGCAGGTGGCTTCATCTCATGAGAATGACTCAAAATATCGGTCAGTTGTTCGTAGAAAATTCATTTTGATTATCTAAAACGAGGCAGCGAAGTCTTGATTGAGTTAGAGGGGGAGTATATCAAGTGCATGAGTAGAAGTGCAGTGTATTTTATGTCACACAAGCCTTTTGGCTCCAGTCAGCCACTAGATAAATCATCTGTGAACATGACTATTACAAGAGCCATCCTAAGATCCAGTCCAGCAATCTGACTCAGAAGCCACTGGCACTTAGTTGACAATAGTCACTGGGAGCATGTGAGCCTTACACTCATTTACTATATCTATTCAATGCCCTTGAGGATGGCTTTGATGAATACACAAAGCCAGTGGGTGGACATGAAAGTGTAAGGTGTATGTAATGCCAGTTTCCTTTCATTTTTAGTTATGACAACAAAGATGAAATTTGCGTCAGATCTGTCTCACCTACTGGACTCCTGTTTGAACATATCAATGATATTCTCAACCAGCAGGTTCCTCTGCAGGCCATAAACGCCGTGCCTGTCCAGGACCACCTCGTGTCTGCAGGACGGGCATCTGAAACGGCCACCGGACGACAATGAGCCACTCCTCGTTGGAAGGTATGGGTTTGAAGCCTGCGAGCGATAAACAATTCAAAACCTAAATTTAGTGCGATGGCAGGAGTGCCGTGGATAGACTCATCTCTGTTTATTATTCACTGTGACAAACATTGTGTTGATTTTCTGACAAAGACATTCTAAAATGAGAATACATTTGTGACCAAACAGGGAAAATTGGACTTTGAATCCAACAAAAATGTTAGTCAGTCGAACATGAGAATAATAAAAGTGCAAATGACAGGACATGCTGTTATAGAAGAACAATATAGATGTTTATCTCTGCAGGAATCCATAAAAGATCTTTCTTTGCTTACCGTGAAAACATCATTGGCACATTTTCTGCAGAGGTTGTGCTGGCAGGGTAGGATGACAACAGGCTTTGAAAACATTTCCAGGCATATGGGACAAATTAGCTGCTTCTCTAAGTTCTCCATGGTAATCGCTTCTGGCAAAAGAGTTTAAACTCCCACAAAACTTGATTAGGTACGACCTGTTTTACTGAAAATTTAGCAGAAAGTCAGCTTCTGAAAGTAAAAAATGGTGGGCCCGGAGTAACAGGATAAGGAGTAGGCCTGCTGCTTGTCCCAGAGAGTGTGAGGTCCTATCTCACTGGTGTCAGTTCTTTTTTTAGAAACTCCCGCTGTCACGTCAATGGTTGCCATTTTTACCTTGCCCATATTTGAAACTGAGCAAGGCAACACTGAACAGCTGCCCACAGACTCTATCTGTGCCAAATTGAGAGGCTGATAAAAGAATGCACTGGTTACAAAAAATGTGAACTTAAGTAAGTTTTTGTGTCTTACAATAAAATGTTAATTTCATTAACTGCTTCCTTCCCAATGTTATCTGTTGATAACATTGAACAATAGTATGTCGACAGATGTTAAACCTTATCTTAAATAAATGTGTTAAACCATGTATACCATACATGTACCAAAAATGTATATGTCACACTTTATCATGTTAATGAACCATGTAAATGGTAGATTTGTACCTTTGTAACATTTGGCAAAGCCAGCTAGCAAGTTCTACAAAATGCGACCGGAAGGTCATTTTAAAGAAAGACCCAAATAGCTTTCAACAGTTCAGCTTGCTGTGGTTATACAGGAATAAACACATTTGGAAAAAAAAAACAAAACAACTTTTGTTTCAGTTTTACCGATGTACGATGTAAGTTAAAGAAAACCAGCCCAATATAACAACCGTTGGTGTTGTTAACAATTTTTGTCATACATGTCAAACATACCTTTAAGGTAACAATAAGTGTATAAATGGCGAACCAACACTAACAGGATGGTATTTGTGTGATTATGTCTACCCTGATAAATTTAACACAAGAGACCAAACGAAGAGGCAATAGTATTGATACACAGAATTAAAAAAAAAAAGAAAATATTTGCTTGAAGAATGCGGGCATCGACACCGCTACCTCTGCACCTCCTTCTGCAACTTATATAGGCAACGAAAATGCCTTTTCATGCAGAAGACGTACATATTCTTTCACCAGCTCCTCCCTTTCTCCACTTAATTTGACCGTCTTTACCCAAAGAAAACAGTATCTGACCAGGCAATAACGATCTTAGAGGAGGTAATAGGAGGCCATTTCTCACAAGATGGCGCTAACATCACAGGTTACGATCCGGCGTGATGTATCTTCGCGTTACCCTTTAAATACATATTACACGTACATGCGTAAATATATAACAACAACAAAATATATAACAGAATTAAAATAAATCGATATTTTTAAAAATAAAAATAAAGTAATTGGAGGATGCGGGCATCGATCCCGCTACCTCTCGCATGCTAAGCGAGCGCTCTACCATCTGAGCTAATCCCCCGGTGATGCGACTCGTCAACTTCCCAGAGGCAACCCAGCGGTAGCCAATCACGTCCCCCCCACCCTTTGACCAATCACGTTTCCCACCTGTGGCTTACTTTTTGACCAATCACGTTTCCCACCTGTGGCTTACTTTTGACCAATCACGTTTCCCACCTGTGGCTTACTTTTGACCAATCACGTTTCCCACCTGTGGCTTACTTTTGACCAATCGCGGTTCTTCCCTCCTCTCCGCTCTACCGTTTGAGCCAATTCCCCGGTTGTGACAGAAGATGAAAAAGGGAATTCACACAGATACCAGAGCCGAGTTAGCTAATACAGGACATTTAGTGAGTAGGGAGAGCGAGCGCTTTAGCACTAGAGCTAATTCCGCGGCACTGTATCCCGTCAACTTCGACAAAAACCCAAAGGAAACCCACGTTAGCCAATCACGTTTCCTACCTGTGGCTTACTTTTGACCAATCACGGTTCCTCCCTCCTCTCCGCTCTATCGTTTCAACTAATTCCCCGGTTGTGACAGAAGATGAAAAAGGGGAATTCACACAAATACAAGCCAAGTTAGCTAATACAGGACATTTAGTGAGTAGGGAGAGCGAGCGCTCTACCATTTGAGATAATTCCCCGGCACTGTATCCCGTCAACTTCGCCAAAGTAAGCCCACAATAGCCAATCACGTTTCCTTCCTGTGGCTTACTTTTGACCAATCACGGTTCCTCCCTCCTCTCTGCTCGACCGTTTGAGCTAATTCCCCGGTTGTGACAGAAGATGAAAAAGGGGAATTCATACAAATACAAGCCGAGTTAGCTAATACAGGACATTTAATGAGTAGGGAGAGCGAGCGCTCTACCATTTGAGCTAATTCCCCGGCACTGTATCCCGTCAACTTCGCCAAAGTAAGCCCACAATAGCCAATCACGTTTCCTTCCTGTGGCTTACTTTTGACCAATCACGGTTCCTCCCTCCTCTCTGCTCGACCGTTTGAGCTAATTCCCCGGTTGTGAAAGAAGACGATAAAAGGGAATTTATACAGATGTTTAGTTACACAATTGACAAACAAGATAACTTGGAGGTAGTTTTATGTTCACTTACAGTAAAACAGTCGCTTTATCTCACTTTTTCATGTCTCAGAATAAAAAAATTAAATGTTAGATTGGAAAATGCGGGAATCGATCTCGTAGCCATTTGCATGTGGTCAACTTCGCCAAAGTAAGCCCACATTGGCCAATCACATTTCCTACCTGTGGCTTACTTTTGACCAATCACTGTTCGTCCCTCCTCTCTGCTCTACCGTTTGAGCTAATTCCCCGGTTGTGACAGAAGATGATAAAAGGGAATTTATACAGATACCAGAGCCGAGTTAGCTGATAACAGGACATTTAGCTACATAATTGACAAACAAGCTAACTTAGAGCTAGTATTATGTTCACATACAGTAAAACAATCGCTTCATTTCACTTTTTCGTGACGACGCTGAAGTTGGCATCCGATTCACAGCTTCCGATTCGCGAATTAAATGGGATGGGCATAAAGGGCCATTTCACTGCATTTTTTGTATTTTGATCACCCTAAACTAGGTCCTGTATGGAAACTAAAATAGTTACACTCCTCAAATCTGGATGGAATTATTCTAAAGAGGCTGTAGATGAATAAAAATCTTGTTTGAGATTTATGAAACCTTTTTCTGTTTTGTGAAAATGCACAACAGCGACATATTACTGCTTTTTTTGTATTCTGATCACCCTAAACCAGGTCCTGTATACGACGCTGACAGCAGAGTCGTTATATCAGTGCTTTTCTCTTCTTTTTACACGTCCACAACTGCCTGATATCAGATACTATTGTGAAGCCGTTAGACTGCGTATACAACCAATGTGATTTTTAAAACCATCGGTGGAAGTGATTGATTGGATAGACTTCTCGTCCGACTTCTTGTCCGTTGGTAGCTGAGAGAAACGTCAAGTCTATGTATGACACAACGCAGGGTATCCTCCCTTCGATAGCTCAGTTGGTAGAGCGGAGGACTGTAGTGGTTGCACGGACATCCTTAGGTCGCTGGTTCGAATCCGGCTCGAAGGAGAGATCTTTTACACAAATCTTGATGTGAATGATTCTTTGTCCTTCTCCACGGTACAATCAAGCGGACACTTTGGTTTAAGACACACGCACACGAAAATCTCCTTTTCTATTACTGAACGAACAAAGTTTGATGACAGAAACCCGCTCGATGATCACAACGGAGCCCTGGTCAATAAACGTAGTGCATACTCAGCGTTGTTGCTCTGCATGTGAAATCAGAAATAATCCCACCAGCAAGCACTCTACTCAAAATGTGTTTGAAGGCGATAGTTTAGTGCCTCATGTTCTTGTTAAAAGTGATGAAAACAAATTATAATTTCGCTTGACAGTAAAATGGCTTATAACCGTGCTGCATAATCTAATCTAATCAAAACAAAATGAAACAAAACAAGCATGATACAGGAATCTCATACAGTAACTGCTAGTTTTTGAGCCGTGTGCGTATCGAAATATGTCATTTTAATCTGACTCATACAATATGACATCTGCATCTTGCACCTCTGTTCCCTTTATAGTAGGGCCACATGAAAATGCATGCAGCGCTTTTCACACAGGCACATCAGAGTCAGTGAGTCATGTTTAAACATGTCAGACAGATGTTGTTGCTGAAAATAATGAATGCCCCCCCCCCCCCCCCCCCCCCCCCCCTCTCTCTCCAGTTTTCCTCCTTTTCCTCGCTTTGTTTTTATTAGTCTATGAAATGAAACCGGAAAGCAAGTTTAGGGCCACAGCTGCGAGAACGTGCCAAGTTTAAGTCTTAAAGGTGAGAAGAAAATAAATAAATAAATCCAAACCTTTATATCTGCTCTTAAATCGAAAGCTGCTGCCTCTTGTGATTTGTAAATCTATGTAAATGTCAAATAGCACGCTCATTAATTTTTGCCATTAACCATAGGCATGCGTGTTTCACTCAAATCCTCTCCTCTGTTTAAGTGCTTTTACAAATGAACTTTTTTTGTGTATGGGAGCGCTACTTTATTCAGTTTTAATCATCAATTTTCAAAAAGGCTGAACTAGTATGATTACATATTCATTAACAGGCGAGGACTGCTCTGATGCTCCCCATTTAGGTGATGCCTGAAAGTGAATTCAAATTAGATCAATTAAGGAGATGTTCTGGGTTATGTTTTTGTGACTGAAGTGAATTTATAATTTCAAAGCCATTACCGTTTGACTCATAATATTGCAGTGCCTGTTGGCAAAAATCCAATAAAGATTGATAGATTAAGAGGAATATGGAGATTTCTTGGAGATGAAAGGCCAGCGTGAATGCCGCCCACTTCTGCTTCTAAGGTGAAAGTAGCCAGCTTAAAGAGCACAGTGTGAAACTCTTTGCTCAGTGGTGGTACACGGTGCTTCGGGTTTGTAAAGCAAAAAGGTCTGCAGGCGCTTCCAAAATACACAAGAGGAGGTTTACTCGCATATAACCACACGCAAACATCTCGACAAGATGAAAGTGTCTATGGGACCAGAAAAGGAGGTAGAGCAAAGGGTGCCATCTGTTCGCTTGTATGAATATTTCAGTTAGGTGGAAGTCAGATGGTAAGCAGTCACCGCCTGTGATTCAGAAAGCCTTTGTAAGCAATTCTACAAAACTTGCTTCTCAACTCCTCTGCGGATACCCTGAACTGACCCTCTAAAGTGAAAGTCTTCATCTCAGGACATCAAGTAGATACAGAGGCTGAGGGAGGCCATACTTGAAACTTTTCTTAATCTCTCATAATAGGTGTACAAGTTCCTCTTTCTAGCTGTGTGCTATGCACGCACTCGTCATTTATGCACATCATGCACGAGAAGAAGGACCGTTGAATTGTAACGTTGCCAACAGAGGTTTTGTGGACTTTTAAGACCTTAAGCAACCTTCATCAAAAATAGAATCGAGCAAATGTCAAGCAACCTAAAGAACAAACCACAACCTTTTGTTTCACACATGTCCACCTCAGACACAGAGAAGAAATACACTGCGAAGATCATTGCATCAACTGTGCTCCAAATTTAAGGACAGCCAATTTAACAAGATGTAAACTCCACTGTTTGTTGGTGAATTTAACATAGAGGACAAAGATAAATTCCACAGCTGACAAGGATGCAAATGGAAGAGTAACAGAGGATCATGTTGTTGAATCAACCATAATCAACCGTTTTTATTCAACCAACTTTAACTTCCATTCACACAGACACTCAGAGGACTTCTTATTCTATACATATATGCACTCTAAACACAGTGGGGTACAGTGTGTTGTTAATACAACTGTTGATTCAAATAGAGGCGATAATTGTGGTGATATTGGGTGATAGTGTGCTCTGTGGACTGTTACAGTCTACAACTGCAGGGATACACATATTCTTTATATCATACACTTGGGCTGAATTATGGTTAATGTGAGAGCATTGCATTTAACTCTTTAGTTACATGTTTATTGGGATTATTAATATAGCAAAGAGCCATTACTTAGATTTGGAACAATAACTCAACATAAGAGTTTCAGCTAAAGCAATGGGAATATAAATATAATCAGTTAATACGTGGTTGTCTGTACGCATTCATTTTAATGTCCAAACAAAACCATTAATGACAGAGAAATGGGGCAGGCTTATGAATTATAAAATGAGTAGGATTGTCAAACATGCATATTATGTAATATTTGGAAAATATGCAACAACTATCTTGTGGTAGGTTCAGCAGCAATATTTACACATGCACTGGAGAGCGCCAGCTGTGCAATGTCCAAGAAAGAGAGTATATAATGAAATATGTCTATGAGCAGCAGTTATTCTGGCTAAAAGAGTTTCAAGAGACGTTATGCTAATGCATTGATTTCAAGAAAAATAGATGGGGACCTGGGTACAGTAGAGGTAACTAGGATACAATGTGCTTTCTTGTCTTTTTTTCTTTCCATTTTTGCACTGACAGCTTTTTGTGTTCAGGATTTTTGCAGATCCTGAACCGAGTTCACAGTTGCATTGTTGTTTGTGATTTCCAGTTGAACAGTATTTAAACATAAGATTTTCCTTCTGACATAAATGATGAAAAATGTTTAACTGGTTATATTCAGAATTCTTACCCCTTGTTGCCATCCTCCTCTTGTTGTACATCATCAGTGGTTGTCAAGGTGAAAATGCCTTTTTTTCTGACATGACTGACATGCTTTTATTCTACCATATTGCAGTGACTTTTAGTCAGAAAGTATTTGACAAGCTGCCCAAGTTTGCATTGCCCACAAGTTTGCATTTTAAGATGCATCAAAGCAACAGCAATAGTTTAAACTCACAGTTCACACTGTCATACAATATCAGTAAGGATAACTCAGCTTTTTCTTTTAAAAATAGAATGTAATGAAACATATTCAACTACAATTTAATAAAACATAAATCTTGCAATCCTATTGTCCGTAGATAATGAAAGAGGAATTGATCCACCTCACCTCTGTGAAAACCCAGTCTAAGTTCAGATGGATACACAGACTGTTTTGCTCGAGGGATACGACACGAACCCTCACTCTTTGTACGCTGTTACCATCATATTTAACATATATTCACTTGATTCTAAAACAAAAAAGGCTCATTTCCACATGGACATTTATGTTACTTTGTCTCACAATGACGTAGGAGGTGACGTCAGTCGAACAAGCACCGCTGCGGCTCGTGGTTATGGGAAGCTGAGATGCACTCAGCATTCACGAGCTTGTGGCAGCCTTGCTTAAACCTCATGCTCTCTAAACTACAAAAAGTGCATTTCTTAACTCCAGAGTATAGCAAAGTAGGGTGGTTTTAACATCTGGTGGCTGAGTGTTCTGATACCGAGAGCTGTTTGCATTAAGCGGTTAAGACTGAGGGTGCAGTAAACGTGTCAAATACTTTGATATCCTCCACACTGTCGTGGATGTTTGAAGTTATCTTTAACAAGCAACTTGATCGCTGAAATGTTCTTATTTAGGCCACAACCCGTATAGCCCTCAGGACATCACGTTTCTGCGGTGTAAACAAACAAATAAGCAATTCTTGTATCTTCATGGTTAATTCTGTAGCTTGGGTACATAGTAGATTACCTGTAGCTACACAAAGACCACCAGCCACATTCTCTCTGCTACTTTCTACAAGTTCTCATCTCCGATTCTCGATGCTGACAAATGCAGTTATGTGAAAATTGCCAGCGCTCTGCCGTGGAAAAAAGTTGGAGGCATTCGTCTTTTATAACAAATAAAATTACTTATCTGTTCTGACCAAAGACACCTCTTACAGACCTTATGCCAAGATAATTTATTAAGGTGTTTCACCTTTATTACAGAACACCATTAAAGTGATGACAAGAGAAAGCAAGAGCAGATTAAAACAAGGAAATTACAGTGCAGTTGTGCCAATTTACGGTAAGCTGCAGTGTCACAATCCATAAGTTTGTGTCAATATTAAAGAAAAGACCACTTTTTGCAATTTATCCAACCAGCAAGGGAGCATAACATATAAAGCTTCGCCGCCCTTAACACGGTGAAAGGGTGCCATCTAGTGGCAGAAAGAGGGAAAGCTGTGCTGAGCAGTTACACAGCTGCACATTGACATCACTGCAGTCGTCACCTTCTCACTGAATGTACGGCATTTAGATTTTATGATTCATAAATCTTTCTCTAAGTATATTATGCGCAGTGTGGACAGAAACAAGAGATGGTACACTTGAAACATGAAACTATGAAACACTGACGCTATAGTGATGCTTAGAAATGAGTTCTGAATGCATCTACACTTCTTTGTTTAATGTAGAATGCAGTATGTAGCCTCTGATGCATTATTCTATAAGTGTTAGTCCAGAGAAAAGGGTTGGATGACCTTTTGTATTTGGTAACATATATGAAAGTGTTGAAGTCAATATATTTTAGAATATAAGCCTATTGTTATGTCTTACAGTACTACAGTTTATAATATTAGTGTTAATATTAATACCTGCGTATTACAAACCAAGCTCAAAAACCTGCTGTTATAAAGAATACTTGAGATAGAATTGTAACTGGTGGTACAGCATCCCATTGTAAGGGCTTCTTTTCTCCACAAGATGGCTCTACATGCAAACAACAAAGCACTTTAAGTCTTTGTTATATCTAATACAAAAGTTTAAAGTAAAAGCTTATTATAATAGAAATACAGAGGCTGTGCAATTTTCAAATATTTTTTTGATCGTTTGATACTGTTAAAAAGTATGCATCAAGGAGAACTATTGGTGTAAAACTGCTGCATAGCTAATGAGGGAAAAGGTGATGACTCCTGTAATGCTCAGAGTGTTGTCAGAGAGGATATGGTGAATCAATTAAGGTGCCTTGTATTCCCTCTCCAGTGAGTTTCCAGTAATGCTGTAGAGCCTTTGGGAGTGGGGCATAAGGGGGTCTCACAAGCACATACTGCACCTGCGAGCCTGAGGGGAATCAGCAGGTATGCGTCTCGCTTGTCTTCCTAAAGCTCCAGAGACTGTTACGAGAGCACTTAAACGCACCTGCTTGGAAGGTGTGCCTCCATGCGTGTTGAAGTGTGATTTATGGGTATTGTGCGTGACAAAAAAAAAAAAAAAAAGAAAGAAAGAAAAAGACCTTGAGGAAGAAATTAATTAACGGAAATGCTACCCAAATCGTTTTCCATAAGGAATATCTAAAGTTGTGGGTGTTATATGTTCGCTGCTGTGTGCACAGAAGTGACGGGCCTCTGACAAAGCCATAAGCCAGATCAAGCAGTTGTCAGGCAACAACAGGTTTGTAAACTCTGCATGTAAAAACTCATCCCTCATAGTGTTTGCGTCAGATGCCTTAAAGAACAAGATATTTCAGCGTTAGTCATTGACACTGTATCAACGCAGGAAAGGTATGTGAGTTGAAATGACATAACAGGATTTAAATGCATTCTCTGCCAGAAGATATTCCTCCGTCCTCTGTGTGCAATAATTAGAGTTGCAGATATTTGGAAGCTTTGCCACATACTTCTACTCCTTCAGTGTTCACAATGTGACATAAATGTATCTTTCTCGTGGCTTTCTGGTTTGCAAAGACCAGATTCACCAAGCAAACTACAGTTGTGGGGAATTCAGGAGGATATTAAATTCAAGTTTTGCTGATCCTCTTTTCCCTCTGAGCGAATCTGCTGAAAATTCTTTCAGTAAAAAGATATTCATTACTTTGGGAGGCATCTGTGATGCAGCACTAGTTTGTGTGATGAGGTGATAGTTTAAATGCTGCATTTACCTTTGAGGTGTGCATGTATAACAGCAGCTATTGCTCTTTGATGCTACTCAGATGCTACAGCTTTTTTCATAACTCCATGATGATAATTTGAGCGTTGGCTTAGTTGTCTGATAAAAAAAAATCCAGAGCCTCATGGTGGAGTGTCTGATGGTGGGGAAATGGAGAGCAAGGGGATTATGCTTGCACTGGCACTGGGCCTGTCTGTTGCCATGGCACACTCACTGTCCCCCAGCACATGGGCATGGCATGTGAAACCGCTAGTGCAATACTGGTGGCATTTAGTTCAAGCAGCAAGTCAGCTGCTTCTTATAATATGCAACAGAGCATGCAGACGGTTACAATAAAATGAGCCAAACTGGGTCAGTTTTACATCTAAATGTACATGTCTTGAGTCACCACATGTCACCAGATGGCGAAAATTTTCATGGCTTAACAGACATGCAACGTTTTGAAGTGCTTCATGTGCTGTGTTTTCAAACTCCCGGTAACTCTCAGCTTACAAGTAGTATGAGTCATGGGAGGAAGGTAATCACAGACAATGATGTGGACCGCTACAGGGCAAGCCCCGTTGTGGAGGAATACCCTTGAGAAAGTCCACGCCGTCTGCAAACGACTGCTCATATATAGGTCCAGGGATCGCCCTGGCTCCACAGCCAACCGTATATGTCGTTGCATATCGACCAAGCGCCTTGTCCAATCAGCATTTAGTTTACAACAGCTGCCTCTACGCCATTGGTCGATCGTAGACAAGGGCGTCCTTTTTTTTACACCCCCCCTGCTCGCTCCAACAGCACCATCTCTGGCAGGTGGTGCGCGCCTGTAAAGCATATAGTAGGCTAATGTTTAGGGCGATAGGCAGGTAGTTGTAGGGAAAGAAACGCACGTTAGGTCGTTTATTTTTCGTTTATTGGTTCGTCGTTTTGTTTCGCGTTCCATTACGTCTCCTGTCGAGCAGCCGGAGTCGCAGTGAATGAGATGAACGTCGGGGTTTCCCTCTCTGAGCTAGACACTTTGTGTTTTACGACCAGCGGTGAATTAGACAACTGCTCCTTCATGATGCAGCTTCAGAATGAAAACGGAAAAGCCCTACATGTTGACTATATTTCGCCACCGGTTGAAGCCTGAATGAGAGCAAACCTCCCGGCCACGACCGCGAAGGTCTCACACCGTGGAGCTGCCTCACTCCATCCGCCGGTGTTGCATAGAAAATGATATGTTGATGACATTTTTTGGAAGCGATCGTGCCTTTTGTTTTCATAGCGGAGTATGTGATACGCGGATCTGTGAACGCCACGAAACCCAAATCAGCGGACGTTTTTTTCTGCTTTGAAAATGAGGAAGCGATTTCATAAAGACCCAGAGAATGGCAAGAAGATCTCGTCGTCCGTGGGCCCGGATTTGAGCAAAATGAGAAGGAAAGGGGCCAGTGCTACAGCGGCATGAATTTTTCTTTACAGAATGACACCAAAGGAGGTGAAACGGTGGAGGTAGACGAGACGCAGCATCGATGAAGGCAATCTGGACAAGTTTTGAGTCGCTCATAATGAACATAAATACTTTGCAGCTTCGTTTCAGATCGTTTTCCCCGTATTGAAAGATATTTTCGCATTTTGGATTTTCTATTTCACCAGCCACCTATTTTCGCGTTGCATCTTTACCTTTAATTTATTATTATTATTTTTTACATTTTTGATCCGGACCCTGCTCTGACTACTCAATGGAAGTATGTTATCAGCTGCCGGTTTTGCCTCTGGACAGGCCGGTTCCCAAGCATGTCCTCAGCCGGAGGGGAGCCATTAGTTTCAGCTCCAGCTCTTCTCTCTTCGGGGCTCCTGATCCAAGGCAGCTGTCTCAGGTAAATACATTTCACACGATTAAATCTTCCTGAATTCCTTGAATCAGTTCCTTGGATGTATTTGAGGCTTTGGTGACCAAAATAGATCTTAAAACGAGCATCTTCTCAACAAACGCGTGAATAATCCACAGGAATCTTGCAGGTGGTTGCTGGGTATTTAGGCCCTATCACACATGGTGAGCGGTCACTTGTACAGAAGCACTCGACATAGTCTTATCTCTTTGAGCTAAAACACACACACAACAAGCCATCTCCCAACTTTGTATTTGTGTATGTTGCCTTCAGATAAAGGACCTCGTGGTTTACACTTCAGCCAGCATGAACATGATGTTTTAACTGTACCAACACACTCCTGGGATTTGTCAGAAGACTCTTATTTATGTTAACTTCCATTGACACATTGACAGAACACAAATCATTGAGTCATACTTGAACTTCCTGTACTCTCTTGAAAATATCGCTGGGTTGGCATTGCCTCTATTTATTTGACCAACTCTGCGGTGAAAGATGAAATGTGGGCAGCAGCATCGCTCTTCGTGTTGTGAGGTCACATTTCTAACAGACTTTCATGGATGCAGAAAAACTGTGTAGTACATCTCCAAAACATTGGGCCACATCGAGTCATTTTTGAGCATTTGTGTCCGAGCTGTCCGGCACACGAGTTCAACTGACTGTGACATGTGTGTCTGCAATATGCACTCAAAAGAAAAGTTGCACCAAAAATCATCCTCCAGTTACCTTCTTCCACTCCGCATTACTCTGTTTAAAGTCGTGCTTGCTACTGCTTCTGCGTTTTTGGACAAAAACGGCGAAGCGTGTCCTGGTGTCTTTTGGTCCCATCGAGTGTTGAAAGGCACCTTTCAACACTTAGCTAAGTATTAAGTGACTGTTACTGTGTGTGTGTCCTCTTCAGTTTGATGTCCATTAGTGTTTGGTGCAGGTCCCTGCTCCACATAACTACCCATGTGTGTCTGCTTTGAACCTATTACCCATCCTCACAGGCAGGCCCCTCAAAAACCAATGCATAGCCTTGGCATTCAAAGGCTCACTCCCGATGGCCTTTTGTCTTTGGGGTTTTAGGGTGTCTTTTCAACTGATGCCACGAAATGTTGGATGAGTTGGCTGGACGGCACTTTTCAGATTGTCCAGCCATCATTTTTCTTTATTCATACTTTCAGTACTTCTCCTCCTACTCCTCAGTTAGGAAGACTTTCGCCACGGTGGTGCTCTCTGGAACTTGCCTTTCGGGTCGAAGCCAAGGGAGAGTTCCCGGGAAAAGGTCCAGCCTAGCACGATTTTGGGCTAGAAAGCTGTAGCGTCTCGTCCCTGTTCACTAATCAATCTCTCAAGTGGATCTTTGTTTCCTATTCAGTCGGCCAGTGTGAGGTGTCCTGTTGTTCCTGCACCTTTCTGCTATGAAAAACTGGTTTGTTTGCAGTGAACGGTGCACTTTGTAGTGTTAAGCAACAAAAATCATCTGCTAGATGGCTTTGTGGAGACATTTTAATCACAAGCGTGCAGCTCTTTATGCTCAGTGCAAAAATTAAATAGACAACAACTCAGTGACACAAAGGCCTTCTGACGTCGCCTTTTGTCTCATGTCTCTGCACACACTGGCTGAATTGGGTGAAGACGCCGGCATGCATACAGCAGTGTCACTCAGCCTTTGTCGCAGAGCAATTACACTTCTACAAATATTGTGTTTTGGGCCTTATTTACGACCATAAGGATGCAGTCGTCCTTGGTGGCTGCTGTGTTTTTGTGTGTGGTTCCACAGGCCTGTTGTTTGTGGAAGCAGAGCTGGACTACCACTGCAGAATGAGGCAGTTAGGCATGTGCCTGGGCTCTGTGGGCAGTGGTTTGGCTCATTTCCAGGCTCACAGATGGCCGGAGTCTCAGTCTCTTTTCTTTCTCTGGCTATCTTGTTCCGCTCACTCACAAACCCAGTCTCTCTTTCTCTTTCTCCTCGGGCCCCCCCTCCCCTTTCCCTCGCAGATGAAGACATTTCCTCTTGTAAACAGAGTATGAAAGAGGAGGACTGAAGACACGATTTGAGTCTCAAAAGAATATGTCACTCTGTGGTTGTGGAATGCCCATGACTGGGTGTAAATATGCTGGAGAAGAGGCGTTGAAAACGGCATCAAATAAATGGACATTACAATGTCTTTTTTGTTTTTAGCTTGTTTAAGTCCTAGAATGAGGTGGGGGATGAGTTGGATTCTTGTTTGAGTGCAGTGAGGGATGTTTGTTCCTCTTGGAAAAAGTGAAGAGTAAACACCGGACTGAGACAGATTAGATTGGTGCAAATTGAAAGGGCCAGGAGCAGCAGACCAGGAGCAGGGCAAAGGAAAGAGTCATGTGGTTCTCATTTGAACTATAAAGCACACATGCATTAGTACCGCTCAGCATGGCTGCACGCAATTTAGAGATGATGCACATGCCTGAAGTGAGGGTATCTGTGCCGTGTGTTTGGCAATCAAGATTTGCTACCAGTAAAACACGCTGCTGGTGTGGAAGTTTACAACTTTTCCGAAAGGAAAAAAAAGAAAAAAGCACAGTATTGATGAGGCCTGTGCAATCACGTGGGTTTTTGTGATAATGGCAGGAAAGCAGCTCGGACTGAAAACCCTGATCTGCAGTCGGCTCAATCTATTACGTAACAGCCGGTCATACAATCAGAAGTATAGTAGCCACTGATCTTAGATCGACTCCTTCAGATTTGCAATGTTTAGGCAGGGAGATGCCGATAAGCCTGTGCATGAGGGTGGGAGATGGGAGTGCTTGTTCCAGCCGCACCGCGGATGCTTCTTTGACCAAACTGATAAGGGAATACAGTACAGAGCCTCTTTCTGTGGGAGTTACTGTGTTGATTTAAACTGCCTTCAGATTGACGTTGTTTCAGGATGTGGTAAGAATGCTAAAGGAGCTGTTCAGACTCTGAGCTGGGTGTTTCACAACCTTTCTCAAAAACTTTAACCCCTGTGCTACCAAAAATTGTGCATTTGTAAGCTGGAAGGCATGGAAATTCTATCATTTAGGGAAATGTTCAGCATTTAGTACATTGTGTAAATCAAATAAATCTGGTCTGATGTCTGGAGCATATGCACCACCCCCATGTTTCTCAGCATGTCTGCTTCTCTCTATAAGGGGCCCCTCTTATCACATGACCGTGATGTTTTCATGCTGAAGCGTAGAGTGCAATCAGCCGTAAGAATGCAGCTCCCCACATCTATACACTTTGAGACACACTGTCAACTGATCTGGCTGAATCATGTGTGGTGCAGGTCTGAAAACGCATAAACCTTTACAGGAATGGAAAATCGATTAACCAGTGTGGCGAGTTTTAAACCCCTGACAGATCACACTGGTTGGTGACCTGGCTTTTGTTTGGCCTCCTCAAAAGCTTCCAAGGAAAGGATGGGGGAGCATTAAGCTGGTCTCCAGAAGCAATTAGAGCCTGGGGATGATGTTCGAAATGAATGAAATTCCTGTACAGGGGAGACAGCCTGTGAGAATATGAAGCGCCCACCTCCTTGTAACCCCCCCTAATTTCATAGAGCAGCACTGCTAAAAGTGCATGCATACAATGGTCTTTGAAAGCACCATGTAAACAAAAGCTTATATCGTTTTATGATACTTTCCCTGCTAGTAAAAAAATAAAACCAACCCAAAAAACATGGGTTACAGATGCAGCTCTGTTCGACAAGCATGCTGCGTTGTTCGGCTACAAATTTCATTGTCATTTGCTCGCTGAGGCATTGCGCCAGTTCACCCCCGGGCCTCTCCTTAACCAGCTGCCGTCTCTCAAAATTCACTGCAGCTGGAGTGTGTTACAGTGGCTCATAAAACACTCTTCCAACAGGTAGACTCTATCTGGGGCTTTTGTGTATGCAGCGGCTGGTGTACAAACACACAAAGGCACTCAGTCACTCCAAACCTGCCTGTGTTTATGGCCTAACACTCAGTTACTGGAATGTGCTGTCCCACACAGCAGAGCGCTGCGAGAGGTCATAACTCAGAAGGAAGCTTTCAGTTTATGAAACCGCACTGGGTCTCGCTGCTTTTATCTTGGGGAATTTACATGCGTGTGTGTGTGTTCTTTATTTGGTTTCTGATATGTCAGTTTTTATAGGAAAGGTTTTGGGAAATCATTTGCTTTTGCCCCAGCTGATACAGTGACTGCAGTAGGTCTCTCCTCAATTAAACCCGATTTTTAAAATGTAACAACGCAGTAAAGGCAAGTTTTACACCTGTGTTTGGAAGGTGAGGAACATCAAGAAAGTGTGAGAATGTGGCACTGTGCACTCGACTGTTGAAAAGCTTTCAAAGCCATATCGGGAGGGGGGGGTCCACATACATTCACTGTCAGAATCTCACCAGATTCCTGCAAAGTCCGTTGAGTCCACATTTGTGCACCTTTTGTGATATTGTTAGTATCTGCTGAACTATAGGAGTCAGAGGGTGACAAACACCGAAGCCTCTGGGCTCTGCACTTTGCCAGGAATGTCGACTTTAGGTCCTGACCTCAGAAACCTGAGTGCTGTGACCTCAGGCAGTGAGACTGAGCTGAGATAAGAACCGGAGCCATATGTAAACGAGCTCGCATGGAATTGCAGGCAGCACAATGAGCGGGCTGTTGCGCTTGCAGCAAACTCCAAACAAAGCAGAATTTAGCTTGCATTCAGACTGCGAAGTGCAACCTCAGGGGCCAGATTCAGAAAACCGACTTTTAAATGAATGATCAAAACTTTGCAAGCAGAAATGCACATGTTGCATTCTCTCTTGCAGATTTATTAATCACGGTTGTTGATACACAAGCCGAGTTAACGCGCCCATCTTTAAGCAGGAGTTGACGCAGGCAATCCCTTAAATAATTGTTTGCATATCAAAACACTGTTTGTGCCACTTCGATTTGACAATGAGAACAGCAGCAGAGAAGAAGCGCATCTTCACTGAGAACGGTTTTCAATTTGTGGACTCTCATAAAGGATATTTGAGTTCTAATCACTGTGAATATGTTGCTCATTTTGACTAGAAAACGCCACGGATGACAGCATATTGGCTTGCACTTTATTCCGTGCACATATAATCGCTTTTTCATAATGGTGGTAACGATATTAGATGATGGTGACTTGTCTTTCTTCCAGAAGATCTGGATGTTGCTGTTTTTAAAATAACGTCATCGCAGCACATTCAAATTGGATGATCTCATCGGTGCATGAAAATGCTCTGGCCAGGAGGACAAATCTGCATAAACATTGAAAAAAAAAAAGAGAAAAAAGAAAACATATGTCTGATGCACCTTTTGCACACAAACTTTCAGGATATTTTCTGTATCTGTTGCTTCTCAGATGACCCTTTTATTTCAGCTAAGCGCTCAGCCAATTCAGGATTTAACTGTTAAAGTCATTCATGCATTCATTTTTAAAGAAATGGGCAACTCGTGTGGGTTAAAGCCTGTCTTTTTTAGCTTGTGACTTCATAACTGACAAAGATGGTGATTATAAGTAATCCCAAATAAAAATCCTCAAATAATCCCTTAGAGGAGACATTTTAAAAGGATATTTGTTTTTTTTTGTTTTTTTTTTCCAAAGGCGGGGGGGTGTTGTGTAGTTCGTACGAGTCAGTCAGCATAGCTGCGTGCAAAGCTGGGTGGAGCTACAGGGACAGTTTTTGTTGAGTCTTTGTCCCACTTCACATGCATGGGAGCGGAATCGAATTATTAACTGAAGTACGTCTGACACAGCGACGCTGTGGACTGAGTGAGGAAAAACGTTCAAGACGTAATAGCATTTCTAAGTCTCTCTGTGGTTCTGCACAGCTGAATCCACTGCACAGACATGCTGAAATCAGGGTTTTATTAGAGCATTTCAGACGCAGTTAGCTTTTTCGGGAGCTCGGCTGTAATACTAGACTTTTAACTGTTCCAAAAAGTCAGACAAAGAAACTTTGGTGCATGTGCGGAGCGCCTAGACCCAACTGAGAGTAGTTGAGCAAATATGCGTACAGGAGTGATTCGTCCCCGGCCCGAATTCACCTGGGCCAACCTGGGGCCACGAGGCCATCTGAAACAACTGAGACTTTAAAAACTTCACAGCAGTTCAAGTGAATGCTTTGCTGTATCGTGGATTCAGCTGAGTTTAAGTTGACCAGAGCTAGAACCCTGACATATCTGTCCCCCGCAAGATATCAACGACTCACTGAATTAAACACTTTCAGACCAAGGTGGCCCGAAACAATGTGACAAGGTTGTGTTATGTCTGAGTTTTTTTTTATTCATCCACACTCAAGACATCAAGATACATGCTCTCAAGTTTTTTTTTTTGTCTCCTTTCAAAAACACTGATGTTTTATCTGTTTTTGTCGTATTTCCACTACATTTGATGCGTTTGCTATGACAACCGCAAGCGTCATAGATCAGAGGCTCTGATAGGGGTGTAGATTTACTGTAGATATACCTTTTAATCTAACAGAGTTGGTGGTTTCTAGAACAAAAACAAACCAAAGCAAAAAACTTCCTGCATCATTTCATAGTTAAGAATCGCTGTGTTTATCTGGCCCACAGCAGGCTTTTGCTGTTAAATGGCTCTATAAAGCGTTAAACTCGCATGAGTTTTTGCATAAAACCTGTTTTTTTTTTTTTTTTTTTTTTTTTTTTAAATCTCAACAAAAATGCCAAAGCCTTCCTTGCATAACCCAGAAGTGTCTTTCAACACAGGATTTTTACCTGCAAAGTGATGCAAACATGCAAAATGCACATGAAATGCATTCTAAAACAGGCAGAGACATTTCAGATGTCGGGGAGGTGTTTAACCAGCGCTGGATGACGTTCCTCGTGTTCCAGGTGATTCAGATCAGTGCAGAGAATGACGGCAAATCAGCAAATCGCCCCATTGCATTTATTTATTTATTAAAAATTTATTTTTTATAAATGATTGCGCATCTGTAACAGTGAGTCTTGCTTTTGACATCCTCCATATCTCATTACTTTTGTCTGTGAAGCGTAAATGACACACGCGAACATAGTGGCTTATAGTAAGTTCTTGCTGGACCATGACAGAACGGCGGGTGTGGCAAGGGCGTGTGTTGTCCGGTGGCCATTTCAAGGATAAAGCGTGACTTTGTCCTCTGTTCACAGAGGGAATGTGACAGTGACAAAGTGCGCTGCTGCCTACTTCTTACCAACTCGCAAGGGAGCCAAAGCCAATAAGTGCCAACTGTTGTGTGTGTGTGTGTATCTGTGTGTGTGTTTCCAGCAAACACTGGCCAAAAAGTTTGTTTTGTGTTTGTAGGGCTGGACACTCTTCATTCCCAGCCATAGAGCCAACAGCATACAGTTCCCACGCATGTGATAGCTAATACTACCCCCTTACACACACACACACAGAGACACATGCAGCCCATGCATACATACACACAATCTATAATACTCACACTAAACACCGATCTCGTCTGTAAACACGGAGCACTGTTGACACTAAAATACAGCTTTGCACATTACCCACCCTGAGTCAAGCTGTTTGCTAGCTGGTAAAATATTAGCTTTGGATTGGTGGCTGTTAGGTGTGTGTGTGTGTGTGTGTGAAGTAGATTCATGGTAATCTGAAGGATATTAAGTAAAGAGTACAAAGACACTTACACTTTTAAACACGAGTGAGACAACAGATGTCATGAAATGATTCCAGAACAAAGGCAGATTTATTAAGCGTTGACCTGTAAGACATCTCTTCCAAGATTTATCACTTGTACACATTTTTGTTTCCGTTTACTGTGTGACCGAGGTGTTTTCCAGCAGTTTATAAACTTATTTCCCAGAGAGGAATTTCTAAGAGCTTTGCTGACTGAGTGAAGGGTAACTAGTATTAACTCAGGGTTAACAGTCATCCTACGAGAGACCCATCAGTTTGGTAGCAAGTCGGTCAGTGAGCCAACCTGCCTGTTATGCAGACTCCCTGCGGAATGGGTAACCTGAGACAAGGGAAGCCCCAGAAGGGGAGAGCGGAGAGTTTGCCTGGAGGGGGGCCAGGATATGTTGAGTGCATAGTGAGGTGAGCCAACACCTCAGCGTAGCCCTGAGCAGCTGCCTGTCGACAGAGCAAATGTGCAGTTGCCACAGTCAAACATGCTCCAGCTACCACTGTGCTCGTGACACTCAGGCTGCAGCTGTCTCCTGCTCAGGGACACTAGTTGGCACTAAATATTGTTGAAGACATTAAGTAATCATTTTTGCTGGAATGTCCCTTTATATTTTGGTCACTTGTTCCCTCTACTTAGTCAAAGAAAGATATACCATTTAAGGAAAAAAAAGGAGGGATGTTTGTCTGTATTGGGTTTTTCTTTAGAGAAAAACAACTGGCGGGGCAATGTAGGGGGCTGTCGCCTCATTTCATCAAAATGACTCCGGACTACATAGCTAGCACACAGCAAATGGCTAACAACAAGCTTGCAATGAGCACGGTGATTAACGCGGCGCAGCTCTCATTCACCGACAGCACTCCTGTCTGAGATGATGTGCTGCCACATTTGGGTTCTGTTGCAAACCTTTCGGTCCTGAGTGCAGGTAGGGTACAGACACAGCCAGAACACAATGACACAATTTATTAAGACCTCAATTAAGTCAAAATAACACCCAGACGGACTGCAGCAGCTCCTTTTTATAGCCATTATTTCACATTATTTCTGTTTAAGCGGATCGTTTTAGGGTGCGGCGTGACCTGCTCGCCTTCATTCCACCCCTCTCCTCTTCAGAGTCCACCTCTGTTGTGATCTGAAGTTCTCAATAACCCCTGGAGCATGTTATTTCACCACCAGAGAGCCGAACATTATTAACGGTTATTAACAGCATTCGCTTTCGTTGCACATCGGCTCCATAAACTCTGGACTTCACCGTTGCTCCATTTTTCGGTGTTTTTTTTTTTTACTGGTTTGAAAGTAAAGCATTAGACAGTTTGCCTAATGCTTTACTTTCAAATATGAGGGACCCAAAACAAAATGCCAGCGTTGGGTTTTTAGGTTTTTGAGTAGACTGTGACTTTGGACACCCAAATGTCCCTCAAGCACAAAAAAAAGAAGTGACTGTAAGGTCTCCCATTTAATGCATTGCTTTAGATCTTGGTGCATGATGAGCCAGTATGAACTTATTCAAAGCAAGCGCATATTTGCATATTTTCTAAAGAATGACAGCAACCGTTACAGAAGTCCATTTGAATGGTCTTTGACCATTAGAAAAACCATCTACAGTATGCCTAATGTCTTTCTATGTTTCCATGCCGTCACACTGACAACCTGGTTCGTGTCTATCATAGTTTTCAGATTATCGAAGCCATAAGCTGAATCCCAACACAACTGCATTGTTTGCAAAGTAGTCTGGTGTGTAATCTCATTTATTCATCATGCTTGTGGAACAGTTTCCTCCCAAGGCAGTTGGGAGTTGTTCATCTTTTCGTGTTTCCGAGACCGACTCTGTCACAGCGGCAAAACATCTAAATCAAATGTCCAAATCTAGATTTAGATCATCTTTTATTGAGTTAACAGTTAACAGATGGCCATTAAACTTGGTGGAGTCCACTCTCTCCCTGTAGCTGCTTTTTAGAAGAGGTCTTTTTTTGTGCTGCGGATGCCAAATGTTTTAAATTTAGAGTTCCCAGTTATCTTGCTTGGAAGAGTTTAGATTTTTTTTTTTATTTTTTTTTTTTTTTAATGATGAAATTGTTAAAATAATATTGCTGACTGGTTGTTGTCACTTCCTCCACTTTAGTCGAGATAAGAATTCAGATGCGTTCACATATTCACGTGCTGAAGTCAGGACAGGGAAGTCATTTTTCTTTTTCAATCTCTACTTTTTAATCTCTCTGCGTCTCCAGCTGTGCTTGTTAGCCAGGAAGTAAACATCACAGAAAAGTTCTTGGGTGGGGTCGGATCTCGAATCTGATATAATACTTTTCTTTTATTGGAAACGCTGCGTGCGTTTGTGTGCGCTCGTACGTGTTTGTGTCCTCACAGCACATGCGTTTCTCACATGACTGATAGCTGTGCCGTATCGGGCCGATGATATGGAGCTGGAACATGCTTATCTGTGCGACAGCAGTTTACGCACAAACACGCGTGCACACACAGATTAGACCCAACAGCAGCAGCCTTACGCCACTCGCTACTAGTGTCGCACTGTTTATCCATGAGATTATTAGAGCGCACACGCCTAATTGCGATTAACAACCTGTGACGGGGCCTCATCCTGGTGCTGTAATGATATAATTATGACATTATGTTGTTTAAACCCTTGAACAGCTGTTGAAAGTGTCTCTTTCTTTTTAGAGACGAGGGGCCATCTCCTACGACAGCTCCGACCAGACGGCGCTGTACATTCGTATGCTAGGTAAGTGTCTCCCTGCTCTCAGTGCATATGCACTCTGTGTCAGTAGATACACACACACACACGCTTATCAGACATCAGAAGGTTTATCTTCCCCCTCATCATGTCCACCTCCTAATATGCAGTGACTTAAAAAAAGCAGTGGAATGGGTAATGCATTGAGGCATGTCGAGATTAGAAGGCACACCAAAGTGCACGTTTTGAATCCACTCAATTCCTGGCCTTTTTCTAATCTCTCAGTCCCAACAGGCTAAGACTGTGTGTATCTGTGGCGTTGGTCAGATTGGGTGTGCGGAGTGTACTTCTGTGTTTGTGTACATGTGTCTTTGTGTACATACCGCGTGTGTGTGGGTATCCATTTGACCTCAGCGACTCCAAACAGACTAAGCAGTTTAGAAAATGGATGATAGGATGGAGGACCCGTAGTTCTGTCAGTCAGCTGGAGTCGGATGCGTCTGGGGAGCGACCGGATCGGCCGTGTTTTTCCTAATCAATAAGGTCATTGGGTATAGATGCGATTAGAGCCTTTATTATACCCTTGAGGTCTGTCTCCTTAATACCGATGTGCTTTTGCCTGCAGCTTTTGTCACTTTATACGATAGTTCTGTTGTTTTTATCTAGAGGCATCAAGGAAATGGAGTAAAATCACATCAATATTCCTGTGAATATCAGATGTGAAATATAGTCAGTAGGAAGGGAGCATTGAACTTTTCTAACTTCAGTTGTTTATTCTAAGTTTCATATAACTGCTATTCTTATTTTTCTTCCCAGCTTGAACGTGAGCCAGACACTGCCACGTGTGTCTGGTCACAGTAACAGTATTTTGTGGAGCTCTCTGAAGGAGCTTTAGCGCTTTAATCATTTTACTTGGCTAAGTGTGATGGCAGTTTTGTACGTCACAGACATAAAACATCTGTGTCTGTAGGGTTTATATTAAACGGAGTGTGAGGAGGAGAGGCACGCTAATGCAGACTGGTGTTTGCCGGGGCCAGGCTTCAGTCTGCCAACTTAATGCTGATGTGCTTTCAAATAGCAGGACTCAGAGCTTTGGCCACATCAGTTATAATGACATGACCTACATCCACCCCAGAGCGCCAGCACTAATGCACCGTAAGGGAGACATAGACCCTGTGACACTCAAAAACACACGAGTCGTACACACGCACACACACGTGCTGAGCCCTAGCACATGCATCTGGAAATGTGACAGATGTATATACAAGTGGGTTCCCGCTTGCAGCCCAGGAATGAATGCATTGGTCACGCTTTATTGTTATTATCATTATTATTAATTTTTTTGCACGGTTACACTTTACACATTCATGTCAAAAACTTTACAAACAGCTTTTCAAAATGTTTGCCATCATCGTGCCTTGATTTGTAATTCTTAGTTTTTGGTATTTCGATAGGAGCTTGTGTAGTATTCAAACAGCTGTTAAATAAAATAAAATGGCCTGTGTGACTTAGCCTTTGAATTCTGACGCACACATGAAGTGCCATGTGTGACTGTTCCCACACAGTGATGATACTGACCAAGCCTGGATCAAATCGTAATCTCAATATACAGCTTTAAGCTTGTTTCAGTTTGCTGGGAGTACCAAAGGGGATGGGATTTTACCATATCAGAAAGTTTACGTCCTGCTTCGATTTTCTTCGGGGATTATATTTGAATTCTTTTGAAAAGCGGAGACATAATGTGAGGGATTTCTGTCAACTATCAGTTACTGCTTTGTCTTGATGCACCTTTTGACCAAAAATCAATCAGTATTTTGTTTCCATTTAGTGTTTACTAGGGGTGTGACGAGATCTCGAGCCACGAGCCCTATCAGTTTGTCCAGTTTCTTTTTGTCACTGGTTCCGATGCTGCTGCCCCAGATGACCCCCCTACAGACTGATAAAGATGGTCATGGTCTGCAATACTTTGCTGCAGACACTAAAGGGCCTATGCTTCATCAAGTACAGTCTGCCCTGTTCCTCAAAGAATGAACGGCTGCTGTGAACTTCTTCGTTTTGACCAATCAGAGTATACTGACCCCCCCCCCTTTCCAGGTAGATTGTAACAAGAGGGGTGTCAGCAATGGCCAAAATAAAATGATCAGTCTATCAATGAACACTGGAAGCATAACGTATCTCACAAGTTTGATACAGTTTATGAAATGGTAAAATCATAAAAAAAGGGCTGAGGAAGTCTTAAGTTCTCCAGCTTTCTTTGCAAATTGCTGAACAGAAGCTCTTAGAAAAAAGAGACTTCCTTCAAAAGGGCTGGGGCAGGGTGTCAGGCAATTTGAACTTTATTTGCATTGGTCTTGTCATCCTGCTCTGCGCGTTGTCATGTGGTAAAGCCCATCCTCGTGGCACTTAAAGCAGGAGAAATAATCCGAAGTAACTCTTAAGTACTGCTTGTTTGAGAACATTCACACACTTCTTTTTGTCTAGTATGAATCTTGAGGAAATAAGTGTTGATTTCTTCCAGGAGATGTGAGAGTGAGAAGTCAGGTTGGATTTGAACCGGAACGAAGAAGCTCCCACCCATACCTTTGCATTGACTTCCGAACACTTCACAGTGAGTATGCATCACAGTCTAACTGCCTCAGCCCATTCAGACCAGGTGCAGCACATGAATGCACATCCCTTTAAGACCTCACGCGATTTTATTAATTTATTTGTTTTCCCAGTATATACATTTTTTTTTGATCATGACACAAAACAGGGATGTCACATAAGATGTAAATCCTACTGTAAAGGGAGAACAACGCAAACCTATAGCTCCACACAGCTTGTTCCTCGTCTGTAAGACTGAGTTGTGTTTATGCTCTGCTTTTGTTCACTGTGTCACAAATCACTAAAGGCTGAGGTGTGTCTTTGTGGAAAACTTGACCAGAGACTTGTGTCAAGCCTTAGTAAGTAAGTTGATGATTAAAACGACCTCTTTCATACTGAAAGAAAATTTTTCTTTTATTTATTTATTTTTTTTAACTATCAAACGGCTACAGAGAATCTATGAAAGTCTGTGTTGATGATTTGACCCAAAAGTAATCCTACCTCATGCTGACGTATTTCCGGATTGCAGCTACAGTTTATACAGACACGGTGCCTTTGTAGTGTGCTTGTGTGTGTGTGTGTGTGTGTGTGTGTGTGTGTGTGTGGAGAGAGAGAGACCACTGACAAAGCATGTCTGCTGTGTGATCCCCGACGAAAGGCTTATGAGGGGGCGGCTGTGTCAGCAGCGACTGTTTGTATATCGCTGTGTTGGTGTCAGATCCCCACCGAGCTTGTCCCAGCCAAATGATTCTCCAAACCTAATGGGCTTCTGAAATAAACATGCCTCAGAATTGTTCTCTTTTTCATGCGTTGCATCTTTTACAAGATATTTGTGTGTGTGTGTGTGTGTGCACACGCAGCACGGATGGGATGTGGGGCCTCGTCGGCCAGCTCTGGTACTGAAAGAAGGGTCCACAGACTGCTCAGCTTCCAGAGGTACCTGCACTCATCCCGCCTGCTGCGGGGAATCCCCCAGCAGATCCCTCTTCACATCCTCGATGAAGACTACACTGGACAGGCCAGAGTATGGCAGCCGCTAGGCACAGAATAACACCATGATTAAATGTTCCGAAGTGAACCCGGTTTGTTTTATTGTAGACTTCATATCTGTAACTCTGCTTCTCCTCTCCCTCTCTCGTAGTGCATGCTGGAAAAAGTTGGCACCTGGAACTTTGACATTTTTCTTTTTGATAAATTGACAAACGGTAGGTACGATGCTATAAATGATGTCTTTCTGTTTTACATTTCAAAAAGTCCCCACTGGTGTCGTCTCTTAAATGTTCCACACAATATGAGGTTTACTGCATGACTCAGTCACTACATCCGACTTGGTAGGACATCGCTGATTCTATGCATCTTAGTTTTAGAGCAAATTATTCCACTGAAACCACCATGTTACACCTGATGGAGCGAAGAGAATCGAGGTTGGATTGAAGTGGAGTTTTGGTGTGGAGATCCTTGTAGTTATCCAACAAGACGCAGTTTTCGGTTGATAATTCATAAGTGTGTCTGTTTATTAGGATTTTCCACAATATGATACACATACAAATATCATGCAAAAAAAGCTGGATTAGTAACATGAAGTTAAAGATGAAACGCTGTTTTCATCAGATCATTTTAACTTGTGTAACATAAGGTATTGATGCATTCTGTGACGAGGTCTGAGGATGACAATCGTTAAACCACTAGAGCCCTTGTATAACCACACCAATTCAATAAATCCACTGTGGGACAGTGGGAATGTGTGTGTGTGACTTAGTCTTCCATTCAAGATTGTGGTCTGCTTGTCTTTGATGCAGCCGGTGTCTGTGGAAGCCATAACTGAGAGGAGCAGAACACTGGAGCGCATACAGAGCAGCGTTTCTATCATTAGCTTAATGCCAAAAGTAACAGCTTTCCTTTATGTTTTTGAGCTGCTACATGTTTATATAATTGCACTTTGCGTAGCTTCAACCGATCCAAATGTGTTCCAGCCTCAAGATATGTTCTTGGCACCTTCCCGACTTCTCTATTTTCTGCACTTTTTCTCCCATGAGAAAATCACAAGTGCTTAAAAAGTTTTCGAGACACTAGCTGCAGTGAAATGAATGAAGACTGAAAACTGCAACTCGAATGCACGGAGCGTAACAGACGCTGTGATCGTTTCTAATTGTGAAATTATTCCCTCTCAGGGAACAGCCTGATCACCCTGACTTTCCACCTGCTGAACCAGTATGGCCTGGTGGAGCTTTTCCAGCTGGACATGGTCAAACTCTGGAGGTTTTTAGTCATGGTTCAGGAGGACTACCACAACGACAACCCATATCACAACTCTGTCCATGCTGCAGATGTCACACAGGCCATGTATTGCTACCTGCAGGAGCCCAAGGTGAGTCATGCAGACCAGACATTTGGGTTCTTCTGGGCTGAAGTTTCTAACTTCGTTGGCTGTCAGCGGGGACAAGATCTGCCAGAATGTCTAAGTGCAGAGGAATGTTTCTGTGTTCTTTTATTTTTCCCTCTTTATGAGGACTCTTAAAACAACTTGCAGTGTAGTCTTTCCCTTTTTACTTGAATTTAGATATTAGGTTTTGGGTTTGATGGTGCCCAGCTTTTGTGTCCAAAGTACATCTAAAACCAAATATATTTTTCTATAGGTCAGAGCTTTAGAATGAATGTGCAAGTGCTTTCAAGAAGGTGTTTTTGGAACATTAATTTTGAGTTGTGCCATTCTCTCGTTGCGAGTGCAGCTTGCAAAGTCTCTGACCTCCTTTGACATCCTACTGGGAATCCTAGCAGCTGCCACACATGACCTGGACCACCCTGGGGTCAACCAGCCTTTCCTCATCAAGACTGACCACTATCTAGCCACACTCTATAGAGTAAGACAAGACAACAGTCACCTTGTAGCCTGCCTAACTTGCTTTAGTGGAAGGCATCGTGTGGCATATTAAATTAATTTCCCCTTTTTTTTCCCTTTCCTAACAAACAGAATACCTCAGTTCTGGAAAACCACCACTGGAAGTCAGCAGTGGGTCTCTTCAGAGAGACTGAACTGTTCTCCCATTTGCCTGCTGAGGACAGGTCAGTTGGACACTCAAGTGTTGTTTAGAGCACCAAAGAAAGTCAGACTGTGCTCCACGCCATGCTAGTTGGCACACTAACAGAGCTCTGCTGTGCTATAAGAAGAAACCATGAACAGATGTCTCATTATATGCTTAAAACGGTCATTTTGTTGATTTAAATGCACTCTACTCTTTGACATCCCAGTCTGAACATGGAGAGGGAATTGGGCTCCTTAATCCTGGCCACAGACATCAGCAGGCAGAACGACTACCTGTCTAGGTTTCGCATGCACCTGGACCAGGACAACCTGTGCTTGAGCAACGCCAGTCACCGTCACTTCATCCTGCAGGTCGGTTATTTCCTCATCTCCTGTGAAATCGCTCGACTCCAGCAGGCCACAGTTTCAGTTTTGTTTTTACCCCCTTCGTGTGTAGATGGCTCTGAAGTGCGCGGACATCTGTAACCCCTGCAGACCCTGGGAGCTGAGCAAACAGTGGAGCGAGAAAGTGACAGAGGAGTTCTTCCAACAAGGTTATCTGTCTGTTTGGTGCTTGCTCTTTTCATTGTTCTGTAACTTGTTTTGTGCCTTTCTTTTTTTTTTTCCTGTCCCCAGTCGTTCTTTTGTTCTGTGCAGAACATATTGTGCTGTATAATAGCTCACAAATGAATTCATTATTTTGCCTGATTCATAAAGGAGACATTGAGAAGAAGCACAAACTTGACATCAGTCCGTTTTGTGACAGAGAGAGGAACACAGTTGGCAACATTCAAATAGGCAAGTATGGGAACCGAATTCGCTATTCGTAGCTTGTTACTTAACCTGGATGTGACACCTTTCCCTCCTCTTTCAGGCTTCATGACGTACGTGGCGGAGCCGCTGTTTGCAGAATGGGCCCGTTTCTCCGACACACGTCTGTCTCAGACCATGCTAGGCCACATGGGGCTGAACAAAGCCAGCTGGGGCGGCCTGCTGCAGGAACAAACCCCCGTCTCCGAGGAGCCAGGGCCCGGCGCAGACACAGGAGATGCTGCCACAGGAGGAACCAGCTCCAAAGAAATACCTCAGGGAAGCAGAGAATCCTGACACTCCTTGTGTGCCCTTTCACCTCAGCCTCCTGACCCCGGCCTCAGGGCCGCACCACACACTGAGGTCCGGGTGGGGCACCCACTGGTCTGCAGTCCCGCCGCTGCCCCACCTGCACCTAACACCCTGTTTATGTTTTGTTGCTTTGGCCTCCCATCTTGATAAACCACTGATTTTATTTAATTTATTTAATTTTTAATTCCTCTTTTTGGCATAGAGCAATACATAGATACCTCATTTGGCTACTGCTGTATTTTTTTCTTTTATTTGCTCCGTTTTATTTATTTGTCCACTGTAGTTTTGGCATTACTGACTGAACACGCCACTTTTGTTTTGTTGGTGAACCTTAAGGGGAAAGCAGTATAAAAACTGAAAAAGACTTTCTTTTTTTTCCTGGTATTTTGAAGTGCCATTTGAAAACAAAGATTTGAAGAATGATTTGAACTGAGTTGATTGAGACAACTGGAGTATTATGATATGAGACCCTCCTGAGACTTTTGAGTAATGACATGTTGCATTTGTACTGAAGATTCTTCCTCATGTAAAAAGAAAAAGAAAAAAAAAATGTGACGAGCCCGGTCCTTCTGCTGCCTCTATGAAGACTGTTTACGCATCTCCTTGTTTGTTGTACCTTTCCCATGAACTGAAGTGAATCATGTCGGCTCCACGGTTTGCCTTCGAAGCACAGATGTAAAGAACCACTCGTTTGAACTGTCATCCCACTGTTAAAGCCATGAGCAGAACCTTTCTCAAACTCACCAGATGCCATAAATGACTCCACCTGTGCTACCATGTTCTTGCACTCCAAATAACGATGATGTTGGACGTACAGCTTCGTCTCCATGACCTTCCTTCGACGACACCCCGTTAAAGGTATTATCCAGCCCTGGTTGAGCTCTGGAAGCTTCCCTGCCAGACTGGGACGCTGGTCAAGTCGCATGCACCTCGCCTGGAACTCCACTCCATGCAACTCAACTCGCTCAGGGTTTTGCCAGTCTCTGTTTAGAGGAAGAGGGGGGGAGGGAGGAGGTGACTAAGGACGATGCAAGGTTGCTCTTTTTGCTGTTGGCTCAGATCAACTGAAGGAGACTCCCTCTTCGCAGAATGTCTCTCACAGCCACATGAAACCTAAAGGACTGCTTGACTGATGCCTTATAACTATGCACAAACTATGCTAAGTGACCAAACCAACTCCTGTTCCCATCAAGTGCATGGTGTGCTTGTCTTTGAATGCACTGTCCAATCCCTTTGCCTTTTTTTGTTGTTGTGAGGAACAACTCCAGCTGTCCTTTCTTGGTTTTTTTCCTTTTTTTTTTTGTATGGAAACAAAATAGGCGAGAGGATTTGAACATTCCATCGTGTTTAGTTTCTCTTTTGATTCTGTATAGTGGCACAGATTGTGTTTTGTGTTGAGACATTTTGAACGATAACAGGTGCTTTTCTTACTTTAGCTGATTTGTATTTTTGCTGTAAGTGCTGTAAGACTGTTGATAAAACTGTTTACAATTTGTTGCGACAGCCATTTTTTGGGAAGACTTCGGTGTGGAGCCAGGTTTTGTAAAGGCTTTGCTGTATTGACCTTTTTTGATACATGCCTGTTGCAGTTACAATTTGAATAATAAAACCTGTTGTTGACTTTCATGACTCGAATGTATAACCAAGTGACTTAACAAAATCATTTCAGTTCAGTGTTAATATTTTTCTGTGGCCTGTTTTGATTACAGGCGGCCCTAAAGAATTTATATTGATAAATACCCTTAAGCTATTTTCTATAAAATGCTTGCATAGAGACCTAAAACTTAAATATTTGTCACTCCCAACATCCCAAATGGGGGGAAAAAAGAAAACTTAACGCACTGGACCACCCAGCACATCTACAACATGACGTAGTGGGAAAACACTGGAGTGTGTTCAGTCAGAGCCTTCCTCAGCTCCACTTCAACAACGAGCCGTGCAAGAGGTCATTCCTGTCAGCACCAACAGTGCTACTGTATGTTTATGACTTTTTTTTTTTTTACACTATAGCAGGATAATTTCCCTTTAGGGATTTATTAAGTACATTTCCATTTTAATTAAGTAAAACCAACTGACCGAACCAACTGGGCCACATTTCAACTCAACTCATTGCTTCACATCCAAATAAAACAAGTCCAGAAAGAAGAGCCAGAAGAAACTTCAATTTTATTAAGAGCTTTGACAAATTTCTGCGTGAGACAACTAAGAAATCTTGAACTGTAAATTGAAATCAATTACTGACACCCAGTCCACTTTCCCTTATAGTGTTGACTTGAAGCTGCAGAAATCCCACAAACGTGCAGCCGATCACTTTGAACAGAACAATGCCTTAAAATCTCATGCAACTCAGAATTCCAAGTGAGCCCAAAAAGAGCCAATAAATTGTGACGATTGCTGGCATTATAATACAACTTACACCTTTAGGATCCTGATGGTTGTGGATGCCGTAGGGCCAGCTGTTCTCGTTTGAACGTGATGTCAATGCAGAGGACAGGGGAAACGTCTATGAGCAGAGGTGAGTACCGATAGCACAAGAAAACACTGCTAATGGACCCTATATCAGTTCCAATACAGTTTCTCTATATAAAAAAATAAATTCCATTGGAAATAAAATTTAATTAAAAATAAAAAGGGGAAAACATGTTTTAAAATAAAAATTTATTTAGCAAGGCAGAACCTTCAAAGTCATCTTTGGATGGTCTTTGGCTCCCAAAGGCAAATCATAGGACTAACGTCAACTCAAACGGCATTTACTTTAACCAGTATAAGTCAATACAGGCCCAGCAAATAAGATGGTTTCAACTCTTAAAACCTTGACTGACAACCTCTGGAATCAAAAACGGACAACTCGTCATAATTTACTGTTAAAAGCTCAACGATCTATTTCAACTATAGCATAAATAAACAAAACCTAATCATAAATTAGTCTACAAGTCAAATATGTATTTAAACAATACAGCACAAAATCCCCCACGTCAGAAAGCAGTTCTTTCTTCCATGATAGAGAAACTACACAGCCTTTACACACCCTTAAAAATGGGGACGTAAAACTGATCACCCATGCAATGTGCAACGCGTTAAACGAAAATCTAAGGAATGATCGAAAGAAATAACATTAGTAATCCTCTACCGTTGACATTAACTTAAAAGACTAAACAAAACAGAAAGCTGATAGAGGTTATAAAAGTGCATAACAGGCGATCGGGATGATCAGCACGTGCAACAATATGAGATGACTGATACTTGGCCCAGCCAGACTGAATCGGGCTAAAATCCCTTGTCGTTCCACAGAGACTGCTGATACTTAAAAGGTCAACGAGGCACTTCAAAATGTCCACACAACATCTGGACCTTAAGCTCAGGTTCGCTTGCTCAGAGCATCCTTCTCTTTCCAGTTGCTTTCAGCATGTGCTGCCCAAACTGTGAAGACATCACAGAGGAAAGGAGATGAGAAACACTGCATGCCAAAAACCCTAAAAAACACAGCAGGTTGAGTGTTTTCCTCCAACACGCTCCCTCCAGCTCTGAATCCTACATCTCTCACCAGTGGTGTTTCTGTCACAGGTTTCACTTCTTTGACCGGAAGGCTGAAGTCGTCCTTGTCGTCCTGCCCGCTGTTCTGTCGATAGCGATGGGCGAACTTGCGCTTCAGGGCCTCTGCGATGAGAGCTGCAGCGTCTGCTGGCTCCTTGGACTTTGCTCTGGTGTCATCTTCCACCGGACGACTACAAACGTAACAAGGATTATGAAGTTTGATGATACGATAGTGTTCCCTGCTGCACTACTCTGACATATACAAATAATAATAATTACAGGTTAACTGTAAGCGGCGTGCAGTGAGGTCAGAGGAGATGTTAAACACGAACAGGGTCACATAGAGCTTTGACACGGCTGCATCTGACTTACAAAAACATGTGATGCACCATAACCAATAACCACTAAAACCGAGACAAACCTTTTCACAGATCGCAGCTTTACTTTGTTTATGTCCTTTAGGACATCGAGCATGCTGGGGATTTCTGCTGGCCTCGATTCCAAAACCGTCTTTCCTCTGCGCGCTTTTATCAAATCGATGGTTGAAAATGTCCGCTGTAGACCCAGGGGTGGGGGAGGGGGTGGTGGTGGGGGTGGAGGAGGAGGAGGAGGAGGAAGAGGCAGGTTACCAGGAGGTGGAGGAGGTGCCCCCGTGGTGGCAGCTGCTGCGAAAAGGAAAAGAAAGAAAAGGCTCAGAAGCCATTGTAATATGTGACGTTCTGCTGCCATCTAGAGGAGAAGATGCAGTATTACAGAGAAACAAAAAGACAAACAAATCCCTCAAAGAATTAACTAAATGCCAAAAAAAAAAAAAAAGGTACCCGACTGTGCAGTTTTTTCTTGAGTCAGGACAATTTGAGCTATTTGAGCTCTGAGTTTTGCAAGTTCAGTCTCTAGCGCACTGATCTTCTGAAAGGCCTCATTGTTGGCGATTGTTGACCCCTGCGGGTCCGGGGCTTCCTGATGCAGGCTGGGTAGTGACCTCTGACGGCTTAAGGGTTTTCTCTGAGGACGAGGCTGGTGGGCTCGAAACATGAGCCCTGGTGGGATCCGTGCCCTGTTACAACGAGGTCACGCGTTACTAAAACACTTCTCACAGAGGCACATCAACCCTTAAACCTTCTGCTCTGCAGGATGTTTCTTACAGATCACTACCACGCACTCACCTGGGTCTGTCGAAGTGGTCTTCATCGTCCTCTTCGTCCCCGTCGATCCAGGCAACATCAGCCAGAGAGGCCACCGGGCCGTTCTGCCTCCTGGTGCCGATAATGACACCAGCATCCTCGGAGTACGGGTAAAGCTGGCAGTGAAGTAAAAAAAATAAAAGCACGTAAAACATTTGGGACAAAAGTTCAGATAAATACACTCAGGAGTTATCTACACTCACACCAGCACACGTTACAGCACTACATTTCCAACCGCTTTGACCCTGCTTCCAAAAAGTCTGGGGCTCTACAATGAAACAAAACCACGAGGCAAACATTTGTGAAAGACCCAAACGAATCAAGTGTTGAAACTGAAACTTGGAATTTGAGCACAGCAATTCCAAAATGACCGCGTTAGGGTCATTAACAGGTTGGGGTATAAAAGGGGGCATCCCAGTAAAGGAGTGGGAATAACCAATGGCCTCGAGAGCTCTTCTAAAAACTACTTTCACCGCATACACATATTGAAGTTACAGCTCTGCCATGGAAAGAAGAAACAATATGTAACAAAGAAATATCCCCAAATGCATGTTTTTTCCGCCGGACAAAAATTATGACAGTTTGCTTATTTCTTTGCTTATTTCACGATGCCAAACTACATTTTGCTCCCAACAACGCGACTCTGCAGTAAAAGAGTCAGGGCGCTAAACTGAAAAATGCATCTAAGGTGTTGCTGGCATCACATTCAAAACAAGAATTTTTCAGGAAAACATCAGTTTCAACACTTGATGTATTGTCTTTTTATTATTTTCAATTGGATATGTGGGTTTAAAAATCACCTGCAAATGGCCGCATATGCGAGGAGGTGCAAATTCTTTGGAAAAAGGGTCATTACGAAAAAAAAGAGGTTTAGTTTAGAAAAAAATATATAATAACTATGAAAAAAAAATCAAATGCAAACAAAACAAACAAAAATAAAAGACGGGCAGCTCAGATAAAGAGTGTGTAGAGAGGACCTAAAGATTGTTAATAAAAGGTTGTTGTAGCTCAGTGAGTCTGTAGCCAGCTCAAGGTTGTTGAAGGTTGCTGAGCAAACTGACCTAAAGCAGACAAACTGCAGTCCACATTGTTAAGGAGGGCAGCTGAAGACAGAGGAAAAGAAGAGAAGAAACAGCACAGTGTTGAAGACAAAAGTTTCGAAATGAATCACTGAGCTGAAAACTCCTTAAAGCCGAGTGGACAATCCTTTTCACACAGTCAGAGATCGGCTCATGTGACAAATATCATTTGGTATGACTTCACTCTCTGTTTATGGTTCACAAATGAAAACAGCCAGACGAGCAGAGGTAAACAAATACTGAAGAGGCGCATGCAGTTTGTTGGTGCACAGCTTCAACAGTAAGGAGATATGGAAAGAGAGAAAAATCAGGAGACATTCACAACAAATCCAAAGATTTTCGATTTTTGTTTCACACAAACAAGATGAAAAGGCGCCTCTGCCTTACCTGGAAATGAACTCTGGGACAGGGTTTAATGGGAAGAGTCGAAGCTATTCTCCTTACAATACTTCTTGATGACCCATAGGGCTTTGATGATCCAAAAGCCTGCAAAAAGGAAATATTTGCCAGGAGATTTATGTTGCTACAACTGCCAATTACACTCCACCCAGGATGCATCTGAGTGAAAATACCAGCAAAATATCGACAGGCCGTCATCACATACCAGGTCCATTTCGATCCGTGCACCGTCACTCATTTCTGGTCATGAGTTTCACAAGGACTGATTGTAAAATGCATCAAGACCAACATGATCACTAATTGGTACCTGAAAGAAATAAAAACAACAACAACAAAAAAAAAAATCAGGTTGAGTTACCTTTAAACACAAGACAAAGAGAGTCAAGAGGCTTTTAAACTCCACTATCAGCCCATGTTGAAAAGCTACAATACAGAAAACGTGGACGTGACATCAGGCTTTGGTTGGTCAACGCTCACTTAGAAAAGCAACACAGTTCTCACTCCACTATCATCATAACCGTCAATATTTGAGCCAGTAAGAAAAGAGAATTTGTCCATCCAGGTTTCCAGAAGATAAGCTCCCATAGTAGAACTGTCAAAGAGGTCAAAATGGAAAAAGAGAGAACAAAACTTCAATGTAAAGCCAATATTCAGCCCATTGCAATTCTTGACGTTACAGTTATCATTAAAGTTAGTTTGTTTTGACACTTTGCAACTGAACGGCTCTTAAACGCCAGGGGCCCACTAAGATGAAGGAAGCGCCTTATTTTCCTCTGACCATAAGTGTATCCTTACACTGTCAATATAAGCATGAGGGTAAAAGTTTTTACGCAACAAAGTTTTAACAACACAGCCGCAATAATGACGCAGTCCCCGTGCTCTTAGTTGTAACCGAAATCGTATACGAAACAAGCTGCTGTATTTATACAGCTAAATTAAACGAGTTTTATGACTTTGCGTTAGCGGGCAACGAGGGTAACTGATGCTAACGATAGCGTTCTGGCTAACTCCAATTTACCACAGACAGATCTATTGAGATTTGTCTTAAACACACTCTGCGCCAGCAACCTGTGATTTATGACAGACTAACGCTACACGATAGAAAGTTACATTCTGTAACAAATGTCGGCTGTGTGTATCTGAAAATAACTTACCGGACGACTGATTGACAACTTTCTGGAGTTTTACCACCTTGCAAAGCCGACATACATTTACTAGAGGAGAAGACTTGTGTGGGAAGAGCTTTTGGGATGCGTTTGGAGCCAATTGGATTATAGGAATAACCCAAGTTGAGCTGCATCCTTGCAACAACCCCATTGGTTCATTATATTGAGTGACGACCCAATTAACCAACTAGTATTGACTGGAAAACCAAAGCTCTCTGATGATTTGTCATTATAATAGTCAATCAAACTATAATATCCAATCAGGTGCCGTAAAATCTTTGGACGCTCGTTATACCTTCCTGCATTTCCCGACGGAGGAATGTCACACTAAATTGCCGAGATCCCGGTGGAACACTGGGATGTCCGTGATCACAAAACAGCTGCACCTATTCGTGTGCCACAAAACCCAAACACCATGTACAGCTGCTAGCTAAAGAAACGCAGGGAGGAAGGAGGCACAGGCCTAGCGTTTGTGACACTGTTCCGTTTCATTTGTTTGTAAGGTCGTATCGCGATATAAGTGGTTATTCTTACGTCGCTTTGTATTCGTTGTGATTTAGACGATCGGAGTTTGACTTGTCGTTTTCGTGAAAACCGACGTAAAGGTATGCTATAATTGACATGCAACGATTGCTAGCTTAGCTTAGCTGCTGAATCGGCTGTGTAGGGCTTTATTTGAGGTGAGGTTGAGGGTCGTAGAAGGTGTGTTTAGCAGAAATGAGCATTTGTGTTGCGATTTAGGAAAATGAATGTGATGAGAACGTCGTAACACCGTTGCATGAACCTCACGAGCTGAGAAGAATCCAACAAAGCATGTTAAGCTATATGCTTTCATTTGACATCTGTAGGTTTATCTGTTTGTCAATAAAACCGGTAACCTAATCGTTTGTCACTAACCAGTCAGATGTTGTAGGGCCACTTGTCATTGGTTGGTTATAATATAAACCTTGGAAAAAATTCAATAAATGGGTTCTAAAGCATTAGACTCATACAGTTAAATAGTTATTCAATGTCAGTGATACTTAGTATCGTAACTGCTGTTGAATGCGATCTTTACACATTTTAATCATGTTTTTTTTTGCCTCTGGTCAGAAAAAGCTACAAGTTTACAGATCTAAGCTTAGACATTTAATTAAGAAAATTAAACTGTTAATTAATGATAATAGTAATAATAATAATATATGAACTCTCTTGATTATTTCATTGTGCAAAGCAAATTCACTGATTTATCCCAACTTTGTGTTTTCAGTAGAGAGAAGGAGGTTGGTTTGATGCGCATGTCATCAAAACAAGAGGCACCATGAGTGCGGAGGTGGATGCACTGACGGTGGTGAACCAGCTGCGGGATCTTGCTGCAGACCCCTTAAACCGAAGAGCCATAGTTGAAGACCAAGGCTGTCTGCCAGGTCTCATCCTTTTCTTTGACCACCCCAACCCACAAGTCGTCTACTCCGCATTATTGGTAAGCGGCGTCCATTCACACCCGCTATGCCATACAGAGGGTAACCAGTGCATAAAGGATTCTCCGTGGTTTGATGGCTTTCTGTCATCATACAAAGAAAGACATGACTGCCTTCTGGTTGGAAATATCTACAGCAGCTTGTTGGATTCAACTTACCTTTAGTTATCATCTAGGATTCTTAATTGGCTGTGCTGTTTAGTTTTCTATTCATGTCTTTTGCCCCCCCTACTGTCTCGGGGTGTCAGAGCAGGGTTTTCACAACAGCCCTAAGGCCATCTCTTTAACCTCTGTGTGTGCTCCAGTCACAACTTCACACATGGTGGCATTAAAATGGCTGCATATTTGTGCAATGGTGACATCTGCTGTCTGTTGTGAGGCACAGTGAACACAGCGCAAAGCCTGCTCTCCTCCCTTCCACTCCCAACCACCTTTTTTGTTCTGTACATTGTTCTGTACTGCGAACACACATTTAAGTGGCTTTATGTAATACTCTCTCCCGACAGAAACCTGAAACTGTAAACACATAGCCGGTGCAAGTGTTTTTGTAGTGCTTATGTAATATATTTACTGCTGCACATGCGCATCTGTTTTAAAAGAGCTCTCCGCTGTGATATCACGAAGCGTCTGTGGGCTTTTAGCGCTGGATAGATAACAGTTGCCCTTGTCCTTGCAGGCCGTGCGTTACCTGGCAGAATGTCGAGCCAACAGGGAGAAGATGAAGAGCGAACTGGGCATGATGCTGAGTTTGCAGAATGTCATGCAGAAGCAAGTTCTTGTTGCCACGTCTCTCTCTCTCTCTCTCTCTCTCTCTCTCTCTCGCTCTCTCTCTCTCACACACACACACATGCTCACAGTGCACTTTCTTTTCATAAAACCATAACCAAGGTTTTTTTTTTTGTTTTTTTGGTTTTGCATTGGCAGCATTTGCAAAGCTGCAGATTTTCCAGGCAGGATGACTTTCCTCCGTTTGCTGTGTCAAGATAAATTTGGTTAAAGTCGAATTAGCGGAGGACACAAAAAAAACTTGAAATGTCGTTTGTGCTTGGTAAAGATTTTAATGTATTCTGTCATCTTTTGCATATATTTACGGGCATTTATTTAATTTTTCAAGCATTGCAAATCATTTCTATCTGGAAAGATTTTTGTGCGTGCGTGTAAAGATGATGATGCACACATTCTAGTAACCCACGTCATGTTGTAAGAAGACATCATACTCCAAGTAGCTAGTTTTACCTGAGAGTCTTTGGCAAAGCTGGCCCCGAGGTAAACCAGCCACTTCAGTTGGTGCGAGTTTGGCGATAAGACGAGGCTTGCATCGTGTTCTCTGTCCTGTCTCTCTGACTTTGGTCAGAGGTCGACCTTAGCTGGGCAGAGTGGGAACACATAGCTCAGGGGGAGTGTCTAGCATAGCTGCACAAACAGGCGTGAATCTAACTTCTAATCTCTCAACTACTTAAGATCTGAAGAACTTTAAGAACTTGTTGCCTCTTCTGTGTGGAAAGTGTGAAATAGACAACTGGACCGAATGGAGCGTTTGATTTAATGTATGGCTGACAGGCTTCCGTAGAGCTACGTTAGGAAAGCGTTGTGCGGTGTCTGTGCACCAACGGGCTCCCGGAGGGCAGCTGTGCCAGACAGCCAATGTCACATGACGTGACGATAGAAAGAGTGACGACTTGGTGACAGATACTGCAGTGTGGCCTGCGGGGGTATCACAGTATCCCTTATAAATCATCAATCCATGCACAAATGCTGCCACTGACCTCATGTAGTTTCTTCAAGAAATGCTTGAGCCTCCCCTCATTTCAATAAGTATAGAGTATATGAGACAAAAACAGTTCTAATGAGCTTGAATGTCAGTATTTGGTATGAGCACCTTTATTCTTCAACACAGCCTGAACCCTCTCAGACAAGCTTTCTTGTCCTTCTTTAAGTAGTCTTCAGGAACAGTTCTCCGTGCTTCTGAAGGACATCCCAAAGCTCTTCTTTGGATGTTGGCTGCCTTTTGTTCCGTTCTCTGTCAAGATGCTGTCAAGGGCAGTGTCTTTGTGGCAGTCTGCTGGTAACAAAGTGCTCAAAGATAAGAGTTAGGATTGGTTCTTAAGTTGTCTGTTATCTGTAGACACGACACTGGTTCATCTTATGAGTTAGGTTCCTTTTTTTAGATTATTTATCAGTATTGATTCATTAATCAGTGTTAAGTGATTAACAAACAAGAAACACAATCCCCTGAAAATGGTCAGGAGCAACAACTGGACTGAGGATGAGTGAAAAATCAGCCGATGTCCACAGAAGAAAAACTTGAGCTCAAGAACAATTTAAAATATTACAAGACAGTCTGGATCATTGGAAGCAAAATATAAATAAATTGGGTATAATGGTAATGGACTATGCATGAGATTCGGTCTTGCCTACATTCAGCACCGTTGAAAACGTAGACAAACAGTATTACATAACTCCATTCAGTTAAGTGGCACTTGCCACCCATGTGTGCATGAGTCACATTGGCAAAATATAAGGTTATATGTCAATTTTTCCATCTCTGCGTCTCTTTCTGTCGTTGAATTTTTCTTTCTCTTACTCCAAAAGGAGTGCATCGCCTGGGGAGACCAAACTGCTGGCCTCTGAGATATACGAGATTTTGCAGTCGGCTGGTAAAGAAGAGGCCGAAAAGGCAGAAGCGGCTGCTTCCTCCTGCCGGCGCAAAGCCCATTTCTTCCTGGGCTCCAACAACAAGAAGGCCAAAACTGTAGTGCTACACATTGATGGACTGGACGACTCCGTAAGTGTTCACAGAGCACGTTCGGGACTTTCTGCACCATATTGGTCCACATCTGTCATACTCGCACACACCGGGTGTCTGTTGATGGGCAGAAGTCTCCCTTTAGATCAGCGTGTTTACTGCTGTCATAATCACAGTGTTGCCAAAGCATCTTTGGGGTGTCTATCTGGCACCTGATAGGAGGGCGAAGGGTTCAGGTTGTAAATGCCAGCCATTGAACAGCAGGGTGTTGAGATTGAATCTGAGTGTTGCTCTGCTGGAAGCCTGCACCCAGCCAGATTACATTACAGCAGACAGACAGCCTCAGGAGGCTGTAGCAGCTGGAAATAACCGATGTATAAACTGAGCTTTTCAAAAGCATACATGCAGTGGTGGACAGTGGTGCTTTATATTCTGTTTAAACTTGACATCACATGTAAATTTAAACACATTGTGTGCTTTCAAGATGCAATCACCCCTGAACTAAGAGCTTTGTTGCTTTACACGTCTGCTCGTGACTTTCACCTGCCTTCATTTTGTTGTCAGACTCGGAGGAGCCTGTGCGAGGAGGCCTTGTTAAAGATTCGAGGAGTCATCAGCTTCACCTTCCAGATGGCTGTTAAGCGATGTGTTGTCAGGATCCGTTCTGACCTTAAGGCTGAGGTAACTATCTGTCCGGACAAAGAAAACACCTTGATCCTATTTTCAGTTCGTGGGATAAGCAGCGTTTCATCATGGCCTGCTCTGACGGATTACTTTCATGGCTTTTGATGTTATTAAAATTGGGATAATCTGCTCCCTGCTAAAGGTCTGACAAAGAAATTATGGTAGCCTTTTTCTTCTTTTTTTTTTCATATCTAAAGAAGAGCAAAATCTACTTGCATTTTCATGAATTTGTTGGATTTCATAACCTTAGTAATTGGTAAACCGTCCATAACAGGACACCTATAGGATTATACACTCATTGTGGCTTCTCCTGCACTTCCAATTGATGAATAAAAGCAGCATATAGCATTTCCTCAATATACTTCATGATCACACTTATTAACACAAATGAAAAAAAATGTCCTCTCGCAGGCATTGGGAACAGCAATTAACTCCACCAAAGTAATGAAGGCTCAGCAGGTGGTGAGGACGGAGGATGGAGGAGAGGTAAGGACTTGCATTTGCATCAAACTGCTGTACATAAAATAAATTTCTCACCAGAAGTCAGATGATAGGTCAGTGCGCTTGCAGAATGTTGTGCATATCTGTGTACAGGAAGTGCAACCCCCTGCCTGAGGCTGAGACTCATTCACAGTGACACGATTAGCTAGTCACATCTCTGCCTCAGCCTCTAGGCTGGTTGCCTTTCACCAGAGACGTAGCCACCCCTCGTTCCAAGTTTTCATAGAATTACCAGTGTCAAGCAGAATCTCCAAATCCCACAGTGGCAAAAAAAAATATTTGCAAATCCTGGTTTTAACAACATGTGAAGTCCTAAAGCAGAGGGTATTTGAATGCATGTTGGCTAAATAAATGAGAGAAACAAAGGTAACATAAGTTGTGATATATCTTATGGCCAGCAGGGGTCAGACCTGGCCAAGTCATGTGTCTTAAGTTCAATAGTTGATATACAATCCACTCCACTGTCAAACAGCTAAGCTTTACATTCAAGAGTTAATGTTTTGGGAAGATAACATGTATGCATACCTTTTAAAAAACAAACAAAAAAAAAAACCCAACAGCATATATATATTTTTTTCATTTATTTATTTATTTATTTTCCCCCCTGTCTTTGGTACAGCTGGTGGTACCATTCCAGGAGGACTCCGCAGTGCTGGTAGAGGAGAACACAGACATCCCGGATTACCTGCCTGAGGATGAGAGTCCATCCGATGAGCAGGACAAGGCTGTCACACGTGTCGGATCTATCACGGACGGCATCGGCTGGCTCAGCACGGCCGCCAACTTCCTCTCACGCTCTTTCTACTGGTGACATCTTCCTGTGTCTCTCTCCCTTTTTGCTTCCCGTTTCATCAAAGTTACCATCCGGCTGCAGCCTTAGCCCTTCTCAGCCTAGTCCTTGGACTAAGCCCTGCCTCACTACTCTAGACTGCCCCCCCCGCCCCCCCCTCCAGAACACACTGAGCCCGGCCACATGTGCGCTACGAGTGCTGGACTGCCAAGTGGAACCTGCAGTAACTGTAACTTCTGTATATACTGAGCTACAAACCCACCACTGGCTGTATGCGCACAACTATATACTAACTGCATATGTATCTAAAAAACCTAGCCAGAGGACTTTATATCGAACAGAACCAAATAGCTTTCTGAAAATGTGTATGGCTTTGTTGACTGAGTTGACATGGGGCAGGCGAGTTTGACTGTTCTGAGGTCGAAAATTGGGAGTTTATTCTTTTTTTGTGCATGATTTTGGTTGCTTGTTTCCTTGCATCTATTCCCTATCATTGTCTCTTTACTGCACACATATTTCGTCTTCTAATTTCCCGACTGTGTCCCTTTTTCCCCCTCCCCCTTCAGTTTCTTTAGTATGCTGTTACTGTTTTGTGCCAATCCTGCCTGATGCCTACATCTGTGATTATTGTGTGTGCCTTTTCGGACTTTTTGTTGTAATTATTTATTCATAATTCATTCAAATGATTGGAAAGCTCCGATCATGGTAATGCGTGTGCTTTCCTTGCAGCAGCTTAGCTAGCTACGGTGGAGAAATTAGACACCAGCGAGAGAGCGCAGCTCATTCAGCCGCTGCTTCATAAATGTTAGACTGAATTGTGGTTTGAAAGAGCAACTTTTGGACTTGTTGTGTTAAAGAACACACACGATCCCCTCCAAGCGTTTAGTTGTTTCTGTCAAAATATCAGGGCTCCTGTGATGATGTAATGATAATAATAATGAAGGAGAAATCAAATGTGAGCTCTGTGGTTGGCTGTGAATTGACTGACAGCTCTTTGTGTTGATTGCACAGAATTTGGGCTTTCAGCCGCCTATCTCACATCAGCATTGTGGTCCTCTGCTGTTTTAGAAAGGGGAAAAAAAAAGAAAGAAACCCAGATAAGCACGGTGAAGACAAACCTGTCAGATACCTGCTCGTCAAAGAATTTTCCATTGGTACCTGGAATTTCACTGTTTTTGCATTATCGTAAGCGCTTTTGTTCAGTTTCAATTTCAGTTTAGCCAATAGTGTCCTTAAAGCAAAGCTCACGTTGGTGCACACTCACACATTCAGAGGACTCACTAATGCTGTCACATGAGCAGTAGGGGGGGTGTTATGTACATTTTGTAAATGGTGCCTCATTCCCAAAAAAAATCTCAGACCTGGCTTGAAGGATTTTTTTTTTTTCTGTTTCTTATCTTTTTTTCAGTTTTATTGATACTGGTTTGCATTTTAAGTCACAAATTATCACGAGATTTTGTAGCAGCCGATGTTTTTAGTGAGGGGATTTCCTAATTCTTTAGCATTTGCAACTTTGAGACTCAGTCCAGGTTTAATTACTCTGACATGTGTCATTAACAGTTATTACACACAGTGCTGACCGGGCCCCTTTTAGTCTTTGGTGGTGCAGAGACGTCACACTTGGTTGAAGTCAAACAGGGGAATGGCACAGAAGAGCCTGAACCGTTGGTGGATATTCTGTGTGGAAAAGCAATAATTTTAACATTTTATGCCGTCATCGCTCAACTGCACCCTATAAAATAACGTTTTTATATAGAAGGTGTTTGTTGAAAGTAACAACTGTCAGCAGTATTACAGTTTCTACCTTATTTTTCAATTGTCACAGTTAGTCTCTGTTACATAATTTCGTTTCTTTTTAATATTTGGTGTCTTAGCTCATTCTGCAAAGAAATACTTGAAAATTGGTCAGAACTGTCCTTCTGTGCTAATGGTTAGTCATTTGTCACAGATGTAAGGTTGACAGAGTCACAAAGTCCTCAAAAATGTTAATTCTTGTGTACAGACTTCCACTGTAAGCAGATGTATTATAACGTGTGCAGATCTTAAAACTGTAGAATCCCATACACTGTTAATGCAAATAACGATCAACTAAAACTAATCTGGTCTTCTGCGTCTTATTTTTAGCGTATTTTTGTCTGTCTCGCTTTTTTCTTCTTTTTTTATGTCGGTAATATGTGTTGACCTTTCAGTTCTCAGTATTGTGTGTATTCATGACTATTTCATCTTTGTGGCACGCGGTGTCCTCACATCGGAGATCCAGTCCTCACTTTGACAAATTGGATTGCTGAGGGCAGCAAACATTCCTAGCAGAGAGCGAGAGGCGAAATTCAGTTTTCTGTACTGGTGCACAAGCGAGGTTCCTTGGGGCAATCCCGTGTTCTGCCCACCACTTTCCCCAGCCGCGGTGCTGGTAGGCAGATAGAGGCAGCGGCCACCCCCAGCTGGAAGCCCTGGAGCCACTGATGCTGCTGATGCTGCTCCTGAGCCTCCAATAAAATGCTGTGCCAAGCTGCAGAGTGGGCCTTCACTTATCTGCCGCATCATCCAGATGGACAGTGACGAGAAATAATGTTTAATGTTAATGCTGACAAAACGCATCTAAATTTCCTGAGGCCACTTCTGTTCTAAACCTGTGGCCACACTGGGAGGTTGTTGGAGAAAGCTCAGATTTAGGCTTTTAGTTCCTCTGGTACGTTCAGTGTTCAGATTGAAATCGAAGAGACACACTTGTTTTTACGACATTCTCACTTTAAAGTCAATTTGGTCAGTGGTCTGGAGGTTTTGATCCACCTGCTGAATACATCCCAATTTTTTTTTTATTTCAGTTGTGAAGCTTTGAACTTAATTACCAACTCAGAGGAAGCTTAGTATTTGTAATGCAAGCAGGTATCAACACACGGGTCTCCAGCCAAAACACCCATGACAGTGCTCAGTTGCCAGTAAAAGACAAACCAAGAAATACACAATGCTAATCACAACATACGAAAATAAAATGCAAAAAGTGTTTAATTTGGCTGTAGATTACAAATTATGTTTTTTCTAACTGCTACAGTAATAAAAAGGCTAAACTCTTATCAAAGTCTTGTAGGTGGCTGCGCCTCACCTTAAAAGCCACTTTGACCAACTTAGCTATCCGATTTCTTTTTATTCATCTTAATAAAAGTAATTAAATCCCATGACAGTGCAGTCATAGGAGCACTGAGAGCATTGATACACTTTAAAACTTGAGTTTCAGTTCTCCCTTTGGTCTGCTGCAAACACTGTGCAGTATGTACCTTCAAATTACCACCTTACACTTAAACTACCAGGTGTACATTCACAGTGGTCAAACACGGGGGTGTGCAGACTTTCTATTTGTTCTAAGTGTGTGTGGTCCTCTCCATATCCTCATCACATGTCATTAAAAACACTTGTTTGTAATTAGATGACTCATGATGGTTATTGAGTGCCCCATGCTCAAACTACATTTCCATCTGGTGGTTTTGATCTTCAGGAAGAACTGTCATAGTCGTTAACAGGCTGCAGTCTTTAACACGCATTATTCACCTCAGTCAGATCTGAGGGGATTACTGCAGCCTTAAGGTTGTTTTTAGTGCTTAATATAGTGCGCACCTTTCTCCTCAGCGCCTGAGCACTGATGTTCCGCAACTTCCAGTTTCATATTATTTTCTTCACGGGCTTGTATGTGGCTATCTAATGATATTGCTCCCCTCAGAAGTTTTTGCACCTATCCTCCAGAGAGCACATGCAGCACTCACCCCTAAAATTCAAATCAAAGCTTCAGATAATTTCTCTCCCCTCTATATTCCTGCCTTTCTCACATCCGCCATCTGATAAAACACAATCAGACTGCCTTGTGCATAGTCCTCTTCCCCTTATCAGCCCAGCTGAATACATGTGCATAAATGTGTTGTCGGTATCACCCTCCCACCTGTGCGTATTTGCATGGTTAATCTGCGCGCGGAAGGGAGGGTCTGACTGATGGGGGGGTATAGATAGGTGCGACTCACGCGGCCCCGCAGGCTCTTGAGGAGTTTTATTGGAGGTTCAGCTCCCAGTCAATGGGATCAGCCGTAAATCCCGCTCAGAGTGTGGCAGGAAATGATGTGACTCCGGCAATTTATGTCAAATAACTTTTGAGGATGTGTGAGTGTGGCGATCAGCGCTACCGGGGCAGCGATAACTCTTCAGCGGGGGGCCCCGGTGAAGATTTAATTGAGACATTTCTCTTTATCTGGAGCGAAGCGCGGGCGCCGTGTTGTTGTGTAACGAGATGTAATGTCTCTCTTTATACGGGGGTCAACATCCAGGATGAGGGAAGGTCACGGACTGACTGTTTGAGCATCCAATTTGCTCACGTAATACCCGCTCTGCAGGGAGCTGGGTGAAGAGTATTAAATTGCACAGTGCGCACAGCACAGGCACACCTGCAGGCCCAGTGCGCTATAGGAATGTAGTGCATCTCTGTGGGTTCATATGTTGTCTTTGTAAGAGTGTGAGACAATACAAATGTTGGGAATTAGGTCGCTGAATCCTCATGGAAGTGTCACATCTTTAAAATATGGCACATCTGCTGATGTTTTAGTTTAAAGTGTGACTGTTGCCTGTATTGATACATACATTGATCAGCTATGGATTAGTAATGAGAATAAACTTTAGATTTGAATTGACACCTTTGAAAATCTGCTTAAATTAAAAAGAAAAAATACAAAAATACAGAACGACTCCTGCCATTATAAAATGATAAATCACCTCTGATAATGCTAACCACCAGTAAATACTTTAAAGTAAATCTTCTTTTGCAAAACATGACACTACAAAGCGGTCCAATATTTTGCATGTATGTCAGATGTGATGCAATACACATAGGAGATATAAAAATGCTAAGATGTGTATATGTTCTGTATCCAATCTACAGTCTAAATCTACAGTATTAATAGCAAAATGCACCATAAATGAGACTATTAAGTATCAAACAGACTGGTGCGTAGTTCTGTTACAGCATCTAAAATGATAATACTTGATTATAAAGCATTAAATCAAGTGTATTTTTATGTAACAATGAATTTCTACAGTGTTGAAAATGTGTATATGTTATAAAACTATTATAGGTTTTGTGTGTGAAATGCTAATAATGCACAATAGCACAGAAGTTAATGTGAGACTGTATGGCCATAGACGAGGCCTATAAAATGGCATAAAATGAAGGTACTCATATAAAGTGGCAAAGTGTTAACTGTTCTCCAGTATTTTCCACCAATGGTAATCTGATTAATGACTGCAGAAGACAAATAATAGAGATGCAGCAAAACTGCTGTAAATGCTTCTGAAACACAGCCTACAAGTAGTAAAATGCAAGTAGTTGATAAACTGATTGCTCTCGACCAATTGCCTACCATCATGTCACCTGACTGAACATCACTGATTGTAATTAGTATTAAGTTCGTCTTTCTTCTTTTTTTTTAATCATGTCAAATCTGTTATATTGAATCTATACGGTCTGATGTATATTTTCTGCATTGTGTATCTCTGCACACCCCTCCTGCAGCAGCTTGGGGGTCTTGATGAGATGCATGCGCACACAGGCGGCTCGTAATTGTGGCCATAGCTCATTATTGTCCCCCGGATGATTTGAATCCACCGGGGGGAGTCTCGTCCTCTGACACTGCCACGTCCACCCGGCGACAACCACTCCAGGCACTGATTGGTGGGATGAAATATTGCCAGCGAAAATTAAAAGGTCCCAGTGTCAAAATAATTCATGATATGCATATCTTCCCGGCTTGATGAAATCGCTGATATCTGGATTAGATGGATAATAAAAGCTTTCTGGCTACAGTGAAACAGTTTGAGCAGTAGCAGCAGGGGAGAGCAGAAGCAGCTTCTTTATGGGTCAACAGAGGTGGGTTGCTGGGTCAAGATACAACAAGTGTGGACGTGCGCGTACACACTTGGTCAAACCTCTTTTAGGTTTCTCACCACATATCAAGAGCTGTGATTTGAATATCCTCAGTAATTGTCCAAAAACGGCTCATCAGTGGATCTGCCTGCTGCCATTAGGGCCCAACAAAATGGTGTGACATTCAAATTCCCCTCAATGACAGGTTATTAGAGGCCCCAAGCAGCCGGCACATAATTAAGCACCGTAACGTTGACCTGTGATATGAAGCGATGGCTCAGTCACACAGTGGGTTAGTGCTAAAACACAGGAGACCTGCCTGATTTTTCTCATGTGGAGCGAAGTACTGATAGAAACCAGTAAAAGCTTAATGTTATAGAGATAGATGGCAAAATCAAACTGATTGGAAGATGCCATTTAAACTACAGTAACAAATCAGAGACGGAGCATTAAGAAACAATACTGTATAGAAAAAGTGATGGATCTTGTGTTTTGGCCAAAATTCTGTTCTCCTATATAAGAACAGGTTGGTTTATGATATACCCTTTATTCGGATTCCATTTTTATCGCAGTGTTGAGCAGTGTGAGCAAATTTCTCAGTCCAAAGAAAATCAGGGGAGAAGCAAACAACCTGAGAAAATAAAAAGCAAATGTGTGACTTTCATTTGTGACACTAAAAGCCTATTACACAACTTAAGACATGCTGTCTGAGGCCCCCGCTTTTCCCTTTAGAACAAGTGGACGTTGTGATGAGCAATGGACCCATCTGCTGTGCCCTCTCCTCCAACTGGTGTGTGAACATGATGTAGTCTGTAGGTGCCATTTCCAAGCCGCAATATAGCTGATACAAGTGGTACCTGGAAAATATAATGAAAGGGATAACATTTCAGTTCATGATACATGGCTGTGAGCACTTATCGTGCCTCTACACATCAAAGCTCATGGTTTAAGTTACTGTTGAATCTTTCGTGAAAAGAAAGAGTTTAATGACCCCACTGGATCCAAAGCTCACCTTCACATACAGCAACAAAGCAAGTCTCCATGTTAAACTGACAGCCAGAGGCCTGTGTAATGGTGGGTCTGAGGCAGGGCTGCCTAACAGAAGGTCTGCACATCCCTCCCTCCCTTTCTACTACCCCCCCCCCCCCCCCCCCCCCCCCCTTCATAAGGGTGGCAGATGGCTGCAGATGAATCCCTCATAATCATGTCAGGACGGCTCCTCCGATCCCAATTCATCTCTTTAAACACATTTCATCAGATGGAGAGTTACACAAAGATAAAGGCAGCCGGCAGACAACAAAAGCACACAAAGATTGTCCTTGCAAACAAGTGTTCCCAGTCCCTAACACCACTTAATCATTTGTGCTCCTGTTATTGCTTCACACCTCGTGTGCAATCAACTCTACCCCGTTTTCCTCCAGTGTTTATGTTTTTTCTTTCTGTTAATTGTCTCCATCCCCAGCCACTGTCTGTCCTTGTTAAGCATCAATCTTTCCACAATTCCCTGCTACTACCTCTTTAAAAGGACAGGTGTGTAAAATCCTTTCCTCCCCTCACTGAGTCTCGGTTTCTGATGACTGCTCCTTTTGGAGGGGGGATAATTTCCACAAAGTGAATTGTGCTTCTCGCCCGTACCCCTCCTCCTCCCTCCCATCCCTGATGTGACTCTGTGTCACCCATCCGCATGATGCCATTAATTGTGGATCAGGTGAAGTTTGTCTCACCTCATTTCAGGGCCATGCTCGGCTAGGGCCATTCTCCCCACTCAAAGGCCACATAATTTCACAGCCTCCTACTTCTCATTAATCCCTCTTGAGTGGCTGCTCTCTGAGTTCCAGATCACAGATTTGTTTTGCTCTTGTTTTCTGACTCGCTGCCCTTCCTGCCCCACCCACTCCTCTCCCCCACCTTCATTTTAACCCCTTTAGCAGGAGACGCCCCCCCCCCCCCTCCTGTACACCAGGATTTTCACTGTTTGCCCACTTCTATATTTCCTACTAAAATCCTGTCATTTTGTAAATGTTTGACTGCTGATGGCACATTTGTACCATTTCACCATTTTGCCTATGATTTCTCATTTGTAGGCAACTGCTGTTTGGATAGAAGCTATTTTACTATTTGAGCAAAGTGGCCATGAACAGGAGTTTGATTGTGATGCCAGTATCACCTCTTCTTCCAAAACAACCACACAGCCGGCTGCGTTAAACATTTAACTGCCATCGCCAGCCTAATAAATAACAAGTGACAAACTGAACAAAACAATAGGAAGTGAAGCAAATCTGTGCATTTCTGCATCTCGGCACACGTGCACACATGCCTTATCAAAGCGACTTCTTCTTTTCTTCCCTGCTGAACTTTTTGGTTCTTTCATAAATTATTCATGAGAAAAAGCTGAAGATCTCTCATTACCATGAAATAACAATTTGCTAATTTTCGGAATCTTCTAATTACTTGCCTTATTTGCCATGACCATATTAAATATTCATAAATATGTGATTATTTCTTTGATTTGACTGCCATTCAGTTTAATCTGGTAATCTTTTCCCTCAGTAATGGCCATGTGGCAGCTCGTGCTGTGTCTGACACCAAAACAAAAATCCGGGATAAAACAATGACCCATATTGTGCATTCAAAGTAGAAGAATTTAGTTTTAGTTCACCTCAACTTCAAACGATCCATAGGCTTATTGAATAGGTTTGTAGTGTATGATGATTTGAGGTTTTTCTATATGTGGAAAGGTTTCTGGCTGCTGAGGTAATTTAGTGAACTGATCTGTTTAAGGCACTAAACATCCAAAAAAAATCTGTTCTCGAGTAAGTTACTATTTATTCGTCACTATGTTCCTAAAAGGATTTGAACCAGGTGTGACTTGGAATTCTTAAAACCTTTTTAATGCATATGGTAAAATCTGAAGTACCACTGAAATGTTAGGAAAGAGTAAAAACTCGCATGACTATGCAAGCCTGTAATTACTTGTGTGGATGCAGCTTTGTCTCATTGCAGGTCAAAATGAAAATGCATTCATTCATTTGGCTTCCATCCAGGACAAATCATCTTGTTTTCCACTCTGTAGCCTGGAAGCAGACTTTCGCTGCAGTTTATTTCCATTTTTCTCAAAAAGAGAGAGAAAGTAGAAAAAAGAAACAAGAGTCTATCTCTGAAATATCTCTGGTCTTGTATTTACTATGGCAAGCGGTTGAAGACTCGGCCAAGTTCTTGGGAGAAAGCAGAGTCTCGGATCCCATCTGGGACGTCTTGATGAGGTCTCTTGCTGTCATCGCGTCTGTTGTCAAGGCTGCATTTAACCTCAAATTTATGGCTTTGTTATATCAGAATTAATTACAGATATTTCCCCCCAAAGTGAGTGACGTTGACAAAAATGCTAAGCACAGGCAATTTAGCTCTATTTGCAGATTAATTTGGGCCCACCTGTGATGCTTGGTGTGCTAAGTAGGTACATCAGTTTTAATTACAGACCTCACAGAGTGGGTTTAGTGAAATTACAGTATTAATTATCACATTTACCAGATATCAGAGTGACAAACGGTTGTGGAGACTCACTTCCTTTGAACCTGCTGTATTTCCAGGCAATGGCTTCACTTGTGTCCTTCAAGCAACCTTCAGACAGGTGGGTGTGATGGAAGGTTCCTGAAAGACGAGTGTTTATCTTGATTTATCACGTTCGATTAGGTGCTAAAGATGAATGTCACTTCTGAAGTGCAAAGCTAAAGCCTTAAGTTTTCCTGCCATATGGTCAAATTGGGCTGAATGTGAATGTGAAGGTGAAGAAAATACCTGACAGAAATCAGAAAGAAAATAAGTGTCCCTTTGTCCACATCATTACCTTTTCATACACCCAGCTACATTAATCTCTTCAAGGATAATATGATCCACGCTTGACTGCCGCCTCACTAGTCCGGATTTGAAAGAGAAAATAGTGACCTTTGAACCGTGGGATCATTGCAAGAGGATATATAGTATGAATGATCTGTTGATGAGACATTAGTCTTTTTAGTGTTCATATGAGGTTATCTTTCTTTCTATCTAACGCAAGTGATAATGTGAAAACTAAGCCCAAATCTTTATGGTTCTTGTCAGATCAACACAGATCTCATGAAAGTGACATTTACTGTAGAGAGCATTAACACCTTTGCAATAGCCAGTGCTCAGACCCCCAAAGCCCCTTATTGGCAGGAAGGTTTATTTGCAGTTACTTCAGTCATTGGATACTGGAAACAGAATGTAGCCTTCTGGATGTATCTCAGGTTCACGGGGGACTGATAAGTGTTGACCAACAGTCACTGTTACTGAAAGTACTGCAACACAGAATAAATGGAAGACGTCAGCGGAGATTTTATGTACTACAGTTGAACAGATTTAGTCTACACAGTGAGTGTCAGAGCTTTGAAAAAACAGCATATAGCAGCAAGTACAAAAACTGGTTATGATATGACAAATAAAAGCAAACCTAACACAATTGATTTTTTTCAGCAGGGCATTATATCTAAATAAAGTAGTATGCTGTGTAAATACAGCATGCCAAAGGGAGCAATCACAGTTGTCGTGGGCTGTATTGCCGTGACATGTATTTATGTTGGTTATAAGGTGCACGCCCAGCCGGGGAAAGCTGTGATGTAGGTCACAATGCTGGGTTCATGACTACACTGTAAGATCTGTATTGATCTGATGTTCAAGCCTAAGGCACTTTTAAGTCATCCTTGTTCTACATTAGCAAACACTGTTTGAACTTTATCTTTGAGTAGTGATCTCACAGACAGCATCACAGCTTCATAAAATATATTTGTGCCAGCTGTTTATCTTTTTCCTTATAGTGCAATGTCCTTATAGCCTTTATCAAACTTGTAAATAGTGCCAGCTGCTCAGATACATTCACCTGTTTGACTGAGTTTCTAATGTGTCACCACATGTGGCGTGAGTTACAGAACTTGGGTACAGACTATTTGATTGGCTTTAGGCTTTTGAAATTGAAAAGAAGAAGAAATTCCAAATGTTGATAGTCTGATGTTATGAGTCATGTGCATCTAATGGGAACGGTCTCATTCACTGAATTAACTAAATCTATGTGAATCTATGTGTTTATAAGTTGCAAATACTTTTACCAAAAAATGCCAAACTAATACTTTAAAAAGCACCAAGAAGCATCAAGGTAAGGTGCAAGATGTGGTAAATTCCACAGGCTGAGCTCGATACGTCATTCTGAGAGGACCAAAGCAGGGCTGAAATGTGTCCAGCACTGCAACTGGAGAGTGAAGGTCCTCATTTAGCTGTTGGCTGATGTTCTCTCCCACCAAAGTGCCATATTAATCATAATCACACAACACCATTAGACTATGTCATTCTATTAAAGAAATCACATTATCATACATTTCATTAATTAAACTCAAACCCAGGCCATCCACAGACAGAGAGAGAGGAGGAGGGGTCAAAGGGCGGGACACTTCACCACTCCACTCACCATCTCTCCAAAGTGAAATCAAGGGGACAGATTTGCATGTTATGGGCCCTTGTGTGGGCTGTGCTTAGAGACTTAAACAATAGCAACTGATGATGGAGATGGAGTGGGGAGTCTGAGAAGCAGCTAAATCCTCTGAGGAGTGTCTGCATGATGGAGAAAAGCACCAGAAGAGGAGATGGAGTAGAGGAGAGGAACTCCATCCTCAAATGTTAATCATTGGCTGGGTCATGGGGTGATTCTCTTTAGCACAATGAGGATGCAGGCGATGTGATGCCTCCTCCCTGACACAAACACGCTTCAAGTAGCTGTGAAGAGACACTATTGTCACTGATACCTCTTGCACAAGGAAGTGTGCACTTGTTCACACCTAGAATCCACAACAAAGCTCTGTTTATTCCCTTTTTTTTTGCTCTCTGTAACTGGATTGCAGAAATTACCGACAGAGATGCACTATTAGATGCTGGTGATCAAATGCAGTGAGAAGTCAGAGTTTACCAGGTTCCTAGCTCTTTTCATAATCATAATGCTTTCTATTCTGTGGATTTTTTTTATCTGTAAGTCTGTTTAATTCCTCTTTCTGCTCTCCTCTTCATCCCTTCCTCCATCTGCCCGTCTCTCCCTCTTCGTCTCTCTGGGTCTGATTAGCATGTGTAGTGTATGTTCCGTCACGCTGTAGTGTTGACCCGTGCTGTCATCTCCCTGATTACCTCCCTGATTCACTTTCCTTGTTTAGTAATGTGCAATCAATCATAATCAATTAGCCAAAATGTTGAATCATTAAAACCATTATCATTAATTAAAATAATTATCACTTTCTGCCAATGCTTCATTACCAGTGTTGTCTAACGTGTCTGCCACACACCAGACTTTCTTGCTACTGCTTTTTCTTTCTGAAGTCAGAATTGTAAAGTTCTTTTAAAAGCTCTTCCGATGCATGCAGACAATTGTTAATTGCTTTACTTTTTTTGATAATGAATATTCCTGATATGATTGGCATACTTTGAAAATGCTGCAGTTTATATGGTTAATACTGATATGGTGTCGGAGAAAAGGAAAAAGACTATGGCAAAAGTCTGGGCTTAACAGTACAAAAACTATTTCTCAAAAACATGCTTGAAAGTCTGGACAGCAGATTTTTCTTAAAACTTTCTAACAGCACACAAGCGACTCCTCCTGACATAAACTGAAGTGTTTTCTCACTGTCTGCTCTGCTGCCTCCTCTGCAGCCCTGTTGTCTCTCTCTCACGCTTGACCAGAAACTGTCTTTGCCTCCACCTCGGACCTACTGCAGCCCTGCTCTGTAAAGGACGGAACCGAGATGAGACAGGAAAGCCTTAATGATGTGTAAACATCCAGGGAGAGGCTGGGTGCTCATCTAAAAAGCCCTGAGGGGGAAAAGGAGAGGCAGATAGACATGCAGCTCACTTAGTCTGGGGCACTGCCTCAACCCCCGAAGGGTAATTCTATACAATTGTCAGCCCGCTTCTCCTCTGTGGGCCTGTTGAAACCTGGAATAGACCTGTCACTCCCTAACGCTAAATAATTGCTTGTGTCAAAATTTCCTTGAAAGTAGGCTGGAGACCCTGTGGGTGTAAAGTGTACAACTGAGGGTGTGGAAGAGATGTGCAAGCCTGTGTGGGTGTCTGTTTTTTTCGGCCCAACCCACTGGGCAAAGAGGGGTCTCTTCGCTCCCCTGCCCCTTTGCAATGGAAGAGCATCGCTCACTGCCACCTGGGGAAAGCAGGCGTCTCATTGGGGTCATGCCATCCCCACTGGAATGTGAGTCAAAAGGAAATGGGCCTGAACATTGCACAGTATCCCCAGTCTGAGCTCCATTAAGCCAGGCATGCTCACTCTGGGATGGATGTCCATTATTATACAGAGCACATGGACCATCCATTGAGTCTATAGTCACTCTGACTCAAGTCCTGCATCAGTATACTCCAAAGGGGGATAATGAATACACAATAGAGAGAGCCTTTTGCGCTCTTTGGGATATTTTATTATTTAAACAAATCAAAAAAAATTTGTATTCAATTGAAATGATCACAAGAAATCACGCACTAATTATTTACCCCCCTCTCAGTGGAGATGTCTGTCTGGCTTCTTCATCCCAGCAGCTCTATTGATGCCCATGGCACTGCCTGGCATGAAGGGGGGTCCTGTGGAGAGGAACCACAGAAAACAGGCTGTGAGACAGGAGGGGTCTCAGAACATGTGGCATCCCTCTTTTCTTCCACCGAGAGGCCCTCTAATCCTTCACTGGAGCCCATCATGAACACCTGATTGCATTATTCACAAATGGTCTCCGGGAATGAATGTAATTGTGTCTCATTAAGGGGTGTGAAGTGTGACAAGAAAATGTTTTACAAAAGGACGATAGGAAGATATCTTAAAAAGCTTGATATCGATTTAAATTTGGAACCCTGGGGAAGTACAATACATCGCAACGTGACCTAAGGATGAAATCAAATGTTTGTTAAAATCTAATGCTTTGATGTAACCACAATGCACTACACATGGTATCTTGTGAAGTAATCTATTAAGAACAAGCATCCAGAAATAAAAAAAGACATCCTATTCAACCCTGGTTGCCTCCATCTCTGCCTGTTTATGATAAAGGCTCGTCTTGGTGTGAGAGCAAAAGAGACAGGCTGGGCTGGCTGTCATGTCATAAAGGATACAGTCAGAGAGAGCAGACATGATTTCATGGCTAATGATTCCTCCACTAATATCAGTGTGGGCTGCAGAGGGGATAACCAAGTTGAGCTGTCTTAGCTCAAATGATTCAATTAGGCCAGCTGTCCCTATTTGTCATGGCTCAACTGGCTTCTAGATTACCTTTCCAGAGTGCATACGTGCCTCTGCAATGAACTTACCAGCTCAACAGTTTTATGAAAAGGAAAAAAAAAGCTAGAGAAATACAGAGAAAGAGAAGGGCGGTTGAGGGGAAGAATTGAAAGAAAGAATGCAGTAATAACCCCATTATCCACTTTATCGCTGAGGCCAATTACAGAGATAAATGTGAGTTTTTGTTTTGAGGAGGATCCTTGTGAAATCAAAGTAGAGCTTCAGAGCATGCTAGAGTGACTTGAGAGATGCTAAACATGGAAATCTGAACTGCTAAAGAGCATGAGAGACATCAGTGGAGACAATATGAAGGTCAAGAGATAAATGGACAGATAAAAAAGAAAAGTGTGATAAAAACGATTCCTCTTTCATTCCTCAAATCGTAAAATGTCACCACTGACTACTTATTTTTGTCAAACTGATTTGATTTTGTGGCTTATTTAAGAATATCCTGAACCCCTCTGTGACACAACAGTGTTGAACAACGCTAAAAACTCCAGCAGGAATTTTGCCCATGCAGTATCTCTCCATCTTTCCCCTCTGATTTTTGTGGGTTGAGCCTCAATTAGGTGCGATAAGTATTAAATTCAAAGAAGCATTAGAGTCATTAGCGTTGATTGAGTTGATGACTCCAAGGGCGACGTCTTCCTCCTTTCACTGTAATGTAGTTAAATAAAAATTTGTGTCAACTAACCTCATCAGATGTAATTAACACAATTGTCAGTTTTGGGTCAGGGAATTGAAGACAAGGATCAGCTTAGTAAAATGGTAAAACATCTCATTTATTAAAGGTAATTAGTTATGTTCGCATTATTAACGCTGTCACTTTTGCCTTGATATGGCACCTATAAAGCAAGAGAGCTTCTGTATTGCGCTGCAGAGCTCGATTAAACATGCCTCTTTACAACTCAAATAAATAACATCCCATTAAAAGCAGAGACATAACGTGCTTTGTGGGTAGTGTGCTCAATGCTTATGTGACCATGAAAGCACAAATAATGTTGCGTTTTCACTTCTTCATGGCCAAACAGCATCACATTATTGTTCTCCACAGAAGCAACATTAGTACAAGAAAAAAAGGGTTTTAACCTTGTAGCGACATCTTCGCAACCTAATGGGACAACAGTCCTTAAAGATGTGCTGTATGACTGTTCTGCTTATGGTCTGATAACAATGACAGTGGAGATGATGAGATAGCACCACTGTGCACATCACTGAAGCTTCTTGTATTTGAAACAAAAGAATTATACGTGTTTCCATGAGCAAAAAGACAATCTCTCACCATAAAAGAAAACTGAATTATTTACTCCTTAAGCATTTAGTCTCACATCCGTTTCTGAGTGGTAGGTATGATTAGATTCCATCTGAATCAAGTATAAGACTAATATTCATTTGGATAGAATCATTTCTGACTACTACCAGCGATAAATGCATAACACTTCATAGAAAAATGTCTTATCAATAAACTATTGCATCCAGTTGCCATCAAAATAAAAATGGCCATAACTGTTTCTCATGGGGTTTATGGATGACACTCAGAAAACTTTAATTATTCTGTCCTGGCTGCCTACTTAAATAGTTAAAGCTGGCAGATTCTAACATTATGTGAATTGTGAATGCCGGAAAATCAACACTGGAATTGATGCTACTCAAATCCATGTCCACCCCGATCAATATGATATCTGTAGTAAAGACTTTGTCTAATTTTTAATTTTTTTCTATTGTTGTTGTTGAATCTTTAAAGTTACCGGGTAAGTCAGCTCTGAAATTATGTGACAGCAATGTAGAAACAAAAATCAGGAAAAAAAATCAGATTACACTCAGATTTAAATCTGACCAAATGGGAAACATTTTTAGAATCCTTTTGAATAATAGTCAGCACAATGCGTTTGTAAAACATTATGAAATCACATTGAAGCAAAGATTCTGAATAAAAGAGGCTCGGGTGATCTTACATCGACAGCTTTAAGCACGGCAGTTTACACCTGGTATTAAAATGCCTCTTCACATACATGAGAAATTACCACTTGTGATCAAATCTAATTTTGGAGCTCTATATGCAAATAATAATTTTTCCAACTGAACACATGGTTGACTGTAAGCAGGAGCTGTCAGTTAGCTAATGGTCCGGATTGTATCATTAGAAACTCTGCTATGTCACTATGTATGTGTCTATACATATGAGAGAAGTAAAAAGAGCTTGAAAGGATGAGAAATTTGTGAGTTTCAGTTAAAATTTAGGCGTTTATATTACCAGTTTTTAATATCCAGAAATATGGAAATATGTGCGTGGCTTATGATACATAACAACTTATCACCCACACACTTTTGCAGTGATTCCGAACTTTAACCACTAAATTATGTGTATGTGTATGTTTGTACCAGATGTAATTGAATTCATGACATTAACGACATATCAAATTCACACGAATTGGACAAACAGACAACCACAGATCAGGGCTGTAACTTTTTCTTTAAAGTTCAAACATCTGTTTGAATGTTAGAAAACCATTGAAGATTTGTGTTTTTAATTTCACATTTGTTCAACATAGATTTCTTTTTGCTTTAAAAGTGCTTTAAAATGCCTACCACGCATAAACAGCGATGCTCAGCCACAGCTGTCGCTGGCACAGATGCACAGAACATGCTGTGATTGCCATCCAGGGCAAGACACAAAAATGACAATGAAAGTTTTAATGTGTGATGTTTCTCATAATCATCTCTTGCATGTAAAAAATCTGCAAAGTTACAAAGTCCAACAGGTCTAATATGCCCTCTGTGCAACTAGAAATGAAATCACAGTGAATTAGTTGAATTTTTGCTAGCAAAGTCCTTCACCCTGCAATGCAGCTTAATTTTCTCAAAATGTATGAAATTACATTCAAGTTCGTAAATGCTCCACAATCATATCACCTTCAAAACATTATCTATGTTCTTCAAAGTGCTTTACAATGTGTTTCTTATTTACCTGTTCACACACACCTGTTTCTCTACAATCAAACTGTTAATCTGTTGGTTTAACCACAGAGACGACCACAGAGCCATGGCCACAACTCTTCATAAGATAATTGATTGTTAGCCTCCAGACTATGTGTTGTGGTCTTGAGCCCGCTGGTTTAACACTTTGCCTCAAGATAATCATCTTCAATGATGGCTCAAAAAGATGTTAGCTTAGATGTCAGTAAAATCATTTATATCAAACCTGGAGAGTACTTCTATAATCTGAGAAAGAGCAAACAACGACCGTCCTGTGTAACAAAGCAGACTTCTATGTCATCTTGGTAACAGGAAAATCCTTGTAGTTGGCACAAAGAGAGGCAAATGTGACAAATGCTACCATAACCTTTGATTGGCAAAGCTTTGTCATAATTGTAATGCTTAGCAGCACTTAGAAACTGTGGAAACTTAGACTGATTTGAAACCCGTGAATAAGATGTGAGCATGAGCTACTGTGTGGTCACACTGCCTTTCATGATATAGTGCTCTTGCTTGCTTTTGTGTTAGCATAGCCAAATACAGCTCTCCAAACACAGCTCTTTCCTCGTTCTTGGCCAAATAAGCTCTGGTCCTTGAGTCATTCTTGAATGATTTACTCTAATTTTGAGCAAAATCATTTTAATCAAGGATGCATCATCAATAAAAGGCTTTGTACATTCTGTCTTTCCAACCTGTTGGATATGACACATCCACTGATGTCATCACAGTTCTTTCTTGTAATCTAGTCATTTTTTTGTTACTGCAGTTTGGAATCAACCAGCTGAATTTAAAGAAGGCTATCAGAAACCCACATACACAGAATTAGGGTGATGGTACTTAATCTGTGTTCTTTTGCCTAATTTTTCTTGGGTCTGCTGACCAATCAGAGCAGAACAGGCTTTTTGCGAAGACAAAGCTTTAAAGAGACAGGAGGTTATAAGAAATGTTGTAATCTACTCAATTAGACCCTAAAACAAAGCCATGAAATTAACCTGAAATGAGCATAATATAAACTTCACTGTAACTGATATCAGGTCAAATCCACTTGTGTATACAGTTTGTGGTGCTTTCATAGATGGGCTGCAGTTTGTTCACCCAATCACTTTGTCTGCTCCTGTGCAGAATAGAATGAGGACACGATCATCGTTGAGCTGTCAAAGCTCTGACTGGGATCAGCCTTATTACAATGATTGAGAGAACAGGCCTTTGCAGCAGCAACACAATCCAAAGGGACTAAAAGGCCACATTCATACAACCGAGTTCACACATTTGTCTTCGTTAATCCAATTCTGTTCCCTTTTGTCAGCTTCTCAATTGAACATTTACACAGTTATACCCTCAGTGAAGACACATAAAGACCAGAATAAGCCAAAGGTCACAGAATTACCACAGTAAATAGAAGTGCTTCATGTTCTTAGCAACAAAAATCTCCTGGGTGCTTTTGTTTCTTTTAACACTAAGACCAGAATGACAGTGACGTATAATGCATGAATCACTGACTGGGATAGTGTAGTGGTAAGATTGCCACCTTTCATGAGGGAGAACTGGGTTCAAATTCCCTGCATGAAAGGTACTACCTCTAGTAGGGGTCCTTACGCAAGACCCCCTTACCTGACCTGCCTACCAGTGTAAGTTGCTTTGGATAAAAGCGCCTGCAAAATGCATAAACATAATACAAAGCAAAGGGGTCTGTCTTTCTGAGGGGATTTCTTAAAGCCTTTTGGATGTGGTAGACATCTACAGAGTAAGAGAAAGCAAATGCAAGTGACACAAGTTTTCTTTGCCACATACAAAAATCATGTAGTGCAAATCATTACCTTACTCAAACTGCCTACCTGTAAGTCTGCCAAATGCATAAAGATAAACATGATTGATCTGACTGTCCCGTGCCCGTGAATCTTCTGTTCATGCAGGCAGGTGTGCACCCATTGCTACACTCAAAGAATATGCGTGGGAGTAATTGCATGTGAATTATGAAAATGGTGTCCATGAAGGGAACGGTCGCATTGTGAAGTGTTTTAGCCCTTACCACCATTGTCGTTGAACCCTAACCAAGTAATATTTCTGCCTAAACCCAAACAGGAAGTGACAGAAGTGTTGTAACTCAGTAACTCAGAAATAAAAAAAATGTATGTCCAATTAATGCACAAGATTCAAAGAGCTGCGCTGAATTGTTGGATTTGATGCTTTGGCATTACCTCAGAACACATCTCATTAAAATGTTTTATTTTTTATAATAGAAATTTCAAAGGCAAACGCACTTTTTTCGCTCGTTTTTTTTTTTATTAAAAAAAGATGGCTCAAAGCTGAATGATTTTTGATGAATTTACCATATGTTGTCAGCGTGCTGATTTGCTGCTGAGATCTTTACTATTTGGGCCAAATTGTGACGAACACTGAGACTCGACAAGCCTGGGAACAGAGAACGTCATAACTGCCTTATCTTTAGAGATGGAGTGAGGTGTCAATGACACTTCTGTTGTATGCAGGCAGCAGCTGAGCTGTGAGATGTTCTGGCACAGTCTTCCTGGCCAGAGCTTTGTAGCCTAATGACTAGGATCTTTACCTTTTAATTGCATGAATATTGCAATGATCAAAACATTATGGTGAAATTTTGTGTATAAATTGTATATTTCTCTATATCCAATATGTTCAAGTTTTTGTTTTTTGATTTTTTTTTACATTTCATAGCAGGTACATAAAACATTTGGAAAAAATATATATTTGCTTTTCTGCTCATAGTCAAATGAGGACATAGAGAGAAGCCAAAAACTGGAGACTGGAGATTGTAGAGACGCTTGTCACGAAACATGACAAGAGACAAGAGACATGGTGGACCACTCAGCTGAGATCAAATCAGACTAGATAAATAAGGACACAATTAATCTTTATATGCAGCAGCTGCAGCAAATGCTCCAGAGAGAGAGTTTAGGGAGAGAGGGCTAAGAGTGAAAACCTTAATAACTTCAACGTGTTCTGTACATAATTTGAACTTTGGAAAGAAAAGAAACTTAGAGCCGAGACAAAAAGGAGAAAACTGGAGGAAGATGAAGCTGTCAGTCGAAAACCAGAAGCTTGATGGCAAACTGAAGAACTAGCAGAAGAAGCAGGAAACTCTGAGTAAAGATGTCGAGGAGCTCATCTAGATGCAAATAAACAGACTGTCTTATGCTTCAAGGCAGAACTGTTAAATGGAAGACTGGAGATTGTGGAGCCACTTCCAAAGCAAAGCAGCAAAAATAAAAATAAAGATTTGTTTTAGAAGGAATGTAAAGGATAAATTAAAATTCATGTGACACCAGTAAAGAGACAAGATATAACTGTTTGATCTCTCATTTTTGAAATTGTACAATACATTCTGAAATTTCTGATCTGAATCTATACCCTAACAGACTTTACTGTATCAGTTATGCGCTTTTGTCTTTAAATGCAAAGAAGTTTTTGCCTCACTGAATTAAGCCTCACATGGGCGATATAAAAATTGAATCGTGTCTTTGTTCATTCACTCAAACTGCTCTCACAAACGTAATCCACTATCTGAGTCCCCTGCCAGGCTAGAGAGCAGAGAGACAAGGATCACAGAAAACCTCTTCACCTGCTCCCCTCACCCCTCCTTCTCTGCTCCGTGTGTACCTGCGATACAGGGCTGCACTGCATCACGGGTGCAGCTGAGGCCATGCCAAAACCCAATTTGGAACGTGTCCAGCACTTCATTGGAAAGTAATGGTTTTCACTGAACTGAGTTATGACCAGCTGTTTGCAGACAGTCTCTGACATACTGATGGAGCAGAACACCGTATGTTGCTTTCCAAATCAAATGACACAAGGAGTGTGACAGTGTGGAGAAACATCTGTCATTAGCAATTTTCAGCACGCTCCACTAATTCTGGACAAAATACGCCTAATGAAGTTACTGCAGGAAACTTCAAATATTGTCAGTGCAACAAGGCCATAAGAAGCCAGAGCTCAGCAAGGCCTGTAATCTGATTCATTTGCTGTGCAAGAAATACAGAAGGAGGAGGGTAATTATTTCTGATCATGATGTTTTAAATGCAAATTACAAATGTTCTTCTTTAATCTCAGAACAAAAACCCAGGAAATCAAGGACGAGAGGATGGTTCGCTATTCTTCATTGATGTTGTCTCCCTTGTAGTAGTGGCGTTTCCATGTGAAGTGAGAGAACACAAAAGCTTTGATGGCCCTTTGATGGCCCAGCTATCAAGTTCAGTATATATATTCAGTATATATATGAATATGTGCGTGTGCATGTTTACGTATATATACGTATCCCTATATGTAATCTAAATGTTGGATCTATTCTAATTACATGTCAATTATATTATTTTTGAGAAAACACTAAAAAAATTTCCTCCTAAGCACCAAAATAATCCATCTTGAGTTGGCACAAACATCCATTTAAGGCCCTGATAACATTTGAAGCAGGTGGTTGAAATACAGAGTATAAGTCTTCCACTAACAATATTCATTTGGCTCCACTGTGTCTGTAATTTGCCATTTTCCAAGAGCTTTTCTCAATTTATGCAGACTTTGCTGTGAGGATGAGAGGGCTTGTGACAGGCAGCTCTGCTGAAAGTGGTCCTCTCCTCCAGAACAGTTGTTGTAGTGAGAAGTGTTGGAGACGGGTGGGCGTCTGGACCCAAGTATGCTGCTCAAACACGAGGCCTGTGTCTATCTGGCAGCCATCTCCTGGCGGCAGAAGGGCCATAAACCCGCCTGTGTTAATTCTGCCGTAATTATCATGGGTGCCACATGTTATGCAGGATGTCCTACCACTGCAGATTCACTCCAAAGTTTGCAGTGAAATCCTTCCACACTGGTGGTTAAAGCTATGGCAGACGAGTGGATGCAGAGGATGACAGTTGGCCACTGTGATTAGAAAGGGCTGCTCCTGGAGCCCTACCCCAGATCTCATTTCCTGTCATGGCCCTTTGTAATAATGTGTTTTATGCTGTGCATGTTGGTGAATAACTGGCTGCATTGAAATGACAATAATCAGCCATAATGCCCCAAGGGAGGGGGTTGCCTCTCAGGGAAAACATTGATCATAAATATGCAAAACGGCTGCTGTCCTTTACTGAGGGCTATTCCACAAAAACACTTGCACGGTTTCATTATAAAGTATGAGACAGAAAAAGAGTTTTTACTGAGCTGCTAAATATTCACCCAACATTCTAGCCACTGATCCTCATCAAAGGCTGAAGTGTTGTGTTAGTATTATCAGTCAGATACCATCACTTCACTCTTTTTTTTTCTAATTTTCAGAGCGTTTACATAGTCATCTCTGCTGCTTCATCCTGAGTTGCTGTATCCCCACAAACAGCCCTGATCAGCCTGACTGCGCCATGCTTTGGCTGAAGGGTGCTAAACTACGCTGAGAAATCAAACACTCTTTCCCAGTCAGTGCGGAAGGCTTTGTTTCCCTCCCATCCTGACCTTCTCCCACTCCTGTCATCCATCTGTCAGAGAATGATTTCTTCCTGTTGTCCTGTGATGTTGACAAGATCACCCACAAGCTCCCACCTTGTTATCTCTTCACAGGCACAGCCATTGTTTTTTTTTTTTTTTTTACGTTATGTATTCACCTGATTATCACCACTCTTTCATATATATGCACAGACACGTACATAATCAAACTGTATAGGCCCTTGTCTGGGCAGTAATAGAAAGCCCTCTATTATCTGTGATGGTAAAATGAAGACCTCTGTTTTATTGTCTCAGTACTCTGATCTGCATTAATACACCATCCTCTTTCCATGGCAGTTAGAGCAGGCCGGTGACATGTCTGTCAAGTTAGTGGATGTCTCCCTGCCTAAATCTGCTGACATTGATTTGTGAGCATAATGCCTGATTATAGGATGGTTGACAGACAAATTTTATCAAAATTAAGGCACAATTAAACATTTCATCTCCTCTAATTACTGACTGTAGATTTGGCGAGATGACCATGTGCTGTAGGAAATCAGCAACCATAACACATTTTAATGGGGCACAGCTGTCTTACAGCTTGGTAATATTTGCACAGTGCACCAGAACTGTAATTTATGAGACATAAAGAGGGAGGAAAATCTGCATTGGACTTAGTGCCAGAATAGATATTGAATTGAGAGTCTTTAATGAGGTTTGGATTTGTTGCTGATGGTTGTTCTGCATTAAAGATCAAATGTGGGGGCTGGGGTGTCTTGGAAGAGATTGCCGGTTTTGTGTTAAACTAATGCTAATGTTGTTTCTTATGACTTTGCACTTACAAAATTACTATCTCTTTAAGAAGCTCAAGGTAGCTGGTTTTTGCGCTTGCAACCTGGGCAGACTTGATGGGTTCACGCTAAAGTAATCAGCCCCAGTATCCATGGCTGCCAAGGAATAAGCCTGGGAAATTCACCAAAATGTGGGAACAGCTTGGGAACAGATTGATGCAGAAGGGTGAAAAAGCCTGAGAGTGAGTGTGTGCTGAAATGGGTGTGTAAGTGTGTATGTGCTCCCAGAGCTAATTCCAACGCAAACAAGGGGAAGCTTCCTCTAAGTCACTCAGCTCTGGTGTTCTCCAATGGTATGTTTCCATGGGGGTCTGGCAACGCCTCTTCAATAGCATGGACGTTTGGTCATAAAATCCCATTTAAGACATCATCGAGATGCATTGTGAAGAATGTGACATTTACTTTTTCTCCGTCTTTACAGAATGATTTGATGTTATATTCACTTCACTCTTGTGCCATCCCAACGTTGTTTCACCAGTGCTTCAGTGGAATGGGCAGAGCCTGAAAGGGGTCGGGTTAGTCTTTGCTGGCATGCTGCAGGCTGCGTTTGGTTGGAGCCCGCAGAGGTTAATTTAACTGCTGTTTTTTGGGTGACACCTTCCATTGGTGACAGGCCTGGAAGGGTCAGGTGCTTGTGGCAGTTTCAGTGATACCCCACTGATCTGCAGTTGGGTCCTGTTCAGGTGCAGTCCAGCCTGAACAGTACACCCCCTAAAGGCCCTGTTGACCTCTTTTCATGAGTGATTATGTACATGTTTAATGTGGTGATATTATTGCTGGGTGAGATCATTTAGTTGATGGAATGCTCTGTCTCTGTAGACAGAGCATTCTTGTATGGACTTGTAGCAGGTAGTGGATCAACATCTTTGCAATATTTGTATTAAATTAACATGCAATAGATTTTTTATTTACAATGCTGCATTGGTTTGACCAAAGTCATATCGCAGTCTGTGGCCATGGAGCATTTCCGCTTTGCTCTGAGCTGAAATATGACCACAGGCTGGCGTACAGTATGTCAGTTTGTGCACCGTGCTGGAGACTGACGAGGGGGCTCACCCTCACAGATAGCCGGCTGTTGTCCTAAAAGTGCAGCACATTGCCGTATTGCTCCAGGACAGAAAATCAGGGACAGCAAAGGACAATAGAGGGCATACTTCGTGTTCCTCTGGCATCTCTTTTAATGAACTACCAGTAATTTAGAGGAATTTTCAGTGGCTATGGAATGGTAAAGGTTTTGAGACTTTATTTATGCAATGAAGTGTTTCTTCAGTCATTAGGTCACGCTTTGCTACGCACTTCAATAGCATATCTTTGCTGAAGCATTCCAAACATTTGATTAAACATAATTGAGAGAAATTAAGCCATGCTTTGAGTAGTTAAGCCTATTGCATTAAAATGTGCACTGAAATGCTCTTTGTTAATCTGTGATCAATTGGGATATTATCTCTCATGAAAGCTCAGTTACGTTCATTAAGGCATTACAAAGTAAATGCCTGAATAATGATCAGTTCCATTTTGCCTGACTGTAAAATCACACAGTTTACCAAACACTGAATTTAAGTGAGTGAACTTTGGACTACAAAAGGAGCATGACAAATGAGTAGTGACGTTACACATGTCAGTTTTTAATACTGAACATACTCTTCACCCTCCTGGTCATGCAGTACATATGTCAGGAATAGGGACAACAGCCTCCTGCCAATGTCTCATACCAGGCTGAATCTGCTTGAATCAGACTCATGCATGAATGGACATTTGTGCACCCCGACTCTCTTGCACTGCATAGTGCACTGATGATTTTATTATGACAATTTACAATACCTCTTTAGAAGCTCTTATCCTAGGCCCATGTGGCCTCACAGCCTTTGCCATGATCCTGCCGGATGCTGTCAGCATATTATGTAGAGGTGCGACATTCACAGCATATGTCAATAGTCTTACATGTCACACATCAAATGACAGATCTGATTGCGTGTCACTGTGTAACCATAACAACAAACGTCACCGACACCCATCCCTGCCTATCATAGTGCCACATGACATCCTACCCCATTATTTGGGATTAGAAACAGGTGTTAGTGTGCATGTGTGCAGGTGTACTAATGTAACCCTCACATGCCCTGAGTAGATCTGTTTATTTTTTTTCTTGACAAGCGGTCCTGTGTACGATGTGTTTGCTTGTTCGTGTGTGTGTATTGTTGCAGGCCAGTGACAGCTGAAGAAGAGGACTGTATTTGTGGAGGAACAGCATGGCTGTAGAGAGGAGTGGAGATCCTGAGGGAGGCCTAATGGTTCCACTCCTTCCTGCACAGAGATAAAGACTCATAATAAGCGTGTATGCTCACCATCTGGCCCTGTGCATGTGGCCCTTATGGAGGCGAAAGCAGCACAATCTGTAAACGATCAGGAGCCATGGCGCTCCCCCTAGAGAGGCTGCCATGCAATCAAGGTGACAGATGGCAGCACCACTGCTGTGGCCTCATGGAGGAGATCAAAATCACCTTCAATAAACTCTGACTGGAATGGGCACAGGCCTCTCAAAAAGTCAGTTTGTCAGTCAAACTGTGGCAGCTTGCTGAAACAGGGGGAACACACAGCGGTCCGTCCATCCACCGCCCGATTTCCATATTTTCCATCTGACTGAGCCTGAACTGTGATCTTTCTCCAGTTGTCCTCTCGACTCGTGCCTGCGTGGGCAAGCTGGCTGCCAGGACAAGCAATGCTACTGGGGGAAAATTGAGAACATGATGCTGCTAATGTGGGGCAATATCAGCGGATGGTGGTAGAATGTCATTAAAAAACTGACTGGTTCCCTGTTTTTGATATGACAAGTCCACCACGATTAGCCTCTCTATGTTTATTATATTACGCATTTACATAAGCACATGCAACTTCACAAAACCAGACACATCTGTGCTGCATGAAATAAAACGTATTACGATGAAATGGTGGTACATTCAGGGAAGAGTTTCTGCTGAATTCCCTGCTTTTGATATTTTCTTGTTTTAACATCTGATGGAGCAGCATGGTCCAGCCTCCGCACCGTGTCTGCATCTGAGTGTTTGTGTCCTGAGCATGGAGACAGAAATGCTTGGGAATGCTATTTCACACATCCCCTTCATCTGATGCGCAGCTTCTGTCAGTGATGTGAGAAAAACAGCCTGACACTCCAAAGCTTTTTTTGCACCAGTGCAAAAGTTCAAAATTGAAATGCCATCTGTTCAATAAAATTAATCTAGGCAGAGCTGCTTCCAAGGCCGCTCTGATTGAATGTGTTTCTTGTCTTTAAACCCCCTGCCACAGGTTTAGTACAAGGCCAAAATATTATTTGCAAAAGATGATGTCTTTATGTTCATGAATATGTTTTCTTCTTGATTTGTTCTAACAATATTTTCTTCATAGTCCATAATTCCTTAAAGTTCTAAATTCAGCTACAGGCCCATTGCATTGAATATCTGGATTCAGCCTCTTGACCATCTTCATACTTTATATCCAATAAAATGAGTGTCCATGAGTACTTTCAGAGAAAATCAATTGTCCTCTCTCCTCTCACTGCAGCCTTTAAGCACTCACTTAGTTAATTGCCACTCTTATTTGATTAATTGGACAAGTTCCATTGCACTCTCTCTTTACCTTGTTTTATAGAGGTGTTTCAGAGTACTCTTAATCATCCACTTTTAAACATTTTTACAAATGTTAAATATGTGCACTTTCACTAATAATTAGATCAATTACACTAATTAGTTTCATAGGTTGACCTGAAAAGGCTAAATTGGCTTTTCGGTGTGATGCCGTACATGTCTTAAATCTGGATGTTCTGCAAGGACATTGGGGCTCAGGTGGTGACCCAGGAGGGTGAAATATTAATAACACCTAATACCTCATTTCTGGTGGTGAAATGATAATACCTAAAATTCACCCAAATTGAATTGGTTTTATTTTGCAACTGTGGGTCATAATACCTGGGCCACCACAGCACTACAACTGAATCATGAGGACTTTTGAATATCAGTTGGGCTGTAAATGGGGGCTGACTATTTCAGTCAATGTAATCAACTGCCGCTTAATATGTTATAATTTACCCTCAAATAAATGTCACAATTGGTGTTTATTTTCCACAAACCATAGGACCATAGGAACTAAAATCCACAATGATATGATATTGTGTGTAAGCAGTAAATATGTACATATGTAAATATATGTGTACTATATACACACACACACACAATACTGTAGGCTATATTGACTTTCAGGCTGTGCCCATTTCATAAAGTGTTTGACATTTCCTGGGAGTTGGAAACCTGGACTGTTGTGAAGGGGACATATATATCAGTCAGTAACAAAAACCTTGTCTTTGTGAACACTGTTCTATAATTTGTTTCAGATAATAGTGGCTCATTTATGGTTCACAATTCCATGTGTGTTGAAATCCCAAAACAGAAAACCCACACAATAGAATAGTTGCAAAAGAATGCCTGCCTCTATATGTGAGATCATATATTCATAAATTATATTTTCATGGAAACAAAGACTCAGCATTGAGAGATCAAGCTGTAATTACAGAACTCCCTCTGTATTTCTTTTTTTGTCATGTTGAGTGGCTGTGAAAAGGTGAGGACTTTACTCGGTTGTGCAAATGCTGAGCAGCTTAATTTTACACTTTTACGTCTGGATTAAGAATCCGTCTTTTAACATATCAAATTAAAAAAAATAAAAAAAATTCTTATCCAAGGGAAAATGTGCATTTGTGATCAGAGCGTTCATGCCCACCAAAGCTATGAGAGAATGTGTCCCAAAAGCTCTAAAAAATGGATTTATTCTTGTTAGATTTTTTCCTTTGGTTTGTTATTTCTACAAGTATTTATAATATAATCATCCTGTATTATGTGTCTTATTTTCTTTAGAATAAATAGACTGTTTTAGACACCCCTCGCTGAGATAGTGGTTTCTTCCAAAAGTTGCTCAGATTTGATTGACAGACAGGAGCGCATGCGGGATGTTGTGGCGCATCAGTCCCGGATTTGTGAGCTTCGTGGAAATGATTTGTTGCTGAAATGATTAGTAGAGTTTCAGTCGTTTTTTTTTGTTAATTTCTAATTTAAAAAAATTAGACACAATTAACTTCAAGCATTGTGGTAAGACTGGCTGGTAAAACTAAAGTTATCAATTCGTCATTGTGGTTATTTGGCCTTCATTCTTACTTTCTGCTTTTGACTTGTTGTGGCACAGGTGTGATAAATTACATTATTGACAGTCGCGTTCATTTGTTATGACCTAGTGAAACCTTGTCAATGAGCCATCATGTGCTACTACATAACCTTCCCACAAGGGGAACCCAGCCATCAATGAAGTGAATTCCCCACTATGACATGTCAAAATCTCTGCTGGAAAGAAGCTGTGGGTTAACCTACCACTGAGTTCAGTTTTTTACTTTAAATTTCTTGTTTTAATTCAGATCTCTACATCAAGATGCAGGGGAGTAGGTTGTCTGTAGGTTGTCTGAGTGGCTGTAAACCCACTCTGTTAATGAATACAGATTTGATGAATGATGTGTTTGCTTTTACATATGATCATTTCAGCCCAATCAAAGGCTGGTGACAATGATCAGACTTTTAGGTAGCCATGACTGATGAGCTCTTGTTGACACCAGAGGAGACACTGCTACGATAAATAAGTGATGTCAGCGCTGTGTCATTTGTTCAAATGCCTTGCTGGGAATTACACTTTTTAATGTGGTAAATGTCACTAAGTTTGTACGATTTCTAATTAAATAATACATGGTGGATATATTTCTTTAAGGTGAATGTATGCTTTAAATTGTTCTGGAGAAGATTGGTGGATTTTTCCAAGAAATTTCTCCAAGAAATGTGGCAGCAGTACAGAAACTAACATGTAAGCGAATGCCTCTAAGTGTGAAGTATTTACCTGTAGACGGTACACAAAAGATTGACGTAGCCACCATGTCACGTCATGCTTTCTAGACTATTGTTTTGAAGAGCACAGTTTGTCATTTTTCTGTCCCCATCTTTGCATTTTGAGAAAGAGGTGACGTTCAAGAGAAGGATCTTACTGTACTGACGAGTACACCTCTGTTTAGTAATGGCCACAGAAGAAGTGCGTGCAGCCACCAAGATGCCAACAAGTGGTTTGTAAACTGCCATTTTGAACCACCTTCCCTCTGTTTGACATGTTTATGCAAAAGGGCACTTGGGTTGGTCCTTAGTGGAACTTTGGTTTTGAGGCCACATATGATTCTATTAAATCAAACAGGTTCATGACTGAGCTTGTGCTTTTTTCCCTTGCTTTGTCAGATGAGGTTTTTAATTTGAGCCTCACCTGATGGATGCTTGTAATTTATGGTGATTAGAAATAACGCTTCATACTGTATTTCCTTTATATCCCCTCACTCATCTGAACAGAAGAAGGATAGAGGGAGTGCAGTTGATTAGTTGTAATGTGACTCCTGTACCCCACAGGCTAAAATTTATGTCCTCCATTTGAACTGTGGCTGCATTTGCTTTATACATCAGGTTTGTTAATGAAATTTGTCGCCAGGAGGAAGTTGGTGGCAGCGGTCGTTCAGCGCTTTGACACATAATTGTGGGAAGTCTAACCTTTCAAAGTTCAAGTCAGCACAACTTTAATTGTAGTGTTGATGTTTATGCACATCTGAACATTCTTTGGTTTCTTGCCTTCAAACTTTTGATAAACTGTTAGGAATCATATTTGCATGGAATTTGCATGGAATCATATTTGCAGGAATCATATTTGCATGAAATATGAACGGGAAACGCATGCTGTATGAAGGGCACGTCAGCAGCGTCACCACGTAGCAGCACGGCTCTGCCCGCCGTATGAGTGGCACAGTGAGTTCTGTGCTGTTCTACTGTAACATGTGGAACTGTGTATGCTGCTGTCCTCGTCATCCTGTCTGTGAGTGCATGACTGACAGGTGTCAGGCCTGTCATAGCTTCCCAGGCTGCTGTGGATGATGGTGGATGTTTGGGGACAGTGAGAGATGGAGACAGTGGATGTAAAGGGACGGTGAGAGAGTCTGTCATTTCGTTCAGGCTTTTCTCCTTATGACACGCATCCTCACCCCCGTATTGTCTATCTGTATCAACAGATGACTGACAATAGAAGTGCTCAGCCTCGGACAGATACTCATCAGGACTGTGCTTTGCGAGTCTTTCCTCTGTATGTACTTGTGCTGGCAGCAATGCCATTCCCCCATTTTCTGAGATCAGCACAGTTATACTCATTATTTTGCAGTGTTTTGCATGCAGCACAAAATGACTAAGCCTGTTGTGTCTTTCCCTCTCTCCCTTTTGCACTCACTCAGCGACGTCACTCGGACCATCAAAATGCTGCCTGCGTTCCAAAATCTTGATTTCACAAATGGAGAAACAGCATCTGCTTAAATTCAGTCTCACATATGGCAAACATAGCTGCTCATATGAGCTGAAGCAGGTAAGCAGGGTAGGGGGTTGGCCCCCGGGGACCTTAAACAGAGGGCATGGCCCTGGGGATCGTTGGACCACTCTGTAGCAAAGGCGTCTGTTTCTCCGAGCCAGATTAACTTGCATATGTAATGAGGCCACAGAGAGCTGGGAACCATGGATGTGGAGAAAAGCACTGCAGACACTACATCTCTTTTAGTAACTGGATTTTATTGGGTTGATTCTAGCCAAAACAGATCTCAACACTCAATAAGATACATTTAAGACTCATTTTAAAAGCAGTTCACATTTCTTTAAAATGACAGACCTGTAACCTGACCTGTAAGTGTGAGGCTAAAACTAGCGAAATTTTACTATATAAGATGAGGAGCCTCTTTAAGTTTTTTAAAACTGATTATTATGGCTGTTTATCTGCGTGTGTTGTACCTTGTTGAAATTTGGTATGATGTTATTTTAAGGATCCCACTAAACTGAACAGTCCAGTAACTTTTTAAAAGTTGCTGTTAGCTTCATGATATGGTGTATTTGAAAATATCTAATATCCAAATAAATACGTCACATTTAAGCACTACGGGTAGCCACGGGTGTGCCGGTGCCACCCAAAGAGGAAGCTGGCACACCCAAAAAATTGCCGTGAGACAATGCGTTGCGACACCTGCACCTGGCAACCTATTGACCTGACTGTGACCCCTCGCCCAGCAAGCATTGCTCCAGCGCTAACTGCTGCTAATTGAGTTGAAACAGAGAGACTCATGTTTGAAAAAGAGGTCGCGGAGAAACTGTACTCTGATGGAATAATAAATGCGTTCAAGGCCAAGCCGAGCCTTTAAATGGAGAGCTGCGCAGTGCACACAGGTAAGCTGCAATATCATTGTGTCCTTTACTCTGCTGCTAAGCCTACTAGTTGTGTTCAGATGGTTAAATAGCTTTGTTGACCATGCGTAATGTGGATACGTTATGGATCTGTGAGAGTGCATGAGTACGCGTACGTGTGTTATATTTCACTAAGTTCATCTCATTGGACACGCAGTGTCTGTGTGTGTGTTATGTTTTTGCGGTGTTTTTCTGAGGACATAAAGTGTGCTTTTTGTATTACTTTGTTATTGATTTATTTGAGAGCACGTCATGTTTAGACCTGCTTTGAACAACTGTTAACTATTACTGATGAGAAACGCACACAACGTGTGCACATGTTTTATGTTAATAATGTTTTACTCGAGAGATACATTCTTTTGAACTTTTTTTGGTGGTGTAACGCTCTGTTAAAAAATTAATTTGGCACACCCAGTATTTCTATTTTATGTCTTTTTTTCTGGCTACACCAGTGTATTGTCTAAAGAATTTACAGATCAGGATCTTTTTTTTGTTGTTGTTGTTGTTGTTCCACATCAGCCAAATGCCTTTTGAGAATTGTTTGTTTGCTCGGAGCCACCATACATAAAAATATCATTATCCCAAATTACCTCCGATATACTAATTGATTTAATTTCCCAGCACTTATCAGGATAATTCGAGTTCAGGCATCTCTTTCAACAGCTGCCTAAACTCTCCTTGTTCTTCATGCCAGATCAGATAGACCCAGGATTTACTTCCTCTTTTTCTGCTGTGAAGATACAAGAGGAGCACAAAATCCACATCCTCACTGCTTGATGGCTCCACTTCGCATTGTGTGTCAGCCTCACATTTATTTGTGCACAGAATGACGAGCTCAGTCAGATGAAACTCTACAAGGGAGTTTGTCAAATTAGTTTAAAGCAGAGAGTGGGACTGACCTCAGAAATACTGTTTGTATTCTTGTTAATTTTCATAGTGAAGTAATGCAGTGGTCATAGGAATAGACATTTTGCTTGGCTGCTGTGGGTACAAGGACATTGACTAACAGCTTTAAAGCATTGAGCTGCTTGACTAATGTCCACAGTTGTTTATAACCATGGCTAGTTTCAGACTGCCCCTGCCTTTTGCAACATTACACATATAAGTTTGTCTGAATTTTTAATGTTGTTGACTTACAGTATGGCTCAAGGCTAGCTTGCTTTTTGAAATTGGAAGCTTATGTTGCATTCAGTGGGTACTTTGATTTATTGATCTTCAGCAACTCCACCAAAAAATCTGATTTTCTTTTTGGAGTATCTTGAGCGATATTTCTCAGCCCCTGCGTTCACATTTTATTCACCAAAAAGAAAACTTGCGCTGATAAAGAAAAATATTTAATTTGTTCTTTTTGATCTTATAAAACGTTAGACAGCACACCTTTTTCTGCTTTACTGCTCCCATACTTTTTCAAGAAAGTAACCTACTGATCTGTTGACATGTGCTAGTTTATAAAGAAAACACCTGACTGTTTTATAAGAAAAAAGCTGTACTCTAGACCGCCATGTTTTTTTCCCTACTTTCTACGCCGGATGTACAGAGGTTGAAAATAACTCTAACAAAGTCTTACCTCTTAGAAGGTGCATCAAATGCAGCGTGACTCCCTCAGGTGTGACCAATTCTGTTTTAGGTGTAGTAATGTTATCTCTCTTGCCTCCATCTTCCTCCCCTCCCTCTGGTCTTGGTCTCTTGGTGGTTTTCAGTGATCACAGCATGACAGACAGTCCATGGGGAGTTAGAAGCACAGTTTACGACTCTTTTGGTGTTGATGCCTCCAGTCTGCTTCAATTTTCAATTTTCAACCTACCCTTGTACCTTCCCACTAGCCCTGTGCTTCTATTTACTCTGCGCATGCAACTCTATTATAGTGTATTTAAAAGGTGAAATGGAGCAGAATAAGTTTTGGTGGAAAAAGAAATGGATAAGCTGGTCTTTTAACCTTTATGCAGGTCTTACTTCAGTGTAAATAATGTATATGTGCACACAAACATGCATGAATTGGGGATTAAATGCACTGGTAAATCCTTACTAGTATCTGCCTGTAGGCAACCCCATGTGGGAATTTGTAATGATTGCCTTGTTAGTAAGAAAACTTGCAAAAGGGCTAAATTACCAGGAATCAAACAAGTGGAGAGAAACATGTGAATATTGATGTTTTTTCATGAGCATCTGTGGATACAGCTGCTGCTTACTCTGATCGTCCTGTCCTCTCCTCTCTGTTTCTTCCGGGCTCAAATAAACAAAGCCAAACAAGACAGCATTGTCTTGTGCCTGCATTGAATAAGTGTATTAATTTACAGGCTGAGTTGTTAATGACACCAATAAATGCTATGTACATATGTATTTTTTTTCTTGTTGACTAAATAAGACCTACATGCATCTACCTCTTATGATCATCCACTGTAGGAAGTTAGCAAGGTGAATTGCCACTAATGTAACCGTATTTATGGTGGCAGATTGCACCCATGGGTATTTGTTCCTTGTACAGCAGAGCACAAGCTTAGAAGCAGCTGTTGTGATAAAATACAAGCATTCACTTTCTTTCATGGTCCGTGTTTTACTCGGTCTCTTCCTCGCGACTCTCTTCATTGCGAGATAAGTGTGTTTACAGCAGCAGTCACCTGCTACTGTGAGAGCCAAAATGAGATTCAGGGGTCTTTTGTCCCAATCAGCTTTTCCTATCTAGCTAAATGCTCTCTGGGGACAGTCCTTATTACCTGACACAATTCCCAGAGTAGATAAATGGCCCCCTGAGCCGGACCCTGTTTGTGGGGGCTGGTGGTTGAGGAGAGAGACAGACAGCTTGGGGCCCAATAGATGAAAGGAGCTCGCAGTCTTATTGACGTTTTAATCAAAAACAGTTAGCTTTGAATCAGTCTATTTGCAGGCTGTGACGCAGGGAGGCTTTTCATCTGTGCATATTGAAAATATGCAAGGATTGAAATGCAGACCTCGCTGACATATAATTTACCTGCTGTCAGTGTGCATGTGCCTGTTTTATCATGAGTGCTTGTTGTGGTGTCCTTTACTCTCCTGTGGAGAGATGGCCACCCACTCTTCTCATTTTCTGCCACCTGTTGGAACCCTAGCTACATGTTTGTGAACGTTAGATTTACAAAATGTCATTCAGGTTGATGAGTCTGATGAGAAGTTGTTCTGAGGTCATGGAGATGTCTTGCTTTAGACAAATCCTCCCTTTTAAGAGGAAGCAAGCTCCGGTATTATCAGACCAAAAGAGGACGGTTGTCTGCCTTGACTTGGGTAGAGGGGACAGAAAAGGAAGAATTAGACAGATGAGGAAAGACAACAAAAAGAAAGAGTGAACACTGGGCAGGTTGGTCCATGCACCTCTGAAGGTAGCTGCAGAGAGGTACTTGAAGAGAGATAACAGGAATTATGACAGTAAAACAGCAATGTAATTATTTACATGCACTAATGGCTTAAGTGCATGGAGAGTGAGTGAGAGGAGAGAGTAGCTCAGTGCATCACGTGAGGTTTCTTAGCCCGGTAGGAGACCGAAGGACGGTTCAGGGTCATCTGAGCATCCCTCACTATGAGCCTTATTAAAACTGAAAATTTTCAGCCTAATCTCATAACTAAAGAGGGATTATGCCTCCTGAACAAGCTAGCATTCTGCCAAATGCTGGGCAACACTGAGGGTGATGCATACAATACGAGGCATTGTTTTCTCCGCTAAATCTTACACATTAACTGCATGAACTGTTCCTGTTGGACAGAGTTGAACTTTTTCCTTTTTAAACCAGGTTCACCTGTTGGTTCTTCATCTTCACCAAAAATTTGGCTCAGTAGATGAAGAGGAAGTCTCAATTATTATTTCTTTTGAGAGATGTACTGACAGCTCATAGAGCCAAGCGAACAAACCCACGTGTAAGGTGTTCATATTATATTAGTATTATCCTATTATCATTATCATATTAGTTGTTCTTTCTCTGTCACTCATGCAGAATGAAAAGCGTGAGTGTAAACACACACCAACTCTTGCTCTTGTGTTTAGTATGATAAATGAGGATGATTAACGACTACTGGGCAGGGCATATATGACTCACTCTGGTGCTCTTGTTTAAAAGAAAAATTAAAACCGGTAACAAAATGGCTCTAAACTGGTCACAGTCTGAAGCTCTGCTGTATGTGTAAACGGTGGAAGGCAGGACTGTTTGCCAGATTAGGAGCTCTTCAGGTGCTGTCAAAATGTTTGAGTACACACCCAGAAGTGTATTATTTTTTGAGAACTTCAATTCTGGATCGAGATAAACTGAAAATGTCCTGTTCCGGAAATGAAGACCTCATTAACTATTAAGATAATGAGGCCGGTCAGGAAGTGAAAACACAGGTTATATTGATTTCCAAATTATAAGTTGCTTCAAGTAAGTATAGTTAGTGCAGACATGTAGCAATCCAAACATTATTATTTTCTTAGAAGGATGGAAATGTGTGCATAATTCACATTGAGCATATCTGATTTTATTTATTCATTTTTTCTTATCTTGCGTCACAGTATGAAATTTTGATCATACTATGTTAGTGTTGACTGAATAGAGTTAAGAAGATCGCCTAATTTTTACCTCTTTTCCATCTCATTTCGCCCCCAATATCAGAATATTTAAAGCGTGTTACACACCAGGGATCTCAGACATTTGCAACTGTGTTAAGTTTTTCATTATGCCTGCTTAAATCCGAGTCAGAGCGCAGAAAACAATTTTCCACACTTAGAACTACACAATTATTTGTTGAACACACTCCACTGGGTTTTAAAGATGTCACACTTTTCATCAAACATTACAGTGTGCTACCAAAGATTTAATGTAGTTCATGTTTAACATCTCGCTTTTATAGATGCTCTGGAAAAAAAAAAAAAAAGGTTCAAACTAATCATAAATTATCAAACAATATTGGGAGGAGGGAGAGCAGGAAAAGCCTCTGCTCCCCGACTGGTCATAAGTTGATCATCTTAAGCTCTGAGCTCCAGGTAGGCAGTGACAGCTGCTTAATTTGGTTTTGTCACTGGGGTGACTTAATCCTGTAACGGGCCCAGTGACAACAGCTTCACAGACGGCTGAGAGACAGAACGGCACTCTAGTTGCCCATTTACAGAAGCAGCAATAGAAACCAAGGTCACTTTAATTAACTGCCAAATTACAATTTAAACGATAATACTAATCACTCACTTTTGCGCTAGCAAGAAGCCACTCACTGTCATTTTAATTTAAGGCTGCAGGGGAAACGCTCTACAGTGGGTCTGAGTGTGCTGCCCTGTTGTCATTTGTTCTCTGGGTTACTCCTTTTCCAGAAGAGGCGAGGAATGACCTAACTTGTCTCAACAGCTATTTCTTGCGTCTCTCTCCCAGTCTCTGTTTGTCACTGTTAGTTTTTCTCTCCCATTTTGTATTCTCTGTCTTCTTCCCTTTTCTCTTTCTCTGAACCATTGGAGTAAGACCCCACTGATGTCTTTGTCCGCTTGTATTCCCTATTGAGATAAAAGGACTTTAATTACACTGCTTTTTTGTCCTCGGTAGCTCAAATTTATATTAGTGGCACGTGCTGAAATCCATAGAGACCTCCTCTGTTTGTGGTTTTAGCTGAAAACATAACTAGAAATGTCTAACCACAAGCAAATTCCTGATGACAAAATTAACATCATCATCACCATGACCAAGACTTTGATGTAAAAATTGATACCACATCATTCTGTTAAATATGAAGGTGCAGACAGCAGTCATAATACTGAGCTCTGAAATCTGCCTACTAACACCTCTTAACAGAAATGAACAAATAGCTCTTTTATCTTTGTGTTTGTTTGATTCATAAAAGCTGAATTTTTATCTATGTGGGTTTTTTTGGGGATTTTCACAGAAATATCAACTTGAAAACAGAGCGTCAGAACAGTTGTAAACTAGTTTTCGCAATTGAATAATTCAATCAATTAATTTGATTGATTATTACCGTTTTTTAGTTCTGCTTTGCCACTTTGCATTCTTCTTTTGACTCATTTTGTCATGGAGTCTAGTTGGGCTTTTGTAGAAAGAAGGTAAGCTCGTGACTATGGGTTATTTATTCAAGCCAGCCTCCACCCCATTACAGTTACTGCCCATCTGCCACTGTTGCCACTCGGAGCCCTCCTAAAGGTTACTCATTTACATATTTGGGAGTGGGGGGGGGACCATCCGCTGATAACAGGGTTTCAATCAATCAATGCTTCATGATTAGACCCATGCAAAATCCCAGCAGTTGGTTAAAACTATGCCTGCTTGCCTCGTTGCCACTTTTCAAATGAGGTCCTGGACGGATACGACAACCAACTGGAAACAACTGAGTGGAAAAGTTCATAATTTCTTGGATAAATTATGACTGGATGCCTGAACTGATTTATTATTGTGATCGTTAGCCATATGGCACAGACTGCTTCTCCCCCTCCAAACACTCAAAAATCTGTGATTACAGGGCTAGGTCAGTTCAACCTTTACCATTGCACAAATGAATCTCAGTCTAATTAGAAACAAAAGACAACAGAGAAATTAACTAGTATTTCTGAATACCTCTCTGGTTGGCTTCCTGCTGTGTCTTAAAATGAGGAAAAATCGAATGAGAGGAGGATTAATTATGCGTTTTTATAAAAGTCGTATTTAAAGCCTAGGAGGAGGACTTTCACATATAAATGAATATTACTGTGCAAGTCCTAACCACATGAGTTAACTGAATTCTGTTGAACTGTTTCAGTGCCAGGTAACTTTCTCAATATTTTGAAATCTGCTCAAGTTTGGAATCCGGTGTCTATGCCGTGACGGTAGCGATGTGTTCCAAAGCCTTAAAATATCCCTCTCCTTTCTTCAACCAGTTATGATTGGTTTGCCCGGTCTGAAGAGGGGAGTAACCATAAGTCCTTTTCACACATGAGATACATAGGATTAATGGCCTCATCAATCTGTCAAAGCGATGGCCTTCTGTCACTTTTGTGTTGAATAAATATTCCTCACCCTTCATTCAGACATTCAGAGACGAAAGTGTCAAAAATAGCCATGATTCACGCCAGACATTTGAATGAGACTGGACAGTCAGCAAGGTGCGGTGTAATGTAACAGTACTAGTCCTCATGAAGTCACTATTTTTTCTGGTGGTATTTTGCCATAACAATTCAAATTAGTGTGCCAAGCTAACAGACACGGAGCATTGTGTTAAACTAAACGCCCAGCAGAAAATACTATTGGTCAGATCCAGAGCAGAAGCTCTTGCCACAACTCAGACATTTCTCTCATTTTTACTTTGAATAAAACCATGGGAGAGGAAGGTTTGAACAGTGTTGTTGTTTCATTTTATGAATCAGCCTGTCCGATTCCTCTGAACAGCTGATCATATGTCATGTTAACCCACCTATGCTACAGCATGCATGGTGGTCCATCAGTGTGACTCCAGTAGTTCAAATTTGCACCATGTTGACCTGGACCAAGTCAGATTTCAGTCTCAAATTGATAGGCAAAGCACCAGCTGGGTAATTCACATATGCCATTTACACGTTCAGTTGTCACAAGATTAATTGAAAGCAGTGCATGTGTGAAATGGGCTTCAGTGACATTGATTGAATAAGCTAAAGCAACTACCGTCTGGTCAAAAATATCAGTCAGTCTAATTATTTCAAAAAGTCGTCCTCCTCAGAAAATGTTGTCCAAAACAGCCTACATAACACAGTTTATTGTCATCCCATGATGCTTTCATAGCTATGGGCTCGTCTCGTGGGGGTTTGTGGTAGTTTCTGGACTCGTTCTGATTATGGGTTAGTCCTTTGAGCACTGAGGGTAAACATGCTACCACAGGCAGTGAGGAAAGGTTTTAATCTGCTTATTTCAGTGGGCGTACCCATGTTGAAAAGTACTTTTTGGTGTAAAATTGGCACATTTTTACAAATACAGTTGAAAGAATATTGTCCATAGATGATTTATATACTTCAGTATTTATTACCAAAGTTTATTGTGTACAGAAGAATTACATGTTATCACAACCTTTTGAACTGGTAGTTTACAAAACACTGATGCTTGTTGTTATCATGATTATTACATAATTTCATATATTCACATTATAGGGATGCTAATGGTCATGTTTGTCTTATTGTAATTGTCTGTATTCACCTGTATTGAAACAGCAACGTATAAGTAACAAAAAATGTCAAATTTCCATTGTTTTATGCAATTTGATGGCCTTTTTAATGTCAATTTTTGCAGCCCTGTCTCCTGGTTTGGACACTTCATGGCTGCTATGTGCAATTTATTTATTTATTTTTCCAAAGGATTTTCATCATTCATTTATTTATTCATTCTTATTCCCTTAAAGGGATTTTTTTAATGTTGTTTTCCAATGAATGACTGTCTTTCCTCATAAGGATCTTTTATTGTAACATAATAAATGGGTTTACATGAAATCAATAGAAGCAGTTCAATTGTTAAAACAAATACTTGTATGAGAATTACTCTTTCTCTAATCTTATAATTTATTATATTGAAGTTTTAGGTAAAATCTGAAAATAAGACTTAGAACCATCCTCATGTTCCTTTTTTTTTTTTTTTTTTTTTTTTAAAAAAGAGGATTAATTCACAAAATTTCAATTCTATTTGACTGTCATCTTCTTATCAGTCTGCCCTTTTGAGTCCTTCATATTGCAAAGGCAGTGATATAAAATGTTTAGCCTTCAGGAAGAAATATCCTATTTGTAGTATTTTGTGTGTGCACTGCCAACATTTACATTATCATCTCTGTCTCATAATAATTGCTAGTCCTTTCATTTGCTCAGGGCAATGTTGTATTAGATGGTAATCTCCAACACTGTTTCCTGACACAAACTTGATGTGTCACCGTGATTGGCATGGGAGAGATGACATGACAGAGCTGGTTTTGGGGGACTGACAGATAGTTGGCAGGTTAAGGCTCCCCTGTTGGGTACTGTGCTGCCTCAGGACAGTCACCTGTCAACTCAGGTGAAGGCTCGTCATAGCTGATGACTGGGAGCAGCAGAGTGGATATAATGGGATGAGCAGACTGACATAGACGTAGTGCAGGACCCCCTTTGTCTGTTGGCGAAGGAGTAGACCTTGCTGCAGTCAAGTGCTCCACCATGCTAAATAAAGAGCGCTGAGAGTTTTAGCACTGAGAGAGATGTGTTGGCAGTTATGATCTGAGTGCTCAGTTGATCCAATTTATGTCCAGTGTTGTGCTGTTCAATGTTTATAGTCTACTGATTTATTTAGAATTTCTTTTTGGTCACAATCAAGTAATTATAATCATCGGCTAATTTTTATTGTTTGTAATGTTTGGTTTTCTCCATCAGCCATTGTCTACAAATGTTTAAAAACCAAAGAGTTTGAGGCACCTTTGTCTTTCTAGACTTTATTATGAGCAATCAACTGGTGGAGAAAAAAGGTTTGAGGAAGTGAAAGCATATCTGTGATTTTTGTTAGCTGTGGTCTGTTGGTGACGGTGTGTGTTGACTAAATCTCTGTTGCCATTTTTGTTGAGTTTCCTCAAAGACAGTCCTGCCAAGCACAGAGGGAGCATGTGTCCATCAAAGTCAGGCCGATATGAGGCGTGAGGGCTGAGGCCTGCTCGAGAGATGGAAGGGTGGGACTGACTCATGCACACGCTCAGGAATCAGACTGTCACTCTCAGCACAGCACACTGTCACCGTGCATCGGCCAACACCAACTCTGTAGAGAAACTTCTGGGTCTCATTCAAATACAGTATGTAACTGTATCCAGTGAGGAACAGGTGAAATATCAGTTGACAGTAAATAACAATATGTGGTGTCGTGTTGTATTCAGTAGACCCTTTGAGAGATTTCCTGCAATAAAACTCTGAATTAGCCTTTAAGCATCTTCTGTCATATGAGGAGTTTCCCATTGGAACAGAATGTTATTTTGCTAGAAATGTATTGTAATTGATCATCTGAGGCCACATCCACCTGTTTACATGAGCGCACACATATCCAGAGAGGAAGACCTGGGTTGACGAAGGCCGGATTCTCACACAGACCCAATGCGTTAACCAACTATGATGGTTGGACCTGATCCTTGGAAAATCAAGTGATCAGAAACATGATTAGTTGAGCAGTTTGATTGATTGGTGCCTCAGAGAGGGTGAGAACAGAGTTAAACTGTTCTCAACTTTCCACCGCAAGGTATGATACCAAAGGGGAAGCCAACAGACACAGAATTCAATTTAACTTCCCTTTGTTTAAAGTGAATGAGAAGCAAGTCTATTGATGCCTGAAACCTTACGTGTCAATCTGGGTTTACTGAGATGATAATCATTGTCGTGGTATGGCTCAGATCTCCATTGTTGGGGTTAGTTTAGATACCCTGGATATGTTGAACCTGCTTCGTAATACAAGACCCATGTAATTTACACTCAACTCATTCACTGAGGTGCACCTAAATGTTTTTAAAAAGCTTAAAATAAGTTTTATTCCATGTATCTGTTAAGTAAAAGAAAAAAACCTACGAACCTATTATCCTACCAGTCCATTAAGTTTGTGCTGTAGCGGAAAACAAAATATTTTACTAAATAGCAAATTAGCAGTGTACACAAAAACAAAACAGAAAACACAGCATTCATAAGAAAAAAACCCCACATTTCTTCAGTAACATTGCAGAAAATCTAACAACGGAATGTAAAATGCACTGAACCCAAAGCACAAGATGTGTTTCTGAAAACAAAATGAAACAAAAGTACATTTCAAAAAGCAAGATTTTTACAAACCTGACATCAAAACAGAAAACGCTAAATCATTTCATGAAACAACTTTATAAAAGCCCTAGAGAAGCCCTTATGTCTGGTAATCATCCCTTCTTCAAATAGATGATTTAGGTAAATTGCTCCCACTCTGCTGTTTTCCGCTGCATTTTCTATTTGCCGGTAAGACTGTACATATTGTTTCATGGGTTAAAACTGCGGACGTTTTTAAAGATTGATTTAAAAAAAAAAAAAAAAAAAAAGTTTTAAATTTATTTATTTATTTATTTTAGAATATGATTTCCCAGGTTGTCCTTTGGACTCAAACTTTACAACACTCGCTCACCTGCCCGCCAACTACCTTTTCAGATGTAGCGACTCTCTATATCTTCCTGTCAAATCATCTGCTCAGTCCCAGAGGGCCCGAGTGTCCATCAGTAAGAACTGTCAGTTATGAGGTTCAATCTGCATTCATAACTTCTGTCAAAGCAACGCCATTCAGTCTGTCATGCCAGCCGCTGTGCAGAGCAGCAGTGCTCAGTAACCTGGATGTAATCTCTGTGACCCGTTCAGATTATGTGGCTCCGTGGCTAGATACAAAGATGTGTCATGGCCTAGCTGTTGTTAAAACATGCTCCGAGGCGCTGACTCATGCCAAACCCAAAGCGTAAGACTTAACCTTGGATTTTACCCGGTCTTAATCATCACTTTTATCAAAAATGGATTGAATCCCCCTGAAATCTTAAAATCCAAATTCATTAGAAGTGGACTCAATGCATGTGAATATTAAAAGTTTTGCCGATGTTTTAAGAAGTGCAGAGTTGGTTGCAGAGCTTTTTCTAGTATTTTTTTTTTTTGCCCGAGAGTGAAACAATAATATCGTGGCCAACAGTAATCTTGTGATAATTACAGCAGACTACCTACACCATATTGTGTGAAGCTTTGTTTAATTTGTTATCCCATATTTCCAGTCCCATCCTGCTCAGGTGTGTGTTTGTGTGTGTGTGTGTGTGTGTGGGGGGGGGGGCTTCAAACAGAACATCTGCATCGTTAATATTAAGCTGGGCATTGTCTTTATTTGGAGATTTGCCAGCCTCTTAGCAAATGTATTTAAACCTGCCACAGGACACATACTGGAACACACGGACAGTAGATTGTATCCACATTTTTCTGTTCCTCTGAGGGCAACATTTAATCAGTCTGCAGTTAAGAAACCCCCCTTGTTAATTAATGAGACATTACCACACTGAAGCTTTACAGAATAAGAACTTATAAACAAAATGCTTTGCAGGAGACAGATCAACAGTGGAAGCCTCAAGGCTTTGCTGAGTATTTATTGGTTGTTTTGTGCAGTGTGTTTTTCCCCTCTTGATTGCAGGCCAACTGGGGGCATCTTAATTCTCTAAATGACTTTTTAAGTAGTGCCCCTGCTCTGCATGACCCTGCTGAGTGACAGGCCATCCTAATCCTTTCTCACGAGGGGAAACGGCCATTGTAGCAGCCTCTGGTCAGTTTGTTTACCCTCTGCCCACAACATATGGCATTTAACACTCTCATTATTAAGTAGCTGAGGCCAAAGTGCAAGATATGAGGGTATAGGTTGGCGCTGAGCGACAAGAGCAGGTGATTGTTGATGTCTTTTAATGCACAAATATAATTTATTCATACGTTTTTGTTTTTTTTTGTTGTTTTTTTTCTTGTCACATACAGATCTAATGTAAGTACCCTCCTAAAATTACATGTTATGTTGGAGATTCTTGACAGAGCCCCGGCTTGCCGTTTATCCTCATGTTTTCTAGCCAACTGGGTGAAGGATACTCTGCCTGTTTCTTCACCCAAACTCTAGGTCCCATCTGCTCACAGAAAGGCACAACATTTGTCAAAGTAGACTGGATAATGGCTTTGGCATCCTTATTATAATCTCAGCATAATCTTCATTTGTCCACTTTTGGCATTGGGACACTTCTGGGTTTGGGAAATCGGTCAGGACTTTTAAGTGTCCTCATTTAGTTTCTATTAGCTCAAATCTTGGCATGAAAGCTAATTTAATTCCAATTTAAAGCATGATGGTTCTTGGTTTTTTTAGAGGCACACAGAGAACTGAGGTTGTTTTTTGGCTGTGATTAGCTCCAACTAACCTCCTGAAATTGATGTGGTTATAGAAATAAAGCCTAATCAATCTGAAAGTCTGACCTGTGATTGTTTTTCTAACTAAGGCTTCTTCTTTACACATTTTTCGGCATTTACTGTAGCATAATGACTGAGATAGTAGATTCACATTCTATCCCTACATCACCGGGTCACTATGGACAATTATAAGGGCGCAACCACCATTAAGCCACATGAGTAGTATTCCTGCCATCAGTGAATAACCGTGACAGTAGAAAAGGCAATAGAATACAAGCTAATAACAATCAAAACAGACTTCATTGTTGACTTCATGCTTGTAAAGACAATAGAGGGACAAACTTGATATTATGTTTCGCCATTCTCCATTAAGATTGTGGGTCTTAGTTGACTACTGCTCCCCCTGTATGTGGGTCACACACACCATTCCCAGCTGCGTAGCCCAGTCAGCTGTGGCTCTTGCCATGCCTGCCAACATCTGCTCCACAAAAACAATATCCAGCTTTTAGCACTCAAATGGAGGTTACACCATATGCCAGCAAGCCACTTAGTTTCTGCCAGGGGAGCTGGGGCCTGGCTGCACTCATTGAGGTAACAGTGAAGGAGAATGGAGCTGGGATGTGAAGGAGACTTGGTCACTGTTCCTTTTACTTTAGATGAAATGCTTGTTTTTCTTTCTTACTTCTGCCTTTTTAAAATGTCATCTTCTACTTCTGATTTATTTTGGATTAACCATTCTCACTTTTTGTTTCTGCATCCAATCACTCAGGTCATCAATGTGTGCCAGTGTGCATCTGCTCAAGGTGCTTTGGCAGCATCACCTTTTGAATATTAATTTACCACCTAAACAACAGTTTGCCTGCAGGGTCTGCTACAAGGTCCGCTGCATTTTGTGGTGGTATACTTCAATGCCTCAGAATCTTGACTTTTAACACTGATTACTTTTTAGGGAGGGGGTTATAAGAATCCAAACTAGCACTAACACTCAGATGCTTCCTATTTAGAAAACTGGAAGACTGATTATATGAAAAAGCTATTTAGTCGTTAAGACCAATTAGGAATGCAGATCTGAATAGTATGGGCTGAAGTGCTGCTCACAATGCTGAGAGGTGATAATGGATTTTTAATTAAATGTGGGAACCAAAGGTCCCAAAATGGAGCTTACAGCTAACCAAGCAGTAGCCATTTGGTGACCATACAGACAAGGTCCATTATTGTCTCTATGGCTTTGAGTCTCCTCATTTCTTTTGTCATCCAGCATCCTGTTAATGATGACCTGCAGTGAAGAACAACCAGGATTTAACCAGACAAAACAGAATTAAAGATGTTTTGTAGAGTAAGCGATTCGATTTTACCCATATTTGCAGCCCTTGATAATATTTGACATGATCACACCACAATGTGTGACAGCAAGGTATTTTTTTAGTGACTCGAAACCCAATCTTACTCTTTGGAATAGGGTACCAGTGACTGTCTTATTAATCTTGCGAAGCTCTCGTCCTTGTTGAGTCTTGGGGTTGGTAGACAGGGGGAGGACAGCCAGTACCACATGCTCAGGGGGGTGGATCCAGCGAGAGTCTCTGGGACGACAGGTCGGGGCTGCCTCGCGCGGGTCACGGTTTCACTTGTGGGTATTAATTTGAGTGGAACAAGCACAAAACAACAGCTTGTGTGTGTGTACGTGTGTGCATGCATGTTTAAATCTATTTGAGTGGGATGGCCATGGGGAGCAGTGAGAAATCACCTTGACAGGGATTGTACTGTATATCATACTTAACGCTGATGCCACTCATGGATGATGATTAGACTCTGCTGAGAGTTTAATTATGTTCTGCTTAAATGCTGAAGAGCAGTTTGTGCAGAATTTAGAAAAAGGATGAAAAATTGATCTTTTTTGGCTGGAAAACAACTTTGAGTATCATCAAGTAAGCAGATGGTTGAGCTTAAAATTACAGCAACACAAATAAAAACCCAACCAAAAGGCTAAGCTGACAACAAGGATATATTTTTACTGTTGAAAGATAATTTTATTTGTATCATAGCAACATACTGTGACTTATTCCAAGTTGCTTTACCCACTTCTAGTTTGTACTTATTTTTAATATGACTCCTTTTTTTTTTCATCCAAATTCAGCCATTTGCCACATTTATTTGTTCGAATCACATCCATCTGAGAGCCATCGCTTGTGTTGTTGCAATGCCAGCGCTTTTGGCGACAGCAGTAGATTTCTGTCAGTGTCTATCTTTGAACACCTCCCACATCATGTTCTGAGGAAGTGATTCCTGTCTTGTGCCAAAGGGGTGCAGTCCAGCAACAAATGGCACTGGATAGGGGTCTAGAATAGGGGGGGTTGGACCCTCTCATTCACCTTCTGCACGTTCTACACAAGCAATACAATATAACCGAAAGGCTTCTTGGAGTAGTTGTGTTGCTGTAGTGACTGTATGCACTTCCTTGGACAGTCAGAGGAGGGCAGTGCTTAAATGGAAACAGGGCGCAATCAGTTTCATGAGTGAGAAGTTGTATGGGGTTTATGCAAAGGTGTCATGTGCATCCCTGTTTATATTCTGCAAGCTGTGTCGGTCTCCAACAGGTCCGTAAGAGTGTGTGGTTTTCTAAAATCTGCAGTGTGTAACATGCTGCTGGGGGTCTCTGTTGTGCTATATATTACAGTAACTAATACAGACAAACTAGCATAGAAATTATGCTAATGATGACAATGATTATGCTAATTTGACTCTACCAGTCCAGAGCAATGATGCTGAGCCTCCATGATTATTAATATGATCACACCATGTTAGATCACAAGATGGCTAAGAGATGCTTGTGATCTTCATTTGAGTTGTCTGTAATATCAAAATTCACCACTTTTGTTATTTAAAAAATGGCTAGTTTGGAAGGTTAATTGTATTGAAATTATTTTTATATTTACAAACATGGCAACTTCTGCATTCTCTTTTCAAGTGGCTCAGTATATGTATTTTCAAATGTTTCAGTATATATAAGTATTTTTTGTATTAAACTAGAACAGTTAGAGTTTGACATAATGTTTCTGTAACAACTGTGTTAGAAAGTGAGTAGCTGCTCCATCTACAGCTGTGACTTCTCTTGGAGGCAACTTTTTAAGGCCATGGCATGACTACCGAGAACGAGAGTGATACCTCAACAAATGTGTTCAGTCAGCAACCACATCTGGGTGTGATTCACCACGAAGGCACGTCAAAAAACTGTGATCCTGATCAGTGTGAAAAGTGTAGACAAGGATGTAATATTGAACGTCCAGATGGTTTCCAGGCAGAGACAGACGTGCGGTGGCTCGGCATTATCTTTAATTCATATCTGCTCAGCCATTCTCGCTGCACTGTAAGGGCCTGTCTCTGGGCACTGGGAGATGTGCAACTAATTTAATACGGAGGAACAAACAAACGAAGTTCAGTCAGTGTCACTTTGGCTGGCACTTCAGCTAATTTGTGTAAATAGTGTTGTGTATGATACAGTGCTACATGGTGAATGTTTTCTCTTACAATTGGAAATGACTTATTGGGACATGTTGCCAACAGCTTGATGATGATGCTCAGAAGCCCAGTATGGTTCACGCCTGACTGCTTTTAAAGCAATCGTTAAGCTCTTTTTAATGATATGACATACAACATTATTGTGGTTGACTTCGCCTCTTATACCTGTTTATGTCTGCCACATCACTTATTTCTTACTTATGCACTGGCAAAGGATAAAAAAACAAAATACCAGACATTTTCATCTTTTGATTTATCTTGACAGAATTTCATAGACCTTCTCTGGGGAATGAAGTGCATATAAACTGCACTTGTCAGTCCATATTTTGTAACTTCACACAAAGGCTTTCAGGATAGAGAAACAAAGCTTTATGTACCCAGGCAGAAGAGACAAAATCTGGGGCCCAAATTCCGTGGGCCATAATTCATCTACAGTGTGTGAGTTTGAAAGAGTAGAAGAGATTAAGGATTCAGAGTTAGGCCACACTCATCTGCTATCTATTATGGCGCAGATGTGGCTGTTTTTGAAGTACTGTGAGTAAAAGCAGACGAGAATTGCAAAAGCATATATATAGATGCGTTCCAGTTGTAGATGGTGATTATGCAGATTGCTTAATGGAGTTAATGTGGATTTTGTTCATGTGACATAGCCACAGATTGTTTTCTCTCAGCCACTTTTTCACTATAGTGTACAGTTTCAAAGCCAATATTGATCAGATGCTGATGAACTTTCTCTCCTCCTTTGAGAATAGTTGGCTTCCAAAATTCAATGCATCTGCTTTTTAGAAGCAACTGACAAATGTATGTTAATGTGCTGGCAAGATTTAAAAAGTGAAATGAGGCAGCCCATCTTTTCAGATCAGTCATGTGTCACAAAGCCAGAGCCCCGGCTCTTTCCTCTGTCCTCCATGGGACCGGGATGACCTCAATAATTAAGGGACAATTTTAAAATGCATTTCTAATTTTCTACCAGACTGAAAAGCTTTATCATGGAATAGCTGACAAAAACCCTCCCCTTGAATAGGGGTGACTCCTGGGCTTCCACTAAACTGGTCATGAATGCACAAACCATCTGTTTTTCTGGCCGTTTGTCAGTGTGAGCGTGGCGGAGGCAGCTGTCGGAGTGGCCCCGGTTTGAATGATGGAGCACACAACCTTTGTTTCGCTCGGCAAAGGCTTTGTGAGCTCTGGCTCGTCCTGCTCATGCTACCCTGCTACGGAACAAGGCAGGAGATGGTTTCTGTTGTTACCCCACCAGTCACCACCAAGTTGCCAGCAAGACACAGTCAGAGCAGGGAGATTGGCTTGGAGAGAGCTTGAGGAAATTAACTGAATGGAGAGAATGAATGATTGGGAAAGAAAATGGGGGAATGGACACAGGGAATGTGGTGAAAGAGTTAAAAAGAAAGAAAGGAAGGTGTATGGCCAGTGTGTGTGCACTGTGTTGGTGGATGGGGATCTGGGGCATTGTGTACCGGCCAATCTGTAGCTCAGTGGGTGAGGTTGTCAAGAGCCAGAGCCAAGGATGAGGGCCAGAGGGCCAGGAGAGAGGTGAGAGCAACCAGCAGGGCTGAGGATATTGCAGAGGAGTGGAAACCTGAAAAGACAGGAACTGGTTTTGAGTCACCAGAATAAAATGTTGGCGTCTTTTTTTTCTAGAATATACATACATGTATGTATAATCTCAACATTTTTCAGCCAAAAGAAGCCCAATGTCACTCCCACTTTATTGCATAGGTATGATAGTTTTGAAAGGCAATTTTTATTGATTGAACCATGGTGATTTTGTTACCCAGACTTAATCTAACCCGGATGACGATCCATCGGTCAAACCCACAATGTGGATTTGTGGAACATAAAGCACTCATTTCAAGAAATGTGAAAGAGTGATTGATAGAAGACACACTGAGGTTGTACATATTTGTGGCGTCTAGACATATAAAATGTCAACGTTTAACTGTGGCAACTGCGCTGTGTCAAGGTCAGTGATTACTCCATGTTGGCCATCACTGTGTTAGAACATGATATAATGGAGCCTCATGTAATGCACAGTGTGCACTCTTCTAACTTTTTTTTTGTCTGTCTTTTTGTTTAAGGTTATTCCCTCAAACAATGTTTATCCTCCACCCAAATGGGATTGAACTTTTATTTGAAATTGACAATGACTGTCATCCCCCTGTGTGGCCAACATGACCTAATTGCATATATTGGCCTTGCTGATGCACTTGACCGGAACAGAGAGGCTGTGATTTTTAAGGATACAGGGTCAATCTGTGCGGGGGAGTAAACAGTGTGCAGTGTGTGTGTGTCTTATGTAAGCTGACATGAGACCAACATAGAGACAAATTAAAGGATGAACCTGAATAGATAAGTAGAGAAACACAACAAATGAAGATTCTTCTAAATGGATGGTAGGCACTTTAATCAAAAAGATGGATGACTGAATTCTGATTTAGTTTAAACATATTGAACATACTATTGTAGCGTTGCAGAGCAATTAGGCTTCACTAAGAAGATGAATACACTTTTACGAGTTCAGTGGTGTAAAGATCATATGCAGGGGTCTACAGGGATGTGGGGAAAAAGTGACATTGCCAGATGAGTCATCGTTCATCATATTCTTGACAAGTGGGCAAGTGCATGTGCAGCATAGAACAGGAGACCGTAACAAGCCTGAATGCTTGACCCCTGCACTATGTGTACACAAATACAAGTAGCATTGCTTTTGGGGCTGAATCTCATTGCCTTATAATGATCCAGTGATGTAGGCTGTGGGCTGGTAGAGCTTATGGTGGTAAAGCAGAGTTTAGCAGGAAGCAGTTGTGTTCTCTCACACAGCAGTCTGAGCATGGCGTTTTTCTGTAGCCCCAGGGCAGGCAGGCACCCAGCGCTAGCGCTGCCCGTGCCCAGCCCCTCCCAATCTGTGTGTCACGAGTCAGATCTCGTTAGGCATGACGGCTCTCTGATGTGGACAAATTGTCACTGAGGGGGAACCTAGAGACTGAGAGACTCGGCTTTGGGTATTTTGAGGGGAAAAAGTGTGGGGGGAAGTGTGTGTCCGGCGTAGGCCCCTAGAAATAGAAAAGGAGTAATTCTGACTTCTCCCCACTGTGAGGTGTGGAGTATTTCTGTTTCATGCTGCTCCTCTGTGGTCTCATGTGCAGTGAACTTTCTGTCTCAGAGCAGTCAGGAGATCTGGTTAAGTATTTAGCTCTATTTGATGTGCAAAAGTAGGACAAAAGGTGAGCAAATCCCATATGTTCATTACATTAAGTTGATGAGTCCCTCCTTCACAGAAATATGAAGAATCAGTGGGCCAGTTGCTGGGAAAAAAATGACAGAATACTCCTTTCATTTAATTTGGAACAATTAAAACAACAAAGCAACCCTCTTTTTCTTACTAAATAGATGCTTGAATTGCATCAGGTGCACATTCTCGTTTCAGTTGTGTGGAGCCCTTCAATAGACTGCCAGGCACTCATTCATGATCTCACACTTTTGTCTGTTAACCTCAAATGCCAACAATAGGCAGTGTCGGGACAGAATGGCCTCTCATTTAATGCTTAACGGGCCAAGAGAGGCCAAGCATCAGCACCAGCCTTTGAGAATAGGCTGGAGAAGCATATGGAGCTCTAAATAAAATTCAGATCAAGCACAATGATAGCTGAGGTCTGCTTTGTGTTTGGACAGCCTGGTGAAAAAAGGGGGTGGAGCGAAAAGTTAGATCCCCATAATAAGATCGTGAACCATGAGCAAATGAATGTATGGCTCTGTAATGTGGCATGCTTTTAAGTCTAGAGGAAAACTGCAGCAGCTTTCATTATTGTTAAGGACAAATTCTTCAAACTCTGCCCTTTATTACTTTTCAGCAATTGTCTTCAATGAAGCCTTATCATCCTCCCAGAGTTCTACTCTTTATCAATGACATTGACATTTGACAGATTTTCCAGTCTTTGTGAGAAGCTGATGAACTGAATGGACTTGGGTGGTAGGGCAATGCACAAGATGTTTAAGCTCATGAATTAACCCTTTCAAAGCTGTTGTGGTGTGTGAGGCTGCCTTATAGAGAGGACGGGTTGTGAGGGGATTTTTTTCTCTTCTTTTTTTCCCCTCCCTCCTTTTTCGCACTTGCAGAATCTGCGGCCTTTGAAGGACTTGTGAGGCCGAAGGCGTCCCGTTGCTCAATCAAACAGATTAAGTCAGTCAGACAAGCAGTGATCTGTCCCATTCAATAAAGTTACTTTTGTCATGCTGTATCTCAGAGGGCCTCATATATGCATAACACTAGGCTTGAACATGTCACTGTTTTATTGCACCATGAGTGGACTTTGACTGGATTTTAATTTGCTGTTTATTGCATTCTGTTCTTTCATTGCACAATTTTAAAAAAAAGAAAACCATGTGATCTATGATTTACACTATGTAATTGCTTTCCTAAGACATCAATTCTTTTTTTTTAAAAAAGATTTTTACACATTTTAACTTAGCAAAAAATGTGTCTGACCTAATAAGCAGGAAAATCAAACAAGACATTTCTTTACTCTCCAATCAGTGAAAAGTTCAGTATGTAGTGTTTCTAAAGCATGGGACGAAGCACTAATGAGGACATCTGTTTTCATATGGTCCTTGACACCAGTACCAGAAATTTGATGTCATCCTGTCCAAACTGGTACATGGCTGGCAGACAGCATGGCATCCTGTGATTGGTTCTGACAAGTCAGTGACAGCTCTGGAGGTGAGGATGCATGACAAAGGGCAAGCAGAGGATGTGGGGGGCGATGTCAGCCTATAGGTCTGTCTGTATGTCTGCCAGTCTTTTCTGCTTCTTCCTCCCGTAACCCCCCCAGCTCCATCAGCCCCCCCAAAAGCATGCGATCATCAACTAACCCTGCACCCATGCCTTTAATCAAACCAATGAGACATCTTCAACTGTAACAGTTGTTACAATATATAGTATATTTATTTCGAGTATAGGTTCAAAAGTAACTGGACAGTTGATAATCAATTTCAAGGCCAGTTGTGGCCCGTTTCCTTGTTATTTCAAGTCAAATTTTAGATATAAAAGGTCTGGAGTTGATTGCGAGAATTTGCATTTGGTCACAGTTCATGGAAGTCCTCAGTATGTGCTCCAAAGGGGTGTGTAAGTAAAGGAGGCCATCAAAACAAAACAGGGATAGCAAAAATTCTAGGAGTGCCAAAGTCAACAATGTGGCATATTCCTCACGCACTGACAGCAACTTAGTGACACTAAAAGGCCCTGAGGGTCACCAAAGAGAGCTAAAATGGACCTTTGTGAAGCAAAACCCCTTTAGAAATTAGATATAGGCATCACTGTCAAAGCCTAATCAAAAGATGCCTAGAGAAGAGAGCATAAGAACAGAAAGTTTACCTCAAGGGAAAACAGCTGGTAACATGCTAGAACAGAGAGGCCAGATTAGACATAGCTACAGATTATCTACAAAAAAAATTGTTCATATAGACTATGGAGAGGGAAAGGTAAGTGTTTATGAGCCAAAACATACATTATCATTCAAATATTGTGGAAGCAGTGTAATGGCAAAAGTATATATGGTTGCACTTGGAACTGAATCACATATGTTGGATTGTATCACTGCTTATAAAAAGTATCAGAATGAATCTTAAAGTGTGTAGAGATGTTTTAGGTGTTACTTAAAATATATCCTGAATACAAAGACTTAATATAAACAAGAGGACTGAGGAGCTTCACACACGCACATGGTTGATCTGATAACTGCACTTTTTCTGCGTTTGTGCGTCCACACGCAACGGCAGCGTGCTAAAATCAAACTTTTTGGAAACTTCTTCAAGATTTATTCTGATTCTGACTGGGATGTTTATGTATGGAGTGGAAGACTGTTCTGAAGTCTGTGCTGTTGCTCTTTTAAACTGTTGTCAGAATATGTACCAAATTTCCCTTTTTTGACATAATAATGGGAGATGTCAGAAAGATATTGCCGGTGTTAACCTTGTTAACAGCATTTTTACACGTTTAAAAAATCTTAAAAAAAAAGAAAAAAGGACTTTGCTGTTACATAATCCAACACAGAACCAGATGTCAATGTACTAGGTTTTTGATGAGACTTGATCACTCCCCTTTTGAGAATAAAATGATTGTAGTGAGCTATACAAGCACCAAACAAAGACGGCTGCAGTAAGTCCATGAATTTCAGGTGTCGGGCATTTTTTGCAGTCATTGACTGGCAAAATAACGCATCAAATATGAATTAAAACCCTTATATTTATCATTGTTAGTTTAATAACTTTGAGCTTGTTAAGTGACTATATAAGAAAATGACCTAAATTCCTAAATGGTTGTAGTGTTTTTGTTAAAACTCTAGACTTTATGGAACTATCAGTCACATCCTACTAATTTAGTTCAAAACCGCGATTGTGGTGCTCAGATGCAAAAGTACAAAACCTGTCCAAATACTTGTGGAGCTCAGTGTATGCCAGAGAGGCAGAATTACAAAAACTGTCCAAATACTTGTGGAGCTCAGTGTATGCCAGTCACTGTGGTTTATAACGGGTATTAAATGTAGATCTCAGATTTAAAGATGGCCACCTGTCATCATGAAAATCAGGGACTGCCATGCTTTTGCACACAGCTGAGCACTGTGGGAGCCAACAAAGCCTCCTTGACACTGAGCGTGGAACAGATTTTTGGCAGTGATACCCACTTATCATTTTTTTTCTCTCTCACAGACATAAAGGGAATCCTCTGTTCAGTACAAGCACCATTTATTAGAGCTGCTAATGAAAAAGGGTCCTGTTTAACACTCTGACATTTTATTGTGGGTGACGACTACATCAGGATTTTGTATCTGCTGAGCTCACAAGGCAAATTGGATGGCTCCTCATGTGGCCAGTCTCTAGTGTGACCTTGCATTAGTGCATATGCTCACAGCGGGGTCACTGGTTGAGGGCATGATCTGTCAGCCTTTGTTTATGAAAAGCAGACAGCACAAGCCTGTAAGATAACATATTACATGCAATTAGCGGTCTGCTGTACTGCATTTCTGCTCACAGCACCTCAGTAAAGAACACATATTAAAGTGTAAGCGTAGTTTGTTTCAGCTGTATGCATTCATGTCACTAAAATGCATTTTACAACTAAAAAGGAAAATTTTTGGTTTGTTTGACTTTGAATAATTGACGGTACGCCAATCATGTCTCACACAGAGCAGGCAGAAAATAACAGTATAAACCTGAAATAGAGATGTGGAAAATTCTGTTTTGTTAATACAAAAACAGGCTTTTTATTTAGATGATTTCCATTATAGTTTGATTTATCTTTTTATATTATTTGTAAAAATGGTTCGTTAAATGTAAAATGCCTCATGGATAAAAACAAGTAATTTCATTTGAGTAGATCACATTGAAGTTGCAGAATAAAATGGGGAAAGATTATAGTAGTATCCCTTTGTTAAAAGGCCTTGAAAAAAGGATTAGATTCATGGAGTTTGTGGGAAGAATTGCCTTCAAACGCTTCTCATAAAGACGCATACTGCTTAGATCTGGGCACTTCCGAGAAACGTTGGTGTTTACATGATTGAGATGGTTTCGATATGATAGAGATAGGTTGACAGTGTCTGTCAGTGCGGAGTTGGCAGCAGCTCTGACAACAGGCGCCCTCTGACAGTCGCTCTATAAGGCTTGGTAACCAGCCTTTTTCCTGGGAGGTGTTCACTGTCACTGTGCATTGTGGGTGCCTGGAAGCAGTATTTCTCCAGGCTGTCAATCTCCACAGACACTAACCTGCCATGTTAGATTTGACCTCCACAGGAGAGATTACTGTCTCCGAGCTTTGGAGGCATCCTTCATTTTTTCCCTTCTCTGTAGGGATACCTTCGAGAGATGAGACAGGAAAGCACGCAATATTAAAAACAGTTAGATTAACCAAGGATGTTAATAAAACCAATCTTCATTACTACTTCATTGTCGGTGTGAGCTGGAAGATGTTCAATTTGAGTTTTAATGACAGCTGGATTTAAAGGGACAATGTTGTTGTCACGCAGTGCTCATGTCTCTGTAATCTTTGTTTTTTTTCAAAATATATTCCAGAAAACAGTCTTTTAGTATGCACTGTTATGGGAATGTTGTGTTGCATAGTAGCACTGTATATTCTTGGTTTTTTTTCTTCCTTAGTGCGAAATTGAGTTTTGGACAAGGACACTGGCTGTGACTTTGATGCAATATGTGTGTGGGAGGTTTTAGACATGCCTAATTAACGACATTGCATGATAACTCTCAGCACAACTAGTACAGGGACAAAACTAAATAAGCCATCACTGGATGTATTTTGAGATATTTTTTTTTTTTTAGCTATGCAACTTATTGGCCATAAGATGTTGGGATGTTTTTTAAGACGATGTCTTATATTTCAAATTTCAGCCACAAAACAAGCAAACAACCATCACACGGGTTCTGTGAGTTTGGTTTCTAAATATGTGTCAACAGTTTTTGACAGCTGACCGACGTCGCAGTGGTTCATCAGCTCATTTAGGAGTGCTACACCCATCACTGTCGTGTCTATTCAGCAAAAACCAAGCTATGACAGCTGCTCAAAGGGTTTGTACTGTACAATGAAAGGTTTATAAGGCTTCTGCACTTTTGGTACTATAGAGCATACATACAAGAGCTACTCTGCAACCAATTTTGCTGACATACTGTTGGCTTGCATCATGATTGGCTGAAAATCCAATAATATGTGTCTTCTAGATATCCAAGTTTATGGAACTGTTCTGATTAATTAAACTAAGATTTTTTTTGTGGATTTGGCACTGAAAAATGTTTCAGTAGTTTACAGCCATTCCTTTTTAAATGTTCATGTACATGTAATCTTTTTATACCTTGCTGACAGATGGCTTGTTATGTAGAACCCTCTTGAAAGTTGTGTTTGGAAAGTGTTCAAAAATGGAAGCCACTTTCAAAGAATTCTTAAGTTGTTCAGGAGGTGAAACAAGCTCTGTTTAAGGGCAAGCCTGCATTGTAGAACATGGTGAATTTGCGACGCTGGCTTGATGTGTAAACACACACTGATGCAGGGCTGAGCGACCTCTGTCTGGCTTATTTGAATTACCAAATTTTTTTTTTTTTCACCAACCTTTGCGTAGTATAGGACACTAACTGGTCCAGATCAACTGAGGCCACAAATGCATAGCTTGAAGCCTGGTAAGATGTATTATCTTGTGATCTTGCAAGTGTCCAGCTGCTTCACTATTAATTCAACTGTTCACAAACCGGTGCTGAACTTTGAGGCTTTGATATATACTGACTTTTAATGACAAGTTTTCATATTTATGATGACTACCTCACACTTACTGCATTCATTTGATGCTTTGGTTGTACACGCCCTCAGAATTTAGTGTTTTTCATTAGCAAGGTGTAATATGGAGCTGATTGGTCAAGGAAATGTAGGATCAGCTGTTACTGAATATCCTTTCTTCTTCATTTATGGGCCCATATTTATGCTCTGATCTTAAACCAAATACTTGTATCCTTTATTGTCTCCATGTTCATTGTTTACATCCTGCACATTTGGAAAATTCTGTACATTCTGAGTTCACTAGTGTGCGCTCTGGTTGAGTTATCCTGTAAAAAGTGTAGTACATCAGGAAGTATATGAACAGTTATGCTGACAAAGGAAATGGTTGCCTATGTGAGTGAGAGGTTGAAATCTTTCATTTGAACGAGCAAATGAGCTTCTGTCTAAGCTAAACTGCAAACAAGTAATATACAAACTCCATCTAAAGATTTACTTCTTAGCTGCCTATAAAGATTTGCAAAAATGATTGAAGTAATCTTTTTTGTTTATCTTTAAGTAAAGTCAGACATACAGAAAGTGCTTGTATTGCAAGTCATATCCTCCCCACCATAGATAATAACCACATTCAGTAAATATGTACAGCTGTTCATACAAATTCGTATTACAGGGTGTTCCGATCAGCCCTTCATATGATTTTTTTTCATTTTTTTTATTTGTTGATGGTCTGTAACTTTATTTAATTCTGTATGAATATATGATAATATATTTCAGTGTTTTGAACATTAGAATTTCCGATATAGACTTTAAACAAGCTCAGCTTCATGATCAGGGGTTAGTTGGGAACATAATGATGTTATTTGAGATGGGCCATCGCACATAAATTTACAGCTTTCTCCATTCTTATCATAATTTGACTGGTGCACTGGGAAGTGGTTGTTATACAGTCACATAAAACCAGCAGTTATGGCCTGTGTTCTGTTTAGCCCTTGATAGAAACGTGCCGTTCCTTCGCGGTGTATTTCTGACCATGAAAATTATAATATGGAACAAAGATTAGAATGAAATTATCATGGCCGGAAGGCATTTACCCGCCTTGTTGAGGCACACTGTACAGGGTTTGAGGAGAGGGAAAAAAAAAAAATCCTGGTCCCCTAGAATAATGATAATACATTAGGCTGTGAGCGTGCTGGTATTATTGCTGTACATTATGTATGTTCCATTTATACTACCTCACACAGCCCAACCACTGCTGACGGATAGGTCATTACTCCCCGCACCGATGAACACTTATCAGGCCCCACTGCTGTTTATGGCCAGAATGAAGAGCACTTGTCAGTCAAGGTCACTGCTTTGTGTGTCCTCTTTAATAGTTCCTTCTTCACAGTTGTTGAACTTTGTGTGCTGGCTTGGGTCCCCCTCTAAGTGGCAAGGGAGATGGGCCAGCTTTAACATGGAGATTCTGTTTCTTTTATGTTGTGGAGAGAAGTGTCCCTGCTGCCTGTCTATGTGTAACTATTGCAGATTTTAGAGAGATTTCAGGGGTCAGATTTTTTTGGGCGAGTGAGAAACCTAAGCAATTTTGGGTGCTTAAATAGACTAAGAGAATATGAAAGCTCTGTGTTCTATAAAGCAAATATGCTGCAGCAAGCATGCTGCTTTTTCATGTTCACTCGCGTTTGTATGTGTGTGAGAATGTATGATAAGTCTGGGTGACAGGATCCTAAGAGCCTACTCTAACTGGAGGGCCAATGCTAATGCATGGCTGGTTGCGTTACACCAGCTAGTGCGGAGATCAGAAGTGGCCCACAGTGCTGTGCAGGGTTTGGCCCTGGGACAAAAACAGATTTCGGTTGCCTTGGTTTTCTCTTAGCCTTAAGTCTCTAATATTTGTCATCTCTGCACTAGTTGTATCCCTGTATCTTGCAGCACTCTAGGCCTATACATGCAAAGACACTTACTTGTTATTCAGACTGCTTAGGTAAAAAGGCTTGCCCCATGGTAACTGTCAATGTTATTTTATGTTGAGCCCTGATCGTGTTTTTGTTTCAGCACTTGTTTTCCCCTCTACAAAAATGGCCACCATGATTTTTTTAACACCTCAAATCTTGTGATTTCTTATCCAACTGGCTTTACACAGAGTTAGTGTTAATTCTCAATTTTTGTCCCAATTTTAGCACTACTGACTGCATTAATGGGGATCAAAAGAAGTAAAAAACCAGAAGACAAAAACGGAATTCCTCAAAACATCTGAGATTGAATCACAGGTGTTACCACAGTGTTGCGCCATGCAGGCAGCACTGCTAACCGCAGTCGCTGTTTGACATAAAGAAGCTCTTTGTCTTAGAAGTCTTACTTCAGGTCTGTCACAGCCTCATTTTTACTCTGCTGTTATAAATCCAAATGGGTGATGGTTGACAAGGTGCTTTTCATTGTCACCTCCAAGCCTCCCAGCACAATTTACGGCACTCACCTCAGCAGCCCTGTTTCCCCAGAAACCCCCTCCCTGGTCTCTCTTCAGCTGTAAAAATGAACAGTTCCTGTTTCTCTGCTTTGATGCAATGCTGACAGGAGTCACTTTGATATACTTGGGAGTATGAAATTTAGATCTGTCCTGTTTTTTTTTTTCCCCTCCCGAGGCTTCATCTTTGCAGACATTGGGAGCTGTCATATCGCAACGCCCTGTGATGTGGGTGACACTCAGCCATTATGACAGGTGCTGGAGAGCAGACGCACTCTTCAGCGAGCTGGCAACATTTCTTTAGGTAAAGTGCTGAAATGTGTAAACGAATTATTGATAAATTTATCACAGCGGGAATTTTTTCATACATTGGCACAAAGCGATCACCCCTCTACCAAACTGAAAAAGTGAGCTTGGTTACTATGTGGTAATATTGGAAAACTAATCACTAAGTTCACAATTCTCACCACATCTCACAAGTTTGATTTAAAGGTTCATGGCATCTTTGTGGACTTTTGAGTACAAAAATCTCAGTGGTTTAAATGTGATGTATTGTGCCAAAGTGATGGCATCTGTTCAGATTAACTACACTTTGCAATTTGGATGGAAATTCACTCAAGCTATTAATTAATGCAATTTAACCACTTAAAAATAATTTGCTCTCGGATACATTCTTCACAAACAAATTTAAGGGAATACTCTCACCCTTTTTTCATATCATTAGGGCTTTTAAGATGATGAGTTCAAGATTAGCGACTGAAGAAATGGAAAAACTGGCCACTTGTGATGGAATATTCTTGAAGTGCTATACTCAGATCCAAGCTATGTAGTGCACGATGGGAGCCCGTGGGGTGTGTGTTCACAGTGTTTCCTGGATTAGACACCTTGGTATGGCCTGTGGAGAGATGTTCATAGTCTGCTGTTCACACAATCTGTCCACTACAGCTGAGCTGCCCTTTGCCAACAGGCCTGAAGACAGGATGGATGGATTTAGATCCACATGTCACAGTTCTCGTTTTGTCAACATTGTTATTCTTTATATTTTTTATAGAGTTATAAGTGAGGGTAAAGTATTTTTTGACAAATAACAGTTAAATGGTGAGTATATTTATGTGTGAATTTGTCATGAGATACAGAAATGGATGCAGTTTTTGTATATCTATGATTGATTAGCAAGCCATTCCCTAAAGTTCACATTATCAGTCTGGTCATATGAAGTCAGTATGAAAGTAGCATTTTGAACGTCACACTTGTTAATTTCTGTCTGACTGTAACCACATGACTGTGTCTGTTCACTTTTATTTGGTTAATGTTTTCTGAGACATGTGCATATTTAAGATATTTCATCAGTTTCTTGGTTGATTGGTTACTGGAAGATATGGAACGGAGACAACCGAAAAGGGGGTTACTGGATAGTTACTAGACGGTCTAGCATTATTGGTCCCTAATAGCACAGTTCACAGCTTACCAGACCTATTGTTTCACCACACACTCGCGCACACATACAAATACACACAAACATGTTGACATGCTCATCTGTCACTAGGAAAACTGCCACAGGCTGCGGCCTTGGCACAAAGACATTCTCTGAGCTGAGTGAAGATGCTTGGAGCCAAGATGCACCCAGTCAAAATGTTAAGAATTTCACATGCCAGAATCGACAAGTGCAAGTTTTGATTTAAGGAGAAATGATGTCGAAGCAACCGCGACACTGTTGGAACATATTACAAAGATGCTCTGCTTGTTTGTGACAAGTGTGTAAAATCATGAGTTGGTTGAGCATCTACAAAAATAGACGAATTACTTATGAGTTCAAATCAGTTGAATAATTATCATTATGACAATACGATCAGATCACAGTAACTCGTTTTGTGCCTCTGACGATGCCCGTTCAAAAACGTCTGCCTCTAGGATTATATCTACTAAAAGAGCTGCAGCAGTGGAGAGCTAACGAGACACCATGTGCAAAGGGTGTGGTCAAGGATTGTTTACTTCTAAGCAGGAGCTGTAAGTAGGCATTATTATCATTATTTTGCATCTGCATTCGTTCAAGAAACAGCTGTTCAATTTTGAATGAGATCTAAAGTGGCAGAGCCTGGAGTTGTTCTTGTTCATTCAGCTAACTTAGCTTTGACATGATGGCTTCTGGCAGAGTTTTATGCTGAACTCAACATCTGTGACAACCATCATCACCACTGACCAGTCCTCTCTCTGTCGCTTTCTCTCTTTTGTGTTTACATGTTTCTCCTCCTCCATCTTCAATCTTTCCCTGCCTTCCAGGATTGCCCAGTTTGGGGGGTAAAGACCAAAACAGAAATAGTGGGAAATATGGGAACCTCTGATGCCACCAGATCAGTTTCCTCTGTCGGTACCCATCGTCATCACTCCCACATCAGCTGGTCCCAAGGTTGTGAGGTCATCCAAACATCTGGCGCCTCCGCCATGTTTCTAAGGTCAGTGGGTAGCATCTGTTAAAGAGACGACCACCTTCAGTGTCTCTGACAACAAAGACCATGCTGAGAAACCAGACAAAATACTTTGATTACTTATAATTGTTGACAGACGGATGATCTGACAGAAGTGAGTCTGCTACAGTTATTTCTATACGGCTGCCAAACCACCGTTGTTGTTTTTTTTAATTATCCAAATGAGCAGTCACATATTAGATACAATAAAAAAAAAAGAAAAAACAGTAGCATTACTGTCAGTTGCTCCCAGAAATTAACACAATGAGTGTGACACCCACCTGTCTTTGGAGCCTATACTCCCAGTATATTCATCCAAACACAGTTTTTTGACATTGCATTTGTTTTTGTGGCAAGAATGGGTGATGCGACTCAAAGTTTTGACTCCATGAAATATAGTGGTTTGAATGGTTTAAACTTCATTTATTCCCACAGTTACCTCGCTACATGCACAATTTGTGCATAGAAACACAAGCAACCTTTTTTCCCCACTCAGCTGCTCAGTGTGACTCGCATTGTAACACGACTTGATTTTGAATAGATCCCTTCAGAGTTCAGGATGTCGAGGCCACAATTCCATTTGATTCCCATTATATTTTACTCCTCTGAAGGCCAACATCACAACAGCTCTGTGGTGTGTGCAATACATCTGTTGAATGCCATGATTTCCATTTCTGCTCCCATTTTAACAAAAGTAAGCATCAGTGAAGCGTTTCTCAGCAAAATACTCTTGACCTACTATTGACTTTATATTAGCAACATTACACCTTTCACCCTTGTTTCAGAGTAAGGGTAATTTGACATACATATTGGCTAAACTTTAGTTTGATTTTATGTTCATTTATTTATGCAGCTTGTTATTAATGAGGAAATTTGGGGCCGTATGAGTAGGTTCACTGTAGTTACAATAGAAAACCAATATGGGATATAATTATTTCAGTATGTTGACTAAATTAAGTGTTTTAAGTTTTATTGTGATTCTCTCACACACAACAGCTGATGTGAATCTGGCCTAACTTATATCATCTATCTGCTACTATTCAAAGATGAGGACGGCCTACAGCTCACACCCATGGAGTGTTATATTTATATACAAAACCTCTGTACAAAAGTAGTCTATTACAGATTAATGTTTTCAACCAACATCTGCTTCCTAACTTTTCCGTCTTTGTTTTTTGGTACCGTGTCTGAAAGAAATAATACAAGATGAGAAGAGTTTAAAAATGCTTCTCACCAGGGTACTCAGCAAAATTTGTTCAATTTGTCTCAATGGCTCCAAAAAGCATTGTAAACCCCTACCACTTGATCAGAATGCATGCACAAGGGGAAAAGTTCTGAGTTCTCAGATGATCACGCAAGGCCCCCTTAGAGAACCACAATACCAGGATGACGTATGACTAGCAGCAAGAGGGGAATGAGCTGAGAGAGTGGCTTGGCCTGAGACTAAATTAAACCCTGAAACTCCAGAAGGCGAAAGAGCTTTTCTGCAAGGCTCACTAACACTGTAAAGCAAATGTGGGATGAAGAAGGAAGTCAAACCTTCAGAGAGAGGAGGCCTGGATGGCTGAAAACAAAGCCCTAGAGGTGACAGAGACTGAGAGTTAGGGTGGAGGAAGAGAAAAGGCCAGTGGGGGAGAAAAGGGAAGTTTAGGAAGAGAGAAAACAATTGGATAATATAAAGGCAACCAATAAAAAAAATCGAACAAGAGAAGAGGGAATTGAAAGACAAGCAAATAAATGTTAGTAAAGAAAAATAAATAACAAGAGAAGATAAAGAAATTACTGTCAGAAGAGAATAAAAAAATGCAGAAGGAGAAGCTAACATTTAGAGAGAAAAATAAAGAATGAAAAAAATTGTTGAAGGATGAAAAAGAATCTGAGGAGTAGGCTGGACAATGAGGCGAAAACAAATCAGGAGGAGGGAAATGACTGTCTAAGAAAGAGATGTCTCTGGTTATTGGAGAGAAAGTTTAAAGCTGGACTGATGGTGTTGGAGAAGAGGAGTAAGAAAAGGAAAAAAATGAAGCAGATAAAAAATCGAAAATAGGAAATTGAATTTAGTCAATAGAAGAAAAAAATGGGTTTCTGGAGCTGGATGCAGACGGAGGTATGACTGCAAAAGCAAGGTGGAGGAGGCTGATCAACAGCTGCCCCTGCCATGGCCCTATATCTGTGTCTCCACCTTTTCTCTACCAAACTAACCCCCTCTCCTCACCCTGCTTTCCAGAAGCTTTTCTTCTTTTAGCCCTGAAGCCTCACAGAAATACATCCACCTCTGTGTCTGAGTGTTTTTACGTGTTCTCCAGTTTCCTCTTAACAACAACTGCCAATTTAAACATAATTATAGAAAATTGAATCATTCCTCTGCATGTCACTGCTTCTCTGAGTTATAAAAAATTGTATTACAAAACCATATATGATACAACTTATGACAGAATATGTTAGAATGATCAGCTTCTTCTTTTCATCACTGTGACCATAACTGTAGTTAATCCGAAACTACTGGGAACACAATGACTTTACATGACTTATTGATTAATTAGTTGATGAACAGAAATTAAATAAAATATTTTGATCATTTTAGTATTTTTTTTGTATTTTTCTTTTTTCTTCCTCTGTGACAAGAACCTTAAATTGATTGAATCAGATTTGTTTTTGTGATTTAAATTAAATATTTTATCAAGCACAAACTCAATGTTTCAACATTTCACCCTCCAAACTTCACAGGTCTTTTGCCAAATGCCAAACTCGATCAATTTGTTTTTAGAAAAGTACAAATCGGTTAACACCTATCATTCTGGTATTTTTTATGGAGATACTACAAAAATTGATATTCTGAGGATGCTCAATATAATGTTTGGAATAATTATCAAATGTCTTCCAGTGCAATTTAGCTGACATGGATGATATTTTGTTTAGACTTCACTGGAGCATTTGACAGTATACAAAAAAAAAAACGGAATGATTTTCAATATTTTTTGTTTAAACATTATCTGGAAGATTTTTGACCGTTGTCCTCTTATGACATTAGAATAAACAAAAATATGTCACAGTGGCATGTAATGCGATTGATAAAACTCGAGAGAAAACTGGCAGCTATGTTTTCACACAGATTTATGTTTTGTTTTTTTTTCTTTGTGACCCTCCTACCTAAAGTAGGTCATAGTAGCTGCATAGCACCTCTGCGTATGTTGGCATTATATTCTGCTCAATATGTAAATGGTACAGACATATTTCATGTGACCTTGCTGGAGCTGTGGTTTAGATGTGAAGGAACTAGTTTGCAGACCAGTGTTGTTTAGTGATTTGAGAGCTAAATATATGGCATATATTATGCTTGGTTTCTTCCATAACATGTTTAGCAGTTGTTCACTTCCTCTACCAGACACAAAGGCATGTTACTCCTATTATTTATGTCAACAACTAAACAGCTTCTTTTTCTAACAAAGGCAAAAGTTGTAGAATTACCTCTAAATGTCCCGAATCTGCATTTTGTGAAGTCAGAGAAGACTTATGGGTTCACTTGTCTTACTCCAGCATAGTACAGCCACTGACCTGCTTACAGTAGGTGAACAATTTTGTGAGTAAAATGATTTGGTGGCATGTGGGCACCTGTCCCTTTGTGTCTGGTCCCAATGAAGTTTGAGCAGCAGCCGGTGCTGTGATGTCAGTGGCTCTTATGGGTCAGGACAGGAATTATTGAACAGAGGGTGGCTGACAGAGGGAGCTGGCACTGGGAGCAAACAGATGTTGCAATCTAAAGAAATACACAACCTCTGAATTAAATATGAAAAGTCGGAGCAGCAAAAAAAGGAGGAGTTTTTTTGTTTCATGTCCAATCGCAATGGGTTGTTGATAGTTTGAAAATCAATGGTTGCTTAATGGCTGTCATGACGACAACCAGGTGAATTACTTAAATTATGTAGGTGTCTTGAAGAGAACTTGAGACATGCAACCGAAAGCCTTGAAAAGACATCCTGCAAGAAGACAGCTGTTCAGAACATACTGCAGATTCATTATTCACAAGCAGAGGGTCTCTGGACGAGGCATGTTATGTCAAAGTGTTTTAAAGCATTTACGCCACAACAGCTCAGCGATGAAATCTGTAAAAAAGAGCAGAATCTGACAGAATGTCCTCAGAACATTGTTTTATCACTGCTGTTTTGTTTTCCAGTCATTTTTACAGGGCCTCTCCCTCACAAGGAATTACAAGTCTGTCTGAATATTTGATGGCAGGGGAGGCCTTTTTTCTTTTTTTTTCTTTACTGAGAGGATGAGGCCTCAGCGAATCAGTGCAATGTTTTCTTATCAGATAAATAATGTCGTGAAGTGGCTCTGTAATTTATTCCACCTTTGCAGGGAATTTTCAAACTTTGGGCAAACTTATAAAAGTTTGGTTTAGCTCAAAGCCAATGCAGCAATCAATTTTTGCCTCTTTGCTGTAGCTGGAACAAGGAGTGTGTGAGACATACAATATTTAACTGTTTGGGTATAGCACATTTTTGGAAAATCCACTCTTTATGGATAAAATAACTGCATGTCACTGTCTTTTATGATATCAGATCAAGTAGGCACCAGATGAATAGAAAAAAATTCAATCAATACATTAACTGTCATCTATTAATCGGAGAACAGCAGGCTGAGCAGGATATTCCAGATCCGAAAGCAATGTTCTCCATGGGGATCTTGAGGCCTTCCAAAGCCAGATGAGACATGTTATCCCTCAAGCAAATTTTGGGTATACCAACTGGTGTCCTCCCAGCTGGACATGCCCAAAAAAACCTCCCAAAGGAAGGCACTCAGGAGAGATTCAGATCAAATGCCTGTAATACCTCAGCTTGCTCCTTTCAACAAGAAGGAGCAGTAGCTCCACTTGGTGCTTCCACCAACTGTGCAAACCCCTCATCCTGTCTCTAAGGCTGAGCCCAGCCATCTTACAGTAGAAACTCGGCTTGAGAATGACTGTCTAATACTTTCGATAACAACCCAAAGCTTGTGACTATAGATGAGTGTTTAAATGCAAGTCAAAGCTTTACCTTCTGGCTAAGCTCCCTCTTCAACAGAACCCATTTGCTAGAGGGAAACAATAAACATTTATAATCTCAACATATCACAGCTCTGGCATCGTGGAAAAGCCTTTTTAAACCAGCAAACATGTCTACATTTGGAGGTAGGAGTGGCGACACTGGAGTAAGTAGGACTTTTCTACTTCAACTACAACCGTTCAAAACCCTGCACATTCCTTCCAAAGTCACAGTATGTGACGACAGTGGAGTATAGCTAAAGATCCTGAGATTATACTTATCTGTGGTTTTTAGTGGGGTCAAACTCATTTTAAAAGTGGCCACTACACTGGCTAATGCTTCACCATGTTATTGTTACACATCAACAAGATACCTAAAGTTCTTATGTTACAGCTCGCACTGAGCTATTCACACATATTTACATGTTTCTTGTAAAAGCAAAACCTTGGGCTCCATCAGGAGATCGACCCAATCCCGAAAGAAGTAAAATGAAGAATGAAGAATACCTACAAAATGACTTTTCATCAAAAAACCACAGCCTCAGATTTCCAAATGAAAATTTTCTTCTCAATTAGGAACTGACACGATAGTACTCCAGTTGATATGATATTGGGCACCTTGAGATTAAACTTGAATCACAGTCAAAATGACCTAAAATAACAGATCGGCACACATTTTTTTATTTGATTTTGTGTCTTTTTTTAACCTCTGTTGTAAAGTTCTTTCATCAGTGATGATGCCCACTTGCCAAACTCAATCTTCTTCTGATAGTAATTTTACACCAACGTGGTAGATACAGCTGATACATTTGTCAAATTGTCGATGTATTAAATAGCTTCACAGATCCACTTCTGCCTATCTCTATGTGTTCATCTCTATAGTCGATAGCCTTCTGCCATTTGGGCCTGGCTCTGAGTACTGCAGTGTCAACACAGAAGAGATAGGGCCAGAGGGGTGATGTAAGTATTGATACACTCCTTGAAATCACTTTGTCACCCTCAAAAGATACAATGCTGTAAGGACCACAATAGCCAGAAGATGATTGTGAATTCTTGGCAGAGGGACAAGGGATGCCATTAAAAAGGCAAATGTGATTAATTTTTAGTGAGAACGCTTTTGTGTTGGCGATTGTCAGTGCAGTTGGGCTAAAGGGATGTGACACAGAAATTACTCTCCCTCCCGGCTTCTAATGTGACTCGTCACTCTGAGGAAATATCGAGGAGACGGGGAGACTGACAAAAACACTCTCATCTAATAGACTATTTGTCCAGGGCTCATGTGGCAGAAATTTGGCTCAGCAGCACTAAGTGATCTATCGCTCAAACAGATCGATGTCTCAGATCACTTGTAATTCAACAAGGGTGCGTTTTATCCCAAATACCCACATAGGGGCTCATCACATCTGTATAGGCGAGGGAGAAATTGCAATATATACTCCTGGTCTGTCCTTCTCAAAGCATTCTAAATTGTCCGCAGTTTCCTTATTCATGTGTCAGTGTTGTCTGTGTTTTTCTTTAAACCTGTACAAACTGAGACTGGCCCCCCTGTGGAGTGACATTTTCCAGGCGACACAATGGCGCAAAACCCCTTCATAAACACGGCAGGGCTGCAGCACTTCTACCGCTGCCCCTGTCTCTTTCTGTAGAAGTGCTAACAACAAAGGACAGGAGCCAGGTCACAGCAAAGGTTATGTCTATATCCATTTCATATAGTTTTAGAAGACTGCTTTTTACAAACTGAATATACAGTAAGAATCTGTACACACTCGCTGCGTTTTTTCCCCCGTGGAACTAAAGTTGATCATATTTCTGCATTTTTTATTTCTCTGAAGCCTCAAACTTCTGAATGCATTGTAAGCAAATTAAATAAAGTTATATTTATAAAGCTGTATTGTTGGACATTCCCCAACTTTTTGGGTGTGCTAACTGCAGCAGAGGGGGGGGGGTTCAGTGCATTTGCCGTTAGTTGTAAAAATGGTCGTTGGAGCTGGAGATGCGTCGTCAGAAAAGTAAAAACAATGGCTGAAAAGTCAATAAAGCTGAGGTGTACTGCAAGTGACACACTGTTAAATGAAAATGTCCATAAACTCATCTCTATATCTTTATTTTTTCCACATTTACACGTTGTCATTTGATTAGTTGTTCAAATGAATATAATATTGATTAGAAGTGCTTTAAGTGAGGTGGAAATTGGATTATATTGGGTGTCTGCTTGACATCCATAACAACCCTATTAACTTAGAAATCTGTGTTTTTTCTAGCTGGGATCTCAGCAGGGTTCTAACTGATCCTCAGCTTTAAAAAAATGCATGCAGACGCTAAAAAAAAAAGAAAAAAAAATTTAAATTATCCCCAAAACTTGACTTTCTCTCATAATTCACAAGCTGCCATCAGAAAACTAACAATGTTTTGAATGTCAAATCAGTTTTGGAAGTCATAAACCATCAGAGATCACAATTGCATAATCCTTTTTCACTTGTAATCTTGGATTAGTCCTTGGCTTACATGTCCTCCTCGAGAAAGAACAATCCCAATGGAACAGGCTGGCATGACAGCCTTCTTCACAAAATGCTGTAGTTTACTTAGTGGGAATCCTGCTCACGTTCCCATATCCTATTACCATGGCCACCTTGAGATAAATGGCTCTTTCTCCCCTCTGCCATAAGGTTTTATATCAGACGACATGTGTTGAGTATCTGGATGCAGGTTATATTGTTGTTACGGAAATAAAACAATCACTTTTGGAGATATTTCAAGGCGCTTGCCTGTGGTGTGTAACTGCTGACTGACCTATGCACACAGTGTTTATAGATGTAAGGAAAGGACGGTGGCAGGTGACAGGTTAACTCTGCTGTGTAAATTCCTGGGCCGTGTATGATGTAGCCTGTGATCCTGCAGTCCTTGATTAGATCTGAGCTAGTAAATATCCTGTGATTAATCAAAAGGGCTTGTTCTGCGTGTAGTGTCCCTGTGTCACCTTCACAGCTGGGAAGCAGCGCCGCCTTGTTTACCACACTCAACTTCCATCTTTTCAGACCCCAGCCTTATTTCACCACAGCTCAAAGAGGGCCTGTTTGAAGGCTCCCTGCAAAGCTAAAACTGTGCACATGATTTTTGCCTTACAATGACCAAAGCAAAGTTACCTGTGATCGTATTGTTTTGCACATATTTTTGGCAATTCTATAACCAGGAAAAAAACTGGTAAGTTGCACCATATTGTACCGTTTCAAATTCTCTACTAACTACAAACGAACATTAAGTCTTGTGCATTTGTTGGGAAAATAACTGTCACATTTAGAAAAATATAATTTTACATACATGATATATGATATGATTGGAATAAATTGTTTTAGGGTAGTTTGAAAAATGTTTTATGGCGTTTGTTGACAGTAAGTTATTTAAGGCCCGTTTTAGTCTTTAATTACAACATAATTAGCTCTCAGAATGAGAATATCCCCTGGAAACAGCGTCACTACAGGCTCGTTACAAGCACGAAACATGTTCAAATGAAGGCCAACATGATAATGGGTGATTATCGTAATTAATAGACTGAACTAATTACTTTATCCAGTTGATGTCATTTATTGCTGAAGAGTAAGTGGTGTGTGTTTGAGCACAGAGCTTGCCCAACTGAAACTAACTCATTTCTAATTAACCATCCTGCTCTGCTGTCTTACAGCAGCCATAGCATTGAGTAATATTAGGTTAATCCTGCTTGTTAAAGGGAATATATCTCTTTAAACACCTTTTTTTTTATACTCAGAGCAGTTCATTTAGAAAATTATGTCTAATGTCCTGACTTGTCCAAAGAGCACAATTTTACCAGTTGCTGCCCCCCCTTCAGTGATGACCCTTTGATTGTCGTCAGAAGACTATCTATGGGACATGCATGTCATGTTAAGAAAAGCATTAAAACCTGTGCATCCCTCCACCATAGAACAAAGTCCGGACCTGTCTGGAAATATAGATCTGTAATTGCTTTTGCGAGGTGGTGTCACAGAACTGCGCTTCCCAGATGTCACATCTGCCAAACCCCAGCACACATCACCATCAATAAACATGAGAAATCTCCCTAACAAGCATGCGATTACATAAATATATAACTGGACTGGCACCCAAGTGACTAAACAACTTCCAAGGAGACTTCATGTTTGATGTTCTTGGTCTTGATTGCGTTTTGAAAAAAAAAAGGAAAAAGAGAAACCCCCTATATTGGCAATGTGTCCAAACAGCCTAGGTTTGCTAATTTTGTCATAGTCGATTTTATAGCAGGGTGAGAGCGGGTGGCGATGGAATGAAGTTTCTGAGTGCTTCGCAAGGAGGCGTGAGTGGGTTTGACAGACTCAGTGAAATATGCTGCTCTCTAGCTTTTTTCATTACAGGAGCAGGGACCAAAAATGCAAATCCCAGCTCCTCTCTCAAGAGGTCATAAGAAAAGTGACATCTCATACAAATGGCTCCAAGTGGAAGATAAAACCTTAGGTTAATGCTTCATCTTTGTTGTCATGTTTTAATTTCTGATTATAACACTCTTTTTTTAAACATACATTTTATTCAAAGAGCTGTTTTGGCTCAAGCTGGTCTCTAAAGTCACTGTTTACATGGCCTCGCCGTTCACATCCATGATCATCAGAGCAGTAACAACCTCTTAAAGAGAGTGACTGATAGACTGGATCTGTCTCATGGCCTTCTCTTAAGAGGTGATGAATTGGCTTAATGGTGGGTAGACCGCACAGCCACACAGAGGGAGGAGAAAGGGGGGTATTAAATGACATGGTTTTATAGCCTATCAGCATTGTCATACTGCTGCTGTAATTTTTTTTTCTGCACCATAAGGTGGGTTGGATATTAGGCCCTAAGCTTGGTTAAACACACTCATACATGGTGCCTTGTGCAGCCATGTGTCATTGCCAGTGAGGAAGTTAAAAGACTTTATTAGTATGTTTTCATATGCTTAATATAATGATATTTGGTCACAACGTCTCTGCTAGTTTTTTTAAGCTGTCCACGTTTAATTGAGATGTCTCAAAAACAGATGACTTACTCATATTCATGGTCTCCAGAGGATGAACCATGCTGAGTTTGTGAATCTTATTATTTGCCCCTTTTGGTCATTGTGAACTTTATGTCTTTGCTTTAAAGTAGAACTTTCCTGCAATTTTTTGCCTCAAAGTGTGGTCTGTACATGTCTGGTCACAATTGTTTATTTATTTGCTCCTTTTTTTTTATTCATGACCACAATCGGTCAGATATTTTACTTAAAACATGAGCAAGCACATGCATAGGATCAGCTGTACTTTGTGCTAATTTGCTAGCATGCAATTAGCATTTAGCTCAAAGCAGTCTCCCAGAGCAGCTGGATTCTTACATCTCACATACCAAATGGCTAATAAACTGGAGAGAATTATCCACAGCAGTGTGAAGATACATATAATAAAATCATGATTATTTGAACCCCCTCCAACATGCACACCAGAAGCTGTAAACACTGTGACAGGTGAGACCCATTAGGTTGATATTCTCCTTGAGTATTTACCAGCCTGTTTTCAACACAACTCATTATTTGTGATGAATTAGCAGGCTGATTATAGTGATATGTTGTCATTTGTAAATGAGTGTGGTACACCTGTCAGTAAGACTCATTTACCAATAACGACCATCCACTGAATAAGTAACGACCTCTCTAATTTCAGTTGACTCCTTAACCGTCTGCTTTGTATTATTCTGCCATTTTCTTTAGCTGCAGATTGATTCCTCCTTTCAAACTGTGTTTATAGTCATCCCTCCTTCTGTATTTAGTTTGTTCTCTAACAGGTGATTAGAGCTGAAATGACTTGCCTGTTAGAGTTGTTTGACAGAAATATAACCAGTGTCTATTTTGATAATGGCCTCATGGTTACAGTCACTTTTTTTTGTAAAAGAGATGCACAACATTTGCAGATTCCAGCTTCTCGAACATGAAGATTTCATGTTTTTTTTTGTTTTGCATGATCCATAATAACAAAACTTTGATTCTCTAAACTAAAAAATGGATATTTTTTATCTATTCTCTGACCTTTTACTGACAAAATAGATGATTATTATATTTATCATTAATCACTTACAGCCTTACAGTTTGTCATACTGATATCTTCCCCCAATTGTTTAAAATGCCATTTGTATATCTAAATTATCCTTGTCTAAGAATTTTTGTTGAGAAGGTGCTTATTTGTTTACAATTTTACTCTAATTAATAGAGAAAATGAGACATGTGCTCCTTTTTTCTTGTTTTTAGAGGGAAAAAAAATAGAGAAAACGAGCAGTGGGAGGGATAACTGGTTTCCCATTAAAGGATCTTGCTCTGTTTCTTTACAATGCTCCTAGTTTAATAGAAGACAAGAGGGTTTGTGACCTTCAGCCATTTAATCAGCCTGTTAATTGTCTAATAATAAAATGTTTTTATAGTACAAACCTCATTTTAGTATAATTGAATTTTCCCTGCTTTCCCTCATTTTATTTTTATTCCTGTCTTTCTGATGAGGCTGTGAATTCTCTCTATAACTGCTTCTAATGACAGGATAGGATTGCTTTCTCCATCCCTACATCGTTTCACCTCCCTACTCGTCCTCAGCAAAGTTTACATTTAAACCAGTCTCATTACAGCGCAGATTACAGAGGCCTATTGGTCCTCATTAGCACCCACTGATCCTTGGGCTGGGCCCATGTCCTAACATCTTTTAATTAGCATTCTGAAAATCTAATCAATGTAATAACTCAGATTAATCTCCCCTTTTTGCACTTCTTTTCTCCCACTCTTTTATTTCATGGTGTTCTTGGCTTGAAGGCTCAGAGAACATGGGCTGTTGTCTGTGGCTGCCAGGTATGTAACCTGAGTGGTGAGGAGACCTTGAGGTGCTCATGTTGGAAGGGCACACTGGATCACTGCGTGGATTTATCCTCAATCTAATGAAGTTTGTATTTTTAACACTTGTATGCAGATATAAGGAGACTGCACTATAAATGTTAATGTTGCATGTTAATGACAGATGTAGAGAGAAGGCCTTGACGTTTTCCACTGAATGCCCTGTAAAGATTTCACTCGCCAGCCAGCCTCTGTGGTGTGATGTGAAGTGAAAGCCAAGGCGGGGTTTGGCACTGGACGGCCATTTTGTGTCTAGTCTGATGCATGGTTTCACTAGGTGTCACTTTGGCTACATATCACAGTCAGTGGTGGCGGTGGGCAAAGCTGCAGGTCTCATTAGTGTGTGTATACTGCTAGTTGCAGGGTGAGTGGAGAAAACAGGACTGTACAAGAATTTGAAGACATGTTTACCAAGGTTATGGCATCAAAATGACATCATATAGCTCCATGTACAATACTTTAAGAATTCATTGTAGCATCCCTGTGCTATAATTATGTAAAGGGAAGCTGCATTTAGGCCATTGTGACTACCCGTCTACCAATCTGTGACAGCCCAGTGCTCACTCACCTTCGTGTACAGTAAAGTGCTGCTTCTATGCCAGGTATCCAGGGCAGACATGTTGGCGCAGTTTTGACTGCGCAGACAAAAGACACCAGTGTGTGATGGGACACAGACCTGCCGTTTCCCAGCAGCACTGGCATGCCTCTCACTGTAGAATGATGAATAGGTATGTGTCCATGCCACACATTTGCTCACACACGCTTACACCCTCTATCATACACACACTCGCAGAAGTTTACAACCAACCCTTCTAGTCAGGTCACTCAGGCTTTGGCATTGCATAGCACAGGCACACACAAAATCACACAGAGACAGATAGGCATCCTTTTTGTAGCGCTGCAATATTCAGAGCCAGGTGCAGGAAGAAGGGGGAATAAGGTTGTGTTTATTAGCAGCTCCCTTGGTGTTCTCTAAATTGCCTTGTTTGCTCGGCACAAGCACACAAACAGATGCTGTCCTTTCTGCTCTGGGTAATTCTCGGGGTCTCTGGGTATTTACTGAAAGGCCTACCAGTGCCACACACGCAGCCTCATTTGTGCCAGCGCATACGGTCTCCGCATACAAACACTAACACACCAGACCAGAGGACTTGGAAATGCACATTTGCGTGATCATTTTGACCTGACATTCAGAAGTACAGTCGGATTCATATGGCGAAAAAGACATTGTCACTCCAGATAAGTAATTGGAGTTTCCCCCCATATATCAGACCTCACAGTCCGCAACCCTTTCAGCGACACAATTTCACTCTTATTAAGAAAATCTGCATTTAGGAGGGACCAATGCTATCAGTCGAAATTAATCTGCTTTGACTGATCCCTAATGTGACCGCAGTCAACGAGTAATTATTGTCTGGATGGCTATGCACCAGCCTCATAACCACCATCCTCCTTCTCCTGCCCCCACAAAAGAGCTAGTCTTGGTGTGTGAATCCCTCTGCAGTGGGCTGGTTACAGTGGGTACGACAGGCATGTCATTAAGCGCTTGATCAGTGAGTCGTGATTGGCCTGCCCTGTATTATTGTGATTAACGTCTACCCAGTGGACGACTGTCCTGTTGTCACCAGTGATACCATCTGAGATCTTGAGACTCTGGGATGAGGGCCAGTTGAAGAACCAGCTAGTTTGGCAGCACAAAATCGCTCACTCCTATGATGGCTGCTTCTCTAAAATGTGCACACACTTTCCCTTGTTTCCCGTCATTCACAAAATTGAGTGCATGTAACGGATGAAGCCCTCTTTCCCCGTGCAGCTATGTTTGGTCTGTGTGTCTACTTGGATTAGTTAACCCACTACGTCTTCTGCAGCTTGCCTGCTGTATTCCATCCCCATCAGGCCACATGCCTTTTGTCTCTGAATCCTCCTCTTTCTATTGTGTCCCTCTTTCATCTTACACCTCCTTGACCAACAAAGTCGATTTGACTGTGGCTGATTATTTTAAAGAAAGCAGTCTAAGAGAATATGCACATTCTCACTGTACGTCAGATTAGATCACAGCAAGGGGGGTAGCCTTGCACTGACCCCCGTCTCCTCTACTCAGAGTATTGGTAGCTTACACAGAGGGAGCTTTTGCAAACAGGCCTGTGGACCAAACCACGGTTGATGTCTCGGTGCTGCTGCAATTCAAATATTAGAATTTATTGAGTGGAAATTGGTTTAAATAGAGAGCTTGGTCTTAAAGTGTGTTGCAGATAAAAAGAGGATCTAATTTTAGAAGAAAACATTACATTTATAATGGTTGTGTGATTTACAGTGTGAGAATTATGCTAAACTGCAATAAAGATGAGACTTTTTCTCCATCTGTATGCGTGTTTCATTCCTTTGTAATTACTCACCTAAACTCAGACCCCCTTCTCGTGGCTCTCATGTATCTGCTGGTGGAAAAGAGTCAGTTTTGATTATAAAGTAAACGCTGGAGCATCAGACAGAGGGGTTACATGCTGATATGCATTCTATCAGGATGATTTATGCAAATTATGCACATTATTCCCGCAGGAATCTCTCTTCTGAAAGTGCCAGGATAAATTGCCGGAAATTAGCCATAAAATTCACTGTGCAGGGAGTGTGAGGTGAAGGCCGCCAAGGAGCCAAGGACATTGGGCCGCCATGGTTACGCTTGGCCTGGCCTGCCTCCCCCATGCTTGGCATTCATGGCTGTTAAAGACCTCTGCTCAGACAGATACACTGAAGCCTCGAGTAGCACTCAGCACATCAGGAAGATCAGCCAAGCAAGTGTTACACTAACGGCGGAGTTTCATGCTCCAGTAACGTGACAGATTTTCAACAGAGAGAAGTGGATTGTCTGTTTTTTCCTTCTCACGTTATAGATTTTAATCATCTTTATAGATACTTATTACTAGATAGATACACTAGAGTTCCCCTTGAAAATATGAAACTGACCTAAAATTCAGTCAGTGTTTTGAGGCCTTTGTTTACTGTTGACCTTGTTCATCTTAATCTTCAGATTACATTTCAATCTGAAACCTGTCCGGCAATCAGGTAATGAATAGTTGTTTGAACAACACATAAACAAGTAGATCCCAACAGTAAATTGAAGCTGTATTATGTGTGTATTATGTGGGAAGAAACAAAGAAGTGTTTTGTGGGTGTGTGTATGGCTGAATGAGCAGTGAGTGATTCTCACTGTTATTGTGTCATCCTCATGTCTTTATTTTAATGTGAAAGCCAGAGTTAATGAATATCACAGAGTTGAGATGAAATTCACCTCACCTTGACTTTAATGAACCTTGATAGGGTTGGGATCTCCAGATTGATTGGGACAAGTGATCCCTGTCTCACACACACATGAAAAGCACACAGAAAAACACTAACAAAGCAGATAGAGATTCCATCATGTAGCAGTTTTTAATTTTAGTTTTGTTACCTTTTAAAGCTGTAACTGTTAAAGATTTGCGTCACAGTACAGCTGAGTTTAGTGCTGTTTTAGCCTCCTCGCAGCATCCACAGCAGGGTCACTGTGAGCTCCACGTCCACTCTGATCAAACAGTAGCACATTATCTGAACGTTAAGGTCACAGAAATGGAAAGTTCACCGCTGTCCTGAACACACTGTTATTTTTATCACCTTTAAATCATCTCATGATTAGTTCTTTTTTTTTGGTCTTTTTTTTTGTGTGGATCATTCAAGCAACTTCTCAACCAAAAGCAAAGCTCAAAGGCTTTTCTGAGCAACAGCATGGTAGAATGAAAATAAATCAAATTAATTGTCTCTCGGCAGCATTCATAATTTGATTTGCTGGGCACAAATATTTGCGCAACAAGAGCCCTTCACTTCATTGCACCTGTTTTTGTTTCTTTAAATCCTCTTTGCAAGATTGCGGAAATAAAAACAACCAGTGCACCAACATAGCCTGCTCTTTCCACAACAACTCCACAAATTACAGTGCTCTGCCATGACACATGTTTAATCCCAGGGGAATAAAAGAACATCAGATTAGGGCACAAAAACAGAGCCATCGGTAAACAGGGATTAGGGGATTGGGTCCTTAATCTGATTAATATGGAAGCAGTTGGAATATTAGAAATGTTACTCAACACTAGTATTCCAGATGAGAAAATAATCACACTTTGCTACGTCATTTTTTGTCCGCTGTTAGAAATTTCAGAGATAAGCACATCACCATATGTTTATCTGACCTCAGGGAATCCTCAGAGGGAACAAAAAGAAAAACATTTCCAATGTAATGAATTAGGAGTTCATGTGGGAAGCAGGAAAACATGCACTTAGCACACTGATTGTTTTAAGTATTTCAGGAAGCATGGGTGGAGTGTCGATAATCTGTTGCATTTTCAGAATAAATAATAAAACAAACATTTTTCTTTGATGAAAGACATTCAGTGCAGTTTCTTGGCTACAGCACATTCTCTCTAAATACACTGTAAGAATAACTTTTCATGAATATATGCTTCAACATGCTTAATTAAACAAAAATATAACAGTACACAAATTAAAAAACTGAGTTACAGCAAAAGTCGCTTTAAGCATAGATTACCATGGAGCTGATTTAATTTTCCAATCAGACTTGCATTAATCTAGAAAACTACTGCATGTCTTGTTGTTTCATTGGTAATGTGGCTTATTTCATGCATTTCCAGTTCACAAAGAACACCATAGTAACATTTCAAAGGTTGGCATCATATATTTTTGGTGTTAAGTGTCTTGTCCTGCTTTTAAAAAAAAAACTAAATCCATTCTCATACTGGTTTGATATCTCTAATGAAAGCGGAAGCAAGTTGGGCATTTGACCATCTTTACAATAAAGGGATAATTCAGCTCAGCCTGTGTGACCGGCTGAAAACAACGTGTCCAAAAAACTGAGCTTTTGTAAAGATGTATAGATGAGTGTCACTTAGCGTCAGTCAAAAACTAGAGAGGCGTGACTGTTTAAAAAAAAATCATGCTTAAATTTGCAAAGGATTCTGTCCATAAAAAGTATAATAATGCTTTTTTTACATTGCACTTTTTTAGTGGAAGTTAAACAATGAAACAGGTGAACCTTGTGGTTGACCCCTACAGTTGCAGTCTGATGAGCCTACATTGTGTATGCTCAACAAGAAGACAACATTATGCATTGCTATCAGTAGCCTGACAAAAGTGAATTACCTCCCAGCGGTTGATTTGGAACCTCAGCCAGTGCAGCACATATATTTTTATACACAATGTATGACACAGCATGGAGGAATCCATTGCCAGAGTTTTGCCTGTTACTGTTATATGAGGGTGACATTTCAATTCAGTTTACCTATGTATATTTTGACTTTAATGTTTATCATCTTTAGCATACATCACACCCCGTTATGAACAGACACCATGTTCAACCTTGATATGGTAAATTGGACATTTTGTGCTTTATGAGAGGGGTGTTTTTATCCACCTCTTCTATTCATGAGCCTCAAATCCTGCTGTAAATGGTTTTAAGACAGATTCAGCTTTATTAAACTCATGAATAAGAATGATGTTTTCTATTATGACGAGTAGCTCAGTTTTGTGGCCACTGAAAAACGCTTGGTTTCCTATTTTCACAAACCTCTTTCCAGTCCAACATAACACTTCTGGGACCCTTGTGTGTACATGGCACCTCATGTACGCACATGAGAATCCACATCAGGAGGAAAATAATGCATTTTGATTTTGAATGTTCTACTTTGCCGAGATATATTAGTTGTAAAAAATTTTATGCTGTGTTTTGTTTTCCACACACATATGGCTCTGACTCACCCCTGGGGAATGTCCTCTTCTTGGTTAATGTGAATATTAGTATGGGTTAAATGTTCCAATCAGTTGTGCATTAATGCATATTGCATAATTAATGTTTTTTGTGAAGTCTCAGTTTCCAACAGCAGGAGGGGAAGAAATACCCTCTGTTCAAACTTGAAATATGGGTTTAGCCCTGTAACACAACTTGTGGCTTGTTTCTGTTGATTAAGGGCCTTTCTGTGAAGAATCGAGGTGTTCGGGAGTGTGATGGGATTAAATGGGACACTATAATGTCCCTGTTGTCGGAACAGCTCATCATACAGACACAAAGCTCAGATCGGAGTCTGGCAAAAATCATGAAACTGGGATGGAATTGTACATTTGAAATGTTGAACTATGTTCTTACACATTTTTCAAGACATAAAACATCAATTTAGTGACTAAAATATTTTCACAAATTTTTCTACAAAGATTTAATAAGGAAAATATATGGAAGAGATATAAATGAAACACGATTTACTAAACTTAAAAATAAATATTCAGTTGTCTGTTGCTCCCTGCTGGAGTTTGACATTGAATTTAGTGACTTTCTTATTACAAAGCCAATGCTTTTCATGTACATCTATGCTGTAATCACAGAAATTGCTGGGTGGAAATATGACCTCTGTCCATGGTGCTGAAATCTTCTGATTTCAAATGAGATTTGGCAACTTTGCACCACAGTTATAACAAATAGTTTTAAATAAGGATAATTTCATGACATAAATATGACTAAGATATTGTCTTCCTGTGTAAATGGTAAACTTTGCCTTTTGTATTTCAGATGTATCACATGTCGTTCAAAAAGTTTAATCCCACTTCCGCTCTAAATGTTTGTCCTCCATTAATCTGGTTTCCCACGTTGTTATTGCACAACATGTTTAAGGAATATTTCGTTTGGCACCCATCAAATTTTCGATGTGGACAAAGAGGGAGTCGTTCCCGACTGCAGCTGATGGCTGCGTAGTGATTGAAGACACCAAATTTGCGGCAATGAGCACGGTCGTGATTACATTTCTTAATCACATTCTGGAGCTCTAATTGCCTCAGCGATGTGTTTCATTATGTGGAGCCAGGTAATACAGTGACAGTTTTCATACACACTTGTTTTCGAATTATAGTATCATTACACACCGTCATGGAAATCATTCTAGTAATCACAATAAAGGTAACCAGAGGTGGTTGTTTCTGTTTAGTTTTTTTTCTTTCCCGTGGAGCCCCGAGGCTGTATTCAGCTACCACATCTGGCCCAGAACTTGGTGTGAGTTTTAGCTCGGGGGAAACACACACACACACACACGCACACACAAATAGTTGCCAGTTTGTATGAAGTGGGAAATGATTTAAGCTGGTTTCTCTCGTGCTTTACATCTAGTGAAGGTAAAGAATCTGATTTTTTTTTTAAAAGAGGGAGAGAGCTGTATTACCTCCAGAAATCGCGATGATCTGCAGTACCATGTTGGAAGTTGTGGCACCACAAACAAATTTCAATGAAAGCGTCAATTACAAAATTAAAAAAAAGGAAAACAATTTTCTCTGATTCCACTCACACTGACCTCAAATAAATAATAAGAAGTCTGTGTCTGTTGTTCAAAATATTTTAATAAAGCTTTGAACACTCAGATACATACAAACGGCCCTCTTTGCTCATAGAATAACCAAGGTATCTACAATAGTCCACAGCCTGACCTGACAACGCGATTAATCTGAAGAGTTCATGTTGGAGATGAAAAAGGAACGCAGTCAATACATAAACTTAGTAGACTACAATGGAAGCAAAATATCTATCATAAATATCCAAATGAATAAATTACAAAAGACACATCGAAACAGCACCTTGATTCAGGTTTTATATTTTTTTCTGAATTGGCATTTCATCACAATGTCCCAAACATAAATCGCAGTAAACATGCGTAGCTTTTAACAAGAGTCCGGATTAGCACATAAATATCTGATGGATCGGACCGTCTAACTTGTCATCTGTTTTATTTAACTTTGCTCATTCACAACATTCCACGTGCTCAATAGAAAAGTTCGTGAAAACAGGCCTGTGATTATATAAAAAATTGTCTCTGATGTGAATGAAAGAAAATCCGCAAATCAACAAGAAAGCAGCAGAAAGTGAGGCTGGACTAACGCTCCGGGGAAGGTGTCCATCTATTCAAGTGAAAATGTCGCGAGTTGCCAGGTCACCTCAGTCTCCAATATGAGATCCATCACAGAGCAAGTGATCAACAACAGGCCTTCATCTACCTCAGTTTGGTCTTAACTGTCGCTCATACCAGCACTTTAAGGATGATTTATTTACACAATCAAGTATTGTTTAAACAAAAAGCGCGTTTTAATGCATTTAGTAAGTGTTATAAAAGTATTCATCGGTATTACTTTTTGTGTCTAACCTAGTGACTTCAACAACAGCGGTCTCACTTGTTTTTTTCCAAAAGTGTCCTCAAAAGTGGGATCTGTTCTCTCGTGTGCTTCTCGGAGTCTTTGTCAGGCGCAGTTAAGGCTTGTCAGTGCACTGTTTGCAAAGGCTGGAGGTGGCGTTGTTGAACAGGGCACATTTGTCGGGGCAGGAGGAAGCAGCCACTCCGGTGGGGAACGGGTATCCAGGCGGCTGCTCGTACGCACCCAAACCGGGAGCCGCAAGAGCAGTGGTGGCTGGTATCGAAGCTGCTGATATGGCTTGGCCCTGGTTGAGATACGCCACCAACCTCCTCATCTCCTCCAGTGCTTGCGCTTGCATGAGGATATAGTTTTTGGCGAGCAGCAAAGTGGCAATTTTGGAGAGTTTCCGCACAGACGGGCTGTGCGCGTAGGGTATGACCCCTCTGAGCTCGTCAAGCGCGTCGTTCAGATCGTGCATCCGTCGTCTTTCTCTGGCGTTGATGTTTAGCCTCAGTAATTTCTGCTCTTTGGATTTCTTACCTCCTTCGCCTTTCCCCGTTGACACTGTCCGCCCGTCGCTCAGAAGGACCATGTCACACCTGCCGTCACTGTCATCGTCGGGGCTCTGCTCTCCGCCGCTGCTCTCGGCCGCCGAAGTCCTGTTGGCGTTCTCCCCGTACTTGACACACAAAGATCCGGTCGGCAGACCCAGCGTACCCCCTCTACCTCCTGCCAGTCCTCCCGGTTGAATTGGGTCTGGATCAGCCTGGTCAAAGCAGCTGATCGGCGACTGGCGGTCTCTAGCTGGTAGCTCAATGCCGGCCGACGATCTGAAAGGATCCATCTTTTTGGAGGACACTGCGCTGAGAGTTTTGTGAAAAATGTCCCCTGCGCTTCCGTTTAAGTTCATCCTCCTATCCATAGCCTTGTAGATTCCGCGTCGTCACAGGCTACGGTCGCCTCTGGAAACTCTTGACGCGTCTCTGTGAGTTTCTACCTCTGTCTGTCCCTTACTAGTAGAGTTGCGAGTCAGCGGTGAAGTTGTGGGCTTGCTCCACTTGTCAGCTGAGGTGTAGTGACGAGGAGGAGACTCGTATAATAAGTGCTGCTCTCTCCTGCCTATCTCTCTGTCTGCGTCTGATTCACCTTCACTTTGTCTCCACGACGGTCCTCGTTATGCACAAGACGCTTCACTCTTTTTACATCATTATCTCGAGGCGGGTTATTAAAAATGATTCGCCTATTGGGACAGAGACACCCTCTCACACTCCACCCAATCAGGTTAACGTTTTAATTAACTGCGTTTAAAGGATGACAATACCGCGTGCGCTCAGTCTCTCCCTTTGAGGGAGTGTGTATTGTCAGCTCTGTTTAACGATGTTTTTAGAAATCATCCTGATCGTGAAAAGGCCTGCTTTAATTATTTGCTCTGGTTTCATTCACATGTTTGTTTCAGGAGAGACGTTGGGGTGTAATACTGCGAGCCTTTATTTAAGTCAAAGTTGATAGACTCTTTGTTTAATCTAATGATGACTTTTATTTCTTTTGATACGATTGTTTTCTCTCCCCTTAACCTTTATTTGAAACCCAGCGTTTTATTTCTGTCATTAAAAAGCCAAAACTGAACATGAAACTGCTGCAGAAAGGAGTTGCATTAACCATTAATTTTCTCTCAAAACCGCAACTATTTGTCTCCCCTTTGCTTTTGCCTGCTTGCAGAGTTTTACTTTAAGTCAGTCGTCTCCTCAAATAACCTGGAATCTGTTTTTCTGCATCTGACTTTGTGAGCTTTTCTATCACAAAAGTCTGATCTATTAAGAATGACTTGTGCTCATACTGCCATCTTCTGGAGATAATGGTGTAGTACATCCAATAAAACATCTTTATTCTGCTTTCTTTAACCACACAGTTTAACCACAGGACCAGTAATATATTTATTTAGTTAAAACAAACAAACAAACTATAAAGGCATATTTATTGATTATAAAGGTTGTAGTCAACATCATAAGGCTCGAAACTGTAATGAATATTTTAGTTGTTTTCTTTGGGAAAAATTTGAAAAGGTATTTATTTCTTCCATTCAGAGAAAAAAAAACAAAAGCCAAAGATCATTTTGCAAATATCTGGCTTAATAGAAAGTTGAAAACAGGACAGTGAAAATGTGTCACAAATTAAAACTGACATATTGTGTTGCTTTTTGAAAGATTCTGGTTTACTTTGATGCCAGGCCTACATTTTGCAACAGTTGAGATGGGGGCAACAAAAGCATGTCAAATTTGTGTAATACTTTAAAAACAACACTAACTAACAGAGTGAATAGATAAATAAATAGACCCATCAGTACTGAGGAAGATGGATAAATAGATCTCCATTCTAAAATACAGAATGGATAAAAGGTTTAACAATTTAAGAATGTTTGAAGTGGTAATGTTGCAAAGAATTTGAGGATGACATCATTATGCATGACATCTTCATGTTACATTCAGATCCTCAGGCAGTGGTCCAATAAAAACATGTTCTGTATGCTGTATGGTTAACGTGCATAACTCTGAAGATATCATCAACAATGAATGATATGTACATGTTTGAGAGTTACATAAGCTCCCATCCAGTCATCTTCATTTTAGAGAAAGCCTCACTTATATCAGCAGGACAATGTGAGGCTACTTTCTACATATATTACAGCTGTAATATACTCTATATATAGCTCTGTAGTAACAGAATACAGATTATAAACTAGACTGCCTGCTTTCCAGACCTGCGACCAATTTAAAACATTTGGAGCTTTATGAAAGGAAAAATACAATAAAGAAGGCGTCAAACTCTTTTATGCACCTGAAATCTTATATCAGTATGTAGTATGTATACATTCACCTGTCCCAAACTTTCTGAAAGTTGTTGCTTGCATTAAAATCAAAATCAAAATGTGCATGAGTTATGATGAAATAAGAAAAGAAATGCTTTTCTCAACATTTCATCTGAACATTTGATACATTGTCTTTGGGCTGTTTTTAATCTAATATTTTTTAGAGTTGGAGTTTGGTTTGTTCACATTTATTAAAGCGTCCCAGCTATTTTGGCGTTTGCTCATTTCGTTCATTTAGGTCTCACTCCATTACGTCTCTCATCAAAAGTTATCTTAGATAGAGCTACGACATGAGATTTGTAAAGGAAAAAATGCCTTACAAAACAGAATCTAGAAGTTTGGGAGACCATAAAACGTGGAGGGAGTTTCCTTTTGGTGATTGTGGGATTCAGATGTTTTCAACTGGGTCTGGAATGTAGGCTAAAAGTCCTTGAATCCTCCTTAATCTTACAAGTTCCCAAATGTACTGAAAGTAATAGTAAAAGAGGAGGAGCCCACATCATGTCATGTAACTGGAAGGTGACTGTGGACAGCTCCAATGGTTTAGGCTCTGCACATATGAACACAGGTGTTTTGATAATCATAGATTGTTCATCAGATCAATACTGCTTGGTCTGGCATCAGAATATGCACCCTCCCCCCCTAAATTTTAAGAAAACCATGTTTGTGTTAGAGGTCTTACACCTTCCTAAACTCCACAGTCGTGGCCAACATTCACTGTATCCCCGGGAACCCCACAGTTAGATTCAGTGTGACCAACTCTGTAACATTCTTCTTCACCTCAGATATTTCAGACACACACTAACAGCCAGTTTTGTAATTGCTTTCACCAAGATGCCATTTGAGGACCCACAGTGCCATGCATTAAGGATGAAATCCATCTCCGTCTCTTAACAAGGTACCATGGCTAGTTACCATGGCATATGTGCAGCACATATCCAAGTTACCTTTAGCAGTGATTATAACTGACTCTGCCAATTGAAACCGTTGTGAATATATTGTGGATTTTTTCATGCTCTGAATCTGGTGCCATGGCAGCTACATACTGTGAAACAGGAAAGGAGCTTAGCAGAAAAGGCTGTTCATGCTTCTTGCAGCGAATCAGCCACTGGAGACAACTACGTTTACTAAAGAATTTTGTTCAGAGCTCATGTTCCTCATTGAAAAACATGGAGGGAAATTGAGTCAGAACAGAAACATTTGATATTTTAATGTGAAAAACCGTAGTGCCATCCTTTGCAATTACTTGAACTTGTCTGCTAGTTAGCTGCTCTATGAATTTTAATCTAGAGGCAGATGAAGAAAAACCTTATTTAGTTTTTAATCAACTATTAATATTGGTAAGATAGGAAATAGTGCAAGAGAAAGAATTATTTTAATTTGTTATTAAAGTCAAAAGAATAATTCTAACTAGACATTAAAATGGCCACCACAAAAAGGTTATTTCTGTTTTTAACCATGATTGTTCTACAATTGATGTCTAAGGTCCGTTCAAACACTAGAGGAAGTACTTCTTAACCTTTTTTGAAGCTTTGGTCATATTGCAATAAACAACTGTGGAGGAAATCACTGCCATCTTACCCACATTAATATTTAATGCTGACTCTTGATCAAAAGCGTGACCAGATGCTGCAAAACATGAAATCAACAGAATCAAAGACAAAAAAATGTTTGCCCTCCTGGACCTCAGTCTTTGTATCAATGGTGCTTTATGCAGCTGCATCAAAAACGCGTTCAACACTTAGCGCCACACATTCAAGGTCAGCGGTTTAGCTCTTTTTCCAGCATATTTCAATTAGCTCATGCTCCTCTCAGGAGCAGAATACTCAAGGAGTTATGATCTAACGAGGAGCACAGACAGTCGCTTTATCCTGAGAACACCTTCATGGCCAATCGGGTCCGGTTAATGAGACAAGATGGGTGAGGACAGTGCCACAGCCATTACAGTCGCAGTGTTCGTCAGCACTTTGCTAATGAGACCATGAAGGCAAAGCTGGAAGAAAAGAGAACATGCTTCAATTTAGTTTGGGACAAAAGGGAAGCTGAGAAACACCAGGAAGTAGTCTTAAACACAGTGGGTTTTACGCAAGATTCAATTCCTTGATTAATTGTTTGTACTCTGCTTTGATCCTGATGTGAGCCAAACTGTTGTTGTGCTTTTGAGTTCTAACAGTACAAAGTTAACATTTTCCCAAGTCAGATGTATTCATTGTAAATCTTAATATAATCCCTTTTGCCTCTAAATTCTTGCCCCTGTTCAAAAATGTTTGGGTCAGCATTGCTCCTCTTGGATGTTTGAGTTTCACTGCAGACTGAAGTACAGTACAATCAGAATTTGATGCCAGAAGCCTCATCTGCGGAAAGCGGAATGCTCCTCTGAACTCACTAGAAAGTTGAGTTTAAGGTTTTCATTTTTGACATTGCAACAGCTCAATATATTCTCATCTTAAGGGTGAAACAGAAACTAACTCTGCACTGCTTGTACAATTAGAAGAGGAAGTGTCCATTTTTATTTTATGTAAATCGGAGTACAATAATTAATGAGATATGTTTTTATGCTGTGGTTGCTTATCTGTCATATCCAAATACATTTCCCTCTGGTAAATACATCTTTCACACCAGGTTATGTCTTTTTTATGGAAAAACTTCATCAGACCCCAATCATTAAAATCAGAGTATGTTTATATGCCTTGAAACATGTTCAAAGGGGGGTTGTGATATGATGTGGTGGTTTCTTCACAGCAAGTGGGATCTGAATTGTGTAGAATTTGTATGTTCTCCCTGTTTCAGTTTTCTCCCACAGTCTAAATACATGCATGCAAGGTTAATTGCTCATTCTAAATTGGCCGTGGGTGTAAGTGTGAGCGCACATGGTTGTTTGTCTCTCTGTGTAAGTCTTGTGGTGGACCGGCAAACAGCCCAGAGAGTACCGCCAAAATGTCAGTTGAGATTATTCACCAGCAACCCACAACCCTCTGGGTGGGATTAAGCCGGTGTAGAGCAGTATTTATTCATTTCTACCACAAGAGGGCAGGCAAGGACTTGTAAAATCAAACCATGTCGATGCAGGAAGAACTGAAGGGAAAGCAAGAGCATGATGAACATGCTTTGTGGCACCCTCATGGATTTCATTCAACTTGAAGATTTTGGTTATCAGCAGAGGCCAGACTGTCAAGCTGTTGAATTCTGATATGAAATATCTGGGGTTTTATTTAAATGTAGAGTTCTATATCGAGACCCACCAAATGTGCGATATTTATGACATGGCACGGAGAGTGCAGTTTCACTCTGTTGGCAACCAAGTTGTATCTCCATTTGTCGTCGTTTTAACATGCCCGACTCCCTCCCACTTGGTAAATGCCGGTGCTGACTGCTTATATTGTTATGGTTGAACAGTGTCTTTTAAGAAAAAATGCATCACTTGATCATGCGCATTATAGATTAAGATGTCAACACTGTTCTGTTGTAGCTTCTGCTTAGGACTCTCGGCGCCTCTTGTCTCATTTGTAGGATTGACAATTTCCCTGGTAGCTTATTTAACTGATATAAATAAAGTAAACAATAATAAGTCGGTTAAAATATTGAACAAACCCCCATTACCACCACCAGGCCCCTCTTCCATCCATCTATCACTCCTGCGATCATTCTCGGATGATGCGCACAGATTCGGATCATTAATCAAGATCAGCTTATTTTCTGTTGCCAGTTCTAAATGGAGCCAGTGTGTTTTTCTGTGAACATCACAAACCAACCTGCAGTATGAATAAAAAAAAAATCTACCACAGATGGTTGGAAGTGTAGCCCTACGAGTCTTGCTCTCAGTTTGTCTGTAACAATATGTCAAAATCTCACCTTTGGAAAAAAAAAAACCCTCCTTCATCATGGTCCTGCTAACGGGTAAAGATAAAGATGGCAGGGTGTTTTTTCACCTGGCTCCCACCGCTCGTGGTCTGCATTCATCTCTTGGGCCACAATTTCAAATCTCTTGATGTTCATCAATAGGACATACCTCCACAAAGATTCTGAGTAGTTCTTATTTATAGCTCACACTGGCAGCATGTTTATGGTTGGCTAATAAATCTAGAGAGCGAATAAATCGTAGGTCAACATCCTCGACATTAACGGGCAGTTTGTGTTATTTGAGATAGTGAAAATGAACATGCTTAACTGAAAAAAAATTTTTTTGGAACAAATAAGCGGAGCTGTCGAGTCAAGCGAACATGCTTTCTTTTTAATATTCGGATGTTCTGCTTGGACAGTAATGTTACATTTGTAGACTTTCCGATTCATCCCCACAAAAAAATAAAGTAGGTTATTTAGACATTAAGATAAATCGTTACTTGCCTAAAAGATTAAATCTTCTTAGAGATACTACCTTCTAATACACTCGCTCGTTTTGCCGTATGTCGGTGTGTATACACGATGTATAACGTCGAAGAGCCCGTACTGCATTCCTGCACTACAGTTAAATAGACTATCCATTTCCGCTTCTGCACCGGCAGCCGAGAGAAACAAAAGGCTGATCTGTGGTGCGCAGATTTCAGCACCACAGAAGGTGGACAGCGCACCGCGCAGCCTGTGTGTGGATGGACAGCTCCAACCGACTCACAGTCACATATGTTCACATAAAACCAGAGCCTTAAAATCTTTTTGTGTATTCACTTTATTGCTGAAAAGAGACAGTACATGAAACCATGCGTTACAGTTGGAAACACAGCAAACATTCAACGAGGACGCCACCAATATTTTTTTTCTTTTAATGTTCACAACCAGCATTTAAACTATTTTCTAGGTGTGCAAACATACGTAGAGAAGAGGATCATCTCTTGGCATTCACCGCGTGCCTTAATTGTAAGACATTAAATCAAGGTCCGCTGTGAACACGGAGAGACACAACCCGATCGTCTGTGTTTGCGTGTATATCCGTCACCAGCTGCATTCACTTCACTGTGGGAAAAAACGCCGAAACATTGAACCTTTCCGTGAAACCTCTTATCATACTTGCAGTCAGACTATTATGCAACTTCCGAGGCCTTTGCCCTGCGACTTAAGATGTTTTGGGATGTCAATGTGTTTAAAATTTTAAAGAAATAATCCAAAGCATCCCGCATGGATCAAAATAGACCAAATCCTTCCCTGGTTGTTGTTAAGGCCTACCTTATATACTGGGAAAGAAAACAGAAATTATCTTAAAAGCTGAAAATATGTATACGTCCCAGGCCGCTTTTGCAGGTAAATAAGGAATCCGCTGATCAGTTTTCGTCGCATAGAGCGCATATGGAGTCCTTCATTATCCCATAATGCACCTGCAAAAAAAAAAAGCAAACAGAAAATGTATCATGAGCTTCATATAGAGTTGCAAATATCAAATTCTAATATTCCACATTGATCAGAGAAGAAAAACCGCTCTTGACGTCCAAAAATAGGTGTAGAAAAGTCTCTGTCCACGTGCTGTGTATTGATTTTTCTAGTCACAATGTTTTTTTTTCCCTCCCAACACATTCACTCACATACATACGCCTCAGCCCTTACTGGTGGGTCACAAGTTAAAAATGCCGCAAATCTCAAAACGGGGCAGCTGAAGAACATCGGAAACTGCGGGTGTCCACGCGCGTCCAATTGCCATCTCACGGAGGGATATTGTGACCGAGCTGTGAGGCGCGAGCCCAGCACCGACACCACCTAAATGGGACTGATCTCTCTGCGTCCGGTCTTTTCCTCTGACTTTGGGATTAATGGTGCTCCAGCCAAACAAATGAGGCATCTGCCTTTCAGCACAAGAGGATTGGGATGACGAGGGGGTGGGGTGGGGTGGGGGATTGTTGACGTCACCAGGCAAACAGATGTTCCTCTATATTACCCAGCGTCCTCCTCATCACTACCCTGTGTCCTTGAAACTAGGAGGGAAATCGACGACTTTTCAATATGAATAATAAGTTTTCGCGAAAACTCGTTCATAGTTCTGCTGTGGGTTGGTTGAGTCTGTGCGCGCGACAACAAAAACGCCAACAACGGTGCCGCAACTTGCGAAGCCCCAAACCTTGCATTGGCTGTGAACAGTTATGCAACATTGCACTATTTAAGAAAAAAAAAGGATCACGCAACACTCACGCAAATACAGGATCGCTCGGGCATGCGCACTTGCCCTCTCTCGTGCACTCCCTCGCACACACGGTGATTAGGGAGGGATGCTTGTGTCTCGATCTTGAGATGCGAGTGTTAACAAATGCTGCATTTGGCTTCATGTGGTTAGTTACAGATCATTCAAAGTCCCTGAAAGAGGTTGTGAAATCAGTGACACTCAATAAAACGTTGACTGCACTGCACCTGTTATGATGAGGTTATACAGACACACTGCAATGCAATGTAAGCGTGTCCTTTTATTGTTTGCTCAAAGATGCAAAGGGACGAATTCCTTTATTAATTATCCAAACTTTATCGGAGGCTGACGGAGATCCATGCTCTGGTAATCCAGTGGAATCTGCTGTGGTTCAGACTACAGTAAAAACCAGTCCACTGTCAATTAATGTGATTTTTAAAAATCGCCTGTTTTTGAATGAAATCTGGAGGGGGCTGCCTGCTCTCTAAGTTGAACCTGACCGAGCTGACGAACGTACCTTAACCGGTGACCACATCCATATTTTCCTATTAAAGAGCAAAGTCCCTGCGTTAAACGCCGTATAGCGGAGAAGAGGCGCAGGCTGGTATGGTAATTGCAGTGAATTGCCCCACTCGGTAGAACAGAGAGGAGCTGGGCACAGAAACAAAGGGAATCGCCATTTTAGACGGAAACGTTCCCATCCCCTTGAAAACCGGGTGACTCTCTCATCCACCGTCATTTTGGAGTTTCACCGCAGCTCGTCAGCACATCACTCGGCGATATTTCGGGTCCCAAAGAAAACGACCCCCATTGTCCTCAAGCGCCGCGGAGCTCAGCTAACAAACGATACGGCTCAGAAATCCACCGTCCTCTTTACCCTTCTTAATGATTATGCAACCGTCGACGTGAAACTATGTTTAGGCTGCAGACTATAGGGTTCGCCGAGGATTTAGCTCGCTCTTTTTTTTCTTCTTCTGTGAAGTGCTTTATTCCCTGAAGCCCGCATTAACAATGGCAAGTGCAGCGTGGATGGAAAAGCGATGGAACAGGACCGTTATATCTCTACGGATTCAGTTTGATCGCTGCTTCCCCTTTAATCTATCTATGATTTACTAACGTCTGAAGCATAAACACACGCTCAGATTATGAATAATTGATTAGACAGTTGATCATAAAGCAGATGCAGGAATAAGATACTCACCATGATATGGTCCGCGCCATATGGTGGATCCCAGCACACTGTGATATATTTATCCGTGTGCTGCTGTTTTCTCACTTCATTTAAGCATTATTGCTTCACTGCATGTCTTTTCATCGCGGAGGCAGACGCTTGTATTCCCGGTTCCTTTCAGTGTAGCGGCGAGCAAGCAGAGACTCCGTTTGGCGAGAGGCTGATACTACCAATGAGAGCGACGCTGTAGCCTCTGCAAAGCATGGCTGCGCTTCCTCGCTTCTTTTTTTTTTTTTTTTTTCAAAAAGAGGGCAGGTCGTTCTGTGCATTACAATGAGTAAAATCGCTCTCTTTCTCAGCCTCTCTCGCTCTCTCCTCGCACGCGCGCGCGCACCCACGGGCTTATACATTATAATGCGCGCTCGTTCACACTGGCACGCAAATATGCGCGCTCCAGAAGCCTTATAGATCTTTTTGTATGACCATTTGGCTGTTTTACCTTATTATTATCAACGCGCGCTACGCTGGATTTTAGTGTGTTAAAGCACAATGGTCCTGCTGTGGTTAATGTCTGTGTAATAGTAAAGCTACATTTTAACTGTGTTGTCGGATCACTGCCTCGCCGGCTACAATTAATCATGTTTAATGCCGTTTGTCTTGAGAGGTCCATTAGTGCGTTGCAGTTTCACGCATCAGGCCACTAGATTGCAACTCAGAGTCTATAGGCTGTTAGTCCACTTGTATGTTGAACCTGCCCACATAAAGGAATATTTTATAGCAAGAATAAAAGAAATCTGCATCTTCTGTCTGCACGCATAGTTGAAACTTCTCCCAGATGAGCCCTTTCTTCACAGGCTGTTTTAAAAAATCTTTTTTTTTTTTGCTCACTTTCTAACGTTTTTCCTCACCGTAAGTTTTGACGTGCAAAAGCACAGACCTCATCTTGGTTGTGTGTGCATTCAGCACCGAGGCAGTAATTGATTGAAGCAAGTGCTGCCCCGCACGCCTCGCTTGTATCGCCTTTTGACTCCCAGGCAAAGATCCAATCGAGACCAGGGCCCACGGATGATGTCATTCGAGTAACCTCACTAACCCCTGTAACCAAGGCGGAACACAAAAACCTGATAATGCTTATTACGCCAAGCTTTTAATTCATACCTGATTCCGGCTTTAAAATGCCCTGCAGATGTTATTCACGGTCTTTTCCCTCCAGTTTTCTCCTTCTGTCATCTCATACCCTGAACATCCACTCTGCTACTGTTTTTTGGTTTCACTGTGTTACAGTGTTTGGCCTTTGACGGCTGCAAGAATCCAATCAGTGCAATGATGCAACATTGTGATGCAATCCGGGCGAACACACCACGAACAGCGTAAACGTTTAGTCAAGATTTTTCCTCTTTATTTTGAGGCTTGGAGGGAATCTGTGCCCGGGCTTGCGTCAGGCTTCATATAGAGGGAAGTTTGAAAGCTGCTTTTTCTCTGGCAAAGAGGGGGGTAAAGCTATTGTTCCCGCTGAAACAATGGGAGCTGCGGGGCGACATGCAGCGGTGCGCACATGAATGGCAGGGCTCCGGGATGTGTGTGGGTCAGTGGCCCGAGGTCTCCGTCCCAAAGCCCCTTTCCCAGCGCCCCACAATGCACCCTTACAAGGTCGGAGCTCCTAGGGGTCACAGGCCACCCCCTTTTGTCCCGCACTTCAAAACACATAAACATTTATTAATCAAGAGCCAGCCACTGGGCCCCTCTGCTGAAAAAAAGCGGTGGGAGAGTAGAGGGGCGATGAGGGTGGAAAGAAGTGAGGGAGAAAGAATGAAATGACCAGTCACAGCAGATGCACATTCCATTATTTGGGCAGAGTTTGTAAAAGTTACAGCCACTCTGTAGCGAGAAGCCGGCGGATAGAAACACGAGGCCAAGTAAGGCTGGATTTGGACTAAACATTAAACTGTACCCCGTCCATCTGGTTCGCACGTCTGTTGGATATGCGTTCAACATATCTGGAATGGGATTTCTGACACTTTTTTCTCCACACCTGAGGACTCAAAGGACAAAAATGGGGGGTAAAGCCATCTACACAGAATTCAGTCGATTTGAACTGCAGTTTCAACTGCATAAATCAGTTAGCGGCAGCGCAGTGTCACAGTGAAAGCAGTTCGTTAATATCAAAACACACGGAGACTGCAAAGTCGAAACGCCTTCCATAGGCGCAGCTCTCCATCATGTGAACAAGTACAAAATTAGAATTCAGGCGAAATCGAAATCTGTTTCTGTATCTTCGACCGAGGCTACTCTTTTAGACCAAAACAAAGGAATGACGATAATAATCTAGGAGCAGGCCTCCCTACAGCTGCAGCTTGACTACAAATAAATTAATTTAACTGAGGATCAAATAACACGTTGTCCTGCGAAAAATAATCGACATTCATTTCATTTTAAATGTGTTCGCCGGCATTAAAGCACCGCAGTAAGCATCGGTGTTGGTCATTTCGGGGGGAGGGGGTCGGTGTAACGAATTTGGAGCCGGGTTAAAAGTACAAATTTATGTCTGTGTGTAGGAGAATGTGTCCAGGCTGCTGGAGGCTGTGTGCTCTGCAGCAGTAAACGCTGGAGTTGCATCGAGATGCTTTCAACGCTGCCTGTCTGTCTGCTCCCCTTTATATTTTTGATCAGGCCTCCCCTCCAACATCACAAAGCCTGCACGACGTTTCTGTTATTGTATTACAATATTCTCCTTAAATTGTACACCAAAACTGATTAAATGCATTGATATATATCTTTTACATTTAGCATCCCTCTCAATGGTGAAACCTGAAATTCTAAGATAGTGATTGACTTCTAATTCCTGTTTTATTTTTGCTCAACATTTTGATTAAAAGACAAGGTGCATGAGTTAGATTTTTTTTTCTGTGTTAAAATGTGTTCCTGAAGGCTGTGTGGCATCATTCATATCATTATTCTAACTACTTAGCTACTGGTTTTTTTGTTCTTATTGTTGTTATTCTCGTCATAGTTTAAAGGTTTCTTCAAGTTTATCAATGTATTTAAACACCAGAATCCTTATTATTAATGTGAGAAGGTAGTAAGAAAGAAAAAAATTGCTTTAATTTTCTGACATAAATAAAAAGATGCATCATAGATCATCAACAACACAGAGAGGTAAACACACCCACATTACCACAAAGCAATAGCTGTCGCCCTACAGTTTTTGTGGAAATATTTAGAATAATTGGTTGAATTATCTGGCTATGTGCACTTTTACTAATGACATTTTCCTGCTGTTGCTTTATATCTAAATGCAAGCCTCATCACAGCTGTAACGTGCAACCCTATTTCTATATGAATTATTGCATCCTGTAAATGTTTAATGAATATCTATATTAAAAAACTAATACATTTGTGATATAATGTCTAAATGATCATTTTGTTAGTGAGTTATTGTTGCATTTAGGTTCACAATCCAGTTTGAAATGGACCAATAGGTTGTGGTTACTGAATGTGTCTCGTTTGATTAAACCACTTACACAAAAACTGTGCTTGTTCTTTGATCTTTCCTTAAATTTGAGAACCTCATTTTTAAAAAGATTTTAGCCATTTGATGTAAGCACAATATCATGTGTAGTGAGTATTACTTGAAAAATGTCCATGTGTGTTACAGTGTTCCATGTTCCAGGAGTCCTGACCTGTAATGAACAGACTCCAGAATTAGTGAACAACCCAGCAGATCATGCTGTATCAGGACATGACCTCATTGCAATTTTTTTCTTCTTTCAAACCGATCCTGATGGTAACGTTTGCCTGCCTAACCTGAGCAGGGACGGTACGCTCCCTGAGCTAACATCAAACACCAAGCAGCAGTTGTTATTTCATGGTTGCGTGCAAGCTGAACCAGGTCAGCTGCACTGGGTTACAGGCCTGCTGGCTGTGCTTGGAGTGTCCTCCAAAGTGAGCATGCTGCAGACATTTGTACTTTCCCCCTCACTATAGAAATATTCTTTTACAGATTTGCTGTAGTTCCTGCTAAGATAGCACATTTCAGGATACCTGTTATTTATTGATATGTCGGAGAGGAGATGTCTTTTTTTAGTGGTGGAGCTTTAAAACAAGAATCTCTTGAAATAGCATATTAAATGTGCTGCTGGGTTCTGATAAGAGAAAATAGAAAATGTTCCTTGGTGAAGATAACCTGAACCTTTTAATACCACCATGCAATTACTTGCATCCCAGTCATGTTGGAAGAAATTGTGCCTTCCACTAAACATTAGGAGGTGGCTGAATTCTCTGTAAGTACAGAGATGGATACTTTGTTCTCTGTACCCTTGTATTGCTTTGTGTGAGCGAAGCAAGGATGAGAGTGTGGGACCTTCCCCCTCTGACATTAGCAGGGGGTCAAATGTGCATGTAGGGCACCGGGCTCTCCACCTCCCCTCTCTCTGTGATGTTAAATGTCAACCAGCACCATCCACAGAAAGCAAGGTGAGCTTCCATTATAATGCTTCTGCCAGGAGATCACTGCGTCCGACTCCCAAAGCCATGTTTCTCTTGTGTAGAGCAATTAAAGCTGTAAGAGAAGGGAAATTTATTGAACCATTAACCTGCGGTTTTCTTTTCTCTTGTGAAGTAGATGGTTATAGGGTTGTTCTGCTGAGAGGAAAGCCCCTGGCTTTAATGTCAGTTTAAGATGAGAAGCCTAATCTCGATTTGTTTCAGAAAGGTTTGTGTTAACAGCTATAAATGTAATGAATCCTGTGAGCTGGCTTTTGTGGCCACAAAACAGTAATTGGATTAAACAAATGAATCAATTTTGGACACAGGTGCTTGTCTTTCTGGAAATCATTTTGCTCTAATAACTTGTATTCCAGCGCTGCTGCTTCACGTTGCTCCGTCACAGTTATTTTTCAGAACAGCCGCAGCGGGGGAGATATGATCAGATTACTGATTTTATGAGAGACAGTGTGGATTAATGTATAGTTCAAGAACCGCATTCCATGCTTATCCAGTTGTCTCTCTGATTTGAGATACACTTCAGTGTTTACGCCTCACCAGGTGCACGAGAGGTTAGATGTAAATCTGCATCAGTGGCAGAAGCACCTTCACTCAGAAGTGGGCAGCAGTCAGGACTTTGCTCTGCACCTCCACTGCTCCCTAATATGAAGCGTATTGAAGCCCAATCAGCAGGTCTGTTCCAGCCTTGTAAGTGGATTTCTCTCATACCCCCAAGGTTTGTGAAATGGGGGTCAATGGGTCTGTTATTGTTTTTCTCTGCCTCTTTATCCCCACATAGCTCTGTGATGTCAACAGTGAAGTGACAGAGAGAGCAGAAAAGGAAAGGGGGGAAAAAAAGCCGCAGAGGAAATAACTGCTATTATGATTTCAGCGCATTTTCACTCTCAACAGGGCCACAATTGTTCTGTTGGGCATGGATGCATACCCATATGAAGAATGGAAAAAGGTAAATATCACTTATCTTCCCAACAGTTCGAAATGAAACAGCAGCATCTTACAGAGAGCTGCTGAAAATATTGAGTTTTGGCTTGAATGCATCACAAAATATAAAAGGTTCCTGTATGTCACAGACCAAACAGCAGTTGTCACACAGGAAGTGTCCAATAAGTGGCAATAAGGATCCTAAAGAAATATTAAATATATGAACTGTGCCATTTCTAAGTGGTGCTTATATATTTCTCAGCAACATCACTGTTATAACATTTCCAGGTTTTCACTTTTTTTTCCACCTTGCTTCTGTGTGGGGAAAAATAAGAAACATATATTTTCCTCTAATGTGACCGAAAATAGAAACATTTTGTACAAAATTGTTGCTCGGGTGGAAAGCGAAATGGCATTGTTTTCCTCTGCGTATCACAGCCTGGTGCCATTTATTAAATGAAAGTGGGGATCAGTTATGAGTTGGAATTTTATGCCTCTGTCTGCAATGTGATCATAGCACCAAAGCGCAGCCATAAATTTCTTTTTGATATAATTGTATTAATGCAGCGAGTAATGGATGAGCATATGTTTCACACTGATTACTATCCCTCTCTGACTGTGTGTCCTAGTTGCCTTCCCATCGCCTGACTATCGGAATGAGAATGTGTGCCTTGAGTTAATGCTGATTGCAGCAGCTGCCAACACATGAATCTCCATGGCAACAATAACGGTTGCCAGGCAACCATGCTCTTTTAGGGACACTGAAAGAAGCCCAAAGGCTTACTAAAAATATATATGGGTATAGTACTTCTTGAACGCCTCAGCCCTATGAACAACGTGCTCAGAACGACGAACGCTCAGTGCTTAAGACCGTGTATGCTATTTTCTCTCATTCAGCTGCAGTGCGCGGTGACTCTGATGTTATTCTATTTTGACTTGAGCACTCAGCTCCAAATGGCAGCCACAAATACTGATACCTTTCTCGACACCAACACACAGAGCCTTGGCATAGAACTGAAAGCTTTTATGAGGTTATGGAGCTTATTTGGGGCTGTGGACGGTCTGGCTCACTGAGATAGTGAAGGTTTTCTTTTTTTTCCTTTTTTTTCTTTGCTTGGAAAAATGGGGCAACTGTCAGCCATCTTGGCTCTTGTGTCGAGCTTCCCCTTGCAGCTCGCACAGACTCAGGTGGCATGCGCACATGCTGTGGAACAAAGCATTCCATCAGCGCAAGTGACATCACTGCAGTCAGCTCAGCTGTTTCTGCCTGTGCTATAAATAGTGTGGTGGAAACGGCGGATTGCCTATGCAGAAAATATTTAACTCCTGACCTGAAGCCTTGAGAGATTTTTCTTTTTTTTTTCAACCAAGTAGTGAACTGCATCTATGCCAGTGCAGCAATCATGAAATATGGGCTTCCGCCCACTTTTCTCACGGTAGTGTGTCTAAGTCCTTGCACGGTATATTAGGATAGAAAATAATATTTTGTCGTATGCAGTGCTTTGACACATGAATTATGGAAGTTTGAAAAGTGATGTTTGTACTTGTTAACCATGAGATGTGAAATCTACAAGCAAGTATACTTTGTGGAATACAAAGTAGATGTTGTTGTTTTTGCCCTTTGGTTTGGAAGATTTCCTCGTGTCTTCCTCTTTACATACACATTTTTTATGTTTTGTTGCTACGCTTGTTTTATTATAGAAACAGACTCTGCAACCTCTAGTTGTGAAGCATGAAATTACAGAGAGCAGTGACATTTGAATACTTTGCAATAGCTCTCATTAAATAGGTCATACCTCCACCTCGGCTGATAAAGCACCTTGTATCACAGACAGGAATCGCGCTTGTGTCACGACTGCCTAACAGCACTTCAGTCATTATGTCACGCTAATTGGAAAACTGAGGTGTGCTTTTAAATTTTGCTTTTAAGACGATTTGTAAATATATTTTAGATCTAACCTTTTTAGTTCGAAGCTGTTTGAACAAGGTGGTTTGCTAAAAAAAAAAAAAGTGAATGTAGAGGTGCAGCTTAACACAAGTGCAAAGATAACAAGGGGAGTGAAGCGAGGGAAAAGCTCAGTCACACACATACTGAGATCAGGAAAACCATCACAATCATTTATACTGTAGCTTGTCTACTTGTTGTCTGCACTGGCTTTTTCTCTGCTCTCTTAAAAACACTTAAACTAACACAGCAGGCGAGCCAAGTCCTCTTTCATCCCTGCGCTTACTCGCTCTGCAGTAGCCGACGAGTCCAGCCAGCCATGCTAAGGGTCGTGGTGTGGCTGGCCAGGTGCCAGGACGTGTGCAGGGGGCTATGCCATGGCGTTGGCCCTTGCAGACTGGCAGCATTTAGAAGCGTAAAGGCATTCAGAGGCGTGAATGTCCCTTTGTCTCAGAGCAGTGTGCCAGGGTAGCTCTAATGAGGCAGCTCTTTGTGGCAGGCCTCTCAACATCAAGTGGGCTGGTGGACTCATTAACCTGACTACTGCAAATAAAGCAGGCAGGCACAAGAGACGCCTATGATAGCACACTTAAGGCCCTGCTGAATCCCCCCACCACCATCACCATCACCTCCCTCCTCTTTTCCCTCTGGTCTCTCAGGCTTCCCAGGGCTCCTCTGATAGGAGGAAGCCAGCCTCTGGCCTATTTCAGGTGTCCCAAATAAGGCATGGGGGTGATCTCCACTTTTCTTATTCTGTCTCCTTCGTACCTTAAGTGTTAATCAGTTTTAGTCTCTGTGCTGTAACCTAGATTTTGCTGAAAAATGAATGAACCAGGTTTGCTTGGTCCCATGGAACTAATGTAGTCCGTCGAAAGAAGTGCCTACTTACAAAGCATTTAAAAATGTTAATATGGTTATCTGCTCCCTTTCTTTTCTCTTTGTATAGATGTTTCAATGATCTGGTTGAGACTTTATTGTGATATGGAATATACACTTGTAATGTCTTTATAGATATGTATAAGCTGGGAATGGGTATAAGACCTGTGGACACCTTTTAATCTTGGTGGGACTCGGATCAATCATTAGGTGTTATCAGTAACAACATAACAGCTTTAACTACTGATAGGCATTCTGTGTTTTGGTTTAGTCAATATTAGGATTGGTCGGAGATGATAATTGTAACTGGAACTTGTTTTATGAAAATATGCTCCACTGTCTTAACATTATCTATGGCAGCTACGAGGTGCAAAACGTGACATTGTAGACAACTCAACAACAAAATGAAAATGCTTCAACAAAAACCTAAAAGAAAACTGCATTTCAGAAAACACAAATAGAAAATGTGAGAAAACAAACACAATATACAACAATATTACAAAAGACATTAAAAGTAGATTTTTTTTAAATACTGTTTTTGATTTATGATGTATTTTCTGTGTCATGGTTTTAATTCTGAAATGTGTTTTTTGGTTTATGAGATGCGGTGTTTGTTTTGTGAGTGTGTTCGTGTGTTTTATGATGTGTGATCCATGCTGTTTTGCTTTTGTATTTTGGAGTTTTCTGAAACCATGCTGTATCCTGTGTTTTGTTGTTGTGTTTCACATCTCATGGCCACTGTAATTATTGGATATACAACACTTGAACATTTCCAGTTTATAGCTCATTAATCTTTATCTTGATGCTCTTTTTGTTGATATGTTTAGAGTCAAGTGGTTCTTACAAGCACATTTCAACTGTAAATGTTCTCTCTTGCTGCCTTATTACTTTCTGTTTCTACTGAACTACTGTCAGGCTGATTTGAATGCTTTGGTTAATGAGACCTGTTATGCCATCTTGAATGTTTTAAACTTATCAACTTGCGCAATGCGTTGATCCACCTGACTTATTTAGGTCAGTGAAGCCTTTCTGACTTGTTCTCCCAGCTGATGCTTGATTGTTAGCAAGTCTGCTGAAGTTGATTTGCCCTCTTTGATTAATATGTTCATAGTGCTGTGGAAGTTGTGTAGCTCACCACTGAATTATGTATCCAAGTGAAATTGGGTCATGAGTAGCTGTTTCCTGGACTCCTGATAAGGACAGGTCAGATACTCATCTCACATTTGGACAATATATTGTTTTACATATCTAATTTTTTCAATTCATCTCTCATAACCCTGCTGGCCATTACTGCCCAGCGATACTGCCTCTGGGTTTGAACCTCATGGACATATATTCAATGTTAACATCATGTGCTGCTTGATATATAGCCTCTGAAATTGCTCGAGCATTTTATCAGGTTGCTTGTATGTAGATTAGATTCATTGGATATCCCCCCCACCATTTTTCATGTTGTATCCACACACTCATTTTAGAGCCTCCCATTGTCCTCCCACCTCACTAACTGATTTTAATCTAGTGATGCTGTGTAGTCTTGATAAGCCGTGTGCAGACTCCGGCAGCACCACAGAAGGCAGGAAGAGGCAAACGCCACAATATGCGCCAATCGTGCGAGTGCCTTGAAAAGGAATATTCATATCAACATCAAAGGAGTTAGCGCCTCTGACACTGACAAATTGCAGATGAGGTTTTATTAATTAAGCAAGCCGCTAATGTTTATTTAAATTAAGTTTACAGTTGCATTATTGATTTGCCGGCGCAAAATGATCTGATATGATGCACAGGACTGCGGGCTGCATGGCTCCCTGCAGGAGCTGACAGATAGCGGGAGTGAGGATGTGGGGGAAGTTTGGGTCAAAAGATTGAAGGGAAAACACAGAGGGGACATGTTAAGAATCTTCACAGTAGATACATATGAGCATTAGGCCAGAGCCTGCTGTCATTGTCTGTGTGTAAGATGTGAGGATAGAATGATTCCCTAGTACTACTTTAGAAAGTTTGCTTGCGTAGAATATGCTACAAATGAAAGAGAAAGTAGCTGACAAAAAATGCAGATCCACTCTATTCAGGGTGATAAGAACTCGTGTTTTCCACCTGGTGGATGTTTGGAATTTGTGGACAGATTTGAAAAATAAATCTGCATCACGGAGGCAAGTCTGACCTGAGTTTGTCTGTGCGCATTTATGCACACGCACACTTTTATGAGCAGCTCATATACACTTTGGCACTGTTTGTCAACACAACACATGTAGACGAATTGCTATTGACAAGTGCACACAATACACCAAGGGCTACCGCAAAGACTCAATAAAATTGAATGATAGGCTTGTTGAGATCCAAGGCCTTTCTAATTTCCTATAATAGAGTCCTCTATGCTTTGAAATGTGATTTAGGCTGGAGTAGTGGGTTTTGGTAGTCTGTTAGCCTCTCTGCCACTACCATTGCTCCTCCCTGTAATGGAGAGCATCGGAGTCACCGACAGGTTTTTATCAGGAACAGACACACACACACACACACTCACAGCAGTAGCAGCGTTTGTCCCACGGTAAAACATCTGACTGAACAAAAATCAATCTTAATTAGATCAGATGAAATTAATTCAGGCGTCAGGGTTCAAGTTAAAACAAATAAACTAAATAGTCAGCTGCCAGGATTTGTGTCGTGATTTATTTGAAATACTATACTATACTACCATTATTATGTCTACATTTGTGGGGGAAATGTGGTGTTTGTTGTTGAAATAATTCATATTTTAGTAACTGTGTGCAGCAAGTATACAGCACACAAATGCACCTTTAAGAGGTTTACATTATGTTTCTAAACGACTTGGCAAAGACAGCACATTTTGGCATTGATGCAGTGCGCTTGTTTTTTTAGAAACAGATTTGTGTGTGTGTGTGTGTGTGTGTGTGTGTGTGGAGCAGCTGAGACTGTTTCTGTTCTTCTCTTCCTCCTCCCTGGCGGAGCTCTGATGGCAGGTCCAACGGGATGACTGCCTGCCATCTGTCCAGGTATCCCACACCACACGTCTTTGCCTCACAGCTCTGTTGAAGTGTCTGAATGTGTGCACATGCCTCTGCGTGTTTTTTTTCTTCTTTTTTTTCTGCACTCTCTGTGCTCCTTCTGAACGACAGAACCAGAAAACCCTTGCTGAATTCATCATCCCCCCAGCAGTTCCATCGCCTTTATTTTTTATTCTTATTTTGTGTTTTCACTCATCCATACTGATACTTGTTGAGCAAATACAGTATCACACAGCATCTCTGTACCAAATGACAGACCAAATCTTAATGTGTATTGAAGGAAAAAGTTATGTAGAGTTGGAGCTGAAGCAGAGACAGTTATGAATGCGTGTAAATGTGTGTGTGGCAGGTGGTAAATGACATTGAGAGCCAACAGGCTGAGATCAACCTTTCCGGGCAGAAGCCCAAGCTATATTATCAACTGGCAGCTTGCTCTGCTGCACTGACATTTCTGCCCACATCCACTGCTATCCACATCTTATAAACACACAAACACACTCAGACAACTAGCTAACATATTGATTTTTTTTTAACAGCGTGGAATTCTAAAGAAATGTAATGATTTTACTGCTGGGAGCTGCAACACTGCTGCTGGAGCACTAGTTTAAACACAACACTTCGACGAGAGAACTGACTGTATGTTCTCTCCATTTGGTTTGTATGGATTTGGAGAAATAGAAATACATGCTGTGTTCATTCTGACTGTGTAATTTAAATGATCTGCAGCATTTTCACTCTACAAAACAACATACTCATTTATGTTTTTACTGCATATTAGATTTTGAACCTTTAGCTGCAGACAGATTATTTGAATTTTTTGCCTCAGTGTCTAATCACGAGTTACTGTCATATACTGCAGTGTGAGATTCAATGGAGGACATTTTCAGCATTCAAAATAGATCAAGTGCCTTTGCTTCATAGCGCTTCACGTTACCCTATCTGCATCATCCTCTCAAAATGAAAGAAAAATCTTCTGACGTGCTCTCATTTTTTTTGCGGCAAGTCATGCTTCATCAGAGCGCTGTACTGTTTGACCCACTTTACGTCAACATTTCATCCACTGTTGTCTCGGAAGGAAACCAAATACCAAAGTGCTTTTACGGTGGTTGGGAAATGACAGTGTATCGCTCAAACGCTTGTACGGCAAATACCACACTTACTTTGCATATTGTGTGTAATGACACCTAGCTGTTGATTGAAGAAGATACACTTGTGTTTAGTCTTTAATGTGATGAAATATTTCCATCACCTGTGATGATAAAGACCAATGAATTTCCTGCATCTGTTGGTTACCGTTTGTTATCTCTTTCAGTGTTGAGGCAGGGAGGTCACAAAATGTGACAGCAGCGTTTTGCAATTTTGCCCCTGCTGTTCATACCAACAGCCCGTCGCCCATAGGAAGGATCCTGAATTTATATGTGAGGATGGGAGGCAGGGATGGATAGAGAGATGCTGAGGAGAAGAGGGGGAAGGGATGGGACGGAGGGAAGGAAGGAGAAAAAGAGGAGTGGGATGGGATGGGGGGGGGGGGGGGGGGGGGGGGGGGTGCAGCAGCTGGCTCGTTTTTCCCTGTCATTATCCCTGGTCGCTGTTTCAGTCAGCCCCGTTTGATGAAAGTCAAATAGTACACTAGCCCTGATTATGTGACAACTAGAATTCACCTACTTAGTTAATCCTGCGTCGGGGTTTAGATTTCAATTAATTTCTCTCTGGTTGCTCCATCTTCCCAGGGGATGGTGTGAGCATGGTGGGGGAGGGGAGCCTGCTGTGTGGGTGAGGAGGATACAGTATGATGAAGAGTGTGGGGGGAGGGGAAGCCATACATAGAGAACCGAGATGGTGAAAATGCCTGCACAGCACATTCAGATATACCACGCAGAGCAGGGAGATAGAACATGCCTCGTTCTCTTACTTTTAACAGTGTAGCCTTGAAGCAACCAGCTGAATATTTTTATGTATTTTGCCTCCTTTCCAGAGGATTCTTGATGTGTGCATGACTGCATGTCTTTGTGCCCTCCTGCACTGCGCTCAGACAGCCGCCTGATATTTAATGTGTTTGCCTACTCGAATAAGCTCTGAACGTGTGTGAATGCGCGCTCATACGACACACATTTGAAAGCATGTCTGCATTTACCACAAAAAAAAGCTGCATATTAATAAAGTCTCCAAGGCCCTTTAAAGGATCGAACCCCCCAGGTTGTGATTTTCCGCCATTAGTCTTACGATACTGAGGGGACTGGAGCTGTTTAGGCCAGCTGAGCCTGCTTCTCTTCCGGAACAATGCCACCTCATCGCTGCTTCCTTCCCCGCTCCTCCTCACGACTTCTTCTCACTGACATTCCTTGACATTCTGATGAAGGTTTGAGTTGGAGCCTCCTGGCCGTGTCACCATGGTGAATGTTTTGCCATATGGTGACTGGGCATGCTGGGTGTCCGTGATGGAAGAGGGAAAGCAGAGTGCCTGGTGTGATGCTGCACATCCATTTAAGATGTAGGCAGGTCAATTTCAGGAAGCACAATGAGTGTAATATGGCTTTTACAATTTCTTATGCTTATGACGAGAGGCAGGGCACACCCTGGACGGGTCGCCACCATAGCACAAATCTTAAATACTATTTTTGACTATAATTACAAAAGTATAATTTATTCAGAAACAACGATAATGAGCAGTATCTCCTCACTACTATGACATTTTGCTTTGTGTCTGATGCTGTTGTTACTTTGCCATTTTACTTTTTGACATAATTCAGAATGCTCTTTTAGAAACGACTATATGTGAATAATTAAAATCCTGTCAAGACGCTCAATTTTAATTACAGGATGTTTTTTGCATTTTTGTTGTTTTTGTTGAGACTAAGAGCACCAAAGAGTGCATGCACTTATGGGAAATGTAATGTTAGCGTTTTGTTAATGCACATTTTGTCAGTTTTTTTGTCACATTTTGTTAGCCATAAATTATAGTTTTAACAACAATTATTTTGCATCTTTCCAATCAGCCATTTCAGTTATTCCATAAACAATTAATCTCATCTGTTATGTGATGACAGAACTTAATTTCACTTTGTTACCTTATGCAGAAAACAATGGACGAAGGACCCTGTGCTAATAAGGAAGCTAAAAGCAGAGCTAAGGGTGGAGATAATGTTAGTAGGTAGGGATGGTAGCTAAAGAAAATGTCATACAGAGCTCCTGCAGGGAGTCCTGGCTCTCCATCAGGTCTTGTTAGTGAAGACGGTGCTGTGCCGTGGTGTGAAACGAAGCTGACCCTTAATATACAGCCAACCCGCTGCACTCTGCCTTCACCAGTGCAGCCTGACAGTGTAGCTGGATAGTTAACGCAGCTGCCATTCCTTACCTTACCTCCATCCAGGCCTGTACCTCCTCGTCATTAACCCATCCGATTCTTTTGTGGTTCTGCTCTGCTACCCACCCCCCACCACCATCACCACAGTTAAACCCTTGGAGCAGAGGATGCTGGGACAGTAATGATGCTTGGCATCCAAGCTCACTAACAGCCTCTCTAGATTATTCAAGATGCTGGTGAAGAGTTGAAACATTATAATGGCACACTAAATCGACTTAAAATGGAGCAGGCAGGAAAGTCTCCTTAACCCTTTAATGTCCTGCTCTACCATTTTGTTTATTGAGCACATTTTTTCAGTGACTAAACTCTGTTTTTGAACATTTGTGGAAGTAAACTTGCCTGAGCCTTCTCTACCACTCGGTTTAGGTATATAGAGCTAAAAGTGAGTTTTGTTATGGATTTACTTTTGAAAACTGTAATACTTTCATCACAGGGTGACACCTCAACCATTTGATTAAAAAAAAGTATTTTTCCATTGCTTTTTTTTTCTCAGTCAGGACATCAAAGGCTTGAAAGTATTTTAGAGTTAGATCTATTTAGGAATAGGATTAACTGTTTTGAAAATAAACAATTGCTTTTTTGTTAAGAATTAAAGCCTCTTTGTCACTGGCCAAAAGACCCACTAACAGCGGTTATCACCTGGCTTTTGAGTGCCATGTGAAAGTTTTTAAGTGTTTTCAGTCCTACATCAAATCACTCTGCTGTAGATGCAGGTTTTTATCAGCTCCGGCTCGGTACGACACAGATGGGAACACAACACCTGGGTGCACACATTAATTGTCACTCTGGATGCTGCAATCGGGGGTAAAAGAATCGGCACTGCTCACTTTTTCTTTACAGAAACACGTGTTTACTGGGTCTAACATCAGATCTGGATACTATAAAGCTGACAGCAACAACTCGCAGACAAAAAGAAAAAAGACTGATCCGTTTTACCAGCTGCAAGACAGCTGGCAGCTCATTCTCTGTGCTGCTATATGGATGTGACGTCCGCAGTCCCGTTAGAAATTATAAAAAAGCCTAATTAGAATCATGTTTATCAGAGACTGTGGTCCAACACAGCCTACAGATACAGTGTAAAGCTGTCCCTTCATGTTGTTGTAGTTACAGGCTTATCCCTTGGGTGGTAGTGACCAGTTTTAGCCCTCAGAGCACTGAGGGTAAACACGCTATTACTGGCATTGGGAAAGTGGAAAAGGATTTAATCAGCTTGTTTTAGTGGATGTACTCGTGTTTAAAGCACCTGAATATGCTACTTTTAGAGTGAAAATGGCATAAGTGAGATTGATACCACAATTAATGAGAAGCTACAGCCACCAACCAGTTAGCTTAGATTAGCACAAAGAATGGAAAAAGCTTGCCTGGCGTTGTCCAAGTGGCAGTGTACTATGGATCAACAGAAGAAATTAACGAGAGCCTTTCAAAGTTTTCAAAAGACAACCTTGATGATAAACAATCTTACGCTAATGATTTAGACCTAACACTAACTAAACGTGACTGAAGCCAAAGTAGAAAAGTTAAGTCAGTACATCGTATTGAATTTGAATTGCTCACATGGCGGTCCATGATGAGGGGTTTTCAACGTGTAATTGTTGTGGAATATCATACCTGTGACAGTATTACTTAGAACCAATGGAATTTTACAATTTGCAAAGAAAAATGTAAGTTCATAATGCTTTTGAAGCCTTGAAAATGTAGCAATTGATCAGTATTTGAATATACTTTGCAGTTTCACATAATTCAAACAGAGGCATGTCAAAATTTTAAAAGGCAGACATGAGCATGCATTGTTTTGGAGCCTAGAAAATGTAACGATTTTACCCTTTTTGAGTCTTTATTGTCAGTCCGCTACACGAAGGTGGCTGCTACGATGGCAGCTATGTCCTGGTATGGCCGTGGTAAGTATGATGACAATCAGCAGTGACTGGTCTTAAAGAGAATATCAAAGATTCTTCAGCAATCATTTATAGCAGAGCCTAAAAATGTTCTTATTACTGATTAAAAAGATGGTGTACTGGTATTGTTGGTGGTGTTGCATTGGTATTTATTTGCTGATTGAAGTTGGTAAATGGCAGGGAAGCACTGATAGTTCATCTATTCACCTGCCCAGTAGTGTTTTTGTCCCTTTTCCTGTTTTCACAGACAACTTCCTACATTGCTCTGTATAACAAACCATCTGCTGTGTCAGATTATATTTTACAGGCTGTTTCAAAGACTTTAGAAACCCATCATCAGAACAGAGCTGCAGTAAAAAACCATGTAAAACACAGGTGTTATGACGATATAGCCATTGTGGGTATGTCTCTACACTGAAGACAATAAAGTTTGTGACCTTACCCCCCACCCCCCACCCTGTTCTGTGACACTTGTCATTTTATTGTGCCTGATGTCATAGTTAAAGCCAACTAGAAAATGGGACAAGAAGCAGTATATTCAGATATATTCAAAATTTATTCAGAGCCCAACCTGTCACATTTAAGTTTTTTTGTTCAAATTGAGCAATTGAGTATGCTTATGTGCTTAAGTGCCATTTTAATGGTGATACGGAGCCACATATTCATCTCTTAACAGAGCCAAGCAAGCAGAGCTAAGTTATCTTTCTTATAGCATTGATATCCATGATCTCATCCAACTTACAGCAAGGAAGAAAAATGCCCAAAAATGCTGAGCTATTCCTGTAGTGTTGGAGTAGAAACGATGAAGCATCAAATACTTGGACAGAGCTGGAGATGAGGAGTGTGTATATGTGTGTGTGATATGCATGTATTCAGAGTTATCTTAGCTCTGTAATGGCTGCCAGCCTCTCGCTCTCTGACCCTCCTCCTCCGTAGATCCTCTGTGCCCAGGCGCGCTGTACTGAACATGCATGGCAGCGTGTTTGCTCCTGTAGCAAGCTACCTTCTGCACCACTCCTCTTGCTATTTCAAGGAAAGTGCAACCTTTGCCTTGGGCCTTAATTGTGTTCAATTTGCCAAGCTGGGCCTGAAACCATTGGGGGGTGGAAAAGCTCTCTGACCTATTTATCAATGCAGCTTTCTCCTTCCAGTGACTGAGACTGAACCAAAAAGAGACAGGCAGAGAAATAGAGAGATGGAGCAGGCAGAGACAGTCAGTTTTCACACAGTTAGATATGGATACATGGATTCTGTTGGGGGGGCGGGAGGGTTGCTCCAAAGTGCTTCATTCTAAATTTAATTTCATAACAGTATCACCAGTGTATTTAAGGAACAGCTTAATAAAAGCAGATCTTTTAAAGTGAAAAAAATCAAACTCAAAAAATTGTGTTTGTCTACCTGTAGCCACCAATGCTGCGTTATCTCCGACCTACACCATCACTCTCTCAATAGAGACGGAAGAAGCTTCTTTTGACCACATGATTGGAGGTAAACACCAAGGAGGCCATTGACCTTTCATTATAGCTTCTGATAAGGCCAACTATCTTCCCTCTCTACGCTGTGCCCCAAATGTCAAGTCACTGTATGTGTTGTAATTACCCTGAGTTGGTATTTTCCTCCTCTTCACGTTTCAATGCATGGACAGCACATCACGCCAGTCGAGGCTGACTGAGGACATGTCAAACCACATGAGACGTGCGCCGTTAATTTAGCTGTTCGTGCGAATTACCCTCCCCCCTCCTTTTTTTTTCATTTGGTAACGCAGCATTTTTCAAATATTTCCAAAGATGGCAGGCAATCATAACACAGAGAATTTACCTCCCAAGAGTCGAGAGCTTGTTGATACATTCTCATTAAGAGTTTTTATGCATGGACAAATAAACAAATGCTAATAAACTCCTAATTATTTTCTCACAGCAAGTGCAGGGATTTTGAATATTCATGTCTGACCAAAAAGGAGTGCAATTATTTTCCCTTTGCCTAGATGTTACTGTGCAAAACATTTTGAAAAAGCTTCTTCTTAAAACTATTTGATCGTAAGACATTTATTTTGAGAAGAAACTGAAACTCTTGAAGTCAAGAGTTTATTATTCCAGGATTGTTCACTTTTTAGATATTAGAGTATTTTGACTGAGCATCTAAAGAAGCAGTGATTTTAAAATGATCACACAGTGCTTTTCTGCAAATTTACATTTTTACTGATTAACATTTTATTTTCTATTTCTGTGAGCCGTTTCTGTATTTTTGCCAGCAGTTGCTGGGTTTTATTTTGTTATGCCACAGGCTTGTGTTTTCCGCTACAAAAGAGCAACTCAGTGCAATACACCATATTTTAGCTCCATTGTGACTTTTTTCCCCTGTCAAAAATTTGGGCATTACTAATGCAATTTGACTCGCTGGTGCAATTGTGTGGAAGAAGTTAGGCCCATTTTACTGAGTGTCAGGCAAGGCTTTTAAACTGTCACCCCACTTTCTCCTTCCTTCATACAGAAACCTTTTAAAGGTCCTCTTTGTTGACTCGGACAATGAAGCGTCATTGCTATTTCCCTGTTCTGGGTTTTGCTGCTGAGTTATGTAGTAATTTAGTTACTGATAGGTTCTAGAAGTCTTGGCTTATCTGTAAGGTCATGTACATGTGTGTAATTTGAGTGTTAATTGTACGGTATATCTGTAGTCTTTCTAGTTTTCGTGTTGACAGACTGCCATGATTCAAGATGGCACCTGTCTCACTGATGTCTTTACCATTGCTGCTCTGAGCCCTCTGCAGCTTAGTGGCAGGCTGAGTCGTTGCTGGAATGAAAACCCTGCTAGAACCTGAGGCAGAGAGTCTGAAATTGTAGGTTTTAAGAGGTACGAATCTCACTTTTCAGGACAACTCGTTGTTAGATTAAAAACTGCGGGGCGCCAAAGATCTTAGTGGGCGCTGTGATTTGCTGCATGCCTTTAACAACTGCAGCCATCACTTGCACATGCCACAAAACTGAAGTGGGGAGAAAATGAAATTATGATTTGTGATGACAAATCTGAGACGTGTGCTTGCTATTACAAAAACAGCAACAACTCATAAATAATGCATGCCTGCCGTTGGCTATAGATTAAGTGTGAATATTCATTAATTTGCTTGCCCTTTGGGAGATGATGCAAATTCCTACAAAGGCATGCTGACAGCTGGGTTATGCACCACTCATAGCTGCAAAAAAAGGGTAACTATGGATGGCACTGTGTGTTTCTTGATAAAAACCTGAGCTGTATGTAAACTGGAAGACATCATTGACTCTGTTAAGAAGTTTTAACAGGGTTCTCCTGAAGTAGCGACCCCTCCTTCCTACTCCCACTTCTTAAGTGCTAAGTCACCAGAGCAGGGAAAGCCCATTAGTGTAAAGAAGGTGGGGTAAGGCAAGAGTTTGAGTGATTAGGCTGATTGGATGTAGCAGCACTAGGTTGCTCAGGTCAGGTCTAATCAGCTTCAGAATAGAGAGAAGGTTCTTAATGAGTAAAAGAGAGAAAGACTGGGAGATTGGTCTGCTGTCCGTTGTAAACGGGCGTCATGTCACACAAAAACAATAACGCTCTCATGCAGCCCCTGGCATAGCAACGAATGTTCCATAACTAGGAGCAAGTTTGTGCTTTTGGACAAAGTCACCTGTTTGGTACCAACCACAAATCTGCAGGTTTTCAGTCCTCATTAGACAATTACATGGAAAACACAACTATTCAAACTGTCTCTGTACTAGCTCTTGATAGTGCCTTCTTTTACTAATTTGCTCCCTCCCATTTCTCAAACCTACAAAAACGCTTTGCAGCATAAATTGATTTTGTTTAGAAGTTAATTTGCACATTTTACCAATGTTATATGGAGATGTTGCCATGTAGACTTCCCCTGCAGCAGGCTCTGACAGGAAGAAGAGCAGGGATTGGATGGAGATAAACGACTCATTAACCCCAAATTGATCAAGAACTCCACACTTGTGAGGACATTCCATCATTAATATTTCAACTTCATTATTTGTGCGCATGTTGACTCCAAGGTCATAATTTGCACAGCGGTGTGAGATTTATGAATTATTGTAATGGACAATATTTGAGCAGTTATTACTCCTGCTGCCACAATTTGTCTTTCCCTCTCCTCTTTTTGTTTTCCCACCTCTCACAGCTGATATTTCTGTATTATACAGTATTATTTCTGTGCGCTGAAATAATTTGTTCTTGTGATGATTGCATGTCATAGGGGCTTAAATCTTATAGATTACCACTTATAAATCAAACATTGCTGACTGGGGGAATTCTTCCTCATGTAGTGCTTTCTTTTTAAGGCTGTTTAATTTTTTTGTTTGTTTTTATTTTTAGTATTAAAGGACACTTTTGAGATATGTTGTAATTAGGGACTGAATATCCTTTGAGTGGCTAAGAGTTTGGTAAAATAACTTTGTGAAGTTTACACTAATTTTCATGTCTTTCATGTTTTCTATACTTTATTCTGTATGACGCATTGTCGGTATCAGTGTCGCTGTCTGCTATCCCTCAGAGGTGGAGTATCTGTGTTGCTTTGTTTACCGTTCTCTCCTGTTGTCTCTGCCACTTTTGCTCACTGAGATAGTGGTGACAGAGAGAGAAGCTTTCATTTCCGTTAACCCAGTGCCTTCAGAGCACCAACACACCACAAATAATTCTGTACGCCCGCACTCTAACATCAGATAGTGAACAGACACCTAAAATCAGACAGCAGGTGAGCTCTGAATCGTTCAGATCAGCTTGCCAACACCTTTAACAAGACATCTCACTCCAGGCATGGCCGCTGTTGCCACAGCTTCGACTTTAATAGATTCCTCTGTCTGAGGTTTGAGGTTAGGAGCAGAGAGCCAGATTGTGGGGTCTGGGGATTGGAGGTGAGTGCAAACCTGTGCATCAGCATGTCCTAATCCCAGAGAGCCATAATCTGGGATTAGTGATCCTCACTGGATCCAGATTAGAGCATCTGCTCATGCAGCAGCCTCTGCACCAACGGCTGGCACCACCTCCTCAACCCCCTGTGGGAGGAGCTGGGAGAGGCTGTGGTGCTTGCTGATTGGAGGAGGTGCCAGATAAACTATGTGGTGACAGGGGTTGCCAGGGCGATCATGCTGGCTTTGCCATGATTGGTTGTGTCAGAGCTCAGGTTGTCTGCCTGTCCTCAGAGGAGCATTAGATCACTAACTTGTATAAACTCATTTATAAGTGCACACTGTTTGACATGCATTAAAACTGAAACATTTTTGCTCTTCTTGACTGCAAATAACTACAAACTCATTATGAAAGAGTCACATTGAATGATGTTTCCAAAAACGAGCAGAGGAAGCAGTATTTCATCTGAGCGCAAGTGTGTGTTGATAGGTGGATCTTGCTAGCTGTCAGATATACACTCACACACAGCAGCAGCAGCTCACATAGGGTCAATCTCATCACCCTGCTCACTGGCACATGGTGGAACCATAATCCGAGGGGTCAAAGGTCAGCTTCATGCGGCTTGCCTGGCTGAAAGGGCAGATGGGACACACACACACACACACTCACATGCGCATGGACACACACGGGTCAGCCTCATGCTGCCGGGTTGGTTTGAAGGGCAGATGGGTGCATTGTGTCATTATGGCGGCCAGGCTACAGCTTGTGGGGGCGGCCATATTGTCATTGAGAGGACACTCAGTAGGTTAGGAATAGAGGCAAACACTGAATCTAGTATATTATGTGTTAGGACGGTCATATTCTTAACACATCTCTGCAAGTCGTTTAAATGCCATTTACATTTTTTCCAATTTTCAGTCTTTAATGTGTTTGATTTAGAAGGTCATCATACATCTAACTTTCTTTATTCCTGAAAAGCTATTCATGGAAAAGTGATTTAGACTGTGTGTAAGAAGCCTGCAAGGCAGAAATTCAGTTGAAATGTTCTCATTTGGCGTGAATCCATTTGGGGGTTTTTATGAGACACAGAAATTAGTGTGCAGAGAAGCACACTGGAAATGGCAAAGTGATACTATATTGATTTAGTAAAGTAACATAAGTAATGTGAAAAAATCTTTTTAAGAGCAACTGTTGGGTCACAGTTGCCAGTCAATAACACGCACACTCATATAGCACATGTCAGCATTCTTCCTTTTTTTTCTGGGCTTTCTTGTTGGGTGAGCATTTTCTCCTTGCAGTCTTACAAAATAAACATCATCAGTGTAACAATATCTTTTTGAAAACATTGTTTACGTCGTTCATTTAGCTCGCACGCTTCAACCCGTTTTTATTGCAGCAGAGAAACACTTCTGAAGGTTTATTTTTTGTAAGCTGCTTCCATTGCATTTCCACTGCAAATGTGGTATTAAGAATACTGCAATTTTAAGCAATTTAATATACGTATAATCTGCTTTTGCTGGATTAGTCCCCCACATTAGAACAAATCAGGAAAACCACAAAGGGCAGCAACTCGGAGATCTAAATATACTCTCTTTATCCGCTGGAGCATCAGCCCCATTTTTGGGAGATGCGTTTCTGGTGATGAGCGCTGACTGGAGGAGCATTCTCTATAAGACACTTCAAATCTATAGTCTGCTTAAGCTGTTGCATCAAGGCCTGTGCAGCAAAAACTGAACATGTTTATTATATTTCTCACAAATGCACATTGTATATACTTTAGTGCATGTAAATTCCAGTTCACTGGCAACCTTTAAGTAGAAGCCAACAGTATAATGCAATATTTATAGAGTGCATATGTGCATGTATGTGAGTGAGGCCCTAATCTAGAAGTGGTTGTTATGTGCTCTGAGCGAGGTAAGCAGAGGGTGACAGCCCTCAGTTAGGTCTGTCACAGCAGGGACTCTGCAGGCTGTCAGTCCCAGGATAGCAAAGAGAAAATGGAATACATTTTATCCCCGGTCTCCTCCAGGTCAACTGTGACAGGGTTGCCCCTCAATTACTGAGTATCAGCACCTCTTCTCGCCTCACCTTTCTTCCCCTCTCCCTCGCCGCAGTATTTCTGTGTGCGCTCTGCAAGAAGCATGCAGAGAAGAAAAATAGAGAGGAGAGTGGGGGCAGGGTGGCGAGCACCTACAATAGGCTGCCTGGTGATTCCATAGAGTACAGCGAATTTCCAGAGGCGTTTATACCTTAGTTGATTGTTTGGCTGTATATCTTCACCTACACCAAGGATTTGTTTGCTATCACCCAGCAAAACAGTAGACTGTATGTTTTATTGATTGCATTGTGAATACCGAACATCGCCTCAGATATTGCGGCTGTGTTTACCTTCAAGCATAATCTCTTTAAGTGAACCTCATATATCTAATGATCCTAAACTTCATGTTTTATGTATCCACCTTAGCTAATAAGGTCAACAAGCAGTGAAATGGCTGACAGGAATCTATGCATTTTAATGCTGCTGCAGAACAATAGACACGCGCCAAATACAATAGGTTGTATGTGGAATCAGTCAATGAGGAGGTAGTGTGACCAGCTGGAGCCCCATACCCTCTGACCTTGAGGTCACCAACAGCTACACTCCTTTTTCATCCACCTCTTGCAGTTGACTCATGAAAATGCATGGAAATAGAAAGTTGCTTTGTCATACAGATAACCTCGACACGTGGAGGTCTGATAGGGCGGCATTGTGAAATCACTTCCCTGTGTTTGGACGGTGTGATTGCTCCGACGCCCCTTGTCAGTCCCCGCGTGTTTGAGAGATGGAAAGCAAGGTCAAATCTGAGCAGATGGATGGGCTTGTGTTTGGGTTTTGAACAGTATAACTGAACCCCCTCACTCGACCTTGACCTCATGTAAACCCAGGGTGCACTGCCTTGAGGTCACTTAGATTTTAATTTCTTTAAACATTAGAAATAAAGCAGAAACTCCCATTAGGCAGACTAAAATCACCACAGCTACACTTTAGTCTTTATTTCGACTATCTGAAAAGCTGCAGGCTTCACAGATTCAGATTCTAACTTCCTTCTCTGTGTCCTAATCCTTTTCAGAGCAGTGACTCAAGCTCTCCTGCTTCCCTGTCCACTTTAGTATCATGGTGAACAGACCTGTCTGCCTCCAGCTCTCAACTTGCACACCACTCAGGCTCACAGACAGTTAGAAACCAAACACTGAAACAATCCAACCAGCAGAGCAACTAAGCTGCCAGCCTTGTCCACCTACACTTTAATGGCTGTGTGACCCATTAGCAGGAGATGATTCTGTCACAGAAATGGGGCCTTGAAGCTTTTGAGCACCAGGACACAGTGTCAGAACATAGTAAAGGCAATTGGGACTCCTGACAGATGTGTGAGACATCTCCACTCTTTTGTTTATTTCTGTTTCTCAAGCATTGATCAGATTTGACATGAAAAGCTTTTGAATATAAGTGAAACCATCAAATTCAACAGTGAAGTTAGTGTGGACTTAGTCGGGCTTGTGCTTCATTGTAGTGGAATAAGTGAATACAGTAGAGATATTGACTCTTCCCAGCGCTGGATTCAAGGTAGGTCTTTTCAATCTAGTATCTTGTCTATAAAGCTCAGCCTCTGTGTTAGCCAAGAATTGTCAGACAATTGAGAGAGCGTTGGTTTGCTCACGCTCCCAGGAAGGAGACAGAAACTATGTAGAGCTACAGTTAACCAGCCCAAACATCCATGGATATCTCTGTGGCCGACTTCCCTGGTCTTATATTTCCAAGGTTTAAAAATCAATAGAGCTGCTGCTGATGAAATTTGCCGCATGAGTGCACGCCGGAGTCTGCAAAGCAGACCTGGGCCGAGGCATTTCTCCGCACCCACCCGTATTCACTTTTGTTCCTTTCTGTTTTCAAATGCAAAGGGGATTTCACTTCATTCTCTTTTTGCCGTTTTATTTATTTATTTTCGCTCTAAATCCAGCTTTTGGAAGGCCCAGGGGCTGAGTTAATGTGATCGATTTTTACAGTGTGTCATCCAGGCTCCCCTTTTAGGAGTGGTTTTGGAACAGAGGCACAAAGGCGCGTGGAGCCATCATTCAGTCGGCTCTTTCATTGTTCATTTAATTCATGTCGAAGGATCCAGGTCAGGCTAGCAAGAATCTTTCACAGGTTAGAAGTCAGGACTTCTTTCCCATAAACCACAGGCAAGAACAAAACCACATATGTCCAGAGGAATGATGTAATATCGACTAGAAATAAAATCCACAGCTGTTTCTCTTCTATTTGTAATATGACTGTGAAACTAATGAGAACAGAATGTGTCTGAAATTATATTTGCTCAACAGGGTTTGCAGAACAGGGAGCTGATATGAGATGGGATGAGAACATCTAGCATGGTTATTAGTTGAACTGTGTTTTCTAGAGGAGCAGGTTGGAGATCATTTTAAATTTTCACAAGGTTGATTTTCTTTTGTGGCATAAGGATAAAACCAACTTGTGTTGGCCTGAATTAACCAAAACAACATGCCTTTATTGTATATTAGATACGGATATAGCTAGTTTATTCACAAAGTCTCTCCCGGCTGGTGAAGTCCACAACAATGAGCATCTCCTTTCTTACAATATCCCCCTAAAAAAAAGCTATAGTCACCCCGCCACTGAGAGACAACCATGCACGGCAGCCTCGCAAGCCGGGCTCTCCTGTGAGGGAGAATTAATCTGCTCCAAACAACCTTTTATTTTCTCGACGCAACTACTTGTCAGCTTCCACTAAAAGCAATTTGTTTTTGGCTCCCTTCTTCAGGCTCATGTAGCAGGACTGAGAGAGCGGTGTGGCATGCTGTTTCAAAAAGGAGAAGAAGAGGAGGGGTGCAGTGAGGGGAACAGTGCTTTAATCTGATTAGACCTGGCTAAAATCCCAAACCGGGGCTGAAGTGCAGTGCTTGTGGTTTCTGAACAGCTTACGCTAAGTCTGTACCATGGAAATAATCTACTCTTAAAACCCAGGAAACAAATCAACTATGGTAAGGACATAAGTCGCTGTCATTACGGAGTCATTAGGAAAAACATTTCCATACAGCATGCAGGCCGGTCATGCTGGCAGAAGGGGGCAGTGTGTATGTGTGTGTATGTGTCTGTGTCTATGTATGAGTATACTTCTGTGATTATGTCTTTTATATTTAAGTATCCCTGCTGACGCTTGAAATGCACAATAGAAGTTCATGTTTTCTCAAATTCCTCCCTCTAACTAAAGATTTTCTGTGTTTGTATTGCCTCTTTGTCGCATGCGTCTGTCTTTAGTTAATTTGTATGTGAGTGTGTATGCGTGTTTTTCTGTGCTGCTGTGGGATTGCAGGACAACTTCTCGGGTGCTGAATAATGAATCAAAGCATGGGAGAGAAGCAAAGTCACACTGCAGCAGCTTGTCTCTCTGCTCTGCACTGCCTTCACTTTAGCTGAGCTGGATGACTGGAGCCTAGAAGAAGCCCTCTTTTATAGGGCAGAGACCCAGCTATCACCTCCACTACCACACAGCGGTGAACCACAAAAATTCTCTTTGATTTGCCGCTCCACAACCAAGTGAAACCCCAGATCTTCAATTAATATTTAGTGAATTATTAGCATTTGTTGTAAAAGTACTTTTGGAGGAACATTCAGTAATACAAGAGGAAGAGGCCTCTTAGGAAGATTAATAGAAAACCCTGATTAATATACTTTTCATGAGACTGGTTTAGCCATCAATTGAATATAGAAAAGAAAACCAGTTTGTGATCAATATTCAGTGTATGTTGGGGAAAAAAGGGAGCAATATGGGAGAGGAAGTGGTGCTGATGAAATATAAGCCTTCACTGCCATCTTGCAGGCTTGTAGCAGAAACACAAAGGAGAATCTTCCTAATGACACTGTTAAACTGTTTTACCACAACGTACAATGTTGCCAGCCGCAGTGTTTCGTTGTCTCATTAATAGCCTCCAAACACAGTACGGATTTCAATATCAGTTTGCTCTCATTATCTCTTTTATCTTATACCGTTTCATTTTACACAGGCTAAATTAAATGTAAAAACCATAATGCAATTCTGCTGGAGGAGAACATGGCATCTAATTGTATTAGACTGAACTGTCTGTGGAGTCTGCAGCGGCTAGGCCCCCATCACTCTGTTACAATTAGTACTGGCTACTCCCCTCAGTAGCAGGTGTTGTCCCGCACGTGCCAACATTCCAGCTGACTGCCTGAGCACTGCGAGCCGCTCTCCATCCATCTAGGTTAGCGCACCACCATAGCTCTGTGCAGATACTCAGAGGGCTGCAATTACATTACTGTTGAGCCCGCAGATACGCATGGTTGGCAGCACACACCTCGCTGTCACACTGAAAGGTTGCTGAGTTGCAGAAAGGACTCATATGATCCTGTCATGTTGCAAGCCGAGGAGAGTGGTTAGCTGCAACCTTGGCCTTGAAGGTTGAGGTGTGTCACTGTGAGAAGCAAGCAAGAGCATGAGGGAGAGCGGGCAATGAATGAGGCTCAGAGCGGTAGAAGAGGCAGTGAACTCACACACATACACCCACACAGCACGAGGTTGGCAGCATTCCAACACACCCTGAGAGCAGTTGAGCTAACCAAATTATAAATTTACAAGGACTAAATTACATAGCTAGTGTACGCACGTAGTGTCACATCAGACACACACACACACACACTCTAACACACACACACACACACACACACAAGGGACACAGAGACAGCCAACATCAAACAACTTGAACCTTGGACAGGTAGAGAAGGTTCTGTGCATGATATGAATAAAAAAAAATCTCAAGCCTGAAGAAAACTCCACAGCTTTTTGATGCTGTTTACCTACCCATCTGTGATTTCTCATTCCACTCCCCCAGGTCAAGATTTCCACGTGTCTGAAATGCATCTCTGTGAAAAACAGAAGTCTGAAAGTGAGGTGTAGTGGTACAAGATAAATTAAGGAGCCTCTACCATAATACAAAATGAAGATATGTGGTCGTTTTTATTGGTCGTTATAATTTAAAATCACTTTTTCTTTGCTTCACAGCATATATTTTGGTGTTTGAAGATACTCCCAAAAACTCATCTCTCAGTCTCAACGTCAAGTTCAAATCATGCTACATCCTCTGTACCTCGCAGTGGGATGTCAAAACAAGCTTTTTCTCTTGCTTTTTCATTTATTTATCAACAGCAAATTTTCACTAGCAATTATTTAGTTAATTTAACCTTATAAAAAGGAATGAATTAATTGTGCTCCGCCATTTATTTTTCTAATGTTCTATATACCAACAAGAAAATCTGAAATCTAATCCCCAGTCCTATGTTGAAAATTCAAATTTAACATTTATCATTAAATACAACATCGGTTGCTCTCCCATTATTAAAATAAACTCGTTAATGTCAGCCAGCGAAGCTCAGGGATTATGTCACAGAGAAATGACGACATGTTTTTGACAGGTGTAGAAACCTGACATCTGGTTGTTATTTTCTGTGGTGGCTACAACTTGGGCCATTTTAAGCAAAGCCCATGACAAGATTGTGCTTAAGATACAGATCAATAACAAGATTCCATTACCAAACTGCAGATCAGAGAATTTTAAATATTTGTGAATAGAACTGCACGTGAAGTATTTTTACGAGTTGGTGTGAGGTAGTCTGAGCTCAGTTTGCCTGGTGTGCTGGTCTGAGCTCTCGGGCTATTTACTATATGGTTTGTCATATTGTAATAATGCGTATCAAGGGAAATTGAGTGCTTGTGATCTCAAAAGAGGCACACCCTGCAGAAGAGAGGGATGGAGAAAGCGGGTCACTCCTAAAACAGATCAACACGAGATGTAAATTCATGGTGGAAACAGGAGCTGTTGGGCTGTATCGTGGAAGAATTTTGACCAAAGCATGTAACAGACAAATACATTAGGATCTGTGAAAGTCAATTTGTGAAAATAGGGCATAATATGTCTTCCTTAAAGAGGTGCTGTGGAGTCTTTTCATAAACAAACAAAATGGCATGTTCACGACCTTCATCACCTTCATTAAACATTTGTAAAGCTCTTTAGATCCAGCTGACTTGTATTTCATAATTGGTTCTGGGGTCCTTGAGTAAACGAGCATGTGAACAAAACCAAAACCAGTTCTTCGTCGGTTTAAAACAACCATATGGAGGATAGAGCAAAAATTTTCGGGAAAAAAGTTTTGGCAAAACTGACATTTCAATGCTTCATTGTTACAGTCAACTATTTCATTATTGATGGCTCATTCCAGTTTGATAGTGTAAGGGCGTCAAGGGGTTTGAAATCCCTTGCTTGTTTCTTCAGCTTACAAATACAAATCAGGTGATTTACTGGGGTGTTCTGTCTTTATTTTAGGCTGTGCCCTCAGACAGATACCCAGTTTTGCTGCTCATCATGCGCTCATGCAGTTGAAAGTAATACTTGTGCTTCAACAGCAAAAACGTGCAGATTGAGTCCTGCGGTGGACTCAATCAGTGGACATCTTCTGCATCGCTGCTTCATATGATCTATTGGTTTGTTCAGCTGAATCTTGCAATCAGTGTTTCAAACGTCTTTCCAGTTGAACCCAACCCTTTTCATTAATGTCTTTGCCGTTATCTCTTGGGGATTTACAATTCCTTCCCATTACTTAAATTCAAACTACATAGGTTAACTTTAATTTTCATCCTTATGTGTCATAACATTCTATTCAGATGCAGAGAAACTGCTCCTCCCTCTCTTTTCCACTGGATTAGACACATTATGGCTTTGTTCAGACTGCCAGCTCAGATCCGTTTTGTGATGTATTCAGATTTTGCAGCCAGATTTTGATTTTAGGAAAGCTGGACAACGAAAATATTACAAAAAATCTGAAACCCAAGTAACATATGGAGTTTGAAATGCAGGTCCAAAGGGTTTTTCTTCACAGTCCGACTGTAATTTTCATCACTTACGCTGAAGCACACGACAACCCTTAAATCCAAACTGATGGCAGTGCTGAACGGAAATAGTGGGAGCACCAGCAGAGAGCCATGCAGGATAACAGTCCATTCTGTACTCACCAGTCTTTAAGAAATCTACCACTGGAAAGCTACTTTATAAGAGTAGCATTGTAGCTTGGCAGGATTCGTACGTTTGCATTTCAGGCAACAACTTCTCGCGTCTCATTCATTTTAAATTGGGGGACTTGTTGCGTTGGTGAATTGAATTCAGGAACTTTAATACATAGGTTGCGGAGAAAAGTTGAGAATAGTTTAACGTTTCAAATTGCAGCAGAGCCGCCAGCCAATCAAATTGCTTTGTCTAATCTCAGCACTGATTGTCGCTGCAGTTTAACCCACCATTGAGCATTACTGCATCACGTCTATTGGGAACACTGCCTTTCTGAGGTCTATGCTGTTACCACAACAATCATGCAGATAGATTGATGTTGACTGGAGACATAAATCCAATATGATCACTTGCAAATATCAATGTGGACAGTCTATCCAAATGATGGCATTTAAGTTAAACAAAATCAGTTTTATTTATAACCAGTCTGTTCAAGTTTCAAATTTGAAAAGAATTTGGAAAAAAAAAGTCAACACGATGCCTTGAGTTGGGTTAAAAATATATGTAACTAGTAGAGGCTTCTCACCTTAAACAGGATATTAAACATTTTCTCAGTGAATTTGGCACATTTTAAGTTTTTCATACTGACCTTTGCATTGTTAAATGACACAGTAACTTACGGTTAAGGTCAGGCAAGGATATCACTGTCAACACAAATGTCAGATGACTGTATGTACAGTGATGAGATGCGACTTGACTTGACATGTTATTTAAACACAAAAAAATGAAACATTTTCACAGCTTGTGCTTCTCCTAGCTGTCTTTGTTCTTGTGTACAAAAAAAGAACAGCAGAATGAGTGTTTTTAAAAAGGCTGACATAGGATGAAATCGATAACAATATCATTATTTTCTAATCATCAGATCTTTTGTTCTCTTGTCTAATTATTTATAGATGTCTCTTAAAAACCTGTTGTCTGAATTCACTGTCAATACAAACCAACAATAAGCCACACCGAATGCTCAGTAATGTTATGGGTTGTGAGTTATTTCTGACCCTCACAAGGGGTTAGTGTTTTATTGATTGTCACAGTGGTCCTGCTGTGCTATTGCTCACAGCCTCAAATGTTGAAGAGACACTGCATTGTAAACATCCCTCACTCATTGAGTTCCACATCTCGTATTGCTATAATAAAGCACTGTTGCATTAGTTAGATGCAATTCTACTTGTTCAATCTATTAGAGGGGAAAATCAAATCGGTTGCATTTTTAATCACTCCATCACACACTCATGCTTTTATAGTTATGGTGTTTTTTGGTGGGGGGGGGGAGTGAGATATCTGGCCCAACACATCGTTCAACCCCTCTAATCACACTGTTTTCTTAAAGCGATAATAGGGAACCACCGTTAGTGACAGGCCACACAGTTCAAGAATGGCCCTGCCAGGCCTGCTGCCAATTACCCACAGAACAAAAGCAGGAAAGTAAACATACAACCACTAAACGCATTCATGCATGCGTACACGCGCTCGCCCAAATGTGCACACATCTTTTTTTTCCCGCTGTGTCTTTCTTTCTTTTGGAAGTTAGCACAAAGGGCCAATTGACTCCCCCAAGTCCCATTAAGTCAGCAGCCTATTTGTAAACATCAGACTTTTAAGTTGGTGCCCAAGAGCCAAAAACAATGGTTGGTCCTGAACTTGTCGGTTCTGAATTGGATACAGCAGCAGTTATAGGAGCATATCCATGTGCGTCATGTCAGCTGCTACACAGCCATTGTGGCATGCTACAGAGCTCCCAGATGTTTCTGAATTTAAATGCATATCTTATTAAAAGACCTCTAAGCATTTGTAAATGCATTTTGCAGATGTGAATCTGAAACACTGCTGCATCTGGTTGAAATAATTGCATTTCAAAATCTATAAACAACCAGCTACAATGTAGCCAGTAAAAATTGCACAATGGTCGTAATGGTCTGGATTTGCCCCATCCTCGTTTTGTTGTATTTTCATGATAATGTTGTGGCTGGTGGAGGAGCTCGAGCTCACATCCATGGAGACAAAGCGCACTCGTCTCTCCCATGGTTAATTGCTGTTCGTGTTTCTCCAAGTGAGGCAACCCTCCCCTATATCAGCCCTCAGCCAATTTACATCTTATTATGTCTATCTGTGCTGAGAACTAGTATGTGAAATGGAGAGAAAATTACTCTCCAATTTGGGGGAAAATAGTGACTCGTCCTAGTCAGCCCAACATTGAATCGCTCTGTCACTGTGTCAGAGGTGCCTGTGAAGATATTGTATGAATTCTGGCCATGCATTGTGGGCATTGTCCCATACTCTCACTCCATTATTAAATCCCTAATGCCATTATTAACTGCACAAATAAGTAAAAAGAATTATGCAGGCGGAATTTGGTCCTGCTTTGAAAGAAGCAAACAGAGTAGAGCTAAGTAAATATTTTATGTAAAATAATTTGACTATCTTTAATCACATTTTATAAATTATAGTAAATGTTATTGAGATTGTACAACAAGTGCAAATTATTTAGTAAAAAAGGCAGGATATTAAAAAGTGTAATAATGTATTTGCAATAATCTCTGCCACATTTCCTGTCTTCATTCATTTGCACATCTTGCTATGTTTGCATTGAAGTCATGTACAATATTAATTAAATGTTACTGTTAGAAAGCAGTCACACACATATAAACATAGTTATCCATTACTCTAACTCATATGAATAATGTCCTCTTTGACAATTATTGACTGTTTAAACAGAATATTGGTAAAACATGTTGCAAACAAAGCCAATATCCTCAATCCTCAGTCTATATGTTAGAAATCAGGTGATTATTTACATCTGCTGTACTAAGGTTTGGTGTGTAAGCATTTGTAATGATGTGCTTTATTAATAAACTAGACAGAGAGAGGAAAAGCCCTGTGATAGGACAATTATTTTTGTTACAAGCAGCCTGTGCGTGGGAGGACAGCCCAGCTCCCTAGGTTACCAACAGCGAGTTACAAAGCTTGTCTTCTAAAGGGAAAATATTATGGAAGAATCACTTTTCTTTGTTTGAAAGCATATATTTTGGGGTCACTACCAACTCAAAAACTTTTGTTTTTATGTCTGAAAATATTTAACTCAGTGAACAGATTTTCAGGGGGAAGTTTTGTCTCTTTACAAGGTTATTCAGTCTCCTCTCGCCTTATCTCCACATAGCGTCAACTGCAGATGATGCTGCTGTATCTCGGAAGTAGGAAGTTCAAGCTCTTTTGCTCTTGCTTAGATAATTTGATTTTTTTGTTGTTCTTGCTGTTAGCGTAAAATTCCATCATTAGCTTCATAGTTGTTTCAACCAAACAAATAACTGACCTAATAAAGTGGTGCTTTGTTTAGTTTTTAATATTCTAACAAGACATCTGAGGTCTAATTGTTGTGCCTTATCTTTTACCAGTCAGAGGTGTAAATTCCAATTTCAACTTTTTCATTGAATGCATCATCAGTACAGCATGTAACTGCTATTACAAAGGCAAACATTGGGGAAATGTTCGCTATATGAACAACAGTTCTTCAAGTTAGCCACCAAAAACGTAAATAAAGCACAGAGAAAATGAGCAACAATGAAGTCCAGAGTTTATGGAGCCGATATGTGACGGAGGAATTACAATCTGAGTTCTGATGTGTGTGTTATAACAACTTGGGCTAGTTCAACACATGACTGAGACTGAGACTGTGCTTTCAAAGGGGATTAGCATGGTCCAGCTGCAGATGAGGGAAATGTCCATTTTTGAAAATGAAATTTCAGTTTGGTGTGTGGTCTGGATGCTCTCTCATAGCTTAATAAAGTGCTTAACAAAAGAGTTATTGAGGACTACAGAGTTCAAAGAGACAGACACTAAGGAAGAGAAGGGAATATGGAGTCAAGTGGGTCACTCCACACCCCTGATCTGCTTGAAAAGAGGTGTAAATTACTAGAAGAAAACAAGCTGCTTTACTGTATTGTTTGACAAATGTATGTCATAGTCATTTTATTAAGACCTCAGAAAATTGCCAGTGTGTGAAAAAAGGGCATAATATGTCACCTTTAAAGTAGCTGGAACTGCACTCAGGTTCACGATCGATCCAGTGCCTCGTGGCTCCTTTAAAATGATGCGTTATAATAATTGTGTGTGTGTAGAAAGGTAACTTTGATTTATGCCAGAAAATAAGTCACTTGCAAAAGAAACCTCTCTGTTATAGTTTAACTGAACTCTATTGAAATATCTGTGCTTAGACACGTGAATGCGAAGTAAGATAACGAGTAGTTTCAGGATAACCACTCTTTCAATGCCTGCATTGTTTTAACAAGAGAGTTTGAGGAACTGAATCTGAATTACTGTTCCAGAATGGGAACATAATGGGTTTAAATTTGGTGCCAGGCGGTGTTAAGCTATACAATACAATACAATAAAATACATTTGTACATGTTTGAAAAATTGTTGCTGTCATTAAAGGTGTGTGAACAACAGTGTGTAGTGATGAATTTTGGAGGCTAGTTTTTCCAGAACATAAATTGTTTTATGTTCAGGACTTTTCCAATGGGTCATTAATCATAGCTTAGGAGAGTCTAATTCAATAAGACCCCATCTCTAAAATTATGAAAAAACTAGAGTGGTTTAGTATCTGGCTTACTATCCCATCTGGCTATCTAACGGACATCTAGCTAGCTTACTAGATAGGCTGCCTTCGTCATGCCATTAGATCCTCCCTGGATGGAAGAATTCCTTGTTTAGATTTCCTGGTGATGATGGCTTCCAACCTAAAAACATTTTTTAAAAAACATCAAAACACACACAAAGCTGCCTAGGATTATGGTAGTTTTGTAGATAATGTTTATGCATTTCTTTTATTGCTATCCAGAGTCCACATCACTCATGGTCATCACAAATGTCTGCGCTACGGTGAGCTTTGCTCACCAGGTTGGCACTTTCTGCTTCATGGTTGGCTTGTGCTTGAGGCAAGCTGTAATCACTGCTTAATTTAAATGTAGCTGTGCTGTTAATACTCAGAGCAGAGAATACTTCTAATTTTCTCATGATTTTGTTTCAAGATTTTAAATGGTTCCGAATTAGTTTGGTTGTTAATAATTTGGTTGTTTTATGGTAATATGTTCATATCTTTATACGGGCTTCTTAGTATTCAAATCTCTGTGAGAATATTACTTGTGTTATTAATGTAGAAGAGGCCATCATCTTGCATGTATCCACTTTGTTTTTCTCACATCTACATGTTCACACGCAAAGGGGAGGTGAGATGGGATCCTCTGATTCAGCAAATCAAAGGCCTCTCCTCCTGTCTATATTATCGATGCTGCTGGAGGGCCGTGGAGGATGCCGGGGCACAAGGCAGGGTGGGGGTGGGACGAGCTGGCGGATCTGTCGGGGGCAGGGCAGGCAGGGCTGAAGCTGCAGATTATTCTGGAAATTGCCAGCTGCAGTGTCTGCAATCAGGATCAAACCGGTTCCGGGTGGGGGAGGAGGAAGTCACTGTCGATTTTTGTCAAGCCAGCCTGTGCCTATGTGTCTCCCGGCTGAGTGGGATGACATTCGCGAAGGCGATGGTGGAAATGTCCTACCACCTCATCCTCTCCTTAATAATTCATTCACCTGCCTGGGCTCTCTGGCTGTGGCCGTTGCTTCCTGCCTTTTAATGGAGCTGGTGATTACCAACACTGATGTCTTAACATTCGAATAATACACACACAAGGCCGAAGCAAAATCAATATTACATCAAGAAAGCAGAATGAGCGCTGCACATCTAGCCAGCAGTATAGCATGCAGAGCATGTCAATGCAGAATGCATACACCACTCCTCGCTTCGCACACAGCCTCCCTTACGCTATTCCCACTGATATGGGGCCTTCTTTTTCCTTTCCTGCTCCTCATCCTCTCCTATTTCTTGTATCCTCTCACTGGTACATTCCTTATTTCCTTCTCACCCTCTTCCTCCCATGCTCTCTAAGGATAGTAGGGCTCCTGAGGCAAGCAGCAGAGTCTTGGGACAAACCCTGATTAAGACTGCTTGTTAATGACAAAGGCCCCAGAGCTGGAGCTCATGCTCTAATCCTAAACTGTATGTATCTACAGGAGCACATATTTGTTCTCTCACTCAGTCCTCTGATACCAGAAACACAGAGGCAGCCATTTTGGAACAGCTGTATGGAGCTTCACGTAATGGAGTCCTGACCAGGGCACCAGCGGGGACAAAACCAAATCCATTTATAGAAGTCTGTGACCATGTTGGGCTTTCTTCAACCTGCCCGCCAGGTACATGCAAGCTAAATTTGGTGCTGGATAAGGGAGAGGTAAGGCACTCAAATGGAAAGTCCACGATACCAATATACCACTTGCTGTTTTTTTATCTGAAAACAAAATTTCATTAGTTTTAGCACTCTGAGCATCAGCTACACTGATTTTGAATAACCCATGGGGTAACCTCGAGAGCATAGGAGAGGCAGCCTATTCACCTGAAAGGAGGACTTGTGTGCTAACAATACAGAGAGAAGGTGAGCGGTTTATTTTAGCATTGAGGCACGAGGGGGGGGGGGTTGTGTCTGCATGTATGCACTGATGCGGGGTTGATTTCTTTCGGCAGGCCTGTGAATGCCCCGAGGCGAGAGGGGTGAGGACCGTGGAGGAGAAGGGAAGAGAAAGAATCTGGCCTGGGGAGACTTTGCAACATGAGTGCACTGGAGCCATTAAAATATAACAAGAGATGAGTGCAACAGTGTATATTTAGCTGCAGAGAAAGCCTGCTACGCTGTGTTACCGTGTTCGTATATCTTTTGGTCACTGCAGGAGCTCGAATCAAAGCAGAAAAAACGGCGAGAGATGAAAAGGAGCAAAGAAGCAAACTGAGGTGTTTATCAGTTGCTGTTGTTGCTGCTGGTGAGTCAAAGAAGAAAACCACTTTCAATGTGATAAGAAACAGTGGAGTTATAAAATGAAAATACGAGGTCATTCAGTGTGTGAAATTACAGATGCGGGAAAGCACCCTGGATGTGGGCGAGAAGAGAGAAGTATGTCAAGAAATCTCATCGTTCTGATTTCCTCTCTCTATCCCTCCTTTCTTTCTATCCGATTTCATCTCCTCTTCTCTTATTTTTCCATCCTAATCTCCTTTGCTCCCATTGATAAAGTGGATTTTAAGTTAATTTCTCTGTTGATATCTGTCCACATTTAGCTATCCACTTGGCCCAGCTTTTCTTCCCTAAATTGTGTAGCTGTGAAACAGAGCTGCAAGGTCTATACAAAATCATTATTCAAATCTAAAAAGAAAGTCTCAAATCTTCATTGTAGAAAATAGAAAATGTCACATAGGGAAGCTTTTTTTTTTTAATGCCCTCTTGTGTCACTGGTTTTATATCAATTTGATTTCTCTTAATTTTTTAACTGAGAACTTACCATAGATGGGCTTCTGTGAAATTCCATCATGGAGAAGTGTGTGCAACTAGTGTGCAGAAAGCAGCACTCAAGCCAATTTGTTTGGCAGAGTTTCTAAAAAGAGATGACAAGGCAGTTACCTATATCAATCATCAAAAATATGGATGGAAATTGTTTAAATTTCCAAGGAGGTCACAGCCCATTGCCAAGAGCAAAAGAAAATTGTGGATTAAGACCAGTAAAAGAGCTGACTGAGGTCCCTCGAGTCCCAAACGAAGCAGTCAGTTGACATTTTCTATGACATATTTGTATCAGGCTTGCAATTACTGACTTAGAACTGTGACAGCTAGCTTAGTGTGGGACAGTGGCTGGAACTGATTACATTGTTAGCTTGGACCGTGCCATTTATATGAATAAATCCATCATCATGGACTGCTCCAAATTTTGCTACATTTGTGTGGTTACAATTAAATGATCTTGAGTCAAATATGATTCCAACACTATTCCTGACAACGGGTTGAGGTGTCTTGTACTGCAGTAAATGTACAATATTTGACATTTCTGTTGAATGTGTTGTAAAGTACAACTTTTTTTTTAACCTTTTTACATGCCAAGTAAAACTAACGATACTAATTTTCGTTATTAGTTCTTTAATTTACATTTTATTGAGTCTACAGGAATCTGATGCCATCCACATTCGGTCAACTGGTAACTGCCGATCAGAAGGATTCAACCCTGGGCAGAAGATACCCACAGGTATAGAAAAGAACAAACTATGAGGTAGAGGTAAGCAAGGGTAAACAGCAATCCGACATCTGTAAAGCTGTAAAAATCAACATAAATAAAGCTGACTGATATTATCCATACAACTGAAATGCGTGACAAATGTCATGGTTTTACAAGATGTTTCAAAGTGTGATTGCCGGTCAGTTGCACTCAAGAAGAGACACAATATAGCCTGTGATAATCCCTTTCATTATTACAGCTTCTTATATTCATGTAGAGGACTTAATAAACAAATAGGATTTAGAGCAGTGTTCTTATTATTGGGCATTAGTGAGCAGAGTCATGCTGGCTGAGTGGGAAGGATATCTTAACTCAGGTTCTTATGTTCTGAAAGACATCCTAAGTCCTAACTCTCAACCCGAAGAATCCATGGGAAACACCATTAAAGAAATCCTGGTCCATTCTTCCCTCCTGTGAGCCAAACACAGGGAGGATCCTCCTGGTCCATGCACTCCCTTTGAAACTTTATTGCAAAACCATTTAGTTGTCAAACTGATATGAGGACAGTCCTCAAGATAATTTCCTACCTCTAACCCTGACACATGTCACATAAGGTGAGTACAGAGCTGGGGAACATGTTTTCAGGTTTTCATTATTTCTTGTCAGGGGGAGTGAAACATTGGACCTTGGGAACAAATGACCCTGGAGCCCTTTTCCAAAAGTGGAGAACATATAGGAGCCTTGGTGGTCTGGAGCCTTGTAAAATAAGTGTAACTCAGCTCTTATTCCTCTTACCTCTAGTGTTTATGCTTGCTAACTGAAATATTTAGCAATTTTCTCGTCTGACTCTAACATGTAGTGTGAAAATAATTACATGCATTTAAAAAAAAGTGGAATACACTCACTAAATGGTAATTAATTCACATCATTATCTTTTACTTTATTTTAGAAAACAAATATTGTTTTTTTTCCCTCTTCCTGACCTTTTTTTGGTATCTAAATGGAGGGGGGGGGGGGGGGGGGGGGTATCAGCATATCACTAATAGTCATGGCTTCCAGCAGGTTGCTAAAGTCCATTATTCTCACAGTCATTTTCATTCTGTCCATTGATGAATAGAAGATGGTGCTTGTAATTACAGGGTGCTTTGCAGAGTGTGATTGCAGCGCAACGAGGGTCAGCGAGAGCAAGGTTCAAGCTTCTTGATATTTCCCAGAGAAATAAATATAACCAAAAGGCGTTCCTGAGTCCCAGAGGACCACAAAGTTTAGGTCCCCTTTGTGTGGCCACCTTTGGCTTCAGAGAGTCAGAGAAATGAGTTAGTAATCTGTGAAGGCTCCGGGGTGCTGGAAAAGAAGCAGCAATCACAGAGAAATGATAGAGCGATGTTAATCCATGCCGACGGCGACCTCTGTATGACAAAGTGCTCAGAGAATGAAGCAGATTGGCTTTGAGCTGAAAAGTGTGGTGCTGTCTCTACTGAGAGGGGTTGGGGTCTATCTCAGTGCCTGAAATGAAAGTTTTACAATGAAACAGCCAGATGGAGATCATATGTGTGAAGCACAACATGTCCCCCTCTAAAAGAAAGCCTTACTCCAGGAACTACATTATTCTCTCAACTTAAATGAAGCTAATGGCTGCTCTTGCAAATTCTGCCTTCCCATCATCAAAATGACTTGCCTGTTAGCATTGTGCCTCCACACATAATAAGAGGAGAGTCTCATGCATGGCGGAATCTCCATTTATAACAAAGCACAAGTGGATCTCATATTCCCCTCTTAACCGTAATACAGGAAACATAAAAAATTGAACAAAATGATATGATGTTTAAACTGCACAAACTTCTGGTTGGAGACAGAAGACAAAGTCCTCATCCTACCTCTTCACATGTGTAATTTAAATCAGTGGTTGCTATTCTCTAACTCTCAATGCGCAATCAAAGCTGAGGGTTGTGAAATATTTTCAGCTTAAACTTGTCCATTTGGGTTTGAGTAATACACAGAGAGAGTGCATTAACATAATAGCCATCAATTACACAAGATTTCTGCATATATATAAATATATATATATGTCCTTTACTTGTTGAACACCATGAAGAGGAGAGTTAGACATCCAAGGACAAACCATACACGAGAGCAGGGTAAATGTGGCTTGTCATTTCTCTCCACAGCTTGTTTCAATCAATATCAATTAATTATCACGGGTACTCCAAAATGATAAATGCTTTTCATCTATCACTTCACAGATCAATGACTGCAGTGTTACCGTGCTTGCATTTATTTCATCATGTGGCTCAATCAATTGAGAAGTCACAGTGGACAATTTACATTTAAGATGTATGATGAAGGGGAATCAATATCGTTAGTAGTGAGAGTGAAGAGGAGTGTGATGTCTGTGGTGATGAATTTAAGAACATGGCTGTAACATTAACAACTTGAATGATGCCACAGGAGATCAAAACATAGCATTGAAGGCAACAGACTAACGTCTTGCATGTCTTCTGCCATATATCACATCTACTGCAATTCTGATACTTTGCTAAGGCAAGGAACTTGATGGGATGTTAAGTCAGAGGTTAATCTTTGCACATTGGCCATGTTTTCCTGTCATACAGGGATTTTTAGCCCATGTCTCATATGGAGTCCGCTCAGACCTCTGTGCCCATCCGGCCAAGAACCCGATGACCTGCTGTGGATAGCATCTGACCCGCGAGGTCAGTGTGTACAGGGTGAGTGTGACAGGCGACGCCGCTCCTTGACGCTCCACTGCTGACCTTTGACACCTTTTTGAATGCTAGGTCTTTAGAGTAGCAGCATAAATCTTGAGAGGAGATGCTAACCTTCTCTCACTAACAGCCTGTATGAGCCTTGCATTGATTTGAAGTGAAGCGCGCTGTGCCTGTTTGAATTCAAACAAAATTGGCCTAATTTCCCACTGGAAGATGGAAAAGTTAATATTTGAAATTGGAGAGAGGGACTCAAACCCTGTACTTAATAAGATCATAGTTAATGGGGTTAAACAAACATTTTTTTTGCAACTCAGCTTTGTTCTCATTTCATACATGATTTTTCTCAGATGTTTTTGACAAATGTAATATGAAACCTTTTTCTTAAAAAACTGTGACACTGTCAGTTGTAAACATAATATAATGATCTATAAATTACTTAAATGTCATAATTTGATGGAAAACATTACAGTGGCAATATATAAAATATTGAAGTTTCAAGATGTCATTCACTCTTGAAAAAAGTGTATGCTCAATTAGAATTTTATACAAACACATTTTCAAAGAAGGGCAACAGAAGCAATCAAAGTCTGGAAATAGGAATTTGACAGTGTTACATAACATTATTAAACGATGCAAAGAGTCCAGAGAATTCCTTCTTTGCAAGGCTAAAACCCAGTAATGAATTATCATGATCTTCATTAAAAACATAAATCATTTTGCAGTGGAAATCACTGCAGGGACACATCTGAACAACAGTGTCAGTGAACACACTTTATTCAGAAATTCAAGTCAAAACTCTACCACGCAAGGAAAAACCATATATGAATGAAATCCAGAAACACAGCCGCCTTCCCGACCTGAAGATGGACTGAGGTAAGTGGAAAACTGTTCTATGGACACGTGTATCAAAATCTAAAATACGACTACGAAAGTAAGGGGAAGCATTAATGCACATGACATTGGTGAATTTTAAATGTGTGAAGGCAGCATCCTGACTGATATATACAGGGTTTAGAGCAATATATGATGACACCTAGACAATGGATTTCAGGGAAGGTCTGGCTTTTTGCAGCAAGTTCACGTCTACAGTTTTCAACACACACTAGAACAGCGGTGTTTTGCTACTAAATTGACATGACTGCAGTTTGGACTTTTACCCACCGAAAACATCTGATGCTTTATAACTTTTTTTGAAAGAAGTGATTCAATCCAGGGATACTGTTAGAATGATGCTGTTCCAACCTTTTTGAAAACAGGGTTGTATTTTTTTAACTTCTACGGCCATTAACTTTTTAAATGACTGTAAAAATGTGGTCTTTAACAATTAGTTCTATTTTATTAGATGTTACTTTTTATCTGTCTGATAAAGTGGTTAACTAAAAGCCACAGCTTTTCTCTATCAAATTTATTCAAATTTGGTTATGTATTAAGTAGCAGATAATTAAAACATGTAAAGCGCAAGTCATTTTGAAACGTACTGCAGCACAGTTCTGAATTACTTTGCACCAGGGCACACAGAAGTGTGAGTTTGCTACTGATAAGATCAAATAATTTGCAAAAATATAATTAGAGATATAATTAATTTTGTCAGTATTGTCAGTTTAGCATGAAGCAATAGTAGACATTTCTTGTAAGTTGGCAACAAGCTCCTTTAAAGTAAGTCTTAACTAGAGTTCTGTTCAGCCAGACTGAAAGGAGGAAATAATAAGATACATACTTAGTGTCTCAGACAACATGATATGCACATGGAAATGGTGAAAAGTGTTGATTTTAATTACTATCCATAGTGTATTTTTCCTCATTCTTAGTCATTAGGGACAGAGAGGTCCAGTCGTATATTTTAATAAATGTCATTACGCCTGAAGGTGTCAAAAGTTTTCTTTTTGCTTTTAATGTCAAGAACACAGCTCTCCTTACATTTTCTCGACAGGGCACGTTTAGGTCTCTTTGCATATTTACTTAATGTGGACATAATAGGTTGCTCACAATGGTCTAATTACCATAATTATACGGGTTACTATAGCAACCCTGAAGTCCAGGTTTGATTCTTTGTGTTCTACCTCTCAGACAGCTTTAACTGTTGTGATGTGGGATAAGAAATGGCTGTTGGCATTTTCAAAACTGTACTTCAATATTGGCTTTTAACACGTGCTTTTGAGTCTCACTTTGTGTCGGCTACAGCCCTGGTCACTACACACTGTAACACACACACACATATCGAGAAATGGGCTCATATAATTCCACTAGTACAGGAAACATTACTTTGTTCAGAGTGACTTCTTCATGTAACTTTAATTTGAAAATAGTTTGATTCTGCTACTAATCTAGAGATAGTTACATATATACAAGGTTTACAAACTTTGAATTAAGCTGAATGAAGCTGGCATTTTTGGTTTGCAATATAAAGTGTGAATACATTCAGAGACCTTTTGGTGTATGTGTGAAAATCTGAATTTATTTAGTCATTTTTTACAGTGTAGTGCTGACAGTAAATACACCAATCCTTTATCTATCTTCTGAAATAATAATCCTGTCATTAAATAAACCATGTGTCCAATGACAAGTCTTTTTATTGAATTAGCAAAAAGTCCATTTAAGTGGTGAAATTGAAATTATATCTCACATTCTGCATTATAATTGCTTGTTTTCCTCAACTTTCTGCAGACACTATGTGTCTCCCAGGGCGTTTCCTTCACAAGACTTTCTGCTGAGCGTCGACTGATTTTTCCTGCGTCTGCGGCCCACAGAGGACACAATTCATATCAACACATTTAAGACAACAGATCTCAATCGGTCATGGTCGCTGGACTTCTGGCCTTGACACATCCCTCACTATTACAGAGCTATCGATTGTGCAATTACACAATGAGGGTCAAATTTCCCATGATAGATGACACTGGGAAAAAAAGAAGATTAGCAACAATAAAGGAGGAAGGCGAAAAATGACATAACTGAAGAAAGTTGGAAAGTGGAAACTGTACAGCATTATACTGTATGACCCTACAGGTTACAGATTTATTCACACGTCTTGGCATACAACGAAGCCTTAAATCAGTGAAAATACTGTTCCAGAGTAATTTGATGAAAGCGCACCTTCTCATTTCACAAAAGTCACCAGTGATTGTAACCGAGTACTTTGGCTCATGTTCTTCATTATAAAACAGTGTTGAGGCAGTTGTGTTTAAGAATATCCATTTTATGGTATTTTGTGATTCTACTGTATTTTTCCGGGAGACTTTTTATTCTGGATTGACAAAAGCGTCTTTTGTTATTCAGGCATCCATAATAAGTACATATAAGGACTGTAAGAGAAAGCTAGGCTTAGCTGTCATGTTTCCATGACATCCTCTACTAATTTTAGGGCTACTCCAGAGATGCCATCACATAAGTATTCAGCCATTGCTATCTTGGGTTCATGCACTCGAAAGTGACATGCAAGGCAGGAGAACCTGTGGATATTATGATATTATGTTGTGATTCACTCACTTTCGAGTCAGCGCTAGGTAGTGATTACGATATAATGCATATTTTGGCACGCCATCCTCACTGCTTGTTGCAAATCTTTTTCCAAAAAAGTTGGGACACTGTCAAAACACAACTGAATTTGTGGGTGAAAATCGGGGAAGATGCAAATTGTTTAATCTGAGAAATGTACATGGCATTTTAATTTTGAAGTGGGATAGTTTAACAGGACTTCTGCTAACTAACAGTTTGGAATTCATTATCGGTTTAGCACCCAGACTCTACTACCTGCTGTTGCAATACATGCAGAATTAGGTTTGAAAATGTATTGCTGACATACGCAAGACCTTCACTCAAATAGAAGTTGTCAAGATGGAAGTATATGCTATGCCAAAAGCTATAAATATTTTTCAGCAGCAAAGGTGCCTTTACAGTTGTGCAAGTTACCCATATTAGGTGCACTAATGCACCTCCATAGGATACATGCATAATCTCAAAAGAAAACATGGAATACAGACTTCAGTCCTTCCACATAGCAACTGCATGTAAAGGAGAAATATGAGGTCTGTTATGCACGGTCGCATTATAAAAATGATTTTCAGCCCTGACAATGATTGTTTTCGTTCTCTGACTTGTAACCAATTCAACAGTGAGCAGCATATGTATATTCTCAAGTAGCAAATCTTCAAAGGTGAACGGCATCATTATGCATCGACGAATGGCAGTTGTCACGTAACAAGAATTCAGGTGGACGAGGAACATTTAAGTCATGTAAGCAGCTTCTCCGTAGTCATAAGGAAAATCACCAGTAAACGATAGTTATCCTGCAATTTTAGAGCTTCTGTACTGAAACTACATGATTCTGTGCTGTGGACTAACATAGCTAATATATGTTCTGTCGTGTGATTGGATTTCCATAACAGATGCTGACTTCTGAACTTGAATAATTTAGCTAAAGCTAAAAGTTAAACATCGACGGTTTGTAGTGCTGTGATACCTAAAGACCTGAAGATCATGTCCATTTGGTATTGGTTTTCAACTTAGTTTCCTTCATACTAGTCATATTCTGGCTTTGCTCCAGTTTTCTTAAAATGTGTTACTGACATTAAATTCAAGTTTCGTATATAACTGAAAAGAAAGCAAATTTCTTCATGCCAGTATTTGATATGTTGTCTTTTTAGTAATTTTTAATCAGATATGTGGTGTAAATTATGTGCAGATGATTGCGTTGTTTTTCTTTGTTTTACACACCATCCTCAAATTGTAAAAGTACTGAAGTTTACACTCTAAACACACCTTGTTTTTATTAAATCTGATTAAATACAAATTATTTCATTCTAAGTACTGATCTACACACTACGAAAATAAGCACGTTATAACTGGTTGCCACCAGATAACATTGATGTGACAAGACACTGAGTGTAACGTTGCTCTGTAGCTTAGTGAGAGCTTGTTATATAAGCTCCTCTCCCTTTTTCTGTAAGGTGGAATCACTGTAGGCCTTATCAGAATGTGCCCCCTCATCAGTTGGACTGCCCATGAAAAGCTTCCAGGCGACACAAATTTGAGCTCACTCGTCACAATGTGCGCTACCTGTGAAGCAAAGGTGACGGAGTATAAAGAGAATGGTGAAATCTCAGCCCTATTATTTATGTGCTGTGTCTCTCGGTCTCCCTCAGCTGTGCTATTTTCTGCTCTCCCTCTGCAGCGCGGCCCTCGCTCAGGCGGGCTCCAGCTCTCAGCTCTGATTCTGCAGCGCTCGCCCACATCCTTCAGATGACCTTGCCGCTCCACCATGCCCTCTGTCGCCATGCTGCTAGCCTCAATGTGCCCACTGTGGCTGTGCAACACACACACACACACAATCGCACACACATCCCACTAAATCAATAGCACATTGGGCTCCTGGTCAACAGCGAGAATTTACTGAGCGTGCCTGATCACGTGGAGGGGGCCTCTGGGAAGATTCATTGGCTTGGTCACACATGTGCTGTGGTGTGTATGTACTTCTACTTGTGTGTGTGTTTTCAGTAATGAGTGGGGTGCAAAGAGTAAAAACAATATCTCAGTAATGACCTGTTGTTCACAGCACAGGGTTGTGTTTAAGTATGTGGGTTGTTTGGTTCTATGTATTGTGATCGGCTCCTAAACCTTCTCTACACAGGTAACACTTGTACCTCATCCTCATCCTCCTCCACCACCTCGCTGTGCCCTGCTACTGAACAGGAGGTTTTTTCTGTAACACATATGTGTGTGCAGAAAGACTTCAAACGCTGGGCAGTGGCTCACAGCATCCCATTACTGTTGGCTCTGTCTTTGCAGCAGTTAACTCCTGCTCATACCTGCATACACTGTATATGCACATCTGTCATTATGTTCTATCTCGCCGCTGTATTCACCTTTTTAAGCTATATTCGTAATCAATGTTTGAGTGCAGAAAGTGTCCATGCTTCACATGTGCGTGTTATCTAGAGCATAAAAATCCCTAATATTTACATAAGAGAACACAAATCTACACTTTAACAGAACTCATTCTAGACCTGCATATGTATTAAAGGATGACCAATGAGATAGAAAAGTAGTGCGTGGCATTCTGCTCTATCTGTACCGCTCCATTCCACTCATCTGTCCCCAGGGCCAGAGTCAGAGCGGCAGGATCAAAAGTAAAATCAGAGCAGAGAGCTGTATCCAATCATGTCAGTCAGAGAGGTCTCTCCCTATACTGTAGTCTGGCAACGTCCAGAGCTGAGGGCACTGATCTCTATCAACGAGGATAAATTCAGTCAAACCTCTGAAATGTGTGGCGGCGGACCTCAAGTGATTTAAATCATTAAAATGAGGCCAGCTGCATCATGCAGTCAGAGCACGCAGCGGGGGCATCCAGCAGGCTGGTATAGAGAGAAGAGTGCCATCATCTGGCTCCTGCTGATACATTCATCCCACTGCGGAGTGCCTGTATGTGGAGAGATGCGGCAGCAGATCTGTGTTGGCTCTAGTGTTGGTATTTGTGTGTGTACGGTCTAGAATTATAAGTCCTAGCCCATCTTAAAGGTGTAACATGGACCTTTGAGTTCTCAGCATTATGTGCCACACTGCAGAGAGCAAGCAAGGCCCATTCCCCAAAACCAATGGAATAACATGATTATGATGGTAGATTCAGTGTGGCGTGTTCTGGAGCAAAGGCAAACTAGCCCGACAGCGTCTTGAGGAGGAATCAACATATTTTAAGCACAGACAACAATCGTCCATCAGCTGCTCCATTTCACAAATAATAGAGCAGCTCCTCCTGCAATCATTATATGGGCCTTAGACAGGGAAAGCGTGTGTGTCTTGTATAATTGTAGGGTTACAGGCGTATGTTTGTGTTCATTCCGTTCATTGTTAAAAGGTTGTGAGGTGCTGATTTACCTTTCAGCGTGTAATTGAAAAAGAAAATCGTTACAAGTCACTCACACTCATGGTCTTCACGAAAGAAACGATTTTGGCGACTGAAATTAATCGACTTGCATTAGCGCTCGACGCAGCCTTTTTGAGATTCTGAGCTCACAGATGTCTTCATCGTACAGCCCACAAATTCAGGCTGCAACAAATTTATAAAATGTAAGATTTTAGCACCTTCTTTTAATACACTGGTGCATCTTTTCTTTGCGTCACTAACTGTCACAATCACCATGCTCTGTAAAAAGCAAATCAGTATATTTTCCAGTGTAAAAAAAAAAGGACTCCTTGAAATCTTCATGAAACAAGAACAGCACAAACAGGTGGCATTTGTGTCATGGACCAGACAGCAAAAGCCCTCAGGAGCATCTCGGTCAATCAGCAATCCAACTGTCTCCAGCGTAAACGCACCTATTATACACGCCAAGTGGTGTCAGTGTAAACATTGCAGAACAATATACTCTGCATTTCCAGCTGCAGTGGCTCCTCTGATTGGTTGGATCGATCGTCGGAGGCATTTGATGTTATAGGCGTAGAGGCAAGGCATATTGATTGGAGGATAATCAGAGTCAAGCTGGCTTGGTCCTCTTCAATAATTCAAAGGAAGGATTTGGGTGAGATTCCCTTAGATCTGAGGTGTGATGTACATTTCATAGCCTGAGTGTTGAGCAGCTGCAGAGAAGCGGGGAGGGGGTGCGGATGAGTATGTGTGTTTGTGAAAGTGAAATTAGGGTGGGACGGGGGTCACACAAGCTCAAACATGAGATACCTTTTTAACCGATAAACAAAAAAAGTAGAGCTGCCTACATCTGTTAGAAATATGAAAAATTGTGTGTGGGGGGGGGTAGCTCATTATTCGCATGTGATGTCAGATATGTTTGTAAGTATCTGCATTTCTGTACTTCTGCTTGTATATATATGTTTTCTTCTTAGAAGGCTTTTTGCATCGTTCCCGAGGCAGAATGTATAGCAGTTTGTGTTTACCTCACCCAGAGGATCCTGCACTGCAATGCAAGCATTGATTTTCCTCCAACACTTTGAGCTGTGTATGTGTGAATAAAGCAGTTTTACTATCCGTGACATTGCTGTGAAAAATCAGATGAAGCATAAACATTTCACCTTCAATCATTCTGGCTTCAGTTTTTGCCATAAATTCCAGATCAATATTCCGCCTTAAGAACACGAATTGGATTATTCTTGAACTTGTTGATGTATCAGTTCACATCGGATCAGAAACCTGTCTGTAATTTTTGTTTGAGTTTTCTGGTTTAGCTCAGAGGATCCCAAAGCAACACACTAATTCTGACCTGACAAGTTGTGGTTTCCCTGACTTAAAACCCAGTTTTGTTGCTTTAAATTTTGCTTTTCTGTGCTTACCAGACTGCAAACCCACGTTGTAAACAATTTATTTTACGAAGTAAATTAAATGCATTCTTATGTGCATCAAAAATATCATCAATGCATTACCATAGGCTCACTATATTTCATAGCAGTGTCACTACAATGCAGTTAAATAAATAAATCTTTTAACTCTTTGCATACAAATATACCCTATAAGCATGGACATACATAATAAGCCAGATTCAGAAAACCCAATCCTAAATCACAAATTTAAAAAAATGAGAGGAAAAAAAGCTCAAAACACATAATATTGAAAAATCAAAATGAATGCAATTTAAAAAGTCTCCAATGCAAACTGGAAAAAAATTTATAAATACACACACACACACACACACACAGATCTACAATCCCAAGATCAAAATGGATGTACACATACGGAATGTTCTGCATAAGATAACTAAAGAATTTCATACAAAATTACCAATGCAACATAATAAAAGAAGTATATTTTCACAGCCAGAAAATTAATTAGCTTTCACACAGAGGATTGTGGGAGTTGTGTGAAAAAATGAAAGCCAAAAGGCTTTATCAAGAACAGGCAAGATTTTTATAAAACAATTTTGGGGGGGTGGACAGCACCCACGTAGAAAGTTGTGATCCACAATCCAATCCATTTGGCTTTGCACAATTATTGTTGCATGGAAATACTTAATACTTAATGTAGAGCCAAGCCCAAGGTGCTTTCCATGGTGAAGGTCTGCCGAGTCTTTCCATATTTTATACCAGCATGACCTCTCCTGTGGATGTGCGCGGTGGCAGTCACGCATGTCTTGAATCGGACTGCAGCGCTGTCTCTGCAGTGGGTCACACGGGGTGCTTCCTCCATAAAGAGCGGTTTTCTCCAGTGTTTATCTCCTAATCACTGCAATTACCACGGCAGCACTTGTTTGTTTGTTTGCTGGACTGATGCATTAGTGTGTTTGTATCCCGCTGACCGGTGCAAACATGTCAGGCGGGTGTCTGGGGAGGGACACCGCAGCTTGAGGGGATGCTGACTGCAGATGTGGAATCTGTAGAAAGGTGCATAACATATCCTCTTGTTGTTGTTGTTTTTTTCTTATCTGTTTGTCCTTATCAGATTAGTCAGTGTAGAAGTGGACAGGATACAAGAAAAGAAAAGAGAATGGCATGCAACACAGCTTCATGTACATTGCAATTATGTGGTATGCGCCTTAACCATTAGTTTTGGGTGTCCTACATCTTCATCATCACCATCATCTTGATTGAATTTCCTTCTCTGTATTTCTCTGTATCTGTCTTCCTCATTCTATCAAAGTGAACCACACACCACGGGGGAATTGCTGCACCAGGTCGTCTGTCACCCCCCGTATATACACCCTAGATTCTACAAACACCAAACGTGTCTCTTAAGGGTATTTTGCTGTTAACATAATGCTCCCAGTTGCTTATACCAATTCCAATTCTTCACTATAAATGCTTGCGTCCTGTTTTTTAAAATATGCCACATTATAAAACATTAAATCAGTCTTTTTTTCCCTCTCATATTTTCAGTCTTTATCTGCTCCAGAGCCTTGTGTCATCTTGTTCCTTTGCTGCTGCTCTTGTCTTGCTCAGCCTGTGACACTAGCCCCGGTACATTAAATTTTTGAGAAGAGAACGCAAGCGTGTAGACAAACGTCCTCTCCAGTGCTCCCTGTCACCTCTTACCCAGAGTCACATCTCCATGCGCACTCTAATTATCCCATCTGATGAGAAACAGGGCTCCTCAGCCACCGCTGCTGCTCTGACTCCACAGCCATCTCCAGCCCCAGCAAGTTGATGCAGGGCTTCTCTCCCTCTCATCATTACTGCCGGAGATACCTGCCTAATTATAGCCCCACAATGCTGTAATGGAGAGGGGCCTTAATCCTGGTGATGAGGATAAGACATTGCTAGAAAACTGAAGAAGGAGATTTAGCAAAATAATTCTTTGTGTATAAGCTAGAATTTATGAATTTTCTTTCCAATTAATGTTTGACTTCTGTAACATTTGATTAAAATAATCTCTGCTTTCAAAATATATCTAGTTTTATGTGTATGAAGAGAAATACATGTTTAGATTCTGCTTTTGAATGTAAATGTCTAACGTAGGCTCCAGATCTTATTATTTATTCATTTCTAGTTCAAGGAGGTGGTGCTAATATTAGCTTTAGCATTTCTCTGTTTCAACCTACACAGTGAGGTTCAACAAAGATTGACCTTGATCTGAAAACTGTAGGTGAGCTCCATGGCAGGCTCAACACACACATATACACACATAATGTTCAGTGTGTGAATGTGTGCACGGCCTCTCTGACCCAGCATGTCCTCTTTCTATCATCTTCAGTTTTTTCTGACACCCCCCCCCCCCCCATCCCCCCATCACCGTAATGGCTCTCTGCGATGCCTTCTTGGGTGTATGCAGCATCATTCACAAACGCCATGCAGTCCTTCTCCTCGTCCTTCCCCTCACTCATCCTCCTGTCCTTTCATTCTTTCGAAGTCCTTGATTCACGTATATTTCACTGAAGAGCTCCTGGATGTCAGCGCAGCAGCCAGAGAGACAAAGACAGGCCTGAGTTAATTACCTATCATTTAGAGCAGATGGCTGCAGATGATATGTAAATGTGCGTGTGCTCACTTGTGTGTGCATGTGTGTAAATGGGGGTTTATGTGATTGCTAATATGACTGCATGTATGTGTTTGCACATACAAAGTAGCCCTTTGTATGATGTTTGTAGGGCCAAAAACACACATTAACACATGTATAGAAAGGCATGAAAATTTCTGTAGAGGAGTTGCAATTTAAACCCTGAATCTTTGTTTTTACTCCATCCAGATAAACTGTTAGTGACTGAAACCATAATTATGGGATGCAGTTTTTCTGCAGCCATATTTAAGCTGCTTCCTTGTCCATTTAAATATGGCCACAACCCTAATTTAAAATCAAGCTCTGGAGTGTCATCATTGTCTTTCACATAACTAAAAATGATAATGTGGGAAATATTTTACTGCAGGTATAGCCACTCCCTCACTTGAGACATTTCTTCTTTGGTCTTTGACAGATTTTCAAGAATATCTTCTCCGAGTCTAAAGAGGTAGTTCTTTCTGAACCAGACTCGCTTAACAGCAATCATGAGCGAAAATGTCTAGTTGTATGTGCATGGTGAATCAATGATGAATGTGCAGTGAATCGGAGATATATGTTACAGTGCACTCAATGACACAGGAAGAAGTATAACCACAGAGGGAGGGCAGCAGTGAGCGAGGTGTAGGGGGTGTTCAGTCAGATCAATTGGACTGCAAGAAACCCTTTTGTTTTTTTCTCTCTCTTTCACACTGTAAATTAAACATTCTCAATGCCAACATTTTCTCAGCAGCAAGTGCGTGAATAGTGCTGTAAATGCAAGCTATAGAGCACTCTTTTGTGCTTTGCAATAATTTGTGTATGTTTATTCTCCACCAACACACCCAGCAGGAGTCTGTGAATATAGCCAGCATGTGTGACTCTAAGTTTGCAATACCGCAGATGGAGACCCACTAATTTACTCATTATGGAGATTTAATATGAGAGAACACTGCTGCAGAGATCAGATGTAACTATAGAGCATCGTCATCCACATCCATACAGTTTTTCATCCGGTCTCCGCTGTATTGTACTTGAAAAAAATGAGGTAAGTGTTTTTATTATTTCCACAGATTTTTTTTTTCTTCATGCTCAGGCATGACTCGATCTGTGCAGCAGCAAATAGAGCTCATTCACATGATGGTTAGTCCCCTATTGGCTCCCTGGTGAGCGAAGCTCTTTCACAGCTCTGAGGAGTTAACGCTGCTTTGGGCCTTTTTTATGGTGTGATGGGAAAGAGAGCAGTTTGGCTTTCCATGAATAAAGATCTATTTACTAATTCAGCTAGTCCGAAGAGCAGTGCATTGTTCCATTTTCTCATTGTGTTAAATCCAATCATATTCTTGAATAATACTTGGCAGATACATTACAGCAGGAATTGTGCAAATCTGTTTGACTCAATCATAGTAAAAATCTTACAATAGCTCTTTGATATTGGAGGAATTATCCAATAAGATTTTAGTTGAAATATTAGATTTTTTTATTTTTATCGTCTAATAGATGTGTAATATCCATCAGTAAAACAGGAGCATTCTGTTTCACATTTACATCGTCAAATTAAGATGTATTGAAGCAGTCTTGTCTCAGGGTTTAGGCTGGTATATGGCTGCTTGAAATGGAATGATCTCTGAGCTTTAAGTTGTAACGGTGAGGCCCTCTGCTGGCAACAAGAGTCTCTGCACAAGCACCTTCATATTATTAGAAACACAGCCTTCCCCGTTTTCATCAAGTCTGTAGTTGGGATTTCTTTGACTTGTTATTGTAATTATGTGGACAGCTGCACTGCTGAATGAATGTGGAGGATGCACCCGGGACAGTCCTGCAAATAGCTACACCATGTGTCTTCCAGCCTGAGTGCATCTGCTCCAGAATAAAACATCCAATTGTGTTAGAGTTATAGTGACACCAATTGAAAATTTATAGCACCGAGATATGAGGCAAAAGAAGATTCTGATTAATCTTTGCTTATGGTTAACCAGCAGCATATCATTTACATGCTTTTTTTGTCTGCTATTACATTTGAGGCCGACTGCTCATGCCAACTCATTTTCATGCACGACACCTTTTTTTCTTGAGCACAAACACACAGTATCTCTCTCATCCACCTGCTGTGTAAAAACTGGACCTTTGATCTGGTCTTGCTTGTGGTCTGTATCTCTCCTGAAGCAGAGAACCATTACACACTCTCTGTGTCCAGATGTACTTGTCATGCAAAGGCAAGCTCAGATCCCAGGCAATCAAAGGTGTGGGAGATGCCTCCAGAACCCGCATTAATATGCATGAGAGCAGGAGCTACTCTATGATGTAATTGCAGTAGCAGCGAAGGTCAGTGCCTTCGCCTAGCCCTTGCACAATTTCAAAGCCCAGATGTACACACACCACTCAGGTTTGGTTATGGCAATCTCAATGCATTTCGGAGACAGAGGATAACTGTGCTGATAGGGATGTGCGAAAAGATGAAATCGGCTGTTAATTGCGTTATCGCCAGACTTTTTTATGCTACCAGGAGTCTGACTCTCACATTACAACGATGCTCTCTCATGTTCCCTCCCTGAACACAAATCACAGTGGGCCTTTCATCCGGGGAGCAAAGCTGTTTACAAGCTTCCCACCCACCCATGTGGTCCTATTCTCAAGGCTCTGTTTGGTTCTGAATATAATGGATGTTCCTTTTATTCATATTCCTGCTCTGGCCCTGATTTGGCCCCAAGGATTTTACTGTATATCAAAGCAAAGCATCCAGACGTTTAATGAGAATAAAACATGTTCCTGAATGTGGACCCTTTCCCACATTGAATTAGATATAATATGCCTTATAAGTGAAATCCAACATATTTGCCTTTGTTGTGACTGAATGTGCTGATTTGATGTCGTTCCAGTTATTCTCTCTGTGTTGTTCCTGTTTTGTTTTGGATCCTGTGAATCCCTCACTGCAGTGGCTGATTGACAGAACCAGGACAGAGAACAGTTCCTATCACTTAGCTGTGACTGCTATCAGACCCAGTTCTGTCACTGCATATGAGTTTACTTTAAAGTGCAACAATATGTACTACAGTATTTAACATGAAATCTAACTTGTTCATGAGGTATTTTCGTTATTATTTAGAGTTCTTTTAGTCAGTCTTGTCAAGAAGGCAGTTGAAATGTCCGTTTAATGATCTCAACAAACATAATCTTGACTTGATGACCAGCATGTCAGACACCCGACGCTCCACTCAAAGGGCTCTGTACTCAAAGTATGTTTCATGCAAACTTTTTTACAACTTTTCCTTGCTTATAATATTGTGGAATGTCAGAAAAAAAGGCAGCGAGGCCACACTAAAGCTTGTGGATCAATACCAGATTTAAATTCCATGGCAGTCCATCAAAACACAATTGCACAAGTAAAAATATTGGTATGGGGAATATCTGAGGATCGGTATTCAGCATGGATGGATTATGAAACAAGGGTTCGCGGAGCACCGTTGGTGTATGTAATAACCTCCTGTTCATTACACTTAGGAACACATACTGAAAGAGACACATTGTACCCATAAATACTGCAGCTTCAATCTGTGGTTGTTTTGTGTCTCCAACTGTGTATCTTTCATTACTTTGATGAAATTTTGCATCTCTTTGTGGTTGTTTTTGTTCAATTTTGATCATTTTGAATGTTGTTTTGGTTGGTTTATATCTTCTTATGATAATGTATTGGACCAATTTGAGTTTAGCATTTATGCACATTTTTTATTATATTTCTTCTCCAATTTTGTTGATTTTGCCTCTATTTATGGTCATACTATCCTTTTACATCTTGTTAATGTTGTTTTGTGTCTCATTTTGGTCCTTTTGTTCACCCTGTGGACAATCTGTGTCTGCCATATTAGATCTCTTTACTGTTTGTCTTATTTAGCCAATATGCTATTTGTGTGGTTATTTTATGTATGACTCTGTCTCTCATTTGGGTTGTTAGTTTTCCATCTGTCATCAGTTTAATCTCTTTGTGGTTTTGTTTTTATTTCCTTTTTGTTTTACATATAATTCATTTTACATTGTGGTTATTTTATGTTGCTGTCACATTGCATCTTGTAGGAATCATTTTCTCCATCGTATTTGCTTCTCATTGTGCTTGTTTTTTCTTTTTCTTTTTTTTTTTAACATATTTCTGGGATAAGACCCTCTGATGAGCCCCTTTACTACTTATACCCCTAAGCCTGTGTCTGTTGGGCACATTCAGCTAGTTGTCCATCCTGGTAAGCAGGAATTCATCCATCCACCAAAGTATGGGTAAAACTACTGATCAAACCACCTTAAAAGTACCTGGTTTCTTTAGTAAGAGCAGTTTTTAAGTGCGAGTAGCTATCGAGCTTTGTGGGAATCCCCCTGAATTAGCAGCATAGTGGTACATTTCCTGTACAGTGCAAACTAAGAAGATTTCCATGAGCTCCTGTCAGTGCTAATAACCACAACAGTCTTGTAAAGAGCTCCCCCAGGGCTGTTTGACCATGCTAGCAAAGGGAGGGGGTGATGTTCACAGGGGTGGGGGTCGGTAGGGTTTGAGCTGACGGCTCTCAGACTGTCTCAACTCATTTAGCTCTTTTGTACACGGTCAATCCATCTCTCTGAGAAGTTAGCTTCGTTGTAACCTTGCTGTGTGTGGTCGTGGCCAGAGTTGGTGAGAGCACAGAGGCAAGGTATGAGTGAGATATGCAAGTGGACACACAGGACCAAAGAGAGGAAATACAGACAAACATGCAAGCAAATATCAGAGGCTGGCCTAGAGGAGGTCAGGACCGAAGTGGTGCCCCAGTGCTGACATCAGCAGAGGCAGAGCAAATCCTACAGAGAATAATGAAGCACGAAGGGTGGGCGAGAGGAAGAGGAGAAGGGAGGGGCAAGGAAGGGAGAAGATGCAGGGGGAGGGGTTAAGGATGGTGGTACAGTGCTTGTAATCGGATCATTGGCTACAGTGTGTTGAGTCAATGTGATCAATAGAAACTGCACATGAAGCAGAGAGCCTTAATGGCCCTTAATCTCCATCAGTCCTGAACAGGAGTGTAGAAAAAGACGAAGTCACAGGAGCTTGTATCACATTACATACTCAGCCTGCACCATCTTGCACAGTGCCATGCCCTCAGATTCTCTCCAGTACTGTTCATATATATGTATATATATTGCTGAGTATAGAGTCCTGACTGGGGGGCTCCCCAGACTCCAGACCTCAGCAGCTGGCATGTCATATTTCATTCCTTGGCACCTTTTCATTTCATTTCAAATGCATTACATTTCAGACCTTTCCATTCTATGCTACCCCCTGTGATGCAAAACCTTAGTGTGAACACTCTGTCCTTGCACAGGACATATTCCAGCCTTTGAATTCGATAAGCAGTCTGCCTTCAGCTTGTTAGTCTTCAGCCATCATCTGCAGAGCACGGTTCTTTTATGAAGTTTAGATGTGGTCCCAAACTTTAGGATGCAGTGCTTTTTCCCCATTCTCTGAGTTCATACATTTAACTCATCTACTTCATGGATGACAGACTCATATTCATGAGGCCTGGTGTCCAAGTGCCCTAAAACAGCAGAGAAGCATAATGAAGGTATAGAAAGATATCAGTGCAAAATAACTAGAGGAGCAGTCTTCACTCTATGTAACTTATTCTGGTGTTCTTTTGTTACAAACTCTTTACCAACTCCTTCTGGTTTTTTTTTCCATTCAGCTCTCACTTGAGCATGAATTAAAGAGTACATTGACAATAAACTGAATCCTGAGGGCACAGGCAGGAGCAGTGTATGACCTGCTGTACTGTAAAATGAATAGCCATGGTCAAATAATCCCAGACGATGGTGGATTAAAAGGCCTTTGGAATCTGTGTCAGGCAAGAAATGATTGTTTCCACTTGTGAGCACTATCCAGCTGGATATGAAGCAATATAAAAGACAATTATTTAGTGTATTTTATGAACTGCAAATATGCTAACAGCAGCAGGAAAGGCACTGCTTTTTACACACATTTGCATAAAAAAGGGAAAACAATCGTTATCCAAGGGACAGCATTAACATTGATTTGATAGTTTTGAATGTTCCAGGGAAACATTTGAACATATTAAGGGCTCTAAATGATTCCCTTATGCTTTGAAAGCTGTCTACACGCATCACATAAACATTTAATTTGTCCTGCAAAGACAAACTTGCAAAGAGTTCTGACGATTGCAAACACTGCATTATTCATTGTAATATCTGAAGAGCATCATCATGGAAAGAACCTGGGAGGTGAGTGGTTGCCTTGAGGATAAAGGTATTGTCGTTTTTCATGGCCTGTGTTTTTTAGTGTTTATATTTCAAATAATACCAATCTAAGTATGATTAGAGTAAGACTGGAGTACTATCAGGTGCCTTTATTCTATGTGAGCCCCTCATGCACACGCACGTGCTGTCACACATTTATACCAAATTTAAGCTCCATTATTAGCCATGTTTGTTCCAGAGAGAAAGTTACTGAGGAAGTTACTTTAGGAGCTCAACTTGAGCTTTTTTCAAGGTAAAGAGAAAAAAATATTATATCGGCTTTTGCTCTGGACATTGTTACAATGACATTTTCCCATCTTTCTCTATTGATACATGCATCTACACAGCTTTCTTGTTGGCCACTGTTTTTCAGTAGAGTGATGCATCAACTGAGCCACCCTTTCAGTGCCTTTGAGCTACCCCTCCAAAGACATGTACTTCAGCACTAGTCTCACTATTTCATTGTCAAAAACAACGTCTAGAAATATGACCATTGTGTAAGGTTAAAATAAGCTTTTTTATGAGTCAAAATACTTCAGTCTGGATTTAAAGGAAGGAAGGAATATTTCAATTAACAATAATTTGATTAACCCGCAGCTCTGTGATTTGGAGACTTTGAACATTTTAAAGAGAGAGATTTTGAAGGCGGTGCATTACAGGAGGCCAAAAGTTGGGAATTCTCAGTTTCTGCTGCTTCACTTTTCATACTTATTTACGCATCGTCTTTGGTCCCACAACTTTATGGAACCACTGTAGTGAATCACTTAATTGTGCCTTTTGAACAATGTTTGACGTGATTTCAACTCACCTTCCACCTGCTGAACTGCTCTGAAAGGTTGAACCTGTTAGATAAACGAGACGATAAATGATCAAGAACTACTGATATCCTGGTATTCCTCACTAACTCCTATATTTGTGGAAAAAATAAAGAAAATGTTTGAGTTGTGGTTAATGATAGGTGAGAAAACTCTCTGAAATGGACATTTGTACCTCCACCAACGATGACAAATCCATCAATAGCCCTTTCTTTTTTCAGTACTTGCAGCATTTGATACGTGGCACAAATGAGATGCAAGCTTCATCTTTCAACATCACACTGATCAAAGTGTCATTTAGACCCATTTACCCTTTTTTTAAGCAAGAAAAGCAGTGGCACTGCCTTCATTAACCACCATCAATTGTAAAGCCCCGGCTGTGAGCCGGCATGCGCACGACAACTCAAGCTCCTTCTGTGTTTTTCTGTCTGTGACGAGCTGCAGCGTCTGCTGCGAAAAAGGTTTATTCAAACAGGAATAACCAGTTCAGTGTCAAACACTGAGCACACATCCCTCTGTTTAACAGAAGCCAAAAACAAAGAAGAAGTAACACCGACCACAAAACATTTGTGAGATTAGGGGCACAAAAAAAGGTAGATTTAAGTCTGTTTGTCTTCATTTATGAATGCTGTCACCAAACTGTGCTCCATAACTTCTCTTCTCTGGATGTTTTTTTCTTTGCTGTAACTACAGACATAATTATAACAAAAATATATGAAATGTGATCTCTAATAAAAACCCAACAGATCTGATCAAATCAAAAAGTAATTTCCTTGATAATTATTTGCCCTATTCAACACCTGCATTAACGGAATTACAAAAATATTAGAGTGCAAACCACTCAGTTCCGTCTCATTGTGTGCGGAACAATACAGTCTGTTCAGCTTAGATCTACATCAAATCAGTGTGTTTCAGCAAATGTTCACCCTCTACTTTCAGTTCACAGATAATGATATAACCATGGCAACAGAGACACCTTGGGAAAGGGCAGTAAGAATACTTAAACATTGCTGTCAATCAAAGCCCCACTTCCTCAAATGGGGAATAAAACTCTGCTGATTGCTTCATTTGGCTTGCCGAGCACCACTTTGAAACTTCAGCATAGCTTTGAATATCAGCTGATAGATTTGCAACAAACCCACAGTATAAAGAAATTCATTCCAGGTTCCTCTATCAACAGCATGTCAGTTAATATAGTCATCAATAGCACTAATGTTCTGTGAGGACTTATCGAGTGACATCGCCCAGAGTGTGAAAACCTTCCAAACATCGAGGAAGTGCCAACCCTGAGACTTTCACTAACCTTGCCTTGAGCCATGTGTTGATGAGTTTTGAGTGTGACTGAAACTTCAAAGGCATTTCAGCTCTCTTAAGTAGAGGATGCTTTTTCTCTCATCTTCACTCAACAGCATCTCTTTCCAGAAGGACATTTTGATGGTTTTTGGGGGGTGGAGGTAAAAAAAAGTTTGCTTGGCACTCCCTCAGAACAAGCTTTGACCACGGTAGCTAGGGGCAAATTAACTGCAACTGTGATATTAAAGTCATTAATCAGTTACTTTGATTCCTAAATGTTAAGAAAAACATGAGCAAGCCAGTAAAGGAGCCAGTGAAATTAAATGGAAAAAAAGGTTGAGCCTGCAGTGCATACAGCAGTGTGCTCTACTCATTAAACAGTAAAGAGAACCCTTGTTATGTTGCTGCACTTTGCAACACGTCAATGCACGAGGTCAAATCTGCGTCCCACCAGAGGTCTCTAATTAAATTGAGTTTAGCACATTTGAGAATTTGTACATCGCAGTAGTGTCACACTTAACCAGTAATTGTAAGGGCATTGTGAGGAAAATAAATAGCAAGTTACTCGTGTAGTTTGTCTGTTGTGTTCAGGGGCAAACGGAGTGTGGCCTTTTCAAAGGCTGCCTACAAAAACCTGACAGATGCACAAATTAACACACAGAGGAGAGAGGTTGCAATCCAAAGCCTCCAACGTTATTATTACAGCTCTTTCTTCCTCCTTGACACACATAAAGGCAGATTTCTCTCGCTCCCTGCTTACGTCCTCTTTCTCCCTTCTCCTTTCCACTTCTGACCGCACAGCTTGGTGAGCTGGCATTAATTGCTCAAAAGAGCTGTGGAAGAACAACAAGTGCTTCTCATCCTGGTAGTAATTGTGTCCGTAGGAGATGGAGGGCTTGAGAAGAAAGAGGGCTTTGCTGCTTACAGGAAAAGCTTTGTAGTATGTCTTGTGAGCAGAGTGGAGGGTATTTGGGGGGGGAAATGTGATATGATGGCGCACTCTAGTGGAGAGACAGTGAAAGAAAAGGTATTCGTGTCGATGCAGAGAATATAATTAGAATATAATTAAGGGGAGCGAGCACATATCACATGACATCTGGCACTACTGAAAACCCATGAAAACCTTAATGTACATTTAGTTTTTGCTCTTGCACAGCACTTGAGATTGTCAGTTTCCTGTCAAACATTTCCTGTATAACATTCACAGAACAAGTTATGTCTGTCTGTAAGTCTAAGGATTAACAAAACACGCAGGCCATGAGGGCTTGTCTAATAATGTGGCTCCACTATCTGTAAAACCTGTTTCTTCTTTCACCGGTGTAATCTTTTTCACTGCGTATGAAAACCAACCTGCTTCAGGCCATTTCCATCCCTCTTCCAAAAAAGTCAGAACACTGTGAAAAGCAAATTAAAACAGAATGTAATTATTTGCACATCGGGTTCAAAAAAAAAATTTCATTCACAATAAAACTTAGAACACAGAAAAGTATCTCGTGAAAAATATTAGCCAATCTTGAATTTGATAACAACGCATTTTAAAAAGGTCGGGCTGGAGCAAAAAAAAGGCTGAAACAGTAAGTGATACAGCTGGAGGAGAATGTTGCAGCTCAGTAGGCAAATTGGTAAGAGAGGCCGAGGCTTTCAGCAGCAATCTAAAAAAAAGAGGGAGAAAGTCTCTAAATTACTGAGCAATTTAAGAATAATATTCCTTATCATAGAATTGGGATTCTTATTCCACCATCAACAGTACGTAATATCATCCAAAGATTCAGATAATCTGGAGACATCTCTGCGCACAAGAGAATCAACAATAAATACTTGTGATTTTCAGGCCCCCATGCAGCATCACATTAGAAACAAACATCATTCACTCATGGAAATCCCTGCATGGGCTCAGGAACACTTCCAAAAATCTCTGCCTGTAGCTCAGTTCTCCGTGCTATCCACAGATGCTCATTTAAAGCGGCACGAGGCAAAGTAGAAACTGTTCTGTGGTCAGACAAATTTGGAAATTTCTCTCAACATTTGACATTCTCTGTGTTATTGTGAATGTATTTTTGGTTTATGCAAATCACTGCGTTCTGTTTTTATTCAGTCTGCACAGCCTCCCAACTCTTCCCTCAGTGTGGCCCCCACTGAGAAAGATGCCCACGGAGAATCATGTGACCGACCAAGGTGAATGGCTGCAGATGCATGTCATCAGAGTTCAGGAACAAGTAACAATGTATGTTTGTTAGTAAAATATTGCTCATAAGTACAATTTTGAGGCGAGTAGTACTTGGTATTTCTTTACTCGGTACAAACTGTTCTACATTTGATGCATTTAGTTATTTGTTACGTTGTTGATTCAGATTAATGATACAAAACACCTAAAAAAAAAGCACAATCTAACTATATAATTACTGTGAACAGCTTTACCTTGGCTTCCTTTACCACTGAGAGGAACATTGGAGTTATTTTTGTTCACGATGTTTCCTTTAACTCGCACATTGAAGTAGTCTCTTGGACAGTCTTGCCGGGAGTTGTTTGGTTTTTCTAAACATGAAGTGCCCTGAGATTACTTCAGTTGTAAACAGGCACTGTATGACTGTATTTTAAAAACATGATGCACAATAGGTCAGCATAAGCCTTTACAGATACCCTGAGGGAAATTCATCAGTATCCAGTATTAGTGATATACAGTACACATAAATTCATACATACACAGTTCAATCACTTACAAATTGTTCTAGAAATAATGGTAGATGATAGTTTAACTGTATTTAGATGCTAATACTGTTGTACTTTTACGCAAGCACAATGTAGAATGCATGGTTTGTTGAAGGGTGCGCCACACAGGATGCTGCACTGCCTTCACCTCAGAGATGTGATTGTTGTCCAATCTGTGGTAGATTAACATCATGTCTACCTACAGAGTTTCTCAAACCGCCCCACTTCACTGAGGTGTCCCCCGCTGGCTGCGCAGGAATCATTCAGAATGCGCGGATCCCCTTATTTCTTACTAACCAGCGTCATGTTTGCGTAGCTGAAACTTAAGATTCGTCAGACGAGAAAAGCTCATTTCAGTAATTGACAAATCGGTGTTTGTGTCTTCCAGCTTACTTTAAAGGTTTTGCTTCGTCGGGAAGGTGGAAGAAGCACTCAGAGCATTCTCTTACAAACCAATGGAAAAATGTAAAAACGCTCCGTGATGAATGCAAATACTGCATTCTAACTTTCATTTGAGTAAAAGTACCAAAGTATCAGAACTATTTTTCAAACATCAAATGTAAAGATACATAAAAAAGAATTTCCCATGCTGCTTGTTTTACTGAACATCTACAAGTGTCACGATGCTGTTTTAACAGATAGAGCTATATGTATCTACCTCATGACACCTCCATGGATCACATGACAAGTCTAAGAGGTCATAGGATGATTACAGAGAGGGCAGAAGAAGCTACTTTTGGATACAATATACAAAGTATTGGTTAATCTGACCACTTACATGAGTGGAATATGGAAAATCTCTCTCTTGAACATCAGTTGGGATAAAAGGCTTGTGATGATGTGACAACCCTCAGACTTCTGAAGCTTCATCTGAACCGCAGTCACGAGCCAAAATGGCTGTGACAAGTGTATGGCTTACATTATCCTGCTTTCAATTGTTATTTTGTGTGTGTGTGTGTGTGGCTGATTTTGACTGGTAAAGTCTTTATCTGCAAGTCAACTAAATGTGGGTAACAGTGTGGAGCAAAAAGTCAAACATTTGCTGCTTAAATGTAAAGTAGTTTAAACATGAAAGATTCATGGAGGCTAAAACTACATGTGAGTAAATCTGTTCCTTTCCACCACCGCCTCCATGGTCTTTGCTGCTCATTACGGGTTTCGATAATGGCTGCTAGCGTATACCGAGAAAAATGTACTGTGAAATCTGCTTGTGCTGCAGACTTCCTCCAGTGAGAACTAATAGCAAACGGATACCATGTAAAGGGAAAAGTCTGTGTGGGCAACTAGAGTAAAAACACAAAAGCAACGTTTGCGCTAAACATGTATATTTTTTATTTAGCTAAGTGAGTTACCAAGAGGAGAAAACTGTCACACCCTTACAGTTGATGTTTTGCTTTTTTTGGAGGAACCTCAGTCAAGTTGATTAGGTGGGAGGGGGGTGGAGGTTCTCCCAAAAGTGCTGAGAGTTGTTAAGGACAGACAGTCTGATTGAGCCTGAGGTACTGTTTGAGTACATCAACATCAGAGCAAACACAGTCACCAGCAGGGCCATCGAAGGGCACCGCTGGTTCTACCAGAGCAGCAGGTTTCTCCTCATACAAATGCACTTCAGAATGACAGAATCACCAGAAAAGAAAATTAAACCAAAAAAAAAGGATGTGCACAAGCCGGCAGTCGCCAGCCTGCTGCATAATTGTAATCTTTTGGTAAACAAACAGATGCAGGAAAAAAAGAAAAAGAAAACATCAACAAGGGAACAGGTTAGGGGAGGATAAATCCCACGATTGGCATAGCTGTGGCCGTTTCCCCAATTATTCCGTCCCACGCGTCAATCATCCACAGCCTCCGTCTGTAAGGATCAGACGGCTAAATACAGATTCATCTACAATATTAATCTAGATATCTTTAATTATCTTCAGGGCCTGATGAAGCTCACCAATATCCCAACATCTGCTGCATTAAAAAAAAAAGAAAAAAAAAACAGAAAACGTTACAAATAAGCTTAGGGAAATCTTCTGACTACTCTAGTTAATCGGTTAGTTGATCATAAACAAAACCAAAGAAGAACAGAGTTAGAGAGTTAAGGGTATTGGCAGAAGCTGTTTAGAAAGGAATCAAAGTGCTTCAAAGACAGAGTTTCAAAGTAGGGTTACGCTCTTTTTCTTGTGAGACAGGAACACGCGGTTTGACGCACCGGTCGACAGATACAGATGAGTCCGCCTAGCGCCAGGTTCAAGTCTTCAGATACATTGTCGTCTTCAGTGGAAAGATTGTGAGAGTCTTTCCTCCGCGTGGTTAGGCAAATTCGATTTAAGGTCCTACATCATTAGTGTTGTAGTTCTAGCAGAGGGCTTGCTTGGAGTTTACTGTTTATTTCTACTGCGCTCCTGGGCAGGGGAGAGAAGACACAAAGAGAAAAATCAGTGGATGGCACCAGCAGGAGAGCATCCGAGGAGAAAAAAAAGCAGCTTTATGGCTGCTCAAAATGCAACATCACAACATCTGCCCTCCTGCTGGTTGCCATTTGTGGAACAATGATACAGTACGTCAAAGTTGAACACATTCAGTGCTGATAACACATAAAGAAGTACTCCTTTAGATGTTGAAGGTGAGCTCACGCAATGGTACAGCAAGAAAGTCTGGTCAATTCTGCGATTACCCTTAGATGTAACAATTGAACTCTGAGTCCTAATGGCCTATAGGAAGACTTCCGATTTCATCCCTTTGTTTAACTTGATAAAAAGCCATTCACAAAGGTCCTGAATGGGGATTCTAGTTAAGGATTTATCAATTAATAGCTTCTAATTAATGTTTTCACAAATCACTTAATACATCAACTAATACATTTATTTATGTGCTTTAAAGTCAAAGCCTGCAACATTTAAGAGTGGCTTATTGGAAATGGAATATAACGTTCATTATTTTCTTTTCATTAGTGTAGAATTGCATTAAAATTAAATTAGAACAAGCCGTTTATATCCAAAGACAGCATAGGTCCCCCTACTCTTCCCTTTGCCTTGCTACAGTAGCCCAGAAGGGACAAACACTGGCTCTAAAGGCAGCCTTTTGTGTCTTTCTTGGCATTTATAGTGTGGAGGTAGGTGGGAGACATTCAGTTGGTCGTAATTTAACATCTAACACACTGAAACTCTGCATTACACATGAAGCTAGAAACTGGACAGTCTGGGAAGTTTCTGTAAAACTCCACGGCTAAAATATTGAAGAGCTAAAAGAGGACTAAAAGAAGAAAACGTCTGTTATATGTCCCATTTGTCAATAAGGGAGGCAACTTCATAGAAAACACCATAGAAAATCAACAATATATATATATATGTGTATTATTGAATGTAAACTCAGCACAAATATGAATATAGACTCATAAGCCACAACATTAAAACCCCTGACAGGTGAAGTGAATAAAACTGCTAATCTTGTTTCTGTGAAATACTATGCTGGGATATCTTAGGTCCTGGCATTCGCTTGGATGTAACTTGGACACATACCAGCCACCGAAACAAGCAAGATCCTCCCATGTGAACAGTACCAGGCTCCCCCAGCAGGACAATTTGCCCTGCAACGCTGCAAAAACGGCTCAGGGATGGCTCCGAGAACACAGCATAGTCTCGTTTTGTTCAAATTTGATGACACCTTTACAAATAGTCTTATTCCAGATGTAAGCCTCCTATTCACTGTGGCAAGTACTGGTTTCTAAAACTGGCTTCAGGAACAAACACTTAAAGGTTGATAGAAAAATGCCACTTGGTAAATTGTGCATAAGCACATTTAAATCAAAAAGGCATCACTAACAACACCCTGCAGAGATCAAAGTAATGGTTTACTTTTGATTGATTTACAGAATAAAAAGGTATTTAACCCTCATGAACCACTCTACTCTTGATAAAGCTCCTTAGATGAAAACAGTGCATATTTTGTTGCTGGGTACTGTCATGATTGTCATGTCCATTTCTAATTGAGCAGATGGTGGAAAATCTATTTCTATTAGAGCCTTTTCTGTTTAGTAGAAAACATAATGCAGCAAGTAACAGAGTTTACTCCATAAGAGAAACAGAGAGAAAATGAGTTTAGAGGTCCCAAGGAATGCGCTAACCAAATATCCCGCTATGTTTACACTGGCATGAGACTGCGGTCCCTACATTCAGCTTGTAATTATGAGTCTCAAATAGTCAATGATGGGGAAAAGAAAAAGAAAAAGAGGGAACAAACTAGATAACAAAAAGAGGAATACTGCGAGTTGTCGGTTAAAGACACAACACCACAGGTAAAATCATAGTTTGACCGAATATAAGCTTGGAATTCAAACTAAGCCACGGATCTTTATGCGTCTGGACTGACTCTTTTTTACATTTCTAGGGTTTCCATGTCGGCCCTCTGAGAGAACCACTAAGAGCAAGGCCCCAAGAGTAACTCTATCCCCAGTAAGGCCCTGGCAGAGTTCAGTCCATGCAAGGCATGGGGGTCAAATCAATTCAAATGAGTTAAGTTCAAATATAGCCTGGCAATGCAATTCAATAATAAAATAATTACTAAATAATACACATGAACATAAATAGCTAGATATCTTACTAAAAATAATTATATAAATGTATTACATACAAGTGGGATTCATCATAACAAGTCATGAGTTTCATCATCACGGTATTTTCAGAAAATAGAAGGTTGAAGCCTATATGTATTAATTAGCAGATTAGTTATGCAAATAAAATCCTGTAATACCATTCCGATGCAAAGTTGTCTTTAAAAAATACAACTCGGGAAGGTGTTATTGTGTAGGTAGCTGTGCCGGTTTGATGCCTCTCAAAGTTGGGGAAGGACAGGCCAAACAAAAGACAACAATTAACCTTGTCAGGCGCGGGAGGGTGAGGCCTCCACCCAGCCGATCCTGTCATGTAGGAGGTCAGGGCTACAAAAGCAGCGCGGCGCGACGCCTGGCGCAGAATGAAACTGGCTTTCTACTGACAGGTTGTTTTCAGAAGCCTGAAAACACTGGCTTGAAATATTTATGAGAAAGTAGCCCGGTGCATATTAACAAGGTCAGCAGCATCAACAAAGCACCAGCAGTTTGGGAGTGGGAGAAGAGGAGGGAGCAAGCCGTGTGGATTTTCTTGATGACATTAGTATACGAGTGAATCTGAGAATGGACACAGCAAAAGGCTATCGGTGATGCCAGCTTTTGCTCTTTGACTGCCGTTTCTCCACAGCAGTAGCATCCCATAAAGTTTTTACAGGTTACTCTGATATTAGCTGTATGCCACTTTTATGACTTCCGACACATATGCTAGTTTCTCCTCTGGAGGGGTTTATACTGTGTGTGTAAACAAGCTTTTCTTCGTGCATTTTGCTGGGAAACATTTTAAAAATCCAACTCTGCCAACTGCGCTGAGGCATGCTGAAGCCAGTTTGTTAGCCAAGGGCTTATGTTGTTAAAGGCTAATAAAGCATGAGGAGCCTGTGGAGAGCAGGGAGGCTCGGTGTTCAAAAGGGAGATCAGAGCCTGCATCTGCCTTTGTCTGAGAGAGGGAATGCCAGGAATGTGGGCTATTTCAGGAAACATGCATCCATCTCCACTTGGGAAAGTCATCGCAATCTTAACAGCATAAGATGGCTGTTGAGGATTCAGAGCTTCCTGAACCTGCTTTTGTGTAAACGGAGGCCCGTCAATGAACAGACAGAGCTATGGGGAAGTCCATTTTACTGCAGACTGTTGATGCGATCACAGGATGTTACAACCTCAGAGCAGGTGGAACAAGATCAGCTGATTACGGCCTGACAACAGACTGCAGCGGTGACTCAGAGCAAGTTAGTTCCTTCTTTGAATTTAAGGGCAGCTACACTCAACTGTGTCATACATACAAACAACATGGCTTCTTATGTGTGTATTCATCTCACCTTCCTCAGAGCCTCCTCCTCTTCCTGACGTTTCTCATAATGTGCAAAGTCATCAAAGATTGAGGTGGTATGCTTGTAAGTGGCAATAACTTTAAGCACTTGTTTGGCCTTCTCCAGAGGCACTTCCTGAGTGTCCCTGGAGTTGGTCACTGGCTTGTTGTCATTGTTCTCCAGCCGGATGTGCCGCAGCTGGTTGTTGGGCACGTCTTTGATGAAAATCCACTTCACCTCAAACTTGCCCTTCCATTTGTCCTGAGACCAGACGCCCGCATAGGCGTTGTAGTCCACCGGTGAGCGCATCTCGGCCACGCCACAGAAGTGCCCGCTGCCGTTAACGCTGAACAAGAGGTACATGGGGCCCTTGTTGCCCATTGAGCAGTAAGCGCTATCCAGGCGCTTGTTGCCATGTTCTGTGCTGCACCAGATAGAGTACTTGATTGAGCGGTGGATGTCATCTTCTGAGTAGCTCTTGATAATGAAAACACGTCCGTTTTTCAAGTTCCAGTCAAAGTCTTTGGGGTTGTAGTTGTTGAGGGCACGGAGTTTCTCCAACACGGGGTGCACTTCTCCAGAGCAAGGGGAGGCACTCAGTGGGACACCACCACCCAGGCCAAAGGCATCACCCCTGTTCCTTGGAGCCACCCAACGGTTGGGGGGTGGGCCAGGCTGCTGGGGTTGCTGATGGTGAAGGTGCTGTGGGGGACCAGGTTGAGAAGAGAGGTGCAGGTGTGGGTGGCCCGGAGGGTGCTGGGGGGAATGGAGAGATTGGAGTTGGAAGGGTTGGTGTTGATGCTGTGGCTGGTGTGGAGGCTGATGGGGTAAAGGGTTCTGTAGTAAGGGCTGGGGCTGAGCTAAGAGAGGCTGCTGCACCATAGGTTGGTGGGGCATCATAGTCTGAGCTAATTGGGGCTTGTTCAGAGAGCCCTTATCGTCCCAAGTACCAATGTTCATATTGTGCTTTATGGGGGGTGGGGGGATGGTGGCCCCTCCACCCATCCCCATGTTGGCTTTGGGTTTGACTTTGGGCTGGGGTTTGGCCGGCTTCTTGGCAATTGCTGCCCAGGAGGCTGGTTTAGGTGCAGACGAGCTGACAGATGGAGGAAGGTTATTGGCCGCCATGCTGCTCATACCTGCTGTGCCTCCTAAGGGTGAACCCACAGTTTTCGTGACAGCTGCCACCATGTCTGTACCCAGTTTTAGCCCCGTCATACCCTGCTCAATGCTACTCAGCACTGGGACCTTACTGAGCTGGGTGTCGCTTCCAAAGCCCGCCTGTCCGTCTGCGATGGCCCGACCCAGTGAGCTGGGGGCGTAGCCATAGCTATTACTGTAGACTGAGCTCTGCGTTGACTGACCCTGAGAGACAGTGGTGCCCCAAGTGGAAAAGTCTGCATTACCAGGAAAAAAGTTGAAGCCATGCTGGCCGAGGAAGGGAGGAGTGTTTCCGAGGGCACCTGGCTGGCTGAAAACACCGTCTGGGATAAAGTGCGGCTCGCCATTGCTCATTTGTCCATAGGTAGTTAGGTAGGGCATAGGTGGGTCACCTGCTGTGGACCAAGCAGCCTCTCCCAGAGAATAAGGGAAACCAATGGATGGAGCATAGTAGCTGGGCATGTAGGGATCTGACATTGGTGGATAGTTGTTACTCTGTGTGGCACAGAAAGACATGTCATGTATTTCACAGAACAATAACAATATATGCGTTTACTGTGATCACTTTGCATAGCTGTTCGTTGTTTTCATTCCTTCATTCACCTCTATAAGAACAGCTGTATGAAACAATAAAAATTATACTCAGTTTGCCTTGTTCTGCTCTGGTTGAATAGAAACCGCTGTTTATGAGGAGGCTATTTCATTTCAAATATCCAACCAACACTTACTGACATTAACAGCATCACTTGTCTACATCAACGTGGAACACATTGGCATCATGTCTGCCACATGAATAGTTTGGCATGCCTCAAAATAAAGATCTTTTACTCCAGCTTTTCTGACAGTTAAGTTGACCAATTAGAGCAGACGGAGCCTTTTAGGGGGAGTGAAGGGGGACCTTAAGGAGAAAAATGAAGCACTTCAAACAGAAGAAACCTAAAATGTGCCGCAAAGGTGTAGAACACGGGAAGATTTATGTGGTATTTGATATTTGATGTAAAACTATTCTCGTAGTCTGAAAAAATTCTAATTATGAACTTGTAAGTGAGCATAAAATGAGCTCTTTGAAGGGTGCTGCAGAAGCAGAACACAACAACTTGGAGGGGTTGATCTGTCTGACTTGGGGTAAAAAGTTGGCTTCAAAACTAACTAAAATCTCTGCTATATAACAGTGGCAGAAACTGTCATGTAGAAATATAATAATTGTGACATCCCCAGTTGGAAGCTGAATATTAGCCACAAATACCAGGTGACCTGTCAGTCAGAGCAGATAATGATATGCATTTTTTTTTATTAATACATTACCTGATTTGTCTGGCCGCTTAGATAAGGCTCAAAATCATCATCATTCACACCATCTTTCTGATGCATTGATCCGTTTTGTACTAAACATGGAAAGAGAAAACATTAAATAGATATGTACAGTGTGTAATTATCAAATATTCAACTGTAAGTTGTTACCATTTTGGCCAAAGGTACGTAATGCTGTGTGAACCATGGTGCTGGCCACACGGGTGATGACTTGTGTATCATCTACAAATCCCAGTAAAAACCTTACCTTTGTTTCCTTGTCCTTTAGGTCTCTGAAATAAAGGGACAGGAAAGAGAGATGAGACTGTTATCAGATCACGACAGGAAACGAGAAAACACTTACAGAGGATGCTGTATCCTACACGGATAAATATCAAGAGTCTAATGTAGTAACCCTCAGCCCGGATGTTAACATTTCCAGGCTGCTTCGTCTTATTGACCGGATGTCAAATTTGCTCTGACGTCCAGTAAAAGGTGCCGCATTGGCAGCCGGCTCCAGCCGGAGCTGAGAGGCAGCACAATCGGCCTACGTTTCAGCTAATAGCTATCGCATATCGGAGACTTTGTAGCCTCGTTTGATCTGGCATGCCAAATCAGATCAAACTGCTGTCGGCAAAGTTTCACGTCGCCGCAAAGCTAACATATAGCACCATTCACCTCTCAGCACACGAACCTGATCGACTGTGGTCGCAGACATCCTCCAGGAACCGACACAGATCGCTGTTTGTGAGAGTGTCCACGGCTTCCCCTTTTGCCCGTCTCTGTCTCCGCACTCGGGTGCTTTCCTGGCTCGTCTCTCTGCTTGTCCAAATCACTCTGAAAACGTTACAAGGCGGCGTTTTTTTTTTTCTTCTTCTCCTTCCTGCAGCGTTCAAAACCCACGACGACCTGCCTCTTCTGGTTGCTACTGACGGTGACTTTTTGTCCGCGGAGAAGGCGTCAAACTAACGCGTCGGTTCCTGCCACAGGCTGTGTTTAACAGTCAATCTGAAACAGATTGGTGCCTCACTAGAATATCCCTTACCATCTTCCACAATGGCGGATAGGCTTTTTACTCCCGCTTCCGTTCCGTTCCGCTGCTCAGTGACCTTCCGCCTGTGACGCTCTGAGTCATGTTACAAACTGACACTTCACATGACGGCCGCAAACTCGCAACAACTTCTCTGCTTCCTTCGTCACATTCACGACGCACTGCAACTTTAGCCCCTGAACTAGCCAGATCCCGCGCTAACTAGTAGCAAAATAGCAGCTCATTGGGAAGCTTCTTAGCTTAGCCACTGCCTGCCAGCACTATGAATAGACGCCTGGTTTGCCATGTGGATACAGTAGCCCAAAATAAAATACAAATTGAAGTCATGGACAGATTTTAGGACAACGGGTTTCTGGGAGCATGCCACTGCCTGGCTGAGTTTTACTTGTAGTCCTTGTCAGTGTAGTCACTTGTATTTCTTTTGTGGTTATTTGTGTCCTTTTTGGCCATTTTGTGTCTCATTTTAGTCATCTTAGTGGTAATTTTACGTCATCTTGATGTTTTCTGTCTCTCAGAAGCCATTTCTATTTAGCTGTCATACAGCTCCTCTGTAGTTTTGTCCCTTTATCGTTGGTCTTGTTGTCAATATTATTATGTAAACCTTAATTAATTATCTTGATGCGCCTGTGGTCGTTTAGTTTTGCGTCGATGTGGTCAGCATGAAAAAGTGTCTCAGTAAATGAACTGCATCCAAAGGAGAGGCAATGGTGCAAAGTAACGAGGCAGATTTACTCATGTGATGCATCTTCCATTTTCTGCTTCTTATAAATTCAGTAACATTTGAAAATGTACCACACATTTAACTGACACACCATATTTGTTGTTGACAGGGTTAGGCAGTAACTGTTCACGTGCAGTGGGATTTACGAAATCTAATAGTAAAGATAACCACAATCGTCCAGGATAATATTTGAAATCATTTTTCATCAAATTGATAAAGAAATTACTATACACAGAATGTATCCAAATAAAACATTTAGCATCTTAGTGTTGATAAGAGTAAATTACTGCAACACGCTGTTTGAATGTGGAAAGTTATAAATCTGTAATCATGTTGGAAACTGCATTGCAATAGTAGAAGTAATGTATTGATCATTTTTATTATATTTACTTACAAGTGCTAGCGTTTTTATTATTTCCCCCTTTTATGTTTCATTTTGATCTTTCTATTTACATGTCTGCTACTTTTTTCTGACAACTGTAGAGACATTTACTTACATTTACTGTATGGAACATCAGCTCCACCTCGACTACGTGACGTCAAAACACTTTATGCACCTATCATTGAGTGAATAAATTGCCTTTTTCAGTGTTATATTTTAAGCATAGGTTAGTAAAATACTGACAAAAGTCCATTAACATTTTGTTCATGTACATTTATTATTCTTGAGCAAAAGTTTGAATATTGAAAATTTACTATAGTAAAAATATTTTTACACAGAGTATTCTAAATAGATTTTTTTTAACAGTATCAGAGTGCTGCGTGATGTCAATCACAACTTGTGTTCCTTGAGTGGAAGCAAACGAGAACCAGCATTGCTTCTCTCGCGATATTTCCTCAGTAGTCACGGAACAGTATGGCAGCCGTCTCGCTGAGGTCCTGTCGCAGAGGACTTTCACACATATTAAGTAATGGAGGACTCGCGGCTTTGTCTTCGAAGCGCCTGGAAGGTTTGTTGAAGTCTTTTCCTTTTAAGAAATTAATTTCGCTACGCTCGCGCGTCATTAAGACATTTTAAAGGCACAGAAGGGGGTGTGGCGACTGCGCCGTTCTAAAAATTTAGGGCACGTGAACGGTGTGATGTTTTGCGCTAGTGACAGAATTTGCGCCATCTGTGTGTATTCCTGTGGCAATTAGAAACGCTTTGACGATAATCAGCCTCAATTCGGAGTTGTAGTCGGCCGGATTTTTGGCTTGTTTAAAGGATATGATAAACATGTACACGTTGTTTCCACGGACTCCATGTTCCGTTTGTTTTCTGTAGTGCGTCAATTAAAGCTTCATCCAATAACATTGGAGGTTTATTGTTCTAACAACGTTCTTTTTCAAATGTTCCTACTATTGGTTAAAAAACACATTGTGTTATATCAGTGCGTAACGACATATAATGTTTTTGTTGCCCAGGAGACCGGAGACAAAAATCCACAGTTCAGTATGCTTCACGACCAGATCTTCCAAAGCTGGCCTACAGAAGAGTGAAGGGGAAGAGCCCAGGTGTGGTTTTCCTTCCGGGGTATGGATCCAACATGAATGGGCAGAAAGCTGAGGCACTGGAAGAGTTCTGTAGGTCATTAGGGCACTCATGCCTCAGGTAAGTCAATCAAACACATCACAAAACATAAAAAAAAAATTAATAGACCAGATCAGTTGCACATCAAGTATACTTGTCCCGCATACTCAGGAAGCTCCTTCACTACAAACAAAAGAAACTGACAACTTCTGTACACTGCGTTAAATCTAGTTGAGCTCTGTTTTTTCAGGCTTTTAAAAACAAAATGGAGTCTGTCTGATTTGTGCCGGAGAGCTGCAAGAACCACAGTCGCAGTTATGCTCTCACAGCCTCCATCTGCGAACAAGAAGTCAATTCATAAAGATTTCAACACCATGTTTTTGTTTGTCATTGGTTAATGGAGGGCAAGTGGGTCTCCTCTTTTTCTGATTGCGGGCACACAAGAAAGCTAGAGGTGATGACAACCAGTCAGTGAGAAGTATGGGTCTTGAATAGAGGGGGGAAACATTTGCTGGTGGGGAGAGTTGCAACCTTAAAACAAGGATAATCTGTTAGACTGCTCAGGGTTTATTTTGTCATTAATCGTTGACAAAATAAGTGTATTTTTAAAGCTATCACGTGTTTCACCTAATACTCAGCAGATTCGCTGACTGTATTGATCTGTTTAAGGCTACATTGTTGCTTCACATGATGTCTTTATGTCAGCCTTAAGGTCAAGGTGGCATATATGCCGCATGCACACCATTTTAATGACTTATTTGCCATTAAAATGGTGTGTTGACCCCGCCTGCTCTGTGTTCTGACATGGTAATGGTGCAGACGTCTGTTTTACCCCTTTAAATATTGTCTGATATACCTTTTGAATGTAACTGGGTTGTAATAAGTTCTGATCCTTTTCCTCAATAAAACCCTAAAATAACACTTTCAGTCATTTCAAGATTGAAAAGCCATGTGATTAGATTTACTGTGACGGGGAGAACATTCATATGTGAGAGGCACCAGTTTGATATAAATTCTAAATCAAATCGATTGGGTAATTTTCTGTTTTCTGGCTTTTTTTCTAAAGATGCCTCCCACAACTTGAAACCTTGCATTATTTTATAGTCGTCACTCTCGAGGTGGATAGTCGTGAAACACTTGGCTCCATCATACTGAACACGTGGGGCTTAATCCATGTTTACGGTATTTTTCTGATTGTGTACAGTACTTACAACTCTGTTTTCCAAAAGGTTTTATCTTGTGTAAAATGTAAATGAAAACCGTGTGAATCATTTAGACTAGAAAAAGGAGGACAACTGTTAGCTTTTTATTTAATGAGTTTGGCGTCATCGGTATGTTTCAATGATGTTTGGTTGAGGTGAAACGATATTGGTGTAAGTGTTGTAATGCCATTATTAACTTGATTGGCATGAGGTCAGTAGCAAAAATAAAGAGCATCCCAGAGAAGCCGAGTCTGTAAGTAGTAAAGATGGGGAGGGGCTGACCACTTTATACACAGCTGTGTTGGTGAATATCTGACAAATTGGACATTTTCAATCTTATAAATAGTTCAGAAATTTTGTGTTGACCACAAATCATTTTCATTTAGTAGTAGACATTAGCTACATGCTTCTGGATTTTAGCACTTACTGTATGTAATATTGAAAGATTAAGAGAACCCAGAGAAACATCTCTGTGTGTGTGTGAGGTGGTAGGTTCAATGTTGGAGGAAAGTGATCTGAAACGAGACAAATTGTGTGGTGGGATATCTCTGAGCTCAGGAACTGCAACCACAAATGGAAGTTGAAATTCTACAACAGCAAAAAAACAGAATAGAAGAAAGATATCTGCGACCCACGTCTTTTTTTCAGGGAAAGCCTTGCCAATTTCAGCAAAACAATGCTAAACCACAAAACAGCAGCACAGCTGTGTGGTTGGAAAGCTCAGTGTTACCTGACCTTCCCGCAGCCTCGACCTGTTGGCCTCTGAAAGCATTTGACCCATAACGTAATGGAGAACATGACCAAGGAGGCTCTGAGACTTTAAAAGAAGAGGTGATGCAACAATGTGGTTGTATACACCGTACAAACTTTTATTTATTTCCATTTTTTTTAAAGCGTGTTGTTGGCATCAAATGCAAAATGAGCAAATGTGTTTTGCTGAGTTTGTTGTTGTTTTTTTAAATCTATATTATATATTATCTACATTATAGTTTTCATACTTTTTAGTATCCAATTTTAACCAAAAAAAGGTCAAATTGTCAGTGGCCTCTTGTGGCTGGACATTGTTGTTCCCTCTGATACTCACGGGCATTCACTGTTCTATTTCTGTTTTCTCAGGTTTGATTACACGGGGCATGGGGCCTCAGAGGGGGTCTTAGCAGAAGGAACTATCGGTACCTGGAAAAAAGATGTCCTTTTTGTGTTGGATGAGTTAGCAGAGGGGCCACAGGTAAATATGGTTTGGATTGACTCCCCTTTGCAAGCTACTGACTGGTAATCAGTGCAGTTATGAACATAGCTCTCTATAACTGGACCCTGTGCACTTCACTTGTTTTTATGTTGATGTTCTGTTTTAATGTTGTTTCTATCTTTTATCCTGTATTTTTTTTATTGTAAGGTGAACTTGGGTGACTTGAAAGGTGCCTCCAAATAAAATGTATTATTATTATTATTATTATTATTATTATTATTATGGCTCAACGGGGATAGAAGCTGTATATGGTTTCCTTACAGAACAGGTTGCATGTATCAGATTCCAGAAAAATCCCCGTGCTCTGACATTCAATTATTGTTTACTGTGTTCTGCAAACACACTACAGCATTTTATCCCAGACTTCACATTTTAAGACGCCTGCATCATCCCAGCTTTTCATTTGAGACTGATCATGAATTAATGAGGGTGGGACCAAACAGTACCCCTCTCACACATTTATAAACTCATTTAAGGATACTGTGAATAATATTGTGTCTGAAATGGTTTCTCCACCTAAAAATCTTGAAATTGATATCTACACATCCTCCCTAAACCAAAAATCATTATAAATCTAGTAATAAATACCCTAGTCTGTCCACAATGAGGCATCCATCTTATTTTTCAAATGAACTTCAGATAAATTTGGTGAGCATCGTTGCGATGGTTCAAATTTTGCACACACAGCGTTCTGCATGCTGAAACTAAAACTTCTAAGTGAGGCAACACTACTCAGAACAGGTGGGGTTTTTTGAGGGAGGGACTGTGTTGATAAAGTTTTGCTTCTTATGAACACAGATCAGCAGTTCTATTAACACGGCTGAGTATTTTTCCCTTAGTGCACTTAGTGACCGCCCAAATGGGCTCATTATAGATCAGTTGAAGAATCTGGTCAAACAGTAGAATGATCATCAGACCTGAGAGCTAGCAAACTTTTTGATGTATTCCTCTTCATTTTTCCTCTGTCATCTTTATCTGTCTCCAGAAGGTGGCGCTGTGTTACAACATGTGCATGTGTCACCAGTCGTGTGTTGGCACAGTCACTGCTTTGGTTTTCCGTTCATCAGTGGATGGTTTGATTTACTGTTATTTTGTGGTATTTCTGCTTACTTGTAGATAATGGTGGGCTCCAGTATAGGCGGGTGGCTGATGCTGCTGGCAGCCATTGCAAGACCAGAGAAGACTGCTGCACTCGTGGGCATCTCATCAGCCACTGATCACATCGTCACATCGTTCAACTCTCTTCCACTGGAGGTGGGGTGTTTATACGTGTATCAGTTTAGCTCAAACCTCGCAAATGTTCTGTTTTCTGAGTGAGATGTCTCCGTGTTTTTGTGCACAGACTCGCAAGGAGTTTGAGGCAAAAGGGGAATGGGCGGTGCCCTCCAAACACGCAGAGGACGGCGTTTACAAGTTTAGCATGGACTTTCTGCGCGAGGCAGAAAATCACTGTGTGCTTCAGAGTCCCATACCCATAACCTGCCCCGTACGGCTCATCCATGGCCTCAAAGACGAGGATGTGCCCTGGCACATCTCCATGCAGGTCGCAGAACGTGTCCTCAGCCCCGATGTGGATGTCATCCTTAGGCGACATGGTCAGCACCGCATGTCTGATAAGGACGACATCAAGCTTATGGTCTACACTATTGACGACCTTATAGACAAGCTGACCACTATGGTCTGAGTAAGAGATAGAGGAGCTGTTCCTAAGAGAAGAAGAGTGACTATAAAACTGGGAAGTCAACACTCAAGGAATTTACCAAACAAAGGCATGTTTTTCTGCCAAATGTGACCTTCTATCCACCTGTTTTTCCCTGTATTTCATCTGTCAACATTATCATGTCAACATGCCATAATAGTGCAAACAATATTGGAAGGGATCATGCTGATAGCCTCTCCCTAATACTTTCAGGTTGCATTTATATGTGCTTGGGGTTGTTGTGTTACTTTGGTCAGCCATTGTTAGGTCTGCCATTGCTGCTGTCTCTGCGGCCGTTCTTACTGTTTGGCTGTTTTTTTTTTCCTGTCTCTGTAAGTAGATACAGTTTTCCTGTGCCTTTTTAATCACTTTTCACCCGTTTTGGTCAATAAAACCTCCGCACACTACCGTGCAGGTCTGCAAGTCTGTGAAAGTACACACACACTGTTTGCATGGTTCTCTCAACAGCAGCTGGATCAAGATAGAGTGAAGCTTGAATTAAACGGTGGAAAATACATATGAATAAAGTTGTGGCCGTGTCTTCCAGCTGCAGGAAATATAAATCGAATTACAAAAATCTTCAGGAGAAATGTTTTTTTTTTTTAAATCACAGGTTAAAAGACATTTAGAATTGGTTAAAACATGAGCATTTGCTTTTATTTTAAAACAGACTTTCAGAAGACTTTTCATTAAACTTCTACATAAAAAATTCCATATTTCACCAGGATTTGCAGTAAAGAATATCAACACTGAGGTAGGTGTCACTCACTGGAGCATCTTCATGGTGTGCTCCTTAATCTGTGAGCCACATAGCCTTTGTACTTCATATGGGAACACCAGATCAGTGTGTCACAGCAAGCATTTAGTCTTTGGAGTTGTTCAGACTGATTATTTGAAGTATTTGTGCATGTGGGTCAAGCCAAAAATTGCATATTTTACATTAATACATATCACGAGTCATTGTGATCTTCAAGTTGGCCACATGCTGCTTATATATTTCCATGGTAATTACTTCTTGTATGAGACATTAAATGCGTTAAAATTTTGTGTGTGTGTAAAACAGTTTGCCTACCGTTGCAGTTTCACTTTGGAGAAGCGCCTTAACCCTGATCAATATCGTCATTTACATTTTGATGTTGTAATCACGTTTTAGCTGGTTGAAGGGAGAGCAAAATGTAACAATGCATCAGCCAGTTTCCATGAGGAATCAAAGCCATTGGGACAGTGGGTTTTTTTTGGGGGTTTTTTTGGTCATAGTCACATACTCTGGTTTTATTGACTGTTATTGACTCTGCTTGAGTGGTGCTCTGGAGCAATCTGAGCAGGCATGACACATGTTTTGTTTACAACTGGAAATATGTTGCGGTACACCCTTTGTTACAGTACAGCAGAGCAATTCACTTAATCCGATCCGGCTGAATGCAGTATGAACAAATACAGAAATTGGGTAATGCCAGAGGTGGGGGGGTGCAAATGGAGCAGCATGGGGACCTCAGGGTAGGCACAATAAATTAATGCTGCAGCGGTTTTAAGCTGAGCTTGTTGTGTGGGAGTGCCTTACTAAGCTAAATAGAATAAATGGTTTTCATACCCCAAATTACCATCATTACAAAAACAATTTACAGTATTTTTAGGCTGGCAACACTGAATCCTGGCTCTACACAGGGTGTAGTTATCATTTAGGGTCGTAAACTACAGCCATATGAGGTTTATTTTTGTTGGCTGAACATTCTGTTACATGACACCCTATACCTGCTGGCCTTTAGGCATTGTGAAGCCCGCTGAATGGAGCCAGTGGACTGTTGATTATTAACATGTAATTGTCTACAAGCTGCTTTATGCTCAATGGAGCAAATCAACCACTTATATCTCTCAGGTCCTCTCAACTGCAGCAGTGACCTTTAACTTATGACTTAACTCTGCAGTCAGTCATTTTTATGTCTAAACTAAAATGTCGGTTTAGAGTAGACGAGAGCGTGGCGGTTACCATCGGAGCAAGAGAAAATGTGTGAAAAGGCACCGCGGGTGTTCACGTTTTTCTACAGTTATATGAAAAAGGTACAAAATGTATGTATCCTGAAATAATTTTATTAAAAATCATCTTGTCCTTACCAACTCTTAAGAATAGGTGATTATAACCTCAGATGACCAACACACGCCAAATTACAACGTGTGCTTCATTTAACATTTGTACTTCATTCATTTAACAAAAACTGAACCATAATGCAGAAGCAGTGAGTGAAAAAATAAGTACACCCTTACTGCTTCTACATGCATTTAGAAGTCCATCATCCCACAGTGAGAAAGATTATTCACAGTTGGAGAACATTCAAGACAGTTGTCAATCTTTCTAGGAGTGGACGTCCCAGCAAGTTCATCCCAAAGTCAGAGTGCTGCATTCTCAGACTCTACAGGCCCCAGTTAGACAGTTAGAAGGTTCTTGACCGTACAATCACAACCCCAATTCCCCAAAGGTTGTGACACTGTTTCGAAACCCACATAAAAAAGTGAAAAGCATTGCTCTGAAAATCTCATAAACCAATATTTCATCTCAAAAATGTTGTGACTCGGGCAAAAAAAAGTCTGGAAAAGTAAGTGGTACTAAAAAGAAACATCTGAGGGAACATGTTGCATCCAGGTCAGTCACATGATAGTATAAAAAATGGCACCCTATAGAGACAGTCTCTCTGAAATAAAGATATGCAGAGGTTCAGCAGTCTTGCACATCTGGAATGCTACCATTGGTGCTTAAAAGTATTTACAGGTTTAGAGCAACAAACACTCCCATCCAGATATCTTTTTCGGAGAGTGTCTTGCATATTTCAGCGAAGAAATGCTAAAACACATTTATTCTAACAGCGTGGCTTCATAGAATAGTGCAGCTGCTGGACTGGCCTGCCTGCAATCCAGACCTTTCACCAACTGAATAGGTTTTGGTGCATCATGAAATACAACATCTGGCAAAGAAGATCCAGCTCTGCTGAGCAGCTAGAATCCTATATCAGACCAGAGTGGGACAGCATTACTCTTCCAAAGGTCCAGCAACTGGCGTCACATATGTTTAAACACTGTTGTTAAATGAGGAGACGGTGCTCCTTTATTTTTCAGACATGCAGCTGCTGTCAATGTTAAGAAAAGGCAAAAGAAAAGGACTACCAGAAGAATCCTCTTCCCTTTAAAAAGAATGTGGCAGTATGGCATAGATTTTCAAAGTTGCATCTGAACAAAGTACAAGAAGCTGGAACAATGTCCTTTGGAGAGATAAGACCAAACAGGAAATGTTTTGTCATAAATCACAGCACCACATTTGGAGTAAACTAAACACAGCATATCAGCACAAACACATAACTATCTAGTACAGTGGAGGAGGCATGAGGATTTGGGCTTGTTTTGCAGCCATATGTGTATGAGAGCTAAAGCTTGGCTGAGACTGAGTCATGCAATAGAACAATGATCCCAAACTCGGCAGCAAATCTACAACTCAATGTAAAAATGAATTGCCCGGTCAAAGTCCAGACATCAACCTGATTGAAATACTTTGGTGGGACAGAATTTCCGTAAGCCTCAATAAACTGAAGCTACTTTGCAAAGAAGAGTAAAACCTTAGAATTGATGATGGAGTACTTTCTTTTTCACATGACTGTGTGTTTCTCATGAGTTTGCCAAAATACAAATGTCTTAAGCTGTGACAGTAGTTGGATAAAATGAGGCGGAGTACTTACAATACTGAGCCACTGCATATATCCATGAAAAGTGACTTAAATGGTTTTACTAATGAAACAATAATCCATGCATTGTCTGTGTTTTGCAAAAGCCTGACTAATTTATAAGTCAGAGGTGAAACCAACTGTTTAAAGCAACTCTGTCATCAAAGACTCTCAGTTAGGATAAGATAAGAATGGTGGTTATATTGCACAGTTGTATCCAATATTGGCTTGAAGACACAGCCAGCAGTTAAATTGATTTGTCATGTGCCTCTGCTGGCCGAGGGTCACTCCACGCTGCACACAGCTGAGCTTGCACTACACTGACCACCATCCGGGAGAGAAGTCACGTCGCATCCCGTGCATAGCGTCTCTGGGGACCCCTCCTGGAGGAGCTGGCATATAAAACGAGTGACTCGCCCCACCCGGACAAAGTAAGGTCCAGTCTGGCCCGACGCGCTCGAGCAGCGTTTTATGGACGCTTCAGCAGTTCAGCATCCTCCTCAGCCCAGCCCAACTCAGAGGAATTAACACGGTGGCACGGGACGACTCTGGAAACGACATCTCCTCCTCAATAAGCGTTCATCCTGTAAACCCGCTTGAGGTGCGTATCATATGTGGGATAAAATGTCAATGTAAATTATGTAGTGTCGCAGATTCTGTGCGCGCTTTTGGGAGCTGCGTTTTTGTTTGGAAATGTTTCAACAACATGCGGTATGCGAAGCAATGTGACGCTGTGACGTTAGATGTCGGACTTTATTTGTTAGAAATGACTGAATTTAACTTTAAAAAACTGTGCTTTAATGAGATGCAGTAAAGGCAATCAATTTCAGGAATTATGTATGCGTCACAGAGGACTGACGTAATATAATTAACTGCACCGCATGCTGAACATTAAGACCATATTGTTTTCCATTATATTAGCGCATGCTTTATCAGAGTGGGAACTTTTTTCTAATACAGTTGATTATTTCATTCACGTCACTGTCCACTGGAGGTCAAATTAACCAAAATCCCTGTGCATCCCTATGTGCCGGAAACAGGTTTGATTGTTGCCATAGCAATAAGAGGGCTGGTCCCCGTTCGGGACAGCAGCCAAGAGACCACACCCTTCTCTGCTGTGGCATCCATAGATGCTCCCGCGTGGGCCTTCAAGAGAGAAAAATGCTTTTTGAGCTTCTCTTAACACACGAAATGTTTGGTTAATGAATGAAAGGAAAATTCTAATTAAATCAAATGATTGACAGGAAGAGGTGTTGTCTGTTACAGGAACGCTAGTAACATGCTGTATAGAAAAGGCATTTTATTGTATTAGTCCGATCTGATTTGTGACTTTATCTGTTCGGGTCAGCTTTTCACCACATATAGTGAACTAGATTGTTGGAAGACCCATCATGGCGAACAGAGGGCCCAGTTACGGACTGAGCCGGGAGGTGCAGGAGAAGATCGAGCAGAAATATGACCCCGACCTGGAGCAACGCTTGGTGGACTGGATGGTTGCACAATGTGGAGGAAACCTAGAAAAACCACAGTCGGGCAGGGAAAACTTCCAGAAATGGCTGATGGATGGAACAGTGAGTGGCTGCAGTAACTTGCTACCTAAAATAGAAACATGTTGAATTATTTAGGATAAAACATAATAACTCTTACATTATAAAGAGCCCACTAAGTTAGTGAATTTATGTGCCCAGTTATTTGCAAACGTTCTATTAATCTTATTGGTCTTGATTTACAATACTGAGAAACTTATATTAGGTCATTTTTATTAAATCGGAATATCAATAATTAGAATAATAAAGAATCATTCTACTTTCAAAACCGAAAGCAGAGTTTGAGATTATCACGCAAAGATTATACAAAAATAATGATTATGATATTTGGTACACAAGAGTATCAAGTATGGCATCAAGGCTTGTTGTGTTCTTTAAAATATGATCAAGGCAGATTTCCAACCTCTTTTGTCCCAGATCCTGTGTAGACTCATCAATAGCCTTTATCCAAGGGGGAAGGAACCAATCAAAAAGATCCCAGAGACCCAGATGGCCTTTAAACAAATGGAGAAGATCTCTCAGTTCCTGCAGGCAGCAGAAGCTTATGGAGTGACAACCACTGACATCTTTCAAACAGTGGACCTCTGGGAAGGTAAAAGGATCTTGCAAACCAGCAACTTGTCTTTTATAATCTAGCCTCTGACTGCTTACTTTCCCTCTGATAATTGGACCTTGTATATTCTTCACATTTGTTTTTAAAAGCTACATGCCACTAAAAATGTTCTGGCTACAGGAAAAGACATGGCAGCCGTGCAAAGGACCCTGATGGCTCTGGGGAGTTTGGCTGTCACAAAGGACGATGGCCAATACAAAGGAGACCGAGAGTGGTTCCACAGGTAAAGAAAAACCACACACCAGCTAAAAAGCTCTGTCTCTCCACAGCTGTATCTGTTTTACACATTCCATATGTCCCCACTTCGCTGTGTGACCGTTTTGTTTTATGTGTGTAGGAAAGCTCAGGGCTATCGACGAGATTTCACTGAAGAGCAGCTGCGCCAAGGACAGAATTTGATCGGCCTGCAGATGGGCAGCAACCGTGGGGCCTCTCAGTCTGGTATGACAGGCTACGGTATGCACCGTCAGATCATGTAGACCGTTTCCAAGCTAACGTGTCCCCCTGCTTCCAGACCTTATTTTCTACTAATTACACAAACGTTGTGGCCCCAAAACATTCCTAAGCTTTGTAGAACCCGCCGTATTAACCTCAATTTCCCTGGAATTGCTGCTTTAATCCACACCTTTAAAATGATGTCAAGTGTTGTAGATTTCCTTCTTCGAGCTCACGTCCTCTTCCCCTTTTCCCCTTTATTATTTCCTCATATGTCTCCAGCCTTGTTGACTCTGTTTTCTTACATTCATGTCAACATGTTTACCTATTGTGGATTTCAGACAGTCATTGATGTCTCTTATTCTTTTGAATAACATATGATGCAAGCTATCAATATTGTACACATATTTACAGAGATACTGTAAGCTACTGTTACAGCATGTTGTATGTATTCTAATTTATATGAAGATGCCGTATACTTAAATGTTCTTTTAGTCATTATAAAATGATTTGGTATTGTGCAATTATTTTAGCCTTAAACTTAATGGAGCTCAATAAATGAGGATGTCTCTGCTATCTTGTCTGAAGCCTTGGTGCAGTGTCTTCTGTAGCCAAATCAACCTCACGTTGTGCCTGGTTATGGAACTTCAAAGACTGGGTCCTAGTACACTGGCCTCGAATTCTAAATGAGTGTCATTCATTCTGAGCCATGCCCCTGTTATTTGTTTATTAGGTCACATATTTATCCATGTTGTGTCCAATTTGTGTACAATGTACAAGTGAATGTGCAGAAGCCAATACGTATGACAGTCAAGTTTCCATTTCTGGTGTCAGGTAAACACATTGCTTGAATGTGCACTTTTATGTGTTATGTTTATATTTTCTACATATATTTATACCTGGAGGCTTGTAAGAAGAGGTATTAAAAAAAAAAATAAAGTATGAGAAAAGATATTGGTGTGTGTGTTATGTACCGTAATACATAAGTTCGTGTTATGATAGGACGTCAGGGTTGTATGCTGTGTGCTCACTGTGAGCATTTGGGGGGAGGTTATATTTTCCTTATCTCGGCTTTATGTTCCAGCTCCTCCCTTGTGCCCATCCCTCTTGTCTCTCCTCACTGTACACAATCTAATAAAGTGTCAGCAGCACAGTATAATTTGGATGCTGGGTCCTGATTCAGGCTTGCTGCATGACCTTGAGTAAGATATCAAATCCTTCCCTGCTCCAGCGTGATTCTTAATAGCTGACCCTACTTTTGTGGAGGATGCAATAAATAAAAAAAATTTAAAAAAGGAGAGCCATTATTTTTATTGTAGTCTTTCCTACGTTTGCAGGTTTTTTCTTTTTTTTTTTGAGTTTTCAAAATTTCTTATAGAAGTTTCACATTATCAAAAAGACTTCTTCAGCTCTAACTGAGTGGACATCGTGAGCATTCAACCGTGGTGTTTAGCACTGAATTTTCAGTGATCAAATGTCTGCATGGTTTCAGGGGATGTTAGGTCCTCATGAGGCTTGGTTGGCCTTTGGATGGCAACAGAACACATCATACTGGAAGTCAGTGATCCATTTTATGGGGGCAAATGTTCCTGACCGTTGTTTTTTTTAAATGGCGCATATGAAAAAAGCATGCATGAATTAACAGTTTAGCATGCTATTAGCATCCAGTGACTAAACAGAGGGTATTAAAGTGTGGACCTTTAAGCAACAGCACATAAAGGCTCCCATTCATGGACCATATTTTTTTTTATCACTCAATAGAACAAAGTGATATCCTGCAAAGTAAATGTCTAATGTACAAGTATGTACTTACTTGCTTAAGGTTAATACTGTGTCTGCTTCATTGTATAGCAAGGCAGCTCATGTGGAACTATGTGACGCTGTGCACCTCTGATCCTCACACACTGTGAGTCGAGCTTATTATTAGCCTCTGCTAGACTGGAGAAGCATCTAAAGGGACACAGGCCATGCGTAACAGATCGGCAGTCAATAAGTAAACCAAAAACACTGACCAATGAGATGGCTTTGAGAGATGTGAGGGGACCGTTGTACAAAGATCTCATCCAGTTTGTGTCTTCTTTGTTTTGTATGCATTGAGTCAGACGTGTGGTAATCGGACAAACTGTGCGTTATGCGTGAACTTCTAAAAGTCTAAAAGTTCTGTTTGGCACGTACAACAGGTAAAATGTTGCAGATAAGATTTAGGGTCACTCTGCTGCTCCTGCTCCTTGCTGTCCGATGTGTGGCAGAAGAATCAGTGCAAAGTAAAGGCTGTGTTTGTGGATACCCGGGGATACCAGGGGATCCTGGTCACAATGGCACGCCGGGCAGAGACGGTAGAGATGGACTCCGAGGTGACAAAGGTGATCAAGGTAAGTTTAGAAGTTCTTTTTTTTTCTTTAGAACTCAACTCTATTTACATCTTTTGCATGTTTTTGTTTGAACTAAACCAATTGTAACAACTTTGTTCATTAATTTTCAATGAAAAGGTGAAGTAGGCCCTGCTGGACCAGCAGGTATTGATGGCCACAAAGGTGACAAAGGGGAACCTGGTATGTACCCTCAAAATAACTGCTAGAATATTGTTTTTTTAGCCATGTCTTTCCAGAATATTGTAAGGCAAAGTATAAAAGAAAAACAGAGGTTTACTGTGTTCTTATTTCCAGGTGCCATTGGCCCAGCAGGGCCCAAAGGAAAAAGAGGAGATAATGGAGAACGGGGGCTTCCTGGGAAAATGGGGCCCCAAGGAGTGCAAGGCCCCACTGGCCTGAAAGGAAATAAGGGAGAGCTTGGGCTGCCTGGACCTCAAGGGCCTAAAGGTGATTTTGGGCCTCCTGGACCAGAGGGTCCAAAGGGGGAAATTGGCCTCCGAGGTGACAGAGGCATTCAGGGACCACAAGGTCCCCCTGGCAAGCCAGGCCCCAAGGGAGAAATTGGTATTCCAGGTCATAAAGGAAATATTGGTTATCGTGGGGATAGAGGGGCCAGAGGTGAGAGGGGCGATAAGGGTGAAAAGGGAGACACCCCTGTTATCCCTAAAAGTGCCTTCTGTGTGGGACTCACCGCACAAACTAAACTCCCTGCAGCTAATGCACCAATCCGGTTCGACAAGATCATTTACAACGACCAGAATCACTACAGTCCACAAACAGGAAGGTTCACAAGCTCTGTGGCAGGTGCCTACTTCTTCACCTACCACATCACTGTCTTTTCCAGAAATGTGAAAGTGGCCCTCGTGAAGAACGGGGCAAAAATCATCCACACTATGGATAACTACCAGAGCAGTGAGGATCAGGCAGCAGGGGGCGCTGTGCTGCACCTGGCGGTGGGGGACAAGGTGTGGCTGCAGGTGGCTGGAGGAGAACTGTTCAACGGGCTCTTTGCTGATGAAGATGATGACACAACATTCTGTGGGTTTATAATCTTTGGGGCATAATCAAGCCTTTATTCTGGCAGTAAAATTTTATATGACTTGAATCTGCCAGAAAGGATTAACATGACACTTAATTTCATTTGATTTTATGATGAATGTTGCAGAGTAAAAGCTAACTAAATTACTCAGACAGGACAATTTCTAATCAACTGTATTTCAAGTAATTGTATCAATACATTCTTCTTAATCCCTATTCTCTCAAACGGAAACAATCTCGCCTTTTTAACATTTTAGTTACACCACTGATTAAACCTGCGCATCCACCAAATGACACACTTATAAAACACAGCGCTTAAGAATGAACTACCCAGGAGTGTTGAGAGAAATACCTCTTAAACAAGAACTATCCAGTTCTGGCCAGAATTAATCACCAGTACCTGAAAACTTCAAGAACAGAATTTGGATTTTTTTTGCTGGGGACTTTATTCATATAAACCAATTCTGTATGATCAGAATAATTTGATAAAATCTCCAAAGTTGTTAAGCTGCAGCAAAGAAAACCTTTTCTAATGGTGACATAAAGTATTCACACATCAGATATTTGTACACCATATTTTTTTTAATCTGAATTATTTACTCAAACAAAGTCTTGAACTTCAGTGGTCACATGACCATTTTTTAACCTTTATAAGGTTTTACTGCATAAAAAAACTGCCTTAGAGCAGCATCACCTAAACACAATTACCAAAGATGTTGAAATACGTGTTTCAGTGATTTTGAATGTTCTCAAGGGTCATGGACGTCATTACATTTTCTGCCAGAACATGAAAATAAAGAAAGAAGTCACTGTGCTCATCACAAGACATTTAAAGAGCTTCCAGCTGACCTGGAGCAACCTGGAATAGTGGTTTCAGCCTGTGTTGTATGTTAACCAAGAAGTGCTCCTCTATTTAAAAAAAGGTCCAAAAGGCAAGACTAATGTTTGCAAAAACTCAAGAGAGATAAGTCACAGTCCTTTGGTATAATGTTCCACGGACAGGAAAAATCAACATGGAGCTCTTTGGGAATGCATTGTACCTGTTTTTTTTTTCTAAATATGAAGTTAAACCCTTCAGAAAAAGAACACCCATCTGCAGTGAAACTTTATAAAGGTTATATCAAGCAACAGAGATGTTTGCTGCCATGTTCTTAACTTATTATCAAAGGAATAGGGAAATCGGAAGATTACAGAGGCATTTTTGGGCTAAATTTGTTACCCAGTGCCACTAAAAAGAGTTTGAGGTGAAGGTCTTTGAGGTGACAGTCGGAAGAACACACAAAACTGTGGTTGAAAAGGAAAATACATGCTGTTTTAGAGTGACCCAAATCTCATTGAAAGTGTCTGGAGAGAGCTGAGACGAGTCTTTGAAAAAAGGCCATTTAAAGAGACTTTAAAGTGTTTGCATTTCTTATGTCATACTATAGAAGCTATTTGTTATTGTTTTTGTTTTGTAAAATATTCAAATTTTACAGAATTGGTTTATTTACTTTTATTTTCAATTGTATTCAACATTTTGCCACATCATTTTGAGCACGTTTATCATCTTGTAGAAGCTTAAACATTTAACTCTGTGAATGTGAGCATGTTTCTGTCAAATGTAGAATGTAAAGTGTAAAGGTTAAGCCTGCATTGTGTTTTATTCTTGTCTGTTTGCTGTATTACAATAAAGAGCTCTCACAAAATCGTTCTGCTTCCTCCAGTAGTATTCGGGATGGGCACAGAAATATTCTTGGTATGAACTCTTGGCGTGGTTCAGTGACATGACATGCGGAAGATAGTGCAACACCAACTGGAAGGTCCAGTCTTTTTCTGTCCCTCACCCCTTGTAAGAAGCAAGGTGCAGCATTGTGTTGTTACTATTTTTTCCTCAAATCGGTGTGTCTTGCACGTGGGCGTGGCTTGTAATTATAGTCCTCATTTGCTGAATTGCGATTGGCTGCTAGCCGAATGGTCACGCAGCGGTCAACCAGTAACCTCAACCGTAACCTCTCCATGCCCCGCCCCCTGCAAATACTGCAACAAGTGTATTAGTGATGCTCGCCAGCTCAGTCCTCCAAGAAAGACCTCTTATAACTGGATTCACGAGCGAAATAATGAACAGCTCTTGACAAATGTTGGAATATTTCGTATGATACACTGTTTTCTTGCATCTACTTGCCTACCAACGAGTTTTGCCGGTTCGCGAAAGTGAAATTAGAAACCGCACAGCTTACGCAATTCGGAAGAAGTTTATCAGTCAGCTCGTGAGCTAGCTCAAGTCGCTAGCTCAAGAAGTCAGCCAGCCATTTGTCTCAGTATGTTGCGGGGTAACTTGTGAGTAGAGACTGCGCACTTGTCGGGCTTTTTTGTTTTGTGTGTCTGACATGCTTTTGCGGGAGGACGAGAAAGAAGCAGCAAGTCGCTGGAAGACCGACTGCTTCACTATGGATAAATAACTAAACAGCTGCTCTGTTGGTGTGAGAAGAAAGGTCAGGAGGAGAACAACGGCGACTATGAGCAGGGTGAGTTTTCTTGTGTCCTTACCTCTCACCGGGACGGCTTATATACGTGATTTAAAACTCGTTCAGTTAAAGTGTTTACTTCAGTGGTGGTTAGCCATACAGTTGTAGTGATTTGTCCTCTCCAGTCCCTGGTTGATATGGGTCCTGGGAGGGGGGTGTTGTGGGGCATTACAGCGGTGGTTGTTATAGTGATGTGGGAGATGCCAGGCTGTGCAGGGAGGTAGTGAAGGAGGGGAGCAACTACAAAGAGCTCAACGGAACAAGAAAGTAATTAATGCAGAAATAAATAACCACTGAGTTCTTCAGGAGTCTGGAAATCTATTCAATGAAACCCGCTCTCTAGTTTCTTACTGTCAAACTCTACTTAACCATGTACCAACGTAGCTACACTTCCTTTAAAAGTTGACTTCTTATGAATTGTTTCATAGTAAACTGGGTCACTGAGTGTTAAACACTCCCGCAGGTCAGAGTACTCTCTTTTTATATTGACTCAATACCGTGATTTATACTACAGGACTGAACAACTACAATATAATCGTGCACTAGGGTGCAATAGTAATTTGGTATCAGGTGACACTAAATACAATCCCTAGATCTTTTTATAGTTTCAAGTGGAAGCCCTCTTGTGAGAAACTTCCTGTTGGGTGCTCTTTGAATGTTGAAGGAGCATCCTTTCAGTTGTTGTGGCTCTGCTGTCAGGTTACACTTTTGGCTGATGACAACGAGGCCCAGTGCTGTTTTGTCCTCACAAAGCCAGGTACTTTGTGTGGTATTAGATTTCTGGTTGACTGTCTCTATGACAGTCCTTCACAGATCAGGTGAAAATGTGGCTTCCACTGCGAGAGTGGAGGCACTCCCAGGTTCGGCCCTCTACCTGTACTTCCCACGCTCTATAGAAAAGAGGTGTGGTGTCTCCCATGCTCCTTCTCTTTGCCCGATCAAATATGAGGAACTAGGTCACGATAAGATGTGAGACTTAAACGAGGAAACCTACCTATTGTCAGATTCTTTGAAATGGTATTAAAACAATAGCACAGATCACTGGATTGCTGATAATTTGGCCAAAAGAAGTAGCTTGGATAAATGTAAGTCTTTATCTCTCGCTTATCTTCCTTGACCCCCGTAGAGGGCACACAAGCCAAGTTACCCCCTACAGTCAAGTCCTGGTATCCCCCTTACGAGCTTTGGGTGTCATTCAATCAGTGGTGAATAGCAAAGTGATCCTCCTGATTAGGCTATCATTCGAAGATGAAACCAGGCCTGAATGCAGACCGTTAAAGCTCTGCTAATCAGATTATTACTGGAATGGAGGTCGAATAGGCTGTACACACTCCCACTCGCTCACACTGCTCCCTCACATAGCAGATTTCCTTCAGAGTCAACTTGCTGACACTTTTCATCTTCAAGTGGAGACAGGCTTTAAAGTTGGCTGACAAGCATGAACATTAAAAAAAGAAAGAATATGGAGTCATATCAGCACTCACTAATGTCAAGTGTTGCCTAATCTGACAAGATGTTTATGCAACCGCAAATGGGAACTCATGCACTCGAAAGACAAACCACAGTGAACTTTCTGTTGTACTCACCAAACCGTATGTGCAGCTTAAGTTGCATGCTGATTTAGATAATCTGCCAATCTGCTCTGTAAAACACTGTGTGGTGGTGTTTTTTTGGACATCCCAGATAGGACTCACTGCCTTCCTCGCAGCTTTTACTCATCAAGAAAATAATTAACCGAGACTGGTAAGGAGACGGCTTACAGTGGAATGGTGGCGCTCCAGGGCGGTTGTGTCTGCCTCTGAGTTGTGCCTGAGAATCAAAATGAAAAGTCTCTTTTTCTCTTGATGCCCTCTGCATGGTGGTTTTTCAGTTTAGTGGTCGCTTCATTTTTGTTAATGAGTTTTATCCTTGCCTCAAGCAGGGTGTACCTCTGCAGAGGTGAACCTGGTTTGTAGAGAATCACTTCACACTATGTGTTTATGATTTCTTACATAACCGTCTGCTTGGGTTCTCTGGCCAAACAGGAAGGGAGGCTGTCATTTAAATACTTTCCTCCCTGCTCTGTGCAAACATGCACGCAGGCCATGCCGTGCACTGTGTGAAAGGATGCTCTGACTAATTGCATACATGTTTTTGGAATGCACTTTTGACTGTTGTGTGCATGTTTATGTATGGTGATGCATGTTCCTCCCTGTCTCTGGGAGTCTAATCTGAGGCTGACTGTGGTGGGGGTGTGGGGTGGCGATGGGTTGACTCCTCCCTGATCTCTTAATTAACTCAGGACCATGGCCCCCAGTATGCAGCTGCTTTTGACAGATTAGCCAAATGAAGCTGGCGGGAAGCAGCAATCCTGGAATGCGGGAAACATAGGAAAGTTAACCGTTGTAAAAGCGATGTGCATGAACAGACTGTGGGAAGCGACATTAACGCGTACGTAAGTAATGCTTGTGTGGATGTCACAGTGTGCATGACTGGAGACGTGGACTTAGTAACTAGCAAGTTAGTTTCAGTTCTACCTTAAAATCTACCTTCAAATTCAAGAAAGAAAACGGTTCAAGTTCAAGACTTCAGAGATAGACAAAAATAAATTATTCACACCTTTCACAATTAAAAAGATATATATTCCTGTATTGTGGATGGATTGTAAAGGTAGAAAAATGGTTTACCTTAAGTAAAAAGCAGCTGGTTATCATGCCTGCAGTAATAAGTTTGATCATTCACTGATTTTTCTGAATGAACTGATAAATCATTCAGCCTGTATCAGTGGTAGTTCTTGTTCAGCCTAATTTGACCATCACTTGTCCAAACTCGAAAATGTGAAAATATTTACTGCACAGTCTCACTTGACTGAAGAAAAGCAGAACATTCTCACAATTTCAAACTACAACAATGCCAAAAAGAGACTTTTAAGATTATTTTTCTCTGTACAATTTCTGCATTCTACATTTGGAATGTAGAATCCCTAACCCTAACCCATAATAGCTGAGAACTAGCAGTCTAGTCTAAGTATGTTTACCTTCCACATAAAAGCTACCATTAAGACAGTCTGCACAAGTATAATGAAGCCATCTTCAATATTCAAGGCTATAGATGAATGTCACAAAAACACATACAGTGGAGTTGCTTGACTTTAAAAGCATAATTTTGTGAAAGGTGACCGCCTGTGCTGGCTTGGATCTTGCTAACAACGTTGCCAAGAATTAGTGGATGCCAACTGGCCTGTGAGGGTTGGCGCCTGCTGCAAGGTGAAAAGATAAAGGCAGTGAAGGATGGAACAGTTGGTAGAACGGCTGACATCATGAGCATTCAAAACAAAAACAAGCTACCCAATCTGGGGGCATTCCTTCCCTATCTTTCCCTGTCTTTCTGCTTGGAAGGCAGATGGAATTATTGATCTTGTCTGTTTTTCCAGTTGCTACACAATGTGATTGCTCTGCTGCTGGGGAGGAGAAAGCACAAGAAGACAATTCAGCATAGTTTTGAAAGCTGCACATTGTTCCCGAGGGGTGTTTAGTGTCTGTCAGCATCGGTGCTTGGCAGCGGTGGCTCTGTGTTTACATAAGTGTTCAGTGGGAAGGAGCAAGCCAGCTGAAGTGACAGCAAATTCCACAGAGAGCTTGATTGAGAAAGATCATCTGCTGCTAAACATGCACGGTGAGGTATGGAAATGTCCCAGAGACCCTGAGAGATTTTGAAAAGATTTTGAGGCATGGCTCTCTTCAAACCTTGCTTTTTTTAAAACTAGAAATAGACTTTCTTAGGTGAATGTCACGGGAGTTGCATTTGTACAGTCTGTGACTGAAAGGAGGAGATTTCCGTGCATTTCCTTGAAATATGAGATTCAAATGTCAAAATAAGTTTTCAAATGCAGGCAAAAGAAACCTCTGGCATATACCTCAGCATAGAGAGTAAAGGTGTACATTAGCAATGTGAACATCCTTAAAGCAAACCACTACAGTCCCAAATATACTTTGTGACTTGCTTATAAACTGAGAGGAGGAAGGACAGTGAAAGGGTAAACAGAAATAAGGTGCAACCCATGTGTGTGATTTTTAAACACATCAGACTCCTCTTCTTAGTTTGGCTCAGACTGAGACTCGGACATGTTCTCCATTGTTTCCTCCCAAGGACCAATTCATGATTACCACCTGCAACCCGATGGGGAACTTTCAGACGTGCATGTAGATCCGCTCATGCCACAGTTGTTTGGAAAAACTGTCACTTCACGATGGCAACAGGAGGACTGCTCCTGTGGCAGAAGAAGATCAGGTCATAGGCTGAATCGGGATTATAAATTATTCATGTGTGGACAGTCTTGCACAGTCCCTCAAAACAAGCTTCACACGTAATCCTGGAGCCGTTTAATTTTTGTGCGTGGAAAAACAACGCTCTTATTTTTGCATTGTTTAAAAGTGCTTTCAGGTGACTTTTAAAATAACTCTTTTGCAGTTTCCCTGCAAACGAGGAGGAATCGGCCCACTGCATAGTTTCTAACACTCAAGGGGGAACTCAAGTGGGCCTTTTTGAAGCGTTAGGCCTAATTGATGACGTAGCAAATTTAGGTTTTATAAATCCTTGAATAAATTCTTGTAAATGGGGGGTGGAAGATGTTAAAATGTAACTGAATGTGATAACTCTTGAATTTATTCCATTAAATCTTCAATGCCATCTCTGAGGTATTGTTTTTAAACAATTTGTTGTTCCTTATGACAGACTTGGAGACGCTAAAGTAGTTGTAGTTAATGAAACCCTGCCTGTTAATATAAAAGATGCTGCTTTAGACACTTAATTTCTTTATAAGTCTGAAAAGCATTGATAGATAGCATAATTTTTTTTTAAATGGATAAACGTAATCGATCTTTGGTTTGTAAGTGAGTTGCCAGCTACTGAGAGATGGTGATCCGCAGTGAGTTGAAGAGGGTCGGGGATTTGAGGACCACACAACCCTCCCTGTTGCCGTCACTTCAACTTCTATGTAATCTGGAGAAAAGCGGGCAATTTATTGCATTAATCACAATGGATTAGCAAGTTTCATTGCTTAGTCACGCTCACAAAGCTGCACTTCAAAGCCTCAGCAGCATTAGCCACTGCCTGGAATCACACACACGCATCAAGCTGCCGTGAGCACCCACACCCCCCCCACAGCTTGGGCCTCAGCTCTCCTTGGATGTTGAAATACAGCACCAAGGACAAATACATGTAGTGTTCTCAGTAAAATGTCCTTTTCCTCTGGACCTTGTGCACACTGAGGGAGACTCATCTTTCTGTTTGCCTGCGTCTCTCCGTGTCATCCCTCCCTTACACGTTTTTTTTTTTTTTACTTGCAAACACAAAGCATTCTGTGCTGCGAATGCACAGCAGTAGATTTTTATGCTGTCATCCAGTTAACTATATTTGAAGTTGTTTTCGTTGCATCAAATGTTCTTAAAATAGTATTTTTCACTGCTTTCTTTCAGAAGTGGTGCTGTGACAAAAAACGCGCTCACTTCAAATCACCTGATCTGCATTTATTCGATCAGCAAATGCAATTTTAACATTTAGGCCTTTTGAATAAGACTTTCTATTATTGTGTAATGCAACATGTGATGGTCATTAAATTGAGCTCCGTTTGTTTTGCAGGCAGAACAAAAAGACAGGGTCTTGTCCACAAGCGAAGACTCTCTCCTGTACGTCCACAGCGCAAAAGCTGAACCCGTCACCCAGAGCAGACCCCGCAGTGATATTTATCCATTTCAGAGCCACGCCGAGAGAAGTTCAGTCCCGTACCTGCTGCCTGGATGTGGTGCCCAGGTACAGCCGATTAGTCTCACTCCTCACTCTGACGAGAGCAAATTAAATGGCATCAACTCGTCAGCCTGGTCCAACCCTGTTATAGGTCAAGCTGAAGGAAAGCCTTACTCTTCAAGAATCATGAGGCTGTTTTCTAACTCAAGGAAGAGCACTGGCTCTCCTCACAGTTCCACCTCAGACAGCCCAACCTCCACCCACAGTGATGGCAACAATAGCCCCCAGCCTTTTATAGGACTTTCTGGGTTTGGTGTTGTGGACTCCTTCAAAAAGCTACGATCAGCTGTGCTACAGGGTATTCAGAGTAAAGAGGCAGCAACCATTGAAGGAGACCATGTTCCTTCACCTCACCAGGAAATGGCTAACGGCTCAGCCGAGATCAGTTCTGACCGCGGTGGAGCTGTGGCAGAAAATCATTTAAAGGCTGCAGAAGGATATAATGTGTCAGGAAATTTCACAGGTCAAATGTTTGCTGCGATCAGCCAGTGTAGTTCAGATATTGAGGACTACGATGAGGAGGAAAGTGATGGAGATGGTCTGACGCGCAACTCACGATTCTCCAGAAGTATCAGGAGAGCTTATGGAGCAGGACGCATATCTTTACTTGACGGTGTGAATGGGAGGCAAGCCGGAAGGAACACAAATAACACTGCGGTTACCACACCAAAACCAAGTCACACTTCTGAGATCGGCGTCCGAACAGAGAACGTGAAGGGATCACCAAGTGTGGCGGTTCTTAGCAGACGGAGCAAAAGCGCAGAAAACCTTCAGATATTTAAGGCACCTTTTAAACGCAAAACCCCATTTCCAGCTCCCCCTTCCCCACAGGAAGACTCCCAGAGTATATCACAAGGGACGTCCAACATCGAAAGGACTTCCAGTGTGTCTTCAATGGATTTCCGTGGACGCTCTGGTAGCAGCAGGCAAAGCCCTTTAAGGACTAAGGTACCTATGCTAAAACTAGTTGGCAGCATGACTGACCTAACTGTCCGACGCAGGCGAAGTCCCTCCCCGAGCCCCACCTCTTCATCTCCCTTGTCACCCTTGAGCCGTCTCCACGATGACTATTCCCGCCGTGTGCCTTGCCTACAAACCAACGAGCGACAGCGCCGACCCTCAGCCCACACTGTCCAGTTAAATCTTTTTGAACACACTCCACTGGTTCATCAGCAGCCTGAAAAGAACACAAACCCACATCCACACCAGGTTAATGTCAACCCCCTTTCCCCGGAGCCTCCAGAGACAGCACAGCAGAATTCACCTGGTAACTCTGCTCAGTATGAGCTACTGGCTGTTGCCATGACAAATGGTTTTAAACAGATGGTTGGACCCCCACTCCACCAAAGAGAGCCTCCACAACACCTAGAACAGGCCGAGGGCGACTCGCTACCAAATGAGGTGAGCCAGCAAACTGACAAGTCTGATGGGAAATAGTTAAACTTTCTTGGTTTCATATCAGTCTCTTTCTATCTGCATTTTTTTTCTTCTTCTTGCTTATTTACACAAGAGTTAAACTGATGCTCCACTAGAAAATGATGACATCGTGCTCAGATGTCATCTTTATGCCGATGGCCTGCTTAAGGACTGAGCTTTACACTCCTTACAGATTGTTTAAGCCGTTACGAGCCAAGGCTTCCTATGAAAAGCTTTTAAAAACCCAAGGGGTTTGCTTGAAAGCTTAACTGTCCATTAAAAAAATGTCTAACTATAGTCGTGAAATAAAATCCTTTGAGAGGTAAAAGCTTCAGGTTTTTATTTTGTAAATGATTGGCTTTTGCCTCATTTTCATCAGTATTTACAAAAAGAAAAAAGATTGAAACTGATGATGCAATTCTCAGGGTTGAAAAATAAAACAATGCAGATGTTGAATAAGGTCTGAATGAGTTAAATGCTGCCACAGTGGTAGTCTTTGTAGGTGCAAATCAACGTTGGCTTAAAAAAGTTGTTAATTTTTAAAAGATCAAATCTCTTATCAAATAGAACAGTGTGAGGATTAATGGGTTCCTTGGCTTTACTGGCCTTGACCTTTGTCTTAGGATTTGTAACATTGTTCCTTTCAGATTGAAGTGATCTTTGAATCCAGCATGATTCTCATTTATTGAGATATGTTCTCATGATACTGAGATACCTGTCGGTATGGTACGGCACGTATGCTTAAAAACTGAGCCGTAAGAAGTCCAAAGTCCACTTGTGTGACAGATAAATAAAGTTACAGGCATAGCATCGATTGGCCCTCCTGTTCCTGTCAGTTGTGTCTGTGTCACATGCCGTGCTGCCAGGCACTCCGAAGGAGCAGGGAGAGTTAATGATTAGGCTTTGTTTATGATTAGTGGCCCTTGCGCAAAACAGCTCCATAGTCCTGTTCCTGTGGGAGGGCTGGAGGCTATGGCTGAGCACAGCCCTCGCTTCTCTCCTTTCCCTCTTGCTCTCTTGCTGTAGCTCCATAGATCAAAGTCCAGCACCATGAACTCCAGGCCTGGGACAGCTGACAGCACCACCAAGTAGACAGGACTAGAGTAAATACGTTTCGGTTTAAGACTTTGATTTTCTCTTGAATTATGAATCGGAAAACCAGATTTGTTTACTTAAGAAATCAAGGGGCTTTTACCGGCCTTAAAAAAATTTAGGGGACCTGGCCTTGCGGATCACAGGCCAGTCGGTGTTTGTTTGTGCGTGTTCCATGATGGTATTAGTACACTGTGTTCCCTTCATGTGTATATGCCGAGGCCAGGACCCAGATCAAGAAAAGCAAGAGGTGAGGTTTGGTCTGCAATGTCCATGAGAGTAACTGTTTGCCAGCATTTTACTGTTCGGTATAGGATACTTCTTGATATACATCCCAAATGATGATATTTAATTTTGGCATATTTCTGCAGCTGGTGGTGCAGTTCTTGTTTGAACTTGTTAAGCATGCTGGTCTATTGTGCTTCACATGTTAGTCACCGTGTGAGCAAGAATGACGTTTCTCATCTGATGCAATCAATTGAAAGCTTTTAGCCGGTTCCTGTTTGTTCTTCTGGTAAACTAAAGTGGTTGTTTCTACATTTAACTTTTCCGACTTATAAGTCCCATGTTTGCTCCACGTCTGTGCACTCTTAAAGGTGGTTGAACAGGGAAAGTGAATGTCATTGCCCTTTTTCAGTGTGGAACATTTTCCTCTGATCTCCAGGTGACGACACATCTAAAGGAACAAGAAGCACTTCTCCTGGCAGAAGAAGCCTCGCCGGCAAACAGCAGCACCCCCCCCATCAGCCCATCGTGCCTCTCGGAGTCACCCTCATCTCCCACAGATGCAGCCTCCGCAGAAACGCCGTCCGTCAGGCCCCGACGAAGAAGTGGGCGCCAGAAACCTCGGCCCATCTCTGACTATGCACAGCTTGTTTCTAGGAAGCATTGCATCCCCGAGGAAGTGGCAGAGCTGCATAATGAGGAAAGGACAGCAGATACACTGCAGCATAGAGGCTGCATCGGTAACAAGAATGGAGACAATGAGAAGTGTGGCATGAACAGAGATGTTCAGAGGCAGCGTCGCATCTCAGTGATCGGAGCTGTGGATATGTTCCCTGCAGATGCAGAGCTTAAGGACCGCCTTCCCTCTGTAAGCTTTCAGTGTTTTTACCCACTGCTTGCATTATTTCAAAGCCTTGAGTGCCAATCAATGGCAAATATAGGAGGATATAGGAACAGAACTGCAATGCATAAACACTTTCTTTGGTCTAGAATCACAAGGGAATCGTTTTACTTTTGTTATCTGAGATCAAGCACTTTGATATCTTCAGACAGGGCAGGTCCACAGAGTCTCTCATGTAATGTCATCATGTTTTTACAATAGTCCAAAGCAGGCAAACAAAGCACTGGCTCTAACGATGGCCTTTTGTTTTCTTTGCATTTTTAGCAACCATTGTAGTTGCCCTGGCATGCTTGAGAGTGAAGGCTGAGGCGGACAGTCTCCTTTTCATTCTGATCTGTATTTAAGCTGCTGGATGTCACTAAATCCTCCAGATAAAATTCAGACTCTCTTTGGTATATAGTGACTTCTGCTGCTAGAAAAAGATGTATTTGAATGCAAAAATAAATCTCACGAAAAGAGTATATTAATACTATGAAAAAAAGCATACTTGCACTGCGTGTAGAATTTCTCAGGAAATGCTTTTTAACTGCATTTTAAAACAAGGTTTTTCATTTGAAAATAGATTATTACTTTTGCTTGTATGAAAAGACAAGAACTTGGTGGTTTCTGCATTGAATGAAACATCTCAGGTTTAATTCTAATGGAACTATTACTGTCCCTCATTCATAATTTTCTGTGATCTCTCTGTCTGTCGAAAAGATTTAACATGCACCCAAAAATATTTTAGAGAATAGGAATAAGAATCCCAAATTCACTGGTCCCAGTCATGGATATGAATGTAAATTGCCCGGAGGCTGAATCTGCTATTTTTGTGGAACGCTTATTCATCAGGCTTGCAGTGAAAGCCAGAGAAAGTGAGCTCTTCCTAAATCCCTGGATGTTTTCTCTTGTCATCCCTTCAGCCTTTGTCCCGACCACCAATCCCATCCCATCAGGTGCCCCCCTACAGAGGAGTGTCTGCCAGGTTTCGTCCGTCTGTTCTATCCCAGAGCACCCCCATCGGACTGGACCGCGTGGGGCGGCGCAGACTCCACAGAGTGCTCAGCGGTGAGAGCTGGGCTCGTTTACTACACTTTACAGATTTCATTCTGTTGGGAAAACTGGGGTGTTGGAATGTCAACAAGTACATTGCAGGATAACGTTGATATAAGCCAGGTGTGGGTGTTTCTGCGCCAGCATCATATAGTTTCGTAATACACGTGTTGCAGATGGCATTACTGAGTGCTCGGCCACGCTTGATGACAGCGTGAGTGAGGAGGAGGAGGAGGGCAGCAGCTTTGATGAACTCCCTGATGTCACACCCTACCTCCAGCCAGGGGTGGAGCTCTCAGTGCTCAACGAGGTGAGGCTGGGGAAAACTTTGCCATGTTGAAGCACGCAAAAACATCTAGTCCAAAAATATGGATCAAATTTGCGATTAAAGATTTATCTTCCCGGTGAGAAGCAATTTGAAAATGTTTTTGCGTATGTTTCCAATGTGTTTGTCCAGAAAAATCCCTGCACTGTCCACTTGTCTAGACATCATCTTTCATGTTAGACATGTCTTAGCCTCCGTGTAATTGTATATTTATCTAATCTGCGTGTGTGCTACTCAGTGGATAAGCTCTGGCCACACGGTGTATGCCGAGGCGCTCTGGGACCATGTGACCATGGAGGAGCATCAGCTGGCCTTCAAGGCAGGAGATGTTATCCGTGTTTTGGATGCCTCCCATGACGACTGGTGGTGGGGCAGAGGGCCTGACAGGGAAGCCTGGTTCCCCTCCAGCTTTGTGAGGGTAAGTGGACATTCTGACCTGTGTGTTTGCTCACCAGCAGCACAGAAAGGACCGGCAAACCAGCTTAGCTCCAAACAAACCTCTGCAGCACTCTGAATAGTGTGTGGAAAGACTCAATCCTCAGAGGTCCAGCTGGTTTCTGTGGTGATTAGAGGTGATTGACAGTTAGGTTTTTTTTTTATTAGGCAGGCTGTGGTTACCATAGTGAGCTTGTTTGATTGCAAGATGGGCGTCTGCTGTGTAAGTGCTTGTTGCTGAATCAGTGTTTATGAACAGGGCCTGGTTAGGCTTGCACATGTTGTTTCCATAGTGATATGAAGTAGTCTTTTGTTTTTAAGTAGCTATTGTTCTTCCTGAAGTAATTAAGTTAGTTTGCATATGAGCTGTGGATTTTTATTTGGTTTCATTAAACAAAGAAAATGTGTGAAGAACCTTTTTAATAGGGAAAAAAATACCTTTAACTTGTTTTAGAAGTCTAGAATTAGTCCTAAACAGATTTAATGACTGAATATACTCAGGATTGCTGTTTTATTTGTGTTGGATGTGTTTCAGGTGCGTGTCAACCAGGAGGACTCGAGCACTGACAGTGTGGAAAGTGTAGCAGACCAGGAAGATCCTTCTCCCAGGGACATGCACAGCACTCAGCACAGAGAGCAAATGAGAACCAATGTAGTTCAGGAAATCATGAATACCGAACGAATCTACATCAAACACCTAAAAGACATCTGTGAGGTATTTGTTTCAGTCTGAATGAACCATAATAGTACAGGGCTGCTGCTTCTTTTGTCATATTTTTTTGTTTGTTTATATTTAGCGGTGACTGACCTGTCTTTTGCAGGCCTTACATCCCAGTAAATGTCAACTGTTTCTAATAGCCCTGTTTTCCAGAAATTACATTTAAAAAGTCACGCTCAAACAGTTGTGTAACACGGCTGCATAGCGACACCGGTTGGTTGCTATTGAAACTGTTTTCATGCCTTCGGTCAGTGTAAACGGTCTGTTTTGGTGCACGCTGCAGGGTTACATCCGTCAGTGCCGCAAACACCCCGACATGTTTACTGAGCTTCAACTGAAGACCATCTTCAGCAACATAGAAGACATCTACAAATTTCAGAGGCAGTTCCTCCGAGAACTGGAGAAGAAGTACAACAAAGAACAGCCACATCTCAGTGAAATAGGCTCCTGCTTTCTCCTGCAGGTTGTGGCCATGCATAAAATCCTCCACCTTTACACTTAATCACTGTGTATCTGGTGTTTTCATCAGATTCAGTGTCATTTACTGAATAGCTTTTATTGACTATGTGATGTTTCTCTTTTTTTTTTTTTCTCTGAAGGGAGAGGGCTTCTCAATCTACTCAGAGTACTGTAACACTCATCCTGCCGCCTGTGCCGAACTGCAGCGCCTCATGAAGTTGGGGAAATATAAACATTTTTTCGAAGCTTGCCGCCTCCTCCAACAGATGATCGACATTTCTATCGCTGGTTTCTTACTCACACCTGTCCAGAAGATCTGTAAATACCCCTTGCAGCTGGGGGAGCTGCTTAAGTACACACCCAAAGACCACAGGTAGCATCCCTATCAGTATTTACACCAAATGCCAACCTTCCCACATGCATCGAATAGTATTCATTTCACATTTTGAAATGTGAACAATAAAAACAAATTTGGAGTTCCGGCATTAATGTCGATATTATTCTGGCAACCTGCGTCTTACATCCTGTTTGCAGACATAATGCACGCTCAGTTACATCCCAAACAATTCTCAGATAATCTTAGTTGGTTTTAATGTTATGGCTGATTGGTTGATTGAGTCGTGACTCAGCAACAATTATTAGGAAAACGTTTAAGCTTGACGGCTACATCTTTAGCTACCTTTTATGCTAAGGTTGCTTGAGCGATGCAGCTCTGTTGCTTTACCGTTCATTAGCTGCACAATAATTGTGTGTAAACCCAGCTGCTATGAATCCCTTCTGTAGCTATAAATAGTCAAATCCTTTCACTCATGAAGTTAAAGGAAATGAAGCTATAGTAAGCTGTTAGTGTTTGTAAATGCAGTATTCAACTCTGGATCCCTTTACTGAATGCAAGAGTGTCACCAGTCAACCCCACAGCAAAGTAGTTTATTCTTTTAAATAAAACACAGGTCACTAATTTTCATTCTAAAGCTCAAATGAGTACGTCCACACCTCTGCACACAGCCCAGCAGGGAGATGATGCATCATACGATTTGAAGTGAAATGGCACATTTACACTGAGAACAGCGAAGAGGAGTGAGATGGTCGTTTAAGTTGATCACTGAGTTTTTGTAGTCCTCACATCCATGTGCTATCATTGACTAACCAGTGTATGCAGGACTCTGCAGGGAAATCCACCACCACACACTTTAAGTGGGTCACAAGAAATGAGAAGCATGACTTACTGATGATTGTTTCTTTTTTTTCTTTGTCTTTTAGGAATATTCTGCTTAGTCTGGATTGAAATGAATGTTGCCTTGCTGTTTTATTTCAGTGACCACGCTGGTGTCAGTAAAGCTTATGAGGCTATGAAGAATGTGGCCAGCTTAATAAATGAGAGGAAGAGGCGGTTGGAGAGTATCGACACCATCGCTCACTGGCAGGTCGCCATTTTGCACTGGGAGGTGAGGATGGATTGTTAGTAGTTTTGATTGTGAATTCGGATATATTTTGCCAACCTTTTGTAAAGAATGTGTCTGTTGTGTAAATGTTTTGACTCTTTGTGAACACAATGAAGGGGCCGGATGTTCTAGAGCGCAGCTCGGAGCTGATCCACTCCGGTGAGCTGACTCGAGGTGTCCGGCAGGGTAAAATGCAGCAGCGCAGCTTCTTCCTGTTCGACCACCAGCTGGTGTACTGCAAAAAAGACGTCCTGCGCAGAGACCTGCTCCACTACCGCGGACGGCTAGATATGGATCAAACCGAGGTGGTGGATGTGCCTGATGGGCGGGACCTAGACCTGGGCCTGACCCTGAGGAACGCTCTGCGCCTCCGTAATGCCTCCACACTGGAGTTTGTGTGTGTTCTGTGCTGTAGGAAGGCCCAGGACAAGCAGAGGTGGATACAAGCCTTCGCCAAGGAGAGACAAAGAGTCAAGGAAGATCAAGAGATGGGTGAGTCACTCAGAGTACAAACAGCTACTGTGAATAGATGTCAAATAAAAGGTGAAGAGGTCAGAAAGATTGTTGCCGTAAAGTAGGCGGAAGTAAATATTTTCATCTGAAGGTGTATTCTCTGTTGTCTTTGCAGGAATAGATATCAGTGAAGAGCAAAGAAAACAGGCCATTGTTAATGCTAGAAGACCCAAACATGGGAAGGTCAAAGGTAAGGAAAATATAGATGTTTTTTCTTGTTAAATTGCTCTTCCGCTCATTTCGGCTTTACTCCTCATTTGCAAATTTTGATTGTTTTTTTGTTTTGTTTTGCTTGTCACCTTTTTAGCCTTTGGTTACACTGGTTCTGTCCCGCCAATCCACCAAAACCTCCCACCGCTTCAACAGCGACACGTAACCATTCCAACCAGCGTGCCTCAGCAGCAGGTCTTTTCACTGGCCGAGCCCCCAAAACGAAAGCCTTACCATCTGTTGTACAGCATCACCCGCAACGCCTTTTTCAGGAAATAAGGCTCTGCCTCCTCAGCCTTTTTTTATTTTATTTTTTCTCTTTCTGCACGTTCAGAGCCTATCCGAACCATCCTGAAGAACACTTTATTTTTTCCTGTCTGTGAAAGCACTGTTAAGTTTTGTTCTTGTGTTTTTCATCATGTCTTTGTTTCTGTTGCATGTTCGAACTCTGTGCCTACATGATGGAAGGGGCACGAAAGTGTTAAAATACATACTCTGTCCGTTTTATTGGTTTGTTAAAGATGCTGCTTACCCAAATGACATCCGCCCTTTTGTTGTATTAATTCCAGCTGACAGTTTTTTGGGGTTTTTTTGTTTGTTTTTTATTAGTATTATTTTAATTATGACAACGATTTCGATCCTGATTTTTACACTGAAACGTGGTTTTAGTTTTTCATGAAGGCTGGGCCCTGTTTTTTTGCTGCGAGTCTGTCAGCTCTGAGCACAAAATGGCCAGAGGTTAAATTACACATTCACATTACCTGTTTAACACTGTAAATAAAACTCTTGTACAAACACATCTAATGGGGATGTTATCAGTTTGAAATGATTTTGTTTGCCAGCTTGTTTTTGTCTCTCTCTCTCATACCAGCCACAAAGATACTGTTCCCAGCAAATATAGTTTGCGGGAATTTGATCGAAGGTAGCGATGGCAGCTAATGAATGAAACCTTAGCCATATGACTGGAGGCAGTACGTTGCCCTCGGTGAGCTTCCTCTTTCTCCACTGCTCATCTGTACTGAAGGATCCTGTTTCAGACACCTGTTCACTGAGGACTCCACACCAGTGTGCTGCGTGGCTCCAGCACTGTTTGTCTGCTGCTCTTCATATGAGCAATTTGTTTTTTGATGTAAATGGATGGGGTGGGGGTGGGGGGGTGACTCTAGATAAAGAAAAGGAATTAGATCAAAAATGACTTGATGGGATACGTCTGTCATGGGCACAAGGCGTGAGGAGATCGATCAGCCGAGCAGAACGGATGATGCAGCTCACCGAGACGCCGCCAGTGTAAGTAAGCCGCGATGGGTCGGAAAATATTTCTTACTTTAGTTTTTTACACTTAAGTCTCAGTTCCGTAATGCATACTAAAGTGCAGACTCGCAGCTTTCATTTTAGGCTTTTACCATCCAAACTGGAGAAAGGTTCAAAGAACTGTAGCTCTGTAATATGTGGAGGTTTCTTGTTCTGAAGATCTACATTAAATGGACAAATCAACACAGTTAAACGGGACTTGAAAGAAAGAAAAGACACCCTTTTGTCCTTTGCGATGCTTTGCTAGGTCCACACCGCAGATGATGGTTATTTGTTTTGGGGTTTTTCAGCTTTTAGCTTTGTCTTTAGCCAGATGTAGCTTGATTGAATTGATAATGCGTATCGGGCTCAGTCATTGGAAATACTCTATATCTACTCCTAATTTTCTTTCACATTATGTTTTGTTGCCCTATCAGTCTTGCTGCTTTTGGCTGAATCTGAGCAGGCAGCCTGTCCCTGTATGTGACACAGTACCTTCACTCTTTATATCTTTACATCTTCATTTGTAAGTCACTTTGGATAAAAGCGTCTGCTAAATACATAAACATAAACTCTGCCTCCATATGTTTTACAGATGATGCCTGATCCTTTGGTTCATATGAGCCTTTACAGTCCTCATACATGCAAGTTTATCAGTCAAAAATCAACCTGCAAAACTGCTTCATCGTCAAGCATCTAAAAATCAGTCTAATCATCTGACCTCTCTGGTCTTGAAGATCATGAATAATTTGCTCTGGAGAAGTCCTCTCTTTATGATAGAGCTGATTAATTATATGTGTACATCTTCGATAGTGTAAAAACTGCGATCATCCACCACAGTTGGCTTCTGAGGCTGTCCAGGCCTTTTAATGTTGCTGAGCTCAATGCACTCTCCTTCTCTCAGAATGAATCAAGCTTGATTTGGCCACACCTAATCTTCTTACTGTCTCTCTCTAATGCATTCGGGTTTGTTTTTGTAGCCTTTGGACGCACTGAGATCTGCTTCAACTGTAGCTTGTGGGTTCACAACAACAGTGCGAATGCCACTAATGGAATCAAATCCAGATGTGTTTCCTGTTTAACTGCGCTGCATAAATGCTGTTAAACAGGTATGCTTGTGCTTAGCAGGCATGTTTGGCTACCAGTGCAGGAAGTGAGATTTACTTGACGAGGTCGTGTCATTTTAGGCTTGAAATATGTCAAAAGATCTTCCTTAGAAAACACTAAGTGATCCACTTACACTAAGAGCAAGACCAGGTACATTTTTAAAAAATGTAAATATCAGATTCTGACACTTTTAACTGCAGTGTGATGAAGGAATAGCCCAACATGAAACGGCTTTAGAGTAAACTGTCTAGTTACATTTGAGCTCCTGAAACACTAATTTGCAGACCTAAATTTTTATCTTTAGCTTGAAGATAAACAGATAGCTGTGGGGATTTGTAAATCTGGAGTTTTTAAGGTACATCTTGAGTAATAAGGTATCTGATCCTCCACATAGAACCTTTAACACTGGAGGTCTGTCCAAATGTCAGAGCTTTCAAGTCACATCTGTTTGCAAGCTTTTTGCTTTATCAAATATGTGTAAGATGAATGAACATTTTTTTTTCCCCTGTTGGAATCTATACTCTGCTAACTTGTGATGGATTAAGTGACAGTTGCACAGTATGGGATGACACTGAATGAATAATACATGCTCATTGGGTAACTCAATGAGGGCTGAGTGTTACATCTGATGGAGTATAACTTTCAGATATTCCCCTTCATGAGCTGTTTGGACTGCTAAATCAGCATAGTTTCCAGCAGACACAGGCTTACGTCACCACATTACTGGTTGCACAACTAGTTAATGAGACAATCTGACTTCCTGAAACATGTTTCACTGAAAAACTCAGGATTCATTAGTGTATTATTCAGACTATTGTAATGTAAACTATCACACCCGATACAGTACAGTGATAAGGGGATTACTGTAGCAGGTTTATGCTCATTTGAGAGCCGACGTTGCTGTGTTGTCCTCTTTTATCCTAAGAATGAAACCCAAGGTCTTTAATAACTCATCAAGAGACTCTTGTATGCTCTGTTCATATTATTTCAACACCATTTACCACATTCTAACTAATACTGCAACATATTGAAATGACTTCTTAAAGGGCAGGGAACACTGACTGCTTCCCCTGAGCCATATTGGATTATATGGGTGTGAACGTGTCCCCCTCCCTGGCTGTAGATTGCAGATGTGTCCGTGGAGGTGGCCACAGTAGACCACACGCTGCAAAAGCTGCGCAGGATGTACAGGAAGACCAGACGGAAGCCCAAAGGACTCAAGAGGCTGTTGGCCTATCTGCTGAACATCCCTCACATTGCAGTCATCATCACGGCAGTGGTGTTTGTGGTGGTGGTGATCATATGGTCGCTGCTGTGGGTCTTTATATGTATGTGAAAGGATTCTTAGACTTCCCTATTATACAATTTGAATACTTTTTAGAGTGCAGTGCTGATTTTATTGATCATTTATTAATAATATGTATTAGACTGTGCAGTTATGATTTTTAAAAGCCTTTAAAAGTGTTAGAAAAATTTGACTCGACTTCCTCAGTTCGCAGGGAAAGTTACAGTGGAGCATATTTTGCCGGAATGTTCCGTGTTGCCAATGTGGAGTTTATCCCAGAGTACCGTCAGGCTGAGTCCCATGAGTTTGTGTCCATGGCAAACAAAATACAACATGTGGTACGTATCAGTCTAACCTTGCTGCTTACATAATGAACTATGAGTGTGTAGTCTTAATTGCCCGGTGTCCTGTAGGTGAGCAATGTGTACAAGATGTCTTCAGTGGCCAGACTCTACAAGCAAGCAGTCATTTCAGACCTAAGGTACAGTTAGTTTGTTAGTCATCCTCACCATAAGCCATAAAGAGATCCAGGTGATAGTTACAGTATGATTTACTGTTGTGAAAAAGCCAGTATATTCTCTTTCAGTGCAAAGGTTTTACTTATCAAAATATGATCAAACAAATCATCTGATTTGATCGTAAATCATTTGATTACAACCTCAGATGAATAGCGCATGACATGTTACACCGTGTTATTCAATCATCTAACAAAAACTAAGCCAAAGCTGTTTGTCACGCCCCATAACTCGGTAACTTGTAGAACCACTTTAAGCAGCCATAACTTGCAGTAATTGTTTTCTGTATGACATTAGCGATCTCTCATCTTTGTGGAGGAATTTCGGCCCACTTGCCTTTGCAACATTACTTTAGATCATTCAGCTGTGCAGCAATCGTTTACGCACAGCATTCCTAAGGTTCCACAGCAGCATTTCAGTCGGGTTGAGGTCCGGTGCATGAAGTCTCATGTAAATGGATGAACTTTTCTTTTCACATGACTGTCTTTTATTTCTCTTTGTTACCTGTTTTCCCCCCAAGTAGCAACAATAAGGGGGGGGTGTTGGTGCATTTCTGGATGGTGTTTATAGTCCCCCAACTAAGGAGCGCAGCAATGTGCGAGGAGTGTATTGAGGCCATTCTTAGAGACTCGGTGCACACCAGCCTGAAGAACAGATCCTCTGTGGGCTACCTGTTGGGGCTTCCAGTCGACATGGACTCCATCCTCATCAACAGTGCGTTTATGTGTCTGTATTTCTGGAAGTCTGCTCATCACCCTGTACTTTTACTAAAGGGGACTACTCTGTACTGTTGCAGATGTTCAGCGCTCAGATTATACATCAAACACAGCAGGTAGGTAACAACACATCGGTTAGCTGAGTAGAACTTTTGCTGCATGTTGTACATTTTCTCTCCCTCCTTCCAGACTCTCAGTGTGTAGATAAGCTGTATGCCAACCTTCCAGGAGCCAGGGTCCCTTTAAACGTCTACTCATCATGGGGTGGTGTGAACTGCCACGTAAAACTTACCGCTGTCCCCAGCTTTCTGATCCGCCTGACCATTACCTCATTTGTTATTGAGCCCACGGACTGTGTGAATGATGCCCTCACTGTGTACGATGCCCTGCTGCCCATGAGAGGGCGCATTCTGCACAGGTGAGTCTGCAGCAGAATCTCCCTTTTATTCTCTTCTGTTGTTTTTGTGGTTAAAATCGCTCATGCATTACCCTAATAACGTTTGCAATGTATAGTTATGTAAGAAAATGAATATGGAAATCTCTCCTTTCAACATACTTAAACAAAATGTTGATTCTCTTTGAAACATTGCCTGAAAATGGACAAAACCACAAGGAAAATGAGCTTTTTCAATTATTTCGTCTACATACTCAAAAATGTAAATGCGTGTAATAATCCTTTGCATAAAACCTAGATTTATGTCCTTGGCATCAAAAATCCAGACTTTGACCTGGCAATTTTCTCTTTATGAGCCATTAATTTATTTATTTTTTTTAATATCCTGAGTATTGCTACTCTGTTGGAAGGTTTGCTTACTGTATGACTCAATTTCAGCTTTCAATCAAAAAGCCTCACAAACGGCAGTCTTCAGTCGCTCTTGATATGTTGCAGTATTCATAGTAGAATCAGTCCAATGAAGGGACTTCAAATCACAGTTGGTATCAAGTTCCTCACCTACAAAGATGTCTTTGGTCTCGACCAACAACTCTGTCTTTAATTTAATCTGTTCAGAACACATTATTCCAAAAGGCCAGGTCTTTCTCTTTGTGTATGATTCACTTTTATCACTTGTTTGGACAGTAAAAGCTTTTTCCTGGTTTTCCTCCCATTCAGTCAAATCAGCGCAGTCTCTTTCTTACTGTGGATGACTGTAGATATATGATTAGACAATTAGGGTTCTTTAGGGTTTTGTTTTGCATCAGTTTGCTCTTAGGTTGAATTAGTTGGGGTGGCCACTCTTGAATAGACTGCTGATTCTTATAAATCTACTCTACTAGTTCGATATTTTCTTTACAGTGAAACTATTTTATTTAAACTTTGATAAATCGCTACCAAACGTTTGGCATGATGGTACCTCGCTCATATAGCAAAAAGAACCCCAGATCTATGATGTAGAAAATTTGAATAATCTATCACTGAGATGTTTTCCTCAGTGTGAATGTAACTATATGTGCTGAAGGGTGTCTCTGTGCTGCAGGCTGTGTGAGCCGGTGTCCAGCTCCTTCTCAATTGTCTCTACCTCCAATGTCATGTTACTGTCCTTCAGAATGACAAATGGCAATAAGAGCTTCAAAGGTCACTTTGAGGCCATCACTGAGGAAGGTATGACACATTTACCTGATTATACTGTAGGCCTGTGATTACTAACGTTATCACACATCGTGTTCTGTAACCACAGTGTATACCAGTATTTCAATGAGTTGGACATACAGTTGGATCAAAGCAATTATTCCTGTCTCGGTTTAATTCGTAGAAACCAAAAGGCCCCTAACTTTTAAACTATTGTTATATTGAATTGAGCTGCTGAAACTAATACCCAAGTTTCTCTCTGTCTTTCTCAGTATGTATGTCTCACGTTGAGACCCCGTTAGAACCTGACTTGAACGGTCAGATCTACAGCCCCTTCTACCCCAGCCTGCTGCCCCCACGGTGCTCCTGTACCTGGAAGTTTAAGGTAGCCATTTTTATATACTCAATCATACACAGTTATGCATTATTGATAATTTGTATTGACTGTATGGTCTGTTTTCAGACCACAAACTCAAATCTAGGTGTTGCACTTCAGTTTAAGAACTATGTACTAAAACCAAAGGACATGAAGGGCTGTGACAGTGGCTGGTGGAAGGTCAATGAAGTCATGTAAGTGGCTACAGCTGCCAAAACCAAGGTGTTCATGACCCTTCTTGAATATATCTGATGGTTTTGTTGATGACGGTTCTCTTTTCTCAGATTCTGTGGCAACTACGTGGGACACCACACGGTGTTTCGGATCGCTGACCACAGTCCTGAAGTGGAGTTTCGCTGCAGCTCGCGTAACTCTGCTCAGCCTTTTCAGGCTTCTTACAGCAGTTACAATGTCAGCCAACGTAAGTGCTGCGTGGGACAAGCCTGTTTCGTTGTAACTCTAGTAATTAAATTAAGTTGTAGTGCCCCTCCTGCTCTTTTTCTAACACATAACTACTCATGTCCATGTGTCCAACAGCCTGCCCAGAGAGCCACTTCTTGTGCACCACGGGACTGTGTGTGGAGAAGAGTAGGCTCTGCGATGGCCTGGACGACTGCCAGGACGAGAGCGACGAGGTCTTCTGCTGTAAGTTGTTTTACAAGTCACACATTGCTGATTGTTTAAAAGAATGAGGAATGTGATATTTTGACTGTGAGTCTGTGAGGAACTACAGAGGTCCTGCTGACAGATTATACTGGTGTAAGAATAAGAATTCTTAGAATAAGTCATGCACGGGAAAATGCTGCATATCTTCACAGCAAGACCCACAATGAACTGTGGTGGCAACAGTCCCCCACATCCTTTGTTTGTTTGTAATGGGGAGACGGACTGCAGCGATGGAGTCGATGAAATCAACTGCACTCGGGGTACGCATTTTATGCAGGCTTTTAAAGTGAAATGCATATCTGCTTTGGACATCTAATAACTGGAACGTTTTTTGTCAGAAACAACCTGCTCTGCAATCAGGTATCAATGCAGCAGTGGATCCTGCATCCTGAAGAAGAACTCAAAGTGTGATGATGTTCCTGACTGTCAGGATCACAGTGACGAGGCGGACTGTGGTCAGTACATTACATTACTTGACATGTGTGTGTATCTCATGGTTGAAGTGAAAGAAAATTGCTGCAGGTTTGCAGCAGACACTCTTTTTTTTTTCTATAGAAAATGACTGTTTTAATATCCAGACTCCCAAAACAAATATGATATAGGATTAAACTGTTTTGCAAGACTGAAAGAACTCTGAGAGATTGAACATACTCATTCTGCGATAACCCCAATTTACAGTCAAGTAATTGGATTATATTATGGTTACAATTAATTGGGGTATACTTGGCTTGAATTGGACTGTATCTTTTAAGTGCCTTGATTTGCCACTACATAAATAAAACTGAGTTGAACTGAAAAAGAACATTAATTAAGACTTAATACTTTTAAAGTTGCCTCACTCTTTTTTCATGAAAAAACAGATTTGCGTGTTCAATTTCGGAAGTCTGTTTATGGAGCAGCAAGACTAAACTGAGACCCTTCAGACTGATGGGTCAGCTAGGCTGAGAACGAGAAGACTGGGCTCTGTTGACGAGGAATGTGATGCCCTCACATGTGTGAACTCACCTTGGCAACCTCTGAACTCTTCTCAAGGCAGTGATACCAAGCATATGTCCAAGTCAACCAAAAGTGTTCAAGAATTTTTATTCTATCTCCTTGACTGACATATTGTGACCTTTTTGACACAAGCTGAACATATCCTGAGGTCTTAATGAAATGTCGGAGACACGCTGATTTAAAATAACACAGAGAAATGGTAAAGCAGCTTTTTTCTTCCACTAATTTACATCTCTATCCAAGTGGATCATTTTTGTGAACTTCACTGTCATTCCATTCTTCTGTGGACTTTTAAGTTTTTAGCCACTAACATTGAGAGCTGTTGATTTGATGGACAGCGTTTCACTGAGATACTGACGCTGCTTTCATTGATAAATGGGAATTTCCGAGCTCTGACATGTAAAAATATGAAAGTGAAATATAAAACTTCTAATGAGATTTGATGGAACTAGTAAAGCAAAAAGTGAGAGCAAAAGAGTTTCTCTCCGCTTCTGAGGTACAGCAAATACAGCTGTAGTTGGGGCTAGGTGGAGATAAAGAGAAAATGGATTGGATGACCATGTAAAGTGATGTGTGTTCTCTCTGCAAATCTGAACAACTCACTGAATGCCACAGTTTGAGATATACTGTATGGACCCAAACCACAATGCCAGTGTTGTGCTTTTCTGAGTTTTTGAGTTGTTTCTGACTTTAGACACCCAAATATATGTCCTCAAGCACAGTAGTAGTAGTCATTTTTCCATGATATGTCTTTTTTTGTAATTACCCTTTTTATATGAGTAATCTGCTCTTTACTATGCATTTGGTAATTATTCTTCCACTACAAATCCAGCTCTCTGAATGCTGTGTGCTTCATGTGGTTTCATGTTAAAGCTGTTATTTTACAATCTGCAAGATCAAATCTGCTGACCTGCAGCACAGAGGTGACCCCATACATACACGAGTACAAGCGCATATTAAAGCTATGGTTTTAATAAGGTGGTGGGAAAGCTGCCAACAATGGTGATGACTCAGTATGTCAGCACAGCTAGTAAGAGTCTGTGTATAACACACATGATGGCACATACAGGACCCAAACAGATATGTATACATATCAGTAAACTCTATTTGTATATGCTGAAACACACCCACACTATATGCATCACTATGTCTCACTCAGACTGTGGTCATCCCTCCCCATTGAAGAGGGTGGAGTCATCTACGGGCTTTGAACGCATTGTGGGTGGAGCTAACTCTGTGGAAGGGGAGTGGCCTTGGCAGGTCAGCCTTCATTTTGCTGGTAGTCTGTATTGTGGCGCCTCTGTCCTCTCCTCTGATTGGCTCATCTCAGCTGCCCACTGCTTCAGCAAAGAAAGGTAAGCTACCCTCCTGTGTGAATAATGTGTGAATAATTCATTTTTATACACTCACAGCTTTTATAATACAGACAATTATACTTAAGTGCCCTAATGCCTTTTTGGATTGTGACACCTTAAACAATGGGGTGCATCACCAAACTATATCACCTAACAGTTTGGTGTATTTACATTTGAACTCATTTCAGCCCATTTATAGCATATTTTTCTGTGTAATTACAAATGATCAGTTTGACAATGATAAATCATTTGCAAATTAACTCATCAGTTATGAACTTAAAGATAAATGATTGTAATCTCTAAAATGTGCTCATTCAGAGTCCATGAACCCTACCCTCTGACTCTGCAGGCTCTCTGACCCACGTTACTGGAGCGCCCACCTTGGCATGCTGACGCAGGGCAGCGCCAAACATGTGGCAGAGATCCAACGGATCGTGGTGCATGAGTACTACAATGCAAACACGTTTGACTATGACATTGCCCTGCTGCAGCTCAAGAAGTCCTGGCCCCCCTCCCTCAGCCCGCTAATTGAGCCTGTGTGCCTGCCACCCTCCTCCCACACGATTACAGACAGCCACCGTTGCTTTGTCACGGGATGGGGGTACAGATCTGAGGAAGGCAAGTAATCTGCTAAAGTAAACATGGTTTCTTAACAAAACTATAAATGTATAATAAGATATTATTGATAAGAATAAGAATTTTTATGTAAAATTCTTATTTCTTTTATCAGAAATTCAGAAACTTTTATATTAGAAACTGCTCCTGATCTAATCTGATCAGTCAAAGCTTACAGAAACATATCATACTTCATGACAGAAATGCCTACATAAGTAAAAAAAAAAGGAATGAGCCAAAAAAAAAAAAGAATCAGCTAAATATCCTATTGAGTAAAAATATTAATGAGACGGTATCAGTACTACTCCAGTTAGAGTAATGGTCTCAGCCAACTCTATCTTTGACCTGCTTATAGGAAATAATGAGGAAATAGTTGATAAAAGGATTGGGCATGATTTGATCAGTGATTCGGATGAAGTGAGAAATGTGTTACAGGGATAGTTTCGTAAGTATAGGACAGACTGGACATGTGCCCGCAGCTGATAAGATCCCCTTTCAGAGAAGATTCTACATATTGTAAGGTCTGTAACGTTAGCTCACTTATCTTATATAAGTGTAACTTAAGTGATTTTATGTTTGACTAAATTGTTAGAATAACAATAATATTTCAGAATCATTCCATAAAAGCAGAATGGATGGATCTACTGAGAAACTTATAGTTTATTAAAATGATCCATTAAATCTGTCATTTGATTTGTGTATCATAGCAATGAAATGTTGACCCTGCTTTTTTCAGACTGGGCTCTCCTCTTGTACCTTGTTGACAATGTTGTCTGCTGAAAAGTCAAATGTGTTTTCTCCACTAATATCAACAATGAATGCACTTCTGTGTTCTGCACATTGAAATTCTATTCCTAAGTAAAAAGAATATATATTTATATTTTACCAGTTGAACAAAGTTAATAAAAGAGCCATTTCCTGACAAATGAGCGTCTTATTTCCTACACCTTTTCACAGCTATTTCTGGAACTGTTTCCCTTTTACTGCAGAGTTATTTTCTCACTAACTCGGATTGTTTAATCTAATCATCCTCACTGTGCTACTTCATTTTGAAATCACCCTTTATCAGCTGCTTTTTCTGTAAATGTTTTTTTCTCAGCTGCATGTCCATTTTGCTCCTCTGCAGATAAGCTGTTGCCCTCAGTGCTGCAGAAAGCTAAGGTGTCCATAATGAGCCAGACTGAATGTAAGAAGAGCTATGGCCCCATCTCTCCACGTATGCTGTGTGCTGGGGTGCCCTCGGGAGAGCAGGACGCCTGCAGGGTGAGCTTCCAACCGACAGAAACACCCATCATCACCAGCTCCATATTGTGCATTATCATAAGTTGGTGTTTACCTTTGTAAATAAGTGTTCTTTCTGTACTTATTGTATCTCAGGGGGACTCAGGTGGTCCGTTGTCTTGTCAGGCACCAGGAGGAGGTCGCTGGTTCCTGATTGGGATTGTCAGCTGGGGGTCTGGCTGTGGTAGACCCAACCTGCCTGGGGTTTACACCAGGGTCAACAAGTTCACCTCTTGGATCTACAGCCATATCAGTTGACATGATGAAAGTCATTCATTGTGCTCATTCAGAAAAATGAAAAATAAAAATACAAAAATCATTTTATACTGTGTAGTGTGTACTTCCCATGCATTCTACTGCTATTTACTGCTATTACTAATTATTGGTGTGTAACCCTGCTTTAGCAGTTTGGAATCTCTCAGTGTCACTGTTGCATTCCACATCTTTAAACAGACTTAATTATAGGTTCTGCTACAGTGTTAGAACGGTGAAGTTTGATGCCATATTTGTAATTACAGGTTGTCCTGCACCGCTGTGGGGAATCCAATTAGAATATCTCACACACGTTTCCCTCAAACACTCTTGTGCCTGTTCGAGGTTGAGCCGAGCATTCACAGCGGGAAAGTTTGCCCACAATATCTGTCGCACGGATGCTTGTGCGAATTGTGGCCTTTCATAGAGGTCTCATTGTCCCCGCACTGCATTCTGGGGCTCCGTGTGACACCTGCCGCCCAGTTCAGGTAAACGGGAGGCGGTGAATGCCCACCGCATCCGAGCCAGTCAGCTCGGATTTCTGCGCTTTTTCTCTTCTTTTTTCAGAGGAAACAACCGCGGGGATTTCCTCTCTCTCCATCGTTTCTATGCCCGAGGTATTGTTGCATATCGCCTCTCCGGAGCTAAACTGGACAGTGCTATGAGGACTCTCCCCAAAAGCAAAACTTGCGAAGTGTACAGCGTCTCTGCGCATGGACCCACAGGCTGCTCGGCTGTACAGGTAAGCTGGCACAATGCGCTTTTCACTGCGCGTAAAAGACGGTGCCAAACGAAATTTGCTCCCTGCAAGCGCTATTTTCTTAACATATTCTATCCTATTGCGAATCTACACTTTGGGGGATGTTTTTGCAGTAAGAGAAGGAGGCACAGTGTTTAGAATCCATCAGTTACTTCATAAAAGTCTGTCCGTAGGGGTATGTGGGTGTCTTTCTAATGAATGTCCATGACAGGTTGACTGAGTGCTGACACTGCTGAGCCGGGCCGTGGGAAAGTAAACCCCTCCAGCGATGCTTTGTCTGGTTCCCCAGGGAATCCTGCCAACCCTTAAATGTTTTAAGAGATCATTTTAGGTGAAAGATGCTCATCACTGCTGTCAGTAAACCTCTGCTCAGCCATAAAAAAATCTATGTCTCATTGATTTTGGGCTTAGAGGATGCATTTCATTTACCGCACCTCTGTTGTGCTCACTTGAAAATGACAATTAGAAGCAACTTGAGAGCAGACATTAAAAGCCAGTATGATATTTGAGTCATGTCCTTGTGTCTGAAAGGGAAATGGGGAGTTAAGGGAGCCTACCCTGTCACTGACTCCCCCCACGAAGCCCAAGGACCAGGCAGAGCAGAGGGTGGAGGGGGCGCGCGCTCCAGCATTTTGCTCTTGGAGGAGATGGATGTTAGGTCTCCTGCCTTTCTTTCCCTTCACTGCTGCCATTGCTCTGACTCTCCACTACTTAACATGTGAGTGCAGACCTCTCTTGTCCCTCTCAAATGTATTTATTTTAGGTCACACATCGCACCTGTCTCAAATCTCTACTCCCTCCCCCCTTCAGCTCCACCTTGCTCAGTGTTCTTCCTGGGAGGCAGCATGGAGTTCCCAAACCTGAGCTTCTCCTCAGAACTGACAGACTCCACCTCCCCCCAGTTCCGCCTGCAGGCTCAGGCTTTGACCCATTATGTGAGTGGAACGAACAGCTTGTCTGTCACTGCCTCCCCTCTGAATGACACATTAGAGTGCTGCTTGACCTTCCTGCTCCTGTCTGAAGCTGACCTTGCTGTTCTAACTTTGATATGCTTCACTATAAGCACACTACCAGTGTTCTTATGGGCTGCTTTCAAAACATTGATGCCCTCCTTCTCCTCCTTCCTCCTTGCACCCTGATGGGTCTCTCCTTATCTGCTCTATCCTCTGTCTGTCTCTGTCTTTTTTGTGCACCACTCTTCTCTCCTCTGCCCCTCTCTGTGTCTTTCTGGTGGTGTTAAATGTAAAGCTGAAACAGGAGCTGTGAACAGTGTGTGTGCGAGTTCCCGAGACCCCCAGGGACAGGGTCCTTTCAGGTCTCAGGACAAGCCTGCCATTTGTGAGCTTAGCTGGGCCCAGGCAGCAAGAGTGAGAGGAAGAGCAGGCCCTCAATAAAAACATTGTCTGTGTAGCTTTCACACAATCAGCCACTATGTGTGCTGTATACTACAGAGAGTGGGCAAACCTCTGTTTGATGCTGGGGTTAAGAAGGAGAGACAGGGCAGTGGGGCAAGCCGGGATGACAGAGGAGCAGAGATGAAAAGAAGGGGCGGAGGTGGGTGTTAGGAAGAAAAAGTCAGGTGCATGGGTGTAGATAGTTCAAACTGATTAAATGGGAATCCCCCAAGCTATGCAGTGACCTAGTTCAATATCTGTGTAACATAGAAGGGTTGTTAATTTGTCATAGAATCTTTATGGCCAACTGTTCATTAATCTCAATGCCAGAAGCCCATACCACCCAGGGTCCTGCCTCTACACTGCCGGCAGCTAAAGACACAATGTACCTCTGTACTCAAAATCAGCATCCATACATGCAGTCTTACACACAATCGCAATGTTTTTGTTGAACTCTGGCTCAACCAAGCATGATTACAGTACATGTTGCTTTGATTAGAAAAGCAGCCTCACTTGTACCCTCTAATGTGTTGTCTCCTCTTCATTTCTTAAAAATAGTTCTCAGAGCTCTATGAGTCCACCCCGTGGAGCTCCTACTACCTGCGCTCAGGAATTACTGCCTTCAGGTAGGCTGGCCCAAAACAAAACCCACTGGTTGACTGCAAAGTCCAACAGTCGTTACTCTCAAAGTGTGCATGACCACAGCATTCTCAGACACATGTCCCCTCTAGAATAGCAACATTGTAAACCCCTTTGTGTGACAGTGAAGGATCAGAGGGGCTCAGTGTCTTCTATTGGAGTAAATTCTCTGCCCCCCATGATGTTGCCATGGAAATCCAGAGGTCCAGCCCAGAGAGGCTGCAGCGCAGGCTCCCTGGTACTAGTAAGGTGCAGAGGGACAGCCGCAACGAGCAGCGCTTCTATATGGAGCCCGATGATGACACGCTCCACCTACTGGGTAGAGGCTTGAGCTGCTGTTTGAATATATACAGGGCTTTTATAACAGAAGCAATTCATACATGCATAATTAACAGTAGTCGTGTATGTATATGCTAAAAAAACAGTTTGTTTGCAGGTTTGGATCCTGACGATTTCGAGTCAGAAGAAAAATCGGACAAAATGAAAAGTCCAAATAGTATCCAGGGTGGAAAATGGCAGCTTGGCTTCCAAGGTAAGGACAGCGTCAGCCTTGGAGAGTCCAGAAGTTATAACATCAACAAGGCCAACAATGTTGAAATTCAGCTTTGGAACATGCATGTTGTGAATTTAGACTTGTATCATTTCTATCACAGTAGAGTGCAATGCAAAGTTTTTACCTGGACTGCAATGATTTGCAAATGAGAAGAAAACATCTACATTTTATGAACTCAAGGATTTTATGATTATGAATGTGATGTGAATTATATGCTATATGCTTCACCAAATCTCTCCTATGGGAGATTCTCAATGAACATGTTAGGTGGCAATTTCAGCACCACCATCTTCCTGCAGTTGGGCTCCACTTCTTTTTAAATCGTTTTTTCTTTGTTTATCTGTTGCCCAACTATATGTGTAGTTTAATCAGATTAACGCAGCGATTCTATCTCTTTCGCTGTCTAGCAATGTCCTTTGACCTCTATGCCAAATATGGGAACAACCGCACTCTGAGCCTTGTGAGCCCTAAAAAGCCATACTACCAGTGGCGCCTCCGTGTGCCATCGGGTCACGTGGTTCGGCTGGTCGTCCTCACCCTTCATGGGGCCACACCAGGAAGCTGTGCCGCCCACAAGCTCTCTGCCTATGACTTCCTACTTCCATTGCAGAACAAGATAATTGCCAGGTAAAGGAACATTTTGGACTTGATTCATTTGATATGTGGAAATATCTGCAGTGATACTGAGTAACTGGCTTCCCCTTGTTGATCCAGGCAAAAGCAGAGCTTCTTTCACTAGAATCAATGTTAAATACTTGGCTGTATGTGCCTGTTTAGGTGGTGTGGGCTGCCTATTTCAGGCTCATCTCCAGTCATGAAGCTGACATCCTCTGGTAATGTGATGTTGGTCACTTTCTCCTTCAGCAGACAGAGAGATGGGGCAATCTTCAAAGCTTACTTCCAGGCCATCCCAAAAGCAAGTGAGGGCTTGTTTTGTCAATGTCTCAGTGCGACCACAGCTTTTATTTGACCTGCATCTGTAGGGCAGAAGTTGCTTTGTTGGGTTTTTTTGTACTTTTTTGTGCTCACTTGTTTCACTGTCTCCCCCTGCAGGTTGTGGAGGATCAATTTCTTCCTGGAATGGCTCTGTTTCCTCACCATACTACCCCTCCTATTATCCTCCCAATATAGACTGCACTTGGACACTAAGGGTGAGCTTACCAAGAGTTCTTATCTGCATGCTTTTAGTTTGTGTTAAAAAAGCGCATAAAGTAGATAGGAAGAAAGGTGATTATACTTCAGTTATGCAGCCTTACTACATTCCATCATCCGAGCTCTTTCTTTTGCTGTGTATGGTTACTTTATCAGGTGCCATTGCCAGGATACCTGATCTCCATGACAATCATAAAGATGGACATTCAGGATTCCCCATCATCTGATGGCTGTGAGAAAGACTGGCTGGACGTCGGTGGGGTGAAGTGAGTTGCGGAAATGAACCATTTTGAGAAATGTTCACTTGACTAATTTTACTTGCAAACATGTTTTGTCTCATGATTAAGACAGACACTATAATTCTTACTTTTGTGCTGCTTTTCATCTAGACTGTGTAATCCAGTGTCAGACAGCAGCAAAAAACGAGTTTATTCCTCTCCTCTGTCCATCCACTTCCACTCTGATGAATCTCTGACTCACAAGGGTTTCTACTTGCTGTACCGAGCCTTCTCTCCAGAGGGCAGTAAGTCAGATGTGACTCTTTAAGGATTTGTTCAGATAAAAAAAAAAACAACGATATTTTAAAGCAAAACAACCAATCCTCTCGAACACCTGGGCCATTGACCCTTGTTGTCATAACTAAGTTTATCATTCTCAAAGAAAAGGTCCTTTTTGTGTTTACTTGACCACTTTTAAAATGAAAACACAACATTTTCAAGTTTCCCTTGCTGTCTTTTAAAGGTTGCCCTCGCCAGTTTCGCTGTGGAGATGGTCGCTGTATCCCTCTGAGGAAGGTCTGTGATGGAGTAAAGGATTGCTCAGATGGCCGGGACGAGGCTAAATGCTGTGAGTCTTATTGCACAAGATAGCGCATATCAAATGAAAAAATGTTATTTTCTTCTAAGTCACCAACAGGTAAATAACATTATTGATAAAAAGTAAAGGTTGGGACAGGTTCAACGATTGAACAATATCTTTTCTCAACTAAAAATTGCAAAGAATTTCATTATCTACTGTACACAAGATTAACCAAAGATTCAGAGAATCCGGAGAAATATTTGAACACAAGCAAAAGGGCATATAGCATAGGTAACTTGCACTTTTTTAAAGGTACCATTACTGCTGAGTGATATATACAGGTTTTGGAGTGACATTTGCTGCTATTTAGAAAGTCTTTTTGTAGGAAAGACCTTGCTTATGTCAGCAAGACAACGGTGTCTATGCTGTCTTTGTTGTATTTTAAGTTTAAAGACGGGCTTCGGTGAATTGCAAATAATTGATTTTTATTTTCATCTAAAAACTTACACAGAGTCGCAACTTTTTTCAAAACTGTGTTTGAAACATTTAGCGAGCTGCAGGCCAGGCGAAGTGCTATGTGGGAATGGCCAGTGCAAACCTCAAAGCAGCCAGTGTGCCGGTCAGAGCTCATGCGCCGACAGCAGCGAGGAGGGCATCTGTGGTGAGCAGATAGACTGATGAGGTACGAACATGTGCATGTAGTCGTGTTTGTTTGAATCATGTTTGTTCTGCTTTGTGTTTGTTTCTCAGGAGGTAAATGTCACCACGTTTGTCCTAACAAGGTGTGTTTGCCTAAGTCATCGGTGTGTGATGGCGTCATCGACTGCAAAGACCGCAGTGATGAACTCAACTGCAGCAGAGCATGTGAGCAATCGTGGTCAGCATTGCTCGTTTCACCATTGGGTTGACAAGTGTTATTACTAATAAAGTCTGTCTCTCTCTTTAGATGTCAAAGGCTGCTCTCCGTCCTCCTACAAATGCGCCAATGGAAAGTGTGTCAGTAAGGTCAACCCTGAGTGTGATGGAGTTAAAGACTGCTTCGATGGCTCTGATGAACTCCGCTGTGGTAAGTTCTCACCCTCAAACCTCATACTACTGTGTTTGACTGAAGTGCTGTCGCTTTCCAGATGGAGTTCTCATCATTAACCTTAAGTTTCCTCCTCTGTCTCCCAGGCTGTGGCACCAGGCCCAGGAAACGAACTAAGATAGTGGGAGGGTCTGATGCTGTGGTGGGGTCATGGCCCTGGCAGGTCAGTCTCCAGATGGAGCGATACGGTCATGTATGTGGAGCTACGCTGGTCTCCAATCGGTGGCTCATTTCTGCCGCTCACTGTTTCCAGGACTCGGATGCCATCAAGTAAGAAAAACACCAAAAATGTCACCTTGATACTTCATGTATTCATGTATTCATGCTAAGCGTGTCTGCAGATACTCGGATGCTCGAGCATGGCGGGCTTACATGGGGATGCGTGTGATGACCAGAGGGAACCACGGAGCTGCCACCCGACTGATCCGTCGGATCCTCCTCCACCCGCAGTACGACCAGTTCACATCTGACTATGACATCGCCCTTCTTGAGATCAGTGCCCCTGTTTTCTTCAATGACTTGGTGCAGCCCGTGTGTGTTCCTGCCTCCTCTCACGCTTTCACCACCGGGACCAGCTGCTACGTCACAGGCTGGGGGGTTCTAATGGAGGACGGTAAGCAGCAAACACACTGAAAATACGTTTCACTTGAAAGTTTTTAGATATTAAAGATGACTTGCACCCACAAAATATTTTTTTTTTGTATTTTTTTTTCATTGAAGGAGAACTAGCCTCTCGCTTACAAGAGGCCTCGGTGAAAATCATAAACAGGAACACCTGTAATAAGCTGTATGATGATGCCGTCACTCCCAGAATGCTGTGCGCTGGAAACCTGCAGGGAGGAGTGGATGCCTGCCAGGTAAGTGTGTGCTGCTGTGAATTCAGTTGAAAAATACAGCAAACACACTATGGTAGCTGAGAAATTATTTAATTTACAGTAGCAATTACCTGTTTTTTTTTCATTTATGTCTAAAGCACAACAGAACATGTCTGTATTAAGGGATTCTTTTTTTTTGTGAAATGGGGATTTGTGAAGTACTTGAATAGTTGGCCCATTGTCAATGGAATATAAAACACTGTATATAAAACCATAGTGTTTGTGTATTGGTGCACAGTTTCCATACTTCTTAGTCAGATCCACTGCTCATAACGTCACGTTTTGAATGAGCAGAATGAGAGGTTTCAAAACAACAGACCACAAATCAGTGGGAGAAGTCTCAGAGACCATGACCAGTTGTTAAAAACTTATTCTCATCTCCCATGTATACATCATCTCCCTAAGACCTTGGGGAGTCTACAAAAGTCTTTAACCCACATCTGATTGAATCATCAAAAACATTAAGCAAATTTGAGTCTTGAGGTACAGTTATGTTGTAACTGAATTTTAAACGTTAAAAGTAAAGTTTAAAAAAGGTGTTAGAAGTTAAGACCATATCTTACAGTTTTCAGCTAAGAACTGACATTGAAATCCCCTTAAATGCTTGGTGGATTAGTTTGTTAGCAACACGTTAGCCTGAGACGGCTAATGAAATAGCTTGACTATCTTGACTGCACTGGCTGCTGCCAATACTAGCAACAGTGGGATCAATTTAAACTAACATCAAATGTATAATATAAAAAGTTAATATATAAAACGTTAATGGGTGTTTGTGCCCTCAGGGTGACTCAGGAGGTCCGTTGGTGTGTCTGGAACGAGGTAGGCGGTGGTTCTTGGCGGGGATTGTGAGCTGGGGTGAGGGCTGCGCAAGGCAGAACCGTCCCGGGGTTTACACCCAGGTTGTCAAGTTCACTGACTGGATCCGTCAGCAGACCAAAGGGCAGGTGTGACGAAACATCACACTCACATGTACGAAACAACAGACTTTACACACAGGATGACGGTTTCAGTCCTTAACTCTGTCCTCAGAATGTGGTCATGACTGCATAACGACACATTCAGTCAGTTTACGGGAACGTGTCCAATGCAGCAAACCAGAGGGGGCATCATCCCTACTCCAATCCAACCAGCATCCTCACAATCTGCAGCAACAACAACAACGTTAACATGCACAAAAATCAAATTTAGGGTATAGCATTTAAATGTTTGCATTTGACTGAAATGCATGACCAAAGTTACACATTGTACTGCAACACAAAAACAATGTATTTGAGCTTGGTATTTGCTTGGTACATACATGCAGATATAACTGGGATTAATATTGACTGAGGTTAGAAGGTATGATGAATATTCTGAAACATATGTGGCATTCACAGTTTTGTCTCCATTTTATGAATAAAAATAAAATATACGTATAAAGAAAATCAGACTATTTCAGATTCCACCAATGTATTGGTATACACATATTTAATTATGCTCTGTAACCACGAATTACTTTAAATTACTTTCCTTTGTCCTAAAGTGATGCCTATTCTTCAGATGTTCTTGTTCTCCTCTGTATATTATTGGAAGCATCCTCTGATTTGCCATACTGTAAGTAAATTGTGTGCTATGCTTTCAGAAAATCTCAAAAAACAGAGAGACTTGTGACTTTCAGGCTGTCAGCATCTGTGTATTGAGCCAGAATCAATGTGGCCTTCTTCCTTGTTAAAACCTTACACCTCACTGCAAATTGGCTGCTGTTACTGTGAGGTGATCGGGGCATTTTATGTTGTGAGCAGCTAAAGTAGAATCGTGTAAAAGCCTCAAGCAGAGTTTAAGACCAGGATACATGGCTCCAATTTGAAATAAAAAAGAAATTCACCTGGATTTTCATTTTCTATTTCAGATGTGACATCATTTAGGGCAATCTCTTTAGCTTTGTGCTGCTCCCCCTACAGCCACCGAAGGTTTCAAAGCTTACAACCTCTTTCACTTATGCTGAGTCAATTTACAGTCTTGTTATTTTGGTCTGTTAGAATAGGTACACATGCTTTAATGTTTGAAAAAGATTATTCTTACTCATTGTTGCAGCACATCTTTATGAAAAACTGTCTCTTTTGGCCAAGCCTCCATAAAAAGAAAAACAATTATTATTTTGCTTTGATCGTTCAGCTGATTGGTAAAAAATTGTTGGAATCTGTTGGCATTATGTAAATGTTTGACATCATTAAGTACAGAAAAAAGCCTGGGCTCACAAACTAGACATTTTAGGGATTTTAGGAAGTGTGTCTTCAGTGGGAGAGAACATGCTATGGATTTAGTTGTTTGTAGGTGTGCCTGAAAATATGAGCACAAATCTATAAAACATGTTGATGGAGAGGTAGACATTTAGAAAAGGATGTGACTTCTTTTATAGGCACAGTAAAAGCCTTTATTTAGGGCAGAATTTTGCCACCGACCTGTGGTCGGGATCTCTATCCCATCATCATTATATTCCTCTGCATGGGTTGTTTATGTGTAGTAGACTTTTAATTTCTTCCATATGTTCTTAAGGAAAGGTTGTAGCAAACCAGATTGAATCACTAACTAATGCACATTTCCAGATTGCAAGAAAAAAGATGATATAGTAAAGAGCATGCAGTTCCACTTTGAGTATGTGAGAGACATGTGCCTGGTGTTGGTCTTTTCCTCCAGACCATTTTGTGGATGTGAAACACCATTTCAAGGATAGTGATTATCTTAGCTGCATAATAATTAGTTGTCATTTCACAGACAGGATTAATCTTATTCTTGTAAATGGGGATTTTTCAAACCTGAAATACCATGTGTAACTCTTAGCAGCAATGGGTTTCCCACTCAGTGGGAACACCACTGTGGGAACTGCTATTGTTCCCATTGGTTTTCTCTCTGCCTTTATTCTCCATGTCTTCCTTCTCTTTGACATAGTTCCTTATTCATGAACAACAAAGGCAATTCAAAGACAAGCAGAGTAACTACATGACTATCCAACACAACAATATTTAAAAGAGAGAGCTCTTAAACTATGATTTGAATCAGCTTTTTAAAACAGATTTTGCTGATCTGTCTCTTAGGACAGCAAACCCACAACACATCATCTTAGTGAGTATTCTCACCTCAGCATTTTAGACCACATGTAAGCAGATAACGTTGTCTTAAACGTGAATTACAGATGAATTTGGTAAATATACTGAGGACTTGGTGAGCCAGAAAGATGCCCCGGAGATAATACAGTTAGCAAAATGACTGTGACTGCTGATAATCTCCATCTATCTGTGGTCACAAAGGAATCTGAGCCAATTATCCCTTGGATTATATTACAGCTGTTCTTAGCCTTTTTGCCTATGATTGGACTGCTTCCACACATGTTTGTTACTGTTTATAATTTACACCCAAAAGCAAAGTAAAAGAGAAAAAGAAAAGAAGAAAAACATTAGCTTGACATACAGTTCAGTACCCTCTTTGACATCAGACTTCAGGATGGATCCTATCTTTTACATGTAAATGGAGCTGATTACTTCCGGTTTCGCCAGTGTTGTCATCCTCACTTAATCAGTCTTTTTATCAAATGTGGAAAAAGTTCTCTCCTGACATGTATCTAATTGTGTAATTTTGCCCTCATGTTTCTGTGTACTGTATTTTACTCTGTGAGCTCACGACTCACTGGTTTTGAACTGTATTTGTATGCGTGTCCTTTTGCATGCCTAAGTTAAAGCCTCGTCCTTCATTTTCTCTGTAACTGTAGAGGAATGAACGGCTCCCTCTTTAGGGGGATCATTTTGGTCTTGTCTCATTTATCTTAATACTCTCTTTGACATCAATCCAAGTGATGTTGTTTGTAAGAAACAAATAAGACCACCAGGAGAGAACCTGACCTTTTATTTCCATACAGACACTTGTGCATTCTCTTTATTTCTCCCTTTTCATTCAGCTCACTTCACCACCCAGTGGCCTGGCTTTACCATTGCAATAATTGTATCTCCTGAGGGAATGATGCACCTTACACCCACAGAATTATTACTGTATTATACTGATATTAATTGCCTTTACATTAAAGACACGGTTATCATTGGAACAATGTTAGTGTGTATGTATATTTTTCTACACAGTCGTGTTTTTGGTGGGGTTTTTTTAAACTTTTCTGTAACTCTGAAATCTGGCATTTTATTTATTTATTTTACTTTTTGCCTGGAAATATTTGTTGCTTCAGTTTGGTCGTTGCTCTTTTGACTGGTAACAACACAGAATGAGGCACCTCAGCTGCAGTTTGGAGTAAACGCAAATCTACCTGAGGTCACATTGTCCAGTTGTGGAACCTGCTACATCCACGTCCAAACGGTTTCCTCTACAGAAACAAATCCCAGTTTGAAATGTGAGAGGCACATTTGTCATGCTGCTGATTAGAACCCACACGTTTACCCCTTGCCTACGTGCTGCTCACCCCGTTTACCGACCACCGTGTGTAGCACCGTGTGACTGCTACGTTGATTTGTGCGCATCCCTCCTGTATCTGTCACTGCCCAGTTATGCTAGGACGTATTTGTGAAAAAAAGGTAACGTTTTTTTCAAAGGGGCAATTTAGTATAATAAAATGTTATCCTTGCAACTTCTCGTTGTTCGATTGATAAATGAGGAGAGCTGAAGGCTGTTACGCGCAGTGGGTGTGCCAGTCGACGTAACGGAAGTCCATCATCCGGTGGCTGCACTGTGGGAACATTATAAATCGGCCTCTCCATCATAAACCATGGGAAAAAGTTGCACTGGAGTTCAAGCGTCCTGTTGCGTGATCTCCCGCAGCTAACCTCAGGAAACTCACCGTCTCCAGTCACTGACCATCAGCTCTGAGCGCAGCAGTCGGCTGCGCTGCGTTTGGAGACCACGGTGGAGGAGAAAACCGCCCGCAGGAATAAAAAAAATATTTCATGAGTTATATCTAAAAGTGGTTTGCTGCATCGGAGTCACCAGACATGATGAATTTAATTCTCTTCTGCCTGCTTTGTGGATTGTATGGTGTTTCTGGAAAAGGTGAGTGATAGTTTAACAAGTTTTTTGATGGTGTGCGGAGTATTAGCTTCTAATCAGCAATTTTCTCACTACACATAACTCCTATTGCAATAATAGGTACATAATGTAATGTTTTCTTGTTACTTTAATTCTGACGCTGCACGTTGAAAATAAAACTTGAAACTTGGAAGCTGCATTTTACGCACACTTTCATTAAAGGAATCCAGTGGCGCGCTTATCAAAAAGGCAGCAAAGGCAAAAGCCCAAAGGCTCACCGTAGTGACAGTCTGTAGTGTAGTGTGGCGTGGTGTGGTTGCGTGCCTGAAGCTGCTCGGCTTTTACACCTCTGATCTGGCCACTGTTCATTTGATGAGATAATCGCCTTCGAGGGGAACGCTTGTTTGGATAACGCGGACCTCCGTGCTCCGTCTCCTTGTGCGCTTGGCCCCGGTTGAATGGGACAAAGGGCGTTGTTTCCTGAGACTGATTAGTTTGTCATATGGAGTTGTCATATCTACATATGTGTCATATCTACATTAAGTTAAGGCTTACAGGGAACCTAACATTTTTTACACGCATTGTCTGTCAACACATTATCTATTTAATTTCCGAACAGTTCTTTTTTTTTATACACGTTGTATTTTGCTCCTTATAAATCAAACTCGGAATGTGTTACAAGTGTTTTAAATTTAACTTCTTAATAACGCAAACTTCACGAAAGCGTTGCTGATTAACCAGTCCGACCACAAGAGTACAACTAAAATAATGTAATAAGTCAAGATTTCAGCAAAAAAACTGTTGAATTTTTGTGTATTTCTTTTAATGAACACAGTAAGGAATTAACCAAAATGTGAATTTACTTAATCCGACAGGAATGGATTACATCAAGAGTAGTAGAAATAAGTGAGCAATTGCATATCAGCAATGATGTACAGAGCAATCATCCATTTACATTTCTCATACATAGCCTACATGTGTTCACAGTTTATTATGTAGATTAATTTCCTAGACATCTCTTCTGATTGATATTTGATGCTCTGACACTGATTTCACATGAAAAACAGTCAGGCAAGGCCCTTGTATTCATTGTTGAAGATTTCCTTTGTACGAGTCATTTAACATCTAAAATGTGAGAAACAAGCCACATGCAGCAATTCCAAGTGATTCATTATTTTTGCTGTTATTGCAGATAGGATTGTGATGCTTAGAGTCAGATACGTTCACTCTAAAATGTCATTACAAAAAACAAAACAACTTTTTGCTTTTTTTTTGTCCTTCATTGGGCAGATGCTAGATGATAGAAGGCATATCACAAAAAATTTTTTTTAAAAATCAACTGATTTTATGGGGACTTTCCATAAAGAGGCAGGAAAACTGTTAGACAACTGTTGAAATATTAGACACTTTTTTGAACAGGCCACAAAAGGCCCAGAGGAGATCATCGACTTCCCCACCATCTTCTTTTACACTGCCATGTGCGCCTTCTCACACACAGAGAAACCCAAGGAAATAGTATAGGAAGTGCAAGCAGTGTGAGTAATACCAGATCTGCTCAATGGGGAATCCACTGGGAACAATGATGCTGACAGCTGACAAATTTGCTAACTGCCTGACCAGTGATTCAACCTCTCACTGAGCAATGGGATGACTGTGGTTTGAGCTGATGTGGTTCTCCCTTTGAGGGGCATTCAGAGTGAAGGACAAACTCTTCTGAATAATGTTTCCGCTATTGTTGGAAGGAAGGAAGGGTGGACAGAAAAGCGTCTTCATCTTTCATTAGTACATCTCAGCCATGAAGTGGAGAAATCGTTTTATTTGATAAACAATCAAGACACTGCTTACGCATTTCCACATGAGCTGACGAGTGGTCAGAGTGAGATTTGAGGAGGGTTACAGGTAAGGTGGGCATGCTGTGGAAACTGGGGGCTGGGGTGGAGGATTTCCAGTTTACTACCAGTCAAAGGATGTTTCTGTAACTTGTCTTCTTCTGTATCCCCATCCTCTCTCTAACCTCTCCGGATAAAGATCTAAAGGGGAAGTTCAGCGTCCCTCTCCTGGATGTAAAAAGTCGACAGCTGGTTCTGGAGGCCAACCAGACACTGCTGCTCAACTGCAGGTGAGTTTCAGGTAGATACATATGAAGTCTAGAGATCCAAGTTTGGGCAAAGGGGTTGGAGCTGGGGCAGGATGAGGCAGTCCCAGTGATTTGGATCCAGAAATCTAAGCCACAGGAAACGTACCTCCCTTGAATAGCAGCAAAATAATCTCAAAATCAAAAACGAGATACACATTAGAATAAAGACGATTTCCCCTTTGAGACTCCTAACCTTTTCATTAAGTAATTTACTGACATTTTTTCAAGAGAAAGACTGGTGCTTCTCCTAGCACTAAGACATTTGCCAGTTTTGTCCATTAAGAGAAAGCAATCAAGTCTCGTAACTGCTTTCCTCTTACTTGCTATGGATGATAGTTTGTCCCTTCTTCTCAAATATCTCCAGAGAGAATTGGAGATATTTGAGAGTTATTTGAGAGTTTTACAGAATTTTTCCAACATGATTCAAACATTCTTGAAGGTTAAACACCTTCATTAATGTTTGAATCATGTTGGAAAAATTCTGTAAAACTCTTCTTCTTAAGGCATTCCTTTGAATTGAAATCTCTTGAACACTGAATGTTTTTAATTATTCCACCAGAACACTAAAACATTTCTTAGATAAAAGAGACACATGCAGTGTTTTCTGGGACTGTTTGACAGGGGTCGTTGGGAGCTGTCATGGGCGTTCCCAGCAGGCTTGGACAGAGATCAGGTTGAAGTGGATGAATCACGCTGTGGGAGGACAAGCCAGCAATACTGCAGCCGTCTGCGAGTTGTCCACAGCCAGGCCCGGCACACCGGCCTGTTTCGCTGCCGGTACCGGCACAGGACTCAAAAGCAGATATCCATCTATGTGTATGTCACAGGTAAGACCACATGTTATTCAGATATGCACACATGTCAGTGTCTCATTTACTTTCTTTTTTTTTTCCACACTTTTTCAACACTTATTTTTAGAAGTTTTAACTCTCTCGTGTACTCTATGCCCCTCTCTTCCTTCACCCCTTCATGCTTATTGTTTATTCCCACAGGTTAAACAGGATGTGGTGGGTGCTAAATACAGACCAATACCAGAGAGCCAATTATATCTAAACACTGTTTGTCCCAACAACACATCCTTCTTGATGACTCTGGCACCGTTTCACCCCAGTCCTCCCCTGCCTCTCCTTTTTTCATCCCAGGCCCACCTCCCTCTAGTCTATATATAAATTCTTTTTTACTTTCGTTTACGTGCTACCTCGAGGCCAGGAATAGCCCAGCTGCTGAAAGGCTCAGGCTCGGGCAGAGTTTCCCAGGGCATCAGCCTTATCTGCTCTGCTCAGCCTTGCTTGAAGCATCCTGTGCTTGGGGGAGGAGGGGAAGGGCTTCAGAGGGGGTGTGCTGGGAGGGGATGTCGCTGTGTCTCTACAAGGTGGTGGCGAGGCAGTGTGTGGAATGTATGTGTGTGTGTGAGGAGCTGAGAGGGGTAAGATGAAGGCCAGCTACTTGGTTTTATCCAGCGGGCAGAGGAGGCACGATGTCTGCCAGGCCAGCTCCTCCCTGTCCTGGAAGTTGATGCTGCTCAGCCTGAGCTGCATAAGGTGTGGAGCTTGGCTGGAGCCCAGGGTCACAGGGCACGCTACTGTTTTGCCAACAGGACCCTTGGGGGCCATCAATCGCTCAGGTCACCATGTCCATTAAGCATCAGACTTGGCCTGCAGCACTGCTCAGATGTTGCCTCCCTCCGTGAGTCCTCTATTAGGAATCAAAGCAAGAGAAGGAAGCCCTCAGGCTACTAGTCCTTGGGGTACTTTTGTTCGAATGTTCAGAGATTTGCTTTCCTTGAATAACACCCTATGGTCCCAAACAATACAGGGAGCAACACCCACACCTTTGAATGGCACAGAACTATTACAGTAGTCGATCTGAGGGGAGAAACCACAGAGAGGCCTTTTGATTGCCTCTAAACAATCTGTATGTTTATTGTTGACTGCAGGCAGTCATCTGCTGAATGGGTATTCAATGAATGGGTGTGGAAGGACAGTGTGAGTTTGTTTGTTTGTTTTTGTTTAGATACTTAGAAGTGTGTGTCTGGGATTGTTGGTCGGTGCGATTATGCAGAAATTCAGGAATGCTTTCTTTCTGTTCGATGTTTGTGGAGGATTTTAAAGGTTCGCGTTCATGTTAAATGAGTCTGCAGCTGTGATCAGTAATGACTGGAGCACAACACACTTTCGTTTCAATGAGGGTGCTGCCCTCAGCCCCACAAAAGAAGGCACAGCTCACTTCCTCTTTACAGAAACACACATTTGATGATCATAACCCCTCACGTGGAGCCTCAAAAACTGCAAACAATAACCTAGATTGATTGATTTTACCCAACTGTAAGACAACTGTCAGCTCGCTCTTAGTCTGCTGCCCAGTCTGAAACCACTCTATTTATCTCAGAAAGTTGTGACTATCAGAAACTGTTCCAGCACAGTCTACAGAATACAATGCAAAGCCATTCCTTCATGTCGTTGTAGTTGTACCCTGGGAGCTAGTTATAGGATTTTGTTTAAGGACACTATGTTTGGGGAACAGACGACATAAGAGGAACCCCATCAATTCAAAGTCCTTATTGCTCCTAAAACTTGATTAAAGTTTTATAGTTGCTTTGCAGTTTTGTTCTAGTTGTGTTACATAAAATCAGTCACGCACCCAACACTGTCAAACCTCCATCTGCAAACACCACAGCTATGTGTAATCCCAGTAGTGCAAAGTTACCTACGGTTATCATTAACAACAACCACATTGGTCATTGAGAAAACCCAATTTTTTTGTGACTTGTTGTGGTCGGTGTTGGTCAGTTCTGGAAAAATGTCATTGTCAACTCCAATATCTGATTTCCAAGGTAAAAAAGTCTGCCATGTTGTCATTTGTTTGCCTTTATATCTAATTCCATGTTATTCTGCTGTAGTGAAGATTGTCGGCCCTCAGTTAAAGACACATGCTACTAACAGCCAAAGCCAGGAACTGCGACCACTGGTGTATGAATTTAAAATCTACTTCATCATCGACAGTTAATAATCCTGAAAATGAGACTTGGATTGACAAAAGTCAGTTGTATTAGTGGTAAGGGTGCACTCAAAACATTTATAATACAACATATATTTAATTTTATCTCACTATACGTGTGAATAAAGATGTTTTTTAGTCTTACAATGAGGGTGTAATAAAATTTTGTTGCACCTAGCAGTGATTTAGTCACCGTTTTATAACATTACAATTTTAACATAACCAAGGCAAACTAGGTTTTGCAAGCACTAGAACAGGTAAATTAAAATGGCTTCCTATCACGAGGTGTAGGTGAAAATAAGTTTATATATCAGACTGAGCTGCTCCTTTGAACCTGACTGTTCTATTTTTTTACATGTCCCTCATGAGACTTTTTTTATGCAAATGATATGTACCATATGTGTCCCTGACCGCAGTGTTTGGGTTTCAGACAGCCAGCAGCCATTTGTGGAACACACGGGTATGAGCGCAGGCGTGCTGTACATGAAGGTGAAGGAGCCCCTGGTCATCCCATGCCGTGTCACCAACCCCAACATCACCACCACATTGATTAAGGTCAGTGCACAATTATGCATTGTATGTCTTTTAAGTCACGTTTGGGTGCAGAACTTATGTAAACACTTATGTCACAGTTTGTTCTCCTCTGTTCAGTCCCACCACTCACGCACTGTGAACATCATTACTTTCCCCAGTTTTTTCCATCAGGCCCTGCATATGCACGCACAATGCACTATCCAGTTGTTTCTCTCTGTCCAGATCATTCGCCACATTGTTCTTGTCTTGGCAGCCATTACACTGTGGAGTGTGTGTCCGTTTGTTTGTGTCCGTCTGCGGATATGTGTGAAAGTGTGTGCGGATATGTTTGTGAGTGTTGGCACTTGAGTGCTGAGTGAGGGGGAGCGGACGGAAGCATTTAGAGTGCTCACTGTCTGCATGTGTATCGGTACTGTTTGTGTAAGTCTTACACGTTGTTGTGTACACATTGCTTGCCTGTGCCCCTTTCTATACCGACTTTTTCCAATAGAATGAGGGCTGCTATTGGCACTGTTTTTGCCTCTGGAGACAGGACATGGGCTCTGGAGTGGCCCGTTGGCCCTTGGCCATCACCACTTCCCACATCTTACCCTCCACCTCTTGTAGTAGGAATAATAGCTGCCAACTTTCTCCAAGTGATGCTTTAAACAGCTGGCCAGGCTGGTGGAGGAAGCTGATGTACTTAAAGTAGGCTCCAGCAGATCAAAGCACTTATCATAAGGACTTATCGTTAACATGACGACTTTTGCATCACTGTCGGAAACTTATATCTACAGGTCAAATTGGCTCTGGTTTAAACAATCTAAACTCTTACTTCAAATCATGTTTATCTTTTTTAGTTGCGCTATTTTTCTCATACACAGTATTTAAAAGATGCACATTGCCAGCGAGGTGACATGAACATCCAAAACATTTCAGACTCTAACAGACTTCTCAAAATGAGTCAACTTCTCTCATGATATACTAAGTCAATATATTTTGTCCACCAGTCAAGATGATGTTATTTGCTGGAATCCTTTCCACTGACTAGACAGCTGATGCAACACACTTTGGTGAGGTTTTGGGGCTAAACTACTTGGTTAGATCATTGTTTGGGCTGCAACACATTCCTCCACAGGATTTACGACAAGTTACAAGATGCCATTCTGTAGGTTACCTGGGTGACTTGTTCACAGGTGATTTCACATGACCACAAGAGATCTCATACTTTTCAAATGTCAATGTAAGTCACAAGAAATGCTTTTTTAATTTTTTGTAGTAGGACCGTTTCCAATCCATCATTACTTTTGGAGACATTTCATTGAAAAAAATGTCATGAGGTTGCTGGAAAAAAGCTAGTGGTTCAAAGTCAATAGGACTGGGAGCCAACCTGCTCGTATAGATCAAAAGGAGAACACAAGAAATCTTTAGGAACTTGAAAGATTTGGATGAGGGAAGTGCAAAATAATTGAATACACCAGGCATTGCATGTCATATCCATGGTAGCATGATTTTGCCCTGCCTCCATCTCCTGACAAATGCCACGAACGTCTCAGGTAATTGCTCTAAATATAACTCTCCTCCTCTTCCTTCATCTCCCTCCTTTTCCCCCATGTTGGCCGGGTTTAACCAGGAATCTACTCACTGGCAGAGCCTCTGGAGTGTTTTTTTCCTGGAAGTACTTTGCGTTTTGCCCGGGTCTCTGCTGTGACCCTTCTCAGCAGGAACAATACCTATGAGGCGCTGCTCTCTCACTCAAGCCGTGAAAGTGAGGTCTGGGATGACAGGGTTGACCTGGGGTTCCAGTCAAAAGGTCTATATCCTGTAGTAACAGGATGCGAAGAGATGGACTGGAGTCACGTTTCACATATCCTGATTCCTGTGCTCCTCACCCTGCCCCTCCACCTCTGCAACTGCCCCCACTGTTGCCTTGTCTCCATGTACAGTAGGGTTAGAGGATGAATGTAAGAGGGGCACAGAGGGCACTAAGGGTGTTCAAACAGGGCGTCGCTGAGTTCAGAAGGAGGAAGTAGAGGGAAGGATCTACTTCACAGGACTTCTGGTGTGGGGGGGGGGGGTCACTGGCGTCGTAGAGGGTCACCTCACTCTGGGAGGGGGGCTTCCCACTTGGGATGCAGGAGTGGGAAAAGTGTGTGTGATGGTGGGGGGTGGGGGGGGTTGGTCTACCTGGTCCCTTGAGAGAGGGTGGGAGGCTTCCACCATGTCACAGAAAAACATTTCCTTGTGGCTGCCTCCAAGAAAACAACAAGGTTGTCAGTTACACAAGTGTCCATGGCCAAGAATTACAAAACCAACATTGTGAGAATAAAGCCAACTTTAATCCTCTACGGGTTCTGATGCGATCAAAATCGTACATCTTGAACTCGTGTCTATCCCCAGACTTCTGTAGATCTGTCTGTTATGATGAAAATAAGAGCAGAAACCCAACTTAGGTCAGGCGCAGCTGAATCACAACCAAAATCGAGCTCTGGCGTGAACGCAGTATTGTTCATGTTCAAGGTTGCTTGTGCTTTGTTGTCATCTTGTTTCATGTCTTTGTAGACTTTCACATATGAAGCATTTTATCCTGGTTTCAAAAACAAAGCTGGAATAAATGTAGCTTGAAAATGAACAGCAATGCCATAATAACTGATTATTTTTTTACCATGATATGTAAGGGGCTGGACGTGGCACAGCTATGTCAAATTTTATAAAAGTGCTTTATGAATTAAGGCTTCACTTGCCCATTAGGACCAGTTTTAAAGTTCATTCAGTCCTTTTCTTAATGAGGCACTGCTCCCATTTGGTCTCATTGTGTGTCCTGGGTGACCAGATCAGAAGCGGGCGGTTCCAAGTACTTGTCTTTAGACTTGGCATAAAAATGCTTCTCCACATGTGTTCTGATTGACCACTTGTGATCAGATCTCACTCACCCACTCTTCATATATCACACAGTTAGCTGTCTGTTGAGCGACAAAAAGGACATCAGCAGGTCTACTGGTGTTTCTGTAAAGTCTCAAATGCATTTAGTGACCTCCACTAGATCATTATTCAGATATCAACCCAAGTCAAATTTATGGCTGAGTAACTCACAAACACTGCAGTGATCTCAGTTGTGTAAAACATGCTATGTGAGAGATGGAAAGGATCATGGAATGAATCATTTTTGATCTTCCAGAGCTCAGTGTCAGCACACTTCTGCTGGTAAAGACACACATGCTAAAGCTTTTAATCCCTTAAAATTCTGATAGCCCGCAGCAGGCTTTTAGCTGTCTTCTACACAACTTTGTTGCACACACAAGTTCTGTGAGTTCTGTAGTGTGATTGGTGCAAAGCATTTTATGTTACGGTGGCCACTGAAGGTGCCATCGAAGATGATTGTGATTTCTTTTCTCCCAACACATCTTAATGACAAATATTGCTGTTTTCCTCTATCAATAATCATAGATCAGAATGTCTAAATAAAGTATGGCCACACTGTCTCCACATTAGCAGTTTTTAGTGAACATATTGTCCCTTTTTTTTTTCTTTAGCCATGACTCCGCTGTTTCAAAATATATCCACTTCTTTAGAATTCAAATATGCATCATTGTGTGTCATTGTCTCATTGCTCAGCATTGTGGTAAAGTAAAATATGTGAAGGGTATTGTCTTCTCCATGCCTCCTATACAGTTTCCCATGAACAGCTTCGGTCCAGACCAGAACATTATTTGGAACAGTAAGCAAGGCTTCACCATCCGAACGCCCACCCTCCATTACATCGGCCTCTTCTTCTGCCAGACCTTCATCCACGGAGTTAAACACGAGTCGGATAGATACTTTGTACACAGACTAGGTCAGCACGCAGTCTCTGACACAGTACACGAATTACACATAAATTCCTATTTATGTTGTAGTGATATCTACTTGTCCCCTTGTCCCAGTGAGCAACATCACAGAGGTGAATCTGAACAGCAGTGGACCTGTACAGGCCCTGAAGGGAGAAAGATTGGTCCTGAACTGTACTGCCACTGCAGAGCTGAACACCAGAGTCAACATCACCTGGGAGTATCCTGGAAAGGTCAGACTTCCTTTCATTGAGGCCCAGAAAACTACAGGTTTAGATGACAACTGACCTTTGATAGAGACTGAATGGAGAGTATTCTTCTATTTGTGAGGAACAGTGAACTTCTTCAGTCAGTGTGATCTGAAAAGTAATGGTTACTTGGCAAGTTTTTGGTTTGTCTAAGGTTTGAGTAACAGCTCTAATCAAGTGGAAGCCAGTCATTTTTTAGGTTCTGGCTGTTTATAGGCCAACATAAATCTGTTTCCTATACCACAAGGTAAAAATAAAAATAAAAACACAGATTTAATTGTATTGATAAGGCACCGCAGGCTGCTTGGTTGGATGCACATGTAATCTGTCTGTGTTAATTCTGTTGTGTTTTCTCTCCTTCTTGTAACCATTAGAGACATAATGCTGGCTCCACCTTCAAAAGGCTCTTGAGACACCCATTTCACATGCTGTTCTACAGCGTCCTGACCATCCCGAAGCTCCAGCGTTCAGACAGAGGCCTCTACACGTGTCGCGTCACTAGTGGTGAACAAAGCAAGCAACAGCAAGTCACTGTCACCGTCTATGGTGAGTTTCTTTGAAATTTTCTACATTTAGATGATTAAACCACAGTCTCACCGCATTTTAAATTTGGCATGTTCTCTCTGATTCAGCAACATTTTGCAATCACCAATTCTGAGTCACTGTTACTGTCACTGTGGATAGATTTCAACACACTTTCTTAACCATGCATTAATGTGAACCTGTCTCCTCAATTTCAGACCGTCCATTTATCCGCCTGAAGCCCAGAAATGGATCTGTGATGGTGGCACAAGCAGGACAGAAATCTTATAGAATCTCCCCCAAACTGCGAGCGTTTCCTGCCCCTGAAATTATTTGGTAAGGATCTTATCTATCATTCAGCTGTCAGGTCAGAAATCCCCTTGTCTGTAATCACGGACAACTGTCTTGAGTTTACAGTTTCTTCACTGGTGGTGTCTCTTTTGCTAAAATTCACTCGCTCAAATTGTGGAATGATATTTGTTTTAGCAGTAAAGCATGGGTGTACATATTTACGGTAAATTTCGGACTATAAGCAGCTACTTTTTTCTCAGGCTTTGAGCACCATGGCTTATAATACAGTGCGGTTGATATATGTTTTTTTCTTTTCAGTAGACCAATAAAATTAACGAATAGTTCACAGTGGTCCAATGAAATTGTACGATAAATCAAACACACTTACACTACTAAATTATTGTAAATCGGTCATTTATACTCACCCTCACTATGGAAAAGAAATGAAGAAGGCGATCAATGACTTTTCCTGGTAGGCTTGTTTTTTTACCAGCCGTGTTACAGACACTGGTCGGGAAAAAAAGCATTTGTAGTATGTATTTGTTTATGTGCATTTAATTAAAAGTTTAAAAATCCTCATGTGTAACATATTTCTGTGTAAATATCTCATATTACAATGTGGACACCTGCAGCTTGTAATCCGGCGCAGCCTATACCAGTACAAAATGGATTTTCTTTTTAAATTAGAGGGTGCAGCTTATATTCAGGTGCGCTATATAGTCATAAAGTAATTTACGGTAGTCACCATAACAAACTGACTAATTTTATAACTCCACGTGATATTCTCAGTGAAACTTTTATTTGAAATTCTATCTATATATATTGCATTGTCCCTGAAACTTGGGTAAACCCTCACAAAACTTGGCTTAGAGGTCTTTTTCCTTTGACAGGTTTAAGGATGGCATGGTGGCAGCAGAGCAATGCTCAAGATACCACATGAATGGAACTTCCCTGATCATTCGAGATGTTGCAGAAGAGGATGCGGGGAAGTACACTGTCCTTGTACGAATCAAGGAACATGGGCTGTACCAGAATCTCACAACCGCACTTGTGGTCAATGGTGAGACTCAGCAAATAAAGTGCTCCCTCAACAGTCTCTCCTCCCCACAGCTGTTAAACTTGGCTCTTCTATCTGTTTCCTTCTTGTCTCCCAGTGAGTCCTCAGATAGGAGAGAAAGCGGTGTCATTGCAGGACCCCGGCTCTGTGCCACGGGGGAGCAGAAAAGCACTGCTCTGCACGTCACACGGAGTCCCTCCTCCACACATCCAATGGCTCTGGCATCGCTGCCCATCCAAAGGCCTGTGAGTAACGTAAAACACTAGAATCCGTATAGTGTGCAGGTTTTGTCTCCCATATGAGCAAGGTCAACTTATACTTCACACTTAAAAACAAACAGTATAAATTTCTCATAGATATTCCTCACTGAAGGTTTATGGTTTAAATGAGGTTTAGATAAACTTGATATACTCTACTGTAAGTAACTGATGAAGACTATTAGAGTAATGTGTAACTATTAGAAATACTGTGATTAGATGAGTTTATATTTCTATATGTTTAAACACTGTGTCTATTCTTGCTGCAAAGGCTAAAACTAATATAATGCTATAATGAAACACACACTTAAGTATAAATAATAATGTTTGCTTTAAGTCAGTCATTAGTGTGTATTGTGAAAAACGAGACATGTTTTGTCTATTTCAGCATGTGTTCAGACAGCGTTTCCTTCTTGTAACCAGAACAGATGCATTTTGGGGCCTTTCATGTGCGGGAATGTGTAAAAATGTGTGTGTGTGTGTGTTTGTGTGTGCGTGCGTGCGTGTGTGTGTGTGTGTAAGTCTGTGCATGGACCCACGTGTGTGCACGTGCTTTATCATGCCTGTGTTTGTGTGTTTGTTTGCTCGCACAGCTCTTTTTCCATCATTTTGTTCTCTTTCTGTCCTTTTCCATATGTTTGTTTAAGTGCATATAAATATGCATGCGTATGTTTGTGTGTGTGTGTGTGTGTGTGCGCCTCATACATTCACAGACACAGTACATGGTGTATCTCAGACTTGAAAGGACAGAGAAAAAAAACACACACACTTCAATAGAAGCCAGTTCCGTGCTCTCAGTCACGATTTGTTGGTTTCCAAATCAAACGCTATGATTTAATGAATTTCCTGTCCAGGACGCAGGGTGAGAGGCCTGTTTATTATTGTGATTGCACGGTGCATCCTGTGATGCTTTTTCTTATATCTGACACTCACTCTATATACAAAGTTCTCATGAGAAATTGCCCAACCCAATGATACGGAGGGACAGTCAGTGAGTCAACTTAAACACACACGAGTGCTAATGCAAGCACTTGGCAGAAACACTGATTGAGTTGTTCTCTGGGGTCAGACACTTATTGTGTTCCTTATGACAAAGCCAGAAAGGTTAAGTATTACCTGAGAGCACTACAGCAGCCGCCCATACTCTATTCCCCCTCTGAGACACACTGACATCATCAGTGTACTTGACCTGTAACCCTGGCACTCTCACATGGCGCCATGCCATGATGCTGTTCATTCCTGACAAAAGCCAAAAATAATTTACATAATACCTTTTTAAACCTGGCAGCGCTTAACTATATGATCTTCACTGTTAGACCAAATCCGACTTGAGTGATATAAACCCTTTATCCTCTTAACCTTTACAGTGTGGCTCAGTTTAATACTACTAAAACAATAGGTTTATATTTTAAGGTAATAAAACTTCTTGTCTCTGTTGTATATTTTGTATGTCTGTGAGCATCTTTATCTTGTTTCACAGTAAGATGTCAGATGCAATCTGCACGTGTTTTGTATTGACCTCCAAATCCAAGTAACTTTATGATCATCTGGTGTAAATGTTTAGTATTTAGATTTTCAGTCAAATCTTTCAGGCCTAATATTCAAGCCAATTTAAAATGTATTGCAGCCTGTTGCTGATTTAACAATGTGGCATAAATGACTAAAAAGAAGACAATAAAAGATATACTTTATTACCTAAGTGAGCATAATTGCAGTGTAATATCCCTGCAGATTACATTTGCCCTCTTAGCTGGCTGACTTGTGGTCCTTTGAAAGGCTCTGTTCTGGTTCTGCTTCAATGTCTGTACTCAGTGTGTTTCTTTAGACCAGTAGTTTTGGTTGGATCCTCACTAGGCCCTTGTTCTTTGCAGCCCGGCTGCACCACGAGCCTGACGCCGTGCCGGAGGAGGCCCAGGGACAGTGGGCCAGTCTGGGCCAGGCTGATGGAGGGCCTCTCGCCTAGGTCCTGGGTCCACTCCTGGGTCTGGCCCTGGGAACCGCAACGCTCTTATCTGGCCCTGGCAGGAGGCGCACTGGGCTTCCTGTGCAAAAATCAGAGCGCTTTTCCTCTCGTTGTTTGGCTTCCTCTCCGACGCGAGACGCTTCCCAGCGGCGTGATTGTCCCTTCGTCTTCAAACGTGGCATAGTCCGCTTCCTCAAGAGCTTGATCTATTCTTGAGAACACCCCCACACCCCTTCCCCCCAACTCTGCTGCCCCCCACACATACCTCTCCAGCCCCTTCCCTCACCAGCTCTGCCCTCCACCCCAACCCAGCATCCTCCGTCTCCATCCTACTGAGGAACAACTCACCATCGCCTCCCACCCTGGAACTCACCTCCTCCCCACACTCATTAGTGCCTCTCCATAACACGCAGAACCCTCAGTGACATTACCAGCAATTCTAAGAGATGATCCTGTGCCTGCTAAACTGGAAAGTGAGGACAGTAACTTTTAACACTGCTGAGCAGTGAAGACCAGGAGACACAGGAAACCAGGAGTTAAATAAGCCACAACACTATGGATATATGAACACTTGCTTTACTAATTATTTATTTATTTCTTTGATTTAGTCAATTCAAGTCCTTCCCATACCAGGATGCCCTGTAGTTTTGTGCTTGTTATATCTCACTGACATTATGAGCCAGAATAAGTGCAATTCCATCCATCCACCAGCCACAATTTCTGGAGCTGCTTTGCTTTTTTTGTGTCCTAGAGTGGTACTATAATGGGTGCATGAACCGTGCCTGTCCCAAGCCCTGATCTGATTCTGACATCCACAAAAGCTGTGAGTTTCTGTCTCAACTTTAAGCCGTCGGTTGAAGGTTAAAAGTGCTTGCCTTGGATGGGCGAAACAGGAGAGAGGATAAGCTTTGTGTTGGTCACTATGGGATGCCTTCAGTTCTCTCTGAAAGACTAACGGTCAGCAGAAGCCTACCATGTAGGAAGTCTGCACAGACCAGAAACTATCCTGTGTCGTCCACTGTCATCCCATGTCAAAATGTCTTCTTTGTGTCTCAGATGATGTCAGTATAACAGCCCTGTTGTCTTTGTATCAGAAGTTAATTAAAACCCAAATATATGTGTGATACTACAAGCCATTTTCAGAGAATGAGTGCCATAAATCTTAGACTGACTTCCGTTTCTGGGTATGTGAGTAAACCAAGTGTGTCAGTGTGTGTGCTTGTGCAGAAATGTGTGTTTGTGTGTATCCCATTTTACGGGTGTCTGCCAATGTGATTCATTCCATGTATACAGATGTTCTATGAGTAATATATGAATCTAATATTTAATAATTTTTTACAACTAACTTACATATGATCAATGACAATATTTGCCAACTCTGTATGACTCTGTTAAGAAGTATTGAAGTGTTATATCATTTGTTTGAGTTTCTGCATTAAACTTTGCTTATTATTGTGAATGGATTCGTACAGTCTGTGGTTATTTTGGGGTTGAGACAGGTACAGGCAGGGACAGCGGTAAAAATGTATTTCAGGCAGCAGAACAGGACAGGAAGAAAAGGAAGGAGATGACCCCCACTGATACACAACTTGGAATAGTCCATTCATATTTCCAGGCAGCTGCAGCTCACCCTGTTGGCAGGCACACACTGAATGAATGTTGATGTGGTATGTCTGTATGCATGTATACATCATTTTCTATGTCTAACCACCTTTATATCCTCACATCCGTCCAACTCATTTCTGTCTGTGAGTGTAAAGGCAACTTTGTGAGGACGTCTTTCGTGGGAAATGTGGGAGTGTAAGCTGGTGTAATGTCGGCCTGAGTGGTGTGGTATATGTGCATGTCTGCATTTGTGACGAATGTGTGTGTCAAGCCCTTGGAGTCATGCACAGGGTGTGTTGTTTGTGCAGTCACACACACTATCTCGATGCCAAGAGGAAGAGCAATCAAGGCGAAAGAGAGGAGCCAAACACAGGGAGGAGCTCAGGACAGACAGAGAAGGATGACGACAAGGATACAGACAGAGACAGGGAGCAGAGAAGGGCAGTGATATATCCCTAAACAGACAGAAGATCAATGAACAGAGTGGAAATTATAGTTTACGATAAGGATGTCAAAATAATGAAGGCGCTTTCTTTTGCTTATGTGATCTCCCAACAATAATCACCTTATAACTTTGCCTTACTGATTAAACCATCCAAACATGAAACTGTTTTTGAGAAATATGAATAAATTCCTATTTAAAACATAGGTAAATACATTTTAAAAAATCACCCTTATCTTTGCAATAAATCTCAACAGATAAAGGCGGATTTGTCAGCAGTGACATTAAAATGCATTAATTGCAACCGTTAATCATAATCGGAGCCCAGTTGTTTAGTTTTTTTGTTTCTTATATCAGTGTTTAACAAACAAGTTCTTAGTTCATTATGATAGGTGTTAAACTGTTGTCTATTGCCGCTCATGGCTACAAAATAAAGTTTCGGTAAAAAATTATGACCAGTGCGGAATTAACTGTGACCCTCTAAAACACACAAGGGTTGCAAGCTCAGCTGTTTTTATACATTAAGCCTAGTTTATGCTTCTGCGTGACATCAACGGCGTACCTACGCCATAGCTACGCCGTCGACGTGGACCCCGACACTGTAGCCTGACGCGCACTTCCAAAAAATCCTAACTATGTGATTGGCTGTGATTGGTCCGTTCAGAACATTATTTTTCCGGCAGTTGTAAATTCACCCGTTCCCAGCCTCATACAGACCACCTCCGCAAACGTCTTGTCTGTCACCTGCGCTTCAACAATTGCAATTGTTCTTCAATATTAATGAGCTCCAACTGCAAATACAGCTGCTCCACCTCGGTTGCAATTGTTTACTGTTGTTAACTGTGACTGGAAGAAAAAGCTAGGATTTGGCTATAACCCCTGAAACCACACAAACACATAGCCACACACCCCTAGCGGCATGGTGAATTGCAGAGCAACGCGTTCCCTCAAGCAGAACTTCGAATGCTCAATGGCAGCGTCACGGACGACGTGACGCAGAAGCATAAACTACAGGAATACCTGCTCCTCCTGAATACTACTATCAAATGTTGTGGTAAAGAATAGATTTTCTTTTAACGTAAATGTCATGAAGACACGAAGTGCGTTTTAGGCTCTCCATCTAAAGTGATACACCTTGATTTTGATACACTTTGAATTGCTGAACAAACTAATCTATATGTAAATTTTAACCATGTTTGAAGGAAATAGTTTGGGAAATTTGTTTGTAATGACAATATGACTTTGAAACTGTGCCCCCTCAAAAAGACTTAAAAACTTCTGTTTTAGATAGTTAGAATTTAGATATTTTGATGTTTTAAATAGATACTGGAAAGTATACTTATCCATTTTAGACAATCTTTTAACGTTGAACAAATTAACATATTAACTAAAATCTTTAGTTCAGTTGAGTAACTTGGAACAACTTGTGTATAATACATATTGTATGTATAGGTTTATAAGGTAACTCTTAACTCTTAACACAGATTATATTATCAAGAATATTTCTCTTCTCATTAGAGCATTTAGAACAGCACAGCTTTAACAGCATTTGCCTTTGGAATAAGATTAAGTGAAGGTGACAAAGCATCAACATGTTTCTTTTTTTAGTCCGATTTTCAATATCTGCTAGATTTGCCTGGACTATAAGCAGCATACTTTCTCTTTTAACAACTGTAGAGTTAAAGAGCCATTACCAATAAACCTCTGGTGTGATTACAGTCATCTGTTAGCCAGCTGTTGATACTAAAATGGAAACTTGGCCATTGAAATTCCTATAATAAGGAACAACTGACGTCATAAATGTAATATCCGACAGTTAGTTTCAGTTTGACTGTTACTTGTTTTTTTACTAACCTGAGTCATTGACAACAAAGCTGATGCTGATTTGATGTATTTAGCTTTTGTAAGCTCAGAACTTTCAAGACTTGCTGTGGCAGATTTTCAGGCATTGTAACCTTTAAAACGTACAGTCGAAGAACCACATACAAAATATGTGTTTTAATTCTATCAGTGTTTTATTCTTCAATGGCTGATTTATTCATTTCCAGCAACATGTGAATTTAGCAAGTCTGTGCTCTCAATTTGGTTTAATATGTATGTTCCCTTTATTTCATGCAGTTTTCAGTTTCTGTCGTACTGATTGACAATTTACCAGTTTGCAGCTGGAAAAGTCAAAGCCATTGGATGTATCAGCGTTGTCTCCTTTGAGATAAAACCAGTGGACCCTGTTGTGTTTAAAGCGATATTGCTATGCTATTATTTTGATAAGAAACAGAATCTCATATTACATTTATTATTTCTTGGATAGTAAACGTAAACAAGTGTAATTAAAGGCAAATGCAAGTCAATTTTGGATAACATAAAGACCTTATAGATTCAATTGTAAGACAAATCTGGGTTTTGGGTTCAAAGAAAAAAGAGAAATACCAATGTGACTAAAATGTTTGCCTTTTAGATAATTAGGTGGAAAGGTGAGACATATGTGTAGGAATTGACTTTTTGCTTTCAGGTTGACTTTTTGTTGGCGTCCTAATTCTCTACAAGGGTATATGTGCTGCCTTCTACTTTATATCTACTGAACTAAACATATTTATATTTAACGAAAGTATTTAAACACAGAAGATCTCTAAAAACCTGCTACACTCACTCATTCCTTGTATTTTGGTCAAGTTTTATTTAGATAAATGTATTTTCCTTTAAACAGACCTTGCTCAACATATTTGCAGCATCGCTTTGTATCAAATGAAAAATAAATGCAAAAATTCATATCGGGCAGTCAGTGTTTCAAGACATTTTCCCTGCTGTCATGTGATTTCACAAGTTCTCCTCATGTGGAGGTATGCGTAAAAATGACCACAAAGCCTCTTGCATAAGCCCCAGTTCCCACAGTTCTGCTGGTGTGTCATCTATGGATTTAGACTTGTGAGAGTCATTGAGGACAGGAAGTATTGTCCTGAAAATGTGGGATGGTTTTCTAAAGAATGGAAGGAAGCTAATTGACAGGATGACAATACCACCTCTGCATCCTTAATAGCTGAACAATCCAGCATTACCTTACACCCAAAAGCTACACTATTGTCAGCTAGCAGGACAGAGGAGGACATGATGCTATTGATAAAAACAGTTTGGTGATAACAAATTACTTCAAGCAGCTATGATCAAGGCATTTCCCGGGGTTCTGGTCTTCCTCCCGCTGAGCGCAGCTGAGAAAAACACACACTTACACACCTGGAAGTATCATATAGTGTCTTGTGTCAACACAGCTGAGTCCCTGTCCCTCTCCTCCTCCTGTTCCTCCTTCAAGGTGTGTGTCTCCAGTGTCCTCCTCGCTATGGAGCCCTGTGACGGAGAGTCTCCCTGCAACATCTGTGCACAACCACATCTTGAGTGTATCCCACAGACAGGAAGTGCTTCAGGGGAAGAAAAAGGTAGTTTAATCTGTGAATGACTCACTGACTGACAGCTGGAGTCATGTGTGGAGTTTGTTTTTCTTTAAAATGTTTAATTGCAGTTGCTAAACATTACATTTTAGAGTAGGAGCAATAATCTGAACAGTTTGGATCATTTCTACAGCTCACAATAAAGAATCTCAAGGAGAAGTTTCCTTCCCTAAATATTAAAACTATAAAAGTAAAAATATTGCAGACTCACTTCATCATCTCCTCTTACTCTTCTTTTATGCTATCAGTTCCCACATACACAAACAGTTACTATATTAAATGTAGTCCCCCCCTACTGGCAAATTAACTTAGGCTGTAAATGCTATGGTGTGCGGTATTTGTTAATGCCAAACTCTTGTCCGTATACAAACTAATTATTGCTGATGTAGCTCATAAGTTCTAAGTGGGAACGAGGTCTGGCTCAGAAAACCCCTATTGTCTGCTCTGTGGATCCATGGAAAATAATTCCTGCCGCTGGAGGTAACAAGCCCGACCCTGTGTGTGAGTGTTTTTCGTAATGCGCAAAGCGCTGGTTTTGTTCATGAGGATGTTTGTGCTCGCTACAGACGGTGGGGGTCCTGACTGTTGCAGAGGCCTTTGTGTCTGGAGTGTATCGCTGCATCGCCTCCAACTCTGCAGGCGCAGACCAGCTAGACATCCCCTTCTACATCACAGGTGATCCAAGACAAGAAGAATAATCATGGGCGTTCTCTGTCTGCCTTATAGCAAATGATTGTAAAAAGTCTATTTTAAGCACTCTCGCCATCCCTCTTACCTCTCCCTTTATTACTGAGAATTCTACTTATAACAAGTTAACAAGCACCTATAAAGAACATACATTATATTCCCTGAACACAAGCATTTTTCTTATGCAAATAAGCAAGTTTATTCAAAAAGGATTCATTTAACAGAAGAGTACGGTGGCCCTGAAGTGCAAATCACTGTGAAATAAAAATAAATACACTGCAGCGAAGTCACTATAAGGTGCTCAGAAAAAAGATGTGGAAGACTCAAAGCATCTGACATCGAGCTAAAGTCTGATACGAGACCTTGACCTGGAATCAAGATGCAAGGTGTTTCTGCTCTGTCACAACAATTCTTATTATTTTCTTTTTTTTTTTTATGAGAACAGTTTTCTTCAGGCTACGTTGACCGTTTTTAATCAGCAATAATCAAAGCAACTACTTTTGAAATTGTCTGAGTGAATTATTCTTCAAGGAAAGATGGTAAACACTGCACAGGCCCAGGTCCAGTAACGGAATTGAAACTGAACAGAAATATCTGCACATTGACATAAAAAACGCTAAATGGGATGCCACTTATTGGAGAGAGGAAAACATTTGTGTCTGGAGGCACGAAGAAACTAAAAGTAACGCTCAAAGGATGTATCACTGCAGAGTTTTCTGCGTGTGATGTCAAGCTGGATTCGGGCTATACATTCATGAGCTATACAGGTTAAACCGTTTTTGTGTCTGCGTGAAGGAGTGTGTATTTGACTGTGTCAAGCTTTGTTGAGCAGTTAGTGTGTGAGCAAGAGTGAAACAGGAACCTGGGGCTCTTATCGTTCCACTTCCCCGTGCAGCGCACTTCCTTGGACTGGCAGGTCCACTTTATTTCGGGAGGCCTTGGGGTGTTTGGGAAAGATAAACACTATCTGCCATCAGGAAACTCTCAAGCCGTTTCCACGGGAAGTTTCAAATGGCTAAAGTAAATAAAAAAGCCTTCTCACTGTATTCCACAAGCTGCGTTTGCCTACAATAGCCATTCAACATTGTCATCAAAGGTTTGGAAAATGGAGGATTGGTGGAATCAAGTCTCCTGGTTTAGGCTGCAGTCAGGACGCATGTCGAGAAACTGAGAAGGCTTATTCATCACACAGAAGATTTGTGAAGTGTTGTATGTTGCTCCCTCTTCCTCTGTATTCCTACTTTCCTGTTAATCTATCTTTCCCTCTGCTCTGTTTCCCTCAGACGTCCCAGGAGGTTTCAGTGTGAACCAGCTGGAAGAGGCCAGAGAGGGAGGCGACCTCCATCTCACCTGTTCAGCCAATAAGTACCTGTACACGGCGCTGTCATGGCGACAAATAGAGGACACAGGGGTATCCCGTCACCCTGCTTTGAATATTCATAAGACAACATCAGGGGAGTTCTCCCACTCTCTGATCCTGTTGCTTAGTAACCTTACAGCTAGAGACTCTGGGACCTACAGATGCTCCGCGCGCCATCTCATCACCGGGCAAGAGACGCACCTGGACACACAGGTGGAGGTGACAAGTGAGTGATCTCAAGTTTACCTTCTTCTGTCATTGTCCATCCTCAACGTCTGGAAGGTTTTTTTTTTACAGTTCTTTCCCAGATGAAATGACCCACAGTCAAATGAGCAAACTCACACACAATATGTTTTAAGGTAGAGTACAATACTTAACAGGCCTCAGATTAATTAAATAACTGACTTGACTATTTCTGTACTCTAGAAATAGGTAAATAATTCAATATGAAGGGCATTTTCTAAAAGTTAAACTCATCATTTTCATTGTGTAAGCCTCTTCATGTTGCTGTGTACCTTGATTGCAAATACATGCAAATAAACACCTGAAGTTTTGCACAGAGGTCCTGCTGCTTGGGAATCGGGTCCCCCTCAGTTTCCTGAGGCCCCACCCTACTGTAGCTTTGCTTTTGCACTCCAGCTCAGCACCTCTTTCACATGGGAATGAGCTCTTGTCTAGAGGAAGAACACACAATAGCACTTCCCACAATGCCACATTTACAGGCCTCTGCACAGAGCTGGAGGAACAATCAGCCAATCAGGCACTGTCAGGCCCCGGCCCCCGCGGACAATCATCAATTGTTGTCCAGGAGGAAGATCGGGGAAACAACAATCAGTCGCTATGGTTAAGTGACTTTTCTGCGTGTCTTTTACTGCTGCTCTCTATACAATCAGGGCTCAAAACGTCAACTTCCTCCCTTAGGACCCTCACAAGAGAATTACTAGAGAGACAGGGTGACCAGGAGGAGAGAGGTGGTCAGTGGGGGCAGAGAGAGGAAAAGGAAAAGAAAATTCACACATGGGGTTAAAAGACATTTAGGGAAGATGGAGGCATCTCTTCAAGTTATAGTGTATGTGTATTGTAGGTAATAATAATGTATCAGAGGCTGTATTCAATTCAGTGTGTGCGCTTAAGAGCCCTGAGCTACCCTTAAAATGAGATTATACATCATTGTTGCTCTGTTGAAATGGCTTTGTTCCCACAACTTTTTTGGGAGAATAAATGGCCCCAAGAGGACCAAATTTCAGCTGACCCACAGGTCAAAGCCAGGGCCACTCTTCTGCATATGTGTCATCACCACCAGCTCGCACTTATTGTGCAAAAGTGGCACAGGTCCAGTAAAGTGACTGGGGAAAAAATAGCACGACTCTCAGTTCGACACATTTCTGTTACTATAAATATCGCAGACTGTTCTGAAGCAAATACTTAGATGCATAACTAGTAGTAATTTTCTGAGTTGGGGGAAAAAAAGAGATGCCACAACATTGAATAGACTGTCTTTAAATCCTCTGTCAAAGATTTTAAGTAAGAACCCTCGATGATTAACTGCTTTAATGACATTTATTGTTACTATCATTTTAGAATATTAACAGCAGGGTAAATTACTGTTTTTATAGCTTTTAGCACTTTGTTGTGGTTTTCCAGCCCACAACTTAAACAGTAACTGACCCAGAAGAGGGACACAAGGACTCTGGGATGACAGTTAAAAGTTTATTGTAGTTAATGGAATTTGCAGGGGAATCTGGTAGGGTGGGTGAGACGTCAAGACCCAAGGAGACAGGAGTTAGAAACAGTTTAAACTATGAGTTTAAATCAGATATTACTAAACGGCCTTGGCCAAGTAAATACCACTGAGATAGATTAAACAATCTGGTGATAACTGGAGGACAGGGCAATTATTACACAGCTGGGTTGATTAGGAGATGGCAGTCAGGTCTCCCAGTGCCGGGCCAACACCCGACACTGAGATAAAACAAGGAGAGGAAACAACAGCGGGATCATGGCTTTAGCCATTAACCAGATATTTCCCACGGACATTTGTGAACAGCAAATCTGAAAGAAATATTTGATTTCTATTTGCCAAAAAACACAGAAATGCTTAGCTGAAAGACCGTTCCGAATGAGTTTGATGTGTGTGTGAGGATTACATACATCCACAATATTAAAAACACTGTCAGCTGAAGTGCAGTGACCTTGTTACAATAGCACTTGTCAAAGAGGGTGATGTATTAGGCAACAATCGAACAAACAGATTTCTAAATCAATGCCTGCTTGCTTAACCATCCCAAAGCACCTACATTGGGCACACAGGTGTCAGAACCAGATCATCGAGCAAGTGAAGAAGGCGGTGTGGGTTGATGAATCGTTTTCTTTTACATCAACAGAAGAATTATTGTTATGCCGAGCTCTGCTTGCCCAAAGAAAATCTGTTCCACCACTGAGAAATAGCAGAACCTGTCACACACACACATTTTTATTACTGCTGTATATGTGTGTCCTTTCAGTTCTGGAGCCTCCTGTGCTGCTTAGCAATTTGACAGATTGCACTGTTAATGTAAGCAGCTCAGTGACCCTCAGCTGTCCATCTCAAGGAGTCCCACCTCCAACTATCACATGGTACAAAGACGAACATGCTCTGCTGCAGGGATCAGGTAGAAAAGACAAAAAAAAAAGATCCAAACATGTACATCTCTTTGCTGTATCCTGGTGTCTGCAAGTTAGTTTACCACCATCTTCAGGTATCGTCATATCAGCGGAAGACGGGAGCCTCCATATTGACAGAATCACAGTGGAGGACCGGGGTCTGTATACATGTCAGGCGACCAATGAGAGGGGATCTGCGGAGAGTTCAGCCTATATATGGGTCAACAGTAAGTACAGTATGTGTTTCTCAAGCACGTATGCCTTTGATTCGCTGTTCATTGGCTGTTCACATTTGAAGTGTCTAATTGTACATTGTTCCCTGCGCTTCAAACAGGCGAGAGTCTGGATGTACACGTATAGTACAGTATATCACATTGTTGTTTTTATGTAGTATTTATACACAGAGGTGTGTTGTGTCAGTTCTAATAATGGAAGATGATGCACGTCACTTTCTGAGTAAACATTGATCAAAGTAGGTCTTAACATAAACGAACTCGGCCTTTTGTTCAGTTTCCCTCATTCACACACACACACACCCACGTGCACACACTCACACATCCTGAGGTAACAGAGAAGGAGGAGACCCCTGGAAACAGTAATAGCCGACTCTCTTCCAAATCCAGGTTTGGAAAGAGGAGTGGCTGTATATTTTGGTGTGTGCATGTTGTGTTCTGATCAGCCGGGAAGGAAGCTGTCTCCCGTTTTTATTTCCTCCGGAAGGCCCGGCCTGCATCGTAGAGAGGCTCCATGTTGTAGTGAGCTGGGCATTTCTTTATCCTCCCATTAAAAAAAGAATAAGAAATAATTGGAGTTAATGAGGGGCATTTATGGTTAAGTTCAGTTGATAATGCAGGAACACTGGTTGGTTACTTTTAGAAAATGATCATTAGGGCTTAAATACATTCTATCTACAATGTGACTGCGACTGTCACCTTCATGGATGCCATTTTTACAATTCACTTGCACTTGTTCTCATGACAGCCAGAGGCGGCATATCCCACAAACTTAGTTGTAAACAAATACGTTCCCATGGGAACATAAGCAGGACAGTCTCTTATACTTATATCCTGCAGATCCCTGATGAGCAGAACTTTTCATCTTTACAACTAATTGACATTATTCTAAGTCCTGTATGATCCAGTACAAAACAAAAGCAAGATTGATGACAACATTGTTTTTGTTGCGTTCCAGGTGTGTCGGAAACATCGTTTCTAGAAATTCCAACTCTGACTTGTACCTGTGTGGTGGCCACTCTCTTCTGGCTTTTCCTCACACTTTTCATTCGGAAACTGAAACAGGTGAGAGGATGTAGGAAAAAGTTTCTGGTTGTAATGAAATTAATATTTTGTGTATGTCGCTTTCCCTTTATTGTTTCTTTTAACTGAACTGAGGATTTTTTTTTTACCAGCATCGTATTCCTTCCCTCAGCCTCCATCTCCTCTCAAACTGTTTCACAGGCTGTTGTTACATTAACTAGCTGTTGGTGAATATGTTTATGTTAGTATGTATGCGTTTCCCAAGAGGTCGTCCCAAAGTGTATGAATGGCATGTTTGAATTGTGTGATTTAGCATTTTTGAGCTACCATAAAGGGTACAAATTCCATGCTTTTTTTCGTTTTTTAAGTACAAGTAACTGGTGCCTCTACTGCAGTTTTATGAATTTGTTGGCTTGCAAAAAAACCCATTTCTTTATTTTCTGTTTTGTATACTTTAAATGTGCTTTTCGACATTACTTAATGCACTACATGAATTCTGTTTTATTTGACCTGGAACATGAATGAAAAACAATGGTACAGGACATCATTTTAATGAATATTGATTTTTCATATAGAATGACTAATAACAACTGTGACTAAAGGATCTTCACTTTATCGTTATTCATGATATTACACTGTTCTGATCCTTCTGATGATTAGAGTTTTGCTTTTTCTTAAACTTTAAGTAAGATATGGTGTGTTTGGTGCTCATCTGAATTTTTTCTGCAGCATAACTTCTTTTCCTTTTCCAAAGTCCAACACCTCACACACCAAACCAGAATACTTGTCAATCATACTGGACACAGGAGAGGGGCCAATAGAGGAGCAGTGTGAGAGACTGCAGTATGACCCCAACCAATGGGAGTTCCCTCGCGAACGTCTTAAATTAGGTAATGCTTCTTTTTTTTTTTTTTTAAAGATAAGATATTTGCACATTGTTACTTTTTTGTGGGCTGCAACCACACAGATTTTGGGAATTCACTGGGAGAGGAGGGAGGTATTTAAGATCACATTACTGATACAAAGATTTTCTCATAGCTCTTATCTGATTATTATTATTGGGAGTGACTCCAATTCCATTAATCAGACTTTGTGTTGTCTGTGGTGAGCTAATCAGCTCCAGCATGGGGTGTTTAAACTGTGTTTACTGGAACTAATCAGCTCCCGCTATCATCAGGGTGGGATTAGGTTAAATGGACAGTTGATGAGGTCTGAAGTCTTCTGCTATCAGTATCTCACATCTGGAATGGATGTGAATAGTAATTAATTGACACACCTCCTGTTTCCGTATCATTCCCTCTTTCACAAGGACTCTCTTTCTCTCTCAGGGAAACCTTTGGGCCGCGGAGCCTTTGGAAAGGTGATGCAGGCATCAGCAGTTGGTATAGACAATGCAACCAGCTGCAGGACTGTGGCTGTGAAGATGCTCAAAGGTACCAACAACATCCCCGTCCTGCTGTTAGAAAATTCAATTGAAATTAAGACCATTTTGACAGTGGTATTGCTCTTATATATTTTGTCCTCCAGAGGGAGCCACAGCCAGTGAACACAAGGCTCTGATGACAGAATTGAAGATCCTTAACCACATTGGAAACCACCTGAATGTGGTAAACCTCCTGGGAGCCTGTACCAAGCCAGGTGGTGTGTGTTTGCATTTTTATGGCTTTTTTTCTCTGTGTGCGTCATTCGTTGTGTGTATGTCACTTTATATGAATTTGTTTTTATGTTTGTTTGTACATTCACACTACTTTTGGATATGGGTGTTTGTTTTTTCATAAACATAGGTCCACTGATGGTTATTGTTGAGTACTGTCACTTTGGAAACCTCTCAACCTTCCTGAAGAACAAGAGGGATGTGTATGTGCACAACCGGGTGAGACTTGTAGATTCTTTCAATAAAGATGTTGTGAAGATAGGCGTTGGTGTGCAGACATGGGTGCATGACTGTAGTGACTTTGTGGGGTTGAGAAAACCGAAATACCCCCTTTGAGGTGCGAGCACTTGCAAAATCATACACTCAAAACTCACTTCTGCAATCCATTGAGGTAGAAAATTGTTATCAGTAATCTAGCAGGGACATTTACTTCCTGAAATTCATCACAAGTTCACACACAACTGAAAACATGATATTTTCACAGAACAAAGGGCTCTTTTTATTCTCTTCCCTGAAAATTGACGTGAATTACTAATTGAAAAACTTCAATTAACACTTGAGCTTTTTTTCAACTCTCTAAAGCTTATTTTCCCTCTAACTTATGACTATTTCAGTTTTCACTCTGACATTACGTAACAGTAATCTTTTTTGTCCATGTCAGCTGGCAGAAGGGGCAGATGGGGGACCAGGTTGTGTCAGCAGTGTGTTTGACAACCAGAGCAGTGCCAGAACACAGTTTAATGAGTGGGATGCCAAAGAAGATCCAAAATCTTCCTCCAACTCCCCTCTCTTCCTGGAGGATCTCATTTCTTTCAGCTTTCAGGTGGCACGTGGAATGGAGTTTCTGGCCTCTCGCAAGGTCTGACATGTTACGCTCCCCTTGCAAATTCATGTACACCTCTGTTTAATTCATGTCATAATTTGTGTTTTCTGTCCACCTGGATCAGTGTATTCATAGAGACCTGGCAGCAAGGAACATTTTGTTGTCTGACAATAAAGTGGTGAAGATCTGTGACTTCGGTCTGGCCAGAGACATCTACAAAGACCCCGACTATGTTCGCAAGGGAGATGTGAGTACATTTTGTATTTCTATTTCTTGATTTTTTTTTATGCAACATGAGACATGAACTCTCTTTCTTACAATATATCTCAACATTTCAAGCTTTCAAACAATAGCCCCGACAGTCATAATCTAGTTAGTTTGGAGTGTTTCTTTATTAACTGGCTAAAAGGACTTTGTAAAAACATCCAATCTTTTTTTATTTTTGGCACTTTTTATATGTTTTAGGGAAAAAAATATGGATTCAGTTATGAAACTTTTATTCTTTTTGAAGAGTTGAAGAATCTTACAGCCAGCCACACTTTACTTTTCTTCATGTATGGACTGATTTTGTAACCTTGTGCTCTGATTGGCTAACAGGGCCGTCTCCCTCTGAAGTGGATGTCTCCAGAGTCCATCTTTGACAAAGTGTTCACCACCCAGAGTGATGTGTGGTCCTTCGGCATTCTGCTGTGGGAGATCTTCTCTTTGGGTATGAGCTCTGGACACATGCGGGTGGACATAATAAAGTCAGAAGCTCTGTAATGGCACGGTCATATAATTTGACATTTTTTTAAGTGATTTATTTAGCGTATGATTACATGATGCATATGCGTCTGTGCAACAGGAGCTTCACCATACCCGGGTCTTCACATAGATGAGGAGTTCTGCCACCGGCTGAAAGGGGGAACGAGGATGAGAGCACCAGAATACAGCACACCTGAAATGTGCGTTCATGTTATTCACTCCCCTGCTCGGGAAATGTGAACATCAATTATTCTGCTCTGCGTTTGCTGCACTTCTTTGCAACTAATAAGCTCCCAACTTCAAATTAACTGTAGAATTTAGATCTATTGTTGTAACTGGTTTGGTTGTGTAGGCAAAGCTTGTAATTCATAAGCCCAAAATAGTCTCAACTACTGAGTTCAGCCTCAACCACGCCTCTCTGGGTTTTGCAGAGGTGTTAGTTTTGAACAAGAACTCATTCGATATACACCCATTACTTACTTGAAGTGAGGAGCACGGCTCATCTTCTTACAGCACAATAACCTGCAAGAAGAACCTGCATCCTGGTATTCAGCTCAATGCTAGTTTGACTGTTGCTTCCTGAAACATTTTTGCAGAGCATACCCCCATCACCACCTCCACCATATGTGGCAACACCACTCCCTAACACTGAAGCCTCACATGTAGAACAGCTGTGGCTTCAGCAAAAACTACTTTAGAAGGGCTCAAACAACAAAACAAACTCCAAACATACCATAGCTCATAGAATCTAACATCCCGGTACAACACACTACACAGTACCCTCAGCATGAGAAGAACCTGGTCGATGGTCATGATGTTATTGCTGATCAGTGTATCCATATGTTGACAAATTCACGTCTGCTGCCATGTGTGTATTATAAATTGGCTGAAGAAACCTGTCCAACTGAGCACTAAATGTCATTTAGAAACCCTGCCCATGCTATAGCTCACATATGGACCCAGACTACTCTGGCTACATATAGACCAGGTTTACATCTGTAAATGTTTAACACAGGCCCAGAAAACCCTGCATTTAAAGTATTCTGTAGATAATATTTTAGTAGTGAAATGGTTAGGATCAGGGGACTAAAATAACCAGCAGTTAATGCCCATCATCCAAATACAGCAAATGTATGTTTAATATCTATGGTTCAGTTTGTTGTCTACACAGGGCAATGTTATTCTTATGGTGATGTTCTTACAATATAAGCCTTGAAAGTCTGTAATGTACCCCAGTATTCAACAGAAACAAGTAAACTCAACAAGTAATCAATGAGGAAGGCTTTCTGTGCAGGATGGCGTCTTTTTGCTCTCCATAATAAAATATAGACATTTTAGAGTCATGTAGACACACCAAATGAACTTTAACTCCCAGCCTTGAATAACCTTATTCCAGTCTAACCCTTCCAAACCAGTTAGATGCGTAATAAACATCTGTTTAACGCGACTGCCCATTTCCACTTTCATTCTAGAGTTGGAAATTGAACATATTTAGTATATAGTTTTTGCAGCAGGAAGGAAAGAATAGCAATGCTGCCTGCTGATGTGACAGAGTTACTCAAGGGGAAAAAAAACCCTGTTTGTGTGTACAGTTACAGCACAATGCTGGCATGTTGGGAGGCCAGTCCCTCAGACCGACCCACGTTCACTAACCTGGTGGAGATACTTGGAGACCTGCTACAAGCAAGAGTGCAGCAGGTCAGAGACTTAAAACTTTCATCTAATTCAACAAAATATTTCTATACTTCAAGACGAGGATGCAAATCTCTCAATAAAATGGTAAAGATTTACAAATTCCTCACTTTTTTCCTTCTTTTTTTTAATCTCTCCAGCAGGATGGGAAGGACTACATTCCTCTGGGATCTTCCATGAACGGAGACATCAGTCGCTGTGAGGCCTTCAAAGCAAACCCACTTGCGGTCACAAACCTGAGGTAAATAAACATTAGTGCAACAGTCTGAGCCAGTGCACATTGAGTTCAATTGTTCAAGTCTGTGTACGCCGGAGACATGTTGTGGAAAAAAAAGAAAGTCATGTGAAAGAGGCCCACCAGAGTTGCATGAGGTAATTGAAACTGAAATGCAGGTTGTGAAAGCCGAGAAGTTTCCGTTTGATTTGAATCTGAACCCTTTCTGTCCAGCTACATGAGGGGTATGGCCACACTTCAGACTTTTGAGGAGTTTCCCTGCGAGGAGCAAGACAGCCCTGATGTAAGACCAAACCTTTGCTTGAACTCAAACATAAAAGCTGAAGCTAAAGAGAAGTATGACCTGTCTTTAAAACTGAGAATCGATCTGATAAGCTGCATGTTTGAACCGTCTCGGTTTTAGGATGAGCAAAGTGACAGTGGGATGGTGCTTCCATCGGAGGAGCTGAAGCAAATGATGACGATCAACACCAAGGACAAGAAACTGAGCAGGTGTAGACCTCCAATTGTTGTCTGCGTAATCCAGACTTGTGTAATGTGCTGTTGCTCAGAGGTATTTCCGTTTGATTAGAAAGATTTGTATCACAGCCTGCGCGCGATGTGCCCTAGAGGAAGAAAACATTGCAGACATGCTGAATCTTTGAAACAAAATATAGTTTAAAATGTGCAACGGAGACGTAAAGTAAATTCATCTTTCATTAACACAGAACAATTTCTCAATTTTCTAGGTTCTTTACCTTTGCCAAGCGCCAAGACCACCAAATGCCTTTCCAGTGCGATGACATCAAAGGTCTCCATGACAATGAGCCCTCGATCCTGCCGTGTGACTGGGAGTCTGACGAGGATGGTTCCCCTCCTCCAGACTACAACTCAGCGTTCCTCTACCCCTCCCTCTAGCTTCTGGTTTTGTGTAATCATTTCACAGCTTCATACAGGGTTTATACAATTTCTTCAGTCTCTCAGAACTTACTCTGCCTTACATCTTTCTCTACCTCATACGTGCAAGTTTCCTTCTGACATCCTCTTTGCCTCACCGAAGTCTACGCTTCCCAAATATTCTCACCCGTTCAAATTTAGAATCTTCTGTACATACGAAACATCTAATTTTGTGTTTTTCACTTTAAAACAAATTCCCAATTATGAGCTCTCAGTGCTTTTCTCTATACGACCACTTCCAAGAGCAGCTAAGTGTTACCGGACAGTACTTAATCCGTACAGTTAAATATATTCACAAACCTATAACTATTAAAGCTTATTGTATTGGTACCTCATGCTCAGAGCTTTGTGAAGAGGAGCAGTGCTGTATGTAATAACTGTTCCTCTTACACAGCTACTATATGCTGGAAAAAAAAAATTATCCACCAAATTATATTTGTGTTAGTCAGAATGTATATCTGTATTTATTTGAATTCTGTTGTCATGTCATAGAAGAGGTAAACATTTCTGTGTAGATGGTGACATCTCAGGTCTTTGCACATTGTGATTTGTCCTTTCATGTCTCACATCAGGATAGAGGCTGTAACTTCATAGATTCAACTGAGTGTCAAAAGCACTGATAGACAATCAGAACTGCAGTGGAACTTTGTTTCAAAAAGCAAATCTCACCGAGTGTGCTGTTGTAACAAAGTGCTTTTGAGTATTCACTTAATAAATCAGTTATTTCAGACCATTACTCTGTATTTACCTAATTAAATGTCACATGTTGAAGTTTGGATGCTTTTTTTTGGTTTAAATGCAACTGTATCTTCCAAAAAAAAAAAAAAAAAACAGTAGATGGGAAGTTTGCCATTTTGTGGAATGATCCCCTCTTCTGAAACGCACAATGTTTTATGACATTGTCTGGCTGAGAATAAAAAGGACCTTCCTTGAAGATCTCATCTGTGTGGCAGAATATATCCTTCAGCATGAACAGAGCCTTGAAAGATGTGGGAGTTACCCATACCGTGTGCATTAGCAGATGCTAAAACCTAAACCAGCCCCCAGTGCATTATTACCCAAAAGATTTTACAATCTGAAATGTTCACAGAGGATAGTGAAGTTCCTGTTCAATGTTCTCCCTTTTAATTGTAGTTTTAGCTTCCGTATCGGGATGCAGCTGAGATTTAATGCAGCACTGCCTCTTTTCACTTTCTTTATGGAAGGTTTCTTTTAGTTTCGTTTGTTTTGGCAGTGCAGTTTTACTCATCACAAAAAAAAGGTGCATTTCTCATGTAAATAGATCCAACCCATTTGTATTCTTACTAAATGTTGTAAAACACTAGCTGTAGATCAAATGCAGCCGTGTTACCAACTGAAAAAATATCAACTGTCCCACATCAGTATCAGTTTTCGTATTCTTTATTAAAATACTGCTGTACACACAAATATTGCAAAATTTGAGACAAGAACACAAGAGGGGCATAAAACATACTAAGATGGTGATTGTAGGTGTGTTGCTGTGGGGGAGGAGAATAAGGTTGTCACTAATTATCTGGAGTGTGTGTGTTTTGATGTTGAAAACGGTGTTATGGGCACTGACATTATGTAGGCCGAGTCAAGGGGCATGTGGATGTGTTTTTAAGTGTGTGTGTGTGTGAGTCTGTGTGCTGAGGGTTTTCTAAAGCACCACATTCACCAAATGTGTTCCGTCTGTTCAGTTCACTAAAACAGAGGAAGTAGTACATGATCCAACACAGCCAGCTCCCTGCACGCTTGTTGCCCCAAAGAACAGACCTCCAACTTTTAAGGACAATTTGAAAGATTCTCACAAAACTGAATGCAGTCAAGACTTTGTGCTTGATTCCAGGCTCCACCTTAATTTGAAGTGTGGCTCCTACATGTGACCCTGTTGCTCAATAGTCTCATGTTTGTGCACATTCATACAATAAGACAAAGGCAGAAGAATCAAGACCAGTGGTCTGGCAGAGCTTGAATTGTTCTTTTTCACGGGTAAAGCAGATTTGCACTAAATCTGATTTAATTTAGGAAATCAAAGTGAAATTAAAATAGATCTGTGCTTCAGGGCAACAAGAAATCCCTTACAGCATGATCTCCACAATGCCTTAAACTTCCGTTAACTTCCTAAAACCTCCATCTGAAGATGTCCCGCCCACTCCACTGAAGCTCATCTATCTGACTGGACATGGGGTGGCCAATGACAGCCAAACACATTCAATCATCGGGCCCCTCCAGCTGTTTGTCATCCTGAGAGAAATCCAAGCCATCCAGTTGAGTGCAACAGCCAGCACCACTGCTTTGTCTCCAGCACGTTTGTATTTCATGATCTTAAAAAGTCAAATAAAACAAACAAATTACAGTCAGTGTTCCCTTCGTCCTTTGCCCTCGATCCCTTCCCCTTTACCTAAAACCCCTGCTGGAATTGGTCCACCGAATAATAAAGAGCAAAAGTGAGGCAATAATGGATTGCCCTCCCATTTCCCAACGTGCATTCCTGCACAACAGCTGAGCAAAGAGAAAAAGCAGCTGGTAAAAAGTCACAAAAAGCGCCACTTTTTCTCAAAATGTACACCCCCCTGAAGGGAAGTGAAGCGTGGGATAACAGGAAGAAAAAGATGGGAGAGTTAAGAGAGAGATGTAGGGAGTGAGAGGACGGGGAACGAAATAAAGACATTCCACAAAGAGGCAGCTGTGGCTCCACCTCATCTGAGACCCCATTCGTGAGCTGAACCCCGACACAAAACGACCTGTCCTTGAGCAGTTGAGGTCATAACAGTGTCCATTAACAAAGGTGGTTGCTGCATATGTAACAAACACTTGGTAGATGGCCTCAGGAGAAGACACCCCTTCCTCAGTGCCAACAGAAAACCATGCTTCACCTCCCCAAGATCCTGGTCCCCAGTCCAACCTTGCCCACCCACCCACCCACAAATATGAGCCTGAAGTCTTTCAATCTCCTGAACAAAAATGTCAGAAATCCATATTTTTTTTCCAGTTTTACAAACCCTTCCACCCACCAAAGTGGTTTGTCCTTTCTCAAAGGGAACCAACAACCAAGGCAAAGGTGGGCCGACCCATTTCATGAAACAGGCGCAATCCCGCCACAATGAAGGCCTTGAGTGGTGTGTCCCGTCTCCTAGTGCGTTAGAATGAAGGGGTGTGGTCTCCAACCGGCAGAGAGATGCAGTCAATAGAAAGCTGGATTTCTTTTCTTTTTTTCTTTTTTTTGTCGTTTCTTGAAATTGTGAGTCTGCTCTGGTATTTATGTCCATGTGTGTGTGACTTTAGCTCTCTTTGCACCCTGTAGGCCACTCACACATATTCATAAAAATTAACAAAAAAAATTAACAAAAAATTAAAATCTTAGTGCATCCTCCTCAGAAAAATAAACCTCAACTGTAGAAATAAACAATAAAAGCAGGAAAAAGTTCAAAACCTCATGTTTGTTTCTCGTTTTGTTCCCCAAATCTAAAAAAATGTCATACATCACAGCTTTTGTATTTGTCCTTTTTCGTTTTTTTGTTTTTTTTCTTTTTCTTTTAAATTTTCAGCTGCAGGTTTTAGGAAAACTAAAAAAAATACACTTTAGAAAAGCCTTCCTGGTGGACAAGGATCAGTGTATGTGACTGAGGTTCACGAAGCCCTGCCCCGCTGCCTTCGCCCTGCTGATGATGTCTGTGAGCCTGGTCTTCCACTGTAGTGCAATGGTGTGCTCCAGGAGTGGGCAGTCCCACCCCGGGCCCTAAGAGGGCGCTACAGAGAGCCGGCGACAGCAGCCTGCAGCTCCTGGAAGGTACTGTCGAAGCAGCGCTTCAGGTCCGAGTAAGTCACAACCAGGACGCTTTTCTCATCCCGAGAAACCAGGCTGATCTTCTCAGGAACGCCCGCGTCCAGCTGAATCCACAAGGATAGAAAGTGTGAAATAATGTCACGCAGCACTGCAACAATAAGTACGTTTGTATAACCACGACTGGGACAGTCAACACCTGCCGAGCGTCATGCTAAGCATCAGACGAGTAAATCTGCGCACCAGATGACCATATAAATTTCAGATCACTGTGTCGATTCATTAGTGATGCTTGACGTTCACTGAAATAACATTCAGGAGAAGTGAGAGGTTCGTCAGTCTCAGTCAGAAACATTTCAAATCGGCTTCAAGGCAAAAAGAGGAACTGTGCTGGTAGGAAAAGAAAACAGCAACAGCTCGTGATAAACGTACAAGGAAGCTCACGTCTGCGTGAGGGTTACAATTTTAGACAGATCGTCTATATCAAATGTTAGAAAAACAAGTTTAAACAATTCTTAACTACAGTAATTCTGGAAGTTTTCTGTTTGTTTTTTGGAGCTACGCAGAAAAAAAATTCAATTGTAATTTTGGATGTTTTGCTCAAATATCTGCAAATCAAATACCAACCGAGACTGTTATAATGAGACCAAAGATCTAAAGTTTCTAAATATTGCAAAGATGTTTTTAGCCAATGCAAAAAAAAAAAAAAACAATGAACAAAAAACAGCCACTTTACATGAGTGTGGACAACACATTGCACATTCCGCTATCGGTTAATAAGAAGAGTCTTCTTCGCTGACCTTATTGAGGCAGGAGACAATGTGGCTGAGATCGATCCAGGGCGTCCCCGCTTCCGTCACCTGGTGAAACAGGTGATCCCGGAAAAGCTTCAACAGGTAGCGGTCGCCCGTCTCCGACCACGTCGGGTCCTTCTGAAACCTGATTCACGAGACGGGCTCGTGAGTGGATGGCAGAAACACGAATGAAACCTGATAAAGGCGCTACAGTAGTACTTACTCTGGCCGCTCATTTATGGTGCCCAGTTTGGCGAGCAGGCGGAAGAGGCGGCCATTTTGCACCTCCTGTGAAAAAGGAAAAAAAGCACAAACACCCATTTCACTCATGAGTCCCGAATATCTTCATTTTATTATTTTCTACATGAAAAAAGCAGACAGAATCTAGAACTCTGTATTGCTTTGACTTGATGCACGGAACAAAGCGTCTTGGCTGAACAGAACACAAACAGCATTTGTTAAACTGAAGACGGGAACCACTTTATGTAAACTATGAAATCGCACATCTTGACCGTTGCACAGAGAGCATTGTTATGCTGTATGTTCATAATGCAGGCTGAACGATAACTATGCAAACAAAAGAAGAAAGTTATTCGGACCCAAAAACAGGAAGCGAGTCCTCGACAATGAACAAACATTTCAGATAGATAGTAAGCAATCAGCAGCAATTCCTCCTTGAAAGAAAAAGAACACCTTTACCAGAAATACCAGCAGCAACGCTGTCAGAAACTGAAACCTGTCACTTGACTTTCTGCTCAAACGCTCAAAAGACCCTGTTTTCCAGCACTTTCCAGAAGGCACTTCCTCCTTACTGAAAGCAAAAACCAAAGGGCACTGAAATTACCAACTAAAAAAAAAGTACACATCTTATCTTGCGCAACATAAGGCAGTTTTAGCACCTCACCACACAAGTTCATTTCACACGGAGTACTGTCGCTGCTCTGCAGGACCAACGATGCCATGGATGGAACCGTTTCTACTTTACTCCCTGTGAAATAAAAAGCATTTGAGACGCAAATCCAGTGGCTTTATTACAAATTAACGAACTGGATCTTACGGTTACCAATATTTCAGCAAAACAAATATATTGTGCGGCTTCAAAATGATGACGCAACACCTAAAAGGCCAAAACGTACGTCGCTAATGTTAGAACGGCCATTAACGCGATCAACAGCTCAGACAAAATCCAAACAACAGTGGATGAGATGGATTAATTTGGTTTGTTGCATACTAATCATATTTTTCAAAACAGCAGTGAAAGAAATATTCAACCACAGAATCAACAGATCATTTTAGTCATAGGTCCTCTGGCGTAAACCCCATAAAAACTTGATTGTTGCTGAAGGAGAACGCCTCATCTCCCAGCGATAGGAGCCAAACATCAGCCTTTTCACACATGAACTGGAGCACCGAGACATCAAAAACGTTCTGAAGTAATGGCACATGCAAACAAAAATGTCTGCATCCGTCACGATGGATTTCTGTGGAGAGCCCCCTCCCCTAATTAAAATCTCAAAAACATCAGTAAGTGAGACACGTGTAAATGTATCTGCTGGCATTCAATAGCATGTAGTGCTTGTCTGAAAGTGTTTGCTCCTCCCTTTGACCTGTAAGCTGGTCTTCACTCACTCCTCATGTTCCCATACACGTGGCATTGGGTGTATTGACATCAACACAAGAAGCCGACATGTCGCCTGCATCCCGTCTTACCTCCTTACCTCAGAGATTCCTCCTCTGAGTTCAAGCAACCCTTAAACATCAAAACTAATTGTAAACTGTTCAAGATCAGAGTATTTAAAACATTTTACTGGGCAAACTGAAGCAGTATTCAATGTGCACCTAAAAGTGGATGTTTTTAGGTCCACGTGATCATGGCTCACCTTCATCTTTGCAGATAAAATCTACTCCTGCCTCTCCTTATCGCTTCATCCTCTCTGCCTTTCTCACCCTGTTTAAACGCTTTCTGCACTGTTGGACAAAGTGACAATTATTGAGAATCGATCAGCCAGTCATGTTGGCTCCTTCCAACAGAAATGTGGGATTATTTCTTCATTTTTCTAATATTCCAATGTAGTTTCCCGCTCCCACTTCAACAAAATAACCTGGCACGGACACATGCAAGACTTAAAAAGCCTTCTTGGGTCACATCTGTTACGTGTCAGATTTCTGATATTTTGATGGCGCAGTTGCAACATAAACCTGCCCACCAAAACCCGTTTGCTCAGTTTGAGGTGAAAAAAAAAACACAAAGACGTGCGACACTTAACAGCACCAACATGACTCTTGTGTGGGTAACTCGCCGTTACTCTTGTACTGATTTAATCAGTTGTGGCTACAATGTTAAGGGGAATCCAAAGGGTCCGATCAGATCTCTGTTCACCGAGCAGAGAGAGTATATGAATTTAGCTTTCTTCACCCTGCAGCTTGCTGGCATCAGCTGTCTGCCGATAAGCTAAAGAAAATAATCAGCCGGGGCAGATTAGCATGCTGGGTTTCCTGCTCTACCAGTACGGAAACTAATAACTAACCTTTGGGTGCTCTACTTCGCTCAAGTACTTTGCTCAAAACAAAAAGAGTGCAGCTGAATTGATTATTCTCATTAATACAATCAAATAATTACAAATCTTCCAGTTCTTTGAGAAGTTATTTTCTAGACGCACCTAAACATTATTCATTAATAACATGATTTTGACAAGATTGTGATCTTTCCAGATTGAATATACATTGCAGACTGTCATCACTTAACTTTTTACAATAATATAACCTTAAAAACGGGGAAAATCCCAGCAGCTCAAACAAACGGTAGTGCTTCAGCGCTGCAGCCACAACAGCAGGTCTATGTCATTTCTCATGTACAGAGCTGATTAAAAGTGACTGAGGCCTTTTTGTATTACTGCATGAATGCAATTTAAAAGATCTTCAAACGGTCGTACGGGTAGTTAAAGAAAACAACCAACAAATAAAACAATCCTGTTTAGAGAATTTCAGTTCCTGCCTTCATACAGAACAGCTTCAACTCTGCAATGTTGGTGGGTTCTTCAGGTCTTTGAACATTTCTGTTGGCTCAAGATCACTCAAGAGCTTTAACTTTATCCTTTTTTAACAACTTTGGTGACGTAATAGTTGAGTGTCAATTAGGGCCCTATGATTTCCGGGAGCACGGAGTCGCGGAATTGGCCGATTAAAACGGAATCTATTTTTTAACGCACAATTATCACGGAATATGACATAATTTGACTGAAATGTTGTCCATATGTGGAAGAGGAAAGTATGTCTGAAGAAAACTGCACAAAGGGAAGCAAAACTGGGTGGCACAACTAACCCCTCCACAGACTGAGCCCCTTCCCCTTCAAAACAATGTAAGCAAAGCGAAGTGGCTACCAACAGCTCTGTCTTCGTCGTCAAAAAAAAAAAAACTCGTAACTCTGCATTAACCTTTTAATACAGAACCGAGCAATACCCAAATGACTTTTATGCGACAGGTGAACTGTTGTTCTTAAAATTTTGCCAGCACTCAATTGGCAACGTACTAACTCACAAGGACTAACTAGTCCTACAGCTTAAGTAGCTTATCTAAGTTAAATTTGAAGAGGTTTAATGTTTTTTTTTCTTAAGACAAGTCAACTAAAGTTTCATTACTTGTAGCTTGTTTTTGATGCACTTTTGATTAATTAAATTTAAGTTAATTTCTATGTACATTTTGGTCATTTACATTAAAAACACTGTTTCTAGTAGTAAAATAAGAGTAAAATTAAAATTAAAATTAAATTTAAATAAAAATAAATAATACAAATAAAAAAATAAAAAACAGGATTTGGGAAAAAAAAACAAAAAAAAACAGAATTTATAGGGTCCAAGTCAATGTCTTGTTGCAGCAGACACTTTCTCCAGATTCAGCTGAACGGGCCAAAAATCATGATCCTACCTCCACCTTTACTCAGAGAGGGGATAAGAGCCTCATGCTGGAAACACATAGTTTCATGCTTCAAATCTGAACGAAAAAGTTTTATTTTTTTCAGAATATTGTTTTACGATATTGTTCTGACTGGTCCACATGATCAAGCTGCAGACAGGCAGCAATCTCTTGTTGGAGGGCAGAGGACGCACACCATCGTTGTTCAGTGTTACTCTGATGGTGGACTCACAAACTTTAACCTATAAGAAAGACGCTTTTAGCTACTTAAAAGTTAATTTGGGTTTCCTTGTGAGATCGCAGACTATTGCTACTAAGAAACGTAACAAAGCTCTTGAATTTCCTGTTCGTCTGTCTGTGAAAAGTTGAAGTTTAAACTCTTTAAAGATCCTTTTCAGTCAGAGGAGCATCAACACCTCTCTAAGTCTTTTCACACTCTAGTGGGGTTCACTTACATTAGCCAGTTTTGTATTATTTTCAGTGTATAGAGTTGATCTTGTTTGTTTCTCTGATTTCACTTGTATACTTTAACCACAAACTCTACTTGGACAAACTTTCAAGCACCACCGTAAATTATCGCCCCCATGATGAGACTTAATAATTGCCAAGAAGTTAGAAGACCTGCATTTATGCAAACAAAATGCTTTACGTACATCAAACAATGAAGCTTGTTGACAACAAAAAGACTTATAAAGTGAATAAACACCAGCACTGTTAGTAGTCTGAGTGAGAATTCACATTCAGCTAACTGAATGCAGAGATGGGCAAATAAACAGGAAACGCTTACACTTTTCACACTAACCAGCAGATTATATGCAGCTACACTTTTTGTAATTACCACAGAGGCTGTTCCCTCAAAAAACTCTCACCACCCCACCCCAGGCGCGCATCGCATCACAACTCATTCAGAGACCAAATTGGAGGTAAAAGCTGTGAAACAAACTTATTCTGGGGTAAGTTCAATAATACACAGCGGTGGATTGAAGAGGAAGTTGAGCATGAACCAAGAGCAAAAAAAAGCGATGGTTTCAACCCCGTCACATTGCACATTCACACTTCACATGGGGCACTAGGAGCAAATTAAACATTTTTAAATACACTGTCCCACATGGGTGCACACGACTTCCTCCAACCAAGTCATAATCCAGACAAGCAGCAAAGCATATCACACTGAAATGAAACTGAGTCACGCACGGAAACATGGCCTCTGACCTTTATGCAGTCAGCACCTTTTACCTTACCTTGGCCAGGTCCTCCTCAATGACATCATTCCTCATCTGTGATGCATCCAGCTGTGTGTAGAATCGGGCTCCAATCATCGGCATGATGTCATTCACACTGCGCAGGCGAGACTGTTCAGTCAGCAGGTACCTGCATGTGCACAACACTGTCAAGATACCGCAGATCCCAACCATCATCACAAGTTTGATTTCTAACGTGGAGTACAATTTCTTGGTCCTTTTAGCCATTTTTATTGTATGCACGCGTTTGAACAAAGCATTTTTTTTTAACACTTTGGCCTTTTGTACAGTTGCAACTTTTAGTACACGGGAGCAGATTCCAGCTTTGTCTGGTGTGTTACTTTTGTTTTGTTACAGTGGCGCTTCTTTTCGATTCATCAACCAAATACTGAATAGAGCAAGAAAAATCAAGCGTGAACTCGGCTACCATCGAATCAACTTTGAAGGCAGAATGAAAGAGGTGGAAAAACAGCAGCGTAGTCAAGACAGGAAGGCATATTCTAAACTCCTCTACATTACTCAGAAGAGGTAACTCATTTGCAGCAGGACTTGACGTATTTGCAGTAGCTCACTTCCCCTACATCTCACACTTCTACACAAGTAATGACCTTTAATGGCTAAAAGTAACAAAGCTGGAAATAAGAACTGGCAGCTGTGAATATCACACGAATAATTTTGTTAGGAAGGAAAAAAAAATAATATAATTTTTTTTAAAAAAAAAAAAAAACGTTTTTTGAGTTTAAAAAAAAATACACAAAGTGTACCTCAGTATCGGTTATTGGAACCCTTCACAAATATCCAGCTACAGAACCTAACAGCTGCACCCATTTACTGGCACTGTCTCTCTTCCATCTCTATGCATTCAATCCCTTTAAATTGCACATGAGTCTTATCAGCTCCCAAGGTTTTCATTTGTTTAAAACATCTGTTCTTTTTTGCCTCATCACGTTTGTGCTGTTGGATGTTGTCCTTTAGGTCACCATCCTGTTGAAAGGCCCAAGACGTTGATCTCAAGCCTTTGACACAAGATCATTATTTTCACTATTGAATTCATCATTTCTTTAATAACTTCAATACACCAAGCATCAGAGACAGAAAGAGGCCAGCTGTTCCCTTACAAGCTCATTTTTGTTGCATAAACTCTACTTGAGTCTGCAAATATTAGGCTAGACTTTTTGAGTCCATCTTGTAAATTTAGCAAAATGGGTGCTAATAACCGTAATTAAGGTACTTTAAAAAATAAAAAAAAACTTTTCAATAAAAAACAAACAAAAAAATAAATCATTTAACAAGTTTGGAGATTTTATGACAAAATTTCAAATTTACAGAATTGGTTTGTTTGTTTGTATTTATGAAGATGTTCTAAATTTTGCCCTTAAAAGCGGTTCTTACACCGACTCTAATATGTATTTCTCTGGTCTTTCCAAACAGACTTGGTGCATCAGTATTGAATTAAGGTTTCAAAAAACCTCGAGCAGCACAAAACCTCCAGCCCAAATTTCTTTCTTAATATTGTGCTGTGGAGAGTTTCAGCTACATTTAAGATCACAGATTTATGTTAAATTTGATTTAACCAACAGCGTTGCTACTTCCCAATGCATATTACTAAAGATACTTGTCAAATCTTGCATTGAATAGCTTCATTCTTGGGTGATATTTAACAAAACTGCAACATGACAAGCTTGTAAAAGAAAAAGAAAAAAAAACTACATCTATTGGCCAAAAGAACTGAATAATGTGACTTGTTGCAAGCAAGGACACTGATGTGCTTGAGCGTGTGGACGGAAACAGAACATTTCTGTCAGCTACCCATCATCTTGGGTTTCCCAGATCATGTTTTTCAATGCAACTGCTATTCGAGGAAAAATTTGGGGACAAATGATCCAATAAGTGGTGTCTGATAGCATAGAGAACCTATGTGCACCATAATCCCCTTACAGAATGAGGTTCTTGAGGTCTGAAGAATAGTTTATAGACACCAGCTCCATGGCCTTCTGCAGGTTCTCCCTTTGAATGCCAACCAGGGAATTACAGGCCAAAGCCAGCACCACCTTGCCCAGCGACACTAGATCTGCTTGCTACAGAACAAAGAAACAAAAAAAAACAAAACACAATGTTGATATCCAGTTTGAAAAGAGTTTTAGCCACACATGCTTACTTTGTCAAGTAAAAGAAATATTAATCAGACATGCCGCAATGCTACTTGATAAAGTCCTTTCGTAGAAAAAGAATCACATGCAGGATAGAAGTACCTGGTACTGTGGCATCAGGGCAAGATGATTGGTCTGACTGTTGTCAAACGTTAAGACATCAAAAACCCCTACACAGTTCACCCGTAACCTTCAGAGATAGGAGATCATTAGCGTCATTAGTGTCCGAATATGCATGACCACATGGCTGTGAAAAAACAGGAAGCCTTGACTGAAAATACTCTTCTCCTTTTAGCAGACTTTTTACAGTAAGACTCATCAACACCCTCCGAGTTTAAAAATGAAATGGTTCCTTAAGCAACCATTTAAGGTTATAAGTGTTGTCTTAAACAAACAGCACTGACCTACACATATTGCACAATGCTCATGTGTTTCTGTGTGTGTACCTGGTCTTGCCAGTGATAAGAATCTTGCTGGGATCCATCACCCGACAGGCCAGGCCAGCCGTGTGAATGGTCCGCAAGGCCGAGCTGAGCTGGACAATATAGGCCCAGATCAGAGACTCTGGCAGCAAACCTGCGTGCTGCCGTGGTGGCGGTGGTTCGTGTTGCCCTGCACGTAGAAAAAATGCTTCATCACACAAAAGCAGTCCAAGTCGTATGCACTACTTATGAACTAAACCTCAAACTGTCACAAGCTTCCTCTGTAATCTTATCTTCGGCAGACGCAGCCTCTCACAGCTGCAATGCCAATAAAAATCAGCATTTTCATCATCAGACTTAACCCATAGATCGATCTGCTCATTTTTTCCTTCAATGAATCCAACTACAGCAGAAGGTCTGTCAAATACACGGTTTACAAATGCATAAAATTCCTACAAATTAAGACAACAATCAACTCTGTTTAGAGTCAAATATACATGCATGGAAGGGCAGCTCACTAAACCGATAAGTCTGTCTTATGAGCTCATGAGCCTTCATGCACATCAGTGTCATAGTGAAAGTAAAGTGGAGGAATCAGAGGTTGAAAGTGGTCCCCCAACAAATGCACCTCTGAGCTGGCAAGATAGGTAGTAAAAGCTATGAAAACAGCTCTGTGTATAAGGCAGAGATGGCATTGGAGACCACGCAGCTGTGACTTGGTGTATATTGGCAAACAACGATGCGTGGCAGACATACATCTGTTTATCTTGTCTCGATGAAGAGGAACAGTCTTTTTTTGTGTCGATAAGGCGCAACATACATGTTAAAAGGAGGAGTTACCACCAACACTGTATCATAAAGCAGTGACAGGGTGTGCAAACTGAACAACAGTCTCACATCTGACCACATCAAATTATGCCAAAAACGTTAGTTTAACAAAGGTTCTTTCAGACAGAAATTCTACCAACTTTATGCTTTGTGCTCTGGTTACTTTTTGCATGCGTTTGCTACAGAATAGAACTAAATGTCAATGGTTTTGCTTCCTCTGTCTGCCATTCCTGCTGTATGTAGGCTATATAGTAGCACCTGCCCTGGGATCAGTTTCAGCCACAGTTTCCTCCAAACCCTCTGGTCTCTTTCACAGATACACAAAAATGCCAACTGTCAACCTCAAGCACCACTGACTCCAAATAATTCCTCAAGACTTGGTTTGTGACCTTAAATGCATCACTTTTTTTTTTCTTTTATCTGTAAGGCCTCAACTACCAAGGGTCTGACAAGAACTAAACCACATGCAACACTAACAAGAAAGTGCACGTCCAAAAAGGCAATGACCACATTTCAAAACAAGCAAACAAGCCGAAGGTGTGAAGCAGAGATGGTGCCTGAGATGATGATGCCGCTTCTATTTTGGAGTGATGGAGGAAGGGAAGAAAAACTCACCCCATTTCCTTTTGGTAAAGTACGAGTCAGCTGCTGGGTCATTGAAATGCCTGCTAAACATCGTTTCTGCACCTGCATGGAAGTCATAAGAGAAAACCAACGCTGTGCGAGAGAGAAAAAAAAAAAAAGAAAGAAGAAAAAGGTTAGAACGCACAGACTCCTCAAAGGCATCATCTTCCACCAAGAAATCCCCAAAATGCAGAAATAAGCAACTGTAACTAACTTAACATGAAACGTAATTGAGCAACCAGCAAACTTTAAGCCTGAAACACGTTTAAACAACGTGCATTAAAAAAAAATAATAATAATTTAAATCACACACTCACAGTGGTCTCCGAAGGCCTTAGTGGTGAAGACCTCTCTCAGTGTCACAGCATTTGAGTGCTGAATCTTCTTCCACATGTCCACCAGCATCATGCACTTTGTGTTAACAAGGCGGAAACCTGGCCACGGTTAAAACAAGGCAGCAAAACGGTAAGTTTGTCGTTAAACCACGAACCCCTAACCCACACATATGCATTGCACAATTCAAATAAATCCTTTCCATGCTACGAGAATACGCATCAGTTTATTGGAAGCATGGTCATTTAACATGTTACGAAACCAGATTAGCTGAAAATCTGAAACATCTTAGCTATCTTTTGAAAATAACACTTTAAGCTGTCATTTTCTTTTAATAAAAGATATAAAAGTCAATACTTGATTCAATCATTTCTCACAGTGGGGTATTTTTGTGTCGCATCTGGGGTGTGCTTTTTTTATTTTTATTTTTAGAAAGACTTGTACTCTCGCTACATTTCTCACCTTGTATCCTCCTCAGGCAGTAAGGCAGGTCATCCTTGCTGTTGACTGCCTTGTAACAGGAGGTGATGTAGCTGAAGTTGCTGGTCTTCTGCATGCGGTTCGGTGGGGGGAGAGGCTCGAGGGGGAACAGGCTGTGGTAGCTGTCCACCTCAGACGGTACATCTTCAAAAGACAGCAACAATTACAAAAGATAATGTAAAAAAATAAATAAATACATTGATAAATATCTCACACACACATGACACAAGCATTTTTTTTCCTTTTACTTTTTAAATAAATGGGCTCTTGCTGAAAACTTCTATAACAATTTTGACCATGTGTAAATAAACACTTTGAATCAGTATTTTCATGAAGGAATTGTTTTCAAACTTGCATGACAGGTACTGCAAAAAAGAAAAAGGCTGATGTGACCAAGAACCCACAAAATACACGTGCACATAAGCACGTAATGACGTGTTGTTTTTTTAACAAACACAGAGGTGCCACAATGGTCTTTAGTTCAGTAGAAATTGTTGCAAAATGTTATTTATAGCCTCATTGTACCGCACATACACACACGCAGGTAAATTAATGCATCAGCCAGAACCAGAACTGACGCTTTACCTGGGTTCTCTGAGTGGTCAATTTGAGCCATGGTTATCAGATGTCTGTTAATCAACTCCTGAGGGAGAAACAGGAAGCAATGATCAGATATTCCCTCTAGAGAATAGAAAGGGGGACGTTCGCTGAAAGAGGAGGAGGACAACCGAGCAATACCTGCCGGAGCTCGTCAGCCATGAAGAAGGACGGGGCATTGGCTTTTGGCTGCATGTAAGCCACATGGGGCGCAGTGGAGGGATAGATATGGTAGGTAGGAAACACCTGCAATGAAACCAGAAAAACACAGCTTCCTAATTACTGAGAAATGAAATACACAGGGCGATAATACAAACACTTTTAAATTTCCGCAGTTCCGCAAGTAAATATGACTAAACTCAAGGAGTTATCATGGAATTGTTCAGGCGTTAAGTATCAAAAACCACACTGTAACATTTGACTGACCAAAATGACTGATTAGCATTGTGATAACAAGGGTCTGACACTATTGTCTGGAATGTTTTTGTATGATTTGTATGATGTAGTTTTTGTTTGATTCGCTAGAATTCTTGACCAAGTGCTCGTACATTCAAACACAACTCAAACCAACTCTTTCAATCTATTTGTCTTTCTTATAATTAACTTCTACAAAAGTCATTGTGTGACGCTACATCTGGCTGGCTAGTGTCTCGTCTTTCATGGTGCTCCAGTTTAGTTTACGTACCATCCCGGCCATTGGTGCAGGGGTGTTGTCTGTGTAGAAGTAGGTGGTCCCCCCTACGGTCTCTTTCTGGATAATGTGTGCGCCCTGGTCAGACGCAGTGGTGGGCACCATGTAGTTGGCAGGGTTTGGGGTGTGACTTCGCCGACGAGGAGCGGGTGAGGTGTGAGGTGTAATTTTCGGGGAGTGGAGGGGAGAAGATCCAGCAGACAAAGACATGCCTTAAAATGGAGATACAAAAAAAATGATAAAAAATTGTTCATTTATTTATTTGTTTTTTTTAAAAAAGACGTGGCATTCGGTATTGCCATTACATAAAACATGTGGAACTCTGAGAATTTCTTCCTAGTAGCCCATTTAGAGTTCACATCCTTGTCTAAAGAGAACATTTCTAAAATAGAGCTGGAAAACAAAACAAAGCCTTGTAGAAAGTGGAGCAAAGCTGATGAATAAAGTTAAATTCTCAGTTTAGAGTTATTCAAAAACCCCTCACCTGGAGCCAGAGCAGCAGCTGAGCTGCTGAGACCAGGATGTGCGAAGAGGGGAGAGGGGAAGGCCTGGACAGCGGACTGCGCCAAGGTGGCCATGCGTGGAGCTCCCTTAGGGATGAATTCAGTCGCTGTCGGGTTAGGAGCCTAAAGACAGACACAGAACAAGAAAGAAGATGACAGCAACCACTTCCCTCTGAGGCAAAAATGAAGATCGGGATTATTTATGGGTTCCAAGTTCCTCCTTATTGCAAAGTACAGTAACTAAACTTCAAAACAATATCTTAAATACGATGTCTTTTTGTGCTCACCTTTCTCCTTTGGGAAATGCTAAGAGCACCAAAATCACTGAACAGTGAGGATGTCGAGGAGTTCACTGGATCTGTCAAGAATCAAGTGCAGAGAGGTGAAAAGCTGCACTTTCACTGCCCAGCGGATGAGTGTCATTTACTACTCCAAAGTGCTCCAGGGGTGTCTTACCATGAGTGCTGTGGCTGAAATTCTTGGCACCATCGTTTAGGAGACTGGGGGAGCTGCTGCTGGTAGTCATTCGCTAAAGACAACAGCATCAATAAGTTTATTATTTTCCTCCAAACAAAAAGCACACTACGGTAAATTCATGCATACCGTGAAAAGAATGTTACGTCAAGAAGTGCAAGTTTAAATAAACATTTTTCAATTAACGACTTGCATAAAAATGATATAAACACAGTTATAAAGCGGTTTAAAGCCATGTTTTCATTGCACTACACATCACAAGCCATACGCTCGTTTCTTAAGCCACATTCTCAAATTTGTAAATCATAAACAAAAAAAGTTGGCTGTGTTTTTGCTTATATAGTTGTTTTTTTCCCCATATAAGTGGAGTTGTGTGAAAGACTTCTGAGAGGTCAGTGTTTAACCTACGGCAGTCACAGCACGAAGTTTGAAGAAGCGGAAATTTCAATATGGAATAACTACAATCTCAAAACCAAATGCCAAAGATGTGAACGAGTTATTACACAATACACGCAGCATTTTCTCATCTGAAGAACGTCTGTGTTGAGCATTACTGCATGCATGTAGAGGCTGGACAACATATCAAACTGCTGATCGGCTGGGACTAGCAATTATGCTGGTTTAAACCCAAAACAACAACTATGAGACAGTAAAAGAAAAAAAGGAATGAAAGTAAAAACACATCTTTACAACATCTTAACATCTTTTGAATCTTTGCAAAAGTAGTAAACAACTCCTGACAGACTCATCTGATCAGCAGCAGCAGGAGGCACATTAGGCACCTGCAGAACATGCAACGATGTGGCGCCAGACAGACATTCTTTGGTTAAGAAAAAGCTGACAAAGTGAGTTACTGAGTCATTTACACACAGCGACAGAGTAGTTAAGTCTGCGCACCATTTAATTAGCCAATTAGCTGGCACATAAGGTAACTCCCCGTGCTCAAAGTCAGCTGAATATGGTGAAATGTTGTTTTAAGCAACCATACTATCCTGAGGTTTCCATGGTGCAATATCATAACAGGCTCACGAGAGGAGCTGTGCAGTTTCTCTTTAACAACAAGCTGAGCAAAACTGACCGAGTCACCTGCATTCACTGTGTGCATTGTAGTGTTGTTGTGACTCATCCTCATGACAGCTGTAAACCCCCCTCTCTCTCTTTGAAACGATCACTCTGGCAAAAATTGTTGTAGTGTGTGAAGCTCTTGCCGCAGGTCAGCAGTGTAGTATCGACTAGAACTTTGAAAGTTCTTAACACAGGAGCAATACGGCAAGCAGCGTGACCAAAATCTGGCAGTGAAAACCATGTGTCCTGAACAAGGCTTAATAGATATACCCCTCCCGCACCACTTGTCATCAATTCAAGCTGGTTCAAGCACTGGCGACAAAAAAAGAAAGAACTCAATGTCCGACGCAAAAGTGATGCACTGTAAAACTCTATTTTATAGTGTTTGCTGTAACCGCATTCACATTTTTGAGGTGAGAGTTGATTTAAAGAAAGAGAAATTCACTCTTCTGGAGCCCCCATCTTCAGAGCTGTTAACTCTGCTTCTTGTTCAGAATTTTGCGCTGCCTCTTCAAACTCAGAGCACTCTGACTGCTGTCTACTGCAGGTAAGACACCAGACTACTCATAAGTACTTAATGCATTTACACTTCCAAAGAAATAAATATACCCCTTTATTGTTGCCTCTGTGGTTGTAATATCCACAACCCAGAACTAAAAATTCTACATGCAGATTTGCATACAACTGCTTTTGTTTGCAATAAAAGAAAAGTAAGAGTTGTGTGGCTGAGATTTTAATCGGTCAGTGGCCTGCAGTGTTATCATGTCACCTTTTGATATGGTCTGAACGCACTCTGAGCGGTGATTGTGTAGATACTTTAAAAATAAAGAAAAAAGTATCTGGTACCAAATACTAGCTTTACTTTTTTCATTTTCGTACTTACACTTATCATACTGCACGTCTATGGCCTTTACCTGCATCATTGAATATTTTGACTCCGCTGGGCTTCCAAACCCATTGACTCCAATAAAGCTGCTGCTGAAGTAAGAGTTGGTGAGATTGGCATCGCTCAGGCTTGCGCCCTCCATTCCTGGGACTGTGGATGAAAAAAATGACTGTTGGTCCATTGATATAAACATTGGTTAACTCTGGACAGAAATCATACAGTAAGATACTGATGATCATTTCAGGACTACGAAGCGTGCCATTAACTAATCATAAAGCAGAGCCAACTATAAAGCATGTAAACAATGTACAAAACCTCTACTAAATGCTCCTACATGGTGATATTTAGTGTACCTTCAAACAACAAAGATTTTCGACACCGTTACTCCAGAACGTTTTAACACAGTTGAGCCACACGTGAATGCTTGCTACTTCCTGTTTGTTTACGCTGAGAAAGCACGCCAACATGGACCAAAAACAATGCTCTGTTAACAGCTAGCACTGATACCGTAATTATAGCAAACATGCAGCGTACAACATACACGGCAAACGCTATATTTGACACAAGAAATGCTCAATTGCATCAACGACTAAGGCTATTTTACTTAAATTGCATAAAACCTCTCTGAATGAAAAGCCATACCCACTAAAGTTAGTTAAAGCGATCAATTTAAGGCTAGTTTCAGCTAACGCTAACTAGCTAATGGCTGCACCCGCTAGCGTTAGTAAATTGTGTCCACTCACAGCTGTCATACAGAAACAACAGGCCTCCGTGTGAGCTGCAGAAGCGTGGCTACTGTTATAGGCTGTAACAGCAGAAATAACTAATAAAACATGAAAACACACATTATCACAAGACGGCTACAGAGTACGTTATGGGCTAGTTGCACACTGAAGGTTTTGGATATGGCAGGTAACTGTTAACCACGTTGTTTTGAGGTAAAGAGGCCCGGGTGAATCATCGGGCTAAATTATAAAACAGTACCCCAAAGGCCCTGAGGTAAAGTCAGTCAGCAAACCCGTGTGAGGCCTTGTGTCGGTATACTCACTCGCCAGCAGCTGCCCCTCCAGAGACGTGCCTGCAGGCCCCAATGTTTCGCTCTTCTTGGACACACCGGTCCCTCCACCACCCGGGATGGCCGCTGCCGTACTTCCAAGGGAATACCCTGTGGGCGTCCCGCCAGCCCCAGCCATGGGCAAAGGAACAGGGCTGCCGCTGCTGCCGCCACCGAGCAGCGGCAGACTTGCCATGGACGGATCCTCGTGTAGGAACTGACACTCATCTCCATAAAAACAGGTTTTGTCTTTCGCGTAGTATCGGCAAAACTTCACCTTGACATTGGGTATCCCGGCACCCCCGAGCGGAGCAGCTGAAGGTGGTAGTCCACTGTTCATGGCACCGCTGCTGCCGCCACTGCTGCCGGAAGACACTCAAACATAGAGACGCAGAGAGCTAGCGTGCTAGCCAGCTAGCTTTCAAACAGTTTTTCCGTAAAGCAAAGAAATAATATCACTTCAGCTCATGGAGTACATTTAACATCCTGCAGTACTCACATTATAAAGCTAAGACGCATTTTTGGTTTGAGAAAAATGACTGCATGCGTGAAATCCAGGTCGTCGTTGTTATCGCTATCCATGCAGTTGCCTTCCCTGCAAAATAGCCTGTTGTTTTCTGCTCGCAGTCAGCCTGCTCTGCTCGAGACCAGCTAGCATAGCTTTGCATTCTGGGTACAGCAGCCCTGACTTGCTGCAAAAGCAAACTGCAAATAAACCTACAGCATGGTGATATTGTTATTTAGCCAGAAGGGAGACCTTTACAGGATCTATTTTATGGTTTTCCACCTGTCCACCGTAAAGGAAGTCAACATGAAAAGGGAAAACAACGGCTACGCTGCTGATAATTTGAAGTTTATAAACTATTCAAATATTCAGAATTAGGAAAATAAATTTTCGAAAAAATACAATACCTCTAGATGATAATTGCACAAATTACTCTTACAAATTAGTTTGATAATCTTAGATTATGTCACATTCTTTTCAGCATATTTAAAATATATTTTAAGATATTTAAACATTTCAACTAGATCTGGGATTTTTCCATTGCCGACTATTTTCATTGTTGTTTCTATTTGTATATTTACTATTTCATGATACTATTACATAACCCTGTGGCCTTATGAACAGTTTCTATCTAGTTTACGTTTAGTTTTTTTTCCCTCATCTCATGAATACTGATTTCGGGCGTGACTAAGGATGTGATTATATGTAGTTATACTTCCTCTCTTTAAAACTTACTCGTGTACTTGTCGCACATCAGTTTCACAGTGAGAACACAGATGTGACAATAACAGCTGAAAAGCATTATGATGCGGAGACACAACAGTGTGATTGCGGGTGAGTAAGACTTTTGGACCCTCATGTTACTGACAAAGTAAAACTAAATTGAATTTTACAATCATTTCAGCAATTTGTGAATAACAAGTAACATGGCTAATGTTCAGCAGAACAGCGAATTTAAGCTGAACGATTCTGACACACGGTGATCATCAGCAGGGTTAACAAATTTACATGGAATCAAGTTTATAAGATTACAAAGTTAAGTAACTGTAATTACACCAGATTGCATTTTAAAAAGTGTAATCATATTCAGTATTTTGATAGAAACAATGATAAGAGGTAAAAGATGCTTTATGGAAAAAGGAGATTATAGCCTCTTTTTTTGTTTTTTTTACATTTAATATACAAAATTAACCTTTTGGATCAATGCACATCTTGCAGAACAGTAGTAAAACTCTCTTTAAACAGATGAAACAACATCCTGTATGTTGCTGAATACACACACAGGAGACGTGGTTTCTGCCAGTGCTATTTCACAAAAGCAATTTGATTGAGAACTAACTTGAAATTCGGATCAGGCTGTGCAAAAAGTGAATTAGTTAATTTGCATTTAAACATTTTCACTGTTTCAAGAGAAAATGTATACATCAGGTTTTAAAAGTGTGGTATTTGCATCTGTTAGTTTCATGAGGTGTAATAATGTTAATGTCTGATCATGAACTATTTAGATATATATATAACTGTTATCATTATTCTTTGTAACCCAGTGAACTGATTGCAAACAAATGCTATGGTATCTGTAGTCACTGACTAACTGACCTAACCCAGACTACACCAGTCATACAATGTAGGAGAAAGGATTCAAGTTCAGTTTTGTTTTGTTGAAATAGTTTCAAACATATGGCATGTAATATGTAAATTAGAGGCCTAACGATACTGGTATTTTGGTAGTTGGTGTGTTAAACTGAAAGTGGAGGATAACTTTCCAGCGCTGTATTTCACAGAGTTGATAAAAAAAAAAAAACTTTGCATGAAGATGCACCACATTCTGGTCAGATATGATTGTTACCTGCCGCCAGTGCTGTATAAAGTCAGAGCCACTTTGCTTGACAGATTATGTGTGGACACTGTTTCTAGATTACTTCTAGAAAAAAATAGTTTCCTTATCAGCAAAAATTAGTTTTTTGTTTTGAATTATTCTAATTTGCTGAGTGCAAACAGAAAACGTGTCAAAATGTTTGAATTTAAGTTCCCTTTTTTTTTTATCTCTTTCAAGCTGCTCTGCTGCTGTGTGCTGTCAAAGCACTCTGTTCTCATGATGTGGAGAAACACACCTGCGTTCGCAGTTGGGAGGTAAGAGATGCTGCAGATTAAAAATTAGGTTCCTGCTGTGTTTCTCAGTTCTGACACAAAATCATTAGAATTTTTATTTCTTCATAAATGTGCGAACGAAATACGGACAGCACGTTTTATACAAACTTGGAGGAACACTTTAACTGTAGTCTGGATGAAACACAACTGGGCACACGTTTAGACTGTTGGTATTACAGAGCAAGTATTCACCAGACCTCACACATACGTGACAATCTTTTACAGAAGTCTATATAACAAGACAAGAATCTAGGCAAACTGCTAAGAGGTTGTAAAAATAAAATAACACCAACCTGACTAAAATTCTTTTTGTTTTGTGGTGTATTGGGGATGGTCGCCTTCAAACAGCTTGTGTGTAGATGATGCAGGAAGAACTCTGCTGACACAGACTTGGTCGAGCACAGAAACCTTTTATTGTCAACCAGGTCCGTATCAGAATTACAGATTTGATGCATCCAGTCTGGAGAGATGTGTCATGCCCGGATTCCCCAAAATCTCTGCCTTAGTGAGGGTGCTGTCTTCGTTAAGTAGAATCTTAGTGACCTTGAAGATGTTGCATGTTCCCATCACCAAGCACAAAGCCTGGACATGGTGTGTGCGTAATTTTGAGCCCATTCTTGGACAAACTTACTGGGGAGTGTGTTATTCTCAAAATGTCTTGATTCATACCCATGACTGCCTAACACAGCTGGCAATTATAAGACTTCTTATAATTTTCCCAAACCAACTTTGCACAGGTGGTAAACATCAGACACTACAGTTTCATTTCTTGAAATCTGTCAGCATGTGTCCTTTCAGTATAACCTTTAATAAGGTGAACGACTGGAGAAATGAAATGAACTGTCACACTTGAGAACTTGATGTCTACTACTTTAAACGTGGCAAATTTTCAGGGTAATATGTTTCAGGTCTTAAATGTGGCTGAGCAAAACATTTGAACAGCTTCGAAATCTTCCCAACAGTAACTAGTTTCATGCTGTCATTGTAGAAGGAAAAAATGCTAAGTTTTGTCTTTCAGGTGGAATGTTTTCTGCCAGCTGACCACCTGAATGGATCTGATCCTGTTGACATTAAAATGTCTGCAGGTAAAAAGCTCATCATCTCACTGGAGGGCCTGTCTGGTTATTCTGTCTGCCACTGGGTCAGAGGAAATGACCCAGTAATGATAAGGTAAGTATATTTGTGTGTATATATATATATATGTGTGTGTGCCTGAATATGTTTTCCATTTTTTTATGTGGATATCAGTAACTTGGGGTATTTATTTAAACCTTTCCAGAAATGGGACAAACTCCAAGGTCACTTGGTCTTTTTCTGAGACACAGTCAGGGACGTACACTCTGACCTGTGACAATAAGAATGGGACCAGTTTCTCTAAAACGATGGTTCTTCACGTCATGGGTGAGAAACCTCTCTGTCACATCTAAGCCTCTACATACCTCGATCCTAAACTTGAGATGCAAACTCAACCCTCCTTGCTGCCTACTTCATGTCTGCATGATGGTGTGGTGGTTAGTGCTGCCATCTCACAGGAAGAAGATTTCCGGCTTGAACCTCAATAGATTTGGGTTTGCCTGTTCTCACTGACCCTACGCGGATTTTCTCTGCATACTCCAGCTTATTCCCTTTAGATCAAAACATGTTTAAATGTCTAAATTGGCTGTAGAGGTGAGCGTTGGTTGCTGGTCTCTTTTATCTCTGTGAGGCTACACCCCATCGCCAGTCTTTTTGCCTGTTGGGATATGTTCCAGCCCCCTCCAACCTCAAACAGGATAAAGCAAGAATGGAAAATAAAAGAATGACTAAATCAATATTTTTAAAAAGTCGTTTATGTGCTTTCTAGAACGTCCCACAAAACCACAGATGATGCTGGACCGAGTAAATGAAGAAGGAAGATCCCCTTTTTTTACGTGCAACTCTGAGGGCTCCCCAAAGCCAGAAATTAAATTGTCTGGGTAAGATGTTCTTTATTGCATTTGTATGAACTTGTTAAAGTATGCATACTATTTAATAATAAAGCCCACATACATCAGCTTTATAAAATAAACAATTTCACTCTCTGATTCACTAAATAACATTGTTCTTTCTTTTCTCAATTCATAGTGATGAAAAAACACAGAGCTCAGTATCAAGTTCTAAATATCACGATAAAGGAGTGATGTGTTGTGCCACCAATGATGAAGGACAAGAGTGCACCCAGCTGCATGACTATGGTAATTAAAAATTTTAAAAATCATGAAAGAAAATCTAACTCGTACATCTCACAAATTATTTTTCCATAATAAATATCGCCTGAACAAACTGATTTGCTTAAAACTGCTTGAAAAGGTGAGAGGAAAGCTGTTTTCAGAGATCTCCTCTAATTAAAATATTGCGAACTAGAGAACATGTATAGCAAATATTTACCGTAAGTTCACTCATTTGAGAAAAAAAGAAAGAAATATAGTAAATGACTTTCGGCCGTTGTGTGTTTCAGATGTAGGGAGCATGTCAAAGAACAGTGAAGAGGTTTCTAATGTGACTGTGAGCCCTGGTGAGTCTTTACTGCTTCGCTGCAGAATGAGGCAGGGCCCAAAATTTCCTAGTTGGACAAAAGATGGCAAAACTCTGGACGACGGCTCATTTCCGTGTGGAGAACAAGAGGTACTGTGTTCTTCTCCTCAAACAGCGGAGATTTTCGAATGATTTTCACAAATTTTCCTCCAATTTTCTTCAGCAACAAACCAACCATTCTGATATTCCTCAGCCTAAGACAAACAAACCAAATCAACGTGCTGAACTTCAACATTCTAATATTTATTTTTTTTCTTCCAGATGTGCATTAAGAATGATAAACATTTCGGCATGCGGATGACCTACCTGTTCATCAGATCAGTTAGTGTGGAGCACAGTGGCATTTACACCTGCACAAGTCCAGAAAACAAAGCGAAGCCTGTTCATATTCAGGTTACGGGTTAGTAGAGCTCATCGTTAATTTCCTGTATGTGTTGCAATTGCATCTGTTACCACAGAATAATTCTGACTGATTCATGCGACCTTTGGTGCAGGCACTAATGTATTTTTATGTCTCTTCAGCTGAAAGTTTCCTCTCTGTCCAGCTGGATGACACAATGATCGTGACAGCTCAAAACGCAAACAGCATCTCTTTACAGGCAAATGTTTCATACCACCCTATGCTCAGGTACTGCTACTGGGAGGCTCCTGATACACAAATTACCAAATGCATCAGGGAGGAATGGGTAACAAAGCACAGGTAAAGTCATTTTTAAGGAGCTTAAGATATACAATGAAAGACGTGTTAATGGTTTTGTGTAAATCTGTTGGTTATAACACTGTTTTCTCTCAGGACTGTGAAGCTTCATAATCCACTAAAATCAGGAGTTTATAAGTTATACTTGGAGGCAGGAGGAATCAGAGAAACTAAGAATATTACAGTTTGTGTTGTCGGTATGTACATTTTGTGTCATAACTTGTTAAGCAATTTAATTCATTTTTTTCAAATTTCAAGATCTTTAACCCACTGATTTTCTTACAGACGCGCCTAAATTTCAACTGAAGCTTAATACGGATGTCACCTTCACTTATGAGACTGCGACTCTTGTGCCAGCTAACTTTACATGGATGTCTTGCCCTTCATTCAATGACAGGTATTTAACTTGACGGTGGCTCAGCTCAGAGGTCGCTGCAGCCCTGATTGTTAAAGGTCCCTGCTTTTTGTGTCTCTGCAGCTGTGAAACTGATTCATCCTGGGAAGTACTCCTGGAGGGCCATCAACCAGGTTCTGAGGACTTCTGTAACAAAACAATCACAAGCTCAGTCAGAAAAGACCTGGTTGCTGAGAAGTCTATAAAGTTTTGCGTGACAAATTCAGTTGGGTCCTGGTGCGACAGACATATGCATATGCTGTCCTTCCCACCCCTGTCCTCAAAAAGTAATTGAGACTTTGTTGCTTTCCTTAAAGGAACTCGGTATTATCTACAGATACTGTTACTTATAACACTGTGTGTTTTCTAGGTGTTTCACCGTCCGAAGACGGCTTGATGCTGCTGAAAGTTGGCAGTTTGCTTCTTCTTATGACTTTGATATTGGTCATGGTGGCGCTCGCATACTTTGTCAAAAAGAAGGTACACTTTATATAACACAAAGCTCGCATAGTAACACAAACTCGCAGAAGGACATGACATTAAATCCTCTGTTTCCAACAGAAACCCCAGTATCAGCCCCAGCTGCAGATGATCCAGATGGTTGGACCAAATGACAACGACTACATCTACATCAACTTCAAGGACTTTGAGTACGACAAAAAATGGGAGTTTCCCAGGGAGAACTTAGAACTGGGTATGAATCAGATTTAGTTATACAATCTCCTGGAAGTCAGGAACAGAATTCCTTAACTTGTGGTGTTATTTTATTGCAAAGTACAGTAGACTCGGCACAACTCTTCCATGCTTTGTTATTTATGTTATTGGATCCACTGCTTAGTCGGGTATAATTAAATTTTTTCATTCTTTTGATGTGAAGACTAAATCAGAAAAGTAATGACAAGAATTATTTTTTTCATTTTCCGGTCCTTGTTCCGAGTTGCAATACAATTCACATTAAAAGTTGTAGGTCTTTCAGGTCCACATAAGCAAAGTTTATAATGAAACTGCCCTCAGAGTGTTTCTGTGCCCTCCTCAGGTAACGAACTGGGCTCTGGAGCCTTTGGCACGGTGTTCCAGGCTACAGCTTATGGCATCAACAAGCCAGGAGTCTCACATCAAGTGGCTGTCAAGATGCTCAAAGGTCAGTGTTTGTTCTGGGAGTGAAGAGCAGAGTGTAACGGGTTGTTTCAGCATCTGATCTCATGTTTTGACCTGCAGAAAAACACCAGTCAATGGAGAAGGAGGCTCTCATGTCCGAGCTCAAGATGCTGACTCACATCGGTCACCATGACAACATTGTTAACCTTCTTGGTGCATGCACAGACTCAGGTATGTTTACCATAAGTAATTACACACTCATCCACCCAATAATGAGTTACTAGTTACAATTTAGCATATCCTTTGAGTACTAAATATCTTTCAATGCCTCTGTGTAGGACCCATATACCTGATTTTCCAGTACTGCTGTTATGGAGATCTGCTGAACTACTTGAAAAAGAACAGTGACCGCTACCACAAGTCTGTGACTGATGCTTTTAACAGGGACTGTTTCAGAAACCTTTACAGCAACCTGCAGGTCAAGAAAAACTCCAGGTGGGAATTCAAGTACAGGGGAGGCGGGAACTAAAACACTGGGAGGAGTTTAGTAATAATGTCACATCTACAGATCTGTCTATTTATATCTATCTATATGCAGAGGTGCAAATCTCTGAGCACTAGTTTTGCTTTCGAAAAACACAACCTTTCAGAAAAGCAACAATAATATGTCAGAAAACACAACAACATTCAAACAGAACACACAGTGGGGTTTTTGAAAATACGCGTTCAAAAACGCAACACAAAAAAAAAAACTTTAGTTTTCTCTGAAATGTTTTGTTGTTCTTACCCTGTTTGGTTAAGTTATGTGAAGCTTTCTTGTGGTTTGTGAAACATTTTGTTGGTTTTTCTGAAATGATTCTGGAGCTTTTTGCACCTCCGAACCACCATAGTTTTCTGTTTGTGAGGTTGCTTCAACGGTGGGGATGTATCACAATTGTGTCTCCTCAGAGAGTCGGTCTCAGCAGAGGACAACTACATGCCCATGCATAGCTCCACCACCAGGGGGCAGGAGGACATCGCCCTCCTCACCCTCAGCTACATGGACAGCAATGAAGGTGAGAAACATATAAAACCAAACTGAGACACTATCAACATGGACATTTTGTTAATGGTGAATTTAAAATGGCATCTGTGTACGCACCGGGTAACAAATCGCTCAGAGCTTAACTGATCATGTCTACAGACCCAGAAACCTATGACAGCCAAGACGATCAGACCGAAGACGTGCAGGCCATCACCTTTGATGACCTGCTCAGTTTTGCCTTCCAAGTGGCCAAAGGCATGGAGTTCCTCTCCTCCAAGAATGTGAGAAACATCTCCTTGATGCCAGAATCTCTTTTCAATTCTTTGACGATGCGTAAAAACATTATTAGAGCTGAAATGATAAATCAAAAAAGTAATCAAAGACAGATAATTGATTTACTACGGCTCCAATTTCACTCTCTTTTTCAAATATTGCTTTTCTTTTCTGTTTTTTCCTCACTTATTCATAGTAAATCTACAATTTAGTTGTTTTGGATCATGTCGGACAAAACTATCGACTATAAGATGTCACATTGGAATTTAGGAAATAGTTTTGAGCATTATTCACCACATTTAAGGGGCCAAAGAATCTACTCAAATCATTGGTATTTCATTACAAAAAGAACATATTTCTAGTAAATGACCCATCAGAAAAGCACAAGGCTCGCTCGAGTGACAAACATCAAATATATCGGTGGCTGTGCCGTTTGCAGTGTATCCACCGGGACCTGGCAGCTCGCAATGTGTTGGTGACAAAGGGCAGGCTGGTGAAAATTGGTGACTTTGGGCTGGCCCGGGACATCGACAATGACTCCAACTATGTTGTGAGAGGAAATGTACGTGCAATGCAATCTAACACCATTTATCACTTGTGCATTTTGGGGATATTTTCTTTCTGCCATCTAAGTATGTTTTATGACTTGCTGTCTTTCAGGTGCGTTTGCCAGTGAAGTGGATGGCACCAGAGAGCATCTTTCAGGGGATGTACACCATGAAGAGTGACGTGTGGGCTTATGGCATCCTGCTGTGGGAGATCTTCTCACTCGGTACCTTTCGCAAACAAGTTCTCATAGTGCGCAACACATTTACACACGAGATCACTTTCAACGTAAACTCTTGTTCTCAGGCATTACTCCGTACCCGGGCGTGAAGGTGGATCCCACCTTCTATTCGATGATTGAGAGAGGATTTAAGATGGAGTGTCCATACTATGCCAACGAGTCTGTGTAGGTGTCTTCACAGTGGATGCATGAAACTCCTAATCAGTCATAAAGATGAATTACTCCAATTATGCATCGTAGATGTTTGGTCTCACTGCAACATCGTCAAGCAGTGTGATGGAAAGCAGGAGAGCATTTTAGTGTTTTAGTCCTCTTCTTTACTTCTACTCCACCTCATTTTAGGGAGGAATAAGGTTCAATGACTAGTTATCTAAATGCAAAAATATTTACCTCAAGTCATTTTCAAGTCATAACATGAAAATCTCAACTTTGAACTTTTATTGCAATTATATAATTCCCTTTTTTTTAATCTTTCCAAGTGAATAAAAAACAAGTTTTCAAACTTATTCAAATAAAATAAGGTTTCTGCCATCAGAACCACCTATGCCTGTGGCATATTGTATTATATACACATCAGTAACAGTTATACAGTATATATGGTATGGTATGATCATTTTGCAGTACTTTTAGAACTTTTACTTGGAGCATTTTACTCCACTATTCTGCTACTTTGACGCAAGTGAAAGATCTGAATGTTTGTTGAAAACGATTAAATATTCTGTCTTAAAGACCAACAACATACAGCAGTGTAGCTGCCTTTCACTTTACCCGTGGGTAATTGAAAATCTTCAGACACCGAGCCTTTCTTAGTCATTAAACCTGCACTGGACTTAATTTTCATCTTTGTTCTCTGCGCCTTTCTTCTCCAGGTATGATATGATGTGCAAGTGCTGGGCCCTTGATCCCTGCAACCGCCCGTCTTTCTCCAAGTTGGTGTCCTTCATGTGCGACCAGCTCACAGACGTAGAGGAAAAGGTATGGGCCTGCAGGGCAAGATTTTAGTCGATTCCATTCCAACACCTCAACATTTTTAGTCTCCACCACTGGAGACTGACTATGAATATTCTGATCTGTGAGAAGCTTCGTCACGGAATCGTACTCCATCTCCTGATCAAGCTCCTTCCTGTTTCGTAGCTCTACCATAACATGCTCGACCAGACTTCCAGCGACTACCAGAATGCACCAACCATTCTGGACATTTCGGCTTTAACAAAACAGGATGACAGCAAAGCACCACCAGCCAATGACTACTGTCGAGCCTACTCAACTGAGGAAAGCAAAGCAGGCGAATCAAGCTCAGGGGCTGTAGCAGTTGAGGAGGAGCTTCTGAAGCCGTCTCACTCGGAGTGATCACCTATTACATGCTGATGTTCAAACTATCTTAACACAATATATATGGAAATATAATCAGTACTCTTCTCATCATAATAATCTAGTATTGACAGTGGAATGCACTGCCTCGTATACTTTTCAATGTAACTATTTTGAACCATATGTAGCATTTATTTATCATTTAACATTTATATAGACATGTACCAATCAACCACAAAATTATGACCACTTGCCTTATTGTGAATGGGTTCTCTTTATGTGACCAAAAGAGCTCTGAGCACTCAGAGGTAGACTAAACATCTGAGGACGTCCTGGAGGGTCTGGTTTGGGGTCTTAGCAATAGACCCTTTTGAACCTGTGGGTTGTGGGGTGAGATCTTTGTTGATTGGCCTTAAGTCCCACAGTTGTCATCAAATTGGTATCTTGGGAGTTTGGAGGTCGGTTGAACACCTGACTCTCTGTTGCGCTCTTTGAGCCTTTCTTGTGGGCAATGCTGTCCCTGTCGGGGTGTGATGTCATCACATGGTGTGGTTGAGGGTGCCCGGTCTGCAAAATGTTTATGTGGGTGGCAAGTGTCAAAGTAATGTCAATGTGAATGCCAGGATGCAGATCTTCCCAGCAGAACATTGCTTTATAACAAGAAGAGCAGTGGTTTTCATACTGTGCTTGATAGGTGTGGGCTTCACAGAAGAATTCTGAATGATGTCGGTACTCTACTTTAAACATGTAGCTACGGAGTTGTAGCATTTGTTTTCCCTGCAATAGTCACAAAATAACGTGAACATATTTTAGTTTTAGATTTATTTTTCTTTTTATATCTTATTGTTACCAGAGTATAAATATCTTTTGACACATATATGCCAGCAAGTGTTTTAAGCTAGTTTTATGTTCACTTTTCTATATATTTGATCAGCTTCAAAAATATTTTATATATATATATATATATATTTCATGCTGTATTTTATTGTACCATGTATACGTGCAGTAAAATATATTACAAGTTCAGTTAATAAAGGAAAAACAGATGATCGCAGTTAACAGGATCTCCCGAGACTTTTGTCGAGTGTTTCTTGAACGTAAAGAATAAATGGCAGCTCAACATGTCACGAGACTTTTAAAGAAAAACTGAGTAATCTTTTACCCCCTCCCTGTGTTGTGATCCATGATTTATGTCGTGACAGTAATGTTTAAAAAGTCAATAAGTGCTATTGTGTTCTATCGTCATTAATAACAGTGCGCCTTGTGCTCCTTGCAGTGCGTCCAAAGGAGGGTGATTAAATCATATTCATAACACAGACACAAAGCCAATAAGATGGTGTGGAAAAGCTTGTGTTTTTAAAATCAATCCTTGCCCTGCACTCTGACCTTTCATAGCTGCAGTCATAGGCTGACTTTAACAATCAGAAGACCACCACAGTACTGGAGGACTCAAGTTACCCATTAAGATACTGTATTTAGCTGCTTTAATCGACTTGTACTTTAACATAGGCCATTTGCTGACGTGCTTTTAATGATACCCGTACTTTAGACACCAAATTCACTGCATCTAGTTTCATACAGGTCCAGGGTGATCAAAATGCAAAGTAATCAGTAAAACAGCCCTGTTCTGCATTTTCAAAAATTAGAAAAAGGTTTCACAAATCCCAAACAAGGTATCGATTAATTTACAGCCTCTTTAGAATAACTATATCCAGATTTGAGCAGTCTAACTACAGTAGTTTTCATACAGGACCTAAACTCATGTGGTCCATATGCAGAGAAAAGGCCCTTTATGCCTATTCTTTTAATTTGCGAATCTGAAGCCAACTTCAGCATCATGATCCATAAACACCTATCAGTCGATCCTAATATTTTCATAATAAACTAATGATACAAGGATTCAGTCCTACTGTCGAGACTATTCAACTGAGGGAAGCAAAGCAGGTGAATCAATACTCTTATCACAATAATAATGTAGAATCTCTAGATGTAAAAAATTGAAAAGGGCTGGATTTATAGAGACAGTCACCAATCAGCTACAAAATTAAACGCTTCGTAAGTCACAAAAAGAGCTTTGAGCAGTCAGTACAGGGACTAAACATTTATTTATATACCAACAACTGTTGTAAGCATCTAAAGCTCCATGTCGTATTTCATCATGTCATGTATACCTGCAGTGAAATGGAATTCAGCTCTTAAAGGAAAAGCTGGTGATCACTGTAAACTTCATTGGTTCATTGGAAATAACTGCTCAACATGTCACAAAATTAAAATCATCTTTTTTTCCTCCCTCCCTGTTCCGTGACCCATGTGATTTATTTTGTGATAGCAACATTTGAAAGTCACAGAGTGCATGTAAAGAACTGCTCCAGAAAACCTTTTTCCAGTATGATTATTGACTGATTATTTTACAGATTGAGATTAGTTTCTGAAGCACTGTTAGAAAATAAAGAACTAACCCATGAACTACCACACTATGACGCTTTTTGCCAGTACTATGCTATTAACATGATGATCAACCTATGCTGACCTGGCAGGCAACAGATCAAATTAAGTCCCACTTCTAAAATGCACAGCACTGTTGTGCGGATCCCTGGAAATTCAAGATAATTAATAACAAGACATGAACTGACGGGGGGCGGGTTACTGGGGGTAACTTTGTGTACACAAGTGCGTTAACCCGTGCTGCAAAGTATAGTCCGAAGGTCATTAAACACTGCCAGTGCAACCACTGAAGAGTTTTCCCGCAAAAGCATGGACATCGCCGCCGTAAATGCTCTTCCCTACGAAGATTTTGTGAATATTTTCGGGAACGTGGTGGAGAAATGTCCAGTCATTACAGCCGCTGTATGGACAGGACGTCCCTTCGCAAGCTTGAGCGCTTTGGAGGCTGCCATTAATGAGTTCATTGATGCTCTCCCAGAATCAGGTGAGAACTTTCTTTTACATTTGGGTGTGTGTTTTGCCAACTGCTGCCACCGTAAATGCAATTCCCTGCGTGCGCAGTGGCATATCACCTCAATTCGGAGCAGTAGTCAGTCTTCATGTGTGTCCAGGTAAAGAGGGGATCCTCAGGTGTCACCCGGACCTCGCGGGCAGGGACCTTCACAGCGGCACGTTGACTCAGGAGTCGCGCGAGGAGCAGGCAAGAGCCGGGATGGACGCGCTGAACACCGAGGAAGCCTCGCGCATGGCACGGCTGAATGACGAGTACAAGAAGCGCTTCGGCTTCCCGTTTGTCGTTTGCGCGCGGATGAGCGACAAAGCGAACATCTTGCGGCAGCTGTCCCAGAGGTGCCAGAACGAGCGCGCGGTGGAGAGGGCGCGCGGTATCGACGAGGTAAAGAAGATTTGCCGCCTGCGACTCCAAGGTCTCGTGCTCACTGACGCTCCGAACAAGTTGTGAATCTTAACCGGTAACGTTTCTGTTGGATTACCCGAGAACCAGTTTAACCACCTGAATGCAATGACTGTTGTCAAACTTAAAGGCTGGAACATATTCTTTATTTAGAAAAATGATCACGTGTGTTATTGATTCATTCCCCAGGATGAATTATTCTAACAATAAAACATGTTCATCACTGATTCAAATTCAGGATATAGCTCAGATTTATTCAGGCCGATACGAGTGGACACCGATATATGGAAAATAAACACTGTTGACATAACACACACTTTCATAAACACAATTCCTTACTTTGGCCTCACTTGGGGTAAAAAAGTCCACCATTTAATTTGACAAAGCAAGCGTTTGCACTGGTGAAACCCTGTTGTCTCCAAAATGGGAAAAGGAGGTCTTCGTGTTGGGATTTTGTTGTCTCAGTCTGCCATCTGGTGACCAAAATAGAACATCTCAAAGCACATTTGGCGCAGTACGATAAAGTGAAATCCCTTTGGTTAAAAAACGAGTAAGACATTTCAAACGGGTCTCGGGAATGAGATGACTTTATTTGAACGACCACGCCTTTATTTCAAGAAAAAAATAGTTCTTGTTATCATCACCGCTGATTCCTGTCAAATGAAACCACTTTACAATGCGCGACTGAAGTCTGTCTAATGAGTTTCCATCAAAACAAACTTAAAAAGGGTCCCTGGAGTATTTATAAAGGCTCCAGCCTTGAGTGTATGTCCCTGCTTCGGGTCTATGCGGGTTCTCTGGGCCCAGACCCTGACAGAGTGTGGCCGTGCAGCGGAGAAACAGAAGGTGTCGTGGTGTGAGGTCCATTTGTGGAGGACACCCCTCCTGAGGCCTCCCCCTGGTCACCAGAGGTGATGGAGGAGTCCTGGTCTGGGTCTGATCCCCGAGCCCTCCTCCGGTCCTCCTCCTTTTTCCACTTCATGCGCCGGTTCTGGAACCAGATCTTGATGTGGCGTTCGGTGAGGCTGAGGGTCAGCGCAAGCTCCACGCGCCGCGGCCTCGAGATGTAGCGGTTGAACAGGAACTCCTTCTCCAGCTCCAGCAGCTGGGCGCGCGTGTAGGCAGTCCTCGTGCGCTTGTTTTCCTCAGTCTCAGCCATCACATAAGGCCCTAAAGTCACAAAGAAGTGCAGTCTTTACAAAATGATATATGTCCTACAGTATCATTAAAAAACATTATTTCAAGAAGTTTTGTGGGGACAAAACTCTCAACCATAAATAAGCTGCTTCTGTAGTTTATATCCGGAAACAAATGGGACGAAAAGTGGACTGTTTGTCATACCTTGATTATGTGTTTTTTTCTTATTTCTGATAATCCATCCATTGGACCTGGACAGGTCGCCAGCCCAGCAGGGTTCATTTGTTTAATCATTTTGAGCGAAGGCAGGATTTAACATTTTAATATGTAGTGTTTACTGAATAAAATGCCTCTCAGTGCATGTGGCGACCCACGGAAACTCTGCAGGGTATCAAGTGCAACTAATAACTGATCGTGGTTTATGATACCCGAAGTAAACGTAGTTTTTGTAAAAAAAAATTGTTGTTGCATGGATTCGACAATAAAAAAGGAGAACAAGGAGACAAGAGAGCCGAAGAATCATCCCAACAAATCGTGAACCTCCAATTCGTCTCTTTCAAAGAATCCCCTGAGTCCTCGACCCGGTGAAGTTCAGGGTTTAGTGACCGGTGACCGATAAACACGTTTCAAAATCAAGAATAACTTGCATTTAAAAAAAATTAAAAAGTAGGAAAACGTTCAAAAGCGGTCACCTTGTAGATTCTATATCATGGGCAGTAAAAGCCACAGAGCCTCATGGGCTATGGTAACTTTAAAGGGTTAACTCAAAACTTAGATCATCACAGACTTCTATCTAATGTGATCTACATATTCAAAAATAAAAATCGGTGAAATGAATCTGAATAGTGAATCTTAGTTTATAGGCAGAAATAGTTAAAAATCCAGGTATGATTTGTTTTTAAAACACAATATGAACGCAAGAGTAACGAGGTATTCAAGACTTTGATCATAGACTTCCTGCATATAAATATATACACATACACACACATATATGTATGTAAAAAACTTGGACCTATTTAATTCTATTTTAGAAAGATTTTGCAGCTTCAACCTCTTGGAAATGAAACCTAATTGCAATGGAATTATCTCAAAACTTTTCCTAATTTCAAAATGATCTCACAATGAAAAGCCTTTCCGTATAAGGCCCACATCAATCAAAAGTTTGTGTGGTAGGTTTGGAGAATTAACGGCCTATTGTACTCTGTAGTATTCAGGAATTGGGGGTTTAAGATGTGGTGATTTGTAAAAAAAAAAAAGTTATGTACAGAGAAATCCCACATTTTTTTGAACGATAAGACCTGATAACAGCGAGCGCGCTAACCTTCCGGACCATTTACAAGCTGACAAGGTAAACGAAAACACCCACGAACATATTGTTGGGCGCATGATGTCATTGCAGTCCTCATAAGGTTAGTCTGAAACGCTCTTGATAAGAGTCCTTTGGCGATCAAGTAAATAAAGTTCCCATTCTGATTTAATTAAACCGTCAGGTTCCACATTGAGAAATTAAACACAATTACTGATTTTTGAGGGTTTACCTGCCCACTGTCCCTTCCAGGTGTGAGAGTGGGATTTAGTGGTTTTCATCCAGGGGAAAGGGAGGTGATATCTGCTCTGCTCTCCCGGGTCTCCATAACCTGGAGGCTGAAGGGACGGCTGCTGGAGCCCCTGCGGGTGGTGGAGGTGAAGCACACCTGGATCATCCCGCATGCTGGGTAGATTGTAGGCAGGCGCGATGTCAGGGAGGCTTGCCTGCTCCAAGGCTCCCAGGGACGGTGATGTGTAGACCGAGTGAACCTGTCTGCTCATGTAGAGGCACGGCGGCGGGCTGTGGCTGTAGTCATCACCCTGTGATCGCTGGTAAACGCAGGAGTCTTTAAAAACCTGAGTGGGGTAGTAGTGATCTTCTCGATTCATGGCTGGCGAGGACCCGAGGCAGCGGGGGCCGTTTGCGCGCACATGCACCGTACCTGCCCTCCCACGGCGTGGACCTTCAGCTTTACCTGTCTGTGGCGCAACTGCGAGGCCCAGACAGCTCCACACAGGTGTGTCACTCTGTCACCATGTGACCGCGGCGCCCGACTCATTGGTTTCACTGTTTGCTCAGAACGGCAGACCTATGGCGCTCAGTTTCCAGGATATTCTGCAGCTTGGGGACTTTTTTTTTCAGTAAATTGAACAGAGCAGCGCGTAAATCAATTCCACTCTGTAAATACCGCACCGTTTACCTGGCATCCACCTGCTTGTGTCCCCGGACAAGTGAACAGGAGAATCTGCGGCTCCCTGCTTCCACATACAGAGGTAGCATTAAACTCAGAGAGCGTGGCAGAACGACGTTTCTCGTGTAGGACACGTTGGATTACCCTCAAACAAGGCACCAACCTACTTTTTATATGGATATATCTCTTGTCTCCACACTGCACCTGATAAATCGATACGTATGGGCGCAAACATTGGTTGACCCGAGATAAGAGATCCGCACGGAGAAACAGTTGTCTTGGAAACTCAGCTGCAAAAAAACCCGTCCAACACCACAAATCTTTTTTTTCCCCCGCCTTCTGGTCATCCCTCTACCTCTTTCGGAGATTTAAAACGTATCCATTACACTTTTGTAAATGCGTCATTTAACACCATTTTGCGCGCGTGGGCCCGCCGTCCACACACGAAGGGCCCTTGGCGACAACAAACTGGATGCACTCTCACCATGTTTGCCGCCCATTAGCCTGTTGGCGGCCGCGTGTGTGTTCGCCCCATTAAACAGCAGCTCTCGTGGTAAACCAATTAAGGTGGAGAGAGCGACTGAACTCAATTAACCAAGGGGCGCGTGGTGCGCGTCTCCAAGACTCACAAGCTCACCTGCGACGCAACACGCTGTAAAATGCTTATTATGCATCTTATTTTACAGGATAATCCTGCTTTTACTCTGACAGTGTGTACAGTACCAATAGACTATTTGCACTGAGATCTTCAAAAGCAATTATGGCACTTTCCACGGTATCTTAATGGGGCACTCAGCGACGCAATAAAGTTCAAGTAAACCAATTCTATGCAAAACACCCCCCCTGCACAATGGCTTAATGGTATTTATATTTGATCACTGTTGCAAAGAGGAACGAAACAGTTAACCCAGGCCGTTCTCTACTTCAGTGGAGATAGACAACGTGATTTATGAAGCATGACACGCGTTAAAGGCATTTTAGACAACTTTCCAGACATTTTTAATGGGCAGAGGAGAAGAGATGCAACAAAACGCCCTATATGGGTGGATGTGGCCACAAATACGGACAGCTGTGGGAACAATAAAAAGATTCTGGAGACAGGCCAAATGGATGAGGAAAGATATAAACAGCACTACAGCACTTTTAATGCTTGAGCAAATGTCCATCTGCTGCCTCGAAAGCCCCTATAACCCCACAAAACCCCAGGAAAATGCTGCTTGACAAGTAGAGGTTTAATCTCTGGGTTATCATTATAACTGTAACTATTGCAGCCTAAAGTAAATCACATGTATTTGTGTGTCAGAGGCTATTTGTTCAGGAGGAGTCAGGTAAAGTTAGGAGCGTTAAGAAAACTTTTTTTTTTCTCTCCTTTGACAAACAAAAGCGTTTCTGATAGCTGGCCCATACATGTCAGAAAGCTGAACGGGCGATAAAACGGGCCTACCCTGTGGTGACAGGAGCATGGCTTATGTAAACATCATGACCAGGTAAATAAGAACCGAACAATGGTAACGACATTCTAACGGAGATTAAGTCTTGTCTGCGCCAAGTGACACACATTTACACCCCACTGTGAGGCACGTGAGAAGGAGGAGAGCAGAAATGTCGGCAAAAAACAAGATTTCCAGGGAAACTTCCACACAGAGGCTGGCTGGCATTTTGCTACTTCATATCTTGGTGGGGGGGAAAAAAAAAGAAGATTTTATCTAGGCTGTGTGGGGAATTTAAAGGGCTCAACTAAGCATATTTAGACTTTAAAAGCTAATAAGCCAACAGGCTTCCACCTCCTTTTTCTATGAGCAGAGGAATGAAAAGTTAAAGTCCTCTGGTTCAGTTTAACAGCAGGTGAACAACACAGGTCTCCCCCGTCTGTCTGCGGTGGCTAATCAGAGATCTATTTCAACTCTGCCTCTGTGCTTCCAGGATGCTCTGTAGAAGAAATGCTCCTTCCCAAAACAACCAAACTCATTCAAGAAGTCTGTATCTGCCTGTTTTTGTCTCTGTTCTGTTCATCGGCATGTCTCCTGCCTCTGTCGTCTCTGTGTCTGTAGCGCGTGTCCTTATCTCTGTCCAGCCGCTTATCGTGGTCTTGGCGGCCGTCCCTGTGATTATGTTTATGGTCTGTGTGGCCTCCATAACTCCTGTGGTGTATTGGAGGTGTTCTGCTCCTGTCCCGTCGCCTGTCCGGGGACTCGCTCCTCAGACGCCCCCTTGTGGCGGAGTGTGCGGCTCTGGGCTCCTCGGTGCGCCGCTGCAGACCAGTGGAGCGCAGGGTGTTGAGGAGGAAGCGTTTGTTGGTGCTCCTGAGAGGGCATTTCAACCTGACAGAGATGCGAGCAGAGACATTTGATTCAGTCATCCGACAGCTTCAAGTAACACGACTATGAGAAGGACAGATACTGCACCAAAAACTCATGTTTTAAAGGGTTTATCCAGAGTGAAGTGGATAGCACTGAGGATACTGAACCCCCTCTTTATGCATGTCAACCTGATTTAATTCTCCACAATCAAAAGCCAATTAATAATACAATAATTCCCACATTAACTTGCGCTAGTTAGAGCATAGAAACATACTTCTATATGTATTTCAGATGACTGTTTTATGCGATTGAACTGCTTTGTTTTGATGTTTTATTTATAACTTAAGTTGTTCTTAAGTTACAAGCTGCATCTGTCCTCACTGAAGATGGTTCTGTCCTGTCAGCTCTTTCATGAGTTTGCTGAGGGTTCTTTGAGTCCCCGGCCCTGATGCAGGAACAAACAACACCGAGCTCCAAACACTGAAGGTTCTAAGATTCCTAAAAAGTTTTTCACGTCTAAAAAAATAATAATAATAATAGTAAATCAAAAGGAAAGATTTATCGAAAGGGTGCAACGATGGCTTGCTGAGTGAAACTGCGTGTCACATGGAAATAAAAAGGACTCTTGAGGCTCACTGTGTTGGAGTCTGACAGCACTGCCACACTGAGATGCATCAGTCGAATGATATTGGTCTGCTCCAGGCATCTGTATCAGCTTTTACATTCAGCAATATGAATGTGGGTTCGGTCCAGCGGAGCGGTTCCAAAGAGAACATATCAAAGCTAAGCAGATGGATGTGCAGACTTAAGTGGTGTCTTCACGGTTAGCTCCAAACTAGTTTGTGAAACACATGTCTGGAATAAGAAATAAGCGATGACCCCGTGTGTGCATCAAATCTCAGAAAATATATCTAATACATTAGTATATTATCTAGAACGCATATTTCAACCACTGAGAATACAGAGAGGTTAGGAACTGCAGGGGTGGTCCTGGCGGTGTCTGCCATTCATTTCTATTCATTGAACTTATTCGGTGAAAATGTTAAAGGCTGCTTTTATTTGTTTGACTGTAATCCTTTACCTGTAAATTAACACAGCACAGGCTTTTTGAGACCAAGTACACTGAAAAATATCCGCTCTTGCTGTCACAGGCCAAGAACCTGAGCAGTTGGACTAATTGAGAGTGCAAAGTGTAAGAAAACAAACCATACAGACTAGAACTAAATAAACCACCCAGGCTAAGCTGATATGCAACAGTGAGGCATAGTCTATGACAGGCGCATGCAGATGACATTTCAAACACAGTGCTCACCATCCTGCAGGGCCCATGGTCTCTGCTCTCACCCGGGCTCTGTCAGTCTCCTTGAGGAGCTCATCTATCGCGCGCCTGAATGGACAGATCCAGAAAAACAACACACACACACACACACACACAGAGAGAAAAGGAAGTCATTTGAAGAACGACAGGGCGTGGGGAGAAGCTGAGGACAAAGATGGCAAAAAGCTCCAGGTGGAGCCGAGGGGAGAATGATCCATTAATGTGCGAGTAATGCCGAGAGTAGAAGTGAATAATGAGATGTGAATGAATGAGAGAGAAGCAGCAGTGTCCCCGTTTGACCCGACCCGCTGAGTCAGCAGAGTCTCATCAGCGGGGACTCACTGATTCAGCCGACCTTTAACAACACATCACAGGCAGCTAATGTATCTCTGAAGGGCTAATCTGGCCGAAGACACGGAACTCATACGTGTCTGACAACACAGCAGCTTGGAAACTACCGACAGGGCTACACTGCGACTGATGGCGTGGTGTAACAGTTATGGAGGAAACCTGTCTGAGGTGTGCGCAGACGCCAGCGGTTTACATTAACCGAGAATAAATCTTTTAAAAGCTACTCACTTTTCCAGCTCGTTCTCTTCCGCCATCACGTACTGACGTACAGACGTTGCTACTCGTGAAATTTGTCCAGCTAAAATCGATGCTCGCATGCTAATTAACGCACATCTCTTGTTTACCTCTGTGCGAGGTCCTTCAACCGAGGACCCCGTATATTTGGCTGCCTTGAACAGTGCCTGGTCGTTTCCAGCATTCACAAATCCTCCGACCCCCGCCAATTCAACACGTACCTGCCAAATATTAAAGATACGCCGAAATTGTTTGGTTATTGTCGGATATTCTGTTGTTTGTTTTGATGAAAGCAATTAACAAACCAACATGAAAACTTCCTGATATTTTCAGTAAACCGAAAGCATCAGTATAACTCAACTTCTGCATTGCACGTAAAGTTAAAGAGTCTTGTTCTTACGGTGAGTATTAACTAGGAATATGTGCCTATAACGAAACAAAAAAATCCTCGATTATGTACTTTGTTTTTCAACCCTGCAATTGAAAAGTATTTTTTTTATCAGGATTATTTCATGTTTTGCTTTTCAATGTCTGTATTTGCAAACTAAACATTATTGTCAATTTGATAAGCCGTAAACTATTTATTAACATATTAACTTGTACTTATCACCATCAATGGTTTATGTTTTATAATGGTTCAATATTGATAGACTATTTGAAGACATGAATGCACATTTGAAACAAAACGGAAGAAACTTCCTGTTTGTGATTCACGAGCAAAGATAATTTATTTTAATTAAACACCATTTTGTTCATTATTCTAATATCATGCTTATTAAACTTAAAAACATGATACTTAACGTGTTACATAGGCCTACAAATATTTAACATGGGCTTTTGTTATTATTATTTTATTTTATTTTATTATTACATTTACGTTATGATAACCTACATATGATATGATATACAATAGCATTATATACATAACAAACAGTTGTTTTTGTTCTGTGAGGTTAAAGTTGTTAAAGTTGTTGAAGTTGTAAATGTTAGAAAACATTCAGGGAATGTTTTCTAAAAGACCTATAAGGATACAACAAAGTAAACCTTTAGAGATTAGAGAACCTTTACAGAATTTATTCTACAGGTTGTAAACTTTCAATCCTTTTAGAGCGCTCTCTAAAGCTCTAGTTTTATGAAAGCAACTCTAAAGGTTTCACTCGGAAGTCGCTCTGTCGGCATACAGCCACTTCTGATTCTGATTAATGCTGCCATTTTCATATTTGACAAATCAAGAAATCAGTCACGTTTTTGGGCAGGCGGTTAAGAAGCCACCTCTAATTCCGCTCCGGATTGACAGCAGCAAACTCCGCCTTTTCCCATTGACGGACAGCGGTGGGCGGGGTCAGAGCCCCCAAAGGCACGGGGGCGTTTTCGTGCGGGGTTTGCGGAACGGTCCTCTCGTTGCGGCGAATGCGTGATTGAGGTCCCGCAGCTGATAATTGTTGCCCCCCTCTCTGGGGCCCGAGCGCGCGGCGCGGAGGAGCAGCCGGAATAGGTAACATCACATCTGCATACATTCACTGTCTACACGAACGGTGTCAGTGTGTGGCTGGCTTTGCATTGATATTGCCGTTGTCGCTTCTTCTGTCTTCGCTTTTCCGCTCGTGGAGGGTGGGATGGAGTCAGACAGTGGGGGGGCGGGGGTGGGCAATGATTTCTAACAATGTTCTAATCCAAACAAATCGCTCCGGTAGAAATCATGACATAGCAGGTGGTGCCTTGTCGAGGTAAATTAGGACTATGGCTGGGAAAAAAAAAAAAAAAGATTGCAAATTGAATTTTATATCAGGTTGAGTTTTTGTTGTCATCACTGCCATGTCTGGCTGTTGTGGAAAAATAAAACCAGCCTATTGCGTTACTAGCAGAATGGCTGCGGGCCTCTTCTTGCAAGTGGCTAACAGTCTTTCTGGATTTTTTTCTCTCTCTTTTTTTTTTTTTTTAAAGATGAGGTATGACGACAGGGGTTTTTATATATAAAAAAAAGTAGGCTAAGCCGAGAGGAGAGTTTTTCAGTCTGTGGCCTAAAACATCATCTCATCTCCTTTTGAAAATGTAATTCCTGCACGTAGCAGTCCCTGGCCTGTCATGTGCTATAAGATTAGTTTTGTCATTTGTGGAAACTGAACAATGAGCAGAGACAGGTGCATGGGCAAGACTGTCATTTAAGAATATAGGAGGGAGTGCAGATATAACAACAACGCGGCTTTAGACTCATGTATTGAAAATAAAAAGTATTTCACGAGCATTTACCAGTCTTTGTCGTAGTTGTGTAGAATAATCTGTTGCAATAGAGTCCTGCTCTGGTTAAAATAGATTTAAGTGCTTTTCATGGCCAGGACTCTGGAATGCTCACAGTGAGCATGAAGACTTTACTTATTGATAGAGATTACTCACAGGGGCTGGTACCTAAAAAAGCTCTTGTGCTTGACGAGTGTGCGTGTTTGCTTTTTGCCTGTATGAGGCTTGTGCTTGCATGTCTACAAGTCTGAGTGTGATGTGGTGATGTCACAGCTTTGTTATAGGAACAGAGAAGCCTTGTGTCCTCATGATTAATTCATGTCCAGCTGCGGGATAGAGACAGAAGCAGCCAGTCACACACAGACAGGAGCACGTATTTGAAGGAGGCAGAAATAAGTAGCTACCGGTCCGGTATCCAAGGAGACAGGAGGGACAGGTTGTCACAGAAATGGGTAGCCACGGAGACGAGACAAAAAAAGCAGCCAAAACGCAGCCAAGGGGATTCTCATCATCATCATTATCATCATCTGTGCCGTCTGACAAGCTTTCAGGCTGTACCAGGAAGGAGCAGAGCATCCTGCTGGGAGTAGTGCATCTGTTGTGAGCCTCCTCTGCATCCTTCTCTGGCTACACTCTGAATGTCAAGCCCTGCTGAACAGAACAGGATCCAGGTCGTCATGGAGACAGGAGCAGACCCTTGCTGGAACAGAGGCAGGTAGTCAGTGTGGCTTGGCTGGCCCGCTCAGTGGAGAGGCACGCCCTCTGCTGTCCGCTGACGGCATCAGGCCCACAGGGGCTAATAGAGCTTGCTGAAGGTCTGAATGGCTTTGGATGTGAAACGCTGAGGAAACGATCAGTGCATACTTGCTGCATTAGCTCTGGGGACACTGTCTGCACGCTTTATTTCAAGACTGTGCTTTAGGCATGTTCTCTTTCTGTTGCAGAGGAGACTGATTGCATCCACTGTGCATGACCTGAGCCATTCTGCCATTTTCCTTTCTTTTTTTTCAATCTCTTTAGTGGGTTTTAGTGCCATTCACAGCTTCAACCATGTATGCGCCCTCCCTTCTGTCTTTTCCTTGCCTGTTTTTACATCCACTTGCTACTTACTACCACCTGCCGACACTACTTTCCCTCTCTTTTGCTTTCCCTATCCCTCTTTCTCTGATCTGTGTCCTCTCTCTACTTCAATCCCGGATAATTCCCTCTCTGTGGAATTGGAAGATTGGAGCAGGCGAGAGTAAAAGAGAGATTATACTGTCAGATTAGCGGACAGGAGCAGCAATACATAATCTCTGTACAGTTACACACACACACACTGTGCCACATTCGATCTCGTGCAAACACACACGTGCACAAAGCATTTGCCACATGAATAAATGCACAAACTCATAATCAGACACTGCTTATTTTTCCTGAAACATCTGTTAAACCCTTCTGCTGTGCCCTCTGACCTGCAGGGTGATGTGCCATCAGCCACCGGGGGGCATTTGTCCTCTCCGCAACCTGTTCAACCTTTGAAGCTTATGGGATAGGAGTCTGCGTGCCCCTTCCCATCCCTGCAGCCCCGCTGGAGTCATTTGTGCCAAAGTTGAGCTGTGCTGAAGGAGAAGAGATGGGCAGCCCAGGCTGCGAGGTGGATGTCGCCAGGCCGGTGGAGCCAGCGGTGGAGCCTCTGTGTCCAGAGTGTGGGCAGATCCACCGCAGCTGGGAGAACCACCTTTATAACTACCGCCTGGAGGTGGACGACGACCTGGTGTGCCACATCTGCCTGCAGCCGCTGGTGCAGCCGCTGGACACACCGTGCGGACATACCTTCTGTGCCCGCTGCCTGCGCAGCTTTCTCCAGGAGAGGGACTTCTGCCCTCTGGACAGGACACGACTGCAGCTGCAGGCATGTCGCAGATCCAGCATCTTGGTGCACAAGCTGCTAGACAAGCTGTCTGTGTCCTGTCCTTTGAGTCCTGTCTGCTCTCTCAGCATGCCTCGATGTGACCTGGAAGCACACCTCAAACACAGGTAATAAAGATGATATATAGACTAGACAGATCAATGCACGAGAGCTGTGTTTGCACGACAAGCAGGATTTCACAAGCTTTATAGTGGTAATGCAGCTTTATTTCAGCTGTGTCGGAGTTGGTAAGGCAATTAACAAAGACAGAAGATACTTGGTTTCACATGCCATAAGAACTTGCCGGCTTGTTTCTCAACAGAAGCTGTGGGTAAATAATAGATAATAGTTCATTTCAGATAGACCTACCCACCGTTCTTTAACCTTAAATGTCCCCCTCCCATCCAGACGCTTTGGCTTTTGGCCCATTTGGACCAGGTGCTGTGAGACCCTGAAGGGATTATTGAGCTGTAGGTCATGTGACGGAGGATTAGTGGTTCCCTACCGCAGTCATGGGTTGGTTGATCGTGAGCTTCATGTTCTCATTCCACAATCATGCTGGGCAACTTCAACACCAGAGACCTTTTCAACCACTTCTTCTGTGAGACAGCCAAGGGCAACCCTGGTCTGTGGTGAGTGGAACACAGTGGGACGTGAGGTCAGGTTTTGGGGATGACAAAAAGGCATTTTTCTCACTGACCACTTTTGACTGCCACTGACTAAAATTGAAGATGTTACATAGATCTGCTCTGCTATAGGCCATCCAGGATATGTAGTTATTGTTGTAGACAGAAGCTGTGCAAATTCTGCGTATGAGTAAACATTGAAACAAATGCAGCAGTGCTTGGTGAGTTTAAACTACTTGCATTGATATTTCTTCATCCGGCATTGATGATATAATCAGTGTTATAGATCTGCAAGCAGACTTCCTTGTTGGTGGCTGAAGTCTTTTGCTATAAACCCTGGTGTTTTGATGTGGCTTATTGACTGACCATCTAACCCTTCACTTGAGTCGTGGATATTTTACTTAACAAGCTTCACAGGCTGTCTATACCAACATGGTAAAACCCTTTGTGAGTCAGCTGTTTTTGCAGGGCAGCCTTCATTAGCTCTTTATTTTATTGTCTTTAAAGCAAGGCTATGCATCTTTAGCCAAATGAAGGCCAGTGTGACCATTGCAAGGTGCTGGCAAATTAATTAATGTTGTGTAAGAGATGTATTAAAGCTTTTAAAATGACTTAATTATTAGTATCTGTAGCGTATCTGACAGAAGTATGTGTTGTAAGGTTCCTCTTTTGATTTGTTAGAAGAACATCTTTGCTAAATGATAGTCCAAGAACAAGAAAAGTATTTCTCCTGACCAAATAAGAGGCTAAAACTCCCGATTTCACCGTAGCAGATCGTTTAAACCTCTTTGTCATCTGTCTTTTATAGTCTTGATAAGCCTTAGTAAAGGTTGTGCACGTCAATATGTAGTTATGCTGAGGGGAAATGTAGCAAGATAGATCAAATGAGGTCAAATGAGGACTAACGTGATATTCTTTAGCAAAGATTAAACCTCGGCCCCACATGGGTTCACTGCTCCCCTACCCTGCAGCTCTAAGATGCTAACAGGAGCCAAGAGTCTGCTGTCCCAGCGTGTGACATTGTCAGTCGCCATTGTTTATGTTAAGGATTACGAATTCGATGCCGAACATTAGATTAAACGATGGGAGTGCCAGGACACAGTGTTCCATAGTGCAGTCAAGGTGGAATGGTTTATTATTGATAGGGTGCACAGAGTCTATGGCAAATTTACAGCCCCTCTCCCCTCTCAAGTTGAACACATTTTAGTGTGATCTTTAGAGGGATACAGCTTTTTTTTTAACCCACAGTCCTGGTACACATTTCCTTAGGAGGCGTCGTCTATTCTTTTAGGTAGAAACATTCAAGCTGAATGGGGTTGGATGGGGTGCTCAGACATTTTCAAGTCTCCAGTCACCCTCTGCCGGGTTCTTGTCTGAACTCTGGCTGGGTCACGATGTGGCTTTCGCAGTTTTCCATAATCACTTTTCTTGGCAGCATACCTTAGATTATTGTCTTTTTTTGCCCCTTGTCCTAATCAGTCTCTAAATCTGTGTTGCAGAAAAAAAAGATACCACTAACTATTGCTGTCACTATCATAGATGGTATTAATGAAGTTCAGCGCCTGGAATCCATAGCACATGCTCGTTTGCCAACTCCCAGTGGGCTGTAATGCCTTTGGGTGAGGAAGGACTTCTGTGGTCACTTTGCCTTAAATGCCTGTTTGGTGAGGCGACAGTTGTCCTTCTGTGAGAGTATTTCATCTCCACAAAGAAACTCTGTATCGCAGTTAAAGTGACTATGAGCTTCATGGTTACTTATGGAATAAAAAGGGCATCGTCTGTGATTTCTCTGTTTGGCTGAGCGGTCAGATTTAGACGTCCGTCTGTGGTTCCAAATTGATTCTATTCAAGAATGATAGAGGCCGCTGTACTTTTTGGCACATCGAGAAGTTTTCTTGTATTCTTCCCCAGATCTGTACATTGAGTCAATCATGTCTCATAGGTTTGGGCTTGGGTTTCACTCTGGCCTATACCAACTGTGAAGCCCTATATAGCGGTGTGTGTGCCTTATCCTTTTGTTCAGATTGGCATCGCTGGACTTGAGTAGTCAGGTTGTAGAAGTGTGTTAAAGATATGATGGAATAATGTACCATATCTCACTTACAAGAGTCCTAACAGAAGCTTTATGAAACATTTCCTGAAATTGCCCTTGTGGGGAATTGTGAAAAGAAATCTTTCCGTAGGCACCGTGAATGTCAAAACTGATTCATTCTCCCCGATCCAAAGGACTTAAATGACAGCCTTTAAAAGCAAAAATCAGTACAAGCTCTGGTTTGATAAAGGTTTAGTCTCAGAACAATTTCCTGTTGACACTGAGCATGAAAAAGAGGACATGAGAACTCCTTTCACCTGTAAGCTGCCTCTTACATTAAACACTTCAGAGTCAATTAAGGACGTTACCACATCGATCCTTTCAATCTCTCCGTGTGTGCGTATTTTTAAATGTTTCTATTTCTGGATCAGGGCAGAGTCTTAGTTCTCCTCCAGACTTGCTGTCATTTTTAAGGAAACAACAGCGGGGAGTGACAGAACTTAATGGCAGTTAGCACAGGATTTCTGTGTTGGCTTAAAAAGAGACTTGTTATTTCAGTAAATCAGTCAACATATTCTCATTTTTCTGTGCACGTTTTTTTTTTTTTTTTTACATCTCTTCTCTACAAATTAGCGTCTCTACAAAATGCCAAATTAGAATTAGAAATTAGACATTTCTAATTAGAAAAGTTTTAATTAAAACAGTTATATAAAGTCATCTGTGGATCTAGGTCAGATAGGCTAAGTATAAAATCAAAAAAGCTAATGTCGCAAAAGTTTTACTTCAAGATTATTGAAGTGTTGTAATGTCAATGAGGGAGTTCTGTCCTGTGGTTACAAAACAAGCTCGGCTCAAGAGCCCTTCGCCACCGTGGTCTTTTTAGGGAGAAGAGGCTTTCTCCTGCAAACCGTTCAAACAAGTCATACTTGCAAGTCTTTTTCCAATTGCACTATCATGAACTTTGCTATTTAACATGCTAACTGAGGCCTGTACAGTCTGAGATGTACCTTTTTTGAGTTTTATGTAGTTTTGAGGAAGATGAAGAAATATAATCAATGCCAAAACTGATGATAAATCATCATCAACAAAGAAAGCTAAACAAAGTGTGGTGGTGCTGCATCCTACAGTATGTTGGAACTGACTGTGCACTCTCTGACTTCTCTTGTGGAGGCATCAGCAAACAAACGAACGAATTCCCTGACGGGATCAAATTACATTAGATTCACTGAGCTAAACCTGATTTTCTTTATGTGTCAGATGGACTAACAAACTGACACCTGTTGCTTGGTGAAAGGTGTCCTGGGACTCAGTGTCCGCAGACGAGCGTGGACGGGCCACGATGTGAGAGCGGGGATGAGCGAGCGATGGTGACCAGCCCTCCCAGGTCGCCTCTTTCTCCACAGACAGACCTGAGAGATTGCACGCCCTCGCCACACTCTGGACCTGATAACGCCTGCAGCAATGGACCTGTGTGGACGGAAGACGCCGGCCTCGATAACCCTGCCTTTGAGGAAAGCACCGAAGAAGACAGTGAGTTTGGGGTTGCTCAAAGAGAAGAGATTTCAGTTGTTAATGAAGTCGGTGAAGTCAACATTCATCCCCTCATGTCCTCTCTGTCTGTAGGTGTGGTGGGGCTGGAGTGTGTGGTCCCCAGGGTAAAGCGGCCCCTCAGTAATCCGTGCATCCATCTTCTCCGCTCTGTTAGCTCCACCTCCTCTGGCTGGGACTGTCCTGAATCCCCACCTCTGTCTGCTGAGGAAGGTATGATGTCAGTCCTTCATTAAACTGAGCATCCTCTTAAAGCTTAAAGCTGGATACAATAGACCGGAGACTCTGAAATGTTGCAGCTTGTCTTCCCTGTGATTGCAAGAGATTTAATCAAAAAAAAAAAGGATAATTACATTCAGGCAACATTGTACTGAAGTAGTATGTGGAAATTACTTTCAGAAATGCAGCTGTGTAATGTGATCTGTTTATCCATTAGGATGTGTGAAGTTGCCCTCCCTTCCTGAAGGAGAGATTACTGCCATAGAGGTCCATCGGGCGAACCCCTATGTTGAGCTGGGGATCAGCATCGTTGGTGGAAATGAGACACCTCTCATAAACATCGTAATTCAAGAAGTGTACAGAGACGGGGTCATCGCACGAGACGGAAGGCTCTTAGCTGGAGATCAGATACTACAGGTGAGACGATCATTTCTGTTTTGATCTTTCAGCGTTTTTAGCTAACTTTTATTAAAGATATTCATCATTTACTACACACTCTTACACATTGCTATATAAGAAAGGTTATGACAAATTCTTTTGGCAGATTTAGAGGGTCTACATTTCTTTTACAGAATTCTCATATTTTAGGATAAGATGTTTAAAAGGGGTATATATATATAATTCGATTTTGGCCTTTGTGAAATATTCACTGACGATTAAGGTCACCGTTCTTTTCTGAAACTGCCTTTTTAGTTTCTTGACGTGTTCTCAACCATTTTTTTCACGAAGCAGCAATCACAGCCTCCCGAATGTTTTTCAGGGACCTGTGTCTGTCCCTCTCATTAAATCTCGCATTCTCTTTAGGATTTAAGTCACGTGAGGAGGAGAGTCTTCTAGAAAATCCAACATGAGCTTAGATTTTCACAGGTGGTAGCTGGCCTACCAGCTGATCACCATTTAAACCAGGTCAAGCAGGCTGGTCCAACTGCTAAAAACAGCACAACCAGCGCTCTGAGGCCTTTGTTTGATAGCCACATGGGTGTATCCTGCAGAGAGCTCAATCATTTAGAATACAGCAGATGTCTTCTTTTGCATCCACTTGAAGAGAGTACCTTCCACAAACTACCCACTTTAAACTTCCAACGAGCTCAACAGCCTGTAACACTACATCTTATGCTGGCACCTAACTCTTTGCAACCATGTGTCCACTTGTGATCCAGCCACAGGTCATCCATCTGTTCATTTAATCTGTCCATTAAGCCTTTAAACAATCTGTCTTCAGGTTTTTGGCCTAAATTTGATGTTTCAACTTCTGACTCTTATGGCCATATCTCTGAGCGCTCGGCACCTTTTACTCCTGAATTCTCCATTCAAGCAGCAGTTCTGTAATATGGTGGTGCTGGGGGATGATGGTTGCTGAACACTGAATGTTTGTCATGTTTTTTGCAGCTAATTTTCACCTCGGACTTTCTTAACTATTTATAGCAAAACATAAAATTGTCTGGTGGTCAGACCTCAACAGTTTCGCAGCATTCTATGTGTTGCTTTTGTCTATAGTTGTTCTTGCCTTGTAGATGATTTTGAGAAGGTTTCATTTAATCTAAATTCCATCTTCATATACAGTATTTCTTTATGAAATCATTTTGTCCATTTTTGATGTTTGCTTTAAGCAGTATTTTCCCAATACAAATGAATGTTTTTAGCTAGAAAGATGCGATAAACCAGAGTTAGTGCTAGCAAACCTGAATTGATTAATTAAAATAAAGCAGTTCGGGAGCCGTCTCTATTTCTCTTGTACTCTCGGAGACTAAAACAGAGCTAAAACATAGTGAATAATGGACATTCATTTGTCAGGTGGCTGGACGCGTGATTTAAATGATAGCTAATGCTTCTCAGTAGTATCTGAGCACAAATAAAGAACTCTTTTCTTTTTACAGTTTTAACTCTTAAGTTTTCTCGATACCTCTTTCCCCAAGGTGAACAATGTGGACATCAGCAACGTGCCACACAGTTTTGCTCTCTCCACCCTGGCACGACCCTGCACCACCCTGCAGCTAACTGTACTTAGGGAGCGTCGCTGTGCCTCTCGGGCTCCTCCTTCATCTTCCTCCTCCACCCCAGCTGTTCCCCATGCCCCGTGCTCCACCCCTGAAGGCACCCCGTCCAGCCCTGCCACACTGAGAATCACGCTAAACAAGCGAGACTCAACAGAGCAGCTCGGCATCAAGCTGGTGCGACGAACGGATGAATCAGGAGTCTTTGTGTTGGATCTCTTGGAGGGAGGCCTGGCAGCGAAGGATGGCAGGCTGCGGAGCAACGACCGCGTGTTGGCAGTCAACGACCAGGACCTGCGCCACGGCACCCCTGAGCAGGCTGCTCAGATTATACAGGTGTGGATGCATGTTGTCACTGCAGCTGGTTTATTTTGGTTTCATCGTTAAGGACAGATAAATTTGTCACTTCACATTAATTTACAAAGCACCACTTCTGACAACTCTGTCTCTCTAGGCCAGCGGAGAGCGAGTCAACCTGCTGATTGGCCGACCCAGCAAACCCACCCCACCCCCACCACCAAAATCGAGCTCCACCAGAGACCTCTACTGCCTTGACCACTTCCTGCCTAATCACAGCTCTACTCCGAGTCCTGTGCCCATACACCTGTCCCGTACCAGCACCCACAGAGTGAGGAGATGTGTGTGTGTGTGGAAGGGCTGTGTGTGTGTGTGTGTGTGTGTTTCCACCTCCCTCTTGCATGTGATTGTATTTTCAGTTCCACCTTTACATAGAAAGAATGCGGTATATGATAAAGTATGATTAAAAACAGAATTTACTATTATTTAGTGGGATTTTATGATACTCTGTTGCTTTGAGGTTGAGGTTGAGCCTTTTTTTGTGTAGGACCTGTCCCAGTGTGTGACTTGTAAGGAGAAACACATTACTGTGAAGAAAGAACCTCACGAGTCTCTGGGGATGACTGTAGCAGGAGGGCGGGGCAGTAAGAGCGGGGAGCTGCCAATCTTTGTCACAAGCGTCCAACCTCACGGCTGCTTGTCGAGGGATGGGAGAATCAAAAGAGGTGAACACTCCCTTTTAAACTCTGACAACAGGATCAGTTGAACATCGGAACCTCAGAGAGCTCTGAATCTTCTTGCCTCCCTCCCTCAGGTGATGTCCTGCTGAGTATCAATGGTCAGGACCTGACATACCTGAGCCACAGTGAGGCTGTGGGCACCTTGAAGGCCAGCGCTGCCTCACCCTCAGTTCAGCTGCGAGTGCTGGAGGTCACCATGGTGGAGGAGCACGAGCATGACGAGCTGCTGCCTCACACTCACGACAGTGATTTTGATGCCAATTGGTCCCCCTCTTGGGTCATGTGGCTGGGCCTGCCCAGGTTAGCGCACAGAGGCAGCAAGAATATCACAGGGAAAATACTTAAGCTCTGTATATGAATGTGCAAAACCTGGATGTTTGAATCCAGAATCTGTTGTTATTCAAAGATCTTCGGCAACAGAAATTGTTCATGATTAGCTTAAGTTTGTTATAAGTATAAAGAGCAATAAAGTCTGATTTAAGCTCTTTAAGCAGAGATCCAAATGATAGGAAACCATTCTCTATACTGGTATTTGTCTGTCCAGCCCATCCTTCACTCAGCATTCTGCTCTTTTCTTACAGCTACCTGCACAGCAGCCATGAGATTGTGCTGCGGAGAAGCCACCCTGGTAGCTGGGGCTTCAGCATCGTTGGGGGATACGAGGAGAGTCACGGCAACCAGGCATTCTTTATCAAAACCATCGTCCTCGGCACGCCTGCATACTATGACGGCCGCCTGAAGTGAGTGATTAGTTGTTCCTCGCATGACTATCAGTCACTTACGTTAGCGGTCATATAGTGGTAAAATAGCAGGCAGATAAACTGTGACCTCCAGGTTGTGATAGATGAGAGTGGCGTGATGATAGAACACATTCCAAGAACAATGCATCTTTTTTTCGTGTTTATTTAGCTGATTATTTGATGTAATGAATCTCACACTGACATGCATTAGGAACAACTGCATGATGTTCATTACAGTTCAAGATAAAAGACCTATGTGCTTCAACATTGTGAGGCTTCATTAAAAAAAGAAAATCATCTCGTAGTTGTTCAGCAGCTGTGAGAGCTCGGTAGGCAAAGATTAGCAGCGTATACCCTCTTCTTTTTACACCAAGGTTTATAGGCTCTGTATTTTTGCTGCGTCATCACTGGCTCATCTAAAGCAGCTAACAACTAATAAAACCTTGTCTCTGCACATTAATTGTATGCATATAAATTAGAAAAATTTGCATCCGTTGGAGGTATAAAAACCTTGTGCTGTAGTCAAACAAAAGATTTAGTGAATGGACATGTTACTGTTTTTGTTTCTCATAAATTTTCCTGTAGCCTACGAGTTAAATTGTTTGTCTTCCTCTCTGTGTGCCTTTTTTCTCAATATTTCAATTAATATTCTAAGTAGAAAATATTATTTACCCAGAAATTTAAGGACACATGTGGTGTTGATGTATTTTTCCTCCTACCAAGACAGCTAATGTCACCAAAGCTTCTTAAGTCTTGCACCATAGAGCTCCATTGCTGTAAAAGACTAGCTTTTGGCTTGCATGGATTACTCATTTCCTTCATTTTTTTCCTTCATTTGATATGAACATTGAACATTAAAGAAAAACATGATGTGCTTTTATGAAATCATTTTCATTTAAGGATTATTAGCTAATTAATCTTGTCCTCTAACACAACTTGTCCGCATATGATACCACACCGCACCAATCTGTCAGTTCCTGTTTATAGTCCAAAAAGTACATGCTGACATCTTCCTGTGTCGTTCTAGGTGTGGTGACATGATAGTGGCAGTTAACGGCCTGTCGACAGCAGGAATGAGCCACTCGGCACTGGTTCCGATGTTAAAAGAGCAGCGCAGCCGGGTGGCTTTGACTGTGGTCTCCTGGCCAGGTAGCCTGGTGTAGCTAGGACAAAAATCAGCAGGCTACACACTCCGGAGTCGACGCAGAATGTTCTATATTGGGAACGACCTTGGCCAAAGTGAACTGGTACATGCTACTGTACATCGCTCCATACCAGGCTTAATCCAGGACCAAAAGCATTCAGAACTGTAGTAGACCCAGCAGGACTAAGCCTGTCCTGACCAGGTGGGAACTGATCCAGATTGTACCACGTCACTCGACAGACTGCACTCACACAACACACTGCTGTGTTCATATGGTCATGTCTTCACTCCCACAGGGAGATTGGTACTGCAACTGTTAACAGGCGATCTGTGCTGTATTCACTTTACTGGGCAGTGGTAGAATCCAGGGTTGTATTCAGGTGGACGCAACGTCGCAGGTAGAATGTTTTTAAAAGCAAAACAAAAAATTTAAGTGGTCTGTTCCTCAAAACACTTTAACAGATTGTCCTGCCACACCAGCGCTGTATCCATCTGAATAAACCTCAGGCCTTATTAGAAACCTGCCACATCCTGGGGGCTCAGCTGCCCTCAGGCCTCATCACCATGACAACCAGCTGTCCCATCAGCTGGCATTTTATACATGTGTGAATGCGTTTAGTTTGTTAAATAAACATTTCCTTTTAAGGATTGATACCCGTGTTCTTTTCCATATCACAGGAGACTGAAAAACAGTTTGACATTTTAGCAGCATCTTGAAAGGCACTTCAAAGTTTCTGTGCTGTGGAGGCTCACCGTCGGGTCCCTCTACGAACAACAACAACCACCCTAAACATTTGCACCCATGCTGGGCATTCACCTTGATCAGTCTCAATACTAGTAAAACCATACAATAAAAATACTGCATAAAAGGTGGCCCAAAGTATGTTTGACCTCACACACCTGATGTGAAAACTCAGTCTACCTAGATTTAGACTTCTACAGGTATGCAAAGATTGACCATTTAATGCTTTACTGAATGCGGCTTTATTCACATGCTTAAACAAACTATAACAGAAATGTTCCACATCCAAGTCAATTAATACAGCCTCAAGATTTGTCATCTAAAGTCGTGTTGCACAGCTTTGCAGAAAGCTGATTGGTTTCTGCTTGACTGGCTGCAGCTGCCCGTTTGACCTGCTGCACCATCCTGCAGGGCTGGTTCTTTTTGGGTTGTCGTTTCTGGAATGAGAGCACATATAAAACCACCGCATCATGCACAAGGACACAGGAGAAAATTCATTTCTTTAAAATAAAAAATAATTGAGGACACTTTACCTTCAGCTTCCTCTTTGCTGGGTCATGCACCACTCCGTGTCGCCACAGGCTTTCCTAATGAGTTTCCACAACACCAACATTTTAACAGATAGTCAAGGTACATTTCTGTACAAGTACCAAAAAGCTACTACTCTGCGATGTTGCAGAGTTTCTTCCAATTAACTGTTCACGTCAGACACTGCAACATTTGTTGGATTAATGTAAGGGCAGACCAGTTCCAAACAACCTGTGTGCTCATAGTTTCCTTGCTAGTGCCTACCCCCACCCTGAGGTGATTGCTGACCTTCATGGTAAAACTCTTCCCACAGCCAGCGTAGGCACACTTAAAGGGTTTCTTCCCCTCATGGTCACCCAGTACATGATTCTCCAAGTTGAAGCGACGGGTGAACTTCTTGTCACAGCCTTCTCTGGGGCATGAAAACAGTCTCTTCTCCCCGGAGTGGACACGCAGCTCGTGCAGGTGCAGGAACCGGGCGTTGTTGAAGAGCTTTTTGCAGTTTCCACATGGCACCTTGACTGAGTGCAAAGTTATCAAAAATGTGCTAGTTGTGTTTCAGCATCTTACTAACAAATATTAGAAATATTGCATAAAAAAAGAGGCATATTTGTACCTTTATGTTCTTTTCTGTGCTTCAGATATTCTGTCCAGGTTTTCCCCTTGAAAGGACACGATTCAGTGGCACAAGAATAACCTGCAGCAGAAAAAACAATTTAAGTTTAACACTGATTGAAAATAAACAAGCCACACGTTCTGGTAACCAACCAACCTGCATGCACTTTCTGATGACGCTTCAGTTTTCCCTCACTGAGAAATTCTCTTGTACATCCGCTGAAAGAGCAGCTATGTTAAAAAAAAAAAAAGTAGTTTAGGAGGCGCCAAGACTAAAATGATTAGTCATACATCCATTTTTAAGTTACCCACTGAAAAGGCAGAGGCTGTTGGTGCTCACACTTGTGGGTTTTCAGTTGGCTCTTCTTGTTGAAGTCCTTTCCACAGCCCTGAATGTCACACTAAAGAAAACAAAGAGACGAGTGCAAAAGTGATGCAGAATTACAGTCAATCACAGCAAGAGAGACTTGCAAAATAAAATTAAGTAGTATAGGAATGATATCTGTACTTTATATAGTTTTTCCTGGTGCTGGTGGACTCGAGCCATGTGGTTCTTCAAGCTGGCATTTGTGACAAAGGCTTTAGAGCATCCATCACCCAGACACCTGGAGAGCAGAGCAGGTAAAATACTGTGGAAAAAAAACCCTGAAACTTTCTTTGCCGGAGAATTTCAGTCAGGGACGAGGCAGCTTACTTGTGTGGCTTCTCCCCACTGTGACTCAGCTCATGTCTGTTGAGCTGATAGCGAGTGCAGAAGCTCTTGTCACAGGTCTCACAGGAAAATGGTTTCTGACACAAAGGAAGCAAAAAAAAAAAAAAAAAAAACTGTGCCATCAGAAGTCATTCAATCACAACTTTTAGCTGTCGGTGAATCTCCTGCCAGCTGTTTACACATGTTCAATTTGACTTCTCGTATTCCCGAGCCACTTACCAGCCCTGTGTGTTTACATAGGTGAGCCTCTAGCTTCCACGACTTACTAAACGTAGCCTTACAATCAAAAAAAGAGCAAACATAGCTTTTTTGGCTTTGCAACCTTTCCCCCATCTTTAATAGGGGTGTTAGGGGTTGTGTTGTGATTTGATCACAAATGTAAGTTGGTAGGACACAATGTGACCCACAGCCATAAGCTCACCTGTGTTTAATTTATCTTATTGGAATGTACCATTTGTGGAGGAGAGCGGGGTGCCTTGGCTCATTCAAACGGAAATCTCAGGATTTCAGGATTTCTCAGGAGAAATTTTATAACACATTATTAAGTCTCCCACACTCAGTGGTGCATGTGATGTTAGATGCTGGAAAATGATTTAACTTCCTTAGTGTAAAAGTGATTTCACCTCTACCCAAACACTATAAAGTCTAGGGGTCTTTCCTCCACACTGATTGATACAAGCTTTAAAAATGTCAGCGTGTCGACTTGCAGGATGTACCCGTATCTGCTGATCTGCTGTGTGGTGCACAGGCAGGAAGGGAGGTGACTGCACGTCTCCATTTATCAGACACATTCTGAATTTACTCCTCTAATATTTATCTTATCAGTCCTCCAATAACAGTCTCAGATAGGTGTGATTTATTGTCGGAGAAGTTGGTTTTCCGTGTGATCCTTTGTCACGAGAAAGAAACAAATTAGTTTGTCTTTTTAGGGGGGGGGGGGGCTAGAAACATGTACTTAAAGACTTTTCATTGAGTTCTTTTGTAGTTGTTGTGAATCTCTGAGTCAGTGTTTTTGTGTGCGTGTGTTTTGTCTCTGAAGTTGTTTTTCTCCTTTTATTAATTTTGAAATTTTCTTTTAAATTTTAGATTGTGTTCTAGTTGTAATTCTTTTCTCTCAATACTTAGTTTGTGGCATTTTTAATCTCTTTGTTAATCTCTTTTTTTCCAATTCTTTCAAGTCTGTAGAGTTGTTTTCTGTCGTTTTGAGGAATTTTTCTGGATCATTTTGTCATTGTTTTTGCACCTCTTCGTGGTCTTTTGATTGACTGGCAAGTATCAAGCGGCATCCTGTAAGAATTCTCTCAGGCTCCTTGGGCCCCTGGGCCAGTGCACAAAGTAATCCTTTCATGTCTATCCATTATAAAGCAATATCTGTTCAAAATGTGCTAGAGTTAGACACCGCTATTCCACACAACAAAGCCTAGAGCAACATAGCAAGTATTGTTTCTTTATAAATTCAATGTGTCGTTCTAGATCCAAAAAGATAAAAGGCCTTAAAACACATGAGCCTGAAATTCTAAGGCTAGAAAAGAGTACTAGACAATCAAATGGCACTATCTGCTTGTCTAAACATTACAGATCACCCTCTGCGTCCATGCCCTGCTCTCATGTGAAACCTTTGACTGACTTTTGTGAATAAGGCCTATTGAGAGCCTAGTGGGCGTCACCTCAGTGCCCTCCCACGCTTCAGGTAAGCATGCCTGGGTCAGTTGACATTGTTATCAACCTTCTCCTCTTCTCATCCAGCCTCCTCTCACCACCTCCACCTCCACCTCCGCTGTCAGGGATAGGATCAATACAGCTGGCCCAATATCCACATATAACGCCATGCTTACACCTGGCTGTCTCTGATAACCACACAGACTCTCACCCCACACATCACACACAGACATGTGTTCTGCTTGTCCTGCAATGGGATTTTTTTTTGCTATGCCTTTATCAGACATTGGAAACCTTCAGGCCTACTGCCAAACAAAAAAAAGAAAAACACCCACAGTTGAATCACTGTCACAAATATAACTCTCATGACCACTTTGGGTTTGTTTTATTAAAGAACTAGGGGAGCGTGAGAAATTGTGAGGCCTTACAGAGACATAAGGAGATTGTTGGGTTAAAGCGGCTTCACTCCAGTGCAATACAAATGAAAGGCATTTCATTTATGGACTTCACAGCACAGTGACAAAAGGAATAAACCCTATTTACAGATTGCTGTTCTTACAGTCATACTGTATCTCCTTCCAGAATGAATGCTCCTGTTACTCCTGATACAAGTCAACACTGTCAATACTTATTACAGGGACTCACACTGCCAGAGGGCTTTTAGTAAAACTGACAATAAGTCTGAATTCTCCTAAAGTTTCATCTCAGACCCAAGCCACAAAGACCAAAAGTCTCTCTCAGAGTGATTCAACTAAGGTGTGCAGGCTTGTAATTGTGAAATGTCATATCTGTATATCTCTTATGTGCAGCAGTTCTACACAAAAACTTTCGTCTGTGTTCGCGTCCAATTATCTACTGTTTGAGTGCGTGTGTGCGTGGGGGGGGGGGTTAATAAGTAACACCTGGGTCGATACAGCTGCTCCGAGCTGCTGGCTGAGCTGACAGACTCAATCTGTGTGTGTCAAACATGTGTGATTAAGGAGTTCATAGTGCTCCACAGCTTTTATCCACAAGCCAGGTCTCTCGGCCCTCCACCCTCTTGCTTGCTTTCTCTCTCCTTCTATTTACTTTTTGTTTCTTCAATCAGTAACTTCCATGGGTCACGCTGCTGTGGTGTGTCAGTGACATCAAACACACACAAAGGGCTTACTGTAGACATATAGGCAAGACGAAAATCTTAACAGGACAAGGCAAGCAACAGCTGAGATTTAAGAAAGCTGGGGGCGTTACATATGGGAGGAATAAGCAATACATAATGTACAGAAAACCGAAGATAACGTTTCACTTATCTAAATTCGCCCAAGCAAAATCCAGACCCCAGCGATCAATACCAAGAGCTTTGGCTGCCAACCTGCTCATTGATTGATTGCATTTTGTTTTCCTGGTTTTATCACTTCAGGTTGTTGAACACTTATTACTCTGTCCTGATAAGACCGGTGTCTGAATTCCCTGACCTCAGGCCAGCAGGGTTATGAAGGTGCAGAAAGACAACCTCTGTGAGTTTATCTAAAAGAGGACTATTGTTCACAACGGATTACGAGATTCATTTTCCTCACTGCGGAAGTATTTTTTCACTTTTTCACAAGTACCATCATCTGCAACTTTCTGTCCTGAGAAACAAAAAACAAAAATCAATCGATGAACACACAGAAATTCAAATAGAATTTCTCTGGACTTTGTTGTTGAGCTCCTTCCCAAGCTGCTGGCCCTATCTCTGCAAACTGGCCCTAATTTGTGCAAATATTGGAAAAGTACTGAGGTGGGGTGAGATAACCTATTTGTCACATAACCAGCCAGCCATTCAGCCTCCACTGATTAAACAGTTCACATCAAGTCGTCCACAACGACACACAGGTGTGATGAGCGCTCATATAAATCCTCATTTTTCTCCTATCAAACATTGTATAACCATTAAACATATCTTTATTTGTACAGAACCCACTCAAGCAGAGAGAATAAAACTAAATATTTATTGGTCCTTTCAACCAATAATTTGCAGCTGATCGTCTGAAAAATGCATTCAGATCCAGACATTAGATATAAAAACTAAACAGCCACGTCATGCTTTTATTTTTTCTGGTAAAAAGTGGATTATGAATGTTATTTTTGACTCACCAGATTCGTATTGAACCATATCTCTTTGAATTTTTTTTCTGTTATGGTGTCCACTTACTTCTGAAACTTTCACTAATATGAAACAACTGGATGGCAAAACAATGCTACCTGAATAAGAGAAAAAAGATGGAACACTTCGCCTCCAACAGACTTGAGAAATCATAAGCCTGATGGTTATTGCTGAATCGTTCCCTTAACAGACCAATAAGTCTCACCTACTGAAATAAAGAAGCATCTATGGATTATTATTCGGTAAATTTGCTGTTTGGAGGACAAGTCTGACTATGTCGGTTGGTCAATGCACATCCAGGCGCATACTGCCACCTACTGCACAACTAGTGTAAGCTCTTGTGTCTGTGACCTCATCGCTTTTAACAACATACCTCGTGGGGTTATGGGGAAGCTATCACACCCTATACAATCTGTTAGTTTCGCTTATAACCTCCCCCCAAAATCTTCTCGGATTAAACATACAAACTTCTGAGTGAAACAAAGCTGGATCCACAGCTTTTTTTTCATTATATCATTCAATTTGAAAAAAATCTCCAGTCTTAATTTGTGTTTCCTATTATTCAACCTGATGTCATTACCTTTGGAAATTTTAGTAACTCAACATGAGAGGTTTGGGGGTTCAAACTGTGGATTAAGACAGCGTAATTTGTACTAGTCACTGAATTATAGGTGCAGCAACAAGTCCTTTCTGAAGCTGCAACATAGACTCTGCTTTCATTAAATGGCTCAGCTGATTAAACTTTGAAGGTTGACACTATATATTTCTATTATACAGACACAAGCTGCTCTTTGGGCCATTTTCTTTCTTCCAAACTTGATGACAACCATCGGCTCACACTTAAAGGACCATTTGTAAACTGACAAAAATCTAAACAGCAGCTACTTTAATGAACATTTTCCCTTCCAAAATTCATTGCCACTAGTCCGACATCGGGAGTTGCAGCCTTTTTAATGCTCTAATAATTCTGTATGCCTGATCAGATTGTTGACCGGTGATATTTGCCCTCAAGACACTACATTTGGGCGATGTGGAATATTTTCACTGACAGTGTTGTTGGAAATATTTACATCATAGCCTCAGGGACTATGTAATACTGACAAACAGGGACATGTCTGAACAGGAGAGATCGTGGTTTGTACACAGCCATTTCCTTTGTGTTCTTTCACATCTAAAGCTGGACTTAACTGCTGCCAAAAGTCTTCATTTGCACCATTTAAAACTGCACTCGGCTTCTTACTTCTAAATACAGATGTGAAATGCTTGTGACACATGAGCCAGTCACCCTCAGATCGCCGGTGAAATGAGTGCTTTTGATTTCATTTTGAGCAATCAAAGGAGGAGAATCATCACCGGGTGATGGCTCGTCGTGGCGTTAAAACATTCATTCAAATGCAGGAACAGAAAACGGGACAAGAAGCATGTGTACAAATATTTTTATTTGTTGAGCAGTTTATGCCATGAACTCGTAAGGGATGGGCTCGAGCAGCTGGGGCTCGTTTTTCTTGCTGCTGACAAAGTGAGCCCCACGGGGAGGAGCAGGCTGAGGAGGCAAAAAAAAGAGGAAATATTAAATCAGTTATAATAAAATGTACTTATCGTGCGCACAAAAGAAATTCAACACGTAATGTTTTAATCTGATGTCGGCACACTGGCCGGTTACTGTCACAACATATTCCCCCACAGAAGATAATTTACAGGTACATCTAGTAAATTATTCATCAACCTTTTATTCCCAAATTCACGTCCAGTGACCCACAATAAAAGGAAACTAATCGATTCAGCCCATACCTGGCGTTTCAGTTCCACCCAGGTGCCTTTCTCCTTGGCTTGCAGCTTCTTGCTCTCGTTCTCTTTGACGCGCTGCAGGAAGCTGTCTCTGCTCTTCGAGTGCTTCACGTGCTCAATGCGCACATTAATCCTCTTGGCAAGGATCTTTCCTCTGCGAAAGCCAGAGATGAAACCAATTCATATGAAATACGTTGAGAACAGAAACTGAGCAACTAGGTAGCTATTACTCAGTTTTCTATAAAGCTGTACAGAAATCTTCATTCCTGTGCTGTACCCTTAATTTCATCCAGGTCTAAACAGGTCATTAGGCTGGAGTGCTTAAGGATGAACTGCTTTACCCCACATGAATGACCACCGAGGACAGACAGGTTCCAGGTGGCAAAGTGAAGATGGGGTCATTAGATGAAGGTGTTTCACCTCTAGTAAAGTTTTAAAAAAATCACTTTAAATGTTACCTAAACGACAGACATTAACTGCAGTAGTGTTCAGAAACTGTATTTAGCCAAAACACAAATAAGCAGACCAGCTAGGATATCTTCAGTCTCAGCAGTACAGTGAACACTTGTTACTATCAGAGAGTGAGTATCTGAACAAAACACCAGATCTAATATGTGTTGAATTACTTGGTCGTTAAATTTTAAAACTTCTACACTATAAAAACATCCAAGTATTTTAGCGGGCACCAACTATATATAAACCCACATCACAAAATTATAGCCACGTTCTACTTACTTGACCTGCTTGTTGACAATGATGCCGACAGCATGTTGGGTTACATTGTAGACACGTCCTGTCTTGCCATGGTAGCATTTATGAGGCATACCTTTCTGAATGGTACCTGTGCCCTGGAGAGAGAACACAACACAATGGCATTACAATAACACTGTCTGCATAAAGGTTTGACTTTGTATTGAACATTAAAAGGCCTCATTAAAGAGACTGAATACAATAAAATATGCTCCGTCATGCCCCACCTTGATGTCAACGATGTCTTCCTTCTTGTAGATGCGCATGTATGTGGACAGGGGGATTGGGCCTGTGAAGTACAAAAAGTCAGTTAAAAAAAAACATTTAAAATCAGCTGTAATGGACAATTCAATTCTGGACAATTCTGCACCTCCCAAGAAATGGGCAGTGTACTTCAGACTGATGTTAGACTCTGTTCACACCCTGTCTGACCCAAACAGAAGTGAACAGCTCTGTGTACATCAATTCACAAGAGGGAGCATCTCAATTGACTTCATGTTTCATCCTAAAAATCAATAGCAAGTGTGGCCAAGTCTACTAAAAATCAGAAGAAATGAGAACTCAGACTGACTGCGTTCAATCCTTTTACTGCAGGGTGTAGACAAAGTGATCCACGCGGCGTACGAACCAGGTTCACCGCTCATTTTGTCACATTACCTCAGTGTATTCAAAGTGACGTAACACCAGAAAGTTGCCAACTTTTCTTAAAACGCAAAAAAATTAATTTGGGGAAATCTGTATTTTTTGATAATGGGGGGGGGGGGGGGGGGGGGGGGGGGGGGTTTAAAATCAGCTGAAATCTATTCCTTGCCATTCTCCTGACATACAAAAGAGTAGTAGATCCTGGCACTACTGAGGACGTCAGCTGCTCATCATTTCCCCACACACAAATATACATTCATACTACAATAAAAATATTGCCAAATGCAGTCAAAGTCCATACTGGACATGGTTTGACCAATCCAATTCTTCTCAATATTAGTAGGCTATCCACACACTTACTTAAAGATCCACTTGTTAACAAGGTTCAAGTCAACGGCAGGTGTGAACAGACTTATAACTTGCACTTAAAAAAAAAAAATGTACTCACCATGCTTGCGGAATGGCCTGCTGAACATATACCTGGTCCCCCTCCTCTTGCCTCTGGTGTTCGTCATGATGCCTGATTACTAGGGAAAGAAACCCAAAACATCTGTTAAAACAGGGCCTGGTGATTTTCTTCTATTACAGATCTGAATTATTTTGAACATTCAAAAATTCCATTTCAATTCACTACTAAGGATGATCTGGATAATGATTCGTCTTTAATAGAAAAAGTTCGCAAGTTGCGCTAAGGTTTTGAGGGCGACATCCATGCAGAAATAGTTCAGTTTGTCGTAACCCAACAGCTGACTGGTGCAGGTTGCAAAAAAGACTGTCTCAAGGTAAATTAGCTGGCAAATTCGTAATGTCACCAAATCCAATAATGATGGTCTGGTATAAGAAGAACCACGGTAACGATTGGCCTAAAATTAGATAAATTCCAACACACTAGCCAGTTTCAGCAACTTTCTTGTATCGCTGTAACCAACGCCCTTTTACCCATTTTTACCCACGAAAAACATTGGATTGAATGTATTTCAGGGGGTTGTCAGAGGGAAATACGGTTTCTAAACAGTTCTCAGCCGAACAGGGCCGCATGGAGAGCCACGCTGCTGGTCCTGATTGAGATTTAACGACCATTACCAGCCTACAGACCCATGTTTCAACCAACAATACCCCAGAGGTGTGTAAAGAAATACCTTCGGTGCATGTGTGCATGGCAGTAAGTGCGAAAACTGCAAAAAATAACAAGGAAAATATAAATTAAAACGGAGAACAACTTACCCCCGGTCTCAACAAGATGGCGGGTACGGCGGAAAGAGAGAACGAAGGCCCCCAAACTCCGCCTTGTGAAGCAAAATTCAGGCAGGCCACAACATCGCCTGAACTGAGATTAAATACGTGGTAAATGCTCAACAGACTCATTGACTAAATGAGTGAAATTCTTCATGACGAAAGGATGCAAACCAAAGATATTCATCAAGTTGAATGATGCGACCAGATCAGATTTAATAAAAAGTTTTTTTTTTTCACTGTTTTCTATCTCATTTTGAGACAAGTGAGCTTATTGTGTATATAATAGAATAATAGTATTTAATAGTAAATATGCACTTTTGTACTTATATTTGCAACAGTTTTAATATGTTATATTACGTTCAAATCTATTGATCTGTAATAATATCCGGGGAAAGCGAAACCTGTTTTTTTTTTTTTTTTTTTTTTACAATGACCTTTAGAAAAGACGTTATTTAATTTTTTTTTACAACAAATAAGCCTCTCTTTCACATTTAGGACACAAACGTAACAGTCAAAAGCTTCTATAATCGACAGTAACCGAAAACGGAAGCAAGCAGCAGTGCGTGCTCTCGTCTTCTTGAGCTATTAGACCTTCCTCTGCGAGCTCAGTAGAACAGCTCGCCTGTCCTCACGAGAGGATCCAGCCCAGTCTTGTCAGCTCGCAGCGGTCTTGTGGAAGATGGCGCTAGTCGAATGGAAATCCTAATGACAGTCTCCAAATTTGCCTCTTTTTGTACCATGGTGAGTGCACGGTCGTCTCATATCAGCATTTTTCTGATTATAGACTGATACTGAAATTGTGACTGCACTGTTATTGGCTATTAGAGCCGTTTAGATATACATTAAAGCAGTTAATTCTACTGGCTGTGCTAGCCAAGCAGTTTTCGGTATGTAGCGAAGCGAGCAGTCACCCACCGCCTTTACTGCTCTGCTTTTCTTGTTCACGACATTACACGGACGCTCACTAGTGTCGAATGCTTTTTAACTCGTTGCTTCACAGCTTAGTTGGTCGATATTTATCACAACTTGTGCGAGGACGGTGACAGTGCACCTGCTGTAGATTCACTGCTAACTTGCTAATGTAAAGCTAAACCAGTGTTTCAGCTTGCCAACAACTGGAACAGCTGGATTATGGGTGCATTCAGTCTGTGAAACGACTCGTCTCCATTATGTGTGGGGAAGCAATGAACACAATTCGAAGTTATTGTGTTGGCCTTTCACAAGCTATCGGATATTATTAAAGCAGACAATGACGACATTGTTTAACATTAGCTGCGCAGTTGTGCACTCGCTCCAGGTCCTCTCTGCAGACTGTTTCTGTCTACACATCAAATCACAGTTCATTGGCCCTTACCGAGGCATATCAGAGGAATATTTGCTTCCCCAAACAGCCACCGCATCATGTTCAAGCTTGTTTTGCCTCTATGCTGAGACACTCAGTTGACATCCAGGCTGAGTTTTACGGTTAAAAGCCTCTTGAGATGGGTTTAATTACTGGCCAGCCCACCTTTTAATGTAACGTCAGAATTACGCAAGCTTTTATCTCTGACTACTCTTGAGCTTTTAGGCACCCATTAGATTTTATTCTTTTATTTTTTTTTTAACCAATTTTCTTCGATGTGGTAGATGCATACTGGTTGATTTCAGAGGCAGTGCTGATGAGTTCTGTGCTTTATCTGTGCATTTACAGGGCGCCAATGCCTCTGCTCTGGAGAAAGAGATTGGATCTGAGCAGTTTCCAGTCAATGAGCACTACTTTGGCCTGGTCAATGTAAGTGACCGATGTCTCTCCTGTGCAGGTTCAGAATAAAGAATACTCCCATTACATGTCCTAATTCTAATTTGAATTATACTGTGTAGCGATTGCAGCTTAACTGCTGACACGGATGCTAAATCAAGTGATTTGATAAGACATATAAGCACATTCCAAAGCATTTAATATGAATAGAATTTCATTGCCATTTGCAGATATGACAGGAGACTTGTAAGTGGGTTACCAAGACTACCCATAATGTTTGATCTGTTTTTGCATTTCTACTGATAAGCAGCAACCTCCGAACTACAGACTTCTACATTCTTGCTACTGTCACGTTTCTACACATGTAGGGAATATTATAGAAACAGCATATTTGTTCCAGTCAAAGAGAAACTGTAAGATTAAGCTTTAAGATAATTGTTCAGGGCTAATTTTTCCTGTCAACCAGATTATCAGTGGTTCATGTCACCTCTCCCAATCTGATGAAAAATCATTCAAATCTTGGTAGATCAGGCAATGTTTCTGGTGCCGATTGCATTGATCTCAGAGGGCGTTTTTGTTTTCATTGTTATGGTAAAATTCATTTGAGGTATATGTTAATTTGTGTCTTGTGTGGTTTATTTTCCTTTTCTTTGTTTTAAAGTTTGGGAACACCTGCTACTGCAACTCGGTGCTGCAGGCTCTGTACTTCTGCCGACCATTCCGGGAGAAAATCCTGGCGTACCGCAGCCAGCCTCGGCGGAAGGAGAACCTGCTCACCTGCCTGGCTGACCTGTTCCACAGCATTGCCAACCAGAAGAGGAAAGTGGGTGTCATACCACCCAAGAAGTTCATCACGCGGCTTCGAAAGGAGAATGGTGAGTGAAAACTGATCTTTTTAGTGAGAAAGCGGTGACGGAGGGGCGTGTCATCACTTTTAAGAACTGCATCCAGAACATCTCGTAGTGCCTGTGGAACTTGTGGAAGCTTTAAAGTATCTCTCCTACTTTAATCCTCAGAGCTGTTTGACAACTACATGCAGCAGGATGCCCACGAGTTCCTGAACTACTTGCTCAACACCATTGCTGACCTGCTTCAGGAGGAGAGGAAGCAGGACAAGACGAATGGCCGCCTTGCCAACGGCACATTGGACTCCCAGAACAACAACAGCAATGCTACGCCCGCTCCTACCTGGGTCCACGAGATCTTCCAAGGCACTTTGACCAATGAGACACGCTGCCTCACCTGTGAAACGGTGAGATGCCTTATCCGTGTTTTAAAGACATTAAACCACGCAGTATTACTTAAAACTGAAGCGGGTATATTTTATAATCTCATTTTTTTGTGTTTGCTCGCTCTAGATAAGCAGCAAAGATGAGGACTTTCTGGACCTCTCTGTGGATGTAGAACAGAATACATCCATCACACACTGCCTCAGGTAAAGCAACACCATTCCATGCAGAAGCATAGTAGAATTGGGATTTTCATTTGATTTATGTGTTTTTCTTGTGACCAAAAATATAATTTGATTAATCCAATTGTTTTGGGAATCATAAGTGACAGCTTATTTAACCGTAACCCTCTTTTTTGAGGTGCTTTAAAGGTTTATTGTGCAATGTTTTCAACATTGATGATTGATTTTTCTATCTGTTTTGGTCGTAGATGCTGTTGCTGTAGCGCATAATAATTAATTAATTAATGCAATTCTTAAAGGTCAAATTCAACAGAAATCCTAATCGGATAAATAAGGAAATTAAAAACAAAAAGCATTTCAATCTGTTTGTTCAAAATTGCTTTTAATGTAGTGAATTTGAAGTTTAGATGGTTTTCTTTTGTCTTTCTTTTTTTCTTAGAGGTTTCAGTAACACAGAGACGCTGTGCAGCGAGTACAAATACTACTGTGAAGAATGTAGAAGCAAGCAGGAGGCACACAAGAGGTCGGTATAAGGTTTATTCCTTTATCAATGTTGTCCAAACATTCTTCTTTTGGGCGTTTAAATCCTGTCTCTAACGCTGCATTTTTATAAACAAAAAAATTCCTTTAAATGTAGGATGCGTGTAAAGAAGCTGCCAATGATCCTGGCTCTGCACCTGAAGCGCTTTAAGTACATGGAGCAGCTGCAGCGCTACACCAAGCTGTCCTATCGTGTTGTCTTCCCCCTGGAGCTCCGCCTGTTCAACACTTCTGGGGACGCCACCAACCCCGAGAGGTTATACGACCTGGTCGCCGTGGTAGTGCATTGTGGGAGGTGTGTATGTGAACACGTAGCCAGAGTACAGCACCTTCAAACCTGTCACCACAGCAACCAAAGGCATGCAGTCAAGTTGGTGTTCGAACAATAATACTCGTTCTGACCTATTGGTACATGATTTAAAAGTATCTAAATCTACCTGGCAGGAGAAAAGACGGGCCCTCATCTGTCATTGTTCAGCTTATTATCAGTTCTGCTTTTGATCTGGTGTGAGTGGGAGTTGCTTTATCTGTGTTTATTCAAGGAGTTTCCCTGCTTTTCTGTAAGTTCGTGCTGAAACAAATTCCTGCCCTCCTCGAGAATGAAAGGAACAAAAAAAAGCCAAACTTACTGTAACGAGAGTGGATGAAGTGAGCTGGGAGCCCTGAAAATATAAACAATGTAGTTTCCCCAAAATGAAAATGTTTCTTGGTCAACTAGCAGTTGGAGTTTACAGCAAATGCTACGCCGTTTCCCTCAGGCTCAGGGGAGACTTCATATCAGTGCATTACCATAATGATGGGCTATGCTCAAAATTTAATGGCTGCTAATTTGACCAAGAAAATGTAGGGGCTGACTTCTCAACCACAGCCTGTTCTGCTTATGCTATGTGTCAGTTTTTATAGTGTTGAGACAATAATTAAATGATCTGTAAGAAAATTCTCCCAGTGAGGCTCAGAGCCGCTAGAATCAGTCAACAAAAAGTTTAAACTTGCAGCAAGGAGACAAGTCTGTGCATCATATCACAAAGGTGACACGGGGTTGTCTGAGTTCTAAAATTATACTTCTACTATTTATGCTTTCTACTACTGAAGCATTAGCCACATGAGGTCATGAGACATTCCCTCCTATCATTGTCTATGTTAGATGAGTACAGTGTAGTTCTTTGTTCAATAGATCAAGGTTCATATAGAAGATGAACCAGAAAAAATAGGAAGCCTCCTTCAGCATCCAAGGCTAAACTAACAAGATAGGACACTTCTAACACAGTACTTCCTGTCTTATAGTATCACCTCGTGAAATTTTTCTAACATTTCCCTCCTGTTTATACTAGAAGAAAAGAAGAGTAAATCTCTATTTACAGAATATATATCTATATATATATATATATATAGATATATATATATATATATTCTACACTTCAAGGAGATTTTCATTAAAAAATCATTGAGAATTCACTCGGGGTCATGCAGGCACTGCTTGGCAAGTTAGCGTCATCTCCATCATCCTGGTGTAGCTCGTCGTCATCGTCACTCTGTACCTGCTGATACATTGTGTGGGGAAAAGTGGTCTCAGTCACTCTCTGGAATAGTCCTCTTAGGCACGGGATACAACAGCAACCACAGGTGACTCGTATGGCCACTACAACAGACAGAGATAGCAGTACAGAAGCAGCTAGTCTGCTCCACCAGCCAAACCACCTCTCCATCGTTGATCCCGGAGTCCTCTGCTAGTTGTGCAGAAAGTGATGCGAGTCCCTCTAAGGCCTTGGTGATGCTGCCATCTGGGGAGGTATTGTTAGGAATAAAGGTGCAACAAAAGGTTCTAAACATCTTACACAAAGCGCTGTTGGTTGTAATGGATGTAATTTATCTCCATTCTTAGTTATTGTTACCCACCAGAAAAGAAAAGATTCAAAACCTGAAGGCTACTTGATTTCTAGCTTTAAACTCATCTGGGACTCCCTATGCTATCTATGTACACTATTTTCAAATGAACTACCAGGTGAGGTTGAACACTTGTGATGCTGCAGCTGCTCAGGAGAGAGTTTGTGACCCAAGACTTTAAAATGCCCCACAGGGAATAGATGAAAAGGCACCAGTAGTTGGGCCATTGTGCAGCTGCCCTGCCAGTTAAGCGGAAGGACATGCCTCAGTTTCACATCCCCACACATTATCTGCCATACATTATCTCAAATGGAGTTAATCCTGTGCTAGTTGGAGTAATATGCATGCGTAGGACTATTAGTAGTAAACAGTAAACCCATTTCTTTTTCTGTTTCTGCCATGATTTTCTTCTACCTTGACTTAATTTTTCCATTATCTTTCCACCAATCGTGCTGACTGTGGGGGACGTGCACAGTGGTTTCTAAGGTCTATTATCAAGTTCTTTCTTTCATCAGGGAGATAACACTGTTTACAAAGTGTGTCCCATTATCACTCTTTTCAGGAATTCCAAATCTAGGAATTATTTCTTTTACCAGTGCTTTTGCACTTACTGAGAGTGCATCTGCTCATGTGCATGGAAATACTTTACCCCATTTGGTAAAAACATCTATTATCACCTGGCAGAATCATTCCCCTTCACATTTATTTAGTTCAATGAAATCCTTACAAAAGTGTTAATGGTTACTCTGGCTTAGGGCATTGTTCTCGTTTTGGTCTGAGATTGCTCTGTGGATTGTGTTTTTCACATATTTGACATGTTAGATTTATATTTGACATGTTCAAAAGCTTTTTGAGTAATTAGGAAAGCCATATGTTGTAAAGACGTTGTTTATTATTGCTACTATCCCTCCTGTTGAGACATGACATAGTCCAGGGCTCAATACTGCAGCATATCTAAACAAGCTTTTTGGCTGTGGGTTTTCTTTCAGGTCCTTCATACAAGTCTTTATTCTGCCACTTCTGTCTGTGGAGCTGCTTTTTGCGTATCACATAACACCTGATGGTCTATTTCTATGCCAGTTTCCTCCTTGGAAGGCAGCTCTTTTTGCTTCTTCATCTGCTTTTCTGTTTCCTTTAGAGACAGGATCAGTGTTTTTAGGATGTGCAGCACATTTACAGATAGATACTTTAGGTGGCAGTTGAATAGCATCTAATAATGCTAAACCACCATACCTTTGTTTTGGTTGTTTTAAGAGAACTTCAGTTTCTGCTACTACAGCAAATCCTGTAGCATTTGTGGGTTTTTCCTGTCTGACCTGTCTACAAACCTAGTTCTTTCTGCGCTTTCATAAGGTGTGTCAGTCAAGTCTGGCCTGGGTAAAACACTGATAGTCATTTCTGACATGCAGTCATGAGGCACTCCATCTTGTGGAGTAGGCAGTGGAGATAGATTAAGTGTAGAACATCTTTCTACAGCTAGGTGTGGCTGTGAAAGGAGAGCTATCATGCAGGAGAGATGCCTGGAGGGAGACAGATAAGATATTTTGTTTTGTAACAATATCACACCCACCGCATGAGGTACCTTAAGTGTTAATGGGTAAAATAACACTGTAGTGGCTGATGCTGCTACTGCTTGAACACAAGGTGGCAGGGCTCTGGCCACTGCAACTAATCTGGAGTCTGGACTTTTTCCCATGTGCATCCCTCTTTACAATCTACTGTTTTGAATAATCTGGTAACCCTAGAACAGTTGAACTGACCAGTAGTTGTTTTATCCTTACAAATGCCTCATCAGCTTCTAATGTCCACACTGAGGGATCTTAGCCTCTGTGAGCCAGGCCAGTGCCTGTGTGAAGCTGTTCTTTTTATTTTTATTTTCATTTTTCTGGCCTGCTCTCTCTGTCTTTCACTAAATTTTACACATTCTTCTACACTGAGATAAAAAAAACGTATTTTCCCATCTATCTAAGTATTTGATATTATCTGGGTCCCATTGAAACATGTATTTAACATCCCCGCCTAATTCCCTGTTTGCTTTACAACAAATATTCCCCATTTTCTACCCCCTCAGTAGCCAAACAGTTTGTATGGAGTACACCTGAGCAACTGGTCCGATCAGTGAAACGGTGCTTTTATTGTCACCGTTAGGTTTCCACAGCCAGATAGTTTGTTATCACCGCGAGTTTCACCCCGTCTGTTGTTTCACTCTGAGACGCTACTGAATAACTGCCACCCAACACAGCTTAAACACATAACATTCATATACATAAACAATTATTTATCGCGATTTATCATCTCTGGTTTTATTTACTCCTGTAGTCTTCTCACACAGACTATGGTCATTAACATTTTTAATTTCACTGTTTTGTGACAGATCTTGGTTAAAAATGACTCACACCCTTGTATTTAACTTCACTGGCTTTTACAGATCTCCGTTAAGAATTACACATTTATATTTAACTTCACTGGATGAGCAGTTCTTAGTTGAACACACTTTTTTTTTGCAAAAATAGTAACTCAAAGTCCTTTTTGTCTCACCTCGAATGCAGCGAGTCGGTCCACTGATTCAAAAATACGATCTCATCACGTTTCCTCCTTCCAGTGGAAGCTGGCCTCTGAATAACAGCAAGTCAGCCAGAGATCTTTCGTTAGGAGTGCCGGGCCCCCCCCCAGCTCCGACCCTGGACGGCAGAAAGGAACTTTGAAGGACCAAGTTATTACGAAAATTCTCCCAGTGGGTTATTGCAAGACTAAATACTCACCCCTCAGCACTGCTTATATTCCAGCAGACTCCAGGACACATTTCCACAAAATATTCATGCTTCCGCAACGTGTTTGACAACTGGAACAACTTTCAAGTACGATGCGTTAACAGCTCTTTAACTGTTGGTGGGTGCAGCGTCTCCCACTCAAACACAGTGGTACCGATACTAAAGGCCAGGTCAAACATAAATGATGTTTATGCCATGTTCATGAAATATCAGTGTTTATGTGAACACATAAGTATTAATTAAAAATAATTGGTGGGTCCCTCTTGATGCTTGATGAGAAGGAGCCTCACATCAGCCAAAATGGGTGTTCTTTAATATAATTTGTGTTAAGCTTCTGTAGGCTTGCTGTGAGCTTGATTGTGTTGAGTTAGCAGTGCTCATGACATGGCTGTTTCTGAGAAATGGTCCATTCTGATGTAAATTAGAACACATAAGAGTGGGATATATAAAGAACAGATTATATAGGGTTATTAAGACTTTGTGGCACCAATACATTGTTTTTTTTTTCTTTTCAGTGGTCCAAATAGGGGTCACTACATTGCCATAGTGAAAAGTCATGACTTCTGGTTGCTGTTTGATGACGATATTGTCGAGGTGAGTGAGTTGATTTGTGTGCATTTCTAATAAATCTTACAGCAAACATTTATTTATTCAGACCTCACTTTCTAACTTTGCTTCGTATCTCGTTTCTGCTCGTATAGAAAATTGACGCGCAGGCCATAGAAGAATTCTACGGTCTCACTTCTGAAATCTCCAAGAACTCCGAGTCGGGCTACATCCTCTTTTACCAGTCCAGAGACTGAAGGTGGATCTGAGCGCTTCACCACATAAACCAGGAGAGAGGCTCTCTTCCCTCTCTGTGGGGAGCAGCAGACTGAAAACAGACCACAGCCTGCCTGCACAGCTGGAATTCATACCTGTGCTTTAACGCAGTCAGCTCTGCAGCCCAGCTGTGGAAGTCCCCCCCCCCACACTCTTACATACCAGCTGACCCTGCTGGCCTCCATGTCCTTTCTGTCCCCTCATCCACCGCTGCTGCTGCTGCTGCCAGGACAATGAGACGATAATGAATGAAACTGTGTCGAGATTGTTTTTAAAAAAAGAAAAAGAAAAAAAAAGACTGAGGGTTGTACAGATGTTGATCGGTTGTATGAGTGGTGTTCTAGTTTTTGCCTTGGGTGTGGGATGAATGGGTATTTAATTCATATGATGTAACGCTGGCCTGGAGTCTTCACCTCCCGCAGTGCTAACTAAACATGGAAGGAGTTTTTTGGCCATGGATGTAAAGAGGGATGGACGGGAGGTGGGTGTCCCACTTGTAGGGCACACTGGGCTGTGTATTTCTACAGTGTACAGAATGGTATTTGTATAAATATTACAAAAAAGATAATATTATCATTGGAAATTGTTAGAGCTTGAGAAGATGTATTAACACTACGGTGCACTTTTGATACTGTTTTGTAGGTGTCGGCAAGCTTAATGTGAGGGTTTGCTTGGAAAAGGCCTGTTGTGAAGCGATCATTTTCTGTTTTAAAGAAAAAGAAATAAAGCCAGTAAGACTGATGGACAACGTGTTCTCCTTTCCGAGTCCCACAGGTGCGCACTGATGACTCATAGGGGCTCGACGTCGCCCCTAGGCGGTGGGCTCTGATATTCCTGCTTTCCCATTGCAACAGGAGCTGTTTATAATCCATTCAGACCCAAAAGGCAGGTGCTTTGGAAAAAACGCGCACAGCCGGCTTATGCTGATGTGGTCACTGAGATGCATATCTGTTAAGCCAGCGGCTGACTGGAAGCAGGCTGCATGAAATGTGACGGAGAAGATGGAGGACAGGGTGAAGAAGGAAACGGGAGGGGAGGGGAGGGGGTTGGTGACACACATCAGGGTTGCTGTTAATAGCACAGACGGAACCAGAATAGCAGAGCGTCGCCGGAGGAAAGCGAGCCTCTGCATCCAGCATCTCCATATCTGGAACAGTCGGGACCCAAAAACAGAGGAAACAATCGAAAAAAAAACATATATAGTGCAAACTAACAAAGCAGTGCAGGGTGGACGCACTGTATGTCCATGTAATCCGTAACAAGCTTTATTAAATGAAGGACAAACATGTGGAACATAAAGTGGAGCCTGTCTCGTGTCACATGTTGAAACGCGCAGGCACCTGGAAATTACGCATTAAGTGTATCTGTCCTTCATAGAGCACGGACCAGACATTAACGGAGTTCTATCTGTCTCTGGCAGTCTGGCCCTTCTGGGACTCCTCCTTCATTGTCGACCCCCTCCTCCCCAAGACACACACATACACACGCGCGAGCGCCTCCTGTTCCTCCCTTCCGCCGCTGCTCCACTCGCTGCACAACCGCAGTCCACGGCGATGCGCCGTTAACGGCAGAGCCGCCCCGCGCTCTTTTCATCATCACCTTCTTCTCCTTCTGTCATACCCATGGTCCGCTGGCGCTGCATAATCCGCACCACTAACATGGAGATACAAGACTATCGTTCCTCCATCTAGACGAGGAAGTCTCACCTCACGGAGTCAAGGTAAGCTGGATGGATGCGGAACGCGATTACTGAGCATCCTTTGCATGCGTGGAAAAAGTGCAGCCTGTACTTTCCACTCTGGTATTCTAATGTTGACGTGGAGCAGCCTGTGAGCTTATCTAATACAAGGTGCACGGTGTACAGCAGCTCTGCGTGGACATCCGTGTGAGATGCAAGTACGTAGGCTGAGAGAGAGGTGTCTCCATGACGGGTGGGGTATCTTCTGCCGGGAGAGCGACTCTTGTTCTCTTGCAGCTTGCTTAAATTGGTGCCATCTCCACGGTTTATCGGAACCGGCTCTCGTGGCCTGAAAGTTGCGATCAAACGCAGGTTTCAGTAATTCACCTGCATGTCCCGTGTTGATTCATTAAAACGGAGCCATTTACATGCGCTCTAATAGGCCCCTGTTATAATACGGTAGCTTTCCCTGGGTTGAAATCCCCAGAGGATAATACGTTACCTGTTAACAGCCTGGAGCAGCAGAAAAAATGTACATTGCATTGCTGTTACAGTGTAGTGTTTAATTATTTAAAAACTGCAAAAGAAATAGAGAGATTCGTTTCGACGTAGCTTAAGGCTTTTGTTTCAAGTTGCTCAACAGCAACACAAAGGTTCGCCTGCCCGGGCCGAGTATAGAGTACCACAGGGAGAAAAGCGTGACTGTTTACGTAGTGGAATGTGTAAATGTCTCAAAAACACCCTAAATTCAGAGGTCAAACAAAAGTGATGCCGACAAAGAAAGTGCAGGAAATTAAAATAAATAAATGAAAAGCGCATAAGAGGTATTTTTTATCCATGAAAAGTCTGCTTATCTCCAGGGTGATCAGTGCATGTGTTTGTATGTGACAATTACAGACGGGGGGCACAATGAGTGAGGAGCCACCGGCCACCCCCAGCTGGATGAGCCCTGACCCCACAGCGTGGGCCAGTGGAGGTGGGGGACCGATGGACAACAGCACCGGCATGGGAACGTTTCCACCGGACGACTCCCTCCAGCCAAACCAGCTGCCTCTGCTGGTCAACCCCTGGGACATTGTGCTGTGCTCATCTGGGACTCTGATCGCCTTCGAGAACGCCCTGGTGGTGCTGGTGATCTGGCAGAACCCCGCGCTCAGAGCTCCCATGTTCCTGCTGATCGGAAGCCTGGCTCTGGCTGACCTGCTGGCTGGCCTGGGCCTCGTGCTTCACTTCACCTGTGCCTACTTGCTGCGCTCTGACTCGGCCCAGTTGCTGACGGTGGGCTTGGTGGTGGCCTCCTTCTCCGCCTCTGTCTTCAGCTTGCTGGCTATCACCATCGACCGCTACTTGTCGCTGTACTATGCCCTCACCTACAACTCAGAGCGCACAGCGGCCTTCACCTACACCATGCTCGTGCTGCTGTGGGGCCTCTCCCTGTGTCTGGGCCTGCTGCCGGTCACAGGGGTCAACTGCCTGGCAGAGGAGGCCACATGTAGCGTGGTGCGGCCGCTGACAAAAAACAACATAGCTGTGCTGTCCGTCTCCTTCCTGCTGCTTTTCGGCCTCATGCTGCAACTCTACGTCCAGATCTGCAAGATTGTGATGCGCCACGCTCACCAGATCGCTCTCCAGCATCACTTCCTGGCTGCCACACCCCACTACGTCACAACGCGGAAGGGCGTGTCAACACTGGCCATCATCCTGGGTACCTTTGCTGCCTGCTGGATGCCGTTCACAGTCTACTCTCTCATTGCTGACTACACCTACCCTCCACTCTACACCTATGCCACGCTGGTGCCTGCCACCTACAACTCTGTCATCAACCCTGTCATCTACGCCTTCAGGAACCAGGAGATCCAGAAGGCACTGTGGCTGGTGTGCTGCGGTTGTGTGCCCGCCAGCGTGGCCCAGCGTGCACGGACACCTAGTGACGTCTGACCGAGCAGACCCAGGTGGGAGGAGAGAGGCGACCTGGGTCAGCTGTGCTCCTCGCTGGGCCTGTCCAGTGTCAAAGAGAGCAGCAGCTGTGGCGGTCAGGGGCAAGTGGCTTCAGCTGTGGCTGGAGATGCCACTGGCAGAGGCAGTTTGAGTAGTTATCTGCAGCCCACATGGATGGATGGCGCTTTTTCTTTTTTGACACTCATGATAGGGCAAAGGTACGTCACTGTCTTCCCCAGTAGAGGCCACTGTGCGGGCTGCATCTCGCCCCCTCCCGTTCAACTCGCGCCACGCCCTTTCTCATTTCTGCAGAGAGAGCGGAGTGCATCACATGTAACAGGCAGCAGCTGTATCTACAATGTGCATACACTGAACGCCACCTGTGTAGTTTCGGTCGACACGTGCTTGCTTTCCTTTAGATAAAGGAAGGAGTCGTTGGTGTGCGCACGTAAAGCAACCACACCGCACATCGTGATGAGAGGAGAGGAGAGGAGGGAGCGCAGGCATTTCCACAGCGAGACCCGTCTGGAGCAGCATCCCGGCGTTCTGCTGCTGCACTTTGAACGTGCACCGAAAGCTAAACAGCCGCGGAGAGCTAAAAATAGTCCCGGCACTCTCTGATCCGTGCTCAACAGACGCCGAGGAAGAAATCGAGCCGCTCCTTCTCCTCGCCTCTCCTATTTTCTAGTCTTCTTCTTTTCGTTGTGGATTGTGAGTGATCGCGTAAGAGTTCATGGGGTGCACGATAAAGTCCCGACAAGCCCCGACCATTACCCCCCCCCCCCCCCCCTTCCTGCAATTTGTATTACTATGGAGGCATCAAACCAAAAATATAGGCCTATCTGGTTATGTCATCATGCTTTCACATTTTTCGCAGGAGATCACTTTTGGAAGTGGACAACCGTTTTTAAATACTTTTGAATGATCTTAAAGTCATCATTGGACATCCAAGTAAGACCCACGATCAACTTAGTAGAAGTTTACCCCCAAAAAGTCAAATTGTATGTGATTTTTGTCATGAAATCTTAGTGTCTTTAACATTTATTTGACCATTTTTAAGCTTCCCAACATTACTAGATCTAAATTCCAGACAACATTGTCATTTGCATGCAGCAAGCGCAGAACCCTGTTTTCCTCCCTGAGTTCAGTGAGGTTGGTCACATAGGCCACTGCAGGCAATGTGCCATGGTTTCCTGATGTCGTCCTGACCTTAATAATTTTGTTTATGTACAAAGTACCACACTGTACCTCACATGTACTGCATTTTAAGAGCTATAATTGTCACTCCAAGGTCAGAAGAGCTCCATTTTGTTTGAAAAATGTAGTTTTCCAGTATTACGCGTGGTGTATGGTGAAGATGAGTTCCAAGTTAAAGCTCTACTTTGATCCTGCTCGAGTCACAGTACTTAGAAGCTGCTCTGAGTTTACCTTTTGCTCTCTAAAAATGATATAAGTTGATTCTCCATTCCTTCAGATCGTGTCAGCAATAACTAGCCTATGAATGGTAGTTATTTTTTTTTTTAGATGTGAAGCAATACTCAGACAGCAATAACATCCACGTCCCACCTTTACTTCTTCCTGCAGAATGAAGCACCGTAGCGTCCCCTCGGGTGGGGGTGCGTTATAGAGAGCAGGCTCAGAGAGCCACGAGTGGCGCTTCAGTGATAGATACTCAAATAGGTGGTGGGACCATCTCTCGTCAGCGAGCTCAAACAACCAATTCATCACAGTGACATCACTGCCTCATTGCACCACAACCCAAACACTGGGTTTTAATCATTTGTCAAAGAACAAACTTTTTCTGCATCTGCCTTCTGTGAGCGCGTGAACCGTCCCGAGTGTTGTAACCTCAGATAACCGTGTGTGATTTTGGACTGTAGCTTTTGTGCATCTGGTGGGAGTTGCATGGCCTCTGGGTGTGTGCATGTGTGTCGTTTGTGAACCAGCAGCTCAGATGACCGTATTCTGTCTCCTGATGTTGGACTGTCGCGTCCTGTTGACACCCTGACCTTAGAGGATAACAATGTCAGTCTTCCTGTTAATTCTGAGAGAAGCGGCCTTGGAACATGTTTGAGGAGCTCCTCGGAGGGAAATGGGACGAGGAGGTGGGCGCTCCAGCACTTCAAGCCAAAGTGAAAGGAACTCTGAACAAACTGCGATCCTTGTCCTGCTGTGTGTTTTCTGTCTCCCGTATCACCAATATTATACTCTACTTTCAATCAATCTGGTTGAGGCAGGTGTCCATAAGTGGCCTCTGAATGATCCTATGAGCTAAAAACTGCTACTTCCAAATACAAAGATAATGCTACTTCTTCCTTTCCCTGCTGCCTGCCATCCTTGCGAGCCCGACAGACACACTCGTAGTGCTCCAGGTTTTCATCTTTCTGGCCTCAGACCAGGAGCAAACACTTTATTAAATGGGGGATTGTTAAGGAAAGATAAAAAACAGCATTTCTAAGCATGGAAAAGTAGCTTGGGTATGTGAGCTTGTGCACGGTGTCAGGCTGAACCCTGTAGTTATTTGATGAGCACCAAAAGGTCGGACTGGCACATCACAAACTGTTATTACTTCACCCGTGGAGAAAAGTCTATTTTGTTATATTCTGTGAAAAGTTCTATTTTTTTCCACTTTAGTCTGGCCTGACTTCTTTCAGATTCTGACGTTGTACGATATAACCGCGCTGTAAAGCCTTTTTCTGAATGTAGTAGTCATCTGAAACCCCCTCCTCTCGACTCTTGTTTCTGTAAATACGGCATGCTGGAGAGGAGGGACTTTATACCGCCACGCATGGTGCTACCAAAGCCGGTCAATCTAGAGGACGAGTTGGGTCGCACCGTTTCTTTCGAGTGACATTTCTCCACCTTTGCTAGGCAGTGTTCTCCATCACCTTCGTCGCTTCGATATGCAGCAGCTTGTCAAGGCTGAGCCGGTGAGAAGATTTGGCTGAGCAGAAGTTTGAGGGAAAAATAAATAAATCAACAGTTTTCAGATTAGTGAATGTGGATCTCTTGTGCTGCAACAGTATTGTCAAGATTTTCATTGTAGGTGTGAACAAGGGCTTTGTATCCATGAAAGGTGAGGAGCTGCGATGTTGGATGTATTACTTAACTGTAAACACACCTGTTCATCTACTAAATGGTTTCACAGTGTAATAGTACACAAAGCAATTTTTATTTTTTTATTTTTTTTCTCCCTTCTTCTGGGGAAAAAAAAAAAATTGTACCAGTTGTGGGTTGTTAAACCAGCAGGAGAAGTTGTCTTTCTGATGGTTGCTAATTTAGAGCTAAATATCAAAACACTCAAGGGCCTGTGAATGTGTGAGTGAGCGTGTTTTGAGGTCGGAGACGGGGCGGCGCCATGGTAACAGCATCTTGTGCAGACGTATGCGTAGTTTTCAATGTGAAATGCACTTTATTTTTTTGGATGAAAAAAAATGGCACAACAAATTCAAGTATCTGCAAAATGAAACGTATAAATGATAATCAACATGCACTAACTTAACTGAGATATTGTAAAGAAAAACAAACAAACAAAAAAAACATTTGTGTGAACGTGGTGTCTATTTTTCCAAGGTGTTAGTTGTACTTTTTATTGCTTTGGTTAGCTCACTCAATTGAGATCTTGTTAATTTTGTATTAAAAAAAAAACGTGCTGTGCATAAAACTCCTGCCTCGCCTGCTTTTTCCAATCCTTGCCGTGGCTCACTGTCCCCTTTTTCACACTCCTCCCGTTTCCTTGGCAACTCCTTTCATATCTGCACTGTCACTATGGAAACTGAGAAGCCAGGTATGTGTTGTCTCTATGATGAGAGTGGAAGAGTAAAGAGACATGGCAGCCCGGCCGCAATCCTTCATGATTTTATTTCTCTCTGGCTGAGAGGTTACAGACCTCAAACTAGCGTACACACACACCTCCCGCAGAGCAACGGTCAGACATTTAACATATTATGCTCCGTTCGTCACCACAGCACTTTGAACACGTCGTTCGCTCAGCGGCCTGAGGCTGTGGCCGAAGTGAACTCCGTTACTTCCAGTTATATTCATCTACAGATTAAAAACTTACCTCACGATCTATGGCAAGTATTTCAGTAAAAACATTTTTAAAAAGACAAGTACAATTGCTAGCTCAAGAGGAAAGTTTCTAATATTTCTAACACTCTCAAGCTCGGACTATACATGAAATAAGCACCTTCACATGGTGTCTATAGTGTTAGAACAGGAAGAGAAACAGCCGCTGGGGTGCATTCACAATACTTTAAAGTATAATCATCAAACTCCGTGTTAAATGCTTCAGAGTGGTCGACATTAGTGTATATAACTAGTCTCTGTACAGTGTTTTGCATACTGAATACACCCCCAGATTTCCAGTTTTGGACCATTCAGCTTATATCAAACCTACAGCATGTGACTGTGTGCAGGTCTAAAGTGTGTGTTTGTTTTCAGTGATGATGCCTGAATGTAGACAAAGTGGGATTCCCTTCAGCTGAGTGTGACATTGACTGATGCCGCATCTTACTGTGCCTGTGTGTCAGTGGTTATCCTATATAAATATTTTCTGCGTGTGTTAATCCGACCAATCATTCTCCTCCAACTCCGAGTCGTCCTCCGAGTCGGAGTATTCCACAGCGATGCGCCGCGACAGGATGGTGGCCACGTCATTTCCTACCGGTTCTCTCTTAGCCTGCTGCTCCTGCTGTTCCTGCACCTTCTTCAGCTGGATGCCTGCAGGAGAAAACGGAATTCAAAGCAGCGTTTTTAAACAGCGCATGTTGTTGAGGGTCAGAAAATGACACAATGGATCTCTGCAGTTTTACAATGTTTTCAAGCATGTTGTCTGCATATTTGTTACCAACACCCTAAAATGGGAAAAACTAATGAAGTAATAGTAGATGTCTGCGACTTTTAATTACATTAGGAGTTTACTTGTTATCTGCTTCAGATTTTTACGAAAAGGTCTAAAAGGAAAAACTATTTTGTCACTCAAAAAAAACATTACGTATCAACAAATTCAGCAGAGGTTGTTAGAAAACAAAGTTTCTCCTTCGAGGTAAAATAAATGTACACACAAACGGCTCTTACCCATTCGTATAGCAGCCAGCAGATCACTGCGGGCATCATTGACCGCTGCGTTCTCAGCGGGTGTGATGGAGGACATCTTGTGGGTTGTGGAGTGGGAGGCACCAGCTGGATGGGGCAGAGGCGGAGGGCCAGGAGGAGGTGGAGCTGCCTGGGCTCCAGATACAGGTGGTGGAGGCGGAGCGTACATGCCAGCAACAGCCATTGGCCCAGGAGACATGGGACCTCCGGGTGGTGAGGCGAAGGCTGTCTGGGCAGAAGGGATGAGAGGGGCGGGGGGAGGGGGAGGAGGACCGGTGTTGGCATAGCCGTCCATGCTGTGAGGAAGACACAATGGGAGAGAATTGGTGGAGATACCACAAATCATAGCACCGAGTGCAGTTCTCTTTTCCTAAGGTTTGAGAGTGAAGCGTACAGATGCTGATCCACTAGGTGGCAGCATTAACCCTAAAGTTACTGAGGGTAGGTTCATAGAAGAGAGGAGCCTGTGCAGAGTTCACCTTTTTTTCTGTTATACTAATAATAACAACATTAGGGTTAAATCCACATTTATAAAACAAAGGAAATGCATTTTTAAATACATAAACAGTATCAAGTAAACTAAATTCAAAGCCATTTGAAATGGCTCAGCGCCTTTCGGCTGGATTTGCCAAACAGTATCCCAGAGATGTCAAGGGACTAATTATTTCTGTCCCTTTGTTCACATTTGCTTAAGTCATCTTTAAATCATCTTCCCAGTGTTTTCTGTTGCACTCATGCTTTGTCTTGTTACACATGGGATTCTGTTAATAAAATAAACATAAAAAAGGAAAAGAAAATGGAAAAATGACAGCAGTTACACGACGGTTAAAGGTCGAGAACTACGTTAAACTTAGTCACTCTGACAAATCTTTACTGGACAACATAAACTGTGATGAACCTATAGACACATGCTGTGTATAATCAACAATAAGCAGTAAAGGTATAATACAGAAAACACACTAAATAAATGGATGATTTGAAGTATTACCTACGTATGGTGTGTACTAAATATTTATATGTGCAGTACGTTTTGTGGTGGTTGTTGTTGTGTTTCATTGACTTTGAAAAGGCAGAAAATTATGTTGACAAGATAATGAAAAAACTGACCAAAAAAAACCCAACGTTTTGCCAGGAAGTGAAGGCTTAATTACCTGTAGTCCATCGGTGGGAGGGACATGGAGCCGCCGTTCATAGCCTCAGTGGGTGGAGGAGGCAGTGGGACTTGGTGGTGATGAGAGCGGCCTAGTGTCCCACCCTGATATGCCATCATTGTCCTGCCTCTGCCGTCATGTTCTCCTCCTCCACGAGCGGCGTGTCCCGCGGCCATCTGAGCAGCCAGGACGCTGGGTGGAGGGCCGGAGTAGGTGTGGGCATGGCCAGCATGGTTCATGCTGTTGGGGTAATGATGCTGATCCGCACCATGACCCCTGATAAGACAAATGTGATTGTTATTATATAAGCAAAGAGAGTGTTGCTGAATGAACAGCTGTGTGTGCGTTCAGCGACCTGTTCTCTGGTGACATGGAGCCCTCAGAGGAAGCCCCTCTGTCTCGGTGTATGGTGTGTCGATGGTCTGGCCTCAGCTCCTTATCCAAAGCCATCATGTTCCACTCCTGCCGACGGTTCCTCGCCTTGCGGACCTTCTTAACCTCCCTCTGCAACGTCCCATCCACACAACGCCTCTGCTCCTAAACAATGAGAACGAAAAGAGTTTTAGCCCTTCTGGTTTTACTAAGAAATAAGCCATTACTAGCACATTGGAATAATTCATCACAGCATGATCTGTGAGAAACTCTGGGCCAGCTTTATACCTTCTGCTTTCTCTTCTCTTTTCTCTTGTCCTCAGTGTCCTGTAACATCTTTTCTTTCCACAGGTCAAAGAAGTAGGACGGGTCTGTGTAGAATTTAAGTGCATCCTTGTGGTCATCCCTACAGTGATGAACACAGAGAAGTTTATCACCACATTCATACATTTACACAAAGAAAAATCAATGCATCGTTCCTGTTTAGGTGGAATAAAAGATACGGCAGTGTATTTGTAGAAAATTTTAGTGATAAAATAAAACATGTCAAGCTCTGAATATTACAAAAGTGTGGGGGGGAAGGCTGAGGCAGTAGTGTGTCGTGTAACCAGGGTTTAGAGTTTAGAGTCCCACTGAGCCACGGCATGTTAAATATGTAATGCACTGGAAAGCACACTTTACAACAGCAGCTACCAAATGCAGGAGGAAACAGCACAAAATCTGCCTCTTCGCCATGGATGGAGGTCAGAAAGCAGCAAAAATCCACAATTTACAAAGAGAATTTTCAGAGTTCAAGTTGGATACCACTTAGCACCACGTATACTGAAAGCTTCTTTTAACTGATATCAATTTCATCCGGTCAGGACATATTTTTCATTCCTCTGCGGTGTTGCAATTTCTTCCGAACCAGCATGAATTTGGTTCTGCAGGCTAATGTTTTCACATCTGACCAACAGACAACTTTCTGCCTTCACTTCTGCTTTCTTTCTTAATTAAATCCACACACAGATAGCATCGGGAAACGCAGCCGTGATTTCCCTGCACCAAGCATGCTGGAGGAGCGCTTGAAGAGTGTGTGCATTGGCACCTGTAAGATGAGAGGATGCTGAGAGGTGGAGGCTTGTCGCTCAGGTTGTACATCTCTTTGACAGGAGTTGGCACGCTACTCTTGGACACCACCTGCTGGTCCTGCGTGGTGGAGCTCTTAAAAGCCTTCCTCATATTGATATCTTGCAAAGAAACTGAGAGCACAAAAGAGATGGCAAATGATTGAGAGGCGACAAATAAGAGGAAAAACATTTTAGGAGAAAACTTGAAACTCTGGGGTAACCAAACGGTGCATTCTACCCTCTGACCCACCTTCCTCCACAGTGGAGTCCAGCTGTGTGACTTTGACGGCCAGCCGGTCAATCCGGTCCTGAAGAGAGTTGGCACGCAGGTAGAAAGTGTTGGCCTCGTTAAATAGCTCGCCAAATATGTCCTCTGCGTGTTTACCTGGAAAGAAAGAGCAGAGACAAAAAGAGACGAAGATGAAGAAGGAGAATTTTTAATCTTTATATGGAGTCAAGTTGTTCCACAAGAGGAGACTGAGGCCCGATAAATGCGATGATAATATAACACAATGTGCCACTGCGGGTCTGTGCTTCATATAGCCACATCCCTTATGCATAATTTAATAGGAGCCAAATATAACATCACCCAAATCGAACTATAAGTATATTTGAGTCGACCCAGTGACCAAAAGCATTCGTTTCCTGATATCAATATACTTTCAACTTTTTAAAAACAGCTCTTATTGATCAAGAGTCTTGATTTAGTCCTGTAAAGTATAACACATCTCCTTTGATGCACCATTAAACAAGATGTCATGATCCCATTACTCCAGAGGCTGATCAGAAACTAAAATTTGAAGATCGGTAAATCCTTTTCAACTATGGTTTAGGATTTTAAATGGTAAATGGACTGTACTCGATTAGCGCTTTTCTAGTCTAACTGACCACTCAAAGTGCTTCTTACACTACATGCCACATTCACCCAAACTCAAAGAGAAGTGACACATCAGTATTTGTGAGCTAAGCCACGATTCGACCACCACAGCTGGGCTGTGAGACTTAAAGATTCACGAGTCAAAGCAGGGACACTCCTTTCAACATGTGATTGTAGTTTTTGGTTCTAAATCTAATCCCCGATGGCATTCTGAACACAATGTTTTCTTTAAAAATAACCCAGGGAGACAAAGATGGAGTTTCCCTGTTCTGGAAAAGTATGAGTGGGAGAGGAAGTAGCCTACAGGCCACAAGTAAGAGCAAAAGGAGTAAATCTGGGTGGGACTGAAATGAAAAGAAAGAACACCTGACTAAAAACAGTGTGAGGAGCTTTGGTGAAGTTTTAAAAAAAAAAATGTAAGTATGAAACACTATCAGATCTCGAATGGCAAACATAAGGCTATTTCTGTCTCGCCTGCTGACAGGATGGGCTGTAGGAAAAACACTTAGAGGAAGGAAGAATCACAGATCCGGCACGCCGAGCCCGTCAACTCTGACCTCTCCTGAGGATTCCTGTGGTCCATTTACACACATGTGCACACACAGTCTGCACATATTCCCTGCCAGGCCTGTGCGAACACTTATATTTAACCCACACAGCTGTTGCTAAAAGGCCCACTCCCACAACTTGACACAATAAGAGACAGACAGAATCGATGTGCCTGCGCCAAAAGGCAAAACATTTTTTTTAAAAAAGGACCGATTTGAATTTATGCTTCCTAAGTTCACAACAAACTTTCAACGCCGTTAGTGTGAGAGCAGGAAAAAGGGTGCAGCTGAGGACAAACGAGTAACGGATGACTTCCAAATGAAACACATTAACGCGCACACAGTTGATGAGTACGAAGGACACGGGAATAGAAGATGGATGTGAAGATAGACGCCCTTGGTGCCGTCAAAAAACTGTCCGATACATTTGCAGTGAGCATAAAAATCGATAGCTCTGCACGCAGAGCTGCAGACGCACACTCCAACACACAGTGTATTAACTGCACGGTCACATGTTCACAGCTGGACAGAGAAGTTCATTTTTGCAGCGCTGTCTAAAAGGATTACATTTCAACACGCCATGTTCCAGTGTGAGGCTGCAGTAAGCCTGCTGCTAGCCCTGTGACCCCCTGCCTTGTAACCATGACAACGCCCAAATCAATCACCGCTTCGGGATTAATGATGAAAGCATGTGATGTTGTTCAGCCACAAAGGGGCTCCACACAGTGAGGACATCATCACACTGAACTGATTGGGATAAAGCCCGAGGATGTTGTCGTTTCAATCTGCTGTAAAAAAAAAGCCGTTTGTGTGTTTCTAATTTGAGGGTCTTATCGGCGGTCTACGTTGTGGAAAGGCTGAGAGTGTGTGTACTTAAGCGTGTGAGTCTTACTGAGGCTGCTGAGCTGGCGAATGATGGCAGAGAGCGTGTTGTTCATCACGCACTCCAGCTCACTGCCGATGCCCTCGGGCAGCTCCCCTCGGCAGAGGTGACGCGGCTCGATGTTCCTCTTCACCAGCGGCATGGCGAGGCCTCACACCGACACCAACTGCAGGGAAACACCAGGAGGAAGCGCACACACAACGAATGAGACACAGATGCCGTTGGTCAGCATCCAATTTGCTGAAGTGTTCATGAGCAAGACATCAATTAAGCTCCTAATTACTTTCATGATTAATGGTAGACATGTTCCAGGAGCCAAAACTGACTGATTAATTGTTTGTTTCTTCCAGTCAAGAAGAAACTTATAGATATTCAATTAACTTATATGAGCAATAAATATTTACATATCACATCAATATCAATGACACTTCTTTTTTTTTTGGTTAAGAAATAGCTTTAAAAATCTCTGAAAAAGCCATCAGGTTTTTTTTTGCCACTTTGTTGACAAATTGTTTAAGCGTTAGTTGAAATTACATCTTTGATTTGAAGGCATACGTACAGTTAAAGGTGGAATGACTATGTATACACGTGTGTATATTTGATTATATTGGCCTGGGGGACTGTGCCAGCCCAATAGAACCCACAGTAGGTAAAAAAAATGTTATGCCACCCCCCCCCCCACTATGCCAGAGAAAAAGACAGAGCCAAAGAAAAAGGGATCATATGTTTTCTATTAGCTTCATTTATGTAGGTTTTAAATGATCGTAGTGTAGTAGTGTTTTAATTGCAATTGAAATTTTGAGTTATTAAAAGGACTCGTCAAGGGTTTCTTCGCCTCTTCTCCCTTCCACTCCACTTGATGAAATACTATGTTACTGCAAGTGCAGCTACACCATCCCAACAAGAGTCAATACATAATGAAGATAGAAAGAAGTCAGGCGAAGATATGGCTTAGGATAGAAAGCCATATGCTGCTGGAGGTGGCGGGGGAGTTATGTTCCGACCAGAGCATCACAACCTCTCAAGATGCTAATCTTACGTATTTAACCCAAAACAAAAAGAACAGAAAAAAAAAAGAGGCCAAGGAAAAGCTTTGTCAACTGTAAATACGCATGTGCAGAGATGAGGGGGTGGTGGGGGTTGTCAGGACACGCGCTACATGGCCAAAGCTGTAAACCTGAAGGAAACGCTGTCGCTTTTCTGTGTTGCTGTCGCAGTGCTTATAGTAAGAGCTTCGTTTCATTAAAGGGTCTTCTTCTCTCCCTCTCTGCACGCCGTATTCTGCATGGAAAATAAAACGAAGTGCGGGTGAGCTGTTGACCACGGAACCGAGAGTGACGAACCAACAGTGTGCCAAAGCCAGAAGACTTCTGGCGACCAGCAGCGAGATTAAAGCATTAGGGATAGGAAGATACCGCGTGCCAGCTAATCCCAGGCCAGCTTGTCACAGGCCCAGCTGGAAAACTGACACAACCAGAGATTGTGGTCAACACCAAAAAAAAAGAGGAAAAATAAATACACCCCGAGGCTAAACTTGAAGCTTCATGACCTTCTCCAGATGATAAAACAGTGCTGCCCACACACACTGCCACACTGAACTTGACTGCCTAAAGTAAACTCAGATTGTCTCTGATCAGACACTCTGAACTCTCTGTGGTTCAAAGGACAGCAAATGATCCCTAAAAGCAGGAGAAATCCCAGAGCAGCCATCTTATCGGTGTCTCTTCCTGCTTCCTGTTTTTGAAGTGCGAGTCTGGCTCCCGTTTCCCGGTCCTCCCATTGTCACAATCTCTGCTTCCTGTGCTGAACAATAAAGCTGGGGTTCAAGAAGCAACAAGAATAACAGACATGAGCACACCCTTTACCTATCAATAATTTTGAACAGTTTTTTTTTCCACTATTGTCTATGATTCCAGAGTTTTTACTGCCCAGAAAACAAACAAAAAAAAAAAAAAAACACGAGAGAAAAGCAGGTTGGAAAGACGCAGGAGGTCTGGCAGTCTGACAGACGGCTAAAAATAGCAGACAGGTACATGTAACACAAAACAATTATAGAAGAAGAAAAAAAATAAAAATACTTTGGAGGGATTCTAAATATTCGTCCAGTTTTTGGGAAATTTGTATCTCATCAAGATCTGAACTGAAAGGTTATATTACATCATCAATTCAATACAACACAGAAAACTAGTACTAATCCTCCACTATCAGAGTCCCAGCCCCGTCATTACTGATAGTGTCATTACAACTGTCCACAAAAGACAAGAGCCACTTCTATTTACCCTGGCCAATTCCCACCAGCAGAGTCCTCATCTGGTCCTGTTTTCTTAGCTAGCGCCCCCCCGCAAAATCCAACAGGATCATGCCAACAAGGGAAAATAAAAGGGTAAAATTACATCATCATGTGTTGCCACAAAGGACAGTGAATAGCTTTACAAGAAGGGCTAATTTGGCACAAAACTGCAGGTTTAAGCTTTCTGCGTAAGTATTGTGAAAAGATCGCGCTCTGCGTTGCATGGAGATGAGGTGATGCAAAGGAGAAGATTGCATGTTTTTGCTTGCACTGTCTGGCTTGCATGACAATCACAATGATGAGGCAAAATAATGAGCGACTGGGTGGGGGTGGGGGTGGGGGGGCTTGTCTGCTTGTGAGACAAGCAGGGAAAGTGAAGGGAGAAGAGGTTGCATGAGAGAGACACCAAGTGGGATGAGAGTGTGACGGATAAGATACAGAGAATGTGACTGTGTGTGCGAGTGTGGGAGAGTTAAGGTTGTGTGTTGAACAGGGAGACAAAGTATATGTGCGTGTTTATGTGTTTTGTGAGGGAGAATAAGTGGATCTGGTGGGGGGAAGGGTACGAAAAAGGGACCTCGGGGAAGCCACTGAAAGGTTCCCGGGACAATAGAGCTCCGTTCACACGGCAACAGCACTAGCTCTTCCATGCATCCTCCCCTCCTCCTCCTCCTCCTCCTCCTCTTCGACCTTCTTTAAGGCCCCCTTCACTCGAGCAATGAAAGCATAGCAGGCAAGCACTTGTCTTTTATCCTCCACTCACTGACGAAGGAAGGCAGGGAGTGTAAAGCCTGAACTTAAGCCCACAGCTGCTTTTTAACTCATATTCTCCCTCACGTTTATTATGACTAACTCCTCATTATGGTCATGTGTTTGAATGCTTTAATTGTTACTACGCGACATGTAAACTCAGCAATTCAGCCAAACAAATCTGTGTTAACACACCAGGTAGCCTCTAAAATGTCCCATTAGCAGGAAAAGATGCCTTTGATCCTCAAAAATGTGACATTGAGGCTGCTTCTGAGGGGGAAAAACACACTTCCCCCTTGACTCCTGAGTGACGCCCACATCTCTACACCAACATGCAGTGATGGAGGAAGCCTTTACTACAGATGTGAGACCTCCATTAAGTTCTGAAAGGCGAGTCATTACCAATTTATGCACCGAGTAGAGCTTCTTGTGTCAAGAGGCTTATTTGCTTGTTCTGATGTTATAAATAATGCAACCTGGATTACGTCAGGTTACACTGCCCTAAATATGAAGATATAAAAAAAATCCTGCTGCGACTACCTGACCATGAACGTCTGCTTGTCCCAGTAGGGAGACACATGGTGGAGTCTCAACGGAGTATTGAACCCTGCAGCTTTCCTCCCTGTAGCCAAAACGTTCTGTTAAGGCTGAGCAACAATTCAATGATGCCATTTAGTGATTTCAGACCCAAAAATTGGCATAGAGTTGTCCAGTCTGCTACTCTGAGTTGTTTTAACACCATTTTAACCATTTCACTTGATTTTCCTTCATCTTTAAATGCTGTTGAAAATATTCGGAGAATATTTGCCCCATCACCCGGTATCAACACTACATCTGTTGAGTAAATTATCTGGGTTTATTCTTGTTGAAATACCCGACTTCTTAATGCAAATGTGACCTCAAGCTGTCAATCTAATGGACAATAAAATGGGCTAAGAAGCTTTCTTATTTGTGGCCAGTCAGTGTAACTTTTTAGATAGGTTACTGAGACACAATATTTATTTTCTAAAGTTTCTATAAATACATAAATTGAAATATTAAGTATTTTCTACTTTTGATTTGTTTGCTTTGTGTATTTATTATAGATTAGGTCTCGAAACGAACAATCAATCTAAAATATTGTTGGTTTGTTGCAGCCCATGACATTAATGGAAAGTTGTAATTACCAGCAGGATCAGCAACTTGGTCTAAAAATATACTGGCATCATTCATATTTCATTATAGGACACTTCATTTGGAAGTCACCCCGATTAAATCACAAGGCTTGTCATTGGGAAAATAGTTTGATGTGCAATTTTGCCTTAAAATTCTCAGTTTAGTCATATACTCCCTTTCCCCTACCTTCAGAGCGATGAATATGAAAATCACAAACACACGCGCGCTCGCGCGCGCACCCCCACACACATAAGCATAAATTGATGGCAACGGCGATCAATCACTGTTCCGCACCGTCGCTTCCTGTTACCGATGAACTGACCCACATCTGTTCATACATCTCGATCCCAGCGACTTTTTTCACCAGTTTTAATCTGATATTAACCAGCTGTTTTTATTTTATTTTTTTATTTAAGTGCCCAAAAAACGCCGGTGCACAGTCAACATTATTTACCTGGTTAAAAATCTTTAAAGTAACCCAGCAGCGGGGATAATGTTGAGTGTTACAGGATTTAGAGACCGTGCATTATCCCCTACTGGGGGTCCGCTCAAACTGACCACTTGGTTAGCTAGCTTATGTCCAGTGGTCGATTACTTAGTTTGGACAAATGATACCAGAGTCAACAGAAATATCCACACAAATGTCACCATTATGATAAAGAGTGCTACTAGTTGCTATAAAAAGTATCATAAGGCCCTCACCAGTACTTGAATTATTAGAAGAAATCCGCCCGTCCGCATGTCCCGTTAGATACTCATATTAGCTCTGCCATCCTGTATCCCAGCCCGTCTGGCCACTCTAGGGAAAATCCTTTGAGGACGTAACCACGCCCCCCAGCTCCATCAACTAATCATATCTCCAGGAATGGGATTTAACACATGATGGGCATCAACGCCAGCCAATGGTATCTCTCCATTGGAGTGACTGACAGGGAACCTCCCCAGCTCGAAAGCCCAGTAGCGAATGGAGGGGGCGGGGAAACAATTGGGCGTTGCTGAAACAATTGGGCGTTGCTGAAACAATTGGGCGTTGCTGAAGGGCTTTTCCCCCCCATTCAACTTAATCCATTCCTCCGAGAAAATTGAAGCTGGAGATGAGGCAATTTATGGTTCTGTGGATATTTTGCTGACATGAGGATTAATTTAATTAATCAGTAATGAGCAGAGAGGTTTTTAGGGGGTTAGTAGGGTATCAGGCACAGATGCAGAGAATGAGCTGTAACAGTATTGCATAACAAAAAAAAAACCTGGGCCAGCATCCTTGAGGTTTAGTGACAGGCCTTGCTATACTTAGAGCTGTGGTCTAATCTCTTTGGTGTTTGTAGACAATAAGAGTTTGAGGAAAATGACTGCTATAGAAAGAAACAAATGGAAAGAATATAGAGAATAGGCTCCAGGCACAGAGTCAAGGAGAGAAAAAGACTGTGACTGATGGCATGTTGGGACTTTAAAGTAAATATATTGCAATATGTATATTGCTCATCAATATCAGCAAATGCTTTCAGTGGGTGACAGGTCTGGACTGAAGGCTGGTCAGTTTAGCATCCACAGTGGAGACATGCTTTTCCAAATTCAGAATATGGTTTGGCAGTTTCTTACCGAAATAAACAAAGTATTCCCTGAAAAAGACATTGTCTGGATCGCAGCACACAGCATATTCAGCTCAAAACCTGAGTACAGTTTTGTGCATTAGTGGTGCTTACGTAGATGTGCAAGATAAACATGTCATATGTACTAATATGACCAAACCCTCTGGCCCCAGTTCACATTTTGTTCCTTTTCTTTGCATGGTGGAGATTTAACTTGTATTTAGTGGAGGCACAGCTGACTGTGTTCACTGAAAATGGTTTTCAGAGGTATTCCTGAGCCTTAGCAGGGATTGCAGCTTGTCTGTTTTACATGTAGTGCTGCCTGAGGGCCTGGAGATCACAGCCATTCAATGCTGGTTTTTTTCTTCCCTTTGTGCTTGTGTACAGACATTTCTGGGGACTCTCTACATTTTTTTTAATGATATTATGTGTTGAAGATGATGAAATTATGCAAATTCTTTGACATTTACAGTGTGAAACATCATTCTTTAAAAATGTGTTCACTGCCATCACTTTCCCAGCTTTACGTCCAAAAAAACTCCTCTTCACTGGGTTCCTCTCTTTTTGGATCCATGTTACTAACCTGCCAAGTAACCCAATTTGTCATGGGATGTAATTCTGTATATCCTTTGTTTGTTGTTGCTTTTGGTTAGCGTTACACAACTTCCGACTTCAGTCTTGTGTTGCAGCTATCCAAACGTTTTTTGGAAACATGTTGCAGCATTCTTTAAAAATACAAATGTTTTTTTGCATTATGTCTTTCTCTTAACTAATATCGTATTGGACTATATTGTTTTGTGAATCTTTGCGTACCAACTTATTTTGTGACAAATCAGGATTTTTATGGATTAAATGGAGAATAATGGAAATAATTGTCAGGTTAAGACAGTTTCCATTAGATTCTTGTAGGTTTTTAGCTTAGTTTAACCCTACATTTCTCAATCCAGCTTATTCACCTTTGTATTCTAAGGGTGCACATCTACAAACAAGGCATTTTCATAGATGAGAAGCCCTTCTTAGAGCCTTTCTTTCACAATAAGTGTTATTTAGAAGAAAACAGAAAGTACAGCAGACACAACTGTTAGCCAACAGGAGATTTTAAAGCTTTCTTCCTGCTGGCTAACTTGATTTATCTGAACTGAGCTGCAGAGGAGTGAAATCCGAGTATGAAACAACGGCGCGCATCCTTAAATTAACATCACAGTACTGCTGATATTACACACATACTTTCAAAATAACAAAATGATGTTTCCGCTTTTATTGTCAGGATACTTGTTTCATGTAAAATATTTCAATACAATACAGTACAATGCATGTTCCATCTGTCATCCTCCATGCGAACGGTTGGTTTTGTCATCATGTTGTAAGGCTTACCCACAGCATACAGCGGCCGAGTGCTCAAATTCAGGCGAGCTGCTATGCCAATCTCACCATGAAAACAAAACCACGAAAACAGATTAAATTATAAACTACTAAAATATTTTTTAAATTTTTTTTGTCCTCTCTGAAAAGCCCTCAACGCCACAGCTGCAGGGGGCTCCTCCCAGTTTGTTTCACAGCAGCTCAGTTCAGTCCTCAGCTGAGGCCCTCTCAGGACCATAAACGCAAAATGAACAGACAGACGGACTGGGAATCTGTCGATGCTGGCAGTCACTTAGCAGCTTTCAGTCTCATCCAGACTTTGAGGGGAAGAGGGGAGCTGGCTGGGGTTGGGCGTAGGTGGAGGAGACAGGTGAAGCAGAGGAGGGGAGGAGACGACACAACAGATTAACATGTGTCCTCCAAACCAAGCCATCTCCTTTTGACATAACCGATTATGTCCAAGCAACGGATGCAGGTTGGATTCGTTCGTATATGCTTTCTTTTCATCCTCCCACATTGTGTTTCACCTATTGAGCTTTGCTCTATGCTGTGTTTTCTAATACTGGGGTTGTGCTGTGTTATCTGTAACAAGTGAAGCCTGTTGATCTGGCCTAACGTACTGTAGAGAAGGTGCCCTTTGTGGGGGGGAGGGGTTGGCGCTGGGAAGGTTTGTTGCCTTGGACATCCCCACATTCCTCAGTACATTCGTTCAGGTGGGCGTGGTGAGGGCCGTGTGTGTACATGTGTCTAGAAATGTATGCGTGTGTGCGTCAGAGGGGTGATTCAGTAGCGGTGGGTCTGATGGGAGTACTGGGGTGGCTGTTGGGAGGTAGAGGAGTATCCCATGCTGCTTTGGGGCAGTGACGTGCTTGGTCCAGGGTTCTGGTAGGCAGCATGTGGATTGGAGCGCTGCAGGGTCAAAGAAAACATCGAAACATTCAATCCTGTTTAGTTTTCTCTTACATGTTTATGATGCTCAGCAAGCAATCTGCACTCATGAAGTAGTAACATGTCGGTCTGAATCTGCAGTAACAGCGTTTTGGCCACATGGGGGCAGTAAAAAAAAAAGAAAGAAAAAAGCTGCAAGTAAGAAAACTGAAACAACAGTCACAAAGATGCTACAACGTTATCAAAGCTCTGATGTGCTCAAAACCGGATCATCCAACATCTCCAGCCACTACACTCAGCTTTTCTTATTTACTACGCAAAAATGTGTGTCAATTTTCATGTGTACACCACAAAGAGCCAAGCAAAACTGGCCCTCACAGCTGAAATGGCCTGTGAATGATCTAAGCTGACTTTGTCTCCATTAAAGTTTCATTTGAAAAATACCTGGTTAGGGCATAAAGTAACAAATGTCTAGGCTGCCTTTCAGGCGATTTATTTTGGGCATATCCTCCCTTGAGGACACCCCGAGGAAGACTCAGGGTACGCTGGAGACGTTCGATCTCCAAGCCGGCTTGGGAATACCCATGTGCCCACCAACGGCGGCTTGTGGACCTGCCCCTGCTGCAAGGGTCTGGACTCTCTGGAATAAATGGATGGATGGAGGTGCATTGTGACCTGGAGGAACAATGATGGCAGGTGTATAAGACAGACAGATTTACCTGGTAGTCTGAGGTCATAATGAGGCCACCTGAGGTAGTGGTGGGTGGGACAACTCGCACTTTCTTCAGAGGCGGGCCCTGGGCGTGACTGTTGTCGGGGTTACCTGTGTGCCCCGCCCCATTTGTGTGGTTGTTTCCCTGTTGCTGCTGCTGGTTCTTCTAAAAAGCCCCGAAAGAAATGACAGACTGTTGAACATGTGTATACTGTATTTTCTGTGTAGATTGCTGGCAGTGAAACAAGCAGTTGCTCAACTCGACTCTACATTTACTACGTTACTTCTATTTCCCTTTATTTTCCTATAAAAACACTCATGAAACAAGCGTGTTCAATGACTAGAAAGACAGCAGAAGGCACACTGATGTTTTACTTTGTCAGCCTTGTCCTCTGGCTCCTCCTCTGTCAGGAACTCTCTCTTGGGGTAAGGAATCTGACAACCTGCAAACACACTGGAGAAAAAAAAAAGGCAGAGAAGCGTGTCATCTTCAAACGTTTATTCCCATGACTCAGATCTAATTAGCCAAGAGACCTGTTGAAAAGGTCCCTCGGTCATGTGAGTCGAGCTAGAAAGTAGCACAAGATACTGTAGATAAACTGTTATATGTACTAATATGAAATATAAAGCTGTGCATTTGCCATAACTTACTCAGAGGTGGGTAGGGGTTCCTCTAAAAAGTAAGGGTCCTGCATTGCCTGCTCTGACGTGATTCTACGGATGGGGTCCATGGTCAATAGCTTTTGCAGCTGTAACGTATTGCACATTGATTTAGCCTCTAACAAGAAGCCATAACGCAACTATTAGTTCAGCAATCGAACCATGCAAGCACTCCGTTAACTCACCAAGTGGAATGCTTTACTGTCTGGTTTAACTTTATGTTTTTCCATGTACTTTATAAGGCTGCAGTTTGTGTATCTGTGAAAGCAGAGGAGCAGATTATATCACCATGATGCCCTCATTAAAGAGGATACGCATAATTATTAAAAAAGTTAAATAAGAATTTAGCATAGACACAAAAATTTATTTTTATCAGTAGACATACTTTAGTTTGATTAAATGATAAAAAACTAGGACAAAGGGGACTCACGTGTTCCTTCTAAAGTCTTTCATCAGTGTGGAGTGTTCTGGCATCTTTTTGATGTCCTCCCAGTCTTTATCTGTCAAGTGAGGGGAAGACAAGATTACAACATGCAGCACCCTCAGTCCCTTCAAGAGAAGATTATTTGGGTTGTGGTGTCTGGAACAGAACATTTCTCATGACTGTCCCACAGCAACTCACAGATTCCAAAGGAGCAGACTCAGTCTTCCTTAAGACTAACAGGTTTAGATATTTTTCTATAGAACTGAGTTAACCCCGTTTTTTTAAAGTTTTCCCATCAGTTTGCTTTGAGCTTTTTAGTAAAAGCCAGCATCAATTTTAAACCATCAGGCCAGTGTATTATGCAACAAAAGATGCTGGCAGAGGGGAAAAGGAAGATCAGGAGGAGCTTAAATCAACTGGAAAATATTGGTCCAAATGTAGTCCTGCAAAAGTATCTATGCTTGTGACTTGGCTTCCTGTATGGAGTCTGTGGACTGAGCTTCGGGGCCCGCAGACCACATTACTGAATTCAGAAACAAAACAAGTCAAGATCGAGGAAATATTCGGCCTCAGCCTAGAACAGAAAATGATAACCCTTTCACAGCATTTCTCTACAGCAGCTGAAGTAATGGAAGCTTAAAAACAACATTAATGCAATCATTTTTTTCTGAATACATTCCACAGAGTCTCATGGAGTCTTACCAGCAGGGAAGCCCATGACATTAAAGATGCGGTCCAGTTGGTCGTGGTGGTAGGGGTTGCTGGTCTTGATGTCCTCCTGGCGACAGTGGAAAATGGGCTCAGACGTCAGCAGCTCCGCAAAAATGCAGCCAATCGCCCAGATGTCTGAGAGAAAAGCACAGCGCATGTTAATTACGCTGTCGCTCGAATCACTAATACTGGCTGCACACGTGCACACGGAGAGTAGCACCAAGTCTCACCGATGGCTTTGGTGTAGTGCCGAGCCCCCAGCAGCAGTTCAGGTGCTCTGTACCAGAAAGTGACCACCACAGGGTCGAGATCGGCTAAAGGCTTCAGTGGTGAATTGAAGAGACGAGCAAACCCCATGTCAGCTGCACAACAGACGGGATTGTCAATGGAGCGCAATGAAACCTAAACTGTGCTCGATGACAAACAGAAAAAACGAGGGATGGTACATACCAATCTTTACTCTACCCCTCTCAGGCCCTTCTCCCATCACTAAAATGTTAGCTGGTTTCTGATGGAAACAAACAGAAAGACAAAACCCTGATTAAAAAAAAAAAAACTATCCACATGTGTGACAACAGCTCAGCAAGGAGCCAAGCTTTGGTTGGCTCAGTTGCAAAACTTCAGTACTGCACGTTGAGTGCAATCAAAACTATTTGTTGCCACCTAGTGGACAAATAACTCAACTACACCCTACAAAGTAAAACGCTTTAAATGACAAATCTTTCTATAAAATAAACCTTGCACCAAACAATTAAAAAACAGAAAAACACAATTAAAAGACAGAAAGATAACTTGAAATTGTATCATCGATAGTAAATAAACAGCTGCATGCCAATCCTGTTTTACTTATTTAAACTAAACTCCAAATGCAAAGGGTTTGGGGCGCTTTGTAAAATGGAAACAAAGAATAGAATGATTTGCAACTCTCATAAACCAACTTTTTTTTTTTTTATATAGTCGAATGTAGAAAACATAATGGATGCTAAAACATTTAACTACTCATTAAAACCAAAGTGCCTATCTTAAGTTTGATGTTGACGTGCTGGGGCAACAAAAGGCTGAAAAAGTAAGTGGTACTAAGAAAAAACTGTTTGACGAACATGTTGCATCCAATCAGGTCAACTGGCAGAATTTCATTTTATTCACAACAGAACAACATGGTCTATCGCAAATATTATATTAGTCTATAAGATTTTCAAATCATTGCATTTATTATTCTTTATTACATTGTAAATAATGTCCCCAACCCTTTTTGGAATTGTGTGTAAAGTAACTTTTAAAGCTTCTAAAAACGGCCAGTTTAGATGAAACACACGATCACTGACAAAGCTTCACATGGTCTCCATAAATCCCCCCCCCCCCGGCTCTACCTAAACAGCCTCCAACCCCAATCCTCTTACAAGGTCTCTGTGTAGGACCCAGTTGGCGTGGAGGTAATGGATGCCATCCAGAATCTGGTACAACAAAGACTTGACCATTCCCCTCGGCAGCTGAAGTGGCTTCTTGTTGGCTTTGGACGCTCGGTGAAACTTGATAATGTGCTACGGGAAGACAGGGGTGAAAAAAATAAATAAATGTTGGGCTTGTACATTCAGGCTGAAATGCATCCTATTCTACACACCCATTTTAACAACGTAAGATTGCAACGATCAAGACGGATAAGGCTGATGTTTGCAGCATGCGTTTCCACTTCGTTGGAAGAGGAATGCGCGTTTAGCGGCTCTGTGGTGGAAAATGACGTTTAGCTCAGCTCTGATAGTCTGCCAGTTGTAACTGCCGACTGTAATATGGATGAGACCTGACCACCAAATATGAAGTACTTCTTGTTGTACGCATGGGTTTTAATGAGACTTGGCACCATTTTGAGATTACTTCCTCGGGTGTGACAGAACGTTCGTATAATTCTGCCATTTTAAAAGTGCAAAAAAAAAAAAAAAAAAAAAAAAAAAAAAGGACATATTTACACACGAGTGGAAAAAATATTATTTAACCGAAAAATTTAAAACTAAATGTACTGTCTGCAAATTAACCAGCGTGTGTTTTTGTTGAAAAAGAAGCATTTCTGTTCAAAAGTGGCATTTAGAAGACAAAAATCACCACAGGCTTGATATGTTGTGCTCCAGTGTGTGTGTGTGTGTGTGTGTGTGTGTGCATTTTACCCAGAGGTCATGTTCTGCGTAGTCAAACAGCAGCCATACTTTACGGTCAGCATGTGACAGGAACACCTTCTGCAGTGAGATGACATTGGGGTGCTTCAGCTCCCGCAGTAGCTGCAACATACGAACTCGCTCAGAGGAACCACCACACAATGTCAAGGCAAATATCATGAGCAACAATCACATAATGAGGGAGGCGATCCGCCCTAGTTATTTTATGGGACTCCTCATACTTATAGTAGTTTTTAACAACCCTGGTTACTGCAAGTACGACACACCAGGAGTGGACCCATACAGGCCAGGGCAGTACAACACAAAGGTCCAAACAACAAATGTTTATTTTCTTTTTTACTTCTGTGACTGTATTTCACATCTGCTGCATACTCAACAAAAGAAAACCCAAATTACATAAAGCACTTAGGAATGGTATGACAGGGTTCATCACAGACCAAACAAAAGGCACAGGAGTAAGCAAAGCAGCCCTTACTGCAATCTCTCTGCAGGCTGACATAGAGATGCCAGTGCCTTCAATCTGCTTGAGGGCGTAGTCCTTGTCATCCTTCCTACAAACACAGAGAGAGGCAGAGGTACATCAACACCAGACTAGACTGGAGCCCCCAAGAGAGCAGTCTGCACAGAAACAGAAATAAAGGGGGAGGTTGGGGGGGGGGGCTAGGCAGCTGGTACAGGGACCCTGAGAAGAGACTGAGTTGCATTACCTCCAGATTTGTGTAATCAAGCTCACCTCTGAGGCTCAAAACAATAGAAGGAGAGAGGAAACAGGCCCTGTGTGGCAGCTGGTGAGGGACAAACAGAGCATTGGGACTGGCTCTCACTTGAATGAGTTGGTTACAACCCCTCCCTCTCCCTGGCCTAAATCATCTCATAAACCCATGCTTTGTGCCCTCCTCGGGCCTCAGCCAAATGCCGCAGCGCAACTTAGCTCACGGAGTCTCGTAAACACAAGTAACGGCAACATCTTTAAACACTCTCTGGCTTTTTCGTGTTGATCCCTGCAGCCACTATCACTCAGGATGGGATAATGGGCCTCATATGGGCTTAGTTGCTCCAAAGCTATGATTGTTACAGGGAGCGCATTAGAAACAGCAGGAGAGTTTCTGAGGAGAAGGTGGGGTGGCGCCCTGACGTCCTAAGGGTTTACCAAACTAAAACCATGAGCCAAAAATGTCTAGTGTTAGGGCAAATCTGTCTCAAACTCTTTTTAATGCCCCTTTTCCATCATTACTAAAAAGACCAAGACACATGAGTGAAAAAAATGAGCAAATGAACAATCAAATAAGTAAATAATATTGTATGAAGACAAAAAAGCCTAATTAGGGAAACTTAAAACTTATACATTGTTTTCTCTAAAACAGATTTTGAGCTAATTTCTTAATGCATTGATATTTTCTACCTAATTTTGGTTGATGTGCCGATGGTTTGATTTATAGATGTGTCCACGTACTTTTATCAGAAATACAGAAAAACGTATCTCCCAAGCTTTTGGAAATAACCTATTATTCCATCTATCTTCAAGATGTCACATGTGGACATACAATTCCAACTTTTCAAATGTACACATTCATCAGACGAACAAGAAAACACCTTAATCTTACACTGTAGGGTTACACGGCATGAGAACTTTACAGTCTCAATGATGAAATGACAACAAAAAAATGACAAATACTCCGACACAAATTGGAACTGAAAGAATTTTCTGGTTGAAACTTTACTTCTACAGCCACGCTTACGTGTAAAACGCACACTTGTGTTACATTTTCAGATAAATGCCGTAAGATTCTGTCTTCAAACACTGCAACGACGCAATTCCTGAGACAAATTTACTAAAACAGCCATAACCACGGCAAATCAGACCTAATCTGCCTGTCAGTTGTCATTTGGCACTGACATTAAAAGCTAGAATTGGGGAGTAATTATGAGGTGCAGATAACATCATGCTTATCAAAAACAGCCTCATGTTGTTTTTAGCACAAACAAAAATGTTACACATTTACACAAATGACCTTATTGAAGTGCTTGCAGGGAGATTAACCACTGCATCCTAAAAACTACAACCTGACACCACCACACACTTGCACCTGCCAAGTGCTACGTGCACAAGATCACCTAGAAAGAACTTCAACTGCGATAAACCAAAAAAAAAAAAAAAAACGAGTGTCCACAGTTCAACAACACGGCATAAAACGGGCGCGTAAGACATGTTCAGGCAACATCAGCATCCCACCGAAAAGAAAGGAAAGCCACAATCGCAATGGTAAACAATGTAAGTCATGCTACAGGAAGCTTAATCAGCATCCCAAACGTGCAGACAATCTCAACACACTGCTCTATGCGGTGCATTTGTCGAAGTAGATCTGCAGCTAGCGCCTCCTCTGTCAGCTGCCTTGAAAGGGAGTAAAATGAGAGAAGTCATTTAAATTTATCTGAGAGAGGGAGGGGGCCTGGCGCAGGGTTCACAGGCTGAAGGCCTTGCTGGTCATCAACTCACCCATCTTTTCTCTTCGCCTTGTACACATGACCGTAGGTGCCTCTTCCCACTTTGCATCCTTCGTACTCGAACAGATCCTCGACACGCTCTCTTTCACCGGTCAGCTTCACTTTAAAGTCATAGTCCATTTTTTAACCTTGGTTTGGGCTAAACGTACGCGCTCCTTCCTTTTTTGAAGCGTCGCTTGGGAGGCAACTGGGCTCCTCCAACGAGCTCGGTTTGATATTTCAGCTAGTTGCCTTCCCCAGCGTGGCTCTTTTTTTCCTTTAACCCAGCTTCCACATCGAGCTTTTGTGTCAAACCTAATGTCCCGGAGGAATATGCGCGGTGCTCTGAGACCGTGCAGGTAGAAACGAGCCCGGATATATATCCCTTTTTCTTGTTGCTGCGTTTCTCTCAGCCGGTATCTGCTCCAAAGAGACGCACTTCAGTCGGTAACGACGCCGTATTCACGCACGGCATTGTCGTAAAACGTCGTGAAGAGAGCCCCGCAGCAGAGAAAGAGGACATGAAAACGGGCAGACTACTACCGCCTGGAAATTCATACTCAGTTTGAGCTGTGGTATAAATTCGATCAGTTATAGCAGTTTTGAGTTGTGAAAAAGAGATATCTTATTTTGCCTTATTGCTGTATTTTTTAGTGACCCAATATAGACACAACTAAATCTGCATTTGTTCAGCACAAAATATCAATCCGTTTGAATTAACCGGAATGAGAAGTTTCTGTACTGTCTTATCATATATTTCTCCTAAACGTATGGCATTTGATTTATTTTCATCCCTCGAGAGCAGAAAACAATTGGACCATCTTTGTGTCAAAGACACATTCAACGTTTAACTATTTGAATTAAAATACGGGTTCATATCAATATAGAGATAAGCATCTGGCAAGACAAAGACAGCAGAAGAAAATACGTTTAAGAAGCAGTGCATATCGGTCACTTGGAACTGGGTTTTATTGGTTTATAAAACCAAAACTTTATGCTAAAATACACTGTATAAAACACACTAAAGCTGCTCAGCCATATAATATAATATATACCCGATATAATTATATTTACTTATTTATTTTGATAATTTATCTTTCATACGCTTTCATATTAGGGTTTCTGGCTATATGTCTGTTTGGATGTCTGATTTGTTTTCATACAGATACACACCATTTTCTGTGGTATATAGCAAAATGGTAAATCAGAAAGCTTTATATATATCCTCATTCTTTTTATACTCATTACTCGTAAAAATAATAATAATAAAAAACCCAGCATGAAGTAAAAACTGCAGCGTTACCATTTGAAATGCTACTGCTTAAAAGAGTAGGCTCCCAAAAAGAGAATGAATTACGTTAATGCTATGTGGTACTGATGTGCAGTCCAGTAACTATTTGTAGTATTTTAAGGGGGAAAAAAAACAAGACTTTCGGCATGTTTTGTCAATGTTGTGCATCCCAGGAACTAATGAGCCGGGTAGGTTGTTTTTGACGGACGACGAAATGTTGTACCACTGGTCCCATCTTGGTTCGAGAGACAGGGGGAGCAGAGTGAACCGTCCATATTATAGCTGCTTTGTCAGGTACTTAATTCCTTTTAATGTCACTGTCACCGTTCGTAAAAGTACGCTTTGATTAAGTTTTAACTTCCGTGTATGTTATCCGCTTGATGTAATTGTTTGACATGTCAATATGTGATGAGTTTTTCAGGCTCGCATCTCGCTGGCGAGTCAGCTAACTGGTGTCGACTGATTGCTATTCGCTAACGTTGGTTATGCTAGCGCTTAGTTAGCAGCTGAAGCACTGCGCATTCAAATCGACAATTCGCAGTTTTGAAATGTTTTTGAAATTGACCGATGTATTTGGACGGTAATGCAGTAGATCACTGTCGAGTGTAAACATGTATATCATTTTACTGTTAAATAGTGGTGATAAGATTCTTTGTCTTTCCTTCTTTACCCTGCGTTTACATAGAGGAAACCACGGTTTAGTTTCTCTTGTTCCGCCCCTGTAGATCAGCGATTGGACGGCTGGCGTGTCAATCAATAAGACTAGGGCAGCGATTGGTCGCTGACCAGGATGACAACGCCAGTTTTGTTGCTTTATTGCCCTGTCTTCAATATGGCCTTCCGTAGATACTATTGTCACTTGTTTTATATCACTTATCGTGGACTGTCTCGGTATTAGGATATTTGTTGGCTCTCCCTTACTTTTAATGAATTAAGCATTTGTTCACATGTCAAAATAGATCATCTACGGCGACAACATTAATGCTAAAGTAGCAAGATTATCATAGCCTTACTGAGTCAATTGTTGATGGACTCTTTCGATATAAAATGGAAGGCGTTGATTCTACAAACGGCCTATGGTTGAGCTCTTTAACTGAAAGACGGTGCTAACCGAGCAGTTTTAATTGGTGCACTAGTTTGCATTTCAACACTGTAAGCGCAGATGATGTTGCCGTAGGCGACGACCGTTTTTCATCGTTTTTCATTGGCTTATAATATGATCAAATATCCATTAGCTGCTGCATTCTTCATTTTTTTTTTATTTTTAACTTGAGCTTTAATTGGTGATGACACGTCCACATGTGAAAAGACAAACGTCCACTTGTGAATAGCTGTGGTTAGTGGGTTTAGATGACTCTCTGAATCTCTGGCTGACACCCTCGCTCATCTGCTCTCCAGCACTTTTCATGGTGATGGACCCTCCTGGTGGGGGAGACGAACGGCGGAGGCAGGCAGAGCGTCTTCGACGGGAGGAAGCATATTACCACTTCATAAATGAATTGAGTGAAGAAGAGTACCGCCTGATGAGAGACAGCAACCTGCTCGGCACCCCTGGTGAGAGGGACATGTACTGTTTAACTGTTTAATATATACAATATATGTATTATGTTTAGAGATGCACAGATCAGCTGTTTTTTAGCTTGGTGAGTGCCCTTAACAAGTTATATTGGTGTCCATGTGCTGGCAGCTGCAAAGTGACCACATAGTGGCCATCGGCAAAGCACAACATTGATAAGAAGAGTAGCCACTGAAATCTTAATCGAGAAATAATGTGGGATATGCTGTTATTAGTTTTCAGTTGGATTTTATGGATAGGAAAGAGCTCTGACCAGTAATCTATCTCAACTTATTTTGAGACTTGTTTGAGAGTGACAGAGGAAATCCACACGCCAGACTCTGTAAAATCTAACTGCAGGGATGTCTCCTCCAATACGTAAGACGCATAACTGTATGCATGTCCATATTTGTTATATGTTCTACAGGGGAGGTGACTGCAGAAGAGCTCCGGCTGCGCCTGGATGGAGCAAAAGAGCGTTTGTCATCTCAGCCCCGCACTGAGCAGCGCTCGCAGACTGCTGACTTTGGCGAACAGCAGAGCAGTAGCAGTGATGGAGAGGAGAGAGGGGCTGGAGGGAGACGAGGGGGAGGTAGGAAGGGGGAACAGGGTCTTGTCTCTCTATGCTGCCTTTCCAAACCTGGCTTTAACTTGTCAGGAGGTAGTCTGGTTTTCATTAATTCCCTTTTGATGACTGAAGAAGCTAAAGATGTCACAGAATAACATAACAGATTTGGTCTTGACAGTAACTCTCAATGGAAATTCTGTGAAGCTCCTGCATTACAGGGAGCTTGTCCAGTACAATTTAGCTTACTTAGTCTTGCCTTTTCTTTTTCAACAGGGAGCATAGAGCCCAGAGCAGAAACATCTAATGGTGATTCGTTGCTGGAGTGGCTCAACACTTTCAGACGCACTGGAAACGCTACTCGCAGTGGGCAGAGTGGAAACCAGACATGGCGTGCTGTCAGTCGGACCAACCCTAACAGTGGGGAATTCCGGTTTAGCTTAGAGATCAACATAAACCATGATCAGCCAGAGCCAGGAGAACAGAATGACACTATGGACACTGCAGAAAGAGCAGATTTGCCAGTGACTGCTCCTAACACAGCTGCACCCTCAATCCGCACGGCTTCATCCCTCTCCAGTTCTCGCCCTTCAGCCACACCGAGGCCAGCTCCGTACCCCTCCCCATGCCCAGCCATTAGTAGAAGGATGCAGACACGGCGTACACGCAGCAGCACTGCCACACTTTCTATGAGCCCCTCTGCACTTCCTCCTCCTCCTCCGGAGGCCACCCCAGCTGCCGCTCAGAGTAGGGGTACCACTTTGCACTCTTTAGCACCCCCTCCCAGTGTTTCCAACCCTTCGGTTGATCAAACCATACCTTTTCAACATCAGCCCCTGAATGTAGAAGTAGAGCAGAGGCATGATGATGTGTCTGCTGCTCAAGACTGTCCCCGGGTATCACCACAGTCTGGGTCACAAACCCCAGCCGTGGGACATGAATCACGTGGCAGTAGGACTCGATCTCGTGGTCGTGCACGCAGGGCTGCAACAGGTAGTGGGGTTTCATCTCGCATGTCACGGCGAAGTCGTTCCCCTTTGCACAGACCACCTGTTGTCAGCACCCCTACACCATCCAGCAGTAGCCTCAATGGCTCTGCCGTTGACACTGTTGAGCCAGGCAGCGTCACTACCTCTGTGTCAATGGAAACTGGGGAGGTTGTGTCAGAACCTGCTGCGCTAACCGAGTCAGCTGGAGAGACAGTAGAACGCGAGAGCGAATCGCATGTATTAGGATCAGGAAGTTCAGTGGTGAGACGACACCCAACCATCATGTTGGACCTGCAGGTGAGAAGGATTCGGCCTGGAGAAAACCGCGATCGAGACAGCATCGCTAGCAGAACAAGGTCCCGTGCACGGGTCGCTGAGAATACTGTCACATTCGAAAGTGACAGCGGTGGATTCAGACGCACCATCTCCCGTTCTGAGCGAGCTGGGATCCGGACCTATGTGAGCACTATACGGATTCCACTGAGGCGCATCAGCGAAACTGGCTTGGGAGAGCCCAACTCCACTGCCCTACGCTCCATCTTGCGCCAGATTATGACTGGATTTGGGGAGCTGAGCTCCCTAATGGAGACTGAGGCTGATTCTGAAGCCGTTGCACCAACCCATGCTGATAGTAGTGGTATAAATGGTAACACTATCCCTGCAAGTCGTCTACATACAAATGACAGTGTGCCTGGTCAGGTTGATACAGGTGAGGTTGTTCAGGAGAGGGTCGGACTGGTGGGGAGCGATGATGACCAGAGTGGGCAGGCCAGAGTCGGGGGAGGGGTAGTGAGCACCACAGATGGACGGGCCAACAGCAGAGACACCAACAACCTAGTTGAAAATGGCACCCTACCCATCCTGCGGTTGGCACACTTTTTTTTGCTCAATGACGATGAAGATGACGAACATCCCAGGGGCTTGACCAAAGAGCAGATTGACAATCTATCCACGCGCACATATGGTCAGGCCAGCCTGGAGGGCGAGATGGGTCGTGCATGCAGCGTCTGCATCAATGAATATGCTCAAGGCAACAAACTGCGCCGTCTGCCCTGCTCCCACGAATTCCACATCCACTGCATTGACCGCTGGCTCTCTGAAAACAACACCTGCCCCATCTGCAGGCAGCCTATACTTGCAGTGCATCATGACTGACCTGTTTGCTCACAAACATAACCAATTACGCTCATGGCTGGCTGAACTGAGCCAACCCAAGTTGGCTTTGCATGTACATAGTGCTTTCATGGTTTGATTTATTTGAAGATATCCATTGAGTTAAATAAGGTTGAACCAAAAGGGTGGAAAAAGAAACTATAAATGCAAAGAATTAACAAAATTTTATTTTTTTAGACTCTTATTTTCAGCTGCTCATTTTTTTTTTTGCCCTCTTTCTGTGACCTTGGTTGCTACTCCTTTCATAAGGCTTCAGAGGTCCATTTGTCAATAGATGGCATTTGTGCTTAAGGAGTTCTTGTAGCTGCCGTTGAATAATCTTGCTTAATCTGTTTGATGTCTGATACATGTGACATATCTTTTTTCACAACTGGACAATACAAATCACTTTATTGAATCAGTATAGGCTGTAAATAACTTGCCACCGCTTCTAAGGTTTCTGAAGTAAGACGCAACTTACATGCCATCTGCTCAGAATGGAAAGAAGAAGTCTTTTTTTTTTTTTTTTTTTTTTTTTTTTAAATTCACAAGCTTCAAGCATCCATTTTAAAGTGTCCCTTTACTGTTTGGAAAGAAAGACATGATTTGTTGGAATTTGTACGAGCTGTGTGTTTAGTTATGAAGTCTAGTTTCACTCTGCACATCTGCTAGTATTTCTTAAAGCCTCGGAAGTCTCGTTGCAGTGTAGAAACTCATTGGTCAGCCCCTAAAATCTGCCACCTTGAAATAAATCCGTTGCCTGCGTACGCAGAACAATTAAAATGAAACACAGAAGGCATGTGATAATCAGGGATTCAGACTTGTTGGTATGACTTGTGCAATATGGAGGGAAGAGTGTATTGTCTTGCTGTTCGTTGGTGTTAACATTGTGATGCCTGACTGTCAATCTCTTCAAAACAAAGTCTCGAGGCAAAGGCTTTCTCTTGGTTCCTGTCGCATTTCAGCTCCGCGCCTTACAGTTAACCCGAGGGGTCTGCTGAGCAAAAGACCTGGAAGATAGCATAGAAAAATGAATTCAGATTATTTAGCTTAGTTTTTACAGGTTTCCAGTTAACTCCAAAATTCTTACCGTATTCCTTAGGCAGGTGACGGAAAGTTGTTCATGTTCACAGCATCTGACTCTGTCAGCACATTTTTCACTCGAGTTCCAGTATGAGTGCAACATATGAATAAGATAGAGTTAGAGTAATGTGTTTCTCTATGCTCTTCATGGTTTGTTTTTACTTTACATGCATTGATACTGCATTTCTTGTGTGGACAAGGTGGACTGTGGACTGAACCACCCACTTGATGTGTTCCTACCAGTCACTTTATACTAAAACAGTTACAGTAAACAGGAATTACTACATCTCTGCAGTTAATATGTCAGTACCAATACTGCAGGATTGATGCAGTGTAGTATGTAAGAATGTTTGAGGCTGTGGTAAGTGTGTATGGTTTAATTGTAAGTGTGTGTGTGAAGGGAAGGCCCAGTGTCTATTAATTAAACCTGGTTCTCAAAAACCTCCTGTTCAATGAATGTCCATCTTGGAGGGCTGTGGGCAAACAGTTGAGACGTAACTATTTATTGTGCTCCTATTTAATAAGATGGAAATCAGACTTTGAAATATGAAATGTGACATGTTACAATGTGATGAGTAAATAAAACGGCTATGACGAGTATGTTACTATGTAATTTAAAAAAATATATATATATCGCTTTACTCCTCTGCTCCTTGACAGGTCTTAAAATGTCACTTTGTTGACTGAATGTATTTATTAAATGTGTTTAAGCCCACGCGCCATGCTACACTTAGCAAAACTGTTAACGGTTAGAAGCGCTAACTAAAAAAAACAAACTATTGAGCATTTAACCAAACAATTCAACACGTTAATTGAGGATTGGTTGTTTAACACACCCCGTATACACTTTTCTGTTTTGGAAGCTATATTTCGAAGCTTATTTTCGACAATCCAGTCGTCTTGTAGTGTAACTGAATTCGAGGCTAATTTGATCCTCCCAGGGTTTTTGCACAATGAAAGAACATGAACAAATAATATGAGTAGGTGGGAGGAAATGTTTGGATGAATATGTCCCATATCTAAGTAATTTGTTGACTGGTAACTATATTTAAATCAGTTTTAGTATATACAGTTTGTTAGTACACAGCATTTGTGGTCACCGTCTATTCAAGAGTCTAAGTGCTGCTCCTAGGAAAACGTAACTTGAACGTTTATCTAATGTTAATGACCACGGAGAACAGAGACTTGACTATCAGTTTCCCCCCAAAACGTCCCCACACTAAAATCCCTGCAGGAAAACCTCTGCCTTTGTTTTTCGTATCGTATTGTAAAACAGCCACTTCATTTTAGCCTCTGAAATATTTACAGAAAACATTTCGGATCAAATTAGTAGGTTACCAACTTGCGCTTTCGGTCAGGTGATCGTGAGCGTGTACGCATCGTCCGATGCGCGGCCCCGAGAGTCAATTGACTTTCGTAAAGCTACACAGGATAGAAATGCGACCGATGCCTTTAAAAATACAAGCTTATTCATCACCCATGAGTCTTTTAATGACACTTTTCCAACACAGGACTGCCTTAGCCACCCGCTAAATTCTTAAATGATCATTTGATCTGAAATGTCACTAAAATAATGCATGTTTTTCTCGTAAACCCATGTGTGGAAAGTTTTTGTTTTATCTCATCATCAATTTCCAGATGTTGTCCACACCAAAAAGCCATATTATTGACTTTAGTAAAACACAAAGACAAGCGATCTTCCCAGATGTTTCCAATAACAAAACAAGTGGATGTTAAACTTGTTCATTTAATTGCTGAGTTTAAACCATAAAACAGTTAAATATAGAGATGTTCGATTATATATGTGGTTTAATTATGTATTTACTGTATGGATTGTACATAAAACAGATGAAACAAATGTTGGTAGAGACAGAAAGGCAATTAATTTCGCTGAATATTTCATAAGACACTCTTATCCACATGTTTCCACAGAGCTCGTTCGGCTTTTATAGGTTGAATACGATGCGGTAAATGTTTTCAGAAATGTCAGAGGTGGTGGCGCCTCTGGAGCACAATTGAGCGGCTTTTGGCTACTTTATTTTGAAATCCCTCACCGGAAGTAGAACCTTCTCACTCCGTGGACATTGACGCTGGCCGAGGCTGCCCCCTACAACGTTATACCTCCGCGGTCTCGCCACGAAATAATGAACTGTGAGCATCATCAGCTGGGGGTAAGGCGACCGCAGCCCGGGGCAGCTTCCCCCTGTTTGGCCGGTGAGCCATGAGCATGCTACCGCTCCGGCCTCCTCGTCCCAGCCACACCGACTCTCGTTCCCCAGCAGCAAAATGTACTTCAACCGGAGAGCCAAGAAGATACACAGCGAGGGAGGTATGTTTGAAAAAAAACAACAACAAATACCCACTCTAATATATATCCTACATTCCACCGGTAAAACCGCGACCTGTCATCGTAAAGTGCTTATCTCATTAAAAGGCCTGTCACTTCCTCGCATACAGCGGCCTCTTTGTAATTGTGCGTATTGGATATGTGCTCGGCATAATGACGGGGAACCAGGCACTGCGGCATACATATTGGGTGACTTTCTGTACCGGTATATATATATATCCTCAAGCCTGACTCATTTATTTTCTATGGTGCCGGTTGGGAAATGCAAGGGCAAGTAGACTGCAGGTGTCCAAGCAAAGTCCGCCTTATTTATTGGCTTTTTTTTGTAACGTTGCAGTGATATTTTAAGGGATCCTAGATGGACTTTAACGTGACAAGAGGATGACCGCATCATTCTTTTTACTAGAAGATGACCTTATCACCTTTTTATGGAATTAGCTGAGTGTCCTATCGCACTGTTGTGATAGGCCTATTATGTAATTGCTGCATCAGATTATGGTATCCTGACTTCCTGGGTTTCGTGATATTGTCCTATGGACTTACTGATGGTTCATGACAAAGTATCGGCATGTGGTGTCGGCTGAGTAATTTTGCACCCAAACGTCCAAGCCAAGCGCCTGTAGAATCAATCCAATAACAGCCTATTACTTCTCCGACTTAAAAACCACGTGACTACCCCCTCTTGAGCCGACCGGAAATGTGTGTTCCCTCACTTTACGTCTGTCCATATCGAAGTCTTTTTTTTGGCCCATCCATATCAGAGCGTTTCAAACAAGTTTTTCATGTTGGAAAAAGTACTGGATATTACAGGTGGAAGGGCCCCTGATTTTTTTTTTGTATTATAAGTGTAAAGAAATATCATCTTCATAGACATTTAAGAGAAGATGGAGACGTAGAAACACGAGGCTGCATTACACGATTTCACACGTTGCAAACGGACATTTAATTGGATTGTTCTGGCGGACAGGAGCATGTGTTTGTCTCATCCAGTGGCTTTTAGTGGTGACTGGCACATACTGTCAGACTGCTCTGCTGTTTTGTGTGTGTGTGTATGCGTTAGTGTCGCTGCATGCCTCTTGCAGTTTCCAGAAATAGAAAGCAGGGCAAATTGTGAGTAGAGATGGGCGCCAACTGGGCCATGCAGGCTACAGGCCAGAGGCCAGATATTTATTTGTTAGAAATGAATGAATTAATAAATACAGCACTTGAACTTTTGACTCTGAGGCGACACGTTTTGAACAGGAGAAATGTCATGTTTACCCCATTTGGCAGTATTATAGGAAATAGTATAGAACTCCTGCACTTACCACTTTACTTTATTTTTACTTTTAAATAGAAAGTCAAATGGCATCACATTGAGTAACACTGCTCTTGCAAGGGGTTTGTTTTCTTGTTTATATCAGAACAGTTAATGTGGGGTTTCATTGATGGCTGTGATTTTATTTTTTTTAAATTTACTTATTGTTTTTAGTACTTTAAAAGTTGCCTAACAGTTTTAACTGCGTTCTTATTGAAAACATACATGAGGATGGAAAGGTTCTCTAGTGTTGGTGGATGCATGCATTCCCTCTTGGGTTCTTCATGTTGCCTTTATTGTAATCTCTTGGAGTCTGACCTCTTTTGTTCTTTGCTCCAATTAGCGAGCTGCCACATCCCAGGTCATGGTGACGTCTGCTGCCACCAATCTGTCACATTTATTTACATACATTTTACAAGCAAAGCTCGAACTTTGAACTTGATTGTTTTTCTGAGGATTATTAACTGTGTGTGACACACACTTGTAGTGGCAACTTTTCGATGAGTACTCATAAATCCCATAAAGCAACACAGGTTCAGAAAGTAAACGATACGTTTGATGATATTATATTAGCATTATGTAATAAGATCAGGCTAACAACCTGTAACGGATATGCCTAGTGTTCACAGGCTGTCTTTGACAGTCCACAAGGTTCGTTATTAAAAGTTTGAACGTTTTTTTTGTTAGTCATCTAGCTCACTCAGTTGTCAACAATTTGTCTGTTTTGGGAAGATAATGACTGGTTGTCATGGCTGCAAAGCTACTGAAGATACCATTTGGGAGATAGGGAGAAGCCGAATAAATGTACAGAAAGGTGGTGTTTACATAAGCTTTCCACAAGGGGGCACTCCTGGCCTGAAAATGTTTTGGTAAAGTCCATTTGGGAAGCTCTGTAGGCCTTCAACTTTTATATGCAGGCATGAACCTATATTTCTCTCCAAATGCTTCCAGTTAAAGGCACATGCGGACACATTTACATTAAAGTTATTGTCTCGTAGAAGCGCTGTGTCTGCTACAGTATGTGTATATTGATTTGTGTTCCTGTGTGTGTTGTTTTCTCCCGCCGCGGCCTTATTTGTGGCACCCACAGAGCAATTAGTTTTGACCACCATTAGACAGGAGGCTTCTGAACTGCAGGACCCAGGCCAGGGCGCCAGCTCTACCATGCGTGCCCGCCTCACAGACAGGTTTGACAAAAGTGAGTTTGCTCAAATGAGACTGGATGATGCCCCATTTGTGTCCGGAGTCCCAAGGTGCATGTGCCATGCGCGACGGCTAGGAACAGGTGTCTCCCAACCCCCGGCCCTCAAGAGCTACAATGTGGAGTTAGTTTGTGTCTCTGGATTCCAACTGAAAAAGGTTAAGACATACCGCTGTGGACTCTGTAGCTCCTTGGGGCCTGGAGTGATGAATGCTGGAGAGGACTTCACCCTCTCACTGCATGTGCTCATAGATGGTAGTAACCACTAATGCTGGGGAAGACGGTTAGATGTAAGCAAAGCCTTGGTTGTGAACCCACGCATGCTGTGGAACACAACACACGTGCATGTAACTACATGGCATGCGTGGACGGAGCATGTACATGAACACTGCTGCATGCATGTATGAGCGAGCTGGATGTAGAGAAGCACAGATGTGTAGCTGCATGTCGGGGTCTTTCATGTTTTCTGGCATTAAAAGCTATGCCTTCTTCTGTGTGTGTGTGGAGGGAGTGTCTCTCAGTGTCTGTATTTGCGTTCATACAGACATATTTGAGTTGGTGTGTGTGTCTGTGTGGCACCTGTAGGATTAACACGTTATGGATTAGTAGCAGGTGAAGTTGCAGAGCACACACAGAAGGGATTACCATGCTTGCTCACTTTGCCCCTAAGAGGCTTTCATGCCTTACTTCCTACTCTGCTAAGGTGGCAAATGGACCCATGGGAACTGGTATCAACGAGGTTAACCTGGACCTGGAAATAGGGTCTGCTGGTTACCTAGGAGACCAGGGAAACCATGGGACATAAGGTTCGCATGGGCAGACGGCGCTCTGTTGGTAACGTGTTCCTGACTTCACAGCATTATTATGGGATGGACAGAGGCATAGACAAACTAATTACATTTTTTAAAATGTAATTAGATAGATGAGTAGTAGGGCTGTCACAACCATTAGATTTTGGACAATTTTCCCTCAATAATTGCAATGAATGATTGTTTTTTTTCTCTTCAATTTATGCCGCTATTACTTTTGAGATAGTTGTATTGGTCCTTTTTGTTGTCAGTCTGATTATTTGTCCCTTTTGTGGCGTGCGGGCTATGAGTCCTTTGGCATCTGAGGATAATTGTAGAAATCCTACTATAGCGGTCGTTATGATTAATAGCTATTGCCTTTCTGGCTCATTTCATCTCTGGGCTGCATGATTGCATTAGATTTCTAAGCATATCTGAAGCTACATTTGGGCCATTATCAAATACAGTTCTGGCTGTTTCAAATATGGCACGGAGGGAGGTCATTTGGTAGTTTCTCTCTTGAGTGAAACGACTATGGCAGAGTGTGTGGTGAAATATGCTCTCCCATACTGGAAAATGTAGATGAATTATGCAGCCTATGTTTATCCATTATTCAGCAGCCGAGGCTGCTTTAACAGAGAAATGTTGGCACCAGCTCAAAATACAAGTTATTACTGTAAATTGGGACTTTATGAAGCTTTGATGTTCTTCACATAACATGTGTCAGACTTAATTATCTGCGTTTTCAGGGTGTATTGCCCTCGTTCTGCACCTGGAAACAAGTTATTTCTTGTGCCACCTGTGTCGAATACGTTTGGTCTAATGGACTTCTGATGACATAAGAAGACGGAAAAAGTGTTTGTACTTTTTATCATCATCGTATAATGTTAGAATTCAATTATCTGATTGTTCTCAAGAAAGGAAACACATATGGTTAAATACTCTGCAACTAAATGGGTAGCTGGTAGAACTTTGTGTGTAGGGCATGAGATCAGAGTGTTGAAGGGGGATCATTCTAGTCTTACCTGTCCTGGCTGCAGGTTTTCAGTCCAGCGAAACCTGTCTGGCTATCTTAGGTGCCTTCATGTGTAATTCACCTGGCCGTGCTTTGCTGGGGTTTGTTGCTGACTCATCAAAGGCGCGTTGGTAATGAGTTACGGAGGAAGTTGGGCCTCTACTCCACCAGAGATGAGTAACTGAGGCATTGATCGACTCAGACATGAATTTATGGCTGAAGTGTATCGCTGAGCAAGACGTCATTGATCTTTTTGGAAAGGTGGAGTCAGCTGGGGTTAAAAAGATAGGGGAAGGCAGGAATAAAAGTGTATTCTGTAAACATTTCCACCAGCATAGAAATGTAAAATAAGACGGAGATTTTTTTTTAAACAAAGAGCAATCTTTTAGAAGAGAATCCATTTGCTCGATGACATTATGATTAATATTCATTGCTCTTCCCTAATCAATTCCTCACACATTTGTTTTCTTTGTTGACCCAAGTGTCTTTCGCAGAGATTAGTGAGCTGGGATTGTGACTCAAAGCTCAGGCCTGAAGTTCAGTAAAAGTGTGGTCTGAGATGTAGAGATATGAGTCAGGCCGTTTATTATCACATTGCTCGGATACACTTTGACCCTTGCTCTGTGCCTTGTGCAGTTTGTGGGTTGGCGCTGAACACCACTTCACTGAGGTTAGAAGGCTTGAGCTCTTAGAATGTCAAGCAGGTTCCTTTGGCAGAGGTAGAAAGTGGAGAGGTTTTGTATCCTCAGAGCCATATTAACTGCTACACCTCTAATAAAGGCAAAAGTACTCGAGTCAGGGCTTCTTTTCACAGAAAAGAGTCTGTCTGATGTGCTAAGACATATGATCACACATCCTTCAGATCAGTCTGACCACCTTACTTATGTGTGCTCTTACAATTTCTCATCTACTCTAGAATCCCGAGCTTGAGTGGAATATAATGACGTTACCAGATTTTGGTTATTGATGAGGGAGGAGAATAACTCGTCTAGAGTAACATTGTAGTGCTGCAGAAATTGGGTTTCAGGGCGGGGGAAATTCAATCTGCGGAAAGCTGCCAGTGCTTATTCTTTTTTTGAATTATTCATGCAATTAGTCTGTTGTTGTTTTCACTCAAAGACTTGTCCATAGACGGAAACACAATGCACTGATCCCGAAAACGATATCATAATCTCAGACACGAGCCCATCACAACTCTTAAGGGGGCTGCTTCGTGGATAAATTGATCTTGCAGCATATTTACAACTGATCACTACAGGATACTTAAAAAGGCTTGTAAGGATATGATTTGGGGATTTCCAAAAAAAAAAAAAAGCATGCCGGATAATAAAGTGTTTTGCAATAGATTCAATATGCCCCACGTTGTTCTGTATATTATAATGACAAAGATGTGAAGAGCAGAGACCTGTAGGAAGTGAACGACGCTGTCGTAGAGACGTCACAGTAGAGAGAAGGCGACATGAAGTGATCTCCTGACGGATGGCTCCTGAGTCGTGGATGTCATTTGAACCATCTGTGCCTGACCAAAAGACCTTAAGGCGATATAAGGCTTCTGGCCCTTTAAAAGCGAAGCCCCGACTTTGCCCCTCCGCAGCACCGAGGGAGCTCCATATGGCTTCCCCTCCTCGTCTAAGCTCTTAACGGCGAAGCAGCTCGACATCACACCGGAGGGAGGAGATTGCCTTACACACGCCGGATAAAGGCTTTCCCGAGGAGGCAGGTGGCCGGAAGACACGGTCTCGGAGCCGGGCGAGACACTTTCGTTCACCGGGACCGGTAGCGTCCTCTTAAGCAAAGCCGAGAGAAGAGAGTCGAGGCGCGGGCGCGCTGCCGCTGCATCAGTCCTAGCCTCTGGTGGCCGATGTTGTACCAGCTGAGTAAACTGTGGCGCCCAGCTCTGTTTGCCTTCCAATGCCCCTTCAGAACTGCACTTACTCTGCGGTATTGGGTGCACTCGATGAAAAATAGCGAGCTCCTGATTCTCATGCGGGGGTGAATGAGCGCAGATCACGACGCTTGGAGATGACAAAGCCAGGCGGGCTGGGTGGCCGCGAGTCTGCAGGAGACGAAGCGTGTTGCATCCCCTCTTCCGTCACTTTTCTGGATAACTCGTGCCTGTGTCTACACGTTCGTCCCGTCTCCGCTGCGTAAAGGCCACCACCTGAATATGCTGGCGTGCTGATAGAAACGGACTAACCTGGCGTGTTTGTTCGCCATTGTGCATCCCTCAGCACATCCATTATACGCAGGGGGTCCCGTGGGTGTCGCTAAATGCGCGTGTGCATTGACGGTACATGAGAGACAAGGGAGGTGTTTATATGGGAAACGTCACTGAATCGACCCCACCGGCTTCAGCGTTCATCAGCTTAAACCAGCCTCTAGTAGTAATTGGTCGCCTCCGCATTTGAACTGTAAACCACGTCTCCAGTCTATGTGTCTCTCTCCCACCCAACCCTCCCTGTCTGTCTGTCTCCGTCTCTGTCTCCCGCTCGCACTCACTCAGCCTCGCCTTTCTCCCATCAATCCAACGGTGCAGGACCTTCTTGCTCGTCCGCCGGCTACCGCAAGGCAGACGATGAGATGTCCGGGACCACTTCCCAGGCGGATCCTGTAGATGCCACGGCGCGGACGGTGCTGCTCAACCGGCCCCAGAACACCAAGTTCTGCGACAACCATGTCAGGTAGGTGTCACGCCTGGGCTTCTTATTGCTTTGCAGTAATGCATGCTGCCCCTAACCGCCCTCTATATATACTACATTGACTTTAAGATAAGTCTTATATTTAAAAAGCTGTCAGTTAAGAAGAGGCCAGTTTTGATCAAAATGAACAGCATGTTATTATTCTGATTTGTAAAGAGAAGCACATTAAAAACTGCTTAAAAACACCAGGTTTACTTAAAAATATACTGTTTATACTTGTTTTTTTCCACTATTTTGTGTTCATTCAAAGAGCTGCGTTCATACTTTCTCTTTAATTTTGTCTGCATAGTTTTTCAGTCATAGTGCACGGTCAGTTTGTCGGTACTTTGCTCCTTACCGAAGGGTGATCCAACAGTGGGTGTTTGCTCAGAGGGTTTTAGATCCACATTGTCGGGTTGAAGGACGATCTCAGACAGCCTGTTTGTATGCTTTGCCTGGTGGTATTCACTGTGTGTAAAGGTAGACTTTGCACCCCTGACATTTGGTTTTGCTTCTCTTCAACATTTTCCTCTCCCTTACTTTTCTCTCTACCACAACCACTTAACAGGGGAGGAAGAACATTTTTTTTTAGTAGAATCTTACCAGACAGTGTAATGACTCACCTATGAGATGATTACTTTCGGTTCTGCAGCCATCCCAAAGGGTGAGGCTAACATATGTCCCTGCAGTGGTGAAGCGCTTGGCTTAACAACATAACATGACGGTGTTGCTTAATCGATACGTCCTCATGAATATTTAAAGTTGCCAGTGAAAAGAAAGTAACTACACTTACACGTGTTTCCATAAATTACAGAAAACACTTTAGCTGAGCTAATTTGGTCAAAGGTTTTTATTATGTGTATATTTGAGAAATTGTTCGGTCTGTCCCTCAATTTCACTGAGGCTAAAAGCTGCACTCTGACTCCTAAGTGCTCAGTGAAGAGCTGGAGGTGTGATTCCTTTAGTTGTAACCTTCTGCAGTCTGCACATCTTTGGACTACGGTGCATATCTTTATCTCTTTTTTTCTCTCTCATATTGTCTCTTGGTGATCCTTCCTTGTGATTCAGCACTCAACGTCTGAGTGAAATTGTAGATAGAACATAATTATATGTCACGGAGCGGCCGAACAGCAAGTGCTGCTGTGTCTCTTTTTATCAACATCCCAGCTGTCATCGGCATATGTTATGGGCTCAACTGTGGTAATAAATAGCAAGTCACTCCAATGGTATTAGAGTTTGTTTCAGTCAGACGTCGATGTAATTTGTCTCGTCTCTTTGTTTTTCGTTTGTAGCAACCAGTTTTCTGCCGTAGGGAAAACCGTTCTGTGAGTGGAAAGCTTGTTGCTGCTTACTAACATTCAGTGATCTTGCCATTATTGTTGTTGGAAGATTGGATTTCACTTTAAGAAGAGCCTGCTCCAACCTAACAAATGAGGTTAAGGCGGGTACTCCCCGGCTCATGTGATTGGAGCACATATGGCGTTCTGTCCTCTCTGCATGCTGATTGGAGAGCCAGGAGCACTCTTGCTCCAAAGGGAAAGACCTTTGATGTCCCTGTGTTCCTGTAACAATTTAGTTTGTCTTTTAAAAGGTTCGGTAGGCTTATTGATTTTTGTTTCAGGATTAAAGCCTTGTAGCTTTTATCTGTATGTTCACCGTAGCTCCTCCTCATTTCTCAGACCTTTCACCCTCACATCTTTATGTTGGCACAGGTTTTTATACAGCGTGAGTTTTAGATCGGGTGTGACCTGCTCATCATAGTGAGAAAAAGACTGTCTGTATCCTATGCCTTTTCCAGACTTTGACCCCATTTTCTTTTAGCCCTTTAATGTATGAGGAACATTGTTTTTTATAAAAACAGCACAAAGCCACACAGCTGCAGGAGAGCATCACCCCTACAGCTAACAGCTGTTCTCACAACAAGTCGGACGCCTATATGATGAAAAATAGCACAGCCAGATGTTTTGGACTTTTTCTCTGAAGCACGTTTGCGTCGCTGTTTGTGGAGTCTGGTATCACTTGTCTTTGATTAGATTGAGGCAACTTTATCCACCGGATCATAGGTGTAGTGTCACTAACTCTGAGGTATCCGTGGCACCGGGGTCGGGACACTATGAGCCGGTGCGACAAAGTAACAGTTGTTGCTCCATTGTTTTTTCATGTAATGTCCTGCTCCCAGTATTTTCTGTCTGAGTACGGCAGATAAAACAGTGCATTTGTTTCATGCACTTTATCATGCACACAGACATGCTCTGTCCATTAGGGAAAAGCCATTTCAGAAGCTCTTACTCTTCATTAAAGCCACACACAAAAAAGGGCAAGTAGGCCTTGACTTGAAGGTTGACTTTATTTTTAGCTTTTGCTAAAAGCTCTTACTGTAGATGCTGGCTATATCGAGGCCAATCAATACAGCTGTCCAATCAATACAGTTGACTGACACAAGGGGTTGAGGTTGCCAAGGTTTCTTACACCTATTTTCTAGGGTTTTGGGTCTAAATTTAGTGTCTTGGATAAAATGTCTTGATCTATTTATAGGTGTGATATGTGTCCAGCCTATAATGGCCCTGTCTGTCCTTTCTGAGCAAAATTGAGTGATTTTAATAGGTTTAAGTGCCCAAATGGGGTTCTTTGATATTCGACCTTTTAAAGTAAATTATCTTTGAGTGTTTTCGGTTAAAAGATAATGTGTTGCACAATTTATGCGTGAACTTTCGACGTTTTGCTAATGCTGCTCCTTTCTCCTCCTCCATCTACCTGAACATAAACAAAATGTGAACTCTCTTTTGTTGCAGTACCACCAAGTATGGGGTTCTCACCTTTCTGCCCCGGTTCCTTTATGAGCAGATCAGACGGGCAGCCAATGCCTTCTTCCTGTTCATCGCACTCATGCAGGTAAACCCCCACGCACAGCAACAGCTGCCAACGCCGTTGGCACAGCGGGCTGCGTCTCTGGTTTCAGTTTGTTTCTGTGTTCTGGGCAGCCTTTAAACGATACAGCTTTGGATGGGCTCAGTATTTCTTCAAATATTGATTTGTAGATTTTTCAGAGATGTACTTTGGATCATAAAGGCGTTCAGACTATATAAAGTTTTTCAGAAAGCAAAAATGTAGCCAAATAGCTCCCCCCGCCTCTGTCATTCGTGAGATAGCTCATTATCAACGATGTTAGCCTCTTAAAACTATCATTTCTGAGTGTTTACTGATTGGTCTCTCAATAGCAAATACCTGATGTATCACCGACTGGTCGCTACACCACACTGGTCCCGCTTATATTCATCCTCACTGTGGCTGGAATTAAAGAGATCATAGAGGACTATGTGAGTACAGCAGCAGCAACACGGTCAGACGTCGGTTTTTACCAGGCCCCATCGTTTTCAAATCTCTAAAGTTGGAGACGTCATCGCATGGTTATCTGAAAAGTTGATTGCTCCTCATCCGTCTCTTTACAGAAAAGGCACAAAGCGGACAACACAGTAAACAAGAAGAAGACAACAGGTATAGTGCGTGCGCTCGTTAACCTGCATCAACTGTCCGGTCAGTTTTCCATGAGTGTGCTTGTGTCTATTTGCTTGGGTTTTGTTTTCCTTTCATGGCTGAATGAATGGCTGTTGTCTGACAGTCATTATGGCGCAGACCACTCAGCGCCACACAAAAGTTTAGTGGCCATGAATACTGTATGAGACCTGCTCTATAGGCTGACTGATGGCTGTGTTGTCCTTGTCTCTCAGTGCTGCGGAGCGGAGCTTGGCAGACGATAATCTGGAAACAGGTATCACTATCAACACATACTTCAGCTTTGGTGCTCTCTCACCTACCACTCATGTGATTTCTCTTCCAGTTTTTACGACTCACTTGATCATATCTTCTGGGTGTAAGTGACATGAAACGCTGCTTGGAGTGTACTAGTTTAAGCCACAAACTTTTTATCTAAAGTTTGTACTAAAGGCACATTTCCCCAGTGTGCAACGGAAACAAAATTCAAGCCAGAACATTCAGATAATGACATAAGGAAGAATATTACGCGGTGAGAGCTCAAGGTAAACTCGAGTGCAGTGCGGCGTTTGAGCAATCGTTTTCTTCAGATTGGGATTTCTTATTGAATGTACTCATTAAATGAGCCCAGCTGTGTACAGCCTTGCTCCATTGGGTTGAATCAAATCAAATTTGGGTTCTTGTTATGTGGGTGACAAGCATGATCAGCAGGCAGGCATTAAGCTCTCCACAGTTGCTTAGTGTCAGGACAAGTAAGGGAGTTTGTCCCAGCTGTCATTTCAACTCATAACCGTTTATTATAAGAGAAGTTGAGGTGTGTAGTTTCCACGAAGCGCTCGGTTTTCTTCTCAAACTTCAGCTGCAAGTAGTCACTGTAAGTTTTCTGTGGACAGGAGTTCTTTTTAAATCTGTAAAAAGGCACAAAGATTGTTTATCTCAGGGTGTAGCATCTATAGGGTGGTGCTTTGCCTGGAAATGCTGTGTTTAGGAATCGATAATGCTGCGGTTAACATCACCCAGGATAACAGTTTCCAGGCTGCTGCTCGAAGGAGAACGGGAAGCCTGGAAAACGTGGCACATTGAATGTGTCTTAGCATGTCCACATGCTTTTCCAGACCTCGGTTTTATCAAAGAATTTAGAAAATTATTCATTTGAAATTGTGTCTCCTTTATCCAAGTTGAACTGTGAACGTCTCCTAAAGACTAGTTTTTCCTTAACTTTTATTCTTTTGTCTGCTTTTCTTTCTCATAGCGACATTCTTGTAATCTTTATGTCTTACTCTGGTCGGTCTATGTTGCAGCGCAGTCAGAATAGTTAAAGCAACTGCACTGCTGTGCTCGCTGTCATGTTATCTTCAGTCTCTCGCTGTGACTGCATTCTTTCCGGTCACTGATTAACCTGCCTGTTGTTTCCTCTCCTGCCTCTCTGTCCCCCTCCACCTTAACACCCCCACTTTTTCCCCCCTTTGTACCCCTCCTGTTTTGCTACTGCACTGCTGCATCCTGGCCACAAGGTGGCAGTAGGAGACATAGTGAAGGTGACCAATGGCCAGCACCTTCCAGCTGACATGGTTATAGTGTCCTCCAGGTCAGACTCTGTTGTGTGTGTGTGTGTGTGTGTGTGTGTGTGTGTGTGAGAGCATGTATATTCAGTTTTGTGTTAATACAGTCTGTGTCCTAATTATGATCATAATCCTTCTAATAATTTGCCTTGCACTACCTTTTACGGCTTCTACTAATTATTGCTATTAATGAATTATTGCTATTACTGAATTATTGCTATTAATGAATTATTGCTGTTAATTACATTTTTATATATTTTAATGTATGTTTTTTCTAAACAGAGGTGTTATCTTTAAATAAACTAACGCTCTGTTTTAAAGACTGAAATCATGTACAGCAAGCAAATGTTTAATAATAACTTGAACTAATGAAACTAACTCCCCAGTTGATGATCGATATGTGTCCTATGAAATGATGGATAAATCATTTTAAACTCTATGTTTTGATGCACCTTTTACCTTCTTCCTCACAGTGAACCGCAGGCCATGTGCTACATTGAGACCTCTAACCTGGATGGCGAAACCAACCTGAAGATTAGACAGGTCTGGTTATTGCTTTTCTTTGTTAAACCAAGTAAAGGTTCTTGCTGGGAAAAGAACCTACCTTGACCTTAGGTGTTATGGTTGTTTTTCCAGGGCCTTTCGCTCACAGCTGGGCTTCAGAACCTTGAGGATTTGATGGGGCTGTTTGGTCGTTTGGAGTGCGAAGGTCCCAACAGACACCTGTATGATTTCACTGGCACACTGCGGCTGGAGAACCAGAAGTAAGACGCAAACGCACGATCAAATTGTTTCTAAATGGAAAAAGATGAAATGCCTTTCTTAAAGGCTAACATTAGCCTTTTGCATTCCATGTGGGAAATTAAAAATCAAAATCTAAAGCAAAAAAGTGAAGTGTGAAACTTAAAAACAATCTACATTCGGTAGAAGAATTGTTCTCATCTTTTCCTCTTTGTTTTCTCAGTCCAGCTCCTTTGGGCCCAGACCAGGTATTGCTGCGTGGCGCTCAGCTCAGGAACACTCAGTGGGTTGTAGGAATTGCTGTCTACACTGGTCATGACTCTAAACTAATGCAGGTAAATCCATCCTCTTTTTCTGAAGTCAATTGCTTTGTACAAAACAGGGAAACTGCTGGCTTCAAATGTCTTAAAAGGAAAGGTGTTTAAAGTTGAATCTTTTTGGGGAGCAAAAACATTTTTTCTGTCTGCTCTACGCTCACGAGACAAGTTTTAACTAACTGTGCTGTAGGAGACATTCATAAATGGTAGTGCATCCAAAATGAGGAATGCCATGTCTTCAGCCCCTCTGTTTTAATTGCTCAAACATTTTTTTTGGCTTTTTATTTCGATCAAATATGTAGTTTCTGTAACTGTAACTCAGCAAAGCAGCTGGTGTTTGTCACTTATTATTCCGTGACCTGTCCGCCTCTTAGAACTCCACCAAGGCACCGCTGAAGCGCTCTAATGTGGAGCGGGTGACCAACATGCAGATCCTGGTCCTGTTTGGGATCCTGCTGGTCATGGCACTGATCAGCTCTGTGGGCGCAGCCATCTGGAACAAAGAACACACAGAGGACGCCTGTTGGTACCTGTCCCGGGCTGGTGAGAGCAAATACAAAAAAAAACAAAAAACCCTCAGTCTTCCTAAGGTAATGACAAATCAGAGGAAAGGTATTATTGGTTTGTAAGTTATGGAATTTTGTGTGTGTGGCATCAGGTGACATCTCCACGAACTTTGCATACAACCTGCTGACATTCATTATCCTCTACAACAACCTGATCCCCATCAGCCTGCTGGTCACTCTGGAGGTGGTTAAGTTCACACAGGCCCTCTTTATCAACTGGGTATGACTCTTTATCTATATTTTATAATGCATCGTCATTTTGAAACTAGAAGGACTCGACGAGGGCAATGATTGTGCTCTGTTTTGTTCGCAGGATGTGGAGATGTACTACTCGGAAACCGACACACCAGCTATGGCTCGGACATCCAATCTTAATGAAGAACTGGGTCAGGTCAGTTCTTCACGCTCGTCATAATCGGTAGCGACAGAGGGGATAGTAGGAGGACTGAAAATAACCTCTATATACACAGTCTATTAATACAGTTGTAATAAACGATGCTGTTTTCATTACCAGACATCTCTGTCCTTTCTAGGTGAAATATCTGTTTTCCGACAAGACAGGAACTCTGACCTGTAACGTCATGCACTTTAAGAAGTGCACCATTGCAGGAATCACCTACGGGTCAGTCCTCTTTTATTCCCATTCAATCTCACCTCTTGAATTTGCAAGCATCTTATTAAAGCACACCTGCTCCTAATGCAACTAAACAGACCTTTTGCCGCTTCACTCTCTTAATTCATGTTTCAGACTAACCTGACTTAGAATGAGTTATTTCTCTGATGAGTGCAGTCTTGCATGCTTGATCACAGGAACTAAACAATTAATGAACTAATCCGAACTGATTCTTTTGCACTTTGCATTTCACAACTGCAGCCACTTCCCTGATCTTGACTGTGACCGTTCAATGGAGGACTTCAGGTTAGTGATGCTCCCCTCTTCTCATCTGTCTTTTCCCCTCCTAATGTACTTTTTTTCCCCCTTTTTGGCTTTGCACATTCTTTAAACTTGCACTCTGTCTGTGCGTGTTGTGATTAGATCTTTTTTTTTTTTAAACCAACATAATAAATTAATAAAATCTTTTGATATTGCTTTCTTTTTTTTTTTTTCCCCAGCAATCTGCCGTCCAACAGCCATAACTCTACAGAGTTTGACGACCCAACTCTCATTCAAAACATTGAAAAGAACCACGTAGGTGTCCCAGAGACCTTTCTTTGATTTGGAGCCAACTGCTCAAACTCAACTAGAACTTGCACGAGATGAAAAAACCTTTATCTGCTTTGATTGTCTGTGTGCATTCAGCCTACATCACCGCAGATCTGCGAGTTCCTGACAATGATGGCTGTGTGCCACACGGTAGTACCAGAAAGGGAGGAAAACCAGATAATCTATCAAGCCTCCTCACCAGATGAAGGAGCACTGGTCAAAGGTGCCAAAGGACTTGGCTTCGTCTTCTCCGCCCGAACCCCTCATTCTGTCATCATTGAAGCCGTAAGTATGTCCGGTGCCTGCATGTTTCCGTGGATTCACAGCCGCTTTTTTGGCAGAAGCCGACTGTTTTTCTGTCTTTCAGCGAGGAAAAGAGATGACCTACGAACTGCTGAATGTGTTGGAGTTTTCCAGGTAAGTCTCCCTAAAATGTCACCTTGTCATTAAATGACTCTTGATTATAAGGCTGCATTTTAAAGCTAGACTCGATGCTTCTCTCACAGTAACCGCAAACGCATGTCTGTGGTGGTCAGGACACCCAGTGGGAAGCTGCGGCTGTACTGCAAAGGAGCTGTATGTTTATCTCATTGTCAGTATTATTCCAACTCTTGGCAAAACAGTTTTTCATTTCATGCTTAAATTCTTCTCTTCTTCAGGATAATGTTATTTTTGAACGTCTGACTGAAGCATCTCAGTACAAAGAAGTAACTGTTGCTCATTTGGAACAGTTTGCTACCGAAGGTAAGAAAAATATCTCCCTATAAATCCACTTTCATACACTTACCGTATTATCTGTTCTCTTGCTTTATTTGATGCTACTTATGTTTTCATTTGTCTATCTATGCAAATTATTACTGTGCTGATTTTAAAATTGTGCATTGACTTTTTTTTTTTCAAATTCAACAATGTTGACTCAAGACTTCACCTGAACTTGAATAATAACGCTGAATATGCACAATGGAAAAAGGTGCATGTATGACCTGTAGCCAATATATGCACGGATTCAGGATTTCATAGTCTGTCCAGAAGATATTATAACATGTTTTAACACAAAACTTTATGAAATCCAAAGACTCAACACCACTTGGTTCCACATCTACTTTGAGATTTAATTCACACCAGAACCACCTTTCATGGATTTTCTCTCTTGTTTCTGTTTCTCAGCTGTCCAATGTAAAAGTATTAAACTATTCACTCTCACTTGAAAGCAACCGCCACTACACGTGCTCGATGACAGTCGCAGTATTCATCATCCTCCTCCTATTCATTCAGGCTTGCGGACGCTGTGTTTTGCGTATGTGGATTTGGAAGAAGATGCCTATAAGGAGTGGCTAAAGGAATATACTCGTGTCAGCACTGTACTTAAAGACCGCGCTCAGAAACTGGAGGAGTGTTATGAACTTCTAGAAAAGGTAAAAACATCAATTTATCATAGTGATGTGTAATGTCTTAGTGTGACTCGGTCTCACTAAGAAACACCTTTTGTGCACGTTTGAGATATTTTTTGGGTAGTCTGGGTTTTGCATTTATATTAAGAGTGTAACAACATGGATGGCTGGACATAGTTTGACTTGTTGTGATGTATCTATTTAATTATGTTATGAATGAAAAGCTCTTAATGAGCTATTTTAAACTGCTTTAAAAAAAACGAGCTTCTTATAAAAACTTTGGCGCCAGCTTTCTGAGGCAGGCGGGTTTATTTTTGATTAATTCATTAATTTGACATTAAATTAGGCAAAAATACTGCGACTCATGAGAAACAAAGCCCACTGTTTGCTTGCCAGTAGGTGGCAGAGTGGCTTCAATGAATCCCACCCAATTTTTCCTCTTCAGTACTTATCACATCCTTGGATTGCAGTTCAGTGAGACGAGGTGTGTTAATCATTCCTTTTTTTACCCCCCATTTTCTTTTTTTGCCTTTTAGCTGATCGTATCTTGGTGAAAGGTAGAGCATTGCAGACGTCGAGTCTGTGTCGGTCGTAAAGGTAGCAGTGATTTGGTTTGAAGTAAACAGCAGGATGGATATTTGCTAAAGAGCTGAACTGATAGGTGTGGAAACCAAAGATTTTTGAGAGATTTGAGGTGCGAAAAGTTTGTAAGGGGAGACCGGGTGGGGGGAGAAGAAGGAGGAGGAGGAGGAAGCTGCTCGCTCCGGCTCGGAGACCACAAGGGTAATTACCTGCCTTGGCCTGCCAAAAGCCTATTAAAACTGGAGTCAACAACACAGTTAACTGTGTTAACTTGTGTGTCTGCTTGTGTGTGTGTGTGTGTCCAAGTGTGTCTAATGAGGGCACATATACATTTAAACACTGAACAAATGAAAGCGAGGGGATGCGGGGGCTACTTTTTTTCCACCGTAGAAAAAGCGTTTGCTCTGCCGTCCAAAATGAGCTGAACCCTCTGGCATCGCTCTCATCCTCAAATTAGATGTGTATGATGTTCTCAGGAGAGCCCTTCACATATACAGTCTCGCTGAATTTGACGGCTAAATGTGATTTATTTTAACATCGTTAACTTTTTTTTCTGCCATTATGTTTTGCTTTCATCAAATTATCTCTGACCGTTTTTTTTCCTCTGTCGCGCTCTGCTGTTCCACAAATAGAACCTGATGCTGCTGGGTGCCACAGCCATAGAGGACCGTCTTCAGGCTGGAGTACCAGAAACCATTGCCACTCTGATGAGGGCCGACATCAAGATCTGGGTCCTCACTGGAGACAAACAAGAGACTGCCATCAACATTGGTAAAGAGAAACTTTGGAGCAACTATGGAGAAAATGTAGCCTAATGTGAAAGAAAAACTGTATGTACTTTGCGGTTAATGAAATGATTGCTTGAATAATGGCTACCATTATGTGGGCTGCGACATTCCTGACATGCCCCCTTCTCTTTAATTGAAGTGTGCCAGTGGTCAGTGTAAACATGCTGCAGGGGAATGCAGTGACACGAGTGTGTTGGGTTTCTTGGCAGCCGTGAAGGAAGTTGATGGCACTTGTCCAAGAAAACCCGGACCCGAAAACAACATCTGAGCTGACACTTGTCGCTCTTAATTTAAGAGCTGACACATCCCCAGAGTTGTACTGTATAGGTGCCCCTTCATTTTTACACACACCTTTTGTACAGGGGAAAATATATCCTGAATAACCATCATGATTCTCCTCAGCTGAAAGACCTTTGAAAGAGTAGAATAGATTTGTGTCAGTCAGGTGTGTGTGAATCAGTATTTTGTCTTGAGACAAGTTCTTCACCTGTGTTTTGTGTTTTTCGTAAATCTAATCTCTTTCCTATCCCTTTTCCTCCACTCAATTGTATCTCAGGTTACTCCTGCCGCTTGGTGACACACGGCATGTCCCTCATCATTGTCAACGAGGACTCTCTGGATGTAAGTAGACCCTCCCCTTCCTCCTCCCTTCCTCCTTCAATCACATCTGTGTATACTTTGTACAGTTCTGGGGCTTTCTGTGTGTGTGTACCCGAGGGAGGATGTTATGCGGTGGGGTCTTAAGCAGGTTACCGTGAGAACCAGGGTGTGGTCCTCAGCCAGATTGGTGGGTGGGGCTCTTTGTGTGTTCACAGGTGCAGGTAATTAAAGTCTCTGATGTCCCCTTTGGAGAAATAGATGAAAAGAAAGAAGTGCTGAACTATCACTTCTGTCAGTCTTCTTTCTGTCATTTCTATAAGGATTCTCATATAGTGTTGTGACACCCCTTGAATTATCTATTTCAAGCTAAATGCCAGCAGGATGTATAGATCAAATGTGTTCAGTCTGTTCGTCAACCAGTTGCTGTTTAGTGTGAGAACTGAGACAGTCCTTGTCTGTAGATTAGATTCTTTATTTTTACTCCTCTAATGTGTTCTTTGCATTCAACTTTCATGTGTGACTGCTTTACCTAAATGACTTGATTGCTGTCATGTGTCCTTTAGGCTTACACGATCTCCTTGAAATCACAGCTTTTTTTCTTCTTCCCTTTTTCCTTTATTTGGACGTGAGATGTTGATGTTATAGCATATAAATGTGAAGCTTCAGCACCGTGTTTTCCTGTCTGTCTTTGTTTATGGGTTTGTGTGCGAGTGTCGGTTTGTTGGCCCAGAGCTTGCGTTAAACTTAAACGGAGAGACGTCTGCTCTGACGTTAATAATTTTCTAGCTTCATAGAAAACTTTGCACAGTTGGTGGGCGTCTCAGACTCTGAGCTTATAGTGTAATAGTATTAGTTTACAGCATTATCAGCGTGATCCCTTTATGGTTGTCGGGGGATCTAATTAGAGATGTGTGTAAATGGATTTCGGTGTGGTCATGGTTATAAATTTAAACTGCACACCTTTACACTTACCATTCTGGATTTTTGCATCGTGCCAAACTCGAGGGAATACACTGCTTGTGAACTTTTACACTTTCACACCTACCAAAGTGGCACCTCGAGGTTTCCAGACCGCTAAGTGCCGGACAAAACCCAGACAGCGTGAAAAGCCACTTAGGCGCTGAGTAAATTAAGTTGGACTGGATGAATATTTAACTTAAAGGCAATTAGGGAGCTTTAGACTAATGGTTGCTCATATACTCAGCACAACAGTGTGAAATTCAATACCGTCAGTGCTATACACTTATTCTAAGCATGTTTTGGAATTTTCTTTAAGGAGTCTGCTGTCTGATATGATTATCATTTACAGTTTAGAGTTTTCTGTCTGTTTAATGTAGTCCCACATACCGTAGGAGACACTGTAAGGCTTGAACAGATGATAAATAGATTTTTTTGTTTTCCTACAGTTGTTTTTTTTCCCACCAAGGCGAGTGCGCTGTTGAACGTAGGCCCAGCTGGCTTCAATAGCCCATTAGAAAACAGTTTTTTGTTGTCATAAACCCTGACCATTTTTTGCACTGTACATGTGAGAAGTAAAAACGTTCTCATTCTTTTCAATGAAACTTTTTAAAAGGGAAAATAATCCTGTTGTACAGCTGAGTGACTTTAAATGGGCCAAGATGGATAATGCCTGTCATCGCTTCAAGGTGCTGTCTGAAGATGGGACTGGCGGTATAAACACAAAAGACTGCTGAGTGTTGGCTTGAGGCTGATCAAGTAAACCGTTTCTTTTTTTCTTTCGGTGTAGCTTACACTCTTATTAAGATCCTATTAATAACTCCACTTCTAGATTTAAATGTGGACATGGCAAGAGGGGAAAAAAATTGTATTGATGTGGTGTCAGTCGGGCTGTTTTTCTTATCAGGACGACTTCAGAGAGCACTGGTTGTGACCGATGTACATGAAAGGCACACCATCTTCAGTTCAACACTAATCTATCGTGCACTTAAAATAACCCTCGCCAGCTTCGCTTCTTTCCGCATGTGATTCTGTTTGAAAGTCCAACCTGCACTTGAGTGAAAGCAGGAGCTGCTTATCAAAATCTCTCCTCAAGGTTGACCTCTTGCTCCCATTTGTATCAGCCGCTATAGTGTAGCTGGTATCGTTTTCAACTTGTGTGTGTGTGTGCGTGTGTGAGAGAGAGAGATCGGGGAAAATGTGGTCCGTCAGACACTGTTGTAGCTTCTTTGGCAGGTGTGTGTATGCCGGTCTTTCTGTGGACAGATTTAGTCAACACACAACCGTAGAAGACGCGGCCACAAATCCTTACAGGTGTGTTGTTGAGTTCAAAGATGGGTGTGGTGCAATGCTTGAGCTCTGAGTGCTTGCGTAATGACTGCTGAGCTCTTAGAGGTTGGCACATCATTGTGTCAGTGGATGTCGCCTCTGGTGTGACGGTCTCAAGTTTAAGAATTCGTTCCACATCTTTCACACCCTCTATCTGCTGTTATCGGTGTGAAGCCCGGCTCATACGCTGCTTCTCGCCATCGACAGTCATGCAGCAGATGTGGTCCCCTCCCTTCGGACCAAACCCGTTCTATATTCCTCCTTCACACTGCTACCTCCACATCTGTCATCTGCTCTCGTTGCTCAGGAAGCGACCACACACCCTGCGTGATTTGTGACAGAAAAAAATGTGCATTAGACAGAGTTAAGAAGAACAGGCACAAGGAAAGAAATATGCCTGTTTATCTTTGTGGAAACAGAAGAGTGTGTTTGTGAATGAAGTGGTTGGGGTTGGGGGTGGGGGTGGGTGGGCCTTGTTTATTGTACTTCATCTGTGAGAAGGACAATCTGGAAGGAGAGAGAAAACCAGAGGAAGATTTGGCTGACCCATTCGAGGGCGATGAATGAGTGGTAACGCAATCTCCTTTTGGTGCTCCTCCTCATCAAAACAAACCCTGTGAGCAATGCCTCCTGGGTAAACGGTTTGCGACCACTGTAGCTGTGACGAGTGCCATCTGTCACCTACAGATCACATGCCTCACACAGACTGACACAAATCCTTGGCCCGTCCTCCTTGTGCTTCATGTTTTAAGAAAACACATGTCGCTTATCGATGAAAAGTCTCCTTTTCCCTCTATAATTCTGCATTAGTTTGGATCCGGCGCATGGTGGCCCTGTTCAGCTCGATAGCTCCGAATGTACATTTCATCAGACTTTCCCACAATCCCCCTGCCCTCGTCATGCTGCCCGCACTACAACCCTTACACAAACAGCGTCTTTCTGCTGGCCATTAATCATCTTTCCACGCAAACGCACATATTTCGTTGAACCTGTGCTTGCATGCGTTGTTGCTCTCACAGTTAAAATCCACATGTGTGCCTGTGCGTGCACTTCTGGCCCAGTCAGCAGAGGATGTGGGTGTTTGCACAGATGCGCTGTCTGACAATTAAACGGTATATTAAAGCTCACTGGTGACAGAATCTGCACTGTAAAAAAATGTCTTTCTCCGCCTTCTTTTCACTCAGCAGCTCTCTCTGTTTGGGTCTTTAAGCTCTGTCTGGTTCACACTCCATTCCTTCTTACTATCCCCCTTTCTTTATACCTACTCCTATTTATCTTGCTTAATGCTTTTTTTGTATATATTATACTACGGGGTTTGGACTTTGGCAGAGGTGGCCTGGAAAAGATCAACATTTGGCTTCTCCTATCATCACTGTGTTATACAGTGATATATGTGCAATATGGAGAGAGGTGTGTGTGTTTCTGCTTCTTTGGGCTAATGGGTTTTATTATAGAATGCAATGAGAGAAAGTGACCTGTGATATTTCAAACCGCCTCCCTAACCCGCCTGTTTTTCTGATCTAAATATAAAACTGATAACATTCCGTGCAGTTTGCACATACGTGTGTTTGTGAGACTTTGTGTTTTGTTTTTTTTTCAAGGCCGGATGCATATGAAGGATAAACATTTAGCTTGGAACCTAAAATGCCTCCTAATGAGATCTGTCATATTTCAGTTGGTGCAATCAAAGAATTAAGCATTTTTTTTCCTCTACAGCTCCCAAAAATAGCATGTAATTTAGCGTGAGAAGGAGGGAAACTGCATAGAAATGCTTTTCTTTTTTTCCTTTTCTTTTCCTGCCGCAGTGTTTTTTTCCCCTTCTTTGTAAAAGTGTTAGCAGATCATGGTGGACCATTGTGAACCATTTTTTCAACAGTATTCATTTGTCAAGAGCTTGTTGTTCGGTCTGGGCTTGACTTTTAATTGCAAGCGCTAACCAGTGCTCATACCTTAGTTACCTTTTAAATCTCCTGTAGCTCTCTGCAGGCTTAGCCTGGTTATTATCCCAGGTTGTCTTGACTGCCGCTCAAGCTTTGTCTGAACCTGCTGTGACAAGTCACTGAGGTGTAGGACTTCAGTGCATGTAGATCAAACCTGGATATGTACACAAGCTTGGAAACGTATAAAAACGCGGCTCATAATTGAGACATTATTATGCGTTTCAAAGTAAATTGATGGTTTTACAGGTTAACTTTTGTATTTTGCCGCTAAGGATTTTTGTCCACTTTGTGATGAGTTGACAAGCAGGGAAAGATGTATGTACTGCATGAATGCACACGCAGCCCCCTGTTTGTTTACATGCAAAGATACAGTCATACATGTGTTTCATTCCTCTATAACAGCGCATGCGCTACACTCTCAGAGACCCATAGTCCCCTTTGAGTTTAAAAACTCTGACAACCTGTGATCTCTTTTAATCCTTTCATTCTGTTTTTGTTTTCCTTTCCCCTGTTTGGGGAAAAAAGTTGAATGCAAACAGGAATTCCAGCATACAAAGAAAAACACACAGCCTCGGGCTGAGAAAACAAGAGCAAGGAATTTTTGGGAAGAGGAGGGATGCTTGTGTGCAGAGGGTACGCATGTGTGCATCGCTATTTGGCAAGAAGAAGAGCGGCTGCATTGTTCATGTGACTTTGTTACGTACACGTTTACGCGCACGTGCGTGTGCACGCTTCGTGTCTCATATGTGCTGATATGTAGACTGAGGGGTCACTTCTCCGTGGGTCACCGTTTTCCCTTAGATCAGACAGCCGCCAACAGCCCACTGTGGCAGACTGAGTTAGACTCCTAATGGCACCGGATTTTGTAAAATCTTTGACCTTTTGTGTCTAGGGTTTTTTTTTTTTTGTAGTATAGATGCTTGATATGCGTTTATTTTTCTTACCCTTGATCCACAAACATGCACTTTTAGCGGGAATTTCATTTTGCGTCATTCCTCGTTCATAAGGGTAATAAGCGGAATTCAACATGTACAACAAACAAAACGGACCCTGGACAGAGTTTTTGAGCCGCTTTCTGATTTATTATTGGAAAACATTGGATGGATACAACAATCTGTTTAGTGTTTGAGTGATTTGATTGGCTTTAACCTAATTTCATCTTTGAAAAATCCATTTCTTTTCATCTAATCTGCTTGCTCTGTTTAGACTCTAAATGATTTACACGAGACTCAATGTATATCAAAATTCAGACAGTGGAAATGATTCAGCCGTGTGTGTGCGTGCTTGTTAGTGTGCGTTCATGGAGACAGCACGGTTAAGGTTGTTGCGTGTCTGCTTCTCCACATGGAATTCATTACACCTCTGTTGGATGTTTATTTTCTCTATTAATCCCTGTTCCTCTATTATCAAGAGCTCCATCAAAACGGCTCCAAACTCCTGCCCTGCAGGCGAGCTGGCATTTAAGCAAACACATACATACATACATATATCTATATACACACACACACACTTTGTTGGTTCGTGTGAATGATACATTTTACTCATCCACAACACATTTATCTTTCTTGCCTTTCCTTTTTCCTCCTGTTGTGTGTTTGTCATTCTCTCCCTTTTTGCTTATTTTCTCCCACCGTCATGTGCTGCAGCTACGTGAAGGAAAGATTTAAGATTTTACTGGCTAACTAAACATGCCTTCAGGACCTCACAGCATCAGCATGTCGTGATGATGTCTAGAACAACTGTGAACTTTATATAGGCATTCTTAATTTTGTAGTGTACACAGAAGCAAATTGTTTCCCCAGATGAAAGCAGCCATGAACATATGTCTTCCATTTGCTGCCAGTGGCTTTGACCTTTCAGCAGACTGGTGCGTGTGTTTTGATGTGCGTGATTTACATTTTCACCACTTTGTGAGGCAACAATGTCCTCCCCAAAAAACATAAAACTAGAAAAATGTGGTTCCTTTTAGCGTTCACCGCCTCATTGCAGAAGAGGAAGCGTCGTTTTCTGTAACAGATTAAGAGATTGTTGGTAGTTAATGATGAGATTTCCTGATAGATCCTTTTAAGCACTCTGAATATACTGCTGACTAAAGATAAGTGTAGACAATATGTCTGAGATGGAGGGCTTTTGGTTAAAAGATGTTGAAAGCCTTTCAAATGAAAAAATCCTTATCTCCCCCTCTCTGTATTTGTCTTCTTGCAGGCTACTCGTGCCACACTCACGGCTCATTGTTCGTCCCTGGGTGACTCTCTGAGGAAAGAAAATGAGCTTGCACTGATCATCGATGGCCAGACACTCAAATATGCCCTTTCCTTCGAGCTTCGCCAGGCCTTCCTCGACTTGGCGCTGTCCTGCAAAGCTGTCATCTGCTGCAGGTAGGGAGGAAGATTTCAACACGTTCATACATAACAAAACTTTGGGCTCACAGTAAGCTGTCTGCACAAGTGAGGTATAATTTTAAATTAAATTGCATCTCCGATTTATCTGAGATGCCGCCTCTGTAGAAAAATATGTAGAAAAAAAATGGCAGCACTTTCTAAATCCCATAAAAGAGCATGAAAAGTGAAAATCCCATGAAGACGCACATAAACTTAATAGGAATTTTATGTCTTAGTATCTCTGTTGGTCACAAGTTTTTGTTGTGGGCAAAAGACTTAAACAGCTCTGTCTCAGCTGCTGTTTTAAGATGGGAATGCTGTACAAGGAACATTTTTAGATATATACAAGATTATTAAGATGTTATGGGGAAATTCCTGTTTAATGATTTGATAAGGAGAGTATGTCTCCCAAAAGCAAACCCTTCTGTTTTGCACCTCTGCCCAGCTGTAGAACCAACTAAACGCAAGCCTTTTTGGTTTAAAGCACATTTGTACATACAGATGAAAAAAATCTGCCAACTTTTTTGTGTTAGCACTTTCTTTTGATTCCATTCTGTCTCAACACAACGGTAGTGTGACCACAAATGGTCCTCCTCAAATAAATGCGAGGGTCTATAAAACTAAACATGTGGAAGTCTAGCTTTATAGTTGTCACAAGAATGTGGGTGTTAGAGATTTGAATGTCCTGCATGTATACACTCAGTTAGACTCAAATGGGCCTCGCATTCTGCACATGCGCCGCATCTTTTTGCTTCCTTTTGTTAAAGCGGTTAAAGGAGAGGTTCTCGTCGTGCGTGTATGCCGAGACGAGAACAGTGGTCCAACAAAATGGCCATGTCAGGTGCTTGCAATGGTTCTGAGCGATTTTCTCTCTCTGTTTTGCACGTAATAGTTTGAGAAAGAGTCAGTTTGTGTGAATCCACACGCTCGCCTGCATACCTGCGTGTTAGATTCTAAAGGTTGTTAGTTAAGCACAGTTATTAGCAAGTGAATGAGGTTGGCAAAAGTCTGTCTTGTTGCACGGAAAGAGCATATTAATAAAAACCACTGCGCTGACTGGAAATATCTGATTCATACCTTGCTGCTCGTGTCCTTGGAATGGACACAATGCAGCTGGTCGCAACACGGTCATTGACATTTTATAACTACATTTATACAAAGCGCACCCTGTTCATAGACTGTTTACTGTGCAGTTCCTTCTTTGGTCATGTTCTAGTCAGAACCAGCTCTGATGTTTAACAAAAGATTTTCCACTTGTCGTTTGATGTGTGTGTCTGTGTAGCCAGGGGGGACGTAACTGAGTCTCTCCTGAACATTCAAACCATATCCGGGCTCAGGTCTCACAGGCCTTGCAAACAGCCTCCAGTTTCCTCTCCTCTCTCTGTTCGTATCTCCCCGTCTTCTGTTTCTTCCTACCTCACTGTAGGCGGGACATCATTTCTAGCAGGCCCAAATCACCACTCGCAGGCAATAGTTTTAAAGCATCAGAGGGTGTTAGATTATATTCTAGAGAGCAATTGGTCCTTGTGCAGTTAATAATAAGAAGTAGAGATTTTTATTTTTGGGGTTTGTAGTTCTCAACCCCTTTTGGTTCTTTGATTTCCTAATAAAAAAGCTATGTCTAATTGAAAGTTACATTGAGGAGCTTTTAAACACTTCAAGATAACAGTCGAGCTGCTCGTCCCCTTTAATTTGAATAACCGTTGGAGGTCTAATGATGTGCATTTAAATAAGATAATACAGTAACAAACAATGATCACAGAAGGGTAAAAAATGTTGCTCATTTTGTAATGTTTCCTTTCCCTGTAATCATCTCATGAGCCCTTAGCTTTATCTTATGACCTCCTGGGAGGTCCCATCCCAACACTTGGTTCTTGGTGAGTCCTGTAATAAGGTGGTATGCACATTCCATGTGTTGCAGGCCTGTATATAAAAAGAGCTGTAGCTTTAGCTTCAAAATGTTCTCCCTAAGATTACAGTATTTTTCACCTTTTCTATGTTTGTGGTGTTTCACAATGTGTGTGTGCGCGTCTCAGGGCACGATGGAGTCGAGCACACTTGTAAGCATGGGTTCCTGACTTCACCGTGCGTTTGTTTATAGGAGGACTTAGCGGCTGCTTATTTTCTGCTCAGTTCCACCATGAAGAGCACTGGGAGCCTTTCATCTTTGCAGCTCCACTTTACACAATCCCAGACACTGTTAGCTGTGTGTAGAGGAAAGGTAGGGGGAGAGATGAGGAGAGATTTGTGTGGTCGGAGGCCAAGAGTCACGAGAGGAGACGCAGTCGCACACACTTCAGATGCAGAAACAGAAAAAACAAAGAGCAGAGGTTGATCGCATCCTCCAGCAATGAGGTCAAAACCAGCTCAAGTAGAACTTATTGTACTTCTATACTCAATGAGGACGGATCAGTATGACTTCTGAGCTCCAGTGTGTCTTCGTGTTTGTGTCTGAGAGGGTCATGCATATGCTCATAATTTCATTTAGTCATAAAATTGTCATATTTTCCTCCATTTGCATGTGATTGCTCACGCAGCTGTTCATAATCGAATTTTGTAATGTCATTATCACATGGCAGATGGACATGGAGGGGTTTCACTCGTCATGCTGAAGAGTTAGACTTGTACTTACAAACAGTCATTGTGACCGTAGCTCCTCCTCTTTCTAGGAAGTGTTTAAAGTATTGGCAGCACTCTAAGTCCTGTGTTGATACTCAAATCATTATCACTTCATGCATCACCGAGGCACAGGTAATTACTATAATCAGGGAAATGCTGTCTAAATATTTAATATCTGGCTGTGGGTAGATATCCGGTAACAAAACCGATGGCTACTTAGATAATCACTAAAGCTGGAGTATCTGGCACTAAAGAAAACAGTTTTAGCTTTCTAGACACATTAATTCTTCAAGTACTGATAATTGATGTTTGGACCTGTGGTAAATAAATACCACATTTTATATAACGTGTAGATATCCAGTCTCAGATCTGTAAAAGTTTATTCATATTGTACATAAGCTTCTATACTTGCAAGTGCTGTACTGTGGGAAGAATAACTTGCTGTGTTGTTCAGCTTTAATCCCAGTCCCAGTATCAGTTCTCTCCCATGTCCTCTTCTTTGGAGACATTTGTTTTCACTGTAGAGTTTGTTGTCAGTAATTAGAAGATTCACTAAAGCTGTGAGCGCGTACATATGACTGACACGCAGTAGAAATACCTCCTCATACAGAGCATGTTTTGAAAACAGAGATAAAGACAAGCTTGGTCTCAGTGTCTGATACCAGAACACAGCTTTTGAACATGTAAACACGGTGTGTGTTGGGCTGGATTGTTACTTTTCCCCACCCACAGCCTCCTCCAAAGAGCAAAGACAATTAAAGCATCATGCATCTGACTGGACTTTACATGTAACATGAAAGGAGTGTTCCATGTTGGTTCTAACAGGGGTTCCCACGTCATCATACATGTTTTGCTCTTTTTATTATTTTTTTTTGAGTGGAAAATGAATGCGTGAAGATGGAGAAATCTCAAATATTGGAGATAATGGGAGATTATTTGTAAAGTTACAGCCACAGATTTTCCGTTGGCCTGCAAGGCTCTAAACAGTGTGACGTATTTGCCAATCTTAAGCAGTAAAGAAGAAAACCCTTAGTAATTTGATCAAAAACTCACATAAAGCTAATTGGACAATTGTTTCGGTGAGTGTTCACATTTAAAGGAGTCAAATTAAACAAATGAGTTATTTTTAAAAGTAGCCTCGCATACTTAGTCTGTGTTGTTTTCAACTGCTTCCATGGTTTCTTTCCAGTTAAAGGCGAGGGGGAAAACCAAGAATTTTTCGAAAATCCCTTTACTAAAGCCAAACAGAAAACCAGTCTAATTGGGGGAACGTGGCATTTGAACTTGTTTCTCCCCAGATGAACCACATGCTTGACAGAAAAAAAAACAAAAAAGAGAAGAAGCATAAACCCACTACTTCAGCAAATGCAGCATGACATTTCACCATCCTCTTTCAGTGGCCTTGAGGGAAGAGTCTGTAATTGAACCTCCCTTCGTCCTCCATTGTTTGTGATGAGATAGAACCGGTTATAGAGGGTCAAGAGGGTGGAGTACCCCTGCGAGCTCCCTAAACGCATCCACGCTCTGAGGTACACTCAGACGCAGGCAGTCGTGCATTAATCCATGTAAATATGCATGCACATGTGTATAAACACATCAAAAGTGAACTTCACCAAATCTTAATAGCAGAACAGTGAATCATTGTTCTGTAGACCAGTAAACAGAGCACCGCAGTGTGTGTGTGTGTGTTTCTGCCAGCCTTCCTTCAGTGTCTTTTTTTTTTCTTTTCTTTTGCCCTTTCAGCTGCCTCACTTGGTTTCCCAGGCTTTGTTTGTTCTAATGGCTAATGTATTTATGACTTACTTTCTTACTTCCTCGAGACATTCTTTAATCCCCCTATCTTCTCTCTTCCTCTAATTTCCTCCCAGCACGGGCAGCTGCACACATTTAATGTTAACCAACTATCTCCATCTGTTCACTGCAGAGTGTCTCCACTACAAAAGTCCGAGATTGTGGATATGGTGAAGAAACACGTGAAGGCCATCACGCTGGCAATAGGCGACGGTGCGAATGACGTGGGGATGATTCAGACGGCTCATGTTGGAGTGGGAATCAGCGGCAACGAGGGCATGCAGGCCACTAATTCTTCTGACTACTCCATTGCACAGGTGGGAGCAGACAAAGCATACATGCCCTCGGGTCCTGCAGAAATGTTCCAGGCTTTTACACGAACATACAGTCATTTGATAAAGAAAGTGCATCCTCTTTAAATTAGAAGGTCATACCCATTAGTGCATTATGCATAATTATAATCAGGCCCTTGCCTGGCCTTGACCTCAGACAAACAACAACATGTTATACCACGTTGTAATATATGTTGCAGTAAGCTACAATAAAAGCAAAAGCAAGTCCGTCCAGCCATCCATTTTCTTTCACTTTCACTTTCTGTCTGAGTTTGGGTCCCAAAGGCATCATGATGAGATGTTCAGAGAACCTCAGCTGACTTCTTTTCAAGTGGAGATGCATCTCCCTCCAGATGCTGGGTCTCCTCACCTTTTCTCAAAGGTTGAGCCGAGCCACCCTTTGAAAAAAAACCTTATTTCAGGTCACTACCAAAATAATGCAATTAAGATTGAACCAGTAGGTTTTGCCTTTTGGTTCAGCTCTTGACCACAGTGGACTGATGAAGAGCCGTCTTCATCAGGAATCCAGATGTTGCGATGGTCCAGCCAAAGTCCAGACCTCAAACTGATGAAATGCTGTGGTGGGACCTTAAGAGAGCTGTGGATAAACAAATGCTGCAAATCTCAATGAACTAAAGTAACCTTTACAAGAGGAGTGAGCCAAATTTCTCCACAATTTGTGAAAGACTGATAACATCATTCAGAAAACTACTGATTTATTGCTGCTAAGGGCTATTCAGTGAGGGTGTACTCTGTTTTTCAGACCCTGCTTCTGCACTTTGGTTAGGTTTCTGTTCGATAGATGGCATGATTTGAAGTTGTTATTGTTCATAATGAGTTTGGATCGGAGGATTTTTTTCGTTGTGTCATAGAAACATTTTTGAAAAAGAAAAAAAAATTCAAATCATTTCAACTATTTTACATGGCCGCAGATTTGGAATGCAGGTTTGTTTGGACACCTCGCTGAATTTTCTGAAAGCACCGAGTCTTTTCTGCCTACTGCACTTAATCCTGATCTTTAATCCAACCTCAGAGGAACAAATGAAAGAAGAATCCACTCATAAGTGTCAGTGAAGTATCATACTGTCAAGGCAAAGCTGCTTCACATCACAAGCCTTAACAATCTGAAATATTTTAGTTTATTTATAGTCTCATCAAAAGTAAGTAAATGGCTGTCAAGTTTGGTAAGTAAAAGCTAAACTTATCTCTGGATGGGATAAAGCTAGAGCTGAAGCTGTCTTGTAATATTTTAAACGAGATTAAAATAGTTCAGAACAAAAATAATATATTAGAGTAAAAGAATAAACAGATAAAAGTTGAAGTTTTGAACACCCCAGGAGTTATGACCCCTCGGATAACTTGAACCATAATTTCAGACCCCATTTCGTTTGTTAAGGAAAGCTCTTATTCAAACAAGAACTGTTAGGAGAGGCCAAGGGATATAAATATCTGAATTTAATTAAAAAAACAATAAAAAAAACAATCGAATGACCACAAAGCAGTAGAAAGTTATGTCTCTAAATCTCCTCTTGTTAAAAAGGCAAAAAAAAAAAAGCTTCTACTTGACTGAAATGTTCAAAAATATCTTCAGATGAAACAGAAAAAAAAACAAAAAACAACAAAGCTCTCCAACTCTTAGCTATGGAGTCGGGTCGATCGTGCTTTGGGATTTTGTTGCAGCCAGTGTTGGAGGTAACATTTCACAAGATGGATTCAGTTGAATAGCAGTTTGAACTCAAGATGTCACAACATAAGTAGAAAAAGCTAGAAAAGTAAAACAGATGTCTTCTACAACAGGGTTGGGATTGAAAAACGAACTTCTTCAAAATGTGCAAGTTGAAGGTTTTGCCTTCAAATAGCTTTTTCAGAAAGAATAAGTTCTACAAACAAGGACAGAGAGTGTTGCTGAATGCTGGTTGCTGTTTATTTTGTCATTATGAAAAGGCCAGAAAAGTAAATCAAAGATCTTTATCCAGAATGTTAAAACATTGTATGTCAGCATTTTTTTTTATCATCATTAAATTTGAAACATTCATTTTGAGTTTGAATAAAACCATAAACCCTACACTTTTAAGTTCTGTTTAATCATTATTCTGAAGGCTGTGATTCCTGATTGCCCCGGAGTCCTGTGTTTTCTGTGTTTTCCACACAAACCCACTCTGACACTTTCACTGTCTTGTTTATCTTAAAGCTCCTGGACGTCCTACCCGACTTATCTTTATCAGCAAACCTCCTCTTGCCTCAAATTTCTCTTCGCTGTAACTCACTTCATATCATCTCTGTTCCCATATGCCTCTGATTTTCTTTATTTGTCCTCTAAAAATAGACATTTCTGTTTATTTTTTTCTTCTTCTTCTATGGTGCGCAGTTCTCCTACCTGGAGAAGCTTCTGTTGGTGCATGGGGCATGGAGCTACAACCGTGTCACAAAGTGCATCCTCTACTGTTTCTATAAGAATGTGGTACTCTACATAATAGAGGTAAGAGCCCCACCACCACACCCTGTCTGCTTTACACACACACTCACAGTTACATTAACAGAGACGTTTTGCAGCTGTTTGTCGACGTGGCTGACAGTGATAGACGAGGTGCCCTTCTGGTGTCTGCTTTCTGTCTCCTATACACACACATATATACACACGTGCACATAAAAGTGTCTTTAGATCAGCAGTGACGAGACCTTGGCCCTCAAGGTCAGCTGCTGTGTGTGCGCGTACTTAAATTACACATTTTGTATGTACTTTTCTTTCTGCAATCAGGGACAACAACAAAAATTCCCATAACGTAAATCATACCATTTTTAGGATGAAGACTTGGTTTAAGGTTCAGGGAAGGATGAATGGAAAACGAGCAGAAGTCATGGTTTGGTTAAATCCTTTAGGAATAAGTGTAATCAGTGTATTGTCCTAAGAAGTGATGGAAACATTACTGCTGTTTGGATGTGTGTGTGTGTGTGTGTGTGTGTGTGTGTGTGTGTGTGTGTGTGTGTGTGTGTGTGTGTGTGTGTGTGTGTGTGTGTGTGTGTGTGTGTGTGTGTGTGTGTGTGTGTGTGTGTGTGTGTGTGTGTGTGTGTGTGTGTGTGTGTGTGTGTGTGTGTGTGTGTGTGTGTGTGTGTGTGTGTGTGTGTGTGTGTGTGTGTGTGTGTGTGAGATGAAGGGGCACACTGCAGCCCTGACTTGCCTGCTATGAGGGGCATTTGTCAGCTGTGCTACTCCCACCCTCCCACCACCTCACTCTACTGTCTGACGTTAAGGATGCCAGCAGGTGCTGATCCTCATGAAAGCTGCAGCCTGTAGCCCTCTGTCCCGCTCACACCACCACTCTGTCCCTGTGTGTAAATATATGTGTGCTTCCACGATTATCTCACATAATTGGCTTCCAACAGAGCCCTCTAGGTTAAAGGTCAGAGACTGTCTCTGTCCACTTAGTGGAGACAGAATAAGGGGGATGGGGTGCGTGTGAGAGACAGAGAGTGTGCGTATCTGACCTCACCCCTAGGCTGTATGCTCCACTGTATGCCCCAGGAATGCCACAGCTCCCATCAGCGGCCCCAAACATTTTCTCTATCTGTCCTCAGATCAGCTTGTGTCTGCTCTTTGTGTGCGTGTGTGTGTGTGTGTGTGTGTGTGTGTAGGAGGGGGGTGGTGGGGTTAGTGTGGGCGCATTAATGAATGTGAAAGCGAGGCAAAAGTCAGAGACATTAGATTGTGTGTTTCTATAAATAAAGTCATTGAAGTCAGAACGTGGTTTCTGAGTGGTTCAAAACCTTTGTGATGATTGCATTTAAAACATCGTGATTCTTAATGGAGCTGCAGGAAGTGAAGCTATTATACAAGGATGTTTTTATTTTCTGAGTCATTATGTTCAGTCTGTCATTCTGCAAAGATTTTCTCATGTGGCCATATTATTGTCGAAAGAAAGGAACACTTTGATTTGTCCATCTCTTCCTGCTGTTTCCACTATCAGTGCCTCCCAAAGGCAATTTTACCCTCTGCTATTGTTCCTCTCATCCCTCTCTTTGTGCCCCAGCTCTGGTTCGCCTTTGTGAACGGGTTCTCCGGCCAGATCCTTTTTGAACGCTGGTGTATAGGCCTCTACAACGTGGTGAGAATCCGCCTTCACTCCCTCTTCAACTTATCTGACTCTTTTCTGTTTCTCCACTCTCCCTCAGTCTCACGCCCTCTCCTGCTTTCACTTAACTGATGCAAACTGTTGTTTCCTTTGCTCTCTACTATTATTTAGTAAATCTTTTCTACTCTTTCTTTTTATTAGGGTATTTCTGTGTGTTCTGGTGACTGCTTTATGTACTTTACATCTGTCTGCAGATGGCTTCAGGCTTTTTTAAAACATTATGGAATTCCTTTTTGTGCTGACAATCTGATAAGAACAATGCAGCTAAACAAAGTATTGGCACATGTGCTTTTTGTGGGTTTTAATGGCTGCATGTTTATGTTCGGTGTGCTGCAGATATTTACTGCACTGCCTCCGTTTACTCTGGGGATTGTTGATCGGCCGTGCAGCCAGCAGAATATGCTCCGTTTCCCACAGCTCTACCGAATAACCCAGAATGCCGAGGGTTTCAACACCAAGGTACTTGTGCTCACATTTACAGTCCACGCACACAAAAAAATCTGAAATCACAGTCATTTTTGTTCTCTTTATTCAATTTGTGGCTGTTTGGGATTTGTTGAGTGATGGCGGATGTTTGTTTGGGACTGCAGTGGGTAAACAAGGGTGGCGTGGAGGCTGAGGCGTTTCCATGACAACGCTTAATGTGATTCACAGCACCAGAATAAGGAAGTCTTTCATTTTAGACTACTGTACGTGCGTGAGTGTGTGCTAATATGCGTGTGTATAGTACAGGAGGGCACTTTTGATGGCACTAACACAGAGGAAGTTGTGTGTTACTGTGAGAAGTTGCTGTTTCTGTATATGTTTGTGTGTGCGGGGGCATGTATGTGCTTTGGCATTAGCTTGCACTAACTTGTTTTCCACTTTTTTCTCTCCCCCTCTTTCCCTTTTCTCTCCTGCTCCATCTCTCAGGTGTTTTGGGGACACTGTATTAATGCACTGATTCATTCAATTATTCTCTTTTGGTTTCCACTCAAGATGTTAGAGCATGGTAAGGGACTTAAACAAGCTTTTCCAGTCCATTCATTATATTTGACACTTTGTCTCAAAGCTATATATGTGTTTTCCTCAGACTCTCCCTTCAGTAACGGTCAGGGAAACGACTACCTGTTCGCAGGAAATATGGTGTACACAGTAAGCATCAAACTTGTATTTTTTTTGTGTGCAGATATTCTCTTTTCACAGTTCACACCAACACTGAGCTTCTTCCTCAGAGCCCGCTTGAATCTCTAGTCAATCTACTCCCATCTAGCCAGTCTGTCTCCTCTCTACACACATGCATCTCTTCTCTATACACTCCTTTATCTCGCACTATTGCTATCATTTGACTCCCCACAGTCTCACAAGAGTATCTGTGGTATTTATTATTTGTTGTGTTGTGCCTGTGTGTAGACTGTGGAGAGTTGTGGGAACCCCCGGATGCTTTAACAGACATTGCTGAGTTTACTATGTGACATTAATGTTTATGATCTCCACAGTCACCAGAGAACTAATCCAGTTTTCTCTCTGTACCTCTCCCCCCCCACCCCCACCCGCTCCTCTCCTCCTGTGTCTGTGTGTGCGTGCATCTGCACAGTATGTGGTAGTTACAGTGTGTCTGAAAGCTGGAATGGAGACCACCGCTTGGACCAGAGTAAGAACATTAATACACTTTTAATAAACCACATGTGCTGTACTTGATAAATAAAGAGGGGTGGGGGGAGGGTGGGTTCTCTCAGGATTTTACTGTCTAAATGCTTCATAGTCTGGAAAGGCATGGGAAAAGATGTGGTGTACCTTGATCTTGTGGTGGAGGTTTGAAGTTTCTCAAAACTGCTTTTGCTTGCACCTTTTCTTCGAACCGGATCACGTACAGTTGCATTTTTCTCCCCACTGCTACCCTGCAGTATTTTTAGAAATGTCCATACCCAAAAAAATGTCTGAAAAACGTCCAAACGATGATGTATTAACACGTCCTGAACCATTCAAATTAGCCAAGAGGATTTACTGTGAAGCAGCTGCAAGAGCTGCTAAACATGCTTTGAGAGATTAATCTTGCAGGGAACAAATGGACTTCATAGCTGCTCAGGCAGAGCATAGCAAAAGAGAAAAACAGACCTGAAAACAGTGAGATTACCATCTGTTAGTTTGATATCAAATACAGAAACATAGGAGCGAAACAGATCGAATTTAACGGCTAACTAAAAGCCCAGATGTCCTCGAGCTTTTCAAAGAATGTTCTATTCAAGTCATGAAAAATGTTTTACACTTCTTTTTTTATATGTGGTTTTTATTTAGTTATATCATAGAGATTCAGAAAGTAATAAGATTGTTTTAATTATCGGTTGATGATTTTAGTCATTTTCCAAAAGAAGTTGCCCAACATTGTCTATCCTATATTTGGATTTGTCCTTTTTTTGTGATATAGAACAGTTAAACATCTTAAAACAAAAGCATATTAAGGAACTCACTTTAGACTTGGATAAATTGCACGTGATAGCTTTATACTGCTTGTATGAGACTGAGATTAAAACATGATTAGCAGCTTACTCTAAATATTCTACCTGTATACCCTGCATTTAGTGAGAAAAATTTGCTGTCCTGTGCAACAACATAATAAACGGGGAATAATCCGAAAATCGAGAAAGAATAAGCAGGAAACATCTGAACGAAGAATTAATAAACAAAACGAAGGATCTGGCTAAGTGTGTGGTTTCAACTTTCAGTACTTGTAACAACATCAGCAGAAGTGGATGTAGAGTTCAGAAAAACAGTGGCTCAAGCGGTGACAGTGACATTATTTAGTTTTTCCTCCCCATTGGAGTGACAGAGACTGGCGGGATAGACCGATAGGCGCTGACACCTTTGTCCGTTCAGCTGTCACACAACAGTCTTGCAGTAATGAAGCAAGGTCCCACTGGAATTCACACAGTGTCCCCTTACAGCAGATCACAGACAGGGATGAAGACAAGAGAAGGAGGGAGGGAAAGGTTTTCTATATCCGGATGAGATGTATGCAAACTATTTGACCTTGTGTCTCTCTTTCTCTCTGTTTTTATTTTTGTAACTCTTCTTTTCTTCCTTTTCTTTATCCCCCCCCCCCCACCCTGTTTTAGTTTTCCCATCTGGCCGTATGGGGAAGCATCGCACTCTGGATGGTCTTCTTTGCTGTCTACTCTGCCATCTGGCCCACCATCCCCATTGCCCCCGACATGCTGGGCCAGGCAAGTTGCTCTCTGTAAACACTTGTCATTCTTTTCAGTAACGGGAGTGATTTGGATTGTCGTATCCCCTCCCTCTACAACTCTTTTCTGCAACATTACCTACCCCTCCCTTATTTGTGGTTGCTGTTACACGGCGTCTATGAGACTCACCTCTTGGGTGTTCTGTGTCAGCACTGCTGGAGCCCCAGGGGGAGGTTTATACCCCTGCAGCCCCTCTCAGCAGGCTTCCCACACCTGCTGTGTGTCACCCGAACCCCGGTCTTTTACTGCCCTCTGTGGAGGTGTTGACTCAAGAGGGTGGGCTGCTGTTGGTGGTGATGAGCGTCCTGGGGGGTGGTGAGGATGGTGTCTGTAGGAGTCCTTGATTGAGAGACACGATTTAGTGTTTTTGGGATAAATGTTGGTGGGCTGAAGTGCCCTACTGAGTGAGCACAGGAAGGAATAGGACCGTCTCAACTGCCCTCAGCCCATTAATTCAATTTGTGTCAGAAATCAGGAATGCGGTCAAATATCTCTGCAGCTGCTCAGTCTAACTGGGGAATGGTCAGAGACACTCAACTACCACCCCCTATCCCTCCATCAGCCCCCCTAACAACCCTATTACCTCTCTTATTTCCCCCACTCCTGCTATCTATATTTCCATCTGTCCAGGGGGGACACGGGATGGAAAAGGGCTGTAGAGCTCTGCTCAGAATAACCTTAGTAAAGTGGAGGAGACTAACAGTCTGATTCTGTGTCTTTAGCAAAATACAGAAAATTATTTATCCTCGGCATTTTCCATCCTCAGCACGTGAAATGTCCTGTTTCCAGTGCTGCAAATGTGCATCGTGTGTCTCTGTGTGGGGGGGTTTTGTCACAGACACAGATATTTTACAGAGGCTATCTGACTCGTTTTCCTTGTTAACGTTCTCTTCTGGGAATCAAGTGGTCTCTTTATCTGTGCTTGAAAACACAGGAGACAGGAAATATGCAAGATGTGCAATGAATTAGTAGAATTCATGGTTCTATTAAGTTAAATATCTACGCTTGGATATCAAGGGTTGGGCTTGTGAGAGGCCACAAAGCTCTTGCAGCGAACCAGTTAGGAGATGTTTGGTAAGAAGGAGAAAACTCTGGGATTATCAGGAGCAGGTGAGGACAAGCAACAGAGGCAAGAGTCGCCAATGATGAAAGAAAGTTGTGAAAGAGTGAGATTGAAGGGAATCACAGGAGAAAGATGAGTGGGAGTAAGAAGCAGGGAGAGTCAGACTGACAAACGAGACGGTGGTTAGACACATGATTAATTGCGGGAGACAGACCAAGAATGGGGTCATTGGTCAATGAGTCCGGTTTGCAGCTGGACTGCATGGACAGGTAGGAAGGGGAAGGGGGAGGTGAGGGGGGGTCTGTGGTTACTCACTTGCGTTTTTATCATTCTGCACCTCAGAGGCACTGTATTTCAGTCATGGGAATGGTGTGTTTAATCCAGTTTGTGGTGCAGATACAGGATGTGAGAAAGCTATGAAATATGTTTGGCTAAGATTGGGAGTGTTCAACTTTGGCTAACTTTCACTCCCCATACTTTGTATGGCTTTCTCACTCTTATTTCTTTTTGCCTTTACCCCACGTGATAGTTAAACTGTGCTCATTAGCTGAGAGAAATGACTCAATCCTCCATTTGAATTAATATGCGAGCGAAAACAAACGGAGTCTGTGTTTTGTCATTGCAGGCTGGCCGGGTGATGCAGTGCTGGCACTTCTGGCTGGGCCTGGTCCTGGTGCCTACTGCATGTTTACTCAAAGATTTTGCTTGGACAGCGTAAGTAGAACACATTTCACATAAATACATTGGAAATCCATACAGAGACTGTTTAGCTTAACTGAATCGTTTACATAACCCATATTGAGTCTGTGTCAACACCTACGCACACTTTATATTATGAATCGCATATGTCTGCAAAGTGAAATACTCAGACTTTCCGTCATGGGTCTGATGAGCTTATTTCTGCTCTGCAGCACACGTCGCACAGTGAGGAAGTCTCTGCTGGAGGAGGTGCAGGAGTTGGAGGCACGGGCCGTTGACCCAGGGGCAGCTGTGCTTAGGGATGCCAGCGGTCGCAGGTATGTAAAATCTGCAGACTCATGGGATCTCACCAGCATTTATATTCATTTTCAGTCGTGTACACACACATATATATATATATATATTTTTTAAATTTCCTTTTACTAAATTTTCTGTGAGTCAAACTGCTCTTACCGCTTTGGTTAAGATATGTTCACAAAATGTTTTTTTTTTTTTTTAATTATTATTGCAGTTGAGCTACTTCCTATCATTTTAGTCATGATTTGTGCAGCCTTTCTTTTTGTGTGAAAACAAACTGTATCTGTGTCAACTGTGGCACCGTCCACAGGGCCGAAGACAAGGCCGAGGTCCCCTAGAGCCAGAACTGCTCTGCAGAGGTAGTTTCTAGGTTTGCACTGTCCCACTGTGTGAACTCTGACCTCTAATTACTTGTGTGCCCCATTGCAAGCTGCTTTTGAGTGGCATGTGCATGGTTTTCATGCTCTGAGTTCAGAGTTCTTTCTCTTTATCTCTCAATCCCATCTTTAGTTCTATGCTCACAGATATTTTTCCCCCCTTGTTTTATTTAAATTTAACCATTCCTCTGGATTTCTTCAAAGGTGGACCAATCTGGACTGCTGTAAAGACCTGGTGTGTTTACTGTTTGGCTGTTGCTCCTCAGGCTGTGACTTAGCCTTAGTCTGTGGTGTTTGTAGAGTTGTGTTAGAACAAAATGCAATGGTTGTTGTTGGATTAAATATGTGCAAATATTGTACTTTTTATGTTCACACCAGTTTAGAGCTGTACCTCTATTGCTAATTATTCATCTAAACTTTTTTTACATATTGTTTCCAATCAACCAATGAAACAATTGAATAAATCAGCTACCAAACAGCACGTACAGTTGTTGTTAAAATGGACACATGCAAGTACAGATGGTGCAGCTATAAGTATAAATAAGTAGCAATTGAATAAATGGATTAAGTATTAGTTTCACAGTTCTTTGCCAGTAAGTGTAACAATAAGCTGGGTAATCCTCGGTTACCATGATTAGCTGCAAAAAGAACGGAGTGACACGGGCTGCTTCTTGAGATGAAGAAGTCTGAGGTATCTTTCAGGATAGGGAGGGATACGTGGATATTAACGTTGCTCTTCCTCACCCTTACAAATGGCCCTATCCTTCATTGAACCTGCTTTTTAAAACCATGGAAGCAAGAACTACATCCTTGCATCCTCTCCATTTCAAATCAGATGGAAAGTAAGGGTGGGCAGAGAAGCACGGAGCAAAATGGGGAAAAAAAATAACATCTGTGTTTGCAGTTCCTGAGTAGTTCTTGGCATAGGCGCGAGGTACAGTGCAGGATTTTCTCAGGGGAGGAATTCTAACGGAGAACATCCTTGAGCTCTTGAATCAGCAGGTATTCAAGGAGAGACATCACAGTCAGAGAAAGATCAGCTTGGGTCATACTGATGCACGAGCTGTTCATGTATTTATCTAGCCGCCATTTAGTCTTTTATCGTCCACTCAGCCCTGTCATCTGTCTAAGCAAAACTTTAAGGCTCTTTCAGATTTTTTTCTCATTTTCACAAAAGCTCAGAGGATTTTCAACAGTCATATTCATTTGTAAGAGTTTCCAAACTGCTCGGTCCTAAAGTTAGCCTTGGGAGTGCTGGCTCTAGTTCATAACTTGTCCTCTGATCGTTATCACTGTAGAATGGAGCAAGTGCTGTGGAAAACCCTCGCCTTAATGCTACACTGGAAAATATTGGTGCTAAGTAAATTCTATCAAATAATCCTGACGTGGTTGTCAGCGTCTTTACGTTTACCTTCAATGTATACCTTAAATAGGGGCAACGATTGTGATGAGATGGGAGGAAAATTCACAAATGTAATAAATGTGCGTGCATTTGTGTGGAATCTGTGGAAAGGCCTTGGTTATATTTGGTCACGGGAGGAGAGGAGCCGTGACGGCGTGTGGTCTTAGAACAGAGGACCCACTCTTCTTCTTGGAAAGGGGGGAGTTATGAGGAGAGGAGAGAGGAGTGGCCAGGGGGTGAGGAATAGTTTACTGTAGATAGGCTGTTACTCTGCAGGCAGTCTATGACCTACAGTTGGGCTGAATTGAATGTCAAAAGCAGTCAGTATCAAAGCCACCCCCCTCCGCTCCTAAATTCACTTAGATTTTGTTGACTTGTTAATCAGTGTCTTATTATGTTGATCCCTGAAGCAAATGCTTATTTTGTCTGGTAATCAGCAGTTTATTCATGCATTGGCACATCAAAAATTGATGCATCAGACCTCCACCAGTCTAAACTGAAGCCTTAGAGTCAAAGACTCTGAAAAATGAAGAAGAAATACTTCAGGGTAGCTGATAATGGTGTTGTGTAGTTGTGAGTCATAGAAATCCTTTTGACCTATCATTATTTATTACTTGGTGTGCTGTAAAGCTGTGGAGTAACTGTCCCTCATTTCCTTGTTTTTGCAGTCTAAACGAACGAGCCCATCTTCTGACAAGAGTCTTTAGGAAAACACCTTCAAGTGTAGGACGCTCAAACTCGGTGCAGCAGACTGTGTCACGTGAGTGTCCTTACAAAAGATACGAGCAGGAACCTTTTCTCAACACAGGTTATAAAGCTTAGTGTGTCTGTTATTCATTTAAGAAAGTCAAGAAGGGAACGCCAGCAGTTTTAGCGTTAGTTTCCACGTTTTACTGTCGCAACATGGAATAAAGAGATCAAGGAGCCCATGTTTAGCATTGCAACATTTGCATATCTTGCAGACATCCTTATGTCAAATTCATGTTTTGTTTAATACAGTAAATATGTAAAAGAATCAAAACTTTAAAAAAGTTATCCAACTCAAAGAAACTGTACTTGTTAAAGAGTTTAAATGATCTGTGTAAAAGCGCACTGACAAGTGACCTGAGAGAGAATACAAAGCTGTTTATTTTATTCCACAAAACCAAAACACTAAAGGAGAAATTGATTTCAAATAGTCAGTTAAGAACACATACCTGGTGACCAACGAAATAGAAATCCAATCCAGAGCTAAAACAAGTGTTTAGTTACGTTATTTCACTGATGAACTATCCAATAGTTGAAAATCTGTGGGGTTTTAACTACTGTTTGGACAAAAATAAAACTTTTTTATTACACTCACACACATAAAGCAATCCACAAATGCATAATAAGACGTTACTTAGCAAAACGTTATATACACATACAAGAAAAAAAAGCCAAATATGAAATATCCAAAACATCAAATGCATGTTGTGGAAGTCTCAATGAAACTGAAGTAAAATTTCTCTTTGTTCGAGTATAAAAAATAAAAAAACATCTTGTCACTTTGAGCTCGCCAACTCAGCATCTGAGATGTCTTTTCTTCTGTCTCTCTACAGATGGTTATGCCTTCTCTCAGGAGGAGCACGGCGTGGTGTCCCAGTCCCAAGTAGTTCGTTCCTACGACACCACCCGCCAGCGCCCCAGCCTCTAGCCCCACCCTGATCAAGGCTTTGGCTCACCGTAGCAATGGTTGTCAAGGCAACGGTGGAGACAGACTACAGTGATCCCCTCATGCGGGGTGAGTGACCCTTGCTGTGGCCTTACTGGAACAATGACATGACCCCTCACCAAGACAGGGTGGGGTGGGGAGTCAAGGTCGGGTCTGAAGGCCGTCGCTGGCGCACGGAGGACTGAGTTGGGAGAAGGGACCAGGCCAAATACAGAACAAACATTGAAACCCACAAACGCTGCACAGGCTTGAGCGATCATATCCACAGACAGACATGCCAAGTCAAACTCAGAGACTGCTACTTGTATCAGTATACCCCCCAGACTGGGTTTACTTCATGCCACTCTGTCAATGTGTGTGTGCGTGTGTGTGTGCTTTGCAGTGCGTCTGTATCTGCCCGTGCATGTATGTCTGCACGCATTGGCGCTCCTGTGTTTGTGTGCATGTGTGTATCTGTCTACGTGTCTTTGCTTCAAAGGGTACCTCTCATCTCCCTCTCACGAGGGTTCAGGTCATCTGTCATCACATGCCGTCGCGGAAAAGGGACGCCAAAATAAATACGCACACACACACACACACGTGCACACATCCAGCCGCAGATTGAATTCCTGAAAAGGGGTAGGAGGGAAGGACCTGCTAGAGCCCTGCACCACAGCTACAGGCCCTGTTCCCTCCATCACAGCATCGAGCCTCACTGCCAAGCACCACAGAATTGCCACTGAGGCAGAACGCTCGCCCCAAACTGGACCACCACCCTGCTGCAGCCCCTCCTACCCCTCTGGGACCTCCTCTTGCTTATCTCTCCCTTCATTTCTTCCTAATCTCTGCATCTCATAGCGGCTCTGCAGCCTCCATGTCTTTCCCACTCTGCGGAACATCTCCTCTCTCTCTCAACAGTTTGAGTTATTTTTCTTGTTTTTCTATTTTCCTGTGATTCATGATGCTGCCATCTAGCATAATCAGCTGATGTAGAAGCAACATACCTGGCATTAACACTTCCTCCCCCAGGTCTGTTGGATTTCCAGGGTTTACTGGACTTTTTCTTTCTTTATTATTTTTTTTTAATTAAAAGTGGACATTAACGTATAATATGTGTTTATATATATTTTTTCTTGTCATCAATGTCTTTTTTTGTACTCATGTGTGGAGACATGTTTTAGAGGGAAAAATTTACTTGAACTACTCCTAATAGGCATTGATAGAAACACTCGCACGGATCATGTGTTTCTCTGGCTCTGGGATTTGTCTGAATGTAGAGTCCATTGTCTGTGTGTTCTGTGTTGAGGACACTCTGGTTCAGGAATGCAAGACTGAGGGTTTGGAGAGGGGGGGCGTTGTCCATTTGAGTCTTAATCATTAAATCTAATCAATCCATGGCCTGAAAAAATGTCTTTGTGTTTTGACTTTTAGCTAAGCACTCATGTAGTCAAGTAGGAGGATTTGGGTTCAACTGTAGCTTCAGGGAAGCTGGAAGAGTTTGGTTGACATTTCATGCTGAAAATAGAGACGTAAAAATATATTGAGCAAGATTATTTGACATGAAATGCATATGATTTTAAATATCAAAATATCTCCCCCATTCCCTCTTTAAGCCCAGGAGAGTTAGTGCAGACAGACCATTAGGAGAATATTCCCCATCAACTGGAGATCCCTCTCCCACCCACCTTCCTGAATGTGGCCCAACCCAAACCAGCCACAGCTGCTGCAGTATGGAGAATCCATCGGGCCGCGGCCAGGTCAGGACCTGGAGAGCCATTTATGATTTTCAGCTTCTCCCCAGTGACTCTTCAGTGGCCCTCACCACTTTCCACATTACTGTAGCCGAGCCTTTAGAAGAGCCTGCCAAAGCTACCCATTCACATCATCATAGGTTTAAACTGTCCATTGTTCTGTTTGATTGTTTCTCCCCTGTGCATCAGGTGATGCAACAGGTATTTGGTCTGTCCTCTGTGGGAGGCAGACCTGTATGTCAATGTATGCAACGTCTCTAATAGCTTAAGACCATGTCTCTTTGTGTGAGTCTTTCAAAGGGATTAAGAGAACCCATTCACCATGTTTTTTTGTTTTTTTTGTTAGACCAAGCCTCGTCTCCAAGTGTCTGTGTCCATGTGTTACTCGTACCTTGTTTTATTTCTTTCTTAAAGCACAAACTATTAGTGGATGTGTTTCTATGCCAGCACGAGACAACAAAAGTCTGAAACACAAGCTTTCTCAGGACATTGCTTTTTGTTTAAAAATGTTTATTTTTCAAATTCATATGTAAAACATCTCTCTTGCACCATTTAGAATTTCAGAGTGGAAAAAAAACACATTCAATCTAGAATGAATCTACCATTTGACATACTCTTATTTTGTGTCACACAAGCTGCCCACTGTATCTTACAGAAGTTGTGCTTGGAGTACAGATGAGGTGCACAAACGTACCAGTTTCTGTACTTAAGGATATCTCAGGCTGCCTGCTCCGTGGAGCAGCAAATACCTCAGACATCAGTGACCCAGCCATACAATAGTATACTTAACAGCTGAAAATGAAGCAAGTTGGACTTTTTTTGGGGGGGGTTAACGGCCAGTAACTGCCACTTCCGTACCTTTCTTAAATGGAAAATTGTGACTCAGAGCTGCTAGTGTTAATTCACTGAACTGTGCCAGTGTTAAATGTGCACACACTCACTTCTCACAGGAGACATGTGAGGGGGTTGGCTGGCAGAGTCTTTGCTGTGTAATTAACTCTGTGATCTTCAGAGAGCTGCCTCACCCCAATGTCTCGCACTCATACTTCCAAGGAACATTAGCCACAGATTTCGTGCCAATATTGTAATTTTTCAGGTCTATGAGTGGTTTTCTGCTCAAAGCTGTCGGGATCTTTTTTTTCTATCTTTTTTTTTTTAGTTTTTTTCCCCCCATTTCTGGTTAGCAGGAGGGGGATTGTATAGATGGGTGGAGCGTCACAGTCCGTGTCCTGTGTTCACTTCATTAGAGTTTAAATGGCCTACTGGGAGATTGCAACTGCCTTTCACATCACACCACCTGCATTTCCCATTACACACAGTTCACTCACACTTACTCATAAGACCACATCCCTCCACACTTCACACCCTCGCCTCATACTCGCACACATACAGTACTAACATCTATCCACATGCTTTCTTTCCTCATTCTTTCAACACAAACAAAAATCACTCATTCACAAGCACAGATGTGGACATGGCATAAACACAGCATGTGGTCATGTTCTTTTTGCTTGAATATCCGTTTTTCGTACAGTTTACTGCCATAAATCATCCAGTCGTCACTCATCCCTGCACATATAAGCCAGCAAATCTTTTTAACGCATCACCTTCACGTCCATGAAAACGCAAACATGCAGTCATTATTTGAGCTGCAGGCTGCACTGAACTGTGTACCGGTACCACCTGGGTTGTGTAACCTTCCAAGCAGCAGTTTTGTCTTTTCATCAAGATGGAGAAATACACATCCATCATACCAATCACAGGCTGAGCTTAGCTCAGTGCAATTCGCCAAAAGATCATATGAAACACTAAACAGACACACACCACACACAATAGCAGGGAAAGCCCCACTTATAGCAGGCTTTATATGAGTTTGCCTCTCTGCTTTTAGCCCCCCCCCACTCTGACAGTGTGCCCAAGGTCTCTGCTGCAGCCGTCAGGGGTTAAACTTCAGAAGTTTGCAACAAAGTGGTAGAGTGGTCTACAGACTGACCCCACATCACACTGTCACAGGGGGGTATTTCTGGTCACTGGTGATACTGGACCCACCGGTGGGAGGAGGGCAGGGGGACTGGAGAGGTCTATATCCTCCCTGAGTAGGGTCCAAAAAGGTTGGGGTAGCGGACACAGCGTGGGCATAGCCAATGTACTGCGGGTGCAAGAACTGTCCCTGGTGAGGCATGATTTGTGTTGCCTGCTGGCAGTTGAGAACGGAGAAGTTAGTTGGCATGTTGACGAAGACGCTGGCGTCAGGTGACAAGCAGCAGGAGGCCTGCGCTCGCATGTGAGGAGGCGGGGCATTGCGGGGGGCCGCAGGTGGAGCAGAGGAGCTGGATGAGGTGGCTGTGCTGGACTGCCGGGACGAGGAGCCCCTGGAGGTGTTTGCCATCATGGGGATGGTTTCCAAGAGGCGCCCACCAGTGGTCCCACCTCCTGTGGCACCTGTTGCTGACAGTTCCTGCTTGGGTCGGAGGCAGCGGCAGCAACATACAGCAACCACAGAGCCAACCAGGATGAAGGCAACAAACACAGAGCCCACAATCAGGAATGGCACATAGATGGGCACTAGAAGAGGAATGATAACAGATAAAAGTACTGGTTTAGTTGCAAAGTATTGGCTTCTAAAATAAACAATCAAATGAAAATGCTGCCAGCATGCTCACGTTTTGGCACAGCAGCTCCTACACGTGAGAGGAGATCGTATTAGACAAAAGCTTAAACGAAAGGAGTGTTTGGACTAGAACGGAAAAATTAAAGGTGCACAGGATTGGGTCCCTGGGGAATCCCAGGCTCTCATTAGCAGTTATTAACTTTGTTTTGATCTGTTTTAATCCTCTGCACCCTGCTGTGTCCCCAGCCTCCTTGACCCCACAGACCTTTGAGTGTGTTGGAGTGGGTGACATTCTTAAGCCTGGCCGCCTGCAGATATTTGTGACCCTCTGCGGCTATTTGGCTGAGCCTTTGAAAATAAGTTACTCTAGTTGAACTGTGGTATTTGGCATCTGCTTAAAGAAAAGTATTAAAGTAGACTGATTTAATGTAGCAGAATGGGAGGTTTTTCAGCTCTGTAAATCAGAGGAATGAGCTAGTTCCTTCTATGTGACCTTTTCTTTCATTTTGTTTAAAAGAGCAAATCACACTCAAACCACTTGTGAAACTCAGAATCCCACCACTCAGAGTCGTATGCTGGGTCAAACATTAGAGGCGTTATGGAACATGTAACGTTTTGACATTTGTATAGGTGAAAGCTCAGGGTTTAACAGTCCAAATGTGTTAAGTTCCAGCAACAAGTTGGAAACATGATCAACAATAACTTTCCTTTCCAACTTCTATAACAGGGACTTTTCGCAAAAAGCACTAAGTGAATTCGGCTGGAACGCCTTTTAAGATGAGGTCACTCGTTTCTCTCAAGCATTCATTTGCGTCCCTGCGCACACAAAACACCTTCCAAATACAATAACGTCCATGTTACATTGTAAGTGATTAATTGCGTGTTATTGTTCCCACAGGGTGTAGTTATTTTCCACTTTGAATGTGCCCATGTTGTCATGAGGTGTAACTGTATGCCACTGAGAGGAAGGTGGCAGCTGGCTCCAGTTTCCTTTTGTCTCTGAGCTCTTTGAAATACATCCATATGACTTTTCAAAATGTTCATCCAAAGTCGCAGGGTATTAAGAGGATTACTGCACGAAACCTGTTAAAAGCTGGAGGTCTCTCGTTGGCAGAGGGAGTGAAGACATCATGACAACATGCCAGCGGCAGAGGAGGCTGGGGCACGCAGAACATGAAACAAACCAGGACCTTGACCCATTTCCTTTGGACAAGAGGTGGTGTCAACTTCAGAGTACCCCACAGCTACTCAGCACCCAGTAAACAGGTTTTAACAGAGACTTTGTATGACAACACATATAGGTTACATGAGCAGAAATGGCCCTAGGAGTCTTTCACTGCCATCTTTTCGTGCTCTTGTATGGCCTTGATCTCAACATCTAAACTCCCTTTTTTTTTCTGCACTGCAAAAAAAAATTATAGTTATTTCATCCCTGCTTTCACTCCAGAGCGGCTTTCCAAAACTGTACAGTAAATCACTGATGGAAAAGAAAGGGGCCAGCTTAAAGTCCAGCAAGGATGAACACCAATCCTACAATCTAACAGAAGTCTTTTAGACTAGACTATACTATCATATATTCCAATATCAAATTATTTCAAATGAGCACTGCAGAATGTTACTGTTGAAGCAACTTCAAATGGAGCTAATTACAGTTAATCCTGTGGTTCCACTATGTAAAGCTCGACGGACAAGAGATGATAAATGAGCTAGAAAGCATCAGTAAGAATCCACCCACACACAGCCTCCTTATAAGATTGCTTAAATCTTAACTTGTTCTAGACATGTTTGAACTTTTTAACCCATCTGTAAAATATTGGACAATACTGTTTATTTGGCATGAAACAGTTATTTAACCTAACCTTTGTAAATGCTCTTTTTCCTTTTCTGAACATGTAGATGCTGTATCTTTCGTTCACTATCAGGTCAGATTCCATATTCCAAAAAAAACACTCTTTTGTTCTTGCTTTGAGTGAGCACAGAAATCACTTTTGGTGCACATGGCGGTCTAAGCCCCCCTATTGTTCCCTGTCACTCATCCACACCTGTTGCTGCAGCTGAGCCGAGGCAGCCACGCTGCAGCAACAGCAGCCCCCACTCTTAAGCTCTTGTTTTGGGCAGAGTCTTTGTGGTTGGCTGGCTGGCTGGCTGGACTCCCTCTGTCTCCTTGGGCTATCCCACGGGCATTCTCCTGTTCCTAAATACCACATGTTCCCTCATGTTGAGCACATTAATAATTTCCTGCCCGTTATCCTCTGACACTGTGGTGTGTATCTTTCTTAAATGATGAATAGGCTGCAGGCATATGAAAAATGTGGAAAATGCACAAAGTTAACTGGTCTTTAGATTAAAGGCAAAAAAAACTTTTCCTCTGTTCCTAGTGAGAAAAAAGCAGCTTTTCTTTAGGTTATTTTGGCTGGAGGCCACTGAGTGGAATGTATATACCTCTTCCTGCGGTGATAAGGCATGATAAATGACAGATTACAGTGTAGCTGCAGGGCCAAAGAGGGCATAATATCCTCCAAGAAACATGAAATAGGACAGTGTTGTATTTTTCTCTCGTGCATTTGCTGCAATATATTCTCATTTACCATTTTTCAAGATGTGACACAGCTACAAGAGACTGTATGGTAGATTAATTTATGGGAATGTAAGCAACGATGAAAGAGGAGCCAGAGTGGGCGGAAGAAGTTTGTATTGTTGTCACTTAGTTTACTATAGCTAGAATGTATGTATGTATTAATGGAAGCAAGTCAAAGTGTGAAACTCTTGAAAGTGGGGAATAGGAGGGGAGGTGCTTTTGTTTACTGTGATAGATCCTGGGGTGGGGTGGGGTGGGGGGTTAGTATAGGAACCTGATAGGAAATTACACATAACGCGATTTGAGTGCTTTATGAACAGGGCTGTCAGCGCGCTTAGTGAACCACTCTCCAAGATCCGGTCAAGTCCAAATTTGATCCCCGTGGGGACAGCGTGATCTGAGCCCTGGATCCCTCTTGCGCTGTTACAGAACAAACACCGCTATTTATAAGGTGCAGCGGCATGGCACAGTTTGCCATTTGTGAGTGCAGTTAACTGGTTTTTGGAGTAGTCTGCTGTCTCCTGTGCAGCTGTCGTTGCCAAGCGGGACAGACAGCAGATGAACTCATTGACAAGGAGATATTGAGAGTCTGCTGGGTTAATGAGGGGAAACTCGAGCTTCACATAGGTCATGTTTCAAATTTACAATCTAAAATTCAAGACTTCCTGTGCATGTGCACCTATAGCCTGTGAAATGAACTGCTATTTTTCATTTTCCAGAACAAGAAAATCAAAAGGACCAGCTCAGACTATATACTATATACACAGTCCCCTCACTATTTTTTATTGAAGCAACAGGTCAGATAATCAAGCTTTTACTCACTTGAATAAAACTTGAGACTTGGCAGTCTTATTTCTCATGTAGAGCACTAGAATCATGAAATTGCCTCTGAAGTCTAATTTGTATGACTTCTTGGTTTTTCTCTTTTCTTAAATTTGCCATTTGCCCTCATTTGAAGAGCGTTTTATTTGTTTTAACAATCATACTTGCATGAAATGGATAAAGTATTAGAATTTATAATAAGTGTGACATAATACCTGCACGGGAGTCCTTGTTCTCTTTGGTCTCTTTCCCGGGGTCTTTTGCCTGCCGGTCGTTGTCGCAGCTCCCCTGATCCAGCCGCGCGTCAGTGCTGGAGCAGCAGTAGCGGAGCTCGCATTTCCCGCAGCAGATGATCGCGTCCACTGCGTCGATCTTCTCCGGGCACTGGAATCCTTCTTTCCAGGAGCCCTGAGAGTCGTGCCACCCGTGGCAATATTCCCCACTGGCCTTCACGTCAATAATGACCAGGAGCAGCGTCACAATCACGCTGACAGACATCGGGAAACCTCCTCCCCACATTCTCAGCCAGGTGGCCCGCGGCTGCACGCTGGCGCGCTGGAGGGGACAGAGAGCCTTTTACTCCCCGCGTGGAACCTGATGAGGAGGGTGATGGTACGCTGGATCGGTGCGGTACAGGGAGCTGAAGGGATGAAATGACGAAGCCGCAGACCACTTAGAGGCTGTCATTTGTTAGAGAAATCCGTAATGCGTAACTTAGATCCAAAGTCTCTGAAAGTGGCTCTGTAACGAAGGATATTATCCTTGTTTCCCACAAAATACAAAATTGGTTAGATTGAAAGTTGAGCTCTCAGAGAAATGATATGTATGGCCTACCAAATCTTAACTGATATTCCAGCTGTAAATCTTCGGAGCTCTGGTAAATCCAGAGTGGGAAGACTAATGTATTTCCTTTGGCACTGCAGCGCGGCTGTTCATGTCTCCTCCTAGCTCTTCAAATGACTTTCCACAATGATGCAGAGAAACTAACACATGTAGTCTGATCCATGGGCGCACAGCTGCTGTCACTCCTGACTCGTCTCCCCACCAGTCCCGTGCGTAAAGTTTCAAACTTTTGTGGCCTGGTCTGCATTGTTGAGCGTCAGAAGTCTATGGACCAAGTGTGTGTCGCCGTGCCCCGATTGAACTGCGGCGCGCAGAGTGTGTCCAAGTTTGTGTCAGAGGGAGAGGGGCGTGTAAAAAGTCAGGCGCAAATACACACCTCACTGTAAAGCAGTGATGGACCGCGAAACGAATCAACAGGGTATCGTACTACTTCCTGTTGGAGCCTTTTATTAAATCACACAGCGAAAGATGAAATGTCATATACATTTATTTAGATTAGAAATAGGTTACTTCAGTGAAAAACGAAGTCCAATGTTAACATCTGTGGAATTATCAGCATTTTCCTTCTGCGCTTAAACTTACCTATAACACGTGGTTGATGAGCTCTCCATTATATACTAACTATCAGCTGTGGAATCTCACGTCTAAAAAATAGAAACGTTATCGTCGCAGTTATTAAAGCGTTGTTATTTTGAAAGAAAAACATCTTGTTTCCGGACAAATACTGTAGTAAGCTTCGTGTAGCTTTCCTCTCGACTTCTGCTTTCTTGGAGAACTGCCACATAAGTTCAGCTCCGTTTTAGGAGTATTTATTTATTTATTTATTTTTCATTTGTGCTTAGTGGAGAAGAGCAGCTCATGGTAAGCCTTTTAACATTTCATACGATCACACCATGATATTGCATTTTATTTGTAGATGATTTCCCTTTAAACACATGTAAACTAGCATTTTAACATAGGAAGAAAGGATAGGAATTGCAGGTATCTGTAATTGAGTTCTTTGTCTAATTGAATATTTACATATCCACAACAATATTGTTGCTGTCCGTTAATTCATCAACCATATTATAGATATCTGGAATGCTTTTTAATTGAAAAGACTTTATGACTTTTTTTTTAGGAAGAATTTCACTACAGATATTTGCAATGCATATCCAGGCTAGTTAGTAAATGTTAACATGCCCACTTACCATTTTTTGTTCTGAAATATCCCAAACTCAGTTTTAACAGATACAACCAAAGTTTATAGGAAGTAATAAATTTCCTACGAGTAGGATGCAATTTAGAAATAGAGAAACGCTGTCATGGAGATCTAAAATGTAAACAAGTAGTGACACTGCCATCTAGTGGCGTTATCTGATGCTTACACCATTGCAAACACTTGGCTACATAAAAAATACACTTTTTCTTTAAAAAAAAATAAACGATCGATATTCATAGGTATTTTGAAGGGGAAACGGCTTTTATGTGCAATTCCAATGTAAACATAAGTCACAACATCATTTCCCGTTGAAATGCTCTCAAGGCCACAGGAGCTGTAGTTTGGCCTGTTTGGCCTAACATTGACGATGCAGGTTAAGATTTTATACATTTATGTCCTTTTTATGTTGAACTTTGAAATGTCTGTACCTTTCTACATGAGCCTAACAGTGTCTGATTTCTCAAGAGTACTTTACCTTTTAACTTGCCCACTTTAACCTTTATTTGGGTTTGTTTTTACATAGTAGTGTTGAATATTTCTTATTTGCTGGTTTTCAATTACACTTCAGGAAGCAGCAGACTGTATTGGTGTGTAAAATGTTTCTGCGACTTTAAAGTGCAAAATACAGCAGCATAAGTCAAAACACAACATCAGAAATAAGATGCAGAACTAATTTCGGGGAGGAATCAACGTGTCAGAAAACGCAACTTTTCCCGAAACAGCAGCATTTCATAAGGCAGTAGGCTATACTCTTTTTATTTCAGAAAAAAACACAACTTTGAAGAAAGCATAGTGTTTCACAAATGCTGAACTCTCATATGTGACTTGAGTTCTGTCCAGTAATAAACAAAATGAGTTGTCCAGGGATCCGTTTCACAAAGCAGGTTTAGTGAAAACTCTGAGTTTATTAACCCTGAAATGAGGGAGTTTTTCACAAAGGGAGGTAACTCAAACCAGAGAAAGAGGGGTAACTTTAGCCTTTTTCAGGAAGAGAGGTAATTTAAACTCTCGGTTAGTTACTGTAGTAACAGACTCTATGAACCTAACCTGGTTGGGACCAGGTTTTTCTCAATAAACCTCGAGTTGTTCTCGGTTTCCGTCTGCTTTGTGAAACGAATCCCTTCTCTTTAAAGGGAAGTCTCTATAATTTGGTGCTTTTTTTAATGTTGTGGTTTTCTTTTGGTTGTCTCGCTTTCGGTTTTGTTGTCACGTTTGATGTAGTTGTGTTTAACGTGTATGTACGAACCATTTCTTATTAGAACAACACTGTGACACTAACAACACTATGACACTATTTTAAAGTGCAGTGAATCGATAACCGTTGCCTGTAAACTGGATGGGACAATTCTAACAGGGGCAAAGTAGCTTAATTTGAAACGTCACATGTTCCACGAGAAGCCTTCGGGAATGGTATGGCTTCGGATAAACCCGCGAGATGGTACTAATGCAAGTTCATGAATGCCCGTCGCTGCGAAACCTAATAAAAAGGACTTCATTTCCCACCATGCTACACTGCGAAGCGGTACCTATGGAAACAGCACAGGAAGTGGCGCGCAACTGTTGAAAAATTGTCACACAACTAACCGAGCAGCAGCTTTTGAGACCGGTTGACGTTTTTCGCCTTCAAAGTGGCAGCTAAACAGCGCCAAACACTATTTTCGTTACTCACAGTGGCTCCTAATTGTGAAACGTAAGTTTTATATCAGGTTTAAACTGCCGCACAGCTAAGATTACGTTAAACTGCGTATCCTGATGCTCAAACTTGAAATGGGAGTGAGGGTCAACAGCTAGCGTATCCATGAAGTGTTATGGGGAACTGTTTTACGTTTTTTATGCCAATCTTCGAGACTAAATGTACTGAATGTGACACAGATGTCGTTGGTGAGAGCGGGGCGTCCTCAACAACACACCAAAGGAAAAAGGCCTGTTCGGTCAAAGAAGACAACAGCTCCCAAAAGAGACTGGGTGGTGAGCGTTAAACTGGTTTATCATCCGCTGATGTTCTGGCTAGAAGCAATGGTGTGAGAAAGATAATCCACTTTTGTTTGCAATGAACCTTTGTCCTCCCTCCATGACCTGATATACATTTTTTGTCATTCATATAGAAGACATTGTTATAGGTTTAGAGTAGATGGTTGACCGCAATTCTCACAAACTAAAACTGCACAAACTACACACCTTTTTGTAATAAAGTTATCAAAACTTTTGTTGTACAATCTAACAACTGAGTATTTGGTTTCAGGGCACAGTCAATGACCTGTCTGTGCACAAGCTGACACCTGCCGAGCTGGTAAGCTGTTTGTTCATGCTTGTTGCTCGTTTAGTGTGACTTGCCTACATTTGCATTTATCTACAAAAGTCATAAAGTTTGATCTTGTGCAAGGCTTTATAATAGCGCTTGAGAATTTAATTCCATAAAGAAAATGCCAGCTGATTGTTCTCTGCTTCAGAGTCACCGACATGAGATCCATAAGTCTCACAACAAAGTTGCGGCTCAGTGGGAGCTGAGAGAGAAAGCCCTGAAACGCCGTCTCAGACACGTCGGGAGCCCTGGGCCTATGGACCAGGCCAGCCTCAGCATCATGAGGGAGGTGTGTGAGATGATTTGCCTGTACTTTTTTTTTAAAGAATAAACATTTTATGCTGAGTTAGATGCAGTTCTGTTGCATTATGATGTGTTGCTGCAGGTTTTCTCCGATCAGCTGCTGCTGCAGGATGTGTTGGCCCGCTCCGACAGAGCCATGGCTGTGGTCAAAGACCTGTTTGGAGATGCTCCACGGAGACAGACTGGTAGTTAAAGAACTTTCTTTTTGTTAAGTTAAATGGCTACTCTGATGTCATTAACACTCTGTTTTATAAGGATGCTTTTGAGCATTGGGTGTTTTTCCATGTATTTGCATTGGCAGAGCTGTAATTGATCTTCTGTGGTTACATAATTGGTGCTACATGTATTTCTACAGGGCACCCCAGTGTGACCATGGCTCCAAACTGTGACTCTGACTCAGAGCTGCCTGTTCTCCAGAAACCAGATCGTCCAACTTCCCTTTCTCTGCTCAGCCAGTCTATGATGGATCAAGAGGTGCGTGATAGTGGGGATTTATTCATAGTACTGGTTGTGTGTATGGGGCATTAGATATTTTAAAGATAAGAATGTACTATACATTTGTTTATTGTTTGTTGCATTCTGTGGAGATTTTTGGGTGGTATTAACGCACTTTCACTGCGAAATGATTTATTCCAGGCTCTTAATGACCTAGAGGTTTCAAAGTTGGATCAAAGAGAGGAGGATGATGATCCGTCATGCAGTTCAGAGAATCATGTGATCCGAAGGTATAAATCCCCCTGAAACATTCCACAACACTGAATGAGTTGCTGTTGTCACTGCTTCTTTGATCATGTTTTTCGATACAGATCAAATGTACGAAAAATGAAGACGATGTCTCGGGGTAGAGTTCAGCAACAGAAAGTTCATCATCTCAACTATCACCAAGGAGACAAAGATAATGTTCCTGTGACCCCCTGCACATCAGGAAGAGGACCAGACCAAACGGGCAAGTTACATTTAAAGGAAGTATTTACAGTAGACCATGTACTCTATATCAGATGTCAGAGGTTTGTGTGCTGACTCTTCCAATCTTCCAATCTTGTTTCAGCCCTCAACGCCACTGTGGCTGTTCAGCGGGTTCGATCCAAACAGAATCACTCAGAGGAAGGTGAGCGGGAAACGTCTGCCTTGGTTACTCAGGTCCTGAATCCTGAATGTCTACTCCGACAGTCAGGTAGTATCTGTGGGGTACTGATTTTCTCCACAATGAAATACTCCATGTGAGAATGCCACTAGATCAGATAATCGTTTTTTATCTTTCTCAGGAAGGATCAGCAGTCGCACGAACAGGACCAGGATGGGTGTGTCTCAGAGTTCAGAGCTGGATGGTTCATCTGTTGCCTCTCTCAGTGGGGACCAGTCCAGCCTAGGCCTGCTGCAGGCCATGTTGGGTCAAGTGGAAGACGACTTGGACAATCTGAGTCCTGACACCGTAGTGGGATCAGCAGAGAGTCCAAAACAGCTCAGAACACAAGGTCTCACTGGATTTTCTGTCGCCTTGGTGTCAACACTTGGACGTTTAGTTCACCTCCTTAAACAGGTACTGTAGCAGATCCAAGACTGCTGTATTAAACAATCCTGATCAGATAATACACAGTTTGAAAATCCATCGTGCAAACGCAAGGAAGGGAAGAAATTAGTTTTGCTGATTTAAAAACTGAAAAAGCAAATGAGTTTGTCTCCAAAAAGGCTATTATTGGAGTCCTTCTTCATAGCTATTTTGGCTTTATACCCATTTCCAGACCCTCTTAAATTTGGAACCATAGGCTAATTTTTCAGAGATGTGGTCACTTTGATTCCTTGAAACAATTTAAAGCATTCGTCAGACGCAAATGTCAACATTTTTTTCAACCATCGGCGTCAAATGATCTTCAGGCCAGGCCTCACAAAAGTTTGAAGGCATTCATCTGTCACAGCAATTTAAAACCACCCCTCCCTGACGCTGAAAAAGAAAACTGGTGCCAACCAAGTAAAACCGATTGCTTTTAACATGATCTGATCAAGTTGTTATGGGACCTGCGCGACAGTAGCTGCATTTATTTAGTTACAGCATCAAGATCACAGCAGGAAAGGCTTTTTAAATCAATGTCTTTTAATGCTGAATTCAGTTCTGTAGTTGTTGTTTTTTTTTTTCTTCAGCTCAGTGTAGTTTTGATCCCTTCCATCTGTTTAAGTTAACTCCTCCTGTGCCTGCTTTGAGTTAGAGGGACGCTGAAGCTCAGAAAGAGGCTGAGGAAAGAAGAAGACTGCAGGAGGAGTTAAAAGAGCACCGGGGGCTTATTGATGCCCTCACTGCTGAAACAATGACTCTTAGAGAAGAGGCTGCTGCCCTGCAGGTGAAAATGAGAACAGCTTATTATGTAGATTCCAGCTGTACTGGTGACTCTCTCTCATAATGAGTCATTCTTTTGGTCTGTTGTTGGTGCCGTTCAGGAAGGATTCCAGCAGCGCACAGCTGAGTTGGAGCAGAAGTTGGACACAGTGGTGTTGGTGATGGGCGGACTTGAACTCCTGGGAGAACACATGAACCCACCACAAGATTCTGACGCTGCAGGTTCTCATTGGAAACATCTTTCCTCATGCTTACCATCTGTGGATTTGTTGTAAATCATGACTGAATTGTTTCTTTTTTTTTGGTTTGCAGTTTGTTACACTGCTCCGGTCGCGGAGAGAGACCCCAAGCAAACACAAGTTTGTGCTTCTTCTGCCGTCCTGCTCTCCCCGCCTCGTCAGAGAGACAACTGGCAGCTAAGTCCCGGTAACCCTCTCATTCCTTTATGGCTCTAAATTACCCCTCATCTTGGTCCTCTGTCATTTACATGTAAAAGGCCTAATTATGTGTGTCCCCCCTCTTCCGCAGTGACTCATCATGTGCAGCAGCAGCGTCAGCTTCATTCTTTAGATAACTGGCACTCCTGTGAGGATGTCTACGCTCGTGGCTCTGCCTCAAGTCTCAACAGTCTACCACTCAGCAGACTTCCCTCCAGCTCCTCGCTGTCCCTGACCTCGGACCCTCTCCGCTCGCAGCTGTCTCCAGATGCAATGCTGATTGAGATCGCCCAGCTTAGCAGGCAGAACGATCTAATCAAAGCCCAGCTCTGCCAGGCCAAGTGCCTCGAGTCCGGGGTTGGAGAGACGTCTAACGGCAATGACACGCGGAGGAAGTTGAGCCCCATCAGCACGGGGAGAATCACACCCCAGAGCGTCGGCGAGAGGAGGACGTCCGGGTCCAGAAGCGCCAGCAGAGTGAACCAGCACATCCGGGTCTCTGAAGAGGCGCCGTCGCCTCAACAGCTGACATCCATATCGGATGCTCGGGAAACTTCAGAAAGCCACACACAGGTTGGATAATCTCCAATAACCTTCAGCTCTCTGAGGCCATCAGTCTAACTTTCACACAATGGCCTGGTTGTGAGGAGGAGAGAAAGGAACAGGATGTTGCACCTTTAAAGTCTTTAAAGTTACATGTTATTGTTTGAAATCAGCGCTTTATAATGAAAAAACGAGGGTGTCCCACTCTGGTTAATTAATTTGATTTATGATTTATTTCTGTTTGGTGTTAACAGCAGGACAGGGCGTTCAAACTGAGCAATGACTCCATCCAAATCTAGTTTGGTGCAAACTGTCCTGAAGTGTTTAAGGACTAAATTCCTCTTTTGAAAGTTGTCGAAAGTCAAGCAAGAATCAAGCAAAGAAATTATACGAAAGTATGAAACAAAGGTTAAAAACAATCCTCTCGTCCATATTAAAGATAATTGAGCAAATATAGGATGTTTCGTATCTAAGTATCTAAGTCTTTAACTGCTAGGAACAGCTGTAGGAACATTTAGAACAAAGAAAGATCATTTAATATGAAATAGCATAAATATTTCATGTTGGAAAAACAACAGAATAACAGCTGGTTCAGAGCCACGTTGTGACGGTCCAGCGCTGAGCCAATGGGATGCCCCAGTAGTCAGTTTTTCTTTTGGGGACGTTATCCACATTTAGAAAATAATTGTCCACTTTTTCATTCAGGCTTCGTCCAGCAGCCTCAGTATAAACAATGTGGAACAGCGCCTCCTGGAGCTCAACAGGCAAAGTGCAGCAGCTCGGGGTCGACTCATTGAGCTTATTGAGCAACAGAAGCAAAGTGTTGCAGTCAAAGTCTCTCCCTCCGTCTCTCCCATCCCTCCCTCGGCCTTCAGCCCAAATACAGAAGGTATGGCAGGTGAAACTTGCATATTACCATGTTGTCTGATCGCACATGATTAAAAATCAGGGTGTTATTTTATTTTCAGCTGGAGGAGGAAGCCCAGAGGTGTCAATGCTGCTGCCTGAGCGGGAGCTTCAGTCACATGACGATGGCGTGAGACGGTCAGTGGTTTTTTTTCTGTTTGTTTTTTTTAACCCTAAAGTTACACAAGATGATATTCCAGAGATGCTGTGTTTTCATATCTAGGGTCAGGTTGTGTGTTGTGGAAGGACAGTTGGCCGTTATCAGATGTTCAACATTAAATTCCACTCATTTTGTGTTACAGATCTGCTGGTTCTCATACATCTTCACCCAGTTTTAGTTTTGAAACCAGGACTGGAACAATACAGGTACACGCACACACTGTAGATAGAACTTTTCTTGAATTTTAACCAGCTATTATCACTTGGATGTAAACTGGTCTCTCTTTGTCCACAACAGATGGACAAGCAAAGAGGAAGAGACGGATGGTTTGCTTTGTCTAATCACGTGAGATGACGAGAGGAGGCAGAAAAAAACAAACTCGTGGACATTGAAATAAATCTATTTTTAAGTCTAAGTCTTTTTTTTTTTTAAACTAAATAAAATGCTTTGAATTTAGAAATGTGAGTGAATGAACTCTTGGTTCTTTGTTCTTGTTCTGTCCTTCTACAGATCTTTGACTCAAAGATCTGATACATTTAACATTTCATGAAAGCCTATGAAACTGTGCACAGTACCACTTCATCAGATATCAATTACAGTGTAACTTGTCACAACTTAAAGAACACAAATCAATCAGCCATGACATTAAAACCACTGACAGGTTGCCATGGATATTAAAACACGCTCCTCAGAGATGAACAAAGAAAAACTGGAATCCAACATTTGTCTTTTCATGCCTTTATTTAGGCCAGACACAAACTCATCAAGGCTTGACCGACAGGAGTGACTAGAGAAATTTTGAGAGTACCGGTAATAAGTTTATACTTTGCTGAGACATAGCCATGGTTGTCATGGTTTCAGACGACTTGTAAAAAGAGAATACTTCTGGGGCCGTTTCCTGATATAGTTACAGAAAGTAAAGTCTCTTCTTTTTTTTTAGACTGTGGCTCGGTTTAGTCACCCCATTTCAGTCTCTCACAGTTTTAATGCTAAATATGGTTCTGCGACATGTTGTTGTACATCTGAGGTTGTATTCATCGAACTTAAGACCCAGTAAGACTGGAAGACATTTTTCATGATGTGTCAATATGTAAAATCTCGGAGTTTAAAAAGGATGAGAGTAGATGGGTTATTATAGTTGACAGTAATGTAGAGAAACAGCTTCCATCATCTAATCAAACTTAAACAACATGACTCTAAACCAACCTCCTCTGAAGGAAAATGGGGGATATAATTATATTATTCTGTTATGGTGTGGCACGTTTTGTTCCCACATTTAGTACCCAGAATTAAATTTACTCCTTTAAAAATCCCCTTGTTGTAGATTCATACACCACCAAACACAACTTTGACCCTGTCAAAGTATTTCAGAGACCAACACAACACAAAGTGCAAAATGTCCTCAAATGAAAACAAATGTGGGAAACACAGCACATCGGCAGCAGAGCAGAAACTGCTTTTAATATAACTTGGTTACTAAAAGTTTTTTTCCTTCCACAGAGATTTATTGTGCGTCTCTCTCTCTGAATAACAGTTTGTCGACAGCGTCATCAGTCTGTGGCTGTATTTTAGGACCACAAAGTGTCCTGAAAATGTGAGCGAAGCAGCTTGTGCAGTAGATGTTGTACAAGCCTTTCATTACACTAGTAAAATACACATTCTCTGTAGATGAACTCACACTTACAACAAAATATAACCTCAGAAGAAATCATTAGAGAGTAGAGTGGAAAACAGTTTAGTTTTGTGTAATGTGCACGTGACTGCAGTCATTTCTTTCCAATAAACTTTCCGTTTTGCTTAAACAAAGCTTGTGCGAGTGTTTTGCTGCATTCCACAGGAGAATGTTGTCTTTATTACTAATGCTCTCCGGAACCAACACGCTCTCTGACCTTTGAGTGGAACAGACTTATATTTATCTTCAGAGCAAAGTCACCCTTCAGACTCGACTTAACAGCATCTACCACTGATTCTGCATCTTGATCATTTCGAACAGCATCAGCTGTCACTATGCAAGAAGGGAAAGCAGAGCCAGCGTGGTAAGCTGTCCAAACCATCTAAAAAATGTGTTGTACTACTGTTGGTTTAAAGTTTGCTTATATCATTTTGTCTGTCATGGAAGAAGAGAACTGAAGGCCGTCCTTCAGAGGGCAGAGAAGGAGTGAAAAGCAAGAAGCAAAGAACATCTCTCTTCAGCACCAGCTCTCTGAATGAAGCTCAGTTGAGCTAAAAACCAAAGATGAGAAGAGTATTTCTCTGGAGAAAGAGAGGGCCAGAGTCCAGTGAGCTGAGGCAAAAGGAGGATGAACTCTGCCAGCTTAAAGATCTCCTGACTAAGACAGATAAGCAGCTCAGCAGGGTCATGAAAAAGAGTTTTCCCAGGACACAAGACCATGCGACATGTTGGTCCAGCTGAAAGAGATGGAGTCAGCTCTCAAGAAGAAGAAGAAGAAATCATCCAACCGTACAGCAGATCCAGCTTCAGGTAGACAGCCTCAGACAGTCGCTTTCAAATGTATCTTTAACTCCCTGAAATGACAACCACCGTTAACATGATATACAGAGCTGTTTATACAGGAGCTCATGGTATGAATTAGAAAAATGGCAAATTTGATAAAAAGATGAAGATCATTTGAATGGACAAAAGCACTTCCGTTATAGTGTAGCTAACCCTGTTCTTTGAAAAAATCTTCCACAACTTAAGGCTACGTGTGGCTAATGTCTATAAAGGTCAGATTGTGCAACGCTCAAAGGAATTGCCTAACAAAAGATATGTGTCAGACTCGACAGGCCTCAGTTAGTATGTTAAATGTTAAAGTTCATGACAGTACAGTTAGAAAAAGATTGAATAAATGTGGAAGAACATGGCAGCACATCTTAGGTTTGCAAAGTTGTATCGGAACAAACCACAGGACACCTGGAACCAACTCTCAAGCACAGTAGTGGAGGACTGATGATTTGGGCTTGTTCTTGCAGCTTGTTCACCGCATTCCCATGGGTGCAACCTGTAGCGCGGTTTCCATGGTTTCAGGCAGTATGGAAGCCAAAACAAAATGACAAGAAGTCAAGACCTGAAACAAATTCATTGTCGGAGGCTATCAGTGACCTTCCATGCCTTCATCACTGCAAATCTTTGACACGATGACATAACAGATGCACAGATTGGCACAATTTCGAAGATGAAAATATTGTTTACCACAAAGTACATATAAAATAAAACTACACATAACTGTGAGACATCGACAAGACGTCACTGATGAAGAGAAGCCAGCAGAGAGGAGCTGGCAACATTTCAGCCTCATCATCAAATTCAGGTCAGGACGGATTCAAGGGTTTCAAGCTCAGCATCTGAATATACACTGTGAAGTACCGGTGATGAAAGTTTCTCATTTACACTGGAGCAGACTTGTTGACTTGTTGTGCCAGAGGAGCACAGGTGTTTCTCATAACTTTAACAGGCATGAAGATACAACAGTGGGGCAGTGATTTTACATCTGTTTTCATTACTGCGGCACGGTGAAATGTATTCGGAAAAGTGCGCTTGGGGCAGTAAATTGTTTGTGTGATAGGGTTAGAGGTTGATGTTTAGTGCGGCGGCCATGCTGTCAGTCAAAGAACAGAGAAAGTGACACACAGACAGAAGAAAACAGGCAGCTTTGGCTTTTTTTCAGGTAAATGTTTGAACACGTTTTATTTGTTTAAATGCGTCCCATCTTCACTGAAGTGAAAATATAGCTTTTATAATATTTAGATTTATACAGCATTCATCATATTAGTTACACCGGTAGTTGTTTAGTCATTGTATGATGGTTTTAATGCTTGTGTATTGCATCTTTATTCTTTTTTCCTCCCAAAGAGCTCCGGTTTTTGCACAAAATTGTCGCTTTGTGTTGCGTTATGCTGGTTTATCATGAACAGGATCTCTTTGACTTCATCCAATCATTGGTCGCCATACTGAGTTGATGCTGCTAAATCAAAAAGTCACAAATAAGGGGTCTCACGCTGACTTCTTCCCACTTAATGTTTGCCCTTGGTTTTAGAGTTTGAGGGGGGCACTGGTAGGGAGAAAAGAGCACTTGAGTCTAGATAGTCACTAGAGCTGTGTGGGTGACTGCAATGGCCAGCAGGAAATCAAAAGGAGTAAATATGGCAGATAATACCAGAATGGAGGCATAAAGGCGCCTAGGACAGCATCCATAAACGTGGGGGGCAGAGGTCACAGTGGAGACGCAGTGGGAGGCAGGCGGAGCTTATTGTGCCAGGCCTGGCGAAGTGAAGGACAGGGTGAATGGGGATTAACCCCGGCCCAGTACCCCTCAATATCCCCTCCTCCACCACAGGGTCTGTGGAAAGTTCCGATGTAACCACCAACTTTATGTGGGTCTCTCTGCAGCCGCAACTCAGCTCCTTCTCTCCTCTCACTTATTTATTTTACAAGCGCAAGTTTTAGAGCAGTGAGAGAGCTCAGCTGACATCAGTTAGAGGGGGTGTTCAGTTTGAGAACAGAAGTGACTTCACTGAGGCTGGAGCCTGCTCAACACACTCACACACAACCCTGAAGGGGGTATCAGACGTATGAAGGGGGGTTGTTTTCTTTACTCATTTAAATGTGCCCCCACTTCACCTCACTGAAGGAGGCTGAAGTCACTCAGAAAAACACACACAGTGCAGCTTGTGCACACACTCGAAGTGTTGTCTTTGATATAGTAACCAAAGAGATGAAGACCCTGTTTGATGGAAGTCTAGATTCTAGAGAGACCTAAAGAAAGAGAAAGGCTTTGGGAACTATTTGTTTTATTTCTACTCTTTTTTTCAGTGTTTCAGCTCTAAATTTACCCTGAGCTGCAGACAGATTTATTGACATGTGCACCTGGAATATTATTTTGTATCTTGAGCACCCTCGCTTAAGTTTATATAGAATATTAAATAGAATGAACACTGAATTGATTGAATTTAACCTAAAAAAAATTAAAGAGGCGTTTCCATATTTCTCTATGTTACTTCAGATAATTTTTTTCTTTTTTATTCTCCAACTTCAGCTTCCTCTAAAAGTTGCAGTGTAGGCTTCAATCCACCAGAGGGCAGTATTAATGTGCTGCTCCAGCTCCAATGTGTGTCTTCAAAGTTTGTGTTGAAATAGTTTTGCCTTACTCTATTTAAAAAGTATAAAAAATCTCATGAAGTTTTCAAATGAAACTGGATTATTAGCAAAAACATGAAAGCGTAACATTAAGTGGAGCTGTACTGAAATATGTAACTTATAATGCGCTTGTTGTATCTTGTTCAATGTTACACTAAATGTTAAACAGGGTAAGAAGAAAACTAAAAAACACAAGTTAGATGTGTAAATCACAGCGTTATTATTATTGTTTTCGTGTGTAGAAGCTTTTTTTTATTTAAAAAAATGACTTCTGCTGCTTTCTCACAAAAACAAAAATTGATTTCCACATCAATTTTAGCACACGCATGGTGTGACACGTGTATATTCGCATGTGTGCACGTCTTCATGTGAGTGGGTGTGTTGGAGTGTCCCGCGCAGCTGTGCGAGGTTCTGATCTGAAGCAGGCTGTTGGCTGATGTGAAAATATTATTGCAAGTGTTTATTATTGCTTCAGTGTGAAACAGTGGGAGTGTTGTGTGTGCTGCACGGGTTGGTGGAGTAATGGAGTGCTTGCGTGTGTGAAGGGATAGTGGAAGGTGGGCGGATGGGGTGAGGGGGGGGGTTGTCTCCCCTCTCTTACTCTCTGTTTCCCACCGGCCAGCCCCCGGCCTGTGGCCCATTGCACCCTGGGTAATGGGGAGGCCTATTGGAGTTGATTAGTTCCGGCTGGATCCCAGATAGAGTTCTGACAGGCAGGAGAAACGAGCTCTCAGCGTGACCCTCCACTTCCCCCACACACCCCTGTCTTAGGCACAATGGGCAATGCAGGAGAAGGACTTTTTAAACAACTGCAGCTTCACTCTACTCCACTCCCCCCCAGTCCAAAACTGTGCTATTATAACTACAAAAACCACATGACACTGCTGCACAAATACAGCCTTTAGAGCCTCAACTTCTCTCCAAATGTGCGTGAACTTTTTTGATTGTTTCCCCCTTTTTTCTTATCTGAGGACTCTGTCAGCATCACACAAATACTTTCTTGCTGTATATGGTGATAAATGTTGGAAATGCAGTATGCTCAGTGTGATGCATAAAGAATTGGCTGCATACATCAGAATCAGCCTCAGCGCTTTGTATTTTCCTTGACAAACCATCACATCCACCATGCTGGACACCTGTGGCATGAACTGACATCCATTAGACACATTCCTCAGTAGAGCAGCATCATTCCTTTCAGCGGCTTTATCCCCTCTATCCTCTTTACACCCACCCCCTCAAAAAAAATCCTCTCTGTCTTCTTCTCTCTTTCTCTCCTTCTTTCTCCACACATAATTGATTAAGGGCCGTTTTCATAAATCAATTTGGGACGCACATCAGTCAGCCCTGAATGGAGGAACCTCCCCTCTGTGCAGTGGTATTAATCTACCTCAGCATGCCCTGCCACTCTCACTTACTTATACACATACATGCACACACACACATGTACATTCACACATCTGTATAGTTTGCTTCCTGTAGTTTAAGCTTTGACAGTCGCAGGTTGCAAAACATGAAATATGCAAATTCTACGAACAACTGCGACCTGGAACAAGCAGTCTGATGGACACGGGAACACTTTCCACTGGGTCTGAACAACTCATGCTGTTATGGAGAAATTACAAGAGAAATGTTGACGTTTGAAAAGATTCATTGAAATCAGAGGCAAGCAAAATAAAAATTTTCTCTTTTTCTCTATGGGATTCAAAGAAAACAAATTCTTTCCATATGTCTTTGCTGTACATCCGTACAGAGACAAATATGTTGTTTGTTCACTCAGCAGTCTGTCTCTAAGACAATTTAATGTAACTGCTGTTTATAATTACAGCAGTTTAATTGTCATTATTATCAAGTGACTTCATCTCCCTTTCTTTCTCTTGCTGAGTCCTTCTCTTCCATTCAGAGCTGTTGTTTTGGGTGTTTTGATATGAATGTAACCATGACACCGCCCTTTCTTATTAGAAAAATCATGCCAAGTTGCAATGGATTCTGGGAACAAGGAGCCTGCAACAGCTGCAAGTGATATGCCTGAGTTTTCTCTCTCCCCTCAGAGTGGATTTTCATACACTTTGCCCTTTTTCTCTCTGACTTTTTCCTTCACCTTGATGTTCCTCTTTGTTCCCCTGGTGCCCCAGCTTCTATATGATTCTTGTTCTTTTACCTTGCCTTCATCTCCCCACCCTCACCCCGCCATCCCCGTCTCCGTGCTCCAGGGTGTTGGCTTTAGTGGCAGTGAAAGCTGCTTTGCCTTTAAAAACAGTTTGTCTTAATGAGAAGGAGGGGGTGAATGCAGGAGAGAAGGGTTGGTGGGTCACAGCTGAAGCCAATTGCATGCCTTTCCTGTCTGAGGCGCTGCAGGCCCGGGTCAAGCCCAGGGTCACGCTGGCCCGTCACTCTGACTGGGTCCCGGTGCCGGTTCTGAATTGCCGCCAGCATGAATGTGTGTACAGGACAGCATGTGCATGTGTTTTTGTATGAGTTAAGAGAAGAGGGGCAGGAGGCACATCTGTTTCTGATCCCCCAGAAAGCCTAACTCTCCTGACCTGGAGGTGCTGGCATGCCTGCGAATGGCTGAGAGGGAAGGAAGGGGAGGAGAGGGTGAGCGAGCAGTCACGCACACAGTATGCGTGGAGTACAGCGTGGCGTGATTTGGCATGTTTTACCACCACCTTTCTTTACTTTCCTCCTGTCTTGCCTTCATCACACTCACATTTTCATAATATCTACTAGTCCTGAAATTATCCATGAGTGTACAATGTAACATACACTGTGCCATAATTAGTTCCTTACCATTTTAGGTATCAAATTCAGTGTCAAAAGTCTTTAAATCTTAATAAGAGATATAAGAATACATTTTACTGCCAGACCTGTGTTGAAAGCCCAGTGAGCATGACCAGTTGGGGTAATGGCCTGTTTATTCTGGGTTGCTGATGTCTACATGACAACCCACACAGGAGCTCATTTTTGCCATTTAAAACAATGCAAACCTCAAAAATCTTTTAGCAGTTTGAGTTAACGCCATATATAGTGATTTCTACACCTCGTCACCATGTCAGCTGAGCCAGTCAGGAGCTGTGTCAGACCTGTTGGATAGCTGGGCATAGCTTTTTCAATTATTCAAGAGGTTATAGGTGTTTATTCATGTCTAGGCCTTTCACTCATTTTTGGTAGTTGGTATTTTTAGGATCTGACCAGCAGATCAGTGTGTTACAGCTAATCAGCAGCAGGCAACATTGGGCAGCCATCATGCATGCAATGACACATTGCAACATGGATATTCTTCAGCTGAGAAAATAATGAAAGAACAAACATCCGTCTAAGATAAAAGTGACAAATTCACTGTATGTAGTGTTGGATTCAAATAGCTAGAATGTGTCCTTATTCTGAGTTGCTTTTAGCTTGACTCCTGCATCTGAATGTTCAAACAGGCTCTCTGATTGCTGTCTACTGCAGAAGACACTGACTATCAATAAATGCTTAATCACATTTCAAACTAAAACAACAACAACAAGAAAAGCTTTTTAAGTTGCATGTACCCAAAAGGAGTTTGAGTTTCTTAAGTTCATAGAGTATAAGACTTCTGTAGAGTTAGAGTAACAGCTGTTCACAAGGGATAGAAACAAATAACTTGATTCTGGAAAAACACATGTTTTTGCTTTATTTTCCTTTTAGACATGGATACTTCTTCAAACAACACCTCCAGAAAACCATTATTGAACACGGAATGCACAAGAATTCAAGTTAAAATCTCAACAATGATGCCTTTCAAGCAAAGGTCATGTATTTAGTAAACTTTTGTGCAGTTATAACTGGCTGAAGTAGGGAAGCTGTGTTTGCATATCATTTAAGTTCTTTGTTCCTTTTTTGCAGACTGATGTAAAATGTGGCAATTCTCGAGAGCCATTAGCAGAGTTACAGAGTGGTAAATCTGATATGTGGTGGTGTTTTCTTAAGCTTTTCGTTTTTGGATGATTGCAAATGTTACTTTTGATTGCAGCATTAAGGCTAATTCATATTTTAGCAGGTACAGACCAATTTGGGCTACACAAACGTACACACTCATACCTCAGTGCAGTTCCTGGTTGGCCTATAAGATCAGCCATAATGACTTCCCCATTGTGCATGTTGTTTAGGCTAAAACAGAATTAAGAACAGTATCATTAAGGTCCAGTTTGAAGCTTTGTGTGTCTTCACTCAAATTACACAGACTCTGGAACCAACATGTTTTTATGGCTACACTGTCTAATAGAGATGTTAAATAATCAATATATATAGTTTTACTAGTATTTTCCCAAAAAATATAGCCAGACAAATTTGGTAGCTTTGGAAAATATAGAGTAAAAGCTTAATTAGGTTTTACTGGCTGCTACATGCCATCAGAACAGAAGTTGTTTTCTCTGTTTTTTAGCAAAAAAATGAATTGCACTCTTTTTCTGCTTCTCTCTGCTCCTTTCTACAGAAACATTTCACCTGTTTTCCTCCTTTGTCTTTTCTTGCTCTCCTAATTTAATTTCAATACGACAGTTTCTATTTTTTCCTGTTTTAAATGTTTTTTTTGTTTTTTTTTACCACAGTAAAATAATGAACATTTTACACATTTCTCACCCCACGTCTCCTCTTCCCTGACTCCAAGCCCAAGTGTCTGTGCGGAGAAGGTAAAGTTGAGATGAAACACCACGTCAGTCTTTGAACAGAGCCCATTAAACAGGCTAATATTAACGAGCATGACTAACAAGCTGCAGGAATTGCAAAGTTGGATCACACTCACGCACAAACACACACTTCTACATCTTATAGTTTCACTTTTTTCTTCCTTCCCATCGGTCTTTTGTTTCTGGCTGCTCTCTCCAAATTCTACGCACATTTTGTGCTTGATATAAACCAGAGCTTTTTTTCTTCTTTTTTTTTGCATGCTTGTGCCAGAGGAAAATTCGACTTTATTTAGTTGCAGACATGGTTTATTTCAGTTAAGATCAGGTTTGATACAACTCTCAAAAGCAGTTGGGTTTGCTTTTGTTTTTGTCAAATGATCTAAATGACTGTATTTGGAAAATCAAACCGGTTAGCTTACCAAAATGTTGATGCCAGCACCATTTCGTTGCAGAGCTACAGAAAGTATCAGGTCAAAGCTGAAGCAGTTCTCCACAACTTCCGAGATCAACAAGATGATTTGGCCCTATGATGGTCCAAATCCAGGAAGCCAGAAAAAACACCTTGGCTCAAGCAAGCTACTATTGAGCCCACAGGATTGCACAAAGCACACTGGCCCAAGTTAGAGTGTAGAAACTGAAACCGGACTGCATTTTGCCAGAATTCAGGTCACAAGTTATGATTTGTTGTCACTCCTTACGTAGCTAAATGTGCCAATTCTCTTCCCGATCTGGCATAAGTTCGTAAGAACAAAACTGGACTGAAAGTGGCAACAGTCCCAAGTCCAAAACCTGTTGACCAAAAGCAAGCTGATCCAAGGTCAGGACTGAGCAGGAACTGGAGGCTGAACATGCTACAGTAATCTTGCTATGGTACCAAAAATTGACCAAATATTTAATACAGTAAAGTCTCATGAATATATCTTGCAGTAGCTATTTGAAAAAAAGAAATAAAACAGTTTGCTTTGTACTCATTATAAGTTGAGGCCATGATAAGAATGAAAAAGTCTCTGCCTTGTTAATAACTTTGTTATTGCATTTACTGTTTTAAAATTTGATGCCGCAAACACTTAATATTGAGGTAGATGAATAATTGAGGTAGAGGCAAAGACAGACTGAGAAGTTTGTTACAAGTTATAAGTTACAAGTGCTTGTGTTCTGGACGAGTCTGGAGGCTAACCCAGCTGCCATCGTACACCCTGGACAGGTCGCCTGTCCACCACAGGGCCACAAAGAGACAAACGACCATACACTAATAAAGGCTCAAACAAATTAACATATCACAATTTTAAATTTATTAAGCTATAGAAAACTTCCCAACCTTCCCAACCAAATGGGGATTGTAATTTCATGCTATGACAGGTTCAGCTAAGCCAAGCTAGAATACAGCAGGATAGCTCAAAAGTCAGCCAAGGTGGATTAAAAAAAAAAAAAGAAAACCCAGCAATGTACACCATAACACATAATTCTTTTAAAAACTTTTTGATCACACTGAGCTCTTAGGTGCTGGCGGGGGATTTTGTGACCTATAGGGCGAGTCAGGCAGCTGTCGACGTGTTGATGGTGAACTAAAGATAACCAGCTGGCTGTAGCTGCACTTCTTCTTTGAAGTTACTCTTGTCTTGCCCCTCTGTCTGTTTTTTTTTCTCTCGATTTTCTTCACTCTTGAACTTACTGCCCTAAAGTATATGAACACATAGCAGCTCACTGTCCACAATTCACGAGTCCCTGCTTCACAGTTCCAGGCTCAACGCTTGGCACACCTGAGCCAATAAAGGGTTTTTGCCAGGAAAATGTATTCATGCTCTCCTTGCCCTCGCCCTCTCTCTGCCTCTTGTTTTCCCCTTTAACCCCACGACACTGGAGTCCCTGGGGCCTTAAAAACTGCCCCATACTTAACTTCTCCCAAACCCACCATTCCCTCCTCCCCAAACCCTTCTCCTGTCCCCCAACTCCTCTCTGGCTTCTTCCCTGAGGGCCTAAAGCCACTGAGCATTTAACTCCTCCTTCTCCTCCCCCTCTTCCCACCCTCCCGCTCCAGGCTACTCCAGAGAGGTTCTTTATAGCCCTGTCATCCCAGCCAGAGCAGTAAAAAAACACATCTGGAATCACACTCTACATTTCTACGCTCTCGCCTCGTGTTTAAGAAGCCCCCCCGCCTTGCTTTCCTCGCCCGCCTCGCCTTCCCTTTCGTTCTCTCCTCACACACACAGACACACTCATGGCGAGGGCCACGCCGCAGGAAAAACACTCCCATAACGAGCTACAAACACTGAAATAACACTGTTACCCTAAGTGAGATGTTTCTAATGAGGGCTGGAGAGGAGCGTGACAGTGAGGCACACATAGTGGTAGGGGTGGAGTGGGGGTGGGGAGGTACACCGTGAAACAAGACACAGGCATGTTGGATTTAACTGTACTCATCCGCCCACACAAGCTGAGGCCATTTTGGATCATGGTCAGGCTTCAGTTTCCTTTCTTGGCTGCCCCTGTAGTCCATCTTTGGAGGAATCTATGACCTTGCCTTCGCTCTTTTCAGCTTTTGTGTGAGAAAGTGTCTCCTGGTCTGAAGCGTGACTATATATACATTTAATGAGGGCCTGTGTGGTTTAGTAATAGGTGGTTGGGCTCTGCTATGGTAGAGGGAGGAAATGTCCGCAACAGATAGTGAGCTTACGAGAGCAGAGAGAAAACAAATTGATTCCTGTAAATTGTCGCATCATTTGTTCTGATTGAGACCTGTGTGAATAAATCTGGCAACAGTGTCTGCACATGTCACACAGGTGTATGTTTCGTAGTTTGCATTTGAATCACTCTATGAGGAATTTTGAGCAACTGTTGCTCCGCTCACTTCTCCGTTTTTCTGAAGTGGCTCCAATGACGGATGATAAAGGCAGTTTTACTCTCCCTCTTTTCATTTTTCTTTTTTTTTTTACTGTGCAGCCTAATCAGGATGAGAAAAAGGGCGAGAAAAAGGGGGAATGATTAAGTAGGCGGGAAGTGGAAAAATCCAATGTAACTCCTCCTATTTCACATTTTCTGAAATTAAGTTTTAGAAGTGAGAGGAATAGCTCCACAAGGGATTGTGTTTCATTTGGAGCTCAGGCCTTTTTAACCAAGAACATGTGCCACCTCTGGGCTCGATGTATATATGCATGTATGTTCATATGAGTAGCAGGAAGAGACAGAGGGTCAGGTTTCGGAGCGGAGGGGAGGTGCTCGGTGCTGTAAGGGAGACAGAGCCGTGCTGCGGTAGGTAAATAGGGCCCTGACCCAGGCCTGCTAGTGGAACGCTCTCTTCTCCCACTGCCAGAATCTTTTTTGTTTTGTTTTTGTGTTGTTTTTTTTTTCCCCTTTTGCCAGACTTGAGGGGGTGAGGAGAGGTGGGGCGAGGGTGGGGTTTAGTTGTGTGTGGGGGGGCTAGCTATTAACGAGCACCATCGTTTTTTCTAATTAGTGCTTTGGGGAATATTTTCTTAAGAACCGTCGACCCTCCCTGTGGAGCTTTTTGGGGGAGAAACATGCATGATTGTGCAAGCATGTGCACATGCACATGCGTGTGTGTGTATACAGTACGTGAATGTATGTTTACTTAAAGTTCTGTGTGGATTTTGCCTTTTTGTGCAGAAATTGACTTTCTCAGTTCAATTTGTAACCTTTATTGGTTAACACACACCTGTATAACATCCTACAGGTAACTATGGAAACATCAACACTGTCACACACACTCTGAAGTCCCAGTTCATTAAATCAAGGGGTTTCAGATCCTCTCTCCTTCCTGTATTCTCAGAACTCAAGAGCACAAGGAAATTTTCCTTTCTCTTTTCTTCCCTCTCAAAACTTTCTTCTCTCTTTTCTTCCCTCTTCTGCTGTTTCTTTTCAGCAAGTCCGCTGCTCTCGTCCTTGCTTTGATCCCCCCTCTCCTTCTTCTCCCTCCACCCCTCCACCCCTCCCGGGGCCTCTAGCCAGCTCACTGGAGCGGTTTCCTGAGTCTGCCCAGATTAATGAGTCCAACTTAGTGTGTATGTATGTGTGTAAGGGAGAAGGAGGGAGAAAGAATGCCTCAGTGTACCACAAATTGTGAGTGTGTGAGTGCGTGTTTTTTTTTTTTGATGTTTGGTTTCCAAACCAAACTTTATTTTGTGGAACTTTTTTCAAAGAATCATCAAAGTAAGTGATTCCGCAGAGGACTGGCTCTCTTGTAGCATCTGGGCTGTTTTAAAGAATTCCCCGATCACAAAGCAGACGGGATACGATTGCAATCAAGCAGCAGGCGTCTGCAAAATAAGCCAAAGTGGCCCAAATGTTCCCAGCCTTGCCTCCGTGACACAATAAGGGGGTCAGTTTATAGAGCTGGGACTGCGAACTTCATTCACACGCGCTGCAAGTGTACAAACTGAGAACAATCACAATACAACTGATTAGCATTCCTCCATGAAAAGCCAGAGTGCTAAAAATAATCTTCTGATTGGAGCCATGTGGTGAATTTGGGGTGGTAGAGCTAGGATTGTGTGTGTGTGTGTGTGTGTGTGTGTTCTGTGGTGGGTCGTAGAGAACGAGGGGAAGCAGCAGAGGGTGGTATGAATCAAACTGGAGTGAAAAAACAGTTTGTCTTTTCTCTGAGCTCTGATAATAATGCCACGTGAGTCCCTGCTGCACTGCGTTTATTTACTCTCACAACTCTCAGTGTACACACTTTCACTCTCACACTCATACACACCGTTGTCAGCACTGCACACGCACAGTCCCTGCACAGCAGACTTACAAATATGGATATAAACATGTAATCACAACCATGCGTGGTCCAGTTTAGCTCGCAGTTTCTCACTCCACTCTGACACACACACACACACACACACACAGATGGGAGGAGGCGTGATGGAGGAGAAGGAGCTCATAATGGCCAGGTGGTTCCAGTTAGTATATGTTCTACCTGAGAGTGTAAGCAAAAACAAAAAAAGACTGAATTAGTTTTCTTGGCTATGTAAGTTTCCAAGTTATTCAACTTGGGTGGTTCTCATAAGTTACAGTAAAATGACACAAAAAACAAAAGCAGCAAAGTTTAGAGTAGAAAAATTTGAGACACACTGCTACTTTGAATGTGAAAAAGAGTTTTAAGCCCTTAAAGGGGTATTCAAATAATTTGATATGCAGGTCCATATATCGGAAAGGCTCCGGAGAGATGTTTAAAAAAAGAAATGGTCAAAAATTGAAGCAGCAGATGTTGAGCTAGCTGTAATGCCGAAGTGTGGATCCTATTTTTCCAATAACTCCAGGCTGTGTACCTTTTATTGGATCATTTATATTTGGCTAATCTCCACATCTTTCATACTCTTTTGCCCCCAGGTTAAAATGTGGAGCCTGTTAAGAATATAGCCTTTACGCTCAAGATTAGACTTCAGAACTTTTTATACAGGATGAAACAGATGACAGGTACGAGTGTCCTCACAACACGGCTTCACTTCCACACTGGCCACCTGTACTGCGACAGGTAGCAATCTGTGTCTCTCTGGGTGAGTGCTTTTAAAGAATGAGAACGTCTGCATTTGGAGGTTGGGCAACTAAAACACACCACTCTCAATCAGGAAAGGCAAGTTGCTGCCCTGTTAAGGCAACAAAGCTTCTTCATTAGGTCGTCATTGTTGGCTTTAAACATGACAACAAATCTGTATTTGATGAGTCGGAAGGGATTTTTACCTTTTAAATTTGTTTGCTTATTGTCATTAATGTTTTGATGTCTACACAGTGAAATATTCAAAGCCAATACAACTATTTTTTTTAATTTCATGTCCACATCAACCAGTGTAATGAATACTCTGTATGTCTTGTATGTCTTTCTACACATTTCTACAGAATCCAGCTTGAGATATTTGACATCTTTGGAGTCTCTGCGGTGAATCTGAAAGCACATATTGACTCCAAAGCCCCCCACTTTGAGACACACCCTTATCTTGCTGTCATAACTGAGGGTGCTGCCATGGCAACAGAGAGAAAATACTGTGTCATCTGTCACATCTGCTCTGAGGATGTGACTGCTCTGAGTATTTCCAAAGACACACTGTAAATCTTTGTGCTGGCTCGGGGTTTTCTTGTCGCGCCCCATGAGGTCCATCCACACTCATCCACGCTGCAGTCACCATCAGCATGTCTGACAGCGATGTGAGTGGTTCAATTTGCTGTCCCTCCATCGTTGTGAACAAGCAGAGACTCCACTGTTTGACAGTCTGGAGAAAAGTAGGCGGGATATCCTCTGGGAACGTGTGGTTGGACAGAAGGCTAGGAGGCAGTGTCTGCTTATTTGATAAGAAGTCGTCCGTCAGGAAGGAAAATAAACAGCCGAGCGTGCTGCTACTGCAGAGCCAGAGGAAGAGCTGTTACTAGAGCACAACACAATATTTACACTGCTGCGCCGACACACACTCATAGACACACACTAACACTTGCCAGCACATATACCTGCACGGATTAAGGCAGAACAAACACAGAAGCCAGTGTACTTACAGCATACAGATGCTCAGAGAGGAATCAGTGACGGATGAAAACAGTAATTGAAAAACATCATTTCAGCTGCAAAAACAACAGAGCTTGTCAAAATTGCACTAGTTTGCCCCCATGTGTAGACATGCATTGACATTTATTTACTGCTTTCTTTTCCAGGATTACTGAGTCGTCTGGAATTCTGACTCCTTTTGCAGCATCACTTTTGTTTACGGCAAACATTTCTGTAAGTCTGAGCCCACTCACCACCAACACATATTGTTTATGTTTCAATGAAGCAATCTGCAAAGTATTTTCTTGTGTTCAGGATTCAGACTGTTAGAGACCCTCGATTTTCAACTGTTTCTTGTACCTCGGCATGCTGACGTCAATTTATCACAGATTATCACAGAATTCCAAGCACAGCACACCAAGTCCAGATAGTACAGCTCTGTCACTAGCCCACATCTGTTGCTGAATGGATTTGTTGTGAATGTGAACTGTACATGCACCATAGTGAATAACCCTACACAAAGCCATAATCCAGACAAATATAAAAATAATAAGAATATATAAAACCTCACAAACACTGAGTGCTGTCCCTTAGCAGCCTTCATGAAGCATTTTTAATCAAATATCCATCGGCGGGTCACAAGAACAACAGTCTGAGCAGATATCTCCCTCTCCCCAGCCACCACCTCCTCCAGCTTTTCTAGAGGGAAAACGAGGGTGTTGCCAAGACAACCGAGAGAAAGAATCTTTCCAGCAAGTCCTGGATCTACCCCATGGCCTGACCAGATGCCCAAACCACCTGAACTGGCTCCTTTACATGCTGAAGAGTGGCACCTCTACTCTGAGCCTGTCTGAATGGCCTAACTCCTCGCCCTCATCAGCCCAGCGACCCCTGCAAGAACGCTAATTTCCGGTTACCTTCACTTCAGGTATCCACCAAGACAATGCTTCATTGCAACCAAAAATTAATACTCGCCTCTGTGTTTAGCATGAGTCAGTCACATTTTGAATAGAATATTCCAGAAAATGAGAACAAAAATCACAAAATCTACATCAGAATTCTTTTTTTTTTTTGGTTACTGTTAGCTTGGATACAAGTCAACACATGACATTATTTGATTTCACTGGACTTTAAGGGCTATAACTTAATGTCCAGTTTCAGTTCTGCATCAGATTCAACTAAAAGAATTCACAACATTAATTTGCTGTCACCTTCAAGCTACATGTGATACACTTGAGCATCTTGTGCTGACTTTGTTCAGCGTCCTGGCATCAGACGGTTACATCCTACAAGGTGTCATTCATGTTATTGCGCCCGACCCATGCACTCATACTCTGCCAGTATGTGAAAGCATTGTGTTTGTTTAGATAAGGAAGGAGGGGAGAGCCGAGGGACTGTAAGAGTCCTGAGCTCCTGGCTCTGAGCCCCACCCTCTGGCTGTGACTGACAGATAGCATCAGTGCAGCTCCTTATCAGCCTCCTGCCCTCTGAACTGGGCAGGAGGCCTTGTAATGTTGAGGGAAGGCAAAGGGGGGAGGGAGGTGGCATGCCAAATTAAGAAGGCATTGAAAACACACAAACATATGCCGTCATATAAATATATGGATAGGTAACGTTATCCAAATAAAACTTTGTTGTGTTTTGTGATTTATGCATCCATTATTGTAATTAGTGTGCGTCAAACGAGAGAAATCGATTCACACAGCCAAAAAAAAAAGAAACCCCTTATTTCTGTTAAATAACTTTGTCTAACTTTCTTAACTTTCTCCTGCTTTCTTGTCAGAATTAGTCATAAAGAGAGTTGGTGCCAGAGGACGGCTTGTGGATGAGTGTGAGGGTGTGTGTTATTGCTCTTGGATAGTAAGCCACTCCATGTTTGCGGCCTGTGTTTGGGAGTCTCTGTAAGTCATTTGGTGTATTTTTTGGAAAGGGGTGAGATCATGCTGACACTGAACATAAAGACGCATTGAATGGAGTGGGACCTTAGGCCAAGTCTGGAGGTGCAGGGGGAACAGAAATCTCTGTATGCACACATACACACACACACACGCACACATATACACAGAGTTCCTCTCTTAGGGCTGTGAGTGGAGAGGGCTCCCGAGGGCCAGGGGGACTATCGTTTTCCTCGTTAATTATGACCGTCTGGCAGGCTGGAAAGCAGGAAGTCAGAGAGGGAGAAATGAAAAGAAGGAGGGATGGTAGATAGATGATAGGAGGCAGAGGGTGGAGGGGAAGGGGTGAGAGCGAGAGTCAAAATAAGGGAGGAGAAGCAATAGCCAAGATGGATGGTGGGAAGGAGGGAAGCGATGGGGGAGTGATAGAGAGGCAGGTCCAAATAAAACCATATGCAGGGAGGGTTTGGATGATAAAACCAGGTGCTTGATAAAAGGTGGAATGTCAGATTCTAAGCCATGACAGTTTTTTGGATGTTTCCCCCTCCCTTCTTTGCTCCTCACTCCCCCAACTCTTGATATACAACATACACTCCCCGACCTTTGCTTTCATTCAACCTTTTGACCCTTTCAGCAACTCTGGCTTGAGCCTATAACTTAACTTTACTATCCACCTTTTTGTGCCATTCTGCTTCTCTGATGGGTCGTTCTTCATACGACTCCTTTAAGAGCAAACAGGGAGAGCGAAAACAAGAGGAGGTACGTTTGGCAGCGTGGCACAACTGACAGATATGAATGTTTGTCGTCTGAAAAGTGAAGCACTGTAAGGGCAGCTCAGGCCAACCCCAGGGCCAAGAAGTTATACGAGCTGAGCTGAGCAGAACGGGTCTTGGATTTAGCTGGCTCCAGGTCCAATTAGGACTGTCTGCTGCATCTGGACACAGTTAGGAGTTTCAGTCAAAACTCACACTTCACTCCAGTTGGGATATAAAGTCCCAACTTTTAGGCTGCAGGCCACTTAGGCTTTAATACCACAAAGAGCAGGCATACGGCTGCCCTGATAAAAACCATAAAGAGGAGAAAGCCGTGTGAGAGGGAGTGAGGCTGGAGTGCTGCCGTCAGGTCGTGTCAATAAGTGGATTCTTTCCATGTTGCAACACACTAGTTATGTTTGAGGGTTTGCGGAGGCCAAACAATTACTGGAACAACTGCACGATCTCTCTGCTAACAAATAAGTTTGAGTTGCTATTAATATCTTGGATACCGATGATAAAACAGTGCACCTATATGTGTTAATGCAAAGCAACCTCACCTTCTGCTTTTTTACATTCTACATCCTGCTTTACTGATTATAGTGAAATCTCTAAAGTACAGGAAAATGTTATCACTCTCTTTCTCTGCATCTAAAATGAGAATCACCAGCTCAAGTTTTCAAGTGAAACAAGTAAGTACATTTAAATCTCTTGAACACAAGGAAGAACACTGATCAATGCATTCCTGCACACTTAGAACAAGTGACAGCGATGACAAGATTAAAAATGAAAGATTTCAGCTTTAGCCACCGATGGTGACCCACTTTGAGGTACAGAATAGATGTCAAGTTGTAAAAGCTCTCAAACAAATCAGTAAACAGAATAAACCAAATGAAACTCATAAAGCCAAACGCTGTCATACACTGCTGTCACAGTCCAACAACATAAAAAAAGTTGCATAAAAATGATAGATTTATAATCTCTTACAATCTGAATTACTTCTGAGAAGAAAAACAGCATCTAATCAGAGCAGTCACAGAGCACATTCCACAACATGACATGCACAGTAACTCAGCCTGAGGTCCGACCCCACCTGAGCCTGGATCTCTGTCTCAACATCTCAACAGCACAATCACACTGGAATGAGAACCAATAACAGCCTATTACCCTCCACATGCCTCCGACACACACACAGGCACACACACTGAAAGTAAGCTTTACATCAGTAAGAATGGAAAAGAACAATAAAATCTCCGGATATGAAAAACTCCCTTGGGCAACGATGCACATTCAAAGTACAGGATTCTTCCCTCATAAGCACGCATTCATATACTTCTAGGGGAGACGTGTTAAAAGAAAAAAGATGCCATAAATCTCCCCCTGCGCCAGTTGTTCTGAGAAATGTGATTGAGTGTCTGGATATGAAGCCGAAGGCAGAGTTCAGCATCAAAATCTGAGGAAAGCAAACCAAGAGGAAAGTATGCTCATTTCAAAAGTGTATTTGTACATTTCATGACTTACTTCATTACATTTATTTGGCAGCTGTAGCTGTCAGCAAATAGAGCAGGTTTCATGCAAAACAAACAAGCTCATTATGATAGTGTTTATTGTCCAATAAAAAAATTTTGAGAGTGAAAACTTTAAGCCAAAACTCTGCAGCTGTTAGTTTTGTTGGATGACATTTTTCTCTAACCATCGGAGCATTAAAAAGGCACGACTGATGCAAATCAGTATTGCTTAATAACTTTGCAGTGATGTACAACTAATCATGAAGAGACACATAGATAACCTTTAAGAAAGTATATACACTGCATCTAAAATCTCCTGGACTAAAGCGTTTTCCAGTTAATCTCACAAATGAAGGTCAAGCTGTTTTTTTTTTCTCAGCGATGCAGTGATCTGCCTCAAAATGTGGTCTCACAACAGTTAATTGAAACAGATATCCTGAATCTGTTATCCTTTCTGGTAAAAATCATGTATAAAACCAAAAAATTGTTTGCCCTAGCATAAATGTTTTATCACTGGTTTGTTGGCAGGTAATTTAACATGGCGTGACTACGTGGCCTGTCTCTGGGTGCCAAAAAAAGTGCAACTGTAAATATTCTCTGACAAGAGATGTGAAGTGGTGCGGTGGTCAGTGTGCTGATTTTGTCAGGAAGCAGCCAAAACTATTAAACCGTTTGCTCCACTGATCGTTACCAAAGCTTTTAACTTGGCAGCTAGCTAAATTTGAATGTAAAAGATGAATTGCACGTTGCATTGCATGTGCCATATGGGAATCCATAGTGGTGTTATGCTTTCTGAAAGGCAGACGGCTGGACCACCAGCTCTACCAGTTAGGACCAAGTGATCCACAGCTTGAAATGCTGCTGCAGGGACATTGGTTGTGTCAGCGCTTGTAATTTGAAGGTTTAGAATGTGAAGATTTAAAAACTGATATAGCTACAAACAAGTATTTGTAACTCACGCCCTCTGGCAGCTGGTGTGGAAGCACATGCGCTTCTGTGCATGTAAGTCCTTTTAGTGCTTCCAGCAAAAACTGATGTCATAGTTTAACTTGTTGTGGTTTTCCCAAGATGGAAAGCCCCATCCCCGTTGAAGGAACCTGACCTAGGTTCCAGCTTCGTTTCCCTTTGTTGTAGACTGAGATGTAACTGCAATCACCCGAAACCCAATGATTTCCTTATGTTGTATGTACGCCTCAAATATTCAAAAATTGCATTGACATGACACTCAAATTGTCCTCAAATTTTCTATTCAGTTATTTAGATATCACGTTTCATGTTGGTCACTGATCGGCTGCTTGAAACAAAATCTTAGGCAAATAAAGCAAATGTGTAGATGTTATGTTAAGTTGTGTTTTCCAAAAAGTAAAGCAGTTCCTTTGATGGTTGAGAAATGCTCCCACATCGCAAGAAAATAGCTGACCCAATGTAAATGCCTGCTGAGTTTGGAGGGTTTTGAGTTTTATGGATTTCAGAACACCGGGACATCTTAGCAATGTCTCTGGTTGTGTTCTGAAAAAAGCCACAGGCTTTACCTACGATAATGCAAAAATGTTCAGCGAAAATAATTCCCAATCAGAGAGTTTTTGTCTGGTTTGAACAACTGAAGCAAAAGCAAAACCGACAACTCACAGGTTGCTTAAGTTTATTTAAGGGATCTCTATGGCAAAATCTTTTAAAAATGTATGGTATTAACTGTCAGGAAGTTGTTTACATGATTTTGACCATACCACTGGTCTTGTGACTCTTACTTTTGTCCTACTTTATCCTCCAACAGATTTTCGATGAATAATGTGCACAAAGTTGCAGTTCAGAGGTCAGAAAACGCTATCGTTCAGTTAAGACAGTTTCCCATGAGGTCCTTCTGGATATTTTTTTAATCTTTAGGAGCAGAGGACAGAAAATTAGGCTCCAGTCAGTGTGTTACGTTCTCTCATGAAGCTCTGACATATGCTCGGCAGTTTCTCAGCTCACATGGGTGTATTTTTAGACGTATATGCTAAAATAAAACGTCTGGAAGCAGAGCTCCTGCTGTACTGGTGATTGTGCCTCCCATCATGCTTCACTTAGTCCTTTGTCAGATGCAGTAGTGGTGTTGTGTGTCATGAATCGAAAGGCCTTTTATGATGACACTAGAGTTACCTGTTGTTTGAATGTTTAAGTTTTCGTTCGGACTTGAACCATGATGGAAGGTGCTGCGACCAGCATTGCATTGTTCATGTGTGCTGAAGACTCCTGAAACTCCCAGTGAGCTTTAGTTCATTGTTATTTTGCCTGAAAATAGCAATTTGTCTCACTGACGGATAGCTTTTGATTTTGTATTCAGGGCAATACTCACATGTCCAAACATTGTAAAAAACTTTAGCCTCTGTTATCATTCCTTCTGTATTTACTGGCTGCTAAGTGATGACTGTACGGATTGAGCACATAGTAGAAGAAATTGAACAAAAACTTCATTCTAAACGCCCCTATACACTGGGTGATAACAGCAATCTTTCCAGATCTTTCCACTGCGATGCAAAAAAATATTTGCAAGTAGAGGCAGGTCATCGGCCCACATCTGCATTACTGTCATGTTTTCAAGATGCAGCAAAACAAAAAAAACAAGCCAACAGGGTTCTCAGTGCCACTGGTACTTTTATTCTTTAACTTCATTCTCATGTTTTTTACTGAATCTTGTCTGCCATCATGTTTATACATCATTTTAATGCTATACTCTGATTGGTAGGTTTTCAGGTACCAGCAGCTAGATACATACTCGTCTGAGAGATTTAACATGTCCGTATTCTTCCGCCAACTTGTTGGACCAGTCGCCGACATCAGAGTTTGCACCCATTGCATCTCACTCTGGCTGGCTTTACAGTCTGCTAACGACAGTGTCTTATTGAACCTTTATTAGCTTCGGATGTGGTCACACAACACGGGATACATGAAATCTGCTGTATCTCAAACGTTGGAGAATCCACCTCTCTGGGCTTCAAGCCAACCTGATTTAATAGAAATACGTGACAAGAGGACAACTTTGTACAGTGTGTTAGTATTACTTGCTCGCACGTCAGAACCACTGTCATTGGACAGTCAAGATGCCGTTAGGTCGGGCAACACACACAGATCCTCTCACTCAGTTTAGACGGTCTGAAGAATCACAGAAGTCCGTGGTTGGATGCATGAGGGCTGGTGGAGTAAGTAGGACTCACTGTTGAGTAGAATTGACTCTCCCTTGCCTTTAACTTAGTGTAGTTTTGTTTTATTTTGATGTTTGACTAAAATAAATAGATTTTCTGGAAATACAATATATGGTTCAGAAGGTCCGATGTTACTTAATTTGATAATAGAGGGACAAGAGATTTGGATTTCTGCGCTCCAGCTAAATACATAAATCGCTAAAATCCTTACAAAACTGGTGAAGTCCTACCAACCATTCCCTGTTCAACACTGTCATTTCATTGTACGGCTGCTGGTAGGTTTTGGGTGTGACCACAGCTGATGATAGAGGCTCCTGAATGGTTAGTGTAAATTCTGCAATGACATCAGTTGTATCAGAACAGCAGAGAACTTCTTTACTGGCAGGATGGCAGAAAATGAATGTGAAGGATTTGAATTTTCCCTAATCTCCCAACTGGCTTTGCAAAAGTCTTATTTTAACCAACTGGCTCTGCTCTGATGCTCTAAATGTCTGGAGCATATGATAGACAGTGAGTATGGTTCATCCATTCACCTTCCAAGTACTTTTTTCTTAATGTGCCAGCTCTTTTTCAAAAAGTTCACGGGGATAACTTTCGAGATGATTTTGTTGAGCCAAACATTTGGCATTTTAGATTAGCAGTCTTCCAAATCTCTGACAAAGCCAAAACCAGGCCTGCCTCGAACAAAACGGTTGCGTTAGAAGAACCAGATAGAAACGACATGAGCTTTAAGTACCATCCAGCTTAAGCAACAAGTTTTATAGATCCCGAAGCACTGCTCACAGGTTATTAACACAATGAGATTGGTGAGACAATTGCTGCATGAATATTAGATGCTGCTTCGGTGATAGTCATTTACCAAAATGAACCAAATAAAGGCCATTAGACATGTGACAGCAAACATATGCTTGTCACTGTACGAACTGTACTGTACGTGGAGAAATTTTTTTTACTATCACATCCTTTATCAGTATGTCTGTGCTCATACTGGAGTCCCTCTAGAAAGGGATGGCTACTGGGATAAGGGATGGTTATTACTGCGACCAAAAGCTTGGTTTATGTACAGTACGATGCTGGTAATGTGGAAAAGCTTTGATTCGTGAATATGAGAGTGAAAGCGTGCAGATTTAGAACACTTTTACACTGCAAAACACAGCGTGTGTGCGTGATTCATTCTGGTTTTGTCACACCAAGGAAGTGACACAGCTGCTAAGGTCAGCAGATACACAGACCGAGGGAAAGAGCAGGTCGTCGTCATGGTGTCCAGCTAAACAATGGACTGATGTGCTTGAAGAGATGGTGTTACACAGATGAGACCTTTGAGGAGAAATCACCTCATGCTGTACACACACACTCACTAATGAACAATACACTTTTCAATAAGGAGACACACTGGATGAATGCACACCTGACAGCCGACACCTAAAACTTGCTTTCACTCAATCCAACTCAGAGTCTTTGTTAGGAAGATGCACAAATCACACCGCATGCTCACACACTACTGGCCCTCCTGTCTCTGCTTCTCACTCTCCATTACTTTCATAATAACATTTATAATCATCTACATGACAATCTGTGTGGGGCTCTATAGTGCAGCTCGGGGGCAACAGGGGTTAGTGCTGAAGGGAAGCGGTGCATGCTGGGATTGCGGCCTGCTGAGAGAGTGGCATTCTGGGAGGCGGTGTCCTGCAGGCAGGGCCTCTGGGGGATGCAGTATGGTTAATAGGCCTTTCATGGCCAGCCCACAAAGGCTTTTGTCCTTGGACTAATTCATCCTGCCCAGCATGGAAAGATGGAGAGGGGGGGGGGGGGGGGGGGGGGGGTACTCCATGGAGGGCTTTTTTTTTTTTAGGGTGGGGAGTCCCCATTTTTTTCACCCATCTTTTTGCTCCGCAGTGTGGTGCAAGGTGGCGCTAGTGTGAGGAAGCCACGTATAAACAGAGCCCTGCTCAGTAGCAACAACACCAAAACATTGGCAGAGTCTGCAACAGTGGAAAACACCCGGGATTAACGACTCCCTGAAAACATTTTAGAGATTAAATATCCTGCTGAATTTTATCATCATGAGATGAGGATAGTTTTTCAATCAAGCGAAACAAGCTGAAAAACTCTCAAAGAGAAAAACTGGGTGTTCACACACACCTGAACAAGAGCAACAGGTGTCATAAAATACCACAGGACTTCTGCGAACGGAGCCCCGCCTGGTTGCAATAACCCCTCGGGTGCATCGTAGTGGGAGTTCCTGCATTCACAGAGGAGATAGGCGGCTAGGCTTCCCACCACCAGTCCCTCTATCAAACTCTGTGATGTGGGAATACCCAGTTATTAATGAACTGGACAGAAGCGGCTCCCCTGGTTTCAAAGTGTGCTGATTGAAGTGAAGAAGAGAATTCAGAGTGAGCAGGGGAGGGGGGGTTCAAGCTGTGATCGCTGTGCTGTGAGAGAGAAGAGTGTGTGTGTGTGTGTGTGTGAAAGAGAGAGAGAGAGCTGCATGGTCCTGACTGGACCTGTCCCGACCACAACAACACAACATTGCACAGCACAGTACACAGCTGCGCTGGAGGGCCTGCAGGCCTCAATGGACGGGGGTCAATACAAACTCTGTGGGGACCAACGCATACCAAATCAGGGGGAACAGAGCAGGAGGAGGGGGAGGGGGCGCACTTTTCTCTCCCAGAACACCTTAGTTTGGAAAAATTAAGTTTAAAGGACTTTCTTTTAGTATAGACCCGTATCCGTGACTTAAAAGCCTCACTCTGGGTTATACTTTTACGCACAATAACTGGAAACTCCAAACGTGCGGTGAGTAGGGACCCAGACAGAGGAGAAACGGCGGTGCAGTACCCAGCTCTGGGATTTTGGGAGCCAGTCCCTATTGTTCAGATCCCTCCTCCTGCTTGGGAAGTGGGAGGACCCGAAAAGGCGTCGCAAAAGGGAGAATTGTTTGAGAGCTCAGTCATCCAAAAACGGCCTTTCAATGTGAGAACTTGGGCAGCCGAAGAAAATGTCGGTGGCATCGCAGTAAATTACGAAAGCAGCGAGGCTTCAGAGGGAAAAAAGAGAAGCAAAACGTTTCGGGTTTTAAGGGACTACAACTCCGAAGACAGACGAGGAGACGGTCGTGTGAAGTGTGAGCACCAAGCAGAGCAGTTTGGGTGAGTTTTATCCTTTCATGCGGTCCATGTTGTTGCGTCGCTACGCTGCTATGAACATGTATTACAGAGTTGTACATAAATGCACCAGCTTCTATGCTTGTTTACTGCCTGTCGGAACTCTCCCCCAACCTATATGCTGCAGTATTCATGGAAAAAGATGTGATTTTGGGAGTTTTACATCTAGCTCACGCCGGTGAAAACTTTGACTACCACTTTAGCCACATTCGTTATGTTTTCTTTTCCCTTTTTTTCTTTTACGCTTTCCGACCCACGTAAACGTTGCCAGACACTTTCCGCATCACACACGGTCACTATTTGGGTCCGAGTGCGTGTTCTGGCTCTCTGTTGTAGAGTTGCTTGCTGTAAGAAGAGTTAACTTTGTTGTCGGACGTAGCCTGTTGTTGATTGGACGAGCCCTGCGTCCATATTTTCCAAACTTTTCCTTAATTCCCTACCTGTGCGGACTGTTACGACACCATACATGTAAAAGAAGAGACATAACCCCCGCGTGACACGTCTCGGAGATAACTAGTGGTGTTTCTAGACGTTTGAGTTTTTTTTTCGTGTGGAAATGTGTGTACGTTCTGCAGGCCGCAGCGTATATGGCTCCCATAGGGTAAGAGAGAACAGACATGAGGTCTACAACCAGATTTACCCCCATAATGTCATCAGGATATACAGAAATTGGTTTGCAGCAAGATGAGCATTATGACGCGTTATGACGTTATCCCGCACAATGCCATGTTTAATGCCCGTCTTCTGATCAGTTTAATGGCGATGCTTCTTATGAATTTGCGTCGTAAAGCTTTAATATCACCCCCAAAATTGGAGGCTATTTTCAGCTGTTTGGCAGCTATATGTCCTGTAACGTGCTGTTATTGCACCAAAGGGCTCGTGGGGGATTGTGGAGTGCCATCCGCGCACCAAAACAATGCTACCTGAGAGCAATCCCCTCAACCCAAACTCCTGAACCCCGGAGTCAGAACGACTGACAGCTGCTGGAGGTACCTTACAGGAGTGTACGTGCTGTCAGCTGAGCCTGGCCCGGTATCAGCCTCTCATTCAGGTCTGATTTAATGAGAAAATGTTTGCCAGTCCCCGAGCTGCTAATGAGTGGAGGGGCGGAGGAGGAGGCCCGCAGGAACAGCCGCGGGGGCTCAAGTTTCCAACCCCAGGTGTCGTTTTGTGATTTGGATTACATTTAGCCTCCGCTGCCTACTTGCATGGAGGAACCTTGGCGATTCATTGGCAGACATGGCATCAGACAAGAGAGCCTGATTGTTCCCGCTGAATCAATGTCACTTGGATTAAAAGTCGAAACGAATGGCCTGGCCTCCTCCAATTAGGCCCACAGCCTATGAGCGAATTAATTGGTCTCAGCAAAAAGGAGCCTTGTTAGTTGCTTGCAGGGTTTGTTGTTTTTGTTGATCATCTTTGACAGGCGGGTGGATCAAAGTTGAACTAAATGATTCCAGTCTGATTAACTGCCTGTTTCTCACACTTCTTTGGCCCCTTTGATCACATGGGGAGCAGAAATACATGGGTTCACCATCAACCTCGCAAGTTCATTAGCAAATATCTTGGAATATTGAAATATTAAGGTTCATGATACTTTATTGATTGGTTTAAGAGGCTTTTAGGGTGCCAAATCGAGATGTGAAAGAGCAGAGATGGTCTTGGTGGTGGTCTTTTAATCCAGAGTGCAGCAAAAAATAATGTGAAACTTTTTGAAAGTTGTTTCAAGTCATTTACAAGCGATAACATCACATTTATTTCAGCTCTTGTCTCAGCAAAGTGAAGATTAGTTGCTTTTTTGATCGTTTGATAGGAAGTTTAGTTTTAAAGTTATTCCAAACTTTTTTTCTTTCAAACAAAACACAAGCTTTTTCTTTTAAGAATCTGCTTTTTCAAGTGCCTTCACAGCCGAAGAATAGCTGACGACTATCAGGTAATGAAAAAACCTCTAATGGGCGTGTTTCATGTTACAAATTGGAGCATTGTGATATGTTGATGTCCAAATGGAGTAATAGGTTTTAAGAAAGGTATCCCTGACCGTATGGCTGTAATGAATACCTTCAAAACCTTAAAAGGTATCCAGAACTGAAGCTGAGAAAAAAGAAACCTCAAGATAGTGATAGAAAGCTGAGTCTTATGGGACTTTTACCAGCAGGGCCTTCACTACGGACCCTTGAAGTTGAATTTTCATTGATTTTGGTTACCTGCCAAACAGACAGTTGAGACACAAGCTGAAAGTTTTCCACTATTTTGGCTATTATGGCTGCTTAATAGTTTTTATCTATCCTATGTGGGCAGAATTTTCATATGTATCAAAGCGTGTGTCTGCAGCCACTAGAAATAGAGTTCTTCGCTCATTTCTTGGTGTTGTTTCAAAACTGACATCGCCATACTGCAGTGTGATGTAAGATATAAGTGGAAGGGTAGGATTCAACTTGCCTGGCTTTGGCATGGTGTGTTTCTTCATCTGTACTTTGGTTTTTAGATTCATTTCAAGGTTGCAAACAGACAGCAGATCCGTAAAGTCTGCTGTGACTGCTTGGATCTCATGTTTGGAAGCCAGCAGTCCAGACTGTGGTGCATGAAAGCTATATTGTTATTGTAGTGGGTGTAACATTGGCGTTAATTGACAAAGGAGGGAAAAAAATCCTTCCTGAGGGCATGCTTTCATCTCTCTGACACTCGTGCAGTCATAACAGCCTGCAGACTGAATCTGTGGGCCTTTGCTACATGTGTGTGTGTGTGTGTGTGTGTTGTCCAATCAAAACCATCTCTTTGCGCTGGAATGTATCACTTGTCATTTCGGTCCACATCCGGCCTCACCTGTGTGGTTGTTTTGGGATTTGTGCGTTAGAGGAAGTGCTCAAGACGTTGAGAGGGAAGAGAGAAGGCTAGTTAATCATTTCAGCTGAATTTTATGGGTTTTTTTTTAAGTTAAGTTTTTTTAAAACCAACAAGAAACGCACTCTTTGCCAGATAAGCTTGCTTGATTTTCCACTGGCAAACATTGTTGGCCTGCATTAGCCCCCCAGCGCTGACAGATTGGAGGCTTGGGCTCAGACCCTCGTGCCCCCAGGAGAGTTTCCGTGTCCAGTCAGACATCGGATAACCGAAGAGGGACACCTGGGCTGGCAGGTGGCCGGGGTCCAGACCCCCTCCCCTGGGGCTGCATACCTCTCTTCTCCTGATTCTTCCCTGCTAGCCAGGACCACAGAGAGGGAGACAGGAATGTGATGCCAAAAAAAAAAAAAGAGGGAGATAGTGAAGGAGAAAGTTCTGACAGAGTTTTAGAGGCTAATTTATCAGGATAAGATCAAACAGATTATCAAAAGGTAAATGCCGATAAATTCAGTGTAAGGGAAGAAAAGACAGGAGGGCGGGTGATAGGTATGCAACTTTTTCCCCGCAGGCAGCACTTGTAAACCATATCTGATTATATATATTATGAATAAAGTCATATTTAAAGATATTGTCTTAACAGCTTAATAGGAATTAAGCAAAGCCTTTAAACCAGTTTTGTTGATTTGTTCCATTACTTAAAGTAAAACTTAAGAAGCTCTTGACTGGATAATGAAGTTACTCCAGCAACATGCGCGCACACATGCAAGCGCACATGTTGAGAGCTGTGTGAGCGTCGCTGGATCATTGATCAACTCCAGACTCGTGTAGGAAAGCTACGTGTGTGTGTAGACAAATAGTCCTGTGTGTGCAAAGCAGATATTTGGACAAAGATTAGGGGGTGTTATTACGAGCCAAGAGCAACCCAGACGCTCTAATAGATCATTCACACAGGCTCAAGATTGCGCTCTTCCTGGGACTCTTCAGTTGTATTCATTTTCTCCTCCCTTCTCTGTCTCACTCACTGATGAAAATCTGTCTTATTTTGTCTGGTTTTATGTCTGCCTGAAAACTGTCTCGCTGGAATATTAACTGCACATTGTAATAATTTCTCCGGCATGTGAGACAGAAACAATAAAAGCAGCAAAAAGACATGTCAGAGAATCTGGATTGTGTTCCAGGGCTTTAACCAGTAATCAGATTTATTGTGTTGCACCAGAGAGAGAAAACTCATCATTGAAGAATGTCAAACTGGCAGGAGAAGACATGATTCAACAGAATAAATCACTGGGCACCAGATTAGTTAGTTATTGGGCCCCTGAGGTTATCAGAGCTGGAATTTTCCATCGACAGAGCGACTCTGTCTGCCGTCCAAGTTGTATCTGTGTGAAGTTTTATTTCATGAAGTTTCAGAGCAGGATCGTGCACAACTGTGGCTCTGAGTGACAGGACAAGTGGTAACTGCAGCATGTCACAGACCAAGCTCCTGAAACTGAGGGCTCTCTTTGAAACGAGCCTCCTCCAGCTGTTTCTCCTCTTAAGAAACAGTTTCAGACTGAGCGGCCTTCACTTAACAACCAGCAGTCAAACCCAGATGCGCCATCTCGAACATGGCTGACGCCCCACGGCCTCACTTTTGGTTCAAAATCCTGCCTCATATCTGTTTTTGCTATAACGTTCTCCTTCGACTGTTCCATATAACTTTACAGGCTTTCTCCATTCCCTCAACTCTCTTTCCGTCCCCCCCTGCCTTATCTCTCTTTCCTAATGCCTTCTCATATCTGTTTTTCATATAATATTTCGCCCGCTCTGCTTTTCTCGTCCTTCCTTCATCGCCCACTGAGAGTTGTGTGGCCAGGCAGTCTCTCGCTCTACTTTTTTATTTTTTTTTCCTTTCTCGGGGTTCCTGCTGAATAATGGGGAGAAATTGCTCTTGATTTATAATTGGTTCCATTCACTCTGATGCATGAGCTGCCAAAAGAGTTGGGGGCCCCTTTAACCCTCCCCACATCCCTCCTCCCTGCCTCCGCCCCTCCCTCCCAGCGATGCAGGAACACACAAGGAGCAGGCTGCGTATACAGTGTGCGCAGCTATGAAAGTCTATATTAGCATGCATGAATGCTGCGGCATGCATGTACAGTATTTTATCTTTCGGGCTGGGGATAAGTGGTAGCCTGTTTTTTAGCCCGTTGACATTTGGCGTTGGGAAAACTTCCTGAGGTTTGCATATTTTTGTGCTTCTGTGAGTATACTTTTACCATGTAATAAGAGTTTGTGTGATTGCTTGCTTGTGTGTCAGCAAGTTTGTGTGTGCAGGGAAAGAATAGTTGTGGGTAAATTAAATATGTAATTGTGTGACTGCATGCATGTTTGTGTAATAAGTGCTCTGATCTATCTATCTATCTATCTATCTATCTATCTATCTATCTATCTATCTATCTATCTATCTATCTATCTATCTATCTATCTATCTATCTATCTATCTATCTATCTATCTATCTATCTATCTATCTATCTATCTATCTATCTATCTATCTATCTATCTATCTTACACATCTTTCCCTCTTCTCCTCCTACCCTCTTCTCCTCCTCTCATCCTACCCTCTTCTCCTCCTCTCATCCTACCCTCTTCTCCTCCTCTCATCCTACCCTCTTCTCCTCCTCTCATCCTACCCTCTTCTCCTCCTCTCATCCTACCCTCTTCCTCCTCCTCTCATCCTATCCTCTTCCTCCTCCTCTCATCCTACCCTCTTCCTCCTCCTCTCATCCTACCCTCTTCCTCCTCCTCTCATCCTACCCTCTTCCTCCTCCTCTCATCCTACCCTCTTCCTCCTCCTCTCATCCTTCCCTCTTCTCCTCCTCTCATCCTACCCTCTTCCTCCTCCTCTCATCCTACCCTCTTCCTCCTCCTCTCATCCTACCCTCTTCCTCCTCCTCTCATCCTACCCTCTTCCTCCTCCTCTCATCCTTCCCTCTTCTCCTCCTCTCATCCTTCCCTCTTCCTCCTCCTCTCATCCTACCCTCTTCTCCTCCTCTCATCCTTCCCTCTTCCTCCTCCTCTCATCCTTCCTTCTTCTCCTCTCAGGTCCACCTCACTCACCAAGCAGCCGTGATTATTATCCCGTTCCCATGGCCCTGGTGGGCACGTTGGCATCCCACACCAGGCGCAGGAATGTGGGTGGATGTGCTCACCACGGCACCATAATTAGCTCTCCGTGGTTAATTTGCTTCGTTATCTAAATTATGCAAATGCTGCAAAGCCTAATTGATTAGAATGCCCCCCTCTCCATCGCAGGCCTGTCCAGATCCCTCTCGTTAATCCTCGAGACGCTCTGCAGCTCGTTAGTGTCAGTTTTGAGGTTGTGGGGGGGATGTTGAAGGAGCGTTTGGACAGCATATAACTCGTTAATACTTTGTGAACTGTGTGGATATGTGTGTGTGTGAGAGAGAAAGTATTATAAAGAGGAGGGGGTACATTCTCAGCCTCGTTAGGGATACTTAGATGCTTTTGATGTGTAATTTTATGGCATAAGAATGAGTGATGTTTTGAGGAGAGGATTTGGACCGGTCCCTTTTCCACCTGTTGAGCAGGGTTTTCGTGCCAAATAAGACTCCATAAGGTTCTTTTCTTGTCTGAGAAATCTCTGAGCTCGGAGGGGGCGGAAGGATTGCTGGGAATCGATTAAGCATTTGTTTTCTGCCAAGTTTCTGGTTGTTCAAACTAAAATAGAAAAAGTATGGAGACCGTCCACTTATAGAGCTTTGTGTTAAAGACAGCCACGCCAAGTAAAAGGTATTTTAAACAGTTTTGATTTTGTGAAACAGAGCTGATTGTTTATGGTGGAATTAGAAATGGAAATAACACAGTCAATTGGGCTCTGCGTCCAACCATTATCTTTTATTCATCTTGTGAGGATCAATTATAAGTAAAAACAGTGGGTAACGGGTAGAAAACTGCATACATTTGTTCCCACTCCTTAAAAAAAACATATATGAATTCAGTGTTGAGTGAGCTATGAAAGGATCAGGCAGCATGTTTAAGCTTCTCAAATGCGAATATTTTAGTCTTTTATGATTTGAAACTAGTTTTTGGGTCCTCCAACTTAAACAATCATAATAGTAAGGAACTTTCATATCAGAATAAGCCACAAACTCCATATAAGTGGGCTGGAGGGAGGGTCTATGAAGTAAATCCGAAGATGTAGAAGCTGAAGACCTGCATTTGAGACCATTGGGGGACTTTTTGTTTTGGTTGGTTTCTTATATATGCATTTTTTAACTTTAATATGCGTTCACTCAGTTTTATTAGATTTAGGCAGCAGGGGATAGTTGCTTATGAAAAGTTAATGGTTGGTGTAAGATTTCACTCTTTAATGATGTACACCACGTTTTGTGTGGCCTGGGTGACAAGTCCTCTGGAGATTTTGCATGCAATTATTTATACAGCCACTAGATGTCCCTTACTTTGGTATGTGACTGTTAAAGTCCAACCGATGCAGGATAGGGAATCTGAGGCAGACACAGAATGTAAGGTATAAAAAATCTGATATCTACTTATTGGCCAATACTCCTTGTGTATATCTACATGCAATATTTGAAAGTTACATTTCCAAACTAGCTTCTAACTTGTTGTGAAATCAACTCTGTCTTGAGAGTTGATTTGATGAAAAGTCTCCCCGCTGGCTTTGTGAAAATGCAGTGGTTGACAGAGCATTTACAGGTGGTTAAAACAAAAAGAATATTTCTCAAAAGTCACGTGATTGTAATCTGTATGGATGGTGTTGTTTTCTTTTTTTTTTTTTTTCTTTTAAAGCAACCTCAGCACTCACCTCATCCTGCTGCTCTCAGCAGAAACCCCAGGCCAGGCTGAGAGGCCAGCAAACAGATTGACAGAGTGAGGGGAAAATATGTTGGGACATTCAGGGACTCTCTCAAACACTCCCTCTCATTGACGAGGCTCTGCTCTCTTCTCCTGCTCGCCTGCCAGTTGACATCCTCTCTATTAATTTGAGTCGCTGTTCGGCTTTCTCAGTCAATCCCCACCCCCCACTGCCTCCATAAACCCCCCTTCAACCATCTCACATCAATCCATAAAGGCACTGCCCCCCCCTCCCACTCTCTTCTCTGCCTCCACAAACTCTCTACTCTCAAACCTCTTGGTCATTGAGCCCCCCCTCTTCTCTGTGGTCATTGAGCAGGGCCCATCAGCTCTTCTCTGGGCCCTTCAGAGTAGCGTCTCCCTTTTCTCCAGGGGTCTGCAGGGTCTTTGTCCATGCACCGGCTCACTGCTTTACAATGACTCTACACTCTATTAAGGTGCGTTCTGCCTGTTAGCGTCGCCAGGGGCAACCGGCCTCCCGCATGGCAGCTATGCGGCGCGGCATTGTGGGCTCTGGACCCGAGCGGGGCAGTTGAACCCCCGGCACTCCTCACACTTGACACCGCATGTGTTTATCTAAAGGGGGGGGGGCTTTGTGGTGTTTGGAGAACCTCAAGGGAGGGAGGGGAGGGATGGGGTGTAAAAAGACGTAAAACTAGAAAATTTGGGGGGGGGGGGTTTGGGAAGGTGATAAATATTCAACAGCTCAGCTCCTCAGAAGGAGTTACTACCCCGATTGCCCTTCACCACCTCCTCTCTCCTGTGTGTCTCCTCCATGCCAGAAAGCAGATGGAATGTGAGAGCTCAGGGAGGAGGCTCCAGTCTGATTTTATCCAATTAGCAGGGTTGTCAAAATGAATTTATCCACAGAGGCAGGGGCACAATGGGACCGGCAGTGGCCCGAGAGAATAAGGGACCTCGGTGGGTTTACTTAGCACGCTCACAATGAACTTCTGTCAAGTGACTCTCGCACACAGCAACATAGAAGACATTCACATACCTACACTCACGATACATGTCGGCACACCACCAACACAGCGTAATACTGTCTGTTAGCTGCTCTTTCATGCAGTCCTCTACACGGGACATCCCACGAGGACGTGCCCTCAGACACCTGCATTCAGAGCTGCTTTAAGGTCTTTAGAGTTGTGTGCAGGTCAAGGTACAGGTTATTCCTAACAAGTCTTTACTTCTTTAGGCTGGACTAAGGCGCATGTTTTCACATGCAAAAGCAAGCCAAGATGCTTTCAGGTCCCTCGGTGACGACCATTAAAATGTCACAGCCTTTGAACACAGTCCTGTAAAGGGCGTGCTATAAGGAGGCACAAGCTCATCGAATTCACTCAGGGAGACAAAATGTTTGGCCACATAATGGCTCAAATCCAGCAAACTAGAAGAGAAAAAAATCAAAGTTTGGCATGAAGGAAGTCTGGATTGAGCTTGGTCTATGTTTTGCCAAAGTACAATTGGCTATGCATGCTCACCGGTCGGTCCAAATGTGCCCCAAATACACATGTGCAAAAAAAACTGACCAAATCTGGCAATCTTCCATGGACCACAGCTGATGCCCAAACACCTATCTATTTAGTTATTTTTATTTATATATATTTTTTAATGAGAATGCAGCATCTGTCATATGTTGCAACATGTGTCACGGGGGCAGGGCGAAACTTTTTCACTACTGATAGCTAATTTAGCCTTACTTGAATATTTGAGTCAAAGATTCACAATTGACGTCAGAGTATCTCTACAAAAACTTGCTGCCCTGTAATTTTTTTTTTTTTTGCTTTTTTTCCATGTCTCATGAGTTGAGTCTGTGCTAGGCAGATGTTATCAAAGTCTCAACTCCTCCACATATTCACAGAGACAATTCTTCTGCTTCTGCCCTGGAAGTGGCAGATTTCTGATATTTAGACAGTTTATACTAAAACACAGTATATCGTAAAACTGTTTGCCATGCATCAGTGTTCCTGATGGTAAGGCTACAACAAAATGGTTACAGGCGCATATTCTCACCAACACACACACACACACACACACACACACACACACGCGCACACACTGGGCTCTTAATTCGGGGGAGCTGTCTGCGTCCAGGCTCTGTTTTTTATCAGTTTCACTGATGCGTAGGAGGCTCTTCTCCCTCTATGTCTGTGACTTCTCCTGGAGGAATGGATGGAAAAAGCTGGACATAGATGTCAGCCAACTTTTCATCTTGAGGCAGGGTATCCACTAAGCAAACACAGGACCCAGCTGACTAATGAATGAGACAGACAGGCTCAGAGGAGTACGGCTGTTTTTAAGGGAGTGATGATGTACAAGGGGCCTTCTCATACCACTGCTGCAACAAAGCGCTATCTCTGTCTCTGCCCTGTCTCTTGTGTAGCTTCATTTTGTAGACAGCTGGACAGGTAAGAGGCTGCATGGCTGTGCAGCACGTCCTGCCGTGTGTCCAGTTGGTTGACTGACTGGTGTGGTTTACAGCTTGCGACTCACAGTTGGGGACAGGTGCTCAGTATACATGTATGTGTCTTTTATGGGCAGCTGTCCTGGGCTGTGTGCATACAGCAAGCAGCCACAGAAGCCACAGGCTTTCAGCTCTGCTGGCTTCTGGACCCACAGTAGCTTGCTGTTTGTTTGCAGAGTCAACCCACTACTGATGGACCACTCTGTGAGGATGAGGGGGTCAATCAAACTGTACGTATCTGCGAGGCTCAGCGTAGGGATGTCCCAGTTTTTCAGTTCGTGTTGGCACTGTCTGTGTAACAATCCAACTGCAAGATTGTGAAACTAGCTGTTGGGACTTTTAGGAATGCTTTGACCCATTAACTTTAGCTGCAGCCGGCAGTTTATTTTTTCTAGAAAAGAAAATATCCAAAGATCATATTAGAAATAAAATAAACAACGAGCACATCGGAGCATTAAGAAACGCTATTTACCCCCAAATACCAAAAGCAGAACTAATGGTTAGCCAGAGCAATGACTTAAAGTGAATAAGTGTTGCTTTGTGCTTGCAGGTTGTGTAGTTTGACTCACAGGATATACTGCCAGTGAAAACCTGCCTAATAACGATTAAGTGGAATTCTGCTCCCTCCTCTGCTTCTGGCATTTTGCTATTTTAAAAATCTCCTTCACTCCAGTCAATAACAACCTGAAAGCTAGCAAGCTACGTACTTCCAGACTTTCATTCACAAGCGAAGTTAATCTAAAGCTGATTTAAAAAAGAAAGAAATGTGAGTCAGACACGTTTCCAGTTTTTAAACAAATTAATTTGTTTGTGAAGTGTCACAAAAGTACGGCGGTATAGGCTACGTTACCAGTGTAGCCTACGTAGCTAGTGTGGGTGTTATTCAGTAGATGAAGTAGTTGTCCTGAACCCTCCAGTAGAAACGGAGAGAACTTTTCCCCTGGAATTAGTTCGGGAAAGACAGCGGTCGGTTTCATGAGTTTTTGGTTGTCGGCACAAAGCAGAAGCAGCGGGTAAGTCAGACCCTCAGGCCAGACGTGCTTTGCAAACTTGTTTCTGTTTCCCTGTAATGTGCATGAAGTCAAGGCAAAAACAACCTAAAGCAAAATTTTTTTTAATGCATCTTTAACATTTTTATTCTGTTTCCATCCATCTTTTCTTGCTTACATCTTCCAGATGAAAATCAAAATGGGCACCTGAAACCCTGAAGTGAATGTGTGACTAAGACACTATTTCGTGCGCTTTTTTTTCCCTGCTGCTTCCCAGTTGACCAAAAACCTCATTGTTTTTCCTCATAGGTTTTGCCCTGCATAAAGTTTTCGTGTGAATGCCGTACTGCTTTGCCTCTGTTAATATTCTCAGAATTCAACAAATCAAAAATGTTTACACTTTCATAATATGCTATTAAAACGCAGCAGAGCAATGTGTGGTCTAGTTTCGAAGTTGCAGACGTTAACAGCTGTTTTTCCATTAGCATACTCCTTTACTCATTTTCAATAAACGTGCCAGGCAACTAAACATTTTTACTGCTTCCATTAGATGATGAAGGTGCGCTGTAAGAGTTTCCATTCTCTTTCTGTCCTGCTTTGGCCCCCCCCCCCGTGTGTGCGTGAGTGTGACTGAGCTCCATTAATCATCCCTCTTGCCGTATTAGGATCAGGGTAAATATGTATGTGAAATTTGTGCTCTGCTCCCACTTTGCAGGACAGTTTGTGTAGGACAGTGGAGTATGTTCAGTGACATGTAGTGTCTGTGAGTGAATGAGTGGGAGAAAGAGGTTCAGTTTTGCAGGACCACCCTCCTCATCCTGACGGGAAGTTGTTAGTTTAACCTGACAGGAAAGAATTCAGGAAACTTGGCAGTAAGCGACAAGGGAGAGAAAAGCTCCCCTCTCTGCATTAACTGTTAATAGACTGACCATTACCATCGCCTTCTCCATTTTCCGCCCAATGCGTGCTGCTCTGAGGTATTAAAGAGCACTCCTTTCCTCCATCTTAAACATACTTCTCACTGCTGTGATATATACCCCCCCTCCTCCTCCTGTCTCTCATTAGTTGCTCTTTGTCCTAACTCTTGAATGCACCCTGTGTTTTTCCCCTCTTCTCCTCTTCTCTCCCTCCCCTTGCCTCCCTCCTTCCTCCTCTTAGTCCCTCTACCTGTATCGGTTACACCTGAGCGGGAAGGCAGGAGCGGGTCGGGTTACGGCCCGCAGAATGAGGGCGCCCCTTTGATGAGCGCTGGCTCGAAGGGTGCGGGCGCAGGCGGAGGGGATGGGGTCAGCGGGGAGATGGGGGCTGAGAGAAAAGAAAGGCTTTATTTGTGTCTGCAGATCTGCTGCTGAGGGTACTGCGGAGTGCACCGCCTCACCTGGCTGCTTGTTTGTGTGTACACAAGTTAGATTTTAGCTTTAGCAGTCAGAGTGGTGCATGTATAAAGCCAAAAGTTTCAAAGTTGAATTTTGGTGGTTTTGTCGTTGGCGCAGATCTTATGTGCGTTTATTTAAGTCAGTCAGAACAACATCGCTTATGCTGTTTGTGTTGAGTGCGCCAATTATGTAGATTACCCTCTAACCACCTTCCATTGTGTTTTTCAGGGGGCAGTGTATGGAAGATGTCTGGAAAGCGAGGCTGGTCTCCTTGGATGAAAAAGAGAAGAGCTCCAGTGTTGTATGCTCTGGGTGCAGTACTCCTGTGCTGCCTGCAGGGCAACGCTTCAATCGCTGGTGAGTAGAGTTGTAAAACGGTGGCTCCTCAACATATTTGTCCCTTCTCTGCTAATTTTCTAAGCAGGTAAAGGACAAGAAGTGAGCTGTGTGGATAGGCGGCAATTGCCAGCATGCATAAACTGAAAATGAAAAGTCGCCTTGTGTTGCAGAACTGCAGAACTGCAGAACTGGTGTTTACGTCTTCTGTTTAGTCAATTCTCCAGTCATGAAGCTGCTGGTCATGGTTTCCAGCATCATTACACAGTATGTATGCTCTTTAGCGACCACTGGAGTGTGCAATCATTTCCAATGATTTCCAGCCGTATTAATCAACTCCTTAAGTGGCTTTGATGAACCAAACGGACTGTATTGGTGTAACCAAAACCAGCCCATCCTGGATCCGCCAGTTGGTTTGGGATCTTTTAAGCTACATATGGAAAACGGGCGCTGGTTAGTAAAGTGAGAATTTACTGCTTTTGTCTGGTTTACACTGTACAAACCTGAAAGCCTCTGGTTTTAGCGTTAGCGGGACAAAATCAGACACTTAATGGCTCAAATGTGCGCTCTAATGATTTATACAATAATGCCAATTAATTGAAATAATTGCATATATCTGAATAAATTCTTAGGTAGTGGTAAGACTGCCACAGAAATCCACAGATTTTTTTCTTTTTACTGCATGATTATGATATTATTGCAGTATCCATAGAAAACGATGGTACAAGTGTAAGGAGGAGGAGTCTTACGGCACTTAAAGCTAATAGACAGCGCAAAGTCAACATTATGTACTGAAAATGCAACACCTAACATCTGCTGTCAACACACTGTTAAATTAAACAAAATCACTCACAGTGTTATCACATGTGAATTATCAGTGTCCGATTTTTGATATCCCAGTTATCATCTATAACGTGGCGGCCCTGGGCAGGAGGTACCGTGTGCAGTTTGACACATATTCATTGGGATATGTCTTCATGAGCTGATTTCTACTGTAAAAGACTGTCGCCGTCTTCCAGTTTGGGTCTTAATGCTTTGTATTATCTTTTCTCCAGATGAGGTGCCAGTGTTCACCGAGGAGCCTTTGTCCGTGGTGCAGAAGTTGGGAGGCAGCGTCACCTTGCGCTGCAGTGCCCGACCCGCCTCGGCCAAAGTCAGCTGGCGTCTCAATGGCGAGCAGTTGATGAATGGAGATGTGGGTGTGGTAGTGGGGCCCAGCAGCCTGTTCATCCCTTCTCTCTCCAACCTAACTCTGGGCAGATACCAGTGTGTGGCCAGCACCGGCGCTGGAGCCCTAGCCAGTGTGCCTGCTAACGTCACTGCTGCCAGTGAGTATCCACCCACACAGTGCTGTGACAAATAAACACAAACACACAGGCCCCTTTTTGGTTTGTTAGAGTATCCAAAGAACGTCTTTGACTTAATTTTCTCCCAGTTGAACAAAAACAGTGAAGGGGGTGGTATTTGTTTGCTTAAAATCTTCACCAACACAACATTGTAAACCCTGTACTTTTCCACTCCTTGTGGCCAGCCTGAATCTAATCATTCAAAGGACAAAAACCAGCTAAAGCTTCACATCACGGATGAGCAATATAACTCATTTTGTGTCCTCAGACAAATCAGCTGCTTTTATGCAACATCACATTCAGCTAATAGAGTTTAAATAAATGACTCCTGATGCTGACGTTTTTAGTGCTTCACTGTTGTGGTCTTATATTTGATATGCATCATGGGACTGAGAGGGGGCCTGAAATTGTGAAACTTGAGCTTCAGGAATGGAGGGGACCCATGGGCCGGGGGCCAGACTGAGTTGGGAAGGAGAGGACCGAGGCTAAGCATGGGGGCCCCCTGCCTCCATTGGCCCCTTTGCTCCCCACAACACCACATTCCTCTCCACAGGGCCTGACAGCAGGGCTCGCCAGAAATTACGGCCCCATTATTGGGTAGAGGGCTGAGGGGCAGATAAGAGCGTTGTGTGTTTGCGTGAGGGGGTGGACAGAGGATATGGGTGTAGGCATCGGCAGAACACACCATTAGGTGGGAAAAGGCAGCTGTTAACAGTATTGTTTTACATGTAGGGATGTGATTGATGTATGAGGCAGCTTTAACTGGAGAAGCTGGAGGTGTTTTAGGCCAGTCGAGACAAGATTCTGACACAAGATGAGACGTGATGTCACATTCTCTGTCTCCTTGAAGCCCTCCGTAACCTCACACTCTCACACAATTCTTTTCACAGTTTTCACTCTTCGCCCTGTCACTTTCTCTCCCTTTGCGTCCTTTCATTATCCCCTACTTTCCCTCCTCTTTTGACATCTTCCCCTCTTGTGTCTTCATTTTTCCTCTCTTCGCCACAGAGCAAGTTTAAAGATATTAAAAGTTCTTGATAGTGCCAATAGTGGATGAATCGTGCTGGGATAACCATATGTGGAGCCCGAGTGGTTGCCCCGCCCATACAAAAAAAAAAACGTCTCTAAATTAATGACTATTTCTCTTTAGCCACCCCCAAATTGCTTAAGGAATTACTCCATGGGGAGTGTGTACGTGCTTGCCTTTCCTTGGGAGCCTTCTTAGTTGTACGCACATGTTTCTTGTGATCAGGGTAGGTTGATCCCAGACCTCCACACTATCTGACTCTGAAGTATCTGCACTTTTTTTTGGCACAAGTTAAAAAGCTCCCCGCTTGAATTCTTGCGCTGACAATCACACACACCCATGTATCTCCACAACGTGAGCGCACAACACGTTGCACAAACACGTTATAATTCAGAGAGGCACACAAGCAGGCCTCCCGCTGCCGCACATAAAGATGATGGATGCACTGTCTCTTTCGAAATATTTAAGTGGGCCCTGCCGAGCAGCCCTGGTGCGGGAGGTCCACTTCACTTTATGCATACAATCAATCCTCCATCCATGCAGGATGCTCTCACAAAAACATCATGCACACACCTGAGAGGCACCCTTGTGGGGTTGTTCCCATGAAGAATGCGGGGCAGTGGAGTTGCGAGTATGTGTGTGTGTGACGAGTTAAAAGGTGTAAATGGAGGAATTTGGGAGTAACAGACAAGAGGAGGATGGTAGGATGGGTAGATACGAGGGGGAGGCTGGTGTCTGAAAAAACAGCACCTGATTGATTTAGCAAATGGAGCGCCACATAGTCTCTCTCCACTCAACGCGCACACACAGCACTAAAGCCTGACATGTCTTGGCTGGGATTCTCATCTCTCAGAATAAAAGCTGACAGAGTCTGAGATGGAGTCATGTTGTGTCTGTGTGTGTGTGTGTGTGTGTGTGTAGACCCTGATCTCCCCCATTTCTCCCATTAAAGCTCCTCCAGATGCAGGCTGGAGGACAGCTCCGGTGCATGGTGAATTAATCAGCTGCCTGCTGTGGATGTGTTTGTTCTGTGCTTTGAGTAAATCACTCTGATGTCCCTATTTGTAGATATCGTGGCCTTTACTGAACTTTGCTCATTGAATTAGAGCTGTATACAATGTCTGATCAGCTGACTGTATATACCAGAAGCTTGGTCTTTTTTCTTTTCTTTTTTTTTGCCACAGTGAGTTTCTGGTCCAAGAAAAACAGACCAGTTATAGCACCTCTGGAAAGAATGGAGAGCCTGTGTTTGTTAAGAATAAATCAACAAAGACTGGTAGACGTTTAATTACGTTCCTAGAGAAGTTTTATTTATCTTTCATTTCACCGTTGGACTCCTTCGTGACAAATTTCTCCAGTTGTTACTTTCCTCCCCCTGTATGTTCCTCTCTTGCCTCTTTTTCTTCTCTTGTACTCATTTCAGTTTCTCTCTGCTTTAAATTTATAGAATAGCAGCATCTCCCCTGCCAAGACTCTTATGGGTTCTGTTTTTTTTTTTTTCCGGCCTCTTAAGAGCAGAGTTTTGTTGCTTCCTCTCAAACCCAAACCGAATATCTTTTCCTGAAACCCTATCGGATGGAGCACTCTCACCTTTGACCCAGTGGTCAGGCCTCCTGACTGCTCAGGCAGGGGTTTAAGGAGGTCAGGGGTCAGAGGAGTGTCTATGCTGTACAGACTGTGTGTCTGCGGGACAGCACATGGCCCCAGTAATCCCACTCCCTTTTTTCCCACAGACTCTGAACCAGATCCAGTCCTGGTATGATGTCTGACAGGATTAATGACACCTACTTGAGTGTAACTAACACCATATTTAGGCTTTTGAAACGCAATAGCTCAAAGTGAAAAAAAGTCAAGCCAGCTTTTATAAAATTCCTGTAACTTTGAGTGGATTGTGCTAAGCACTGGGAAAGAAATGACTAAAGAGAGAACTTTAGGGATGGGAATGTGGTTGCAACACAGCAGAGGAGAGACACTCTATGGAAACAGCACAGTTACTTTTGCTCAGAATACTGTGGTTTTCTCCTTCTGAAGCCGAGGACGGACTGTATACATGTGCAGTTAGATGTGATTTACACAGCTTATTAAGCTGATGAAAGAATGGTGAGCCGTGTTGCTGTTATGCGACGGAGCTGACTTTTCCCTCGCCTGTGTGTTTTTCAGAGCTGCGGGACTTCGAGCCTGATGACCAGCAGGAGATCGAAGTCGACGAAGGCAACACGGCGGTTATTGAATGTCACGTCCCTGAGAGTCAGCCCAAGGCTCAGGTCCGCTACAGTGTCAAGCAGAAATGGCTGATAAAGTCCAAAGGTACCTTGCTGCCACTTATGTCCACTGTGATCTTCCATGATGTTCAATCTCACACAACTTCCCTCTTAATTCCCGTACTATCTTCGTAATTTACCGGAATGCTATAATCCTGCTATCTGACCCTTCATAAAGGCGGTGATAAGGCTGTTATCTGGAGAATGTTGAAACATGGGAATGCAGTTGTTTATTTTTCAAACTATTTACTTCTAAGTTGCTTGGAAGAGAAGAAAAGCTCTAGTGGTTTGTGTATGCTGATGATGCCTGGGAGCTGTAGGTACTGATATCTACTGCTTATCTGTGAGGAAATGAATACCACATTGAGGAGCAGAGCTGACTGTTCTGGGTCATACTCAAGGGCGCCACTCTGTGGCCTCTGCTGGTATTCTATCTATTTTTTGGAACAATACATCGGGTTTATGTTACAGTGTCTCGAGAATATGGGTTAGATTTTTGTCTCGTTCGTATCCCAGAATTTCCTAATGCATTTCCTTTTATATCTTTCAAGCTTTAAACCAAACACCTGACTGTGCCGAAGGTTTGATTACTTGTTTGTCAGATTCCTCTCACTCCAACGTGCCTTCTTTCCTTCAGGGAACTACCTCATCATGCCATCAGGAAACCTGCAGATAGCCAATGCCACGCGGGATGATGAGGGACCGTACAAGTGTGCGGCTTACAACCCCGTCACTCAGGAGGTCAAAACTTCAACATCCACCGATCGTCTGCGCATTCGTCGTGAGTCTTTATCTCTTACGCCGATGCTAAAAGACGGCAAGCCTTTTACAATGACTGTCTGTGCTTAAGGATGAAATGCACGATTACCTGAGCTCTGTAATTGTTATTTCCATTTTTAAAACCACCTTTATTCTGATAGATATTTTTTTCATTTACACTACAGCAATTTGATTTCTCTTCCAACACAATTTTATAGTGTTAAATAGTTAAATTTAACATGATTTTCTATCAGCATGTTAAGTCTGCTTAAAAAGGAAAAAAAAAAGCTTAATCTGAAGACATAATATGGCAGTTTGCAGCTGTTACACGTGTCTCGCATACACTTTACTTTCATGATTTGTGCTTGCCAGCACACAGTTAGTCACACACGCTGACGTGCACAATTCATGCTTTTGCATCTTCACACTTTCATCTCCGATCAAAGTCTTAGATTAAAGTGTGAGGACATTGCGTTTTTATTTAGCTTCTTTGCCATCTGGATTTATTCACAACGATAACAGGCATGCAGCTGCATCATCATTCATATCCCGACTGTCATCTCTGACAGGCTCCACGTCAGAAGCAGCTCGGATCATTTACCCGCCAGCTACCCGTTCCATCATGGTGACCAAAGGCCAGCGGCTGGTGCTGGAATGTGTGGCCAGCGGCATCCCCACGCCGCAGGTCACGTGGGCAAAGGACGGGCAGGTCCTGCGCTCCCATAACAATACAAGCTTCCTGCTTAGCAACCTGCTTATAGACGCAGTGGACGAGGGGGACTCGGGCAAATACATTTGCAGAGCGGACAACGGCATTGGCTCGGCGAGCTCTGCCACGGTCCTCTATGAGGTGCAAGTGTTTGGTAAGCAAACTGGAGTTATTGATTAAGGCTTGTGAGGTTAGTTTGTTAAATGTGAAATCCTCTAAAGGCCTTTCGTATTAAAGGTTTTGTCCATTGACTCAATGAGGTGCATTTATAAGCAGAGTTTTGTCTGTGTCGCGGGTTTGAGAAAGAGTCCTGTTAGGCGGAGTTGGAAGAGTCCGTATGTGCGCAGAAGCATGGAGGGTGGAGACAGAGCTCTCTCTTCTATACCAGCACTTGATTGAATATGTCTGGGCTATGGATGACTGTTTTTACAGTGATTTTGCCTGTGTGTGCGTGCATGCTTGTGTTGTTGGCTTGTCTCTCTGCAGCTGGCTCTAATTAAAGTCAGAGTGCTGGTGTAGCTGTAATGAGCTCTGTCTTTCTCCCCTATTCACAAGCAGCCAACCATCAACTAGCTGGCCTGCCTGGCTCTACAAACACCCCCCTCCCCCGAATATATATCCTACAGACACACTCCCTTGATTGTTTTTTTTACTTAAATGCATTTCTAAAGCTGAACTGACTTGCCTGAAAATTATTAGTAACTTGGATTATCATCAGCTCCACACAATTATTAGTACAAGCACATCTACTGTACAAACATTAGCGTGAAGAATCTCACTCTCTTCCTCCTCCGCCTCCCGCAGAGCCTCCTCAAGTGACCGTGGAGCTACAGCAGCAAGAGGTTGTGTTTGGAGAGACGGTGCGCTTCACCTGCCAGGTCCATGGTAAACCCACGCCGTCTGTGATATGGCTGCACAACGCCCAGCAACTTGCCCCGTCTCCGCGCCACTGCCTCTCCCCGCAGGGACTGAATGTGTCCAGGGTAGGCCCTCAGGATGACGGCCTGTACCAGTGCATGGCAGAGAACGGAGTCGGAAGCTCGCAAGCCTCCGCTCGCCTCATCACGGTATCAACCGGTAAGAGTGTAGCTTTGTGATTTGTCAGGTTACATTCTCTTATTTGGCAGCCTTCAGATGTGATAACGTGTTCTTTTGTAGGGATTTCGTCTCGGGGGCGCATTCGCCCGCCCAGCCCAGACAAGGTGCTGAGAGAACAGCCTCCTGTAAGATCTGGGGCCACTGGTGCCATGTTGCCTCTAGACTGCTCTGAACGGCCAGGGCAGCTGTTGCCTGCAGAAGCCCCCATCATCCTGAGTCAGCCACGCACAGGCAAGGCTGACTACTATGAACTCACCTGGAGGCCGCGGCGTGAGCGAGGAGCCCCTGTGCTGGAATATATGATCAAATACCGAAAGGTACTACGAGGAGCTTGTTGTGTAAACTTTTAACTTTCTTCAAAGATGTGCACTTTGAGCGTAAGTAACTAACCCAATTTTCCTTCTGAAGGAGGGAGACCCTCTAAGTGATTGGACCTCCAGGAGTATCTCGGGTTCTCTCCATAAGCTGACTCTGGCCAAGCTGCAACCAGACAGCCTATATGAAGTAGAGATGGCTGCCAAGAACTGTGCGGGACTTGGACAACCCGCTATGATGACTTTCAGAACTGGCAAAGGTACGACACAGGCATTAGTCACAGCCTGAACAAACGTCAGACAAGAAACGCTGCGCAAAGACAGAAACCAGCCATGAACTCATCCTACAAGCGTCCTTATTTCTGCTTTTAATGAGCTGCACCATTACACCAGATAAAAAAAACATTTGCTCAGCTGCTTTAGAAATATATTTTGACACTTTTAAACTCTCTTGGCTTTTACCAAACTACAGAAAATAATCAGCATTGTTCTCCTATTTGGCTCAGAGGACACTTCCTCAGTCATACATGTGCTCATATTTCTCTCTACAGGTCGCAAAGTTCTGAAAGTGCAAATTGATCCACCAAAAACTCCCGCTGTCCCTTCACCAAGCCTCTCACGTAAGTGCACACCAGTATATCAGCCACAACAAATCCCTCTCTGATTAACAATACTAATATATATGATCTTAGCTAATATTAACATGGCTGCATTCCACACCACAGTATCAGCAGTTGCCGCTGACTAACAATTCTAACTCTCTCTTGCATTTCTGTCTCTGAAGGATGAGCTCCCAGTAAGTGCTGAATGCCATGTGACACATGGAGGTTACATTGTTGTTGTCTGTTATCGGTCTGTTGTTGCCATTTATCTGAAACCACACCTGCTCCTCCTGCAGCTCCCGAAGCTCCCGATAAGCCCACGGTCTCCACGGCTACGGAGACGTCGGCGTACGTGACTTGGATTCCTCGCGGTAACCGCGGCTTCCCTATCCAGTCATTTCGGGTGGAGTACAAAAAGGTGAAGAAAGCCGGGGAGGACTGGGTGACGGCGGTGGAGAACATTCCTCCGTCGAGGCTATCTGTGGAAATCACGGACTTGGAGAAAGGTTGGTCATGAAAACCCGCAAGCTGCACAATGTTGTTGTTCACAGTAGTTTACTCTGACACGCTGGAGGTGGAGGGAGTCATCAGATGTTGTACCATATAATTAAAATGATGATGCCCTGCGTAATTACATTCCTATGGTCGGTAAATTTATCACTATAATGAGTGTTGTTAGAGTCATTCCAGTGATTACTGCCATTAATCAAAAGCATAACTAGATCACAATCAACACAACATTTGCTTTGAGAAGGAAAACTTAAAACAACATCATTAGTCAATACAAGATTTGAAGCCTCGAGAGACAGATGCTGAAAGCTTTGTTCCTCTGCCTGTAGGTACATCCTATAAGTTTCGTGTTGTGGCGGTGAACGTGATCGGTTCCAGTCCCCCCAGTGCCCCTTCGAAGGCGTACACGGTTGTGGGTGGGAGAACACACGAACGCCCCGTGGATGGACCTTACATCACCTACAACGAGGCCATCAACGAGACCACCGTTATTTTGAAATGGACAGTGAGTATCCAGAAGGTTAAAAAATGGCAGCATTAAAGAGAGTCATTTCTTGTGATTGTGACCTGATTTATTTCCCCTCTCAACAGTACACTCCCGTAAACAACACGCCCATCTATGGTTTCTACATCTACTACCGGCCAACAGACAGCGATAATGACAGCGACTACAAGAAGGATGTGGTGGAGGGAGACAGATACTGGCACTCAATCACCGACCTGCAGCCGGAGACCTCTTACGACATCAAGATGCAAAGCTTCAACGAGAAGGGAGAAAGTGAATTCGGCAATGTGGTGATCCTAGAAACAAAAGGTGAGGTCATTTGTGGGGGGAAATGGATTTTTAAGTACATCTAAAGGCAGTGTAGTCAGAGAAAATCTGTTCTCTCGTGAGTTTGTTAACAGTTTTTTTTCACTTTTGGTTTCTCCAGCTCGGCCTCATCACCAGCGGCCCGTTCCTTCAGAGGAGTCGGGCTTGAAGCCAGAAGACCCCAGACTAGTGCTTCGGCAGAGTGACCTCCCCTACCTCATAGTTGGGATCGTCCTGGGAGCCTTTGTCTTCATCATTGTCACCTTCATCCCCTTCTGCCTCTGGAGAGCTTGGGCCAAACAAAGTGAGTGTTCCCCACAGCTCCTCAAGTCTTTCTGAGATTTCAGTTATCTGCCTCTACATGTGTCTCTTTCTTTTTTTGAATTCTTATCTCAGAGCAAACGTCAGACTTGTGTTTCCCCGCCGTGGCTGCCCCGGTGTCCTCATGCCAGTACACGATGGTTCCTCTCCAGGGACTTGCCCTGGTTGGACACTGTCCGCTGGATGCGCACATGGCGGCTCCACATGGCATTTACGCGGCTAATGGCGAACACTGTCAGAACGGAAAGGCTCACCACCCAAAACACTGCCTTCCAGGACTGCAGCAGGTACAACGCTGTTCACTCCAGCTGACACTCCGGATGTACCAGTTATCCCAGTTTCAGGAAAAGGAGTCTTTATTGTTGAATCATTATAGATTCACTTGTGTTTTGCAGGATGAGGTGGACTGTGGTATGGAGTGTGACACACTGCTTCCACAGATGGTGTCAAATGGACAGCTGCCCGTCTACCACTACTCCAGCAGGTATGTTTTGATGTAAACTCACATTCTACAAATAATCAAATCATTGGGAACCCATAAAAATAAAACATATTTGATGTAATTATGAAATAAAAGAGGAAAATACATTTCAAACACCTTAAATTAAAAGAACCCACAATTATCCCCCGTACACTCGTGTTAAAAATGATATCTTCCAGCTCTTATAAATCTGTTTTGCTTGTTTTCCCCAGTGGCCCCGATTATCATGAACAAACCTGCTGTTCTCCCGAGGACTCCACCCTTCAGCTCCTGGCGTCTTCCCATCAGCTCACCAGTGCACAGGAAGTGGGAGGAGACGACAGCTTCTGTGGTGAAGACGGAGCAGAGGACATCACCCAAAGTATGCGCTGATCCTTCCACTGATAACTACAGAAGCCCAAATGTTTCAAATGATAACTTGTATGTTGGCTGTGGTAAAGCCCATAAATGTGTACAGACACGTTCAGAAAGTTTCTCTTTATTTCCAGGTGGAGGCTGACGTAGAGTCAGGCTTATATTTACTCACCAGCTCTCTCTCTCTCTCTCTCTCTTTTTTTTAAGTTTCTCTCCATCTTCTGTCTCTAGAAGATGAGGGAATTTTCACCACATCGTCTTCGATGGCCTCAACACCACAATCCCAGGATACAATACAGGAAGTGAACATCCTCCCGCACGAAGCGTCCCCTGACAACGCAGGGACAGTCGACACTACAGATGCATGAAAGACAGCTGAATGAACAGAGGAACACAGGAGAAAATATTTATTTTTGTATCACAGATATTTATATATTTATGCTTTTGTACATAAGTGTCTGATTATACTGTATATATGGATATTTTCATATTGAAAAAGACTTTATTCATACATCTGCTCACACCACGTCTCGGACAAAGGGAGTTATGACGCCGAACCCTGTCTTCGTTTCCAGGGAGGGATGTAGTTTTGAGACATTATTCCTCGTGAAAAAGAGGGCTCCTCCTCTCGGTTCAGCACTTCACGTCTAGACTCCCCTCCACTCCTCACATCATTCCCCGTAGACATCCCTCCGTCCTACGCGTTTGGACTTTAGGTACTTAGCTTTACGCACAACAGAAACAAAGGGACCATTTGAATCAGTCTGATGCCGTCACTGTGAGGTGCTGTCGCTCTTTACCTCTGTTGCGTTACCATGTTCTCAAGACACAATTGTCATTTTTGTATAGCAGTAACACAAATGTATTATGCATTGCTCATGATTAACAAACTATTAACAAGTGTATGCAACCTAAATCGTTGTTTCAGTAGTGTACAAGAGATTATATATATTGTATAGTTATTTATTTTCTTTTGGAGTTTTGTTATTTTTTTAAAATCACTGAATGGGAGAGATTCTGGAAAATAACTCAGTCATCGATAAGCTGAACTTTATACTGCAGCCACTTCTTTGTTTACTTATTTGCTGGTTACCAAATGACTGCCAGGCGATGGTGCTGTGACAGGCGTGTCAGTATTATTCCTCCATCACTGGTCAGTGCAAAAGTATTAGTCTTCGACAGAGACATCTGCGATTGAAATGAAGGAGATCCTGAATCTACACTCCCTTAAAAGCGCGGCCATTCTATGGCCGCACATGCTGGAGCACTATTGCATGTAAATAAAAGCTTATGAAATTTGTTTGTCGAGTGCATCTTTTTTTTCAAAAGATTTTGGCGAGAATTGTTTAAAATGAAATTTTTTTTTGGATCGAGACTCTTACCGCTGACTGAGGGCTTCTCTCATCGTTTAGATTTAGTAAAATACCTCAAATTCTCCACTGGGGCAATTCTAATAGGAAGCAAAGACATTTCACAAGTTGTAAGTAAATACAAAGGTGTCATTATAAACTTTATTAATCAATCAATTTTTTTTTTATTTACAAATACATACATAATCTAACAATTCTGATATGAAACATCGGTATTTACAAAATAGCTTTTGGAAAAAAATATTCTGTACAGAACAACCTGATAAGTTAGTAAATTACATAAGTAAATAACTGTGCAGAAAGTTTCTTAATGACCAAAAATACATTGAATTCAAGCTCTGAACTTATTTCTGTCTTGTTTTGTTACAAGTCGGTTTAACCAACATTTCAAAACGGGGCTTTAAAGAATCCTATTTTCATGTCCCCATAAGAATTAAGATCAATAAAAATCAAATAACTATGTAATCATACATGTCAACGAGAACACATTTTAAATTGAAATTGTTTAAACAAGTAAACAACAAAAATCTTCATTCGTTGGTGCTTCACCGCTAATTTCTTGAAACATTGAAAGAAACATTTCAAACAGAAACTTAAATTCTTTGCTCCAAAACACCAGTCCATCAAGGTGTTCAGGCTGCAGCATGAGGTCTCCTTACACCGCCGAGGTGCCGTCGTGGCCCAGGATGTGGCTGATGTTGTGGGCGGGGCGGTTCGGCTGCTTGCCGGAGTCGGCAGCCGAGGTGTTGGAGAGAGACAGCAGGGGAGACATTGGCATGGCCGAGCCGTCGGTCGGCATGCCGGTGGCAATTTCAGGGAACAGAGAGGTGAGGCTGAAGTTGGAGATGTGAGGGGTGATTCCAGATGAGTTGGCAATGGGCATAGGAGGCATATCCGGAAGCAGGGGGAAACTGGTCTGTCCGAACCCCACAGGGCGGGGGGGCGAGAGGATGGAGCCGAAGCGGTTGTTGAGTGGAGGAGCGCTGCCCTTGTCAGCACTTGGACTTGTAAACATTTGGTTGGGGAAGTATTGTAGAGTGACATCGCTGGGAAGGCTGGGATGAGCAGCTGGAGAATAAGAGGGATAGAAGGAGGGTAAAGTGTTTTGGGGCTCTACTGGAAGAAGGGATGGAGTCCGGGAGGAGCTGGGCTGGCTGACTGGAGGGATGAATGTGGAGTTTGCATTGATGGGAGGTGGAGGATTCATTCCACCCTCAGAAATAAAAGAGAAACCAAAGTTCTGTGTTAGATGTTGGTCAGTCACCAGGTTGTTGTCTCCAGGAACCTGCGCATTATCTGCCATAAGGCGCACAATGGTGCTGCGTCGCGTCTCTCCTCCAGATTGGGGTCGGCTCAGCAAAGGGTGGCCATCGGGCTCAAAAGGGTTGGTTGGTCTCAGAGTACCTGACCGAGGTCGGTCACCAGGTCTCAGTTTAGTGGGCTGAGTATCTCGGGCAATATGACGAGAGTGTTGGCTAACAGCAGTGGGTGGTCTGGAGGGCGCTGAGGTGCGGCCAGGTTCAGAGCTGCTATGTGGGGTTGGAGGGTGGGGGAGCCCGACTCGCACACCTGGGCCTGCGTGCATATTTCCACTGACCTGAGAAATGTGGCCTTTGTTGCCCTCTGCAAGTCGCATAGCTGGGGCCTTCTGAGTCTGGGGCACACTAGGGCTGGAGGCCTTGGCTTGAATGTCTCCTGAAGAGCTTCCAGGCACACAGCTGTACTCCATGCTGACTGGTGGGCAGCACTGCACGGCTCGCTGGTGGTTGCTCTGCTCAGGAAGGTGGGGGGAAAGGAGGCTCTGCATGAAACTCTGGTGACAGCCTTCTTGTTCCCGAGGTAGTGCTGGGCCAACCTGTACCCCCTGCAGGCCAGGGTGACCTCCACTGAAGCCACCACGGTTTCTGCCATCTGCTGTGGGACCTACATTCATCCTGAACCCTCCCTGCTGCTGCCCTGGAGGGCCCCTTTGGGAAGGAGGCACTGACTTAGTGGCCATGTCACTTCCACGAGACACTTGAGCCTCAAAACCACTGAGCTGATGTGTTCCCCCTCCGCCGCCCATCGTCTTGAAGGGTGGACACTCCGAGACGCGCTGAACATCAGTGGACCCTGGATGCTCGGAGGGAAGGCGGTTCTGTGGGTTGTGTGCAATGCTTGCCTTTCCCCGTGACGACTCCAAGTAACCACGGAGATCTGGTTGCTCCTGAGTGGCGCCACGGCCAGGTTGAAGGTGGACAGCCATGCGCTGCTGCTGCTCGCCACTAGTGGAACTTTTACCGATGAGCGCCTCTGCAGAATAGTTGGACACACGGTGACGCTCCTGGCGAGATGGAGCACAGGCCAGCTCAGATGAGCGGGACACCGGGTTACTGGGAGGAGGAATGAGCTGCTGCTCCAGGCTCCTGGAGTTCATCATCCTCTGCATAGCATTATGGTCCTGACCAGACTGAGGAAGAAAAAACACATTTTTGAAATATCAGTAACGCGAGGCTTGTCACCATAAATCAGTGACAACCCAAAACACACACGCAAATACATAAAAAGCACAGAATAGGTTAAAAAACAGACTAATAACAAGATAGTAAAATAATTTCATCGTATTCTACTTTTCTGTTTAATTTAAGAATTCCAACAGGGAGCTTGAGCTGGAGACTGAACACGGTGAGGGAGTCGTGCTCGTCTGTAGAGAGCAGTGACTTAGAGAAACAAGACCGTAGTTCCTCAGCGACTGCATTCTAAAATACTAATTTAAACACCTTCACCTCAGTGGAAACTTATAAAAAAAAACGTGCCGTGCTGCAGATTCATCTTGACACCAGCTCCTCCTTTCAGTGTCGATTCGATTTGTGCTTTTACCCTGCTCCCCAACAGCTTAAATTGTCTAATCTCCACCAAACTTCATTGGAAACTCTCGCTTTATCATTAGCATTTGATAAGTTGGGTACTTCAACTATTTGATCAAATTTAGATTTAAATGTTTTAACACTTACATTTTGCTTAGAAAAAAATAGATTCACTTTTATACAACCAATGCAACAGTACTTTTTCTAGATAAATCACATGTCAGACTGCATAGTGTGTAACTGACCTTGAGGTGGTCTTGCTGAGACATGTGGCTGCTGTGGTGGGCCCTGGATCCTGCGCCCTGAGCGTCACAGCTCTTGTCCTGATGCCTAAAGTGCTGCTGCTGCTGGATCTGCTGCTGCAGGTGCTGCTGGTGTCTCGAGTGGGAGCTCTGCTGCTGTAACTGCTGCTGCTGCTGCTGCTGTTGGTGTTGTTGATGCTGCGGAGGTTGTTGGTGTGCCTGTTGTTGGTGCTGTTGGGGATGAGACTGTTGGTGTTGTGCTGGTTGTTGATGCTGTTGTGATTGTTGGTGTGGCTGTTGTGGGTGCTGTTGGGACTGCTGCTGTGTGCGCTGTTGATGCTGAGTCTGTTGCTGATGCGAGTGCTGCTGAACTCCAGACTTTTCCAGATGATGCTGCTTCTGCTGCATGCCTGCAGGTGAGCCAGCCTGACTTCCTCTGACAAGTCCTCGTTTCTTCTGAACATGCTGCTGCTGCTCTTGTTGTTGTTGTTGTTGCTGCTGCTGCAGCGCCCTCTGGTGTAGCGAGTGACGATGTGCAGAATCTGGCTGTGTTAGGTGGTGCTGCAAATGATACAGATGGTGTCTCTGCTGCTCCTGCTGTTGCTGCTGTTTCATGTAAGGGTTCCCTCCCAGATGCTGGCCAGGCTGGCTTATTATATGCTGCGGATGACCCTGGGTCAGATGAAGCACCCCCACCTGATTCTGCTCAGGTCCTTGAGCAGGGCAGTGACCTTCAGTGGGGTGAACTGCTGGACTCATGAAAGCATTTGTGGAGAAGAGTGGGCTTCCACTTTCTGCATTAATCCTAGTCATGATGGCCGAGGAGGTGGATGGCAGCTGCCCGGCCATAATCTGACTGTGGTCCGGTGCTTTTACCTCCATATGGCTAACAGTGTTAGTTGGTGGAGGGCAAGGCTTGGGACGTTTTCCTGTGTTTAACATGACTTCTTCTTGAGCTTGCCGCTTAGAAATTATTTTTACTTGTCGCTCACCCACACCACCTCCAGGCTGGGCCCTCATTAATGTAGTCTTTAGGGTGGTGTATTCATTTGCCTGGGCAGCCCCTGGACAGGGTGAGAGGGCATTGTTTGAGGGTTGGGATATACGAGCAGAGGTCCCCACAGGAGAGGGAACTGAGCCCTGCTGGCCAGCAAAATTAGGGGAGCTGGGATAGGGCTGGTGACTGGAGGTGGGCCTAATCAGATTGTTGACACTGAGGCTCGCCACTGTCCCACTCTGGGATGAGCTCTGGGACTGGGCCTGGGGAACAGGCTGAGACTGTGAGTATGCAATATTTTGTTGATGTCTACTTCCAGTTGTCCCGCTGACTGACCCCTCCCCAATTTGTCCTCTGACAGACATCTCAACAACAGGTTTAACTGTTCCAGCATCCATGGGTTTAGTCGCTTTAGCCTGCTGCCCAGCTAAGCCCCTCTCTTTATTAGAGGACATTGGTGGGGTTTTGGGGGGCTCCCATGTGGCTGTGCTGGGGTTAGATGAAGAAGCGCTGTCAGCAGAGCAGCCTGCACCTCTCCTCCCAGGGCTGTCCTGTTCAAGCATGGCCAAGGCAAGCATCTCTGCCTGCTCAGATGTAAATGTAAATGTCCCAAAAGAGCCAGATGACACACCGATACTTTGACCACGTGGAAGCATTGATGCCACAGAGAATCTACCACTGCCAGCCCCTGCAGACATGGGAGAATCTGTCTGTCTGGTAGAACTCATAGGGTGCTCCATACCTTGATCATCAAGGTTAGTGTATACCTGTTGGGAAAGTGCAAAGTCCTTTCTTGTGGGATCATTGGCTGCTATTAAACTGTCTTTTTGGGATGTTGAGGAATGCCTCTCCTCTTGAGCCTCCCTGGTAACTCTAGTGGCCTGGGGTGGTTTCATTTCAACAGGATGGCATGAGGAGTGGTTGGGCATAGACAACTCAGTCTGCTGTGTCAGAGCTCTTGGAGTAGTGGGTCTTTTCCTAATCTCTGAATTTGTTGTGGAGGCTGTAACAGAGCTGTGGGCAACAGAATACACTGGAGCAGGTGATGACAGTGCTACAGTTGTGGATACAGAAGATGAAGTGGTGGAATGAGACTCAGATTTATTACAAGGCATTGGCTCTTGTATTTTAGATCTATGGGAAAGACATGGCGACACTGTGCGGATAGTCTGATTTAAAGATACTGGTGTAGTGGCCGTGGTACTACTGGTGCAGACTTGAGATAAACCTGCAGCTGCATTTGTAGCAGAAGTGTGGCACGAGTCAGTGGCAGCTGCAGACGTGACCATCGATTTGTTTTGTTTGGAAACGGCAGAAGCTGCAGTCGACTTAGTCTGGGTTGTGTTAGTTGTTACACTGGGTGTTGACTGTTTAACCTCTGGAGCAGAGAGTTTGGTTACAGATGAGTTGTTGCCAGAAGCTGCGACTGGTTTACTTTCAGTAGATAAAGCTACACTAAACGATGGCTTTGCCGACGTCGCAGTGACGGTTGTAAATGTGGTTGTGATACTACTAGTGTTGGTATGACTGAAAACTGAATCGGTCGGAGATGCAGTGGCTGAACTTTTACCTTGTTGATGAGACTGACCTAAGACAGCTGGGAAACAGGATGAACTAACAGTAACACTGCCTGTAGCTTCAATGCTATCTGCAGTTGTGGTAGCTGTGGTACACACAGGGTTAATATCTGTGACTTTAACAGTTGAGGACTGCAAAACTTGAGAAACTGTAACCTGAACTGTCTGACTTTCTCCTCCAGTAGCCGTTGATTTTGCCAAAACAACAGCAGGTTGAACCTTATTGAGCTCTTTCTTCTTGGCAGATTTAGTCCTTCTAGCTACTGCTCTCTTTGTATTCAAAGCTGTGCGAAGTTTCTTTCCAGAAGGCTTTGAGGCATTAACCACTGAGCCTGATTTGACTGGGTTCACACAAGGGACCTGTAGTTGTTGGACAGGTTGTACAAGCGTGACTCCAGTAGTGGGTGCTGGAGCAGGAGGATGCTGCTGCTTCTGTTGCAGTACCGATAATGGAGCAGGTGGAGGCAAACAACTGCTCTGGCTAGAAATATTAAGAGGGAGCCCCTGAGAGATGCTCTGGTTCAGACTGCTAAGGGCCCCCAAGCTGTTGAGGGCTACATTAGTAGTTGGCTCCTCGGTGGTGGTGGGCTGGACCAGCTGGAGGGTACTCTGGCCACCCTGTGTGCTGGCTTTGTCAGAGGTCTTCAGAGGCTGCAGAGCAAACACCTGACCGTTCACAGTGATAGTTTTTGGAGTTGTAGGAACTGGTGGAGAAGAGGATGCCTGGGTAACCTGCACGGTATGGTTCACTTGAGGCTGAACAGGACGAGGGAGAATGTGCACAAGCTGCTTTCCCCCTACGCTCTGTATGGGAGTGGCAGAAACTGTGCTACTGGTTGAGGATGTTTGAGTGGACACAGCAGGTACTGGAGCAGGAACCATCCCAACTTGTGGATTCTGAGGAGCAGGTGCAGCCTGATTTGGTGCTTGGATGATTACAATATGCTGACACGGTGTCTGATTTGTTATTTCTTCCCTCACAACTGGCTGGGCAGGGCAGGCACTGGCCTGCTGCAGAATAACAACACTTGGATTGTTTGTATTCTGAGATGCTGTGGCACCTGAAGCAGTTGCTGTGGCTGGGTTTACTTGCAGTACCTGCATGGTCTGAAGGAGGGGCAGCACAGTGGCTTGTGGCTGGGGCACCAGGGCTGGCTGAGGGAGAGGCTGAGGCTGCGGGATAAGGGCTGTTGGAGGGTGGGGAACTAATGATGCTGGTTGAAGTATAGCAGGCTGAGGCTGTGACACGACCGCAGGGTGGGCCACAACAGCTGGCTGTGGTACTATGGCTGACTGGGGAAGAACAGCACAACGTGGTTGGGGGGCTAGGACAGCCTGAGGCTGTGCCTGGTTTAGAACTGCTGGCCGTAGCTGGGGCGGGTTTTGATTGGGCTGTGCTTGAATGTGACCTGTAATGGGTGCCTGCTGTACAGGCACATGTGGTTGCATCTGTATTTGAATGGGATGAACAGATGGTTTGCTGCTCACTGGACACACGGTGACCTGCTGGACAGCCTGGGTGGTACTGCTGACCTCTTGAGAGGGGAGACTCTGGCAGACTGGTTGCACTGTGTTTCCAGCCATCTGCAATGTCGTCCAAGTAGTCTGAGTGCTACCTGCAGCCCCAGCCCTAAGAAGTGTTTGGCTAGTAGGCATAGCAGTGTAATTTACAGTCCTGATGGCAGTGTCTTGTGAAACCCAAGAGCAAACCTCTGAAGTGTTTGCTCTGGTCACAGTTTGGGTGAATGTGGGGTGCGTGGACACAGGCACAGCAGAGTTTTCAGTGGGAACCTGTGAGACTGAAGTAGCTGCTACAGTGAGGGTATGAAGGGGAGCAGGCTGCGTTTGCTGGGGAAGGGTTGTGGTGGCAGCAGGGATCTGAAGGGTGATGTAAGACACAGAAGGTGGCAGAGTGGGGGCTGCAGTCGGTGTCTCAACCACACACTGCTCTATCATTCTCAGACCTGGTGTAGACTGAGTGGGTGCGGAGGCTGACACAGGCAGAAGTGCAGGTGTGGAGGAAGACGTATTAACTTGCAGCACGGCTCCATTAACTCTTAATCGGGGCTCAGATGTTGACTGAAGAATTAATGTTTCAGAGGGCTGCTTCCCTGGACTGGTCTGTTTTCCTGCAGGGCATATCCCATTGCCATTGGAATAAACAACAATCCCCTTTGGGAGCTGGTGAGTGGGAGTCACTTTTGCCACTTTGGCATTGCGCTGTTTGCCCTTCCAGTGGATAGTAGGGTCCTCATGAAGGTTAATATCATGAGCTTTGAGGAGCTCAATGTAGTGAGCGCTCTCCTTCCTCAGTTCCTCCAACTGACGCCGCAGCCGACGTATCTCCTCTGCTGCAAAGGGATCCCAAAAAAAAAAGATATTACCAATCAGGGTCAAACAGAGTCACATTTCAAGTGTTTTAACATACCCTTAAGCATCCTGGTTAGGATTTTTTGAGGATCCAAGTTGCACATGTAAATACAGCTATGTGAAAGAGAAGCTGCACCCCATTTCCATTCTACAGTTTTACTTATCAAGACAGGGTTTAATAAATAAATAATCTAGTTCAAAGCAGGTTCAACGTATTCAGGGGTACTCCAACAGCCCTAACCCCAACAACAGATATTTTGTGAAGTCCTGATTTTTCAATGCAGAAAAAGGCATCGGATGACAAAAATCATATATTTCCTGCAGGCTGAAAGTTAACACAGCTGCTGCAGCCAAGGCAGGAATGAAAGCTGACAAAAATAAATAAAAGCAATCAGCTGCCAACATTATGGATGCTTTAATAAGCTGATTAGTTTTACTGTAATGTCATTAAAGCATGTGTAGATCTGTTCAATTTGGGACAGTGCATCACATTAACGTTGCAGATGTCAACGTTGTCTGTTTGAAATGCTCTTTGCATTGAATAAAATAACACATATGAAAGTGATTCATAATCAGTCAGTGGGCTCATTGTAAATGTATAAATTAACTTTCAGTTATCCAGGCCCTTAAAATACCAAATGGTTTCAGTTGTCCCTAGACACAAGTGTCCTTGGGGAAAAAACTGAACTCCATGTTGCCTCTATTGCATCCATCGATGTGTGAATGTGTGCGAAAGAAAAAAGCACTGGGTAGATAGCCCGTAATATGGCATAGACTTAAATTAGCTGTACGAGTGTGTGTGTGAATAGGTTAACGTAACTTGTGCTCCGAGTGGTCAAATAGACTTGAAAAGCGGTAAAAAAAATTACAGTCCATTTACTAATTAAGATGAAGTTATGCTGCTAAGCCACTACTTCTGCTTCATAGCACAGGCCTAAGGTCTTAAAATGTGCTCAATACAACTACAGATGAACAACAACACAGTATATTACAGAGTCACTATTATCTAACAAAAACTAAGCTAACTTGATTGTGATCAAAACTATGGCAACACTCAGTACCAAGATATCTATATGCATATCAGTGTACTCTATTCTTTACCAGCACAGAATGTTCTGTAAAAGTGGAAAAGGGGATTATATGTTACAATATCCCAGCATTCTTCATTACCTGAAAATTCAGGTATCCAAAACAAGGATAAGAGTCTATGCAAGTTCCTGCAAGCAAAGCATGATGTTCACGTGTGGAACATAAGGCCAAGATAATCTAAAAGTCCAATCAAAACCAAGATAGTTGTACACATAAAACAAAACACGCAAAACAATAAATACAGAGTTTACATGCCATAAAAACATCACTATGACATAAATAGTCAGATTAATCGTGTTGGCACTATTGCGAAAGATATCAGAAGGGTGCCGAAACATACACATTACTTCATCAAACTTTCAAGAACAAATACACTACGACCACAAAAAGAGAAAAAAAAAGAAAAATCCTACCTTGTACTTTATCTCCTCCCTCCACAAGCATGGTGTCGTTCTGCTTCTGCAGTTCAGTGATGTAGCGAAAAGCTTGGTCCAGTATCATGTTCTTACTCTGTATTGAAAATAAAGATTTAAAATAAAAATATCCCAGTCTCCTATAAAGACAATAATTGCAACTGATAAAAAGGGGAAAAAAAAGAATCACGGCAGTTTGTTTCTCACCTGTTTAAGTGCCTGAGAACATGGCAGGAGATTACCAATACGGTTAATTCCTGCATTGATTTTCTCTTTTCTGTGTCTCTCAACTATTAAAAAGACAGAGAGAGATATCGTTTAAAATCCAGTTGGATTTCCAGTTACCCCCCCACCCACACACACACGAAAAGAAAAAAAATCTCTAAGCAAAGTGGTTAGATACACGTGAATAACAGGAAACATTAATTTACCTGCATTGTGAGATTCTTTGTTTTTCTTCTTTCTGAAAAAAAACCCCAAAGAAAACAAAGTCACCTTTTTATGAAATCTGAATACAGATATTATTGTACATGCTGAGAGCTGGGTTAAAACACTGGACTGGCTTACTTAGGTTTACGACCAGGTGCCTGAGTTTCAGTCATCTCTGGCATCCTGTCTCAACAGTTGCCTGAATGATAAGGAACCAGCCAACGCATTCAACAACTGGACCTTAAATCTTTCCTGTGCCCGTCCTGCAAATAAAACGTAGAGCAGTCGTACATATTATGAACGATTCATGAGTGTCATGTATAGAGACAGCTGCATAGTAATACAGCAGAAGCATATGGCTTTAATCAGCTAGAAGCGATACATACAAATAATTCAATACAACAGTAGACATCAGTAAAACTGAATATTATGTTACTCTGAGGTGTTGCTGCTACAACTGGATGCTAACCAGCTAATGTAGATTAATTTAGCTTTACAGCCCATCTAAACTCATGCACCTTCACATTACAGCATAATTAGTCTGTTTGACGAATTGCTAAAACAGTTATTTGTCCTATTTTATCGTAGCAGCGTCGACAAGCAACGTTGTTCAAATAAGCATTAGGTCACTAAACCAGCAACAAACTAGCAACCTGAGCAATTACCTATTCAGCTAGCTTTCTGTTAGCTAGTTAGCGTAAAGCTAACGTAGCTTAGCGTTACCTACATAATTATTAAGCAAATTAACGACGGTATCATTCACGTCTGTTCTCATAAAACGTTACTGAAGAGTATTTTCCACCAACCACTAGACTTGGCATTTTGAAGACTGTTGGTTCCAGTAAGAACTTAGACATTGGAAGCTAAGTATTAGCTAGCAAAGCATTCAACTCAAGTCATCTCTCAAAACAATCTAGATGTACCTAAATCCGTGCAGGAGAGGGAGGGCTCTGAGGGAGGTGACAGCCAATGGCATTCTGAGTTGGAGACGTTTCAGCGAATCACAACACGTGAAGCGAGTTTACGACGAATGCGCCCATAATCAGTGATTGTACGCAGTAAATGTATTTAATTTTTTCCCAACGTATTTATGTGTATGCCATTTCAAGCAATTCACCATGCAAATAAACCCAAAGAAGATGACCAAGAAATATTTTACTGCAAATAGTAATTCCTTTATTAAGACGTTAAAAAGTCTTACAATATAGAGCTCCAGAAAAGATAAAATTCTTCAAAGAAAGGAAAACATGCGTATACTACAGTGGAGAGGACAACTCTCCTTGCATGCAGAGGGGTCGGAGCTTCCTCTGGGTAATACATTGTTAAACAGAGATCCTAGCAAAACTTCTGCGCTATCAGCTGAGGTACCTAATAAAGGTGTGTGTAACAACAGAAGCTGACTGAGGCAAGAAGTTAAAGGAAACCATTTTCCAAGATGGCTACATAACATCCCAAAGGTGGTGAAGGAATTGTGTCTCAAAAGACTTCTGTGTTTGGAGACACGCATGCACACACACCTTTTAGTAATCTACTTGAAAATAATGCCCAAATAAATCCATTCAGCCAATCTATGGTTATTGATACATTCCTCACAAAACAATGTAGAGTGTACATCTCAGAACTACTTCAATACTAAGTAACATTTTGTTTGGTACCCTCATTTCAGATCGTTTTCACTTTGAATTGTAAACCCAGGAGAATCCCCGAACCATTTGCCATCTCATTGTGAAAAATAAAACAACAGTTCAGGGGAATTAAATTAACAGGCTGGAAATGAAAGTTATCTGGAAATTAAGAGCGGTGACCACATTTTCCCAACACCATTAAACCGTTCAGCCTTCCTTATGCCCATATCGAGTATGTGGGGAGGGGGGCATTTCAGCACCTCCCCTTTGGACATGCGAACCAAGTGGTCGGACTCACTTCGCATGGATTCCAGGTTTCAGGTAGTGAGAGATTAGTTGCATCTGTTCCATGGAAGAACGCCACGTCACATTGACCAGCTTGAACCGTGTGTCTGTCAGTGATGGTCTGTCAAACACTTTTACCTCTTCAGACCAACTGTTTCCTTTTGCACAACAAAATAGATATGTCGCCATCAGGTTTCATAACCGCATAAAAACAACTGAAATCACAAACAGTACAATCCGAAAACACCACAACCCCCTTCCCCCCCTCCACCATGTCTAAAACTGTCTGGCATTTTATCTTTAGGAAAACTTTTGGATACTCAGATTTCTTTCATTGTCAATTTTTTTGCCCAAAGGAAAGGGGAGCAATAAAATATGCAAAAAAAACAAAAAAATCACCTTTTCAAAATAAATGCAGCATTTTTTTTTATACTTGAAATTTGTTTTCTATCGTTTAGCGTCCTTTGAAGAAACTGTTGAATGCGTTGACCTTGTGGCATTTGTCACAGTTCTGTTTCTGAGCTGGCGGGCACATACGTGCTCTTTCCCAAAGCTGTGTCCCTATTCCGTCTTCTGAAGCTCTCCGCTGGGCGGTGCGCATGGACTGCGCAGGCTTTTCTGCAACACGTGGGCATCTGCAGGCTCTATCCTCTTGTAGTAATTCTTTTTTGTTTCGATGATCTCAAACCCAAACTTCTGGTAAAAGTCAATGGCTGACTCATTGCTGATCTGCACATGACTGTGGAACAGGAAAGTAAAAGGTTTGTTAGTTGTTGGCACCTTTGGAAAATTGTTAACATACACCAGTTACAATGACTTTAGCGTAAGCTGCTAAATTCTCTATATTCTCTGCTTTAAGACACTTACAGGTAAATGTTGTCAAAAGTGCCGTCCTTCTCACAGATGTTTAGCACATGATTTAGCATCTTTGTACCTGGAGCAATAAATAAAGGCAAAGTTTAATAGGAAAGAACAAAACAAAACAAAAAAGGTGTCAATACAGTCTTTTTTTTTTAAATAAAAGATAAGAGGGTTCCTTACCAATTCCAAGTCTACGATAGGGTGCTAGACAGCCGAGTGTCATGATGTACAATCTCTTCTGGTTCTGAGAGTGGTCCACTCTGCAGCACACAGCCCCAACTGCAATGTCATTGAAGTATGCTGCAAGGAGAAAAACATATCAAAAGACATATTTCTGAAACAACTCCAACATACAGGGACATACTTTTGACATATTTCACCAGAGATTGAACCCTGTCTGTGATAACCACTTTTAAATTCTCAGCCTCTCAACAAAAAAGCGAACAATGTCTTTCTTCTGTTTACAAGAAGATGTGGCAGCAAGTTGGTTATTTCTTACCTAGCTTTGCAAGCTCTCCAACTTCCAGCACATCTTTGTAAAACTTGTCGTTGTAGCTGACAGGAAAGATGACTTGGTTCAGGCGTTTCAGCTGCTTAATGTTGTGGGGCGTAACGTCTCCCAGCTCGATCCGGCTACTGGAACAAGAGCAAAACGGTCAAATAGCTGGCAACAGGTGCGCCATAATAGTTGAGATTATCTGACACACAAGCTGTAAGCTACACAGGAATGACATTTACAACATGATTAAATATCAATATATCTTCAGGGACAAGTCCTACCAAACAACTTTGAGTAATCACATCATTAATCTTAAAATTGGAAAAGTAAATTGCCAAATGCTGAAGATTTAAGAGCCGCTTGCTTCAGCAAACTGAATACCTATTGCAGGTTGCTGGTCAGGCATAAGAAGTCCAAGATGTCAGCCTGTACTTTTAGAAACTATAGACAATAAATTAGACTGAAAATTTGATTGACAGCCTAAGCTGCAACGCTTCCACACAAATGACATCCCACCTAAAATTGAATTTTCAACATAAAACATTACAAAGCAACATATTTGATACGTGTTAAAATAATGTGTTAAGTGTGTCAATTCAGGATTTGCATCATTGTTTTATAAGTGACCCTGAAAGAGCACTCCACTTAGCCTTATTGAGGGGTTCACAGAGGTAAATATAGTACGACTACGCATCCAGAAACAGCTGATGATCACGTGTGTTGTTCACAAGGATGTACAGTAACGTCAGTGAAATCCTATCTGCACGATTTAATAAAAATTAGTGATAATTATCCCATGTCAATTAGGAATTTAGCCGCATATAGTAAAGTTCAAACGTGAGGCACAGCTTCATGTAATTAAAAACACGAAGGAAACCCGCCAGTGAAATACTCTAACAGATCAAGTTTGATCAATAAGACTGAAACAAAGTCTGAAGTTGCAGTAGCGTAATACTGGCAACTTTTTTAACCAATACAAGTTCACAGCTGAACTTCTCCCGTAACTTAGTTCACTGACTTGGCTACTTTTTGTGTTGCAGAAGTTTAGAGCAAAGAGAGATCCAGGGCTGCCTTCTCAATTTAGCTAAACTAGGTTTACTGACTCAGCTTCCAACTAGCACCTAGCAGGTTAGCTTAGCTTATTAGCAACCCAAGCGAACCTATAAACCGCTTGACATAATAAGACCATCCGTTAAAGAGCTGCTCCAGTGACGGTGATGTAGTTTGTATTTTTGTCTTTAACATAACTAAAACTAGCTTAGCGTTCTAGCTAGCCTCGTCGTCACCTCCCCGCCTCCCTTATAGAAAAAAAAACAGACATGAAAAACTTTACTGGTGCTAAGCTAGATATTCGTGACTCAAAAGCTCACACTCACCCTTTCATTTTAAACAGATATTATCCCTTATTTTCGAGTAGGCTGAACTTTGGCGTTGTTTTGGGTAAAAGGTAAGAATTTAGACAGAGTTCGGGTTGGGGATGCCTCCCGTTTAACCCTCCACATGTAGCTAGTTGCGATGGTTGCAGCTAGCTTAGCCGTCACACTTCTACCACGACTGTGTAGAGACTGTCAACCCTGACCCCCGCATGCGCACCAGCACTGCCGCGCGAAAACAGGACTTTTCCACCCGGTTTTAGACTCTCAGGCTGTATTCCGTCCAGAACAAGATTAGTAATTTTAACTGTGGTTAACCTGAGTTCACGCTGTACGCTACTTGTCAGTAGTTCGATTTGAGAACACACATTTAGTAATGGGTAAAATTACAAAAAGCAGGGGGTTTACATCTAACCAAAAACAATAAATCAGTCCTAACTCAGGGTACACACATGACAATAATGATAACTACTTTAATTTTAGGAAGTTTTGTTCTGAATAAAATATGCATGTATATGTGTAAAAATAATAATAATTAAAAAAAACTGAATATGCAAACTAAAAAATGCTTAACTTTATATTACAAAAACAAACATTTTTCACGACTTCAGAGGGAAAGCATATTTATTTGCACTAACATCCCTTAGTGTTTCTGTGTGACAGCTAGGTTCCTGAATACACGGAACAAAATGTGAGCGTCCATTTTGGTTCAACTGTTGCTGCAAAGATAGTCAAATACACGAGAGATAAGCTTAATGGCCTACTTGGTCTAATTTATATGTACATCCACAATAGTTTCCAGTCGTCTTTTACAACTATGCGTACATCGATGTCCAAAGTGGTGTGTTATTTGTATGGGAAGTTACTTTAAGTGTACAAATGTGCAGTTACATATTAGTAAAGATCATATTGAGTCTATGTTTGTGGTTTTATGAGTGTGGTATATTTCTTATATGTATATTGCTCGTGTTGTAGGCATCAGTGAACACTGCACTGTTTAGTTTGGTAAATATTAGACGTCAGATTTAATATAATAAAGAATTGTTTTAAAAAACTACCAATACTAGGACTTCTTAAAGGCTGGCGACAGGTCTACTGACGAATATCGATCTAGTGTGGCGTATTACCACTTTAGGATCTTTGTTGTGGTCCGGGAGCGGATCCAAAATGGCGGCAGTTGCACGGCCCCCGCAGTAAAAAAAAAAACTGAACAGCGAGTGAATGAAGTCAGCTGACTCCAGCCTGCTGTCACGCACCGCAGTATCCAGCAATTCTCTCTCGAGGCAAGACAGCAAAGGGGACACCTCACGACCAGACGGTAAACATGATATTTATGTCAAAATACGTCGCGTACATATGTTGTAAATATATATAAGGATTTAGCCGTTGGATGGTGATAAAATCGTTTTGCTCTCTCGAAGTGATCAAACGGCAGAGGCAGCCAATTTTGAACGAGGCCGACAATTCACTCAGTGTTATTATTTCAAACGCTACCAAATAACCTACACAGCCAGCTTACAGTGTTTTTCTGTGTGGGGTCACGTTAGAATTACAGACCTGCCTATTCGTGATTTCACGGACGGAATTCAGTCTCTCCCCCCCGTGTTAATAAAGCTAGCTAGTTAACAATGTCGAGGAAACCTGCCAGATAGCACTGAAAACAGCTTCCAGGCAGAGACTTGTTTATTATTTGTCATAACCAGGCTTTCATTTTTATGTCTTTGATGTCACTGAGGTAGATCTGCTTTAAAAACGATCAGCAGCGTTGCTTGCTTTCACTTGGTTGCAGTTCACACCAGCATGTCAGGTTGTTTTGTGGTTATTTAACACATATATGCAACATTTCTGAGCTTATTCTTGCCCGCACATCATCTTTTAGTACACATAGTGTACTATCCCTTTGCTCAGAGGCCTATCTGAGTACTCGTGTCTCCCTCGTTTACAAACTCTCTTACTTTTCCCATTTTTAAAACAACACAAGAGACTTTTCCCTCATTAACAATCCACCACAGTAATCGACCAGCACATCAGATGATTTTTCATAGAATAGGGGTACACTGTCTTTATTGTGACTCATGCTCATTTTCTGCAGAGAACTGTAGTCAGGTGGGATAGCTTCTCCACACTTTTCCGCACGCAGTGATAATTTGTACTTCCCAGTTTTGCAACATGCCCGTTTTCCACTTCCTTAAAGCAGCTCGCAGAGTAACACCAGTCGGTCATGTGCCAAAATCATATGACCAAGTGTCTGTTCATCACTGTCATTTGAAGTTAGGCAAAAATGCTTCATTAGGATGTTTTTCTTCTGAAAAGCTGTAATGAACCTGCTAATGTTGCTGTAATAGACCTATTACAAGGCAGTATATTGTAATTCTTTTGTGATTTGTACCATTGTTATTAGTTAAGCAGGCGGACAGTTGTCTCTGATACAATAATCAATGGAATAACTAATATTATTATTCCACTATGTGCTGGAAAGCTTGTACAACAACCCCTCAGAGTTCTTCTTCAGGTTCAACACACAGATATCATCCTTTGGAAAGGCAGGGGATTTTCTTTTTCATCCGACACCAGACAGTTAGAGCGAGACCTTAGTAGGTGTTATCACTGCAGTTCTCCTATTGCTCTGTAGGTGGAGCTGTTTTACCAAAGTAAAGATGAGCAAGCAGCCTAGCATGAACAGGAAGGTTTTTACATCACCGGGAAGGGCAAAAAGAGGACGAAGAGAGGATGAAAATCAGGGGATGCAGAAAATATATAGTGTAAGCATCTGGGTTTGATCCACAGAGGCTGACACATAAAAACAACTTAACTGTGTGCAGAGCATCTGCAGTAAGCACTATGGGGGATGGGTTTATGTCACGACTGATGACAGCTTGAGCTTGTTTCTGTTTGCACAGCGCAAGATTTAGCATACATGCTATGTAGATATCTTAGAAGGGTATCACATCTAATGGGAGTCTGTTATATGGAAGACCAGCATGCAGTGCTCACATGCATGTGAGGGGAAAACATCGTAGCAGTAATTTGCTGCTCTGTAGGATTCCCCTCTAATGTTAGCTTGACACAGCACACAGACTGTAGTAGTGGACCTGTGATGTGTAGCTGATGGGGAGGAGTGGGAGAAGAGAAAGGTGGACAGCTCACTGAGAAATAAGGAGTCACGAGCATCAGTGTTGCTGTATTATCCGTCAGGTTTCTACAGAAGGCGGCATTAGCAAGGTGCCAGGGCAGCACCACATGAATATAATCTTTAATTTTTATACATTTAGAGCATGTTTTTTGTGAGTTAGAATGCAAAATAAGCCAATTGCTGACTGGTCTATTTCTGGGCTGGGTGGGCTTTCACCTAAAGGCCACTTTAGGTGAAAGATAAGGCACAGAATAACCTGTAATGCAAGGAAACAAAATGGTTTTCTAAATTGAGTTGAAGCATTAAATCACTGCGTTTGTTTAAAAAAAAAAAAGAAAAAAGCAGAAATGAAAGTTGCAGTTGTGGATTTTATTGTTTTCACAGTAATCAATTCACGTTTGCTTTAAAGTTGCTTTAAAGCTGCCAGGAGACACTGAAATTCTGACTTGATGATGTTTTCAGTGATTTTTGTCGCTCATAGGTCTCTTCTTCCCTTGTTTCCTGTCAAGACTACTAACCTGCGAAGATGGACATGTCCAAGCTGCCCAAGATCCGGGACGAGGAGAGAGAGAGCCAGTTTGGATACGTCCATGGTGTCTCTGGACCAGGTTGGCCCACCACACTCGCACTTAAATGCTTAGATATCTTTATAAAACTGTTTGTTTTATGAATTACAAAATATAGCTCTTGAATTTTTTCTCTTCTTTTTTGTACACCGTTTAATATATCTGCCCTAATAGCCTAATAATAGCTAGTATGGTCACAGGAACATCAAGCTGCTTGGTGACGAGCTTGTGTGTTTCATTTAATCACGCTTGGTAAAGTTTTTACTTCCTTTTTTCCTGTGGAAAACAGTAGAATGAGCACTCCTATCTTTTTAAACAATCGGAATAACTAACATATGATGTTGCAGACTCCTAATGTAATGTGAAAGCACCACAGTTTGTTTGGAATATCACTGCAATCCACTTATGCATCAACACTAAGGAGTGCGAATAGTCTAATCTCTTCTAGAATAACCTCATACTGGGGTTGGGGACGTAAACAGAAAAGTTCATCAGTAGAATATTATTTCCCTAAATGCATGTAGTTTCATCATAAAACCTGTGCTTGCGTTTCCAGTGGTGACGGCCACATCCATGGCAGGAGCAGCCATGTATGAGCTGGTTCGTGTCGGCCACAGTGAGCTGGTGGGAGAGATTATCAGGCTGGAAGGAGACATGGCCACCATCCAGGTGTATGAGGAGACGTGTATCCTTACTGCTAACACATGTCCATCATATGGTTGCAGCTAACTGCTTCCTGTTTGGAAAAAGTGCCCTAAAGCGCTTATCGCACAACCATACAGTGTAAACGCTTGATTTTGGTCTCTTTTGAAAGCTAAAACACTCTAAGCTTTACCCCCAGGCAGTTAGAATCACTCATAGCGTGTTGTCTACTGTCGCCTGTGGAAATGAAAAGCACCTGTACTCTCAAGTGAGGTGTCAGTCAAAAGCTAAGTAGACTGGCTATATTTTGCAATGACCATATCAAGAATGTTTACATGCAAACTGGTAAACATAGACGGCTCCTCTTTCAAAATTGAGCTTATTTATTTCCTGAGAGAGGATTCAGCCGGCGTGTCAGTTGGAGATCCGGTTCTGCGGACGGGAAAGCCTCTGTCTGTCGAGTTGGGTCCAGGAATCATGGGTTCCATCTTTGATGGTATTCAGCGACCCTTAAAGGACATCAACGACATCACACAGAGCATCTACATCCCCAGAGGGGTCAACATTGGAGCTCTCAACCGAGACCTCAAGTGGGAGTTTTCTCCTTGCAAGAGCCTGCGGGTACGAGTCAGTGATGCCTTCAGGTCTCCACCTTAAAAAAGATTTTATGGAGTAGCTTCACTGTGATTCTCTTCCCTTTTCTCACTGTTAGGTCGGCAGTCACATCACAGGAGGAGACATCTATGGCATGGTCTACGAGAACTCCCTTATCAAGCACAAAATCATGCTGCCTCCCAGGAACCGAGGCACCGTGACCTATGTGGCTCCACCTGGAAACTATGACGTCGCGGTGAGTTTCGCACTCCTCCAGCTCCGTCTGTGCTTTTCAAGCAGCTGTTTGGTGGTGATAATGTGTGTCTTTTTGCCAGGATGTGGTGATGGAGCTGGAGTTTGAGGGCGTTAAGGAGAAGTTCACAATGGTGCAGGTGTGGCCTGTCAGACAGGTGCGGCCTGTCACAGAGAAGCTGCCTGCCAATCACCCGCTGCTGACCGGACAGAGAGTGCTGGACGCCCTTTTCCCGTGAGGCCAGACCTCTCGTTGTTGTGTAAAAGTTTGTCCTAAAGTCAAGGCCTTTTGTTTTTGACTTTCTTTTCTGGGTGAAGATGTGTGCAGGGAGGAACCACTGCCATCCCAGGAGCCTTTGGCTGTGGAAAGACTGTCATCTCTCAGTCACTGTCCAAGTACTCCAACAGTGACGTCATCATCTATGTAGGCTGCGGGGAGCGTGGTAACGAAATGTCAGAAGTACTGCGAGACTTCCCTGAGGTCGGTGATGGTCGTCATAGCGTTACATCCCTTTTTTTTTTAAAGTGGATATGATTAAACTGGTACAGAGCTTAACTCGCATCATTGTCTGATCATCAGCTGACCATGGAGGTGGACGGAAAGACGGAAAGCATCATGAAGAGAACAGCGCTGGTGGCCAACACCTCCAACATGCCTGTCGCTGCCAGAGAGGCCTCCATCTACACAGGTAATCCTTAAAAAAAATACCTTTTTTTTCCCACAGTAAGAGGTATAAAATAACAGCAAACGTATGCCTCGCACAGTTCCAATGCTTAAGTTTTCCTGAGCTCAGTTCTTGATTGTTGTGGTAGGAATCACGCTGTCCGAATACTTCCGAGATATGGGATACAATGTCAGCATGATGGCTGACTCCACCTCCCGTTGGGCTGAGGCACTCAGGGAGATTTCTGGTCGTCTGGCTGAGATGCCTGCTGGTAAGTGTACTTTCTGAAGGAGGTAGAAATATATATATATATATGTACTTTTGAAATGGATGTACTCGTGTTAACAAACTCCTGTTGCACAAATTGAAGCTCCCAATAAATGCATTAGATAATGCAGTTGGGGTTTGATGCACTCTGCATGTATACACAGGACTGGACCCAAACTAGCCTATGCTCGGAAGTTGATTAATTTTGCATCATTTTGTAAGGACGGTCAAGTCTTTTTTTTGTTTCTTTTGTCAGACGGCTTAAAAATGTCAGAAACTGTGACAGAAAATCAGCCCATTAGGATTTCATATCTACTCAGGGACGTTCTCCTCTGACAAAATCACCGTTCAAGTAACTCAAAGGCAACGCCTGCGCAGTGACTTCAGCTAGACTTACATGTACGATGATCTCCAACAGACAAAGTTAGAAGCAGCAGAACGTCTTGAAGGTTTTTTCTCACACAGCATGGCGGCGGACATGCTTCTGTCAATAACTCGATTCCCCTCTCGTGTGTATATACTGGGACAAGATTAAATGGCCAGGCCGAGCTTTCGTAGCTCAACTCATCTGTGCTCGTAACCTGTGCTGAATGACAGACCTCACGATGGATTACATCACCCTGAAAAATTGTGTTGTGGTTTTAGTATGTCAAATAGATCAACACAGCTTGAATTGTGAGGCTTTGTAATGCTTTCCACATATTCTGCATCAAAATTTGAGCCTGGTGAGTGCTTTTTTTGGGGGAACTCTGCTTCATACAGCATTGTGTTCTGTGTCTGCCCACAGATAGCGGTTATCCTGCCTACCTGGGCGCCCGACTTGCCTCCTTCTATGAGCGTGCTGGAAGAGTGAAGTGTCTGGGCAACCCTGAGAGAGAGGGCAGCGTCAGTATTGTGGGAGCGTGAGTACCGCTTTCTGTCACTAGAGGGAGACTTTGTTCTCCACATCTTTCATGGGCCAGAGCACCTTAATGAAACTGTTTTCTTTGTTTGTAGCGTATCGCCTCCTGGTGGTGACTTCTCAGATCCCGTCACTTCGGCCACACTGGGTATTGTTCAGGTAAAGATTCAATTCAGGTCATACTTAATTGAACCGATCACCACTGTCAGCTGGAGCTGCTTTATCATGTGCCTGGTGCGTCTTCTCCCAGGTGTTCTGGGGTCTGGATAAGAAGCTGGCTCAGAGGAAGCATTTCCCCTCTGTCAACTGGCTCATCAGCTACAGCAAATACACTAGAGCTCTGGACGAGTATTACGACAAGCACTTCCCCGAGTTTGTGCCCCTGCGCACCAAGGCCAAGGAGATCCTGCAGGAGGAAGAAGATCTGGCTGAGATTGTGCAGCTCGTCGGAAAGGTAAATCAGGAAGGGGTTAAAAACACATTCTACAAAAAAAGAGTCACTCACTTCACCGCCGTCATGACGTTTATCATGAATGAAGTAATGATTATCATTCTCACAGGCTTCACTGGCAGAAACTGATAAAATCACACTGGAAGTGGCCAAACTGATCAAAGATGACTTCCTGCAGCAGAACGGTTACACTCCTTATGACAGGTAATAGCACAGCCTCAGTGGCATGCATTCAGTGTTTTTTCTCTAAAATAAACGCGTCTAAAAATCAGCTGTTTACTGATTCATCTGACTCTCCTGTCCGTCTCCTCAGGTTTTGCCCCTTCTACAAGACAGTTGGCATTCTGTCCAACATGATAGCTTTCTATGACATGGCACGGCACGCGGTGGAGACCACAGCCCAGAGCGACAACAAGATCACCTGGGCCATGATCAGAGAGCACATGGGAGAGATCCTCTACAGGATCAGCTCCATGAAATTCAAGGTGTGTTGTGGTGTATGTGAGAGTTTATAGTATGAACCCGCTGCTTCCGTTTGGGACCTCTTCAGACATCTTGTTTTGTGAGACGCTCTCTGAGACTGCATTTGTGTGTGTGTGTGCAGGACCCAGTGAAGGAAGGCGAGGCCAAAATAAAGGCAGAGTACACACAGTTGGTGGAGGACATGCAGAACGCCTTCCGTACGCTGGAGGAGTAGGGTCCCACTCTGACAGCCTTTCCACTTTCCATCTCTTGACCCGCTCCACTGCAGAATCACATTCCACCTCTGCGTATTCCCAAACCCAGTGTATGCTCCCCTGTGCTCCTTTGTGAGTGACTGCGTGTGTGTGTGCGCAATTTCATGTGGAGGGTAAAGAGAAAGATGTACTGTATTCATTTTTTATTTTTTTTTGGTGGCCTCACAAAGCCATACTCTGGATCCTCTGCATGGTCACTGGTCGTGTGTATGTGTCTGTGAGAGTTAAATGTGTGTGACAGGCAGATTTCATCGCCCTGTTTCTTCCTTTCTCCGTTTACATGATTTATGTGTGTAGCTGTATTGCTCTTCCTGAAGGGGATCGTTGAGTTGATGTATTGTAATTCACAGACCATCTGTACAGAAGAGTATTGAATATAAATTTAATAAGATCAGTCTATTTATTGCCAGCATTTTGACGTAAAGGCTTTCCTTTTTTTTTTTGTTTTTAATGGTTGTGTTTCACGCTGTGCAGTGTTGTGTACTTTGCTGTGTGAATGTGTAAGAGTCAGACTCTGATGTTCTGCTGTCAAACTGTTCCATCATGGTACTCCCAAAGAATTAAAACATGGGGGAGAAAAAAAACAACAACAAAGAATTGTGATGTGTGAGGATCTCATTGTTTCTAATGATGCTGTCTGTTCTGCTGAACTGGTTTCTCCGCATTTCACAGACACGTCGGAATTTGCAGCCCTTTGAATACACACTTGGATTTCATTTAAAGCACAGCTGAATTTAGTGCTAGTGGTTAAATGTTTCGATGAACTGATTTGGGATAAAAATATATTTTGCATTGTCTTGAAATCCACATCAATGCTTTCAAATGATACCGGGTGCTCTTTCAACTATTTTTGAGCGCAGTTTCGACGATCGCAACTTTTCCCATGTAAAATGCTACGATATTGGCATCAGCTTGTGCTTAAGTGGGCTGTAAACCGGAAGAGAGAAGTCGGGTTGGAGTCTTAGTAGTTGAGAGATGAGCGTCATCAAAGAGGTGACAACTCCCACAAGGTGCCGGATGAGACTCACCTGCGACAATAAGGCGGCGAAGAGGGCATTAAACGCACCAGCAGAGCACCACAGCAGCGCGAGACATTTTTTTAAATTTAGTTTTTTTTGTTTTAATTCTATAAATCTCGGTCAGGTTGACGGAACAGAAATCCTGGGTCCTCTCCGTGTCAGGTAAGCGACAGGTCTAATTTTGTGTTAGATAACCCGCACGAGGAGATGGAAAGATTGAAGTTTTTTTTTCTAAGGTGATTGATAACAGCGCGGGGCTTTATCTGATAATCACTCGTCTCGTTTTGTTAGACGATAACAGACGCTGTGAAATGCTACTCTATGTTGAATACAAATCTGATAATTTAATGACACGTTTTGCAATTTACTCCAGGTTTCTGTTCACTGTTCATACTTACACATCCTAAGTATAGCTCTCCAGTTAAACTGGTTCTGCAGCAGTGACGCGGACCTCTGCTTTGGTGCTGCTTGATTTGCCTGATTGATGACGCTGTAGAAGTTTTGAGGCTCTTAAAATGTAACTCTCAAAAGACCCACGCATGGTTTTTTTTTTTTTTTCCTATTTATGTAATTTCTTGCAGTTCCACAGATGCCAGCACGGGGTTTAAATTTAGGCTAAATCACCCGTATTCCTGTTTTGAATTAATCTTGAATATATGCAGAACTGTAGATTAAATGTAGAGAATTATCATTCCTAAATTTGTGGAAGGCAACACCGAGAGCTTATCCCAGACATCATATTTACATTTCACAGATATTCACAAATATCCGCGGTGCAGGTTGGTCCAGGTGTAGCCTCATTACTTAAAAGTTAAAAGGCGATGTTGAAAGTCTGTTTTCCAGACAACCTTCAAACAGGTGATACTGATTTAGTCTTTTTGTACATGTCTGCTTTATATTTGTATAAATTCTTATTTGAAGTGTGACGCCAGCATTTTAAAATCTCTTGTTCTCAAAGAGATTATGGACTCTGGTCACACCTACTCCATCTCAACGTGTAAAGCAGAAAATGTTCATGTCTCAGCAGTCCAGCAGATGAGATGGACCAGTCATCCAACCGGTCGGGAGTGGGCAGTGATGATATAACAGATGAAACGGCATCCCTGGTGGACATCGGGTGGAGCTCTGAGGAAGATGTAAGGGGGGGAGGGGGATAAAAAACAAACTCCACACTGTGTCAGCTAACATGCAGCTCCTTAAAGAATCTGAGAGTGGCATGTGTGACTTTTACAAAGTATCCTTCTTATAAAGCTCAAGTGTAGCTTGAATTAAACTGAGATGGAAAATCATTCACTGCCCTCTTGTGGCTCAGATTCCTTCTCTCCACCGACAGTACAAGAGTGATGTGTATGTTTTACCTGACGCAAAGCCCATAGGGCCAATAATACGGTTTATCATCTACTCAAACTCACCGTAGATCTCTTTTTAGGTTCTTTTACTTTTTTATTCCTTGTTTGAATCACATCGGCTCTATTCAAACTAATTTGGCTAAAATAGAAAATAAATCAAACAAAACAAAAAAGGATTCATTTGAACTGTATCATTAATGTTCACGTCTCCTCCGTCAGAGCTCCGATACTCAGGGACAGTGTCTAGCAGCGCCTCAAGCTCCTCTGCAGAACTACAAGCAGAGGCTTGAAGAGTTTCAGAGGCTGTTCAGAGAACTGCCTGAATCTGAGAGACTCCTAGTGGGTAAGTATTTAAGGCTGCCTCTCATGATGAAAGCTGAAAATGCACATTATTCTGTTAATCTTTCAGTAAGTTTCTGTTCCACTGAAAACACAAAGTCTGTACTATTAAGGGTGGATAACTCGCCATGTGAAACAGCGTATTCACTAAAACCTCTCGGGCTCCTAAAAATGGTCGTTTTAAGTTGTATCTAAGGGAAACTTGAGTTTATTTCCACGGCTGTATTGCTGAATCGGATGGATTGAGGCTGTGGAAATATTCTCCCAGCATGCTTTTTAAGCTAAGATTTTATAAGCAGTCTGTATCATTGCTTTCCTTTCTTCATTATAGTCCGCCTATTTTGTCACCCCCTATGAAAACTCTTTTGTAATTATTCATCTTCTCATTGCCTTAAAAGGAGTCACATTCTATGTGTGCTTACATTGAACCAAAAGAGGTTAAATGACACTTCAGGGATGCTCCGTTTTCTCCACAGACTATCCGTGTGCTCTCCAGCGAGACATACTCCTTCAGGGACGCCTCTACCTTACAGAGAACTGGATCTGTTTCTACAGCAATGTGTTTCGAGGCACAAAGGTAATGACACTGTTCAGGAGTACACTGTGGAAGTGAGCAGTCCACACATCGACACATGCAGGCAAAACGTAATGCACAAAAATAGCACATGACTGTACTGTATTACAGAGCTGAAAATAGTCCACTTCATATTCGTAAGGCTTTTTTGCATTTGAAAAAAAAAAAAAAAAAGATCCACTTTAAGTGTGACAGCTTTGTTCTAAAGTACAAAGCGCATTGTGCTGTAGTTATGGGAAACAAATTGTCCTGAAACACAGTTATGATGCTTATGGCTTTGTTGCCGTTTCTGCTTGTAGTTAACCAAGCATTATAAGAGGTTCTACAAAAATACAGCCCATATTTGCAGTGATTTACAGTTAACTTGTAGAAGACAGCTCATATACAAAAGGTAAAAAGTACTGATTAAGTTTCCAAAAAAAAGGACTTCTACATGCTGGAAGATCAGTTTTTCACAGTATTCTTTAATGAACATCATTCCTTTTTTTTCTTTTAGATGATATTGTCTCTTCTAGATATCACTGGTATGTCCAGAGAGAAAACTGCTCGACTGATTCCCAATGCTATCCAGATTTACACGGGCACTGAGAAGGTATTTGGGTCGGAAAGCAGTTTATCAGAATGCTCTTCACATTTGATGCACAAACACAAGTATGCTGTATATCTTCGTTTTCTTTCACCCTCAGTACTTCTTCACTTCCTTCTCAGCGAGAGAGAAGAGCTATCAGAGTGTTTTCCGCATGTGGCAGAACACACTGTTGGACAAGGTATGGCTCCCACTATCTATACATTTCTACAACGCAGACACTCGTGAGTGCCATGTTCCTACTTCATGTTGGACTAACAACTGCTCATAGTGGTTTAGCAGTTATCCCTGTTTCATAGCTTCCACACACATGTCAAGGTAAATATATTCTGCAAGACTTTTTTTTAAAAGGCCGTCCACGCTATAGACATTTCTGTTGTCTGGTATCTTGAATGTCAGGCCTTAAAGGGGAACTCCGGTATTTTCAAACCTAGACCTTATTTCTGGCATGAAATATGTTTATCTACTCACCGAGAACAGTTTGGTGAAAGTCGGCATCCTTCGGAAGCTATTTAGATTCTTCGAGATCCATATAACGGAGTGAACAGGGCAAAGACGATGAAGCCTCTAAATAAGGCATTAGCTGTCTTTATTTCACCAATACTTTAAGACGAATGAATGAATAAACGCGTACTATTGCACTGTTAGCTCATAGCTGCAATGTTGTTGTTATTTGCGGCTATCGGGGGGGCTTATAGAGGGCTTTCTACACACTCGTCTACTGGTATGACGTCATCGATGTTCGCCCCTGCAGCATCCCCTTTAAACCTTCCAGAATATCAACAGGTCTGTTACAAAGCACTTATCTAAAAGGTTCAGAGTACGCGTCGTACTGCCTCAGTCACAGACAGTCTTTGAGGTGACCGGTGTTCTTCTGCTCCTGGCACGAAGGCCAAAGATCTGCACACCGCTGCATACATTTGTTTGCTTTTCCACAACCTAAGGTAACTTGTTTGGAGGATTTAACCACGTGTGTCTGGTATGTAGTTAGAAATAAATCCATCCCAGCTTTTACCTAGTTTTTTGTACAGTAAGAGTAAAACTTAGATGTGCTCTCTTGCACTTAGAGTTGCTATTTGCAAAACGGCATGTAAGATGTCCTCAACTAATAATTACATGAGATGTTGAAATATTTGAAAGGCTTGGATAACAATATTTCAAATGAGTTTCAGTGAAATTGTTGAATACTTGCGTAAATGTAGTTGAAACTTTTTAGGCCTGGACGCAGTTGAGTTGTGCGCTTTTTGTATGTCATTGCTGGAAGTAGTTGGAGAGTTTGGCCAAGATATAGAACAACGTCTCCCTTCTTAACCACGTCTTTACAGCTATGTTCATAGCAGACAGTTTTAGCGGGTTGAGAGAGCAACTCTTGTTCATCTCACTCCTCTCTTCTGTGGGATGTTCCTCGTTTGAGATCAGTTTTATAGCTTTGTGTGTCCATGTAAATTTGGGCACACATTTCACTCAATAACCCTCTAAGACTGTTGTGTGGTATGAGAGAGCATAGATGCTAGCCTGAAAGCTCACACTACAAGATGCAGATACTATCTTTTCCCTTTTCTGCCATTCATCCATGGAAAGCTGGTACCAGTCCTTCTAGTCATGCATTGAACTGGCCGAGGTTAGGATAGCCTTGCATTACAGCGAATAAGTAACTTTAGCAGTGAGCCAGAGGACGAGAGATGAGTCAAATTATATTATAATTCCTGTTATATATTGGCTTCATTGTTGGTCCATTGTTGGTTTTAAGTTTCTAAAGGATACTTTTCTGAACTGTTGTTTTTATTGGTGAGGTTTTACTGATATGTACAAGTTTCTGTTGTGATGGTGCTTCTGGTGCTGCAACTGATGCTTTATTCAGTGATAAATGGGAAATTGAACTTTCAGTTCTGAAGGAAAAATCTGGGAATGCCAACAAGAAGTTGGATTTCCTAATGAGTAATATAAAACATTAAACTGTTTGACTATTTTTTTACCTCATTATTTGAATATAAGATTAATGTAAATGTATTGAGCTATTCAGTTTATAGTTTTTAGTTAACTAAGAGCCAGTAATGTTTAATTTAACTTGAGTGAAGCAGAATTTTCACAAGACAAGTATTATGAATCTGACTTCTCAAAGCGAAGTTGTTGTATTTTAAACTCACAAAAAGGGACTATCAGAATGCACTCTGTTAACCTTGATCACATAAGGCAGGCTATGCACTAAACCTTTTTTTTTTAATTACTTTGATTTGGTAGAATAGAAGTACTTTATTCATCCCAAACTGGGAAACTTCTTTGCAGTAGCAACATTTACACCACATCTGCTCAAATAGCTATGGTGCCCTCGTTTTAGTTCTTTATAGCTCTTTAGCAAGGACAATCATTCAGAGGAGCTCATTTAAAAAAAGTGAGAAATGAACTTGAGCTTGTTCATTTTTAGGATGGTGAACTTGGTTCATAATTTGAAATAGTCAACTTTGAACTTGAGTGCAAATTCAGGTTTAATCCGTGTAAACTGAACATTGACTTCTTGTAAAGTGTGAACTAGCACAGCAGGGTTGTATTTCATTTCATTAGTTGGCTGGTTCATTAGATAGCCAAATATATGCTTTACAGCTCAGATAATGTTTTTTTCTTTCTCATGTCTCTTGCAATAAAAGCAGGTGAGACAAAACGGTTGAGGTGTCATTTTTGAGTCGGTTTATGGTGAATTATGACCATACATATACATGCTGCAATGTTGCTTGAAAAAATGGTGTTAACAGAAAATCAGTTTAAATATCAGAAGAATATTTTTTTTTGCCAACCCTTTGCATTGTTGAGAAAGAAACTGCCATAAACGGGAAACGCAAACGCAGCACGATTTCCTCATCTGTCAGCGAGGATTATGAAATAACCGCCAGGTAGGACTTTAACTCTTTAATTTGATCTATGCGCAAACGAGCCTATTTTTGAGAACAGGCACTATGGCAGCCCTCCCACAGGGGCGTGGGTCTGTTGATCCGGGACACAAACACCTGTGTTAAAAACATGAAAGTTCATTGACCCCCTGCAGGTGTGGCCACGAGCGCTAATTTGCATCGACCACCTCCCCCCGGCTAACCCACACGGAGCGCCCTCGTCGCTCCGCTTAACTCGGCGCTGAAGCTGTCTGTGGGGTCGCTTGAAAACGAAAACGGTCGCTAAACGACTGACCGAGCGAGCTTTTATCTCATTTTCGTCTGGCTAATTCTGGGCGGCGCGTCTCTACGCTCAAATCCAGGACTTCCCGAATGTGCGACGACACCACGTTACACATTGCTGTCTGACGGCCAGTTAAAGCTCACAGCTGCGGCAACATGACCGCTGACAGGTGAGTGGGTCTCACGCTTTCTGTAGGTTTTAAAATGGAACGCTACAACCCCGTTTGAGGTCCTTTTGTGGCAAACCGTTCAGTTCCCCGTCGGAATTAACAGACCTCCTTCTACCACTTTATATGTAAAGTTGTTTTTCCTTGACTACCTGCAGCCCGTGTCGTTCTACTCGGATACTTGCTCATATTAACTGCTTTTGGCTGTCGGGGGTTAACACTGAAATGTGAGACGAGGACCAGAGCGCTGGCAAACAAGATGTGCAGGTTGTTTATCTGTCATGGAGATAAGATTGTAAACTATATAGTGCAGAGGTTAGACGTTTCCAGGATATTTGCACCTCCTTCAGGTTAGTTTTACGTTCACCTTCTGGTTCCTGCGTGTGGAGGGGAAAGTGTACATTGGACTAGTTTTAAACATGCCTTGAAGCTGATGTTTCCATGTTCTTGTGTCGCCTCCTTCCCCAGCCTCTGACCAGCTTGGAGTTGTGGCAGATGGTTAAACAGCATTATGGGAATGATCTGGGTCTGAGTCATGAAGAGATGGAGAGTTTACAGGTACCAGCGGAATCAAGCGTCCAGACCAGGTAAGTAAATTTGCATCTGCTCTTCTGAACTCGAGTCCTTGCAAAAAGAAAGTATTTCTAACTTGATTTGAACCCGTTTGTCTGCAGCCTGCCACAGAAGCCTGGTGGTGGTGATGGTCTCAGGAGGCTGGAGCGCCCCCAAAGCCTTCGACTCCCAGGCTTGGAGCATGGGCCACTAGAGAGCTCCACGCCTCAAGGGGAGGACCTTCCCTCCCCAATTGTCTCACAAAGCACTCCCAACGCGGTATCTAAAGTTGTTTGTCTAACACTGGGTGACTTTTTATGTATTTAGAATAGAACTGTATTTTTAACTTTTTTTTTTTTCTTTTTGTGTGTCCTGTTTTTCCTGCAGGATGAGTCTCACAACACGCCACATCAACAGCTTCGCCCTTCTCTCTCGCAGGACCACCAGGCTACAGAGAGGCTGTCCAAATGCTCCTCCAACTCTCTTGACCTCAACGCAAACGAGAACAACTTGTCCGAGCAAAGCGGCTCAGAGAGCACCGAAGAAGGTGGCAGACCACAACCCTCAAAGCTTGACGACTTTTTTGTTTTTTCACTTTCGACTACTTTGATGAATGTTTCCCTCTACTTTCTTTTTGAACCCAACAGTGGAAGAACAAATCGGCCAGCCCCAGGCACCAGGTCGACTGTATCTCAACAAGGTTTTCCACATCAGTGCAAGCAAAATGTTTGAGCTGCTCTTCACCGACTCCAGCTTCACCCGCAGGTTTATGAGCGTCCGTAAGATAACTGGTAAGGCCTTTATTCTGTTTTTCCCTTTTGTTAACCTAACCCGCTCAAAAGCTTTTGAGTGCAGTTTCCAAGGTTGCCTTTTATGCTTTCAGATGCCAGACTTTCTGCTTGGCAAAAAGACCCCTCCGGAAACATAAAGCGGACTCTGAGCTACACTATAACCATCAGCAACCCTCTGATTGGGAAGTCCTCCACTGCTACAGAGACCCAGGTGTGCACACATCCGTGTGACGCGTTTCCGCTTGAGTGGATAGATAAACAGGGTTTTTGGGTGAATTATGGCCTGCTACTCATGCATACCTAAATCATCTCTCAGATGCAGCACAAAGACTCCAAAGATGGCCAGTATTACGTCGTTGATTCAGAGGTGTACACTCATGACGTTCCCTATCATGATTACTTCTACACACACAACCGGTACTACATCATAAGCAACTCAAAGAAGAAGTGTCGACTGAGGTGACGTATAACTTTATCAGTTCATCTGTCGACGTTTAGGTTTGCTCCGACTGACTTGAAATGAACATTTCTGTCGTTATATGCTGTCAGGGTGTACTCTGATGTGAAGTACAGGAAGCAGCCATGGGGCTTGGTCAAGTCCTTCATTACCAAAAACTCCTGGAGCGGCATTGAGGATTATTTCCGACAGCTCGGTGAGTGTAAAGTCTTGTCTGGACACTGCAGAGGCAGCACTTCCCTGTTATTTTATCTGAGCTTGAGATTTGATATGAACCATTTCATATCACTGCTGTGTATTATATTACTGCTGTGTTGGCAAGAGGGAGAAATGAAAGATAAAGGGAAATATTACCAGCTTGGCTGTAGTCGTTCTTTTCAGTCACTTTGAATGCACAGCACACAAAGCTGGGGCTGGAAGCCGTTAGTGACTGTATAAATTTTTTTTTTAACAAGGATTTTCTTGTGTTCAGTTACTCACATGGATTACATAAAAGATGGGTTTAATATGGAATACCACTGATGGTCACTTGCTTTCTCAAAAAAAACAACTCTGGGTTGGCTCTGAGGAAACAAGTCAACATATTTTTCAGCAAAACTTTGTCACCGGCTAAATTCCCTCCATCCGATCAGTGTTTTGGTGCTAATCGCGACCTGCTTCATTGACATGCTTTCTACAACAGTTTCTTTTCTGGGTCTCGTGATTCCACAAAAATCTGCGTCGACATCTTCATGTAGCCAAAAATGTGACAAAGTGGACTTTATGAAGTGCATAAACTGTGAACGAGTTAAGAAAATGTAGTTTTTCTCTTACTTTGTGATATTGTTCTATTGAGCATGTTTGTAGACTTTATTGGTGAGAGCCTGTGAACGGGTGATTTGCCGTATTCGTACATTTATCATTAAGAATAGTATTGCTGGCGCAGCTGCTGCTCCTGTTGCTGTCACAGTCTTACTTTCGCATGTCCATTTGTGGAGTGTGGCAACGTTGTAGTCGGACTAGTGTCTAATTAATGGAGCTGCATACATGCCTGTTAAGACATGTTGACACATTCTAAGCAGAAAGGCACAGGTGTGCTGGTGATGGCTGCATTCCAGTTGGGGTGAGGTGGTACTGTTGTATGTGTTTGTTCATTATTAGTTTACAGGGCCACTAAAATGGGTGTAGACATTGTTGGTGTTGTTCATTATACCTCTGCTTTTCATGCCATCTCAACTGTCTGCTGTGAAAAGGCCTATTGGTCTGCAGACATAAAACATGAGATGGCATCAGGAACTCTCTTTATAGTTGTTGCATTGTGGAAGCAGAGAAAGAGGGCGCATTGGGGGCGTTTGATCAACATTTTTGGGAAACAGCCCAGGAAGTTAAATGACTGAACTGGTATATCTGCCAGATGTGTATGCACTGTTTTTTCTTCCCTTTATCCAGACAGTTTTACAGCATCTTAGTTGGATTAAAATATGCTAACGCTTTCCACCCACATCTCCGCCTCTCAGCACTTCCTTAGAAACTAGAAGGGGCGCCAGAGCGATTGCAGAAAAATAATTTTGAGTAGCCATGTTCTTGAACAGCTTTCTGCATGTGTAAATGATATGATCAATAACAGAGGCACGTTACTGATTAGGCACCCCCTCACCACACAAAACACTCGCGCTACATAATCGAAAGTCATTGTAACCTTTTTACTGTGATCTGATTACTGTAACCTTATTGTTATGAATGGGCGGCGCCAGTCATGTGTCTACATACCCCTCAGAAAGCAGGTAGTTGCACCCCTGATTTGACCTGTAATGCTTGCTCAACAATTTTGCTGTTTTGTTTTGTTTTTTTCCCCTACATGTTTGTGGCCCTGTGGTGACACAGAAGCACAATTGCTGGAGGAGGAGGCAGAGTTGAACCAAGCTGGTGGAGAGCTGGGGAAGATAGGAGGGCTCCGGAGAAGGAGGCGGACTTACAGCCGAACTCTGTCAGAGCACATAAAGCCCAGTAAGCAGTACGGCCAAGATCCTGACAAACACAGAGATGGCAACATGGGTACTGACAACTTTGATAGTTTTTCTTCTTTTTTTTTCAATGTATTGCGTGTAACAAGAACAAGTATTTCTAGTGATGCCAATAATGAGGCCCTGAGCACATTATAAATGCGTCTGAATCTAAGAATGGAGCTGAACTGATACCTCTGCATTTGTCCCAGTTGCTACAGTTCAGTCAAAACATTTCAAAGCCGTCATAACTGCTCAAGTATGACAAGCGTCATCATAGGTGGAGTTACTGTCTTATTGGATTTGACACACTCAGAAAATTGCAATTATCTTAGGCTGTTGCATAATGCTGCCCATATAGGGGATTAAATGTGTTGTTAGCAGCACACGCATGCAAAGCTTTCTCATTGATTACAGTCCTGGTTTTGTTTTCAAGCTGTCTGCATGATTTTTAAAAATGTATTGATATTTTCTGCTGTGTCCCAGGCCCCATCGATATGACGGGCTCCTACACATGGAGCACTACTACGATAGTGGCTGGCATGAGTATGATGTAAGTTGACAACTTAGAAACACAACTGTGAAATAATGTTCTGTTTGTGTATAAAGCTTGTAAATGTTGTTTCAAGCTCTCGAGTGTCTGGATAGAAGTTCTGGTTTTAACAGGTGGTTGTTTGTGTGGCAACCTCTGGTGTCTGCAGTGTGCTTCTAAACTCCCGTCTCTTTTTGTCATTTTGCCCTCCAGTGGTCAGTTTTAACTCGATGCTTTCCTCCTCTCTCAGTTTGCTGCTTCTGACTGTTCTGAATCTGGGATTGTTCTTTAAACTGTGGGCCATGGAGGATGTGGCCCACCGCATGTATCTGACCACAAAGCATCGGCTGAGGGAGAGGAGCGAGGCAAGGTCAGATAGCTTCTTGCTGTTATTTTGTATCCTGTGTATTTCTCTGGATTGCTCACAGAACAGTCAGTCATTGATGCAATCTTTTCGAAAGCTGAGATCTCATTGGTGGATGGGAGGGGGTGTTTAGATTATCTGTGATGCAGCTCAAATTCAAGAGAGCTCATGCTCTAATAACTCAGTGTAGAGGCTTCCTTTCTGCCAGCCTCTATCTTGCATTTTGTTCACTTCCTTGTGTGTTCTGCTGCATTCGTGCAGCAAAAGTAAACGTCTTATTGTGTACATATGAATGAGTTTCTTCTTTCTCCGACAGCTTGGCAACCGAATATGGTCCTAAACGGAGACCTGGGTTCGGGAGCAACGAGGACATGCAACTACTGAAAACTGTCCTGCAGGACTCCATTAACCTTTTAGAACAGGTAGGATGGGGTTTAAACTGGGGTGCTTTGCATAATGCTCACTTGTAGGGCTCATTTGATCGTGTTTGTGTGGGGTGATGGTGAAATTGGCAATACTTAAAAAAAATAAATATATATATAATATAGTGAAGTAAGTGGATTTACTGCAGGTGGTTATAGCTTCACAGTTAATAAATATAGGGATGGGATCTGTTTTTCTTCCTCTTTTAAGGATAAATATGTTGAAGTTGACCTATAGCCATGAAAATGATAAAATAAATCTGTTTTCAATAATTTAGTTGCAGAAATCCATCATATAAATGCACGGTTGCACTATTTAAAAAAAACAATTTACAGCAGGAGCTCCAGCAGCTGAGTCGGTTGTTCTTTCTCTGCAGCTTCGCAGCTCTCTGGTGGTGCTCCAGCGGAACTTTGCTTTAGCCAATCGAACAGCAGTACCGCACTGATGTGACCACACCAGGCGCCTACCGAGAGGCCTGTCCCCAGCTCTGTGGAAAGACGAGGGGACAAAAGCACCAGACTTCCTCTGAGGAATTCCCTGGTATCCACAGGGTGTTGCTATGTAGGCATCCCTAGACGTGTGCCATACGTAGCCAGGGGTTACGCATCAGGTGCCAGGATGTTTTTAAAGCTGTAGACTGACTCTCAGAGGAGGACGACTAACATCAGACTCAGGTGCACATGGAGCAGCAGGTTTAGACTTCTTTGGGATGCTGTTGGCTCATTTTTTGTGATCTTAAACTATATTTTAATGCCTTGTGCCACATACAATGAACTACTGTAAATACTTTAAGTTTGAGAAATATTTAAATTAGTATTTTTGTGAAGATTTTTAATTTTTCCACAAGTCTTGCAAAGACTTTTTTTTTTTTTTAATATTTCCAATAAATACTGTTTAATCAGTGACTCAAACTTGAAAATCTATTAAATTTGTCATCAGAAGTAATTTTCTTTTGTAAGCTGTAGCTGATGTACACCGATGCTGCTAAAGGTGTCTTTTTGTCTACACACAATTGATTTCTATTTCGGTGATAAGGTCCTGCTCGGCTGAGACATGCCTGATCCACCTCAGCCGTGTAGAATTTAGGGTTCTTTTAAATTTTGTCAGAGGTTTAGGGTGACTTGGGACCGTCTATGTACTGCACAGTCCACACTAAATGCAAGTTTCTTATGTTTTTCAAACTTGTGTTGTTTTTTTTCCCTCATTAGTTGGTGATGCTTACTTGCCACGGTGAGCCTTGTTTAATGTTTACACAGTTCTACATTATTTAATGTTGGACAACGCACAGTTTTGCTCCGCTGCCTCTTCCTCATCCTGTACATACGAAACCATTCATTTGACCTGGACTTTGTTTATTTGATTGCCACTTTCTGCACTCAAATGTTGTTTTAATAAAGTCTTTCTCACCTGATATCTTACTTTTTCTTGAAATATTTTAAAATGCTCTATTTTCTTAATTTAATTTCTCCAAGTTCTCACTTTGGTGTATATTTGGATGTGAGAAATGAGGAAACTAACAGACTTATTCACAATGTCTGTGTTCACTGATTGAACAGCTTTTAGTTCCAACATACTGTTTTAAATAAAACATTTTAAAAAGTTATTTAAAGCTGTACAGACTGCTTTCTGCTGCTGGATAAAGATTAAGTTGAAACAGAAGCCAAACTCCTTTCCTGTCTTTTGTCACAAGTGAAACATGACACAGGTAAGAGTGTCTTTAATTATTGACCAGCAGCCCATCTATGGATTCCTGGAGGAAATATTATATTGCCCTTATGTCTTTGTGACACATTATCTCAAGCTTACTCTTTTTACGCTGGTTGAGCAGATAGTTACAAAACCATTGAGTTTTATCTTGAAATTCAATTTATACTACATTACCTGGTTATTTGTCTAGCATTAAAAAGACACAGCACCACTTTGAGGGCAAAAAAGGTTCCTTATGTTCTAGTAATCCCAATTAAAATAGTCATATCCATATTTCACAGTAACCCTGCTGTGGATATTGGGGTTTCTTTTCTTCTACACACCTACAGCCATAAGTTGGGAACCAATGGACGACAGCCCCATTACCAACCAGTCAGAGGTATACTCATGCTTGGCCATAATATCCCCAATTATATGCCGTCACTTTTGACATTACAGTATACGTGTACTTTTTTTCAAATATTTGTATTTTGACCATAAAAATGTGCGACATGTCCCTCTTGTATGTGACACAACATATGAGTATGTGGGAGGACACGAGTCCTGGGCGGGGTAAGTCTTCCTCCTTTTGACGTCAGGAGGGGAAACAGTTCACTTCAGCAGTTGAACCTCAGGACAGTCCTCCAAACCGAACCAAACCAGAACGTGGAAACAGCCCCGGAAACGAAGCTCCCGGTCGACTCATACACGGACGCAGCCTTCAGTTTCATCAGCTTCCGTCCTTCTTGTGACTTTCGCGGCACACCGAGCGTCATGTAGCGAGAAGAAACGCCGGATACGACCGCTGCTGCCCGGGAACAAGACTTCCGTTGACAAGGAGCCGTTTCAAGCGATGTCTCGCGCTCCTGGGAGCATCAGAATGTAGCAGCCCAGTGTTCAGGTATGTTAGAGTGTCTTTGAGGCAGCACTGTGCCTGGTTTGAGACAGGTAAAATAACTGGCAGCGTGGGTTAACTGGGACCTCCTGTCAAGAGATAAGTGTTGAACATAAAAGTGTTAGGAAGTCTTATTTTATAGCTCAGCAGGTTTCCTTTTATATATTAACTGTGTTTACAGTACCCGGAAACCAGACCCACCCAGTCGATAGTTGTTTTCTTTACTATCCAACAAACGTTTGTTGTTTTCTGATAAGTTTTAAGGGCACGGATGGTTTAATCAATTCAGAATACAGAATGAACGATAAGTGGAAACCCTACAGGTGAATGGGGCAAATATTTGCAACTGATATACAAATGACACTTCCATGAAATTTGTCCAACTGATTAAAAGTTTAAGGCATCACTCATCCCCACCAAAAAGGTGTAAACCAAAGAGCTTTCAGTGCTAATTGCTGATGGCAAATAAGGACAATTGTGGCACACAGTTGCTGGGTTGGCAGCCTATGTTAACAGCCTATTTTCACAGTCCCACCTGTGAATTAACTCTAAGAGCCGCAGCTGCCTTCCTCTTTCCTCTCAGGGGCTTAAAAAATATCTTGTACCAGTTGCAGTTGAGAAACACTGCACACCTCTGGCAGAAACTGCTGGGCGCTACAGTGGCAGTATGAATCATTGCAGCCCTGCTTATTTTTATTTATTTATTTCCTTTTCTTTTTTTTTTTTTGTCATGGAGCAGATGTGCCTGCTGTTTGGTGCCACCACACACCCACTAATCAGTAGGTGTGATACAGCCGGTAACCACGGAGATGCTGCAGAGTCACTGGTGTGAGACTGTGGTTATTATGACTGCCGAAAACACCTCAAACTTAAATCCATTTGTACAATAAGATCTGCACTGGTGGCAGGGCTCTCGTGCTGTAAATTATTACAGCGTGACAGATGTGTGACAGATGTGTGTGAAGCGTTCAGGGTTGGGTTGGGTCAAATAACCGGGGTCTGCTTCGCAGTGCTGTGTGGGAAATTTTTTAGCTTGGAGCCACTCCATAATCTAAAACACATGCAAATGGATGATAATCTGCTGTATGCGCAGATCATTTCAGCAAAGTGGGCTTAAAGAGGACTTCATTTATTGTGTTTTACCCCCTGAGGCTCAGTGTAGTTAATGTCAAAACCTTTTTTTCTTTTTTTTTTTACAGGCTGTGGTGCTGTCTGTCATGAAGAAGCGAGCGAGCAAGGTGCTAAAGGAGGAAGAGGAGGAGTCGGAGTCGGGCCTGTGCTGCTGCGAGTATGTGAACAGACACGGAGAGCGCAGCCACGTCGCAGCCTGCTGCTGTGACTGCGAGGACCTGGATGATGCCTGTGACAGGTGAGAGGAGGGAAGCTGATGCTGGGGCTGCTGTTTGTGGTCATTTTTCATTGGCCGTTGATTTGTAGTTTCTGAAATGTCAGAGAAACAAACAAACAAACAAAAAAAAAACGGAGCTTAAATAAGCATCTGTAGATTCTCTGTTTTATCCAGACAACAGTCCGAAAGGTTACCATGACAACAGAGCATAAGAAGCCTTCATATTTGAGAAGCTGGAAACAAAGGTGTTTACTATCTCCACCTTTGCTCGTTGTCTCTCTTTAAGGTTGTGGTCTTTTGGTTGGTTGAATATTCAGTTTGTTTCAGACTGAAAAAATGTTTTTTCTTGTATTTTCAATGGCCCCTTGGAGCAAAAAATACTTTTCTGTTACCCCTACGCACACATCACAGTGTTTCAGTTGCACCTTCTTTGGTCAGTGCTGCAGCATCACGGTTATTTAGCTTTCATATTACTGATTTTGAAAGCTGCCGGTATGATGCGACTCATAGTTGGTCTGAAACAGGACATGAGGATATCGGTTTTGACTCATGATTTGCCTCAGCTGGGATCAAGTTGAGGTGTGTGGCCACCGCTGTGATGACGGTATGTCTTTAAAGATAACAGTATTAGTCTTTTGGCCAACGCTATTATCCCTAAATACAGATGCTGTCTTAAAAGCTGAGAGAATGTTTAATTAAAATTCCCCAGTGGCAACTGAACAAGACACCTTTTAAGACCTTTCCCCTCTGGGAACACTGATGTTAAAGGTGGTGCAACCTGACCAGCTGGATCATAACAAGCCTGTATAATTGGCACAAGGGATGATGTAAACAGCACATCATCACCGTGGACCAGAGTAAATCTGGACTTGTCAGACCACACAACTTTTTTCCATTACTCCGGAGTTCAGTCTTTTTGATCCCTTGCAAATTGAAACTATTTTTTCTTTGATTAAACCCATTGATGTGTGGTTTTCACACATTCTTCCTCAAAGGTGATGGTTGACCACTGTACTTTCAGGTTTAATAATGCGTCGGACAGTTCTTAAAACATTTTCAGAGTTTCATAATTCTCCTTTGTTGTGTTTGCCTGATGCAGGCCAGTTATTGGACACATCTGAAACAGAGTAATCAGAGTTTGGTTTTAAAGGTTTTATTTTTAATTGTCCTGACAGCTGAACTGGCAAGTATATTACCAGCCTCAGACATTATTTGCATTCTAAGATTTGTCTGATTTCACAAACATTTACTTGTCATTGGAGGTGCTAATAGCATTCATCAGCGCAGTGCAGTATCGATAAAAATACCATTGATGATCAAATGTGTATAAAAGTGTATATGGGTATCCTGGTTAAAAGGAAGTTCTTTGCTCACTCAGGTTTCTGAAGAGGGAGCCTCAGAAACCTGAATCCCTGTCACAGGTGGCTGAAGTCGTCTCAGATCGGATTCGTGTACCCTGGTTGTGGGGCGGAGCCCGAAAACTGGACTTGTCCATCATCCCTCCTCTTATTCTTCTTCCTGCCCTGCTGCACCTCGCCGCTCTCCACTACCTGCTTGGCGTTGTGGTTCTGACGGCTCTGCCTGGCTTAGTGTTGTGGTACTACTACTTCACCCACCGCAAGAAAGGACGGACACTCTTCTTCCTCAGCCTGGCCCTCTTCTCCTTGGCTTACATGTACTACTTGTTCATCGTAGAGGTGCTTCCCCGTGGAGATGTCGGTCTGCTGGAGCTGGCAGCTGTAAGTCTAGGAGTCATCCTCACCCTGGTAGCGCTCGTCCTCACCAAGAGAGATCCTGGCATCGTTCGACCAAACAAAGAGACCATCCACAGCACGGTGACATATTACAGTCCCATGACAGACAGAGACTCCTCCTTCAGCAGGGAGAGTCAGGATGTGACAATGATGGTGGCCAACCGGACAAGTGCCCTGGAGCCGGAGGGGAAGGATCAGAAGGAAAGTAGCCGGAGGAACTGGTGTCCGACGTGCAGGATGGTGCGTCCTCCGAGGGCGGGACACTGTCGGATGTGTGGTGTCTGCGTGCTGCGTCTCGACCATCACTGTGTCTGGTGGGTGTCATTAAAAAGCGCGGTTTCTTCCTCTTTGTTTATTGTATTCTCTAATCAGAGCCTGCTCAACAAATCAAATCACAAAAGTTCAGTGGAACTTTCTTTCCAAAAGGTTCAGCTGCTGTTTTTTCTTTGCTGGGGTAGGATAAACAGCTGCGTTGGACAGGCCAATCACCGCAGCTTCCTGCTCACGCTGCTCTTCTTCCTGATGACGTCCCTGTACGGTATCAGGCTCGTGTTGCAGAGTGTGTGTCCACAGCAAAACGTCTTCACCGCCTTGCTGTACTGCCCCGGAGTCTACAGCCAGTACAGGTACTGAGAACGTTTACGCGTAGTTTGTAAAAATGGGGATGAATATGTGACTTTCACCTCCTCTTTGTCTCGTATGCCGCTGTGTTGGCCCTGCAGTAGGCAGACAATCTGTCCCAATATGGAGTTTCTGCAGTACCACAAATCATTGTTTTTTCACAGGAGTTATGGTGAGAGGAAGAAGAGAGCTGCGAATCTTGCAAAGCTAGACTTAAAATATAGAACGAGCATAAGGGATTCCTTTGGGTTTTGCACAAATTTAAAAAAGGAATACTTTAGGAATCATTTTAATTAGCATTGGTAGTCTAAATTTGTTATCTGCAGACAGCACTAAGCTACGATACCCATTTTTAGTTTTTCTTTTTGGTAATTTAAAGTATCTACTTTAAATTTGCTGTAAATATTTAAGGCTCTATAAGCAAGTTTTTGTTTGCCGTTGAATGGAGACAAGTTGTAAAAGACATGCCTGTAATAAACATCCAGAGTTCAGAAGGAGCCCGTGCAAACGGGGAACCTTTCAGCAGCCATCAAGAGCAGAATTATGTTCTTTTAATAGAAAGAAAGAGAAACCGAGACACTGAGACACTTTCCTCAGAACTAAAGAAGTGGTATTTTCTGTGCAGTTCTTGCTTCTTGGACATCACGCTTCCATCGCTGCAGAGTTGCATCAGTTGCATATCCTCAGAGGGTTGCCCGTCAAGCTTTTGGAGAAAGACTCACTGTTTTTGCTCATAGCCATAAGTAGTGTTTAAAAGGATCTGTGCCAGCACAGACAACACTTACAACAGGCTTTCAAAAGAGTTCCGGTGAATAGCTGCCATTCCCTGATCACGTGGAGCAATGATCTGCCCAGTGCAGTGCTTCTTGCTGTGTTTTATATTATGATTGAACACCTGCCCTCTCTGTTCTCCAGCTCTGCACTTTGTTTCACCTGTGCGTGGTACAGCAGTATCGTGACCGTCGGGCTGCTTCACCTACTGGTCTTGCAAATCATCAACATCAGCTACAATGTGACGGAGCGTGAGGCACGAATAGCTCTGAGAGAGAAAACTGCCCGCAGCGCCTACTGGGGACTCGTCGTGGACACCGGCGTTTACTCTCAAGGCTTCCGTAACAACTGGTCTGAGTTCATGACCATGGGAGACAAACCTGGCCCCCCACCTCCCACAGACCTGGTGTGAGAGACTGTTGCAAATATAGCTGCTATTCCACTGCTGTCCACTGGATGGCAACGTGGTCCCTTTTTTCGATTTAAAACGACTCTTACCGCTGGCTGCGAACCTGAGCGAGTGTCTGGAGTGCTGTCAGCATTGTGTTAAGGTGCAACTGCAGCTCAAGAGTTGCACTGAGATTTAGCAAGAACAACTTCACAACCTAATGACATGGATTCACTGCCATTAACGTGACTGACAACTGGCATCTCATCCGTACGGCTGCATCCACCCACCACTCAAATCTATACGCCTACCACTGCTGCCTCATTCTCATCAATCACACACAATTATCACCCTTTTCTTCACTCTGACTGACTTCCTTGGACTTGCATACTGACTTCATGCCTTTGTTACATTTTAGTGCCTTGGTGGAAGATGAACAAGAAAACAGAAGTGAAACAATAATCCTGGCGGTTTAGTGCTTGTAGAGACTAAGAATAAGACGCCTCTGGATACATAGATTCACCTAATGAAGACTGGTGTGTTTCCTCACTATACGTCCTTCTTTATCTTTCTCAAACACTGACAGCACTTGGCCTTACTTGACTTTGTGAAATGCGTCATAGATATTTGCCACAGATGGATGAACATCTCAGCATGAGGTTAATTGAAGTATTTATGGAATTTATTGCTTTGACATATTCATAGTTCCTTTTTTAACCATTTTAAGATGAACCATCTTCACATGAAACAACTTGGGATGCATTTAAAAAAAAAAACTTGAATGTAAGTTGCATCTTTTCTCCACTCCACTGCCCTCAAGAGAATCTAAAAATGTTCCCTTGTTTGTATTGGTCCTGCTGTGTCCCTGTGTGTTTTGTATGGACTGATTTTAATTTATTTTCATTAAATGAAACCGAGATCATCATTCCCTCCTCTGAGATATTTGTTGCCCCTCTGAGGGAGAAGTTTGTTGCCTTTGCCGACAGCTTTCCCCAGAAGCTTTACAGTGCCTGGGAGCAGAAATCGGGCAGAACCTCGGCGACTCTCCGGCTCAGCTTCTCCCGCCGCCCGTCCCTCGCCCTTTCCCTGCGCAGCACACACGGAAGCCGCCTCCAGGCCAAGAAACATCTTTGTAGCACCCGTCTGAGGAGCAAACAGATGGAAGGACAGACGGGAACAAAGCAAGTGAGCAATAACCAACTGGATTATAGGGACCTCTAGCTTGACAACACCTAATTAGTTTTCACATGTTATTTGGGGCTTGTTGACAGTGGCAGCTGGGGTGCCGGTGAGAATTCACCCGTAGCCTGCGGTCATGGAGCAGACCTCACCTGACAGCTGAAGTTTAAAAACAGTTTGTGGAATTGACAGTGAAGCGATACAGAAATCAAAATGGGTACATGGGAGACCTTAAAATACAACTAATTGATTCAGTAAACATTATCTGTGCAACCTGTAGGTTATACAGAAAAAAACTATTTGAGTGCAAGTCAATAAGACAAAAACAATCAGGGTGTCAGTTGGTTTATGTTGACGACTGCTTGATAAAATGTTATTTACTGGAGGATCAACTTCAGACTGAAGGGAACCTCTGAATTTTCCTCTCGCCCCATCAAGCCAAAACTACAGCCACTGCCATCATCATCTCATATAAACTGGATTAGATGATTAAGTGTTAGAGAATACATCTTTCACTGATTGTCACATGTATCTAGCCCAGCATTTTTTTTTCTTTTGATACACTTCATAGTAATTAGTCAATAGTTGTCCCCCAATAGTTCTTGGGGGACAATGGAAAATGGAAGTAACTCAACCTGCACTCGGTGGGGTGGGGGGGCTGGAGAGTGACTGTGGGGGGAAAATAAAGACATTGGTCACAATGAGTGAATCTAGCTAACGATGCCATAATATTTTGTTAGAAAAATGTATTTGTTCAATATTTTACGAGAGAAGTTGATGATTTTTTAATTCAACTATGTACCTATTTCACCCAGATTTTACATCGCTGTCTTCTACTAAGTCTTAAAAGAAGTAAACTTTTCATGGAACAGCCCTTTTAAAGTCTTTAAATTGAGTGAATGTTTGTCTTGAATGCCTTCGAGACATTGTCATTTCTGAGATTTAAGCTCATGTTGCGTTTCACCGTCAAATTCAATATAACACCTGCCACCGGGTCATATTACTTCAATATTGGTTCAGCCATGCAGTGAACATATGGCGGAGTCAGCGGTAGCAGACCTGTTATTGTGCTCTTGAGCCAGCTCCTGATGGTCCCACTCCACCAGCCTCTCTTGGGTCACATGGTCCACCAACGCGAGCAGAAACCTCCTCAGAGTGCGTCTGCGGTAGAAACGCTCGGCCCGCTCTTCCTGAATCATCCACATGTCTCTCAGCTGTAAAAGTTCAGTCGATGAGAGGTCAGGATGTAGCAACAGTGGGTAAGTGGTAAGTAGTAGATTTAGAAGTACATAGTAGTACATAAGAAGGTGGGAAAACACTGCTTATTGGAATTCGACCCAACTTCTAACAATACAATTCAAAATGTGTTCAGAAAGGTTGTAATTTCAAATTTGTCAACATATAATCGTTTGAGATTGGACATCTGAAAACCTGATTGAGTGCATATAGAGACAGATTTTGAAAAGGCTTTGCTAAGCATTTTCGGACAAATTACCATTTTTTTTATTTCTTGTGTGTGTGTGTGTGTGTGTGTGCAGGTAAATACATACACCCTTCCAGCGGTTTAAGCTTCTCCGAAGTAAGAAATGCTGGTGTAGTTGGTCGGCTAAAGCCTCTTTCTCACACAGGGACTCTGTTGCAGATTGCTGCCATCGCAGTATGCACTGCCTCAGGAGGGAGCGATTGTGATGATCCTCGGCCAGCTGGTGGGGAATTTATTTATATATGTTCAAGGTAGAAACGGTATGAGTATGAAATGACAAAGCCCCCGTCTTATCTTTCGCTGTGAGAGGTGTAGTGGTGGTGCGCAAAGACGGGAACATTTCTTAGATGAGATGATAAGTGTCGGGGGACTTGGGTTGGAGGACCGTGCCTTTTGCTTTGAGTTTTTATTTTTATTTGCTTTACGTGTGGGTGTCCAGTACACTGGAAGTGTATTATCCAGTGGTGGGCAAAATCTAACCAGCGCAGAGCATCTTAAATCCAGAATGATGCAGAAATGCTTTATAGAAAATTGAGCAAAAAATGGAGAATATTTTCATATATATTCATTTAATCGTCTGAATTATCTTCACCCAAACAGACCTTTTATCATTCAAATTGCTGGTGTGCACCTGGACTTGTAATTTTTCAGCGTTGAACATATAAAGTCTTGATTATCTTGTAGTTCCTCAGTAATGGGCAGCCTGAGCTACTCCTCTCCCAGTTTTCTTCACAGATATAACTACACTTCTCACAGCTATGATATGTTGGGGGACTCAGGCCAGACAGTTACTCTGTACCATATATGTTACTGTAAGCCAACAGGACAGCTGATTTACCTCCATGCTGGTTTGTCTGTGCTGAATCAGTCGTTTCCATGGTGCCAGGCCTCGTCGTAGCAGTAAGGTCCTGTGGTAGTGTTGACGGGCGGATCTCATGAACTCCTGTTGCCTTTTCAGTTGCCTCTGTTTTTCCTCCTCCCTCTGCACGGACGGAAAGTGACAATCATTTTAATCTTCTGTGTCACAGGAGAGTCTGCGCATGTCGTGCATTCTGACTCGAGTGACTCGGCTCTTCTGTGAACGTTAATAGAGCGTAAAGCACATCTCACCTCTCTTTCCAGCCTCTTCTCCTCCCTCCGCTTTTCTGCAGCCTTGCGTTTCTCTTCTTCTTCCTCCCTCTGCCTTTGCTCCTCAGCGGCTTTAATTTCAGCCTGACAGTTTTCCATTCAAAATGTGTATGTGGGTTTAATGTCCAAAAGTCCCAAAATAGCATCGCTCGGGAATGATTTTTTTTCAATCTCACCAGCTTTTCCTCGTCCTTCTTTCTCTTGAGCTCCTCGATCTCCTTCCTACGCTCCGCACGCTGTCTTGCGCGGGCCTCCATTGCTTCAGAGAAACAGAGGGGAGCTGAACACATGGGCTTCTTCAGGTTTATCAGCAGTTTACACTTCAATTTCACTGACTGAATTTTTAAAAAGTCCGACTAATAAGGTGATGTCATGCTTCAAGGACATGGTGCGAGGAGGAAATTCAATGAACTTCAGGCTGACTTGGAACGGTGCTTTTAGTCAGTGCCATATGCTGCACATTCAACTAAGTAGGACTTAATGGGCAAAATCCATGAAGGTCACTAATTGTAAGAAAGAAATCAAATAAATAACGACTTGGATAACATTTTACTGAGAGATGAAACCAAAGTAGAGCTCTAAATGGAACAGGGTGCATTGATTTAAATAATGAAGAGAATAGAAAGGAGAATGCCATACATTTTTAACTTCTGTCTTTTTTCAAATAGTGAAACACGCAAACTATTAAACCCAAGGTCATTTGCTATCCTGCAAGGTTTTGCATGCATGTTGTGAGGTGTGGGGGGTTTGAGAGCATCGGGAAAAGTCACGCTGAGTGAAGCCATGGAATGATGGCAAAACAAATCGGCTCCTTCTGAACTGCAGGACAGGAGACCTGGTGTTACACAAAACATTTTTTACCCCTTTTGGGGCTGATATAATTCTCTTTCCCCCAAGTTTCTGCTAACAGAAATGGCGTTAAAGAGTTTTGTTCCTCTTCAGTATTATGGTCGTCTTCACCGATGTCAAGGCCACTAAAATGAACATTTAGAGATGCTGTGGGATTGTGAGTGTGGAAAGGTCGTCCAAAAGACAGATGGATGGGGAAGAGTGGGATGCTGAGGCTGAGGATGTTGGACAGCTCTTCCATTACTTTCAACCAGACATGAGAGAAAACAGCTGCGCAGAGCCGCAGTTCGTGGAAATGGTTATCTTTTTAAAGGGAGACACTGTGAAGCCCATGTGAGAGGTGATGTGTATTCTGTGACGAACCTTGTTCTGAATAATCTGAATTTAAAAGTTAATTGAAATGGAGAACATATTTTTCCAGGTTTGCCATTTGATATCTGACGGATGTAAATTAAAGTCTGACGCCCCTTTGTCCACGGAAATGAAGCTACATTGTCAAGGGTGAGAGAACAGCAAGTAAATGTGTGACAGTAATTGTTAAACAGCCGGGGAGGAGGGAAGTCGGAGTCACAGAAATTAATTTCCTGTTTTTCTAAGACTTTTCTTTATGCACTGATAGTGGAAATGCCATGGTAAGTTGTTTTGTTTGAGAAGGTTGAAGGTCATAAGCGATGCCACAGAAAAGATGCCCCAGGCGGATTACTCTTCTTCTCTTCCACGCAGGAAAAATTGACAGGCACCTTATCATGGGTTTTGTGCCAGACAGAAGCGAGAGACGACAGACACAGCTTTGAATAAAGTAGGCTATTTGCTTTCCACCAGGCTGTGAGGGCAATATTAATGGTGTCAAATCTGAGGCGGCTGTTAGTTTTAATTGATGTATCTATTGAAGGCTACGTGCTGAGGGAGGAGATTGTTAAGAGTTGGTCTAACAAGTCAGGCAGAAGGGAAGTTCTTTGTGTTAGTGTCAGATATACTGAAGCTGACGAGGGAGGAAGTAGTCAGAAAGGTTTGGTGCATCAAGTCTGCTATTTTGTTTGGGCTAACATAAATTCAGAGAGGAGAACCCGCCCGGGGGGGGGGGGGATAACAGGAGTGACTTAAAAAAAGATTTATCATCCTGATAGTGGAAAAGTGCCCAGTTAAGGAGAGCTGGAGTTTATTCCATCTCTCCAAGTCTTCTTTGATGTTATGAAGTGATGGGGGGGGGGGATTTAGTTTGAGCATGCCTTTTGGATTAGTTAAAACGTGTTACAGATACAGTGACTACCGAGGTTCAATCATGCTGTGGGGCCGCGCTGCTGCCTCTGGTACTGGAGGCGTTGAACGTATGGGGAACTCAGAAGATTGCTAATGCGTTCAAGAGAGAAATGTTTTACACAATGTAAGAAAACTGGGTTGGAGGCAGAGGTCATGGGTGAAGCAGTTCTGGCTGAGATCCCGCAAAGATTAAAGAGGAAGGGTGTCAGAAACAAGAAGCTTCCTGATGGCCAAGAGAAACATTTAAAAGCTGTCATTGATGCAATTAAATGTTAGTGGGAGGTGACATTTAAATTATATTATTATTCGACTGTTATTAAGGTTTTTTGCTGTAGTCGTCTTGTACATTTTTCTTAAAATCAGAATCAAGTTTATTGCCACGTAGGTTTGCACTTACAAGGAATTTGACTTGGTGTAGTTGGTGCAGACAATATAGATAAATATATATATAGAATCTAAATATATATACAAATAGAGACTGTGCTTTAATGTAACGCAAAAGGTCCGAAGATGCTATGTTAATGTAGCTTGTAGGTCTGGAAGGGGAGAAGGAGAGAGTCAGTGTCATGGGGGGCTCTGGGCCTTGTTAATAAGGCTAGTAGTGGATGGGAAAAAACTGTTCTTGTGGTGTGAGGTTTTGGTCCTGATGGACCGCAGCCTCCTGCCAGAGGGGACTGTCTCAGAGAGATTGTGACTGGGGTGGGAGAGATCGGTCACAATCTTCCCTGTACGCCTCAGAGTGCTGGAGGCGCACAGGTCCTGGGGAGATGGAAGATTGCAGCCAATCACCTTCTCTGCAGATCGATTGACACGCTGCAGTCTGCCCTTGTCCTTGGAGGTGGCAGCAGTGTACCAGATGGAGATGGAAGAGGTGAGGATGGACTCCATGATGGAGGAGTAGAAGTGCATCATCACTGTGATCTCCAGTGAGGTGTTGAAATATTCTGTTACCTACTGTTTACATTTATATCAGAAAAACTATCAACTATCTTGCTGAAATTTAGGGGTCAAATAACAAACTATAACATCCACAGTTATTAGGTGGGATCCAGAGGCACTGCAAGTTTGAAAAAAGGAACCGTACCTTCTGCTTGTGCTTACACTGCATGCATTTGTGAGTTTGTGTATGTATTCTGCAGCTTAGCTCGGGGACTGAGGGAGCTGTCGGACTCACCCGTGATGGCGGGATGGGGGCAGGTCTGCTGTTGGACAGTTTTCCGTGAAGGTGCGCTCTGACGGCCAGGCTCTCCAGCAACTCTCGATGCTCTGCAGCAGGTGTCATCACAGCCAGAAGCACAGAAACAAAACTCTGTCATACCTTCTCCTTCCCTGACGACAAATTTGTACTTTTTATTTAAAGAGTTTCTAAAGAAAGGAGAACTAACTGGCATCAACCTGTGATAACTCTAAATCCACTCCAGTTTCATTTGTATTTAATAAGGAAAGCTGTTTCTAGAGTTTTTTTTTTTACTTCAGTTCATCTTGATGCAGCTCATGAACACAACAAGTGTTTGTAACAAACTAGAAATGTGGGATATTATCCTTTTAACCCATGTTTAGTTTAGCAATAAACCTGAGTCTATACACAAAATCTAGAAAAAAGAAATAAACAGTTATTCATCATCTCGGAAGGGTTTTTCAGGTCTGTCTTTAGAGCTTCAGTAATGAACCAGCATAATGTCGCAGGGGAGTTTGTTCAGAGCCAGTTTTGTTTAGCCACTCTTTATCTCTTTTCAGCAGGGGGTATAGCTAAATCGTGGACTCACTCTCATCTCTTTCCCTTTTCTTCTTAAAGGGAGACACTGCAGGCAAAAGCATTGTTTTGTCTGCGTCATTTCGCTTCAATAATGTGTCATCTTTTCAAACTAGTGAAAATTGAAACTGTCAAAGTCCTGATATAATAGGTGTTTACTTTAGACTTTTAAGCAAATATGTGCAGACCTCACTGGATATCACCCAGTTTGCCTATTCAGACATAAAATGTAATTAGTAATTAGCCTGTTGTTAACCTTTAGTATCTCCACTTTTCACTGAGGGGAAAAAACTTAATTTACAGTCACTCCACGTCATTCTGCACTGGGGAATTATTTATGTACCATTTCAACAATATTCATATGAACATGTCCTTGTATTTAGTAAGAGTAAAGTTGTTGCTATATACACATATATTTATATAAATCGTCCATCCATCATTTCTGATACATCGTGACCAACTTAAGTATTAAACATGAACATTTTCTAACCTGACTAATACACACTCACCAGTCATCATTCCCTGACATCAGCTGCTATGAACAACATCACAGAGATTATAAGATGCTTTTCCGGACAATGGTTTGGCTGTCAGGTTGTGATAAATGTCTCCTGCTGCGGTTCGTCCTTCTCCAGCCTGTGCACTTGATGGATCATCTAACCTATGACTTTGTGGGGAAACTGCTGCGTAACCTCTGTGTGTCCAGATGTTATGCACTTCTGCAACTATTCACATTTCCAGTTGTAGGCGCAGTGGACTATTGTGCCAACGCTTCATTATGACGTATGACTATTCAGAGTTATACGTGACTTAGTGAGGCTGGGTTAACACCTTATGAGATGATCCTAATATTTTAATGTGGAAAGCCGCAGAAATGATAGTTTGTTACCCTTTTGCTGGGAACCCCTTTGTGTGAGTGTGAGAAGGGTTTAAACCCAAAAGTCGCTCTTTGCCTTCCCAGTTATCTGATACAGCATCTGTAAATGATCTATTATCCAAAGGAATTAATTACACATTTTAAATAGTTCATAAAAGGAGCCTTATATGACAGTCTCACCCTGTAAACTGCTTTAAAGATTAGGTGGCTATGAAGTGACATTGATACAAAAATCAGCCAATTTACCCCCACTTTGAAGATGATCTTCGGTGGCTTAAATTTTTATCAAGTGCAGTGAGCTTACCTCGGCTCCCTGGGGTTAAAGCTGTGGCTCTGTGGTCTGGTGCCTCCTGGTACTGATAGTTGACTAAGCTGTGCAGGTTTCTCCATTTCGAGCCGCAAACCCATCGCATTCTGCTTTTCTTTCAGCCGGGCAATTTGCTCCTGCTGATCCTTCAGCAGCTTCCTCTGTTGTACGATGATCTGCTGCTGAACAGTTGGCCTGTTTTCCACCTCCACTCTCTGCCGTGCTTCACGGAGCTCTGCAACAGTGGGCGCTGCCTGGCGCCGGGTCACCTGCCATGGCTGAAACGGCCGGGACGCAATTCTCCCAGAGGTCTTGTCCTGATGTACTGCACTGTCGCCAGGGGCTAAAGTGCTGAACCTGTGGCGATCCTTCAACAGAGCAAATAACAGACCGGAGATGAGGTGATTATACATGGAAAATCAAACTAAGTCTGTAAAGATCTTTGGGCACTTTAAATAAGACTTTTTCCTGCTCTGATAATTCTTATACATAAGCAGCTGAGCCTCTTTCTTGACCAAATCTACCCATCCTGTTTCTTCAATCATCAGAGTCCCTATGGGTTCCCTGTTTGTGGGAAATTAGAGCAGGGCAATGACAAGTGGTAAAGATCTAGGCAGCCTAGATGTCTCATTTCAGTATAGAACCACTTCCATATGATCTATGGCCGCTGCTGTTCTTCTTTCCCACACTTTTTCTACAGTTGTAAACATTCCAGTAGCAAAGGTTTTCCCTCTTATCTGATAAAGTTCAACTCATTCCGTGCTGAGAAAAAAGTTAGAGGAGAATACTATTATTCACTTTAGTTCCCAAACATATTTATTGCCTCAGTAAATAAACCTTTAGCGTGGCTGCCCAGGGCAGGGCTGATGTTTTAGTCAAGCTTGTGATCCAGGGGTCACTTTTAAAAAAGAATAATCATCAGGTTGTTTTAGTGGCAAGCATTAATGAAGGGCTTGTTGTGTAGCTGAGAATTTGTGAGAGGCTCTCTCACCTCTGCCGTGGTCTCAGATTCGTTTGGAGGCACCGGTGGGACCCTTATTGGCTGATCAGCAGGGGTTTCTGTGGCCATGAGTTTGCCTGTGGATGCAGCACTGAGTAAGGCAGTCATCTTGCGTTTGATCTCCTGCTGCTGGCCTAGAAGTTTCCGTTGTTCCTTCTCCAATCGACACCATAGCTGCCACTCATTCAGACATCCCCGTAACAGCCGCCTTCGGTCGCTTTCCACAGCCAGCTGGTGTTGCCTGGAGGAGGTGACAGATGGGATCATATCCTTTATTACCCTCCATTACTAATGAGTCAGGCAAAATATAAATGTTCTCAATCCGTGAGTAGCCTATTAAAACATTTCATCAACAGTCTATTTGTGTAGCGTGTTAGACTGTGTAAACGAAGGCTGGTATAATACAGTAAGAGCTTAGCGGCATTCTTTAACATCAGAGGTCGATGCTTCCTGCCTCTTTTCCATTCGCAGTGCCGCCTCTGTTCTTGCCACCTCTCGCTGCTTTCGCTCTGCCCACACCACCGCTCGCCATGCCCGCCATGCTCTCAGCTGCCTCCTCCAGTCACAAAGGGCGATGGCTTTATCCATGTGTAGCCTTCGGTTCAACACCACTGAAAGCCATCCAGATAAATGCCTCTGCAGACACTAAAACAAGGACAAAAAGGCATGCATGCAGGACCACAAGTTAGAGAATGTCTATAAATGCATACTGTACGTGGCATCAATCTCTCAATAAACCCACACATAGACAGTACAGGCAACCAACCTTAAGGTTGCTCATGTGAACTTTAGTCTGGATCTTGTGTTCTTGACGTAGTCGCTCAATGTGCTGCGGCTGTTTGGGGAGAGTTGTAAGGGCTGACTGGAGGCCACGGGCTGGCCTCTGCACTTCAGCTTTTTCTCTTTCTCTATACGAGAACACAAATAATACCAGGTCCAACAGTTTCCCAAGAAGAATCATAGCGATAAAGATAAAGAAATATGACTCAAACAACAGAGCAAGGATTTGCAAACCATTCAAATCCAACACTCAACTTAAAAATCGTCCAATGACAACATATCATATGTTGAGAAATTTCTTGAAACAATATCAAATTAATTTTGGAATTCATGTTGATAACTCTTTCGGAAAAAAGTGTGGACAGGACAACAAAGCACTTGAAAAGTCGTGTAATGCTGAAAAAAACAAGAAACAAAGCAAAACAAACAAAAGTAAATGAATCTCACGACTGATTCATTGTTATCAGTGAAACTATTTGATGTGAAAGGAGCATCTCAGAGAGGCTGAGTTCTTAAGGAGAGACGGGGAGGCATCCAGCACTCAGGGAGTGCTTACCCTACCCTACACTACACTACACTACCCTACACTACACTACACTACCCTACACTACACTACACTACACTAACCTAACCTAACCTACCCTACCCTACCCTACCCTACCCTACCCTACACTACACTACACTACCCTACCCTACCCTACCCTACCCTACCCTACCCTACCCTACCCTACCCTACCCTACCCTACCCTACCCTACCCTACACTACACTACACTACACTACACTACCCTACACTAACCTACCCTACACTACACTACCCTACCCTACCCTACACTACCCTACACTACCCTACACTAACCTACCCTACCCTACACTACACTACACTAACCTACACTACACTACACTACCCTACCCTACCCTACCCTACCCTACCCTACCCTACCCTACACTACACTACACTACCCTACCCTACCCTACACTAACCTACCCTACCCTACCCTACCCTACCCTACCCTACCCTACCTTCACTGTGAGAAAACAGTGTAGCAACTAAAGAATAGTTTCTAAACTCAAAAATCTCAATTTTCTTCATGTGGATCATAAATGATACACAGTGTCATGAAAAGATAAAGCTGGAGAAATACTGCACTAATAATCCAGTATAGTATGTTTGTATTGCAAGATACCTTTTTTTTTTTGGTTTGCAGTTTCACTTCCCATCTCTCCAATTACATCTCTCCAAGGTTTCTTGTTTCTTAAGTGTTTCAGTGTCATGTCAATTCCCACACGGCCTTGTTTGTTCTAAAAATGTCCTTTAATCTCTATCACCACAGGCTGCTTTCCACAAACAAAGTCAAAAGTTACCTTGTGACACATTTACAGAGGAGTGAGTAAACACAGAGATAGATGGTTACACAACAGCACTTATGTTCCCTCCACAGAGCCTCTTTGTCAACAGTTTTTAAGTAAGAAAGAGTTCATCAGAGACACACTTGTTACCAGTAATCAATTCAATCTACAAGAGGAGGGTGGAACAGATCAGATCACAAACTGTCCAATCAAATGGAAATTTGAGAGAGAGTTCAGATGAATGGAACTGATTACTTGCTGTGAATACCTTACCTCTGTCGAACTAGCTGCTCCAGGCCTCTCCTCTCTTCCATCTGGCGTCGCAATCTCACCATCTCCTGCTGCACCATTTCATCCTGCCAGCGTTCCTCCTGCTTCTTCCTCATCTCCTCCTCTCGCTCCATTCTCTTCGCCTCCTTTCTGGCATCCTGCTGAGCCTCCCTCTCCCTCTGCTGCCTCTGTCTCTCAGCCTCCCGCCGTGCCCTGTTCTCTCTCACCTCCAGAGAAAATCAGTAGCAATTAGCGTTAACTGAGAACACAACGCGAGCGCCCATCGTTCCTACTGATTCCCCATTCACGTCCCAGCATGCAAGCTGAAGAACGGGACATGCACGCTGGTCACACACCTGTTGGTGGCGTGCTTCCATGGTGACTTTCGGGTCTCGGAATCTTTTTCGTGTTTCTCGATCATCAAGTACCAGTTCCTCCATTCTACCAGAGTCAAGCACCTCCTGTTTCATCAGATCTTGTAGGAAGCTATTAACCGCAGTATGTTCTTCTTCTTCAGCCAGGCAGTTATAAAGATCTACGTTTTGGGGGTTTTTTTGCACAAAGAAGTGTGAAAGTAAAGTAGCAGGTTGCAAATAAATTTTTTTTTTGTTTGTTTCTTTTTTCAGGAAGGACCATACCAATGATTTTCATGTTTTCATCTCATCAACCCAAACACATTTGTTTTACTTTGCATCGTATAAATGAGTTTTTTATTGATGAATAACAGATTTTAGGTTTCCATCTATCTTGGCAGTCACTGGTTTCAGCTCATTTGACTGTGGTGTGTAAAACAGTGTACTTTCGATTAAGACAGGTAGTTTGCTATAATGGAAATATGTATATCACATGCAGCAAAACTCTTAGAAACTATTACGTAAGCTGCTTTAAACTAAACCACCCTCAAACTAAGTAAGTAGCTAACAGTTTTCATACCATCAAAATTGTTGTAGGTGAAGGCATTTGGCTGAGCAATAGCTTGTGCCGCAGGCTGTGTCGTCTCAGCGGAGCACTTCAGGTCATCTTCATCGTCCATCTCCAGCTCCAGCCGTAACTTAGTGCTCAACCAGTCACCTAGGAGAGCCTGAGCTGCAAGATGCAACAGATCACACAACTGAGCTTAAAAGTTTGTGAACCCATGAGTACGTGTCGTGAATTTTTCTTTTAGACTCTGCTGGTATCATTTATGTCAGTGATTGTCGAGCCGTCCAGCCCCAGATGCTGCAAAACCAGCCCACATTACGATACTACCACCATCAGCATATTTCACACACCAGATGACGTTGTTATGCCAGAACTTATTGTTTTTTTTTTTGGTGGGTAAACCAGAAAGTTCCATTTTGGCCTCATCTATCTGCAAAACGCTTTTCTAACAGTCTTGTTAAGTGCAGTGGTTTCCTCCCTGCAGCCCACATACAATCATCATCGTTGTCCAGTGTTCTCCTGATAGTGGACTCAAACATTAACACTAGTCAACACTTTAACCTTAAACACAACTGCTATTCTGAAATGTAAGTTATAATGTTTGTTCATTTGGGTTCCCTTTATCTAGTTTTAGCAGTGGTGTGGAAGTATTGCGTTATTTCTGGTTATATTCATCTAGAAAATTCTGAGGGGGTTTACATACTTTTACATTTTTTGGGGAGATGTATTATTTATGTTGCAGGTCGACCTACCTTCACTGTAGGCACTGTCGTGATCTCTTAGCTGTTCTGAGCTTTGCAGAGGCACGACTTGGCTGCTGATTCCTGGATGAGCTCTCCTGTGGGAGAACACCTCAGAGACAGCAAACTCAGAGGCCATCTCCACTCGCTACAGAAAAGGAAAACGCAACGCAGGGCTGTGAGTAAAAGAACAAATATTGTCCAAAATAATAATACAACAATGGGGCTAATGAAAAATGTAGCCAGACCAAAACAAGTTTTTTCTCACCTTTCTCCACTGATCAATGTCATCGTTCCCCACTGGCATCTGTAAAAAGATATTTAAAGAGAAAGCTGATAGTACTCGAAAGAAAGACTATTTGCCCCAACAATACACGTTTGCCTACTTAAAAAACCTAGACAAGCGTAGTGACTTAAGCTGCATATGTAGTGTAAATTTGGGCTGAGCTAAGCTGGCCTGGTGTCTGTGGATCATGTCACGGGAAAGCTTAGCTTATGTCATAAATTGATTACTTGAGAATCATTTTTCAGACCTAAAAAAGGTCAGCGCTTTACCAGCAGCGATTCGGCTGTATCAGTCTCAGGCTGCAGATGTGTACAGCCAAAAGCACGCCAGTAAATGAGAAAGACCTGCATGACATTAATCTTCCCGACACGAACCACAACTCTATAAATAACGTCAACGTGTTTCTCTTTCATTTACAGATGCAAATAGACCCGTTTAGACCCGATGGTGAAAGTAGATTTAATGAATGTTTTAGATTTCTAATTTAGATTAAGTTAAGTTGATGACCTTTAATTTACTACGTGTAACGAGCGGCTACAGTTTAATTTACACCTCCTTTTCTCAACAGTGAAATATGATCCAACCGCTACAGACATTGTCAGTTTTCCAATAATCCATGCTTACCTTATTTGCAGACCCGACCCTTTTCCACCTGAAAAGGTGAGGTTTGTGACCTGAGAATGTCATTTTACACTGCGACGTCAAACCTTATTACAATCCACATTTCACTTTTGTAGGTTAATGCCCCCAATGGCAGCATGTGTGAAACACATTAGTCAACTAATAATAATTCAGTTCGCCAAAGCGAATTGAGAGTTATCTACAAAGCACCCTAGTAAAACACGAGTCGTAACGACTATCTATTTGAATAATAAAGAATTGTGGGTAATGGAGTGAACTAACTTTTTTTTGGCCGAATGTCGCATAAATGAAGACGCCTAGGACTACGTATCCCGTTGTTCTCTAGCTGTGTATTTAGCGTCTCTTTAGTAGCCATGGTGACATAGTTACTTTGCCATGGTAACTTCGCCTCTGTAAACTGGATAAAATTATCTTTATAGGTGAACATGTTTAGAATATTGAAAATAGATAGTTTAAAACAGCTTCATGTTTGATTTAGCAGACTATAACAAATTACTCTTCTGCGCATATGGCTTAAGAGTTTCAAAAGGAGAGAAAAAAACCCAAAACGGACGTAGTTATTTTTTTGGTTGCGCGTCATCATTGCCGTCGCTGTTGGTGACGTCATAGTCCCGGAACTTGTAGTTCCTTAGAGGCAGTATTTCTAATAAGATAGATGCTCTCGAAGTAAACGAATATCATATCAAGCTAACTGGATTGTAAACATAAATATTTAAAAGGGGTGCTTTTAATGTAGCATCACACACCTCAAATCAGACGAATTTTTGACAGACGTTGTTGCACGTGATTGACAAGGCTAGCTAGCTACGTGGCTAACTCTAGTCATCTGTGTACTATCTCTGCTCGTAAATTGTATTTAACTGTGACTGCAAAGTCTTGTATAGGATTTTGACTGAAGCCACTGGTATGGCTGGTACCATGATGCAGCTGGAGCTGTGTCGTGTGGTTCAGGGGAGATGTCGTTTGGGTGTACTGAAGGGGCTCGGTAAGACTGGGCAGCACACGCTGGAGGTACCGGGGTGTCTGCTGCACACTCACTTTGGCACAGTCCCCCACCTCACCCAGGACACGCTGCATAACCTCACCAATCTTCCCTCTGTCACTCAGATCACTCTTTCCGACGTGTAAGCAGATACCCATCGCACAGTTTCTCACACGCTGAACTCTGTTTTAAGTCTAACCTACATGTCTATCACGTCTCTTTCCAGAGCAGAGCATCAAGACGTTTTGGAAGAGTACAAGGATGGATTCAGGAAGTTTGCAGGTACAAATATGGTTCCTTCCAAGTTTACCGCTTCTGTTCGTCTTTTGTTCTATCTATCTCACTGAGGGGATAATCAGGAAAGGAAATTGGGACATTCAAGAAGAACAAACAGCACTTGATAAATGCTGACACTCTAGGCACTATCCAGATGTTTTCAGTATTAAAAGGCAACTTATCATAGGGCTGTTTGCCACTAATCATTATGTCTTGTATTAATACTGTGCAGTTATATTTTTCCAGATATCTGCACCAGTTTTAAACTGCTTGTTTACATTTTAAGAACAATTCAATTTGTGCAGATGAAAGTTGGGATTAAGAAATTGACTCTTTTTGGAAGGTTTCTTTTAAAATGTAATGGATTGTGGTTGACGTTTTCCTTGTAAGTCTGTGTTGATTCTCAGTTATCCAGGTCATGGTAATTCTAAGCAGTTAAATAACCATTTTTCACCTACATCTCAAGGAGAGGGGACACTTTTGAGGATAGTAATGTACACATTCTGAACAGAGAATGTGGTCACAGGAATCACCTTCCCAGCAGTTTTGACTCTCCTCCCCAGGGGATCTCACAATCATTCGCTCATTGGATCTTGAGACCAAAACGTTCAGGGAGGTAAACAACTCACAGGCGAGAATGACTTAAAAGACCCACACATTGGTCAGGTTTGTAGGCTTGTAGACTTGGGTTGCCTAAATAACTGTGAACTGATTTGAATGACAATTTAGGGGTGGTACAAATTCAGTCAAGAAAGCCAAAATTTCTGTGTATCCTGCCAAATGTATTTAACCTGTCCACGTGTAGAAAAAGCTCTTTTGTAAATCATTCCTCCCACAATGGTGTTGCTCTCAAAATAATGTCTTTTTTGACCTACATTAATGAGAAATATTCAAAACATGCAAAGCAACATAGGTTGTATTCTACGTAACACTAAGACATATTTTTATCTTGATCATTGCGACTGATAGCAGTAACAGTGATTTTGAAATGAATGGTCCAGATATGAGATGAAACGGTTACATTAAACCTCAGATGAACAAGAGCCGGTGTTTTCCAAGTTCACTTTACAAGAACTATTTCGAAGTTCAGTTCACGTAGACTAGATTAAAACTGAACTCGTTCATGTTCATAGTTCACCATTTGAAATTCAGAGCCAAGTTGACAGTCCCCAAACTCGCGAGTTTGTCTTATAGATTATTTACAGTGCTGTGAGGTACAGAAACATGGGCCCCCTTGCCATCTGAGTAGATGCGTGCACATCTTTGCATGATTTTTTTTATTTATTACTAAAAATCACTAAAGTCAAACTGTCATTAAAAACGAAAAATGTTTTCAGAGCATATCCGACTGTGTTTGATCATTTTCACACACTGATGAAAGCAGATTGGCCGGCTGAGGTGCAGTGACAAACGCTTCAGTTTCATACATCACTTCTCTCTACTTCTGCAGAGTTGTCTGTTGTCCTTTGTCCTCCTTTTGTTTTGTACGGAATTTGTCCGTTTTTGTAATGATGTTGCTGCGTAGTTCCACACGTCCGTAACGACACGCGTCTGTAATTGTCCTAATTCAGCCGTGTTAGTTGCACATAAATATTTATGCTTGTGACTGGTGCAGAAATAATCGCATGGTCTGTCACTTCCCCCGGAAAGCCAACCCTGTGGTGTGTGCATGCACAATTCATTATGACATGTTCACTGTTGACAAGAATGCTGTTTAATGATAAAAGAGCTGCGTTCACTTAACTTCAACCGCCCCGTCTATTGATGTGATGTAATGTAATGCGATCATGCACAATACTGATAACAGCACATGAAATATTACACCATGTAATTAATAATTTAACAAAAGTAAAGTAAAAATGCATTGACTGTTTGAACCTTGAATGCATCGAGTTTGCACTCAGCTGATAACACTTTGTTATAATATGTCTACTGGTCCCAGTTGGCCAGAGTGAGATGTTTTTATTTTTTTTAAAAACCCCAATAAAATTAGTTTAATAGTTTTTTTTCTTCTTGTTTTTTATAAAGATTCTATTAATCGAAACAATCGTCAGTCCGTAACCGCCAACTTTGAGCCAATAAACCGAGGTTTCTTCTGGGGAAAAACTGTGCGTCTGCAGTGTTTGATGCAACAGAAGCAAGCCACGCTGGGCAACCTTTGAAAGAGGGTTTTTAAAGAGTTTTTAAAGATGTGTCCAAATGCAGGGACCCCCTGGTTGGAAGGGATGAAAGGAAAAAAAAACTTCCAGGAACATACAATCTACAATTTCTGTTAGATTTTGAATTGCCTAATTCAAACATGCACAAATCTGTGCTGCCACTCAAAATATCTTGTTGTCTCCCCCTCCTTACCAGTAATGGATTCCTAAGTGTCTCTCAGCTTCATTCTGCATGCAGACTTTGTGACCCTTTTACCAACCGTAGGACTGGCTGTCTTTAGAGAGATAATTAAGGGACCCCATTGAACTACAGTGAGAGAATGTTGTCACTGTTTTGCTTCTGTCTGGTTGTTTTGTAACCTTTCTGATTCTGGATTACTGCATCAGAGCAACCTGTGCTTGTTGTGACGAGTAACTCAATGAGCACATTTCCTCTGAGGAGCTTACACTTTATAAAAAAAACCCGACTCCTGCCGGCTGAACAAAAACGCTGCGATTCTACATAAACATTGTGTCAAAATCAATATTAAGAAGCGCATTAGCTCTGCGAGCGTAACCGAAAAGTTGTTCCGTTCTTTGTAATATTTACATTAATTCCCCAGAAAAGTTGCCTCATTAGCCTTTGCTGTTCAACAGTAGCTGCAGTATTAAGCTTCACCCGGTCTCTGGCAGCCAGATTTGAAATTAGAAATGGAATCTGTAAACTGTCAGGGATTACCGCAGTGTTGTCTGTAAAGCCCCAGAAAGCCAGAGCAGTGATGGAATGAGAAATAATAACTGCATTTGCTGTTATTAAGGCCTTAGTGCTCTCACCTTCTGATATTGGGCTATAGCTGGGTTCACTGATAAGGCCACGCATCACTGCATTAGTGTGTGATAACAAAGCACTTTTCTCCGTCACCTTGTTTTGTGCTCGTCTGCTGCTCACTGAGAGTCCATTGTCAGGTTTTATATTCCGTAAGTAATGCAGGGTGTTGTGTTTTTCAGGCCTTCATGATACTGTGCTGTACTGCTCTCTTCACGACCCCGGGAACATCTATCCGACAGGTCACACTACCAACAAGGTGAGACGAGGCCTGTGTCTCACGAGTAACGCAACACCATCATAAGTTTGTGTATTTCTGACCTCCAGGGGTGTAGTTTCTCACTGGGCTCCAGCTCCTGTTACGACACCATTAATGGGCGTAGTTACAGGCACAACGGGAGCACGTTTCTGATCAAACCCAGCGGGGAAACCAGCTTGTGACGCCAGAGCAGGCAGCTTGTCTCCTCTGGCCCGTTTGTCTTATCGAGTGAAATTTCTGTTGTTCTCAGACGGTGTCTGTGTGGGGCAGCGGTGGGCGGATAGAGCTGACGGTGGCTAAGTTCATGGCTCTCCAGAAGACGGTGCAGCCAGACTGGTACCAGAGCATGGCTGACGGAGAGACCTGGGAAACAAACACCTCTCGCAAAAGGGTTCGAAAATCGGTGGATCGAACCCTGGCTCATTTGGATGAGTGTCTGCTGGTACACCAGAAGTCACAGGTACGCACACATTGAGCAGTCCCTAAACGCGCCGTGCTTCTCTAACAGCTTGTAGCTTTTTTTGTTTTGTTTTAAAGTCAGTCATGCTCAGCAAAAGCACACCAGGTAATCACTGATGTACAGTAGCTACCACAAGCTGTAGTACAGCTGGGAAAAAAAAAAAAAAAGTGTAATTGCTTGACTGCAAACCAGATGTTCCTTTGCACAAGACAGGGGTAAAACACCTAGAGCCAAGAGAACTGAGAGAGTACTTCAGGTAATTCTGAGTCAACATCATCTCCTGTGAGCTGCATGATTGCTGCCAGGCTCTCAAAACCCTGCAGTGAGTCTGTCCTCCTCCAGATTTTCTACTTCCAGTTGAGTCATCAAAATCCAGATGATGTCTGATAAGAGCCCTTAAAGAAAAATCCCAGAGGCAAGCTTCTACAAGCATTGTGTGTAATTGTGAAAATGCAGATTTTCTTGTTTTTTTGTCTCTCTTCTGTGTCTGGCTGAGTGTTCCCTCCGTCTTTCTAAAAGTTTCTCCTCACTTCTTCATCACCAGCCTGTCTGTCTCCTGCCAGGAATTGGATGGAGTCGGGGTGTTTGGGGTGGTGGAGGGAGGAGACATCCTGGAGGAGAGGATACACTCAGCCAGGGAGACGGCCAAGAGGCCTGTGGCAGGATTCTGTCTGGATGGCCTCCGGACGGGCTCTATGGACCAGACCCTGCGGACCCAGCTGATCACTGCTGTAACCAAGGAGCTTCCTGAGGCTAAACCCAGGTTAGCCTGCTTATCGATCTGTGTGAGAAAAGAGAACTGAGTCATTTATTTATCTAGTTTTCACCCTGAAATTATGCAAACTTCCCCATTTTTGTTGAGTAAGGAGCAGTTGCTGACGGCAGTCACTCCAACAGAACCAAACAAAAAGAAGTTGGTGCAAAACAATCGCTGCCCTGAATGGTGACGGCATTGATTTTGCCTCACCAGTAAGAACAATGGGATGCAAAACTGGCTGTGTATTTATCTTCCAGGTAGACATGATTTATTAATCCTTTGATTTGAACAGATTATACACTATAACAGGCTAAAAACGATGTTTTCCTTGTCAAATATTCAGTTTCAAGCAGAAAGCAGTCATGGGATGACTTGTAGCACAAGATCATGATAGAAATATCATGACAAAAAGAAACGATATTTCAAAATCACCTCAGAAATATGCAGGGCTGGTTGTTTTCTTCCATTTTGCATGATTAACTTCAGTAGAGCTGATAAGTGGTCAATTACGCGAGAAACCAAGACTGATCGGTCGTTTTTTTTAATGGTTTATTGATTGCAAATTTAGTCAGAAAAACACAAAAGGACTCTGGGAGCTTATTGTTATTTTACTTAAGGACAGGAGTGTTGGAAAGAAAACAATTACAATGTGACTTGCAGTAGGTTTGGGTTGTATGAGAGGTAAATGATGGAGTCATTGTTTCTTAAGGGTTTCATAAATCGGAACAGGAACTCTTGGCCTGGGTATTAGTTATCGGATTTTTACCTGGCTTCTCAGGAGTCCCTGAAATACAGTATTAGCTGTTCCCTCCGGTGGCTACCTGCTGAAAGCTGGTTGAAAGACTGCAGGGAAGCAGCTCTCTGTAGTCTCAGTGGTAGTTGAATTTTCTGATCCTTCTTACTGGGAGATCAGAGCAAACGGATGGAAATGTGCAACCATGAATCGACTGAATATATTATCATTCATCAGACCACATGTCAGTGTGCAGTCCCTCTTAAAGACACCAGGACAAGCTTTCCTTAGAAGTTGTTTATACTCCAGACTGAATTAGCCTCCATGGAGGCCCTCGCACATACATGGCTGCTCTTCTTCTGGAGGGGATGGAGGATATCTGCTCATTGCCAGTGGCTCTGAGTGTTACAGCGGAACTGCGAGGAGCAGGAGTCCGTTACCAGGAGCTCCCTCTGAGCGATGCTCACTTGGCTGATCTCTAATACTATAGGGCATCTACCCCGCTGGTCGGTCTAGCTGCAGGGAGGTGCAGCTTCTAGCCAGAAAGAGGAGAAGAGTCATTATCGAATGCTAAATTGGGCTTGACCTTGATGTCTGCAGGCAGAGAGCCAGATAGCTGACAGCTCTAGCACTCAAGGGAGCGCGTGATGTCATGGAGTGGAGGAATGCTGTGTGTGTTTGTGTACACCACTGTTACCATCTTGCAGACATGTTACATTGCTGTTAAATGTCTCCTGCTGTTTTTTTTTTGTGCTTGTTGACTCTCAGATTGCTCCAGGGTGTCGGGCGACCTGATGAGGTGCTCGCTTGCGTGGAGGCTGGCATTGACCTGTTCGAGGGTTTTTTCCCCTACCAGGTGACCGGTTCAGGCTGCGCTCTCTGCTTCAACTTTGACATCGCCCCGGATCCAGAGCGCGCAGGTAGAGTGTGTGTGTCGTCCCCCCCCCCTCATACCACAGGTGTGGTGAAGAACTGTGCTGTACTAAAAAAAAAGAAAAAAGCAATCTAAAACTAAATGAAAGAAACTTAACGACTAATGGGTTGCACAGAAGTCTACTAATTAATTGTATATGCAGCCCCTTGGCACAAAACGCTCATTACGTCTTTCACTTTCCTGCAGCAGTGTTTTGATCTTATTGCATGTGTCGGCACGGATCAAGATCGTCAATTTCCTGCTGCTTTAGCTTTCCCACCATTTGTACATCCCCTGATGTTATTATGAACACAATGTTTCATGCTCTGTAGCACGCAGGTTTTCCTCAAACAAGATTTCCTGTACTTATTAAACTGCTGCCTGTAACTGTCAATCTTTTCCGATAGCGTGGGGCTAAAAGTAGGATTTTGTATATATTTTTTTCTCACTTTGACAGCATTTATTTTATTCAATTCTGCTCTTTTACAAACAAATGACCTTTCCAGGTAAATGTACCTTGCCCAAAGCCACAGAGTGACATTTTTTAATGAAACTGCGAAGAAAGAAATGAGCCCCAAAAGATGGAAAACACTGGCATTTCACTTTAGGAGCTTGTATGTATGCGCCTGGAGCAAAGTTAGATTAGTGTAATTTGGAAGTTTGCATTTGGGATTTTTCCTCGGATTATAATGACCCCTTAATGGAATGCGATCGTCATGGGAAATTTGATTCCTCTTGCATCAAGTAAGCTTTTTTTAAGTACCATTTCAATACATAAAAGAGATACTGATGGAGCAGTGAGACAAGACTGCGGCATTTGAATATGCTGAGATGCCATGTACAGAGAAGTGTTGGTGTTGGCACATTAGAAAACATGGGAACGAGCTTTGATGTCTTTAATTACACAGAGTTGCATTTAACTGATAAAACTGTACCGATGATTGAATAATGAGGTTAGCAGAGTTTGTTAATTTCCATAAGACGAGCCTCTGATGTTGAGTTTAAAATGTATGCAGAGTTACTCCTCCTGGTCCTTGCGCAAATGTAAAGAACTATTCATCTCGCGCTGCTCTGCAGGGAATTACTTCCACATTTAATCACACTCACGGTAAGTGGTTCAGTGTAAAGATTCTTCAGTGTTGTCAGTAAATGAATAGCCCTTCATCCAGTTTAACTTTGCTGAGGAATGTGGCCGAGTCTGACGGCTGTGAGCCAGTTTTCTTGTAATTTAAAGGAAGCCCGTGTGTGTTAGTGCCCGTGTGTGGCTGTGGGGGTCATGGCACTCTGGAGCTGGGGCATTAACATCAGACACAAGTGTAATGGCCCATGAAAATATGCATGCATTGCTGTGTGTATAGTGGCTGGTGAGAGTTTTGTAGCCCCAGATCAGTTGCATAATTGGATGGGGAGAAGTAAAGCCAGTGAAATAAAATCAATGATGCGTCTCTTTGCAGCTTCAGCGAGGCAACAGTTAAGTGCGAGCCCGTCACCTTGATTGTTGTCATGAAAGGCGAGAGTTGTTGGAAATGCCCTGGCTTGGCCTTCTGGTGGACTTTGTGGTTAATTAAAAAAGCTGCGTCAAACTCCTCTGACTGAGGGAAGTTTGGCATCTGGGAGCATCTCGTGTCAGGAGGCGCTAATCAATTCCGCACAGAGTATAATGGAGTTCAGTGGAGGTGAGAGCAGAGATGCTGTCAAACCGGAGGAGAAATTCTAATTCACCTCCCAGTCGATTACAAAACTCCCAGGGAGGGGCGTTGACCCCCCCCACCCCCCGGAAGGGTTCTTTTTGTCTTGTCAAATTATATACTAGTTCACCCGTTGCTTCCTTTTTGCCCTCTCTTTGTCTTCCTCAGTCACACTTTGCTTGCACAGCTCCCTCTTTTCATCATCTGTTTTTCTGCCCTCATCGTACATATCCAGTTGGGTACGGGGGCAAATCAGTATACTGAAGAAACATCTCATTCTGGAGAAAGGCACCTCACTTACGAATGGAGGAATCTTCCTCGTTCTAGGCAGTCATTCATTTTATCTTTGGGTTGGATTAAAAATGCAAGACACTAAAAAGATCATCACTGTGAAGCAGAATGTTCAGAACTGTTTTATCTTTTAAATTGTTCTAATACTGAGATTTGTTTTTCTAACAGTCAGGGAGAAAGTTGAAATAAAACTGTATTTATTACACAGCTCTACTAAGAACTTTTGGGATGTATTTCTTGGAGACCTGAAGCTATTAGGTGCTGACTTTTTAAATGGTTTAGAAATGAATTTTCACCCACTGGGAAACACTGTCGTGGAATGAGGACACAAATGTAAAAAGATCTGCTTTCACAACGTACAACTCAGTTCCCATATGGTTATGTAAATTCAGGCTACTTATACAAGCCAAGTTTCCATTTGAATATTTTGCAGCTGCCTTGATTAGCACTCACTCGTTTATTCGCAGCAACACCGTTTAGTGACAGCATTTGTGCGCGTTACGTTTTTAACAATTTACCTTTATGTGAGCATTTCGGGATCTCAACATCTGCCCCTGGCCGGCTTACGTTGGCAGGCAGGTGGGTGATTTTCACCAGAGAATACATCTTGTCGCGCTCTGTTGAATCCATCTGTGGCTAAAACAAAAAGGCTGTAGCAGAGCGGGTGTTTGGCTGTGATGACAATCAACATGACCTGCTCCTATTCACTAACTGGCTTCACAGATATTCTTCACTGATCTGATTGGTTGAACAGTTATAGATGTTCCATCCCTTCTTTTAAGCATATAAGCACCTGCCAAGCAAACTGTGCAGCCTTTGCGGATGGTTCTATGAGACGGACCATCTGGCATGTCAGGGCAGCCCAGCTAGTTACAGCAACTCCTGTTTTTCTTTTTCTTTTTGTCTATTAAGAATAAGAATTAATGCTCAAAGATGTTGTACAAAAAATGCTAATAAAGCAGGAGCAATATTTCTGGTTTATACATCTTGGACTCTCATAGTGGGCTCTGATTTTTGATTATAGAGCATATATCTTTTATTAAAGGAAGAAAATCAAGTCAAAGATTGAACTTTTCATTGCTGCAATGAATAGAAATATTTTTAGAGGGGTAAAGGTTGAGCATTCAGCCATAAGAGTGTCGGACAAACTGTACGGCAAGCTGAAGGCGGCTATTATGCTCTGAGGCGGTTTTGCAGCCACTGGAGCTGGCAGATTGAACAAAGCTGTTGGAGCAACGAACTGCGGGGATCTACCTCAGAACGCCTCAGAACATCTTGAAGCCAACCTGCCAACAGCTTGGTGTTCCAACAGGACATCTACCCCAAAGTTGTCAAATGAATAGAATCAAATAAATCATACTCTATTGTCTTAGCTCATATGTTAAGATAGTCCATCTAAAGATCCACAATGTGTGCGCTCTGAAGGGTTCGTGACAGTGACTGACTGGAAGGGCACTTGAAGGCCACCAAAGCCTAATTTTTAGATTTCAAAGAAAATTGTCTGGATCTTTACCTGAATTTAATGGGTTCCTCCTTTGGCCACCTCATCACCAGTTTGAATGAGATTTAACTCAGGAGCTTTTGTGCAATTCAGCTTATTGGCAAAAAGACAAAGAGCACTTAAAACATACCTCATTTGATTTCCAGCACGGAGAAAGAGTCTAAAGGGCATGAAATTATGGTTTCTGTCGCTTTTAGAGGCTCAGCAGCATTTTTTTGCTTCTGTATGTGTTGTTGTTGCAGTCTGCGTTTGTAATATAGAACTTATCTTAAGCAGAAGTTACAGCTCCCACCTTTGTGTTTTGTTATCTTTGGTCAAGCCTCATTTTGCCCCATTTTATTGTCGTGCTTATCAACTGCCCAGCTTCATGCTCCACACAGACCCCGTGATAATTTCCTTTTTCATGCTTGCTTTATAGTTTGTTGCTCGCTGCCTCACCTCTTCCAGCTCCCTGTAAACCTATTACGCTCCCCTGTTGCCTTTAAATCTGTGCCTGTAATCATATGCATTACTGCAGACCACTTCTTTTTTTCTCCCTCCTCCTTTATTTTGCTCACGCCCGTTGTGTCTGCAGCTGTCGAGAGAGATGGTCCTCATATAAACAACATCCCTCCTGTTAAAAAACAGCTCTACTTACTGTTCTCCATTTCTATTCAATGACTGTAAATTAAATCACATTTATAATAAACACACATCTGTATGGAACAGACTTTAGCATTCAGAGCAAGGCCAGTAAGAATTTATGCAGTAGTGGTGGAGAAAATGTAAGACACAGCAGGGCTTACTGGGGGTCTAGGTATGATATGTTTTGACGTTTGCTATTTGGTGCTTAGTGCAAACACAGGGACGTCTTTTCTATCAGAGGAGATTACGCTGTGAATGGTTTGTGTTGGGATTAATGAGGCGCATGTGTGTTTTTGCAGTGCTGGAGCTGAATGAAGAGAAGCACACAGCAGGGGAAATGCAACAGAATGGAGATCTTAATTGTGATGATCAAACACAAACGACACGCTTTGAAATTAATCTCAAAGACAAAAGGTTTGTTGCAGCACTGTAAAACCTCACGGGGGTTTTCAGAAGCAGACGTGCTCGTTAAACCTCTGCTTTCATGTGTTTGATTTATACTTCCAGTCACTGTTCCTGAACTCAACTCAAACTTTTGTTGAACTTCTGCATAGGTATCGGGATGACTTCAGGCCCCTGGTGGATGGGTGTGGCTGCTACTGCTGTAAGAACCACCAGAGGGCATACCTGCACCACCTGCTGGTGACCAATGAGCTGCTGGCTGGAGTCCTGCTCATGATCCACAACACAAGCCACTATCAAAGCTTCTTTGGCACGCTGAGAGAAGCTTTGGCCACTGATAAACTGGACCTTCTCAAGAAGCGGGTGCTTGGGGACGGAGGCCAGCCGACAGAAAGAAAGGACTAATTTGGAAAAGTCAGAGAGATATGAGAGGGATTCACCTGAGGGGACAGGGAGGAAGTTAACTTTTAAACTTTGATGGCACGGCAAGAGGAAGTTTGGGCAAATGTGTTGCTCTGCCAAGTCCAGTCAAAGGATGATGAGTTTTTATCCTGCAGAGACCTTAAAATGACTCACTGCTCGCTTGGTACACTTCAAGAGGACCACTCCTTTATACTTTTGTGTTTGTCTGAGATAGGCAGTAGTCAGAGTTTGGTGATGGAAAGGGGAAAGGAGGTGAATGATGGGTCTGAAAGAATCTGCATGAAGCAAAAACTCAGGATGGATCAAATGACTGAATCCTCATTGTGGCCTAAAAGCTGGTCAGTGGCTCACAGATGTCTAAACTTGCTGACATAGCAACACACCAGGGAGATCAGTTCTTACAGAGGCTTCCTCCTTGTCAAGGATGTTTCCCATTAAATGGTTGATTTCTAAAATAAGTTTTCTAAATGCTTCGTCTTGTTCCCTGCCATGTTATACTTTATTCATCTAGCTTATTAATTTATTGGTCTACTTTTCATGTGCATCCTGAATATTTTTTTCAATCTCATTAACTAGCCGGTGAGTGGATGATGGGCTTGAGCACGGCACTGAAGAAACTGCTCGCTAGTTAACAGGAGCTCCGAGCTGACAGCTCCACCCTTCCTGCTGCCTGAGAAAGGATAAAGATCAGATACAGTTATGGGTCTCTGCTGCCTCCCGTGCAATGATGGAGCAAGGCTGTTTTTGAAGGCGAGGGGATATAATTGACTGCCAGACCGTGGAGATGTCTGTGGGGGACGGGGGACAGACTGAGGGAGAGGAGAGTATGTCAGATTTATAGACCAGCAGTGAGGATTTTTTTTTTCTTACACTCTACCTTAACTGCATCCAGCATTATTATAAAAAGTGGGTTGGAGGATTTGCTGTCATCAGTAGGTGGGCGCCTTGCATAAGTACTTCAAAATTAAGAGCAGAAAAAAGAAAGTGAAAGATGAGAATACAGAATTTTATTAATACCTTTTGGGAAATGGGTGAAAGCTTAAACAAGCTCTGACCTCTGGACTATGTTTATTTTAAGGGCTTATGGGATTGCAGCACACTGAAACTTATCGCAGAGAAGGTTGTAAAGACAATCCCCCAGATTAGCTGGTAAAAATAGAAAAATACGTGATTGGCTGTTGCCCTCCTTTCTCTGGAAACCCTGCAGCAGGAATTTTTATTCTGAAGCATTTCCAGATGAGATTTTCAGCCGCTAACAAGACAGCAGCTTTCTTTTGTAAATGTGCATCTGACAAATATTTACATGAACGCCAGTCCATGCTTACTGAGTATGCACTGGTTAAAACCAAGGTTTCCTTCAGAACCTCAGACAGTTATTCATTTACACACATTTATCAAGCTTGTAACCCTCAGACATGCAAAAAAATAACACCTAAATGATCGGTAAGCACACAGCACATACTGTAATGAGGTGTTTCAACTGAGAGTTTGTTGCCTCAGTGTGCGAAAAAGAAAAATATGGCTTTAAAAGAATGAAACATATGTGAATTTAGTACTTGTAGAGCAAACCGGAGATCTCACGGTTGGCAATAACGGGTCCACATAGGGCTTCAGTCTTTTTCCTCCAGGTACACAGTGAATGTGCAGCGTTCAAAACTAAACGCATGGGTTGCATCCAGTGAGATCAGAATTTTTGTATGTGAAAATGTTCAGATTTAGCTACGAGCTAATTCCCATTTGAGATCAGAGATCAGGAGAGTGAACATGATACAAACATACAACCAAGATACAAAATATAAATAAGACGACATGATCAAATACATTAGAATGTAAAGCTTTGATCAAAATTCTTGTCTGTGTGAATAGTTCATAGAGGATGAACCGACCTCCAAACGAGAAACATTATTATTAAGATTATTTTGATTTGTGCAATTTTAGAGGGAACATACAAGGAGCAACGTGTAAAAGTGTGGGCCCCACAGGAAATTTGACTTTTTAGATAACTTAGACCTCAATTATATCTTTGGGACTATGTCTTGCACGCAAGTATTGTTAAGGAAGTCCAGGAGAAGCTTAATGAATACACAAATCTATTCCCGAACAGATCAGAAGCCACGGGCTCTTCGAAGCAACTGTGTAGTGCTCTGAGAATATAAATAATTGATGCTGAAAAAGTAGAAGAGATATGTAAGAAGATCTAAAAGTGCTTTTAGGAAACTGAGGTCGGAAAGACAAGAAAATGTGCTACTATGATTGCTGGAAAGTTGCATCAAAAACCCTTGATGGCTTTCAGGGAAATTTAACAGACGCTGGAGCGGCGGTACCCTGTTCTGCTGTGCAGACGGCACAAATATGAGAGGAGAGGGAACTATTCTGCATATTTACCACAAAATTCTGTGCCAGATGTGTGCTCATGAACATCTACACAAGCCTGTTTGTGGTCATGCGGACTGATGAAGTTGAAACGAAACCTTTAGGCTGCGATGAGCAAACGTTACCTTTAGAGTCAAAAAGAGTGAAAAGAGAGCATCTTAGCTGTAAAGCACACAGGTGGATCGATTCGTACCAAATTTCAATTACATACCAGCTAAAAAGGAAAGATGAGAAGACGATGGCTTCTACAGCAGGGTAATGATCCTAAAGACTCAGCAATGGGATATATGAACAGACTCAAGCTGAAGGTTTCCCTTAAACAGCCCCAAAATCCCCAAAACAAAAGTCTTTTAACTGGAGGAATGACTGAAAACCTGGCAAACAAGAATTTGTTTAGCTGCTGCAAAAAGCATATATACAGCTCTCAGATTGGCCCTTCTTTTTTTTCTTTGTATCCCAAGGAAAAAGATCAAATCTGCACATTTGAAAACCATCAGGGACGTTTTTCAATTCCAAGAAGTCTTAAAGAAAAAAACCCAGATAAAATAAAGGCAGAGCTTATTTCCAGAGACTCTACACTCTCCTTTAGCACTTGACCATGAATCTCTGTTCTTCTGTTCGGAGCGACGTCGATAACAATCAAACCGATTCACATGATTGAATATCAAATTAGATGAGTGAAAAACGGCATTTGGTGTTGAATAAGCACAGAATTACGTTGTTTCCCCACCGTGGTTCTTAAGGCTTCTTTATAAGCTTTGATTTCAAAGTGAAGCTATGGGCCGTAAAATCTAAACTGTGACCAGAGGCAATAAAATCCGTAACTGTGGATTCTTTTAGATTACATTTCAAATAAAAACAATGACTCGTGCATCTTTAAACTGGCAGCACTGCAGGAAACAATAGACGCAGACAAGTGTCAGGTGTGACGTAGCAATGGGTTTGATTTGAAGTTTTCTTGAATCTGATGCCTTATTGTTGCTGTTATGTTTGTGGCATGCAGTTTAAACCGTTTTTGTGGCATTTAAGGTGAAACATTTTCATTCGTGGGTATGCATCAACTAAAATTATGTGTCAGTAATGCTGGTTATATTGCTCATATGCGCCTCATTTCTCTGCTGAACCAACAGACACTGGGGACAGTTTCCTACTCTAAATGGCACGGTTAGCAGGTGGCCCTCATTCTTCATTTCAGCCAATTATACAGATGCAGAGTGCCATTCAGACTGCATAACTACAAGTTTCCTTTTTCTCCCCCCTCCTGGATGAGTCTGCTGCGAGAGCCGAGCTTCATATCACATTTCACATGGCAGCTTGATAGTTATCTGCTGTCTGGATAGCACAACATGAAAAAAGTATGAGCTCAGCTGCTCCCTCAGAACAGCATGGCTACATGACAATGTCTCATAAAACCAGCGGTGTGAGGTGCAGTGAGTGTCATCGAGGGGGAAATGATGGCCGGTGAATGGGTTTATCTGAAGGATTGTGGTATAAGAGCAGAGTATCCAGAGACAGGAGATGGTGCCAGTATTCGTCATCTTGGGCGGTAAGTGTCTACCGAGTGGAAGCTTAAATCTTTGACATGACAAGGTGTTTACTGTAGTCAGTGCCATGGATGGTTCCACAGGAGACTGGAGAGGGTCAGTCCTGGAGGAGTCCACTTTGAACACATCTTGCTCGAGAGTCAAACAAATGCAAATAAATGCAAAATGACAACAACTGCTCAACAAAACAACAACAACGAGACCAGAAACAGACGCAAAGACTCTTAAAAGAACACAAATGACCACAGAGGTGAAGAAATACGGAGAGATGCACAACGATTTCAAAGAAACACAAAATCTGAAGACGAGTACAGTCCAATGTTAGACAGCAGAAAAACTAACTAACTACAAAGAAACAATATTTCTGGAGTGGTGCAGTAGCTCTGGTCACATGTTATACGTCGTATTTTCTTGAGATTTACTGACAAGCTTTTTTTTCCTGTGAAAACAGGCACTTTGGAAACATTTTTCAACACTGTGCTGTGGTTACTGTGCTGCTTCAGGGATTTCTGCTCGTACGTTTTCCACCCCTGTTATGACGCGCAAACATGCTGGGAAAACGTTGCACAGATGTTGGAGCAGATTATTAAGCTCTCCAAAACCCAAGTGGGACCCTGAAACAGTTAAGTTGAAGAGTTGTAGAATGGAGGGAAGGACCAAAATAGATGAATGATCATGGGGAACCTGACAAAGAACCAGCAGGAATATCAGGAATAAAGTATTATGTGTGAGACATAGCTCTCTACCAAGCTTTCAGACTGTACAGGCCGATGGAGACTTCAGACAGAGCAGCTAAATGAAGGAGGAGGGACTACAGTGCTTGGTAAGAACAGATGCTGTAATCTTAACATGTCACTGAGACGAAGCATCTCAGCACACAAGGGACTGAACTGTTTTCATTGACTGTGGAGAAAGGTCACCTGTGTTATATGCTGACGTGATGTCACTGGATGTGATGTCATCAGCTCAGGTGTTGCCAAGCAACAAACACAACACTCCGATGCATTCAGGGCGACTGCTGGAGATTTCAGCCACTCCTCACTCTATGTGTCACTTCAAGCTGTGTAACAGTTTGTCATTTGATTTTATCTATTTATTCTCCCCTTTTCATTTCTGCAAACAATCACCAACAACGCTGGAAGGTATACATAGATGTTAGAGCAGTATCTGCTCCCATCCAGATGTTGTCTTTTGACTGTTGAGCAGTTAGAATTCAATATCAGACAAACGGGGAAGCATTCCTCTCCCAAAAGGGTCCAGCAGCTGGTCTTCTCAGTCCCCAGATGTTTATGAATTGTTTTTGCTGTACAGTGGTAAACATGGTCCTGTCTTTTTATTTTCTCATCTGAAAATGTTTTTTTCTTGCTGCCATCAAATTCAAAATTAGCTCATTTTTTTCATGAAATACAAAAATGTCTCACTTTCAACATTTAGAATATCTTTTTTTAACATTATATGGTAAATGATTATCAGTTTGTGATATTTGTAACCCACTGTGTTTTATTTTATTTTATTTTTAATTTTTTAATTTTACAGATACTGGGATAACAATAGTGTAATCCATATCAACTCACCTTACCTCCCTGGGGTCATGTTTCATGAAAATTCCCCATTATTAATTTCAAAGGACTGTGCAAAATGCTAAAGCTCATCTCCAGGGACTCTTTTAGTCTGGAATTCAGTGTAAATTAAATAATGTTTGCATATCTTTTTGAGGCCCACCAAAATGTTAAATGTTAAGTCATTCCTCATGAGCCTCTCAGGGAGTTTGTAACTAAAGGGTTGTTTTATACTTATTGAAATGTTCTTACTTCATTATTTTCTCTAACCAAATGAAAAATCTTGTGGTCTAACTAATTGTCATGTCCTTTGATTCTGTGTCGTATTAACATTGTTTCATCATATCTATAACCTCGTCATCAAAAACAGTCATTAATGTTAATAATGGTATTAATGTGATTACTTCAAAACATTCAAATCACATACAGCTGAGGCTTAGAAATAATTATCGTGGGTAAGAATGATTTTTGAAAGGTCCCATGATCTTAAGAAAAGTTTTCACATCAAGTTTGATTAAGCAAATCTGGTCAGATGATCTCACTGTCTGAACACCTAACAAGTATAGTTCTGTGATATCATCACATTCAGCAGGTTTTCTTATCAGACAAACATGTACATACATGTAGGTTGTGATGCGTTGCAGAAATTGTTAGATATGCAGTCTGATTGACAGGATCTGTCCTGTAAAGGAGCTGAACTGCAGAGCTGTCTCCGAATAAATGGTATTGTCCGTATTTTTGGCATGAAGAAACATTCATTCATTGCCAAAATGTGGCTCATTGACGTGATTTAAACAGTTAAAGGAAACAATTTGGCCCCATGGCAAAGATGAAAAAACTAAATCACACTGGACACTAATAAAACACTTAGTTTGATAAATTCTGCTTTTTTCTTTTTCTCCTCATGAGATTTGCTGACAAAATGAAAAATGCAGAAAATCACCAGCCTTAATCTTTAGCTGCTCTCGGGCACAGCGTATGAGTACAGAGCCACCTCACCTAACAGGTTCACCTCCATTTCATCCAATGAAAAACAATCAGGACACCATGAACCGAGACAAATACGTCTCCCTCACCGCCTTCTGACCCTCTCCTCTGTCCCCATGGTAACCCTTGACCACCAGCAGGGAACAGTCGGGACTTTTGTCTCTGTGCTGGCTATAAATGATTGCTCACTAAACAGAAGGCCAAATGCCTTATTAGCTACTTGATGTATCTCAGGATTCATTTATACAAAATATATCATCAGTTGACAGTGCATTAAATCAACGGGGACATTCCACTGCCGCTGGATCCCCTGAGTGAATATTTTATTTCAGGGCTGGGACTCTGTGTATCATAATGCATGTGGCAGTACTGCGCTGAAATAAAGAGAGGTCAGAACAACGTTGCTTCATACTTTTTGGTTAAAATGCCTCATCTTAACCCTGTTGTTTACTGATAATGGGATGTCATAAGATGAACACTTTTCTTTTAGTAAAAATGGATTTATTTTTTGTGTCCTTGTACACATCTATAACTGGTTTCTATCCAGCTTGTACCACACAGTATCACACTGTTTGGACGATATTGCAGCACTGTGTAGAGACCTGATTGCTTGTCAAGCTTCATTATTGGGATTTTTAAACATTCAAAGGATATCTAGTGGTTCACTGGAGGAGCTGTAATGGGATTTCCTATCTGGAACGTGGTCTCATGAGCAGGTCTCATGGCACGTGACACAAGCAGGTGTGTCTACAGATCCATCCTCAGAAAAGTTGGGACATTGAACAAATGATTCGAACCCTTTATTTAACTGACAATACAAATATCAAACGCTGAAACTAGGAAATTTTTTGTGAAATAGTGGTCAAAAGTTCTGACACATCTATTCCACCATACTGAATAAATACTCACAAACCCCCAGCTGAACACCTGGTTGGAGTTTCCACGGTGAGCAAGAGGGTTTCCTCGCTGCAGCTACAAGTTGCAGGAGGGATGGTTCTATGCACCAAACAGCGGCTCAGATTACCCGGCCTTCTTGGAGTTTCTGGGCAGTGTCCTGGGGGTTGCCACCTGGGGATTTTATTGTTTTCCTGGGGGACCTGGAGATGCGTGACTGGGAGGAACGTCTTCCATGTTCTTTAGTTCTGCAAATATTTGGTCGTAATGTTTGATGTTCGTTGGATGTTTGAATAGTATATTTATGGTAGTGCAAGGTGAAAAGGGAAGGAATTAACTAAATTTTGAAACCTCTCCAGAAGAGGAAATGACATTCACTCATGCTACATGTATGGACCTCATGATGATACTGTAAGAATTCAGTGCACAATTAGAGTCAACAGGGTTATCCTCTTGGGAACATGTTGTGTGTGAGAACATGCTAGCAGTGAAAAATGCATTCAGATGCAGTGAAAAATATTTCATTGTAGAAAACAGGAGGGGCAGAAAATCTCTGGAATAAGAGGAGGTTCAATAAACGGATTATTTGTTTTTTTCCTGTTGTGGTCAGTGATAATGAAAAATGATTTACAGACTCTCTAGACCGCCTGTGATGAAGCACAAACTACTTAAAAAGATGTGCAGCGAAACTGATTGGGGAAGTTGGCTGAGTTTGCCCCAAAATAATATTTTATTGGAAAGAGTATTATATTTGCCTCTGTGTCAGCAAAAAATGAGAACTTCACAGTGAGGGTTTTTTAGACAGTATTTAAAAAATGTCTTTTTCTTAGACACATTTATCATGCTGACCTAAAGTGGTACACTGTATAATATGTTTTGGATACATGGGCAAAGAGGATTTTTCATTTCTGGCACCTTGAAATTGTGGGAGTGATGATCTGTCTGGACAGTTATTCACTTCCTGGAGGCATGAATACTGTGATGCAACAGCTGCACTGGCTGGGAATGATTTCTAACAACAGCACTGCTTTGACCTTTCTCTCAATTAGACTAATGTGAACAATCCCTTCGTAAAGCTAAAATAAATGGCTTTTTTTTTTTATCAATGACACCAAGGACTGGGTGCACTTGTGCATCTGTGGTTTCTGTATTTCACCAAAGTGGAACTTTCATTGTTATCGCTCTGGTGGCTCAGAGGTCAGTGGGAGTTGAGGGAAAGGTCAGCTGTGTTCAGTTTGGTAGAAAAGAGGAAAGACAAAAAGGCTGCAAAAGATTTGACCTTTACTGAAGAGTGCGGGAAAATGGGGAAGAAAATCTCCATTCAGTCAGTTCAGCATAAATTCAAGCATGCACTGTATGCAGAAATAGGTGGAGGACTGATGCTTGAAGGAAAATAATGTTACTGAGGGTAAAACATGAATGCTTAAAGTTACCCTGCGGCTCATGTAGAACATCTCCCTCTTCAATCTGCAGGGAGTTTTTACAGCCAAAGGTGTCTCTGAGGATCACTCATGATGGTATTTCTAGAAAGGCAGTGGTTTGAAAACTTTATCTTATCTTATCTTATCTTATTTATCTAACGTGTAATCAAACTCCAAACCAGTTGCATTTAATGGAAATGGATGTTTATAGCTCATGTTGAGGTTATAAAAGAAGAGTCTCAAAGGAGGCAGTGATTACCTCCTAAACAGAGATAACAAGCCAGTAAACTTTACAGCTGCCCAAGAGATGAATGGAAATTGTTGAAAATTCCACAGAGAGCAGGAAAAGATTTTGGATCCAGGCTAGTTTAATGGTGGACTGAGGTCCCCTGAGTTCCAAAAGCTGTCAAAGCCCACAGTATTCAAAATGCAAAACTCAGATCTCCTGTCATAAGACTTTTCTCTTAAAACCACAAGGAGAACATGACCTTAAGTCTATGTATGTCTATGTATTTTATTTGTAAAAAAAAAAAAAAAAATCTGACCATGCAATTACTCACTTAGAAATTGGACATCAGTTTAGTCTGGGACAGTTTCTGTAACTGATCACATTGTTAGTATTTCGCTATACTTACAATAAAATAATCTTGAATCAAATATGCAAAGAAAAAAACTGCGAAAAATTTATATTCCGGACAACGACTGGTTTCAGGTGTCTTGTACAGCAGATGCCATTTCTGTTAAATGTGGCAGGCTGTAAAGTACGACTTTGGAACTTTTTTACATATTGAGCTGAATGAAGCTTTACTGCCATGCTACCTATGTCAACAAATAAGGAGAAAAACACAGCCAAGATCAAAAACCAAGTAAGATCATTGAGAAATATTGACAACTTACATTTTCTACAAGATTTTGAGGGAAGTGAGTCAACAAGAAAACACAATTGATGAAAATGTTAAAAAAAGATCATATTACAATCCCCTGACTACAGATACTGGTTTTGTCCCCTAGGTGCTCATACGTTCAGTAACATTTGCATACATGACACCTGCTCATATGCAGCACTGTAAATTAATTTGTTCATGAGCATGTTAGTATTTTCTGAGAATTTTGACCTTTTTCCTGAGGGAAATTTTAACTGACTCACATTAAGTGAGTGCAGCTCCTTTTCAAGGCATTGAACAACGATCTTCTGTGCCAGTCAAAGATGTAACTCCCAATTATACAACCAATACAGCTGCATTAGGACAGCAGACAGCAAGATGGAAACTGTCAAAAATTGGAGAAATAAAACAAAAGCAGGGATCAGGGGATGGCTATAAAAGAGTTAGTAAGGCCTACCAGCTAATTCTGAAGGATTTAAGCAACAAATTTGCTGAGGAGAAAGCCAGAGGAGGGAACCCATAAGCTGAACTTTAATTTGGCCTTGGAGCAAACAGCTGCACTGCACACTGATGCTGTCCTCATCTGTGTCATGCACTAGCAATAAGTATGATTTTATCTGAGGTTATGCTTCCACTGCAGATTTCATCCCGCGGCTGCTGCTCTGTCTTCTTAGTTTCTTTTAGGTGTACTTTGTTGTTGCTGTTTGTTCTGAAGTTACAATTATCTACCTGCTGTTGAAGCTACCCAGTCTATGTTAGTCTGATGTTTATTGTGCGACCAGAGCGTGTTACACTGGTCCTTTTGGTGTGTGAAAAATGTTGACTTGCAGATAGGACAAGAGGCAGGAGGAAGTCAGGCTGCAGACTCAACAGTAAGCTTCCATACTCAGGATACATTGTGATGGGCAGAACCCGCTCTGACCATCTTGACCAAGCCACATTTGAATAACAAGAATGGTATTATCAACGTCTTTAACGACTTCCGAGGGCAGAGTTGTTGTATTTAAACTTGCAAATTATACTGTCAGGACTCAAAGGCACTCTGTTAAACTCAATCAAATAATGCAATATTGTAGATTTTTTTCTTTTTCTAATCCCATTTAGCAAAACATTAATTTCAAAGTAAAGTTACTTCTGGATGTAAATCAATAGATTTGGACCTTGCATGTGGTTGAGCACAGCCAGCCTCAAGAGGTTGTTTCCAGTGTTAGTCCTCTGATGCCGGCAAGGTAGCATATTTTCTTCATCCCTTTCTACACCCTTTCTCCATTTCTCTAATGGATCTTTACTCATGCCTGTTTGTCTTGTGAGAACCTTCCAAGAGGCATTTAACTACAAACAGGATAGCCCTAAGGATTACTACTAAAGCCCTCTGCCACCCTATTAAAGAAGGGTTGGATGAACTGGAGGAATCTGAGACGGGAAGACAAAGAGTCCCTGCTTCCTCTGTTGACACTGTGATTCTGAAATGGACAAGGCCATTTGGAGAATGGTTGGGTGGATGTATTGATGACACCAAATGAAAAACAGAATTGCTGTTTTTAATCGCTATTATGTCTTCTTTGGAGTGTGAGTGTGCATGGCTGTTCATCTAGTTTCTCTCTGTGTGGCCCTGTGGTGGACTAGCGACCTGTCCGAAGTGTACCCTGCCTCTCGCCCAGTGACAGCTGGGATGGGCTCCAGCCTCCCTGCAACCCTGAATTGGATTAGGCAGTAAATGGATGGAAGGATGGATGAATGTTTGCTTTGTCTGAGTTTGGTGTAGTCAATCAATTCTGTCTGTAATGCACTAACCTTAATACGGTAATAAAAAAACCCAAAACCATTTCAAACATTTGAGTTATACTTAAGGTGTGTTTGCATTAATTCATTCTCTTTCTTTGCAGATCCACAAATACAAGTGAAAACTCTATCATTCAAAGAAGAAACCACATGTAAACATGATCCTGAAATGATGCCATCTTTTCTACGCTAAAGCTTGTTTAAAATTGACTGTGGCAAAATGGAAATGATGGACTCCACATCCTCCAGACTAAAGAGGAAAAGGACTATCAGGATTTCTTTTTTATCAGTGCTCAGTACAAAAGCCTGCATCTTGACGGTATGGGGGTGCATTAGTGCCTATGGAACTGGCTACTTACACATCTGGAAAGGCAACATCAATGCTGAAAGGTGTATAAAGGTTTTAGAGCAACATGTGCTCCCAACCAGGAGCCGTTTGTTTTTCAAGGAAGACCGTGCATATTTAAGTAGGACGATGGTAAACATCTATTACAACTGTCTTTCACAACTGTGTGCTTCATGAAATGCAAAATATACCAATGAAGGCACAGCAGCTAAAATCCTATTTCAGACAAAAATAAGACAACATTCCTCTCCCAAAGATACAGCAACTCACCTCCTCAGTTCACAGATATATTGTTATATTATATTATATATAAGAGGGCATGCTTAGTGGTAAACACGACCCTGTTCCAACGTTTTCGGATGCTTTGCTGACATCAGAATCAACGTGTGGTGATATTTTTCATGACATACTAAAAGACCTCTCTTTCAACATTTCATATGTTTTCCACATTCTATTGTGAATAAAATCTTGATTTTCATGTTCAGATCATTGCCTTCTGTTTTCATTTCGGTCCCATCTTTTTTGGAATTAGGGCTGTACTTGTTAAAGGTTTCACACTTAAGAAAAATCTTATTTCATATTTACGAGCTCAGAATAAAAGAATCCTGGTCTCAGTTATTATATATTCTGCTGTGGTCGATTAAAAAAAAATCAAGGATACAAAAAAAAAAGAAATACAAAGAAATAAAAAGGCTTTTCATGTTTTAAGGTTTAGTGCCTCAATAAAACCAACCTTTCACAGCTTAATTCACAGCCTTTAGCCCCCCACACACACACAGTAATTTCGCCCCATATGTCAGTACTAAAGTGTAAACAAATAAAAAAGTGATTTGCCATTTTCACGCTTTATTGTGTTCTTCCATTCTCACTTATGTCAGCACTGGCAGGAGGCCAAACACAGACTATTACATCACAAGCAGTCAGGCTGAAATCCATATCATTTGATTGCCAAAGAGTTTTACTATCAAGAGCGTGACCCATCAGGTTGAATAAATACTGATTGAATTCACAGTGGCGTTTTTGTACGTACGAGGTCAAGAGTGAATGCTGCAGTACCTAGTTTGTGGTATTTTTGCTCTATTCTTAATGCTGCTTTCCTTTTAAGCTACAGTATTGATGATATTCTTTCCCTGAAAAACACAATAAGATTAAGTTTCTCTTCTTTTTAGGTCTGGTTGTGGTATGAAAAGAAATATAGACATGTGGGACCAAAGGGATGACAGAGAAATGAAAGCTGACAGCAGCCTTTGAGGGAGCAGAAGTCCAGCTCAGAAAGTGAAATTCTAAGTGAGAGAGGGAAGAGCGTGGCGAGAAATCCAATTCTTTCTGCTCTTAAACATGAAGTTTTCTTTCTCCTCGCCTTTTTAAGGGGGAGATAGCCGATAGCAGAGAATTAAAAGTTCATCTGAATTTTATGGAACTTCAAAAGCAGATTCGCTTGTCAGGCTTTAAGTCACATTGCATATCTGTTGCTCAGCATGGAGTACACTCAGCCACAGCTGGTGGTGTTTTTGAGCAGAGTTTCCTTTAAAGATCGTCTTTGCAAAAAATATAGGAAACACTGAGTTATCTTTCACCGAGTTGTATGTATTCTGTGATGGATTTTCCACAAAGATAAGTTTAATAATAGCTAGAGAAAATATCTTGAACAACACATCCAGTCCCTCAATGAGAAATCCAATGAATATGTAAGTGGGCAGCTGCCTAAGGCCTTCTGCTCCACCGTCTAACACCATCACTGGTCTGCTCATGTAGCTCTGAATCACAAAAGCCAGCTGCCACATACGCCAAGTCGCTCAAAAGCTGGTGCCTCTTTATGCTTTACGTCTATATGCTCATAAATGAGTAGAGTTCCGAAGATGCTTTTCATTTAATAAGAGGTCAGAGGTCATATTAAACTTTTGAATGTTCATAATCAAATGTAACGTATGAAGTAAAAAATATGAAGAGCTCTCACAGCATCTGTCTGTTATATAGTAACATAAAGAAATCAATGGTTTCACAGCTGTTACCATCAAACTCTCTTAGGACGTCTCGCCACATCGTTCATAGAAGAAGACCACTGTAAACATACCGTCTGATTCAATCTACTAGCTAACTACAGCTGCTAGCAGGAAGCTAACAATATCAAAGTCTGAACGTGAAGAGAAAGATTTCTCTTGAGGGTTTGTTTAATGAAATAAATACTGACACAGACTCTGACTTATATTTTTTGCCTCAGGATAAGATAGGATGGTTTCAGGCTTTAGAATAAAATTGCTAGCAAATAAAATCCAATTTGTCTCAGCACAGTGAGCTTAAAATTGTAAAGAGGCTGGTGAATCTGGATTGGAAGCTGAACCTGTACTTTCATGTTTCATTTCAGAAGATTAATCACTTGACGCATGCTGTCTTCAATGAGAATTCTGTTGTCTGGCTGTCACAAATGATGCTCGTGTATGCACATCTCCAGCTAAGATTTAAAGGAAAAACATGGAAGCCCAGTCTTTAAACACAGAAAATAGAAGTCTTCTCAGTTTATGTTTATTAAGACAAATGTACAAAGGAAGCACCATTTGAAAAAAAGAGGTAATTTAAAGCATTTCTCAAGTTGTTTTGGGAAATATACTGATTGATTGATTGATGCTGCCACTGTGATAAATACACCGACTTGCTTTGAGTTTGAAGGCAATTTCCTTGTACCTTGATTAAATCAAGAGATAGATGTCCCGGTTACTTTGCCCTCGATTCAATGCGTTCAGCTGATAGGACGTCTGTTGGATGTCTCCTTCACCCTGAACTTCTTTTTGGCGTATGCAATCTGAGCAGATTGTTGCACCTAATCGCTCCAGACAGAAGGGAGTGTGCGTTTCTGTGAATGATGGAACATGTATGCTCGTCGAAACTCATCAAAACTCTGGCCTTAGTCCAGTGTTTCGACGTCGACGATGAATAGGCTGTCAGACAGCAATGCCTCCCCACAAATCTCGCCTCTTGTCCACCTCTGTAGAACCACAGCTCTGTGGTATGCCTCAGCTTGTTAGTCACACTTGGGACATTTATCAGAGCAAAGACTCCAGCTTTGCGATCAGTTGGGAGCATGAGTCAACTGGGACAGTTGCATGTGTTTTTCAAGTAGAGTCAAAATCATTTTAAATGCATAAGATGGGGCTGTGGTATATCCATGTGCAATCATCACTATTCCACCCGCTTCTCATGTCATTACACCGCTGACGTGATGTTTGTGACACTATGTAATTTACTGTATACATTCATGTGTGGTGGTGATTCATAAAACATTCATTACTGCATGTTGAATTGTTTACTTTCTGGGCTTTTGAGGTTGCTGAACAAATGGGGTTTGTTGAAAGGTTGTGACCTCATTGTGACCTCATTGTCCTTGTTCAGGTAAACAGAGGGCTTTTACAGCAACAGTTATAATGCCTTAGCTCAGTATACATCACTGCAGTTTCAAATTCGGAGTCAGATAGCTTAGGAAAACAATTTCTGATAAAAGAATAAGTAACCGGACGTGAGCATGGAAAAAGAACAAAACACGCCTTTTGTCACAAAGACAAATGAACAGGGTCACAAAAACAGCCTAAAGTACGGAAACTGAATCAGGAGTGGAACATTTTTATTACAGCCAGCTGGATCCCAAGGCCGCATACCTCAATGGTAATGGCCTTAGTGTGTTGCTGTCACTAATTCACAAAGGCGCCTGCATTAGCATTATTTCAATTCAGTAGCCATCGAAAATGCTATTTTTCTATTTTATTATTTTCTTTTCTATCAAACTAACAAAAGTCAAACTTTTTTCTTTGACTTTGATTTTGACTTAGGGCTAACTGGCTCTGCTAAACGGATGCAGTGAAACAACCAAAGACAAGATGCAAAAGGTGGACATAGCTGCTGGGTTTGAGAAATGAAGCCCGTGAGGAAGGACCTTGAAATGCAATAGCCAATCGGTGCTCAGATCATTGTATTCTGTTTTCATTTCAGTCCCATCTTCATTGGAATTGGGGTTGTACTCCTTAAATGTCTCACACTTTTGCACAGTGTTATCTTATTTCATATTTATGAGTTCAGAATAAAAGAATCCTGGTCTCATTTAGTTATTATGTATTCTGTTGTGGCCGATAAGATCAAGGCTACAAAAAAAATAAAAAAATAAAAAGGCTTTTCATGTTTTAAGGTTTAGTGCCTGAATAAAGCCAACCTTTCACAACTTAATTCATGGCCTTCATTCACACACATACACACATAAAAAGGAAAAATAAAAAAGTGATTTGCCATTTTCACACTTTGTAATGGAGAGCCTAAATCTGCAATTTACAGAGAAAACCAGAGTCCAAGTTCAGAGATGTAGATTTTGCAGTTTATACTTTGTATCTGTACCTAAGAGTTAATACATTTCATGGAGAAAAAATATCTGTACATTTATTTTAGTCCACAGCTTGGTTAAGGGTTAGATCTGAGTTAGTTAAGTTAAAAATATTCAAATTAGGTTCATTATTGATGTTTAGAGAAAAGGTTAAATTGCACATGGAAAATAATCCTGATTCCCAGGTTCACAAGTCAAATATTTTGCCAATGTTATAATTAAAGGGTTAACAACAATAAAAATAGCTTATTAGAGATCACAATGATGTGGCAAAAAATGTCCCCCCCAAACATTATAGCTGTCTCACAACTGTGCTCACATTTAACAGGGAGTATACAGTGGATTGTAAACTCTAATTTCATCCATGCTAACAGTTTTGCATTACAATGGTTTGACTGAAATAAAAGATGTTAGCACGAACCTATCTGTATACAACTAGATTGATTTGTGACACCTTAGTTTCACTGATAGATCCCTATTTGAAGTAAAATGAGGCAACCAGTCTCTCATATGCATTCAGGCTTTGCTTTGTGAATTTTCTAAGCACAGGAATGATGTACAAATAAACACCAGGAAATCAGTTTTCAGACCAAATGTGAAGTATGTGGTCGTGAAATTCTTTCAAAGCTAGCAAAGATTGATAATAACATTGCAAAATTAATAGAGTATTTCTCTGCAACTACAAACTATGTGTAAACCATCTTGGTATGAAAATAAAGCTAACACTTGTGAGACTTCATTAGAGCCCAATCAAACTGGATCTTCCTCTCCCGTCCTGGCCTTTCAAAAAAAGCAGATAATTTTCGTTGCCAAACCCGATGGAAACCCGACTATCTACTCCTTGTCATGTGTTGGTGTTTTTTTTCAAAATAATTACATTTATAGCATTTATCAGGCATCCAAGATACACAGTCAGGGCTGCATGGTGGTGTTGCCTCACAGCAAGAGGATTCCCAATTTAAATCTCGGCTGAGGCCTTTCTGTGCAGTTTGCATGTTCTCCCCATACCCGTGTTGATTCTCTCCAGGAACACCAGCTTTCTTCCTCTGTTGAAAAACACGCATGTTTGGCTAAAGGGTAATTCTGAAGTGACTCCCTGCCTCTTGGCTGATGGCAGCTGGGATAGACTCCAGTCCCATTGTGACCTTGATTTGGATTAAGTGGGTATATAAAATTGATGGTTTAGTATCACTCTTCAGCTCTAGTCTTACGTCCAAATGTGATCAATTCTGGTTTTCAAACAATCCAAGATTGCGACAAAGGCTTCTGAGCAGGAATCCACAAACCAAAGGAAACAGCCATTAACAACATCACAATTCATCAAAATTTTAAGCATATTTATGCCCTGCATTCCTTTTGCCTCTTGTCCCAGCAGCTTTCTCTCATCATTACACACACACACAATTGTGATTAACAGTAACTTAACGAACACATGAAGCAATGACAGAATGCAGCTTCAAAAACAACAACAACAACAACAAAAATGTTCTGCACATTAAACACCAGAAAGAATAGATTCTGAGGAAAACAGACCAGCACTCTATGAGGGGAAATCTGGTGGGAGCAATTATATGTGGTCGCATTGAATAGGCATGTTTACAAAGTTCAAGGTGCACTCTCTGGGCTCTCTGCGGTGCATTGTTGTTTATTAAGCCCTTTAGATTCGGCTGGTAGGCACAACCTTTGCCATCTATTTTTGCTTATCTATGCTTTTTCCCCACTGAAACCCACTTTTGTGTTTGTTCTACATTGTTTGGAAACTTCTCTCCTTCTATCCGCTGTGGGAATGTTGCCTTGCAATAATACATGTCCATAATAACCATGACTCAGTCTTGAGTCTGAACTTCAAATCATGTTTTAACCCTCACTGAAACTTTATTTTGAAAGAAAAATCTAAGTCCAAATAAAGTATGTATTGTATAAAGTTCTGAGTTAATGAACCGAACTATGTAGCACGCATGAGTGCATCTTCTGCATGGGTATAGCAGTCGGTTTCACATTTAATGGCTTCAGTGGCTCTAGTGATAGAAATATTGGTCTGATAACGAGTCCACTAGTTTGGTCCAGTCAGCTATACCCCAAGAACTGTTTGATGTACTGACATTTAGCTCAGACATTTATAGAACACAGAAGAATCTCAGTGGTATTTGTGATCGTTTGATTTTTCTCCCCCCTGAGGCCATTTGTTGTTCTTAGAGAATGAACTCAACAACTGGATAGACCGCCATTTACTCAGTTTAATGTTTGTTAAAGACTAAATATTTGTGAAACTTTTGGGATTCCAATTAAGAAATATTGGCATGCCAACACGCTGAATTTAGGTGCTCACATTAGAGACTAACATCAGCATTTAAGCTCGGCAATGTCAGCATTTCGCTTCAGGTAGCACTGCAAGCAAGGCTGCTGAGTCTTGGTAATATTACTGAGTAGCTATCAGGACATGTGAATGTATACAAAGCTGACAAATGACAGCAAAGCAATGAAAAATGGCACAATGGCAGAAATCAAAGCACATTTAAGCAGACTAACAAATAAAAAATTTAAATAACAAAAAGCAGACATAACATTTATCGGACACAGACATAACAATGGGGCCAGTTTGATGTGGATGACTACTCTTAAAGTAAATTGGAAAAGATTTTTTTTTTTATGAAAACAGAACTTGTCGCACTCAGCTCTGCTCTGTTTAAGCAATGAAGCAGAAAAGTCGCGGCCTCTGAAAGAGTTCAACAATCTGAAGTAGATTCTGTGCAAACAGGAAAGGTCAGCTGTTCCTAATATTTTTTCTTTGACCTCAGCCTTTCAAACTCCACGTCACTGTCTGAAAGCCATAAATTGAACCGTGTGTTGCCCCCTTTTGTCAGCAGGTGACCCTGATTGCCATTTGTCACCTTGTGTCACTGAGTGTTACCATGGGAACAGCTCCTAGCCAGACTGAGATATTCCATCACATATTTTGTGAAACTGTAAAACTTACACTTGACTTGATCTAAGGTTAAAACCAGCGGAGAATACATTTTCATGAAAGAACTGCTGAAGTTCACCTTTAAAAGTACAGATCTCACGGCCATGCCTCAGGACTGTTTTGGCTATTTCGAGAGAGCTGGCCGTATGTTTTTTTTGTGATTCATGCCTTCATTTTTGTGAATTTGCATTTTGGTGATGTTGTGGGTGCTATTGATGTTCAAGCCAGCTGTGTGAGACTGATGTTGTTGGAAATGTGGAGGTCAGACACAGAGTTAGCTGCAGGGGCAAAAGAACAGCTGGGTGAAACAGGATGCCGCCTGCAGCTGAAGAAAGGCCAGGCTCCCCTCTGTCTCACTTCTGTGTGCACATGTGTTCATGCCACGTTTAAAGCATGAATATTTTGTCTTATTTTTTACATGGCTAGGCACTTCATTTGCATATAACCTCTATCCCTGCTTTTTGTGAATTGGAGGCAACTCAGTCTGGCTTCGGTAATGAGATGACAGTGGCTTGTTAAAGGGAACCTCTTCTACTACGCATTCTGTACTCATTAAGTCACCAAGAGGCGCGCGATCTTTCCTGCTTTAGCTGACATATCGACAGCACATGGGAGGGGTAGAGGAGAGCCAGGAATAACAAAGCTAGAGGAAAATGGCAGACTGCTAAAAGCAGAAGATAAACTATTTCATTTCTGTGTGTGTAACTACTGGGACAAGGAGATTGGTATGGCATCTATTAATTAACCGAGACTGCTCTTGTGCTTTTTTAGTGTCCAAGTGCCAACATGCAGAATTCTCTTAAATGGGCCAAGAATTGGGAAAGGGTTGTGGGATGAATCGCGTAGAAAGAAAGTCATCTATTTGTGTTCATCGATTAAACATTATTGCCAGAGGATCTTCCAATCTGCAGATTTAATTAAGAAGTTCCACAGGACTAATAAGCAGCAGGGCACTGCAGCTGGGGGGACCAGAGCGAATTATGGCAGAGATGAGAAGTAGAATATGATATAAAAGGGACGGTTTGAGAGACAAAAAAAAAATCGGTTTGATAATTGGATGAGGCACTTGAAAACAGACGAGAGAGAGCAAAAACTTTCAGGTGTTGATAGATTAGAGAGGAAAAGGAACAATTACAAGTCAGCTTTACTTTGCCATACACACTTTCTTAATGCTTAATGGAGAAAACATCCAAAGTACACATTTAGATGTTTATTTTAGTGACATTGCTTCTGTTGGATAATTATGCAGCTCCACCATTATCTTAATGAGATAATGGTGGATTTACATTTAAAAACTTTTTAAGACCTAACTCTTTAACTTCTGCAATGAGAAAAAATATATAGAATCAACACTTTTTTCAACAATGACTGGGGTGACATAAGTAAAGTCATGACACATACTTTCTTTTAGCATTACATAGATAAACCACGTTTTCAAGACGGTTTAAGCAGGTTCACTTCCAGTAATCTTTGATAACACAGAGCATAGTCAGAGAAAGCATCCCTTCCATTCTCTCTAGGTGGATTTTCATCACGGGAGTCTTGGAGGGGTCCTTTCCTCTGCCATCCTAGAAAAAAGTAGAACTCCGGAAAGGAAGTTTCTGTCCCAAAAGAGCACCGGTAGGTAAGTAAACATTTAGAGATTTTCCTAAACCTTTAGTGTGAACCTTTCTAATTGTTCCACTATTGCCAGCATTTTATTTCCACCTTTTTGTCACAGTAATCTGAAATCTGTATCTCTAACTCTTCTTATTTCAACTTTGCACAAAGCTAAAGGGAAGTCAATTTGGCCGAGCAGTAACAACCAATTGTACATCAACAGTCAGCAGTCAATAGATGATAACATATTGGGACATAAAGGACATAACAAAGCCACATGTTCAGCTGCGAAGCAGAATGAGCTGGAGAAAGAAATGGTGACACGAGAAAAAGATGGAGGTGAGGAGGCAAATAACCGTGAGTGGACCCTCTTTAGTATGGCTCTAAGAATTTGTAGAGGTGCTCTCACACAGAAGAGGAAACGGAGGATGTGAAAATAGAAACTGAGAGCAAGCAGGGTGGAAAGTAGAGAGCTGCACTCATTGAGCAGGAAGATGGAGTGTGTCTGTGAGCTGATTAATGTAACCGATTGCATCCAGGTGCTTGTGAGTTTGAGGTAAATAATTAGAAGTAAATGCAGACTCTGGAAATTCAGAAAGCTTTCCAAATAAGCATGAATGTGAAAAAAGAGGTGGTAATTCTTTGCCCCTCCCAGTTCTGGTGCAGTACATCTTGTCAAAGCATCAGCAGCCTGCTTAAAATGGATGACGAGCACTACACCAAAGTATGTAATTAGTGAGTCATTGTGGCAGCTTGGGTATAAGTGTGCTATAATTATACATTAGATGCTACGTGTTCTTTGACCTCTTTAGGAATGAAAAAAAAAAACACCAATTCCTCACCAACTCTTTATGTGACCGTCGTTCTGTGTCTACATCCCTTGCATGCACATACACTTATGGATCCTCACACACATGAATGCTGATTTTGTCCGTAACCTCTTCACACAGTACCTCACTCTTCCAAAGGTGGTAGGGAGGTCCTGATATAATAAGGTGGAATCCAGGTGCTGAGGGTCCACAGTGACAAAGGTGGGACGATGCATAGGAAGCATTACTTATGCATGCCCACCCCTGATACATTACTGGATGTCTTCCTCCATTTAAGGAGCCAGCTGATTTGCAATTAAGCGCAAATTGCAAGATACAGTACACCATTCCAAGAGGGTAAAATAATAGCGTATTGCCATAATGCCCTCCATTTCACTTGGGAAATACCGGTCTGTATTAAAGGATATTCCCATGTTGACCTCTCTCCAAGCGAAGTGGGAGGGCAGATTGTTCCTCAGAGGAATCCTGATTGGTATGGAGGGATTGTTCTGACCTAAATGCTGTCGTCCACTTTTCCCCTGTTCATTAGCTCTTGAGGTAGCTCCCTGCTTGAGACCTGACTTGATGATCATAATCCACTGCCGCTTTGTGATGGAAATTCAAAGGGCAGCAACGTTTGGACTTTCAGCTCATCTACAGGAGAGGGTCTTTAGAAAACCCGAGACGCTGCAGTCACCCTGAAGAGCTGAGATCCATTCATGTGTCTGCTGATGCATGACTGTGTGTACATGTGTTATTGCTCTGTGGAATTGCACAATTTGAAGTTTCTTCTCAGGATTTACTGGTAAAAAGGTTCTTAGTTGACCTCTTACACAGTGCATGCAATGACCAGTTGTTGGTATATTTATGCTGCAGCTGGACTTCATGTGTCTTACATGTCAACTGAGTTTTCACACTTCTTGTCTCCTGTTTATGTCTTTGCTGGGAAAAAAAACAGCGCTGCTCTCTGTATGTTGACATTAAAAAGTTTAATACTGAAGTACAGTGATTCACATTGAAAAGTCCTTTGAAATATCCACGTTCCCCTTTTATTTACCTACGCTCCGCATCACTAACCATCTAGAACTAATGAGATTTAATCACACTGAATGGTTTCCTTAAAAAGCTCAGTGCTGCTAAAGAACGCCGGTCACGAACGACACAATGCATACTGTCCTCTTGAGGCTTCCATTCCTCCACTTGTACCACTTACTCCTTATCAAAGGAGTGAGATAAAGGTGGCTGGGGAAACGTGGAGAAGATTTTAGGGAGATCAAAGCATGGCCACACCTATCAGGGTTTAGTTCGCAAAAGGAGGTTAAGACTTTGTCAGGGCGGAATCAGAATTTGCATGCAATCAATGAGTTCCCACAAAGCTGGTGATGATAAAAAAGAAGGAAAAAAAATCCTCAAGTCGAGTCACGTTTGGTTTCTTAACAAATTACTGTTAATGAGCTGGCAAATCAATGCAGAAAAACCCTGAAACAAAGTACGGTTGAGTCCACTGCAGAATTTTGGATTATAGTATTTACGGTCTAGTATTTACAGATAAAAGTGAGAGAGATGATCACATATGTGAGGGAGGCCTCTGCATTGAAAGGTCAAAAACATTAGTGCCTTCAAACAGGGCTGGTTTTACTGTGTTTACCAGGGGAGTCCATTTGAATATCTCCCTCTTGTGGTTTTGAGGAACTTGTACAATATGTGGAAATTTCCCGAAAGAGCTCAGGAGTTGTTTTGTGTTTGGTCGTGTTTTCAGAGCTGTGTCCCTTAATGAAAATGCAAATTTATAGTTGCTTTTCAGTTTAAATTGTATAAATTCTCATTATAATTGTGATATGTGTGAGGACCCTGCATCTTTTGATTGCTGGACTGGCTCTTTGTCTTTGTGTTTTGTGTTGCAGGTGCCCAGTAGGCGTGGTCGGGCTGTATATGCGATGGAGCCCTGATTTCAGACTCACAATAATCAACGATCTATCTCCATAATTCAGAACGACTTATTTTCACTCACCCTGAAGGTCGGTGATCTCAAAAGTTTTACCTTCCTACCCGGTCTGTTTAGGATATCTCCCCCAGAACTTTGTGTAGCCCCAGCTGTCAGGGTTTTTTTCATGTTACCTCCCAGTGTGTGTGTGTGGCTCCTGTTCCCAGTGGGTTTGGCGGCTGGTGGTGCCTTGATCTCTCATCGTCCTCACATGTGGCTGATCCTATGTCCTCTGCTTAAAAGCTCCAGTGTTCTCTCCTCTCATTGCCAGTTCATTTGTTCTTCTTAGTGGTACAACAGCTGCCAAGATTTCATGTCGCTCAAGTTCCAGTCAAGTTTTTGTGGCTCTTGTCTTGTCCTGTTTTTATTTACCCCTCAGGAAGATTGTCGCCAGATCCGCCAGTGCTTCACCAAGCAACAAACCAAAGGAAAGCCACTCTGTACTGCCACTACTACTACTGTTTCCATTACCATTACAAGTTTGTTTCATCACATAGTAGTTCAAAAACCAAAAGAAATTCCTGCTGACCTCCTCTTGTTCACTTGTTCTTGTTGATCGTTCAGTAAGAAAGCAAATATGTTAAACTTTTGTCTCATAGGACAGATGAGCCACTGTAATGGTACTTAATCTAGACCCAAATTATTAAAATGTCCATCCATCCCAGCTGCCATAAGGCAAGAGGCACGGTACACCATGAAGAGGTCGCCAATCCATTGCAGAGATTGATTAGAACACAAGATATAAAGATAAAACCAATAATGCCAGCTTGTTTCCCACCACTGCAGTAAGTTTTCACACATGACCTTTTAACCTTAAGAGGTCATGTGATCAGTGAAGGCAGCATAGATGACAGAGAGGTGATCATTATGTCGTTTAGAACAAACTGGTGGGAGGATAAAACTGAGGCTTAAGTGAAAGAAGACAGTGACAGGCTCATGGCATGTAGCTACTTCTGACCATAATCAGCATCCATCATCACTAGAAACTGTTGCTACAAGTGTCCCTCCTACCACCCACAGACATGCAGAAAGCCTCTAAAATCCATTAGGACGGAGACAAGATCTGTGCCATAACTGGATTCATCAAGTCGTACTGTGATTATGCAGTGCCAGTCAAATGTTTGGACACAGCTACCCACTCATGAGTTGGTGTGTCCAAGCTTTTCACAGGCACTGTAAATCTTACCTCCTCAGGCTCAACTGGAACTGAAAGTAAGAAGTCTGAGCACACCAAAATCATTAGGTAATGAGCAGATATCTCTCAAGCAAGCATCTTCTTCCTTCTGAGACTTGCGATAATCATGCAAAGGCTGCATTGCATTCATCCATCACTTCCTCTGTGCTATTGTGAAAATAATGAGCAGTACAGTCAAACCCTCCCTCTGTCTTTCACTTATGGATGGGCTCCTTTGTTTATGAACTTCCCCACTCCCGTAGACCTGTTCAGACACGTCCTGTCATGCACGTTACGCGGATGCATACAGACGGAAAGAAAGCACCTGTTTGTGCTTGCAAAGACACGCGTGCATGAGCAAATTAGTATTATCCCTGGAGGCCATGTTTGTGTCCTCCCAGGCACAATGCTGCATAGCATACGTAATAAGTATAGTGTGCTCATATAAAACTGCATGCAGTATGCATGAAGTAAAGGCTAAAACACAGGTAAAATCATTTTGCATAGAAGTTTATCCCACACTAGATGCTCCGGGATATAACTGCTTTGATACCTCACACCCCCAAGTTTATTCTTTATTATATATCTATATGTAATTATCTATTTTTTTCTCTATCAGAAGCTAACCATTGCTTTGGTCTAGAGAACAATAAGTAAACACCGTCATTGGTTCTCAAATTTTTTAGACGACAAAAACAGATGGGACCCTTCATTGATTTTAATCACCTATTAACAATACACAAGAGATTGGAAAGAAATGAGTTTTGTTGTTAAAATAAAACAACATAAGTGGCCTTAAAAGAGCACAATGAAGCACACAGTAAGTAATCTTTCTAGCTGCATATTTTCTTCAGTTTTTAACAATAACAAAACATTTTCAATTCCAAGATTTTGCTCAGAAGTGTATGATAAAAAATAATCCAGTCCTTACCAGGTCTTAAGATATGCAAGACCAAAGTGGAGATGTCTGGTCATAATGCACTCGATGTTTGGAAACATAGAGCCAGGAATAATTGCACTATGCTTTCATATGTACAATCATGAAGTTAATGTATAACTTATTTGGTTGATGAATGATATCAGGTACTGTAGAGCTTGGATGACTTGACACACAGAATACTATGAGTACTTCTGACTAACTTTAAAAGCTTAGTTGTTATTGGTATACTTTGAATGTATCTTTCTGTCCAAAAAATGTCTATATTATAGGAGCAAGATGAATCAACTTAACAAAAAAAAATATGATATGAAGGGTCCCAAAACTGTATTTCTCTTTGCAGTTGAATTATTTGCATATACTGTGGGAAATTTATGCCTTTAGTCGGTCAACTTTAGCCAGCTGAGGCACTTCCTGCATCTTATACATTAGTTTTCTGTACTGGTACTAAAATGTCACCAGAAAATATCAGCATCACTGGCATGTAGTTTATGAATATTTTATGTTGTGTGGCACATTGTTATATACTTCTGCGACTAGAGGAGGTAACGGGGATATGACAGCACTGCAGAATTCATGAGACCCACGAGATCAAAAATATGAGGGAATCCATCTTGTCAGGCTCCTCCTATCTGCGGTTTCCTGTGGTGGAAATGTCAGTCATTGATCATTTGGGTCTTGTGGGTTGTTGGGTGGGATCATTGAGCTTGTGACATGCACGCTTGACCACAAGGTTTAGATTTCCTTTGATAATTTTTTTTTTATTTCCAATAAACTCAAATCTTACTGCTGTGAAAGCACTCATCTATTAATCAGTTTCACTTAACTTTAGCTCTCCATTGCAAGCCCCGCTCCAGTGAGGCCACTTTTAGGGGGTGATCTTAAAGAAAGAGTACAAAGAAAGATCTGAAAGAAAACTTTTCATATGAGATAGCATAGAGCTTCATCAGACAGCTCAGCGCACACAGAGGTTGATATTAAAGACTTCAGATGCTCAGCACCCCACAGGGCCGCTCCATGAGGTCTATCCAAGAACCAGTAGGAGTGCAGCAAAGAGGACTTTGAACACTTTGAACTTAAGACTGAAACTGATGGTGGTGGGTGAGTCTACCAGCATGTGTACCTGACAAGGACTGTGAACCAATAACTTCATTAAAAAAATACTACAATAGTGGTCAATTCTTTCCTAATATTTTCATATTCTGTATTTTCCTGCTTAAAACTTGTTTATTACCAATTATTTTCAGATCTTGAAATTTTATTTTGACAATCCTCGATTCAAAACAAAATGTACATTCAATTTGTTTTGGACACTAGTTTAAAAAAGTCAAGATATACACTAGATGTGGTTACTCACGTTGCTGTATGAGTTTTCACTGCCTTCAAGACATTATGTCAACACACTGGACGTCTTTCAATGTAAAAACAGATTGCCATGAAATTGGATGAGCACATACATGATCCCGAAGGGGTAAAGTCTTTTGTTTTTAATGACCCTGTAACCTTTCCTCTGACAGCATTTAAGGACAAATTAAACATTTTTAGCATCACTGCTGATAAAGATGCACAGCCTAACTTTAATATATTTCACCCCTTTGGCCGTTTCACATTACTGGACGTAATTATTTTGCAGTCTTTCATCGTTTGGAGCTCTAGGTTTATTTGCATTCCATTTACAAAAAGGCAGATAAGGCTTTTTATTTATTTTTCTTTTCTTATCAAATTCATCATTGTTACACCTAGTAATTGAAACGTAGTAATCTCGAAAAGCATGTCCACAACTGTGCAGTGTTTACATCATAAAATGGAACTGATTTAGATTCAGTTAAAGAAGAGACACGCAAGTCCTTTATCTGATCACTCTGGAACCTAAGCCTCAGTCTGCCTTATGTTATAATTACAGCGCTGAAATTGAATATGCAATTATTAAAGACCTCCCTATGAATTATATATTGATCTCAAGTTCATAAAGTTTTATAATCGACGGGAAACATAAATCCCTGCAATGTATTATTGATGTTTACCTTAAGAAGATCCCAACCTGCTAGTTTCACTCACATCTCAAATCCATAAATAAAAGCATGCACACACACACAGATACACACAAGTGCGTCATCATCGTAAGCACTTTCAGCGGAACGAGGCTGAGTCGACGAAATGGCAAAAAGTGACAGGGAAGCAGGTGTTTATGCCTCTCAGAGAAATAAGGAGCCTGAGATGTAAGGTGAGAGGAACAGCCTTCTCCCGTTTTTTTCACTCCCCCATCTATCCACAATCCATCTCCTTTTTGCTCCTCCAGTCATCTTTGATCTTTGCTCTTTTAGCTCATTTCTTTCATTTTTTTCGGCTTAATGCAGTACCTCTCAGCGCACTCATCATTCTTTATCTCACTCTCTGCTTTTCCTGTCACACTCACTCTCTTTACTGTATCTAAATACCTCAGTATCACCTTCACTCATCTTAACTCTTCTGTCGGATTCCCAGAAAACCAGCACGACAGTGAGGCTATATCTTATGGCATCTTTCATGAGCAAAATTCAGATATGCAAACATGAGCGTGGAAAATGTTTAATATATATTTTTTTTTATTTACAACACAATGCACCACATAGTTTACAATCCTGCTTAATTTGTTGAGATTACAAAGTGTTTACCTTCTCCAACAGCAGCGGGTGGGCAGCTCTGAGCAATGGAGAGGACTGTCAATAGTCACAGCTCCTTTGAAAAACACTGAAAATGTTTTCACATCAAAATCTCACATTTTTAATTTTGATGAATCGACACTGAGCACAATGCCTGCACATCAATATAAATCACAATCTTCAAAATGAGCCTACTATCGGCGCATTTCAAATACACATTTGCGAATTTTGATTTGTGGATGCGCTGCTGAGTAACTGAAGGTCAGGGTGATGAAGGAGGGGGCGGATGGGGCGGTGAGTAACATTAGTTAGTCCACACAGTGTGGAGGCTGAGGGCCTTCAGATGAAGTGACCCACAAGTCCATTTATCAGCCTTGAAACTCCATTTGGACTCTTAAGAGCTTTCCAACTTGTATTGACATGAAACTCCTGAATGAGGGACTGCAAATTAACAGTACACATACTATACAATATATATCTAAAAAGAAAGCTTACACTTTGTGCTTTCGGTAAAACTGTATTCATGAACTGTATACAGTTCAAATGGAATCTCAGCCTTGTTGAGAAAGAAAAGAGTCTGTGCTGGAGTAAGAACTCTCTTTTGTTTGCATTCATTACAAACCACAACGCTGTTCCCTTTCCAAGCTTCACCTCGCTGCTTGCTGTTTGCCTCCCTTGATCATAACCACTGTACATTTGGGGTCACCATTTACAAAATGCACGATGGCTGAGTTATTCCACGGTCTCATTTCCTTTTTTAACCTCCTGAAAATGTTTTCCTCCTCAGCAGCTGAGGATCTTGATGAAGGCCCGTCTGAACTCGATGTTGAAGGTGGTGTAGATGACAGGGTTAAGGGCACTGTTCACATACCCCAGCCAGGTGAAAGCACTGTAAAGTGCAGGAGGCACGTAGCATGTCCTGCAGTGGGTGTTCAGAATGTGAGTCACAAAAAAAGGGAGCCAGCAGATGAGAAACACCCCTAAAGCAGGCAGACAGCAAAGCAGAATGGAGAAAGGACAATAGGGAATTAAATAGGATGCAAATAGGACAAAGTGGTAGACACAGAAAAGAGATGCATGGACAAAAATGAAAGTGGAACAATGGGATTTGATTTTACAATTCAGGGGGGGGGGGGGGGGGGGGGGGGGTTGCGAAGGAGATGGGGACAAGCAGAGAAAAGAGAGTTCATGTTATTTATGGTCAGCGTTTAATAGCTCCCCTAAGCAGTTAGCCTGTTGTTGAAACACTTCTTTATCAATGACTATGTTGTACCTACATATGTCGAAACTTAAGGATGCCTTTTCAAATTTACAGAAACTTAATTTTAGTGTTTCTAAAACCAGAGTGAACAACATTTTTTTAAAGAGCTGTTTCAATTCTGCTCTTATTTAGCTAACTGTCTGACTCCTCTGTTTTGTTATTGTGTTTTCTGAGATGTGGTTTTCCTCTGTCCAGTGCTGTTGTGTTGCACACCTCAGGTACACCACATTTATTCAATTCACCCAGCAGTACCCAGCAAGGAATGGTGTTGAATAAATTCAAGCCCTATAACTGAAATCTGAAAATTACAGGAAATGGTGATGAGGTGGTTGAAAAACAGGTGAGAAACTCTTTGGACTTGGATCGTGTAGTGGTCATGGTTATCATCACCATCGTCATCATCAGATCATGGTTATGGACGTAGCCATACGTTTCTGTTCTGTTGCACTTGCCCGCATTTACAGAGCGGTCTCGCTCAAAATGAGACAGCATTTGCCTATTATAAACCTGATACTTTTGCTTTCTATTGTTACCCCTGACATTGCTTTTGAACCCTTTTATCCAATGGCACCAGTGTAATATCATCAAAAACCCTTAGTGTTTAGAGTTTTGTAAGGGAAATCTATGAGCTAGAGTTAACTGTACCAGGCTTAAAGTAACCTGGATGGTAACTGGAGCATGGGAAAGCTGTGTTTCTTTTTTGACATTTCAGCTTGATTTATTGCAGCTCTGCAAGACGTACAGCTAATGTGCCCAAGCTGAACAAATGCATTGGTGTTAATGACCAAATCAGAGTGTGTAAGTAAGTATACGAGGTAAAAAAAAAAAAAAAAAGGTAATCAACTAAACATTTAGGGTTAAAAAACTTGGCCTTATATCGCTTCTTTGAATTAGCTGTATTATGTTCTGTGACATTTACAATTTCTTTCCATGACATTCTGCACTCACCGAGCACAATGGCCAGCATCTGAGTAGCCTTTTTCTCCCGGGCGTGCATACTCCTGAATCGTTGATTGGTGTGCAAATGAGACATTGGCCGAAGTGATGTGTGTGTCCGTCCGTTTGACAGATCCTTCACCTCGCAGCTCATCCTGACAGAAGGATGTTCCATCTCGTTGATATCCCCTGCATCCTGCTCCCTTCGCTCCTGCTCCAGATCCATCTCTGTGCGGCCGCAAGAGGCATGGCTGATGCTGCAGTAGTTCTGCGTGTCCACTGGGGGCAGCACTGAGTTCTCCACTGGTCCTGTCTTTGGGCGTTTGTGCCACAGGCAACCTGAGAGCAGATTGGGTTTGGATGGACCTGTTGTTTCCACACTCTGCTGAAAGAACAAGTGATTAACTATCAGTACAAGAATTAAGTGCAAGAGCCAACTCCTGAATGCTTTTAGTCTAGCGCTAAAGCCACTCTAATCTGTCTTTTTACACAGTCAGTATCAGTATCAGACCATTATCATAAGCTAATGCACTGGCTACTTCTGGTAGTGGAGATGTTGGCAGTACCATATTAGCACATCCACATAATTATTACCGCTTTAATGTTTCAATAATCACACTTCATTGTTCTATCATTTTTATTCCCCTCAAACCTTGTCTGTAGAGTTATTTTTATTGAAAGCTGGCCTTTAGCCTATTCTCCTTGACTTTTTGTGGGAAATATTTGCAGCTTAGAGCTACATGACTATGTCAACAAAGTGGTAAATGAGGCTCAGAAAATTGGATGTTATAACCGATTCAAACTGTTCTGTTCAGATGGTCTAAAAGTGCCTTGACGCCTTGATGTAAAATCACAGCCCCACATGAACATTCAGGACACATCAGAAAGTGAGTGTTATGTGTAGAACTGAATGCAGTCTTTAATTTACCTAAACCTCCAGCAAACTCAGCAGCCTCAATCAGTCTTTTCCCTCATGAGTAATGAGAACCATTGACAAGTTTTAAGTCTTGTGTAGTGTGTATTTCCAGTAAAATTTCCCCTTTATCTTCTTACTCCGAGGAAAATTACAGATTGTCATTTCTTCTGCCTTATTATGCAGGAGTTGCACAGACTATGCTCATCTGACTAGTGACCGGGTGACGCAAGACATCTATGCTTCAGAATCATAATTTCCGGCTCCTTCCCAGACTCCTGGACTGGGACCACATAGCGAAAGGAAAAACTCAGGTTTGCATGAACACACACATAGAGACATCATACGAAAAGCTAAAAACAGAACCGGCTTGCATGCCGGCATTTCGCAACACACCAGCACAGTCAGTGTGAGAGTTAGTCAGGCATTAAACCGCACTGTATTCAATAAAACTACTTTACAGCACAAATCACAAAATAAATAAATAAAAATCAAGCCCAAAGCTGTACTTGATTCGTATTTTGAAATACCACCCACCACTTTAATCCTTATAGGTGATAAGTCTTCCTTTGCCTTGGGAGTCTCCTCTTGCAGACAGGTCTCCTAAGGAAACAGAGAGAAGTTCAAGATAGAAAATATTTTCCAAATATTCATATAAAATGAGTCCCCCTCCCTCCTCCCCATCCCCAAACAGCCCTACGAGTCTGCAGGTAGAACATTTGCGGGCTGTTCATTTGAAACTCATCGATTATCTCGAAGGACACTTTTATTAAAATTCAAATAATCACTGCGTGTTCCTGACAGAGAAAACAAATCAGGAAAATAAGGTTTCATGTCACTTTTGTTTTCAGTCACTCTCACTCCAAAGCCAAAGACTGTGCAACTCAATTACAATTTACAATAAACATAAAGATGGGCCCTTTTGAAACATGGGGGGAAAAAAAAGAAAGACTCCTTCATATTGAATTTTTGCTCACTTCGCCGAGCCAGACTCCTTTTATGCTAATTCAAAACACTCTTTCATTATACTGTAAATCACTCACCCAGAACCACTCCAGTTTGGGATCTCATGGTTCACATCACAACTACAACCAGTTATTTGTAACCTTGTGTTAAAACGCAGGAAATGACTGAAAATGTATGTGCACTGAAGGGGGAAATTGGAGTACAACAAATGCAGCCGCATTTGACAGAAAGCCTCTGGATGTGCCAAAGCAGATCACTGCGCTGGATTGAATTAATTAACAGTCTCTTTTTATACATTATATCTCAAAAATAGGTTTGATACAGATGCAAAGCACATGAACTGTCTCCTTTTCCAAGGTTATAAAGAGAAAGCAATTATCTATCTATCTATCTATCTATCTATCTATCTATCTATCTATCTATCTATCTATCTATCTATCTATCTATCTATCTATCTATCTATCTATCTATCTATCTATCTATCTATCTATCTATCTATCTATCTATCTATCTATCTATCTATCTATCTATCTATCTATCTATCTAAACTTGATTATTGACACAATAAACTAAGATGATGAAATGGTAAAGACTACAATGATCCATTGTCATCCACACAGCACTGATCCAATTAACGTGCTAAGATGTTGAGCCTGACATTTGGCAGCGTGACAATTCATTTTTTTCTCAATATGGGTCTATTCACCCACTACTGTGATTACTTATGGATATTTTTTTCTCTTAAAAAAGACACAGATCAGTTACAATATTAACACAATATTAACAGCAGATCCCTCAAGTCCTGAGAGGTGCATCTTTCATAGATCCATGGATCAGACTGAGATCTGGAGAAATGGACTGATCCTCAAACCATCCCCAAACAATTTTTGTAGTGGGGAAGGACACGCTAATCTTCAGCCCTCTAGGTACTTCTGACACAAGACGGAGTAAGCTTGGGCACTTTCAGTGATGTAAGCTCATATACGGCAAACTAGGATGCACTGTGTTATTTTTCATCAATCTGCTGTGGCCAGCACAGCAGATTGCCACAATTTACTCTACAGTAGATTCTCTGTGGGATCAGACCACAGCGGAGATCCATGACCTTGTTGGTGGTTCACCTGTTTTCCTTTATTTGGTATGTTTAAATCACTGCATTCCCCAAATACTCCAGTTACATTTTGGAGATGCTTAGACAGTCATCAAGTCATCACAATTTGAACCTTTATAAAGTGGCTCAGAACTTTAAATTGTCCATTTTGACAGAGACAAAAGTCAAACTGTAGAAATGTGACTGTTAATTCACAGCCTTAAACTGTATAACCGTATAAACTATTGAAACAAGTCAGTTATTCACTTCACCTGTTAGTGTTTTTAAGGTTGTGCCTGATCAGTTTTCATAGTTTACTATCAATTAGCTCAAAAACTTGGGAAAACATGAAATATACCCCTCATGATCAAATCCAGTATTTTTAACTTGACAAACTACTTTAATTAAGAAGAGCCTTATATGTACAGACAGGCGTGTCCTTTGCTCGTGGACATAGCCATACATTTCCATTTCATTCTTGACAACTACTCAACTGAGGACTCTGTCGCACTGCCTGCATTTACAGAGCAGCCTCATTCAAAATGTCACAGCTTTTGCCTATTATAACCCTAAGACTTTTGTGTTCCATTGTTTCTCCTGACATTGCTTTTGAACCCTTTTATAAAAAAAGGTTTTTCTTAGAAATCAAAAAACAGCTTTTACCCGTATCTTTCTGACAGCTGCGCTTGGGTCTATCAATCTGTCTGCACTTAGCATTTTCTACTTTAAAGAACCAGCTATGAGGCATGAGCGCGTCTAACGGAATAAAGGTGGATTTTAATTTGAAAGTTAACATCAGTGTGAACACATCAAGGCGAATCACAAAGATACGGCACAGAAATCTAAAGTTGCTTTGAGGAGAAGACTTTGGTGATTATAACCTATGGGGGGCTTAAAAAAAAGTATAAAATCATAACAATTCCAAGCAAATCTGAATGTCTAACAAGTCATTGCCAAATCAATGATAAATAAATAATTTATTAACACCAAACTAGTCTGCAGTTGTAAGTCAATACTAATCAAAAACACAGCCACTGAGTCTGAAGAAATAAACCTTATGAATTCACAGATAATTAGAGATAAAAGATAAGTCTGCAGTTATACATTTTGATTGGTCATTAATAAAACGTTGAAGTGATATAATAATTAATCAGTGGTCTATTATAAAGGTTAAAGTATAAGGCGCTGAATGAGTGTTATTCATTTATTGATGAATGAATTTTCTTAGAGGCCGTGCAGCTCCTTGAGACAAAAAGAGTCAGAGAACTGCAAATTACAAAGCAGACTTCCAGACAGAGGAGGATAAACTGCCTCAAGTTGTTCTATATCAATTATTTACAAACTATTACTCAAATAGATCAATATAAATGCTTTATAAAAAGGTCTGCCAATCCACTGTTGTGCACCGTAGTTTCGCAAAAGTGAAAAAAATGGACAAAGAGAAAAAAACTAAAAGACGGTAACAGAATTCAGATGATGACCTCACCGCGGATGGTTGCGTATAGCCCGGCTGCACTTTTCCGCTGGCCTGTCCGAAGGTGATCCTCTTCCGCCTCATTCTCAGGAAAATGTAGATGCGGATGTAGACCAGCAGAGTGACAATAAATGGCAGGTAGAAGGACACCACAGAAGAGTAGATCACAAAGTCAGGGTTGGAGATGGAGCACACCATGGGGTCGTCTGCGGGTAAAAGCTGAATATGATTACACGAAATATCCACAAGATCACAAGATTAATTTAAAGAACACAGAGGGTTTCATTTGCAGCTGACCTCTGATCCTGGTGAATGCTCTCTGTCTTGAAAACTACCTTGACGGATTGTCCTTTGCATACACGCTAAACTGCACTGTGCTGCACACCTGCACTCACAGGGGTGACTGTGAGATGGAAGTGTGATTGATCTGACAGAAATTGCACTAATTCAGGATAAGAAATCGTATAGACTTTCATGTAAATGAAAAATTTCAGGTTCAAATATCTCTCAAGTAAGCTAATAGAGCTGTCAGTTAAAGTTGATGAAAAAAATGCACAATCAATTTCAGCAGCACAAACAAAGTGAGGTGGTTTGCCTGTCTGATCCTAAGACAGGCAAACCACCTCACTTTGTTTGTGCTGCTGAAGCCACGATACTAAAAACACACTAAAATATGGAAAAATATGGCCAGAAAGTTAGAAATCTTTGTGTGGCTGTCTCCAAACTGCCAGCAATTTCTATATTCATATGATTAAGACATTTCATTTGTCAGTTATACACCATTTTTCCTGTCAGACTGCTCCTTTTCAAGTCATTGCTTTCAAGGCAAGACAAGAGATTCGAGACTTGATCTGAACCCACTAGTCTCACCTTCTTGTTCAGGTTTAAACACAATTAAAGCAGCGCAGTTCCTGCAATCAGCAGCCATTGTATGATGTTGATTGTAAGCCAAATGCTTGAATTGGGATACGTAGCTTTACACTGTGTTTAACTAATGCTTTTAACCATGCATGTGCATTCATTAATCTTCACTACAGGCTTTAGTGATGTCTCACATTTCACTGTTAGGTGTTGGATTTTTTCATGTTCACACTTCAGAGAAAGTTTTCTTTGACCACATGCTTCAAACATCATCAAGAAGACAAGGTCTGAGCAGATGTGTACTAAACCCAGTGCAACAAACAGAATAACTTTCTTTACTTAACATTATACAATAGATCTTCTACTGTATAATGAAGTATAAAGAAGTAGAACTTCTACTTCTACTTCTAATGACAGCGATAACTAATATTAGCATGAGGCGTTAATGCAGAAGCCACTCATTTTAATGATCACCAGTGATAAATGTCATTTTAAGTTTCTAAAATCCACAATTACATAGATTCTTAAAGTTTATGAAGATGCCATTTTACCTTTTCTTAAAATTGCCCCGGGCAGTTTCAAGAAGGGTTACAGGGCTGATGTTGTGGGGGTTGATTCAGTGGACTTTTGTCGGTGAGACCTGACAAAACCGAGAGGCTGCTGTTTTCGCCTCCTCCTGCCTTGAGCTCAGATTTCTTTTCCAAACTTTATGCTTCCTTATTCTGTGGTTTGGGTAAGCGTAGGGCAACAAAGCTAGTTGCTTAAGCATAGATATATATCACGGCGTGTCGTAAAACATGACCTTGCAAAAGTCCTGATTATTCCTCATGAAGAGTTAGGAATTCATATTATGAGTCATCACATAAAATGGCAAACACAGTTTGCTGGCCAATTGGGTGTCTAAGGCAGATCATTTTGATATTGTGCCTTAGATACAGAGAACAATTTTAGAGTATTGGAATGGTTAAACATTGCACTTCAGCAAGCCCCAAATGAATTGGATCTTACATTTCTTGTTCAAAAGCTTTATAGATTTAAATAGCTCAAATTTGACTGTAATGGAGCTGAAATGTATTCTTGATGAGACGTTCTTGTTAATTATAATGGCTTTGGAGAGGTTTTTTTCTTTCTTTCCTTTTAAATCAAGTGAGATTTTGCAGCTAAATATCAAACTCTAGGTTGTATTTAAAGGGTGAACTGTTTTCCCCACACATTTAGCTTGAAGCATTTATTCATTAATATGACAATATGCCAGTAATACTGAATTAAACCCTGCCAAAAAAAAACTAAAAAAAACTTACATATGCTTGAAACACACACCTTCTTTAGCACCACTACCACTTGACAAAGCTCAACACATTACCACTGAGGACAGGGCGATTGATTGAATGCATCATTAAACCCAATTTAAGTTTATGTTTCATGTCCCCTGTCACTCTAAAAGGCAAGCTGACATTTGCTCATGACATGCTGCCTTTGTACTGTGCATTCTGTGCAACTTCATCACGACTCATCTGGAAAGGAGGACAAAGTTAAAATATTGTTGATGACCTGACCTGTGGTGTTGAAGCCAAACAAAAGGGGACAGGAGACGGCGAAGGCCAGAACCCACACTGTGGCAATCATTGCAAAAACTCTCTTCTTTGAGCGATGGGTAGTGTTGTACAAGACTGGCATCACTACTGCTGTATACCTGCTCACACACACACACGCACACACACACACATATACACACAATAATTGGAGTCTGGCCAGCTTTGAAAATGTGATTTTACAAAAGGATAATGATGATGACATTTGAATGAAGAGAAAATTGCTGATACAGGACTATAAAGAAGAGTAATTAGATATGGGGAAAAAAGATTGGGCTTTGGGGATGCCAAGAAATACATGGCTGAGAGAGGGGTTGATATAAAGGCCAACAATGGAGAGGCACACTAGGCATTTCTATTTAGAAACAATTTAGGCATTCAGCAATAAACCTAGAGGGGCTTTGATTTAAGAGTTAATCAGCACCCTATTTGCCAAGAGTGTATAATGAGCCTGACAAAACTGGGTTTAGCAACGGCTCTGAAGAAGCAGCAATTATGGTGGACCTCAACCCAAACTGGAAGCGATGTAATGTTGTTTAGAGCCAGTTAACTGCCATGATTGTTTATAATCATCAGAACAATTACTCTGTTCCTGCTCTGGGCAACTTGCAGACTGAAACCCCAAACCAAACAGGCAGCAAAGTTTGCTATAAATACTTTCTCTTAAAAAAAAAACACCTCCCTTGTGCTTTCTGGTTAAATAAAAGCAGAGATGAGAAAAAAAAAAGTAGTTAAAGATAACGTACGTGGTTTATTGATGTTACACTTTTAGTTTAGATAGAAAACAAGGCTCATCGATTCTGGATATGCTCTAAATATGAGTTGCACTGCAGTGTATGTGCGTTCACAAAGACAATTCAGCTTATTTGATATCAGAATTTCCTTTCTTGTGAATTCATGCTGTGCCTGGAGAACCCAGAGCAGATAATTACTATGAACAAGAAAATAAACAGTGACTTCAAAAAGGTAATACAGGTTTGTTGTCAGTGACTGAAAATGCTGCTGGCGCTTTAATTATGAAGACCCTCACAAACATGTGAGGCTTTAAGTGCATTGCTGAGTCGTGTAAGAATCAATCACAGAGAACTGCAGGGCTCCAAATGACTTCACTGCACAGGTGCAAATTAGCTATAGTGCTAAGACAGCAGGCATCTAACGATATGCTGTAAAGGAGACAAAAGATGCTAAAAGTGTTAATGAATTATCTGTCATTTAATCAGTGTTGCTGTGCAGTGCTAAAATTAGATTGTAAAGTTGTGACTGTCATGTAGTTTTGGAGACATCAGTGAAGAAAAAATAACAGGCGAATAAAGCAAAGTTTGTCAAATTTGCAAGCGCTACTTTCAGTTGGACTCATTAAAGAAGAAAAAGTTAGAGACCTTTATATTCACATGAGCATTGACAGATGAAGCTGTTTTGAAGCACTGGCTATTTTGAAGCATGGATTTGCCTTTGGACCTCCCACACATTCAGCCTTGTGTACAGCAAGTGCCATGTTGAATCTGAGTTCAAAACCTTTGCTGCGTGTTTTCTTTTTTTTTTAATCTTAAATGTCAGGTGGTTTGTTGCACAAAATTCCTCGTGAACTCATCTGGAAAAACTGTTTGGAAAAGGGCAGACAGATTCAAAACAATGCTGAGCAAATCAAGAACCAATTGGATCCATGAAGTTAGCCAGGAAAAGATTTAAAACAACTTTGCGGCTGAGGAAAACCTTCAGTGACACTCCTTGCTCTTTTTGTCAGTGAAGACATATTAAGCCTGATTAAGCCTGATGATGTCCTGTACAATGGGTTTGCATGTGACCATCACTAAAAATAAAGAAACCTTTATGAATCCCTTAAAAACTCATCTGCGTTCATCAAATTGCTACATACAAACAATCTCTCGTGGCTTTAAAATGGCTGCGAGCATGGCAGTGTGCAGCTGTACATTTAAACCAGAGGGCATTTTACAAAAAACACAGGCAAAATATCAGAATGCTAATGTTCTTAGTTTTCTGTCACTTTCAACAGTATCACATATACACCTAGCAGCTAGGCCACTGCTGCAAACAGCGGTTTGTTCACTGCCAGCGTGTGGTGCATTTCTATCTTTTTTTAAACATGGTTGAAATAAGTAGGAATTTAATACACAGACTGGTCTGAGCGTTTGGCTAAGGAGAAGAAATTATTTTATATATTATTATCATTGGATAATAATGCAGGAGCATATTATTGCAAGCAAAGAAACACACAGTGAACCTGGAACTAATGGAACATTAGGTGTCATGCAATCTTATGAAAGCACCATCCTCCTCTGCACTCAGTCTAACTTGCTCCTCCATATGAGCTGTATAAATAGATCCCTCATTACCTTTAGTTCTTATGTGTACGTTTATTTATTCTACTGGATGTAGTTGAACTCTTGATGCCTGTGGCTTGTAAGTTCAAAGACCCTGGAGAATTGTTAAATATTAATTGTGACACAAGAAAATCCTAAGCATGTAAATAATGTAAATATGCCATGCATATGAACAGCAAAGGTTTAAAGTAAAAAACAACAGAATTCCCCTGATTAATGCAAACAAAACCATAGAAACTGAATGTGAATCCAAGACGCAGTGTGTATGATACCTGATTATGTTTGTCACTTTCTGACATAAATGGATGCACATCAAGAGGAAATGAGCAACATGGGAAATTTACGCTTTCTTGCAGCAGTCAACTTTGAATTATCTATGAGGTGAGGTGAAAGAAAGAAAGAAAGAACCCCAGAAAAATGAAAATCCCAAATAAATGGCATTTACGCTGGAGACGTCGCGGAACATCTGCAGTCATACACAACAAACGTGGAAAGAGTGCACTCTGCACACTCACCTGTCAATGCTGATAGCACACAGGTTGAGAATACTGGCGGTGCACATCATCACATCCAGCGTGACAAAGATGTTACAGTAGAGCCTGCTGAAAAGCCAGGCGCCGCCGACCACCTGCACAGGACACACAGGCGGATTAACAAAGCACATGTTCCTCTTCCTCTCTGTCACAGTGAAGTGTGAAGCACCTATGAAGGCACACACTTGAACAGGTGACAGAGAAGAAAAGAAGGAGGATAATTGGGCACATAAGAGACGGTTTTGTCCACATTAAACACAGGAAAACAGACCTGAGCTTCCAACATTAGTTCCATTTTTACTCATACATATTGGACTAAGGATTCATGTCTATAAAGGTAAAGATCTGCATCATTTCTGTATGTTTTTATTCACATATACAACACCTGCCTTTACATAGGCTTTGTCCTCTGCAGATTTAAAGTGCATATTTTCTGTAATGTTGGTGCAATGATGGACAATGTTGTTAGTATAACGAGAAAGTTGAGAGAAGAAAACTGTTTAACAAGGTGCCTAACTGCCTTGAACGGAGCTATTTACAACTCCGCAAGGGCACAAATCACTGGCTGACCCAACAATACCCCAGTCCCCACCCCAACCCTTGCAGAGCTTAGATTTGAATGTTAGGCTTTCACTTAGACTCTATAATGCTTGGTAATAACTGTCTGACAGAGATAAATGGGATCCAAGTTCCTGTGCCTCACTTCTGCATCTCTCAAATCCTGAATGATAACACGTGCCTCCCGACACAGAGAGGTGGAAAGCTGACAAGGGAATACACACAGACACACACTTATAAAAAGTGTGAAAAGACTGTGTCCTCTGCCTCACATAGAGCAGGGGGGTTGTACAAACTTAGAGCCATTTATTCATAGCAAAGAAATAGCAATTTACGAGTAGCTGAGAAAACTCCAAATAACTTCCAACATGTTTTTTGTTAAAGATTAGAGCTCCTTCTTTAGTCCTTCACTTATTCACTTCCTTCAATTTTTAAGAGCCTACTGCATTTTTTTGCCTTATACTATGACTCCTTGGAAATTGCCTTGCTGTTACACAAGCATTATTTTCCAGTCAGTCAAACTATGTTATATTTCGCATTTTTTGTGGATTCAGCTAAAGAAATTAGAACAAATTATGTGTTTTCTACAGATTGCACATTAACAAAGTGCCAATGATACTATATTGCAAACGGGTTATTTGCTAAGTAGTCTGTTATGTGTAACACATTAAATAACTAACTAAATAGATAAGTTAATCAAAACATTCCTCTGAAAATGGCCAAGTATAAGGACTGGACTGAAAATGTCCCTCAGAAATCCTGGACAACAATTGCTCAAAAATGTTAGAAAGTGTGGCTCTGTGGAGGCAAATAATAAAGAAATAAGGAATGGCAAAGACCTCTGTACAGTACTGTTTCTGATTTTCAGAAATAAACTCTGCCTTTTCGTCTTCCTGTTCTGGAGCTCTCCTTGCTCCCTTTCATTTGTGTCGGGGCTTAATTGCAGCCCGTGTGGAGCAAGGTGCCCAGCTGCAGCCTATCCACACTCAAGCTCCAACAAAGTGCCTGCTCTGCAAACAGCTCAGAGCAAGATCTTACAGTTCATGCTGTTTGTTATGCTCCAGCCACCTCTTATTTTTGCTGCTCTGGTGGCATTCTGATTTTTAATCCTTGGTTTTCTTTTGTTTGCACTTTTCCTGGCTCTTCTGCGTGTGAGTTCCTCGTGATCCTGGCTCTTTCTGTTTTTCTCCTGCCTTCATTTCCTGCTTCAGTCTCTGTCAATTACTAATGATGAAATGAGATATCTTTTCACCTTTGCCCCTGTCTGCTCCAGAGTTGTTGTTGTTTTTTTTAATGCTAACTGTGAACATTATACTGTGATAATTAGAACTGTAAAAATTTAATGCATTTAGCATTATGTATGTAACTGGCTCTCAGCAGAGGACTAGAACTATTATCCACCCCACTGCTGCATTGAGCTGGATTCTTTTTATGGTATTTCTTTTTAAGCCTGATGCTAAATTACAACAATAACTCTTTAATCTCATATACAAATATAGAACTAAGGTTAAAATATAAAGTATATACCTTGTTTGTGGTCAGTCACCCCTGCACACTCTTACAGACTGATACACACATTTGTATATATCTAATATGCGTGCACCGTGGGACTCTGCACACACCTCATATTGACTGTGTTTGAACATATGTGATCACTCTCAGCAGGGAGGTGTATTGCAAGTCTCAGTAAAAGAAAAATAAGACACCGCAGGTGAAGATAGGGCCAGCAGACGGGGATCAGACCTGGATTATCAGGGTGAGGAAAAACAGTTTGATAAAGTCGTTTGAACTGGAAATGACATTTAAAGTTGTTTTTCGGTGAAGGAAAAACAAAGTAATAAGAAGGTTGTCTTTGCAAACGCCTGTAAAATGATTCTCTTCTGAGAAAATAATCCCTTTAGGCTGATCAACCTTTTCTGTATTATTCTGAATATAGAAGTTCGTACAAGTCCTAAAAGAAGATTTAGAAAATACAAAAAAAAAGTCAGAATATCATTGTTGGCCAATTATTTATTAATGGGAATGATCCAACATGACAGATTCGTGAGAGGAATAAGTATGTGAAGCTTTGTTTTAAGTGTTTTATTTGACTTCTATATGCAACAATAACTTCACATTGTTCTGCACATTGGTTTGGAGGCAATTTAGTCTGGTCCTCAGAACAACTATAGCTCTGGGATGTTGGTGAGTCTGTGGATCTTTAAATTGCTTGCTTTGGTCATGAAACAACTGTTCTATTCCATAAAGGTGAAGATTTAGTGGCCTGTCCAAAACAGATTTTATCCTTCTTTGACATTTCTTCAGCAACGGATGCTTCTTTTTATCATTCCTCTGTTTAACTCAGACTGCACTGCTCCATCAATGATGCAAAGCCATCCTGGACCAGATGCAGAAAATAAACAGGACAGGCCCAAGCCATGATATTGTTGCTGATATGTATCACTGATGAGATGAACTAAAGATTTACACCAAAAGGTTCTCTTTTGGTCCCATTCGCCCACCTTCTTTAAGAACTGCAGTGGCTTACTTGTGTTATTCCACTGGTTGACTCTCAAGTGTTATGTGAATTTGTAAAAAATGTTATTACTATTTGAGAAAGGCTTAGAAAATCAGACTTCAAGACATTTCCAGCACCTTAAACGTGTATCTGATTGTCATTCCACAGACTGAAAACTCAAATTTGACCTCCACATTAACTTGGCTCACATGTTTTTGCCACTCACAGATTTGTCACGTCCTCCTCAATAAATGCATTACCATTTTTATCACTCGTCAGCATATTGGATTTGTTTAATTTGATAATATTTAAGATCACATCTATGCAGAAATATCTATGGTTTGCAAACTTTCCACCATGTCTATAGATAAGACAGATTGTGCGGTTCTTGCTTTCTGTCAGATTTAATTCAAGTCAGTGAATCAAAACACCTGTCTGAACTGACAGTCAGACTATCTTCCACGCTACAAATGAAGCTGTTTCCATGGACAGATCATATATTTGCAGAAGCTGAGAAGCATCATTTAGGGTGAGTTGTGGAAAGTGAGTCATTGCTGCCAATACAGCTACTTTGTTGAAGTATAAGTCATAGATCAAGTCTACCATCCAGCAATGAGGTGACTTGCGCAAGGGCACATGATTTGTACCTTGTCAGGGCAGAGAGTGAACATTGCTTTTCTTACTGACGCACGACTCCAGAGGCAAACCAGCAACCTTCTGGTCACATGCTAACCCCCCATATCTCTGATTAGGGTTTACAAGGTGTTTGCTTGGGAAGTCTTCAAAGGTCTTTGCCTCTGATGTTGTGAAAATTGTCCCCCCCCCCCCCTCCTTATCCAAGATCTTATTCTCATTTTTCTTAATGTTAAATTAATTAATTCAAGACAATTGTATCTTTTAATTCTTCTGTTTTATGGTATTAAAAGCCTTCATTTGAATCAGAAATGTAGACGTACAGACTGAATCAATATAATGACGCACATGCTCTGGACAGCATGAGTGCTCGCAAGGAAGTTAAACTCATGACTCATGACCTCCCGTCAAGGTTCTTGCCTGCCTTAATTTACCATTCATAGGAATTAATCATGTTTAATTTGTCAGCTTTTGCTCAATTCTCAAGTCTTTTTCGGTTGTACAAGGATGCTTTCCTACACACACTCTCATGTCTGTGCTTCTAAAACAGTCTGGCACATCATTTCCAGTGTGCAGTGTATTACTCCGATGAAATATGGATGCCTGAAGGCCGTGTGTGTCTTTACATGTAAGGGGGTTTCTAAACTGGGAATTAAACAATGAGAGAGGCTTAGGTAACTAACAATTTTCTGGCAAGCTATGTTAAACTAGTGAATATTCTGTAAAATTCAAGCAAAGAATTATCACCACAGATAGCCATTTGCTTTAAACTTTGGAAAAAAAATTTAATTCGTAGGTTTGCACTCGCTTTGTTGTCATTTGACGGTCAGCCAATTACCCAAAGACATGAGGTCATTCTTCAAATTTCAATATGCCTGTCAGCAATTACCTATTATCTACATAAATAGTGAAGCACTGCCTAAAATATCTTTTATCATCCTCACTGTCTTGTAATCACCTGCAAAGATAAGCTCTGAATAAACCTCATCTTTCCCTCTGACGTTGGCTGCTTATGCATTCCTTCAGAAAACTTTAAAGCTTCTGTTCACTCACTGCCAAGCACTCCTCTCTCTTTCACATACTCTGTGGTCCACTTTGTCTCTGCTTTCTTAACCCTCATTGTCCAATTAGGGAGAAGATGCACCCCAGGGGGTGGGAATCTTTCTGCCAGAGTCAGGCTGTCAGTGGGAATTGCTGGTTTAAATAGCTACTGTGGGGAATCAACAAATTTAAAAAAAACGAATGAAGTAGCAATTAATAATTGACACAATGTTTAAATAAAGGTATCGAAGCAGTTTGGATTACAAATTGTTGGCATGCAAAAAGAGAACATGGAACGGTTTTCTAAAAGCAAATGTTCAAATGCAAATGCTACAAAGTTAAATAACTATTCACTAAAATATGCTTAAGTTAAAGGATCAGTGGTAGAAGTGACTAATGGATGAACATTAGACATTTACCAAGAAATAATGGATAAACCATTAAGATGATAACTTTAAATATGACATTCAGTAAATAGATTACACTAATTATGCTGAAAATTAATGTATTGTTGCAACAATATCTTGGTTCATGCTAAACTGCTGAAATACCTAAAAATGAAGAATAAAAAATAAAATATTCAAATTCTTAACTGTCATGAAAAAGGGAAACATTAAATACCTCAAATTTGATGAATGATGAAAAATGATATTAGCAAGTTAGTGATGAGTAAACAGTTGAAGCGGCTTACAAATAAAAGCTTTTCATTTACAGTTTAGATAATCAGCTTGATTAATTGATAGTTTCAAGCTATCTAATAGCTTAAAAGTATAAAAACTATGCATAACCAATTCATCGACATACATTTTTGGTATTTTGTCAGGATTATTCAAATAAGATAAAATTTTTCTTAGTTCATTGTTTTGTAATTGTAAATTAAGCATTATTTTTAACTGAAATATCTTTTTTTTATTCTAATTTTGTCAAATATGTATTTGCTGGAAAACGTTTATGGTATGTCATCATTTCAACATTTTACAGAGCATCTTTTTCAGCAATATGTCATGTAAAAAAAATTTAAATGTATTGCTGCTTGTTGCAATATATATACTGTTACCAATTTATATTTGACAGCCCAGTAGGTGCCCTAAAACTAACTTCTTAGGGCTCTTGGAATAATAAGTTTAAATCAGTAGATTGGGTTTGACTCAGTTTCTGCCACTTCAGACTCTGCTAGCAGGAATACAAGCTTGACAAAACAGATGTAAACAAATCCTAACAAGTTCTCGGATCGAAATGTCCATATAAGTTATTTGTTAATACCTATGACCGATAAGGACATCAAAGAACTGCTTCAACTACTGGCAGGAGGGGAATATAATGTGTGCTCTTCCACATTGTAGCAGACATCTTTCTTTCCATTAACAAGTCACACAATCCTCATGAGGATAAAACATTTCTTCATGTCTTGTTTGGGGTTTTGGTTAAGGACAAAAATCTAAACTACAACATCAGGTTTGTAAATGATCATGTTTTGGTTTTTTTTACGGTGCAGATGTTATATCCATGTAGCCTGCTTTTAACAATTCACTTGCAGTTGCTCTCACAGCCAAAGGTTAGCAAAGGTTATGTATAGATAACTATAGGCCATTTTGGCCTGTATGAACCAAATGCCTCTAAGGGTTGTTTAAGAGAGGACAGTCATATATGGATGGCATAATGTTGCATGTAATCATATGAAACTATACACTTTGTTTCAATGAAAATGTGGAGCATGAAAGTATATGAGATAAAATTAGAGTTGGACTACCTGCTGTAGATGTGTCTACTGTCAATCCAGATACTCACCTCCAGGTACACGGCCCAGGGCATGACCAGTGAGGCCACCAGCAGGTCAGCCACAGCCAGGCTGACCACCAGGTAGTTGGTGGTGGTCTGGAGTGAACGCTCTCGCAGCACAGCCAGACACACCAACACATTTCCAAACACAATGGCAAGGATGAGCACGGAGTATAGCATGGCATAGTAGTTGAGCTCCCCTTCATCCTTCCCTAAAGCGTCTGAGCTCTCATTCCTTTCATCCCATCCGATGCGGTCTGACTCGTTCCAGAGCCGCTCTGAGCTGCTAAACATGGCCATGGAGACGTTCCGGTGACATTGGAGATGAGATGTTTGGCAAACCTACCCAAAGAAAGATGCACTGTTTGATGTTTGTTCATTTGTCACAAAAAAGAAAGTTTTTCTTTGGATTCTCATGAAAACACAGACAGTATATTTCTCACACCTCACTCATCAGATACGGGCAGCATAAGCCATCAGATGACTACAGCATCATTTCATGATAAAGGCCTACTGGGAGACTGACAAATAAAATGTAATGGTTTAATTGCATCCCATTTTTGTTGTTTTTCTGCTGAATGAGAAACAGAGGCACATGTTTGTGAATCAAAAGCCTATCAGAACTGTACGCTTCCATTGTGCAACACATTTATGGTTGCGTCAGTCAGCATTTCAGTTGTTCTTCTTTCATTCCTCTACATGATGGGTAAAACACATATCAAAAACAGACACTACAAAGCAGAAGGGGTCATTTGAATGAGGGGCTGGCAGCCTTGTTTTGAGCTGGTCAGTAAGGTTTGCTCATCCTGGAGGGATAAGATGTCCATGCTGCCACCCTGAGCAGTCCAGTTGGCTCTGGTCCTTACACTCCATCCTTCCTCTCATTTATCTCCAAGCCTTCCTATCTGTCCAGATGTCAGAGCTGTGGTAATGCTCACACCTGTGTCTAGATGGTAAACAAACTGATCCATCTTATTTAACTGTCCCCTCTTTCAGTGACAGAAACAGGGAGAAAAGAGAAAGACAGAGAAAGTCAGATAACATTCAAACCTGGCACACACTCAGGCTCTTAAAGATTTCCCCGTCTATAATTCCACTCAGTTCCTGAACAGCTACAGTATCAGTATTGTTTTCCACAAGAGAAGCAGAAGAAGGAGAGGGGAAAAAAAAACAGGTGCGTATAGCTTTCACCTTCAAGTCTCCTATGATAGAGGTGTAGCAGGGAGTTTTTTTTTAAAAATGCGGTGTGCCAGGCACAATAACTGATCATCATAAAACATTTTCGGAAAACCACAAGTATATACACAAACACAGGCTCATAAACACCCGTGCCTATCTAATCTGAAGGCACCGGTTATCGAGTACAAGGTTACAAACTGCTTTATTGAAAGGTTTGTTTCTACTTGTAAAACAAGTACTACTCAAAAACTGTTTGTCCCCTTCACTCTGTTGTCCATGCCACCTCCCACTGGCGTTGTCAGGTTCTCTCCATGTCATTATGCAGCAATCTGAACATTTACAGCCTGTGTGAAAAGGACATTACCAGACCCTCCAGTTCACACATGCATGCTCACACACACTTTTTTCCCCTCAGTCCCATTCTCTTAAGTCTGTTAGTGGGAGGGTATTTAATTGCATATAAAACCTATCATGATAGTTTACAGTACAACCACATTTTTGGGGGGGATCAAGACCTAGCTGACAGTATCTGATAGATTTTTCTCACGTTTCCTTTTTGTGAAAATTAATACAGCTGCCAAGCAGTCAACCCTAAATCGAACAATTCAATTAGATCTCATGATTGAGTGCTTAGGCTAAATGCACTCAGTCCCACACAGAGGAATAATTATACGATTCCATCTCAGCACTTGCTGCAGGAAACACTAAATACACAAAACATCAGTTAACTGAATAGCCGGAAACTCATGGATCAGAAGGCTGAAAAAACTCACCTCATTTAACGTTTCTTTAATGTGTTTCCTCTCAAAAACTAAAAGTGTAAAGACTTACGCACCTTTTACCGTTTCTCAGTCGAGAAATCATCAGATGCCATCCCGGAGGTGTATCATCCTTGCAGAGTAAAAAGTTATCCGGTCGCAGCGTCCAGGAGCAGGAGGAGCGCTCGGTGCCATTGCGCACGGGTGAATGTGAATGAAAGAAGCTCGTAGAGGAACCGCTAGGCATGCGCTCACTTACACCATCTCCTCGAAATCTCCTTGGCGCTGCAAACGGCCGTTAACACGCATGGAGCTCTTTTACTCTTTTATTTTTGCAGCGCGTGAGTGGAGATGTCAGGTGTCCCTCTTTGCGCGTTTGGGAAATGACGGAGACCATTTATTACAAGCAGAATATCTAATTTGATTTAACGTCGCAGCTACTGACACACACTTATTATTCTTTAATGACAGCAACTATCCCATCTGAATGAGTTGAGCAGAATGTTGTCCCATGTCTGCATTCTTCATGACCCTGAGCCAGTCTGGGTCGTGCATTGCTGGAAGTGGCATTCAAATAAAAATAGCCTAATGACGCCCTCATTAAACAACCAGATGAGAGAAGGAGTCAGACCCACAGAGCACAAATTAGGTCAGCCTGTGGTGGTGGGGGTGGGGGGTGCATAGACTAGCACACCTTTGAGTCTCTTGCATCCTGCGAGTCCCTTTATAACCTTTTCACTCCAGACTTGCTTGAAGAAATAAAACCTCAGAGCGGATAAAGAATATCTGGAGCTTGTGTCTTATATCTCGCTTTACCAGCCGAGGTGCTTTGTTTTGCTGTCTGCTTTATTTAAGATAAGACTCTCAGCCTTGCAGGAGGCCCTGCGGTGCACACCAATCATCGGAGATGGTGGGCAAACCGTAATAAATGTGGCAAAGGAAGGTGTAACAGTCAGTTATGATGCAAATGAAGACATTTGCATTTTCAGATATCCTTAATAAGAGACACCGAAAGCATGATATTGCTGTTGTTTTTATTACAAGGCTTCAATGAAGTGCATTCTAAAAAGAAGTGAGCAGCAGGAAGTTGATGGCCTGTTCTATGTAACCGCAGTAGCTGACAAACAACCACGAACTGATCATTTTTCACTTTAAACCACCCACCAGTTTGGGATTTCACTAATGCAAAAGTGTCCAAATGTCCTTGGCGCTCATTGGAAATTTGACCCATCTCTCTTGTCTTTAGTAGTATGCTAGCAAATGTCTCGAAAGTATGAGAAATTTGAATCTTGACTAAAGTAATGACTAATAGATTTAAGATGATAATGCAGAGTACAGGGATTCCTCTGCTTATTCAAGCAGTCCACTAAATTTAAGATTACCTTTGCACAGTTTACATACATAATGCAACCTTCAGGAAATCCATCTCAGTCTCTCCTACTCCGATGGCAGCCGGTGGAAGTGTGTGATTTATTTTTGATTGGCTATTGCCTCACTGAGTTGGTGATTTATGGCACGGAGTTGAACACAAACTAAAGTTAGGTGTTGGGGGTCAGAGCCTCCGCCAAGCTCATTACTTTAGATGCAGGCCATCAAAACAGTCCTCCTGCCTCCATACAGAGATAATAAACGCTCCACACACAGACGAGGGGGAATAGGTAGGGAGTAAAGAGCACTGCTTCCCCTGTGAATGAAGGATGCATGGACCTTGTGCAGATCAGGCTTTTGACAGCTGCTCACAGAGCTCTCACTGTCCAGATGTATATATCTGTCTAGATCAATATCACTGTGAAGGTCAGGCCAGAGCGAGCAATGCAGCAATAATCATAAAAGACAGCTGTTATAGAAAAAAAAAGAAGTCCCTTTTATTTCAAAGTTTGCTGAAATTTTGCTGCCATCTACTGGTTCACGGGCTGAAACGCTTTAATCCCTAACAGCGTGCATCTGATGGACATTTAACCGCTCGCTCCACACACACACACACACACACACACAAATACAATGAAAGAGAATATATCTTACATATATACATAAAATAACTTGCCGTCTCTTCAATAATAATGTGCAGAGTTTGAGGATTGTTGGATTTGTGAAATCAGAGTCAGGCGGGATTGGACGGCTGACTTTGTTTAAAGATCATTGATCTATCAAAGTCCAACTTCCCTAGCACGTGTCTGTAGAGTGTGCTGTGCCATTGACAAAGGAGATTTCTGAGTTTTCTCAGAAAAAAAAAAAAAAGAGTTGTTGATTCTTGTCAGTATGGAAAGATAAAAATATCTCCAGAATTCACCCATCGACAGTCATCTAGATTGTAAACAACTGGAGGATATTCAAAAGCTTTGTTATCCTCACAAGGAGTGTGCAAAAAAACTCCAAAAGCAAGGAGTGTCACAGGCGCAATGGAACCCAAAGTAACTTCCAGCCACATGCATGTTGGCCATTGTTCATTTTTGCAATGCCACAGATCCATCAGGGGAACAGGGAAGAACAAAGGTGAGCTTTGCAGGGCTGGAAGGAGACATGCACACGCTTTCCAAAAAGAACATTCCTGCTGGTCTGCAGTGGCGACAGATAAAATAGACAAACACAAAAACATTTTGTAGAGGAGTGAAGCTAAAATGAGAAATATTCTGTGTAATCAAGATGTGACGTGTTTGTATGAGAACCTTATCCAATGGTGGTAGTATGATGATTTGGGTCGACAGTACATCTGGCCAAGGACGACTTCCCATTATTGTCAGAACTGTAAAATCTTCAGAATGGATTAATACTAAAAAAAAAAAAAAAAAAGAATCTGAATCTTTAGAGAAAGTGGATTCACATAAGTCACTGTTCCATATTAATTCTAAATTTTAAATTGCCAAATTGAAACCGAGACCCTAATCTAATAGAAATGTTGTGGAAGGACCTGAAGGAAGCAGTTGTGAGGAAACACACCAACATCTCAGAGCTGAAGCTGTTATGGACGAAGGAATGCACTGTTATTCCAAGAAGCTGATGTGCAGGACTGATAAACAGTTACCAGAAACATTGTTGGACAGTGCACTGAAAACTAAGTTTAGCCACTTACAGATGCTACAGATCCACAAATATTACAATAAATAATAAATGCTCACTTTTGTCTAGTTTGAGAGGTTTTTAAAAAAACATTTTTTCTTCTCAATCGACTTTTTGGACTTGTGAGGAAATCTCGTTTAAGATCATGTTTATTCAGATAGAGGAAATTCTAAAGTGTACAAACTGCCGAGCACCAGAGTTCAGTCTTTTAAACAACTTTGAAACCAGAAACCTAATAAAAGGCCGACACAAAGAAAAGATTTAGTTTCTTATAATCCTTTATTAACAGTTAACATAATACATTTTATGTCTTTATTCAGAATATAAAGGACACTTGTGGCCTTTACTCAACAGTAACTGTTCATCTGAATAAAATAATTCATAGTAACTAGCTCTTTTAAAGTAACTTTGTAAGCATCAACAAGCTGTCCAGGAGTACATCTTATCTTATTTTGGAGTCAAGCAATCAGCTGCTCCTGGATTCATTTTCCTGTTAGCTCGACCCACTCGGAGTACCCTCCTTTGTAATGTCTTGCCCTGAGAAAAAGAAGCGTAAAAGGGAAAATAAAGAGCTAATGTTTCTATACTGAAAGGCTTGTTGAAGCACCAGGACTTTAATGAAATAAACATCTATGAAGGGCTGTTCTAGCTCTGGGTTCATTTGTATCTGTGCTAACATATAGATATGCACAACATGTATGTTTGATGTGCACTGGCTGCCATTTACCTGACAAATCCCAGCTGGTGGGCGATGCCCAGCGCTTTGGAGCTCCTCACTCCAATTCTGCAATGGAACACAATGTTGTCGTCGTCTTTCTCTGGAGCCCTCACACTAAACTTCTGCTCAAAGAGCTCAGGGGACAGCTTCAGAGACTCCTCCAGGGTGCCTACTGATATGCATTCACACACAAGAACGGTAAACATACAAATCCATGTGCAGTCAAGACTGGACTGGACCGCACATGCATGACAACCTACGTGGGATGTTGACAGCCTGTGGAATGCGGCCCTCCTGGAATTCATCTGGGTTTCTCACATCAAAAAGCTGAATGTTCCGGTTTGCCAGCATGGTCGTCAGCTGGGAGTAGGTCACCACTGAGGCTTATCCAAAAACATTGGCAGAAGTGAAGAAGTGGCACAGCTGAATGCATACACTAACGCTTGTTGTCAATAAAAACATTGAAACTCACCATCAACTGAGTGAAACTTGAACCCTAAACTATTGCTGCTGATGCCTGCACTGAAGGTTGACTAAAGCCTTCCAAAAACAAACCTGAGTCACTCACATTTCCCAAAAAAACAATCAACCAAAATTTGTGTTTCAACCAATCACACAGTGGACACGCACACGCACGCGCACACACACTCTGATTGAGGGTGCACAGAAACCCACAAACCACCACAGTTATGTCATTTCCTACAGGAGCTCGTCTTTTTCGCGCTGGTAAAGGAATATTATGTCAACAAGTAGAATTAATGTAATGCTTAGAGACACGTGAGCACGCAAACGTGTAGGAATAATATACAAGGTTATAAAGAAGATTATTGGAGAACGCAGCCGACTGAACCCGAGCTTAGTTAGAAAATTACCATTGTCGTCCGCTCCTCCGCAAGTTGGAGTTGAGGTTGCAAAAGTCCGAATAACCGAAGCGAAGCTCGTGTGAGACTTAAGGTTGGCTTCCGTAAAAGCCTGGCAAAAGCCTCGAGACAGCAGGAACGACAACATCACGAGGAGCTGCGCGTAGCGCGGACTGATGTCAAACAACATCATGACGCACGCTTTATTCTTCAGCAATTCAAATACGTGTTCTTCTTCTTTTTGTTTTAATATGGTCGTCATTTCTTCTTCTTCTTGTTTGGGATGTTGTGATTCTTGGTATTTTTTTCCCATTACTGTCCCCCTCTGGCCGTTCCCCATTGACCCTCTTCGACTGCTTTGTTCATGGCTTTTTTTTTTAAATGGCCCATTCTGTGCCATCACTTTTTTTTTTAAAGCAACATTTGAAGTAAACTGTTGAGATCACAGAGAAATTTACTTGAACTGTAAGAAGCATAATGTCTCATAAGGCCATTCGTGAACTTATTATTTCCATCAGAACTTATTATTTCCATTAGTTAAAAAGTCAGCCACATGTTCAACTTTAGAATCCAAGTTAAGGTTAGCTTCTAACTTAACAATGCTAACTTTATGTTAGCTTAAAAAACTTCACAGGAAGGACCAACAATGAAGCCCTGGGGATTATCAAACAAGTGTTTTGATTTGTTTGCCACTCAGTTTGCTAATCTAGAAATCTGGTGCATCAACAGTAAGTAAGCACAGAGCGATCTCAAATGCTTCTGTCATAAATAAGATTATTGGAAAAGTAACATGTTGTAGATGGATGACATTCTTGACACCTTTCAGGTTTTCATTCACATCACAGCTCTGAAAGTGCTCACATAAAGATTTTAAATTGCATTTACCTCAGTAATTGAGGGTATCTGACAGCCCTGGTGTCATTAAGTGTTTGATCTCATGGACTTTTAGATAAACTGGAAGACTTGGTGGGGCTCTCAGGAACAGTCATGACATGGCCCAAATCAAGTAGAGGTTATAATGAAAGTACTGCAGTGATGTATGGAGACTCACAGGATCAATTCTCCTGCCCCTCCTTTTCAATCTGTGTGTCCTTCTAATTCTTCATATTCTCAAAGACTACGGGGAAGCTTATTACATAAATGACTCCCAGATCTATCTAATACTCTCACCGGATGATTACAGACGTTCTATCTGTGCCTTGAGAAAGTTAAACAACTGGATGCAAGAAGGCTTCCTTCAACTTAAAAACTAATTAAATCCTTATTTTTTGCAACAAAGGAAGGAAGGCTAGTACTAAGTGCTTAAAAGACTAAAAAATACCCACTGTAGCCATTACTGAAATTAAACTTGAAAGTTGAAGGTTATGATCGATGTAAAGTTCTTTGAATTGCCTTTGCTTTGCTCTTTCTTTGCCTACTCTTACAAAACTTGTTTTTCTCCCTCCGCACTATCCAATAGTAGATCATCAAGTTTTGAAATTCTGCCAGACTGGCATTTCTCCTGCCCCAGCTTGAATCACACACACTTGTGCTGTTTTCACAGTCCCTAGGCAAATCCCCAGAGCTCAAGAGTGAATGACATCCAGGTCTGACAGCAATGACTTGGCTGCTGAGCCTTGCAAAACACACCCATAATCTATTCTTGCCTGGATTAGTACCACAGCTCTCTATTTCAACAATGCAACACCAGCTCCCCATTCTCACCTCATTAGACATCTCATGACAGTAATGACTTTCTTTCTTCTCCTCTCTATCCCACCACCATGCTCTCTTTTTCCTAAGTTAGTCTGCCATAATACTGTACTGCAAAAAAAGATAAACACACAAAACACTATACTACGTCAGATTCCTTTAGTTCATGATTATTTTATTTGTGAAGAATATAACTTGGATTTATAAAATCACACTCCCTCCCTTCATCTTTCAGAAATATTACTCATCAGAAGCTGAAAATTATCACCGTCCTCAGGTTGGGAAAATTATAGCATCAAACCTTACAAACCCTGTGATTTTGCTCCACTCGTTATCGTGTTGAAAAAAACCTGAATAATGAACCTCATACTTGTGTTTGAACACTCTAAAGTCTGTGATGAAGCATAATTTCCAACCTGCTGTCACAGAAATGTGTGAAATAAAACCCAACTTATTTGACAGTGGTGGCATGCTATCCGAGCTGATGATTCACTCATTCTGCTGCAGGAAACTGATGCTCATGTGAGGACTGTGCAACAGTTCAAAAGCGGTCAAAACTGTTTGCAGCTGATTGAGTGGACTGGTTAAAAACAGAAAAATATGCAGTATGTTTCTTATTTTATGGTGGCCTGAGATTTGCTGGTAGAACTTAGTGTCTTTGGAGTTCTGTTTCGTGGTTTAAAGCCATTTTGAGTATCAACAACTTCAGGAAATTTGTGGATTTTAACAGCTCTCATTTGGACTGAAGTCAAGCGATAAACAACATAAACCTGCCTGAAGGAGTTTGCAGTCTCTCTGCAAATCTTCCAAGTTAGATTCCAATCAAGCAAAGCCTACAGACATTGGACTGACTGAGCTCTTTCCAGCTTTAAATACGGCTCACATCTCATGCACATATATTATTCCAGCTAAGACAAACAAGCTTATTTGCAAGCTTTATTGAGATGGTAACAAGAAAAATGTGGTAGATATTCTTAAAAATACTGCATCGATCATTTCTTTTGGGCAGTGTCTTAGAAGAGTTCTTTTTGTGAGGTTTCAACGGTACTTTTGTTTGTCATTAGTGGACAATATCTCTGATAATCCTCCTAATATTGCTGCCATTACATTCACTCATCTCTTTGTCTCCAGAGTTGTCATAGTCAAAGAAACAGCCCTCAAGTGACCACCCAACACCCACAGATGGATGAATATTGCATGCAGCTCAACGCATCTGCCCTCAGGTGATGTTTTGCCCCATCTGTTGGCATAATGGTGAGTGAATGTGTTCAGTGCAGCCTTGTTATCATGGCTGAAAACATGTCTTCAGTGCTTGTTAAAGCATCTTATAAATGACCTTCAATAGATGAGCTTTATTTCTGACAACGTGAATACCCACAATCTTTGTGTAGCCCCCACATATTTTATTCTTGTTAAATTTTGTCAAAACAGATTTAGTTTCCATATCCTCTGTTAACTTTTGCTGCACGTCTTTGCCAGCGATCCTTTTGGCATCAGCAAGAACTGATTTTTTTATACAAAAACCCTCATACAATGTTGTGAATCTCGATCAGGTGGCCAAATTTAGAATAAAAGGTGTATTATTCTGTTTCTCACTGATGAGTCACTGATGAGTCACAGTTGAGGTTGTCATTGATCAATGGTTTGTCACACTTGTCCAGCATATGCCCTCATTGTGTGTCTGGTTTTCTTTTTTCTGGAATCGTTGATCTGTGAAAGTAAACAGCCTCAAAGGAAAACCCAACCAAACTTACTTTCTAGAAGCACTCGATCAAGACAAACAATATTATGAGAAAAGCTTTAAAAAGGTTCACGCTGATCCTGTTGATCTGAAGGACGCTGTTGTCTACTTTAATGAAGTTACAAAAAATATGTGGCAGGAATGTTCTGGAAATGTTGAGGATCCTGTTAACAAATTAGTGAGTTTGCAAGTTAGGATTACACCTATATCACATGTTAAACATTTTTATACAAAAATGATCTAGATTTAACTTCATAGCAGCTAGTGTGTGGATGTTGAGGTGGTGATTATGAGCTTATGCTGTGACCTCAAGCCTTTCTCATGCCATCAAAAGAAAGGTTTGATGAGACCATCAAAGTAACTGTTCATATGATATGATGCACAAGACATCTCATACATTTCTATCTGACAGTACAGAAGTAGGGATCAAACCCCAAGAACGAAAATATATCAAGTCACCTCATAAAAGCATGCTCCCTGTCTAAATGCAGACTGGGGAAAAATGAGCAAGTTGATGCCATCTGAATGATTAAAAAAAACTGTAAAGCTTCATGAGGGGGGAAAAGGAGGGTAGGGAGGGAGAGAGTCAGAAGAGCTTTCAGATCCTCTTATATGTCAGTGATTCTCAGTGGGAATACACAAGGGTCATAAAAGAGTTCCCAAGCTGAGTCTTAGGGGGATTTAAGATGTGGGCAGAATAAGGAGGAGGACAAAACACTTTTTCTTAACTGATTACTACAAGGAATTAGATGCTCCATTTGACTTTGAGTGGTAGATTAATGACATGTTGTAATATGTAAAGGAGTGCGCAACCACACAAAATCGCCTGATCATCAGAAGCATCTTTGACGTGAAATCAATGATGCTTCTGATAATCGGGCTCCTCTTGTCCTCATATCAGCGTGTTGAGCTGTCTTGCTCAATCTATCTGCATCTTATCTCTCCTTCAACGTGACTTAATAAATCAAGCTGTCAAAGTTGATTACAAGCATAAATTTTATGGTCACAGGCTCCTGGTCTCAAACACGTAACATGTCTCTTGTGTGGCCCCTTTTATGTGTCCCTCCGACACAGAGACAAGACACTCAGAGTGCAAGAAAGACTAAATATACAATGCAGGTATCTTTTGCATCTGTCTGCAAATGTCTCGTCTTCACTGACACTTTATGGATGTCTTTCTGATCAGCAAGTAGTTGTTTATTTTGCACTCATTTGCGATCACCCTACTTGCCAATGCTGCTGATGTCAACTTGAAAAGGATGCCAGTTGCAAATATACTTTCCACCAAGGCAAAAAGTTGAGATTAGCTTCAAAGTGAACGAAGAAAAGACAATTATTCTGGTTTAATATTAGTGTTTTGATTTTGATTCTAGAGGATGAATTACAAACTCAGTTCAGTAAAATGGCATATCTATACCACACAGAGAGAATTATTTAATTCAACCAATGCCACCTCGTTGGGAAACCGTGATTCACTGCAGTCCAAATGTGACAAAAGAGGACAAACGGCAAAGAATACGGGAGGCTTATGAAATTGTTTGGTTAGTTCATGAGTCATCTTTGATGACCTCCAAAACTCACACTCACATGACTTTTCCACTCCACTCCCCAGTCTAACATCTGATAAGTTTACTTCCCAGTAGTATGTTGAACACAATATTGGGCTGTCAAACAGCAAAACCCAGCAACTCCTCGGACTGATCCACGCGACTGCCGAGGGGGTGAACAATGGAAGGGTGAAAAAACCTCTGTAAGTCTCTGTATTTCAAGTGACCAAAATAATTTCTCCTACTGAGACATATTTAAGTAGCAGACCATTATTAATAAATGGACGCGAAGTTTTTTATTTCCTTACTCTTTTGGCGACTACTTTGAAATGATCACCCACCCACACTGATGGTACGCTCCAAAACACATCATATGATTCACTGACTCAACTTGAACGCCTCACAGGACCGGACTCAGTCTGTTTAGTTCATTTTATAGGTAGTCTTTGCTTAAAAAACAAACAAACAGAAGTTGTCACGATGCCGAAGTGTGGTGGGACCTCTGAGGCAAAGGATGCCGATGATAAAGTTCAGCAGATCTGTGATGAAGTAAGTAGAAGTGGGATTGTTGCTATCTCAATGCTATATCAATTAAAACAACTGGGGCCTGTGTTTCATTTAGTTGTTCATTTCCTCCTCGTTGTTTCTCAGATCAAACCTCACGCGGAGCAGAAAGCAGGGAAGACCTTTGATGTTTTCACTGCGAAGATCTACAAGACTCAGGTTGTTGCCGGGACCAACTACTTCATTAAGGTAACAATCGTTACCTTACCACACATCATAGAAGCGAAACCGCTAAGCTTTCGAAGTTTGATTTCTTTCTTTTTCTGCACGCGCGATGGAAATGTGCTCTTTGAGGGTAACAGACCCATAACTGTCAAAGCAGCTATCATTACCAGCTTTTCCTAAACAAAAGATCCCACGACCAATTAATTGTTGCAAATACAAATGTGTGATCACAATCAGCTGGCATTCCTGTGCGTCTGTTGTTTTAAGCTGTAAGTAATAGTTAACACCAGTTTTAAACATATTAGCCACCACAGAACTATAAGAAGGACACATTGATAGTTGGTGAGGCTACTTCATTGGGTGTTTCAAGGTGCTACATGTAAGTATTTTCGCTCGATAGTTGAGTGACTTCTCGCCAACACATTCCTCTCCTGTTTACCCACTTGAGCTGGTTACATTGCTGTAGTGGTGGTCCTCGCCTTGATGTCATTCAGCTGCTGCACCAGTGAGTGTGTGTTGTCCAGCTGTGGGACTCTGCAGGTGCACACAGTACTACCGTGTTGGCCTTCAAGGGAACGGCTGGAATATGGGGATGCAGACCAAACAACCAGAACCTGCAGCAATAAAACTAAAGAACAGATCGAGGACTACTGTCACCAGCTGCAGTCCAAGACAGTGACACAGATGTCTGTTTGTGAGATAAGAGACTAATTGGTGAAGCAGCTTTACAATCCACAAACTCATTTGTGACATTAAAAAAAAACAAACTGTAAAATGTATTGTTTTCTTGAAATTACACTGATTTTGGAGTTTTAAACATTTCCGCTGGTCTGATTGGTCCTCATAACCCCGCCCCCTTCCCCTAATGTAAGGGTTCTTTGCTCTGGCCCAGCAAAGTGTTGGCACTATCAGCTTTTCAGGCCTCCTGGAGTCCAAACAGGTAGAATTGGTTCTTATTTAGGCACTAGCACCAAACCGGCAACTGCTTTGGTGGAAAAACTCCCTTTGAGGGCTGCTACAACGGTGACCTTGGCAAGTAGCAGGCTGTCATCTCATAAGATGGGGCCAGTTTGGTCAGTTTTTTTAAGTGTGCAAACTGAAAAAGGTGACAGGAAATGCACTGTCGTGCTCGACAGGCATGTAGAAAATCCACATTGCTCCAAACGGCAGATAGAAAAAGAGCATAATTGAACATTTAGCACCTAAATGATGCCGATTGCATTTGATAAAAGAAATATATCCACGCTGCTTGGTGTCACTGCAGCGAAGACGCCAAATATTAATGAATGCAGGTAAGGACCCAATCTAACTTCCTGTGTGCTTTCTTTCAGGTCCATGTGGGAGGAGACGATCATGTTCACCTCCGCATTTGGAAAAAGCTCCCATGTAATGGAGGAGAACTTGAGCTGAGTGATATGCAGCACTCCAAAAGCCACCAGGACCCAATTGAGTACTTCTAATACTAAAGGGATCACAAACCAAGCAAAGAACCAGTGCCTACAGGCTTATTTAGTTAATATCCTGCCTAACTCTATGAAATAATGTTTTTTGCACTTCCTGTTACTCACCTGTAATAACAAACTATACATGCACTGTAGATCATAACTGATGATAGAAGTGTGTTTCTAAATTGAACTGTTTTGTACAAGACGCATGAATAAAAATACAAATCCGATTTGTTGAGATCCTGTTTTTCCGACCTCCTCTTTCTGTTGTGGTGTCTGATGTGTGAAATAGCTTCAGGCCTTCAGGTGACCACTGCGCCTTCAGCTAGATGATGATGATGATGATGATGATGATGATGTCCTGGAGACACTGAAGCGGTGAAGACAAACAAATGTCTCTTCCTCTCTCGTGAGCTTTAGTGTCTGCGTACCGTGGCGGCCGCTGGCAGGGCTCTAAGCCTTTTATTGATTTGTGTATCTCAAGATTACAAAGTCCCATTTACATTTAGTCTCATTACTCACAAACTCCCATAAGTTTGAGAGATCACAGATTTGTCGAGGCACCAAACGCTTCAGTCTGAGCTCTAAATGAAGCTCCTTCAACAATGTAGGTTTCATGTGTAAATCTTTAAATCGTTGAAGTTTTATATGTTTTATACGTTTGCATTTTTCACGTCATGATTGCCAGCAGGTTCACAGTTTCATGTCTTACTGGCACACTTATCTAAGTTATTCAACAAAAATGATTTAATCAGTGAGCAGAAGCTTCTTTTCCATTGTTTACCTAAAAGTAAAACGGCACAACACAATCTGATCTTGTATCTCATCTCTAAGTACCTCGCTGACGACAGGGTTGAAATCAAAGCCCCTTTCTTTTGATTTTGAGATATCTTTTAGTTACATTTCCGTGAATGTGGAGCCATTTCATCTTTCCCAAATCAAGAGTCTCAGCCTGCATGTGGCATGAAGTTACAAGTTGAACCTTTTAACTGACAAAACGCTTTCAGCCACAAAATGAGCAAAAACAATACAAGTTGTAAATGTTGAATATAGAGCCATGAAAAAGAAAGTTGCATTGATGTTCAGCATCAGGCAGGGTCAACCTCTAAAAAAATGCTGCATTTAATTATTAATGTAATTCTTTATATAAATCAAAATGTAAATGTGAGCAGCTGTTGTTGTGAAGTCCAGTTGAAATACATGGAATCATTTAGGACATCTGCATGAGTCACATGAGACACTCCTTCCTCCTCTGTTTCCAGAGAAATTCTTGTGTAAACTAACCTTGTGTCATGAATCACACCCTTTACACGAATGTTTGAACTTATCAGTGTGTAAAGGGAAGCTTGGGATTTTTATTCTATTGTGCGAATATATAAAAGTATGGAAAAATTTTACTTAAGCCATGCAGTTTAACAAAGGTTTCTAGGATGTATACACAGTAATGATAACTAATCTGGCTGTATTTTAACAAGTGTGTTATATATTTATTTTGTTCATGTGTTTGTCATTGTGCTTCGTTATTATTTCTTAAAACGACCATTTTTCATTGCTTCTTTGTTGTCTCACAGTAGCTGTCGTTTTCTTACCAAACTCAATGTCTTTAACTACGATGAAACAGTCGAATCTTCAATGTGCAGCGCTTTTAATCTGAAGCGCAAGCCGCTCTTAACACAAAATAGAGTTAAGTCTGCTGTCATACCAGCTGTCAGCTGCGATATTTCTGATTGGAGGAATCTTGTGCTCATGCCACACAAATTTCTGCAACACAAATAAGGAGACTTTACCATCTCTTTTCATGACTTGATTATGAAATCACACTGCAGATGTGCTTAACCGCATTAGCTTGTCAGCATTTTAGTTTTTATTTCTCTATTTGTCACATCTCTGATTCATCTTTTGACCGATGTTCCTCTTTGTTTAGCAGAAACCGTCTGACTTGTGTTCCATATGATAACTGAAATGCTGACCTTTGACTCCACAATCTGTGTACATGAATGTATTTTGAACACTTATTGGACACAAAAAACACCCGTTGTTGCTCACAGCTTGCTTGTGGATCTGCAAACACCACTTCACCTTCAAAGTTTTAAACTTTAAATCTAACAAAGACAAAGACATTTCTTCAGTTTTAAGTGGAATTATTGACAAAAGTCACAAGACAAAGATTCAACCTTTGATTGATAGTGTTCTTTTTCTGTCTGGTTTACCTGCAGGTTTTGTGAAACCCTTTGACGTCTGTTTCTGTTAAAAAACTACTATGACTCGTTTAGGTTTGACTCCATAGTCATTTCTTTTTTTATATGTAATCTATCAAACCTCAGCCTGAAAGTTTGCTGTATTGTTGTTGAAACCTTTCTTTAATTCTGAATGTGTAATGAAGACTCTTAGAGAAAATGCTTTATTGCTCTCTGAAAAACTGGACACAATAAGTATTAGAATCAAAATTTTAGCTGACAACGACTCAATAAGAAGCTCTTTGTGTTTCCTGATAATAATAATTGGAAACATAATTAAAAGTGTTTTATTAATGTTTCTGCTGCTGACTGTTAACATAAATCTAACATTCTATGTTTGATGCCCCTTTTTACCAGTGTCACTGAATGGTGCCGTCACTGCACATGTATTTCTAACTGGGAGGAGGCTCGTCTCATTTGTCTAATTTACACATCCTCCTCACTTCTCTTCTCCTACTTGTGAAATGGAACTCGGTGGCAGCAAAACATTTTGGATGACGTCTTTAATCCCAAAATGCATTGATAGGCGAACGGACGCTCGCCTGAGGTCTTAAAAGGAAGCAGACACACAAGTTTCTTCTGCAGAAGAATCCTTGATATCTGGGACATCTAAAGGGGGCACGATATATGCTCATCTGGTAGAAATGATACGTTACAGCCACAGGAAGGAACAAAACAAAACAAACATTTTGCTGACGTATCATTTTGTCGGATGCTTGTTACCTTGACTCCCCTTATCCTCACCCCCTCCGTTCCAAACCTCGGTGGGAGGACAAAGATGCAAAAATTCCCACTAAAAAGTGTTGGTGAAAACAAATGAATAAGGCTAAAATGACACAAAACGGTTTTCTGTGTGGAGTACCTGTTCACTGTGCTCCCGAGCTGGACTCGCTGTTCACAGATACCAGTGGGTCTTTTTCATAGATAGCATTGTACACACCCCTCCACCATCTTGGACACAATATTGATTAACTTCGTCCCAGCACCGACTCCCACATCCACTCAACAGGAAATCCCCTCCCAGCCTCTCTGTGGACGACGTGCACACACAAACACACACATCTTTTTCTGCATAGCACTGTAGAAAACAATGTATGACCTGCATCTCATGAGGGATGACACCAACTAACCCATCAACGGTGAATATCACCAAAGCACCTCACACAGAAAACCGAATAATGGCTCCGGCACGCTATGTATTTGATGTAGGACAGAAAACAAAGATTTTGCAGAGAGAAATATCATAACATTGTTGCAACACTTAAACACTCCTATCCCCCCCCTTTCCAAAGCCGTGACATTACAAGTTTATACAGTTAAATGCTTAATGACATGGCATCAAAATGCTTTGCTTGTCTATTCTGAAATGATTCGGTAACTTACTAAATGTGGACTATGCAGAAGGTGCAATTTTAAAACCATACTTTCTGAAGAAAACAATAGAGCTCCTTTAATGCCACTGATGCTTTTCCTCTAATCGAGTCTGATTTATCTGATTCCACAGCTGATAGAAATGGTTACAAATAAAACAACAAAGGAAGATGAAACAATGAATCTAAAATGTGGACGAAGTCTCGCAGATATTTAACTTATTTAGTCCCACGGATTCTGCAGGGTGGATGTGTGAGATGCACTGCAAAGTTTTAAAAGGACAGAAAGTTTAGTCTCTAAATGTGGAAGAATACCGTGGCACTGATCAATACTGAAGACAGCTTGTTATGGCTGGGTGAGATCTTAAGGCCGGCTTTATTAAAAAACTCCCTTGGTCTACACAAATCTTGTAGGTTTGAAACAAAAATGTGTTCAGGCCTCAGAGATGTGAAAACTTCAAACTGAACTTTGATTCAACAGCCCAGGGAACTCTTTCTTGTTGGCACTTAGTTCACTGAGATCAAACAGCATGAGCATACTAACCGCTGACGGTCCATTTTGTTCCAGAAATGAATAAAGGTAATCGTACTTTGATATCCACATACACACACACATTGAAACAGGAAAAGAAATGATGCTACATCAGACAGGAGCAGGCGCAGAGACAGAATAACCAAATAACCTTTGTCTGATCAGATGGGATCAGAAGCAGCTTCTAATGTGAGCTTTAACTGCTGAAAAGGCGAGAATTTTTCATTTGAACTACATAAAATAACTTTAAATGCTCGCATCAGTTGCAGTTTTCTTTTTGTCCATTCATCCGTGAATTTTAGCCACTTGTTCTTCTTGATACTTGTTCATATTTGTTATACTCTTAGTCAGGTATCTTATTGCATTCTATTTACTTTGCTCATTCATTTTCATTTCATTATTTTACGCTCAGGTTTATTTCTAATGTAGCCTATAAATTAAATATACATTTTCGTTTTATGGTCTAGTTTCCTCAGTGCAAACACTAAGGAGATCCGATGATGTTTCATTAATACCAGAGTTCCTTGTATTGAATTATTTTCCACAACCTGCTTTGGGCTGGGAGTTTTTAATGCTTCTTTTGGTTTCTGTGGTTTTTTTAAATGAAAAGGGGTAGAAAAAATAGAGTCTGACTGATAGATTAAACAGGAGCACTTCCAGTCCATGAGTGTGTGGTGGCAGTGATCACCCTGAGGCACCCCTCGGTTCTGCCCGTGCCTTTGAAATTGTGTGGCCACAGGTGCAGTAACTGCTTGAAGAACAAGCCTTCTCTTTTGAGCTGAACTAACTTTTAAGTCATTTACTCAAATACTAAAATCAGCCTCTCATTTTGGTATGTTACCACTTTGGAATTAATATAAAAAGCACAATAGAAGCCAGTGGAAGCTTCATTCATTTTGCTGGTGTTTGGAACAGACTGATGGTGGGAGCTGAAAAGGTTTGAACAAAGATTTGCCCTGAGAGAGACACCAACTTCTGTAAAATACTCCATCGATTAACTGATGAGATTATTTTAGAGCGAACCAGAGTTGTGGACTTCCCAATTAAAAGATTATAAGTATGCAATAAGTTTGCAAAGATGACAATATACCGCTTGAATCAATTGCGTGTCAGAGCACGGACCTCCTCAAAATCCTTGCAAATGATGTAAAACACAGAAAAGTCACTTGAGAACAGTTCACCGTCTTTTTAAAAAAAAAAAAAACTACTTTTGTACAGTAATTCTCTGTTAGGAGGCACACAGACGACTCTTTTACAGCGATGGTAATGCAATACAATAATCATATGGAATATGAGCGAGATGGAGAGGAGGTCAGAGTGGTCTGGATGGTGAGCAGCCTGCAGGCAGAACTCAGCAGCAGCTCACAGTCTCAGCTCCAGTTCGAGCGAAGCGGCTCCTTTTCTTCCAACGGAGCTTCACTTCACCTTTGGAGGCGTGTAGTGGATTCTGCACCTTTCATTGAAAATCTGCACAAAGGAAACCAGCAATAAGTCACCTGAAAGACATTTATGCATTATCAAGTAAGAGCGAGTCTACTGTACCTTCAGACTTCTATCATTGACAACTTCTTCAACATTCAGCTCTGACTGCATTAGCTTTAACTGCAGACAACAGAAGAAAAAGAAATAACACAGAGTAGTTTTAGATTTCTATCCTCCTATTGAAATGTTTCCCTGTTTAAAATGAAAAATGGCCATATTCAGCCCTGCAGCTGAGATAATTTGCTTTAATTGTGTTGAGATACACATCTAACATTTGTGTTAACACTCCACATACATAGGAGAACATACATTTTTGTGATGTACAAAGTACAAAACCTTTGACTGAATTAGACATAAACTACTCTGACTTTAGCAGATCTATTATTGTGAAACAAAAATGTGATGTGCAACAGCAGGACGGACTGATGTGCAACAGCAGGACGGACTGATGTGGGGCATGCTGTTACTGCCATCCACTGGAATTAAAACAAAACTACAGTTGGATGTGAAACAGGCCCCTTTGCAGTTAATTAAACTTGACAAGTGCTTAATCCTGTAGGAAAATGTTTAAAATTGAATGATCACATCAATGAATTTATAAAAGGGGTAAATATTTAAATTTTTTCATCTCTGGCGTGCGTATACAGCGACAGCCTTCAGCTTTCAGGGATATTCACATATATGCACTTTGCAATCAAAGTCCACTGCAGAGTAATGTAGGTTTTTAGAGAAGACCATTATGAAGCTTTAGATTATTTCTTCAAGGGGCAGAATTCATTAAACAGTTGGTTTTCAGGGGTGTGGTAGTAGTTAACATTACTTTATGTTGAGCTTTGTCTGTTATATTGGTGGCATAGCCCTTTAAAAAAGAAAAAAAACAGTATTGGCTGTCTTATTCAGGTTAAAAGATTAAAGATGAATCCCTATGAAAACAATCTGCATTGAGTCTTACTGTGTTGTGTATTCAGATATCACTTTTCAATGCCACGAGCTGCACAAACAAATCAACTTGCCTTCATTTAATTTACATGACAGCAGGAGTGAATATCTCAGAACATCTGCACGGTAAAATGAAATTATCTGCATGGCTTTGTTCCATTTTGGGTTTTGGGGCACTTACATTGGTCTGCTCCTTTCGGAGCTGTTTAAGTAGTGCCAGGTTTTCGCTGTCCTTAGTCCGTTCTTCACGCAGCTGTCCCACCACCTCAGATGTTTGAGCTATACAGGCCTTGATTGCTTTGTCTCTGCTCAGATGGGCCTCCATCATCTGTGCGAGACACAAAATTTAGTTATTACTACGTTAATAACCTGAGCGGTCATACATTCCTAACTAATACGAACACATCATCTCTGTAATGAGACTCACAGACTCGTAAAGCTGCTTGCATGTTTGCGAGGCATCCACTTTTCCTGAGAAGGAGACTGTGGGCACAGTGGTGTTCAGAGCGTGGACGATGCGGTCATCGATGGTGCGCATCACCTTCAGCACCTCCTAGAAACAGAGGCATACAAAGATGGAAAACTGCAGACATTGGAGCATTGACTGAATGGACGCAGAATAGATTTAACTTTTAATCAATCTAATCTTTTAAAATGCTGCCCTTAGACTGATTGTATTTGAGTTTTGAACAAAGCCTCGTGTGGTACGTATGTTGCTCAACAGGACCGTGTAACATGAAGCCACTCGATCACCAGCAATATGACATACTGATAAGTAACAGCGCAGTCTTTATTTTACCTAAGGGGAAAGTGTCATGTCTAGCATTTGTATAAAAGCTAATATTAACCAGTACTATTAAATGAGTATAACTCAAAGAATAGTGTTTAAGGAAGACTTTGGGATCCAACTGTGTACCCAAATAGAGCATCATTGAAAGTAGTAGTGTGTGAGATTTATTGACACCTAGTGGCGGAGTCAGAGAATGCAGCCAAAATGCAAGAAGGTTGATGATAGCGTTTTTTTAATTTAATTCATTTTAGAAAAATTAGTAATTCATGACTTGACCTCCTATTAAGCTGTTGCTCTCTCGTGTAGTACAGCCTTTCCAATGTACCACAACAGACCTTTAAGTACATTAGTAAAAAAAAAGTATGACAGCACAGTCAAAAACTGGGCGGTTTTGTTTTTTTTCCTTGAACCACTGCATGTTCATGACAAGGGTGAAAAAAAATAATCCAACAGAACAATTTGCTTCCATGACAGAATGTAAAGGATGTCGGAAGCCTGAGAAGATGAGAGGGGGAAAAAGAAAAAAGCAACGAATAAGTTTGTTACAGTAGCACCAATTTTCTGTCCAATCATTTTCAAGATTGGTCAAGTCCAGAACTTTCGAACCAGCATTACAACTTTTGCAGTTTTCTCTTTGTGCGTCACTCTGGATTTTAAATTAAGCAAATAAGATATGACTGGTATTTAGACTCATATTTGATTTATCTGAAAGAATGCATTAACAGTCAATTTTACAAGCTCAAAAGTATTGGACAAAATATCAAAATGATAAATATAAGGATTATTTTTTTATACTTGGGACATAAAACATCTGATATCAATGACTGCCTGAAGTCTAGACTTTTATTTTGTAAGTCTTTTGGTGTAATATATATATATTTTTTTCATTTTAGGAGAGAAGCTAATTTGTGACTTTACCTTTTGTGAAATTGTCGCTATTCTTGTATATTCCCGTTGAGTCTTTTTGGTCAAATGAGGGCTCTCTCCCTCGTTCATTTTAAGCAAAATAACAAGGAAATAGGACGTTTCCATGAAACGGCATATCAGTCAAATGTTAAATGTCAAATACTAATGAACCTGTAAAAAGTTGATAGATTGCATAAAATGGCAGGAAATCATTGACAATATTTTTGCTTTCACCTAGAATTCAAAGCTCAAAACGTTTACCATTTAATCTTATTTTAACAGCTTAATTTCAAACCCAAGGTATAAGTATGCAGAGGCTCAACTTGTGTAACTGTCCAAATACTTATGGATCTGGCAGTGTATTTTCGTTTTAATACCAATGGAAAAGAGCCTAGTTTGAATTTCAGAGACACTAAAGACATTAGTCAACGGGCCAGATGTCATCTGTGCCCGGGTAAGTGGACCTGGACTCCTGTGTGACGGTAACCCTTTAAATCTATGATGCCAGTTATCAGTCCTGTGATCCAGTCTGGATCCTTGAGCACAGTGCGACCATGAAGTAAGAAGAAGGGTCACCTTACAGACGCAGAGAGACGTCGGGCAAGTTACCCCACGAAATGCAATGAATCGGATCGCTGCCCCTCCGCGACAAGTTTGCAAATATCGATTAACACTTTGCGTAAATTACCTGAAACATCGAAAAGTCCTCACAGTTTAAAGTTCCATCGGGCGCCGCCATGATGGACTGGAGGGTCCTTGAGAGAATCAGCGAGAGGTGGCTGTTCAAGACAGTGCCTGAAAGGATAACATTAAAAGCGTTCAGGCTAAATCCACAGTCGCATTATATCGTGTTACCCAATTTTATATCCTGTATCAGTAGAAAGTATATATTTAGACAAATACACAATTTAACTAATTACATACGCTGATATGATACAATGATAAACGTCTTTGTTTAGCCTCCTTCCTTATTGATATTGCACAGTATCTTAAACTAAACCTAAACCATGCCGCTTTATTACACTTAACCACAGCTTAATTTGAGTATAACCCAGCCACTGAGGGTAAATTGTAAATATGTGGAGCCAAATTATGAAAGTTTTGAAAAGGCACGGAACAGAGACTCCACCATTTATGCGACAGGTCCTGTTTTGGGCAGTTACTTGACTTTCAGCCGCTGAAGGGGGCTGGAGTTGGATCGGTTGTGTTTGCGACCATTTTCACAAACACGCTGAATTTAGCTATCGTATCAAAACATGAATTTCCTTAGGTCTCGTCTCTCCACCGGCAGCCTCGTCGGTTCGTATATTTAACTTGAATTTCTGTGTTTCTATCGCTGACAAGAGATTGTGCTTACGATCTTAAAGTTGTGTTAAATTACCAGTTGTTACCAGTTGTTGCTATCTTATCCCTGTTCTTATTTTGTGTTCTTTATTGCAGCCTTGATTTTGTTGTTATGTCATGGTTTGATTAAATGTCGCTAAATGTCGGTTGGTACGTAGTTATATTGACAGGTATGTTGATAGTACTTATCAGATTTTGGCTCATAACACTTTTGACCCAGCATACTTTTAGTTTTCATTTTTATTCACCGTCTCAGGCTTTGTTTACCTGAACAAAAAGGCCACATTTTACCTTTATTATTGTATGTGACGGCGCATTTTGTATTCGTCATATAATAATGTCATTTAAGAAAAAGTCACTTTCAGGGTTTAGTGAATTCAGTTAATTTTTGTGCCTATTAAAAAACCTTGACATTTCACAGATTAAATATTAGATTAAGCAGAAAATAAACTGCATACTGGTGTGTATTATTTTCCCTTTAAACATGGTAAAGTTTTGGAAAAAAAATATTCAGAATAATCTGGAGATGGTAAAGATAACTATTGGCTGTGGCTCTACTACACACCTATACTTGTTTTGTTTAATTTCTGCACAGGTCAGAGATACAGAGGGATGTGCAATAAACTGCAGGAGACCAAGTCAGAGTCCTCTCCTGCGACTGGACCACAAGGTGGAGTTTTGGATCATAAACTGTCTTTTCCTTTTAACCCCCTTTGCTTAACATGTAGCTGCATGCCCATCGATCATTTCACTTCTAGTGCAGAATGCTGTTGCATGTCTGATCGATCAGGTACAAGCTTTTACACAAACTGGCGTAAAAATGCTCAAAAGAGTAGAAAGAAAAATGTGAAATTGACTTTTTGCATCCCGGGTTCGAGTACTTTCCGTAGTTAAATGTTTGAATGTTTATTTTCAGTCCCCAAAAGACCGAGAGGTACAGGAAGTGGAGTTGATGACAGAGCGTATCACTGCTTTGTCCTGTTTATGTGGATGAGCTGAATGATAATCTGTTTGTTTGCTCATTATTATGTGTTCTGTGCTCTTTTATACAGCACCACGGCCCTCTTTCAAAGTCCCTGGCTGCAGGCCGTCTGAGTTGGACAAGAAGATTTTCATATGGTCTGGTCGCTTCAAGTCCATGGATGAGATACCAGAGACTGTGTCGTAAGTAGCCTTTTCCTGTTTATACCAGACCTCCCACCGCTCTTGTCCGATTTTCTCGACATCACAAGAACAGAGCTAACTAACTTGATGAGCGGCAGTGCAGTGTGTAGCTGGTCCTCCAAGACAGCTGTAGTTCAAACAAGGCGTCTGCTTATGCTAGGAGGTAATTGCTGAGGCTACTGACATCAGGGTGGAGATCACATCTAATCTGCTGCTGCAATAAGAGATTTATTTGTCATGCTTTCACTGGGCTCGACGTCAACAACAGACCTATACGTGACAAGGATCAGGACAGAGAGTTAGATGACCCAATTGTTCTTGTTATAAATATTGACATGATATGCTGAGATAAGCTTAAATAGCAGGTAATGCTAATTGACTTCACTGGTTTTGCACGTCTTTGTTCAGATGCACGCACAGCTTAAAAGGCAGCGCAAAAATATCCACAGAGAACATAAACATGTATGTCTTCCATTAGTGTCTCATGACCATGTTCAGACCACGTGGGTTTAAGTCAAAGCTTTTGATTAAAGTGAGTGACGCTTGTCTCCTCCACAGGTTCGAGACCATCGATGCCGCCAGAAACAGAATCAGAGTGAAAGTTGCCTATATTATGATGGGCACCACAATAGGGGCCTGTTTGTTGATGGTGCTTGTGGGCAAAAGGGTGAGTAACAATTCATATCATTGTGCACGTGTAGAAGTAGATTACAACAATGCTAAATTGTTTTGTCTCTACATCACAATAGTTGCAGGTGTACTGACCATTGAAGCTATGATTTTAGAGAAGTACACTGAAGTGCAAACAAAAAATATATATTTTTTTAATTTTATACAGGCTGCAGGCAGGAATGAGTCACTGACTGCCCACAACATGGAGAAGAAAGCCAGGTGGAGGGAGGAACTCCAGAGAGAGAACATGAACGCCCTGCCTGAGAAGTCTCAGTAAAGGAGGGAAACTCACCGGAACACTCTCACCATACTTTCCCCAAACACCGGGTATAGATTTGCCTCCTTCTGGTGTACCACAACTCCCGTTGTATGGAGCAGACATACAAAATCAGAGCAGTTATTACTTCGTAGTAGATTTTCCAACCAGGAGATTGTCCTTAATGCACAGCCACTTGCAGATATGTTGAAACTTCTTTAAGCTTCTCGACAAATGTCTTTAATGAGGTTATAAAGTGGCACCTAATGAGGGAAAGGCACAAACAATGTTTTGTTTTGGAAGCGTCTGGGTTTCTCTGAAGAGAATATTGAAATTTGACGTTGCTAAAACCATTACTGTGATTGAGAATTTATAGGAGACGGACTCTGTTTTCGATTGGATCAGCGCTCAGCTTTGAGCACTCACTTCTCAAGTCTTGTGTTTTTCTGCCTTATGACGGCATGTCAGTCTTCAGGTTTTTTTTGGGGTTTTTTTGGAACATCATGTGGTGGATCAGAAACAAATGTCTTGTCTGTAGACAAATGTAATCAGGGTTGTTTATGGTCCTTCTGACTTCAGTATTTATAGTGATCATCATTAATAAAAAATCAGTCCAATAAAGTGGTACGTCATTGGATGGGTCATCTGAGTTTTGTGACTCCAGAATTAAAACAAGATCATTTTCAGTAGAAATAGGAATGCTGGCTTCTACTTGTCAAATACAAGCTAATTAAGTATGTTCATCCTCTCAAATGGTACAATTGTCTGGTTTTCCCATATTCAGTCAGTTTGGCTTCTGCCAGCTTAAAAAAGGCTATTTGACAATCAGCAACGTAACCTGACGGGAACGTGTGAACACTTAATGAATAACCTGTAGTAGTACTGAAAATAACTGTCCTTTTAGGAGGTACATTACTGTAGTCAAACCAAAATAATATACCTTCCATAAAGAGATAAATCACATGCACCAACTTCAAAGAAACTGATTCGCTTACCACTGCAGAAGTTCATGAAACAACTTTTATGCAAATGGCATTTAACAGGGGACAGATGCACAAACTCAGTACAATAAACAGTAATGAACATATAGAGCTGGTCATCTCTTGCTGAGATTTTGACAAAAGTAAGCAATGCAAAGAGGACTTGGTAAACAACCAACAAACATTCAGCTGTGCTAACTAAGGTGATCACCAGGATTTTCAAGTTTTAATCTGGATCTTTGTTGAAATTATGTGGAAGGATTTCTGTAGAAGGATTATGGCACCATCAGCTATATGACAGATGCTAACCCCCAAATTTAATAATATTAATAATTAAAAATAAAATAAAATAAAAAGACCAACCTCAGACCTAAGAGCTGACAAACTGGTAGATTTGGCATGATCAAATTGGAAAATACTACTTGAATATGTGTTGGAAAGTCATGTTTTAGACTATTGCAACTAAACAGCCAATTGTTGCTTAGAATAAAGTTCTAGCTTCACTGAGGCAACATGATCTTATGATTGTGATAAGTGTATGCTGATAGCTTCAGTCCACAATCTGATTGAGTCTCTTCTGGGAAGGATAAACAGTGTAATCTTTTGAATGCCAGGAGGGGGCCGAGGATATAGACCACCCCTCTTTACACCTCGCTTCCTGAGGAGGTAAGAGCCATGTCACCAACCAATTAAATAGCTAATGTATAAACTACTGTCGATGAGCAGGCATCAGTCCAGAACTAAAGTGCTGCAAATGAAATGAAATTATGGTATGATAGTAAAAATTTCCGCTGGTTTGCTGCTGGACAGAATCCAGAGTGATATAGTCTGTTTTGTCTTGTCCAAGTCCGTCCAATTGTCTCAGTGCGAGGGAAGACTCCAATTCCCATGGTTCCATGGGGTTATTCACATCACACCAGAAGGCAGGAGGCAAAACTCTTGAAGATGGAGCCTGTGCAGGTTGAAATATCCCAATATTAGATCGAGGAATGATAAGATCCAGGTGGGAATGCAAGCAGCCTGATTCGACAAGCTCCACCCCTCAGCCACACAGTCAAATTTCTAATTAGTCTATCTGTGGTTAGAGAGGAAGAAAGGGAATTCAACCTCCATTTTTGAGTCATTTAAGTGCCTTTCATAAAGGTTAGATGAGTCCTGTGACACAGTCAAACATGTGGTCAAAGTCCCATGGTCAGTCCAGTGCTTAGGTTAGATCATTCTTCTCCGTGTCTGTGTGGAAAGGAGGGGGTCGGCAACCAGGTTGATGTCTGTCTGTCTTGAGAGTCATTAATGCTTCAGACAAGCAGTGCAGTCCAAATATTCCCACTGACTCCGAGATAGCACCTGCCAATCTGACGGGATGAAGGGGAGGGGCTTCTTGCCTCGGATGAGCAGAGGAGGAATTCCAAAAAGTCATACAGGGAGGGTGTTGCCAGGACAATCTGCTAGTGAGTGATACTGGAGCATGAGCAGGTAAATAGGAGTTCAGATGCTAAAGAAGTCAGCACAAAACAGAATAAGTGAAACCTTCACAAACTGGCTGACAAGACTGCAGAAACTGACCCATGTTGAACGTACACACAGACGTGTGCTCCTTTAATGTTATACTCTTAATAATCATGATAATGATTAAATCCGCTTCTCTGACAGCGAGTAGAGGAGGAGGAGAATAGGCCGAGGGTTGTTTTAACCCTGGATCTTGGCTGCGGGCAGAGACTGAGAGAGGTGAAGGTAGGTGAGGATGAAGGTGGAGCATGATGAGAGGGAGGATTCATCATTATAGCTGGAAGCCCTCCATTGGGGCCTCGCACTGCTGGAAGAGGAACTGCTGCTGCTGCAGGTCGACGGCCGGAGCCAGAGAGGGGTCCTCATCTTCAGTGTTGAAGTAGCGCTCGATCAGGTCAAAGGCTTTCTGGTAGATCTCCTGGTTCTCATGGCCCTGCAGGAACTCCAGCTTGTCCAAACCTGAGAAGAGGAATATTAAGAGCTGAAATTACTGCTCTGAGGTCTCCACTTTCCCAGTCAAAAATGACAAATATTTCAGCTTATTTCAGCTTCTTCTGCTTCTTTGACAATTATTAATACAGAACTGAAAATCTTTTGGTTTTGTACTGATAGCAGAAATCAAGGAATACAGGTCTATCCTCTGAGCCAGTGGAACGGTGATAATATCTGTTTGGGCCAAACGCTGTCAGAATGTTTTACAAACTTTTAATAGATTATTCTTATATTTTTTAGATTCAAATAATCTATTAATCAAAACATATAACAAAGATTTAGGATACATTTTTTTGCTTTAAATGGAAAAACTATTTTTTCAGGATCTTTCCACACATTGTAATGGGTGGAAGCTACCCACGCCAAACTGGTTAATACATTATTTGATAAGTCAAAAAGACTTGCTGTGAAGGGTGCGATTGTCCTATTATGAAAAGCAGCATTCAAACATTCAATTGTCTGAACTATTAATACTTCTACTACTAATTGGCTGTATTTGCTGGTGACTACTTCACAAGTTTGCATAGAGAACGTAAACAAGAACGATTCTAATTTTATGTAATAATTTTAATGCTGAGTGCACTCACCATAGGCCTCTTCGATGAGTGCACAGTAAGGGTTGATGCCTCCTCCCCTTTTGGCCTCCAGTTCTCCCAGTCGCAGGATGTTCTCCAGACCATTTAGAGCCACTTGAACAATTTTGGAATCCATGAGTGTGAGCAGGTCACAAAGAGGTTTTATACAGCCAAGGTCCACCAGATGCCTGCAGGTGGCAGCACACACACACACACACACACACAGATACACAAATGAGCTTTCATGACCAATTCAAAACAATTGGATAAACTGTGGATTTAAAGATTTATTTATTCTAAAATATAAACGGAGGCTTAGATAAACTCTGTCCATGGGTAAGAATCAATGAAGCAAACATGTCTAATGCCATTCTTAAGGCATTAGAAAAACCTAAACCACATTTTAATGGATACACATTGGCTGTATACTAGTATGTAAACCTTCATCAAAGTCTTACCTTATCTGCTCTGCAGAGCCCCCTGAAGTAGCGTTGGTGATGGCCCATGCTGCCTCTTTCCTTGTGCGAAATTCTGCTACTTGCAGGATAGAGATGAGAGGGGGCAGCAGACCCGCATCGATCACCATCTGTGAACAGGAAAAATTAACCATTTGGTATATAATAAGAACTCAAATATCCAACTTAACAAACTTTATGAAGAAAAAGGAAAAGAATGTCACACATGTAAGCGTACCTGTATTTGTGCTCGATTCCCTGCAGTGATGTTTGAGATCGTCCAACAGGCCTCCTTCTTGATAGATTCCTTGGGGCTGCTCAGAAGGTGAAGCAGGGACTGCAGTGCTGAACAGTTCAGAATCACCTTCAAACATACAAATGACACAAATTCAGAATCTCATTCCTTCAACACGGACATCAAAGACTCGGTTTGTGTAGATGCTGCTATTACCTGCGTTTGCCGATCATCTCCAGTGACTATGTTTCCAACGGCCCGCAGAGCAGGAGATACCACCTTATAGTCAGAGTGCCTGCAAGAAAGAAGAATTGTAGCTTGTGATCGCTCTGACGTTACTTATCCTGCCTGATGCAGCTCGAGAAACATTGGTTGAACTGATATGCAGTCACTGAAATATTCCTAACACACACGTCTGTAAATTGTAACAGCTGAAGCATTACTGGTTGCCCGTTTACAGCCATTAAACTGGAGATTTACATGTTTCTCTAACAACAAATAAATCAGGACAATCATCCTTCGGTATTATAAGTGCATGTGTTTAATGTCTCACATCAGTAATTCGACCAGTCTGCGACAGACTCCTGAGTCAATAACAGCCTGGATTTTGTCATTGGGTCCATCGGATAGGTAGGATAGCGCCCAGCATGCATCAGCTAGAATGTCTGTGTCGTTGACAAACAGCAGCCAAGACAACACACTGAGACATGGGGACACCTAGAGGACACAGTGGAACAAGGAGAGGCACAGGGAGAGAACACAGTTGTGAGTTCAGTGAGCAAAAGTGTTTTTCACTTCATATATACACAGCTATGTACAGGTTGTGATCTGTAAAGGAGATACATGAGCTACACTAGCAATGTGAGAGGTGTACAGTTGCCATAGTGATAAGTTTATATGACAAATTACCTTTGAGAAGTCTGGAGGTGGGTTCTTTCCTCTGCAAAGGTTTGAGAGCGCCCACACTGCATTCCTCATCATCGTTAGACGATTCTGTTTGGCCAGCAACCTGCAAGAGGGATTTTACTGAGTAAAACTGTTATTCCAAGCACAAGAGTATTTAGAGGATGACAATATTACACCGAGTTGCTACTTACTGCACCAGGGAAGGCAGAATGTTGCAGTCAATGACAAAGTCTCTGCATTCTGTGCTATCACCTGCTATGTTTCCCAAGGCCCACACTGCCTGTGGGGTAAATCAATAACTCAAGTCAGACAGTAGTAAAGATATAAATGTAAACTACTACAGGACAAGTCTTAAAGTCATGGAAAACAATTAGTTGACAGAGGATAGTGACCACGATGAAAGTGTGAAAATGTTTACCTGTTCCTGTACGTCTTCAAAATCTGAGCTGAGCATCTCAATGAATATGGGCACTGCTCCTGCCTGGATTACAACCCGTGTCTGGTGGGATGTACCTGAAGCGATGTTGGTCAACACCCAAGCAGCTTCGAACTGAGACAAAACACAAAATATGTAAAAAAAAAAAGTTGTTGCACCATATATGAAATGTGCAGTATCTACAAGATAAAAAAAAAAAAAAAAACGCACAAACAAGTCAGGACAGGAAGAGCACATCAGCTAACGAGAAAAAAACAAAACAAAACGATGCTGTCTCATGCCTCTTGTACCATTAGAAGCGAAGTGTACCTGCAATGTGCAGTTTTCTCTCCTCTTCAGGAACTCAACAAAACGCTCCACCACCCCCTGAGTGGCAATGACTTCATCAATAGGTGGGTTGGGCTCTGTATGGAACGTAAATGATCATTTATTGATTTAGATTATTACCAGAAGGGATAAGGAATACTGCTGAGGCAATGACGAGTTAAAGTAGCCGAGTTTGAACACCTTGAGACTTATCACACCTGAAAGTGTGCATTCAGTGATCATCCAGGACTTAAAAATATCATGTTATCTGCTGAATAAAGTCCGCTGTCATGAACAGTGAAAACATGCATACATAAGGAAAGACACACTCGAGGACTTGTACCTTTAGAAAGAAGCTTCCGAAAGCGCTGAGTGCCTATTAGCTGCTGCTCAGGAGCACTGGAGAAGATCATCTGGATCATGTCTTCAGAGATCACCCCACCCTGTATGTCACAGTGACAAGAAATGCTCTCGCATCTGATCTGATCCACAGCAGAAAATGATGATATCAAAGAAAAACAGGATTCTTTCATAAATGCTATCTCACCATAAGTGGGTCCATGTTGTTAGCCTGGGATTCCAGGTAGCCACTATCTGCCATTCCATCATCCTCCAGGATGCCATCTTCTCCCACAGTGGCAACATTTCTCCTTTTGAAAAGCTGCAACAGAATAGCATTTAGGAAAACCATTATGATATTTCAGAGCTGAATTCTCAATGTTACATTAGTAAGAAGACATTGCAGGATTAGTACTGCTGTTCCTTCACTTTCATATTTCACACTGTGCTTACTTGTTCGTCTTTTTTCTGTTTGCGAAGCTGCAGGCCTTCCTCTTCCCTCCTTCTTCTCATCTCATCTGTGTTGAGAGACTTGTTCTTGTAGCTCTTGAGTCGTGCATTGTCCTTACCTTGACTCATTGTGCAGCCTGAGGAGGTAAAAAAAAGTCCGTGATAGTGGCAGACTTTAATATCGATTGGCGCAATTATTCGACCCCATTTAGAAAAGAACATCATTTAGATACAGAGTGAAATATTTCATTTCGATCAAATAGTGAAACAACACATGTGAAATGATAATTGTTCTGCTAAACTTGACAATAACCAACCAAAGTATCAAAGTTTATGATAAAACCAGCTGCCGCTTACACAGCTAACGGGGCATCATTCCTCTCCACAAAGATTGCTTAACAACTAGGGGGAATCTGATGATAGCTAGCTAGCAAGTTAGCATTATGTGACTTTACGCTGTGGTATTACTACGAAATCAAACACATCAGCATCCACGAATCTGGAGTGAAGCTTCCAACGATATATTCTCATTTCGGGATAACACAGGGCAAAACTAAATTTATGAAGCGCATGTCCACGTTCGGTCAGCTTGCTAATGTCACAGGCGTTGTTAGCCTCCTCTCCTACTGAAAGCTAGCTGACAAACAGTGGCTAGCTGAGTGTTAGCTTAGCTCGAGACCCTGCGTAAACGAAAGCTCACGCGACAGCCCAACGTTTCCCGGAAGCTTTTGACTTTACAAACGAAGTCTATCTTATCATTAGAAAGAGTTGCCAAGCATAAATAGCAAACAATCTATACATTTTTAGAAATTTGACCTGTCAGATTGGGCTCCGTAATCCCCTTATTCGTTAGGCCACCGTTTCTTCAGCCGTCGCCGGTATGACACTGCGCATGCGTGATATTAAACGCACCCTGAGGCTCCCCTCGCGCTCCTCTCGCTCCACCCACGCTACGCTTTCCCTTTGTAAATAATAAGGAAATCGAGAGATCGTACTCAGATTCGCAGTGGCCTTGTGCGGTTGTTAAAAGAGTACTTTTAACTTCAAGGAGGAATACGGGCAGCCGTCCGCCTCCTGCTTTATGAACTTGAGGCCCGATAGTGCAGGTGTGAGATTAAATGTGACACTGTTTTGAAGTGGACCATAAGGACACTCCGGCGCCTGCGGCCATCAGGCGATCTGAACGAGACGCGCAATAACTAATAATAGGCTCAACACTCTCAGACACTTGTTAACGCACATCATCATCTTCATCATCATCTTCATCACCCCCACCCTCTGCGCACACAGCTGAAATAAGACAAACACAGAGATGGACTAGTTGGCCTTGTAACAGTGACAACACTTCGTTCATTTAATGCATGCGTACTCTTAAAAACAAACAAACAAACAAACAAATAATAATGATAACAATTTTGTCCACTTCTTTAATAATAAACCAACAAGCATAATACATTTTTTTAAAACAGAGAGAAAGGCCAAACAAAGAGGTTCAGCAAACTTTAGGCTATTTACCTGTTGCGCATCTAATGATAATAATAAAAAACAGCTTGTAATTACTTTTTCAGTAAACCTCCACCTGGAAATTACCTTTAGATAGATCAAATAAACGAAAAGATAAAAATGTTGAAATGTTGACACATGGGTAGTTTCTGCGTATATGAACATGGTAATAGTCTTCAATAAAGATTACGCATTTACCCATTTGTATTTCTTCATATTTTGTGTAATTGTGCTTGCGTGTGTCGGGGTGCGACATAAGGTCATAGATTAAAGGTAACTATTCAGATGGGAAGAAAACACCTGCTATCGATCGAAAGCATGTAAACAGTGTTGCAATTTAAAGCATTTTCCAGCCGTCTATAAGTACGAGACCCCCCACAGAACGTAAGCGCGATTGTTTACTCTAAAAAAGTCCACAATGCAAAGGGTTGATGTCCAGAGCTCGCTCATCTGCAACGGGAGCAGCTTTGACATGTGGCACGACTACATGAACCTGGGCAGACTGTTGGAGAGGCTGTGCGACCGGCGCGAGGTGGACCGCGAAGATCCCGCAGAGCCAAAGAAGGAGCAGACGTCGCAGTGGAGCCACATGCAGACCTCAACGGAGGAGGGGAACGGCAAACACTCCTGGGAGAGCAGCTCGGCCAGCAGCCTGTCGGACACCAGCTGCAGCGGGACCAAGACGAGCTGCTGCCGCTTCTGCAAGCAGAACGGGGAGTCTGCGCGGGTGTACCGGTCGCACACGCTCAGATCGGACGACGGGAAAGTCATCTGCCCCATCCTCCGGAGCTACACCTGTCCCATATGTGACGCCACCGGGGATTACGCTCACACACGCAAGTACTGCCCGCAGGCGCAGCAGCGGGAGGCCGCGAGGATGTTGCCTGGGTTCAAGTTCTGGTAACCGTTGATGGACAGTGATGAGACTGAAAATGACTGTACATAATTACTAATGAATGTTAAGGAAATGCGTTAACTTGGTCTCCGAATGACTGCTAACTTTAGATGAGACTGTACGCGTTCACTGTTTCCGTTCAGCTGGTTCATGTTTGACCTGAAAAGCAAGTTTGAGGACCTCTCTGCCGCAAACGGACACGTCCGCAGCCTTCTGTTAAAGAACTCACGCTCCATCCCGAGAACTGGCGTTGTTGAACACGTGAAGAGTTCACAGTGTTTTTGTTATGTTGTCAGTGTTTGCAGTGGGTTTACGAACAGAACGATGGAAACTATGACTCTCTTGTTGGACTGTAAAAAAAATAATAAATAGTTTAAAAAAGTCATTTCTTTTACTTGTTTTATTCGTTTTTTTTTAACTAATCCTCAACATCTAACGCGGATGGTGATTTCCTAGAATTAATTTACATAAAGCATCTTGCCATTTTCTTTTCATGGAAACATTTTATGTAGTAACATTTCTCAAGACTCATGGTTTTATAAGAGCAAACGGAAACAGCTATGAGTATGAGATGAGTCAACAGAGACAGACCGTTTTCACAGTTTCTCAAGTAAATGCAGATATTTTGTTATATCAGTATTTTTTATGTAATTCGCATTTTAATGCTGCAGCAAGCACATTCAAATGCGTTTGTCATATTTCAATCAGCCACATAGTTCGTTATGTCAGGCTGCCAAAGGTTTTTTTTACATAAATCAGTTGGTTTAGAAAAAAATTTAAAAACAAAATACAACTCTGTCACGCAGAAAAGAGGGCTTAAATGAGTCCTTCACTTGGAGTTTTGTCTTTTATTACCTGTAAAACAATCTCAAAAGTATAAAAAAATATTTGCCAAAAGACCTGTTGGAATAGATTACCTGAAAAAGACGGTTGTCAAATATATTTGCAGTCATTTCAACAAGGAATTCATGAGAAAACATTCCAAGTTTCAAGCTGGATGTCTCTGCAATCTTTGTGGTATGCTTATAGCCAACAACTGAAAACTAAACTCATAGAAACATCATCACTTCTAACAACACCACTGTTCTGAGAAATCTCATGTGTAAATTCATTTTACCACTTAAATGAACCTTTTTTGTTCAATCTAACACAAGGTAAATACATGCAATCCCAGCCGTTCGGAGCAGGACGTGATGGAGAACAAACGAACACGTGAGAGATGGAGAACTGAGTCAAACAAACTGGACAAGAACAAGAAAAAAAAAGGGATATAAAACGACTTTTGTTAGGTTCATAACGATCTGAAAAACACTAAAGGAACGACAAAGACCTGAAATGACATGAAACGTCAAATCAGTGAAACTTTGTGTCTCGCTTTGATCGTAGGAAGGGCGTGGGGCAGGGATCATTTGTATTATAACATAAACTTACTGCTCCCATGTTTTAACATCTTTTATAACAATAGTTCACCCTTTCACCCAGTACAGAACACACAATTGGCTCTTTTCATTTATCTATATAAGGACATTGATAAATTTGACAACATTTCATAACTGCGGAGGAGGTAAAAGCTGAGACAATTTATTGGCCAATCCCAACAGAGCAAACTCATGTCTCACCTGCGGAGGCAGGGCCAAAGAGCTATCATGAATGGGTGATAAAAAACAGTGTTACCAAAGAGAATACAGGGGCAAAGTCTTCCTATTCTGTATATCTATATAATTATGTGATTGAGTTATACAGCAGTCAACTGAGGTGACTGTTTTTTTTTTTCTCTCGCTTCCCTCAATTTAGCTTCTTAGCTGAAAACAATAGTAGGATGTGTCTTAACTGTGGTGATGTAAATGTAAAACATGTACACGTGCTCGTGGCTCATAAAAGCTGTTGCACAACGAGTCATTTTAAATAAATTACACCCTTCGTCGACAGCGGTCTTTCAGTTTTCGGCTGTCTTCCAAGACCAAACGGTATGTCAGCGCCTCTTTGTTCACGCTGTTTTCGGTTCAGTTTGGGCTTGACTTGCTATTTACGCTACCGCTGACTGTTTCCTCCCAACATCATACTGTGTGGTGAGTTTTTTTTTTTTAACTCTTCTGCTTTTAGATTCATCCACAATGGCAGGACACAACATTGGCCTCCTGATTGCTATGGTGCTGTCACTCGTCGTCTTCATCATCACTATGGTATTCTCTGCTCTGGCTGCACCCGGAATATGTAAGTTTGACTTCTAAAATGACGAATAACGAATGATTTAATATCTAAGTATAGGTATTGTTTTACAAAATAAGAATCAGGCTTTTCATGAGAAAAATAGCAGGCATGATGTTGCATCCTTTGAACTTTTACAGAATCTTCAATAAATCTCTCATGTGCTCTAATTTATGAATTTGTGCCCCACAGACCCATTTTTGTACAGCACCGGCAACACTTCAGATGATTTTGTGACCCAGATCACACCATCAGGATGGACCTTCGCCATCTGGTCCATCATTTATGTCTTTCTGGCGTTAGTGGTGGTGTACTTTCTCTCCGGCATCTGTAGAAAGTAAGAAGCAGTCTAATTAGAAATTAAATAAGAAGTGTCTTAGCTTGTATTTGGTTTGTTGAGCTGATTTGTGGTCTGTCCACAGGAATGCTTATGGTTACTTCTACTGCAGCCCTGCTATTCTGCCACTTGGATTTTTTGGCTCTTGGTGCTTGAATCTGGCCCTCAATGTTGGATGGTTGTTCCTGTGGGACAGAAGGTGAGATGGGAATCTTTCTTTATGTCAACACCATCTTCAACTGCAGTCAGTTTGCATTTTATTTGGATTAAAATTTTGCAGAAACCAGCGTAAAAAGTAGGTGTATTGTATAATTTCTGCAATGTGAAGGATGCTGGTTCTCTCATGTCAATTTTTGTTGCTACTTTTCTCATCACATGACAGCACATTTCGCCAGACTGATTATTGATCATATGTGTAAAGTGATAACATGATGACGATTATATGTAACTGTTAGTTGTCAACCCTGGTTACCTTATAGCATGTTTCAGACATACAGCTAGCTCAGTATGGATCTGTGTCCTTTTTAAAGTTGTTATTTAAAGAGGAATCTTCAGTTTAAAGGCTTTATTGAAAATCCTTTTTGGGGAGCTTTCCTCATTAGAACAGTGAGTTTACATATTAACAGCGGCGCATGCTGCATGGACTCCTGTGTGACTTAGGGCTCAGTGTGGCGATAAAAAGCTGATCTTGCAGCAAGCGTGAGGAGAGAAAACACACGAGAAACATGTAGTTGTATGGCTGTTCACAAATGCACTTTGCTCTGTTTATCTTTCCCATCAAAGGTCCATGGTTGCTGCACTCGTTTTCCTCATCCTAATTACTTTGACTAACTACGCCATGATATTCTTCTCCTGCTATGGTCTAAAGAACTATGGCGCTTGGCTAAACAAATACCATAAAGTAGACCTGTGGCTGCACCGTGTGTTGGTGAGTAAGGCAGTTGAAAAGGTTTTGTGTCAAATCTCTTCTGTAGCGAAAGATATATCTCTGCATCTAAATGTTCTTTGTTATCTGCATTGCAGATTCAGAACGGAATTGCCATTTATGCAACCTGGACAACAATTGCATCCCACGTTAACCTGGCCATTGTGCTTGATTATAATGCCAACATGACCAGCACAGACGCTGGCACCGTCTCTCTTTCTATTTTAACTGTCGTGTTGCTTGTGTGGTAAGAGCAAGAGAGAGAAACGGAATATTAAGTAAAATATCAAAGTGAAGAAACGTGTGAAGAAACGTGTTTCCTCTCTCACAGGTTTCTCCTGGAGAACTCCATCCTCGACAAACACGTGAGGTTCATTCTCAGCATCTACCCTTTTGTGATTTGGGCGCTGACGGGTGTATACACGAAAAACTACAACACAGCTGCTCCCACTCGCAACAACGTCTTCATTGGTGAGAAAACTGCACCTTCATCAATCTCCGCTTTCCTCACTTTGTCTTCTTACAGCGTGCACACTAACGTCCTTATTCTCTTCTATTCAGCTGTGCTGTTGGCAATAGCCTGCGTTTTGTTTGCCACACGTGTGCTTCTGGTCGTCTGGCGGCAGATCAAAAGGCCGCTTTACAGGGATGTTAACCCCGATGCCATGTCTCCGATGGAAATTGCCGACAAGCAGAAAATGATATTTAAGTGAGAGTGTTGATTTAATATGTTCCTGTTAAGCCTTTCAGTATCGATGCAGTTACTGTGGCTCCTGTTTATTATGCAGACACTGCTGGCACATGCTGGCAAATCAAAAAGAAATGAAGTTATTTGATAATGAAATCATTTTTAAATTCACATACTTACCTGACAACATTTATTCAACACCACTGTCAATATGAGTGAGCAGATCTTATTTAAGATGTATTTTTCTAAATGTAAATACGAGATGTAGTGTTATATCGTTGTCATCCATTCTGATTTTGTTTTCTATGCTGTTTGAAATAAATAATAATTTGACTCAGTTTTATGTTTTTTGGAATACTTTAACAGATTATAGCTATACACTGAAATAGTACAGAAAGCATAAAAAAACCCATATCTATCTATCAGGATAAATTACGGTGAGAACTACAAAAGGTGTTATATTTCTATAAAAGAAACAGACTGATAAGGGATATCTGATGCATGTGCATTATACTACAGACGTGAGCTTTACAATGTTCTTGAGTGCAGAATAGCTGAAGTATACAGCAGAATAATATAGAACAGGTGTTTTTTTTAGTGAGAATGGCTGATAGGATGGATCACTCTACAACATGCAGGTTGCAATAAAATCAGGCTACATTGTGTTGCCTATTGATAGATATATTCATGTATATCAATTTATAAGCATAGCTGTTTTTGCACTACAATGTAACATTCTTGCCCCATCCTTAGCCTTGCAATGACGACTTTGAACTCTCCTCCTCATCTGTTAAGTATTAAACCTATATGGGTATCTACCTCAGGGGTCATTAGCAACAACCCAATAAATATATAAGGTGACAAATTAGTCTAAAAAAACACAGACATAAAATGTGCCACCATAACAGTTTCATGGCAAAATTGACTTGATTCTACATGAACTCTGCTGAAGAGAATATGTGGTGATATTTAGTGTTTACACGATAATCTGCTTATTTGGGCTTAAATCTGGTTACTGAGAATGCCAGGGGCATTTCATTCATATCATTCTCATACCCATCGCGTGTCACTGATGTCTCTCAAGGACGTCTCTAGAATCTGTCATCCTCCGTCGCCTCAGTTTCCTTCTCCACTCTGTGTAATTACAGAAGTGGCTCGAGGTGTGCCACAGCTGGGTCCCGCCTGCTTGACATCTCCAATAATAGCCAGCCATAAAGGATAGGCATAGGCTCTTAGACTGTGAGATTGCCAAGAATGTGATAACACAGGTAAAACTGCATTTTATTAGGTTGTCATAGATTAAACAGAAGCTAAAGCTATAAACAAGAAGAGATATAAAAGATCTGCGGTAGGAATGATGGAATTCTGACAAAACTCAAAATTGCACAGGTTGGGAAATAAATCAATATTCATTATGGAGAAACATTGTGGACAATTTGAGACATATAATGAGGATGAAACTGCAAAATCTATGTCATCACAAGTTGTGGACATCTGTGAGGTCACAGAAGAGAAACATTCTAAAGTAATGTAGAAGCAATGAGAGAAGTATTTGATTTTAGTGAATTGAAAAAAATGTTGCATATAAAGTAATGAACTATCTAAGTTTCTGAGAAGAACTGGACTGTTAAAGAATATAGAATCTGAATATGACGTTAGTTTCTCTTTTCCTTATTGCTTGACTGTAAGCCAGTTGTAGCCTATAGGCCATTGTAGGAACAGCGAATGGCCCTGCTATAGTGATTGCAATAATCATAATTCAGAGTATGGAGTGCCACCGCTGTATGAAGTCCAGAAGAGGAAGACTGACCAGATCGTAGACTGGCCAATAAGTGATTTGTTTGTGAGCTATTCTTGCTGAAAGTACTCTCATTTCAGAGAAAGAGAAACATTCATATGATAAAAGAACAACACAGAACAGCTTTGTTTTGACTTGGAATGATTCTTCCCTTTATAAGAACAAGAAAACCTAACGTACACGAGCATGATGCCTTAACAAAATATAACACAGCTACTAGGCAAAATGTAATGTTTGTCCTTTAATTGGTCACCCAGCTCTCAAACTGACTGATGATGGTGACTCTAAGTGTGCAAGTACAGTTCTCCTGCATAGAACCAGCGAGTCTTACATAGCAGGTGCTTCATGGTTAAGACAAAGCAGAGAACTCGTGAAAAATTTAATTTGGGGAGTAAGTGTGGCGGCGTTGCCAAGTCTATGAGTGATGTAAGGCGTTCAAAACGTGATATGATGTTCATACCACTGGCACCATTATGTTCATTCACTTTGTGATTATTCCACATTCCTTAAAGATACACAAAAACCCAACACAGTATAGATAATCAGCTGGTGATTTTGGTGTTGTTTTTAGTTATTCATTGTAAGAAACATTATGTTAATAAACAGGATATTTAAAATATGAGTATTTTCTAATGTTTGTTTCTAATGAAATGTTTAGAGAGAAAGGTAAATGTTTTATGGTCGTCAGGGCTGGTGTAAAAATGTATATACGAGATAAGAGAGGCACGTGGTGCTTAGATAGATCATAAACGCCCTCTTACCTAAAAGCTGTCCTATAAAGCAGGTAGTACCCTGTCCTGTTGACAGATACTCTTCCTCCTCACGTTGCTGATTCAACTCACATAAGAACAACAAAAAGAGGTATGCTGTGATTGATCTTATTGGTTCTTGATAGTGTGAACCCTGTCTCTGGTATAGTGCCAGCTTTTTAATGACATGGATAAACTGAAGGGGGAGTAGTAACACGTGAGTTACACAAGTGTTTTTTTTCTTGCATGTGATTAATCTTTTTTTCTTTAAGAATGAACGGTTCAAATACAGTCCATCAATATTTTAGTTAGAGATAAAATGCCTTTCTGAAGGACACCTCGACATATTTTCTCGATCAAAACACAAATCATCCTAAAGGCACCAAAGATTTAATCATCAAATATGGAACTGTACTGTGTGACAAATTCAGCTTTTCCTCTTTCGTCATCAAATTTCTCTCTGTCGTTAAGGAAGCTCTGATTTATTTCCTCAGACCATTTTTCTAATATTTTTCATTGATTTCAGGAGACTACAATGGCAAAACACAACTATGGGCGTCTTGCCGCTGTGATTGTGTCTGTTGTTGGCTTCGGAATAAGCCTGGTGTTCAACGGGTTGGCTGTAGTTGGAATTGGCAAGTCAGATCTTTTAGTTAAATTCAAAGGATGTAAAGTAAACACTTTAGGAAAATGCATACATAACAACTATTAACATAACAAATATTAGTCTTACAGTCTTGACTCAATGTTTACATTTCTCTTTCCATAGGTCCCTATCAAACAACTACAGCCAATGTGTCTGCTGTGTTTGACACAGAGATCACGCCAGCAGGATGGACCTTTAACATCTGGGCTTTCATCTACATCCGGCTGTCTGCAATGATTGTCTATATTGTGACGTGTCTTTTCAGAAAGTTAGGGCCTATCTAGTCTCGTTCAACACTAAATACATATGTTCAATATATAGTTTTTACACTTGTTTTAGCACGAGATTCTGTGCATTTTTCCATGACTGTGCTATCCACAAGCTTTTAGGCCATTTAAACACTGTTCTACAGACTGACAGATAACCTCTTTTTCTTGTAGAAATGAATATGGATATGTCTACTGTAGCCCTGCAGTATTGCCATATGGATTCTTCATTAGCTGGTGTTTGAATATGTGTTTCAATATTGGCTGGCTTCTTGTATGGGACAGAGGGTGAGCATTTCAAGTGCCTTTATATAGTTTTTATGAGAGTTTTCATATTCAATCTAAATTAAGTGAGCACTGCTACAAGATAATGGTGTTTTACAGCACACTCACATCAAAAGATGCAACACAAGCAGTATAATTTTGTGATTTCTACTGTTTTCTTTTTCTGCAAGAATGATGATTCCTTCACTGGTTTTGCTCATTCTGGTCATCTGCACAAACTACTCAATGATAGGCTTCATCTGCCATGGACTTCATACTTACGGACCTTGGCTTAAGAAATACCACAGAGCAGACCTGTGGGTCACTCGCATGTTGGTTAGTGTGTATAATTTTGTTTAAGTGTGCAGGATTCATTGAAAAAAAGTGTCTCTCTAACCCTTTAAATCTACATTTGCAGGTTCAGAATAGTGTGATTATGTACGCCACATGGACAACCATAGCAACGCTCATAAACCTGACCATTGTGCTGACTTATGATGTTAAGATGGCGCCGGCAGATGCTGCCACCCTTTCATACTCTCTTTTGACTGTGGTGTTGGTTGTGTGGTGAGTGCACTGAATTTTAAAATCGCTCCTTCTGAAATGTTGGGGAGTCGTCAGGGATATTCACTGGTAATCCGTTCACAGGTTTGTTTTGGAGAACACTGTCCTTGACAAGCACATGCGGTACGTTTGCATCACCTATCCGGTCGTGATCTTGGCACTGTCTGGAAACCTAGACAAAAATTATGATGCCAACTCACCCAGTCGCAATGGCATCTTCATTGGTAAGGCACAGAGAACTTCACATCAACTGTATATGTTGTGATAAATATGTAAAATAGAATAACTCAAAATTGCACAAACTAACCAGAAGCAATGATCCCACCTAATAACCACCGACGTTTTGAGGTATTCATGGGTCCATCTGAGTTGTACGCATCACTAATCTCTCTGACCATAAAAATCTGTGGAAAAGTTGTGCTAATAGATTTTACTCTCATAGCTGTGCTGCTGGCTTTAGCCTGTGTGCTGTTTTTCATCCGGATGATTCTGGTGGTGTGGAGAAACATTAAACAGCCTCTCTATGAAGACCCCAGTCCGGATACCATGGAGGTGATGGTGCTTGCTGAGAAGCAGAAAAAGATGTTTCGCTAAGCATTTTAGTATTAAAACATGCCTGCAAAGGTCTGTCATAGGAAATCATGATGTCTAACCCAACTGCCACTGTTTTCCATTAATTTGTAGTTATGAAAGCAAATGCTTTCATCTAACTTTTAGCACATTATAATGACCTCTTGCATATTTCAGAGATAGTATTTCTCAACCTTGACTTACTGTTCTATCAGCCTTTTATGACTGTTTTCTGGCATTCTGACTGAACTCTGACGTGACTGAAACATCAGTGGAAAGAGTGAAAGCATGACAACCAACCCCTTTATGACAGTGTGTTTAAAGTTTCCCAAGAGTTTCTTGTTGTAATGTACGAAACGTCAACTTAAAATCCAAAGCCAATCCAATCCATTGGTAGTTATCCTGGTAGTTAACATAATATGTACATAATCTTTTAAAGGTTTAACATTGCAGTCTCATTTGGTCACGGTAGAATGTATGTTGCTATAAATGTAACAGATGTTATTGGATTTTTATGGCTGAAGATTTTGTATTTTGTTGCTGATTTTTATTTCAATTGCCATTAATTATAGGAATATTTTGTCACTTCACAGTTTTTGTCCCTTTTCTTGGTGGGTATCCTCTAATGAATACAGGATTGACTTTATCAAGATATAATTTGCAGACCATATCTTCATTTGCCTACATTTCCATGACAGAAAAAGTAAGGTGTGGTAGTGGTGGGGTGGGGGACAAGGTCGCCAGTTGATCACAGGGCCACACAGAGATAAATGAGACACACAACCATGCAGCTCACACTCACTCCGAGGTTCGATTTAGAGTCACCAATTAACCTAACATGCATGTTTTTTGGGTGGTGGGAGGAAGCCGGAGTACCTGGAGAGAACCCGCGCATGCATGGGGAGAACATGCAAACTTCACACAGACAGGCCCCAATGGGATTCGACCCAGGAACCCTCTTTCTGTGAGGTGACAGTGCTAACCACCACATGCTAAATACATAATGTACATAAATATGTAGTGATTTACACAAATATTCAAAAAGACCACACTGCATTATTCGTGCAAGGATTTTCTACACACACAAAAAAATTTGACCTTTGCGTATAATTGATAAGTAAGTTGTAAACATACCCTAGTGGCAAAGAGCAATTAAGCACTCAGGCACATGAACCAACACCGAGATCTGCAGGTGCAGTCTCCAGAGAGCAGTTATGGGGTTGATACCATGCTCAAGTTGCCTGACATCAGAGAGGATTGTGGACAGTTCACTTTGAGTTTCAAAGATACTAGTCAACAGTTGTTGTGGAAAGTTTTTCCACAATCTGCACCCAGCAATTTCAGCAAAAAAAAAAAAAAAAAAAAACAGCAAAAAAAAGAGGCATAGTTTCCAACTGACATATACAGTACAACGAGGAGCTAATCACACATTTTGCACGTTTTTTTCTAATAATTTGGTAGAAGAGATAAAAAAAAAGGAATCCTTTATTTTTTTTTTTAGTATGTCATCTGAAGCTGTAGATGGCAGCAAGTCAAATTCAAACTCCATATGTTGGACAATGAAATGTAGAAGAAGAACATTGTGTCTCAATTTATCTTTATATAGCCCCGTACATAATCTTTCAGGTAGCTAATCCATAACAAGTCAGACTTTCCCTGAAAGCAACAAACTCATAAAACTAACTTTTCCCTTTCAAAAATTTCAAGATGATTTTATAGAAGAAGCAAAATGTGCATCTACGTCTATGATATTCGACACATTGCTGCCTGTGAGACTGTACGCGGGGAAACAATCTCTGCCTCTGCTTAGTGCGCGGGTTATTTACAAATCGTCAGCAGCGCCATTGTTTTGCTAACGCTAACGCTAACGTTGGTTACAAGTATAATGTAATAGCATGTCGACCAGCTTTCACACTGCTTTCCAGTTCTTCCTCGTTTAATTGCGACAGAGCGGATTAAAACAAATGCAACCTGGGGGCTGAGTAAATACACAGTTGTCAAAAACGAAATGATAGCCGACGTTAGCGGTTAGCGGTTAACTGCTGTGTTGCTTTTGGAACAGTCTAGTAATTTACCGTTGAAAACGGACAACCGACAAACCCAAATGGAGACAAAGTACCCTACTTTGGTGAGTTATAGTAATCGTTTGGTCGTTTCTTCCTTTGTCCAGCGGTATAAGGAGAGCTGAGCTAGCGTAAACACAACGCTGTTTCTAATTCATGAACCCTGTATCGTTGCTCTTCATTGTGTTTGGATTTCCGCACGAATACTGCTATTAACCATAGTCCTGTTATGTCAAGGTACATGATAGACCTATAGACAATAGACATATATGTAAACCACTGAAAACTCACAAAATAATGTTTTGTGAACATTGTATGATTTGCCGTCCCTAATCATGCTCATGTTTACATTTGGATGTCAGCCATCGCACACTCATTTATAATCACAGTAATTATGGCTGTTTACAACAGCCGCAACCATAAACGCTACACCTGTTATTGTCAAGGTTTTTAAGAAAAATCATTTTTATGTTAATTAAGGTTCATGGTCATGTTGAAGGCTGCAGTTTGTGATGTTTCTAACAGGTGTTGCTTAATCCTTTTCTTTTTTTGTGCACCCCATGAAGAGGCTGCATTAGATGACACACTGCATTCATTTTCATAATAATTTATACCTGAATGAGTTGGACATTTACGTTGATTTGATGATCTGGTGGATGATTTAGTTCCTAATGGAGAGATGGCCAAATTTTAGTAGCTGCAGTTAAAAATCTTGTTGTCTGTTCACAGAGGCGACCCAAAAGGAAACTCTGCTACGTAACAGACAAGGAAAGGTATGCTTAGACATGTTTTTACCATAATTTCTGAAAGTAAATCGTGAAATTGATCATTTTATTTGCTGTGTGACTAAGCATTGTTTAATGTCAGATAGTAGGGATCTCATATGGGCTCTATGCTAACAATAACATCTTGATTGATTACTTAGAACATAGGAAACGGTTTTATTTTTGTGCCTTGCTGAGATTTTCCCACAATCTTTTCCATAATCTATCAAACTATAACCGTCTCTCACAAATGGTTTATATCTGATGGATATATCTCTATATGTCTCCAACATTTAATTTTTGAGATAAAAAAGAAGCCTTTGTTACTGCAGAGTTCTTGTTAGGAGATATTTCATCATTCATGTTAGGATTGCAGCCAATTTTTTCAATCTTAACTTTGTCTTTCAGTCCATCGAAGCAGTGGGGAGGTGTGCTAACCCTACAAGATGTTGACAAAATGTTTGATGACATCGGTGAGGGAGATTAGTTCGCTCTAATTTTGTGCGTTTAGTTTGACATTTTCATCACGCCAACCTTCACTCTTATTTATTCATCTTTTCAGACTCATGCACACCTCTACATCCGCCATCTCCCCTGCTCCAGAGTTCTGATACGGAGACGAATCCGAGTGAGACACCAGTCTCTGCAGGCCCACAGGAGAAATGTGTGACAGAAAAACCTTCAGGGCACCAAATGGTATTACAGTCAGTTCAGTACAAGGACCTCTCCTGATGTTGCATAAATAGAGTAAAAAAAAAAAAGTATCCTGCACTCCTGGGTTGTAAATATACTTTGTCTTCTGCAGCATGGTTAGAAAACATCTATGTTATAATCACAAGCTTGTACAGCTATTACACCTCAGTTTCTGGGTTTGTTGAATTAGACTAAATTAAATCCAGTTTGGTGTGTTGAGTCATTGAATGTATGTTTTTCTCTTTAGGGTCCGAAAGGAGATGTCCCAGATCCTGCAGCGGGATCACCAAGTCCTAAACTGGACATTGGTAAGACATTCATACTTGCATTTTACCGAAAAATGTTATGTGTAAAAATGGTTCTACCTTTTAAAGAGCAGTTATTTTCCCCGTTGCAGATTTGGAAATCCCATTCAAAGCGCACGGGCCAGTAAAGACTTCCAGCCCTATTGAACAGAATATAGGCGTAAAAGAGCAGGACAATGAAAAAGACGTATCTCCAATTCTCTTCAATTGTGAAGACCAAGCAGCAGAGGAACCTAACAAAGACCCTTCTCCCACCCAGGAGCCCCACCGTAATGGACTAAGCACAGAGGAGTAGGAACATTTATTTGATTTTATCCTTGTTGTTGGAAACAAGATGATTGAAATTAATTCTGCTCTTGCATTTGTGTTTTTTGAGTGTTTAAAACATTCCTGTTATACCCAGGAGTGCTGATGCTGATCTGGAGTCTCCTCCAAGCAGGATTACTCTTACCAAGATGTCTTGTCACAAAGTGAAGGCGAAGACATCATGGTAAGATTTCTATTTGATCTTTTCCTCAGTACTCAAGAATGTGCTTGTTTTTAAGAGCAGTTAATGTCATACTGCAACCAGGTGGAACAGTTGCACACCCCTAATGTGTATATGTGTGCGTGTTTTAAACTCCTATGTGGCACAAGAGCCTTACAGCCCAGGAAAAACAAAAACAACCTAAGAAATCTCCAGCATCTCCTATGAATGGCAAAAGAATCACTTCAGATTCTGAAGTTATATGTTTTTAATGTACTGGTGTAATTGGCTTTGTGCTCTCATTTCAGTTTCAGCCTCCTAATGATACTGAACACCCACACCATTAGCAATATTTAGGTGTAAGAAGTAGTGATGATATTATGGGTAATATCTTCTTCTAATGATATTATTACACATTATTGCAGTAAACATTTTTGGGAGCTCTCCACTTTGCTCTTAACATAACTGTGACACCACTCGTGTTGTGATGGAGCATCAGTTACACCATGAACATGATCCACTTTGCTCTTAACATAACACTTTGGGAGTAAAAGTATACAGTAACTACCGTAAACTTGACTAATGCCATGAGGTGTTATAACATCAACAGGTTTGAATAGGACAAACTCTATACTACATTCTTATACCTTTATAACAGAATTTGCAATGGATATACATAAAAACTTAACATTAAAGCATGTCCTATCAATGATAATTCAGCCTCAGCATATGTAGGTATCATTTATATTTTCTTCTTTATGTTTAATAGTAGGCAAGAAAATACGCAGATGCCCGTTTCAGCAGTGAGACAGGAGCCTGAACTCGCAGCTCCTGGGAAGAACTCTGAAAGCGTTCACACAAGGCCACCTGCGGAGATGTCTTTACGAGTGGGAAAAGATATGGCCGCTTTTCTGGAGAAGCTCAAACTGGCTGGAAAGTCGAGACCTACATGGTGAGTTAAAGGGGAACTCCGGGATTTTAAACGTAGACCTTATTTCTGGCATGAAATAGTAGCCACATAACAGTAGCTATGTGCTAACAGAGCAATAGTACGCATTCGTTCATTCATTTGCCTTCAAGTATTGGTAAAATAAAGACAGATAATGCCTTATTTAGAGGTTGCATCGTCTTTGCCCCGTTCATTCCGTTATATGGATCGCGAGTTATCTAAATAGCTTCCGAAGGACGCCGACTTTCGCCAAACTGTTCTCGGTGAGTAGATAAATGTATTTCATGCCAGAAATAAGGTCTAGGTTTAAAAATACTGGAGATCCGCTTTAAAATTAAAGCACATCATAGATATTTTGTTTCTGTGTGACCAGGTCTGAGTCACCACAACTGAAACATGTTTTAAATATTACCATCAGTATTAACTATAGTTTGTTTTTCATGAAACAAAGAGTAATCTATTTGTTTCGTGTTTTTAAGTTCTAAGAAGTCACCGGTTAAAGCACCCCCTCCTCCTGCCCCGCCTGAGCCAGAGGACGATTTTCTGATTCTGGAAGATGATGCTCCTCTTTGGTTTTCCATCCCAAGTAAGAGCGCCACAAGTAAGCGACGAGGACTGAGCAAGACTTCCAGCACCGACAAAGAGAGCTCAGCTGACAAGGGGACCAATAACAGTCCATTAGAGAGTCAACAAGAACTGCAGGAACTGGAAAAGGCCAACAGTAAAGAAGAAAGTCAGGCTATTAAGCGGAAAACTAAGAAGAAAGTGAGGAACTCGGAGATGACTGGGTCTGAAAATGATAAGCATGATTTGCCTACTTCCCAGGATCTTCCTGAGAGTGACTTGACGGAACAGCAGAAACCAAAGAAGAAGAAACGACAGCTGAAGAAGTTTTCATCAAAAGAGAGAGACAACACAGAGGATCAACCAAAAGACCTACCTGGTGTGGAAAAAGAAAAAACGTCCCTGGAAACAAAAACAGAAGCACACAAATCCTTTGAGAGGAAGAACTCAAAAGATTGTAAAGAAAATACCAACAAAAGCAGGGTTAACACATTAAAAGAGGCCAGAAAACGACAGCAGAGATCGCATGATGTAAAGGAGATGGAACATGTAGATGTTGGTGTTGTCGAGAAACAAAGTCAGGAGCAGAGCAGTAAAGATCCTACAGATGCTGAATTCCAGGGTTCTTTTTCAGGTAAGATTGTTATCCCTTTCTGTTAACCACCATCACAAGTTATTTCATCTCAAAGTGGCTAAATGTCTTCAGCATACAGTATATTATGATTTCACTGCCAGCTGACACTGAAATGAATTCTTACAGCCACTCTGTGCAAGAGCTAAACAAACACAAAAGACATAAACTCACACCAGTTTTTGCTTCTGCGATCCCAAACTGTTGGCTGGAAACATCAGTATTTGTGAATACAATAGTTGTAAAGCTGAAAACTTAAAATATCTCAAAACTCTGCAGTGAAGTAAATAGTTTGTTGTGAATATTTGATCAAAAGTAAAGTTGATGAAATCTTACCAGTTCTGGCTGTTTTACTGGATTAATGATCACTTGCTGCCCTCAAAAAGGCTCATTTATATTTGGTTCTAAACCAGGCAACAATACAAACAGTTTGATACATTTGATCATTGGGTGCGCAAACAATGTCTTTGCAGGAAGTAAAGCACTGGATTCATTTACTGTGGGGGGAAAAAAGATAAAGGATTCAAAGGGAATTCTTTTTTCCCAACATCATTTGCCTGGTAATTCACTCATATATTGATCATCATCATCATCATCGTTGTTGTTGTTGTCGTCCCACAGACAGAGAAACCCAAAATTCTTACGCAGATGAAAGGACTAAAGGAAGCAAACAGCCAGCAGTGTGTGTTGGAAGTTCATCCGAAGATGCTGAAGGTCATGGGAAAAGGAAAAGAAAGCATACTGGCCAGTGGTGGCTGAGCAGCCCTCATGGCACAGAGGAAACGGAGAGCCAGCAGGCTATGCTCAAGAGGTCAAAACAGAAAAGTGTAGAGCCCAACACAGCAGTCCTTTTGCCGGTGAAGGCCAAGAATGAAAGAGTTAACAGGAAGATAAATCAGAAACACCCTGTGCAGTTATCCAGCAAGCGTACTAAGAAATCTAAAGAGAAGACGACCAAGCAGACCAAAAAAAGAAAAGCAAAAGGAGACGTTCCAGACAAGATTGAAGCTGCAGATGAAATATTCAGCACAGATGTGGCAGAGCAGGAGCAGCAGGAGATCTGTGATGAAGACCTGGATCAGCAGGAGCCTAGTCCCTTCGTCTTTTCACACAGAGATCACAGTGTCAGCTCTGGTAAGTTCACCGGTGGTGGCACAGACTCGAATCCTTAATGTCTGCAAAAGTACTGCGATTGCAAAATACTGCACTGATACTTCACCGTGACATTCTGTCTGATAGTTAAGTTCAACCAAATGATTAGTTTCCCTTCAAAACAATTGTGAGGTAAATGTTGATAGACTGCAAACTGATTAGTTGGGACAGAAAAAAAGAAAAACTAAACTTCTTGATGAAATGAAAAAATATACTATTAAACCACAAACTCCACAAGCATCAAATATTTCAGTTGGGTATATGTGGCTTGTTCCGCTGTTCAGAGTCACAAACAAGCTGAATTTAACTTAATTTACTTGTGTTACAGGAGGTCAAATATTTCAGAGGGTCTATCACCATGGCTCCAGCGACAAAACAGCAGCACCTGTCTCTCACAGACAACCAAAGGTGGAGCTCAGGGAGGCAGAATCAGCAAAACGAAGGAGAAAGCCACCGGGTAACTGGTGGGCAATTAACAGCATGACTGACGATTCGGAGAGCATCTCCCCACAGCCTCAGCAACCTCATCCCAAGGAGCCCAAACCTCGACAGGAAAGGAAGAAACAGTCGAAACAGAGGGAATCTAACGTGTTAGTCCCATCAAAACCACCAGGAGGAGCTCCAATGCCTCCTCTGAAACCTCTGTCGGCTCCGAAGACTGTCAAACGCTCTTTGGCAACCTTTAAAGACATTTTCACCTCTGTCATAGAGACTCCGATTGTGGTCGGCAACAGAGATGCACATCAGAGTGACGGGTGTAACGTCACCTCGCATCCTGCCGAGGAAGTCTCAGCCACTGACTTTACAACCTGCAGTAGGACTGATAGAGATGTGCTCGGTGGGGATGTTGGGGGATGCAGAGGCACACAGCCCAACCCCAGCACCCCACAACACGGAGGGTGTCAGTCAGACAACACGTAAGGAAAAGTCTCAATCATTCTCACGCCTCTGTTTGGTATTATAAAGTTTGTTCTTACTATTTTGTAATTATTTCGGCAGGTTAAAGGTCCCAATAAGTGGGCCGTCCTCCATGATCGATCTGGAGCAGTACGAAGAAAATGACGACATGAGTACGTTTTTATTGATGTCATTATATTTACTTTCCTCATTTTCTGTGTATGCCTTCGTGTGTGCGCAACAACTCTATTTTCTGGATATTTTTTTTTTAGAAACGTCTGCCAATTGTGCTCCTTGCACAATGTCAGGTTTTTGATATGGGTTTGCAGCTCATGTTTGAGAAAGATACAGAAAAATCACTGGAGACTTTCAATAAGAATAAGTCCTCATTGCATTGATAACTACCAGAGACGGAGAACACCTTAGCTGTGATACTGGGTGAAATAAAACTGTTTTAACTAAGCTGTGTCTCCATTAGGGCTGTCACAATATCAGATGTTCACTTCACGATTGTCATGTTTCAAAGCGTTCATCAGAACAATATCATTGTGCTTTCAGTAGAAAACCTCTATGCAAAACCTGGGAGTTTTGACTCGTGGATGTGTGGCACATATCACCGGGTTATACAGCGGATGTCTTTTTTTTCCGTTAACCTCACTTTTCTCTGTTTTGTTCCAGTTTTGCCATCATCCAGAGTCCAAGCTGTGCTGTCTGTATCGGATCTTTGTGCCCCTCCTCTCAAACCGCTGACCTTGCACCCCAAGGATAAGGCCAACCTCACCGAGTGGTTCCAGAGTCTCTGGTCCACCGATGCTGATGGTAGGGACTTTTTTTTAAGTCACTGAAGAAAGCTTATTTATTTGCAGAACCTTTGATTATGTGAAATTTAGGTTATGAGGTGGCGTAAATAATGTGTGTGGTATGTTGAAGTCGGCCATGTATACAGTAGGCTGTTACCACTATTTAACAGCCAGCTTTTGACTCTCGCAGCAATGTAAGACATCAGTGGTACTTATTAACTAACTCAAAAATCAAAAAATGTCACAAAACATCAATAAATACGTAAATAATACAAAAGCAGATAAATGATTTTCCTTTTGTTTGTGTGTGCACAAAACAAGTTTAATAAAACACAACTCCCTGATGCAGATGGTGCCGCCATCACTCCAGACCAGTTTGACTGGTACTCCTACCAAAACCGAGCCCTCGGCTTCCAGGTGAACCTGAACAGCGGCTCCATCTGTTCTGGAAAGATCCTGCTGGGATCTAACTCGAAGAAGCCTCTCTGGGTGGATCACAGTGCAACAACAGTCGGTTCACTCTTTCTTATCTATGATTATGATGCACTTGTTTTCCACACACGCACATCAAAGGCTTTGAAATACGTCCGACATCCAGTTCAGTCTTCCTCAATTCCTTTCCTTCTTTATTGTCCTTTTTAAAGGTTTTTAATTTATTAACGAGCTTGGTGAGTGTTACCATCGATGGTGGCGTGTCACGCTACAGGCCTGGACAAGCCTTCATGGTAGAGTGTGGTAAGACTTCCCTTTCATTGCTTCCACTGCATTGAGACGTACTCGTGTGTGCTTGCTGGGAAAGGTGTGATCCAATCAGATATGGACATTCTGTGTATACATTTGATGTTGTACAGATCTTCGGTGTATGAGAAACGGTCTTAGTTGCTTTTGACTCTCATTGCTAATTTGTTCTCACAGGAAGAGCCTACAGCATCCAGAATAACAACGCACAGCCGGCCGTCCTGTACTTCACCAGGATTTTAGCAGAAAGTCCAGACTGACATTGGTAAATTTGATATGAAGTCACCCAAACACCTGCACGTGTTGTAAAAGAGACTTGGCATGTATGACTATTATTTGACTCTAAATCGTCTTACTTTAAGTATAGGATATGAGTTGTAATGACAAAATCGGCTGTCATTTTTTTAAACCAAACTTTTTCCAGCCTAAGGCAGAAAACATCCTTGTAAATAAATGAGTTTTCTTTGTCTTTTGTTGTTGCTGACTTTCATTTGGCCATTTCTTCCAAGTAGCAGAAGAGTAGTTATTTCAATATATACACTTAAATTGAAAGCTCTTGGATGTAGTTTTGTTTTTGAAAAAAAATAAATCTTACATTTCTCAGCTTATTAAAACACTCGCCTTTAAAGGCATATAAAGAGTTCAGTGTTTGAGATGCAACTAAACAACAGGATGTTTCATGTCGAATGAAGCTAAACTAGATAAAAATGAACAGGAATGGGATGTTTTTTTGCTATAAACCAATCAGGATTTTCTATTAAACGGCAACAAAATAGTTCTGGTCAGTTCTCATAATTCATTTCACTGACTTCAGATCTCATGAACTTGAACCTTTCTTGACACTGAACAGCTTGAACTCTGGTCTAAAAATTGGCCTAACCTTTACTCAGGCGCGTGAGCTGTTGTTGGCACTGGGTGTGCGCCGCTGTTTGACCCATCCCACACAAACCTCGACAAACAAATCACAAGGGGATCCCTGCCGCTGATCCGCAACTGGCACTGGCCTTTATTTTCAGTGACCTTTGGTGTGGCGATGGAAGCTTGATGAGTGCATTGCATCCGCGTGGGCACAGTGAACAAGGAAAAAGGGAGGGCTTGTCAGCTTCAAGAGACTGGGTTTTACCATAGAGAAGCAATGGCTGAATAGAAACATTTCTTTCTTTTGGAGGCCCAAGTTCAGTGTCAAAGCACAAAAAGCAGCTCAGCTATTCAAATGATTTTACAAATGTAAATTAAGTTCAAATGTGGGTGAACTGCCAGTTTGAACAGATGTGGAAATGTGTTTTTTTTTTTTCAGCGTTACATACACGTCACCAGCATGTAAGCAGCATTTTAATATAATTAACTCTGATAGCACGAAATGATCGGAACGCTGTAAAAAAAGAATAAATCTGGTAAAGAATTAGGAAATGCTCTATGAAAAAGGGAGACCTAAGTAAACGAGTATGCTCGGGAAATGTCGGAAGCAATATGGAAAATAGTAAAAATATAAAGAATTTCAAAGAAATACGTACACAAAAAAGAATGCATGCATCCAGAAACATGCACAGTAGATAATCGCAATACTTTGGGTTTATGCCATGAAAGAATACATAAAGAGATTTGCTCTGAAAGGACATAGAAACAAAATGATCTAAACTATTAAGCAGTAGTTATTCAAAACTGTACATAAGTGTTGTTCAGTTAAGCTGCCACAATACCTCAAAGGGTTTCTGTTGTCACTAAATATTGAATATCAATAAGTGTTTGGCTGGTTCAGAACAACTGTGGATGTGTTCAGACCTTCTGGTCCTAATAGTGTTCAGAGATATCGGAGGATCACGGGCTGTCTCTCGTGGCTGTGTTCAGGTGTCATGAGAGAAGCATTTAAATGTTTGAGTCATCCTTGGAGCCGATACCAGCAACTGACTTGTTAAAGATTTAAAAACAACCTTCTATCGATCAGTGTTGGAGGAATGCAATTACCGCAGTACAGAGATGGTTCAATCTCACTATTCTGTGATTTTAGGCCTGAAATTCAACTTTATTACCACGAACTTTGCAACATGTTGATTAGTTACAGATCAATGGGCTGCTCATCATGACTTTGACAGCAGATAACAGATGGTGCAGTGAACAACCACCTGTCCATATTCACTCGGCAGTTTGGTCTTAATTCTTTTGTGCCTCTGAACAACAGGCCTTCAGCTTTAGGAATTGCATCTGAAAACTATAGTGGCAGTAGTTTTAAAAAACTGCTACAAAATGTTCATTATAGCATTAAAAGCTGAGATTTCTGATTAGATCACAAAAAAATTTAACAGGTTTCCATTAAGAGACAAAGCCAATTTGCTGGTCAAATTCGGCAACAACTGATACTGGAAGCCATCATTTAATGATGTTTGTCCCATGTATATAATGTATACATTACCGTAATTACTATTTCTGCAATGGTAATCTATGATATTTTCTCTCCCACCATACACTCTGAAACCATTATGTGTCTCTTATGTTTCTCTGAGCCTCATATTTACCAGATATGTAATCTTACACACTGAAATTGTTTGATTGTGAATTGAACAACACGAATCCTTCCCCTCTGTGTGCAGGCAACAAAATGTCCACCAACAGTCACTCAGCCTAATCAATATCCATGACTGGAATGCAAAACAAAGAAATGCAGAGGCTTCTCATGGTACATTATAGAGCAGCCTGCCAGCTTGATCATTTATCTTTTCCGAATGTCTGTTTTAGCTGCGCATGGTGCTCCAGCAGCTTGACTTGCCTCAAGGCAGAATCTCCTTCAGAGAAGTGGATGCTGCTTGGACCATCAGAGTACTTGCTGGAATGGCCTCCCAGGTCTTCAATTATAAACCATGTCTGTGACCAAATAGGCTGCCTGAAACGCAACATCTGTGCAGTGAAGTGGCTGAGAGACGTCTTCACATCACTCTGCTCTGGAGAGAGAATTTGTGATTTTATTTTTATTTGAGGACAAACATGTTGGAATATGGTACAAATTGGCCTTCAGAGCGTTGCGCTGATCCCTGTGAACATAGTGAGGGATCAGCATGTGTGATTTTACTGTTGAAGGACTGTTAAAGTCTGCTGAGAAGGCAAGCTGTTAGACGGAGTTTCTGGACATATGCTGGATCGCACCGCAGTAACCAGGGTTGTGGTGGGCTCAATGAACCACAAATGATATGAGCACGGTGCCCGAGCATGACACATTTTTTTTTCTTCTTTGCATTGTGGAGTTTCAACTGGCGTATGTGGATGCAGCAGCAGACTACAGGTCTCGGCCATTCAGCCTTGGCTTTCAGTCTTGTCTCACAAGAAGAAGAAAAAACATGAAAATGAAAAACATGAAAGTGAAACGTTGTTTGACCTCAGATGGAACTCAAACTAGTTCTCTCATGGGACAATCCTTGATTTTATCACCACTATCTACCCATCCTACCCACCCCTGAGCAAACACTTAAGGAACAACATCACATTTGCCAGTTTCAATGCAAATTGAATTATGTTACAATTTGCAAATAAAGAATATAGGCATGTAACTTTTTTTTAAACCTTGAATAAGTAAAAACTAAACTTTCTTTGCAGGACGTGAAGTTTCTGACTCCATAAAATCCAATAAAAAGGGTGAGACTGCTACAAAAATGACACAAGGACGTTTATCCCACAAAGGATATTTCCATCAGTCAGGGACTGGCCTTGAGCATGTGGCCTCTAGGTGGCAAAACTGCCCTTTTTACTACAATTAACAACACTTCACGACAGCAGGATAACTAACGGAACCTCCATAACTATTTCAACTACCATAAACATAAATAATACAAACATGAGACAAACCACAAAGTTATTCAAATGAAGCCCCATATATAATACATCCCATTTCTATATGGCTCTAACAATGAGCCTTACATAATGCAGAACTGGTAGATGTTGGCATATAGTGGTTTTGTAGTAAAGGACGTGTAGCAATTGTATCATCTTCACTGTTAAACTGCTGCGTTTTGTGCTGTGGACCAACGTCACTAACTCCCATTCTGGTGCGAGACTGTGCTGGTCTTCCAAAGAGTTGTGACCATCTCCACATCTTTACTTCTTAGAGACTTTTCATGTGACATGTTCCACAATGTGTGTGTGTTTTGTTTTAGACATCACAGATTTTTTTTTTCTTGTTTTTGCCCTTTCTGAACTTTTCTAAGATATGCTGCGGATATCAAAAGCAAATCAAGCCATTTATATTTTATATAAAAACACAGTTTCTTACTTAGTTGCTTACGTTTCGTATTATGCTTAAATAATTTGCCGATCATTGTCGTCTTTAAATATACATTTTACTGAGTGTTTTACAGAGAGAACATTGTTGGAGCTGGGTTCATAAGTCTCATTATGTTTCATGGACAAATTCAAATTTTTTTCAATTCATTACTACCTCATGATAGGTTAACAATAATCCAGTTCAGTTCATACATATTGTGCCAATTCAATAAGAAATGAAAAAAAAGCATGCTCAAAGAACTCACAGAAAAATTAATAAAGTTCAAGTTCAATTATATAGTCCAGTTACAATCCAATTCAGTAATGAACCAGTTCCAGTTCAATTCTATATAGTCCATTTTAGTATAAATTTATGAATCGCACTAAATCTTCGTTTCTATTCAATCCCCCGTCCCGAACATATAGGGAGTGTTCAGCAACAGTGGAGAGAAAGACACCTCCAGTGGAACCCGACTGTGATGTTGTCTACGTGAAAAATATAGTTACAGTTTCTGTAAATTTGCTTTAAGTAGCAAGGCAGACACTGAATAATGAATTTCTGAGTCTTAACTACAGCCCTCACAAACAAAATGCACTCTTGCTTTCACTGCTGTCCTTTAATGCATCTGGCATGAGCGTATCTAACCGTAATGGAACAGTAATGATTCATTTACCCACACGTAACATATTATTTCTCATGGGGTTTTATCCATGAAGGAAAAAAAAAACCTACAACTTCTTTTGCTTCAACATCACTCTTGAAATATGAATGATCCTCCTCTGGTGTGGGGCACTTACACGTGTAGCAGATGTAGGTTCATGTAAGTATTGAAACCAGAAGTAAGGGCAAATGTAACAAACTAAATATTCAAGTGTAAGTGCGCCCCAGTGGTGTGCAGCTTCAAGTTTGCACAAAAGATGTGAGAAAATTGTAGCTTAATCTCCTTTGGAAAGAAACGTTTTGTCTCAGAGGGTTGAGGCTATGATGTCTGGTTTGATGGTTTGCCTTCTGAATAACATGTTTTGCATTGTTATCCTGCACTGAGGCTGCAGGACGAAGTGTCAGCGAGAAATCTGGCTGTTAGTGAGCACATTTTGTATTCAGGGTATATAAATCATGCAGAACTGGCCCACTCTGAGCTTTGAACGCGAGGATTTCATTGGTTCAAACAAAGGCCAATCAGGTTGTCTGTGATCCGTCTTGATTCTTTGAACAGACTTGAAGCATTAAGTATGATTTCCTGCCTTTGTCCTGCCTCTGAGTGTTTGTTCTGAGCTGCACTTTTACCTATAGGCACAAGCGTGTGCAATTAGGCTCTAGGCTGGTACAATCACCTTTAAACAATATAGCATTTCTTTCAGGGTTCAGGCAAATCACAGGAAATTATCTTGCAGTCTTCACTTGAATTTTTCACACGAACTAGCAGTTGATCTGTGAGAACAATGGCAGGCATTTAGTATTCTCTGAAGGGGGTATTTGTTTGTCCAAATAAGCCTCCCGAATCCAATAACATATGGCAGAAAGTGCTGCATAGTGGCCATTCAACTCTTATACCCATCTCCTCCTGCTCCCGTTGAGCTGCTGCACCTCCACTGTGTTGTTTGACATCCTGGTTACACCCTTATTGACAAAAGGTACAGATTAGTGGCACAGAGTAGGACTTCGAACAGCTCCCGCTTATTTATGATCTACTAGACTATCTACATATGTTAAAACACTGAGTTTGTTTAGCTTTGAACATATATTCAAGCACATAGCTTGTTTATTATGTGATGCATCTGTTCTTTATGGTGTTTTCCTGACATCTGTGTGAGGTCTGAAAACTCTGTTCATTCTTTCTTTCCTATTACAGATTCTTCCTGACTTTTTAATTATTTTGTAGATTAGATCTTGAAGGTCTCGTGATATGAATCATGCAATTCTGTAAAAACCCTTAACTGTCATCTGGCTCCACCTTAACCATGACATAATACGATTATAATAATTATAATGATTGTCTATTTTTGTGTTAGCTCTACAGAGAAACCCACCAACTTCTCTCTGAGTGATTGCCTGGTGACAGACTTTTAAAGGGAAGAAACTTCTGGCAGAGCCACATAAGTCTGAGGAGTCTTTCCAAAGGTTCGGAAACAGGATGATGTTGAAACAGACTATGTGTGTTATCAGTGGTGTTTTGCGACATGCTGCTAAGGCTCACAGAGAAGAGAACAACAAGAAACAAAGAGAAATGAAAACTGTTATACATGATATTTTAAAACTAATTTATGTGCATTAAGTGTCCAATACGAAACTTTAGGAAAGCTGCAAACCAAAATCTTCTACCAAGCCCGGGGCCCTTCAGAAGCTGATAAGACTCTCCATTTCAGGAAATTCAGAGCAGAGTTTGCTCTGGTCTAATCCCTCTATCTGAGGGAATGTTTTGGACATGGTTGAAATGTTTTATTTGGTGGTAAAAATGTGAAAATGTCCAATTTCCAGGACTGCATGGAAGGAAATCACATGCTCTATCATGAGTACACAGCCAGACCAACAGCCACAACACAGAACAAACACAGTATGACTTCTTTCTTTGCCTTCACCCTTTAAGCACCAGCATACAATATCTTAAAACCTTTTTCTCATTATGCGCCTCCTATTTCCGACTCATATTATGCAACTGGGCTGGCTGTGCATGTCCACTTTTTTCCATGAAAAATATTTCCATAAATAGCAGAGTAATATCAGATTTGATGTTGGTTTTTTGTTTTGCTGAAATAAGATATGTATGAGCTGTCTGTAAGGCTCCATAATTGGTTTCTTTACTTTGTTTTGGAGTGAGATTTTGCCCCTCTTGTGTAACACAGCAGTTTCTAAGATCATACACTAGACTAAATAGTTTACATATAGCTCTTATTCCACCGCTGGCTGCAGCTGCTTACCCCTGACTCAAATTCCATCTGATGTTTATTGGGGGGGATGACAAAGTGGAGGATATCTACCCACCACTTGTTCCTTACACATTTATCTTATTCACTGATCTATGTTATACATTTGCTCATTTTGTTGTATTTACCACTGCGATTATAACACTGCTACACTTAAAATCCCATGTTAGTTATAAACAAAGCATTTAAATGGAATTACAGAGACATGGGTTAATTCAGTTATCAGTATTGAGTTGCAGGTTTGAACATTTGGTTTCCTTCGTTCAAAGTTTACACTGTTTGCTCCTTTGTTCTGATGTTGGTTATCATTGGATAAAACCAAGTGGAGGCTTTTTCATTTTTTCAGTAACACTTTTGTTTGTATGTTTGACGTTCCTTGAAGTAACATGTGAGAAACGGGTGCAATCTGTTGGTTTCCTTAGCTAGGGTATTATTTTTTTAATTGGCTCTATATGAATTAATTTGATTATGATTACAATTAATTGAATTCCAATTGGCTTGAATTGGACTATATTACTTAAGTGCCTTGAGATGGCAATTGTTGTAATCTGGCGCTATATAAATAAAATTGAATTGAATTGAATTGAAATGGTTGTCTTTTCACAGGCATTTAGTTTGTATGTATACATTTTTGATAAGTTGAATAATGTTTGGTTTGTGCGAGTTAAGGTAACTGCTCAAACTGACCTTTTTTGGGTTTTGGTACAGACTGAAGCAGAGCAAGTATGCACTCAATTTGGTATAAAGACAGTTGGATTTTAAGATCTTGGGGCTTAAGAGTTGATGTTATGCTTTGGCTTCTCCATACTGTGATATATTTTCAATAAAATGCTCACTTTAAACTGTATAGTGTTGTGGTAAGATTGCTGCCCTTCCTGTGGGTGACCAGAGTTTTTCATGTGGGTGACCCCCTTACTCTACTTGCCTACCTGGGATACAAGTGTAAGTCGCTTTGGATAAAAGCGTCCACCAAATGCATAAACAAACATAAATTTAAAGAAGTATGGAGGTCTTCTGAGACTGCCTGCCTCCCACCGTCTTGATCCTTGAGCCAGACTATTCTACGGAGGGGATCTTTAAACAAGATTTAACATCAGCTAATCATCTGTCACGCTCAACCCTCTGGGAGGTTGTAGGTTGGTTTAGAAAAGGGAAGACTCTCTTTATTGAATCAGATCAACTGAGTGGAGCCAGTCCCAAATAAAACTCTTCCTGAGAGCAACTGCATCCTCTCTGGTAAAAAAAGTCTTTATGGTCATTCTCTGCTTTTCTTTCACCGATGAAACACTGGTGAAACACACCAGCTGCAATATAACAGTTTAACTTTACTTAATCCTGCTAAACAAGAGCTGTGACTGATGATTAGGTCACACCTAAATCTGACCTTTTGCTTTTGAGAAATATGTGAAAGTATACTTTTTGTGTGGTTTGAAGAAGGACTAGATGCTTGAAATGTAACAGCGAATAAAATCCTCTACGGATGTGTTAGCTGATATGTTCCTTTGAGGTTTTTTTGGTGCATCTCTTGCCACTGGCTTGCTCTTACTGATATGGTTTGCAATGAATGACAGGAAAAATAAACGTTGCACAGGTTCGAGGAACTTGTTGAGCATCCTGCAGCAAAAAGATTAAGGAAAAGGAAAAGACTTCCTTCAGCTGAGAAGAAATTATTTCATTTGACTTCTACAAAGAAAGAAGGATGAGTGCCACTGCTTTGTGTTAAAGTGAACTCTAATAGTTAATTCTGCGAAGCAGCAGAAAGTGATTGTTCATGTCTTGTACTCTGGTGGGAAAGGTTTATAAAGAAAAATGTGTGACATCTTTTCCACCCAGCACACTTGATTTTAGGCTCTTTTAAAATGGGCTTTGGAAAGTTAGAGTAAAGGAAAGAGACTTGATAAAAGTGATAGAAGAGTGGGAGAAGAAAGGAGCAGTCATCTGTTTAAATGTGCTTTTGATGAGACAAAGCAAAAAATCTAAGCTAACATATAAATACACTCAAAGATGCAAAGGCACAATGTATTGGTGATAAAAATAACGTCTTATATCTATTTTTACAGACACAATTCTTACTATGACGAAAAGTGTAAATATATACGAAAAGTGTAAATATCACCGTTTCCAGAAATGATTCATTTCTGTAAATATAGGAAGACCATTGTTATATAATAATCTGTTCTCTATATGGTTTTAAATCCATATAGACATTTCAACCCCCTCACCCCCCGCCCACACACAATCTCTCCTTTAAACTGAGCCCTCTGCTCCTCTGATGCAGCTGGGATTATAAACAAGATTGACTTCCAGAGGTTTGATCTGTGCTGGACCTAAGTTTCATGAAACAAAATGGGTTACAATGCAGGAGAAGCGTGTCCTGGCGTCAGGGAGCAACAGCAACCTTTGAATCTACAATACCAATCTTCTTTTGACATCTGGTTTAGGCATTGACATATTGTTTGAAAAAAATAAAAAAAATCAATGAACAACAATAAATTCTTCTCCCCGTTAAATGATAAAGGTTTGGTTCAGAGTGAAGTCGTTTTTCATCACTCAGCTGTGATGTTACACACGCTCCAAGAATCCTCTGTGGATGGATCACTCAGCCCTCTCTAACCTTGAATTCAATCTGCTCCCACTGAACACTTTCAAAACTGCAAATGGTTGATGACGGCAGCATCTCCGGCCAGATGCATCTACCTGTCCGCGGGGACCAGCAGCCTCTCAGATATGGACTGAAAGGTGGAGGATTTGCTGAAATAAAGGAAGGTGTATGAGATTAGTATTTAAATTTAAAAGGACAAATTAACTTAATGACAGGACACATATTGTCTGAATTAGTTCTAAAAACATTTATTTGGTTATTTGGATACAAAGAGATCAAATCACATTGTTCAAAAATATTTTTGACCGGCAAACGAATGGTTGCATACTGTAAACACCGTCCTATTTAAAAAAAAGCAGAGATGATGAAATTATATGCAAACGATCAAAACCTCATAAAACAACAAATCAGATGTTGTAATGGATTTAAATGAGATTTTTTTTAATATCTGCTCCTTTTGAATACACTGCCATCAGCATGTTGGAAAAACAAAAAGGACAAGGACACTTTGAGCATTGTTGCATCAGCTCTCCTTTTAACAATTAAAACAGACAGTTTTAGCCTTGTTGTACTTTTACATTTTCCTACGTGGCAAACATTTTCAGTGGGTGACAGGCAGACAGTTAAGCCTCTTGGCTCTGTCTACAGAGCTATGCTGTTGTAATATGTGCAGAATGTGTGTTGGCTTTGACTTTATTAGTCATTTCTTTCCATGCTTCTCTGGTGGCAGGTATCCATGCATCCCTGGTTCAGTTCAGCTTCAAAATATCAGCACCTTGCTCCTCTTTGGTGCTCCTGTTCCTCTCAGATTTTGTGGTCGAGCAAAGCAGACTTCACAGTCACATTTTTAAAAGTCTCTCCTTGCTCCATTTTGTTCGTTAAACTCCACAATCAATTTATCACCCAGACAAATCTCCCAATTTTGCTTGACAGGTAATTATTAATGAGAAGTGGACTTGGACATTTATCTCAAACTATTAATTTAATCTGACAGTCAGTGTCCAAATTATTTTGAATAGAAAAAGTAAACAATGTAATGACTACAATTTATTGTAAGTATGGGGAACAGAGTGTTATCCAAAGAAATACATCTATGATAAATTAAAAAGTTAATGTTTTAGGAGCTGTTGACACTTTGTCAAAGATTAGTTGTATTGGTTAGACATTGGACAGACTTATACAAATCCAAAAACCAAAGTTTATCTCTGTATTTCTACCTCCCAACCCTTCCGACCTCCAAATGCAGACTGTTTCACCTTTTAAATCAGTCATTCTTTGAGTATTTCTCTTTTCAGCTTCGGGAGGTTTGAAACTTAATAAAAGGACACAGAGGTATCCACATAGTCATTGTAAGAGTTGTTCGAACTTTTTTAAACATTCTGAAAAGGAGTTTCAATACTTCCTTTTTTCTATCTCTTCCAGCACAGGAAACACTGGACTAACCCTCATGAAACAAATTACATAAATACCTCCCACATTTTCTTGTGGTCACAGCCCTCAAAGCAACACACAATACTTTTTATCTAACTGGGTGTGGGGGTGGCTAAATATGAGGACAGCAGAGTAAGTATGAGCAGCATGTGACAACAAAATATTTTATTTTTCTGCCCTTTTCTTTCCCTTCTTCCCTAAAAACCCTGATAATGAAGAAACATCTAATATCTTTTCATATTACACTAACATGATTTAGATGAGATAATTTCAGTGTTGCAGTAGGATATGATTGTATTTGATGAGGTATTCAAAACACTTCTTGAAGAATATTCTTTAAAGTCAAGGTAAAAGGCTTAGGGGAAGATGGTAGGAGGTCCCTTTTCTGACTATCAAACCATATCCCTTGTCGAGCAAACTCAAGGAGCAAAACTAACAGAAGCAAAAAGGCACAATATTTCAAAACTAAACTGGAAGTGACACACAAAAGCCCAAAACCAAGAGTAACTTCATGGTAATGCATGAAATGTAAATAAAAAGATGACCAGAGGACCTGAAGACTGACATATCACTTGTATGAACACCAAATATGAATTACAAGGGCTGAATGACATCAAAAGGGATTTTTTTGGAATATGACAGGTCTTGTCAGAGATGGATGACAGAAAGGTTATGAACCATTAAATGGGGACATGACTCACAGTAACCATCCTCTGCAGCTGACTGCTGTGGCAAAGCACACATCATACCTCTCAGTCTTGTACTTACTGTTACAAGAAGTTACATTTGCATCAGTTAAATGTCACAGAGAACGAAAACTATAATATTCATATATGAATATTCAACATTCTTTAACAGTCATCCCAATAATCAAAGATATAAGGGAGGCCTGAACTTTCCCTGAGCTGTTCTATAAATGAAAATTGATTGTTACTTACTATCAAAGTAGCTTTGGTTCACATTGCCTTTATGCCAACTACCATTCTTACCACACGATCCTGGCTTGTACACTCTGGTGGTTTCATTACAGCTCGAGAGACTTCTAAAAAGCCTTTAAAGTCAGATTTGAGTGTCACAGATTCATTTGTGTTTATCTGTTGCAGCTGTTCTCAACCATGCTCCACTGATAACAATGGGATTTAAGCCTGGAATCTGCTCAATGAGTGTCTAATGGCTGAGAGGAGATGCCATCTGTGCCTGGAGTGTTTGTTTCTTACAATTAAACCAATGTAAGTAGTCTGCTCTGGTGAAAGGCAGCCATGATGCCCATGTTCAGATCATTCTCAGAACGTTAGCTCCTTCCTCCTTTAAAGTGCTGCCGTCACTTTTTAGAATTCACATTCCAGTAAAGTAGAAATACCTCAAACTTTTTAAAAAGTCACCCCCTCCATTTTTTTTTTAATCTGTTAAACACACATTTCTCCGCTTTCACTCAAAGGAATTCTTGATGATGACGGGCTGCTTTGGTTTGGTTGACTTCTAATACAATCTGACAATCAACCTCTTAATGAAAACTGCTGTCTTTCTTCCTTGAGAGACACTTGAATTGCAAATAATTAAAGAAAAACAATGTAATTACTATAATTTGTTGTAGAGATGGGGTTGGTTACATCTAGTGTCATCCAGTGAGATAGCTCGGGGAAAAATCAATGTTTTAGAAGTTACTGAAAATGTATCAGAGATGAAATGTGTTAAAGTGAGAATGAAATTCTTTCAGACAAATAAGATGTCATGTAAGGCTGTATGTATTTTTTTTTGTACGATTGAAGAGGTGTTTGATTGTTACCAAATTAGTTCTGCCACATGAGAACAAGCACATACCTTGAGAAAGAGTCTTTAAAAAATTATCTTCAGCAACAGGAGGAACTAGTCTAGTTCCCACTCAACTAATCTGAAGATCACTACCATCAAAATGATGACATCTGAGATGGGCAGCAGTCCTGTCTCTGTGTAAATGGTAGCACAAACATATCAGTTTTCAAAAATAGAATCACATAATCTTAACCTGTTGCTTGCATCTCAAAATTTGGATGTTCATTTTTGGATATTTTAATATTCATTCGTTTATGTTTTTGGTGAGAAGCATGACTTCAAGTCCCAAATGTTACGGCCCTTATGAAACTATTGTGTAAACTGAGAGATTCAAAAGACTAATAAGAAATGCCTAAAACATATTCTTTTTCTAATGGGGGTAGACATGCTCTTTATGGACAAAGCTCTTGTCAGCTTGCCACATTTTATCTGGACATTGCCCAGATACAGGCAGCCAAGAGTGGATATAAAGCCAGCTGTGAAAAGAGCTATCAAAGTGGTAATAAAGTATCAGATGTGTCCAGAGAAGATGTGTTCTTTTACTTACTAACAAAGTGGGTGTCTGTGCAGTTTCAAGATCAAGCAAGGTTTAATTTGGCAGAAACTTGCCAAATAAGATGGCTCCTGAATATCAAATATTGCATATTTAAACAAAAAGATTAATAAATGCTGCTATAGTAATTGTATCATTTATTAGTGACTGAACTTTATTTCTATACAAGAGTGTTGCTGTATATATTCACAATTAATTATATTATCATTGTTGAATGTTTTGATTGATACATGTGCAACCTTACATCATGTTTGTGTCATATTTCCGTGAAGTTTCCTCTTTACATGCATGATGAGTTTAAAACTGACAATGTCAGTCCACGGCAGTTTACTGAATACTCCTGTTAGCAGCATGATCTCTCATGTGCCCTCCTCCTGCATCCCACTGTTTGTCTTCCTCTGAGACAGGCGTGAAATGTCAGTAAATTCACTGTGGGGAGTGGGATGAAGGATCATGACAGAGAGTAGATCCAGGCAGGGTGAGGCACTGCTTCTGGCACGTTTGGCTATAAATCCAGAAAAACAATCTTTCATGCTTTTTATTGCTCAACATTTTGAAAATGTCCAATGAAAGTTGCTAATATTTAGTTTCTATGGAAAATACTTCAGAGGATGACACAATGCTGACAATCAGAGCAGGACATGCGAGGGCAAAAGCTGTGCAATTCATCCACAAAAATAACTGAGTGAAAAGCTTTTGGAGTTCAGTGACTATTGAAAAATAAACCCTAATTTTGATGGACGTCCGTGTTTCTCAATGATAATCCAAGCTTAGACTCTTTTTACTTTTAAAGGAAACATATTATGACCTTTTTGTTTTCACAATCCCGTTTTAATGAATGACCCACTTAACTCTCTCTTCCTCAGGATCTGCCACTTTTGAGATCTGTAGTATTCAATAACCCTTTGTAGCAGTTATTAGGGTATGAGAGAGCATACAGGAAACACTAACAGCTAAATACTAACACCACTAACATTGACACCAAACTAAAAAATTAAATACTTGAATGACAGTTTTATGCTGAAATACTGATCCCTTCTTCAGGCAGAATCTTGCTGTGTGTTGTGTATCAAACTGGCTCAAGTAGTTAAAACACACACTGCAGAACATAATGACATCTGGCCAGTTAATGACACTGTTGAGAACTCATGATGTAATTCTGCCTCTGAAATCAGCTCCATAAAATCTGGACTTCACTGTCGCTCCATTCCTCTGTGCTCTGCTTTTTAGTGGCTAACATTAAGAACTGCTCTTATATGGCCAATATATCCACCTATTTTTGTCAGTGTAATGGTAGTTACCCTCCTGTATTGATGGTGCATCCAGTGACAAATGGCATACATTTCCATCTTCTGTCTGGGAGGATATTAAAGGATGACGAATAGAACTCAGATTTCCTTGATGCAATACAAAAAGTTATGTGAATTATGCAACTAATCATGAGATTTCTTGCTAATAACAAATCAACGAGCAAGAGCAAAAGTTTGGTTTCCCACTTGAAATTACAACATCATCTGAATCTGAAGTTGAGCTGCTTTCACATAGAGCCGGTATGTGCTGAGTTCACTGCAGAGAAAGGTTACAAGCAGGGGTGAGAGATGTACACACACATAAGTTTGGTGCCAGCTGCAAAATGCTAGTTTTTCCAGACATGACCCAGACATGGCTGCAGGATGTATCTCTCAAGCTGTCACAGGAAAGTCCTTGCATGACTGTGACTGAGGAGAAGGTGTGAAGCAGCTAAGATGATACAGATTTCACAAAATCCTCACTGGAAGACACGAGTCTAGGCTCATTCAGGAACTTCACCTGTATAATGAACACTTCCAGATCTACTTCGGGCTGTTTAGGAGGCAATTTAAGAGCCTGCTAGAGAGAGCTGCAACATGACTCACATAGATAAGAACCAATTTCAGGCAGCAAATCCCAACACAAAATATGTCTTCTGTCTGGATGAGTGATTAGTTCAAATCTGCCAGATTTCCTCAGATTGGATACATCAATGTGTTGTCAGAGAGCGCTGTGCCCATGTTGACCTTTTCTTAACTTAATTACAAAGCGCATGGATGGCATCCCTAACCATGTGCATATCGGTTCTAACATTGTGCAACACATAGCCATGAGTGCTGGTGCAGCACCTACTGAGATACAGAGGGAGGGGGGTGGATAATACTGTAAAGTGACATTAGTTTAAACCTACAAATCTGAATCTTTCAGATATCCCATTGGTTGTGATTTTTCCACAATAACCCCCTGAAAACAATTTCAGGTAAACTTGAGAAAGATTGAGGCTAGAATTGATATATACAGCATATTTCTTATTGTAGACACACCTAGCATATTGATTTTGGATATGCTTTAGCAACCTCATTAAATTCTGTGAGGGGTTTTTGGTGTTGAAATGAATTCTTCTTTAGTGTTTTTCTTCCCTCTGGCTTCAGGGAATCAAATTGCTTTTTGTTCATGTAAAAAGTCTTCAAATTTACAAAGCCAAATATATACATCAAATAAATGAATTCTCTCCCTGGGGAACAGTAAAAAAAAAAAATTACCTCAGGTGTTACCCAAAACACTTTTCCTTGACTTTGAAACAAAAAGGTTTAGGAAAGCTGGAAGGTGGAATTCATAAAGCTATCTATTTATGTATGTAATTCAAAACGGTGGCTAGTTTGAAAACCCTCAAACAAAGAATGAGCGGCTTGTGTTCACTCCTCCATGTCTGTCCAATCTGAGTTTTAAGAGACAGAAACTAAAATGGAGCATTTGAAAAAAAGGCGAGACAAGAGTTCCACAGAAAAATGTATGATTTGATGATTAAATCTATTCAACTGGACACAGCAAATCAAATCATGAATCTCCTTTGAGCATGAAATGTGCTTTGATCTGCAGTGGAAAAAATTATTGAGTACTTTACTTACTTACTTTACTTAAAAAATTAAATGGAACACATATATTTTTTTATGAACTCACTGCAACATAACAAAGGAAAAGGCCCTCTCATATGATGCATCATGTTTTAATGGGTTGGGAAACGTTTCCCATTGTGTAGTTTATTTTTCTCAAGGACAGCGAGAAAAAACTTGAATCAAATGTCCACATTTATTTTGTGACTGAATTCTGTATCTTTCCAGTCCTTTACCTCCCACCTGAGCTCCTATACAGGATGTTCACAGCATGAAACTGAGGACACGATAGACACGACCAGGGTTTATTTCTGGCTACAATCAAAGTTGGGCAGCTGGCGCCCTGTGGAGGGATGTTGTGTCAGGAGTCTCGTCAGGAGCTGTTAAAGGAGGACTGCCCATTCACTCTCTGTCGCAGTCATATAGCCACCAATTAGGGTAAAAGCTCTGGGGATCTTGTGTCTTTCACCTTGTGAAATGTGACATTCGGAACCACATATAATGGTGTTGAAAGGCAGCCAGTTGCCTCTGAAATCCGTCTGTTATCTGACAGAGTAAATTAATTTACAGCAGACACTGACCGGGCCCTCTTAGTCACCTCTTTTACTCCAAATCAAGAGATGACAAGAATACATTTTGAAGAAGTGTTTGCTATATTGTATAGAACACGGCATCCACAGCCATTAATGGTTGATGATAGAGACATTTTGAGGGAGAATATTTTAAAGGAAAATCCCACCATTGCACAGTCTGTACTCCATCATCAATCCATATTAGTACATTTATTTCTTTTATTGTGTTGAGTTATAATTTGCTCCCTCTTTCCCTCACTCTTTGTTATCCTTTCTTCCTTTATTACAACTTCCAATGAAAGATGTCTGCTTGTTCTCTCAGCTGTATGTCGCAGATGTTGCTCAATTGGTGAACAAAAGAGTGAGATTTTTTTCACCCTTAGAGTTGCAGTCCTTACTCCCCAGTGTCCTCTGGCTGTGTCACATCAAGGTTGGTCACAGGAAGTACAGAATTGATCTTTGCCTTTTAATTCTCAGAGCCTCACAGTGGCTGGCCTAACTGTTAAGACCAGTTAGTCATGAAACTGAAAAGAAAAAAAATCTATCAAGTAACAGAGTAGCATGCAGCAAATGGTTGCAGTTGTACGGATTTGTTTCTAAGAAAAGGTTGATTCCACCTTGAAATAGGTATTTGCAGCTTGTATATGGCTTCAAATACCTCTGTCATTAATTATGCTTCTTGTTTCCTGCAAAGCAAGACCACATCCATGATGTGCAGGAAGGAAACTGTAATGTTTGTTTGACATGTGTGAAATTTCCAAAATGAAACAGATAATCAGCAGCAGCTGGATTTGTGATCTCCAAGTAAACACAATCGGAGTTCAAACCACACATTATTTTATGTGTGGTTTATTTTATTCCTGCTTCAGATGAATGTTAAATTAGCATGACCACAGTTGCCGGTTGGTCTTGTGTGTGTTTGCAGAGCCGGTGTGTTGGTTTAAAAGGGAAATGACACTCTAAGCAGTTATTGTATGGGTGGTTTCTCCTGTGGATGCTCTAAGGTGAGTAATGTCCAGAGAGCCTGAGGTGCTTATCATGTGCTGGGAAGTATAGCTTGAGTAAATTGCACAAATGTGTTGTGTTATTGGAAATCTTTTGCTGTTGTCGTTGAAGCTGCCAGCTTATCTTTTGCACTTCCTACCTGCAATGACAAAACATAATTTTTTTGTGTGTCAGTTTCTGGATTTGGTCTTTTATGAGAACAGTAAAGTGTAAGTGCCTATTAATACAGCCAAATTCCCAAAAAAAGCTGCTCTTATTCCCATTTTTTCTGTTTTTGTTGTCAGGTGGTTATACTGGTCAGAAATTTTGACTGAAAATCCGCCCACAGCGACTACTTGACAACTCACTCCCTCTATTAATTTCCACTGTTCTAATAAAATTCAGATTGTATAACTGTCATCTGACAAAAGTCGCCACTCAAGTGACTTAAAGATAACATCTGTGCAAAGAATTCAACTATAATTACATGTACAATGATCTCCCAGAGAGAGCATTAGAAGCAGCAGTGTCTTGAACGTTTTCTCCGTCCACAGCATTACAGCATTGCACATTCTCTGTTTAATAACTCCATTATGTCCCATGCATGTAAACTGGGACAAGGACTGTGGTCCAATTTACTGGCCAAGTAAAGCTGTAAATTTAACTCGACTCAACTGTGCATGTAAAAGTTATCAGTGAATGGAGGAGCCGCATGAAAACGTCAGAGGGCCTGTTGTAGCTTTGTCAGTTGTTGATATAGATGTATGGGTAAGTGCAACTTTATGTTAGGCAACTAAAATTTATGTAGAGAAAGATATTAGAAATTAGAATATTTAGTAAAGTTATATTTTATGTTTAGAAGAAACAATGTAGACTGCAGTCTGTTGGTAAAAGTGGGTGTAAACCATTATCCACTGTCAGGCCTCTGAACAGAAATCTGCCATTCACAAAATGAACACAAGAATATTTAGAACTATTGTGCTGTAGGTGATTTTCAGGGGCATTTTCAAATTCTACATTCCACTGTGGCGTCAGATGATGCTAATCTTTAAAGTTAAGAAAGTGAAAATATTGAATATTGAATGCAATCACCATTTACACCTTGTAAAGTGAAGAGGCCAACACATACAGTGATCCAGAAAAGAGGGCGCTCTGAATTCAGTAAGTGCAAATCTGCTTGTGTGACCACAATTGAAGTGACAGGTAGCTCAAGCAATCTTCCACCAGGGTGAGGGCATCTGGGTTTTTGGAGGGTGTGGGGGTAAGATGGCTGATGGTGATGGGGGAGGAGTGGCAGTCTTGTGCTAATTTTAGCAACCAGGTTCTGGACTCTAAATGTGCACAAAGGATTATGTCTGTATGTCCATACTGCACTTAATTTGAGTGTATCTATGTTCTCTAGCAAACCACGTTTGTTGTATAATCAGGAGGTTATGGATATAGTTGTTGTTTTTTTTAAAAGCAAAAGCATGCATTCATTTTTATGAGCTCTGGTGTTGTTGATAAAGAGTTTCACAGAGAGCTAGCATCAAAGGATATAGAATTTATTATTCTGTCCCTCTCTGTGAGCTTTTCCATCTAATGTGTGGAGAAAATATTAAAAAGAAGGTGTTGTAAAATAAATCACACATGCTGCATTTACTTGCACATCGCAGTATGCTTTCAACATTATTTTGGTTGTATGTCATGATGGAGCCTTGCTTTCCAATCAGATGCTGCTCCCCCTGTGGTGCTGGTACCTTTTGACAGAAATAAAAAGTATGATGGATGGAATTCGGACAGCTCAGGTCTTTGATTAAATTGTTCTCTCTTGCAGGGAGATTTTTTGGAAAATTAGAGTGGTGTTTGTTTAGAATCCAGCAGAAAATGTACCACTTTAGCCATTTTAATAGTTTTACACTGTCAGAAATTATCTTAATTCACCTCAAGATAATGGATGTAGTGTGCCACATGTGGAGAAGAAAAATCCTGGGAGCAGCTCAGTGTTTGTCTGGACAAGGGCCAGCAGGATGTTAAGAAATTAAAGCAATGCGCTGTGCTCTGAGTCTATTGTCTGGCACCTCAATGATATTGATCTATAATCAGGCTAATCCAGTTTGTGCAAAGATAAAATACCACTATGTGTGATCACTGAGGCTGCAGTCTTCCCACTAGTGAGGATATTGGTGTCACAGAGCCACTGTATCTTTACTCAATTGTCTTAATCTTAGCTTTCTTTATAAACTTGCTCTGATTTGTTCATAAAAGTGCATCAGTGGGCAGAAAATCCAAGTGATGTTGTCATACAATTTTATGAATGGAGGAGCCAAATCATATTTCTCTGCTGGAATAAGATTGCTGTGGTGAGGTGTGCTCTTTTCAGGCTGACTTAAAGTCTTTTTAAGGTGAATTTATTCACAGGATTGGATTGGCTCTTTATGCAGTCTATTCAATCCATTTCACATCCTGTCAAGGCCCCAGTCATTTGCTAACCTCACAAGCACTCCTCAACGCACTCCGATAATGATAACATAATGAAAATTTGGTTGCTCGAATAATTAATTTCTGTCTGCTTTAAGATATAGGGATTTGGGAATTAGCACTCTGAAAGAAGGTGAATGCTTCAAATGAAATGCTAAATATTGTGTGTATACAGTGAAGTCAGCTGAAAGTTAGATATTTGATTATTTCACAACAATTTTGGGGGAAAATGTTGATCATTGACATGTCCTAAACTGTCAGATATGAAGATCTGCAGCGTTTCTTTGTCATAGAAGAAACTAAATTGCATCTAATTCCATTTGGTGTATGAGAAGTACACCAAAAGTGTACACCAGGCAGGTTTTAAAAAAACTTTTTACACCCCCTAAAGCAAGCAGATTAAAGCCTTTTTCCTATTGCATTTCTGATCTTCTTTTCCCGGTTTTCTGGAAATTTTGTATGAAGTACAAATACATCAGTATCTGCCATAACAATGACAAAGATCATTGTGTTGTTTGTTATTAAAAAATATATAATATATATATATAATACATATATATAAAGGGTGTAACTAACTTTGTGTTCAATGGAAAGTTGTCTTGAGTTTATTTCAGTGAAGCTGATGTGGAATAGTGGGGGGTGCAGCTGATGAATCAGAACAAAGTGGGATTTTCAGGCTTTCCAACTTTTGCATTAATAGAAAACATGTCAATATGCAGTCACATAGCATTCCACAACTGTTTCTTGATACCTTATAAGCAGTTATCGGGCTACAGGCCCAAATCTAACTTTTATGCCTAAATGTGACATTCATCAATGTTAACAGCACAAAGCACCTAACATATGTTCTTGTCAACTCTAGTTTGAACCACCCCAGAGGTAAAAGAAATTAGAAACGACATCTCAAACATTCTTCATTTATTTCTACAAGATGAGTTCTCTAAGAAACCAAAATGAGACCAAAGTGATTTATTTCTCCTCTTTCTTATTTTTTTCTTGGAAAAAAGAAAGATGCACAACATCTCAAAATGGCGTTCTTGTAAGTTGCATTCGAGATCCAATCAAACCTTGAAACAGTTCCCAGACATTTTGGTCTTGAGCTCATCCCCTGAGCTTTTGTTTAAATTAAATTCATGCATCTTATGCTGAGCTTGGCGAGAGCAAATAAAGAGCTCTTTGTAGGCTTTAACATTACAATTTTACAACCCCAGACTCGTGTATGTCTGATATTTTATCGAGTGTATCTGTTATTCATTATAGTTTTGGCTTAATTGGTTTTATATTGAGTTTACACTATAAATTGAAATTTAAAATGCTTTAATGGTGACACTAAAAGTTCATTTTTCCATGAAGTGTGATATATATAAAAATAATTTGTTTTAGGATCAACTTTAGCTTTAAACTTATACGGTGTCGCAGCATTTATTTCCAACTAAAGTTGCATTGATTTTTCACATAGAACCTGTGTCGATGATTGAAGAGCTGGACCACTGTGTAAAGTATTCTCCAGCATATCCCTCAGTGGGTCTCAGTGGGCTTAAAATTTGGACTCTGGCAGCCAATCCATGCGTGAAAATTATGTCTCATGTTCCCTAAACCACTTTTTCACAATTTGAGCCTGATGAATCTTGGCATTGTCATCTTGCGGTATGCTTGTGCAATCAGGGAAGAAAAAAACTAATCTGTTGATGCAAAAACCTGGCCATCCAAATTATTTGGCTAACCTAATTTTCTAACTGTCTAACTGAAGCAACCACATGTCATAAAGCTGCCCCCAAAGGCTTGTACAGTGGGCATGAAGGGTCCACTCTTCATCTTACCCTGATGCAGCAGTCACTCTGGAACAGGATAAGTTTCCATTTATCAGATCACATGACCCACCCCCCGTCCCACATCGCTATAGAGTCCAGTCTTTCTGCTCCCATGCAAACTGAAACCTTTTTCTCTTTTTAATTAGCCTCACTGAAGAGTTTTTTTTAAATTTTTTACTGCACATCCATTCTAACCCAGTTAACCAGAGTTCTCTCCACATGGTGTGTGTGTAAATGCTCTTATTTTCATCAATAAACAAAGTTGTGAGTTCTACTGTCAATCATATTCAGTTTGATTTCACCAATGTTTAAGTGATCTCCCGACCACATTTCTTCCTGATAGAGGACGGTTCACCACAATCCTTATAGGTTTTAACAGTGCATCAAACAGCTCTGAACACAATTTTAGTTGCTTCAGCATCTTTTCCATGACCATAGGACTCACTGCATCACTAAGGGTTGATAACTTCTTAACAAATGAAATATATTAATCGCTGCAATACTTTCCCAGTGTAAAGTTCTTCCCTATTTGCTTACCTAAAATAAAAAAATGAATAAAAAAAACCCAACAACACTAATTTGAACCTTTAAGACAACGAGTTCGATGAGTTTCACCATCGACTTTGCTATGGCAGGACAGGGTTCAATCCCAAGTTGTACAGGTATCCAGTATGAATCCTATCTCACCTATTGTTGTGAATTTTAGGAGAAATGTATCTGAAAGTGAGATGAGTCAAGAAATACACTTTAGCATTATAAGGTCAAACTTTTAGCAGTAAAAATGTCCTCTGAAACTTCTCAGTGCAGTTGCTATTAAAAAAAAAGTGCTAAAAAGTATTTCTAGAAGGCATATGTGTGCCCATTTTAACCAGCAAATTCTGGTCTTGGCAAACTGTAAAATTGGATTTTCACTTTGTTCTTTATTGAACATCACATCCTTTTTACTTCTGAAGGAAGAGCAACTGCTTGTGAGTTTCCTTTGTGCGTTTATGCCACGATCATGAGCATGACAGGTCGCACTGAAATCCCATTTTGGCAACATTTATAAAGAAAACGTGAAAAAGCCAACTGAAAACATCTTATTTTAACAACAACTCTGAAATATTACGGTACTGCAGTTTGAATACTGTGCCTAGAGCTGTCTTTTAGCAATTCACTCTCCAAGTCTTATAATTTACCAACATACACACATAAAGGTATTTATTTATCAGGAAAAACTCAAAGGAGCAGATTTAAAGATAGACCAAAGACTTGATATCCAATAAGTTATACGCACATCATGGAAAAAAACTTTCATGGTGTATTATGACTGAAGCTGAATAAATCATTTGATGAAAATTAACTATCTGCTGCCTGTGAACACTGCTGATCCTCCGGTTAAAAAGATCATTCTGACAGCACTGAGGCTGTTGGCAAATACAAGCAAAGTTCATCTCTGGTTCAGATAATATAAGGGTCTTTGTGTAAATCTATTCATTGAGCCTTTGGCTTGCGCCAGCTGTCTGTGGCCAGGACTCAACATGCCTGCAGTCAAAATAGTTTGTTTCTCTGGCCAGCCAGCCTGCAATGGTCTGCTTCCCCCGGTGGAGATGTTATTACACAAGACAATGCCATAAGCATGCTGTCTCATCTCGGTTCAAAACTGAATAAAACCCACTACCTAAGATCCAGTACCTTGTAATATACTGTATACAGCTCATGCCACCCACATGAAAGAAAAATGCTCTTGTCCATGATTCGCTTCTGGAGGCTGTGCATGAAGCTGTCAGGAGAAAGGGGAAAATCTCGATATTTTTGTATGTATTTTATTTCAACATGACTTAAAAAACTAAAAAATAAAAGGATGTATGACCCACTTCAAATCTTATTTATCCATATCCCCCCAAACTATTGTAATAAACCATTCCTAATAGTTAAATGAAGCAGAATAGAGCATTTTTATGTGAAGTTAAACTGACCAACAGTGATTAAAATGGATTTAAAATTCCAACATATGCGCTCCAAAGCCGCTTCCAAGCTGCCGTATTGCATTAAATATTGAATGTGTCAGGTCAACCATGCAGGGCAACGCCACATACAGATTTGTTTAAACACACTTTCTATCTTCTAAGCTCTCATGTGAGTCATAAATCTTCATGTCTGAATTCTCTGCTGATTCTCAGATTTTTTCTTTGTTGGTCCGACTTATTGAACTTTTGGTAGAGAATGTGGAATTTATTCAGAAACACATGCAAATAAAGATGATTTGTGTGGTGAGAATAATTCGATAAAATGTCTAAAGTTACTGAGCGACAATAAAAGAGACTTTAAATGTTTTCTGGACAAACTTATTGGCTACGGTCCCCCTGGTGACATCCCCCACGGTGTAAAGAAAATATTATTGCATGACCAAAAGATACAAAGTTGTTGGAATGAGAAATTACTGCATGTCCACAATTTAGTAACATGTGGTCACACTCCATTTTTTCTCCTAGTCCTGGCAGTGGGGCTTCGTATTTGGCACCTTTTTGATAAATTTGAATCAAATCCCCAAACAAAACAAAAACACAACACTCACCTGGAGTTGCTTTTTCCTACCTGATTGTTTCCAGCTTCCTTGATACAATTGTGAGGCAAGACAGCTGCCTGAGAGCATCGGAAATTCTGCTATCAAAAATATGATCCAAAAGGATGCGAGAAACGTGCCAAAGATCTTGAAATCAGTGTGATTCAACAGGTTTTTAGAAATGCCAGAAATAGTCATGCAACTGTTAAGATGCTTTTAGTATGCTGCACAATTATATGAGGGCAGTTGTAAGTACAATCTCCTATCCAAAGGTTAAGGGGTTTGACCGTGTCCACTGAAAGTGATGGACAAATAATAACTTGTATGCACTGGGAAAAACCTGAAAAACCTGAGCACACAGCAATGGAACAGATATCACATATTTAAAGGCAGTTAGTTGGAGCCAAGAGGTCTGCAAACAAAACATAGTGATTCAATAATTGTGTATAACGTACATTTTATGTTTGTAAATGTAATGTCCATTAATTCTCATCTAAATGATGTACTTCAGTTTACTTATGCCAATAATTCTGCTTTCCTAATATTTAAAGGTATATTAGGATGTATAATTTTTGGTAGAATCAAAAGGACACCTTTCCCAAGACACTGGATACTAATCTTACCATTTTAACTCACACTGCTGTGACAGGGAACAAAGACTCAGCAGTGTTAACTGGGAAAACTTAACTAGGAAATGGATGGATTTAATTTTGAATCCCAAAGAAGCTCCTCTGGTGTCCTTGCTGAGTGTGTTAAATGGCCCATCCTCCTGCTAGCTTTAAGACACATTGAACAGTATCTGAATAATACATTTGGTGGGTTATTAAAATGTAAAGCATGTGAAAGAAAGAAAAAGTGAAGCAGAGTGGTCTGGCTTGTGTAGATGTCTCCACTGATGTATGTGTATATCCAAATGAAGGCCTTTGACATCTTAAACAATACACCTGTCCTGGCTTCTTCTGTGATGGTCATGGTGCTCCATGGTGTACAACTCCACATTTTTCATCATTGCTCCTGTCTGAAAACTATGACACAACAGTGAACATAACAAGGCCCCAAAAAATGATCTAATAAAGGTGTTACACCACATTTTTTTGCTATTTTTTTTAGCCTACCGGTAGTCTGAGCATCTCGTTAGGGTGTTCTAGACACTCAAGGCGGTATTCCAAGCACTGGCAATTACAGACTGGAGGGATTACGTGTCCCAGCTGGCTTGGAAACTGCTGGAAGAAATGATTTTAACTACCGCTAACACAATCTGGACCAAAATAAGTTATGATAAATGGATGGATGGTTTGATAAATGAACTAACTATGGTTGGCAGTTCAATCTGTGTTAACATTTTCAGCAATTAAAGGCCTATAAATCTGACACTAGTTGGGTAACAAAGGAAACCAGCCTCATTCATAGAGTGCAATATGTTCACTAATTTTCATTCATATTTAACAACTCAGACATGGAAATGTTTTGCTGAAAGAATTTATGAGCATCAGTGATATGAATTTTAATGATGAGAACCCCCTTACATTAACTAAACATGAAGTGGCATATTATCGAAACAGATTTCAAAATTCCTTTCCCACGCGACTATTTCTCAGACTTCAAATTACACATTTTAAAGATATAACCATTTTACATTTCGGAGATATTATTACATTAGGGTGAAAGGTGACATCTGAGTGTGAAATAGTATTCTGTTGAGCTAATTTCTCCCCCGGGAGGAGTGACTGAGGAGCAGCTCTCTGTCACAGATGGACATGGCTTTTCTCTGCAGCAGCGCTGACATTGATGCACGTGCAGTACCTGGAGGCTCTGATGAGTTTCAGTGGAGGAGGATACAGTGACACTGACTCTCATACAGCCACATTTCTCCCACTGTGTGGGCGTCATTTTAAAATCCTTCAGCCAAGTGGCAGAAACTATCATCTTATCACAGCTGAGCATTTACAACGTCTTGTACTGATTGCGACTCAGTATCATGCCACCCTTGGAGCTCACTTACAATTGCTTTCAGCTGCATCTGAGGGATAACAAAGCTTTTCTCTGCAGCGTCAGTTTCTCGTCGGTTTATCGTAATGGCTTCCTGATTATCAGAAGTAAACTGATGTATTCTTAGAACAGATTCAAAGGGGGCTCTGAAAAGGGGCTCTGTGTTTGACCTTGAAAATATGCTGCAGTCAAACTGCTTTTCAGATTGCTTATTGCTAATCAAGTAGCTCATTTTTCTGTTTGTGTCACACTGCACCACACAGAAATCCCCTCTGAATGTGACTTCTACCAGAAACCATTGCTAGATCATTCTGATCCCTCACTTAAAGAAGCTATAGCAGATATTTTCTATAATATTTTTATATAATAACAATAAATGCCATCCTAGAACTGGGGGTTTTGTCCACATTATTCATAACTTGTCTTTTTGAGAACATTGAAAACCTGCCTGATATGCTGTCCCACAGCTGATATACCTTCTGAATTGGCAACAACCCTGATTGTTGGTAAACTTGAGCTTTCTCATGTGTTCATGTAAGGAAAACATATTATGTCAAAGACGGCATCTTTGCTGAGGCACATATGCATTATCAATGGCTGGAAGCGTACAGATCCATCTGTCCAGAGAGGGCAACCCTCTGACAAATTCAGCTACATCATCCTTAGGATGTGATACTAAGAACTGAAAAAAAAAAGAAGATGGTGTGGAATGTAGCATATATTTTTAACCATACTTCGATGAATAACTTATGTCTCCAAGTACATCATACCTCTATAACTCATTGCAAATCTCTTTCATATGCTACCTTTAATAATTTCGTACTGTGATTCCAGTGTTAGCGAAGACCAAGATTGTTCGTCCATCATAGTTGGGGCCCAGGACGCTTTCAGCTGCCGTAGAAGTGGTCTGATGGTCTCCCTCTCCCCTGCTTGACGAGGTGGCATTTCCCTAGTATCAAACTCCCTAGTTTATTCTTCATAATCTATGACAATAATTATCATTGTGTTACTATATTCAGCCTGCTCATACTGCGTAGGTGTTTTTACTGGTAAGATAGCAGCCACTCTGTCTACATTTACCATCAGCTCTGGGTTTCTTGCCGGTCAACCTGTGTCATACTCTACACAACTACTATTCTCCACATCCACTTTAATGTCAGACCGCTTTTTTTCTTTTTAAACAAAATTTCATGATCTGCACTACTCTCTGAGGTGGCCTTACTAATTGTGAAGATAAAAATCTGCTACTTCAGTTTTTTCCATTTGTTAATGATCTAGCGGATAAACAGTCAAATAATGATTATTTTTTTCTGCCCCCACCCTCTGTGATCAACATTTCAATTTCACGCACCCCCTCCTCACCTTCACTTCCTGTCATTCTTTGCAGTGGGATTTGCCATTGTTGATTTGACAATAGATGACAGATACGGTGTGTTACAATACTTTGCCCAATCATTGTTTGGAGGAACAAAGGTAAGGTTACTGGCTCGTGCATGTGCACTCAATTTCACATTCACTGGGATTTATAAAAAAAAGAGGCAGGATCAGGCATGCACATGTTTTTATGCATGAGGACATTTTTGGGTACACATACTTTTCAGATGTGATGACTACTCCCTCTTTTAGTATCAGTGCTGAACAAGCTTTTATAAATCAGATCCCAAAGCTGAGTTGTGCAACTGTCTGAGTGGTCAGACAGAAAACCCTGAAAAAATAATAAGTTAAATGATTTTGGAACTTTTTTAAATCAAAACCTAACTTCTAAGGTCAAGAATATGCTTTTGAACCCAATGAAAACAGTAATTAAACCAATGATTTCTTTAGCATATGAATATAAATCATACAATAGTAAAGATATAAGAAAATCACAAGTTGACTCTAATACAAATATTTTGATTATTAAATGCTAGTGAGAGTATAGATTCCTAATCAATCCATTCCAGCAAACAGTGGAGAAGGACCACATTGTTGTTTGCCAAAAATGAGGACATATAGTGTGTGTGTGTGTGTGTGTATTGTGCACTAATTTCTTAGCTGCAGACAGGCTGGGCTCTGCTGCATCCCTCCATCTATTGATCACTTCCACTCACTTCTCATTACATCCCACAAAGGTTACTTGCCATGCCACTTATACAAAGGTAACAAATTTCTTGTAATGGTACATTTGTATGAAACGAAACATGAAATAATTACACAATTTGTTTGATTAAGCATGCATTACACAAAGTAAAGGGATTCATCTTGATTCATAATTTGAATTACTTGACAGGTCAATTTTAAAGTTGTAATTGATATAGGTGGGCGTCTTTCTAGCTAGTTCACATCTTGCTGGATTATTCAATTTATAGGCATCAGAGAGAGGTGCATCCACGGACAGACAAAGTGGAGAGTGTGTAGTTGTAAAAAGTATAAAAGATGACAGCTGAGGGGCTGCACCACAGCTGGCACGTTGCTCTTCCAGACCTCACCAGAAAGAAAATCAGGTTGGCTGTCAATATGATTGCTGTCACCACGATGTACCCCCACTAAAATGTGCCATGTGTATAATGTTTTACCTTTCACTTGTTCCAGTAGCTTGCAGCAGTGTTTAGCACATCTCTGCCGCACACTGCAAAAACCCCAAGCACAAACTACCCTTTAAGATGGGGACACCTTTGAGGAAAGCAAAGACAGCTTATGCTAAGCTGCCAGAGAATGTGAAATGCTGCAAAGTGAGATTTGAAACTCACATAAAATACATACATGTATACTTTTCTGAGCACAGAGCTTCTCATGAGTAAACGCATGTCTTGCAAAGACAACAAAAGTTGATGTATTTAGGTCACAGTCCAGCTGGTGGGCAACATATTGAAGAAATTCTCCCACATTTGTTACTTTTTGCATCACCGAGATGACCAGTGGACAAAAAATATACTAATCATCCCTATTGCCCCCTTTGCTAAAAGTGGTGTTTGTGTAATTGCTGGAAAGAATGTGTGAAGAGGCACTTCAGTTCAGCACTGATTGCAGCACACTGACAGAACAATTTGCTAAAAACAATTTTCCTCTCTTCTTTGGATTGAAGGCTCATTGTTTCTCTATCTTTTCTTACTTCCATCACCTTTTAGGTTTTCTACACAGTGTGTTCCAAACTTTGAAGAAGCCTCAATGTGGATACATTTTGGAGGGAAAAACTTAAAAAGGAGCCCTTAGATATAACTCATCTGAGGCTTGCTGTTAGTTTCAAAGTGTATTGATTCAAATCTCAGCTCAAGCTGTGTTGGCGCTGCTATTGCTGCCATCTTCGGAACAGCTAATGAAAAACTTTCCATTCACTTTTCATTCATTCACGCATTTGTTCTGAATTCATTTTTGCATCCATAATTGGGCTTTTTTTAATGAACAAGGCCATATTCATGTTAAACCATTATTGAAAAATAACAAAGAGATGTTTTTAAGTGTAGAATATCGCAGGCGTAGAAACTCACTCCCAGTTTCCTCTTGCTTTGTTTACTCTGACCAGGCTCAACTGGCTAAAATCCTGCCTGCACACGTGTTTGAATTGCAGGCTGACAACAGCACTCATACACGCATGCACATACACTATACTAATGCTTTCACCATCACCTTGGGTTACCGCTCTTTTTTATATGTAGAGAGGAAAGAAAGTCTGTTTGGCACACCAACGAACAGCAGCCACAGCAGTAGGAGGATTAATGGAATCACATTGTGTGGACACAACAGTGGTTATTATGATAGCGACCGTCATATTTTCTATTTCAAATGTAGTGCACTGTTGTTACATCTGAAAAAAAAAGAATGATTGAGCACAAAACCATGTTTAAGTTTCATTTGTTGAACAAGTTTTGAGCCGCCTCTCATTTCTGTATACATTGCCAAGAAATTACTGCAGCACATGAGGCTAAAACTTTAAATTCTGATCATTTTGAAAGTCACTATTTGGTATGAGCACCTTTATTCTTCAACACATCCTGAACCCTCTTAGACAAGCATTCTTGTCCTTCTTTAAGTAGTCATCAGGAATAGTTCTCCAGGCTTCTTGAAGGACATCCCAAAGCTCTTCTTTGGATGTCGGCTGCCTTTTGTTCCATTCTCTGTCAAGATGATGCCACACTCTCTGGGGAAGATTCATCCCTCCATAAGACCTGTTACCACAGATTTTCAGTCCAGATCTTGCATCATTTGGCATACCAAAATGAAAACCTTTTCTCTCCGTTTCCCTTCCTTAAGAATGGCTTCTTGGCAGCCACCCTTCCATGGAGACCATTTCTAATACCCGACTAATAGCTCTTTGGAAATCCTGTTGTCGGTGCAAAAATAATGCTTTATGTCACTCAAACTATATTATCTTTTCCGTGTAAACACAACAGTTCATCCCTCAAGTTAGGTACCTTTTTATGCTTAAATGATTCATAGTTCAGTGTGAAGTGGCTTAAAAGATAATCAAAATGCAGTCATCATTAAAATGGTCAGGTGCAAGGACTGAACTGAAAGCTTTAAAAAGGCTGGAGAAATGCTACTCAATACCACTTTAAAAGATTACAAGAAAGTCTGAATCCTTGGAAGCAAAACATAAAGAAATTGGAGGTGGCACTGTACCGTATTATACTAAACTCCACACAAACTCACAGTCACACTTTAAACTGACTTGGCTGACTTGGCAGACATGACAATGAATGGCAGAGAAGAAAGGATTAATTCATCATTTTGATCTTATCAAATCTTAAAATCTCTAAATCAAGCAGGTGATTTTAATATTATCAAACATAACTTAGACAAATCCCTTTAACTTTCTTCCTACAGACCAAAACGGTCTATTCTGAACCGTTTCAGTCTTTAGTCTTTCTGCATACAATAGTTAGCAATTGTTCGACAAAGAGTTTTTTGGACGTAAACGTACTGGCATTAAAAAGATCAAAAGGATCTCTGATGTGGCAAAAAACAACAATACAGCATCGAGTATAGATGGAAAGATTATGGTGAATTTGATAATAGCTAGGCTGTTATTTTACAAAAGCACATTTTCCTGATACATGAGTGATTGGCACAAAAAGATTAAAAAATCAACCGTTCTGACACACAGTCACAACACATAATCTATTCTTCTATTCTATTGGGTTCTTAGACATAGCGTTCGTTTGTGTTTTTATGGGCAGGGACAAGAAAATAACAACACACAGGAATACTGCCTCACTGCATTTCTTGTGCAACTGTCCGAAAAAATTTCCACTTGTTTCCATCAGACGAGCAGGTGGAAACAAGTGGAAAAGACCAGAATAGGGGGTTAGAGAGAGTGATGGTGGAGTTGCACACTGAAGTCATGAATTGGTCTTCTATCATACTCACTGCTATTTACAAGACTTTCTTTTTTAACTTTTAAAGGTTCTCAAGGTTGCTTTACCTCTTAATGCTTTCTTATATTCAGGCATTGAAAACCTCTTGGTTAAAGTTAAGAAAAACATGAAGGTTTGTCTTTGAATCTATCTTCTCTGAACCAGTACATGACAGAAATGTCCCTTTTTTTGGTTTGCCATGTGACGAGTTATCTATAATCGCGACAAACATTGAGTTGGCATGAACTAAATGGCTCTGACTGTCGTGTTTAGGGAGCATGAAAAAAAACAGAACTCATGATTCATGTGCTTCAGCATCAACACAATGATTTTCCTTTGTGTTCCTGTGAGATCTGCCTGTTTTCAGTAAATTTGATCTCACAGAAGAAAATGGGTGCAAAAGGCTTTTATGTATAAAGCATGAGTACTTGTGGATAAACAGCACATGAAACACACTTACTGCTATACAGCTCAGTTTATTCTTTCATATTATGTTGAAATCATGCTAAAAACATTTTGGTTAAAGAAATCTTTACAGCAGATGTTTACTTTATTTTCAGTTCTCCAAAACATAGTTCTGTCCTACTTACAAATAACTCTCATAAATGACCATCCATTGCTCATTCTGTGTTTGTGTGTGTGCACACATGAGGTAATTAATGTGACTCCAGTAGACTGAAAGGTCTTCACCTCACTCAGACAGATAAGACAGTGTCAACTGTAGAGTATATGAGAGAAAGGAAAGAGAAAATGCAGCGACCAAAGTCATTAAGAAACTTAATCAGGTAACGTTGAATGCCTTTGCTATATTATGCAGCATTCGTTTTTATCTTTATCAGTTGCTTTTACCTCGACAGGGTACACTAAAGTAAGCCACATAGAGAATTGCTGCAGACATATGGTTTACCATTACTGGTTATTTGTTGTTTTTGTTTGATAATGATCATGATTTCTCGCATTTTCATGCTCTGCATTCTTGTCAACTTTGTTGTTGCTTAATTTTGGAATTATTTTTAGTGTTGCACCTTGATTAGCATAGCTTCCTGCTGTATTTGATATAATTATATTCTACTGGAGCTTTTGCCTCGTGCATTTGGTTTAGTTTTACCTTTTGGCCTTGTTTCACCCCTGGTTTCATTTACTGATTTCCACACACGTGTAATGTTAGTCATCACTTTCTTCAGTACATGAACTCTTTGGTTTTCTGTTTCCATTTGCCCGTTCATTCTTGTTTCCTACTTTGTCAGTCCAGTTCTGTTCTCACCCTGGCCTTGATGTGTGCTTTGTTATGGTTTGCTGCAGTGCTTTTGGTTTCAGTTTAATCAAATAAAAGCTGTCATGTTTCTTCACCTACCTGTCTCCTGCCAACGAATCTGCATTTTGGTCTTCTGCAACACACTACTATGACAGCAGAGGATGAAAATGTGTTATTTGAAAAGGGAAAGCCTGCATAATGGCTTTCAAAGTCAACTTAGACTTGGATCACAATGTGAAGCCCCGGCACAAAAATAACCCGAGATCTCACAAAGAGGAAGACCGGGAGAAGTAAAACATGTCTCTGCTCTTCGTGTAGATTCATTTTTGTAGTGGTAGTTGTCCATCAATATTCATGGGTGTGCTCATGCAGAGAGATGCCGGGCAGGGGGAAGTCAGTCACAGAGATGGAGGAGGAAGCTGTGAGATCAGGTCAGCTGCGAGTGGCAGTCAATCAGCTGTGGCAGAGACATGACCGTGGGACTGCAGCTCAAGAAGATGGACGTCCGATGTTGTAGTTGGGATGGATAGATGAAGAGAGCATTTGTGTGACTGCAGGGGCGGGGTGCAGAGGCCAGGTACATTTAAGGGCGCTCCAAGAGCCTACAGACAAATTCATATCCCTCAGTTTGATACATCTCCATGATAACCACCTGTCTCTGTCTCTCTTTGAGTACTAGTCTCATAAAACTCATATTTCAACAAAGTGGAGCATGTTAAGTCCTCTTGTCTCATCTTTTCCATCACATTTTGATATTTTATTGATGATATGATATTGTAATTATATTTGGATGAAGACGCGCAGTTTGGGTCAATAGAAAAGACCTAGGTGCTAGGTAGGTGCTTTGTAAACCTAGAATAACTTAAAAGGCATTACATAAGCGCAGATTTATCATTTCATTTCTTTTTAATGTGTACCCTGTTCTCATCTTTATACATTAGCAAATACAAGAGGATGTACCAGTGCAATTTGGGAAATGGATGTTCTGCAAGTAGCTGTCCAGAGGATGTCTCTTTATGTGGTTCTTACCCTTATGTCACAACAGACTGCTTCAATCCCACATTAAGATAATGAGCTGCTGGCCACTGACAGTATCTCTCCCCCTTTCTGCCTCTGGTGATCAGTGCGGTCCACGTCTCCAAGCTCATACAAACAATTTTGATTAAACTGTCGTTTGTGTTCCATAATGAGTTTATTCGATTATAAGGTTGTAAAAGTGACTCTGTGGTTAGAAATGGTGACAGACTTGAGGAGCATGCCTTTAGGACTGTGGCCCAGAGGTTATATGTGTTATATGTCAGGTATATGTTAACATGTCGGTCTGTTACTGTGAGTGATTATGAAGGCTCACTGTGGTTCTGACACTCATAGTGAGTGGTAGAACTCAATTACTATTTCACCTGAGGTGAATGTCCACTGTAATTTTATGAAGAATTTAAAGGCAAATTCAAACCTGGGAGGAACTTAAAGTTAAAATGACGATGTGGCGTGCTAGTTGTTCCTTAGAGAGAGGGTCCTCATTAAAGCATTTACAGATAAATGAGAGCATTTTTTTGTTTTGAAGATGACTGACCTCAAGCTGGAACTGCAACACAGTTATCTTATTTATCAACATCATGCAGGTCAGTCATGTTCAGTCTTATTTATGTCAACTCGCTGTTTTAGCTGATGCAGAGGCTGCTTGATGCTGACTTCAGAGTGCATACAAAAGCACAAAAACAAGAAGATTCTGTCTGAAATAAGCATTTTTGCTGAAGGGGTAAAGTGAAATTGTCATAAAAATGGGGTAATCACTTGTTTTGGTGTTGCTTTGTGTAAACAGGTACTATGAAATGTCTTCACTTGGGTGGGAATCAAATGATCATTTCATTTGATTGTATACACTGATGATAGGTAGTTAAAAGCAGTTGCATTGTTATTTTGATTGCCCAGAACCTTCTTTTTGCAGCTAATGAAGCTTTGATTTTTCAGATAGATTTCATGCTAAGTGACAAACTCAGACAAACTTAAAGAGCAGGGGTTATCTGACATCATTCTAGATGCTCATAATGTCATTAATCTGCAGCCATTATATTGTTCAATCAGTGTTCATGTCATGCTTAAAGAAAGACTAATGTGCGTTCTACCATAACATCTTTACTTCTTTTAATATGCTCAGACCTGTTTACACAGGTCAGCAAACGGCCAGTATAAGCTAACGTTACAACATGCAACCAATCACCAGCACTGCTACAGAGGATTTTTTTTTGACATACTGCTCTTGTCTGTGAAAGGATACGCAAAATTAGGCAGCTGCATGCATGCAATGACGTGGAGCAACAAGAAAGCCACCCGCCTGTCAGAATTCTGAACTGAGAGGGATCTGACCATCCACTCACACAATAAGAACTTCACACAACCTCACGTCCTTTTAAAAAGGAAGGACATTTTCTTGTTCCAGTAACTCTCATCTAAAAAGCTAATAAAAATCTAGATTTGTTGTTACTCTGGCTCAAATAGGTAGGATTGAATAGGAAAGAGTATACATAGTAATATTAATTTTAATTAGAATTTCCTTAAAAGGCTGCTTTATTCTATTTAAAGTACAGTTTGGGGAGGAGAAGACGAGATAAGATAGCATGAAAAATGTTACTAAATCAAAATATTTTGGTGGGAGGTAGAGTTGTTAGCTCTCATACTGGCAACAGCTTTGGAGTTCAAAAATCAGAACACCCAGGGAAATACAGAGGAACTCCCACATGTTTATTGCACCTGTCAAATCAGATCCATAACCTCAATGGATGTTTGTTCCTCGGATGAAATCGCCACCCGACTCTCCTCCGGGCTCTCCAGACTGTGTCTGTTGCGAAACTAAAAGCGCATCAGACAAGTCAGGGACTATACGAGAATTAATAAGTGCCTTTCTGACTGACACCTTCCTTCTACGAGCTGACAGGCTTGTTAACGCTCCGTCGGGACAGGCGGTGTGGAGTTGTGAATGGGAGAGGGGCGGGTACCGTCAAGCCAATACAGCTTTCCTGCTGGAGAAGCGCACAGAGGAGCGCGGTCCGATGGAGCGGCAGCGGTGGCTCTCCTCACACAGCCGAGCACGCACACCCTCACTTTCCTCACACCTGAGAGACATTAAGAGGGCAATTTAGCCAACATCCAGGAGCAATAAGAAAAAAACAAACTTCTCATTGCAAAAAAAAAAAAAACCGACGTCAAAAATTGAAGACAGGATGGATTCTTCGCAGCTGCTTTACATGCTGCTGTTCTACGAATGTCTGCCACAAGTAAGTGCAGTTTTTACTCCGAAAATATAAAAAAAAAAAATGATATATTGATCAATGAGAATTATATTACTAGATTTACCTTGAGAAACAGTGTGCAGTTAAGGTTTTACGGACGCTGACGCCTTTACTTTATAAAGAGCTTAATTAAAGCTATTAGATGAGATCAGTATATGTGATCTGTACATTAACTGATCTTAAAAAGTATTTAATATGCTTTGGATGTCATTGTTCCTTTAAAAAATGTATCCAAGGATGTTCTTTGTTTGTCTATCTCCTCCTAAGACGTCTTACTTTGGAAACACATAGCATCCCTTTGTCAACAGATGAGTCAGTACATGTGAAGGTGAAGTTCTCTCAATAGCTGGCAACAAAACCAGTACGACAAATAGAGCTATATAATCAGTCACTTTCATTCAAATAGAGGGCTCAAGCCAAACTCACATTCCTATAAACTGGAATTCATACAAACAGAGTCACCTGTGATTCACCATGATTAAATGCAATCAGACTTGTTGATTGATTTGTTGTTCTATGTGAATTATACCAGAAAAGGCTGCAAAGAACTTGGAATGGTCAGACTACTGGTTGAGCTGAAGTCCTTTCAGCAGGTCTCTGTATTTATATTTCTCATATGGCTTATGAAGTATGAAATAAATATATCTACATATTGTTTGGACCTCCCGCAGGATGTTCCATTGTTTTTGAACAATATAGATATGGGTGTGTGTGTGAATAAATAAGATTTTTTATTTTTTTTTTCCCCTCGGGTAAAGTACAGTAATTTAACTGGACCAAAATCCAACTACTTCACATTGTACTCAGTGTGAATTCATATAATGGGCTGAAAGCTTTTGAGCCTTGCCACATGATGACGTGTCACCTTTCAGAGTCATCGTGCTGCAGGGAGTTTTAGTACAGCAATACATTCATTGTGGCTTTCCCCACAATTTGTATATAAATCAGAGTCCTTCAGATTAAATGAACAGTCACCCTATGCCTCAAACTGAAACCACTCAGATGGTAGAAAGAGCAGAAAATCTATTGCTCTGCATGTTTTTTGGGTTTATATTGTCATCAGATGGATCAAGCCCATAGTGACATCCGTTGCTCCTTCAGAAATATTTATGTTGTCACTGTCCCTCTCTTTATGCACAGCCATCAGTTACAAATGTAATTTCAGACATCAAGGATGAGGATGCTTTTTGTTCTAATTTTAGAAATGCAGGAGAGAAAATGAAAGTAGAGTCTGGATCTAAGAAGCACTCTTATTGACAATGACTGACTTCTAGTCGTCTGACACTCAGCGTGGCTTTCTTTAATGCCTACCAGGAAAGCTCTCTCCAGGCTTAACAGGCGGTAACCATCTAAGAGTGCTGTGAGAAAATTTCACTCCGCACACCTCTGAGAAGTCTCAGTTGTCTGGCACATCCTGACGCTTCAGATCAACCAGAAACATCCTTTGTTGACATACCTCAGTGGTACCTATAGGGTGCCCCCCACCCCCAATTCCTCTGTGGCTGCTTATAATAACACACCCTGACAATAACACACTCTGACATGTTTCATCAATGTTTCGAGTGAGGAAATTTAGTGTTGAGGGCGGCACAGAAAATCCCCATAAGTGGTTAAAAAGTGCATGTTTGTGACTGGATGTCACCGCTATCGATTTAACACAAAGCAGAAGGGATGTGGAGGAGGGCAGCAAAGGGTGGGCGATAATGACTGCTCCCCTTTCCTTCTAAACAGGAAACCAACAGACACCAAATGCAGCTATTTGAATAAATAGAGCCTATCCCTCATTTAAACAGTTTGTGTTCAAGTGCTTGGGATTGGTTTCCTCTTTGAGTTCCAGAATGAAAGATGAGGTAAATAGAGAACAACATACTGTATGTTCATCGTCACTGCGTGCCTTCACCTCAGCTAAAAGTTTTGAGCAACTGCCTGACACAACATATCAGAACAAATTATTGTCTCCCATAACTTAGAATAGAATATCTATCCACATTAAATAGTCATTAACAAAACAATCAAAAAAAGCAGGGACAGGGACAAAGTGTTAAGGAGTTTGATTGAAGCTGCTTATTAGAAGTTCATCCACAGGTGCATTCATGTACATTCATCCAACGTTTCTGCTGCATGTCGGCTGGGCTTTTTTCTGTTTCATTGAATCGTGCCAAAACGGCAACTAACCCATCGTCAACCACCACAGAGATAGCATCGGAGTCTCTGCACGCAGACGGCAGAAGACTCACAGGAGAGATGGATGCGACAGGCGGCATGGACATCAATCTGAGACATAGTAACGTGTTGAAACACCACGCAGTCAGACTACTGATCCGGTATGCTTTGATTTTGTGGTTTTGATGGAGACAAATATCTTCAATTTTATATTTAGTGTTCATCCTGTTGCGAACTTAATCAGAGAAGATGCTCTACACATCTGTCTGCTATATACAATAATGTGCAAAAGTCTGGAGCCATCCTTCATTTCTTTGTGTGTTACTATGAAAATGAGTGCAAACATAAATGGAAATACAGCATACAAGGCACAAACTGTTAGTTCTTATGAGCTTGAAAGTCAATGTTTGGTATGAGCGCTTTTATTCTTCAACACCTGAACCCTCTTAGACAAGCTTTCTTGTAAAATCTTTAATAGTCTTCAGGAATAGTTCTCCAGGCTTCTTGAAAGACATTCCAAAGCTGCTCTTTGGATGTTTTTTTCTGTCACGATGATCCTACACTGCTTCAATAACATTGAGGTTCAGGACCGGTTGCCACTGATGTTCAGTCCACTTCTTGTGTCATTTGACCTCAGCCTTCTCTCCCCGTTTTTCTTCCGTAAGAACGGCTTCTTGACAGCCATTCTCCCATGGAGACCATTTCTGATGAGACCTCAATGAACAAAAGATGCGTCAACTAAAGGGTCAGGTGCATCTCTCAGGTCCTTTGTCAGGTCTTTGCTGTATTTTTATTTTTTTCCCTAATTTTATGAAACATAACTTTCAGATACTATTCATCTGCTGTCGATAGCTCTTTTAGGCCTTCCCCTCTTGTCTCAAATGTTTTAACAATATGCTGCTCTTCTTGCAGATTTTTGCCAGGTTTTCAACTGATAGTTATTTGGGAATGACCTTGTTGGTGCTCAAATATCTTTTCACACTATGTCTGTCAAACTGGGAAGAAAAGTACTAAAAGATACAATTTAAAATTTGTTCTTTGCTAAGCCTTGAAAACTTTAGCTTGAGATCACATTGAAAAGGTTACAAGAACATTTGGTTCCTTGGAAGCAAAATTGAAAAAATGAGGGGCAGCTCAGGGCTTTTGCACAATGCTACATGCTAAATTATATGTAAATTAGCATATACAATCTTTTCCCAAACCCAACCAAATAGTTTCGGTGTCTAAATCTAACCAAACATTAATATCAAATGTTGAAATAAAACAAACAAAACATGAAAATTACTGGAGACTGTTTTTATTTTTTATAACGCCACCATCACCTTAAGACTAAATTTTGACACTTTGCTCGCAGTTGCTCTTGCATATTATTTTTTTACAAAAGTATAGGTTGTCATTTCCTGGATAAACAATCCATGGGGTTATTCTATGGAGGACAGTCTCCCTCTAAATTGAAACCTTTTAATATGCCCGATGCTTAAACCATGCTCCATATTTTGACTCTAAACACAACCATACATATGAAAAAGGCTACAGTAACAATACTTTTAATCGTTTATGCAGACCACACCTTGTAGAAACATGGTGCGAGTATTTGGTAGCAACAACTGTGCAATCTGTTTTAATTTCTATGTCAGAGAACAAAGAGGCAGTTATGTGTTCAGGGATATTTGTTTCTTTGTCCATCAAATAGATTACGCAAAAGCCACCATGCTGAATTTCATCAAATTAGGCAAATTTGGGAAGTTAAAAGTGGGTTAAAAATGTACCCAGTACACACACGTTCTTTAAACTTACAAAACAGGACATTATATAACAGGTATAGACCCTGTAATTTGAATTTAAATCTAAATGAGGATTTAATTAAATTTGCACTTAATAAACACTAACACCAGAAACTGAAAATGACTTTGCTTGGCTGCAACCACATAAAACTACAGCCTTGTACATTATTGCTAGTGTGCAGATTAAGCCAGCAATACATAACATGTTAATTGCTTAGTTTAGTATAGGTATGCTGCTATGCAGACTGGAGAGAAACAGCTAAGCTGTTTTTCTTTGCTTTCAGCCTTTAAGGTAAGATTCTGGGTCTAGCTTCATACAATTGCATGCAGCACAACAATTTCCAATGTTTCTCAGGATTTCCCTCTTAATGTCAATATTCTAGGGTAGGAAACATGTGCATTGGGTTTATGTTTGTTAGGCTGGTAAAGAATCCTCTTTAAGGTCCAATGCTCACATTTTGCTCAGTGGCTTGCAAAACCCCAAGATTAACAACAGAGGCATGCACACTACGTGTTGCTCTCCAAGAGCATTGCTCTGGCCTCACATAGACACCAACCGCTCCATTCATCTTGTTAACTCTATTTTTTATTTGATCTTTTATCTTGTCCTCAAACAAGGCAAAGCTGTCAGCCATTTTAAATGACAGCAATCATTGAAAACCTGAAGCAGCACCGCCGTGATGAGCTCTGCACTAACAAACTATCAGAGCTGACAAGTATTTATGAGATGTTTTGCTGATCAGGACTTTGTGTCTATGTGCATCCCTCAGGCTTTGCAGAGGTCTATTTATTACCTGTATATTTTGGGGCTGACAGTATAATTCATTGCCCAATACAGCATCTTCATCTCCATGGATGAGCTGCCCTAACTCAAGATATTATAGCTATGATTTCAGCATCAGGTGGCAGGCACTTCATTCAGTCCTCTGCATTTTTAAATTGAGCAGCAATCCGAGTCAAGTCCCCCCTCCTCGTGTCTCACAGTTTCATGGATTAGGGGATTCTGTGAACTTGGGTGCTTGTTTAATCACTGGTCACTGTCTTTGTGATTCTGGCTCTATTCATAATATACGGGCTCATATGAACCAATAAACCACCGCAGTGCAATGAAGAACGCTTGATCACAGCACCCTGCAGACTAAGACCATGTACACATTCCACTATCGTGTCTGTTTTTCTCCCTGATTACGGACTTAGTTTCAGGTTTCTTCTGCTTATGTAACTTGAACGGCTTTTGAGAAACATCGAGTTGAAATTTGGGTTGCATGCCCAAACAGCAGAGGATATAAAACAATGCCTTGCTGTTTTATTTCATGTTTGAAAAAAAAGTTTTCTATTTTTTTTCAATTTGGAGAAAACTCTCACAATGTGCCTCCGATAGTTAATATCCTATACTGTGATACATCTTTTCTCTGCAAAGACGTTGAGTTGGAATGATATATATTATCAAGAGCACAATGTTTCTTTCCCTGTAGAGACATTAAGATCTTCTCTCAGTTGTGGCAGCTGGTCCAGGCACATGTGCATGGTATTGCATGCGAGTCCCTGCTATGCACACTATTAGCACAGTCACGTGCACAAATTACAGCTGGAGTTCGACTTAGCCATTTAACTGGACTACCATCATTGACCCAGCATAAATGCAAAGAAGCGAAATTAGGTTATTAACTGAAGTATGTCCAACACCACGATGCTGTGGACTGCGATAACAACTTTTAGGACATTCTGTTGTTTCCAACTCTCTCTGTGGGAGATCAGTGTACGTGTAAGTATAGCTGAATTCATGGCACTTGTCTTCAAGTTACTTGGATGAGGATTTTGTCAGATGACGGTTTGGTTATAAAACAAGGATTTCATTATAGCAGAGCAACAGTCTGTCTTTAAGTGACCTTGAGTTGGCGGAAAGTCTCAATGGGCCGATTTTCTGTCAAAATGTCAGACACGTTTAACCGTCTGACAAAAGAACCACAAAAATATGTGAATTATACACTTAAGCTATCAAAATGTAGCGAAAAGATTTGATTTAGGTGCGTATACAAAGCATAAAGGCCTACTTAAGCATATATATGCAGAATTATTATTTGGGTGCTTCAGCATGGTTTTTAAAGGTGCTTTAATTTTGTACAGTTTGAGTGGAACTAACATATTTAGATGCATTTTCTAAAGTGAGTTTTTTTCTTCTGGCCAACAAAACTATTGATTTTTTTTTTTTAAGAGTCTCGTAAACATGCCGAATGAGAGAAATAAACCATAAAAGACTCCCAAGAAAGGAAAGAATAAGACCAGAACTGTCATTGGTTTGTTTTTCTAATCTAAATGAAAATGTCTAAAAATATCAAGCTTCAGTGTACAAACTACAAGCTGCCCAAAGGGTTCCAGGTTAGGCTGCACTTTAGCTTTAGATTTAGTTTTGTTTAGTTTGCTATTTGCATTGTTATTGAGCAATAAAAAAAAAAAAAGTAATAAAATAAAGTAACCAGTTTGTAAATTGAATCAAATAAGCATAAAAACCATGAGCTCTGGATCTGTTGTAAACTAAAAGCAATTAGAATAACCCAGCCCTGAATGATATGATCATGTCCCGTTTGTGTGTCAAAATTAGATTTGAATTTAACACACAATGGTGGCACACTTGTCATTGTACTGCACAATGACAGCATTTAGCATTACTGTGATGTGTACTGAATAAAAAGAAGCTATTATCAGTGGGATGAAGTAGAAAAGCTCATAATTGCTGTAATTTTACTTGAATATTTTGTCTCAATATTAGGATCTATATAAAGAACATGCGAGGAGAATGCCCACGTGTGCATGGAAACTCTGGCCAATGCATATGAACATTTTTGAGAAACTTCCAGCTTTACAGATGGTGAAAAGAAGCCAGACTGTGAGAATTAAATGGGAAATTGGTTAATACATTTTTTTTTTTTTTTTTTAAATTATTTTTTTTATCATGTTACGGATCCATTAAATGTTTTTAGCAATCCATTGAATGTCCAGTTGTAAAAGATCAAAATTAGCACTAAGAAAATGTTAAACCGAACTGGGTAGAAGCTCATTTAATTTTTTTAATAATGACATCCTGCCTTGAGAGGAGCTTTTAGATCCAAATCCAAGCTCCATTGTTTTAATGACCTACAATCTATTTCGTGTTATCAAGGGTCTGACCAACAGGAGATTTCCTCCTACAGCTATGTTGCACTGCACAGATTTCTTTCTTTTTTTTTGTTTTGAGGATTAAGCTCCTACCTCCCAAGCAGTGCCACAGTGTGTGTGTCAGGATGACCTCGCTCATGCAGGGAGAAGGTGAGTGAAGCAATGAGTTGAACTGACAGGAGCCAGTGTGGAAAGTAAAAGTCAGATATTACAAAGTTTGTACTGTACACACTGCATTCATCAAGTTTCCACAAGCTGCACACACAAACATATGATTCAAAAATACACCCTGAGTATTTGTTTTTTTTTAAATGGTTTTCTAAATTGAATTATTTCATACATGACAATATCTCTTTTATATGGCATTATGTTTTTGGCAGAAATCAATAGTTACACAATGTAACTCAGGAATCAAAGGTCACAGATCCTCACCGCTCCTCCAAGCCCACTCTCAAAAGAAAATGCATAATTGATGCATTTTTCAACATGTCCAAGGTACATGGTGTTACAATCTCTGGTAAGACGGGAACATTTCCCTGGGTGTTGTTTTCTGTCTGGCAATGCTCACGTGACATGTCAAGAATCTTGTAAAATATCAAGACGTATAAGAATTAAAGTGTGGAAGCTGAACCAAAGTGGATTTTTGTAACTGTCTAACCATGTAACTGTAACATGTAGACCTAACCCTGTGCAAAAAGTCTAATCATGCACTTATAGCTCCTAACATTAACCATCCATGGATTAGAGAAGAAAGTAGAATGGTCAGAAATAGCAAGTGGAAGGGAAAGAAAACAAAACTGCTGGACTGTGGAAAATAAGGAGAATGAGTTTTAAAGTTGCGATGCCTCAAACAAGGCATCAGGTTTGTGGATTAGTAGCTAAATTAACAATTGCGAGATGTTGAAAATGTATGTATCACACAGGAGCATTCATGACGACACATAATGTGACATGCGGATTAGTGTAGAGGACAGATGAAAGAAAATTGAATATCTGTACAATTCTTGAGCATTTTTACTGTGAATTTACGTTCTGTGGTGTGATTGGGTTGTCCTTCCAATCATTGGACTGATGTGAATTACCATGACATCAGCAGCCAGTGTGATACAGGTGGAGGTCACTTTTTTGTGTGTGTGTTTGTATTGTGTCAAAGACAAAAAAAGTTATGCAAAACTAAGCTTAGCTTAGCTGTCGCCAGGGTTAATTTGCACTGGTCCGACTTGTATCAGTCCGGTTAGCTGTTACTTTATGTGATGTTGAGCTTTTATATTATGTGAATAGTAATGTATTACATTTAAGCTAATTGTAGTCCATATGTGTGCCTGGGTTTTGTTGACTGTGCTGCTGTTGTCTCGGCCAAAAAAAAACACTTTTTTCAATCTCGGGGGGGATTTGTTTCTGGTTGAAGGTTGAATAGAAATGGGCATATCAATGAGAAATCATGATGTGGCGTACAAATAACACTTCATGTCGTGCTAGTATGAAACCTCTCTTCTCCTTTAATTAACCTTTATGTTAAACTTAGCCATGTTATTCAAATGTAATGCATTTAAGCTTTAACATTGCATTGAATTGTGTTAAAAGTCACTCTAAATGACTTCACATTTTGTATTCCTTTGCTGCAGACTCATCATGGCTTGATATTCAAGATTTATCATTATTATTTATTAGCCCCTGAAAACACATTTTTGGGTTTTTGTCTAGGTCACAGATGTGATCTGAGGGTTTATCATCTCACTTAAAGAGAAAGTTACTCCTACATATTAGAAAATTGTGATTGTCTTTTGCTCCAGTTCAGTGAACCAGAACAGTTGAAATTACCTCTCCATTTTGCAGACCTTTTACCTCTGGGAATGTGGGAAAACATTGGTACAAAAAAAAAAACAGTGAGGCAATATTTCTTTAATTTGAAAAATGAGAAGTGTTGCTCTCTGAAACTCCATGCATCTCCCATGACACCCCTGGAGACACAGAAAACTATTGGTTCTTCTTTGTTTGAAATCTTGAAAATGTTAATTTTGAGCCTTGTCCTGTCTTTGAGTCCAGGATCAGCAAACTGACATGAATGCTTCTTATTACCATTCATGTGATTTAGTTCCAGTTAAAAGCTAGAAAGTAATGACAAAAAGCCTTGTCATCTAGGTTGTTGTTCCTTATTTGTCATTTGTGAGTGGCTAATAGGCTGTACTTGTTACAGCCAAAATTTATGAAGCATTTGGAAACTTCCATTCCAAACTCTGTCTAATAACTTTCTAACAGCGTCAACTGTTTAAGATGTGCGGAACTATCTGCTCCTTCTGAATAATCCTGCACTGAAAGCACATTTGATGCTGCATGCTTGTTTAATGTATGAAGTGTATATAATTTACTAATGAACCGATGATTTCACTCTGCCTCACATTACTATTATGCTCACGCGCTCGCTGCTGTTCGGGGTGTTGTCTCGCCTGAGGTGAGCAGTGACAGCTCCAGGGAGAGGCTGGGGCTCATGCAACAGACTTTAAAAACATCTGTAAGGACCAATTAGAAAACACGAGCTGTACAGTTGTTAATTCAATGTGTGCTTGGTACTGCAGCATTTCTCTCACCATGACCTTTACTGCTCTGAGTACTTCAAGTATCGTAGCTTGTGGAGAGGGGTGTAGCTTCTCCTGGGGAGTTCATGAATACGTTCTGGCTCATGCTGACTTCTCTTTCTCTCTTTCTGCTCATCTCCCTTGACCTTCTCAAGCTTCTGATGCACGTCTTACACGTTTTCATTGGCTCACTGGCTCTCGGCCAGTGGCTGTCAGCCTGCATTTTTCAGCCTTTGTTGACACAGATGAACAATCGCAGTGGATTACTCAGTTGCTGCCCTCTCCACTTCCTAATCCATTTGCATGATAGCATCTATTTTCCTTTTAAGAGGGAGCTTTGTTTGAATTTCAGACTGAGAACATTTCTGGGTATTTACTGTATTATTAGCCAGAGATTTATTCTAATAGAAAAACACAGCATGACAGTCTGCATTTGCCAGAATGTGGTAAATATGTATACATTTTTTTATTTTTGTTTTTTTTTTCAGGCATATAATTGCTTTCCTCAGCCACTTTATTGAAATCCCTTCACTGACAAATACATTGCTTTAAAGGAGAAATCCTTCTTTTTTTCTTCTTTTGCAGGTAGCATCAGTGCAAATGTGTGACGTGGTGAATGAGATTGAGCTGGAGAAAGAACGATGTGAAAACAGCACCTCTGGGAACGTCACATCAGGTGATTCATGTAAACATTTCTCCATCCCCGTTGCTGTATGATGTGTGCAGGAGCCTGTTTAGAGGAAATAAAAAGCAGCAAGAGGTGATAAAGACAAAGGTAATGTCATACGCTGGGAGATTCTGTAGATAAAACACTGTTATTGCAAGCGGAGACAGGGTATACATACTTTTGGTGAGTCTGACACAGCTGATTCCTACAATAACGTATAAGTTCAGCCTTGAAAGAAATGAATTCTATATTTGGGTAGATATTAATATTTCCTCAAAATGTTTAATATTAAGTATACATTAACGTCTCTGGTTAATTTGAAACACCCAGGTAAAACTAATACAGTCTGATATATGATGAAAATAAATTAAGTTAATAACAAAACAATACAAAGAATATTATAGCAATTTCCTTTTTTTTTTTGTATTGAATTAACTTCTGCAGTTGTCTATGTCTAAGAAGTAGAATTGCAACATGCTTGTCTTATGATCATTTCAATCAATGACAGTTGGCTAAATAGCAGAAACACCACCTATACATGAGTGGAACAACATCCCAAACTGCACCCTATAACTGATTATGTACATAACATTAAAAACACTGCCCCGCAACAGTATTAATTCTCTCTTTCTCACTTCTTGCTTTAGAACTTGATTCAGAATCACCCCTTCCTTTTTCATGTGTTTTAAAGCAATTGTTGTTTGTACATCTATGGCTACATTGCAGGCAGGAAGTGCTAAACCTAATGTAGCAGAACATTGTATTCGTGCCATGGACACCTAGTTTCTGGAGTTTTAAAAGGCACCATGCACTTCAAAAAGTTCTCACAGAGAGTTAAGACATTTAAATGATATATGGATCCAAAATACAGTGCTCTGTTTTTGATTTTGAGCATGCCATACTCGCTCAAGTTCAGTAAGATTATTAGTTCTCACGTTTTATCTGATGTGAAGTAAGTAACCATGGAATGTCTGGAATAAAGACGGTATGACCTCCACTCTGATGTCCTTCAATAGGTGCACAAAATAAAACAAGTGTATGGGTTTTCTTTCATTCCTGTGATCATATTTTAAACACCATTGATGGTGTCACTAATTTCAATAAAGAAGTCCCTGTACAAACTTGACATGCTTGAATATATGTAGTGAATATACATGGGTGGACTGTGTGGAAACTGCTTTCTTTAGCTCTGCAATGACTAAAATTTCTACTCCCCTGTCTGCTTCCTCAACAGGAAGGCAGTGGAAGTTGCACTGTGGGGTCACATCCTGAATAGATTAATTAGCAGAATGGGCCTTTTAAGTTCACAATGTATGGTTGTGCAACATATTAGAAATAGGAATTTTTCAGCTTGTCCTTGCTTTCCTTGAAATGAACGAACAAAAAGGAGCGTCTGTATTGTGGCACTAATGTAGCATTAACCACGTCACACAATGACTCTTGAGTCTTGCACGGACTTGAAATTTGTCCTGAAGAATCTGCTTGTGCTCCGGCCAAAAAAAAAGCCAGATTTCCTGTGTGTCTGACCCTCGGAACACAGTTTGTTTTGGATATAGCTCTTTGCTTGTGTGTGTGTGTATTATTTCACACTTTACTAACCTTCACAGGGGTGTCATGGGTCAGAGGAAGATGCTGTTGACCAACGCAAGGTTGTGACTTTCATTTCGAACACAGAGAAGAGTTTTTAAAAAAAAGTTTAAAAAGATTTGATTTCATTCGCGCTCCGAGTATCGCTGAAAAATTTATCTAGTGGAGCAATAACTCTTTGTACAGTCTGTATACCATGTGCTTGTCTACACCTCAGAAGAAGCCGTCAGATGAGGTAAACAGATTTAAGCTTGTAGGCAAATGCTACTGAGACAAAGGGAGGAGTGATGCTCAGGAAGGCTAAAAGTTCAACCCAAACAAGACTAATGTGTTACTGATCTGTTGAAATAAAACTTTCAAACAAGAATGAAAGCTGTCTCTTGAACAGAAATTCACTGCAACCTGACTAATGTACATTTCAAATAATCATTCATTCTGAAGATGCAGATTGTATCCAGCATTAACTTCTCTGTAAACCACTGAAGGTGACACAGGACTTTACCTAATAATTATGAATTATTGCGTGTGAATGCACCAGTTTGCTTTATCATTGTCATCTCTTTGTGTGTCTGTCACAATTTGAGTGCTACCACGTTAGCATCATTCTGTCCTCTTCTGTCAGGTTGCCAAGGCATGTGGGACATCATCGCTTGTTGGCCCTCAGCCAAAGTCGGAGAGGTGGTGACAATAACCTGCCCCACGTACTTCAGTTACTTCAGTGACCAACAGAGAGGTAAAGTCACTTACATGAGTTCAACACTGCAGTAAATAACTATATGAATCAATACTTTCTGAGGGCCATATTGCTCTAATCTGGTCACTTGACTCACCAGGATTTATATCTTTGGCTCAGGTTCTCGATCGCCACCTTTAGGGTACAATAAGTGGTATATTTACGCCTGTAACCATTTAACTACTATATGTGCCCATTTTTAAACTTGGAATTATTGGATTGAATTATTAGGATTAAATTAGTTCATGATGCAAATGTTTTTTGGGATTATATGAAAAACTGTGAAGTGTTTTAAATAGGAAAAATATTTATACGCCACCAATATTTAAATTTTAGTCTAATTTACCTAAATTGGCACAGTCAGAACATGCCTCACAAAATTCATCACACATGTTTATCTTCCAATGGAATTGGTAAATGTTACACATTTATGTAGTGCTACTTTCTAACCTCCACGTGCTTCTCATTCACCCACAGAGACACCTATGCAGCACTTCTTATCATATATGTATGCAGTCCATCTCGTATGCTATGATTTTTCTCTTCAATCACATGTCAGTGAACATATATGGGGCTATTTGTGGTTTGGGTGTCTTGCCTGAGGAAACAATGATGCGCTGGGGATTGAACCTCCGGCCTCCTGGTTGGAAAAACTACCAGCTGAGCCACAGCTACCTGAAATCAGTGGCAAAACTGTCAAACAGGTCGTGATGCCATAAGTCAGCGACACTTTAATGTATTCAGAAAAATACTTGGTACACAGACTAGAGCAAGCATAGAAAGTTTTCAGTATTTGATGATAATGGAGCGCTACAATTTCAGTTGCCTTGTAACTGATCCTAACAAATAGCGTTACATGAATTAAGAATTTTTAAAACTACTTCCTATACTAGCCTTTTTGAAATTATCTGCAGAGCAGCCAAACAAGAAGTAAGATCAAGTCTTCCAAAATAAACGTTACTTGACAACTGCAATAAGCAAAATCATCTTATCATTGCTGAAAGCCGTGTTTATAACACGATCAAACCACTTCTGTATCCACTTATTCAGGGTCATAGGGGGCTGGACCCTAACCCAGCTACCATTGGCCGAGAAGCAGGGTGCACTCATAACTGGTCAGCAGTACATCACACGGCCAATACAGTGACAAATGAGACAAACAACCATTGTGTGCTCACACTCTCTCCTCCCGTCAATTTAGAATCACCACTTACCCTGACACGCATGTCCTTGGACTGTGGGAGGAAACCGGAGTACCCGTAGAAAACCCACACATGCATGGGGAGAACATTCAAACCTAGCCAGCCTTCAGAACTGTGGAACCTTCTATCTGTGAGGCAAATGTTCTTACCAGCAAAATGCGAAATTTTTAAAATATCTCCACTTTTTAATAAAATGATTAAGTTTTGGCAAACAAATCTACAGGTGCAAAAATTCGACCTTATTTTGTTGTCAGTATATTATTCTATTATTCACTCCCAGTTAATTTATTTTCATTCTCATTCATTTCATTTTGTTTTTTCAGCCGTGAGCATTTAGATATTTCAAAGTATTTTTGAATATAGTCTAGCCATTTGGACAGACACAGATGAGAGACCGTACTGCCTGCTTACAAATGAGTATTTAAGATCTCGAAGCCAACAAAACATCAATGAACATCCCACGAAAAGTCAAAAGGTAACAACTCTCAAGAAAGAAAAGCAGATATTGATTCATTAGCCATGCTTAAACGGTGGATAAGTCAGTGTAATTTACTAATCTATGAACTTTCAAAACTTTTTAACATTCGTGTATTTTTAATTAGAAAGATGAATACTGGGGCTTTAAAAAGCAGTTCCCTTTGGACAATGACAAGAATAACATAGAACCTGGGAATTAATGTCTTTAAATGTTAGTATATTAGTCAGGTCAACATAGTCGAGCTTTATCCAGGGGACTGTGGACACTCTGTAATGTTAACAAGAGCTAATAATTATCCATATTTCTCTTAGTGATATATTTGCACTTTATATATCTAGTGTTTTTGTCTCTATAGTCGCACACAGACCAGCATGTTTGAGGGGGGGGCACAATCACCCCGGTACAAACATGAAAAGAAACGTGAGATAATTTGTTATCCTAAAAGAATAAATAGAAACATTACCAAATTATTTTCTAATGTGTAGTGGCACTAAATGCGTTTCCCTATCACCTTTTATCTCAATAAGGAGCCAGTGCGTTTCAGTTTCAGCTCTCTTTACACAGACAATTGAAATATATATTAGATAAGAGGAGAAAAATGGATAGATGGAAACAATATTATGCTATTGTTATTTTGGTCTTACCTCAGAGGAGACATAATTTCTGTTTTCTCAGTTTTATATCACACTTCTTGCTGGTTAATTTCCTTTCATATAATTTCCCTTTCAATGTACTTTTACCTTCCTGTGCTTGCACTGTCAAAGCTTTGGATGCACAAATAGAGACCTACGACATGCCTTGTCATGAATTTAGAAAGAGAGGAATACACTGACAAAGACATATAGACGTATTTATCCATGCTGCTGTCAGACATTAACTGGGTTCACTTTGCAGTTTTCAATTTGCTTTTTGGAGGTTGTTAATAAGAAAGTTTTAGTGGAAATGGCAACGATTTACAGAAAAACATCCACTCATGCACAAAAACGTTTTTATGGTTTGACATAAAAACCCAAATATTACCAGAGATTAAATTATTTCCATAATAAGAGCATTTGCCATTCTCCTCTTTCTCCACCAGGTTTATTACTGGTTAGGACAACTACTACTTCTACTGAATTACAACTGCCAGCTATGTAGCCTATACCACGTCTCTGGCGATATTACGCAGTTTATTTATTTGCCTCAATTCAGGCAGTGAAAATGTGTTTAAGTCACTTTTTAGTTATTTGTTGTGGCTTTTCAAAAGTTTCCTTCAGACTTGTCACTATGGCAACCTGGCTGTCCAAAGCTTGTTTAGGTTGTATTTAATTTCATAGTGAAAGTAATATAATATTCATATAAAGTTCATTACAGTAATATCCAACTTTTGCTAAATTTTGTTTGAAATTGGCACTCTTTTCCAGCTACCACCTATCTTGTATGAGCATAATTTGGAGCTCCTCAGTAATTATTGGGTGGAAAGTAGCCCTTTAAAGTAAACGTGGTCCTTTATGGATCATTAGAATATATTTTTACAAGCTATGTAAACGGTCTGACTGACATTCAAGTGACTTGAGCTGGAAAAACAGCTGTGCGTAAAGTACTAACTTTATGGGATTCTGACTAATGGCAGATGTATTGGAAATTAAGAACGACTACTCAGTCAAAGAGTCATTCACATGGACTCTTAGCCCAGTAAACAGGAAGCTAAATGAAGGCACCTCGGGCCTCACTGTTGATATTCCACCACCTCCTAATCCTCGTGGACTCACAGGCAGAGCTTCTCAGTGTCCCAGAACTGTTTATATCAAGTTCCAAATGTTATTACAGTGCTGGAAGTATTTAGTAATTTTACTGGGGTAAAAAGTACAAATACAACACTAAAAAACAAGCATTCAAAATTATACTTGTATGTGTATATAAGTGTTGGTGTTTTACTATTATAAATTCTATTAAGCATGTGACTGCTGCATATCACATTTTACTGCTGTAGGTGTTTAAGGCTGATTTCAGTTTAACTTAACTTTACTTATTATACAGTTGGGTAATTAAATCTTCTATACTGCATATTTTTCTTCAGACCGTTTTATGTTTGTTTCCAGTTTTCTGACAATGTATTTTTCATCTAATCCACAAGTGGCGTTAGCTTTCTGAACCTTTAAATCCTTAAGTTCATATCAATTATTTACAAGTCAACCGAGGGACCTGTTTTTTTTTTTTGTTTGTTTGTTTTTTTTTCTTCCCTGCACAGGAAGGATATGAAAATGTATAATCTTAAAAGTAGCAGCTGTCAGACAAATGCAGTTCAGGAAAAAAGTGCTTCCTTTTGGTGGTGTGGAGTGAATAAATTAGGTTATAAACCTTTGCAAGTGTGCCACTAAAAGCTTTTTTTTCACTTTCTGCTTCACTTTAGGAGATAAAAGGTATATGATTACGGTTAGAAAAATACACATGGTTAATGCTTGCACGTTTATATATTCATTCACACCTTTATGGTAATGTCACATGGATGCCAACACATTTGTCGCCATCTCACTATTTTCATCTCAGAATTGGGACACCTCTACATTTTGGATATGTCGACAAATGTTCTTGTTACCAATTTTCTTGTGAGACTGGGGAGGTGGAGCAAGGGCTAGGGCAGGATTTACTTTTTTGAAAATAATAGTGATTATTTTAGTGAGGCATTTTTCGTGAGCGCCTTTCCAGTGTTATTTTATTAATTTTTTTAAATGACTATTTTCTATCTCAGCTTTAAATATCAGACTTGTTATTTCTCTGCATGACCTCCAGACCTCACAGTCCTCCGCTAATTCACACCTGTTGCTTCTTCTCATTTTCAAGTTTTAGAGGTGATTGTACTTCTGACCATGTCACTCTGAAACGGACTCTCATCATACCCATCATTAGATCTCTCTGACTTTCTCTTTTGAACTCTTTAATCATATACAGTGGTTTCATCGGTTTAGTTGCTGTAATAATTTGATGCTCTAAATTTAGTAAAAGTCTGAGCAGCACTTAAATCTATTTTTATATTCTAATGTGTCTCAATCGTCCGTTCTCAAATAATCATAATCAAACCCATGTCACAGAGTAAAAGTGCAATGCACCAGTTGAAGATGCAGCCTGACCCAAACCTCTCCTTTATCTTCCTCTATGAGAATCATTTTCAAATTGGTGCAGTGATAGATATCCATTCAGCATCTCTGGGCTTTTTTTCCTGCTCTTCTTGTGCTCCTGCCTGTGTGACCCATCAAGTCAGTGCTCATTTTTCCTCCCTGACTGAGAGATGTGCTAAAACCCAGATATTGACAGCTCTATGGGATACAAAATGATAGAGCTTTTACTGTTAGGGAACCACTTACACTAACGGATAAAAAAAAAAAATACAGATATATATATATACACAGGCTCCAAGGAGATTAGTGTGATATTTAATCCTGCATTTACATTACATTTCAGCTGATTTTCAATCATAAAAGGGCACATTTGCACAAACATTAAATCCTGCCTGCATCAATCTTTTGTACCTTATGTTCAACTCTATGGTATCATTTATCAAATATACTACAAGCAAACAGGACAGCTATGTATTTTAGCCTTCTTTCATTTCATATTCTGTCATCTTTCTTTGTCCTTACTCAGCAAGTTTCCAATGTTTGTTTTTTTTTCTTGCAACACTCTTCCATTTATTCTTATCAGGTTGCATTAAAAACCTTTAGCGAAACATGGGTGAGCTCTTTCGCCTTTGCTCTTTCACCTTTGCATATTTTGTGGGTGTGAAAAGCTTCTTAAACAGCCAGTAAAATCCCTCCTTGAGCTATTTGTGAATCCTGGACCTGCATGGAGGCATTAACACCTTCAAGAGTAAACCAGCAAATTAGAGACCCATTAGGAGGATGCACTCTCTGTTGTATTGATGGCACATCAATAACAGCCTAAAGTAGAAACAAATAAAGAAATCTAGTTAGGGTTTAAGTGGATTTTCAAGATTACAACCAGTGCATTTTCATTTCAAAACAGGTAAAAAATAGTTTAATATTGTTGAACTGTACATTTCAGCATTTTAACTATTAATTACATAATTTGGCCTGTTTTTTTTCACCTTGATGACATGGGGTGCACTCATTTAAAACATAAACCAGTGACTTGCTTCGAATATGCCAGACTGTTGATGGCATTTCAATATTGTTCTATCTTTTTAGATTATTAGGACCAGGTTCTTTATGTGCTAGATGTAGTTTTGATTAAACTTAGGCTACAAAACCTTTAAAACATGTGCTGCATGCTTAAATTACGTCTCAGTTTTCCTGGTGTTAAATTGATTGGTTTTCTGATTCTTCTTCCAACAACAATGAAAAGCAATATTTTCTTACTGGGGCAACTACAGATGATGGCTGCATTGTCTGCTACACTTTACCAACTAAAATTGTCTTTGGACAATGACAGTTTGTTCATTTTCCCATGTTTGGTAGGTATCTGGATTTAGTGTTTTTATTCAAATTTTTATTTTCATGTCCACAGGAAGAATGAAAATGATTTATTTTTGACATCCCTTTGCATTTGTTTGCAATTATTTTTCCAAATCAGCAATAGCATGTCAAAACTATAAAAAGTTGCTGTTTTCATGGCTGTTTTTATATGTTTAGCTTTCCATAGATGTCAAATAAGTCACCCTGGTTTGAAGATTTAAATCTGTATTAGTCTTTTATGGCTCTGTGGGGCAAAGAATGAGCATCACATGTGCATCCACAGTGACATTATTAATGTATGGTATGAACTTTGTAAATGAAGAAAACAATTAAATGTCTGTATCACACCATAACTTGTCAAATTTGTTGAAAACATTGATGGACTTGACACTATTTTACACAAGCTGCAAAAACAATTTGAAAAATATTATTACTGCAACAAATCAAGACAATAACCCACTAAATGAATCTCTACAAAATAAATTCTTCAAAGGTTGCTTAAGAAAAGGGGTTGAGGATTGAGCATCTCCTTGAGCGTGCGTAGATTCGATCTATGATGTGTTTGCGGAGATGGATCCAGAGAGAGGAGACATGAATGATCTGTTTCTCGGTAGTGGTGTCGACAGGAGAGCTGAGGTTTTGTGAAGGAATGTGATGGAGCAGGTCAGTGAAGGGTGAGGGCACCTGATTATGGTAAAAAGTGGGTTGTGGGACAAGAGTGATAGTGAGTGCTCAGGCATGACGTCAAGTTCTGGTGGTTATGTAAGCCTTTGGACAATCTGCGAGAAGTCGACCATTGCCCTTTACTCATTTTCATATATCAGTCTGGATCACCTTTAAATTCAAGTCATTTTCACCCTTCAGCTCATCACATTCTGACTTTTCCCCGGAGCAAAGAGTGTCACTTTTTCATGTGCCAGGTTTTCAGGCCAGCCTGACAACAACAAATATCAGGACGAAGTTTTCTGCTATAAAATGCATTTAAACTATGTTTTCTCAAGTTGAATAAGGGACTAAGAAGTACTTTAACAGCATAAAGGACAATTAAAAAAAAAGACTAATTGTGCCAAAGATGGACTTGAACACGAGTGTCATGCCTGAGTCTGGTGTCAATCCCCCGCCTCCCCTCTGACCTCATCACATTGTCGTTTCAATTGTTCAGAAACCAGCAGTGTAGAGCTCTGTTTTCCAGTCAACGCTTACAATTAGCATAGCCAGTGCATCATTTATAGTAGACAAGAGTCATGTGTGCCTTTTAGATGTCCACTGTCTTAATTCTCTTTCACTTTTAAATGGGGGGGGGGGGGGGGTCTTGTATTGCCGAAATTAATTCTTGGTCCCATGCTTCACATTTATTCTGGAGCTTGCTGTCAAAAGTTGAGCCATCGATGTGTCCTGACTGATTACGTTTCTTATCTTGTGTAACATCTTGCCGTTTCAATCTTGTCAGACCATCACAGAAGGATAATTGCCAATATGCAACTGTATAGCAATCCCCCTGTATGCTGTAAACTGATGCAAAGGACTCTTGACCAGTTGTCAGTGTATGACGTGTTGGGGATAGCAATATTATTTCGAATTAAGACTGTCATGACATAAAGTACAGAAATGTCCTCCATTCTGATATGAGGCATTAATGAGCCCACACCTGTAATACTGACCTCACATGATCGTCCCTGAAGTAAGTGAAGGATTTTATTTTCAGGCAATCTCTTACTTATAACAGTTTGATTCAAAGAGCCAACATAATGTTTTCATAGTAAAAATGCAATTTCAACATGATTTTTATCAATCAGCTGAGTTTTGTCAGACCAGGAGAAGTTTTGGAAATTAGAATCAGATAGTCATCCCTCCATATTTTCACAGAGAAGATATTCATGACCTTTATCTTCTATTCATTAGCATCCTTTTTTTGCTTAATCCCTGTCCTCTGGCCCTTTGATTAAAAACACGACCGACTTTTATCTTTATCTGCTCCTGTGTAATTGCCTTACCTTTGATGAGAGATATCAGTAAAGAGTAATAGCTTTTACCTTGATTCAACTTACCTTTTTTATTGCGAAAGTTCATTTGCCCTCTTACTTTCTATTTTTGACATGTCACAGCAGCAGCCATGAAACTAATTTACTGGATATCTGTATCTTCTGGGATCATAGGCCTGCTGCCCGCTGTGATTACCACAGCTTCTGCCACTCAGTAAGTCTGTTCCACAACACAGAGTTGGTCTGCAATCCACCCATGTGCACTGATGCTCACTCTGGTCATGTTCTGCCAAGTCAAAGGACTTTTCATCAACTTGCACACACTTTACTGAGAGTAATTGCACCCTAAATACCATTACAGGGACTTGCTTTTTGTCCTTTTGTACTACCCATCAGCTGACAATCCATGCCACAGAGAAAGTGGGGGCATCAAACTTAAACTTGACATCTCGTTTCTAAGGAAACTCTGCCACAAGCATTTTTTTCTGGAATTTTCTGGAACAATCGGTATAAGCAAAATGAATCAGCTGTAGTAAACCTGATATCTGAGGAAGCTCATTACTCACAAATAAAATACAGTCAGCAAAAGTTAATCACACACTTTCTTCTCCGACCAGAACTAATGTATTTATTATGATCCCAGTGTTTTTTCTCTGATGACCAACAGGGATGGCCCACATCTGTATTCCTTGAGCATTCTTGTCTTCATGCACTGAATCAGCCTCATGCTGTTTCAGCACAGTCTGATTCAACAGCCTATTTGTGAAGCTTAAAGGAGACATAACCATTTTTTTATTTTTTTTTCACAAGTTGAAATATTTGCCTGAGGTCTTAATGAAATGTCTGACATGCTTTAATCAAAAGACCGTGGTTAGACAGTGGAACTCTACCTTTCATAACCAAGAATTTGCTACTGTTTTAATAGAAACTTTTGTTGCAAGTGTGAGCAAGTCAACTCCACGTTCTTCCATTAGGTGTATGAGACAATGTCTCCCAAAGCAAAATATTACCTTATGGCAGAACAGTAAATAGCCTGAGAGCTAACACTTGCAATCACAGCTAACCAAGCTTTAATAACCAAACACCAAACTGATGGAAAAGTACTCCACTTGCAGTTAAATTCTTAAATACTTTCCTCATGTGCACCTCAGCCATTAACAGTTGGTACTAATGCCTGGTTTAGGCACAAGAGGGACATCACTAGACATGTTCTGGCAAAACACAGCAAGTCAATGCTACATTCAAAACATATCGACTCCATAAACCCTGGGCTTCACCTTCACTCTGTTCCTCTGTTATATTTGTTTCTTGCCGGTACTGTTAAGAACTGTGTTGCTTCTGGTTTCCACTGGTTATGCATTTCATCTATTTAAAGATTAATTGGAAACTAGAATTTTCAACTTCAGACAGGGGAAAAAAAAAATCAATAAAGCCAGTAAGAAGTTGGGTATTCTTGTTGGGATGTACAAGAAAACCCTTAAAAATTGAGCTCTTATATTTCTCAAGTTGACTGACTTGTAAAACTGCTGATGAGAATGTGCTGTTAGCAACAAAACAGTAAGCAAAAGAGAAAGAATTTAAACTTTCCTCTCCCAAGGTTAGAGAATATAGTGAATATTCCCACTCTAAGCTTGAAGTAGTGAACAGATCACTGATCTGAAAATCTGAACAGTTCACTGAGTGACATATTTTCAAATGTAAGTGGCCGCAAACAAAGTGCCAGTATGGAGTTTAGTTAAGTCTGCGGTGACTTCAGACACCCAAATACATGCTTTACGTTTTTAAAAATGGGCATTTGTGTGAAGATTTGAAAAAAGAGAGTGCTCATAAAATGTATGATAATTATAACTGTAACAATTATAATAAACTTAGTTGACATGGCAGTTCTTAAAAGTGATGAAAAAGGGTTTCATAATTAAAAAATGACCCCAAAAAAAGGATAAAGTATATAAACTATAATATTCCAATAAACAAAAATCCTAATAATTTAAAATTAATATCAATGTCATACGATCACAGCAAGTTTTAAGGAAACGTTTAAATGATGATACCGAACCAGTTTGCCTGATGAATGTAGGCAGGTCCACAGGTTCCAGCTAAGCTGAACATCTTCAATGATTCTTTATTGTGAGAGCCATGGCGCCTTATCTGAATGATCATTTACTCTGAAACAACAATCAGGATTTTTTTGTTTTTTGTATTTGACTGCAGTGATCACAGTGATTGACTGAACTTTTTCTTTTATCTATGAAGCCATCAAAACGTGGGGCTCATTTCCTAAAAGTTGCCATCTGTTATTTTCTGGTTTCCCTAATCTCAAACAAGTCATTCGGTTCTCCTTGACATCAGCCATTGACTTTACTTCTAGCTTTGTCGTGTGTGGGTAGTTGATAGAGGGCACCTGATGAAAGCTTTATTTTTATTTTTTTTTTTTTTATAAAAAAACAACTTGGAAGTGATATGAAGTCAAATATTTGCTTTTGCCTCTCAGCAACTTCATCATACTGACATGTAAAATTGAGAATGAGTTTCTCTGAACCAAGAGGACATTTAATTGTGAGATATCATTAAGAGAACAGAATGTTGATGGCTACCAGTCATTGAATGTATTCATTTCTGGAAATCTACTGCATGGACACAAAGCTTCTTATTTTTAAAATCAGCTAAAGTTTGGTGTTAAAGTTCCTTCACCAGTGAAGGCAAAGTTGTTAACAAGAGCAGCAAACAGTGCACACAAACTCGGTATGCACAACAAATAAACTGAGACAGAAACAGCTTGAGCTAAAATCCTTGAAAAACATGCAAAGACTGAGAGTTCAGGGACAAATCTCACTAAATCCACAAACACAAAAACAAATTTAAAACAAACAAAATAAAAAAATCAAATTAAACTTTTGCCACACACAAATGGGCAGTGAAGGAAATATAATATATTTATGTTTTTCTGTCGATCCGATTCATACATTATGCATTTAGACAACTGAGTTATGCTGTGTTACGCTGCTGAGCCACGTCAATGGTGGATTAACTTTTACCACTCATGCTGCCTCTGAACTTTCATACCTGACATCAACAACTGAACAAAGGTGCATCAATCCCAGTTTGAAAGACGCGAGTGTCTGAGGCGTGAGAGAGATGATCCACAGAATGCAATTCCTCTTTCTCACGGGTCATTGTTAGATTCAATATGGCAGTGTCCTGTTGCTGAGTTACAACATTCTATAATCGGCAACTAAATATCTCATTTCTTCCCAGCTCTACAGATGGATGATCTAGAATATGAAATTCATAATTGTTTTAAAGAAGAAGACAAAGGAGACCAACCCCGTTTGCAAAATGCAAAAATGCACTAGATCACTGGGCTCATTTACGAACTCACCAACCCAAACAGATACTTTTACTTGTTCAACTGAGGTCAGTGACACAATCATATCTGTAGAATAGTTTACCAGACAATCCTTTAGGCCAATTGTGGTCCTTCTCCATGGCCTCATCAAATTCTTTCCATCCCTAGTTTTAGCTTCCGCAACCACCGACACTGCAGCCCTTTGGGCCACGCAGTACCTGTCAGCTCCTTGAGGTGACCTCGAAACAATCGGACCCAAGAGGTCTCCTTCTTCAGCTTGACGGTAAACTGAAGTCATCTGTTATGTTAGGAAACCAGAATCTGAAAACTGCTTGCTGTCACTCGTGCTACACTTTGTGTGAACATATCTGATCAGTCATCACTATCGCATGAATCAGGAGAGATATGGATCAACATGCACTGTCAGACATGTGTAATTCAATTCATGGATAGACTTTTTACAAAGATGAGCTTTTTTACTCCACAGAAGAAATTAGTTTTGTGTTGCATTTCACTTTTTCTTAAATGACTGTGTTGATAGAAGTGGAAGGTGCTTGCATGTGAAATGACGTGCTGCCTTGGGTGACTATTATTGAGTGCTGTAGAGTTGTCGCTTTGTGTGAAAATGGCTCAACGGGGCGGCAGAAGACGTCGCTACCTGAAAGCATTCTCACAAAACCTCCCTTCTGCATGCGGATTCACAGATTACGCTGTTAGTCATGTAATGGGACTGTCAAAGGTGGCTTCTGAAAGCTGCTCCTCTTCTCTGGCATTTGTAGATCCACGTTTGGTTTCTGGCTGTGCAAACAATCAAAACCCAGCAGATTATGAGACTGGGAAGTCACATCTGACAATTCTGCTGGTGTCTCTGTTGAAATAGTTTTTTTTTAATTAAGAAAAAGTCTTGGGAGTAGAGCTGTTGAACAAGTTTGTTCCTAAGGCAGAGTTGAAGATGTTGTTTGAGCTTAGACTGGCAGGAAATGTTGTACTCTAGAGTGGGAGTTATTTTGTAAAATCACTTTGTATGTAACACTAAAACTGCAATCCTAACAAGTATTTTCTACTGGGGAATGCTGTGATGATGCATGCCCAAACTATTGCTTTCTTACCAAGAATTAAAAATAGACAGCACAAAATCTGCAGTTCTATCACATGAGGTTTTATCAAAGTAATTAATTGAATCGAAGCTTTTTGCCCAGACTACAAAAGCACACTGGCCTCTTTAATTATCTTGGCCAGGGATGTTGATTTGACATTGATTATAAAATAATAAAAAAATAAAAAAATAAAAAAAATGGTACTAAATTAAGACAACTCTGGCAAATTTGCAAACATCCTCTAAACACAATGATTACATGCAGCGCCAACTGAGACAGACAACCTGACATTTCAATCACACAATGACCTTGTGCTGCACAGTTTTTGCACCTCAGTGCATTGCTGGCATGTGATAACATTTGGTTGTAATTGGTTATGTTTACAAGCACGGGGCAGTTAAGCTGTCAGTCACACTGGGGTCCAGGTTTCATTCAGATTTAAGCTGTTTACACAAACCTTTGATGCTCCATAAATTAATAAAACATGAATTTGTTCCATGAATAAACCGAATAACAGCCCATTTCTGTTACTTATACAGAGAGTTTCTGAAAGCAGGTTAACAAAATGACAATGTATCATTTATTTACAATGTGTTTTAATTATGGATTTGTGGCAATTTTAAGTAACTTCAAGCTTGTTTATTAAATAAACATCTTTATGATTCATTTCATTATACTGAATAGAGATACATAAAGTTGTGTTGACTACAGTAGACAATGAGGGATTTCATTCAGATATATTTCTCACCACAATGTAACTGAGAAAGCTAATTTGACACTTAATAAAACTGATTAACTTTTAAACATCACGGTGCATGATTGGTAATATTTGTTTTCATATGTCATTTCTTGCTGGAAGCTTTTTAATCGTTTTCAGGAGCAGATAAAACTAATTTTTTCAATATCTGAAATAGTCTAGTGTTTCTCTGCAGGCACAAGTCAGTAGTGGCTAACATTCAAAGTCTTAGAGTGTCTTACACAGGCTGTTTTGAACAAGTTTTAAACCCGTTGGGCAGATGAAAAAGCAAACTGGGTGGCTGTGACCTTTTTATTTCTACTCTCCTCCAGGTAACCTGTCCAAAAACTGCACAGCAAACGGCTGGACAGAGATGCATCCTATTGACATTGCTGTGAACTGTGGATACAATCTCAACAGCACCAGTGATGATGTGAGTAAATTGCTAACGTCTAAAAGCTGCTCTAGAGTTCCCATGATGAATAACAAAATGCTACAGTGCAGCGGGAGACCATGTCAAGAGCCAGTGGGCAGGAAAAATTGAATGAGAGCATCTTTTCTTTGCTCTGTGGGTGGGTGTTCTTGGGTCTATCAGGAAAATGGCTGTATTGATTTTCGGTTTGATGACTCTCATGTTTGGTTAATATTTTCCTTTTGCATTTAGTGACTAGTGTGTTAATCTGGATGGTTAAACTAAGAGAAAAAATAATTAAGTTTGCATCAATGTCATTGGAAATGTTTTATTTAAGAGAGGCATTTTAGGTAATTCGTTTAGTAGCTTTATTAGCAAAAGTTCAACGGACAACTGGGATTCTTGTGATGTGGATTTTAAGTGTGAAGCGACCAGTTGATCTCACACAGATAAATTAATCAGCCAACACTACTTAGCCTTGCATTAGCAAGGCCGTAATCGCATTGTGTTAAAACTGCACTGCAGCTTCTGCATTGTCTTGAACTCCAAGCCATGAGTAACCTTTTTCCGAAAAGCTTAGAAATTATTTTGCTCTTTGTTTTGTGCTCACAAAAAACTAATTCTATCGTTGCATCTAGAAAACGTTGGTCATTTTTCCGGTGAGGTAACATCAGGTGAGGACGTATTTTCTTTGACCAAAAAAGACAGTCTTGGTGATTACATGTTACTGTATTTATATTTTCTTACTTGACCTGTGATATCTGTGTCCAGTGCAACAAAGCAGCTAATTGATCATGGCCCCTGTCAATTATTTCAACATGTTTCATGGGTTGAAAAGGTTCTCCTTTTTTTTTTTGCCACTTCTTCAGCTTATTTTCACACAGTTACTGCTGCTTTAACAGATTAAGTGTAAAAATATTGTCATAGACTTTCTACAAAATGTGGAAGTTCTACAACACTAAAGAAGATCATGTCCCCACGTTGTCTGAATTTGCCTGTGGGTTGCTTTTGAATTGCTTTTGTTTCTCTGAAAGTATTTATTGCCTTCAAATAAAGAATTCAAGACCTGTAGGCAAAGACATTGTGACTGTAATAAAAAATGAATTTTTCATTGTTTGATTAAGCAGGCACATCCTCAGTGCACAATACACTTGACTTTCGTTTACAAGACTAGGTCAGTTAGTTATTCCTTCTGGTTCTATCAGGCGTTATGAGACGTTATTCATAATACCTCCCGGGGAAGGAATAAATAAACACACCAAAAGACTTACTTAGTTTTGTTATTCTGCAGTGAGAACTAATCTTGTCTGTGCTGATAAAGGTGGAGCAGGGTGAAGAGTGGATGAGCACTACACGGTAGTAAAAGCTTTCTTGGTGGGCATTGCTCTCTGAGTCACAGAGGCTGCCTCATTAGTATGCCACATAGGAAGTCTGGAGGGACAGATCGGGTGAGGCTCCTTAAAAGGAATTTGATGTCCGTCTCTCTGCATACTTGATATCTCTGTGTTGCAGAGAAAACGAAACTCATTTCCATCGAGTGCAAAACATATAGTGCCATGGCAGTAACACAGTGATGCTAAAGCTGAAATTCCATCGTATATTTGATTTGGACCGCATTCGTGAAATCCAGATATATTACTTTGATTTGGTGAAAGGAAGATGCAAGGCTGTGATTCTAGAAATCCCACAACAATTAAACGTCACATGAGTCATTATATGTGGCATCGTTTTTGCTGTTGTTTATGACATTGGAATAAGACTATAAATAAAACTTTTCACTGCGTTAATTTAATCATAGATTCAACTGTGAATGCAGCGCTTTACATAGAAATGAATGTTTATTCAGTCAAATCTTTGCCAAAGGGCTTGACTGTAACAAACTTTCCCACAATGTTGATTAAGCCTTCAAGCGTCAGGCATATCTCTCCACGTTTCTCAGTATGTTGCCATTTAAAATCTTCGTTGACATTATTGCACGGACAGCCCAGTAACGACTAGTTCTATTGTAACCAGTTTTTGATTGGTTTTCAGGGCTGAAGATGGGGGGGTCTGTCTATATAGAGGGACAGAGCAGGCCACGGTAACTGGAATTATGGTAGAAAAACCTATGATTCCTGCAACAACTCAGACTGCAGTAGATTGATTACAGTCTAAATGAAGAAAAGGGATCAATGGCGAGGCCGAACAGTTAACTGTTCATGCTGCTTTTCTTGCTCCTTGGAGGGGTGTTACAGAAAATTAACTTGCGCACATTAACATTGTTTGTGTAGTTGTGTAGTGTAGTTTCATGCTGATGTTGCTCTGGATTATTTTAATGTAAACCATTGCTATAGTTCAATAAGTAGAGGACTCGCCTCTCAACAACAAGACTTCAGTTCTCCATGTCAGCCTCTGCAGAAAACAAAGAGGTGTTCTTGATGTGACGTCTGATCTGCTCACGGCTGCTGCCACTCACTGAATAGGGTAGATTCAGTGAGATATGTGCTTGTGACAGAGAAGCAAGACCTTAGGCCAGTGGGGTCATACGGGCAATACTCTACTTGTTAACATGGAGTGGTTATACCCTGTCAGTAAAGCAGCTTGAATTGTTGTTGGATGTTTTTGAAAACCGCTTGACAAAATGCATTCTGAATGAGGTCAGCGGATCAAATCCAAACAATCTGTTTTGGGGTTTTTTTGATCTCATGATATGACCACATTAATAAAGTCCAGTGTCCAAAGTGTTCAGTAGTTGGGTCTCTCCAAGTTGTAGTGGAGTCCAGTAGTGGACTTCTTTAACTTTGACGTGATAATGGAAAAAGGTAAATTAGCCTCTTGTAGTTAAGTTTTCTATGAAAAGGTAAGTGGGGTGATAAAAATTTGAATTTCAATTAAAAATAAGAGCCAAGGAAAAAAAAAAAAAATCTGCAGTGATTATTAAGCTGCAATGGTCTGATAAGCTCCACTAAAATAAAAATACTAAGAAACTATTTAATTGGGCACTAAGTTAGTATGTGTCCTCAACAGCCGGATGAGTCATCAACATTTTTAACAATTTTCCAGGAAAACACACAAGATCAAAGAATAACTCCCAAAACCCCATTTTATCTTTGTTGGACCAAACGTTTTTGTAGTTGTAAGAAAGATCATATAAAAACTTGAAATGTAACCAACACAACTTATACTGATGTTGAATACTTAAATGATATTTTGAAAGATGTGTATCCCCCTATTTTTTCCTCATTTCAGGGAAAGTTTTTCTGGCAAGTGAAGATTGGTTACACCGTTGGCCACAGTGTTTCGCTCATCTCTCTTACCACAGCTATTGGGATCCTCTGCATCTTTAGGTATGTTAAGAAATGATGAACTGCTATTATATATTATATATTATTCTCTGAATATAACTTTACAAGTTACAGCTGGGCAACTTTCATATTTTGAATCAAATCAACCATAGATTACTCAAAAGTCTGTGTATTCATGACCATTACCTGAGACTTGTTGTGTTAAAAACAATTGGGCTTGCAGTGCGAAGACATAGTTAAGTTCAGCAAAGCACATGCAACACAAACGTTCCCAGTGTGAAGCTGGCTTCACTTCTCTACTGTACCCTCACTCATGAATGGTTAGGTTAGGAGTTAAATATACATGGTTATGGTTAGAATTATTGTTATGTCTAGTCGTATATGTTACAAAATACATGATCAGGCAGTATATAGTTCTTATAACTTACACATTTTAACGTGAATGCATCATGATTTGTGTCATGTCGCGTGAAGATTGCCCAACAAAAAACAACAGCCTGGGGATATGTTTCCATCTCACAATTCCTTATTTTTTTGTGAAATGACGCGTCTCAGACAAATACACAAATGGACATATCACACGTTTTCCGGTGAGACTGGGCAATGCAGTTGGCTGTTTCGTGAACAGATCAAAGAATGGAATAAAAAAAGAATTCTTCACTGACCCAGTTCAAACATTATGTTGATATCATTCGTGCCGGGTGATTTGACATGGATGACGTGACAAATTATACATCCTAGGGTCACACATCGAGATTAAGCACTCTTCAGTAGGATTTGCCCGTCTCGGATCAGTGCAGCTTTACGCTCGTGCACAAAAAACAGGCTTACGTTGAACCATAAAAGATGAGACGAGAGATACAAATACTCTCAAAATAGAGTGTCACTCAAACTTAATGACCCTTGATCTTTTCATGCCGCACATCTGCAGCCTTTTGGAGGATATAAAGGAAATGAAATAAAATGTTATGTTTGCTGTTTCATATGTCAGGGATGGACTGCAAGCTGCTTGAATCCAACTGCAATTTTGATATCAAGAATAAATGAGATTGCAGCTTTAGACTGCAGTGGCTCACTGTAATCTCAAAGGGCATTTATGATTTGTGGTATTTTTTTTCTATTGTTTTTTTTTTTGTTGTTGTTAAGATATTATCACAGTGGACTGTTATTTCCATATAACCACATGTGAATGGGTGGTGATGATTTGGGCACATGGTGTACCTCATCCTGTGTACTTTATTATGTCATTGAATTCACCTTAAATAAGTTATTTTGTCAGCAGTCCTCTGTGCTCACATCATCTCCCTCAATCTATTACAAAAGTAATGTAATATAACTGTTATTTTCTCCATGCAAGCACTCGCTCTCTATACCCACTCATTTCTGCTCAGGATCTCACTGATGGATGTCATTAAACACTAATTTTCCCTTATTTTACCAGAAATTGTTTTTTTTTGCTCCACATATTTCATCCTTTCCTGCCTTTATACCACTGCAATCTGTCTCACCGAGATAGTTACTGAACACAGGTACTTTCCCAGTTTTCCACGAAGATGAGACCTAGCTGCAAATATGTGTCCCTCCTGAAAGCTTTGCTCACCCTCATGCACATGCAGAACCAAAAGACTAAGTCAATAAGGAAGAATAAATATGTGAGGGTATGAAATCAAAATACCCTCAGATTTGGGCCATAAGGAAGGTTATGATAAGGCTCTTGGAAGTGGTGGTGGTTGAATAGTAGGTTATCAGTGGGAGATGGTAGGATGGGAGAATAACACCAAAAAACACACAACAGATTGTAGGAAAGGTCCAAAAGTAACGATTTTATTGAACTATAACTTTGATTAAAAAATGTGCCTATGTGAACATTTGTTAAGCAGTTAATGTTAAAGAATTTTATGGAACTACTCACGGTGTCCTTATATTTTTATCACAAACAATGATGTTTATATTTGCAATAAAGACATTGGGCCCTCTTTATGTCAATTTTATTCTACCGCTTGAAAAAAAGATTTACAGTATTTTGCATGCCAGTAAATTGGCTTCATCTACAGGGGAGATTTAAAACGAACCATTTAAAACTCTTTCCTCAAAGTTAATGATCACTGTTGATTCAGTTGTCATTGAGATCATTCAAAATCTGCTCGGGTAAATCTCAACAAACTCGTTAAAGAAGTAGAGCATGAGCAAAGGAAGAGGCCAGATTGGAATGTATTCTCTGAATGCCCTTCTCGCTGGGATTAGTTGTATCTGTGATTTTTATTCCTATTATAAGTCAAAGGGTTTACTTTAAAATAAAAGAGTTTGGCTTTGATAATACAGAAAATATTATTAGAGATGATCAGGAGAAAAGTGAAAAAAAGGAACTTCAAGGGGAGTTTTTTTTCCTCCGCAATCATTTTATCTATTGCACTTGTTTTGTATATTTGTTGTAATCCAAGCCTCCCTGTTCAGTGTTTTGGTCTCTGGTTCGTCTGTATGTACACGATGGCAAATTCCTGCCTTTGAAACTGTTCCCCTTCCTTGTGAGCATCCTCCCACATTGGATCATAAAATAAATGTCATAGTGCAGACAGTAAGGCGACCTCCCACATGAATGCAGAATCCTCCCTGAGATACTTACAAACTCATATGGGCTACAAATTGACTAAGTGTTGGTCCTGTTAATCTCTTTTGTTGGTGTTACTGATGCTCTGTAGGATCTTTAAAGCCTGGGGCTTCACTTCGTTGCTCCATTCCATTGCGTTTTGTTTAGATTTTCAAGACAGAAATGAAGAACTGTGCTGTTAACATTTTGTCATGGTCTACATGTTTTGTTAGTTGGTTTTTGGTTTAAACATTCTTCTTTGGATTTTAGTTTACAATCTTTCGGTTTCATCTTTAAATGGGTTCTTTGTCTGCACCTTCGTTAGTTTTACTTCCCGTTTTATTTCAGAAAGCTTATTCCCTTGTGCATTCTGTTTAGTTTTGCTTACTCCAGGGTTTCTTTTGTTCTTTGCCAATTTTTTATCATCAGTCCTTGTATGTTTTTGTTTTTTTACAGTCTTTTTGGTTCTGCTTTGGCTTCATGACTCTCTGGACTCCCTGAACATGCATCATCTTTATTTTATTTTTGCTTTCGCTTTCCTCTCCTGCCTGTCTCCAGAGAGTCCAGAGAGTTTTTTTTTTTACTACACACAAAACTGTGAGACATTTGAGTTATATTTGTAAGGTTTTTTGTAATCTCTGAGAATTCCATTATTTGTATTTTCAACCGGTTACTGTACACATGTCACCGGGATCAATCCCAATGTACCACTATAATATTTGGGAAATAGCTAATAGCAAAACTAATTTAATATTATTACATTATTTGTGGCGTGTACAGAATAACAAGGAGAGAGTAATAATTATTCAGAACATGTTTCTTGTAACAACTAGAAGTGGTTTTATAATATAGACTTATGCCCATGACTATACATGTAGCATTTCATCTCTCTCATTTTTTTCCTTGGTATGCACCAGATTCAAATTATACTATCCAGTTAAACAGCTGTTATCAGTTTTCACTCCTGTAGATATGAGAGTAAATTGCTTGACTACTAATTGCTACAGTTTGGCCAATCTGAGCCATAATCATAGGGATGATAATTCATAATGGCCATTTAATTTGCTAATAACATTAGAAGCCTATGTTGTAGAATATTTCCTCATAGTTTCACTGGGGCACAAAAGAAGATGTTGATGTCGATTGGTGAGGTAATATATTGTAGCCGAAGAAAACAAGTTTTTCATTTAATAATAGCTGCAAGTTTTCAGGGAATACAAAATCTGGATAACATAATATAATAACTGGCATTTCAGGCTGCTGTAACAGAGTGGGAACAAGCTCTCCTGGGGGAGCTGAAATGAATAAAATAAATTAAACTGTAATGACTCGTATGGTTTACATTAAATGATTGGGCATGTGCTTTATCAGAAGGAAATGTTTCCCTGCCGTGGTAACAAGCTGTTCTGAGATTGAAAAAGAAAAAAAAAATGAGTGGTGTTATTGGAAAATTTGACACAGCCTCTCGTTTATCCCCTAATTATTTCATCTTCTCAAGTATGATAATGTAATCAGGAGGTGAAGAGGTATTCAATAATTGACGCTTGACGGTTTCAAAAATGTTTAGGCATTTGGAAATCATTTCTTATCTCCATTTATGAGTGTGTAAAAGACTATAAAAAAGCATTCAATGTGCTCTGAAGTGGATCCACCCACTCAGCGACTAAACAAACTAGGAGGCTTGATTATGATTCAATGTAGTCTGTGATTTGCTGTCATTCTTAGCTATTAACTCCAGGACATTGGATAATTGGCATGTAGACCCTCTTTATTGAATTGTGTGTCTTGCCTCTTTGTTATGATCTTTATTCTCATATCTCTTTTCTCTTTTTCCCAGGAAGCTTCACTGCACAAGGAATTACATCCACATGCATTTGTTTGTGTCATTCATCCTGAAGGCCATTGCTGTTTTCATCAAGGATGTGGTTCTCTATGAGGTTGGGGAGGTGGACAACTGCTCCTCAGGCTCTGTGAGTTAATTGTTCAAAATATTGCCGTTTGATATGGGAGTTCTGAGCTCAGTGGCTCATGTTTGGTTTCCTAAGAGCTTGAATAAGTTGAACAGAACTCGGTGCATATGCACACTTGAGGCTTTGTTTGAATTGTGCATTGCATATTTCCGAATTAATTTAGTTTACCCATTGCAATCAGAAAAAAGGTTTGTATATTTTTGTAAGCCCAGTTGCAACATCCAGCTGTTTTGTCAGATGCCAAAATTTTCACACATACGACCAATTAAATACATTTTGCTTTGCAAAGTCCAGGAGTTACTTAGATGAAAACAACTTTCACATAGCACATTCAGACCCAGACAGTACAGAGTACAGTACAGAAAGTAATTATGTTCTGATGGTTTATAAATGAGCTCTTGGATTTTTAATTCATCCACATGATTATGTGATCTGTTCTCACAGAGTTGTAATAACAGACGATGTCATACAGTAAATTTGGCCGTACATCGGAGAGCATATAGATGCTGTGACACATTGTAATTGTGTCGATTCTGAAACTGTTTGTTTAAAACAATCTTCATCTCATATAATGTAAATGCCAGGCTTGACATGTAATCATTTCATATCAATTTGTGTCGTAAGTATAAGAAAAAAAAAAAGACAAATAATTGTTTGAAGAAGCCTATGGGGTGCCACAACATTTATCTCTGCTAAGATCTTCTGGTGATGATGGGAGAGTCGGACCGCTGCGTAAAGTCCCCAGCACATCTCATCATAAGGTCTGAACTCTGTGGTGACCAACCCATGTGTGACAATGATGTCTCATGCTCTGTGAACCACTCTAAATCACATGACATTGTCATCTTGAAATATGCCTGTGCATTCGGGGGAAGAAAAAAAATCTATTGATGAAAAAAACCTGATCACTAAGTATGTTCAGGTAGTCAGCTGACCTCATTTTTTGGGCACATAACTATGTTGAACCTAGATCTGGCAAACCAAAGCAACCCCAGATCGTTTATTTTGTTAAATCTGAGTTGACTTAGGTCAGGTGGTGTTTGTGTTATGTAGAGGAGTGGAGAAAAACAAAAGCCTTTTCCAAGTGCAGTATTTGGATATATGCAAGAACCGCAGGGATCCTAAAATGTAATATAGATCAAATAAACATCCATTATTTCATTTCAAGCCTTCAACACAATCTAGAATACATTGTGGAGTAGTGTATGGTCAAACCGCTGATTGTATCATCATGATTTGATACAAAAGCAGTATCCATGAAAGCTTTGAGGAGCAAAATAAAAAGATCTCTGGCTTGTCAATAAGCACATGAGGAAAATTATTGCATTTCATAAAAACAGTGTTCCTCTGGGAAAGATTGGAAGGGATTAGCATATTATTCCCACTAAAGTGTACAATATCTTGTTCAGGTATTTAAAGAATCCAAAGGAATTTCAATACAAAAAGAGGGAAAATTAAGTGCAAAACTAAGTTGTACATGCAATCTCCAGATTCCTCAGACAGCACTACATCAGGAACTATCATTCATTCATGAACTGAATGAATTCATTCATTCATGTTCCACACTATTCTGGGTGGCAGAGGAGCCGGAGCCAATCCCACCTGCTATTGGGCCAAGAGTCAGAGTACAGCCTGTGCAGGTGGCCATACTATCAATAAACAGCTGATATAACCACATCTGCCAGATGTAACTGGGAAATAATTGTCAAGCGCTGTGCAACAAAAAAAAAAAAAAAGGAGCCTGATATTAACATTTTCTAGATGCGGCATCAACTTCTCTGTTCTCAGAGGCATCTGAGATAGATTATCACACCATGGAAAGGTGCATTGTGGTCAGACAAATCAGTATTCAATATTTTTTTGGAAGAAATGGATGTGTTGTGCTCCTGATCAAAGACGAAAAGGATCATCTATAGACTGTTACCTGCAGCAGTGAAAGCCTCAGGCTCTGTGATGGTGTGGGGTTGCATCAGTGTCTTTGATGAAAGTCATTTAAGTTTCTGTGATGGCGGCATTGACGCAGAAAAAAAGTAGTACTGAGATTTTTTTTGAGCAAACTATGATGCATCTATGATGACATCTTTTCCAGGGACATCCATGTATTTTTGTGTTAAATGTTTTGCAGGAAAAAGGAGGTCAAATAAAACCTGAAAGACTTCATCACTTGGTATTTTCAAAGCTAGAACATCTTTTGAGTGTTGTGAGAAGGAATGGCAGTCCTACAAAGTGGTCAAAGTTTTGTTTCCAAACGATTTTTTGCAATCTGTTGCAGACCTGAAAAGGTTTTGAGTTGATTTTAGTTTTTCTCTGGCATGAAACTGGCACTGAAAAAAAAGTACCGAAAGATGCTAAACCACTGAAACTTTGGATAATGTGAAACACACAAGCCACGTATAAGACTTGTATCACCCCACAACATTTTGTTGATGTCCCTCACCTTTTCACACCACAACCACGCTAAGCCATAGAGCAGAGGCCCCTACGGCAAGAAACAGAGGTTTATGTTACACAGTGTGGACACACAACATGGGGAGCCGGAAAGTATATTCATTAGTGAGCTCTCTGGCCAGCTACACTGTGTAAATGAAACTTGTTACACTGACATGAACCAGCTGCTGCCAGGAGTAGGTTGAAGGAGAAATAATAGTTTTAATGGTACAATGTTCACAATGACCCTGACATTATGTCCTGTGTTGTCTGTGTAGGTGTTTTCCGTGCTTGGTTTATTACCCCTTCTCTGCAGCTGGACCTTTGTCGTTGTTATCCATTAAATTAATTCATGATAAAACTGCCCTGGCAAAGTATATAGCAAATGCATTATTCAAGGTGTGTGGGTGTGTGCACGCATGTTTTCAGCACCATCTTTTTCCTTGTACTTTTATCCAGTTGCAAAATGTCTCATCGTTCATTCACATGCATGCGATGGCAGGCTTTTTAAAAGTGAGCTACATCGAACAATTGGTACTGATTTGCACACATTAAACTAGCAGAGATGTTCAGACAGCCCATCTGGGTCCGTTGTCTTCTCAATATGCCAAGTGGGAATCAATTTATACAGGTAACCAAATCCTTTTCAGCTCCAGTGCTGCTGCTTTATGAGTTGCCAAAAAACTTTAGTCCATGTTCAAGAAGTGAATCTCAACAAATCAACAAGAAATTTATATTCTTGTTATCATTATTATGTATGTCTTGTCTTCATAACAAACATCTGTCCCTCAACAACGAGAGATTATCCACAGTTTCAATTTATCATTATTCTTCAAGGTTTTGATAACAAGAATCTGTTTGCAATGTTTTAACGTTAACTTTTAACGTTTTAACAACCTACACACTCAAGATCTTTTGATTGTTTTATCCATGGTTTGCAGCGCTTGGATTTGATACCTCATGCCTGACTTCACCAAATAATGTTCGCTACAATAGCTGTATGCCTAATCTAATGTTAGCAGCTGACATCAGCAAACATAACTTTAGCTGAAACCTCATGTAAAAGCTGTTTGAAACTGTTACTTTGATTAAACTTCAACCCCAAACATGATTTATGCAGAGTTTTGCTATATAGATTTTTTTTTTAAGATGGAAAAACTGAAAATATTTAATTGAAATTGTTAGAAGTAGGATTTGTCTTATGTCTAGTCAACCACAACAGACCTGTACAGTCAGGATCATAGACCCTGCCTGACTCCCTATATGTTTCTGTCAGAAAGCCCTACATGGGGAACTCCAAACAGTCCCGGTGGGACAATTTACACTGCATTTAAGAAGGCTAACAAATATCTAGATTAGTATACTGAGTGACCCTATTATTTTACTCCCTCAAATAGGTGCAAAGTTGTTGTCCACTTCTTCAGTCTTCAGTGATGATTAATGAGGTGTGAGTACATCTCACAGCTGTAGGCTGGGACATTGCAGCTTTATATAACACTTTTTTACTCATTTATCATTCTTAGCATTTGAGGTTGAGACAAGAGGTGTAGCCTTTTCAGCTTGTTTGTCCTTGTTTCTGCTCTAATTTATGTTAGTTTAGTTGAATGACAAAAAGACACCTTGGTGCTGTTCCTATACAGTTGGCTCAATATCTGATCTATCATTGTTTGATGCTTTCTGCCATTTTGTCCATATCTCAGTCCATATCAATCCAGATTTAGCTTAATTTAAATTCTACTCATACTGTAACATGTCCACCCTGCTGCTTTTCATCCCATGTCTTGCATCTGGTACATCTGCTGAAATGCATCTTGAAAGGGGCACAGGGTCATGAATTTTCAAAACTGTGATGTCACCCCTGAGGATTTCTGGATTGCTCATCTCAAAACAGCATGCACATAGGCTCAGGGGGTATAAGCCTTGGACCTTTTATGAACTTTTTGTATGTATTGTTGTGTAACAAGCTCAGAAGTTGCCTTCCTGCTCGGTATTCATTAGGAGCAAGCTGAATTTTGAATGAATCACCCATTTTTATGGAAATGTTATGCTGTTATGCTGTCAGATGATCAGAAGAGAGCTTACTGTGTTATTCTGCTTTCTTGTTCCAGTGCTCAACTCTTGCATCTAATGGCTTTGTGTCCTCTTGTTGCAGAAAGTCAAAGCTTTCATGTTGCTGTTTAGCTTATATCACCAGTGTGCTCTTTGTCAGAGCAAAATTAATTCTGCACAACGAACTAAAATGCTGCAGTTGTAATTATCCTACTTCTAATGTCACCATATATAAAGGGTTTGCAACCTTTAACTAACTTATCTATCCATATTTTGCTAATTTGTTGATCACGTAGCCTTCATGATCTTGAGGTAAACAATTAAAATTCCAATTACTTCTCTTATCTGTACTCTTTTTCTGCTTATTTGTTTCTCAGATATGACCCATATAAAGTACATGTCAAAAGTTTGGACACATTTTAAATAATTGGTTTCGTCCAAACTTTTGATATGTGCATCAGACATGTATTAGGAAGTAAAATTAGCATGTATGACTAAAACCTGCTCGCATGTGAATATGAGTTATGTTGGATTTTATGCTTTTGTGTCCATTGCTAGGTTGGCTGCAAAGCAGTGATTGTGTTCTTCCAGTACTGTATAATGGCCAGTTTCTTCTGGCTGCTGGTGGAGGGCCTTTACCTTCACGCGCTGCTGGCTGTGTCTTTCTTCTCCGAGAGGAAGTACTTCTGGGCCTATATTCTGATTGGTTGGGGTGAGAATCCCCCCCCATTTTAGAGATCTCACCAAGACACTTCAGAAAACTAACGACAAGTTGAGAGCCTCAGTGGAATGTGATAATAACTTGGATTTTGGTTGTATTTGTGTGCTACGTTCCCAGGAGGTCCGACAATTTTCATCACTGCTTGGGGCATCGCAAAAGCCTACTATAATGACGTGGGGTAAGAGAAAGAACTGTGAACTGCGAGGGCCTTTTAGCTATAATTTGTCACATATTGTGCATTTGAAGTATTGTTTGATGTTTCACTAGGTGCTGGGACATAATTGAGAGTACTGATGTGTCCTGGTGGATCATTAAAACCCCCATTTTGGCATCAATTCTGGTAAGTTGACAAGCCTTGAATGCTTTGTCATCATTCACATCAGTTATGCACTTTGAGTTCTCAGGTGAAACTTTTCTCGGTTAGTTGGCACAAAGACTGAAAACAACTTTCGATTCTCATCACTCCATGTCATTGTATCTGACAGTGTAATTTACCTGAACCCTTTTAAACACTTTGGTACCTCTGCTGTTCCACATGTTAACTCAACAGAGAGATTAACTTGACCTCAGTGTTTTCATTTCACCATAGAGTCATTTCAACAGTTTTTTTTGTAATGGTAATGGTTTTTTTTTTGGTTTTTTTTAGCAGCATTAGCTAAACTCTATAAACAGACACTGTATCCAGTGATACACTGCTCTATAAAATAGTAGTCAAACTTTTGATGTACTTCAGATTCAACTTAATGTGTGCTTGGATTGAACAAACAAGTTGTCCATGAGTTATGAAAAGAATGATAACAAAATTGTACTGTAGAAGTGAAGATGCAACCAGCATTATTGCAATTATTGCCAAGACTGGAAACAATGGTTTATCGCCAGACTGGAAGACAAAAAAAAAAGAGGAAAAATCTGCCCCTATAGCTGTTCTTGATTCACAGTTGAATGAAGATGTGTCCTACTGGGTGAAAAATAATAGTTTGGGTTTAAGTAAATCTTTTGACAAAGATAACCACTTGCCAAAAGGCCCACCTCTCCCTTTTTTTGCAGCTTTTACTCCACTTTGTTGGTTACCACGGTAACATTTCCTAATATTTATGAGAGATAGTGAGGACCTTTTAAAATGTACCCTGCTTGTTCCATAATTACACCATGGTGAAGAATACACTTGCTTTTTATTAGGCAAGTTATTGATATTTATTGTTTTTATTAGGCGTTTATCTGGTTATGATGGGTTCTTTGTGTATCCTGCCAATGACTGAATATTTATTTCTGCACATCCTCTGACATTACTGCTGTGCCATCTTTGATTTAGAGGTCTTAAATACCATATTTAATGTCACTTTTTTCTTCTGTGACCCTGACATGAGCTAAAAAAATCCTCCTTTGTTGTCTCCATCTTTCCTCCAAGTTCTGTTTGATCTGAGTTCACTGGTGTGTTCCCTAATTTAATGGTAACAGGTGTATTTCACAGGCACATGAAAACCCAACAATGGAGCCAATTTGCCTATGTGAGCGAGAGGCTAAAAAGCAAATGTCGAAGTAACAACTTGTGTGAGACCAAGTGAGACCACCTTTCCCATTTGATTACTGTCCGGCTACACCAGCCAAAATATGATAAAAAAAAAAGGTTGAGTTATGATTTTCGTGTGATAACCAGACTCTAGAAAGTAGCAGTACCTCAACAAACAAACAGTTGAAACTGTAGATTAATGACGAATTGTAAACATTCTTATAAACAAATGTCAGTGGGCTGATTCTATCACATTCTGACAGAAGGAAACTGTTCATTTGAGCTGAATGCCTCTGTTTCCAGCCTTTGTGCAACAATAAACTCACATGCTGCTGGCTGTTTTATGTTTAGAGCAAAGTTATAAAAGTAAAATGTCCATGCTATTGTACATAAAGTGAGCTTATCTTCCCAAGATGCCAGTCAAAATCCAAATAATAAGAAAAGCCAGAGGTGTAACAGCTCACGCATAGATTGAATGACTTATCCAGTGAGAAAACAGACATTAATCTTCACTGTCAGTACGTGTGTGTGTGTGTGTGCGTGTGTATTTCTAACAAATGAGCCAACATTTGGCAGTGTGTGTGTGTGTGTGTGTGTGTGTGAGTGAAAATGAAGGCACTTTCTGAGGGGTGTGAAAAGGAGGGTAAAGGCGAGTTCAGCAAGCATAAGTTGAAAAACTGCAGTGGTGTGAAATATTCCTTTTAGCAAATCAACTGCATGTCGCACTGCTTCATTAATGCTTTGCACAAGTTTGTGGTTTCATCATTTTGGTGCGTTTTCCTGAAAGAGCAGTTAAACTTTTGGCCAGTTATTGAGACAAAGTTTTTCATTTTAGTTCAGATGTTTTCATTTCCATGTGACTTCTAGAGGAAAGAACAGTTTCATCAAACCCTAAGCAAACAATTACTCATGAGGAATTAGTTATTAATTCTTCATGTGCAGTGAAATTTGTATGTTTGTATGTGGGAAAAAAAAATAGTTAAATAGATTTTTTTTTTTCTCTTAAAGTTTCCAGTGGGCAATGTCTGTAAGACTCTCATCACTGTAAATGAAATGGTGTGAACTGATGGTGCTAACGGAAGATTAAGTGCTTCAGAGCTACTCAGTGTTCAATTAGTACCTTTTTATGCCAAAAGCGTGAGTTGTTTTTAGGAACATTCCCATAAATTTACAATTTACATTAAATAATCATATTAATCCCCACGAGACCCCTCTGACGCATTTGAGCCCTTTTAGAGGATCACAAAAAACAGCCGGCAGCATATTTACAGAAAATAGAGCAAGGGGTGGATTTCTTCTGCTTTCCTCTTTTTCAGGTCTTTGTGCTTGGCTTATAGCTATATATTTACTTAAAAAGACATGAGGCAAATATTGATCCTCATATATAAACCATTGACCAAAGGGTCAAACTGTTAATGTCACTATTTTAAAATGAAAATAAACAGTATAATGTACACCGATTGTCATCCCTTACTCATGACGCTTGATATCCTGCTTCTCATGTCTGATTTCATGTGAGACTGAGAGACCACAGCCTGGCTGTCAATTCACTCTGATTTTGTAGTGATGCCAGTTCATAGTTCAGCCCTTATTAACCATTTAGAAATTCACAATTTCTTGCAGGGCAGCACATCCATCCACTCAGACCAAAATGAAGTTCTGCATCATTTTTCTGTTCTGTGCATTCCTCTGATATTCTTCCATATCTATTAGCAATAACACGTATATCTTGTGGATGCAGTGTCTTCATTTAAGATGTGGGACTTGTGTTGGAAGCAAAAACATTTCTTCAACCACCATCCTATTTACAATAACAAAATAGGCTTCTTTGTCCTCTCTTGTGAATTATTCTCCACAGATGAACTTTATTCTTTTCATCTGCATCATTCGAATTCTTCGCCAGAAGATCAACTGCCCAGATATTGGAAGAAATGAGTCAAACCAGTATTTGTACGTATGGCCTACTTCTATTATTTATTAGCTAATATAAACCAATCTGTATTAGGATTAACCTGAATGAGGTCCACATTTTGTGAATATTGGCTTCCTTTACAAGTGTAAACAAAGATAATCTTGAATAAACTCACAAACCTGAGACATACCTTGTGTGGTGGGTCTTTTTACACTTAAGGACATGTGGTGATAACCAATCTTTGTGGACGTCAAGAAGAAATTCATTGCGTGTTATCCCTGCAAACTGTAGTCTCCCCTTGGCAGCTGTTTTACACAAAGATGCAGCGCTCGTTGTGTTTAAGTGATTTCTCTGTGATGGAGAGCATCTCCTATACAAGCCATAATGCATGAGCTATTTTCCCACTGACAATTTTAATGGTGTTTTTTTTCCATCCCTGGTCTACTGAGATGAAATGTATAATGAAAAGTACTCCAGAGTTGCATTTCATTATTGGAGTGTACAGAGACGGATTGAAAATTGGTTTCACCGGAGGGAGAGATTTGAATCTCCTTTGCCTTTGTCGTTTCAGGAGGCTGGCAAAATCCACGTTGCTTTTGATTCCTCTGTTTGGGATCAATTTTATCGTGTTTGCATTCATCCCAGAGCAAGTGAAGACTGAGCCACGGCTGGTTTTTGACCTGATTCTGGGATCATTTCAGGTATGGTGGAGACTTCTTTGGAGATTTTGGAAAATGATTGCAAACTCTTTTATACACATTACATTTTACAAATCTAAGCTCAAACTCCTTTTTAGAATTTGGATCCTTACATAAAATTGTTTTACACACCATTTAGAATGATTCACAGAGGTCCAAAGAAATCATTTTGCAACCTATAAGCTCCGACCTGCGAGTGCTTTTGCTGCTACAGGCCTCCGAGCACTTTGGTGTTATTTTAGTTCATCCCCTAATGAGGAATGATGGAGAATGCAGCCAGACAGCACAGCTGTAATATGGACAGCTTGGAAACCAAGGAAACCTTCCTCTCATCCCATTTGTCGACATTTGTAACACATTTGTACAGTATGTCTCATGAAGGACTTGACTAGCGAGTAGTTGTAAAGACAAGATAAACACATGTAAGAGGGAATTCCTGAATAAGGCAACGTTGTTGCTCTCACATCTGTTTTTCTTTCCCTTTAGGGCTTTGTGGTCGCTGTCCTTTACTGCTTCCTCAACGGTGAGGTAGGTGATGTAAACATTGCTTTTAAAGCACGCATTTCCATGCACAGGTCGTTCACAGTTGTAGTTTCTCTGTTGCTCCCCCAGCACACCATACACATTCACACACAGTCCTGTAATGTAGACAGACCTGCAAGTATGAGTCACAACCGATGGCCGTTCCAGCCATCTTTCCTGCCTCGGACCTCTTTTCTGCACTCTGCTTGCGGGATGGGACGGCTGCACTGTAAAAAAAAGATAATAATAAAAATAACAGCCTTTCTGGCAGTGATGTCTGAAGAGGCTCTCTGTGGGCAGATTAGTTATGTTCTCAGTGCCAGGCCAGATTGAATCACAGTGATGGGATGGATGGCAAGGCTTGACTGTACTCTGCCTGAATTTTAATCGGGTGCAATTTCAGATGTCCTTGTTAAGTGTGAAGCCTTGAGGTGTTATAGAGTAATGTTTTTGAATTACACAAGCCTCAAGAATGGCACTGGGTTCATTATTTGCTACATTAGAGGCGTGTTAAGACACAGAAAAACAAATTAAATGTAATATTCATATGAAATTAGCTCCAAGACTAATGATAATGTGCTGCAAGATGGAAACATACGTATTTAAGAGGGCTTTTCCATTATCTGTACCTAAATAAAGCTTAAACGAGTGTTCAGACTTGTGAGTGTGGATTACAATGTGACATACTTTGTTGTCCCTATTAGGAAATATGCCTTGGACTTAAATTATGTATTGCCACCTCTTTAGTAAAACAAGAGATTTTAAAAAAAAAAGAAAAAAGAAAAACGGCACATACACAAGCAGCAAGCATTGTGGTAAATCACAACCCCAAATATGCACAAGTGTTAGGAACAGCATAAAGCCACCATACGGTCACAAATAACATTGTATAAACACATCACATCTGCAAGGAGATGGGAAAGATTCCACAGGTCAGCATCATACCTGGCATTATATTTGTTGGATGACTTTTGACAACTGCATTGCACAACGGTCCAAGCTTGAAAAGCAAACAGTGTGTCGGGTGTTGGCACTTTTTAGGCAGAGAAGCTATTTGTGGGAATTGATGGAGAGGCAGCATGCTGTATGTTGCTCCAAAACCCATGTAGAAAGAAAAGTCACCTTGCTAGAAAATTGGTTTTGAATAAGCAAATGATCTGGGGTTGCCTCAGTTGATCGGGTCTAAGTTCAGCCATCTTATGTGACCAAAAGATTTTAATGTTGCTTGACGGTGCAGACACAGTCCAACATGTCAGTCCTCGGATTCAGTGGGCTCAAACAGAAAAGAGTGCTTCATGGGTCATGTGACATCATTTTCTTGCATTGATCAGCAACCACCGAATCCAGACTTTAACCCCATTTAACCCCCCTTTATGCACTTTGACTCTCCCATCGACAGTTTTCTGATGACCTTGGCAAAAAAAAAATGAATGCAACTTTGGATGGAAATGAATACTGGGACATTGCATGAGCTCATTCAAACGATACCACAGCAAATGTGTGCCCTAATCAACACAAAAGCCGGTCCAACATTATATTTGTCTGGGACTTTTTGGGGGTGGCCAGTGTTATTCAGCATTAATAATGCCCACATGTATGTAAAAGTTAACTATACCATGGCTACTAAAGCACACTGATACCATGCAGATTTTAAGGTGGAGGTAACTAGGATGGTGCAGCATCAGTGATGACAAAAATCAATCTCATATTTAATTTATCAGACCACAGAGTTTTCCAGTTTGCTTCGATCCATCTCAAATTACGCTAGGAAACTGTGTTTATGCCTCTTGTTTAGATTAGTTTTCTCTTTTTAACTTGCGCTTGATTATGGAGCAATGAACTGTGTTCACTTGCAATGGTTTTCTAGTGTTCCTGAGCGCATGCATCCATGTCCACTATAGAATCAAAACGTAGTTTTAGTGCTGTACTGCCTGAGGGCCCAAAGATCACCACAGTTCAATATTGGTTTTCAGCTTTGCCCCTAGAGTGCAAAGATTACTCCAGATTTTTGAATGATATTTTGTACCGCAGATGATGAAATCCTCAAATCCTTTGGATTTTCGACTATTACAGTCTTTCACTTTGTGGTGAACTTGTGCAGTCTTCACTTCTGAGCCGCTTGAGGTACTCTTTTATACATATATATATATATATATATATATATATGTTTAGATTTTCGATTGACCAGAGGTTGCCATACCTTGCTGATATCCCATTCCTGATTATACCCTCTTATACAGTGTGGTAAAATAAAACTTTATCCTCTAGCTGCCCCACACACACTCTGAGTCTGCTTCCAAGATGCTGTAAATGGGAACACATCACAATCTTTCCCTACAGGAATTCTGCGGTTAGGTGTTTTCTAAGTAGACACTATATGGTAGAAGCACACCTGGTTGACTGGGACATTGTGTTTAAGCACTGGACCATAATCCCCCTCAGACATAATCCAGAAATATCTTCTGACCTTTTTCTCACATTTGAAATTGGTGGTTTGCATCATACTACTGCAGAAATTTCCTTCTCAGTTAACTGATTTCGGCTGGATACTTTTGTCTTTTTGTATTAAGCTGACGACTGCAACTGCATCTGTAAATCTAAAAATTAATTTCTATGAACTTTGAACGTGTGAAAATCTTCAGATCAAAGGTTTTTTGATGTTAGTCTAAGATGCTAAAATTCTCATAAGTGAAAATCACAATTTGGAACGAACATGTCAAATTTTGCTGATGAAATGTTGACGCTCCCAGTACTTTCATCCTGTAGAAGCTCGCTTTAGTTTTCAGTTCACTTTCCTCAGATTGACTTTCTCTAAATAAAAAGTGACCTGTGCTTTGGGGCTTATTTTTAATATTCCACCTTTGAGCGGCTAATTTGTTATTCGTTGGACTTTCTCTCAGTTCCTTTACTATTTCCACCTCCGTCCTTCATCTTTTGGTTGCTGGCAACCAACTGTTTTACGTGCTTTCAGCTAAACATATCTCATAGCTTTTATAGACTTGTTTATTTCTAACTAATACTGTCAGATATGGGTCAGAACTTGTAAAATGCTCCCAACTCGACAGTTGTATGTTAGTAACAATAGAACAAGGGATTAACACGTTGACATTCTAGAAAAGAAAGGAAACAAATAATACCCTTAAAAAATAAAGAGAAGGTTGCTGTTCTACCTAATTTTTTTATTTTGTTTGTTTTTGGCTGAACTTGATATTACAAAGGTTTATGTTGTTACTCACAGTTCTTATTGCTGTGATCCACTGTAGGTCCAAGGGGAGATCAAAAGGAAGTGGCGGAGGTGGCACTTGCAGAGATACATGGGCTCAGACACCAAATACCAACACCCATCTATTGGCAGCAGCAACAACTTCAGCACCCAGATCACCATGTTGACACGATGCAGCCCCAAAACACGACGGGGTTCGTCCTCCTGTCAAGATGACTTGTCTAGCATATGACTCCCAAAAGCGTAGACACGGATGTAAAAGCTGCACAAAATGCTCCCATGACAAACATTTGATATCCAGTCACAGCATACGAATACTCTTGAATGGAAAAAAAACACACGCTCCCTCATAAGCGCACAGGCACGCTTGATTGTGGTTGGACGAAACAAGGTAAATAATCTTGTACACAACTCTTGATCCCTGAGTTTCGTTAAAAAAATAAGTTGCCGTGACAAAGTCACATCTGCATCACTTCCCGAGCACAGCTTTTCCACATTAGTATAACAGCTATTAGATTTTTCCCTTTGTGTGTTCTTTGTATTTCAAATTCAGAGCACATTAGCAAAATTTGTGAGCCATATAATTACAGATCATTTGCTCAATTGTTATTAAGTTCCCTGTGCGTGCGGGGCAAAGGGACTTGTCACATATTAACGTGTTTAAAGAGGGATCCAAATGTGAACTCCACCATCAGACTCATGATCTGATGCAATTATGAACTGATTAAAAAAATCACTGCAGCTCCAAATGAACAAGGCTGGTGTTGAGGCATAGCCTGTAGGGGAAAATGAGCCGTTATTTAAACAGGAAATTCCATATTTACGTCTTTAAAGTGTGCAGCTACACACAGGCAAAGAAAAATAAAAGATGCAGGTGTTTCGGCACTGCATGTGAGAGCTGACGGAAAATTGATGGAAAGTAAACAAAGTATAGCAATATTTAGTTTTCCTCACTCTGAAGACACCAGAAGAAAAAAAAAACTGGTGCAGAATTTGCATAGATGCTGAACGCTTGAGACTTCAGACCAGATGATCAGCGTGATGCTGATTTACAGTGATGGGTCTGGAGCACACATGCCCTTCTCTGCACTATCACTCTCACAGGAGACATATTGCCCTTTGCCTTTATTCCTGTCAGCACGGCTCTCCGGCTTCGTGTCACTCGAAGCCCTTGATTGAGGTTAGAAGGCACTGTTTTTGGTAATTTTTGGAGATTATCACTGATGAGTGTCTGGTTTCAAGTGACACTTTTCGGCATCCTCTTCACCGGCTGTTGGGCTGCACAGCAATTCTGGAGAGGATGCCTTCACGCAATGCAGTCATTAAATGTTTACATTTACTTGGGAGGTGTCATAAAATGTTGTACAGACAAGTGTACAGTGTACAGAAAATAAATGACTACGAAACTTTGTGCCATATGGATAGCATTGTAGCTGCGGTGCCAGTAATGAGTCGCTCTTTGTTCTTGCTGCGTGTGTGATTGAAAACCTCGTTACTAAAGCAAAATCCTCTTGTACACGCTTGTGCATGTAGCAGTTTGTGGTTTGCTGTGAAGAACAACAGCTGCGTAGACACCCATGCGTTACAGTCCTCAGATTTATAATTCAGAGGAGTAATTCTCACACAGGGAAGCATCCGGGCTGACTGACATAAGCTTGAACTCCTAAACTTGCAACATGAATAATTTATCCTGAGATCTCCACTGACTTTTAACTTTTCTATTGGAGGAGTTTCAAACTGACAAGTCAGTGGAGAGTGTTGGAGCCTGATCGTAAAGCAAAGCAAGGTGACAGGGATGACTGGCCCTGTCGCATTAAGGCTTTCATTGTGCTTCACAGTTTACCCAGGTTAGACTTGAAAGTCACCAACATGCTCATGCAAAAGGGAAACATCCAGGAAGTTCAGCTTTACTTGAAAATAAAGAAATCCTTTATTTCCACCCAGAAAACCACGTAATAGAAAAAAAGAAAAGAAAAAACACATGCCGATGTTGAGCCTTGAAATTGGGAACATCATGTATGATATATGTATTTTGTTGGTGGCAAAAGCAATTAAGGCATCTTTTGTGTTTATATCTAAAGTAAGGTATAGCTTTTGTACACCACTTTGAGATTTTTAAATATAAAGTGCATTACAAATAAAATGTATTATTATTATTATTAATATGAACCCGAGAGCGACGTGAAGTCACTGCTTTCAGTCTTGGAAAATATAGGGGAAATGTAGTCATTTTACAGTAAAAGCCAAGATTTTAAATTGTTAAATGATTTTATTTTTTTTTTTTAACATCGTGTTTTTGTTTTCATCAGGGGCTGAGAAGTAGGGATTAAAGTGAATGTTGACAACTCATATTTTCCAGAAAACCTTCGGAAAACTGAACTACAAACCATATTCAGCCACACCTAAGGCAAGAGATGAATGCTAGCAGAAAATTTTGTATTCAAAAGTTCTCAGTCTCTGCCAGTTCGTATTCAACAGTTACACACTATTGCAGCTCCGAAACTTTAAACTTGATGCTCCAAAACATGTTTTCCTTTCACAAATCCGGGTCAAACATGTAATCACCTATATACCTTGTAAGTTTCTGCATCTACGTTCCTGTGGGAAGATGAGGCAGTTTTTGCCGCTCTAGGTGCACAGGTGACAGAGCTGATCTGCAACTCAGCAGGTTTTCGTGTAAAACCTTTTCCTTTAGCCACGTATATAGGTCACTCATAGAGAGTGCAGTGCAAGGGCGGCACTTTTTACAGCCATTTAACCAGCTCATGTGTTCCATATAAGTTGCCATGGGATGAAGTCTGGTTAAAAGAGAATCACTTTCCTGAAAACTCTGGCTCAGCAAATCTGAAACCCACCAATATTACTTCTTAATTAACCCCTCTGGTTTCCAGACGGTGCTTAGAATGCTCCTTTAATGGTCTTAATGGAATAAGCGGGCAGCTTCTCTAGATTTTTCCCTTTTATTTCCCAAAGACTAGAAATGGCTTAGCTGAGCTAACAAGCTTCTGTTATTTCACCCTTTTCACAGGCATGAGATTAATCTTCTCATAGGACATAAAAGCAAATCTGTGCAATCCCACAGCGTTTAATCGTTTCCTTAGGGACTTCTGTTATCAGTAATGTTTAATGTAGTGTTGTGAACTTGATGATATACAGTTATAATGATGAATTATGATGATGAATGTAAATAGATTTGTAAATATTACAGAAACTATTCTTGTCACATATGTGGCTCAGTTTGATATTTTGGCAACTTGGCATGGATGTTACAAGTAATAATACTGAGGTAACTTTAAAAAAGGATAGTGAATCAACAAACGTTCAAATGTGCACTTAAAGTTAAAAAAAAAAATCAGTAATGTTTAATTACGTGTGTTATAGATTTGTGTATTTGCAAACTGGATGTTGTCTTGTGTACGTGAGGTTTGAGATGGTGCAATGCATACCATTGTGAAGCTATAACTGTACTGTGTATATGTCTGCTTCAGGTCACAGCTGTGTACACATAAAGCCACTTTTTGGTTTTGGAATAATATTCTTTTTTGTATGATATATCTGATTCTGTCATTTTTATGTGCAAGTTTAATGCAGGGGATTTCCCCTGCCAAAGACTTTGTCCCACTCATAATGAAATAAATTAGACATAAACAAAAAGGTGGAAGTTTGTTTGTTTTTTTCTTACATCGAGCCATCCTCAGTGACCGCTTTGGCTGCCTGATTGAGGCCTATTTTTCTCTGTGTCTTCTCCTACCTGACAGGGGCATGGCCTTGAGGCGATAAACGATTAATGTGACTCTCCAAATGCTCACTAAAAGCTTCCGACCTCTAGCTGTTCATGCAAATATGCTAATCCTTGTAAGTGAATAGTGTATTGTCCTTATTTCAACATTTAAATATTCATATTTCACCGTTCACACTTAAGAAACAGGTGATGACCTAATCAAATGCGCCTTATTTAACTATGGAAGCACAAAAAATGCTTTTGCCTGATAAGAATGTGTTGTACCATTAGGAAGCAGGAAAAATGGTTTATTGCAGACAGCTGAGGCGATTGGAAGCACTCTGTAAAGCTCGCAAGAGAAATGATCTCAGTAGTATTTTTTTCACTATAGAATTGTTTGACACTAAGGTGGCTCTGCCCTTAAAAGACAAAAGCATCTAAGGGAAAAAAAAACAAACTTTTTTGACAATTTTTAACAGCTTCAGATTTCCATTGCAACAAAGCAGCTATGACCACTTTTTTGGTCATTTATAGCCATGAAATGCAGTCAACAATAAAAAGAAATTAATAAATGTATTCACTAATATAGGTTCATCAGGTGGGTCTGTGAGTTGTAGTTTAAACTTATTTCCTCCTCGACATATTAAGGGATTATTAAAAGTCATTATGGGTGTTTCATCATTCATGTGTCAGTGTACAAATGCTATATACTATCAATTCAATAAATTAATAACATAACAATGACCTTTAGTTTGACTCTTTCCTCAACAGGGGCAGAAGCAACAAGGTTTAAACAGACACAAGTTGGCATAAAAGTCAATATCTGCCCCAACTGATCAGCTGCACCAACTGATCAGCTTCACTGGTCGGGGCAGAGACTGCCCCCCATTCCTTGCGCTCGCTGCTGAGGTTTTAGAAAACAAGTAAAGGGAAGCAAAATAAGCAATCGTCCCCAATGGCAGCATAGGTTGTTTCCTTTTCTTTTTATCCCTAAATGCAAAATTCTAAATTCCCATTAAGATTACATACAAACGGATTTTTAGTGCTTGTAGGGGCAGATAGTGATGCATAGGTAACAAATCAAATCTGATTTTGTGGAGGCTTAAAAGCAAAACTAACAATAGCCACCACTACAAGGCCCATAGGACCAAGCATCGCCCGATGCCCATGGAGATGTAGACGGTGCAAGTTGTGAGAGAGAAATACAAAGTACAGCATGAGAGCAATGGTCTGAGCTAATCGCCCAGCTAGCCTACTGTCCAACGGTCACTGGCTGCAATCATCATGGCTGTACTATGGTTTCAGTCATAGATCAGCTGTCTGTAAACATGATTTACTGGAGGCATAAAGAAGAAATAAATAAGATCACTGACCAGTTTTTCCTCTTTCTTTTCATGTTGGACTGATGAAAGAGTGGACATCACTCCGACTCCCTCTCCAGACATGAGATATAAAGTAATATTACACTGGGTCATGAGTAGGAGCCAGCTAGTTAAACTCTAACATTCTTATCACCATAACAACACAACAGAAGGGAGTCCCTGACATGAGGCCATAGCATTTTTTTTATTACTTTGAGTTAATATTTTTTGAAAGTTTTAAACAACAATCTACACCTTCAATAATAAATATTCAAATTCATGAATTTTCTAGAGGCTTAGGAAGGTGTTTTCACTGGTTTGTTTCCTCTTTCTGCTGATCTTTGGGTGAAAGTAATACAGTAAAAATCTGTGAAAGGTTTTATGAGGAAAGAAATGTAATTATTGTTTGTTTTGTGTCCAGCAGGGAAAAATGGGTAGAGCCAAAGGAGGTACTATTCTGAGAAAAAGAAAATCTGCCTCACATTTAAAGGTTAATAAATCTTATCACAGCAGAAATTCCTCCGCTTGCCATGTATTATGGATGCAGTGGATGATCTAATCTTATCATACTCTCTTATCAGATAGAAAATACGTTTAGCTCAGACTCACCAAATGAAAAGCACCCATATTTTGAGAAGATATAGACATGAACTGAGCCTTTTCAGATAAAAAATAGTATGCTTATTTGGACTTTGAGTTTGACTTTGTTATTTTCTACAATCATTTTTTCTTGTTTTGTGTTTGTTTTGAGGCCCAAACGACCCAGTTACGGAACATTTAAAATTAAGTTGTTTTTGTTTACAGTTCAGTTTTTACAAAACTGCATTTATATGAAATAAATGATGCAGCGTTACAGATGATACAACACAATTATGCACACAAGCAGAATTGCACTCAACATTGGTCCATCCGGCTTACTGTACTTTTATTTTTTAGTATGCTTTGCTGCTCACACAGTGCTGTTGGCTCTGCTGTTTCTTCTTCTTCTTCAGTTGAGATCTTTCTGTCTCTCTGTGTCCATCAATGAATCTTTCTCCTCCGCCAGTCTGAAACCAACTCTCCCTCCGTTTCCTCTCAGTTGCACTTCACTTACAATTTTTGACAGGTCTCACCAAACCGCTGAGTCTGCTTTGGTATAATGAGACTCTGGTTGTTGGAGTTAATCCGCATGTTGTCCCTGGGGTTTATTGGTCCACGCTCTGCCTTTTTAGCGTGGTGGACTCCACGCAGTGCTTAGTGCCATACAGAAAGAAGAACTTAACCAAGGCAAGACTCTGCGTGCTGTAAAAAGATTAACAAACACGTCTTGGGTCTAATGTTTCATTAGCTCTATCCATGAAGTGGAAATGAACATGCATATAACACGATTAAGCAGTGACGAAAGTAGTCTGCTACGGGCCCTAATGCAAAATTATTTTAGCGGACCCTATAATAACGTTTTGTCTGATTATTTAATCACCAGACCTGTAGCAGCACCTCCGAGGCATAACGGTATATTACAGGGAGAGGAGGAGTGCGCCGTCAGATTACGTCATAAGAGAGCGTGAATGTATCCAAGTTGACACTCAGCTGACACTCTACATCATGGACAATTTACTGGTGAACCTGTCGGATTATCGGATTATCAGTCCTGGTGGTAGTTGCATGAAATTGTCTCCATTTATTATAGACCTTAGCCTTGAGGCTATTACCGTAAGGTAGAGGCTTTTTTTATTGTATATATTCTACAATGAAATGAGATATTGAATATTTTTGGTCTTGATTTGTACACCAATCAGTTCACATAGAATAAGAATGTGTTTTTTTGGGGTGGTTTGTAGTTTAAAACTGTCAGATTTCATGGAAACAGTGTCAGCTGCACAGCATCAGAGAGAACACGAGTGAAGTTATCCTCAGACTCCCTGTGAGTCTTAAAATGTAAGACAGGTGTTCTGCCTTTAAGCATCCTTCAGTATTCATGAGGATGGCTAAATATTTATGTTTGGAAAGGTGAGTGACTGAGCAAACATGGAAGCTCTGCCTAAACCACCGAGAGGCTCCTTTGATCAGTGCTGAATCCAGATCAAAGGGCAAGTCCAATCTCTCACTTTGCCTGACCCCTTTGCTTTCAGTATAGGGTAGGAGCCTCTGTTCAGCAGTCCTGCATGTTAAAATGAAGGTATTTTTATATTTTCCAGGACATTTCTATTGGGTTAAAATCAAAAGTTCTCTCCTCACATCATACTGTCATGCCAATAAAAAAACAGTTCATCATTAGCAGCTGACTCTGATATCAACCCTCGATTACCTTCCAATCCTGAGGCTCACATGCTGTTGCTTACTCCTGTAAGTTTTTCCACCGTGCATGTGTCAAAACCTCCAAAAATTCAGCGAGTGGATACCAGCTGAAGAGACAGCTGTATTTTACATTAGCATCAAGCAGTTCCTTACCCACTATATGAAGGCAAGGTAAATAAAAGGTAAAAATAAAAGGTTTATCTATGTAACACAATTACACAAATAGGAAATTCAAAGTGCTTTACATAGAACATAAAATATATAAGAGTAAAATAAGAAGCATAAATCAATTCATGTCGCTTAACTTTTCCTTTAATTCTCTGAATCTATGGGTGCTTTGTTGCTGTGCAGCTTTTTCATCTCAATTCTTTAAAGCACATTCTGTTATATAGAAAGTTTATTAGAAAGGCATTCCTCAAACAGTTTCCCTTACGTTCTCTGCTTAAAGGGATCGGTCATTAATAACGCACACTACAAAAGAAATGGCTTCATAGCTGCACTCTTTGATTCATGCTTAACCAGGGTGTAAACAAGTTTAGGAAGTTACTCCTCACATTTGTACAATGACAGGATGTCTGATCTCACTTTTGGTTGAATGCATAATCCATTTGGGGAAAATGGGACTCATGGAGTATCTAAAGTCTTGACTCGATGTTGTGATAGCAATGTATTTTTGTCAGGGCTGGATTTGCTGGGAGAGTTCTTCAATGAAGCTTCGAAACTGGAGGGTAAATTTGTGATTTGAGTGTTTGAGCCTGAACATGAAAAATGTAGCTACAAATGTAACCCTGCATGTGACTCTATTAATTCAACCACTCCCTTAGTTGCTTTTTAATACCATTGATATATTGATAATGATTGACTTTTTCTTTTAAAACATACTGTAAATAGGGTATTTTAACATGTAAATTGCTTTAAAGTCAAATTTAATAACGCTTTTTTGAAGTAATGCTGTGATTTTTTTTAAAAACTAAAGCTGTGTTGAACTAAAATCAATGTTTACCTTTCTAACATTTCTTTTATAGGTCAGTCTCATAGAAGCAGTTAATGTTGGACTGATGGAATCAATTTAAGCCTTTCTGAGTGCTCTTTGATTTTTATAAAAGGGCAGGACCTGGATGAAAGCAAAAAGAGTAAATTAAGAGAATTATGAAAGCAAAATGTAGAACATCAAATGATGTCAGTGAAAGTGTGAGAAGTGCATACCTTTAGACACAGAATGAACAGTGACATACATGGGAGATGACAGGTATACACGTCATCAAGTCCATGTCAGACATAGCAAACGGCGTTAGTCATATCATACCACATGAAATTCACTGGCATTTAGGGTTTAAACAGTCAGCTCACTGGTTTTCAGATTTCTGATGAAGACCCTGCAGCTCAATCTCACTAGAAAATCAACCATACTGATCAATTGTTTAAGGGGAGTAAAACATTCAGAGGTTTTTCTGAGTGGTGGTAATGTTTTTGCTGTCAAGGGGACTCGTTACCGTGGAAATCCAGAAAATTCAGGTTTTGCACTTGCCTTTGGAGAGCAATGTTGCAGTTGAGAGGAGATTGCCTGCCAATATGGTAAATTGAATAAGCTAAAGTTTCCAGTTCTATATTCAGTTAGTATTTGCTTTATTTGCATGTTCTGTATTCCAGTCATCCTTACTGTTTAATTCTTTTTTTTCTTGTGCACTTTGGTTAAATTTACTTTTTGTTTCATATTGTTGAACTTGTTTCCCGTGTTTATTCCAATTTTGCTTTCAGCCCTTGTACAATACCTGGGGTAGGTGCATAAAACTGTGTGTATGCACAAAGGCAGAAATGCACATAGAGATTCTTTTTGCCTGATTTATAAAGTTATGAATGTGGTTCTTTTTAAAAAAAAAAATCTCAGTCAAGGAGAAATTGTTCACACATGCAGGAACCTGATTTCTTCTCCCACTTCTTGGCATGATTAGGTGCAGACTCTCCCTTGATTTGTCAGTTGCATATCAATACAATGTTTGTGCCACAACTAAATAGGCATAATATTGAAAGCAACATTAAAGAAGAAGAAGTACAGTTTTATAAAACTGGGAAACCTCGTTATTGTAGAAGAAAAAAAAGAAATCAGGGGATTTCTTTGTGATTTCAGGTCTGTAAACAGAGCAGAAACATGTTAAAAATCCAACGAGTGAACAGCTTTGTAAGTTCAGAGTAAACTACTCTGCAGATGCATAAAAGAAATGGTTGGATTATATATAGCAGCCAAAATGCAAACCAGTTCATGTATCACATCATTTGTTGCCCACCTCCCAACTTTTTTAAAGAAGATATACACACTTCATTCTTTTCATGGCTGTGGGGTGTTTGAGGAAGCTTACTGTGAGGCAACGGCGCTAACCACCACGCCGCCCATGAGCTTATATTCTATGAAAAAGAAAATGTCTCACTTTTCTATGTTCTGTTGGGTTTAACATTTTGGTTTGCAAATCATTGGATTCTGTTTTTATTTGCATTTTATACAGCCTCACAACTTTTATGGAATTTGGTGTCTAGTTCAGTTTTTACCCTGAGCAGAGAACATCAAAGGCTCCAAATTTATAAATTCTTCATCCTGATGAGCATAAGGAACAAGCCTCAAGGTGTGAGGGACCTGAGCAGATCAACATGTCACAGCTGTAACACAGTGTGAGAGTAAAAGCCTCTCTTACAGTTATAAATGCAGACAGAAGATATCCAAACACTGCTGAAAACACAGGTACATAGGTCCCTTGGCTTCCTCTATACAGACCAAAATCCACAGAAGCCACAAAGCAGCACAGTTTTAAAAGGTGATTTCCAAGTTTGTTGGAAAAAACTGAAGTGAACATGGCTCAAAACTCATTTTAATATTGCAACAAATCTGTAAACCAGTTGTTTTCCAACATTTTTGCCACATGCTTCTACAAGTGTGGTCCAGTGTAAGGATCAACGTTTTTCTATCCTCCTTGTGAAAATAAGGAACAATTCTCCAGTTCAGATGCTGAAGACACAGGGACTCAGAGAGACTGCTGAAACTCAAGACACCTGACATGAGAGTCAAGAGTGATGCATCTGTCATCAATAGAAAAAGGCTAAGTGCATGATGTCACCTGGGTCGAAGACCTGAGACAAAAGATTAAAAAAAATAGGGGTGGGTGCCAGAGCAACTTACTTTGATTAAATCCCCCAAAGCTTTCCTACGTTCCTACTCCAGAAGACTCACCATAATCTTATTCGTCAGGTCAGGTCTGACCTTCTTATTAAAGTTGTTTTTATGGGTTACTGAGGCCACGTTCAGAGCTGTGATTCCAAAACACGCAGCCCAATTCAGACATCTGAATTCAGCCTGTCATGTTCCAGATCCGTATTCTGTTGCTGTGCTTTTAATCACATTAATTACATTACATTAAATCTGAACTGATACAATTAGCCTCTCTCCAATGGCTGAGCCTTTTTTTATGCAACATGAAAGCATGAATGATTGAAAGGGCTGCACATAATGTGCCACACAGTGTCTCTCCGACCTCCACAAGAGGATTTTGTGCTAAGGGAAAGACTTAAGGATGATGTCTGATCCAATGTGGAAATGCTCATGAGTCACATTTCCCTCCTGTGCTTTTAGGGGTGGAACTTTTATCTAAGGGTAATAACAGATGACCTCTATGAATGTTTTGATTAGAGAACTTGTTACTGATGGAGAAGAAAAGATTGTGAGGATCCCACTTGCACTGGAGCTGCCTTTTGTAAGGGAGGACGCACAAACCTCAAGGATTGTTTTTCTGGACGCACCGTTGGAGCAACCTTTAGAATATAAAACATATCTATTCTGACGGGGTTGGTTTTTTTTATACCTGGGTTGTGGGGTGCTGGAGCCTTTCCATCAGGTGGGATGAACCTTGGAAAGCTCACCAGTCGAATCACCAATCTAACATGCCTGTTTCTGGATGGTGAGGGGAACCCAGAGTACTCAGAGAGAACCCACATGTGCACGTGGTGAACATGCAAACTCCACACAGAAAGGCAGGATTTGAACCAGGAGCCTTCTTGAATGCATGGCTTAATGTTTTCTTTCTTTTAATGATTTTTTTGTTCTGTTTTGCTTGTTTGTTTTTGGAGTTTTTGGATTGATTCACTTTGATAAATGGGCCTAAAAAGACCCATTTAGGTTTAGTGTAGAGATAAAAAAAAACAAGTATCAAACATCATTCAGTTTAAAAACAAATGTGGATTCCCATGAGGTAAATAATAATTAAGAATAATTAAGTAGTATTTAAAGGGGCAGGATTAAATAAGTTTATACTTCTTCCTACTTCTTTTAGTCCATGCAAGCAGAGACAATTAGGTATTACATATTGATAATACTGTTATTTTCCCCCCTTGTGTTATTTTTGTTGTAAGATTTCCCCACAACAGAACTTATCAGTTAGCAGATTTTTCTACCTTCCACTGCAAAACAGTTCATGGACTTCTGGGAATCTGTGTCTCCACTCGGTCCAAAACTTTAAAGTTTAAAAAGTGCGAGAATGTGAGTGTCAGATTTACGATTATGAACAACTCATCTAGGTGAGCATGATAGCAGGTGCAAATGTTAGAGAGATATTCTCAAGATCCCATTCCAATATGCAACATGGTATGATTGAGTTTAGCATTTTCTGTATGAACACTCGGAGGGATGGTGGCAGGTTTGACTGCAGAGATGCCAAACCTGTTTCATCTGACTTTTCAGTCCCATCTGCTGGGCTGCTAGCCTCTTTGTACTAAAGCCAAGCTGAAGCAGTAGCAGAAGCAGTGGGCTGCTGGATTAGACACATAAGATGTCACCTCTAGGACAAATGAGCATTTGTCTTCCTATTTACTGACAGTTTACAGCCAGATCAGTTCCTGCATTTGTCAGCTTCTGAGTAATTCGATTTTTTGTTGCTTTTGATGTTCCAGCTCCTTTACCAGTGTCTGACACTCAGTCACAAGACGTCATATTCAGGTTTGACTACATATTCATGTATTTTTTCCCAGAAAATTAGAATATATTTATTACTAATTAGGGCTGCATGGTGGTGTGGTGGTTAGCACCATCGCTTCACAGCATGAGTGAGGTTCCCCATCTGGGGCCTTTCTGTTTGGAGTCTACATGCTCGCCCCAGACATGTGTGGGTTTTCTCCAGGTACTCTGGCCTCCTCCCACAGTCTGAAAACATGCATTTTAGGTTGATTGCTGATTCTAAATGGGCCCTCTGAGCGAGAGTGCATGGTTATGTCTCATTTGTCTCTGTGATGGACTGGCAACCTGTCCAGGGTGTACCCTGCCACTCGCCAAATGGCAGCTGGAATAGGCTCAAGCCCCCTTTGTGACCCTTAATTGCATTAAGCCAGTATAGAAAATGGATGGATGGTATTACTAATTAGCTGAATGACTCCACAGTTATGGAGAACAAGTCCCCATTCTAGAGATTACCGATCTAGTCTATCAAGTTACAGCTTTCTCTTCTTACGCTGCAATCTTTGAACATCAGCAAGTTAAGACTGTCAAATGCTTGAATGACATAGATGTAAACTTCATGCCTATCAGTAACTGTCAATCAGAGACACTATATTGCATTGAGAAAGGAGAAATCGGTGTCTGTATAACTACCACATTCATGAATACCTGAAAAATGGCGATTATTACAGTGTAATGAAGACGGATTAAATCAGCTGTGAAAGTCTCTGTGTTTTACTATTGAAAGGTGATTCGACAAGCAAGTATGACAAAAAACGTGAGGTTGTTGTGATGCGGTTTTAAGATGGCACTATGAACTCTGTGGGACACGTTCCGTTTCCTTTTCATCGGCTCAATCTCGAACATTCTGTTTTAACATGGTAATGGTACAATCATGTTAATGCTTGTAAACTAGTGACTAAGAAAGAGTGGCAACCGAGGACAACTGTCATATTTGTGGGAGAGTGTTCTACTTTTTTTTCAGATATTGAGCAGCTACATCATGAGCAGCACTGGTTTAAGAGGTCGTATTATGGTTTTGGAGTTTTACTCTTTTTCAGTCAGTTACATTAATACTTTTTTACATAAATGACACTGAATGGATGGCATGTTACGGGCAGCTCCTTCAATCATTCATAGCACGTGTTCAAAACCAACACGTGTCATTTGTTACAATGTGTCTGTCACAGTAAAGGATTTTCAACCTTCACATGCAGCTGCTTCCATGACCACAAGAAGATGCATATCCCTCAAATTTCTTCAAACTGTATGGATTCAACTGCAGACCATGGCAGCCATGACTGGTTCACTTGGTATGAAATTACATGCCACAATGCTTTGCTCAAATAAGAGTGCACAAATATAACATTTCTGAATCATGTTTGTTCAAGAAGCTAACAGAATCTAGTGTTCTGTCCTGCTTTTTTTAAAAGCTCTGCCACTGTCTGTAAAAACTTCAGCTCTCATACAGAGAGTATAACACCCCCCCCCCCATGTGGGGTCTTCTCATAGATGGAAAAACACTGCAGTTAACACTGAAAGAGGACCCGAACGAATGCTACCATTTAAGACACAAACAAAAAAGAAAAGGACAGACGTGATGTAGTTTATTTTCATTGGAGGACTTTTATTCATTGCCCTAAAGGCTTACCTTTTACTGAATAAAAATTCAATAAAACCTTTGAAGATTTGAACCCATAAATCCGTCTGCACTCCGAGCCTAATGAATCACATTTCCAGCTTGCCACAGTGTCCTCATATTCACCACATCTGCCGCTTGCTGCCACAGACCGCACAGTGAAAATCTCCTCTCTTTGCTGCAATTTTGATCAAAACTCGGGACAGGCTTTCCGTGGACAAATGATCGTGCATTTACCAGAAATCTCTTTAAAGAGACTTTGCAGAAATGTTTCTAAGACATCTCTTATTTGACACTTTCAATCAATTGGGGCAATGGACCATTAACCCGATGAAAATTAACTCTTATCTGAAACGCTGTACTGTAGTCTGTGTCTAAAGATAAGTCTACATTATATGTTCATATGAAACACAAATATCTGCATTAAACAGAAGAATAAACAAGTGAAAATGATAGTTTTGTGTGTTTTCTGGGCAAGGTAGAAACATGCTATTGAAAGTTTATGCACCAGCTGTTCAAAACCCTCTTGATTTAAAAAAAAAAAAAAAAAAAAAGATGTCAAATAGTAACATTAAGTTTAGCCTTCTGTGCACTTTGTTCCTAAGGTTGTGTCGGACCAGAGGAGCAACCATAGCTAGATTAGCTGAGTATTGTCTTTGTAGGACTGTGAAAACTTCTGTCTTTCAAGCCATGAAACACTGTCAAGTAAATCGTCACACTGTGAATTAAAAGCGTAGCAAAGCTTACTGACACTTAAGAGCGGAAATAGTCTATGGAGTGACACGCAACATTATGTGAGGGCACCATCTGCTGTAAAACTGGGAAAATACACAGACAAATCCCAGTTTAATGTTCAAATATTTGAACGCCTCGTATTTTGATGGAGCTTCTTTCATCTGTTTATCTATTGAGCGAAGAATTCTGCCCATTTTGCTCATGTTTGCAGTGTCTAACCTCTGCTGCGTGTCTAATTGTGCGTATTCTCAAACGAATGTTCAGTGAGTGGAGAAGGACACAATTTAATCATCAAATGTCAGTTTTTCCACAGCCGCAAGAAACAAAAAGATCAAATAAAACAAAGCCCTGTAATTACCAGTAGTCTTGGCAATTACAGTGAATGACATGGTTCTGTTAGTTCTGCAGGGACAAAAACCACTGAATCAGTTTTATGCAAATCAAATCAGATACAAACTACACAGCTTTGTATTAAATTAGAAAAAAACTGTTCTGGAAATGTACACAACATACCTGAGAATGATTTTCAAATTGGTTTCTGGTGGACATCAAAGAGAAAGAAGCGACGATAATTATCCTTCATTAAAATGTTCCCTAGATGATTTGCTTGGATTATCTTAAAACAGTGATCATTTCTTTACGATTCGTTCTGTCACAACTTTTGTTGTGAAAACCGTGAATCACTAAACAAACCTGGTATCAAAAAACATTACGTCACTGATGTCCTGCACAGGAAATACCTAGCAGCATAACAAGTGAAACAACTTTTCACTTCTACTCACCGTATTTCAACAATTAATAAACAGTGACAAAATCTACTAAAACCCTGACAAAGAGAGCCTCAGTCGGCATTAGAACAGCTCATTCAACCAGTCCTCCTCTCATCACTGAGCTCAGAGTAAAGGAACTGTTTTAAGGAAAAATGAACTGATGCTGACGAAAACTTTTCTTACCAAAAAGAATGAAGGAAGTTTGGCTTGTGAGATAACATGAGATAACTGTCTGGATCAAACGAGGGTTCAAATATTAAGAGGACGGGTTCACGGATTTCTACTATAGACTTGATGCAACTTCTTTTACTAACACAACAAAGAGAATTATACCGAGTCTACTCATGTGGCTGCGGAAGAGTGTTGCGTTCGCATTCAAACATGAAAGAAACTTAAGACTTCTCGGCTCACATGAAAGTGAGAACGACAGATTGGGAGTTGTGGTTTAAAGCCCGAAGAAAGAGAGAATTTGACAGAAAAACCAAACAAACAAGTCTAATGCCACCTAAGCCCAACATTCAAACATCTAAAAACAATTGCAATGACTTTCACAAAATTCTTAACCTAATAGTGCAGCTTTTAAACAAATTATAGGATCAAACCACAAAATCTTACCCTCAGGTTACATTTACACAACGCAGACGTCAGTAGAAAAAACTAAACAAATACATCTGTATTTGTTTTGGTCATACAAAAAAAAGAAAAAAAAGAGTTCTTATTGTAGATTTACGTCGTAAACATGGTAGCCGTTTACAACATAACGAGCCTCAACATCATGCCTTAGAGCCTATTGTCGCCTAATGGCTGTGAAGTCATCATATATCGAAGCCTTTAAATTGAAGAACTTGTAAAAGATAACTGAATGAAATTAAACCAACCAACGGTTGTTTTGTCACACTGTAAGGCATGAAACGGCGCACAGCTACGCCGTTAACTCGCTTGAGTTTACACGGTAGCCTAGAGAAGGGGCTAATTTAAACACATCTTAAAAGCAGCATTCCCAGCTGTCCTTAAATCTCACTGATACTCCCTCAAACTACACTACATAATTTCTGCATCACCATCTTATCTACTGTGAAAGCACGTGTTTATATCTTAACGCAACTATCAAAATCAAAGTTAACGGCTGCAAATCCTCGCCAAGTTTTGTAAACCGATTATGCAAAGTTAACCAAAGGCCTGTGGATGCGCAACAAAAAGGAGCAAACAGCTGAAACTGAATGCTAGCAGAAATGCATGAAAATCAGAAGCAGTCTCGGCAGTTAAGACACTGACATAATTGTCTCCGTATGAAAAACTTTGGTCAGCAACTCTGACTGAAAAACTCCTAAATCTTTGTGAAAAACTTACCCCTACTTAAAGGAGAACTGGAGAATTTACAAGGTCTCAGAAATCACTGCATTTGAATGTTCTTTTACAGTCTGGAAAAAACAATTGACACAAAGTGCAAATATTTACCGTGTACAACAAAATATCTACTGGAACTTGGAAATTCCTGTGGCGACGCTAAATTTACAAATGTCTTTTTGTTTTGCTGCTGTTAAAAAAAAAATCCACACGGACGTGGACGGAGGCATTTCCCTTCCCTGGTAATCTCACTGAACACTGGAGTGGTGCAGCACATCAAACTGGCCCGTGCTCCTCAGACCCCACAGTCATTGCTTCTGTCTTGGAGTTTGCGAGTGAGCGTGAGGAAAGTGGAGACCGAGGCCACAGAAATGTGGAAGATGAGCTGCCACGCGTTCCTAAAGCCGAGCAGGTACAGGTTGCATAGGACGATCACGCTCAACAGAGCGAAGGACTTCGACTTCTTCAGAGATGAGTGGAACAGGTAGAGGTGGCACTATGGAGCCAGAGACGAGAAAAAGTGTCAAAGAGAGATTGAAATTAACTCATTCCTGTTTGAAACGAGAAATTGCCTTAACGTGAAAACTGTTATTTACCTGAAAAGCACAGCAGAGGAATGCCAAAAGAAATGCCACAACATTCCAAATGCCTTCATAATCATCCTGTGAAAAGAATCCAATCAGATGGAATTAATACTATTTTTAAACTGGTATATTTGTGTTTTTATAATGACTACTTGGTTGTTACTTTAATAACACACAACTAAACCTTGTAAAGGCCATACCTGGAAGGTGTACTCTATGAGGTGTACCCCACGGATCACATTCAAAGACGCGCACATGATATTAAGGACAAGAGAGAGGATGCCTGGCGCTGTCACTGGTTCAAGCCTTTGATTCTGACCTTCTCCACCAAAGAAAGCAACAATGAAAATAGTTTACTCAGTAAAAATTAAAACATGTCACATTTTCTGGATTGTTGTTTAGAAGCCGCCTTACCAGATGCAGGACCTTGCTCTATGTGCCCATTTGCAATGCCATTGGCTAGCTCCGCCTCATCGAAGTTAATCATTTGTGGTGGATGGATCCTCAGATCCTCCTGAACTTCCGCCAAAGTCACCTCGAGTGCTGGACCACCACTTTGGTTGTATTGCTGCTTCAGCTTCTGAATTGTGCTGTCTGTCAGGCAAAGGATGATTTGGATTTGGATGAATATATTGCAATTGATGAGAATGCACGTCATTTTAAGCATTTGCACCTTCAGAGCAAAACCAAAAAACAACAGCAGACTATCAAATCTAGGTGACACCATAACTCTTCCCTCACCAAATTCCAAAAATGGATATGGCCTGGCTGCCAAGGCAACAACAGTGCTATTGAAGCATGCTGTGAACTCCCAGCGCAGATCTTCCAGGAAGCAGAAGGCTTTAGCAACAGGGAGGCTGCAGTGGCACACACTCATGTAGGATACACCCTCTGAGGAGACGAAGCTGAACAGGTGAGAGGAGAAAAGGTGTTTAGTAAACAAACAGCCTGACGCAGTGTGACACAGACGCCACTGCGCTCACATGGACACCATGTCTGCCTTCTGCATCCCAAAATAAAACACACACAGAGCTGCTTTAAAGTGCATGTTGTGCCTTTCTCCAATGACTCAGTCTGCTGCTGCTCCTGCTTTTCTGTTTCCCTGCGTCCTTACTGTATATTGAGCTGCTGGCCCTTAACGGTGCCCCTATCAGGGAAGCGGGCCAGTGACTTGCTGATGGTTCTGAGCTGGTGCTTCCTCTCCTGGAGCTCTCGGTTGTGTTCAAAGTCTGTGGAGGCTGACAGGGGGAGTCCATCCCTAACCCGAACCACAAAGGCGAACAAGATCAGAGACATGATCCAACAGGGCCATGAAGAACACAGAACCTGCATGGGGAAGGGGGAAAGATGAGAATATTAGTAATATTAAATAATCATATAAATCAGCCTAAGTTTAACACAGCAGCCCTTCAATAAATCATATCTTCTTCTACAAAAAGAAATATCTAATAATTTGTTAAATATTTCAACTATTGTTTACTCAATGACGATTCGTCAAATCAAGACTGACAACCAAATGTAGCAAAAACACAGACGATCTCAACAAGGTTGTTGAAAGTGAAAACTGACAGATCACATGACATCGAATCAAGTAAGTAACTTACATTGTAAGATGAACGTACGATTAACACGCAAATATCTCAGTAACGTTGTACAATCCAGCAGCACAGTCTCAAAAATATAATGGGGTTGAGAAAATAACACCATGTGTGTAAATAGTTTCCAAGACAATGGCGATAATTTAAATGTGTCGACAGAAAGCTGTAACTGTGCAGAAAGAATCTGTCTTTTTAGCTTTAAGTAAACCAAATATTCAATTACATCTTATTACATCTTACCTCATTATTCTGGGGGTCATGCTGCACCTGATCACAAAGCTACTGTAAGTTAGCTGTCTATAGCATCATATCATAAATACTCTGCAGGCAGGAAGCCAGCTTTAGATACAGGGGTTACGAACACAATTAATAATCGCTAAGGAAAACCAAAATAACCTATAATAACATGTAGCTAAGGTGTCAGTTCAGAACTATTCAGCGAGCTAACTTGATTTCTGCTCATGTAGCCCTCAATAACTACCACAACAAATCTTCTACGGTAATGCAGGGGGGACAAACTTGCTCCGAGCGCCGTTTCTCGAAGCGTAAGAATTCACCTTAAAAGAAGGAAGTTAGCACAAGCTAATTTAACGACGGTCAGTGACTAGCTCATTCTCTGGCTAGCTACTGTGTATAGGTAAGTTGTTTAATTTACAATGCTAGATAACACGATATAGGACTGAAATTGTACTAAATTTGAATTTGTATTGCAGCAGAGGGAGATGTAAGCTGCTGCGCTCACTTTAGCTAGCTATTAGCCGTTAGCTCAACCATTTTGGAAGGGCTAACGTTTAGGCTCGCTGTTGTTAACGAAGTAGCTCGTGAGAATTTGCATTTGTGTTTCTGTTTTTGTTTTTTTGCACTCGGGTCTGTGGGGCTTGAACCGATAGTAACCTGTAAGTAAAACAACGTTGTGCGTACAGTTTATTTACCGTTGTATTATTAGCTGTTTCCATACTTAAAATCCCATCAGTGTGTTGCAAAAGAGGACCATTTATTTGGAAAATCAATGTCGGCTTGCACTCACAGTAAATTTTAATTCAATTTTGATTTATTTTTAATTTATCCGGGTTATTGATTGTCTTATTGTTTCCTTTTTGTTTTATTGGACAGATGGCTGAAGTCTGTGAAATGCAGTACTGTCCCTGCTTTTATTTTTTTTTTCTCAATCTATGCAAGAAGATCTGAACACAATAGCTCATTGACTTAAAGCTACCCGTCCATATCGAGCTGACTAATATGATTTAACAACATGAAAGTCAGGTGTTCAGGTGTTAACGGAGTTAGCTGATTGCACCCTCAGTAATTGTAAATACTTGTAGGTCTTGGGAAAAGGTCTGTACTGCTGGGAACCGCAGGGACAGTTTACACTATGACAATGTCACTCTCAGTAAATCAAACTCAGGCAAAGCCTGAAACCTAACACAGGTTATGCAACTGATACAATGCAGTTCTGTCCGGGGGTTTTGCCGGACAGAATCGCCTCAGTACTGTGCTAATACTTGTTTGTATTTGATTATAATTAATACTTCACATCACTGTTGAGCAGCTTCCCCCCTCAGGTGTAATAAAGGGTGTCAGATCAGTTATCATATAGATTTTAAGTGTAAATTGAGTGAGATAATTGCAAATTTATTAGATGAGAAGATTTAAATTCAAATTTCATATCATATCCTTGTGTCGCATGATACTTCTTCTCAAACCCCTTAAGTGAACATTATGCTTTCTTTGTGCTGAGTATTCTAAGAGTCCTTTGTGTTACAAATAAATATTTGTGGAGGCTGATCTGTATTATCTGATCCAATAGGGCTGTTCTATATCAGGTGGTGTTAGACAGCTGTTGCTAAATTAGGCTGGAAACATTTCAGTCCTCTGGCAGACACAGTTTGGAGTTCATTTATAATATGGCCTTATTGTTGTTGAGTAATTGTTTTCATAAAGGGAAAAACTGCATGTTTTTGTGTGCCGCTTTAAGCAAGCTCAAGCAGTTTACTGAACAAGGCACTTTGAGAGGGCTGATTCTTGATCACTGTTGGATGTGGTTTCTTTTTTTGAACCCAGACATTTGAAATTTCACATCATTAAGTAAAGCTAATAGCAGTCGTCATATTTCAGTTTTTATAATCTGTGATACAACTATGTCCTGCAGACAGTGAAAGCAGTTTTTTTTTTAATGTACAACAAGGAGGTTGTGATGGGTTCTGTTTAAATTTGTATTGACAGCATGTTTTCCCATAGGCCCCTCTCTCATTCCCCTCCCATCGTTCTCTCCTCCTCTGTCTGTTTGTTTCTCCCCAGCTGTTACTTAGTCTTTCCGGTGTTTTTCCCACTCACTTCTCATCATGCCGTACTTGTCAAGACTTAAACTTTCTATAACATGGGAACATGTGCAGTGGAGGTACTGTGGTTTTTAGGAGAAATCTGCTGCTTTATTTCTTATTTGCTTTTTTATTTTTCTACTTTTTAGGTCACCTGGACTTTGACCACGATGGGGGTGAAAGACCGCCCTCAGTGCTACTTTGATGTGGAGCTCAACCGGGAGCCAGGTGAGGGAATTCCTTATTATTTTAAGGGGGACTAGGTTGTCGTTTAGACTGTATCATCTCGCCTGCATACTTTGACCTGATTTAATAAAAAAAAAAAAATAAAAAAACTTTTTACCTGTGTGATCTGTTTTGTATCTTTGATGCTTTTGTTTTACAAATTGAAAGTGGGATGCTTTGGTATCGGTAGAATAGTTTAGTTGGAGTTTAATATAGTCCTAAGTTTGCACTGATGTTAGTGTTAAATTAGCGTGACTAATGGTACTATGATATATTTAGGCTCGGGGGGACAAAAAGGCTTTTCTTTGAACTGGTAATAATATCAGAATGTCATAATTGCTGTTAGCTGTGGAGGAGTTTCTTTCATGTCAGGGCTTCACTGCAGGAACCCTTTAAACATGTGCCAGAAGCCAGTTAAAATTGTGCTGTGTAGGAGCACCAGGTCTACTTAATTGTACTTCTTGATTGTATCCCTGGCCTATCGCAGATTATTCTCTTGTTTTGTTGCTGTAGAGTTAATGATGCCCAATGATATTTCAACATTTCATAAAAAAGAGATTGAACTTAAGTTAACTTGTCTCTCTTTTCTTCTTCTTCTTCTTCTCTTTTTTGTAGTTGGGCGCATAGTCTTTCAGCTTTTTTCAGACGTTTGTCCCAAGACAAGTAAAAACTTTCTCTGTTTGTGCACTGGTGAGTATTGTTCAGTCCAGGATGTGTTTGACTCTTATGTTTTTGCGACATTAAGTGGATTGTATAATAGCATTTTCAGAAAACTGTGTGACATCTCAGAAGTACAATTGCACGCTTATCTTTTTATATTTTTGATAAAAGCACATGTTGAAGGTTTCAAGGTGACTAAGGCACATTTGTTACAACAGTTATTTACAGGATATGAATATTTTCCATAGTAACATTCAGGAGAGAAATGAAAATTTTAAAATGGAGTCGCAGCATTGATTGCAGGGTTATGGTTTGTGTCCCTGGACATTTCATCCCTTTGAGCAGGGCAGAGCAGCATAGGTCTGCTTACAGACATCTAAAGCTATAGATCTGCTAACAGGCCGTAGATCGATCTTCCATCTCAGTTTTCACCGCGCCTAGCAGCTGGAAATGGGATTCTAGCCGACAAGAGAGTTGCCTGGTTTGTCAGAGTGTAGACTTGCAAACAGGTAATGGATCAAGCATCGTAATGCACACCATTCAACTGGTGCAGTTTTGCTGTGACTTTGCCAAAGTTGTGAATGTCTCCTTTAAAAAAGACAATCATCTCAGACCTTAAGTACTTTGGAACAACACTGAAAGTTTTAGAAGCCTACGCTTCTCAAACGCATCTCTCTTGAAAGCAGCTTTTACCATATGGATATTTGTAATTAATTTATTGTAATTAAATCTTTGCCTTAATGTTTTCTTTCACCCGAAGGGAAAGTAGAATCAAAAAGGTAAGAGCTCAGGGCAACTGTTCTGTCAGTTTTTCAGTCCATCAGTCCAACAACAGAAGTCCCGATCAAAGGCTTATAGATACCTGAAATACACTGTCCCGACAATGGGTTTCATTCCCTTTGTTCACAACAAACCAAATGTGATAACATTCACGACAACAGTTTCTGAATCCTTCAGGCCATGTGGTGCACAAAACACTGTCTGGTTACATGAATAGTTTGTTTTTGCACGTAATTGCAGGTGAAAAGGGAACTGGGAAAATCACAGGGAAAAAGCTGTGCTACAAAGGCTCCACATTTCATAGAGTTGTGAAAAACTTTATGATTCAAGGAGGTGACTTCATAGAAGGTAACAAGATGTACACAGTTAATTTTTCAAAGTGTCTGTGAATGAATGGATGTAATTAACCCATGTGTACAGGTCAACGCATAAAGTTTGTTGAAAAACAACAGCAAAGTGGTGCTGCAGTTAAAATGATTGTATATCTGATTTGGGAAATTCTCAAATGCTCTTGATGTGTAAAATGTGTCGGAATAAATTTGATATTTGCATAGTTTTGCAGCTGATCATTAATGACACTGATTGCAGCCAAAAATGAAAGCGTTGAAACATGTATAAATACAGTTAATCTCATTGAAGTGTTGACACGGCGTAAACATGCACTTTGGCTTTGTTGTGGGTGATTATGGCCGACATCCAGGAGACGTATTGTTTCCTGACTGGCTGTCACTACACAAATGTGTTTCATAACCATGCATTAGTCATGAGTGTTTGTGTGTGTGTGTCCCTTCAAAGTGCTGATAAAACAGCGCTTTGTCTAATGATGTGATACACAATTATTATCATTTAACAAAAAATGAATTGAAGTTGATTTGTTTTTATTTATCTATCCTGACAGGAAATGGAAGAGGAGGAGAATCCATTTACGGTGGCTACTTCAAAGGTATTGGAGTTGATAATGTATCAAATTAGAAGTCCACATAGCTCTCATAAATGTGTGTATAAACGATAATATAATCATTGCATGTGCCTGTAGCTGTAAACATTGGTCTTTTGAACGTTCCATTTGTGTGTCTTTGTTCGCCTTCACTTTTCCTCTGTTTAGTTGTGGACTTATATTAAATCAGCATGGGAAGTAGCCATTCTCTTTACTGAACGCTACAATCTTCCTGCCTAAAACTTTCAACGTATTCTTTTATTTATAGAGTGGTCTTTTGCAAAATGAGAAGGTAAGAGATGTACACAGTTCAGTAACACCATGTCAACATAGTCACCACCACCTTCCTAAGTCAGTAACAAGTATGCAAATGCTGGCAGCAGCTCACATGCGTCCTGAAGGGTTTTTCAATCAATCAGCCACCCTATCAGTCCCCCAAAGCTGCTCAGATTACATTCTATGGCAAAGATGTGACATTTATAGCTTCCCTACTGTAAACATGACCTCCTTGAAATGTTATTAGCTCATTAGTAAGACCACATCACGCTACACGCTGGAGACAAACTGGTTAGACGAAGATTGAGACACCGGAAAGTTATTCCATCTGTTGGATTAATTTAATGTTCATCATGATACATTTTGATATTGCGATAAATTCACATTAATTCTGCTGTTAAGGGTTGAAGTCAGAATGATCAGACAATTCAAGGAACAACAAGAGAATCTGTTCATCACATTTTTTTGATATTATTGAATTCTCAGCCTTCAGCTTGGCATCCTTCCTCCTCCACTTTAAAGTGCCGTCCATCACATAAACCAAACTATACCCGGGAGAGAAAATGCATCTGACAGCCTCTCGTTGTGTGCTACATGTGTCAAAGGGCCACTTTAGACAATGTTCAGACCTGACTTTTTGGAAGTTGTTCTGAAATTGTGTCTTAACACCACTATGTAAAAGCCTTCTTTTAAGACCGTTTTCTCTAGCTGTGGTCCTCCCGTTTTTAAGTTTTTCAAAACGTTTTTCCTGCTGCGTTGATGGTGAACCCGAGAGCAAAATATGCTTTATTCCATTTGGATATGACTGACATCCTGAACGAGCAGCAGCGTCTGTTTTCTCTTTCTTCCCTGTTCTTTCTGAAGTCTTGCAGACGTCATTCTTGATTCTCTTATCGTAATCTGAGCTCGCACGTTGTTTTTGTTTCTTTTCCGAATTAGATTCTGTGTTTTTGTTCTCCAAAAAGATAAAGGTAACTCGATAGCTAAACATGTGACACCTCGGCAAATGGATTGCCACGTAGTAATGAAATGGACAGGGACCAGTTCTTTAAAGGGGGTCTAAAATATGGAGCCTTTAGCTTTAAACACACCGGACTACTAGATTAGTGCTCCTGATAAGGAAGAGTAGAACTCCTCTCAGTCAAAACAGCTGACTAAACGGTTGGTGGGACAGCAAAAAGGGTTTACGCATTAATATGCAAAGTCTTTTTTGCCCCTTTAATGTTTTCTTTGACGCTTCACACGTTGAGACTGGGATTCCTCTTTCTCTGTACCCAACAGATGAGAATTTTACTCTCAAACACGACAGAGCTTTCCTGTTGTCGATGGCCAATCGTGGAAAGGACACCAACGGTTCGCAGTTTTTCGTGTGAGTGACTTTCTGTAACTGTGACTGTTGTTGAAGTTTAATTTTAGTTTTTGCTTCTTGTCCCTTCCTCTTGTGAGCCTGCGCAGTAGAATTTGTCATTGAGTGTGACCGTCAAACGTCGCCTCTCTGTGTGCAGTTAGATTTCAAAGTGCAGAGAAACATTGGATTAATTCTTTCTCACCTACAAATGTGTTACATTTTTTTTTCTCTTGCCGTTTTTGTGTAAAATTTACAGAAACTCTAGCATCCTGCTCTTCCAAGGTAATGTGTTTCAAAGGCTGTGTTTCTCTCTCTCTCTCTCCTGACTGTATTTTTCATTTTGTAGTTCACATTTGCAAACATTCTGCACAGCGAAGTGTTCTGTTCTCTATATTCTTAAACACGTCACAAATGGCTTGAGGTACCTCATGTTATTTGGCTTGACAGACCGCTGTTTATCACTAAAACGGGTCATCAGCTTGAGTTTGAATTTTGACGTTTCCTCCGTGAATAAACACTCCCATCAAATATGAAGGAGGAAATGTAGATATGTGGAGTTTTGTACTTTGTACGAATGGATTTGATCACATGAAAATATCAAGATGCAGTTTCCACACAAAATTTGAAAAGTTTTTAAACTAATTTGTAATCACATTTCTGCAAAGGGTGGTCTTACATATTCTGCACCCACAAGTCATCTGAGTTATTTGTTTCTCATTCTCCACCCCCCCCCTCCCCTCCCCCTTTTTTATTTCCTTTTTTATGACCCCCACCACTTTGATTGGTTGGCTCCCTGCTTGTTTTACTGCTGGATTGTCCATGGACAGCACAACTAAGATGGCACCTCATCTCGATGGGTAAATTCTTCATTCTTGATACACTCAGAATTCTACTCGCCGCTAATAATGAACTCTATTTCTGTCACTGTTTATTCAAACGGTCTGTGAGACATTGAATAGCTGTTGGGGGGGATAAAATGTTCAAAACTTCAAAGCTTTGATCATTTACTGGTATTGACAGACATCTCAACAACAATAATACAGTTTTTCTTCACATCCGACAAGAAGTCTTTGGCGTGTGTTTTATCACATAATGGGAAGTTGGCTGATAAGAATGCACTCTTGTTTTCACAGGCATAAACTTCTCTTGTCTTTGCAGAGTCCACGTGGTCTTTGGTCTGGTCATCTCTGGCTTTGAAGTGATAAAGAAGATTGAGGGGCTGAAGACTGATTCGGCGAGCAGACCCTATGCTGATGTGAGAGTGGTGGATTGTGGACAGCTGATCACAAAGTCTGCAAATGACGGTCAGTCTGTTGCACAGATTCACAGGATGATCATTTTACTTTGGGTAGTCTTTTGGAAAGTATGCATATTTGAAAAGGGGGACGAAAAAAAACACTTTCTGTACATTGCTGCTGCAGCTCGTGGTACTTCTTGTCTCTAAGGCCCCTGATTGGCTCCTGGGGTCTTCCTCTGGTTAAACATCTCCAACGACCTCACCTGGAAGGTGGCAGCCTCCTGCCCGAACCACCCTACTAACTTCTTCCAATGTGCGGGAGCAATGGCTCCAATCTGAACCCCTTCCAATGACAGACCTCCTCATGCTATAATCCAAGAGTAATCCCAGACATCCTTCCAAAGAAATGAATTCCCAGTTTGTTTCTGCAATATTACTCTTTTTCGCCACCCACAGCTCATAACCATAGGTGAGGGCAGGAAAGGAGAGCAAGCAGTGACTGACGGCTTTCCCTTTTGACCCAGCTCTGTCTTTATTATGACAGTGATCGCCAATCTGCTCTCACCTCACACTCTTCCACTAATAAAAGAGCTGTTCGTGTGGGGGACCGAGAGAGCTGGCATTGTTTCAATAACGACAGACAGAAGTGCGGTCCTGTAAAAAAAAAAAAAACTCATAGGCTCCAGAAATGGCGGCTCACGTTGATCAGTTTGGTTTGGCTGGTTGGTTTCAAGTTAGCTTAAGCCGACTAGAGGAGGGAGGGGCAACCACTTTCATAACAAAGAGTCCACAGTACCATAAACTATAGATGACAAGGAAGCACAAGATAAAGACAGTGACAACAGCTGCACTGGACAATCTTGATTCCCTTAACACTTAGTCTCACTCCATCACAAAGGAGATATTTGTCCACCATTGACTTTTGTTTTTTCCACAGCAGTCCACAGCTTAGATTGCTCAAAATATGTAGGAGGCTGCCTCCAAGTGGCAGCAAAACACTAACATATAGGCAAGTGTTTGCAGGACCCCAGCGGAGAAATATGTACAGCCCTTAACCCTGTTTCTGGTTCTCAGTCTTGGGTCAATTTGGTGACACTGATTGACGATAATCAAAGTTTTAAAGATGATAAGCACAGTCCATTTAGCATTTACGTTCTGTGAAAATGAGACCTTTTTAATTTGATGGCATACAATGTGTTATACCTTTACCTTCAGTGCTTGAAGGCAAGCGGAGAAGAAGCTCCCATTCCGCCGACTCGTCCCTCAACTCTAACGACTCGTCCTCCCACTACTCCTCATCGGTGGAATCTGAAAGTGAGGCAGAGAAAAAGCGCAAACATTACAAGCGCAAGAGACATGCAAAGAGTAAACGGCCTAAAAAGAAAAGGAGGGAAGCAAAGAGGGAGAGGAACACGGATGTTCTGACGTCCAATCAAAGGTCAGTTTAACTTCTGTCACATTTTACATGCTTCGATAGCTACTGCCCTGGATCTTAATGTGCTGTGTCGTTACAGCTCCCTCGGGCCTGAGGAAAAAGAGATTCTCGAGGGAGAGAGTGAAGTGGAAGAAGAGAAAGAGCAGGGAGGGAAGAGGGAGAAACCTGTTGTTCGGCCGGAGGAAATCCCACCTGTGCCGGAGAACCGCTTCCTGCTGCGACGGGACATGCCGTCTCAGGAAGATAAAACAGAAGTGTTAGTTATGAGGACGCGATGGCATGCACAGCTAAACAACTTAGTAGTTTTTGAAGTTTGGCTTAAACGTTACATTTAATCTTTTCTTTTCAGTGTTGAGAAAGAAGAAACGACTCTTCCGACTGACCAGAAACCAGCTGTGTCAAAGTCTGGGCGGAAGATCAAAGGCAGAGGAACAATTGTATGCTAATCCCTAAAATAAGATAAAAGATTGATGGCGTGATGCGCAGTCAGTGGCAAAGTTGTTTAACTTCCATTGCTCTGGATTCCATATGCAATTGGGTTGAATGATTTTGCTTGTAATTTACTTTTTATTTTTATTTATAAAATTACAATGCCACTAGTTTTCTACAAGCAAAGGTGCTCAAAAGCAAGACGAGAAAGTATGTTTTTACGCAGAAATGATTGCAAACAGCTGATGTGCAAAACTCAATATTGTCTTTTACTTTTTACAGAGATATCACACTCCCACGAGGTCTAAATCCCGCTCTGCCTCTGTGGAGGAGCGTGGAAGCAGTGAAACTCCACCGCATTGGAAAGAGGAAATGACGAGAACCAAAATTTATCAGCCCCCGAGCATGGAGAGGTGGAGCAAAGGAGACAAGTATGACTTCAGTTAACCCTCCCACTTTTAAAAGTTCTTTTTCCCTTTTTTCTTTTTCTTCATACATCTTTTGACTTAACAGATTGAATGACCATTCCTCAAGCCGATGGGATGACAGAAGCGACTCTGCGTGGTCTCGGTCTGCTGATCGGTCCTCAGACCGCAGCTCTGAGAGGTCGAGCCAGCGCCGGCAACCAAAGAAAGAGAAGAAGAAGGCCAAGCACAAAAAGAAAGCAAAAAAGCACAAACATGGCAAGAAGAAGAGCTCCAAGAACAAACCTCAGAAACACTACACGTCCGATGGCGAACGGTCAGTGTCTTCAGGGAGGAAGTCCAGAAGATCCCTTTCACCAACTCGCTCTCCTTCAAGTCTCCGTCATTCGTCGGCCAGGAGAAGACGGAGGTCCTCGCTGTCGTTCTCACGATCCTACTCCAGGTCCTACACATCCAGTCGATCCAGGTCTCGACATCGATCCAGGACTTATTCGAGATCCAGAAGCTTCTCTCGCTCTAGAAGTCGATCTTTATCTAGGTCCAGGTCTCGGTCCTTTTCTGAATCCCGCTCAAGATCGAGGTCCAGGTACCGATCCAGAACTTTGTCGCCATCTAGAAAAAGGAGCTCTTCCCGATCTCCAAGAAGGAGAAAAACGAGCAAACCCAAGCAAGATGTCATGGTCCATGTTACTGAGAAGCTCCCTGAAAGCAAGATGGCACCCGTCCCCAGACTGCAAACAGTCCCAGTTCCTGATAAGGTCCCTGTGATCCCGCTCAGCGATAGTCCTCCACCCTCACGCTGGAAACCAGGCCAGAAGCCTTGGAAGCCTTCCTACATTCATATCCAAGAAATTAAAGCCAAAGTAACCTCCAATAGCACCTCCTCCATTGAGCAAGCAGTCAATAGCATTACAGAAAAGGTTCAGACTTCAGTTATACCAAAGTCTGTAACGGGAGATGCCAAAGACGATAAAGTATCCAGACTAACACAGCGTTCACAGAGCAGGTCCTCCAGAAGCAAGTCCTTTGGTCGTTCCTACAGTCGGTCCCGGAGCAGAAGTTCCAGTCGGTCCAGGTCGAGATCCTCTCATCGGTACAAGAGTAGGTCGTCATCCTACAACAGATCAGACTCTGAAAACTCCCAGAAAACAAGTAGCATCAACAGGAGTTCATTAGACAAGGAGTGGAAAAATTATTACAGTTCTCTGAGGAGGATAAAAAATTTAGACAAGCACATTTCACTCGGAAGTGGTCTCTCAGGCTCTGAGAAGGGAACAGGCAGCGAGCGCAGTCACATAAGTGGCTCTATAGAGAAATTAAAAGAGAAGGGCAGCTCACAGGGATCTGACACCAAAAAAATGAATTCACTGCCAGCAGAGAGCTTCAATAGCAGATCTGAATGGGATAGTGACAGTGATAAGGTGAGCCAAAGCCACAGTGCTGTCCCATTAAAGAAGCAGGAACAAGCTGCTCAGTCTAGTGAACTTCTTGACAAGAAGTTGTCTGCTCTTGCTGGATGGAATTCAGAGAGTGACTCTGAAAACATCCCCAGCAGGACGTTGGCCATTTCAGAAAAAGAGGAAGGAGAGGCTAGTTCAGAATCCGATTCTGAAAGTTTGAAGAAGATGTCGGATGCAGAGCTTGCTCTGGCGTGTAAGATTGCCGCTGCTGTTGCTTCTTCTGGTCCGTCAGAGGAAGGTCCTGTGAATACTGCACAGCCAGAGAAGCACAAAAGTAAAAAGAAAGCCAAACGGAAGCATAAACATAAGAGGAAAAGTGAGAATAAGAGCGGCTCTCATCACAGTAAGGACAAAGCTAAAAAATCTAAGAGAAAGCATCAGAAGCTGAAAGAGACCTTCCACTGGCAGCCACCTTTAGAGTTTGGAGAGGAGGAAGAAGAGGATGAATCTAAAAGGGAAAGACGCAGTCCAGTTAAAGTTGTTAAAGACGCTCCTGGTGAGGATATGAACAAAAAGGACCAAAATTCAACTCATGTGAGCAAGAATCCTTTTAAAGAAGAAGAAAGAGGTCAACAGAGGCTAAAGGAAAGTAACAAAAACCCAAAACACTGTGAACCTCAGCCACAGTCCTCAAACAGGCACAGTGGGAGCAGCTCTCGACTGTCAAATGTCAAAGAGCAGGAGTCTTTAGATGATATGGACATTTGTACCCCAGAGCATGATGTTGACATTGTTGAGCCTCCACTCGCACGCGATTCCTGCAACAGTGCACCTGAATTAACCCGAAGATCTACCTCCGAGTCATCAGAAATGGCAAGAAATGATGGCACTGCACTTCAGATCAAAGAACAGTCTGCTGTTACTTCCACAACAGCGGGTGGGCTGCAAGACGAAGCTTCTGCTGGCAAAGCTGTGATTAATTTCAAATGGAAGCCACTGAAAGGAATGTCGGTGCCGCAGAATGTGAGTGTGCCACCGGTTTCTGTGAAAAACGCGCAAATCCAAGAGAGCCAGGCCCTTACCGCGCAGGGCGTGAGAATGGAGATAAAGAGCAAAAGCCGGGTCCGACCTGGTTCTCTGTTCGATGAGGTCCGTAAGACCGCACGGCTCAACCAGAGGCCAAGGAACCAAGAGAGCTCGAGTGAGGAGAGGTCCCCCTCTGTAGGGAAGACCAAAGGAACGTCACACACTCGGTCCCCGAAGAAGTCCAGGTCCACATCAAGGAAGTCTCGCTCAGCTTCCAGTCACCGTTCACGGTCCAGGGGGTGGTCCCGGTCCTACAGCAGGTCCAGAACCAGATCCCACAGCTCCAGCTACTCCTCCAGGTGAGAGGAAAAAGAGCACACGCTTGAATAAAAGGTTCAGTGAAGAGATTTGAGTGAATTAAGAAGAGGTTAATGCATATGAAGCATTTAGTGCAGGAGACAGATCTGTGTCCAGCACACAGAGCCCCTTTGTTCTGGTCACTTATGTCATGGTGTCACTTTTTTTTAAGAAGCCGCAGCAGGAGTCGGAGGAGACGCAGGAGAGGACGCTCTCGCTCTCGCAGCACCTACAGGAGTTACAGGAGTCACAGGTAAACGGTTAATAATCTGCTTTGGAAACTGAGGAATCCAGTTGGTGAAATGATTTTCTTTTTCCATCAAAACTGTGGAATAAAGTGAAGAAACCTGAGCTGTAGACTTTAAACCCTCTGTGACTTCTTTCAAAGTGTTTCCCAAAACCTCGATTTATCTTTCTCCTTGTATATTTTTTTCATCCCTTATGTGTATTTTGATGAGTTCTGCTCCTGAATGAAAAGCTTTCTGTTTCTCCTTTGTTCTCCCATCAGCCGGACGTACAGTCGAAGTCTTTCCCGAAGCCGCTCGTATCGCCGTTGGAGGTCCAGGTCCGTGAGGCTCCAGACTCAGACTCCGAAACGTTTTCTTTGACTCTACGACTCGTTCAGACAGAAAAAAAAAAAAAATTTCATAAAGAAAAGCATCACCATGACAACCAAGAATTTAAATACCTGTGATTTGTTACACTTACTAAGGCTGTAAATCAATTAGATCATTCTGGCAGAGATCAAGGGAAAACAAAACCATCTCAATAAGATTTCCTCAGAAATATCAAAACATTTCGTAACTGATTTATCTGTCCGTCCATCTAATTGCACTCGTCTTTGTCTGGTCCTGCCTTTCTGTTCTACTATTTGTTCTTCCTGTGTTTGTTCCAAAATAAAAAGAATCGGGCATCTCGGTTGTGTGTCGCTGCAGGTCAGACTCCTATGACAGCTACTCCAGTCGGAGTCGCAGCGTGAGCAGGAGACGAGGGCGAAGACGCAGCGACAGCTACAGGAGCTCCGAGCGCCGATCCCGGTAAGACGGAACGCTCCGCTAAACACCTTCTTTTCTGGTGCACGGCGATCTCTGACGTATTTGGATGCGATCCGTCTGGTGCAGGTCCTACTGCTCGTCCAGTCGCAGTTCTTCCAGGAACAGGAGCCACAGTCGCAGCAGCCGGTACAACTGAGCCGCACCTCAGCTGTCCGATAAAGGGGAACACGACCGGTAGCAGATACCCACAGATCAGCAACTAAACCTCTTCTGCTGGCTCCTCTGTGTATCCATGAGTGAAAAAGTACGACAGTCATTAAGGATATCAATGTTTTAGTATGTTTAATAAGAAAAAAAAGACAAAGGTCCTTATTTTGGCGACTGGCACAGACGACACCAGCTGGTTTAAAATCTGTCAAATATGTTCTATAGGAGAAAAAATCTGCAAATAATTTAGATTATTATATATTTGTGTATTCTTTTTTTTTTTTTTTCTATTTCTGCCTTTTTTATAAACTAAACTGTTACATTGTTCTACTGTCTGAACATCTTAGTTTGTATGTTTCTGAGGAGTTTGTGGGTTACTCTTGTTTTCGATGTGAGGTTGAGCCTTAAGTTGGAAAAGAATTCCTCTGAATGAAAAGGAGCTTCTTTTCAGTTCCTACTTCTTTTTTCCCATGACGTTAGTTATGAGCCATGAATGTCAAGGCTGTACTCAAAGTGTAGTCTGTCTGATTTTTACATGATACGGTTGTGAATGTTTACCTTTAATAAATATGGCCACATGTTTGACCTTCGGTTTTTCTTTGATTCATCTGGATGCTTTCAGGGCTTCACGTGTTCCATCTGCCATCCAGTGCAGAACCACACAGTGCGTTTGGATGAGATCCTTCCAACCCCCGCAGCAGCGTCTGAGCTGCCGTGACGTTAATTGTGTTCACGTATGTCGGATGTTTAAAATGTGTAGCGTCAAAGTCGTGTAACTGGAAGAATCGGATAAATGCGAACCTCGCACATCTGTACGTTTTTAGAAGAAAATGCTTTAATTTGTAGTCGGGTGATGCAAAAAATATGTTTCTACAACTTTGATGACAGAAAAGTTATGATACCGATGATGCCATTTGTGATTAAACTGAGCTTTTCTGACTTCCAACATCCTAAATGAAAGTAAAGTAACATAACTCTGAATCAATGTTCTGCTGCACCTTTAATCTCTGCCTCAGGTTCGACTTTACTGTTGAAAGAGAATGGATCTCCAACTCTTTCTGATGGGGCAGGATTGTTGGGTTTGTGCTTCAGCATTGAGTGGCTTGGGAGGGGGGCTCCTAAGAAGCAAATGTTGAACGGTGCTAACCTACCATTTCGTTGGAGAGATTATGTTTACCTGCTTCTATTTTTTTGTTGTTTTTTCTTAGATAAAGAAGGCTGGATATTAAAGGAAAGTGGGGAGCTGCTCAGGGCCTGGAGAATGATCCCTGGTTGGATAAAACATCATTTCAGCACTATTTGAAAACCCACTTGCCTAACTATTGAAAATAACCAGTAAGATACATGCAAAGGAAACCATAATGAACAAGTAACTGTCTGCCTGAGTGAGAGTTAGACAGACATTATATTAGTTGAAAACGTGCACCGACATCATGCAGGCCTTAAAGGGTGAAGCCTGATACAGATGAGAGCTGGATGACGACAACACGAAGAAAAGCAGCTTCTCCTGGAGCTCTGAGTGGGCTCTGTGTGGAGTTTGCATGTTCTCCTTGTGCCCTGGGGGGTTCTCTCAAGGTACTCCGGCTTCTTCTTCCCACAGGCCAGAAGGTTGGTGGTTAATTGGTGATTGTAAATGCATGGCTGTTTGTGTGTGTGTGTGTCGCACCGGTCCAGGACGAACCCTGCCTCTCACCCAGTGACCGCTGGGATTAAAGCACACTGTTGCTTCTCAAGGCCTCGTCTTGTTTAGGGCACAACTTACTTTGGGCTTGAGCTGTGGTGGCTCTGAAATGAAACCCAAAGAGATTTCCCTTTTCGAAATGCTTTGATAGTTGAGATATATCATTAACAATTCTGTTTTGTTGTTTTTCTTTTTATGAACGTTACTCTCTGGACTGTTTTTTTTTTCTTTCTAACACAAATTTGTGTTCTTTCATGTTTGTCTTCTCTCTTTTTGCTGTGTTTGGTGTTCTCTGAAACACAGATGTGCAGATGTGTCCCGTTTTGTTGTGCTTTTGGTTTTGCTGTCACCGGCTGTCATGTTGCTTTTCTGAAAAACTTTTCTCATATGCTGGCATTTCATGTTGTAACGCATCTGACTTATTATTGTTTTGCATTCTGTTTTTGGGAAATCTGTTTTATTTTGGTTTGTGCTGTTTTCTTTAAATGGCACATTGTGTAAAATGTTTGTTTCCTGCTTTAATGTCGTGTTTATACTTTTGTTGGTCCGTATAAGATGTGTTACTTAAAATGTTTTGTTTTTGCGCTGTTGTCGTGTCATTTCCCTAAACGTCACCGTGTTCTCCGCTCTGCTAAATTGTGTTTTTTTTTTTTGTGGTTTTGCAACATGCTATGATCGATGCTCCTCTACTTTCTCTGTTTATGTCGTGACGCCACTTTTGGGTTTTGTCTCAAATCCGCCTGAACAAAACCGCCGCAGGATGCTCAGTCGCGGCCCTGGGTCACGGTGAGTTTTTTGGAAGCATATGGCGCTAATTTGCGGCATGTACGCTGCGCGTGAATCCGCAGCGACTGCTGTGATGTGGGAAACCAATGAACTCTCTGACCCCCCGCATCTGTCTGCCCGCCGCCTGACGTCACAGCGCCGGAGCTGCACAGCGCGAGGAAGCGCACCCAGCGTTTGCGCCATATGGCCGTGTGTCCTTCCCCGCCGTCCTCCTCCTCGCCTCAAAACATTGACCGTGCGGCAGGAAGAAAAGCGCCTGAATCGCAACTCCGCGTTTTGAAACAGTACCGTGTCCCTTTAAAAACGTCTGACAAAAAGCCCATATGATCCCCGAGCTCCAATCACCAATTCCTTGTGCAAAAGCAGCCTCTGCATTTTTGTCTGTCTGAACGCTACGGCAGCACGGGGGGAAAGAGACTGAGGAGAAGGCAAAAACTGAAGAAATGTGACTATCCGACGGTCATTTTCATGGCGAGGGGGAAACTGGAGCGAAAGGAGTTATTCTGGGACTCCTTTGAGCCTCGAAACGCTGGATCAAAATGGTAGGCTGCAGGGCAGCGCTGCTTCTTCTTCTTCTTCTTTTTTTTTTTTTGTTTATTTTGTGTCCCTTCTTGATCTCTTGCAAATTTGCGCTACTTAGCAGGCCGATGAAACTTGCCACACTTTTGCCTCATCATGCCTCCCCGCAGCTGGTTGTCATACGTGTGCTTTGTGCTTCGCGTCGTTCGCAGTGAAGTTTGTAACTTGCCGACACGACGCAAGTTGGAAATTGAAGCCGCCGAAAGAATGCAGGGGCTACAATAGCTACATTGACGCGGACAAGGAGTTAAATTCTTTAATATCAGGGCGCTTCTGCACGAGACTCCGGTCGCGGCGGGTGCGAATGTGGCCAGGATGAGTGAAAGTGAAGCTGCCACCTTTTCTTTTCCCTTTTTTTTTTTTCTTCGCCCTCCAAGCAGGTGCAGGTCAAGTTGGTCAAGAAGAGACATGCATGTCTGTCTTCTTTAGACAATCAGCTCAGCACAGGAGAGGGTGTCTCTCCTCAATAAGTTGGCATGGTTTCAGTTGACACTGACGGGGAGGTGAAATGGTCCCTGATGCTTCCAGCAGCTCAGGTTTGATTTAGTTTAGGTACTTACAAACTGATTCAAGCCTTTCCATCAAAGCAGAAAGCCCAACATTCATTGGATGATTTCCAGCTTTACTTTGCACTTCATCTGCTGCGTGAAACTCCGTATCTACTCATTAACGTTCTGTATCCCCCCCCCCCCCCCCCCCCCCCCTTACCTCAGCAGATAGGAGCACAACTGACAGAGTCTGACAGCGAAGCAAACACTTGGCTGTGTCTCCGGGGTCATTTTAGGATGCCTCATTAGGAAAGCATGTGGAGCTGGATGCAGTGGTGGAGTAATCCCAGCGCCGCTCACATCTGGAGGCTTGGGTTAATATCTGGGTCAGGTCAGCGGGGTTAGTCCTGGTGCTCGCTGGGTGGCTTCTGGCGGCTGGAAAGCGGCACAGAGAGGTTCGGTTGTTGCTGTGCTTTCCTCCAGTGTTTTCGTTGGAAGTGCATGAGAGCAAACTGCAGCAAGGTGCTAAGAGTTTGTGTCCAACGCCGGGTTGTGAGCATCAGAGATGAAGGCTTCTCTTCTGACTGTTTTGGTGTACATGCCTTTGTACATTTGTTGACATCAAAAGCTGATTTGTCACCGTTGATTTCCCTCTTAATCAATAGCTTCTTCTGCTTTTTTTTCCTCTTTTCTTTTCACTGTACAGGCCAAGCAGCAACGGCTCATGGGCCCACCCGCTTATGAGGCCCGTGAAAACCAGACCGTCTGTTTTAAAGTTTTAGTATTTCAGTCTTTAAATGACTACAAGAACGCACAATGCTGGTGGTGAGGCAGAAAGGAAGTGCATGAGGATGCAGAGCAAATTCAGAGGCGTGTAAAACGACCCGAAAGGAGCGTTACTGGATGGAAATATGTTCAAACAAATTCACTAATAAGCTTTCTGCTAAACATTCACACAAACCAAAAATGGGGAAAAAGGTGAAAGAAAGTGACCCAAAAGAGACGCAAGACTTCCAATAAAGATGCAAAATATCGTTGGGAAAATGCTTCTAGACTACAGAACCTTTCAAAGTCCCAAAGTAGAAGCACGAAATGACACGCTAAACATGTTTCTAGGGTTCACTTTTGGCCCTTTGATACAGTTAACATCCAGTCAGCATTGCGAGGGCTCGAGCAGCTCTGTGTGTGTCCTCTCAGGGTGCTGTGAGTTTTACGTAACTGCCTATTCAGGGCATTCCTGCCCACCCTTGACTTTGAGGCTTCGCTGTCTCTGGGTGCTGAGCGAGGGAACCGTCCTCAGTCTTTGTGACAAGTGCAGCCATTCCCGAGACCCGGCAACAAACTCCGGCAGACATCCACTCGGCCTCTGGTGAGAGGCTGCTCTTTTTTTTGGACGCTCCGTGCGTACTGTAGTTAGTTTCTGCTAATTTATGCCCCTGAGATTAAGAGCAGTGGACAAGGCCCTGCAGACAGCAAGGTCGGACTCACTGGGCTTATGTAAGGTGTCTTTTGTTCCTGTTGGTTCAAATGGCACACACTTGTTTGAAGGAAGGTGCAGTGGCTGTGTGCGTTCCTTTATTGTTTCTCAGCAGCACTGCTGTCTTTCTGTTACTCCAATTTAACTGTGTGCCCAAGCTTGACTTTGAGCTCCGCTATCAGAGGCCAAACCCCTTTTTTTTTTTTTTTTTTTTTTTTTTTTTCTAGAGTTTCACTGGAATTTCAAAAAAGATGCTGAGAGATATTGAAGACGGAGACATCTAAAGTGGTCTTATGGTTGAAGGCGCAGCTGTAAACACCGACGGAAAGACTTAAAGGAGCTTTAAAGCAGATTAAAGTGAGGTTTCTGTGCTGCTTTTGGAGACTTGCCAGGCACAAGCAGGAATCCTTGATCTGATAGTCATCACAAATATTTGTTTGATGTTTAGTCACGGACACAGATTAATGTTTGTGTTAAACACAGGAATGACCTCATTATAGATTATTAGCTGCTTATCTTTGTGGACTTGTACACATGCTGCAGTGAAAATGCGCAGAAAAGTGCAAGAAATGGGTTTATTCTCCGTTTGACTGCAGTAGAACTTTTGTTTGAGGTTCTTGAACGCCGCTCATGTCATTATGTCTGAATGAGAGTCTACATGTGGGACAGTAAACTCATCTCAAGCTTAAAACGGTCACAGTGGAAAGGTTTTAGACAGTATTGCACAACTTACTTTGCGGCATTGCCGATCGGGGCTGTAAAAATGTGTTGCTGCAACGTTCACATGCACTTTTGCTGCAAAAGAAAGTCGGCTCCTATTTTTTTTGTTTCATTAATGTCTAATCTGGAGGAGAGGCCACTCGGAGAGAACAGAATTTACTCAGATTTCAGGGCTCTTGGATAAGCTGAGATTTATTTTTATCTTTATTTTCAAAGCATGGTTTATCTCTGGTGGAGTCCTGCGGGCAGAACAGGCGAAAAGTGCCAGGGAGGAACATGTTGTCAGAAAGAGAGAAGCTCCCATGTTAACCGCTCCTCAGAGAGTCCTCACGGGTCTTCTGGCCCACCTGTGCCTCAGTCTCCCTGCTCTCGGTTATCGATCGCTGCCCCCGAGTTTAGATTTCTCTGCTGCCTTTTCCCACCCCTGCACATTAGCAAAGAGCTACAGTTTTCTTCTAAGGGTGCCACCTCACAACAGCATCCTGTGTGTGCTCTCCTCAACGCCGCTGACAGAGGAAAATTGCGTCACTCCTGAGGAGGGAGCAGTAATGGAGGTCCCTCAGTCTGAGGCACAGAAGGGCTTGTCGGGTGTTTGGTGCATTCAAGCTAATGGTGCGGTATTTATGTTTGGATTCGTTCATGTAGACAAAACTTGGATCAATCTGGGGGAAATGACGTCTTTCCAGACATGCTTGTTCAAGTAATATTTCGAAAAGTCTGTTTTGGTATAGCCTAAAATGTCTTTTTTTTTCTCAGGATCTTGCATTGGCTTTAAATGATTCATTCAGGAGGGGAAGTCAGATACTACAGGAATCAGCATTTTCATTTTATAGGGCATTTATAGCTCACATCTCAGGTGTTTCACATGCATGCAACGGGTTCATTAGCATCCCTATCTAGTAAGAGATCTCCTGAAAGTTCCAGATAGGTCCAAAACCCTCCTCACGCTTCCTCATTTTTATCTGACAGGCCTTATATTTCTGCTGTGAGCTGGTCTTTTTTTTTTTTTTTCGTGGCAGAAGGACGCCGTCTTGTAATTTTGGGATGCAGCCTTGTATGGTGTAGCGATAAACAGCTGGTATGCTCCTCTTTGAGCCCGGATCTCTTCATCACGGGGCCAGTCTGAGGATTAGGTGAACAGAAACAGAGAAAGTTCAGTTTTTCTGCAGAAAAACTGTGGAAGGAGCTCAAAGAAAAGCCGCACAGATGTGCCTCCAGAAATCGTGAAATCGAAGAAGGTTGGAATGGTGAGACTTGATTAGTTTATCTGTTTATTGCTTTTGAAATAGTAAGGTGCTGTGGTGTGAATGGCAAACTTTGTGCGCTGTGGCTCACCGAGGAGCGCTAACATGAAAGACTTTTATTTACTCTAACCGATTATTCAAGCCTTTAATGTGACATATCTCGTGTCTGTAGAAGGATATACACCCCCCCCTTCCCCCCAACACATGCAAGACTTTAAAGAAAAAAGTTCTTAACTTAAATCTGTCAAACTCTGAATTTTAAGCTCATTTTCACCCTTACTCAGGCATCCAAAGAGGGGTTGCGGCTTTAGAAAAAAACAATGCTCCCCCTCTACCTCTCCTCTACTTTTTCCCACTCTGTCCTCTCTGACCTTCTCATCAAACATATCAACCGGCTCCGCACATACAAAGCATGGCAAAGGGAGTCGTCTGATGAGGAGCTCCTTGGAATCTCATGTTAGCCTCCTCTCTTTTTGTGTCGTGCGATGAAAGGGGATAACGAAGATATCCCCGTTTCATCCTGTGCCACAGCCCTCGGCTCTGTCTGCACACAGGAGTCATCTGCTGTCTTTATTAGCTTACTTTTAAAGGGGCATCTTTCACCTTTTGTGCCCAATGTGCGGACACATTTTGATTTAATCGGCTCAGAGTTGATTTTCGGAGTGGCCTCTGCTTGCATTTCATAAATGGAAATATTTCTTGATGAACCCCGCAGTTATTTGGTGGCACACACCCGTGTTTACTGATGAATGCGTGTGTGTGTGTGTGTGTGTGTGTGTGCATTGTACACATACGTGTTGGGCAACAGTTTCGGGAACAGTGTGTCATGACTCCAGCAGAGCGGTGGTGTGTGGAAGCATTGTAGCGTGTGTGTGAGGAGGAGATGCCAGCACCATGGGCTCCTCTCTTGGCTGGGCTCGCTGAGTCAGCATTTCCTCTCTCAGCTCATAGGCCCAAACCAAAACTAAGAGCTCCGCTTTGGAGCTTCTCCAGCGTCATCGCTTCCCCTCATGCCTCCCTCCACCCTCTCGGCCTCCAGGTGGGTCCTTAGATAATCCTGCCGCTCGTCATCTCAGCTCCAGATGACTGACGGTCGACGTCTTCATTGGGCTTGGCTTCTGAATGGGCAGCACAGGCATTCACTCACAGTTCGCCTCTTCGCCAAGCTGATAACGCACGCCGCGTCCAGTTTGTTCAAAGGACAAGAACGGGCTCAAGCAGCTGAGTCAATCCCACTCGTGCTGTCAAATGTTAATGCAGTGTATGATGCCACGATACTTCTCAAGCTGTGCTCTCATCCTTATTTTTTTGTTTGTGCTCTCCAATTTCATGCTCGGGCAAACCCATATCACTTGTAGATTGGCTCGTCACCTGTGGATGCATTAACATATAGATCGAAATGTGTTTAAATGTGATGATGGAAGCTGGTGGTTGAGCTCCACCAGGGTAAGTCCGCATGGGCCGAGTCCAAACTGCTAGATTAAGACGGGGAATAGCCAGCGGTGAGGTGGGGGGGGGGGGGGGGGGGGGGGGTTGGATGTCTGGGATTAGAGCAGCACTAAGGCAGATAATATTGTCTTTATTAATTGCAGCCAGCAGTGAATGACGCATTTAAGAAAGTTAAAATAATTTTTAATTGGCTCAAGGGAATGAAATGATTGGCTAAAGTGACAGAAAGGGAAAGTGAACAGCCAGCACCGAACTGTGAAGTGATTTAGTCTTTTGGCTGTCGGTTTGCAGGAGGATGAACATGGAGACGATGAAGGAGGTTGGGGATTTGTTGCTGTGAGATCACAACAGAAAATGTGACAGCTTCCTTGTTAAGTTGATGGTATTTAGGCTCCCTAAATCAATGACTCCTGACGTTTGCGAACGTTTGTCCCTACACGTCCTCTACCAGCCTCCTTGTGTGTTACTTTTTGAGAACATTCACAAGCAGCACTCCAGACACCCTCCGGATACCTCCGCTAGCCATCAGAAAAGCACCAACTAATGAATTAAAATCAAGCATTTTGTTGGCTTTGGACATTAGTCTTTCAACAACTTGATCGATTTATTTCTTTTTTCTTTTTCTCAGTACAAGTCGTGAACAGACGCGTTTGAACTGCTGCGTTTGTAGCACTCTGATTCTTCACCTTCAGCAGGTTTTCACAGCATAACGTAAAGAAGATTCACGATCCTCCGGTCCGCATCATATGCACCCCGAGTTTATTGGATTATAGAGCCCCACAGCCTTCTCTCATGGGATTTAAGTGCTAGCTTTAACACCGTTATTATCTAATAAACAGTGCATTCTTCCTGCTGAGTATTAAACTCCTCTTTAATGTGACTGCACATGTGACTACCCCATGTGTGACATCAGCAGTGTCATGTGCCGCTCTGGCTCCCTCTTTAGTCAGCAAACAGTGATTTTTACTTTTTTCTATGAGCATTTTCTGGGATAGCACCGTAATGATCACATTGGGGAAACTAGAGTTTGCCACTGGTGTTAAACTGGCTTATCTCTCATGTCTGATAACGGGATAATGCGTCTGCTTACATGAGCTTCCTCTTCCTCTGGCTGTGGACCTGCAGTGTCTGCCCGTATGCCAGATTTGTTTACTTCCTGGTTACTGAAATGGGCACAAATAGATATTTATGAACCTGTGCGTTCAGAGTTTCAGACACGTTGCACGGATGTACTCTGGTATCTGCTACTGTATATTCTTCCAGTTCAAGGTCAGTGCCGGCTGACCGTGCTGATTGGAGTCAGACAGGAGATGAGTGCAGACTGTGGGCAGCAGCCTCTTGGACAGCTGTGTGTAAAAGGCCCCCACAGCTAATATGACAGTCGTATTGTGTTTCTTCAGTTGATTGCTATTTGATTTCTACCCTTTTTACAGTCATTTTCCTCCCAGTCAGTCCTTGATTTGTTTCTGTAATTTTGTGGTTTCTTTTCATTTGCTCCCGTTTTCTTTCTGCATCTTTGTTTGTGTCTGAAATTGTTTTGTTCCCATCTATAGCTCTTTTGTGTCTCTTTCATTATGTCTCTCTGTAGTTATCTTTAAACCTTGTGATTGTTCTCTGTCTCACATTAGCTGTTTTGTGTCTCTTTTGTGTCGGTGTCTGCATCTTTTCATGGAAATAGGCAACATTTTGTAGCCGGTTTGTTTCTGTGTGGTCATTGTGTGGCTGTTATGCATCACTTTGTTGTTATTTGACATCATTTTTACTAATGTGTGTCTTTTTGTGCACATTTTCTGTCCGTTTCTGGTCATTTTCTGTCTTTGCAGTCACTTTTGTGATGACTCTGTATTTGTTTTTGCATCTTTTTAGTCATTTTTTGCCATTTTTTCCTTACATGTTGCCTTACATTTCATCATAGTCTTAGGATTTGTCTTTCCAAAAAAAAAAAAAAAAAAAGTATAAGTGGCTCATTGAGACTTGGCTTTTGCCCAGCGGGCCCATTCAAATGTCTGTCCACAAAGGGATACAAACGCTGATGGTTTCGTCAGATTGCATCCCAGACCAGACAACAACTGAGGATTAAGCATTGTCCTAAGAATCGTCCTCAGCTCACATCTCTTGCTCAGCATCTCTGAGACTCTACCTGTCATGTAGCGTCAGCAGCAAGGCTTTGCCTGGTGAGCGCACAGAGGACACAGCATCAGACATTAGCCTGATGACTTTTTAATGACTGTCTGATTGGACTCCACCAGGACTTGACATGCCCTTGTCCCATTCTGTTTGGTTGTGGGTGAGCTGACACATTTCCCACCACGTAAAGCTCTGACTAAACATGCTGCTGTCACTGGCGGATCTCTGTGTGGAGAGCTTTCATTCAGGCCTGTTATGCTCTGCACTGCACTGATGACTCAGGGATATGCGTTTGTCGGAGTGGGCACTGGTTTCCTACCATCTCTCTGCCGATGAGTGAGATGAGGCCTGACACGGTGCCCACTCTCCTTCCTCTGGGTGTCAGTCACGTCAAGCCCTGTGCAGGGCCCCTCAGCAGGAGACCTCGCTGTGACGAGGGCTGCTGAGTGTGCTCTTTACTGTAGGTTGAAGTGCTCTGTGGGTGGAAGTGGCATATCACACCCCGGCGACCCTCAAACGCCCCAATGAGTGAAAAGGGGGCTGGGGCATGAGCTCACAGGATTACTGTCTTGGTGTGTGTGTGTGTGTGTGTGTGGATGATCTCTTTTTTTTGTGCCATGTAGGTAGACATGGACTGTTTGATGCTTGTAGAGAGTTGTACTTGTCTATTAACTCTTTTAATGTGTAACATGTTCAGAATTCAGATTGAGATGAGCTGGAATTGTTCTTTAAATCAGTGGCTTTTTGTTGTTGTTGTTGTTGTGTTTAACTTTTTTAGAAGAACCATTAAGACCAAAGTTGCCCTTTCTAATAATTAAGTGATCTTTAAAAACAAGACAAAATGTAAGCCACCTGAGACCTAAAACCTTTTATTTTTATTGTAAGTGACTGCCTTTCTCCTACCATCCAACATCTATTTTTCTAAAAGGAGTCCGAGTCGAGTTTTGAAAGGGGTGACGTCACGCTTTACTAAATAAAATGCGGTCACATTGCAGTGGGCTCCAAAGGATCAGGCATGCGAACATAACATGCAGTCTGAAAAGAACTTATGCCAATCAGCTGTAACATTCTAACCAGCCACCTAACAATGTGCAGGTCCGCCTCATGCCTCCAGAAGAGCTCTGACCAGTCCCCAACTGAGGGTCTTTGTGGATTGGACTCCCTTCTGACAGATGCCTCAGATGCCCCTTCTGTGGCAGTTACAATTTCTGACATGTTCAGCCATCTGACAAAAGAAAAACAAAAAAATCTGTGAATAAGAGCAGCTCTGTTGTGAATTTGGCTGCATTGATATACACTTTACTGTTGATACAAAAAGATTCAGCGTTTGGAATATATTCAGAGCATCTAGGCCCAATTGAGTCTAATTGAGTGTTTACATGAAGCAGCGATTTGACCCTCAAGCACATTATCTGGGTGTTTTAGCCTGGTTTTAACTATACGATTTCATTCAGACTGACACGTTTCTGTTTATTATTTTCTAAGTCTGGTTTTGGTCAGGCTAACAAATGAATCCTTTTTTAAAATTTTTATTCTTCCTAGTCTCGTGTAAACTTGTGCTTAATTTGGGTTTGTGAGAAAATCGGCTTCCCCCGGCTCCTCCTTGTGGAGCACAATAATGTGATTTTCAGGAGTCCACTCTTGTGAAAACCACCTATTAAAGTCTGTAAGGAGTGTTAATTGTGACCAATTCCACAGCTGCTGTGGTTACCATCCATGGCAGCTTCCTCTGTGGAGAGGGCCTTGAGTGTTGAAGCGCAGAAGAAATACACATTTTTTTTTTCTTTTTCAAGCATATAACATGAACCAAAATGCCCAGATTTTTCACAAATGCAAGAACTATAGCAGCTTTTCTGTGTTATTCAGTGCTAATGTTAGCTGCTGTCCTCAGACCTGGAGATTTACTTAGTGGACTGGGTCGGCAGACATGGGACAAAACCGGTCACAGTGGCATATGATAAAGGTAATTTTATCCATATCACCCAACTCGATGAAGAATCTGGTGTGTAAGGACACAGAGTTTAATCTAAGCAGCCTGTATGCACTCAGAGAGAAAGCTTTAACCCCCTGCAGTGTTTTCTCCCGTGAGACTCCCTCCTGTCTGAGCACAGCCTGCCCTTCCTCGCTCTATTGATGCTTCCATGACTCTGTGACTCTATGTTGTGCTCTGACTTTGGCCCTTACTAATGACTCAGTCTGCTCACCAGTCAGCAAGCCAAAGAGAGAGCCAGGGTAGATGTTGTTTAGCTCGTGAATCAAGACAAACACAGGTCAAAATATTCCGAATAGTCACACTGGTTGAGATTCGCTGCAGTATTAACGGATGAGTATTTATTATGTTGCAGTTCATGGACAGAGGTCGCAGCACTTACAGGGGATAGTAGAGCTGTGCAGACTTTATAGAGTACTAAATCCACACAGGCCATCCAGCGTGAAGGTGTGGGAGAGAAGTGGCATTCTCGGCAGTAAAATTAGAAAGAGGGGTTTCATCCTCAGGGTCGGTCTGGCTCAGGGCCACGCATCCAGACTGTGCCAAGTCCGTACCACTGGAGCCCAGCCGTGGCTGAGGTGGGGGAAGACTTAACACTGGCCTTTCACTTTGATTGGCATGTTCACTGTGGGCTCTTCAGTTTTCACTTTTCCACTCTCGCGGACTTGTAATGCTGTGCATCAACTATCAGAGCTGCATCCAAACTGGGTTTGCGGTGAACTAGTTTTATAGTTGGAATCTATGACTTCCAATTAAAGTGGTGCCGGCGTTTTTAATTATGCCTGATTATCTTTCTGAGAATCCATCATGCTTCCAGATGTGGGCAGATATGACATGTGACACTTCCTGTCCTTGGGCAAAGTGCTTTTCCCTCTAATTCAGGCCCCATTAGAGCAGTTAAACAAAAGGCTGATTTGTATTTGTACTGCTGCCTTTCTGAGTTTGACATTTCATTACAGAGCTTCCATCAGGCCAATTAGTCAAAATGTTTTAATGGAAAATGCAATAACTGTGCAGCCATGTGAGCATCTCTGTGAGACTGCATGTCAGTGCTTTGAGTTTTTATGCCACAGTGACAACATTAACATGCTTATGTTTATTAGGTATACTCCAGTGTCATTACCCTGCATGGCAGTGGCTTCGTAGTTTTGACCTTTCTGTGTTTTAACAATTCCACCTCAGAGCTTATATAATTTTATGGTCATGGTCAAAATCTTTGTATCAAATGCAGCACTGAGCTATAACAACAACTGTCCTCTTCTGAATCACATAAAGGGGATATAAGCGTTCTGCGGCAAAGTGCAGAATGATTTTATGGGGCTGAAATGCATCAACCTTGAGAGCTGCGTGGTGAAACGGTCCCGCCGAGGCTTCTACATCGCTATAGATGCTGTCTTTGGCTGATGATGAAACGATCTGTGTTTCGAGGGTAAGTGGAGCTTTGATTGAAGCCGGTTTAAATGACGCCCCTCATTGGGTGCGTCAGTAATCCCCCTCCCGCGGTGTGTTTGTCACAGGTCAGGCCACATATGAATAATGTATTGGGAGGCATCTGACTGAGAGGCTGGTTAAAGGTGGCGGTCCTCTAATGACGGCAAACAAGCTCTCCCTGACATTTCACAGGAAGGGAGGGAGGTGGGGAGACAAGGGGGGAGGCAGGGAAGTAATGATAGATGGAGATCTGGCGAGATGCATTAGATATTCAGTCCAAGGCACTCTGTTTGTTTGGTTACAGTGTGATGAAATGTGACAAGAATGGCCTTGTGTTTGGTATGACATCCACAGCAGCAGCATTATAACTGCCATAATTTGCTGCTGGATGAACTAGTTATGAAGCATCTGTCCGAGAGCCCCGCCTCATTCAGGAGCCTCAAGGTAAACATTTTGAACATTAATTTTTTTTCCTAATGGTTCTGTCAAATTCATTATCAACATGGAGTGGAGCGTGAATCACGCTCACCAGCTGATGACCCGTGTAGTCGTGACGGAGCATGTAGGCCAAGCAGCAGAGATGAAAACGAGGAGAAAGGCTCCAGTCACACATTTGGAAATTAAAAAAGAGAAGGAGAAGAAATGGCCGCGCCACGGATCAGGTCATTTCTCAAAGCAACAAACTTATCAGTGTCCAGTCTCATGAAGTCAGGCCTTTAAAACACAAGAGCATCCAGTGAAGGTAGAGAGGGGAATCCTGAAAAGCTCATGTCAGAGAGCCAGGAAGGAACAGAAGGAATACGCTAAACCTGGTTTTATTGAGGTATATTATAGCAACACGGTGACCTTAGAATTGGCATTAACTCAACTTTGTAATCTCCCAGTTTACTTGAGTAATCTCAATGGGGAAGTTGGTCATAATCCAGTTTAATGAAGTTAATGAACCATCACAAATTTGTATGTAATTTGATGTAATTTTCACCTGAAGAGCACATCATCTGCTCAGAATTTACTACTGATATAGATTTTATTCATTTATATTTCAATCAAATGATCTCTTCTTTTTATCTCATTAATTGAAATGATCTCATTAGTTTTCTGTTTCATGTTATCCTGCAGACAAATAAGCAAAATAAACTCACCCCATGTCTTTGCCTTTCCTTAGTGAAAGAATCTAAATGTGTATTATTATTATTATTATTATTATTTAATTTTTTTTATTGATAATAATAAAGTCTGCATCATCCAGACTTTAACGGACAGCAATGTAATTGTGAGACCTCATTCGGTGTTGTTTTAATGCCATGACAGAACGTCAGATTATGCATTTGATATCGCAAAGAAATCCTCAGACCCTCTGATGACCAAAGAGACTCTGCGAGCTGTGGATCTTTCACATTTGTTGCTACTCATCCTCTGGACCTGTGTCTTTGACTGTGTCGTCCTGTTTGAATCCCAAAAAGAAGAAGCAGATCATTATCGCTGTAGGAGCATAACTTCCAGCCTGCAACTTATAGTCGATCTGATTAAGGCTGCTGCGTTTTGCCCTTGGGCGATGTCTGCAGCCTTGTACTGAGAGAGATAACCCGATCTCCGGTCTTCTTGCTCGGGGTCCAATTTAGCAGCTGAGAACTATGAATAAATCTAACACGCCATAATTGAATTCTTCAAACAGAGCAGATTCTCAAGGTTAGGCCTTAATGCAAATCCATTTTCCAGCCTGAACAATGACAAGACGTTGCCATTGATCTTAAAGAGAAAAATAAAAGTTGAGCAGAAAGGAAAGACAAAGTTCTTCTTTTTTTTTTTTCTACAGGACATTTTACAGTTGTGTGATTCATTCCCATTAAGAGTCTGTTTGCTCCTTAAATACCCTAATTGTTTGTCTCAAATCTAAATGAATCATGAAGTAACATTTCTATCTAATACTGGAAAATAAGAGATGTAATTATTGCTTTACAGCTATATCATTTTAATGTCCAAACGAGGCTCGTGTCGACTTCCTTCTGCCTTCCATAGATGCCTGGAATTATAATTTCCAATAATTGTTTAGTTAGTATTTATCCAGCGTGGTTTCCCTAATTATTTCTCCGGACGTGTTTTGTCGTGTGCATAATTCGTCATCCCTCTGGGAGAGTGTAGTGAGCTGGTGTGCTGCGAGAGCCGACTAATAGGGAGGAAATGGCATTGAATACCAATGCTCAGGCCAGTCAGTCCTTGCAGAGACCAGACGTGTGTGTGTGTGTGTGTGTGTGTGTGTGTGTGCGCTCACTCTGCTGCTCTGTCCTCACTCGCATCCCATCTGGATCGAAACCCTGCCCTTCCTGTGCTAAAATAAACCCACCTTGGGAAGTTGAGGACCTTGCACAGAGCGCTGATTGTTACACCTTTTGATTTTTCCCTGACTTACAGCACAGAGCCCAAACACTTTGTGCCGTTCACTTCGAAGTGCTTCGAGTTTATCATAAACATTACTTGTTTTCCACTTTGAGTTTTAGCAACGGCACATGTTGAGCCGCACGGAAGGCTGGTTAGTGGAGCAGCCACTTTGCTGCTACTGTTCTTTATTTCAAGAAGTCTACTCCAAGAACACAGGACCAGTGGAACAGTGTTTGTAGCCTCCCATTCATATTTTATTAATATTTTATATAGACCTATGCAAACACACAGCTGAACATGATAACACCCAAAAGATTACAATGAAATTGAGATGTAGCTGCACCTTATTTCCGGCTTCATACACTGTCTGGCCTTGAATTTAACATGTTGAGTTTTGTTTGAGACGTCTCCATGTCATAGTCTTAAATCCACTGTTCCATGACAACAGGACAAACTCCGTCTAATTAGCGTCATACTGTGTGATGAAATGCTCGACAACCCTCACTAAAAGGTAGCCCTGGGGTGACATTGTTTCCTCAAAGTCAAGAATGAACTTTGTCCCGTCGGAAGTGTGATAGCAGGTAGAGGGACAGCGGCCCTGGAATGCAAATCGTTGTGACAAAAGAGAGAACACACCAGCGTTTCACGAAAACACTCGACGTCAAGTGAAATCCATGAGGTTTGAAGTCCGGATTCACTGCTTTGCTTCCCTTGACTGCTGATTTTCTTTTTTTTTTGACTCACTTTTTAATCTTAAGGAAATATTAATGGTGATCCTATTTGAGAAGGAGACTTGAATGACTGCAGTACACAAGATTTTGTTGGTGTCACTTTTGTGTGTGCAGCATATCTGCATATGAAAAAAACAAACTTTGCATACTGAACCAAGAGTGTGCAGTGCTGTATATATGCAGTCAATACTGTGTAAAAGGCTTTTTCTGATACCAAAAGGAAAAACTTTGTGCTAACTCATGGATCTCTTAGGAACATTTATTTTACTGTACATTTCTTCTCAAACCTTTCTCTCTGTCCTTCCATCTCTTTCTCCTCCAGCTCATAGTGGAGAAGACGACAGACTTCCCGTCTGCTGAGTTCTCTCTGGTGGAGGATGTGGCTCTGCACTTTACCTGTTTGATGGACAGGCTGAACGAGCAGAGACTCTTCCAGCCTGACCTGTGTGACGTTGACATCGTTCTGGTGCGTCAGCACAGCACCTTCCCGGCCCACAAGGGCGTGCTGGCCGCCTACAGCCCTTTCTTCCACTCTCTTTTTGCCCAAAGCAAGCAGCTGCGGCGCGTGGACCTCTCACTGGACGCCCTGACCTCTCAGGGCCTTCAGCAGATCCTCAACTTCATTTACACCTCTAAGCTGCTGGTGAGCAGCCGCACTGTCCGCGACGTTCTCAACGCCGCTACGCTGCTTCAGATGAGCGACATCGCAGCGTCCTGTCGCGACCTCATCAGCAGCCACTCGCTGAGAACCACCTGCGCGGATATGGCGAATCAGGAAGGGCTTGGCAGCAGTGACCCAGCTGCTGCAGCGAGGCCTCCCAGCCAGCTGTACCGGGAGATCAAACAGGAGTCAGAGCTCGGCAGGGTGTACACAAGAGAAGGCAGCAGCCCCTTCTCTGTCAGAGTGGAGGAGGCGGGCAAGACGGCTTCTCAGACAAAGCAGTACTACCAGAAAGAGGAGGGCGCAGGAGGTGGGGCCGTCACAGATGTGGTCGCTTTGTGTAAAGTGGAGGGGAACGGAGAGGAGGCAAAACCAGCAGACGGCCACGCCTCCTTTAACAGAGATCAGATCATCGTGGAAGTCAACCTAAACAACCAAACCCTTAATGTGTCGAAGGGATCAGAGGGCAAACCTGCCCCTGCTACAGAGGCGATGTTTGGTCAGTGCCATGACAACGAGCAAGACTCAGAGGGCAATGAGGAGAACGAAGGGGAGAATGACAACGCAGTTGGAGAAGAGGAGGATGATGACTTTAAGAGGGGTGACATACTGGGGCAAAGCAGCGAGGAGGAAGATGAGGAGGAGGAGGATGAAGAAGAAGAGGAAAACACCCTTAACATTCCAGGCCTGGAGCAGTCCTCCATGATGGATCGACCTCGCCGGGGCACCAGAGCCTTGGCCATGGCGGGCATGACGGCTGCCATGAGGCAGACACTTGCCGAGGCCACGCTGGCCAACCAGCGGCAGGGCGGGAAGAGGACGCTGGACGCAGAGGGCCTGGGCCAGAAGGTGCGGCTGGAGGAGAAGCAGCACTTCCCGTGCAAGAAATGCCCTCGCATCTTCAACAACCGCTGGTACCTGGAAAAACACATGAACGTCACTCACAATCGCATGCAGATCTGCAATAACTGCGGGAAGCGCTTCCTGCTGGAGAGCGAGCTGCTGCTGCACCAGCAGACAGACTGTGAGAAGAGCATCCAGGTACGATTCTGCCACCACCATTAGAATCCCACCTTTTGCTCAGAGTAGTTTCAGCTTTATTATGGCGGTCTTATCCCTGAACACGTGTAATGCGCTGGCTGTTGTGTTGTTCCCAATTGGTATATACGCACATTTGCAATTATTAAAACCAGTTTGAGTTACATATTCAATTGGCAGTCAGTAATAATCAGTTCAGTCTCACAACCTCCACTATTACTCCCTCTGCGTTGAGCGGCTGGACTCCTACTGTGGGTTTGAAGATCATTTGCTGCTTTAATCTAAGAACTAATTGCCTTTTTGCCACACTGCACGTTCAATGGTTTGCATAAACGCACACGCCTGGATTGTATCTGAAAAGCCTGTTCCAGATGTTGGTCTTTTGAATATCTCATAACTAAATGAGACCAGTAATCTTCCTATTTGACCTCCTCTTGTTTGTGCTTTTAAAGTGTGTGACATGCGGCAAGGCCTTCAAGAAGCTGTGGTCGTTGCATGAGCATAACAAGATTGTCCACGGCTACGCAGAGAAGAAGTTCTCCTGCGAGATCTGCGAAAAGAAGTTTTACACCATGGCTCACGTCCGGAAGCACATGGTCGGTGAGTGGCAGTAAAACCGACTCTCCTGGTTGGTCACCTTGGTCTCGTGTATATTTTAGGCTTCCTCTTCTCCGTCTCCCTGATTGCTGTGCAGGATTTGTTTTGGGTGTTGCTTTCCTTTTTCCTTTTTTTTTCGAGGAGATAAGCATCGTATTTCCCAAACGGGCTTACCACAGTGTTTGTGTACATCCATCCAAGAACAGTTTGTGTCTGCCTTGCCTGATATTTGTAAGCCTGGTTGAAAACTGGGAGGAAATGACTTATCTAGTCGGTGGGTTATTGCTTATCAATTCAACCAATTTGGATTTAGTTGGATTCTATGTATTTATTTATTAATTTTTCACTTCTGGTGGAGTATTGATTCATGACTAAGAAATCCCAAATCCCAAACTGTACTATTACATGCAGTAACTGTATAAATGCATCAAATTATTGGCTGAAGTGTGTCTAACACTGTGGACTGTGTGAGAAAACGTTCAAGACATTCTGCTGTTTGTCATTTTCTCTGGAGGAGACCATCATACATGTAAATATGGCCAAAAAAACATTGTGTTTCAGTTGCATGAATGGTGATGCTGTCAGAAGACGCTGTGATTTACTGTCGACAATTTTGACAAAAAGATGCGAAAGTTTGAAACGACTGAAATAGAAAAAGTAAAAAAAGATAGTGATCAGCTGCCAGTGTCGCATCTATTGGTAAAAGAGAAATGAATGTTTTTAAACACAGCATTCAACATTCCTTTATTATTCATTTAACTTTTGTAGTGTTATTTTAATTCATTTATTGTAAATATTTAACATATGGAATTTCAAACCTTAATTTCACCTTTTGTGTGAGTCCTAATCCAAGCTGTGGTCTGTAGTGTGGCAGCGGGTCTAGCCACGCTTCATGTTAATGTAAGTAAGTTACTGCCTTACAGTACCGAACCTACATGTTTTCCACTGTGCATGCCACAAAGAGAGCAATTAGTCTGAATGTTGTCTTTTTTTCTGGTACTCTCACACTCCGATAATCTGCACAAGCATCTTAAATGACTCCAAGTTAGGTTTCCCTTACAGCTGTTGATCCATTTGTTTTAGACTGATATTCTACTGCTTTAGTGAGAATTGTCTGAGGTTTTTATCGGACTTCTGTGACAAACTTATGGACATTTGTGGGACAAATGTTTTACAGCCACTTTTTTTTACAGTGTTTTGACTTATCGGGTGCCTGTGCTGGAAGAAAATCTCTCTGAAATATGCAAAGCAAAAAGATGTAGGCTATGAAGTACGGGAGTATCTGTCGTCTGCAGCTTTGTAATTAGCCAATGGAAAAAAAAAAAAGCTGCTGCCTTTTGATTAAGGCTGGTTTGGTACTGAAATGCGTTAAGTAATCTTGTAATGTGTGTGTGTGTGTGTGTGTGTGTGTGTGTGTGTGTGTTTGTGTGTGCAGCCCATACGAAGGACATGCCATTCACCTGTGAGACGTGTGGAAAGTCGTTCAAGCGCAGCATGTCCCTGAAGGTTCACTCTCTACAGCACTCCGGAGAGAAACCCTTCAAGTGTGAGGTTTGAGCTCCTTCTTGACGCTGCTGCTCCCATGTGATTCGCATGGGTGTCAAAATTGCCCACGTTGAGGTCAAGAAAGTCCTAATATGTCCAGACATATCAGCATAAACAGACAGAGGAAACTATATTAATTAAACACTTTGCTGTCTTTATACACAGCCTCATTAGTAGTACATGTCAATGAAGTGAAACTAAACTGCTTAAAAAACTACATTTACACTATCTTAGCTTAGCATTAAGGCTGCTAACCTGTTTCTGTATCAAATATCATGTAACTCTTGGCGAGAAAATGTGTTTTTCACAAAATGGCTTGATCTTTGTCTTATTAAGCTGTAGAACGTAGCACATGTTGCACAGCAGGGCAAAGAATAAGCAGTTTTCACCTTGTTACTCTTTTATTTTATTGCTAAAATCTGCCACAACGTGTTCTGTCGGAGCGCCCAGATTCAAATGAATTGCATCTTCTCATACTCAACTGCAAAGACTTTGTGTCAAAGTGACCAATTACGTGCCATTTCAGAACTGCAGCGAGCGCTTCCAATACAAATACCAGCTGCGCTCTCACATGAGCATCCACATCGGACACAAGCAGTTCATGTGCCAGTGGTGCGGCAAAGACTTCAACATGAAGCAGTACTTCGATGAACACATGAAGACGCACACTGGTCAGTCACTCTTTGTTGCACTTTTTGGGGCTTTTACGGTTGTGATGCCACTGAATGACAACGCTTTGTTTTATTCTCCCCGAAGTCATGGTAAAGCCGATAAATCAGTGTTCTGAGTTTGTCACGTCAGTTACTTCTGAAACTTGTTTTCAGAGTACATATACAGCTCTCTTACCTCCCTGGTGAGTTGCTGGTGGTTTACAAATTGAATTAACAGTGGGTGGTATCTCCAGAAAGTATGAGTATGAAATACAGTCCCATAACAACCATGGTGGGAGATTTGTTCATTTGGCCTTTCAATCCATAAAGCAAAAATCTGATTCTCTGAGCTGGTTGTAGCCTCGACATCTGCAGAGCTACGCACCTTTGCTCGTCACAAAATTAGATCAGTTTTCCTTTATCTTGTTATTCCTTCTTAATTTAGTTAACCATCATTAGTTCTGCAAATTCTACTGTCCAGGGAAAATGTTTCTCATGATCAGAGCACATCATTCTATCATTTCAGTGTCAGGAGTTGAGGTCAGCTTTCGCTTGCCTTAAAATCCTGAACAAAAAGCCAGTGAACTCTGTAATTCAGTGAAATTCAGTCTTTTAACATATTTTAAGCAACTACTGTCTAATTCGTACAGTATAACGTTTTTCCATGTAAATCTATGAATTTGCTTTACTCTGGCATGAAAGGACACATGGAAGTGATGGAAGAGTGCTTTGCTTCTGTGCATTTAGAAACAGCCCCCTCCATTGGCCTAAACACACACCAGCTACCAATCAGTATCCAACTTCACAAGGTTTGTACAGCCTTGAATGCAGAGAGAGTTCTCCTAATACCTACAAAACAACTTTTAAACAGACTGTTGCTTATTTACTTAACCAACAGACATAAAGCAGCATTAATTCACTGTGGAGATGTGTCTGCGATCCCCCGATGATTCTAGTCAAATTGTCCCTTTGGTGCTGCTTTATTTTGCAGCTATTGAATGAAATATGAAAGTTTCTCAGCATTTAAATTCTTCCTTATGCTCACCATTCATCATTTACCATCAAGCTGGGCAGGTGGCTTATAGTGGGAAAACAAATGCCTGCTGCAGCTGGATGGAATTCTGATGGAGAACATTCAGTCAGAATCAAAGTAGTGCAGTCGCAGCCCATAAATGAAAACACTGCTCTGTTTGGTAATAGAAAGGTCAGCAGAACTGAGGACAACTGCAGGGTTGAGTGATACTTCGCTTTGGGTTTCTCATGGCAAGCTCTTCTGATACAGCGTCTTTAAATCTCATGAGGAGAGCCTTCCATGTCTTTCATCCTGCAGGAGAGAAGCCGTACATCTGTGAGATCTGTGGGAAGAGCTTCACGAGCCGGCCCAACATGAAGCGCCACCGCCGCACCCACACTGGAGAAAAGCCGTACCCCTGCGAGGTGTGCGGCCAGCGCTTCCGCTTCTCCAACATGCTCAAGGCCCACAGAGAGAAGTGCTTCCGCGTCAGCAACCCCATGGTTTCCGAGTGCAGCGACCCCCTCAGCCTCGACCGGCCCCTGACCTCCCCCGCAGCGGACTCTTCCGGTCAGGCCCAGCTGAGGACGGCGCCTCCCGCCGCGTCCGTGACCACGTCCGTGACCACGCCCGCTGCTGCCTCGGGCCCCCACCATCTCCACAGCGCACAGCTGTCTCTGCCTCTTCTGCACTCCATGGGGGCGCTGCCCCCAGCCCCGCATTTACCCCCACCACCTCCCCTGTTCTCTGCTGGTAGGATGAACTCCAACAACTAACAAATCTCTGTAGCATCGAAAGCACTTTTGTTACTTTTGTTTCTTTATTTTTCTTTGAGCTTTTGTGAGGACTCTCAATGGGAGAGTGATGTACCTGAAGAACTGAGAAAAAAGGCTTCGTAGAGGCCTCATAACAAACACGTATACACTTACAACAATAACAAATAGTTCTTTTTTTACTCTGTTGAATACTGGAGATGACCTCAGAGTCCAGTAGGATGGTCATCCTCACTCCTCTTTGAATTTCACAGATTTGTACTGGTTTAAATTTGAAATGTCCCAACACCACACACATCTCTCCAGAGTTTTGCACAACTATTAGACTCTTGCATCCTTTACAAAACTGGAGGGAGAGTTTCCTTACTTGTCGCTCATAGATAGATGAGGATTAGAGTCAATTTTATTCTTTTGTTTTCTGCCAAGATGTAGCCAGCAGTTATGGTCTGACCCAGCAATAACCAAATGCTGATTTGTCTCTGAACATATACGTGTATATGGCATTGCCAATAACCAAATCCTGTTAGCTAAACTGCTATAGTTAAATAATGTATTACAGCATTAATAATCTATCCTGCACCTTACATTTAACTCCAATGATATTCAAAATGTACTCCTATCTGTATTCATTTTTTCGTGTGTAATTCGTGGCACCTTCAAAGGACGTTGGAGAAGTTGTGATGCGTGGCGACGTGGCTGTGTTGTGTTTGATGGTGTGCATGTGAGATGCAGAGCAGAGACTGCTGGTGAGAATCCTCAGATCAGCTAATTAACGCTTGAGCTTCCCCAAGTCAGGAGACGGATAATATTGCTGATTCTCATCTTTTGCTTACATTAAGCAAGCGCACTCCTCTCATGCGGATCTGGCTACTAAGACAATATGGTGGGGTTTTTTTGTTCTTTCTCTTCTGTGACTCATTAGTAAGACCTAATGCACTCAAACCCATAATATAGTTGAACCCTAATATTAGCGGTGATGTTACATACACCTTATTTTCCTGTTAAATCCAATTTGTGAGATTATTTTGCAGAATATCATGAGTAGATAGAAGGATAGAAAAGCTCACAGAAATGTGCTCTCATAGCGGAATGGGCAGTTTTTATGTATACAGGATGTAACCCATTGTGTGAAATGATAAATCCCACATTATATTCCATAGCCCAAATCTCTCAAAGAACATTGACGGTGATAATGTTTTTGTCACAACAAAGCCTGTCACTAAAAGAGCTCCTTTCTGTTCTTTTTTTTGTTAGAAAACAGTGATCTGTGTAAGCTGATCAAACTTGTGAACATGCAGTGTGATGCAGTATAATACCCCTGAAATCTGTACTCTGCCAGAGTAAATCAGATGTTAAACAAACCTGTTCCAGTATACTGCTCTCATAAAGGAATGGCTTGACATTTCTGGAGATGTGCTTATTTGCCTTCTTGCCGAGAGCTGGATGAAATAAATCCATACCACTCAAAGATCTGTCGATCAAATTTGAGGCTCGACTGGAAATGGCTGAGCTGGCTTTGTCCAAAGAAAAAAAAAACTTCCATCTACCAGCATCTTTTTAGCTCCTTAATCAACACTTGTTTATCGAATCAGAAAATACATCTGGTTTTTTTTTCACATTTTATTTTGGTCTTGAGTTGCTGGGGCAACAGTCCAAGTTGAGCTCCTAAGACCTCCAACTCCTCAGCTACCTCCTCAAGCTCCCCCGGTTGAAAAGTGAGGCGTTACCTAACCGGCTGATGGTTAAGCTGTCCAGCGAGCCCTCGGCCTGCCCTGGCATCCTCCTGTTGGACATGCATAGAAACACCTCACTTGTGATAGATGCCTGAGCCTCCTCAATGTCCTCCCTTTGATGAGAAGGAGCTCTTCCCTAGAAAAATACCTATTTCTTCCTTTTTATATTGTGACCACAGTGGGGGATTGAGATTTAGATTAACCGCTTTAAATTTGGGCTCAGCTCTATCTTTACCATTGCTGTTTTTCAACTGAATGTAAAACTTAACTGGGCTTCACTTGCAATATTTCTAATTTTCTCATTTGACATGGAAATTAATACTAGTAGCAGTTAAAGATTGTTAACTGGAAAACAATGAACATGAAAGTAGTCGTCCGTGAAAATCTTTAAAAACCTCTACTCAAGGTAAAAATTCATCCCCATCATGAGGTCTCAGTCTTCGCCTTGATATCCAAGATATTCTCCAAAATATTTGACACGACAACTTCCTGTAGTCTCAACAAACTGTTGTTTATTTGTTAAAGCTGATGTTAGATGGAACTTAGCCAGCTCCTGTCCTGCCATTTCTGGACATTTCTTTACACTAAACTAAATTAAGCTAAATTAAGCTAAGCTAAGCTAAATTAAGCTAAGCTAAATTAAGCTAAGCGTTGTCACTTTGTGGTAAACAGATATGAGAGTGGCAGGCATCAGTCATCTCCCTCAACTCACTGCATGAATGCAAATGAGAATTCTTCTGACATTTCATCGGTTTCATACTCATAAGAGTCTCTGTGCACTATTGATGTGTTTTCTGCTCACTTTATCTATAAATGGTGTCCTTGTAGTGTAGCATTAACCTGTATATACTGATCAAATGTGTTTATTCCTTGTGACTTTTTTTTCTCATGTTTACAGGGAGAGTCAGTTGAATGTTGCCCCCACATGTCTTTGCTGGTACTTCGGAAAGTTGGAGTTTGTGAATGCTTTTGTAAATGCAATAGTTTTTTGTTTTTCTTTTTTTCTAAAGGCAAATTTGAGCACCTTTGTTTAATTTTTACGTCTACCCCAGACACATGAATTTCTTAAACTACCATGGGTATACGGTAAGGGCCTCATCAGACATTATTTAACAATGGTACATTCTATCTTTGTTTTCTTCAAACAAGTGTCAAACACATGTTTTGTATTTTGATTTGCTGCTTTTGTACAGGGTCCAGTCTGAGACTGCCCTTTAAATTAAATCTAGAGCTGTTCGATTGTAATGTAACTGAATTATATTCTGGCTGTGACTGAATCCACTTTAGCCTTAGTGGAGACTGAGCCACAGGGTCAGAAATTAGCTCAAATTTAAACACTTGTAATCGTTTGAGATAGTAATGGCCCACATTTTGTAAGTAAAAGCGAACTATATTATCATCAGTGAAGAAAATAAGGAGTTAGATATAATTGTTTTTCTCAAAGTTAAATGTGCAGAGGAGAATGAAGACAGCAAATGACTTCTCTTTATATATGCAGAGTCATTTTGTAATGACTCCCTGTTGGGCACTATTGCTCTCTTGTGGCAATTAAGTAAACTGCAACCTATTAGCAGTCCCGCACTATGAGATGAGCCTCCTTTGAAAGCACACATCACTTATAGTTTGGCTCAAGCTGTCGTTGGAGAAGCTGATATTACTTTGGAAAGAAAGAAACTGAGAACATACTTGCCTAGACTTTTTCTTTCTTCTTCCCTGTCTTGAGAAGCACCATCCCAAGAGATAATAATTATATACTGTGGTTTTAGTTTGTGTATTTGCCTTATAAATAGAGGGAATTGTATGTTTTTGTGTTATGGATAGTGACGATAGCTGATGTTAAAGGAGAAGAAATAGTAGTAAATACTACTGATTTATGCACTTTGAATTTGTTTGCCACACTAGCCGATAATAGGGACATGTATGCAGATACAGGGTGAGTTTAATTAGCAAAAGAAATATTTCCATATGTTTCCAGATTTATGAAAAAAACTGCATTCAGTTTTTCTCTTAAATTTACTCAGAAAATACTGACACAAAAATTATTTTTAACAAAAGTTAAAAACTGCAGTAAACCTTTATGTGTCGTTTGTTCCAAACGGATCAGAATGTGCTCAGTAAGTTGCAAAGGTGTCAGGGCGGAGCCTTTTGTGTTGCAGAATAACTTGTCTGTTGTCGAGTGCGTCATCCTCCACTGAGGATTAACTCTGTCAACGTCGAACTCGGTGTTCTGGTCAGTCCGTTTCCATAAACAAGCATCTGTGACTTTGTTCACAACCATAATCCCGAGAAATTAATTCTACATGTTACCAAGTTGTGAGCTTGATATGTCTTATGAAAAAATCTAGGAGAGTGTTAGCTGCCAAATTATTCTCCAATTCAGCTGGTACGGGTTGAAGGCTGACATTGTGGCACTTATTCCAATCAAATCTGCTGATGCTGTGCGTGTGGGTTTCCCTGGCAAAAAGATTACAGCAAATGATCTAAATGCAGTTGTTTTTTCACAAAAAATGTGTCTTTGGCAGGTGTTCTGTGTTCCGAAACGTCATCTTAACAAAAGGGACTTTGAGAGTACAGAGCCCGCAAAGAGCCATTGTTGACATATTTCTTTTATGTTGTGAGCTCACGCTATTATCATGTACTTTCATCATAAATTTCTTCTGTATGCAAGATGATTATAAAAGGCACCAATTAGGAATTCAATTCAAATCAATTTTAATTATACAGTGCCAAATTACAACAAAATATCGTGTCAAGGCACCTCAAAGATACAGTCCAATTCAAGCCAATTAGAATCCAATCAAATACAGTTCATTAAATTACAAATGACTCCAATTCATACATACAAGGCCAATTTAAAAAAAAAAAAAAAAAAGTAGCCTCGCTAAGGAAAACAACAGATTGCACTGAAGCTTCTCTTCAATCCAATCCCCCCCCCCCCGTCCTGAGCGAGCACGAGGCGACTGTGGAGAGAAAAAAAGTCCCTTTTTAATAGGAAGAAACCTCTGAACCGGACTCAGGAAGGGTGGCCATCTGCCTCGCCTGGCTGGGGATTGAGAGGACAGGAAAGGGGACAACAAGCACCGTAACACCAGACCAGGGGTACCTGCTGAGAAAGAGTAACACAAGTTAGTGACAACAGTAATGTTATATGTACATAGCGGGAAAAGGAGAACAGAGTGAGGGAAAAGTGCATCATGGGAGGTCCCAAAGCCATCTAGGCCTATTGCAGCATAACTATGTGATGTTTTAGAGTCACCTGAGCCACCCTGAACTATAAGCCTTGTCAAAAAGGAAAGTTTTTAAGCTTAAGAGGGTGTTTGTTTCTGCTGTGCACCTTGATGATAGAGAACTTGTGCTCTTGAGCTCAATACACACAATAATCTAACACACTGTTTGATTTGATTTGCTATTCATAGATGTTTAATGTGCACTAAAAAAAAAAACCACGTCTCATTGTTTCCGTTTCTGTTCGCTAAATTCATAAGCGATCGCAACATCTTGTGGGAAATGATGTGTGTTTAAAGGTGACTGCTTTCAAATAACCCTCCAGAGGGGGTAGTTTTCATGGCACAGGCTGTCCCTGTCACCATGAAGTATTTGTTGGTGTTCCAGTTAAACAACCATTATGTGTATAGGGTATCCAGTGTTATAATGTCATGTACAATATAATCCACAAGTTTTCAAGATCCTTGTTGACTGTGTTTCACTAACAGTAATGCCTCGAAACACAAGTGTTATCAATATGTCTTAATAAATGATCCCTGTGCTGGAGCAAGGCTTTATTGCATATTCGCTATTCATTGCTGTCACAAAGCTACAGAGCCCCCGAATTTCTGATTGATGACATTCGTGTTGTGCACACACAAAAATGTTTTACAGTGTTTTACAGTCCAATGGCAGAGAAGCAGAGATTATCCATGTAGTAACTGAGAAGGGATATTTTTTGCCCAGTGCACAGGAGTCTTTTATTCAAGGCGGATTGTCTTTCAATCAGCCAAATTCTCCCTCATTAAGGCTAGCTGCCAAAGGCCTGTATTCATTAGATATGTTCAAAGGTGAACGCGTCCTTGTGGTTAAATAAGAAGTTGTCTTTGATGAAGTGGGCACCAAGACACCTTACTGATTGCACTAAAGGCAAATGCCATGTATTGAACTTTTCCACTTATCCCATTTCACATTTCCACGCTTATCCCTAAATCTTCTGGTTTTAGTCCCTCCCACCAAAAATGCAACCGGGGCGGTGATTTGCAGAAACGAGGACGGTGGAGGTGAGATAACGGGCATTTGCCAAAACGAGACACATTCGCCTCAGACCAATCATTTCGAACAGATGTCAGTTGAATGTGACTCAGCAACGTCATCGGATGATTATGTTGGTGCCGCCTGCTGGTGTATTTTTTTGTTTTGTCACATGAACATCAAAGGTGTTTGTGACATGGTATAGATTTGATTTGAATTCAGTGTACAAGGCGGGATTAGTGTGGCACACCACCTTTAGACGTTATTGATGCCGAAAGGATATACTGTGAGAAGACCTCTTGCTGAATTGAATCCTGGTGCTTTGTGCCTGCGCCAGCCAATCAAATTCCTTGATTGATCGCGTGTCTGATCTCATGATTTATTGTGGTTACAATTCCAAACTTCAGGCCCACCCACCATTGAGCATTGCGTCAGTATGAATTTTGACTTCCTCCAAAAAGCCTCCTCTCTCCTTGCATTTCTCCCCTGCAGGTACATTTTAAGAAATGAGACATCCCTCAAGGTGTTTTGCTTAGACTGATTTCTGACTCCCAGGGGATGGAGACAAGTGGAGAAGAGGAGGTACAAATTGCACAAATGTAAAGAGTATTCTGAAAGTTGCTCTTTGTTTGGAGAGTTCTCTACTGCTACTGGATGTGCTATTTTGGGTTTAGCTGCTAGCTTTGCATCCAAAAGAATTTGATTTTGTGGCCTTCAACTTCAAATGTTGGGAAAAATGTTTGGAAGACTTACAAAAAACTTGGATATTGGTCAGAAAATATTGTATGTGTTGTTGTTGGCTTTGTGTGTGTGTGTTTGGCTTTTTTTTTCAGCCCATATTTTGGTTCATTTCATGGAGCACCTAAACTGACAAAACTAAAAGTAAGAAAAACAGTAATGAAACATAAATGTAATAAAGCAGAACGAATGTGATCATTCAGTTAATGGCCTCGTTGTTTTTATGTTTGAAAAAGCCCAGTTTCACTATTCTGGTACATTATTATCATATGGATTTCCCTTCTATGTCAGTAAAATGAGTATCTTTTGGTTTCGAAGCAGTGGCCAGAAAAAACAGAATTTGAAAACATCATCTTGTACACTGGTTATGACATTTTATACCATTTTTGTCACCGAGCAGTAACCCACCGATATAGTAAGCAATCAATTTTTGCCAAATCAAGAATCAAACCGGACATAATTAGTTCAAAGAAATGCAAAGCGCCATATTTTTTTTATTAACTACCAACCAGTTGGTTAAAAGGCTAAAAGCTACTTTTAGAAGGCTGTCTTTGTGTGTTTTAAAAAGAAATGTGCCAACAAAACATTAAGGATAACACACTATAATAAAAGCTGAGGCTTTGTTTGATTGTGGTCTATGTTTAAAATAAATGACATGCACTTGAATATGAGTGGCGTTGTTAGCTAAATTCGTTTGTTAGCTCGTTGGCTAAAATGTAGTACTTCATATTGAGATTATACACCAGTGTGCAGATATATATTGTCGTATAAATGATTAACAATATATGCACGTTATTAGAGTTCTTTTTATATAATTCTTTGCTTCAGCTCCATATAGCTGTCGAGACTCGTGCACAGTGTTACCACCAGTGTTTTTCACAAAATTCCAGCCACACAGTGCTTTAAATTACTTTACATATTTTACACATAACCCAAACCTGTCACGACTCTGATATTAATTGGACATGCACATCTCAATATGCAAAAAAAACAAAAAAAAAACAGGAAAACGGCCAAAGAGAGAGAAACGGTGAAGAAAACTGGAAATTGTACACGATTAAATAAGTCACTGATCATTTACGTAAAGAACAGAAATGAGTGGTTGTTTGGTTTTCCATAAACTGGGTCTTTGATTTTTTTATTTTTTTGTCACCTTCAGGGCTCCTTCGCCTGAACAAAATTGTTAAACGAATGTTGATCATTTTGCATGTGAAAGTTTCGTCATCTGTTTTGAGAAGACCCCCCCCCCCAATGTTTTTGGACAAAGCTAGATCTGACAAAAAGCACCAGTGCCATTGTCTATTCAGAATTATATCCTCCATGATGCATCTCCCATACTTATTCACACTACACTCTGTTAAAGAAATAATGATGTGTACTGTTATTTGCTGATTCTCTACTTTATAATGTAAACACTACAGTATGTCTTAGTTACTTCTGGTGTACAGCCCATGTGTAGGCAGTAGTTGTAACATTCAGCTCTATTAAATACTAAAAACAGTACAAGGACAGTAGTGTCTAGAGGTGCTAATAACATTAGTCTGTATTTTCTGTCTTTTATTGTATTATTGACCAGTGTTTACTGTCTGTAACACAGCAAAGCATAATGAAATCATTTCAATATTAAACAACATAGATATATTATTGCAAATGTACATGTGTGCTGTTTTTTTAATTATTATTATTACTTCTATTTGTCTCCATATCAGTCAAGCTTTGAATTAGTTTTCAATCTTTTATTGCATTCAGTGCAAAAATGTTAGTTATCAACAGGTAAGCGTCACAATCTGTCCATTAATTGTAGTAACTCATTTATAAAAATGTAATCAAAAAAGAAAAATCTACAAAGTTGTGTAAGATAGATATAAAACATTGTCAACCGCACCACAATGAATCTTGATGTTAGTGACCCTAAATTTGTCCTAAGTGCTGTGCTGCAGTCAATCCAAGCAGATATCTGTAGACAAACGGGAGGCTGGAGGCATGTTCACATCTTGGTAAGACGCAGGGTGTTCAAACGGACCCCCAAAACTGTGGCCCCAGAAGCATACTGGATCTCTCGGAGGATCCCGATCCACTTGCTCTCTGTCTCATTATACCTAAGGAGGTTAACAGACATGTTATGAAAAGAAAGGTAAAACTTGGACTGAGTAACATTTTGATTAGCTATCTTTGGTTAAACAAACTACGACCACTACAGAGCAAATACTCTGTGATTCCTGCCGCACTGATTTGGGATTTCAGTCATCAGACCAAACCTGTATGCAGTTTACAATCAAAATGAGGCAAAATGTGACAAATCAGCTATAGTTTTGGTGGGACAATCTACGAATGTAACGTACTACATTCTCTTAAGTGATGTCCAACACAAAGTGCTCGATAATAGAAATGACTGTGTTTGTGAAGATGCACCTCCAAATGTCGTTCATCTCTTTGGGAATGATCTCATCGCTGTCCTCCAAAGGCATCATGGCAAAACCTCCTACAGCATAGAGGGTACCGGCCAAAGACACAAGATTCAGAGAGCTACGCTCCTGAGGAAATGGCACAAAGTCTGACCACCTGCAACATGTAATACATACACACACACACACACACGTACAGCTATTAAGTCTGGGTAAACCACAGTACAGTTATTGTAGAAACCTTAGTTTGTCTCTGTGTTGACACATGGATGGGCAACCTTTACCCTGCTTTTTCAGATGAGATGTATTTAAATTTAAATTAAATGACTATTTGTTAGCGAAATGTTTTTTATAATGCAGCTACCAAGTAATTCTATATATTCCCTTAAAGAGGAAAAACATTCTATTTGTTCAACATTCAGTTTTGAAGGTCAATTTTTGATTGATTGAGAGGGTAGCATTTGTTCAACACTTAAGTTAGCTCTGGGGAATATCTGTAATCATCAAGGAGGCTGCAATGTATTTTTGAGTATGAATTAAAACTGTAGATCTGACACTATGGCTTAAGAAAAAAAGGAAAACACTACCAGAATTAAACATGGGATAATGTAAAAAAAAAAAAAAAAAAAAAAAAGAGCAACTTAGAAAATGATTTGAGCTCTATATTCGGAAGAACTCACTTGTTGGTAGCAATGTCGTACACTTCCAAAGTGTCTGTCAGGCCACTGTCGGTGACTCCTGCCGCCACATATATTTTGTCCTTATGAACAGTTGCTCCAAATAAGGAGCGCGCAGTCTTCATGGGAGCGAGCTCCTTCCATTCAAATCTCTTGGCGTTGTATGCACACATCTTCTTCAGACAGCTCCTTTTTTTTTTATTTTATTAAAAGTAACAACACAGTAACTTCAGAGGGTTTTTTTTTTTGCCTTGAATTCCTTTATATGACTTTTATTAGGGTATCTAGTTTTTCTGGATTAAGAGATCAGTCCTTCTGTATTCAAACTTTTCCCAAATAGATTTGATTATCATTTTTCATACTTATACTTACTTGCTGTCTCCCTTTCCCCCAATCACATACACAAACTCATTGTGTGATACCGTTGCATGTCCGTAGACTGGGTACGGAAGTGACTCTGACTCGCCCCATTTAAAGGATCTGTGAGAAATAAACCACACAAACAAGTAGATTATTCAGAATTGCATCTTGAGGAGTTCGTTCTTATTTTTTCATTGGAACTATCCGATCCTCTACTCACTCCCTGTCGTAGACCAGAACTGAATCCAAAGTACACTCCTGCTCCCTCAGCTCCCTCCCTCCCAACACGAAGATGGTGTTCTCAGCCTCAGCCAGTCCAAACAAGAAGCGAGGAGACGGGAGGGGAGGCATCCCGAGCCAGTCGGCACTGACGGGGTCGTACTGAGGTCACAGGAGTCAAACATTTGTGAATGAGTTGCAGTCATGTGAAAGAAAAAGTACACCCTCTTTCTGTTCTAGGACTTTACGTATCGGGACATAATAATAACAAAATTGAAATTAGGGAAATTCAGCCTGATATGAACAACACATGATCTATCACACGGTGTCATTATTGAACAAAGCTAAGCGAAAATAGAGAAGCAGAGTGTGAAAAAGTCATCCTTTTTCTGCATGATGTTATCAGTCTCTCACATTGTTGTGGAGGAATCTCGGTCCACTCCTCATTTCACCGTTGAGATATGGACTTCAGCTGGGTCAATACAACACCTTTATTAATATATTTTTTTTATTCTGTTGTTGATTTGCTGCTGTGTTTGGGATCATTGTCTTGTTGATGGCCCAGTTTCAGCTAAACTTTAGCTAAACTTTAGTTCAAGGTGGACTCAATGACTGAAAGACGCCAAGGTCCTGTGGCTGCAAAACGAGCCCAAATCATCAGTCCTCCACCACCGTGCTTAACAGTTGCTATGCGGTGTTTGTACTGATACGCTGTTTTGTTTTCATCAAACGTGCTGCTGTGTTTTATCACCAAACGTGTCCTACTTTACAAACCTAAGCTGTGCTGCCATGTTCTTTTAAGAGAGAAGAGGCTTTTTCCTTCCAAACAAGCCATACTTGTCCAGACGTTTTCTAATTACACTGCCATGAACGTTGATATAACATCCTCACTAAGGCCTCTAGAGATGTAGCTGTTGGGTTTGTTGCCGTTTGTCTGAGCATTACACAGTCTGACGTCAGTGTGAACTTGCTGGAACATCTTCTCCCGGGAAGATTGGCAGCTATCTTGAATGTTTTCCACCACTGATGTCTTTCCTCTTTGGCATTGTGTTAACACACACCTGAATGCTCCAGAGCAGCAAACAGGCAAACCTCTGTTTTTATGGAGGTGCTCACACTTGTTGACTTAACTTTCTAATTCCTGTAGAAGCAATTTTTCATACACTGCTTCTGCATGCTTACTTACTCTTGTTCTTTCATTCATGTAGATTAAACATTTTTTGTTTTTTTTTGCTCAATTAATACATATTATTAGATTACCTTAGGAAGGGCTGATCTGAGTTTTTATTTTATTAATCTTTTAGAACTTTTCATCTTCTTTGCTCTAAAAACTTTATCAAGCACTTTTCTTACCTGCAGGAAGAAGGAGCAAAGCGGATCATCCTTGTTCTGTTCGTCAAAAAATAATCCCCCAGCCACAAAGACCTGGTTCTCCTTGGTGACCAGGCTTACATGGTTCTTAGGTATCTGTGTGGAGATTGATGCCACAAAGCAGTCGTTCCCTGATGGGTCATAGGCCACAGCACCTGCATCATTTACCAACAATATCAAGTCCCTGGCAAACATCCCAAATCTCATGTTATCATTGAGAATCCCAGGGAGAAGACTTTCTTCCTCCTCCTTGTCTTCACTCCCTCCATCTTTTTCGGCTTCACTGTCCTCCTTCTTGCTTTTGCCTGTTTTAACTTCGGGCATTATGCCGGCACGAGCATCCCTAACCAGCTGGAGTTTCTGTTGCAGCTCAGGGTTGGATGAAATCAACTTGTGCTTCTCCACTTTTTCTTTCAGAAAATCATCAGTGACGAGACGCAAACGAACACAATCTAGTAAACCTGGAAGTTCTTTCTCTCTGTTCTCGCTATCTCGGGACACCCAGTTCATCAAAGCCTCAAACACTGTCTCCTCTGCCTCTACATTCAATTTGTCATTTGTTAAAATGGCCGCCAGCTCACTAGGAAGGAGCTGGAGGAAGTCCTCATCTCTGGAGATGAGCTGGAAACGCTCACAAGCGTAGTTTCGAGCAGAGACAGCCAACCTGGGACAGTCTAGCATCAAACCAAGCCTGAAGACGGCCAGGCAGTTGCTGAGACTGAGGCGTTTTTGTAGAAAAGACACACACACAGTGAAAATAGAGGGAATCTGGTATATGTTAGCAACAGCAAAGATGTCCTGGACATTCTGCTCCGTCACATTGATTTTGGAGGTATACAGGTACTTCAGGATCAGTCCCATGACACCAGGCTCCACATCCTCCAGGACAATCTCTCTCTTTTTGCTCTCCTCCAGGTCAGACAGAAAGATGGTGCGGAAGTACGAGCTGCAGGCACACAGTACCAGGCGATGACAGGGGAACTCCTTGTCTTTGATCTTCAGCACACAGTCAACCAGCTTGTCATTCTCCAACAGATCATACAGGCCGTCCTGGAGCAGAGTCTGCTGGTATAACCTGGGCTCGTCCGCTGGGTTTATTGGCTGAGCCATCGTTCCTGACAGGAGGTATTAAAAGAGCCTGTAAGGGGCAGCAGATCTAACAAAAATGAATTGTCTTACAGCAGAGTAGTTAGTTTCTAGCCTGGAAAAGTGGGTTTAGGTGCACAGTCAATGTGAGCACCAGCTAAATCCTAGAACGGCCCACTTCCTCAGCTGTCCTGACCCTTCAACTGAGCTCCAACTGGAAGGTTATTTATAGACTGGGTGCTCAGCGTGGAGCTATGGGCTTTATTCTGGAACATGAAATCCAATATCTATGTCTCTCTGTCCCCCTTTCACAACTCCATCCCTACCAACTCCCCTGTGGCGATCCTCTGACTCTCCAGCAGCTGACGCATTGCTTCATTGCAAAAATGTCCACCATGACTCAGAGGGTCTCTGTGACATCTTAGCCACATGGCCAGTTTACCATTTTTTTGTATTATGTAGTACTGTGCTATATAAAGAAACATACAACTTCTATAAAGCACGGAGTCACACGACAAATTATTAATTTTTCAAGCCTCGTCCACTGCTTGTTCGTTAGTCATTTCTGAAGTAATGAAGACTCTATCCATGTGTAACACTGATCAACAAATATTTTGTTACTTTTTGTCATATTTGGGACTCTTTACATCTTGTCAAGAGTCCAAAGTAGGACTCCTGACAATTGCAATCACTTAAAGACTGACAGCAGCTCAGTCTGCAATGATTACACAACCAGTGATGGAGTCATGCAGCAATGTAAAATCATTTCTGTTCTGTTCTTAAACCCAAAACCAGATTTGCTCCTTTATACATTAAATAAGTAAGTAGGACATCTTTAGATCACTGATGAATGAATGAACCATTGTTGTGTACTGTAGTTGCTACATACAGTACACAACAGTCACAATAGATGAATGTATAGTATACTGTGTTTCTGTCGCTGTGCTCCAGAGGCCTGGATGGAACTCATTGTAATTGTATAAGATGGTGTGTTTATGGACCCCAGTTGATGTTAAACAGCTGTGGTTTAACATGGACTGACACAAAGGTTCTACCGAGGTTAGTCATGAAGTCAGACGACACAGCTAAAAACTCAAGAGTGAAACTCAATTGTTATAGTTTAACTGATTTTCACATCCTATATAACACGGTGTAACAAATAAGGAATCATACGCTCGTTAGAGCTTCCAAACTTGCGTCACAATCAACCAATTTTAAGTTTTTTTAAAATCTGCCTCAAACAGGAGCTGTCAACCTCTTCCTGTATTTTAAGTGTATTTAAGTGTGATTCGGTACACATTTCAGGTACTTTTTTTTTTTTAGGTACATTTGAGTTTTGTTTGGTTTTGCGTTTTTTTGCCACTATCTCCACTGAGCTACATTTCATTGAGGATCATTGCTTCATCACATTTATCTGTGTGCAATAGTAACTAATTACTAGAATATTAGCAAACCAAAGAAGACTGCAGTCTCTAAGCAACGATGCCTTGTGTGGTTTGAGATCTCTTCAGAACTACTCAAGACGGTTGTGGTGGCTCTTGGAGTCCTACACATTAGTCAGCTCGAGGTCTCTTCCATAACATGGACATTTTTGCCAAACACGGAGGTGAATGTGATCTTCTCCTTCTGACCTAAAAAAAAAGCAAACATGTCTTACCTACATTGAAATATGTTTTGTATTTTGGCTGCAGTAAAAGCAAGTTGCTCAAACAATGCTGATCTCCTGTCATTAGCACTCAGCTACAAATTAGGTACATGATCTATTGTTTACATTAAACAGTATATTGATAACTGCTAGAAAGCTCACTTGACAGTAGAGTTTGTCTCTGTGTTTTCCTCTTAAGCTCTTTAAGATCATATGTCAATCTGAATGCACAAGAAGAAACAGAGTGCTGAGTGGTTTGGACTCTCTGCCACCTAGCAAGGGTTGTTACCTTAATGAAAAAGCTGGTCCCTGCAACACACTGCATCTTGTAGATCTTGGCAGTGAAAACATCTTAGGTTTTTCCTGCTTTTTCCTCTGCAAGAGGCTTCACCTTAGAAACAATCCAATTACAGTGATATCAAAATGAAACACTGGTGTAAAGGTCAGGGATAGAGCAGCAATGATGCCATCTCGACTCACTGTGTCATAGATCTGCTGAAGCTCTTCATCTGCGTCTTTTGCCGTGTGGCTGATTCCTTCAACTTTACAGAATGTTTCGTCTTCCTGAACCGGTTTAATTTTCATTTCCATTTCCAAACAGAAAAAAAAAATCAGACAAGAAACGCGTAAAATCCACTAATGGAAATCAGTCGTCTTTGATCGCTTTCTTTGCAGACACGTGGGCTATATTGTCTAAATATACAGAGGATATTGGCTGTTACTGTTAGTCAGCTGACTGTCGGGTTTAGGACATTGCTGGGAAGTCAAACTAGTCACTGTTACAGAAGAGAGAGTGATGGGAAAAAAAACGTGTGAGGTCTGAGGGTTATCAAATTAAAAATGAATGAATGAATGAAAAAATAAATGTCCCTATGAATTAAACCCTGAAACAATCAATCACATAGATTAGAATTTACATGATTAGAAATAATAAAATTGTGAAAAATAAATGTCTGGACAGACATCTAACTCTTCAGATTAAGTGTATTTTCAAAAATACGAGCGTTCTTTCAACAGCTTATAAGCCTCCAACTCATCACAAGCTGGTTAGAACTGAAGAGGACTGTTCGATGAGAGGCAAATATTCTTGAAGAATTGGTAAGAGCAGATGTGCTATTTATCACAGAGCAAAAGCTAGATGTTTTTTTTTTTTTCAAATACATTGTAGTCAAGACAATCTGTTTATCTCAGATGGGATGAAGACTGAAGCCAAAAGCTTCAGAATTGTTAAAAATATCCAATTCCTTAAAGGGTTTTACACCTGAGGCTGTTTTCTAAATTCAATGTGTACAGTTCAGCATGTATTAAGGTGCAAAATCATCTGTGATAAATAGCACATCTGCTATGAGTGACATGAACGCTTTGGATTAATGGCTCTTACCAATTCTTGAAGAATATTTGCCTCTCATCCAACAGTCCTCTTCAGTTCTAACCAGCTTGTGATGAGTGCGTCACCCTCACATGACCATTCTGTAGGTTCTAATCACTTTTGAGTTGTTTACCTGTCTGAACAATGCATTGTTGTCTCAAGATCCATGGAGCAATTGTCAGATGCGTCTTCCTTTCCAGTAGCATATACACTGCATGCAAACCAAGCGCTTCCAACAACAAATAAACAAGCGTAAACTTTTGAGAATCTTCTCCATTTTGTTTTTGTACACCATGGCCTCTCCAACCACTGAATCCATCTGTTAGCTAAAACTCAAGACTAAACTAAGGGCACTCAGACAGTAGTCCTGGGTGACACTGGTGACTCTGTCCTACTGTTATATACAGTCTGTGGTTTATAGCAGGAATGACTGGACTGGATTTTTTCAGACCCAAAGCACTTTCACTGAGAATGACTCTGCTTTGCTTTGTAGACCTGCACCAAATATCACAAAAAGACAAAACATTCCTTTTTAAATGTAAACATATGCTCTTTATTGACATGCTGAACCCTAGGCAGGGATCCACCACAGCTGTGAGTGCAGCTCACAGGAATTTGGTGGCCAACAGCTGATGCAACATGAGAGAAATATCACACAACCACCACAGTGGTGTAAAAAGTCTCATATTCAAATTTCAGCCTCTTAAAAGAAGTCAAAAACTCTCCATAGAGACAGAAATGATGGTGCTTTGAACAAATCTTTGCAGTTTATTTTTCTTGCATTATAGTATTGACAAGGATTGTGGATCCCACAATCCCACAGTGTTGTTTCCTTGTCTGGTTTATTGGCTCCAGGGCTGTACACAGGTAAACTGTACATGCTGGTGAATGTTTTTCACTATGGTACAAATGATCCTTTTAGATATAAATACAGCAAGATTAATTGACATTGTGTGGTTTTTCAGCATCTGTTCAAAAATCTTGTTATAAAAGCTAATTGGGCTATAACAGTGCTTGCATTTGGACAACACACACAACTAGACTGTCTTTCTTTTGTTTGAACCCACAATAGAAATCTACTCTGCTTTTTCTTTGCTGGGGTCTGCTGCAGGCTGAGCAGCAGCAGGTGCAGAGGCAGGTGCAGATGCAGGTGCAGATGCAGGTGCAGGAGCAGGTGGGCTGGGGGCAGCACTTGGAGGGGGAGGAGGAGGAAGGGGATCAGGGTCGTCGATGAGGGCCTGTCTCCTCTCTCGCTCCTTGATCACTTGAATCAGGCAGTAGGTCACAAACATGACGATGACGGTGGTTATTGGGAAACCTGCAGAGATCATTCATTGTCAATATGCTGTTGAAATGGTAAGAAATTAAACCTTCTCTGTAAGGAAAAAATGAATTCACCTTTCAGAAGCAGCCGTTTGGCAACCAGCTTGGCAAAGTCCAAACTGTTCAAGGCCACAATGTTGAACAACACAATGCTCCAGAAGTTGAAGGTGTTGAAGATGGCTCTGATGCGACGGGACGTTGCTTCTGACATTGCCATCTGTTAATAAAAAAAAGATCATCAGTACATTCTTTACATGAATATTCTTACTAAAAAGTTAAAAGGCAGCATCCATTAACAAACCTCAAACGAGGCAAACGGCTCCATGGTAAATAATTTGGCCGTCCACAGCTCAAAGTTGAGACCAAAACAGTTAAAGAAAGCCCAGACTAGGACCACTTCACAGGGTCCCAACCAGAGGATGGTGACACCGAAGGTGCAAAGTGTCGCCACCAGCTCCTCCACCACATTCTCATGCTTTCCTCCCAGGTAATCATAGACATACCTGTGGAGATAGAGCCCATCAGAACCTCTACATCTGGTATGATTAACAAAATGTTACCGTATTTGCTTTCTGCGACACTCACTTGCACAGCCAGTCATTGATCCCTCTGTCAAAATGCCTAAAAAGGACATAAAACAAGTTTAGTATTACAGACAACTTACATAACTTCCTGTCAATCAATAAGAAGTGAAACTGGTCAAGCTGTATAAACTCAACTCACGTTTCAGCAAACACGTAGAGCATTGTGATGCATTTTGGTGCTTTGGGCGGGTCCAGGTGATCCAGTCTGGACACTGTGTTGATGACCCCGAACATGACAGCAGCTTTTACCCAGTCATACATCAGGTTAAAGTAAGCCAGACCCACTGGAAACAACACAGTTACATTATTTCTGCTGCAGAGCAAATGATCCCCTTTCATATACTACAATATTAAAACAATGAGATAAGGAATTTCCAGGAGCAGGCACAAACCCAGAGCCCAGTCAGAGAGGTGCTTCAGAAGCTTTATGTCAGTGGGGATGGTGAGGATGTACATAAAGTGGAAGAGGACGTCCACGAGAACGATAACTCCAAAGTGGATCAGGCCCTGCAGACTGATATTCCACATTTCCCATTCCTTCCTGGTCAAATCAGACTTATTGACCTGCAGAGGGCAGCAAAGACATGTCACAACCAGCCACAGACCTTCAACCTTACCTGAACAAGCTCTCTCACAAATTTACAATGTGTTGGAATTCATGGAGACATATCTACAATTTGTATGGAGAGCTAAGCCAATCTATTGTGTTAACACAGAATGTAAGCACAACCATTTAACATTATGTTTTCAGTATGACTTAATTCTGACGTTAATTTCTGATGTTTTAATGAGATGTGATGGAAAAGGAACAGTCCTAACAATCTAACCAAGATAAATTCTCTTTAATTTTATCAGGTGAAGCTAAAAACAGCCAGGAGTAATTAAATAATATGGTATGCAAGCTGAAAACATGAGTATATCACTTCATGCCTGTACAATTTTCTCTGTAATTAATATCCAATAAAAAATCTAATAATCTTTGAAATTCTGGATAACTGGGATCTCTTATAATAATCAAGGTGAACTTACTTGAACATAGAATTTATCAAAGGTCATGATGGGCCCAAAATAGAAGAAAGGGAGGTAGAAGTTGTACTTGAGCAGCTCAAGGATGTTGTAGTTCCCATCTTTCCTTTCACAGTTTTCCAGAGCAAAGCTCATGCAGCGCATAATCGTGAACCCGCAACCTCCGTAGAAGAGAACGTGGCGCAGCTCAAAGTCCCCCTCCACAAAACCTGCCTGTGTGGAGAAGAAACAGTGAAATATGTGAGAGAAACACAGTATGCTCCTAGTGCGCCGAAGGAATACTTTCTTCTGTCTTCATAAGACGTCTCAGAGAGTCAGCTGTTACCTGCCAGGACACGAAGGGTTCACACTTGAACGTGGCAAGGGTACAAAGACCAGTGATGAAGCAGAGCCAGCGGATTTTCACTAAGGAGATGCTGTAGAGCAGGATACAGTGGGACAGGATGAGGGTGACGTAGGTCCAGCCCATGCTGGTCCACACAGCCAGCAGACCATACACCATGTACATCAAGGACCTGTGCTGTAGGAGACAAACAAATGACACAGCAAGGAAATTAAGTCCTTAAAGTCTGTCGAACTGACACTATTTACTATTTCCTATGTAACTTATCATCTAAAAGCCACTATAAAATGTTGTAAAGATGAACTGCAGTGAATATATATATATATATATATATATATACACTTTATTTATCACTCAGCATAATGATAGATTGATAAACCTCATATAACCTGATTATTTCTTCTACCTCGTTTCATAGTGGCATATTAGCGCATATTGGAAGTCTTTTACATCTCATACAGCAGCTCATTGAAAAATAATCAGTCAGTTGGAGCACCTGTGGAGCCAACATGGAGCAGATCTTGGCAAACAACACATGACCAGAAAGAGCAAAGAGGATGTGCGCTCTGAAGGTGGAAAACCACATCATCCACTCAAAATCTGCCGTGTCCTGTGGAGCAAGTGAGGAAAGCAACACCAATTAGAGACATTATTGCATTAATGACAAGATCCTCACGAGCTGTGCGCATTCACTTACCATCTTCCTCCCAAAATATCCCGGCTTCACGCTGGTTTTGAATGTCTTTCTGTTTGCACTGGCTGAAAAAACGTGAAAGCAGGAGGACAATATGAAATAATATAACTGTCAATGTGAAACTTCTATTACTGTGAAACAAATACAGGCCAAACACTGGGCCCATTTTCCTCTTCTGTTCTGTGGTATAAATACTGACACCCGATCTCCTCTGCGTGGTCTGCATAGCTCCGAGTCTTCGCCCTCACACCGTGACACTGCCCCATACGTATTCTGCACAATGTGCTGTCAGTGTGTACGTGACTGCAGTACAGGAGGCACAAGATATATGTCTGACGGGTCACCAGTAAAACTCACTTATAGAGACTGGACTGAATTTTTAAAGGTGTTTTTTGTTTTTTTTCCACCCCTCTGGAGACTGGAGACGATGCTGGGCCTCTTGAAGAGAGTTTATCAGAGTAGTTAAGCTGTTTATCTGAGAGATGTATAATTACCCTTTTACCCAATCACAACGTCTAGTCTACAATATATAGAGACAAGCATGGTAATTTTTCAGAAAACTAACATCTTCAGTCATTTCTTACAAACAGATTTCATACATCAGCTGGTTTCAGTTCCTCATTTGTGAGTGATTTATTACTTGACTAATCTTTTAAATAATGCAGGTTAATAATAATCCGAGGGAAGGAACACATGTTAAACCGAATGGAGCCAGCATGCATGACTCTCTGCAAGCTGCAACCGCTGGTGGTTTTCATCTTTTTGAGTTGTACAGGTTCTATTTAGGCTGATCCTTAATAACTGTGGGAAACATTCATCAGTCTGCAAATGAAAGCCAAGCCATACATTTGAAGATTCCTGCAGTAAATATGCTGGTCAAGGTTTGTAGGGCATGTATTGACATTTACTTTCGGGCTAATCTTCCTTCAGCTGACTTTAATATAGCGACATTACATAACAAGATATTGGTTTTGTTCCCCTAATAGCCAGTAAATGCCAAACTCAAAGAATAAATGCAGATCAATGCACAACTTTCAATAACAATAGTCTTTAAAATATAGGTACTTTTTTCATGCATATGTAAACTGTGTCAGCTTATGTCTGAGTTTAAAAGCATATCATCCTACAAATCCTTCGTCTGTATGCATAAGAGTGTGTGAGTGAGTGTGTGTGTATGCTCCCTCATACTCACAACTGGACACCTCAAAGATCCAACTAGCTGCCCAGAACATGGCCAGACACAACACGGTGTTGTAGAAGTAGATCTCATATTTGGGAAGAGCAGCTTTGATCCCCATGATGATGCAGGCACGAGAGCTCTGGAGGCTGCTGAAAGCAAACCATAATCACAGCAGTCGACTCCACATCTGTACACCTAACAACAGATTTAACGTCTAAAACAATACGACATGGCGCTAAAGGATTTTCCCAACTTGCCAATGATTATGAAACATATAAAGATGCTTCACCCCTCCTTAAACTGATCATTTATGTTATTCTGAGGCTCATATTCTGTTCCTCCGAGCCACATTATGGCTCCCAACCAATGTACAGTCCTGAACCAGCAGCTGGAAGCTTAAAAATAAAAACTCAACAATGAAAGACATCTCTTCCATTACTATGATGTTACCAAAATAGGCCTCCAAACTGGTCAGTCATTCTTAATTCAGATCACTGCCGTGTATGAACTCGCTGTGTCACACAATCCAAGGTGGACAGAAACAGGACATTTGCTTCCTGCGATAATGTAAATACAGCACTTGAGGAATTTTCCTCTCTGTGACACGTCACCCTTCACCACATTATTTCAGTGACATTCAGCCGATTTGAAACCCTTAGAAGAGGTCAGAAACCGATTTGATGATGAAAGAAACAACAGCACGTGTTATGTATTATGTATGGAAGAAGTTCTCATTCGTCTTCATGAAGTAAAAAGTAGAGCTGTGATAAAAGGGAAAACTATGTGACACCAACTCCTCTTAGATTCAGCATTTTAAATAGCTTCTTAAACATGTCAACAGTTTTATTTCCAGTCCCTGAAATGCTTCTAAAGTCATGTCTGTAGTCCAGGATATTGTTCCTTTACTTAACGTCATATCTACGAAACTTATCCCCTTGTTCTAGTACACCTCAAACAATGTTAGAGAATATGTTTGGATGCAGACATTTTTGACCAATCAGCTGACCACTCTGAGCAGAATGGGCTTTTATGAAGGGAGTCCTTAAAGAGACAGGAGCTGAAATTAAGTGTTTCAGCAGAGGGTGCAAAGAGGTGGTTCAACAGTGTATAGGATAGGATTTATTTTTTATTTTTTACATTAAATCATGAAAAGCTCTTCAAGTAGGCTCGTGCAGTAAAAACAAACCTGTTAATGAGCACAGTTTGCCTGGATGAACTTGACGAACTTGAAGTCATATTTACTTTTACGTGAAAATATTCTGCTTGCACACCTCTGAAATTCAATGTGCTTTTCGGAGTTCTAAGCACTCAGGTATTTGACTTTTGCTTGACACGTTTTTGATTTTTCAAAGAGAACAGAGGAGGGCAGATTACAATTAAGAAAGGAAAGAAATATCTGTACCAGAGTACAGCTGCTGGCTATTTTTAACCAAACAACTCCTCTCCTGTGAATTTATGCACCTCAGCAGCCTGTAAGCACAACACACACAGTAACACAATAAGCTTGTGTGGCTTTGTCACTGAACTTTGATGAGAGATTTTCCTGTTTCTATCCTGTATAAAACAAATGCAAAACCTCAAACTTCTCCCTGCCTTTTCCTCTCAGTGTCTGGGTGAGATGCCTGCTATCGAAATGCCACACGGTCACACGCTTCGGTTTGTCCTCGGCACCTGTTGTGATACTGACCTTGAACGCTGCAGTTGCAAGCCCGAAGAGGTTCTTCAGAAGAAAAAAAACCCTTTGAATTTGTTTGAAAGGAGGGGAAAACACAGATCAAAATGTCACATTGGAAAAAAAAAAATGTATAGAAAAAAAACGTAAACTTTATGTGTGTTGTGCCTCCACAGAGTGCAGGGTGGGCTCCAGGTCCCTCTGACTCCCTGAGAGGGAGCTGCCTCTGGTTAAAGGTGACATGATGTATTTATACTTTGACCACTGACACAGCGGGGGCGGAACAGAGGGGCTGCTAAATAAGTATAATAGACTGCCGGACAATATTAGATGCCCCTCATGGTCTCCCATCTAGGCATCAGATAACTTATCCTTCTTTGCTAAATGATGTTGCAAAGTGTTAACCTTACTGCAGCTATCCATCTGTCTAATGCAGAAGAGTCTGAGACACTCCCCCCAGAGTAAGATTGCATCTATGTTTCGGTGAGCAATACTTTGTCTGCACTGTGTTGTAGAGCCCTGCGCGGGACTGTTTTCTTCATCCCGCAACGCGCATGTCCACTCCCGCCCGCACCCGCAAAACTTTGAAAATTTATGCCCGCACAATAATGGAAATATATTGATATTGAGTCTTCTCCCGTCCAGAAAGGAGAAAACACTTCATTTTATAGGCTATTAATTAAGATGAATTTATTGAGATTCGTGGACAATTGAGAAACTTCTCCAAATGTCAGACTTGCCTTGCTTTGTCTTTGTGATGTAAATACCTTTTTCGAGCTTCCTTTCCACATAATTTATTGACATCCTGTTGCTAGGCTACATCACGGTCCCGCAGTTTTGTTTTTTTTTAGCCGCCCGCTCCCGCCCGCAGCAAAGTTCATACCGCCCGTTCCCGCGAGATTTGAGTTGGGTCCCGCGGGACCCAATCTCAATGCAGCCCTCCACTGTGTTGCATCACATATTGTTGTGACATTTATAAGATCTGTGATCATTTTAACAATTTCACACTAAAATAGCCCCGGTGTCCTTTCTCACATCGTTGTTTTCCAGTTTCATTGAGTAATAAGCTTTTTACCAATAACTGTTGGCATGTGATTGTGTGTAGGGCCATCTACTGTCCTGGCTGACAAGCCTTTGAGTGTTTCAGGATGATGTGTTACTCCATCTGTAATAGCAACTGTATGAAGACGATCAATGACCTTACACACCAAATCATTTAACTTTAGCAAGTGACTCGCACCTGCTGTCAGGGTTTCAAGTAGAGCTCAGGCAGGATGAGGATCCAAATGCATGACAACAGTAAAAGCTCAGAGTATCTAATAAACAAAAAGGTGTCCACGCGGGTAACTAAAAATCAGAGCAATGCTGGAAAAACTGGTTGGCAAAGAAACAGAAGAACACTGCATGGTGGCAGAAAAAAAACAACCATAAAAGAAACAAGCAATAAACACAAAGTAACAAATAAACTTACGCAAAACAAAGTACAGAGTACGAGGAAAAACAGAGGCCGAGAGAGAGTGCTGGACACACCGGGACCAAGGGTGCCAATCTGGTAAAGAATGGATGAAAAAATCAAGGGGAAAATATATACTGAACACAGAGATGACAAAGAGACACAGGTGGGATAAATGAGCATTAATTAGGGAGAAAGCTGACAGAGACAGAGAAGGAGGAAACAAGAAACAGAACGAGACACCACAATAAAACAGGAAACAGAACACACAGGGACGGAGATGCAGACATGACACCTCCTCAAGATCATCCCGAAGCTCAGATTTGCCCTTGTGGACACCTACCAGCTGTGATCACATGACCCTCTTGTCTTCGTAGTTCTGTTATCACTGAATCTCCTCCGCCCTATGATTCTGGAGAGGGCAGATCCTGGACGAGCCCCCAGACTTTGGTAGATGAGACCACAGCAACAAAGTACTGGATTTGGTATTTCACTGACGTGTCCGAGGTGCAACAAGTTCTCAAAGTGAAACAGCCGTAGAATTAGTTTGTTAATTTCCTCCCATAGGTCTCAAAATGGTGTCCTTTACAGTAATGCTCCCACAGACGATGGAGAGGAAATACGACTCACATGAGCATTTCCACAGCAGGGCAGACATCATCTTCAAGTCTTTTCATTTGCAGATGCTTTAAAGTCCTCACAAAGAGGAAGAAAAGGAGCAGACAAGTGCTGCGTTTTCAGCCACAGGCATTTGCATGATGTGAGATCAAGATCAAAACACAGTTGATAACAGGAAAACGCTTCACTGAAACGCTTTCACCACTTCCTGGTTGGGTTCAGGCTATAAAATCACCTGGTTATAGTAAGAAAACAAATCATGAGATGGGATAAAAAAAAGCATTCTTTTTACAACGCAATAGTACCATTTTCACAGGCATTATATTTATCCTTCACATGCAGGTGCTTTTGCAAACACTTGAAGTAACACATTCTTTTTACGTGATGATTGGCCGTGCCTGCGTGCACGAATAAACACCACGAGGGCAGGAAAAGTCCTACTTGAGACAACAGGGGATGCTGCAACTGCTCCCATGACAAAACTTCCACTTTTGTGCTGCTTGCATTCATCATGTATCTTCCCGATGTATATGAAAAAGAAAATAACATGAGCATCATTTTCTTTTATGTGGAAATGACTGAGCCCTGAAGATCAGGCAAAGTTGTGCATTCCCTTTTGGTTCTGTTTGTTCTGGCCTGAGTTGAAGCTGCTCAACACCCACTGCTTTCAATAATGTCTACTATTACCCCTTCGATGCAAAAATGTTATCATAGCAGGGGTTTGGAGCTGAAGAAAACAAAAGTTTATTCATTTTATACCGTAGTGCTATGAAAGCATCATATCATACCATCTATTTTCTGTTCATGTTCACAAAATGGAATAAACAGTTGACTATCTGTACTTATCGGTACCCAGTTGTAGTCACATTTCCTTATTGCTCTTCGAGGAGTTACAAAAAACATTTGAAACACTTAGAAATCTGATTCAGTGTCTTTAATAGTGATACTGCAAAAACTATATAGTATATTTATTAAAAAATGTGATGAATGTTCTTAACCATTCTCACTGTAGTGTTCACATCCCTCCAGTTCTTTTGACATGAGTGCCAAAGGACTGCAGATGCCAAAGGAAGGCTCAATTACACTGGAAACAATGTCCTACTCTGTGGCAGCAGAAAACAGAGACGGCTGTTTTCCACACAAGAACAAAAACTGCTCTGCTCTCCTGCTTCAAAGTAGCCATGTCAGCTCCTACCATAATGAGTTTTATAGCAGCTGAACTGAAATGACAACAAATGGTTTATTTGTAACACCCACTTGTCTCCATTATAATACGGTGTTGATTGCATGAATTTTTATGGGAAAGATTGTTGGAATTTCAGTGCCTTTCTCTTCGACTGATGCTTCTGAGAAGTATACCTCTACCTCCTCTGTGCACTCAGACCTCACTGAATTTGTATTTTTACATTTGTATTCCCTTTTTTGAACATTCAATGTTTACATGTGACATATAACAAGCTCATGTCATTTTCATGAGTGAAGAACTGGAGATTTTTGACACTTAAGGTTCACCAGCACTGATTTGTGACTTTCAACCGGTTGAATTTTGGAAAAAATATTTAAAAAAGTGTGGTTAGCCCAGGTTGCAGATGTAAAACTTGGAGGGACTCACCTGCTCAGTCACAACCTCCCTTAAAGGAGCAGGTACTTTTCCATCCTCACACCTGGTACATCGCACTCCTTTTCTAGATCTATTTGCTCCAGGCTCTCTTCGGATCGAGGGGATGCACTTTACACTGAATCTAAAGTGCACAATTTCCACTGTAGTTCCAAATACCTTATTATGAACAAGCTAGTATTACATTCAGTGGAACAGAAATAACTTGATATGGCCTCTCTACCGTTTCTTGTGTGCTTAATGACATTCTATTTGGTATAGAGACAGTAATACGGCCACTTGATTAAACACAAATTTACTTAGAAGCGCACCACATGAGCAAAGTAATAACTTAAATAGGTTTTGACATGGACTCCTGCATGAGTAAGTTACTTGAAAGATTGAAGAGCTGCCTTCACAAAGGACAAATGGGATTTCTCATTCTGGCTGGAAGTTATGAGGAGATCTCCCATCATGTTGCAAAATTTGGCTGAAAATTTAAATCCTTCATTTACCCATTCTTACCTCCAACTGCAAACATATATATTGATCACTAACATCGAGTCACATGGCACCACCTAGTGGTTAAAACTGAGACTCAACATCAAAAACAGCTGAATGCAGATATCCGGAAGTAACCAGTGCATGATAAAGCAATCAGTGTTTACTGAATTAACAGCTTTGTATCTTACTCTACTTTTCATTGCTTAAAAAAAAAAAAAAAAAAAAGATAAAAAAAACCCAAACAATTCCCACTAAAAACTATAAGTTTTGTGACATTCCATTTTCTTTATTTTGAGCAGCAGTTTGTTCAACCTTTTAATGGAGGTACAATTTCCTGTGAATTGATACTCTTGTGTAGATTTCACCGTTTAGCGGCCGTTATTTCGGTCTGTTGCTTAACAAAAATAATAAAACAACAGTTATATTTTGCATGTCCTGTAAATGTTGGCCGATTTTATTGACATTTTTTAAATATCTCAATTCAATCCACCTGAAAATTGCGACAGGTGGAAGCCTCGCTCCACTGACAACCTGATTAACGTTTTCTCCCTTTTATAGCATATTGACACGGTCACATGTGAATGCAATGTTGCTCATCAAAGACGTCCTGTGCGAGCTTATCCACAACTCTTTGAGATTCGATAAATACAAGACATTTTAGTGACTGCAGTGGTGTAGAACGCAGGCAGGGCTCAGTGAACTGCTCTGGCTCAGCACAACAGTTGCAGGACTCTTCCTGGTGGTGCATATGCATCGAGTTTGTGGATTTTTTTTATGGAGCGGTTTGCAGACAGAATGAAATTTACTCTTCAACAGTGTCCTTCTTGCTGGTCTCCTGTCCTTCAAATACGGGGTACTTGCTCTCCACTTCTGCCCAGGTCAATGTACCGTTGGCCAGGTCACGAACAATCACAGGCAGCTCACTGACCTGAGGAAGGAGAAAAGGAAAAAGATGTTTACTGGACTGTTTAAAATAGTGTGTGGAACATTAAGTTCTGCTTCATTTAATGCACACTTTGGATGTAGTGAACAGAGCTTCAGTAAGAAATATGAATCAATGTTCAATAGCATCAAATGAAAGAAAGTTACAGAACAGAATCATTACATCATCTTAAGATCAGTCAGCACTGACAGTTCTGTTATTTTTGCATCCTGAATGGTGACAAGAGAAGTGCTGCGGTACCTCAGCTCTGATTTGCCTCATGGAGTCCCGGTCCCTAAGAGTGGCAGTGTGAGGAGTCTTGTTAACCGTGTCAAAATCGATGGTGATGCCAAACGCCACGCCGATCTCGTCTGTCCTGGCGTAACGCCTCCCGATGGATCCAGAGGAGTCGTCCACCTTGTGAGACACGCCGTTTTTGGTCATCGCCTCAGCTAAGAAAGACAGGGAGAGGAGCAGTAAGGTAGCTGCGCTACAACAGGCCAACTCTCCGCAGGAAAGGGATATACGTGCACACTTACATAACTCCCTCACAAAGGGCACGAACTCTTGATTTTGGCTCAGAGGAAGGACGGAACATTTGTATGGAGCTACGGTAGCAGGGAAGCTAAAGTACTGTAAGGAAAAGAAGAACAGGCAGTGACGAGCAGGTGAGAGTGATACAAACATGTCAATGAGTTACAGATACTGTAATTAACAATACAGTTAAAAAACAACAATAAATTACACAGTGTGAACTGTTGTGCTTATGCAGATTATTTGCTAATTATAATTTTTCTGTCCTTTCTCTGAGTGGCATAACTGAACTCACCGTTCTTTGTTCGTCACCTTGTCTGACCTGGAATGTGTGCTCAAAGATGGTGTACATAATCCTACCGATGCCAAAAGAGGGCTCGATGACGTTGGGAACAATCTCCTCCACTACAGAAAACAAAGACAGACGGATGTTACAACAGTGGTCACTCCAAAGTAATCCCCTCCCGTCCCACAGGAGTCAGTCTCACCGTGCAGAGTCTTCTGGAATCGCTTCACACCGACCATGTCCTTGGTGAGTTTAAATGTCTTGCCCTCGGTTTCGATGGTGAACTCCCTGTTAATAATGATAATTATTTAGGGACACTTGAAAGCCACAACTGAATCATTCATAGCCCACATTGCCCTGTATGACTCACCCGGTTTCACTGAGCAGCTGCTCCTGCTCTGTAATGAAGCATTCGTCACACACGGAGAGATACTCCATGGCTATCTTCGCATCCTTCTTGTACGCCTTCCCGATAGCTCCTTTGTTGGGCTCAAACTGGACAACGTTTACGGTTTTGTGTGGAGAAGTTAGGGAGAACCACGAAAGACTAGCATTGAAACGTGGTGAGAAACGTCTTTGCGATGTTGCTGCTGCATTTTAAGGATATGGGTTCTTTTAGTGGCTTCTCTGCGACCAGCGGGACCTTTGTGGCTCGCGCGTGACATTGCAGGTCGTAACAAGATCGGTCAGCACATCCCACAATCTCGATCCAGCCCTGCAACAGACGAACAACACTTTGAGCGACAGTATGAGGACAACCTGCTGAGCCGTGAGGAAACACAGCAACGGAACATACGTAGGACGTTTTGGCTTCAGCGTCCCAGCAGTCACAGGCATAGTGAGCCATCTCGTTGTCCATGTGCTGTCGGAAACGTAGCTTGTCTTTGGCCACACCAACTTTAGTAAGATAGAGGTAGATCCTCCCGATGAAATATCCCAGGACGGAATTATTGATCACTCCCTGAATGAGACAGGAGAAAGTTCTGTTTCGGTTTAAATGCAACACACACACTTAGCATTAAAGCAACTCCTGCTTCAGTGTCTGAGATGCTACCTGCTCCACTGCATCCCCCAGCCTCATGATATGTGCAGACTGACCGCTGGTCTGGGCCTTGGAGGAGTACAACATAACGTCCAGATCAGCTAAACTGGAGAATTTAGGGTGGACCTTCTCATTTGGGTCCACAAAGTGCTCAATCTCAGCCATGGTGAACTCCCTGCAAAGAAAGGTGGAGCCTTCATTCATAGTGTCATCTCTCAATCGTTTTTTTTTTTTTTAAAGTAAAGACATAAAAGAGTAGAGCCAGAGGTTTGCTCACCTAACACGAATGAGTCCAGAGCGAGGAGAGATTTCGTTCCTGAAAGAGTTTCCTATCTGAGCAGCGGCGAAGGGCAGCTTTCCCTGGTTGAACTCCAGAAGACGCTTGAAGTTGAGGAAGATTCCCTGAGCGGTTTCAGGCCTCAGATAGCTGCAGGTTTGGATTAAAAATCAACCAGTGATGAAAGTCTGAAAACATCGCAGAAATCGTATCCGTAGCTTTGCGTTTCACTGTACCCTGGCATGTTCCCCCCTGGTCCAATGGATGTCTGAAACATCAGGTTGAAGGAGATGGGAGGTGTGAGCTCGTTTCCTGTGGTGGGCGACTTGACGCTATATTTCACAAAGAGGTCGGCAAGCTCTTCTTGGGTGTTGTTGTCCAACTGGAAGAAATACAGCGATTATAAGCCTCGTTAGAAACTACTTTATTATTACATTATCAAGGGTGCTCTGAACGCTCGATAGACATCGGCTGAGATTTGTCCCAAGTAAATTAGTCTGGGCAAAATAAAAACAAATGTCACTCCCAATGGATTAAGAGAGTAATGCAAATGTTCCCTGGTGATGAATCAGCAGCTGTCAAATCATCTCTGAATCTCTCAATATCCTGCTTAGATCACCCCAAAAGTCCTGATCAGAGCACCCATCTGCACTCTCCCAAGAAGAGAATTTTGTCTCATTTCAGACTCACCTGGGTGATGACATTCTCCATCTCAGCCTTTTTGTCTGCTGTGCACTTCTTGTCAGACATCAGCTTCTGGAGATGAGCTGCCAGACAAAGAAAGTCATGAAGGCAAGTCTAAAACAGCCATAATGCTACTATAATGCACATCAAAATTAAGAGAAACAGGCATCTATTATCTTACCTATCAATTTCAGACAACCTGACAAACTTTAGTGATTACACAACAGTTTAAAGTCGCTTTAAATCACTTTTGACATCTGAGCATATTATTCGGAAAGTCTTAAGAGCGGACACGTCGACTCCACCGGCTTTTGGCTGAGTTCTAGTCTATTGTTGTAAAACGCCCTGTGCTATTTCTGCTCATCCAACTCGTTCTACTCGCCCTGAGGCCCAAAAGTGATGCTAAGGCAGCCACTCACAGCACAACTCTGTACCGTGTCGATCCCTGTCGTCTGCACAGTCCCATCAGTCATTTGCTACAGGAGAGTTGGGGATGACTAATCTTTGGTTAACACAGCAGTGGAGGCTGAAGTGAAGTTTTTACCTTTGAGGAGGTGGTCAGCCCTGAAGCATTCACCATTCTTGACGTCTTTCACCATGTAGTCTGCAAATTTTTCCACATGTCCTGAGGTCCTGGGAGAGCCAACAATGCAGCAAATGAAAATTTAAAAGAAAAAAATGTAACACATGTCAGATGCAAGTAAAAAAAAAAACAGTCAATACTGACGGCATATTTGACAGCAAGTGTATCTGCAACCGGGCTATGGAGCGCTGCAATAGTGGCAGCCTCCATGCATAAAATCGCAGAAATCAATATGCGCCTGTTCATAAAAACCCACAGTTCAGCACTTTGGAGCTGACTCCAGGAACCACAAGGCGCCTCCGTTTGCAATCACATCAATTATGTACAACAACAATAAAATGGACCTCTTCACATTCATGTCAAAGAAGGTAGATAAATGTAGTACTTGAGGACGGGCTCGGGGGTCAGCATGGTGCAGTCGATCTCCAGGATCTGCTCCTCCTGGATGAAGTGCTGCCTCCAGGCTTGCAGGATGTTGTTCTTCAGGGCGCAGCCCACAGGGCCGAAGTCATACAAGCCGCTCACACCTGAGGAGCATTACTGCATGGTAACAGAACACCTAAAGCCGGCACTGTGCACTGGTTTAAGCACCAATTGAGATCTTAACTTCATGTGTTAGCCATGCAATTGTTACCTCCGTAGATGGCAAAGGCCTGGTCATAGAAGAATCTCCTCTTGAGGGTATCCTCCATCTTGGTTCTGTCGACGATGTCATCTTTGGATTGTAATGACAGTTCCTGCAATTTTTTACACTCACTGTCATGTCTGCACGGCACCACACAAAGCTGAGTATGATTTTGAATATTTGTGCTTTTAGTTTTTTTGGTGAGAGGTAGAATTAAACTCTCAGATATCTCTCACAGTGGATTGAAAGTGCATATTTCCCTTATTTGCATTGCATATTTCTAACTGTGCTCCAAATGACAAGAGTCCGACATGACTCACTGAGCATTCAGAGTGACAATATAAAGACACAATGGACTTGAGTAACTTACCTTTGTCTCCAGAGCTTTCTTCCTTGCTTTCAGTTCAGCTACAGCTTTAGCAACATCAACATCTGGAGCTCCTTCTTGTTTCATTTGGCGCACCAGGTCTCCCTAAACCAGAGAGGTAGCATGAGACTTTCACATAGAAAAAAAAAACACTCCGCAAGCCACAAAATAAGAACCAGCTGGAGTCTGACCATGTTCACAAAGCAAAGTGGTGATTCTTGTATTGTTTTGGTTGCAGCACAAATTTGGACTCATTTCCAAACCCCACCCTGCTTACAAATGCCTGCAACAGGAGGAGCAGCTCTCTGAAACGTGGCAAAGGGCGCAGACATGACTGACGGCTAACAGTTAGCTAGCATAAAACGGCTGCTCTCATTCATTGACAGGTTGTGAGCTGCCGGTGAAGTTAGCCGGTTAGCTTGCCTGGATATTAGTAACACCGGGGCACTCACACGATATCTAACCACTCAGTTCACCCCAATACTATACCAGTAAAGAAATATTCACAAGTCAGTGCAACCTGTTCTTTGACGGCAAGCCTCAAAGGGGCGAGAATCTCCTCAATATTGCCGTCCATGGTTTGTCCTTCCGCAAGCTGCAGCCACAGGCTCTTCTTCTTCTTCTTACACAAGCAGACCGACGTTGAAAACGGCCTGTTTCTGGGCGGGTAGCGAGGCGACTGCCGAGCAAAGTGGACCGCGAAGACCGGACAGAAAGCGGAAACCTCGGTGCGGGTCCTCAGCAGTGCCGATGTTACGCTGCGGAGAAGCATGGACCGCTGTAATGCGAGCTCTGGAGAATGATGAAATCGCTCGAAATACGTAAGCGCCGTTTGCGCTCCGGGTGAGCACTTTCGTTACGTGCCACATGCACTTGGAGGCTTATCAGCACATTCGTCACAGATAAAAAAAATTAAGTAAAATGAAATTATATGAAATAAGATACGAAACGGCTCTACCTCACTCGTTGTAAATTAAATAGTTTATTTGAATAAAGTGTACACTCACATAAACACACATGTATGTAATATTCAGAATATTAACAAATTCTGAGTCACTGAGCTTCAAAACTTCAAAACTCTGCTTACTTATGTCTGACTTACAGTATCAATATCCATTTTTTTTGTAATTTCGATAATAATAACTCACTACAAAACAGACAAGAATGTTTTGAAACCTATGCTATGTTTTCAGTGCGTGGCCTCAGTCAGCATAGTTCATCAAGACCGTTAGAATGTGCAGCTAAGACTCAGTAATCTTCACTTGAATTTCAGGATTTATCAAAGGGACAAAGCTACATTTCATCTGGATGGCCTTAATCATGCTCCTAACAACAAACCTCTTCTCCGTACACCTCACAGGAAGGTGGATTTGTATCGAAATGATGACTGATATAGTATGACAGTGTAAAAAATATTGAATGCAAACATCCTCCTCATCACCTGTATCTGAAGGTTCTGACTGATTTTCTGACTGGCTTCTCTGTCATTAAATATACTCAACATAGATGAGGAGCAACGGTTGTTTGGATCCTCTTTATTCCTGTCTTGTTGCAACCAGTGATAATGCAGAAGATCAGATCAACAGACTTATCTCAGATGGCAGATAACCCTCACATCGCAGAATCCACTTCAATAATATCCTGTAGTATCTTCTTTGTCTGACTCATTCGGCAGAAAAGGCTTTTTTTAACGAAAAGCAGTCGATCATTTGTCCCACAAGATAAATCCCAGGCACTTCATGTGTCCTCAGGGCTCAAATCTAATCATCTCAGCCTTATTAAAACCTGTCTTGATTCTGCAGAGGAATGACAAGATGTGACCTTTATGGTTGCAATTATTTTAATAACGCTCACTGTTAAAAAATGTTCTGGATATTTGACTGATACTGGCTGACTTGTTTTTTTTTTTCCTGCTTTTCGTCCACTGCTAAGAAATCAGACATTTTTTCACTTTGTTGACGTGTTCTCATGGTATTTTTATAGTTTATAAGAAATGTCACAAACAAACTCAGGCATTAACACTGTGACTGGGTTTGTGATTGTGCAGAGCACTGCCTTTAGCCTCAAAGAGACAAAGTCAGAATGTTGGACGTGGACTATTTGGAGGAACTAGCACCAACCAATCCAGGCCACTTGTGGCGTGGGGCTCTGGCAAGGAGACATTAACACAAGCAAGATGGAGATGCAAGTTGGTGTGTCTTCCTCTGGTTGCTAAAATGGCAGCTGTGACAAGACCGTGATAGTGTGAAATCAGATTCTGTAAGCCTTCACGTCTTATCCAAAGATGTTAAGCTACAGCAGAAGTGGATGCACTTTATACGGAGACATTTCAGAGTCCCACCAAATATACCAGAGATGGCATATTTATGGCTCCACAGTCTTCATTTTTCAGAAAGCTGTTTCACAAATTGTGAAACAGTTTGGTTTCGCCACTAAATTTATAAAATGTTATGCTGTTCTGATCATTTATCTGAGAGGCACCATGAATATGAGCAGGCATGTCTGATAAATCCATTTCTTTTCACGAGTTGTCTCTTAAGGAAGTGACTCCTCTCTCCCCTGCTCACACATTTAACCCAAAAAAACAGCTGAGTTTGCAACTGAATTTATTATGAAGACTGATGCTATTCCAGCCATGTGTCTGGCCCCCACCACGAGTATAGGAGGCCACACGGTTCAAAAGCCCTACTGCGGAGCAGGCTTTTCCTGGGGATGCAGCTGCTCACACTGCCAGACATCTTTATTTATTCAACAGTAGTTTTTATGAACATCTCATTCTAGGTCTTACTGACAAAAATATCCAGGATTTGCACCATGTTACATAATCTACCCAAATGGATCCACATCACAATCACAGCTCTGTGAAGGCAAATTATCACTAGTTTAGATTATACCCACAAGGTGGCACCAGAGATAAACAAACTGTTGCTATTGTTTACAATCAGGCAAAATTCCTCAACAACAGACCTAGGTACAGTTCAGCTACATTTTGCACAAAAAGTTATCAAAGGGGTATTTTTATCTTGAATATAAAACAGTTAAGCATAAGGAAACAAGAAAAACAGCAGCTGTGGTATGATGTAACACTCCAAGCACACATTGTACATAGTTTAATAACACAGAGCCGAATCCTCGACATTGCAGAATGCAGCTAACTGAAATGTGCCTTTAAACTAGCCTTATTGTGTCATTTTTAAGTTCAGACTTCTCCGGTGGCTTGACAGCTTGCAGGTGCAGAGTTACAGAAGCCTGTGCAGAGAGAGATTATGATGTGATTCCAGTTCCTCACAGATGTACACCCACATTCATGAAACATTCATGGACCCCACCGTCTGACAGCAGTACAACAGATATATTAGACAACAGTGAGAGAGATCATCGGTGTATTATCGCAGTTGATGTCAAGACCAGATCTATTCTAATTATAATAACAGCGATGATAATGGGGGGGCTGCACTGCTCTGAGATTTCCTCAGAATCAGAGAGAGAAATGTCAGAACAACAGAGTCTGATGGCCATGATCGGTCAATTATGTGCAAAAATAGAACCACCTCTCTGACCCTCGCCATTCTCACGACAAAGTGTCCCTTGCTGTTGGGATTTGTCAGGTGTTGCCCTGATCCGCTCAGCCTAAACAATCACACAGAAACCACTGAGACTGGACCCCCGCTCCAAATGTTTTCAATTGTTTTTTAGCATTCACTTCTTTTTTTTTCATCCCCATTTTTGCTTTCTTTTGGTGTCGTATTGGACTTGATAAATACAATAACCTGACTCAGATTGTGAGGTGCTGAGAGGAGATTGTGAAAAGTGTCCATGAGACCTGTACTGCAGTGTCAGTTAAAAACGCACACATCTTCAATGTAGGCAGTAGGACATAGGGACTGACCCCCTTTGAGAGCATCATGTCAGCAAAGAGATTACATAATAATTATGAGCAACAGCAGATGACAGTCTGCACTTACTGCTGTTTCCCTCCTGTCCATATGCCTTCAGACGCCTGGTTCTCAGGTGGGGTCCTTTATGACCGTGTGGGCCGAGGCTCCATTAGGGGACAGCTGATGTGAGGAGGGACGGACACTTGAATGCGTCACCGCTGGCAGTGGACCAGAAAACCACTTTATCTCCCCTGTTGTTGCTCTATGGCCCACTGAGGCTGAAGCAACACAAATCATCTTTGTTTTTCAGTGCTTGGGCAGTTTATAGTCTCACACTCACAGGTGAATATCAGTTCAAGGAACAGATTTAGACTACAGGATGAAAGAAAAATCACCCACCTATCATACAACCCTGTTTCCAGGAATGTTGAAACGATACAAAATGCAACGATTTTACAGCTATTTGAATTGTGTATTTAGTTAAAAACAATGAAAACACCTGAGTCTTCATTGGAGCTCCCTCCATTGGCTCTGACCTCTTCTAAAAACCTGATCTGTGAAGGCAGCTCATCACTTAATCCACAAAGGCAAGTTGAAGTCAAATGTGCAATTAAGAAAAATGTGTGCAAATTAGATCCATAATGAACTGAGCTGAAGTGGACAATTGTCCTGGAGCATCATGATGATTTCCAAAAGAATGTCCAAAACAGTGGTCCAGAGAAGTGGGACCATCAAAGACTGCACAGCTCAAATGCAAGCATCTGTGATGGGATGGCTGTGCATCAGTGCACACAGCAGGGTTCACTTCATGTACACAGGATTTGGAGCAACGTGCCGCCACCCGGATAACATCTTCTTCAGCGAAGGTTTTGTTTATACCAGCAAGATTAGGCCAAACCACATTATGGCTCCGGAGTGAAAGAGTCCTTGTGCTAAACTGGCCTGTGTTGAGCCCAGACCTGTCACCCACTGAAAATATTTGGCACATTGTGAACTAAAAATGCAACAAAGGAGGCCTTAACCCGTTGAGCAGCTGGAAATCTAAAATGAAAAGAATGGGAAAACACCTCAGATAAAAGAAGAAGCGATTCAATACAATTAAAAAGGCGCACCTGTTCCCCCCACAAATGGGCTGCTAGCATAAAATTCAAATTGAGTATTCATTTTTCAAAAGTCAGTGTAGTCTGACTGTTTCAGCATTTGACACATTGCCTTTGCTCTGTTTTCACGTAAGGTTTGTAAAGTTTTATCCACATCCCATTCATACATTCAGGACAGATTTTTGTAAAATTGCATACAGTGACAATCGGTTTGTCCTTTAAAAAGAAAACGTGGCAGCCATCACATCAGAGGGCATGCTTGTAAGCCTTTGTTACAAATTTCAACAATACACATTTACACAGAAGAAATGGTGTTCCAAAGACAAGGTGGACAAGGTGCAGTAAAATAAATAAACCAACAACAGCAACCAAAAGCAGGAAGGTTGCCTCAAGCATCATGGAGAACATGTCTCTGAGTTCTTCTGTGGATTTATGTCCATTTTCTCTCCATGTATTCCACTTCATGACACTTAGACACCCCAGTCTTTGTGGGGGCCACGCCATCTGTTGCAGGACTGTGACTCTGGGCTTGTCATGCTGCTGATGGTGCGATAAGAATCTGAAAGCTTTTTACCTAAACAGCAGACTTTCGACTATATGTGTCACTTTCCAAAACCGCTCCCTCTGTTAAGACTTTCTTAACGATTAGTAATGTAGGTTAGAGGCTGTTGACAGATTTTGAATGAATTTGGCAGGACTGTCATGATCATTTAATGCTTTCATTTTTCTTTCAGAAGATGTGGGATTGACATTCTCTTGTTACATAAACACTTAAGGGGAAAAAAGGGGGATTGAAAGGGATTGAAATAACAAGCTTTGACATTTCCCTAAGAATGCAATTCCGAGCAGCACTAAAGAGGGTTTAGGCAATCATTTCAACCCAAGTTATGGCAGTGAAATGTTTTCAGAAAATGTTCATTCTGTGGACTTTTTTCGTAGTATTTTAATCGCTCATTAATTTCCCGGACAATGTTCGAAATAATCCGAAAACATACACTCGAGAATCGTTCAAAAACAATTCACTTTGATGTCCCGAAGCCTGAAAGCTGTCGTGTTTCCCCCCCTGCAGATTTCAGAACATAAAAAAGCAGAGACAAACGAAGCGGTGGGCGGACTGAGAGGTCGTTTTTCAGCGCGGACCGTGAAAGGATAACAGCAACGTTGAGGGCGCGTCGCTGTAGTGCGCCTGCATGCCTGTGGCAGGAGGACGGTCGCCATCTCAGGGTAAACACTGGAACCGTATCACGCAGTTGATATTGTAGTGTGTGGACTGAAGCCGGAGCGTACAGTGGCAGCAGCAGAAGGCGGGGGCTATGCTGCCTGCAGCAGCCACAGCGGACACACACGGCTTCAGCGCAGGACCGACGCTTTGTTTGCCTCCCGCACTTCTGCCACTCTCACCGCATCTCCCCACTGACATTTCCCTCTTGTTTTTTTTTGTTTGTTTTGTTTTTTTTTTTTAGCTCCTCCGCTGCATGGGACTGCCTGCTCCGAGTAAAATGGGATTTTAATGGTGCACGCAGCGGACGCTGTAGCAGAATGTGCACAGCCAGGGGACTGTAGCGCGCTTGGTAATGTTCACCAAGGAATAAAGCGGGGTAGCCGAAGGTGCGTAACATCTCGTTTCCATGGACAACACGTCCATAATAACACAGGTTGCAAATCCGAAAGAGGAGGAGAGCATTTCTTCAGGTCAAGATAAAGGTAAGGTTCACGGAAATGGCAAATAACGCACACGATTTACATTTGAATTGTGACATACTTGAATTTTGATGTATTTTGGCACCGCCGTTCTGTTAGTGCCAATCTGTGAAATCTGCAGCCCTCTGTACAGAGAGGATCCTGCAAATCAGTATCGATGGAAAACCTCCATTGTTCAGCTGAAGCAGGGAAAAATAACGACCTCAACCAGTCTGGGAATATATCTTCTTAAGGCTTGAACGCTCTGTTACTTTATTATAGCAGGATTTTGTTGTCAAACAATGTAATATTTATATTTATATATATTAGATTTTCTTACTTAAATCATGTGCAGTAACCACAGCTGTGCAGAGTGAGCAGGGTTTACTACAGGGGGCGGGTACTCCACTCCTTTTCCCTCGCTCTGCTAGAGATCCCTGACAGTATAATACCGCGTACATTACCACAAACAAATGCCACCAGGAGAAAACATTTAAACAGTCTGACAAAAGAACATACTGGGCATGTCTCTTTTACCGGGGCTTGTGGCAGGTGTCTCAGCTGTAGCACACGTGTATATTTGTTACATATTGCCCATTAAATAATCAAAAGATCAGTCTGAAGCTAAACTGTTCACAGATTAAGCGTCTGCTGTAAAAGATGCTTGAGGATCAGCATCATCCTCCCCTTCCACGATGAAACAGATGTCATCGTGTGTCTGACGGTGTTTCCAATGCTCACCTCCAGCTGTGCAAAAAGTGTGTGAAAACAACAGCTGCTCTGCAGATTACAGAGGCTGAGCCAAAACACATTTTCTCTTGTGTTGCTTTGTGAGTCGCCACCTCTCTATGTGGCGATGACATGGATTACAAATCCCCCCTCCAAAGTCAGGACTTTTCATTAACTTTCAAAGGGCTTCTCATTAGTCCTTGCAGCTCTCTGATACTATTTACCAATTTGGTTGTCCACTGAATGCTCTGAAGCACACACTCCCCAACATTCCTCCATCAGCACCCATCTTGCAGAGCCACAGGGTGCTGGGAGGCCAGAGGGACCACAGCTTTCTGCTACACCCAGTGCTACGTTGGAGTAAAGGTCACCTTCCTACATCACCCACCTCTGAGCAGCTCTGACACACAGCACGTAAACCCCTCTGACTCACTAGCCCCCCCCCCCCGGGCAGTACTCATCAAGACAGTCTGGACTTGTTTGCTTTGATGAGCAAAACTTAATTAAACTAAATATTTAATTAATGTAAATATATAATTAATGATCAGATGCAACACATTGATATGCTATACTCCTATTGAGCCACTTTGATAATTATAGTCCAATATATTAAACATTCATTAAATGCAGAGAGCTGTAAAATCGTCCAGGAAATGAGTTTGAAGCGAAATAAGACTGTTGCGTCTTTCTTTCTTAATCTCTTGAGCAGAATTCCCACACTTCCTTGTCCGCAGCATCCCGCTTGTCTCGAACAGTAAATCCCAAATGGCATGTGGACTCTGACAATTAATCAGGCAGGATAAAAACCAGGGTCAACACACAAAACACACACACACACACAACACTGTGGCTCCACTAACAGCTGCTGTCACACAAGCACAAACAGGGAGCTTCCTGAACGGAGTCCCTGCCCTTCACTCCACTGCTCTGTCAAAGCAGACAGCAAACGGCACTTGTGTAGCAGAGTTACTCTGTGACCTGCTTGCACTGAAGCCACAAATGAATACAGACACACACACACACACACACAGACCACACACACAACACACACACACACAGACAGACGTTGAATATTTCAGAGCACAGCCAGGCTATTTTCAGACTCATATCAGTTTCATTCCAAGCAAAGATGTTGTAACTCATTAGAGCCGAATTTTTTTTAGACATTTGTTCAGGTGCAGATTTTATCTTTATGCATCATGGAGTATGTTAGATGATCAAGGACGCGTGTAATTCAGGTCTTTCCTTTGTCAATCCGTTTTTTTTCACTGTTAAGTCTTGGGTGCACATTGTCTTATACACATCGCTTTCATCACGCTCAGGCGGCTTTTTTTTTTGTATCATAATGTATTTTTTCCCATAATAAATCGGAAATGTTGCGCCAATTTAAGGCAAGACTTTTCAGAGGAGGTTTTTCATCTGAAGCCAAACTATGTTTTTCATTTGGCAGCTGCTTATTTTCAGGGTCTGATGCAATGGGATGTAATTACTGGACTAACGACAGGGGAGGGGGGAGTTGCAGGCTGGCCAGCCAGCCTTGATGTTTCACTCTGTAAACCCCGCAGGCTTTACTCTGATAACTTCACAGTGCAGGTAGGTGTAGTTGGATGAGCCATTTACCTTAATCAGATTATGTCAAATCCTAGTTTAACTCTTCACTCCTGCGGTGTGAGTGATGATGGACGTGGAAGTCAAACCATAATCTCACACACACAGTAATGAAGTCAGAGCAAAGAGGTCCTCTCACTGGAACATCTCACTGAATTGGCTTTAGCTTGTGTTGCGTATCTGGAAAGTGATTAAGTCTGGTCTAGTGTTACATGAGGATAAATCTGCGTCTCTGCTGCTTTCACACCGCTGCGTGTGTTTGTTGAATTTACCCTCAAGCTCTTTCAGTAACTGTTTGCCTTTTAAAATAACGCTTTCTTTGGGAAAACAACTGAAACAAATTATGTTTTTGTTATTTCAAGTGTGGTTTTCCTGTTTCAGTCAGAGTAGTTGGCTTTTTCCCGAACAGACGTACTGTGATTCAGGCCCATCCTAACTCAAATTGTAGCTCAAGGTGGCAAAAAGAGAGTTTAAATAAACACTTAACTGTATTCCTCAGCCAATAACCTTCACACTTTTAAAACCCTTATGGTTTAAGGTGCTCTTCCTGCCCTCCCACATGAGAGTGAGATGAAATGTGTAATTTTGGATGAAAAAGACAAGGAGGAGCAGGAGATGCTAGGATTTATGTATGCTAATGATGTGTTATTCCCTGTAAGTCATCTTATTAGAAATGATCTGCGTTCCCAAAGGTAATGAGCAAAAAAAACACTGGGTCTGTAATTATAGTAATTATATTAATCTGAAATAAAAAGCCTGTGATTTCATGCACACTTGGCTTTTGAGGTTATTCCTGGAACACGCTGCCGCACATTAATAAAGTGTTTATGATGTGAGGACCACACCTGCAGGGGAGTCAGCAGCATAGCTAGTGAGGGGAGCTACTGTGAGCTGTGGCTGTCCTGGAGTCTCTGGCACAACCTGCCACTCTTCTGTGTACAGCCCTCTGCTGTCATGACCGAGATTGAGTTTTGGGTCGCTCTTGCCTGGTCATGTGCCTCCACGTCCCTTGAGATCCACATTGGACTGCTGCATGTGTACAGCGAAGTCAATATTCAGTGCTGCATTTTGACTGAGAGGAAGAGGAGAGAAATGAAAGACTCTGGGCTCTGGGATGTAGGTCCTTATTACAGATTTATGAGCCTACTTCAGCCAGAGCTGCTCAGAAAAGAAGATTATTTTCACCTTTGGGGAAGTGTTTGAGTGTTTCCCAACACATCTTCATTACTTTAGCCCAGGACCATACTGGGCAGCTCACTGGAAACAGCTGAATGTTTTTCCTCCAAGCTTAAGCTCCTTGACTGAAAAGCTTGTTAACTGTATGTGTGGGTTTGGCCTATCACTCAGTGTGGGGATGAGCAACCCTGGAGCAGAACACGAGGTATTGTATTAATTTATGTTCTTTACGTTCGCGCAGTCTAACAAGACGAAGAAGCATTTTAATGAGTTTTATAGCTGTAGTAGCAAATACACATAGTGCTGTTGTGAGTTCTTATTTTCTCAGGTCTGAGCTTGTTTGACGCTCTCATAAACCACCAATATGTAAATGTAAATGTACTTTATTTATACAGCCCTTTACAACAATCCATTTTGGTGTACCAAAGTGTTTTACAGCAGATAATAAATAAATAAATGAATAAGTAAAAAACAATTAAAGACAATAAAAGAACAGTAAAAGCAATAAAATACAACAAAATCCAAAAAGATAAAATAAAAATGTCAACTTACTACTGGGTATTAAAAGCCATCCTAAATAAGTAGGTTTTTAGCCTAGATTTAAAGAGGCCCAGGTCAGAAATAAGACGCATCTCGGCGGGGATCTTATTTCAGAGCCTGGGGGCAGCAATGGAAATGGCTCGATAGTTCAATAGTCAGAAGTATTACTGGATCCCTTATGTGTTTAGTTATAGTTGAAAAATGTTGCCTACGATGAGTTTATATTCATTCAATATATATTGTTATTTTCTGATAAGTTTTTCCATGTTAAAGAAAAGAATCAGCTGTGAGGGATCGTTTACGTTGTCTGCATCATATAAGGCAGCTACATAAGTGCCTCATGAGATAACAGTCTCAGACTAAGACGTGTCTTCAATGAACATTTCTTTGGCGTTGTTGTGTGCTGCTGTTGTTAGTTTTAACTCTTTGTAGGCTCGTCTATCTTTTGTGTTTAGCTTTCACCCACCATGGTTTTTGTGTCCAATAATTGTTTTGTCTTTTAGGGTTTTTCATCTTTGAAGTAATTTTTTTGTCTTTTTGCTAATTTTTTTCCTATTTGTGGTCATTTTGTGTCTTCGTTGTCCTTTTGTATTCCTTTGCAGACTCTTTGTGTCTTTTTGTTGGTGCAAATACTGTATAAATTGAATACAAACTGGTCTTAACAACTCCTGAAGCGCATTGTTACTGTATTACATGCAGTAACTCACACTTCTCCACACCAGATTTATTTTATTTTCAAATACTGACATTTCCCTCATTAGCAGTTAGGCTACGGACTGGTGGTACTGATAGCTTTTTTTGAGCACAGTCTTGTGAGTTGAACTGGCCTCGGTTGGTAAAACACAGCATCATAAACAGGAACGCTGAAGTAATGTGAGGGCTGGCAGGTAGATTAATACCCAGTTCAAAACTCTCAGTAATTTCTGCATCATAAATCTAGAGTTTCACTATTTGTCCATTCCTCTATGTTTTGCTTAAGGTTTTAGAAGCTAATCTTAACTATTCTTTCTATGGGGTAGGTTTAACCATAGTTTGAGGTCGGCTTTCCTAGTCTGGATATAAAACATTAAATAAAATACTGGTAGAACTTGTTTAATGCCTTTGTCTCTAAGTGAACTGTCAGTTGCAGATGAGAGTTTGCTGTCACTAGCAAGAGAAAAAAGCAGGAGAAAAATAGTTTGAACTTCCCAGTTCTGAGGTACAGCAAAAGCAGCATGATTTGAACTTGAAGTTGGGAGGACATAAAGACAAGGAGGAGTCAGTTGTGTAATGTTTTTTTGCTTGCAAATCTGAATCGCTCTCTGAACTACATATTTTCAGACTTGGGCCTCAGACAAAGTGACAGGGTTGTGTTTTTCCAAAGTTTTTGAGTTGGCAGTGACTTTGAACACCCAAACAAAAGCTCTAAAGAACACATTTTTTTATTTTTTTATACAAATGTTCCCTCTGTGTCTGTGCACTTACTAGTTTGTTTGATTGTGTAAAAAAGTTCTGAGTTAGCTTTTGGCTTTCGATCTTTATGCTAGACTCAACTAACCTCCTGCTTCTTCTCTATTAACAAATGCTGCCCAAGTATTGCTGCACTAAAACGTAAAGATTTCTCACTAAAGTGATAAAAAAATAGCCACATCCTTTTACGTCAAGTATTTTTAGGTAATTGAACATGTAGAAGCTAACTGAGCAGCCACTGCATTTGTCTCTTTTGATCCTGACAACATAATATGAAAATGCTAGTATTCATAATGAGGTGCCATGATAGCAGACAGATTTTTTTTCCCAGAACCAATTAGCCTAGAGTGATCTCACGTGGCACAGAAAGCATTTGGAGGATTTATGTCAGATTTTAACAACAGCTCACAGTAAATATTCAAGTTAAAGTCGGCTAATAATGATGAGGCTGCCCGTACATCTATGGATTTTCAGATACAGCTAAGGACATGCAATTACACTGCAACCCATCTTGTGAGAGGCCACAGGGGAAAAAGTGTGGGCTGACTCTTTCTTCACTCCTACAAGATGACTGTTAAGACTTAAACCGCCACTCAGAATGCAGCGGGGAGTTCACAGGCTCCTGCTTAGAATGCCCAAACTAGCTTCCATTGAAGAGAAAAGTTTTCATATCCCTTTTATTTCTTCATGAATCGTGTCTGATTGCTATACTTATATATGCATCTCGTCGACACTACTTCTTGAGGTTTAGGTCCTTCAGTGTTTGCCGCAAAATGTTGCATATCTTCCTCAAGTTTATGGTGGAGAATGCAATCTGCTCTGTAGCCATCTGTTTGGCTAGAAGAATCGAGGCCAGTGACTCAAACAAACTGAACAAATTGATAGAGAAAGCTGACTTTTGCTGGGGACTGCTCCTTTGAGGCTTAATATGCAAAGAGAAAATGCTGCATAAATCACTATCCAATCATACATTTAATATCTTTGTCGACTAAAGTGCTATACAAAAACAATAAATACAAAATAGAATAAGTCAAACAATATAGAATAAACAATATAAAGACATAAAACACAGTGCAAACAGCAAGCAAAAGAAACAAAAACACAGAGTTGACAAAAGGCAGATGGATAGCCGACACACACCGGCGCCTCCTTGAATCATACAAAACATAATGGACAGCACTGTTCATCCTCCACATAACACAGTGATCAGACAACAAAGTGGTTTCAGTCAGAGGCTTCTTATTCCCGCTGCATTCCTGCTGAATCACCTAAAATGATTTTGCACTGGTTGATTTCAAGTAGAATATGTCCTTGCACAGAGTTAAGTTTATCCTTTTAGTAGGTTGTTCTGCGCAGCAAGCTTTGGGTTTAGTGGGCCTCTTTTTTTATGTGTGTGAGCTTTGGATGGTATGTTTGACAGCCCTGTGGGGAAGTTTATGTTTGACTGTGGTCTCAAGTGTAGCTCACATGCTGTGACTGCTTGTTTTGAAGCAAATGCTGTTTCAAAATGTTCAGTTCGGGCTTTGAAGAGACTTTTACAGAAGGACTTCAATTAAATTAATTGCAAAATTATAAAACTTCCAGCAGTGTGGACTGCCTTCTCTGATTTTCAATCCATCAGACTTCAGATTTCTTCCAATTAACACTTCTGGTGCATACTTGTCATGCCTTGGTTTGAATGCCCAGTATTGTGGTTGGGTTACATCACATTCCCTTCAGAGCAAAATGACTGCATGCCACAGAGTGGTTACTGCCTGCATTCTACTGCTCCAAAGGCTGTTTCCAACAGGCAACGCAAGCTGGGATTAATTCAGCATCCATTCAGCCAAACCGACATCTTCAAAACAGATCAATACAGTCAAAGAAAGGCAGAGGTCAAGAGATAAAGGGGGAGTGTGGATGTGAGTTTGTGTGTCGAGAAGAAAGAGCAGGAGAGAGTATTTGGGTTGCAGGCAGGTATTCAGCCTGGCTCTGACAAGTGGATGGCCTTTCTAGATATTTTGCCCTCTTCTCCCTGGCATTCATCATCAGTAATTGGCTATCTAAAAGGGAGATCATGTTTTGTTCATAATGATTTTCTGTCACCCATTCTGAAGCACGCTGCGACCCAGTTTGAGAGATAATTGACAGAAGAGCATGAAGGGTTTATACATTTTTAAACAGATGAGCGGAGAATAAGCAGATACACACATGCAGAGGCTGTAGGAGATACAAAGAGGCATTCTTCTCATCCTCCAGAGGTAAAGGTGAATGCTGCCTAACTGTAAATCTCAGGGGCCTCTAAGTAGGACATGCTGTGTGTGGAAGTGGGGAGATGAATGCCTCTCAGAGAGCGGAGGCATGGGAAACTGTAGCTGCGACACATGAGCAGCACTCGCACACCAGCACACACTCAGATTGATGACCTACTTGTTTACTTCCTTTTCATTCATAACAAGCAGGCTTTTAATGTGTATAAATGTGATTTACTGCAAGAAATGCAATTTGATGTTTCAATGCCTGCTCAGTCATGAGTGAGTTTTACTTAGAAGAAAGCTGAAAACGGCCCTCCTCAGGTTTTAGTTAATGGTAGTTTACTTGTCATAGAGAGAGCTGCTCAGCAGCTGTAATCATAATATCTTTTGAGAGGACTTGGAAATTATGTGTTTTGCTGTATTAGATTCTTCTTTTAGTGGTAAGAAAAAACATGTGGTTGAGAATCTAATTCTCTACTGATTGAGTTGAAGCTGAAAATGAATTGGCACTAACAGCCAATGACATTTCTCTCATTTGCATTTATATTTTATAAAAGTTGCGTTTCTTTTTCTTTTTTTTTTAATTAATGGGGATTTTTAGAATTACCGAGGCAGTTCAGATGGTCCCCTCTCATGAAGAAGAGTGTGTTGACAGTAAAAGATTCGGGAAAAGTGTTGAAAAATGAACTTTACTTTAAGGGGAAGAAAAGCATAAACAAACTTGTTTAACTTATTGTCTCTAAGTGGACAGGAATGCATGAAATGGGGACATATTCCTCCATGACTACAAAGAATGTGGGACGGGATGTAAAGTGGTGTGGTGAATGGCTCCTTGGCCCCCTACGTAGATAGTTAGAGCCGAAGTGTGCAACACTTTTAGGTAGGTATGTAACGCCTTGAAGACATAATCATTAACTTAGCTTAAGAATGGAGCCACTGTTAAAACCCTTGTCTCACGTTAATAGATTAAACGTCAGCTTTGATTTTTTTGACCATCTATTAGCTATACCTGCTTTATATTTGAAGGGGTTATGCACCAAGTTTCTGAAAGATCAACACAACATTGAAATACTCCTTTAAGTTCTTTAAATTAGGATCACTTCTGCATGGACAGCATAACATTGTTTTTCACCAACTGACAAACAAGAAGGATTTCCCATCAACCCTTAGCCTCTTGCTTTCGGCGCACAGTTGTAGAAAGAGAATATAAAAAGATATATAAATAATAAACTGCAGCAGCCTCAAACAACATGAGCCGTGACACTGCCTGTTGCACAACTCTTGCAGATAGTCACATCTCCCTCATTATATCTCCCTGAGCCTTCAGTGGGTTCGTCCCTGCCTTCAGTGAGTGTTGGAGAGGCAGCAGCCCTCGTCCTCCAGGGGCTGCAGGCAGACTGACTCCGCCACCACAGCTCCTACGCCGCTGTACAGCTGGAACAGGAAAGCAGAGGCAGACCCACCCACATCTGAGAATTAGTACCCTGCATAACTTGGGTCCCAACCAAATGGTTTGTGTGTGCAAAACACTTCAAACCATGTTGTTGAAATGGACTATTGAGTAATATCACTTATATAACATATTGTAGGATGCATGTATATAAATCTATCCAGATGAGAAGGGAAATAAAGGCAGAAGGGCAGCTGAGGGTCAGTCAGTGTGACAGAAAGGCACAAACTGTAATTTCTAGCCTCAGCTGTCTGTGTGGGGAAGTAAGGAGGCTTAATGGGAGTTAATTTTATCATACTGTGCTATTATTGCCTTGATGGCCTCACGCATAACCCACCATGGATTTTGGCACAGTGAGCACACCCAGAGTAACACACGCAACTGTCAGTCTCAGCTAGCTTAACACTACCAACTCAGCTGTCTGGATCTGGAGTGTGTGGTTCTGTTTGTGTGCACATGCACTTATTCAAGTGCATTGTGAAGCAGATGCTCTTCAGAGTAAATATTGTTTTGGAGGCAGATCTGTTGTAATTGCCATCACTTTGTTTCTATGAAGGGTTTTAGATCAAGATTTTCATGTTTCAGTCCTCGGAGCCTTAGAAACTCTTAATAGCTAAATTGACTCCTGGTTTGCCAAGTGAGGTTTTAAATCTTAAATCAGCTGCTGAGTAATGTTGAAAAATACAGATTTGGTTATCAAATGAAATTTTCAACCAAAAATTTGAATTTCTTCCTTGTTTTTGGGAGGATTCTACTAGTCTGTTTTATTCCTCAGCCAAGACGAAAGCTTATTCAGAGATATGTGGTCAGTGCTGATTGTTTGTCAACCCATCTGTCTGCTAGCAAGATTACACAACAACTATCAAACTAAATCTAATATAACCGAGTAGAGAGGTGGAGCATTTCCAGATATAAGCCCATTCAATTTTATTGCAGATCTGGATTGCTTTCTTTAAAAATACAAGCTAAAATTGGCCTTGGTTGAGTGTTTTATCGACAGTGGTGCTGACACACTTGATTTTAAGCAAAAACTTTAGAATTTCTTCAGAAAAACACATTCTCATGACAGTTTGACGCATAGGAAAGAGCAACACGGTCAGGACTTAAACTGGCAATCACTGCAATTAGCGTTGCCAACATGGGACGTTCTCTAACCACTGAGCACCCCCAAAATGTCATCATCAAACGTTCCTGTTTCGCAGTTTCAAGTTAGACTGGGCTGCGTCAGAACTAAATGCAAATTATCAAATTAAATTAAGATGGAATATTAAATAAATGATCCCATCTCTGGACATATTTTTGTCTATCAAACACAAATGTGCGCTCCAAATGAAATTAAAGGAAAAATTGGAAATTATAGGGAAACTATTGCTTAGACATTTTAAACGCAATTGAGTATTTAAAATAATTCAGGGGATTAGTGTTAAGGAAATAAATGCATGCAGCAATACGTTTTAACCTTTGTGTAAAGTTAAAATTCCTTAACATTGTCCCAGTTGGGGATGACTTATTGCTGCAGGGATTCCTGCAGTGTTATTCTGCTGAAACTGTGCACAAAGGAGTTTCCCCTTGCTGCTGTCTGTTTCTTCTATTCGTAGCCAGGCACAGAAACAGCTTCATCTCCAGGTACTCACTTTGCCTCTGAATGTTGTCAACTCAAGACATTAGATCCCAAGCTGCAGGCGAACAGTGAATAACCAGCCGGGGTATGTGTGTATGTGTGCGAGAGGCCTGTTTTTCATTTTGGCTTCTTGCGAATATGTTTTTTTTTTTTTTTTGTCTTATGTCACATGTTGTTGCATAAGCCCTAGACAGCTGCTTCCACTTTCAATGCAAATACCCCACTCCCCACTAAATTTCAGAAAAGGGAGACGTCAAACATTCAGTTCAACTGTGCCCACTGCCTGAGGAGATGGGAGGGTTTCAGCATGTCATTATTTGTTGAGGGTGTCTCTCTCCTCAGGGTCACATTGTTCTGTCCAAAGGCTTTTTTGAGTTACATGGCTAGTGAGTACAAAAATCCCTCTGGTTTGTTTTATCTCACTACAGTAAAGTACCTGGCTGCCTCATTTAAAACCAACCTGTTTTCCATCTGAATTATTAAAGATCTACATTGGCATGGACTGTTCTCGTATTTACCTTAATACGCCCCAGGAACTGTAGACTTTACCTGCCTGGATGGTCAACTAAGTACTACTCGAGTTCTGTTTTTTTTATACTTTATACTGTATTCCTGTTTGTTAGTTTTGTCCATCCCTCATTCACGTCAGATGTTACATACCTTTTTTTGCTGAAGATATATAGCCTAATATTATATATGCAGTTTTCATTTTGCCTTTGACATCAGGGATCATTAGTTTGGGATTAGTTCCTTTGCTGAATTTGATGATGGGATGTTATGGGAGTTGTGGAAAGGTTAAATTTGGCTTCTCAGCCTTAAGTTGAAGATGAGGCTAAAGGTGAGACTGGCCATACAGTCAGTCCGATGGGTCTGCAGGCTGTTTAGGACTATTTCACAGCCAATACAGGAACCCATTGGCTATAGTCTATAATTATTTCTCTGGGGGCAGCATCTCTTGGTTTCCAGTGTTTCCATAGAATATATACAGAATAAGACATGACCGATCAGTGCTACTTGGACTGCAAACAACAAAGCATGTCCCTTGCCTGCAGATGATCTGAATTCAGATGCAGATTGTCGGGTACAAACTGGATGAAATATTTTGTTTGAACTCAATGCCACAGGTATGATGTTGATTTATTTAAAGACGTAATGAAATTAGAACGCCAAGCACATCTGTAAACTTTACAAATACGCAAACGTCAAGAATAAGAGGCGTTCCCCTGTACATATACAGCAATATGGTGAAATAATGCTCCTTGAGGCGACACATCACTGATTTTACCTTTGAAATGTTGTTGTAAAGTAAATCACCCTTTGACACAGTCTCTTTTGTTATCGGTGGTACTTAAAAGTCATAAAATGATCCCGAGAACGTTGGTTCATATGCACACATATAGAGAGTAGCATTTCTGCAGGGCATAGGGACGTGAGGGAGAAAAAGAGCATGCATGCACTCGCAAGGATGCTCCTGCGACACTCTGCCACAGAATTTAGCCACGGGTTGTTAAACACGTTACAACATGTAAGGTGGGCTGTTTCTTTTTTTTTTTTTTTGAAAAAACAAAGTCGCTAAGTTGGCAGCAATGAGAAGAGGTTGGAAGTATGTACTGCTCAGCTTGTTGCTGAAAAACACAGAGGCAAAGATGGGGTGGGGCAGTGCCATGAGTGAGGAGCTGTAAAAAAAAAAAAACGCTGGCTGATGACATTGGATTATATTGGTATAAATGCTATTGTGTGATTTCATATCTAGTTTGAATCTAGTTCATCTTGGTATGAATTAAAAGGTCTGTGTACTACCCACCTCTAGCCTAAAGTATGTAATCATTTTATCCTAATGACTGCAGTCGGGGAACACTTTGTGTTTTTTTTGTTTATCCAATAGAAACTGGTGTAGTGATGCTGTCATGTTGTTATGTTCTTAAATCTCAGCAATTGATCACAATGCTCATCAGTTAGAGAAATCTAAATTAGACATTAATTGACTGATGTAACTCTTGTTTCACCTGGAGCAATTTGGATCAAGAGCCAAACTTGTAAGATTATATGCATTTAAACCTATTATATTTAAAATATTTTATTCAAATCTGCTGTCTGTTGTCAGCCTGCATAGTTTAATGCCTTTAAAGCGACAGTAGAGGAGGCTGCCTCTGGAGTCTCAAGCTTCGGCATGGATCATATTCCGTCTCGGAGCCTGGCATTATTCCATGCTTTGGGTCACGGGGTGATTATCTCTTCCTGTCAGGAATGCTGAGAATTTCCTGCGTTTCTCCCTCTTCCGGCCTTGTTAGTGGTTGTGTCTGAACATGTGACAGAGAGCCTGGGCTCGGTCAGCTTTGATTGACTAGCCAGCTTTCAGTTGCTGTTACCCAGCATTCAGCACGCACGCTCTAAAGGCAGTTTTCACAGCTCTGAGATCAAGTGAAGCCGCTGAATGGAATGAGGTTTATTCAGAGGGCAAATAATGTGCACCTGCTCTGGAGATCTCTCTACCTCTAGGTAGCTTTTTTGTTGGCCACTTTTATGCATCACCCTTTAAATGTTAGTGGGTGTGTCTGTTATCAACAGAACCAGAATGAAGTCTAGTTGCTTCAGTGCATTCTTAAACTGATTTAATTTGCTGTTTAACTGTTGTTTTAGCTGTATTCTGAGTGGCAAATGTTGCCCTCTAACCTTTTGCTGTTATTCTTTGGCTGATTTAAGCTGCCCTACTAAGCAGGGTGAGAGGATTTAAGACAGATTCCCAATCCAGGAAATTCTAAGAAAAAAAAAAAACTCCAGCGTGCTTCAGTTTTTGAATTTTGCTGTTTGTTGATCACTGTACACCTTTTTGTACCTAACTGGTTCAGAGTATGCCATACGCATGTGTATATGTGTGCTTTTGCTCCGTCTCCAACAGCAGACAACTCTCAGCTATGTTGTTTGTGTCTCGAGAGACAGGAAAGCTCTGTTTGTGTAGGGTGGTGGTGCAAGAGGGGGTGGAGTAAGAATCAGACCCAAGTATAGGCTGTCTCACCACAGTGACTCTCCCCACCCATTCTACACCCTTCTGTCCCCCTTCGCCTTCCTTACACTCCCCCTCTCACATTCCCACCTGCTTTGTTGGGGCGGTTGATCGGGGCAGCAGACCAAGGCGGGAAAATGTCTCAAAATGGAGGAACGAAGAATGACATCAAGATATCTGGGGCCAACTTAACAATAAGTTGGGGCAGAGTCATGACAGTTTAAAGGATATGATTGCAAATTTTTAACATCTAACTTTATTCTATTGTAGTTCTCATATTTAGCCAATTTTTAAATATTTCTGCCTCCACCAGAATGGAATTTCACAACATTACAAAGTCTGTATATCATCCAGAGTGACACTGTTCTGGTAAGAGCTGCTGCTGTAATTTTTTTTCTGAAAATGTATGATTAGATTAGAGGTAAAGAGCAACAAGCATCTCACTTTCTGATAAGGGTTTCTGTTTTTCCTTTAGGATTCCAAGCCAAAAACGTTGTCACAGTCAATTAATTATTTTTCCCATATCAAAGTAATGAATCCATGGAAGATAATAGCCTGTTTATTCTGAAAAAGAAGCTTTGGGTTTGTAATTTTGGCACATCCACAGTTGGATACATTCGTCAGATTGCAATCCTACAGAGCAATAACTGGTTTTACCAAATTATGACAAGTTGTTTTTTATTTCATTATGCATTTTTACCATTGCACCATGTTGCATGATCATGCTACAACACTAAAATATTGACTCTGGAATGAATGTTGCATGTTTTTAATAGCCATGATACATTTCCTACTTGAAAGTCGAGGTTGTCCTACACAGTTATAAATTAATGGATTTTGGTCCAAATTCTCTTCTTTATGTTTTCTAATTAATTCTTTTTTAAATCCTGATTTAATAGGTGTTGCATAATTTTAAATATCACCCAACTCACAAAAATTTTGTCTTCCTTTTGCGTCCTTTATCGTGTCTGCACGTCAACATACTGACTAATGTTTGTATAAAGTTTGATACTATTGAGGTGTTTTTACTCTGCAAGATTAAAGCATTAAATAGAGAAGCTGTAAAACACACACACTTAAAAGCCAATTACTGTCCAGTTCAGGAGAAGAGAGCAGAAACCTCCAGCACAGAGTGAGCACAGGGGAGAGTTTGTGTTTGCTTTGTGAAAGTCCTGAGAGCCAACCAGTGAAACACAGAAAAAGAAAACAAAAAAACAGCAAAACTTTAGATTTATGATCCAATGAGAGCGTCATATCAGGTTGAAAGGTAAAACATCCAGATGGCACTCTGGGTCTGAATTAGCACATATATGCTGTAGCAGGTTGGATAGTATTAATATGATCAAATTCATCCCTATTGAGCTGAGGTTAAATAAATTAAGTAAATTAAAATTAGTAACATTAAGTAAAGTTTAAACGAAGACTTTTAGTCTTAAGAATAAACTGACCCTTTAAATTATGTCACCACTGATCTATTAATATTGTGCCACAACATAAACTTTGTCGAACATATTAAATTCCACCACACCAAGTCCTGAAGAATTAAGAGACTTAAGACTCTCCCCCATTAGTGTGTGTGTGTGACCTTTGCCTTATGGGGTTAATACTTTGAGTTTGTACGTCTTTTCAATCATCAGATAAAGAGCTTTCATGTCTCATCCATAAAAGCATTTATGTGTTTGGGAGTAAATTTACCTTTATATCTGCAGAGTGAAATATAAACCGTATATTCATAGCCAATATATTTTTAGTAGCTTTCTGTGACACCAGTATGGGTTTGCTATCAACATGGACAAGAAATGTAATTCAGCCATTGTACTGGTTGCAGTAACGCAGCATGTTGCCTTCCTTTTCCAGACATAAAGCTTTGTTTGTTTAGTGAAGAGTTGCTTCTCTGGAGCATCAGCTGGGATACAGGAAGTGTCATGGCCCACTGCACAGTGGTGTGGTGGTTAGCAAGGAGGTCCCTGGTATAAATCCTGGCTGGGGTTAGTCGGCATAGAGTTCGAAGGTTCTCCCCTAATGCATAACTGGGTTCTCTCTAGGTACTCAGGCTTCTTACTACAGTACAAAAATATGGATGTTAGATAAATTGACTACTCAAAATTGACCATAGGAGTGAGTGAGTGTGAGCGTGTGTGGTTGTTTTTCTCTGTGATGGACTGGCGAACTGTCCAGGGTGTATCCTGTCTCTTGCCCAATGGCAGCTGGGATAGGCTCCAGCCCCCCGTGAACCCTGAATAAGATACAGCATGAATGGGGAAAATGAAAGAATAAAGCGCCATGGCGAGTTTGGACCACAAAGACTGAGAGAACAAAGAAGAAGAACTGCTCACAGCCTGTCAGATCCAGTTGGAATAACCCGAGGAATGTTCAGGGCGTCAAACTGTAGGCTCCCAATTTAAGCAGGAGCATGCTGCAAACAGCCACAGCATGCAACTATGCTGCCTGTGACACACAACTCTATGAGCATGTTAACAAGACGGCAGCGAACAGTGATACTGTGCGATGGCAGCTCAAAGGCATGAAAGTGATGACTCCAGCTTCAGTCGGCCTGTGGATGCATCAAAGCCCTGACCACATTTGGAATTTCCATCTTAGAAATGACTTGTAAAGCAACTGAGGTGGCAGAAATTCTGTTTCAGGAACACATCGTGACAACTGAACTGAGAGACTTTATGTGTTTAACTATAGAGCTGCCCAAAACTGGACTACCATTCCAAACAAAAAGATTAAAATGAAATTTTATATGAGAACATTTACAGAGGTCCACAGACCGTTCAAGCCTGTTCTGATCTGAGTGAAAAGTAGGCCACGAGCTTTGGAGACAGTGAAGGAGGAATGATGTAACCAGGGACCTATATGTGTATGTTGTTTTCTCTCTGGAGCTTTAAAGCACTTGGCTGCTGATCATCAACCGCTCCTACCAAGCAAAGAAATTGAGTTTGCATTACTATCACCATGTTTATATATATATATGTAGTACTACATTAATCTGTGTATCTTACCTTCTCTTTTTTACCTTAATGTTAAATAACAGAACTACCTTCCCAGAGGATCCTCTGATGATGGCTATTTTTATCCCAGTGCTTCCTATTGTATGAACAATGTCTCACGGCTTTGCACAACATGCATCTGTGTTTGTCAGGATAATGCAATGACGCATGTGAAGCGGAGACTTTCTGCAACTCTGAATATTATCTTTTTCTTAAGGGCTAATACATTTGAAACAAGAGATGCACATAGAAAAGACACAGTAATGCGATTCACTTGTTGAAATGAAATACCAAAGCTGTTAGAATGCAGCCCAATAGTTGTTATCCATATATTAAAAATATAAAATCCATATATTATATTTGTGACATCATCTGACAGAGCCGTCATCTATATAATGTAATACGTTTGTCTAGGGATTTAGGCTATATCAACATGTACGAGAGAAAGACGCAACAGAATGTCCTCAACTTTTTCACATTGTGTAAGCATATGTAGCTCACAGGCGTTGCTAACTTTGACAAAGCAGTATTGGGCTTTCACATAGAAAGTAGTGGGCGCTGCACTTGCCTTCCGCATCTATTTTTGTCTGTGTGCTGTGTGGCACGAGAAAGGATCTGCACTGAGCCGAAGTTGGGCTCACTATCCATATGCTCTGAGCTGAAGGTAAAACAAAGCACCTGACAGCTTGATAGGCACATCCTGCATCAAAGTCTACTGCTGAAGAAACTAGCTTCTCTCTTTTTGGTTGCCTTGCAACTGGCACTGAACTCAACTGCCTTTTGCTTATGTGGATCCTCTCCCCTGTTCAGTGTCCTGTGCCTACGGCAAGCGCATAACTACATTTTATAAGCCCCAGTGGGTTAGATGGGGAGTGTTGCTGCGTGTCATAGATCTTGCTCTTGCAAGGCAGTAATTTCATTTTTATGCTACAGTGTCATAAGTTGTGAATTTGTTTTTCACTGAGTGAGCAAATGGATTTGTTGAAAGTGTGTGAAAAGCTTGAACTGGTTTAGTCTCACGTTGAATATGTGAAACTTGAGAGATTTGATAAGGCTTGATGACACTAATGTCATTACTTTAAATTTTGGAACTTGAATATTTTGGGTGCTGGAGAAATGGAGAAATAGTTATCCAACAACATGCTTATACGTAAGCATTCAAAATCTGTTTACCAGCACATAGAGCGCATCTAATTAAGTTCATACTCAATGCAATATTGTCAGTTTTTTTTTATTAGGTCAACCTAATAGCCATTTCCCAGCTTACAGTCTTGGCTAAGCAAATTATCTGCTAGCTAAGAGTTCTTGTATAGTATACTTCCTCTGAAGTAAATACCAGAATAACACTGTTGGCAGGCATATGTAGAAGAGTCTTTTTAATAGGGCTGTCTCTTTCTTCCAGTTTCCCAGTCTAACAGCAGCTTAAAGAAGCACCGGAGTCGGAGCATTTTTAGCCCCTTCTTTTGCTGCTTCCGCAACTACAATGACTACCATGTGGAGCCACCACCCACCAACAACAAGACACTTTCTCTACCCCCTCTGCCGGAGGAGAATGGCAGTCCTCCCAAGGTAAAGCTAATTTTTCTGTGTTGTGGTTGGCCAGAGTCCAAATTCCATAGCATTTACATCCAGGCGATCAAACAGACCTTGTGGGAATCAGTTAATATTTTATGACAAAAATCCTACCATTTGACTAGAGAGCTCCAGTAAAGAGTAACATTTGTTTGGTTTTGTTACAGAGAGGCCTGTTATGGTTTGCCTTTTCCTGCAGAGAGCTGAGGCTGAAGCACTGTGTGCGCTGCCTCACTGAGCTCCCTCCACAAATTTTTCCAGCTGCTTCAAACTCGTTGAACCTAGAGGTTGTTTACCATCTACTGCTTGAAAATATGGGCTCACTTCCCATCTTGCATTCTTCGATATCTGCCTACACACAAATCCGCGCGCAAAACACACACAGCGCTAAGCACGCTGTGAAACTCTTAAGACACACTCTCGCTGGATCTTTCTGGGGCACCAGAGTTCAAAAGTCTTACCATGACAACACACGTATGGACACAGACATGCACTCAAACTGCTGCTTCTCTAATCCCTATAAAGTGGGCTTTGTGCATGTCCAGTATGATGGATTGCCTGGCACCCACGCCACCCCCTCTCCTTGTACACACTTTGACCAGTATAGTGAGGATGTGTGAAGAGAACGTTCTGGCTGTGGAAAAGGCGCCAAACCCTAAAGCTCCTCTACAGACATAGTGTTCTGCTGCCAAGGCAGGTACACAGGGCTAAAAATGGATCAGAGTCATATCACATTTCTACTTCTGTTTACCTTTAAATGTCTCATTCATGGGAGAAATCTGTGGCCCTTTACAGACGCTGTACATGTGGTCAGCACTGACCCACTCCGGACCTCTCCTTAGCAAATGAGTTCCCATTAATCTGGACTGAACCTAGCGAACCTTGCCATAAAAAGTCTTGTTAAAGTACAAGGCTGATTTTCTAACTGGGTTTGTGCCTGCAGTCCCTCCCAGCATTGAACTGCTGCTAGATTTCTGGCCAGCCATATTTGTTACTATGGCAGCTCTGTTTGTTTTTGACTGCTTCTCACTTTCTCCCACCATGTGTACTATACTGTATGTCCCCTTCCTCTGTCCCTCACCGTCCTCCTTTGCCTGTGCATTTGTTGATTAGAATATTGATGTTGTTGATTTAGTCCTTTTCACATTTTTTCTTTTGCTTTTTTCCAACCTCATCTCTCTCAACCTCTCTCTTTTTCTCTTTCTGTTTATTTTTTCCAGTGTGACCAGGTCCAGGTCATCCCTATACCCAGTGTATGTATTATTAACCTTAGTTTTTCTTCATCTCGCTCCATCTAAGTAACCTTCTCCCTGTGCTTGCTTGCATCATTTTAGCAGCATGTGACTGTTGACACAAAGGAGATTTTTCTTACCTGGCAGATGAAATTTTGCTCTCTCTCCCATTAATGATATTCCTTTTAAGGGTTGCCTTTGTGCTGTTTACTCTCCACTCATGCAGCTGAGAGAAAAAAGTCATTCAGATACATTTACTATCACATGATTATTTGTGGCTTTGTCCGTTTGTCCATTTCTGAATCTAAAGTCTTGGTCATGAGATGGATGACTTGTCCTGAGAAGACTTTATTGAATTAACTATTTAATTCTGTAGACAATGTTTACATTAACATTATGCAAGGTGGGGTCAATGAACAACAGTTATTCCATTAGGAAAGAGTTTGTTTCAGCAATTTTCACGTCATCAGATATATTTACCGGGAAGTTGCATTGGCCTGATTCCTGCAGTGTCTGTGCTGATACTGCAACTCATTTAGCTATTTTGGAATCTATGCGATGCCTGTGGTTTACTGTAATTTAGAATATTCACACTCACAGCATGCCACATCATAGCTAAGCTTTAAACTACACCAACTAGCAGACGCCTCTCTACAAAAGCAGGAAATTCATATGGCAATGAAGTCTGCTCTTTGTGCTGTGTGGGATCTGAGCCAATGTGAGAATTCCAAGTTGTGACTTAAATAACTCAAGCTCTGCTGGAAATGTCACGTCTGTGTCATCGTTTACTATAATACGGTGTTATAATCGTCATCATAAAGTATAAGTCCCATGTTGTTTGGCTGTTCGTCTCATTGCAAAAATAGCCAAATGCCAAGAATCACAGTGGTAGCAGATAACACACCCATGAACAAAAACACACCAGAAGCACAGCATGACATGACAAATAGTACCTAATCATAAGAGTTATTTTATTCAAGCCTTGCCTGGCTACCTTGCATAAACAGAATATGGATATTAGAATATATGTAAGAAATACATAGATTTACCCGCAGTAACACTCATCACCGACTTCACCAGTTTTACATGTTTTTAGTTGTGCAATTACATTATACAAAATGTTCCAAGATCGATTTAAAACCCAGAGAAATATATTATTTTATTCAACCTGTCATACCCACTTTCCCTCCCATTCTTGTTACCCAGCCACCAATCTAATGTGCATGATTACACTATAATATAACACTGCTTACAAATAATCACATAAAGTTAATCGTAAGGTGGTTATTTTGACAGTGATAGCAGCCTAACCTGATTGATTTGGCCACATAAGTTACAGTAGCTGTATGAGTAGTTATGGCAAGTTGGCCTGCTATTAAATAAGTGACATTACACAATGTTACAAGTGACTCTTTCATTATAATGAAATAAACTAACATGGATATTCATGATTAACCATATCTAAATGAAACTTTACTTCATTACTGATTCCATCCCAAGATTTCTGTCTGAAGTACACCAAGTAGATTTTTAGTAACATTGGTGGTGAAGACAACAACTCCCATTATCCCATGTCGCTTCACCCGATGAATCTATATGGTATGCGGGGACCTGGCGGGGACCTTGTTGGCTTTTTATGCTGTGCTGAGTTTGGAAGAGCACCCCCTGGCTGTTGGTATATGAGAGACTTGAGAAAATGTCAAGGTCCCAGTTAGACTTTCTTTATTTGCTCAACCTGGATGAGTAAATCACATCCATCACAGCTTGACAGTGTGTTATTCAGTGCCATTGCTCTAAGGGAATTCTTGCTGTGATGCGTCAGTATGCAGGTCTGTGATAAGACATGATAAATACAGTCAGCCTGGGAAAAACACTCCTAAATAGATACATGGAGGAAATTCCTGACATAATGAGCAGCAGCTCACTAGTGGGTTAGTGTGTGTAAGATTGACAGAGTCCTTGTTTCTCACCTCTGTAGAAGCTTGTGTGTCTGTGTATGTATGTGTGTGCATAAATGCATTGATGTGACTTAAGTGTGAGCGTGTGCCCCCTGTGGCCGGACCATCTGCCCTGTGCCTGTGTGTAACCCCAGGCCTGCTTGGCAAAGGGCGCAAGTGTTTCTTCTTTCTCCCCGACCCTGAAGGCAGCACAGTCACAGATCTCAGTCAACTTGAGGTGATACAAAGAATATCAGCAGGTAGTCAGACCATATTGAAGCAAAGAATGTGGATCTATCAATCTTGACTACTACTAGGTGGAGAAAGGATTTTTAAAATGAAATTTTATGTTGTTTAAGTAACAGATGTCTAGCATCAAGTCTTTTTAAATTTTTTATTAAATCCTCCCTACCTACAGTACCTACATTAAGAATTTTAAACACCAGTGTACATAACATAGAGACTTAAATCAAATAAAGAATGCATTAAGAATGTAAGAAAATAGCACAGTAAGGAATTTTTGTGGTATTACAGCAAGCAAAATGACAAATAAGCTTCATATCAAGTTATCAGTTAATTAATTAATCTCTCAGCAGTGTAATCAAATCTCCACAGATGCTAAGAAACACCCTCCTGCTGGCCATTAATGCTGTAAATTGTACCGGGCACCCAAAGCTGCCTAAGTGATCATATCCAACTCTAACTGAGCTACCATCTCACCCTCAGTGTGAGTGTTTGTGAGTGTGTGTCCACTTGGTTGTACCTCTTCACGTACAGTACATAACGCTGTAAAATGTCTTTGTGTGTTCCTGCAGCCTCCAGCCAAGTTCCTTCTGCCAGAGGTCAGTATAGCAGACTACAATAAGAACTGTGTTGTGATCGACCTGGATGAAACCCTTGTACACAGCTCCTTTAAGGTATAGTAGCGCTATAGTACATTACCACTGTAATTACACACACACACACACACCCACACACACAATTATTTTTCAGTCATGCCATACTGTTTATGGGTAGGGTAAGATTTGCAGGAAAAAAAATCTTTGACGTGTGTATGGTAGTAGGACATTTAATTTGCTCGATCGCAGCAATGAAGTACAAATAATCACAAGAATGTTCCTCCTTCAGGGTATAATGGCTTTGAAACATTAGCTACTAAAGGAGAGAAAGTAGACCTAAATCTTGTTCGAACGTAGTGTTGGCATGGCAACAAATGCATCTTTGTTGGCCATGTATCCTAATTGATAATCTACTTATCAGGCTGAAAAGATCTACGGCACTTGACACCTACTTGAAAATTAGACACGAGGTTTTCAAGGCTTATTATAGTATTGCTTTGAAGCCATATTTGGAACCATCTGGGGTTAGTTATCTATTACGTTCAAAATTTTACTCAGATTGCGACAAGACTATATTTTATTGAATGATTGCAATCAGTGGTGTCATTAACCCATCAGAGAAAGTTGATGGAATGTGAAAATAGCAAGCAAAACTTCCTCTGTTTTGCTAAATGTCAGTCAAAATGAATGAATCAATGAACGAGTGAATTGATAAAATAAATTAATAAATTAAACCGCTTATGCTGTGGACATTATTAAACATATCTGACCAGCTCTTTTGGATGCAAGAGAGCAAACGTTGCCAATACTGGCTGAAATGAAGAAAAAAAACATTACCCATCCAATTAAACAAAAATATTCAAATCTGCACAAAACACATGGGCTCAGTTGTTCAGAATTTCAGTGGTTATTGAGTTAATCTTTAACTGCATGCTTAAAAACTGTTGGATGCTTAAAGCTTCTTGATAGCTATAAACAAATAATTGAAACCTACTTTTTTTCATTAAATTAGTTTGGATTGCATTTTCACTGGATTACTGTGATACCTGGAGAGCTAATTATTTTGTTGTCAGCTCCTTTGTGTGGCAAAACTGTGTGGCAATTTCTAGTGCATCGTCCTCAGTGTGTTATCCCACCAGGAGTCGGATGCAGGAAAGAACATCAAATGTGAAATATAGGTACTTTATGTGCAATATTTAAATGCATGGAAACAATAACCTATTCCTTTGGAATGAGTATGTCCGAACCTCTGACTGGCGCTATGTATTTTGACACACATGCTCCCTTATTTTTAACTTTCAAATATGTTATAGATAGTGCTCCATTGTTTTAAGTCACCCTTGCAAAATGTTTTGGAATGTTTTCCAACTTTGGAAGCTGCGCTCTGTTACAGATGCTGTGTTAATGACTCTTATTCTTACTACTGACACACCTGGCATACGTAGTGACTAATTTCAGCACCGCTCCGCCTTGGCTTCAGTCGATCTTGTTATGCTTGTGCGTGGTGTATTTGTGCCCGAGTGTTTTTGTCTCAACAAAAGTGCTGCCGAAATGGGAAAACCAGGGAGGCGTCCAACAAAATGGCTCGAGATGAAGAACCCTTTTTGTTCTGGTTTCATTCAGCAGTGAAGGGGAAGTACTTTTAATTTTTATAAAGAAAGAAAAATGGAAAGAAGAAAACATTCAAGTCGTTTTCATGTGACTTAGAATTTAATTCCTCATTTTCTGTGGAAAGTCAAAAAAAAAAAGACACAAATGTGTACACACCACACCCATTATGATCCCATGCCAGTAGTGCAGGGCCACACACTCAGACACATGTGCTCACCCACATACAAGGGTGTGTCCTGTACAGTGTACTGTTGCCTTGAATGGCTGCGGGATAAAATTCTCAGAAATCGTGGATCTGTTTGAATAATTTGAAGGGTTTTTTTTTCCTTTTCCCTGTCAAAACAAGTCAGAAACTCAAACTGGAGCTCTTTTTTTTCTTTGTTTTTGATGAAACTCGCACACTCAGTACATTAAAATTCCTTTAGTTCAGAGATTAGCATGCAGTATGGAATGGATTCTGCCGACGCAATACATAAAAATCCGTTGGGAGAGGAAGACAGGGGGACAGAAAACGGCACAAACGCAGCATTTTCAGTTCCGTTCGAAGCCCTTACAGGATTTCCTGTAGATATCCTGCTCAGAGATGATATTGTCACAAAATATAAGGCACTTTTTTTGTCTGGAACACTGGAATTAAACAATGAGTGCAGAAAAACAACCAACAGGAGACACAAATGATGCACAGATGGACACAGTCTAAAAAAGAAGCGTTATGTAACACATCACATACTCTGTGTTTTATCCTGCATGTCATGGATGAAGAGATAATTCCTTGGCGTCCTCTAGGATTAAAAGCAGTATGTGTTATATTTGTCAAAGTAGCAGAAACGATTGACCATGTACCATATACTAGATTACATTTATGTCTCTTATTTGAACATCTAATTCCAAAATTGTAGCCATTAATATGCAGCCATAACAGCTCTCACTCTTCTGGGATCGCTTCAGTCAGTGAAGGTGTTGCCTATCACTGTGACGCTTCTCTTTTTATTATATCCGGACACGTTCTACACCAAAAACAAATCGATGAATACGCACAATATACTTAAGAATGTCTTAATAAATGTTAATCTTTCCCCTTCTAAAATGTCCATGTGCAATGTGTAACACATAGTTAAGGAACAAGCTTAACCCACGCTCTTTCAGGTTGAAGCTTTTAAAGGATGATTTGGTGAAGCAGTTTTTTTCATATCTGTGTGGGCAAACATTCTACAGTGTTTTCCAGAGGCCAGCCATAAAAGTGTAAATGTGGGTGAAAGGTAGAGTTATTTCTCCTGTTATTATAGTCAACTGGCATGTTGTCATTTAAATGCCACCGATGGACACAAAAAAATAAACATGAGTTGTTGAAGATTTGTGTCGATTTGGCGAAGTCCAAGGCAGATTTGGCCAATAATGCTTGATAATCAAGTAGAGCTTGAACAACGTAACAGAGCCAGAATGTGAGCAGCTTAAACAACCCCAGATAAGTTCTCTCTGTCAACCCCGTCAGGGCCAACTCTTGTTCTTTAGAGACCTATTCTGAAAATGCTCTCCCATCTCAACATTTAAAGCAATATTTTACCCCCATCTGGGTCCCTTTCCCACCTTCTTCCAGTCTCACATTTGTCACCGTCACTTGATCCATGACAGGACTATGAGCAGCTGCTGTATGTTCAGTCGTCAACTGATGGAAAGATTCAGTGAAAGAGCAATAAGCAGAAGAGCAGAGAGTGTTCTGTTTCTACATCTCTTTCCCCATCTGTGCATTCTCTTTTCCTTCTCATTGTGATGAGAAGGAGTTATAATGCCTGTTTGTTCTTCTGACAGCCTGCTGATGGTTTGGCTTCTGGACACATCTATGGCCTCTGGTATAGATAAACCAAATGCGATTATTACTGAACTGATTTAGAGAAGAACCACAATCCGCGTTGAGGCTTTGAAATTGAATGAACTCACTGAAAACTGAAATCACATGAACAAAACCAATGATATCCACTTGATGATTCACAAATAACACTCATAATTGTAGCCTTTAGACATTTGTAAAGGTGACATAAGGGGGGTCAAAGTGTTGCGCTGAACATTTCTACAGCAAACACCCCCTCTGCTGGATGGCATTGAACTCTGCCTTCTAACTGGAGTTTCGTATGCTTGAAGGCAAGTAGTACAAAAAATATATAATATATTCACATATATCACATATAGTACAAATACTTGGTTACATGTTAAACATAACTACACCTGGACAGTTCTAGTAAAAGAAAAAATATATATATAATCACAGTAGATTTAAAGGAAAAGCTATAAATATAATAGATTCAAATTAAAACAACTGTTGTTGATTAAATATATTAAATATCTTATGATAATAATAAACTCAATTAATCAGATTATGTCAAAACTTATGTACTATATACATATACATAAAAGTCATACTGAATAGAAGTGTTATTAGTTCACATTTCATGCTTTACACTGGAAAACACCTTGAAGTATGAACCCTTTCACATCAAGTGTCATAGGTCACAGCTAAAACTAAACATAAACTTTGAAAAGATTGGGGGGGGCTCACAGGGTCACTATATTCTTAAGGCTGCAACTAGATTCCTTTTTAATCCGTTTCCTTAAACCTCCTGGTTCAAATTCAGAAGACGTGGAGCCACAGCAATTTCTGTCCACTTTTTTGTTCTTTCCCACTATTTCATGATATAAATGGGGGAACACATTAAAGAAAGGGTCTTGTTCATTCCTTAACTCGACCTATTCTTGACTTCTTAATGCTTTTGCAACTCCATGGGTTATTAACTATCTACCCAGCCTGCAGCTTGTTCTCGTGCACCTATGGATTGTTAACAGCATTCGCATGATTTAACCTCACTGTTTGCAATATGTGATGTTTAAAAAATTTGATTTGATCTAAACAATGGGATGAGACTTCATAGTGTTTTATGACCACTTTACACTGAATGGTGGACATGATGGGAGCACACCCCCACTCTGATTTTAATTGTAAAAAATTAGTCTGTGACTGTGAATATTTAGTTGGTGTAAGGTTGAAATTAACTTAACTAACTTAACATAGTTTTTAAGTTGAATATTTCTTCTGTGGGCCTAAAACTATGTTTCGACTTAATAAAGACCACATTCTATTTTTATTACCGTTTAGGAATTATCGCATGTTAAGCTACCACATAAACAAAATCACTCAACTCTTTCTGGTTAAAGTTAAGAACTAACGCATGCTACAACTAATGGTGTGACCATTTTTAACATTTTTGGTTGTAGTTTAGATTATGACAAAGCCCGTTTGTAAAGAATTGTCACTTTATGCAGATTTCCCTGCATCATTTAAATCCAAACAGGGTCATTACAGTCTAAAATGATACTTCCAAATAATCCTGTTCTTTCTGTGCAGCAAATTATCCGTACAGGTGACAGCCGAGCTCTTACAAACAGTCTTTCTTTGTGATTCTGAAAAAGCATAAGAACATTTTCTCTGTCACCTATTTTTTTTCTCTCCCTCTCAAAAATGACACCACTGTGCCTCCTACCTAATCCTTTCATCCTCGTCTTTATGCCCTCAGCTCGTCTTCCACCCACACCCCTCTAGCATCTATGTTCCTCTACCTCCTCCACCTTTCCTCTTCTCTTTTTTGCTTTTAAAAATTACAGAAGTCATGCAGAGGAAATGGCAGCACTCCCCCTGTTCACCTTACAGGCTGTCAGCTTCCTCAGCTCCCTTATTTCTCCCCGGAGTATCACTGCTGGTCTTTATTTAACACTGAGATGCAGAGCGCTGGAGCAGAGGGAGCCACATTATGCTTAGAGCCTTTATCGTTTGCTTGGGGCACCTTACAGGACTGTTTTACTTGTCTTCCTTTTTTAAACAAAATGTGGGTGTGTGGCTTGGCTGTTTCCTTTTCAGTTTGTGCTGTTTCCAGCCAAAGTTCTGAATATTCTTGTTTCTTGTCTTCGTGCAGCCCATCAGCAATGCAGACTTCATTGTTCCAGTGGAGATTGATGGCACTGTTCATCAGGTAATACTACACTGATATGGAGGACTTCCAGAAGTGGGCTTTGGTATAATCATAATGTGTTTTTTAATCTATAAGGGCTCCCATGAGAGTTCATGACTCCATTTTCTTTCCCCGTGTATTTATTATTCCCTGTTATCTCCCAGCTGCTGTGCATCAAAGCGGAACCGTTCAAACAATCAAGTGGTTTTGTTTTATCCTTTGTGTCCTGGCACATTGTAAAGATAAATGGGCTCTGATCTGGCTGTGTCACCACAAATATTCCAAAGCATATTGAAGCTGTTATTGAATTTGTAGGCAGTAGAGAAAAATTTAACCAGAAAATATTTCATTTTTGCTCTTGCATGTTCACAGGAGAAAGTGTTTTTGTTTGTCTTCCATGAAGGTTTATTTTGTGCATCCTGACCGAAGAACAAGATCCCATATTGTAGCTGTAACCTGGTTCAAGTAATCCAGGATAGGCTTTCTGCATCTGATTTGGCCTATGCTTGATTACTTGCACTTGGGGGCAGCAACTAACCCACAGAGACCTGCTGAAGATGGCGATGAACAGCAGAGATGGCAAATATGATCACAAAGTGTTGTCCGTCAATGCGTATTGTGGATCTGTAACTTTTAACACAAGAACCTTTGGGCTTGCTGCATCTGAATTCTTGCAAGATTTGTGGGATTATTATCACAAGACTCCATCTTGCTGAGCTTCAAGCCATTTGCTTGTGAGCCTGTTGTTTCAAAACAGTCGACATCTTATACTTTCAGCTCATGATGAGTTTTAGATCAACAATGACGGCTGCCAGAGAAGTTAGAGAAGATGCTGCTGAAGCATCAGTCATAGCAGAACAGAGTATTTCTTAACTGAAGTAAGAGCAAACAACACATATTCTCAGTGTTTCTTTATGCTCCTCTCCTGATTAATTTGAGTGAGATTTTGATTTTACCGGCTGGATCAGCTCCATTGATCTGATCAGTTGAAGCAAGCCTGTTAAAGATGCTGATAGACAGATGTCTCCTTCAGTCATCCGCCAGATGTTTTTTGATTGAAACACAATATTTGATATATACATTTCATCTAATAATATAAGTCTTAAATGTCTTAAACTTAAATGTTCACAAACACAACAAGATAAACAGTAATTTGCCTTAAATACTAATGGCCTAGTTTTAAATCTAGAGGTAAATGATCAAAGTGTAGGTACACGTTTGATGTTTGGGGTGATTTGGCTCCAAAAATGGAGTGACATTTTTTTGTAAAGATGTCCATGTTTGTGTGTCTTGGTTTTAAGGTGTACGTTTTGAAGAGGCCCCATGTGGATGAATTCCTCCAGAAGATGGGGGAGTTGTTTGAATGTGTCCTCTTCACAGCCAGCTTAGCCAAGGTTGGTTCTCAGCCCGCGACCACACTGCCGTGCCTGTCACAGTTTGCTGTTGTCCTTCTGATGTTTTTCTTTTGTTTTTTTTGTCTGTTCAGTATGCTGACCCTGTGGCAGACCTGCTGGACCAGTGGGGGGTGTTTCGTGCCCGGCTCTTCAGGGAATCTTGTGTTTTTCACAGAGGAAACTACGTCAAAGACCTCAGCCGGCTGGGCCGAAAGCTCAGTAAAGTCATCATCATTGACAACTCACCTGCCTCCTACATCTTCCACCCTGAGAATGCAGTAAGTGATCCCTTCACCTTCAGCTCCTGTCCATACAGTTGATGTGCTTTACTTTGCATTGTACATGATAGTCCAAGATGGGCAGGGGAAGGCTTGGTTTTAGATTTTAGAGGATATCTTGTTTGTAATTCATGATGTTTGAGGTTTGTGCTGCTGTTAAAATGGTGGCTGTGATGATGCCTGGGGCTGCATTGCGTTGCTTTAAAAAACCCTGGTCAAAAACTTTTGCAGCCCAAGGCAGTGTTCTCAATTTATGAGATTTCTCTCATCTGCAGAGAAGTTGCTCAGTGAAGCTGCTGCCACTCCTCTTGCCTTTGATCCATTTTTTTCTGCATTCATTACTTACACAAAACTCTCACCAGCATCTCACCCAAAATGCAACACTAGGAAGGAATTTTTCTCCCCTCTACCACCCATAAATCAAATGCTCTGTGTTCTTTTATTATCCACAGGTCCCAGTGCAGTCCTGGTTTGATGACATGACAGACACAGAGCTGCTGGATCTGATCCCACTATTTGAGGATCTCAGTAAAGAGGAGGACATTTACAGTCCCTTACAAAGCCTGAGAAACAGGTAGCAGACGGCCGCTTCAGCCGGTCATTCCTGCGTTAACCCTGCTAAACTGAAGCCTCACCTTGCTGCCACGACCCTGCAACCCTACACTCACCCCCCAACCAGCTCAGTCACCAGTCTGAGGATTTCAGACAAATAAGCAGGTTACAATCTAGAGAAGACGGCTGTATGGGTTCTTACCATCTATGGATTCTTGGACTCTTTGTACAGGACTCTTACTGACAAAAGATTATATTACTGTATGTACATACTCAATGTTTCTAAGAGCAAGACATACATAAAGTAATTTTTCTATCAGAGAGAGGCAGTTTTGCTATTCTATCAAGATTCTATCAAGTAATATTTTAGTTACCAAAAAAAACAAAAAAAATCAGTTACTCAGTGCAACTTTCTTTTCCTTTTTTTTTTTTTTCAATGAATAGGTGACCCTTCGTTTTATTTGTGTTGAACAGTGCTATGCAGGCTGTTGTTTCTCATCTGTTCAAACAACTGTGATTTCCCTTCTCTTACAGAATGAAGTGCCTTCATTACTGTGCTGATTTTGTTGTGTCGGGTTATGAGGTGCACATTTTTATGCTGCGTATTTACCCAGATCTCCAGAAGCGTATTAAGTAAATCTTAAAATTGAAGTTGGAAATTGAAAGAAGACTGAAAAGAGGCTTGTAATTTATAAAAGTTGCCTGTTTCGACCAGAACGATGAGATGATTTTGAGTTTGATGGCATTGAATTGTTAAATTTACCAAAGCTTTTTACAATTCAATGTGATTTGTGGCTGAATTACACCATTTGATCCTCAACAGTGACTGTAAATTGATTACCCTTAAAGATACTGAAACCCTGCTGTATTTCTGACAGAAAATTAAATGTTTGTGATGGCATCACTGTCCTACTAATAAATGTTAAGCTTATGAGAAAAGTTAGAAAATGAAAAAAGATTAGTTTAGATTAAATGAGATGGTATTTATTAAAGAAAAGGGTGTGGGGGTGTATTGTAAAGAATGCTGTTGAAATTGTACTGTACAACATGATTAAAGTTGCAAGTTTGCACACTGTATATGTGTTATCGCAGTATGATGATGTTCGCAAACTAACAGAAATGCTGTAATGGTCAGTTCTATAGTCAGATCGATTGACCATTTGTAATGTGAAAGTGTTTGTAGGAAAAAACACAAAAATTTACCTGTGCAGTTTCTGCGATGTAAAAATGTTGTATGAACACCTTCATTATAGATATCAGAGTCTGGTCCACAACAGGATTACACTAGTCATGTAGTATTTAGTAGTTTAATAATAAAAATTCCCCTATAATGACAATAATCTGTACCTGGAAATTAAATGAAAGAGATGGTTTTTGTTGATACGTAACAGCTATAAATCTGAATGTTCCTGTTTGTGGAAAATACCTCAGAGGGCAGTTACAGCCAGTTGGGATTTGTAATTCTTATAATTGAACACGGGTATTGCAGGTTAACAAGAAGGGTGCGTTTAGGTAATTTTGCTTGAAAGTAGGATGTCGCCTCCTCCTTGTCGCCCACAGTCTAGACGGCTGTCAACACGGGGATTACATAAAAGCAGCAGTCAAAATTCAACAGCAGGGAATAATGAGAACTAGGGAGTGGAGAGATTTTTAGAAAGTGAAAAACAACTTCCCAAGTTCGACTTTTCAGCTACCTTATTTTTTTTTATAATACTGCAGGACTCTACATATCTCTTTTTTATGATAAGAAACTTTTTTTTTAAAGGAAAAAAAATCTAATGTAATTCACTCATTCTAATGGAGGTATATAATATTCACTGTAAGTTGTGGAGTACATCAAATAAACAGCTGGCTGAGCATCCATAAACAACATTCACACCCAATATACCTGCACCCAAGTCCACAACTGTTAGCATAGCTGTTTCTATGAATTATATGACATCATTGGAGTGCTCATAAATGTCAATCCCTTTCATAATCACTCTGCATGTTCATGCATTTTCAAGCTTTGCACATGTCCTTTTATGGCATTAAATGACATGCTAAATGGTCAGGATTAAGGTCCTAGCAGGGTGTGGAACAACTTGTGAAAAGCAAAATAGTTGTGATAAGACATAAATTGACTTTAGCTTGTAGTCGTACACAATTTTATGACACTTGGCAGCCGTATCGGACCCTATCAGCCCCTCAGTACAAAGTGTGCGCGTCGTTTGGTTGAACCCATGAGTTCATACTAAAAGTGGGTGGGTATGTTGATATCCCTTTTCTCATGCCTCTAACTGGACACTGCCTAAACCAAATGCACAAAAGTATTACATGCAGTCAGAACATGTCTCACACAGACAGTCTTCTGTAGTTGCCTGGATGGACCAAGTCCTTTGGACATTGTTTGGAGCTAATACTGTATGTGAAACAGCACATAGTAATTGTCCTGTAATTGTGCTGATGTTTTTAAAAGAGATGTATTCGGCCGTTTTTTAACAAGTTGGCAATTTCCTGAGATCTTAAAAAGATGTATGGGACGTGCTTTGGTCAAAATATCACTATAGTTTTCTTCTCCCGATTGAAACAACACTCCTCACACTAGGTGGTTTATGGCGAGGAAGAGTGGGGAAATGAGCAGCCTCTCACTCTGCTTTTTGCTCTGCTCCCCTCTTCTTTGGGGTGTGCCTTTCTTGTGAGCCACGGTTTCACCTTACCATGACATTTGCTGGGCAAAGCTGGGAGGAAACAAAGTTTTCCAAGCAGAATGCATCTCTGACAGAACCCTGCAACTTTTAACAGTTTGAACCAGAGTCAGACCCTGAACGTAAAGGAGCTTCCAAAGAACCGACCATTAACGCTTCAACAGGATGTTGGCAAATGGTTAGTTTTTATATGCTCATAGGTTGGCTGAGGATAAACTGTCATACTGGCTGTCACATAACCCACTCAAGTTTATATCATACGGTGTATTTCAGTATGTTAGCTATTGTTAAAATCTGGGCCACTGAAGTGCAATTGAATACATCAGAGGCTAACATTATAAAAGCTTTCCTCCAGTCATGCCAATAACACTAAAGCTCCTGCTCTGTATGTTGATATAGTAACTTACTGATCCCACAAGGTAAACTGCTTTTCAGTCTCTTGCAGCGTAAGTTATCGGCACTTAAGGAGAAAAGCATTGCTTGCAAGTGCCGATAACCTTTGCATTTGTATATATCAATTAAATTAAATAATTGCACGGGGAGACCTGCATCTTAATCGAAAACATGCTGATAAACTACATACATGATGTTAAATGTAGTGGACGAGACAAGAGGACAGGGTGCAGACAGCCTTGCACAGCATTGCTGCAGCAATAAGAGCTTTGTAATAATTTGTAATACAACTAAGCAACAAAGCTGCTGGTTGTCCAAATTACAGAATGTAACAGTAATAACTCCCTGAAAATTTGCACATCAACTTCATTACCAAAGCTGTTAGCATTAGCTAGTGTTAAATGGTGAAATAATAATATTTTACATACTTAAACAACTGAAGGCCAACAGCTGAGTCACATGATCCTGATTTCAACACCTGGGACTCTGCAGAGCTCTGTTGTCTGCAGGGTTAAGTGATCTGCTGGTGCATGAATTATACAATCATAAACTGGTTAATATACAACCAAGTGGAGCTTAGCTTCATGTGACATCTTGATGTGGACTTTTAGCTTCCGCTTACGTAGCAAGCTCTTGCAGCAGTGGATTAGGCATTACAGAGCTTCTTGTTCCAGCCTAAAGAATTTCTGTTTTCTCTTTTTCCTCTTCCTCTTAAACTCCCACTTGCCCTCTCAGATATGAGAGGACCAACATTCTTTTAACTGTTCATCTGATATCCTTTTTGCAATGGAGTACAGGACTGAATCAAAAAATGGAAGGCTATGGTCAAAGGTAGGCAAAACATCAGTCTGTTAACTTGAAACTGGTGGTTCGCAAGGCAAATGTGTTAGTTATGTAACAGCGTGTTCTTCAGATTCCCTACCAGAGATTGTGTGATCTTCACTGAACAGTATATGACAATGACAAGTGGAATGGATGTAATCCTGAACAGAAAACCTCCGCAGGGAGCATGATATATGATTTATGCACTGACTGTCAAGTACAATGAAAGAAGTTGACAGATTGTTCACATACTTTGAAAATGTTAGGAATACCAGCAGATCCATGAGAGACATAAAATAGCTTTCAAGTTTTTAAGTAGGCTACCTTCATGAAGTTCTTTGAGTTCTGATATATATGATCTGACACTTTTCTGAAGCTCAAGATTATCCTTATCTGTAAAAGGGACCAACGTACATTTATTTCTCTTGTACCTTTGTATTTAAGCCACTCTTTGGCTGAGGATTAGCATCCACACCTCTGCAAGCACTTTCTTTATATTACTTTAAAAAAAAGCAAAGCACTTTGGATGCAATGCGTTGATACATTCTCATATTTAACAAACCCATGTAAACGCAAGCTGCCAATGGTTTCTCCACTGGGACACGAGAGCCAAGAGCTGCCTTCAATAATGTCAAGTGTTCTAGTCTCAAGTGTCTCAGAATGAAAGATTCAGTCACAGAAAGCGTCTGATTTCTTTCCAATAACACTCAGAGCTCCTTGAGTCCAATTCCCCATCTGCTAGTTGTAACAGTTTGAAATGAATAATTGGTGTCGAGTGGCTCGCTTATAGTGCCAGCTTTGCTGCCGAGGGCTGCAGTCAAACACAAAAACAACTCTGGGTATCTGCTTAAAGCATAAGCAGGACTTTGAGTGATGTTGGAATCCATCTGAGTCAAAACATTATGAATGCGTGCTGGACTTGTTGCACTTGGCAATTTTGATTCTCTTCAGTCAAGCTAGAATGTCCACATCAATGCTTTATCTGGGAGGCAGTGAGGAGGGGCATATTTAAAGCTGTGGTATTGTAAATATCGTGACAGGAAATTGCAGGTGTGTTCCAGCCTGGGTGTGGAGACAAATACATCCAGCCCTCTCTGCCTCACACACTCCAGGTTATACAAAGCAGGCAAGGTCAGGGGTACGTTATCGGTACGTGTCTTTCACATAAATCCACTCATCTGTCTTCACTACTTTTAGGAGACATCCAGGTCTTCACTACATCAGACACAACACAAGGTAAGAACTAATATAATCTTCCCTCTCTCAAACTTCTTTATATCAATTCCTTTCAGCCATATCACTGCAAGCAAGGAACAAGAGTATATTTTCTTGTAAAGAGAGGGCTTTTTATGGAGGTTTTACACTAATGTAATTTGATAAAACTTAGAAAGAGACATATTAGGATGCATGCATTTAATATGTTCAGTTGGATTGAAAAAGGTCATTACGTATTCTGAGTTGAAAGGACACCACCGTGGGTTATTGACAGTGGACCGGTCTTACCTGTTTCAGTAATGGATGCGACGCTGCTCCACTTTTCATTAGTTATTTGGTCAAGTTTTCAATTATTGTGATCGAGATCAGATTTCAGAGCACAATAGATGTTTACAACAGGGAGTTTCGGTGAAAAAAGTCATCGACAAAAGTCAATTGAATCAAATGAGTCATATAACATAGAGGAGAGAGATCGTTGTTTATCTCCCCAGTCAGATCTTTCACATTCATGGGAACTGTGATTGAATAGTAAGTACTGAACAGATTTAACTGAGCTTATTCATGACAAAAGTAAAAATCAGTAAAAAAAAATCATCTCCTATTTTTCAGACTCACAGGGGATTTTGATTTAATTTTGTATTAGCGATACAATATTCAGTATTCCATATTAATTAATATTAATATTAATCATCTTACCAAGAAATACTGTTATCCTCGTCACAATGTGATTTGTGAGATTGACACACCTGATGGGTGTTGCTTCTTCTTTGGCATTTGATTAAAGAAATTAAGTACCAACTCCCACAATCTAAATATGGGAGACATTATTTGTAGGACCAGGCATGATGTTAACTCAAAACTGTTGATGTATTGTCCCAGTGTTAGCTTAAAGCCCCACCTGTAGTGAACAAGCAACAGTTTAAACACACGATGAAAGAAAGGCACACAAACAGGGCAAACATATCTTAAACAGACTTTTCAATGTGGCTGTAAGGCACGTATTTTATCGTACATAAAATAATGACTCAGTATGACTCAGTCCCTGCCTCTCAAGCCTCGATCTAAGACGTGAAATGTTAAATGTACAAGTATTTTCCAATAGTGACCCAAGGTGAAATGTGTCACCTTGTGTCACCTTTTTATCAGATTAGCAGAGCAGCTGATAATAATGAAGGGTAGAGTACAACTGACCTTATCTATCATCAGTCACCGCCCAGTGAGATACACCTGTAGCAAAGCAGTGAACAGAATTTTAGCCAGGAATCATAGCTGGGATATTTCTCCGGAAAATAGCTGAAACCACAGTTCGTCCAGAAGTAATATTAAATATGGATCCTTGTGCTTGCATTCATCATGTGCTGCAAGCAGTGGAACATCTGACTGAGCCAGTTTTGATACAGGCTGTCACCAGTTGCCTGTATTCTTGGCGCTGTGTTTGCTTATCAGGGCTGTTGTTTCCGATATCTCAGTTAAAGGGCAGTTAAGGCATCACTGATTGCAAGACTTGTATGCTGTTATGGCGCCAGGCTGACATTCATTATTGGGATTAGAGGTACCTTGCTGTCAGATATGCAATCTTTTAAAATGGTTCACTTGTCATCTCAGTGACTTCTGTTTCCAGTGGAAAGACAGGGAGGTCACGAATGATTAAGAAGGAAGGGGAGGTTGAAAAAATGTAATGTCTCTCTTTTTACTACTTTCGAGGAGTTCTAATGTGTTACCCAAAGTTTCATTTTAGGTGCGTTTATGGGCTTTTCGATCATCGTTTCATTTTGCAATTCAAATTAGGAGAGCACGCATATCCGCACCCCCAATATGGGGGCTTTTTATTGAGTCAGCTTGATATTTAAAGTGAGACTTCTCTTTATTGGACCTTTCTCTTGAAATGTCAAAATGATGAATTAAAGAAGCAATTAACAGAGCCCTGCACCGTGGAGGCCATTATTAATTTATTTTCCTTTTTGTTGTCACAATTTACACTTTACAGCCCTTTTCACAGCTGTTGGGCAATTCAGCAAAAAGTCTGTGTGCATTATCCAGATTTCACCAAAATGAAATTATGCTCTCATTAGCTAAATAAGCTAGATAAGTATGTACAAGCTCATTTTAATTGCATGTTTTCAATAATAATGTTTACAGCAAACGCATACTAGCTAATTCGTACCTTATTCACAGTGTACCTTGTACATACATCAGGCCAACAAAGTTCATGATTGGTTAAGATTGTGAATGGAGCATTAAACAGCCTTAAAGTAGATGAAATGGTAGAATCTGATGCTTTCTATTCACTAGTTATAGGGACTTTTCATAGTTACAGATTTGTGCGTCATGTAAGTATTGATGCTATCATGTAAAAATTTATTTTTTGCCAATTTGTTATTAAAGTTGCTTAAGTTCCTTATGTACATCAGACGATCATCTGACAGTGTTTGTTTTTTCCCATTTATCTTTGTTTCAGTTCAGCAAAATGATGAATGATGTCAATAAAGATGCTTTTAGAAATGTCAGTCGAAAGCCGGGCCTGCAGATGTGGACCATCAACGTGAGTCAGCCCTTGCATCCCGCATTACTGTGCACATTATGATAATAGGTTATGTTGTTTTGCTTTGCGCAAGATGTTGCAAGCTTTTATCTTACTTTTGTGTTGAGGTTTAAGGTGCTGTTGTTTTCTTTATTTAGAACATGCAAATGGAATCTGTTCCGACCAAGGCCTATGGCAACTTCTTCGAGGGAGACTGTTACATCGTTCTAAATGTGAGTTTGATACTGGCTTTCCGGAGAATTCCGAAAAGCCTGAGAATCCACATCGGTAAGGCATGAATTCAAGTTTAAATACCTGTTTCTACTCATGATTTAATGACAATCACCAGATAAGCCAGAATAGGGGGTCAGGCCAGTCCATTGATATCCACTACTGGATAGGAAACTCCTCCTCTCAGGATGAACAAGGCTCTGCCGCCATCTACATCACCCAACTGGACGAGTATCTGGGTGGGAGTCCAGTGCAGCATAGGGAGGTGCAGGGCTACGAGTCACCAAGGTTCAGGAGCTACTTTAAAAGTGGCCTCATGTGAGTTTAAGAAACAGTCGGATGAAGGGTGGATGGTGAATGATTCAAAGAGTCACACACACACACACACACACACACACACACACACACACACACACACACACACACACACACACACACACACACACACACACTAATTTATGTTGTAATCCTCCTGAGACATGGCTCACAACACTAATCCCTCTGTATGAAATGATTATGACACAAAATACATTTGTTTTTTTTAAGGATTAGCAAAGAAAAACACCATGTTCTCTTGCCATGGTTTATTAAACTTTAAACACTGTGTTTTTGTGTCATGGTTACATAAATTTCAGAATCAATCTCACTGTCTTTTCTGCCCATCCCGCTTTAAGTCTTTATCCTTCATGTTTTATTGCACTTGAACTTTGGTAATGTACACTCTTTTCTCTGCAGCTACAAGAAGGGTGGAGTGGCCTCAGGTTTTAACCATGTTGACACGAACTCCTACAACGTCCTGCGACTGCTGCACGTCAAAGGGAGGAAGCATGTCACAGCAACAGAGGTTTGCAGATGAAAATATGTTTGGATTAAACAGGGTGTAGCGTTGTCTTCTCAGTACCACCACTGTTGCCATCACAGGCTTTACACAGTAACACTACTGAGGAGTTGGCACTCCTCTCAAACAAATTATGGCACACTTGTTGTCATAGCTGTCACAGCAGGTGTTAATAGCCTGAGGAGTGCTGCGATTATGTGATATTTTACTGAGATTAAGACAACACATAGTGTCCGTTCAAAGTCAGGGGAATGTTTGAAACAAACACAATGTTGATCTGTTCACTTTCAGGTTGAAGTGTCATGGAAAAGTTTTAACAATGGAGATATATTTCTTCTGGATATTGGGAAAACTATTGTGCAGTGGAACGGCCCCAAGAGCAACAGGAGAGAGAAGCTCAAGGTAATCCTGCACACCTAGCAGTGATACAAGAAGCACTCTTTGTATTTATCACATTGAAAGCAGGAGAATGAAAGAGTTTGGTAAAAAGGATCTATTGCAAGCGGAGGTCCTGCATTTATAATATATATTTTGATCTTTAAAGTATCAAATTAGCTTACATTGTTTGTAAGTAAGTAACATGCTTGTTGTTGTCATACTGTATGGAGAATAACTCATGTCTATTTTATGGATTTACATGTACTTGAAATCTTTTGATTTTTGTAACCTATTTGTCACACATTAAGTTCCTTCATTTTAAATGTTAAAATGTGTTTAAATCAAAAGATAATAAGTCCCTGATAAGGTTGATATAAAATGCTTTTTAATCGTATAATTTGTTGATAACATTAGACAATTCCAAATAATGCTATAAATAATTATAATAAATAATAAATAATAAATAAAACATTCTTATACTTTTAATAACAATCAAATCCTTTTGTAACTCACCTGTCATATCTCTGTTAAAAATTCAACGACCTTTTTTATTGATTTATTTTTGCTTGTACATCAAGATTAAAGCCCGATTAACTTTGCGCCTGGTAATAGTTAACTATGCTATTTGCTCCTTTATTTGAAATGCGTTTAATAATTTACTCGTGAATTCACGGTTTTTCTGTAGTATGGCATTAAAACACACAAACTGAGTTTTTCCACCACTTTCACATTAATTGCAGCCACATGAGGTCACAAACTTTCAACAAAACACATTTAATAAAATTGTGCTTCTTTTTCTCCATTAAAAGTTTGCCTCTGACTGTAGGATATACACCTTTTTGTCCACCTTGTCACAACTCAGTGGTCATTACAGATGAGGGACCTGTGATAAGTGTAGCTGTCTAATGATAAGTGCATGATAAAGGACTTAACCTTAACAATGTACTGTTCTTGGTTTAAATTTAGAAATATATATATATGTATAGCTAAATAGCCTAAGTCAAGAATCCTATTCACAGAGCTTGGTATTTCTTCTTCTCTCGTTTCTTTTCAGGCAGTCTTGTTGGCTCAGGACATCCGGGACAGGGAGAGAGGAGGTCGTGCTCAGATTGGTATTGTTGAGGGAGGACAAGAGCAAGACTCACCGGAGCTGATGAAAGTCATGACGGCTACGCTCGGCCAAAAGCCCAGCAATCTGAGGGAGGCTATACCTGACGACAAACACGACCAGATGGAGAACAACAACGTTAGACTCTACCAGTAAGGACACCACTGCTGATCCATTTCACTGTCTCAACATTTTGAAACTGTTTAGGGCAATCCAGTAAACGCACACTTTCTGTTAAAACTTTTCTGTCCACAGTGTTTTTGAAAACAGTGGGAATCTGGTGGTGCAAGAAGTGGCCACCCAGCCTCTAACACAAGATCTGCTGCGCTCCTCGGTAACTCGCTTTTATCCTTCAAACATGTTCTTTAGATTGTGCTTTAAAGGAAAACGAGTCCGTTCTCACTGGGCGTTGTTTCTTATTTTCTGTGTGTTAGGACTGCTACATTCTGGACCACAAAGGCCACGATGTGATGGTCTGGAAAGGCAAACAGGCCTCAAAGGAGGAACGACGGGAAGCTCTGAACAGGGCAGTGGTAAGTATACAGAGAGATAACATACAAGTAAGACGTTTCACTCTTACTCTTCAGGTAACTTAGCAAAATAAAAGTAGTTTTTCTAAGAACTCTAAACACAAAGACTTACATTCAGCCAACATTTTGGTTTTCTTTTGTCAGGATGGTCAAGTGCAGTACATCAAGTTTGACAGACATAATGAAACATATTTTTTAAATCCTTTGCTCACTGATCTTTTCCACCAGGGCTATATCAAAGCCAAAAACTACCCATCCAGCACTCAGGTGGAGGTGATGAACGAGGGAGCAGAGTCAGCGATGTTTAAACACTTGTTTAAATCCTGGACAGAGCAGGGGCAAACTAAGGGTCTGGGTACCACCTACAGTGTTGGAAAGATAGGTAACCTTGAAGACTGTTGTTCAGTATACATCTGTGTCAGTCAGTTTGTTTTTCACCTGTTTTATTGGAAAGTTTTGTGACTAATTATGGATTTAACTTCTTATAATCCACAATAGTCAATCAAAAGTACTAATCTTCATTAATAATCGTTGAATTATGTCATTACATATACTTTGGGGCACCTTACAGCAAAGGTTGACCAAGTGAAGTTTGATGTGAAAGAGCTCCATGCCCATCCTGAGCTGGCAGCAAAGCAACGCATGGTGGATGATGCATCTGGAGATGTAAAGGTGCAAAAAAAACCCTGTGCAGAAACATACATCATATGGCAAAAATGAAAACAAAAACCATACCATATACATGGAAAACTTCAGTGACATTGGTCCAAGTTAAAGAGAAAAAGAAACATCTCTTTTGTTTGTTTAAGGTGTGGCGCATTGAGAATTTGGAATTGGCTGAAGTAGACCCAAGTACTTACGGACAGTTTTACGGAGGAGACTGCTACTTGGTGCTGTATACATATCTAAGATCAAACCGACAGCAATACATTCTCTACATGTGGCAGGTCAGTTTAATTTATTTCTCTCTGTCTTCCTCTGGCTTTGGCAAACACCTGCTTTGTACTGATGATTTTTCATCTGCTTTTCATCAGGGACGTCATGCCACTAAGGATGAGATCACCGCATGCGCCTACCAGGCTGTCAATGTTGATAACAAGTACAATGGAGCCCCTGTACAGATTAGGGTGGTCATGGGAAAGGAGCCCCGCCACTTTCTGGCTATTTTCAAAGGCAAACTCATCATCTATGAGGTACGATTTTCACAAATGTTCAGAGGCACATAAGTGATATTTTAAATGTGTGTGCAACTGCAGGAGAAAACCTTTGAAAAGTTAAAACTGGAGGAAACGTCTTGTGTTCCAGCACTGAAATACAAAACCTAATACCACATGGATACAGTTATAGCAAAAATACACTCACGAAAGGACTCAACAATGGTTGAAAGAAGTTGCATTTGCATGGTTTTTCTCTATGTGTGTGTCTGCAGGGTGGCACCGGCCGGCCTGGTGTGGTAAACCCTGTGAGCAGCTGCAGGCTCTTTCAGTTGAGAGGAACCGCTGAGCAGAACACTAAGGCCACTGAAGTGATTGCGAGGGCATCATCTCTCAACACCAATGACGTGTTCTTGTTGATGACCAATCAGACATGCTTCCTGTGGTATGGAAAGGTATGCGCCTTGTTATGGGGCTGTGTAACAGGCTTAAAAATGTTAGCATGAACTCTTTTTAAAGAATAAGAAAGGGCTTTTTTTGTGTGCGCACATGTTTGTTTGATGCCTGCAGGGCTGCAGTGGGGACGAGAGGGTGATGGGGAGAGCTGTATCTGATGTGATGTCCAGGCAGGACAAGCAGGTGGTGATGGAAGGCCAGGAGCCTGCTGATTTCTGGGTAGCTTTGGGTGGAAAGGCCCCCTATGCCAGCGACAAGAGGTAAATTCAGACAGTTTTGAGTTTTATGTTTTCATCACAACGCAAATACATTTTCGGGAGTTTTTTTTTACTTTTTGCAGAACATACAAAAGTGCTTTGAACCATCGATAAGTTTAAATTATATCTGCATCCGCATGGATTGTTATCACATCAAGGTCAAGGGAGTATACTCAGTGCCATTCAAGGTCAATGAAAAGCAGCATCCACCAAAAGAAAGAAAAACAGAGCATATCGTGCAGTTGTGGAAAAAGGATGGAAAGTTCTGTGTCATTTCAGGCTGCAGAGGGAGAAGCTGCCTCACAGTCCCAGGCTGTTTGAATGCTCCAATCAGACGGGTCGCTTCAGGATGACTGAGGTGTATGACTTTGCCCAGAGTGACCTGGACGAAGAGGATGTCATGCTGCTGGACACCTGGGAGGACGTAAGAGTTTGATTTCTGCAGACATGCACCTTCTGCACGGTTACACGCTGCAATTTGTCCATCTCTTATTCTTCTTCCTTTTTCCCCGCATCTCCTCAGCTATTCCTGTGGGTTGGAAACTCAGCAAATGACTACGAGACCAAAGAGGCATGGAACAGCGCACAAGAATACCTGAGTACCCACCCAGCGGGTCGCGACCCCGACACGCCCATCATCTTCATCAAACAGGGGCATGAGCCGCTCACCTTCACCGGCTGGTTCAACGCATGGGATCCTCATCAGTGGAGCGTGAGTTTAATTGCATGTGTTTGATCTCTCTGAGAGGCACCAGAGAGAAGTGTTATCAATAGACTAATACAGTATGATCAAGGCATTACCAATTTCAATTGCATCAGCATGCCTGATTATGGAAATGAGCCGCAAATATCACATGAATGGTACGAATAATCTTGTGCGAATGAATCATCTCTGAGATTAGAAAAAGCCTTCAGCCACATATGGATGATCTGATAGATTGTTTGATGATGAACAGGGCCCTGCATGCAAGCTAATTCTCAATCCAAGTTCACTTGATCCTCTCAGCAGGGAGGAAACTTCTATCTATTTCACAGATCACTGTTGTAAGTGATTGACTGACTCTAATCCTGATCATAATTGACAAAATAATTCATATAATTGATCCAACAACATACAATAAATAACATCACTAATCCGTGAGTCTGAATTTCTTATATCTGAAGGACTTGAGCAACTCTGACTTGCTTAAGAATCGTGTAGAGATAGATGGAAGTGGTTACAGGACTCCGGGAAGCCCCGTGCCTTCCCCTCTAGTCTACAGGTCCCACAGAGCTGATATGTCACCCAGATCCCTCACTCCAACCAGCCCACGCTTCGCAAGAGCCCTGTCCCCCTTAGCTGGTGGCAGTGGGATGTATGTGGACCCTGAGCTCCTCATCAACAAGTCTAGCAGTGACCTTCCGCAGGGAGTGGACCCCAGCCAGAGAGAGGTGGGTGTAGAGTTACAAATCTAGTGCAAATGGCACAAAATTTTCAAGTAATAATAGATTTAATTGCCTAAAAGCGGCAAGCACGGATGCATTAGGACTACTGGGCCAAAGTCTCTGATGAAAACTGTTCACATGACCTGCTGTCAGGAGTCTTTTAATACTGAGAGTCTGTTTTATTCAACCAAATCCAGTGCGACTGGTAAATAAATGTAATCTCCTCCGTAATAATAAATGTGATTATTAGTGTCATACAACATTTTGTATAGTGTTAATTTGAAGTGTCAGGAAACTTAAACTGAAGAGAAGATGGGCTTCATCTGTAAAATGTCACTGATGGGAGGCAAAGACAAATGTCTCTGTCTTTCTGTAATCAATAATTACAGTGGTAATTATTGTGGTAATCAATAATTACAGAAAGACACTAAACAAACACAAAGATATTATTTTAAAAAATTATTAGTGACAAATTGGCATTTACTGAAAGACACAAAATACCTGCACAAAGGGACTGCAGAGAAATAGAGAATAACTGAAGACATCAAACCACAAAAAAGACCTTCACAATAACAGAAAGAAAACTGCAATTAGATTCAAAATATTTGCAGAGACAATACGAAAGGCACAATGTAATGCAAGAACACAACCAGAAAGATACCAAATAACTACAGGGAGTCACAAAACTACCAGAACGAGAGGTTGTGTCTCCACCTGTCTGTCTTCTTAACACATAAGGAGGGGTGTGGACTTCTCTTCTTAGCCGTCATTGTCCTGTACTGTATCCTACTGTAGTAGCACCTTGTATCCTGTAGAGGTCAGCCTAACTGTGTCCCACCCTCTGCTCTGGCTGCAGGACTACCTCTCTGATGAGGATTTTGAGAGACTGTTTGGAACAACTCGCTTAGACTTTCAGCGCCTGCCGAAGTGGCGTCAGAATGACCTGAAGAAAAAAGCAGGGCTTTTCTGAGGAGGATTCCACGGCCGCAGAAGCACCGTCAAACCTGTCTCAATGCAATACTAACTTAACCTAATATTTTCATTGCTTGAGAACCAAGTTGTAGTGATTATACATGTGAATTTACTTATTAATATGACTGTTATTCAAAAAGTGTAATTTCAAGGATATGACTGACACTTTTATTTATGATCTTGTTATAAATACACATGCTTTGTATTCACGAATGTTTGACAATGTTTCATGCTGATCAAGTTTTCCTTGCATTTTATCATCACATACCATTAATCATCAGCAATAAACAGAAAACAATGACTGACTGGAGAGACTGGTTTTATTTGAGGACTAGTGCAAACACAGACAGGCGACATGACAAACTGAAGGCACTGAGGCTGTTATGCAAAAAACAACAATAAAAAACCCAACCTGTAACTTTAAGTAACAAAGAATTATGATTTATTAAGTGTTGATCAGACCTTAAATTTGCTTAAATGTGCTCCTCATGTTAATAGTTATAAACGAGGGTCAGATGGCATCTTTAGACAGCTGTTTAACATGTGCATTCAAAATGAATGGAGACATAAAACATGCACAAACACACAAACATTTACCGTTTGAAGATCAACAATCACTACAGACCCCTGTGATCATATGAAGTATAAATCAAGGCTTGTTCTAGTCAGTTAAAGTAGCAAAACACAAAAATGGCTGAATGCTTGTGTCTGTCAACAAATACCTTATTTTCATGGGTAAGATTTACAGTATATCACCCTAAAAGTGAACGCCAGAAAGCACTGGGGAAACTATGAAATAATAAAATACTGCTCAGAGACTGCACAGCCAGTATACCTGAAGCTGCTAGTCACATCAAACTCACATTAATTATTACACCCCCTCCCCTTTAGCGACTACAGTTTAATGACTGCCTTTAAATAATTCCTTCTCATTTGATACTCTTTCACCCACATTTTCATTCATCCTCTACAGGAACTTTCAAACTAACTGTTAAAAAGTTAAAATGACACAGCCACAGAAAGTCTCACTGACCACAGTTTATCTGCAGCTGTTGTTCTTTGGCTAGAGAGAGAGGAATAAAAAAAAAAAAGCTTCCACCAAGAAAGACGTTCCTGCTAAATCCAATCAAGGTTTATGCTGCTGAGCCTTAAAACTGGATAAAAGCAGTTGAGAGTTTGGAAGAAAGCTGTTCTCCCATTTGAGCCTACTGAGCATCCAGGAGCATGAGATGCACGAACACTCCAGCAGAGGGGATGGTGTCGCCTCTCTTGGTGAGCAGTGGGACATGCCGATATCCTGAAAAATAGGAAGTGAGTTTTAACCTTGTCAGCAAATGAGGGTTGATATAAGGAAAGGAAATGAGGAGGCGGACTCGACAGCTGAAGTCATGTAACTGAATTAATATTGTCACAGACAACTGATAATGCAAAATTAAATAATCTCATGACTGTAATTCTCAACAACCTTTACTTTGTACTTTGGAATTTGTTGAACACCATGTTTTTTCAAATCTTTTTTTCAGTTTAGTTTCTTAACATTGTAGGCTAACATCTAGTATTGAACTAGTCTTTCTGTCTCTTCTTCACTTCTTACCGTTCTGAACGCTGGTGAGCGGCAGACAGTATTGTCCAATCAGATCGTTCTGGGATGTTGAGTCATAGTCCTCCACCACAAACTGCACCACAGCCAGCTCTGGGACATTGATGACAAACTGGAATTTCTCGTTCCACATCGGGTTGAACCCTGAAATGACGGATACCGGGTATTAGCATGCCGTATAGTTTGAGAAACACTTTGCTCTGAAAAGAGCCGAACTTGTGCTCACCGTTGTTTTCAATATAGTGCGTCTCCTTGCTGGCGTTGTCTTCTGGGACCCCGTAGATCTCGACTCTGACCAGAGGGTCCACGATGGACTTCTGCTTGTCCTTGTTCAGTTTAGGCAGCTGCTGAGCTGAGATCACCTGTTGCATTCAGAGACAACACGACATGGGTGATCTGTCATTATGTTCTGACGTGTATGAGCTCACAATAGAAGGACAATGTAATCTATTTTTCACTGGACCGCAGTTGTACAACAATAAAGGCACGGAACAAAGCCAAATTTCATCCATTGGGTAGAGCACTGGTCTCTACTGCTACAGTCCAACAAAACTATGAATGGTTTTGCGAATCACAAAGCTAAGGCATGACAACTTCGGATCGACTATCCTGCAAAATCTTTCATGTGGTTTCCTTGCTTGCATTTTTTTGTATGAGTGTAATGTACACTGCTTTTGTTCTCCATGCCGGGAGAGGCCCTGCACTCTCACATAACTGATACAACAAGAGGTTAACAACAAAATTTTACTTCCCATCGGCCAGTGTTATATCCGATCTTTTCATCAAAACAAGAATTATATTCAAGCTCGGTTTCAGAAAAAAAAAAGGAAAAGACCATATTTAAATTCTAAATTTAAATCTCGTTATTGGTCAAAAGAGGCAGACAATTCTTGGACTGATGTGAGGTGGAACGGTTACTAAATTCAAACAAAAGTAGTGACCCATAAGACCCGACAAAAAGAAACATGGCTGTCTGTGAATCCTGGACAGATTAAAACAAAATTCTACAGCTTTTAAATGAAAACAGATTCAGCTGTGTTTCAAACTCTCATTTTCGGGTATATCTGCTGGTGCTACATCACACACCTCAATGATCTCATTGGTTGCTGGTCTGTAAAATTGTGTCAAGAGAGACATTTTTGTCTGCACTTAATGATAAGGCTCTTTTGAGGTTAAACTCTCACCATGACATTAAAGTTCTTGCGCTTTAGCCAGGGCCCTTTGGTAAGTGTGTTGGGATTGAACTGAGAGGACAGGCTTCTCATGTATTCAGGTTTCAGGATGTAACCACAAAAACCATTCGGCAGAAACCGGCCCTGGTTTAGGTACATCTCCTTAGAGGGAGTCTGGAAGTTCAGCGCCACTAAAAAAAAAACAAGTCAAGACACAATTGTACATTAACCTTTTACTTTGCATTTAATCTGCTAATGATCGGATTTCTGCATTGGATAAATTAAAGCATACCAATCTGGCAGCCAACGTTCCACATGGGCACAGGGTTATAGTTGGAGGAGTCTGTTCTGGAGCCAGCAGGGTAGATCCGACTGAGTTTGTCCATGTTGTGATGGATGAAGGCGGTGGCTGCGAGAGCACATTGAAACATTTACTCTGCTGTTTCTTATGTAACTCTCACATCTCTGTCAAGCAAGATGCAGTGTTTACCTGAGGTCTCTGCCAGGTTGCAGGCTTTACCCTCCTTGAAGGACGACATTTCATAGAAGGCCTGGTTGTCTCTGGCATGTTCAAAGCCGCTAAAGTGGACACTCTTGCAGTAGATGACGATGTCTGAGAGCTCTTTGGCAAGTTTAATCTTTGATTTCTGAAACAGAGGGAGACACAGACCAACATGACATCTGAGACAAAAACTAGCTTTTCATTCACTTACCAAATAAGCAGAAAGCATTTGACCCACCTTTGGTTTAGCTTTTTGACCATTCTCCTTGCAGTCTGCAGCCTCGTCCTCCTCGGACACCGTGTCTTCCTCTATGGTGGTGCCATTGGTGAAGGCTGCATCCAGCTTGTTCAGTCGTTTTCCCTTGATTAGGAACTTGCCCTTCAGCTCCTAAACACATGCCCCCAAAGTACGTTTTCATGTTTTGTAGTGCAATTTCTAAAACCTATTACTGTAATGACAAATAAGGAAAACATATATTTCTCTTTTGTAATTGCAAAGAGTATGAATTTGTGGTTACTGTGGCTCCTGCCCTCCCAACAGCCAAAGAAAAATGTATGATGAACATTTCCTTTGAGGTTGACAATGCTGCAGGCATTCATTCCATCTGAGCTAATTTTTCCTTTATAGGAGTTAAGATAGTTAGATTTTCAGCAAATAAATCCAATAACAAGTGGAATCTGTAAAATGCAACACTGTGAGCTCTCTGTTAGAACAGACCAACATTACTAAAGTTACTGTCACTTTAAGAGAAACAGCGCTCACAGTGAGAAGTGTTTAAAGAACTTGTTCAGCTGGGGTTAATGAAAGAATGGATCCACGTGGTTTTTTGTGCAAGTTAGGTCAAGACAACCATTGAGCATCTGGTTCCTCACACTCTGAAGTGTGTTTTCCAGAGGACACACACAGAGAAATCTACCAGAGCACACGGAGAGCGCATCTTTAGCCAAGGCCAGTATATTATTTTGCAATTTTTAGAAATGCGACCAGCATCTAAATTTAGTTGGTGCTTCCTTTGCCTACGCTCCACCTCTCCACCAAGTCTCATGAAACTTGAGCTGGTAGTTTTGTCTCACTCACTTTGTCAATGCCCTAAATACATTTTTTAGAGGAAGACAAAAAGAAGATAATGGTTTCAATGTCTGAGAACAGTGAGAAATGCCCCTTTGTCGCAGATAAAAACAAAAACAAAAACAAAACAGACACAGATGTAAGTTGCAGTGTGAAGTCACAACTAAACCCAGTTCACATACAAATCCAATTCCAGCTGCCAAAAACCTCTCAAGGCATTTTCACAGACACTGCTGGGACTTGTTACCAAATCTCACAGCTACGTATTAGTAAATTAGCTGTAAACGCAAAACTCGAGATCTTCAGAGTCCCAGCATGTGTAGAAAGAGAAAAAGGTCATTTCTGCTTTGATAATGTGTTAGTGGTGTGTTTAATGTTTCACTTTAATCTGATCAGCTTCCTTTCCCAGACACATCTAAGAGTCACGTAAACAGGAAAGTGAGAAATCTCGCAGAGTGGTTTGTTAAGTTAAAAGGGATTTCAAGGAGTGGTCCCCCCTTGGTGCCTTTTTCAGAAGATATTTATAGCGACTCTCCAGACAGTGACTGTAATGTGATGTTTCAGTGAATGTGGACTGAAGCTTGCATACCTCAGGTGAAGGGAAGTTAGAGGGCATGCTGTTTCCCAGAGGCTTTGTGACCAAAGCATCCCCCAGGATGGAGATCAAGTGATGAGCCATCAGCTTTTGTTGGTCCACTGAGCAGTGATTCTCCAGGGACAGAATCACTGGGTAGTCAGATGTCTGGGAAATACAGGAGGCATTATGAAGCTGAAGCCAAGAGCCTTTTCCCGTCATTAGGCAGGCAAAAGGCAGGAAATGAAATGCAATGAGCTGTTATCAGCAGCCTCATATATTCGGTCGCACAGGTAATGCAATATCTCACGTACTTTGAAGGCGTAGTCTTTGATGGCTTTGATGACGTCTCTGAAAACCACTTTGGATGTGAGTGTGTAGCCGTGATAAATAACAGGCTCTCCGTTGGCTCCGTCCCAACAGTCGAGCTCCACGCAGCGGCAACTCTTCATCAGTGCTCTGCAAGGAGAACAAAACTTTGTTACCATCTTCTCGGAGAGAGGGAGCCTGAGAGCACAGGGACAAATTTCAGGTGGCATGAACATTCACAGGCCTTCGAAAAAGCCCCTCTCATTTTACCGCAGCTTTGAGCGCTCTAAAAAAAGGTAGACACAGTCATATAGATGTGGTTGTCTGAAAACCACATCTATTCTAAACCAAAATCTTGCCAAAAACCACCTGTAGCTTAGATACCAATAAACACAAGCAGGGATGAGTATAATATCCTTGTAGTACATGAAGTGTGTCAAATGCAAGCACAAAAGCAAGTAAATTAACTGCCAAAAAAATCGGACCTTTTTACGTCAAAATAATGTCATTTTCTGTTCTCTCTTTACTTAACATTTTAAAATGCTTACTTTATGTAAGCCTCTGTACTGCTGGGCCCTTTGAGCTGATCCTCCATCAGGTAAGTGTTGTGAGAGGATGAGATGAAGTAATGGTTGAGGGGCTGGCTCATGTCCTGATACACAGGTTTGTGCGCTGGGTTGAGGATGGACCCATCCTCGTGTTGGAGGTACATCAGGAAGCCATCTTTGGTCATGTGCCTCTTCTGCTTTGCTGTGATGAAGGACAGAAGGCAAGGACAAATGATGAACATGGCAAGAGGAGCGGGCTACACAGAGCAAAGTTAAACCCAGTAAAGTAAAACACCCTCAGTGACCAGCGACCATGTTGAGAGTGAACTCTACCTGCTCCATCCATCTCATATTTCTCAATCAGCTTGTGAGCGGCCTCCACCGTCACCTGCTCCCTTTGCTCATTCATCAGGAAGTTGAGGAGGTCTCTGTCGCTCATCTGACCTCCCGTTCGGGCGTATGTCTGATAGATCACGTCTATCTCCTCGCGATGTGTCAGCAGGTCATAGAAGTGCTTGATCTCAGAGCCTTCCAGGGAACCTGAATTTGACTTGTCGCATTTCTGTGCAAAACAAAGACACATTCAGACAAAAAAACATTCCATCTGACCAACTACAAATTGTATGGATATTTTTTACTCACCTTAAAAATTTCCTCTGCATAGCTGTCGTCGACTTCGACGTTGATCTGTCTCAGGAAGTGCTTCAGCTCCTTCAGGGTCATCTTGTTGTCATCGTTCTTGTCGGCTTTTCGCATGCAGTTGATGATCCAGCTGGTATTTAGATGTAAGGATTTGGCTCACTCGCAAGAACAGACAAACCTTGGAAAACAGGTGTGCAAATAGGCTTCCCCTTCAAAGGCTGTAAAAAGGATACTGCTCGCTCTTCTGCTGGTGGCTGAGATTGTGCAAGTTGTTGATGATCTTCTCCAGGCTGGTGACCCACCGATTGGCCTCCTCTCCAGTGGCTGCCTTCAGGTCGAGGTTCTTTTTGCTTCCCTTGAAGATGATGGAGAAGCATTGCTCCTCCACTCTGGGGTCAGTGTACTTCTTAAGCCCCTCTGACTGGCGGCCCTTGCGCACTGATTCAATGTCATCGATGGAGACTGTTTAGAGAGAGCAGGGTTCTGTTAGAAAGCTTGGCTGCAGAAACGTCCCTGTGACTTAATTATCAGAGATCAAGTCTAAACTTCAAATGAGCCAAAGACAATATTCAAATCATTTAAATTATGACGAAGGCAGGTAGATCACCTGATATCCATTTTACCCCCATACCTTAACTTCACATTATGACAGCGTTGTAGACAAAACTATATGTGCAGATGTGTGATATGTATGGGAATAATACTTTCAAATAACACCTTATTACAGCATTCATCACATTCTTTTGTAATGTAGACTCAAACTGGCACAGAAGAGCAGTCTCATACTTTCAGTGCTGCAGTGTTTGACTGCATTCATGAGCTGGAGTGTTATAGATAAATAACCATTTGGCTATCAGTAACAGTTATCCCTTGATGCAGCATCCTTTCCTAGACATGACTGTATCTTGTGGCAGCAAACTGCTTCTGCCAGAGGTCACAACAGAAGCTGTTTTAATATCTTATCAACAGGAAGGCTTTTGTTTTAGCGTGGTTGCTCACTTCATTGGCCTTCACCCACAAGTCTTAAGCAAAAAGCACATACCTCTGAGACCTTTTGGCATTCTTGACCACAGACAGTAGACAAGAAAAAGCATTATTGGTTATATGAGGCTGAACTATAACAGTGATGCTGCATGTCATAAGACTAAAACGACAAGAAACAAGATTGTAAAATGTTAGACTGAACTGAGAGAGACTGCTGGAGTGGAGCATTTTTGTCTAGTGGCTATTTTTGGAAACAACTGAAACAAAGAATAATGAGCTGAGTCACAGCAAATACTTTTTGACCAATCAACTGACTGAGCAAAGTAGACTGGGCTTTTCTGTAAGGGGACCTTAAAGAGGCAGGAGCTGAAACAGACCATCTCAATCAGAAAATGGTGCTGCGGCAGTGAGCAGAATCAGGAAGAAAAAATGTCTTGGAATTCTATATGAAAACTTTCCTTCTCGTAAACCTGAATATGAAATCTTTAAAGTGTGAATGAACACAGTTGCTCTTTAATTGATCAAAAAGAAGACTGAAAAAAAAAGGACTGAGACTTGAACGTATAGATTCTCTCCATGGGTCCAGCTGCCAAACACATTACAAAAACTTGTAATCTGCTAAACACTTCTTTTAACCCCCTCTCCCCAAAAAAAATTCCTCTGAGATTTGATTTCTCACTTTAAAAGTCTAATCTTGTTGTGCTTGTCTTACATTCAAGCACACATGAGCATCAGACAGGCACGCAAAATAACTGGCCAACATTTCTCAGGCAAAATGCTTTGATTTACTACCCGCAGAAAGACAAAATCTGCCACAGGTTCCTGCACATGTGGGCTATCTCAGGCCATACATTTCAGGCCAGCTCTATTATTGAGCAGCTTAATGTAGGGAAGAGCATGCATGACCAGACATGATGTAATCACACTAAATGGCAACAACCACCCTTGTAACAAAACACCAAAGAGTGGAGGCTAAGCTAAGACGCCATGTGACGTAGCTGGACTACAGTAAACAATGTTTCTACCCTTTACATCCCAAGAGCTTAATAGGAGCGACAATTGTTCCTCTGAGAATCAGAACTGTTTGCGGTAGGATGACTCTAAAGGTCAGACTAGAAAAACACTGAGGGAGGGGGAGTGGTGAAACCCACCGCAGTTATCAAAGCCTCGGCCTCAGGCGACTGCTGGATAAACCTCACCTTTAAAGTTCTCAGCAGACAGGGAGTGTTGATTTATTCTTGCACAGTATCTCCAAGAAAACAGGCCAACGCAGAGGTTGCGAAAATTGGACCAATTTCAGAAAATCCCTTCTGGAGACACTGACCACAATGTCAGGGTCATGTCATCCACGTCACGCAAGCATTGCTTGAATACCAGAGGAAATATTACACAAAGACAGGGTTGTGGCAGTCTGACAAAGTTCATGCTGCTGTTTGTGAAAACTGTTTTTCTCGAAAGGGAAGAAACAGACAGGATTCAGTTGTCAGCGAGTTTATCAGGTCGGGGGTTGAGTTAGCTATGTCAGTGTGTGTGTGTGTGTGTGTACAAACTTTAAAGTCAAGTTAACATTCAGTTTGGACAGTACATACAGTACGATCTCAAAATGTAGAGGAGAATTATGCACAAAATCCAAGTTGGGGAATGAATCGGGGAGATCAGAAACCAAATACTTGCCCTACATTTTGGTTTATTTTGAATACAAGCCAACAAATATTGTGTGCAGATAATCACACTGATGAATGAGATTTCTAAGTAATCGCAACCTTCATGTCTGCTACAACAATCTGACTGGTAGTAGCATGAGGGTGTGAGCACCTCAAGAGAATAACTGTGTTATGGATATGATAAACACTGTGTGCCATTAAAAAGCAAGAGAAACTGAAAAAGATTCTTACAGACTGTCTGGACCAGAAAGAAATGCACAGGAGAGAAGGGCGTTTCTTTCACTTAGTCACAGATTATGGATTAATGAAGATACATGCATAGACAGCTGGGTAGCAACAAAAATCTGTCACCCTGAGATCTATCTATACATTTTTGGTTTAGTATCCTCCTGTAGAAAATGTTTTGAAAATATTGGCCAGCTTGTTCCAGGTAGGACATGTTCTACAGAACAGCTCATCGTATAATTTGTTCATGGACTGGGTCTTTTAAGCTGACCAGTGCACATCTGATGAATCATGTAATCACGAGTATATCCTTGTTGTTCGTAAAATAAGTGCGGTGGTGTATCACCAAATTATTGTTTGTGTGACTACACAAACACTTTAATCTGTTCTCCGGTCAGCCAGGATAGTTGTTTGTGTATCTCCCACACATTTGTGAGGAAAGAGTGAAATATCGTGAGTTTTTCCAGACCGTCAAATGTCATCCAGATAGTTCAAGCAAACTTCAAACAGTCAGATGAACCGTGGAACCACACAGAAACAATAAGTGATTGCAAGCAATAATTATCTATTGTCATTACACCAACTGTATGCTTAACTATCAGCACTGGACCCTGATTCATCCACATGTTCGTGTATCTTCCACACAGACAAGATGGATTCTCTCATCATGGTGAACTCACAAAAGCATCTCAAGGTAACACAAGCACAGGAGCATAGATTTAATCATTCAATTTGAAATAAAGAAGCACTACATAGGTTTATCTCCTCCAAAATGGACAGCGAACAACAAGTGTTGTTTACTGTTACAGCCTGGACAGACAGTTATAATATATCAACCTCTTTACAACATGTAGACTTAACAGTCTCCACTGGTAAAACAGAGCAGTAGTTAAAAGTTATTAAAAAGTGGTTAATAACAATAAATACTCATGTATGTATGACACTGTCTTACCTTGGCCAAACTTACTGGTTACTGTGGGTTGCTCTCACGAACAGGAAAGCAATATAACGTGCAGCTTATTTCCGTAAACAAGGAAATGCCTGTGGACCCCTAAGCCCATCTCGGCGCGGTTGTGGTCATGTCAAAAAACGGCTTGTCTGTGTTTGTTCATTGCTCAGGCTCGGGGCAGAGGTTATCAGCCCCAGCCATAGTTGCTGGGATGGGAGGGAAACAGAAATCCAAACGACATGTATGCATTCACACCCTGACAGCAGATCACTGAACCAAAACTCAGACAGATAGTCTCTCACACACACATACCAACAAACACAGGGTGAGGATGTGCGCTAGAGTTTTCCACTGTGTCTTTGACCACATCACAGCATCTATGTGAGCTGTTTCCATTCCTCCACCACCTATTCTCACATATGAAATTTCAGGGGTGCGTTTGTGTGTGCGTGCTGTAAGGCAAGAAGCTATTGTTCAGATCTGAAAGGAGAACCCTAACTGGACAGCATAATAGCAAAAGGTTGCGCAGGTCAGAGAGGCAGTGAGAAATACCGGCCCAAGTTGAATAATTTACTTTTCCAAGACTTTTTTCATCCAGTCACCTAAAACATACACAAAATATCCAAACACGTTGTCCAAAAGCTGATGACACTCACAGGTCTGGTTTCGCTTGAATGTTTTCTTGGACTCGTGCCACAAGGTCCTACAGTCCTCCTGCAGTTTGTAGAAGCGATTCTTCTGCCAGGAGTTCGAACGAATCTTAACCAGCTCCCCTCCAACCAGCAGGAATTGAAGATCTGCATCTCCCTCCAAACCTGAAGGGGTTTGGACAGAATGGACACAATGAATTGCATTAGACACACCAATCAGGCAAACGAGTGAAAGGCAGAGTGAAAGATTATCATGGGTCCTGGGATGTCACTCTGACTCGAACCTCTCAGGTAACAAAGCAGTTCTACAGTAATAAAGATTTCAAATGACTTTAGCGCCAAAACTTTGGCAATAACTACTTAAAATGAAATGTTTGAGATGTTTGAGACCATCTTTGTGTCTATTCAGCCTGTGGGCTTATTTTTTACATGTGCCTCAGAGTTATACTGATGAAGGTTATACTGACTATCTCCTGCTTTCCCAAAGTTTCATTTCTTGTAGCTTACTAATACAACATCAAGCAACCGGGCTGTAAAAAATGTTCCGTATCTGTGGAGACTTCATGTAAATCGGATAAGAATGAAGCAAGCTGTTGATAACGATGCATGGCAGCAAACATCAGAGGACAAAGAAAAACAGTATCTAGATTTTCTATTTCCATATATGGAAAGAAAGCAGAAAGGTTAGTTCACTTTCTCGGGTGTAACTCCACTGGTCATCTACTACCTTCAAGCAGTTTTGGCACTATACAGCTTAAAACTCTAGCTTAGGCTATTACATGTGACTGCTTCCATTAAAAGTCAGCAAAATGTATCAAACTCATGATTTTAACGGTATCTCAATACTTTTCTTTTCTGATAGTGAACCTGAGCCCTTCTGAACACAACCTGTTCTTCTGCGGAATGAATATTACACCCTTTAGGTCATTGAGAGTCATCAGTCAAGTGAAGCAATATGATGATTGTGGCATTCTGGGATGGGTGTGTGATATCAGCTGAAAGAATGATTCATAAGTCGTGTCAAGACACTCCATAACAATACTGGTAAGACAGTCCTTAGCTTTTTCCGTCTGCAAAACTTTGTGGGTGGGACTGCACTTTGCACGGGGACTTGAACTGATAATTAAACACAAGGCACTCTGTACCAGAGAATGAGAATCAGCAGTGAGCTGAGGGCATTTGAGGAGAACTACAACTCTGTTGGGAGTGGATGAGGCTTGTAGGCAGGGTCACAACATTACAGACATTTTTTCCACAGATTGAGCCACAAACTCACAAAGCTTACAGAGGCTGTTTATGAGTCTCTGGCTCCTCTGCAGACAGGGAGGGGTAACGGGCACAAGAGCTTTAACACCGCCTCTGCTCAGCCCGGCTGTCTGGTCGCTGGTTTTCACTCCGTCACTGCAAAGCGGAGCCTTCGTTCTGTTTGACATTTACTTCACCAACTTTACCTGCCTTTACTTTAAGAGGGGGGCACGTGATTTGAGTCGCCCACCAGTTTTATGTGACAAAAACACCCTCAAAAAGTTGTATGTTTCATATTAGAGACACTCCCTAAATCGGAGTATTCGGTTCCAGATGCAAGGCCAAGAAGATCTAAACCTGCACTATGTGTGCACCCTGTAACGCAAGCTAGGGCAGGAAAACTCCAAGAGTAAAGGTTAAATAACACCTTGAGATGCTCCGAAGGAATGAGGAATAAGGAGTTTTGCGCTCTGTGTTAGGATTTGGATGTGGCAGTGCTTTTATTTTTCTTCATGAGTTACAAAAAGGCCAGTTTGAGACTTAAAAGAGATTTTTGCACTGCTTAAAAACAGTCATCCACAGCACAGAAGCACCCAGTGTAACACTTGAGAGGTTTAATCATTTACAGTTCACACAAGGCGCATGTCTGATGTAGCATTTGAGAATGGTTGCTGGGGTCTACTGAGGGCTGCGTTGAACTTAACTAGGCCAGGGCAAAAATATAGGTTACAGATGTCCAACAGCTGTTTACAGTAATACCACTGGCTTAGAAACTAAAACTTTCCACGAGATGTACTTAAACCTATTAAAAGGTTATGGGATTGGAAAAAATATATATATTTGTAAATAGTTTTAAATGGTGCGTTATTGAGAAGTTGATTCCCCTCCCGTAACAGTCCGAGTCTGCTGACATTTTCCAACATTTTCTGCTGTCTTCTCTTTCAATTTAACTGATTAACCAGGAGAAAACAATGGGGTCCTTTGAGCGTCGGTTTATCATGTTGCTTGTGCCCCCATTTGAAAGACAGATGTCATGTCATTTTCAATATAACCATGCTCTGTAGCCTCTGACTTGTCATCCCGCCTTGGAGGAAAAAATTCACGCCCCGAGGCGATTAAGAAGCCTCTTTAAAGGACAGTACACACGCACACATGTTCACTCCAAGCAACACAGATACCTGGTCTATCCTCGCGAGGTTACATGCGTTAGTATTAAGAACTTCCCCAAATCCAAGTTATTCAAACATAGCGTGTGTGTGCGCGCGCCTCTGCTTATGTTGGCAAAACAAACAAAGCGCGCGTCACCCTCAGCGTCGGGCACAAATTGGACCTCTGGAAGTGGACTCACCTAGGCGTTTTCCATTCTCCTGCGCAACTCTTTTCAGGTGCTCCTGGAAAGCCTGTTCCTCGGATTTCGTCCTTTTTGGACGTTTGTGTAAACAAGACATCACGGATCAACTTTTCTGTTTAAAACAATAAGTAGTCGGAGTTTAAACTGAGCTCGGTGTGGAGGAGAAGCAGGCGCCACATAGTTTCTCCCCTCATGGGGCGGGTCTAAACGCATGTATTACTCTGTTATAGCAGCTATATTCCCCTCAGGCGACTGATGAATTGGTACTTTGGAGAAGACTTTGAGCACTACAGACGGATCTAGCCTCACCTTTAATTATTTCTTGACTAGTTAAACACTCCAGAAGAGGTGACTGACTCTTTAGTTTTTTTGTTCTTTTCAATAACGTTTCATTCCAACTAGAAATACTCTCCAGTTGTTCAAAAAAAAAAAAAAAAGAAGATAAAATTATGATTTCCGCATGAACTCAACCGCATATGCCACCCTATCTGATTCTAAACCAATCTAAAAGCAAAGGTATTTCAGCTACACGTGTGATTCGGTCAACACAGAGCTCATGAGCTGTGAAATGGCGCCACCGTGTGGGAATAACAGAAACTGCAAAAGGAATTCCATTGGCCTGTACCTTGAAACCCCAAGTTTTTTAATGCACAACTTGAACGTGATATATATCTTGTAATCTGGCCAAGTCATTCATCACCAGGACATAAAGCAAATAATTGGAATGCGGTTTTAAATTCGCTGTAAAGGGAAAAAAAAAAAGAAACCCACAAAGAGGAAACTGGGAAGTGTGTCTCTGGTGCCAGATCAATGAAAAAAAAAAAAAACTATTTCAGGGCACTGATTTGTTTTCCCATGTTTAACTTCATTAAATGTGTCTAATTGTTACCTATCTGAAGAATACAAAAAAAAGAGAAAGAACTTCTACGTTACCATGAGGAAGTAGCCTCACTTCAGGACTTAGATAAAACACTAAATAAATAGGTAAGTAAGTAAGTAAATGACTGAACACACACACACACACACACACACACACATATATGTATATGTATATGTATATCTATAGATATAGATATAGATATCTATATCTATATCTATATCTATATCTATATCTATATCTATATCTTTATCTATACATATATATATATATGTATATATGTATGTATCAAAACAACAGGATGACAGGTAATTATGCAGTAAATCTGTGCCCTATTACTGATAAACTCACCATGTCTCCCAGCTTTGCCATTTTGTTCCATTCTGATTCCAGTCTAAATCAGTCACCATACACCGTGTTAGAGTATGCGCTCCGTGAACTTGTGTGGAATTATCCCAACCGTGTAACTTCTCTTCTCGTCCCGTGCAGGGAAAATCCACCTCTTGTCCCCCACCGAGCCTGTCCACACAGTGCACACTTAATACCAACCCTGGGCTCTTATATGCTATAGCAGTCCACACCCACTGGAACACCAGTCTGACAAGAATACCACTGTGCCTGTCTGCTCTCATGACTTTCAGTCATTCAGCAACCTGCTTACCAATGAGCTACACCTTTGAGAGGAATTTTACCAACACAGCCTAAAAATAAACACTTGAACAGTGCAAACCTTGATAAGTTAGTTTTTCACTTTAGTAGGCTTTGGTACAGTTACAATGATGTTATTATTTGGCAGCTCAGGAACAATTTGATTTATTTAGGGTGTTGTCTTTGGCTGGCGCAGACCTGCTTTTTCAGACCTGTTTTTTTAGTCTGTTTCCGCCTCTCACCTCCAACCTACTTTCACCTATAGCCTAATATTATCATCACCACACGTTACATTGTATCTATAGTTATCCGTACTGTAATAACTTAGATGTTTACACCATTAAGAACTACTGACAGTGGCTAAAGACTTTAATCTTTACAGTCCTTTCAGCACAATACTTGGATGAGAGAAAGAGATTTGTGCTGGTGACACTTGAGACAACAAGTTAGGTGAAGTAGGTAAAAAAAACAAAAACAAGGTAAATTGGTTGTCAGAGATGCAAAATAAGTCTTGGGATCATGTGACAAGACACTCTGAAGCAAACGTTTACAGCCTATGTTGTGTTTATGCTTCTTTTACAGGCTTCTGTTGAGACCCCTATTTATTGTCTTAGTGTGAACTACGAAAGCTTTGACAGATGCCTGCTTGCTCCTTTTGTTTGTTTTGTCATATGAACTCCTTCTCTTGGAAGTTTTGGGTGAAAAAACTCAGACAAATTGTAAAGTAGTCCAAATTGAACTCAACAATTGCCTCTTTTAGAATCCCACTTGAACACCACATGAGCCGACAGACATAATCAAGGATTAGATGTCCTCTGAGTCTAGACCTCTGCAGCAGAGGCTGCTGACTTCCATGTGTGGTGAAATGAGTGGATGCCTTACTGACTATCCAGTGATCAAGAGATTCAATACTTTGTTGTTGTTTAAACATAATGGATGGGAATTTCGTGTGAGGTGCTCACACAAAACAAAATTGACCAAAAATGCCACATCACATACTGTGAACACACTGATTACATATTTACTCATGTGATGTGTGAAAAGCAGTAAGAATGACACTGGTTTATGATTATTAGAAACAGTCATAAGGGGATGCTCTCAGCACCTCAAAACAGCACAAATTTACTATTATACACATACTCTGTTAGTGTTTAACAGTATAGATAGGATTAGGACTTAAATGATACAGTAAATGGAACAAATGCCATCATATCAATGAGCATATGTCCCAAATGTTATTGTATTATGTAGTTTGAGTAAAGTTTTTCCTTTTCGATCTGCACAATGGTGCAACTTGTGCTGGAGCAACATATTTCACAACCAATATTACATTAATGTTGACATTTTCAAAGAATAAGATCAATTTGCCACATTCCCTTTATGAAAGATGAAGCAACTGCTGAGTAGTTTGTTTATTGTTCACACAATACAACCAATGGAATGACGTCAGTTATTTATCATAAGAAACTTCCTAATTTTAGGTCAATTCAAACCACATGAAAACTTTTCTATTTATTTGTATTGTTTATATCAAGTTATATAACATTTTTACTGGTGTTGTGTACCTTACGTTTAACCAAAATCTAAACCTCCCCCGATGATTTTTTTCCGGTTGTGAAGGGGAACTTTCGTTGTTGCTATGCAACCATATGCACACAAACATGGCTGACAAATAGTGAGAGTTTCAATAAGAGAAGTTAGAGCCTCAACTTATAGCTAACGTTAAATTAATATACGCTTAAGGTGGTGAGAATTCACCGTGATAACAAACCGTTCGTCAAATTAACTATTAGCTAAAATTAGCATTAGCTTACAGCTACTGTATCAGCAATGCTGGAAGAAACAGATACAGGGGAAAACTTGTGTGTTGACCCTTCACTGAACAGCCACAGACCCGCGTTTGCAACGTCGCAGGTATGATTTAGTGTGGCACTTTTAGATTGAAAGCATACATCAAAAATGTAACTGTCATCCCTATAATTGTAATTCTAGGACATTTCTCACATCTTTGTAAGCATTTTCAAGGACGTTTACACAGCTGACATAATCGGGAGAGACACTTTGTCCAACATTGTCAAGTCAAAAAATGGACGAAGTGCCTATCGTGACAGATATGTTGAAGAGCTTCAGCAGGTAGCCAAACATTAGGACAGGACATTAGCTGTACGCCACACTTCAGGTTAACAGAACAAATCCCTTCAAACCTTTTGTTTTCTTTACAGATTCATTCTGAGTATGAACAGCGTATAAAAGAGGCTGACATGCTGGAGAGTCATATTATTCAGGCCAGAGCTCAGGCTGCAGCCAAAGAAAGCCAGACCTTGGATAGGATGATGGAGAATTTGGAAGATGTTCCCGACCACCGGGGTCTGTTAACAGGTGAGATTGAATCCACTTTAATCCATTGATACAGTAATAGCAAACTCCATGCTGACAGAATGTTATTTACATGGATAGATATTAATTTTCCTACATATATTCAATTTGAAAATGGCAGGGATGTTGTAATGTTCTATATGTAAAATTTCTGCTCATGTCTGTTTTCAGTTAAATCAGCCTTCTCCTGGTGCGTAGACGAAGATCTTCTCAAAAAGAACAACTTAATCTCCCCAGAGGACTACTTAGTAAAGACACAAAAAACACAGATCCGGGCACCAGCAGCAGGTACCTGACTCTCTTTCGTGTGTTAAGTCGTTCATGGCTGGTATGTTGTGATTCGGTATTTCGCTTGATTTCTCCTCATCAGTTAAGTCCGATCCCACAAAACCCACCATCGCCTTTGCCATGCGCACATCCCGGGACCCTCAGGACGATGGTTACATGCTGATTCAGAGAGAGGAGAAGACGGCGTTAGAAATGAATGAATTGGATCACAGCTTAACCTGCGACTCCAGCTCAGATACAAAAAAGAGGAGCGAGGCCTCCGCAGAGGTAAAAAGAGTGATACTTTATGTACTGCTGCTACTGACTCTGAAAGCAGGTATTACTTTTTTTTTATTATTGATTTTTAATGAATGAATGTATGTGTTTTTTTCTTTTTCTATATCCATTGGAAATATTTGAAATAGTTCATAAACAGCAAAGCCAAAAGACTTGAAAGACAAGAGACAACAGGAACAAGTGCCATAAATAAGTCTTGAGGAATGATGTTGTTTTGTCAAGCCTGAAGGAGGGAGACCTCGTTACATCAGCGGATGTATGATCTTACTCATTACAAGGATCCAGCAACGGTGTTCCGTGTATTTCAGAAGCTGAAGCAGATCAAACCCAGACCAAAGTGGAAGAGTGAGCTGAGCGAGAAGGATCGGGCAGAGGGGTGGGAGAAACTTCAGAGGCTGAAAGAGCGGCACAGCTTCCTACGCAACCCACGCTTCCTTCCACCTAATGCGCAGCAGGGTGGCATGTCCCTCATTCGGCCCAGACCCAAAGAGAAGAAGACGGAACACGGGAGGAAAGGCTCTGAGGATCAGAGGTAGCACAACGAGCTGAGCCCCGTTTTTATTACTTATTCATGAGTATGTTTAGCATTTTATCACAAGACAACAAAAGCGACTCAGCATAATGATAAAGTGCGTCGCTGGTATGGGTTTTGGTTATTGCAAAATACAGTAAGCTCAAGTGAGACAGTCCTTCTTCAGTACCAACATGAAACATGAGTGCAAACAGCTGTACACCCATTGAGGCATGGCAGACCTGAGTAAGCCGATACTCTCTGCCTTACGTAATTGTACCTGGAACAGATGGGGAGGCAGTGCCAACAAAGACAGTGTTTCACCTCATCAAAACATCGCCAAAGCATTCTTCTCTCTGTCACATTGCATTCTTGATCCTCTCAGCAAATGAAAGGTGAGGCTTCTCTTATGAGTCCTTACATGAGCTGAGAGAGACAAACACTGACAGGAGAGAGTCATCTGGAACCGAAACAAGCCACAGCTGTGAGCCCGTTTTTAATGTGAACCCACAAAAACACTCAGATGCTGTTACCTTTGCCAAGGAAGGTACGTTGTTGGTATGAATTGATTATTTGATGGCTGTATTACCCACAAAGTTACAGATACATTTGCTAATACCAAATTTGACTAGAGTTGGGGTATTTCTTATCTTAGAGGTAATACATTCGTTGTCCACCTGGTTCTGGATTCAGAGTTTTGATTAGTTTTTGAAAGAGGTGTGATCTCAGACTGCTGTAGTTGTTTTTTGTTTTTTTTTCCTGAAAGCTCCCCCGATGATCCTCCCCCACTCTTCATAGCAAATCCCTCAGTGGTAGTTTTTACGGAATACGGCGTGGGACATTTCTACGAGGTTTGTCTCGGTGACTTATTCAGAGCGATCGTCAGCTAACACTAAGTGCAGAGAGCGTTTCCACGGGTGATGCTCAGTAACATGCCCTGTCCTCTATCAGGCTACACTGGAGCTGAAAAACGTGACTTCATCATGCCGCCACGTCAGAGTCATCCCCCCTACCACTCCTCATTTCTCTATCAGCCTCGGTGAGTTCCTTTTGCCTCCGATTGGGTTACATGATGCAGCATCATTCTACCTGATGTGGTGTAGGAATCATGAAGTGTGTGTAAATATTAGCACCAGCAGCTTTAACAGACACAAAACAGCTTGTCCATGTGGTATGTGTTGGCAGGGAGATTCCCCAGTGAAGGTGGCATTGTTGCCCCGGGAATGAGTTGTAAGTACACACTTCGTTTCGCTCCAGACTCCCTGGCAGACTACAAGGACTTTATAGTGGTGGAGACCCAGGTTGAGCAACTACTTGTGGTGCCTGTGGAAGCAAGGCGGCCTCCTCCTATACTCACCCGTAAGCCACAATCTTCCAAACTTGCATCAGGGTACTTTATTCAGTCCTAGCTTATTTTTTTGTTTGTTTTATGCTCCAAAGAATTGTTCCTTTATCCATCCTCAATACCCCACGGTGAATTGGGAAAAATGTTATTTTTCATGTGCTGCCACCCTCTGCTTGGAATCGGCTGTGAAATCATTTGAATTTTAAAGAGTGGATTTCACTAAACAAATGAAAGCAAATTTTAAGCAAATTAGAGGTAGATGTGTCTGAGTGTAAAGGTTACGATTGATTCCTCTGCAACGGTGGGGCGAGTGCAAAATCTGATTTTTAGTTTCTTAAACTTTTGATATTTTGGGATGTTTTATACTTTCTTTACATGATATCTACATGCATTTATTCATTTTATGCACAGTGTGTTGTTGTGTCATTTCTGCTGGTCTGAGCTGCTGTCTGTCTTGGCCAGGAAACTCTTGGAAAGAGATTTTAAATCTTGAGAGTTTTCTATTCCCTGGTTAAAGTATGAACCTCTCCCTAATTGCTGTGCAGTCCCGAAAGTGCTGGACTGTGGTTACTGTCTGGTTGGCGGAGTGAGATTTGTCGAGTTCCTGTGCCAAAACGTTGGATTCAGCTCTGGGAGTTTTTGCATCATCCCTAAGAATCAGTGGCCAGCTTCGAACCTTCGGGTAAAAAATGTATTTGTGGCCTCATCGAAACTATAAAAGTACCTTAGAAATAGTAAAAAAAAAACACACCTGCACTAATATAATTGTCTTCAAAGAAAAAAAGTCAGTCGTGTCCTAACAGGTATCTTTTCTCTTTGTTTACAAAGTCTGTAGCCAGCACATACTTTTCTGAGCAGTCACCTTTTGCGGTGGGTCCCTCCCTGTTTGTGCTGCAGCCCGGAGAGGCCACCGTTGTGGAGGTGAGTCAGTTAAGGGGACACATTTCTTTCTATTCAATCTCAAAAAGGAACAACAACATATTGCCTCAGCGCTCACTGTTGCCATATTTGTGTGAAAGGATTCAAATCAAAGCGACTGTCAGCACCGTGACCGATTGTAGATTCATACACACGATTAACTTTAAAGTGATTGGAAAAATTTTTCGGCACAAATCTCTCAGCTTTTGAGATCCACACCAATTCGTGTCAGAGTCCTCTGTGTGTTTGCATGTGTTTGCAGGTGGTTTTCTTCCCAACTGCTGCAGAGAAGATCCGTCAGGTTTTCACTGTTGTCTGCGACAACTGCCAAGTTAAAGACATTTCCATCGAAGGTAAGTCTTTGTAGTAAAGTCTCCAAGAGGTTTGCTCTGTAAAAGACGTACAGTTTTCAGGCTCCTGTAGGGTTGAATGATGTGTGTGTGCTTGTCTCCCAGGTGAGGGCCAGCTGATTGCACTTGAGCTTGTGTCTGTGTCAGGGGAGACGGGGCCGCCTGTGGTCGGGGAGGTGCGTGACCTCACAGCGGAGCATTTTGTCCGCTTCAGCCCCTCCAACCCTTACTCAGTGCAGCAGACGGTGCTTGTCATCAGAAACAATGTGTAAGTGCCTCTCCACAGCAAGATCAAGCACATTGCATTTCCTCTTTTAGGCACATAATAACAGGCTGTTTTTTTTATTATTCTTTAGTATTTTCCAGGTATGGATATGTATAAAAACGAGTGTTTCCAAACTATTTTCTTTATTCTGTTTTCTATTTTCTTTTCCATATTTTCCATTTTTTCCATAGTATTACAAAATGAGCACTGTGTTGTATTAAAGTATGCTTGAAATGAGCTAATAAGACCACAAATTCACAATTCAAAACGATTAACTGTGCACTTGAGCAAAGGCCACTTTTCTGATCTGGAGCCTACATCTGCCTTTTATATAAACTCTGTAAAAACGGTGGTTTTTCTTGCATGTTGAATGATAATGAGCTTAACACATATCATGACAAATTAGATTAGACAAAAAAAAATCCCCAAAAATTGACTGAGATATGGAAAAATGGTCAAAACATGAACTGGAGGAAGGAAAAGGATGGAATCTTGAAGCGGAAAATGTGTGGGAACCCTGGTAGACCGCTCATACACCGGCCCTAATGTAGGCAGTATTTACATAGTTGAAGTCTCCATGAATAAAATGAAGGGAGCTTTAATACTCAAGACTGTTCTGTTTCTGACCCTGTGGTGTCCTTTTACTGAACCATGACCAGAGGAAGAGTTTCCCCTCTGGGATAATTGAAAATCACATTACGGATCTGTTTCTTCTTCTTCTTCTGTCTCTTCATTGTGGGGGCGGGGTGAAGCCACTTGGAGCTACCTTTCCACTGGGAGGTCATGAAGCCCAACCTGCATCCTCTGCTTCCAGGGGAAACCCCCGATTCCTGCTATATCCAATTTCACCCAGCCACAGATGATGTTTTCCACATCAGCCCCTCGACAGGACTACTGGCTCCCTGTCAGGACCAAGAGTTTCTGTTCACCTTCTGTCCAAAAGAAGTAAGAAGATGTAGAAGAAATTACCAGTATGGTTTGGGAATGTATGGTTACTGGCTGTGCTTTGAGAATGCTGCGTTTTTCCTCTTCTTCCACATAAGACCTTTTCTGCTTTCTTAAGTTGAAGGATTATCACAGCGTCTGTCACTTGGTCCTGAGGGATGTCCCCCAGCTGCCGCCAGAGCCACGTGAGAGCAGGTAGGTTTCTTTGCGTGTGCAGTGGCAGAAACATGTGCTGCAAATGGTAGAGTGAAGAAACCGTCAAATGCAAAGAAGTCCGACATTACAAGTGCTGAATTGCTGAATCTGTCGTTGGAAATCTAGTGTCCTTCAGCCTGTGCAGACCGGCTCCAAGGTGAGCAACGTCATCATCATGGAGATAGAGGTCAAGGGGTCAACGGAGCCGTACCACATCCTCCTTGAGCCTTACGCGGTTGTGATCCCCGGAGAGATTTTCATTTGCACGACCACTCGCAGGCGGTTTAAGGTGATTTAAACCACTTTTTGTTGTTTAGGTGGGAACGCGTTAGATTTCTTGAAATCATTTTACATTTATTAACGGTGGTTTTCATGGTGTCCGTGTGTCAGATGTGGAATCATAGTAAAACCTTCATCTTGTTTCAATGGGAGAGGTTCAACAGCAGCTGCCACACGATAGAAGTAGAGCCCTCTGCTGGCAGAATAGGTTTGTTACACATTAAATGGGTTTTCTGGCCCTTTTTGGTTCAATGTTCACATTTCACTGTGCGTTCAAGCATTGCCTTTTCTCAACATTTCTTCTTTGGTCGATTGTTTTCTATCGATGGGGCTCCAGAGGAGAACGAGTGCTTTGATTTGGATCTTATTGTTACTGGAGGTAGACCAGAGAAGGTCGTGACCGGTTTGGTTTGCAACATTCAGCATCGCCACGAGCCTGTCACTTTAGCTGTTGAAGTCTCCTTTAAAGTAAGATTAAGCCCCACAACAAAAAATGTCCCTACTCCATCTTAACCGCTTGTTGCTCTGATATTATTGCATATTGTATCTTTCAAAGGGTCCCGCAGTGACTCTCAGTGTTCCCAGCGTGGACTTTGGGCTTGTGAGGCTCGGGGAGCAGACTCAGACCACCCTGCTTCTCACCAACACTACCCAGCTGGAGGCCTTTTGGATGCTGGAGGAGAGGCCTGATAATCCACAGGAGCACCAAGACACACAGGTACCTGTGCTGTAATGTAGCAACCCACCTGTGATGACTCCACATGAAACACAGGGTTGTGTTTGCAGAAGGTTTATGTTTGTTTTTCACACCCATTTAGATTTTAGTGGAGCCATGCGGAGGTATGCTGCCGCCTTTGGCTTCCTGCAGTGTGGAAGTGCTCTTCAGGCCACATTTCTGCCAGCAGTTTGAGACAGAGCTGGAGCTGATTGTGGTAAATGGAACCGGATGGTGAGAACACACAGATACGTAAAACCAATGTCTAATTTCCTTAAGACGAATTAGGTTTTTTACTCAAGCACCAGCCATGACAGCGATATTAGTTAAGGTAATACTCAGTGACCGTGGCCTGTTGATGAAAAGTAAAGCGTTGGGCAAAAGTCATGAGCAACTCATCATTTCTTTATTTGTTGACAGGAAAATGGGAAATATGTTCTGTGATTTGTATCGTTCTAACGAGCTTAAAAATCAATATTTGGTATGACCACCTCTGTTTTAAACACAGACTGAATGCTCTTAGGAAAGCTTTGTTCTAACTTCTTGAGGTAGTCTTCAGGAATAGTTCTCCTTTAGTTTTCCTTTAAGGACTTTCAAGTGACCTTCTTTGGATGCTGTGTATGACAAATTACATGAAAACTGGGCTGAAAATCAGTGGCAACGTGTCTTATGTCGTGATGAATCCAATTCCTACTCGGTAAGACCTGCTGCCTCTGATTTTCAGTCCAGTTCTTGTGTCATTTGGCATACCTCAGCCTTTTCTACCTGTTTCACTGCACACCATGCTGAGATACATCAAGTTTTAAGCTAATAGCTCTTTAGATATCATCTTTGGAAAGCGTTTTTCATGGGCGGAGCTAAAGAAATGGGAATGAATGATTTGTCTTTGAGACAGGCTGAGTTTTCAAGAGTTTTGCACCTTACTGTAGCACTTCCTGTATTTTCCTAACAGTCACATGTGGATGCGAGCGGATGTGCAGTCTCCTCAGGTGTGTTTGTTAAACTGCACGCTGGTCCTCTCTGAGCTTTACGTTGGAGTTCTCAGCACTGGCAGCGTAACTCTCTTCAACCAGACTTTGCTGCCGTCACACTTCAGCTGGATGGTATGCTCCCCTGCTTTTTACATTTTACTGAATGATCACATCAAATCCTGGAGAAAGCATCTCTCTAACCTCCATGTTTGCCATTCGTACTCTGTTAAGCGTTTTCAGGGAATAGTCAGAGAGATGCAGATCCATATTTTTTGAAAGAGACTAAAATTAGGTCATCTTTAAAGACTATTAATACTTGGTGATGTCATTTTGATATTTTCCTCGACAGCCCCAGCTCCAGGGTAAACTGGCTTCACTGTGCACAGTCAGTTTTGACCCCTCTTCTGGTGTTCTGGGACCTAATGCCAGCATGGAGATCCTGGTTAATTTCACCACTCACTCAGATGTAAGTCTTTTAAGATTTGTCACATATCATCAAAGAAACAAAGTGAACTGGTAAGATTGAAAGGCAAATAGTTCACTTTACATTGGTTTTCTTTTAATTTGGGGGTTTAACCTCATGCTTGTTTCTGTTTTGTTAGTTGGAATTGACCGACCTTGCTGCTCTCTGTGAGGTCCAGGGGATGAACTCACCTCTTGTTCTTGGCATTGAGGCTTCCCAACCCAAAAAACTCAGTGTGTTGTACTCGCTGCCCAGTATCAGGTAGCAAACATTCACTGGGAGCCTTGTATCTGAAAACCTGGCACCTCACTGGTGTGTCAGTTTCACACTGTGAAATATTTCCTCAAACTGTTTTTTTTTGTTTTATATCCCCTTTAGTCCCCCCGGGGATGATCCAGGGCCTTCGTCGCTGATGCTTGACTTCGGAGATGATGTCACTTTAAAGAGAGCTGTAACCAAGCAGCTTCAAATAACCAATCAAACTGCTATCCCTGCCTCTTTCACCATTGAGTCAGAGTATTTCACCTGCCATGCCTCAAATCCAAATAATCAGTCAGAGAAAAGGTAAGCGAGCCAGCTCACTGACCTTGATAATAGATCGCTCAATAACTTCACCGTGACAGAGAGGTGACACAGGCTGCATCCTAATTGCAGATTTACACATGTCAAGAGTCCGCTTCACTCTGCACGAGCAAAGAAGGTGGAAGCCAAAGCGCATGAGGGTAGGCTTGAACTTTTAATCAGTGTTCAGGCTTTTCATTTATGCACCAATAAGCTCCAACATTACTGGTTCTGATCATTTGTCCTTCATCAGAGTTTGTGAGCAGCCTTTTGGCTCATGGAAAAGGGGCAGCTTTCCTTGTCCAGCCAGACTCAGGGCTGCTGGGACCGTTTGAGACTCGGACTGTGGACGTGACTGCCCTCAGCGACATGTGGGGGGAATACAGAGATAACCTCATATGTAAAGTAGGTTTTTTAATGTAATGTGATGTGATTCAAGGGCTATTTCAGGATTAGTGTTTGATCTTCACTTCCTCATACATAAGTGAAATAAATGGAATCTTTTTTCTGCTGCAGGTTGGGGAACTGGAACCAGTGCTTATTCCCATGCAGATGACTGTGAACGGCTGTCCGCTCTACTTCCAAATGACGGGCCCACGAGCAGATGACCAGCACCAGGGACCAATCATACAGTCTGTCCATGGTCCATGTCTCCAGTTAAATCTCTGCTGTCATTAATGATGACGTCTTAGGTTTTTTTTATTTGACTTTCCTGTTAGCTTTGGCGCTCACATATCGGGAGGCGACACGGTTTCTCGATCACTTCGCATCAACAATCCCACCATGATTGGTAAGTGATGGGGGTTTCCTGTCTGTTAAAGAAACAGCATCTCTGCCGGGCAGTTGTAGGAATAAAAAAACTCAGCCAACATGCTTGCAAATGCAGGCTCAGGAATACACTCCAAGTAACTTCATAAGAGATGCCGTCACGTGGGGTGTTCTACCTTGTTTTCAGCTTGTCAGTGAACTGCAAGGCACTAGCCTGTTTGAATTGTGTCACACATATAAAGTCTGAAGTCCTAAATGTTCTCTCTGTGGCAGACATCCGTGTGGACTGGGAGACTTACAACAAAGATCAAAATGACTGTAAATTGGTGGATGTTGTGGTGGCATACGGAGACGCTTTCCCACTTAAAGATGCAGATGGCAACGAGGTGCAAAGCGGGGCATTGAGGCTTTCTGAATTAGACGTTCCAACAGCACGAGAGGAGGCTTCCACACCAGACTCTGAGGGAACGAGCTCTTTCCTTGAAAGTGTGACTGTGAGTATATTTACCAGACTGAGAGAAGACTTGACTGTGGACGCTCATAAATGCATTTTTTACTCTCCCGCTGGCTCAAATCTAATGTTCCTCTATTTGTTTCAGGATGTCGAGGAGGAGGAGTTTGTATCTGAGCATGAAGAGGAAACTTGTCTTTATCCTTGCCCTGCAAAGAAAAAACTCTTCTCTGTTTACATCAGGCCTCAGCAGGGCAACCGCTCCGATTACCCCTACTGTATCACACCACAACAAACAGTTAAAGACTTCCACCACATACTTCTATTTAATCGCTTAAACAGTTCGACTACTTCATATGACTAATGGTAAATTTCTTTCCTGTGTACAAATGCCAAGGTGATTCCAGCAAAGAGCAGTGGAACTATCCATGTGTCATTCACCCCTTTGACTCTCTCTGGGTCTGCTTGTGAGTCCAGATGTGTGGGCTTGGTACTGGGTTTCATGAGCCTAGACTCTGAGGTAACATGCTCAGTGCACAAAACAATATGTTTTGATATGAAATCCTAGAAAAGGCAAAAATGGACAGCTCCGGTGTAATTTATTCCCTTGTTGCGTGGTTGTGTGTGTTACAGATGGCTGCTTGTGTCCCAGGTAAAGTTGGAAGGGCACATGGTTTGGATTTAGAGCCTGTCAGATTGGATCTACTAGCAGCCGTTAAGCCAGCAGTGTAAGCAATTACATTCAGGCTATTTATGTCCCCCAGATCCCTCACGATCCAACAAAATTTATGTTTCTGAAATTAAAATAAGCTGAGGTTAGGCAAAAGGAGCTCAGAGGTGGTCTGATTAAGCTGCATATCTTCCTCTTGGATTCCTGTTGCTGCAGTCTGCTAGTGCAGATGGAGGAGGACAGCGGGGTGCTGGAGTTTAATGCCTCAGCTGGTGATTTACTGAGGGCAGGATCAGACAAGGAGGTTGGGAAATCTACAACAGTAATCATCAGTGCATACATGAGGTATTGATCTCAAGGGTGTACAGTATTTCTGAGCAGTCACTGGGTCTTTTGTTGTTTTTAAATTCTCCAGCTCGTGGTCCGTGAATTTGACGTCACACAGACCTTTCAGCTGAAAAACACATCAGAGATGCCCTTACACTTCAGACTGGGGACTCAGCCGCCATTTTCAGTGCTCAGTCCTCAACCGCGAGCTTGGACCAGCTCATCCAGCAACCCTCCTACTGGTGACAATCAGCCTCTGATGCTTCAGCCACAACAGAACCTGCGAGTAAGATTAGGAGTGGCAGTATAAATTAAATGTAGGGATGCTCTGTTGTTCTGAGGAGTAAGAGCTACTCGCTTCTGTGACTGCTAGGTGAAGGTGGCCTTCCACTGTTCCTTGCCACTTCTGAATCATGCAGACCAGACGGAGGAGGAAGTTCCCCATGGAGTGACGCTGATCCACAATGGCGGTGGTCAGAAGAAGTTGCAGTTCCAGCAAAACCTCCTGATCCACTTCAGTAACAACAGCCTGCAGGTCAGAGACAAAACACACAAATGTTTGGATGTGATTTCAAGATGTAGCCTATGACCTCACAGTGTCTACTTCCTATATCCAGACAGTGCCTCTCTGTGCCCTTTTGGATCTACCAACGCTGAGTTTCTCCACTGACTGCCTCAGCTTTGGGTTCTGCTACGTTGGACAGACACAAACCAGAGACGTGAACCTATACATCCGTGGAGCCCACACCTACTGGAAATCACTTACAAGTAACCACGCAGCCATCTTCACAGCCATCAGTAGTCATTTTAGCCAAGAGGTTTACTGATCTTTCACTGTCAGGTGGAGGGGACTCTCAAGTGTTTAGAGTTACACCAGACTTTGGGCTGCTCGGATCCGAGGAGGCCCGCAGGACCCGCTGTCGACAGTGTCTGCAGATCAGCTTCACTCCCAGGTCGGTGTCTTTGCTGCAGCAAATCACATATTTACAAACGAATATATAACTACAAAAAAAAAACAACATTTGGCTAATGTTTCCATGTTATGTGTTTCAGTGAGGACAGAGAATTCAGGGCTGTGGTGGTGATCCAGTCTCCTCTGGTGAAGACTCCTCTCACTCTGCAGATCCACGGAACAGGATCCTTTGATGAGGTGCACAGGCCGACAAACGTGTCCATGTGACATCACAGTCACCACCTAGTTTGCCGTCATTTTGTAAGAATATAAATAAATGATCAGTAAAACATGAACTTATTACTGATCTTTCTATCGTGACACTTGGACTATGAAAGGGGTGTTTTATGCTTTGACTAAAGTGACATCATTCAAAGCCTACAGGTTCAGTAATTGATGAATAGTGAATTGGATCAATGAGTAGCAGTGGATTTGCACCCCCCCTTTATATCAGATTATTACTAAGTAACTACAAGCTTTACCACACAGATAAATGAGCATTGGCAAAGAGATAGTAGATTACAAATTAGCTTCTAACTGAGTGTTTTCAAATTCAGTTTTATTCCTGTTGCACAACTTCACAATGAGAAAAATCCCAACTAGTTCCTCTAGGCAAGAACCTGGATACATTCGAGAAAAACTGAACTTTAAGAGAAACCTCCAGCAGAACCAGAGTCGTGGAGGGTATCCATCTGTCTCACTGACTGAGGTGAAGAGGCAGCAAGAGAGAAGAGATAGAAGGGAAACAGCATGAGACGATGGCCACTATGGCTGGCTGATTACTGCAGGTCAGAAACTAGAGAGAAAGTACAAACTGCAGGAGAGAGACTCACAAAGTCGGTGGAAGTCAGTACTGCAGTGGCATAGATGCACTGAGCGTGAGGGAGGTCGACTTAGGGTCTGCTGGAGCCCATTATGAAGTTGTTGAGAAATCCAAATAAGGAACTGCGATAGACAAATCTAAAAATAACAAGTGCGTGGACATCACTTTGAGCCAGGACTAATGCTGATACAGGTAAATAAAGGCACTGTTAGAGGATTGGCTTAGAATTTAAGTGAAACGAAAGGACATTTTCTAGTCAAATAACTAGGGTTCTTCATATTACCGAAGGCTGACTACACTGCAGGATACAGGCTATTTATATATGTTTTTATAAATCAACCAGTCGGAACATAGAAACAGGGTCAACTATACCTTCTCACTGAGATAAATGTTTCTGTCATTTCGTTTTCTCATTTGATGGTTTTCAAAAAGAATCCAGATGTTTCACAGCAGAAATTACAGTCCAAACATAGACCAATAAGAGACAGGTGAAACGTCCAGCCCATGAACAGTCCAGGAGTCTGAAGAATACAAGGAAAACCACTGCAGAACCCCAAAAACAAACAGCCAGGGAACACAAGGAGGACACAGGGGACATCAGGTGGGAAAATATACCAGGAGGCGTAATCAACAGATTGAACACAGGAGGGAAAGCTAACAGCAGGTTGCAAAGCTGATGGAATGCGTAAGGAAAAAATAAAAGACACCATGCGCTCAAACCAGAAGACCACTTTTTTGAGAGAAACCACAAAAGACAGATACCAAGAAAGTTTGTTTGAAAGAAGAGATCCCCGTGGATGTGTTTAGTGGAGTTTTAAGCAATGATTTTCTAAGAAATGCACTGCAGTTCTGTAACTGTTTACAAAAGCTGCTGTCTTTGCACTCGCTGGGGAGAGTTATCACCTGACATGTGGTCCAGAGGATGGCCCAGGGCAACGGATCCTCTGCTGGGAGTCTCAACTGGGAGCGACAGTGTGCCGGGAAGGAAGTCCGCCATTACTGTCGAGCTTTTGATCTGTTTAAAAAGATTTTTAGAAATGAATAGAGAGAAACTCACAACACCTCGCAGTGTTTTTAGATTTAGTTTGGGGTTTTTTTTGCCCCAGAGGATGAATAGGTTTTTCAAAAATACCCTTTTAGCAGAACATAAAGATAAAAAACAAGACGGCTGCAAAGATAAGCACAAGTATGTAAACATTTCCCTCCAACACATTAATCTTACCAGCTTCTTCCAGCACTGCAGGGAAACCAGAAGCAGGTTAGATACCCAAAACATGCGCACACAGCTCCACCGGGCCCAGAGGACGCCCAACAGAGACTCATCACAGACCTGAGATCACTTGGCTGGAAGTCATTAGTAAATTAACTAGCATTTGAAGACTCTTGTGCCACTTCCAGCACTGCCGCTGAAGATGTTACCTCTTGTGAATTTGCACACTTGTGTATTAATGCTCCCCAGAATCGACCAGTATTTTTGAGTTCCGATCTGACGTTTGCCAGTGGTAAAGTATATCTTATATTACTGGGGACATACATGTGTGCCACAAACATAAAAGTGGGCGGAAATAAATGAAATGCTCACAATGAATACAATATAAAAAAAAACAGCTGATTACATAAAACTGACAGTGAGAGCATCCTGCTCAATCCAACTCAATCCTCTTTGGTATTTTAAGACTCTGTCAGGTGATGCTGCAAAATCCATTGAGACTCACACACACACACACACACACACACACACACAGAGAAGCTGTTATTGTTCATAACGTCCGCATGGGGGTTTCATCTTCAGCACAATTTAGCAGTGCAGACATCTGCAAGCACTGCAAATCCACAGAGGGATGCAAATTTCCAATTGAAATTCACTGCACTGAAGCAGTCCTGCACAGAACAAGGGCATGTCTGATCACAAGGAAACAGCGCTGTGTGGAACTAACGCGAAGCGAGGGATGCCGAGGCCAAGGTCAGAGGAGCGTTTTTTTTTTTTTCAGATCATCAGGTTGCGTTTTTTGTGCCCATTACAAGTACACTTTTGGAGACATGTAGCACTTATTTCTTTGCTACTTAATAGAAATGTTGAGAATGAAAGAACTGAGCACAGTGGAAATTAGCAGAAAAATAATGGTTCCCTCAGTGATACTACTTAGAAGTCGTGCCACATGTTTACTGCCTGCTCGTGACATTTATGAGTTACGGTCTCTGTCACTGTCCACCATCACTGACAACAGTTCACCTACTGATGCTGTCAGTGGAGCTGTGACTGGAATCATCCACAGGTTCGAACCATGTCAGAACACCTGAAGCTAAAGAGGTTAAAGAGGATTATTTTGTATGGATTTAAATCCCAGTTCCAAAAAAGTTGGAGTGCTGTGTGAACTATAGATAAGAACAGAATGTGACGATTTGCAAACCTCATAGATGAACATTTTCACCACAATATGACATTGAAAAACATCAAATGATGAATGTGAGAACATTTTAAATGTTATCTATCGATTAATCTATTAGTTTATCCTGAATCTGATGACAGAAACACACTAACTGGTCGGGAATGGGGCAACAAAAGTCTGGAAAAGTAAGTGGTACTAAAATAAAACTACACTTCAGCACTACACTACAAATCATCATAAGATTCAGAGAATGTGGAAACATCTCTGTGTTAAAGGGACACGGATGAAAACCAGTATTGGATGTCTGTGGTCTTGGTGCCCCGAGGTGGCACTGCATTAAAAAAAGGTCGTGATTCTGTCATGGAAATCACTGCATGGACTCTTCCAGAAATCATTGTCTGTGAACACAGTTCAACGTGCCAATCACAAATGCAGGTTAAAGCTCTATCATGCAAAGAAGAAGCCATATGCGATCCAGAAGCACAGCTGTCTCCTCTGGACCAAAGCTCGGCCAAATATTGTGCAATGTATGTAAACTTTTGAGCCTTCAGTCTTGCACTGTATGTTATGATATCTGGCTCTTTGACTGCAGACTATCCACATGTGTATGAACAATATGATACACATGGGAACTGCTTAGGTTTGATTTATATATATGTATATATTCTAAAATTTGCTTATAACCGCAACCTTGGATTGGATAAAGCTTGTTTGGTTCAGTTGAAAATAGACACAGAGACAACAGAAACACATTGGAGAGTTTGGTGTGGAGACAACATTTTAAAACACCATGTTAAAGTGTTTTAGTTCAAACTACCATCAGTGTTTCTTGAGTAGAGCGATTGGAAAATGGCTATGTAAGGTAACGGTTGTAATAGCTCCAGGTGTCCACGGGGAGGCGGCATTCCCTCCGCTTTGCCGCCGCTGCCTTGGTAACGCACCACCGGAGAGCGTCACCACTTCCTGGAGCTCACGTTGTTGCTGACATCAGAGGCGCAGCTCGGGGGAGAAACTCAGCTCCTCAGTTCTGTAGTGTGTGTTGAGACAAGCGAAGCGCAGGTCGGAAAAAACTTTACTCTGCATCCCATCGGCAGCTGCAGTTTATTCTCCTCTGCAGGCACGACCTCCTGCTTTGGATTATGCACCTCTGAGAAGAGAAGCCCTTTCTGCCAAAGTACAGCTCGTTCATGTTGTTTCTGTGCTACAGTACTGAGCACAGTTTCCGGATTCCAGCTCACTGTTTTAGGAAGATTTTCCTCGCATCTTTCGGGATTTTTCCGCTGTTTATTGGTCATAAATTACAACCTAAAACCAAGTCAGCTTTATAAATCCTGCAGCCACAACCAGAACATGGACACACTTAAACAACAAGGTAAGATTTATTTCTCTTGCCCCCCACCCCCACCCACCCTCTGCTTACTTATTTGTCACTGTTTCCTGTTTACAGCAAATTAAATGCCTGAACAATAAAAAAAAAGAATTTGAGCTATTGTTAATTGTATGATCAGTGCTACAATGAATGTGCTAACAAAACGCAGACATGTTCACGTATATTGACAGCAGCCTTATTGGACAGGCCTTCTTGCAAGTGGAAACTGTTACTTGGACGGCCTCCAGTGGGTTTCAGTGCAACTGTTTCAATTGTGAATTTGAACAAGCCCATAATCGGCCCTTTACGAACACCACTGTTTGCTTTTGTGTGAGGAGAACTGATTCAATGTATTCCCTGCTGGAATAAAAGTTTAGAATTGATTTTAGAGGTTGTTTCCTGTCCAAAAAGTGCACTTTTCACGTGGTTCTAACAGTGTTAGAAGACATAAACTGCATGTGTGGAGATTTGTCTGATTTCTAAAAGTCATCGTCTGCAGGCTTGCAGACTCATTCATGGTTTGTCCATGTTTTGCTTTGTAAGTCCTCTGTGACCTCTGTGGTTCGTAGTGGTCGACTGAACAGTTTTTTTCTTGAAAGGTGGACTCATCTTTCGACTAACTATTTGTCTTCCAAGTCCCCGATTGTCGGTAATGTGCCGAGGCTGTTGTAAAGAATAAGTGATGAAGATGCGGTGTTCCACATGTATATTTCAGGTGGCAGATCACAGAGCCGTGCCAAATTAATTTAATCAGGCCTCATCTAATAAAATCAATCCGAGGTGCACTCACAAGACGGGAGCCGGAGAAGCGAACTGATGGATGAGTTTATCAGCACTTTGGAAGGCCCTCAGGCTCAGAAATAGTGGGAGAGGAACTGTCAGGTGGAAACCGCCCACAGATATGGTTGGTGTGCCTCTGGCAAAACAATCCACGGAGCTGATAACAGCACTGGATCCCACCGCAGATGCCACCAGAGACGGATAAAGGGAGTTTTTAATTGTGTTTTGATGGTACCAATAAAGAAAGAGGTCTGAAAGAAGAGTTAAGAGCTGGACTTTGTGTTCGCAGGTTGACTTGTTGCAAAGGTTGACAGGATAAGGAAAGTCTCGGGGTGTGTTTTCCGTGTTGCAGAGTGCACAGAAATGTGTAATGTGCTCCAGATGCCTCTCATACAGCCTATATTCTTATACCCACCTGACAGGCAACGATAACTCTCTTTAACACCCTTGCTGTCAAATTTCAGGACTGGCTTTGATGCGAGTTCATTAGCTGAGTGTTGTAATGAGAGTGAACATGACCTGGGCTCCGTTGCCATAATATGCTGGATTCTCAGAAACTTGACGGCTTGCCAGACGCCCACTGACCAGAAATCTGCTGGTCAAAGATTACAGTGAATCATATGGAGTGACTCATTATGGTCTCTCGAAGGCCTTTTTAAGATGTGGTTGCCCATTTATAATAGAAAATAAGAGACAAAGATTTACCATTAAGTGTGAGATACGAGTCTGGCTTAATCAGCCTTACTTGACTATTACAATACGAGAATTACTTAGTGCGAAACAATCAGTAAAGTCTTCCTGCATTCAATCAAAAACGTGCATAATTGTGCTGATATAATGGTCATGGACCAATAGCTAAATTCAATTAAGCCAGAACTGAGGCTTTGAGAAGAACATGTCGGTGGGATCCAAAACTGAGGAATGGTGAAGGACCATTGGTACCAACGCAACCCTTTTTAACGCTTCCAGTCCAATGAAACTTCCAACCTGTGATGTTATGGGCCACAGTTTCTGTGGTATCACAGTGAAGCCAGTGATCATAACTCCAGGCCAAATAAGACCAAATTGAACTGATTTGGTCTGATCTATTTTGCAAATAAAGTTTTGGGAATTTGGACCAAACATAAACAAGTTCAGAACTTCCATTCAGTCTAAATGGAATTCACGGGGACATTGCTCGTGTGACTGAACGTGCATCAAACCGGTGAACTTAACCAATCCACCTGGCATGTGGAACTGTTGCTGTGGTGGAAATGTATCAGTTTGGTTTATTGGTGGCTGGCTGCGTGGTTTCTCAACAGGACTGTTGTACAAACTGGTTCTCTGTTGGTCGACAGGCAGCCTGAGAGGATCAAAGGAAGGGAGAAGCAGGCAGAGAGACAACCATCTGTCTATGCAGCAGTCCTGTCTTTATGGTAGACCAGCGCATGAGATGTCATTTCTGAATGAAATACGTTTTGCTCAGAGATCCGAAACGGTGTATATTTCAAATTAAGTGCTTATTTACTGCTTTACACGAGCATTGGAACATTTCCCCCTCATATTCCGAGTTAACCTGTAAATACATCACATGTAATAAACATTTCACAATGTGGCTAGGAAGCCAAGAAAATCTGGCTTTAGTACGCTTTGAAATTAGCCTACAGCAGAACAGAATGGAGACAAAGTGAAAGGCTCGAAGGGAGTCAGTCTCGGTCACCTTTTTTTTTTTTCTTTTTTTAAATTTAATCTGTGAAAGTGCAGTGAGGTCCAGCCCCCGCCGCTCCAGAAACTCAGAGGAAGTTGTCCCGATTGAGCTTTGTCTGCACGGCCTGTCTGGCTGTGAGGACAATGCCATCAGCAGCAGTGGAGCCCGAGGCCTCGAGGACAGCTGGATAGACGACACACACACAGGCAGGCTGGGTCATACAATAACACTGAGGACGAGTGTGCGTACACAGTCGTGTAAAAGACTGCAACAGGCCAGGCGTTGCAACTACGCTCCTGCTGCTTCTCATGTATTTTGTATGAATATATGAATTAAAAAAGAGAGGCCAATTCTCAGAGAAGATGGATTAAATCAGCAGGGGAGAAATGAATCGAGTCATTTTTGATTTTTCACTGTCACGTTCCCTCAGCCTCTAAAAGGCCCAGAACCGATGCGCTCTTCATGGATAAGTAGCTGGGTGGCAAAGCTCAAAGATTTTCTCGATTCCCGATGACCCACAACTGTTTCTGAGTCCCCGTCTCGTGAAACGGGCTTAAAGTCTATGAGCTGTGTCTCTGCATGGCTGCATTTGGGTGGAGAAACACAATGAGCAAATGTGCTTGTAATAGCACGTCACCTCATAATGGAAAAGATAGCTTACTTTACAGATTGCGCGGATTCCTCTCAGTTGGAGAATATGGTCCTGGTGATCCAAGGAGTGGGTGTATTGTGGACGGCAGGAGGATAACTCGTTCAATCTGGCTATTTTTAGCCGGTGTTGCATGGTTGATGATGACTGCAGACAGATCAACTCTGAGCTAATAGAGCCTTACGGTTTCAATGAAAAACATCCTGTTTCAGTGGAGTTTCGTTGGTACCACTGGACACACTTTGGATAGTAATTCTACCACTTTGTCCTGCCGCTAACACAGTTTCCATAGAATAGCATTGTTCCAGAACAGGATAGATGAATCATCTGCATACATTTTAATAGGATATTGACATTTGTGAATATTGTGTGCTTTGTAAGACCACAGGATTAAACCCTAACAGCTCATCTGGCAGCTCTCTGACTTCTAACAGTGTCTTCTAACATGCTGTTGGATAAAGATCACCATGAATGTAGCGTTCCGCATACCTTTTTTCCCCCCCATCACCTCAGACTAATCTTGCCTTTCATTTCTCACCTTTTGCATCATTCACAGGCAATTTTTAGAACGATCAGATCAGAGGTTTGGTGTGGAAATACCTGAAGTTCAGCAGTTTCTGATGTACTAAAACCAGCCTGTCTGGGACAAATAATCATGCCGCGTTCAAAGTCACCTTTGTCTCCCGTACCGATCCTTGGTTTTCACTGCAGCAGACTCGATGCGATCTATTGTTCCCCTTTTTTTCCCCTGACAGGATCACCAGTGAAAATATGTTTTAGCCTTAGTGAGGCTTAGTAGTTTGTAATATGAAGAGATCGGTTTACATTCAGTCATACCTGCTGTGTCTCTAACTGCCCGTGCACTCGCATGACAGCCCATTTATAGATGAAACAGAAGGTACAAATCCATAAATAATGGCTTCACCTCCAAAGGGAGATTCCTTTATTTGAAATAAAACATGGATTTTATGCCAGATGACGGGAAGAACCCTCTTGATGTGCTGTAGTCATTAAGCTTTGTGTCCCATTGAAGAACTTGGACCTCCTCTCGGCAATAACTCCTGTGAGACAAAGCAAGGGGAGCCAAGGTTAAGATAAATGAGTGCTCGTGCCCCCACGTGGAGTGATGTTCTCCTGCTCACTCTTTCCTAATAACACAAAGTCCTCAAGAGTGTCCCTGCTCAGAAAGCCCTCAGCGGACGTCTTGGCGATCAAGGGGACGCGCGATTGTCTTACTTCCCAGAATCAGTCAGAGTAACCCTTCTGACTCATGTGGGATGGCCACAGCATAGTCTTGGCCAGCGTTCAACAGACAGGACACCCCCGCCGCTGACCTTTTTAAAAGAGTAAGTCACCTAAATAGCTGTGGCTCACTAATCACCCTTCGCTTCCTGACTTGAGTTGCAATACCGGCGGCCCACTGAGTGTTATGACGTCAGGTGTGATGCAGCGTATGAGGCAGCCCATCAGCTGGTCTTATGACATCTGATATAAGTAAATAACTTCACATAACAGCCAACAATTTCAGTCTTGCTTTTGATGTTTGGATGTATTAAATCTGCTATTTCAGGGGATCCACAGACCTCCGTTTCCTTCTATGTGAAAGAGCTATCTTTAGCTTGCTTCATGTCTGTATTAATTGTTCACTCTTGCTGTTAAAAATGACACAAGACAAGCCTGTTTGTTCAATGTATATTTATAAGAAGCATGAACAGAGCTTTGAGGAAAATGAGTTAAGGAAAGTGTGTTAGATTTGGATGGATTTCCAGTCCTGGAGCTAAGTTAAACTGACCTACCCCTTGTTTTGGTTCCTTATTTACTGCACAGATTTCAGAGCAGTATTATTTTCTCATGTAACTCTCGGCAAGTTTTCCCCCAAATGTCAAAATACTCCTGTAAATGTTTGAAGGCCAGTCGTGCAGTTTGAGCCGCCCCGGCCCTGATAATAAGCAGGTTTTCCTTTAAGCGGTTAGAGAAGTGGGTAACTGTCAAAATTGATTTTCCACAGTTGGTCCCAGTGAAAATCCGAGCTCTTGGGAGCAGCACTCCCCAATCCTCAGTGGGTCCTCTGTTGTATTTGCGATTGTTGGACCATGGAAACCCGGCGAGCCACTCAATGTTGAGAGCTTGACCTCTGAAATGGTGATTTCTCTGGGACTCCACGTGAATGATGTCAGACATGAGGTCGTACTGCTCAGGCCACCTGGCAGCTGGAAAGCAGACCCAGCAGTTCTCTAATCTTAAAAGGGAGTGTTTCCCTTGGAGATGAAGGCCAACGTCATACTGTTTACTTGGTTAGTGAAGTGATGTAAGAGCTGAAAGAGGTTAAGTGCATGCTCACGATACATCTTCTTCCAATCATGTCAGCAAGAATAAAAATTCAGCTGGGGTTTGAGGAGTTTGGCTCTGCTTTGTCTGGCTCGTCTGAAATTCCATCCTGTGCTTTCTCCTTTTCCTTGATTAACTCTTACTGGTCCTTTCGTGCTGTGACAGATGAGAGGCCGCCGCTGGTGTAGCATTTGCCCGCCTGGTGATCTTTTGCCATATTAGACAACGAAGTCTATCACGGTGTCCGGAACACTCCTGGATAGCGTTTGCAGTTCGGTCTTACACGCGCAGACAGTCTGGTCTCTGAGGACGTGTGGCTGCTGAGCAACACGAGCGGGTGGCGATTGAGCATTTGATCTTCCAACAAGCGGGGCTGTCACATTGCCCGCCCGCCAAGAGGTGTGTGGAGAATTGGGCTGGCGATCAGTGGGCACCACTTGCCCAGCATCATGCTGGGCAGAGGGGCGAAACAGATGGACCATCTGGTGACTTGCTGGCACCGGACTGAGCCGCCTGTGTGTGCATGTGTGTGTGTGTGTGTGTGTGTGGCATCAACAGACTGGGCGGCATGATGTTGGAAGACCACCTGTCTTGTGGCTGTTCCTCATCTCTTTTATGTGCGGTCAGCGGCAGCAAACAAGCACAGCCTGATGCAGATCTTTGCTGTGACGTATTTCTTTTTGCTATTCATGCCATGCTTTTAGAATCCTTGTTTATCGAGTTAGATGGTCATAATGTGACATGTTTAAATCACTCTGCTTTCATACAGTTCATTGAACCATTTCTTCCCGTACCACCACATTCATCCTGTTGAATATTAGCTTTCTATTCGCTTCTTTGTGTGCACGGACACTGTGTTACCCTGAAACTCTGCCGGCATCCTGTGACTCTGCCCTTCAGGCTGTAAATCGCTCTCGTGTCTGTCTTTATTGCTTTTTATGAAAAGTTTTCTGCCTGACAGAGAAAGTGAGCGACTTTGTGTCTCTGGAGACGAGCTGAAGAGTTTATCTGTGCTGAATATTTGGGGTAAGAGAGACCAGCTGCACACAGTGCACACAGGTCGCTGGAGATAGCCGAGCAGATCTGAAATATGCCGAAATACCTCCAAATGTAAATCTCAAATTTCTTTCTCTGTTGCTGTGTTCTTTCTGTATTTTATGGTGTGTTTTCTGTGGCGGAGAAGTGCAAGTTCCAACAACTTTGAACAAAACACAACAACAGAACCCAGTTGCTGCTTTTTCTTTGTTTCATTGTTGTTTGAAAAAATCCCCAGTTTTGGGAAACACTGTTTTGTGAGACGTTGCTGTCTTGTGTTTTTCTCCTCAGCTGTTGTGTCTTCCTTTTCTTTCTGCCGTTTCTTTTGTGTTCTTGTAGTTTTGTGTCACCTTGCGTTTCCACGGCACTTTGTGCCCGAGCGTGCTCCCCTTGACAGCGACGTGCTCCGCCTTTTGAAAGAGATTTCGCTCGCTGCAAAAATGAATCAGGAAATATCGCCACGGCAGCGAGGTCTGTAGCCACCCACCGTTGGCTCCGTCATTGCTGCTGAGACACTATAGTGTGTCAGACTGTAGCCACTGACAACAGTAGCTGTGATTCTGTGCTGTGTTGCAACAGGCAGCCATTAGCAGCTACTTTTCAGATTACTCAGCCATAACCACCAGTGAGCTGTACTGTAAGATGAAAATATAACTTATTTTTCTAAGAAATCAAATTCACACCTGCTTCATTTAATGACACTGGGAATTTTTCAGTATGGGTGCAATTTTTCATCACTAATATTAGCTGCAGCCTTAAAGATAATATAATGCTGTGGCATTTGCGGTATTGCCTCACATCTCAGATTTAAGCCTTTAGTTCTTTTGGCCTTCTGAGGCATGCAGAAAGACCTGTACGGGCCTTTCGATTGATGCTCTAATGTGGAACACATCAGCTCATGACCACAATATCAACACACAGCTGTTTGTCTTGTTCCTGTTCCTCTATTTTCTAATTCTGCAAGCAAATGTTTCTCACAGCATTTGTGTGAGAAATATCTGCAAGTAGACTGCAAGCAAACATATCAGCAGGCTGAAGCATGAGGCAACGGTTTGCTCCACACTAACAAAGGGTGCATCATCTGCAAAACGGCCCCATTTCCTCCTCCGTGTGATAAGTAAATGAGCGTTCTGCTTTTCTGGTATTTCTTTTAGCAACTTGGTGCGTAAAGAAGGCATTGCATTTGTTATTCAAAAGCCTATGGTCCTTTTTACAGGCTGGATTACAAGCTTCTTGGCTGTTGAGTCGTTGCTTTTCAAAGAAAAAAAAGGATATGTCAGTCTCAGGAGAGCAGGGTAAAGAAAGATTAAAAAAATAACAGAAGTGGGGACGCCGATGTGGAAATAAAAGCTTTGTGTTGATACTGCCACCTGCGTCCTGTTTTGTCATTGTTTTTGTGCAATCGCAGAAATATTATGTGCTGCGAGCTGAAGGAGAAGAGAACAGTTTGGGCATGTTTGAAAACCTGTTTTTTCTTCTTCTTTTTTTTTTTTTTTGTTGCTCTCAGGGTGAAGTCTTCGTTTTCAGAGAGGATTTGAGCTCTGTGCTCGAGTTCAACAGGGTCACTTCCTGATGATGACAGTAAACATGGGTGAGTAGCAGATTGCTTATACAGTCTGTACATTCAGCAACATGCCTACATCTCACACTTCCTCTGGGAGAAAAAAATAACACGTGAGCGAGGAAACGTGTTAAAAGGCTGTTCATAGTTGGACCATTTCATTACACGGTCATTTGTGGAAGTATCTCCCACCCCGATTCTGAAAGCCGTACTCCGATTTTTGGACACTTTTGAAAATTGAAAGGCTGAACACAAACAACCAATCAGACATTCCGAGTGCTTATTTGTATTCACACCAAATGCATACCAAATGTGCATAAAAGTAAACGTACGAGCGCTTTTGAACACACACACACACACACACATAGAGAACTTGTCCACACAACAATGTAGCTCCACGCTTATTGTGTTCCTCCAGACAATACACTATATTTTCTCCTGTGGTATATTTTTTATGTGTACGAGACCTTGAGGCCTGGAGGAGCTGAGAGTTAAGCCTGTTGCTTAGTAAACAAAACCCAAAATATCAGATCAATATCTTTTGGTCATTCTTTCCATAAAATTCAACGTGCATGACCAGCCTTCATAACAGGCTGCATATTTTGGGCCAATTCACAGTGTGATCCAAAAGCATTGTTGTTTTTTTTCCACAGATGACGGTCTCCAAAATGGACCTGGACAGCACAGGAACACACAAGGTAATCTCTCAATAGTCAAGCACTAGGGCCTGATTAAGTCAAAGGAATGGTGTGAAATAGGCTTATTGGTGTTAAATGAGGTAAATCAGGAGCCAGTGTGAGAGACGGTTAGCTTAATTTAGCTTAGCTTAGCTTAACTCAGTTTAGCTTAGCATAACAACTAGTGACGAGGGACAAGTTGCCGCAAGTGGGCAACCTGCTCACGTCTCTGACCTTTGTCCAAAATAAAAATAAATTACAACAAGATAGACAACCTGCCCAGTAAAGAACAACAACACCAGAAAAAATGCTATTAAAAAAAGCTATAAAAGCTGTTAATTAAGGCAATAGGTTAGTCTGAAGTACACTAAGCCTCGACTGTCTTTCAATTATCAAATAAACAGGAAAAATGTACTAATAGGTGAGCAACAGAGGTGTAAGTAGATGTATTCCTGGGCTGGAAATAGAGCCATGCTAGCTGCTCAGTTCAGTTTTTTTAATTTTTTTTTTATCAAAGGTGTTTTCAGATTCCCACATTCCCACATGACAATTTGTTTTATTATAGGTTAAATCCATGGATACAGTGTGTTCATTCATCAGATTACCATTTACAATGAGTGCATTTTAATCCTGCGTGATTGTTTTTGTATGGAGATTATGTATTAATTTTTGTGCTGTGCTATTTATTACAAAATGTGTCCATGTACAACGCACAGATGGAATTAAGCAAGATCGAGCAACTGCAGAAACCTGAAAAAGGAGTCGCCACAGAGAAAACCAGCTAGCTAAAAACAGCTATTTTTCCAGCAACCTCTTCCAATTTTTCCTAACATTTAGATGCTAAGCTTTAGATAACATTCATTCAGTTGTGGTACCTACAAAAAAAATAGGTGTCGGTACAAGAATTTCCTGTTCTGTGAGTATTTGCATAGCGTTTCAATTGCCCCCAACGCTAGTGGCCTCCAATAGCATAGCCTGTTAGGAGGCACACGACCCATGTAGCTTCTGTAGTGCTTTCACATTGTTCTTTGTGTGTCATATGTTGTACAACAAGAACACGGTACAAAAGATGTGTAGTATTTTATTGATACAGTATGTGTCAGGGATGCTTGCAATATTTGACTTCCTAGCTGTTGAGTCACCGGCATCAGTTGACACTTGCAACCTAATCACCTAAGTTTTCCTCTGTTTTGAGGGGCGTCTGTTAGAATTTTTCCGACCGGTACCAGCGAATAAAATACATATGTGTGTAGTTGGGGAAAATATTATGAATAGCTGGGCACGTTTATTAAATCGTTGTTGCAGCATAGTTTCCAGTAACCCAAAGCTCCTTACTTTTCCATCACAGTAGTGGTAATGTAAACCGTTTCAGGCTGAGAGAAGGAATGTCCCAGTCGTCACATACTGAATGAAACAATCGCCAATGAGTTTCAGCACAGATCTTGTGTAAACATGAATTGCTCAACGATTGTCACACACCTAAAATACCTTACATTACATCAGAGTTTTCATGAAAGATTAACCAAGAAGGTCAAACATTACATGCATAAGCTGTTAAATTGACTGCGCCATGGTTTCGGCAAACAGCAAGTTGTGCAGAGATGTAGCTTTCCAGTGTGCCTAGCTTGCGATAGCTGGTGTGTGTGCATCTACGTGTGTGTTGTGTGAGAGATTGGACCTTACTGCTGCCACAGAGTGAGGACACATTTGGCTCCAGCTGCTAATCCTGCCGGATGCCTTTGCCATGATGTGTCTCTCTGCGTCAGGAAATCCCCTCAGAGTCTTCATTCAGATAGCTTGCCTCACTCATGCTCACAGCCGCTGCCTTGCTGATTCCTACACTCTATTTATTAGGTGGTAGGCTGCAGAATGAGCCTCTTAAAGCCAGGGCTATTCTCCAAACAAGCTTGAGGCAGTACTGTGTGCCTGCAGCTTCAGCTCACTGATGTTTTAGCAGCTCTTGCTTCAGCTTGAGCTGCAGCTACAGGTCAATATCTGCATGTCAGCCGTCTTATACCGGAGTTCCTGATCCATTTAGTCTCCTGCCACTATTTAAGTTCCTGGCATTAGCTGGGAAAAAGACAAGAGAGGGGAAAAAAAAGAAGCAGAGTGATGATGCAATGTCCTGCAATCTGCCTTCATTGTGTAATGTTGCTCACTCTGCCTGGCTTCCTGGAATTCCCCCCTTTTCTTATGCTAGTCACATTTAACCCAACGAAAGCCCAGGAAATGAGCTGCAGGTATCACAATGTGTCGACATAACAGAAGAAACAATTCTTGGTCACATTGACATGGTGTCCCTGAAGTTTCTGAAGCCGGTTTGTCAGGCTGACTCCGGCAGGGACGTGACGTTGGTGTGTGAGCTGGTTGCTTTCCACTGTGCTGGTGGTTAGCCTCGGCTGGCAGGCCGAGGACCAGGCCTGGGTGATGTAATAACTTCATTTATAGGCCAGCTCTGTGCACCACCACGCATTTCTCACACTCTCACTGCCCCTTATGCCTCCCTCTCTCCCCTCACTGCTATTATCCATAGGCTACAGAGCAGGCCTCAGCCACACAAACACACACACACACACACAGATCCACGTGCAGGCCTCTGTTTGTTTTGTATCCTTGACTGCGAGTGCACAGGATAGTCTGGAGCTCTGAGCCTGTGGAGACAGAACTGAAACAACTCCTGTCACCAGGGAGGCTGTGATTGTGAGGAGTGAGGATGGAAGTAGTATTTACAAGCGTTCTGGTCGGGATTGATTGCTTTAGTTTTTTCAGACTTAATTTCTTTTCTGGTTGATGATCAGTTTTGAGCCTTGAAATATTATTCAATCCATTCAGCAAGCAGTCGTAGCAGATGCTTTTAGTTGTCTCTGGTTTACAGAATAAATGGTCAGTGCTGAAAGTGGTGATTAGCCTTTTTAACTTCACGGTTTACCCAGAGCAATCAACAACAGCCATTAACGCTAAATTCATTCGCTGCAAAAGAAGCAAAAAAAAATAGATAAATCTTTTCATCAGAGTGGCAATGGAAAAACAGTGTCCCCCCTTGTGTCCTGAGTCAATCAAAAATCCATTAATTTCCTGATGTGGAGTCATAACGTGGTTTGCCCTGCTCTGTATTCAGAACAGAGACAGTGATTCAGTTCCTTCCTGTTCGAAGAGGACAGGCTTGGGCTAGCAGTTAGTCATCCACCACGGCTGACTGTATATGTTATATCTAGCCAGGCTTCCTCCCTGAGCTGGTACACGGACCATAAAGTGTTTAACTGCTGCACGATGGAGGGAGTTAACTTTAGATATTTCTGCCCGTGGAGGTGCGTGCGCCGTTTCCACATGTAGGTGTAATTTCCTTCGTTATTCTGTATTTATCTGATCTCTTAAACACGCTCATGGAGGGGGGAAACAAAGGTAACTGTCTCATAGTTAGTTATTTTTTACAAATAAACACCCACAGTTGCTGCCAAAAGATGTGCACTAATAAGGCAGGTTATCTGCATGACAGGAAATGCATGTTGTACTGAACTTGATGTCATCTTGGTGCCTTGGCTTAATAAAACAGCCAATAGGTTTGCCTTAATTGTCGCCTGTCACTTTTAGAATATCAGTCATCACTCCACTTGTTGCACTTGTGGCAGATACATAGTGGGTGCGACTTTTCTTATCGCTCTGCGTTATTTAGTTTTTCTGAAAGTACAGGGAGTGTGCTGCTGTGTGTTCTTCCTTACTCTGCTCCAGCTGCTATGTTGGGATAGTCAAACAAGACCTCCAGCTCTGTGGTTGGCTGCTGATGCGGCTGGACCTCACTTGATGGTGGCTGGTTGACCTGAGCAGAGGCCAGAGTAGCGCTATGTGTTTTTTTGGGGGGGTTTTTCGGCCAAGAGAGCTGGTGGGAGATGTTTTCCAGAAAAACGAAAGTTTGAGTGAAGAGCAGAATATCACAAAGGTCAGACTGGGAGAAACTTATGACCGTAGGTGCATATTAAAGTTGAAGATGATTCTTTAACAACTAAGTTTCTAGGCTGCCACATAATAAAATCTCACCAAAGGTCAGTTGTTACGTCAGTTGATACTTTGACGGGCTTAGTCCTTTGTTCAGTGATGTTTTAAGGACCTCTCTGTTCTCCAATCATCTACGAGCTTTTGCTCACGCCAAAGATCGTGCAGGTGGAGGTGAGATCGAGTCAGCACAAAATGCGTTTGGGTTATTTGTTAATTTGATTCTTGCGGTGGCCTATTCCCATTTTTCTAAGCCCGTTTCTCTGTTTTCTAAATGCAAGGACACAGCCTTGACTTTGAGAAGCACATAATAGTAGTTTAAAATAGCTGATTTCAGCGTGTAACTGTGGTGAAAGTAAATGGAAACTTGCCTGCAGTGTTTCAGGACTTCATGCCCAACTTAAAAGATTTACCCTATAAATGAAGTATCGCTGCTTGTGCTTTACTTGACATTTCTAGATTTTTTTATTTTACAAACCGGAGCTCTGGTTTTTGAAAGGGCGAAAGAAAGCAGCAAAGGGAGAAAGCCGTAATCGGTGCATTTTGTAAATTGATCGTTTGAACGTGAGTCATGTGACCCCTGGTTGAACCCAGACTGACCTTCTGTCGGTGAACAGCTGGCGTCCGGAGGGAAAAAGATCAAATGGCATCTCAGACCCCATGCTGCCTGTTTTATCCCAGCAGCTATTCATCAGACTTTCCCAGTGGTCTATCATTATTATAGTTTTATTATATTATAATACGTATGTATATATGAGTTATTCTAAAGAATGTGGTATTTCCTGCAGGTGCTGTCTGTGTTGCACACACCTGCCCAGTGGGGAAAAAAAAAATGTGTGTGTGCTTGTTTTTATGTACATTCATCATTCATCCGAGAGGGGCTGAGGTCAACGACCTCTTCTTTCTATCGTAAGCACCACGCTCAGATAATTGCTTCCATTAATGTCTCTTGATATGGTAATGTGTGACACACTCATCTGCATGATTGCTGCGTTTGCTCGCAGAGAGAGTGTGTGTGTTAGTGAGTTTGTGTGTGGCAGAATCTGACAAAGGGAGATTGGCCCGACGCTGAGATCTGGCTCTCTGGTAACCGGCTTTCAGAATGAATTTTAAGGCGCTGACGTGCACTAGACTTGACACGTTTTACAGATCGAGTGCGATTTGTGAATGTGAAACTTTCTCTTTGACTTGCTCTTCTTGTTTAGCCTGCAGCTACTTTGACTCTGAATCAGTCAGAATTTGGCAAAAGAAAGGCTCAGTTTTTGTCTCAATTCCGTTCCTGAAGTATCTACAGTGATACGGGATGAAATATTGAAGTGCTTATTAACCGAGCTCCAGGCGACCACATTGCCCTGTGCGACAGGCAGTAGATACACCTCTTGCATAATTTAACACGGCTGCTTCTTTACAGATTTTGCACACAGAATACAGAGTTTGAGGAATGGTCAGCATTGCCACCTGAATCAACAGCATCAGATTTCCCCTCTGCAATCATGCCAAAATAGTGATAAAGATCAGTTAAGACGATGTCCGGCACGCTGTTGTGCAGAGAAAACTTGTATTTTCAATTTTTGCAAAGAATACATTGTTCTTATTAGGTAAGCGAGAAACCGCTGGACTGTTTCCATCAGTGGAAACTCCACAGATGGTATGAGCACAGGAAGTAGCAGACCAGGTGTTGCCTCGCTGCCTGGTCTGAGCCAACACAGGCCTCAGCGCCAGCCAAATGAGAAAAGATCAGATTGAACTCATCCACAGCACTCGAAATGCAAACAAACACTCGCAATGGCGCCTCACTTTGTCAAGTCAAGCGAGCTCAAAGCCGAAAGCTTGAAAACAGTTAAGAGATGTCAGTTTCTGTTCCTTTGAGGGGTTTTCTTGTAACCGCTGTGCACCTTCTGCCCTTAGACGACGAGGAGGCGCTCAACTCCATCATGAAGGACCTGGCAGCCCTGGGCCGCTGCTACACCCAGCACAACAGCCACAAGCCCAAGAACAGAACTTTACTCTACAAACAGGTACACGTTGTTACGCCTCGTCTGCTCCACGGTGCCAAGATGAGTCACTCACAACCTCTTTAGGCTTTAGATTTGATGGTCAAAAGTTGGTATTTTTTGCCAGAATATGTCTAGGTATAGGGCCTCGGCGAGTGTTGAGGTCATTTCAGGAGATTGTGCAGCGCGGTAACATTGGTGTCCGTTTTATAGAAGAAAAAAAAACAGCTGGATAGAAACGTAAACATGTGAGAGTTTGATTGATTTGCAGGAAAGAAAACGCACACCTTTAGAATCAACCGTGACTCAGTGGGACCACGTGTTTAAGCAAACAAAGCTTTACAGCCTTCGAACCGGGAGAACATTGCATTGTGAAACACTTCACTTTAAAGCTGCCATGAATCCTTCTCGGTTACAGTTTATTAAGTGGTTCCCTCGCACCTTAAATCGTCATTCTGGGTTGAGACAAAGTGCGTCAGCCCCTCTTCCTTTTTGAAAGGACTTTGCTGAACAGACAGTTTGCGGGCTGTTAAAGTCGGGTGAAGGTTGAGAGAACGAGACAAAAAGCAGCTTATTTTGAGTCTAATTCAGCCCCGTTAAATGACGCTAATTTGAGACGAGATTGTATTTGCTGCTAATCGAAATGTGAAAATCCACTCGGTTCAGTAAGTCAGATGTGACCCAATGATTTCGATTTCAGTGAGAGAAGATTAGAAACCAAACGGACGCGCTTTTCGACAGCTTATCACTCCCCGTGTTTCTAATGTTTAAGTCCTGTCTGTTACCTTGTGTCGCTCTCACAAGTTGTTTCCCCCGTCCATTTGTTTCCTGTCTGTGGAATGATAATTGGCGAGTCCTCTTAAAGCAGCGCTGTTTATGATGAGACATAAACAAACAGCGAGGAGCAGAGAGAGTTTCCGCTCGGAGCGCTGTTTTCCTGGGGTAAAACCCCCACGTTTCACCCAATCTGCTGCACTGATATGATGACAGTGTTAGTTTATCACAATGACCTCATGCAGACTTACAGGCTCCTCCAGATTCCTGCTCCCTTTGCTAATGACTTTGAGGAGAATACATGCAGCAGAATGCCATCGTTGGGGTTGATTTGAGGGATAATGTTGTCTCTGTGCGGCACGTGAAAACAGCAATATAAACATATAAACCGTGCAGCGTTTTAATGCTTTTTGTCACTTAAGTTCCTTGTCCACTTTCACTTATTCATCTCAACAAATCCAATATACAACCATGAATCATTTTAACTTTCCACTTGCATGACTCCCCTCTGTTGTTATTGTTCCTCTCAACAGGATTTAAGAGTCAAGCTGGAGCATGAGAGAGAAAAACGGTATGTTGGAACCTCTGTTTTGTTTTTTCAACTCTTCTGTCCAAGCCTTAACTCTGTAGCTCGGATCCGTTTTTGTTATGCTTTGCCATGCCTTGGATTTTGTGTCTGAGGGAGGAAATCACACTTACATGCCGGAGCGGCATAAAGAGAGGGAAAATTCCTACTCTGACATTTAGCCGAGGCCCTGCGTTTCAGACTCGCTGTGAGAAGGGGGGGAAGAAAGACACGGAGGGCTGGGTGGAAGGAGCGCTCAAAAAGACAGAGCCAAGTGCTTCAGTTCAGTGTCCAGTCTTTCAGGCACACCCCAAATTAATATTTCATCGTTTCCTTGTGCTTTCTCTCTGTCCTTCACATCCTTCATCCGGCTCTCTCTCTCTCCCACCACCAGCTTCAAAAGAAAGACCAGAGTTAGGGAGACTGTATGGAAAGGTGCTTTACTGTTTGTTCATCCCGTGGGAGCACCCAGTGTAAATAACAGATCTGGTGACTGGAGCAGACTCTCTATCCTTTTCTCCCAAGACTGGTATTGCAGCTCTCTCCTTCCATGTTTGGATGCTTGGTGAGCCGTGTAGATTCGGCCTTCAGTTTTGCATCCTCAGTTACTTTGTCGCAATAGCGATGCAACAGTCGATGTTTCTATGCATACTTTTGAAATATTGTACGAGGCAGCATGACACGATTTGGTTTCCCAGAGGCAGTAATACGATGCGATCGGACACGTCGCAACATGATATGATACCATACGATGCAGTTAGTCTTGGACTCGGATGTCGCACACGTAAAAACGCAGGAGCGTAACCATTTTTTAAAATTTCCACTTTTCCAAAGCTATTCACCAACCCCTGTTTACATGCATGTTGTTCACATCATCACAGAATACACCCCCAAAGAGGCAACTGCTTTATACCGTCCATCACTGCTGCATCATAATGTTTGCACTGAATGCCGTTGTGCTTCACTTTACCTTTTGAAGCCTTTCTTATCTAAAAAGGCCCATCAGTGTCTCTATTAATGACGTAAGCAGAACCGTGGCAGAGGTGGGGAAGCTATGGACTCAGCTTTGGTTACAGAAGCATGAATAAACACCCCCGACTAATTTGACTTGCACAGTCCCCCACATCTGTACTGACGTCAGTTACCCAGATCAGAACAGCTCTCTGCTTTGTGGCAGTATCTACTCTACAAGGTCTGTCAAGGTTTTAATAAGTTCAAATAAGACTGAAAATAAGGAAGTTTATTTAAGTTTGGACCTGGTCACCCTGTTCATTTTCTCGTTGTGCAACTTTTCTGCCACCTTCTGATGACTCTACGTGGCATAGTTTATTCACTCCAAACTAGCTAAACATGTCTAATTTATTCAAGTTTACATCTAATTCTCTTAAGAATGAAATGTGAAACGCAGCCGATGAAATCCCTTGTTTGTCAAGCCACAGAATTACTCCTCACGGAGAAGAATTAGAAGCACAGAGTGGTAAACTGACCAGAACCTACCTGAATAATTGCCTTGAGTTACCAGAATATAGACTAAAGTAACAGACCTTGGCTCGGTGATTAGAAAGCTGCAGGCGCGCGGGAGTGAGAAGAAAAGGGAAGCAGCACGTTCCTCCAGCACACTACAGCCTCACACTGGGCCTCTCCACTTTTTCACAGCCCTAATTGGCTACTGCTGAGGAAGAGACAAGTTTTTCATGTTCCCGTCTCACTGTGTTTCTGCCTCCCTCTGCTTTCTCTGTCTCACGGTTCTCTCCTCTTTCTCATCACACCGCTCTCTTGGCGAAGGAAGCCCACGGTGGGGGAGACCATTTAAAGACTCGAAAAGACAATTCTTTGTCATCGAGTCAACTCGCAGTCATCCTTCTCTTGTTATGCTATCGGCTAGCTTTCTCTGAGCTGCACTCGTCCGAACTTTGACTTCTTTCACATAGGTTTAGAGTCTTATCAGCTCCCGGAGTAAAATATTGATGTCCAAGTGAAGCATCGGGATAAATCAAATATTCATTTAAAGGAGCTACGATCAATATTTCTTTCTATCCGCAAAGTGTGAGAGTGTAAAAATGATCACCTTCTGCTGCCACTTTCAGCAGCTCTATTGGAGCTTTTAGCATCATTCAGCTCATTGTTTAGCTCTCTCTTTGTTTTGATTTATTCTCCCTGCTTATATGCAACCCCCCCCCCAAAAAAAAGGTTGATATTCATAGCTTGAGAAGTACGTTGAGAATATAATGGACCATTAGCAGCAAGAGACCTGGCTAACAACTGGACTCGCATTCTTTCACGTCTGCTGGATGTGCAGTAACCATCGTTTGCTGGCACCTTTGCCATATTGGCCGAAAAAGTGCTAAGAATGCAAGATCCGAACAGTGGCATCGATTACAACAGCAAAAAAGAAAGCTTCCAGGGTTTTTCAGTGGTTTTTCTAGCCTCTGCCTCAAGACAGGCTTTAATGCAAATACCTTCAGCTCTGTTAGTGAACAAAAGCCTTGATGAAATAGAGACCTAAGAACAAAACCTGATGAAAGCCAAACGTTTTCTTTTTTCTTTTCACAGCTGACCTTAAGAGCCCGCTTGTGTTGGCGTTTATGAATTTAAAAAGGAAAAAAAGGAGAAAATTCAAAACTTTCCTTTGATTATTGAGACAACTTTAGAGCGATCTTATTGGCTCTCTACAAAGACAATCTAATTGCGCAGAAACAGCGTAAAATAACATGTTATATCTCAGCCGCGTCCACCGCACTCGAGGTATTAGGAGTCCCTGAGTCAGGATAATCGTGTTGTCCGTCCACAGTGGAATAAAATTGGAAGGTCTCTCTTTTTATTGGCACGCAGTGAAGGTTTGGGGCAGGAAATAGGAGCTGCAGAGTGTCTCTCTCTTCCCCCCGGCTTGGGCTCGGGGTATCCTGCCAGAGCGCGAAGGAACCGAGCCAGACCTTTTTTCTTTGTGTGTGTGTGTGACTGGGATTTTGTTCACAAGCGAAAAGGAGAAAGAGAAAGCAAGCGTGCTGGGATGTGTGTAAGCATTCTTTTAACTCTGCAAATCTGCGTGTTTTTTCCCCCCTGTGGCTTAGTGTGTGTCCACATGCTTGCTCACTTGCAGAGGAAGGAAATCCATATCTTTTGGAGCAGCATCCTCATACCCCCCCCCCCTTTTTTTTTTTTTTTTTTACCCGTCCTCCATATCCCTCCAGCTCTTTATCACACACATCATCGCTAAATCTAAACAGAGACAGAGAGCGTTTAGCCGCGCCGCTGCTTGCCTCTGATCTGCTAACCCTCTCTCTTCCCAGAATCCTCTTCCTCAAATGAGGGGACCAATGAGCAGTCATTAAGATAGGCAGAGCTGTGGCCTCTGATGAGGAAGTGATGGGATAAAAACAAGCCCTTTAATCAGGATACTATAAAGAGATAGGGGGGGCCTGTGGACTCTTCAAAAGCAGAGGGTGAGGGGAGATGGTTAGGTTAAAAAAAGAGGAGAAGAAACACCGGAGAGAACCTCTTTCTCTTTATTTTCTCAGGCTGTCTCCTTTATTTTCTCTCTCACAGTCTGTAAATATCTCCGCGTCTCAGTATCTCTCACTCCGTCACTCTTTAAAAGAGAAGGGAAAGACACACATCCTGCTGCTTTTGCTGCCGCTCCAGATTTTCTTTTTTTTCTTTCCCCCCCTTTCCTCTCAGGAAGTTTCCCATCTGCCTTTGTGCTGGCTTAGTGGAGAGGCCCGGCGTTGTTGAAACAGCGACCGATGCACACACTGATTGGAAAACACACTCATGCATGTAGAGTTTTACAAACACACGGCTCCATGTATACTCTATCTGCAGCACCAGCTGATAAGCTCAGGCTCGAACAGTCGGACAACGTGAGCACACTCACTCATACACGTAGGCCCACAACAGATTAAATCTGATATAGTCCACATTTACATCAGAGTGCTCCTGTGCTCTCTGTTTCCATCACATTGATTAATCCTCCACTAGCATCTCGCTGGCTTGTCTCACTCCTCTCCTTGACCCAGCTGACCTATCCATTTTCTCCTCTTGTTGCCATAGAAACGCCATCATAAAACGTCTGGAAAAATAAATTCTCTCGTGGCTATGCAATGCCAACAAATGTCAGAAAACCAGAGCGACCAGGAAAAAAGAAAAGGCCCTTTCATACTCATCTGTGACTGAATACTTTCTACAGTGTCTGGAGGTGACGAGAGCTTCCGCCAGACACAACAGAAGCGTCTTCCTCTGGTCTCTGACCCTGCTGGCTTTCTCCTTTTTCCAGAATCATCCCGTTCCAGAGGCCGCTGAAGATCAAGGAGCTGCTGCAGAAAGTGACTGAGGCCTTTGGCCAGCAGATGGACATGTTCTTTATGGAGAAGGAGGTAAGAGGACCGATGATAGCTGTGCTAATAAAAAGAGTTCTAAGAGATCTTGATTTTGGTTCGGCGTTGGTGTATTTTTGGGTGTGATTTATTTGAGAGGAAAAAGACGACACTGGTGTTCGGTGAAGGCTGCTGTGATGTGGAACGCTTTACCACTGAGAACAAGAGAGGAGTCGCACTTTTTGAATTTTTTATTTATAATTAGCTTGAAGAAACGGCTTCGGGAAGTTAAGGTTTTGCGGTCACGAAGTTGAGGTAGGCAGCACCGGAGTGGTCTGATTCGATTTGTCCGATTTCTACCTTCGGTGTTGTGGGTGTGATTTCACAATATTCTTTTCAAGCTTTCAGTACCTCAAGAACTTAGAAATCCCTTTTTTTTTTTTAAGATAGCTCATCAAATCTTCAAACCCCATGCATCATGCATGAGATACAGTGTTTGCAGTGTAAGTAGTTGCATGATGCAGTGAGTAATAACACAATATTACATAATGAATGTAATATGATCGCTTAGTGAGGGGAAAAAGGGTAATTGTATTTTAATCTTTTGATTAAAAACAGTTTACAGTCACTCTGTCGCTTTGCAGTGCCGCCTTCTGGCATTTTTATACTCATCGTGATTCAATAAAGTACCAAACTGGACTGCAGTTTCATTCCGGCTTCGACGACTTGGAGGAAGCTGCCTGTGGATGCAGTCAGGCTCCACGCATGTGGCACTAAGCACAAAAAAACTGAACATAATTTACCCATTGATTCTTCAATGGCCCTTTCAGCGGACAAAGATGTACAACGGTGACGGAAATTCAACAATATTTGCCTTCTGAAGTCAGAGAGGGGCCGGGACACCCTGTGGAGCGTGAAGCCCGTTTACCAGCTGTGATAATGCTGTCATCATCTAACATGGGTTTTCAAGCCCAACGGGGACTTTTTCAGCTTTACTGCTCGGTTTAAAATGTTAAGTAGAAAAATAATCAGAAAAGTTGCTTTTCTTTGATAAAGAGATTCAAACGTTGACATTACTTATTAGAATTCTGACAGAGTAACTGACCCGTAACATCTTCCCAACACTGCTGCTTTACATGGCCATTTACATGCCATTCTTGCGGAATAATAGGCAGTGAAAGGTCATGTGCTTTATGTTTTCTTGTCCTTTCAGTTGCTGCTGCCCCTGAAGACCCAGGAGGACCTCGATCAGGCGGTGTTGACACTGGGCTGCAGTTCTGGGACTAACGGGCTGCTCAGGATACTTCTTAAGACCCCCAAAAACAACCATGTGAGTCCCTAACAATGCGCGCACAGTTGTAACCATGACAACCATCATATCAGTCAGCAAACAGCAAGCCACAGTCATGTTTTGTTGTTTTTTTTGTTTTTTTTTTTAACCATGTGACAATTGAATGAAGTCAGCTGCAGCACAGCCAGTGTTTGCTGAAATCCGTGAGGAAACAAACCTCCTCCAACGATGCAGTGCTGTCTTCATTTCCTGCCTTGACCCCCGTTCTCTTTCTTCTGCTTCCTGCGGGTTTTGTCCGCAGTATCTTCAGGTGAACAGCAGGGACAAACAGAGCGAGATGAAGTCATCGCGGTCGCTAGGAGATTTAAAGGGGTCTTTGCTCAAGGGCTCCGAGAGGGTGCGCAAACACTCGACAGGTGAGGCCAGCATGCTGTCACACAAAGCAGTTTTACCAAATACAGCTTCATCAAGAGACCGTTGTACGTTAATATGGACCAGTCTTGGTGTCTGAGAGGGGACAGAAACCAAAAAAATCAAGAATTAAAACCTGCTGTTGCCAGGATTTCTTGGTCCGTGTCTGAGCCATCAAGGATGACTGCTTGACAACGCTAATGGTGGATGCTCATGGGGAATGTTAATGGATAGAGGAGCGACATGTTCGGTCAGGACAGAAAAATGCGAACAGGAAGTGAAAGCAGAGAGACGTTTTGTCATCACAAGCATCTGTCCTCCCAACAAGCAACCATCAGTCTGCATATTCTTGTCAGCTTGGTTAAAATTGCGGATCTAAACGTTGACTTTTTATGAAATACAGAGTATATTACTCTAGTTTTAATCTTTAGATCTAACTCTAACTGAAGGTTTATTTTGCCCTGTGAAACAGTGAGTCTCACATGCTGGAGGCTTTTGCTTCTGTCCAGAAGGGTCAGTATTTCAGTCGTATCCCAAACCCCAGACACGAACGGAGACAAAGTGCATTTTTGGATAGCAGCTGAGAACCCTCTGCGATTGCTGTCAGTGACAACCCATCTCGCGCGTAGCAGCAGTCGTGTAAATGCTGTCACCGTCCCACGTCAGATAACTCGAGTTGAATTTTCCTCCACCTGCCTTCTATAATCCAGAGAGGAGGGGGAGAGGATGCTGAGATTGAAGGAGAAGGAGTGGTGACAGATAAGAGGTGACAGGAAAGCGGTCACAGTGTATGGTTAAGTGGAGATGCAATGTGAGCTCGGGTACCTCAATGACGTATAACAGCTGGGGGGGGCGGACAGGAAATGGAGTGAAGGACATCGGCAGACACGAGCGAAAATTGAAGAATAAAAAGTTGCAGTTTTGCCTCTTTTGACTGTTGATTTCAGCCGTATTTGGGAACCTCTTCTCCGTGTTGGTACCCCTTCAGCCTCAGGATGGCTGTCAGCTCTGCCACTGATAGTTTCAGTGAGTGTTTTCAGTGTTACAAGGACGAGTGCTCAGTCTCTGCTGCAGTTCAGCCAGCAGAACGTTTGTCACAGTAATAGAGGTGAGAGGTGGCGGCGGTGTGGTTTTGTAAATCATCTCTCGTAGTCATGACTGTTGAACTGGTACCCATGAATAACACAGTGCCGCCTCCCCCCCCCCCCCCTCTGCTCCTCGTTTTCATCTATTCATCATCGTTCCCTGGTGCTCCCTCCTTTCTTTCTCACCTTTACCTCTCAATTTCTCCTCATGTTCTTGTTCACGCGCTGATCCCCGTTCTTCTTTTCCTCACTTTCCTCCTCTATACGGCATCTCTCCCAGGTTCCCTCCACACAGGCCGGACGTCTCCGCCTCCAGGCAGCGTCCCAGAGGAGCAGCAGCAGATCGCCCGTCAGGGCTCCTACACCAGCATCCACAGTGAAGGGGAGTTTATCCCGGAGACCTCAGACCAGAATGTAAGGGTTTATTTGCACGATGAATGCCATACTTGAGGAGAGAAAAACAAAACAAAAAAACAAACTATACTAATAAACTATAGTAATTTGAGACTAAAGATTCCCTTTTGGATTTACTGAAGGTGTGTTTTCATGTTAAATTTAAATGGAAAAGCTTAGTGCATGAAGGTACACTGCTACATACACAGCTCAGACCTCAGACACTTTCAAGACTCTATTAAAGCTGCCTTTCCTCACAGGCACTCAGTTTGGAGAGAGCTTGATACTTTGATTTTACCTTTTGAGTTTCATTTGTGTCATTTCAGCTAATTATGATGATGTTTCTGTGGTCACTTCTCCTTTCTGTTATGTTTGAGTGGGATCTGTGTTATATCGGTCAATGCTGAGTACAAATAATTGTTTATTTTTAAGGCAGTAAACTAATGGGTGAATAAACTTTTTTAGTTTTCTAACATGTTTTGTTATCTGTTGATTATGACCTCTTCAGTACTTACTCGATACGTTTAATTCATCTTTCCCAATAGTTTTAGAGATATTTTACTAAGTTCTGCTGATGAAATTGCATCTATTTCCTTACATAGGAGTGCAATAGCATTTTAGAGGCATGATTAGTGTGCAGACACTGCTCACATGACTGTACGCTCTGTGACCTCGACCCCTCTGTTATTGCATTTGTCAGATGCTGGATCCCTTTGGGAGTGCGGACAACTCGCTGTCGAGCAGCTGCCAATCAATAGATCAAGCACTGGACAGGTGAGTCGTCGCGCCGTGTGTGTGTGTGTGACTTATGGCCCTCGTCTGTGGGGATTTATGTCGAACACATGCATGTTACAGAGCAGCGTTATTTACACTGATGAGAGCCTCAGATTGCGTCATAGAGTTCTTGATGCAAACAGGTCCACAGAAGCAACCAGAGCTTCTCAGTGAAGTTTGTAAATGGTCCTTAAGGCAAGCTTAGCTCTTTGACCTCTCCTGGGCTTGCTGTGTGGAAAAGAAATCAGGTCATTTTGCTGTTGCCATAGAGACACAACTCTTATCTGGACGCCTGGATTCCTCTGTTATCACAAAGGCCAGAAAAGCAGTGACTGAGTGGGAGATGTGACAGAGTGAACAAGAACATGCTGGATGAGAGGAAAAGCTGAGCCAGAGAAGGGAAGAGTGTGAAGTGGAGAGTCCGAGGAGGGAGAAGACTGAATCTGAATCAAAGGGAGAGCACAAGTGAGCAAGAGCAAGGCTGTGAGAGTAGGACGGAAATGGTTCTACCTGCACGAGGCTTATCAGGGCTCCAGGCTGCAGAACAATGGCAGGAAACAAGTGCATGGAACTTTTCCCTGCGAACGGGCATGCGTGCCCCTTATCCAGGGTCTCGTGGCCCCGCGCCGCCCTGCGGTCAACAGAGACGTCACTCTCTGGCGGATCGTCTGGACGGGGTTGCTTACAAATGGCCGGGGGGGGGGGAGTGGACGCACATTTCATGCTATACAGAACAATTTGTTTCGCTGCCAGTCCAGCCAAGCGCCACCGCTAACTTTCACTGTTTCATTGCTGATACAGAGAGGCTCTCAACTTCCAGCTTATCTTTTCCAGTTCAGCGCTCTGTTTTTAAACATCAAACGTGATCGGCAGAAAACTACTTTGAATACAAAAAGCCGTTTTGAGGCATTGTGCGCTTCTTTACAGTCGAGCCCACTCTGAAGTTGCAGAACAGCAGCTGGAGCCAGACTCTGTTTTGAAGATAAGGGGAATTACCGCATGAAATAGCACACGACTTTACAACTTTTCCCCCCTCTTCTCTTTGTCATTTCAGCCCTCCTTTCTCCCAGAACAACCGTGACAATAATTACCTGAACCTCAACTATGAATACAAAGGTAAGCGAGGACAGACGTGCAGCCGTCACTCGGGTTTCTAAAAATTCGAGTTAATTCTCTGCTCGTACACGACAAAAACCTTGTTCATTATCACAAAGCTCTTTTTTTTTTTTTTCTGTGTTGATAATAGCCGGGGATTAAGCTTTACAGGAAAAACCGCTGCTTTAAATGTGTCCCCACTACAAGTGCTTCGCAGAGGTTACAAATGAGGAAGGAGACTATACTATTTGACAGTTTCAGTTGCGAGTATATACTTAAAATAAGGAACAGGTTACGGTGAATATAGTTAACATCTTGGTTGTATCTCTTGTGTTTCACAGGGGTGAAGGGAGTTTGATAGCATCATAACTCTTCTAGTGTTATCTTCCACACACTGTGGACCCTTTTATTCGTAGCCTCTTTTTTTTACCTTTTGTCTCTCATCACATCTCCCATCTTTATCTCTTTTTTTTTACCCCACGTTTTAATAGACGTCGCCTTTTCATGATCCCTTCTCGCCTGTTTGAAGCCCCCTGCTCGTCTTTTTCTTGTCCCTCGGGTCCCCGTCTGTTCCCTTTTCCTTCAGAACGGAGATCAAATGGCGCAGAATGATAGATAACGCCGCACAAAGCCTTCTGAACGCAGCAGTTCTCTCAATCTGCTCATTTCTTTTTCTCCTGCGCCCCCCCCCTTGCTGTATATTATTAAAAAACAAACAAAAAAAAACCAGGGACTGCTTTATATTGTGTACACAGAGCTCCACATAGCTGCAGCAGTACTCGAGGACTCACTTGGGCAATCGTGCACGTGCTTGCACACACATGCATGCACTCCCCTTCCCAGATGTAAAGCTGTGTGGCCCTTCCTGCTGAGAGCTACAGTGTTTGTTTATCATTCCCTGTGAGTAGATTTTTCCTCTCCATCCCGTGCTGCCAAACAGAAAAAAAATAACTCCCGTCTCCATGGGATACGGCCGCAAAAACAGCGCGAGGGGAGGCAATCATCTGACAGAACAGCTGCTTTCAATTGCGAGTGGCTCCGGTCCGCTCCTTTTAGTGCGTGTGCTGTGAGTGTCGGCGCTCGCATGCGTCAGCAGCGCTCCCCACCTGCCTTTAGTTACTGCTCCGCTGCGCTCAGAGCGAGGACCGAGCTCGCACACATGGGCTGTTTTCCGTTTCTGCCTTGGCTGCAATGAGGCGATACAACGGCTCTGCTCCATGTGCGAAAAGCTGTGCTCCGCTCTGACGCCGAACTCGATTTTGATTTGACATGCAGAGACGAGCAAAAGCAGATCTCGCGTGTCAGATGCGATCTATGGAAATGAGAAGTGTATGAACATGTGACTGTGAAACCGGTACCACCAGTGCAGAGTTAATTTGAAATATGAGGCTAATTGTTCGAGCTTTAACGATTTATTCGCTGACATCCAGTTTTTCTGCCTAATTGCTCCCTTTTCAGGTCGCCATGGGAAAGGAGGGACTTTCCCACGCCAGTTCCAGTTGCCCAATCGCAGCAAGGATTATGGAGATCGTAAGAAACCAGCTTTACTAGAGCAATGACAACAACACAGCTTAAACAGATATGTTACTATGTCTACAGGACAACACAGACACACCACTACCAGACCGCATCTGGTCATATTTTTAGAGGCAGCCTCCTCACTTTTTTAACTTCCATATGAAATACTGTGGAATATCATTGGCTGCTTTGGCATTTTTCTAGAATTTTGCACAATGAGTGCAGGCTTGCTGGTCCAGGCAGCTGCTTGTAATTGCTTATTCAGGGGCTAACCTTGGTTAGCAATGATTTACGTCTCCCTGTGGTGAACCCAAACTTGTGTAAAAACACAGCGCCCTGCTTCCTGTCTGAGGGGAAGCGGGACAAAGTGGTGAGAGGCTCTGGCCGGCCCGAAAGTCTTGGTCACTTTCTGCACAACCTTTTATAAAGTAACTGTGTGAAAGCAGCTTCACAATATAAACACAGATGCTGTGGCCTGTGCAGATAGAGTCATTAATATGTCGTTTTTAAAAAAAGAAAAGAAAAGAAAAAGTGTTTAATTTAGTTAATATATGTGTTTTCAGGTCGCAGGACACTTCCGCGCAGCTTCATGCCGCAGGAGAACCTTTTTCAGCTGGTTCCCTCCAGTCGCACACGCAGCTATAATGGAGACAGCACGCTGCAGTACAGCGACCTGCGCTCACTGGGCAAAAGCTGCCAGCGTGGCACAACCAAGTGTAAGTATTTCACTTTGACGCTTCGAGCTTTTACAGCTGAAGCTCTGAAACTCAAAAACACAAAGATGCTAACATACCGGACCTCTTTAGAGACTGGTGTTAATAGTGGATGACCACTGACTTCCAGTCCTCAGGTAAATGCTGTAAAGTCATACTTTTCATCATCACCATAATATTTCTAATTTAGATTTTACTCCCTTTGCAGTGAGCAAGCCATTACAGACTGATGATATGTAACTCAGCTGGAAGATGTGGGATGTGATGTATTATAAGATATAAGTGGGATAGACTTTCTTCAACAAAATATAGATAAAAGTTGGAAACAGTGAATACTATTTGTTCTGCCATAATGGGTAGAAGCAAATCAAGGACAATCTGTTTTCCAATTGCTGTCAAATCTAATTCTTAGTTATAAGAAGGAGTGGAAATGATGTATAGTAATACTGTAATTCGTAGCAGGCATGATTCCCCCCTCATCATCCAGATCGGTCCATGTCTTAAGCTCACTGATGACATCTGTCCTCATTAAGTCTCTACGTGCCGTTTGCCCAGAATCTGTCTTTGTCATGCTGCCAAAGCTCGGCTCAGCAATCGGTGGTTTTTCTCACCCACACACAACCGAACAGTTTTATCACAGCCACAAAGAAGCCTGCTAAGTCCAAAACAAAGTCTCAGAGTCTGGGCCTGAGAGGAAGCGAGCTGCTGCGATGATCTTTCTAGGTTTCGACAACTTTGTGTTGGCGGATTGTGGTTTGACTGCCTGTCTGTGATATCTAGGGTTTCCCCCAGTCTGAGAGGGTTTGCAGTGGGAGTTATTTAGCAAATTGCAGTGGATTTGACGTCTTGTCTGGTGAGGTTTATTGTGAGTTACAGTTTACAGCCTCAGTGTTGGTGTACACTCAGGCAGTATATCACGATGTTGCTGTCTGTCTCTGGGGGCTTAGTAACCAAATGAATTATTGGTGGTTTTTCATCTGGTGTTGTGTTTCTGCAGCACCACGGGCGCCAGTCAACTGGCGACAGGGAAAGCTCCTGGGGAGAGGGGCGTTCGGGGAAGTCTACCTCTGCTATGATGCCGACACGGGCCGGGAGCTGGCCGCCAAGCAGGTGCCCTTTGATCCTGACTGTCAGGAAACGAGCAAGGTGAGAGATGAGCCGCGAGAGGAAAACGGCATCTGCTTGGAATGAGGCGCTCACTGCATGCATTTCTAGCATTAGACAAAGCGATTTTATGATCAGCAAGTAATAAAGTCATTTCTTTCTCTGCAGGAAGTGAACGCTCTGGAGTGTGAAATTCAGCTGCTGAAGAATCTGCGACATGATCGGATCGTTCAGTACTACGGTTGTCTTCGGGACCTGGAACAGAGAAAACTCACCATTTTTGTGGAGTTCATGCCCGGGGTGTGTATTCTGCAGGAGAATACTTATGTGTATGCTGTCTTTTGTCAGTCATTTGTGACGGTTTTTTGAGTTACTTGAGCTGTGAGAAAAGGTGGACAGATTTTTTCGGATTAACGTCAGACCGATCCCATACTGGCCACATCTGCTTGAAAACTATTTGGACATGTCACCAGCTGTCAGCGAACCTGCTCTTGGTGGTTAATGTGAGCAAAACGGCTCATTTTATGAGATCGCTTTCTCACTAAATGAGCATTTTAATGAGTGACTGTCGCCTGTGGACCGTGTCCTGGAGCCTGTTTTCATTATTTCCTGAGCGTTTTTTTTTAAAAAGTTTTTTTTTTGTTTTTTTTATTTCTCAGCACCATTGAGCGTCTTAGTCACACATTGTCTGGAAAGTGGAAATGTTTATGTTTCAGCAGAACTGGCGGAGGTAGGAGAGGAGTCGATGAAGCCAAGTTTTTTTGTGTGACTGTGCAGCACGGCTGCACTGCTGTTGCTGACCGATAACACTTGAGTGGTCCGGGGGGGGAGAGCGGACGAGGCTGGGAAGGGGGCGTCCCTCTGAGAGGCAGAGAGCTGCTAAGGTGTCTTGTTGTCGGCTGAAAATGAAAAGGGAGATGTTTTGTTTTCACCAAAAGTGCGTCACAGGTTTATTGGATCAGGTCTTTACTCCCGAGGTTTCCTTGGGAGGAACTTCGGACGGGAAATGAAAGGAAACGCAGCACATTGGGGGCAGTTTGGACTCAGTATCAGGCTGACTTCTTTCCGCACTTTGTGTGTTTGTATATGTGGTTTTTGTACTTGACAATTGGCTTGGTGGCTGCTTTTTCCAAACACCAAAATAACCCCGCTTGAGCGTGTCAGTAGTGACAGCGCACTGGCTGTAGTAATCCCTTTCTTCAACCTCACGCACACCAATATTCATGAAGACTTTGTCCCTCTCTCATGTTGTCTCTCCAGGGTTCAATAAAGGACCAGTTGAAAGCCTACGGAGCTCTTACAGAGAAAGTGACTAGAAGATACACCAGACAGATCCTCCAGGGAGTCTCCTACCTGCACAGCAACATGATTGTACACAGGGACATCAAAGGTAACTCAGTCAGCAAACTTAACAAAGGTCAAAGTAGAATCTTTAGTAACCGATGAACACCCACACGTGAGAGACAGCATACATCTTAAGCTATATGGGCACTGCTGCTTCAACTGTTGCTGAGAAAACTTGAGAATGATTCTTTTTATCCTAGCTGACGTTTCCTCATTTGGTCATTCAGAATGAGCCTGGAAAAAATGTGCTATTTTGAACACCCCTTTGAGATATATTAGGCTTCACGCTGGTGAAATTGGCCGGTCTAAAAATGCTCAACACCGGACGGAAAGGCTTTAGTTTTGCTGCCCGCAGCTCTGGGAGTCGCTGCTTCGTCAAACCCCGGCCAGAAAAGAGGGAAATGTACTGTCTGGTGGGGGAAAAAGATAGTGGGTCACACGGGACGCGACCAGGCTCTATGAGAGGGAGCGTGGGTGGGATTTTCCACTTAAAATATGCTCTGTGTGTGTAAAATACGCCTTGAGCTCACCTCATCTCACAGCTCCTCTTTTTGCAGTAAAAGAGATGTCAGCTCTTGTGGTTTTTGACTGGAGCTTGGCATCCCAGCCATGACATTACACATGACTGTAAATTTTATGTTCCAACGAGTCACAGAAATGTTAATGCCCTGATTTATTCGAAGGCCCCACATCCTTACATGCTCTGTATGTAACAACTATGCAGACAGTGGAAACAGCCTGAGAAGTGAGCTGTAAAGGTTGCAGTTTTAGTCTCTCCCTCTCTACTGTGCAGCCCTCTAATCCCTTGGTGGGTGTGGAGACAAGTGGTGCACATTAGTCACTGATCAAATAAGTGGTGTGCCTGAAGGAAATGGGATGGACACGGCGACATGTCGGAAAAAATGCGAAGGAATGAGAAGAGAGGGTGTTGAGGCTTGATCTGTCTTACGTGGAGCAGTTTACTTAGTAATTGAGTTTCTGATTTGTGTAAGCCAACCAGTCATTTTCCCCAAAGTAAAGGAAATATAAACCTCGGTATTTGTAGAGTCGAAGGAGTGTACTATTTTTATAAATACAGCTTCAAGATCTCCCATGGCATTTTAGAAATAATTCTGTCCATATTTTGGCGTTGGGAAAGTTACCCTTTCCCCTGTAGTCAGTCGATGTGCTGGCACAGGAACTTCACGAGCACATTAACTGTACCTCCAAGCTCTGTACCCCCTTAAAAAGATATTGACAGCTCTCCGGAGACTCTTGAATAGCTGAGCTCATTTTGTTTGGTTCCACCAGGTGCTAACATCCTGAGAGACTCCTCTGGGAATGTGAAGCTTGGAGACTTTGGAGCCAGCAAACGTATCCAGACCATCTGCATCTCTGGTACAGGAATCAAGTCTGTCACTGGCACCCCCTACTGGATGAGCCCAGAAGTCATTAATGGGGAGGGATATGGCCGGAAAGCGGATGTATGGTAAGGTTACTATCAGACTGAAACGGGTTGAATGAGGCCCAGAAGGGATAACAGACTCCTTCAGCATAAAAATACACAATAGTGGTGGAGAGCACCATGTGTAATCTGTGTGCTGAGAAATCTGAGCAATTAATCGCACAACAGAGATATTAATGCTGAACGAATCAACATAAACATATGTATAAAGTGTAAAGTGATCTAATGTACCACAGTATAAAATTTATAATGCACATGAAAATATTTTTCAATAAAAAGCACAAGTTTGACAGCGTGTATTGTTAAAGTTTAAAGGGATGTTTAATGTCTTTTAAACAGGGTTGTGTGAAGTACTTATGAGGAGTCAGGGGTTAGCAGCAGTCAGAGCGCTCTCGGTTTGAAGTATCGGTGTGGATTTTTCATGGAGAAGCGAAGCTAAGAGTTACTCAGAACAGGGGCCACGGAAGAGCAGGTTTTCACCGTCTAACCACAACCACCAACGCCTTGAAAATATCACAGCGCTTTGCACAAAAAGTGAATCTCAGTGTTTCTAAGAGACGTTTCACCTCTCATTCAAAAGTGAAGCATCGTTCACGGGTCACGTGTGTGTCACTGTCTCACCTGACCATCATGTGGGGCGTTTAAACCATTCTCAAACGTGAGTTTACCTGTCTGAACAAGCATGTGTTGGTCAACAGATCGAACGTGTAAACGTGTCCTGGGGAGGAGAGTCAAGGCTGCAGTGTAGGTGCTTGGAAGGTGATTCCTGAGACCACCTCCTCTGCTTAAATGGGTTAAGATACTGACCACCATAAATGCTCACACAATCCCACTAAAGGGAAGAAGAAAAAAATCCCTCTAACTGTTGAATTTGAATAGTATAAACCAAGTATCTATCCTTGATAAAATGGAGGCCGTGTATAAACCCAACCCTCGGAACTGCAGACAGATTAATTTTTGTTGTTGTTTTTTGTTTTTTTTCAGGAGTGTCGCCTGCACTGTTGTTGAGATGTTGACTCAAAAACCTCCTTGGTCCGAGTATGAGGCCATGGCAGCCATTTTTAAGATTGCCACGCAGCCCACAAAGCCCATGCTTCCAGAGGGTGTGTCTGACGCCTGCAGGGACTTCCTACGGCAAGTCTTTGTGGAGGAGAAATGGCGGCCCACCGCGGATGTTCTGCTCAGTCACCCGTTTGTCCAGGGCAGCTTCTGAGGCCTGTGGACAACCATCCCTGTTCCCTTCCCTGCCTGCGAGGCCCCTGTGGTCCCGGCACGTCCCCTCCTCTCCGGCCCGCCCCGCCCCCAGGGTCCCCTCCTCCTCTCGTCACCTGGCTCCAGGGCTCAGCAACACTCCAACTCTCCAAGCCTTGTCATCGATCACAAGTGTCTGCCTTGTCAGGACCCCTGCATCTCTCACCAACAAGCTCAACCCAGACTACTCCCTGAGATGCGAGGTTGATTTGCTGTCAAGACCTACAGAGTCCTCCAAGGCATCGTTTTGTGTTCCCTCATGAGGGGGCTTACAAGAGGGCACTCGACAGTCTCACAAGTTCCAGTATGCCCCCTTTAAGAAGAGTAGGAAAAGTAGCCAAAGTTAGAGGGAAGTGGTGCCTCGAGCTTTCTGGGTCTCACTTTACATGCATTTACTGCCGCAGCACAGTGTCACCGGACTGAGTAGACACTGTGATTTACCAGTCTTTAAGATTGGTGAAATATTTTTATAGGACACGCGCAAATTCATCTTATCGGATGAGATTTCTATTGTCACCCTATAAAATGTAAATGTATTTCCGTCAACGCCTTACAGTAAGAATTTGTAAGTCAGAATGTCTTTTTTTTTTTCTTTTTTCCTAACATCGTAGAGGGTTGCCCTTTCCCTGCTTTCATAGCACTCACAACCCCCTATTAGAAGGATTGTCAACGTTGCACTTTTGATATCATGCATTGAGACATTTACACATGCAAGATAATCTACGGAGGAGATATTTTTCTATTCGACGCATTTTTCTAGCATCCATGGTGAGAACTGTAGTCCAATGTAAAAGAAAAAAAAACAGAAAACCAAACCTTTTTTCGGCATTCGCGTGCAATGTCTCTTAAGCAATACCAACACTGCTGTTGGGGTCAAGGACCTTCATCCCACCGTCGTTTGTGGTGAGCCTCTTTCCATTTACAAGTTGCCAAAGAAAAAAAAACAAGAGACAGAACTCGATGTTAACATGCAGTATTAGTCATATTGGACTTTTTGTCACCTCAGAGCCCTGCAGCCTTTTCTGTCTTACGGCAGCTTTGTGCACTGTCGACTGCACAGACCGAATCAGACTTTCCAATTTCAGCTTTGCAGCGATCATCAAAAGCAGTTTGAAGGAAGCGTCTTGTTTATGTATTTGTTGCTAAGTTCAGTTCGAAAAAAATCCGCTCGCCCCCATGCTTTTCCTTAAGCTTCCCACACCATTCAAGCAGGCCTGTCTATGACCTGACCCGCACATCTAACTTTGTACAACGTCGACAGAGCTGAAGCGTACCACCGCACATCGTCTGAAAGCGTCCAGATGGAATCAAACGCTGGATTCTTTAACATGAAGACGAAAAACTATCAGAGGAGCGATGACTAGCTGTAATACAGTGGCACTTAAGGAACGATCAAATCTTTTTAACCCTTGTCAGTGCCTTACCTGAATCTGCTTGTAAACACAAACGTTCAACTGCCAAAGCGGAGAGCTTCCTAGCTACGCAAGCAGCTGTTCAGTAGAGAGCACACCCAGGATTTGCTGAACTTCTTTTATATGGAAAACTATTATACTGTAAATACATGTTGTTCTGCACTTTTATATGAAGTTTCTTTTACATTATATACAAATTTGATGAAATAGCTACATTATACAGTAGACTGTACTGTGATCTCAACAGGAATATGTATGAATGTCTCTTTGAGAGCTGGCAGGCAGTGTGAAAAGACTGGGAGGCTTTTGATTGGGACAGAATTTGTTTTGTCTTGATGACAAAGCCTTGAAACATGTAATGTATCAAGTCACTGATCTTTTGTACATTTAACTTAATAAATCAAAGGTCTAAGACTGTGTTTTTGTGTGTGTGATCTTTATCGTGTTATTGAAAGGTTTTTGAAAAGTGTGGCTTTTATTGTCATTCCAGTTTCATCCACTTTTAGCACTTTCATTATATATTAGTTACTTTCCCCAGAGGTAATAATGAAAAACAAGCTAAATCAAATTGAAAAATACTTGATTAATCCCTAAATGGAAACTTTATTGTCGTAGCGTAAAATGACAAATAATAGTCATGTGATTACAGTCATTGTGCAACGTTAAAGCTGTGGGCAGGAGTGACCCCCTGTACTACTTTTTGTGGCAGCAGAGCTGAAGAAGCCTCTGACTGAAGCACACTTTTAAACCACGATGCCTTCAGTGTTGTACATTCTGTTAAGCAACCTGAACAGCGTTCTTCTTTGCACAGAAAGGACACCAAACCAAAAGCAGAACAAATAAAGAAAACATGACATTAAAAACAAAATCACAAAAATATTAAATAAAAGATATTGTGTTTGTTAATGAAATAATAAATTTTATTCATACTCCTGACAAATCCGATTTTAAAAGGCTGGCTTATGAACAGGATTTGTAACATAAATACTTCAGACATTTCTTTTCTTATACTGTGTGTGATGGGGGAGACGAAGAATGCCAATGGAATTTTTAATCAAGAGAGATCATTTTCGTATTACTGAATATGGCCAGTGTCACATTTTTGTTTAGTAAAACATTTCTTTTGTGATGTCTCAATTGTCCCTTTGTTTTCCGTGTCGTTGTTGTGTTTTGGGGGAAATGCTGCTTTTAAAAATTGTTTTCTATTCTGTTGGTGTGTTTTGCATCTCAGGAACACTATAGATGAGACCCTCTCCGGCACTAGCAGATAAACAATTGCACAAATTGTACGGCACGACAAAAATAAAAAAAGCACCGTCAAAGCTGGATATACAGGAACTTGAAGACAAATAGTTAAAACCATTAATTAATTAATCAAACACCTGTTGCTATAACACAAACAAAGCAAAAATAAAATTGTCAAATATATATATATATATATACATATTCCATAAAGCGGCTGCACATAAAATAGTACAGTGTAGAATTTCGGGAGAGTCAGGCTGTTAGAAAACATCTTACAAAACCTGACGTTTTGTAACGTGTATGAAAACGTGACGGTAGCGCACGAGAGCAGTTGACAGAGCACCACCGAGCAAAAGACGCAGCTCACCGACACGGACGGAGGTGTTTTTTCTGCTGTTTGAGAAACAACTATTGCTGGCGTGTTAACTAAATCACGATGTCTGCCACCCGAACGATAATATGTCTGCTAAGAAACGACTTGCGTGTCCACGACAGTGAGGTAAGAAGATGTAAGAGTGTGTGGTAATTAATCCAGGCCTTGTTTAACTTTAGCGTTAGAGTACGACTTTTATTTAGCAAATGTTTGTACTGTTTGTAAGAGATTGGTGGCTATTTTCTTTTCATCGTTTACTAGTATTTGTTATAGATCTGTTAGGTTTTACACCGCATCAAATTACATTTATTACTTCGCCTGGAGGAATCACTATTTACTTCCGGCGTAGAGTCTTCAGAATATAAGCTCCCTCTTCAAAATAAAATGCAAATTTATCTTCGTCACGTGAATTCTATGTAAGGTCATATGTCAAATTAGAAATGGATTGAATTTTATTTTTAATTAAAAAATAGGGTATCAAAATACTGGTTTACAAATGAGAACTGTAATAACAAAGCAAAGGGAACATCCATTTTTCAAGAGCAGCTTTGATATTTATGTCCAATAAAACTGCATCAGGCAGGTCCGCAGCGTAGAAATTTTTTTATGAAAATCAAAATCACAAGTCTGACATTTGATTGTTGACACACAGCTTTTCCACTGGGCTCAAAGAAACGCTGAGCACATAGTCCCCCTGTACTGCTTCGACCCCAGACACTATGTGGGGACTTACAACTACAATGTGCCAAAGACTGGGCCTTTCCGTCTGCGCTTCTTACTGGAGAGTGTCAGAGACCTCAGAAGCACGCTCCTCAACAAGGGCAGGTAATCCAGCTATCATTTGGTTGTCTCCCCTTACCTATTGACTGCACATAGCAGATTTGCTGTCTTTGATTAAGCGCTGAAGTACTGGAACGTGATTATATGGTCAGGAAAAAGACTGAATATTTACATAATTTGATTGGCATTTTGTGCGCAGTCCTTGTTCTCTGCTTTCTAGGACTGAATTACTACAGATGTAACAGGATCAGGACACACCTGGACTTACAGGGGTTATGTTTACATTAACATGGCTGCTGCACACATTGTTCCCATGACTTTTTCCGCTCAACTAGCCCTCTATGGAGGATGCAGCTTGCCTGGCATAGTGTGACATGAAACTAATGTGTGTGTTTATTTGTGCGTGTGTGTGTGACAGCAATCTGGTGGTGAGGCGGGGTAAGCCAGAGGAGGTCGTTGCTGACCTCATCAAACAACTTGGCTCTGTTAGCAGTGTGGCTTTCCATGAAGAGGTACTTTTGTGTTCTCCTCTTATTATTAGCGTTGATGTTGATAACTTTACGAGGCCTTTTTTTGGTGATTCGGACAAGATGTTAACATTTTGCTTTCATTTTTCCAGGTTGCTCCAGAGGAGCTTGATGTGGAGAAAAAAGTGAAGGAAGTCTGTGCTCAGATGAAGGTGAAAGTTCACACCTGCTGGGGCTCTACGCTGTACCACAGAGAGGATCTGCCGATCCAACACATATCCAGGTGTGGGAGGATATTGTTTGATAGTGACAGAGCATCTGATTTCTGCTAGACACATTCTTTTAGAGAGGAAATAGTTTTTTTTTGTTTAATTGAGGACATAGTTTGGTAAGAAGTGCTAGGAATGCTGTGTAATATTTCCTCTTGTTCTGTTAGGCTGCCTGATGTGTACACTCAGTTTAGAAAGGCGGTGGAGAGCCAGAGCAGGGTGAGGCCTTTGTTCCCGACTCCTGAAAGGCTAAACCCCCTTCCCCCCGGGCTGGAAGAGGGAGCCATCCCAACAGCCGAGGACCTGCAGCAGCCTGGTGATTGATCAAAATGTTTTATCTGCTCAGTGTGACTCATCACATCTCCCTAATTTGCCAAGTTGGTAATGCTATGTTTGAATATGTACTGCTGATACACATCCCTGTACAATCATTACAAATTCAAGTGCCACATGCTGTTTGCAATATGGAAGCACAGGTTGCTCTTTGTATGCAGCGTCCTCCTCAGCATTCAGTAGGCAAACTGCTGAGCACAAGTTTCATCATTAAAAGCCGGCAAGGGATCAAACTGAATGAATTTTTACTCTGAATGAATTGTATATGACTGAGCTTTTATTACTCTTTGTGTCTCAGTGTACATCAGGGGATGTTTAACATGCACGAGACAGCCTGATGCTGAAATGCTGCTGTTTATTCCCACAGAGCCTGTGGCTGATCCTCGCTCAGCGTTCCCCTGTAGTGGTGGAGAAAGTCAGGCCCTGGCCAGGCTTAAGCACTATTTCTGGGACACTGTGAGTACTACATCCATCGCAAACCGATATTAGATAATGTGAACTAACAATGACCATGTGAATTGTGTTATGATCTGAGTCGGTGTAATAACTGTGTGGTGGCCGGTCTGTTCTGCAGGATTCGGTTGCAACTTACAAAGAGACTCGTAACGGCTTGATCGGGGCGGATTACTCCACAAAATTTTCATCTTGGTGAGTATTGGTGAATGCTTGGAGGAGCTTCGTGTGTGGAGTTCTTGTCTAATTTAGCTCTGATGACGGGTCATTTGTACACCGCAGGCTGGCGATGGGTTGCATTTCTCCCAGATATATTTACCATCAAATCCAACAGTATGAGACAGAGCGGACAGCCAGTCAGAGCACCTACTGGTCAGTGTACATATCGCTACTTAATTAGATAAGTAGTGTAAGGACTATTTTAATTAAATGAAAATGTATAATATTCTGTCTTACAGGGTTATTTTTGAGCTTTTGTGGAGGGACTACTTCAAGTTTGTTGGTGTTAAGTACGGAAACAGAATGTTTCAGATCGAAGGTAAAAATGACCTGATCTTTCAAGTGTGTAATATAGTTATTATTATCGTTGTTATTACTTTAAATGAATCAAAAATTCATGCCTTGATCATTTAAACAGGGCTTCAAGACAAATCTGTGCCGTGGAAAACAGACATGAAGCTGTTTGACGCGTGGAAAGGTTTGTATTAACGAAACATAACTTTTCAGAAATCTGTCTGAAATAGATGCACTGAGGTAGTATTTTCACTAATGGCTATTTGTGACATTTTCACTTGCAGAGGGGCGCACAGGGGTGCCCTTTGTGGACGCCAACATGAGAGAGTTGGCGATGACAGGCTTCATGTCCAACAGAGGGCGGCAAAATGTAGCTAGCTTCCTCACAAAGGATCTGGGCCTTGACTGGAGGATGGGAGCAGAGTGGTTTGAACACCTTCTGGTAGGTACTGCAGATCAGGACTGAAATATGTCTTGTGCTGTTCTGGTTATTTATCAGTTAGAGAATGCAGTCAATCACTGAGATGTTGTGAAATAGTTGCATATTTATGTCATGTAGTCGGATGTCGACTGTCACAAATGCTCCGACCACATCATTGTAACTTTTCCTCAAAAGGTTGATCACGATGTCTGCAGCAACTATGGCAACTGGCTTTACAGCGCTGGTATAGGAAATGACCCGAGGGAGAACAGGAAGTTCAACATGATCAAACAAGGCCTCGACTATGACAGCAATGTACGTTTGAGAAGAAGTTTGAAATGTTTGTTTCACTTCCCTTTTATCTTTGTTTTTTCTTTTTTTTTTCCTGTTGGCACCATGGCACAAAATACAAATCAGTGATTCATTACTTATTGCTCATGCATCTGCTTCAGGGCGACTATGTGCGGGAGTGGGTCCCAGAGTTGAGGACCATCGGAGGAGCAGATGTGCACACACCCTGGAACCTCAGCTCTGCTGCGCTGACTCGTGCTCATGTGTCCCTTGGCGAAACATACCCCACCCCCATCGTCATAGCGCCTGAATGGAGCAGACACTTTAACAAGAAACCGGTAGGTGTTTGAGAAAAGGGAAGCGGATAGTGCGAGTGAAAGACGTTACTTTTTATAGTTTTTTTTTTCCCCACAATGGCGGAAACAAAACTAAATTTTCTCGAACACCGCAGATTGAGTATTTAATGGTACAGTTCAGAGGAATATTTGGCACTTTTCACCTTATTTCTCTCACAATATGGTGATGGTTGACTTTTCAGTTAAACCGGAATTCACATTTTGCATAAACTCATAAAATACAATCTGTTATTAAATGTTCAAAATCATGGACGATCCAAACTCCTCACATGCTTGTCTTTAAATGTATTTTTTTGATGCTTGAAGGAGTCTGTTTGTGCAGTATTTCAATCTTTAAAGGCAAAGGTTAGAGAAACATCCTGTAGCATGAGATTTTATTCTGTTCTGCTGCTTTATTCATCTCACAAACCTGAAATGCAGCCTGACACTATTAAAAAGGGACCAAACACTCAAGTTATGGATAGTTGGCCTCAACCTAAACATATGAGGTAATCTAATAAAGTAATTCAACTCAGTTAAACATACTAACACCTAATTTAACCCCAAAGGGATATGGTATTATGGCATAATAAATAGTTTAGAGAATAAAACAAGATTGCGTAACATCTGTCTTTGCGCAGTCAGCTCCAGGAGCTTCAAAGCTACTAATCTATTAATCTATTCGTTGCATATTAAGGTCACACAACTGATATTTGAAGTAAATTTACAGATTGCACTGTAGGCCCTTTCTAATTGTTTTGTTGCCACGTTGACTTGTGCCAAGGCGTGATGTGCGTTGTCCCTTCTCTCCCTCTTTCTTCTCAGAGAGGCCCGGGGCCCTCACCAAAAGGGAAGAAAGGCCCATCTCACACTCCCAAACAACACCGGGACAGAGGCATCGACTTCTACTTCTCGAGAAGTAAAAACCTGTGATCCCCGCAGACGATGGACTCCCCAGAGATTTCTTTAAACATGGAAACATAAAAATCTGTGTTGCACACGCACTGTACGTGCGTTGTTTAGGGGAAGTTGTGTGGAAATTCAAGGAAATGCAGAAATGTCATGAACTGATGCCGCATGTGCCTGATCTTTTATGGGACTTCCTAATATGCATCTCTGACAAAGAAAGCAAAGAAAGTGAGGATTTGTTTTGATTGGTCACAAAGATATGCCTGCTGTTTTCTACTTCTTTTCTCTTGTGGTTTTCTTTTCTTTTCTTTTTTTTTGTGTCGTTGTCTTTATTGAATACAGTAAAGTTCTCCACCATTAACATGCAACTGAATCTAAGGGTCATGATTTCCACTTTCTCTTGACATTATGGAAAGAAGTAGGCCGACCACACTTCCTGTCACACTGAGTCAAAACAAAACAGAAGAAAACACGCTCATCTCTTTGATTTTCAACCTCTCACTGTAGCGGGAGCACCTATTAGTCGTCTTATTAAGTAGCATTAGGGATCAGCTTCCTGTCGGATCTCGTGATAAAGAACAGCTGCCCATCAAACAGATCATCCCCTTCAACGTGTGACGCAGTCAACCGCAAAGAGCTCTTTCACATCACTTCCGCGTTCTGTTGTCAGGTCGGCTGACGCGCAGGCACTAGGCATTAGGCATTAGGCACTAGTTGGAGCCCAACAAACCACGAAATGCCGTTGCAATGTTAGTCATTTAACCAGTGCCCGTCTTTTCGCGGAGATTACCTGCCAACATGGCCTGCGCCGAGTCGGATGTCGACTTGTGGACGATTCCCCTCGTTGCTCTCAACGTGACGGTGAGGAAGAAGTTGGGACTTTATCTAAACCCGAAGCACACGGTCGCCGCGGACTGGATGGCCGTTGCAGAGACCATGGGCTTCACTTACCTGGAGATAAAGAACTACGAGGCGTGCAAAGACCCCACCAAAGCCGTCCTGGAGAACTGGCAGGCCCGGACCGCTGATGCGACGGTGGGGAAGTTGTTGTCGATTCTCGCTCAGGTGGAGAGAAAAGACGTTGTGGAAGACCTTCGTGCGTCGATAGGTGCGCCGCTGCCTTTTCAATGCGTTTTTCTGTCTTACTTTCAAAATGCTTTTTTATTTATTTTTGATAGATAACCCAAAGCTTTGCTGTTAAGCAGCTTAATAACTTAAGATCGTTCCCTCCTTTTTTCCTGTGTTTCAGGAAATGATTCACATCCCAAGTAGCCCGAATCGGGACGATAGAGTACCGCAACGTTGTTTTCCGGTATCAGCTGGCTTCTGTTCAGCCAGCTGTGGCCCAATGTTTGCCAAGGTTGCCAGATTTGGCCAGCTCCATTACATTTAGCCACATTTGGACACGATCTGAACGGGGTCAAACCGTTTTGGCTACCTGGGTTGTAAGAAATCCCGAAAAATCTCAGATGTTGCAATTGCTAATATGATAACAACCAAGTGAAACGTGTATGCGTGTCAGATTTGAGCCACCTTATTGTTTGACTGTATATGTGTTTGTCTGTGATGTTTTTTTGATGAATGCCTGTTTTGATGCCAGATGAAGATGTCAGGAAGTATTGCGAGAGCCTGAAGAAGAAAGCTGAGCCCCCGCTGCAGGTTCATGAGGTTGACAGCTGTGTCCCTCGCACCCCGGAGAGGTTTGGAATGACCACAGAGGATGACCCCGAAGGTCAGGATGATGTAATAACTCCGTTCAAGAGTCTCATCATGATACTTACTATACACAAAGTCACCCATGAAATACACACTCATCTGCATCGCGTGCTGTAAATATTCCTTGAAATCTGCTGTCCAGAGGTTGATATTATTGGTTAAATCGCTTCAGCAACACATTATGTGTTACTCAACACAAGTTAACTAATCAGTTCTATTCTGTAGGAGGTGATTGGTGTTATTGTCACAGCCTCTGTGGAACGTCCTGTAGGTTACCAGTTGCCAAACTCTACTCGGAAGTGGAGTAAACACCAAAAACACTGTTCTAAATGTTTCTAATCTGTAACCTACTCGACCACAGCAGTTGTGAGCTGCAACAAATCATTCAGCAAGTTTTCAATGTGTTTTTTTCCCTTTCAACACAAAGATGGCGAGATTGCAAGCGTGCATGCAATGCGCATAAGATAAAACCAGCAAAAATGAAAAAGATGGGCCAAAAAACATTTCCCGCTTAGCAGCATTCAGACAGAGAAATTCGAGTTGCAGTGTGCTCATGATGGCCAATTTATTTGTTGAACCTGAGATAGAAATTGCAGCATTTTTTTTATTTTATTTTTTCCTCCTTCAGCGGTATCGCACAGGAAAAGCTTGAAAGAAAACTCTGCTCATGATCTGACAGCCTATCTTTAGGCTCAGTTGTACATTTGCACCCCAGCTCCATCTCCTCTTGCACAGGCTTGTGGTTTCCTGGTTAGTCGATGCGCTTTTCTCAAGAATAAACTAGATTCGATTGCACCGGAAAAAATGATTTGTTCCTCGTTAAGTGTGGTAAGCTGTTTTTGCACCACTGTCCCCTGAGGTATAAACAAAGTGTTACTCCCATGTAATCGACCTTCTCTGGATCCAGGTGCTCCTGAGATGTTTGACGCCTTCATCTGTTACTGTCAGAGTGATTTTGAGTTTGTCCACGAAATGATCCGGGAGCTGGAGCAGACGGACTACAGGCTGAAACTGTGCGTGTTTGACAGAGATGTCCTCCCAGGCGCCTGCGTGTGGACCATCACCAGCGAACTCATCGAGAAAAGGTGGGATGTGGTCACATGCAAACCGGTTGATTTTATGTGCAAATCAAGCAGGTGTGACCCTGAAACTTAAAAGTCTGTCAATACAATGTGAAAGTTACACGGATTATGGACGGCTAACTTGGCTGAAAACTATCCAATTTTGAATTCAGACACAGAAAGTCACCTGAGAACCAGACTAGGGGAACCACCCCTTGAAATCTGCATACTTTCCATTTGTAAAACACGTTCCATTAAATCACATTTGTCCCCATGTCTCCATCTGTGCAGGTGTAAGAGGATGGTGGTGGTGATTTCTGATGAATATCTCGACAGCGACGCGTGTGACTTTCAGACCAAGTTCGCTCTCAGTCTCTGCCCTGGTAAAAACTGATTTTTATTGAGGGTGAACGACTCATTTTCTGACGTGTACCTGTGTGTGCGTCTAACTTGTCGTTGCGTCTTTTTCAGGAGCTCGAAGTAAACGGCTAATTCCAGTGGTGTACAAGACAATGAAAAAGCCTTTCCCCAGCATTTTGCGCTTCCTCACCATATGTGACTACACCCGCCCCTGCACCCAGGCCTGGTTCTGGATACGGCTCGCCAAAGCTCTCTCCCTGCCCTGATCAAGGACCAGGCAGTTAATTCCGTTTAAAAGTGCCTTTTCTATTTAATTGAATATAAAATGTTTCAACAGTGCCCAAATTTGACAGGATAAAGGCTCAAGTATAGCTTGTTATCCACATCTTGTTGGCATTAGAACCCACTGATGATTTTACTGTGCATTTTAATGCTTCCATTCACATTTCCTTTTAAGATGACCGATTTTTGTACATAATTATCATGAAACTTAAGCTACACAGGAGCACCAAATATCAGCAGAGCTGTCACTGCACAAAGCCATTCCGTGTTACAATAACTATAAAAGTTATAGGTTTTGCCTACCAGTGTTTTTCTATGCTGTGTGCTTCGTGTAGTGCATCTGTTTATATGCAAGATGAAATGTACTGATTTCTCTGTAAAGGCTCTGTATGTGTGTTGAGGTCACTTCCTCTTATTAGTCAACTTCTCGATAGCAAAGAAGAGATTTAACTGGGGAGGGAGAGATATTATGACTGAGATACTTCCACATGCTTGGTTTCATTTACAGTCTCCTTGTCTTTAATTTGATCTGTTCCTCGTCTGAATATGATTTTGTTGAAAATAAATGTATTTTTTTGATAGGGGTATTTCTAATTTCTTGAGTTCGCGCATGTGCCGCCATGAAAGTACAGTATGTCCTGTAAGTCTGCGGCGTGATTGTGAAAGTCCTGTGTTTGATAAAAAAAATCCACCACCAGCAGAGGTCTCTCACTCAATGCTGTAAAAAGGAACAGCACAGTTAACTAAAAAGTATCCAATCAGAAGGCAGCATGTGTTATATTGTCCAATCAGAGAGCAGGACCACCCAGCGCAAAACTACTCTTTTAAAATATCATTGGTGTTTTTCCCTAATTTTAGCCTGTTAGGTAGCACTTCCCAATTGGATAGATGACCTCAAATAAATAATTGATTGTATTTTTGTAAATAAGGAAGGCTTGGAAGTGGGTATTGTTAATGTAAAGAGTTAAGTTGGTGTGTGAATGTTACTTACGCCTGCAAGGTGCGACTCTGGGTAAAATAAACTGACACACAAAACATACAGCCATTGTAAAACCCTTCGGTTAACTAATTTAAACATGTTTCGACAGTGCTTGTTAAAGTGTTCAAGTGAAAATTAAAATACACATGCGCAAACGTATGAGGGACGTTCCGTGATGCAAATCTATAAATCGGATGGAATAATTCTATTTTTCGCATTGCCTTTCAACAGCAGCAAAGTCTTCGTCACCAAACAACGGCAATTAATTTCCTCCAACTGACCACGGAAGGACTGCGGCGCTCGTGCGGTGTACCACATTCAATATGTCCGCCACGAAGGTTCACGTTTGCTCAGGAGGAATGCGGTAGGCGGGGCTGCTAGGCTAGTGTCAAACTTTGGGAATGACAGGAGTGCTGCAGGATTCGCAAAGAAGGGGAAGTGTCGCCCTTTTTGGTTCTGTTTGGATTACTTTGACTCATTTTCACGCACAGTCCCTGGATTCATCACCTCTGTACAGATAGTTCGGTCTCAGCAGAATCTTCAGCCATGTCGGAGGACCTGAACTCCCAACCCTGGTCCATCAACAAAGATGATTATGAGCTACACGAGGTGATTGGTATGTGATCATTAGCTTGTTAGCTTAACGTATGTAACCGGCAGTAAGTGAATTTCTTGCTGTTAGCTCACTTAAGGCAGAGGTTACAACGGCGAAGGCGCGCTTAATATCTTTCAGGTGAAAAGACGAGCAGGAGCCATCCTCTTTCTTAGCAAAGGCGTTTGGCAAGTTGGCGACCGAGCCGGGCGGTGTTATGACTTGGAAACAGTGTAACGCTTCCATTGAGAGCGTTCATCCTGTCCAATAGCGATATTTCGATGCTGTAAACGAGCCTTAAAATCTTACAGTGTAAGCCAGGCTCTGACTATTTGCTGGAAAAAAACTGCTTTCGTTGTGATGCCGTCAATTAATGTGAATTGCCCGCGTGATACTTTGTTAAATGTTGTCTAATCGACTGGTGTCGAACTAGTTCTGGTTATGTAGACAGAGCCCAGCCAGCAGAATACTTTTTGAATATTAGTGACATGGCAAATGTACAGTCGGGTTGTTATTCAGGAAAGACGCTGCACTGTATGGGCTTCAGTATCAGCCGCAACGTTTCTGCAGCCGGACAAGAGACTGAAACTTGTACCGATTGTGTGTTCACGCCCATCTCCAATGTTCAACACACTACGCATTCTTGTGCAAGTACTCGTATCTTTTCCTTATGCACCAATATTAACAGCAATGTCAAAATACACCATTATGAGAGGAAACCAGGCCTGAAAAATCTCACCCAAGTAAAAGAGCTAAAGCGTTGGCAGGGAAATACAGTTACAGTATAAGACTAAAAGCACTGGCTTAGTTACTCTGACTGATGTAACCTCACAGATGATTTTCTCATTAATCATTAATACTGAAACTTGTCTGCCAGAGGTGGAGCTGGTTTGAACTCCTTTAAGTACAGCGACACCAGCTGAATCTGAGGAGCCCTCAGATGATTACCATCAGGGGAAATCAGAGGAATAAAAGTTCAGCTTCATGCCTCTGCTGTAGTTTCCAAACTTTTTATTGAGTTTATTTCTCATTCTGTTTCATATTTCCATGATCTATTGATTTGTTGAGATAATGGATTATTTAACAGGGTATTTAGATGAAACTGTGTTAGGGAAAGATCTCCATCTGGGGATACTGTTAAAACTAAGACACCCCTGACATGTTTTATTTTAAAGGCTTATATCAAATATTGTGTATAATCTTTCTTGGTTACTAGTCACAATAGTAACTAGAGAGGAAATGCAGTAATAACTAGTCACTAAAATCTGTCAGATGAACATAATGGATGACAGCGTTTCCCTCTTAGATGGAGTTGAGCAGTATTGGAGTAGTGGCACTTAGTTACTTTTCTCTACTCTGCGGGACCTCTTCCAAACCACACAAGATGCCATTACGTCATGAGTCCAGAGACTGATCTTTCTGAGGGTGGGTCTTACATTTTGGGCCATTTTACTGCCTGATTTAATCCAGTTACGCGAGAGCTCTTTTGAGAGGATTATTCAGTATTATGGGGCTCCGAAACCTCACGGAAACCTGGACCAAAAAAAAAAAGAGATTTGACTATTTTCTGCATTGCTTCATCGGTAACACTTTGTTTAACCTGGTCTGGGATTAAAGCTTGGCTGGGTTAATCTTGCTGTTTTTTGTAAATAACCCAAACCTTTCCAGTGTGACCACCTTTCTCGCGCGGCATGGCCTACGAGTTATCTCATCAGAGCAATGGATGACATGTCCTTCCTTTAGTTGACTCTTGTGAAAAAGGGAGGGCGTGTGCGCTGCCTCTACAGGGCATTTAGCAGGCCCTAAATCAACTCTTTCTTTACTTCTTAAACACTCAAACCAACACCTAAATATCCCCGTGGAAAACGCAGACAAGGGGAACCCCTCAAGATAACGCCGTGCAATTTAGCGTGCACACTATTGCATGTTTATCTGTGGAAATTGTTTGCGCGTTTAGCTTGGTTCCTTTTACTCATTTTGCAAATGAGCTAAAGGTGATAAGAAGTTGTGCTCCTTAAATCTGAAGTGGGCTGTTTACCTTGTATGTAATCTAAATAAGCCTGACCCTCTGTGTGCGGCTTCATCTTCAGGCTGAACACGCATTTAACACCAAAACTGCTCCTGTGTGACGTCAGTGGAGTCTTCTCTGGGTTTTAAAAAAGCTACTCGTGCTAGGATTGGTTGAAAAAGTTGGGTGCTAAATCTCTGAACCCGCTCAGACCTGATGCAAACATGTATGTTTTCCCCCCGTCAAGCCTGATGTGATGCAGCAACATTTTTCGTTCTTTAAATACAGGTGAACATGTGGGTCAGTGTCATGTTAAAACAAAGCTGGACGTTTTAACCAATCAAACTCTTTCTATTATGCATCTCCAGTTTCTGAGACATAAGTGATTTTAATATAAAGTAATTATCATTTTGATTAAAAAAAAAATTCTTACAGCTTTTTATTCTCTATTTGAAGTGCTGATTATTTATCTGTCGGTTGTTGTTCCAGCTTTTTATAATCATATAATCGTGTTAAATCTCAACAGATATTCATGAGCAGAACTAAACTGGGAGCAGGATCAAGCCCACCTCTCTTCTCCACCCAGATAACAGCTTTTAGGTGGATACTTGCACTACATATATATATCTATATGTATAATGTGTGTGTGTGTTATCGAGGATGACGCTGCAGACCCACTTTGTCCAGCAGAGCTATTGTTTTGGTAACTTCCCGAGGCAGAGAGGACTTGTTATTACATGGTTCACGCCCACTCCGTTTCACCCCACCGAGCACTGGATCCTACTGGACGGAGCTCATAGGAAAATCGTGCTGTTCTCTCTGTTCTTTCTCCGATCTTGAATCATGGTTTGGATCATTGGTGTTGGAAAATCTGGACTGGAAACTTTCCGTTTCCACTTCTTATATATCCACTAGCAACCCTGTTACTTGCTGTGTCCCTCAGACGACGTTACAAAGCTCGGTAGTTACCACACATGGCCGAGGAAACCTTTCATGTTAACTCCACATCAGCTTACCTGCTCAAAGGCAGTGGGTGCTGCTCGGCTTGTAGTTATGTGCGACATTTCTCATTGTACCTTTGGACAATGTGTGGAATGCTCACCAGGTATGCAGAGGAAATGTAATAAAAGACGAGTGACGTCAGGCACTAAACTGGCCCGGGTGAGGGCAGGAAAGATGAACTCAGACCTGAGAGCCCTACTGCTGCACATAGCTCATGAAGGAAGATATTGACAGGCCTCACACAGTGACCTGCCCCAGTAAGAAGCTAATTCAAGACCAGGATAATCTAATCAGAAACGATTCTACTTCACTATGTGCCTTTTTGTGCTGAAAAAACAGTGAATGTTCTGTTTTCACCTTCTCATCAATGTGAGGTATCGTGTTGTTGGTCCACATCTTATGTGAGTAGTGGTCCATAAGGGCTGTTAAATGAAGCCTTGGGACTAATTATAATAATCATAAGTAGGAAGAATGTGGCATAAATCTGGCTCATATAACGAACTGTACACAGCAGATGCAGACAAGGAACTAAAGATAAAAACCATGTGGTGAAGAAGCTTCCAGGGTTAAATGGCCTGTTGGTATTTTTATAGTTTTTTGCGATGCTTTATTAATTTGAATTGTTGTTTTAATGCATTAGCCACGTCTGTGTCCCAAGCTCATCATTCCGCTCATTATTACTTTGTGTTTTGCTATTTTCTCCCTTGATAAATTCCATGGGAATGCAGCAGTACAGGAGGAATGCAAACTGTCGACTCCCAAAAGAGCGAGCATGTTAGCTCATGAGGTTAAACCCTCACTGGAGGGTGTTTGGGCTGAAACGGGGGTCCGCTGTGAAGAGAAATCTCTCGTCTTTCATGACCCATTCACGCAGTGCCAGGTTATAACGTGAAGTTCGCCAGGGTTCCCGCGCCAGGCGTGATTTGTTTTGGAAGAAACATGCTTACAGAAAACACTGGCTGCTTTTTCAAAAGATCACGGTTGTTTTGGCAATGGGATCGAGTAGTTTCACACATCTGCCGCTGTTTAGTTTTTCACCAGCCAACAAGTTGTTGCGCATGTGAAAAGTGCACGTTGGGAAGGATGATGGGTCGAGATGGTCACGTTTCGATTATAAATCCCCAGTTGCACTTATTTTTTCTCCAGTATAATTTACGGTCTCTGATATTTGCAAATGACTTTAGGGATGAGTGTTGGCTCTTGTCTAATCGCACAAATGCTACTGTGTAACAAGGGTTCCATTAACGCTTTTTAAAACCTTCTCTTCAGGTGTTTTGGGGGCATTTTTTGTGACTCCAGTGGTTATTTGTAATGAATTTCCTTGGGGCTGTTTGTACTGACACAATAAAAAATTAAACTGAAATAAACTGTACGCACAGAATCTGTCATGGCAACAAATGGGAGATCAAACAGCAACGCTTACATAACTCGTCAGCATGCCATATTTTCATCTGGCAGCTGGATCGTCTTCATTAGATTTTGCCTAACGAGGTAACTTAATACGGAGATTTGATTTAGTCATCCTCCTCCAAAACAAGCGTGATCTTGTTGTTGTACGTCTTAAAATGGCAAACATCAACGCAAGACCTCGGAAGTGTTTGCTTTAATCTATGTGGCTGACCCTGAAAACAGCCGACACGTTGATTTATTAACTGTTTAACGAAAGAGAATCGAGTAAATGATACAGCTTTATGTGCTGCTTTTATGTCGGTGCCAGACTGCTCAGCTGATTAGATGTTGGCCTCAGTTCTTCAAAGCCACGGCGCTACGGCAGAGCTTTCCTTTGTGTGCTTCCTCTCATTCAGACTGAAAGGCTGTGATATCGTGTTGTCTATGAGAGCAATGAAGACGTAACGGCTTTGACGATATTTTATATTCTGTAAAAGTTGATGTTTATCTGTTTTGAATTGTGCCTGTATTTAATGCCTTAATGTGAAAAACCTGTGATTATCTCTGGTTCTGAATGCTTAATGCTACTTTGCTTTAAAGCTTTTGATAGAATCTACAAATCCTAATGTTAATACACATTAATATGACCACAATTACAGGTCTGATCCTGCATTATTTTTTTACCATAAGCCCCCTTTTTTAAAACTCTGGTCAAAAAACCTGCTAACATCCGCTAGCACTGGTCTTCTAAGTGCAATGTGAAAAAGCAGCCATAACATCTCATATAGAGATCAGCGTTTCTTTGTGTCTCGTAGCCTGATTATCTCAGAATGGTATGATGAGAAACTGGTCCGACACAGCCTGTAGGAAACGGTGTGATGTCATCCTCTCATCTTGAAGCGGCATGCCTTTCCTCTGGGAGGCAGAGGTATTGTAACTGTAAGTTTTAGCTCTCAGAGCACCGATGACAAACCTGCGACTACACGCGATGGGAAAGGCTTTGTTCAACACTTCTTTCAAATTTCAGTGGCATGGCTCACTAATAAACCATTGATTTGAATGCAACACTGTGCCTTAGCACACAAGCTGTACCGTATTTAACTCCCATTTTATATGGTACATTGTTTTTCATACATTTCATTAATCTGCTCTTGTGCAAGAATGTATCCAACTTTAAAGAAATGATCTATCGTTCACAGTTACAATGATGCGACTTCAAGAGCCACGGCGTTAGGCTAGCCTTTTGTATCCACACCAGGGCCGAGTTGATGCCAACAACCGCCATATCTCTCTGTCACAACGTGTACTGTACCTGGCATATGGTGCCAGGTAGAGAGAAACACAGATTAACTACCTACACCTGCATGTATACGGTTACTGAGAGACGCTGCAGGAGCCAGTCGCCTTGTACAGTGGGCGGAAGTCGGGCCATTTTTGTGCATTATTTCTCCTCACTGCTAAATATGTGAGCTGAACATTAATAGATACTAGATAGATGAAAGCACAAACGACTGCATGCTGAAATTCAAACCATAAGGTCAATATTTCGTCGAGTTCCCAATTAATGGGTTAATTAGTTTCTCTGGGTCTTATTTGGCTCTCGAATCCTTTTCCCTTACAACCTTGTCGTTCCCAAACTCAACACTCTTCCCCTGTTCTGTCCTTTTCGTAAAGCAGCCACTCTTGCTGCCCCGTTCGTCCAGCTTCCCCTGCCTACTGGCTGTTTGTTTGTGTGTAGGAATTCACACTCCGCTGCTTGCATGGAAACTGGGTCCCTGTGGATCTGCCCGGGCTGAGCTCCCCATCACTGGCCCACCTCCAGAGGTTTGTTTGGTATCGATGGCTGCGGGAGGGGCCGGGGAATAAAATTTACAGCGCACTTCTGAGCGATGGTGGGGTGATCTATGATGATTTCCACGCTGGAGAGCTGAGCAGCGCCAACCACACATTATCAGTAGCTGCCAGTTAATAGATGGTACCCATTTTATTCACATAGTGTGCATTCATTCAGGATTATTAAGATATCAGTTAATGGAAATTACAAGGAAATTGCATTCTTATTAGATTATTAAAGAGAGTAATAGTTTGTTTTAATCACAGACCATATATTAAATAGAGTTTAGCTATTTTTTTCCTCTCTCTGTCAAATTGCCTGAAGGGATAATTACCCTGAATGAAAGCAGCTGGGTAAAAAAGTGGACATTTCCATAGGGACGGTTTTACTTTTTAATTAAAATCAGGGATTTTTTTTTTCTCTTCTTCTTCTTTTTTTTTTAATTATAACCCTGTTTCAAACTTCAGTGCACCTCTGACTCAGTGAGAACTCCAAAACAATGAGCACTTTGTTAATATTTGGCCACAAGCTACTATGAGTTCAAGAGAGGTTCGGAGAGGCTTGCCGGAGGGTGAACCAGCTCAACACTCACTTTAACACTTACAAGAGCTCATTTCCAGAAGAAAGCGTCTCGTATACGCCTGGAAAAATGGCTTCGTGTGCGAGTCCATGGCGTAAACCGCTAGCAGATAGTGTGGGGGGGCAGTTAAATGACCTCATACATTACAAGAACAACGGGCGTACCTCTCCTGGGGAGGCTTTTGAATTTCTTCTAACAGTATAAGGAGCAACCTTTGCTATGAGCCTCCTCCTGCCGAAGCTTCCTGGGGCTGTGCTTGGTTTAGCAGCGTCGCCCCTCCATCAGGCCCGCTTCGTTAGCCAGGATTTGGGAAAGCTGATTCATAATTGATGAACCCACATTTACCAAAGAGAATAACAGTGTTTAACCCTCTTAAACTCTGGAGGATTTTGAGGTCATGAATGAAGATTAAATTCACCCTGCAGCAGCCTTGAATTTTGGTTTGTAAGCAGGGTTAAGCACATCCAGCTCACTGAAATCAGTGTGCTGTTTGTTCCAAGGTTGAATTCTTTTAACAGCACAGATGCTCTTAGGACGATTCTGATCACTGAGCACGGAAAGTCTCACTGCTTACTTTTATAAAAGGTGTTGACACTGACCCCCGCAGGACCCACCGGGGACCGAGTGGACTGTATCGATTTCAAGTACATCGACTGAGCATGAGCCAGCAGAATAAAAACAGAAGTTACTGGATGCCGCCTCAGTTCTGTGAGGCCAGTGCTAACTCTGATGTGAAGAGAAACAGTTTGAGAAGATTTCCACTTAATTAAGAATTGAGCATATAGATTGGCACCTTTTTAATTATACTCTTTGTAGAACTTATGGACTTGAATATCTTTTGTCCCTTTATCCCAAATGCTATTGATATGCTTTATGACTCAAAAGATTATCTTGATCCTCATTTTGATTGAATATTATTTTGAATATTAAACTGAGTGGTTAGCCAGGCTGGTAACCTTTTGATAACGCTGATCCACCCTTTACCCTCGGTCATAATAGGAGTGACATCACAAATACATACAATTGAGTTTCCTTTGTGTAGTGGCATGACTGAACTTTAGAGAGGTTAATGAGTTCAGGCATTTAGAGGGTCAAATCACTACTCCTTTGTTTCAATGAGCTTAGGCAGTTTGGGTATTTGATAAGAATGCCTTTTGGATATCTTCCAGTAGAGGTTTTTTTTTAAGGGTTTTCCTTCTGGAAGAGAACCCTGTGATGCAACCAGAGAATACACTATGTCTCATCTGAGCTGGGAGTTCATTCCTGGGAAGAAACACCATCTCACAAAGGCTGCTGCAACCGCAAACAAAAAAAAAAAGAAAAAGAAAAGAAAGGATGCATGAATGGATAATCACAGTGATTATATGTTGTTTTTCTGTTGCAGGGAGTGGGGCCACAGCGGTGGTTCAGGCAGCCTACTGTATACCACGCAATGAGAAGGTGGCCATCAAACGTATCAACCTAGAGAAGTGCCAGACCAGTATGGATGAGCTGCTGGTAAGCCACACAACGCTGCTAAGCAGCTGCACTTTGCTCAGGAGTCTGTGTTAACAATTCACGTGTGATCCAAATGACTCCTTAACAGCACAAGATTTCATTTAAGGTCTCTCTTCTGCACATGTGGATGGAGTTAGTTCTACCTCTGCTTTTCATTAGTCCTTTTCTCGGAGCCCTCATCCAATCATCCCCGTCGCTTCAAACACTATTCTAGTTGTTCTCTGAAGGAGGGCTCCACTTACTGCCAGGAAACGGTTAGACCTCTGTGGGGCATGTTTCTCAACGCTCTGCTGTCTTTATGCCCTCGATCTTGCGCCGGCAGCTCGGCGCACCGTTTGCTGCGTGACATGCGGTTTACAATGCAGCTCCAGACAGCTCCCCTGCAGATAGAAATAATCAGGTGCTTGTTAGTGGCCCATGTACCTGTGGTGTCAATGAAAAGAGCTTGGATTTGTGTTCTGCATTTTTTTTTTCTTACTTGAGCAACATGTCTCAGGTTTTTTTGGTCTGGCTTTTAAGTCAGAAGTGGCAGTGATGTATTTTCCCACAGTACCCACAAAAAGGTCTGTTAAAAGAATAACCTGTTGGAAATCAGTATTGTGTAAGCCTGTATGTATAAATTGAAGATCGTGCCCAGAGATCGCTTGCAGGTTACTCACTGCTAATCTGTGGCAACGCTAAACTGGGAGGAGACCTTCTCCCACCCGAATTCTGGAGGATGAATCAGGGGAATGTTGCTCCCAGATTCTCGGAGCAGGCGGTCACATGGAATACAGCGCGATCGGATTTCCTGCCTGTGGTTCCCCCCACAATTCCACAGCCTGCTGGGTGCCCGCTTGAACAGCAAGGAAGCATTAAATTGAACCCAGATTGCCTGTCTTTAAAAAAAAAAAAAAAAAAAAAAAAAAGCAGCTTTAAAGAAGGGATGAAGCAAGGTTTAAAGCAGCCCAAAGGTTTTGTCCCTTGTCTGAAATTCTCTGATGCCAGAAAAGCAATCATTTGTCATATTTCAGGGTCATCATATATAGTTAAATGGGCCGGTGCTTTTATGTGATTCGGACTGGATCAGATGTTTTGGGGACTTGTTTACAGCCAGCATTGACTATAAAGTCTTCCTAATATTGGCCTCTTTAATGCAGCGTTGGTCATTTTTCAGCTCAGAGTGATTTAAGAAAGCCAGTCGAGCCTGTATGTAAGTATTGGGTATTTCTGGCAGAAGTCTGAATATCTGTGAGCTTGAACTATTTTGCAATAAGATCGCCCATCCGTACACATCGTCATCATTTGCAGATCTGCATCTTCTTTACATTTTAGCAGGTTTTAGTGTGTGTGTGTGTGTGCATGCTTCAGTGAGATTGAGTCATAGTAAACTTGTGTGTGTGTGAGGCTCTGAGGAACTAAAAGTGACGCAACATTGCCTCTATAGAGGCCTCTCTGTGTGTCTGCCATCACTGTGGTTCTGTGGCACCAGTTTGTGACCCAGCACTCTATTCAGATTGTCACAATAGGTCATTTATTTGTTGCTCAGTTTCAAAGTGCTCAGACTTGGCAAATACTAAATAGAACAGGCCTAATATAGAAATATACAAATAGCATGGACTGGTCTACTTCCTGGGAAAGCTTTACTACTTTTGCAGGTTAGATGGGCTTAAAGGGCGTAGTATCCAGTATCACCTCAGCATGCCATCATTGAAGCAATAAGTCACCGTCGGTTCTTTTTAGGAAATCGGACGACGCCACGTATCTCTTGGAAGTGACATTTTAAAGAGCTTTCTGCTTCCTTGTTTCATTACTTTTTCCATTTATTATCTTTGTTGTAATTGTGCTTGGTTCATTTCTCCTCTGAAACAGTTAAATGCGAACTTTTGAGAAAACGTATTAGCCTAAAATAGTTAATTGTTAAACAGTAGTAGAAAAAAAAATCCGTCCTGATGTTCATGTTTGTCTAAAGTAACAATGAACGAAGGAAAAGTATTTCTTTTTTATATTATTTTTAATCGTTTTTGATAGATGAGGGAGTTCTAGTTTGTACAAAGGCAGTGTGAAGGAATATTGCTAATTAAATGCAGCTCATAAGCACAACCCTGATGGTCATTATCTCATTTCATGTCATGCTAATGGCTTGCACAGGTTACCAGGTTACATGGGCTTATTAAATGACTCTAACTTCATAATCTAATCAAGATATAGCAAAACCATTTGTGGTGCAGAAGTCTTTGTGCGTAGCAACAGAGAGGAGTGTGTGTGTGTGTGGTGCACTTTGCAAGTTGGCTGAATTGAATAACACTGCTCTAAATGCCTGTGTGTGCTAGCATGAAGTCATTGCAACACCCACCCATCGCTCAAAGACTGCAGCAAAGACTGCTTGGAAAGGCGTTTTGTAGAGGGTTGATAGTGCAAAGTGTCAGATTGAGGATTACCCAGAAGTGGTATGAGATGTTTCGAGTTCTGGGAATATTTCTGGGATCTTTGCAGCAGCCGAGGTTTACTGTGACTTAATCCTCTAAACAAAGAATCTGTCTCGTTCTCACAATGAGTGCTGGCAAAGATGGGAACACCTGCCAACTGCCAGATTACCATATCCTCCATGTTATCCCATTGTTGTTCCTCTCTGGGTCTGCTACCCCACAGAGCTGTGGTCGGAGTGATGAAGGAGATGCCTAATAATCTAAAAGGACAGTTGTTGTGCAGAATTTGCTCCTCAGGACTGTTGTCTTCTACATGACTGTATGCAGCTAAACACGTCTGTACCTGTCATGGGCCAGTGACTTTGTTTCATGCAGAGACTGTCTCCACCCTTATTATGACTCAGCTCATGCTCTTAACCCTCTTTTTTTGTTAAATGTCCTCCGCGTAGCGAGGTCATTTTGCCAATGAAGGCATTGACCGAGACCCACAGGCTCAATAGTGATGACTTCGCATTCTGCTGCTAATGCATACGGTGTAGGCTAAGCATTTATGCTGATGGAACATCTGACCTTGATTTCATAATATCTGACCCAAGACCTCTTTTGATGGCTGCCTTTAACAAATCCCTTTAGCTCGAGTGTTCAGGTTTGTCCTTTGACAGGCTCGTGGTGCACCAGTCATGATTAAAAATAAAAGTTACTATAATAAACAAAGACTGCAGATGGCGGGTTGGCCCTCTTGATTGGGAAAGGCTGGATAATGGAGGAATGACTCACTCGGTTCCATAAGTATTGATTATCATAAAGTGTCATGAGTAAACAGAATGAACCTCTTTAACGCTGACTTGGCATATTTATCATACATAAATTTAATGTAATTTTGCCAATTTTGAAGCTGCTCTCTGCCCATTCCAAAGAGCAGTTAAACTTTGCTTCAGGAAAAAACAACAACACAAAACTGTTCACTGTTCATTTCGGTGTCTTTTTAACTGAAGAATGTGGCGTGTTGAGTGGTACAAACCCGAATGGGCGGTCGTAACATGACAAGAAATTATGAGGCAAAAAACTCTGGTCCGCCCGTAAGATGATCTTTATGCGATGTAGCAAATGGCCGTTTCCTGCTGTAGCAAGTTTAGAATACTTTACAGTTGGCCTTGAAGGCTTTAAGTTATTCAGGCCAGTTCCATGGTTCCATGATCATTTCACAATGAACATGCATTGTCCGGAGTCACATCCACCCTTTAACCTCACCTCTATCTCCAAAAAAACCCCAGTTGGTGATGGCGAATGAGAGTGCCCTGTTGTTCAGACTCTACTGATACCCCGTTCGATCGTATCTTAAGCTTTTAGAAAAATTTGGATCTTTTTCTTGATGAATTAGATGTTATCTTTAGGCTGTGGCAAACCTGATGCACAACCTGAGCTAATTTGCCTGCCATAAGTTAGAGCCATAAGGGGCAGCTCTAATTTAGAAGGGAGAGCAGTCGGTAGGTTGGTGGTTCGATCCCTGGTTTCCCCAAACCAAATGTCAAAGTGTCGTTGGGCAAGACACTGAACCCTTGTGCATGGCCCGTTACGCTGTGTCGGCTAACAAGTGTCTATGCGTGTGAATGCAGTTTGAGTGGTGGACTAGATCAGAAAAGCACAGTAAATTTACCTTTTCATCAATTACTAAGAACCTTATTTACAGTTCCATTCTTAGACAACATCAAGAGTGTAATCATTGCTCGGTTATGCTTTCCTGATACGGTCAGATGTCACTTCAGTGACATCATTAGCGCTGAAATCCCCGGTGACCGTGACCACAAAGATGCTGTGGTTTCAGACAAATCGTGAAGAAAATCAGCTACATTTCCTTGTCTCTTAGGAAATGACTTCTCTTTCGAAGGACTTCGGGTACGGTGGTGAAGTGATGGATTAGACATCTGTGCCAGCATTACCTCAGCTCTCCTACTTTCCAAGCTCACACCCTCCCACACACACACAAAGAAAGCTTTAAGGCTGTTTAAAGGGCTCAGCACTAGCTGTCTTTTTGCCTCTGCATAGCTGTGCATTAAATTAGCGTCGCCTTTTTTTTTCTCTTCCGACCACTGACGTCATTAAGATTTCAACCGTGGCACTACATTTCTACAATAGCTGCAGCAGAAATCTTCCTGCCACGTAATCTTTAAAGTGCTTGAAAAATGGGTCTCGCCGCTTCAACGAATGTTGTTGTCCGATACAAGATTGCCTCCGGTTCAAAAGTTTCGCTCAATTTCTCCCAGATGACAAGTGACAGGTGGGGTTTTACCTGATTACAGTCGATTGATGTCTGTTGTCAAACAGCTGAAAGCAGTTCTGATTAATTGTTTTTTCTCTGTCTCTTCATGCTTTTTCTCCCAACAGAAAGAGATTCAGGCCATGAGTCAGTGCCACCACCCCAATATTGTGTCTTACTACACCTCCTTCGTTGTAAAGGATGAGCTGTGGCTGGTTATGAAGCTGCTCAGTGGTGGTAAGTGCATTCTTGTCACAGACATACAAATGTACAGTTATCGTTTGCCCGGCAAGAGGACCTGTTCAGAGATGTTTTGGCATGGGCCATCGGGATGAAAGCGTTCCAGGAGAAACATCTGGATGACTTGCTGCTGGTGATTTTAACTGTTATTTTAGGGAACGTGACAACACTGATTCCCATTGTTTCCCCTGTAAGCTGCAGCTATCCCTGGGGCTTTAACTCAGTACAGAGCAGGAGCTAATGACAGGGCAGAGGTAATAACAGCCCACATGGCAACCATGTGGCAGCGCTGCAATTAACAAGTGAGAGGAGCATGAAGACGAGGCCACCGTGGAGAAAAATCCTCCAAATGCAACAGCTGCATCTGCATTGCATTTGTACCGTTTCATTTGACTTTTACCTGCAACATACTTGAACTACAGTAGCTGTTGGAGCTAATGTGGTTCTCCATCATCCTGTGAAGAGGAAAAAATGTTACTTCTGACTTGTTAGAGCTTCTCAACACAAGAAGTACAGATGAAGCATCTCCTGAAGAAGCTCTGAGGTTAATGATGCAAAACAAAGCCACTAATCTCTATCCACACCGTCTCACACATTCAATTGTACAAGCACAGTTTTACCCAGACATCACACACAAATCTTCAGTCTTTCTGCTCTGGCTTCTTCCTCTCAGGCCCCTTTTGTCACGCTGTAACGGATAATGCCCAGGTGGCATGCCTGGCTCCCACAGATGCACTCAAATGGCGAGCCCCTTGGCAGCTGTTTTCAGGGCGCCGTGCCCGCCAAGCGACGCTTGAGCAGACGGCCAGCCTCACAGCAGGGGCAGACACAACTTGAGATGGCCTCTCTTGTTCCCCTTATTCTAGTTAAACACAAGCCCTTGATGTTGGGTTTTATTATGTGGAGTAATTAAATGATAACCGTGGCTGCGTCTGCCATGGAGACAGACCTAAATGAGGTCAAGTTTATGGAAAAAGGGCCACTTCTTGTCTTATCCTGTGGCCTGACGGGGCATAACAAAAAAAACCTCCAGCCTCGTTGTGTCTTCTTTCTTCTGATTTTGAAAAACTTGACAATTTGTCAAACAAAGCTCTGAAATGTTTTCATGCCGACAGCTCCTTTTTCTCCTTTTTTCGAGGACAGTTTAGTTCCATTGCTTTCTGTCTCCTTCTGCTGAGAAAAGGACGTCAGACCACATGCCGCAGTACTTACTCAAGCTTGTTAAGCAACATTTTTACATTTGCTCCAGGTGCTCCGACCAGGACGTGGATAGTTAGACAGTAACATGTCAGGATATCCTCTCATTTTAGTTGGATTTTCTACAAAATATGTAGATGGCACGCCACTTGTTTTTAGGAGACATTGTATTGAACATCTTTTCAACATCTTCTCCACTTGTTCCACGTGGAATATCGTTGATATTCTTTTATCTCGTTCTATGTCGCTTTTTTTAATTGGCATGCTTTGCAAACGCAACATTTCAATGGGCCTCAGGTGATTAAGAGCATCTTAGTAAGAGTCCTGCCTCCGTTTTTGACACTAAATCATTGAGCCGTTAATTCTAAATGGTAAGATAAATGTGATGCTTCATAAATGGTGTATATTCCCCGGTCCCTCCGCCCTATTGCGTTATAGATTTTGTGTCATATGTTCTTCAGCCATTTTAGAGCTCTAGTCTTAATTCGAATCCATTGAAGGCCAAACTTGTATCGCAGAGTTTTGAATCGAGCACGCTGCAGGCGTAGTGCTTTTCAAGAAATTCCTGTTCTGAGTGTGACATGTGAACAACAGCTCCATTAGAGAGCTGCAGAACCTGTCACTGCTCGAGTTCACATCAAAGAGACATCCACTGAAAGCCACAGGGACAGAATATGAGTCATGCCATCGCAGGCAGGGGAATGCATTCCCGTTAGATTAATGCGCAGCTTTCCCCGGCCTACAGTTGCTGCTGCACACCTCAGCTGAATGCCACTTTGACAAGATTCCTGGCTGGTTGTTGTTGACTAAATTTAACATGTGCAAAGGCTTTGCCAAGCTTGGGTTTGTGTCAAATGTGGTTCTCAACCCTGCTGACAATGCTGAAGGGGAGCTTTAATGGTGACTCCAGGCTTGTAGAATGATGTCAGTTCTACTCTACTGGCAAAGTTACCTTTGTTGGCTCAAGAAGGTCCTGTTTCCTGTTTTCTATCTGTAAAAAGTTTTGCTGAAGGCTTTTTTCAGCCTTAGCCGAGCATTTTTGTTTCTTTTTTAAATTCTTTTTTTATTTCACCCATCTCTTTCGACAGCCTCTTCCATTCCCTGCCCTCACTTCCTGCTGCCAGCTTCATTTGGCATGCCACATAGGCCTTTAACACAGTTGGCACCAACTCTCATGTCCTTCATCTGCTTCCTCATCCAACCGCCACTCCACCCTCCCATCTTTTACTCTCTCATCCTCTCCCTTGGTCTCAAAGCCCCTGCTCTGAACAGAAGAATAGAGAGATTGTTAAGGTGATGTTACTGTGTGAAGAAAAAAAATCTGAATAATCTGGCACGTAATTTAAACGATGATGTGGCATTTTCCCGAGTGTTTGCATTCATACAATGCGCTCCGCTGTCAAGACTTGATTTCCTCACAATGATTTGCATAAACTCTTCCTCTGGGGCTTTAAACAGGCCCCATTCAAATGAAGCAACCAGGTAACTTGCCTTTCCCATGCAAAATGGATCTTTGGATTGTTAATCTGTCAGTCAGTGTCAGCTTGCTGAAACGGCCTAATGAGGCATGAAGAGTTCAATCAGTAAGAGGCTGACAAGGCTGGCATTTAGGGAACCTCTGAAGGCTGCATCATGCTGCGTGTGTGTGTGTTTCAGGACAACTTAAAGGAGACTTTACTGTACATTATCTGTTAAAGTGTTTACAGTACCCTGTTGGTTATACCTTTACTTTGCATTTAAAGGAAAAATTTGACAATTTGTTGGAAAAATTAGACACCAAATGTTTTTTTAGTTTAAGAGATGTTGTATCCTTGTACAGGGCAGCTGTTACTGTCTGTTTTCAGTCTTTATATGAAGATAGTAAGGTAGTATGAAGTGGAAGGTAGTGCGAAGTGGACGGTAGTGCGAAGTGGAAGGTAGTGCGAAGTGGAAGGTAGTGCGAAGTGGAAGGTAGTGCGAAGTGGAAGGTAGTGCGAAGTGGAAGGTAGTGCGAAGTGGAAGGAAGTGCGAAGCGGAAGGAAGTGCGAAGCGGAAGGTAGTGCGAAGAGGAAGGTAGTGCGAAGTGGAAGGTAGTGCGAAGTGGAAGGTAGTGTGAAGTGGAAGGTAGTGCGAAGCGGAAGGTAGTGCGAAGCGGAAGGTAGTGCGAAGCGGAAGGTAGTGCGAAGCGGAAGGTAGTGCGAAGCGGAAGGAAGTGCGAAGAGGAAGGTAGTGCGAAGAGGAAGGTAGTGCGAAGTGGAAGGTAGTGCAAAGGGGAAGGTAGTGCGAAGTGGAAGGTAGTGCGAAGTGGAAGGTAGTGCGAAGTGGAAGGTAGTGCGAAGTGGAAGGTAGTGCGAAGTGGAAGGTAGTGCGAAGTGGAAGGTAGTGCGAAGAGGAAGGTAGTGCGAAGTGGAAGGTAGTGCGAAGTGGAAGGTAGTGCGAAGTGGAAGGTAGTGCGAAGTGGAAGGTAGTGCGAAGTGGAAGGTAGTGCGAAGTGGAAGGTAGTGCGAAGTGGAAGGTAGTGCGAAGTGGAAGGTAGTGCGAAGAGGAAGGAAGTGCGAAGAGGAAGGTAGTGCGAAGTGGAAGGAAGTGCGAAGAGGAAGGAAGTGCGAAGAGGAAGGTAGTGCGAAGAGGAAGGTAGTGCGAAGTGGAAGGTAGTGCGAAGTGGAAGGTAGTATGAATTGGCATTACATGAATTGGACTAATTTGAACAATATAATTTGATGAGAATAAATTGTGCCATTTCACAGTATAATTGGATTCAGTTGAAAATGTATCTTTAATGGTCTTTAGATTACCTTTTGTTCCCTCAAAACGATCCTGTTGAGCAGGGGCACAGTGTTAAGTGCTGCGCCCAACTGCTTTGTCACCTTCTAACATCATTTTAAATGAATTTGCGAGCTCACCGGGGCAAAGTTTCGGCCTAATTTGGGCTCTGTTCAACCCTGCTGTCCCTATGAGCCCTCCTCAGTGTCATCCTTTGGCTTTTCGTGACTTTGTCTCCTCTGTCCAGCCATTTCAAATGTGAAATTAAAGATTGGGCAAAGTGCAGAGAACTGTGAGCAGAGAGAGACTGTATGTGAAGGGGGAACAGAAGAAAACTCAATTCATACAATCAGACGCGCACCAAGGATGATATTCCTGCCTTTCCTTGTCTTGTTGAATGGCTTTGTGTTTTTCACTCGATGCTGAATCACATTATTTGGTGTGCACTGTCAGAACGAACCCGTTCACCCCTGCTCTGCCTCTTTCTCACTGTGTCCATGACTCTGCAATAACAGCGTCTAGTCTCGGGTGGCCCGTCATCGTCTGCTCCTCTGGTAAGGCAGTGAGTGCTGGACTAAATGCTAAAAGGACATCCTGAAATGCTTTAACAAAGTGAAATCTTCATATGTCTTAGCTATAAAAAAAATAAAAATAAAGTGCTGCAGCTTAAGTTGTGCGTGTTCGAGAGTCAGGGACATATCGATGGAGCGGCAGTGCGACGTTTGAGTTGATGTCTCACTGCAGCACAACAAAGCTCGTCGGGCAGTTGGCGTTCTCTCCGGTTCTCTGCTTTGTCCCACTTCATCAGTGTTGCACAATTTTCTGTCATAGCCAGTGCAAGTACTGGAGCTCTTTTCAGAGTCGCGCTCTTTATCCTGCAAAAAGGCACACAAAGGAAACGGTGCACTCTCGGCAGTGTGACTTTTCAGCGAGACGGCTCCTTTATGCAGCAGGAGCCAGGACGGGGGAGACGTGGTGATTTGTCTCTTTGGCCCTAAACAGGCCAGGTCAGCTCACAGAGCCACACTGGCTGCCCATTGAGTGAGGACAAAGAAAACAGACAAATAACTCCGAATGTTGACGTACACACCTGTTTTGAAAGCAGTTTTATGTTTTTTGTCAGATTTGTACCACATTAGAATTCACATGGATTATATCGTTTCTGGTGTTGTTTTACTGAACAACTTAAACTGACCTGCAGGGACAAAATGTGACACATTTGTCAAATTTTGGAACTGTTTTTATTAATCCTATTTAATAGCAAGCTCTTAACTCATTCAAATGAAGCTGAAAACACTGATTCACACAAAATGTCCTAAATAGCAGGAGGTTTTTAAAAGGTGCATTTACTGTTTGAAACAAAAAATATCCTGATTCCATATTTCTTGAAGAGGTCCGCTACTGCATCATTTTCTTTTCTTTCTGACATTTCTGTTCTGTTTTCAACAAAGAAAAGTAAATAAGCATGACCTCTTAAGGCTGGCTTTTTTTTGTTTTGCCAGGCTCGGTGCTGGACGTGATCAAGCATATCATCTCGCGAGGTGAGCACAAGACGGGCGTCCTGGACGAATCTAGCATAGCCACTGTGTTGAGAGATGTGCTTGAGGGCTTGGAGTACCTACACAAGAACGGACAGATCCACAGGTAGGTCGCCTTCCATACCGGTACCACTGTAAAACTGACACGGGGATTTTCATCCCGATTAAGCACACATGCTTTGTCTGCCTTCATGTTGAGGGTTTATGAAAGAGAAATGCACGGTGCTGCTCCTGACTTTCTCCTCTCCGTAACACACTACAGTGTCAGTCTACCAGTTAGACAACATGGGACATTGTGTTTCAACAGTGGACAGATTGAGTTTGTATTGACATAACTTTAAGAACACACCCACCCACTTTCAGATAGTCATCTATATACTAGATTATTTTTGGAATAAATTAGCATTTGAATGACTCATTTAATTTTATGTTTGTAATACATAGATTTAATAGGGATACGTAAGCTTAATGAGACATGCTTATGTAAAAACTTGGGCTGCTCTCTTTGGGTTCATTAATTTCCTAAAGGTCAAAACAAGCTGCCTTCGAAGTTTCCGTGTCAGATCAACTGCCTCCGTTATTTTGTATGTAAGGCAGCAGCCTCCTACCAGCCCCTCGTTACGCAGCTGCTCTTTGCCCTGCCCTGCCACCCTAAAAAAACCCACATTGTTACACCATCAGCTCTCTGTTCGAACATCCTGGCTCCCACAGCTTCCTCTTCTCACGTTTTGCTGTCCCTCCTGTCAGAACAACAATGCATGATGAGAGGTGAGTTGCTGATGGAGAGAGATATCCTGTTCTGTACAGCTCAGAATCCTGTCATTGCAAAGATGATGGCACAAAAGATATCGTTTGGCATGATGCGGCCTGCAAGGCCGTGTCCCCGCATATATTTTATCTACAGTTTGTTTCAAACCTTTTCTAAATGAGATTTTATTATTTTGAGTCCATTGTACGGATGTTTTGCTAAACAAACTTTAGCTTCGGAGCTTCCAGCTCTTATTCACATGTCAGTGCTTGAAAGATTTTTAAAAAACAATCCTTCTCGATGTATCCATGAGTTACACAGCAGTCAGAAGTTTGGAGTGTTCCAACTTACTTTGCACATGCCCACTGTTGCTTAGTGCAGTGAGCATATTCTGAACATAACAAGAATGCTGTTTTTTTTTCTGGGCTTTCATCCCCTTGTACTGTAATGTCATGTTGTGCAACAACTACGTTTGTTTGGCTCTGACGATTCCACCAGAGCAGGATGAGCACACTGCGCATGCTCTGAATGTTCTTCTCGTGTATTTCAATGTGTCTTTGATGTAGACATTATCACCACCTTCTGGCCCAGCATGATCATTTCAACCTTTGTGGGAGTATTATTACAAACGAAGGGAGAAATATCAGTTTGAAAAATATCTGGAGTCGTGTCCTCCAGTTAAACTATAGCTCTACGTTAAGTTGACTTATTATATATATGTTCTCTTCATGTGATCTTGTCAGACATTCTGTTTATATTAAGTTGGTCCTCGTTATGCTGCCAAAAGACCTTTTGACCAGTCAAGCCATGGACAAAGAACAAGGTGTCCTAGAGTGTTTTGTCCCATGATGTCAGTAATAGGTCCTTTGGGCTTTGTGGATTGTGGGGAGGGTTTATTTGGAGTTTCGGCTTGCTTCCCAGAGATGCCACAGATCAGATCCCATCAAATTTGCATTTGGGAAGTTTTGAGGCCTGGTGAATACGCTTGGTCGTGAACACACAAATATGAATATTAAACCACTTTTAAGTGGTGAAAGTATTCCAGCGCATACATCAGATGAGATGCTGATTCTGACCGCACCGACAAATTATCTCATCGTAGTTGTCTTTTCCAGGGATGTTGGATTACGTAGCAGTAACCTCTATGTAGCAGTGAACCAAGGAGATGATGGCAAGCAGACGTCGCAAGCCATAAGCCCCAGTTTCCCAGTTCATGCATAAAGATTAAACGAGAAGGTCGTTTCCAAGAAGGTCTGTTTCAGTTTCCAAAACTGCGCTTCCATGTGGACGATCGGTTCAAATCAGAATAGCCGTGTTCATGTGTACCAGCTTTTGTTGTGTTCTTTTGAGCAGTTTTTCCCAGTAGAGTGTTGCACTGTAACAAGGCGAGCTGTGTTACTCACTTAACCTGTCAGTAGTTTTAATGTTACGGTTGATTGATGTATGGTGGCACTCGGGATATTTTCAGAGGGCCACTTTTGCTTCTAAAGGTAGGGGCAGCACTGGGATCTGTACAAAGTAGAAGCAGCACATATGACCAGTGAGACATGAGAGGAATGGGAGTAATTAGAGCGTGGAGGCCTGATCTGTAGGCTTAACCAGAGACATTTACCACAAGACAGTGAACTCCTCCACCTCCTTATTCACAGCAGCTTGGAAAGTCATGATTCAAAGATGACACTTGTCTTCTAACTTTAACAGCAGGTAGATGATACACAGGATGAAAATCATAAGCATCGGCTGCATTGAAGAAAACCACCTTCCAGGTTTACAAGTTTGCTGGACTTGTGAGGTACCGTGCTTTGACTGTTAAAGTACTGGTGAAGGCAGAGAGGATTTTACTGTGCATTTGAGGAAAGCTGGCTAAACACAAAACAAAATGACTGACGAAGAAGAACATATGAGAATTGAATTCAGCACTATGGAAAAAAGCTATCAAAATATAATTACTAGGGGAAGATAATTTTATGGTCAAAGGGGTGCTCTTAAAATAGGGGAGAATGGAAAAAGTATTTCATCCTCATAGGAGACCCACTAGGCATCTAATAAACAGTTTTTTTTACAATCCTGTTAGGGACACTGTGAGTCTGGCACCGGGATGTAATGTCTTAGGAGGTGACCCGGTGGAGCTGCAAGGTGCATGCCTGCCAGATGAGAATGATAAATCTCCCTGACAGTTTCATACCACGACTATTCCCACCTGGCCACTAGCTGGCTATTATTTTAATACGTCATAACCACGAGAAACCTCACATATCTTGTTCAGTTTTCTACCTTTCTACCTTTTGCTGAACACCTCCTAGGTTCTGGCAACATTTCCGCTGTGCCATTTAATTTGGCTTTGCACGTCACAATGTAGGCCAAAAGTATGCCAGCTACTGTTGTAACATATGGGGGGATAAGTACAAGGAGTTTGGACTAAGATTTATTTATTTTTTTTGTGTCTTCGCCATCTGCAACAGTTTTTCTTTGTACTTGCATGGTGCATTGTGTCACCACCCCCACCCCCCCCCCCCCCCCCTCTTCCTCTCCTGTGAATGTTAATGACTGTCTGCACTCTGCAGCCTGTTTCCCAGAACATTTCAATCTGCTGCAGTGTACCATAGCCACCACAGTTGTTGAAAGAGTGCAGAGGCTGCAGTGCTGGCTGAAATATCTCAGCAACTAGATGATTACTTACTTTTTGTATACACCTTTGTGATGCCAGTTACTCAGTGTTTTCATCTAATGCATCGGCATGCACTGACCCAGTGAAAATTCCACACATCGACAGAATGAACTAGTAAAAAACTTAACTAAAAATAACTCTAAACTGGCTTATGATGATTTTAATAATGAAACAGTTTGACGATTGATTAAGTTGCAGCAATAACAATTCTATACTGTTGCTTGAGAAAATGGAAATTTTTCCTTAATTTATTTTGCACAACTAAGTATTAATCTATATTTTACAAGTGAAATTTGAACAGAAAGTGACTTAATGTTTAAAGTTTGCTCCAGATATGTCCAACTTAATTAGATTTGGTTAAATTGACCCTGTAAGCTACCTTTGTAATCCTGATCTCCAGGTTCACAGGTCCAGTGTTTTCCTAATGTTAGAACTCCACGGGGTGCTGGTGAAAAAGCTTATTAGAGATCACAATGAAGTGGCAAAAAATGCACCCTCAAAGCATTTGAACTGTCTTATGATTCTGCTCAAATATAACATGAGCTGTACAGTGAATTCTATACTATAAGTTCATCCATGCTAACAGTTTTTATTACAAATGTTTGAATTAGAAAAAATAAGTTTGTACAAACCTGTCACAATGTCGATTTGGGATTGATATCAATAATTCTTTGGTATGTTTGGACATCTATTCAAGTGGTTTTGTTTGGTTTGTCTAGACAGACCAGTGATGTGCATACCCTCTTTATGTATTTTTGCCAAAGTTGAACGCTCTGTTAGCTAAACAGATGCTTAGTTATACTACATTTTAATCACAAAGCTTAGCTAACTTACTATTAGCTTCCCTGGATTTAGCTACAGTACTGAAGCAAGCTCTGTTTTTATTTATTTATTTTCAAACCCAAACCCTTAGATCGGGGGTTTGAGCTTCCAAGAGTGGGTCCAAGGACATCAAGTTTAAAGTGTTCTTGGACAAGAAAATCTCACTTTGCCCCTGACATATGTGGTTATTGATGTGTAATTGTGGAGAAAAAAAGCTCTGCATAAATAGACCTCTGCAGAATAAGAAGTGAAAACATTGTAAAGTGCTTTGTTGAACCTAAACACATTAAATGTGATTTATAGACGCAGACCATTTACCGCCTTCCTCTGAACATTAAACCATAGCCTGTCCAGAATGTGTCACTTTAACCAATCTCCATTAGCTTAATGCATACATTTCAGTTGTGTCTATGTGTGTGTCTAAACTTTACTGGACAAAGGAACTTAGATATATATTTTATATAGACATGCAGAATACGATAACATAAAATAGACAGCAAAGATTCAGAGGCTATAGAACAACAGGCTTAATAGTTAAATGTAGAAGCTTCGTAAAAGTAGAATTTATAGCAAAGTGCTGTATTGTACCAGAAAACTGGTAGCTGACTGTTGGTATCACACTGAGATGGAAAACCATTCATACCTATAAACAGTATAATGGATTCCTATGTAAAAAAAAAAGTAATGTTATAAGATGACACATTGGCAGAACTTTAATTGGCCCTTACTGGTTCCAGAGTGTACATACTGTCCATTATTAGCCCAAGTTGAGTAATGAATCACGATCAGCAGAGGACATGATACGGGAAACGAGGGTAAGTATTTTGGGAGACCCCCTAAACTTCCCTTTCAACCTCATGTGGCCCAACTCACCGCCTCCCCTCCAATCCCTAAAAAGCAACATCTCAAATGACCTGATGTAAAATGTTTCCTCCTGTACATGCTACACCAAAGGTTGTGAAAGAGCATGTTCTATAAGACAACGCAGCAAGTGCAAAAGTCTATTAGCTGTACCGCAGCAAAGTGAAGGCGTCGCAAGCTTCAGAGACGTGGAGTTCAGACGAGTTCTGCATGTGGTTGAACAAATCTTTTTGCGGTTGATGTCGTATAAGCTTTTCAGCCTCCCTTTCCCTCCCTCTGAATCATCCCTCGTGTGACAGTTGTGTAATTAGACTTGTCTAGACATGAATGCACATCAAAGTTTTGCCATATATAGTACACAAACAGTTGTTCCCGTCTGGGCTGATTACTGAAAGCACACTCTTTAGAGAAGCAAATGTACTGTCCAGTGCAGTGTCCCAATCTGCCTGAGAGCTGTGTTATCCCAGCAGTGGAAATCCCCATTTCTTCCTTTCAGCCTATGGTCCTAATATGTCACATATGCTTCATCCCTCTGGGACTCATTGTTTGCCTCTCCCTGCCTCGGTTGCTGTGAGATCTGTTGACTGTGTAAATTGCTGGAGCATTTCTTAGCCAAAGTGGCCTCTTCACTGGAGTATGCATCAGCATTTAAACGAGGACCTTAACTGTTGTCTGCAAACATTCAGGTCCCTCCAGCAGATTATGTGTCTTGAGTAGTCTCCTTGTGAAGATTGAACTTTTAACTTGTTGCTGAAGGAGACTTTAGGAGGACTCGTGAGTTTATAGTATGTATGGATTGAATTATATGGTCAGTAAATTGAGCCTTTGTTTCTTTTAAAGTGTGTCATGTCTCATCTCCAAAGTATTCCAAAGATTGCCTCCCCCCTTTTTAATTTTAAATTTTTATTTGTCATTCATTCAGTCCAATTTGTTTGCTGAAATGATCCAATAGAATGTATATTTCACCTGATGCTGCAAGCTTTTACTCCAGTGCCCCCATGTGGCAGCAACATGAACTGCTCTGTGGTTTAGATTGCATCTCCTGAGATATTTCACTGCCTGTCATAGAGTTTTAAGACCAGTCTGAGATTAATTTGTGTAAACCAAGTCTACTGCATGCAGCTCAAGATGGTGTAATGGTTTGTGTTCTGCATCCCGTGGATTTTCTTTGTTGAAATGTGCATTAATTTACGGAGAGGTTGGAAAACGGAGCGAGGCGTCCTCTGTGACACTGCTTCTGTCCTGACTTTTGTGTCCTTGCCTTTCGCTTGACCCTTCATCTCTGTCTGTGAAAGTCTGTTGCCATGACAACTCTGGCTGGCTGGCGAGATGGCATGAATCGCCGTGTGTGTCAGACAGGCAGTCAGACAGCTGTCCCCACTGAATCCTCTTATCACCACCAGGGGAGGCTGAGCAGGGATGAACAAATTAACTGCAGACTGTGCATTGGTAATAAAGTCTAAGAAGAAAACGGTGGTGGAAAAGAGATCTGGAGCCTGTTTGTTTTACTTGGATTAAAAGAATAAACCACAACCTGCCAGTTAATTGTATTTTCATTATTATGTTTAAACATCTTGTTTGTGTTCATTGTGTGATCGGCTTGAACAGCTGTTATTTTTACACCTTTTTTGCTGCATTTGTTCAAACTGTCAAATTTTGTGTTTTACAGAGATCTTAAAGCTGGAAACATTCTCCTTGGAGATGACGGATCTGTGCAGATTGCAGGTAAATGAAAACACCACAATCCATCCATTATCCCCAGTGACCGAGATCAGGTGTAGGGAAATGGATATTTCTGCAACCTCGTTCTCTGCATCATTTACTGTGGATGGCTGCTGCTTTGTTTCAGTGTATTTATGCATGAGAGGTCTATTCTTTCCCACTCTCTGCTTTGAGTCCTTCAAGTTTGTCGCATTTTCCCATCCCCCAGACTTTGGCGTCAGTGCCTTTCTAGCCACAGGTGGTGACATGACCCGAAACAAAGTGCGCAAGACGTTTGTGGGAACGCCATGCTGGATGGCTCCAGAGGTCATGGAGCAGGTCAGTCCTGTCTTGCACAAAAACCGAAAGTGAAAGTTATAGAAAGCTTCCTGTTCATGGTCACAGATGGACAGTCAGAAAGTTTCCTTGAATACTGATATTTTGGAAATCTGTGTTGTCTATGTGCTTCCAAACTAAGACCATAGAACCTGTAAAATGATTTCAAACCAATTGGTATTGGCTTCTGCTGTGGGAGAGACTTGGAAATGACAAAGTATCATGGAGAAACATTTAATGAATGTATTTTCTCCTCCACAGGTGAGGGGTTATGATTTCAAAGCAGATATATGGAGTTTTGGCATCACAGCTATAGAGCTTGCTACAGGAGCTGCACCTTATCACAAATACCCACCAATGAAGGTACAAAAACTGTGGGCCAGTCTAAAAATAAGAAGAGTTAAAGTAATTATTACTATGATTGATCAGTGACGCTGAACAAAACAATCGGTGGCATTTTTATTTCTGGTGTGTTCAGGTTTTGATGCTGACACTGCAGAATGACCCACCGTCTCTGGAGACTGGCATCACAGACAAGGAGATGCTCAAGAAATATGGCAAATCTTTCAGGAAGATGATCTCCTTGTGTCTACAGAAGGACCCAGAGAAAAGGTGCTGGTTGTGTTAGATTTACTGTACGTAAAGTCTCAAGCAACACAGATTTCAATACAATGACTTCCAGCACATACATTTGCACCAACTCTATCCATTCCTCTTAATTATTTATTATAAAGCAGCATGCGAACACGGTTATTATCAGTCGATTAGCACTGTGAGCTCATGTGAAAGAAAGCGGTGTGCAGTTAGTATGTCCTTAGCATGTAAATCATACATGAATGCTAACGGTCCAATTAATCGAACTGACCGAGTGTCATTGTTCTGTTCTTTCAGGCCAACATCCTCAGAGTTGTTGAAGCATAAATTCTTTCAGAAAGCAAAGGTAGGTGCTTAAGCTCTTTGTGGACTTTAGCCTGAATCAGCCGCACAGTGAGTCAGCATCGTCCCTGTTTCAGGCTGCAGCCGATGAGCAAAGATCTGCGCCCGCAGAAGTGATTGTGTTCTAATTAAAATGAACCTGCTTTTCATTCATTTTAATGCTTTTTTTTAGCTCCTCACTTGTGAATAAACTGAAGCGCTGTCCACTGTAGAAATAGATGAAAATAAGCAACGATAAAAGATGGAACCCCGAGATGTTTATGCGATTCAGGTTACTTCTCAACTTGTCGGTGTGTCTGACCTAAGCTGACGTCATTGCAGCATTCCTCTCATTATTGAATGTGCAGAGCTGTTTCTAACAAAGGCAGGGATAAGCAGTTTAACACCAATACCATAGCAACGGGAACAACGAGAGTGCAGGCTCAGCAAATCTGAGGCTCGGCTGGATGTGGTCCTCAACAGCTGCAGCACTTTTAAATGAACAGCAGGTGGCAGGCTTTCTTATTGTTTGACAATAATAAACTTCAGGCTTCTTTCAGCCTGTATAAGGGATTTAAATATCTGTCAAATAAACATTTCTATGACGTTCTGTTAATAATAAAGACAAGTAAGTAAAAAAGATTTAAATGTTTGCAGACCTGACTTTCAGTGGGAGACTGATAAGTTGTAAAAGCTTGGTAGAGTAAGGTGAAGCCCTTGTTTGATAGCCTCAACACGGGCCTTCTTGGGGTCAATAATTTACTGATCAGTAGTGAAGCAGAGTTACATAACGCAGTAAAAGTGATTAGAAGCTATATTTGACAGGAAACCATGAGGTGAAGAGTCTTAGGCTCATTAGAGCTTAAACTTGTTAATGATGTGAAATCTAATTGGGAAACATAATAAGCAGATACGAAGGACTGGGGAGTGACACCCTTATCTTTCCTCTCATGACAGACCCACGAGTTCTTACACGAGAAGTTACTTCAGAGGGCTCCCACAATAACGGAGAGATCAAAAAGGGTAAGGCGGCAGATGTTCAACTCCACCGATTGTGCTTTGTTACTACGATAAGAAGGTGAGCTCAGCAGTGTGGACTTATGTGCTTCAGGTTCGCCGAGTGCCAGGTTCCAGCGGCCGGCTGCATAAAACAGAAGATGGCGAATGGGAATGGAGTGATGATGAGCTTGATGAAGAAAGTGAAGAAGGCAAAGCAGCTGTTGCAGCTTTAAGGGTGAGGGGATCCTGCTTGTTGGTGCCTCTCATGCACACATTAACACTTTGTCATTACTCCACATTGTCATGTCTCTTAGTCGCTGTACTGTGTTTAAACTGTCATTCTCGTGTCTGTGCAGTAGCATGTTTGTCCATTGTCTCTCCACTGAGTCTCCCCTGTGTGTGTATGTTCTGTCTGACGGCCAAGGAGCAGCAGGTGAAGCCTGTTAGTGCCCCCAGGCGACAAGTGCGCTTCGCCTACCCACTCGAGCTGCCTGCATCCAGGGTTGTTCACTTGCCACCAAAATACAGATGGCATTCCCTTAACAAGGAAGGACTCTCACATGATAGCTGGGGAGCAATGACAGCTGGGAAGAGCAGAATGACAGTTAGCCTGCCATTAGTGTGAGGACTGCTCAGCAGAGGAACCTGCAGATGCTAAAAACACTTAAATATAGTGTAGTTTATATGTCGGATATCATTTTAAAGAGGTTTTTGGGGAATATAGATTAGATTTCTTGCCTGGGTACACACCACTAAGTTCCTGTCGGTCAGATTGTGTTGATTTTGTATTTTTATATCTCAACACTAACTCAAAAGGACTAATAACTATAGAGTAATGCAAGAGAGAGCTACTGCTTCAAGTACAAATCAGAACTCTGTGAAAGCTGCACATCACGTGCATCTTTTGTCAGAATCCATTAGTCTGTTTTGTAGGTGTCCCTTTTAAAGATTGATGCATTTTAAGTTTCGCCCAAAAAACCAAATGTGTGGTTTTCACTGAAATGTTATGCAGTTTGGTGCCTGCAACAGTCAAAGCTGCCTCAAATTTCAGCTTTAATTCTCTCTCAATAACATTTGTTTTACGGCATATTGTAAATTTGAGTGACTTAGAATAGGATTATTGCTGTGTTCTGTGAGAGTATTGTTGCATCAAAGAAGTGAGAGTTAGCTTTCCTGGAAGCCATCTGTATTTCCATTTCTCTTTCTAACTCACCTTTTCATACTGACCAAATACATTAATGAAAACAAGGCAATTTACTTATCAGCGTTGTAATGATCAAAGACTGGAAATTTGACTGTTTCTCACCTCTTTTCGTGCTGCTTTATGATGGGCTTCATGCAGGCAAACTGATTTTTAAACCAGTTCTCATAAGGTGCTACATTCCCAAACTTCTATGAATTGATGCTCAAGAATTCAAACAATGCACGTCTTATTTATCAGTATAATTAAACCTGTAGTTGCACATTGGAGCCTGGCAGAGTGGCTGCAGGGTGTCGGTCTGTGCTGTACAGATGAATAGAGGCTGAATAGCTGGCCTCTTGTTATGAGTCAGGCAGCAGATTACGGGGCTGCTGTGAGTCCTGACATCATCATGACCTCTCAGTCACGTCAGTTTGTCTTCATCTAGCCTGCAGTTCTGTCCAGTTCTGTTCTGTCGGATTAAACTTGACTTGTTTCTTTTCTCAGTTCATCAGTTTGACTTGCTACTAGTGTGACTTCCAGCTGATTTTTTTGCATTCACTTTATAATTTTACTCTGCTTTTCCAACTAAAAACTGGAGTTGTAAAGAACGTGCCGTCACTCGTTTACATCTCAGTCAGGCTCTTTTTTTTTTTTTTTTCCCATCTCCTATCACATACCCTGATCAGCCACAACAACAAAAACACTTACAGGTGATGTGAATGCCTATGTGTTGGTACAGTACACCCATCATGTGGTGAGATAAATTGGCAGCAAGGTAAAAGGCTGGCCCTTGAAGTTGATCCACGGGAAGCAGAAAAATTTGGCAAGCGCAAGGATCTGAGTTTTGACGCATGGCCAAGTCATGATTGCTTGATGACTGGGTCAGAGCATCTCTAAAACAGCAGGGCGAGTTGATTGTTACTGTCTCCATGGAAAGAGGCGGTGAACAAACAGCCATGTGTACCAAAGGCTCCATAATGTTGGACCTCCAAGTTCACGAGCGTTGTTAAGGTGGGTGAAAACCTGTTGGAAGAGGATGAACCCACACAGGCAGCGGGATTCTCTGAGCAATGTTCAAGCTGACATTCAGAGATGGTTTGAACAAGTTTCCAGATCTCAGTCTGACTGAGATGTCAAAGGAGCTGCGGCCAACTTATTGGTTCCCCAGACTAACCGATTCCTTATGGAGTCGAAGGTCGAAGCTGTTCTGGTCGCACAAAGGAGGAACGGCACCACATCAGGCTGGTGGTTTTAAAGTTGTGGCTCATCAGTGTTCATACTGTAGTGAAGTTCTCCCAAAACAGAGAAACGTTAAGTCCTTCTAATTCAGTCTATTGGATAAATTCTTAACCAAAATCCATTAAGTTAAATCTGATCATGAATCAGATCTATATATTGATTTGCAGTATTGCTGGGGATAACAACCAGACAATAAAGAAGGAAGTATAGCCTCAGCTGAATGATAAGTGAGACATGTGCTGCACAGATAAGTGAGGGAAGTAAACGAGTGAACCCTTTTATAATCCGTCTGCTTCCTTTTGTCCTCTTGTGTGATCTTTGCATCCAAGCGTGTCGTTTTTGCTTCATTAAAGCCTTCCAAGTTCTCTTCTGACCTTTTCTTCTTTTGTGCGTCACCAACAGTCACCGAGAGTGAAGGAGGGATCGCAGAATTCAGAGGTGAGTTCAGATATGGGTCACTTTGTGTGCATTTCGATAGAAGAGAAGTCCAAGTTGTTGAAATGTTGTGATCAGAGCGAAAAGGTCAAACAACCCGCTTCTCTTTTAGATTTTCCAGACTCCTGAGCCTTCGAGTAGTCAACTCCAGCCGATGGCCGCAGGTCAGGCTGAACTACCTCAGGCTGCGGGCCAAGTTCCACTGCAGCCCACTCCAGTCAACACTCAACCCACTGCCCAGGCCGGAAGCCCTTCACCCGCTGTTCCTGCCGCTGCTGTTCCCACTCAGGCTAGTCTCCTCACTTTTCCAACACTTCTCTGCTCGGAACTATTTTTAAAGATCTTGTAGCAATGCAGAATACTGCCTCAGCCTCGATTTTACTCAGTGGTTTCAAATTTGTTTTGACAGATTCCAGCTGCCTCGGGCGACGTTAAAGCTCCCATTAGTTTGGTATTAAGGTTAAGGTATGTCTCTTCAGCATTCAAAAATCTGAAAATCTGAAGGTGATTTGTTAGTCTTGGTTTAATCATCTCCTTTTCCTGGCATGTTTTGGATAAAGGTTGCACCTCATTTGCATTAATTTCTTTCCATCCTTCGTGCCCTCAGAAACTCAAAGAAGGAGCTTAATGACATCCGCTTTGAATTTATGCCTGGGAGAGGTAAGTGGGTCTCTTTTAAATACTCTTTTATCAGTTAAAAAAAGAAAGCAACTTGGGAAATGTCTTTTGTTGTCCTCTGATTGTGTCTTCTGTGTTGTGAAATCTTAATGATCAGTTAACATAATAAGTCACATGGGCATCAATCCCACCTGCAGCACAGCTGAGATGTTTGACTCTGGGTTGCACCATCAGGTAGTTTAATAAGATATCCTGAGACTGGGAAATCAGCAGGAGGAACGGACAGTTCAAACATTTTATAAAACCTCATGTAGTACGTTGTCTTTGTACTTAAGCAGCTGGGATGAACAAGTACACAAAAGCTTTAAAGCTTTTCAGAATTCATTCGTACTGAGAACAGAAAGGGCTGATATGGTTTAATGTGCCTATTGTGCCTTTTGTTGTAGGACCACTGATGTTTAGTAGATGTTTAATATTATATATCGTAAATATCACCTGTTTTGCTCCTTTTTTTCACGATTGTGGTGTGATGTTGTTGCTTCTCAGACACAGCAGACGGTGTCTCCCAGGAGCTGGTGTCAGCAGGCCTGGTGGACGGGAGGGACCTGGTAATAGGTCAGTAGTTTAAGCTTTACTCTGACTCTGAGTGTGGTTTATCAAAACTCTGAAAAGAGCAGAAGATCCAACTCAAAAGAGAGTTTAAGATGGAGAAGCACTTCGCCTGTGTGCAAACAAACAGAATAGCAGAGCAAATTTGGCAACTCTGCAGTGATCGGGCAGTTTTGAGGGAGCACATTACAGTGTGTGGACATGAAAGCAAAGAAATCCTGCCACTGAGTAAAGGTAACAAAGTGCTGCATCTCTCAGAATAAAACAGGTTTGTAGCGATATCGGTAAATCCAGAGAAAGCCTTGCTTAGTACTGCAGAAGCCCTGGAGTATCCTGTTATCTGAGTAGAAAGTGTTTTGTTTTCCAATTAACTGAATCGTAACTTCTCCTTCCAGTTGCTGCAAATTTGCAGAAAATAGTCGATGAGCCTCAAGCCAACAAAAATGTCACCTTCAAACTGGTGAGTTTTCCCGGGTCTTTCCTGGTGGTTCAGGCGCTGTCGCACGAAACATTGTTAATTAGGTTTTTAACTGACTGACTGGAGTGTTCGCTGCTTAGCTCATAGTTACTTTGAGACAACCGGTTTCACGTAGGAAAACTTGTTTCTTCCCATTTCTTTTCACAGGCCTCTGGAATCGAGGGGTCTGAAATACCGGACGACGTCAAGTTGATGGGCTTCGCTCAGCTCAGCATTAGTTAAACTGCTGTTCTACCTGGGACCGTGACTTGCCTAAAAAATGTGAAAATAAAAAAAAAATTTTGTTTAATGCATTTTTTTTCCTTTCCTTTCCATGGCTGTAAAGAAACCACTACTGCCAAAGAAAACAGTACCGTTTTGCCACCCGTAGGTTTATAAAATACCGCCTCGTTGAATCAGGCGGTCGGCTGAAGTATCGGAGTGTACAGTGTGAGAATCGACAAGTTTACAGTGTAATCCACAGCAAACTGTTTTCATTCACCGTTCTGATCGCCCTCGTTCTGTTACTTTCTCTCTAATATATGATGCATTTGCACAATCTGAACTAACGCCCTTGAATCCTGATAAGTGTAACAATGCCTTATATTCATCAGAACTACTGAATGCACGCTTTTGGGGACAGCCCCAGTTACCATGTGGAGCATTATGTTGTCCGAAATGCACAAATTTATGGCTTCGGCTGTCAAACTTTTTACTTCATCTCTGCAGGAGGTGGGCTGCACGTTAATTTGAGCTCCAGTATGTTTTTCAACAAGCAATGCCAGTAGGGTTGGTTATGTCAGCAAATCCCATGAAAGGATCAAAAGCAACTAAAGTTTCGTCACTCTGTGATGCTGCGCCTGGAAAACGGATTAGTTGTTGTCATTTTAAGAGGTGAGATCCTTTCCTAAAATATCCAGGCGCTGTCATTTTTATCAGACACATGCAGTGTGTGTTGGGGGGGACTATTTTCAGCAGTGGACTTATACATCCTAATGAAGGCTACAGATTTACTGTTAATGAAGACATGGAGACTATGGTACAACATAATAAGCTAATGTATTCGCATCTGTGGGAGTACAGACAGTGTTCGGTAATGTGATCAATTAGTCTGGGTCTTTGTCATGGGATTTGTTGACAAAAAAAAAAAAACGCAAAATGAGAGTATCCACAAGATGGTAATTAATAATTTAGTTTTCTAAGCTGCTTAAAATGAGCCGACTGATATTTGTGGAGTGATCAGGCCCCGTGTTAAAAATGAATGCTGCTTGCATTTTTCCTGCAGACTTTCCACCTGTGATTATGAACTGAAGCAGAAAGCTTTTTGACAGCTGCAGCCGCACGTGTTTCCTGTCTGGTATTAGTTTGTCTGTTTGCAATCGGTTTCAGAAATCCTTAAAAAAAAAAAAAAGGCTTAAGTGCATATTTGTTCATGTGGATGAAAAAAAAAAATACTTGATTTAACTTAGAATGTAAATAATGACATTTGGCTTTGATTTGTTTTTATACTGTGTGCGTGTTTCACTCTGCCTTTCTTTCTCCGTCTCGTGACGCGACGCAGCGCCTTTGGCTTCGAGTTCCCTCGTCCTGCCTGACGTGCCGCTGCCGACTTAGTCTCGAATGACGCTCATTCGCCTTCACGCTTCAGAAACTCTCAGCTTTTAATGCCTTTTTTTCCCCTCTTTGAGGAGTTTGATTCTGTTTTGACTCCGGAGCTGTCCTCGTGCTCCGTTTAGTTCCCTACCCCCAGAAAACTGCCCCCAACTCTCATGACCCCCCCCCCCCCCCAAGCGGTTTACAGTTTTGACTTGTCTTAACCGACACCTGAAGTCGCACAGCTGTTGTTTTTTTTTGTTTTTTTTTGCCGTTCGCTTTATTAAATGGCGAAAATAAAGAAAAGGTCACGTGACTGTAAACAGTTTGATCAGAAGTTTCCATTGAATCCAGAAGCAAAACGGTGGTTATCAGCACAGATGTTGCACATCCTGTCATCCGCTCTCTGGATGCCCCCCCACCCCCCGCATTAATCTGCATTAATGACATGCTCTGATGGTGAATGTGAGTCTTGCGGTTAGTGGCACCGACCACAGCAAGAGACTCATCTACCAGCCTGCTTTAGTATGAAGATACGAGATGCCAGCGAGGTTTTACTATCTAATTTCACGTGATGGTGTCACGACCCTCCAGTTGCCATATAAAAACCAAACTGAATGCATTTCTTTTGCTTGCAGATCAAATGTTAAGAGGAAAACTTTGTATTTTGATGATGATGTTAAATTACTCGAGCCTTAAAAATGACCATGTTTAGTTGTTTTTTGTTTTTACTTTGAGGTTTTTAATTCAGACCCTCGGTGTAGTAAAGATACCCCAAATAAATATACCCGCCAATGTGTTCTCCTTAGAGGGCAAGCAAGAAAGTCAGTGAGCCGACGTCACTTTTCAGTTTGGAAACTGCAGTATTGTGGTGCCGATGTGTCCTGATGGCTGACAGCAGACTGGGAAAGGATCCGCGTGCATGAGCCCTAAGAGAGAAGCGCGCTCGTGTTTGTGTGTGTGCGCGCGCGCGTTGTATACGTCGAGCCCTACTTCTGACAAAGATGAAGATCTAATGGCTTTGTTCTCATCCTTCCTCCAACAGTTTCTTCTGTCCTGCTCACACACAGACTCACAAAACTGTAGCAACCGAACAGACGACCGGAGAAAACTTGTTTCTCCAGGCAATAAGGCTGTAACATATTTAATTATTTTTCCACCTGTTGTCTTTCCTTTCTTATTTTTTTTCATTCTTCCATTTGCTTTTTTTTCCTGCTTTTTTTGGATCATTTTGGAGTTCAAAGCATGTTTCTCTTGATTGTTTTTAATCAATAAAGAGTAAGCATATCTGTCTCTTGGGATATATGTATTTTTTTTACATATGTGCACCGACAGTTGGGATTTTGAAACAAGTACTTTTTAATGAATAGTAAGTGAGAAGTTGAACCAAATAACCGCACTAAAGGTCCTACATGAACGCCGGCACCTGAACTGATGACCAGGCAGCGTTTGCCGCATTTAGTGTTCTTTACACTCATTACTCCAGAACTAAGTCTACCTCAGAGTTTCCCAAAGTCCAAACCTTTTAAAGCATGACTCGGTTGTATTCACCTCTGTGAAGCCTCCCTGCTTTAAACGTCCGCGCGTGCGGGCTTGAAGTTTCCGATGTGAATAAAAGGGGAAAACTTGCATGTCCCCAAACGCATCTCCTCTGTAGGCATTTGATGATAAAACTGAGCAGATTTTCTGTATGAAAAATAGGGTTGACGGGGTTTTTAAGCAAGGCTCAGACTTTTATGTCGCAGTCCGGAAATCTGCTTTTAAGTTACAGACGAGCGTCCATATTAAGTTAATATAACTGTTTTAGGAACAATCTCACACGTCAAAGGTTGTACTTTCATTTAGCTTCCCAAACAGATGTTGAAGTCACACCCTGGTAGCATAGTCTTATATGTCGGAATCCCTGAAAACTTGAAAACTGTTTTGTAGAAGCACGAAAACTTAAGAACAAAATCTCAAGATTACGTAGGTGTGCGATGACATTTGATAAAGGTTGTGTTTTCCCTGAGTTTGGTTACATTCAGGAGAGGATTTACATTAAACGCAGATATAAATGATAATCACTAATGTCTCATACTGTTTGCAGCATGGCAGCTGCTGGTCCTTAAATTAGACTCCTGCTGCTGACGTGACTTTTTCTTTCGTAGCAGTTGGGGGACCCTCTTTTGCCTCCATATTGGAATAGATCAGTTTCCTTTAATTAGCAGAAAGTATTGTGTCCATGTAAAAGAAAAGCCAGTCACTCAGTGGCACATAAACAAATACATTCACATCACATCTCACATGTTGGCCCTCATAGGGATTAATGTATACTTAAAAACAACTTTATCATTTTTTTACCACGTGTTTGTGGCAGTGGAGAGAAAATATATTTCAATCCCAAAAATATTGTTAAAGATGAAATCTCGGTTTACATTATTCATTCACAGCTGAATGTGTATGACCTTAAAACAAAGTTGTGACTCTCAGAAAGCCCTAAAAGCGTTCCTGCGTAGCTGTGAGATCCTACTGTGTCTTCTCTGATTTATGCAAATTACAGTGCGCAGGTGCGGGGCTGTGATTGGGTAAAACTTCAAGAGCTCATAGGGGATTGGCTCCCGGGGAACGGTGGGACGATGTCAGCGACTGTCTCCTCCCAAACAGCGTTTGCGTAACATTACACATTAATTGGAGTTTGTAGTGGTAATACTGGACAATATTGTTTTCATTAGTTTTCTCCAGTTTTGTTAGACCAGGGAGGTAAGGGATTGTCTGCATTTGATTTGCTTCGTTTAGGTCAGGGATGTCCACATCCGGTCCTCGAGGGCCGCTGTCCTGCAGGTTTTAGATGTTTCCCTGCTCCAACACACCTGATTCAGATCAATGCATCATTAACAGGCTTGTGCAGAACTAATTTAGTTTAAATCAATGGGCAGAAACAGTTCCAAATGTATACTTCTTGTAATTGAGATTCAACTGTTCTTTTTCCACATTCCCACTTTAACTGGTTAGTCGTTATCCCAACAGCTGCATATGATCTTATGTTGGATATGTGACACTACAAAGGCAACGGAAATATAAGTTTTTACATTTTCAAGATGCTGTAGAGAAGTTTTGAAGAAAAAGTAGATGGAATCTTGTAGAATAGTAGAATTTCTTGGACGTCTCTGAGACTTGTCTCCCCTCCATCACTTTGGAAGAAAAAATTATCAAGGAGGGCTGCTACTGTACGAAAAAGGTAATGTCCTTTCATATTGTTAGATCTTTTTGTTGCTATCTTGAAGCTACTAATTGTTTGAGTTTGAAGAAGGGTAAGAACATGCATTCTTGTGAAACTTTAACTTTAACAACACAATTCACGCCATGTAAAATATGCTAAGGTGTAAAGTACAACCCTAAGAATACTTTTAGTAAGGTTAATCGCAGCTTTGTTAAGCTTACCGGTAGTTTTGATCTAAGATATACTTTTATAGGTGAGGAAATGTTCCAATGTTCAGAGTCTAGACTAACCAAGTAGACACAGGTACAGACCTGTCACATTGAAACCAACAAAGTCTCTATTTTAAAAGGAAATTCGACTGTCTTTGAACCGTCTTTAGTCTAGAACACGCTGCCTTTTTTTCCTCTTCTTAAATGTGTCAGTACTTATATTATTTGCAACTGACAACTGATGATTGGATTAGGAGGAGCTCATGATTGAGTAAATGACCAGCTACACTTTCCACATTAACTTGTAATCTTATAGTTTAGTATCGCATGCGATATAAAAAAAAAAAATCCTCTGGTCCTTACCAGGTCTTAAATTTGACTAGCCACAACCTCATATTAAACACCTATACGCTACATGGTACACTGTCAATATTTATATAACAAAAAATGCAGAAGCAGTGAGTGAAAGTTCCACTCTAACTGTTTCCATAGAAATCAGGTGATAATTAGCAGATGTGACTCCTGATGTCAGGTTTTATAATTGCATGGAGTCAACATCTATTTCTAGTTCAGATTGCTGGAAGAGTAGTTGGCAGCTGGTCATTTAAGATGATTTAGCAGCTGGTTTTGCTTGAGGTTCTGGATTTTGAGTTACTGAGTGGGTTTGCTGTGGCCTGCTCCCCTTCTCTGTAGACTACCATGCATCGTGTTGCTTCTTGCACAGTTTTGTCACGGCTTGCTCCACTGTGAGAGCCAAAAAGGGTGCTTTAAGCTGTTCTAACAGAGTCTGGCGTCGTTGTCAGAAAATATATTCTTTTTCTACTTAAAATAATAATAATAAAATCTAAATCATCTATATGTTTGACTTTATGACACTTTTTCCATATCACTTTTTTTTTGTGTATTGTCTAGCAGAGCTTCCCCAAGTAATAACTAAATTCTGCTGCCAGTTTTGCCACAGTCTATTTATTTTGGAGAGTCATATCCCACTAACCTAAGATAAAACAGTCAAATCATTGTGGAAAAATGTGAAATCACTTTTTATATGCAGAGAGATACTATCAGGATAAGCTTGTTTGGGCAAAAGCAGAGATGGGTCACAGTCTCAGGTGTATGATTGTTGTTGTGCTGATAAGAGCTGAAGAAAAAGCTGTGGAGAAACGTCATAGGTTTTGAAATGCTAACTTATATAGACACTCATGTCATGCCATACCTTCCGCTCGCTCTAGGTGCCGCCACTTACCTAAACTAAGCTTTTTTTATTAGGGGTCTAGCAGCGAAGCTGCAGAACCCTATTGTTTTAGTAGCTTTTCTTATTATTCTTCTACTTTCCGCTGCAATTGAAGTCTATGGCAGCCCCATTAACGCAATGGTAAAAAGTTGTGAAATTTGGCACATCTAATTAGGACAGTCCCATTAGCAAATTCAACAAATTTCGTGCCCAAATTCAAAACTCTCTAGCGCCACCAACACGTCAAAGTTTGAAGCCCATTCAGCTAAATAACTTTTGACTCGTTGATCCAAATTTCAAAAACAAGGTATCGTTGGAATCCTTGGATCATGACGAGTCCAACGCACCCTATGACGTCATTTTCCGTCTAACTAGATTTTCCGCCATCTTGGATTTTGTTGAAAACCTTCAAAAAGTTTCACAGGTCACAAATTTTGACCAATTCTCATGAAAATTGGCACACAGTATCTTTGGACGAATCTGCACAAAGGATACGAAGCGGATTTTTCAATTTCGACTTTGTTCACCCAATACAACCAATCAAAGTTAACGGCGACAACGCCAAAAAGGACGTGAGGCCATATCTCAGCAACCGGTTGGTCTTTTGACATTAAACTTATGACACTGACTCATAACTCGATCCTTAACAGGCCTAAGAATTTTAGTGATCTTTGACCTATAGGTGGCGCTATATTTAGCAAATATGCATTTTTGCTCATAACTTTACACCTGTTTGTCCAAATATCACAAATGAGGTACCATTGGAGTCCCTGGATATAGCCGAGGTTAATCAATCTCATGACGTCATGCGCGCCATCTTGGATTGTCCGCCATTGTGAATTCCATCAAAATCCTTCAAAACGCATTACAGGTCACCCAGATTGTCTGATTTCTACGGGACTTGACATATAGAATCTTCAGACTGAGCCTCACATGAGCTTTCAAGTGGTATTTTTTAATTCGCTACCGTTTGCCCGTAGCAGCCAATCAAACTCAGCGATGACGCGCCAAACAGGACGTGAGGCCGTATCTCAGCAACCATTTAATCTTTTGACATCAAACTTATAACACAGACTCATGACCAAGTCTTTAAGAGGCCCAAGAAGTCTGGTGAACGTCCACCCAGTGGGGGCGCTATAAGTAGAAAAACTGCATTTTGCTCATAGCTTTGGAGCCGTTGTTTCAAATTGGACAAATGAGGTACCGTTGGAATCCCTGGATGAAGACGAGTTCATTTCAAACACCAAACTTGGTCTATGGACTCATGATGCCTTCCTGAGCAGCCGCAGGCTTACCTGCTATTCTGCTAGACCCCGTATCGCTGCTTGCAGCTATATTTATTATTGATCTACTTTCCGCTGCAATTGAAGTCTATGGCAGCCCCATTAACGCAATGGTAAAAAGTTGTGAAATTTGGCACATCTATTTAGGACAGTCCCATTAGCAAATTCAACAAATTTCGTGCCCAAATTCAAAACTCTCTAGCGCCACCAACGGGTCAAAGTTTGAAGCCCATTCAGCTAAATAACTTTTGACTCGTTGATCCAAATTTCAAAAACAACATATCGCTGGAATCCTTGGATCATGACAAGTCCAACGCACCCTATGACGTCATTTTCCGTCTAACTAGATTTTCCGCCATCTTGGATTTTGTTGAAAACCTTCAAAAAGTTTCACAGGTCACAAATTTTGACCAATTCTCATGAAAATTGGCACACAGTATCTTTGGACGAATCCGCACAAAGGATACGAAGCGGATTTTTCAATTTCGACTTTGTTCACCCATTACAACCAATCAAAGTTAACGGTGACAACGCCAAAAAAGACGTGAGGCCATATCTCAGCAACCGGTTGGTCTTTTGACATCAAACTCATAACACATATTCATAACTCGATCTTGAAGAGGCCCAAGAATTTTGGAGACCTTTGACCTATAGGTGGCGCTATATTTAGAAAAAATGCATTTTTGCTCATATCTTTGGACCCGTTTGTCCAAATTTCACATATGAGGTACCGTTGTATTCCGTGGATATAGCCGAGGTCAACGAATCCTATGACGTCATTCGCGCCATCTTGGATTGTCCGCCATTTTGAATTATGTCAAAAACCTTCAAAACGCATTACAGGTCACCCAGATTGTCTGATCTCCACGGGACTTGACATATAAAATCTTCAGACCATGCCCCACAAGAGCTATCATGTGAAATTTTTATATTCACTTCCGTTTGCCCGTAGCAGCTGATCAAACTCAGCAATGACGCGCCAAACAGGACGTGAGGCCATATCTCAGCAACCATTTGCTCTTTTGACATCAAACTTCTAACACAGACTCATGACCAAGTCTTTAAGAGGCCCAAGAAGTCTGTTGCACTTCCACCCAGTGGAGGCGCTATAAGTAGACATACTGCATTTTGCTCATAGCTTTGGAGCCGTCTGTTCAAATTGGACAAATGAGGTACCGTTGGAATCCCTGGATGAAGACGAGTTCATTTCAAACACCAAACTTGGTCTATGGACTCATGATGCCTTCCTGAGCAGCCGCAGGCTTACCTGCTATTGTGCTAGACCCCGCCATCGCTGCTTGCAGCTATATTTTATTTTATTTTTATGTGAAAGTGAAGTCAGCACAATGATTGTATTATAGGATGGATTTGCTACCCAATATAGTATGTGTTTCAGTTTGTAATCTATCTGAACAATGGGGTGAGCTGAATTATGAGTTAATACAATGTGAGCTTAATAAACCTTTTAAAAGGCTTAAAAATTTCCTGAAGCAACATCTGTAACATGGATGTTCTCTGACTCATTTATTCAGTTTCTGTACTCAGTTATATTATGAATTGATGTTCAAGAGTAATAGTGTTCAAAATCAAGTAAAGAAAAAATCCAGGCATTTTACTTGATCTCTTATTTTTACAATTTTACTGGTTCACACCTAAAAAATGTGCAGTTTAACCTTTCCCTTGATAAGGTCTTCAAAAAAAAAAAACTAAATAAAAAAAAAAAGTGACATAATAACAAAAAGATGCCTGCAAGATCTTATCAACATCTTGTAGCAGGCAGTTAAAGATCTAAACTCTCTTAGCAGGTACAATTTGATCAGTTCATTCCTCTCTTCAACCCAATCTCATAGCAAAACTGCATGAATATTGCACAAGGACTAAGTGACATGCAAAGCAGCATTGGCGCAGCTTCTTTACAGTCAGCAGATTATCATACGGGCAGAGGATGATTAAGAGCTGACACTCAGTGAAAGTATAACTAGAATAGAGTTATCCTGGGGCTAAATGAAGACATTTCTGTTTGCCTTTTACCAACATAAATGAAGCCAGGAGCTTGTCGGTGTGCATTTGGCTGCCATTTTCTTGAGAGCGCTAATGTTTCTCACAGGTTCCATCATATTGGGATGTTACAGTGGTGGATTTTAGTCCTCATGTGCCCCCCAAAAAACTGCAACAGGATCTGTCTGTAGCATCTGCAAGACTTTATCTCTCAAGTTAACCATTGTCCGTTAAAGGTGAATGACCATCCAGAGGAGTTCTTTTATGTTTAAGCTTTAATGGGGGAAAAAAAACATATTTCCATTTCTGAAGTTGAAATGAACCAAAACAAGCACACACACACAGGCCTGAAATCTTAAAGAACATAAATGTGAAAAAAGGACAAACTAAAGGTGCTGAAACAGCATCTTTTTTTTTTTTTTGGGTTCGGGTTAGGGTTAATAAATATTAAGTGTTTTTAAATGATTAATCTCAGTATTGGTGTCAACAGGCCTGGTGTAATAACTCACATTCCTCTGCCAGCTGATGCATAATTTTTAATTTTTTTTTTTTCTCGCTCAGCATATTCCCCTGATGGTTAGAAACTTGTTTTACCTGTGCTTAATTGCATAATTATCTACCAGTTTATCTTACTATATGTGTCATTACCGGAGATTTTTAAAAAAAATTTTTATTTTAGCTGTGCAGTTGTCCGTCTTGTGTCTTTGCATTATTATTACTTACTGTTAACCTCGAGAGGAGCTTGCAGGCTCGCTTGTTCTTAGTCGGTAGCGTTCATGATAAGGCAGGAATGGGGTGTGCAAGTTTCAGCCCTACTAGTTGACTGCTTCTGAGTCTACTTGCAGCTGACCTATTACAGATGACCAGTCCTGAGTCCTTTCTTCAAGGTCACTTTACTTTGCCCCAACGTACACAATAGGAGGCTCATAATTAATAAGGTGATTTGATTGGCTAGCATTTGCATTGCTGACTTGTTTGTGTAAAGGCTTAATCTCAGAATCGGGTGCAGACTAGAGCTTTAAAAACTAAGTCAGGATGGTTAAGGCATGGAGCTAGCAAATACATTTGGTCTGTTAGTGACCTCCAAGACTGCAGCAAAAGAAGAACGTAGTGCATGTTCATTACACTTCAGCTGTTCTTCGGTTTAATTAAGACTAAACAAAATATGAGGATAAACCAATTTTTTTAAAATTTTTAAATTTATTTTTTTAAGAAACGTGGTTATTAGAGGCACTAAAAATTAATCCAAACAAAATAATATAGACTATGAATGACTTTTTTTTTTTTTTTCTGTAAACCTTATAATGAAATGTGAATTGTCTTTTGATTTTTGTTACAATTATAAGCAGTCTTCTGTGACTTGTTCGGCGAGTCTGTCCCCCACTGGTCCGTTGTCCGGTTTTCTAAAATTAGAAACACAAGAAGGAACACACACAATACAGCATGTAAGATTCAAAATTCAAATCAAATCACATTGCGCATGAATATTTTGCTTTTTTGATGCAGCGATCGGCTCATACTTTAACGCAGCATGGTCCTGAAGTTCAACATTGAGGGTTTCAGGCAGCAGCAAACAGAAACCACCAGCAGCAACTGGGATGATGCCATAAATTAACATTGGAATGGCGTAATGGTAGACCTCCAGGAGCCTGATCAGTGGTGCGAGGATGCCTGCTATACGAGCACACATGGCGTTTATACCCACACCACTGTGTCTGCAAGAATGCATGGTCAAAACTGACATTATTTTGGTGACAAAAATTACAGCATTCTCTAAGAGTAACTGCCATATATTTATAATGTATTCATCACATGATATTAGAAACATATTTTGAAGTCACAATGAATAGTTTTCAGTATGTGATGTGCCACAAAGGCACATTCATCCTATTTTTCTTTTCATGAGGGCTGTAAAATAATATCATGCTTCTTCCACTAATTATATTTTAGTTACAGAATATTCCCTCAAACATAAAGTGTAATCATTGTGATTTGTAAGTGCAATATATAGAATTATTTATATAAAGAGCAGTGGAAATCTTCTATGAACACTGTATTTACTAGTGTTTTAAATGCAGTGTTTTCAACACCCAGAACTTATTTCCTCGCTCCGTTAGAGGGCAGTTTGTTCATTTCCTTCTGCCAGCACCTGCTAAAGCTTCCTCTTCTACTTCTGTTGGCTCCAGGAGAGACGAGACGCTGTGGGGACTTGCACCTCATTGAGCAGCACAAAGTAGTATTACAGGGAAGTCGGCTCAGCTTCAAAAGCCTGCCTCAGCTGTATTAAGCACTCGGGTCCAGTTGTAAAAAGAATGCTTATCTCTCACCATGATTGTTTGATAACCTTCATCAAGCGATGTTGTTTTTCAAAGCCGACCAGAAAGGGACTTTTTTTTTTTTTCGTTACCTGTTGTGTTTGTGTAACCAAAGCGACCAGCAAAAGTGCTTAGCAGCTTCGTCCAACCTTTTGGCTTCTTAAATGAAAGACTTGAGAATTCCATCTGCTCTAATGTGGAAATTCTCATTGGTTATTTTTCCCCACACATTCCCCCTGAGCTGGTCTCCCTGCACTGGCTTCCTGTTACTTTTGGTGAAAAAATGACTAGAGGCCCTTTACTGTCAAGCAGCTAAAATCAGAGATCTTGTTAAAATATGTGATAGAATAGAAAAATACTTTATTTACATTATAAAGTATGATAATATATAATACGTTTGTGATATGTTGTGTTTGTACCATTTTTAGTTGAATACATGATTAGAATTACACTGCTTCTTCAATTTCCTATTTTACTGTGTCCCAGCTTCATGAAACGGGATTGTAGTATGCAAGTACAAAATCAGATAATCATTAATAAAAAGATAAACAATACCTTAAAACTGTTGGATATAATTCTGCTGTATAAATGTAGGCTGTAGAAAAGGAGCCTGTGGCAGCAAATTTCCCCAGCACAGCTATGACTGTCACCACTATAGGAAGATCTGAAAGGTAAAGAATATACAGCATAAACATGAGATTGGCATGTATATTAAAGAACAATTGAGGGGGGGGGGGGGGGGGGGGGGGTCATTACACTGAAACTTTTTAAAAGATTTCTTAAAAACCAAATCATGCTCAGCCTGTTGAAGATACCTTTGGGAACAGCTAGGACAGCCAGACAAGAGGCGCCACCAAAGAACAGAAAACAACTTTCACATATTCTCCTCCCGAAGCGTTGACTTAGAGTTAAACCACCTATGTTGGCAGGGATTTCAACAACAGCAAAGACCAACTGGGTGAGGTAGATATTTAGGCCAAAACTGCCAATATTCAAGGTCAGTCCATAAAACAGAAGACTTGCTGCAAACCTAGAATCAAAGGTGGAGTTTAGTTTCTGATAAACAAGAACAAAAAAGGGATTATTACAACAGATCTTCAGACTGACGCTGTTCAAGAACATTGCATGAACAGTATATCGGTTCAAGAGGACACACCAGTTAAAGCCCATTATTAGAGTGCGTTTTCTCAAATACGGTATTCCGAAGATGTTCCACATGTTCCATCTCTCTGACGTGCTGTCCACTTTCACCTGAACAAGTCAAAAGGTAACTTGCAGAAAACACAGCATAATGATGTCTTATGAAGTCATTTCAATAAGAACTTATCCTATCATTATAGGGTGTTGAAATTAGATCAATCCAACCCGAGTTCAGCAGCTCAGGCCATATTACACAGAGTTGTTTATGTAAGAAAAACTGACCCAAAATGCAGAAGAAGTGTGTGGAAATTATTCAGTTACTCTGCTTCCACAGGAATTAGGAGGGGTAAATGGCTGCTAGGTGCCGCAGATGCACTTTATGATCATAGATGTATGAGCACCTATATGAAAAAACAAGTTTTTTTTTTTTTTTTTTTTTTTTTTTTTTTTTTTCAGTTTGCTGTTTTGGAGAATTTAGGAGGAAATATATCAGCAATGATATCTGCTGGCCAGCAGTAAGGGTTTTAATGCCACTTGTAAACTATTTGGAGTCCATCATTCTACAGGGAGAAAGATGATTCACAGTTGGATAATAATGAAGATGACTACCAGTCTTCCCAAGAGTGGACGTCCCAGCAAGTTCACGCCAAGGTCAGACCATGCAATGCTCAGAGAAACTGCAAAAAACCCATTAAATACATCTGACTGTACAGGCCTCAGGAAGCACAGCTTTGGTTCGCAAAGCTGAATGTGAATAAACTCCAAAACGTCTGGAACAATGGCCTTTGGACAGATGAGATCAAAGAGGAGATGATTATTGGTAATGCACAGCAGCATGTTTGGAGGAAACCAAACGCAGCATCTCAGGACAAACACCTCATACCAACTGTCTAGCACGGTGGTGGAGGGCTGATGATCTGGGCTTGTTCTGCAGCCAAAGGACCTGGAGAACTGGCAGTCATTGAGTCCACCATGAACTCCTCTGTATCTCTCTGAAGAACATTTTAGAGAATCTTTGGATGATATTCCTCCACAACAATATCCAAGATTGTCAACATCATACAATAAATTATTACTCCAAGTTATAGCTGCTGAATGTGGCATTACAAGTTATTGAGTTAAGGAGTTTAACTGAATTTTTCACACTGTGATTCTGCATTTTGGCTTGGTTTTTGTTAAACAAATAATGTCATGAAAATGGTATGAACTGTTGCTCATCTGATAGCTGTATTAACCTATCTTTAGGACCAGATAAAACCTTTTTTCTTAAAAAAATAATAAAAAAAAAACTTTGGACGATCACCTCATTAAGCAGATCTTCTGGTACTTTCTTTTTGTTTACTCGTGCTGCCCACTGGAGCTGTTTTCGTGCCTCTTCCATCCTGCCCTGCGTCATGAGCCAGCGAGCTGACTCTGGGAGAAACCTGTTGAAATACTCTGGCAATGTTTTGGCAAATAGCACATGGAAAACGCATTATTATACAGTACATTATGGTGAGCTGCTTACTGGTACATGGTCACCAGGACGATGACAAGAGGACTGAAAAGCACCAGCTGCAGAATCCTCCAGTCTTTAATCAAAAAGGCAATGCCAGACAATATCATCTGTCCAAAAGCATAGAAACATATGATGGATATCGTGCAAACAGCCGACTTCGAAGGATCGGTCCATTCCACTGCTGCAAGACAGAACAATATTGACTTTTTTTTTTTTTTACAGTTTGCAATGGTGTTTAGTTTTATAGTGGCCATGCTAATATTTCCCCCCCTTCTGAAACTGTTTTAAATCTGAATAAATACATAAAGTTGAACTGATAACCAAACAATCTGCATTACCACTGGTAAAAGAAATGACGAAACAAAGCACAAAACAATGTGACTATAATCACAAATAATGAAAAAGGTTGCATACTCATGACAGATGCGTTCATAACGTAGACCATACTGACACTCCCACTGAGAAATTTGAGAACCATGTAAACATAAATGTTTGGTGAGAAGGCAGGGGTCACACCAAAGAGTAGCTGGAGGAGAAGTGACAGCAGGATTGCAAATCGCCTGCCAAACCTGAAAAAAGGGCATAACGATATCAAATTCACCTAAATCTGTATAAGCATCACTGCATGTATATTTGATCCCAGTGAAATATTAAAAATCACTGAACATTTCTAGTATCCGATAATTTTACATTGCTTCTCAGGTGTTGCCTTCCCCAAAAATTCTTATTTTATGTCCATTAAATTGCATTCAAGGTTAAAGTCTTTAATAAATCACTGAGTGAGATTGACGACACATTTCAGCTCTTCTATAAAAGTGAATGAAAATAACGAAGGTTGGAATTCCCAGAAAACAGTAAGTTTGCAAAACCAGAGCCATCACTGAAATACTAGCTGTTAAATTTAATGTACTACCTGTCGGAAAGTGCCCCAAACACCAGCGATCCAACCAGGGCACCTGCCATGAAGAGGGACTGCGACACCTCATTCAAACCGCTGTGGTCACAAACCAAGTTAAACTGTACGGAAAAACAATGGGTAAAAAAAAATTAAAAAAGGAGGGACATAGACAGATTAAAGAACGGGCCGCAGGCTTTCAGACAAAAAGTAATTTACAAATACAGAAAACAAACAGGGATTCAGGATAGAAACCTGCAGCGTTCAGTAACACCAAAACCCCAAATCAGAAGAAGCTGTGATGTTTGAGAGGTTGCAGAGGTTTGAACAGAGGCAATTTAGGTCACCGGAAGATCTCCCATTTGTCAACAGATACATGTGAAAATCCCTGAAATATTCAAGAGCACTGTCCCTCATTGAAAGATTTGAATGAATGATCATATTTCTCCCTTAATGGTGCATAATATGATTAAACTATTAAAATAAAGGTGCAAGCTCACAAGACTCGGTGAGGGATCTCTGATGCTCCAGACTGAATCAAATTCCTTCCATCATAAAAAGCTGATTTAAGAAAAAGGGAAAGTGATTACTGTGGGACCTCTGTCAAGCATTACAATAGTGTTCTATTCACAAATACCACTTAAAACTCTACTGTGCTAAAAAGAAGCCTTATGTTAACCTTGCCCTGAGGAAATGTCATTTTATTTGGGATTAGAGGCATCAGACAGTGGAAACACGTGTTGTCAGACCTTTGGCCCTTGAATTGCCTTGTGTACAAATTGTACTCTACAAATAAACTTGCCTTGCCTTACCTCTGTGATGGCAGACAACAACCGTGCTTTTGTACACCTCGAGACGTGTTTGCAGGAAGAATGAGGCAAAACAACATGTAGAATACTTGATATGCTAAATACCAGAGGGTCTTTTAAGTCTTGTGAAAAGTTATGGTGACACTATGAATTGTTAAGAGCTACACTTTTTGAAGTGTAGGGACAGGTGTAGGGATTCTAGTGTCAGCAATGAAAAAAAAAGTTAAAGAAAATGAAGGAATGATAATATATAATAAATAAGTAATAAATGATCTTTTTCTTACATCCGTCACAATGTTGGCAATGCCTGGCTCAGTCTCATAGTTCCAGCCGTCTGTGCATCCTGTTGTATCATTAATGCCGTACTCTTCGATGGTTTCCAAATCCAGGTTCACAGGTGTGAACATTTTGCAGCTTTCAAACCTTCCATTCGCATCCACGGGAATGGTGAGATTCCTTTGTCTCTCTTCTGTCAGATTTGGTCCATGCTCCAAAATCCAGTCAGTGTTGCAGTGATGTGGGAAGCTCATGCCTACGAATACCAGGCTCATCACATCGAAAGTTGGAAAAATGACGACTATACATAATGAAAGAATAAGGCATTTCTGAAACAAACCAAACTCTCCAATTTCTTTCAGGATCTGTCCAAAGTTGTTCATTTTGATATGTGGCTTAACTTGCAGAGGCAATTCATAAAAGTAGTGAGAGAGAGACCACTATAACACTATAATACTCTGAGTAAGTGTAGCGTATTTACACCTACTCTATCAGTCGGTAATGTCATTCATTTATGAGCATTAAATTACTCCACGACACACCCAGACTGTGTAAATCATTGAACAACAAAGTGAAAAATGGTTTTAAGGTTAGATTTAGATAACGGCTAAGGCTCGAGTAGGGGGTGGGATGATGAGTTCATGGGCATGTGTCCTGTGGTGAAGTTGTGGGCGTTTTTTGACAGAGTCCCATTTGATTGATTGATTCCAGATCATACCTTTCCAGATCAGTCCAGCAAGCAGTTGCATACAATATGAATGCACGTATTTTACAATAAAAACCATACAAGGAAAAGAAGTGTCTCTATCCAAGCAAATTCAGAATGGATTTAAATTTCATAGGATGCAGGAAGTGTTAAGTGTGTAGCCACAGCTTGTCAAGGTGAGACTTTGTTTGCCTGTTTGCGACTTCTTCTGTTCAACGTTCTTGCAGTCTCTCCTCACAAGTTCTGGAGGAGAAAAAATAGCAGCGACAGTGACAATTTGAAATACCACCAAAGTGTCGAGTAAATAAAAGCCTTGACCTCCATGTGAGGAAATACGACGCGCACTATTCAATTAGAAGCCACTCCTGTGGTTGTGTCACTATCTGTAATACAAATAGATTTTTAGGGGGATTTACAGTAGAAAATCTACAGATTGGTGAAATGACAAAAAAAAAAGCCTGTTTAAGTGGTTTCAAAAAACAAAATAATATCTTGGAAAATCCCAAAGAGCACCATCGCATCCACCTGCCTGATGTGGGCTGTTCACCAAAACTCACAGAGCAAGCAAGGAGGGCGACACTGAGGAGACCAAAGATAACCCTGAAGGGGCTGGGAAGCTCCACAGAGGAGATAGGTGTATTTGTTTATAGAGCACTGTACACAGAGCTGGGCTTTGGGAGTGGGCCCTTACTTTGGTCTGAGTATCAGATGCGTTTTTATCAAGAGAAACAAAACCAAACACGGAGATTTCTGGATTTATTGCTGAAATAACACTGAAATTTCATACAAACAGATGGACTGCCATATATACAGGGGAAAGGAATAACATAATATCCATAAAGTAGAACTGTTTACAGCAAATTTACAGTACATACAAAACTTAAATGTGTGTGTGTATCCCAGTTATTAGTTTACAACTTTTAAGTGAGTGACAAAAAAAAAAGAAAAAATGAAAATGTGACACATGATTGCATCTAACAGCAATCAAAAAAATTATTGACACGTGCATCAGCTGAGAGGAAGCCACCTCATTAAACAAGCAATAAGTCAAAAATCACATTTTTGTGCTTTTTTCCAATTTGCTGTCCTGAGCGAAGAGTGTCCTTTCAGAAGTTTCATCTGCAGGTTTTCTGAAACGGCAAACAAGTAATTTATTGTGTCAATTTAATTTGATATCCATGAAATAATGTCTCTGCTGTGAAATGATTTGGAAACTCACTGAATTTCAGCATGGTCCTGAAGTTCGGCATTGCGAGTTTCAGGCAGCAGTACACAGAGACCCCCAGCAACAATGGGGATAGTACCATAGATCAGCATGGGAATGGTGTAATGATAGACATCCAGGAGCCGGATCAGAGGCGCCAGGATGCCCGCCACACGGGCACACATGGAGTTCAAACCTACACCATTCTGCCTGCCGGGACGGGAGGTGAAGTTAGCAGCAGTCCTACTTCATTGAATATGAGAAAATATGCCATCTTCTCCCAATACATCTGTATAAGCATATCCTAAAGGGTTAGCTTTAGGACACTAAAGTCTTACCTTAAAACTGTGGGGTATAATTCTGCAGTATAAACATACACTGTTGCAAAACTGGCAGTGGCAGCAAATTTACCCAGCACAGCTATGACCGTTATCACGACTGGAAGATCTGAAATATATATAAAATAATAACAAATACTTAGTCAAATAAACAAAAGTGGAGACTGCGTAAAAGCATTGAGAGAAAAATATACAGAATAAATATAAAGAAAAATAGGTAATGGATTCTAGCTTTTGGTCGACTTACCTTCCTAATCTCTCATTTTCCTAATATTTACATGAAATAAGATTTAACTTGGATCAAAAGAACATCTTCTAGTTAGATAACAAACAGTGAAAATAATAATAATAAAAAATCACCTCTTGGTACAGCTAGAATCCCAAGACAAGCTATGCCACCAAGCAGAAGCACCCCTCCTTGACAAAGTTTTCTTCCAAAGCGCTGCAGGAGAGGCAAAATGCCCAGACGTGCGGGAAATTCTACTATCCCAAAGATGAACTGCGTGAGATAAATGTCCAGACCAAAATTGCCAACATTGAGGCTCAGTCCATAGTACATCAGACTAGTTGCAAACCTGTAAAGTGTGAGATACATCTTCAGCAAAACCACAAAAACAATATGAAGTGAAATGAAATAAACACTCACCAGGCGCAGCTCATTATGAAAGCACGTTTTCTCAGGTATGGCAATCTGAAGATGTCCAGCATGGTCCCTTTTTTGGTTGTACCCTCGTCCTCAAGCTAAATCATTTAGGTGTGATTAGTAAGTGGGAAGGCTTTACTGTGTCTGATTTTGGTTTGAAGCGAGTGTGTGTGTGTGTGATGCAGCTCACTTTTTCTAGCAGGTCTTCTGGTACGTCTCTCTTGTTCACTTTAGCTGCTCTCCGGATTGCCTTTATGGCCTCCTCCTTCCTACCCTGAGTGATGAGCCAGCGAGCTGACTCCGGAAGAATCCTAGTTGACAGATAACCCTAAGATCACAAACTGTAATGCCCGCGTCATATTACTTTTTTGTGTTTCGATGATTTTGGTTATAAGCATCTAGTTTGGCCAGAGTGGCTGCTGACCAGTAGAAGATCCCCAGGACAAGGACAAGAGGGCTGAAGAGCACCAGCTGCAGGATCCTCCAATTCCGGATCAAATATGCAATTCCAGACAATATCATCAGCCCAAGTGGATAAAAAGCATGGCAGATAATGGTGCAGAGAGCAAACTTTGAGGAATCACTCCATTCTCCACCTTGAATGCAAAATGACAGACAAATTCATGCCTATTCAGTGCAAGAGTGAAGCGCGATCACTCGTGACACCAGCTGAAATTTCAGCTGCCAACGTGGTACCTACCTATGACGAATGCATTGGCAATGATGCCAGAAATTGAGATGCCACAAAAAAATTTGAGAACGATGTAAACATAGATATTGGGGGAGAAAGCACAACTCACACCAAACACCAGCAGCACAAGCAGTGAAAGCAGGACCACGAAGCGCCGGCCAAACCTGGGGGGAAAGAAAGGGCACAACACTGATCACCTTGAAATGCACACTTGAATTAAACCATGACTTTTCTCAGCTTTTTGTATATAACGCAGAGTCGTTTCTGTTCATTTTTCTTTCAAGGGTCAATGCACCGTCTTTTGAATGCAGAACTCACTCGGACCATTAAAGTCACAGTGCCAAAATGCAGTCGTAAGCAGCTGTTACAGGACAAGTACAGAACAGAGATGTAATTATAAAAAAACATGCACACTATTCTATGTACACTAAATCTACTTGTCAGCAATAAATCAGTCTGCAGTTTTACCACTTTACCAGGACAGTGCTCAGCTACACTGATTCGTACCTGTCGGCCATCTGCCCCAGCACAAACGCTCCGACCAAAAGCCCGGCCATGTAGATGGACTGCGATGCTTCAATCAAACTACTCCTTTCACACACCATAGTGAACTGTCAACAGGAAGGAGGACAAGCAGAGAAATACAGAGAAAAGATCAAATTTAACTAATTATGTGAGAACTGGAGGCAATTACAATTATCGGGTCAACCATAAACCATGCCAAAAGGGGACTTGTTTAGCAGATTTCATGTTATTATTTAAACTAAAATTGAATAATTTTCTGAGTTTCGTAAACACGGTATAACTCCCAGATTTCCTATTACCAATCCATGTGTGTGTTTGGACCGTATTTTTTCACGGGCTTTCTAAAAACTGGGTTTTTAGTTTCCAGTGGAAATCTCATCCATAAGAAGAATAAAAGTAAATAGATAATGAGTTATAGTGATATTGTCAAACTGGCTACTTTGCATTGGCCCTTCGATTACGGATGGTTCACTCACTAATAGTAGCCCACCATACTTGGGGGGGTAGGTAGAGGGAATCATAAAAAAGAAAAACAAATCTGTTCCTACTCTTGCACTTTGAGTTATAAAACACAGCTGTTACTGTGCTAGATTAAAAAAAGCTGACGTGTTACCATTACAGCTCCTTAGTGACTTAATCACATGCCTTTCAGTCGCCCGGTAGTGTAAAGTCAGCACTGAGTTAATGTCAGTCAGTCACTGAGTGACAAACATGAGAGCCAAAATCTGATGCTGCAGTGGGCCCCTAGTTGGCTGCATTAGGGGCAGAGGGAGCATTCCTATAAACACCACATAATGTATATGTTGGTTATTTTTTTCAAGGCATTTTTTAAAAACTGCTGAGAACAAACAAGTATCTCTTACCTCTGTCACGATGCTTGAGGCCCCTAAGGCCTCAAAATCTGATCCATTTATGCATCCTGAAGTGCTGTTTATTCCATACTTTTCAATGGTTTCCAGACTCAAATTAACAGGTGTAAACATTGTACAGCTTTCAAACCTTCCCTCGCTGTTCACTGGGATGGTGAGGTTTCTTTTTCTCTCATCTGTAAGGTTGGGTCCATGCTCCAAGATCCAGTCAGTGTTACATTGGTGTGGAAAATTCATGCCCGTAAACACCTGGCCGATCACATCGAAAGCTACAAATATGCTGGGGATGCATAATGCAGCCACCAAGCGCTTCTGAAACAAGCCAAACTCCCCGATCTCCTTGAGGATCTTCCCGAAGTTGCTCATATTCCCCACTGAATGTCCTCAAAGTGTAACATGGAACAGACAGTTTCTGGTTTGAGCAAAGCTCAGTAAACTAACTGTCAGTGTCAGCATGAGTCTCATCCTCCAAGTTAATGTTTAAACCTATAATCTCTGTCCTTTATCTCAAAATACAAACAGACAACATGGGTATAATGTCAGACATAACCCATCAGGTGTCATTCATTGTATAAACATGACAATAGGCTTTTGGAATCAGATTAAATCAAAGGAAAACAGTTTTACTTGAGCCGTAGATTTGACAACACAATGATCCTAAGGATTTTCTCTTACTGCCCCGCAAACGGAAACAATATCCTGTAGTGAAATTACACAGTAGATTGGATATTTTCTTCTTCTTTTTACTTGTTTTTTATTTTGTGTGTTGTAGCACTTTTATTTTGTGAATTTTCCCACTGTGGGACTAATAAAGGTTTATCTTTCTTTTATTCTTCAGGAGTTTTTTGCCAACCACACATTGTCCTTTCTTTGAATTTAATATAAAAGTAAAGTGTGACATGCTTGATTGTTTCTGGAGGGCACCTGGATGTTTGACTTTCATGCAGCTTGCTGTACAAGTCTGAGCCTCATCAGAACCACGGGTCATAGATGACCTTTTACTCTTTATGGTTTAGTTAAGGGCATTGACCTCACGGTCTAGTGAAGAAGTGTAGTGCAAACAGTACATTACGTGTTTCCAAAGTAAGTTTAATCAGTTCAAGTGACCAAAGTCAGGATATTTCTTCCTGCTAATTCATGGAAGTAATCTGTGAATGTACAAACCGTGAATACACGATTGCCGAGTCAGCTTTTGCTTTTTTAGTAGACAAACTAGACACGAGAACCAGTAAAAGTGATTGTAAAACTACAGCTGAGTAATGCTTGTAGATAGCGAGGACAATAAACCTGAAGGGACTGAGAGAAAAGGAAGACAAATCAAGTCTGAAACAGCTGTAAAATAAAACTTATGCTGTAGAAAAGTAATGCAAAGTCATTCATGTGAGAAACTTTGGAGTGCAACAAATGGAAACTGGATAGTTTGGTTTTATTTGCTTTGTGCACAAATTGGATCCTGATTTGCTTCATGAATATTCAATCATCTTACACATCAGTGTTTTCCCTTTATTTGCATATTCTTCAGAAATTTACAGCAAAGAAAAGTCAGATTCAGGTCATTAATACAACAGTCATTTAACCTTTTTATAGAAAAAAAACAGACAATAGAAATGTCAGTGAAGCGAATGCTGCAACAACAAAATACACAGATTTCTGATTCCTTTTGTTAAGCAGTCCAAATATAATTTCCTAACACAATTCCACTCGAAAGCACTGTAAGAAATATTTACTCTGATTTATGACTGTAATTATGAACTAAAAGGGCTAAACATAATTTAGTCAAATCGAATTAAATGCAAGGAGATGATTACATGTGTCAGCATCTGCAGACATGAAATATTCACAAATAACTGCACTTAAGTAGTCTTAGCACTCCTTTCTGGACATACAGTATATAGACACATTGTAAAAGATGGACATTGGTGCCTCGAACACAGCTTCATAAGAATTTTCTGTCTTGTCATAGTCACCATCTCAAAATCTGAGAATACAAACAGAGCAGTTTTAAGGAATGGAAACCATCGCAGTGATTAGGTGTAAAAAGTAGTAATCAGATAGTCGTGATCATTTTGCCTCGCTTGCTGATACTCACGTTTTTTATGCCTCAGATTCTTCAGTCGCCATATTGTCATCAGTCCTCAAAATCCATCGGTTCTTGTGTTGAGCGTGTCCAAAGCCCTCATCATAATTCCCCTTTCGTTTGAACAGTTGTTGGTAGTGAAATATGCAGTAGAATTCACCATTTAAAGGTGTGTAACTGTACATGCTATAAATGAGCACAAGTTTGTTAGTGACACTTCAAATTGTGAATGTCAGAAACCTCAGATGGAGCTAATAGCATTAATGACTTGATGGTTCTTAATTACACAACTGCAGTGAAAAGAAGAAATCAATTATAGCCTATTGATAACAAACAGGTCTGTTCAGCTTGTTGGTTAATCTGGCAGTTCACATTTCGTTCTATATGTAGAAAAAAAATACTTTTAGTAAATTTCATCAGTCCAGCAATCAATAAGTATCATAATGAGATGTTCAGGATGTACTAAGGAAAGATTAAGTTCTACTAGTTACTGGGCCAAATGTATGATGATGGTTCTTGCAATTACTTTTGAAAAGTAATAAGTTAATGTTTGATTTTACCAACAGTTTACAACTGAGCCTGTCAGCTTTATGAGTTGTTTGTAGCCTTGATGTTGCTATGTTATTAAATCTCCGCCCTCCATTTGGACACTGCACGACTACAGCTAAAGTTAACCACTGAGCTCCTCGCTGTCAGATGGCGTGAACATTTCAACATTTCAACATTCTTTATTTAAATGAACAAGTTGTTTTATTGTTATTGGAGGTGATTATTATTTATTTATTCAGTTCATTTTCATTCCAGAAATTTTAGATTCCTTTACTTTTACGATGAATGTAATTTATTTCACTGCACTTTGAGTCTGAGACTAACAAAATTCAATTCAATTGAAATCAATCAGTTGTTTCACTAATTAGGACATTTGTTTATCTTTTTTTCTATTCTGATTGTGGTCCTACAATACCCTCTAAGATTGTTTTTTTTACCATTTCTTAATTTTACACACATTTCAGCTTTTTCCTTTTCCTTACATCTTTTTTTTTCCTTAGCTCTAAATACAATAGTTTTACATGAGTTGTTACTCATTTCTTCCTCCCTTATATTAAGCTTTGTTCTTAATAACTGGAATACAGCGTAATGTCCCACTCTGTTTAAGTCTGTAATTCTCAGTGAATATCATTTTTCAAATTGTGAAATCATGAACTGATATTTCAAGCATTAAAAAAGAAAGTTTCCTCTCCTTTTTTCTCAGTGCTAACATTATATTTAGAATGTAGTTTAAAGTCGTTAAATTGCTCGTTAAACCCGACCTCTTGTTTGATACTAAATTTTTATTTCTCTTTGCTTTTTGGGCTTATTGGAAGTCACGAGTAAAAAAAGTACACATCTGTATGTCTGTATGTACACGACTGACACCACTAGATGGTAGTGTCCAAAATGTGATGTCCACACATGTGGAATCGAGGGTTTATTTGGTTATTTAATTTGTGATTGAAGTAATCTGTATTTCAATTCAACAATGCATGTGTCAGATATTTTCGATTAGTTACTGTTGTATTTTCTTGTCTCTCATTTGTTTTAAAATAATGTTTTATATCTAAGATCATTTAATATTTGGGCCAGTAAAGGATAAGAACATAAATAGATATAAATTAGCAACCAGTACTGTCGGAGACTCACTTTGGTAAAGGAGCAGATTCATAATCAGACACTGATAGATAAGGCAGATGATTTCTCTGCAGAATGTTTTGATATCCCACCTTAGTTTTTTCTTGCATTTTTTACAGCAGAAGCAAGTTTTATGAAATATGTATTTGTCCGCTGCGATTTTTTCCATCTGATAAACGGGCTTCTGACAGGCTGAGCACATCTCTCGACTCGCTGGTTCAAACTGATGAGAAAAATGACACTGAGCTTAATGGACACCAAAAATATATTTCCACAAAAGGCATTCATTACAAAGACAAAAGCAACAAATTAACACCAGTGTGAGCTAACTTTTAAGGGTAAACACAGAATACAGGCTAAAAGAATTAAATCTAAAGTAAAGAAAAAAAATCTAAAAATAATAACAAACCTATAAATACGGTAATAATGTAGCTGACATAAGCAATTTCTTTGCAAATAAAATTATATATATGACAGATTTCCGATTAAGAATGTGAATACTTAATGGGAATGTGAGCAATTAGCTATTTAAGTATTGAGGCATTAATCTGATTGATTGGCAGCTGAACCTCAGGATAAGCAGTGACCTGATATGTGGCTGGACTGATGACGGCCTGACTTGTTGTTGTCATGGTTTCTGGCTGAGTGTCAGTGGAAGTATTGGAGGAGTAAAACCTGTTTCCAAAGTTATCAGTCCTCTCATAATTTTCTGTGATAGTCCCTGCAATACTGTTCCCTTCACTGTCAGTTTGCACTTCCAGCACACTGACCTCTCGGTTAGAGCTTAGTGGGCTGCGATTGGATTCTTTTTGGCCTCCATTTCTGTCTGTTTTTCTTGTTTGAGCCGGACTGTTGCATGTCATCGTCTTTGTTGTCCGAAATTTCTCCTCCAGCTTGGGGCTCTGCTGACACGCTGGGCAGATTGAGGTTTCCAGTGGTACTCCTCCTGCTTGATCCATCTTTCTAGCTGCTGACTGAATGGAGATAAATGCCGGAGAAGATGGAGGACTTGGCCTTTGTTTTGCAGAGGCCCCATCGGTGCTTTTGTTTCCTTGTGAGGTGGAACTCTCCTGTCCTTCCTGTGATTTTGTTTTGCTGGAGCCAATGCTAATTTTGCTAATATTACCAGAAGATGAGGATCCTTGCACAGCCCCAAATGACTCTTTGAATAGACAGGATAAACCTGCAATATCTGAATCAGATTTCAGTGTAGACACAGAATAAAGGGCCTTCTTAATGGCTTCCTCTATGTCCATAAGTCTAGCCAAAGTCTGCTCTTTTAGATTCATGATTTCCTCACTAGCTCGCTCAAGATCTCCATAAACGTGGGCCATTGAAGTCTTGCTTTCAGTTCTATCCGTTGGTAATGTTACCCTTTTGTCTTTCTTTTCCACTCTGACGTTTTTTTGTTTCTTTTCTTTGGAGCCGACAACCCAGTCGGGGACGTTCTCAAAAACTCTCCTCAGAGACTTTACATCAACGTCACTCGTGTCCTGTTCAATTTCTTCAACTCGACTGAGAATGCTCCGTAGTTGCTCTTGCTTTCGCAGGTTGTCAAAAATTTCCATGGCTGCTGGTATGTTCTCTCTGATGATCTCATCCATGTGAACAGAAAGTCGCTGTCGACGTTCATCCTCAGTTTCGATACGTGCTTTCTTTTCCCTCATCTCAACTCTGCTTTCTTGTTTCACGTCTTGCTTGTTTTTATTGTCAGTAGTGTTAGAGGATGGATCAGCTGTATTTTGTGCTGGTTTTTGAGCTGCATGTGCTGAAATAATTTCATCCCCAGTGTTATCTTTTGGAAAACATTTGGGGTTTTTGTCATCAGGTTGGACAATTTTCACTCTTTTTGGCTTTACTGGGGCCATCCTCTTTACGGTCATCTTTTGACCTCCAAATTTCTGACATGCTTCATGGAAATCTACAGGACTTTCATCTGTTTCATTCATGCTGCTTTTTCCTGCTACGTTCTGAGGGCTACACTCATCTTGAACAGCATTTATCTCCCGTTTCCCAGCGATGGCGTTTTTATCTGTTTGAGCTTCTAAGGTAGCTCGTGAACCTTGGGTTTCATGTCTCGCTTCAGTTTCTTGCAGCATCTGTACAACCTCACCTGAAAGCTCATTTCTTTGGTGATTCGCTGTCTCATTGTTAGATTTAAGCACGAGTTGCTTAGATTCATTTCTACACAAGTCTGATGCTTTTTGTATTGGTTGAGAAAGTTGAGGAGCTGTTTCTTTTGTTTTCACAATATTATTTTGGGTTCCCTCTGAAATGTTTTTGTTGATTGACTGGTCTCTTTGTGTTGGTTGACTGATCTCCTTATGCCCTTGTTTCATCTTCAAATGTTCTGGTTTAGGTGGAATAGCTGGTTTTGGACCAATCGGCCTTTGGCTTGTCACTGAAACAGCACTTTTATCTGATTTAGTTAGAGTTTGGGTTTTGTGTGTGTGCTCGGCATTTGTTGAAGTCACTTCTTGTGTTGATTCAGGTTCAGTCACACGGCAAAACTCCTCACTATGAGGCTTTTGAACAGACGCCTCATGTTGTAATCCTTCTTGAAGGGGTTTGTTAGAGTTTCTGTATATCATAGCTGCTCTAAAATCTCCCCTTGTCACGTTAATGTTTGATTTTTCTAAGGATTCCAGTGCTGCTTGAACTGTACCCTGAAAAACAACTTCCTCTTCCTCTTCTTGTGCAGGTGTTACTTCTGAACCATGTGCAGTCGCCATAACAGTTGGATTTTGGTGCTTGTGCACTACCTCTGGGCATTCCTGGCCCTTTTTGTCACAGCCCTCAGCTGTTTGCACATTCTCAGATTCACTGGATGTCTCTGTGTTTACGTGTTGCCTGTCAGGTTTTGGTTTTTCTGAGGCTGAATAGAGTTCATTCCACCGTAATTCTGCACACGACTCCACCTTTTGGTTCACATATTGTTGAGGCAGTTCTGCTATTGTTCCCGAATCTGGTACATTACCTGATGTGGCAGGGACGATGGCTTTCTCAGTGGGTTCTTGTGTAGGGATTTTTTGTGTTTCTTGTGATAAGTGACTAAATGATTTGGCCTCAGTTGTAGTCTGTTGGAGGTTTTTGATAACAGTTTGGAGGTCAGAAATCTCATGAGCATTATCTGGCACTAGCTCAGCTTGGTGCATCCTATCATCATTACTTGTCTCATAATGCGGCACAACTTCAAGTTTGCAAACTTCTTGTTCTTGTCCTCCATATTCCTTGAAGGTATTCTCTACCTGCTGCTGGAAGGATGACTCGATGCTGTGCTCTACAGAGGACTGGCTTTTTCCAAGTGAGACATTTGAAATTGTGGCAGATTGAATATAATTTTCCTGCATGTGGCTTTTATCTCCAGAGAACAAGCTTTTTAACCTCTTGACATCCACTGGGGCCCACTCTGTGTCACTTTCTCCACACGGATCGCTTCTCTGCTCATGATGAAGCTCTTTGTCTTCCCCAGCAACTGTTTGGCTTTGAGGAAGTTCCTGTTCTTGTACTGTTGGCTCAGCCTGAAGAGTTTTTAAATACTCCAAGTCACCCTTTTCAATGCAACTCTTGAACAGTTTTACATTCCCTTTTACTTCAGGTCTGACTGACAATGGGCACGTTTGGTCTTGAGAGGTGTCTGAAGGGGCGCTTATAGCTCTCATGCCACCTATTTCTGGCTCAGGTTTGCCATAGTCTTCACCTCGTGAAGGGCTGTAACTCTTCACATCTTTCTCGTCGAAGTACTTGAAGAGGGAGTATACAATGACTTCAGCAGAGTTGCTTACATCATCTTGAATGATCACTCCTTTCCTCAGAGAGTTGTCCTGATTGAGAATATCCTCAACAAGCTGCATCACATTGGCAGTTTTGAACTCAGTGTCTTTGCTTGTATTGAACTGGTGCTGTTGAACTCGTACATCCACCGTCATGGTGTCCAAACAGCCCTTACTGTCCTCCTTTAAGTAACAGATCTGGGGTTTTAGGTTTACCCGTGGTAGTAACTGAAGTATGAAGTTTTGTGCACCTCCTTCAGCCACCTCATCATAGTTTATCTGAGGTCCACTCTCCGATACAGTAAATTTAGCCTTTTTAGCAATCATTGTCTCATTCACCTCAATTATTGCCCCATTTGAGTGTATTTCTTTAACACAGTGGAGGAAATTCAAAGTTTCCTTAATGTTTTCCACCAGCGTCTCAATGTCATCCTTGTTTTGGTGCTTAATCTTGTCAAATGGCATCGACTCAAACAGATGGGTTCTGGTCTTTACATTGGCAGTCAGATAGTCCTCACATACTTGATTCTGAGTTTTTGAAGTATAGAATGAAGAAGAATGCTCTCTCTCGATGTTACCTGAGATAAAAGGGTTGTTTTTGAAAAGAGCTGCACTTGTTTTTATCATTTCATCACGGCTTTCTGAATCAGAAAAGCTTGTAGACTCCCTCTCAATAAGAGTTTCATCACGAGGAACCTCCTCCCCACCGGGAGAGTCATATTCAGTTCTTTGACCAGCTACATGAGTGCATGACAACTGAGGCTGTTCTTCCAAATTAGTGCTGCTACTTCTCTGATTGCTCTGTAGCTTTGCTCTGGAAAGCATTTCAGACAGCTTGCTTTGTGTTTTGACTACTTTTGTTTCATCGCCTGACTTAGAAACTTTCTCTTGAAACCTCTCCGGATTTGATCTAGACTGACTCTCAAATATCCTTCTGGTAGCTTGAACATCTATTCTTACCATCTCATCCTCACACTCACTGTTAGGATCTTGCCTAAAATTGACAGATTTGTTATCCTCCATGATTGCTTTAACATTCTCAGTGCAAGGCCCCTCTTTTGGCCTCTCCAAACCTGCTGACGTTTTACTGAAATCACTTCTTTCCACTGCTCCCTGTGCCATATGGATCTTGGGGGTGTAAGGAGGCGCATTGTTACTGAGGCCACAGTTCTCAAATATCAAGCATCTCGACAGAACCTCTCCCTCGTATCCGGTTTCACCAGCTGTCGCAGTCTCTGAGCTCAGAACCTCGGCAAACTCCTCATCCACAAAATCATCCAGCATCTTCAGCTCTGGGTGGGTGTGCTTCAGGAGTCGCCTCAGCTCACATTTCTGCCGTTGTTGGTATAACATTTCTTTGGAAAAATGGGATGGTATTAACTGTTGAAAATGGGTCCCAGTGACGTCTTCCATTCCTGGCTGATGTTTCTCTGTAGGAAGTTGGGAGAGATCATCTTTCCTTTGTTGGGAGTCCTCTGCCATCTTAGAAGAACAAAGCAATGTTCTTACCATTTCATCCATGTTTGACAGGAGTTAGCCATCCACTGAAAATCATGCTCCAGACTGGTTAAAAGATACTTACAGGAGTGAGAGCCATGTAATACCACCCAACTCAAGCTTGTTGATTTGCTTTCCACATGCTCGGTGTAAATGGGTTAGCTGCACTCCAAGGCAACCAGCAGCCACAAATGCAGCCACAAAATAAAACAAATGTGTTTTTGTATAGTGAATGACATATAACATCTGTTTTGTTCTTTCAAGGCGACTGTTCACCTCTCAGAAAGAGCAGTCGTGTTTTTGTTTTTTCAGGTATATGGAATGTGATACCGTGCTAAGGTTTTATGTTATTGTGACGATGCAAATCAAATGCGCGTGGAACAGTTGCACCAACCACACCATCATGCAGAAGTTCTGTTGATGTGCTGCTTTACCTTGGTTAGATTGACCCTTTTTCCAGATTCACGCGGCTTATCTTGCACCTGTGTGGAAATAAAAGTTAAAACAGATCAGACAACATTACAAAGGCGGTGTTATCTGGCTACCAGACTTTGCTCATCAGCAATTATGTGATCATGTCTCGATGTGATTGTACAGTATAAAATAAAAGGTGTAGAGCTGCAGAAAAGTGCTGCCTGACATTCAGTATTGGACGCCTTTGAAAGATGTTTTCTTTTATTAGAATTATTTTCCCACACAATCTTTCACAGAGTGGTCACTTCCTACCCATTGCCACCCCTGAAAGTCTTTCTGCATCAAAAATAAAATAAACAGATATGCTCTTTGATTTGCAATGATTTACAATCTTTCTCTAAATAATTTTTCAGCATTCAAACTTTTTTGAAAATGGGGTTGTACTATTTGCCTTAAACTGTGGCAGCATGTAATATTGAGACAATGTTTAACTGTTACCGTGTCAACATACACGATATGCAAGCATTTAACTCTTTTACTTTTTATGAAAGTACAACATCTATGAGATGCTGCTCAGAGAAATGCAATGTAAACACAACCACATAAGTGATCATAACTGTCATCCAGATCATAAGGGACCATATATAATGCTATCATCACAATTACAATTAAGGGATAATCTTTTGTTAACTGGGAATTGTGCGCCGCACCAAGAGTATTAACATAGTTTACTGTGAACTGAAACAATGATAACAGCGTGAGAAGAGGGATGTTTACCGGTTTGGAAACACTCTGTGTCGATTCCTTTTTTGCCACTTTGGACAGATAGAGAGCAGACATCGCTTTGACTGAGACAGAGAGCGTCTCCTTGGTTTGGATGAAAGAGCTCTCTCTGAAGTTAGCAATTGTCCTCCTCCTTTCATCTGCAGAGACATCGCACACACACAACTGTATCCGCATGATGACACGTGAAAAGGGCCTAATTAGAGCTGTCGGAGATCCACGCTGACAATTTCCAAATCAAGTTTGTAATCAGTTTAGAGAAAACCTAAACAAACCTAAACAAACACAGATGACTTCAGCTACATATTCATGTCCATGTAAAACAAACTGATTGTTAGTGGGTACCAGTTTGGGTTTCTAGAAATTACTCTTCCCGAGCTGATATTTAACAGCTGCCATGTGGTTGGGTTATAAATGTCAGCCGTAGTGGAGCAGAAAAGATACCTGACTCCTCTGACACACAAGCTGAGTTTAGGGACAGGCGAGTCACTGCAGCTACAGTTGACTAAGCGTAGAAGCGCAAAAGTAAACAGACGTGCATCTGAATATTGTTTACAGTCACAACGGTAAATCAGTGGTCCAGTAGCAGCTGTCTGTTAGGAAAGCAGACACATGCGAGTTGTTTACTTTTGGCAGCAAGGTTACAGTAATGTGTAATATTTAAGACTCTATATAACACAGCTGTAGAAACTTTCAGCCAAAGACATCTTTCTTCAATAAATCATATTCAAATGTATGGCTTCATAGGAGTGGGAAGATTTCAGAGAATATCTGCAATCAATCAAAGTACAAATCTACTCACAGAAGACGAATAATTCCCAAGTCCCTGTTCCCTGTATTCTTAGTTCTTTAAATCTTTCTGAAATCAGTCTAATTTCCTGTTGGTTTGCGTCCTGCAAAGCTGCCTCTGTCTCTCTCGGCTGCTCCTTCTTTCTGTCTCATCCTTGCACCAGAGACATCTGACCCTTTCACCCCTCCTGCACTTATTCAGGACTTGTTGCATGGCAGCTATTTCTGTACCACTCTGAAGGGGCCTGCTTGCCCACACCAGTGTGAGTCAATCACAGCTCCTTGTACAGCTCAATTCTTATCACCCACAGCTTTGACCTGGGTTATTCTGTTTAGATCTGAGTTCATTTCAGTTGGATGCCTTTATGGTGTGGCTGTCAATCCTCAGACCCATGCCAGGAATCTGGGAGTCATATTTGATTCCAATCTGAAATTTGGCAAACAAACTTGTTTTGTTCCCAGCTGCGGGAAGATTGGCAACTGAAACCCATCCTTCCTGGTTATCAGCCTTTATCACCTTGAGGTTGAATTAGTTTAATTGCCTGTACTTGGGTATCACCCAGTTTTGTCCTGTCCTCAACTTGTTCACTTTTTAACTGGTGGCAGAAAATAACATACAGATTTGATTTGAAAATTATTTTGCATGTTTTTTACAGCTTTTTTAAAGGTTTGCACTTGAGTACTTATCTGAACTGCTCTGCCCTTAATTGAACTCCTTGGTTTTTACTTGCATTTAATCCTCTTAATATTTTAATGTCCTTTATCTTTAAGGAACATCATTTTTATTAGGTTTCTCTCATTTAATTCTTATGTTTTTTCTGTTTTCTGTTTTTAAACCCATGTTTTGCTGTTTTTATTGTACTCTGATACTGTGTACAGCACTATGGTTGTTTTGAAAAATAAATCTAATTTTGGCTTGACGCTACAGTGCAAACAATGTAACTTTTAGAGGGCTATCGTGTCCTTCATGTTTGAGGATGCTTGTAACAGTTTCCTCATTACCTTGATCAGGGCCGTGTTTCATGGGCTTATCTACTGGATTTTGACCTGAACGTGTCAATGGCACATCCATTTGGACATGTTTTTAATATGATCACATGCAGTTTATCGCAGCTTTTTGTTACTCTCTTTCTGATTCCCCTCATCAAGCTATAAAATGTTTGAGCTAAAGATCTGCTGATGACTATAAAGAAAGAGCACCTTTGACCTGAGAAAAGCTGCTTCGTTACGTATAATTATACTTTCAAGATTTTCACTCATTGCCCAGTTTAACACACAGTTTTGGCATTACAGAGCCAGATAAATGTTGTGGATCTGTTGAAGAAGGGAAATTATTGTGTTGAACTCACCAGCTTGCGATGCTGCAGCTTTTTCAAAATCAATGCCTCCTATTGTTCTTGTCCTTTCCACCATGGTCTGATTCACCACCTGGAGAGAGAAATTCATAAAAACCGATGTGCCTTAGTGGTCTGTCTTTCTGCATGTCAGTGGAGTTTTATGCAAAGGTTGGAGAAATAGCATACATTGTTGTTTTGTGAAGTGAAAAGGAGTAAGTTCAGCTCTTGCACACAAACAAACTTTGAATATGTTAATGCACATATTACGTCAGGCAGGTCAGGGAACTTGTCTACAAGCTTATCCGTCACCTCATCACAAAAGCAGTGTGTGGTAAGCCAGAAGTGCATATAGAGCAACAATTATATTCAGAATGTACAATTCAGAATACAAATGTATTGCTCTCAGTGTAGAAAGTACAGTGAGGAGTACTCAAAATCCCCCATTCAAAAGCTCAAGCCTTTTAAGAGACCTAAAAAGCAGCATGACTTCACATAACTGGAAATCTCTGCATGCAGATCTACTAAATACTGACTTAATAAAACAGCTCATTTTTAATGCATGCAGCAGGGATTTAATTACTGTATATGCAAATTACAATAGAGATATCAATAATTTTTTTGCATAGAACCACATGTTGTTGTGATTCTGATTTTGAAAAAGCAATATGATAAAATCCCAAATTGTTGGACATCTATCTACATACACAGACAAGAACCATATGACTGATAATTAGTAAGACAGGTGTATTTACCTTTCTTGTCACATGATCCTCTTTTGCATCGTTTTTAGTGTTTTTTTCAGCTGGTGTTTTCTGTTTCTCTGCAGCAACCTGCACGTCCGTGGCCTCTCCATTCATCACTGGCACGTTTGCAGTGTAACTCGACGTATTGCCCGCAGCCTTAAAACTGCTCTTTACTTTGTTTTTTGCAGTTGCCTTTGTCTCAAAGAGAGCCATAAGAGCTTCCATGGAGTTGGTAGTGTTTTGAAGGCTACTGGTCGATTTACTGCGGGTCAAACTGGTTTTGGCTTGAGCCAGCTCCCTCTCTTCATTTCTCCTCATCAGAGACTCCAGAGTCCCTGTACTTTGTCGGGGAGATGGTGTAATCTGAAAACGATACACACGGGACAAATGGGTTTGCCTGAAGCTGCCTTGATTATTTTTCTCACTGTACACTGACCCCAAAAACAAGATTACCTCACTTAAAGGTGGTTTTGTCTTTCCTGCAGCATTATCTCCTGCAGTTGCTTGCATCAGTGGGCTTACTTCCACTTTAGTTTGATACCTGTTACATACACAAACAGCATAACACCACATTTATTAACTGTAAGGTTGAACTGTGTGTTTAGTTGTGACAGATGCAAAACGAATGAGGAGGATGTTTCTTATACCTGGCCACTAACTGGGACACAGATGTTGTCTTGTCCCGCAGTCCTTTCTCTGTCCAGGTCGGCTTGTCACATGACGACGGGATGCTCTTCACTGACTGTGTGCGTCTCAGGTTTTTCCTCCAATCCATGGTCACGTCACAGCAGCACACAACTTGCAAATAATTATATCACCCAGCATACAAGATTGGAAATCATTAGCACAATCCCGTTCATTTTAGCTCCACTGATAAGTATTGTCTTAATTTTCCTGCTCATGCATAAAAATGGCAGCTTGTGACATCGATAATCAGTATCACTGAATTAAGACAAGGTTGTCATGCCTCTGAACAACAATGCAGAGGAATAAAGCAACTGCTCCATTTGTAGATGACGGAAAATTTCAGTAGAATTACCTTACAGATGTCAGTCAGTGGCTCTTCGCTGCAACAACAGGACACACTTCCGAGGCATCACAAGATCAGCACACGCTGTGGAGCATTTGTGAGCAAAGTCCTTTTTCTTCCTGATTACCGCTACATGTGTAAAATGGTCTATGACTGGCAAGCCATAGGATAATCTGTAAATGCCCAAACAACAGTCTATAAGACAAAGTTGCCCTGTCGTCATTTAAAATGCTGGAGTTGATGATGGCCATTTTGCTCCATATCAAGTGTCTGTAACCATTATTGAGTTTTGTGGTTCCTGGGCTTTCAGGGTAATTGTTGTTTTTTGATTTCTGGTTAAGCCCCAGATGTAATTACTTGATGCTTGAGCAGGAGCGCACCATCCACTAAGATAAAATTAAATTAACTTTATTGATCCTGAGGGCTGTTGGGTCATTTCGGCATTGGAGTTGAATCTAGACAAAGAGCAAGTGCAGGACATACTGAAATGATAGGAATTATGATGGACTGGAGAGTATTTGTGTGTATGTGTGCTGAGGTTTAGTTTGGCACTGATTAACAGAAGTCCTTTCGTTACAGATTAACAGACTTTTAGTGCCATATAAGAATAGTTAATTTGCAGTGTAGGTGTACAGCGTTTGCCTTGTAATATGTTAGCTGGACAGTTTCTAAATAACTTCCAAAGAAACATTTCTTTTGGGGAAAAAGGTGCTGACTTGAATCATGAGTAACCTTTGAACACAGTTATAGACAAACCAGGGAAAAAAATCGACCATTTTCTACCAGTTTTTAAGAAATACATCACAAAGCAACCTCACGTTGTGTCTTAACTGCTCATATACATTGTGCATTAAATGCATTAAAGGCCTGGGCTAACCTACCGCTTAAGAGGTAAATGTAAAGCTCATTACTATTAAATCATTACTACCAGAAACAGAAAGTGGATCCGATGCACTTTACTGGAAAAAGAAAAGTTTGTAAAATGTCAGCATGACCCCTCTATTAAGCTTGTTCCTCACACTGCACTTATTTTTACTGCTTTTTTTTAAGAGTTCCTAGTTTTAAAAATACATTTCAAATGCCTGGCCGTCTTCAAGTCTGAGCCTGAGAGCAAGCAAGGAACAAGTGTTGAGGAAGTTCGTCTCCACCCAAGAATTCCAAGAACTCTTTACCCAGAGGCGTTAATAAAGAGCAGGTGGAAGGTCTGGTTCCTCATGAGCTTGCTGACAACATTAACACCAACTAGAAGTGCACACCTTCCACTTAGGAGTTTGTTTGTTAAGAACTGAATATATACTGTACATAGATAGTGAATGAGGCTTCAACAGACACATTTCAGTGCTGGTTTTTATATGGCTAGACATAAACATTAGACGATTTTGATATTTGCCCCCAACCTGTGATGAGATTTACTACCATAAATTAAAATATGCCATGCAAAAAAAGCATTTCAGTACTTGTTTTGCCACTTGGGGGCAGTGGAACACCCGGAAAATTTGCATACTTTTCCATAGGTGCTGTTGTTAAAATTTTTTTATGTAAATTTCCCAAACATTTTATGCTGAAAAACAGAATACTTTTACTACACTATATTTTACACTGAGATGCTATTTTTTTTTCTTTGTGGTCTAAAACATAAAAGGCATTACAACATTTAAGTAGCCTCTCTGCTTTTGTCAAGGCACACAATTCATATGTACTCCCTTTGGTCTTGCTTTGTGTTAATCAGTCTTCAGACAAAGAGAGAGCAACAGCAGCAGCACACACCCCGGGGGCAAAAATGAGAGATTCAGCCTGGCTGTCTCCCCCTCCTCTGCCCCTCCTCTGACTACAACCCTCATCCTCCTAAACCCACTACTGTCTCTGTCTCTGTCTCCGAGGCACCAGGGAGATGAAAGAGAATATACAATGCGCCACCGTAAGACTATGAACAGTGCAGTGTTATTAGTGGAAGTTTACTGGCCTTGTCTGGGCTTAAAACAAGCTAGATTAAACCAGCTGTGTATTTATAAGGAGGACTGGTGTCTGGTTTGAGGGTGAATTTATTTAAATGTCAGCAAATTAGAGTCAAAAGTAGAATCCATTCATGGACACATTGCTCTGTCTGACTGGATGTGCCTTCTGCATGAGCATGCCTTTCTTTAGTGAAAGAGAACAACTCTGAGGAGGGATTGACCTTATTTCAACATAACCCTGCACGTAATCCAGCAGGGGGCGTTAAAGACCATTACAGCACACAGCTTTGTCTTTCCTGACCACATTCGGGTTACCCGGGAACATTATACTGAGCCTATCCAAGGCCAAATTATTTTATTAAAGTGCACCAAAATAGCAGAACATAGCAGAGCAGAGACGAGGTCGTTGGGGAAGATAAGGTCATTGCTAACAAGTAAAGTTGGGCCGGTGATGTATTAATACAGTTATGACAGTGAAATGAGTTTATATGCAGTACAAATCTAATTCATCATGTTTTGGATCATTATAGTTATTAAAAAGCCTTTGAAAACATTTGAGGAGTTTTGTTGTTGTTGTTGTTTCTGTACAGAAAAGCAAAGCTGAACTCTGTGGTGCTTCTCAGAACATGTGATACTGGCTGGTAGATGCAAGTGACAGACACACACACACACACACACCACGCACCTCACACAGCTATGTGTCTTGGGTTTGTCTGGGACGGCTATATGCGTGCATAATGACACAGGGTGCACAAAGTGTGTGTGACTCAGCAGTGATATGTGTGTGTGATTCAGGCTGCTCCCACTAGTGATACTGCCCAACATGTAATTGAGGTAATCTAGCTGGTGCTCATTCAAAGCCTTTTGAGAAAAACAGGCTTATCATTCATGAATGTGGGAGAAGGCATGTTTCCTTAAATAATCTAATACTATAGCTGTTAAATATTGTTTAACAACAGGCTTCAGCTAACCAGTGACTTGCTTAGCTTATTTGTTACATCCTTTTTGGCACAATTTGAATATTTTATTTATTCATCAGTCGTTTCTTGGCCAGCTTGCTTTGATGCCAGGAGGAAGCCCAATTAGTTAAAAATGTCCCATCTGTAGTTGAGATCCCAGTCTTACTTTTGGAATGAGACCACCCTTATAAAGAAATAAATATATATATATATTATTATAACATTTAATTCCTGCATAGTGCTCTAACTTTGCTACTTCTTGTTTCCACATTTTTAAGAAATGTCAGGATGACATTACAAAACCATAGTACCAAAACAACTTAGTTCCCTCCGTCCGTCATATGCTCAGCTGGTGACTGCATGACTGTCGCACATGTACGCTGTGAATGAGTCGACAGAATTCAAGATTTTAAATAGAGATCCTGATAACAGCCTTCTTAATGGACACTGGAGATATCTCATAATCCTCAAACAGATCAATGAAATCTCAGTATGATCTGTTTGATGTAAAAGTTATCGCTAAGTATGTAAATCCACCACAGAGGCACATAAGAGCATGTTGTGTGCTCTCGAAATGTGTTGTCAAATGTTTACAAAATTTGAAGGATGCATCAGATCACGACTTGGTGAAATTGAAAAAAAAAAAGCCTTGTTTTAAGCTGGCTAATCACTTCTAACCTACTGTATCAGTACAGATAAAATATACTTTGCTCTGTATTGGAGGCTGGTTCGGTGAGATCAGGTTACATCTTGCCTTACTCGACCTATACATGACCAACTTTGTAAATGGAAATTGCAGTTTTATGTGAGGTTTGGACCCATATCAACATGAATTACACGGCTGCAGATGTACGTGGAAGTGTCAGAGGATACTGTTGTCGGTAACTGACAGTGAAGTTTCAATGCTGTTTTCTGCTTGAACTGATACTGAAACTTGACACAGTTTGCAAATTTGATGGCCATCACAGTTTTGCTGAACAACCAAAGAACGCCCCCGCAGAAGCAACAAGAGAGGCATGTGAGAAACATCTGCGACAACAGCGGTCAAAACTTGAGGGATGACGATTATGGGCCAGAATACGTTTTCAAATGTTTTAAACCACATTTAAGAACATGTTTCAGATCCTCTCTGCATTTTTTATGTGATTCAAGGAGGAGGCGGATGAAGAACAAGAGGAAGAATGTGATAAAGGTGCTTATATTTATCCTTTAGCTGAGTCACAAATGAAAGAGGGAAATGGAAGCCTGAAGGAAATCAGCAAGCTCTTTTGCACAATAAGCATCCATACTGACTCTTTTTAAGATAATAAGAAAAAGATAGGCTTAGATGTTTACTTTTGCATAATAACAAGACACCAATAGACACCAAATTGATCTGCAACAATATTTGTTTGTCTAAAACTAAAGATTAAACATGTAACATGTATTTTTCTCTGTTGTTGGAGAGACCAGATTTTAGTTTAGCTCCTTCTCTTGCACATTATTGGTTCTAATTAGGTGTTGCATTTCATCCAGGCTGCATCATGTTTTGGAGAACAGTGAAAGAAACAGAAGAAACCAAGTATTTTTCTGTTCATTTGTGTTCCATGCCTGATGGAAGAATCGAAGTGGAAATCTATGTGTTATTAGGAAAGAGTCTTCGTTCCAGCTCTCAGAGTTCAGGAACACACTGTCAGCTTCTCCCAACACATGGCTGTGATTTGTTAGAACAGGCGCCCCCACCCTTTTCAAAACAGAACATAACTAGTGGTAAAGAGCAGTACATTGTGTGTAGCATGCTTTTCTGCAGGTGTGTGAGCAGTGCATTGTGCCCCAGAGAAAACGTGCTTTGGTACAGCTGAGTGGGAGTGACCACAACTACCTAATCCGTCCTCTTCCCCGTCCCTGAGAGTCTGCACAAGCACGCCTACCTCAGCATGACCATGCACAGGCAGCGTGCACGGCCATGCCTGCATGTGTTTGTGTGTCAGCGAGAGTGTACGTTTCACACGTGTGGCCACCGTGGAGGAGGCTGGAGCTTCTAAGCTGCTTTGCAAAGCTTAGAAGGGCAGCCGCTCCCTGGCCACTCAAACATGCCTGGAGGGGGTGACGACATAGCTGAGCAGTGAAGCTTGGTGCCCAGGGTTTCACATGACAGTGCCGGGTCAGGGACAGCCCACAGAAGCACTGCACTGAACTGTGCATGATCACAAACACAGTGCTTGCTCTGCAGCCAAAGACAGCGTTTATCTTTCCTGGCTGCTTTTTAATGACTTGGAATATCTTTGTAAGTGCATAATTTGCATGTATTGAAATATTCTCCTTTCTTCTTTTTTTTTTTTTTTTTTTTTTGGCACTCAGATCTAATCGAGCCACAACATGCAAAGCAGGTTCAGCTGCACTGGCACAATTTGGTCATGGATGATTTATTGTGGTGCAGAAGTACAGTGCAGACACAAACATGCACGCATGCACTGTAATTGTCTCTGCAGGACTTAATGTTCACTCCTGTCGATATCACACACAAGCACATAGTCTTCCTCCCTGTAGGTTCAGTGCAAGTCGAGAGTTGGAATATCAGGTTTCCACTCTGTGTGCACAGTTTGTACTCACAGCTTCACCTTTGTTCCTCCTCTGTCAGCACGCAGCAGCAGCACTGCATCAGGCCACTCTCTGCTGCTCTCTAAGGATAACCGAACCACTGTCACCGACTGATTTAGAGTTGCCAGGAGATAATTATCGCATGGGGGCTAAAACAGCCTTTGTCTGCACCGGGATAATTGGTGGCATATGAGCAACAATGAAGCCTAAAAGTGTTTAATGAGTTTTTCTTGGTTGGCGATGCCGTGCTTTTGCTGGTCACAGCATTTTGAGCGTTGTGTGTGGTTCATTCATGGTCTCATTCTATAAAAATGTACGATTGTTGTTTCTACAAATTCCCCTCAGATGTGGAACCTCAGATGACCCTCCTGTGGCGCCAGTTGAGGCTGGTGAAGGAAGGAATAGAGAGAAAGAAGCTTGAGAAAAAGATGACACAGAGCACACAGTGGAGTCACTTTCAACCCAAGGAAGGAAAAGCAGAGTGTATCTGTTTAGTTTCCCTATAATTTCTGAGAAATGAATTGCTCCTGTGTGTACGCATGCCTTTATCTAATAAGCCAGTCCTGCAGTTGGTTAATGTTTGTGAGTAATCAGCTGCAACCAGGAAGGAGCTCTGTGGTTTTACTGTGGACCAGTTGCTACTGCCTTTTGAAATGTGATCTGCTTTGTGAGACGTCACACAGCGCAGCTCCTGGAATGTCCTCCGTAGACAGAACAAACTCAAACAGAGGCCAGCACTTATCTCTTATCACTGGCTGTGACACTTTGTTCTGCAATACCGTCAAATAAGCACGTATCTGCAGAACTTATCTGAGACATGCCACAATATTGACATTTCATAGCCAGAGAGAATCTTTTTGGCACCTTGCATGTTCTATACTTTTGTACACATGGTGTAAGTTTTATCTGTAGTTCTTAATTCTCATTTAAAATGCAGATATAAAAGCAAATAATTGAATGAAAGGGAAATCTGACAGATTTGTTAGATCTAGACCTATTCCTGTCTTTGCTACAGCAATGTCTTTCACTTCTCTCCAGGGAGCTTTTTAACTTGAGAAAATCTCCCCCTCTTTATGTCATCAGGGTTCATTTTGGTTGCATGGATTTGATGAGAGATGAATTTCGTGGATTTGGGGAAAGGTTTTTTCCTAAGCATTGTGAAACTACACATGCAAAGCCCCCCTCTTTTACACAAGGAAATCATTGTCTGTGTCTTTTTGTGAGTGAGAGTCACAAAGGCTTGGAAGCACATGACCAGTACCAGTACCAGAATGAGCTTGAATTTAATTTCATTACAGCTAAATTGGTTGAGTAGCCTCTTGTTAGATGAGTTTAAACTCATTACTTTAGTCTTAGCAGCTTTTACACTCGTATCATATGCTGGACCAGCCACCTTGCAGTATCGTGCAATTTAATCCATCACTAAGACAAACTCACATATAACCATAGTTTTTTTTTTGCTATTTAATCTATTTAAATGATTATACCGACCCCCACCACTGGAGGCATAGTTCTGCAAGCTGTCCACATAATTTCTATCCAACATACTACTGCAGACACATGATGCAGTTGTGATAAATATCATAACACTGTTGCAGCAGTTATTCAACTTTGATATGCATGTCTTTCAACATTAACTGTAAGGGTAGGAGAGCGTTTGCTTCAACAAGAAAGGAACCGAAGTACGAAAAGTGTCCCAGTCATCCAAAAAAAGTGCAGAGCTTGAAAGCTAAGTGACATTATCTGTCGCTGTATGAATATTGTATTGTGAACTCAGGTTGCCCAGTCGCACATGTGATGCTTTGCAATTGCACATGCAGAGTCGTCCCCTGTTACACAAGGCAATCACTGGATATGTGCATGTGTTTGTGTGTGTGTGTGAGAGAGTTGTGAAGGCTGGGGAGCACATGACCGGGACCGGAATGATTAATTACTACCACTTGAACAGAAGTCGAGACAAAAAAATTGAGTTTACTTGCACAAGCAGCATCTGCGTTTCAGTGCCAAGTGGTAAAAATGATCATTACACATGAATCAACCCATTCTGTATAAGGTTATTGTGTTTATGCTGTTTGTACCTTGTTCAGTCCTCAGTGACCTCTACTTAAGCCCCTTGGTTGTTCTCTTGATTTAGTTTCCCATCAAATTTCACACAGCTGAAGATCTGGAGGTGTATCTGCTCATCTGTGTTTTCTCAGTTTCTGTCATCAATGTGCACCTGGAACGTGTGTACACTGTGATACTGTGTTACTCATGTGCTGCACTATCCAGTTTGAGTCTATGACCCACTGTTTACTCTTATGGTCAAAATGATAGCCCTCTTCAGCTGCGGGTTTTATCATAACAGATTACGTAAGAGTTTTTGCTGTTTTAGAGTTACAGCATGAGATAATCTGGGTGAAAAAGTGGCTCAGATTACGTCCGTTTTCGCATCAGCTGAGTATGCGTATGTGCACACACTGTGGAGATGTCAAATGGTGAGACATAAAGACATCATTCTTAGAGTTGGAGTCTGCAGAGGGAGATTGGAGGGAAGATGACAGCCTATTGGTTTTGTGTAGTTCTGCTGAGGTCTGACTGTACTTCCTCCTTTCTCTCTCTGTGCACACATCTCCGTACTCTCCATACTCTCTCCCTTGCGAGGCACGACTCTGGTCACTGTGGATATTAATACACTGCTCTGCCACTGAGTGTGCTCAGCACAGGAGTGAAAATATCTGACAGAGACTATTTATAGACCCTGCAGGCGGGCAGGCGGAATCCACAGCAACTCAATCCAGCCTATTCTGGAGTCGTGTTCCACAGAAATCATCAACGGAAAGGTGCTGCAAAACCCAAGGGCCAGGAGCACAGTTTTGCCACGATGAGGGAAGAGGTTTTTTTTATAGAACTAGTGGCAGTTATGGATGAGTATAGCTGTTGTGGAGATAAAACAGGCCCATGTGACTGCTGAAGCAAAAACAAATGTAATATTCAAGCAGGTGGTCACGTTTTCTGTGTCACTCTCCTACACACACACACACACACGTGTAACTTTGGGGATGGATAGCGCAATGCATGTACATGATAACATACTGCTGTCCAGATTTAGATTTCTAAAAGATATGAGCACAGTATGACTCAAACCAGAAGCATTAGACTGTAACGGTATGGTGTCAGAGGCAGGTCAACTGGGTGGACTAACCTTCATTTTGCCTTTAAGCGTCATGTGTCATCCTGAGAATGTGAAAACAAACAGAGAAGCGTGGATAAATGAAAAATGGAAAGCATCTTGGGTGCTTGTTGGGCTCTATCTCTGTGATTATGTGAATCCCCAACAGAGCTACGACCGAGGAGAGGTACAGTGTCGCCTTCCCTGATCAGATGCAAAAGGAAACCTGCGCAGCGCTGATTTAGCCTCATTCATCACCAGTGACATTTTAATAAGAGGTGCTTGTGATGGGCTTGCTGCTGTGTCCCATCATAACAATTTGACTTGGCTAATTGGGATTCCTTCCATTTTAAAACATGTCCATCCTAATCACACAAGGCTGCCAGACAGTACATGCAATTTATTGGGTTTTTGCTGCCTGCAGCTTTATAGCCTGACTATGCTTTGTATTGTTGGATATTAACAAGATGGTGAAACCCTGGCATTTTACTCTACGCTACGAGTGTGGTTGAAAATTCAGCATAATTTTACAAAACTTTATCATTATCTTAGTGATAAACAGAGTCAATGATAAGTATTTAATATGTTCATTAATGTCTCATTCCAGTAACCATACTCATTCTTGTGTACATGTACATAAAATGCAAAACAATTCCCTTTTCTAACTTAAAGAGTAATCCTTTTCTGTCATTGCTTTTATCCTCATTGATCTATTCCATTGTCAGTCTTGTCCCTTTTCTCCAATTTTACTATGTAAGGGCTTGTACTTCTGTTACAAAAGTCCTAAAGCACTAAAGCATATTAATGACAAAACTATGTATATGCTTCACAATGATTTACACCGGTTATGCTATTTCTTGCAGCTAAGTTACTCCAACATGCTAAGTCATCGTGACATGTGGTAATCTTTGCAATGCATCAGCACATTAATGACTCTAATCATCTTAGATGTTTTTACAAGACATGACTCCAGGGATCAATCAGTTCATGGGGCATTTGGGATAGCTCAGTCTTCACGGTCTCAGCTGAACTATTTTGACACTTATTTGATTGATCCTCGTTACATTTTTTACTGGCCCACACAGGATAAAGATGTTGGTGATTCACTAAGTTTCCTTGAGTGCAAGCAGGAGGTTGCTATTTATTGTTTTATTGGTGTGCCTTGAACATTTAGATGGATTGCCACAGACATTATTGTGCGACTCAGGATGCATAATGAAATAGAAGAATTATGGTGCTTGTCTTATGTGAAGATATTAGAGGTATTACTTTGTACGCTGATGTAGAGGAAGGGATAACTGTTGTTTCTTTTAAGTAGCTCTGAGATCCTGAAGCCATTTTCATCATAAAGTACTCATTTGTGTCGAAAGATTGACTTAAAGGGTGAGTATATGAGTGTAGGGGATATTGCCAGACTCTGCTACAGCAAAGAAAGTACACAACAACTAACCTGCATGATGATCTGCTGGATAAGCTATGCTATCTTGGCTTGCTTCAGTGATCATGGCTCCCCTCATCAGTGTTGCCTGATGCCTTTTGGGACAAGTACGTCATAAGCAGTGTGTGCAAGACAGATTAAGTGAGGCAACAGAGCAGCGGTCCATTCGAAAGCCAAAAACAAACCCAAGCTGGCCAGCACTCCAATAGTCTCTTGCCAATGTTGTCAATATATGTGATGATGAAACCAGGGCAGATATGAAAAGATGAATACATGAAAGTTGTGCTTATTCACCATGAGGTCACCCACTAGTTTGTGGATTATGGTCATGAGGCTAGAAGCATGTTGGCTATTGCTCTCTTAGTTGCTCTGTTTGCCAAAACACAAAATCACATAAATCTTAAATCACAAGTTAGCCACAACCTAAAACACACCCAACATGATTTATTTTACTCTAATTAGGGTCATCGTTCATTAGAATAATGTCTTTCTGTATTGAAAAGACACTCATTTAAAAAATAAAAAATAAACTCATAAGGAAAACGTTTACTACGCCGTTAAGTCCAGTGAGATATATGCTAATTTCCTCACAGATTTAGCATAATTAGACTTCTGAAAACAGTTCCAAGGCACTTAAGCTTTAGAAGCTTTGTCCTTCTTTTTTATACAATAGATTTTGTAAAAAAATCTGCCAATTTGATATTTTCAACACATTCAGCCGTTCTCTGCTTTGACTAATCATCAAATGTTAGAAAGCTAACATTAGTTGTTGGTGCTTTGATGTGGACCACTGTGAATAATACGCCTGCAAAACATTAGCATTTTAGCATCATCACTGTGGGCATACTGTCTGTGTCTCACAGCTCTACTGGCAGAGCTTTAATTTGGTCTTATTTCAAGTTTGGTCACTATTCATTGTTTTGCATTTTGAGTTTCTGATGCTGTTATCATAACTTGTGGAGCTTCTCACATTCTCTCCTCCAGCGACTCTTGTGGCTTTGCTGAGCTCAACACCCCCCACTGCTTTATCATCTCCTTCACCCTTTGTGTTGGTAGCACAACTGCATTTGATGTTCAGTGGTTATGACACATCATGGTTGCCATCCTCAAGGCCGGCCTCTTCCTCTTCTTCTGACCTCAGCAAAACAGTGTGGCTATGTGTATGTGACTGCATGTGTCACACCACAAGAGGAGACAGACAGAGACTGGTGAACAGACGGACTGGCAGACTGGTTGTCTGCTTGTCAGCTCCCACACTTGCCAAACATTGCCTTTTTGAGACCACACTGTGTACCTGCAAGTTTGAATGAAGGAGGGAGTCTGCCTCCTGTTATCTGAGTGTGCAGCCTGAGCATGTGCAGGGAGTCACATGTACTTTGCCGTGCTTTCCAAGCCTGTCTGCTCACCTGGTGGTTGCCATGGAAACAGCCAGACAGCGGCAGACTTTGCACCAGCCCCTGGGGATTGTGAGAACACAGACAAGGTTTAAGGAGGAGGTATATCTCCAATTTAGAATAAATAAATAAATAAAAAATTGTGAGGTAAAGCCTCCAAACTTTATGCTTTTCAGGGCTTTTAACTCTGTGTTTTTGAAGATTTCATTATAATTTTACTCTGAGATTTTAATAGGGGCTCTTTGTTCTATTTTGTTGAGCAATAAAGTTTTAAAACACCTTTTAAGAGCTGATTTCATATGAATATCCCACTGTGTGCAGCATGATGTTGCTGCTGAAGAATGGAAGCTTTTGGGTGTTTTAGACAAAGGGAGTTATGTTTGTGCACATTAGCACAAGTCCTCCCTTATAGTATCGTGGCAAGACTCCTGATGGTAAAACACACACTCTTTGTGGTGACTGAGTATGTCACAGATTATTTGCATTCCCAAAGGGGGTGTGGAGGGCAAAAAAAGTGCTGTTGTCCTTTTTTTTTCCTGTGAACTAAAGACAACCCTCAGCTGGGCTGAGGCACTGAGCGCTGCTGCAGCTTTCAGCACTTGTTCTTGTGGTTTAGGGATTTTTTTTCCCTAATTGTGCCTCCAGTTTATTATGCTGACGCTTGAATAGCAAGATGTTCCCAGCTTTATCGCACCAGTTGCACACTTCTCTCCTTTGTGTTTTGCCAGCTGCCCTGAGAGAAGGAGGGGGTGCAACGAGGGGAAGGGAGTGACTCAAAGCTGAATGTGTGTGGCGTGTTTATGCATACATGGGTTGATGTGTGTTAAATGTCTTTATCTGAATTTAGTTTTTTAAAGATGTTTCTGGTGTTTGCATAGGTATACATGTTACTGAAAGTGACGTCTTTCATCTTGCTAAATTTTGATTTTCGTGTGGAAATGAGAAAGATTTGATCCACCGGTTGTTTTTCTTGGGCTTGCTTCTGATCTGTACTATGTCTGCAGGGAACAAAAGTCGGCACCTCTGATCTGTCCTCCCCCCTTTCCCACCTTTCTTCACCCCTCCCCTCTTTTGCGTCCCGCCTCTTCCTCCCCGTCCCAGCTGCAAGCCCTCACAGCCAGGGGTGAATGAGGGAGCAGCATGGAAAAAGGAATGGGTAGATGCTGATAGGAGGAATTGGACATACAAGCAAACCAGCAAATGCTCAAACACACAGAGAGATATGGATGATAAGTGCTTTGAGCTCGTGGACCAGTCCAGCTGAGCTCTCCTCCCATCTACCCATGTGGAATGACCACAACCCAAACATGTGCAGTTCAACAGGATGCTGGGAGACACTTACATAAAGCAGCTCCCATTCTTGCTTGACTCGCCCTCACATGGGGGAGCATGTGATACAAGCACTCCATGTTGCCGCTACAGCTTTTAGTCATTCTCATTCTTTCGTCTGTCACTTTTTATTGACACCACTGAGGGACAAGACTAACACGCAGACATCCAGTCTAACACCAAGTTTGTTCTTACTGCTCTCTAATCAGCCTGTCTGTGGAGGTTAACTGACCTGGTCACTATCCACCTAAAAATATTGGCTCTTATTCCCTTTTTGTCCTCATGCCCCTCTTCCTTGACGCGTGTGCAGGGTTCCTGGGAGCGCTCCCTCCCCCTAGGCCTCACAGAGGATGGCCGGAGGTCAGTGTGTGATGTGCAGCTGTAGGGCAAAGAGGAGGAAAAAGAGTGGGGGGGTGCTGACTACATTGAAACGGCCACCCACATGACGTCACAGTCACAGTTTCAGCTCAGTGCATTGTGTCTGTGCCAGTCTCCCGTGCTGCCTTGGTGGTGTGAGCAGCACTGCCTCAGATAAACATTCACAGCTACACTGACTGCATGACAGCCCGCCAGAGTAGTGACGTAACACAAAGCTGTGTGTAGTTGTATTCAAAAAGGGATTTTAAGAAAACTAAACCAACAGTGAAATACTACATAATAGGATTTATGGGACAACAATCTTTGTCGTCCCATAAATTTGAATTTGAATCAAACAGTTGAATCAAACAGTTCTCATGGTTCTCTGAGGGCAATGGGGAGCGAGGAGCTCCCCGACATTTTTTTTTAAGGGTTTTTTTGTCTGGTTGCATGAGCACTGCTGATCGGAATGCTAAATTCCATTGCATATAGGCTCAATTAAGCCTGTGCTTCACTGTCGCACCACTGCTGTTTATTTAGACTTTCCACGGCTACCATTAAGAACTGTTGATTATATAACTGACTTTTTACAGTTGTTTCTAGTTTGTAATGACTTCTGCTGCCTGTTTAGGTTAAACTATTCACATGTGTCAGTTTGTCTCATTAAATCAATCACACACATAGTGCCGTCCTAGCTTTCTCGGTGAACACACCACATACAAATGATGCTATATGAAAAGCATTAGAATCACCATACAAATCATGCTACATGATTTGTATGTGCAAGAAAGAGTGTAATCCTTTGTTACTAATTGGTCTTGCTAATAATAGGTTGCCTGGTCAGAAAGCACAACAGAGGACAAATCTTACTGATTTTCCATCTTTTAACTTGAGCGGTCAGCTCGGGTGCGATGTCATTCCTGCTGTCTGTAAGCACCTCTTGTTGTGTTTTAGTACAAAAAAAATTGATTCAGATAATTGATTTTATGTTGTTTTATTCTCTCTGAGATCATTGATCTTTTAATCTGCCTAAAAGGATGGAAATTAGATATAAGGCCCAAAAAATTCTAGTGTATAAAGCAGACAAGCAATATCAATAAGATGAATCCTCAGGCAAGTTTCCACATCCTTTAGTCGTCACTACGTAACCTTTTCATCAGTAAGCCACTGCCAAAATTACCTGGAGGTATTTAATTAACAGTGACATAAATCATTTGAAACAACTAATTATCAAGTTAAAAAATGGAAGCAGAACTTTGGCGTTTTACTTAATAAATGATGAGTGGTTCTAATGCATTTTCTTTGATCTTTCTTTGATTTTAATGAAGTGGGCACAAATGTGTCCTGTTGTGCATGTTTTTTCGTTCTCACTGTGCACATTGGGAAAATGTAAAGGAAGGGATGACTGGGTTGCGGTGATACTCATCATGATGTCACTTTTTGATGTAGCAAAGCGTTTCAAGATTCAAGAAGCCTGAGGGAAATTGCTGTGCGACAGTTATGGAACAAGGGGGGGAGTACTAAATAAAATAAAATAAAAACAAAATAGACAAGTAAAATCAAATAAAGCTAACATAACATAAGTAACTGCTGTACAATATGTGCAGTGTTCAAATAGCAAATAGCAGCCTCAATAAAGAAAACAGTATGTACAAGCAAGTGACTAGGAGAAGTGTCATTGTAAAGTGGCATTGGGTAAAGTAACCTCTGATCTGAGCTGGGTGAGACCCGAGTAAGACAGATCAGTTGTATCCTACTTATAATGTGTTTTTCCAATAGGAAAACTAAGCGTTCATGCTACATAGAATGAACAAGCTAGTTCAGGACATTCCCTAGATGATTGAAGACCTCACTTTTTTCAACACCATGTTCATAAATATCCAAATTGTTGTCAAAAGTTTGATCAGTTAATTCTCTGTTGTCACGATGAACCTTTTTTATGACTACAAAATCCTGAAGCTGCTCTTGGAAGGACGTTGCCCTCCTGCCCTGCCATGATTTGGCAGCCCAGTGTTGCCGTCACTGGATTGAACTTCCACACACAGAATTAATTGCACATCCAGGCCAAATTAATCCTCTGTTCTGGAAGAAAAGCAGCTGTATTGCCTCCTGTCACCTGTAGAGACACCACGCTGTTCTACTCATATCCTGCTTACTGCATGAGGAAAGGATCCCTCAGATTGTTATCTGTCAGTACACATACACTGGGCATGCTTCCCAGTCCGCAGATCGCCCTTGGCACCGCGAGACATAGTTAGTGCTGATGGCTCTCTGTCCTTTATCTGCTTCCCCGCAGCTTTGCTCTAGTGTGCCACCACCGGCCAGAACACCGAGCCTCCCAGGCAAACAGGCACAGTACACAGTGAACTAGACGGATTATCTTTGTCGAGTGAAGAGATCGAGACAGATTATCGCATAACAGTCCTCACCATCAGTATTTCACTCCCTCCAGGGAACCCAACAAAAAGTCTTACACTTATGCAGATTATTATCAGTAGAAAACTGTAGTTAGCTCATTAGAAACAGGCTTCAACAAAAGGGTTTATTCCAGGCATCCTTCCTATTTAGATGTTGTACACTAAAGATCATCCACTGATCTGTCTCTGGCAAATTTCAGACATATCACACTGATAATCTAAATTTTGGTTGTCAGACATGAATTCTTAGACCGGGGAAAAACGATGAATAGTTAATGAGAAAGCGTAAATTAAAGCGTCAGCAATCTGTGACTCACAAAAGGAGCTAAATCTGTTTTTCTTAGCTGTAGATCTGAAACAGTGTCAACTTTACTGACACGTCTGTCACAGAGAGAAAACACACTTCCATTGTGACAGTGACTGTCACCATGCTTTTCAGGGCCACTGACTAAGAGTGATTTAAATGAGAGGTCATAACCTCATAGGTGCAATGTGAGGGCTTCTCTCACACTTTTGTTTTGGTGCTTTTAAACAGATCTTTTTGCCTTCACACGTGATAAGTCATGCTAATTGTCTGGTGGCTACTAATAAAAGAAATTCTGGGACTACAGTTGAGGGCTGTCTCAGTATATTTTGAATTAATGGCACCCGTTGGAGTGATGCCTGCATCAACTCTGACCCAACCTAAATAAAGTACCATCTCACGACTCGCCAGAGGCAGACTGGCTGCGATTAATACAGTTCTTGGATTTTGGCAGTTGCAATCTGCTGTAGATTTATGTCTCGGGTATTAATCATTTTGGCTCTTCAGAGGTGGATTATCGTTGGATTGTTGCCATTTAGAGATAATTTATTATATGAGCTGCTCTGTGGCTGTCCAGAGACAAGTCAGCAAGCATGCTTACTATCACTGCCCATTGACCTATATGTGATCTTTTTCTTTTTTTGTAAATGAACTGAAAAATCCTGATGAAGCTGCTGTTGTGCTTCAGAATGAAGAGGCAGTGAAGTGATCCTGCACATGGCTGCCCCTGCTGTGTGTGAGGGGAAAGCGGGCTTACAGATTGTTAACAGTGGCAAAGAGTCATGGTGTCTCAGTCATATGGTTGCTGTAGCAACCGTGACATCAATGCAGACATAGTGATGCATGAAAACTCTAATAGCAGGGGGCTGGTTGCTAGGCGACCTGAAGTCAGGGAAGTCATGGGGCAGACGGCCAAAGTGTTGTGATGTGGGGGGCTCAGTGGAGGAACAGTGGGATTATTTTCCCCTCTGATTCTAACGTGCTGTGCTCGGATTTTAACCTCTTAGAGAAACCTCATCCCATTATAGAAATCATGCTGAAAGTTGCACTTTCGACACTGCTAGTAATATGAGTGTCTTAGCATTTATTCCCTTAATATGAGTAATGCACACTTCTTGAGAAATAAAGACTACAATGTCCACTGTTAATGCACAGTAGCTTTTTCAGAGCAATTGCATGACTTTGCATTTCCAGCAGTTTTTGCTGAACAACAGACTTCCTTTGACCTGTGAGTTCACTGTTATGCATTTGCAGTTATTGTATCAGTTAAATGTATCCAGTAAGCCCTCAAAGCTTTCTTCTGCCCCAAGCCTTATTCATCTCTTACTTCAACCCTGCAAGTATTAGGTTGCTAATGCTTGAACTGCAGAGGCAGAACAGTACCAAACATTGTCTGACAAAAATTTCCGTGTATATATTTCTATTATTTTAAACAAGTAAATAATTACATTTTCTCAATTACTTTCATACAACACGTGTTGTAATGACATAAGACAACAGATCAGTAGCCGATGGTGTAATTTCATCCCTTTTAATGATTTAACATCATGTAAAATCTTACAGACATACATTCAATATTCTGATGCAGACAAAGGTGCAAACACAAGCACAAGAAAAGGAGGAGCAGAGTCACATGACTTGACTTTAACATAAAGCTGAAGTCAATTATCAGGTCATGGGATATCCTGAGGTTCAGTTGTGCAGAATCAAAGAAGCGAGTCTACTTCCAGCCACTGACCCATGACTTCACTTTGACTCAGACTTAAAGTGATAGATGAACCCCACCAAAATCTGAAGTTCAGTTATTTACTCATGTATTCATTTATTAATTTATCCATCTATTTTATGTCTGCAAACAGTGTGTATGAAACAAACTAGCCTCCTCGTATTCCTGAATAACATGTCATTGATAGAACAGAGCATGTCAGTAGAAAAGAAAGAAAGAAAGAAAGAAAGAAACTGAAAGCGATCTAAAAGTTAGTTAAATGCTGTGAATGCATGTTCAAACCATCATATTAACTTATACTGAATGACCACAACTCCAATTCTGTTTCTTTCACTTCTCTGTACTTGTTTTGTACTTCTAAAACTACAACGCTTGTTGCAACATTTTCACTCACGGACAGAAATCAGTTTCTATTTGTCTGAAAGAGGACCTGCTGTGAAATCACAAAAGTGAAAGTATCAGAGTGGAGTTCACTTAGCACACAATATAAAGATCCCACCTTATGTCAGTGTCTAGTGTTTTCTATTAACTATATTCATACAATCTACGGGAAGTTGACTGGGTCAAAGTTAAAGTTATGTTATTTCATTACTGTCTTCTCTAAATATGTTTTCTTCAGGAGGAAAGTCTAAATTCTTGAACTGGCAAGGACCTGTTAAGGCTGGAATCTTCTGAACAGGGATACATAACCACAAGGCCTTTACACACATGACTTTCAAACAGGGACAGATGTGCCTTCATTGCGCATCTGTGTCATCAGCAAGACAGCATGTCAACACACACAAAGCATTAAATTTGTGGTGATAAATTATAAGAAAGAATTATCCAAACATTCTGTGGTATGTTGCCCTACTCTGCAAACTCTTGATGCAGGTTATTTCATGTAGCAGTTATCATTATTATGTTATCATTATTCATTATCACGGTACCACAGAACTGCCTGTAACCAGCTGCTGTACTTTACTGGGAAGATTCTGTTCTGAAAAAGTGCAAAGTCACAGCTGGCTTTACGTAATCATCCACAAGAGTCCTGTTTTTTTTGTTATTTATGTTTTTTTGTGAGGGGAAGTGGCCACAATAAGCAAACTCTCATGGTTACATACACAGCTGAGTTGAGCTAAGGACATCTTGAAGCTTCTAATTTCTCTGAGGCTGATAGTATAGTTGAATCCAGTACAGGAATATTATCTTTAACATCTTTTCTACCAGTATAAAATCAGGATTTCATAAGAGCAGCAGTCTGAAAATGCTTCAAGTTACCACAGAGCTTTCAGTCATAATTTCTGCAGCATTTAGGATTCTGACAAAATAAATATATATGAATGAGAGCAGCTTTGTTATCAATTTGGTAGTATTAATATACAGTTACACTTTGCTGTTTTAACAAAATGATGCAAAAAGATGGAACTTTGAAGCATGTACAGAGCACCCTGGACTATTTATATCTAGTTAAGCGTACACATGCAAGAGTGATTTGAACCCCAACCACATTATCTGGGCGTTAGTGTGGTTTTTTGTACTATTTCAGTTGGAGTAACATGTTTACATGCATCTTAAAATTCTAACATAAAAATCCATAGTGTTGTAAACATGCTTATTGAAAGTATGAATAACACTGCATGCCATTTCTCTTTGTTTAAAGGGGAACTCCGGTATTTTTAAACCGAGACCTTATTTCTGGCATGAAATACGTTTATCTACTCACTGAGAACAGTTTGCCGAAAGTCGGTGTCCTTCGAAAGCTATTTAGATAACTCGCGATCCATATAACGGAGTGAACGGGGCTAAGATGATGCAGCCTCTAAATAAGGCATTATCTGTCTTTATTTCACCAATACTTTAAGACGAATGAATGAACAAACGTGTACTATAGCTCTGTTAGCTCATAGGTGCTGTTATGTGGCTACTTGCGGCTATAGGAGAGCTAACGGAGGGATTTCTACACAGGCACTCTGCCGGGACCACTTCATCCACACGCCCCCTCGAGCACAGTTTATTTACTCCTTGCTCTGTGACAGTCGGCTAACTTCACACAGAGTTTGCTACTGCTAGTTTTGTGCAACATGGCAGGATATTTATCAAATTTTGACAATGTGAACAATGACTTTGAGTAAGATGGACGTTTTTACTGGAGTGAATGAGCTGTGCTGCAGCCATGCATGTTGATGAAGTCGTCCCAGTAGAGTTCCCTCCGTTTCATGCCAGAAATAAATTCTAGGTTTAAAAATACAGGAGTTCCCCTTAAAATCCTCCATCAGTTCATGCATCCAGACACGGAAGCCATAAAACCTTTTGAACGCAGAATATCTGTGGGCTTAAATTTTCAGAAAAACACAAATGACAGGTTTGTGTAGGAGTCCAGTTAAGAAATGTGGACTGACCATAGAGTTAAATCTTGTATGGCATAAGCAGCAAGTGAGCAAGGAACAGAGAGTGGGATTTAATACCTGTGGATGAGCTTTAACACATCAAGGCACTACTATTATGACTCAGGATGAGATCAGCTTCAGAATGGAAGATGTATGATGGGGTGCTCTTTTCTCCCCGTACTTCCTCTGGTTGAGCAAATGAGTCATGCGCTGCAGAAAATGTGTGTGCTTATGAATGAACCTTGTCAAAAATTCTCACTATTATAATTTGAGAAGGGGAATCGTGCACGCATTCAGAGTCTGAGGTGCGTCAGTGCTGATGAAAGCCTTTGTCATAGCAATCGAGAGGCAATCAGTAAACTCATATTAATGTAAGGAAAAGTGATGCAAACAGGTGTTTCAGTATGAGCGTATTTATGTTCTTACGTCACTCTACAGCGACACCACCATCCTGACCTTTAGCTGTGATATTGGGGTCGGGGCTATTTGTATTAGGATGAATTTGGCAAACAGCAACACGTGCTTTTCGCCATATTAGGTAAGGGGTAAATAAAGAGAAGTTAAAAGAGGAAACAAGCTGCGCCACTGTGGTAAATTGAGGTTCTTATGTCATCTCTATGGCCTCGGGTTAGGCTATTTATAGAAACCATTGCCTTTTATATCAATGCCAACAACAGTGACCACTTGTCACAGTCATTGCAGCAAAGCATTAGTGGCTGCTTGTTGATGTGGCTGGAACTCAATGACTCATATATATATGACCACAGAAACATGACCCCAAAATAGATTTGAACACAGTTAGAGTTTCAGCGGGCACTTTTTAGCCACTAGATATTTACTGCAGGGCCTTCTCAAACATAATTTCTTAACAATTTTGCGTTGACTTTTTCATGGTTTGTGGCATGTAGAAACAGGTTTTTTTTTGTTTTTTATTAACAACATACCAGGAACTAGTAAGCAGAATCATATGTCTTCAAACTATTCTTTCTCAGAAAAAAAGGAAACAAGCCCCCAGCTACAGGGGCCTTTGCAAATGAAAGGTTTTGCAATGAGTTACTCTGTTTGCCAGAGACCAGTCGGCTTGTTTTCTCTCTGAAATGCGATAGCCCCTTGGGATACACCACTCACTTTTCACCACCCAGGGACGTCTTGGGAACAGAGGGCTGCATCTGCAGAACAAACAGCATGTCGCCCTCACTACCATCCTGCCAACTGCCCTTTCTCTGCTGGTTACCATGACAGCATTGGGAAAACTCCTCAAAGCAAAATATCGCTTGGTGAAAAAAGTGAAAAACAATTCCTCAGTTGCTAATCACACATTTTGAGTCACAGAAAAATAAGGAGATTGAGTTATTTCAAAGAAACTGTAAATATCAAGCCAATTAATGTGTTTGCTTACTGAGAGAATACAGTGAAAACAAGTCCCTTTTATTCTCAAAGGCACCAGGTGGGACCATAAGGTGAAAGGCTTTAACCTATAATAACGCACAAAAGGCTCAGCTGCTCCTGGCTGATTGTTGCAACCCCTACAGTAGCCCCCACCCCTCCCCCTTTCACCCTACCAGCGTGAGAGTTGCACAACACTGCCTGGCTAGAGCGTTAGTCACCATGGTGACAGAATATGCACCGACAAATATTGTTGGAGGGGATTGCTCAAGTTTTTTTGCACACTGCTCGTGGCTTAATCTAGAGAACAGCCTTGACACAGATTGACCAGGGAGCCTCCAAGTCTTACCAAATGTAGGACAAAGATCAAGCAGTCACACAGAGCAGGCTGATGTCTGCAGAGATTCAGCCTAGCGTGATATTATCCAACGGATCCTGAGAGATGTTTTAAATAGATATGTTAGAGAAAGAAAGAGTCGGAGTATATGAGGGCACAGTGTGCAGTGACAGTAAAACTGTGTCATCCTGCTGCTGCTCAGCTAAGGGTTTATATCAAGTTCAGGCTGACTTCAGAGCCGCTGACAGTCCGACTGTTACTGTGACTGACTCTGTGGAACTAATGTATGCCTGAACCAAGACTGCTTGTCTTATGTCTTGGCAGCATTTTGTCTGTCTCCTCCTCTCGCTCTCGCTGCCATGACTCATATGTGCCTCTATACGCCCCAACACAGACGGATTCATGACTTGATGATTTCTGGCTACGCCGTGAGTCAGCCTCAGCACATGCCTCCTCCATAGCGGTGTGGGTTCAGCAAGTGCTTGCTATCTCTCTGCTTTTGTCATAAGATCTGGGTGTGCTTGAATGCACAGCATTATCAATTAAAAGTCAGGATTTGTTAGTGTATGGTAACTGTAAAATGTTTAATTCTTTAACTTTGTGTGGTCACAGTTTGTATGCTTTTGCATGGCATAAATATATCTACTTATTTAGCTGTTACGTGTTTTGTGGGGTCTAATTTGTGATAATATTATTACTATAATTATCATTATTATGTGATTTACTGAGGTATTATAATAGCTACAGCTTCCACCAACCAATCTGGCACAAAAAAAAAGTTTAAGGGTCCCCTGGCATGCTTTTCCATGTTTTCCGGTTTATCCGCAGTGTTATGAATTATATATTATCGCCTTCAACGTCACCCCAACCCAAAAAAAGAGAGAGATTTCTATGTCAACGACAGAGTAAAAGGTAAGCAGACCTATAGTATAGTTGCTTGTTAAGTTAAAAACTTAAACAATTTATCAGAAGGCGGGAACATAGTTTAGAATGCACCATTAAATCTAAATGATGACTTTACAAGGAAAGAAAGTCGGACAAAAGTGTTCAGTCACATCTATCAAGCCTGCAAGGCACTGATAAAATACAGCAATAGCACGACAGATCTGAACAGTTATCTGTTGTACACACGGACAGGTGAAACCTATTGGGAGCCAGTGGATGCAGCTAATTTAGTTAGCACCAGCAAGAAAAAAAACATAAAATAAAGACATGAATAGTGAAGAATCTTTCCAACCACAGCTTAACTGAAACTAGGCGAGGTGTGAACAAATGTTAACGACTATATCACATAGCCCTACGAGGGGCTGCTTCTTTTTTTCTGAAGATAACTTATTTTTACTCTTGCATCTTCCATTGTTGTCCAGAGGTGAGGCTTACCGATCTCTATGTTTTAACTGGAAAGTCTTTCTTCCTCTCTTTGATTAAAGCTAGTCAAGTCATATCTTTAATCAAAGTCTGTTTACACTATTTTTTTTAAAAGAAAATATTTGATCAAATTTCATCAAGATATGTGACGACATTACAAGACATTTTAGTGTTCTGTCAGAACAGAACAACAATTTGGGATAAATCTTAAACCTACTCTTTATACACGTGATTATTGTTATCTTATCTGTATTTGGGTGTCTGTGTGAAGACACAAGCAAAATAAATGTCATAACATTTTTCTAAAAACTCGTTTTTTCAACCAATCAGCATCCAGTGTTTTTTCATGTTTGAGTCAAATGTTCCTGAAGCCATCCTCAAACTGTTGTTTTCATAAGAACAAACAAAACACCTTATCTTCTGTACACAGCACTGAGAATGTCCTGTTTAGTGTTATATAAACACATGAGCAGTCACAGATATTCAGATGTGGAGAGCAAAAACCAAAGAACGAGGCTGGCCGGTATACCTTCCTGCGTGAGTGTGACCCAAGGCAGCCTGGTGCTGTGGCCAGGTGGGGCTGATTTATTGAGAGACTGGAGCTCAAAGGTCACGTCTTAGGCCAGCTGTATCATGCTGAAGTTGCATGTGACGCGTGCACACGTCACCTGCATATACATGCGCACCTACGCATGTGTACACTTTGTTACACGGCATACGCTCAGATCAGGGTCATCTAGTTAATGAATGACGAAAACTGGTCTGTGACAGCCTACTCGCTGTTTTACTTAGCAGGGATTCAGAGCCTTTTTTTGACAGCTTATCTTAAATACACACACCGTCAATCATGGGCAGCCTCTGTGTGTTTGTAGGTGTGTGTGCACATTGTCAAGGTTCTACTACTCTCAGATTGCATAATTTGCTGACGTTAGCCAAAAAAACAGATCTGGTACATTTACATGTTGCTGAATATTAGGCCACCAAAATCAGACTTCCAATATCAATTACACTGATGTTATATGATGTTCTTCTGCAAAGTGAGGAATTAAAATCAAAGCAGCCACTATAACTATTCTTTGTTAGATTTTCTCTGTGCAAAAATCACTTATTTGCTTGTTTTTTGTCATTCTTGGTCTTTTAAAGTAAATTTTTTTTGCTTGTTATACACGTTATATATACTTGTTACCTGTTTGATAAAAATGATAACACGCAAGGAAGCACAATTTACAATCAAATAACAAACTGCGTCGTATTTGCAAGCAAAATCCCTTTCAGTAATAAAATAAGCAATAGAGGTTATGGTGTGCTTAAAAGTTGTCTTAAGTAGCTGTTTCGAGTGCTAAGGTTTCTGATTTCATAACCATCTTTCAAGTAACGCAGTGGGAGGTGGAACAATGATTGCATAAGCTTTCTTCCAGCATCGTTGCAGTAAATCAGGCCTCCCGGAGCTGATGTAAAATATTAGTGTGCCATTATCCAAATGGTGCTGTTACCTCAAAGACGCCGGAGAAGTGTAGATTCCATTTTTATGAAGAGGAGACACTACAGACCACCAGCTCTGCATTGCAAATAAAAAAAGTTTACGATTGCCTGTAGATGGGCTCATCAAATGAGGCCTGTGTGTATTATTCATAAGATAACTGCTTGTGAAAGGTATTGCAATCTTGTGGTTCATAAATCTATGCAGACTGTCAGAATGCTTATGACTCCACTGTTTAAAAGTCTATCTGCTGTGTTTCATTGAGCCTGTTTCCTCATGTTTGCTCCTTCAGTTTATGTGTCTGATGTGACTGCTGTTGCTGTGTAGTCAGGCTGCTCAAAGGAGTTATTCAATCCTTTTTCTTATTAACTAGCGCTTTCCCTTCCGGGTATGTCCCAGGCCCAGACGCAGGGCTCTTCCTTGAGAGCATTCAGGCTCCTTTAAATCTCCCAATCAGCTGATCACAGAGAGGCAGGTCAAAGGTTAGACTTCAGGGGAAAAGGTCTCCCTTCCCCACAAAGAGCCAGCCTACTGGTACAGTAAACTATCTTGGGGAAAGATTGGTTTCTTAAAAACCTACAGTAAAAGAAAAAAAATTACAACATTTGACAATGTTTTTTGATTTATCTCTTTTAAAGCTTTTTCCTCCCAAGTTCTTTATCAGTACTGGCGCTGCACATACTTTTTATTGTCATAATCGAATAAATTGTCATTTTTCACTCAATGAGTTAATCATCTGGTGTTTAGATATCCATTCCAGTTGCCAGAGCTCCAGCTGGGATCCTTAAACAGCTCGTTTGATTCCTTTTGCTCTGCACTAGATACACTGCTTCAGACTGATGAATGCCATATTCAGAGCTCAAACTTCTGTGTTTTTGGGAGCTTATTAAGAAATGATGATGTGCTGGAGGCTCGCTGTGATGCCCATACTGCCCAGGCAGGTCTGTTGTGTCAGTCACTCTGTCTCTCTGGAGCACGTCTGGTATGTAAACAAAGAGGTACCACACCACTGCAGAAATATGCTCATCATGACCTCTCCTAAAACCTGTGGAATGTGTGAATCATACGAACACACACAAAGGAATGTGCACCTCCACCCTTGAACATGCACAAATAAAGCAACTGGTGACTGCTACTGCAGTTTTCTGAAGCCCATTTACACATTCAACTCTCCACAAATAATAATGATAAAAGAAAAAGTAGAACCTAAATGCATAAAGTCAGTTTGAAATACGGAAAACCTCAGCGGATACAGCAAAAAAAAAAAATAAATCATCTTAGTTCTCGGGTGGAATGTTTGACTCTTGTCCAGTTTTAGGAATCATTTGTTGTTGGACCTGCTTCCATTTCTTTTGTGAGGATAAAGTATGTGTGTTTTACATAAGTTGTAGTAGTCCAGCATTTTAGAGTTGTGTGCACTTAGACGTGTAGCACTTAAAAAAAAATTCCAGCGACACTGAACAAATAGATATTACATAACATCATTTAGCTGATGCTTCCATTACAGGAATGTTTCAAGTATGGAAAAATATTGAGGGTTCAATGTGGGGTTACAACTACTTCAAAATGTAGACTGACAATTTAGAGCTTGAACGAGCGGTCTTAAAATAGAAAGATGACCACTCTGCCTCCTGAGCTACAGCCGTCCCATCCATCCATCCATTTTCTATACACGCTTAATTCAATTTAGGGTTGCGCGCGGGGGGGGTCTATGACAGCTGTCATTGGGCAAGGGGCGGGGTACACCCTGGACAGGTCGCCAGTCCATCACAGGGCCACACTGAGACAAACTAGACACACAACCATCCACGCTCACACTCACTCCTACGGACAATTTAGAGTCACCAATGAATCTAACATGCATGTTTTTCAGCGGTGGGAGGAAGCCGGGGTACCCAGAGAGATGCAGCCGTCCCATTGTTCATAAGTAAATAAATACCAAAACACTGCAGAAAAAATAAAATGCACAACCACATATTTTTTTAAATGTTGTGTTATATGTATTTATTTTTTAAAATGAGGGTTGCAGATTACAGAAACCCAAAAGACTTTATGTGCTTTTTGTTTAGAAATTATTGGGTATTTTGCTTAGTTGTTCTGCTCTGTGGAATGTTGCAATGCATTGGACCTCAGGGTGAGTGTATCACTGCATCACATGGCTTCAGCCTAAATATTGAAAAGTGAAGAACATACAGAATGGGTGGTAAAGGTCAGGGGTTCAACTTGTGTCCAGGCAGGAGCAGATATGCAACCACCAACCACAAGAAAGAACTAATCTCACTATTGATGAACACTAAAACAGCTTCTGAGCAGTTGTACATGACTTCAGTCCAGACATAAGGAGGAGCTGTGGAAGGTGAATGAAGCAAATAGGTGCCAGTAGAGTAACTGTGAATATTGAAAAGACTGAAATTTCTGTGATATATGTCTACATAAACACGATTGGATGTTTTAAGTGATTGCTTTTCAGGTTTAAAATAAAAAAATCCATTGAATGTCATTATGTAACAAAATACTTCAATACCCTTACATTCTACTGAATGTGTTAGCAAGCTGAGCACCAAGGCACTGATTCACATTTTTACTCTTTCTAGCTGTGTGTGAGTTTTTACTTTAGCAATTTAGTTCTAATTTCTTTTATTGGTTTTATGAAGCACAGGAAATGTGCTCTTGTTTTGATCTTTTTTTCTTATTTATACGTCTGAACAGGCCGGCTGCACCTGAGGATTCAGCGCCATCAACTGAACTCTGTGCTGTTACCACAGGACCCTGAACCACAAAGCCGTAACCACTAATGCTGAACAGATGTTCATCAGCTGCTAAAATGGGATGAACTTTTCCCGCGTGGTAGCTGGTTTCGTTGGGGCTTTAGCTGCATTAAGGCGTCACCACAGTTTATTCGCTTGCTGCTGTATAAAAATCGCATGATAACAAGGTAAACGGTCATGACCTAAATTCAGTGCCCAAATCCACAACTGGGGAGAGATGTTTTTAACATATGAGAAGAACTCTGAAACAGGATATGTAAGTGTGGGTGTGTATTAGACTGTGTGATGTGTTTGTGATTTGACCGAGATCTGGTTCGCAGTTTTCTTTTGAGTCGCGTAGTAGAGTTGCTCCTGTGACCCAAAAAGAGATCGACTGCAGGAGCAGTTCTTATGACTAACCCAGCTATGCAGATGGGCCACGTGGGAGGAGAAGGCCAACAGATTTCTGAATAATACAAACAGAGAGTGAGAGATTTGGTTCTCTCAGAAAAGAACATAACCTCTGCTCTCTTTTCTGTAACATAGACATGAGGGTCAGACAAACTGGAAGCTTTATTGGGTTGGACAGTTTGGACCTGTATTACCATATGATTAACAATTCCCACAGGTGAAATGATTTATCAACCCATACAGCAATCAGCAAGGGGAGAGAAGAAGCCTTAATCAGCCAGGGGATAGGAGAACATATGGTTGGCTGATTACACCAGCATTCACCTGCTGACTGAGATCCACATCCTGAATTAAGACGCCTCCATCCCAGCAGGAGAGGGATGGCATCCAGAGAGCTAAATGCAACTGTTAGACATGCATCTCCTTAGCAAGCTCAAAATCCTGCTTATAATTCAGGGTAATATGGTGCAAAGGAGGCAGCTTAAATCCGCAACACAACACAAATGTAGGGTATACAGCAGGATGACTGTGTGTGTTTTTTATAACAGGCTGGTAACTGCATGTTTACATAAGTGGCCCAGGAAGTGTGGGTCAGTAGGCCTAATCCTGTGTGTGAAGAGTGGCTGTCTCATCCAGAGCCATTTGATTGACTTAACACCGGTCATTTGCTTGGGTGACCCATAAAGTCTCAGACTTGCCTTTCTTTCTTTTATATCAGCTGACTGATAGCTTTAATAATGACTGTTAGTCTTTATCTTGTTGCTTCAGCGCTAAACTAAATAATGTTTTTCTTCGGATAAGTGGCGCTCTCAGTGTTTCTATTGCATAGCTTTACATCCAGCTTGATCTCTTGGCAGAGAATAAGATGGAGTCAATTTTTTCTGTGTCCATGAAAAGACAGACATAACTGGAACGCATTTTGTGATATTACACAGCACCTTTTAGGTGTATGTATTTAAACCGGAAGCATCTTTCAGGTGCTTCACTCCATCCACGTAGAAGATGGAGCTTTCTAACCTGTGGAAGATGATACAAAATGGTACACTAAAATATATTTTCCTGAACCTAAACAAGGGGTTCTTTTGCCTTGCCCCAAACAAACACAACTATTAAAAACAAATTTGTTTTGAATTCCACAGCTCCAGTGTCATATGAGACCATTCTTCTTTTGACTTTCATTCAATATCTTTCTTTGTTGGTAAGTTCTATGTTCCCTACACAAACAGAATAATTTGTTAGTCAGATATTTTCACCTGAAGATTTTCTTACAACCTCTACCCTGCAAACAAATCCTTTCACATTTTGTACAATGAACATTCAACCAATAAGCTTTGTTCAGCCACTAATTTCTCTATTCATAAACAAGTTATCTGTGATAAAATCAATAAAGATGATAAAGATGCAACCCTGTTAAGCTTAGCTGTCAAATCCATCATAACAGATAAATATTTTTGGTGGAAATTTGTAGGAGTTCATATGATTGCAGAGTATCAATATAGCATTAATTTGTCTTAATAATTGAGATTACATATATCTTAAAGCTTGTAGAGTTTGAAAATGGCATTATTATACTCAGGCAACTGGTCTTGGTGGACTTTGACTAACAGCATTGGCAGCCCTCCAGCCTCCTTATGTAAACTTAGTTGCTCATTAAGAGTTTAAATATTTCTACTGTATACACCCTTTTGAGTGTGTCACTGTAACATGCCAGGACATGTAATGCCTGTAACATTGCAGGCATTACATGTCCTGCAATGCTGCTATTTCACCGTCCACTGAATGGGTTTCTGAAGTGCAGATGCTGCTCTTCATTTTTTGGTTTTTAATGCACACAGAATTCAAATTTTCAGATCTCTCTTGATTAGAACTGTTTCACCCCAACTTCACTGGTAATGTCTTTATACCTGATTACATAACACAGCTGCTGTCATTAGTCTGTATCTATGTTCATGTTGTCAGCACACCATCCAACCTTGGTGATGGCTGTTCATGAACATAGCGTCCTATTTTGACCCTGGAACATGTTTTAGACTAGTTTGGACATTTAACAAGGGAATCTGAAAAGCACAGAGATAAAAACTATTTTACATGGTGGATTTGGCTGCTTTAAAACACAAACAGAAGAAGCTAGAGGAATATTGTCTCCCCACGTTTTTTGTTCTATTCTTCCAATCAGCTCAGTGTAAATAAAAAATCAGTAACCAATGGAAAATCTTTCATTCTAAAGGTTTTTTTTTCTTTTTTTAAATAACTAGGTATGGAAAAGTACCAGGTACAACACTTACAACTAATGAACTCACACACATACCAGCAAGCAAAGATGGAAGCAGATCCTGCTTCCTGCTGGGTTTGTTTTTAGTCTGGCATGAGTGGTTGTATAGTATTACTATTATTAGTAATATTACAATGCAACCAATATTTATGACTGATTAAAAAAAATTCAAGATTTTTTGTAGTGTGCTGCTGCTATAATATTCTGAAGCATGAATTCATGATTGCCAGTCGAGGTCACACTGGCTGCAGTTCAGCAACAGTTGCATCACTTTGCTTTAAAGTGTAACTTTGCTTGAATAACAGCCAGAATTGCTACAGTGGTGGTACAATGGTGAATGTGAAAACGTGGTGCAATAGTAGCACAGGCAGAAACGTCTGATAAGGTTTGCAAACTGGCTCAGTTATGTAAGATATCACCACTAGGAACTGTTGGTCATACTAGATTACAGTTAGATCTAAAGCAGCAAGAGTGGACGTAAACAAGCAAGGGTACATAATAATTTCATAATAATTCAGCTTTTGGTCTTTAGGAGGAAAACGACAAGACATTGTGTTTTGTGCACAATCAAAAAAGGTCAAAGTATCTTATTGATGCACTGGTCCAGTAAATTTATTCCAACCATAAAGCAGTCTTGCAGATTGTTGGCAGCATTGTCCAAAATTACTTCTTCAACCAGAGCTGTTAAGGCATATGTTCCTGGTCCGAACTGCAGCAACAATTGAGTCGTTTCACTCTGTTCAGTCATCTGTATCTGCACTGGTAAAGAATTTCTCTTTTACGATGAGTGCTAAGTCCTCCTCTCCCCTCTCACACTGACCCTTCCTCTACAAAACCTCCTCATATTCAGTTACAGTCCCTTAAGAGGACATCCCATCACTTCTTATTACACACATGGGGAAAGGCAGGGGAAAATAAGTAGGCCATGCTAGCATTATCTGTGTTTCAAGCCGTGAAGTTGGTTCAGAGCAAAGCCGACACGGCCTGTATGCCCGATGGGGCATGTCAGAGGTGGTAAATAGATGTTGACATGTCTTAATGTAAACTTAGCTAGAGGACGGACGTTTTAGTAAAAAGTTCTCTGGTGCACACAAGGTGTGAGTGCTGATCTACGGATCCTTTGAGTTTAATCTTTGTGTGTTCTTTGTTAAGCTTCCTAATTTTCATTTTTTTTTCACAGGGTTTATTTTCTAAATTAGAGCTGCTTGGGAATGGCTTCAGTGTGCTGATGCTCAGGTATGTCATTCAAGTTAACAGTCAGTCAGCAGATGGTCCACTGACCTCCCCATATGTGATCAGGCTTTTTAGGACAGCTTCTCTGAAGATCTCTCCTTCACTGCTTATTAAACCATCCGCGGCTCTGTGTGATACGCACTGGCACAGATTCGGCCGGCTGCATGACGCAGTGCATGCATCTGTTCTCTGCTGATGTCTGGGATCCTACAGCTTAACAAATGAAGCAGAGAGAGATGCCTGTTATGTATGAGTCTGCTGACAGTGCTGTGGGAAGTGTGAAGCTAAATTCATATATTTGTAAAATACTGTGGGGAGTTTCAAACAGGAAGGGACACTCTTTTGTCTCATAATCCTGATAATCTTTGTGAAATCCCTCAGTATCGACATGGATTAAGTATTCAAATGAACATTCAGCTGCCCATTATTAAATGTTAAAGGGGCGTAAGCCTAATTAGGCGAAGAAGTCCACTCCTGGGGCATTCCTGGGTGAGAAGCCTTCACGCTGGTGGATTCTCGACCACCATGCATGAACACCACGTCTCCTGCAGTTTCTCTTAACCTCTTCCAGGGCTCTTTTTTCCCAGGGCTCAATTATTTAACAAGCACATGCTTGGTTCAGGGACTGTGCGACTAAATGTTGCTTTTGTTGCAGTCTGCTGCAGTGTGTGCTTATGCTTATGCACACGTTGCTATTTTGTCAAGCCTTATAAGATAAATGAGTGAACAAGCGAGTGCTGGTGTTTATCAAACTGGAAGGACGAGGTTAAAAGAACAGTTGTGTCTGTGTTTGTGGGTCAATCACCGCATATCACTGATTCAGTTTATTCTATGAAAATAGAACAAAAGTGAAAACAGTCGTACTTTCATTGTTTCTCACACTCAGTACGGTTCTCATAACTATTATGGCGCTCCAGCCCTTCTCTGCATGATCCAAAATTCTCACACATCCCTTGTTTCCAGGGAAAACCCAGACAAGGGACAGAGAGTGATAAGGCACAGAAAAAACTACAATCTTTTTTTCCATCATAACATAGATACGGTGCATTCATCAGACTACACTCAGTGCTAATTTCCCTGTAGGCAACATGCTCCATTTCACTCCCTGTGTCTGCCTTTAAAAAGCCACCCTACCCCTTACACACCCCTCAGCCCCCCTTTCCTCTTCTTTACTTCCTTCTGTTAAGCAAAATGCTGATATGTGCGTAAGAGTGCTTATTTTTCTCATCCATTACCAGATTAATTAAAGTGTGGCTTTTGCCAATGCCCAGACGGATCCTCAATACTTCAAATGAGCTTAATCACCATGCACTCCCTAATCTCGGGCTAATTTAAAGAATTGCCTGCAACATACTGATGACTGGACTCTCCCAGTTTTCTACCAGAGAGCTTTATCTGGAAAATTCCCCGACTAGCTGACTAGTTCTGCTCCGGCACCGTCAACAGCTCAACTGCATTTCATGTCAAGCGGGGCTTTTTGATGGGGCTTTTTCATTTGGATATGGTGCTTAAAGATTTCACTGTGTTCTGTGACATGTAATGCTCCCTATGCACGGGGATAGACTTGTGTTCTGGGGAGATAGTGCACTGTGTGCAGCCTTCTAAGACACCGTGTGGAGTGTGTGTGCACACTAAGGCAGGCATTCTTGTAGCTCTTTGTTGTCCACATGTCATGATGGATTTGGTCATTGCCAGCAGTGAGCAAGACTGACGCGACAGCATGCAGTGTGCCTCCAGGAAAACACAAGCTCAGCCTATTGCATCTATTTCACAGCGCTCTGCAATAACCCACCCTCTAATGTGCTGCAGGCTCACTGTAGGATAATGCAGATTAAATCAAAACCTGTATGCGTAAATCATATTACTCCTCAAGTGATATGCCATTTTCCTCCTCCTTCATTCATTTTGATTTAAACGGTGCTTTATCTCCTCATTAACTGCATAATATTATGTATTATTTTAGTATTCCCATAGCTAAATAACCTAAAAGGGTGCTTATTCAAATTCATAATATGCTTCCAGGCAAACTTCTCCGCAAATCCCAGAGGGGGATTCATATGCCGAGTTTATACTTTAAGATAATAAGAGGACAGTTAAATTATTAATGGCCAGATGACTCTGAAATTGTAAATATGTTTACTTTTAGATATACATAAAACAATGCAAAACTTGATAGTTTGTATATAGGTCTCGGGATAGTTACAGTTTGCCCCTGCAATCCAACCTGAAGACAGGCAGCTGATCCCCCTGTGCTCAGGGGTCTCAAGGCCCTGACCTAAAGACCTCTGCTATTGTGTTTCACTACCTTCAGAGAGAGCTTTTCATCCTCGCTATACTCCCGGATCATCTGGCTCATATTAGCATAAGTGGAGCACTCAATGTGCTTTGAGTTTCCCTCTTCTCACCTGTGTCTCCCCTCCCTGCTTGTACAACAAGATGAGGATAGATTTGTTTAAAGCGGCAAATCGCTTGATTCATCAGCAAGGACAAAACCCCTATTGATGCCATCCATCTCTGACAATTGTAAAGCCGCCCTGAATAAATCATTCATCCTGCTGTGAACGAGTGAGCGACATGCCTGCACAAGACACCTAATGGATCCTCGATGGGGGGAAATAGCTGGGAATCGACCCATTCTCGCAGCCCTGTGTGTGGATGGCATTGGCCTTGTCTTTGGTTTCTGCGTGGCTGACCATGTTCAGGCCTGAGGGCAGTGCAAAGGAGAGAGTGGGGTCGCATTCTGCTGCTGGGTGGAAGCTCCTGCTACAGTGTAAACCCCTCCAAGACTCAGGAAGGGGGACAGGAGCATGCCTGCCCCCCCACATACTTCCCTCCTCCCTATAAGCACCATCTGCTATCCCAAAACTGAGCCACCCAGGATGGGGCTTGAGGACGGGCAGCTGGGGGTGCTGCAGGGGAGGAAGGACTTAAAGTGGCCCCAGCCCTCAGATGTATCCTGCTCAACAAGAAATGCTCAGAGCTGTGCACAAAACCCGGAGTCGCTACATTGGACATTAGATCCCGATTAACACAAGGTGGAAAATGAAATGGTCTCCTGCTGAGATTGGAATAGAATTACAATGGAAGAGCCAACAGTGCAGTCCTGCTTAAACAATACAGCAGCGCACTGGTCCTTAACAACAGCCACAGGGGGAGACACTGATGATTGTTCATTAGCAAACTCAGTAGGAGCTCGCAGTCACCCAATCTACTAAAGATCCTGGACTCTGCTCTTGCTTGCAGCCTAATCTGATGCACAATCAGTAGTGAAATAAGAGATGATATGGTAGTGAAAAGGCAACCAGTCGTTCTTTTGTTTGTAAACACTTATTTCATGGGACGTGAGCACAATTTTTTCACAGCTGAATGTGTGAGTGCGTCTGAGCACACAGGACTCGAGCAGAGCCTAAAGTCATTAATGTTAATGTGAGTGTGCATCCCTCACTATTCCCTTCGAGACTCTATATATAGGGCTGTAATGATAGCCAGCTCGGGGAGATGAGAGTGGTGAATTAATAAGCCTTGGTAGAAGATCTCTGTACTGTCTCTAGACAATGCTGAGGCTCTCTGTGGAAAAGCAGCAGAGATGAGATGTTATTTCTTTTTCTACTTTTCCACTGAACTCTGAAAATTAATTGATTTCTGGTTGGGGGAGAAATGGTTCCTTTTTAGTTGGAAATTCATTTCAGTGTTAGACTTGTCTTGAAACTCTGAGGCGAAGGTCTGATTTATTGATGAGGCTTGGGTCCAGTGTACCATGGGTGTACCATGGATAAAAGGGACGAAGGGGTTCAATTTCAGATTAAGTGGTATTGTCATCGGATAGTAAAAAAGGATGAAACTGATCAAAACATGCTTTGCTTTTATGTAAAATGTAAATAAAAATGGAGTGCAATGATTTGCAGGAACTTTTTGTCCTGCAGACTAAATCTCTGATTGTATAGGGGAACTGGCAACTTATATACCTAGAAAGGCACCATTAATCCTTAAAGGTATATATATGTTTTAGAGCAACATATGCTCCCATCCAGACAGCATCTTTTTCAGGGAAGGTCTTGCATATTTCGGCAAGACAATGTTAAACCACATCCTGATTCTATTACAACACCATGACTTCACAGCAAAGAGTCCAGGTGGTGCACTGACCTGTCTGCAGTCTAGAGCTTTCAGCAACTGAAAGCATTTGGTGCGTCATGAAATGCAAAAAACAGGAAAGAAGACATTTAATTTACATTTCACAAAGAGTCTTAGCCTTTTTGGAATTGGGGTTGTCATTGAAAGTATAGAAGAAAAAATCTGTTAGATGACCATAACTAAGGAATTTGTTAAAGGCTAAAGTGAGTAGCTGTTAGGAAAGTATCCCAGTGTTACCTTCGAGTTAGGGTCATTTGAGGATAGGACCCTACCCGATGTTTCCACCCCTCTTATACTGAGCCAGCGTCCAGCCAGAGAGGGTGAGCTGGAAATAAGATGCCCTAGTTGGCAGAAGTGATCGGCTGTCTCTCTGTTCCCTAGAAGAATGTAAATGTGTGTGATGTGAGGACAACATGCAGCCCTCTGGTTCTCAGACATTTTTGACATCCTGTGTATTGTCCTTCAAATTCGAGCAGTTACAGCCCCACTTCCTCTGATCTGGCAAGCTGGTGGCAAATGCGTAGCCTCTCTGTTAGCGACATCATATTCCCCCATTTGTGTGTATTTGGGTGGCTGCTGAGATTCTTGTCTTCATTGTTACTGTTGGCAACAGTGTTATGTAATTTTAATTGAATACATTAAACTTGGCAAACTAAAACTTTTAAAATATGGATGAAATGCTGTAAACATGAATAAAATACACTTTGTCAAATGAATAGCCATAAAAGCAAAAAACCTGATGGGTTCAACGAATACAAAAGAAGTAAGAAGCACAGATCGATCAGTGAATTAAATATAAGCTCCTTAAAAGAGATTCTGTATCCTCTGAACTTTGTCTTAAACACAGAAAGGGTGTCCCAAAGGTGAAGGATTCTTATGGAATGATAAGAGCTTTCACATGAGACAGATCAGTCATTAATGGTTTCGTATGTTATAAGAACGGTTTCAAATCCTTGTGTAAAATCTGCAAAATTGAGTAAAGTTCTAAGTCTTTTACTGCCTCTCAGAAGCAGTCGGCAGTTGGCTTCGGGTTGTTCCTTTAAACATAATTTTGTGCACTCCCACCTAACACCCAGCCACGTTTTCCTTCCCACCAGGCTGCTACTTCATGTCAACCTACTGTCTGTTTTTCAAGTTGCCTCTATGATCCGTTTGCTGTGAGGAAAGAACACTGTGTCACATTTTGTGGGGGGAGATCTACAATTTGGATTTTAAGAAAGTGGGAACTTCTAAAATGTCTCCAGGAACGGCCTAACCTTTTTTAGTTTTTTTGATAAAGGTTTTAAAACTGTTAAGGCTGCAGTTGCAGCCTTAAGTCCACCCCTCCCCCTCCCTCAGAGGTCATGCCCCCTTTCTCCTGTTCACTTAAGTCAGTGATTTTATGACACAGGCTGTTAATCCAGACAAAACTGGGAGAGTTGTTTTTTTTTTTTTTTGTTTTTTTTTGGAGTGTGTGCCTGTGTGCCTCACCAGGCATCTGTACACTACCATTAACATTCAACCGAGCAAAGTCACATTCAGACGTTAATCAATCGATCAATATTTGCTCCTCTGTCGCATTTACTGCACACCCAACCTAACCATTTATAATGTGTCTGACTGCTGTGTTTTCTGATGTGCGCAGTTTGTCCTTAAAGGTCTAACAGTGAAGCACAAACGAGTAATGCCTCTTTTATTTGATGGGCTTGTTAGTTTGCGGCTTTGTAAGATGCAGAACAGGTTCTCGTGTTGCAGTCAGAGAGTGTGCCTGAGGACATCATAAGAGCAGGGCAGAACATGCAGTCCTCACCTGGCTGGTTCCTGTTGACCATCTGTATGAAACAATTATTTATTGTGGCAGGACTTGTATTGAGAATGAAATACTGAGAGTCACAAAGTGGATGACTGATGCTCATACTTGGCAAGAGAAACATTAATGTAAAGAAAAAGAAAGAATACAGTATATACAACCACCTTGAAAATGTTGAAAATAACAAATGTCATTTTTATGTTTTTAGATGATAGAATAGGTGGTCATTTTAGATTAGATTTTTCCAAAAATGTTGGGACGGGAGCATGTTTATCACTCTGTTAGATTACCTTTTTTATGTTTATGGGGCTAAAGAGATTTGTTGCTGTACTTATTTTGAAGTAACATTCATATTTCTGTTTCATAATGGGTTGAACATTTTTTAGTGGGTGACAGGTCTGAAAGCAGGCAGGCCAGTTTTGCACCTGGACTCTTTGACTATGCAGCCGTGCTGTTGTACTATGTGCAGAATCTGGTTTCCCTTTGTTTTGTTTATTCAAGAGAGGCTTTCCCTGAAAAGAGGATGGGAAGAATGGAAGCACATGTTGTTCTAAAAACCTGTATAATGTACATCATTCAGCATTAAAAAGGCCTTCAGAAATGTACAAATCTTTGCATTTTAGTGACATATTTAGCTCAATGGGTTTTCCCCTCAAAATCTGAAACTATGTGGCCACAGATTTGGGAACCCCTCCACATCTTTAATTCTAAAAATTGAATTTGAACGTGGTTCTGCAACCACTCTGCATTGATTCTTCACAAATGCTTATCTATGTGTTATAGTGTTTTGCTGCCACTCGGGTGCAGATTCAGAGATATGTGGAACATTCTGCGGTGTCGGATACTCTTGGTTGTGTTGGTATGCTGATGGTCCTTTAGCTTTGCCCTGTGGCAGATAACAGTCAGTGTGGTTACATGTGGGCAATCGGATCGGATTAATGGCTAAATTACAATAAGATTGAGTTATTCAGCTCATGCTAGAAGCTTAATCCGACAAGAAATCGAATTGGATCGGGTAACTTGTGATCGAATTAAGACCCCGGGATAACTCGATCTGATTGCCCATTTAACATGCTTGGAGACGATAGTGGATAGGATCGGATGTTCTGCACATGCTCGAGATTTTTTCCCGTGATTGTCACCCGGAAGTCGAAGGAGACGATATTACTGCCGTCAGAAAGAAAGAAACAACGCGATGGAGAATGCGCCGTTGTGCATCGCGTTTGTGCCATAACCAGCTCATCACAAATGTAGACGGACGCGGCTTCATCTTGCTCTTCGTTCGCCATCTTTCTCGAATGCCTTAATTTTGTTGTTGTTAGTGGTGAAGACGTCAACCAGAAGTGGCTCTCTTAGAGATAGTTGAAATGGGTACAGCACCACGTATCTACTGTAGTATTGCATACTTTGTGCCAGTGATTCGATTCATTCACCGCCATGTAGCAAAGGATAATTACCTTTGCTCAGATAAGGAGCATAACCCAACTATAGCTATGATCGAGTTAATCTTATCATGTAAACCCACTGACAGAAATCATAGTGGAGAAATATCTCCTTGCTGGAAGTGTGAAACTAGGTGTTAAAAATGATTAAGATTGTTCAGTTAAGCTGTTATCTGTGCTTTTCACTCGTGCTCTTTCTTTCTTGTTTTTGTTGATTTTTCCTCTTTTTTTGCCAGCCCCCTAACGGCTCAAGCTTATTTTCAATCAGTTTGCATTTGTCTTGCACATAGCATCATCTCTGAGACCATGCACTGTTAGTTTTTTGGAGGGCTGCATAAAAGTCTGTTTGCATAGGTTGAATACCAAAAATACTTCACTCTTACCTATGTACTACCATCATGAAGCCCCAGGGTCTGACCTCGATGGAAAATTCCACAGTGTTAAGGAAAGATGGTTGGAAAAAACAACTGTGCTGCAATGAGAATTTGACCACACATATACTGATATGTGATGTGGGTCTGCAGCACTGAAACTACTGCTGTTCAATAAATATTCCACAAAAGTCCCTTGAGATACTTCATCTCTTGCAATCTTATCGCATTATTACACAAGGGGTATCTCTCATATATCTTACAGGGGATATTATAAAAAATACTTTGTTATCAAGGTTTGTAAATAAGAAAGGAAAGTTTTTTTCTAAAGAGCTACATATAGTGTTGTCAGAAGCTGCTCACGTTCACCCTCTTGTCTATTTATGCCATTTATATATATTTTATTGTTTCCCTCCACATATTACACATTGTAACAGAAGTAACCTGAAAATGAGCAGAAGCAGCACCAAGAAACCAAAAGACACGCCACGTGGTCCGCTCTCTGCAAGGTATTTAAGCCTCATTCTTCTTCTGCCACCAAAGCCTTTTATTCCAGGCCTCCCACTGACTAGATCCACACCAGCTCTTAGAGACCTTAATCATTTTAATATGAAAGCTGGTAAGTACCCCCAATAATCACTTTGATGAAACGGAGGACATTTTAAACAGCCCCCCACTGCATTTCAGCTTTTCACCCCTGCCTTTCATCATCCTTTTCATCGTTCCAGCTCCACCAACTACAGCTTCTTCTATAAGCCACGTAATTTACAACCTTTCAACCTTTCCTAACTCCTTCTCAATTCATCTCAGCCTTTGGCTTTGTCTACCTTTCCTGATCAAAGTAGCCAGTCTCTTAAAATTTGAGGTTAATTATTCTTTCTTCTTGGAAATGATTTCCATGTGATACTTTGAAAAGGCTGGACCTTGTTAAAACTCATTTAACAAAATAACAAAAGAAAAAACAACACAAAAGTACACTGGGATGTGTGCGAGGGAAAGAACTTTTCTAAAACCAAAACTGAAAATGGATTAAGATACGACTCTGCATGTTTATGAAAGCTGCCTCACACATATTGTATTTTTTGTTTTATGTGTTTTGAGCCTTGGTTGTGCAAGTCCTCTCAAATTATCAACACAGTATGTATGTTTCAATGTAGTTTGGTTTATAGCTCAACTAGACTCTAGACTCCCCTTGTCCCAATTTACAATTATGGTAGGGGAATAAATGTCTGACTCTGCAACAATAAGAGGCTGCCATGCTTCTGTACAGCTTGTTGGTAATGATATTTTCCTAGATGACAAATAATTTCGTTAACTGTTATCATGTCAAGCAGTGGCTTTGATGACTTTTGAGCTTTGTACATTTTTTACATGCTGCGTGAAGAGACCTACAATCTGAAATGATACATCCAACCCTTGCTGATCATCACTGTCGTTACCAGCTTCTCTTGTTGCGTCTGGGTCAAATCCAGTGACAGAAACCGCATTCGCAGAGCCCACAGATCAGTTTAGGTCCATTTGAGCATATACCGACAGAACAAATTCGACTCTGAACCATATTGTTGAGTTGAGTTGTTATTTTGTATTTGACAAATGTGGCTTTGTAAGATTTCAGTTGGACTAACAAGTTGACATGTCATTCAAAAGTCGAGTTTTAGTCATATGATGGAAATTATTTAAATTTTTTCCAATGCCATGTATATGTTCAGTGTTTACTTTCGGAAAATCCATAAGTTCTGTTTGGGCTGAGGTCACTAGTGCACCCCGTAGGAATCCTCCAACAGTACGAACACTACACAGGCATACATGTCAGCTGAAAAAAGAGCCAGTTACCCATGTTTGCTAAAAGGTTGAAAATATATCTAATTGTTTATATATATATATATATATATATATATATATAAGATATATTTGGCTCCCATAGAGCTGAGTTAGCTTCCTGTCTTGTGAAAAATCTTAAGACCAAGAAAAAAAAAAAATTACCTACTTTTAAAGTTCACTATGCACCAGCTTGGAAATCTAGGACAAGGTTTGTCTTTATCTGCAGACTATAACTGGAGCAAAGTGGCAGTGACAGAGTTGGTGCACAGGCTGCTATTCTGTTGCACAATACTTTTGTTTTCCCAGTGCTTACCTAAAGATGAAGGGCTTGGCTCTGTTTGACGACATATGGACGTATGAATCAATAATCTGCTGATGAAACCAGATGTGTCAACTGCTAGTTTCAAATTGAATCAAACAGATTTGACTCACCCAGATGGTTTACAGTAATATAGCAGTGCTGTATTTCCATGTAATGGGATTGGGTCTGAAAAAGTGACTCCTCAGAAAAGAAAGCCTCTTTTCAGTAACATTTTGTACAATTGTGCAATACGGTGCAATTTGAATCTCTATGTTAGGCTCGTTCAACAGACACTAGAAAAACCTAATTATCGCATTAGTCCAGCCAAAACCTGACTCTTTAAAGTAATGTGTAATATATGGCAATACAGCAGAACACCCAATAAAGTCAGACCGCTTAACACTTAATTAGAAATTATGACTAAATATCAGTCTGTTAAGAGCACATTTCAGCTTGTGGTTAAAGCATTTTTAGACCATTGCTCTACTCTTATCAAGTCCAGATTTTGTAGCATCATCAGAGTAACTTTAAAACAACATCTCAGAGTGAATGCAGTGATACTTAAATACACAGCAATCTTCCACAGAGAAATGCAGCGATGGCAGAATGTCTTGAAGTCTACAGTGTCATGGAGTTGGACATACTTCAGTCAATAACTCCCGGGTACCTGGGACAAGGACAGTGTTCTAGTTAAGAGGCCTATCTATAACCGTACCTGTGCACAACTGTGCATGTAACTGTGACAGTTGACAGCAAAAATTTGTTTTCTTCCTTCCTACTATTACACATTACCCTTTATTAGATGTTATTATAATATCAATCATAACATATCATTACATATTACACTTAAACATTGCTTATGAGTTGCTCATACCAAGAGTAATAAGCTCTGCAGATTTGAAACTTTATATAGTTTGTTTCAAGAAAATATCAGTACGTCTGTGTTTTATTTTTTTCCTGTATTCTAAGCACTGAGTTGTGAGACTTCTTTTTGTAATAAAAAAAGTATCTTTTTATATAAGTTTGCATTGTTCCTCCTTTTTCTCAACATATTTGGGTTTCTTTATCTTTTTTTTCTCGGCATCTGCACTTTAACTTTGCATTGTTGTGATATATACCGTAGGTCTACTCATAAAAGTGCAATAAACACACAAAAAATAAATCTGTAAAGTTGCTGTTCGGCAGAAATGAAAGAAGCAAAACAGAGAAAATAAAAACAAAAACTATTTCCCTTTGAGTTAGATTTAGCAATCTGATTGAAGTGAAGCACAACTTGGCTGCTTTTGTTCCAAAAGAAATTTATGCATGTGCAGCAACACACTCGCTACCTTTCACATTCAATTGAATTCAGCGCCAGAATGACAGTGATAGAAACCAAGTGGTGCAAATGAGTCTTTGTTGACTTATTTATCACCTCTTCTGTGTTACCTTGGTATCTCCCTCTGCCTTTTGGCAGTTGCACTGCCTTGTGGTTTATTTATACCACATCTCATCATTTATTAAAAACTCAGTCAGTGGGGCAGGCAAAAGAGCATTAGGGAGCAAAGTCGACAGGCTGCTCAGGAACCATCCTCCTCTCATGCCAAGTGGGGCTCCTTCTGCCCTCGCTCTATGCGCTGAGCGCCAAAACCCTTCGGAGGCACAAAGACAAAAGGAGGTTGGGCAGGAGAGCTTGCGCTCTGTGAAAAGTGAAGATTGCACCCATCCAAATGAGACACATGAGGGGTGAAGGAATCTGGGGTTTTATTGTTATAACTTTTGGAAGAATGCATTTTATTATCCTTGAGGGGATTGCAGTCATTGGCATCAGATGAGAAACCGAGCACGGGCGTCTTTGCCAAGCAGACGATCGACCACATGTGCTCTAGAATATGAAAACCATTAAACATTAAGAAAAGTCCGGAAGTCCGCCATAAACATCTATAAACTTCAGCAGACGTTCGTTGCATGCAGAAGTTCCTGTCATCTGAGGTCAGGAGTAGAAACATTTTAGACTGTGGTTGAGCTGGAGTGTTGCATTTTTGTGAGTCTAATTTAGAAATAGTCTTTTTGAGTTATTCTCAATAAAAGAACAACCCTGTTTCCAAATATGTTGGGACATAATAAAGACAGAATGCAAAATAATAAAAAGACAACCAGTGTCACACAGTAACACAGTGTCCTGACCCTCTTGGAAAGATGGCGGTAAATGGAAGGTTTTTAACACAGTGAGTGTCAGCACAACTCGTCAAAAAAATAAGTGTATTTTCAGAAACAATAAGATAATCCAGAGAACAATCTGAATTACGGTTGCTTTATTGTGCTTGCTTATGAAACCAAAATCACCTCTTTTTTTTTTATACTGCTCACAACTGTTGGAGTAAGTGGGAAAATATGTTTTTTTTTCTGTTCATTTGGGTTAAGTGACCCTTCAATGATCCGTGCATTCCTTTTCACGACTCCCTATTGTCCAGAGCACAATAAAAATTCTTAAAATTTTCCAAACATCAATAAGAAAGGACAGACCCTGTTGTGACCTCAAGGAGGAATGTCACACAAGTGTCAGTATCTCAGAAGTGCAGCTGTGTGAAGGGAAGTGGCTGTGTCTGCTCTCAGCTCAAGTGTAACCTGTGACAATGGGAGAACTTGAAACAGTAATGCAAAAATGTCATCTGTTCCATGCAAGTTCATGCAAATTTGGCTCAGCAAACAAACTTGGATTTTGTAATTCATGCTTAGTAGTTCAGTAGCCTTTGGGTGACCGTGTCCTTTGAACACCCAGAGCACCTGATGCAAGCTACCAATTTATTCCAGGCAGGCTTTCCCTGTGGTCTCCTTCACCATTCTTCCGCTGTGGGTCCAGTCAGCTGTCATGACTGACAGAAAGATAAGAGAGCCAAACACAGACAGCATGCTCAAAAGATTAAACAATCTCTTTGCTTAGATTTATTTATTGGTTTTGTGTGTAGTTTTCCAACAAAAACCATCAGAATCGACAGTAATTTAGCTCGATATGAGTATAGTAAAATCTTGATAGCACAGAGTGCAGCTGCTCAATAGATCATAGCCTCTTTTGATTGAGTGGGATATTGAAAGTAGGAAAAAGGTGATGTTACTGAAGAGTTCATTAAAATAACTAACCTGGCATTTCATTCACTCTGTCTGCAGAGGAGCTTGTTTGGCCCTAATGCATGGATATTCCTAGGCCTCTTCCCTTTGATCTGTTTGAATAGAGAGGCATCAAAGGAAGCTGAGGGTGCTCTGTGTCTGTGTGTGTAATGAATGGGGAGTAATCTCATCATAAGGAAATTGTTTAACACATCATAGTTTTGATGGATGTGCCACTCTCTGCATGAACTGCCACGCTAACATTTTAGTAATCACTAGTTTCTATCGTTAAGGTACTCATTACGACTTAACTTGAATGTCAGACTATTTCATTGCTGCACTGGCAAAGTGTTGCAATGGGACATGATCGAGAAAAGGCTGTCTCAGTTTTCTCTGCACAATGTGGCTGTGAGTGAGCCAGCAATCCCATTTCCCTCCCTGTAATTGGGAGGGCTTTCCATGTCATATTCACATTCATAATGATAGTGTTACGTGCCCTTAAAATCTCATCAGATTTGCACTACACACGCAGTGTGTTGAACGTTATACGACATCCATTTGGCAAATGTCAAAGGCATGTTTAGTAAAGGAAGAAGCACAAGGTCAGGATTTTTCACCTGTTTTTGCAAAGACAGAGACTTTGTTCCCAGTAGTGATACAGCCAGGTTTCAAGTATAAACAACTGATGTTGCTCTCAAAGAGGAAGTCAGAGACGGATCCTGTACACTTTCAATTTGCACTTGTTAATTTGAGAACCCACAATGTATCTTTTGTTGTCATTCTGAAAGGGCTAGGGGGTGAAAATTTTTTTTTTTTCCCCCTAAGTCTAACAAGGTTTTGTACCCAAAAAGAGGGGGGAAACTGTGGTAAAAAAAAAAGAGGGGAGAAAGTGTGGTAAACCAAAAGTCAGCCAGATCACATCAGCCTCGACACCTTGTGCATTTGTCAGAGATGGTACCACAAAACGGTAAAACTTGATGCTGTGGAAATGTGTTGCTGATGGGTAGCCACAATGCTTATAGACGTTCATTTTCAGTTGCTGTGTGCTACCGTTTCTATTTTAGCCTTACTTTTAGAGCTTCTTTGGCTGAACAACTTAGGTTTTCATGAAAGGCGTGTTTGGGGATTTTCAAAGAACTACAAGACATTTCATAACTTTCTTAATATGTAACAAAGTTCTGTTTTCACTTCTTGGACGCTGAGATGACTAGCTTCTTTTGAAACTTTAACAGGAAAAATGGAGATATTTTGTGATTATTTTAGGAAAATTGGTCAGATTTTTCTCTGGCATTTTTACCCACATGTTAAAGAAATTAATTAGCCTTTTCAATAGAAAATCAGGAAATAAAAAAGCATACTTTGCTGCCATATAACTGTACTTTGACCTCTTGGTTATACTATTTAGACATTTGATAAATGCTGATTGCCCACAGTCACGTTGCTGCTGATTGACCAGGTGTCAGATGATACAGTCAGGACATCAGTGGTTGTAAAAGTAGGTGTTGCCTCCTACACCTGGTTTTCTTTTTCTGGATGTCTGCCATGTTACCTGGTAGCAGCCAGGAGGAAAACAAAACAAAACACATCCCTACTCCCTCTTCTCAGCTTCTGACTTCTTTGAAGTTTCCACAGGTTCAACAGAACTGGAAACAAAATGGACACAGGAGTGTTTTGTCAGGAAACCCAACCCCACTTGTCATACTGTTGACTTCTCACAAATTTTAAGGGCTTGGTCTGGTGTTTTCCAGTCTATGGTTTTACCCCTCATTTGCACACTGACATCATACATTCCATTTAGTGAAAATCACCTCCTGATGCAGGCACACTTGCTTGTGATTGTGTCCGGGTGGATGTAAACCATGTAATTATGTGTCAGTGACACATACCTCGTTGCGCAGAAAACTCAGCACTGTTTGTTAGAAAGCCAAAGACTTATCACTTGTCAGATCCCTATGATGTAATTTATCTTTTTAAAGACTTTTCCAGGCCAGCCTTTGCTGAAGGAATTGATTGTGTATCTGTTGCACATTTTCTGGTTTTCCGTCATGCCTTTGATTGAACATTGTGTTCTGGTGAGTTCCTAGTGTTGCTTTTATATCACAGCTGAAATAGCTTGACTAATGCCAGTAATAATTTAGAAAAGATTTAAGGGATAGCATTGGGAAATCCATCCAAGTGTATCGTCTTTGCCAGAGGAAAAAAGCCATAGAATAACAAACTTAATGCTGAGGAAATCTTGTCTGATTTTGCTCAGGGTTAATACAGCTCACAAGTTTTTTTTTGTTTTTTTTTTTTCTGTGGGAAACAAGTAAAAAATTCACTTGGGCTGCTGGTAGTTGAAGCATAGAGGAGTTCCCAAAAAAAGCAGATACTGCAAAAAGATGGATCAAATGTTTTGTTGGGGGAAAAAAGTAATGGCAAAAAATACTAAAAAAGAAGGATCCAAAGTCCATCCATACATCCATTTTCTATACCCACTTAATCCATCAGTTGGGTTGCAGGGGGGCTAGAGTCTATCCCAGCGGTTGTGTGAGAGGCAGGCTGCACCCTGGTCAAGTTGCCAGTCCATCACAGCTCACACTCACTCCTAAGGACAATTTTAGAGACACCAATTAACCTAATATGCATGTTTTTGGATGATGAGAGGAAGTTGGAGTACCCGGAGAGAACCCACGCATACATGGGGAGAACATGCAAACTCCACACAGAAAGGCCCCAGTCGGGAGTTGAACCTGGAACCCTCTTGCTGTGCGGTGACGGTGCTAACCACCACATCACTGTGTAGCCCATGATCCAAAGTCAATAAGACAAAAAAAGTGCATGTTGAAAGACTGGGACTAGCAATTCTGAAAGAAACTACCCAATGTGGAGCTCTGCCTAGAAAAGCATACCTTCAAGGGCTTAATTTCTGTTAGCATTGTGCAAATATGAGCACTTTAAATGGCCTGAAATTCAATGATGGGCAAAAACTGTATGTCAAAACTGAGCTTAATTTGATCTGTCGCTTTAATCTGATGCACCTCATGGTTTATCTGGGAGGCCTGACAGTGTAAACTCTTTTAAAAGGGCTATTGCCCTCAATAGATACTTTAAATGTTAATAAGATCAATGAAACACTTCTAGTGTAGCCAGTTGGCAAATCAAACTATTTCTGAAGTCAGTTACGAGAGGAGGAAAAAGACCTTTTCCAGTGAAAAAAGCAACAAGTACTCCAACTGATACGACCATATGGGTTCTTTGTTTTAGTCTATAATGCTTTCTACTCATTCATACATACATGGATGCATCGGTAGGCAACATGGGGTTCAGCATGTGGCACTGGAAAGCTGGAGTCAAACCACTGATTGGTGGGCGACTGCTCTTCCTTCTGAGCTACAGCCGCCATAAGTGACAATGGTCACAGATAGAAAGTCACCTGTAGCTGTCAGTGTAGATGCTTATTGGTTCGTGCACATGTGCCTTCACCACAGAGAAATAACTTGAAGTCTGTTACGATGGATATCTTTTTTCTCACTATCTATCTTGAGTCCAACTGCCTTGCAAAAGAATTGTCACAGCTACGGTGAAATCAAAGAAAAATAAAACCCAGAGTTTACTGTCAATACTTTACTCTGTTTCATAATTAAAGGGTAATGCTACAAGCCGCTGTTCACATGACTAACAGCTTTTATTATGGTTTTCATGAGTTCAGCTGATCAACTTTTATCGCATGTTGTCTACATCATAGGAATGCGAACGTCCAGTATCTGTACTTATTGAGACAAAAAGTATTTGAATTGACACACTTGATATTATTTGAGTGAATTTTAAAGTAGGTTTAAAATACAGTGTTTGTTTTTATTAAATTTCTAAATAATATCAAGTGTACAAGTGCTTCTCAATAAACTTTTATAGTGAATTTGAAAGCTTAAATGCAACATTGCTTCATGTTTTTCATAAACCCAGAAATCACCCTGGTCCTGGATCATCCATTCTTTTGACAAAGTGTTTGTTGGCAGGTCTGGTTCTTTGGGGGATGTTTTATTTTAATTCATTTTTTTAGCAAGTCAAATACTAATGAAAAAACGAGCCGTTAAATTTCCAAAACAGGAATCATCTGTTTAACTCTTCTCAAGTAATCACCTCACCAGACCCTTTGAGTAGAATAAATAAATTACAGAGCAAATAAAAACCAAAGTACTGCTGCTGCATCTGTGTTTTCAGTGTCAATAGATTATATGTTGTAAAAAGCATTTTATCTGCAAGAAAAACCTAAAACAAAACTGATTTAATGAAGGTGATCTGTCTCCTGTCCTCTGTCAACAGCAGGATCAGTGTCAGTTAGCATTACTAGTTAGTATACCACTCAAACATAACTATAAGTATGATTGTATCAATCCTTATATCCTTATATCAATCTCATCCTCGCATCCCAAAGTACATCTTTCCATGAATACGAGTATTCATATATTGTATGTATTTGAGGGTGGAATGCTGTATTTCATGTCTAAAAGCCTAAATTATTTCATGAAATGCAGATGATAAGAAACCCAGCTGAGCATTACGAAAGAAAAAAAGAACACACGGGCTTTCCTCAAACTTTTTTTTGAACCAGTAATGAGGCATGAGCTCCCTTAGAACATTTTGAAAAGTTTTCAAGCTCAGTTCTTTAGCTTATGAAAAACTGGGATGCCACACTAAAATGTTTCATTATTGTAGGGTAACATTCTTTTTCAATTTATCACCACACTTATGCTCAGCAGAATAGAAGGGGGATTTCTGGACTGACACTGCAGCTGAGTTAGTGTATGTGATGCAGACAGGTGCCAGGTGTTAACGAAGCAACTGGAAAACCCACAATAAACCCACAAATGCTCAGCAGCAGCTCAAAGTCATTTGTGTGAGCAGTTGTCAGCATATCGGTATCATGCACGGTGAGATTGGATTTTCTCAGTATGAGGTGTTTTCTAACACTCTTCAGAAGTTTTTGTAAGACACATATTTGTCAGAATATTTCAAACTAAACAAAAAAATGACACGCATATATTTGGTGTCAGTTCATGATGTGATTCTTTTGAAGTATTTGTTCATCCACCAGACTCTTGTTGGCAGCATATGTTGAAACTTGTTGGAGTTTGTGTCACATTGCCTTAATCATTACAAGTTAGTGTTTCCAGTGTTGCTGAAAATCCCAATTAGTGTGCTGAAGCTCTCTGATTAGCATGCATTAAAGGGAAACTGCTGTATTTTTAAACCTAGATTTTTAAACCTAAATCTGACATGCTAGTCTTAATCTTGTGAATAATGCACGTTTGTGCTGTTTCTATCAACAGTTTGTCTTAGTTGTTTAAACCAGTTGTTTAAAAAAAGGTTTTTCCATGCCCACCACCTGCCATGATCTCTTTGTCTATTCCAGTACTAACTTTAACATATCTGCTTCAGTTCTTTTGTGTATTCTAGGATTTTAAATGAGGCCTCTCATTTATCCCCCTTGCTGAGAGTTGCTCCCAGGTCTGATCTGATTCAGACCACAAGCAGAGCTTCTGTGAGATGGAATTGACTTTACATTCAGCCTGCTTACCCTCCCAGGACTTCCCTTGGAGAGGTAAAAAAAAAAAGTTTTGCAGCATTATTTTGCCTCTTGCAAAACCTCCCAGTGAGTTTTGGCATGCAGGAAGGATTTGTGGACTGGTTTTGGGATGTGAATCCAGTTTTAGCAGTGATAATAATATGCAGATAAGAGAAATTGTCTCATTCAAGGGAACAATAGAGCACATGAATCGGCTCAAGATATACATTGACATCCCTGGTTTCATGTCGCTGTTCCCAAACACTCTCTGCCTGCAGAAGACTGTCTAGGAACCAGAGCATTAGCATAGAGGCTAGACATGTCCACTTTCAAACTCAATCACCCGTGCTGTCATCTCTCTGCTACCGCTGCTTGTTGCTTTGAGTCCCTGCCAGGGCTAAGCCTCAAAATAACTACAAAATAATATTCACAGAAATGGCTGTATTCCATAAAGATATCTCTCCTGCAAAGCTCATCTCTCTGCTGCGCTGTAATTGGGGTGTGACCTAAATATCTGACTGGAGCTGCACTTGAGCGAGTCTGCAGCCTTATTGACCTACTTTTCAGGAGAACATTGGTAAAGCATTGCAGGAATCAATACACCACAATGTCCTTGTACTGGCCTTACTGTGCAGAATAGTCCATTTGACTGGAAAGAATTGTGTTGTAATCGTCATGGGAAGCTAATCATTTGGATTTGTTCAGTTTATTGGTATATACAGCGATACTGACTGTGAGGTCTTTGTTGGCAACCTGTTGGCCAGCTGCAAGGCATTTTATTAGGAATGTTTAATTTCCAAGGAAATGCTTTACTTTAAAAGATTTTGTCTCAATTTTCAGATTCAGCTCCACTGGAAAATCTTATTAAAGAGTCCCTTTTTGTTCTCTGTGTTCATAATTCCAAGTTTCAGAATAGCTACATCAGACCTCATAAACTTCCTTTGGACCGTTCTAAAAAAAACTTTGATAGTATCATTAAATGTTTTAGACAAGCTTGTAGTGAATTTGTGTATCCAATGTTTGTGGTTTAAAGATAGTGTTCGTGACCTTCTTTTGAGCAGTGCATAGAGGAGCTAGTGTCTGATATGTCTGCAAACAGCACTGATGTGATGACTGATAACAGAAACAGAGACAGAGTGGCTAACAGAGTAACTACATTCAGAGTGTGATAATGAGCTTGGTTTGAACTAAACAACATCCTATTAAACAGGACACAAGTGACTGCTGAACCTCTGTTATGCTCTTTATTTGTCTGTAGTGTTTGATAGCAAAAGAGAAATAAATGTAATCAAAAATTTACATTGTTATGTCGTGGTTATCTGGCTATAAGGATTTCCATAAATTTTTCATATACTCTGCATAATCACAAAGTATGATCATAAACATGAAGGCTTTACCGTTTTACTGATGCATGAATTAACTGTTAACGTTTTGTCAATGTAGAAGAGGTCGAAAATTTAAAAAAGAGACAAACGCTAGAATCGAAATTCATTAGGGCTATTCCCTGTGGTTTTGTAATTGATCGTGGCAGATCCACCTCCTGCTGATGACAGCCTCCTTCCTACTGTGGGCTCTCAGTGAGTGGGATTGATTTAGGACTTCCTCCACCCTCTTCTCCTCAGCCCTGGCAACAACAATAAAACTGGCTCCTGCCTGATGCTCCTATGCTCTTACCCCTCTAGGGGTAACCAGGCTTGGTTTGCTTTGCACGCGCCCTGTAATTAGGTACATCCTCTGGTTCTTGTAATGTCCATGAATTAGGAATTGTTTTGTGAGGAGATGGACAGCACCAGCATAGAAATTTAAAGATGATGTAGAAATAAAGATTCAGTTTACAGCTTTGGGACAGAAGGTATAATTATAAGGCTGTCTTTACTAAAATGTTTATCATTTGTTAGAACTGAAGTTTCAGGCTAACTACAGGTTTGGTATACTGTGCCTGTCATTAATGAATGTTTTCTTCTACCTATTTTGTTTCATGTTTGACTTCACTTTGTAGATGTCAAGACATGGTGTGAAACAACAACTCTTTCAATTAGGAAGGGAAAGAAAACATGAATCTAAAAAGAGTACACTGAATATTATCCACTGATTCTTGTGTCCCACTGATTTTCCGCCGGTGTAACAATGAATGGAAGATTTACAGCTTAAAGCCCTGTTTACAGAAAAGTTGGCATGTTGTGTAAAATGTAAAAAAAGAAAAGAAAGCAACAGATTTTCTAGAAGCCCAGACCCGTCATTTAATCAAAAAAAGTATGAAAGGCAATGATGAGAATACTGAAACAGAGAAAAGTTATAGTACTTTGAAAAAAAATGTGCTAATTTTGGATCAGATGCCAGCAACATTACCTCAAAGTTGGGACAGTTTCCATAAATGAGTCTAAATGATGAGTATGAAACACGTAGTGGAACATTTCACAACTAATCAGGTTAATTGTCAACTTGTCAGTTAATTCATTTAACAGAAAAATGAGCATCCCAAAAAGGCTGAGTCTCACGGGTAAAGATCAAGAGGTGTTATGCAATTTAACTGTAACAGTTCTCAATGTCAAATTGCAAATCATTCGGGAATTCGTCGGGAAGTGTGTCACATGATATGAAAGATTCAGAGAATATGAGAAAATATGTACATAGGTGTCAACAAAACTGGTATTGCTGTGATCTTTAGGTCTGCAGGTATCAATGCTTAACAAACTAACATAATTCCACAATGGACAACAAGACTGTCCTCTGTCCACATTGGGCTTTACTTTATGCAAGCCAATATGATCTATAACTATATAAGGAGAACATGTGAGAGAAACTGCCTGTGAATTGTAAAAGTGGAGCCCATGAAAATGTTTTTTTCAACCTAAACAAGTAGTTTCCTTTTGTAACCCTTCTAACCAAGTAAAGTTATTGGCATAACCAACCAGTAAGTTTTGTTAACTTGTCAACATGTTAACTTGTTGCGTTCACATGTAAACAATGTAACAACCAAATTTATGTCTATTATGGTGACAATGACGACAAAGCTTTAATCATTATCTCTAACCACATAATGTTATTGTCTAAACCCAACCAGGAAGTGAAAAAAGTTCTCGGTAAAGAGTTGTCATGTTATTGACTCAGAAGTAAAAAAACCACATCCAAATTGCATCATGAACACACAAATGCTCATCCAGCTTGAATTTATTTGTCTAGACATTGAAAGTGAAAATTCGTTCCAGGTATTTCACCATTCCATCACTCAATGTCACTAACAGCTTTAATCAGATTTGCTTCTCATCCCTTTTCCCCTCCTCTTACATAACGTCTCTGTTGTACTGCGATGCATGATTATTAACACGTGAGCTACACAGCAAAACATTGTCTGGCCTCCTCCGCTGTTAGGAAGTTGCTTTTTTCTGACCAACAGCCAGAATCACAGGCAGGAAATTGAGAGCAGAATTGGTGCCAGAGGGTGTGTGTGTGTTTTTTAGCAAAGGGTGTTTTGTGGAGACAGCAAGTTGGACTGTGGACTCCGTCCCCCGCTCGGCGCCATGAGGCCCACGCACAGGAAGCTTCTACTACTAAATACAGCTGATCCCCCTCCCTCCTCTCCTCCATCTACAGGTTTGCACACAGAGAACAGTGGGAGTTACCACACTTTCGTCCTGTCTGATGAAACATCCGCTCCTCCATCTCCCCACAGCTGTGAGTTTTAATGAACCCTCAGTTTTAGTCATTGTTTTGACTTGATATAATTCTATATGTAAATGTCTTTGACCGTGATCTGACCTTACTCAACAGTCTCTCAGACACAGCTCCACCTCTGTGGTAGAGACCCTGTAAAACATAGACTTGGTCTGTGGTTTCGGAAACAGGATTCTTTATGACTTTGTTTTGTTGTTTTATTTCACAGGTTGCTTAGGAGTTAACTAGTACGCCCATTTTTAGCCTCTTTGAAATCAAGTCTTGTGTCTTTTATCTCTTTTCCAAGACCTTGGGTCTCTATCAACAGTTTGATGTTTTTTCCTAATTTCAAAATCATTTCTAAACAGTTAAACAGACTGTGGACAGTAACAGTTGCCGTCTAACTGCCTTCATGTAATTTTGTCAGCGTTGGCTAAATTGAAGAGAACAGTCAGCACACTGCAACCACTAAGCAATTTTGTGGCATTAAATTTTGGATTTAGTGTCTCACAAATGGATTTTTTCTCTTTTTTTCTGTATTCAAGTAGTAAAGGAACCTATTAGTGGCAATTATGAGCCAGTCAAGTCGTTTTTATCCAAAATCGTATTAGAATCTTCAATAGTAAGAATCTTTTTTAAAAAGTAGTAAAGTTTGAATCGCACATTAAGATTTAACAAAAGTTTCATTCTTTTCAGGGCAATGAAATTAATTTGGATATTTTGTATAGAGAATATGTAAATTAACATGCATAAAAAACATGATAACAAAATAAAACAAATACTAATAAAACAACCAAGAAACTATTAAAAAACGGTAGAATAGATCCATTCATTTACATCCTATTTCCAAGAGAATTTGGGCCACTTTGTAAAATGTAAATAAAAACAGAATACAGTGACGTGCAAATCTCGAGAACCACTAATTTATTCACAGTGTTTATTCAGAACTAAGAAAAAAAAATAAGCTCATCTTAAATTTGATGGCAGCAACACGTGTCAGAAAAGTTGGGACAGGGTCATGTTTACCACTGTGTAGCATCCCCTCCACTTTTAACAACGGTCTGTTAACATCTGGGAACTGAGGAGACCAGTTACCGGACCTTCTTTATCATATTTCGTGTTTTATGATGCTCCAAATGTTTTTTGATGGTGGAAAATCTGGACTGCAGGCTGGCCAGTTGACCTGGACTTTTCAACTATGAAGCTATGCTGTTAAAGTTGCAGTAGGTGGTTTAGCATTGTCTTGCTGAAATATGCAAGGGCATCCCTGAAAAGTACCTGGCTTCTTTATTGTTTGATAGAACTTTAACCTGCATTTGGACATGGCACGGTAAACTGTGTTCAGAGACAGGGTTTTGTGGAAGTGTTCCTGAGCTCCTGCAGTGTTTGATATGACAGATTAATGCCTGTTTTTCACATAGTACTCTGAAACTATGTGAAAATTATACTGGATTGATTTTCGGCCATGCCCCTTGCTTGTAGAGATGCCTTCCGATACTGTTACACGTGTTACTGTGGATCATAGAATGTTTGACATCTTTGCTATTTTAAGTTGACAAATATCAATATCAAATTTCTCAATAATTATTGCGTGTGTGCCTTTGCATACGTTTAAGAGACTCTGCCTCTCTTAGGTGCTCTTTCAATGTCCATACATGTTACTGACCTTTTTTATCATGAAATGCTTCTTCAGCTATTCATTTTTCTTACCACTTACTTTTCTAGCTTTTTGTTGCTCATGGTCCAATTTTATTTTAGATGTGTTGCTGTCATCCATTTCAAGAGTCATGTGTCTTCTTTTTAGCATTAAACATTTTTCGTGAGTAAGATATCGGTTTGTGAGAATTTCAAATATTTATAATCTGTTTTTATTCACATTTTACAGAGTCTCCCAACTTTTTTGGAGGATTGTATTTTCTATACCTTCTTTAACCTGTTCAGGGTGGGTCACCAATCCAAACAGTAACAGGGCAAGAGGTGGGCTATGCACTGAACAGTTCACCCATCCATCAGAGTTGCTAAAACAAAGACAGAGACAACCCTGCTTGTTCACACTCACACCTATGGTAAATTTAACCTACATCAAGGTAACAAGAGCATGAGAGGAAAAACTACACAACGACATGGAGAACATGCAAACTCCACATAGCTGAGGTTCAATCCCAGAACCTCCTTATTGTGAGACCTCAATGCTTTCTACCAAACCATTGTAACAACCGGACACAAAGTCTATAAAGAAAATATTAGCTGAATAAAAGTTTTTAGTTATAAATACCAGTAAAGAACTTAATAAATGGACTTTACAAGGGCAGCCTCATAAAAGAGAAAATTGATTAAGTCCCTGCATCACAATGAAGTTCTGAGTAATATTACTGTTTAATTACCTTAATAAATATTTCTTGATATTTGATTACCTCAAATAACTGATGTCAACATTGAAATTTTAACAAGCAACCAGAAGGAGACTATATTTGTTCCTGCTTTAACTTTCAGCTCTGTACAGTATCCCCTGCAGACTCTGTAAGATGAGGCTGCAGATTTCGGGGAGATCTATGTCCTCTGCAGGAGGTGGCAATTGAAGGAGATAAGACCAGAAAAACCATATTAGGATAATATTTGAACGATTAAGTTAAAGCTCAGAGGGCTGGGATAAGAGGAAGATCACACTTAAATAGTAAATCCCTTATGAGTCTGTATGAGTGAAACTAGCGGTGAAGTGAGAAGGTACCATATGAATCCTACTAGAATTGACTGATGTGATACAATGAGATCAAAGTAAAGCAAGAGGACAGTCTGTTCCTGTCTCATCTGAATGGTCTAAGAACTGTGATCTAAGATCAGTTTGCAGTTAGATTGAACTCAGTAATAAGTGGCTTGTCCTAATGTGATTAGAGCTCTTAGAACCCTCACGGGGCACAGAGGACCCCTCACTTATGTAACCTGCTTTGGGAATCTTCTGATACGGAACACAGATTTGGACAGCTCTCTGACAGGTTAACAGTTTTTTTTGGGGAAAATCAGGAATGATGAGGCAATCTGTTACTCATCTATTACTCAGGTGTGACTTGGGAATCAATCAAAGAAAGAAAATTAAAGTTAATGATACACATGTATGTGTCAAGGGCTAGTTTGTGCATGAATGGCAGAGTGATTCACAAGCAGTTGATTCTGTGAGGTGTTTTTCATCAGTACTGAGTTGTAGATGCCATGTGCTGATGAAATAGACCACATATTATTATTATTATGTGGCTTAATGAGCTGCCGCCTATGATAGCTTTTTGATTTTTCTATTACGTAAGCCAATCTTAAGCAAATGATTTGCAATAGGGTTTTAGGCTCTAAATGAGCTGAGGTGTGACTAATGAAAAGCGGCTGCAGTTCAGTATGATGATGTTCCTGATAACGGGTGTATTCTGCATGTTTTCCATCAGGCATTGCTGGTTGTGGGTATAATTGGCCGGTGGTGCAGCAGCAGAGCATTGATAGCCAAACATGGAGAGAGTAGGCTCAGCTGTTTAAGGTACTCATCTGTTCGGTTTTTGCTGCTGTGTATTAATGGGGCTTTGGAGTGCTCCTGAGCTCTGCGGAGTCCTTATCCCCATCACTGTTGTGTAAAGAGAGGGAGCCTAATCCTATCTGGCCTGCAAATCCTCCTCTGGGGCCCAGACTGTGTGGAAACAGGCAAACCAATGCACAGGCGCCTGACTGGCCCTCTCTCTGTCTTTTGTACACTTAGTCACACACACAGACACACACACACACACACACACACACTTCTGGATAGCAGCCAATGCCACTGCAGTCACAGGTGAGGTGAGCGCTGTAGTTTACTGCAAACAAAGAGGGATTGTCAGGATTCTTTCCTTGTCACATACACAGTGGTGGAAAGTGTTGCCTGCTGTTATGAACAGAAACCTACATCAACAAAGTTAAGACTATAAATAGCTAAAATAAATGCAAATCTGTCATTTCACACTACATTTTCTGGCACTGAATAAACACTCTGAATATGTGTGTCCTGGTGTCAACTCTTTGGCTGGTGTTCTTTTACAGTCAGACACTTTGCCAGTTGATTATTACACTGTGGCCAAGCAAACCTGACCGAATGAAAACAGTGACTTCCCCTCACGTCCTGTTCACGAGCCAGAGAGAACAGTTCTCTAATTGTTGCTTTGCTTCTCTGCTCTCCTTTGCCAGCCAGCTACATTATCCCTAAATGACAAACACACAGTGTTATTTTGGGTGATCCGCAAAACTGCAGGAGTCAGTAGGACGCTCCATTAAAAGACACAAATGATAGTCTGCCAGGTTTGGTACACAAATCATCCACTGTAAATAAACAGTGTGTATCCAAAGAGTTCTCGTGTTTATGCAGAAAAAATGCCTTCATTTTGCAAATAAAACCAAAAAAAAAATCTGTTTTGACTTCAAATTGCAGGTTAGCACATGGGATTGGCTTTGTTGTGTTCATCTTGGATTCTTTTATGTTTGTTTTTGGAAGACAGCTTATTTATTTTTAACCTGACCGGTTCTGAGCATCAGTAAATGTATGTCAGTTGATTTTTGTTTGCAGGAATTGTCTCTCACTAATACGGCCCAGTGGAGCAACAGAAACTATCATATCACCCAAGCAAATGCCATTTTCAATGCAAACTAATTTGTAATTGGTAATCCGATGTGTGTTTGATGGGACTAAAAAAACAATGCAAGCGTTGTCGTAACTTATTTTTGAAGTGCTGAGGGGGAAGGAAAAGATAAGCAAAGGGTTCATGGAAAGGGAGATTCCTGTGCAAACTATTAGATCAGTGGTTCCTCTTCTTTATTTGAATTTCAAATTATCACAGTCATATCACGTTACTTTTGTGACATCACTGAAAGCTTACACCTTGTTGACCTTCAGCCAAAACACAGACAAGCTCAGATGTAAAAGAAAAATGCATGCCATAAATCCAGTTTGTGTGTTAGCATTGACGCAAATATTGCATAACTGAGCTTCATGTTACTGATTTTCTTTTTCAGTGTAATTTTGAAATGTTTACAATCAAATTTGTACATGTTGCTAAAATAAAATAAAAATAATAAAAAAGACTCTTTGTTGCTGTGACTTAGAGAACTAATTTGTCTACAGCAAGTAGCCTACAAACTGAGAGGCATTTAGCTAGCTTAGCTTATCTTGTCTTAGCTTAGCTTATTAGAAAAAAAAAGAAAATAAAGTAAGGTGAAACAGCTATCCTGGCTAGCTTGCATTGGTTTAGCGCATTATTTTCAAAATAGAGCTTGGTTGAGAGACATTTTTCTCAAAGCCAGCAGACTGTTTCCAAAAATACAGTACAAGCTGCACACATGGTATGAAATAGTAGGCTATAGACTTCTCCCTCTGAGTTGTCGTTGTTGAAAGGTTGTGAATCACAACTTGTGTTAGTTGTGTTGATGTAGCAAAAGTAAATTACTGTGTGTTGATGATTTTATCATTAAATGGGCAGAAATTTTAAATGTATGAGCGTACATATATCAAGGTTTGCATCACATCCCATATATTTTCCATTGCTAAGACATGGTCTTGAGCTCGAATATGCAGAAAATGACATTTGAGTGTGCTGTACTATTGTTTTTTAATAGTTTCTGATAGTTTTTATTTCTAACCTAATCAGTATAAAGTAGTATCAATCTTGTCATATATCCTGCCCAGTCATTTTTAAAAAATTTTATTTATGTGAATAATCTAAACTGAACTAATGCACAAAAAGGTTTGAAAGCTTGTCTGTTTTAAAGAAGACTTTTTGCGCAATAATTTTGTCTGAATCACCAGCTGTTTCCAGTCTAAGTTGATGAACAGTAAACTCATGTGCCAGACAAGCGTCTTCCCAGATATGACATATTTAACCAAATATTCCCAGAGATCAAAGTAATCGTCCATCTCAGTTGTTGATGTTTTGTTGAGTTTGTTTCAGATTAGAACAATTACTTCTTCTGCTGAATTACAACTATTAACAAGTTAACTTGTACTATCCCTTCTGGCAACACTGCATTTGCTTAAAACCAGTAAATATAAACATATCTGGTTTTTTGCTCCAAATCTGTTTCAATACTGAGAGGAAACCAGACTATTGTGACAGTTTTCAGTGAATGTGTCGGTTATGTAGCCCTAAATGTTACATTCAGCATATTTATCCAAGTGTTTTTATTTTCTCCAACGTTAATCAGGTATTCAATTTTCTAAGCTTAACCAAGTGCCTTTGGTGTGTGTAACCAATGGAAGTGAATAACTAGATAAACAAATATATATATAAAAAAAAAGTAATGGGAGAAACAGCATTTACAAGACTTATCACAGAGTGAAACAGTGGTATCCAAGGGAAAGCAACTCCACTCTCTCAGGTGAAAGCAGAGTTTTGATAAGCACTTTTTGTCATTTGAATAAACAGACAGTGAGGATATGAAATAATAAATACAGATTGTGTATGATTGGGTTTCATTTAACTCTTACAAAACCCATTTCCAAATATTCCATGAAAGATTAGTGTGGCTGCTTGCAGTGTTGTTGTACAGTGTGGAATGTCACGGCATGACCAAGATCATTCTGTAGAGCGAGCTATTCCCTGGACACAGAAAAGTTCCTCAACAGAAGTTTAGATTGCCTCAGGTCGTCTCTGCCCCTTGCCATGATAAACCCCATCACTTCTCTACTCTGGCTGCTGAGCATAGGTGTGGGAGACACAAAATCCACTCGTCATTCTCCTCTCTTTTAGTCACTCTTACAGTCAGACAGAAAGACTAAAGGAATTTTCTGAACATAGCACAGCTGTAAGACAGCCTGTCCCATATTAAGCTAGCAGCAGACGGAGACGATTTACCTAAATCTTTGTTGCAAAGTGAGCTGAAAGGTGGGGGTATAATTATGATTTGTTGATCAGTAATAATTGGGGTTACAACATGTACTATAGGTACTACTGAAAATGTGATCTCTTTGCAACAAAGATCTAAAGGTAATCAACAGGAAAAAAATCATTCCATCACGTCAGTAAATTTGCATTTTCATTAATCCCAAATCTGCATTGAATTGGAATTCTTCTTCACCTATTAGCTCCCCTCTTTATTCCTCAGAGACTTATACTCTAGTAGTTAATCTATCTCCGCTCTGCACAGCCCATAAATTGTGGCTAAAGAGGGTAGACAAACACAGTAGGCAGGCGGTGGGAATCAGCCGATTAAATCCTTTGTCATTATCTGGCAGGCCCTGCCAGCAGACATCTGCTTGTGAATGCAATTTCAGGGAGCACTGGGAAAACTGGTGTTACTTAGGTTAGAAAGGAAGCGACACACCCTGGTCCCTTTTATGCTGCTAACATGCACTTCATTAGGGTCTGAGTGTTCTTCCCAACAATGGAGAACAGACCGTGTCGCTGATAGCTTTATCTCTTGGTGGCAAAAGGGCCCAGGCGTGAACCATCCCATTGCCAGCTTCAGCAGAAAAAATATAACTTCCTGCATCCTGCTGAGTCGGGTTAATAAAGGTGAAATGACGAGTCATGCTTGCAAGCAAGAATGTAGAGAAGATATGTAGGAAAGTATTTTGTTTGACAGTATAGCTGTCTGAACAGTCTAAATACATCAATATGTAACATAGAAATGTGGTCCAGTGGTCAATTTGTGTGAGTGGAAAAAACATAATCTGCTCTACAAGACGTACTGTAGAAAAACAACAGCATAAAAACAGTAACGGCTGAGCAAAAAAGAAAAACAGGGAAAGCTGATCCTGTTTGTTTCTTAAAAAGGACCATTGGAAAGGCAATGTGGCAAACAGAGGAAAACAGAGTCGATGGAAAGGATACTAATCTAGTGCTAATCCCCTCAGCATCTGTCACTGATGCATTAATCAGACTGAAAGGAAACATGTTATTCTGTAATTCCTCATCTTGTCTAAAGCCACTGTTGTTGAATTTAGCAGACTGGACATGAGTCACAGGTTTGCATCTTCTAGAAAACACTAATTTACCGTCTTGCTGCTGGATTTAAAAGAAATGTAAGGACGAGTAAGGAATTAAGTTGAACTCGGTTAAAGGTACATGTATAAATGGTTCACACAGGATTGCCAAACAGCTTGTTACTAAATTATAAAAGATTTGTAGGCAGCATTTTTCATGCTTGTGTCCACTTAAAGGGCTTTTATTGAATTACTGCCTCTGCCGTCCTGGTGGTAGAAGCTGGGTAATTGCTGAAGTTAAACTGACACATGAGCTCATGAGGGCTGCTTAGTGTTTTGCTTTCTAATATCACCTGCCCACTCAGCTCTGATCTTTGCAAGAGGTCCCTAAAACGCCAACAGGCTGAAAAAATGTAATTTCCAGTTTGATTTTTTTTATCTTTTTTTAATCTCTCTACAAAAATCTGTTATAGAAACATGTCACATGAGCAGGACATGGCAACACTTCAGGGTTAATTAGAGTATCAGGATGCCATTAGCACATTGATGTAGATCATTTAGCCCTCAGTTTGTCTGCCATTACACCTATTCTCACTGAACAAACATTTGTCATCAGCGGTACTACAGTCGTTACGACAAATGACCCCACGCGGCTGATACCATGGCTGATAGATTCACGGCTGGTTGCCCGCACATTTGGATCAATTGTGTTGGGGATGGAGGCTGTGTATTGTTTAAATGATTAACAGTACCTGGAGGTGTGATGCCTTGGTCAATGATGAGCTCCTCTCTCAGTACTTAATCATAATGAAACACCCGCTGTCACTACACATCCCTGAGCCCCCTCGGTCAGAGAGGAGCTTATGTTGGGCCAATCCCAGCGGGGGCTCCCTCTACCAGGGATGAGTGTAAGCAGAAAGCAGGCTGCAAAGCTGCATATATACATACGTAGAGTATGCTGGTACAGTGTGATGTCACGAAGAGCCTGAGATGATTAAAGTATCCACAATGTGCATCAAATCTCAAGCGCATCATGGGATCTGCAGCCTTAATCTCCCGAGAAAGCCTCAGCTTTTCCATGAACTAAAAACAAGCCCCCAGACTTCTTCTAAAGACATAAAATGTGTTTACACAAGCTGAGGTCAAGTGCTCAGCAATGATTGGATTCACTTTGTTGTTTGCATCTAATCTAATAACATTACAGCCAAGGCAGAGGTATTTAAAGCATTGATGGACAGTTTGTTTCAAAAAATCAACCTTAATTTGCATTTTTAACTCATCTCATGCAGGGCTTCAGATAAAAACTAATCTGCTTTTATCACCAAATACACATTGATTATGCAGTGAGACATAATTAGACCAATGATCTTCATGACAGTTAATGCCTGCTTTCAAAGATAGACTAACAGCCCTTTTAGACTTTTGTTTTCAGTTTTATCTTTGCTTATCTAAATTTGTTTCATTAAGATCATGGATCTGCTGCTGCAACACAGCCAGAATTTGGCATCAAAGAGAAAACAATTAAACTGTTACGCGATGAATTATGGATAATTATTACATCAAGAAATATTGTTTCAGCGTAGTTGTTTTCACAAACATACACAAAAACACATTATGCATGAGCCCCTGACAAAAGGCGTCCTGTGTCTACATGTGATGCGCAACTCCCTCTCTATTTCACCCAGACGACCTTCCTCCTGGTACACAAATATTGCTCATTACATGAGGGTTTATGTGCTCGATATAGCCATTGACCCTCAGCCTGCCTCTGGCTCCTGCCTTTCCTTCTCTCTTCCTCATATCCTCCCCTGTCAATGGCTAGTTACCGATGGGGCAGTAAATTATAGTGGCTGGGCTGGGATTAGGCATGAGAGGGGGGATGTCTGAGAGGCAGTGTGGTGGAAGAGGCACACTCACACACATTCCCACACAGATGATTGTCTCTTCGTATGCCAGACAACTCCACATTTTACAGCACCTCCTCATCTTCCACCTGCAGATTGTGCTATCAATCAATCTGCTTTCCTGCTTTTAGTTGATATGTTTGCAGGGGCGGAATATACATTCAGCCTATTTTAATGGAGAACAGAACCATTTCTTAGCCTGTTCATACATGAATGTGTGGAGTTGCTGAAGAAAGTGTTTTTCCAGAGGTACAGATATAGAAATTTCAGAAAAAAGAGGTTTTGATTGTTGTGAATATATTTTGTTTGTACTGCATGTATGGGCAAAAGGAGCCTGCAGTCCTAATATAGGGGTTGACCTCAGCAGTGTCCTTTCCTCAGCTCCTACTATAGACTGTGCACACATGGACTCGTGCTCAGGGCAGCTGATGGAAATAAACGTGCTGCAAGGAATTCTCTACCAAATGACCTGGAAAATACTCTCTGTTTGACTTGTGGGAAAATATGTGTATCTCCTAAACGTCTTTGCAACCATATCTGATATCGACATCATCCTAAGCTCACTTGCTTAATTAAATCAGATCCTGTCTTTGCACTGTTATAGGAAATAGGTATTCTGTTCACACAAAGATAAGAGCAGTTTAAGTGCCTTACATATCAAGACTATGTTGTGTTGGAGAAACAAATTCACTCTATGACTAAATGCTAAACCAATTCAAGACTTGTTGGTGTGACTCCAAACTGTTTGGCATTCCTTTCCGTTCTCTCTGCTGAGCGCTGCCAAAACATTTTAGAAATAATTGTGTACTTCTGTGAGTACACTTTGGAGTACCCTTCTGTTTAGTCCTGTCATTCTTTCTCCTATGTTCCCATAAGCAGATATGCTAGTATTTATTGTGTTTGCATGCTTGCATGTGCAAGTGTATGCAGCTGAGTCGGCGTGTGGGGTCTTTGTGTCCAGGAGTGAGAGACCTGCTCCAGTGATTAATGGGGTTCCTGTGTGAGGCTCCACAAGGCGCCGTACACAATCACTGTGCCAGACCGCAGCCCCGCCAGGCTTGTCCTTCACATGAGAAGAGAAAGGCGGGAAGGAGGGAGGGTGGAAGGGAACATTTTTTTCCCTTGCTGTCCTTTACTCTCTCTTTTCCTCCCTCTGCCCATCCGTCCTGCTTTTTTTTTTTCCTCCAAAAACTATCCACTCTACTCCCACCTTTCCTACCTCCTCTCCCTTTCCGTTGGCCCCTGTCCTCTGTTCAGCACACTGTGGCACGTTCATGCTCTCCCACACGTGCACACAGACACCATGTGAGAAATGATTTTGAAAAAGCACACAGGAAGAAGAGAAGCAAAACAGACATGGAGAGAAAAGATGAAGTAAAGGGCTGAAGAAAAATCCGGAGTGAATCCCTCCCCCACCTCTCCTTCCCTGCGGTTTGGGTATGTGGCCCCTCTTCTCGGTGTTAAACAAGCCTTTTAAATAGGCTTTAACCTGGGCCCACCCTCAATGGGGCCATTGTGGGAACGGATGTGTGGACAGTAGTGCTCGGTAAACACTGCTACTTGTCCCTTTCTCACGTTCTGAGGCCATTCAGCACCAGAAAGCCCGGAGGTTGTGCACTTGGGGGAAGTGTGTCCGTATGTGTCAGAGATGAGAAGGGAGAAAAGATGAAATTAACTGATCAAGGAAGAAGATGAGTGACAGTTGAAATGAAGTCATACATTCATGTATAAAATCACACAAAGCCCAAAAGGCTCTTTCAATTTGTCAGTCAAGAAAATTGAACAACGTGCCTTGAGTGTGTGTCATCCACCCAGTCATCGCTTTTTGTTCACATTAAATGCCTCTGAACTTAAATAGCTAACCCACGTCAGTCTGTGGCTGGTTTTCATTATCTTCCCTCTCCCAGGGTCTCTAATTGGGCGTCCCTGTTGTCACTCGGCACCTGCAGTTGGCCTGCATGTCACTGTAACCGTGGTAACAACAACTCGCTGTGATGCTGAGCCTCAGTCACTGCATGCGCACTCCCCCAAAAATAACGCCCCCTTGTCCCCCCCACTCCCACCAAAAAAAAAGAGGAGATGATGGCAACTACTGCCGTGTCGAAAGATGACATTTCAACAAATCATATAGTGCTGGTTTGATGGTCTGGATACTCACACAGTTAGTGAATGACATAACCAAGAAAAGTTAAATTACTGTATTTTGAGGGTTTGCAAGAGAGGGATGTGTTTAACTTTGAGTCTGCAAAGAGACTTAGATTGTTTGTCAGAGCTTAGAAGTAGCTTCATATCTGGGAAAAGTTGGAAGTATGAATCGGTGCATCAAATTGTGGCTATGTTGTGTGCTACTATTTTTCTCTTTGTAACTCTGTAATGAGTTTAACCGTGAATGTGAGCCACAAGCTTCCTCGGAATTCTTGAGACAACATGAGTTTTCTGCAGTCACAACACATTTCAGTGGCGAGCTTGCTTTTTCTCAGCATTGCCTCTTTGTGATATGATGTGTGCTTTGAAATTTCTACACAGACAATGAGAGCAAAAAAAAAAAGAAGGAAGTGCTTAGTTTGTGACGGGAAACATGGCAGCGTGTGATTTCCCTCTCCCTGTAACGGTGAGAGTGTGACGTGACGAGGGACTTCCAATTACATTCAGACACTCACAGGTTTTTACTTTAAACAGATCTGTTTCTAAGAAACCTGTCCCTAATAACACGTAACTCATAACTTCAGAAGACATTGAATAACAACAACAGAAAGATAATAACACACAACATAGTCATAATTTGACCAACAGAGCGCTTAAATTATTGCAACAATATTCAGATGATTTTAAATATATCCTGAAAGCTGCAAGCTAAATTGTATGTGTGAGACTCCATTGCTGTCATCTCTGTGTCAGTATCAGAGGAGTTACTTACTGGGCTTCAGAGGCTTCTGTCTTTTCTTTGAAAGCACGTGAGCTGCATGTAAACATTTCAATGAGGAAGTGCTGCAGTCAAAAGGAAAACAGGCTGATCTGTGGTTTCGCTTTTGTTGTCTGGCACTCATCTGAGCTAATATCGCTCTGTGCACTCCTGCACTACGTCTTTTAGAACTGTTGTCTAGCCATAAAGCACAGGCTGCCATGAATTGATTTCTTGGTGAGGCAGGGAACCGTCAAGAGCTGTAAATTCTGGAAGACATGTGTCCCAACAACACTGCTGCCCAACAACTGACGATAGTTTCATAGCAATTGAGGAGAATGCATGCTGTGATGGCAGCTTAGAGGTACGCAATGATGTGATGAAGTGACTATTTGAAGGGTCCCATGTGGAAGTGAAGTTTAGCTCAGTCCTGTGAACCGTGAGCCACGGTATTTCTGAGTGATGTGATGGGTTGGGCTGTCAGTCATTATTGGCCCTTTCAATACTAGATTACTGCAGCTCTTTCATTCTCATGGCTGCTTCCTGTGAGCATAATTTCTGTGAGACATACTGTTTGCTGATCTCTTGTCAGGTCGATTCACAGCGCAAATTGCTGCGATAACAGATTCAACTATTCATTCCTTGGTCATCTGTTCCATGTCAGGCTTTAGACACCATTGATCTAGGCTTCCTATCGCAATCTATTGGCAGAACCAAAATCTGTGTATTCATCTTTATGGACACTAATCTTCTCCCAACCAAGACACTCGTGGAAAAGAAATTCTAAATTCCAAGAGTTTCTGTTTTTTGATTAAATAAATGTAAAATGAATTGATATTGGGTCTTTTCACATTACAGCTTTAACGGTAAATTATTTCAGTGGGAGGTTTCGTGTCAAGCATGTTTTCTTGACTCATCACCCAAAAAGCCTAAAAGAGAAGATTTTTATGCAGCACTTCATATTTTATAACCTTAGCCACATAGTTTTCATGCTTTAACCTAACCATGTTGTTCTCAACTTCTTACATGTTGTTTCCACATGTGTTTGGTTCGTAATAAAAGCCCCCCCACCGTTCAACTTCAGGAAAAGCATTTTTTTCAGTTGGATGAAGTTTACTTTAGAAATGGGAAGTGCTAGTGTCAGCAGCTTCCCTATCTATGGAACATGTCCCTGGAATGACCATACAGACTAAATACAATGGGAGAGGTAAGTTAAAAGAGGTTGTTCTGCCTGGTAGGATTTTTTTGTTAGAGACTTTAAAAGATGTAAGAACAGCTATGCATGTGCTCCATATATTACACAGCCTCCCATTATTTCAGTATTAATGCTGTCTAAATATAACAAATGTGTTAAAAACATTGTGATCTGTTTGACTTTTAAGCTAGTTGTTTGTTAGCCTAATCCCCGCCACTCCACACACACACACACACACACACACTTATTACGGCAACTCTTTATGAATGCATGGAATTCAGGCAGATTCACAAAAACAAACATGCATATGTGTGGAAATGAGACATGAACTCACACAAATGGTGACTGACAACAAAATTAGGCCCCACCTCCAAACCAGTCTTACATCCAAAATGAGACTTCTCATTTGTTAAATGTGACGAACATTTTCACAGTCTCACAATGAATGAGTTTTTTTTAACCTTGTTGCTAGTTAACGTCTGCTTGTTGCTGACTTTTATGCTTTATGAATACAAATACATGCTGAAGGCTCAGTTGCGTGTCTGCTGACAGTATACCTTGCAGTTTGTTGTGTATGCATACGTGACAGAGCAGAATGTCTATATATACATGTGTATATATGTTCATATTGTGTGCTTAACAGAAGTAAAAGTAATCCCTGTGAGCAAAAAGCTTCTTCTGGACACCTTCTATATACTTGTCTTGACTTTAGGAACCACCTGATCTGGAAGAGAAAAGGTGAACCTACAAACACAGGGTGCTGAACCATGGCAGGCTTCTGGATACCAGTCATTTAGAGGAGAGTGGGCAGAGCTAACATTTTCTGTCTCAGATGGGATCAACTGTGGGGGTGCATGATCAACAGGATTAGATAAGAAAATAATACATAAATAAAAGTGTTTGGAATAAAAAGGTTTTTAGGTCAGGCAAACCAGCCATTCCAATTAATTTGATGTAAAATATTTTTCTGCGTTGTATTGTAATATGAATTTATGGAGCACTGAAACAATGAATGAATTGCTTGTTAAACAATAATTTGATCTTTTGACTGACTTTTCTTCAAAACTGTTATACGTTGACTTCAGTTTACATTCTCGATTGTGACGAACTTGCATCTTAGGCTTCAGGAACTTTTTTTCATCAAATTCTAGACCAAATGCAAATAAGGATTTGTTTATTATTTATATTCAATTATGCACCAAACATAAAGATAAACTGTTTATGTGTTTTGTGCAGCCTTTCTTTTGATAGTCTATCAGGAAATCAATAGTATTATGTCAGGGGTGGGGGGGTAGCACATTGTGCTGTAGCACATTGCACCAATGAATAAAACATAGAAGAACAGTCCTTAGAGAGACAATCCAGAGTGCATTAGTCAGACAACCATATGACGTTGCCAAGTAAACAAAACCCAAACTGGCAGCTTTTCTTGCCCTAAAGCTAAAGACACATACACAAGCAAAGAGGAAACATAGACAAAATACATATACTGTATGTAGAGAGGACAACCCAAACATAGCGCTTGTTTGTCAGTGAATGAATGGAGGCATTGAAAACTAAACATATCTTGTCACAGACGGTATAGGCAAGAAGCTGAATTTATGAATCGTGCCTGTCTCAGAGCTGAACAACTGAAATCCATGAATGTGTCCATGCCGTTCACTTCAGACAATCCTCGAGGGTAAAACGGGACTACAATACTACAACAATCCCCTTTATTTAATTAAACCATCCACAGAATGTTAGAAAAAGGCAAGACAAACACACTCAAAAGTGGATTTTGTTCCTCTGAAGTTGTAGGAAAACTGCATCACATCTTTCCACTCGTCATCATAAGAGGAGGGAAGAGGAATAAAAGGAAAAGTGACCTCTCCTTTAATGGGCAACTGATGATGTCATATCACTACACAGATTCTTTGGTCTCCAAGTAAACCAGCTCCTCCACTTGCTGATTGGCTGACTGTGAGAGGGGGAGGGTGTTTTTCTTTCCCTCCTGTCTGGATTAATCCCTGTGCCTGAGTGAGCTCATCTCTTGTTTTTTTTTTCTTCTCTCTTCTCTCTGGTAACTTTGATAATTGCTCTTGATGTTCGGCTCATAATTGCATATGAAATTGTATGATGTAGAAAGGTTGATTATCATGAGTAGATAATGAGGTTTGTGTTTTCTGCTTAGGTTTCAAGTAATGTTGTTAACAAAACACAGAGATGCTGAATTTCTCTTTTGGCTTGAAATCCAACATATTAGTCTCCTGCATGCTCTCTCTGGCCTATTCTGTTTTGCTCAAGAGTTTCTTTACTCCTTAAGTCTCATCCCACTGTCATCTGGCTGCTCATTTTCAAGGCGGTGATGAACGGTGGCCTGAACTCTTCACTGCACTGGTTGCCCTCTGCAGTGAAACACAATGCCGTGTGCCTCCATCGCGCTCATGTCTGGGGCTACAGGTGACCAGCTGTCTGCCTGAGTTCCTGTCCTCTGGGACAGCTGGAGCCATCAATCAGCTCCCCCTGAATCCTGTTGTGTTCGTCTGCCTGGCCTGACCAGCGCAACAACAACAATGCTGGACAGTCTTATCTGTCAGGGGAAAACATGAATGTGAATTTACACTTATTTGCAGGCTTCCTAGACAAGTTGTCTAAATCTCAGAAGACATCCTCGTGCGGTGAAAGCTTTTTGAATCATGGATATTTATTGATGACTTTGGCATTTCACTCCAGTCTTTATCTAAGAAGTCGTTTTATGATGCCTCTGATGGCCATAAACTGATACATTGTCATGGCCACTCTACACAGCACGTGCAGTCACAGGCCTTTCTCCCTCTGCAGATGGAAAGCATTGAAGCCCATTATTGTGCTCTTGGAGGGGCGTCTTCCACCATGAACTCTTTGGCACACTTTTAAAGAGAGTGGCCTTAATGTATTCAGGCCTGATTCACAGTGGCTTTGGCACTACCATCCCCCCATCCTGCACACACACACACACACACCAAACACACACAGCTTTTTCATAGAAGAGAGGAGTAAACATGTGCGAGTCGCAGTGTTTTCTGGAACTTTTTTCTTGTTTATCGAAAAGGGAATTGACAGGGAACTTCAAAGGGCAGCGCAAAAAGTACAACTTCCACCACCAAGACATTTCCTGTTTATCTCATGATGAGTTTATGAAGAACACTTCATCAAAGACCAAACTCTGGACAACTTTTTACACTGCCCACTTTTGCCTGTTACATAATGCACCTCTGTCGAAACAACAGTGTTGAACTTATGTTTGCCAACTCTGCTGCTATATTTAGGCATTACACTGAGGTGAACCACAGAAGTGGCAGAGTGAGTGAGAACGTCTCAGAGCTCTCGGGACAGAGGGCTAATTGTTAACGTTGGTGATTATTAGGGTCCTTTTTGTTTTTTTGTGAAGAGAGCAGAATTCCTCAGTAATGGCTGTGACTGCTGCTGCTGTTCATGTGACTGTCGGTCTCCTCCTCCAGGCCGTGGATGGTCCATTGTTGTGACTTAAAGAGTTGCCGGGCGACAGGGAAGCGAACTGGGTGGAGTCTGTCTGGACACACAGACTCCCAGGCTCTCGCTGGAGCATTCACAAACCCTCAGCTACTCTATTATACACTTTGTACATATGAAAACAAAAACAATCACCCAGACAGTATCATTATCAGCACATAAAGTCTCATCCAAGGTAACAAATAATGGTTACTTTTTTAAGAATTTGGAGAATTGAAAATAGTATAAATCTGTTTCTTAGAAAATGGGAAGATCAATTTTTCCTTCCTTTTCACCAGTTTAATTTTCTATAACAACAGTGCAAAGATGCTTTGGAGTGTAGAATAAGTGTCACAGTATGTGATGACATGAACACAATTATAAATCTGACCTGGTTGATCCTTTAACAAACCAGACTTGATTTCTTTACATTTTCAAGTGGAGCGTGCAGTCATACACTGCATTTTCTGCCCGTTGTTTTTATGTGAACCTTCCTATCTATTGCTCCCAAACATGCTCGTTTGTGTTCCCAAATACGTTTCAAGACGAGCCATAATCTCATTATCTCACATGTTCATTATCACAAGCCTTGTCTCAATGCTAATTCATGTCTCCAGTGAAACTACCACCTCCAAAGCAAACGACTGACATCAAGTAAATCCACACCTTTGGATGCTGTTCTGTGTTATCACTGTGTCACTTATTCCTCTGAAAAGCTGTTAAAAACAGAAACACTGTAAGCCCTCTGGGTCTATTTCTGCTGTCACTCAGCTTGACATGCTTGTTTTGCCATTAAGGGTGACGCCTTAAACGGGGGCCTCGAGCTCAACAACTTAGTGAGAAAAGGGCCCTCTATTAGCAGGAGACAATTAGCATAGGGCTATGTACACAGCTTAGGGAGACCTCTCCCCAAATATCTGAGCAGAGCACCTGTATTGACATTGGCAGAACACTTTGCCTCAGTGTTCAGGTCCAGTTGAGAAAGAAAGCAAAGCATCTCAGTGTGCTCACCGTGGGCAGCTGGACTCGTAAATACCTGAGAGGAGCTCTGCAGAGGAGGGAAGGGTGTGTGTCACTGCTGCTTCCACATAAAGAGCAGAATTCCTCAGTAATATGTGCTCACATAAAAGTTTTGCAAATGGATCCCATAAGTTGTTACAACACACAGGAATTTCAGATATTTGAATGCTGTTGGGAAATCATTTCATGTACTTCAGTGTAAAAAAAATCTCTCTTGACCTTAACCCTAACCCAGCAATATCTTCAGGGGTGTGGACATAGTTTTAGAGATACTGAGGTCATAAGTTAAAGCCTGACAAATCCTCACCAAAATTTAAATCTCTTCAGTTTAATCTTAAATGGATTTATCTGTTCGGTTTTGTTGGATTGAGACAGATATTCCAAGGAAATTCCCTCTGAAGAAGAACCACTGGCTAGAAACTAATCTAACTCAACCAAAGCTTTCTCAGAACTTTGACTGACGAGGATCGGAAACAAATGAATCGGCTCCAAACATGTATTTGGAGTTGTGGAAAAAAACAAAAAACTTACAGAAATGTTTTCATTCAGCGATTCAAAACTCTGCTGCTCTACATGTAGCCAAGAATGAGTTATTTATTTGTTTCTGTCTTGGCATGAGAGAACTCATTTCAACATTTTGCAAGCAGTAACTTTGTGGAGTCTGCTGTTGTTGCCAAGCAACTGCTTCTAAACAAAAAATCAAATAAATAAAATCTGCCAAACACATAACCCCACATAACATTGCATATTGTATTTTTTTGTTCATATGGTAAGTTAATTAGTTATGTGCTCTTACTCTGTGAGTTCACAGAAAGCATTCAGTCTCTGTTTTTAAACTTGCTAATATTACCGTCAGGCTACTGGGGGGTGCATGTGTGGGAGACGCCTGCAGCTTTGACGAGCAAAAGCAAAAAATAAGATACTGCAAAGATAACTCAGTCCACTGCTTGAATCTTAACCCTGACCCTACTTTTAACTTCCACCTTTGAACCATTCCTGGGTGAGAGCGCAGTAGAAAAGTAAGAGATTGCAAGTGAGAGGAAAGCAAAAGCTCAATAACTCTGGAAACATTGCATGTGTTAATTGGTTTGTTTTATTTGTCATATGTACATTAGCACAAGGTCAACATAACAGTGAAAGGTGTAGGATAAGCAAACCAAGCCACTCAGCACATCAATCCAGGCAATATAGTAACAACAAATACACAGAGGTCTAGAAAACGAGAAATGGAATTTTAAGATTTCAAATGGAAAATAAAAATGGGATCTTTTGCATGGTCTATGTACTGGTGCCTCTAGTTTTCACCTTTTAGGAACAGACATGGACATCATCACGTAGGAAAACGCAGCATGCTGACTTGCAGACAAAATGAAACCCAAGCTGCATGCGCGTTGGGGACAGAACAACTCAAATGTTTGCATCTTTAATGTGAAACTGAACTTTTTGGAGCTGTGGACCAACGTAGCTGTTTCACGACCTGTCATTAGATCGGGTTGTTTGAGTAAGAGCCAGACACTGTGACACCTTTTTTTGTTTTGGAATCTACACTAGGGTACCTCCTAAAATGGAAAAGTGACCGTGTTTCTCAAACTTTTTAAATCAACCTCCCAAAAGGTTAGAGGTGGGGCTCAGTTTAGTTTCATTCCTTTTTTTTTTCTTCTTACTAATCATCTGGATCTTCAGTTTGGCTTTTTCAACTATGAAAATAAGTTGATAGAAATCATTTCCAGAAGGTGACCGCTTGTAATGGTGAAAGAAAAAGTTTCCTCTGAAACTGAACATCACTTGTTCTGCTGAGAAGAAAGTGAGTCACCATTTCATACAGCTTAGTTAGTGTTTTCCTTTAACTGGAAATAAGCCACACCATACAGCATTAGTGCACCTCCCACGTCCTGAACACAGATGATCTTATTATCTGTCCACTGATAGCGCGACTTGTTAAAGCTCTTACTGCAACTGCTCATCTATCTATCTATCTATTAATCTATCTAAATAGCTGCCTAAACATCTATGACAGACATTCAGAAATCGCGTGGATGAGTGCATGTATTTTCTCACGCAGGTAGTAAGGGTACAGTAACACAGGAGGACAGGCAGGAAGCAGCGTGGGCAGCCTCCCTGTGTCACCGCCTGCGTCAGACCAGACGCCAGGAGGGAGTTTTCCACTGACGAAAAAGGCTGCGCTTCTCGGCAGTCTGCTACAGACAAGGGAAGCGCTTCAGCTGCCGCGGAGCCCCGTACGGCCGTCGCACGCAGACAATAGCACCGAGAGCTGTCTATATGCGGGGATAAGCGCTCTATTTATCCGTGCCATTTGGATTACTTCCACCGCTGTCCCATCGACTGTTTACCCAACGCTATTTGGTTCCTAATGGTGATCGGACACTTGAATTTGTGGTGAGTACACGCTGAATCGGGGGAGTTCGCTGCTGGGTTATTTAACACCGTAATTTATTTGTTAACCTCAGCGGAGAAGAGAAGCCAAATAGTTTGAATTGTCTTTTTTTTTGTTGTTTTTTTTTATTTCTTTCGTGTGTCGGAGACATTTAGATATAATGTTGTGTCGCTGAGTGAGAGAGGCTGTGACTGGTTGTTCTATTAAGGCTCTTTGTCGGATTTCTTTAAGAACACTTTACATTCAGTCGCTTAAGTTGACGCTTCATTGTGCCGACACGCTTGGACTCTCGTTAAAGTGAGTTGTTCAGATTTTCGTGGCTGTTTCACACACAGGTGATCACAGGCTGCTAAAGGGCATAGAAATTAAATAATTAGTTGACTTAAGGCGAGATTCCGACAATCCGCTTCATTCATTTATTGATTCCAAGGCATCGATCGCTGCTCGTAGGATTTTGGAAAACTTCCCAGTTCATATTACAGATTGCAGATTACGTTAGTGTGGGTTTTCGGTTGTGGGTACATTTATCTGAACTGTTTGATGAGGTCGGCTTTGTGTATTGAGCCCGTGTGTGGAGTTGTTCACCTCAGCGGTGCTGGTGCGCCTCTTGAAACGAGAGCGACTCCCGAAGGCACTACATCTGAGCCCACAGCTGACAGGGCTGCTGTCATTAGAATTAGCATTAATCATGAGGAATGATCGGGTCAGCAGGGAGAGACAGAGACGGGGAGACGGAGCGCCGGTTGGCCTCACTGTGCGCGTGTCCGACCCAGAATTCACGATTGATTTATTTTTATTTTTTTTCTGATTGATTGATTGATTGATTTTGATTTTTCTGGACGATTTTCGGCCACCTCGGGCAGGTGCCTCAGAGCCAGGTGCAGACACGGAATGTTGAGCTCTTCCATTGTCTGAACCGACAGTTTTCCACAGCAGCATGTGGCGATTTTTCTCCTCCCAATGAGTCGTTTTTCACTTAAGTGTAAGGAGTGTAAGTGTAAGGAGCAGCTGCGCGTGCTGGCTCTTTTATTTATTCATTGTTATAGCCTACTCGCCCGAAGCTGTGTATGAGTGCATTTTGCAGGTATGACACTGTTGTCTGAGGCTGTTATTTCTATTACCAGAGCGAGTTTAATCGTCTCTAGCGCGACCTCACCCGGATAATTTTTGGAATCATGTTTTCTGGAATTAGGCTACAGAGAGCTGAATGATCCTTTGTTTACTGAGGGGGGCATATATCACTAGATGCTGTGCATTTAATGTGGCGTGCATTTCCCAGGAATGTTGGAAGATGTTAAATAACTCGTTATATCCTCTTATATAACACATGGTTTCCTTTTCTTTTCTTTTTTTGCTCGCACTTTGTACCTTGATCCTTCAGAAAATGACTGACCTCTCGTGAAAGCTCCTGTAAATTACACCAAGGGAACAAAGGCTTTTGTGCAGCATTTAAGGGAGTTTAACACACAAGAGATATCCTCAGTGTTTATCATGCGATTCTGTATTCGGTTAACCTTGCTGTGCCTGCAGCTGTCAGACACGGCATAGATAATCTGGATGGCCACTTCCTGTGCTCTGCAGTGTGTGTTTCACAACCTCAGGAAGCATGTGCACACTTTTAGTATCTGCCTCCCCAGCTGGGAGAGGAGGCAGTAGCAGCAGAAAGCTGGGTTCAGACAAGGTTGTCTGTGCCTGCTTCATTTTGGTCACGCAGGATGGCCCCACGCTTTTGTGCCTAGAGACTAGAGAAGAGGAAGAGGAGGAGGAGGAGGAGGACGGGGGGGGGGGGGGGGGGGGGGGGGGGGGGGTTAGGAACAGGGTGCCTGCTGACAAGTCTCCAACACAGCAGCAGAACGCTCCCATCTGGCTTTGTCCTCTCCCAGCATTCCATGCAGCAAGTGTCCCAGACTGAAGCGCGACCCCTGAACTGACAACCTCCTCCTCCCTTCCTCCACACACACACGCACACACACACGCACACACACAAAGCAGAAAAGATTGTTTCAAGTTTGCTGAGTTTTTCATTTTTTTAAATTAGATTTTTTTTCAAACAGCCTACGCATTATGGTACTTGCATATCTTTCAAAGAATAAGAAAGCCAAGTTCTTCTTTTTGTTTTGATGTAGAAATGAGTAATAGCTTTTACAGGCAACGCCTGGCCATTCATGTTTGCCCTGCACAACAGATTACTGGCATGTGAGGTCTATGTGCAAGCTAATACCCTGTCAGGTGTGGCTATAGGAAAGGTAATCTGCCCAAGTGTCTTAAGGGAGTAGGACTTTCCAGTGGTTAGCGGTAGAAAACACATCTGGGTTAGATAGAGCCTGTGTTCTTCTCCCACTGTTTCAGCGGGAGTAGTGCTGCCAGAATGGAATTCCTGTGGCTTGGAGACATGACATTATTTATTTGTTTTCCACAATCCGTCCTCCTTCTTCCCACTACCTCTCCTTTTTGGAAACAGTGTGCGCACGGGTCGAAGCGGAGGAACAGAATGTTTCTGTGGCACAGTCACAGTGAGAACAACAGGCTCATAGAGGAGAAAGCAGGAGCTCTGCCTGCTTTGCTCCAGCAGGTGGAGCGCTTCTGACAAACCGCTTTACTTTAAGTAATGATACAGAGTTTCCCCCAGCTGTGCAGGAGCAGGAGTCCAACCCACCGTCACTTTGACAACTCTGATCAGTTACCTCTGAGCTGGAAGTGAGAGGTGCAATACCTCGAAGCCTGCAGGGGATGACCTGCCCAGACACAACTCCACACACGCAGGAAGACTCCCAGGCTCATGATTATCACATTTTATGAGCAGTCAGTCATTCAGACACAGCACCAGGTTGTCAGTGTGCCATGTAGATGCTCTCGGCGAGCTAAGATTAGCACAATTTGACGCTCCCACCCACAGTGTTATCAGCTGCAAAGGGGCTGGACAGGAGGCAAAGTCAACTGTGGCTTGTCCTGTCGGGCTGCAGGGCAGATGGGGGCAGTTCAAACAGGCTGCTTTGTTGACATTTGTGCACATTCAGGGATGTGTGTAAAGATAGAAAAAAATATTCCTCTGATCATATTGATTATTTTTGATGAATTTGGATGAGCAGAATTGATTGTCCATAACAGATTGTTCTACTTCAGAATCCTCTTCTTTTTTCTTTTTTTTTTTAAACAGGTTAACAAGTTGAGCATTATTATAGTGTAAGGTTTATTACTGCTTCTATTTTTATACTTAGTGTAGCCTTTGTTTACATCCTGATCTCCTCTGTTCACATAGTTCATGGATGTTTAATAAGCACTGTAAAAACTGTCCCCAGATGAGACGGAAGAGTGATTTTTGAAGTCGTATAACAGCCTCTTGTCGCATGTACCCAGATAATCTTATTCGACTGACACAGTTATGCATCTGACTTGAGCTCTGTAGTACTTCTGGTGACAAATCTCCTTGCCAGAGATTTATCTTCCCAACTCTGTGACAACTGACTGGGGAGCACCTCCGTGGATGTGTCCTTTATCTGGCTGCCTGTGTGCAGTTGATGGAATGACAGCGATGCATAATTTAGTGCGCGCTGAAAACATGCTGTGCTCCGTCTCTGGCTCGGCTGTCCGATCACATCCATTCTCCATTTAGAGCAGACATTCACAGACACTGCCTTCTTGAGAAGCCAGCTCTGAATTCCTTCTCTTTTATTTTTGTTCTTGTGCTCCCTCCACGCTTTTGCAAATAAGTAATAAGCAATACGATGTCCTTTTTACCCCTGCCTCCTTATTCCGTCCGCTCTCCATGCTCTATTGGCCTTTTTCTGTGGGTGCAGCGGCTGAGAGGCTGCAAAGCCCTAGATTGACTACATGCCGTCCCCTTGCCAGGATTAACCTCTCACCATTGTTTCTGCCCGTTGAACAGGATTAACAAATCAATGTGTCAGGTAGACTGCAGTCAAGAGACAATGACCCAATTCTGACACCACTGTCCCCCCTGCCTCCCACCTCTCTCCCTCTCTTCCCCCTTCTGCCTCACTGCAGCTTTTAATTAAAAAGACTTTGCTTAGCTGGCTCTATGCATTCCCTTGAGGATGCCTCACAGCTTTGTTTTCCTTTTTTTTTTTTTTTTTTTTTTTTTTTTTAAGCTGAGAATTGGGGATGGGAAATGATGGCAAAAATGCAAGGTGAGCCCCTTGTGTGTACCTCTTTTTATTCCCACACAGAAATGTGAACAGTAGGCTGCTACAGCATTAAGAACGCACACATAAGCAACAGATGCTGCATCCAGGTGTTTGTAAATTGTTTCAAGGCAAATCCCCTGATGTGATATGAGGAGCTGCGGAAGGCATTTGGAGATTATTTTGCACTCAAACACGGTCATGGCTGGGAATGTAGTGGCTTCTTTTCTCATTGGTTCTGATTGGATCTGGAACAGACTGAGGGTGGCTACTGTGCGGTGGAAGCCTTTTTTTTTTGTTTCACAGATAGTATGCGCCACCGTGACCTATTGCAAGGTGATTCATTCATCATACGTGCACTGGGAACAACAATATCTGACAGCAGCAATAACAATAACTCCCCCCATGTACAGCCACAAAGCTGCCCCGCACTGACCATACGGAGATGTCATCCGCTTGCCCTTGACTCGAACTCTGCCTTATCTTTGTCAAAAAGAAGCCTCGGTTTTGCATAATTGGCCCCTGTTTCATGATGAAAATGACCCCCTGCTTTTAAACCTGCTTAGGTATTTTTCCTGTTCTTCGAGTGCTAACTCTCGCACAATAGTTGGTCAAGACAAGGCCAGCATACAGGTCACACGTGGAGTAGAAGGGCCTGTAAAGTTACAAGAGTTTTCTGAGTCAGCTTATCTTTGGCATGTTAAGGAGTGGTGATGACAGTTTAGTTTGTTGATGTGACTGCACAGTGTTTGTGTATCTGAGCCATGTTCTCTCAAAGAACTGACATAGTTAAGACTTAGATTTAGCCTGCTGCAAACTTAAAGATCCCCATTCTGCAATTATCAAACAAACTTACCTTTGATTGTGAAGATTTCAACTAAATTATAGGTTTTACCAGGGAAATGTTTGAACAAACGCCTCTGAGAATAACCAAAAATTGAGGTGGATACGTAACTTGCTCAAGCTGGAGCAGCTGTAAATGATTTGGCTGTGATTCCATTGACAGTAAACAGTTTGATGGTGAAATGATCTCTTTATGGTTAAAGTAAAAGCCTCCTTTCCCATCACACATCATCATAGGGAGTGTCTCCGCTGGAACGGAGCCCGGTCATGCCTTCCCTCTCCCCACACTTCCTTCCTCCCTCCACCCTGCTTGTGTAAAGCTCCCAGTCCCAAACTGAGATGATGATGACCCGTCCTGCCTTGCAACTGCCATTGCCTTGCACTTCTCAGAATTTGGGAAGAGTTATGTGACACTTTAATACACTGTAATATTAATAATAAAACACACAAGCAATCACCCTCGTTCTCACTGGGGTTTTAATTTTTCATGAAAGATATTTCTGTTCTGATCTAGTTTGCTGGAAGTGCTCGTGTTTTGAGATACTTATTCAACTTACTGAGATAAGAATTGCAGGAAAGTGAAGAGATTTTACAGATATGGGGTATTATTTCTGAAGATTAGAGAATAAATGGCATTCCTTCCTCTCAAGAGCATTAAAGGATGAGGATCTTTTTTTTCTCAATGCCTGTCTCTCTCAAAGGATTGATTGTTTTTTATTGCTGAACTAGCAGTCTATCTCATGGGAGCTGTGAAGAAATGCAGGAGTTGCATAACAAAGCATTTCATCTATGTGTAGCTTACATGTGTATGTATGTATGTATATGTATATATATATATATATATATATATATATATATATATACATATGATGAGCTCCGAGTGAACACATAGCGCTAAGTGGGACAAGTGCCAAATTTCCTCAGGCCTTGGCCTGTTTATTTGAATGTGACAGCTGTCTGAAGAGAATGATTTAAATGTCTCCAGCTAGATGATTGGGTCACCTTTGTTTGGTCTTCGTTTTCTATAATCGATGCATTTGCTCAGCTGATGGGATTTGCAGGAGGGTGAAGGGTCCAGTAATTGTTGACTTAGGCAAATAGGACTGATTGATTGCTTCCTGTCCCACTCTTGGCTGAGTGCAGCACAAGAGTTGGATGCTTGCAGTCTCTCACATGGTGAAGCACAAGACACAGTGGTACCAATGGCCTTCTAGTGTGTACAGATTCTTCCATGCAACATACATATGCTGCCAGATTTTCAATTGAACAAACTAAAGCTTGAGTTCTTTTTAAAGAAGTATTGATCATTCTCTAATAACCGCTGTCTCTGCTCCTCCCTGTAGATTGTTCACACTAACGCCATGAGTGGGCCTCACAAGAGGAAGTTTGAGGAGGTGGATGAGGACCCATTCTACTCCTCTCCCTCACCCTCTTCCCTCTCCTCCGCCTGCTCGGGCTGGGACTCGGAGGGGGAGAGCTGCTACTCGGACACCCTGGATTCCACTCCCAGCAATCCCAGCTCCCCAGCAACGAATTTTAGCAGTGAGTGTTCTCCTCTCGTGATAATAAATCACACTTTTTTTTTTTTTTAATGCATCCCCTCACCTTGTCTAAAACATCCGCTGAAGCTCTAATACCAACCCATAAAAATAGGGGAGAGGTGAAGGAATTTATGCAGCTGGCAGTCCATGAAACACTTTGGAGAAATGATTTCAGACTTCTGCCGTGAATACCTCTTTTGATTTCATGCCTTAAAGCTGCAAGATGGCTAATCGCATTATGCAGTGGCTGCTCACCTTGGCTCCATCTCCACCTCCCTCCTGGAGTCTTGCAGACAGTCACGGCCTCACCTTTCCTTTAGAGAGGTGGGTCGAGCAGCTTCAGGGTGTTTCTGTCTGGACCTGGATGCGCCTGCCAGTCTTTAGGGGACCTGAAGCCATTTTGGAGAGGAATTGTGTTGTACGGGAGAAGGGCAAGCCGTTGTGAGGTTTCCAGGATGGTGGGGCAGGAAGCCAGGAAGAGAAGCATGGCAGATTGCCAAGGCTGGAAACACACAGCGCCTTGTCTGAAGCCCGGGCGTGCACCCAGCACAGGTGCTGAAAGAGGTTGGGTGAAGGGATAGAAAAGAAGGGGGGCACAGTCAAGAAAAGAGGCAAGCACACACATCATGAAGAGCTTATAGAGTGGACTATTATGATCTGGTGTTTGTGTTGGATTGAAAGTTGTTTGCCATTGTGAAGGGAAGGAGGGGGGGTGGCAGTCTGCAAAGCTATCTTATTCAGAAGCAGTAGGAGATGGTGTCATTTGTCTCCTGTGAGTATCATAAGCCTGACTGGATTTGATGGTTGACAAACTGAACCTGGCAGTTTGTTTCATCTGTATTACCCCTGGCAACAGATCAAACAGCATATTCAGGCTATTTAATGCTGCTTACCTGTGTTGAGGTAAAAGGTTATGTTTCCTCCTCTGTGCTTCAATTATTACACCAAGTAGATCCATTTGTTCATATGACTTATGGCACTTTTGAGGCCAGTTGTTCAGGGTGTGTTGCAGTATTGCAACTTGGCAAAGAAAAAGGGACTCCACGAGGAGTTCCCCGCCACATAAAGGTAATGACCACCATATGTAATGGGGATTACCAACCATTTTCTTTACACACAAGCTCACATAGAAAAATGGCTCTTGCAGCACAAACACTGGAAAAAGTTGCTTGTCTTTAAGAGAGGCTCAAAAGTTAAATATTCCTGGATGGAGGACGTGGAATTTATACTAAAGCTTGAATAATTGTTGGGCTTTTTTCTTGCACATATGGTTCCACTTTGATTCCCATGTGGTTTTATGGCATTTTATTGGGCATAAGTAGAAAGGTAGCTCATCGAGGTTGGTCCTGAATTGTTTAACAGAAAGATGACCTTTGACTCTTGGTCATTTGTGGGGATTGTCAGCTTCCAGAGAGACCAGGGTGGGCAGGTTTTATTCCTGTCCACACTTCCACCCTCCACCCCATCTGGAAGCCTCAAGCATTTACTCACCACTTTGTGATCCTGGCCGCTCTGCTTCCTCCACTGTGTTGGCCACCAAAGGGAAATTCCTGGGCTGGGCGGTTTTTATGTCACACAGTAGGGCAAGAAACAAAGCTAGATGGATTCCCAGTAGTTTAGGTTTCATTTTACAGGATGTAAGAGTGTTAGACACCTGTTAGCAGTGTTTTTTTAAAATGGGTACATGATAAAGCCAGGGCAATGAATCAGAGAGGTGTCCTTTTACAGTCTCTTCAGCAGCATTTGCATGCATCTCAAGGCTTCAGGTGGTGGGGAATTATGCCATCTAGTGGTGCAAAATAATGCAACATCGCCTCTCTTTTATAAAAACTCCTTTCTTGTATGTATTCTAACTCAACTTTTTGTTCATCCACAGCAACATCCATACTCAAGAAATCCAAGAGAGCACGACGGGGCAATGTGACATTTGACCAGGTGACGGTGTTCTTCTTCCCTCGGTGCCAGGGCTTCACCAGTGTTCCCAGTCAAGGAGGATGCACTCTAGGCATGGTGCAGCGCCACAGTGCACTCCGCACGTACACACTTGCGGAGTTTGCTGCGGAGCAGCGGCTCCTGCGGCAAGTAAAAGTCCTCAACAGACTTAGGGAAGAGAAGCTGGAAGCTCTCAAACTTAAGGTGAGAGATGTAAAAGTTTCATCCAAAACTAAACTCACTCATTTGCCCAATGCAACAGTTGAACACAGTTGTCTTCTTTGCTTCAGTTGACAAAGAATGGGACCCAGGAAAGCGAGGAAGCGGATCGACTGACTGTAGACGACATCCCTGAGCAGGACATCGACATCAGTGGAGCCAACCTGGATGAGGGCTCTTTCCTCCAGCCTTATCCATCTAAACGCCGCTATGCACTGCTCAAAGCAACTGGCGTGAAGAAGATTGACAAGGAGGAGAAGTGGCAGCTGCATGAGCTGAGGATCTCCAGGGAGAACTGTGGTTGTGACTGCCAGGGCTTCTGCGACCCTGAGACATGTAGCTGCAGCTTGGCTGGCATCAAATGTCAAGTAAGAGCCAAAAAAAAACTAAAATCTCAGCACCCAGACATAGTACACCTGAGAGTTTCTGTTACATGACAAAGCATCTAACATCTCCCTTCTGCCTCTCGTAGATGGATCATTCTTCTTTCCCATGTGGCTGCACCAAGGACGGCTGTGGAAATACAGAGGGTCGCATCGAGTTTAACTCCACACGGGTACGGACGCATTACATCCACACTATCATGAAGCTGGAGCTGGAGAAGAGACTGGAAGAGCAGTCTAGTGAAGAGGAAGAGGAAAACACAACAGGTGCTGCTCCTCTACCGGTAGTGCCCTCCTTCCCCTTTAACTCAGAGCTGACAGTAGCTGGGGAGAACAGTTGTAGCAGTGACATGACAGACTTATCGGACTCTTCAGGTCAGAGTGAGGACTCGGAGGCAGGCGAGAGTCGATGTGAGCATCAAAGCACCCTGGATGTCGACGAGAAAGGCCTGAGCCGCATACTTTGTTTCAGTGACACAGAGAACTCCTCAAGAACTAGTGGAGATGGTGGGGATAAGAACTGTCAAAACACGTGTTGCCCAGATGTACAGCAAGAGCAACGGCAGCCATCCACGGAAGCGTTTAGCAGCTTTAGCATTGTGGACTTTGCTGATGAGAATGACAACATAGACGCTGCATTGTTGGACTCAGAGGACAATTACACAGACAATCGAGTAACAGCCATTTCAGAACTTTTGGACGAGAATGCCAACCAGGGAAACGCCCTTTTCCACAGTAGTAGTGTGCCACGCACACCTTCTCCCACCATTGATCGCTCTGCGAGCTATAACATGGACCTGAGCCTCTCCTCTGAGTCAGACCTGGAGTTCTTTGATGGTTTCCCTTGTTTGGGGCCCAGCTCGCTCTACAACTCCCTCAAGGAGTATGAGCACATGGACAACTTTTTTCAGTTTCAGTTGCCAAGTTACCCCAGTTTCCCTGCAGCGAGTGACCCCGGGACCTGCCTCCTGGAGTCACTGATCGGCCTTTCAGAATCTGTACCTGAACCCCCTGCAACATTTACAGACAATCAGCTGATGGAGGAAGCCATGAAATTGTCTGTGATGGAGTCTGTGAAAGTTTGACTAAATATGTGGACAGTGTAATAAAAATAAGGGTTTGGAAGGAGGCTAAAAATGCACATAAGATGTCAACATGTTGGAGGAAGCTGTGATTTCCCTCTTGCCTAATAGATTCTCAGATTCCAGACTTGCCTTCAAAATGTTAGCAAAGCAGTTTGGGATTAATCGCTGTGTGAGATGGCAGCTAGTGTTAAAAGTGGGAAAAAAAAGATCAATTTGACCAGGCCTGTAGAAACCAATGATGGCTCTCAATTCCTAAGAAAGCTCTTTTAACCAAACCAAGATCACCAACCGTATGCTTGACAGGAAGCAACCTTAACTGTGGCCAGGTTGGGAGTCTCAACACAGCTGAATGTGCACCTCAGGGAAATTTTTTCTAGCTTTCTAGCTTTTGGAGGCAATGTATGGTAACCTTTGCTGTGATGGCCTTCATACGAAACCCGAGACAAATTGCAACAAAGTCCTGTTTGTGTCCTCCCTTCGGGCTCGCACCCAGACGACTCGAGCAAGTGAGCTCCTGGCTGTGTTCAATCCTTAAGCTAGTGGATTTTTTTTCCTAAAGATCTAACCAAAGGGTCTTATATGGTACAAGGAAACTAAAAAATCTTCTCTGAAAGCTCCTCGATCAGCACTTTATCTGTGAAGATAGTTATGTATGCATAGGCATTGTTTTGGTCGTATGGGATGGATTCAACAGTTCAACGCTAAATTATGGAGTTTCTTATTTATGAGCCTGGCAACTAGAATGAATGCTCGCACCTAAAAGCTGTAGCTGTGTTATCTTTATTACTTTTGTTTAAATTATTTCCTTTGATTTTTTTTTTTTTTTAATTTATTTCAAATGAAGCCTCCTTTCTTTCATTCAAGCAGCACTGTGGTTTGTTCACCTAAAAGTGCAATCTTCCTTCCTTTTTTTTTTTCTTCCATATCGCATTAAGGCATTGTTACTGGAAATGGGACCACAAGTCCATCAGAAAGTATTTAATATCTATTCTCTTATACGTTTAACATTTTTTTCTAAGTTATTCTGTCATGATTTCATTAGTTATTTAATTTAAGACATTTTGGAAATAACATGGGCTGTTGTAAAGTTTACTGGATGTGCCTGTTTATCAGGGGAGCCACGCCTGCCAGTGGTGTGTGCACAGTGCTTCCATTTAAGCTTTGGGACTGAAAACTGTGGATTCTCCCTAATCACTGAAACAAAAATTATGGATCTATTGTATCGCTGCCTATAATATAAGCATAGAAAATTACACTAATATTTTGTAACTAATTTATGTAGGATGACAAAAGAATTCTAATCACTGACAAATTGAATATTTTATTAAGAGAGCGAAATGAATAATTTTCAATCTGGGACAACCTTTGTAATATATGAATTGTAGAGAAATATATACTTATGAAGGTTATTGCTCTCCTGCATTCCGAAGTATTTTTTAAAGGTTGGATATCTTAAATGCCACTAAAACTAAGTAAACTGCAAAGATCAATTTGATTGTACTCAGAATTTTTTGGAAGTCTGTGACTTAAAAACATGTTATAAATTACACATGTGAAGGGGTTTTGTGGATAAAAACTGCATATATTATACAATTTTTATCGCTAACGCAAAACCCTCAAATTTGAAGAGTTGCCTCATTAATTACAGAACATGACCTTTTTCAGAGGTGATTGTGCCATCACCTGTGTGTAAAAGTTGAGGGACACTAGAGAGTTGATGTACATATCTCACCCCTTTCTACAGCTGTTTCAACAGCCTTTCCGGACCCTTTTGAAATTATGCATGCAGGTCCTGTTTGTTAAAACTTCTTCTGATTAATTGTATACTTTGAAAAGTGCAGATTGCACATTGGAAATGTATTATTCGCTTTTTGCCTTTTTGATTACTTTGAAATCCATCCAATATATGTTCTTACGCTGTGAAAAGGGCACTACTTTTTTGCAAGCAAACTTTTGTTTCTCTTGTACAAAACGTCAAATCTCATGAAGAAATGGCAACAGTGAGTGTTTATCAGTGTAATGTATTACAGTACAGTATATTTTTGTTTTCAAAAGAACGTGTCTTACTTTTTTGCCTTTTGTGTTGTGCATATTTCTGCTTGAAAGGTCCTGCAGAGCAAACAAAGCTGCTTTATTTTTTACATATTCACACATTAACCTGCTGTTCAAAAACAGTTTCTTTCATCTAAGCCATTTTGACAGCTTGTCCCTCCAAATAATAATAAAAAAAATCATTTTGTAAATGCTTTATTGTGTTTTTTGTCATGTGTAGTTGAAGTAAACTGCAGGGTAAGTCACTTTAGCAAAAGGAAAGGAGTGGCTAAACGCATTTTAGAGCTAGATGATTTATTGGTTCATATTTAACATACTTAACATATTGTCTATATAGAGCTTTAACCAGAACTTTAAATCTCTTCTACATTAGTGAGGTCAGAAGTGGAGGACAGGAGGGAACACCAGTACAGCTGCTTCTAAACATCATGTAAACGTTTTACTGTTAAAGATAACCATCATTACTTATGTTATTTTTTACAAAAGCCCACTTTAAAATGATGCAATGCTGACCACCACCACAAACACATGGCCCCAAATTCCAGACGAGAAGGAAATGTCGAGTCCACGACGGCATATAGCTCATATTTGGCAACAATTGGGGAAGTTTGGTTCTTGTTAGCACATTTTTATTTTCCAAGGAAAACTTTGTACAAATCTTTCGGTTTTCCTTGAACATAACAAAGACTTTTTTTCTGTGGAACAAAAGTTTTTTTTAGTCTGATAGAGGTCCATCCCATGTGATCTTTGGTCTAAAACATCCCTTGGAATTTTCCATCATCATGGCAGGTCAGAAGATCAGAATTGTAACCACAGCCTTTTGCTGTGTTTTGTATACTGTAAACTGGTCATATGCCAAGCACACACCAACACTGCATGCATTCATAAAGAAATGCATTTCTGAGACTGTGGGGAAGTACAAGAATTGATATGCATCAAGAGGAATGTCATCTTGGTTCACTAAAACACGGCTTACTTTCACCACCTTTTGGAGAGTTTAAGAACTACAAGTAAAGCGTGAATTGCAAGCTTGTGAGTTTTATTTCATAGGGTCCAGCAGAAAATTTGAAGAAAACCTTCCGTGGTTTAAAGATTTTGTTCCATGGTCTGAAGAATAAAATAAATAATTCAATGGATTTTTATGAATAAATCTGACAATCAGGCTGGCTGTATGATGTTAAACAGAAAGGCTTCAGGGTGCTTACTGAATATATCCAGTTGAAAAAGGATGAAACTCTGGTGAAGACAGTTGGTTTAGACACTTGGTTGCACATGCCGGATGGTCCATAACTGACAACACCGTGGACCACCCAGGCTCCATCGGTGAAGCAGCTCAGGGGACCTCCAGAGTCACCCTGAGAGAGGCAGCAATGAGAGCAGAGCATGCAGTGACAAAGAGGTCAAAACCTCTCAGCATTAAAGTACATGATGCTTTAGATTATACAGCATTAGACGTTTTTTTTCCATTTGCCTGCTGCAACTTTTTTGGAAATGTCCTTTTTTTCTGTTTTCTGTACCTGGCAGCCTGATATGACTCCGTCCCCTCCAGCACACACCATGGTTTTCAGAGCAATGTTGCCCCACCACTCAGGCTGAGAGCACACCGAATGTTCCACCACATTGATGGGAGCCACCTGCAGTTTGTCGGGGGAGCTTCCTATGTCTGATTTGGTGAAGACAGAATACAGAAATATCGTCACCGAGAGTCTTTTTAAGATGTACACATGGTCCTATGCGCGTACTCACGGTCCATAGATCCCCAGCCTGTGATGTAGCAAGTGAAGCCATGAGGCAGCGTCTGCTCAGGATACGGAAGGTTGGCGATTTCTACGTAGCCGTTGTAGTACACAGGATTGGCCAGTTTCAAGAGAGCAATATCATTCCTGAGACAAATATCAAAACATTTTTGTATCATTTAGAAGCAGTTTATCAATAGCCTCAAGCATGACAACTGACTCAGAGTTTAAATGAAAGTAAGGATATTCTACTTGTGAAACTAGTGATGCAGGAATAACTCCAGAGATCAGTGTGACTAGAAACTGATTTAAAATGCATGTTTTATTGAGAGTTAAACTGAAATGCTGCATCTTTACCCATGGGCAAGATAATTGTCCCAGTCAGGATGGACAATAATTGTGTCCACACGGATGAACTGCTCACTGCCGTCATATTCAAACAGGTTATACTCACCCACCACCACACGGTAATTATTAGGATCCATGCTGAGAGGGACAGAAGTGGGGGGAAAAGCAACATTTAATAGGGATTACATACACTCATTTATCCAACTCTGCTCATACTAGAGTAGATTTCTAAGGTGTTACACGTGACGGCCTGAACCTGAGGATACAGTGAGCTGCCGTCATGATGTGGAAACTATCGACGATGGTTCCTCCACAGATGTGGTAGAAGTTACCGTCATTGAACGAATCAAACTGGAGAGACGCCTGAGATAAAACAGAGGAGGAGATCGGGCAGTCACAACATCTTATTTTCACTGCACGATTATCATGGCCAAAAGCAGTCACTGTAACCCTGTAGTTGAAATATCAATGGCAAACTTGATCAGATACATTGATATCAGAGTAATGCATCTTCCTTTTTTTGTTTCTCCAATTTTTGTCTCCTTTTTTGGCAATAGAATTACACTCAAATTTTAAGTGAAGGAAAGAGAAGGGAAGCTTGCATAAAGATGTTGATTTGTTCATGTTTACCGCACTGATATTTCTGCCACCCCTGTACAGAAAATATTCAATGATGCACAGCTTTCTGCTTTACCTGCCATCTCCAGGTGTTGGGTTTAGCATCACTGCCACCTACGACCCTCTCATTGTGCACATTATGGTTGAAGGGTTGTTCAGCACAAATGAGCCCTTTTGCGCATACATGGATGTACACAGAAGACACAGAGGTTAAATGGACGTTACCAAAAAAATCACAAATGCCAAAAGCAAGGTATGTTGTCCTTTATGTTGATATATGTCATCACAAGCTTACCAATGCAGGACATAAGAAGCACGAGACGAATCATGTTGGATGACTGATGACTAGGTGTAGTTTGTTTTAAACTATTTATATCAGTTTCACACCAAAAGACCTTCAAAAAGGCCCTCAGCATTACGTCGATGTGAGGTCACCTGACCTGTCAAAATCAGCTGTAAATGTTTGTCATTCCTCACAGAAACAACACAATATCTTGTTGACCTGGTGGAAGTGGAACAAAGTAGAGAGGCATGATGTTTGTGTAGATGTCAGCCCCAAAACGATGTGCTCAAAATCACGTCATATTTGACATATTTGTATCTTTATGCGCTGGTTGATCTTTGTAAAACCAAGAGAACTTAAGGCTTATCATCCTGTATTATCATGGTGGGGGAAAGAACAGGTGTACTCACAGTGAAACAAAGTCAACTGAGCCATCTGTGTAACGTGTGAGTCACACAGAAAAGTTCCAGCAGATAACAAATCAATCCACCAAGTCAGCAGTCAATGTGAAAAAAACAATGTTCCACAGTTGTGACATTATCAAACAACAAAGTATGAGCCGCAGATGTAAGCTTATTTCAGTAGCATGACACAGATGTGCAACTGATACAACTTATTCCCTCATTTTGGGTTAGGGTTACTTCCAGTTTTTTTATACTTCATTCCTCTGCTCCTCCAGATTCAAAGCAACATAGTATTTTATGACTCAAGACTCAAGACCATATTTCATGTGAAATACCAAAGTTTCACTCTCTCTGCTGTTCAATTACGAAAATTTGCTGACTTTACTCTGAACGGGTTTTCGTTTTTGATTTGACAAAACAAGCATCGTGATCATGTCACCTCAACCGCTGAGACCATTCTTCTAATGTCTAAAAACCAAACGACCAGGTGGTTGAGAAATGAGTCATCTTGTCAATTCATGGTGAAAAATTTTCATTATTTTCCATTTTCATATGAAGAGTTTACTTTTTATCACGTTAAGTACAGTTTCACATTGCGTACCTCTACTTTAACCGACCTTGAATGTCCCACTCGCCCCTGTTTGACAGAGCGTTTTTCTCCCCACACTGACTATACTCTGTTTTATCTGTTTTACTCTGAGCCATCTTTTACACTTGCTTCAGGTATGTAATGCTTAAAGTGAGTGTGTGTTTAGCCGCTGCTCTCCCCAGGTTTGATGCTTTTACCGTAAGGTAATGTCTCGAAAGAAAGGAAGAACATCAATTATGAATAGGCTATTGCCTCAAAGAATTTTCAGAAATACACAGAAAAATACATTTTTGTATTGCCTTTTTTAGTAGAAAATGTTAAATTATTCAATGCACGATTTATACTTGTAAGGAGTGTTCTTATATTTGTTTTTTTCTTCCTTTCTGAATCAGATGATAGATCATAATGCCTGTAGTGTTGTCTGTTACTAAGCAACCGCGGTGAACACCCGGTCAGGACGGCTAATCGAATGTAGCTTTAATGCTCTGCTAATACACTGTGGAGAGGGGAAAAAGCGACAAAACGAGCTCGATTTTTCTGTTATCTTTATTTATTAGCTTTGTCTGGCTCTTTTACTCTGGCTGTTAACCTACCCCTGCCGCAAATGTTAGCTACTTCGGAGTCCTTTGCATGTGATGACTGCCAACATAGCTCTACCTCAGTGACATTTAGTCCGAACTGTAACCGTTGAAGGCAATGGGGCTGCCGCAAAGCTCGTTTCTGTCGGACGGGGGAAGTAACAGTGGATATCACATCCACGGGGTACGTTGTGACGTCTAGTACAAGGTTATACAGGTTGTTTGAATGGGAACGTACCCATTTAAGGTCGTCGACTTGCTAATTTGTGCAACAGTAATCTGTGGACAGCTGGACATGTTACTTTCTACATGTGGTTGTAGTAAAACCGTGGTCAGCTCGTGGTATCCGCCCATGATGAGGTGGCATTTGGCACACACCCAAGACATTTAGCTTTTCTCAATGGTGGAAATGTTTAGCACGCACTGTAAAAACTTATACTCGGGATAAATGCTAAAGTTACAGAAAAACGTATCACTTTGTGAGTAACCTGAGACGTGCCATGTTTCACATAAGCAGGAGCTCCAAATTCACACACTGCGCAGTGCCTGAAGTGGACGCACGGGGGCGACAACGTGCCAAGAGACCGACCCAACCTCTAAACGTGTTGTTTCAAATTTCAGGTTCAGGAGGACTCACCTGCTCTGAGGGCTGGGCTGGAGCCCTTCTTTGACTTCATTCTCTCCATAGGAAACAACAGACTTGTGAGTGAACTTATCTGTGTGCTAAAATAAGAACAAATCAGGTTTTCCTGTGCAATACATGGTCAAACTTGTCATTTAATTTCTTTCATTTGGCTCTGAATGTGAATTGAGTTGGGGATTTAAAGGATAAGTTTAAGGAATATGTATTAGAAAAAAAGGGGCATCGAAGTAGCTATTTAATGAATGAACAGTGATCAGTTCAATCTTTCATAAATATTTGATGTGGAAGTGCTTTGTAATGACACAATGAATTTCACAGTGTTAAAGATATGTGTAAAGTTGTTAAAGACCTTATAAAGCAGGAATCAGCCTTTGTAAATGCCATTTGTTTACACTCTTTTTTGTCATTTTGCTATATCATTGTTGTGATTGTTTGGCATGTGGGACACCAAAGGCAAATGCCAGGATTCATATTACTATTTGATTTGAATAGAGGCCTTACCTTTAAGCAGCTGCCGCGTCTTTGTTAGGCCTCACTGCTGCCAACTTATTTTAAGAGTTTGTCTTTTTCCATATTAAAATGTTACATATTACAGTAGGAAATGTGGCCCTACAGTCTGCTGCAGAAATGCCGTTTTGTTTTCTCACTAAAGCCGCCTTCGCACCGTCATGTCTGAATTGGCTCACATTCCTCTGTTTCCCCAGAATAAAGAAAGCGACCTGCTGAAAGACCTCCTGAAGGCCAACGTGGAGAAAGCTGTCAAACTCGAAGTGTACAGCTCAAAAACCCAGCGTGTGCGGGAGCTTGAGGTGACGCCCAGTAACATGTGGGGTGGCCAGGGTTTGCTGGGCGCCAGCGTCCGCTTCTGCAGCTTCGAGGGAGCCAATGAGAATGTGTGGCATGTGCTGGTGAGTAAAGCCTATTCTTCCTCCTCAGGCTGCATCTGGTAACATCTGGCTGTCATGTAAAATACATTACTGGCAGATTTGAGGTGGTGGTCTGTGCATTCTCCCTTTGTTTTGTTTTGTGTTGTATTAGTGCAACAGCTGCTAAACAAATCTGTTATTTCCTTGTGCAAAAGTATAAATGAAGCCCTAATTTAGTTTGATTTCCTCATTGGTCTTGATTTAAAAACACCACTTCCCCTTTTTTAGGATGTGGAGGCGAACTCTCCCGCAGCTCTAGCCGGCCTCATTGCTCACAGTGACTTTATTGTCGGAGCTGACCAGGTGTTACAAGACGTAAGATTTCTTGTCTTCTACTTTTATTTGAATACAGAAATGGCTTATTTGTACCTTAAGTGACCAAAAAACTCTGCAAACTGATATTTATGATCTCTTCTGGTCCAACACCTGCAGTCAGAAGATTTCTTTTCCTTGATTGAGGCCAATGAGGGGAAACCTTTGAAGCTGTTAGTTTATAACACGCAGACTGACCAGTGCAGGGAGGTGTTGGTGACTCCCAATGGAGCATGGGGAGGAGAGGGAAGGTTCGTATGTATTTTGCCTTCAAATCGAAGTATTTATGGTTGAGCCCAAAATTACCAAAAGCAGGGGATCCATTCCAAACTTGGATCTTTTGTGAATTCTTTTTTGACCAGTAGGAGTCTTCTGGCTGGAAATTGTATAAACAAAAAAATAAATGTTAATGTTCAATGTTAATAATTCCTTTGTAGGGCTGCATCAGATTAGGAAAATATGCAATATCATTGTTGAATATTGCAATCAGGTAGCCCAATTTTCGATATATTGTGTAGCCTCATTTATATTTCTATATGTATGTAAATACTGTATATTTTGGAGTATTTTTAATGAAAATGCTACAACCACAAACTAATTAAAATACCTTATTTTACCTAGGGAGACAATATTTTCTAGCCTTCAAATCAGCTACGGTTTTCTAGCGTTTTCTAGCCCATAACCAGTCAGTTGCAACTCGGGGCTAAAACCGAGAGGTCATCGAGGGCTTCCGGTTGAACACTGTCCCCTAACAAGTTAGAGAATGACTCCATCAAAATCCACATCCAGCCACAGCAGCATGGAGCGTGATCAAGAGGCACAAAGAGTTCTTCATTGTATAAAAGTCTGTCATAACTTAGCAGGAAGCCAAAAATGACGCATGCTCTGAGGGCGAATGCTGGAGCCAGAGGTCAAGGAAAAGCCAAGGATCATCTTCTTGATGAATCTGTGCCGTTCTGTTGCACCAGCATGGTCTCCATGGATGACAACCAAGGATGGCTCGCCTCCCAAAGGCAGACGCTCCTCGCATTTTCAGAAGATAAACGGAAGCTTTTTTTCTCTTTAAATCACTTTCTTTCTCATGGACATTGTGGCTTTCATTTGGTGAAAGAAATTAGAAGCTTTCCCCACAGCGGAGCATGATGGTTGAAAGTTTGTTTTTTCTTTCTCCCCCCTTGCCTCTGGGCCAGGCAACCTCGTCAAAATATCAGTGTAGTGGAAAGGGAACTATTCTTTCATTGTGTGGAGGAAAATATGAGGTTTGCATGGCACTTTCTGAAAAGACAACAATCCAAAATGTAAAACCAAAATAGTCTAGAGTTGGGTTCGCGTCAGTATCCTCAGCAGGTTCCACACCCAAATCCCACCCAGAATTTGAGGGGGAAACTAAAGCCTTTCTGGCCTAAAAGACCTGGAGGTTGTCACAAGAAGCAGCTTGTTGTTAACATTGTTTGTCCCCAGTTTATATCATTTTCAGTCAGAAGAATCTGTTTTTAAAATTAGATTTCCTTAAATTTCCTGAATAATCTGGACTCTTGGCTATGTTAGAAACACTTTGCAATTGGTCACTCTGTCACCAGTGCATGTGTGGATATAGGAAACAGCTGCATTACTCTCACCTTTTTCCGTGCTGCGTCTTAGCTTAGGCTGTGGCATCGGCTATGGCTACTTGCATAGGATTCCAACTCGTCCGGCCCAGCTTAACGCCCAGAATGAAAGTGTTCTTCAACCAGAGGTCACTGACAGCGGTGAAGAGGTAGCTTCAGTTGACCGCACCGAGGTACAGGTTATCACATATTTCTTTTGTCTTATTTATGGCCTTTTGCTTGATACAGACTTTAAAATCTTTTGTCCCTTCAGGTGCCTTCTGTGGCTGAATTTAGTCAATCTAGTGAATCAGGTTTGAATCAAATCGGAGGAGTTGGGCAGAATCTGAGCATAATGTCACCTGCACAGCAGGCTGCTGACCTGGGTAACCAGATCTAATCTAATGACATATTGATCTTATTCACATTTTGTGTGTTGTCACCCAGAATAATCACCATTTGTGTCGTGCTGTTTTCAGATGTGTCCGCCCCCCCTGAAGCTGTGGCTTCAGATTTGTCAGACGTTGTTTCCACCAACGACGAGGGCCACAGCTCCACGTTTGCTAATTACGGGCATGACACGGGTGATCAATGTAGCTTGGGTAGGCGCTTCGCTCATGATTTAATTGTGCATGCGAATAGAGCAATTACGTGTTTATGATGCCATCTTGCTTGAAAAGAATAATGAGCACACTTAAATACTGCTATTGTTGAGACGTTTGCAGTTCTGGGTTCATTAAATCTCTCAATTACTGGGTTGTTCTCCATCCCTGAAGAATGGGACTGCTCCACACAAGTATAGAAAACATGTCTTTTTGCAAGGAGGAGCAACACAGCAAGAAGAATACTGTGTCAGGATTTCTTACACATGTCGTGCACATCGGTCTCTCCCATCACCACTCTTCTCTGTCTCTGTTGTTCCTTTTAAAGACAAGTCATCCTTAGACCAAAGACCATCCCTTCCAGAAAGGGAGGAAGAACCAGACATCCAGCCAACTGATCGGGGGTGTGGTTTAGATCTGACAAGCGGCACGTCTCCCACCAGAGAGGCTGCAGACCACTCTGGTGACCTCATAGTCACCACAGAGAGGCGGGAGCCTGATTCCGAGCCCTCAATATCCGGTCAGATTTCAGCGCAGGATCTCGCTGCGTCAGACACTTAATTTGACTGCAACAGCAAGGAAGAAGTGGCTCTGAAGCTGACTTGCTTAAAAGAAGGTTAAGAGCACATCAAGATGCAGAAAAAGCTTTTATTATGATTCTAAGTTGTATCACTGGAACTATTTTTTAAGATTTTTATTTATATACAGGCGCCCTTGCTGCATGCTTAATTGCACATTTAAGAACAGTGTTATATTCACTGGGAGGACTAGAAATGTAGATGGTCATGTGACTCAAATGTACTACAGAGTTTAGGCATTCTTAGTGTGTTTCAGCATCAGAGAGGGTGACGCCTTAGTTGAGTTGATTTGCTACTGAAAATCTGCTAAGTTTGCACAAAAAGGCCAAATGTGAAAATATGCAGCTCTGTTACTCTGTCTGTAATCAAGGCTTGAAGTTTTAACTTGTCGATGTTTGAATTTGGGGTTGTTGTTTTATGTTCTTGGGGGGAGGCACATGTATGCAAAAATGTTTTTTAAATCTCAGGCATTTACCATTTAGGCCTTTCCGACTTTAAGTCTTGTTTAAAATGTCCTCCTCACTTATAAGTGTGTTTGATTTTTGATCAGTGTAAATGGGGTTCCCCCCCCCATTTCTTTTGTTTATATGGGTTTTAATTTAAATTATGTTTCTGGTTTACATGTAAGGAAAAACATTTATATAAAAGAAATAGCTCAAGATAAACCTCCGGCTGTCCTGCTGTCTTTAATCTCAGTGCAAAGTCATGCTACTTTGTGCACATGATCGTCACAGTTTGCACATTTATGTTTTGTACCAAGCCTTGACAGCCTTTTCCAGATGAGATCCTACTTCCAGACAGCAGGTGTCAGCATACACCTCGTTCTTCATCTCAGCTGAGTTTTTCCTCCTCTGCAGCTTTAAAAATCAAGACAGAGTAGCGCTCACAGTCTCAGCAATGAATGGAGCATTCAAGTATTTCTGGGGCTTGTTCATTTGAGAATCACATTTCCTTTATGCACACGATAGGATTTGTTTGTTAGACTGGACAGAAAAGAAGCGAGCTCGGATTACAGATGGAAATCTGACAGAGGGGATGCCTCTCTGAGACAGAGACGTCATTTATCATGTGTGCAATATTTGTATCTTCCAGTACAATCAGTGTTAGCCCTGTGAGCACCCAGCCTGGTTCACAATGGGGCACAGAGGTCTGCTTTTTGTTGTTCATTTGAGCCCATGTTGTGTGTCGCTTAAATTGTAGATCAGCACGACCAAATACTGTCTGCAAAAAAACAAACCCAAAAGAAACCAGTAAGCGTAGAAGCCACACTGTGGCAGAGAGGGAATATGCCTCAATTATTTACCAAGGCGGGGGGATGGGTATCATGGGTAAAGAAAAAAATCAAAAAGACTGTGTGAGGGAAGAAAGATGAGAACAGAATTGATTTGTCTTCCTACAGAGTGATGGAGTGGTGTCCTTACGGAGGCTTCCCTCTGGCACACCTGTGAGTCTAAAGAAGCAGCTCAGAAGCTTTGAATCTGCCTGCACTCTTACATTTAATGTTCAGAACGCACTGAAAACCTCACGCGCGCAGAGTTCTTTTTTACCTGCCTTAAGAGTGAACATATATACTTCACTGTCTCCAGATGAGGTCTGTAAAAAAAAGGGGGATTGTTTTAAAGAGGCACCCCAAGGCAAAAACCCTGGATATGTGTGCCAGGATGTGCTCGGAGGTGAAGAGTAAAAGGGACCACCTCTGGAGGAGCATGCCTTGCCTTCCTTTTTTCTCCCTCCATCTGAAACCGTTTCAGAGAGCACTGTGACGCAGCTCAACCCGCACGTCAGCTCAGTTTTATCTCAACCCTTGAAAGGCTCGGCTTACGGGCTCCAGCATAGTGCTCATTGTCTCAGCCTCACGTTGCAGCATGACAAATTGTAAAGCAGAATTGTAACTACAGAGAAAAATGGAGGGGGGGAGGGGGTAACAGATGCATGGAAGGAGATGAAGAAAATATATAGATACAAGGCAAAAGGCTTGCTGAATTCAAATGTTTTGTCGACAGTAAGTGTAGCAGTTCTTATACATGTTTGTGGTGTGTAAAAGTGAGAAAAACACTACAGACAGCCTCTTCTTTTTGGTCCATATGTGTAGGAGCAAATCCCTACCACGCTCACAGTCTCTTTTCTGTTTTCCATCACCTTCACACCCTCATCACAAATACTTTGGCAAGATGGAGCCTGTATTTGGAAGTGCTGTGAGGTGTATTTGCATACAAGAATCACGCAGTGTTCTTCACAGTGTTCACACCAGAGCATGGGAAGAGTCTCCGTAAGTGCCCGTCTGTGTCAGGCCACCAATGCACGGGCCGTGATTACATTCATTCATGCAAGAGGACTGTCCCTCTGAGGGGTCTGAATTCATTAGCAGGTCGTTTGCATCTTTTGTCGTCAACTGTTGCTGGCTGTATGTCTGCCTCCGATTGTGCGGGAGATAAGATTAGCTCTCTTTAAATGTCACGGTTTTTCCTGTGTTTACTCTAATATTACAGTTCAACATTGATTTTAGCCATTTGGAATTGAAAGCTATCTTTGCTACAAGTGGGTGCAAAGTTGACGTCTGGTAATTGGATATCACACTGTTTGTTTCCATGGCATTTTGTGAGGATCCTGTTTGCTCGAGGCCATTTTTTTCCTGTATAAACTCCATATGCAAACCTTTGTGAGTGTGTTTTTTAGGCACCTCCTGTAAACTCAGGCACCTCACCTGTAAACTCATGTTTTAATCCATTTTTATCCAACTAAACCAAAGGCTAAACATTAAAAAAGGTCACATAAAAACACCTGGTAGCTTATGAGGATGACATTTTTTCTGCATTTCTCAATTTTGTTGTTTAATGAGAATATTCAATCAGACAGAAATTGTACTGATTTTAGGGGCACATTTAAGGTCCTACAGCCATGCTAGCTGCCCTGAGATGCTGCATCTCAGCAGTGTGCTGCCATAGCTAAATGCTAACGACAGTTTGATCTTAAAGACCTTGTAATAAAAGTTTCTACAAAGTCATATTCAGCTGGTAGAATAGCCCCACCCAATGTTTTCGGATACATCACATACTCAATCTAATGCATCAATCAAAAATTATACAAACAAAAGTCTTGCGTTAAAAACTTTGCTCAAGGATTTTTTTTAGTAAGATTAATGTAAAGAATAAAAAGAAGCTGGCAGATTCATCCTCAGGATGCACTGGGACGCACCATCAGTGATGTAACATGGGGTCATTGGGTGCTTTGGATTTTTGAACAGCCTCACCCAGGCAAGGTTTGTCTGACTCCGGTTTGCATCACCCCGACAATCACCCACAGATCTGTCGTCTTCATTTGAAGCCACCTGTGAGGCTTTCTCCACAGCTTCTTCAGTGTATCTTTGCTGGCCTTCCTCTTTGCTCCTCCAGTAATGTCTCACAGCAAGTTCACTTTGCAGAGTGAATATCCTGCAGATCCCTGCCAATCACAGCATGTTCTCCTTTGCCTTTTGCATTAATCCATCAGCTCCTGGTTCTTAGTGATGGTCAGTTTCAGCATGAGCAGTTGATTGGAGGGGTCTAAAATGATGATGGGAACCGGTTAAAGCTGTGTTGCTCCAGGTTTGGGACTTGAATTGATTGTTGAGGTCCACCTCCAGTTAGTAATCACAGCAGTGGTGGTGATACCAAAATCAGCCTCACATTGTGGTTAGTGTTCCCTCTGTTGCTTGGGAACAATTAGCAGCTATCACTTTTTTTTGTCATTTTCATGAAAGGTTTTCAAAGCTCCAGGCTGAGTTTTGAGGCAGAATGATAAACATTAACTAAACAATAACTGGTAACCATAGCTGCCAGATGACTATAATGTGATTAAAAGTACAACGTTTGGTGCAGTAAATGTGAAAAGTTGATTTCAATCTCATTCATTCGACACTGATTTTCTGCTGGTAAGGAGTCTCGGTGCCATAATTACGTTAAAGGTGTCACAATCCACGCAATGTGTATGTAATCCATGTAAGGATCTATCTGAATTAAGATGTCTTTACAGAGATTGGAAGCCGAAATCTGTGTTGTAAAGCTAATAGTAGTCACATCAGATAAGATGTTTTGGATTTGCTGACAACTCAATCTTTCAGTAGGTCGAAAAACACTTTGATCTCGATCTTGATACAGTACTTGAGATCAGATCAAGACAGCCCCAGTCTAAATTAAATGTCTTGACAGTAAGTTTAACAATTGACAAATCATTTCAGCCACACCTTAAAAGTCGAGGTGATCGGACACATCCTCAAGAAACCGGGGAACTTTGTACAAAGTTTTGTGACAATCAACTGAACAAATCTTAATATATGGTATGATAGAGCGACAAAACAAAGAAAAAAACATACGAAGTTCACAAAAGTCAACGGGGATAGATATCCTCTGGAGATAATGGAAATCTTTGATCCATTATTATCCAGGCATGGATTCATACGAGCTGAGATATTCCGACCTACTTCACAGCAGATCAACGACCTGACACTGCTCTGCTCAGAGTCACGTCACCAGCATGGCTAAAGCGGTTTAACTGAAGTAATTCCTCGTTGTTCCTGAGTCAGAAGCTCTTCAGCACCTCTGTTGTCCTGCAACATTTTATCTTTCTCTTTTGTTTATCAAAGACACCTAAAGGTTTTAGATTAAAGTGCTAATCTCCTACAATTTGCAATGGTTTCCTCGTGGCAAAGGGACAAGAGAAAAATGAAAGAAAGCTACAGTCGACAAGAAAGTTAAGTGTGAGGGTCTTGCTTTATTTTAAAATTCTAATTGCCATTCAGCGGGAATGAGGAGCTCACCACACAAGACAGCACATGCTGTTCCGCTGTCAGGTCGACCCTGATGATGTCAAGACCACAGTGATCTGCTACTGTGGATCCCTCTTAACCTGAAGAGAGAACATCTATCTTGAAAGTCTTATTAAAAACAGATGATAGTTAAAAACAGATCTAATATTTTGCATCTTCGGGGCACCTCTTTGAGATAATGTCAAAAAGGAATACTGCTGCTGCATTATCACGTAATTACTTACATTACATTTATACACATACAACCTTATAGAGTCTGCAGCAGTTTTTGCTCACCGTTTTCTCACTTTTCTTTTGTTTAACTCGTCACAAAGCCCTTTTTGTTCAGCAGCAAATGAGGCAGGCAGATAAAGAGGTCCACCTCAGCCTCACAGAATGAATATGGAGAAACACGACTCAACTCTCACTGATGCTTTCTTGTGTCTGTGACATATTTACTCTGACATGTCCACTACAACCCAGACTTGGTTTTGACCCTGTAGGGGAGCTGTCTCTTAGAATTAGCTTCATTTAGCAGTTAACTATTAACCCATGGGCAAATACATGACTGGTTAAGGGCCTTCCTCAGAGAAAATACGTAAACGTGCGCATGTACACAAAACAGCGTGCTGCTCTCTGATGTCTAAAGTTGTGACAAAGTAAGCTTTCTCAAGAGAAGATTTGATCCTCTTTGACAAAGCATCTATAAATAAATGTGATTAAAAAGTGATAAATGAGAAATAGAATTGATATTTTTCAGTCATTTTCATCATTTCCATCAATTATCATAATATTACAATAAAGCTGTCTCCCCGGCATCTGGGCAAACACAAAGCACACTTCACATTGGAATTCATTACTAAGAAAGTAGTGCTGCGTGGTTTGGGGAAAATGCAGATTTCGTCTTGGTCAGCACAAATACATAGGCGTTCTGAGACTGGGCTGCAGCTTGTGCTTTTCATTTTTCAGAAATGTCAAACCGACCTTGTTTCTCTTGAGCCTTGCCTTTCGGCTGGCTATCGATTTCTTTATTTCACAAGACTGTTGACTTGGTTTATAAAGCCCCTAAGAGAACCCGCAAATATGTCGTGAGGGATAGTTGTGAATGGTAGAGTGGTCAAAAATGTCATGCCAACACCTTTGCGGGATTAGTTACAATTGTAAAGTAATGTTTTTGTCTTGACTGGGACATTATTGGGGAAGGCTTTGACATTCACCTCAACACAGCTCTTCATTTAAACGTTCTGTAGCCTCCAAACACTTCTTTGCATAAATGCCTGCTTTGATATGAGTATTCTGCAAAGCACCCAACAAAGAAAATCAATACTATATAGGTCACACTCAAGCCTGGAGAAAACCCCTTTGCCATTTATCTCATGTCAACAAAAAGTAGTCAGTTGCATGATTTATCATCCACTTGCACAAACAGCTCCAGCTCTTGTTACCAATTGTAGCTCATTCAATCTGCTGTGGATCTGCTGTGTGTATATTCATGAACAGATGACAGCTTGAATTTGAGAGCACAGCATGTGCGTCACACATCTTGTGTCTGTGTCAAGCCAATACAGCAAAGATCAAATTGATGGAGGGGTGTGTGTGCAGAAGGTGTGTGTTCCTGGAGGTTTTCGCAATACCAAAAGGGAACAAAGTGTGTTGGCTTTTTGGAGTTAAATGGAAGCACCGTCTTTTTATGCCAGAAGGAAGAGGGATTAGAGGGAATGCTGGAGCTGGCAGATACATTTTTTTTGTGAAAATATCCCCTGGTGCAAGAGAGATGTGTAGACAGGTGAGGGCATATGGACAGCTGGCTTCGGTGTAAATCTTTCATGTTGAAAAAAAGATCTGCTGCAGAGCTTTGGTAATTTGGCTCTGTGGTCACACTGATTTGAAAAACCTGGGCCTCGTGATATTCAGAGTGGGATAGTTTTCAGACAGAGTTGGGAGAGGCTGAAAACAGAGGCGACACATAAGAGAGAAACCATTTCAGTGTGAGAGTAGACCAGTGGAAAACTTTGTGTGTGTGGAATGTTTCCTGCTTATGTACTAAAGAGAAAATGTGCTGTTATCAGGTTAGTCCAGAGCCACATTCTCCCAAAGCAGCTGAGCTGCACAAACACTCCCCTTGAGATTCCTTTTTTTTTTATATAAATACTTTGCAGAGCAGTGGAGGTGGTGTGCTTTTCTTTTGCTACCTGAAAGCCTTTTTCCCACTCCAGCTGTTGAATGTGTTGACTTCTGTCAAGTGTTTTTCAATGAGCCCTCATCAATGCATCACACCATTGGGTCATTTGTTATACAAGTCATGCAGTTGCTGTTAAGAGTTTACATGAAGAGCTATCAGTTGATGGCTTTATTAGTGATCCATTATAATTGAAGTGATTGTTTGAAAGGGCAGGTTCTGCACTGACAGTGTAACTAATCTTTTGTGATTCCATAGAGACAGGCGAAGGACCTATTATCTTTGTCAGCGCAAAGCCAACACATGAAATGCAGACTGTATTTACCAGGGAAGAGAAACACAGGTGGGCTCATTTCACTGCCTCCACCTGTGACTGCAAATTACTCTGATAAAAGGAGATCGGAGCACTTGGGTAGCTCAAAGAGACCTGAACCATCACTTATCTGGTAGCGAGTCATCAGCGGATCCTATACTGTCAACACCAAACACACGAGTTGGAGGGAACATGTGCGTGCATCAGGATGTGTGTGCTTGGATCTGTATGTGGGTGGGAGCCTTTAGAGGCCCCGATGACAAGTTTCCATTGTGGTCATCTTGTGTTATCTGACAATGTGACTGCGTTTTTTTTCCAGCTTTGCCCGCAGACATATGTGTCACACAAGAAGGCACAACGTGCTGGAAGGAGTGCTTCACTGATTCAAAGGGTGCATCTCTCTGCTGTACATTGTGTTCTCTGCATGCTCCGTCACACATAGAACACTTTCGAGCTGTAACGGTGAGGAGGTTAATTAATTTCATAGCATTACCTTAATCACTTCCTCTCATCGAAATGAGCCTTTAAGTCTTCAGACAGGAAATGTGGGCAATCTCGTTTAATTACTAGAATTAATAATGAATGCTTGTGTCCGACATTTAAAAACTGTGCAGCTTTCCACTGCACAAACACTGTAATAATGTCCCATTGTCTCATAGTAAAAAATGTTTTGGGCCTTTTTTTTCTTCCTGTTAGATTATTACTGAAACGTTTCTGTCCACTGCAGAGGAACATTTGTGGTATTTCTGATTGCATTGCCTCTGTCCCCACGGCAACTGGAAATGATCATGTAGCCCATAATTGCAAGGTTATTCAGTATGCATATAATTCATGACTGGCTTTTCTTTTGAACTTCTTGTTTAAACACTCATCCTTCATTTACTTCTTGCAGCCAGATTGATTCAGTAATTATGGGCAGCTTTATTTGCTGCTGAGAGGACTGTAGAGCTGAACCTATTGGTTTTCATGGTTCAACATTTTCTTGCTCAAGTGACACCATAATTTAGCTTATTTGGTGGGAAGAACTAGACCTCTGTACCCTGGAGTTAACCAGCTGGCAGCTGCTGATTTCTCTCTAGCTTCCCACTGCTGAATTGCCGCCCGAATGCCACTCATGACATTTCTGGCAGCATATAATTCCAGTAACAGATGAATAAAGAAATACGCACTTCTGTTCCAGCTTGGATGATTTAACTCTATGTCTTGCTCATACCTCTGAATGGTTAAATCTATATTTAGACAATCTGTTAGACTGAGAGGAGTGTGACACAAATTAGTATTTCTCTGTTTCCAAGGAAGCACAGAGGATAAAACCAGAAAACAGATTTTTTTTTTTTAAATGGCACACATGGTCCACTTTCAATCCTCTCTGCCTGGGATTCCAATATTGGATTTTCTGGCATTTTTGAATATTTCAAGACTTAACCCCTCACAAACATGGACTAATGGAAAAATCATTAATTCCCAATTAAGAGAAGAAAGCATAGCTTAATTTGACATTCATGGCATACATTCACTAATGTTACATTTCTAATCCTATCCTTGAGCATATTTGCCATTGCTCTGTGGTTATCTCTCATTCCCCTCCCTACAGACCCACTGATAACCTCTAAAACCTGTTTCCTCTAGTCAGAGGCAATTAACTGTTCAAATAACCTAAGTAGTGTCCATTTGCTTTCATGTAATGGCCACTAGCAAATTAAAGAAACCTTATTTCTGCTTGTTGCTTTTCAGACAAGTGAACACTCATGCGGTTAGAAATGGAGCATGGGGAGCTGGATATGGCCATAAGCTTCTAAAATGATGAGCTGGAGACTCTCCATGTATGACTTCTTGTAGATGCACTGTGATAAAACAGTAAGCAATAGGTTCACATTCTCTATTTTTCACACCTGTTTAATCATATTCAACAGAAAAAAAAGGCTTGTACACCTGAATATTAATCCAACTGATGTTAAATCAAACGATAAACTATTTTTCTAGTAAATTTACATTGTACATTGTGTCCTTTACAATTGTAAGCCATGAACCATGGATCTTTCATATTATGTTGAAACAACGACCCCTTAGAGCGGGTACTCAAAATCAACAACTGCTTCACAAAAAGGGCTGGAATGAATGCTTCCAAACCACTTCTACTACTGAAAATTAACACCCCAAATGCAACAAGATACAGACTGAATACAGGGTGTAATACAGAAAGACTTCCTAAACCTCAAACCCAACTGGCTTTCATGTCCCTGCTAAAGCAGATTGTGAAATTGTGCTTGTTTATAGCAGAAATTTGATAGTCCAAATATATGCGGCATGGAAAATGTGATGTATTTTGATAGGTCTTGCTTACACACTGTAAACAAATAGACATCCTTTTGTCAAGAGGTTAGGATCTTTAAAACAGCTACCTTCATGTAATTGCTCCCCATTGAATTTGTCTTCTGGGATAATGTTGCTCTCAGGCTGCTGGCAGGGAGCTGTTATTGTCATCTGCTGCTCAGTGCGGGCAGATGAGCCTTTTATCTTGTCTGCTGATTCATTGATAAAATGACTGATGTTGACTCACCACGACAAACATGCAAACATGGATATGGGTAAAACAGGATCCCTATCCGTGGCTCAAATGTGAAACAAATGTATGAAACGCCAAAAGGTTAAAAAAAAAAGCCTAAAAAACACATTTAATATTTTTCACTGATTCTAATTTAATGAACATTACCCACCACTCATGTTTTTTTTTATCTGATGCATCACAACATGTATGATATGAACACACTTAATTTAGAAAGGCTCTAAGAGCTTAGGGTTTTATCCTGGCATTGCAAAACATACTTTTAAGAGTATCCAGCAAGTCTTCATAATTTCCAGTCACCAGTTGTTTTCCGTCAACAACCTCATATTGGCATGAAAATGTATTTGAAATTGTACAGAATCATGTAAGTATATTTGAAATATTATCAAATATGAACTTAGACTTGGTAGAAAAAATAAATTTCAACACTTATTAGAAATTGTATCACCTCACTTCATAACAATATCCAAGCAAAAGTGTTAATGCGAGAAAATAAGGATTTATAAATTCTGACTCATTACTGTTTGAGCTTTGTGAGAGTGTTCTTCTGAGAGTTTAAACACAGAAATAACAGCTCTGCAGAGGAACCTGTGGTTAAGCTGCTTATCTTCTGAGTGCGCGATTCACTGTATGAAAGTCAGCACATGAGCGAGCTGCATTTCCATTTTCACACATTTTCTATTATTATTATTTCTTTAAATCCCTGAAGATTTGAGTCATGGAAAATGTGTTGAAAATGTGTGGAGGCTTTACTCTGGGATGTATACACCACATCTTCATAGGTTAAATGTTATGTATATCTTATACACAATTTGTGAAAGACATCAGGTGGATGCTTAATTATTCTTTTTTAGCCATAAGGATCTACACCTAACACAAATTTTTAATCATCATATGACACAGGTCTGGTGAACATGTTAGCAAAAGAATTACCTATTTAAAAATTTAATGCTATAATCACATGTATTTGTACAGTTAATTGTAATAATGAACAAACAAATGAACAATCTATTTAATCTGCAATCTGCTGAAGTTTTTCGGAAATGAAAGATTCTCAAATGGAGAGACTATATTGAGAAGAGGCTACAAAAATTAATTTAGGAAGGCGTCCTTATGACTTCCATTGATGTTTCGTGGGAAATTAGTACAAGTGAGTAATGACCAGTTCGCTGGATCAGCTGGATGGACACTGCAGAGCTACACTTGGCTGCAGTTGTGAAGTACATGTCAATAGAGGTGAACTGTAACAGTTGATCAAATGTTGTTCACCATTTGTATTGCCTCAGAGGTGGAAATAAACATCTAGCTGGGTAGACTTGATTCTATAATAATGACGCATAGTTATGAATATTGCACTTCATTTCTGCCTGTAGATCCACCCAAATGTTACAAACTGGAACCTAAAACACAATGTTCGACTGTTTTGGTCTCCACAATCTTCTGAAGGAAACACCTGCCTCAGTATTTCCTGGATGCTATGTTTATTAGCACCTGTCATTGCTAAATTTGCCCCCTGATGTCTGGAAATAGGTGAGCTTCCTAAAGTGGGTTTAAGAGTTTCTTGTCAGTTAATACTTCATAAACCTGCTTAAATAGTTGACAAGAAAAATGAGACTGAACAAAAACAATTGAGATGTTGGCTGTAAAATTAAACCAATGACATGAAAGATGGAAAATCATTGCTTAGAGCTAAAAGCTGCTACACACTGGTGATCATTTTCTTTGGGCTTGTCAATGCAAGTAATTTGTTTTACAATACATGAAACATTTGATCCATTGATATCACTTCTTTTGGGATTTGCCATACCTGGAACTAAAACATGTACTTCAAGTATTTTCTTGGCCAAGAATCATTTGCATATGTCTTATGTCATTACGTGATTTGTAGAGACTAAGTCAATAAATGTAGCAATGCTGTTATGCTGTAATGGCACGTCATCCAGTAAAATTCACCATAAAAATGACACAACAGTAAGTTAGTAAGGGTGGTTATTGATCCGGGATCTTTATTGCTCAGATAACTTGGCACGTCACTGGCCTGTTATCAGCCTCTGGGTCAGTGTGTACACGACAAGGCTGCTGCTTACCTGACCCATCCATCTACGTCACCAATAACATGACTCATGCCTCATTTTGTCGTGACTATTAGTCCCCTCGCTGAAGCCCCTCCTCTCACTCTCCCTACGCTCCTCTCCTCGCTGTGTCCCCATTGCTCTCGTCAGCTCATTTGAAAACATAACCTCACACACAAATGTACACATTCCCCCCCTTTCATTTCTCTTTCATTGTGTGTCATTCATGTGAAGGCAACAAGAAACTCAGAATAGAAAATAAGGGAAAGTGCTAAAATGTGACTGATATTTTCAGAGGGATGTGCTGATTTGACATGGGAAGCAAAATAAAGCAGCCTGACCTGATTACTCATTGGCTGTGCGTCTCCACTCTTCGGAGAGACTTATTCTCTCCTGAGCTTCAATTTGGTATTCTGTTGAGTCCTAGAAATAGCATTTCACATTTCAGGCTACACGGCTGACAGCTGCCTGGCCACATAAACACTCTGCTCCAGGCCAGGCCCACATGGAGGAAAAACAGTGAGAAAATAGGAGACAGAGGAACAGGATGATAACAGCTGGTAGGGAGGAGATTTGCTGCAATTCAACATGTTCTCAGGTCGCTGCACAACATCAAGAGGAGGTGTGGCATAAATTAGAGCATGCAGTTCTTCAAAACTCTCTTCAACACTTCTTTGTGTTAAGAGAAATGTCTCTGCCAGGGAAGTGTCCTCCCCACTGTGGGCATTTTGACATGAAGTGGCAGATAAATCGACAGATCCCCTCACAGATGCCAAATAATGCCATACTGGCTCCAGGATTAACTTTAGAAACAATGTTTCTCCTAAACAACTCGCTGTGAAAAGTCTTGAACTTCTTCAATCTGTGCAGCCATGCATATTTCAAAATTTCAAAATTACTTTCGCAGTGATAGCAGTGTCAAGCAGACAGGAATAAAGACATGTTTCTCTGTGACTAACGTTTCCAGTCAGTGGCAGATTTTAGGCAAGCGAGTGGGAAGGACATAATCCTCCTCATCAGAGGAACAGATTGCCCTGTGGCAAGCAGACAAAAGCCTATGAGCAAGCAAAGGAAAAAAGAAAAAGAAAGAAAGAAAGAAGAGGAAAGATTGGTTACAAGCAATGTCAGAATCCGTCATCTGTTGACTACCTATATAGTAACTGCAGATATAGGGAAACGGCTATATTTCTGGGCTTTTGGTGTACTGATAACGAAACTAATGGATTAGTGAGAGTTCCAAGACTTCCATCTCTGCTCTAGGGCATTGTTAGAATCCAGATAAACATATTTTAAAAACTAACACAAAGCTAAATTGCTTTGGAATGAAAGACCGGTGGATCTCAGGGTATTTGGAAGAATGCACCTAAGTCTCTAGCTCTTTTTATGCTGTACAAAAAACATTTAAACACTCAAAAATATCTGGCCTTTGATGTGAAAGTATTTCATCCCAATCTGGTATTGCTCCAAATGACTCTGTAGTACTCTGTGGGGTTGAAAGAATCAGAACAAGCAGGTGCACGTGCTAATTCTCCCTGAAGGTGCTGCACTCTGGGCTGCAAGAGTGGGCTCAACTCACATTTTCAGAACAGAAAAACACCAACCAAATGTATCATCTCATACTGAGACCCTAAAACTGACAGCAACAATTTGTGCACAAAAATCAAAGACTTTGACTGATCTTACCTGTCCCAGTAATGCAGTTTGGTTTGGTTCAGTAAAAAATTACAGACCAACCCGATTATCTCAGGAAATTAATGATAATTCGAAACTATGGTCTGACAGCCTGTAGGGTACAGTGTAATGCCATCCCCTCATGTGGTCATAGTTGCAGGCTTGTCCCCTGGGAGGTAGTGGTATATATTGCACAAGTTCTGGATTCATTGTAGCTCCCAGAGGGCTAGAGGTAAACATGCTACTACTGGAAATACGAGGGCATGTAACTAGGATCAAACCCAGAGAAGTCTTCGCTGAAAAAAAATATATTCCATCTGCGGCCACCAGAAGGTGTCTCAAGGTGGATCAGTTAAAAGTCCATCAGCAGCAGAGTATTCTGGGGGTGACTCAAAAGAACTACTAGGTGGCTGGTTGTTTCCAGAGAATGTATTTCTAGATTCCCAGAACAAAGATTTTAGGTTTATAAGTGGAATAAGATGAGGAAAAAAATGGAGAAAAGAAATTGTGGTGCATAAGCCTCTAAACTTTTTAAGTTAACTGTTATCCATCTGATTTCTTTAAAGGATTAAAGCTATTATGTGCTCTTATATACTTGTTATATGCGCTCTATAAATCTACTGTGAGCTTACTCCAAAGTTCTATCATACACTAATTAGCACTAAAAACAAGTATTGCAAAGCCTGATGGGACTATAACTTTCTATTTTGGGTCATACTGGCGACCTGTCCACGATGTACCCCGCCCCTCGACTAATGGCAGCTGCAATAGGCTCCTACCGTTGTGTGGGTCATAAAACAGAAGTATTCTGGATAGTAATGAAAAATATCTACATCAAGTTCCATGGCAATCTATCAAATGGGTGTCAGCTTAATAGGATTTATGTCAACAACTGTCATTTTTCATGACAACATTTTTGTCAGCCAACTTCTAAAAATAATACACACTCAGCATCATTGTCAAAACAGCTCTGGCACATCACAGGATGGAGACAAAAACTCTAGGGGTGTCTTGTGGTTTCTGTCAGTGGGATGTTGGAAATGGACTGTTTGGTCCTGCAGGTTGCAGGGTGGGACCTTCCTGAATCAGGCTTGCTTCCAAGCATACACATGGATTCTTTGGATTGGGATAAAGAGAGTTTAGAAGCCATAAGCACACCTTGGTTTTATTGTTATATTCACTCTGCAGTTCCTGAACACTTTTTGCTCTTGGAGCACTATCCTGCTGGGGGAGGCCAATCTGAGTACTGTTGCCATGGGGAAGATACACTTAATCTGAATCAATGTCTAGGTGGGTGGGACATGTAAGAGTGACGGCACCCAAGATTTCTCAGCAGAACACTGCATTGCAATTAGATTACCTGTGTTTCGTACCTCATTTGCCTGTAGCTTTATGTTGTATTAGATTTGTTTCTATATGGAAACAAAAAATAACCAGTAATAACAGCACCGTTCCAATACTATCATCAGATCGAAAACAGTTGTACAGGTCTATTATTTTAGATGTGATTTAATCCTATCAGTACGCTCCTCAACAAGCAATGTTCAAGTATCCATTCTCTTTTTTGTCATTGTTCTGCATATTTACTCACAGTCAGCCTTTCTGTGTTATTTGTGTACCCTTGCACTATGTGATATCACTCATCTCCCTCTGGTCCATCTGTGCACACAAAGAGGGGGTACAGGGTTGTTTTGTGTGCCAGTGCTGACTGAATCCATCTGGTAACAAGGCAGTAAGGATAATAGCCACTGGGAGCGGTAGCCAGTCAATAAGACCTACAGCTTGTTCTGCAGGTCAATTAGGATTTTTTTGCCAGCTGTGATGCAGAGGCATGGGAACAGAGGTGAACCATGGCATGCTGTGGTGGCCCTTCAGAGACCGCTGATAAGACAGCAGGGGGAAAATCGTCACTTAAGACACACATAATGAACAGATAGTGAAAAAAAAAACCTTCTGTGTGACACTTCTATTGCAGCTTAAAAATGTTACAACCCGGGAGGAGTTGGAAGGTGTCGTTGAGACAAATGTGTTTTTAGCTACATTAAAATACACTGACAGCCACAGTCTGATGGAGTGCAACATGCTAAATCTTTGGTGCACAAAATGTTCTTGTGCTGTACGCATGAAAACTCTGTTATTGTCAAGTGCTTTGTGAGAATACTAACATTTACTCATTATGACTTATGTCCTTGTCTCCGTTCCATTTTTTCACTGATTAAAATGCCTCTCTGCCCAGAGCTATTAAGATCTGTTTAACATAGCGATGACATCTGTTGCAGTATTTTATTATGCTCCGTTGTGCTTGTCTGCATCTCTGACCAAACAGATGTTGCATGTTCTTGCGATGCCCTCGTGAAATGTGTTGTTTGAACTGAATGTTTTGTCCGACATCCTCTGCCTCCATCTCTCGTTATTTGAATATCAGTCACCTTTTCAGCACATACACATAATTAGCTGAGCGGTGGCTTTTATGTCATGGCAACTGTGTTTGCGAAGACAAATGTAATAGGGTGAGTGCTTAAATCAATACTCTGTGGCATACAAAGACAAACAGTGTTTGTAGAAAGCGTTCCTCTCGACTAAAAAGCAAACTGGCCCTGAACTAAAACACCAAGAGAACATCTGGAGATGACCTAATTTGAATGACTGCATTTATAAGATATTTTGAAAATGTGTGTAGTCGAGGGTAATGAAGAAATGACATACTACAGCTGTGTCTTTTTCCACCCCACAGAAAGAGAAATAGCCTGTGAAATTGAAAGTAATGGAGAAGGTGGAAGGGTTTTTCTGATGGACACATTTAAAGGATGAATGGTGCAATTTTATGTTTTCCTTATTATCAGCCAAGCCCGTGAAAAACAGTTTAATGTGTCTTAGATTATTCAGATGTGATCCAGACTAATATAACTAATATAAACATCTACCTGTGGAGCTGAGTTCATCAAATGGCTCCCAAAGTGAATTCATCTCCATAAACTGACATGTTAATTTGCCCATCTTAACAGCACAAATTAACTTGTTTACCACCGGGAACAAAAACGGTTTTGGGTACAATTGTGCTGGAGCAGAGCCTTTCTAATAATGCTGGAAGCAACTGAAAGTGATAACCTCAAAAATCCATACGCTACCACCCTGATACTTCCAATTGCGTGCATGCGTGCTCATATAATTCATCCTTTACCATTCCCTTCTTAAGACATGTAAGGGCTTATTTCCCCCAGTATTATCGATTATAATGTATAAAATGAGATGTTTCTGCTTTCCCTTAGCAGCCTGAAAGCAAATTGTACAATATTTTTTTACTCTGTGTGTTAGACTGCAGTGTTGTGCATTTATTCTTAGCCTCCTTAATAAACTGTGCTCTGCATATCATGCTGCATTAAGCTTTATAACAAATAGAGGCTCACACACTCTCCATGACTCTTAAGGATAGTATTCTTTAAACCAGAGGGGGAAAAAAAGGCTCATGCTGCTCTATAATGCAAGGACATTGTTAGCTAAACTGTACTATTTACTTGTACGTTTCCAGTCTTCTATCATCTTAAACACCAGCCAGTTTGATACTAGATAGATTACTACGGTGCATTCAGAGCTGTTTTCTCCTTTGATGCTTCTCACGTGTGGAATGAGCTCCAAAATATCTTCTATCCAACTTAATTTTATGCATTATTAGGGCCCTTTTGAAGGAAAACTGAGTGCCATGGCAGCCACTGAACTGATGTGCACAGTGCCTTCATGTTCTCAGTCAGATCCATTGCTTTCACATCGAATCTGGCCCCCAAAAACCAAACCAGATACTTCAAAATGACAGTCGACAAACCAGTGCGTTATGTCTTGGTGGACACATCAATATTTTGCAAACAGTCTATATTTAGTACACATTTTTGCGAGATTGTTAAGAGCGACAGAACCACATAGATACATTACAGTGACCGGGATTCCTGTAATAAAGGCACATGTCACCAAGTAACATATCAGTGAAGCTCTCTTGTGTATTTTTGTGTAGTTACATGGGTCTATGGATGCCAGTGTCTGCATGTCACTAGATCAGTTCACCTCTTCAGTCCTGACTAAAATATCTCAATAGTTACAGGATTGATTGTCATGACATTTATTGTCCTCAGAGGATGAAACCTACTGACACTGGTAATCACCTCCGGCTCCATCGTAAGATTCATGTTTACAGTTTCAAATGAAATCTGTCAGATGTGTTGCAGTAAAATGTTGACAGATTCATCCCGTTCAGAATGGATGGTAATAACTGTGGCTATACCCTCACTTTACATCTAGCAACCATCATCGGATATTTTAGAATACATGTCAACTCATTGCACATTATTGTAAACATGGACGCATGCTGGCATTACCACGAAAGTCATCCACTGGTAAAAGGCCCAATCCCTGTTAGTAGGACCAATTAGCTGTTTGTCTTTTCATTGGATTTTTGACATCCAGATTGATGTGAAATATCGCAAGACCTTGGAAACAAGCAGCATTTTAGATATGTCCCCCCCTCATAAAACAACTTGCCTTTAAAGTCAGAGGTACATCAACATATCGCATTTTGTCCTTTTATAGAGAGGCCATCACAGTGAGAGTATATCTAATGATGAATGGGAGGATTTTGATTGGAGCGAGGGTTCCAGTCAAACCACAACCCCCCCATTATAAATCATCTTGCTCTCTCACCTTCCTCGCTCCCTCTATGCTATGCTTGACAACACAGCTGCATATTATGATTAATTCTCTATCAAATTATGTATCATGCTGCTGTTACAATCTGGCCTCAGCTTATTCTGTAATTACTGTTGCTTGTCACAGCACTGATTTGCACATTTGGGAAGGAAGTTGTTACATGTCATAACACGAAGCATCTATTCTGCCCTCTCTTGACAGTCTATCCAAAAAGAAATGTGCAGTGCATTTATTGATAGTGAGAAATGCTTTCCAGTCTGGACAGCTTCTGCTTTGTTTGGGTCTTTTTTCTAAAAGCAGACTCACAAAGGACTTTGAAGGACGTGGTTATTCTCAGGGGCTGCCCTCAATCTGATCTGAACTGCTTTTGTTTGAGATTGATTTCATCCAAGGCCTCAACAGTGGCTCAGTGGGTTTTGAGACAGCCGACGTGTAAAAGTAAATATTCTACTGATCCGTTTTCCTTCTTCGTGGCTTGGTACAAGAACCACGATACAATGATACTGCTTTTTCATTCCTGATCCCAAGTAAGACCAGTCGATTAGTCTCTGTGCCGATCTGAGTTTCTGCTGAAGTGAAACTGTTGTACTGCATTTCTCACAGGTGTCTTTGACCTTTGCAGCTGCCTCTCGACATCTGAACTGGAAACCTATTATAGCTACAAACTCCCGAAATGTCCTAAATGTCAAGGCTTGTGTGAAAATGCTTTATTGCGATCATGAGACTCATTAGTGTCAGATAGTCTGTACTGTCTCATTATCTGCTGTCTTTCGATTAAGCAGTCAGGCAGAAATATCTAAATCAAACGTTCATGATGGTCTAATGATGGACTTCATGATGGACTAAACAACAGGCTGCAGCATGGTGTGTGAAGTGTTCGTGTTGAATGTGTTTGCATATCATTCACATCATTATCTCTGTTTTTTTTCCAAGTCAAGAAGCCAAATGAAAGTGAGTTAGAATTACAGAGTAAGCTACAACTAAACCAATTAGCTTAGTTCAGAGATCTATTTGGATTTTTTGTTTTTCATGTTATTTTCATCGTGGATCAGTCATCTGGTCAATCGTACATGTTCCCTCTGGCACTAGATTTATGTCTTGGATAAAGAAACTTCTTTTTGAGCCAATTGCTGACGTTGCTTTAATCAATCTCCCTACTAATGCATTTACATCCAGTTTAGTGTGAACCGCTAATTTGTACCATCACACAACAGCACCAAGCCTTTGCAGCACCATACACTGTGATCAGAGTTGTTGTCATTCTGTGTGTCTCCAGCAGCAACAGCCTGCTTTATTCTCGCAGCGAGGAAGATCTGTGCTCTCACAGTTTGGTTGGTTTTACACCTCATCATCTGACCAATCTGATCATCATCTGTGGCTTCAATAACTGTGTAATGAATGTGAGGAAACTTGAAAAGATGCTGTCTGCTGCTGCTCTGCGACCGCAACAACACAAACAACATTCTGTGTTTGTCTTTAACCAATGCAAGAAAACAAGCACGACTTTCCATTGAACAGCATGTGTGGCAGAATGAACAGCAATTATGGCAGCAAAGCTGATATTCTCTCATTAAAAACAGAAACTAAACGTGCAGCAATGTGAGATGAAAATGTTGAAAGAACATGCTGCTTTTACAATAAATCTGTGTGAAAGCAGCATGTTCTTTCAACATTTCCATCTCTGTATTCAGAGATGTTAGTAATTACTTAAAAATGTCAGTTTGTTGTTAAAATCGAATTTTCATCTGTTAAGAATCTGCTGTGAAGCAGCAGTGAAAGCCACCACTCTTTAGCGCAGCCCTAATTTCAGACAGTTAAACTCACTTTAATTCATGCTATGCCCCAATTTGTGAGTATAAGTGTGACAAACCATGTCCTCCTGTTCAATTAGTCAATGTGATCTGACTCCAGAATGTGAAATGGCTAAATTGAACACTTGGACAGCCAATGTGTGACATCTGCTTCTCAAAATCACAACATACCCTCGTTTTGCGTACAGTGAAACAGTCATGTGTGATATACATGAAATAAGTACACTTTCAAGGCTCCCAATATGTCGCATTCCGCATGTCAACTTTGCTCTCATTTGCGGTAACAAATACATGATCAGGATAAGATGCTAAAAAACAATTATTCACAGGTTGGCATCCCATTGTATAAAGGCTGCCTTACAACACAACACACAATCTAAACATTACCATCTCTCATTTTTCTGAGCTGTGACACCACTGTGTTATATGGAAACGGAACTTTTTCACATTTCCTATGAGACTGGGCTGCACCAGTAAGTCATCCACAATGTCACCCACACCTAAGCTCTACTTTTTATACAGGTGCTCAAGTGCTAGGTACATACAAGCAGCCATTTAGGGAAACAAATGCGAACAGTTTAAATGGCTAAATTATTTTGGCACCCTAATCAGTACCATTTGTGGCTTTATTATATTGTGTAAATCCAATAAACTGAGCAGGATAGTTATTTGCAAATTGAGGTCAGATGAGATGTTGTGTTTTGTTTTTTTGGGACAGACAGATGCAAAGAAAAGGGCATCCTCGTGAGAGGATGCGTCGTGCCAGAAGTGTCACATATGCTATGGATCAAAAAACACACACTGGCACACGCAACAGCTCTAGCATCGGGCCTTGCAAGCCAAACTGTAGCAGAACTCTAAGGGGGTTGAGGGGCTAATTAAAAACATCAAATGCCCACGTCTTGATCACATTCCAACAGAAGGTTATGCCACCTAGGGCAAAAATGGATGTCACTGGTCCAGGCTGTCTTTTACTGATCTTGTGAGGTTGTGAGGAAGAGATGATTGTTATTTTTTTTATATTTCCTTTTATATTGGCGACTGTGGACAAACATTTTTTCACAAAAAGTAGTTCTTCCGTGAAATGTGTGCGTGTTTAAATATAATTTGCCATTATGGAGCTGATTTCATTCTGTGTGATCTAAATGAAGCTCTCAAAACAGCAAACCATGATTTTTCACTCTGTTGAGGTCAGAGGCAGAGCACTCGCAGGTAATTACTCACATGCTTGACTGAACTTTGTCCATCCAGGATGAAAAACAAAAATGTCTCCCCCATCCGAATGTTTTCACATGACACCTTTGAAGGTGCAGATTTAAGCCTGTCAAGCCCGTGATGCCGGGGCTCTCAGCATGAACCTGACATCTCGGTTCACCTCATTCAACATGAATCTCAGACCAAAGGTGTCAAAGGCAGTGAGCTTCATCTGCTCATAAAAAGTGTCACCAGCTGATGGAAAATGATCTTTATGTCACCCAAACCTGTCAGAGTATGTCACCGATCTACTTCTCTCTGGTGTGTTTTGGTCTGTTGATCACTATGTTCTATTTTGAATTTGCTAATCAAGATGCAGCCATTCCCATTGTGCCACCGTAGTGGTGTGACTGCAAAAAATGAACCCAGACATTCATCTAATTCTTAACTGAATGATGAGTTATGAAGTGCTCTCACTGGCAAATGAAGTCGCACAGAAAACCAGCTTGGAAAAAAAAATGATTAAAAAAAATCAGCTGCTGGGGCTTCGGGATCCAATTATCAACAGCCTTGGCTGCTCTGATGAGCTGATAATATCACTGCATGGCAAAGTGAAAAAAAATGATGTGTTAAGTCTCATCATCTGATACAGTGGGTACGAATTTAAGCAGAGAAGTGTAAAAATGATGTGAGAAGAGCTTGGAAAACTGTTTTATTTCCTCCTCGATAACAGACCAGGCACAGTTGGATGAAAATTGTAATCAGATGAATAAGCAGCAGTTATTGCATTGGATTTAAGAAGTACATCATTATTTGATCTGTGGCAGACTAAAGCATTAATCTTCAGGAGCAGAACATCTTCATCGTCTTGTCAGATCAAAATGGAAGAGGCATATGGTCAATTAACTTCTCCATGTGCTGTCTTGCTCTGGTGTATTCTTGGATTATAGTTGAGATGATAAGAGTTTATTTCAGACACACTTTGTCATACTTTTATGAACTGACTTATGCTTAAAAAGAGAAAGAGCTGTACTAGATATTTAAAACACTGCAAAACTGTAACTGTAGGTTGTATTAACAGTGGCCCCCACTGACCAAACCAAACCACATCAAATCTGTACTCAATCACTTGGCCTTTTTGTGCCAATTCTGAAACACACACTTCCCTTTTCTGAAACATTGCTCATGATCTTTTCATTTTCACGTAATGATGATTGAGAATAAGTCGTGAAAATGTCAGAATTAGACGGCTGTCCTGTGGTTCCCTCACATAAACTGTAAATAAAAGATAGACGTGGTCATTCGATCTCAAAAATGAAGCCTTAAAGTGCAGCAACCCTGATGGCACTCCGCTTTTGCTCCAATAGTCTCCCATTAAGAATACATCAATGCCTCTCATAAATACTAAATGAAAACATCTTTCTCACAAGTAATTTTGGTGTCATTGCTTAGATTCACTGCGTTTCCTTAATGTGCTGGTGGCCATTCAGAAAATGTTCCGTAATCAAAAAGATATTAAGCCTCAAAGATATAGAATTTTGTTCTGTCATCGTTTAAAAAATCATTCCACTGATCCACCTTCTTGTCCAAATATCTGCCAAAAAAAAAAAAAAAACAAGGAGGCAACAGCCTAATGCCAAAACCAAGGTTTGCAAATAAATGGCTTACGTCACAATGTCATAATCCACTTCTTAGAAACAGTCTGTGGCCCTGCAGAGCTGCGTTAAACAGCATTATTCCACCAGTTAAGATGGGAGAGATTACAAAGACACATGTTAGATTTCTGCAGCATCTTTACAGACTTTTAGCGGGATAGTTGCATCCTCAACTTTTCCGGCTCTATAAGGCAAATGCGCAGTTTACCAGAGTAGATCCATCTATAGTCAGGTTAGTCTCATGATTCAGGCCATCACTTTATCCGATGCTGTACTTAGGTTAGAGTACTACAAAAAACTACAAATATTCTTTCAGGAGTAAGCGCCCTGCAATTAAAATGTTGCTTAGACAGCCTAGCTTAACAAGAAAAACTGTATTGAAAGTATTAGAAGCAGACAGAGCAGAAAAAAGTCTTATCTTTACATACCAAAGAGTCATCTCTGGGATGGTCTCTTTATACCAAATCCTTTTACTAATCTGTTGATAATCCACCTAATTAGTTGTGAGATGTTCCAAAATGTATTTTTTTTATTTCATAACTTTTGTTACCTCTGAATCTTACTGTTGCATATTCACAGCTGACAATATTGTTTAAGCTTTATTGATTAATCCTGTTGTCAGTATCAAAAGGGCAGCTAAATCACCAGTGCATTAAGATCTTTCACCACCACTCCCCCAAGGGAAACAAGCTCTCACGTTTTCTTTTTCGGTAAGGGTGGAGGGGAATATGAAATCCAGAGAGTAAACATCCTCAGCTCATACATAATTTAGGAGACTCCATTTGTAACTAACAGCAATGTTGGCCTATTTATGATTCGTGGAAGTGTGAGACACTGTTTGATCTTAGGAGCAGCAAAAACACAGAAAACAAACGTGCTGAAAGCTTGCCGGCGGGGATGGGCTATTCTTGGAGCACGTCATCGTGCTGGGAAAGTCTGGTCTGGTTCGAGACAGCTGGCTGAACATTAACAGTGTGTTCTTTTAGATGAAGAGGGCCGTGAAGTGCAGCCCTCAGCTTGATTCATGGAAACTGACCTTTTTGAGGCTTCACCTTTTTGTTCAAAGTTGACAGTAAAGCCACCCAACAGATTCATGAGCTAAAATGACCATTAACGTCTTTGTAATTTGTCAAATCTTGTCTGTTAGGTAATGGATGTGAATAGTTAGCTTTAATCTTGCTTGTTAGAACAGTTTGTTTGGGACGAACATATTCATCATGATAGGCTGGTTCCTTCGCCCACAAAAGTGAACAAAACAAAAGCTACATCTATTCTCTCACCACCCACACACGAGTTATCTATTTGTGTCACCATCTTGAATTTATTCCCTTTGTTTGCTTCATTTCAGGGACAAGTGTGCTCTCACCTTCCTAATTCTCCAAATCCTTTAATTGCTGCATAAGCCTGCCAGTCTGCCAGCGAACCAATTGAAGGGATGTTAGTTTGCCGTCTACTGCCAATAAAACAGTATCACCGCTTTATCAATGACAGGAGGCTGAGGCACCAGATGGGATATAGATGAGCTCAATATCTGTCATGTGTCAGAAGGACCCGACAGGCAGGGACATGAAAGCCTACATGTGATCAATACAAAACACTCCTCAGGGCTCTTCTTCACGCAACTCAATTTCAAATAGAAAACACCTCAGTGAAAGACAATAAGCAGGATGATGGTAATAGAGGCAGGTAAGGTATTATAGCTTGTGTTCCCCTTCAGTAAATATGCTTCAGTATTCTGGTCTTTGAATAAGTGGAAGCGAGAGAATAGCCTCAGGATACATGTATAAAAGCGCTTTAAATGTTGGCCAATAACAAGTGCTCAAAAGGATTTTCTATTTAGAGTCATAAAGCTATTCAGGTGGGCTTTGAATTGATTGTTTTTAAATATACCAAGCTCTGAAATAAAGCTTCTAACTTTGTTTCCTCAATTCGCAAAGATCTCAGTACAATTTTCTACAGAATAATTTGTGATGATGATTCTTCGAGTACAGTTTTTCACATGATTTTTGACACTTCCACTGATTAACCCCATTGTGGAAAAGTCAAGTGGATTTTCTTGAGTACAACACTTAAACGATCTGTAAGGTTTTGTTGAGGCACATACGTTGTACTGAAACATAAAATCAGTGTATTCAGCATTGGAAAGGCTTAGGTTGCTGCTGTCTCTCCAGGTTATCAAATAGAACAGCATCATTACCCCATAAGGTTAAAGAGTGAAAATCATCCACTATCTTAGTTTTTGACCACCTCTTCGCAATTATCACATATGTGGATGGTGAAATCAGAAGACATGGTGTGTTCACCTCCCAGTTCTTGTTGTGGTTCAGCCAACTGGGATCTTTTTCCTGTGACGCTGGATGCAGCCACGGTAACTGTTCAAGCAGTTACTGCTTTCATCCCCACTAACATACAGACAGATAACAAAACAGGAAAAAACCTGAACCCCCTTACGCTCCATGGCTCTGTTGTGCTGTTTGTCTTTTTGGAACAACCATCCTCCATTTTTTATTTTACCTGTAAACAGCGACAGACAAAGCAGTTGATTAAAATGAATCCACATATCATTTTTGCTTTTCATTAAACAAAAGGTCCCCTTGATAGCACAAGAATGTGATGATTTGCTTGACATATAATCCGTATTCATCAAACGCAGCTCCTCCACCAATATATTTTTCCCTGCTAACTGCTAACTGCTATTTTTCCCGTCTAACTCCCAGGATATCAGCATCATCATGACTAGAGCACAAGGGGTCACTGCGTGGCTTATGGAAATTCTGTCAATCAAATGCTGTGGCCGTCACAGTCATCAGATCTCATCCTAACTCAATACGAGTGAAAGATTCTAGACAAGGTAGACAGCATTTTCTACCACTGTACTAAAACACCAAATGAGGTGAAATCATCTGAATGAATTTTGTCATCCCTTGTCATCCCTTAGTTTTTCTAGAATCGATGTTAAAGTGTTGAAGTTGCTATGACGACCCACAGTGGCCCAACATCTTACTACAACACGCTTAAAGTTGTCTCTTCCTTCAGTTTGTCACCTGTCTGACCATGTTAATGTCTAGCTGGTTTCATGTCAAAAACTTGTTTATTCCATTTTTATAAAGAGTCATGTGAAAAAGAAAGTACACCCTGTCCGTTTCCAAAGTTACATCTGAACAACAGTGGTGGAGGGATGGTAACAGGACAATGGTCCCAAGCCTAGCAGCAAATCTACAACAGAACAGAACGGATGTTGCAATGGTCCAGCAGACCCGCCAATATACCAGAAGCTCATGGTAAATACCATATGGAAATTGATCAGTTTACAATGTGTGTCCTCAAAATTGTATTATTTTTCTTTTATTTGACATGCCCAATCAATTGTTCACAGGATGATAGAGTATATTTTTACAACCACAGTTTTGTTTCCCTAATAACCTATTCCATTATACCCCTTAACATTAGCCCACTACCCAGCGCTTAATGTAAATGTTGACACGGGGTTAATTGCCACAGGTACAAATCGCCTTCTATGGTGCTCAGTGCCAACTAAAACCACAGGCAACATGCAGCGGCAGCAAGTGGAAGTATGATCTATATTGCCAGCTGGGGTTATCTTATGCATTGCCTGAGGGGTAAACTCCTCATTCTAATTTTGGTGCTCCCAACTTCCTCCATGTTGTTGTAACCGTGATTTATTTCAAATAAACCCTACTCCACCAGATTTAGAACACAACATCGCTCTGTTGTCCTTTTATTTTGTTTTTATTGATGCATTTCATTGGCGCATTAAAAGTGAAGCCAATGTTTTTTTGTGAAAACACAAATTTGAGAGAGGCTGAGTGACTGAAGGCTGCACACAAGCACATACAGAACAACTTGTGTCATCACAGCCCTTTTGAAGCACAACAGGATCCAAGAGAGGGCAGTGGGGATTCAAGTGACCTCAAATGAATTAAATAGCCAATCACGCTGAATGTAGGCCAAATCAAAATTTTGCAAATATGCCTTTGAATTAGAAACATATGTGTGTAAACCGCATTATGTTATGAAAACCACGTTAACGACGCACATGCTTTGCTTCTATGGTGTTTTTTTTTTTTCACTCTGAACATTGACGAAAGAGAGCGAAACTAGGTGGGGGAGCAGGGACCGAGGAGATTGAACCGCTGGCTGTGACAGACCCCCCCCCCCCCCCCCCCCCCCCCCCCCCCCCCCCCTCCACATACACACACCTCCTCAGCCTCTTCTTCATCATCATCATCATAATCATCATCCTCCGCCTCAGCAGCAGCAGCAGCAGCTCCAGCTTCATCGGCAGCACAAGCAGAGGCAGAGTCCATCGAGAGAGCGCGTGGAGGTAATAAGCTGTAGGTTTCCTCAGGAGGTTCTCCGCTTCAGGGGGGAAGATGGGGAAATGGCAACTGCGAATGAGCAAATGTGAGGATCAAGAAATCCGACCAAATCTGCTTTTTTGACACAAACCCCGCTGGATGCATCAATAGGAACTAATTAAAGAACAAAAAGGTAAGACTTTCAAATGTTTTTGCCAGCTTTGCTCAACTAGCGTTTTAATGCAAATGCCTCTAAGACCGTCTGAAAGAAAGACATGTACGAGTCTTTATTGCAATTGCAGCCTAATTAATTAATAACTCGGTATCATACTTGCTCACATTTAAAATCGTGCATTTTTATTTTCTATCATAAAGAAAAATAAAGCTATTGATGCTGTTTTCTCCCCCTGAATGTTCGTGGGTGGGTGACAATAATCGCTTTGGCTGCTTTTCCGACTGAACATACAATAAAAGGCGTCTGTAGGCTATGTGTCATTTGAGAGATTAAAAAAAAGCGATGTTTTTACAGTTCCTTTAGCTCCTAAACAAAAAAAATATGTCTTCCTCTGTCATTATCTGGAGTCTAAGCATGAATATTACTCTCGTTAAGCATCAGTAGTTAAGTTATATTAACGTGTATTTCAAGAAGGAGGAGCGACTGTGGGTAAGAGAGGGAAAGAAGGCAAATAGGAGTAACTATGTGCCCCCTTGTGGTTTGGATTCATGCTGGGTTTTATGATTTTGCCAAAATGAATGTTGTAGAACATGTTGTAGAAAAACATCGGGGTGGAAACTAAAAACCCGCATGACTGAAGTACACTCCTGTATTTCATCATTTTAAGATCATAATTGATTAATTGTATCAGTTAGTGATCTCTATACCAAGTCATTTTGATGTTAAGGAGAAAAAAAATAAATGTCTACGACCGAATCGACCATTCAGAATCCTCACCACCATTCAACCCTTTCAAACTATCCTTTATTCAGGGGATGCTTATTTATGGTGTGTCACTCCAGTCATCTCCTGAGTGGCCCACATTCATGTATCTGTTCCTCTGTGGATTCCTGTTATGTAATCTCCTCCCCATCAGACTGCATCAGCCTCAGTGTTTGCAGCTTGGCTTATAAGAGCTCACATTTCACATTTATACATAGATACATATCTGCATCTACATAGATGTAGATATAAATATATGTATATATACTTATTAATTTAATTGTAGAGATATAGCAAAAGGGGAGGGGCTAATAAGAGTATGTCTGTGCGTGTGTCTGTCAACACGTGTGTGTCTGTCAACACGTGTGTGTCTGTCAACACGTGTGTGTGTGAGAGGGGGGGCGTTACTGAAAAAAAAAGTGATGAATTATGCAAACAGATCTCCCTGTTTTGGCTACTACCCCTTCAGTAGTTGTGTGTGTGTGGTTTGAATGTGATAACACTTTAATGAATTTCACTTCATTTTTCAGACTGCCCACATTTGACGCCCAGTAAACATGGACGGATCTTCATCCTCCCTCCAGTACGGATCAAAAAAGCGCGTCAAGATTCATCCGAACACGGTTACAGTGAAATATGCCACCCACTTCCCCCAGCCTGGCGATGAAGGGTACGATGATGCACCCTCTTTTGAGGAGTTTGGCGCCTTCGCAGAGGCGAATGTCGGAAAAAGACTGGTGTCGGACACTAAAGGTGGCAGGACTTTTTTTGGAACCATGGAGACCCAGCCAAAGCAGCCAAGCGTGCAAAAAGACAAGGGGGTCGAGGGCCAGCTGGCGAGCTTTGGAGAGGCGAATGTGTTGGCGTCCAGAGTGACCTGGATGGCCCTGTTTGGGGCAGCAGTGGCTCATGGTTGTGTGGCGCTGATTACTCGTCTGGCAGCAGACCGCTCTAAGGTTCCTTCTCTTGAGCTACTCTTCATTCGCTCTGTGATCCAAGTGCTGTCCATCCTGGTGGTCTTCTACTACCACGAGGCCCCCTTCGGCCCTAAGGGCTACCGACTTCGTCTCTTCTTCTACGGTGTCTGCAACGTTATCTCCATCACCTGCGCCTACACGTCCTTTGCTATAGTACCACCCAGTAATGGCACCATCATGTGGCGTGCCTCCACCACTGTCTTCAGTGCTATACTGGCCTTCTTGCTGCTGGATGAGAGGCTGGGCTACACAGATGTGGTTACAGTGGTGGGAAGTGTGTTCGGTTTGTGCCTGGTCATGGTGCCAAATGTAGCAGATGAGGAAAAGTCCAGGCTGGGGTTTTGGAAGGAGGCTTTTGGCTACACAATGACAGTGATGGCCGGCTTGACCGCTGCCCTCTCCATGATTGTCTACAGAGCCATCAAGGAGCGCGTCAGTATGTGGACGGCACTCTTTACCTTTGGCTGGACGGGCACCGTGTGGGGTGCCTCCACCATGTTTGTCATGCAGGAGCCCATCATTCCTCTAGATGGGGAGACCTGGGGCTATTTAATTGGGATCTGTATCTGCTCCACTGTGGCATTCCTCGGAGTCTATTATGCTCTAAATAAGTTTCATCCAGCCTTAGTTAGCACCGTGCAGCACCTCGAGATCGTGGTTGCCATGTTTCTGCAGCTCATTGTACTGAGGATGATCCCGTCTGTGTATGACGTCATTGGGGGCTTGGTCATCATGATCAGTGTCTTTACTCTGACAGGAGTCAAGCTGTACAGGGTGAGCAGGGCTATACGCCAGGATTATCAAGAGATCTTAGACTCACCTATTAAGTGAAGTTAGATATGTCAGTCTCATTTGTTTACAGTGTTGCTTGGTTGTGCAATTCAAAGAATGTCTGGATCCTCAGCAGATGGTTTTGTATTGTTGTGCCGTTGAAAGAGTGCCAGTTGTGTAACTAATGTCTTAATATTTGTGTGTGAAATAAAAGACAAATGTAATATGGTGACCTTTTCCGTCAAGTAGTACTGGTTTTATGTCAAACAGTGTCGCTAAACTAAACTAAGATATCAGCAAAAAAAAAAAAAAAGTTACAGAATTAACCTAATTTGTGTGATTTTTGCTATGCACCAGTATGTAAGATCATATTGACCACGCTGAATCTGGAACTGCAGCGTAAAATCATAACATGAACAAGGTGTGGTGTAATCCTCTGTTACATTGCCAAACTGTGTAAATGTCAGCCAAGAAAGTATTTATAGTACATACAAGAGGTAAAATGATAAAAATAAATATCAACCACATTGAAACATAACTGGTAGAAATTTTCTTAGCCTTAATCTCTTGCAAGATGAGACATTTTTATTTCTTAAAACCATGACATAACAGAAAGACCATCAGCGGGTGTAATGATCTGTGTGTCAAAGTAAACTGTAGGAGAGATTCTTAATTTAATTCAAAGGTTGGAGTAGCTCCCAAATTATGGATGAAGAATACTGAATACTGTTCTCTCCCAGTTATTTGTGCACAATCGGCAGCCTTGGCCCCACCGGCTGGTTGATATGTAACACTGGTGATTACCTCCTTGGATGTGGCTTCTGTTTACTTTCAGATGCATGTCAAACTAATGCCCAGAGGCAGGTGAACTGTATTGAATTAAAGTCCCCTTTAACAATGTGAGGCCGTCTGCTTTTTCTGTATCGGTTCACCAGTGACGTCTCTTTTCTCCTTTTAGAAAAGCAAGCCAAGATAGCTCCGTGATTTTCCCCACAGGCAAAGTAGCAGTGACGGCATGACATAAAGACATAATGATGATGGAAAGTGGATGAAAGAGGACACGTTGCTCGGTCAAAACTGGCACAACGCTGCAGGCGAGCTTTGCCGACAGCCCAGCAGGTGGCATTCATGATCTGCTGCATTTCTCTGACAGCCAGCAGTAGAATAGGGGAAGTATTATTTCTTATGGTGACTTATGAGGATGTTTTGTGGTTTAATCAGTTGTGAGAAGAATGCCAATCAATTACATGTTTTTTCATTGATACAGTTTTAAAAAATGGTAATATATTTCGTCTTTTTATGCAGTCAGGAGTAGAGTAAAAGGACACATTTATTGCTGATATCGCCTCCCATGGACTGATGACACTCGGTGGAATATTTAACATATTTACATAGAAACTGGAAGAAATCTATCCACCTCCCACAAAGCAGACATAATGTTAAAATAAAATCATTCTGTGAAATGACAACCTACCACCACCGATGTCACAGCAGACTAATAAACAGGCACAAACCACAGGCCATAAACTTGTTTCTTACTTTGACGACACATTCAGTTGTGCCACAAATTTTCAGAGAACAGCAAAAGTGGACTTTTCCGACTAGAAATGGGATAAAACCAATGTGAAGTGTGTTTTACCTTCCACTATGTCCCACTGTAGTTAATACAGAATTGTTTTGAGATGAGGCTTTTGAGTGCAGAGTGAACGTGAAGAGGAGGCCCATCTGTTTGAGCAGGAAACAGATTGCATCCTGCAGTGAGCTGTGCAACCTTCCAAATTACTCTGCAACCCTCCTCACCACAGGCATGTTTTTTTGGACGTATCATCGTTTCCCAGGAGGGGGCTGAATGGAATTTGATGATGAGTTACTGTATGAATATTTGTATGGGTGTGTGTCTTTGTGTCGACTGATGGAGATGACCGAGCATTTTTGTGAAATATTCATAAATAGAAGAATAACTACTCCTTACATACAATGAACATACTCATAATCTAAAGCCATACTTGATGAAGTGAAGACTCTTTAAAACTACTGTCAGCTGCATCTAACGTTAATTGGAAAACCAGAAAAATAAACTGGCTGGTTTTTTTTTTCCTTACGTATTTTCTTTACAATTCATTATAAATTAGCGTGTACAAACTCGTTACTTGTACTGTACGTGTAGTAAGTGGAACATCAGCCTTACTAAATTAAATAGAGTTTAAAAATGCAGAGAAAAAAAAGCTTTGTGTCCAAGACCTTTCTATTGGACATATTATGGTATGACACATGTAATGAATCGGAATAAACTGAGTCAATAATTATAAAAGATACTTCTAACAATTTCCCATAAACATTTTTATTAGAGTGTTAATTAAAGGTTCTCTATCCTCAAAAGGCAGAAATCATGACGATGCTTAATGGGAACGCAAAGTAACAGCAGCTGCAGTAGGATTGAGTGACAGCTGCGTGGTCCAATCAACAGAGAGAAGCTTCTCCTGCAGCCAATCGCGTTTGACTAGTTGGGACGTGATCTGCCTGAACTGCCTGTGTAGCTGCAGCTAGTTAGCTTAGCCGGGGCTGCTGAGCACTGACATGCTCTGATGCAGAAATGCGATTCCAACGGGGCACAGCCTCTAATCAGCTAGGCTAGCTTCTTGGATTGGGAAAAATAACCGGCTGCTAGCTTGCTTGGATTGTGGACACCTTTTGCGAGCATCTTGTGCGAAACGTTTAAACACAAAATATTTTCCAAAAGAGATAAGAAGAGGTGGACATCGGCAGTCAGGTAAGACGTGATATGAATCTGCCTTGCCGCTGATCCTGGCTGTTGCCGCTGTAACGTTTCTCCCGAGAGATAGCTCCTGCTCTCCTTCAATTCAACGTTGAAGCTCACGAAGGCTAACGGCTAAACGTTAACCCAGACAAAACCAGTCTGTCGGCTTGCCAACACGACTAACACACTGTTACACAACTGGCCGAACTGTTCTTTAGGCTTTAGCCGAAATATTTGTTACCACACTAGTGGTTTGGTGTTTCTTTTTCTTTTTTTTCTTTTCTTAGCCTGGTTGACGTTAGCCAAGTTGGGTGGCGTGACACGCTGTCAAGCTTAAGTTATAAGATGAAAGGTGAGACAGAAGTGGAGCACAACCTCGTTACTTATGGACTCCTGACTTTATTTTGCGATGTGCTCAACGTTGACACGTGAATTTCTGAGACTGGAAATGGAGAGGAGCCGCAGTGGCGTTAAAACCCTTGCGTTTGAACGTAAACCGTCTCTCCAAATTGAATGCATTGTCGGCTCTTGTTTTATCATTATTAATATTAATATTATTATGTAACTATAGTGGCCCAAGATTCAGTTTTTAGATGCTGTGCCCTGAATCCTCTCGGGCTGATTACTGTCCATGGTAATGATAATGTCTAAACATTACAGTTAACCTGTTTCCTTATGCTTACAGTAACCTTTTAAACAGCTTTTGAATATGCCTTTAAATAGCCATAGGTGGCCTTTAATGATAGTTGTTTTAGTTGGAGAAACAACACCAGGGCCACAAAATGGAAATTAGGAGTGTCTTTTACGGGTTGTCCAGACTCCAAGGTGTAAGTGTTGTGTTTGCAGGGATTTTAAAGGGCTGAAAATCTGCACATTGTCTCACTGGAGATTCTTGCATTAGACGACAGGGTTCATCTACTCAGAAAATGCCTAAAATCATAAACCCGTTGAAAGATACACCAGTAACAGGAAGACAAATGTATCAAGTGCTTGAAACCATTTCTGTTTTGGGGCAAGATTTAAGATAGTCGCACACTCTGTTTATCTCGTCACATTGTTTGTACCTTAAACAAGCCCAAACCAGACTAAATGTCACGCCTCAGTACAATGGGCATTACGACTCTGTAATTGTTGGCAAGCTGTTGGCGCTTATGTTTGTGTGGCCTTTTAAAGAATTTGTTCAACAGCACTTTTCAGCCATCAACTCATCATAACGGCCTATTTTGTCTTACTGATATTGTTTTGATGGAAAAGTGGCTGGTTCTACCCAAAGGTTTGTAAGGGAGTAACGCTTCCAAACGGCAGCAGCTGGCGAACTGAACAGTTTCTCTTGTAATTGTCACTCTAAAGGTTTCCGGGAAGGGAGAACGGTGAGAGACATTTGGTCTGTCGCTCTCCTCTCAGTGGGAGTCACGGGGAGGATAGCCAGAGTTTCTCAGGGAGACTGCCGGGAAGGCGCACTTATCAGCATTTCACACTTGAAGGCGCACATTTTCTCTTTATATTCCATATCCAAAAAAAAGCTACCCGATAAACGGCCTCGTTGGGAAATTTGCACCTGTCAGCTGCAAACTAAGTGCACGATTGAGGTTTCTCCCTGAACTGAAGCTTTCGCTATTCGGCAGTGCAGGTTGATATTTGCAGAGATGGTAGCATGTTCTCTGATGACGGCACCCTTTTTTTTTTTTTTTTTTTTTTAGAACTTTCTAACAGAAAACCTCATGGCTATGGAGTGATGATCTCATTTTGTAGAGTAGCCTGTCTCCTCGCCTCTCTCCCAGTGCCTTGCTGTGCGTTACCAGTGGCCTCCAGCAGCCAAATCTGTCCGCATGGCCGAGGGGAAAAATACCAACTGTGCATTTCATGATAGCCAGAAAACTAACGGGCGATGAAAAATCCCTCTCATCAAATTACTAGTTCAGAAATCCACTTCAAGAAGTGGTTTCTAATGATGTTGAGAAATGGGGATTTTGTTCCTCTTTGTCTCTATTATGTTGTATCTCTCAAATCTCAGGTATTGCATAAGCCATCTTTCACTTCCTCTTTATCTTTTCTGATTCTGCTTTGTTTTTGCCATGTTTTCTAATGACTGCTCAAGCATGGCATGTTTTAACAGTCAAAGCTAAAGGTGGCTTCCTTGTTTAAGCCGAGATCACCTGCACACCACCAGCTCTTGCTCTCTGGGCCTCTTTTGTTCAGCTTTGAGCTGCTCATGGTGTTGCTGTTGTACTTTTGCAAGACTCCACGGTGAAGGCTTTTTTGCGGTCGAAATCTTTCCTGTCATTGATCATTTGGAGTGAGTGAACAGACTTCCTCGTGTAGGAGATGAGAAGTGTGCAGTTTCAGTGATGTTTCTCTCTCAGTTAATTATGTTTCGGGGTTTTCTTTCAGTGGGTTTGTCGGAGTAGAAATGAGGATGTGAGGACTTGAGCAACAGTGACTGTCCGTGTTATGACAATATCTCACGTTGTGAATCCTTGACAAACAAAAGCAGTTGTGTCATGATGTCTTCTCAGAAATAGCAGATTTCTGTCACAATGAACAATCTTTTCAGGCACAGCTACAGCGTCACTGCCAATAAGCTGAAGCTGTGGGAAGTCTGCACCTCAGTTACACTTCTAACATGTAAACATTGAGCAGTCTTGTTAAAAAAACTCTTATGGCTCAGTTTTCTCATCAAAATATCGTTCTTACTGTACGTAGGTACAATATTGACTGTAAAAATGACAATACACCACCAGTTTTTTTTGTTTTTTTTCTTTTATGTCTGTGGTCTGTCCTGTTTAAAGTGACAACGTTCTCACTCAGAAAAGCCTCTTTCACACATGCACTGCTTTCTGCCTTCTTCACATAGCAGTTTCACTTTTTAGGCAGGGGAAAGAAGAAATAGAAAAAAAAAAGAAAAAAAAAAAAAAGAAGACCTCCTCGTATTCACGCCTGCCAGATGGAGAACACGGTGTCGTGACATGCATCAAGCCGGCACTGTGAATTTGGCTGAGTAACAGCAGCATTGTTGATTACAGTAGCAAGTTTCTGCGATTTCAGTGGAACCTTTTTGCCTCTGCTACTACCTTCCGGAGGCGTGTAGATGCACCTCTGTACTTTCACACATGACACGATGCGCAGTAACGCACAGCAGCCCCGGCTTGGAAATGCATGTGGGGTAGAGAGGCTCTCTGTTAATCTGATGGCAACTGAATGCATCGAAGTCGTGTGTATTTACCCCTCTGGTGCTTTTCTGCAACTTTGTGTAGTGGAAGTCCGATGGGGTCCTACGTAATGAAATAAATGCATCATTTCAAACGCAGCGCAAACTTGAACTGCTGCCGTCACATTAACGCACAGCATTACTGGCTTAATTTGACACGCGATCAGCATCTTCAGAGGAATCCGACAGTTTGACTCCTCGAGTAGAAAACAGAGGCACGATTTTACCAATTGAAAACAAACCGCAGGACCCAGTTTTTCTTTTTTTTTTTCCCCCACATCACCAGCCCCGAATGAACAAGAGGAAATCATTTAAAGGCACCAGAGCTGCTGTCTGGCCAAATTTAAGACTCTTTTTGAGTTGATAACGAGCTGGTAATGTACTACAGTCAGACCCTCAAGTGTTGAATAAGCTTAACTATGTAGAAAAGTGGCTTTTTTTGAGTTGCCTCCATCCACTTTCAGTGCTTCATGTACCCACTGCACACTTGACACACAGATATGAATTGCCTTTGTAATAGGACTTCCTTTTTGGGAGAAAACTCATTTTACTTTAGAGTTTTAAAAGACTTGTTATACTTTATGCAGTGTTCACTATCGTGCACATTGGAAGCGCCACATGCACACTGTGGCTCTGACGAAGTCACTGTAACAGACTGACGAAGTGGTTAACGTCATGCATCTCGTGTCTGAAAGCGGCCTAATACAATCTGTGCCACAATATGTAAAATACTTATCTAAGCGGGCTACAGTTTATGGAAATTTTCATGTAGGAAATCAAATCAAATCGCCGGGCTGCAAAGTGTTCATGACAGTCATCTGTTGTTGCTCAGGTCCCTTGATGTCAAATCGTTTTCCGTCTCCTGAGTTTTTATGTGCCGAGTTGGATCCATCGGAGCGAAACGGGACTACCGCCAGTCATGAGTAGTGATGAAGCTAGCACAGAAATGGCGACTTTAGGTAAACTGCTGTGAGAACATGTTTTTGATCGTTTCCTGAAAGAGCCCATTTGAATGAAGAACGGTCGTCTCTGTGTTTGAAATGTGTGTAGGCTGCCTCAGTCTTGTGCTAGAGATGTGAGGATTTCGGGAGGGGAAAATGTTTTCTTTCTTGTCTGTGTCCTATCAAAGATCTAGAAGATGCTGATTTGCGCCAAGCTGAGGCATTTGTGGTGTAATCTGGAATGCCTCCTGCTCTTTAAAATGCTGATGCACAAGTTCCCACATGTGGCCCTCGTGGACGTCAGTCCCAAGTAGCTCATTTAGTTCTATTGTGACAGCACCCTAAGGCTCATATTTGTCAGGTTGAAGGAAAATGAAGAGGAAGCCAGTGTATCAGTTTCATCTCCCTGAAACGGGCTGTCAGGGGTTATCATCTAGTAGTTTGACTGCAGCAGTAGTTTTTTCTTTAGATGGTCCATTGTATGCAGCTACAGTGCACTGCCTGGCTATTGCAGATTTTACATGATCCTTTTTTTTTTTTTTTTTTTTTTTTTTTAGTATCTCCTTTATGCTTTTGTTTTAAGTAGCGTGGGAAGCACACAAAACTAAAACACAAAAGGTTTTATAGCATTGTAGAACCTGATGTCAGGAATCCTTCTGCTGTGTAAACTCGGATTAGATGTTGAGAAATACTCTGGGTCTTGCAGAATTTGTGAGGTAACCTAAAGGTTTATTTCGCTGTTGCCTTGTTCCGGAATAGTTGGAGGTGGTTGGCAGGCCACCCAATACGAGAACTGGCATCACCCAGGAGGGTGATTCTGCTAAAGTCTCAAAAAAAGCATAATTTATTGGGTTTGATTTTATTTACAAAGCAGAGTTTGCTACTTGTTGCGTGCAGACTTGAGAACAGGATGAAAGGATGATGACATTTAAGGATAGTTGGCAACATTATTCATTTATTTGGATTATAAAATACAGAAGAGGTATTATTCACCTGCTGTTCCAGTCATCGGTTAATTTCATTCATATCACAGAAGCGATACCTCGCAGCTCTTATTATCAGCTTATTATTATCTGAGTTAGGCTTACGTTTGTGTTTATTCTTGTGATTGGTAAAGAATTTCATCATATCTATTTTGAGGCTTCCTTCTAACTAGAATTAGTCGTTATGAGTTTGCTGCGGTTTTATGATGAAGATGCTTTGATAATGGTTTTAAGAGTTGATAAGGATCATTAAAGAACTTCGTTTTACCATCATGTTTTAGTAAGCGCCCACATGAGAGACACCTTCTGTCATCTGTCTGTTTCTGTGGAGTGATCTCATTCTAAAGAAATAAATGCGTTCCTCAACATCATCCTCTACATTTTTTTTTTTTTTTTAATTCAATTTCATATTCAAGCTCTATTTTTGGGATTCCGCCTGTGCTGCTGATACATAGCGAGAATGTGAGCCCTGTTTTTGTACACTGTAACACTAAAACTTAAGGTTACTTCCTCACAAAAAGCACTTTTTGACAGTGCATTTGACTTCAGCCCTCAGGTAAAGACACTGCTATTATCTACGTTTACCTTGACGTTTTTATTTGCGTTTTCAAGATGTGAATAAGAAAAAATAAAGATCTTAAGATAATACGCACAAATGTTGATGCGCTTCTTGCCTCTTTAGAAGAAGGCTTGATTAGCACAAGGTGAAATGCGAACACCTTTGCGACTGACCGACATCTTCTCAGATATGATGGCACATCTCAAATATTCCCAGAAATGAAAGTAAATCCTGTTTTTCTCTTGTGGGTGTCCACTGCAGTTGTTGTGTTACGCAGACCCAACCTTGAAGAGAAAAGAAACTGCTTCTTCTGAGTTATAAACCCAAACAGTTTAGTTTATCTTAGTTTATTCACTTCAGGCCAGTCGGTGGGAATGTGTCTGATTTTCTGAATGTTGGCCTCTGCTGTTTGGCGATCTGTCCAAAAGTAACCCTGATGAACTTTTGGGGTCCTGTCTTGATTCGCATTCTGGATAATTAAACTTGTGATCACTTGATTTGTCACGCGGGGGTTGGCAGGATACTATTTAGAAGTTCTTTAGATAACTCACGATCCGCATATATCCATATAACGGAGTGAATGAGGCAATGACGATGCAGCCTCTACTGGGACGACTTCATCAAGACGCATGGTTGCAGCACAGCTCATTCACTCCGGTAAGAACCTCCATCTTACTCAAGGTCGTCGTTCACATTGTCAAAATTTGATAAATATCCTGCCATGTTGCACAAAACTAGCAGTAACAAACTCTGTGTGACTGTCACAGAGCAAGGAGTAAATAAACTCTGCTCGAGGGGGCGTGTGGATGAAGTGGTCCCGGCAGAGTGCCTGTGTAGAAATCCCTCCGTTAGCTCTCCTATAGCCGCAAGTAGCCACATAACAGCACCTATGAGCTAACAGAGCTATAGTACACGTTAGTTCATTCATTCTTCTTAAAGTATTGGTGAAATAAAGACAGATAATGCCTTATTTAGAGGCTGCATCATCTTAGCCCCGTTCACTCCGTTATATGGATATACGCTGATCACGAGTTATCTAAATAGCTTCCGAAGGACGCCGACTTTCGCCAAACTGTTCTCGGTGAGTAGATAAATGTATTTCAAGCCAGAAATAAGGTCTAGGTTTAAAAATACCAGAGTTCCCCTTTAAGGAAAGCACCTTCGCCAAATGATGTTTAACTTCCTCATTTTGGAGAATGAAGAAGATCATAGAGAAGTAATTTTCCCTTTTAGGATTAATCAATTTAATCGAAATTCCCTTTGGGCTGTAAATGCAGCCAAACATAACCCTAAGATGTTTTTTTCCCCCTTTTTTTTTCTACCTCAAACAATATCCCATCATCTTTCTCCATTTTGAAAGGATGCCTTGTAAAATGTGTGTGTACTTGAATGACCTGAGGTGCCATTCTGTTCGGCATCTCTGCCAGACAGAAAGAAAATATGTCAGTTATACCGTTGACAACCAGACTGGAGAGAAGAGTGAATAGAAATGGGGAAGTGAAAACACATCGGAGAGTTTTGTTTGTTAATTTGCCGCAGTGGTTTTATGATTACATATTGTTTCCGCTGAATTTAGGCATTAATATCCTCTGTTAAGGATGGGCCAATATTAGAATATATCTGTTAGGTAATATATGGATTATTGCTTGAAATTAAGCACGTTGCACTATTTTGAGAGAGCTTGTTTTCACAAACCTTCATGAATACTGCTCTTGACGGCTTTAAATCACGGTCTGGTAAGTAGTGCGATACAGGGTTTTGGCTGAGCCTTTGCGTTTTCTGGGTAAACTGCCAAACGACACATTTCATACGGTGGCATTTGTGTATGCTTCACACAGATTTGTTTGGAGTGCAGAGTGAGTCCTTTTGATGTGAAGATGGTCTTAAAGAAAGCTTGAAACTTTTGCTTTGGGTTGTTGCTATGAGAATAAATCTCTGGCTGTTCTCAAAGGACATGAGCCACAGGCTATTTTAGGCTATTCCCAACTGCTGAGGGTGATCCCGAGGGCTGGATAACCAACTGCTTTCACACAGTCAAGAGTGTAGCTGCTATGCTTAGCCCAAAACACTGTAGGCCCCTTAATTAAATTTTACAATGATCCAGGATTAGTATAGTTTTTCTACTGAAGAATGTTTTTTTCCTCTGAAAAACAGTGGTGTTAAAAGTTTTAACTAGTCCCAAATGTCATCTCTGTTTAACAAGTACATTACATGCATCAATGCAAAGATAATTTATCTGCACTCCTCTGAACTCTGGGGTCAAGCCTGCACTCTGTCAGATTGCATCACTTTCCCATCATCCGGTCACCCTTGTGTCCACACTTCCTGTCTCACAGCTGGCTTGCCAAGTCTCCCATGACCCTTTGCTGCTATGCTGCCGTTTTGTTTTGAGAGAATCCAGGACGGTGGGGATGAGATGCAGTCTCATGGGCTTTAGCTGCTGAGGTTCACTGTGGAAAAAAAGAAAAGAGCACGAGCGCCGTGCCCATTGGTCCGTCGCCGTCCTCCAGCCACAGCCTTGTGGCTAAAATGCAAGTTTTTGCTGTAAGTTTGAGGAAATGCAGCAGTGCCAGAGGGGCTGAGTTAGCAGCGAGCGCACGGAGCACATTCCAGAAGGCAGCAGAGCCCTGTGATTTTAGCAGGCTGTCACAGGGATTAGGTTACCCTGTCTGCCTCTGTGAGCTCATGCTGTTGCCGTCTCAGTGCCTCAGCAATCCTGCTGAGCAGTGGTACACTGTTTGTTCCCACAGTGAGGAGAGAAAAAGGATCCATATTTGTTCTCGCAGGCTGGTTTAGCTCGTACTGTCACCACCTGTTGTGGCGTTACGTTCACCGAGAACTTCTCGTGTCACCGGTAAATGCGAAGACTTTTCGGTAGATTTGTGCTGAATGCCAGTGGAGTGTTAGTCTCCTTCTCTCTCGTGCATGTGTACAGAGTTCCAGTGAAAGGGAATTACCACGGAGGCCACTAGGTGTGCTCTTTCACTGGATCTCAGCTCATGGTTTTTTTTTTTTTCCTGCAGAGACAGATGAGATTATGACAGCAGCTGTAGACTGCAGGATGTGGGGAACTCACTATTTTTTCAATCTAACAAAAGAACTCGCAAAGTTGCAACTTGCATCTCTTTACACCACTGATATGCAGTTCTTGTGGTTTTTGGTGAACTTGTGCCGGAGACCTTTTTTAACTGTTATTGTAGGAGTGTTTTGTGAAAATCTAAGCCAATACATCATTACCCCAGGCTCATTAGCTGTGGTAACCGTGCCATATTTGAGCCGGTAGTACTCTGTTGATGGGGAAACAGTGTCGGTACTCTTGGGAACACGAGTGGATCACTGATAGGAACACTGGTTGACTTTTCGCTGGGCTCCAGCTGCTGCTAGAACAGTAGATAAGATACTGCTTGGTACTCAGTAGTTTACAATACAGCACATTTGCATGGCATAGATAGGCTCCCTCATCCTGTAGGTTCCGTTCTGTCATGTGTTAACAAGACTACACTGAGTTCAGTCTTGTGCCGCCACCTGCGAATCAAAGACTTGCGCTTGGAGTCATGTTGCTGGAAAAACGGGTCAAACCAAGGACTCGAGCAGTTATTTAACAGAAACAAACATCCCTACAAATCCAGAGTCATTCAATGCTTTAAATCCTGGAAACTGCTTTAGCCATTGTTATCTTGGAACACCTTTTTTATTGTGGTTCGGGCTTTTCTAATGTTGGGATGATGGGTGGACTGACTGTACAAAACTATTTAATTTGTTGAGATCGCTGTAAAGTCTGAGGTTTTTACGGAGGTTGAATACTTACTTTGTTAATCTAAATAATAAAGAAGACCATCATTGACAGTAAAAAAGAGTTTTAGGGCTTTCACATTTGTGATAGTTCTTTTGTTCTCTTGTTTTGCTTTACAATTACTTAAGTCAGCTCAAGTCATAAAAAGAGACTTGGTGTAATGACACAGGCTGCATTTCTGAAAAGTGCTGCACAGAGAACTCCAAAAGGAAATAATTACTGATTTCTGAAAAAAAAAAGGAACTTGTAACTTATTTCTTACCATGGTAAGGAGTGGGGGATCTTCCTGGAAGGCCTGCTAGGGGTTTTCACCAAGTCTACACAATCGGAAACGCCTCCTCTAACAAATGGCTTCGAAGACAACCCTGCTATCGTGATAAATGGCTGGGTCACCCATTCACTTGTTATGGGAGCTGTAATGACATCAGCTGTTCTGATGATTAATGCAGCGGTTAATGAAACTTTTGGCTGACACTGCTTCCTCAAACTGTTTGAAGTACACTGAAAAGCTTTTATTTTGAGGCATCTACAGGAAGCGCTGCGTTCAGTCTTTTTGTGCAGTTATAACTAAGCATTTTCTATGCATCTTGAACTTTTTATTTCTTTATGTTTATGTTGCCGGCAGATCAGTTAAAATACCACAAAGAAGAAATAAAAGCAGGAAGAAGCTGCCACATTGGGCTGCTGAAACCCAGCACCTACCACAGATTTGATCACTTCTCCACCATTCCACATGTTCTGGGTGCCTTTGTTGATATCCGCAGAGCTTAGTGATTCAATAGATTTATTTTGTTTTATATATTTTTTTGCTTAGTTACAAGAGCCCGCGTTATTTTCCAAACAAGAGTCCAACTTAGTCCAAGTTAATCTTTGGTCGGTGTTTGATGCTAGTAAAGCTTTAAAGAAAGTATATGAATGAAATGTTCGTGCGGTTTTCTGTATGTTTTGCGAGGACGTAATTTTATTTATCTGAAAAGTTGCCAGATACTAGTTCGCTGCGTGTTTGTGGTGGGTTGGGCTTACCTGTTAATTCTGCCTGGCAGTGGATGCAAATGTGACACCATCTGAGCGGTTTGACCTGTCTGACCCGGCGTTTAGTGCGTTTGGAGTGGCGAACGGCCTCGGCTCAGTCTGCAGCTGCGTGATTAGCTCAGAGCATCTGTCACTTAACTTTTTGATCCTCCCTCACATCAGCACTGTCGTAAGTCACTGCGGCGTAAATGTGGACTAAGCGCTCAGTGGCCTTAGGCGTGGGACAGCGATGGCGGCTGAAAGAGGGGGGACTGGGATGCAGGCTTATGTCAGAATATGGGATGGCTTGGAAAGGGGAATTCCTGCTCTGATGATTTTTTTACATGCAATGGTGGGATTAGTGTAAAGTGGGAAAAAGACAGTAAGGGAAGGATGTTGTAAATGGAGACGGAGCTCGTATATGCTCTTGTGTTGCTCTTTTGGCAGACCGCTACCCAGCCCAGCCCAGGGAGTGGATAGATTGTTGCCTTTGTCAGAGTGAACGAGGCTCTCGAGGAGAGTAAATCAGCTCTTTGTTTTTCAGTGCCGCTCCCTTAGATGTCTCTGTTCATTAATTTCATCAGTGATGGAAAAGAAGCAGACAAGAAAAAACCGCTGCATACACCCAAATGCTATGTGGTAAATTATGTCAACCTCCCCTCCCCAACTTTTTAATTTTATTTTATTGTGAGCCGAGTTGATTGATGTTTGGGATCTTTGTCACATCTCTTAGCTCAGACCCTTAACTTGCCTTTGTCTGCCACAGTGACTGTAAAATGACTTTCCTTGGAGGACATGATTCTCCTCCACATCCCGACTGTTTCTCCTGGAGAACCGTGTTATTGCTCTTGGTTAATCACGGTGAAAATGAGCTTGGCCGCCTTGCCTCGTGTTAGCTTAAGATCAGGTTCGGTGCCCATCTCAAGGCCAGCTGTGGCTGAAACGTAGACGCTACTGCTGCTTCAAATAAAAACGGAGAGGTCTCTATCAAAGAAGTCAGTGTCTGGTCCCTGAAGGCCGTCTTGGGGACGGGGGGGAAGGTGAAACTTCATCCACTCCCATGACATCAGAGCAGCCAAACAGCCGCTTCAATAGAGCCTCACTTTCTCAGTGCTGAGCCGAGTGTGCAGTGTTTAACTTAAGCTCAGGCTGGCTGCGCTAGCGGCTGTGTGGGTCATAAGACTAGTTGTTGTGAATATGCTCATTGTTGAGCATGAACACATTTTCACAGTGGATCACAGTGTTAGAAAATCATATTTTTAGGTGGCCTGGGGAACCAGTGCAGACATGCTCATTTACAATGCAGCTCACTGGAGTGAAACATTTCCATAGGCTGCACACCATAAGAACATTTCTAGGCCAGAGCTAATTTTAAAACACTATCCGACATCATTAAGGCTCAGTGAGAGAACTCCACTTCTTGACGTTGCGTCACTGCTGACGCACAGCGTCCTTCTTATTTACTTCCCTCTCACAGCAATCTTTGCCATCCTCCTGGCTCGTGTTTGATGCCCAAAACACAAAAGACAATTGTCGGGCGGCTCCTTAACGTAAATCGTCCCCTGTGTAAATTTCTGAAGGATGTGGATTCTGCCAGATTGGCTGTACACTTGGGACAGCAGTTAGTGTAAGAAGACTGAAAAGAGAAGTCATTTATCTGTTATTTCAAGAATACAATTGGTGGAGGGAAATTCTGCACCGGCGAGACTAAACTGTGGAAACGGGTGCTGGAATTTCAGCAGGATTCTGGCCTAGCTGCGGTGTATTTGGATAACTGTCTGCATGCTCTTGGCATGCATATTTGACAAAAATAGTAGATATTACAGTAACTTAAGAGTGTTGCGAGCATGTCTTTGTGAGGAATCTGAGAGGAGACTGTTTGTAATTCGCGTTTCTTCTGTTCTTTCACAGGTCAACAGAAGCGTCGGAGCTTGTGAAGTTCTCAGCTTTGATGCAGAACAGGTACGACCATCCATCTGCAAAGCGTTTCTAAATTTACTTGAGATGTGTTCTGAGCACATCATTCTGAGCAGATGGTTGCAGAAAGATATTTGTGTAACATCCCGACATCTAAGGGAGGTTTAAAACGGCTTACTGCTGTCTACTGTTGTGGATAAGAAAACACTAGTTCTAACAACTAGTTTATTAAAAGCACTGTTTTAATGTTTGCGTTTGTATTGTAGTAAAGTCTCTCGGCCACTCTTATGTCCGCCTCCCCCCCCCCCCCCCCCCCCCCCCTTCTCTGATCAGTTTACCTACAGCAAGATGACTGAAGAGGTGATTGTCATCGCCAAGTTCGACTACATGGCCCAGCAGGACCAGGAGCTGGACATCAAGAAAAATGAGCGTCTCTGGCTGCTCGATGACTCCAAGTCCTGGTGGAGGGTCCGAAATGCCACCAACAAAACTGGCTTTGTGCCGTCCAACTATGTGGAGAGGAAAAACAGCGCCAGGAAAGCTTCCATTGTCAAGAATCTCAAAGACACACTCGGTAAAAAAGAAAAATCAATTTTTTTTTTTTTTTTTTTTTAGTGGGTGGGTTAATAAGCAAGGAACAGAAGGCATGTTAGTTTGAACTCTCTCCATGACCTTGTTTATTTTTTATGGAGGATCTCATTATTCCAGTTAAGCTGCATGGATAGCACTTCTCTAAATATTTGTACATTTTAAGACCCCCACAGCATCTTTTGGCTGGAGACTGACAGGCTTTGTGTTTCAGCTGAATCTTAAACCAACACAAGGTAGCATCTCAGGAGCAAGCGTAATCTAGGTCAGCTCTCACTTACTTTGTTTTTGACCACACTGCTGTGGTACATACAATGTATTACATGACAGCCACCACAGAAAGATGGTCCCAGGCTGGCGTGTGATTGGTTGAAATGCAGAAAGCTACTTTGTTCTCACCGTGCACAGACACCGAGGCTTCAGAAACAGATTGTCTTGTCTGTCCTAAGGTTTCAATTTTCACCTCGAAGCATTAACTCTGGTAAGGCAGTTATACATACTTTTGGATTTCAGATGTTAATCGATAGCTGGCATGTATGTATTTTCTCCATGTGTCTTTTTGTGCCATCAAGTTTAAATTTCTCAACTTTTTCTTTGTGGGCAAGCAAACCTTTTTTTTTTTTTTTCTGGAAGTGAAACAGGACAGGTGTTGTCTCCTCTGTCAGCACTATGGAAATATTTCTGGCGAGTACCATCTACCAAAGGCCTTGTACAGTAAGGAGCCAGCCAAATGTAACCGTGTATGTGAGCCAAGGCTACCATTTGTGTTCGCTTGATGACAGATATTTAAGAATTAGATACACGCAGCTTGGCATTAGTTTCGCTTCATAATTTCTCTTTTTGAAAAAAAAAAAAAGCCTTTTCTTTACTTTCTAAACCTTTAGTATTTTTCTCTATGTGGTGCTGTTTCAAAGCAGGAAAAAAAACCCACAATCTGCCTTTGGGGTTAACAAAGTATCATTTTATTTAGTTTAATTTTTATCAAATTTACGGGTCAATTAAGGCTTTTTATTGCTGATAATTGAAGTTAATTTAATGCGGAGAGGTTGTAGAGAGGGATGAAACATGTTGTCGGAGCATTTGGCTTTAAAAGTACTTCCTCAGTGCAACACACTGTAAAACTTCCAACTTTACTTGAACCCACGTTCACTTATTGACACGGGGAAATGGGAACCTTTGTCACAGTCGTTTAACCCAATTTAAAAGACTCTCCTCGGTCATATAGATGGTTATCTTATTAGTGGAAACACTGCTAAATTAATACCAGAGCTGACTCAAATCTGTCTGCAGTCCCAGGGGCAGGCCCCTGTTGTTGGCTGCGGTGTGATGAGATTTATGATCTGCCTTCTGTATTAACTGACTGTGGAAATGTTACCACCGTGGTATTTACCAAAGGCCATGAAAATCAGGGAGAGGAAATCGCTCTGTACTCTCATACCAGCCATGCAGACATCTAGCACTTACAGAGTTCTTCCTGGTATAATGACAGACTGCAGTCCGTACGCCTCGGTGGAAAACAAGGCATCGACCTTCAGGAAAGTCGACTGTCTCACTGTTTCGGGCCTGAACTGGGCTGGCATGTTGTGTGTGAGGGAAAACTCTGATGGTCAGTCCTTAAGTACTTCAGATCATCATCTGTATTGATGATGCTTCGGGCCATTTGTTTTTTCCATGTGATCCAGTAAAGGGCGCTTTATCGGCAGCTTGACCTAAAGCAACATTCAAATACGGTTGAAGAACTGCACTTATTTAAAAAAAATAAATAAATTTAAAAAAAGACAGCCCCATTACCTGATAATGGTGGGTGTTGTAATCTGTCTGCTCCTAACTTTGCTGATTCAACTCAGCAGGTTATAGTATGATTGTGAAAAATTTCAACAGACCACAAAATTAGAGAAGTTTGTGATTTAATCGTGATTACCGTGTCATTGAATTAATTTGAAATAAGACTTTCGACAGCCCTGTTTTAAAGCCTTGTTGTGGTTAGGCCATTGAGTTTTGGTACTTTAAATATATTTTTTTTGTTTTGACTGGGGTGAGGTCGCCGCAAAGTGCAGATGATAGAAAAATACGATGAAAACCTAGCGTCAAACCGCGCTTGTGTGACTGTCAACAGAGGTGGCCTTATGTCCTGTGCCTTTTTTTCTTCTCATTGATGTGGTGAAGATGATTGCCTCTGTGCAGGGTGACCTCTCAGAAGAAGGCAAAGGCCACAGAGCGCATTTTCTCTGCAGAGAAGAGCGAAACGGGGGCTTTTCTAGCACACACCAGAAGTATGTCATCCGTTTCAAACTGTATCGCACACTCCAGAGGTTGCAAAACACTTATCTGTTGGACACGTGAGCTGCCTCTTCCTGTTGGCTGGAGAGCACTTTTGTGTCCGTTTATGTATGGCAGGGTTTTAGAGTACGGCTTCTTTTCCCTCCTTATTCTAACTGGGATTTCTGGGTTTGTTCTGGCTTGACCCTGTATAATTTGTTTAACTGCTGCTTTCAAAGTGCGTCCATCCTGTCTTGCCCTGAGGTGTGTGGGTTTATTTGACCGACCGTTACCATTTAGTGTGCGTTTGTTTGTGTGTGGGAGGAGGTGTTGCCATTAACCACAGCCAGGAGCCTCCCAGCAACACCTTCCCACCTGTCTGCTCCTCCATTGATCAAATGGCTCAGGTGAACAGCTGCATGAGTGACCCGAACACAAGTCATGTCTAACCTACACTTAAAGTGGTAGAAAGCACACCAATCTTCATGAAACAATAGAATTCTAAAAAGTTTGCAAGGACTTGACCCTAATTTTGCCCATTTCCTAGTTAATGAATGGATTTTAAGATGTTTTAGGTCAGTGCAGTTGTGTTCATATGTGTGGGAGAGCAAGAGAATCAGCCTGAGGATCACACTTTTGTAAGTTCGTGTGGGTGGAAAAATTTATCTCTTTTTCAGTTGCTGGGTGTGGAGAAGTGTCATCGTTTGAAAGAATGTGTGAGAGCATGATCTGTCTGCACAGGGCTGTGCTTTGCTGTGTGTGTGCGTTTCTATGTGTGAGGACTCATGTTTCCTGGGTTTGTTGTGAAGTTATGAGTGTGTCTCTACAAACAACTGCAGTCATGTGACACTGAGCACTCACTGAGTCACTCAGCAGTTGCGTCCTACAGATCCCGGTTATTTCCTCTTTCCTTTTTTTGTAAGACTCTGCTGGTACACCCTGAGGAAACGACTCCTTCACTTTTCCATGTAGCTCTCTTCTTTCATTTCTTTCCTTTCTGACTAAGTAGAAGCTTGAGTCTCTGTCTCTCTGTCCTCCCTCCCCACTCCATGAGGCCTCTGTAGTTTGCCTTCCAGAGCTGGTTTGGAGGCCTCTCTATCCTGAACTCTCATTGGCTAAGCCCTGACCACATGGTCAGGGAGGGGGATGCCCTACTCTGCAGCCCGCCCAGCTCTCTGGGTGTTCACATGAAATAACTCTACAGCTGCAGTGGGAAGAGAGCAGGGGCTGGGAAAGAGACGAACGGAGAGGGGGAGAGACGGCGAGCCCAAAATGGACATGGCTAACCTATTCAAACATTTCTTTCGTGAGTTTTTAACTTTCCTAGTCTTTGTAGCTCCTTACAGTTGTTCTGATCCCGTTTGTTGTTTCGCTGGTGGTCGGGGAACATTTTCCCCTGAACTTTGAGTAGTTCTTATTTTTTTTCTACAACTGTCTGGGAGAAGTTGTCAGGTTTTTTTTTCCCCCTCCTCTTCCCTTTCTGATTTCTCACTTTGGTTAAAAGTTTAGGCTTGAAGTTAACCAACCAAACGTGTTGAATTCAGAGCAGGTGGAGCCAGATTTTTTGAGCTAACACATTGTTTTGGCAGAGAGCGGATGAGAGGGGGTCTTAACAGCTTTTGAGGCTGTGTCTGTGCGAGTGGCTGCAGAGACTGGGTGGATATGCTTTTGAAAAGCCTTCTGCTGAGCCGAAGCCTGTAATTGCCTCAGCAATCCTTCTCTGTCTCTTTCTTTGAAACACACACACACACAGTGATCCTAGTTCATTTTTTCTCCGAGCATTTGTCTTGCTGAGTGGGCTGCAACTTGGTGGATTACATTATCATGCTTGAAGAGCCCTCCTCTCCACCCTGTTTAGGAATATCTCAAGATGTAGCCAATGCCTGTTTTCTTTTATGCTACCCTAAGGGCAAGCTCGCTCATTCTGGGAGGGGTGCCCCCCCCCCTCGCCTCTACACCCCACGGCTAGTCATGAGCTACAGTTTTTAAAGGGACGTGGGGTGCTCATGTAGAACACTGTAGTCATTGTGCTAAGAGCAGGAAGGGGTCCTTGCTGATTGATGGGATCCGGGCTCCCATCTCCTCCACCTCTCTGGGTTATCAGAAGAATGTCATTACCTGTGAAGGTCCGTTGGTCGTGGATACTTAACAGCCACACTGACACTCTTTCAAAAGGCCCTGGCGCACACCCTCGCTGTAATCTCACCTTGCTGCTGAGTGCTCTCTCCTGGCTTTGTCTGTCTTCTCCTGCGACCTTGCATGCGTTTGTGTCGCTGAGCGGTCTGCTCGTAATCTTAAAGGGGTGAGAAGAAGGTACAGATGAGCTAACAAACGTTTTGCTTGTGTAAACGGAGAGCTGTTGGTAACTCTTTCTCCCCTCCCTCTGTTTTCCTGTTTCTCAGTCTCCCCAGCGAGCGGAAACTCTAATTTGAGCCACATTTCTCTCTGAGCTTTGGAGGAGTGCAGGCCCGAGAGGAAGTGTGAAGTTAGAAGGAAGTTGAATCATGGTGTACGGGGCTGTCTGCTGGACTTTCTGGCAGTCTTTGTCCCTCACTCCCAGCTCCCGCTTCTCCCCCTCCTCCACCACCCAAAACCACTCGCCTCTGTTCCCCAACCACACAAGCAAAAGACTTGAATAACTTGAATAATTAAGCTTATGATGCGCTTCTTCTGTAAAGGTGTGTTTTCCTGCTTCCTCTTCCCATCACAGGAAGTGAGTAGTGGTCTGGGCTTGTTGAACAGTAGCCAGGACTGTAAATATGGACAACATGGACCTCATGTTTTTCAGGAGGCACAGTATTTATTTATTTATTTTTTAATGGTTTAGGTAATGTCCTTACAGGAAGTAAATTGCATTGTGGTGCACTACATTTCCTGCGTGGCTAGTTTACCAGTTCCTGTTATTAGCAGGGATGCTTACCAAGTCTTGCGTACCAACAGCTGTCCTCACGTATGTTAAAAGCAGGGTTGGCTTCGAATAGCGTAATAAAGAGTCTGTAATACTCATCGGCCACACTTTAAGAAAAAAAAGGGGAAAGTTAATGCTGAAAGAACCATAAAATGTTCTCCTTTTCTACTCAAAACAACTCGGTTCACTATTTTCAGTTTACATTTGGTCAGATCAAATGACCTTTTTGGCACAAGCTAAAAGTTTCTGTGTAACCTGCATCATGGAGGATGCTGGGTTTTATATATATATATATATATATATATATATATATATATTTTTTTTTATTCAAAGGTCACATGAAGGACTTTCAAAATCACTCATTTTCAGTTTGACCAAAGAAGGGAGAGCTCCAATATTCATAAACAATTTAAAGAAATAAAAGAGCATTGATTTTAAAGGTGCAATCAAACCATTTCAATGTAAATTAAGTCTTAATACATTCATTTCACATGCTTTATCGTCTGGTTGTTTAATTTGATCCCACAGTCTACCGATTTCTGACCAACCCTGTTGATCAGTTGGTACATTATGTGGTGTTCCTTCATAGAAAATCCAAACTCTTTCTAGTGTTTGCGACTGTTCTTAAGCCAGAGTTCACATGCTGTAGTTAATTTTCACAGTACATGTAACCCGTGTACGGTAGCGACTTTCGGGAAATGCTTCTCAGCGGGTTTAAATCATCAGGTCTGTGGGTACAAAGCCAATTCTTTTAAGATTTAGTTCATCAGAGAAAAAGTCGAGACAAAAGGTTTGCTTTGAAATGCGGTGGCTATAGATCGAGAATGAGCTCTTTATTACCATCTTGTTGCTATGTTTCCACATGGTTTCCAACAGTTTTTTGAGAGATCGCGCTCTCAGTTTCACTTTGGGGATGAGTGTTATTTGGCTTGTCTCCTGACAGTAAGGCTGCTCCATACAGGGCTTTACACAAAGAGAGCTGCGTTTCTTCCCTTAGCTCTTCCATCACAGAGATCGATGGCTGCCTGCTTTTGATGTTTCAGATGGCTGAAATTGAAAGAAGCTTGCATGTTTCCTGTGTATCTGTCATCTATGTCAGCAGCGCGATTGAAGCTGTAGTCTAAAAGGCAGCCCCAACCAAGAATACGCCAACTCACATTTGTGTGTTTTGCCTTTCGTTTGAACCGTTTCTGACTGAACATGCTGTCATTACATTTAGAGTGCATGTCTCGCACAAAACCATACGGCTGTTTTCAATTACCTGTCTGGAGACGCATTGCGGTCAGAGTTTGAAATCCTGTCAACATGTAGATCACTTCCTAAGAGTCCGTCACCAGGTGACAATGACTGCTTAATGATCATTTAGGCAACCTGACTCCATTTGCAATGGAGGATAAAACAGTGGCTCACCAGAGAGTGTCGGTCAGGCTGCTCTGGGTTGAACTGACTGTTGGTAAAAGTGTGCTGTGTCAAAGCAGAGGGATGGTAAAGCACTGTCAGACAGCCTGACGCGGGGTGTTGTCGTCCACAAAGGAAGAGCCCTGGAATGGAGGGAAACCGAGGGGTCGAAAGGGCTCTGGCAGACAATGGATGGCCGGCCAGCGCAGGGAGGCCAGAGTTAAGAAAAAAAACTAGTTCCTGTATGTCACTGGTAGCCCAACAAACCCTCCGGCACTTTCTTCTGCTGTAAACAGTTACTTTTCTCTTTTCAGAGGGGTTTAACATGCGCGTGTCATGCTCCTCGCCATAGTTTGCAGTGATTTACAGCCTTGTGAGTCGGTGTCATTTTCCTCCTCCACATCACCCTCTCAGGAAGACGCATGCGGCCGTTCCAGAGAAGTTTCCGACGCATAGCGTTTGTTCATTTCTCTCACAAGGTTTCCCCAGGTAGCAGCAGAACACCAATGCGAACTGTGGTTTTCAGGGGAAACCGAAAAAAACCACATAGCATATACTATGCTGCCATATATTTGGCAGCATTTAAGGCTGACATCAGGCGGGGAGCTCGAGTACAGGTGCTGAGAGGCAGCTTCAGGGGAACTGAGTGGAAGGAGGATGTATATTTTTAGTTTGTCTAATTGTTCATGGGTTGCAGTCTGTCACTTATCATGATGTTGAGCTATTTATACTTTTCCTAATACCATACTGAGGCACAAAAGGAGTTTGTTGTATTAGTGATTGTGGAATTATCCCGATGTGAATAATCCTGCTCTTCCTCACATCTCGTGGTAAAGGTGTTTGTAACCAGCTTCATAAAATCCACAGATCTCAATCGCAGCAGTTATGGGTCCTGTTTGAATAGCTTGAACTTGGCAAATGGCTCCTGATTATTTGGAATATCTGCAGGTTTATGAAGCATATTTGTACAGATGTGTCACTACCTCCTGCACACTTTGTTCAGTGTTATTACGTCTCTGAACTTTTCTTATATTTCATTATATTTAAAAGTGTCGATATTGTACCCAAAAGCTCAACATTTCACTGAACTGTCAGAATATTAAGGAAGTGTTACCAGTTACTGTCACCTGAGTAGTATGCAGCTGTGCCCTCCTTTGGAAACTGTGGCTTGCAGCTCTTCCACACAGCTGACAAGTGAAATCTTATGATTAACCCACAACCGCACAACAGATGAACCCTCAGAGCAGCAGTTGCCCTCAATAACAGGCCTGTATCTCCTCATCAATCTATCTAAAACAGTACAGGCAAATACAAACTTCCCATTATTACCCAGGTACAGATTTGGCATCTAGTCAAATGCAGAGGATCTGCTTTTTTAATGCAAAGCGTCATGTCAGCTTAGCAGGAAGCGGCAAATGAAAACCAGGGACAGGGACACTGATAAGGACTGTGTTACCTGAACCGGACAGATAAAGTATAAACTCTCAGCTGTCTCTCTGTTCTCAGCTGGAGCTAAAAGATGCTCTTCTCTACACAGTTGACCTTTGACCTTTTGGTTTGAAACAAAGGAGTAGTGCCAAGACGCTTCCTGGTGCTTGCACCTGCGTGATCACCGTTTCTCATCGTGCCCGTTATCTTTTAGATGTGGTGAATCTTTATTCTGTCTGCTAAACTCGCACAGTTTCAAACACCAAAGTGGTGTATTTATGTTAATGAGTGTTTGATGGTCTTCTCTTCCTCAAAGCTTTTTATAAGAGTTGTTTCTTTTTCCTTTAAAAGATGATGTGATTGCAAAGGTGCCTAACTAGCATCTGCGCTAACCTAACCTCCGCCTGCAGACATCAGCTCTTAACACCCTGTCTGGAGTCTGTAGTTATGCACGGTGGTGTGACTAATAACAGGGTCTACCTGGAAGAAATTTGACGTTGGACTCTCAACGCTACCGTGAAATTTGTCTGCTCTCCTTGAGTCAGAGGCACCTTTCAGTAACAATCTTTATCTGTGGTAAAGCGTGCTCACGTTCCCCGCACAGATCAACAAAAAAACCCACACACACACCGTCCTCTCAGCGCTGTCCCAGAGACTCCACCCTGCTTCACTGTATAATTTCACCCAGCTGTCTTTTGTTTATGCAAGCAATAGCCTTGCAAACGTAATCAGAAATGGGGTCTCGGTCTAAATCTGCTCATGGTGTCTGGTGTGAGTTGTTGGTTAGTCTTGGCTTCGGTCTGGTTTGTCTACATCGTCAGTGAGACTGATTACAGTACGGTGATATATAGATACACAAGACCTGGCATTAGAGCTGCTGTACGCTCACCTGGAAAGTAGGAAGAAGGCATGATCTCCACACTGCATCCTCTGCTAGCTTCACATGCTTCATATAACTCTTAGTATGCTGGATTGCAAAGTGGAAATTCTTGCCGGATTTCACAACTTCAAATCTGGTTTGAAGACATTTAAATTCAGGTCTGAAAGGTGTTAAATAATACCAAGATGTGGGCCGGATGGAAGGGAAGTTTGGGCAGTTTGGGCAGGCCGTTTGAAATGGGGCTGTAGAGCCAGGCTGCAGGTGTCAGGGCAGCCAAGGTGATTAGTGCGATGTGATTAGCAGCAAAGAAATGTGACTGAACCTTTTTGTCTCCGAGTTCAAGGCAAGCATAGTGTGTTTGACTTCCTTCAATGTTAGGTCACAGTGCTTGAATAAAACCACTTAACATTTTTTGTATCCGCAGGATTTACAGGCCCAGGCCAAAACAAGTTTTCATCCCACTCACTCCTTTTTTCTCTTCTCGCCACACCACACCGTTGCCTTTCTTTTTGTTTCCTCAGCACCTAGGCCTAATCCCCAAGAATGTATTTGGAGTGTGGGGGGTTTAGAGCACGGTGATGTGGACAGAGTGATATTTAGCCCTGCTTACCCACCCTCCCTGCATTTCACCACAGCCCATAATACTTATTATTTCCTGGTATTTGTCTGCTTTTTTTTTCTTCGCCCGCCCTTAAATTTTCAGGCTGTTTTTTAATGGTGTATGTTCATGGCTTTTGTTTTTCTGTTCAGACTTGTCCCACATCAGTGGAATGGTGTGAAAAACTGAATTCCAAGAGAGTTGTCTTTTGGTAAAATTCCCACTTTCAAGTTTAAAGTTGTACCTGCTGATTAAGGATGTCTGTTTCGGACCTGTTTCACGAGACTTAATTTTGGTATCCGTGTCTTATTTCAGAAAACTTTTAACACCTCTCTTTGTTCTTTGAAATTCTCCTAGGATTTGGGGTTAGGAAGGGCAGAAAAGGAGTTATGAGAGACACGGCCTCCAACGCTGACACAGATCTGAGTACAGATAATGGCGAGCGGCTGTATGACCTCAACCTCCCCGCCTTGGTCAAGTTCAGCTACGCGGCGGAGCGCGAGGACGAGCTTTCCCTGGTGAAGGGCACGCGGGTGGTGGTGATGGAGAAGTGCAGTGACGGCTGGTGGCGCGGCAGCTACAGCGGACGGTCTGGCTGGTTTCCGTCCAACTACGTGACGGAGGATGTGGACGGGACGGCAGGGGGGGGGGGGCATGGGGGGGCTCGGTGACCCGGCCGGATCGCTGACGGAGAAGCTCGCGGCTGTAGTGAACAGCACCACGAATGGAAACCGAGTGCTGCACACGGTTCAGGCACTCTACCCTTTCAGCTCAGGCAACGACGAGGAACTAAACTTTGAGAAGGGCGAGGTAATGGAAGTCGTGGAGAAGCCCGAGAATGACCCGGAGTGGTGGAAGTGCCGCAAGGCAGATGGACAGCTGGGCTTGGTGCCCAAGAACTACGTCACTGTGCTGGACTCCAGCTCCTATAAACCCACAGCAGGGCCTGCGGGGCCTCCCACACCTGACTGCGACTACATCTCTCCTTCAGGCAGCGGGCGCTTCGCAGGGAAGGAGTGGTACTATGGAAAGGTGACGCGCCACCAGGCTGAGGTTGCCCTCAATCAGAGAGGCTCGGAGGGAGACTTCCTCATCCGAGACAGCGAATCATCGGTCAGTCTTCTGCGTGGATTCATTTGTTGTCTTTGGCTGCTTTTAGATACTGCTATTAACCTTTGCTTTTCTTTTCCTTTTCAGCCAAATGACTTCTCCATCTCCCTGAAGGCGCAGAGCAAGAACAAGCATTTCAAAGTGCAGCTGAAGGAAAGCCTTTACTGCATTGGACAGCGCAAGTTCAACTCTATGGAAGAGCTTGTTGAACACTACAAAAAGGCCCCCATCTTCACCAGTGAGCAGGGAGACAAACTGTACCTGGTCAAGGCCCTGGCTGCGTCCTGATCCATCTCCCACACACACACACACACATGAAAACACAAACATACCAACTCGCACCTCTACACATTAATGGCATCCATAGATAATACAGCTATTTACACCAGAACACACACACTAACATTTCAGCTCCAAGCCTGAAGACTTAACACATCATCAGGACTTGAATGGCCCTTTGTGAGCATTCCAAGAGGAGGTATGGAAAAAGCATGGGAGAGACAAAAAGACTATGGACCCCTGAGAGTTGACTACAGACCTCTTGGTCGCCTATCTTAAATTATCCAGATGTGTTAGGTCATAGGCAATGCCATGTATTTCCACCTTGATATCTATTAGAGTTGCATTTAGTTTTCTTTTCTTTGTTGATAATATATAATCTTTTTAACAGTTTCTTTTAAAAAAAAAAAATGTGACTTTTTTATTTTTTAAACTGTACACAACACACGAGAACCACCCGACCGAGGTATTTTTTCCCATGTTAGCACACTCAGAGCCGTGCCTGCAGGTCTACACTTCAAGTCATTTTTGTGCTGTCTGTCTTAAAGCGTTTTTTCATGGTTGTGGACACACTAATCCACAGCTTCTGCTAAACACAAATAAAAACTTAAGTGACCAAACTATATTTATTTACATTTCTGTTAGGATCATTGCTGACAACATTGGAATATGCCGCTGTGCGTCCCCCCCCCCCCCCCTCGACCCGCACCCCTTTTTCTTTTCTTTTTTTTTTTTGTGCAAAGGCAAACTAGATATTCAGCTTTCTTTGTGTACAACAGAACTGCTCTTCTCACACATTGCTGTATCCACACATCATGTGAATGTTACAAAGCTGAGGGAGCACAAACAGTGGGGGGCTCTAAATCCTGTGACTCTCGCACACCTTCCTCCTATCCTCCACGGGGGAGATTTACAGTCCATCCACATAGGTGATGGGGGGGTCTGTCAGTCCATCTACAGCTCAGATGAAGAACCACAAAGTGGTACTTCTTCTTCTTCTTCTATGCCCCCACCCTCTTCATCTCAGCATGTGGGCGACAGCTGACGCTTCTTGTCAGTTTTACCGAAGGGGACAAGTTTCAGGATGCAGGGCGGCTAAGTGAGAGGGAATGGGAGGGGGGGGGTAATCGCTAGCTCTCTGGAGCTCGGAGGGGAAATGGAGGGCCGGGCAGTCTGGACGATGATGTCACTGCTTCTGAATTAGCGATCACTGGAGGGTTGAGGGTCACCCAAGAGTCACGTTTGCGTGGTTGCAGAGCATATACATCATGCAAAGGAGACGCCCACTTCCTTAAGCAGGAACAAAGGAGTCTCAGAAAACAATTCCTTATGTCAAAGCACCGATGAAAGAGCGCCAGCCCGGGGTAGATGTTTGTTTTCTTTGATATTTGGGCGTCTTGTTTCCATCTGAGCGCGGGTTTAAACACCTGTGGAGTCTCCAGGCTTGAAGGAATCCAGTTTGTGGGGTCGGAGTGGAGTGAGAACACGGCGCCCGTAATGTTTTCAGCGGCACACGTGCTTCTTATTTACAGTAAAGGTCTCCAGTGAATGGGTGTTCGTTCGAAAGGGAAACCGGGTGTGTGGATGTTGAGGGGCAGCATGCACCGCCGGCTGCAGCGGTGCTGGCAGGGAGCCAGTCCTGCAGGGAGATGATGATGATGATGATGATGACTTCTCCAGCTGTGGCCAGTTGGACCAGAGCACAAAAAGGAAGAGGGATCTCAGAGCGGAGGAAAGGAAAAAGTGGACTTGGAGGAATACGAATTATAAAAGCAGCAAGCAATGAGGAACTTTGGAGGAGACGTGCAGAGCGTGTTCCACTGGATAACAAGTATCGGGAAAGCCACGCCCGAGCTGGCCAAACACTGATGCATCATAGCAGAGAATAAAAGACTGAACCTTACTGGCAGAGCTTTTAAAGGTCTAGTAAATACAAGCATGAGAAAAAGAATCAGTCATGCCACTAAGAACACAAAACATGGGCGTGAGCCTTGTTATTTCTCCCATTCCCAGGTGACTGACGGAGCCATTCGTATTGAAGATTATTTAGAAGTGGTAAAACTTACAGTTTAATTAATGACTGGTTAAAACGTGCTGGTTGTACACTGCAAGTCACGGTTGACGTCATACTAAACAATCCAGTGTTCCTGAAGCTTCTGATGGGAGACTGTTGTTGGCGTGGGGTTCGTAATCTACAAGTTTAAACGTGATTTCTCATTTGAACCTGCAGTGGGTTTCAGTGCCTGTAATCTCACCACATTTAGTCGCAGGATTAGCCTTCAGATGCACCAATCCTGTTGGGTTTCTTCCACACATCCCTGGCTGCTTTGTTATCTTCGCTCTGCCGACACGTAGCGTGAGACCAGCGTTTGCCTCCAGTAGTGATCATCTGTTGTTATTCTTTTTTAAATTGTCCTGGCGTGGTTCCTCCCGGACTTCCGGCTCTACAGCATCTGCGACGTTCCGCAGTATTAATGTGACAAATGCCAACGTAACGTCCCCCACTTTGAAAGATTTAGGAGATTTTAAATGTGCCTTCACAGCTTTCTGGCAACCAAAGGTTTTCAGTGTCCCTTTTTTTCTTCCCCCCCCTTCCCTTCTTTATCTTGTGCTTCCCACTTCTCTCATCACTGCCGCGTGCGATTTGGTTAAAGCTTTGCATGTGCGTCAGTTGGGTGATTAGCGAGCGACTCGTTTGGGATGTCTGAGCACATCCTTGTAGGAAAGTGTATTTCCTCGTTGGGAGCTCGCTTTTGAAGCTGGTTGGAAAGAAATGTCACGGCCTCACTTTATTTTACATTTAGTCGTGCATAAACCCCCCCCCACCCCACCGAGTTCGTATTGTGTTTTAGTTTCAAGTGACCTTACCAGAGCTGACTTCATCGAGTAGAACTTCTTAAGTGAACCATGAATGCCTACATTGACAGTGTGAAAATATGTGCTCCCCCGGGTGTGATGTAATCATGGCCTGAATCTTATGTATGTGCACCTCAAGTGACGGTATCGCATCATGTCGGTTGGATATCGTTCTTTTTGTCTGTATGTAAGACTAGTGTAAGACTTCACTTTTGCAGTTTAGCCACTTAAATATATAAACGAAACAAAAAAGAATCAATATTTCAATATTTTTCTTGATATTCAGATACGGATCCACAGCGTCTCCCAGCGTAGATCTTTTTACATGTTGCAACAAAGAGGGCCGCATGAGCAGAGCCTCGTAGCTGTACAGAATTGGTTTTTAAAACGGAAAGTCAGTTGTGACAGATATTATCAAGATGCTTTCTTCAAACTGTCCGTTCCGACTGCGAGAGCTTTTTGTTTCTCCACCGCCAAAACGAGCCTGAGATGACCTTGAATTTTCACATAGATGTCTTGATAATATTCAGAGCAAGTGGCCCGTGTTGAACTTTTGGTGCTTTTTGTGCTGCTTACATTTCCATGGTGTTTCTTTGTCTCACGAAGCTGTTTTTTTTTTTTTTTTGTTTGTTTTGTTTTTCCTGTGCGAGAGAGTGAGGAGGAGAAAGAAAAGAAAAAAGAAAAAAAAACGGACTCGTGCTGTGGAATGATAAAAGGCAGTGCTGTGAAATTTTAATGTCTTGCTCTTAATACTGTTTTTCACGGAGGGGGGAAGATTGTCTTCAGGTGTAATAACTTAGCAGTTTTAGTGTTCAAAAGATGTAATAAAACAGCATAAAAATGATTCTGTGTTTTCTGTTTGTCAACACGTTGGGTGTGAATTGTTAAAATGATTTTGCCTTCACCCCCCCCCCCCCCCCCACAGCTATCAACAGATGCTGTTATAAACGGGTCATCGTGCTTGATTTTCTACAAGTTGCCTGATGTTGTCATCTATTGTTGCCTTGCTGTTGTTGGGAGAGCAACACACGCCTGTTGTAGTTTCCTATTAGACATGTATGCCCCCTGGTGGCCATGTGTGGCATTACACGCCCCTAACCTTACAGAACACCTTCAACAACACACTACAATGCTTTTTGGTCACTTTATTTCAAGTCATTCTTAAAAAAGGACACTGATTTGTTATATCTTAAAATAAAAAGCTCTATACAACTGATTATGGTAATTACAAAATACTTTGCCGTTAAAGGTGGGGATGGTGGGCAACCTCTCCTCTCCCCTCCCTCCAAGCGCAACCATTAATCACATCAAAGGATGTCGGTGTCGAAGTAACATGCTGGATCTCATGGAGCATGTGAGACAAAGTGGGATTGTGTTGTTGTTACATAACTTTGTGGGTGAGTCGGGGCCAAATTGCACCATGGCCTTACAGTAGCCGACCTCCCGTCTGTTCCGGTGTGAGCCACAACGGAACACAAGGGGAGCCTTTCGGGGGCCCCAGAGGGACTCAAAGAAGGCACAACATCACAAGCATAAAAGTAGGGAGGAGGGGAGGGACAAAAGCTCTAAAAAAGACGGGCGGAATCTCCACAGTAAGCAAGAAAAGGACACGGCGTCTATAGCTATGAGCATGTCCCGGCCCTATTTATCAGAGAATATGTATCTGTATATATAAAGTTATGGTTCTTGACAGACATGAAAAGCAAAGTGCAATCATTTACTTACAGTTTTAAGGCTTAATCAGTGAATGACTTCAAGTGTTGCGGGATACACACAAGAGACCCATAATAGGGTGGAGTCTGTCGATCTGCATAATGCTACACAGAATACGCTGCTATCTGATCTGAAGGTGAAACGGAGGAAGCTAGCACTTTTAGAAGTAGAGCAAGTCGGATATGGCGCCGGGCAGGTGGGTCATCACCTGCACTCTGATCCACCAGTGCGGCTCCATGGGGCTGTATCGCGTGTAGGGTCGCTTTGACACGATGGCGTCGGTTATGTCGTCCAGAACAGGAGCCATGTCCTTCTGTCCACTGTTGCAGTAAGAGCGCATCAGAGCCATGTACTGCTCAAAATGAGCCTTGCCATAATCCTCCTTCACAGCAGAGGGTGCCTCAGTCCACAGCTTGTTGGCCGTCGTCGCCACAATGTCGCGGGTCAGGATGCCAGTGGCCACGATGAAGTTTCCCGGTTCGATTATGGACACTTTTACTCCCCAGGCCTTCATCTCATAGCGCAAGCAGTCAGAAAAAGCCTCCACGCCATATTTAGTGACGCAGTACGGCGATCGCAACATGTTGCCCATCCTCCCGTACATGCTGGCCAGGTTCACAACGCGACCTACAAGCAGACGAAAGGCAGCAGAATTGCACTCAGAATTACACAAACAATTGAATCGAAAGCAAAACTGAAAACACACTTTAAAGAAAGGTAGAAAAAACGTGAATAAGAAAAAAATCTATTTTTCACAAAACATTTCCTCAAAATGTGATGCTGAGCATTGTTTTTGTCACATTAGAAATGTGTTTTGTGCCACCTGCTTTCTTTTTTCCATTTTAAGTATTTCTGGAAATGGTTGTTGTGTTTTCTTTTCAAGTCATTTTGTTGCTTCTCTGTTGTATTTGGCAAGACGATGCTCTCTGAAAAAAGAAGTTTTTTTTGTTTGTTTTTTTAATAAAATGTTTTTTTCAAAATGTTTCATGGAAAGCGTTTAATTTTCTCTCTTGTTGTGCCTCCCGTCTCGTCTTGTTGGGCCTCCCGTCTCGTCTTGTTGGGCCTCCCGTCTCGTCTTGTTGGGCCTCCCGTCTCGTCTTGGTGTGCCTCCCGTCTCGTCTTGGTGTGCCTCCCGTCTCGTCTTGGTGTGCCTCCCGTCTCGTCTTGATGGGCCTCCCGTCTCGTCTCGTCTTGATGGGCCTCCCGTCTCGTCTTGGTGTGCCTCCCCTCTCGTCTTGGTGTGCCTCCCGTCTCGTCTTGTTGGGCCTCCCGTCTCGTCTTGTTGGGCTTCCCGTCTCGTCTTGTTGTGCCTCCCGTCTCGTCTTGATGGGCCTCCCGTCTCGTCTTGATGGGCCTCCCGTCTCGTCTTGTGGGGCCTCCCCTCTCGTCTTGGTGTGCCTCCCGTCTCGTCTTGTTGGGCCTCCCGTCTCGTCTTGTTGGGCCTCCCGTCTCGTCTTGATGGGCCTCCCGTCTCGTCTTGTGGGGCCTCCCGTCTCGTCTTGTGGGGCCTCCCGTCTCGTCTTGTGGGGCCTCCCGTCTCGTCTTGTGGGGCCTCCCGTCTCGTCTTGTGGGGCCTCCCGTCTCGTCTTGTTGGGCCTCCCCTCTCGTCTTGTTGGGCCTCCCGTCTCGTCTTGTTGGGCCTCCCGTCTCGTCTTGTTGGGCCTCCCGTCTCGTCTTGTTGGGCCTCCCGTCTCGTCTTGGTGTGCCTCCCGTCTCGTCTTGTTCGGCCTCCCGTCTCGTCTTGTTCGGCCTCCCCCTCTCGTCTTGGTGTGCCTCCCGTCTCGTCTTGTTGGGCCTCCCGTCTCGTCTTGTTGGGCCTCCTGTCTCGTCTCGTCTTGTGGGGCCTCCCGTCTCGTCTTGTTGGGCCTCCCGTCTCGTCTTGTTGTGCCTCCCGTCTCGTCTTGATGGGCCTCCCGTCTCGTCTTGATGGGCCTCCCGTCTCGTCTTGTTGGGCCTCCCGTCTCGTCTTGTTCGGCCTCCCCTCTCGTCTTGGTGTGCCTCCCGTCTCGTCTTGTTGGGCGTCCCGTCTCGTCTTGATGGGCCTCCCGTCTCGTCTTGATGGGCCTCCCGTCTCGTCTCGTCTTGGTGTGCCTCCCGTCTCGTCTTGTTGGGCCTCCCGTCTCGTCTTGTTGGGCCTCCCGTCTCGTCTTGATGGGCCTCCCGTCTCGTCTCGTCTTGTGCGGCCTCCCGTCTCGTCTTGTTGTGCCTCCCGTCTCGTCTTGTTGGGCCTCCCGTCTCGTCTTGTGGGGCCTCCCCTCTCGTCTTGTTGGGCCTCCCCTCTCGTCTTGTTGGGCCTCCCCTCTCGTCTTGTTGGGCCTCCCCTCTCGTCTTGTTGGGCCTCCCCTCTCGTCTTGTTGGGCCTCCCCTCTCGTCTTGGTGTGCCTCCCGTCTCGTCTTGTTGGGCCTCCCGTCTCGTCTTGTGGGGCCTCCCGTCTCGTCTTGTGGGGCCTCCCGTCTCGTCTTGTGGGGCCTCCCGTCTCGTCTTGTTGGGCCTCCCGTCTCGTCTTGGTGTGCCTCCCGTCTCGTCTTGGTGTGCCTCCCGTCTCGTCTTGTTGGGCCTCCCGTCTCGTCTTGTTGGGCCTCCCGTCTCGTCTCGTCTCGTCTTGATGGGCCTCCCGTCTCGTCTCGTCTTGATGGGCCTCCCGTCTCGTCTCGTCTTGATGGGCCTCCCGTCTCGTCTCGTCTTGATGGGCCTCCCGTCTCGTCTTGTTGGGCCTCCCGTCTCGTCTTGTTGGGCCTCCCGTCTCGTCTCGTCTTGATGGGCCTCCCGTCTCGTCTCGTCTTGATGGGCCTCCCGTCTCGTCTCGTCTTGATGGGCCTCCCGTCTCGTCTCGTCTTGATGGGCCTCCCGTCTCGTCTTGTGCGGCCTCCCGTCTCGTCTTGGTGTGCCTCCCGTCTCGTCTTGTTGGGCCTCCCGTCTCGTCTTGGTGTGCCTCCCGTCTCGTCTTGTTGGGCCTCCCGTCTCGTCTTGTTGGGCCTCCCGTCTCGTCTTGTTGGGCCTCCCGTCTCGTCTCGTCTTGATGGGCCTCCCGTCTCGTCTCGTCTTGATGGGCCTCCCGTCTCGTCTCGTCTTGTGCGGCCTCCCGTCTCGTCTTGTTGGGCCTCCCGTCTCGTCTTGTTGGGCCTCCCGTCTCGTCTTGTTGGGCCTCCCGTCTCGTCTCGTCTTGATGGGCCTCCCGTCTCGTCTCGTCTTGATGGGCCTCCCGTCTCGTCTCGTCTTGATGGGCCTCCCGTCTCGTCTCGTCTTGTGCGGCCTCCCGTCTCGTCTTGTTGGGCCTCCCGTCTCGTCTTGTTGGGCCTCCCGTCTCGTCTTGTTGGGCCTCCCGTCTCGTCTCGTCTTGATGGGCCTCCCGTCTCGTCTCGTCTTGATGGGCCTCCCGTCTCGTCTCGTCTTGATGGGCCTCCCGTCTCGTCTCGTCTTGTGCGGCCTCCCGTCTCGTCTTGTTGGGCCTCCCGTCTCGTCTTGTTGGGCCTCCCGTCTCGTCTCGTCTTGATGGGCCTCCCGTCTCGTCTCGTCTTGATGGGCCTCCCGTCTCGTCTCGTCTTGATGGGCCTCCCGTCTCGTCTCGTCTTGTGCGGCCTCCCGTCTCGTCTTGTGCGGCCTCCCGTCTCGTCTTGGTGTGCCTCCCGTCTCGTCTTGTTGGGCCTCCCGTCTCGTCTTGTTGGGCCTCCCGTCTCGTCTCGTCTTGGTGTGCCTCCCGTCTCGTCTCGTCTTGGTGTGCCTCCCGTCTCGTCCTGTTGTGCCTCCCCTCTCGTCTCGTCTTGTAGGGCCTCCCGTCTCGTCTCCGAAGTTCTGCGTCGAAGGAAGGCGTTGCTCTGCAATTCACCATGCCGCAAGGGGGGGTGTGGCTGTGTGGTTTCAGGGGTTATAGCCGAATCCTTGCCTTTTCTTCAGTTAACAACAGTTGGCGCGGCAGTTAACAACAGTACACAAATGGCAACCGAGGTGGAGCAGCTGTATTTGCAGTTGGAGCTCAATATTGAAGAACAAATGCTTGTATTGCCAATGTTGAAGCGCAGGCGACAGAGAAGACATTTGCGGAGGTGGTCTGTACGACCGGTCGAGGCTGGGAACGGGTGAATTTACAACACTGGTTCACCCACTGAGGGACCTCGATGAACAAATGCACTTTCGATACTTTGGAATGTGAACGGGCCGATTTGACGAGCTTCTTCGCCGCGTACAGCCATTAAGACCGGAAAAAGCAACTGCCGGAAATTACGTCTGAGTGGACCAATCACAGCACTTGGGGTCCGCGTCAACGCGTCGTGTTAGAATTAGAATAAAAAATTTTTGTTCTAATTTTTTTAGAGGTGCACGTCAGGCTATGGCGTCGGGGTCCACGTCGACGGCGTAGCTGGAGAAGCATAAACTTCGCTTTATTCAGCAGGATTGGCTATGCCTGCTTGGGCCACCGGAACCAACCAATCAGGGCGGACTAGGCTTTTCTGGATTTGCCTTCTGGAGTTTCTGTTTAATAAGAAACTTGGAAATAAAATGCCACTCGAGCCGTTTTATGGGAACTTTAACTCCACCACGTTTTCTTTCTAGGTCACTCATTACAAACTGCTGCTGTTCTTCTCAGATAATCAGTGTCCTACTCGGGCAGATATTGGCGACAAAAGTCAGCGATAATGATTGACATTTGCCCTGTGATGGTGACAGATGGACACTTTGTCCAGTCACCTCCATTTGGTTCTTCTCATTTTAAATGAAAGAGCCCATCCTTTTCTGTAGTTTTCCATCTTTGTTGTTTTCACAATTGAAACATTTAACAATCACTTTATCTATTTGCTGTAGCATAGCTTAAAAACACCCACACCTAGCCTGCATGTCCAGTTTTTGGATTTTCTTTCAAAGTCAGCGAAAACCACACTTTTTAAATGAGCTTTGCAAATGAGCGATAATTCCAGACTGGATATTAATATATTTTTTCCTTTGTTTTTACCATTTACAATCGTATTCATCTTTTTGTACTTGTCCCTTGGAGTTTTTTTATACCAAAAAAAAAGAAGCAATACAAGAGAAATGCTTAAAATCTGTCTGTCAACTTCAGGCTTTGTTTGCATTCCCCACAGAAGTCACGGGACACTAATCAGTAAACTGGTTGGCCACATAGCTCTCTTTCAAATAGGAATTCAAACAGTGCTTTACTCTTTTACTTTTAATCTCAAACGGTTTACGGTTAATCTCAAAACCCAGGTCGTTTGTTCCTTTGTGATTTTTGCACTTTAGACTGGTCATTTTAGATTTCTAGTGTCTACGTGAGATTAAGTGTTAATGTGTGACACAATTGGTTAATCTTGCAGTGGTTTACCTTTCGCCCTGCGGATTAGTGGCAGGACAGCTTTGGTGACCCTTATGGTGCCCCACAGGTTGACCTCTGCCACCTGCTTGTAGGTGTCCATGGAGGTGAATTCTACCTCTCCAAACGTCGACACGCCGGCGTTGTTCACCACGGCCCACAGATCTAATTTAGCACGGACAGCGACAGAAAGGCGAGAGCAAGTGAAACACGTTGTCTTTTCTATCTGGTTGTTGCAGTGCTGCAGAGTTGTTTACCTCTTTGGGAGTCTTCCAGGTTGTCTTTGATGTATTCCACAGCCTTGTTCACCTCCTCGTCGCTGCAGACATCCAGCTGAATGACCTTCATCCGGTCTGAATTAAATTCTTCAAGCTCCTTTGCACCCTCTCCGCCTTTATCCTGTGGGAGATGGCGTTTGAGTGAGTTTATGACATGAAGAAATATGCTGATTCCCCCTGATTCAATCTGTTGAAGCATTTTTCGGCCTGTTGTGTTGGACTGGGACTCTCCCCCAGGAGTGAAATCTTTGCAAAAGCTGCTGTTGCTTTCACTTCATAAATCCAAGCCCAGCTTCATGCGCCCGCATTCATCAAACGAGCCACAGCTCATCCTCACCTTTAGCAGACATCCAGCGAAGACTGTGAAGCCGAGCTTGTGCATATGTTTGGCAAGTTCATGTCCGAATCCAGAGTCACAGCCAGTGATGAGCACAGCCTTGCCTTTCACCTACACAGACAGGCAGAACGTGGAGACATCCTCACAAACACGACACAGAAGATGCAAATAAATAGCTCACGTGCTAAAACAGTTTAAGATTGAGATCTGTAAATGTTGACAACCAAACAACATGCATTTGTTGCATCAGCAACATGTCGGAATTTACAGCATTTCTTTACAGAATCAACACAGAAACTGGACTCGTGCACTGCAACTATATCGTATCTTGAACAAGATTTTGAGTCTTGTATGTTCCTCTTTGTGTTGCAATGACAAGTGTGTGTCAGTTCAGTGCCTTACGAGACAATTGTGCAGAAAAACAGCACTCCATACTTTTACATTACCTCCACCAATCCTCTGGGGATTCGAGGCGCCGCCACGTAAAGCACGAACAACACATAGAGCACAACTATACACTCGGTCACACTCGTCTCCGGCAATCCCAACATTCTCATGGCTGAGTTCAGGAGAGCGGGCAGCCCAAAACCCAACACGACAGTCAATACAACTGAAAATGACACCAGGAGCGTAACTCGGAGTACCGACTGCGGAGCCATCTTGGAGGAATGGTGTGTTTACTTTCCTCACTCTCCCCGTATCCCACCAGCGCGGGGTCACGGCTCGGCACGCCCCCGTGTCACGCCAGCGGAAGCATGTATAGAAAGCAACGTTGTGATGGCGAACTCGCCTGCTTTGTAGTTTTTTTTATTTTTCGTTTTCTAGAAAAACTAAAGCATGTCTAACGGTTACGATGCTGGGAACGGTCGCGCGTGCCAGTTGCCACGCTCGACAGTAACGGTCCGAGGAGGGAGAAAAGGCGTGTCGCCACTAAAAGAACACATTGCGAAACAGTACCCTTTACACAGAGGCTTAGCGTGTAGCTTTCACTGTAAAGCTGGTGCCATGGTTATAAATATATATTACAGTAGTTCGCTGCATTCACGGGATTCAAGTAAGGTGGTAGGAAAACAACCACAGTAATGAATATTCGGCCACACTTTCATTGAGCTGGGATTGAAACCACAACTGTTCAGTAAATATTCTACTAAAAGTTTTAGATACTTCGCCTATTGCAATCTTATCACACTATTACGTGGAAATGATGCATGTACCATAGATGTAACAAAGCATTACTAATCAAAGTATGTAATTGAAAAAGGACAAAAAGTTAAATGTCGTGTTGTCACAGACTACTAATTATACTGTGCCGTCATATTTTTCCACATGTTCAAAATAAATACGATGAAAATAATAGCGCTGCCACCGCAAGGAATTGTGGGGTGGAATCTTTCACTCAAAGGGTTGTCGGTGTATCGAATGCTAAAGATGATAAGGAAGCAACAATCCTTCCCTTCATATTTTAAGAACTCGAACAGCTCTCATGACTGCTACTCATACACTTCCGGCTCATTTCACTCAGGACGGTTGCTAGGCAAATTTGATTATTCCATCGAGTCAAGGAGGACTTAACTGGGCGAAGTAAAACCGGAAGTAGCGAGACGTTAACCTGGTTTTAAAAGCCTTCTTTCGGGGATATTGCCCTAATTTCAATTGCCTTGAGATAACTATGATAAATAAAATAACTTAAATGTAATTCCAAGAAGGTAATCATAAATTGAGAGGTTTAACGTAGATATTTGGCTGCATTGCATTCCCGGAACATTTAGATTAAGATCTTTAAAATATAGATAGGCGATAGCAGTTTGCAGCTCAAAACACAATTTTCAATAAGTGCTTTAATGTCATGTTCAGGCTTTGACAGTAACTGGGTCGCCTTCAACTCCCAGAATCACAGCTGGCTCAGGACTTGGAGTCCATTACCGGTTTAACCCTTTCAGGCGCTTCATTCTTAACAGAAATGTACTATTACTTAATTATAATAAAAAATAAACCCCACCACACATTTTATATTTGATCATTTTAATGTTTCCAGATGAAAGATCACAGTACAGCCAACATCCAGGTCAAGTAAAATGCAGTCAAGTTCAACCAAATCACCTACAAGAAAGCAGCTGGTTGAGGAGCGAGAGGATACAGCACTAAAGAGAGCAAGGTTCTTAAGGCTCTAAGGTTCTAGTGTACATGTATGGCTAAAATGGCCTTTAGAAGTTCTGTAAACAAAGGTTTTGTTCTCAACTCTTCAAAGAAAAGGAAAAAAAGATTGTTGGGTGAGGACAGTTAAAAAATGTGAACATTCAAATCTTAGTCACAATAAACTCTTGCCATCTTCATTATTACAAAAACATGGATGTGAAAAAGAAAAAAAAAAAAAGAGAAAACTGCAGAGATTTTGATAGGTACCATGAAGGAAAGAGTACATTGTTTTTGTAAACTTGTCATTTTCTTCAGCGTACCAGAACTTAACCTGTGGCACGGTAAACCAGATTACCATCTTGCAAAGATTTCAAAGCGGAGAGGAAACCTGCCGTGGTCTTACAGTATTTTCATGAAAGATCTCTCATTAGACTGCAAGTATTCAATATGCCACGCAACTCCCTTTTTATTTGAGAAATGTGTCAAGCTTTCTCTTGATATTGTCAAATGAGTCCATTCCCATGTAGTCAGCCTGACCTTGCTCCCATTGCTCCTTCCGTTCCTCTGAGGACAGCCGAGTCTGGAGTTCCTGTGGGTGTGAAGCGCTGCTCTCACCCTGTGGAGAGAAAATGGCAGAAACCGAAAATTGACGAGGACTACACATACGCATTTACACCATTTCCTTCCCAAGAATATTAAAACACCCACAAAAGTGTAGTTCTTCTATAGATTAGTGTCACAGGCAAACGCAGAGGAGCGCTCTGATTTTAGAGGAAGTGTAGTGAGCATTAAAGAGGTGTCGACACACTGTTATTGGAAACCAAATCATCTCCATACCTGTACATTCTCACTAGTAACCATGTCACTGTGCTGGAACTTTGAGATGAATAGGAAGACAGAGAAGAGGTTTAAGAATTAAATTACACCTCCATTAACAATTAAAGCACAGATCATAAAATAATAGAATTCGACAGTCGCCTGTGAGCGCGGCGATCGTCAAAGCTGGAACCTGTAAAAAGCAGGATGTCACTTTTTGGAGAGGAACGCAGTTATAGCAGAGTTTTACTTTTAAACTTATTCACCAATAATGGATGCTATATCCTGGTTTAAACAGCTGTAACTCTGAGTTGGTTGGAGCCAACTGGTAAATTGTGCATTTCTTCGTTTAAACTGACTAATCTTAAATGAGCCACTCACCTCTACACATCCGGAGTGGAAAGGCTGGTCTCCATACTGCTGCTGCAACATTGGCACCACGGCACTAGCATAAAGGGTCCACCAGTCCAGGAGGAAGGAGGGATGTGTGGTGGCCTCCTGCACACTCCCTGAAATCTGTTTGGCTTTGGGGTCGAATGTGTAGCTCCATGGTTTTGTTTTACCAAGGAAGTGGACAACCTTTGCATTTCCACCGTACCTAAAATGTGATAATATACAAGTTAAAATTGACATTTTACTGTAGATAAATGGTCAAAACTAAAATAGCATCATCTACCAACTAATTGCATTCATGAAAACTATATTCATGTGCATTTGCTCCTTTTATTGCAGGTCATAAAACGCATTTTATAAAACTGAAAGTTATCCAACTGCTCTTAGACAAATTGTCGAGAGGAAAAGAAAAACAAAACACTTTCAGGAATTATAAACAGACTTTCCTGGTTGATTTGGATACCTTAACTCTGGCAAACTGCATGTAAATAGATAAACCTGGAGCTGGTTCTGTTGGGATTTGTTTTGTAGCATTTGCCAGACCTCTAAACAACTGCTGACAACTACTAAATGCATGTTTATCACCTCTGTCATTTGGGTGCCAGGAAATACCCAACTTAAGAGCTTGTTGACGTTTGCATCTCTGTATCCAGCACTCTCCACATATAAACAATGACAACGGGAAGGCGTAAGACACAGTAGACAATGACCAGTCCAGTGGGCAAACATAAAAAGGGCTTTAAATAAAGTGTTCTATTTTTAAGAGCGTATCAGCTGTTGCGAGCTTAGGATGGATATCCAACCCCGAGTCTGCTGGAGAGGCTCAAACCGAGCGCCTGGAATCCAACAGCTCATCACCCGTAACCCGAGGTCATGTCACACTGCGACGACACGCTCATGTGACGTGGGATCTTCTTACATCTTCGCTTTTTGGCAAGTACGCAAGATATTAGATACGCTGACCGACTGCCGTGTTGTAACAATTGTCTTGTAGGCATAAAACGTAAAAATTACAAAACAAAAAGGCACCGAAGTGTTCAAGTTGCACTGGATTTGAAGAAAGTCAGCAGCCGTGTGACTTCATAAAAGTCACGACCTCTGTAGACACTTACTGCTTGAACGCTGGAAGGTAAGTGTAGATGGAAATGCTGCTGAGGTTGTAAATGAAGGGAAGATGTTTTGATATGTCAGCTGTTGCCCAGTCACTGAAGAAGCCATTCAAAACCCCTTGGTCTCCTCCTGCAAAGACAGAAGAGAACATATGTCATGAGAACTCCGACTGAACATAGTCTACTCAAAATTAAAATTCTTTAAGAATTAAATCAAATCTGAAGGGTTTGCATGATATCTGCCATCCATGTCACAAAGCTTTTGTAGTATGATCCAGTAGCTTTGTCGGCAGTTTAGGAGTATACTTGTTTCAAGCTTACTTATTTGTCACTAGAATCCGAGTTCTACAATTAGCTTTGATTTGAATTTGAAGAGATTTGTGACTTAACAGACATTTAGGTGTGGCTGCAGTAATGTATAAGATGCACACCTGTGAGAACCAGATTAATTGGCTTTTCTGCTCACTGATCAGCAGTCTTTAAGCTACATGCCTGGTCATGCAGTTACACAAGTGTTCCCACACATCTAGATTTCCTTATTCTGACAGGACATTTGCCAGAAGCTGCAGAAAACCATGCATGTCTGTGGGTTCCCCCCCCCCCATCAAGCTAAATTAAGCTCTCCACAAAATATTTGGTGTTTAAAGTAGCTGCACGAGAAACCACAACCCTACAGCAGTGCATCTTACGGATGGCATCCCACTCTCCAGTGATGCACATTAACAGTACACTGCAGAAAGGCTGGACGGGTAGCAACACCTGTTAAGAACCATTGGTAGCGCAACACGTGACATTTAGGAGGCACTTTAGTGCGATTTGGACAGATTGGCTTTGAACCTCATGCTGGTAGCATCAATTTCCAGTCTGGTTTGTAACTTGTACCATTGAAGTCAAGTTCTCCTTTACTGCATCAGAAGTAATTCAGTTTGAAAAGAACGCCGAAGCTGCCGTATTAAAACAATTACCGAAACTCAGGTGTGCCCGTTTGTTAGGGTTTGACTGAGAATATTCTGCCTCACTGAAAACCACTCAGCTTTAAACAATTCAAGTAGACGCAGGTATTTAAGAAGCTTTCTCGCTGCAAATGAAGACTGGCCTCAGAGTCAATGTTCATGTTAAAGTTTGCACAGGTCACGGGGGTTCAACTGGAAAGCTGCATGGCCACTAAACCCGACTCAGGTCGAGCCATTCTAAAACTGGGGCAGTCTCATGGTGAGACTTGCATAAACAGAACTCGAGACAGTTTGGGGTACATTCGATCACAAGTAGGTCAGTTCCAAAAAGTACATGACGACATTGGCTTTCTGTCTAAAACCCTTCTCATTCATTGCATCCCTTCTCTTACATCTTCAAGTGGCAAGCCAGATATATAAACCAAATATAGAAGTCAATAAAAACATTACACAAGCTCAGTGAATTCTGAAGCTGAGCCGCCTCACCTACCTCAAAACTGTTAAAAGAACTCCTGTAAAGTACAGGACTGTCAAGTTTATGAAACCACAGGCTGCTGCAATTTAAAATAACACATGGGTGTTTGTCCAAGCCCACAGTCTCCACTTTGGATTTCAAAACTTGCCATGGGGCTGGGGGGGGGGTTTCTTCATTTTGAGGGGATGAACAGAGCACAGCAAGAATGTGCATCCAAGCCTGCCAGTTTGTCTTGGCAGCAGACAGCACTGAACCACAGATGCAGAAACACAGCCTCTGGGTTCAAACGCTTCATATTCTTCCCCTTTATTTTTTTGAATAAATACATTATCCATGGTCTGTAGAAAGAGCTGCACATCCATGTCTTGTAGTGGAGTGGAAGCGAAACGCTAAAAGGTCAAAGCAACTTTAACTCATGCTCGAGTGCGTGTGAAAAGAACTTCCATGGCTATTAATAAGACAGCTTTACCCATTAGCATTCCATTTGGCATAAAGGCACAAGAATCACATTGAAATGCTGTAAATAAAAATGAAAACCAATCAGTTTTAATTGAGGGGCGAGTGTTGAAGAGTTTCTAGTTGTTGGGTTTGCGATGTGACAGTCGCTTGCCAGCAAAAGCGTCCGGGAGACAAAATGAGTCGGCGCTTGAAAGCATTGGCCCATATAAAAGCAAACTAATTGTTTTTCCCCAATTGAACTGCTCTTGATGGAATCCCTTTCACAGAATCAAAAGGGAGGGGGGAAAAAAAAGCCGGTCACTTCCTCACTAATAAGGACAAGGTTCAGCACTTCCAAGCCAAACTAGAATATGTATCTCGTTTTATTCATTGGTAGCGGCGAGTTTACAGCGCTCAGAAAACTGATCGCTTTTAAGTCTTTGAGCAGAATAGCTGGTGTGTATGCAAAAGGTAACATTAGCACTTATTGTGGTCCTCAACAGCAAAGAGGATAGTCTATTGTCCCATCATGACCCAACACAGATCATACTGGAGCATCTGTTATTAGATGATCAGCATTAAGGGGAGAAAACTAGAGCACCTTGATTTAAAATAACCATTAGATGTTATGCAACAAGACATTTTACAGCAGAAGTGCTAAAACTCCAGCTGAAAGAAAAAAATAAATTGGAATAGTCTCCATTACTGTGTCCATCTGTGTGGACCATCAAGTTAGAGCTGCAAAAAGTCCCAGTGGATAGATCCTTCCATAAACAGAGTCATACTGAACCAGTAAAACAAGCCTGTTCAGGTCTTTAACAAAGACTGGAGTCATTTAGTTTGAGGTGCTCATTTGAAATGTTAAGCCAAGTAACCTCATGTTCCTTGTTAGCTCCACTTTAAACCTGCAGTCACTGCAGTTTTAGTGTGATGCCTTTTAAGTAGGATATTTAAACACTTGGAATGTTTCGTTCCTCAGCCAAGAGAGAAAAAAGAAAACTCACCCATCTCCACAAACAAGGCTCTTTTGGTCCAACACTACAGTATTGTAGCCTTGATAATGGGCTACTGTGATATTTGATATAAGTTTTTGTAGAGAAAGGTGGTACGATTTGCCAAGTTTAAAAGAAAGCATTTCTCCAAAGTTCTGCCTCTTCCATTCCTTTTAAGATGACTTTTGGAGCACATTGTCATCGCGTGCAAAAAGTAAAGCGTTTGGAGCCCATGGGGTTAAAGTTGACCTGCTGCCAATAAGCCTTTGAGCTGGGAGGAGAGGTAGTAACAGAAGCAAAAATAGTCCTTAAGATCAAGCCAGCATCACTGAACAAGACTGCTCAAACCAACGATGCTCACATTCAGCCGATTCTGAGCAGATGGCTTGAGGTTTTTATTTTATTAAAAAACCCTAAACAAAGCTGAGCGGCTCACTGGCAAGTGAGCATTATCAAATGGTGATGACAGCAGGTTGACAAGCACTTTTCAGACCAGAGCTCAAATTGTATGCAATAACTGAGGCAGCTGCAGACTCAGGATAAAGATTAAAGGGTTAAAGAAGCAGATGAGCCCAAATACTTGCCCCTCAGTGCAATGTTACAGCTGGTCTTTATAAAACCATTTTCACAACTGCATTATCCAGATTAGAGAAGATTACAGAGAGAAGTGTGAAAGTAGCAGTTTTGCCAGAGTACTTACTGCAAATGTGCACCAGTCAGAGTCACTTCAGACCTTTTTCTGCCAACTTGTTGATTTCCACTACAGTGGATACAGACTGACAGCCTCATCTGCCCTGTGATCTGCCGCAGATGGCCAGTTTCTGCAGAATCACTGCTCAGAGTGTGCCAGAACTACAATGGAAAAAGCCTGGACAAAAGAGTTTGCTGAAATTCTCCATTGTTCAAGTCTCAAAATTGCTCCAGATTCTGATTTTAAATTTGTGAGCTTGTCCGGGTCCCAACTCCACATGAGATTATATTTATAGCTTTCAAATGGCACACAAGCTATTACTGAGGCCTCTTTATACTCTGCAGATGTGCACATCAAGTGCAGGCATCATGGATCCTTAGAGCATCTGCTTGAGGAACCACATTACAATATAAATGATTTCAGTTGCGTTCCGTTTAAAAAGCTCATTTGAAGGTAGAGCAGAGGTGGTGAACCCCGAGTATACCAGCACCACATAAGCCCACACAACTGATCTTTTTTGGTCACTGATCTGAAGAGAGCTGGAGCCAGAGTTACTGCCACAACCTACTTACAGTACACTTCAGAGGGAAGTTTCTGAAGGTCAACCAGTGCCCTGTGCAAGACAGAGCCTCTCAAATTCAACTTTTACCCCACCCAGTCGGCCCCTGAGAATAACTCCGCATACCGAGAGAGTCCGACAGGGGGGACCTTGTGTCCAGGCACATGATAGATAAAGGCCTTACTTAGAGCAAAGATAAACATGTCCATTTTTACATCACGTTACCAACAACTTGCAACGTCAATCAGGTTAAGGCCTACATGTTTGAGTAGGATTTAAAAAAGGGGACAAACAGCTATTCTATCCATGACCAAGTGATATGAAGTGTGTTCCGAATAAAAAGCCAACTTCGAAGCTAGCAAGTGAAAGTAGAAATGGGTTCAAAATGAGTGACAAGTTTGCTCAGTTAATGTGTAGTTAAACTCTGCTCAAATGTTCAGAAAAAAAAAGTCACATGACTAATCCTTTCTGAAGCTTTTAAAGAGATGAGCCAGTTAGAAAATGTTGAACTGCCACTTTAAATTAAGGCTGCAGTAAATTCAATTCATTGGCAGTTTTGTTAACCGGTTTTTACATTGCCAAATAGTTGAAGCCCAAAAAACAAGAAATATAGTGTGCAATATGAGCAAACTCCTGTTTAAAGCTTCAATAAGGAAAGTCATAAGGTTTTTGATCGATCAATCACCCAATACAGTCTGTGGAGGATTAATCTACGAGTCATCTCAGAGGAAAACAGGCTGTGAATATGAAGAAAAAAAAAAAAGCACAAGTTTATCCCCTTCTGGCTTACCATCAAAGCTGCCGTGTTCTGTTGAATACTCCAGCAGTTTGCCATAAGTCTCCACAGAAGGACGAAAGACAAACACACCGGAGTTGAAGCAGTCAGGCCAGCCAGGATCAGGAGCAGCAGATAATTCTTCTCTGTCAAACAGCTCATCTATATTGGAGAGCACCTGGGATACAAACAAGTGTGGGCAGACATGTTTAATCACCACATACTGCTTCTTAGAGCCGCTGTACTACATCATGCTTCGTCTCACCATAGTGTCTGCATCCATGAAAACACATTTCGAGTAACGTGTGAGGGTCCAGCAGTGGAGCTTTGTGAAGGTGACACCCAGATCGGGCCTCTTCATCATGGCCAGGTGAGCTGTGTCGCCGCTATCCAGCACATCCACCACCTTCACCTCATCGAAGATCCTCTTCAGCACAGACCTACGAGTCATTTTAAATGAATCACCATCAACCAGCCAGTCGGAGAACAACAGCTGACAGGACTGCCAATGGGCATAATTCAGAAAGGTTGTGCAACTGGATGGAAGTCTTACTGGCAAGGTTCCGACACCTGTGGGCCAATGAGTGCCACCAACTTCTTGGATGTGTTGTTGTTACGGAGGGACTTGCCCAGAACCATGGCACCGCGAGCATAGCTGTCGTTAGTAGCCAACGTTACAAAAGCGTGGTCTGTGAAGAGAGTTAAAAAAAAAGCTCAGTGCAGACAGCTTTAATCCATGCACATCATTTACTGAACATTTGAAGTTAGATAATTGCAACCAGTCTTCAGTTTAGGCAAGTTGGCCAATCTTCCTCAGGGTGTTACTGAATGAGCATTCACTCCAATATCGTGCATCAACGTGTTGTACAACAGCAAAGCAATGACCTCGCTGTAAGCCAAAGAACAGGATGTTCAAACCACAGTGAACTGACAAGCAATTCCAATATCGAGCAATAAAATCGTTCCACTAGACAATTATTTGTAGGACTATTAATCCATGTGGTAAATAGCATTTTACACCCCACCCCCTCCTTTAATTGAAAGGTATTGACACATTGCAGTAATGTATGAGAGTTTCAATTCAGTTATTGATTACCATTGTCCTTTCAAATTCTTGAGGGAAAAGTCTAAACTCCAAAGATCTCACTTCTCCCGAAGAAAAGATTCTGGTACTCAATAAAAGAATTTCATTTGCAGTGTGGGGCCCATTCTGTACCTCCACCTCAGACTGCGGGGAGGAAAATGTGTCAGCTAACTGCCAAGTTGAACAATGACTTGCCTGTGAGTAGAAATATACCAGATGAGGTCAGCATGGCAGCTGTAATGGTTGTGTGAATAAAGCATGTGGGTCCAACATGAACAGCAAGTTAGACCCCCTCCCCCCCAATATGGTGCAAGCATAATGGCAGAATAGCTAAAACAGTGAATAGAGTGCATGCTTTTGGGCGATCATTTTGGGCCAGTTAGAACAATGGCTTCCATTACCAGTGCATTCCAGATAAAGTTGCTCTGTTTCACGGCGTCGCCACAGCGCCACGCCTCCTTTCCCCCTCACGCCCCTCTTTCCATTGGAAGAGCTTCAGCTGTAGTATTAATGCATCTAAACTGCCCAGGATAGCGCAAGTACAGCATAGGTTTTTGGTGGATTCACGGTACAGGCTGAACATTCCTTTCATTCTGACTGATGGGACAGTTCCCAGAAAGTTTATGTCACAAGTGAGAGATGAAGTATGACATGCAGCAGCTCTGTGCCCCTCAAACATAAGCCCCAGGGATCTGAGAAGTGCCCTGAAATGTAGCCGTCGTCCCATTGTTCGGTCAACAGGGATTCTTGAAGGAAATATTCCTTAAAATATGGATTTTAATAGCTTATTTTCTCGTTGCCAGGAACATGTTACAGAAATAAACAAAAAACCCAGACACGAAGACGATGTAGTTGTAGTTTGCGCTTCTGAAAACTTATAATTCAAAAGGACTGCAGTCGTAACTAAACAGAGACGACAAAAAAAAAAGAGTAAGTGCCACATAAAAACTAAGAAAACAAACGACTGAATAAAATGCACTTTCCACACACTTGTATCTGACGTCGTGACTGTCCGCGAGACTTTAAAAAAACTTTGCAGAAAACAGGTTTGTGCGCGAGCGTGTCGTCTCGGTGGAAACAATGGCTCTTCGTCGCCGTTTGGCATCTTAAAAAGTTACCTACCTGCCATGACTGAGGGAGAAGTCGAAGCTACTCTGTAGCCTTGACCTGAAGACGAGCTTTAGCTGAGGGAAAGGGCTGAGTAAATCTACAGAGGTGAATTTATACCCCTGCGGTAGTTGGGAGACGCAACGTCACGTGACGGTCTCTCCACACACCCACCTGCTCCCAACGCGATCCTTCACACCCCAAGCAGGTGTTGGGGTTCAACTAATCACAGATTTACAAGACTATGCACCGAAAACGTGAAGAAATACTTCTAGACACACTCTTTTTTGTGAAGTTAGAAGTAGTTTTAAACACCTACAAGAGGGGTGTGTCAAAATCTGTTATTTTACTCCGCCAAGACTAACTTCATAGATGTCACTGAGGTAAACTCCTGTGAAGTCGCTACCTTATTCTGTGCCATCTTCACTGCTTTATTCATGTTAATGGAGACGTGATGCTGCGATAAGGAGTTATACTCACGAGCAAGGTGCCCTTTGGAATAGTTTGTCGCCATCTTGTGGAATAAAGGCCCTCCTGCAATACAGCCAGGAGACGAACAGTAGCTGAAGAGATCACTGGTCTTACTGTGTTACACAACTGTGAATTATTTTTAGTGGTCTCCAAAGACTCCTTGGGTTAGCAGCCAGATCAGGTTGTTGCTACGTTTAGAGACAAGTGTGATGGTCAGAAGGAAGGGGGGTTGAATTGTATGTGTCACATATATTTATGCCTGACCATGGCTATAATGCTAATATGAAAATATGAAAACTAGATGAAAATTTTATTTGGATTTGACTCTGTGTAAAATGACAAACACATTTTTACCCCAGTGATGTGTGCCAGTGCAGTTGAATTCCTCGCTGGCTCCTTTATCACTCCACTCTGGCAGATGCTTGGCTGAGTGGAGGCGCTGCCAAGGAGTCTTCTGTGTTTGTCACGCACTGTGATGCCGGACTGAAATCCTCAAATAGGGATACCCCCACCCACTCAACCCCCACCACCGGAGCGGTGCCATCGACACAAGAGGGATAATCAGGGTTCAATGGCGACTGAGGCAGCAAATTTAACCATGAATTTAAGTATTTTTCTTTGGTGGAAACTTCTAACTTGCAATAAATGCAGAACCCGTTAATGATGTGTTGCAAAACACAAGCACTATTATTCGCTGTGGGGTTTTTGTTGTATATCTCTCTTTAAATACAAATTCCAAATGCTGCATAATGCCAGACACTATGTCATTGGATACACATAAAAAATTGATTCAGCATGTGGGGATGGATCATTGATTTTATTGTTTGTACTCATCTTGACATTCTGTCAAGCACAGTGAGGAAACATGGCGGGTGGTGCCCGTATCCATGGAAACGGGCAGGAGATGGCTGAAAGGTTGAAGGGGCTGGGGGCTGGTGCAGAGAAGCTGCGTTGGCAGGGGTCCTGACTGCAACACTTCTTAATAGAGGTTCTTCTGCACGTAGGTGGCGATGTACTTGACGGCCAGCATGGTCTCCTCGCACGTGGGCTTGATCTGAGACTCGGGCAGCAGGAAGCCATAACGACCAGTGTCACGCAACTCAAAGGTGTAGGAATATTTCACTCCCAGGTCGTAGGCCCAGTCATCAGAGCCTCCTGCGGCAGGGTCTGAGAGCATACAAGGAGAGGAAATTCACAGTGGGATATACTGACGACCTGGGACAGTTTGAATGTGTTTTCAAACACAGTGCTTCAATTGATTGTCTTAAATTGTCTCTTGAAGGCCCTTTTACATAGGAAAATATATGCATCATGAACAAATCACAATACATGGCCATTAGGCTTTCATCAACTGCACTATTTCCCTTTAAGACTCAGCTGCAATATTCCCTGTACTTACAGATAGTTGTAGCACCAGGTCCACTAGTGTAGCGGGTGCCATAAAGACTAGAGAGAGCAGCAGAGGCTCCCTGAGCAACTTTCATCTACAACAAGGAGAAAAAGCAAAAACCATACAAGTTATGTAAGTTTCATGTCACATCAGACAGAAAGGCAACATAACATTAGTGTGTACTGACATGAACAAAGCAACAGATTTAAAACAAATCTGTTCAAGAGAATTAAATATGTGTTTTTTTTCCCCTGCAGCATCAAAACTCCTCTGCTCTTGTTCAAACAAAACATTTTTCCCGATATTACGAAAAAAAAAAAAGAAAAGGAAAAAGCTTCAGTAAGTTGCAAGAGGAAATGAATCCACTGAAGAAATGTACGAGCAGGAAATGATATTTCTGAGGAGACAGATGAGCTATGACGGATCCCTGGAGTTCTTTTGTTCGGTAAAGTGTCGGGCGGGAGCCCAAATCTAGCGATAGAGAAGGCAGAGCCGTGCAATCCGCCTCCGTTAGTGTGGGAGCTGGAGCAGGGGTGTGAGTGTTAACTGTGCAGACCTCGGACACCCCAGTGAGAGGTAAAAGAGCCATGAGAATGAGGCGTGTGAGCAGGGAGTAAGCGATTTGCAGAAGCTAAGTGTGGCCCGTAGATAAGAGTCACACAGTAATGGGACTAGGTTGAGTTCTTGCTTAAGCTTTCGGAAACACATTTAGAGATATTACAAGAAGATTTCCTTACACTTGTAAAATTCAAGGCTCTTTTGATGTTTGACTCACTGACATAACAAGAATTGTGCTGCATACCTTACTTTAAAAGCTCCCAGTAAAATAAAGAGTCATTGTAGTCTGTCACTAATGAATAGAATTCCTGGACAGAGACACAGTTATAATTTGATTGAGCAGTAACTCTTGTATAATGAGTATAAATGGGAGATGATGACTGACCAGCTCACTGTGGTCTGCGGCCAGATCGTAACTGTAGGAGTAGGGGAAGAGGAGCAGCTGGGAGTAGGAGTGGACGGTGAGGTAGGCCTTGATGATCTGCTTGTTCATCCGGATGAAGTTAGCAACATTCTTGACCTCAATCTCAGACTCAGGAGTGTAGCCGCAGAAGGTGTCGCTGCAGGGGTTGCTGGAAGCTCCCAATGCTGCAAGGTGGAAAAGCCATTAATGATATAATACATATAATAGATGTATTTTTTAACATTTCCATTTTTTCACACTTTCTGGAATTCACTGTAACCACATTTCTAGGTTAATTTCACCTATTTCAAGTTTAGTTATGGTGGGCTAGAAAGTCTGACCAAATGACTTGTGGTGATAACGTGGTGTCTTCAGGGTTTTCTTAGTTTTGGTGAATATTCATAACAGAAAACGCACCTTACAAACTGGTGGTGTAATGTTTGACAGATGTAGGTGTTTACCCACATGGGAAGCGCCATGCTGAGGGGTTTTAGATTAGGGCATTAATTCTTATTTTATTTACTTGTGTGACGCATCATTTGTACATGGATTTCTTTAAGTGGGGGAGTGTGAGATATTTATTAGTACTGATTGTCTTACTTTCAGTTCACTTTTACTCTCAGTTTGAACAATCATGGAAGGAATTCTGACTAAGGAACTAAGATAGGAGGTATTCAGATATGGGCCACAGAAAAGCAAATATTCATCATTGAAAACATTTAAAGTCTCAAACAGTAGAAATTTTAGAATTTTGCAAATAGTCAAAAAATAGAAATTATGCTTTTCACAGATTTTTGTTGTCTTATAGCTGGTACATTGTGATCAGACTGGAAGGCTTTTGAGTGACGATTGATCGTCAGAAAAACTGTGTTGCTTCACCACGGAAAGCAGTGCTCGTATGTGCAATTGATGCAATGTTTAATTAACTAGCCATTGTGTGTTTGGGTTAGAGTTATTGATAATTACTGATCTATGATGTTTTTACAAGGTTTTGCGTGACAAAAATGTGCTCTTCTGTTGCCCCCACCCTGAGTAGCTGTTTGCTTAGCTCTGATATCAGAATTCTTCCCAGATTCTCCAAACTGAGAGAGATCTGACCTCTGTCTACTGCAGATAAAACACAGACTACTCAAAAGTACTTCAAACTACCTAATTCCTGAAAAGCTTGTGTTTATCAGTCAGTCTGTGTCCATTATCCACCATCTGCCTTTACATTACAGACCTTGTCCCCTTTGCCATCCTTTGTCAGCTTCTTCTCTGTGTTTATTTATTAGACATAGTTTGTATCTTTGTTTGTTTTCTCTATACTTTTTGTGACCTTTACCTGAATTTTCCAGTGTACTTTTACTCGCTTCTCTTGTTTTTGTGTTCATCCTCTGCAACTTTAGTTTTAACTTTAGCTTTAGCTAGTCTTTTTCCTCCCTTCCTGCTTTAGGCTGTAATAAAATACTGTCAACATGCTGTGTGGGAAAGATTCAAAAGTTTGGGGCATGATTTAAGCTAGAGCTGCTTAAAGTGCACTGTAATAAATGTAATACAAAATGAGTGCACTGCTTTTTCAAGACATAAACGATATGTTGCACTTACTGCACCAGCCAGCATTGAAGTTCCTGTTGGGATCAGCTCCAACACAGCTGGATCCAGATTTCTTGGAGCGAGTCTTTCTCCACATCCTGTTCTAAAGTTCCAAAGTGGATCAAGTGCAATACACATGCATTAAACAAATCAACATTAACAGATAATGTAATTTGTACATGAAAGACATGTAAATCTAGGCTCGCATTGAGTCTGACATACGCTCTTGTGGGTGTATTCATAGCCATCAATGTTAAAGACGGGCAAAACAAAGATGTCCATCTGGTTGAGCAGGCTGGTCATCTGAGAATCTGAGCCATAGGTGGACAAAGCCTGAGAAAGATTGTAAAATAAACATAAATCAGTGTTGTTATCGAGGGACACCTCTGAGTAAATACTTGCACTGCATATCCACGTGTCTTTGGTACCTCCTTAACAAACCACTGGCAGAAAGCAGGAGAGATCCACTCTCTGGCATGGATACCACAGTCAATGAAGATTGCAGGCTTCCTTGAGCTGGCTTTCTTACCAAGCTGTGGTCACAAAAGATCAGCTTTTGGAGCATGTAATGGCACAACGAATTGTAAATCTTTCATTCATGGGATATTCATGTTGGATTGTAAGTAAGCTTGAAATACCTTGAGAACAGTCATGGGGCGTCCCTCGTATGTGTTTCCAATCACCTGTTTGCTGACAAGGCCAGAATTGGAGGAGGAAATAGTGTTAGCCCAAGACTGGATCTGAAATCAAAAGAAAGAAAAACATAATAATCATCATGTCATTCAGGACTGAAATTGGGACAGATGCTGTCTGTCACCCTTACATCACTCCATGTGTTGTACTTGGTGTAGCTGTGGGCTCTGGGAGAGGCTCCGCTGTCAGCCTGGCCGTCAACAGCACTCTGAACGTCCTCAATAAGAATCCTGAATGGGAATGAATTAGAATTGTCTTAAAATCATATGAAAAAATAAAACCATTGCATATTTGTCAGGTGACTCACTCGAGCTCCATGTCACTCTGGCCCAAGGTGGTGTACACTATGTCGAGGTACTTGGCAGGCACATGGATGTCCACATCAATGTCGATGGTCACCTGATCAGAGCTGTCTGGGCTCCAGAAGTCAACCTGCAGATGGCACCAAAGTCCAGCACTTGAGCATTGAAACATTTAGACATTAAATGTGATAGCAATTCTAATCATAGAATGATAGAAATGTTGCTAAAGTAGTTCTATTCATATTGTGTTTGGTCTTTGAAATAAAGAAAGTTGTAAGTGATTTGTATATTTGAGCGGAAGGGAATTATTTGACATAAAAAAAGTAGTGTAGTCCACCATTCCACCACGATCAAACCAGTTAAACCCCTTTAGTGAGTGAGGATAGCGCTGTATGATGAACGTGTGTGTGTTTGGAGGCAGATAGGTACATCAATGCTCTCAGCCAGATGCTTAATGAGGGTCACATGTTCATCAAGCTGGGGCTTCAGACGGAAGACTTTGTCTCTGTTTGGAAAAAGGAAGGGCAGCCATAAATACAAAAACATCCACAAAAAGCACTCAAAGTCAGAATATTCTGAAAAGTAACAACTTTTGCAGTTAACAACATAACACCATGGACTACAAAAAAGTAATTGTGAAATTTTGTGTGACGTCTAAAACATTTTCAATGTGGAAACTGAACGGAAATTGAACGAAAATTACTAAAATATACACATTCTTCTAACCATTTGAAGCCAGAATGCAGTATTACAGTATCCTCCTGATTTTCTTGCATGCAAACAGTATATATAGTACTGTGATCATCTGGCGGTTGCTCCATAACAGTGACCAGTCATAAATTGCATGGCGATGTGTGGCTTTTTTGATCTTAACACATAGTTAACAGAAATACAATGTTTTTTTCCTGGAAAATATTGAAAATTTACCCCTCGAAGCGAGTGATGTCAGCAAGGGCAACAGCCACGAATCCAAAAAACAGGAGGACCTTCATGTTGGCAGTGAAGCTGGGCTCCTCTGTGGGCAGCACTTATAACCCCCGACCTGCTGCCAATCAACCAATCCCATCCAGTGATGCAGGTGCATGTCACACATCCTCCCTAAAATATCCTGTCATATGTACTTGTTATTTTTAGGTGCTACATGGAGGAACTGTTAATGATTAACTTAGCCAAGGTCACTTGTCTATCACTCCCAATAGCAGCATTATCTTAGAACAAGTGTTATTTTTGAATGATTTCAGTAATAACTAATCAGGATGAGCTGTCTCTTTCTGGGTGATTAAAAGATGAATCAGGTCAGGCAAGATATCTTTAATTTTATTAATGTTTTCATTTATTCACAAAATGTACATTTACAGAGTAGAAAAAAAACAACGGGTTTAAATACCACAAAGACATCGACAAAGATCTCCCCAACATGGAGTGTTTCTGTGATTGTTACATTATGTTATTCCCAGACAATTCAGCAAACACATTTACATTTTCAACAAGGAGCACAAAAGTTCTTAATCCCACATAACACACAGGCACTAGTCATCTTAGTCCAATATGTTACAGATACAGCTTTACACGACAGGTTGCTACACAATATCTCTGTGTGTGTAGGCCATGCATGCGGCGTGGATTGTGAGTGAGTTTTTTTTTTCCCCTTTTTTAGATTTTTTTTTAGCTCTGGCATCTTTGCTGATTAGTTGATCACCGTGATCCAGCTGATAAAAGACCTGCTGAGCACACAAAATGGTCACCACTGGACACTATATAACAGAGCTGCATCATTAAGGCACAATGCTGAACATGCATATCTTTTATAAATAATTAGATAAGAGATCTGTAATTACGTATCGTCTTTTCTGGGACATTTCTTTACAAAGCTTTTTTACGAGTGCTTTTTTATATTTAGCGGTACTAGCATTCATTGCACAGGCCTATATGATGGTATCGTGCGAGATGTGAGGGTTTGTGAATTCTACAAATAAGTGCTCTATAAGGTAGTGATTGTTTTTTGGTCATACAGAGGCTCCTCAGTTTCACATTTCAACTAATCTGAATGCGTCTGTGCTTTTCAATACAGCTGAGCTTTGGAAGTATGGAATGGCTCCATTCCCAGCCTTTTAACCACAGACCAAAAGAGTGGGGGGAACAAAACTGTACTCTGTCCCTTTCTTTATCTTTCTTTTGTCACTTAACATCTGAGGTGTGATTACTTTTCATTGTAAGGCTCAGGGCTTCAGAGGCACGGAAAGAGAGCGCGCTCATCTTGGAACTGATGCTTGGGTGAGACCTTGTGGCTCCACCTGTGGAGCAGCGCAACAGACGGAGCAAGTTTTTGCGAAAGTTGTGCCCCACAAAACCGTACACTATGGGGTTGATGCAGCTGTTGAAGTAGGCAATGCAGATGGTGAAGGGCATGGCAGTGTCAATGATTTCCAGCATGGTGCAGTTCTGCTCCAGTATTAGCTGGGTGAGCACTTGCATTAAGTGGAACACTTGGTGGGGCACCCAGCACAAGAAGAAGGCCAGGACAGCAGCTGCGAGCATGCGCAGCACCTCGTCGTCCCGGGAACGGGAACTTTTCTGGATGTGTTTCGCACGCAGCAGCGCCCGCCCAATGAGGCAATAACAGGTGATGATGATGACGAAGGGCACGAGGAAGCCCAGCAGGCTTTTCATGAGGCTGATGGCCAGAAGGAGCTCTTTCAGTCTCTTGGCGTTTTCAATCGTTGGGTGCAGGATGGCACACACAGTACTCTTCGAGGTTTCGATATTGTGGACATCTCTGGTCAGGGCTGTGGGAACGCTGAGCAAAAAGGCAAAAAGCCAGATCACTACACAAGTGATGCGTGCATACGCCACAGTGCGGAAGCGGCGTGATCGCATGGGGTGCACAATGGCCAGGTAACGGTCAATGCTGAGAGCTGTGAGGAAGAAGATGCTGGTGTAGAGGTTAAAAATCACCAGTCCTGCGCTGGTCTTGCAAAGGAATCCCCCAAAGGGCCAATGATACCCCGTGGCGGTGAAAGTCGCCCACATGGGTAGCGTGATGAGGAATGTGAGGTCAGAGACAGCAAGATTGAGGACAAAAATATTGGCCACAGTTTTGAGCTTCATGTAGCAGTAGATGACAGCCACCACCATGCTGTTTCCAATGATGCCGATGACAAAGTTGCAGCTGTAGACGATGGGCACCAGGGTGAAGATGAATTCATGGTTTCCAGACATGCCACATGTCAGGTTTATCGCTTCTGTCGCTGCTGTCTGCATTTTCCCTTTTTAGTGCCAAATCCTAGGACTTTTAAGCTGGGGGCCCTTTCAGCAGGGGATGTCTGGGGTGACTGATACAGGCCTTGGGCGAGGGCCTCAGCGAGTCCTATAAAAGAAACACAACAAAAATGTCACAGACAGTCTAGGAGAAGAGCCATCATTACCGCTGGCATGGCCCATAAACGCTAATCCACATGAGCACCCATGAAAGTGCTCACCCTATACCAGCTCATTAAAGACCTGCACATTAAAGTCATCCTGACGCTTTATGTTAATTCTGTAAAATAAGAAGCCATGAAAAACAGATGTTGCATGTTATTCAATATTCCAAAAATGCCCTTTGAAAGATCATTATTCAGACAGACTGCATTCTGCCTCCTCCTCTAAATCGTCCCTCAGCTAATGAACGGCAACAGTAAAAGCGTACAGTGTTTATCAAATGGTCCGTCTGTCTAGGTGGACTGACAGCACCCAGAAGGAGAACATTTATGTACAGTGTTATGACCTGTGTTAATTGAGGCTGCATGGTGAAGTGTGAGCTGGGATAACAGCGCCATTAAACACTGAGGTATTGAGGGAACATGGAGGAGAGAGTTAGAAAAGCTTTGAGGCTCCAGTCACTGTACAAGACATGTCACGTTTCAAACCCTTGGCGTGCAGAGATACATTGTACCCAGCATGAGAACTTCTAATCAGCGCACACCTAAACAAACAGGACAGCAGGGATTCGGCTCTGTGGAAACTTCGCTCTGTGAGAAAATCAAACCTGCGTGCTGCAGAAAACCTGCCTCGGGGCTAGTTTTTGTGCTCCATTTGTAGAGGCAGAATGTGAAATGGTTGTTAAAAAAAATCCTCCTCTTTGATGATAGTCTTTTTGTTTAATAGAATAGCTTAGTGGGTGTCATTAGTGATGTTGATGTAATAATATTAGCATAAGCCTTGTGTTTGCAACATTTTAGCTGCAAAGACAGCTTCTGCTACTAATTACATGTAAATAACATGTTTGGGGATACATTTAAACCAATCAGATACCAAGGGAAACAGACTTAGAGTTTGGAGCTCTAAAACAGTGAAATAGAGGTACGATATAATGGAAAGATTTTAGAACATGGAGTTAACTATTTCGTATGATACAAATTTAATTTGGTACTGGAGAAGCTTCCAGGTCAGAATAGAAATGATAACTATCCATCCATCCATCCATCCATCCATCCATCATCTGCCGCTTCTCCGGTGATCGGGTCACGGGGGCAGCAGCTTGGGCATAGAAACCCAGATGTCCCTGTCCCTGGCCACTTTCTCCAGCTCTTCCGGGGGGACCCCGATGAGTTCCCAGGCCAGCTGAGAGACATAGTCTCTCCCGTGTCCTGGATCTTCCCTGAGGTCGCCTCCCAGTGGGACGTGCCCTGAACACCTCCAGGAGGCATCCTAACCAGATGCCCGAGCCACCTCATCTGATTTGATAACTAGTTTGAGTGAACTAGGAAGGTTTCTTGCCACAAGAGGGCATTCTAGCTTCATGGTTTTATCCCTCAAATCTCACAGCAGAGTTAGTATGGAGATAAGAGGAAAACATGGTAAAAACAAATAGTCCAATCGCACATAATTTAGATATATTGAAAATGTGCCTTATTTTGTTTTTGCAGAAATCACTCTGTAAGAGTCAGAGCTACTGTTGACTGAAGCACTTTTAAAAGCCTTCCACCAATTGCATTCCCGCTGCCCTATTGCTGGCATTAAGACAGTCTGAACCCCGCCATGGAACTGTCTTATCTCACATTCAAGAATCTCCTAATTTTCCACCAGGCTACTGGATGAATTCTTGGAAGAGAAAAAAAAAACCTCAGTGTACTAAAGCAACAATCGTATCGGTTGCAGATGTAGGGTTTGTTGAGCGTCAAAGATGTGCTGGTGCCAAGGGCAACACAATAATGAAATATTTCTGTAAGTTTCCTGCACAGACCCTGGTGTAACAGGCCGGGCAAAGTATCTATGCAGATGTCACTGCGGGGATTTACGGGACATTTGTTCTCTTTCTTTAATGATTATAGCAGTGGGTGGCTGTAAATTTGATCTATTCAAAGGGGAGTAGCTAAACACATGCACATACACACCACAATTTTAGGATTTAAACCAGTTCTTCTCCTCACATATAAAGCTCTTAATGACCAAGCTCCATCATATCTTAAAGATCTCATTGTTAGATATTGTAAACACACACCCTCTCTACCTTTAAGACTAGGCTTAAAACTTTCCTTTTTGATAAAGTTATAGTTAGGCATGGCTCAGGTGACCCTACAACTTCTCATGCTGCTACAGGCCTGGACTGCTGGGGGACCGCATCTGTCACACCTTTCCTCACTTAGCTCTCTTTTTTCCCCCGTTTATTTTCTCATATGACATCATGTACATTTGGCATTATTGTTGTCATTAACTTGTGTTTCCCTGTCTCAACAGGTATCCTTTGAAAGGTGTTATGGTGTTTTTTTCCCCCCTCTTTTCTATCCTCTCAAACCCCAGCTGGTCGAGGAGGATGGCCACCCTTCCTGAGTCTGGTTTCTGGTTTCTGGTTCTGCCAGAGGTTTCTTCCCGATAAAAGGGAGTTGTTTCTCTCCACAGTCGCCTCATGCAGGCTCAGTGCGGGAGATTGGACTGAAGAGAAGTTTCTTTAGCGAGGAAATTGTTTTTGAATTGGCTCTGTATGTATGAGCTGGACTAATTTTGAATTTAATTAATTGTATTTGATTGGATTATGATTACAATGAATTGGACTCTAATTGTCTTGAATTGGACTATATTATTGAAGTGCCTTGAGATGACATTTGTTGTGATTTGGTGCTATATAAATAGAACTGAATTGAATTGAATTGAATTAAAGACAACCTTTCCGTGCTTTGACAGATTTCTGATGCTCGCAAATGGAAATAAAGGGGAAACCTTTACTGTGATCTTGGAACAATTAACCACCAGTATTTTTCCATGAGGGAAATGCTGATGGTGACAGGAGTGATTTACAAACACACGCTTAAAGTTATTGCTGTGCATATATGTATGGGAGTCCTATAAAAAAGGTGCGGTGGCTATTAAGTATGACTGTGTCCAGCGAGCTATAGCTCCGAGTGAGATGGCACATTACTGAATGGCAGCCATAAACCCTGGGTGACCACAGACAGGAAGGTAAACATCTACTTCACAAGGTCCACGAGCAAGCTGCATCCTCTAAGACAAGACAAGACAAAGGACTGCGAGGCCCTGCGTTGTTTGCAAGCACAAAGCTGCTTACAAAGAATGATAAAATCAGTATTTAGAGGAAGTTTGGGGATATTTCTGCCTTGGAGTTCATTGGCTGACTTCTGAAATTCCACATCAACATTCCACATCTAATCCTGTTTTGGGGCATTTAAATGCAGACTCTTCCTGTGCGGGATCATGGGCATCTAAAAAACAACGAAAATGTTGAAGAGTTATCTGGACCGAGGAGAAAAGAGGTTCCCATCAACTGAGCTATCTGAGGCTGCCCTCGACTTGAGCAGCAATCTGCTCTGACTTGAGCACCACCATCTGGCTGCCCAAAGAGAGAGCCACTAAAATGTCTGGCTGATGGAGTTAATGATTTATATCAGCCCATTATGGAGTGAGGTTCACCTCACTGCACCACCTCAGCCTGCCATCTCCCCTGACCATCCTTTCATTTAACCGCCGTCTCAGTCCTCTTTGGTCAACAGGAAGTTCCGCAACAATGGGTGCATGCAGTTTCTTCCATCCTGCGCCTTTTAACATGTCACAGGAGTGCAAATTTATCAGCACTGTCGTCCAGCGAGACACTCCAGTTACGAAACTGCACCAACAGCTTCATTTGTCAGGGTTACTCCTTGTAGATGAATAATGTGGACGTCTAATAGTGTGGCGCATCTCAGCCGTAGCCTCCTGCAGCTCAGTTACTCGTGTCTGAACTTACGAGTGTCTCTTCAGCTGAAGTGATACACATGTTAGATACAGTGGTGCCAGACAATGCTTACTGGTAACACAGCTCTTGCTTTTAAAGTGCGTATTTTATGTCCAGAAAAAGAAAGAGAGCAGGAGACAGAGTCTGTGAACTAACTGAGAACTTGCCTTCTGCTATGCACTCAGAAGCTAATGGAAATTATGGCTTCAGAAGCTGTGTCTGCATTTTTGTTTGTGCTTATCAGTGTTGGGAGCTGTTACTTGCGACTAAGACAAATAAACATTTCTCAGTCATTGTGAAAATCTGTGAAAAGATTATTTCATAGCAGAACCTCAGAGCTGCTGAAACTTAAGGTTTTTAAACCAAATAAGTCCGTACAGGCTTTTTTTCCTCTTGTCTTGCTACATGTTCACGCTCCACATTTGTCCTGTTTTCTTTTAATTCAACTGTTATACCTGTTTGCCTCTCTGACGGGGCTCCTGCTTTCTTTACCATCCCCCTCTGTTTTTTTTCACTGTTTTTGGTTTAAATCTTCACAAGTGAGGATTTTCAGAAAGCACTGAGCTATTGCTTGTCAGGAAATTGATCCAATTTTCTGTGGGGTTAAGAGATCTGAGCGCGTATAGCTTACATAATGCCGTTCTGGATTCTTCTCATCCTAACTGCAAAGCTGTAGTAAATGTTTTAAAGGCTCCACACGCGCATGATTTCCACAAGGATAACTTTGACAAACAGCAACAACAGGTTGCACAAATCTAAACGGAGAATAAATCGAGCATACAGATTTGCTCCGATCAGACGGTCGCTTCAACAAAGGCCTTACGAGAAAAATGAATAAATGACAGCTTTTTTTTTTCTTTTTCAGTCTGGACGGAGAGACGTCAACTGAGCAGCCGAGAAAAGTTTAAATTACCACAATGATAAAAGTGGCAATTTGAGACATTTTTTAGATAAAGGCTATAGGTAATTTTTAAAAAGTTGCTGAAACATGAGCTCTTACCTGTGGTGCTGAACCAGGAGGCTGTTGACGCTTTCAGAGCAGAACACAGAGAGATAGAGAGACCACCGCAGTGTGCCAGTGACTGCTTCTGATTTAACTTAACTGGTGGAGCGAAACGAGCAGGAATACCGCCTGACACACAAAACCCTCTCCTTCCCACCCCCCAAAACTCTCCGTCTCATACACACACACACACACACTCTACAATAATGAATTATATGAGAGCCAATCAGCTACGTTTAGTCCTAGCCCATCTCTATTTAGACAACAGTCTGTGCACACACAAACACACACACACTCTTACACAATACTCCTCCTCCTCCTCCTCTCTTCTCCCCACTCCCAAAGCACCACCCCCGCTTTCTTAACTTCCACTTTTAATCTCTCTCTTTTTTCCATTTGAGTTGATCAAAGTGACAAATCTAGGCCTGTTGCACAACTCTTTGAGGGTGCTCGATTCCCCATCATGCACACATTACCCTTAATATTCTGACCATCACTCTGTTTGCACTTGTATCCTGTGTCATCATGACAGTCGCCCTGTCTCTTGTCCTCTGCTCAGCATGAAAGGAATGGCCAGGCTCTGATTGTGATTGGACCTGTCATCGCATTGTATTAATAGCTGCCACAAGCTGGCCGTTGGAATCAGGGTGCATTATTTGGGAATTGGAAAAGAGGCACCAGAGAGGAGTGAGAGATTTTTCCACTCCTTGCTGGGGGTTCCTCATAACATTTCCTGTTTTTCAGTGTGGGATTCAGCTGTCCTACATTTGTCAAGAAACACGACGTGCAAATGCATGCTTCTGTCATTTTTGAGATTTTTGAGTAATTCTGACATCTTTAAGACACACTTGTTTGACATATTTGCAAATTAGTGCTTGTGTCATCAGACAATGCCTCATTTGAATACTTGATATACAAAATATAATTGTTGAGGGATGAGATGGAGAAGTTTTATTGGGATATTTTAGAGTTCAAATTTTTTCCAAAGTCAACTGTTGCGTGTCCCCTTAAACCGATGGTTGAATGTGCCACAAGAGACTGTCAACACTGCTAAAGTATACTGCAAAGGGTGAATTCATATGTAATCACTGACACAAAGGGAAGGTATCTGAACCCTGCACACTTTAGAGATGTGTAATCCAGCTGTATTACAAAGGAATGTCTATTTTTAAGGGTTGCACACAACCTTCGGGCACAGCCCCACAATAAAGGTATTTGTCTCTCGCTATCCCTTTCTTTTTCTTGACAGGGTCTTGACAGGTGCTGAGAAGTGGGTCACATCCTCACCCCTCGGCTGCAGATGTCATGGGAGAAATATTGTGACGGACGAGGCAGCTCGGCTGTCATCTTTTAAATCCCCTCAGTTTCAGTAACCACAGTGCTGGGGATAAAGAAGGCTATCACGGGGTTAAAGACAGACAAGAAAAGAAAGGAAAAACAAACACTTGGGGCTGAGTTGAGGGCCTGTTTGGTGGCTTTCGTTCACTCTGGAGTGACCTTGTAATTTGAGAATGATCACATGTAGGAGATTTTCTATGCCAGACACCCTCCTGGAAACTGTGTGGGGTCAAAAAGCAACTGGACCGATCTGGAGAAGGTTTTCAAAATACATGACATGCAGGCGAAAGGCTTTTCAGTGTTTATACCTGTCATTTTTCAGGAGGGGCGGGTTATGGATGAGAGTAACTCACTTTACACAGCAACAGAGCCATTTACACCTCCAGGGGATTATGATGAGGCTCCATTATGTCTTCAATTACTTTGAATGATAAGAATCATCCATTAGGCGACTGCTGTCTTATTGTGTACCCTGTCACAACAATGAGCATCTGCATGGTATCAGCTTGTCCTCACAATCTTGGTTTTGCTACCACATGAGCTATCAACAGTCTTTATCTGACCCGTGAGACCTCTCAGGAAGTCGGAGAGTTATGTATCAGGCATCAAATCTCTTGCTGTATTTTCCACAAAACAAATATTTCTCAGTAGGGACAGGATGTTGCTGCAACACCCGACACTACAAATGATTTACTCTCCTCAAGAACAAGCAGCAACAGATGCTGATGATTTAAAAATGGAGATTTCTGGGGGAAAAGATGATGTGGGAAAAGGGATGTCTTGAGGGACTGTACCTTTTTTAAGAAGAAATGGGTGGTGTTTATTTGAAGTTGCGGTTGGCAACTTTTTAAAATAAAACTCCTTGCTCCAAAGAAGACATCCATAATTCACTCTAAATAACACTTATGTGGTCATCCAAGATTAGGTTTGAAGTGTTGTTGTGAAACTTTTAGTGATCTGACGCAAATGCAGAACTCTGCACGAGTCTTGAGCCACCTCTCATGTCTTTGTATGTTGTCAAAACAGGAAATATATGCAGAAATGTATTAGAAACATGAGCAAACATAAATGGAGATAAAGATAAAAACAAGAGTTTCTACAACTCTTGAAAGTCAGTTTTTGTATTATGACCACCTTTGTTCTTCAACACAGCCTGAACCCTTGTAGACAAGCTTTCTTGTCATTTCTTTAAGTAGTCTTCGGGAATAGTTCTTCAGGCTTCTTGAAGGACATTTCAAAGCTGTTCTTTGGATGTTGGCTGCCTTTTCTACCATTTTATGTCCAGATGTTCCCATTTTGCTTCAATAACGCTGAGATCCAGGCTCTGGGGAGGGCTCATCAAGACCTTTTGCCACTGATTTTCAGTCCACTTCTTGTGTCATTTGGCATGCTTCAGCCTTTTCTCCCTGTTTCCCTTCCTTAAGAACGGTTTCTTGACAGCCAGTCCTCCATGGAGACCATTTCTGATAAGGCTTTAGCCAGCAGTAAATGGATCAACTGAATGTCCAGATGCATCTATCGGATCTTGTGTCTTGCTGTATTTGTTTCTTATTTCTTTAGGACATCACTTTCAGATACTATTCCTCTGCTGTAGGTATTTTTTTAAATTCTCCTGCTACTTCTTTTTCATTTTGTTCCCCACTTAATTTTTATGAACTAACAGCAAAACATGCTGAAATATGCCAAGTTTTCAGCGAAAAGCTCTTTGGGAATGACTTTTTTGGTTCAAAGATACAGTTTTATGTCTGTCAGACTGTTTTATTTTCTGTATTTTATTTCATCTGTAGTTGGAACCAAACAAATGGGAAAGTTTCTCTGTGACATGCTGCTACAAACAAAGTCCGAAAGATAGATTCAAATTTGTCTGTCATGTGTGAAGACAACACTGATTCATCTCTTGAGTTGGATTCCTTTTCAATGAAGTAAGTTCTTCTGAAAATGATAAGGTACAAGAACTGGACTGACAAGCAGCCAGTGTCCAAAGAAAACTTTTGAAAGACTTGTTGAAAGCCTGAAAAACTATTGCTCAAGAGCAAGTTAAAAGATTACAAAAAAAGTGTCTCGATGACATCAATACATCTGCACAACACAGATTAATAGCATCCACAGAAATGTTATAAAACATTTATTTATATATTGTTTAGTAGATCATTTCTGGTAAGGCCAGACAGAGGACAGGGCCTCATCTCAAGTGCTCATACCCTGGAGGTGTGATAGTGGGTGATGTTCTTGCTAATCAAATCACTCTAACAAGATTAGCTGTGTTAGCACTTAAGCTTTAGTAAAATGAATTGAGGTAATTACTGGTAGCACGGAGCACTGTGGAGAAGGACAGACTTTCTACACCACAACAACACAGGTGGTAAAATGCCAACCTGACACACAGCCACCTGCTGAAGAAACACAATACGGTGTGAAGTCTGAAGACTCAGCTCAGACCCTAAAGTGGTGGTCAGTAAGGAGGCGCCTCATCTTTTACACCAGTATGCAAAATAAGTTATGTAACTCTGACAGGCTAACAGAGTACGGTTTCTGTCAAACTCATATTGTGTGAACTAATTTGATTTTTTTAATGGTAGCGACAAGCCAAGATTAATTTAAAATCTTAGATAAATCAAGAACATGCTATACATGTTTCTTTCTGCATATGATCTTCATTAGTGTCTATTCTAGATGCTGTTTGCCTAGAAGGCCAACTTCTCTTCTGCATAACACCACTTGCACAGCGTAACAGGCTACATATTTTGGATTCAACTGACATTCAGCCTTAATGAGAATCACCAGGTTTTCATTAAATGTCAGCCTATGTCGTACTGCTCTTTACTTTCTGGTTGTGCAAGTTGTTTCCTCATCATTCCCAAGCGAACTGAAGATATTTTCACTTGTCACAGCAGCAAAAGCACAGGTGGATCTGATAACACGAATGGCTCTTTTCCAGCAATCACTGCAATGCATGCAGCACTTTCACAGGTCAAAAATGTATGAAGAGTAAAGCCTGTGCTCAACTTTACCTTTTAAGGTAACATCAGGGTTTCTGGTCGATCCACAGGGGTTTACAGTATCTCTCAGAAAAAACAGATACTCAGTTCCGGGGCTCAAATGGAAAGACAAAACTCACAACATGAGAAATGATGGCACATTGATACTAGATTGCAAAATCAAGCGGAAAATCTTATCCAACTTTTGCAGCTGCTTCACCAGATACTCGGCTTTAAAACCTGCTTCCTCACTTTACTGTTTACTGTAAATTATGCCCACGAGCCCAATAATTCATCTTGTTAAGATTTGTTTTTCTTTTCTCTCTTGGTCAAATTATGTGAACGTATTCTAAAGTGTATGGTTGACTGAAAACAGAAAAAAAGAGGATGTCAACTCTCTAAAATAGTTGTTCTAGCTGGTATTGCTGAAACATCAAAGAAATCAGCCATTGTTGACAACTCAGTCCCTCGTCTAAAATGCAGTTTTCTTATGCACTGTCACATGTCAGCTGCAGTTCATGCTGACCATTGAGTTAGCTACAGTTGATAAAGTCCCACACCAAGGTGCCCATTGTTGTTGGCTGACTGCAGCAGCTGCAGCATGTGTTCATTCAGGCAAGTTTGGTTTTTTTGTACTGTTTGGGTAAGTCACAATTAAAAGAAAAAGTATCATATTTACATTTTTTCTACAAATACAAAATATGAGACAATGAAATCTAAGCAACGGTAACAAAGTAAAGAATTATTGTCTTAGTCAAACTAGGCAACCGCATTACGATGTAAGGACGCAGTTTTGGGCGTTATTGCCATTGTCATGTAACAGCAGCACCTCAATTAGCAACTTTGAGGTGCGCATTAACGAGGATTCTCCAACAGAGGTCCCCATGCTCAACTGGCGTACACAGCTATACTGAAGCAAAGTTTTCTGCCCTAAAATTTCACAACATCGTGCTTGCACCTGCATTTCTTGGTAATGCGTTCTTCAGTGAAGCTGTTACTTACCATTCTGCCTCTGCAACAGATCTTTTGCTGAAAGAGCCAGTTGACAGTTCCGGAGATCATCAAATTATTCTCATAACCTTTGTCAATAAACATTTTGAAACTCTTTTGCAGTCAAGTGTTGAGCTTAACGGATCTCGTCTTCTGGGATCGTTACAATAACTGTTTGTCTAGTTATAAGAAATAGTCTTTTGACATGGGATCATTTTACACACAAAGATGATCTTGAGACTGCTACCTCTGGGACTTGCAGAACCTCAGTCTGCCTTTTTATCGGCCTGGAACCAAATTCTTCTCTAGCTCAATGCAAAGATATGGGATTCCCCTGGGAATTTCTTTCATATGTTTTGGCAACTGTCTTGTCATCTCTGCTTTGGAGCTTGGCTCTGCCAAACAGACAGAAATGAAGACTGCTTTCTGTCTAAAAGAAGTTGGAAAAGTTGGCTGCAATAGGGTTGTGTATCTTCAGATTTAAGCCATGTTTTCTTGCTCCACTCTTATCGTCTAATATTTGGAGTAATTTTCTTTATTAGTAAAGTTATATTTTGTAGTTTATCCTACAGCTTTAGGTATCACTCCCTTGATTTTACACATATCTGTTTGTATTCACGTGCTGCATAACATTCATTTTATACATACTATGCTCTATCGCTCTCCCTCTATTTTTATTTGGAAACTACTTTCAAATTACTGTTGCTGTTCATATGCATCTGTCTCACTTGTAAACCAGTAGAATTATCCCTGTGGGGAAGAAGTTTTATTTTCCTTGGTTCCTAGTCTCACTTGAACTCAACTCTCTGAATACTCGTGGGGAGGAGGTTTCGATGCCAAATAACAACTGTGTGTTCACATAACAAATCGTCTCCATGTCAGCTGGCTACAGAACTACCCATTTCTGCCATCTTAAAGTTCCAAAGCCATGATGACATGCATCGCATTATGATAACATGGTACTGTTTGTCTGTCTGTGTCTGAATACTTTCCTGTAGGCCAGTGACTGTATTTTGTAGAACTTTGTGGATGACAGTCCTTTACACACAGGTATGTTATAATTTAGAAATATTAATATGTCCGAAATCCAACAAAAGCTGCTCTCATTCACATTTTTTCCATTTCGTCTGTCCAGTGGCTAAACAAATCAGAAATTGTGACTAAAAATCAGTCCATTAAGACTATATGCCAACTCACGGTCACTAAAAGCATTTAGAGATCAAGATTTTTCCAAGAATATAAATCAGTTTTGCTCCCATGCAAGTCAACTGTTACAAGGATGGAGGTCCAGCTAAATGTCCAGGACAAGCTGTAACTATAGCTCCACTCAAAAGTACATGGAACCATGCACAATGACGATGTTAAATACTGTAATTGAATTACATCTCGTCTGGGTTGTTGACTGCTATGATATCCCTAAAAAGATGTCTTGTTGATAACATATAAGGAAGTTTGGACTCTGGTAAGCTACCTGAACATATACCATGTTTTAAGTGTCAGACATTCAAAGCTCTTATTTTTTGCTAACATCCACCTGTGCACAAATGACATCTGGACTCCTGACAGTTTGCAGACAAGCAGCGCAACATACAGGAGGTAACAGGCGGTCAACTAAAACAAATTTGTCTTATTTGATTTTAACGGGCCTTTTATTTTCCCTGGGTGGTGCGTAGGTGTCACGGGCAACTTTCGCAGTGTCCCTCTGGCGCAGTCAAGGCTCAGAAAATATTTACTGCGCCTCTCGCTCTGAATTGGCATGCCTTGTTTGTGCTCTTGTCCGCATGAGTCAAAGCTGTGACTCAAAAGATGAGGTTGTGTGGGAAAAACAGAGGGACATGGACAAAGTCTGACAGAACAAAATATCATCAGCTGTACTTTTGCAAGGGGTCAGAAATACCTGTACAACCTGTGATCACTGTGGTGTTAGATTGATGTTTATGCTCCATATCATGGAAATCCCCGACCCGGAGTTTGACCTCGGCTGTGTAAAATCATGCAGCCGCCACACTCCTCAAGATTGGAGAGTAAGAACAGATTTGTCAAAGACAACAAATCTTATACACAAACAGGAAGTGTCCAAGAGATTGGAGGGAAATTGGTGGGAAGGCTTGCAACGGCCCTCTAAAAGGCATATTGTTTAGGTCTTTGCTCCCCAAGGTTGTCTTTTCACATCCACAAACAGGGAGGGATGGGAAAATACTGAAGGGGGTTGCTGAGGGAGGCCTGCTACTTCTTCTTTGGCCTAACCTCTCCCATGAATATTTCAAGCTCCTTATTAGATCTATGGAGGATAAAAACGCATTTATACTTCCTTCCAGTGCAGTGAGGTTTATCAGTTGGATGACATTTGAATTCAATAAAAGCAGTAAGATGTCATGCGGATGTGTTTTTACTTCCTTAAGGTACTATCTGTTGAGCTAAAGGAGTATTATAGACTAAGATAATTCAAGAGGAAGAGGTAATCTTGCCTTCAGCTAGGAAGTGACTATGTTGCTCTAAAGGTTTGTTTGTGCTTATTAAAGTGATTTGTCATTACATTCAGACATCTCAAGATCCGGATGGTAGCCTAAACAAATAAATTTGCCAATGTTCTCTTTCATTCTAAAGTATCTCAGTTTCTTTAATCTTACTTAAGAGTAGAAGACAGCCAGTGTGCGTTTGTTAAATCGCACTTTTGCTTTTGTTTTAACTGTTTGTGTCACTCAAATATGAGGTGCATTCTGCTTGCTTTTATAAGTTATAATTTCAGAGCGTACGTGCATGCTGGCTCGTGCAACTTTTGTATATCGATGTGTGTGTAGGGAAAGCGTCACACACACATTGGTGTACAGGAACCTGTTCCAGATCCCTGCCAGGCTCTCCTCATGTAAACAGCATGTCACTGGCATTGAGTTGTCTCTCTCACCCATGACCCTCTCCTGAAACAGAGCCTTCACTCGAAAGCAAAACATCAGCGAGAAGTTGAGCACAACCCAAAAATTAAACCAATATTAACAATAAACATTCATTAAATCACATCGTGACTTGAAATCCGCCTTGTAAGACACATCTTTGTGCGAATAAATAAGTATGTACCCACATCCTATTTAAACCCCCTCTGGCCTCTCTCTTGAACTGCAGAGGAGTTTGGGCTCAGCTGAGTCAATAGCCCTGGGGCCCTCTGGACCGTATAAACACCCCCGTCCTCCGGGAAGAGCCACGCTGGCTATGTTTTGTCAAGTCCTCATCTCTGTTGTAACAAACAGATTCGTACTTTACAGATGTGTTTGAAGGAACCGGCTCAGCCTTTGACAGCTCTATCATACTACAAATAAACAGGCTCTCCTCGATTATTATGTGATTTTTAATCTGACCAACACATAATACAACAAAAACAAGTCATTGTAAACTTTATTACTAACTCTGGATAGGCCTTAGCACAGTGTTGAATGACACTCAGAGTTTGTTGCTTTAAAAGTTTTCAGGAGGGGAAAATGTGTCTGGTTATAGATTCATAATACTGTACTATCACAATAGATAAATGAACAAATACATGAACAAAGGAAGAGATAACTAAATGAATAAGGGCTAAAGAGTCTTTGTGCAAACTGGCTATTTTTCTTCACTCATATCTCACAAACAATTATAATTTCCAGAATTTTCTCAAATATATATTGTAGTGTTGGTAGAGTCCACAAAGGTGCTGTATTGCAGTCTCCTTGCCTCCAAGACCGGGTCTGTGTTGCAGGTATTTTTATGGGAATGCTTTAAAAATAATTTATGATCAGACTTGCCAAGCATAGATAAATACGTGGAGAATGTGTTGTTTAAGCACATAGGAAATAACCTAAATGTTTGTATCCCCCCGAGGATCATAAAAGTTAATTGTGGTTTCCAGCTGTTAATGCTAATGACATGGTTGCCTTTAGATGAAGCAACCAGTTGAGTTTGTTAGTCCAGCGCCCAAAGTAGGTTTTATGATCCTTTCCCTTTTTTACCCCCTCAGCAATCTCCATACAACGCTCTAAGATAAAAAGGCAAGAACTGGTTTTTGAAGTATTTTATTATTTTGTAAAAAACAAAATATCCCAAATGTCAACAGTATTCAGACAGTCAAATTTAAACTTGCTTGAAGCAGCTTTGGCAACAATGGCAGCATCAAGTATTCTTGGGAGTGAGAGCACAAGCTCGGCACACCTCATCTGTCACACCCTTCAGATCCTGAGCACTCATTCACACGTTCTCATTCAAAATGACTGCACATTTTTTTCTGAATCTATACTTTTGCTTTCTATCTCAACCTGTCTTCCGGCTGTTGACACAGAGTTAAGATTAAAAACAAAGCAAAAATAAAAACTATGCCCACAAAATGATGACGTTTGACTTCACAACAGAAATGTCATCTCAGAGCACTATACAGAGAAAATAAAGTTTAAGACAAATCTAATTCAGTCCAGTTCAGACCAGTTCATTGCTCAGATTGGCTGTGCAGCCAGATCTAGAAAGTCTGTTCCTGTTTCCAATCTCCACTTATTTTACGCTAATGTCCTAGTTGGTACTTTTAGATTCTGTAACATTTCCTTGGGTGTCTCTTCAAATATGTGCCCAGATACAACCCTGAGAGCACATTAGCTTCGGCAGATGAGGTGCCCTCCAACTGCTGTCTAAGATGTAAATGTTTTCATGCTAATTAGGTTTTAAGATTACTTAAATAAATAGTTTTAATCCCCAGCTTGGGCAACTTTGATCGTTTATTTAAATGTTGTCAGTGACTGCTTTGCAGCGTGGTTGCATGACTCTGTCATATGCCTTAATACAACAGACAGTTAAAGTTTGAATGAAAATGTTTACCATTTACTTGTGACGCATGTGTTTGAATAAATGTTTGACTAAGAACACAGGTAAAGTTCAAATCAAACATGTGATTGAAGGGAAAATTGCTTCCTCATTTACTTTGACTGTGAAGTGAATTCTGGTGCCAGACGAGCTGTTTTAAGTTTTTCTTAGAAAGTTTTTCCTTGAAAAAAATCAGATAACAATTCAGTAATTCAGATAATTATGCATATTTAATGTTGAGCTTTCTGTGTGGAGTTTGCATGTTCTCCCCATGTATTTGTGGGCTTTCTCTGGGTACTCCAGCTTGCATGTTAGGTAAATTGGTGACTCTAAATTGTGTGTGCATGTAAGCTGTGATGGACTGGTGACCTGTCCAGGGTGTATTCTCCCTCTTGCGCAATGATAGCTAGGATAGGCTACAGCCCCCCCCCATAAATTGGATTAAGCAGGTATAGAAAATGGATGGATAATGTTGAGCTCTAACAGCAGGAAACCACCACAGGTTCCACTTCTGCAAGCCTAAAGCAGATATCAGAGACAGCAGAGGCTTCAAAACTGGACAATTAAAGCCAGACTGTTGAACCATTGCATTTTAGATAATTAACTGATGCTCGCAGAATTCTGATTTTGTAAATCTTCTTGACAGTAAATCTTAGTTTTATTTGTAATGTCTGGGTGTAGATTTCTGCTCTGAAAAGTGATGCATTTTACGTCGTGCTCCTGGACAGATGGGTTATAGTAAGGTTGAAGTTGTTCATGTAAATTTTACTTTTATTAAACTGAAATAAGGGAGAATTTACTCTCTTGTAAATGTAACCATTCTTTGTATTTTTTTTGTAACAGTTTCTGTACAATGGCTGTGGGCTCTTGATCAGTGTCACACAAAGTTACTGAGCTGGCTGATGCCATCCAGCATTTTAGGGCAAACACTATCCATTATATCTCTTTAATTATTCAGAATGCTTGAAACCCCAAACCCCAGCCCTGGTATGAGGGCTGCTCTTTGGCCTGAACCACAAAGCAATCCATTTCCCAACACATTCTGCCACATCTGAAGTGTTAACAAGCAAATTAGTGTTGCTCGTGTTATGGAATGAGTGCACAACACATCCAACCTTTTGCCTTTGAACATGCTTCTGCAGGTTCTTACTTTTTGACTCTCTAAACATACAAATGTATTATTTTGCTGCCATTGGAGGACATGTTACTGCCATGGAGGCAGTATCAGAATTCCGTGGAACAACGTGAGGTGTTGCTAGTCCTTTAGCAACAGCACCACATTTTTGCTCATCTGTGTAAGAAATCAAAGATGACAAAGACCTGCTTTTTGATGAAGTTAAAACTAAGTGTTCAATAATGAAGACTGTCCAGTGAATCTATTGTCAAAGTCAAATTAAAAAAAAAAACCAAAAAAAACAAAATAAAAACATTGCAGCAGGGAGCAGAAAAATCATTAAAAATTCAGTTTGTTCCACTTGTTTGCAGCATAACAGCTAAATGCTGCTTCTCCATGTTTAGTCTGGACTCTGTACTGGACCAGCTGACCTGAGTCCTTGGATCTAAGAGCTCTGCTAGGTTTATATTCTCTGAAGATATCACAGATGTATTTTGGGCTTAAACCGTTCTGGGATTTGTAAACCATCAGTGAGCTTTTAAAATCTATTCTGTGACTGATTGGAAGTCAGTGTAAAGATTTTAAAACTGGTGTGATGTGTTCAGATCTCTTAGTCCTTGTTAAAACTCTAGCAGCAGCGTTCTGGATGAACCGCAGATGTTTAATGCTCTTTTTGGGAAGTCCAGTTAACAGATCATTACAGTAATCGAGTCTACTGGAGATGAATGCGTGGATGAGTTTCTCCTGGTCTTTTTTGGAGAGAAAACCTTTAATTCTGTTGATGTTTCTGAGTTGGTAAAAAGCTGCCTTGGTGACAGCTTTGATGTGGCTGCTGAAAGTCAGATCTGAGTCTATCAACACTCCAAGGTTACAAACTTGGTCAAGGGCCCAAGTCTCAAGATATTTACCAATGCTGACCCTCTTCTCTTTGCTACCACACAGAATGATCTCAGTTTTGTCTTCATTTAATTGTAGAAAATTCTCTCTCATCCAGGAGTTTATTTCCTCCGGACACTGACACAGTACATCTGCTGGGCTGCAGAGACACAGAAAGTTGTGTATCGTCTCCATAACTGTGATAATTGATGTTAAAGTTCTGCAATATCCGACCCAAAGGGAGCATATACTTGTCAGAGATTTTTATTATTACTTTTCTTTGTTATCTATTGTTCTCTTTGTTTTGTAATCTATTGTATTCTACCTTTCCTTGCTTGAGCTAACTTTGAACTTTTTAAAAAATACCCAAAATTCAGATGGATACCTTCACGCAAACATAAAACCCTTTCCCCTCTCTTTCATAACAAAAATGAACAAAGCTAACACTGAAGATCTCTTTAGAACCTTTTTGTATATCGCAGAAAATAAGGCCCAGCTGTCTCCAACAACAGCTTGTCTAACTAGTTGATCAATAATCTGAACTGATAAAGCCTCCATTAAAACATCAAGCAACTTTTTGAACAAAACATAGCGTCTATCTGTAGCAGTCTGTCATCCTTTCCCTCCCAGATATTGGTACAAATAAGAAACACCTTTACAGTCTGCACTATCATACTGATCAGATTACAGCGTGAGCTCCAAATGTTGGGTCAACTTATCAAACTTGTCAGTTCATAGTAGCAGAGAGGACAGAGCAGCTCTGCAGTTGACAGTGAAATGAATGTTTGTGTGAGAGATCATCATTTTGACGTAAACCTAAATTTAACTGAAAAAATAGGTGAAAAATGTGGCGGTATAACGGACTGTGTGGTTTACTAAGGTGTCATGTTACTTAATACCAGCAACAATAACGATAAAGATGTGTAAAAAAAAAAAGACATCTGGTTTTACAATGTACTGGTATCTACAAATGTCCGAATTCCTGCACAGAAATGAAATGACGCCGATTGACGCTTTAATAACTCCCATGGATAAATGCATTCACATATATGTGCATTCTGCTCTCTCCCACATGCAGTCTCATGTTCCACCATTTGACACTGATCGATTTACCCTGAATCTATACGTAAAAGTATCATATTCATTCTGCATCCACCCCTGCTCAAAAACAACCCAGGCTACTGGTGGGGGTGCAATGGTGTGGGAAATATTTTTTTGGCTCACTTCGGGTTCTTAAGCACAAATCCGTCATGCTTTGAATGCCACAGTCTGTCTAAGTATTGTTGCTGACTATGTGCATCTCTTTATGACCCCAATTTTCCATCCTGCAATGGCTGCTCTGAGCCTGAATGTACTACGTCTGTCACCAGATCTGAATTCAAGCACTCATCTCAGCTGACGGACCTCAAACCACAAATGCATATCCAAAATCATTAGAAGACTCAAAGACACTGTTAAAAACTCTATAGAGTTCTTGCTGGTATGTCCTCTGGTAATTTCTCATCACATCCTAATCCCCTGTGTGCCATGAGAGCAATGTAAGTGGAGCCAATAAATTTTCACAAGAACATTCTGTATTGCGTTGACATAGATCTTAGCTGAGCTTCTCTGCTGATATTAAATTGAGACAACAACTTGGAATCTGAAAACCAGACTTTAAATAACCCTTGCTTGAATATCTCAGTCATCTCCCTTCGTCATCTGGTTCCTGCAAGTTTGTTGCGTACTCTGGAACGCCGAGTTCACTTGACCTAAAGTAAGCAACAGGTCAAGTTGTTTGTATCAGACCTTTCTCTGTCCCTTTAATACTGCTTTTTTTATCTGCATTTATTTGGCATGCTGGAATATAGTATGAAATACAGTAAACGTATGTCAAAGTTAAAAAAAATTAGCTTAGTTTCTATGAGTCCTGAGCTTGTCGTCCTATCTTTTTCAACTACAGACATTTTGAAAACGTTGTCTGCCAGTTCATTCCCATCATTTTCTGCTGATGTGGCCGTGCTGAGGGAGTTTGTCTTGGCTGTGTTTTAAAGGAGTGCCAGTTAGTAGATGGCACCACGGCTTTAAAATCAGCACATTGTCCCAGGAGTGGAGGAGATCATATTGGTTTCCAGTTTATTTTTCTGTTCCTTTTTTTTTCTTTACTGGGTGTGATGACAGAGGAAACTTAAAGAGCTGATTTTAGCTTCCATATTGTTAAATATTGTCAGATATAGTGGAATACCAACCTGGTCTCATGGCAAATTGTGAAATAGCTTCAAAATAGGAAACTTTGTATTTGTGCTGATACATACAATATCTATAATATTCATTATGCCACCTAACATGATTTACAACATTAAAAAAGATGTATTACACTGTTTGCTTTGACGTTTTACTAATTGCATCCATGTTGTTTTTAATGCCTAATCTTAGTGTATTGTAAAGTATGCAATAGGTAACCCTAACCAGTTAGTTTGTCTTTGGTACAACACAGACAGAACAGTGACTGAATGCAAAAACATTTCAGAGCAAAGCATCTTTGAAATGTGCTGCTAAAGTTCAACCTCACCACGCAGCAAGCTGACCGCTTCCCTCCTATCTATCCTGTTAAGAGTTTTTCATCTTTCCCCTCCTATTTTTGTCTTCTTCCCTCAGCATTTATCACTCTTCTCCTGCCCCGATCATCTCCTCTTAACAATATGTTTGAGATTGAATTCTTGAGATTGAACCCTTCCTCTTTTTAGAATTAATTCTCATCTTTACTTTCAGGCCAAGAGGAAACTTGTCACCACCTGGAGATACTGTCTTCAGGCATGCATCTTTACAATACTTACAAGTTTTAGATACAATCAACCAGGGATCACAGAGCGTCATCACCATCCTATCTCGTAGACTTAGATATTTGTATATTCTTATGTACAAAGGTATTCTTAGTCGGCTTCCACCCTAACTACTCAGCTACATTCTTCAAAAACCCATAGAAAAACACATACTTCACTCTCAGGGCTTATTTTTTAGGAAGAGACAGAGGAAACTGATCAGGAAGGCCAGTTCAGTCTTGAACTGTCCTCTTCACTCAACAGAGGAAGTGGATGAGAGGAGGATTGTTCGCGAAGCTAAAATCCATCATCACAACACATCTCGCCCCCTACATGACACTGTGGGGCCCCTCAAGAACTCTTCCAGGAGCAGGCTGCTGCACCCCCAATGCAAGATGGAATACTATCGGAAGTCTTTCATCCCAGCTGCTATACATGAAGATGAAACCTTTTTCTATCTCAAAAGCCAGAATCAAAGGCACACAGGCATGCAAACTGACATAGATATGTACACTGTCCATTTCTTTGTCACTCCTTACTATATCAAGTTTATGCATCATTCTAGACTTGGTTTTGTTGAATCTATTATCTCTGTATAAATATTATTTATAATGAACTTTTTGTAACATTTTTCATACTGTTGTTATACTGAGAAACAGCCTTTTATCTGGATATTATTTGCACCCAGAGATTCTTGTCTCTGCTACTCACGATTTGTGTCCAAGCTTGCAGTATTGCTTGAAACCAGAGCTCTCATCCCTTCTTCTGTTATATCTATGTCCTTTAGTTTTGATTTATACATATACATCAATTTGACATATCATTGATAAGATCCCACTGTTGCACTCCCAAATATGAAGGTATGTACAGTATGATTTACAGTAAGGTTGCATCTTTTCTGAATGGATTTCATTGAGGAAGTGAGGGCAGAAAGAGTCATCGGATATATTGTAAAAACTCCTGGTAAAAGAGGAATTTTGTTTTGATGCTTCTCAGTGTTGAATGTACATGCACACTGGATAACAGCCTGGATTTTTGTGTTCTCTTTGAAATGTATATATAATCCAAACACACTACTCCAGAATAAATGAGCAGAAAATGGACATATTGTTTAGACATGGTAAACTCAAACAATAAACTGCTGAGCATATTGGATTGTGTCTTATTCTTCAAGCCAAGGAATTCTCCAATGTGATAGGGTGTGTTTTCAGTTGCAAACACGTTTCCCTATAACCCCCGAATGACTCACATAAATGTAGGGAAATTAATAAAAAACATAGATTGTATATTGCACTTGTTTAATAGGCAAGGGCTCCAATACATGGTAGTAAGCTTTTAATTAGTCTCCCATGGGTTGTTGGTTGGCTTTATCAAGCATCAGCTCATCAAAACATTATGTTACTATATGTTTGATTCAGGTGTTTTATCCACATAGTCAATACAATGAGGAAAAAAGCTTTCATTAGAGTCTTTGTTTCCTAAATTGGTCATTTATTTTTTCCCTTGATAATCAGAGGCATTCAGCTGCCCCATGGGTGCTTTTGCTGTGCATTTCAGAGGTCAGTTAACCCCAGCTGAGAACGCTGGAGTGGATAGAAAGAGAAGCAGCGCTGGAGGAAATAACACAGCAGCGGGGTATCGTATGTGCCAATCAACATACAGCAAAGTGAGAAACAAACATTAGCCAAAAGATTGATGCTTACCGCTTTTCTAGGACTGTCTGGGTGGATGGTTTTACCCTTGAGAGGAGAGCATGGCTAATGTGCCCACTGCAGCTTTAATCATGCCCTCTCAGTAGGGTTATGCTTTAGCTATGTTCTGTCATGCTCTTAGACAATGTAACTTCCATTATTACTGTAGGCTATGTGCTTTGTTTCACTTTGTAAGTAAATTAGCATCTGATTTTCGGCCTCATCTGTACCGTCGCTGTTATTATCACATTCAACAGTCACCCCGTGAATTGACTTGCAGGGTTAAGTTTCAGAGTACTCCCACTCTGTGTTGGCATGAAGAGAGAGGAGGCGACCCACCACGAGGCACCTCCTAATGAAATCCCTTCTGGGGAGCTCTGTAAATATTTTCATCTTCTCCCTCAGCCTGCTGATGGACTAATTCTACTCACTTTCCTAATTAATCACAGTGGAGTGGGTGGAGGTTGAGATGGGAGGAACTGGATGAGAGGACACAAGGCTGTTGTTGGAAACTGACCACATCAACACTGTTCATGCAGCCCTATCAAGTCCTCCATACGCAATTAACATGTCCTCAGTCAGTTAAAAATAGACTGAAACATGATAGGCAGGGATTTTATCATTCATGCAGACAGTGCCAGCTCCCAATCTGTCCCAAAGGTCTACCTTTAGAGGGATGAAAGCAAGAGAGAGGTGTCTACCACTGCTCCAGCTGTATTTTAACTTTCTTGTGTGATAATGAATTTCAAAAGATGCAACTTTGGGGGTGAGCATTGTGTCAGGTTCGATGGTGCAGGAAGGGAGGACCCAGAAGCAGACTTCAAAAGTAACGAGGTTCATTAACAAAAAAAAGGGGAGCAAGAACAAAAGGCGCGGCAGAGCCGGTTATCAAAAATACTTAACTGTGAAACAAACAAGACTATGAATGAATAACAAGACTATGAACAAACTGTGGCTATGGAACTAAAAATGACTTCTCAAAACGTGACTATGGTATGATGGGAAAGTGAGGATTCTACAATGAGTGAGGGGAACCAGGAAACTATATGCTGTGGGGAGGTGATTGGTGATGATGTGCAGCTGTGAAACAGAAAACAGGTGACTAGAGCAGAACTAAGTGGCAGGGGAAAAAAACATGACAAGAACCTGAAAACATAACAAATAACCTGAAAACAAGAATGTTAAAACATAAACCGTGACATATTGCTGAGCTGAACAAGATATTTCTACTTATAGTGAATAAATGAAAAGGTCAGGCTGAAGCTTTAATTGTGCCTCAGACTGAAAATGTGTGTATCAAATGTAATTGGAATACATCTTCACAGCATCCTATGATTCAATATCTTTTAGAACTATAAAAACTTTTTTTGTTTATTTTCTTTCTTTCGTGTTTGTAGAATTGTTGTGGAGTCATTTTGGTCCATTCTCATTTGAAGCATTTCTCCTGTAAATGGAAGTTTGCGGGCATTTGTTTATTCAGAGCTCTCTTAAGGTTCTTTCTTGAGGTTGAAGTCTGGACTTCGACTGGACCATTGCAACACCTTGATTCTTTTCATTTTTAACCATTCTGTTGTTGATTAGCTGCTTTGTTTGGGATCATTGTCCTGTTGCATCACCCAATTTCAGAAGTTCATGGCCGACTCAGTGACTGCAAAACAAGCCCAAATCATCACCCCCCTCCACCACTGTGCTAGACAGCAGATATAAGGTGTTTTTGATTTTCACCAAATGTTTTGTGCATTATGGTCACGCATCTCCACCCATAACTAAGCAATATGGGAAATGATCTATACAAAACAAAATAAAATAAAATACCCTCACTGGCCTCCCTAGTTTAATAAAACAGGAATGAAATCTCAGCCCGGCACCTGCACACTACAGTTTGCAAGTTAAGCAGTCTCAGACCATTGCAGTCATAACATCATGTTAAACCATAACCCATTTCTTATAAAGAGTCAAGAAACCCCTTGAAAGCTCACAAATTATCATCCATCATTTCTTACTGTCATTTATAGTTCTATCAAAAGCCCCAAAATGAATTGCAATAAACCGCTGATAGCCCCATATGAGGGAATTCTCTCCATTGTAGGATGAAGATGCTTTTTTAGAACAAAGATTCATTTTTGTTCGGGGATATAACAGAGCAAAGATGAATGTTACAAAACTCAAACCCAGTGTTGCCAGACTTTTTTCAAATTTTATTTCAAGGGATGAATTATTGCACGCATAACTGAAATAATACGCTGGCTTTGTTACGGATATATCCTTGGAATAATCGCTTCACTGCATATAAATACACACACTCACACATGTAATCCACTTTTGACAAGTGAAAATCTTTTTGATGTGCCTTCCAGACTCTTGCAAAGTCTAAACTCCATCAGTCATTCAGGTTATACGAAAATCCTTGCTTACAGACAGCAGTAATGCTGATTAATGAAGTCGAGTTTTAAGCCAAACCACTACTGAATAATACCATATGAGTTTTTAGCATACTTAATGGAAAACAGTCATATTATTTTCATATTTTTCAGCCTCTTCTGTCTGTTATGAGGTATCAATTGGAAATATTAAGTCTGCGAACAGCAGAGTAACTTGGTGTGAGCTCAAATCACACCTTTTGGAGCGTAAACCCCTAAATTGTGATAGTAAGAACATGAACACGTACATCTAAGTACATGATAAACAGATGTCACAGTTTGTAGGTCCTAAGAAAACTGTCCATCATGTTTATTTAATCAGTCCTGATGGGTTTTGGGAGATACAGGCAGATACTGGTCTCATAGCTAGCACACTGCAAATCAGGTTAGCTCTTACACCAAATGTGGAGGAGGCCTGTAAATCTGGCCCCTGTTCCATTTCCCCTGGCTGCATTACCCACTTCTAACAAAGTTACCGCACACTTCTCATTTTTCATTAGATTAAAAGGGCCATATAGATTTGGACATCAGACACTGTGGTACATCAATTCCCAAGTGCATCTGCCCCTATCGTTGCACACACACACCTCTCCCTCCTATCTCTCTTTCATACACGGTGTCTCACTTTTTCCTAATATCTGGGCTCACTTTGTCGCTAACCTTCGTCACAACAGCTGCCGCTCATTAGCCTTTTGTCTCTGTCGCGTGTTTAATTACATTAGGAAAAGGACAAAAGCGCTAACAACGACTGTCTGCTATGACTCAGATCCATTAAAAGCTATAACAAGGCAGAGAGTGGAGACTAAGATCACTTATAACTGCGCAAATAATTTTTTAGAGTTGTTTTTGTCTTGGCATTGCAGCCCAAGTGTGTAGATTAAACACTTTAATCTCAAGAGCCGAATAAACATGTGTTACATATTGAAGTGTGTGTGGCACCATGACTTACTTTTTCATTCATTTGTGCATTCCCAGATCCAGGTATGATAGGAAGCCAACAATGTTTTTCTTTGGTCATTGTTTTTTTTACTTCCTAAAGAGCTGGTTTCACAGCAACATTACATCGTCATCCAGTCATCCAAGATACCAAGTTTGTGGAAATTGTTCATTATACAAGGAGCAATGTATTAACTTACATTCATGCTTTCTAGAGCTGAAAAAGAAATGGATTCTCTACATTAACTGACTTAAACAAATTGTTATTCTTCCTGTAATGGGTCATTTCCTTTACTGTACATCTGTTTCACATTATGTATAGGAGGAGTTAACCACCTCAGGGCATATTGCTATGAGGAAACCCTCACTAACTATGTTCCAGTGACATTTGAGGGACATCTTCCCATTTTCCTGTGACCATATAACATAAAAATTTTGTTAGAATGACCTATGCATTTAGTCAAGAGCATATGTTACCCACTCAGGACACTCAGGAGGTTTGCAAGGTTCAGCATGTTTGTTAAAGGCAGCTTCCCATGACTGTTTCTCAAGCAGGTTGTGCAGTACAAGTTGTACAAAGGAAATGTGGGGGTTTGTGCTTCAAATAGATTGCAAGACAGTATGTACTTTTAAAAAAAAAAAAACCTGTGGTTTAAGAAGTGTTCAATTTTTGGGGTTGAGGCATGTCTTGTTTGTCATGATCCATTTTGTTTGACGTTGTTTCAATGTAAAAACCTAAGGCTAAAAATGAAATGTGTCGTTTAAAAAAAGCCGAAAAACAAAAACAATGATGACGCAAAGATCTCCACGACTGATTTTCAAGATTACGGGCAGTGTGCACTGCTCTGTGAAAAATGAGAAATCCCACCATACACAGCCAAACACATTAGCCTATAGAATGCCTCAGACCGGACTTGGTGATGGCAAACAGAACGGAAATAATGACAATTAGCATGGTTACGTGTAGGTAGAGTTGAGCTACAGCTGAACTGGATCACTGTCCTTGTCCCAGTATAGATGTATGTGAGTATAATCAGGTTATTAACCAAAGTACGTCCGACTATGTGGACTGTGTGAGAAAATGTTCAAAAAGGTCTCTTTCTAGCTTTTTCAAAGGAAGGTCATCGTACATAAAAGTATAGCTTCATTAATTTTCTTCAAGTTACTCGAATGGTGAATTTGTCAGATGACACTGTGGTGTTAAAATCTGGATTTTATTATAGCAGAGTCTGGGAAACCCCTTGTCTAGGATTGTTTTAAGTCACCACAAGGGGACATGTAGTCTTATTGGGTTGAGTTCCAGGCACAGTTTCTAACAGCTGAGAAAAGGGACAGAAAAAATGTGAATAAGAGCAGCTTTATTGGGATTGTAGCTGTGCTGATAACTTATACTTTACCGTTTTCACAAAAAGATGGTGAGGAAGACTGGACAACTAATGTGACATTTGAGGAACAGCATCTTCTGTCGGAGAAAATGACTTCCTTCAGTGTAGATTTTGAAATATGACCCATTTAAACAGTGTTTATACTGTCATTTGAAACTTCAAAATGGTAAGTTTCATTTTGAGTTCTTTTGAATTTGTTTTGAGTTGGTCGGCATCAACATCCGATGACAAGATCCATCGAGTATTAAAATGTGTAACCCCTAACGTTTGCTTTCTTAGTTCTATAATGTACTTTTAACATCAAAATACAGTACTGGAAAATGTTGCACATGATAATTCACAAACTATGATCTCATGCTTGAAAGTCTGGAACTTAATGCCTTCTGCTAATCTCCTTCTCTTTCAAGGCTCAAGTTTTTGAACAACTCTACAGTGTTAGCGAGCGTCAGCGTCACATATCGAGACTTCATTAGGTAGCAACACTACAGCTCTGCCTGGGTAAGGAAATCAGTACGGAAAACATTGTGATCATACCATATTAAAACCTGTGAAACTGCCACGGATTCTGCTGTGGAACAGTGTAACTATTTCACATTCTACAATCTGGTTGAATTAAGAAATTAAAAAAGAAATCCATGAAGGAAACACAATATGGAAGAAGAAAGTGAGGGCAGAAATTACAAATGACTAAATAAGAGACTAAGAAAGGATAAAAAGGTGTAAAGTATGTGAAAAAAAACACTGTAGCATGAAGTTCAGGTTTAGATTAATCAAACAAAGACTTTTTGAATAATGGGCTGCTTCAGCACACAGACTTAATCTGTATTGCATTTGTTACTGTACTTTAGAGGGAGTATTCTGTCACAGTTTTCTTAAATATTTGAAAAACTGTCAAACATTGTTGTAGTTCGGCGCCTTTGCAATGACTTCTATACCAGTGTATAGTACCAGGGAGGCCATCTGCCCTCGCCGTACACTCAATAACAAATAGCACTCTGCTGTCGTCATCTGATGTCTTCAAAGTAAGGCACACGAAAGGGCCGCAGAGTACAATTTCTATTACTTCCATTAAACCAACTCATCAGACTGACTCGCAGAGCAACAGAGGCGTCACCAGCAGGTTGTTAACTAAGGGGTGATGTCAACACAGAGCCTGCGTACTTTAGCTCCTCGGAAAAAATGAAAACACTTCTCTATTTCAGAGGAAGCAGTAGAAGCTCCTATTCTGTTTGACATCGGGGCAGTAGGCCACTAGATCACTTCCAGTCACAGCTGGCACTCCATTGCGCTCATTTCCACTGATAAGACTTGTGATTTTCCACACTCTCCATAATGTGTTTTATGAGGCTGATTTCAAGCTTCCTTGCTTGCGGAGAGATAAACTATAAATGTCTTGATTACTGGTTTTGATCATTGTGCCCAGTTGTATTAGATGATGAGGTAAAATGAAGACCATTTTTTTTTCTTTTTTATTCACCGCTTGTAAAAATTGTATGTTGTGTCCATGTCTCAACTCTGCCCCATGGTGGACACATGAATGAACAGTCTTTCTTCTCAGCAACTCTTTTAACCCAAGATAAAGATGGAACTCTTGATTGTGTATCATATTCTCTCATGAAAACATTTCTCTCATGTTTGGCAGCATCTTGCAGAGCTCAATGTTGCTATCATCACTGAAGCTTTATCTTCCATAAAATGTTAACAACTGTATTGTATATAAAGGGGATTTGCTTTAAATGTGTTGGGATTTAAAGGACAAAGTCGCATGTGTAGTCATTTGGTGCACGTAAAACATCTTTTTTTTCACTCACGGAATGTGAATCACAAGCTTTCACAAAGGACTGAAAGCTTTAACAAGAGTGAAAACACAACAGCAAACTTTGTATTAGTGAGGAACAAACCAGACCTCAGATTACGTATGTGAACTGTATGGCTGCCATCTTGTGGTTTGCTGTCACAATTACACAAAAGCCATTCAATGAGGTCTTCAATTTAATCTGCTTGATATTATTGGATCCCCCCACCCCCCCTTTTTTTAATTTCTGAGTTATCTTTCAGTATAATGTGGGCACATACAAGATCCCATAATCCAGTTTTGGAAGTTTGCTGTTTGGCCTGTCAAGACACCTCTAACTTCTTCCTGTACAGGTGAGCACAGAGAGACTTTTACTACTTCTATCTCAAACACTCTTTGACTACATAATTGTTTATAATTTATGGCATTATCCATTAGTTGTAAATAGTCGTGTTAATACCCCCTGTTTCCTCTCACCTGATGTGCTGCACAGACACAAGTTATCTTCAGACATTAAATCCACTTTCTGCTTACCTGCTGCATGAATTTCTTCACCAATATCAAAACTCAAAATGAGGCACACACACAACCTTCATGTGCTTAGTTTAGGGTGCTCCACATTAAAATAGCATCTAAATCACTGGAAGTGAACGCAGTGATAACTATTAGGTTTGACCGCACCACTGGAGTTCAAATGATGTGTTGTATCATGCAGTTAGTTGCTGAATGTTTGCAAGTCCCGTGGTGAGAAGTGAGGGGTGCTAACTCTGTGCCTGCACACCAAGCACATCAACCGGCTAGCCTTGGGCAAAGGAAACAAACATGCTGGAGCATTTGAGTCAGTCTGCATCCCTAATGTCAGTACAAAACGGTAGCCCCGGCGGTAACACTCAACGCTTTACTTGTTTATTTATTTCTGTATTTTTGCCCCCTTCCAATCTCCTGTTCCCGAATTAATTACTCAATTAGCATAGTAAATTAGCAAAACAATTATGATGCATGGAAAACTTCCAGCACACACCATCACAGCCAGTCTAGATGCGTTTAGTGCGGTGAGGAGGAAATGAAAAAAGAGGAATAAAAGCAAGCGGGGTGGCTTAGAACTAAAGCCAAAGAGTTTGTACTGATATAAAACATTTTAACAAACAGTCCTGACAAATGAAATGTGATACCCTTTCCTCAGTGTGGGATGTAATAAACATAGCAGTGAAAATTTATTAGCAATGTATAAAAGTGGCGATGAATTAATTCTCCTTGCCTCTTAGACGGCTGCATGGAGAGCACGGAGAATTAAACGCTTTGTTACTTTTTCCAACTTACACACACATGCTCACACACACACAGCAATGTTGGGGGGGTTGAAGGTTGAGAAAAGGAATGGTTTGCTCAACTCCTTAATCTGATAAACACAACCTTGGTGAAGAAATGTGTTTTCTGTAAGCATGTCTTGGATTTATATGCTCAGCCAAGGCGTTGTGTGGTCTTTAAATCACATCGCTAGTCCTCATCGCACTCTCCATGGAATTCATCAGATCACCGAAAAAACGGGTGCTTTTCCATTCACGTGTCTCACAAAAAGATGTAAGAGCAGTTTTCCACTTTGTGCGTGAGGCCTCCATCACTTTAATAGAAATTTTTAAACCAAACATTTCATTGAGACACAAAGTTTAGTCAGAAGTCACAGAAATGTGAGCAAAATGTAAAATATGTTATACCTATACTGGTCCAGACCTCTGAATATTGACTGAGATTTGTACACTTACAAGTTTTACTGACTTGTTTCCCTTGTGCAATGAGGCTTTATGTCAAGCTAGTTTTTCAAAGGGCAACTTTTGATGAAGCTGAGTCTTGTCGCACTACTCCTATATATAGTACATGACAATTGTTGTTATTGTTGTTCTTCTGTTAGTAATTATTATGAAAAAGCTTATACAATGAATGCCCCGACATGCAGCAGAGTGATGGATGACTCCATCTCGCATAATGTTCTTTATGTTCTTTTACAACCCCTCTTGCTTGCTTTTCTGCTCCACTCGTGTGCAAACATTTAGGGGTTAGGATTTAAATGTACATGGCTAGGGTTAGATGCTCAAAACACATGTTTAGGGTTTGAAAAGTAAACAGTTTTATGGCTTCCACATTTTCAGCTTCAATCATGTGACGCTGACTCTGCCTTCATGACAACTGCGTGGCAATGAATTGCCATCTCATAAATTTAAACCTTGAGCTGTGACAGTACTCTATTTTTTACATGTTGACAAACATTCATATTTAACATTTTGTGGTGCGACTCGGTTGCAGGATGGGACCATGGGATAAATCATTCTGAAGTGTGTAAGACCTTGTTGTTGTCTTCCTGAAAGTGTAGCTTTTACTCCAATAGTTCAAAGAGAAGGTCTCAGTTTTTGTTTTAATCTGCAGTCTAAAAAAAGAAATGCTTCCAGCTCATCCTGATTTTAAGCAGAATGAATTCTGAAAAGCATGTGTCCTCCGATTTGTTTTTTCTATAAAACATTTGCGTATCTTTTTGTCTCAAAACACTCGAACACTCTTCACATCTTTAAAGATAGGAAACGTGTTTTTTTAAAACCAAAAGAGTTTGCTGCTGTATCTACATTTTAATGTACACAATATTGTTTTGGAAATGCTTCCACAACATATATGACTTTAGTGCTGTGGTGCGAAAGAAAAAACGGGATATAGCCTGAAACTTACCATCATATGGAGTACTTTGCATGCTACTGTAATAGCTTCTATTCAGTTTCGACCGAGACAAATAGACAATGAGATATCCAACTTGTGCTGTTGTAAATCTACTTTTCTGTAGCATTGCATCCACCAAAGAAAATAAGTTTCCCTTTCCTCAGGGTTAACAGCTTGCACAGACTTGTAAGTGCATTATAATTATGATCCAGCTTTGTGTGAGTGTGTGTAGAATGTTTATAGTAAAGCCTTGGAGAGAAGTTCAGCTCTATAATGTTTGCTTTGATTTCTGAATGGGTCACTAAAAGTGCTTGACTGCAGATTGCTTGGTTTGTTCTCATGAACACAGGAAGTTTTGATGTATTTACAGAGATTACAACTTTAATTAAAAAAAAGAAATTGAATCTGTTTTTTTTTTTTTTTTTTTGGAATCGTCACTGAAAATGCTGTTGAGGATTTCAGGCAGAGACCGACAATGTTTTCCGCTCACGAACAGAAAATCTTTTGGAATCAGAACGACTCAGCCTGTTCTTCCCTCTAGCACTCATAGCCCAAATTACCAATTACTTGAAAAGCAGATAATGTTGTCTCTGGGTGTGAGTTTGAAGCAGGTGTGGATTGGTGGCATCATAAATTTCCATCGGCATGTTCCCAATGGCATAAGTTCCTTGTGAATATCACATACCTCATTACGCTCCACTCAGTTTAGGTTCAATGTGTAATTAGTTTAATGAGTGTTGTCCACTGAGAGCACTGTGGAGGAACCCATCTCCTGAGCTAATGTATTTGCATGACAATATGAGAGGCGAGCAGATTGCACATCATAGACTAACAGTAGGCTACTCTCCTATGTGTAATAAAAGATCAAAAAGTCACTGACGGTTGAAGTGAGTGGACTCAACAGCTCTCTCCATTTTAATTGCATGATGCTGTTTGGCAAATATCTGATTTAATTTGTTCAAGTTTGTTGTTTTTTTTCCTCCCCTCCCCTCCCCTCCCATTCTTTGATTTATCTTTTCCAAGGCCAGTGCAATCTGTCCAGCCTTGTCATGTAAATAAAAGCTGCATCTTGAGAAGGGAAAATTAAATTCTGACTGCCTGGCAGCTACATCAAATGACAGAAACAAGAGCCTCTGTGACTTCTTCAGTGTTGCTGTGTTTATGGTGAGGCGCTTAAAGCCACTCCAGGTCAGCGTCTGAACCAAAGGACGATAACTCAAACATTACTGATGAAGAAAGACTGTTCATGTGCCAAGCGTATGACACTCTTTGGCTCAAAGTTCAGAATAAACAAATGTGCACTGATGTGCAATATGCGATGAGACTAAGCTTTTCTGCACAGACAACATAATCAAAAAAAAAAGACATTTAGTGTTTATTTTAAAGAGTTGAAAGTCTTAAAATCTATCTGTTTCCCCAAGCTGTGTTTTTTCCACTCAAGGCTGCACGTACGCTGGTCTCCTTCCTCTTGTTTTGGGGGTGGAGGAGGCAGTCTGAACGTCACCAGTCTTCGCCTGTCAGGGCTGTCACAGCTGGACTCCGCTTGTGAGTTGATTAAAATAGGAGAGTCCATAGCTAATTAAAAAGCTCTTCCCTTTTAATGCGCGAGTGTTAAATAAAGGAGCGGCAGAGAGGATATAAACAGCCTCCTGACAGATCGTTCATTTGCAGACTCTCCGGGCTCCCTGTTGGCTCGAGCAGAGTGTGTGAGGAGACTGTTTGATATGGAGTGAAAATGCAATGTCAAAGGTCACCTTTATGGAGACATGGCGACCCCCTTTAATTGAGTGTCTGTCCTGCCAATACGTCCTGAGAAAAAGTAATATTTTGTGATTTTGCTTCAGGTTGTGATGGTTTTATGTTATTGTTTCCCCTTCCCACAGTGAAGATGGGGAAAAGAGGTAATAAGCAGCCTTCCGGCCTGCACTTCCCCTCCCAGCTTAAAGGGCAGGTAAAGTCTTCAGCCTGAATTTTGTGTTTATTTTATGAGCAACCACCCACAGCTGCTGCCGGTTAGAGCTCCACCTAAAGGTGGAGATATTGAGGTGGGCACGAAGTGTTTCTCACAGGTTAGTGTTCTTGCCTGAAGTGCCTTATTAGAGTTATGTTGCCAACTTTTAACACTTTTATGACAACCATACCTCCTTTTTAGGATCGTAAGATGTGAGGGAGGCCCCTCACCTTTTAATTTTTCATTAGCTGTACTTTGACATAAGTAGAAATATAATGTTCACGTGGCTTGATTAAGTTTCCATTTATTTGGTTTGCCGGAAAATTCAGCGGTAAAGTTAAATAGTTTTCCTGCTTTAAAGTCATTTTCAATACCAAGGCAGACTCAAAGTGCTGAGTTGATTATTCTTTGTATTGGACATTTTCCACTGCTAACGCAAAAAATAACTTGTTGTCATTAACCGTAGTTCACTTTTAGCCATACAAAAACTGCCCTCATTTTGCTGTGATAGAAAGAACGGTCGTTACACATGATACAAAATAGCGCAAGAACATTCACAAGCACCGTGTATCTTTAAACTCATTGTGTCTTTGAGGTAGTGATGGCCTGCAGGAGCCACGCCACGTTGCACACATTCGCTGTGCAGTGTTGTGTGACTGCGTTCCTACGAGTGGACAAAAAAAACAAAAAAACAACAGCACATATGAAAAATAGGTGAAACAAAACATGAGCAGAAAAAAGTAATGATGGCAACAGTAGAAAAATGCTTTCAAGTCATAAATCTTATCGAGTCACAACAGTCACAAAGCTGAGCAAAGGAGGGAAATATTGTTTTGAGCGTAAAAGAAAAGCAGACAGCTCAACTTCGGCCTCCAGTTGCATAAATAAAGTTGCCCTTAGAAAGCTGCAGTTCTTGTAAGTTTTTGTGTGGCTGTCGAGTTTTATGATCCTAATTCTTTCGCATATATTGCCAACATAAATATGGCACTTCACCATGGGATGCTCCATCGAGGGCAGTTAAGACCAAGGCTCAGCAGCAACAGGTTCGGATACGCAGCTTTTACTGCAGAACCTATGAATTTTTCCCATCAGTGCCTTCCCGGCATGCTTGGGTGTGAGCATGGGCCACATACTGTGTATCCTTCTTTTAAAAATCTGGATTTCTGTTGCTGATGGGAGATGATTTAGAGCTTAAACACAGAGGAGAATACTTACTCTGTATGTGTGAGTAGTATTCTCTATTTAAAATGTTAACAGTATTAGGGGTGTAACCGCTGAAACAGATGTGTCCAACATTTGGGAGGGACAAATTTTTCTTGTGACAACCTGATCAACCTAAATTCAATCTCAGATTCCACTGTTTTTTGTGCACACACGGTAGTGAGGTTTTCTCTATAACCGCAAACTATTTAACAAAGACCTTCAGTTGTCACATGCAATAAAAAAGAAAAAGCAACACTTTTGCAGAATAAGATGATGCTATCCATCCAAGATGTGTAAAAATCTCCAGAAAACAAAAAAAATGGGAGCCTCAAAGGCTACGATGCACAACAGGGTAAAAAAAAATCTAGACTATATCATCATAACCCTTTGGCAACAACACTGTGGTGGGGGATTCAGAAACATGTGCTGCCATTTTATCCTGCCGAGGGCCAAGTTTTGGAGCCTTAAACACCCCGCCAAGGCTTGATAAATCTGGCTTGAAAAATCTCATTTGCAGAGAGTTAGGCATCTGCAACAATATTTATCTTCTTCCCTGTCCAAGGGTAATGGGTTAGGCAGGATGGATGAGGGCACAGTCCTCTTGCCTTCAGGTGCAGCAATCTCACAGAGGACCCGTAAACAGGCGGCTTATGACGAAGCAAAAGGAAACGCATCAACTCCCTCAGCAAACACATCACCATGGTTGAACAATTGGCTATTAGCATAATTAGCCCGCCTGATCTTACACTTTTTTATGTATGAGAGTGTGTGAGCGTGTGTTTGACGGGGGTGGGTGTTTTTGCTGTTGTTCCACAGCAATTAAACCCATCTAATTTCAAGAAGAACAAACATTCTTTGGTGGCCGGGGGAAAGCTTCGGGGTGCAGAAACTTCAGGAAACATAAAGTCCTTGGTGGCACCAAGTCTTGTCTGATGATGTTTGCTAATTACGCAGTCTGGCACTTCCTGGGAAAACACAAAAAAGTAACAGGCGAGGGTCTGCGCCTGAAGCTTATCAAGAAACAAGCAGGCAACTCTATCTGGATATGGCCTTTTGTCTCTTGCAGAGAAAAGAGGGAGGAAGATGAAAAAGAGAAAGTGTAGAAAATACTAGAGGTCAATTTCCAGTGAAGGTCTCTTGTCTCAGATGTAATTAACCTTTTGATTTCAGACACTCTGTCTCAAACATAAGCTGACAATTAGTTTATTCGGTTATCATGTGATAGTAATGACTCTCATTAGCATGAAGTGACCTCCTCTAATCTGTTGCCTCCCAGACTCTTTACCAGATATCTTGTCTAGCCTGGGTGAACTATCCTGTGATTATTGCCGACTTGTTTTCACCAATGGAACAAACAAGTATAAAGAAAAAGCACTTCTGTCCTCTCAGTCACTGTCTCTTGTCTTTCTGGTAGTTTGACTTTTATCTGCAGAAAGAGGGAGGTCACACTACAGCAGATAGCTTCTTTCCTCGTGTTTTTATTACAACTACTTGACAGCCAACACATGCATTAGCAATCAAAAACCTTTTTTTTTACCCCAGAAGTTAAAATATCAGCGACGACTTGGACTCTTTAACTTGTTTTGCTCTCCAAAAAAAATTAAATTGTGAAACAAAGTTGAGAAGATAACAGTCAAGTGCAACCGAGCAAAATGTCTTTTCACACCATCAGGTCTGACTAAGAGTTAACGAGGCAGAGCATACAGGAAAATGCAAGGAACATGGACTCTGAGACTGTCAGCCAGGGCACCATGGGGTAGTAAGACGTGTGAAATGGTCTTCCGTGTGCAGTCTCACTCAGTGAGGGCCACAGATGTAAAAAAATATGGCCTGTTTTTACACCACACTGACTTTATTGGTGAATTTTGATGTAAATGACCTTACCTGGGACCAAGGCAAGCTTTGTTTTTTCATTAAAAAACTACAACCCTGCATAACTTGTCGTCAGCTACACTACATGAAACAAGCCAACCTATTAAATTTCCATTGATTAATAAGTTTAAACATTTAACTGAACATGGAGTATATATATACATTTGTAAATCGCACATAGTGAACAAAAGACTCTTCGCTGTGTGTGTGTGCAATACGTCAGAGAATGCTTTGGGGCGACAAGCTGCAATTATCCGTGGAGTCAGAAGACATTTATACGCATTTCATATCTCATTAAATACATTTATTTATTTAACAAGAAAGGGGAAAGTTTAATATATTGTTTTGGTAAAAGTTGAAGAAGATTTGTTGGTAGAAACAAATTAGCAATGTGAGTGATCACCTTCTTAAGGTCTTATAAGAGGAGTGCCTGTATTCGAGGAAGTGTAAAGTGTCGGTGTAATGGATTTTGTCCCATCTGAAGTACAGAAGGCTATTTAAAAAACTGCTATGGAGGAAAAACAGCTGGACCAAACTGCATAAAACTGGTGCTCCAGTAAATGTCAGTGCTTGTAAATGGTTTGGTTTAAAGCTCTACAACAGTGTACCACCAACCCATCTCTGCTGAAATCAGATCTGAATCTAAAAAAAAAAAGAGATTCAATGAAAACTGAATTTCTTGCTTTTTTTTAGCAAAGTCTACCCTCTTGACGAACACACCCTCTTAGTACTAAAAATAAGTAATAAACAGCAAATAAATATTTGCATTTAGTCAAGCAATAACATTCCACTCAGTGATTTTATTTATTTTAAAACTCTAAGAGCATTAGCAAACAGATTTTTTTTTTTTTTATCCCTGAGGCACCCTCAGGCTACCTCACGCTGTCAAATAGGCCCAGTCAGTTCTATCATGACCAGCAGATTATTTTTCCACTAGAATAACAACATCTACTGTATGTACAATAGCATTCAGTCATTTTCGAAGAAGCACAAAGAAAGTCCGTCAAAAAAACCATCAAACGCTCAACGAGAAAGATAAGTGTCCCACCTTATACCACAAAAGCAAAAGCAGGCCTAAAAGGGGAATTAAAGAGCTGATTGAAAACATTTGATCCAGAGAAGAAAAAAGGTGTCTCTGTGTGTTACTTCAGAATATCCTGATTGAACGTGTTTTCATTGGCTCCAGCTCGGTGTTCACATCACCGTCTTCTAACATCAAAGACGTCCAGCTCCAGCTGAGATGTTTATCTGCTTCCAAGTCTCGAAAGCCACCCAGCCAAAAAGAACAATAGTGTTTTTCTCACCATCCGAGCGTCACGTCCTCACTTACTCGACTGCTCATACCGCCAATATCCCAGAGTTCATAGCTAGTGCAGCCATTAAGCATCTCTGCTGTGGGAGAGCTGTGTCCACTGAGTTGCAGAAAAACTTAAAAGCTTCTCTTCCGTAAGTGCTCCGAGCAAAGAGAAAAGAAAACTTCCTCATGTTTGACTTCAACTATGTTTCCAGATGTGCTTGAGGTCAGGGGTTAAAGATAAAAGTACCAGGATGTGGCATACCCCAGCTAGACACTGGTTCGCTGTGTGTGCATTCCTCGCTGGAGGGGGGCGATGAGCAGAGTGCCTTGTGTTTCTTTCCACCGCTCCCAGTGAGAGGCCTCATTTTGCGGCGGTGAATTATGACACCGCAAGTTCCGTGCTTGCTACTTTGGAAATGTTTACCAACGGCACCAAGGCAAAATGTGTGCTGTGGTAAACATAGCGAGTGAAGAGATCTCCGATTTGCTTCTTACCCTCACGACAGTTGTCGTAAGTTTTTAGAACATTTGGGGTTTCTTTTCCTCAAGCAAAATCATTTAGCACAACTTACTTGATTAGAAACGGAAGAAATTCTATTTCATTTGAAGGAAATAAAAGCGAAGGCCAAGCAGAGAGCAGGATTTGACTGAAAGCTCCAACTAAGGACCAGCCTTTCCACCCCCCTGCCTGGTGCAATAGAGATATCATAAGTTAGGTATTTCGGTCTATTACGTTGATTCGACAATGTCTGCCAGAAATTGGGCTAATTTCACAAAAAAAAGAAGCGCTAATACGATTATTTCAAGTGTGTCAGAGGCTTAATAAGTGTGGAAATTGGCCTGTCATATAAGTCCTGAGAGAGGTTGTAAATTGCATGATTACAGTCGCAAAGCCTTGGCCTCCCTCATTGTTTCTTTACTTATCGTAATCTGCTAAATGAAAACGGACCGGACAACTTCATTTGAATTCCAAAAAAAAGTGGGGAACATTAATGTGACAGAGACAACTTTATTGTGGAATTATGGTAATAATGAGCTTTGGAGGATGTGCAAAGATTACATGTCCCTTGAGATGGCTTCTTTTATTATTAGGCTCCGAGTGTTGGCTTCAAAATTTGTTTTATTGCCCCTCAGCCTCTGGCAGAGTCAGAAACATAGCCACAGTGTCCCTACTTATTAAGAGAAAAGGGGAAAAACACAAGATATTGAGGGCAGATACTAAAACAAAGTGATTCAGATTGGAATATTAATCTTCAAAGGTTGAAAACATTTGGTTAATTGCTTGAATTAAACGTGGGCGGTGGACTGCTGTGCCTATAGCTGTAGGTTGAGTCCAGTTTGACTCTGTCTGCATGCTGAAGAGAACGCACAGGGCCACTAGATGGAGTTAGATCCTACAGAAGAGATTTGGGACCGAGGCAGAAACAAGACAATAACAGAACAAGTGGAGCTGAGGACTCAAAGCCCCTTCATGTGCTCAGATCTCGGGAGGTGAGAATGCATAGTTTCCTCCACATCTTCAAGTGGCCTGGTCTTATTTGGTGTCCACTGGGCATATGATTCATAGGCTGTACACATACATACCATAAGAGCAGCCACTTTTATAAAATGAAAATGATAATCACCTTGAGTGCATCCCCCAGTTTTCAACCTCTCACACAGTGAGCTAATTACCTGCACTGCTGTTTGGATTTTCCATACAAATGTATGTAGTTAGTGTCTGTGTGAGAACAGCAGGATTTAGGGTTTACTTTCATTTTAATGTTGTTGAACATTTAAAGCAGTGATATTTGTGTGAAATCCCTCCAAAAAGTAGTTTATTCATCTTTAAGATGAATCTCAATTTCCATTGTTGTTTTGGAATTTTTTTCCTTTTGAGTGGGAATGAAGATTCAAAAGAAGGAAAATATTCAAACATGATGAAATGGGCTAATACCATGTCTTACTGTGTGTTAACATAATCCTGATACAGAAGCACTTCCCGACCTCTAATAGAGATGAAATTATATAGTTAGTATGTAGGTGGAAAAGAGGAATGTAGCGTTCTATTTTTTAAATCCTCTCTCTATGTTTTGAATCAAAGCGTAGCATTTCAGACCTAATGGTCGTTAATAGCAGACAAAAAACCTATTGTAATTGCAGAGCATTGCCACTTTTTACACACAGAAGCAGCAGAGCACAGCTCCAGATGAATAATCGAGAAGAACGCCATCCTTACTGTAAGCCATCTTGATTTAGGTTCAAAACTGACATTTTACAGCATTGTCATATTAATTTGAATATTTTTCACATTACACCTGGATATCCATATGTGACTGTGGTGCCACAGATGAGGATTCGGTGTCTTGACAAATATATATCATAAGACTGAAGGAAAACAAATTTAAGTCCAAGTCCCACAGGGGTAAATGTGAACTGTCAACAGATGTTTAATGCTGTGAAAAAAAGTCACCATTTCTCTTGATCCCTCATGTGAATTGCACCATTTAGTATGTAGCAGTTGTGACAGGTAATTGACTTCAGAATCCAGCGAGGAGCACTTATGTCATGGTAAATAATGCACTGTTTCAGGGCTTTTATGAATATTCATAGTTTATGTTGATAGAGCGACATGAAACAAATTCTCCTATAAATATATCGGTTAGTTTTTCAGTCGGTTTCAACCTCATTCCAAGACACAAGTGCACATTTTTAACATCCTTCTTCCGTTCAGCTGGCGTTTCCGTGTTGACTTCAGCAGCTGATACATTTGAAATACTGCCATGAATAAACCATTGTTGTTGGATGATCTCATTTGCGTCCTCCTTTGAGCTCAAACTCCTAATTCTCTTTACATACTGAAATATTAAAAGCCTAATATGTCATCTGTCGTGGCCGTCATTTATCATCGTAGCTGCAGCGTGTCCTGTGGGCCTGTTAAGATTTCTCTCAAATGACCTTTTATTAAATTTCCAGCATTTGTTCCTGTTACACGCCTGTCTCTCCATTTCATTTCCAACTTTGCTTAATAAGCAGCTGCCTATCTGCGCGCTGAGGTTTGCCCTTCCACGCCTTCATTTACCAAATGACCCAACGTTGCCATTTCTGTCTGGCTTAGACGGCTGAGCTGATTAAGAAGTTGCCTTTTGAACACTAAATTCATTCCGCTCCACCATTTTTTGTTATATGGCTATTGTTTCATTTCAAGTTTACCCTGATTCTCCTCAGATGGAAGTCACGCCAATTCTCATTTCCTTTTGCAAAAGCTATTTAGTCTTACAACGTATGATGGATCTGATTAGTCATTCAAGCCGGCCTCTGCTTTTATGCTTACATTAACTAACACAAAGAGCCCCCCTACAGGTTAAAGTTTAAATGTGGATTAGCAGATAAAGCAACTCCTGATTAGGTTACTGTGGGGCTTAGCAAGGGGAAAAAAATGGATTTTCCCTGCACATTATTTCACAAACATCTTCACTCTGCCTTCTCCTTTTCTTCCCGGGCTTCATCCTCTCACATTCTCTCCCAGCATGGATATCTATTTTGGCGCAAAATCTTTGAACAATTATGCAAATGCATGTAAGGCAATGCACAATACTGTATGAAAATGGCTCGGAGAGAAAATGGACTCATTAAGGACAGATGGCATGAGTGCTGAAAGCCATTTATTATGGATGCAGGAAGACATTTCAGACAATGTCAGAACCTGGGAAACATCAGATATGTTTTTCACACCAAGCACTATTTGTTGTGGTGGTGTAGTTCTTGATTATTTCAGCATGTTGATGATTATAAATGAGGAACAAAACAAGATGAGGCAGAAGCTTCTTTCAATTTGAATATACATTTAGTTTCTTTCTTATTTTGTTTAAGCGATGAAATTGTTGTGATAGTTCATCATTTCGCCACAACTCTTTTCGTTGTTGTGTTAAATGATATCCTTGATCACTACAAAACCTTTTTTGGAAAATGATGCATGTTGATCAGAGCAGTTAAGTATGGAAGCTCGCGCTGTGATAAGATTACTGATGCCAAAATGAACAGGAGTGCAAACGCTGCTGTGATGTAGACTTTCGAAATTACATGTGCCACATGCATGACTTCTGTTCTGATATTACATACATTTCATTGCCACTTCATACAACATGAATTGAACTGCATACAAAGGAGAATGTAAGGGCTTGCCAGAGATTAGACTCCATATATTGAAACGTGCTTTGAAATGACAATGAATGCAAGTCATACAAAGTGAACAGTGGGGTTTTTCACAATTAAGAAAATGAGGTCTTTTCTTTCGCCCTGTAAGGGTAAGATGAATTGTTATCACTCAGTCCAGTGTTAACCCTGGGTGGGGGAAAAGAAAATGCTTGCAGCTAAGATAAAGCTCTACAATCTATTGCAGATGGCACCATAAACACAGCAGCATGGATGCAAGATTCACTCTGAAGACCTGCAACAGTAATGCAGCTGAAGGGGGAGTTCTTGCTGGAGAAACATGCGCTTTGACATAGCCACTGTTTATTTTGTCTTTGGCCCACTGTGGGCTTCCCCAGTACCACTGTCTGGGCCTTTGATGTCACTGAGGTTATTGTTGGCTATTCTTTGCTGTCTGCCTCGATATTCATCCGAGCTTCACACGGGACACAGGAGAGGGAGAGGCGAAGGCTGCCATTTATTTCTACACTAATTTTCCTTTGTGATGGATGGCTTTCTTATTGTGTCATTTTGTGCTTTTGAAAAATGCTCCTCAGAGCAGAAGAAATTACCATGTTCCAAATCATACAACCGCGCACAGATTCAGAAAAAAAAAATCTGTTTAGGACAAAGAAGGCTATCCAAAATGGTGCAGATCACATGAGAAATGTTATTTGTGTTACGGTTATTCTAAATTTACCACATAACTTCCATAAAAGTTCTAAGGTACACTGTTGAATTTAATCTCCATTGAGAGAATTTTTATAACACTTTTATAAAAAGATTTTTGAGGCTTTTAAACGGTTAAACTACTTAGTAACAAAGTTATCTCATATATACTGCCCGTTAAGTACACAATCACTTATTGCATATCATGATAAATGTCTATAATCATATATTCATAATGCAGAATGAACAAGAAATAGAAAACACTTGTCTGAGAGATCTAACCTTTTACTCAGAATAAAATGTAAAATTGGAATTAATTTCCTTTTAAGTTGTTTCTCTTGACAAATGCAAAGTCAAGTGTAAAGCTACACATTAAAATATTTTAATATCAAGGTCTGTCAAATGAAAACAAGTCCTATAAAGTCACAGAACAAACAAATGAAGAGTATCAAAGACTCTTACATTCAGGACCTTCTCTTTGTTGCATTCAAGCTGTCTTTTGTGCGTCTGCTGACTATTGTGACAGGACACAGAGAGTTCTAAAGGCCAAAGTTTCTTATTAAATTATTTCTGGGTGAGATGGAACAGAGACTGAATAGAATCATTAAAGTTCACCAGTTATAGGAATCCATGCGCCGCGCTGCCGTCTGCTGCGAGATGAAAAGCTGTGCGTTTTAATGCTCCTTCAGAATCTTTAACTCGCCATGAAAAGATATGACATCAATCCTGGCAAAAACACAAGGGAGAAATGAACGATACCATTGTGGTCCCCAAACATCAATCATGCTCAATACTTTGGAAAAACAATGCATTTTTGTTTGCTTTTCAGAGGTGACAAACAACACTTGTGACTGGCTTAACATTGTCAATTCCCATTACTCAAAACCTGAAGCAAATCAGAATTAAACTGTGGCCCTGTTGCTAGGCAGCTGAGTTCTCTTGACATGGTGGTTAGTTTTTCTTTCATTGCTTGACAAGAGCGAAGTGAAAGGAGTTTAGAAAAACTTGCTTAAGGCGCTCAGAGGAAAGGGATAATTGGAGTCTGTGGATTGTGTAGTGGTCCTTGTGTGGAAACTTCCCGAGCTGTAGACAGAGAGAGTTGAACGCAACAAAATTTTAACTCTTGTACACAAACTTGACCCCGGGAGTGTTTGCCTCAGTGTGGCTCAGGACCCAGTGTCAACACCACAGTGTGTCGAGACGCAGGTGAGGGAACAACGCTGGAGGGCAGGAATGAAAACAGTGACAGTGGTGCAGTTTTATTTTCATTTCAGAGTGCGGAGAAAGTGTGAACGTTAAAACATGTGGAGGAGGAGGGACGAGGGAGAGGGGCGGGGTGCTGTGACAACATGCACGGATCATAGCTCAGCTTTTACACTTTATCGTTCAGACAAAACGTGATCAAGTGAGGTCATCTTGATACTGTAGCCATGGTCAAATTTCATTAGTGTCTCTTGAAATATAGAAGAAGCTCGTTAAGTCAACAATGAGATGGGGTATATGCCTTTAATGACCCACAGAGGAGCCCAGCCTGTGAAAGTGCACACCCCGTTTAAGAGGGAACCAATTAATGCTGGATTAACATTCATGGTTATTTACAGTTGCTTTTGTGCTTGTTTCTGCTCTCCGACTTCCACACTGAGTCGAGCGAGAGAGTGGGGAGAGGGCTGGCGGTGGGGGTGAGTGGGGGAGCTAGAGGGGTTTAGAGAATGGGGGGTTGTTTGGACGCAAGAGGTGCAGCGAGGTGGCTGGGTCCATTGTGAGGACACCACCTCTCTCATTATGCCCTCTCAATCAGCACTCCTGCTCACAGGAAGCCCCTGTAAAGCCCATCTGCCATAGCTAATCTACAGGCAGCCCTGCGCTTGCGTCTGGGCCTGCTACCCTCAGTTGCATTATTCTCAGATCCAAGGCTTCGCCAGGGATCAGCCAAAGCCCATTAAAGTAAATAATAGCCAGAAATGACAGGCTTAGCACGGATTGGGGAGGAAGTTGAAGACCAGTTTGAGCTGTGAGCTCTGATTAATAGAGAAAAGCATTTTTGGGGGAGAGAAGGGGTTAGATGGGGAACGTAAGGGAGAAAAGGGGGGAGAGAATGGAGAAAAAAAAATGACCTTAGTGTGCTGCAGAGAATTCCTCAACCTCAGGGTTGTTAGGACTAGTGCATTAGCAATCCTTGAGCTACTTTTGCTTTGATGAAGCTCAAACAGGATGGGGTAAAAGGAGGGTGGGAGGAGTATGGGTGATGAGGCATGCCACAGTGCTCAGAGGGCTGAGAAGTGTCAAGAGTCAGACTCAGCAATGGAGAAAACAAGTTTGTAGGTGCACTTAACATCAACATATTGTATTTTATTCGCTCCTAAGACTCGGGTTGAGTTCTTGTTCATACCATGGAGCTATGCTTACTCATATCTGTGTCATTTTTGTGGCTGTGTCAAAGGTTAAAACTGAAACAACTTATTTGTCAAAAGTGATTCAGCTACAATATTGACATTCAATCATTTACATAAATTATTAAATCAAACAAGACAACAGTTTCTGGCACTTTAAACAACGCGAAATGTGATGGATAATGGGCATCCATTTTTTTTCCATTTTCCATTTTCTGACATTTCATAGATTAAGCAGTTAACCGCTTACTTGTGTACGAAAGGAATACAGTAATCAGTAAAGCAAATAATGATAATTGCATTAAAATGCAGCTTGGATTTAACAAAATGTGTAAACGGATGGACAAAGAAATACATTTATGTGATACTTTCAAGGCCTATACAACCTTGATACAACATTTGCATTTTGTGTGTGTGTTTTTGTCTTGTCTGGAGTACTTTTCTCTCCACAACATAGTTGTTTGTAGTGGAAGTAAGCCTGTTGGCTACTTTCAAAAGGCTGCTTCGTCATGGTCAGCTTGAGGTTAAACAATTAAAGCTGCTCCACAGAGTCAAGTTGGTGTCAAGTTAGGCATGAGGACCAATAGTTGAGTTAGTAAAAGATGAGGAAACAAGGAGTAAATAGCTAGACTTGGTTAATAGTTAACTAATCCGATCACATTCTCAGGCATCCCAACAAATGAGACCACGGATTGACACACACTTGACATCAACATCATCAACACATATATTTTTTAGATTTAACTTAACCGTAACTCAGTGTTACAAGTCAACAGAAAATAGACAGAAATTAAACCGAAAGGATGACTATCACCAATCCCAGAGGCGATTGCGCTGTCCTTCTCTCGGATGTTTATCACCACTCTTAAGGCTCACTCGACTTTGTGCTTGAGCTCAACCTTGGATTTAACATGATTTGTCACCAGTCCGACAGTGGAAACGGTCTAAGTGAGATTATGTGAAGCAGTTCCACCTCTGCTTAACTACTGTAAAAATTGCTTATATGCCTGTGAAGGAATTGGAATGCATTCAGGAAGCGAATGATCAGGCTTGTGGACTACTTCTTACGGGATCCTCTGATTGGACGGATGGCCCAGACAGCCTTGGCACAGGAAGAAACAAGTTACTGCTGCATGAAAGGTGCGCTCCCTCCGCTTAGGGTATCGTCTATTGATCTAACAGTTACCTGAATCTTCAAAAACGCTGGAGAGGGGGAGGAAAAAGCCAAGCGGAGACTTCTGCCTCAGAGACATAATGAAGAATTTAAGATCCTCCAAATGTTTTATTGACAAGACCGTAAAAAAGATATGATACATAGAAACTGACAAGGCCTCTGGGGAAACACTTAAGGTTTTTTAAAGAAGTGTTTAATGGTATTGATTTTTATTGTTCAGTGAACAGTATGAAGCCTTTGACGGTTTTATTGAACGGATTTAGACACATGCTTTTAAACACAGAGAGGAAGAAGACTTTTCAGTTCGTAGATTAAATCCATCAAACAATGTGTGCATTGAATTTTAATAAGCTTTCTGGCTATAAGACATGCTACACGCAGCTGCGCTTGAATTCCAAATGCTGCTGTTCGGCTTATTTTACAGTAGCTGCTTCCTCCAAATGCCTCTTATGTCATCGTCCCACATGTAGGATGTGGTTTGTTTGCCATGACTGTGACAGATATGTTAGGACCTCAGCAGCCAGCAGAGGCCTCTCATGTCTTGTATAACCCCTGAGACAAGTTAGAGAATTGCACAGCTAAAAGCTCCATGGATTTTCTGATACAATGTAATGCATACTTTAGAAGTTGCAGTTTAATCATTTTTAAACATAAAATAATTTTCTGCTTTAAAGGACCCTTGACAAGCCCGAGCTCAAACGTGTTCAGAAATAAATGACTTGGTCACCACTGTTTGCAGCTCTTTGACCAAGACACCCCCCCTCGCATCACTCCAGCCTGATCTTTCCTCTTCAGTGGACTGAATACTCATCCTCGACCGACTCGCCTAAATGAACCCTGCTCTCCTCATGTGCCACAAAAGTGGCACTGTGTGGTGTCACCCAGGCTTTCTTCCCAGGAGACAGTGTGATTTCTATATCCGTTGTCATGGTGATGTGGCGAGCAGGGAGGAAAATGGAGCTCTAACCTCTGGCTTTAGCTGGCTCCCAGGCCAGACGGTTCATTTGGGGAGAACAGGAAGCGGCTCGGCTAGTTTGTTTGTCTGCTGACAATGGCAGCACTTGAAAAAGTGAATCTGAAACATTGTGGTGCTATCTATCAAATGCAATGCAAGGGGCAATGTATACTACACTTAATGACAGTCAAAACCAATATAGAATTATTAGGAGCGTCTTATTAAAAGCGTTCATAAAACCAAAAACAATAAAGCACCTTTAGCATAACAAAAAAACAAAACAAAACACCATAACAGAAAAACTCAATTTCTTGGAGGCTAATGCATTTCTTCAATTTGAGACATTTGCCCTCAAACACTCCTGCCAGAGACACCTGATACTCTTTGAGCTTGAAATCACAAGAACCGTGAGGTGTTTTTATCTTAAATGGGGAAAGGAGGGGCTGAATTGCAAAGCCCATCGTTTAAGGAGGCTGGAAGGCAAAATGAAGACATTGGCATTATTAAAATCAAATCTGAAATGGCTCACATGCACTTGCCTCGTAATGATGAGGGAGTGCCATGACCAGTGGAGAGGAAGAGAGCACCATTTTCAATTCATTTGGCAGCATGCCCAGATCTCATTCAACCAAAAAGTCTTCTCAATCTAGACTTAATCCCAGCCAATTAAAAGATGGCATTGCTTTTCCTCCTCTGTCGTTATGCTGATGAGAAAGCAATTCATCACCAGGAAGGTAGAGGTTTGGTTTCTGAGGGGATTGGAACATATGTGGCAATTTCACATGGATTGGAGATGTTTAGGATCAGAATCTTTGAGCGAAAATTGAAATTACCCTGACCCGATAAACCCAAATGTGTTGCAATGTATGAAAAAAAAATGAAAAGACATTGATCTGAGAAGAAAATTAATATTGATGTAGAAAAGTATGCTTTGTGTTTTTCCCCAACTCCTACGGGGAAGAGGAGAAATCTAATAAAGCCATTCTCAGGAGGGGTAGCTTTGATCAGAGATTCTCTAAACAAGCAGCGAGTCCCGTGAGAACACAAGATCTATATGCTCCAACATGTGCTATCTTTACATCTCGACTTCTGCTTCTTCTAAAACAGAGCTGTTGTATTGGAAACAGCTGAACCATTTCAATTTAAGCCCGAGGCAAAATTCTCCCCTCAAAGAAGTGTCGAGATGTTCCATATGTTTGAGATATTTGTTTAGAAATAGAATGAGAAATACATCTGTTTTCCAGCATACTTTGGTAAGGTGCAAATATATTGTTATCCAGAAAACATTAATTAAAGTTAATAAGCTTTTATATCTATATATACATGAACTGTAAACACTGCATCTTACAAGCTGCCTCAGTGGAGGTCACAAAGCATGCATAAATATGTACATTCATTATGAAAATCTATATTTGTAGAAAAGCCATAAAGCTGAAAAATAAAGGAAAATGAAAAGAAGAAGATCATGCTCCTAATTCGCATTGTGCTGAAGCTGATCATTTGTATGAAAAGCCGTGTTCATCAGAGAGGAAAAAGAATTATTAGTAGGGCAACGCGGGGTTAATGTAGGGATGAGGCGTGATGCAGCAGAAGTGGAGGGATATGCTGATCTGATGATGCAGAGTGGGCAATGCTGGCTAATGCGTCATGCAGAGTGAGTGTTTGTGTCTTACTGTGGCTCCTCTCACACTCCAGAAGGTCACACAGGAAGTGGTTTGCACACATGTGCACACACACATTGGGCCAACCTACTAAAATAGCAGTAAAGGTCTCCTGCTACTTGTCATACACTCTTACAGGAAATGCATATCAGGCTTTATTATTATTAGCTCTCTAGATAATTATTCTTTTGGATCCAAATTTTGCCTCTGATGGTTTAGTTTTATTTAGCTAGCTATATATTAAAATATACTGTCCTCTTGAAAAACTCATCTGATGGGGAAAAATACCTTTGATCAAGTTTGCTTGCAATACCCAACGTGATGCTATTTATTGGTTTGGTTTTTCTGAAGCTCAGATTTGACATTTTGGCTTCAGAAGCATTGCAAGATCACTTGAAGTTTTACTCTAAATAGGAACAAAAACTGCAAAATTAGGACTGAGCTACACTTTAAAAAAAAAAAACACTTGAGAAGCATAGGTTTGGTGCTGCCGGTATCATCAGGAACGTCTCTGCTATGACAGCTTCCTCTTGCATAATCCAGATGAAATTTTAACATAATTTTTTTTATTTGCATTAAAAGACTCAGTCATTGCTAAAAGTACAGTATGTCACCCAAGAAAAACAATAAAAGTAAACAGAACGGTTATCAATGAAGTTATCATGTTTATATTTATGATGGTTGATGGATGACCATCAACCATTCCAAAAAAATTCCAATCTGAAATCTGTTAGAAGTTGTTAGGCGGGGCTGTTTGACAGCATTGAAGTGGACAGATAAATATAAGTGGAAGAGACATCCCTCCTCTCCCATCATGCCTTTATTGGATGGACCAGCCACTTCTTAATAATAGGTTGTGTTTGTTTCATTTTTCAAAATGCAAGTGTTGCTTTTAGTCATTGTTTTTCTAATGTTTCTGATCCGATGATTTATTATGGTCTTTTTTTGTGATGGCTAAAACTTGTGGAATCCCAAGTGAGAAGGCTATTGCATTCCAACATATTAGCTGAGTTTTTGTTATACAATGAATTTACCATTTAGGGGGGAGTGGTGTAAGATGAGCCACTTATCACTTATGTGGTCCTCTAGAAAAGAGAAAATGAGGCAGAAGTTAAATGAAGACACAAAATCACAGAATGTGTCTTATTGATTCAAATGATCAGTATTATTCCATGAAAAAGAGACTTGAAAATATGACTTCCAATAAAAAATAGTGTTCCTTTGGCTCAATTTGCTTAGATCTGGTTCAGGGGGTAAGTTGCACCATCATGGGGTAAACTGACCATCAAAGTGAATGTAAATCAAACCCTTAAGAAATTTGAAAGGTGACTTGCCTCTTGTTAAAAAACAATTTCACTATTTTTTGTTTTATAAATAGTCCTCTGTTGTTTCTTAAATATGATTAACATAAACCTTAACAAAAAGATTACATTCAAGTTTTAATGTTCTCGAAAACAGGGAGATTGTTGAATAAAACTAGATGAATGCTGTTGTGGAATGAATTAATGAATAAATGTCACTGAAACTAATAAACGCTGAAGTCGAATAACAAGCCTGGCACGATATAGCTTATGTTGAATACAAAAGCAGTCCTATTTTCCCTTTTGAGATCAGGGCTAATAACTTTTAAACTTTCTCTTAATCCGAAATGGCAGTAAAATATGAATTGTTGTTCCTGCCTGGCAGTTCGGCCAACCTTAAACCTGGCTCCGTTAACTCTGCAGCCAGTATTTTAGAAAAAAAAAGAAGTAGCTTACCAGTTCAGGCAAATATTAAGCTTACTGATTTGCATGATTTGATATGCTAACAAATTACCATGCAACACAAATATTTTTAATCCTGGATAAATTGGCATTGATGTGGCAGCCATTACATCTGATATGTCAACATTTCACTTTGATGAGCAAAAAACAGTTTGGAAGGAAATTGGTGCTTATCACTCCACTCGTGTGCTTTATTTTTTTTTTATAGTCTGGCAGAAGTGATGGTTGCTTCCAAAATGAATGGTCACATAACAATAAAAGTGCATGGTTGCCAAGATATAGGGGGTGGTTCATCTTACCCTATTCTCCCCGACATGGAAAAAAACAGTAATGTTCTTAGAAATGACAGCACTTGGGGGTGTTCTTAACTCACAAACAGAAATATCAAAGGGCGGACTGAGATTGTAGTAATGGCTATAGGATCATTTTTATCCATTGAATCTCTAAAGGATTTCTTCTGTGATATGCGAGTCATTGAAGAAATATTGATCTTAGATGGCTCACTACATCATTTGATTGTGTGGGCAATAACTGCTGATTTATATAGGACACTCGCCGCAACAGACACAGTAGTTGAATACCTTTAGAAAGTAGTAGTGGGATTGGTAAAGGTATGTGTGCTTGCTCTTAAGTCTTAGATGTTTCTCTTCAAACTTTAGGAAGCAGAGCTACACCCCTAGTGAAAAGTATTCTATGCAAACTTCTTTTTTGTGCCTGCAAGTTCCTCCCCCTGCTGGTTTTCAGAAAATATGTAGGTTCATGGTTATAGACAGGTGCTTTCGAACCAAACAGCTCTATATTCTCCCTGACTGTAATGTGGACTGGGGAGTTATTTGAAAGACAACACAGACAACAAGGAATTTTCCTTTGATTGCACTTCCACAACACTTGGGAACTTCCGGGTGATATTACAGCCGTCCAGTAGCTGGTGCTTGAGTCAAAATTATGTTGTAATTCTTCCTTTGATAAATAAACTTTGGTGGTCCATTACTCTGTGTTTTAAGGCTTATAAGCTAACTTTTTATTTTTATTTTAGCAATTTCATTGCAGGGTTCTCGTGTTCAACCAGTCACCATATAATTACATTGTCTGGAACAATCACTGCTTACTTAATGGTCTTAACCAATCACTGTTTCGTCATATCAAAGAAGGTCTCTATCATGCTTGAACAGTGCCTACACATAGGTAGGAGTTTAAAAAGCTCCTGTGGTCCAAAAGACTTAAAGGTAGCACTTCAGTCTTTGTTCAACGTTGCCAACATAGAATTCCTACCAATAAAACGCTTTTGTCTTCTCCACCTTTGCTGATGCAAATCCATTTGATGTGACTCAGAAAGTTTGATCATAAATTAGGCCATGTGTTATTCAGGCATTCAGTTTTATTAAGGTTAATTGAGCAGACAATTAAACATGTACTGTATATTCACTGTAATTTCATCAAGCATGGCATATGCAATCTCCCTGAAGTGACGTTCCCTTAATACGGAATGCCATGACATTATGTTATACTGTTACACTGAAATCAGGGATGGAAACAATTGGGATAAAATTAATCAACAAAATATTAAACATTGGCTAAGTTAATGTAGATTTACATTAGCATTTCCCAATCCTGGTCTTTGGGTGTCATCGTTCTGTTTTACATGTTTCTCTGCTCATGGGTCAGCTTGTTGTGTCTTCATCAAGCGATTAGGACAGTGGAGCCGAAAATCAAGATAAGTAAATGTTCTCTGAAGGAATACTTTTCCACACAGTAAAATAGTTCTCTAATATGTCAGAAGTTGAGAGGAAGAACAATTGACAGAGATACAGGGACTTTTTTAATCAGGTTGTTTGGTCTCTTTTAACTATCGGAAACCAATAGATTAAAATCCATATGTCCGAGATACTAGCTGATCCAACAGAATTTGGTATAAATAGTGTGTATATTAATGAAAGCAAACAAAGTAGCCACAGGAACATGTTCCAGCAGGATAGTCATGCAGCCGTGTGACAGGGCAAACACACTTAAGTAACAACTTCCTTCACATTGGATGCCCTTTGACAAACAGTCCTGCTCCTCAGCGCTTACGCCATGTGCCTCAGCATTAACAGTAACGCCCTGTGGTATGGTCGGCTGGACAGGCACTTGACTGATGGCTCTATTAGAGCCCCCCACAACGGCACCTACTCCTATACCCCGGGTCTTTCCACCTACTGGATGTCTTGCTGACAACGCACTGATGGGCTAAGGGGAAGACTAAATGGAGGGTCTAAACACATCAACAACCACATTCAGAGACGCACCAATAGACCAACATACATAAAAACAGACACAGACGCATGGGTGGGAAGGGAGATACATGGACGCGGCTGTGCGCACAAACACACAAGAACTGCACAAGGAAGCAGAAAGGATTTAGCCATGCTTCACCTTTCTGTATGTGGTTGGAACAATGGCTTACACAAATGCAACACACAGCTGATTCGCACCCTTCCAAATTCTGCCTCTTTGGTGGCTTGTTCCTGAGACCACCATGAAACATGGAGGCCGCTGAAAGGCTGGCTCTTGATAATCAGCTCTGAAGGGGGTGGAAAATACAATTCATATCTCCACTCCTCTTGGTAAAGCAACCACTGGAGCAGGAAATGACAGAGGATGTTTTAATCTTCAAACGGTGAGCACCACGCTCCCTCAGGCTAGATGGAAGAATCTACTCAAATGTGACCGAGTTGACTGCTCAGTACACCAACTCAAGTCTTTTTTTCCCATATGCATATATATATATATATATATAAAAATATAAAATAATATTATACTTATAACATTTATACTGAACTGAAAGCATAAAACAATCTTAAGATTTTTGACACTTCTGATCTTCAGGTATGACATTCACATGCTCATCTGTACAGACTGAGAGGCTGTATGTGGAGCTTGTAGGGTAAGACAGACGGCATGTCTCTCGAGGCCCAGGCCACCTTTACTCTCCTGGGCAACACTATAAACACCAAGCCCCCCTTGGTACCTGTCATTCACAGCTGCCTGCTACCTTCCAACAACAGCCATGTGGAGTTTGCAAAGTTGACAAATTACATGTCACACGGTTAAAGCCCAACAATGAGTATGTTCCTTCTTTTAGGGCTTCTTTAATCCTGAGAATGATTTGGATCTGGAAGACTTTCATGGAAACAAAAAAAGTATTACAAAGTGATTGTATAACAGGTGACATTCTACCAAATGATGTGTCTCAGGTCCAAATTTGGATGGAAATTGACTCAATTTATCAGTGTCAATAAATGGCAACAATCCCTGGATAGAGACATGAATATTAATTGAAAATAATCAGATTAAGCCACTAGAATCTGACATTTTGATATGGGCACTTTGTCTTCAGGACTGGAGAGACACAAGATTGCCTGCGTACAAATCAGAGAACACTGCTTAATTGCATGTTATCACCCTATGATTGCCTTGGCATTATATAAAACAGTATGGTAATTACTTCACAGATAGTGATGTAAATAGCCTCAGGCTGCCGCTCCTATAAGAGGAAGCGGAGAGAGGGTACAGGGATGAACATCTGGGCGGAGAGGTAGCACAATTAGACGTGTATAGTCAGGTGATTAGCTATATCACACACACACATTAGCAGAAACATACATTTGACACAAGCATTCACACTTCACTGTGAACACTTGACTCCAAGCCTGTCGGCTTCAAGAGAACTCTAAATGTACACAAACAGAATTCAAAAGTGGAATCTATAGGAGGAAATGTAAGAGCTTGATAAAAAAGATTGTAAGTGGGTCTCATGGTGTCACTGCCGGCCGGCCCGAGTGAACAGATGCAACATAGGCCAGCTGGAGAACCCCTCCCTTTGCCCCTCAGAGATCCCCCCCATACACAGTATAGCCCTCGAGGAAACAGAGCTCTGAAGTCTGCCGTCATATGTTTTCAACGTTTGTACAACGGCTGATAAATGTAATGTAAAAGGGGCTTTGTGTGTGGGGGCAGTGGGGGTTGACTGTGATTGCTGGTAATAACTGACTAATAGAATAAAGCAATACCGCGCAGCCTCGGGGCGAGAGCTCTGTACTGACAATTTCATATTGCAGATTTATCATAGCGTGGAAATTAGCATTTCAGTCTGTTCACTTTCCCATCTGATGGAGCTCCGTCGTGAGCTGAAAAGATGTCTTGTCGACTTCAGGTCTCCTTCGTCACATCACTCCGTAACTCTGCTAACACCCCATGGAGAAAGGCATCTCTAAGTTGACGGGTAACAATAATGATGGTGATTTGCAGCATGGTGTTTGTAGGCACTTCATAAACAACAGGCTATTAAAACACAATTGGGCAACAATGTATAGATTAAATTTAAATATGCATGTGCAATAATATAGCAATCTAGATATATCAAGACTGTGACTCTTACAATTAGACATTTATTAAAGGCTTAAAAAATCTGGAGGCATTACTCACAGCTAAAAAAAGGGCTATTGAGTAAGTTCTGGGTACTAAGAAGGGTTCATAAGGCATCAAAAACCTTCATTTTAATGAGGTATTTGAAAGGTAGACATTTGTAAGATATCAAGACGGATTTTGGACATTCAAGTACAATTTGGTAAAAAACACTATCAGAGGGTGGCCTATTTCCATCAACAGTTTGATTAGTCAAGGCAGCTTGCTCCTAAAGAGCCAGCGAAAAAGTTCCAGTTTTTAGACTCTTTTCTGTTATCTCAAGGCAAAACTTCTGTGCATTTGTTCCCTTCAGCTCAAGTTTGTGTTCATTTTCTTCCTTTTGATGGACTTTGCATCATGTCAACAACAGCAAAGATTGTAAGTTAGCCTTAGTTTTTTCCCACATTGATTGTTTCTCACAAGCAGAGTCAATGAGCAATTGAATGAGCAAATGGTTCTCGGCGGATAATTTTGCTTACTATGTTCCGGAGGTCTATGATTAGAATATTAATTAGGCCCATCTATGACGGTCAGATAATAACAATGTCAGAGGGCTGAATGGATTCTGTGACCTGTAAAAGGCCTATTCACAATCTCCAGTCTGCCATAGTTCATTCTTTTGGCCACAGGCAGAAGACTTTTTCACACCCTTTCTAAACGCTCCGATTGTCCCACGTTGAAACACTGACGAGGAAGCATGTTACGAAATACAAATAATGTTAAAAAAGGGAATGTTTTATGGTAAACCTGCTTGGAATTCACAACCCACTTGGAAGTTAACATCAAACTTGTTTTAATCTTTGCAGAACAGTGTCAGTAAATGTGTATCCTCATTGAAAGGGGTTGACTTGGATGTATTTAAGCTTTAATTACATGATACGGATCAGAAACACCAAAGCAGAAGAAACAAACTACCACACCCACTTAGAATGTTCAGTTGTCCCTGTAATGAACCAGTGAAACTTTCTCAGTCCCCAGCACTGAGTGTAAGTATAAGATAATAAAAGACATTGGGAATGTAAATAAGCAAGTTTTAGTTGTCGTAACGTTTTTTCTTATTGCAACACCCTCATGGGATCTTTTATAGTTTGAAGTCAGAGCACAGCAGAGCCTTTGAGTTAACAGCCCCGATTCAAATAGTATCCCCCGTTTGCCCTGTCGATGTGAGAACAGTACTCGAGTTTTTTCCCCTGGGACGTCAGTGGGACGCCTCCGTCAGACATTTTGCTGTACAGGCTGCTTACAGCAACGTGAGCACTTAAGAAACAAAGCCAATAACAACATGACATGGTCACAATGACTTAAAAGGGGGGTTCTAAGGGTCAGTAGGTTCATTGTGTGTATTATTGTTAGGTCTCTTGATAAAAGTCAGGATAAACTTTTTAGCTTTTTTTTTCTGGGCTCACTGACAACATCCCGTGAAACGAGACAAAGCCAGCAATCTCAATCCATGTGCAACTATAACTAGAAGAGGTTATTTTTCGATATCCACTTTTAAACAACTTTGTTATCCAAGGCAACAAGGAAATATGTTGCCACAGAACATACAACACTGCTAGAAACCTATGATCTAAGATCTATGTTAAATAAATGTGTCTTTTGCTCCCATATCATCACTATAGTGACTCTTGGAGAGGAATGTTCAGGTGTTTGAAAGGCTTTCTTTGAGGCTAAATCACAACTAAATCATTTTGATTCCTAAACCTAACAAAATGACTAATAACTAAAGTAAAAAATACCCTACAGGATTTATGGGAGACAGAACAGTGGTGAAACAAAGAGAAAACAATGGCAGCTAATTGAAGTTCTAAACTGGTTTCAGGACATTCAGAGCAATGTATTTAAGTTGGACCTTTCTTTCATGTATTTTGCTAATAGGGCTAGACTCATAAACTAACTCAGAGTAGTATTTTGACATGTTTAACATGTCTGTTTTAAAGGAAAGCTATGCCTTTCCTAAATCTAACTAGGTAGAACGTAATGCATTATTCTTATGTAACCAAATTCTTTTTGATTGTTCGATTGTTTCTTGCCCATTGAAACCAATAAACTGCATTTTTGTATAGTTTTACTAAATTAATCAACCTCTCTATATAACCACTTTCATTTTTCATACTACTGTTTATACAACTGTTCTGTGACAGCTGTATAAACTGCTATAAGACTGATTGGAAGTTGAGGACAAGTCTATCAGATAAAAGTCCATGTCTTTTTTAACATGCCACTGCACTGAGGACAAATGCTGCACAGGGCTGAAATTACACAAGGCTTTTTTTTGCCAGTGCCATTTTCAAAAAACACTGATTAATGAATTCTTAATATACTACATGTTTTGATAATGGATGGCATTTTTCCGATGGAAATGCTGTGTGAAAAAACAGTAATACTATATCCTGTTTTTTTTCTGAGAAAGGTTTGCATTGATGTCAAGTGCTCTCCGAATTACACCCCAGTGGTAAATATACTACATCTACGGCGATGTAGCCTTTTCAGTCATGTTCTTATTCAGAGAATTAGGTGCCCTCTCTCAAATGTTGCATATATCACCAGATTTATCATGGCAGAAGTGTTCTCACTGCTGAAACTACACTATTACTTTAGGCAGGGTGAGGTCCCTTGGGTATAATGGGCAATGAGATGCATGTGAAGGGTGTACTGTACCCGTTTTGTAATCTGGTCAGAAACTTCTGAGTCTTTTGACATTACTTGAATCTGTCTGATGATTTCAGCATCAGCATTTATACCCAGAAGTACACAAATCCCATCATCTCCGGTCACTTTTAGTGATCTTGAATGACTCTCCTTTACCACTGGTAGAGTTTTGTGTCAGATCCCACAATAGAAACAACAAATTAACAATTACCTGCTCTATTTCCACATGGGCTCAAATTAAGCTCATTATTTAGCTTTAGAAATAAAAAGAAATATGGAAAGGGTAGGACCTCTGCAAAGTTCAGTATGTCTGATTAAGACATTTACATTCTCACCTTTACATGATGTCCAGAAAAATTCTACGCTGCAGTCAAAGTGTGAAAAAACATATTTTGTTTCTGTCACGTAAAACAAAAAACTATAGACAAGCCTGAACTTTGCAATACAATATTTGCTCTTCAGATAACTCAAAGCATCTACTGATATGAGATCTTTAGTATTTTGTTGTTCAGAATCAAGCTTTTAAAAGCATCGCAGATATTTCCACCACAGGACGGTAAGACCTCGGTTAAAAGACAGTGAATATGACAAAGAAGAAGAAAGAAATCAAAGATATAGATTTACAGATGCTGCAAGCTAGACCTTAAAGTTCTCAGAGCTATATTTCTTCAGGATTACCTCCCAGAGAGTGTTGGCCGTAAATCACCCCCCCAAAAAACAAAAAATTAAATCTTTGTGAACTGAATCAAAGAGGCATTTTGTCTCCTCATTTCAGGAGCACTTAAGGTTGTGTTGGAATCACTGGGCTGGCAGGCATGTGGCTAGTGGCAGTGTACTGCGGTGAATGAGTTAAATCAGCCTCTTGTGAGCTCGACCCTGTGTCGTCACAAGGGGAAAGAGGCCAAAGACTCACGCGATGAGAGTAATCCAGCAGCGAGCCAGTGTGGCAGCGCTGATTCCTGCTGGTCCCAGAAAGGCTCAAATAACTCCCATGTGCACCAAAGGAGCGCAGAGGACAGGCATACATCAGTGGGGGAGCTGGAGGTTGAAGGAATGTGGATTTATCCCGGAGTTTCAGAAAGATGTTCCAATTGCAGCCTCCACCTGGTTGCTTTACAGTCATCAATTCTGCCAATAGTGACGCCAATGACTGTTCGGGTGATGTGTCTGTGTGCTGTCGCCTGTCAGGATGATTGTTTACTCTAATTCTAGGTCTGGTAGGCTCTCTTTTTAAACAACACTGCATAACACTAAATTCCACAGTTTTTGTATGTTGTATGCTTACACCTGGGAAACATAAAACTGATCTTATTTTCAGTTACATGCTATTTACCAGTTTTAAAGCCATTTAGTAACATAAGATGGTGACATTTAGTTTGTGTCTCTGCCAGGTGAAGGTATGTAGTTGGTTCCCTTTGTGTGTTCGCTAACAGGATTGTGGAAAAAGGAGAACTGGAAAAGGAATAATCTGAATTTTGGGGTCTGCACCTTACGAATAGAGGTGACACCAATGGGTCAAAGTTTGATCAACAATGACGTACTGTTGGAATCTTTGGACCAAGCCTTGGTCCTTTAAAGCACCCCATTATTACATTTCCACTATAATTGATGTTCAGCAATAAAATCACTCGTTTGTTTTTGCTTATTGAAAAAAGTTAATGTGACAAATTTCTATTGTTTGACAAAATTAGCACAGCTCATCAGATCAGCCTAAGACCAAAGCTAACAGATAAACATTTTTACAGTTTGAAAGCGTGTTGTGCACCAACGGAAGGGTGAAGCTATCAAAATGGAGTTGATGTCATATGTCTGCATCATTTTGATCTGGCATAACTAAACCCGGTACACTTATGTGGATCCCATTTTTGAAGGGAGCACACGCAGTTTTTTAGCAGTTCTATAGGGGACAAAGGGAGAAAAGCTGCATTTAGCTTTAAAACTTTTTTAACAGTTGTAGCTGCTCATACTGTGTGACCATAAAGAGTTGACTGTCGGCTTTGTTGGAGCTCTAATGTTTGATTGATACTATTTTTTTTTAAAAAGCAATCGTAAAAACCACTAAATTTAAGATCACTTTAAATTCTTGAAGTCTCAAAAACATTTACACATTGTTTTATATTAGCAGAATAAACTAGCCAGTTCCCACTGCAATGGTTGACTTTGTAAAGGCATCTTTCTCTGTGAGGAACCAGAAGCATTGGTGTCACTTTGACGCTGCAGTGAGTTGCTGTTCATCAGTTGACAGATTCTACTTTTTTTGTTTCTTTCTGTTTTATTTGAACAAGTTCATATTGTCAACAACATAGCAGGGATGAAAGTTTATCCAGGCCTTTCATTTACTGCAGTTTTGTACCTCAAAGTGTTGGCATGTTGACACAAACACTTGATTCAAAAGTATTCTTATCTACCAGTGGCTCGAAATGATATAGCCCAATAATTTATCCTCTGCGGCCAAGAGTCTACAGTGCTGTCTAATTCTTTTGAACTGGAGATTTCTCCAAGCCTCCTCCGTGTCCTCTAATGAGAGACAAGTGCCAGTCACACTGGGAGACATGGTGCTGTCCAGCATTAAAATAGAAGCCTCAGCAGCCTGTCTGGGGCGTGACGGGAGTTGGAGGCGTGATTGCTCCAACCAGCAGCCACCACCTGCTTTGCTTGTTCACGCTGTCATTGGTGCCCTTTTTTGGTGCGTGGAGAGTCTTAAAGAGTTTAGCTATGCCTTTGATGCCCTCTTTGATTTTTTTTTTTTTAGAATATGCACGGGATCAATAAGGAGCACATACTTCAAAGCTCAGGCACTTCTCACCTGCTGCTAGTCACCATTTCTGAAGTGTTTCCAATCATGTAGAGAGACTAAACAAACAGTCAGGAGGGGCTGGGTGCGAGCCAGTTTCATGATCAATAAAAAGTAATACAATATGTGGAGAAACTTGGCTGCATGATCAGACTAAACAAAATGTTTCAGCCACTTGAGACTCATTTCATACAAACAAGACATTTCTTTGCAAAAAATACGAGCCAAGGAGAAAACGAGCAGAAAATTTCCAAGTGGGAGCATCCAAGACTTTTTTTTAGATATCATTTACAGCAACGACTTCATTTTAGGAGACAAGATGTATGCTTATAATTCCACTCTTGAAATACACACACACACACACACACACACACACTTCAAAGTGCTCAGATTAATGCATAATAATCTCCAAGAGCCACAACGGTTTAATAACTCACTCAGATGTCTTTAATATGTCACTCAAGTCTCAAACACTAAACATTTGATAATAATGCTTTTTTCTCCTATTCCTCCTTCAAATCTAACCTAAGTGGCAGCAAAGTTCAAAGAAACTGGCTGTAATGCATGTTATGGAAATAAACCCGAGACTGATTATCCTTTAAATCTTTGACTGCCCCAACCCCCTCTAAAAATGGCTGTCACGATGAAATGACTATCCTTTATTACATTCTTCTCCCTTAATCCTCCTCAATTTATTAGAGGGGGAGTGCCTCAGCACAACAATGCTAAAACTCATTTCCATGGAAGCCCACACGGCATGATGTCCATGAAGGGAGAGACAACTGATTTCCTATGCAAAGGGTCCTTTTGAAAGTGGGGGAAAAGAGACAACTGATTCTTTTATTGCAAATGACTTCAGTGTTTTGTTTAGGGGGGCTGAGCGTAGAGAAGCCAGCATGACTTCTGCTCACACACTTTAATGCAGGCGATGCAGGTGCATGGCTAATTGCAGGTGGGTCACTGGCCAGCCTCCACCTCTGTATATCTTCATGCACACACAAGGAGACAGATACTCGGACACATGGCTTTCTGGGTAGACATTAGCCAGGTACTGAGACAACAGATCAGCAAGCAACTAATTTGCATTTCACCATTCAAGCTCTGCTGTAAGTCTGAGAGAAACTGAAGGGCCCTTTTCAGATATCATAATAGTCTGGTGGGTGTCACAGTGTGTGAAAGCCTAGCTCAAACTTTCTTTGCGAAGGAAATCTACAAAAGAGTTACTGTCAACCGTTTGCTTATTGTAAATTAAATAGATGATAGGAAGAAATACAGTTTAGTACCTGAAAAAGAGGCGGCTTTTTAGTAAACCTAGTCGCTTTAATTCAGTTCTGTCAGTTAAACAAGATCTTAACCACTCGGTTTTTATTGTCACTCTTTTTAACCTTTAATTTTTGCACTAGGCCATCATTTCTTTCCCCCCTCTCTTAAACCTTCTCCCCTCGTTCAATTATGCTCTTAAGAAATTGCGATGTAAGAAACAACGGAAAAATGAGAGCAGGAGGGGAAAAAAGAAACTTCTAAATGAAACCTCTCTCTCTCCAAATCCCAAATGAGAGGAAATTACTCATCAAGTGATTATGAAACTGTTGGCATTATAGAAATCAGAGTGAAAGAATAGAGTCAGGAGGAAAGAGGGGAGGGGGCTGGCAATTTGTTCTCAATGGACAGCGGATGAAGAGGTGGCAAGTTAAAGTCTTCAATCTGAAGGGGCTCCTTGTAAAGCTAATTCCAGTTAATGGCAAAGGAACAAGCTTGCACTTCCCCACTGTATCTGACGTCCTGACTCCAGGTAATCAGACTGACATTAATGTAGACTCCAAAAGAGACACCTCGTCATCAGGAATTTTCCTCATTGGCACCGAAAATGCCAGGCTGCACACCTCTGACTGCGTGGCCCCCACATCTATTAACCTTATTGATTTGGAGCCCTGCTGAGCCCCTCCAGAGCTCCCGCCCCCCTGCTGCTGGACTGAAGTGGATCAATCCTACGCCGGGGGCCACAACTCGATAACAACCCAGTGCTCAGAGACTCCTGTTTACAACCTGAAATGAATACGCACAAAGGTGCTGCTCATCTACTGACACTTTGTGGTGAAGGTAAAAAAGTTTTTCATAAGTCTTAATTATGTCTGTTTACCAAAACACCCAATTATTAGCTGACCTCGCCGTTCAGCTGTGTCCAGTGGTGTTTTCCTAAATAAAAAATAAATAAAATTTTTTAAAGTGAAATATTATTTGTCAAATAAGCTCAGACTGTAGCCAAAACTGTCCTGTTCATTGATTTCTTTTACTGCAGTTCATTTGTACTAACAAAGCACCCTTGAGAGTAAATATTCGGCATCAAACACTCAAAGCAATCAGCATACTCTGCCCCACAATTGTACCTTGAACGTTTAATCAATGCAAATTACATGTAACAATCTACTTAAAATTTCGCATGGCACCTTTGAGACAATAGCTGTAGAAGCTTATTACTCATTTGCGTTTTGTACAACGAGGCCACACAGCTCTATAAATCAGTGCTTTTTAGAATTAAGACCTCTTTTTTCATAGCATTATTTTCATGCAGCTTCTGCTTCTCCAAACAACATATGTACAAATCTACATTCCTGTCATCAACTAGAGGTGCGGTGAGAATCTGAAAGTCTCTATTTAGTTTTCAGTGATTCACATGCAGTAAACCCAAACTTCACTCTGAAACAGGCCAAGTCTCTTTTTGAAGTGGAGCCTCAAGTAAAAAAAAAGAAAAAAGAAAAAGGCATCTGTGAAAACAATCCAGTGTGTCTTTAAACTCTGAGCACATTCTTACTGCCCAGCTGTAACAACTCCGGCAGTACAACAACACTAGGAAGTCATTGATATCCATTGTAACACTATGGGACCTTTAGTTGGAGTCTGCAGTCAACATCAAGACTGATGATGTTTAATTTTCTCAGCAGCGTTTCATCTTGCTAGGCCAGGCAGCAAGTGCAGCCTGTCAGTCGTGGCAGTGGCACTCACACTCTCTGCAAATGTAAATAGCTTGTAATACTGTACCATTTACTATGCCAGAGTGGAGAGCAGTGTGTGGCAGGGTTGTGCCGAACGCTTGGTAAGCCACTGCAAGCTCCGTGTGATGGAAGCATAAGCATCAGTGTCGAGAACGCTTGGTCTCATCTGCGACTCATCATCAGCCAGTGGATCCCAGCAGGAGGAAAAATGTACACCCAGGGCAAATCTGTAAACACCAATTTAATCTGCATGGAGAAAGTTGCTGTCATCAGCTGTGACAGAAAAAGCCTCTGGGCCACGCCAACGCGCAAAGAGTCACTCTTCTTTCCTCAATATCTCTGTCAAATGCAGACATTAAGCCATTATGGACGTCAAAAGCTGCCATTGAGAAGTTCTTTTCTCTCTGCCAGTCAAAGCTGTGGAATGGATTTTTTAGGGTCACAGTGTAAATAACGTGGATGTCCCGCAGTTCTTCCTTTACATTAACTGCTGACAAATTGCTGTTGACCTTTGGAAATGAAATTAGAAAATTTAGCATGCATCACCATAAAATATACATATTTTTTTCATTGCAGACAGCAGTGAAAAACATTTGTAGTCCCTAGTGGTCAGACTGTGTTGTAATTCATTTAGGGTCATACTCAGACTTAAGAAGATTTTCCCAGTATTTGCTATTTGGCTATTAAAATTGACTGCGGGTAGAGTTGTCATGTTATTTCTTGGCATTGGAGCCAGACTGAGGCAAAGTCAACACCAGAGACGATGAACATTTAACAATAATGAGAATTACTAGCGGTCCCTCCCCCGTTTTTCATACCCTAACATCCTGATTTCATGGGTGACACTTAGGGACCCCCCAGGCTCGCTAATGTGCGCTTGGGGACCTATGTGGTAGTCATAGCCAAGGCTTTTTATCAGACACAGGGATAAGTGTTGCAGCGCAGAGGGAACAGGGAAATGGAGAATGTTTTTTGAAGCTCACACAGTGAAAAGCTCTTGTAGAATGAATTTCAAAGCTTTTCCTTTAGCTAAACAGTTATTTACACATTAGCATAAGACAACATGGTCTGGATTTTCTTTATGTTCCTGCAAACCTAGAATTGTGTGTCTGTTTATCAATGTAAACCCCCAAAATGTCAATGTGATCACATCACGACGGCGGTCTCCTTACCACCAGTAGAAACTGATGTCACCAGACTGGTGGTCTAGCATCCACGGTCTGCGATATGTCAATCCCATTTGAGGTCACCGTGTTTGCAGTGGCAGGGACTTACACGGTTCAGCTGGCTTGGGCCCAGAGACGGGAAGGGGGCAGGCAGAGTGGGCTATCACACTACCCCCTGGGGCGGCTCCTGACAGACTAGGAACATCAGGACAGATTTGGGAAGGCAATGCCGACGGGGGAGCGAGGGTGGGACCGGCAGCGAGGGAGCAACCCTGCAGCAGGGCAGCTTCCCAGAATTCATTACTCACAGCTAATTTACAAACAAGGGGGGGAAACCTGGTTGCAGGACAGACTTCAGCTTGTGGCGTCCTTCTGTTCACATGACTTCTCAGTTCAAGTGCTTTTTTTTTGTCCAGGTTGGAGTTAAAGTAAAGCAACTGAAACTTCCATAAGGGTTGATTGAGACAAACAGGATTTCTCTGCTGCAGCCTACTATACACTGGCTTGTTCTCCAGAGGAACGGATGCGGGCAGGAATATGCTGAGTAAATCCTGTACAACTTCTGACCTTACAAGAAAGAGCCCTCTCATAAACATGAATATAAAGCAGATGATTTGATTTTCCCTATACCACATTTATTTTCTATCTAATGAAATTGCCATCCTGCAGGTCTTTGATTCACTTTAAAGATGCTAGATGTTGGGGAACATCTCCAGGAGAGCCACACATTGTATCACCCCTGCTGCTTTAACCCATTTACTTCACATCATCAAGGTATGTCCAGGGACTTCAGCACGGGAGAGGCTTTACATAGCACTGGGATAAAATAATTAGATGACTCCTTCAATTGTCTTGTCACCTACTTTAACCAAGACATTCACAGGCGCTAATTGAATGAACTGAAATCGCAGACAATTCCGGTAACTCGTAAATCTTCCATAAACGTTGTTTGCCTTGGGGGGGGGGTAGTGAATCCCATGCTGTTAAATTCCTTAGGCCTGCTGTTGTCGATTAAAAGGACAGTCAGCTGGACACCCCTGTCCTACTGTGTAATGGTCAGTGGCCGAGCCAGAGACCCCTGCTGCTTTGAGTAAATTAACACTGGGCAGGACATTCTGTTGTTTTAAATCACTATACAAATACATGGGCAACAACCTCAGGAGGCCAGATGTCAACACAGACAAAAAGGAAAAAAAAAAAACATCTTGTACGTAAACAATAGCCATGACATTGTATCTGTTCAACATATTTTCTTGAGGAGCATTGGACTGGATGCTAACTGAGTATTTAGTCAGGGATGGTGAAGGATTAAATTTCATATTTGGTGCAGTCCTTGCATAACAAATGTATAAAGACCACATATTTAAAGTGCTGGTACTCGATACACGCATAAGATTCTGGGAAGATGACCTTTAAAATGTATAAAGACGGTCTCAGTATCCATGCCGTAACTTACAAAGAAATTGAATTACACAGGGTTAATGCATAATTAGATACCATTTAAAAAAACGAGATAGTCTAATTATTGGTGAAGCAGCTTAAGATGCTTTCCGTCTTAATTGAAGTACATCATGAATGCAGTGTGAATCTGTTCTGGCATGTTCGAACCAAATCTAAATCTTAATTAAATTTTGTGCAAAAGAAAGTGTTAGAGAGGAGCCTTAATCCATTTAAGGGAGGATGGTGAAGGGCTATTAGAGGGTGTTAATTCGTTAATCAGAACTTTGCGTGGCTATCCTCTTCTATATTGAAGTCTGCACTATATTTGAACCACACAGCGGGAGGTGTATACAAATAGTCTCTAGCCATTGTGGATATAGGTGCTGGGCCAAATGAGAAAAAGCTTGAAGTGAAGTCAGAAAAAAACCCTTCATAATGGTATAATATTATCTTTTTATTCACGTGTTTCCAACATTTTCCATCATGTTGTCCTTTTATGCCACTCTGTTGATATTTCCTATTGAAATGGGATCATCCTCAAACAAGTACCTAAGACAGGTAAGAAACAAGTGGTCATGGTAACAAAGGCACCACAGGGGTCAAGTTCCCATGTAAAGCCTTGTTAATGTCATCATAATGGACAGAGGACTATGGTGTAACTACTAACAACAACTTCAAAGTAGGTGTGAGATGGAGAAAGAAAAGAAGCTTAGAAGATGAGACCTCTCTGTGACCACATCGTCTAATAGAAACACCATCCATCCTCATGACGCAGCATGGCCTCTTGGTCTCAAAGCCTCTAACCGCAACACAAATATATGCACAGAAATGTACAACAAAGCCAATTGCTTTTAAGCCTGCCATTGAGTTGTCTAGTTCTAATACAGCTGCTGAAGAAGCAGTGTGCTATTCATGATGCTTTACTGCCGCAAAAGAAAAGTTGAGGACACATCCTTGACAAAATCCTCTTTTCAGACATAATCCACCTAGCACCATTTTACTTGAGGACTGGAGTGTGTAACATCTGATCTTATCCCAAAAGCTATTCAGCACTATGTAGTGCTGGGTTGATTATGTTCCTGGTATACAGAGGAACCTTTCACTCCTTAGTGTCTTCCCATCACACCTGGGATAATAAAGAGGATTTAAACAGGTCTGAATAGGTTAACCAGGTGTTGAAACAAATAATGGTTTAAAATTGTAATTAACATGGCTTGAATGGAGCATTGCTCTTGGTAAAGGTCTCCTCTGTTGAATGACTTTGGTATGCAAGGGAACACAAGACTGAAAGGACCCTGTCTTTGTCACTGAAGAGAATAAGGAACTAATGGGGAATTAAGATCTTTAGAGCCTCTGTGCTTCTGTTATATGGCTTTTCCCCTTTTCTTCAAGGATGTAATGCCACAGTTCATAGTCCTGCCCAGCGAATTAGTTGCACTTCTCCTAAATGTTTAACTGCTGCCAGTGTGCTATGGTAAAATGTAACCTAATTGAAAGCGCATGTGCTTGCTTAAACCCAGAAAATCACAAGAAAGCAAAAAGAAAAAGAAAAAGTAATCAATCTGATATAAACATATGAATATATGTTGTTCTGTCTTTGCTTTTTAAGCTGCTTCTAATATTTAGCAGTAAAGATTGTGCCATTATCTACAAATACAGGCGTGGTGTACAATAGGACATTTTATACATGCAAAGCATTAGCATTTAAATTACCTTCTTTTCTTATTAGAAGCCTCTGTGGTCAAAAACACATGCTGTTTGTGTAGTTGATGAGGACACCATAGAGGTTCAAAACAAGAGGTTTGTGCAGAGTCACATTTTTTTGAGAATGTTTTATTTTGTGTGTGTCACTGCTGCAAGAAAAGGGTATTTCTACATGTATCCTTGTGGTATTAATTGGATCGAGGTACCTCCATGACACTACAAAGTCAAAATTTCAGCTTCTCTCCGCTGCAAGTAAGCCAAAGCCAAAGGGTCACATTCTGCAAAGTTTCCAAACATCAGCTTTAGAACTTCCACACGGTTCTTCATTTCCTCTGAGTGTTTTGAAGCCCCCCACGGAGAAGGTCCCAATCTTGACGCATCAAGCAATGAACAGAGAAAAAAGGCTGATTGCAAGAGATTGACAGGCCATGCAGTTACCACAGTAACTCCTTTTTGGGCTTACCATGGAAGTCCAATTCATCATCAGAATTAGATGACTCTAAAAGGGTCTATTATCATAAGGGTGCACATGTGAGTGGCGCAATCGACTACCTGTGAATCGATCAGACTGTCTGAGTCAGGCACTCAACGTGTGCATTAAAATAAGGTCAAAGTCAGAACAGATTGCTGGATTTTTAGATATTGTCCCATATTTTACTAAGCTTTTTGTTATATGGTTGTTGTACAGCTGCTGCTTAATGTTGTTTCATTCAAAATTGTTCAAGTTAATTCTGATTTTACAAGGTTAGGAATTACTAGCTAAGCATAATTTTTAAGAGTAGTCCAGTGATGACAGTCTGCTTGGCAGTTTCACAAGCAGATTCAGATCACGTCACTGAATTATTAAAGCCAGAAGGGAAACATCACTCATTACATACACGTTTTTCTGAATTAGTCCATTTTGGGGTTGTTTGCAGGTTATTTGTGTTATGTGGAGGTTTTTTTTTTTAGTTTTTTTTTTAGAGAAGATCCACATGCTTCAATCTTTAAAAAATGTTTTTTTTTTTCCATACAGTACATGATCCAGTGACTTTGTCAGAAACAGTCTGTTCTAGCTCCTGTCTCTTTAAGACGACATTAAAAGCCCACTTTCTGTGTGTCACCTCTAACAGCTGTTGGTGTATAACAAAAGGTTAAACCATGCAGGTCTGAATGAGAGGCAGACCCAAAAGAAGGACAAACTTCTGCAGAGGTTGTTAGATTGTTCAATGCTTGGTGTTTCTGTTTCTGTTTACAAAACTATAGGAATCCTGACCATTTATTTTTCACACCTGCCAGAGTAGAAGCTAGACAGAGTGCATTCTTTTTGATAAAGTAGTAATCATCACTGACATCTGTGGGTATACAGTCAAAGTAAAATAAAGTTAGTGACATGGGCTGCACATCATGCTCACATTAAGGATTTTCCTGTCCCTGTGGCACCATTGCCATCAAAAATGATAGTATTCCACTTTAGTTCCTCGGATGAATGTAATAACAAGACATTAGATAGTTAGCTAAGTTAGCTGAAGTGGGTTTGGCAAGTGGACTGCAACAGAGCTGCTCATTCTTTGTTTCAGAGTAGTACCACACCAGCACCATAGATTGCTGATGCAAAAAGCCCTTGTCACACAATCCATCTTAAGACTGGACTTCGTTGCGTACTGGCGTGCTGTCTTTATGTACAGAGGTGGAAAGGGGGGTCAAAGATGATGGTGCTAATATGACTATCAGGTCATTGGGTTGAATTGGTTGGTGTTTGGATAGGCAAGCTTGCAAGGCAGAAGGTTATCACTCAACTCATTTCACAACATCGTCTTGCTGTGTGTAAGCCCTACTAATGTGACGCAGAACCGCCTCTAATAGGTGTGTATGAAACTACCAAAGAGGAACAGCAGTGGCTTGAGAAGAATGTTGTTTTGCACTGTTGCACTGTTTGCACTGTTGCACAAAGCTAATAAAAGAAAAGCTATGAGCACCAACGGGGCATTTTGGGCAAGTTCAGGAGCTTTGTTTTCTGTTGTAGAAAAAACATGTCCCGTTGTGTGGACTCTCAGCTTTTGTAACTTTGCAGACCCTTTACATGTACAAAGAGGCTATAAAACACACTGGATGAAGAGAAAAATACAACAACCATAATATGTCGTCTTAAATGGGGAAACGCCACAACAAAGTATGCTTTATCACCAAAGTGGAAGTTCTGACACCATAACAGCGAAATAACAGCCATTTCACCCCTGCAGAGGTATGAATGATGAGAAAACACACTCAAACTCTATCTCTCTTCATCACACCATCTTACTCTCTCTTATACAAATGCATAGAATATCAAATGGTGTCTTTGACATAGTGCAGATACTCTATAAAAAGGTAATCAACTCAGTGATGAAGGAACGCTGTCCTCATTTGTGTTTTAATGGCTTAGGTTTAACTGTAAGCAAGCACTGTTGGTTGCACTGGACTGTCCTCATAACAGCCTTACCATTAAATACACATTCATGTGCACGCATAAGTGTAAGTAAGCATATTTTATGGATATACTGAACTGTAAATAAACAGAAGCTGGAAATCAACTAAATGCCTGACCACAGCTCTTATGGACATTTGAAGTGGTGTGTGTGTGTGTGTGTGTGTATGTGTGTGTATGTATGCGTGTTTGCATGGTCAGGAAGAAGGCCAAAGCTAGCGTCAGCATCAACATCAGCGTCAGAGCTGTGTAGCGTCAGTGTGTCAGAGGCAGCGGGGGCCACAGCACCCATGCAGGCTTCCCATCAGCACAGGGAAGGAGCTGAGTGGGCCAGACAGCACCGCGGCACACTCCAAACTTACTTAGTGTAATTAAAGTTGAGAAAGGTTAAAGTTTGACACTGAGACGAGGCGAAGGGTTCTTTCTCCCAGGCAAGAGGCAGTATAGGGTACCTCGTCAAAGCGGTTAACCGGTGAAGCCTTTGACCCTCCTGAAAAGCAAGGGAGACACAATGGAAATGAAGATGCACATCCAATATCATGATTAGGTGTTAGGTCTTGAGAGGAGGGGACAATTGCATGCACATGTAATTAAATTGGCCAACCTTTTGTGGCACTCCTTCTACACAGGCAGATGCAGGAACATCTATCTGGACGAACGAGTGTGTAATAGTCTGTGATCCATGTCGGGAAGGAATATGTGGCTATGCTGAGGCTTTAATCTGTAGAATAAACACAACAAGATGTAATGTCAACTCTAGAGATACTTGGAATTTAATGGTTTGAGAATGTCACAGACTAGCTCGTCAGCATTTCCATAGAATCAAGCTTTGAGGCAGGGGAAAAAACCTTGCCTTTTGTGTTTTATTCGTTATTGAGGATTTGACATCTTGTTTCATGTGGTATTCTGTTGTTTTTAGTTTGAAATTTAGCTGTTATCTTCTATTTTAGCCATCCATGGTTTCATTTCTCTCACAGCTCCTCTTTAAAATGCTTTTTATTTAGACTTATTTGAGTGAAATTAATCGTTTTAAGGCCAATATCCTAAAAAGAAAATAGAAAAAAATATTACATACGAGGCATATTTTTTTATCCTTGATTCTACGATTATGTGTAGATGTTGAAATGCATTCTGAAGTAACGCTGCCTGCTTATATGCACAGCTTAAAATATATGACAGAGTCACAGAAGGCCACTTTCAGATAAAAGGTTTCAGTGTGATCAAGTAATCCCATTAATCAGCCAAATGCAGCCTGCATTGAGCATATATGCATACACCAGCAATGCGATTCAGAAAAGTATTTCATTTTTCGGCGCTCTCTAAACTTGTGGACAAGGAAGCAACATGGTCCCGAGCCGAAAACATTGTCATGACATGTGCTGCACGTGAGCTAACGTGCACACAGAGGTACAATCGAAATGAAAACACAAATGAATCAAGGGGGATTTACATAATAATAATTCATTATTACGTTGTCCAATTTTTCTTTCAAGGTAAACGTTTTTCTAATCTGATTAATGTAATCAATAGTTTCAATAGTTTCTTTTTTTAAATGTAACACCTCACAGTTGAAACCATGAACAGAGCTTTCAAAATGAAGTTTACTTAGCAAGATGAGTCTTCATCATACATAGAGCCAACATCTCCTGCTCTAAGAGGCAAGGTCACCTTAGATAAAATGTTGAAATCCACTTTTTGGACATTTTAAGGGGAAATTTAAGCCATAAATGTGTGTGCAGAAATACAAGACTGTCCTCAATCTCTGACCTCAATCAAATAAACCAACCCAAGAAGTAGCAAAGTTTCATCATAATGTGTAGTTGTAGTTATTTGTAACCAAGGCAACCTGGGAGGTCAGGCTGTAAAATGGATATAGTAACCAATGACTATTTTCGTACCCAAACCAAGTAATGTTATTGCCCAAACCCAAGCAGCAAGTGAAAAACACATTTTAGTTGTCTGTTGCCAAGTTATTAACTGAATGTAACTCACAAATGAAAATAGTTGTCATATTGGCGCCTAAATGAAAGCACTGTGTGTACGCATGCCATCTACCTCTCTTTATTTCTCTTTATGATGACTTTGTGACTTGTTAAAAAAAGTACTTGAGAATGATGTTTGTTCCAGAAAACTCATACGAGTTCATTATAGGACAAACAAACAACCTCTGAACAAATTAATTTATTTGGTAATTTTAATTGGAGGACTTGCTGAGAAACACCTACATGTCAGGGTTTCCAAGCCAATTCACAACAATTGAATTAGTTGGTAACTAATGTGGTTATCAGTTATTTTTTTGTAGCACAATTAGCCACAGCTGACTTTTGCATAAACGTAATCTCTCCTCTTCCTTTAAGGATATGTGTTTTAGATTACAGAATTTATTAGATTTGCACCAGACAATCACAACATGTTTTTTTAATGTTTTTTTAAGCTCAAAACAAATCCAGTCCTACGGGCCAGCTCTCATAGCTGCGTCAGAACACACACGTTTACACATCCACAGGAAAATGAACATGTGTTCATGGCTTATATAAAAACACACGTGTGTGAAGACTGAAACACCCTCGGACCCTCGTTTGTTTTCAGTCGTACACTCTCCAATGAAGACGTAGGGGGAACAATTGGCACTTTACAGGCAGAGTCTTCTTGCTTTCAGCTTGAAGAGATGGAACACATGTCCCAGGCTTTGTGGATGTCAGGAGCCCATACAGGAAGCTCGCCACGCTTTGTTGATGTGTCATTTGCACACTCTCCCCTCTAGGTTCAGTGGAACCCACTCTCTGTAAATGATAGTCCCCTTTGTCTGCCATCAAAAGGACTCCTTTACTCTCCGCCTTTCTTCAGTGGCAGCTGTCATGCAAAACCAGTGAATATCATTAGAAAATTAATTCAGGCAATTTATAAGTAATTACATTTTTTTCCCTTAAATTCCCTCTCAGCTGACCCCCTCTGTCTCACACCTCATCATAATCATTGCTCCTAGCAACAATCTACTGTATAGCCCCCTGGAAAACAAATAAACAGCAGACAATTCACTTGTGAAGTGAGCAGAGCTGCTTAATAGAAACATCATTAAAATCATACACTTATTATGCAAACGCTGATGGAGTTACTTATGTCTGTCCAAATGTCTGCATTACAAATGCCTCACTTGATTAACTGTCAAATTTGATTACAGATGGATTATATATTTAACAGCTGTAGGTAGACCACATCCCTGTGCTTTCCTTTAATGTTTTCTGGTCAGTCATTAGCATACAATTTTGGTGCATATAGTGTGTGAATATAAATTGTGTCTGTGTATTATAGCAAGTTAGACAGTTTTAACAGGGATGAGTTTTTTGCAAACAGGTCATTAACAGCAAAATAAGTAAAAATGTTTCAAAAGGTTGTGTAATAACAAGTTACACATTATTGGAGCTGGGAGGGCTTATTGTCCGATCCTCCGCTTGCACCCTTTGAGCTCCAGCAGATATAAAAATATTAAGTGGTAACTCACACCTTAAGAACGAAGAGGTACTGGGCATTTCTTTTTGAAGTCCTGCCCTTTAACTTTTCAGTCTGGCAGTCTTAATCCAGCTGAGATTAACACTCCCCTGTTCAGATACTCACGCTTTGCAATATAAAGCTCCTAATCTCTGGTTCCCAACCGCAGAAAATCCTATTAAGATCACCTTCAGTTTAACACACATTGTTACAAAATGCAAAATATGCAGCTTCACCAGTACACTTTTAATTGAGGGTAAAGTGCACTGTATGCAAAACCATTAGAGTAATTTTGAGAATGTCTGTCAAGAAGAACCTCCAAACCACAGATTCTCTCTTGGGGGCTCCCTCAGGGCTGAGCCACGGGCGGGGGGTACAGAAGTTCAGTGGGGCATCATTGGGTGTCTCACAAGAGGTGTCATCTTGGGAGGATTTGACTGATTAGTCAATATTCCTGCATGTTCTCATGTAAGCAACATTCTGAGAACTCATTTCCTGGCGCCTATCCCCCTGTAATTCTTGTCCTTGCCTTCACTCTATCACAGCAACTTTCATCTCTTAACATGGCGACTCAGTGCTTAAAGACCTGCCTGTGACAACAACCTTGATGGCAGTGGCAGGCGTCAGCTTTCTTTTGCAAAGCCACTTACCCAAGAGGGCGCCCCCCTGGAGGATATGGTGACGCTTAAATTGCCCTCACGTCCACCATAGCAACCACACGGCGACATGGGAAAAAAAGGAGTCTAGGCAGAGGTCTGCTATCATTCATCATCATCACCTCCCATCCCTCTAAAATGACCTCGTAAATGCGTCCGGCTCATCGACTAATGAGAGGTTGCTAACCTGTTGTTAGCGACTGCAGTGTCAATCTCTAGGTGTTAAAGAGGGGAAAAAACATAGTAGCTGAGGTGACCTGTTATTATTCAAATTAAAATATTTCTAATTAAAGTTTCTAAAAATCCCATTAAATGTGTAGAAAATTGGTAAATGAAACTGCAACAAACCTGTAGAAACTGTGACACGGGGTCAAAAATCACAATATCACTAATTGAATGCGGTTAAGCTTCTACACCATGAACTCCAAAAGCAGTTAAAAATCCCACCTACAGAAGCTAATGCAATCTTGAAAACATAAATGACCACAGAACATGAAAGAGCATGTCAGTTCACTTGAAAGCCTCCGAGGACATCTGACAGCCTTTTGATGTACAGTAGCCTTATAGCAAAGCATTCTTGACTCTTCAGATAAATATGGATTGAAAGGTTAAACGTGGCCTGTCACTCGAATCCCCTCACATTCCACTCTGCTTTGCAGCATTATTAAGATACAATTACATGTCCCATCTAGTAGTCGGTACACGATAATGCTCTTCACACCTTTTAGTACCTGCAACCTGGTTCAAATAACTACAAATGATTTCTTTTACTGCGTGTGGGTGTGTACAGTTCTCTCATTTATGGAAACAGTAATTGAGCAGTAATCACATTAGTAGATTATCTTTTGTATGGACTGAAAACCGACTTAGAAATAGCGAGTAAAGCTTTTTGGCTGCCTACATGGATATCATGGGGGATGGGAGCTAGTTAAGCTTTGGTGAGAATAGATGAGCTTTTATTTCTGTGATTTGGGATTCATGGGTTTTGAGAGATGCTAAACCCAATTTCTGGATCCCTCTTTCAAATAAGTGTGTTGATATAAAGAGGACGGTGGTCACCCATCTGTTTTAAAGATAAACGTGTGATCAAAGGGCATAACAAAACGTGTAAGGGCCTTTTTTCCCTCCTCTTCTTCTTTCTTTTTTTTCCTCTTTTTTTTTTCCTTCTTCTTGAAGGAGAGTTAAAAGAATGTGGAGCGGTTTCCAGGGGATACGAATGAAAAGCTTTCGGAAATGTGGGGAGGAATTGAGCTGAAGGGGCAGCCTCTGAGAGAAATTCCCCTGTAGCTCTTGGAGCCATGTGAGGAATCACCAGGGTTCTTCTTATCACACAAAGGAAGGGAAATATGTGGTAATATCCAGTTTGGATGCTCCCCTGTCCGTCTTTTATGAATGTTGTTTATTAATGAAAGACACAGCAACACACTGGCGCCCCTTGATGACCTTTAACCCCTACTGGTTGCCCTAAAATTGATTCTATCCCTGCTGGAATTTGCCATTTCACTCTCTAAGAGCTTAACTATAGCCTCATGTATCCAGTGCTTAAAATTATACATATTAACACATTATATCTCACAAACTGTACGGATCTTTTTTATTTTTGGCATTTTTCTGCATTCAATATGAATTCAACACAATTCAAAAATAGAATTTGTAGCTTTTCCTTGCCTTCAAAGTATACAATTAATATATCACATGAGCAAAGTGAAAGACCAAACCGATGAATAACAATAGTTATGGCAATAGGTTTTGTTTGATGTAGGATAAAAGATGAAGTCATTGAATGTAACCAAAGTTTATGTGGTTTGAAGATAGTGAGGTTAATCTTATTTGTTGATTGTTTTTGTGTATCAGATTCCCTTTTTTTCTAAATGTGTTCTGTAGTCTTACATCATTGTAAAATTATGTTATTTGGACAAATCGAAAGCAGAAATTAAATAGTCTGATTTTTAAATGACTCTGCTAATGAAGAGATTATTGATAGATTCCTTCATATTCAATCTTCATGTCCTCCTCCTATGATTTCTAATTGAATTCTGTGAAAATGATCCAGATAATCCATACAGCTGCAAGATATCCTGGGATAATATCACACAGTAAATGGCAGTAAATGCCTAAATATGGGAAACTGAAGCTCATTTAATTACTTCCTTAAACCAACAACCTCCTCTCTGATAGCGGAGGTCTGGATACAGGCTTTTCAAAGCTGAGTTCTGACTAAGAAACGCCCAACTAAAGGTGAAGTGCTGGAGAGTCTCTCTTCCAGTGTTTCAACCAGCTGCTACAGTCTGCTTACCTCTTGACCCTCTTGCACACAAAAGATTAAAGAGGGGAAAGACGTCTGAGAGAACACACGCCAGCCACACTCAGCCTTGGCTGGGGATTTTCTTTACATATAAACACACACAGAGGTGCCTACACACACACACACACACACACACATACAGCAGACACAGAGAACTTCTGCAGATGTCCACAATAAGGACAAACATCTTATTTAAGTTTGAAGATTATAAATCAAGCCTATGTTTGGCTCGCATTTGACATGTGAATGTTATGGTTACTGTTATTCTCTTCATATCTGCGTAGTTTAAATTAACGGTCCAACTACTAGAGTTTGTATTGGCAATGTTGATATAAACAGCTATGTTTGCATAAGATGGCTATAGTGTTCACAGTCGCCCTAGCAACCAATCATACTGAGGCAAACATACTGCACCTTCATTCTGTGTGTTTCTGAATTTTTGGCAACACATCATCTTGGAAAGATGTTTAAAATGGGGAGTCATTGTCAGCTTGCGAGATTCTCATTATTGGTATGTTGATCATTCTTACCCGACTGCCCTCATTAAGTCTGACAAGTCATGCAGTGATTAAAAATTGGAATGCTGCAACAACAGTGTAAGCATTAGGATCAGTGACTGCCTTAACTTCCAGTGACAAGGAAAGCCTGGCCGACGACTCCTCTCCAGTCAGTGGGAAATCTTCAGCCTGGCTGCCTTCTGCCGATTCAAAGCGACAGCCTCCGAAAGTGTAAGAGAGTCCAGCAAGGGCTTGTGGGGGTGGGGGCTGGTTTTTCCACTTCTCACTTCTGTTTTTATCTGATTTTAATCAACTACAACACAAAGGTGAAAAGACTGCGCACAAACAAAACCGCAGCAAAGCCAGCACTGCAAAGAATTCCTATGACTTTGAATGGAAAATGCTACATAAATACCTCGCCATATGCCGTTTTTGCAGTCTCGCCATTACAAATATTCAGGGCGACAGTTGCGAGGACACCAAGCCAGCTTCAGTGTATCGTTGCTTCCTTACTGCAAGTGTAAGTGAGAAAACATGGCACTGGGAGAACAGAAAGATCTGTTTACATGATCATCATCCAAGTTCAAGGACTCTAATTAATCATTTCAGACGGCGGCTTCACGAGTCAGACAATGTGCTGAATAATTTAAGTGAATGCCAAAAATGTCAAAAACTTCTGAAAAAAGTCATCTACACAGACATTGAACAAACAGTAATCGAATCAAGTGCCTCAGTGATTTTTGTAACAGGTCTCTGTGATAAGGGCACCCAAAAGAAACTCTTATAGATTTACTTTCCACTCCAGTTTGGTCTTCTTTGGGCAAAGGTGATAGATTGTTGGGAAAGCGCCAATGGACTGCAATGTCCCCACCCATATGCTCATGATAGCAGGAAGGGACGGGGTGAAAACACAACACGAGCCAGCCAGGCTTTGGCCTGCCACCAGACCCTGTCATCACCCTCACCTGCTGGGAGCAGACGGCTTTGAGAGGAAATGCCACTGCACAAGGTATTTCAACAGAAGGAAAACAACCCACCTTAAACGATGAATGGTGAGACATCATACAAAGGCTTCACATGTCAGAAACATACAATTGTATATATACTATTGCAAATGTATATTGTATAGTTAATTCATGCACTTACAGACAGCCCAACTGGTTAATGATTCAAAGGATGGAGGCAATGGATAAATAAATGGAACAGAACAGAAATGGAAAATCCCCAAACTCCAAGATACTGGTAAAGAAGGAGTTAGGATTGACTTATATTTTACTTGATGTACTTTACAAATGCTACTTGCCAAGCATGGTGGCTTGAGGTTGACTGCACAGTCCTGGAAGACATCCTTGCATTCTTATTTCTCTGTGTCAACCTTTTTAATTATATGTTGGCAGGGCTTAAGATCCCATTAAATTTGAGAGTATCATTTGGATGCTTGAAAGACAGCTTAGTGTCACTCAGTGCTATGGTGATGGATATAATAAATCCTATGCTTTCTAATCCTGTGATGTTAAATTCATTTTGCAAACCTGCAAATAAATCACCAAAGACAACCCTCTGAAATGCGTAATAGCAGATGTCATGGGATTCATAGACAACTTGGAATATACCCTTATTTCACAAGTGTCAGATAAAGACTGAGTTGCCCCCCAAAAAAAAGAGTAACTGATTGTCACCCTATGCCTTCCAAATGAAAAAACGCTGGCTTATACATCATCATCAGCATGTTTCCTTTAACATTTAGTTAGTGATAAAGTGCTGACTGTTATTTATGATCTCCTTTAACCTCACATTTTGGATCATTTGTAGATTATTTTTAATGCAAATGACCACACTCGTGTTTTCTCTCTTTCTTTCTTTTTCTTAGCCAGACTGGCAATTTTGAGATTTAGATGTTTGCCGTGATTTCCTATTTATCATAATGGGAACCACCATTCTGATTGGTCAACTGCACACTTTATATGTACTTATTCACATGACAGCTTGGTTGCCTGAATCAAGCATATGCAGGCAGTAACGCTAAAAAAAATCCCCAAAGGGACCAAGCTATACTAATTGGCTAGACTTTGCAAATTAGTCATTATCGAACTTGCAAGACTGCAGAGCTTCTTTTTCTCCCTTGTTGCCCACTTTTAAGAAATATCAAATAAATTAATGAATAAAAAGAGAATAGATAGAAGCTCTGGGAGTGTCTTTGTCTCTCAAGCACAATCAGACCTGCTAGAAAGGTACTGCTTTGGCCACTCGCCATAACTTGTCATCAAATTGTCCTGTGAATACTATATCGCCAGTCAAGATGGAACTAAGTGTGATACATATGGATTTTGCACACTAATGTTTGCATATAGAACCAAACTTAATAGGTTTTCTAGTCGACAGACTCTTTATTAGCTCAGTGATTACTAACTGTATCTTTTCTGAGCAAATGTAATTATTTTAAATTACCCCATGCTGTACCTTTCTACCTTTCTTGTTTTTTGCAGACAAATTTCTTTCAGGTGTTCTTACTTATGTTTTAGACTTTGTTTTTATCATCACATTTATGTTCATTTAAGTTTTCAATTTTTCTCTGTAAAACACTAAAAGGTGGAAGTTGTGCTATATCAAACCACAACCCCAAGTGTCCACCTGCCAGAAAGAAGCTAGCTAAAAAGATTAATAAAGGAAGAAATTGAATAAAGCCAAATTGTCCTGAGCTGCTCCCACTGAGACATAAACCTTAATGAGTAATTTTAACTCATCTCTTCATGATTAGAGTGAAATGACAAAATGTCCTTTTGTGCTTTGCTTCTTACTGGTAATGATATCAAATCAAAATCGTAGGCCATAAAGTTTAAAGTAGATCTTTAACTTTAAGCGACCTGTAGGCCTGTAACTGGCTTCCAGAGTAGTTGTGGTGCCACAGAAACACGTCCCGTAAACACAGTGAAGCACAGCTAAGGTGAGACATACAGGTGAAGCAGGTTTTTCAGCAGGAGACTAAACTCCTACGTTACTCCACTGCTGTAAGAATAAATAACACTCAGGCAGCTAAAGGGCTGCAGATGCCTTTTATGTGACTGCTGCTGGGTAAATCTTACACAAGTTCTATTCAGCTGGTTATTTTTCTCGGAAAACAATGAACTGCTCCAGTGTCTGCCTGAATCTTTGGAAGGAAATTTCTGCATTTTCCATTTATCAAATTGAATGAAAGAGGTGCCAACCGTGCCTGAAAAGAACAAAGTAATTAAAAGAATCAACCCTGATTCGCAACATCTGTCCACTCGCATTAGAATGTTTCCGGATTTCTCAATCAGCGTACAGAATAAGATTAAGGGATTGTACTCAGTGAGCCAAACTCAGTGTTCACTTTGACGTGAATGAAGACTGAACAGGTAATTACTCCACCTGGTATTGACAATGGACATTGATTTTTCTACTCACCAGACCAAAGCGAGACAATTGAGGTTTCTCCTATAGCTGTTTGGGAAAGTTAACCACTGGGCACGGCATTCTGCAAAAGAGGGGGCTTGTTCTGAGGCTACAAAGTTCTCTATATTTGAATTGATTTGAATATGAAAACAAAAAAACATGAAGAATTATTATGAATCTTTTCCCCAATTAATGAATTTTATATTTCTCAAGCAGGTCAACAGGTGAGTAGTAGTGGCTTTGACATGTTAATCCGCATGTGGTGTAATTACTGTAGTTATACATTTACTTCCCAGTCACTTAATTTTTCAGTAAGTTAAACATAATACCGCTAAGCAGAGTGAAAAGAATAATCATGTCTTATCTAAATTTGTTGTACCTCAATGTGAACGATGTATAGTCTTTTATTTTAGATAGTCCCTTTTGATGAAGTGCTAGTTCAGATCTTTACCTTATCTTGAAACATTCAGCTATTGGTCAGAATAACTTAATGCCTTTGAAGTTTTATCATCACCACCTGGAGCCAGATGCATGAACAATGCTTGCACACAAAAACCACATGTATGCCTTTTCCCACGTGCAAAAAGGTATTAAAAAAGACAGATTGTGAGGTGATGTGGTGAGAATGTCCGTGCAAACATATTTTAGGGCAATTCAAGCCCGATATAAGCCCGAAAAAACAGAATTTCACTATGAATAGATTGATAGTTGATAGTTTTTTTTTCATAATATGCTCTAATTCATTTGTGAGAGTTAGAAATGATTACAGCTGTGCATCACTGTCATGTTTAACGATGTCTGCCCTGATGTTGTTAAAGGCCTTGTGAAAAGAGAATGAGTATTTAGAAATTGTTCAGATTTTCTGGCAACAGATGTTAGTTGAATTATGCTCCATTTTAGGCTTCATAGGGCCATTCATTTTGAACTGCGAGGAACTGGGTCTGCCCTCACAATATTTTTCTGTGAATTGATACACTTTTCAGACTCTTGTTTATATTGCAACCAGTTCTTTGCCTCCACAGGATCCTTTGCTGTGAACTTACAAAGAACTTACAAATCTAAATCTAAATAAATAAAGAACATATTTATGAGTTAGTCTGACCAAAACCAAACTTAAAATGGATGTAAAATTGTTAGCCTGATTGATATTGAATGAGACTCAAATGGGCCTAAATGCATCTTTTTGTAAACAATAACAAAACAGTAAATTTCAAGTTCCAAGAAAGCTACTTTCATTCAAATCTTTTTTTTAAAGTCTCCTCAGATGAGTGAATACATTAGAAATTGTGGATGAAAATCTGCCCATTAGACTTTTTGTCACTTGCTTTCACTTAAAGCCTTTCCAGACTGCCACTCTGCTCTAATAAAACCCTGAATTAATAAACAGCTTCATCTCACAAAATCACCATTCAAGTAACTTTAAGTAACTCTGGAGAATTTGTCAAATTTTTTGCTCTTTGGCTCCCCCTACAATTGTGATATAACACCGCTGCCATTAAAACAAATCTCCGTGTGAGTCCTGCACATGTACCGCCATACACATAAATGTTCAAGAAGCCATCAGAAGTCCTCAAAGCATTGTGGGGCAGGGGAAACAAATTTGTGAACTGTTATATCTCAGCCCATGGGCACCTTGGGGCAGTTTCAGGCATAATAAAGGTAAGTGGACTCGAATCAGTAACATATTTAGGTTCACAAACTTGTCTCGTGTTGCTTTAAGGATGAAGTCTGTACAGTTAATAAGCTATAGTTAAGATGTATGATGATTTTCCATAGAGAAAGTTAAAAGTAGCGCAATGTCTTGAATGTTTTCTCACACAGTCCACAGAGTTGGATGTACTTAAGTCAACAACTTGATTCTCCTCACATGCATGTATGCTGGAACAGGATAATGTTCAAATTAAATGGCCAAGTTGAACTCCAACTGTAGCATTACTCTACTTCAATGATGCAAAGGGGGCTTTAATATGCAAACGAGGGCAGTGTCCACATACATTTATGGCTAAAAAATTAGAGTGAACTTCAGGCTCAGGCACTGGTACAGTTTCATGATGACTGAAATTTGAAAAGAGAGTCTTAAAACTGTGCTACATGAATAGAGCATGGCTTTGTGACTCTGGCAAAAATGCACATATCTACTTCTATGCAAATGCATAGTTTTAGGACAGGAACTGCGCAAGGTTTTGTACATCTGGCCCAACCTATTTGCCTTATGTGTTTGTAAAAGCCAGTTGACATTGCAAAGGGTGTTCACAAACACTGACAGCTGTTTGCAACACCATTTATACTTATATATAAGATATTGAAATTATGGGAAAACAAGAAAAACAAATATGAATATGTAGAAAGGATAGCCACAACCAATGCTGGAACAGAAGTGAGTTAAGAATAAAGAATTACATTGTAAAAAGATTAATTATTACAATATATATTATCATATAAATGATCAACAGAGCGAAGATTTGGCCATATTATTTTTTTAATGTGTGTATTTTGTTTTGTTTTTGAATTCTACTTGACTGGTTTGCTTGTTCTTTTAATGATAAGAAAGCCGTACATTAAATACGTTAAATCTCCTATTGGCTAAGAAGTGATGAGAGTAACACCTTGTTACAGGATATTAATGCCATTGTGATACCAAATGAGTGAGAATTAGAATAGATAAAGTGTCGTCTCGGTGACAATTGTAAACCTCATCATTCCTCCTCTCAATGAGACTTTGGTCTTGTACCAAAATGGGATAACGATCCCCTGCTGTTTGTTTGTATTTCAGAGCAGTTCAATATACCTAAGAGAGTATTTTCTCTCAACTCCAGAATGGGATCAGAGCAATATAAAACACACTATCCCAGAGCCACTGGTCCAGAAATGCAATAACATGTTTTTTTTCTCATTCCAGTATTAATGAAGTTCACTCGCAACAGTTTAGTCTAATTCGTACAAATTGAAAGATGGTCTCTGCGTCAGCAGCAGTGAACAAGTACAACGACAACTTCATTACCATAAGTAGAATCGTGCATCATAAAAATCATATTAAAAATTGCTCCCCAAATTGCCATATTAGATTCTTTATGGGGTAATTTCAACACTACATGCAGTAATAGAATATTTTCTTTACCCTCCAGTGCATATTAAACTCACTTATCTTCCCCTATAAACTCTATGTGTCGTGAATTTAATGATAAAATGGGGAAAGTTGACTTTTCTTCTCTGGCAAATATATTTACAAAGCAAAATTATCACTGGCAAATGCTTTTGAAAGGGAAACAGCTATTTCACATACCATCAAAACATTTTGTTTCTTATTAGTGAAATGAAATCATTTCCATATAGTACTTGCCGATAAAGGATGAAAAGGGTATATATCACGTAGCACCATGGCTTAAAGGATAGGTCAAGTTTGGATGGATGAGGCTGGGAGTCAAAGAAAGCCAATAAATGAGTGATAAATGATTAAACTTTGATTAGAAATATTGCTATTTTTCAGCACTGTCAGTTGAATAAAGCACATCAGCACAATGGACTAGTTACTGCCTTATTCATAATTGAGACTAGACCTTCTAGCTGTGCCCCACAGCTTATCATTAATCAAGCTGAATGAAGGCGAGGCAGTGTGACAGCTTTGGACGACATTAGATGAGGAAGGCGCTTTCTCAAGGCAGGTAGGTACCAAGGCAAACCTGAGAGTCATTCATCTGTGATTCAAGCACTTCAGCTGTCTTCTAATAAAATTCCTTTTTGCTTCTCTATTGGACCAGATTGTATTGTTCGCTGCCGCTTGGTGCCATCTGCAACAGCCATCAAATCCCTGCTGCTATCAACTAAAGACTGCTGGGCTTCCTGAAACATTTACGTTTCAGCTCAACATCAAGGGACAGGTCAGGATCTGTGCCTCTCTTTTGGAGAAATACTTTCTGATTCCAGAATATATTTGAAATACTATTATCAACGTCAAGCCACGTTAAATAAACTGATCTGTTCATGACAGGCTATTGTAACTGGTTTTCACTATTTAATCAATCGACCGGCGTAGTGGCAGAGCTCATTATTGCCTTAAAAGATATTCATTAATAATGTCATTTAATTGGATTTAGGCAGGTGCACAATGAACACCTCAGCCAGGGTGGTCAATGGTGGGAATGGCCCGTCACTCCTCTCTTTTTCTATTAGAAATCAGCATGTCCTGTCTACTAGAATTGCTCTGCTCTTTATTGATTAATGACCCTAATTTATTACCCAGAAGAAGGCTGTAAGTTGTACTAAATGTACTATTAATCAACTTTTCAGCATCAAGTTATGAGGATCTGTGTTGAAAATGCCACTAGGAACGCAGGAGACCAAGTGGTCGTTTTCCCCCCGACTCCTACAGCAAGAAGTCGGTGGCACTGATTTCAACGCAAGTTAAGAGTCTTTCATTGCTTTAATACCTCTTGTCCTGTATGACAAATGTCTTTGTGAGACACTGAGCATAATTCCGTTTGATGGAGTGACCGCCATGTTTGTGACACAATTCACAGTCGAGCCAAGTAGAATAATGAAATCCCTTTCCGTACCCTTCCAGACCATCTATTCATTTCGGAACAGGAGCGGAGAAAATGCCCCCCAGCCTGAAATATATCACAGATAAATCAACAATATTATATTAAGCTGAAAACAGATGAGAGGTTAAAGAACTGGAGGCAAGGCTACAATGAATTTCACCTCTCACAAGCTTGAACAAGGCTATTATTTCCCATTGAATGGAGACTTTTATGACACTTTAAACCAAGCGTTATAAAAACTACAATTGATCATAATTTCTGAATGCACTGCCTAAACTCCCACAGCAGGTACTTACTCCCTTTGAACCTTTCAGAAGTGCTTGTAATCTTTTCTGCAGATGTGTTATTTATTTATTTTCAGGAACAACGCACAATATTCAACATCTCTGTGAATATCAGTGTTATCCACCGTGAGCAGGATTAAAGTGATTTATTAAACAGGGTGAAATTTTTCAAACGTGCCACTTAAACTGTCCCAATGTGACTGTAAAGGCTGCAACTCTAAAAATCCCCACAGTCCTTCGCCTCTTTTTCTTGTGCCGTTATGTAATGTCTGTTTTATGTTTCTTTTGCCTTACCTTCTGTATAAAAGGCTGGACTTTGCTTTGCCTCTGTCGTCCTGCACTGCCTTCATGATCTACAGAAATGCAGTCTCTCTGAGGAGCCAGACAGATCTTTGATGCAAAAACCCATTTGACTGTTGAAACTCAGAAGTCGTGGGAGTGTGAAATCAGTCACTCTTCATTTTTAAGTTTTACGTCTGCCGCTTGCCTTGAGAGTTGTTCACTTGCATAAATATTCATTGGTCTGTCCTAGACTCTCGAAGTAAAATACATGAATTCTTTATGAGTAACCATTTCTACTTTCAACCAAGACACTAATATTAGTTATAAAAATGATGTAGTGATGAAGGGTGGGGAGCAACCAGGCTGATTTTGCACTTTATGGAAAACATTTTGTTGTTGTTGTTTTGGTGCTCTGCAGAGGTTTGTTTTTGTCTGATGGCTGTTTATATATCAGTGCTTGTTTCTTCGTGCAGAAAGTTATTTTGGTCTATAGCATATTACATTTTGGCAAAAGTCACTCGGTTTGTCATTGGAGCTGAAACAAGTAACTGAGGGCCAATGAAAAGCCCTGGAACTGTAAAAAGGAATTTGGTACATAAATCATGGATTATCCCCTGATTCTTTTCACCAGGTTTATATCCTCACCTGGAACAATAAAGCAGCACACGTGTTTAAATTGGAAGCTAATTTAGGCTGGTAACTTTCAGACCAAATGTCTGATATCCAAAGAGCTAGTAACAGATTGCTTTGAAGTCTAGTTGAAAGTGTGAAACTTGATGCATGAACTTGGCACAAAGATTTGCTTCTTTTTTAGCGGGGGCTGCAACAAGAACAAACTGTTTTCAGTTTTATTGGTCAGCAGATATAATGGACAGATGCTGGTCTGTCACAGATAGATTGGTATCAGTGTATATTTGCTAAAAACAATCTATAACTCTTTGTGTTCAAAGAATATGCAACCACCAGAGGTTGTAAGAGCATGTGAACTGTAATGTCCTCTACGAGGGTAATGCTTGCCATTTAAAAAGGTTTTAGCCCTTAAAATAACTGCTTTCTAACCATTAATCATTATCACTTACTAATCCTAACCAAACAGTTTAGATTTTTTTTTAACTCTGAACAAGTAATGTTCTTGCATAAAAAGATAAAACAACCAGGAAATTACCTAATTGCTTTAGTAAAGTGTTGTGGAGTTAATGTGAAACGTAACTTGGTGAAAAACATTCATCACATGGTGGTCTTAGATATGAGAATGACTGAAAGCACTATGTGTAACTGCGCCATCCAACCACGATCCTGCCAAATTATGAGGATTTTCTTTTTTTTTCCAATCTTCACCTAAATTGCAATGCAGACCAAACCTCATAAAAGTTATCAAATTAATTTTTAGATTTTCAAAACCATCTGTCTGCCTCAGCCAGAGATGATCAAGAGTATCTGTCAATTCATGTTTTGACTCTAAACTTGGTGGATGGATATAGCACTACTTCTGTACGCTGTCCAATGAAATCCAAAATCTTACCGCTGGAGGTGCTGCCCCATCAGCCAAAATGTATTTTTTCCATTCAGTAATTACAGCAACACTGCTTGGCACTCTCATTTCTGTTTGAAGCTGTATTTGATATATGCAATTTAATTGAAATATGACATTGAGAGACAAAAAAATTAGATCTAAAGATGTTAGATTTTGGTTCAGGTAACTGAGATGCCTTTTTTTTCTTGGTATTTTAAATAACTATAATCATTTTAGTATTATTCCTAATTGTTTTTTTTAAATCAGACAAATATCACAAGTCACAAACTGACAGACTACAACTTGATACTCTAATTAATTTAGTCTCTAGAGGTAAACACTACAGGTTGAAGGTAATCGTAAACATGCTACCATCTAGTTAAGATTCGGATGTATGTTCCCTCTGGGGAAGCCCTGGGGTCACAGACAGAAACAAGGTCAGACAAAGCATGAGAGCAGCTACCAATCACAGGGGAAATGTAAACTGGTTTGTCCAAAAGGAGTTGTCAGTGCAACATGACGGAAAACAAGCTTGTGCCTGCTGACATGTCCTTCAAATGGTGTGGAATTATCTTATTTTCTTAGGGACAGTTACTTCCAAGCTCATTTTAAATTTCCCATGCTGCACTCACTGGCAGGTGTGCCTGACTCTGAGGCTGCCTGCCGCATGCATGGCTGAGCTGCAAAAAAGCAATGTCCCGTGATGATCGGGCGACAATCCACTGGTTTGTCAAAACCTGGCAGAATCTCTGGCTCCAGCAATAGCACCTTGTTAGATTGAGGTGCTCAATCAGGGGAGTGCTGGAGTGCCCGGCCAGGTTGAGAGTGGTGATTACCGGGGGCACGGCTGTCCAAAGCCAGTGAAATGCTCCACCTCTCCACAGGAGGCCCTCTGACATTCAAGCCTGCATTTTCTGAATCAGTCTTGAGTGATTAGGGCAGCGACAGGCAAAAGGACAGATCAAACAATTATTCCTCCTCACCCTCCTCTCTATCCTTTTGACATGTGGTAGAGCAGGAAGAGTGCAGCTCAGAATATCTACCATGTTTAATCAGTTCTAATACAAAAGCATATTTAGGGGGCTTTGTCTGTTGTATTTTCTATTCAAGATGATGTTTTTCTTTCTTTTTTGACAGAGAATAGAAACATTTCACATGTGTTTTTTTTAAAAAGCCCTGTCAAAACAAGACAGATCTAAACTGTTTTGCAAAAGCAATATGCTGCTAATCCCTTTGTATGATGGTTAGGTAAGCTCATTCACAGATGTACAGTAGAAAACCCAAGAATACATGTCACAATTACAAAAGATTATGCCTGTTTTTATAACCTGCAGTTTCCAGAAAGGATCCATGTGACTGCACTGATTAAAAACAAAGCAGCACTACAAACAAGTCATGCTTCCCTCTGGATTTTTGAAGGCTGTTTACATATTATTCAACTGCACCAATGACTCTTTTGTTGTTTGCTGCTGTGTCGTCTCATCTGCAGGGACATACAGCGGTAAAAACAAGTGCGAACAGGGGAGAGGCAGTACAGTATGTGTCAGAGCACAAGAGGGCAGTGTAAAATCTCTCTGACAGTCATCCACTCCACTAACTCACCTCCCACCTGAAACAACAGCCATAAAACCTGTTGTAGGCTGCCAATCTCCACTGGCTGTTTTCTTCCATAAAGCACAGGCCCAAGATCTAATTACACAGAGAAACCGGACAACAGTCTGCTGCAAGAGACAGGGTGACAGTCTTGTGTAACTGTTCAGCAGGGGACTCTGCTTTGATCTCTCAGGAGAGGACTTTCCATCTGCATGAGTGTGTTTTCAGACATAATAACAAACAGAATTAGCAAATGAATAAAAAAAGAAAAGGAACAAGACATTCTCACATCGCCTCTGCTATGCTGAGATTATTCTTTGAGAAGATTAGGAGGAAGAAGATTATGTGTAATAAGTTGAAAAATGTTAATGTTCATTGGATAGCTTTCTATGGATGATTTTTAGCTGTGTGTGGAGCACACAGCTTTCTGGTAATGAGGGTAATGCCACAGAATGACTTGTTAATGTTGAAATTAATTCAAACATTAATTAGCTGTTCCTTCATTGTTTTGATATGTGGCAGAAGCTACATGAGTAGTACAGGTTTAGTTGCCATGAAATGTCACGTGGGCTACTAAATGCAATAATATATAGTTTTATATATATGAAACATGAATTTGCTGTCTTTTATATCAAGCTACTTACTGTGTTCCGTGTGCCTGAGTGTGTGTGTGTGTGTGTGTGTGTGCGTGTGTGTGTGTGTGTGTGTTCTTGTAGGTTTGTTCCAAATCGTAGCCTAGAAAAGTGGCCTGGTGCTTCAAAGGCTGAGGGATTAGAGTTTTTTTTATCCCATAATTAATATGACTGAGGAGAGAGCGACAGCACCTGAAAACTGGACACAGCAGCCAGTATCCTGCTGTGGCCACAGAACACCCCACTACCCACAATGCACCACAGGCCGACTCCTATCAAAGACACAATACCATGTTCGCCCCATGTCTCTATTGAACAGGCTTAAGGCTATCTTTCTGTGTCTCTTGTTTGCTCATATTGAACTCAGATATCTGGTTTTCAAGACAAATGCATTCGACACACATGTATTTGACTAAATGAAGGGATTCATTGTCATATTGCTGCTTTTTACACCTATTTTACTGTAATTCCTGACATGTTCTTTGGCCTTTGACCCTTATGGGTTGTTTTCATTCCCTACCAAGAGGCAAATGAGGGCTCTTTTGAAGCCCGATCAGCTGCTTTTATGCTCTTATAAGATTAAACCTGTGCAAAACCTGTGGTTGTGTTAGAATCTATTCTTCTGGACCTCTCAGAATAAACATCATGAACAAATGTATTAAGTTTTTAATTTGAACAAATGGTTTCTGTCTTTCTGACACATGCTGTTCCAAATTGGACATTTTCCTCTCCAGTTATCTCAGGCCAGAATACAGGTGGAAGGTTACATTGCTGTCAGAGGGAATGCTGATTTGAAATTGCCAGCAGTTGTTTTGGAGAATTCCCCTTTTGCTTTGAAGTCTGCACCCCACTGAGTGTCCTAACTTTGACACAGAGAGCCACGACTGTGGCTATTTATACATCTTGTGGGAGAATAGGTTTCCCCCATGTAACAGACCTTTTTTTAAACCTCTTTTATCTTGCTGAAGATATTCTTAGAATTCAGCCGTGCTGCATAGTTGCTGGTAGGACTTTGTGTGTTAATTGAAGGCCGCAAAAAAATATCTCAGACAATCACAAATGTTTTTGTTTTGTTATTTTTCACAGTTGCTGAGGTTCATACATGTACCCTCGACGACTTCCATGTGGCAAAGCACTGGGGTCACAGTCAGAGAGTCCAAACCAATGCATCTCTTACAATTCTCACAGTCTATTGATTCTCCCTCTGAAATTTATGTTGCTTTTCAGTGAGACCCCCTGCTGTGGCCCTCACTGCCTCCCCGACAGGAGGGTCACAACTGACACAAGAGTGTTGGGCCAGATGCCGAGTGATCCCTTCTGATGCACCTCCGCTTCCAAGAGCCACATCCATCGCCACGAAAGGACAATCAGCCAAGACCTCAATGAAATACCACACACCAAACCCAAATTACCAGAATTGCCCGCTCTCCCTCTTGCAGTTTTTTTTCTTTTTTTTTTTTATTCTATCATCAACAGCAAGTGTAAATCTCCAGAGCAAATGCTCTGAGCAAAATGAAAAAAAAAAAGAAAGAAGATTGGGGAAGAACTTTAGACGATGAAGAGGAGGGAAAACTGAAAGAAAGGGGGGGAAAAAAACACAAGTTGAGAACAAAGCAACCCAGCTGGTCCACCTTTGCCACTGTAAGCCAGTGAAGTCACCCTGTGTTTTTTGTGAGGGTGCGTGTGAACAAAACGGCCTTTGAAGTTGGGCTACAGCACTGTACTGTGGCATCACTACGGCCACTACTAAGCCCCTGCAAAAATGTGCTGGGTGATTATAGAAAATGCTATAGAATCCAGTCATAAATCAACTAAATTTTCATGCAAATGGCCTCCTCCACGGGGCATTTATGTACTGTGTGTATAACAGCATCAATGGCACATAAAAGGCGCATTTTGGCACTTAAAAGAGAAATCATTGAGACATCACGGCCCAAATGCACACAGAACCTTCAAGGTCAAAGACTGCGAAATAATGAAACACTAACCCACACACAAACACACGGTCGAGAGGTACAACAAGACTAGAGAGTCGTTAAGGCTTTTATCTTCTGGTTGAAGGAGAAAGATCCACCTGACATCCCAGAGGGTGCTGATCAATCATGGCCTGACTGGTTCAAACTGTTTGCGCTGGATTCCACATCTATCACCATCCGATGGAGCTCTGTGTCCGACTACAGTGCCGAAAAAGAGAGAGCACTTTCAATTAGGGCATGGCGAAATAAATTCACATCACTTGATTTATAGTGCACGACTAATTACACATGCTTTTTTTTTTTTTGGTTAATGCTTTAGAAGCTGGGACCTTGTACTTAAGGAGGTTATTGTCTTATGTTAAATGGCAGGCAGTAACACAGGAGAAGGCAGCGAGTATTCATGTCCTTTGGAAAAGTATTTTTTTTCAGTGAAAATGACGGATAACAGATGCTTTGATCTTTTAAAAGAAAAAAGCTTTTCGTTTCATAGACATCTTAGTAATTCTAAACGTAAAAATCTTAAGCGTCAAGAAAAAACATCATAACGCCTGCAAATCATAGATAAAAAGAGTTTTTACATCTCAAACATTTGGCAAAATAATATTCTTAAAAAAAAACCTGTAACTCTCATGTTTCAATGATGGATTTTGCATTCTATCTGTAAGGGTAGATTATATCATTTTTTTAAATGTTGCCACTAGCCTCTACCTCAGGGGAGGATGGGAAGGCTTAACAATAGGTACAAGCTACAGGCTGATCACCGGGCCACACTGCACCTCATGAATATCATTAACTGTGTGCAGTATTTGTATTGCTTTGGGATTACATCTAACCCTGTAATGTAGCCCAATTGTGATTTTGGACATGAAAACATGTAATAAGATAATCATATGTAAAAATACAAATCACCTTGTGGCGTTAAACCATCCCAGTTGGTTGGTTCATGGAGAGTAAGTAGGGAGTCTCTTTTTTTTTATCCTCACAGGGCCATTTATATAGTTTAATCCAGTGCTGTTATGAGGTTATGTGTGCATAGTAGAATAAGAAAAAGAAAAGACTAAATGTGTTCTGCTGCCTTCTTACAAACAAATTGGAAGCATTTTATCCCCATTTAGCTCTTTAATTTGTGGTAAAATTGGCAAGAACTTTATTTATCCATTTAAGCACAAAAGTATACACCTACGATGTTAACTTGCTTGTATCTAAGATGATAATTAATGCTATCAGGGTAAAGTTGAGCACGTATTTAGTCAGTCTAAAGTACATACTATAAATGAGAACATAACGTACAGCAACTACAAGGAGGCCGGCTACCCACAGCAGCAGAGGTGCCAGGAGAAGGTGTCAAGTTGGGAATTTAGACACGTTTTCCATTAGTGAACCTAAAAGGATTTCACACTCTCACTTAAGACTGTCTACACCTCCCATTAGGTGCTAGATCTAAGATGAGGGATGAGGACATGATGTTGGTATAAAGACAGGACCGTCCACAGTGATGAATAATGAGGATTTCCTTGGGAGATTCTTGGCAGTGATTAGCTCTCACAAAACATACAAAAAATATTACGCATTCGTCATCAATTGTGTCTCGTATATTAATATCAAAAGACATTGAAAGTTAATCCTGAAATGATCACATATATATATTCCTGTGACCTGTTAATTGCAGCTGTAAAAATTAATAATTATTTCACAAAAGTAATCAAATCACAAAGGAATAGTTATCTAGCATTCTTTTTTTCTCAGATTGATTAGGATATGGGTCGAATTTTTCTAAATTAATTTTAAGGCGTACAGAATTATCTTTACAAAATTACACAGACAAAAGCTTTAGCCACATAAGTCGGTGCCTTTACCTGACCAGAACGCAATTTTTCCACTAAGGAAAATGTTCATTATCCAGATTTATTTTCTTAGCTTCACAAGTTATTCATGATGTGTGATTTCATTTTGAAAAGCACCACTAACATGTAAAGTTGCTGTAAAAAAGGTTTGGATTAAAAACCTGCGCTGACACAAACTCAAGGTTCCACTCTGACTGAATTTGAGAGCTGCTGATCAACCCCCAGTTAAGGCCAACTGATTGGGACGGAGGTGTCAGTGCAGAGCTTAGCTGGAGGCATAAATGCCACACTCCTCTTTAAGTGAGATGAAAGAATGTTCCGCTTGATACGTACACCTTCTAAACACTTTGACTGAGGTGATCGACCAACCCCCAAAGACGTGCGGTGACAACAGATGATCTACTCAGGTAAGCAGCATCTTGCTTTTCAAAGTGCTTTACATTGCAACTCATCATAAGAGGTTGATTTCAAAGTCACTGCTAGTCTGCAGCTCAACTCGACAGATTTCCTGCCCATGTGGATATATGGCGAAGTCACGGATGTCTTGGAGGCACAGGTGATAATAGGGCCTTAATCGCCCCGCTGGTTCTGCTTGTCCCTCTCAATGTCACATATCCGGATGAATGTGGTAAATATCAGCCCATAGTTGGAATAATGCCACTTTATCTGCTTTTGTCAGACCAAGGTCTTGGTCACAAGAAGTGGGTTAAAGATGAAAGGTGTATATTTTATGTGCAGTTTTTAAAGCCAGTGTACTGTATAATCACCAGGTTAATACTATTTGGATAGCGCAAGTTTGAAACTCTTGGATTAAAAATAAAGCTGAAATGCATATTTTTGCATGCAAGATGTAAAGACTTTCTGAAAGAGAGGCAGCAGCTCTGAGCATGATTAGCGCTTTCAAAACGTTCAGGTTATCAGAGTTTACTAGTGTAGTGATCCATCCCTCGGTCAGAGGATTTTTGTTCACCAGTAAATCTAAGTGATCTGAGATATGACAAAAGAAGATATGGTTGCATTATATCAGGTATGTGCTGATCACTGATAAAACCTAAAATGTATATATCTCCATTCTTATACTGTTTTTATCACATTTTTTTAATAAGATGCAGTAAATCCCAAACTCCCTGAACATGATGCTTTGACAAAGAAGGCTTTTGGCAGAAACATGGCGCCAACATCCCTCCTCTTACCCTTGACTCTACTGCCTCATCCAGCCATGCCATACCAGCACCCCCGCTGTTCAATACCTTCTCATTTGTCATGTATCAAATGCAAACTTCAATGCACTGCCCTCACATATGCTGTGGAAGACGGAGTCTGATGCTCTGGCTGCTGTCCAATCCTCAGCTGAATAAACACAAGGGCCATTTGCAGGTTGGCAGACACTGAGATGTTTGTCTTTCAAGGCAATCTACCTCCCTGCCTTCTCTCCAGTTCACCTCTTCTCTGTGAAACACAAAGGTGAAGAGTCGGCAAGAGCTTACAACTGAACGAGTCACTATGATCTCTGCACGCTGGAGACGTCAGCTGCTGTGATTGCCAGAGAAATATGAAACATTTGGTTGTGAGAGAACTGACGCGAAAGAAAAAAAAAAGGAAATAAAAGATGGCCTCTTTCAGGACATCACATCAAAGGCAGTAAATCAAATAGAATGAAACAGATTATTTAGAATAATGAATTAACTGATTAACACATCTAATCTGCAAAATTAGACAGATTGAAATAGAAAGTAAATGTTGATACTTGAGTTAATTAACCGTTTACACAACTGTAGAAAATCCTGATGTTCCATAACCATATCATCAAATGTGGTGATAACCCCAAACTTGCTAATTTGTTTAGTTAGTTTGGTTGTAATGGAAATGTATGTGCTGCCTGGATTAAGCACCAAAGATCATGGCTTTCATCCTCAGTCTTGAGTGGTTGGTTTTAGAAAAGAAATGCACTTTGATCTAAGTGGCAAAAGTTTTTTTTGATGCAAGATGAGATTATTTACAAAGACACGAAAAACACAGCTGAAGCTAGACAGTGAATAGCTTCACTTAGCACAATAGTGGGAAGTGTCAAAACAACTAGCTTGACTTTGTTCAAGGCAGTAAAATCTACCTATGATGTCCTATGACGCTCAATGATTAATGTGTTATATGGAATTTGTGTAAAAATGCCAAATTACCTTTTCACTTGTGGTCATTTGACGCATTGTTTATTGGCAGGGAGGTGTTAGCAGGGAACAGACTCCGGGAAATTAATCTATAAAATCTTATAGCAGCCAGACTGGCTGTGTTCAGCTGTGGCTTGTTTGAGCTAAACAAGACAATTTGCTGCAGGCTGTAACTTCATATTCAAAGAACAAACTTTGAGGCTGACATTAATCTTCTTATCTAATGCTGTGTGTAAACAGGAAAGGGTCCCGCCACATTTCTCAGCTGACCATCTCACACATATCGAATGGAACAAATGCCCACAGATTTTCAATGATGAAGTGCTTCCTTCTTAAAAATGCGAGAGGTTGCTTCTTAAGAAACATCACTTGTGGGTGTATCCAGAGGTCAAAACTGCAGTTGGAAACAAATAAATATATTAATCTTAAAATGCTATTTACTAGTTCAGAGTTTTAATATAGTCTTGTGGAACATGTAGGTTGACAATATTTCTGAATGATCTTGTTTTCACTCTCCTTTTTTGACAACATGGCTGCCATGGTTTCAAATGGCTCAACAGGTAATAATGTTCACAACAAGTTGAACTTTACAGCCTGACACATCCAATAGAAGTGACACCTATACAACACCCCATAAAACAATTTTTGTCAGGATTAGCGTTAGGATTTCAATTTCTCAGCATATTTGCTCTGGTGGTGTGGTGTTAGCACCGTTGCCTCACAGCTAAAGGGTTCCTGGCTTGAATCCCAGCTGGGGCCTTTCCATGTCGAGTTTGCATGTTCTCTCTGTGCATGTGTGGTTCACTATTAAGAAGTTCCATTCTTTTTTTTTTTTCTTTTTTGGGAGCAAAAAAAAATAAGAAGTTCCATTCTGCCAAACCGGTCAGGTGATGTACTGCTCTCTGCCCCTTAGTTGTAGACGCACTTCTGTGATGACTTTGCACAGAAACCTATATGTCCCTTAACACAACACGAAGAATATTGTTATTCTTTGAGTATATTTCCTAGTGAGTGTGAGCGTGCATGGTTGTTTTTCTCATATGTCTCTGTGTGTCCCTGTGATGGACTGGCAACATGTCCAGGCTGTAACCTGCCTCTTGCCCAATGACAGCTGGGATAGGCATAAGAAGCAAAGCTTTTTTGTGTTGGAGACTGAAGGGGTAGTGGTGGTCTCGGGGCTTCCAGCTAAATGTCTAACCCTAACCCTTATCCTAAACCCAACCATAAAACCATTTTTTTAATCTCAAAAATACCATTGAAGCTGTGGTGCCCACTATTTAGTCCCTTCAAAAATGCACTGGACCCCATAAGTATAATAGCTTCCTAATTTTTTTGCCTGGTGAATATAGGAAAAAAAGAGTGCACACACATAAAGTGGCTTACAATTTTAGATTCTTTATCTTCAAATGACTACATTTTGAGATGTCGACCAGCATAACTATCACACACCTTAAGACTGTGCATAAATGTTTTAGCTTTTTGGAAGAAGCAAATGGGCTTAGTTACCAAAACTGTTTGTCTTTTATGAAGTAGAGCATCTGAACAATGACCTTAAAAAATCTGCACTGTAACTGTCAGCACTGAACAAATATGCAGATGAAGAATATTTAAATGTTTGGTCTTATAATTACAAGAAAAGTTGTTTACGCAGCATCACATTGCTTTATATACAGCTCCATTTAACCGTCTGGGGGGAAACACGGTCAGTGGAAGCCACAAAACTTAAAACAAATGCATCTCCTATTGTGTATTCACGGCCTGGCTCTCGTTTAGAGATGGTCTTTCACTGACACAAAAGCAAGCAGGGTCTGCTGTTTCTGTCAATTTAAACAAATAATGATGCAACATGAGTGCTTCCAGTGAATGTGAAATGCACTGTTGAATCACCAGCGGAGTCCCACAATAGTTTGCCACGCATTACAACAGCCAGGACAGGCTCAATATTAACATTTCCTTTGACATGTGGCAAAAGGTTTTCTTTAACCCATGGAGGTTGAATAGGAATCAGTGAATAATAAGAAATTAAAAGGTACAGAGGGCACAGGGGAAATAGTGAGAGAAAAAGCCAAATCCTGGCCTCAGGGCTTAATGTCAGAACACAATGGCCGCCAAGGCAGTAAAGGAGTCAACATTTCTTATTCGCCCCCTCCCCTAGTGCCACCTGCATTACAATTAACCTCATGGCAACCTTGAGGTCTCTGATTAGTGATGGCCTATTGTCTCGAAACCATTAACGCTTGGCCCCCTTTTTGTCCTCAGCACACTCACGTCAACAAATCAAACCCAGTTTCTGTTGATTTTTTTTTTATTACTGCTGAAAGCTAGCATCCAACATGGGACAGCTGACTGAAGGATGACTGCACATAGCTGCTGTAGGTACCTGGGACCCCAGGTAACAGTGAATCTCAGTAGGAGTGTTAGAAGAAGAAAAGCAAATTCACTGACAGCAAAATAAAGCTTGAAAAATAAAACTCTGACCCATTCAATCTTACCGGTGATGCTCAGGAGTCGTGAGAGACACAGAAGTGGGCGCATTCAAGAAATTAAAATCGCACCAGATGTTGGGAAACCCTGGAGGACTGAACAGACACATTAAACATAATATCACCTCATGCACTGGAGTGCAATCACTGGTTCTCTCCAGGGAGCTGTTACACTATGTGTTGCTGCCACAGTTTAAATCTCAAGAACTAGAAAGTAATGCACCCCAGACGGGGGTCGGCCCACTCAAAGAGTACACTTGGGAGCTACAGCAGGCTTAGGAGCTCTGTGTTAAGACTGTGTTTCGATTTGTATTCAGATTAAAAATAAATAAATCAACTCATGCAGTTACATTTGATATCACCCAGGAAATAAACATCAAATCTTTTTATGCACTATAAACCTTCTGCCATTGCTACAGTTGTCTTCCTTGTCAGTCTTTTGTCCCTTCTGTGCATCAAGATAAGCCTCACTTTGGGAAAAGAGAAAATGTTTGCGAGTTAATGAGATGAATGTTCCTTCCAGCATTTAAAGTGACTTCAGAAAATTAGAAATGACCTCATTAATATAGACAGTTGTGGGATACATGTGTGCGTGAATTTAAAAAATAAATAAATAAGTAGCCTATTACTAGTTTACATCACAGAGCTTCACAAGGCTTTGAATGTTGAATTTAAGATGTGTGATGAGGTTATTAAGTTGAATTTGAAGACCAAATTACAGTAATGTCATCTCTATAATCAACTGTAATCACTTTAATTATTACACTGTAATTATTGTAAATATTGGATGTTTAGTTTGTGCGACGATGTGATCATAAATCTTGTTGTGAAGTAAAACATAAATTTCTTAATGCAGTGTCTTAGATCGTGTGTCAGCAGGAGGAGTTGATCAGAGCTTGTTCAGTGAGTGAATTAAGTCACATTCCCCTATTGTGTGTTGTCATCTGTGCCTCTCGGCTCTGTATCCAACACTGTATCCAGCGTGTGGATCTGTGCTTCATTCAGAGGCCCTGAGACAACATAGTCAATAGAATTTCTAAAAGTACACTAATAAAGCATGACTGTAGCATTTCAACATAACAAAACTGAAGACACAATATGAGTTAAGACAATATTATTTCTGAAGAACTTGTATTATTCATTATAACCTTTTCACCAAACCCACAGAACAGGACCGGGCTGTCACCAACTGGATGAACACTTCTCCGTTTGCTATCATAAATGTAACAGTAATCTCACAAAACAGGTATGAAACAGCACAACACTGCATGGGGAAACAACACTTTTAAGTAGCTTAGAACAAACACAACTACTGCTTCACAAATCCGGTGACATAAAGCAAGCTTGGGGGGCTCCACACGGAAACTCCCCCAGCATGCTAAAATAGAGTCCTAAGTTTTCCACATTTTTTGACATTTCAAACGCATCTTAAAATAAAATCACAGTCTCCATACTTTTTTTTTCTGACCGTGTCAAAACTCCTCAGTGATACAGCAAAAGTCTGGAGCTTGACCTGTGAGATCACTTCTGGAGAGACTTAAAGATAATTTTTTCCACCATTGAGCTTACGAATTACAGGTTTCCCTGGCTTGTAGGTTAATTCTCAAGAAGCTTTGTGGTCATCATCAGCGTAGTACTGAAAGAATATACCGATGGCTTATCTAAATGACTTTTATTCTAACTCTGGAACAAAACACTCCATAAACCCTTTTGTTTTTCCACTGTGTGGAACTGTGCGTGGACTGATACGAAATAAAGTCACCTGGGGCCTTAAAACCTTCTGTTAGAACGGACTTGATGACAGTTTTTTTTCTTCAAATGTAAGTGACACTAACAGTACTGATCTTTATCCCTATACTTCATGATGTTAATCACTTCACATGTTAATAACGCAAGAAGGTTCCTGGTTCAAATCTCTACTGGGGCCTTGAAGTTTGCACGTTCAGCCCTGTGCATGTGTGGTTTATGTTAGGTTAAACGGTGATTGTAAATTGAGCAGTGAGGGTGCATGATTGTAAGTTTAATCGAGTGCCTTGCTTGTCCCTGTGTTGGCTGTGATGGACTGGTGTCCTGTCCAGGGCCATCCTGCCCTTACCAGGTAAAGCACGAGGCCCTAAATACAACCTGAGATGAACAACAATGTTACGCTGCACCATTTTTTCTTTAAGAAAAGTGAAGCAGAAAGGCAGAGGCAGTTTGTAAAACCTAAACACACCCCTCGTGTCAGTAGCTTGTAGAACCACCTTCCACAGCAGCAAATCAAAAAGATCAAAGCTTGATGTTTTTTCTGTATCATGTTATCAGTCTTTCACATTGCTGTGGAAGAATTTTCAGCAGTCCAGACATCTAGTTTTTATGGTTGCAAAACAAGTCCAAATCATCACCCCTGAATGCTCCAGACCAGCAAACTGTCAAAGCTTCTGCATTTGTAGAGATACTGTGTTGTATATCTTTTTCATCAAAGCTTGTGCTATCTTATTTAAATTATTTCATTTCTTTTTTATCATGTCCTGCTGCATAAATCCTTAGAACTGAAAGAGGGTGCACTTTCTTTTTCACACGATTGTATTGTAGTTACCATCTACCATTAAATCTGCCATTAAATCCCAGGTGTTATCAAGTTTCTCTCTGTTGAAAACTAAACTGGTTGATAAATTGACTTAGTTTACCTCCTATATGTTATTCCATCTTCATCATGGTCCATGTGAGGCTTGAAAATATAAACAAAAGATTCTCTCCTCCAGAAGAAGACAAACCCATTAAGCATTTAATCCAGCCTGGTCCAGGTGTATCCCTCTGTCCAGCTAAGCAGTTTAACAGTTAAACCATTTATGGGCTGTCTAGTGTGCAGGTGGCAGAGAAACTTCTGGGGCACACCTGCCAGCTGATTCAACCATTATACTACGCACAGCACTGTCTACCGCCTCAGTCCCACGAGGAAGTCTCTCACCATGCAGGTGCAGAATCGAATAAACTGTGATAGATTACTCCAAATTTAGCAATGGCTTCCTCAAAAAGCTCTTTTATAGAGTGTAAGTGATGCAACTGGATGTGCATTTTCCATGCATTATAGAGAACTTGGGTACGTCTCTGAGAAAAAAAGGTAACTCTGGTAAATGTACAACAGTCCTTTTTGTCAATAATGAAAAAGAAAAAATGACTCTCTCCAATGGAGAATGAGTCCTGCCTTTAAAGTCTTTGAGCTCAAAAACATGCTTCCCTTTGCACTTGAAAACATTTAGATGCCACAAAGTTGCCCCTTCGCTTACATGGCTTTATCCAGCCACCATGACCACACTCTGACCATGCTGTTTAAAGACCCTGCCAGGTCTGACCCAAAATAACTGTTCATTGCAAATTTGTGTGAAAAGATTTCTCTGATCCTTAAAAATTAATTATTAAAATGTGTTTAACTTTTAAATGAGATCAGATTTTTACTGCAACTTGTAATAGTCAAATTTTGTTTTTTCATCTGTCATCGCAACCTGGCGTACTGTAAATTATTTAATTGTGATGTTTAATTTTGTGCCTTCCATGTGTTTTGTGCCATTTGCAGATGGAGAATCATCAGGTTTGTTAAACCTAGTCTACTGATTCATGTCCTTTACTTATTCGCATGCGTTCTCTTTTTTTGTGTACATGGACCCGAAAATAACTACATATAGTCATATCGTCTTTTGGCATTTCATGACATTTTTAAGAAATGGGTGTTTGCCAGGTGTAACAGGTGAAAAAGTCTGCAATCAGGACCTGGATCGTGTGATTACCTACTTGACTGTTATCCAGAGTACCCGGGTTCGTCTCCTCTCTGATCCAATGCTTTCTATACTTACATAGGTTTGAAACTTTCCTTTTTTTTCAGTTTGCCACTTTCTTTCACATTTCGGTTTGATTTTAAGAAGCCTTCAACTAAAAAGTATTACTTTCAGTGTTGCGCTGCTTGTCTCAAGATGGACAATACATTTTGCAACATCTCATGAGACTAGTGATGTATTTTAGAAAAAGTCGTCCTTTTTCAGATGCATCGTGACGTGTTGTTTGCAGATGACGTGGGACTCATAACCCCTGTGAGCTAAACTACATTGTAGCTTGTTATAAAAGTGTCTATTTCAAAGCAGAACACGCTGTTTTCCAAACTCTTGACTGTTTAGTTAATAGCTAGATACGACCAATGGTTTGTAAATGCTGACAGCGGGCAAAACTGAAAGGATAAACTTAAACAAAAGCACATAAATGGCAATCCAGACAGGAAACTAATTCTGGTGTCGTAGACGAAGGTCCAGGGTGTTGTACCACCACTACACCCTCAAACTTCACAAATTAAAAACTTTTTGCAATTCCAAAATGCTAATTTACCACAGCTGATAATGACCACAGAAAAATAAATGTATTTACACCCGGAATTCATCCAGAAATATTGATTAATAGTATTCTATTTATATCTTTAGAAGACTGCTTCAGCATGACGCTATCTTCCACAAGATTAATCAGTATTAGAAGTTGTTGTCCAGACCCCCCACGGTTGTAATTCTTTATCCTTGCCTCTTTGTAAACTGCATAATTTATGTAAAGTCCCTCAAACAATCTGTGAAGCAACCAAAAGCAACTTCATGCAAGTGAGATTGTAGATGTGATGACTTAGTGTGCTGAAATTATTGATCCGGAAGAATGAAGATCAAATTGTCCCCTTGATCTTACATAATAAGGGATTGGAGTCTGGCAGCAGGAGCATGATTGTATATCTATATGAATCTTTTATTGTGTATCCATATGGTGAAACAGAAAGATGATAAAAGTGTTTGTTTTTGCTCAAACCAGATGTTGTCCTATCAAAACAGAATCTTTACTTTAAAAAAAAAGGATTAAAAGACGCCTCTTTTGAAATTAAAACCAAGGATTTGAGCACTGCAAAAGAACATTTGCACTTGATTTTGAGGGTTGGTAAATGATAGCATTGTGGGAAGCTGTCACACTCTGCTGCGTTGTGAAGCTTGATTTCAGAAGAAATCCATATTGGTGCATTCTTTCTGAGCCCCTAAAATGAAATCATCATTAACCAACAATGCAAGCCAGGTGTAATGTCTTGGTAAAATATGATACCAGGTGAAGCTGCGAGCCTTGACAGGTCGCCATTTTCGGGCCACTAATTTGGTCTCATTCTGGCAGTAGCAACTCCCAGCACAGCAGCAAGACAATTATATCCAGGTGCAAGGATTTGATTCAACAAATTCTAGGTGGATCATTCCAGCTTGCTTTGAGCCCCCCCTCCCTCCCCCCTCTGCCGTGGTGTCTCTCTTCTGGGCCAGCATTGAACAGATGCCCTTGAAAAATCTACAGCCCTCATGTGTGACTGAGGGCCTTGGCAAAAAGCTGAAGCACTTCCAGAAAACTTGACTGTCATGAACCATGTTGTATTTTATCATAATTGGAGTGGCAGCGACTGAAAACATTCCCCTGAATATTCCAGAAGATAATGGGACATGCTAATGAGCATGGAATCGGGCCAATCAAAGAAATGAGAGAGGAGAAGGAGAGAGGAGTGGAGACGGGAAGGTGCCCAAAAACATAAAAGAGAGAAAGAACAGTGAGACGTGGGGTGAGCTGCGTGCATATGTGATGTATGGCTGTTCTGTCTTCTTGGAACGGTGGTACTGTTGAGTGTAGAATACCACTGTACAGTCCACCTGTCAAAACTGTTGATGCGCATTTGGGGGAAGTATGATTTGGGAGCTCGCACCTGGCAGACTGAGGGATTTCAGACTATGCTGCTATGCCAAGGCACTCAAGCAATGCAGAGCTGATTTCTCCGGTCACCACACAGAAACATGGCAGAGGGCACGTAAATATCAGCACTTGCCCCAGTGAGAGTTGTGTTAAATTTGAATCTTTGATGGATGCTGTTTGGTATCTAGTAGTTTGGTCAAGTTAGATTTATTTCTACAGCATAGATTGAGGCAAATTATTTGGAATCAAACTGAGATGCAGGTGTAAGTTCTTGATGATTTGCATTAAGAATTAAAGCGTAAGTCCTTTTAATAGATAATATTACTTGAGGGTGAGCTTATAGAGGAGCGTCTTATTACAAATGCTACACTGTATCTGCACCTTACAGCAAACTCTGTCATCAGTGACACACTACATCTCAATCCTGTGGACAGCTGATTGGATTTACTCAAAACTTGGGCTGGAGAAAGTCTCACGCTGAGAGTAAAATTGACTTAGGCCTGTATTCAGAGTGAAAGATGAAGGGCAACCAGTCTTATCATTCTCCATCCCGTGTCTCCCTGCAGCCCCGGCATACTTTCCATGCGTTATTCCTGAGAATTTTTCTACTTGTGATGTCAACATCAAGCCAGGATGCAAAGTCAAGGGAGGTACAAGGAGTTGAATCAGAAGTGCTGCCAACATTTTATGGCTTTGGAATCTATGTTCAGATGGATGAAAGATCAGTGGAAGACATGCACGCCAGAAAGCTTGGTGAATGGTATAAATCGAGATGGATCTTAAGGCTCGTGTGATTGAGTTTGCAAAGATTGGCAAGATTTGGGAAACTTAAACAAGCCTTTTTTCAATGCTGAGAGGATTTTGACTATAAGGTCCGATTTGTGCAGGCAGCAGCCTACGAGTATAAAACGAACTTGTAACAATAAAACAATCTACATGTTTTAAATTAAATGACATTCTAGCTAAATTATGATTCCAATTCATGTGTTCAGAGTCTCTTGCTGCAAAGATTAAAATTTCATTGCGTGCTGCATTTATTTGATAAAGCTTAACAGCGTTTCTCAAACTGTAATATATAAAAATGCAGACGGTGTAACCAGGGGGCTGCGTATAATTTCATTCCCACTGCATCCTCACTGGGGTGCTGGTTCTCAGGATTCAGCCAGAACACAAGCCTTTATTTGATTTAGGGAACTCCCCCTCTCATGAGCCTCCTCTGCTCATGAAGTGTCCCAGTATGGAATGTCTGCATTATTACACTACTGACAGAGATTGATGCTTCTCCGAGCCATCTGCACATGCAACAATCCTCAACTTGAATGAACTTAATTGCAGACAAAGGAGAGGGGAAAACAAGGCTTTTTTTTTTTAAAGAAGAAACTAAAACTAATTATATCATTTTGGATGTTGTGAAACATATGTTTTGAGTAAAAAAAAAAAAAAAAAAAAGAAAGCTTTTTAATGGATGTTTGAGATTTTAGTCCAACATGCCAGTGGTGGCTGATGTACTGATAAGCTGCACATGGTCGTGTCTGGCTTGGGTTGTAGCAGAAGCAGCGGAAAGTCACTAAGTGATATAACTTTGAAATTATTTACGCGTCAGTCGCATATCATCAGTATGATACTCAAATCTCCCAAATAAGGTATTTAAATCATTCATATGTACTATTGTCCAAATGTATACATCAAAACATTAATAAATTCATTTTGTTTTAAACAAATATTGATTAAATTATAATAAAAACAAAAACACCGCTAATCTATATCCCATCTGCTTTAATATTAGCAGATATGTGTTATGAACAAAAGCTGCAGTGTCTTCATACAGAGAATAACTCAGACAGGATAAACCGCTACACCCTTACAGTGCGTCGCCCTTTTGTTTAACAGGGCTCCGGATCAGAGAACTAATCCCCCACACTCGCCTTGGTTATAATTAACTTGCAGTGCTCGATGCTAACACTATTTTAAAGATGTGTTTCTATGGACTCTAATCCTGTTTCATTCCCTCTTCCTGTGTGAAGTACAAAGAGGGGGAAAAAAAGCAGGGTGGCTGAGTACTTTTTGTGTTCGCCCTCCTTGGGCTTCATAGTGAGTTTTATCATTTCAGTATCACAGGAAATTATGACATGAGCACATTTACATAAACAGAGTTTGATCTTCTCCGGTTCAGATTGAATTCATGAAATGCTTGCAGGAGAAATATTTAAATTCATAAAGCGCATTGCTGATTAGAAAGTGTGACCAGAACGGGGGAAAAAAACACTTTACTTTATTCAAGTCAAATCTCAAATTGTCATAATTACAAAAGCTAAAGAAAAAACAACAGAGCTCTGAAACATTTTGATTAGAAGCTTTACTGTGGGCTTAACACATCAGCCAATGAATTCACATTAATAACAAAAAACTTCAGCTGCATTAATCAAAACATAAACAAAACCAGCAGTGTAGTGACAGTTTAAACTGTGAGAATCAATTACAGATTGAGACTTCAAGCATAAACTGGTTATTTTCTGAGGGGAAAAAAAAGAAAAAAAAGGACAAACTATGGAGTCATTTTAAAATAAAGTATCACATTAATTTCAGAAATGGCTGTTTTTTAAACATCCATCTCTCTTACCATTGAGAAGCATCACGCAGCCACTTATCTGTGTGATGACGGGCTGTAGCTTTCTCTGAAGAGATGACAGATGAACGCTTGCATCACGCCAGTTTGGAAACAACCTTTAGCCAAGAGTTCAGATGGATGAGCACTTGTCCATTAGACACAAACCACTCCTGTGAGTTGCTTTATTTCTGATGACTGTGTGTGGATGCAGTGCAGGGGGTTTTCATGCATTTATTTGATTTATTTTAGATAAATGGTTGAAGACAAATCATATAATCCTAAACACCATAGTCCTACATTACTTGGCTGTGAGTGAACACTCATGATTTGACATTGATACAGTTGTAATAAAATTGCTATTAATCCAAGCCTTGCTGTGTATGTTCCACCTTTAATGTCTTTGGTGTATGCAAAGTTTCAGCATACATTTTTTTTTATTAAGCTATCAAAGCTGCTATAGCAAGTTCCTGGTAAGTCATAAAACACCACCGCACATTACTTATAGAACAATACAAACACTGTTGTTCTGATATTGAACTTCATTTGGCTCCAACACGCAAACATCCACAAAAATTTCATCTCCGGCCCTATCATTTTTGCCAGTTTCCAACCTTGTTAGTCGTTTAAGGCTTTGCTGTTTTTTCAGAACTTGATCTCGTGTTGGGACCTGACCTTTTGAGAGCGCTAACATTTCATTTGCCCTTTCACTTGGAGTGGTTTCATCATAGCTCAGTGGCACAGGACTCTGCATAGTGTTCAAGCAATACACGTAGCCACGGTTTTTAAATAAAAACGCATCTTTAGAATGCTTTATGAACAGATGGAAGAGAAAAATCTCTTTTTTTTTCTCTTTAAAATCTAGCATCAACAAACACAGAAGAAGGCTTCCTGCGTGGCAGTGACACGTTTTATTTTAAAAGTCTTTATTAATGCAACGTTATTCAAACACATTTCAGTCTGGCAATGAAAAAATGCCATAAGTGGAGGTAAAAAACCATTTTGCTGACGTTACCTCATCCAAGAGACAAGCCTCTGACACTGCAAGCCTAAAATCAGGTCATTTGTTGTTTTCAGACTGCCCTCAACACTCACCATGTCCCTCTGTGTGAGCAGATATGAAACAACACATACAGGTGCTGCAAAAACAGCTATTTTTTGCAATTTTCTTATGTAAAAAAAATGTTTTGTTTTTTTTAAATTTCCTGGCTTTTAACTGTTAATATTTTGATACATTTTTCTCATCAGTGTGAGGATTTTGGCCAGAATTGCGGTATAATTTTCCGTCGCAGGTGGAAACACCAATTAGTGATTAATTGGAGGGGGATGGAAAATAATAAACAGCAAACACCTGGACCAAGCAGATTTTGGGCCAATTGTTATCAATCAAACAGTGAGTGAGCAATGGGCGACTGCGAGAAATTGAAAATACACGAGATATAATCCTGAAAATGCGGGATGTTTTATTTAGAAATCAATATTAGCGGACAAATCGAATGATCACAGTTGCAACTGTCAAACGGTTGGTCACGCTGTTTGGAGTAGATGGATTACTCGTGTCAGCAAAATTTAGAAAAATGTCAACAAGCTGCATTAATACAAACAGAAGGATTGTGTTTCTTTTTTTTTCTAACTTCATATAGCTTCTACAGTACGCTTTGTTTGTGTTTGTCCAATTATTCATGCACAGAATGGTCTTTAAGTCAGCCTATGTTTTTCTTTACCCTTCATTTTGACAAATAATAGGCTTTAATAGCTTGCGTCATCTTCCACCATCTCACTTATTTGTAGGCTAAACTCTGTGCCAACACTTTAGAGAATATCAACCCCCCCCGGATGCATTTATGATTGGCACAGAGGTGCTTCCTCACCATTTCTTCACATCCCCGTCGAAGGAGCACAGAGGTCACTGCAGCTTCAGGGAGCAATGTGACACTGTTACATCACAGATTTTCATCTATTCTCACCCAAACCACACTATATCACTCACTTATCTGTAACATCAAAGAACATCAGTGTCAAAGACATAAAATCGAGCAGTGACATACTTACAGGACCCAGCTGCTGCACACAGGTCGAGCCATGTGCTGTACATCGGTGGCTCGTTGAGAAGGATTTGCTACATCTCACTTAGCTGATCGTTGTTTGGCATCTTCCATAAAGTAAAAAAGTTTTTTTGTTTGTTTGGTTTTTTTGCTATTGCTCACAAATGATGCAAACCAGGTCCCCCTACAGCCAGCAGTCCTCCATCTTTTATGTTTTTATGGCCAATCATGTTTTAATGAAATGTAACATGTTGCCAGAGTTTTCTGCATCCCCCCTCACTTAAAGTGTGGACCCCTAAATCCATCCTCTGACAGCATTATGGGTAATATCCTGCCTGCTTGGGATGATATGTACACTCGGTGTAGTCATACAAACACTCCCACACAGACAGACACATTCAGCTTCCAAGTCTTTCCTGGCTCCCATCACCACTCGAGTTGCATTTCCACCTGTGTCCCGCTGATGCAGCTGGTGAAAAATGCTCCATGCCAGGCACACTGTTATGATGATACCTTGCCTGCCGCATTTCGTTTGCCAAATTCTAGTTTTAGTCATTCCCTTTTCTGCGATGCACGTATAATTATAAACGAATGCGCTGCAGAGATGTGGAACATGATCGAGGCGATGCATCATCTAGTACCCGTCACCAGGATGCTGTTGATGTGTTAAGCTATGTTGTGATACTGCAGATAAGATGTCCGAATGACTGCAAGGTCAGTAAAAATGTGAAACAAAAATATGTTTCTGACTGTCTACGTGCTTCCAGCAAGTCGTAACATTTTACCACAGGGATTAGCGTTTTGGCTCGAGGACTACGTTACAGTCCTGTGTAATTCTAAATGGGCTTGAGATCAGGGAAGAATTTAACAAAAATGTATGGAAAACGGTCAAACGTTTACACGGCAAACACATATACAGCTGCAGTGTGCAGCGCTCTCTAATGATAGATCTATTATCAGAATCAAGCCGAACAACAATGAGCCAAAAACCATAACAAAGCACCAAATGTTTGCTGAGAAAAAAAAAGAAAGATAGATATCAACATAGCTTTGAGAATAGCTGCAGTTAGGATCCAGGGGAATTGTGATCCCAGTTTGTTTCATTGCACACGTTTTCCTTCTGGAATGATTGACTCACAAGGGAGGGAAGAGAATGAAATCCATTTTTATTTAAAGTGTTGGCACTCAAAAAAAAAAAAAAAAAAGGCAAGCAGAACAGCTTATATTTATTGCTCCTTGTCTTTTAAAAATATTTGAATAGCTTGGGCTACAGCCCAACAGGAAAAAGACAAAAAAAGAAGACATGCAACCCAAAGATTAAGTGGTTGTGCAGAACGTAGTGAGCTTGTTTGATTTGCTAGTGCAGTGTTAACGTGTAGTAACACAGCTTGATGTTTAAATTTCCAACCTCTGCTCTAGGTTCAGCTCTGTGTGGAATTCAAGAATGTTATTGTTGTGTTTTCGTCAACCACGGCTGCCATTTTTATCAGCAATTTCTGTTGTGTTGACGCTCTGAAAGCTTACTTTGTGACTCGAGCACAGACTAGAAAATGAAGCATGAAATAAGTCCCGAAGCGCATGTTTTTTCTTAACAGTGGGCTTCTTATGTCCAAATAGTCGGAAATAATTCTGATCTGCAATTAGTTTACAGAAACAACCACATATGCAGGACAATAGTGAATGGGCTCTCATGGGCTCATTGTTCAATTCTGTGCAAACAAAAGAGTGTGCAACAGGATGGAGGACAAACATCCATTCATATTAGGCTAATTGTTGTTTAAAAAAAACAATTGAATCTTTGAAGACTTGGAGTCATGTTTTCCTCCAGGCCACCTTCACTTTGACAAAAAAAAAGCATTATGGATCAGTGGAAATCTGTCACTGATTATCTTTGGCTGGTCATCCTTGTTGCGAAATGAGGAGTCATTTTCAGACTCATCAGATAAACAGATGTCGACAAGCTGCTCTGCAAGCGAGAAGACCTCTCTATTGAACAGTGCATTAATGCACCATATGTATCACTTTTTTTGCTTTTGTTTTTGGAAAGCCTATTAAATCAAAAATATGGCTGAATGATGAATTCATTAAAAAATGCTCTGATCTGAGCTCCACCCAAGTTAGAAGGATCATATCTGGAGCTCCCATCAGGTCCCATGATAGGCAGTGTTAGCGCGTGAGATACATCTTTATACTTTTTAACTAACAGGGCACACATTTACACATTTAGGCCAAATCATATTTCAAGCTGTTTTTAAAAACCGGAGTGGCAGGGAAAAAAAAAAGTAAGAATTGGCCCTTTAATTGAATTTTGAACGCATCAGCAGAAGTTGGACCCGGAAGTTCCTGCGCTGCCGGATCCATTTCCTGGTTTTTAAGTGCCTCCAAATAAGCGCGGTGACTAACCAAATATACTGTTTGATCCGCGCACGCGTGGATCAAACGTCTTCCTACGGAACAAACAGATATGAGGCAGAGTGTTTGTTTTCGGAGAGGCAGCAGAGGTGTGCTATAGTCCCACCCTGCCGCGGAGCGCTAATTGGAGTGGCCTCATTTAGCAACACGTCAGGAAGGGGACGCGACAACACCGTGTCAGCGCCTCCACAAATCTCCTGCACGGCCTCGACTTAATAGCGTGTCAGACACCACAACTGATGCGATGGGGGTCACCGTGCGCCTATGCTTCACTATAACGAACCCTCTGCTGCTCCAGCGCTGGCGCTGCGGTGGCAAAGCGGAGATTAATGTCCCAATCAGTGATGTGGTTAAATAAAAAGAGCAGCGAACTACACGAGCTCCGCGCTGGATTATGACGAGGCAGGGAAAATGGGCTTAAAAAGAAAAAAGGAAAAAAAAAAGAGTTGTTTAAGAAAATAATGATATTTTTCGCAACAGTTTGACGTTCCTTTCCAAAAGATTGATTCATTCTGCTTCAAAACAAAACGCCAAGTTGCCCCAGTGCAGCTTTGATCCCTGTGGGCTGCACATGTGGAGGCCCTGTGACCAACTCACAGTGCACATAAGAGCTGTGGTTAATAAAGGATAAAAATTTAGAGACACTTACAGGGACAGGCAGTAAATCAGGAGACGTCAGAGTTTGTGCCAGAGCGCGTATGGGCTCTTGATGAGCTGACATTTTAATTTAAGCGCGAGTCCGTTGGACATTTATGTGGTGATAACATCCCATATTTACATTTATAAATACATAATTACATAAATAAGACTTTCTTGCTGTTTGCTGTAAGCCCAAAGACAGTAAAAGGAAAAATGTAGGAGTTGCGCTTTAAAACTTCCAGGTAGCAGAGGTGAATCTCTGCCCACCGTCCAGTATCAATAACCCTTTTTAATTCTACCCCTGGATTATTATTGTTTGCTAACTTAGATGTTCTCTGTGGGATGGATTGCTCCATTACCTATCAGACTCTGGCAGTGAAATATTTTTATGGCTGCAAATAAGACATGGTTTCTTAGAGGCGTTTTGGAAATGTCTGCGCGCCAGTAAAGTAAAGTGGCCTTGACTTGAATTTGACCTTTTCTGTTCGAGGAGTCTTCGAGCTGAGCAGATGGGGACTGTAGGTTAGCGGCGAAGGGGAGGGAGGGAGGGGGTGAGGGGTGCAAGTTATTTGATGACTTGCAACTGGGGGTATTTTTTGCCTTTCGGAGTTTGCCTAAAAATAAATATCACAGGTCCTTATCTGCCGGAAAGTCAATGGTTAAACCCCAACTGCAAATGTTTAACTTATCGATTTAGTTCTCAATGAATGAAGGCAGCTGAGCGTGCAGTTCAGGGCGCTGGCGTAAGAATGGGCAACTTCATCCATCAAGGGGCGGCGGATTATAGTTTAGGCTCCACGTGTCGAGAGTGTGTAGATGCTGAAAAGGGTTCCTCCAAAAGTTGCGTGTACCTGCACATCCGTATCTTAAAGAGCTGCGTCTGAACCGTGTGGATCGGACGGGCCCCCAAACAGAGCCCACGAAATGCAGCTACTTCTGCATGTGACAGAAATACCGTGTTTTTTTTTTGTTTTTTTTTTTTAAACCTGATCGCCCACGTCCACGCACCGGATGTTGTTTGTTGTGAAATAGACAATTCAGACTTTTCAAAGTGTGGGTTGAAAGTCTGTGCCACCGCGCTGTCTGAGATTTGACGCGCAGATAAGCTGCCGAGTGTCTACCAAGGTAACGCAAACGTCAGGCTCGGTTTACTGGCCACAAGTGCTCGCGATAAATATTCATGATGCTGGCGCCTGCGCTCCCCCCTTCCCTCCTCACACACACACACATCTGAGCCGCTGTTATTTCCAGACTTGAGCGTAAATACATTTGAAGTGGATGTTTTTCCTGCGCTCCTATTTGATCTGGAGTCACCGGCGGCGAGATATAGCTGCAGCCTGTCGTCAACACATCTTTTACGAGCATTTTATTTTCTTCACAGAGTTGTAGGTTCATGGTAAGGTAACACGACAGAACCATAAAGCAGAAATTAAACGGCACAGTCGAGGCCCATACTTTGCATTCTGTGGCACTGGCGCGCTGAAGGAGCAGCGTCTGGCTGCTCCTCTGCTTCGCTCTTCAGCAAGAAAGAAGAAGAGGAAGAAAAAAAAAAGAAACCACATTCAGGAGAATAAAACCCATGATGAGGCAAATGAGCATGAATCCAAACAAAACTCTTAATATAGTCGAGGAAAGCACTTCTCCATCAATATTGGGATCTAAAACACAATTTTACAGACGAAGATTTTTTTTCTTGAGTTTGATTTAAATGACTCACATTTCGACTGGATTTGGCTTTACGTCTCCGTATTCGTCAGTTTGTCTTCGTATTTAAATGGATTGTGTGTGTGTGTGTGTACACGAGCAGCACGAGCCAGCCTTAACACATCCACTTTGATATATTTATATTTTCACAAACATGTGAACGTTTTTTTTTTTTTACCCCCCACCCCCCTATAAAGCTGCAAAGTGACTTTCTCGAACGAATTCGCGCGGCGTGGAGTGCATCAGTGGAGCATCTGCGCATGGACCAGATAGATAGTGTTAAATAGAGTCGAAAAAGTCATTTTATTGCCATCCTTCATTTATCTCCACATGTAATAGTCCGTGAAAAGAAAATATGAATACATTTCAATACATTTCATCAAATCATCTAAAATGGTGGAAGTCGTATTTTGTTTTTGTTTTTTTTTCCCGGGTGATATAAAGGCACGCACGCACGCAGGCAGGCAGGCGGGCGCGCGCGCTTCCTCTCCTGCTATGCGTTGGCTCCGCGTTTATAAGGTTAAAATTCGCAACGCACTCCTTTTTTTTTTTTTCTTTTTCGGAGTCTGACAAAGCTGCAGACTGACAGATCGTGGATCCGTGCACTCTGGCAGTGTTAACCATGATCGGTGGCGGCTGCTGATGTGATCTCTGCCTAATGGGGCGGTCAAGCAAGCTGCAGCCAGGAACAATGAGGGGGCCACACTGACTCACTCCCGGGCTCTCCCCAAATCTGGGTAAATCTGGCGCAACGCTGGAAAGGAAAAATAAATTAGATTCGAAAATTAGATTCCCGAACAATTAAGTAACGCAAAATAGCTTACGCGGGGTTTATACACTGAGGAACAACCTCCGTGATTAATCGATTTAATTTGCACATTACTGGAGGGCAAAGTGTTGGATGTTAATTTTGGATAAACAGAAGATGCGGAAGGCAGGGGGGCGGGGGGGTTGTATTTGCCCGTTATTATCGAGTGTCAGGAAAGTTGTGGCAGTGTGTCTAAAACACAGTAGCTTTAAACGAGCTGATGCATCTCTCTCTCTCTCTCTCACACACACACACACACTTGCAAAAAGCATGCACACACGTGCGCTGCAAAGAGACTTTTGTATGCAGCTAAACGTGCAATAATTTGACCCTAAAAGGAGTACTGTGGGCGGAGAAGGTCCGTTTCGGTTTGCAGCAGATGCTTGTTTCGATGTCCTCTACATATGGAGAGAATCCATTAGTTTCACACAGCACCCATGTTGAGACCAACCCAAACACTACTGAAACCAATAACCTCCAAGGCATAGCGTTATTGTATTTTTTTAATCCTTTAATATAGTACGAAATGTATCCAAACAAATTTTTTGTGTGTGTGTGTATGTGTGCGTGTAAACTAAATTTTACATACGAATACGAGCGCATTTCTCCATAAATACCGATCATTTCTAACATGTTACCGGTCCTTTACATGCGGATAAATATGGAAAATTGAGCTACTTACATGTAATAATACTTCCTTTCAGACAAAGCAATTGACAGAGATTTTTTTCTTTTTTTTTTTTTATATTTATCACGTACATAAACAGATTGACACGAAATTTCAGGCTTTCACTACACGATTTATCGACATGACATTAAATAACAACAATGATACTGTGCTACTCAAACTGGACCTCGGACGAAAAATGTTGCACTGGATAGGCTACAAAAGCACATTAATACTAAGAGTCGGTTAGGTCGACGTGTAGACTGTAGTAATACTGAATAATTCACATTTGGTACACAACTATAACATTCTTTTCAATGAAGTCGCAATATTCTTAGAACCATCTCATTTCTCCATATATCTAGGGACCACATTTCCACAAATTCCCTTAGACTGTGATAGAGCTATTTACAAAATAAAATATTACACTTTTTTTCACCCACCCAGCCCCCCTCCTCCCCACCCCCAACTCGGTGAAATCCTTATATGTACAAAAATTCAGGCTTCTACCCGGAGATAGCATGCTTATTGAGATCTCTTTTTGAGCAGTCTGTCAGTAAAAATAAAGACTCAAAGAAATACTTGAAAAGGGGGGAGGGGGAGGGAGGGAGAGGGGGGGTAAAAGTTTAGCATGGTGGCTGTCCGTGCCTTCCTTTTTGTCCATGCACTTTGTTTCACTGACATTAAGACAGCCTTGGTCGTTTGGGCCCTCCCGTGCTTTTTTTTCAGTCCACGTCGCACAGGCTGACTTTAGAAAGTCCGAACAGTTTGTGTTGTTTTTTTTTTGTTTGTTTTTTGTTTTTTTGTTTTTTTTTAACTCTGCAGTCTTTTTTTCCTCTTTCTCTCTGTCTTTTTTTCCCTTCCCAAAAACATTTACACGTACCATTCATTGAAATTTGACGACAGCGTGCTGTGGCTGGCTGTGTGGTGTACTGCTGAGGCTGCTGGTGATATGGAGTTGCTGCTCTGGTTCTCTGTGGACGGTGATACTATGGTGGGAGGTGTGGAGGACTCGTACCCTGAACTGGCCGCTGGAGAAGGCTGCGGACCCGGATTGGTGGATTCGTGAACCTGAAATAAAGAAGTAAAAAATGGTGAAAAGGATTAAAAAAAAAAATCCTGCTACATGGGGTGTTTTTTTTCCGGGAGGGGTGGGGGCAAACAGCATTGGAAGACAGGGGGAAATTTCGTCAAAACAAATTAAACCCGCTAATCGGACTGTTTTTAGACACGTGCAGAAATCTGAAACAAAGCAGACCCAAAACATAATTATTCTCATTAAGATCTTAATCTGATTTGTCGCTTGGAGGAAAAGGAAGAAAAAAAAAACAGAAGAAGAAGAAAAAAAGTGTCAAAGCAAATTAACTTTCTGTTGAAAACAAAACAAAACAAAAACAAAAAAAAACCAGAAGAAGAAAAATAAAAAACAAATATCTTCTCACAATATCCCACCCTGTAAACAGTTCTATCCCACCATTTCCTGTCAGAACCCAAAGCAACAACAACTTTTCCAAATGGCAGAGTAGCACATATACATACATTTTTTAAAATGGAGTTTTACCTTCATGTGCTTTCGGAGGGAGCTGGGATGTGTGTATGACTTGTCGCACATTTTGCAGAGGTAGGGCTTGTCCGACGTGTGGACGTGCATGTGTTTCTTGCGGTCGCTGCTGTTTGCAAACCGCCTGTCGCACCCTTCAAATTCACACTTAAAAGGCTTCTCACCTAAATAAGGCAGGAAAAATAAAATAAAAATATTCAGCGTCAGATTTTCTTTTAACATCACATTTCATCAGCGCGTCGCCAAAGCATTCAGTTGGTCTTGGAAATACTGAATTAAAACTATTGTCCTCTTTACTTTTACAGCCTTTTTTTTCCAAAAAAAAAGGCTTTAACACACAGCTTTTCTCCACCGTGCTGAGGCTGAAAATTAATTTGATTAAAAAAAAAACAACGAAGAAAAACGCCTCGATTCGTTCCGAGAATTCAATCAATTCAATGTGAATTGCAAGAGGAAAATAATAATGATAACAATAATAAATACTTTTCATCTTAAATGCCAAACCTTTGAAATATTTTCAGTTGACAACTGCACTGAATCACATGTCAGTGAGGAGATTCCAGCTGCCTTACTGTAGTAAATAACCAGCCGGATTGCATGCATGTTTCGGATGAGATATTGTCAGCATTGGTTTGGCTGTAAAAAGCGGTCAATCTGAGCGGTTCTTACCGGTGTGAGTCCTTTTGTGAATTTTAAGATTTTCCGATCGCGCAAATACTTTGCCACAGCCAGGGAACGGACACGGAAAGGGCTTTTCTCCGGTGTGTACCCTGATATGATTTACAAGTTTGTATTTGGCTTTGAATGGCTTCCCTTCTCTGGAGCATTCCTCCCAGAAGCAAATGTGGTTCGTCTGCTCTGGTCCCCCCACATGCTCCACCGTCAGATGGGTCACAAGCTCGTGCATCGTACTAAAAGTTTTGTTGCACGACTTTTTGGGATTCGTCAGCTGCTCCGGCTCGATCCACTTGCAGATGAGCTCTTGTTTGATGGGCTGCCTCATGTATCGGAAGAAGGCCCCTGCTCCGTGGTGTGCGGCCATATTCATGTTCATGGGGCCGTAGCCGTGCAGCTGAGTCGAAGCATAGTGGTCGGATCGCGGGCTTGTAACGTGGCCGTACTGGTCAGCCCGGCCGTACATGTCCCCCGAGAAGCCCAGCCGCATCTGGCTGTTGACCACATTGGAAGATGCATGGCTCGCTGCTTGCTCGTGAAGCCCAGGGAAGAGCAGGTGCCCCGCTGCATCTGAGTGTCCATGTGGCCCTGCGAAACTTCCGGAGGCGAACAGACTGTGCTGTGCCCCGGCGGCATCCCCGAAACCCCGATTTCTAAAGAGAAAGTCCCTGGTGGAGTTGAAAGCCGCCGTAGAGTAAGAGCCAACGTGGGTCGGGTGGTGATGGTGTCCCAAAGCGGCCGCAGCGTACCCGGGCGCCTGGGAGGAAAACGCCGTCTGTCCGGAGCCAATATCGTGGGAGCTGTGGTTTATTTTGAAGGCGCCCATCCCATCCGCGAACGGGTTTATCCCCAGCGCCACTTCTCTCTCTGTGACTTCGCCTGTTGAGTGATGCCGCGAGGAGCCGAAAGTAGTGACTCCTATGGTGGGATACTGCGGTCCTGCGTCCAAGAGCATCTTCAGTCTTGACTCGCCGAGACGACTGAGAGCAGAAATCAAAAAACCACGCACAGATATTCTTCCTCCCCCTCTCTGCTGCTATCTCTTGGACCTCACTGAACTGAGCAAACTCGAATCCACCGATTTTCTGTTTACTTTCTTACGACGCGAGGAATTCCCCTACACCGCTCATCGGATGCACACGCAAAATCATGTATACATGCAATATTGTCTTTTGCGGTTTATCTTCCTGGGGCGCAACTTTCACCTCCTCAGTCAGGCGGTGAGCTCTAGACTGATAGTCGCAATCATTCCTGCAGATAAATGAATTGAAAAGACAACACAGTCCAGCCCTGATGAATGGGAAAGGAGGGGGGCAGTCACGTGGCACCGTAGCGGCTCGTCCATTGGCGGAGCTCCTTCCCCCCCAATAACATGCACTCACCAAATAACAATCCACGGTGCGGGGCCCACGCTTCTATTGGCCTCTTTGTATCATCAGTCCCAGATATTGTGAGATTGCTGACTGTGGATTTGGTTAAAAGGCAAAACAAAAGTTGAGACATGTAATACAAGACCTGGCTTTGCAGAAAACAAAAAGTCAGAGCACATTTTGTGGCCACATTTTGCAGAGAGCTTCAGAAAGTGTCAGATTGTCTTTGTTAACCCACACGGACACATTGCAACAGCAAGCACACCCTTTTGTTGGGTAATTGGTAACGTTTTGCGCAATTAAACACTGACAGACTGACTTGAAGTGTCTGTTTACATTAGATATGAGATCAGTCATTGGACACTGATCTAATTTATTGCACGTGGGACGGACCTGCAGCAGCCAGGGTACAACGTTCTCGCGTGGAATCATCACCTGTGTCAGGTACAGGTATGTGTAGATGATTGGAACATCTTTTCCTCGAAATCCCTTGGGAAGCCCTGCGGTCTGATGCAAAGTCTAACCACTGTCATCACCCTCGAGAGGCCTGCTATTATCCAACTCTCCCTTTCACTTCAAATGGAATCCACACGTAGTTTTGTTGTCTTCCTCTCGCGTGAACTCTATTCTGTAGCTCTGTCTCACACCGATGGAACATCTGTGCTTTAGATTTCCACGCCACGCCACGCTCACCGGCAGCCCGCGTTCCTAAAGCTTACCTTGAATACACAGGCCTGTGTTTGACTTGGATCCCCCACAATTCCTAATGTGTCCATCACGGTTTGGCTGCTTGTGCTCGTGCAACTTGCTCATTCTTTGCAGTCCAGTGATGCGTGGTCTGTGCGTAAAACGTTGTGGGTTGTCGAAGTTATCAAGTGGGATTTGCGGCGCTCTCTGCAGGAACCTCCGGCTGCTAGAGTTCAAAGCCACATGCATATACGTGCCATGCGAACCATTAAAATATCTTCTTCGCTACTAGTTTCCACTCTGCATTCTCCAAATCAGTCTTAGGAGACCAAGGAAAGAGGTGAATTTTTGGTTGTTCTCAACTTAACAACTTTGTCCTTTTATTTAGACATTCGAGTACTCTGTTTTGCAAAATTTTGGAGGAATCCCTCACCAGGTGGAAAACGGTAAGAACGGCATGTTACTGGAAAATAGGGCAGTCAGAACTAGAGGTCATATACTCACATGTGCAACAAGTGAGGCTAAACTGGAAAACGTGTGCCAAGGAGGGAGGAATTACACAAAGCTTTGGCAGAACATGCAGTGCTCCAAAAGAATCCAACATTTAATTTTAGGACGCACAAGATGTAGCTTAATTGAGAGGCAAATAAGAATTTAGTGTCTTGATCCTAATGTGCAGAATTTAACTGTTAACAGCAGCTTTGGGTGATTTGAAGTAAAAGCAACTGAGCCAAGGCAGAAAAAAAACGGCGTTTTATGGGACGTTGCTGCAATATTCAGCGTTTTTTGTTTACGATCCCACACAACTCCCCTGCTTACATGTCTCCAAGAGTGAGTGAGTGATTGCGTGCACAACTTGGACCAGAAATAGCACTACAGAGTTTTGCATTACGCTGGTGCTGTGGTGCCTGAGAATGCTACAGCTGTGAGCAGCGCGTAAAGGCCTTTTAATAAACGTCTTAGGGATTCGTCTCATTTCCAAATATTGACTCAGATTCTAACGTGCTGGATACGACGCTGTCAGCGAGGGTCTTAACAAGTCAATTCGTAGAAAACACCTAACACTTTGCACTTATTTAGCTAATTTAATACCGTTAGCAGTGTTGAGTGCTTTGGTAATCATGTTAAATTTATTAATTGCAAATATTGCTTTTCACATATTTTATTTACACACGTTCAGTCATAATTAAACAGCAATTCAGTTTTATATGTTTACTGTTGAATCGACGAAACAAGAAGTCACAAGAAGATATTGAAATAGATACCGAGGATACAGTTAATTTGTGTTGTTGCTTGGAACCTTTACACATAACTTACAACCAACCAAGAATTCAGATAATCCTTTTATATATATATAAAAAACATCTAACATTTAACATCACACTCGTTCATAATGCACGTGAACTTTTTAAGGTTATTTACTTAGCATTTCTTCTTTATTCTGCAGCTTTAAAAATAAAGTTGAGTCCAGAGGGTAAAACACAACCTGTTCACACAGTTTTGGTTGTAGAGAGCATACACACTTAAAAGCAGTGAATGTCTCGTGCGACTGTCAAGACAAGAAAAAAACATTCCAAATTCCACCATTAAGATCTTCCAGTGAAATGATCAAAATTTCAGTCATGCAGATTTTATTCGTGCATTGTTATGAACCGAAAGACTATAAGGCGTGTTTAGTAACATCCACGTTTTACTTTACATTTTGAGGCTCACATTAAACGATGCTGTTGTATCGGCTGGTATTGAAAAAAAAACAAATCACAGAGTCCACGGGAACACAAGCAACAGTTGCAGTCAGACGGTTTATAATTCTGAATGCATTTATCATTTTCTGTCAGATTTTTAAATAAAAGCAGAAAATATTCACTGAGACGGAGTTTTATGCGCTGTGGCATCAGATTGTATAACCGATACTTACAGTACACACTCCGTTTATTTTGAACTTAAGTCTGCAGCGGAACCACCTCCTGTGACCCTCATCTGCTGCCGTCCTGGTTCTAAAGCAAAATTACCCCGGATCATGACAACAGGTCCTGTCCATTACATTTTTCCTCCTCGGGACAATGGCCGCGGCTCGCTCTATTCACACATCCGACACACGCGGATCCCACCGGGCAGAGCACGAAGTCAACTGTGCAGTACGCGCTGAGGGGCTCGATGTGTGAATAAGGGTGCATATCAAAGCGCATATTAAAGTTACGTGCTCCGGACTATTTTAAACTCCCACTCGAAGTTCTTCTTTGCACAACTTTTTCTTCGCGACCAGCGATCTTTTGGTGCGTAAAGTTGTGCGTAATTTGTGCGTAAACTTCTCCTGCATACGTTGCAGTGCAAAATGAAGATATCATTGCATTATTTATGATCCACACAACTTTTGTCGTGACAATATGCATACTGTTGCGCGGCAATCTGTTTTGTAATCGCATAATCAAAGTGAGGGAATTACTGTTTCATTGCCGCACAGCCTTTGTTCGCTACCACAAAAGAAAAGGAGACTGTTTATCTGGATCAACTTTTTAGGACTTATTCTACAATAACCTTTGCATAACAACTATTTTTCTCAAGCGTTGCCTCAGGCACTGCGCATGCGCACTGGTTGCTCGCTGTCACTAAGACATTTTTCATCACGGTGGAAACTGTCACTGGTGACGTCAATCACAGAGCTCTGACCAATTAGAGTGCAGGGTGATTGTTTAGCTCCACGGGCTGCAGCGCCTACCATGAATCTCTATTCAGTATCAAAGCGTCCTGCTGCTGCCTCTCAAGCGAATGGGATTCCATGTTGTCTGCAGATAGACTTAACTTTACAAAGTTTTTTTTCTTTATTTTTCATTGCGATTAAAATATATTTGTCATCATCATTATTATTTTGCCTGCTGTCAAGTTATTCTAAAATTAGGAAGTAATGAGCGTGGATGCATTGGGAAGCCCCGTGATGGACCCTACGTTTTCCAAACGGAACACGGCGCTGAGATTAGTTGACTTGGCAGGGGCTCACCACCATCACCATCATCACCACCATACCCCTCAGAGCGTGACAGGCTTCCCGGGGTTCAGCAGCCATCCACACTCAATGGCTCACTCGCACCCTGGGGAGATTACTGCGGAACCCCGCCTGGGGCCGAGTCCATTCGGGCCAGAACACATGGGGCACTCCGCGGCCCTCAAAATCAGCCCAGCCCATCATTATCCCCACCACCATCACCACCACCACAATCATCATATGGCAGGCCACAGCGAAGTGGTCTCCAGTCAAACGGGAGCTTTTGGCCCGGTTCAGGCGACATCGGTCCCCTATTCTATGTCTCACACGGCCCAGGCTCTATCCGCAGGTAGGGATTTCCTCATCCGGAGAGATCTGACAACTCAAGCCATGCCAGTGCTGACTGACCAGACTGCTGGTTCAGCCTCTCACCACGGAATGTTTGTCTCAACAACAGGTAGCTATCCCGGACACTATGGTCATCACCCTGACGCTGGAAACCATACCACCCTCTTCTCCGGACTTCATCACGAGCAGCCTTCGAACGGATCACCGGGTGGCCAAGCACTGAATGGACAAATAAGGTTAGGACTACCTGGAGAAATGTATGTCAGGTCTGATCACTTGAGTCAAGTGGCAAGCTCCAGGGCTGATCCGTTCTCCGCGTCGCCTTTGCATGGCTACGGTGGTCTAAATCTGAACATGAATCTAAGCGCGCACCACCACCACCACCACCACCACGGAGCTGGCGCATTTTTCCGCTACATGAGGCAGCCGATAAAGCAAGAGCTGATCTGCAAGTGGCTGGAGCCGGAGCACTCGCCGAAGAAACTTTGCTCCAAAACGTACAGCACCATGCACGAACTCGTAACGCATGTGACGGTGGAGCACGTCGGAGGACCAGAGCAAGCGAACCATATATGTTTTTGGGAAGAGTGTCCGAGGGAAGGCAAACCGTTTAAAGCAAAGTACAAACTTGTGAATCACATTCGAGTGCACACCGGTGAGAAACCGTTCCCATGCCCGTTCCCTGGGTGTGGGAAAGTGTTTGCAAGATCCGAGAATCTAAAGATTCACAAAAGGACTCATACAGGTCAGTGGCTACGTATTTATACAGGGAAATGCTGTGGAAATGTTGAAAATACGCTGCAATGTTTAAAGTATGTTAGGAAGAAAGTTGTACGATGATATTAGACTATGTTATTTACGTAACATCTAAGCACAATTGCCTTTTGTTTTGTGTAAATTTATTTTCTTTTTTTTTCTTTCAACTTTATCTATTTATGTTAATAGCATTTCAGCATACTCTAATGACACATGGCAATTAATCAGTCTGCGCTCTTGATACTCCAAGACGCAACAGCTATTGACCACCTGTTTGTTAGCAGCTTCGTCAGTGCTCACAAGTTTTACAAAGCTTGGGTTTGGGGATTATGGTACAGCTCACTCAAGCGTTTGACGGTTCAACCTCTTGTTTACACCACAGCACAAAGACTGAGGCCCACGTCATGTCTCATCCAAGTAGCTTAGTGCATGCCAAACATGACTGAGCGGCAAAGTTGGAGAGGTGCATCTTCACGTTAAGTAACTGATATGATGATGTTTTTATTTCTCGTTTTGAAGCCAGATTTTTTTCTTTATAAATGTCAGTGCCTATTCTGGCCATTTTTAAAGTCATGTTATTTCTTTCACTGCTCTTCTAGAAGGGTTGTCTTTAAATTAAAAAGCTTTTTGGATTTGTACTTGCAAATGCGTTTACATCTCCATAAGCCGCCACTAAATAGAGATCAGTTTTATTTTACATTCATGAGAATCCTCATATTTTCCCCCCACATCGTTATGGCTGTGTACTGTACATGATGAAGACATACTTTTGGGATGATCAGGTGTTTATAGCCTTTAGCCAAAGCAACAAGTTGACAAGTGCACTCGTCCAAAATGATTTCCTAACACGTAAGCAATGCTAGCTGCCTGCATGCTGACTGGTGTGTAGGCTGTGCAGCTGAGAGCAGCCTTGATTTAAGTGTAGAGAAGGTGAAAAAACATGTATTGGTGAAATATAATGATTGCCTGGTTCTGTGAGCCTCTGACATGCTGCGGATCTGGAAGGGGAAAAGGCCTCAAAATGTGGAGTCAGGCTTGTAAATTAATATAGTGACTACATTCCTTTTTTATCGGTGGCTGCATGGCGCTCCCCCTGTGCTCGGTTTCTGCACCCCCTATGTATTATTCATATCATTTGCTCACATTACCTAAGTACAAATCTGTTAAATTATTTCTGTGTGTTGACTCCCGAGGGGCCTGGTCTTTGGTATCATGTTTAAAACCTAACCGAAAGTGTGGTTATGACTGGGGCTGCCCCTGGGGTCTGTTCCTCGACGGTTTCTTGTACTACACTAATATCCTTGATTGGCTCTCTCAACCCAACAGCTGAAGGTCAAATTGATATTCAACCCGCAAGTGTAATTAGACAGAGGCAATTACATATTCTCAAAAGCTTTAATCGGAGGAGAAAAATCAGCAGTGGATGATTTCCGTGTAATTTATTCAGATTGTCTTTCTCACTCTCTCTCTCTATGTCTGCCTTTGCCCCGTCATATAATCAGGTAGAAATGCTTATTATTAAAACACAAAATTAGATTCAGTTCATATTTTAGGGATTCGACGAGCAGACAGGAGGTGTGGTGTAGGCTGGCTGTTGAAATGCTTTAATTTCTCATTCCTTTAAGCTGGCTTTAGGCCTGCAGTGCCTGCGCTCGTAGCTTTTCTGCTTTGACGCACTCAGGCGCCAGGTATGAAACCAGGACAGTAGGGGTTCAGACCTCCTGTTTACCCCAAACTTTTGACAGTGTGTGTATAAAAAGTGGCTGTAATTGTGCCAGCTTAGACTTGACGAACAAGTTTGAACCTTCAGTTCCTCACGAAGCTTTTTGGGGGGAGGGGTCATGGTCACTTCACTGTTTACTTTATCTACTATATCTGAGCCCAAATGCACAGATTGTTAATGGAAACAGGAAGGACGTGCACGAATGAGTAAATAAACTAACACGGCGCTCCAGGGTGATTGTGAAATGTCACATTTTTAAGCTTGAATACACTGATTTTTGTCCTTTCGTCTCTCCATGGCCGCTAACAGGTGAGAAACCCTTCAAATGTGAATTTGACGGCTGCGACAGACGCTTCGCCAACAGCAGCGACCGGAAAAAGCACTCCCACGTCCACACCAGCGACAAGCCTTACAACTGCAAAGTGAGAGGCTGCGATAAGTCCTACACGCACCCCAGCTCCCTGAGGAAACACATGAAGGTGCACTGCAAGTCCCCGCCGCCCAGTTCGGGCTACGAGTCGTCAACCCCTTCCCTGGTGTCCCCTTCCTCAGACCTGGGCCGGGAGCCGGGAGGCTCGTCGGTGCTGTCGGAGCCCGTAGGAGCTTCCCAGCCAGCCAATTTAAGCGAGTGGTACGTGTGCCACAGCTCAGGTGCTAGCGGCGCCCAAACACCACCCAGCGGCCACTCCACACCCGACCACGCAGACGAGCCACCTTACAGAAACCCAGAGCCGAGAGACGCGTTTTAGCCTGGCTTAAGTTATGTGCCAGAACACTTTTTTTTTAATTTTTTTTTTTTTTGAAAAGCTTGACAATTCAAAACGGTTTGGCTTTTGGTGCCTATATACCTGTAAGGGGCCCACTGCCCCCACCCCCCATCCTTGCCCCCAACTTTTTTTCTTCTTTTTTTTTTTCCTTTTCAAATTTTGGATAAACCACCAAACAAACACCCGAGCCAAGAGACGCACTTAACTACATTTGGAGGAACAAAAAAAAAAAAGAAAAAAAAAGTGCAAACTTTAAAGTGACGCTAACTTTCAGGCAGATTAAAACAAAACAAAACAAAAAGTGAATATTTTTTTCCAACCTCACATATCCCAAATCGATTGGCTCTGTGCCTGCTGTCCGCCACGACTGGTCCCACTTGTGGAGAGAGTCGTGACATCCTGTTTGATAACGTGGTGCATTATTGTAGACTAAGCATGTTGGTATCAAAATGGTTTTGTAAATTCGAGTTTCGACCTCAATATGTTTTTATTTATTTTTCAATCTGACATTGAAGGATTTTGTAGTATGAACCAAAGTGCATGTTTCAATTCGAGCAACAGTGTACATTTGTAAATTTTGTAAGTTTCGATGTGTTGATGTCGACGATTTTGTAAGGATCTGTCTCAGAGCAGTCTCTACTACAGCAGCTCTTTGTACAAACACTTTATGTTTACATCATTTATACCCCCCCCCCAACCCACCACCACCCTTCATCTGTGCAACAATTCAGCTGTTTCATAAGCCCGCAGTCTTTGGTTCACGACCGTGAAATTATAAATGTTCTTATCAAAGTGGGCATTTTGTGATTTTGTATCATCACCATCGTCGTCAGTGTGTTATTTTTTTCCTTTATCTGACATCGAGCGGCACTCAAAATACGTACCGAACTGCCTTGTAATTTGTGGGTTATTTTGAATAAATCTTGTATGACAAACGTGGAAAACTCTCAGCTGATCAGATTTATGGATTCATCGGACTTTTTGTGGATATTTAAAAAAAAAGAAAAAGTCTATTAAATGTTTACGTGAAGAAAAAAAGAATTAAAATAAATCAATTGTCGTTAGTTTAGTTCAGATTCAGTTCCTGTCCAGATCCAGATAAAACTTCGAAATCCTAGAAACAGAATGTAACAAACATTGATTGTTTTTATTTTCTGAAGTGTGTGTGTGTGTGTGTGTGTGTTTCAGTTAGGGGGCGGTCTACACTGGGCTTCACTTGTGTTAAATCTTACTTACTCAGCTGAGCTGTGGTTTGATGCAGACGTGGGCAGAGTTTGATGAAAAGCTACAATATTCGGGCCCAGACTTCAAAGAGCGTTTTGCACAAAGAGCCATTTTTTTTCACGACGGTGAATCCTCATGGTGAATTAAGATTTCTAAAGCAATAGCCAAGTCAAACTCAAATGATATGGGGCCAAGTCCGAGGACTCAAAAGCCCGCTCTAAAGAATGTAATATTTGCTTCCCATGGGGTAGGAAACGGTAATCTACGTCCTTTATGCTGCAGACTAGAGCAGTATAAAGAAGAAAAATATATTCTTTTGCTCAGGGCCTACTTTACGACAATCAAAGGCGAAGCCGCTGAAGCGCAGTTGTCCCACACCATAATAGACTTGCCTTGCAAGGGGCCCTGAGCTGCTCAATGGATAAATTCAACCATAATCATATTTTAGTTTCTATACAGGAAATACGCACCAAAACAAACAAAAAAGAAAAAAAAGGAAAAAAAACTTGCTTTTTACCTATAACTGCAAATTTCAAATGAGTGGCTTCGGCTTAGATCGACATTGGGATAATTGTCGAAAGAGTCAAAACAGTGGCCCGCATAATAAAATGAAAATAGTGCGAAGAAGAGCGAAAAACACGCAAAGCATGAGGATCCCCTGCTGTGCAGCCTCTGGTGGAGGGGCGAAATTCACTATGGCCTTGACTGTAAAAAAAAAAAAGGGGGGGGGGGGGGGGTAGCTACAGCTCTCTTCGCTTATAGAGTTTGGTTAAGTTCATGACAGTTTGCTCTGTTGCAGTTTGCTCTGTTGCACCAAGTCCTGTGCGTGCAAGAGGGGAACAAAAAAAAAAAGAAAATAGAGGATAGTTGGGTCTCAATTGGAAGAAAAAGTCTTTGAAGTGGGAGTTAATATCGGAGGGATTCTTTTTGGTCGTTTGAACGACGTTGATGACACGGAAAGCCTTTTGTCGCCGATTTGTTGGGCTCCTCTCTATTGGGCCGCCGCAAAGCTTTTAGTTCCAGCCGTCAAAATAGACAAGAACTAACCGAGCGGTGCAGAAACAAAGGCTGCAGAACATTTAAAAAGGTTGTTTAATTGGAAAACAAGCAAGAGGGCGAAGTGAGACGAGAGGTCCATATAAAGCCATTTGGTTTGATCTTTATTGCAGAAGAGAAAAACGGTGTCACTGGAAACCGCAGAGAAAAGTGAAAATGCGCACCAGCGCCAGAGGATTCTGCAGGCCTGCAACGGATTAGTGACCTTTGTGCGTGATGATTTACGAGCAGGTATAAAAATAAAAAAAAAATCCGTGTGTTTCATCAGATATCGAACGGCTGCAGCTTTGGTTGCGAAAGGTCCAAAGAGACCCAAAGACTTGCGCATAGCAGAGGTAAAAATGTGACGACTGTTAACTTTTACTGTCAATCTGGGATTCCCGACGTGCAGATACTGGATATCAGAGAAGATCTTTAACAATCTCGATCCCGTTGGGTTCCCTCATTGGGGCTTCCTAACTGAGTGACAACCTCTGATACCAACTCTGGGGTCAAGAATCAAGAACAGGTGTGTGTGCTTGCGTGGGTTCTTGGGGGGGAAGTGTGAGAGCCTCCACTTGAGCAGCAACAGCGCACAAATGTCTGTCCAATCTAGGAGCAAAGCAGGAAGCTGGTGACCACAATGTAGTTTCACAGGAAATACATATTCGCATTAATTACACTAAAATAAAAGAAGGCTCAATGAAACTGACAAAAAAGGGTGACGAGGGGGTGGGGCGAAACAAAGAAAGAAAAAGAAAATGAATCTATTTCATTTCTTGTAAGAGCCTGTCACCACCACGCTGCATCCTAAGGCTCATTTGAGTGTGAAATATCATTTCTTTGTAAAATAATGGAGGCGGTAATCCGACTTCCGGAAACTGTCCGGCATTATTGAACAAAGCTCCTTTAATAGGGGGATTAGCAGTCTTGGAGTAAAAGGCCCCTCTCCCTCATCACCCCCTCTGTCCTCCACGCCCACCCCACGCTCCAACTCCAACCATCAGCACCTCCAACACCAACCAGGTCATAATTATTTGGAATGAAGTGGCCAAAATTGGCATGGAAATGAAAAAGAAAGGCAGAGAGACAGGTGCAACAGACCCAGCTGAGAGTCGTCACTATGGGACTGGCGTTCTGGAAAAATCTGAGGGAAAGATGGAATTATTTTACTCATTTTAGTGGGAAATCTTTACACAAATAAAGCTGAAATTAGATGTTTGTTTGAATATCTAAAAATATCAGCAGTATTATTGTTATCATTATTATTATTTTTTCTTTAACCAGTTTATAATTATAACGCAAGTTCTTGTACTCGTAAAGGGGCATTACGCTTTATTTACTGGACTTTGATCGAGTGTGCAGAAGGGAGGTCAAAAGGCAAACTATTCACCCTCGCAAGTTAACTACAACCATAAAGCTTGTCACTAATATTGAATATGTTATTCTGATACCATTCCGAGGGGGGAGGGGGGCGAGCGCATGGCTGTGATATATTGGCTACCACGAGCTTCCGTCATAAAGATTTATGACGGCTTTTAAAGCTAAATTAACTGTATTCCGCATATAAAAAGGACGAGGAAGCAGAATTAAGGCAGGTTTAAGGCTGCACCCCTGTGGCAGCTTTTTGCATATGAACGGCAAAAATTCATAAAAGTCACAAAACCTGGAAAGAAGAAGAAAAAAACATCTATGCCAATGAGACCTTATAGAGCGTCTCCTCTCCCTGCACACACACACACACTCGCACACACACACACACCACCCACCCCACCCTCCACCCTCTTCCCAGGTTTTAGGATTACCGTCATCCACAGATTTCAGGAAACTAAGTTATTTTACGAGCGGGCTCCCTCCAATGCGAATCAGCCCCCCCAGCAGCCTATAGGCCCGAACACGGATTTCTAACAACCTCCACATTATACGGCAGAATGTGCCACATACTTCACACCTGCACTCTGAATAGCAGCTCCCTTTCAGTGTATGATACGCCTGTTGGCCTTGCTCTCAATGCAGCTGCGTGAGTGAATCAGCGAGCCGCTGATTCGGTCTCTTTTGATGTGAGATTTCTCATTTGATGTGGCGGTCTAAACGGAACACTGTCTAGTTAGCAGGAGCTGTGATGACTTCGATTATCCCCGCCAGCAGCTCCGCGTATGCGCGAGAACTTGTTGCTGCAACTCGCGCAAACACAGTCCGCTCCAAATGTTGTTGGAGGTCTATTCACAAAGTTTGTGCGTCAAGAGGCAGAAAAATTATGGGATTTTTTATGTTGTTTTTATTAAACTTCAGCAGTTTCAAACGGTAATTTGATGCAGCACTAGGTCGGTTCCTGCTCTCAAACTGGCTGCACGAGTCATTCTCCAAAATGCTTTGTTTTTAATTTAAACTAAAAGGGAATTGTAAAACAAAGTTCAGCGATTTAGAGCCTTGTCTAAACTTTAAACATTTTCAAGCTGTGATTTCACAAAGGAAGGCAAAACACAACGCAGCATAAATGATAAGGCATTCTATATCGTTGCCCTTTGGCGAATAAACCAATCTCATGCATGCGTTTAACGTATTCATCATTTCTCGAATGCATCATCTTTGAGGAGCTTTATGTGCTTCTGGTGTTGTGACACTGACATCTGACGAAATCCACAAAGAGGTTTCTTTGGACTTTATGTTATTTGAAAACAAAATTAAATTAATAATAATAATTTAAAAAAAAAAAACACAGGATTTATGATGCTGCACGGCCTATTTCTTCAAGTTTAGCAACTTGAGGGCGCGCATAGTAAAGCCTCCCCAGATCAAAAAGTTGCCAGTGCTGTTGAAATAATAATAGTAGTAGTAATAATAATAAAAAAAAAGCCACTTTTCCCTTCCTCTACACTGGAAGTGCTTCACAAACAAGGAAATGGACCGTTTTAGGACAAAAACCCTCCTACTGATTTAGGCAGAGCCATAATGGCAAAGGCGCGCTCATACACTCCATAGAAGAGACAGTATATCATCATATATCAAAATAACACGGAGTATTAGGGGATGCAAATGCTGCCAGCATTATGAATCATTGGTTTATCTGCACTATTTCACACGTCAGATGGGAAATATGTTCCTAACAGACAAGCAAACGCGCAGTTTGAGGAAAAACATAATGCATGTGATCACTCTAGCAGTATCGAAGACTTTGGGTCATTTCGCCATCTCCCGCAGGAAACACATTACGCCTCTCGTATTTACATACTCTTTAATATTTGTCAAACATTCATAAATTACACACTAATGAAATGTTCGACGGTCCTTGGAGATGAAGCTAATGAAGACACAGACTTTTTTTGCTTGTGACACATCTTTGTTAGGTTTTAATACCGCTCTCTCTATCACGCTCTATTAACTATTATTATACTTTTGTCAGGCCACCGCTGACACGTTGCGACACCAGAATCACCTGCTGTAGGTGGGCACACCACGGGATAGAAATGACCTCCATCCATAACGCAAATAGCCTATAAAAGTGTTAAATCTTGCAAATGTCGCCCAGATTATGATTCTCAGAGGCTAAACTGCACTCAAGTCCTGAAAACATCGAAAATATGTGTATCTTTTTATTCAAAGTAGCTACTTTTAGTGGCAGGATTTTTTCTACTGCTTTAACAAAAGTAAGCGCCCTGTGATGCGTTTTTGTTGTTGTTGTTGTTGTTGTTCAAATTGATATTTTTTGCAGTGCGCGCAGCTTGAGTGACCACTACAGGTCCGAGAGCCACTCGGAGGACTGGACCTGTGAAAGTAAGAGGTGGAAGCACAGGAAGAGGAAGTCCAAAGGATGGGGGAGATATTAATTATGGACGAGAGCTGCCATTGTTTGTCGTTTCTTAACTCATTCGTTCGTAATATCATTTGCCTTCTTCTTCTCTGTGACCCAAAACTTTACTCTGGCTGCACATCACCGTAGCCAACGCAGCTCAAAGCGACATGCAGGAACTTTAGATACTCTTGAAAGCAGGCTGAAGTGTTTTGTCACCACAACAATATAGATAGATCCTTAGAGACGTGTTTATTTGACAGAGCAAATCCCCAGCGTGTCAAGGTTGTCATATTGCCCTCAATGTCCAATGCAAATGCCGCGGCGTAATAAGATGCAGCAGCATGACGCGTTTATTACTTTGTCAATCATTTGGAGACGACAGAACTGAAACAAAGCCTGTCCACGTCCGGTAATAGAATTAAAGAAAACGCTCTCAGCGGCAGGCGATTTCAGTCAATGTCACTGAGGTCAACGAAGCTTCGTGGCTGTACTAATAAAAATGATGAAAATGATTAGAACAGATTCGTAGTATCTCAAGTATCCTAAAAAACAAAGACGTGCAAACACAAAGCATGAATTCTTTCTCATGGCATTATTCGAAATTCAGCCCAGAAGACGCTCTCCGAGGCTTATCCTGCTTGTCGATGAGTCAATTCACCAAAGAAAAAAAAAAGTTTCAATAAGATTTTTTTCCCCCTTGGTTTTAACAATAAGCTCACCACTGCGACATTCTTTGAGCTTAAGCTATCTTTATATTCTGACTTGTGTAGCCTAGGAAACTACCCAGAGCAGCGCAGAACCAAAGCCCAGAGGAGTTTTGCCAATTCATTCCTCAAGAAAACTCACCATTAAGACTGGATATTAAAAAATGAGCACACGGTTTTTGCTTTTTTTTGTTGTTGTTGTTCTTCTTCTTTTTTTGTGAATTTGTTTTAAGGAGCCAGGAGGCCCCCGAAAAACAAGCCCAAACAGAGGCAGAGGGAAGAGGAGGTAGGTGTCGTTTTCCCCTCCTCTCAGTCACATCATTGCGGTCTGTTGTAACAAATGCATGAATGATAGGTGAGAGTGTGTTAAGAGCCGTCAGGAAATCAACCTCTCAGTCCTCACCCGACGTTGAGGCTGTCTAATTTCTTGGCATAATTAACTTTATGCTCAAAATCAATTGTTTCCTGTACACAGCCAGGGTCCAGGGCTGCAAGCAGCGAGAGGCCTATTTGAGCATGTGAGAAAGCAGGAAGCAGCCCTACCTGCCACTCATTAAGCCCACAAAAACTCAATACAAAGAGGGGGGAAGAGGGATTAGACCTGCTCGTTATACCTGCCGCGCAATTAACACTACTTATTCTTCTAATCCCTCTGTTCTAGAAATAATTGAACTCACAATAATAATACCAAGAAATCACCCACGCTAAAATGCCGAAATTGGAGACAATAGGTACTTTTCTAAACATTTTTTTTTTGTAAGATTATTTCAATAATAGCTTATTATTGGTCCTATCGGGGATTCAGTTTTGCTCTTTCTTCCCTTCTTCCTGCATGTGCTGGAGTCGAGTGCTGAAGAGGGGGTGGGGGGGTGTCTGTAAGCAGCCAGAAGAATCTGCTGCTGATTTGTGGATATTTCCTCTTCTAATTTTCATCTGAATCAGGTAGAGAATCAGCATCTTCCTCCTCCTCTTCCTCCTCCTCCTCCACGAGGCGGGTAATCAAACACCCCTCCCTTTAGAAACGGAGGTAGCTGCAACTCTTTGTGCCCGTTGTGTTGTAGGTGAATCGGAGCACACTTGAATTGAAAGAGGACTTGACCTTTGCCTTTATGTTTTCCCCCAATGTTTGTCTAAATCACAATTGTCTTTTGTGCGGGGACGCGCGCGGCCGCGACACGTCCTATTTAAGCGGATGGATGTTCGCTGTCAGACAAAGCGGAGGCGAACGTCAGTGGCTCATAGGTGTTTGGAAACTTTTTAGCGCTGCGCTCGCTCACACACACTCACACACACACACACAAATGCGCTGGAAAAGAGGAAGACAATTAAGCTAGAGTGAAAAGGGACCCAGAAGTAGTTTGTAGAAAATAAGGACTAAACAACAGTTGCATGCGTGTGCAGGCCAACATATATGAGATTAGTTCCTTGCTAGTGTTTTTTCCTGTTTACGGCTCATTCAAGCCCCCCCACCCCACCCCCAGTGAAGCATGGACGCACAAGTTTCTCATTGGAGGAGGCATAAAATTGTTACCATCAATGTCTCCACACATGTACAGATGTGCTGGGTCAGAGTGTGTGTGTGTGTGTGATTCCTTCAGGTTTCTGTCTGTAAAAGTAGAAATCTGGACAAAAAATGAAAAAAACAACAGCTAATTACTGACTAACTTACACTAACTGGAATACGGCAGCATTAGCATGTCGTTCGACATAAACCGTCAGCCGTGATATCGCGACACTGTGTTTGAACAGGGAAATAGGGCCCAACTCCAGGCGCGTTTCGCACGCCGTCGTTGCCCATTTTAAGCTTTTGACATCACGCACGACGTAAAGATGACAGGATGAAATAAAACAAACAAACAAACCAAAACAGTTAAACTACAGGGCACGGTGTCATTCCTCCACACCACGCAGTGTGAAATGACAAGCCCAAATAAACAAAAGGCGCTTATTATATGGCGTGTCACGTGATGAAAACTACTTTTACCTTCAGTACACCACACCGTTTATTTCTAGTAATTCGGAAGCTCTGACCTCTGATAAAAGCGTGTAAAGTCTACAAAGATTTGGGTTTTCTTCTTTCAGCTGTTTGGAAATTCCAAAACGAAACGAAATGTACTTATCTGTTAATGTAATTTGGCTTACAAGCACCAGAAATAATAAAGGCATCTTTAAAAAATAGTTTTGATCACTATAACCCCCTCCACCAAATCTGCGCATGACTATTTCAAAATCCAGTGGCTCCCGTTTCACACGAGAACCTAATCAAACCACTAGAGGTTGGATGAAAGTTGGTCAAACATGGACGGAGATGTGAGAAGGGATAACTAAAGGAGTTATCCTGATGCATCCAAAACCCACCCACCCACCAACAGCATAGTGCCCCTGACCCTCCTCCCAACACGCTTTTGACACGTTGTAACACTCTGGTTGTCACTTTTCACAGTATCTTTATTTCTGCCTTCAGCCTTGTTGCGGTTGCTCTCGGCACATGGAAAACTGCGGGACAGTTGCCTGGGAGTGATAGCAAAACTAACGGAGTCAGTAAAGCGCTGCTGTTTATGACAGAAGGGACATGATGGCGTGGCTCTCAGCCTATGGGGGAGCAGGAGTGTGTTCATTTATCACGAGTGGCAGCGTGTGAGATGACAGAGGCAGCAGAGCCCCTTTTTTCTCTATCATGAAGTGACATCAAATGACTGCATATGATGATGATTACAGCTGCGTGCTTTCGTTTTTGGTCTGTTTCTCCTGGGGGGAAAGGGGGGCCCACACATAAATACATTCACATTATATAAATAATCTACTTCAAGTGCGCGTGGTGGTAAGCGGCGTCTTGCTCCACCACAAGGATGAAGCTCAGTCAACTTTTGGTTGGAATGGAGAGCTCCAGCGGACCAGGTTCCGTCTTGCCTCGTGCAACATTCACCACCGACACTGTGCAACAAATCTACGTCTGATTTCACAGCTTTAAATGCGTTTTGACACCCCCTTCTTTGCAGCAGCGTTATGTTTAAACTTATTAACTTATATGCGGCACACCAAACAACCTGCTTTGCCACATTTTCACAAGCTGAACGCCACTTAAGCGCCCCGACAGCCGCCAGTAACACGTTTCAGGAGAAGAAGTGTTACCCCAAAGACGAGCCGTGTTGCGCCCTTTGTTGCGCTCACCTCTATCTCCCATCCTCGCAGGTGAAGATCAGAGGGTGAAAACACGGATTACCCACTTTATTGTGTCAAATGTTAAAGCTCTCAGGAGGCCTTCTGAATGTCATAATTAATGTTCACGGGCAGATTTGGAGATGTAGACTCTGGCGGCCTTCAGGGCTCAAGGGGAATGTGCGGAATTTCATATGTCTACAATTTAGCCTGCAGAAAGATCTGCAAATTGGGTTACTGCTCGAGTCCCACACTTTCTTGGAAAGATTTTCACTCTATTTTCACACTCGGCACAATAATTGAAAGGCTGTAATCACTATCTATTTTAAAAAAATAGATCACGACATGCATCCAAAGCTGGAAACACGTGACACTCCTGCAGGAGTTGGGTTACATTTTCCTTTGCTCGACTAATTTTTCTAAAACCATATATAACGCTTTCTCGAGAGATATCCGAGGGAGGGGTGCCCACAAAATGCCACATTCATTCTCGCAGCTTTTTTTTTTTTTCTCAAATGGGAACTTGGAAAGAAAAACAGAAAAAGAAGTCCTCCTCTATCATCTTCTTTCCTCTGTTCCTTTTCGGTCCGCAGATCAAAGGCCTCTAAGATGGGTGTTCCGAAGATGTACATTGTTGAGATGACAGGGCCACAATGCGGCGAGAAAGCGTGGTCTATCAGACATGTCAGACCGCAGGGGGGAAAGAAGAGGAAAGAGAGGCTGAGAAAGGCCCGGGTGTCTATTTAATGCCCCGAACTGGAGGAATTTGAAGCTTTTAGCTGTGGCCAAGTCGGTTTGTCCTTATGATTCCTCCAGCGAGCATCTGTGGTCCATATCTAGTGGGAAATATTTGCTTGAGTGGTGACAACGGGGTTCTATACTGTACATAAATTAGTCAAAATTCCACCTGACAGTAAATTAATATATATTTATTTAGTCATTTATTATTTTTTTGTTAAACCAAAAGCCCATATGATCTGGGTCTAAACATAAAAATAAATATATTTCTGGGAGAATATAGACTTTTCAATAGAGTCAAATCCTGAACTGAAGAATGTTGAATTTAATCAGAAAGTGACCCCCAAAATGAGCTTCAAAGGAAAAGCCTAATCTGACAGTAAGTGTTAGGGACACTAGAGCGTCTCTGCGTCGTGACCTGCTGCTCCAACAAAGACTTTAATCGTCGAAAAGCATCCGAAGTGCCTGCAGCTCAGACACTCTCAGAATAAATATTTGTATTCAATTTGAGAAATGAGGATTTGAACAAGGAGACAAAACCCGACAAAGGCACAAAAAACAAGCATGAATGCAGGTATTGTTCCTGGCTTTCAGATTCTGATTCACCATATCATAACCCCTGCGAGGAAAAAAACATCAATATCCCCGCGGAAAGGACGCGTTTCTATGGGAAACTAAAGAATTTTTTGCGCATAACAGATCTGGCGCAGGGAAAGAGGGGGAGAAAGAGAGCGAGAGAGGGATCAAAGGGATCAAAGGCTCGCCTGAGAAGGCTTTTTGCGTGAAGAGAAGATAGACGGTGTTGACTTTTTTAGTGTTGGCACGTTTTTTTGCATTTTTTTGCAGGCTGTCTCTCCAAAAGTTACCTTACAAGCTCGTTGCATCGCAAGTTTGTCAATACTGAAAGGCCCGATTGATCATTTCTGCAATCATTTGGGTTTTTTTGCACCCAATATTAAAGTTTTGAAACTGACGTATCTGGCCCATCACTTTATATAGATTTCACTTTATATACATATATATATATACATATATATAAAGTGAAATCTTCAGTTTGTTCCATTTCCTCTAATTACAAATAAAGGGCACAAATAGGCATTTTTATGTATGTCTATATGTCTTTTTTAAAACTTATATAGTCAGGTCTGAATATAGCCGCAGTGCACCTGGCATAGAAATAAAGTCATGTTGAACTTCCTACAGTTGTCTTTTTTTCCCCCTCCAATAAAACCCAACAGCAGCCGGGAAGCTGATGGCTGAAATGTCTCAATTGTTAAGCCTACGCACATTTGATCCATACACCCTTTCAGGTACCCTGACACACAGGCGGTGTAGAAAAAAAAAAAAAAAAAAAAAACACTAAAATAAACAGGACTAACGGGAGACTAGTCCCTTTGTTGTGTCGAAGGCAGCTGCCCGGCCCTCTATTATCGCGGAGCAGACTGACCGCATCCTTCCCGCTGCCCCCTCACCAACCCACTGCACAAAAAGAGAGGGATGTTCTGCTTGCATGGGTAACACTGTCGTTCCAGCCCTTAGCAGTCCTCTTACACTCTATTGAAAAGAGTGGGAGTAGTGGACACAGCCTGATCTGCGGAGTACAAAGGCTCTCGTAGAGTCCCACTGGCGTGAAAGGAATGAAGGGGCTGGAAATTTCTGAAAGAGGGTCGAAAGATTTAGAGAAAGAACGGAAGTTTTGTTGTTGTGCTTGATTTCCCCTCCTAACTAGGAATGGAGTGGCGGGATAAACCCACTTATTGTTAGTTTACTCACCTTTTAATAAGAAGAAAACAGCTGGCTGGCAGAAAGGATGTCATTTCTATCACATTTTAAAGGAGTGAACTACTTACTCCAAACCCAGTTGTTCAGTACATTAGCAACTGAAAATTACTCTCTCATAAATTATTTGAACTGAAGAAACTAAAGAAAAAAAGACAGTTTATCAGTATGGTTTCTTGATATTTCAGTAGTAATTAAATTAGAAGTAACTTTGGTGCAAACAAAAGAAAGAATTTTCCTTAATTTCTTCATTTTCCCTCATCACTCATTTTTATCCATTGGTTTCCCTTGCTTGGCAACTTTTTATGAGTTGGCATAATATGAATAGTTACAGCGAACTGGGCTGCATTGGATTACAATGAATTGGATAATGAATTGAATGAATTTGATTAAATTGAGCTGTATTTAACAGGGTTTATGAACATACTTTGTCTTTAAAGTGCCTCGAGACAACATTTGTTCCGACCTGGTGCTGAATAAATAAAATTGAACCAAATTAAACTGAAAATCAATAACTTATGTTGCTGCATTTAAATTCCCAGATCAAAAAGACAATTCCTGTAAGCGAAGCAAAAACAGATGTAATTCAAAAGTCAGCAATAAGGTGTTACTGGAAACAATCAGAAGAGTTATTGAATGTGTTGCCTGGCAGAGGAAGGAATGGGAGGCCAGTGTGCCCTCGGGGGAATCCCATGCTGGTAGGGTTTATGTGGACACACACACTTTCAACAAGGATTGAATATGACCCTGTTGTTTCAAAATGGCCTCCTGATTTATACCCATCATGGTTTAAAGGGCCTGTCATGTCTGCTGAAATAGAGGTGTTGACAGACACACTTGACAGCTCCTGGCTCATACTGTTTTTATGTTGGCATGGCATTGCTGTCTCATGCAATGTACATTTTATGTGTTGGTAACATTGCCCTGACTTTATGTCTGGGTCATTGTGCATCATCTGTGGGAAGGTTTCCAAATAAATTTCTGAAATAACTCTTTCTTTGCAGGCATCGGGCCGCGTCGGTGTCAAACTGAGGGGACGTTTGTGACCTATAGCAAGAGCAGCATCTTTGGATTCATGCAACTTTGTCTCTTGTGCAAAGACAGGTAATGCCAAACAGCACGGAACAAGTGTAACTTTTCACACTGCACCGTTCATGTAAGGAGACTGATATTCTCTGAGACAGTCATGCAGCCTGAGAATCCTCTTTAGAGGCACATTCCGCAGGTCACAGTGCAGACACTGCACAGTCAGGCTGTTTCATCCTCATCAACATTTGTGTGGGCCGCACAGCCGCCCTTAGGCCAAAAGAAACGTGCTCGGGATTTCTCAGTCTATAGTTAGCAAGAGGCCAGCTCCTCTGGCTCCACTGAGCAGGGGCACAACTGACACCAGACCAGCCAGCTCACTAAAGAGTTCAGCCACAGATTAAGGAATAAGATGCTGCCTGACTGGGTTTATACTTAGTCCATGTTGCCTAGTTGAACTATAACAGAGATCCATTGATGTGGACTATGCACAGCAGGTCTTACATTTTGTGTAAATAAAGGGGACCCTGTGTTTTTTCACCAGGTTATTCCAGACTCAAGCGTATGCTGTTTTAACTCTGTTTGCACACTGTGATGGTGCACAGCCTCTTGTGTTATAATTACATCATCTTGAGTCTTGTCATTCAGAGACTAGCATGTGAAGCATGTAAACCCCATGGCTGGCCATATATCAGCCTGCTTTGTTTGACATTTATACACAGCAATGGTCTCGTGTAATTATGAGCTTACTGTTCTGTCAAATATTTAATGCCTTGTAAAACAGCCAGCAATTTATAATGTACAGTGAATGGAGCTACGCTATCTGTGCGGGTGGAGGAAGCAGACGCGCACAATAAACACGATTACAATCATAACTGTGTGCATGTTTCTGTCCCATAGAAGCCAGCAGACACTAATAACTCATCACACTTCAGTTGGGATTGAAGCTTCAGCAGCCATATAATGCATAACCCAGCCAAACTAAGTTGGCTGCACTTTAAAGCAACAAGGAATAACATTTTACAAGTATTTATAGCATTGTGCTTCTGTAACTGAACCTAAAAATGCTGCAGTATAAACAGCAGTGGGAAGAATTATTCACATCGCTTGTTCTTTCATTCAGAAAATACACAAATGCAAAAATGATTAGTTTGAAGATTTTTTAGAAGCAGAGTTTCCATCAAGTTTGAGAATTGAGGAAAACATATTTTTGAGCACTGGAACTTCAGCGTAGAGTACGTGTCAATATCAGCATATAACATGTATACTGGTCCCAGTGTACATGTCATCCAATATACACCAAAGTTATTTTCTAAAGAACCTATTATAGGACTAGATGTTAGGGTAAGTTAAAAAATGGCATAATTTCCTCATGTAAATTGTCCCAGCTGAGTGGTGATAACTTTATTGTTTACAAAAGTCATGGCAGTGTCTGTAAGGACTGTCGCAGAGAACACATCACAGCTCAGTCGATAATTGAGTGACAATGAGTGAAATCAGCAAATACATGCTAAAGAGATGATACGCAATCGTTTGACTTCATAAAGAAACAGTATCAGTCAAGCTCAACTAGGTTTTGAATTGTCACACATGTATAATTATTGCTTTAAGAACGTTCCGGATTCAGACCGATTCACTGATTGATTATATTTTATAATTTTATGATACATTCTTTCTTGCCCAAAAGTCAAGTTAACAGTTTAAGATTTCTCATGAACAATTAAGGAATGTAGAAGTACAAATATGGTTTAAGTAAAGTACAAATATCTAACATTAAACTTGCATACAAATTTGAACACGTCATACTTAGAATTTCCATATACTTTATAAACTATAAATCACAGTGACATATGTTACGCCCCTCTCCATTTATTTGACAGCTATAGTAACATGTGCAACAGTATGGGAAATCACAAAATAAGCCTCACCGAGGCCCCCTTCAATCGTAAAATCCTTCTTATGTAATAATACAGAAGCAATTATTGGAATAAAGTAAGATAGTAAGAATGACAGTGAACTCCTCCTGTTTTTAAAACTGATAACTTTACCAGTGAGTTTGTTTCAGATTGGTGTTGCCACTCACTCATATTGTATTGATACATGGGTCATTTGGAAAAGAAAATAGCAAAAGTGTGGGAGTAGTGTAAAATGTAAATCAAAACACACGGTATTGACACTTAAAACCATTTCAACTGAACTGATTCAAAAAGGTCTGAACTGCAGGCCAAGCAGTTTAGCACCTGGGCTCTTCCATTCCCAGTGACTCCTACAGTGCCTTTTTTCTTTTCTTTTTTACTTTATGAACTATAAATCAGAGGGACATTCATTTTACTCCACTCTATTTATTTGGCAGCTATCGCAACTTGCTAATCCCCCCCCCCCCCAAAAAATCAAAATATAAATGTAAGATGAGACGCTTTTCAAAAATGATTCATTGTCACAGGTAAGACTATTCAGCAGTATGTGAAATCAGAAAATTAAGCTCCACTGAGTTGTGATTTCAGAAGTCTTCTTGAGCACATGCAGTGAACTTCACTGCAGAAACTTCACTGTCGCCTGAGGATCAGTATTATGGTTATTATATGCTTAATGTAGCTCATCAGCCTTATCTTCCACATACAAAGATTTCCTTGGCTTCTCTGCATCTTTAATCAATGATTAACTCTCCGAAATCTTTGAAATTTCACATTGAGAAACATGCTGTTGAATCTTTCGCCCACTTAGCTGTTAACAGGGAGGCAAACATCTCCTTAACTTTACTTCTGAAAGAAAACAAAGGTTCAGATTCTGCTGGATGCTCTTTTCTTTAACAATCTGTGTTACTGACCTGTTAATAATCTACCCAATTAATGTTGAATTCCACCCTGTATTTCCAGGGTTTTGTTGACCCTGTTACAGCTTTTTTTTTTTTTTTTTCAATGTTTCTGGTATCAAATTAAAAAGGAACATATATGTTTTTAAAAGAAAATTCTTAGTTTCAACACAGAATACAGAATACGGAAAATTGTATCGCTTTTTGAATTGTTAGACTCTGCTTTGGTGTCCCAATGTTTTTGAAGTACGATTTTAGGATCGTTTTTTCTTCTCTTTTCAAACTATTAATACCAGCATGGATTTTGATTTGGCAATTGCTTTCTTGTCAAAGTATGTTTACCTGTTCCTATAAACACATTTCAATTAGTGTCTGAAAGCACTCAGAGTGAAATGTTACCACTTATTTTTCGTCAGCAAAGCATAAGCATAAACAAAATATGTCAAAGCAAAGAGACCCAACTGTTGCATCTATGTCGCTTAGAACGACTGTGGCCCTAATGAATGTACAAAGGCTCAGAGAAAGTGGTTTGAAGTAATGCTGAACACATGGTGGCTGAATGTGTTAGCTCAAAGCAGTGTCCGCTTCAGCTTGTCTGTTTCTCACCATGGGGAACTTGACGTGTGGGAATAGAGGCTCCATGCATGGTTGCCATGCATTGGCCCTTACGTTTCGCACATGTAGGTAAACAATCCCGCCTTGTCTACTGAGAGGCCTGCGTTTATACATCGGTGCAAAACATGTGTTGCAGCCAAAGTCGCATCAAAGGTCACTAAGCTATGCTTTGAACACTTCAAAGCTGGGGGATGAGACTGTAGCTTTTAAGTTTTATGGCAGGTGTAAGCAGGGGTTGCTGACCAACCCAGGGTGGTCTGCTCCCTGGTTTGCATGAGGCTGCTGGTGGTTAGCATGGTAGAGGTGGTGGTGGTGTGTAGAGGGCCAAGGCGTCGGGGGCAGGGATGTACCCCACTGACCAGGCTCTGTCCAAAATGTCTTCGTGCAGCACGACACATTTGGAGTCTTTGCATCTGAAAGCGTTTCTGGGAGCAGACTGGACACAGGCAGACGTCCACTTCAAGGGTCTCTGGTTTCAGAGGACCTCAGCAGGGTACATCTAAGGCCTGTCTCAGTCCCATTTGGAAACAGATACAGTGGCAGAGAGCAGTGAGGGGGCCAAAGCCTGATGACCATACCACAGAGTGACCACAATGCTGCACCCTGCCCTGACAGACCAGAAACAGACCCTATAGCAAGTTCAAAGGATCCAAAGGGGTCTTGCCAAAGTTCAATTTGCTGGGGTTCATTCATCTCAGCGCCTGATGTGGTTCACTGCTTTGGTTTAAATGTGAAACTTCAAAGGTGGCAAGATTATTAAGAGTTCTTATTCTTAATGAGTCATTTGGCTACAGTGCATGCGGTTAGATGCTTTTGAAGTACTGTATCAGCTCTGCGAGGTTTACACCCTATGACGACCATAAAATTAGCTTTTAATAATGAACGGCTACCCATTTTCAGTTATTACACATTACTTTTCTGTGTAAATTGAGTCATCTTCTCCCTCACAGCATAAATCAGTTTTTTATTAAGTCGAAAAAACAGAACGCTTGTGACAATGTCAAATAAAATCCTGGATTATATTTTTTCTAAACATTTTAAAAATATTTTGGTCCCAAAAAAAATCAATACCGTTTTATTTGCTGAAATGTTTTTACCATCCAAAATATTTGCGTCTCCTGCCTCAAGCTGTACTAGTCCACGTTCTGCAACAGAGCTCGAAATTCACACAGTTGGGAGCACTTTAAAGCACCACATTACGAACATTGAAATCAACACAAAGTGGCGTAATAACTCCTCTGGTGACAGAGACTGCTAAATTGATCATTTTGAACGCTTTACAATATTCATAATTATGCAAGTGGAATACAAGGTGCTGTGCGTCGGCTTGATGATCCTGGTATGACAGGTCTATAACAGCCCCTCTCTTCTTGAGATAGTTGGAGACCCACATGCACATTGAGAAAAGCCATTACAAGCCCGGGGTGAAGCAGGTGTGTTTGCGGCACTTCACAGATGGTTGGGAGCGTTGTTAATGAGAGAATAGTAAACACCAGAAAACTTTTATCTTTGATGTGAGATTGTTTTAACAAGTGCACCGCTCTAGCTTGTCCAAGGAGAGGAATGTGAGGTCAATTCACACATATGATTTGATTGACCCATGCTAATAAGGTCCTGCCTTAGCACACAGTTTATGGGTTTACTTACGCGCATGTTATTGGAAGTGTTTACTGTCTCGATGACCAGCTCATGGGCTTTTCAGTTGTACCACACACAACGCAAATGTCACAATCACCCAAAAGATGATGGGCCTTCTACAACCCTTTATCAATTGTTTGCCATTAAAACAGAACACTTCTTAACACCCAGAGAAACATTATCATCTCAGAGTGTGAGACTTTTTTCTGTTTTTATTGTTGTACTGAGATGCTGAAGTGAGAAAATGTAATACCTAGTGCTTCCTTGAATGAGCTATGCTAAATTGGCTGTTTTCTATGCTGTGATAGATTGAACATCCAAAGACGCATTCAACACGCTTTGTTTTTCTGTCCCCAGTCATCACCTATTATCAAAGACAAATTTTCAATATCGCACTGGGAGTCCAATTAAGGATTTACATCAGGGCAGTATTTTTCACTTTAATTACTATACATGGTGCAAGCTTTGATGCATTTCCTTATTAATCAAACAACATAGTGGAATAGAATTCATCAAGAAAACAGATAGTTAGATTCTGTAATTACAGCTTCTTTTCAGTTGGGAGAGAAACTGAGACCAAAACAGTCTGATGAACAACTGAATAATGTTTTCATTGGAAAATGGCCACGCAGCATATCTATGAGTTAGCTTAAAAGATATATCACTTTATGGGGATGAAAAACAAATGAAGAGAGGAGCATTAAAACATATTAATGCTCAAATGCAGTAACTCAACAGTTGCTGCGATACCACACCACAGGCCTCTGAGTGGGTTGTTGGACCAAAATGTAAATGTAAGGTCAGAGATATAAAATTTAATTTTACCTCATATTGGGCAAACAGTTGGAATCCTTTTTCAACTATCAGTGTGGTAAAAATATGACTGGATGCCAGCATTCACAGTGATGCTGTGTGGGCACTGCACTTGACCAGTACAAAGCGTTTGACAGTCGCGGTCTGGGATTCACTCTTTATGCTTAAAACCTAAAAGTCTCATCGTTGGAGATTACTGCAATAGAGTTAAAGTTAAGTGACTTCAAATTGAAATTTCCTGTGGGTTTGCAGCTTGCACATGGCGCCAATAAAAGTCCCGTGGCCCCAGATAAATGTTCATTTTTCTTTTTGTGGGTCTGCAGGGTAAGAGAAACGATGACAGTTTCTCTACTAAACATGCAGATTTTCTTTGAATAATCATCTCATTTTATATATAAAAAAAAATGTAATAAATAAAAAATAGTATGGCAATCCTCTTTCTGTGATAGACCCCTAGAAGCAAGGCCTGCAGTAGTACAAAGCTACCCATGGCATCCCGCTTAATGTCCAATTTTCAGTCAGCATCTCTACCAGCTCCTTTGTGTGACCCTGCAAATATCCTCTGGGCCTCTTCATTAGTCTATGGGGCCTGCGTGCAAAGGCTCTCCAGTTAATTTGCCCCGTCAGGACTGTTTCCCCTACTGGAGATCGGCTTGAAAAAAGAAAAGCCTGCTGCACTCACTTGAAGATTCACAGAGGCACCCTTGATGCAAATATATATAGCAGGTTTCTGTTTCTCCCATCTCTTTTTTTTTAACACATTCTCCTCATCCATTTTAAGTGCTTCAACAATTCTCTCACACCACTCATTGGCTTGTTTATTGCCAGCTTTCTGGTCTGATCTTGTCATGCACTGGTGATGTGAGCACGGTGGTAGTTCTTCTTTTTTTCTGCATTGTTTGGCCGACCACTTGCTGCTACAATTGACCTGCAAGTGGAGCTGATGACCAAGATGACTAACCCCTGGGGAGCCCAAGTCAGGGAAATCATGCGAGAGATGGAGAGAGACAGCGAGGGAGAGCAAGAGACCAAGACCAACTCACACAAACACACACCACACTGTATTTCCACAGCGCTCACAGTGGCTGGGCTCTTTGGTTGAAGCGTTTGCGGCGAGGAGAGATGCCACATTTATGCAGCACCAGGCCGTCAGTTCTTTTGGGTTGAGGAGCTCCTAGTGAGATGCTGGCATGATGCGCCCAGCTCTGACAGGTGCTGCCATCCCGACAGTGCAGCTAGGCCACCAACCAGACAAGAGATGTCTGCTCAAGCCGCGGAAGATCCAGAATCGTGCTGGGAGCGTGATCCCAACTTGGCACTGACCACACCACCAATCACTGGAGCTGATTTAATTGTGTCACTCTTGGGAAAAAGAAGTTGGTGGAAATAGAAGTGAAAGGCTTGGTTGCTCTACCACATTCCCTCTCAGAACACAACATTCATTGTTACATTATCATTATGTGCTTATACACACACATATATGTGTATATATATATATATATATATATATATATATATATATATGTATGTATGTATGTGTATAAAACCCTGACATCTCACCTCTGGCTTCATTTGGGACTTTTGCTCTTCTTAAATTGCCAAGGCAGTCGTGTTTGATCTGAGAGAAGCTGAAGGAGGCAAACTCTTGCCATGAAACATTTGGAAACATGTCTTCCCTCTCTGCAGGATTGTGTAGTTTCACATGGAAAACATGAAGCATTTTACAGATTGAACAAGGATGGGCCAATAAATGTCAGACATTTTTGAAAAAAAAAAGTAGAACAAAATCAAACAATGTGACTCCATCACCAGCCTCCAACCCAGTATTGTATTCAATAAAGGAACACCGCGCCCCATCTTACAGTTTGCTGTCTGCTCTGTAATTAGCTCAGTCAAGGTATTGTTTCCATGACAGCAAGAGCAAGCCAGAGGCAGACAAAACATAGATTGGGAAATAAAGAGAGGATGAGGAAAATATAGACCAGGTGTAGATTTTTGGACACATATAAAACAGTAATGAGACGTTCACAGTTCACCTTGCTGGTTCTCAGTGCCGCTCCTCTCCACACTGAATGGAGAGCAGAGCAGCAGCGAAGAAGAGAAAAAAAGATGGCTTTAAAAGAGATGAGATTAACATCATGGTGCTGTAAAGAGATCAGGTGACAGTGTGAGAAAGACACATTAAAAACATTGTGCTGACGAGATTGAATCTGTCAGATTTAATTTGGGACTTTTGGCTTAGCTCAGTCTGCAGTTGATCTGGACAGTACTTTTGCTGGACTGTGTCCAAATCTGTCTCCATGGAGGAGTTACTGAGCCATGGGACTGTCCAGACACCCCAAGAGAGGCGAAGATGGCCCCTTTTTGATTAGTTGCAAATGTGGAGGTGCCTTAACTTTTTTATGATCAGATGTTAAACGTCTGCAGTGAACTCGTCTTCTTTTTTTTATCAGATGCAAAAGCTGCCTGGCTGCTTCTGTTTTTGATCAGCCAGTATTATCTTTGTCTCAGCACCAGGCTGTAAATGCTTGTTCTTGTTCTGATTTGTACACTTAGTTTGCACACCGGTTATTATCCAAGCATGTTATAGTGGACAAAGATGCCAACGAATAACAGGTTCCAGTAAGCTTCTTGCCGAAAGATTGTGTCCTCTGTCTGTTTCCCGTATTATTTACTCATTCAAAGTCATCCTCTAAGTTTCCCTTCTTATGGTTTAACTTTGAACAGTTTAGATCATAAAGTTGTACTGATGAAGTGACCATTTTTTCTGCTCATCCCTCAGCTCTGAGATTTACAGGGGGTAGAACCGTCAGAGTGAAATCATAGGTCTACAGATGTTTTCAAGATGTTTTTTCTGTCAGTTGCAGATTATCCCCTGTAGCAAAATCTCATTAAAGTGCAATTTACAGAGCTGCACTGATGTTGCCATCAACCAAAATTAAAGGCATTAATTTTTCAAGGAAGTTCACCGAAGTCCTCACAATAAATGATGTAGCACTTTGTAAGAATGATTTGCCAAAGTATTATTTTGGGGGAAGAAATTAACTCACATTAACGGAGCGAGGGGATTGGACATGGGCTACAAAAAAGATGTGCAAATGTGGCCATTTAGTCAGAGCGTGTCGGTACGGAGACATGCATATTAAGGCTACCATGCTGGGACAGATGAGGGAAGAGGGAAATATGAAACCCTGATGGAGGTTATGACACAGACACATAGAGAGACGTGTGCACTGGAGGGCTGAGGCGCCCACTCTTCTCTGCTGAATGCAGGAACACTAAAACAGACAAATATTAGATGCAGTCTGGTTGAATAAGTGCTTTTCTTTACAGATTTTTTTAAAAAAGTAATAATACATTTTCTTATATTTCTCAGATTCAACATTGCTGTTTGAGCAGGTTTTTAAATTGTGATTCTGTGATTTCCTCATACATAATGAGTGTTAAACTAGTCTTAAAAATGAAAAAAAAATGCTGTTTGAAATAATGCGATCACTTTCGTTTCTTGCAATAGAAGCACAGACACTGCGTTTTTTCAAAAGAGTTCAAACTGGGCTGATTTTTTTTGTGTGTGTGTGTTACTTTTTATATCAGTGTCAGAAACCGTTTAGATCTACGAAGCACTGACGAATGAGAAAATATTCAAAATGTTTAAATCTAATTCGACTAATGTAAGTAAAAAATATAGATGACATTTAGGGGGCTAAATGGAGGAAAACTTTGGAAATGAAAAACTTCAAAGGACTTACAATAACGGAGGAAGGTTGAGAACCATTAGAGATATTTCACACTTAAATCTCACCTATAATTACTATTACAAATATATCAGAAATCCTGAAATGTTACAATATGGTAGTAATATTAATAATAATAATAATATATATTTATATAATAATAATAATAATAATACATATTTTATGACTTTCCTAATAAACCGACAATCGTTTATTTCAGCGACTCATCACAGAAATGACCCCGGCTGGATTTTAATATAACGTAATGCACAACATAAATCATGATTGATTACTGAATGGACGTTGAACATGGGAAGCATAGCTCCATCTTTTATCTGCATCAAAATTAATTCCCTCAAATGGTCTCTAATCTGTGGAGAGTGCGCGGCCAGTGCTACGTCCCTGCAACTGTCCTGCAGGCTGCAGGGATGTGATTTATAGTGATGGGGATGCTCTCCTGCAGACCACGCAGGGGACATAAAAGAAAAAAAGTAGAGCATAATATTGTATGGTCCGGTGATTTATGCTTGTATTTACGATTCAGAAACGGTGCAATTAACACTCAGACTTTTGGTCTGAATAAAAGCAGCTTTGCTTGAAGGCTGTGACGTTCAACTTCGTCAAAGTTGATTCTTCTTCGTCGTATGATCACAATTTGAATTGGGTTCTGATTATTTTAGACTTTAAACTTTTTCTCTTCGGTGTCGTGGGCAATGGCAGACCTTTGTTTCAAAGCTGAAGGTCTGTCTGGGCCAAACAATATAAGGCGGATAGAAGTTTAATTAATTTAACTCGGGAAAGAGATGTCGCAGCATGTCGCAGCCAGCCTGCCCGCTGCACATTATGTGGACTGAAGTGCAAAACCCCGGCTTTCTTCCAGTTGACGGTCTCTAAGGCATTTGTTTTTGTCCTCTGTTCACATCGTCGGGGCGTTACGCCAAAGTCTATCAGCTAAATATCAAAGACGCAGAGTGTCGGATCTTTCCACTCTGCATTTTTACCTCATTTCATCCAATCCCACCTGCTGTCGCGGGGTTAAGTTATTTAAATGCAGCTTCTATTGGGACGCTACACACGCTCAAAAATGCCACTGTCTTTTTTTTTTCTTTTCCCGTTTCATCCTCAAGCACGAAAATCATTTGCAAGGAAATTATGGGCCTCGCGCAGGCAGGTCTTTTGCATACTAATTTTGTTAGACTTACCTCCCGTGGTCAATATTCGATGTGACCATTAGCGAGAGCACCAGAATGTGTTTTATTCTATGACGAGGACTGTGTTTAGAGTAATGTGGCGAAGGCACCTTGTGCCAATTTTAAGACAAATGGTCGAGCACCCCTCTTTGTCTGTCCCCTGACTGAGGCCTGCACCAGATACGCCACAGGAGTGTTTGAGTGGCGTCTTGAAGAGATGTAAGGAAAACACCTGGGCTTTGTTCAGGCACGGCCACATCCTTACGAGGTCATTCCTTTTTATCAGATACCTTTAAGTTAAATTCAACGAGCAACGTTGTTTAATTGCACACTGGATATCCCCGACATCTTTGAGCATTTGTCTATCTACTGACCTTTATTTGTGCAGCCCCACCCTGCTCTGCACCCTCCTCTGCGCTCGATAGAATTTCACAGGCCCCATATTTCTGCTCAAATTATGCAGACACAACAGAAAGGGGTTTTTAAAAGGTGAAAGAAAATATTTTTAACAGCCCAAAAAATAAACACTTATCCAGCTTTGGGATTTGTAAAAAAAAAAAAAAAAAAAAGGTTGTGGAGTGAAGCTCAGGCGAGAGAGATTTTACTGTTGGTTACTTTGGGGGGTTGGTGAGTTTGAATGGCAGAGGAGGGGAGGGGGCGAAGCGGCTTCAAAAGCTGCTTACCAGCAGGTGGCGGCAGCATAACGTTTGAGCAGCCCCACCCCTTCGGCTTCTGGGTTGTGGACTTTCTGGTAATATTGACAGGTGTTTTATCCCCCAGCTCAGGAGAAATTAAAACTGTCAAGATGTCAGCAAATATGATATTATTGATCGCTGATGAGTAAAATTCAAAGTTGCTGGTACATGTTGTCTGCAAGGTTTGAGCTGATGTATTTTTGGTCTGTAATGACCATATCAGCATTGCAAACATGTGCGCCCACACATCTTCCATGATAGAAACACATTGTTTTGCTTCCAGATGAATCATAACTGAATCACCAGCAGACACCTGGACAGGCAGGACTGTCATCACTCTTTTGTGATGAGTTATCCTCAGTGATCAGGTCCCCTTTGTGCTGGGAAGCATTCTGAAAATAAATCACATGATGCATTTTTAATTTCCCTGCCGTGGCCCTCATCCAGGACTCAGTGGGTCAGCTGGAAATGAGCGCTGGACAGGCCAGCGACATCAGCCGAAGAAGGCTGCAGCACTTAAGGCATGATGTATGACGATCATTACCAGAGGCAGGTCAGGAGGGAGTCTAGGTCATCCTTGCCACCAAAGAGAAACAGCAGATGAGGCAGAAAGTGTCTGGCCAGCTTAGAAAATGCCACATTTCCACAGTCTTTCTCCGAGAATGCACGCGAGGCCCCTGATGGGTGAATGGTCCCTCTAGATAGCAAGAGATTATTACCCATCCTCACCTCTGCTCTTTGTTCTTGTTCAGCGGATGGCTGAAGCACAAGGCGGGCTCTTTCTCTCTCAGTTGCATCACAAATAATGGTTTGACATATGTGCCACTTATCAACACGTCTGCAGACAAGTTGGCAAGTCACACATCTATTTTAGTTTGAGGTCGACTGATTAGCAGATATGGGATTGAGCATATGTGTCACTTGCACTCCTTGTGTTGGTGTAACTTCAGCACAGTGGAAGCTCGGGCTAATTACCAGTGTCTGACGGACCTTTTTTTTCTCTAGCTTTGATTGAAAGCTTGACTTTTGCCTCCCGAGTTGTGTTGTGAAATAGTTCTTCTTTGTGAACGCTCCTCTGGGTGGCAAATGGAGCAACTGGCCGCAATACGGGGGCCTCAGTGTTGTGTCTGGTGTCACAATATTTGGGGTATCAGAGAGAGCAAATAGATTAGAGCAAAGCTAGGTGTGAATGTCATTGAGTGTCACCGCATGTATCTCTGCTGCAAGATTTTATAGCTTCCCTATCATGAGGATAGGGCTATTCAAAATTAAACAAAAGTGTCCGACAAGTGGAAAGTTAATTGCTTTCAAAGCCAGTCCGAACCTCGCATCTCCAACGTAAAGAGAGGACAGCATGTCAAGGAGATTAAGAAGTGAATCAAGCAAGGAGAGAAAAAGGGGAGGGGAAAAATGAAAGAAAATAACCAAAATGAAATAATGTGCTGGACCACCTCTTGAGTGAGTACAAGCGTGGCATCTGTGTCAGATGTTGTTAATTAACGTCAGTATGTTCCTCACTAGCACACGGCTTCCTGTCCTTCGTGCAGGGCAGATCCTGGAGTAAAAGTGCTTGTGGGGATCAAATGTGTGTGTGCAAGTGTGTTGGGGGGCTGAGGGGCAGAAAGAGCATTGGTAGGGGGTGTTAATCCCACTCATTATCATTCCAGTCTGTGGCCTTTCTTGGGAAAGGGACTACAGGGCCCCACCGCTGCATCTTATCAATATGTATTTCTCCTTTTTCACCTTTCCAAGTGGCCCCTGACAGCACTGTGGCAATCTGGCCCCTCTTACTATCTCTGCTTAGATTTCTTTGTTGAAGTATGGTCTGACCTAAAAGGTTATGTAAATCTTTGATAAAAATGCATTACCTGGGAATATATATATAGTTATATGGTTTTAATTCACAACAAACCCCAAAATTCGTATTCAGGGTGACTCCTTTGCACGTGGTGTAAACTATGATGCTGCTGGTAAAAGTATCATATCACACATTTCTAAAATCGGAGCAGACTTTTCGTGCCAGATCCTGTGTGGTTGGAGTGAACACCTGCTTTAACTGTATGTAATAGTGTTTTAGATGAATAATAGCAAGGGGGAGGCTACTACAAAGATGTTATGCAAATACATGTAGTCATTTAGAATGTGTACAACTGTTTTAAAATGTCTATCATGCCAAACCAAAATAGCTACAATTTTGCCAAAACTTGTCTGACATTTCATTCAGTATCAGATTTGCATTTGATAAGCTGCACGATAAGAATTGTTTTCCAAGTTTCCTGCAGTGTTGGAGGTTTTTTTTTTTTTTTTTTTTTTTTTTTTTTTTTTTTACAGCGCAATAAAGCCTATGTCAAGTTGTGGTACATTCTCTTACGTCTTTGAAAAAATCTAAGATTTTAAAGACAGTAAATTATTTTTAATGCTTGCACAAAAATAATAGGCCATTTCCTAAATGATGTGCCATGCTGGTGCCTGGGATCATCAGGATGCCCGTTTTGCCTTCCTGTTGATTGGCTAATTTGAGAAGGAGCGCACCTGGTGTGTCTTATTGCGTTGCACAAATGCAGAGAAATGGCACTCCATCTCCAGGGTTTGGTTGTTTCCATGCAGAGCAGAGGTACTGACAATGTTAGCATTAACAGCCCATTAAAGTGCAGAAGGATGAAGTCAATGCAGCAAAAAGAAATATTGCTGCACCTTGCTAAATGAGAGACCAATGAGGTATGAGGGAAGGAGGAAGTGGAGACCTCAACGTGGTCGGCATGTCCTGCAATGATCAGTGTTTAGCTTTTATAAGTCCTCAACTGAGCGGGGTCTCAGATTAATGTAGACAGGAGCGTGACAGCAGTGGTCTGAATGGACTGCTGTAGGGACCCCACTGGGGCTTGTTTCAAACAGCGCATGCCTGATGGTAAAAATGGAATGACTGTGCAGATGTTAGAAGCACTCTAGAACTGTACCCTATCCAAAAAAAAGCTCTAAAACCATGAAAAGGACAACAGTGGGTGATGGTTATGGTTCTGAGTATTGAGGTATATGGGGCATTTATCACTTTCACCTGCCTTTTTTGGTGTGCTGGGACGTCTAACTGGGGACAGCTTCCATGGGAGGGTTGGGAGCTTATCTTTTCAACAGGTTTTTTTGCAGTGCTGTGACAGCCAATCAGGGCAGGCTCAGCAAAAGAGTACAGCACAGTTTGGGGTGGCGCCACACCTCGGCACTAATTTCAGGGTTAGCAGAACGCCCAACAGGAGAACAGCATCGCCATGGCAACTGGTAACAGCTACAATCTGATAGGGGCCCCAAAAAAATCAGTCATCATGACTCACAGTCGATTATAGCAGTCTTTTTCAACATGGAAAATTTCAGTAAAAGCCAATTCCACGTTTTTGTATTGCACTGGCATCTGTTCTGCATGCTATGGCCTAAAGTACCACAGCGAACACATTTTAAATCCCTTTATGTTCAAGCTTAGGTTTGTTTTCATCTCCAGATTTTGTACCAAAGCTTCTGTTATTTAGCATTAAGGCGCTATCAAAAAGTCATACACATAGACAATAGCTTTATCCATTTGTCTTTTCTCATTTATTTTTTAGCAGATGCACACTGTAATAAAAACACCATTACAAGTGCTTTCTAAACCAGCAAGGCAAATTTACTCTCTCCACGTCTGTACTTGATGTTGAAATTATTATTTTTTTCCTCCCAATGTACAAGTGATATAAAAAGCGAATGAAGAGCGTGAGAGGAGATGGCAAATCGGAGAGAGGGAGCGATAGTCAGTCAGGGGCAACCACAATATACTTTCCATCAGGATCTAGTCAATTTATCAGCAGAGAGATGTTATTAGCTTGCAGATAGCTGCAGCAAAAGCATGTAGGTATTTTCCTCCCCATCAGTCTCCTTTTATATTTTTAGATGCTCTTTATGTGAGTACAATGGCCTCAATATCAAACATTTTAAATGATGCTTGAAATACCAGTCACTTGACTTTGATGTCACAGGCAATTAAATCCAACCTTACCCCTTTCCACAGTTAATAACAGCAATCTTGCCCGACCTAGAGCCTAATTAATATGTGCTATTTGTCACTTTGCCTTGACACATGTATATCAAAGTGGGGGTGGGGAGAGTGGCTGGAGGGGTGAAGAGGTTGCTTCGGAGGGGGGAGTGGAAGGTGGCGGGCAGTGGTGGAAGAGTGATATGCTGAGCTTTCATTAGGTGGCAAGGTAGCCCTCCTCCTGTCACCCTAGTCTCACTGCTATAGGTGAACGGCAGGTGTAGTGTCTTTTGATTTCAAAAGGGTGCATAAAGAGAGATGCAGGCAGGGGCTGAAAGGGAGGTGTGGTGTGGATGCTGGCGACGATTTGGGCAGAAATGTGGAAAAGCACTGATGCAAATGAGCCTCTTGAGTCTGATAAATCTGTCTGCAATGACACATTTTCATGTTTAATTTGCAATGAAAATCATTATCTTATTTGTTTGTCCGTAATTTTGTGCCTTTTAGGATATCATCATCCTTCGCTGGAGTTTGAATGTGGCAAAGCGGGGCCTATAATTAGGCATGCGTTTGTTGTGTGTCTGCAGGCATGTGTATTGTGCATGAGCATTGCCAGTTTCCACTATGGCTCTGCGGGTGGGAGGGCAGTGCTGCAACATTGCAATGAAATCAATGATCCATGGTTGTTTAGATGTGACCAACAAACTGAGTTGTCATCTCATTCTGAAACAAAAGGGCTGACGGTGGGGGGAAAGTTGAAAACGCCGCTGCACCAAAGCTGCTAAGATTACATCTCAAATGCCAGTGCTGTTCTCAGTGGGGCCAGCAGAAAAACACCCAATATTCACGTATGCATATACACTGTTAATCTCTCTTTCAGCTCCCCAAACACTGCCTCTTCAATCCTCCCCTCACTTTCTGCCTGAAACCTTCTGCCAAATGCTGCCAGACTCTCACATCTGTGCCGAAAATGAATTGTATCCTAGAGCTCTCTGAGTCAAGGATTCACTTGTAAAGAATACAGTTTTATTGGATGAACAGACTAATGTACCGTGCAATGTAGTTGCACTAGCATTTTATGCCACATTGAAAGAGTCAATTAATTTGCATAATTCAAACAAGCATGTACTGCCACTTTGAAGGCATGGCTAGGCATCTTGGCTAGTCATGTCAGATCCTCCATTTCTGATAAATTAATCATTCCTGCCAAACAATTAATTACATTTATGACAATTTGAACCTTTGTCCCACCCAATTTTTCAGCTGGGCTCCAATATCAGAGCATCCTGATGAAACCCTGGTGATTTAGTGAACACCTTAAAAGAGAGCCTCTGCCTAGGGCTGAATAAAATTAATATTTTGTTTCCCATCTGGTGGAATCAGCAGAATTAATGAGGGAACAAGGCCTGTAGCAACACAGAATCCTGGGATCAATCTGCCTCTCTCTGCTGGTTGCTACTCTTTGCTGGAGGTGTGTGTGTAAAGGCAGGGGGTGTGTGGGGGATGCAAGGCAAGTGAAACCAGGGAGATAGTGGTTTGTGCACTTCTACAGCATGAATGTGCAATACACTGCAGTGATCACTACTGTAAATGAGTGATTAGGGTAGTGCCAGTCACTCCTCTGGAGCTCTGACAGACAGCTCAGTTCCTCACACATCACCACCCCACTGATTAATTTTCAGCAGTGGCTGCCCAGTTGTCTGTAGTTGCCTTTGTCACTTGTTTACAGCCTCTAATTGAATTGCAGTGGGGCAAATGCTTTCGAGCCTGCTGATGTAAAGCACTGGCAGTGAAGTGATGATGTGCTGTGGCTGAATGAGGCTAGTTTAGTGCGAACATCTCAGCATCGGGCCTGCATGTGGTTCTTGTCACCATGGGGATGGATCGGGAGGGGGAGGGATTTGATGTTGTCAAAACAGGAAGTAGAATGACTTACACAGTAGATTCGTGGAGGTTTACTGGGTCGTCAAGCTTTTTATTTATTTATTGACTTGGGCTTTTAAACCTTTTCTCCTTTTTTAGATATATTTTGCTATGCAAAGCAAATTAATTTCTATTAATTCCTTTCCCAGGATGCATTTGTCAGATTGTTCTTGGCCACTGTGGTTTCTAGTGTCATGAAAGGGTATTGAAGGTATTTATTGCATTGCAGATGAATTTTGATGGAATAGTTTGGGTCAGCAGTTTCACAATTTTTTTGATAACTTTCACAGATTTACTCAGTTTCCCGGATTAATTGCCTTGAAGATGAATTTTTTCAGCACCGTGGGGTCTAGGAAATTTTGAGCAGCTATACAGGAAAAAGGAAATTCTCTGCTTTCTTTTATTTAGGAATCTATTTTCAATATTTGTCATTATTTTGGATTCATACGACACATATAGAGTAAAAGCAGAGACACAGAGATGAGCAGTCCAGCTTTTACAATATATTTTTGAATAGTCGCCCATCAATGGATGCTCAAGATGTATGAATGATGACATTACCCTCAGAAATGATAAATGAATAAATCATAGCCGTTGAAAACAAACGGACACGTAATGTTTCACATGCCTACAACAAAAACTAATAAAAACATCACATGTTCATTTATTCACCCGTGGCTTGGATGAAGTTTGCCATTTTAGTCACCCATTTATCAGGGAGGGGAGACAAAAAGAGACAGTGGAAGCACTTGTATGACACAAGAGGCACTCCCACAGTGTCGTCCAATCTGGGCACCCCATTACCTCCTTCTCTTGCCCGTGTGTGTCTGCATACGAGTGTCAGTTTGTGTCTATGCGTGTACGTGAGCACCCCCATCGTCTGTCCCGTTCACTCCATGCAGCGTTTTGCCGCCTAGAGAAGGTGCTAGTCGTCTCTTTGAAGTATCACTTCAATTACAGGGTTTAACCCCACAGGTCAGCCCTTGATTATTTACACAAAGCTGGTGTAATTCTGTTGGAAAGCCTCGCCTTTGCCATGAATACAAAGCCAGGCTTCAGTCTAATGGAGTGAGTTTCGCATCAACACTCGTCATGTTTTGACCTGCGTCTGATAGGGCCATGCTGTGTGACACAACTTGCATGTAAAATTTAGACTTGCCTGATAAACAGAAAAACCACTGTGATGCTCAAACCCTGTACGCAAAACATTTAGAAGCCAGTATCATCTTCTTGACTCTGGATTAAGTAATGGGTTAAGTAGCGACTTTGGTGTATTTGATGATGATTACAGGTGACAAAACATCAAAGATGCCTCAATATTTCATTTTTATCAAATAGAAAGCTTGTTGATTTATTTCATCTGCTTGACTTGACAAATTGAGGCCATGTAAAAACTGATCTTGCCAAAAATGGCATTGAATAATAGATCGTTTTGTTGATCAGGTTGCTGTTTACTTACCCTTTTAAATCCCAATTCTGCCTCGTCCCAGCTGGTGGCCTTCAATTGGCTTCTTGTTATTTTTTTATGAAGTGAGGTAAAGACAAAACTAAGTGCTGCTATCACTCCTTCTTAAATAATATAAACAAGAGAACAACAAAAAAGGTAAAGTCTAAGTCATCTTCCCTGTTAGTTCATTTCAGCCGAGATGGCTCTCGTTCACTGGAGCATGATGCGTGCAATGAAAATACGAGGGTCCTCTTCTCTCTGTGGCCCTGTGTACACCACCTCCATAAAAGTTGTAACTGCCAGCTCAGGTGGAAAAATGTTGCAGAGTAAAAGATGTATTCAATAAATAGAGAGGGACAGCATGGGGCCTGGGGAAAGTGTGCATGAGACGGAGGTTTGGAGAGTGAAATAATGGAAGAGAAGGTAGATGGGGCATGAGTGTACATTAAACAGCAGTGCTTGACGCCTGAGAGGAAAAAGCATACCGCTGGGAATATAACTCTTAACTAGTATTGTCTCCTTTCAATTTAAAGGAAGAACAAGGGCTGTCATCTATATAGGTTCTTCTTTTTAAAGGTCAATATACAGTTATTCATTACTGCATATTTCATCATTAATCACAGAATTTAAGTTTTTAAATTCACTTTTGATGCACTGGCACCACATCAACACATGATACTGTCACATTTACATAGTTGCATTTATAAAAACAAAAACAAGCACAGCTCACGATGCATCTGCGCAGATTTGGTAAGAGCAACAAATATTGTGTGTTGGTATGAGTTTCACAAAATTAGAGATTGGGCATTTTGTCTGATTAAATATCAAGAGTAATATAAAGCAGATTTCTGCAGCTGCAGGCATCAGTTTCACAAAAGATTGTTAAGCAGCTCAACAAATTTATAAAAGACTGCTTTTCTGTAGAATTTTTTTTTAATTTAAAAAAAAAAAAAAGCATCACATATAACAAGTGACCGGAGAAGTCTAATTAGCAAAAAATAACAAAGTACTAAACAAAGATTTAAAAAGTATGGATAAATGGTTAAAAAGTAAAAACCTTCCTACAGTTGTATCTATAGCAATCCTTTTAATTAATTTAACAGTTCATTTATAACAGTTATAGTTCTATGTATGGAGGCTATGGGGATTTGTTGGTGGAATAAGTCCCAGGAGAGGAGGAACGTAGTTAGGTTTCAGCAACAAAACTGCTGTTTATAAAACGATTCATGTTAGAATTATGAATCACTCTTAAATATAATTCATAGCATGTTAGGAAGCATGTTCCATTCTCTTGGCTGCCTGGGTTAAATATGTCCCTTTCCACACTACCACTAAAGGTAAATTATTTTGTAAAGAAAAATTAAATAAAATATATATAAAATATTAGCTCGCAAAAATGATCTATTGTACCTAACTTTCCTAAAAAAAAACTAAAAAAAAAACTTGTTGCTTATCATAGTTGATTTTATTTTCTAATATACAGTCATTGCATGATAAGTGTGATCATAGTGAGATGAGCCTTGGTAGCTGTCAGTCAACATTTAAAATCAATTTCTATTGAACTGTTAGCATTACAAAACTTCCACTTTAAAATCAACTGAAATGAATAAGTTTGGAAAAAGAGGGGTGGTGTCAAAAATAGGTACTTGCGTTTAACTGAACAATGAGTTTATGAAACAAACTCTTTTGAGGACACCATGATGGTTTAACCATTCACTAGGAAGCTCCTCGGAGAATTTACACAAAAGATGGGCATTGCCATCATTGAACTGAACCAAAATTAATTGACTAATAGTTCATTAATCCTTAAAATGGGAAACCATTCTTGCAGTGTACAGAACCAATAAGAGATGCTAGTCATTAGCCATTGTAAGCAAGTCATTATGCAGAGTTACTAAAATACCCTTCTTTATTAGTTTGTTCACTTTAATTTAGTCACTGGGTCTGATGCTGCTGCCCCAACAGATGGCTGCAAAGCAGATTGCACTGTCCATCACAGACTTATAAAAGATATGCAACATTTTACTGCAAACATTAGAGGAAATAAGCTTCCTCGACAAGTACAGTCTGCTCTTTCCCTTCCTGTAGAGACCCTCTGTGTTGTAGTTTAGTTATTTATCCAGGTAAACATCAAGGTACCATAGTCATGATTTAAAAGATCACTGATTTTAGGCTAACAGTTTTGAACAGTTTGGTATAGTTTGGTATTTTGGCTGTTGCCAGCTTGGTTCTTTGAAACCACATTTAATAAGCAAAGTATGAACTGGCAGAAAACTTGCATCACCACAGGATAAGGAATCACACATCTAACAGTAAACTTGCCCAAAAGCTCTCCCAGCTTTCTTGCGTATGTTAATATGTAACCTCAATTCACAAAATTATTATTATGCAAGATGAAAGAAAACTTTAACCTAGAAATTGAGATGATAAACACATTATGAAATTGCTTACTGTGGTAATAAATGTGGGAGGTAGGAGGTAGGGTTATTTCCTCTTAGAGAGCTATACAATCTACCTTTTTTTTTTTTTTTTACCTATCAATGACGTTCCATCTTTTATACACAGTCTATGGGAGAATTACACACCCTAAAAGGCTTTTTTCTGTTTGCATTTGCACCACGAAAATTAAAAAAACAAAATTGCTCTAAGGACCCAACAGCAGTAGATAAACAGTAAAAACTGTGTTATATTTTGGAATTTTAAAATTACAGATGTAATTACATTGGCACAGAGACCCCAGGAACCCAAGGAACTATTACTGAACTATTACTACACCTGCACGTGCAAACAGTATGCTGAGGGTGCAGAGTCTTCATCATATTCAAATATCTGCTAAAATCAAGTGATGAAAGCCTAATATATGTCTGCCATTATTACTTTGGAGGTAAAAACAAATACGTGTCAGACAACCAATGCTGACGCAATTTTCAATAAACCCTCAAATCTGGAAATCATTTGGACTTCATAAAAAGGAATTAAATTTGGACAGAGTCTTGATGACCTTGATTAATTCCAGGGGGAGTATAACAAATCTAAATACTCAACTGTGAGGTGACATGAAGAATTCCCAGATGCAAAGACATGTAGCACAAGCAAGAAAAACAGCAAAACAAGATGAATCATACCAAATCATTCTGTATAAAAATGTATTGTCACTGAATTGTATCGTACCTCATGTGTCTACATACATACCACATAGTCATCTAGACCTTTGTCTATTTTGACTTCTGTTTTTAACATGGCACAGCAAAACTAAAGGACCAACAACGGCACCAACACAACTAAGTGTGGCCTACAACTCAGATTACCCAACAAATGTATGAGACTGCCCCCAACTGCCAGCAAAATGCTATAACATGTAGACATGCAATAGTGAGGCACCAGTGGATAGCGTACAAAGAACTATGTTAAGAACTTAAGACTTTGCATTATCCTCAGTTCTTGCAGTGCTAACAAAAAGGGGGGCATCCCCTTCAAAAATAATATGAAAACTTTCTCCACTCTGATGAAGCCTGGAGCTGTAGAAGTATATGAGACAAAGATGACTTAGAAATACTAATATATACATACTGCACTATATACTATATACTCTGCTAGCACTAAGAGCCATAAGAAAACATCCGTGTGCCTTCCTGTATCACAGTAAGGGTGATTACAGAGGATATTTTGGCCATAATGAAAGATTTGGTGTAATCTATCAAGCTGATCTATACCTGTCTAAAGAAAGCCCAGAAATGTGCCATTGTCAAGGTGATGATGGGGCTGTGATGGGGCTTCGAATTACAGCTGGTCGCTTGATTGTCAGCTCAACCCAATCATGACTTCCCATGAGTCTGTTTGTGAGCCAAACATACAGTGCAGTAATATGGTCTCCTACGTGTGAAAGATTTAACATCAAGCAAATTATTAATTTTATATGAGGAGGCGAGAGTATGAATGCTGAAGAAAAACTGCATTCATCTCTCTTTTGTCCAAATTTCTGCTACATTTAAAAAGAAATTCCAATAATGTCACTGAAAATATTTTGAAGTGTGTCTCGAATGACTAAAACAGCAGAAATAGTTGTTTTTGTCGAAACATTTGTCCCTTGCTACATTCACTCACTGGTCACAAATTTCCCAAAATTCTCTTAATTTGAATAACCGAAATAGCCTGCCCTCTGTGCTTTATAAAAGCAAACCGGTCAGAATGCTCCAAAGATGAAATCCCACAATGCCCTGGTGGCATATCTTTGTGTCACTGAAGCACATTCATTATACCTCCTTCTGTCTGTTTTAGACAGGGCATCAATTTGAAGATGTGACTTATCACGGTGTGAAAAATGTCATATTTTCTCTGACAATGGAGCCTATGTTTCTTTTTTCCATGTCTCAGATAAAAGCAGTGGCCTCGGCATGCATCTCTGTCATCTTCCCATACCCCATGGAGATATTTGAGTGTGAGATGAGTCTCCCTTCATGTTGTGTACACACGGAAAAAACAGAATTGGTGCAAATGCATACATACTTGGGACACATTGCAAGTTTTTCCTAACCAATAAATACTAAGGAAAAGTGTTTCATTGACAACACCTGCTACACTTCAATAATTCAATGCATTTGAATGTTTTATAAATAGACTGTGTACTCTTTAGAAGGAAGGAAGTGCCGCTGTAGTTGAAGCTCTTTTCTATCAGCTGTATCTTTTATAAACAACGATGGAAAGACTGTATCTTACTTGATCCCTAACCCCATATTCCTCTTGAACATAAAATTCAAAATGTTATTTCAAACTTGCTAGCACCGAATGATTTTGCTTTAGGTGCTACGTGTTGCTGTGTTTAGCTTAAAATTGAATGATTTGGGGTTTACTGATACTGAATTATGCCAATACCTCTGCACATCATTGCTGTTGTCATTACAGCCTGAAGACGATGGCCTAATAGGCTCAACAATGAGGCAGCGATGGCCGTAGCCACACAGCCCTCATTTATTAACACGCCTTTATCTCTGATATCATCAAAAGGCTATCATCAACTAAAAGTTAACAGCATAAACCCTGAGCTCCTCTATCTCCTGAATGTGACGCACCATCATTTGCTGTTTTTTCCTGCTCCTGTGACTGATTATCATTACCTTTTCTTGCAAATACCATGCTCATTACGTTAGTGTACAGCCAAAACATTAGTAGAGGGAGCCTATCTCTCTCCCATGAAGGGAGAGGAGAGGAGAAGAGCTATGAAGGCAGATTTTCCCCTAGCCTCAGCAGCCAGCCCTGGTGCGCTTGGCTATTAACCACAATGAACATGGGCTTTGTTATTAACATCTGTTCATCAGGGATCGGGCCCAGGCCTAATCACCCCTCACACCTTCTGTTTCTGCACAAGAAGAGAGGCAATCAAGGGCATCATTTGGCAGCTGGCAAGAACTACTAATGCTTTTCTCCTGCTCTACTCTGCCCGCCCCCCCCTTCCCTTCATCGCCTTTTCTCTCTTCACTGCCATAATTTTTTTCTTCTTTTTTCTCCCCTTATCCTCAAAAAAATATCTCTCTCACCCCTCTTATGGGATTATGTTATTTCAGAAGCTAACACACGCACACAAGCACACACACACACATCCATATATATATATATATATATATATATATATCTTTGGTTGGATTTTTTCTATTTTTTATACACACATTCACAGAAGCATAGAGTGAACCTTTGATAGTGTTGAGATGGTAGATTTGCTGATGGCCGTAACAGTCCAGCACCATGGGTGGTTCGCACAAACTCAAACTCATCTCACCCTCTCTAGTCTGCTCCTCCCACTGCATCGCAGGCAGATGTTCACAGGTTCATATCAGCCCCCGAAACAGCATTCACACAGGGTGTGAAAGAAAAGACAGACATAGGAAGAGATAGGGAGAAAGATGTTAGAACCAACAATGGTGAGAAAGCAAGAGATAATAGCAAGATTGACAGATTACCGGTGGGGGAGATGAAAAGTCAATAAAAAAAAACACTGCAAAACTGCTCTAGATACATCATTTTTGCAGGAATAGGTTTTTAGGAGATTATGTCACTGGTTAAAAAAACCCAAAAACAAATAAATAAATGTTATATCCATACATCTAGAGCTGAATGCCGCTTCTTTTTCTAAATTTTGAGTTGCTTTAATGATTTCATATTTTCTTGGAAGTTTCTGTCTCTACATGCTCTTCTGTGGCAGGGCTGTTGCAACCATATGATATGTATTTTTCAGCTGCGACTCATGCCAGAGATTGCAGCATTTGTTGTCATCGGATTAATCCCTTTGTCAGCTCTGGCCTCTTGAACACATTGTGTCTCCTTCTGTTACCCACAGGAAGGAAGGACTGGGGCATCTGTGTTTGGGTTGGCTATGTCTAAATCAGCACTCCTTGTCCTATCGCAGTAAAGACACACATATACACACACAGATACACACTGTCTCTTTTACAGTCTGTTTCTAACTGAGAACAACATGTCCTACACCGTCTCAGTAGAGGGGCTTCTCAGCACAAAGCCTTTTTATGTGTGGATATGGGTCTGTGATGGCTGTCACATTCTGGATAGGTTCTCTGGGGTTGTCAGCTTGAGATGATGTTTACCAGGATGCTGCTGTCAGTCAAACAAAAGTCCCCGTTACTGATGGTGCTTTGCCGTCAGCTTTGGCTGTTAAAAGGTTCAATTCATCCAATCTGACTAAAAACTAAAATGATAAATAAAGCTATCAATAGTTTAATCTGTTAAATCAAAGAATACTTTGAATACTCTTTCCATCTGTTTGTCAATTTCAAATCAGGAGAATTCACTTACGACCAGTTTTGAACTCATGCATGAGGTTTTAATTATTTTCCTGCATATTTATGTCACTATACCAGGAATACCAGGAACATGACTTGTTTTTAAGGTATAACTTCAGCTTTCATTAAAAGGCTCTGTCATAGTTTTTAACATACCAAATGCAACAAAAACACTAACCAATGGATTCTCAGGCTAAATACTTCCATGTGTTTTTTGCTGATATCAATAATTTTTAACACAAAAAAATATAATAGAATGAAAATAACATAAATTTTGCATGCAGTTTGAACTTAACTATAAGAAGCATATTAGAATATGAAGTGCCACGCTAGTTTCCTGTGTAGTCCCAGAACTTAATCAATAAACTCCTCACTTGACTCAAATTTTAGGGACATTAGTCATTTATTAGGACACTTTCTAGCATAAGTGGTGTTGTTCACAAACTTAGACACGATGCGATTTAAAACACACTCACAAAAAGACGAACTATTTCTTTAAACACAACTTCAGAAGAGAAAACAAAGCGACACTTAAGCACATAAAAAGTATTTTGCGTTATTGTTGCATTTCCAAAAATGTATCTACTTCTCTTTGATTTCATTCTTGTGTTTTGTGAAATGCTGTGTTTTTTGGTTTCATCGTTTCATATTCCATCATGCCATACTTCACTTTTGGTTTGCTTTCTGCAACCTTGCATGCTTTTGGTTTGGTTGTCATGAACTGTGTAATGCTATTTTGTTTCGGACCTCAGAGCCAACATCTTTTACATGATTGATACTCGTCTTGCTTTTGAATGTTTCGTATATTACATGCATTTCATTGTTTCTTTTTAATTGTATAGCCTTACAGGGCACTTGTTTTTGAAAAAGAGAAATTGTGTTTTAACCCAGCTTATGGAACTACAGATTTATTTTCAACAATTGATCAAATTTAACAAAAGCTGTCATGACTCCAGCAGGCATATGCTTTTTCATCCATTCTTCTTTAAATCTGGTGCCTGTATTACCCACAATACAACTCCACTGCCAACACTTTATCTGTTAAAGTGGGAAGTAAGAATCTGAAATACAGTTTTTTACCCTCATGTCTTCGATGCAAAACGTAGGAAGGAGACATGGCTTCTGGGTTTTCTTTGTTGTCTTCCTATTGACAGCAATTGCTTGTTAGCTGTAAATATTCCCCCAAATGAATGAAGACAGAGCTGACCCACTATTCTCACAAAGTACTTTGATGTTTATTAAGATTAAGAAACACCTTAAATATACATTTACATTTACTGTGTCACCTTTTTGAGGAATTGTGTAAAATGCAGGATTCAGAGTCCAGAATCTTTACTACAGTTACCAACTTGGAAATTAGACTTACTACATTGTTTCATTTGATTCCTTCCAGTAAAATATCTGAAATTTCCAGTTCTGATTTGTTTCTAAGCAGAGCTTTATGTCAGAGGCTGTCAAAATACATCTTCATGTTTCTCAAGGGACTACTTGCAAACAAAGGTCCCAATCTATATGCAAATAAACATGTAGCCTATAACCCACAGTCAGACACTGGCATCTAACAGAAGTCTACTGCATCTGCAAAATCCCAAATTCAAGTTCAGTGTCAGTGCTGACTGAAGACAAACTAACTGGGGTTTTTAAACTCACTACGGTATAAAGTAATATTACTGCCTGTAACAGATCCATGGGTAATGTGCACCTTTTAATGTCAAATGGCATTTTCCGAGAACAAATTTGAACAAAAAATGGTTCAAATGCGCCACGTGAAGTTCTGCTATGTTACACTGAATCACCAGAAACTGCTTGGCATTGAACAATAGAGATAAGAAGGTAAAGTTGGGACCCAAGACCAAAGGGACCGACCTGAAGCTTTGGTGCTGAGCTCTCATCTGTTTTCTTTAGTGATGCAACAGAAAGGAACACAAAGCAGGTTTTCTGTGACTGATGCATACAGTATGTTTGGACTGTGATTTATACTATCCTGAGATGTTTTGTCTGGATATGGGCAGCTGGGGACACTTTTGTGTTTACATGGTTAGAAGAATGTGCGCATCCCTCAGCACCTCCGAGTTTGGTCTGAGTGATCCAATCTCAACACATTCTTAGTCGTTTACATCTGCTCTTATAGCTGATCAACCTGTAAGCATTTCAATAACAGGTGTTAACAGCTGCAGCAATGCCCGTCACTCCACTAATAGAGAGATTTTATTTTTCTTGCCGTCTCTTCCTCCCCACATCATGTGAGCTTACTTTTATGTGGAAAGATCGTTATTCAATAATTAAACTATTCCAGCATACTATTCTGTAACATTCCCATAATGGGCAAATGTGTATATTGCAATTTTAATGGCGCTTCACCACATAATCTCATCATTTAAAGTTGTTAAATGAAACATTCTACACCATGTTACACCATTAACATTTTGAGGATCAAGTGGCCAAGAAACACATTTAGCTCAACCTTAATTGGATTTAGATTTTTATTAGAGTTCTACTTTCTTATTGTAGATGAGAAGAGGCCATCACCCATCCATATCTAAAACATTATGTATCCATATCATCCATATGCTCATCAGCATGTGATAGAATGCTAATTCAATGTACTGCTGCAGCAGTTTGCCCTCAAGTTCAACAGGAGTAATTGACTTTGAATATTTGCACTAAGATTTAAAAAGAGCTTTTTTTCTTCTTGTTTTTTTTTTTTTTACATTTAGCCAACACACAAACGCAATACGATCTCTTTCACCCCCCACCATGTGGACTACTGCTAAGTGTGAGCAGAATTTGTCTAATTAGCCTGTTTGCAGGCTTGAAGCATCACTTTTAATGAGGTATCAGGTCCTCAAGGTCATTTCCGTTTTTCCAGCTTGTGTGTACATCTTTACGTGCACGCGCGAGTGTGTTTTCTCTTCCCTTCTGTTTGTTTATATTCTCTTTTTTAATTGAAAATGTTGACTCAGGTTGTCTCCATCTGTTAAGTGAGGAGCAGCATGACTGCAAATAATTATGACCTTTGCAGTCTGTCTTCTCCCAGTCTACTGTGCTTTCATGGAGATCAATGCTCAAAAAGAAAAAGAAACACTGTTGCACTTTCTTTGTGAATATAAATATATTACCTGAGCGAGGATACTTATACTGTGCGATCATTTAGAGAATTGACTCAGAATGACTCGTTTATTTTTTTTTTCCATTGTCATACTATCACATGCCTGTAATTCATATTTGCTTCCTCCATTCACCCCTTTTCTCCATTTCTAGCCACAGGGGTCAAAGATAACGCACATGGTTGACGTTAGTCAACAATAGCTTTTTGGTCATGGCTCACAACATCCACACTTTACCTCTAAAGACAAGGGTCGTCAATTTTATTGTTTAAAAGTCATTCTGCCTAACCTCTATGACTCCATTTTCTTTCATTTCTTGACCTAACTACCCGTTCAGTTCTCGTCTCCCTCTCACTCAATGGCTTCAGAGCGTATATATTCACCACGCAAGAGCTCTCTCATTTCAAGTGTTCCCTTCATTGTCATCTCATTCCTCATGGACAGTTCTATTTCTGTAATGGTGCATGGTCAACCATTATCTCCCTATCACACAATTGTCTGTCTAAGATATTTGCCCATATACAGATTGAGATGTTCACCTTGGTGTCACCTAGGCTTGCTTTAATGGGAGCATCTGTATCTGTCTGAAACCTTTTACCAGGTCGAGGCTTACAGAGCTAGAAAAGGAAGCCAGGCTATACGGCCACCCACATAAATACCTGTGATTCAATGGGAGGAAGCATGCCTACAGTGGGAATGATAACAGACGAACTGGTCGAGGTCCGTACAGCCAGGGGAGTGCAAGTGTCCCTCCTCTGTCAAAGTAAAAACAGTGAGGTGCTAAACACCTTCCATCGCAGCAGTGGCAGGGGGCTCACAATGCCATTAGAAAAAGTGTGGTGAAACACTTGGAGTGTCAATTCCTCAGGCTGGTTATACTGCAAGTCTCTGTGTGTCCAGGGATGTTGTATTCATGCCAGTAGGACAAAGTGACAGGGTGGGTGTTCTTGAAATTATATACAGAGGTTTTTTGGGAGTAGGGGTGAGGATGCACTGTGACACAGGCAATCGGCTTGACACAACAAAACTCCTTACTAGGAGTTGTGGTGCTGTGCTTAAACTGGAACATGGTACTAATCACTGTCTATGCCTTAGCAAACATCGAGACACACACATTGGCATTGGCACAAATAAACAGAGTTACAGACACACATATACACAGTTGGATGTGATTGGGGGGGGGGGGGGGGGGGGGGGGGGGGGGGGGGGGGGGGGCTAGACTGGGACTTGATGGGTTAAATGGCCATGTGCCCCCTGTGTTGAGGGGGAATGTGCTCCTGTGCTGTGAGCAATCACTTCCTCTCTCAGGGGCTCCAGCATGGGGCCAGACTGGTGGCTGTTAGCTAGAGATGGATGACTCCTCATCCTGGGCTCTTCCGACAAGCACAGTGCACAGGCAGAAAACAACACCGAAAACCTGAACAAGCAGCCAGGAGCAGCACTAGTATGTATAACCAGGAGCTTGGAGTTTGGAGCTGAATTTTTTTTTTTTTTACAAATATCTTTTTTTTCTAGTCATATTTTATGTCCCAATTAAGGAAAAACAGAATCTGACTAAACTAATGATTCATAAATAGGTGTTTTTTTCATGTTTATGGAACATGAGGAATAATTACTAATATCACATGCTGGAATAAATATGTCAGGTGCTCCAGTAAAGGAGATGAGTTTGGGGGGGTGGAATGCAAAGATGTTCTTCTTTAGAAGTAAAACCATATAAAGTTTGCTTACTAAGAAAGTCTGCACTTCTCGAGAAAGATTGGCTGGTATGAACCTCAAGCCTCAATCTCAACAACTTTCACAGGAACTTAGAAGAAGCATCGTGAAGAATCATGTAGCAGGAAACGGCTACAAAGCATTTTTCTCCCAGTTCATCAATCCACATCACGAAAAACTGTATACAAATGGAGAACATTGAGGAATGCTAATACTCTCTCTAGGAGTAGGCATCACGCAGAGATCACACCAGGAGCACAGCATGAGATCTAGGAAGAAGTGAAAACAGCAGGTAAAAGCACCTGCAGAAATCTCTACAACTTGCTAAAATCTTTGTTAACATGTCCACCACCAGAATAACACCAAAGGAAATTTATGTTAATGATTAATAAAAGGCTCGAGTAGAAAAAGAGTACCTGGATTTCCTTAAAAAAAATTCTGAGAAACTATTCAGTGGAGGTGTGAGACACACCTTCTTTTGATGTAAAGTCTTATATAAACTATCTAACAGTGGAAGGAGCATCGTGATTTAAATGATTTTCGGTCTTAGGGCCAGGCCAGGATCCATGACCTGAAGCTTAGTGGAGGTTGGACAGTATAACAAGGCAAAACCCCATTATCCATCTATTATTGATACTCCCTTGATCCCATTCAGGGTCACAAGAGCACTAAAGCTTTTCCCAGCTGTCATAGGACAACAGACAGGGTACATTCTAGACAAGTCACTAGTCCATCACAGGAAATCATCAACAGAGTAGTTGAAACTTTAGAAATGTAATGTGTAAGAATGGCCATGTCAAAGTCCTGACCCTAAACCAAGGAGATGATGTGACATCACCTTAAGAGGGATGTCCAAGGAAGTCATCCTAGAATAGTTGAGGATTTTAAATAATGGGAAGCAATGATCCAAAATGTCTCCTCACCGTCATGTAAGTTTCATAAGATGAAAGAAGACTTAGAGAGGTTTAATTCTGCTAAAGAAACTGTATAAAAAGGAACTTTTCTAAATTCAAGATTTAATTTATAGTTTCCTGCCTACACTGTGATTTATCACTCCAAGTGTTCAAGATAAACATAAGAAAGGGATTCTGATTGTGAATCATCATATTACGAATGTATTGGTCCATAACTGAAACTTTGATAAAAAAAAACGATCCACATGAAATGCTGGCACTTGCAAAGGATTGGATTTTTAAAATTTTTTTGTATAGACGGTCCTAAAAGTATTGTCATGTATTGAAGCAAAATGTAACAATGACTTCAACGATTAGGAAATCCATACCAAGGACAGAGAACTTAGACCCACCATGATCTGAGAGCAGCAACAACCAAAGCATCATCTGTTATCTGGATGCACCTGGCCTGCAGGTAGTTTCAAGTTTGAAACACTTTCAAAGCCAAGGTTTGACTCATTAGCATCTTGAGAGCCCAATAATAGATAAACAAAAGAAATCCCCTACCTCGGGGGAAGCTTACGACTGACGCCAAACTATCTTGGAAATGTGTGAATGTATTCTGGATCTGATATAAAAAAATGGAGAAATTGTGAATAAATATGAGGCTGTTTGCTGAACTAAATTATTATATCATATTTGTGAGAGTGTTGAATTTGTGAACCATATATTTTCATTATGTGTAAAGCTCACATTATTTGGACTGTCCTCAATGTAATTGAACCAAGTCCCAGCAGTCTTTTGAAAAATACTATTATACCCAGATATATAGTCATAGCTTTTTCAGTACAAGTCAAATTTAAGAGCTTCCCTAGCTCACAGTTGTGTCATATAATACAGCTCAACATAGTCCAAAAGGAGTTCATTTTGAAAGAAGGAAAAGCCATTTTCCTCGGTCCATGTGTCTGGACCACATGAGCGACTGCACTTAATCTTTCCTCTACATGGTCCAAGAATGGAGGTCACCCTCAGAGCCCAGCACAAAGAGTGGACTGATCCTGTGGTGTTGACTTTAACATAATGTCCTACCTCCCCTCCGCAGTGTTCAGAGAGGCCTGAGCAATGTATCTGAAGTGAAGTTCTCTCAGCAGGTGGAGGTTCAAACGGGTCCCAAACCAGAGGCACCTCGGGAGGGATCAAATGGCTGCTGCCTTCAGGCCTGGCCAAAGTTTGACCCACACCAAAAAAACAGGTCAGTTCCAGACCATTGCTACTCACCCCCCTGCTAAAACAACACCACGGAAAGTGTGTGTCAATACATGCATGAGTTTTGGTGTAAATGGTGTGTGTGTCTATAAATGGTGGAAGAAAAGCACAAGCAAATGTGTCCATGCACCTGAAAACACTGACCCGAACCTGAGTAAACACACAAATGACATGTTTCTGGGTTTCTTTCTTTGAACGCGTGTGATGCGCAGCCGAATGCGTCAGCGCATGAACATATGACCCGTATGTGTGAAGCATTCTTCATGTGAGGTCAAATATTTGTATATTTATGTGGCTCCACATCAAAGCGCAATGTTCAAACTGTTTGTACCGTTTTATTGAGTATTTCATAAGTTCTTAAGGAAGGAAAAAACACTGTCTTTCCAAAATTTTGCTGAGGAATTTCTAGAAATGTATTACGTATTGAGCATAATGAGTTATCTTTAAATGTCCTTAAAACGTAAGGTTCAATTGTGATTAATTTAGGAGCCACTTTGTTTTAAAATCATTTGTAACTTATGATTACTTTCAGGCATAATCTCTGACAAGCACTCCTAAATTACAGTCATGCGATAGGGCTACGACTACTGAACATTTTAACAGCCATTGATGGCCACCAGCTGCTTAGACCCGTCTTTCGGTCAGTGACTGATGGGCCAGACTTGACCTTCCTTATGAGTGGCAAGGGGTAGGGAGCTGAGGGATTAAAAACATCCTCTCAGAGTGACGGCTGTTTTAGGGTCTGGAGACACAATGGAAACACAACCTGCCAGTCACACACTCTGTGGTATCAAAAAGAGCCAGTCGTGGCATGCCAGACATGTCACCCATGTGCCAGGCAGACGGCAGGCCAAGCTGAGACAGCAGGATGCCACTGCTCACTAGCCTTATGAAGCACAGAAAGGTGATGTTTATAAAGTGGTGGTCACAAGGTGAGTTTTTTCCATATTGCAGCACTGCTTGTATGCACTGTAGCTGGGCATGCTGCAGCAATCAACACTTACCCTTCTCCCTCATTGATTTTATTAAGTATTCTAAAACACAGCTGACATAATGACAGAAATATGAAGTTGTGTTTCATAATTTTGAGGATTTGCGCCACTTTTAATTGTGTCATCTCATTGTGCCTCTTCCAGCTGGAGAATAGGAACTATCTGTTAATGATTGTATAGCAAACAGGATAGAAATGCACATAAATTGATTCCCATTTTATTTTCCTGATTGGATAAAGATTGACAAATTAAGCATATTATATGTCATCCATGTGTTTGTGTGTTTGTGTAAGCCAACAGATTGTGCTATTGCTAGCTAGTGCTAGCTAATTTAAGCACATTAATGCCCTAGCTCTAGTTAGAATGAAAGTTTCCAACTTGTTGCTGTGATTTTCTTCCCCACTAACACTCATCAGGCTTCTCAACCATGGGGTGCCTCATCTCTTTATCTGCCTGAGATACAGGATTTGAGAAATTATTAATAACTATAGTAGAAACCTTAAACTGTTCAGTGTAAACAGAAAACACTGAACAGGATTCATCGTAATGTAGCTTGCTATTGAACTATGTTGCATTACAAGTAAGAGGCTGGCTCTACAGTTGATTGTCTATAGTTGTTTTGTACCGACATATGAAATAGCTTTTTCGTGGGTAACACTGATTAATTGTTGGCATACTGAAAATTGTTATCCGGTTATAGCGTCTGTCAATGCTTGTTCAGGTGCAAATGGTACAATCTGTATAGATTTGGGCCAAAATGTTTAATGTCAGTGTTGTGGAGAGAGATGTTAATTACAACATGATTTCAACCAAAAACAACAAACCTGTGCTGTCCATTACCTCAGATTTGGTGTGAATCCTTTGTTTAAGCTACACCTAAATGTGAATATCAGATGCATGATTATGAGCTTTGCTGCAGAGAAGCATCATCCAAAATGCATTAGCAGTTGTCTGCCCCTATTATCTATATAGAGAACTCTATATTGTGGTTGAGTGAGTGTTTGAATAATTGCTAAAAGCTAGAGTGTCACAGTAAGACAGTGAGGTTGCCCAACAAAATGAGCCTACCCTAATGTAATGTAATGAGTTTTTTTTGTTTTTTTTCAAACTTCATAAACTGCATCTGTGCAGCCAAAAGGTGTAAAATATTTACTGCTGGTGTGAACAAAAACTGGGTTGTGTGTGTTTTTAGTTTGATAAAGCTAATTATTGCCAAACATTAGTGTGCTCACAAAGGAGATCATTGGTTTTGACATTCATTAAATCATTAGGAGGAAAATAATGTCACACAAAGACACAGTTCACTATCTGTGATTTCAGGTGGTGGATGGAAAAAGAAAGGCAGAGAGAAAGGGGGAGACAACAGCGGGTGCTTTTGATTGTAATTGACAAAAAGACTATTTTAAGGATACGGGGGTGATGTGAGAGTGGATGTTTGATTTACTGCTGATTTGTGGAGTCCTGTAATTTAAATCAGCAACAGGAACTCTAAAAAGGCATTTTGGAGTTGATTTAGCCTTTTTCTTTTTCAGTACAAGAAGCTGGGACAGAAAAAGGAGACGTTTAAAACATTTTTTCCTTACACAATGGTTTGGTATGATTATTTATATGACTTTTGATGGATGTGGAAACAGGAGTTTTCCCTCCCCTTTGCTGCCAAGTGTCTGCTCAGAGTGAATCTTTGGGCTGATCTCAATTATATTGTATGACCTTATGTTATGTAAAGTACCCTTCGATGATGTATGTTGTGAGCTGGTGCTAAAGAGCTCTGAGGGCTCACCAGAGTGGAAGGATTCCCTCACTTTAGAAGCAGGCGGAGCAGAGGGAGCTGTGCAGCCTTTCTGAATGAAGAAAGCTATATGTGACTTGGGTTGAAGTAGCCACATATAACGTGAAAGGGGACATCTCCCGATAGTCATGCCTGAGAAAACGATGGACACCTAGGTGGTCAAATGCTCTTTTTGTCTCTCAGCAGACAACCAGTGCTGCTTTTGTTGTCGTTCATCACTCTGAAGAAGGACCCATGGTGGGTGTTTATGGTTCCTCGATTCCTCCTGGTTCTGCATGCTTCCATGCTCCTCTCAACAGTGAAGCAGGCGCTTTTGTTGTGGCAGACCGAGGGAAAACTTGCAAGAGCTTATAATATATAGTGTGAATTTATGGGGTGTGAGTAATACACCACACATCTATTCAAGCTGAGCTACTTGGTGGCTACATGGACTCCCCCATGTTCTACACGAGGACCACATATCAGCACCCATTTCATCCAACTCTTCATGCCATGTTATATGTACAGTTGGAACAAGCTAGAACATATTGTTGCTTTTCATTAGGCCCAGATTAATACTTGCGTAGATATACATAAAACCAGCAGAATGATATCGTTTTGAGTTGCCATCCATAAATTGTGGAGATATAGTGTTGCCAGATAGAAGGCATATGGCCATGGTAGGACACTGCTTCTTGTAATTGAGCAGCAGAGCAAGCAGTCCATAAAGATGCCAAGACATAGTTAAATATTTATGTAGATGAATGGAGTAATAAATAAATGGTTAAATGAGTAATGGCTTGACTAACGTGATTGCAATAGATAAGTCATGTTTTATTCAGGACCTCTAACCCGTTTAGAGAGGAGAGAAGATGTTATCTTAATGAGTAGTTGGTTTGAATTGCCTTTCAGTAAAGGTGAGGAGGTAGTATTTCAACAAAGCTGCATTTTCAGTGTTCAATTAAATACTCTTATGCTCTGAAATTTATACACCAGCGCAAAGTATTTGAGGTAATATTCCATTGTTCTAAATCAAGGGCAGTTTAAGTCACTGCAAAAGGATTATGCTATAGAATCTAATGTAATCAGAACATTAATGATACTGCAGAATCTTTATTCTATCTAGCAAAAGCATTTCTTCCCTTTTAAGACAGATGAAAGTCGCCCTTTGCTTTTTTCCTATTGAGGTTATTATATGTCCATGGACTCACACTGAGCTTGGCCATATTGCTGCTTTGGCATGCCCTCTACAGGATAATCCTGGAACTGAGACCACAGGCAATTGGAAAATTGTCCTCCGAGATCAACTATTAAAAATCACCACGATGGCACTGATAATTAAGAGAAAACATTTGGCTACTCACTTCAAATGGGTATATTCCAACAGTGTAAACGCTACTTTGTTTTGATCTTTATCCACCATAATCAAACAACTCAAATCTATTATGTAGGGAGAAAAATGTCTGTGCTGCTGTTTTATCACACTCAGAACCTTTGAAATACTTTCTCGAGTGGACACAAGGGGGAAAAAATCTGTCAACACCATAGACACAGTTTCCCACTGTGAAGTCTGGACCACATCAGACATGAAGCTGTCCTCAGCATGCCACCAGGATTTCACTCTTTGTCCTTTGGATTCTTTTCTCGTCTCCCTCTGAGTAAATTATACAATTTCAGAGCAACAAATATAGATGCTCATAACCTACTGTTGTTAATTTTTTTGAGTCCTGATCAGATGCCAAATGTTTCATGGTAAAAGAAAATACATTTACCAACATGTATTCATCTTTAATCATTCATTAGAGTTTATGATAAGAAGAAAAATAATATATATATATATATGTCTATACAGCATATTGCATTGTTTTTAATATATTAACACAGGCTGAATAGATTATTTCCAATGAGCATTGGATAACATGCTCAATGAATGATCTTGAATCTCCCAGGGGTTCCCAAGTGTCGATCCACATTTGAAGACACCTCTTTGAAAACTGCTCCAGAATATGAAAATATTTGCACATATGCCAACAAAATCATAAAATAAACACATTAGTAAAGACGTGGCAAAAACACTCCAAAATCACTGAAAGACCCATTACAGGATAAATTAGGCAAACTAAAGATGAAGAAAGGGCTGAAACGCAGCGTGATTTTGTGATTTGTTACTAGAAACTGCATGACATTTTGGAGCAAAAAATCCCAACATTTTTCATAATAATTTTGCTGTTTGTGTTCAAGTGCTTGTTTGTCTGTGTGTACTTGTATGCACAGAAGTGAGAGTGTGTATTTGACTTGCCTTTGAAGGCACTCCCTTCCCCTGTGTGTCTTTATTGTTGGGCAGCTGAGACCCTGCCTGTAGCTCTGTCCAGCACCAAGACTCAGACACCAGCTGCACTCACCGTCACAGACCTCTGCCGGCCTTTGATGTCTGCTCTGCTGCCCAGCCCCTGACCACAGAGACTCTCTATATCCACCAAACGTCTCCAGTAAGTAAAAAAGAAATGAACAAAAAGGAAGAAAAAAAAACAGAGATACCTCACTCTTATTTACATGTTTTTATAATCTAACGGGAGAGGAGAAGTTGTTTGATATCTGTGGACAAAAAACAAGCTGTTCGGATCTGGGCACTCTGGGGTGTCGGACTGATTGACTGCATGGGCAAAGTTCCCAGGGTCTGTCTTTGTGTCCAACAGCTTTTCAAACAGCCCCAGGCTTGAGAGAGTTTTGCCTCGGGCAGAAAAATGATAAATTAGAATTACATTTTACCAAATCAGAGTGTCTAGGTTTGGACGAGAAACGTGCAAGAATGGAACGAGATAGCCTTTTATCATGCCAAATCAAAGGATAATGGTGTTGACGTGAATGTAGTTGTTGTTGGAATATGCAAAATAAAATATACTACTCTACTACTCTGTGTTGATGCAACTGATGGAACACTTTTTACTCGATTTTCGGTTTATGTTTTTGCACATTAGCTGTAAAACGCATAATCTGAGACACTGAATGAGATGCTCCTGATGGCACATCTCAATCAATTTAAAACTTAACAACTAATAAAATGCTAAATCAAACAAGATATATATTTTAGCAGAGAACACACTGATTTATATGGCAAAGGAGGAGCTCTGAAACATTACTCGGATCAGTTTTCAGTTTGGTATTGCTAGTGACACACTGCTGTTACTGCAGTACATTTTTCATTCGATTCAAGTGCTCAAACTGTGGAATACCTGCCTCCCTCCTCCTCTCTCCATCCTGTAGTAACAGAGCATAGGCTGTTCTTTATGACAGCACGGTGAATACAGCATTGCTCAGTCAGTGTGCAGCCTGTGATGAGTGGAGCACAGGGGCTAACATGAAAAAGAAAACAATGTGCCCTGTTCCTATTATCATCTGTGCTACCACAACAAAGGTCTTGCAGACGATGTTTGCATCATCACCCCTCAGAAATTCCCCAGGTAATGACATTTCCATCAGAGGATGTGCTGTATCGCAGACAGATGACACCGGCAACCATGTATAAAGCCCCGGGTAGCGCCTTGCTTCACGAGTGTTGTTAGCCTTAAACCCCTTGCGCAAGCAACTCACAAATGCCTAATGGTCTTTATCATAAATATCAGTACTGCAAAGGTTATAGTTGGATAGATATCTCCCTGCGCTCCATTTAGTTGCATTGCCGACAGTTTTGACTGATGCTGCTTTCAAATAGGTAGAGGCACATTGATAGAGGAGGCTTAGAGCTAAATAACAAGTGGGTTACTCTCAGGGTAATCTTAATGCAGGTGAAATATCTGTTCACGTGGAAAGGTTATCTCAATATAACTTCCACATTGTTTTCCAAATCTCAGCAACCTCCTCAGTTAAACTAATGGAAGATCTTGCCATTTCAGAATACAGGCACAACAACAAATATACTAAAGAGAAAGTCTACTTCAGCATGTAGCCCTCACAAAGAGTCTGCAGCTTCCTCTCAGAAAGCCCATTTAAGTTTTGACTAATGGTTTACCTGACTGAATTATAATCACATAATAATATCTATTGACCACCATTGATTTGCTATTAGAGGACTAGTTTAACCTTGATTTATAGCAGCAGACTTGTCGAGTTCAAGGCCATAAAGGGATCATTGACAAGCAACAATGGGCCTTCTTAACATGCCCCTAAGGTCCCATTCAGCAGCAGATCAATAGCTGACCTCTATAGCTATCATTTACTAGCAATTGCATTTCAGCTTTTTGTGAAAATAATGTACAGTATCTGTCTGAGGGCAGAAGGAATTAATTTCTCTTAACCTGTGCTGTAAGGCTTTTGAACAGTCGAATAATCTACTGTAAGCATGATAGTGGAAGAAATAAAGAAAGGGTAAAACTATGACAAATAATATTAAAACAGATTTTACTTTTCCCAACATCGAATATTGCTACAGAGTTTTTCAGCTTTGTTTGTTCATGCCTTTCAATGTGGCTTTATGGTTATTTTGCAAATAATACTTTGCAATAGTTTTTTTTTCCTGAAATGCAAAGGCAAGAAATAAGAAGGATGAAAAAGATATGAAACATCTTTTGTCATCGATTTGTAGCAGGCCGTGATGAACAGAAGCATGCAGCAAGAATGTTTCCGGAAAAGTTAATGGACATATCTAAATGACTTTTTGTGATTTTATAGGAGCAGAATCAACTACTGTATGAATCATTCCAATGAATAAGTGTTAAATCTGTCATTAGATGTCTGTTATCTAACATCCATTTAAAACACCTCAGCCACACCGTTTAACTGGATAAAGTGATTACTTATCACAAAAAAGTTGGTGCTGTGTTTATTTGGGAACATGTGGAAAATCTGATCATCTTTGTATATATCTTTGTGTATTGAAATTAAACTTGTTATATGTCATTGGTATCATTCGCATTTCACTGCATTTGTTGTAAATAGAAAAAACATTACCATCGTTGCATCAGCCGGTAGTGTGCACAAAGCTACGGTAGCTCCACATTAAGAAGGACCTGGGGCGACAGAGTATCTCTCACCAAGTGACCTTTATAATGAACAGTGCCTGTGGGTCATTGGATGTGACACATATGTATTAGGCTGATTAGGGGTGCAGCTCTGACCGGTGTCCGCAGGTGTCCAGCAGCATGAAACCAGCAGCCTCTCTCCTTCCGAATTAAAAGTAAATGACACAGGCGTGTGACCTTTTTAGTTAAGGAATAAAGGGACTTTATAAGGTATCCAGTCAGAGGAAAACTACTTGTTCTGGATGGTGTTTCTTCCTGGCAATGCGAGGAATGTCTGTGTCTTGTTGGACAGATGATGAGGCTGACTGTATTGCACATTCGCAGTAGTGTTTATTTGAGAGAGAAGTGTTTGTGCACAATGGAAGCTTCCAGTTTTCCTCAAACATTCTTTGTCCACACAAGCATGCATGTGAGTGCACGATTACATGTCTGCGTATGGTAAGCATCTGCCGGTCAACAGAATCCACTCAGACAGGTGATGTGGGTGAGTAATCCATTAGAAGGATACAGAATCCCTTCCTCAGCAGTGCACAGTTTGAGGGCGCTCAGCAAGACCTTGATGGGCCCCAGAGCCAGGGCCTGTCAAGCCAGGAGGCAGAGTGATGGAGAGCCCCCACCATGGTGCGTTGGACCCTGGCTCTCACCCACGCACTGCCACTGAGGCTACACACTCGGGGGCCTACGGTCACTACAACACAATCCAGATGTACTCTACTGTGTGTGAATGTGTGTGCAGGCATGAGTTTGGGGTACGTGCACATATTCTTCTCACTAAGAGTACAGGACTTTGCCAAGGAAGGGTCAATGCAGATTAAGATATTTCCTGCAAGTCTCCTGTATCTATGTCAGTTTGTCAGGCTGTCTCAGGGGCTTGAGATATTTTCATTATTGAAAGGAAATTCACACAAATCCCTCAGCCTTGTCAGCTAGTGACACACAGTCCCAGAGGACACTGGGCTTTAACTCTGAGGGACATTAATGAAAAGGCTACCAGTTCCCTGAAGAAATACTTTGCCACATAGTGCTGCGCCGCATAATGGCCATGGGAGATCAGAAAGTTGTAGTCATTTATTCTGTCCTTTTTTTCCCCACACATTATTATTCTTGATCTAACACAAAAATCATGACCATCACTACATTTCATTACAACCACAACTGAGTGTTGAAAGCAAGTGACTGTGGTACATCAATAATGATTAAAAAGAAGTTTGATCCTGCAGAATGTATCTTAGCCTGTGAGTTTTCCTTGCTTTGCACAGGATTATCTGTGTACATGCCTGTGAAATATAATATCTTTTTTGAATTGTCGGCACATGATTTCAAATTAGCAATACGCCAAAAACATACTGGACACAAATCAGTTCTTATTTTGACTTCAGTCTCACCAGACTGACTAAAGCAAAAGCAGAAACCTGAACTTGCTGATTAGTGCACTGATTTTTGTTATTGTTAAGTTCTGGATAAAAAGTGTATGATTTCTTCTACAGCAGTCACAGTGAATAAAGACAGTCTGGATTATTATTAAACTTAATCAGTAATGTGGAGCACTGCTGCACTTTTGTTGCTTGTCTGGGGAGCTTCCAACTCCTTAAAAAAAAAAGAACAAGAAAAAGAAATAGAAAAAGGAAAGAAAATGAGAGAGGGATTTGTTAGCCTCGTGGTTTGGGTTATCAAAAAAACATGCCATGAAAGCCCTTGATTCGTTGATTCATGCTTCTACATCAGTGGCTCATGAAAGAGTTAAATTATAAAGACATTAAGAGTCGCTGACACATTGCTTTTTCTCGGACCATCTTTCAGAATACTTCAATTTTAATGGGGCATTAAAATATATCTACTGTAGATCTTGTGATAAACATAATAACAACACTACACCATGATGTGCATTTGTGTGTGTTGTTGGGGAGGGGACAGCTCGAGTGTGCGTTTGGGTGAACCCTGCCAGCCTGAAAATCAGTTTGGGCTGTGAAATCCCTGTCAGTGCCCATGGCTTATGCATTCTGATCTGCTTGGGAAAGCTGCTACACTAATAAACGGCATTAAACCGTAACGGTCACATTGTCTCACTGTAAATGTTCTGTTCATTTATCATATTTCCTCTGAGCAACACACTTGCACAGAGGAAGCAGCGAATCACCTCTTCGCAACAGAATGTGGGTACCGTTTATCTTAAGGGACCAACATTTTGTGAAACCATGAATAAAACTTATTTAACTCGTGCCTCTGCTACACAAAGAACCTACTCAACAATTTAGATGCAGTAGAATATTTAAAAAAAAAACACAAGATCGAAGGCTATCCTACATACATGTCATGGTGTTACTCAAATTATAATTAGAGTATATCACAAAGTCTAAACTTGTGATATACTGGGGGGGTGTTAAAACTAATTTTAATCAAAACCCCAGGGGAGCCAGTGATTGGAAGAGAAAACTATGCTAAATATGTATTAGATCACAAACCTACAGTTGCTTCTCTTCATATATTTTACTTGACCCAGAGCCGGTTCTTTTCTGAAAACTTTTTCTTGTCCTTTTTCACGCCTGAAGTAATTATAATACCAAATGCTAAGTTGAAACCTACAGAAATGACAGCCAGTGCGTGAAAATAAAAAAGCAAAAGTGACACTGAAAACTGAAAAGTGTTTAAATTAGAATGTCTTGTCGTGCATGCATCCATGTCTTTGGTTTGCAGTCCAAAACAAAACAAGTTGTCATATTCTACAGTTAATATTTTATAGTTATTCAGCCAATTTAAATGGCAGGCAGTAGGAACTCTTCTGTGTTATATGTCTATGTGCACCACACTTAACAGGAGCAGGGAAAATATGAATATAGGAAGAAAATAATTGACTGAGCATGGCCAAAGTATAGGCAACAAGACCAGCTCCATGATATTTATATTTCTGGCGACAAATGTTAGTAAGGTCATTAAGGCGGATAATTGATAATGGTGCAGAACTGATATCAGCTGACAGATCAACAGTTTCCAGTCGCACCATATATGTTGTTTTCTGAATCAAATCGTGCTCTGTCAAAGAATGATCAGGACAACGCCTCTTTGGAAAGAAGAAATTAAATAAATTACAACTGGAATCTGCCAAAATTCATGTCGACAAAGCCCAAAGAGAGGGCTGTTGAAAGTTCCATTGGCTTAGTGTTCACAAGTGGAAAAATGAAGCTTTCAAAAAAAAAAGAAAAAAAAAGAACACCATCCCCACTGTGAAAACAACGAGGAGTGGTGTTGTGGGGCTGCTTTGCAGAATCTGGCTTTGGGTATTCTGAAACTGGATAAGAAAAGAATATCAAAGTGTTCTGGAGTGATTTATATTGCCAGTATCCGAGAACTCGGTCCCAGTGCAGGTCATGGCTCCTCCAACTGGAAAATGACTCAAAACATAAGAGAGCAGTGATCACCAGATGAAAGGAAAACATGTGACCAGGGGCCTGTACTATGATGCAGCTTATAAACAACCAGGGCATCTTTAGTTGACCTGGCTTAACTAACCCTTACAATGGGGATATCGCTAAGGGTGACTACGATGCTCCTTATCAACTCAATAAGTCAACCAAGGTTTTTTCGACTGGATACGCATGAGACTGTGTGAAATTGGTGGAGTTGGCATCAGCTGACCAATCACAAGCTATAATTCTATGAGACTGAAAAGCAGCGCAGCTGCTGCAGCCAAAACAGGAAGGAAACACAAACAAAGAAAAATTAATAATGCCAGCAGTCGACACTGTGAATGCCTGTATTCTTTAAGAAAGTTGAGAAAGTCTCAGTCTTATTCTCTCAGATTCAACATCGGCTGTTCTAAGAGCTCTTTGCATCAAAAAGACCCAAAGAGCAAATATTTAAATGAATTCAAAACAGTCAATGAACTTTTATAAATATATAAGGTCATTTCTGTTATCACAGCTCTAAAAGGCTGAACAAAGGGCTTTTTAGTTGTCAAATAATTTGGAATTAATTTTCAAAACATTGTATACGATTTACAGACATCAACTGATGCATTTTTGTGAATTTCACACATTAATACAATATATGAGAAAAAGGAAAGGAAATCTTTTGTCGCTCAGTGATGATTCTGAGTAATAAAGTCATACATGTTGGGTCCAAATCTTTAAAAGTCGGCAGGAACATGCTTTAGAGTAATGAATCCTTGTTTTCGGCTACCTAAACATTCCCTTTGGCCGACGCATCTCTAATAAAGATGCCTCTGTGTAAAAGTCAAACAGCGCGTTCCGCCTTTAACTCCAGAAGGAGTCGGATAGTATGAAGCGAATCAGCTTCATACTGAAAATCCAGAGCTGAACCTGAAGTTACCTCACTAAGCTATTAATCCTGCTTGGTAGTACAGACACCTAAACATAATCTAGTATTTAACAGCATTTTAAAAAGTATTAAACTTGAAAATGACCAGTTTTGTTAAATATGGCATAGATATTAGTCTATAGCCAATGACTGAAGCTGTTGCATCCTTTTCCATTCAGTTGAATATTGCTTCCTGCTTTTGTTTCACAACAGATTTTAACCCCTGATTACCCCACACCTGCATTTTATTAATTCTCCCTTCCCAAAGTATACATAGTACTAAGTTTGCTTTCTTCAGTGCATGATCCTCAATGTTAGTTGGTGTGTTTGGGTCATATCTGGGCCAAGTCCATTTCAGTTTCTTCCTTGCTCTCTTCTGCGATTTGGACTAATTGCCACATTTATAATAAAGGTTCATTATGTCACTCATCCAGCACCCTCCTACCTACAACCTACATTTCAGTCATGTCCACTTCATAACAACATTCTGCTTGGACTCTCTGATGGCAAACATTCTGAAAATACTGGACTGTACATTTAAATCCCCTTGGCTTTAAACACATATTATAAATTTTACTGTGTCGAATACGTCTCCATCAAATATTTGTACAGCTGTATACTGATGGTTGCATAAGTTAACCAGCTACCATCAAAATATCATTAACAGTAATTGAAACTCTCTGCGGATCTCTGCCCTCTAGGTGTCAGGGCCGTCAGAGTTGGTTATGTAAAGGAGGATGAGATGACAGTAGATGATGTGTGTGTCTGTGTGTTTGCCCGTTTGTGTATGTGTGAGTGGGTCTGAAAGGTGACTGTTGTTGGTAGCTTGGACAGTTCGCAACCCAGCGGGGACATTGGCGCTCCGGCTGGGTAGGTAATGATATCAGATGCCACACTCAACAACAACAGGTGCCTTGGCTCTGCCACTTTCTACCGCCATGCTGTGTCAATGACATCAACACTAACCCACCGGTTAATTATAGATCACCAATTCCCCTGCTCTTCAATGTCTAGCAATGACAACCACATGATATGAGGGTGGTGATGCTTCGCTGAACCAGGTTTGGTAAAGAAAATGACACAACACACTGACTTTTCTTCCTCACTCCAGCTATTCTAATCTCACAATTTTTAAAAACAGGTCATTCTGCAAATTCAAATATCAAAAAGGCCACGTTTCTTTAAATGAATAATGCTACTAATGCACCGACTTCTCCGTGAAATTCATATGATTGTTGCCATCTTTTATCTCATATGCTTAGAAGCCATTCTGACTAATTCAGTAGAAGTGCTCAGCTCCGGGGTGGAGATTGGGAGCAGATTTAGGTGCAGCATTTGGATGACCATATGGAACGCTTTGTGGCGCCAAGAGACCATGCAGCTTGGAAACCTGATCACCATCTCCCTGATGACAGCTGGAGCCTTTACACCATCAGAGCATTTGTAGACTTCTAATTTGTCATAACCACCTCCTGTGGTAAAGAAATATGCTGCAAAAATTAGGTAAGCAAAGTTTGGAATTTCTGGGACAGAGCGAGCATTCAGGAGGGAGGCCGAGGGAGAAGAGGAAGAAGACAAGGGAGGGAGTTTGTGTTGGTGCGTGCATGAGTGTATGTGGGAAGCTTATTTTACGCTCACATAATCCCGTCTACCTTGTTAACCGACGAGCCTGTGATCTTGCTTTAAATCATGAGTGAACAAGATGGGAAGACTTTTTTATTTTTTTTTATTTCACAAGAACATGAATGAGTGTGTTTCTGTGTCTGAGCTTGCAGGTCATGCACATGTACGGCTGCACCTAATGGTTGTCAGTCAAACGTAAGCTTTCTATCGCTGTATTCCCCAAAGATAGCTGCTGGCTGTGGTTGCTTGTCAGTAAATATATCCTATCAATATTTCATAGAACTGTTTTTTTTTGTTGTTGCAGCTTTTCCTCACCATACCCTGTTCCTCCCAGCTCTTCTGAATAGGCCGTGTTCCTTATGCTCATCAACCAGAAAATGCTCCCCTCCTCCTCTTCTCATTCTCCATCTCCAGTGTGTAAAGTGTTTTCTGCCTGAAGGCACAATTCTCTTGTCATTGTTGTACACTCTGGGCCTTGTTGTGGTGTGATGTAATTGTTTTGTTCTGAGACCTTTCACACTGCGAGCAGAAAATAAAGGAAGGTGTCATGATCTGTGCAGCTGTAAGCCTTTAAAACTCACAATTGGAGTGTTTAAGTCATGATCGTTAGGCTAACAAATGAGTGACTCCAACAAAGACTTGTTGTGACAGAACAATAACTGCTCGAAAGCAACTTGTGTATCAGCGATCAAATTTGCGTTGTGAGTCTCTAACGCCAGCAGGAAACTGAATTCTCATCGCACTTAGAGGAGCTCTGGGAAAGGCTTGTGTGCTAGCATTTTCTAGGGGGAAATAGCCTGAGTGTATTTTTTGTTGCTCTGTGGTAATGCTCTCTAATGCTGATGGTTGACTCTCTGCAGGCAGTCTCGCAATTCTCAGGTGGGCCTTCCTAAAGCACTAGCTGAATTAAGTGGCTATGGCTGCAAGATTTTTAAAGCGTGTCACAGTGTACAGGCTGCTGGTCTACCATGACATTAGATGGTTGTTAAGTGTTCTTTAGCGAATAACAGCACGTATTGGCATGTGTCTGATAAAGCAGAATGGGGCTATCAAATCCAGTTTGTCTGAATTTGGATGGAGAAGTGATAGATTCTATGTCTGTTAATTTGGTTTCAAGCAGGCACCCCTGAGAGGACATCAGACAGAGAAATGTCCAAGTGGGCATCAGGGGTGGTTTTGGAAAAAAAAAAAGAAAGAAAGAAGGAAAGCCAGGCATCGGGAAGCTTCAAATGGAAAGAAAGGGGTCGGTTTGATCCACTGTTTGTCAGAAACTATGTAGTAGATAAAGCTTTGAGGCCCTCCACTGTACATCTGTAAGGTACATTTTGCCAATGAGAGACAGCTGTATTTTGCATTAGAAACATTCTATCTTTCTCCCTAAACAAAGATAAGGAAGATGCATCCATTACCTTATGGTTAAGTCACAGAAGCCACAAAATGCATAAACAGATTATTTTCAGTTTGAGAAAAAGAAGTCACTGTACTCCAACAAATATTCACTAAATGGTGGAACCCCCAAACTGAATTACTGGATATCAGTTGCTACACTTTTTGTTTTGTAAGTATTATCTGTATCTTTATTTCTTTTACTGTCAAATTAACAGTAACTTTCAGTGTCTGATACCACAGTAAAATTACCATCAAGTAAACCAATGCAGTTCTTAAGCATTTAATAAAACAATGAAATAAAGATATTATATGAGACATATAGAAAAAGCACCTTTTTGTGTGCTTTAGAGTGCATATTTTGGTGTCTGAAGTCAATGCCAACTCAAAACCTCAGAAAAACCACATCTTTTCACTTCATGTAGGGCCTGGTTTGAAAATATCTCACTCAACGAGTTGTTCAGATTTGCCACTGCTGACTGAAACAGGGATATCATTGAGAGGTGGGAGGAGCATTTTGGTGATCTCCTTAATCCAGCCACCATGTAGTTTGCCATGGAAAGCTCCCTGGCAGTGGGGCACCAGGCGTAGATGAAATTCACCCTGAAATGCTAAAGGCTCTGAACACTGTGAGACTGTCTTCGCTGACTCACTTTTTCTATGTTGCATCAAGGTCCAGGACAACACCTGTTGAGTGGCAGGACCAGGATGGTGGTCTTCATCTTTTTTTTTTTTTAAAAAGGGGGCTAGAGAGCGTGCTTTTGCGATCAGGGGATCACATGACTCAGCCTCCCCAAATATGGGAAAGGAGACTCTGACCAACTGTTGGACCCGGATTCAGAAAGAGCAGTGTGATTTTCGGCCAGGACGTGGAGCAATGGACAAGATTTGTACCCTCGCGGAGCTGCTGAGGTGGTCTTGGGAGTTTAACCACCCAATCTATATGTCTTGTGGATTTGGAGAAGGCTTACGACTGCGTTCACTGGAAGATTCTATGAGAGGTGCAACAGCAATACTAGGTCCCTGAGGCACTATTGCAGGCTATTAAGTCCGTGTATAACACAAGCAAGGATCTTTGCCTCAAGCGAAGGAGTATATTGTGCTCTTGTTCACAAATAATTGTAGGGTGGAGCGAGAAGTAAGATGATGGATTGGGACAAATGCATGCAGTAATAAGATAGAGGTGGTCAAATAATATAATGGTGTATGACTTTTTGGTTTTTGGCCATGCAGTGGAATAGATACCAAAAATACGCATGAAAAAATACCCTTAGTACAAGAATGGACAAGAATATGTTCATTGGCAATTATGTACCATATCAAGCAGTGGAATAATCAGGAAAGTCTTCTTAATTATTACTAGATTTTTTTTAAAAGATCACCAAACACCACATATTTATGATGAAGCACATGCCAGGTTAGCACTTTGATGTAACACTCCATGATGGGGTGTGACCTCCTAATTAAGTCTGATAGATTGAAACATGTATTTAACTTCTGTCACCTTCAAGTGTAAATACTACAATATAATTGTCATTGTCAAGAATTGTTAGTTCTTTTCTTGTCATAAAAATAGTGAACTCTATAATCTTAACACTGACTTTTTGGATAGCAAGACACTATTTAGAATTTCACCATCAAAGTGACAAACAGTCGCAGTATTTACAGTAGTTTACAGTATGCAACACAGCAAATTACTTTTTACTTACCTTGGTTAAGGTTTAGTTTTCTATTCTCTTACAGTTTAGTTGGGTTTAGGTGCCACAATTAGTTGGTTAGGTTTAGGAACCAAAACTGCTTTGTTAGGCTTAGAAAATCCCTGTTTCGCTTTGAAAACACCACTTCAGGAGATCAGGAGATAGATCAGTCATCAGGTAGACCAGCCAACTTCAAATTGGAAGATCTGTGGTTCAGAGTCTAGCTTCTATAATCTGCATGTTGAAGTATCCATGGGCAAGACACAGACCCCCACATCCCCTCCGTGTGTGTATGGCAGAGAAGAAGTACTAAAAATGACAAAGAACTTGTATATAAAAGTGTGTGGGAACGGATGAATGTGGCTTGTAGTGTAAAAGCGCTTTATGTGGTCAACGAGACAACAAAAGCACTACATAAATGCAATCCATGTACCATGTTAGACAACAATGTGAACAATATACAGTTTCACAATGTTTAACTCGATTGATGAAAATCTATATTAAACAATAGCTTGTGTGTTGTTTTACGATGCCATTGAGTCCTGAAAAAACAGCTGTATCTTTTATGACAGGGGCCAGGCTTATAGATCAGATGCACAAGATGGACACACGATGAAACATTTACAAGGCTAAGTGAGGCAATAAAGCTGTGGTTTTTATTATAACCTCTTTTGTTTGTTCTTTAATTTCTGAGCAGAAAAAGCAGGCAACCATGACCATCTTCATTTCCTGACAAGAAAAAAAAAATCTTGTTCCATGTTAGCAGTCGGGCACAAAAGGAATAAAAAAAGGAATGGCTTTAGAAATGCTCAGGGTAACAAAACTGTAACTTAGATATGTAGTTTCTAGGGTAAAAAGAGAAGGCTATGGATTTTAATCCATCAGTCGATAAAGGTCAGTACTCGAAAGGGCTTTATTCCTTAGCTTCACATCAAAGTGTAAATCCGCTGATTGCAGGCCCTGAATGGGGAGACAACAAGGCTCCATTTGTGGTCCGTTTCTATGGCTCAGTGTGTGTAAGACCCCGCGTGCGCAGACCCATAATACAGGGGGTTTCTATCAGTGGCCCCCTAGATCAATGGGCCGCATGACCTTTGCATTGTGCTGCCGGCTTGGCCCGTGATGTCATGCCATCTATCCGGTGGCTCCACTTAAAGGGGTGAAAGAAATGCAAGGCAAAGTCCCACACCTTCCTCCCACTGAGCTACAGAAAAGACAGCATGAAAGGCATCATCTGCAAATGTATCCACCTGAAACAGGATTTGTTCCTCTTAAAATATACCTGCACAGTTTAGGTGGCTCTCAAAAAAGTGTGTAGGTGTGCAGACTGCGATGGTTAACTGCTGACCGTCACAATGACAGCTGCGGGTTATTGCTCGGTCACCATTTGAATGCATGTTTGCTGATGTTAACAAAAGTCTTGTGGGCTGATTCAGATAGCCCTGTCACTTCTGGAGTGTGGTTCAGCATTGATCTATGGCTACTGAAATTAAACATGGTGGAGCAGAGACTCTGTGCCAAAAGAAAAGAGAAGCCCTCTCATTGTTCTCAAGTGAAAGGTCCTCTTTGTAGTGAGGAGAGACGATGGCAGCTGGTAGGTTCTTCCCTCTATAGAAGATAGAGCACTTTCACAGAGTTGTGGAGTGCATTTGAATGGAAATCTAAAGAGGTAGGCGTGAACCATTTGTTTTGCTATGTTTGTGTTTGCTGTCAACATGTCTGTCTCTGTTGTGGGGCGGCCCCCTTTTTTACTGCACAAAAGTGGCTAAACCCCCAAAACACACACACACACGCACACACACACACAACCCCACCAACTCTGCATCTCCCCCCAAAACCAAGACATAATCGCTGGGGAGGAAGAGTCTCCCAAAAAAAGAGAGTGCAGGAGCCATCTTTGTCACGATGACAGATGTTGTAATTGCCAACTGATGGATCACTTGTCAAGGGCGTCATTAGGAATTTGGTGGCCGAGCCCATTGGAAGATGAGAAGGGGTTAAAAGAACAAGTGGGAAAAGATGGAGCTGGCTCAGGCAGCAATGGATGGCAGACCAGGTCACATATATTAGCCTTTTGACTGCAGCCATGGAGATTAATAATGTGATTGGCTACGCGTTAGAGGAGACACCATCGAGAATAAAAGAGTCTTTACTGCTGCCTTCTTGTGATGGCATGAAAAGTCTAAAAGATGGGGCGTCTAAACAAAACAAACCCTCTATAGTTTTCTTTTAAGCCCTATACTGCTCATTGTGCTTCAAGCAGCTTTGGGTGACAAATGAAGCACACATGTACACTCTCCCACAAATTCTAAACTCCTCATGATTCTGTGATGGGCTAAAAAAAAAACAAAAAAAAACAACTTTCAAAACCTACTTTCCAAGTCTAGAACAGAGTTCTAGTAATTAAAGGTAGTGGGGCCCTCTCTGAGAGCACGATGAGGCTTCTGAGGGGCCAAATCCAGAGTGAGGCTTTATTTTCTGGTGGCACATTCAAGGTCATTTAGAAAGCATCCCCATGTTCCACAAAGTGTCACTCTGCACCAAAGTAAATTGTCAGTTTGTTTATACTTGCCATTTAACTGTGTAAAGCACCCTCCCCAGTGCACACACATGCACGCCCACGCACACACATGCACACACCAAGAGCTCCCCAGAGGTCAATTAGGACAGACAAGGGGCTTTCAAACAGAGGGTGCTACTGGCCCAGGGCAGCCGAGGGAGCCACATAATTAACAGTTATAAAGTACTTTACTCTGTTAATTTAATTAGTTAATCCTTTTATCAGTGATGCTTTGTTGGAGAGAGTCATTACAGGGCTCCTCTTCCAGTGTTGGGGCTGAATGGCTGGTAATGGAGCTTCACAAGTGATCTGATCTGCGAATAGCCACAATGACACTCAGAGGCCTGAGAACTGAGGTGTGGATTTCATCTGGAAAATGGTATGTTCATTTTCAGCACTAAACCTGCAGTTGAGGCGAGGTGTGGGGACGTTATGACAAATCAGTGTTTGTGACAACTTTACTTTTGATTGTACCACAACTCATCAACAAAACAGGACAGACCTGTCAAAGATCAAATACATTTGTGCATATGAAATTACAGGCTTCTTGTGTCCGATTAAATGGGGGGTGTTTGAAGTCAAACGATCATTTTCATGTGCTGCCAAGTCTCGTCTATTTTTCCTTGCTTGGAACACCACCCCCTCTGTCCCAAAACCCATATCAGTCTTTGCGCCCTGGAAATTATTTAAATGAGCTGAGCCTGCTATTACATTCATTTTACAGCACCACTTGAAGCGTTAACAATAACTCGCATGTAATCCTCTGTGATGTAGCCGCACACGGCGTCACCTCCTTTCAGGTGCAGCACCTTTGAACATCAAATCTTTTTTAAAAATGTTTAAGAATCAGCTCGGCCGCCCCCCTGACGGGTGGTGAACCTGGCATCCTGGGTTCAGGTGGAGCAACTAGACAGATGCCTTCTGGCCTGCGTCTTCCTCTTCTTACACAAGCATTTAACTCACACCTATGGATAACACTGCAACTTAACTTTAGATCACTCCTCAAAATATGCTTGGGAAAAAAAAAATAATCATCAACTGTCTCTGTGTGTGCCGTCACCCCCCCCATTCCGTATTAAAGTGGAACACAACGTCCCGCTGATTGCTACAAGCTTTACAGTCACAGCATAACACCATTAAAGATGTGTGTGCTGGGCTGGAGATAGATTTCATAGCTACTGTATGCAAATATTCTGGCACACAGTTTGTGTAACACCTTCACATTCGCTACGACACATCTTATTGATAAAACATGGGCAGCGAATGAGTGTTGTAAAGTGTTTGTGCTGTAGGATGGAACATTAGGCAGCAACTATTTCTTCCTGAAGCTCATTCACAACACCTTAAATATTCACAGAAACTCATGTTCATAATCCAAAGATGCAGTCCAGTCTCAGTATCAAGAGCGTCTTTATTTGACTGAAGATTTCAAGGACAGTAGGCCAATGTCAAGAAAGTGGGTATGGAATCTACAATTAAACATAACTCCTCATGTGACCAGATGGCTGATTGTTTACTTGTGCGGAAAAAGGCATATCTCTGATTGCAATCATTCTCAACCATCGCAGCTTCATTCGGCAGCGTTGGGAATTCGTGATGATGGAGGCGCAAAACACCTGTTAGTTACCACGTTAATGTTAATCTGGACCAAATGCATCTTCCCAATATCTCGAGATGAAGTCTGGAGACTTGTCAAACCGGAGAATTAGCCTCTGGTTAATTAGCTGCACCTGCTGGAGCTTCCCCCCAGTGCCCTGCAGCCCTTTATCCTCTGCTTAACAAAATTGATGAGCAGGAAGGGAAAAAAAAAAAAAGCCTCTTCTAGCTTCCTTTTTCGTCAGCGTTAGAGAGTAGTTTAAATAATACACAAAAGTGACTACAAGCTAGAGTTCTGAATTTTTAATAAGGTGACGCACACCTGAATAACACGAGCCTTGAAGCCTGAATGTTGGCTCAATCTGTTGCATACATGTAAAACTAAATGATAACATTGTGAGGATTAAGAGGATATGCAACTAAAGAAGCTCTTAACAGAGATGAAACATTCCAGCAGTATGTACATTGAATAAAGTGCTGGAGACAAGTAGAATTTTTAGATATTTGTACTCTGAGTGCTTCAGTTTGCTGTGGCTGGGATTTCCTCTCTGCTCTACAGTTGTTGTCAGCTTGTCGGAAAATATGACACAATGCTGCACAAAAAGAAGTGACAAACAACCAGAGCGCATCAAAATGTGACACAGCCAAGTGTCAACAGTACCAAACATAGCAGTGGCAAAATAGTTATATGTGTGGGTCTGCCTGACAAAATTGTAACATCGTAACGTTCCTATTTTCCCGATTATGTGAAAATGTCACAAATGTGACAACTATTACATAGTGCAAAAAGCTTCTATGGAGATAGGAAGTGGTGGATGGTGCGTCTTACAAGAGACAGTTCAAATGTGACCCACACTGAAAAAAAAATATGTAAAAATAATTTGGTGTATCAAAAGCACAAAAAGTGTACTTTTCAAGTTAGTTGATTGCACAAAAGTACACTGTCCCAAAAAAAAAGAACTGTACCAACAAACAAAAAAGTACCAAACTGGAAAACTAAATGGAATTCATGTGAATTATAGTTGAAAAAAAGTCTTTACAGTGCAAGGTTGTCCAGTGACATCACTTTTCTTACTGCGCTGTCAGTTAGGGTTCGTTAGGTTGAGGGTTGAAAAAAAGAAATTTAGAATCTAAAACCTCTGTTTTGGGCTAAAAACACACAACTTTATACAAAACAACTGGCAATGAAAAACGCTGTGACACTGCTACACGTTGGACATGTGGACAAGCATACTTATTACCTGTTTTCTTGCAAGAATGGACTAAAACAACAACACTTAAGTTGCATGTGTGCATGTCGCATGTCTTTGTTTTTTATTACATTGTATTCAAAGGGTTTTCTTACTTCAAACCCTTACTACTTTTACCATGCATTTCAATGATTACCTAAAATGCTCTCTTCCACCACCAGTTCTTAATGTGTATTTAATCCAGTATATGCATACAAAAATAAACATTGTAATGCATTAGTAAAGTCAACATAACTATAGGCCATACAGTCAAGTTTACAAACTCCCCCCAACCATGAAAAAAATGACTCCTCCATAATTTCTGGCACTCTTTGATGGGGATTTGTGCCCAAATGAAAATGCATTTGAAATGAGCAGCCCTCTGCGGCCCCCACAGTGTGCAAAGATGGCATACAGCAATAATCTTAAAAAAATGTAATTAAACACAGATAAGATTAATACAATCAGGGAGAGATGATTGAAAGATGCTGTTGTTGTGTAGGAGGGTGGTCAGGCCCCCGGGCCCCTGGGCCCCAAAACGAGGCGGCTAGCTGTGGGGAAGGGGGCCCTTCGCGCTGGGATTAGCTTAGCCAGGTGGGGGAGCTTCGTGGTTGGAGCATTTAAATTAGCGGTGAGATGACAACCCCCATTAGGAGGGATTAAAGGCCTGCTGGCAGGCAGAAATGCACTGGCACTGGCAGGGGCATCCGTCACACAAAACCCAAGGCGATGTGGCACAAGTCAGTCACTCGACAGCCGCTGTTGTCCTCATTACAATCACACATGATGGTGTAAAGCAATTTCATTAAATGTAGTCATGTTTCAGTTGCTTTAGTTTTATACCAAGTACCGAGTGTTAAAAATTGTGCCGCTGTTGCAAACGGGAAAGCAGCTTTCCCTTGTATATTTGTTTCATAGTGCAGTCCTGAAAACACATTCTGTTTTTTCAAATGTGTAAACTATAGAAGCCCAACAAGGCAGCCGCTCTTCAAGTTAATTCAAAAGGACAGCAACCAGGTTCAGGGGCGAGATTGCACACAAGTCCAGTCACCATGGAGGTCCCCGCGGAGAATCTGTCTGTCTGCGGAATTGTGCTAACGTCAAAACGCTGCAAGAGGAATTACTGGCTTACTGCCACCTGACAACAGCACTTTTTGTTCCTGATGCGTTCCCGAGTTCTGAAGGCAGAAGAAAACAAAGCAAAAACCAGCAATCCGATTAAAACAATCTCTTTGTGCCCTGATTAACATATATTTACATGAGAATAGCCCTGTGTGATCAAACAGTGGTAGGTGAGTGTGGCACCCTATGTGGTGTTGTGGCCCCTCAGAAGGAAGTCCCCAATCCACGCCACGAGCGGGGAATCTTCCCTGCCTGGATGTATGCAGGCTGTTAGGCCTGCGCTGCTCATCGTAAATGTGTCATCTCTGCCACAGCAGCTTACAAACAAGAAGTTTTAAAGCCCACCACCTGCTGAACTAAGAGCTGGGATCAGTATGGGATGAGAAGATCGTATCTCTATGCAAACTAACCGATGACAAGTTCCAGATAGACACAAAAACAGCTGAAGGTTGAAATGAGAATATCAAACAGAGGGGATCACAAAGAACACAAAGCGTATGATTTAGCATTTTGTGAATTCCTTTGTGATGAACGTGTAAGCACTATTGTTATATTCTTACCTTATCAGTGCAAATAGGTTGAGAAATAGTGCAGGCACTGCCAGGGTGTCAATAACAGCTTGAGATGGCATGGGGGGGAGAAAAAAAGAACACGATAAAAAAAGGTACTGTAGACAGACAACGTCAGATGTCACTGTTTGGTATTTCAACAAAGCTCCAGAGAGAAAGGCTAGCCTGCAGCCATCACAGAGTTTGAGACAAATGAAGTGAGAGTATGCAAGCTCCTGTGCCAACCTGGGCTTTCTCTCTACCTCTACAGTGCGCTTAGCTCTCCAGCGGCAACAGGAAATCAAACAATTAGCAGGAGGGAAATAAAAGGTTCTCTTTTGCCCTCTGGCACTTGTAAACATGGTAACAGTGTTTAGAAAATGCTGCCGTCATCATGCAAAGTTCCGTGTCCTGCTGTATGTGGCAACACAGCCAAACAACACATCCTGGAGAAAAGAAAACTGTTCTACAACTAAAATAATAAGGCGCAAGGCTTAGCATTTATAGATACCAGGGGTGAAGGTGCCATATGGGGTGAATTTAATGAAAAAAAAAAAGAAAAATCCCAGAAGAGAGAAATGTCACCGTTTGCTTATTAAAATTTAAATCTGAAAATATGTAAATAAAAATGTATGTGAATGAATTATATTAATTACTGATTCTATCAAGTTAAAAATAAACTCAACTAAAAAGAAACTAAAAAGAAAAAAACACGGACCACTTCTCTAGAAAACATTTCTATAAAATGATTCCTAATGTGGAGATACATATTTATTTGTATGGATTCAACTGAGGATCCAAGGTAAAAATTCAAAAATGAATATAATCATAAAAAGCATCACGTTCGTGACTCGAGCTAAATTGTTTATTGCACTTCTACTCAGCCAGCTGGGTATTGAAGCCACATTTGGAGCTACACGAAGTAGCTTTAAAAGAGCAGAGCGAGAACATGAGTCTCCTCATATCGCGGCAGAGTTCAGCGCGCTCTTTAAGTGGAATTCTTAACTAAGGGACCCCTTCACAGCGAGGAGTTTCTGTTTACATAAAGGAGCCAAGCGAGGTCTGGGACATTGCACTCGGGACTAGGCCATCCCAATCCTCTGTCTGAGTGGAACGGAGAAAACATGGACGCTCATGTAAAAGCAGAAAACAAGGAAACTGTGTTTTCAGCCAGAGAGGAAAGTTTGCTTTAAGTGAACCAAATGTACTTAAATGTAGTGCAATGGGCTGGACCTGATGTTTTATTTGTTTTGCTAGAAATATAGAAACAAGTCTCATTTTCATACGAATTTGCATTGATGCAATGACAGAGCTGTTCTTTCAGATCATTTACAGAGATGTAACTGATATTTCTGAATAACAATATATGCATGGAATGTGTAACATAAAAAAAGAGATTAAGAGATTAGAATGTTATCAGTAAATTATCTTTTTAGAAAAATGACAAATCATTTGTGCGAATACACTATTAAATCAATGTTTCCTGAAGTAAACATATATTCAGACTGTTCAGAAAACCTTTACACTTTGTTTTTTATTATATGGCACAATATCAAGGAGCCCTAACAGGAAGCTACTTTACCGCTTAGACATTACACATTTCAAAATGGTATTGGAATATAACTTTCAAATAACTTCGTCCTTCCTGTGCAGGCGTGAGAAGTTCATCATTTTGCCTTTCATTTGTTTTGTTTTTTTTATTGAATCCTTATTGAAAAAGGATTAGAAGGTGTGTGTCTTTTTGCTGAAATAAATCTGACTTGTTCCTTTTTCTAAAAGGCTATTAAAAATGACCAGTCCTGGATGAATAAAAGAATCATGTTGGGAACAATAGATGTCCCACAAGAATTACAGGGAATTCTTTGATTAAAGGACAGGAGAATAACTTTTTTTAATGATAAGAAAGGATATACTGTAACATCTTAAGGGCGACATGTACCAGCTATTCAGATGACCAAATTATGTTTTGGCACGGTTGTAAGACTTAGGAAACTGCTTCATGTAGTTATGTGAGTTTCGAAGAGTCTATTTGATAACGTCCATCAATAAATAAGATCCCTGTTTACTAGGTGTTAGATTTGAATTATCTTTTTTTTATTTCCACCTTTTTGTAGCATTGATTGTGACTGTTTCCTTTCCTTGCAGCAATTATTTTCCAGACTCCCTCTGCTTGTTTCATCCTGTCTCTTCACATGAAACTGAGCACACACACTGCTCAGAGTCCATAGAGCCACTGGAGTCCAATGTTGGCCTGACCTGTCCACATTTTCCCCAGCCTGTCTCTGTGCTCCCAACATCCCTCTAAGTAGTGCTTCACACTCGGGCACCCTCTGAGGCTACGGGGGCCACTTTGATAGAGATGGATGCGCTGGTGCTCTACTGCCCTCCAATGGCGGCTGCCACACTCACACTCAGCACTGCTCCACTCCTCTCTACCTGCCAGTGCCGGGCAGTTAGAGCTCAGCACTGAGAGGCTGTTCTGGAGAGCAGGAGGCTGACCACAGCGAGGCCAAAGGAGAGAGGCCTCCACACAGGAAAACTAGTTCAAGCAGATGATGCCATGCAGGAGAGGCATGTCGTGGAAGGCTACGAACAGGTGCAAAGAAGCATGCTTCCATGATCGATGCAAAGACCTTCCACCACTTCTTAATGCATTCACAGCTGGGGATAGTTATGGTTTAGAAAACAATGCAGTATACCTTCATTTCTCCTATTACCCTCTGCTTATACTTTTTTTTTCCCCTGTACAAGCAAATGAAAATGCACACATACTGTGCATACCCATGCAAAATGCATACTCACACAAGAAAATTTGCTCACAGAGCTGCATATAGTTCATAAAGATAAATGTAGACAGTGTGCTGAGGCCCAGATGGCTAAGTCACAATGGCGGTGCAGGGCAGCCTTTGATGGGTGTGAGTGATTGATTTCAGGCTTGACTGGCTCTGATAGAGTCACCTCAGGAGGCGCCTGGCAACCATAGGCCCACGCCAGAGCCTTTCTGCAAGAAACAAGATGGAGCTGAAATTTGCTGGATGCCCAGCAGCTTCATTCCCGTCCCCATAGAAGTCCAATACATTCTGGGTACTTACAACCACTGGAATTGGATAGATTTTGTCACTAGTTTCAGCTTTCAATGGCAAAGCGGTTTACAGTGGCATAATTGGTCATTCAATATGTCCCAGCATGTTACCCTCAACACAAAACATGTCTATTTTCAAGTGTTTCTTCTTCATTTTTGAACTTTTTTTTTCCCCCTTCCATTCTTCGGAAAACATAAATGCAACTGCGGAGCCGTGATTAACTATCAAATCCTGAGATAAAGCGCAATTTGTGTGGTACAGAGTCCTTACAAAAATAATTCTAGTTTTCATATCCATATGGCTTTTCCTTTGTTACTTTATGCTCCGCTGAAACGCTGTAATTTGCCCTGCATGAAGATATTGAGCGATAGCTGTAATGGAATATGACTGTCATCTTGGGGTGACATTTTCAGCACTGCCACTGTGCTGCGACCGACTCCGCTGAGCTTACTGGGCAGGAGGGCATCGTGTTCACAAGGAACATATTTGCCCCGGAGTCATCTCCGTTACCCACTACAGTATGACATGATTTGACAATCAATTAACCGTACCCTCGCAAAGCAAGACCCCTCGATTAGAGCCGGTCCATGACGTCAGGAAAGGTTTTCCTCTGTTGGCAGACATGTCAGGTTGAAAAGGGAAGTTTGTGTCGGAAAATAATAAATACTTATACTGTTGCGTTTGCATACTAAAGCTGCTCAGCGATAGCAAAACTTATCTTCCTCTCCTTAAATTATTTATTATCTAAGTATAGATATGCAACATCCAGATATGCTTTACTTTATCCATACTAGAAATACACAAATTTTTATTGGAAGATTTAAACGCCTACAAGAATCCCAGAGACTGCAGTGGGTTGAGTCAAATCTTGCTCAGACAAACGCACACTACAAAACAAAAAAAGCCCACAGCAGTGAAAAATCTCTTTAGATTTGCAATTATGTTTTCATTTCCAATCACATCACCTAATTGCTTTAACTAAATAAAAAACACTTTCACCGTGGCAATAGCATTTCCACGGTAATAATTACTACTGTGATGACAGTGACATCAGGCAGGTACATTTGGCCTCATTTGAATAATTAACGTCTTAAAACACGCTGCTCTTTCTCCTTTTTCTGCTTATTTCAATCATCCTCCATTTCTGCCTCTAATTGTGAGTTTACCAGGGATGGAACTGATGAGGCCTTTGCATAATTTACCCATTAGTTCTCCATATTTATAGACATGCAGCTTATAAAAACAACACCACGTTTACATTTAAGATTAAAGTTTAACGCGTCTTGAATGTGATGACTGCAAAATTAATTTGTCTGAGAATATCCCCCAGCTATTTTGCAAATAATCTCAATTATTTGTTAGAATACAGAAAAGCCTAAAAGAGTAAAATATTGTGCAGCGTCACAGCTTAAATGACACGCACTATAAATAATACTGCGGATGTTGAACATCCTAATGAATAATCCAAAAGACAACATTAATATTCAAACCTTTTTTCAGCTGTAGATGCCCTGCTTTAAGCCAGGTATGTGAGAAAAAAAAAGAAAACAGAGGAGGGGTATAGCTGCCACTCATGCAAACTTGGCTTCAAACAGACATATATCCAACTGGAGACAGAGGGGCGGGCAGCGAGGTGACAGAGAGGGCAGGGCAGTTCTGCCCGCCTGGGGAGTTTGGCATGTGCCCTCCCTGGGCTTCCCGCAGACCTGAGGTCAAAGTAAATAAAGGGGCGATGTGGACCGCCTCCAGCAACCCCCTTACCAACCCCTTTTCCACCCTTCATCCCACACCACAGTAACAGGAATCAGTCTCTTTATGCACTGACCACGCCTTCCTCAAGCTATACATACCTCTACTGCCACATGTCGCTTTTCCTGCATTCTCTAGCTCCATGTTGAGACATGAGGCCAAGGCCCCTGCCTAACAGTCTGTAACAGTCTAACACTGAAACACAGCCGGGAAGCTACGACACACGGGCTCCAGTGGTGGATTCGTGGTTGTGGTTGTGGATAGTGGTTGATTCTCCATGTGCATACAATGCACAAATTCTCACTGTCTCACGACACTTGTTTGTTCTTTTCCCCATTCGGTGCAAAAACAAATTCACAATTGATGACATTATAGCGTAAAGAGAGGAAGCTGACACTTTCCATGACAGTACGTGATCTCTGGTTCATTTATTTACTGCCTGGCACAAGAGCTCTCAAAGCTGTATGCCTCAGACTTGCGTAGCTAACTTATCGGAGCTGGTCTTCATCCCCTTTGGAACAATTCTCAAAAGCTGAAGTCAACATTTGACAGCCCCACACCAGCTCCTACAGCTGCCTCCAAACCTTCATTACAAGTGTAAACATACAAGGGAAAGCATTAAATACAAATCACATGCACATATTTCCACATCAACTTAGCTTAAATTTTGTTTGACTACTCCATTCTGCACACATAAAATGCAGGCACTCATGCATAAACACAAACACATGTGCACACAGATACACGTAGCTTCTCCAGTAATGAATCCCAGAGCTGTATTTCATTGGGATATGGGTTTCAAAAGTATAGAGAGTGATTGTGGAGCGGATGGTGGACAAAAAGTTCACATTCCCCCCATAGATTTAGCAAGTGGAAAAAATGCCTTACAAGTAATAAAAACAATTGGTAGCCATAGAGCTTGCTGAGCTCATAGCAGGGAACACAGGATTTGCAGTGTGAGAAGGCAGCTTAGCAGCATTATAAGCTTTTAAGCTAAATGTCTGTTCTTCTATGGTTGTTCAAGAGGTTAACACACTTGCACACTCTCCCCTGAATAAGTTTGATGCACCACTATAATAATGCAAACTTCCATTTGTGTTACGGTTTTTCACTTTGTTACATGCCCCTACAACTGCTCTGATGCATCATTTATCCGAGATCCTTTTCAACAAGACACCAGCGACAAAAGGACAATATGCTAACATCCTCTCCCAGTTAATGTCAGGGCAGAGTAGACACATGGAGACTGACTGCTGCTCTCCTCCTCCACCTTTCCCACTCCTCCATCTCCCCATCCCTCCCGCTGGAGGAATTCCCAACCCTCTCCGCAGGTAGCCAGCCAGCCAAGACCAGCAGAACATGTGTTTTCCTCCCCTGGTCGGGTCAAAGCGAGGTCGCTCATTCATTCCCAGTGATATAGCGGCCCGACTCGCCTGCTTGTATGCTTATCATGTGCTGTGCCCTCACAACAGATGATGAATTCCCCTCAGCCGATATGGATAGATAGATAGAGAAGGGGAAGAGGGATGGAAGAGAAAGATGGAGAGAGACCCCCCTCCGATGCCTCCAGACGCATCTCGTCTCAGTCAGTTTGCAACTCAATCAGTGACATGTGCGATGTTTGGAGAGAAATTTTATGTTATGCCCCTTTTTTTGTAGGTTTTTTTCTGATGTTCAAGCCGGGAATGGCTTTGAACTTTGACCACAAAGTTATGAATTTTCTTTAAAGGCTCAAAGGAACCTAAAAAAAACATTTTCTATACAATATACACAGGATATTCAGGTTTCAAAGCAAGTTTAGATTTCACTGGGCTGTCTTGCTTTTAACCGTGGTGTTTTTATAAGTTGGTTCTGTTCGTTCTTTGGAACATTCATAATATTGTTGCAGGGAGATCAGACGATCCAAATGCAATGTTGTAACACTGCTGATTATAGCAAAGGATGGTTATTACATCATTTACTCAGAAAGAACATTTTCATGCGTTAGTTTTTTTGGATCAAAAACAGCAAGTCGGAGAACTGGATGCGTCCAAATCTGCACACCTATTATTGATCAGATAGGATTTGTTGAAAATAACGTCAATACCACATCGCTGAAGCCTGTCATCATGCCAGAGGCAGTGAGTCAGGGTTTTGTGATAATTACCAGGCGAGACATTTTTGTTTAAAGGTGCTCTTTTATACAGGCAAAGTTACATCTTAAATTTCTTTCTCATCCTAAATTTATAAATAAAAGGCACATCAATTGTTTGATAATCTGATTTGTAAAGGTTCACTCTGCCATATGCAGGAGACAGTTCTGGCTCTGTATTAGGCTTTGTTGGTGGATACTAGAGAGGTTGTTGTATTTTCACACATTTAAGTGCTTCACTCTCCAAATCCAGATTTGAAAAGTCATCTGTGTAAATTTGGTAAAGCCCAAACTGATGTGGAACCTGGGCCAAAGAGGGCCTTTTTCTTGCTCCTCTGATCCAAATAAAAGTAGTCTTAAAAGCATGCAAGTCTCTATAACAGCTGCAGAAAAGCCAAGGAGGCTGGAGCACTAATGAGACATAACATGAATAAACAACAATAATAACACTTAGGTAGCGCAGCCTGTACTTAATGTTTATCAGGTGTCGTGGCGCCCATGACACCGTGCTGAGTAAGATTCTCGACAGGAGGCATCCTCTTGGCCCCGTCACCAGCATGTGGGCACCGACGGGAGCTGAAAAGGCGAGACAAGAGATTAAGGAGGCAAGAAGCTTTGTCTGTGCACCCTCCCCACCTCAAACTCAACCATCCTCCCCCTTAAAACACACACATACACCCACAACATGCTCCCATTTTTTCTTATTACCGTAAGCATGAAGGGGGGAGGGAGGGTGAAATAGTACTTACTAATGGACCAAAAATGTGCCCAACTCTCTTCCTTTTCACTCCCTGAAAGCCTGAAAAGCCACTTTCCAAATCTGTTCTCTGTCCCACTGTTGAGGACTACATTTAGTCAATCATGCAGCACCATAGACGGACTGGATTTCGGGACATCTTGCGAGACTGGGGGAAATGTGAGTTAATGGGAAGAGAGTCTGTGGTTGAGTGAAGAAGCCAGGCAGAGTAGGTAGTTAAAGAGCAGAACAGTACCTTAGGGGTACTCAGTGTATCCGGTCTCACACTGGGAAAAGTGTATTTATCAACTTAATAGCAGGTGTCTGATTGAACATGACTATGATTACAGTAAGTTGTTCCTTCTTTTGGCTCCTCTTCCTCCTCATCACGCTCCCTCTCTTTGCTCCCTCCTGTTTTCCACCTCGTCGTCCTCTACCTTCTTTTAACAAACAAGGTATGGTGGGTCCAACTGTCAACACAAACTTATCTGATTATTTCTCAAGAGCATAGAATAAATCAAAGGCACGGTTCATTAGAAATTTAGATTGCGAGGAATGTCGGAAAATTGTGCAAGCGCCGGGGGTCGTCAGATAGGCTTCACATATTGCCGCTGTTGTTTCCTTAGTTTTTAATGATGAAGGCCACAGCTCCACAGCAGTGGACAAAACGCAACAACACAACAAAAGGTTCACCTATTCAAAAACAGTAAGATTTCTCTCTGAAACGTTCTGCGTTGCTCTTCCTTTTTCCCCCTGCGATTTTGGTTCAATTTTTTCAATTAAGGTTTTTTGGGGTTTTTTGTTCTGTTCCTGGTTTTGTTCCCCAAAATGTGTTTGGTTGAATGCTGTCACCGCTGTTTGTTTTCTACAATTTGTGATGCGTTTGGTTTTGTCCAGTGTTGTGTTTTATACTTCAGGGCCACTTATAACAAGCAGGGAAACAGACAGAGAAAAAGCCTGCATATTAGAAGTAGAGCGGTTTTCGGTGCGAGAAACATTTGAATAAACAAAATTAACTTGTGGAATAGGGCAGCAGGAGCCATTTAGCTGATAAGGCAGGGAAGGCCCTTCAGGTGTCTCCTGCTCCACTGCTGTGTAAATGAGCTCCAATTAAACAGGCGGCCCCTCGCTCCGGGTCTCCCCGCAGCACTCCCCAGCCTCCTAGCCTCCTCCATCCCCTAAGTCTCCCGCAGCCCCTTGCTGCTCGCCGTAAGGCCTAACCCACCCCACGGCTCCTGCAGCTGCTCGCTCACTCCCACTCTCTGTTTTTCACTCACACTGCGTGACCCAAAGCTCTGCTTAACTTGTGTGTGTACGCACAGTTGTCTGTTGGTGTGCGTGCTTGTCTCTGCATTTCTGTGTGTTTGTTATCCCCGCAGCATTTCAGCCTACTGTCAACTCCTGATAAGTGACAGCATGGTGGAAGTGCTGCATCCCAGTGTCGGGTTGATTTGTGTATATTGCAGTAATTGCTCTGAAAGTGAAAACTCGTTCTCACAGTTGACACTCAAACATAAAGTGGATAAATTAGGCTTCACTCCATACTGATGGAAACTTTTTTCTTGGACGCATATGTTCCAATAGTTAGAGGCATCTCTGAACACTGACCAAACATTAAGACTTTGCAAACATCGCCTGATTCTTCAGAGAGCCTTTGCCACGCAGCAACGGGGGTTTGAGAGCAGCGGGCGATTTGGCCAATTAGATGAGGTGGTGATTTAGATGGCCAGATTGGCAGAGCCACTGCTGGCTGCTGGCCAGGATACTGGGGTTACCACCCTTGATCCTCAAGAAGTCCCGCCATAGGTTACAGAATGACAACGAGAGGAGATGGTGAACATTTGATATGCGTTACTGCGCTAATTCTTGCTATTAAAAATAAGCTCTTTGGTGACCGTAAAGCCCGAAGAGGCTGCAAGATATGATTAATTAGATCATCCAGTCACATGCTGATTGCTCTTTAAGTTTAGCTGTTAAGCCTTTAGACAATAAAATGGCCGTAACAGTGTCTGTTTCCTCCGAATGATATTATCTTGGTCAACAGTGCAAAATGTGAAAATTCTTACATTTCCGAGGCACGTCAATTCCAACCCTCAACACACACTCACCACCTTTGCACTGATTAAACAAAAATCTCAGTCTTGGGCCTATTAATCATAAAGTGGTGCAGTGCTTAAATAAAACCTATGATGCTGCCAGCATTAAAACTGTCTTTACCAGCATTCACTTATATATAGCTTAAAGCAAACTGCAAATTATTCTTTAGCAAACCTAAAGAATAATCAAAATCATTTAGAATTGCTTTAAAAATCGACTGATAATCAAAACTGTTGGCAGACACGCTAACTTTAATTATTCAAGCAATAAATATTGAAAAAGTACAATCAACTGTTGTGCTGAATTGCAAATCAAAAAGGATGGATCTTTGAAATGAATACACATGCTTATATCATGATGTTGGAAAGCATCATATCTGAAAGGTGCCACTGTTTATGTCAGAGCTGAGAGTCAGCCTGTAACACAGATCACTCCCTCCTACTGTAAGAGGCAAGCACAATTACCTGTTCTTGTCGAGGTATATGGGCCCTGTCAGCGGCACCTCGTGCATAATACATACCTGACATTCTGCAAACGTTACCTGCCACATGTAACCAGTCACACAGTAAAAGGTGTTTGTCTGCACCCCCGTCGCTTCAAATGCTAGATATTTTAAATTAATGGCAGAGATTAAGATACTTTAAACCCACAAATGGTATATTTAAATATTAAGTCACTTGTAATTAAGCAGGGAGAAATATTCATCCCTGTTGTTAGGGTAATTATAACAATTTCCATCAAGGGATTTCTCAGCTTGACTTTTGTTCTGAGCGATAGCGATTAACATTATGGTTAATTGAAGTCATTTTCCAAGACTTGGGGTATTTCTCATCCCTGGCCTTAGAAAAGAGGAAGCTGGACAGAGCGAAGGCAGTAGGCCTGGTGGAGTCTTAACTACATGATTTTCTCCTCTCGGGTACCTTCCTGTGAGCATATTTAACTGTGCATAGGGGGGTCATCCACAGGTGGCTGAGGAGGTCAGTTTTCCCCAGAGGAAGCGGCGATTCAGCGGACAGTCGGAGATGAGGACTCAGTGGGGAAACGCCACTTGGGTTAGCAGCCATTTCCTTACATCACTTAGGAAAAAAAGGGGGGATTTGATGGTGTGATGTCCGCCTTGTTGGAGATCAACACCTCGTTAAAACTCAACATGTAATGTTTTTTTTCCCCCATCAGGCCATCCTATCAAAGCTACACCAGTAATCAAGCTATTAAGTTAGTTTTGAAAATACATTTGAATGGAAATTTCCAACCTTGAATCTGACCTGCAGAAGTTCATAGAAGAGCATGTTTTCGTCAATTTAGAAGTGGATTGAAAGCAAATTACTTACACGGCTGTGATGTAAACAGTTCAGCCGACAATATCTGAACTTAGAGAAATAAAGGAGGGATATGCTGTATGTTTTTTGCACCTCATCAGATGAAATAATCACGTCCATGAGTTTAGGCTTCAGGTTACACCAGAGAAGATAAATCTTACACTAAATGCATACCGGACCAGACAAGTTGCCACAACGTTAAACAAAGGAACAAGAAAAATGACACGTACAGAGGCAGAGAAAATCCTTGTTAGCTGCACCTTGACATAATAAAGAGTTGTTTACTGCTTTACTCCGGTTCAAAATGTCATACTGACATATGGGGCTTTTAGATTCATACAACTTTAAATCTTCACTTCAAATCAGGGTCGTTGCAATATTTTGGTATTGATGATCATCGCAACATTAAAAGAGTAAAATATCAATACTGTTTTGATATCACACAAGTGACAATGTTTTGATTTGATATCAGCTGGTTAAATCCAAACCGTTTTTAAAAATTGTCCTTATCCTCTACATTGACTTTAATTCAACAACACCCCCCTAAAAGGAGACAAAAAAACCTCAAGAAACAAAAATCAGTTTGACAGCAATATATTTTCTACTGATAATGCATTTCTCTCATTATCATGAATACTTTTGACAGTAAATGCTTAGTGACATATCATTTTGCATTATAATGAGTCCAAATTCTGTTATTTGCCAAAGCAAGTCCACTTTCATTTTTTTTCTTTTTTTTTTTTCTAAATGGAAAACATATACAAATGGTTTTACCTCATGTTTCAAATCTTGTCAAACTTTTCCAATCACGACAGCTTTTGGTGCTCTGCAGTCTTTCTGTGTATCGATGTTCCTCAATATTTCACCAGCTTATCAACTAAAAGTGGGTGCAGGAAAGTGTGTGAAGCCATTAAGCTAAAACTTATTTTGGTGAATCGCCCGTCTGGTGACAAGTATGAGCATTTATTGAGAATAAAGTCTCAAAGCCTGTTACTGTCTTGTTGTGACCGCAGTATAAATCTTAGAACCAGCAGTTGTGAACCTTAAATTAGACGCCAGCCTCTAATCTCCCATTTTTATCTCTGTTTCATTCACAATTTGGTTATGTTCAAACAAAAAAGACAACTTCTTGGTAAGGCTTGAGAATCAAAACTACCAGGTTTGATTTCGGCAGAGATGATGGTTTGGGCTAAAACACCTTATTTCATAATATTAAAGTCAGCTTAAAAGATCCAACTTAATATGTAGCCTGGTTTAAATCTCCCGACGAGATTTCACATGCATTTATTGTCATGATAGCAGTTGCATAATTTTGTATAAATATAGGTCCTAAAACACTTTTTGACAAGATGACCAAACAGGTCAATGAACTGATCAAATCAACTGATTTGAGCTCTGACATTATATAATAAATGCTGAGTAAATTTGAGCCTTTTTTAAAATAAAATACTCCGCTTTCATTGGAGGAAGAGTTTCATTTGCCTTAACTATGGCGTATTGAAAACTTTGAAGTTGAGTTGCAGTTTCGGTGCTGCACTTTTACCCACTGCTTTATGTGGTATTAATAACTGAATTTTCTGTGCTGAGATTAGGTTTTGGAGGTGATGCTGAGTTTTGCAAATTGTGTGACGTGAGACAAGAGTAAGTAAAGCTGAAGCTGTCAGTCTAACTGACAAACTGTCATATTGAATTTCCATTTGAGCGACAAAGTTCTCCACTGGCATTTTGTCATTTGCCAAACTTGTTATTTCATTACTCTAAATCTGTTTACATGATGATTTGTATATCAGCTGATTGCTCTTGCGCAGAGAGCATGCTGTCAAACAGTGGCCCCTCTGTTAAGTTGCTCAAATCAAGATATAATTGTCAACCCATGTTCATGCCAGACAGTACAGCTCCATTTCCAAATCTGTCTTGGTGTAAGTAATATGCCTGCTCACTGTCATGAGTGACACGGGCCTCGTCTCTGCAGCGCCATGACCCGTTTTAAAGATCAACGCCAACCCATGAGCACACACGCAGCAGTTGTCCTCCCACTGAATGTTATTACAGAGGGAAGCAAGGTCAGATTGCAGACTTGATGATACATGGGAAGCACTTTTGAAATAAGAAAGTCTCCTCTCTTTTTCTTTTTTTATTTGCCGCTGTGTCGCATATTGACCTTGGCATTTCTGACAATAGCATCCATCACACACATGAAACCTTTCCAACAGGCAACACTGGTCTGCCGAGCAGCCAAGTGAATCAGATTAAGGAATAACACCAGTAGATGGATGCCTGACGTCAAAGCAGCAGACGGATCAACCTTCCCGTTCCTCATGCATTCCACTTCCTCTGCAACCCCCCACATACACACAGCCTGGCTGGGTTATGTTTCTCTGATTTTGACACTAATGATTAATGGCCACAAAATTACTGTGTTTTTGATCGATACTACAGCATTGTAGCAGTAATTAATTTAAAGGAGCATTGAGGGGCTGTCGACTGAATCGACTGCTAAACGCATGGTACATCGGCTTAGAAAAAACTGAAGAGTTTTTTTTTTTTAAAGAGTAAAATTTATTTTATCACAATGTACTATAATGTGAAAAGCTTACCTTGTAATAAAGTGAACTTGAGTATCTTTATGGGTTTCCCAACTCATCACTGCGGGACATCCCTTTTAGGACTAATGAAATACCCATTCACTGCACAAACCTTGCTTTCAAATATGTGGTTTGTCTGGTTTCAATTCCCTGAACCTTAATGGCTGCAGTATTGTGATATAAAAAAAATAAAGGATCTCACAAAGAAACGACTTATTTTACCTTGATCCAAAAGTCAAATTCCAGAATAAAGGACATTTTGATTTAAGCTTGGAAGCAGTTACATTTTGTAAGGTGAAACACAGAACATCCTTCAACATCTCTATGACAATAACAATGACACTAATCTCTGGGAAAATGAGTTGACTCCATTAAGAAGAAAAAAAATACATCAAGAAAGCAAACATGGACTCTTTATGAGACAAGAAAAAAATCTTCAATCAAATTTCAGGACACCTTCAGGCATATTGTTTTTTAGTAAAGGCAGAGTTTGGATCCTCTTGGCTGTGACAGTATATTTGTGAAACAGTTTACACCGATTATTCAATGACTGAGAACAAAATTTATTCAGCTAATGCTGGAGTTACAGAGAGACATGCAGGACATATTGCTCCATAGCTTTGCTCATGGAGGCTGCACGGAAAAAGACATTAGCACAGTACATGTTGCATGCGTGCATGTGTCAGAGACGAGCTGCACTGAAGTACTCAGTTGGGAGCATCCAGTCAGTGACCCCTGCATTTCCAACTGTGTGGAGAGAACTCTTCAGAGTGCATGCACATGTGTGTGTGTGTGCGTGTGTGAGATAGAGAGAGAGAGAGAGAGGAAGAGGAGTCTTCTGGACAGAAAGGCAGTGAAAAGTACAGCACAAAGAACAGAGAAGCACTGTGCAGAGTCGAACCTCCACAGGTCCTCTCCGAGCACCTCGTCCACATGCTCGAGGTGCTGAACCTCACTGGCCTTTGCACTTTGCTCTGACTCTGACTCTTATAGGGCAACGTGGAACCTGACCAGCTTTAACACTGTCCCTTAAACTGTGAAGAAACAGAGCTCTCACTGAACACCGTTTCTCATTTAATGTTTTGTACCCACACATTGTTTTTTTTTTTCCTTTGAAAAAAGAATTTAATTGTATGCACTGCATAGAAAATTTCAGCTGAAAATCCATCAAATGTATTCTAATATTTAGATAGTAAATTGTAGTAAAATGTGTACACTTCTGGATAAACACAAAATATCAAATATTAATTCATACTAAACATTAAATTTTTTAAAAATGAAATCAACCACCTGCTCTTTTATACAATCAGTTTCAAATTGCATTTACAAATGTAAACCGCAGTAAAATATGTTATCATTATTAAATATCATTTTCATATACTTTTCCAAGCATCTGATTTTTATTTCTTTTTAAAAACCAAATTACTGTTGATTTTTTTTCAGGCAATAATATGGACACCAGTTACACTGCTTGATAAGAATATGTACAGGAGTGCAATATACAAAATGATGCACTGTGTGAAATGTGATAAAAGTGTCTCTATTCTAAACAACCCTTACTGTCATTAATCAAAAATATTTTGTTCTGTTTAGATAAAATTAAATAAAAATAGCATTTTCTAAACAGTTTCTTTCCTGCTCTGCTGTTGCAACCACATTTAAAAATGAAAGCATCTCCTACTTTTCCCTTTATCAGTCTCAGCATGATGATGTTTTCCACAATCAAGTTTTATGGTGTGCCAGCAGGACACCGCGTCCACAGGGACTCTCTGGAGAAAGAGGTGAGTACCAGGTGCTGCATTCCCCCTCTCATGCTATTACCACCACACTGTCATGGCTTTCTGGCCCATTTTACCTTGCGTACACCCTCCCCCCAGCTTGCAAGACAACAGGATGGCACCATAACAGCTGCATGTTCTGCAGCTTTGTCCATTTACAACATTTTGTAGTCTTCATGGAAGCTTCTCCTCCATCAGTTTTGTGAAATGGAAACCGCAAAGTACAGAGGACTCATTTTGTGCGAGAAACTTACAAGCATTAAGACAAAACTAAAATGGAGAGGAGGCTTTCATTTTTTGGAGGGGGAGGAGAGACGCTAATGAAGGGTCGTAATGCACGGCACAGCATTTTTAGTCAAACGTGGGCTTGGAGCACCCTCTACACATCACAAGTCATAATGCAGGACTCCAATCCACTCCAGAGACCTCCCATTCCTACGTCTGTAATTGTCTGGGAGCCAGGCCATGGTCCCGCTCTCCAGAATTTTAACAGAAACCATGAGAAGGGAAGCTGCTTTAAAGGCTTCATCAACTGTGACCAACCGCCGTCAGCAGTAACCCATGTTATACAGGCTACAGTTATGACACCCTCAAAGGGCTACCCCTGAGGAGGCAGGCGACAGGGAGGGGGGGTACAAGGGGAACAGGGCCTCAGAAGTTTCCCACCTTCCCTTGAACCGCAGCCGCACACCCTCGGCAGGAGGTGGACAGGGCCAGCTTTGAAAAATAACACCTTTGTGATCCCTCGTGTTTGGGGATGGATAGTGGTCTGCAGATGGCTCTGGATACTCTGTGTGGATGTTTGAGGAAGAGAACAAGAGACAGAGTGGAGGAGGACATCAGAATGAAGTCTTTATCATGCTTCATCGTGCTTTTCTAATATGTGGATTGCTACTCCACTGTTTCCCATAAGATGTCCTCTAAATATCACCTTGAAGTATAATTAAGTTTTTGTTTTACACTCTGCTATTTTCAGGTCATTCCACTCGCAGCGTGTATCAAAAAAACTAAAAGCATATAAAATAGCCCAATCAATCGCAATAACTCAATAACACGTACACAGAGACTGTACAGCCACACTGGATGCAGTTTTACAAAACGCCTCCCCTAACACCATCATGACAATAAACATGGCCGTCAATTAAGAGATACAAAAAGCTGCCATCATCCTGAAAGTTCACACGTGTCCTGCATGTGGCCAGCTAACGGTCATGAGAGGCAGACACAGGAAGACAGAGCTAACAGAGTTTTGTACAGCGGGGAATAAATTATCATAGGCCAAGCAATGCTGACAGTGGGAGGAGAAAACGGTGAGCTGAACTTCTAACCCCGGATTGTGAAATCATTTTTAGCTTCAGTTGACAGTCGGTATAAGCGGCGCTGGACAGTAAGCTCTAGAGGGCTGGTGACTCTCTCCGGCGGCCCAGCAGGGGCCTCGATTGGTCCGTCCCACTTGAAAGGTGATCATCTGTTTTACTTTTCGGAGTAGAGCAGGTTTGATCCCCATTCCACCTCATTTATATCTTTCTGCCTTTCTCCCTTTTTGTTCTGTTGCAGGTATCAAGTCAAGATCCAGTAAGTGAATGAAAATGTCACAATATGAGTGACAAAAATGTTCTTTTCAAGCAAAACAGCTTGACAAATTTGAATAGTTTCACCTCTTTGAAACTTGAAATTTCACGTGGCCTTCATCTTGCACGGGTTACTACCCACAAATTTAACATTATGATTGTGTTACTGTATTCATCCAAGAACTCTGCTTACAAAGTCAGCGTGAGTGCCAGTCTGGGAGAAGACAGTGCCTCATGTAGGCTTGTGTTGCCTCCAAACAGCTGTGGTGCCTCTTTTGTGTTATTTGGAGGGCCTGTTGCCCCTGCTCTATTCAGGGCTTTCACACCAGTCTCACTCACTTCTCACTCCCTGGGTTCCTCCTCACAGGTCATAAATTAAGCGGAGGGAGGGGAGGCTTGAGATCAGTGGAAAAAAAAGATCAGTCAGGGCCTTATTTCAGTTCAGTTTTAACGCATAATTCTGAGATAGAACAGTTCAAAGTTTCCCGAGCAACAGTGAGAGGCAAACACTCCGCTCGAAGGAAAAACCTCCCAGACTGTGGGTTTGTGAGTTAAGTCGGAGCATTTGGGCTCATCCACTTGGGGCCACACTGCTGTTGACACTATATGTTATTGTAATGAGTGTTGCAGCATTGTGGTTAATGTGGCTACAATCCCACAGCTCAGAGGTGTATATATCTGTATGTGTGTGTGTGTGTGTATGAGAGGGACAGAGCTGCTGGGGAATGGGGGAGGGGTCGTCGCAATATGGTTATAGTGACAAGCGCTGGGATCACTCATACTGTCTCTCCTGTCAAAACAAAGATTGCTTGAAGTGAATGAGGCCAGCAGCAACATACTTACAACCTTTTGTTGCCAAAGACGTTTATTTTTCCTTCATGAGGTCAGATGGAACTAATTGTTATTTTCAGTTCTCTATTTACTCTTTTTATTTTTTTCAAAGTATCATGATGGACATATTGCATTCAGTAAGGTTGCCATACTCAACCAGCAATACATACTGTGACAATGACTTAATGGCATGAATAGAAGAAATATTGCACAGTTCAGTGGCTTGTACTGCACGCCATTATCCCTTTGTGATACAGAAAGATCAAAATTATGAAATATCATGCGACACATGTGGGATCTATTCAGCTGTATCACAAAACTCCCATTGAAGAACGGTTAAATGGCTTTGCGTGAGGCTGTGTACAGAACCATATGGACGCCTCCACATCTCCTCATTTCATACATGTTTCTTTTGACATCAATAATGCCTCGGTATCCAGTGGCGTTTGGAACACATCCAAAACAATTATAAAGTTGCCGTGGAAACTGAGGTCCTGTGCCAGGGTGAGGCATACTGTCTCTGCTCAGATAACCACATGGAAAGTCACAGCAAACAAAGCACTTGACAGGGGTGCAGAAATGAGAGAAATGAAGGGAGGGAGGGAGGAGAAGGATGGGCAGAGGTGGGGACACAGAGATGGAATAACAAAAGCAGTGTTCTTGGACAGGAAAATATACACACGTAATCTACATTTTTTGCATAAAGAGGCAATTTATACAGACATATTACACAAGAAAACTCTTGTAACCTGAATATTTATTAGACTAATTCTCCAGACCTCACTGGAAAAAGCTGATTTAAAGACTGAGGATCAATGTTATGTCCAGGTTTAGCTTAGGCAGGTAACAATACATGTGTTGGTGTGTTTGCTTGAATGAACATTATCATGGCAAACTGAAACACAGCCTCCTCGGTGACATGTGCAATTTTGTGCATACAATATAGGAGCTGGGGTAATGTATTGTAACCTTATGCTAACCTAATGAACAAGAGGATGAAAGCGGTGTAATGGAGGCATTTTTACATTCATCTTTAGGCTCCTCATTATGCGGCGAATCTGACAACCTCGTTAGGAGTGCACAAAAGATTACCCATGCGGATAAAGAGCACTACCTACAAAAAGAAAGGAAAAAAAAAAGAAAACACAAACACAGAGAAGAACTATAGAACAGGTAGGAATGTCAAGATCAGAGATTTTTACAATTGGTACACACACATTTGCACACACGCGAATATGATCCCCCCGGTGGGAGTAGCTGCGCTCAGGGAGTCAGAAAGACAATCTGACTGACTTTCAAAGACCCCTGACCGTCAAGTCTGTTTATTCAGATGAGAGTGGAGAATGCCACCATTTCAGAGTCACTGCTTTACTTTGTTTTGATCATACTGATGAAGACCATACGTTCCGTTGCTCTGTGTAGGCGGTTAAGATAATGATAAAAAAAAAATATCCTTAATGTCGCCAATTGTTCTGCTTTGTATCACATGTGATTTTGTTTATTTACAGCTGATTCAATGGAACACCTTTAATGTTTAAATGGATACTCCGACTTTCATTCATAACCTTTTATTTCGCGGCAGACAATACACTTATACTACACCGGGCCACTTTGTAGAACTGCTGTAACATGAATCAATTAAAACGTGTTTTAGGTGTTTGTGCCTGAAGTGTCAGCAGATCTCTGTGCGAGTCATCATTTGTTCTCATTAGTGTTGCTTGGAGAAATCAGTAGCGCTTGAGGAAATCAGGTAATTTGTATTCACAAATAAGGATGCTCGACCCAAACCACATCATGTCATTTGTAACACGAGGGCAAGAGTGTTTGTGTGTACGTCGGCGTTTCTATATTTCCTTTTGGAATGAAGAGGCAATTTCTGCATTAGTCTTAGAAACGGCAAATGGGCCGAGCATCATTAGCTCAACACTGCTCTCCAGTGGATGTAAAGTATAGCAACACACATTTAAAATTCGGTGTCAAAGTTATCTGTTGATTTTTGTTTGGTTTTTTAGTATTAAAGCTGCAATCATGGAGCTGTCCTGAGAACTTCAACAACATACTATATAAACACATTATACAACAGTGCAACATCTGATGACCAGATGGTGCTGTGGTCATTGTAATTCCTCCATTTTACTTTACAAAACGATAAGTGTTCAGAGATTGATGATCGACAGATGTTATCAGTTTTCCTCTGAACATACAAGTCTGACATCACAAACAGTTTGAAAGTCATTCCTGGTCCACTACGCAACTCGATATGATGTGAATTTTTTAAAGCTGCATTGCACAAACACTGAGAATGAACCTCCAGGGATGCGATGGACACATCTGGTATCCACAATAAGATTTGAAATATATATAGATGTCATCTGTTTTTTCTATGATACAGGAGGCATGCTGCAGAATGGGATTTGGCTTGTGTTGCTGAAATGAAGAGAAGTAATAACAGCTCCAAAACCTCTATATGTTGTATTGTATAGCTTTTAAAAGGGATGAAATCTCAAGCAATTACAACTGAAAATATTTTATAACATGCCTGGTGGGGAGGTTGCTCTGTATCTCTGTATTGGATGCTTTAATGTTATGGCTCTTCTTGTTGTGAGCCACGGAATCATATTTTTCTTTGCAAATTGTTTTGTGATTCCTTATGTTATACAGTTCTGTGCAAAATTCTTGAGCCAACCCTATGTTATTTATGATTTACTTCTAAAGAGTCAGACTTCATTGTAATCTTTAAAAAGTGCTTTAAAGCAACATTTTTCCAGGCTTTCTAATGGTCTTTCAACATTTTTTTTGGGCCATTTCACTTATTTTCAGGGCAGTCCTTGAACCCAACCATTTTCAGATTAATGTATTTTTTTTATGTTTGTTACAACACTTATCTGAGATATGATTCAAGCATAAAAACTAACTGAAGAGATGAACCAGTGTCGTGTCTATATACGACCGACAACTTATCATGTAACACATGCACACTGTCACAATAACAGTATCTGAATGTGATGTTCTTAAGAAATAGGCAAAAATCCACCCGACACAGGACCTGAGAGATTCTTATGTTCCATCAGTTGAATCATCTACTGTTCACTGAAGCGTCATCAGAAATGGTCTCCACGGAAGGTTGGCTGCACCCAGCGGAATAAAAGGCAGCAAACATCCAAAGAAGAGATTTGAAATGTCCTTCAAGAAGCCTGGAGAACTATTCCCGAAGACTACTTAAAGAAATGACAAAAAAGTTTCTCTATGAGGGTTCAAACAGTATTAAATCCATTAATCCATCCATGTCTGTTCATGTTTCAATAAAGTGCTGCACCTAGTTTTGCACAGCACAGTACTTACTTCACAGCTTACAAGTCATATTTTAATAGATGGTAGCTTAAATGGAAGGTTGGGATGTTTCAAACTTAAAAAAAAAGAAACAAGACAAGGTGAAAACGTAGTGTAAGGCTGGATGGCTGGATAGCATACGATCAAAATTACTTTGTTTTTAGGGATAGTCAGTGTCTAATAAGGCATCGTGATTATTCAGAGCCTAATGCAAATGCGCTGCCATGCAATCAAATCACAGACAACAATGGCATTAAGTCAGCTCTACACAGAGATAACAACAGTACTCTTACTAAGACTCTGTATTCAGCACTTTTGTTTGTTCTCTTGTTGCCGTGATTGGCTCGTTTTGCTACAGTTTTAAGGAAAAAAACAAAATCAGAAAATTAAGGACAGAAGTAACCCTGCAATGTTTTCTTGTATGTACCGTCTATGAATAAATATTCAACAGATACTTTAATAACAGTTCTGAAATTCAGTGTAGAAATTTGCCTTCTGATCAAAGCAGTACGGATAGAGCATCGTAGATTTTACACACAAAACTCAACAAACAAAATTACTATTTGTTCATGAAATCATCCAGGCATGTTTGTAATCGAATATCTGAACAAAGACTCAGTTAGGCTCTAACCATTTCACGTGGAAGTTATAAATTAACCCATTCATAAAACTTCATAAAAAAGGCAATGAACTCATTCTGGAAAAGTAGAGTTTTAAATTCTAACTAAACAATCAAATAAACATACCTCTCCCTTAGGCTGTAAAAAGATGTTCTTTTCTCATTAAGATTCCCAGGTAGAGAAGCCATTAAAAGTATGTAATTATCCTACTGTTATATACAATCTTCAGCTTATTGGTCTTTGCAAAGGTCTTCTCGCTATTATTCAGAAAAGTTCACTTCAACATGACTTAGAGCGGAAAGAAAAGACACAGAAAATGTCACACAACAGGGGAGTGAAGCTGACTTTCTTTTATTTCCAAACACTGAGTTAAGCTCCATCAGTTCCCATGTGGCTAACCCAACTCTGGCTGGATCACATCCACTGACGAGTCCATTCTTATGTGGATAATCCTGATCGGAAACAGCGGTGTTGGTCATCCATCTGGGAGAACCATGGTAAGGAAAAGAGTGGGTTTCTGCAGTCTCTCACCCTGGCTCTACGTGTTCAGATGTTTGTTGCTGCCAAAAAAATCATCCACTATAAAATATCAGTTCAGAAAATCCCAGAATTTAATCTCACAGAAAATGTGTAGAGATCTATGGCGCTGTTCTGTGCACACAGGCACCTGATGCGTGAAAGCTTTTTGTCCTTCTTCCCATCTGTACGCAGAACACCCGTTGGAGCCAGCGCCAGAGATGTCACATGCTGCTGGACCATGAGGAGACATTTGCTCCGTCTAACAAAACATGTATTTGACATATGTTTCTGCAATGGCGCCGTACTAGTGTTGTTTTATATGAAAACATAACTATGATGCATCACTATGGCAAAGGGAAAAATTGTCTGCATGTTGGAGCAGCCGATTGAGCTTTATGAAGTGTTAGTAACAGCTGGAATAAGACCTCAAAACCAGGCTGGCCGTGGAAGGGATGCCGTCGTAGTAAAGCAAAGACAAAATAGAGAAAAAGGAAGAAGAAGCTCAAACCACTTCTTCTCCTAATTCTCATGGGAAGTGTGAGCAGACTGGTGGATAAAACAGATCAACGCTGACAAGAGCGCAGCAGGAATATCAGGAAGGCAATATTTGTTTCACTAAGACATGGTAGATGTAACAACAACCTCTTTACTCAGCTTTCAGATTATATGGGATGACAAACACTGCAAATAGAGAGATGTTGAAGTTTTGGCTGAGTTTATGTCCATGTTGTCTACTAATCTGCCAACGCTGTGTGTGACTTCATCAGCTAAGTTGTTGCCAAGCTACGAAAACAGACCAATTCATTCATGGCGATCTCTGAACCTTTCTGCTGCTCTTCCAAAATGTTTGCCAGTTGATTTTTATTTGATTTTGTTATCCATCTATCACAAATCATATTTTTAAATAACACTTCACACTGTAGCAATATAATTCTCTCTATAATATATTCCAGGTTTTCTTCCACTGGTGTAACCAGATTCTTAGATTTAGAAGCCTCCCACAAAAAAAGAGGAATAAGAAAAGAGAGAAAAATGCTGAAGGGTGCATTTTTTTTTCTAGCAGGATATGTATGGAAGAAAAGTTCCAGCCAAACACCATACACTGTAATTCAACCCAAGTAATTCGAGCTTGAGGGCCTCCAATATGGGGTTACTTCATCTCAAAGTCCTCAGAACACAGTGCACTTAAATTCATTCCTTAGCCGAGGCAAAAGACAGGGTTTGTCTGTCTCCCATCAAGACGATGCCAAAACTACCAGCTTGTTTTTCATTAAACTTAGTGGGGAGGTAGTTTTGTTTTCCCTTCCACTTACCCATCTTTGCAGATAGGTTAAGTCGTGTCAGTATCACTGATGCGGGTCTGATTTGCTGGTTTTCTTTGCCGTAAGTTAAAGTTAACAGCACATTTTCCATTGTTCCTGTGTCTTCCACCACAGCGGTGTATCCTTTCACCCATCTGTGCGCAGAACACCTGTTGGAGCCAGCGCCAGAGATATCACATTATCAAATCTGCGTGTCACAGCTGAAGAGTGATGATCCAGGCCCATAGTCCTGTGGTGTCTCAGGTAACTCCTTTTTTATGAACATCAATATATCTAAAACTAAAGTGATGGTCATTGTTTTTTTTTGGAAGAATTACTTGTCCCTCTCCGCAGTGATGATCAGCGATCAAGCATTAGAGGTGGTACAGCAGTATAAATATCCGGGTAGTTTTTCGAGAACAAACTCGCTTATAATTTCAAGTGGATGCTGCAGTCAAGAGCCACCAGTGGAAAACTTTGCATCTTTAACGTTGGTATTTCATCAATATTTTATCTGTGTTTTATTAACTCAATCCTATCGTCTCCTTTGTGTGCTGGCTGGTGTTACTCTCCCTAAAGAACAAAAACAGGAAGCAGGGCATCTTAAAAATATGAAGCAAAACTGTGGGGATACTCTTAAATGACTTGACAAGTTCAGGATGAAAGAAGAAAATTCAGGTAGACCTCAGCCATTCACACTATATCAGGTTCTTTTGTCTGACAGTATGCTAAGATGTACAACAGATTGATAAACTCCCCTTTCCCACCTGTGATATCACTAAATTACTAAATTGTATACTAAATTATAAGTGAAAAACACTTCACTAAGTTATTATATTTGAGAAAACCTGCTGATTTCCCACCGATTGGTCTGGTGGTTGTATATTTGGCACAGAAAGTGACGAGGCAGAAAACTAATCTTACATTTCGATTCACGTCTGGGCAGATTACACAGCATATTTGTTATTACTGACTTTGCAAGGTTGATTTTTCAGATTTTACCGTTTGAATCAATTTTTCTGAAACGTTTAGGAAATGGTCTATGTTGCCAATGTGCACTTACAGGCTAGATGTAAACAAAGAAAAAAATGGTTAAATTAAACCCCGATTAAAATGGCACTTACTGATACTTTTGATTTGCTCTATTTTATTCAGTACTAGTCCGTTCTGCCTGCTTCTGTTGTACTTGGTTCTATGTTACCGTGTCGCCATTGGCGGATGGAGATAGGAAGTGTAATGACGCAGACCAATGAGATGTGTGGTTTATTCCATAGAGTTGGTTCCGTCCTGACTGGTCCGTTATTATATTAAGTAGCAGGTTAAAAAAAAATCCGGTGAGTATTTCTGCTTCTGACCTCACATTTCTGCGTCTTATTTCGTGATGTGTCAGCGTGTGACGTGTATAGATAGAATTGAACTTTCGAGTTGACAGTGACTCGTCGCTTTCTACGACTCTCCGTCTTTGAATAAAGAAGTGAGCATACCATTCGTCCGCGTGCGCTCTCCCGAGCAGCTGACGAAACGTTCACGGGCAGTAAACACATTTATCCCGATCTATCATCGATATCTGCACCGGTTGGACCCACACACTGAGGCTTGACTTGTCTAAAGGCCTCTTGCTTTGAGCGAAAACACAAGTAGTAAGAGGATTTCGGCTGGTGGTGTCTCCCTGTCAGAAGCTCGTCACTTCCAGATACAACCAAGAATATCTGTGTCGCCCACCAACACGAAGACCCGCGGCAGTAAGCTTCCCCCAAGCTGTGGACTCGAAGGCTGCTCCTTTGCGGTTCGTTTATATATGAAAAACACAATGACACTTAAGGCTGTTTTAGTCTGCGAAAAGAAAAATATGAAGAATCTGACAAACAAGCTGCTGAATGTTGTCCGTCTGTATCAGCATTTGTTTATGACTGTGACCTAAATAAGCACAAGATGGCGCCAGTCTTCTGTTTCAAATATTCCTCTCTTCAACAGGTCCTCCACCAATCTGACGACATGAATATGTATGCTGTGCCCAGCCCGGGAATACCAGGCTGTCCACCAGGATTAGAATACCTTACACAAGTGAGTCTTTTTATTTTCCTCTCCCCTCATAAAGGTTTAATGCAACTGATTCATGTTAGTACCGCTTACGCTGTCTATTGCTGGATTGAGTCTGAAATTGTTGCTCAGGCAATAAGGAAATTACAACTAATCACCTTCTGTTCCTCGTGTATTTCACATTAGCCCTTTTCATTATAGTCAAATAACAAACTCATAAAGCAGTAAACACTATCAGTCCCCCATTCTGATGTGTGTTCGGCCTCCTGTTAGATGAACATATGGATAATTTCTGCAAGTTCCAGCAATAATTTGCCTCTCCTTTAAATTAGATGGCTCATTCTATCACGACAATCCGATTCATTATGATGATTTGCATGTATACCATTCACTGTTTTTTCAAATGATGTTTTTTTTTTATTATTATTCCCAGAGCTACTGTTAGATGTCACAGCAGGAATTAAAGCATTACAGGAATAAATAGCTGTCTTTTTTTGTAGAGTTTCACAGTCTTGGTATTTTTACAATCTGATACACTATCCAGTCCATTAGAGTTCATTATTATGCTGCATTTGAGACACCTTGGCTGTCAAAACTTGAAACTAGGTTATTTTCAGCCTCTGCACTTGTTTACATGCTGTTGGGGGGAAAAGTCTGGCTTCCACCAGGTTAAGCTTTGTTAGCAGGTCTCAACTGGAGAAACGGGAGCACTACATGTTACGTTGACTAATCAGACTTCTTACAAGGGTTTGCAATCACAAAATAGAGCTGAGAACAAAACTCAGAGATCCTGCATTAAAAAACTGTTCAATGGAAGTGTGAATCCTTGGGTTGTGCTTCCTCTCATGTAGGAGTCGATTATTGTTTTTTCTGTCAGTTGTCATTTATATGATTTTGCCTTTACCCATGCTGCAGTCTTGCTCTATAGGCTTTTGTGTGTTTTATCGATCAGTCTTGAGTGGCTTAACGAGCTAAACTCATTCCTGTAAAAGATGGTGAGGTAGAAAACTTTGACAGACCTTCAGAAAGCTTTTGCACAGCACTATAAATCTTAATAGGATTCGTATGATGTAGCCTCTGTTACACATTGTGATAAGAATGCATTAGAAGTAGTACCTAAAGTGCTGTTTGGGGAATATATTTTGGACATCTCCAGCTTCAGTGATGCAGACCCACATCACAGCTTAGCGTAAGAGTTGTTGGATTCTCATTTGAGTGCTGTTGTATTTTCCTAAGTCCTTATGAATTTTCTCCTGCCGTCTTGCTTTAAACTCATGGCATTATCCACCGAGCTTAGGAAACAATGATCAGAGGCTATTTTTATACCCCATTTAAATTTTGGGATTACAAACCTATTCTGCTAGATTGTATGATAAAAATCTAAACGTAACTCTATAGAATTTAAGAAAAAGGGGAAACAAAAGTAGTGGAAGTAGGGTTTGGGAAGCCTATGTCATCTTATCTCATCTTATCAAGTAAGAAGTTGACACATGGAAGCGTTCTCTTTGATTTTTCCTGGTCGTCACTGAATGCAGCACTGGCAGAACTTGTGCTATTCGTGCGCTTGATGCGTTTGATTTTCCTCATTTATTATTCTTTATCGAAACATCTGATAACATCCCGTATCTTTTATTCATTCTCGGCTCTTGTTTTTTTTCAGGTCAGGCGAAGTACACGATAAATCTGTCACTCGTTTGTAGAAAAGCAAAAAGAAAAAGCTATCACAGGGACAGACGTGTTTTGTTTCCTCCGTTGTGAAATGAACATTTGGAGAGCTAAAATGCCATCATTTCAAGGTCTGACTTCCTTTAATAAGCATCAAATCCAGCATTTTGCCACACTGACACATCAACTGTCTCCCGTTAAATTGGGAAGCGAGTTGCCGCATCAGTCTCTCTCTCGCTTACGCAGATTCAGGTCATAGACGATGTAACCTGTAGACAGTTTCTCTGCCGGTGTATTCATACACCTTGCTTGTTGTAGCCACAGAAAAACACTAGACTTGTCCAGAGGTTTATCTCCTGCACTACACCCCGGCTGCTCAGTGGCTCACATTAAGACGTGTGTTTTTTTTTTTTACTGACTGGATGCATAATGTCTTCATTTTTAATAATGAATAATAAAATCGGAAATGTGAATCAGGTATGTGTGGGTTCTCTAGGTGGATCAGCTCCTCATCAAACAGAAAGTCGAGCTTGTTGAAGGTAGAGTACGTTTACACGTTTACTTAAGCACAGAAGCTTTTTTTATTTATTTTTTTGACAGCAGCAGCCACCCACTTTTTATTTTTCCATCCCTTTACAGCTCTTGTTGGTTTTGAAAGCAACAACAAGTATGAAGTCCGAAACGTCATGGGCCAGAACGTGTTCTATGCCGTCGAGGAGAACGACTGCCTGAGTCGACAGTGCTGCGGGCCCCTGCGCTCCTTCAACATCCACGTCCTCGACAACTTTGGCCAAGAGATCATCACCATCACCAGGCCACTTAAGTGCATGTCTTGCTTCTTCCCTTGTTGCCTACAGGAGGTGAGTGTCATCGCTGTAAAACTACAAGGTGATGATGGAGGTGCGTTTAATTTGCCACGTTTATTATTGTTAATCGTTCATAGTTATTCCAAAAGCAGAGACACAAATGACTTTCTTCCATAATGCTTCGCTCAGCTTGAGGTGCAGGCTCCACCCGGTAACACGGTGGGCTACGTGATACAGCAGTGGCATCCGTTCTCCCCTAAATTCATCGTTGCAAACGAACACAACGAGCCTGTGCTGAAGATCAATGGGCCCTTCTGTGGCTGGAGCTGCCTTCCAGATGTTGACTTTGAGGTGGGTTTACTTAAACAAAGACAATCCATTAAATCGGTGAAAACACAACGCTGTTACCCCTCTGGACATGGTTTTTGTTAGGGATACTATGAGTGCTCTGAAGGGAGAAATATGTTTCCAATCAGACTGGGCTGCAGCTCGGATGAAGTCACTGCCCAGGACACACTCTTGTTTGGTGCTGTGTGGCCATCGTGCCACGGCTCACATACTTTTATTAAACTGAGCTGCGAGGGGGATTTGGGTCAGTGATGCAGATCGTTTACGGAGCCCATAGGAGCAAGGAGCTGAAGCATGATATAACCATCATGGTTCCTTGTTAGAGTCTTTGAAGTCATTACAGGGAAAGAGAAGTCAAATTGCTGTGGTTACATATAAAAAATAAAAGTTGGAAATATGAATTGTGCCACGATCTCCTTCCAATAACAGCAAACAAGTTTACGGGCTAATCTGTAATCTAATGCAACACATCAGTAGTTTGTCTTTTCTGTCTCCATCTTCAGATTTTGACAATGGACGAAGTCAGTAAGATTGGGAAGATCAGTAAGCAGTGGACAGGACTGCTGCGGGAGGCATTCACAGACTCAGACAACTTTGGGATCCAGTTTCCCATGGATCTGGATGTGAAAATGAAGGCTGTGATGATCGGCGCATGCTTTCTCATTGTAAGCACAACACCAAACATTTGTTATGCACTTACAGTTGTGAATCAACGTGACAAAAAAAACAACATGGTGACCAGTAATGTTTAGATCTCGTTAAGGATGTAGTTTTTGGGCTGTCACATTGCAATTTGGGAGAAACAGCCGGCACAATGTGGCCACCGCAGACGCTGTAGCCTCAGATGACCCTGCTCTCAATGGGGATGTGTTTCTTGTCACTGGTAGTCGGAAATTTCCTACTGCCTACTAATTAAATTACCACTTAGCCTGCATTTAGTGGGAAATGTGACCTAAGATTATCCCAATCCCCACAAATGCAAACCATCTTGTCAGAGTTACTTATAATAGCACAAGGTACGTTGGCTAAATGTTAATCCCTGCACATGTTTACATGGGAATTTGCCAGAGACATATCAGTGAACAGCTCCTCTACCTTTGGCTGATAGATTTTATTACAGAATTAGGCTTTAAGTAGATATCCCTTTCATTAACACTTTCTTTGTTTTTGAATACAGGATTTCATGTTCTTTGAGAGCACCAACTAGGAAGTCAAACGAGAATTCCGTGTTACATTTCTGGAGGACAAAAAGGTCACAAAGCCATGACGATCAGTTCCAAAATGCCCTAGCATCGAACAACCTTCCCATGGACAGTTTACCGAGAGTACAAAAAAGTACCCAAATGTTGTAATATTGCATGAACAACGAAATAGAAGGTTTGTTTTAGTCTTAGCTGCTCAGGTTGATCATAAAGTCGTGTTACTGGACTGTGAGTGCACGATGCAAGTTTTTATTCATTTATTCTTATTTTTACAATGATTGGTTGGATTTTTTTTCTTTCGCATTTTGGTGTTTGTGCACATCATGGTGAAAACTAAATTTTAACTGAAGGTAAACATCCGTATATGGGTAAATGTAGAGGAAATACAGCCCAGTGCTGTTACACTGTGTGAAATAAATGATTGCCTGGATTATGGTTAGTATGCAAAGGGGTCTGCCCTCATTTGTACCTTGGTTATATAAATGTTGATTTAAATAATTCATTATGTTTGTACCTACATTATGTGAGAACTAAAGCACTCATGTAACGTAGTAGTTTATAGTTCCAATATTTATTGCCCTTATTTGTTTGTTGATTTCTATTTTTGGTCAGTTGAACACTTTGTTAGCTTAAAGCAAAGTGTCGGTGCACTGCTTTGTGCATGTGTTTGCGTGTCTGTGTGCTCTGTGCAAACACGTGTATGTTAAAGCTGAAACATAGTTTACCATACTTTAAGATACAAAGTGTTTATATTTTCATGCCACAAAAATGATGCATTGTCAACTCTGTATTATTATTAATATATATTTTTTTCTTATTGAGTTATAGCTTGACATGCCATCTCAGTTTTGACCACAGGAGGGAGCTAGATATTCACTTAGTATCTGTTCACAGTCCAAATGAACAATTTGAATAGCTGCCGATGCCATAGAAGCTTATCCAGATATTAGTGTCTGAGGACAGTTGTATATTTTTGGACAAACTCAGGTTGAAATGCATACTACTGTGTAATAGTATTTGGCTACTGATAGTTCTGGTAGTTATACGCCTGCACCTGATTCTATGGCTATAAAGACGGGTTTTTGTGGAGAGCGTTTTGCACATAAAATCATCCTAATATCAATATTTATTCTGTCACATTACACATGAGTCAGTTCTAGACTCCAAACAGATGATAAATTGTTAATTGTTTCAAATACTATTAGAGATTATGGCTTTGAACTGAATTAGAAATGGTGTAAAGTCTTAGAAAGAAGTTATATGACATTAATGCCAGTAAGTGTTTTTGTAGTCATGGCAAAATAGAGTTTTTCTTCACATCCATCTTATTTATCACTCTGCAGACCTGCAGAAAAAATGTCCATCTTAAGCTTCCTTTTTTTTTCCCTTTAACATATTAAGTCTTTAAAGCTTAAAGACTTTTATTTTTGTAGAAATAACTAAACACTGCCAGTTAGAAAAAAAAACTGATGTTGCCTGTGCAAACCGTCTGGTGTCTACAGTGTTTTATTCTGCCTTCGGTGTACTGACATGTGTTTGTAGAATTACCATAAGTGGATTTATATCACTCCTTTACGATTCTTGATTTAACGACTGATGACTAACGTGCCGAATTTCTTGAGATGGATGTTTTTTGATGCCCGTTTTGTTTTCATGGGATAAATTCTATTGAGCAGCTCCTCTGTTTTTGGTAAATTTGGATCGTAGCACTCCTTGTTTGTTAGAATGCAGTAATAGTACTGTGAAAGATGTCGTCCGCTCAAGGCTCTTTGATTGTGTTTTTTTTTTTTTTTTTTAAAAAGCAAATATTTGGGTCAGACAGCAAATTTTGCTATTTCAAGGTCAAAAGCAGTTAAAAAAAACAATCTTTACTCTGCCATTTTTGCACTAATACTATTAACTAACAGACTGTTTTGTCATGCAGTGAATGAAAACTGAGCTTAGCTTGAATTGTGCAAATAGTCCATGGACACACTTCAATAAAAATCTAAATTGTGCTGTCTGCAGTTCTTTTTTTTAAAACTCTTTTTCCATTAAGCATTAAAAACAAGTGATCTTCAAAAGTATGTGCCAGGGCCCTTCTTCGCTATAGTATATTGTAATTCTTATTTTACTTTTACTTTTGACATTTTACTGCTCACTTTACAAGCTGTTGAAATGTATCAAAGTTATGGTTTTTGGTTGCAAAAAACCTGGCGCAAGAGTAAACAGTCAGAATGATATCAAACAAAAATAGCACTTCAAATATAGCCATGTGGGAGAAGAACACCCTCTATCAATTCTAAGAATTTACACATAAGGAATTAATAGAATTAATCTGATTCCCTCCAGCTCTTAGAATGAAATACAAACAACCTCAGATGGACGCCATGACGCCTGTTATATGTCAATATCTGAGAAGAAACTAAGCCAAATGCAGATGCAGTGTGAGGAGAACTAGGTCTCGTCCATGATTCAGTAGCTTGTAGAACCACCTTCAGCAGCAGTAACATGGAAGTAATTATTTTCTGCATGTTATTCTCAGTCTCTTGCGCCACGAGGGAGGAATTTAGGCCGACTCGCCTTTAAAACATACTTCAGTTTATTCAGCTTTTTGGGCATTCGATTATGCACAGCTCTTTTAAGGTCCCTTCACAGCATCAGTCATCAATCAGGCTGCGGTCTGGACTCTGACTGGATCATTGCAACACATTGCAATCATCTTATCCCTTTTGGCCAGCCTGCTATAGACTTTCTGCTGTGTCTGGGCTCACTATCCTGTTCGAATGACCCGATTTACCAAAGTTTTAGCTGTCAGACCAATGGCCTTACATTTGACTCTAGAATACTGCAGAATACAGAGGAGTTTATTTTCGACTAAATGACTGCAAGGTGTTCAGGTCCTGCGGCTGGCAACGAGCCAAAATGATCACACCTCCACCACCATGCATGACAGTTGGTATGAGGTGTTTATGTTGATACACCGTTTAGTTGTTGTTTTTTTTACCAGAGATGGCTTTGTGCATCTTGCAAAAAAATTGACACACCTGAATGCCCCAGATGAGCAAACTGAAAAACACTTCTGCTTTTATAGAGGTGCTCACATCTGCTAATGATAACTTAATCAAGTGCATTTCATTAGCAGCATATGGCTGCTGCTTCCTCTCTTAATCCCTACTGAATAAGTAAGAATGTACTTACTTTTTCACACACCGCTTGTGCGCTCTGTCTCGACACTGTAAAAGTATCGACACTGTGAAATATGTTCTTTTGTTCATTCAAGGTCGTGTTTACCTCATTTTAAGACCTGGTAAGGACCAGGTGATGTTTCTTTCAATCAAGTCCTGGCATGTAAAACCTTGGAATTGAAAAGATGTACTCTTATCCATTATCCTGAAACTCCAACTTTTACTCCAATTCCTACTGAAAACAGACTTTTTTTCACATGCCTTTGAGAGGAAATACTTTGGGGTTTCACAAAGTGCAGAATGAAAGGCTATGCTGAAATCATCGCTTTTTTATTGTACAGTTTGGAACAGCTAATAGAAATTTCTACACAAGCTATTCAAATCTATGAAATAGCTGCTTTTCATTGAGAATACTTGCTGCAATGGAAATGTTGTTCAACATCTTAGTCTGTCTGTATGTCAGGAACATTGTCTATTTACCCTTAATAATAAAACAATTATTGTTAGAATAGAGACATTTGAGGCCATGGTTCTCTTACATTTTAGGTTTCATCTGAACAGACTGCAGTATTTCTTTGCCATGAATCACAAATTCCAACAATTAGCTTTCTTTTGTGACTGATTATGGAACATATGAGGCAACACATCGAGTGGTTTGAACGGCATGGAGACATGTACAGGCAGGGAGGAGAGGTATCGAGAAAAGACATGAGTAAGAATGATGTTTTCTTCCCATTTTTGTAATCATGAGAGCATTTAAATGCTAATGATGTGGCCACAGGGGACGGCAATGATGATGTTAGCAGAGCTGAAGTTGATAGGTGGTGAAAGTGGTGATCAGTCAGAGCTTTGGTCTCAAATAAAAAAAACTAAACTATGGAAAAGAGTGAAATTTGAGATTGTCCTTTATTTGGATTCATTTGAAAAAGAAAAAAAAATACTGGCATTATCATGACCCTCAGCTGTACTTTATTCGGTGGTAGTTAGCCGAGGTTTCTATGATAATGCACTAAACATTCATGGACTTGGTCTACACCTACATTCTACATTAAAGATGGAGACATTCACTGTCATGTGACACACCATTTACTGTGTTTCTTTGCTGAATCCTCAATTTTGGTATTTGGCTTTTGACATTTAGTGACCACCAGGCCTGTGTGGAAGTGGTTAAGGAGGTTAAAGGAGGTTAAAGGTTAAAGAGGTTAGATTGGCTGCTCGGGGGTGGAATCCTGAACAGTCAGTTCCCTCAGACCCTCATGTTAAAACGCCAAATTTGACAACATAATAATAATAACAGCCTCTGCCTCTGTTGAGGTTTAAAACTGTCATTTATCAAGGGAAAAGTTACCTTGAGCAACAGATAAGCGCCAAGGCCACAACTAATTAGGTGGACATCAGGTTCTCAGATTCTGAGTTCGATCACTAACTTCCATAGCAACAGCTAAATGCTAAACTAGTAGCTTTAAAACACTAGTCCTCAAACCAATCACTGATATGACAGACAGTATTACACGCATTATACACAGTATTTTTACTTTCATTTATTCATGAGCTGGGAAGTGATCCTTGGAATCTGATTGAACAAACATATTTGTCCTGGAGGCCTAATTTGTACTTACAGAAATATTTTCTAAATGACCAGAGATAGGGATCTTGGTGAATTCAGATGTGAGTGATGAACATATTGGGGGGGTTCAGTGTCTAACCGAAGGATACTGTGGTGGAAAAAATAATAATGATTATCCAAGCACTGTTAAGGTGAAAAGCACTGTTAAGGTTATTTTGAATAGTTCTTGTTCAAGAGAGAGCAAGACTTCAACACAGAGCACCTGTGTCAGAGTGGAGCTCTGACTTACAGTTTCAGTGCATGTCATATTATACCAAGCACAGGAGAAGGAAAAAATGTCTACGTATCAGACTATGCAAGCTAACCTCTTCTTATCTCTCGATGAGCCAGACTGCCTTGTGGAGTGCGCAAAACAGAATGAACAATGAAATGCAGAAATGTTTGATTGGAAACATCTTGTGACTGGGAAAAGGTTCACAAGAACAAAATAAATATTCTACTGGAGCATCTTGTGCATCTAGTGCCTGGGAAAGAAGATCAAGTCTTACAAATGGTTTAAACATGATGAGACACAAGCATAAAGCTAATTAAAGTTTTCCATTACAGTTCTCCATTACAACACGAGGATCAAACGCTGGCTTTCTGGTTGGAAGATGACCACTCCTCCAGCTGAGCCAATGGCACTCGGTAAGTGAAATTTGACTTGTAGTTTAAAGCTATTTGACTAAAGAAGCTCTCTCTATATAAATCTAAAATAGATAACAAGGAATATATCCCTCCAAGGTGAGTATTAAAGCCTACTAAAGCTGTGCATGCCCTTTCTGATCAGCGGAGAACTTTTTCCTCATTTTGAGTTCACTTTAAGTGCATTTTTCAAAATGATAATATCTTTCTATCAGACATCAGGGTCTGTTTTCTAATTTAACTTTTCATCATTGTAACTTCTAACTGTTTCTGGTTTCTGTATTCCATTTACCGTTACTGCCATTTCAATGCTGGACTGCCAACATCAACAAGCATTAAACTCTCACCTTTGAACTCGTAAATTCAAAGGTAAGTGACCTCAGATATAGAATAACTTGACGGGAACTTTCTGTCAGCACAGAAACAGCTGCTGGCTGATTGTTTTCTCTGAATTCTTTTATGTGTATCCCTTTCTCTCTCACACACACAGACTCCAAACTTCCACAGAAATCCCTCTCTCCAGGGTATGTTGTGAGAGACGCATACATTTCTGGATTTACTGCAGTTGTGCTGTAAAATGAGATTTTACAGAAAACCACTCCACATTTAGTATGAATTAGACACCCTGACCACACAGAACTGATGTCACTGAAGTCATTGCAGCAGTGATTTGCCATCCAAGATGCCCCAGACAGGGGAAAACACAGATTTCCAGCTATGGTAAGTGTGATTATGTCTGCTGCAATACCCCATTTTACAGGCTTTCCTTGTAATTAAAAGCATATTTAAGTTTAGTATCCCATAAAAAGTGCAACCCCTTTGTGATACAGTAACTTAAAAATGACACACTTGGTTACGCAAGTGAATTTGAAGCTTGGGAGTCATGTGATGTGAACAAACAGTACTACAAACAACTTGATCATGTCTTGTCAGTTGGGGCAGTCAACTGCCATATGTTACACTACTGACAGGTTCCCAGGCTGTGAGGAGATGTTTTTCTATTGTTGAACTCAATAGCTTTGTTAACTCATTGTATGCATCCTGAAAGATCCAAAAATTGAGTTTTAAATTGCATATATAAGACAAATTTACTTATGCACAGTTGGTGCTGTTAGGATTACAATAATAATTCAGAGATTTGAGCCTTCATGGAAATAGTTTCTGAACAAAATAAAACAGAAAAATACTATTTCAACTTCCTTTACCACTCAACCTTGTTCTGAAAAATACATGGAATGCAATTTGCTCGGATTTTTGATGACAGCTCTTGGTTACACTTCCTGGAATTCCTGGTATCTGTGTTTTAAGACCAATCTGGTAAACAACAGCTGGATCAACATCTGTGCAAACGCAGCCTGAGAAAACACCATATCATGAGATCATGAGTGAAAGGGGGGGGGGTTACTTTTACAGTGGTATAACAAACAGAGTGTCAAGGACCTAAGACATTTCAGACTTTCAATGCTCGAACACCAAAGTATTTAATGTTGTTTTTCATTTTTATTTTTATTTTCCTGCAATGCATACCCCTTGATGATTAAAGTGGGAATTATGTTTTTATTGATGGACTGAAGGTCCCTGTGGATGGTGGTCGGCTACATAATATCAAGTCCCCCTCGTGTATGGTAAAGTTATGGAGCTCAATAATAAGCATGAAGTACAACCAAACTCCAAAGAAAGTTGGGAAACCTCAGGCTTTACCTGAGAAAGGATTGGGTTAAAACCTGTACCTTTAAGCATCGATGGTGCCTTTCCAGATTTGCAAGTTTCCAAAGTTCCATAGACACTAGTGCACCACCATACCATCAGAGATGCAGACATTTGAACTAGGCACTGATAACAAGCCAGGTGATCATTCTCTTCTTTAATTTAGAGGATGCAATGCCTTTGATTTAAATATATATATTTCAAATTTTGATTTGTCTGACCACAGAACAGTTGTCTTCAGTGGCTTCAGTCCATTTGAAATAACCACTTGCCCAGAGAAGACAGAAGCGTTGGCAGATCATGTTCACCCATGGCCTCATCTTTGTATGACGAAGACGAAGATTTGTATGAAGATTTCTGGGTGTCATTATTGACGATCAGTTTTACTTCTCTAACCATATAGCACCACTCTGTTGGTTGTGCCACTTTTCTCTTAGAAATAATAATAATCAGACTGTATCTGACTGGATGCTAACCAATTCCTCATCTTCTGCAGTGCTGTTCGAGCAGGTCTCCCAGCATCCACAGTGAAACCACTACAGAAAGTGATGGCACGTCTGATGTTTGAACAACAAAAAAGGGCACATGCCACTCCACTTCTCACTGAACTCCACATGCTGCCTGAATCAAATTCAGATGACAAATGTCTGCCTACAGACATTTGAAGTTTGGTGTGCAGGTCACTTAAACTCAATCAAAAATAAGATGTGGGTTGGTTCCTCACAGTAGTGACATCTGGTACTGCCATCACTGCCTCAGCACAAGCCAATCTCTGCTCTGGCTACTCCCATTTGTGGTTCCATGATGACGGTATGAGCTGCCAAATGCTATCAGAGCTGGGCCGTTTCCCTCTACTTTCTAGAATCTCTTAATGACTCATCTCTTCAGAGAATACCTCTAATACACGAACATAGAACACAATTTTCTAAGGTCTTAAAGAAATGTATGAGGCATTGGTCAAAATATCTGTTGGTTTAAGTATAGTGGCCCTTCTCTCACCGTTACTGAAACTCCTCTACTGACATCAGGCTGTTTTGAGGGACGGAGAGTGATCAAAAGCTCCAGTGCGCAATGTAATGCAGCAAATGCAAACACAGTGAAGCTATTCCTCCGGTCATCACAAAAACATTCTAGCTTTTTTGATAGAAATAGATAATTACTCTCTTGATTACCCTATAAGGAACCAAGCCAGAGATGCACAGTGTAACTCGCAGTCAAACAACTGCCCTTGGAGCCCAGAAACATGCCAGTAATGCAATGCTAACATAGGGAGCGGTACATGGCATTCAATGTAGCGAACAAGAGTGACAAGAGGATTGGTGTTGTGCCGAAAACACACCTCATCCACACAGCTGTGGGTTGTATGAATGACAGAACCTAACCGCTAAACTAGAAATAATTCAATTAACAAATTGATGAACAATGATGTTCATCAAAAAGTAACAACAATAACTCCATAGAAGTTGGTGTATGCCATCCTAAGTTTTTTTCTCAAACACATACATTTCCTTCGTCTGAAGTTTAGGCACCGAGAGCCAGAACTGCTCCCCATTTTTGCCACAGTTAGATCGCAAGTCCAGCACTGAACTGGCTCAAGTTGTTGAAACAGTTTGATCTAAAGTGGTTGCAGCACATACACCATCTTTTAGCTCTCCTGCTGTAAGATTACTGTCAAATACAGTTTATCCACTGGGCTCTTATATCCTCTGAAGTTGGGGGTAGATCTAAGATGCATGCTCCTCAGCGCAGCTGGCAACAAAACATTTCCAAGCAAAGCTGGCTTCATCGGTCTTGCAGCTTGGATGTGAGTGGGTGGGCCTCAGGGCTCGAGGCGGAGGGAACTTTAGAAGTGACGAGAATTTACATTTGGGTTGGTAGTGACTTCAGACACCCAAATACATGCTCTCAATACAGACAAAAAGGGATTTAACTAGATAAATGGCACTCATTGCTTATGCCAAGGTTTCTTATTACACTAAAGCTTGAATGTTGTTCCTAACATGTACCTGCAAGTTGCTCTGGATAAAAAATTAAATAAATCAGCTAAATGACTGCTAGAGATGGCAATGGAAAAAAAATCATAATAAAGTCAGCATTTTGAGTAAAGTTTAAGGCTTTAGCAAGAAACTAACTTCACAGAAGCTTTCAAACAACATTTCTCAAGACTTTGTCATGAAGCCCTAACAACCCGTGGGCCCTGAATTCTACAATCCATTGTTTAGGTTGAGCTTTGCATATCTAACCACAAGCAACCCTCTCCCTATGACCACTGAGATATATAAAGACATCACATGTCAGATAGACTGGAACAACTGCTGTCACTGAATGGAGTCAAGGCACCAATTATCTTTCCTCCAAAGTGTACTATGAAAAGCAAATTAGTAGTGTATGAAGGTTTTCCAAAGCGATGAGGTGGCACTGGAGGGGCAGGTTCTGTGCAAGGTTGAATCTTCATTTCCTTGACCTACTTCTGGTATGTTGAGGTAAAGCCTTGTGGTTTTAACATGGCTACCTAATGATGACATTCAAATGACAGGCCAGCCAAAGATCCCATTATGTGTAATTTTAAAGGAACACTGCCCAAAAGCACCAACCTATATAGGGATGCAAATTTACACAACTGAGAATGACGCATATTTAAAAACTGCAAGCATCATCCATTGTGTACTTATGATACCTTGATGATAAATTATCTAAGGTAATCTCAAGCCCTTTTTCAAAGACAATAGATAAGGACCGACTGTGATCAGTGTGAGTTAATACATATTTAGCCCTTTCTCTTTGTGGTGTCAGGCTCTCTGTGTACATTGCTAAACATAGCACATACATTTCAAAGTGTTTTGGTCTTTAATCAAATGCAGTGTGGATGAAACCCCCTCAACGTACCCCCTCCAAGTAGCTTCTAGACCACACCCTGGGTCATTGGTGCCTTGCAGCCCCATAAATATGACCACAGCAGCCCGAACTAAACCGGGGATGACGCAGTGATGGGTACTCAGGAGGATGAGCTGATACTCTTTCCACTAATCTGGACTACTAATTACATTTTCTGTAAAGTGATCAAAGCATTTGGGACAAAAATATAACCCATTCTTCTACAATTATGGCGCAATTGTAGGTTCTGAAGAAAGGTTCAGGGGGACAAGTTTCTAGGATACACTACTCACCAGCATAATTGCAAAACCATCCAGTTCAACCACCAAAAAGAGGTCAAAAATAGAATTGAAAGTAGAGTGAAATTCATGGTGTTTCCTAAACGGCGATAGACATGTGCTTTTGGCTTAGATGTTGCCTAAAATTGTGCACTGACTCATATAAACTGGACAACGGCACTTTTTACATTATATACCCACCATTATTGATGAAAGAAAAAAACATTGAATTTAGTGGGGAAGAGTTTCAGTTGTATTTTTCCATATAACTTTTTGCTCATTGAGTTTGTTCCTAAAGACTGTTTTGGTGATTTATATAGAGAATTGGGCATCTCCTTTGGAGTCTGCCTTCCTAATGAATCATCCGTGTCTTTTAGCTGCCTGATTAGACTTAAACAGTCCAGACCCACTGTCTCCACAACAGCACCGAAAATAGAGGGTGGTTTGCAGTCGTCAGGAAGCTACAACACTGTTTAGTCTTTAATTCAGGCAAGGACAGTGAAGGCTGGAGGCTTGTGTGTTTTATTTGGCACAAGTATAAACCAAAATAAAAATGCAGACTTAAGAACACGCCACCTGTGCAGTGGAAGGATTTCCAGCGGTATGAGCTTCGTTTTACATTTGATAAACAGCTGAATTCAGCTGTTCATTCATGTGTGCTCTCCGAAGTGAACTCGCATCCACTGATAGTCAGAGTGGGGATAATTGTGTGCAGGTGTGCCTCGTTGTCCTGATGAGCTTCATGCTTTCCACTATGCCCTCACCCCACTCACGCAGCCGTCTCTCAGCTACTGAATCTGCCAATTTTTGTGTAATTAAATGTAATTATCTCACCCACAGCACACATACCCCTAGGTTGAAACTTGCCATCAAACCCAGTTCCACCACCATGGGCACTTACTACTTTGTCACAGTCCTGAAAGCACCAACTTAGAAAGCTTACAGCCTACAGAAGGGCTTGCGATTCCACCAACTCTCTATTCTGCCTTACGTCTTTGCAGTGCAAAACTCCGATTAGAGGTTGTACCGTTGAAATTACATTTACATAGTTTGTCAGAGTGTAACCAAATCCAGGGAACATTTCATGGCTTGTCTAAATAGTTGATGAGTTCAGAATTGAGCCAATGAAATGGAACAAGACAAAGTGGGTCCCCCTTTTTTAACAAACTGCCAAGATGCAGCATCAGCTTCTACACCACAAACACTTTTATTTTCCAGCAGCAGAACGTTCCCTCACAAACCACAGAGTAAAAATCGCTGTTCGGTGTTTGTGCCAAGTTGTTATGTTGCAACTTTTTTTAAGGCAGCCTTTAGCTGCAAATATCAGGACTGATAGTTATGTGCAGCTGCTACGACAAGGGTTAGTGTGCTGATGAATTGAAGTTTGAGTTTTACAGTGGGAGGGATTACTTTTCTTGGATGTACTGCAGTTTGAGACCGACAGCAAGTTCCAAAGTGGTGATTTTCTCTTGGTACACTAATTTCCATAAGCGTGCCTTCACTACGTTCAACCTAGTGTCAGCTGCACGCTCAGATGCAGTAGAAAGAATGGCTGATGTCCAAGGCAAGCATCACAGATTGAGTTTTCTGGCACATTTTCAGGCTTTATAAGGGCTTCACTGGAAACAGGCAATTTAACACAAGAAAACAAGTCCGACTTCTAATAACCATAAACACAGTGACGTCATTACATAAAACAATCTGCAGGCAGTCATCACAACTGCCAGAAAGGAATGGTTAGAGCTTGAGGGGGTAGGGCTGCCTCTCTTTTTTCTTCCGAAACCATCTTCTGTATTTATCAGGTTTTTAATGGCAAGACGTAATCTACCTCATACAAAAGTTTTACTCCTTACGATTGACAGTGCATTCAAAACCATTCCAGCAGATTGTTTTACTTAAAGATGTGATGTCATTACGTAAAACAATCTGCTCGCAGTTATCACTGTTTCAATGAGTGTTTCCCAGCAAGGAAAGTTTTTACCCAAGGGAGGGCAAATCTTTTCTTCTGAATAAGGAAGGAGAGAGGCTAATGGGTTGCAGTATTTTGTTTCACGGTCAGCTGAGACACAGATGTAATGTGACTGTAAATGGAAGCTACAATCACTGCCTGGTTTCTGCTTTTCTCATCCATTCCCTCATCCAACCGGGCACAGTCTAGGGGCCAGAGAAATTGTGGGACCCCTAGTTTTATCCCAAAAATATGATGCATATCCCAGAAAGGGAGACAAAAGGAACACCGTGAGATACTAATGAGACGTGGAATGATCAAAACGAGACAAAAAAGTGAAACACAGCAACCATAATGGCCCTTTCAGACAGTGCGACGACAGCGCGGCAGCGCTCTGAAGGCCAATATTTTCAATGGTTTGTGCCACGCAATTGCTGCTGCTGTGCTGAACAAACTGCACGCACAATGTGGCACATAGGCGGAGAAACATGCCAGGCGGAGAAACATGCCAGGCGGAGATCCAGAAGTTCAGACTCAAGGAAAAACAGACAATGTGTGTTGAATACCCTGAACTATATGATAACCTTGGAAGCAAATACAAAAACAGCCAAATGATTCACAAAATGACAAAATATATGGGAAGTATAAGCAGGGGGAACTTCTACATGACTGGCCCAGGAGCTACTTGTTTAAAGATTTGTCCCTGGGTCACTGTGTGCACACTGCTGTGGAAATGCAGCAGCTCTGACATTTGCAGTATCAGTGGATCGCTTTGTGTCATTTGTCAGTCCATCTCGCTGATTTTAGGCATGTCTTTAATTTGAATGTAATATCATAAAAAGAGCGGAATGCAAAACCATTCTAAAAATATATTAAAAGGGAAAAAAATTGAAGAGACAAAAAAAAAAGTAAATGAAGCTAACTGAATTGAAAACAGGTTCAGTGAGTAAACCATGTGGTACTCCAAAACATGTGCACATCAGGTTTACTGGTTTCAGAACCCATTCTAAATGGACCATGGGAACATATGAGAGTGAGCATGGTTGCTTGTCTTCTGTTGGCCTTGTGATGGACAGATCACTTTTCCAGGGTGCACCCAGCCTAATTCACTGTGCTCTCTTACCAAGATGTTAGTTCCATATCATGTCGGCTGTTCCTTTTCTTTCCATCTCTGGCAGAAATATTGGCACAGGGATGGGGGCAGTTGTATGAGAGGCCAATCTAATCTAATCTAATTTTTTTTTTTATCACTATGCAGAGGCTAAATGTTGAGAAATGCATACTTTTATTTACTTCTTTGTGGTGCTTTCCACCGTTGTCGCTATGAGTAGGGTGTAGTGTGCTGCTGAAGTGGAGCAGTGTTGGTCAGCCAGAAGCCTCAGGGGGAGGGGACCGGGGGAGGGATATTTAACAGTTAGTAGGTGCGGGGGGTGGGGTGATACAAATACAGCTGTGTTTGGTCCCACTTTCGCTCAGGACGCGTCTGTTGTCAGGGGTGAGCACCGTTATATCCACCCTCCTCCACCTCCTCTCATCACAAGCTTCACCGGGAACCAGAGAGGCTGTTGCTGCAATTAAGGAGCCACGCCTGCTGCTCTCTAATTTTCCCGAACTGTAGTACTTATACCACCATTCCCTGGTGCTAAAATAGTTTTCACAGGGGGTTCGAGACCTGCTCCTCCAGAAAACGCGATACTCCTTGATTTCTACCCCCCTGCTCTCTTAATTAGGCTATTCTATTATCGCGAGAGCCTGCTGTACGACCCTCCGGGGCTGATCTTGACCACCGCTGTCGGGCTGGGAATTAATAGCCCCGTCGGGCACTTTGTCCGGTATAACACATCGGAACTATGGAGTGCCTCAAGTTTTGTTTGGTGCTTTCATGCTGGATCAAGTTTGCAAACTCTGTCTTCTCTAGTGATGCCAATCAGGCTCCTGCGACCACTCCTATAGGTAAGAAACTAACTTTTTGCCCCCCCCCCAACTCAAATACAGACTTCACACACAGCCTAAAGCTCCATCCCGTCTTACAACGTTTTCATGTGTGATGTAGCTATTAAATTGCATATGTTGTGGCTGCGCTTCAGAGCCTTCATGCCGACTGTGCAAATAAGGACAAGTTTATTTTTACTAATATGTTCGAGTTGTAATTTACCGGCTGCATGATGTCACTGTCTGTGGAGGGCAGGTTGCATGCCTGCAGGCTCCCTGTGTGGGAATCCGAACATGTCTGTGGCAATGTATGCCGGAGCGTGAAATTACACGATGCTGCTCGATGCATAAGGAACCGTCTGCGGTTTGTCACAGTCGTGTTTTCATTCCATGTCGTTTGACTGTGCGCAGCACGGGCTTTTGTACATAGAAGACAGGCTGCAAAGTTTGTTCATTATGTATTATAACACGTTGGTTGTGTGCAATATCTGTTCAATTTGTCTTTGATCCTCCTTTTTAGTTTTCTGGCAAACAGTTCTCGTTTCTTTTCCAGTTAAAGTCAAAGGAAAAGACATTTTTCATGTGAAAACTTAGGTTGGAAAGAGGGCTGAATACTGTTCTTTAGAAGAAGGTCAAATAAAGTTTTAATTTGTGCAAATCAAAAAGTACAGTCTGTTCATGCTTTTTGTAGAGGAAAGATGCTGGTCGTCATAGTGAGCGGGTTGAGCTGAAATAGCGTGTGAATGAGGCACAAGTCTTGATTCAGACTTAACTCATATTCTGCTTCCTCTTCTCCAAATCTTCTGTGAGAGCAAACCGACGGTGGCTGTAGGTGAGATACAAACTGAGTGGTTCAGCCATGAAAAGGTACAGAGGAAGAAGCAGGAATGCAAAGCGCTGTCCACTTCTCACCAGTGCGCACCTGGCTGGTCACCGGGAACAGCAGACGTGGCTGCTGGTTTGTCAGTTTTGGAAAGTTGCAGAAATTAGCCTGCACAGACCCCCTTCCACAGCCACCTGAAAGGAACCTTTCACTTATTTCTGACTGTTCAACCAGCTCGACTGAGAGTATGGGAACTACCACGCAGCTTTTATGGTGTGAGGTCGAGCCTCCCCCATATTTCAGACCAGTACTCAGTATGTGTTTAGCCAAGACTTTAAAAGTCTGTGACAACAGATTGTTAAACGTCGACAGATTTGTGAATGCTGCGAAAAACTTAAGAAAAAAATAAAAGCTTCCATAGACGTGTTATATTATTGTGTCAAAGAAAGATTAATGTGGGACCAAGTAATAAGAAACCTATTTTAGGGATTATATTGAAAACTATTGATGCTCCAGTTTTCTCTGAGGCTTTATTCCAAATGTTTTGCGAGCTGCGAAGTTAAGACATAAAGATGAACCTGGTCCACCACTGTTTCCCATCAACAGAGAGATGTTGACATTGCTAAGTTGGATAGCTTACAGTTAGTCTGACACATTTATTTGTGAATGTTTGATGAAGGCTTGGATAACGCCATCGCTCATGATCTGGTGGACGGTTCCAGCCTCCCGTGGACAAGGCCTCTTCAGATTAGACCTTTCCCAGACATCACTGACGTGTCAGCAGGGAGCACTTTATAGAGGAGTGAGGGAAACTCCAACTAAGGCTGCCCATGTCTTATTTACACTGTATAATGGCATTCTCTGCTGCCTGTAATGCCAGTCTAACAAACTCACCCTCACCACAGATCACAGATCAGAGCTATCGATTTGATAGTCAGGAAAGCATGTGACTGAGTTATAGAGAGGTGCCCGTAAGCTTGTTGTAAGTGACGAATCACAAGTTGAACAAAGCACCCCCTCTTGCAACTACTCCGCTGCAAAAAGTCAACCTATACAGAGTTACACCTCACAATGCAACCCACGTGTCATAGGTTTTATTGACTTTCTTGGAAATAATCCCCCTATTAACATGTTGCTGCAGTTAAACTGCTCTAAATTACCCAACACAGTCACTGGCATCTTGTAAATTCTATAGGTAACAGCACAAAAGCCTTTTTTTTTTCTTTTAAATGCTTTTAATGCACATGATATGGCAACTTTTTGTTTTAAGTAAGTCTGGACTTCTGATACTAAATAGTTCTTTAAAAAAAAAAAGCCTTTACTGAAATAGTTCACTCTGCAGTTGCCTACATCTGCAACAACTATGTTTTGTCATCTGGTCTGGACTAAGTGGTAATCGTCCAAACAGTGGCCACATATTTACAAGAGTTAAGTTGTTTGCCTGTGAAAGTGTTGGTATCAGGAGCATCAATGTGATTTTATGACGTTGAAGGGCAGTGGTGTGTGTAACAAACCCACATGTTGGCTGGCATTGTGTATTATACACTTTGGGATTTTCTCTTGCAGTTTTGTGATGTCTGGGCAAAAACTCATTGTTTAACAAACTGATTGCCCAATCAAATTCCCGATCCTGTGGGTCAGAGTGATAAGTCTCGAGAATCTCACATATTCATTATGTATTATAACACGTTGGCTGTGTGCAATATCTGTTCAATTTGTCTTTGATCCTCCTTTTTAGTTTACTGGCAAACGGTTCTCGTTTCTTTTCCAGTTAAAGTCAAGAGAAAACGCATTTTTCATGTGAAAACTGAGGTTGGAAAGAGGGCTGAATACGCTTCTTTAGAAGAAGGTCAAATAAAGTCTTAATTTGTGCAAGTCAAAAAGTTGAGCTGAAATAGCGTGTGAATGAGACACAAGCCTTGATTCAGACTTAACTCATATTCTGCTAAGTTGGATAGCTTACAGTTAGTCTGACACATTTCTTTGCGAATGTTTGATGAAGGCTTGGATAACTCCATCGCTCATGATCTGGTGGACGGTTCCAGCCTCCCGTGGACAAGGCCTCTTCAGATTAGACCTTTCCCAGACATCACTGACGTGTCAGCAGGGAGCACTTTATAGAGGAGTGAGGGAAACTCCAGCTAAGGCTGCCCATGTCTTATTTATACTGTATAATGGCATTCTCTGCTGCCTGTAATGCCAGTCTAACAAACTAACAAACTTCTTTGGCAGGTCAAGGGTGTAATCACCCCTCAGAACATTGTCGCTATATCACCACAAGGTTGGTTCAGTGCCTTCTTTTCAACCTGAGGTGTTGTGCTGTTTTCTTTGCTCTTTTTTAACTTTGCTGTGGTTTTTCTGCCTACTGTATTAGATAGCAAAAACAGAGAGTGAATCTAGCTCCTGTGATGCAAAAGATTTCCCTTAGGCAGTGCTGAAACCAGTTAACATTTCAGTACTGGTGTAAGTATCCCGTTGTTTTGACCAGGGAAATGAGCTGCTGTTAATCTCTGGCAACAGCTTTGCTGGTTGGATGTTGCATTATTACAGTTGAACATATGCTGCTCTCGTTGCTTCAGATTGTTCAGATGTTTGTTTTAAATTGTATGAAGTATTTATCGCAAATTTACCAAAAATAGAGAATATCAGAATTTGGGAGAGGCACACTTTAGTTTTTTGAGGACTCACGTGCCTTACTACTATACATTAACTCTGGAGGGAAAGCAGTTCACTGGACATTTACTTGTTTTTTTGGGTAAGTCATACAATAAGAAAATAGATTTTCTATCTGGCAAAATGCAGGATATCAAAAACACAAAGAATAGTACAAATAACGTGTTTTTTCTGCCCTTATATGAGCCTGCAATGTCGGTTTGTATAAACTCATCACTGAAACTTGTTAATCAAATCATCTAGCTCTAAACATTTGCCCTACAAGCCAAACCATGCATTTGGGTAGCAGCCATTTCAGGGTAACTTTTTTGTTGTTGTTGTTGTTCAAAGTGCTGGGCTCATTTCCCACTTGCAGCAAATGTTATCAGAGTGCAACATCATGCCGGTTGTGTGGGTTTTTTTCCTTTTTCTTTCCACTCGCAGCAGTCATTAACAACACATCAGTTCCGTTGAATTATTGGTACGTGTTCTTTAAAAACTGTTCTAATCGTTGCACCCCGTAGCACAATCATGGGTGTTTTCATTAGGTAAAAGAAATAAACCATTCCTGATTCGAAACGACGTCCGATGAGAATAGAAAATAGTTTCCTGGATCAGTGCTGGTGACATCATGCCACATCCTAAGGCTGAAGTGCCTGTGGTTTAGCACGTGTAATTGAAAACACAGCTTTTTCTTTGTGGGCACACTGCTTTGCTGTTGTGTGTTGGTGTGTTTGATTAAATAAAGTGACATTACAGCGTCACCAGAAAAATTAAAATTAAGCTAAATTAAAGTTGAACAAAACGGTCTATGAACAACTGTTTTTTCTAGTCCCTTGAGTATTCATCCCTTTAATTAGCTTTGTAAGCCTAATAGCTAACACATGGATCACTCTGCTAACAACAAGTCAACAACAGTCAGTTTCTTTGCTGTATTACTTTTCCCTATTTCTCAAGGACATCACTTTCACAAACTATATATATGCTCTAGAAAGCTTTTTAGGCCTGTCACCTCTTCTTTTGTCTAACTTGTCTGGTAAGTTGTGTAAACACATAATTGACTTGAGTTATGTGGCCTTTTTATGCTTGAATGATTAACAAGTCCATGTTGAATGGCTCTGAAAATGGTCAAGTAAAAGGACTGAGATGAAAATTTGTTATAAGCCAAAGACAAACTTTGAAAGACCTGCAGAAAGTCTACAGAACCATTGCTAGACCTTTTATAAAAGAGTAATTTTATAAATATAAAGAATCGAAAGGTTGTGCTGGATTTTTGCACAGCTCTGTGACTCTATGACCATTTTTGGAGACAATGGTCACGTTTGCATGCGAGCGTATTTAAAAATAAAAATTTTGGTTAGCCTCGAGTAAAAAAACAAAACAAAAAAAAACTTTTATTTATTTGGATTACCAAAATAAAACGGGTTTGTGTTCACTGGCCAGGACAAAGACAATCCTGTTTCGCTTATGTTCAAGGCCAGGGCACATTCCCCTCGATACCCCTTTCCTTTCTGCAAGAAGTGCTTATTTCAGCTAAGCCCCAGCCAGTGAGTCAGAACTTTTGCTCACTGAAGTGTGAAAGTTTACCTAGACGGCTGAACCCTATTTGGTACAGAGATAGAGTGCAAAGGAAAGATCTTCAGGCATCAATGCCTTTCTTGGAGAAGAGTTTCAGCCGCGACGCTTGAGCTGCATTCCTCCCCTCCTGGACTGTTCATACAGCAATGCCAAGAGAATATGCTGTGTTTACCCTTGCTGGACACTTTCATCCTCTAAAACCACAGCTGTAATGAAAACCTCCCTTTTTTAGAGATTATATCTGTCTCTTAACTATACTTCACTATCACATCGATTGTTTGATGATTCTCAGAGGTTTCTCACCCCTGAGGCTAAGTGAAACAATGGAGTGCTTATTATGCATTTGTGTGCAATATCCCCTCATTCAGATACATTTGTTTTCGACCAGTAACTTGTCTGAATAACAAAGCCAAATCATCATGATTAATAAAAAAGATTATACTATATATATATATATATATATATATATATATATATATATATATACACACACACAATATCATTTTGTTTCAGTAAATGAGCACACTGAGACAGACTCCATTCCTAAGCTCTGTGCAATAAAACATTTTTGAGCAACCCAGACCCCAGAGAAAAATATTGGCATTTGAATTTTTTCAAACCACAAATATTTTTTATCTGAATGTTTGTGGACCAGAGGAGGTTGGTCTCACTCCCATATCATCACATGCTGACACTTTGTCAGGCACACACGGAGGTTGTGAAAAGCTATATTTACTTCCAAACCAAATCGCTTTTCTTCTTCTAACCAAATGGTGCAGTTGGTGGAGTTTCAGAGCCTTCCGCTGTGTTCAACAATAGCATATGTGGATCTGCACTGGAGTTTTGACGCTGAAGAGAAAAAACAAGAAAAAGAAAAGCACAAAGACATCACGGACCACAGTCTCATAATAATGAGCCTGACAGGCATCAAAATGACCAGGAAAGGCAGGGAAGAGGAAAAATAGCAGTAATCAGAGAGAAATGTATGTGTGCAAAAAAGAGAACCAGCGGCGAATTGAGCCGGTGTGCTGCCAAGTTAGCAACATAAGCTAATAATTGCTAGTTATGAAAGGCAAACTATTGAATTGGAAAACAAGACTTATAGCACACAGTCCCCTTCTGTTTGGCCATATCTCAGCATGCATCGCTCTGGTCCGTGTACACACTGTCGAAGCAGCTGCACAGTACGAACTCCATAACATTTCCAGGTAAATTAACCCCCCTCCCCGTGTAAAATGACCACCACACATGGTCGTGTATGTTGCAACAGAAGCATAAGTGAAGTCCCATGTTTTTTACCTTCACAAAGTGCTCGCAGCCCCTCCAGTTATTATGAAATATTATGTAGCCAGTTTACTTTGTGAATAACAAAACCTGCAACCTGCATATCAAATCCTTCCCATGGCCCTTCCCACGATGTCAATTCAAACCGAGGGTTCTAGCTATAGTTCACATGAGGTGACAGCAATTCAAAGGAATTTTTTTCCACCAGGGGTTGTGTATGGAAAAGCCACAAAAGAGACTTGCCAAAGTGTTTGAATAGTGTATGTAGTGTCAAAACTTAATTGTATGTCTAAGCCCTTTAAATCAAAGATGGCTTGCATCCCCACGGTGCACTTAAGTGCGGGCTTGCTTGTAGAGATGCACTCATGTGGCCTGTATGTTTATGACAAGAGTCAATCGTGTTCCATAAGGTCAGAGCTAAGTCACAGAGGGGTAGTTGGCTTTAGCCGTACTTTCTCCCTATGGGAAATGTCTGCATGGCATAAAGAGCAACCCGGGTTGCCTTCTCAGTATGGCTGCTAAAGCACAGCGTCTCGTAATGTAGTGCTGGGAAAATTAGAAGAACTGAATTTATGTGAATTTAATAGAGCACTCAACACAAAAGGCAGCACACCACTGTCTTTCATTTCAAAAGTTCAAACGAAGCTACTGGTGATAAAAGTCACATTTTACAAGAAAAGAAAAAATAAAAGGACTGAACATGTGTCCTGGCTGTAATCACCGTATCACACAGTAGAGAATTTTCCCGGAGGTTTTCAAATTTTGCCAAGATATCCCAGACAGTCACAGTTAAGGTGTCTGGGACGTCTTAAATTGGTCAAAAAGCTTCAGAGTCCAGCTGCAACTTTCGCTTGTCAGCTGTGATGATTTATTTCGGACGATTTGTCTTTTATCATTCATTTTCCTGTCACAGAGTTCTTTCTGTGTGTGCATTAGCTGCCAGGAGAGTGTGAAAGTGTCAATCTCCATGTTGAAGCAATATCAAAAAGATAAAAAAAATGTTTTCCTCCAAGCTTGGCCTACAATTTGTTTGATACAGCGCAGAAAGATGCAGTGTCAACTTTGATTATTAATATCTTTATTTTTTTTGCCAGAAGCATCAGTGTTTAAGCGTCTTTAAGTGTGCGGATGTTGTTTGCATGTTGCATGTCAACCTGTCTGACCTGAGCTGTGCTGGGAAACTGGACACCTGAAGATCTCTCTTGTAACTTTTGAAATCATGTGTTTTACAGAGTTGTTAGGGAAATGTGTTTTCCAGATGACGGAAATACTCCCCCCCCCCCCTTTCATGCTCCAACAGCTTCTTCCTTCAAGCCAAGAACAAGAGCAGAGAACACCTGTTGCTCAGAGTGAGCGTCCCTTCCTTCTATGCAGCGCTTAATGAGGAACTTCAATTCTTCTAAATTGGCTGCGTTCTTCTTATGTCATGTGTTGAGCAGTGCCAGACAGGAACCATTTCTAACCTGTAACCGAACCTTTGCCTTTGTGTTAGAAAAATGCTATAGCTACGGCTGTTGGAGTGATGACGGGGCCACAGACAAGGCTGAGATGGGAGAATGGCTTAGTCATGTTTACTGGAAAGGGATACAGCAGAGGCTGGTTGTTACTGCTGCCAGTTACTGGTCTGGTTTTGTACTTCACTGGTGTTAGCCCATCACAAGCTGGGAAAACAAAGTAACTTAAGTCCATCTTATTAACACATATATATATATATTTTTTTTTTTTCTTTTTATCCGAATGATTGGCTTCACTTCATCATGGATCCTCAGGTATTTTCAGGCAAGATTAGATACACAAACATTGTTGTGAACTAGCCTGGGGACTCCTCCCCGCAAGGCACCTGTGGGGCATCCTAATCAGATGGTCCAACCACCTAAGTAAGCTCTCTTTATCCCGAAAGAGCTGAGGCTCAAGTCAAAGCTCCTTTCATAGCCACCCTATAGGGAGCAAACGTATTTCAGCTGCATGTATCCTAGATTTTGTTTTTTCTGTTACTATAAAGACTGTGACGACAGACAGTTACACACCGTCTCCTCCCAACCGTCATTTTTACTTCACCGTAACAAGACTGCACAATGTTGTGGTGGTTAGCACTGTCGCCTTGCAGAAAGAAGGAAAACGGAATACATATTTTCACTCATTCTTTTATATATTATTCACATGGTTGAATACAAAGTATCAGACGCCATGTACCGTCTACAAGAGAGAAAAAAAAACATTAACAGAGTCTTACGGAGTCAAATAATGCTGTGACAAAGAGCTGGAAGTTATATCTCCTGGAAATGCCACATTATCACTCCTTTTGAACTACAATCCTGAATGATTTAATTTTGTGTGTGGATGGGGAAATTGACAAGGCAGTCAACAAGTCAAAAAGGAAATCCAGGCAAACTGAAATTGCCACGTTATTATTTGTATACGAAAAGTGTAGCACAGTTATCTATGTTCTGGGGCAGAGTGCACTTCTGAATTAGGTCCCCTCGAAGCATTTATGGGACCATGATTTGCTCTCATTCAAACTCCCTGATCTAACTCAGTCTATGTGCCAATGACTAATAAATGATTTACAAGAGCTTTGCGCTGTATATTAAACAGATGGTAGATTGGCTGTTAAAACATGAAAGGAAAAGTGGGATAAGTGTTCAAGTAGTCCTATAGAATGATCTTACATTTTTGTTGGCCTGTCTGAGGACAATCACACATTAACATGTTGTAAATTTGTTGTAAATATTTCAGATGGGGATGATTTAATGCTCTCCCCTCATACAATAAAATGTTTCTATGAGCAGAATCTGGAGATCTCGAGTACTTCCTTCCTTGGCTCACAACAACAGACGGAACTTTTCTGATTAAAGCTGTGGAGCTTGTTTTAAAACGAGCTTAGTGGGCGCAGTCTTCCTCTCTCTAGCTTCACATTAGACTATGGTGTAAATTTGTATTTGGTTAACCCTTTGTCAAACCTCACATTTCACCACTCATGGCCACTGGAAATGTCCTAGAGGTTTGTGGGAGTTGTTCTGGCCCAAGAGGGAAGAGATTATTGAGCCCGTCTTTGAAACGATGCTTCTGTTTTTGAATCAAATTAAAACTACAGTAGTCGTTCCTAATTTGAGACATAGGTTTAGACTGCTAAACCAAACAGTTACCAGTATGTTGACATTGGTTTGAGGTTTACAAGGGACATGGTTCACAGAAGTGGGAATCTCAATACTTATATTTAAGCTTAAAACAATATACACAATCCTGTGGATATCCTTTAACTGAAGCCAGAATTTTTGCAACTTCAAATGTCTCAGTTTTCACGTGGAAGATTTTATTCTGTCATCTCCATAATTTGGTCGCCATAAAATAAGTGATTGTAAAAAATGTATCTTTCCATACTGTTCAGGAAAACTCCTCGTCTTAACCGTGGCAACCGAGGAAACAGATGGCTTCCGCCGCTTCATGCAGTCTGCTAACTATTTCAATTACACTGTGAAGGTAAGAAATCAAAAATCCTGCTTTTTGTCCTTCCATTTAATGAGACTGCACTCACACACAAGGCAGCAAAATGTTTTTCGCACACACTTTCCAGAACTGATTGGACCCATTAAAAGAAATGATGAAATGCAGTAAGCCATATAAACATTTATCCTGAAGGGATACTCCTCAACGTAGGTCCAGAATTCCCCTCTGCGGTTGAAACAAGTTGTAAAAAGATTTTTTTTCTCCCTGCTCAATTTGTGCCCTGCCTGCATTTGCAGCCTCAGATACTCCAGTTTCTAAACTCTGTTCTTCAGACAGCCATTTGCTAGGCCTCACTCGAGATGACCCGCGTGGCAAACCTTTCTGCAATCCCAGTTCCGGAAAAGCTGGGATGCGGTGAAAAATGTAAATAAAATCCGAATGCAATGACTTACAGATCTCACAAACCAATGTTTCATTCACAACAGGATATAGAAAATATATTTTAATGTCGAAAATGAGACATTTTAGTATTTTATGAAAAGTGGCCCAACTTGAATTTGATAGAGGCAGCAAATGTGAAAAAGGCTGGAACGGGGCTATGTTTACCATTATGTTTGTCATAAAAGATGCAGTGTGTGCTTCAATATTGTCTTGCTAAAATACACCAGATAATGGCGGTCAGAGAAGATGATGGACTTGGCAGACGGCACGGTGAACTGTTTTCGTGTACACGATTTCCAATGTGGCAATTCCCTTTGAAGTATTTCATGAAAATAAATAACATATATTACCCTCCACTGAAAGAATTCCTAAGACATGGACTTATAAACAAATTATGGTGCATGTGAATTGATTTTTTTAGTCTTTAGTCAGTTCTGCAGCTCTACAATTGTTTTTGTATCAGGTGTTGGGGATGGGAGAAGGATGGAAGGGAGGTGATGTGGGTCATTCCATTGGTGGAGGCCAAAAAGTCAGACTACTGAAGGAGGCCATGGAGGCTCTGGCTGACCAGGAGGATCTTGTTGTTCTCTCCGTGGACAGGTAGGTTGACAACCAAAGTATATATATATATATATATATTTTTTTTTTTATCTTTTTTGCTCTCTCTCTTTTACATGACATATTTTAGCATCATCATTGTGACCTCAGACCATTGCTACATTTTTATTGAATTAGGCTTTAACTGTAGCCTACCAGAATGTGTCTATCCCTCTTCCTCAGTTTCTGCCCAAACATCACATTTATGGACCTTTGATCCGATTTAAATAAAAAAAATTGGCCCAAAAACAGATGCAAAGCGCCTTTAATTGCGGCATACATCTCATTTTCACAAGCACAGACTTTAATAACAGCTTTGAAGGCCATAACTCATGAGCGAGAGGTGTTTGTGGATGCAAAAATAACACAACTACTCATTCAGGCAAAGGCATTATTATATGTGAGGAGAACAATTCTCATCTGCAGGTAAGCTGATTTATGATTTCTGAATTTGAAGAAGAATGAAGAGTTTCACTGAGGTAATGTGAGTGGTTTAGAATGATGATGGCTTTGCAAGACACTTTTCCTTAAACAGAGCGAAAGATGATAATATTTACTGTACCCTGTCACATAAATAATGTTTGCCATAATTGCTGTGCAAAGCTATCACACCCTTGAAACAAGTAATTGGAATGTCATTTTCTCTCTCATAGAGGAAGTGATTGTAGTCTAATAAACTGCTTCTGTGCTTCAGAAGATTACCATTCTTAGCCATTCAGATGGATTTTACCATCTATAATCCTGCTGGGCCACCCAGAGAGGCAGTCACTTGCTTCACAGTCCGTCTGTGGTAAAATTTTGTCACTAAACTCTAAATGATCATTAAACTCATTCACTGTGTAAGCCGATGGCAAGAAAACCCATACAAATGCAGAATAAGTGGAGACTACAGCAATTTACAGGCAGAGTGCTCTGTGTGAGTTATACATTGTCACTATGCAAACTGGGAGAAAACTGCCATTTGACTCTTTTTGCTTTGGCTTTCATCGTGGGAAGTTAGATTTTCTTATTCATAAGCACCACCTTTGTAATGGCAGGATGAAATGGAGATTCAATGGAGAAAAGGAGATTGTGGCTCCCATTTATTTATTTTTTCTTCCAAAATCATACTGCAGGCAAATAACTTGGCTCCTCAGACAACACCTACCTGGTGGGCACAACTTGGGTTAAAGCCATTGGTGAAACTTGAACAAAGCAGTGACAATTCACTGAATAAATACTATATTTCTCCAAATATATGCTGAACTGCTTCGCACATCTTATATAGTAACATACACGTCAACATAGCGCATATTACGCCTCCTTTTTTTTTTTTTTGACTGCTGAACAAAACCATTAGATATGAACTGAATTCATGTCGCTAACAGCAGTGCAAAGACAAGTAGAAAGTAAAACAAATATGACTCAAAATAAAGCAATTTGTGAAGAAAATAGGTGAAGAGAGAAGTTAAACAAATGAAACTATATGCACATACTTCCAATTAAAAGAAGGATCACAGAAAGTAACGAGATCAGCTAACAGTCAACCTTTAAGGCGTATTCAGCTCATGTGTTCTTCCACTGAGCGGGACAGCAATAAGAGAAGAGAAAAACATGATCTAATAGGACAAATGACTTATCCATATCAGGCACCTAACAGCTTTCACGTCTTTATTTTTAACACTCGTTATTATAAATTGACTTGTTATGGTGGTGTCCCTCAGTAGATGGCACCCTAGATGACTGCCAATACAGCCTATGGCATCGTTGCTCACCTTGCTGCTGGTTTACACTGATCTAAAACATGAAGAACGGCTCAAATCAACAATTCATTTTACACGGCACTTAGTCGCACCATATTTTATATCCTTTCTGCAAATGCAATCTATCTTTACAGCGATGGTTACCCATCATGGATGGCAATTCAAGCAGTACAGACAAAGAGAATACAAACAGGCATTACTATAACTTTTCTGGCCAGATTTGTTTTGAATTTATTTCCATCTACTTCTTTGACATTTACATGCATGCTTTAAAGGACTGAGGGTCAATTTATACAAGAAAGAACTATGATTTATGAGTTAACAAGTCACGGGGGATATGTGTATGAACATGTGTTTGCCAGATGTGGACAGGACATATAGACTCTCACCTACATTAAACTTCCCCTCCTCTCATGGCCTGACTTTCACTTTTGCTCCAATCTTTTATAGTACAGTTCTTTCCTTTTGGATTTTTGGACAGTGCATACTAACAGAGTCAAAGCTACGCTTGATATAGAAGTTTTATAGTCGATGACGAATGACTTTCTGTCACCATAATGATGATTTATGTCTCAAAGGAATAGAATCAGCTGATATATAAGGCGTTTCCACATACTAAAATATCCGCCCTTTGAGTAATGGCATCCCTTGAAACAAGTCACTGCAGCATGTTTCACCACAGTAACGTTTTCCCGTTTTTGTGTGTGCTGAGAGAACTTGTCTTTGCAAATCCTTAGGAATGTCTATTGTTTACATTTAGATTGCTATCTTTCTCAGGCAAATGAAAGCATAGGTTGTGTGTCACTTACACAATGAAAAAGAGTGCTCGGAAAGCATAAATGAACCGATCATGATCTGTTGTATTTCATCTTCACGCCTCCATTTCAGCTATGATCTTATCTTTGCCGGGGCACCAGAAGAGATTCTCAGGAAGTTCCAGCAATCCAATCACAAAGTGCTCTTTGCCGCAGAGGGGCTGATATGGCCAGATAAACGACTAGCTGAGAAGTACCCCTCAGTCCGCAGTGGCAAGCGCTACCTCAACTCTGGAGGTGGGTTCCAAAAAGTTTGAATATGTTCAAAAATGCTGAACTCTTTGTTGAAAGTCTAATCTCCTACAGGGTTCTGTTAACACTAAGTAAATGTGACCCTTAGACTTCCAGGCATAGGAAGTTAAAAAGAACACTGAAACTGACCTTAATGTAAAAGTGTGTATATACTAAAAGTTGCAGTGGAAGGAGGCTCTCCTACACTTCCTAAATTAAATTTGAGATTTTCTAAAAGAAATGTATGCACACTTTGGTCAGGAAGGTTTTCATGCAGATACTTTGCATATGAGCTCCAGTGCAAATATGTGTATTGCCAGGCACTTTGTGACAAATAAATACCATAAATTCACCTGCATCACCACTGAGTCTCCAGTCCCATGCATGAACTGCCGCATCTTGGACTACAGCTGGAGAGTCCTTGCTCTGCTCTGCAGTTTTCATCGGCTTAATGACACATCAACCAGTTCTCCACCTGCTGCAGGGTCTGGTTGGAGTGACCCTCTAGCCAAAAGTGGATCACCTGGAGAGAACAAAGGACCAGAAACAGTCAAAGGTGGTGGAGATCCACTCCAGCTGCAAGACATTCATTGCAGAAGCACTCGAATGACATCAAGGTCATCCACAGCTGTAGCAAAACATCACAAATATCAATGTATGGGAAACGTTCTTATCGAAGGTGGAATGCATAAGTGTGTTCACACAAAAACTACATCCCATTTCCTGTAAACAAACTGGCATTGATAAAGAAAGAACATGTGGCGAGTATGTGGGCCTCGAATGCAAATCCTAGACCATGCACAAAGTTTTTGACCAATTTAATGTGGGGGGGGGGGGGGGGGGGGGGGGGACAGAACATCAATATCAAACAAAACAGACAGTTTTGTATTTAGAAAGCTTTCTGATCTTCTGGCGCAAGATGATCCTGCTTTAGACTGTTTAAGAAGATAGTCAACATGCCATGTCTCATGTGTACACAAGGGACACATCTATCCAGATAAAGCAGGAGTTACCGACTCTCTTCCTGTAGTTCTCATTCTGTCTTTGTGTGGGCTGTTACAGTTTACAGCTTGTTTGGTATCTGAACATTTCCTTTCTACCCCTCGAGGGTCCTTTTCCTGGACAGGAAGTGAGTTAATAACCTCTCTGCAGTTTTTAATTTTTATTTAATTTGTGAACTCAGGCTTAATCAATAAAACCAAGTTTTAACCAAGGGTTTCGGTTTTACATTCAGTAAAACTGTACTTCTTCTTCACTGTTGTTTTCATTATTGTGACTTTCTAGTTTAAGGAAGGAAGACTTTGTTTTTAATATCTAATCGACTAATTAGGGGAGAGTCAGCATCCGTACATGGCTAAAAATGGAAGTGAAATTATAATAATAGAGGATAATTTCAAGGTGATTGAGATTTATATAAAAAAAGAGAACTATGCACACTCACAGAGCTTTCTAAAACGGTCAAAATGGATGCACATATTTTCTTTTTTCCCTTCACACAGTTTTAGTCATCAAACTAAATACAGACTTCTCTGCGCAGATTGAATAGCGGCGCTATGAATATGCAAATTAAATCTTTCTGAACAGCTTCCTCGCCGCTCTCTTTCTGGTCTGCCTACATTATGCATTCCCTGTACACACACTGTAGCTGCTTCCACCCTGACACACGTTTAACCCTATTTGACAACATTAGCCGTAAGATTTCTCAAAACCTGCCGTATGCATATATTTATAATTATCCGAGTTAATTCTGTTGGTCAACTGAATGAGACAATGCCAATCCCAACACAAGACAAAGATAAGTGAAGGAAGGGTTACTGCTAATATTTGTTTAAACAATACTCATTATGTTTGTTACGGGCCTAGATGTTGTATTCTGGGGTAGAGCAGTGTTTGAATAACTTGGCTGGGAACCAATCTAACCCACTCAAATTCTGAGGGTGAACAGGGGTTTACACATTCCAGCGTCAGCTGTCAGACTCTGAAGACTTGCAGGCCTTATTGGAATTCAGTGGGCCAAGCAACAACAGGTCGTCAGTGTTATTAGTGTGAAGAGTGGTAGAGCAACGTTGAGGAATGGCAACAGACTTGTGTTAGTTTTAAAACATTTAACCCTGGGATATTTTATTACTATCTCATGGTTTGAAACTCAAGTATATTTTCCCTGTAAACTTGCCCTGTGAGGTATTTCCTGTCCACAGTGCACAGGATGTGGGTGAAGCCCATTTATGTCAATATTAACTGCTTACGTACTGTGGATATCTTTAGCAATCGCCCTCCCTGTGGATATCCACTTTACATGTGCAGATGTTTGTAGGCATAAAAATTAAGTTACAACACGTACATATTAGGAGGCTGAGCGATGAAAGCTCTGAATACATGTAGATGCTTTAAACAAGGAGCAACAGTAAATTCTCATGCATAATTCAAAAAGCACAACTAGCTGCATCCAGCCGAATCTTCAGGACACTGAATTACTGCTTTCCTTGTGGTCATCAGTCTGGTCTGACCTCCCATAGTGGAGCCTAACTGTCTCAGACTGATCAGAGACTGTTTTTAGCAATCATTGTCATTGACATGACATGTGGATTTGTCTTGGGGCCCCCGAATGTGCCACAGTTTGTAGAAAATTGTAGGCTTTGTTTGTGTTCCTTTCGGTTACCGCCCAAGTGACCAGTGGGGAAAGCTTTATTGTATTTGGACACACACTCCTGTGTCACAGAGAGTACAGTGTCTCGGAGATGGAATTGAGATACAGAGAGGTTGTGTTTGTGATCAGCTGTGAGAGATTATCTAAACAGATTAACAAAGAGGTCACTTACTAATTAAACTAACAATGGTTGAAAGTAATCACCTCAGGCCACAGAGGGTTTAGCACTTAAAACTCGCGGGGCTGCAAATTAAACGTCTCATGAGTTTGTCCAGACACGTGTACCTTAAGAAGAACAATTCTGACTTTTCTAAGTGTCTGTGTTGCAACTTTGGAGTAAAAATGTTTAAATGTTAACTGGACTTAACATTTAAAAATGGAGTTTTCCAAAGAGATTCAGTGTTTTCCCAGGAGCTCGTGAGCCGGACCAGCTATAAACAATATAATCTGCATTCGTGATTTCCTTTGAACTTCTTCGCATTCCTGCCATTTAGATTATGTCATGTCTATCCGTCGACTTGTTTACAACGTCTGAGGTTTTTTCTCAAATGATGGGATGCAAAACGGTGCACATAGCCAGCAACATAGCCAAACCCTGCAATCTGTAGCTGTGGTCAGTGTCCTTGAGCAAGTGAGGGCAAGGGAAAAAAAGAGACTGGAGTAGACCTTGCCATGAGAATGTACATTTAGAGTGTGCAAAATGGTAGCTCACACAGTTCCAAAAGCTCAGATCACAGTGAGATGGTCACAACAGATTGCAGCTTTGTTACCCGTTACTTTCAATCTACTGACCGTGGGAAGGGAAAGTCCTAGCTTGTGTGCTTGGGGTTATTGCCAAAAATCACACTTAGTTTAAGGCGTTCAGCCTCCTCTGCGTGATGTCTTTAGACCATGAAGCCAGCAGATATAGTATAATTGTCACAAGCAGCCTGCCAGTTGCATATGACTCAGTAAACAGCCCTTACCCTATACTTTGCATCTTGTTATGTGTTTCACACTGTTGCTTGCAGGTATAATCGGCTACGCCCCGTACATAAACCGAATCGTTTCACAGTGGAGCCTCCACGATAATGACGACGACCAGCTCTTCTACACTAAGATATATCTGGATCCTTTACAGCGAGTAAGTTTATGGCGTCTACCCCTACATTTAATCTAAAAATACTCATTTTATATGTGCGAGCAAATTTCCGTGTTTATATCTCACAGGAAACACTCAATATGACTCTGGACCACAAGTGCCATATTTTCCAGAACCTGAATGGGGCTGTAGGTAAGAAATCAAAGGAAATACATTTCATAATTTAATTTCTAGGTGATATGTAAAAGTTAGACTCATTGTTGTAGGGGAGAAAAAATTACATTAAACAGCTTTTGCTGTACTAACTTTAAACCAATACTTTATGCTTTTGTAGCTGGAAAACGTCAGTTTGGCCTGACTAAAGTCTCAAAGCTCTCGCCCAATGTGGCACTTCAATTTTCATTACCTGTCCCAGAAATGTCTTGTGTTCCCCTTTTTGGCAGATGAAGTGCTCCTCAAGTTTGGAACAGACCGAGTCAGAGTTAGGAACATAGTGTACGACTCTCTGCCAGCCGTCATCCATGGCAATGGAAACACCAAAGTGAGTAAGAAATTTTGCCCATGGGCACACCTAACATTGTTGGCATATGGCACATTCTCACTACTTTTCAATTGGGTGTTATGACCAAGGACACACGCCTTGAGTTAAATCATTTATCTCTTCTCCATCATTCGTTTCATCAAGCTTCATCTGACCTCAACCTTTCTGATCTCTTTTTAAGATATCAGTCATAATGAAGTAAGATTAAGTTAATACATTCTGACACATTCAGAAACGAAAAAAAAACCCATACAGCTCATGGAATGGTTGACAGTTACCGCTGGCCATTAAAGGCCTGCTCACCACTCATTCAGGTCAAGGCTTCAGTCCAAGCATCCCCTATTTGCTCATTGCCATCGGTCTCTATACACCAGGGTAAGAGTGTCACTGAGTTAAAAACAGGGTGTTCGTATGATACTGCTATCAGTCTGTGGAGCTTTTTTTTCTGGTGTTTTCCTTCCCGTAACTTATAAGTTCTCTTCTACCACTGGCTGCATGTGTCTGGCTGCATGTGTCTGGTTACCCCTGGTAACGTATCAAATCCACCCAACTATTGAGTCATTCTTCCCAGAGGCCCAAACAGCCGTACGAGAAACTGGTACATGAAATAATCCATGACCTAGCAGTGGTTTCAACCACTGGAGCTAACCAGCTGGATGTCTGGCCCTTAGTTTATTATTTCCAATTTATCATGCCAGGCTCAGTCACAATCACATTGTAAACGTCTGCAATCAGATAGGTAAACAGCAGCATCCAGGAAATGATATGTGACTATAAAATATGCAACTTTAATGCGCACAACACAAAGCAGCAATGGTTGGGATTAAAATATGATGACATTTCCGAGGAACACTGGGGACCAAAATAGCAATTGCTTGCCAATTTTGAAAATTTATGATCCTGAGGTCTGAACTCCAAGTAATTTCTGTCCAATCATCCCATATCCAAACAAAAAAGCAAAACCTTTTTTTATGGTATCTCAGGGTAGGATGTTCAAAACACATAATAACAATGTTTTATAATATTGGTCAGAATTATTTGCATGCCTGAATTACAACCACAATATTTAAACTAAATATCTTTGGATCTAAATGGAAAACTTTGATATACATGTAAGGTTTATTAAAACAAGATTTATTAAAGTAACGTGAACAAAAATAGTTTTTTCATGTTTAATTAAACTGAATTGTTTTCTTTGAAATTATACCAGAATATACTTTGAATTCTGTACTTTCACCATGTGTTATCTGAACAGACTTTTAATTGTCCTCTGCTGAAACATAAGAAATGTCTCTGCTCACCTGCTCTGAAATTCTTTCCCTCTACAGATGTATTTGAACTACTTGGCTAACTATGTTCCCAATGCATGGAACTATGAACATGGCTGCAGCCACTGTGAGGACGACATGCTGGATTTGTCACAGTTAAAAGTAGGTGCTTCATATTTAGCCTTTTCCATTCATTTGCCATCCTTGTTGGCCCACTTTAAAACAGCTGCTGTGGAAAGTTTGTGTTTAGTCTTCTTTCCTGTGGACATTGGAAAGGATGAAACATAGCCTGGTATTCCAGCATGAGCCATCTGTCTATTGTCGACTGGCTAGACAGTAGGATGAGAGCCTTACTTGTCTAATTTCAACAGATAAGCAAGAGTGTTGCTGCTGTGCACTCTCTTTCCAACAATAATAGGTCTGTATATTTGGACCCTTTTAAAAGGGCAAAAGAGCGAGATGAACTGCTCGGGGGGAAGAGGAAGCACTGTGCGGCTGTGTTGCAGGATATGGCTTCTGAGGTTTTGACAAGGCCTCATTTAAAGGGGTGTCACTGTCGACCAGCCTGCCTTTTAGTGGGCTCCTCAGTGTGGCTTTTATCCACAATAGTAAGTTATAGTGGTTACGATGAAAATTTGTCACGAAGTTCAGCCAAGGCTGGAAAATGTATAGACAGCGAGAATGGTAGGCACTAGGAAACGTCTCCAGCTGTGTGGTTGCATCTGACATGTTACCAAACTTCTTTCCTTTTTCTGGTCAGAGCACTGAAGCCAACGTGCCTGATCTTTGTTTCTGCGTTTTTCGGAAACATTTTGGGCAACAAAATCAGTCCTCGCAAAACAAAATCATCAAAGATTTCTCTTGATATAATCTGCAGTACTGCAGGCACAAAATGTGCCACCGTCACACCAATCCTCAAGATTTACTGTAATCCTGTAGGCTCCATAAATAATTGTGCTCTAAAAGTATTACTGGAGCTGATTCAGTACAAACCCAGCTAGCTTGAAATGTATCTCTTATAATAAATGGAAAACACTGCTTCTCGTAATAGTAATAATAGGCAAGTCGGAGCAGACCTTTCTTTCCACTGTGTCCCTCTGTTTGTTTGGGACAGAGACTTCTGGGAGATCAGGTCATGTGGAAACACAGTTCTCACTGTGTCCAGGCCTTTTTTGTGGGTAAACAAAAGTTAACAGGCAGTCCTTCCTGGCTCTCTGTGTACTTTGGTTTTGAACAGTGTTGATGCACGACCAAGTACCAGTACTGTGCCAACCACACAACTTTTTTGTCTAGTGTAGTTACTTCTGCATTTGGGTGTTTTTTCTCTCTCCCATTATAAATTTTGTAGTTTAGCTTTTCAATGCCCTCCTTTGCAGTTTTACTTGTCTGCCTGTCTACTGTCTTGGTGTAACATCGGCTTGATGCTTGAGGTCCCCTTCTTGTGCCTGAGATGCAGTCACTGTGGAACTGGCAAATTAGATGGTTCTTCTTGGATCGCTTTTCATCCCTTGCCCAGACCTTTGCTGTGAACTGGTCAAGAGGATCAACAGTCAAGACTGGGTTGTGTGGGCTGGAGCTGTGTGTCATGGGAAAGTCTCTCCTCCTCTCTGTCTCGTCCTTTTTTCCTCTCTATACCGTGTCATCTTTACCCCAACTGTCATTTTAAGCATGGGTCTTTTACAGTATGTGTTGCCATGTTACTATCATTGGCCGGTCTGTAGGAGCAAACGATTCCCTTTATCATTTTATTGATAATTTAATTTTAATTGTAAATGTGAACACTATGATGTCATTTTTAAACATGCATGCAAAACAGTACAAAGTATAATGGTCAGGATCACAGTTAAATGAGCTGCTAGATAAGAGCAAGTCGGTAAAAGACATCTGCAGTTGCTTTACTTTTTGTTTTTGTGAGAAGCGCTAGTGTAAATATCATCGTGATTTATGTCAAACAGTGTTTTCCAACTGAGGCCAGCTGTTTAACACAGAACTGATGTATCTTTCCTCTAATCTAAACAGGAGTATCCGAATGTGTTGGTTGGAGTGTTCATTGAGCAGCCAACTCCATTTCTGCCTGAATTCTTCCAGCGGCTTCTGACTCTGGATTATCCAAAAGATAAACTTAAATTTTTTGTTCACAACCATGTGAGTGTTTGCAGCTGCTCTCATTTCTTTTTTTTTTTTTTTTTTTTTTGCTACACCTCTTCAGTGTATGGCTCCCCCTAACCCATTAATATTGGCTTCCATTCAGGAGGTTTACCACGAGAGACACATCGAAAAGTTCTGGGAGGAGAACAGAAATGTGTTCAACAGTTTCAAGGTTGTGGGACCAGAAGAGAATTTAAGCCAAGGAGAGGCCAGGAACATGGGCATGTATGTGTGCTTAATCATCAGTCAGAATATGTGATTTTAAGAATATGTTGAGTTAACTATATATTACTTTAAAACCTCTTAATTATGCCAGCAGGATTTCTGTTTAGAAAAGTCATATGTATTACTGAATAAAGCATAAGAACTGTATTTCACAAGGTTAGTGTGCTGTTACCAAGGTAATATGTAGGTGCCTGTAGTGGGTCTTTATATAATTTCAGAATAAGTTGTCACTCACTGGCCTTTTCAGACAAAGCAGGAAGTGGCTTGATTCACTGCTGAATTCAGCACACAGATAGAGAAGGGAAGTGAAGGGAAACCTGTGTCCAAGATATTACACATACTGTATACATATATACACACAGAGGGAGTAATTTGGGTAATTCAGATTCACACAGTAGCAGTTTTCCCTCCATCTTGCTTTCTGTGATTGGATGGATGTCTATTGGCAGCATGGATATCCCTTTAACAGTGACTGCTGCATCACCGAAGGCTGCTAACCTCATGAGTTTTACTCAGTGCGGCAACAAGACCATTGTTGTGCTGTACAAGCCATTGAAAATGAGGAGATTCAGAGTGCAGTAGTGTCGTTGTCGCATTCTGTCAGAGAGGGCCTGAAGGCATCATCAGAGAGATGCCATCTAAAGTCATAATGTGTTCTGAACTGAGGCAGGGTCACATGTTGCACTCATTTTCACTTAACCCCCCCTCACTCGTGTGACTGATCTCTGTCAAGCAGTTCCAGCTGTCATCAAGACAAGACTCCCTCCCATCATTAATGAGACATCATGATACTCGTAGCTGTTGGTGATTTAGTCTATTTTGAAATGATCAAACAAGCCAGACAGCCAATCAGGGATAAGGATAAGAGTTGAAGTTTTCAAAGATAGGGATTAGTGACCGCCGATTGAACCCCCACTTTGCCTCAGATCAGGGCCATTTATCTGCTTTGTGAAAAAAAAATACATATATATATATATATATATCAGTTGTCAATAAATCTTGTTGTCTGAACTAGGCTTACAACTGAATTATCCTTTGAAAGTTAAAAAAAAGTTTCTTTGAGAGACCTTGAAATTATATTTAAAAAAAAAGATCTTTCACTAAGAAACTGTATCTTATATTTATTAATCGGATTTTGTGACATTTAATTGACTGTTATGTGTTTTTAATTTCATCAGGGATCTTTGTCGTAAGGATGCCACTTGCGACTACTACTTCAGCATAGATTCAGATGTCATGCTCACCAACAGACAGACACTGAAGCTCCTCATTGAGCAAAACAGGTAATCATACAGTGACTTCAACAGAACTCACTTTGGAGACAATTCAGCAAGCCTTTCTCGGTAGCTGGCGTGATCATTGAACCATTGCATTCATCCCTCAAGTGGCAAAACCACAAGAACATTACAGCAGAGTCAATTAAAGTTTTAAAATAAGCTGCCCTGGCTTCCTGTTTTTTCCTGGCCAGATGGAAGCACTGAGAGTCTGTAGTACCAACCCTGAAATGCCACTTAGCATTATACAAAAAACAAACATGCAAACCCTTTTTTCCCCCTCTGCAGCTCATAATTGTGAAGAAACCTTCCCATAAACTGGATGTCACTGTGGCTGTCGCAGTGGAACTGTGACCAACTGGGAGCATGCAAAGCAAAAGACTTTCTGGGATATTTAAAGGCAGCATGGGAACACTCTGCTGGCAGTAGTGTTGTGGGAGGAAAACCAAGGAAATTTACCATTAGTCTACTGTACTGAACCTATTTGCAGGAATACCGACCATCACTGAGATTCATGGATACATTTTTAAAAGTCTGCCCTGTTAATTTGTTAAAAAAAACAACATAACATGATGTTTTTAATTGACCTTTTTTTAGATATGAATAGAAAACCACGATCTGTCAGTGGCTTGGTAACGCTACAGTTTCACCACTAAGACAATCAGTACATTAGGTGGTTAGCTGCCTGTGAGATTTACCCCAGTTTTATATGTTTTGACAGAAACACAATCTCTGCTCTGTCTCCCGCTTCCCCCACAGGAAAATAATTGGTCCCCTTGTCACCCGTCACAGCAAGCTGTGGTCCAACTTCTGGGGAGCATTGAGTCTGGACGGTTATTATGCACGCTCAGAGGATTATGTTGACATTGTGCAAAGGAAACGTGTGTAAGTCACAAGCGTACACAAAGCAATAACTTTGCATTTTCTATGGTTCCAACACACCTGCATGTGCGGTTTGGATCTATCAGAGTGTCTATAACTGTGAATAAGTCTTGTTCCTTTGTGCTGAAACAGTTCTCATCCATGTTTCGACATCATCAACAAGAGACTTTATTATGAGCTTCCATCCTACAATGTACATTAGAGAGTGATTAAAACTACAATCTACCTGGGCAGTGATTTAATACTGAGCAGTGAAGCCTGAGGCATGAAAATGACTGTAGTCAAGTTCAACCCTTTTCTCTGATTGTTCATAAAAATAGCATTAAATGGGATCCAGATGGCAAACTCCCACACTCACCCACCACAGCACATTATATCACCCACAAGAATTATCTGCCATGTCATTTTGACCAAACAGAAGCTCCTTAATACCATATTTAACATCCTGCCTAATTTCACCACATAGTTCTCTAACACAGTCTATAATCATTCCTGAATCTTAAAACATGGATAGTGTAAATAAGAAAAAAAAAAAGTCTCCTCTAGAATTCCAAGAATGCAAATTTAGAAGGTTATAGCTAAATGAACACCTACTTTCTCTGTGTCTTGTTGTTTCAAGGGGTGTGTGGAACATTCCTTACATGGCACATGTATACCTCGTCAAGGGCAGTGTTTTAAGGAATGAACTTAAAGAAAGGAACTACTTTGTTCTGGAGAAACTGGACCCAGATATGGCTTTGTGTAGAAATGCCAGAGAAATGGTAAGAAGGCACCAAGTCCTGTTTCGGACCTTCAAACATTGAAAGTATGTTAGCTTTAATGCCTTAAAAATATGCATGTTTGGATAAGAACTTAACAAAGAATGTAGTTCTGTATTTATATATTGAAAAGGCTCAGCACAGCTATTTGTAGTTTAAGAATAAAACAAATCTAACTCATGACAAAGTAAACAGCTCGACGGAAACCAAAGAAGGGCAAGTATGAGTGTTTTGAAATGTCTTTTGTCTGTCATTGAGGCATGACTCTCCTCTGTTTGTAGACGCTCCGTGGTGCATTACGGTTCTCTGTTCCACTTGTATCCCATCATCCTTCACTTTCTCTCACCTTAATGGTCATGATCTCATTCACATGTAACGCCTGGCTTGGGAGCTGTTGACAGTGGTCTTGTGTTTTATATGTTTTTCTTTTCACTCATGAACTATTCTCTCAGCCACTCTGTGTCACTTACATGCCGCCTGCACTCAGAACTGAACAGCTACCCTTACCTGATCCAAACTCGGACTACTTTTGGATTGATTTGCCTCTTTCCCAGCATGCATTCCTTCCATACTAACCAACAAAGACATCAGCTTCAGTGGGAATCTTGCTCCTTTCTCATGCAGGCGCATTCTACCAAGTTCTTATAAATGTGACATGTTTATTTACTTTAACTGTCACTGCATCTTTTAATCCTAAATGATATCATTCATTTGATCCTGTTTACATGATGCTTCTCCTCTATTTTAGACCAGTCACAGAGAAAAAGACTCCCCTTCTCCGGAATCATTCCATATGCTCAGGCCCCCAAAGGTCTCCATTTACTTTATTCTGTTTTCTGACACATGCATTTCCAATGAGTTAGCACTCAGAAACTGAGTTTTAACTGGTAGGCCAATTTTCACATGCAAAAAGACTGTTTTAATTTAAGATTTCAGCTTAAAGTTACATTCTTACACAGATTAAGTGGAATGTTGTGTTCGCTACAAGCCATTAAAATGGTCTTAATGTAACATACTAAATGTTAGACTACTGTGATGTTGACCATTACATGTGTTGAGTTTACATTTAAAAGCAGATTTGTCTCTACTAGAGCGAGAAAGAGCTGTTCTCTGTCCTGTTTTTTTGCAATCGTTTTCAAAACAACACTGAGGAGACAGGCGGCTGAAGAGTCAGTCCACATGCAAGTCCCCTGTCCTGATGCTTTACCCCGAACAGCCAAACCTCACAGCAAACACATGTAACCAAGCTGCTCCCTCTGAACACACCGACTGATCTCAGACTAGGCTCCCTCAACATTTCCTTCCACCCATGTAAAGCAGTTGGTGTAAATCACAGCTTTCACAAGATGATTTTAGGCATTTGGAAACTTGCAAACGAGTGTGAAAGAAAACATCGCTAATTCATAAGTTTTGCCATTAATAAAGCCTAGTCTGACAGTGAGTCTAAATTCTCCAAATCCACTCCTACATAGCAACCTCCCCATGCTTTACAGTATAGGGAATATTGTTCCTGGATCCGCTTTGTCCCAATGCTGCCCCTCTGTTCCCATCTCCTTCCCCAAGTACTTCACCTTGTCTTCCTCCCAACCCACCAACAAACCTGCAGCCCTCCACCCACCGCCCATAAATAATCTCAGATTATTTATATGACACCTGTGTGTGTGTGTGTGTGTGTAAGAGAGAGAGAGTGAGTTAAACATACCTGATTTCAGTGTGTTTAAACACACTGAAATCATTTTTATTATTCTATTTTATTTCTATCTTTATTTCTCATTTTGTCTATGTTTACCTCTAATGAGCTTACTTTGCTGTAGATCTGAATATAATGCAGTTATGTCAGTCTGAGCCCATTATAAGTTTTTTGTCCCTTATTGCCCCTCTAACTTGTCTGAAACTGACAGAACTTTCTCCATTTGCCGCAGGGAGTCTTCATGTATCTAACTAACCGTCACGACTTTGGGAGGCTCATTTCCACAGCCAATTATAACATTTCTCATTACAACAATGACTTGTGGCAGATATTTGAAAACCCTGTGGTAAGTCATGATGACTGATTACTCTTCATCCGCACAAACAAAACAAAACAAATCTTATTTTTCTGAGCAGCTCTGATAAAAAACAGCCTCCTGGAAAGGTTTTTACCCATAATGGAAGCATTAGAACATTTAAGACTAACTCCAGTCTGATGGGGCTACTGCATTCGGCAAGCTGGAATCTGCCCTGTAGGAGAGGGGATTAGTTCTGTGAGGTATGCAGGTCAGCAAACGGTCCAGAGAAATGCCTACTAATTTGAAAATCTCTTTACGTGCAGGACTGGAAGGAGAAGTACATCAATGAAAACTACACTCGAATTTTTACTGAGAACTACTTGGAAGAGGTTTGTTTTTCTGTGTGTGTATCTGCATGTCCTCAAGGTACAGACACAGACTGAGAGACAGGGAAACAGGATGACATAATGTCGCTGGGAAAACCTAACATCTGGTTTTAACATGTCTGGGTATTACATTTCAGTCACTACAACTCCAGGTGAAGGTGCGATTCAAGTCTACTCTCAGTGGACTCTATATTTACGTGTAATGTGTGTGTATTCCAGCCTTGTCCAGATGTGTACTGGTTCCCTGTCCTCTCAGAGAAGGCCTGTGATGACATAGTGGACGAGATGGAGCACCTCGGTTCGTGGTCGGGGGGCAAACACGAGGTCAGTACTGTTGGCTCAGGCTCCCTGAACACAGAGCTACACTACAGGCACAGTGCTGTGCTTTTATGTCCTCTAATTTTTGCTGTCGCACATCCTAATGAAGGCAGGATTGCGTTAAGAATAACACAAAGCCCGTGAATGGCTATTATTTGATTCTGTTGTAATTATCTTTGATTAATAAATTAAACAAAAAAAGTCAAACAACACTGACAAATATACACCAAATGTTGCTAATGATAAACATATGTCATCAACTCATAAATGCTGCCAATGTAGTTTAGTTTTAGCGAGCATGCTAACATTTGCTAATGCTGCAAGTAGAAAGTCATCCTAACTTCTGGAATATTACTTGTTTTTTTGGTGTTTTTTTTTAACTGTTCCAGGAGCAATATAGTGTAACTCAAATTCAACAGAGAATGCATTTCTTTGTTTTCTCTCTTTCTTCATTTGTAAAATGTCTACAGGTAACCAAAACCACCACAAACAGATTGCCTGAAATGTCCCGTTGTCACACTGTCAAGTGTGTGAAGCATATTTCCATTTAGACACCTTTGTAAGGGCTAATATGTTCAGAAAATAATAATTAAACTGAAAATTTGACATTGATTAAGATTTATTTCACATTCTATTTAAAATATTGTAGTTATTTGGCATCCCAAATTGAAAGGAACTAAAGGTATACCCTTCAGTGATTTACTGTGGCTGTTTGAGGCTGGTGCACCGTTGTAAAACAGACCCAAACAATGACACAAAAATAGGTCATGACTGTAACTTTCTACCTTCCAAAACCATTTGTGAGGTTACACGTTAGCCAGATGTAGTGAGTGGAATACTCCCGTTTAGCTATAGTTTTTATATACGAACTCACATAAAAGCATAATTAGTGTACAGACTCAGTAAACGGTTCTTACCACCAGCCCCAGCTTCAGTTGAGTATAAAATGAGGTCATGAAGATGTGTTTTATTTTTAAACTGCCTAATTCATGTGACCTGTTTTAGAGAGTTTTCAGTTAATATGTCTCTAAGCTTACCTAGAGAGCTACATGCACACAGATACTTCAGCTGAGACAGTTTGAGAAACGAATGTGCCGCATGGGTCATTATGTCTCAAACAGACAGACAACAATTCAGCCTGCGGCTTTAAAGGCACACAAACATCATCACCATCATCACACTGAGAGCTGTGGTCACACACTTTGAGAATGCTGGAATGCCTCACTTTCTGCTTTATTTTCTCTCTTTTCTCTCAGGACAAGAGGATATCTGGAGGCTATGAGACGGTGCCGACAGACGACATTCACATGAAGCAGATTGGGTTTGACAAAGAGTGGCTACACTTCATCCGAGAGTTCATATCACCTGTCACTTTAAAGGTTTTCTCTGGATATTACACAAAGGTTAGTGCGACCGGGTGGAGAAATACTGGCCAGATTAACAGTTAACACATCTGCTTTATCCCTGAAAAGTTAATTATTTACAGTTTTAGGACTGTAACAATACAGGATTTACACTATGCACAAGTATTCACAATAACAATAATATATAATAAGTTATTGATGGAACTGTGGGGAAACAAATAACGCTACTGGCTACATCACCTTTGTTTTAATGTCTATTGTCTAGTTTTTTGTTTTTTTTTTGGTAATTGAATTACACAGATGTGTCTGTGGATGCACAGATACATCTGCCAGTTATTCACTTGTACATTATTTGGAAATATGACACACAAACTGGTAATTGGGTGGATTTCTGACCCTTTATTGCAGGGCTACGCAATAATGAACTTTGTTGTAAAATATACACCAGAAAGGCAAGCATACTTGAGGCCCCATCATGACTCTTCCACCTTCACCATCAACATCGCTCTCAATAACAAAGGCATTGATTTTCAGGTAAGCAGGCGTGTTAAGGGGGAGGAATCGGCTCTCACTCTTGTGTTATCTTCATCTCAAACCTCCATAAGCTCACGACTTTTTTTCAAAGTGTCCGTTTTATATATTTGTCAGGGTGGAGGGTGCCGTTTCCACAGGTATAACTGCTCCATAGATTCACCAAGAAAAGGCTGGAGCTTCATGCACCCAGGACGACTGACTCATCTCCACGAAGGCCTACCCACCACTAACGGCACCCGCTACATCGCAGTGTCCTTCATCGATCCTTGAACTATTTGTTCATATTGTACTTCTTTTTTCTCCTCCCTTTACTTTTTCTTTAGTTCGATTTTTTGTTTCCATTCAAAATTTTGTGCGCCAGATTTTGTTTTTGCTGATGCGATTCTTTCATTTTTTATTTTATTTTTTTTTGAAGAGAGTGCTTTAAAAGAACAAACGATTAAAGGAATCTCTGTCAAACAGAGTGTAGAGTGGAGAGGGAAGTGACAAAACTAATGAACACACACAAATTAGTTAAAAAAAGAGAAACTGACGCGCTAGCAGAGGACGCCGTTGCACCAGATTGTGGTTTAAAGCGTTATTGTTCTACCCAAACCCGACACCGTCCCTGGAATCGTGTACTGTAAGGTCACCATGATTTTCACAATACTGATTTTACATCGTCATGGTGACCATCACTCATACACACTGGTAGCTTTACTGATGAGCCGCTGTACCACACAGGTGAGCAGATAGCCGTTGTGTATCTAAATGTGTTTCTGTCGCGTTGTCACTGAAAATTGACTACTGGTGCTTATAGACTTTATCATAGTCTTGCATTCATGTCCTTATTTGTGCGTTTGTGTGTTTTCTACCCTGAAGCAGCTCATTTGATTTTTTTTTTCTTTTTATGAGACTTTCTGTCCAGTGAAAAGGAAATTTATTTTTCTAATTTTGCACAGCTGGAGAAGAGGACGGCAGAATTCAGTGTTAGATCTGTTTGAATTATGTTTTTACTTGAAAGGTTTTTCCCCCTTTCTTCATTGAAAAGCGCAACATTTGCTTTTGCTGAAAATGTTTCCTTCACATCGATTTGTGCGACTGGATTTTGAAACTAAGCAAATTAATTGTTTAACTTATTGTCAAGTTTGAATAAAACTTTTGAAAAAAAACTGCGTTATGATGCATTATTTTGATCACTGGATCATTAAGACATCAGTCAGTATACTTACATGCACAGTAAAGTGTTGCTTGGGTTGACCTGACCATTTAATGGGACCACTGCCTTCGTTTCAGTGTGCACGAACAGGAGGGGGATTCAGGGGTTCCTGACTGAACAATGTCTTTGGGACTTTGGGAGAAAACGTTTGAGACTTCCTGCCACACGAGCAATTCAACTCCCACCTTCATTATCTGTGTATTCAGTCAGGTTCTGAGAGCTTTGATTTTTTTGGTTGGATTCACTGAATAATTTGTGCCTTCAATTTCTTCAAACTTATGCCGTGTAGATTCTTTCTGCAGATGCAGAACAGTGTGTTGATGTCGTAACCTTTTCAGACAGACCTCTATTGTTTTTGTAATTGTGTCAGTTCATTTTCCAAGTCTGAACACATCACATGTAGAATCAATCAGGACTGCTGTTGCTCTGCTGCAGGGAGTAACTGCGGAGTGTTTTGGGGTGTGGTGTGATGATGTACACCAGTGCAAGCGTTGTTCAGTGTACCTTAGGGCCTGTGTGTAAAGATGTACATGCAAGCTAATGAAAGCTGTACAGATGGGGCTGTAAGACTGATGGCAGAACAGAGAGTGGATATGTGGAGGATGGAGCTTACCGAAATATTATCATCCTTAAGAAAGCATTTTCAGTGCTCATTTCTATGTTTATATCTGACTAATGTTTCACTCAGCAGATATGAATCATGAACAGCTGCTGAGCACAGAACATTCAGTCTCCATCTGTACTTCACTTATCATTCGTCTAAAGTCTTACCTCCCTATCAAATTTTGTTTTGAACCCGCAGCCTCTGGAGACTTACCTCCACCCCTGAGGGCCATGTTTTCACCCTGTAAGGTGGACTCCCTGAGCAGGCGTGCGTTTCAGCTCCTTGTAAAACCCAAGATGAAGGCTGAATGTCTGAATAGCTGTTATGAAGCAGCGACGGCGGGGGGAGAGACGGGGGAGATTTAGGTCAGACTGGGGGGAGACTCGCTGCTACTGAAAGAGCTCTTTGTGGCCATCATTTCCCCTGAACTGCCCTGTGTCCATACCCTCTGAAAGGTGACATTGATTCCAACCAGCCGTGCAGGAAAACCTCCATACCGACCAAACTAGCACTCTCACAGGAATAGCTTTATCAAAAGGCAGCAATGGATAAAAATGTTCTAAACCTGGTTTGTTTCAACAGGATGAAGCAGACTTCGGGTATGTGAAATTTAAAAGCAGGTTGTTTCAGGTCTTACCAGCTTTAACCCAGTGAATATCCATGCTCAGGGTAAATGGCCATGAAGGTTGGAATTAAGATCTTATACCAAAGAAAATTCAAATGTGCCACTAAGTGCAGGCTGCCCAGCACAAGACAGTGATTTAGCCCTTATGACAGCATACACTCTGGTCCTGACTAAACAACGGATTTAAATTAAGTGTTTACAGTCATGTAAGAATTGAAGTGCCTGAAGCCAGTTACAGTAGTGTGTGGCCACAGCTGGTGCCCGTGGCTTAGATTCAATCCTATGTGGCACTTAAAAGTAGTTTCTAGCAAATGTAGTCAGCACCAGATGTGCTATTTACCAAGCCACCCAGGGAACATTTAGGGTAAAACAAAGCACACCTGCTATGTGCCTCAGGTATTTTGGAAACCTTTTTTAACAGGATGCTTAATTGGTCCTACGGTTAGTGTGCATTGTACTTTGTTGTCTTCTTTGTCTCCTGTTGTCCCAACAACATTAGATGTCTTTTTTTATGATAATCCTACTTAGTTCTGCCAAATGTTCTTCAATATTTCCTAAAAAATAAAAAAATAAAATTAAACGAGAAAACAAAGATAAATGATGCATCCCTTAAAGACTGCATGGAAAATGTATTAATAATGCTAAACAGCTGAAATTAGCATGTCTGTGGCACACAGGGCCAATCAATCAGAATGAATTCACAAGCCAATGAAAATTAGTGACGAATATATAATGTTTTTAATCTTATTTTAATTTTCTTTGCTTTTTGTTCCAGCTTATTTGTTTTCTTGGAACTGCAGTTAGTCAGACTGTCAAAAGAAAAAGAACTTTGGATAAATACTACGCATTTTGGACCAGAACTTTCATGTGGAGCTAAATTGGAAATAAGAAACACTGCCTTGATTACACCGACACTAACCCAGTGCACAGTGACTCATTTATCAGTGACAGCACAGATAAATTAGTAATTTTGGGCTTAGACTTTTTGGTGCCAATTCACTGCTGGTTTTGGTATTCTCATACAGCCGTTCTAATGGAAAGCTGTAAAATGGGCATGAATTTAAAAAAAAAAAAAACATTTAACTTGGGCCATTAGACAAAACTGTGCCTGGCTGTATACAAACGATGGACCGAGCCACTGCGACTCATTGGTTTGTGAACTGGCCATTCTAAAGTCTTGAGTTTGGTATTTGCTCATCAGATGGGAAGATGACCTCAGGTCTCAGTCATCAAGGCAAGAGTGGGACTAATTCCCAGCCAGGGAGTTTCATGTTCAAGATGAGCTCAGTTTACTCATCAATGAAGTTGCAGCACAGAACACTGAAGTCATATATTTCAAATGTATGGGCTATATTATTCTCAGAGAAAACTAAGAGAAATGCGTCCACTAGCACAAAAAAATGAGATTATGTTTTCAGATTTGATTTGATGATTTGTTTGCAGCCTCATTCATCAGGGGCCTTACAACCAAGATTAGTGGCTTTACAAGGTAACTTCAGGTTAAACTCTAAATTTTCAGTATGACAGTGCAAATTCTGCTAGAAACCTGACCTCAAGAGTGGGAGTTAGTTTATGGGATAAGAGATCAGCACATGTAAAAGCTATATAAAAAAAAGACGGTGCGCGGTCAGTGAGTCTCTGTCCATCACACCTAAAGTCAAATACTTACTACACTGCTTGACTTTTACTGAAAAATTCTTAAAACCTATAAAAAGACCTTAAGACCTATAAAAAAAGACTGATTATTCTTAAAAATACAGAGACCATGATAATGATGAGATTAAATTGCTCATTTACATCGTCGTCATTTGTCAGTTTTTAGTAAAATTTTCTTGCTGCTTATGTCGCAGAAGCTGTGCTGCATTTCAGCTCGCTAAAAACATTTAATTGTGACCAACCGATGCCAACTCTCTCCGTTTTACATGAACTCACACATACCTAGAGTCGGACAAATCTGGGTTGACTTGATGAGTTGATAGCCAGTGTTGTAGTACTGTAGGCTTGTGAAAGTTCTATTGTTTTTATTTAGTTCAGCTAGATCCTAGATATGTTGATTGCAGCATATGAAAGTGGGCCAAAAATGTGGAGATGTATGACACAAATATGCACTGCATGGCTGACTTGCTGAAAATTTCTTTAATTATCTTTGAGGAGGAGGGCGAAGGGGTGGGAGGTATCTGAGTTCAGACATAGTGCAATTATGAGTTAGTGGAAAAATACCAGCATGGGAGACAGAGAGGAGAAGATTCATCAGTGAAGCTGTGCACTGGAGACTAACTGTGTATATGTCGTGCATTAATCTTTACTGGTGCGAAAATTAAAGGCTCTTACTGTTATCAACACTCATATTTCACATATTTCAAAGTTCAGGGAACCAAAACTTTGAGAAAATTCAAGGTTTGGAGCAAAAACCACTCTGTATAATCTGCTAAATCTAGCAGTACAAGACTTCTGCCACAGAGCTGCTTTTTACTGAAATGTTTTATTAATGGAAATGTTGAGATGAGGCCTGGTCAGATACTGGTTCATCAAGTGCACCAGTAACACACCAAATCATTGATTTAACCAAAGTTGTGATTCCTTATTATGAGCCCCACTTTTTGTTGAAAGTTCATTTTTATGCATTTTGAATCAGACCAGGTTTACAAAGATTCAAAAGCAGACTGTCTTAAACAGCTCAGAACAGTAAACATAACCGCAGACAAATTACAAGTATTTACTTTTAAGTCTGTATTTGCTTATGACTAAAATGTATATGTGCAGTGTGAAAAGGAAGGTTTAACTGCTGCAGGAGCTGGAAGGAGGGAGAATTTCATCCCTTCATTTTAGCATCATAAAACTACTGTTTCTAGCAGCAGCAGCAGCTGTTGCTGCAGCTTTAAAAGACTGTAAAAGCTTTACTGGACTCTAAAAATAGATGCTGAGAATCTTAAGCACTGCATGCAAAATCCCTGTTAATATTTATGTGTGAGGCTCCCTAACATTAGGCTAATATCTATGATTATACTCAACACAATTTTAACTCAGACTTGTCAGGCGTGACAAGAGGTGGTGAACGTGATCCATGTGATTAAACAAAATTATTATGAGCCTGACATCACCCCCATCTCCCAGGTAATCAAATACATTCAAAGTCCACAATACCAATTATAGCTGATTGTATGCTCTGAAACTATCAGCACACTCCCTTTTCCCAGCCAGACTGTTTACCATCTCAAAGTAAACTGGGTGCACGTACCATTTAGCCAAATTATACAGCAATGTTCTGTAAAAACAATCAGCAGCCCCACACCCCCAGACAGATATTGATTTATGGAGAAGACAAAAGTGGAACAGAAGATGGGTGGAGGATGGGGAGTTGTCAAAAGCCACGTGAGCTCAGTTTACTGTAAGCTAAGAAAGCTCTGAAAACATGTCTTTTATGAGCTATTTTGGAGACTTCTGAATGATCTTTCACAGTGTTTAGACTGGTTTTGCTCCCTCAATCAGAGCTTTGTATGTTGAACTGCAGATGAAAGAATGGCAGTGTGGGGCATTCTGGTGTCAGGGTGTGTGTGTGTGTGTGTGTGTGTGTGTGTGTGTGTGTGTGTGTGCTGGAGTGTATGTGGAGCCGACGTGTCTTAGGTCAATAAGAGGGTAAGCAAGAAGAAACAGGAGGCTGGTGTTCAGACCCTCAGAGCCCCCATGTGGGTGGGTACAAGCCATCATTTCAAGAGCAGAGGCCAAACACTTTTTTCGTAATTGAAGTTATGAGGCTGGATATATGATCTTAGATTGGAGAATGTCCTCTTGTGAGATAACAGCAACCAGTCCATCCTAGACAAAAGACAATAGCAAACTATCCCTTTTATTGGTATCCACAACTTCAACCGCAAAGTGAGACTATTTCTGCTTGAAACGGTCTTGATGACAACGTTTGCTGCGATGCTTGTTTGCCAGCAAACATATCCTCTGTCACGCTTACATGGAGGCCATTGCCTTGTTACTTTCACCAGAGTTTGTTTGTGATTCTTGGCAAATTGTCTGAGATGGCCTCCCACACTCATCATGTCATCAGAGAGATCTGGTGTCTGAGGCCAAAATAAGTCGCAGATTGATAGTTTTGCTATGTTAGTTGCTAAAGTCAAGCAGGAAGTGACAAAAGTGTTTTTATTACTGCAGCTGCTGTCTGAGCTGTACTTTACAGGACCCTGTTGTGGGTCCTATTTAGGTTCATCGTTTTAATTTGAAGACTTGTTTAGACACAAGAGCTCTAAACAATGTCTTGAAGCATACAAAAAGGTATTAAACAAACTGTAAACTCAGTGTGAGATTACAGTTTGTTTTTTGCCTTCTGGATCCTATGTAGCCCTTTAAAGTCCCTACCGAACAGTAAAGTTTACCAACTGTAGTATGTCTGTTACACCAGCAATAAAAAAAATAATAAAATCTATGTGTTTCGTCTAAAACATCAAAGATGTCAAAAGAAGAACTGAGGATTTCAACATGTACAACACACACCGACTATCTCTGAACCTATGAATTTAGTGACAAAAGACTGTGGGTATTAGCCAGCTTCATCTAAGTGAACACATTTCGTAATTTTTCAGCGTCGGAATCTGTATTTATGTCTCCTATAAATTCTGGGAGTAGCTGGAGCACCACAGAGTGTGTACATTCATTCATAAAGAGAAAAGAAACAAGCCTGTTGCAGTGTTCGTGACATGAGAAAATTCCCATAGTTGGTCTGGACCTCATTCCATAGAAAGCTGTCTACCAGGTTCCTGTCTATCCACTGGTTTGATATAATTCTATGTTCCCAGTTATGTGGCTCTTGTTAGATTTGTACTTAGCACTTCGTCCTCAAGTCCTATCAGACACTAAAGCCGAAGAATCCCTCAGGGCGTGTTTGTTTGTTTTGAGCCATCCATGTGAACCTATTGCCCTCCGAGGAGCCGGAGGCTGCACAGCAGCAGACTGGCAATCTGGTAACCACAGCACATTAAGACAAAAACCAGTTTTGACCCACCCTAATCCCTCTAATTGCCCCTTTGGCTCCAACTTAAAAGACCAACCACAAGTGAAGGATTTTTTTTCCTCTTGGATACCTCTGTTGCATGTATAAAGAAATCTTCCACACTGGACTTTGTGGTCTGTAACTTTGTCCTGTGGCACTCTGCCTCAATCTGGGCATTCTGCCTTAGCTTTCTTTTGGTTCTGACTTTAACAAGTTTACATAACTAACTATCCACTCAGTACTCAGAAAGGTACACATCATGTATTCAGATACTCTATATACACATATATATGTTTTTCTTGTCAGATTCCCTCCAAAGTTCGTTAAATGATTCATAAAGATAACATTTCTTTCCACAGCCCGAGCAGGAAAGCCAACAGGTTTTTGAGAAAAGAAAAAAGGTTTTGCTCATCAACTTGATTAGGATTGAGGATTTATTCTCTGGAAACCGTGTGTTTTCATTAAAAGAAAGACAAAAAAAACTTAGAGCTGCCAGTAATCCTGTTGATGAAAATCTAGTATTACCAAAGTCAGTGAAGCACCTTGAAATCTATATAATGAAATAAAGACATTGTACAAACCGATTCTCCTCAATGACATTTGCACATTCTCCTGTTCAGACCGTGAAGGACGTTAATATAGAATAAAAAGGAAAAAAAAACTTATGATATATTGAAAATAGAAATTAATGTGGAAAACAGCATTGTGCGAGTGTTCGTAAAGCGTGTTTTCGGGGGGGTGGTAGGAACACTGTTGGGGTGAAACGCTGGTCTTTGGTGTTGTTATCTGTACCATTAGCGGGCAGCTTTAGTCTGCTTGTTCTGTGAAATGTGTAAATGAACACAACCATACCTACTCCCTCATTCTTCTTAAAATACCCATAAGAGCACAGATCAAATCTCTGCCCAGCCTGCAGTGAAAGTATTTTAATTCTATCAAATGCCGAGTAATTATGTTATTCGTCCCACGGGGAATCAACCACCACTAAGAAAAAAGAAAAAAAAAAGCTGAGTCATTTCATTTCTACTTAAAATTAATTTCTACAATAATAAATAAGAGTACTCTAGACATCAAGGGGCAACAAGGAATTTGTTAGGTGCTGCTCTGTATAACAGTAGGGTTGGATGGATAGAAGAAAACCCAAGCTCAGCAGTGGGTCCTCTGTGTGAGATGGCTGAGTAGATTTGGTATTAGAAGGCGACAGTTTGATTGAGAAATGAGTATGCAGCCCAGTGCCAAAGTCAAATTGTGGTCATTTGAAGGACACATGGGTGTTCTGCCCCCCCACCAGTACTGCGTACACACATAAACACAGAGGTTAGAAACCACAGGGAGCTGAGAAAGCTAGAAATCACCCAGCTTTCTCAAGCGACACAACCTCAGAGGAATGTGTAGCTTAAGACTGCCTCACAAGGTCAAAAGTTCTCTTCTTCCCTCTACCTTTTTCTGCTCGAGTTCTGTATAGCCGAGAGACCACTCAAGATAAATGTTAATCGTGGTGTGCCGTTTGGTATCTTCTTCTTTGTAGATTGGGAGGAGACGATGAACTTTTTCAAGTGGCAAATTTTTCTTTAAAATGTCAGACTCCTTTGCATAAAACATGCACACGGTCTATGTAAAAAAAATTCTAATTGGCTTTTCAGATAGGACCCCGAGATTTCACTACATATGTTGACCGAAAGGTTCAGCTCCTGAGGCTGCAGTTCATAACACCAGCCAACAGGTGGCACATGTGCGCAATCAGTACAAAGTGCAACCATGTCCACAAGTGATAAGCCAGAGCTGGCAAGAGACCTCCGCAGTGGGAGATGGTCATACTTATCAAAATACATTACAAATCTGGACTTAAAGAGCCTGTGAAAGGAAACTGCTAATTCTGTAACTTTATAGTGATGTTCAGGAGATGAAACGTCAATAAAGGATTCCACTGTAGATTATTTCGAGATAGAAGAAAATCTGTGAGCTGCCTTGTCAATTATCTGGGATATTCTGAAAAAGAAGTGCTGCACTTAGAGTGCTCAGCAACAGAAAAAGGCCTGGAAAACCATGAAAGGCAACTTAAGTGAATGATTGCTGAATTTTATTATTGGAGAGGAAAACCCTTTTGAACTCGTAGTCAAGTCAAGAACACTCAAAAGGAGGCAGGCGTGTTATTGTCAAGGATTGCAATCAAGAGAGGCAAAATTAGACTTTGTTCGGCCAAAAAAAAAAAGTGTTGAGTTCTGGAACAAGATACTTTGGTAGGATAAAACCAAGATGAACTAGTACCAGAGTTATTGGTAGAAAATTGCTTTGAAGAGGGGAGGCAATTCCTCATGATCCACATCATCTGTCAAACATGGCAGAGGCAGTGTGATGGCTTGAGCCTGTGTGGGTGCCAACACAGCTGGGTCACTGATCTTCATTGATGATGTGGCTCCGAACAGAGGAGTTCCAAACTACACTTTGTGCTCAAGTAAAATTAGCTAAACTAAGAGGAGCTTCACATTATAGATGGAAAATGACCCCAACAGTGATGGCCTTCTTAACGTACAGAAAATGAGTCGATTACATGCTTTTCAATTACCCTTCAAATACGATGAAACTGAAGGCTGTAGGCAGCTGAAGTAAAGGTGTCTATAAACCGTTTGGTGTCACAGGAAAATCAGAAAGAGTGCAGCGCCATTCTCCTCCACCTCAAACTGCACACTTTGTTGCTTATTAAATGTGACACAACAGTCAGTTTGTGACCATTAGACCAACACGCCGTGACGCAACCTTCCTCTATGAAAAAAAACAGGAAGAAAACTATATCTACTGCTTCGACTGCTTCACATTTTGGCGTGAAACTGGGTTGTTATGAGTAAGCTTGAAGTTTGGCGACGTCCACGGAATCCAGACTTCAGACAAGATGTTCTTGCAAAGGATTTATGGAGGATTTAAGAAGTTATTGAAGATATTCCTTTGGATCAGATATTTTTGATTATGAAAATGAAAGGCTGGATTAATGAAACAGCTGGTTAAGAACCTTTAAAGCAAATGTCTAACCACATATTGGTGTTTTTTATTACACATGTACTTTACAGTCCAAATACTGATCTGACAGACCTTCATGCATGCATTAGGAACAGCATCAAACACAGCTGTACTTTCCTGAAATAGCATCAGAATTCACTTCTTCTCTTTACGCTCTACCCAGAAAGCAGCTTAAAATATATTTATATTTTGATGATCCTTTTTATTTTTTTTTTTTACAGCTGATCAGGTCATACTTGAAAAAAGGGGTGGAGATCAAAGTCTCAAGGGTAAAATGTTGTTCTGTAAACGTGATTCGAAAACTTTCCATTATAAATTTATACAAAAAAATGCACATCCTGACATAACTGTTAGCTCACATTTAAACAGAAGCACAGAGGTCAATATCAGTATCAGAATATCAGAGACGCTTCCAAGGCACTCATTTAATTCAGTCAGCAGGCTGAGTTACCGGAGTCTGTTCGTGATTAGTGTATATTTGCCTGCGTGCACATTCACACGCAATTTCCTTTTATTTCCACTTGGGCTGGAGGAAGGTTAAATGTGAATGTATGGCCACACAGTCAGTGCTGGGTGAGTTGATTGTCTCGCTCCACCCACATTTAATTTTTTTATCCTGCTTCTCTTCAATTCAAGGAAATTCCTTGACTCAGAATGTGTGCGATATATTTTCAGTGGTTTGTTGCTGCGCTTGTACTGGGATAAAAACTACTTTGGAGTTTGTTAGCTGTGATGAGTGTCTTGTGCTGTTACACTCGATGGACTAATGGAATGAAAAGCATTTACGTTAGCTCTTGCTTGTGCTCTAAATTTGCTGCGAAAAGGAGCAAGGACCAGAAGTGAGAATTTACAGCTCATTAGCAAAAACACAAAAAAACTCGGAAGAAGGATTCAGTCAGTAGTCTGAACCCTTAACAACCTCATTGCTTCTATTTCAGCGCAAAAAAGAAACATGAAAACACAGCACGTGTTGAGAGGAAAAATGTAATAGACCAGGTGTTTTTCCTCTTATGCTGGTACTGCCAAGGCAGTCATAACTGCCAGTGCTCCTAATGTAGAGCAACATGAAAGCTAAGCCTGAAACTAATGAATCATGGTAGACTGGTCAGGGCTGACATCATTTCCTTTAAGCTTCAGCAGGTCTGGAATGTGACACCCTTCCAGTTCTGGTAGGACAGAGCTGTGAAATTCATCTGGAGGGGAGACAGCTGGGATTCAACGAGCAAAAGGTCCGAATCGACGTCAAATCTGATACGAGCGGCGACTCAAAAGTATCATTCCACTCCAGGCACTTTAGGCTGCATAAAGAAAATAATAAGAGCCTCAAGAATGATAGCATGATTTTGGCATCTTGCCGGCTGCTATTTACACAGATGTGCTGTAATCCAGCCTGCAAATTGCAGGGTAGCGCCGTGAGAAATAGGCATTATGGGTTTTTTTCTTCCATTGTGTCCCAGTCGTGAATGGAACCATTAAGCTAAATGCCACACTGCATGGTGTCACTACTTGATCTGATCAAATAAACTGGACATTAACTAGGACCGCAACAGATGCAGGTCTAAATGTGAATACCAAGAGAGAGATACACCGCACACATTGGGGAGATTTATGTTCACAGAGAAGCCAGAAGGATTCTTGAGAATGACGTCTTTTCCTAAGAGTAACTTCCACAGCACTGACACTGTGACTCAGAGCTTATAAAGATGGATACGTTCTCTGGTGATTTGAAGTGATGTGGGAGGAAGAACTTTGTTAACAGTCATATTGAGGCTGAAAATCTGTGTGTCGGACAGACATCTGGTCAGTGAAGTATAGGAGTGGAATGCAACCAATCATCATCACTCCCTGGGAGGTTTGACTTTTTGGAAATCTGCGTAGACACATAATTATGGTAATTAAAACCATATAAAAGTTTACACCAGAAAAACATTTCTTTGCAATATTAAGAAATTTACAACCTTGTCATCAAAAAAGTTGAAACAGTGCATTGGTTTGCAAATAATTCAAACTCCACATGCAACATTTAGAGTACTGAATCATAGAAATTTAGTTTTTCAAAGAACTTTGAAGGCTCATGTTTACCACCACGTTGCATCATCTCTTTCTTTTAAACAGCACTCTGTAGGTGTTTGGGGACTCATAAACCACCTGCTGCAGTTTTAAAGGTGAAATGTTTTTCTGTTTGTTAAAAAGTTGTTGAAAAGCCTAAGACATCCTTTGATGAGTTTTTCTATTTCAAAATGCACCGAAGGTTTTGCAGTGGGTGACGGCTGTGGAGTCGACGCCACTCGAACTACTTAGATACTTTGTAGGCTTGCTGCTGTAATCTGCTGCGTAATGTGCAGAATTCAGTTGGGCGTTGTCTTGCTGAAATAAGGAAGGCATCATCTGGCCAAGAACAAATATAGTTCCAAAAAGTTTTAATCTGCTTTTTTTTTTTTTTATGCAGTGACCAATTTTGCCCACTTACAATTGGTCTCCGATTCTTTTAATAGTATTGTGTAACATAAGAACGTGCAACTTTTTTGCAATTTTACAATGGGAATTATTATAACTAAACTGTATGTCCATGTAGTCTTCCAGAGAATGCTGAACTCCTCCCCATGTTTCCTTCTCAAAGACTCAGCCTCTGTGATGCATTGAATCGCTAACATTATTGACCTGTTGGCAACCGGCCTAATTTCTGGTTTCATCAGAACAACTAAACTTTTTCAGTCTCTGTGTTGTTTGCATCAAATCCAAAATTAGCATATACTTTCCCAGGGCACAATAATATTTAGATATGCAGTTTTAAATGATTCAGAAAGCACTCTTTCTTTCTTTCCCTTTTGGATACACGATACATCTGTTTACAAAGTATAAAATGATGACGCATATAGCATATGGGCTACTGACTGGAACTGACAGGGGCTGAGTCATGGGGCAAAATGACTCAGGAAACCTTTGAGGTGCAAACATAAATGCAGTTCACACTTTGACCGTATTTTATTTTTCCCTCACTTTGATTTAATATCTTTGCACACTGAAAGCAACTACTTTCCGATTTGAAATGCAGCTAAAAAAACACTGAGGTCATTCTGTTTATATTTCCTACGTCTTTGTTTGCATATAATAAAGGCTGCAGCTGGTCTATCAGCATAAACAGATATTTGCATGCCTTTCTATAATTACCTACCCATTAAAGAGAGTAGAAAGATCCGAGAATGTCCTTGTTTTGGGTTCCCTTCGCATTAGATCAACTACTGACTCATTTGAAAGGGCTGGGCTTCAATAAAGCTGTCAAAGCTAAGGGAGAGATGAACGTATCATGAGAAGCGGGACCTTTAAACATCATAAAATCAGACAACTAGAGCATGTGTGTGTGTTTGTAATGTCTACTGACTTTACGCTCTACATTGTCGTCAAATTACAAACCAAAAAAACAACTTTGACTTAAATGCAAACATCATGTGCTTCAAGCAAAACTACTCATTCGTGGCTTAGATGAGTTTAAATGACTGAAACTCCATAAATGGCCAAAGATATTTGATGCAAACAGTGACTCAGAACTCAAAAGGGTTTGTAATCTCCCACGTTTCCGTGCTATTGTAAATCAAACGTCTGACAGCAAACTAAACGATAAAGACGGTTTGAAACGGAATTTTGTCAAACAGTTTGGATGGAAGTTAAGTTCAAATATGCTGATAATGTCCTCCACATGTGGCGTCACTGCGAGAATTACTCCGTTTCAAGTATAAACGCCACCAATCTGACGCAAGATCATCAGCACATTTTAGAGGGAAACTTAAAAAAAACATGAATCTCAGAACCACGAGGATCAAAAAACTAATTAACATTCGCTCATTTGCATTTGTCAAACACTCACTCGTCTGAATTATCAGAAGGTTACTGAAGATGTTGTCAACATCATTAACAACAAAGCGGAATTTCAAATGAAAAGGAAATATTTGATCACTGAGATGAGAAGCTTCTGCGCTTGTATGTGTTCCACTCTTCTTCCCCCTTGTGGCTAAAGATGGGACACAAAATGAGTTCAAATGAGAGAATCACTATTAAAATTCAAGAACATTTGAAGCACCAACACATCTGCATAAAATCTGAGCTTTATTAAAGTAAAATAAATTTCAGATGACCTGCTGTTTGATTGAGCATGTAACTCAAACAATAATTTCTCCAGATAACATATTTCAGTGTATTGCTCCACGGTGTGTGTCCGGGGGGGACAACAACAAAAAAAAACCAACATGCTTGTCTTCACACCACAAGGTGTCACCAGCGAGCTGCAAATGGATCGTCTCAAACTCCACGCTGCATCCAGAAACTAGTTTCAACTCCACAACTAACTGCTGGCAGTGGCTGTGAGCTCCTAATTGATGATGTGGGTTTTGGGTTTGCGCCACTCACTGGGAGCAAACTGGGTCATCATTTACAAACATCATTTAATAATAATGCCAATTCATTAGTGCAAGACCCAAGCAATCTCTTTCATCAGTAGAATAGAAGAATGCCACTGGGGCTTGAAAGCAGGTCGGGGTGGGGGGGGTAGCGACAAGGAGCGGGTGTAAACAGCAATGCTCTGGCTTAATGTGGATGCCTGCCAGATATCTGTGCCTTTAGTGAATTTGTGATCAGAAATGAGCTTCATCTGCAAAGCACAAGTAAATGTTTTTCATAAGGTGGAGCAACAATTTGGGAATCGCTTTCTGTCTTTGACAAAAAGAAAAGAAAAATCTTTTTTTTTTTTTTCTTTCCCCCACAAAGAAACTGACTGGCCCATATCTTTGGTAACAAACAAATGCGAGACACATTTCCCCTTGAAGGTACAAACGCATTGGTGTTGTGATTTTCAGAAGCAGAGGGAGAGACTGGGTTTGTAAGTGTTGTCAACAAGAATTGTTTTCCAGTCTGCGCGGCTTTAGAGATGATCAAAGGAGACTGTACAAGTTGAGGAAGAGGTGGACGTGATGGAAGTTTGATTTATCTACTCTGCATTTGTGTCCAGGGAGATACGGTGGATTTTAGGATACTCTGTGTTGTCGAGATGGCAACGTCACAACAGAACATAAATATGGAATTATGAAATCCTAAATCACCTCTGGATGAGGACACTTGTCGACGGAAATTGCGGTCCTGAGACAATATCAGGTGGCAAAGGAATAGAATTGGCTCTCATCCTGCTCTATGTGTTCGATAATTGCCGGCACCACGAGCACTTTGCTGACATATAATTGAACCATCTTGTGAATCCTGGGGACTGACTCACATCAGAGATAATATGAAACATAAAAACAAGTATGAGCGACAGACATCGGCTGAGCGAGACACCCAGACGAGACATCTACAAGTATCATAATTGTCATTTACTGTCTTAAGCAAAAATGGCAAATACCTATGAATATTGTCAGTTTCTCTGTGTTTGATTGCATTCTTAATATTAGTTTTGGACGGTTGCATTGTCAAAACAATTCATCTTATTATGTCTAATAACCCACAATTATCTTCATCATCTGGTCACAGGTCTTTTGGAACACTTCTCTGCTATGGGTGAATGGTTTGCTCTATAAAATAGCAAAAACAGGAGCATTATTTTCATTGAATCTTGATCTTCTCAGTTCTGAATATGGATTCTTTTTTTAACTGATTTATAGAGAAAGCATTTACAAATGTAAAAAATTTAATTAAGTGCCAGTTGCTGTTGTTGTTATATGCCCTTGAGATATGAGGAGACAAAGTTTTGAATTTAGTCCACTTACACAGTATCAATTCACAACAAAAGCCATCTCTAACCTTATTTGTTTTCTCTCAGTTTTAGAAAGTGAAAGGAAACAAGGTCAGTTCAAGTCCAATGAAATACAATCTAATAAATTCCAGTCCACAATAAGACAATTAAATAAATCCAATCCAGTTCAGTACAACAGCATTGATAAAAGCCTTGTCTTCTTCTTTTTTAAACAGTTTGTGTAATGCAGCCTTGCTACATAATCCAAAATATCTCACTGAATCAGAGCAAATGGTAGAAATAAGCACTACCACTTTTCCAGTGTTTTGGACAATTTGTCAAAGGCTCTCTAACTGAGGGTCGGTTGAGTTTAGGGTCCTGCCTATGAACTTATCATAATGCCCAGTAGCAATTGGAGACATTATGCCTGCACCTTGATGATGAGCACATTGAATTCTTAAAGTATTTCAAAGTGCTCATCTCCTGAGCCGCTCCGAAGAACCGCATGACAGGACAATGGACAAGGGGAATTAATTCAGCTGAGAATAAAAATCTATTCAGGTCCAAACGCACTTTTCAATGTCATGGATAAAGTCCCACATGTGGAAAAGATTACTCTTCACAGTCAGACCAACATTCAGTCTGTAGTGTTTGTATTGCACAAAATGAATCTTGTCAACACGAAACGGCAGATGAGGTCAATGCCAAGCACACCAGAACACTTCATGTTTTTAAGACTGCGGGCTCGTATTTGATTTTGTGGACTGTGGAGTGCACACATTTGAGCTGAGAAAGATCACCTTTTTAATGCAGTGTACTGTAGAGAAAGAAACCTTGGTCGCTTACTGCAGCATGCATCTTGCTGTATTACTTCGTTAGAACTCTGCAGTATCTCTCTGGTTCTCTAGTGTATTACGGTGGGGGTACTTGTGTGGGTGACAGAGGCGTCAATAGTGGCAACATGTGGTATCTGAGTGATACATTTACGAACAATGTGGGAGGTGAATCATAAATTGAGACATCACCTTTCCTCTACCCTGCAGACTGTCTCCTGTTGTTCTGTACCGACCGTATTCCCATTAAATGTTCTCGCTCTGTTGTTCAACTGGTGAATCACAGTAAAGTGGTAAATAACAGGTTTACTGATGTAAAATTTAAAAAAGCAGCGAGGGGGAGGACCTAAAATACAGGCATTCCATGTCTGTGGCTCTCCTTCCATAAACGCTGTTGTCAGTGCTGGGTGCAAGAACAATTAATCTCAGCCAGCGGAGGCAAAGAGGAGAGATGCACAAGCACAAAAGCTATCAGGATGACAAGAATTCGTACTGCAATTTACTCGTTTTCTTTAGCTGTCAGGGATATAAATGGCATGCTAAACTTGTTATTGTTTGTCTGAGCACTCTTCCCATATGAGGCCTGTTGTAATTGATATCTCATTAGTTGTTTTGCAAAGGAAGAACATCGAATATGGTACAATCTCAAATTATGGAGAAGCATTTGCTATGCTTGTAGGAGACAAATGCAGTAGATAGTAATACTTGGAGATATTGAACCACAAAAAAGGTTTTCATCTGCTGTGACTCACTGACATTAAAAAAAAGATGGTACACTTCTTTGTGTAGTCTTTCCTACAATAATGAATTGCAGAGACATCAATTCTGCAAGGCCAACCGAAGCACGACCACGGAGATGAGTATAATGTGTCTTCAAGTGGTTGGCCCTCACACAGAGAATTTAATGACCAGAGGAGGGAGAGCTTCGAGGTAGAGAGACATCTTTATCTTAAAACCAAAGCGCTGCATGCAATGATATAAACTGAAGGAATAATAATTAGGTGTAATGAATTAAAGAATATGAAAACATGAGTTAGTAACCCTCATGCCAACAGAAAGTTTCAAACCCTTTGAAGCGTACTGCATTTGTTGGTGTTTCAGTCATTCGAAGAGGGTCCAGTTTTATTTTTTTTGTGCAGTTTTCCACAATTACAAATTCATTCTTTAGCATTCAAAAAATAGATATAAAGAAATATTTAATTCACTTATTCACTTATGTTCTGAAAACTGCCACTGAGCTTTGGTGCATGCCACTGCCATCAGTGGTCCTTCAAATGATTCAGCAATCTCTCTGAAATGCGACTATGCCTAATCAAGATTCCACAAGGAGAGATGGATTGAAAGGATGAAACTGAATTTATTCATGTACAACAAACTAGAACACGGATGCTTGTCAACTAGACTCCCCTTGAGCGTCATAGGATTGTGGCACCTTGGATGATAGGATAGGATAGGACCCTGGAATCTCGACAGTGGTGGTGGAATTTGGAGGTGACAGACTTCTGATTAGGTCCCTTATTGGGTCATGAAAGCCAGTGTGCATGGGGAGGAGGGACAATGTTTACCCTGAATTAGATCAGGAGTTCCTTTGCAGAAGTGTAAATACCTCAAAGGACAACCATCAGCACAGCACCGATCAGGCTGTTATGCTAAAGTGGCCAGACAGAAACCATTTCTCATTAAGACACTGGACAGCACAATGGGAATTTGCTAATGGGCAACTGAATGAATCACAGACTATTAGAAGAAAAATCTTCAAATATAAAAAAAAACGGAAAAAAAACCAAACTATATGGCCAGAAATCCCAACGGCATGCGTGGAGGATTCCACCTCATTACATCATCATCACCAGAGCAACACTCCATTAACGATCCAGTCAAAAATAATAATGCTTAGAGGATGTTTTTCTGTAAGTGGCACTGGCACACTAGTGAGGAAAAAGGGAAATGGATGCTGAAGATTACAGAGCAACCCCAAGAGAAAAACCTTTTCAGAACTCACAGGAATTCAGGCTGGACATAACGTTCACATTTCAACATGACAACAAACTGAAGAAAGCACGGGAATGACCCCAGGAGTAACCCAGTGGAGCGTGGCAAAGAAACTTGAAATGTCACTGGTTGAGCCAGAAAAATTGGAGGACGTCCAAAGGTGTGCTAAGCTTGTACGATCGATCCAAAGAAAAAGTGTGGCTGCCACCGAAGGTAAATGACCTGCGTTTGTAAAGGGCTTTTCGAGACTTGTTGACCACTCAAAGCGCTTCTACACTACATGCCACATTCACACACACACCCACCCTATTACTAAGTATTTCTTAGTCTGTACAGTGTTACAGACTGCACACTCCTGACCAATCTGAAGATATACAGTCTCTGCTATACATGGGTCTATGCATGTTATCTTCATACTCTCCAGTCTCGTGTATAGATCTTTTTTAAATGTAATTCTAAAGTCGTTTCATTCTCCACTGCCACAGTGGAGAAACAGTCACTTACTACAGTTAAATTGTGGCTTTCTGGTTAAAGAAAAAATAACATCATGGTTCCTGTCATATACTTGGGTGGATTTCAAGATCTAAAGAACTCGCACACAGTATTAGACATGCACAGTAGTTCTGTAACAGATGGCATGAGTCCTGTCACCGATATTTCAAAGAAAATATAAATCATGAACTGAAAATCCTCAGTGTAGCGACACTTCTCATATCACTATGACAGCAGGATGTGTTTTCTTAAGAATTTTAGGAAGTTGCTGATGACTGACTCATTTCACAGGACATCAAACAGCTCTTGAATTTAAGTACAAGCAGTAAACAGGGACTTGAGAGGATCTCTGCATGTCTAGGTACAGCACACAGGTAGGTAGTTTGTAAGCAGTGCTGACAAAGTAGTCGACATACACACAGTCACACCAAATCCACTTTATAGAGGGGCTTCTGCATTCTGCACATACTTAACCGATACAAATGTGAAGGGTTCAGATGTCACGGTCTAATTAACAATTCGTTTTACCTTGAGGCATGAAAAAAATTTCCTCATTTTGAATGCAAAACAAAGGGTTGTTTGAATTATGTGTGGAACTTTTCAGGGAAATTCTTAAGCTTATGACATCCATTTATCACTTGTCAATGTTCAAACTGCAGCCATAGCATCTTCTCCATATCTGAGAAAATAAATAGCTCAAGTTATCATTATCTACTTCATTTTTACCAGTGTTGTTAACTTTTACTTCCACCACAAACATCATAATCACAAAAAATATAAAAAGAAGCAATGAAAAATCCTCAGTGCCGCAGGCAAGGCTTCTGGCAGTTACACTGTATATGTTGTTAGTGCAGTCTGGACTGCGATATGGGATACAGGAAGGTGATGTGCGTTGATACACATTCGACAGATTTGAAGCTAAAACTAAATCAACTCAATTAAGCTCAAATGAATCAAAGAGTCTCTGCTTCACTTATCTAAAGTAGTAGAACAAAAACATGAAAACCAGCAAAACAAGCTAAAGATATAGATCAAGTTGCTTAATTGAAGGAATAAGATTGGGCACAAAAAGTCCCCTTTTGCAAAGAATGACAAACTGTACACCTTCAGACTTAAAGACGTTTGTGCTCGCTTTATGATTGAAACGCTTTCATGATAAACCAACACAACGTGACAACGGGCTCAGTCTGAACCGCGCACGCTTTACAGACGTTACTCAGTAATCATCGACAGCTCATAAATTGCTTGTGTCTGAGTGTTTTTAAGTGAATGAGCGCGAGTCGGACAATGGAGCTATGTTTTCACCAGCAGGCCCTTCTGCTATTGTTTTCTATTACCACCTGCACAGTCACATTCAAGCACACAGTGAGCTTTAAGGGGGAAACCAAACAGCGTGGATAAAGTAGTGGATGTGAGGAGTGGGGTTTACTGGACAATCCATTACTTACTGTGATCAATCCAGCTTTGGTATATCTTAAACTGCTCAAAATAAAAAATAAAAAGATCTGAAATTCTTTTAAATACTTTGACGTTCAAAAGGGATAATGCCTGCTGTCTGACCCAAAGAGAGCAAAATGTGTCTTTTAGAGAGATGCAAATATAACGTATAAGTATTAATAAAAAATAATAATCAAGAGTACCATACTCTTTGCCTGACATGAAGATTCAATTAGAGCAGATAAAAGGCACAGACAAGCCAACAGACAGCATGCCTTACAGTTGTATACAATTACCACACATGCACTATATGTTCATGAAAAACATCACCTCATCTTGAATTTAGTGGCAGCAACTTGCTTCAGAAAACTGGGACAAGGTCACGTTTACCACTCTGTTTTAATGACATTCCACAAACAGCTGGGAACTGTGGGGGACCATTCACTGTAATGGGTCTTCTTTGTTGTTTTTTAATGTTTCATGTTGAACCATTTGTTTTCAGTTGGTGAAAGGTCATCTTCACATACCAATTCTTCTTTGTGTGACATGAAACCTGCATTTCTGGATGGCACAGTGAGCTGCTTTCACAGACATTGGTTTCTCGAAGTGATCCTGAGCCCACGCAGTGATTGCCATGATAGAACGGTCTCTGTTTTTAATGCAGTGTACTGTAGATGATGGAATATTCAAAGTTTTTGCAATTATAACATGCAGGAACATTATTGTGAAATAGTTTCCACAGTTTGTAGACACATTTTTTGGCAGATTGCTGAACTTCTGCCCATGTTTTCCTCTGAGTGACTCTGCCTCTCTTAGATGCTCTTTTTACAGTATGTTACTGACCGATTGCGAGTTAACCTAAACTGTTCCTCAAGCTGTTTCTTCACAGTGCCAATTACTTTGCCCATCTTTTAGTGCCCCTGTCCTAACCTTTTTAATGTGTTATTGACATCAAATTCAGGATGAGCTAATATTTGTCATGAAACAGAACTTTCTTTAAATTGGGGTTGTATTAAATTTATTTCTCCCTTTTACAAATACAAGCCACTTGCAAATGTCTACTGCCCCCTGCTTACCTTTTTGTGTATGTTCAGATTTGATAACTGAGGCATTCACATTTAGCCGAGACGTATACAAATCAATCAAGTCTAACTAATCAAATCAACCTGAAATGATGCATAGACAGCAAAGTATTTAGCTGCTTTATACACACTACCGTTATAGTTTCATCGATAAGAATGAGACGGATAGGTTATTCAAAAAGGTTGAACTTTTCCCATAATTAGATTCATTCAAGAAGAGGTTTACTTCTAATGCCACGGAGGAACTGGGTGTCCCAGGAATGTGAGCAATGGAGGAAATCATGTTTACAGAAGCAACGCAGCACCCTTCTCTCAGAGGTGCTTAACCACTTTACATTACAAAAGAGAAAAACTGCGACAGGGAAAGCTCATTATAAAGCTGATATTTGCCATTCTGCTAGACAATCTAACATAGAGGGTTTGTTTTTGTAATTTTTGCCTCTGTATTTGATAAGATATGGAACACAGAGCTGATTTTTAATAAGGCACAGGCACCACGCTGCCTTTCTGCTTCCCAAAAAATCCACCAGAGAGAGGCAGAAAAACGCATACCAAGTAGGAAATCATTATTTCTGCCTTTCACAATGCGGCATAAGGTTTTTCTTTGGTAGCAGGGTGGTTGGAAAACATTTAATTTTCATTTCTTTTTTTCTGTTACTTGGCACTGAGCTCTCATATCGCATTACTGTACGCTTCAGACAGATCAGCAGGCTTTCGCTTCTGCAAAGCATTTCAAAGGCAGACATCCACTACAAACCATAATTGTGATTTTCAAGCTTTAAAGCCAGTAACCGAAAAAATAACCTTATGACTTCTAAACGGTTACAGTTTACCTACTTGGAAGTAAATAGAGAACTCAATACTAATTAACAGGCTTAACATAAAACTTATTTTAGAATATGGGCTTTGAATCTACCCACTTGACACCAAAGCCCAACGTTATAACTAGTTATGTTGTAGTTACTTGGTTATTTCAAATATAATTGGTCCCTATTTAATAATGATATCTTTTAAAATGCTTTAGCCCATGGCAGCTTTATGGATTCCTCTAAAAACAGTTATGAAATCACAAATTATCCACATGATTATGTTCAGCTGAGCAGTTTCTAGTCTGTCATCTATGTTAGGACGGTAACAGATCTGAAACAGGGACCATATCTGTGATACACACACTGAAGGTCATATGTCACAGCTCCATCTTACCTCAACTGCTGTTGAGCTCTCATTACATTAGAGGCTTGAAAAAAGACATTTCAGAGAGTACAAGCTGTAAAAGTTAAGTCAAGAGGTGATCACAGACACACCTGGGATGCCTTCTGATTGCCAAGTTCCCGTTTAAGGGGAGTTTTTTCATTCATCCCCGTTTTCAAACTGAAAGAGCAGAAACTATCATTTTAAAAGGAAGTGTGAATTGTATAGTGAAGAACTGGACAAAGCTTAATCACAGCACATCAGGCTGAAGAGCTGAAGGCTGAAGATTACAGTCAATGCAACTAGCTCGAGTTTCAAACAAAAAAGAAAAAGACAAAAGAGAAAGCTTGTTTGGACAAGCTAATGTTATCATTACTGATGTGATTTAAGAAGAAATTACCTCAAAGCAATGTTAAAAACTACAAACATTCTGATATATTTAGGATGACAAGTTATTGCTGACAGTAAAAATACCCAGTTAGCAAGCTAAGCTAACAGTTCACTTACTGAGCTGTGAAACTGTTTACATTAGCTTTTGGTGTTAAAATTACAACAGCAGCAGTAATGCATCTCAGGTTTGTTGGGTGAGCATAATGCATGAAGAGAGTGCTGTCTGCATTATTGAAGTAGGGGATGTTCTGAATAGAGGAATTATGTAGTTTCTTTGGCTGACATTCTCTAAGCAGGTAGCAGAAGATGTGGCAGTAAGGAACATTCATATAGTGCATTATATATCACATTTCATTAAAGCAGCATATATATATATGTTGGTTTTTTTTGTTGTTTTTTTACTTGTGCCTCAGTTGAGCTGTAACACTATAACGACACTCCTGATTCTGCATACACTTCTAAGCGAGTCCACTTTCTTTCATGTTTCTTATTAAAACATTCTCCACTGGTGTCAGTGGCAGAAATAATAATGAATTATTAATTGGCAATATTGTTTTTCTGCCGATGTCTAGAAGGGCAGAGTATAAAGCATGGTTTCAGTCCTTTTTCTCCAGTGAGGCAATACACTATAATAATGTAAACAATATGGTAATATTGCAAACAATACGTATACTAATGTGCTAACATGCCCTGATTTCAACTTTTATCTTGTCAATATCTCAAGGCATCTATATTGTATGTGTGTGTGTCTTCTTTGTGTTTCTCGAGAATTGTTCTTCTTCTTTACTTGGGACTCTGTGGGTGTTCTGCTGGAAGGAAGGATATGCAGTAATGGGGTTTGAACTCTTTTAGATGAGCCGTTCTCAAACCGTAATCTATCCTTTTTAAGTTGTGCTTTCCCAGGTATTAACTGTATGCATGTACATGTAAGATGTTTTGGTGATAACAGAAAACCCCCCTAATCACATGAAGCTCTCAACCTGCAAGAAAAGTGTGATATGTACACATTATTGGTTGGTTGGCATTAGCTCTGTTCTTGAGGTCCCTTTTATGTGTTTTCTGGCACACACACTTGCACACAATGGTTAGTGAATTTACCCCAGCAGCTGCCGTCTTTTCAAATTGCACTGTTACGTTTGTGTGTTTCCTAACGACTGCTTGCCTGCAAACAAGGCATTTACTGTACTTTAGTTAGTCATAGTGCCTATTTTACAGTCTGCACGTGGAGTGCCCGGGAGACATCTGCTTATTCTAAATTTAGAAAATAACTTGTTATCCAAACTTCAACGTGTAGCGCAGTTCATATTCTGCAAAGGGTCATCCAGTATGCAGCACTGTAGCGTATCAATTTCTGTAAACATATCTGCACAGGAAGGGACCACATTTTGGTGTCAGCCTTCTTCTGGATTCTGTTTCAGGGATGTTATACTCTGCATGCCATCGAGTATACAAAGCTCCAGTGGTGTGTGGTGATAAATGTCTGCATCTGAGGATGTGCACTTTGAGGACGACTATGTACCCAGACAGTTTCAGTAACCATGAGAACTCTGACTTGATCTGTTGCGCGCACCCAGAAAATACCTCTTTCAGTAGTAGCCAGTCCTTCATTCAGAGAATATATTAAAGACCAAGTATGTGTCTGCAGGAGGCCAAAGTTGCTTGTGAGCCTTTTCTCAAGTGTATAGTAGCCAGTGTGGTGCTGAACAGGTTGAATAAACTATCCAGGCAAACAGCAAAAGAGGCAGGATGTATGTCAAAATTTCTATTTGATTTTAAATCACTATTTTCTAACCGATCAATTTAACAATGTCCACAACAATAGTTGCTTAGTTTGTTGGCCACAAACTTAAGACACTTAAACCACTGGCCCCCACCACCAGAATAGCCCAATGTCAGATATGGGTTTCCAGACTGGCTGAACCAAACATACATACATTTACATATATGTGTACATATAAATAGTCACTGTAGTAAAGATAGTTGCTCACAAACTAATGCATGTTTATAAACGACTGTGCCATCTTGACATGAACCGTTACATATTAACAACTGACATATAGGAAAAGCAGTTTGGAAAGACTCCATTGGCATTATTGCTGCTGCAATCTACAGAAAAAACATGGAAGGTGAGTTATTTTTAGAGAGCTGAAGGCAGAGAGACTGCTGTCTCGGGTCCTGTCCACCAGCTACTCTGTGGCTTGCTAACAGATGGCTGCTCTGTCAGACCTGGACCATGGGTCAATGATATTTGCATATCAAATCATTCACTGCACAGGGGTCACTCGGTCTGCTTTCAGCAGTTTCTCAAAGACCAGTTGGAATACCTGTACATGTAGACTCTAAACATCCCCAAAACACACAGGAGGCTTTAGGAGTCAAAACCTCCACAGAATAAGGGTATAGTTATTTTCACTTTCACATGCCTCTGTGTCCATTTGAATGCCAGCTATGGTTTCCAGTGGAATCAGTACACACAGCAAAGTATTGGTGTTTCAGATGGAAACCCTGCGTGTCCAGATTTAATTTTATTTTTCATTAATCATTTTTTATTAGTCATCCTGTACATCTGTCTGCACTTCCACAGATAATCCAATGAAAAGTATGAAAAAAGAAAAGCTTGTGATTTAATCTTGTAACTCCACTGCATCCTGAAACTCTGCAAAACCTTATATGTCCACCCCACCTCCACTGTGGAACAACCTAATTAATTTAATTAGTATTTTCTTCAAGGTGTTACATTCATCTAATGCCATTTTGACAGCATTTTGTAGTAGTGCTTCATATCTTAAAACAAGATACTGTCACCAGCCTAATATGATGAAAGGTAAAACTTAACACACACATTGCTATATTAACATTGATAATCAAGTGGCGCTTTACATGGACTGCCTCGTACACGCTCTGAAACAAAATGATGGAAAACCTCAATGTTTAGATTGATTGATGGTTAAAATGTCAAAATCTTCAAAAAGAAGCTTGCAGAAACTGCTCTGGTGACATTTTCTAAGGTGTTTTATGTCTTTTAATCCAGCGTGAAATGAGAAATCCAACTGATATGTAATTCATCCAGAGTAGAAATTAATTCGTGCTGTGATAATAATTTGTTTCAGACACATATGTTAAAACTATTAATATTTCCACAGGAAGCAGCTCTTAAAATTATGATGCATCTGTTAGTATAACTGTAAAATGATTTTATTTCTATGAAGACAGATGATCGTTTTTTTCCAGACAGGTGATAATGATGAAAGATGAGCCCTTACTAGGGATTGGAGAGGACTATCTTCCTCACGTTTGGAGTAACTTTTCTTATTTGTCGCAGTTACGAACAATCAAGTCAGTGATGAACTTGCTCACTTTTCAAGCTTGAACAATATAGACAAAGATGCTTTGCCTGAGTGGACTTTGCTTTCATGTTTTCCTTCACTGCTCCTCAGCGGTGGCGTTCGCTGGGATAGAATTTGCTCTTATAACAACGGTTCCCCTCCGTAAATTAAAGCAGGGAAATGTGATTTATCTTCTTCCTCTTGCGGTTCCTTTCAGCTGACTCTCTGAAATAACAGCAAACATAAATAGGGGGTATAAAAAGGGGCTCTGAACGCTTGGGAGAGTGGATTACGCCATGAATCAGTTTATTAACGGTGGCCCATAGAGCAGTGTTGGCGCAGGGGAAATTTATTCATTCATAAAGCAGTGTTTACAGCATTTATCTTCACCTGAGAGCAGGCACCTAAAATGTAACAAAGCACCCAAAGACAAAGATATGGCATGATGGATCTAAGGGCTCATGTGTCAAGGCCACCAGCAGACTCAAAGGTATTTCTCAGCTGCTGTAGCTTTGCCGAGAAATAATATCATCCTCTGCACAATGAAGTGCAGCAGACAATACTGCTATTGTTTCTACATCCTGATTGGATCTGGCTAACGCAGCACAATCCTCTGTCAGAGAGACAAAGATGAAAATGAATGACACTAAAAGATCTTCCACTAGCATGGGAATGCACACAAAAACCCATACCCACCAAAAAATAAATCAACTCAACTGAAGGGATTTACACACTGTATTGAATATTCTTTTACTACTGCAGTTTGAAATATTTTTCACAAGCTTTATCTTAATGAGCTAGATCCCTGGGGTGTGGAATATGGACAGGAGCAAATTACAGGCTTTGATTCTGGATCCAACCCCCACTTTTTTTATTCCTAGGTGAACACAGTTAGTGCAGGTAGCCTTTGAAGTTTGCTCAGACTTAGTTCAAGCTCTTAAGCGATACAGCATTCAAAAGAAAGTGGACGTTTGAAATTTCAAAAAAGTAAATGCTGTCAATAGCAGTCCACAACAGAATCAATCAGGCTGATAGCCAAACAGTTAAAAAGCAATAAAAACAGGAAAGTACTTTTCTTAAAAGGTTGCTGCTTTGTACAAAGACGGGACATCTTTTTGCTCCTGTAATTAATCAAGATCTAAAGCTCACCAACAAGGAGTTCGGTTTGAAAAGGAATTATTTGTTTTAGTGGGCTTAAAGCAAAGGGGTGTATAGGAATAAATGGCACCAAGTGGAAAAGTTATGGATTGCAACCAATTGAATTCACCTCACCCTTTTCCCATCATATATGCTAAAATACAGTGGCTGCTATAAATGAATGAGGAAATAAATTAATAAACTGGAAGTGTAGACTTATGGTAGACTCATGTTTTAAAGTAGACTCAAGAGGAACCACGCAATGTACAGGTGTAAATGGTTCATTCTTACCTTTACTCATATTTTATGATTAGTCTTTACAATTTAAAACATAGTATTAGGAAACATATTGCATTTTTGCGAGTGTTGTAGATCCTAAATGCTGGATACTAGCACTTTAAAGGTCACTCAAAAGTAATCTTACCATTATCATGGTCAATGAAAAAACACATCCTTAAATTTTGTCCATGTTAATCACTCTGCACCACTGCTCTCTACTACTGCTCTAATAAATATACATATATGATCCACAAAATCTTTGTGTACCATTTGTACCCTGCTGATGTTAAATACTAAAGAGGACCAATAATGTAATAAGCCAAATCTGAAAACATTTAGAGGAACACTTTTTAAAAGACTCTTTACAAACTCTTTACAAAATTGTGTACAGTACTGTAATCTGTTTTTAAAATTCTAAGTTTCAAACTCTGAAATACAAAAAAAAAACACACCAACGTAAAAAGCTAAAGTTTTTCTCTTTAAAATTCGCCATTTGCGACAGCCTTCTTTTAAAATTAGATTCAATTTCATTCCATTCCATGCTGATTTTTATTTCCCCACAGGGAAATCTGTTGCATAAATGGCAGAAAGATGCCTCTGACTGGCGTCACTCCAATGTTTAATCACTATGTTGTGTAGAGGATGTGCAGTGTTGTCCATTTTGTTGAGCAGCTTGTGCACCATTTTTCTTTGCACAATCAGCTCAAGAAAAAAAAGCAGCTTACAGGCGTTGTTACGATGAGTTTTAGTCTACTGTGATACTTTAATATGGACATAGTTACTAAATTATTATGGAAACACATCTACTGCAGTAAAGTTACAGATGATCATTTATTTTTGACAACCTTTAAAGTAAAAGATAGTATTTTGACCACTCCCATCAATAATCTAACACTAATGTTCTCCAATACTAAATCAACAGAACATTGTAATCGAACACCGGCCTTAACTCCTCACAGAGTTCAATAAGTGTACACCATATGAGCTGATAGATGGTAAAGGCACTTTCAGAAGAAATGTAGAGCAGATGGCACCCAGTGGGTGGTACCGGCCATCTCTGATATGGGCAGTCATGCTGGGTGAGACAGAGTCTGTTGCTGATTGGTGTCTATCTGGCCCACTGGTTGGTTGATTACTAGCATCACACACCACAGGATGCAAGCCTAGTGTTTGTGTGGTGACAGCACGATGAAAGAATCATGATTGCTAAGGACTGACTTCAGTGGCCATCGAGACATCTTTTGGAAGGTTTAAAAAAATATATATAAAAAAAAAAAAAAAGAAAGCTACAATCTGTGTTCCATGATTGACAGCTGAAAGAAAAATCAGTGAGAGCTACTTTATGTGTCCGTGTTTGTACATCAGTAAGGAGAAATTACAAAATTCCACATGATAAATCAACTGCTGTGCTGTCAAGTTTTTAAAAACCCATTTTCAGTATTTTTCACCAGCCAATTTGAAAATGTCACAATATTTATGCTCATACAAAAGTCTCTGGTTCTGCTGCGTCATTAGATCCACTTAAATAAAGCATGTGACCTTACAATATTTCTCTCTACCCTGGATAAAAGTAATAGAAAGCAAACACATTACCCTTAACAACATGTCAAAAGTACAATAACTGTGGCCAATTTATTGGCGCTAACCTCTAAAAATACTGAACCCGGGCCCCAGTGCTGAGAAAATAATGGTCTGCAAAAAGGTTACACAACACAAAATTGCCTTCTTTTGAGCTCCTGTATTCACTTGCTAAAGAAGCCACAAACACTTAATTGCTGTGAGCAAAATTCTGAGGCTGCATTAAAGTCAAATAGCAGAGTGAACGCCACATTTTAGCGACGACTAACAAAATTAGGCTTGAAAATTAAAATGCAGTCACTCAAAACCCTGCATTCCTTTTATCCTTGGTATCTATGGAAAAGGACAGATTCTGAAAGGTTTAAGAATGTAAAACAGCACAGAGTCAGCTACCTAAAGTCATCACCTAACTCAGCAAACAGTTCAGTACTGCAGTTAACTGGCAACTGACACAGTGAGTAGCTTCTTATTTCTTGTCAAATGTATAAAGAGTAGACTATGGAGCAAGGGGAAAAGGTTTTGTGGTCTGATGAGTCCAGATAGATCGTATTTCAGAGTAATGGGAGCATCAAGTAAGAAGAGTGGTGGACTAAGTAAATGGTAAATGGACTGTATTTATAGAGCACTTTTCTAGTCTAGTTAACCACATATAACACTTTTACATTACAAGCTACATTCACCCATTCATCTACCAAACACACAATACAGTTCTTAGTCTAGTAAGTGTCACAGGCTACACAATGCTTTTTTCTCTATCCCTATACGAATTCTGGAGCAGTACGGGTCTCCCACACAAGATCTTGGTGAAAAATGAGCACAATTGTGCTGCGACATTGCATAAACTTATCAAAATGATGCAAATATGTGCTGCAATCAAAGCTAAAAGTGGTCCAACAAAGTATTAGGGTGTGGGACTCTGACTTTAAGCGGACGGCGCATAGTGACTTAGATCTTCACACCTGAAACAAGGGAATAAGTCCAATTCAAAAATCCGATCACATGAATCACAAAAGCGAACGTGTGGAGCTATTAGTTTAATTCAAAAACCAATGTAGCAGACTCCCCAAGTCGGGCTCCCAAGAGTTTTTGTGAAGCCCTCGTGCCCGCTAGTCCTCGGTGAATAATAAATTGTAACTAATGATAATGATAAGATTGAAAAGAAATAAGCACGATTGCAAACTCTGTGAATTTGAAGGTATTTCGAAATGGTGGTCATTCAACTGACAATGACCAACAAAAAGAAAGATTACCTTTTTATACACGGATTTGACCACTAATGCATTGTGCTCATTAAATGCAACTCTGCACTGATGCTTCCAAGTAACACAACTCTTTCAGATTGCTCAGTCTCAATAAGGTGCATACTGAAGCCAAGTATGCTTTTAGCTCTCAGTATTGACTCTTTCCATGCCAGTACTCAGCCAAATGAGTTTTTCAGCAATTGTAATACTTTTTTTTTTTTTTGTTTGTTTTGTTAGACATGGGCGAATATCAAACTTGTGTGATTACTGAGGCTGTCACTGGGGAATAAATGTTTGGCTTTGTGAGCCTTTACATATTGTTGGGATACAGGTACAGGCAGGTGTGGCAAAGAAAAGGACTTTTCCAAAAGTATAAAGCCAACACCTGGCTTAAAAAAGCAGGGAGAATGGGTACACTGACATAATGATGAAGAAGGGGCTATATTACACCCACACAAGGACTGAATCAAGAAAATCACACGGGTCGTGAGAGAATAAAGAGAACAGAACAAATCTAATACTTACATTTGTGAAATTTTTCGGGGATTGATAAAAAAGGCCGATAACAAAATCTATCTTCAACAAATGCTTTAAATAGCAGAGGTGGGTTCTTGGTGGGAGGGGAGGACATGAAACATGCAACACTTTTACATTAGCTGACATTTTATCCTAAAAAGTGCAATAAAGAGTAAAATATAAATAGACGCTATTCATCACAAAAAAGTGCTTTGGAATGCAGCACTTTTTGTTTTTGAGTTCTTGTTGTTCCTACTGTTTTTTTCCCCTCTCAACAGTAAGTTCCCTCCCTTGGCTCCAGGCAGCTCATTTTTCCTCTCTCCTTACTGGAGCAAGGAATATTGATGCGTGCCAGAAACTACTGCATTCTGTCAATAACAGAGAGCAGAATGTAGGGGGAAAAAAATTAATTATGAACACATGAGTATCCTGATAACCTGAGACTAGCTGCTGTAGGGACAGATCTGTCAGTTTTCACAGCTATATATTATATAGCTTACATCCCAAGCCACCACACCAGCACATAAGCAGTCCATGCGAGCGGTCCAAATAGGTGAAGGTTTCAGGTCTGTATTGTTAAACCATAATTGAGGCTTTTCGATTAAAGCAGGGCAGTGAGAGGACTTTTTGATCTGTTGCTCAAACCCACATAATGCATATGTGCAGGAAAAGCTGTGATAATTTCACTGGGATGAGACTACTGTTTTACACGGCACAGAAAACATTAATAAAAAAACCCGGCAGGTGCTTACATTTACATACACAAGAGAGTCATTAGTTGAATTTAATTTGTCCATGCTCACAGTGTTGTACGTGCATATATAAATCAGTGCGATGATACTCAAGTTTGAAAAGTTTGATGTTAAACATTATGTCTTATGCATCAGCAGAGGTACATTTTCAAGCGTGCGAGTGTGTCTCTGCCTTTGTCTGGGTTTCTCAAAAGCAGCAGAAAATAAAACAAGCTGTTGCTAGGAGGTGTGAGAGGCGGCTGCATATGGCAGGGAAAGGCACAAGCCAGCAGGTGGGCAGAAAGCAGCTCGGGCAGGAGAGACATGGGGCCAATTGGAGTAGCTGCCGACAAGAGCTGAGTCGGTGCTTAGTGGACATCATGGGAGAGATGGGAATAAACATTATGAGTGTTTACGGGGAAAACAAAATGCGTGTACATGCAGTATACGTTTTAGATCAATAGCACACTATACATACCTGATGATGATACATTCAGCACAGATTTGACCTTTTCTAAGAAGTCAAACGTTGTAATATATGATAAAATATGAAAATATAAAGATTACAAAACTGTACATTTTTCCCATGGTGATTAGGGGTGTAAGTTCCCTGGTTACCGTTTCTCAGTGCTCATCTTCCCTTTCCCCTAACCTGTGCCGGTTGGGAGAGTCTTCTTCCCCAATTCTGATTCAGTGCAACATCAACCACCCTGGATGCACAGTTCTTCGCAACGCACCCTGTGGCAAATATGACAGCCTGTAAATGCTTTTTACAGTCGGCTACAGTGAGAGTCAAATATGGATTTGGTTGACAATATCTACAAGTTAAGATGTGAATTAAGTGCCACATGTAAGAAGCTAACATTAAAGCAGTACATTAAAGCACTTCTGCTCTTTGTTCATAATAACAGTATTACACCTACAGATTATGAGTACAACTGTGTAACTACATAAGCACTGAATAAAAGGCAAGCCTACAGGAAGGCAAGGAATCTGTGAAATATTTCACTGAAATAATGGAGTCTTTGAGTCTGATGTTGTTATTCTGAAGAGTGTGGAAGCCAGAAACATTGGACAAAGAAGCAGGGTTCTTAAGTGTTCCCTCCTACGGCGATGCTCTCGATTTGCCCGTGACCCTTTGTGCAGAGCGAGCGCGCAGCACTGTCCGTGGTGCTGAAGTCTATCACACCTTTGCGAACATCCTTGACAACCATGAGTTACAATAACATTGAAGGCTTTCGGGAATATAGGCATGCATTGCCATTTAGGCAGCTTTGCAGTTCAGTGTGATATACCGTGATTTTGTATATTTTTTTGTTTTAGATGGGGAAAGCTTTGCTCTGTGATTCTCTAAACTAAGAGCATTCTTACTGTCTACTGCGGGTAACACACAGACTACCTAAAAGTACTTCACACAAACCCACTTGAAAAAACTTAATATCCCTTGAGTGGCATAGAGTGTGTATAGTAGCTACTCTTTGCATTTGATTGGGACTGATCATATACGCTTACTGCATCATTGTAGTTCAGTTTATGCAGATTATGCTTCTGCCAGAAACATATGATGCATCACTTCCTTTGCACTTATTTTGAATTCATTATATTGAAGACTTTACTGCAGGTCTTAGCGAGCTGTGTGCATAATGTTCAACTCTCAATGAATTTCTGTAACTCAACCCGTTTCTCAAGGAAGATGCATTCAGGTGCAGATAATTCAAAGAAGATGATATATCTTACAAGATGGAAAATTTGTCTGTCTACATGCCAGAAAGGACCACATGTATGTGACTTCTTCCTTTTTATTGAAGCTGCTACATGGGAAAGAAAACCACAAAATTATTCAATACATTGTGGGTTGTGGGTAGAGGAGGAGAGCAGCCACATAGCTTTTATCCAGGGTCTTGCTTCCTTACTGACTGTGCATTTCTATTGTTATGTACGTTTTCCAGCTATGGCTGAGGTCACCTACGGCTTCTGCACAAAAAGCTTCAGCTATGCTGAACACACTTGCATATATTACATGCCTAACATTCATACATAAATCCTTAATCCTCTCTGAAAGACGTACAGTGTTCACTATCCTCCACAGTCTCAATGTTGGCACGCTATAGTGCTACAACCTGCTCTTATCCAAGGACCTTATTAAGTACTTAAGAAGGGTCTTATGCTTGGGGTCTCGCCTCTGGAGTCCTGATTAGACTAATAAAGCATATCCACGAGCATGTACCACACATTGATTTGGCCAATTAAGAAGGTGACAAACCCTGGACATATTCTCTTTGCAGACACTCTGAATCTCATACGATGCTAATCATGCAGGGGAGAAATTTTAGACCCGACATGAAGATTTTGAGACTGGTCTTGTTACAGCAATGTGTCACGACTCCATTATCCTTTTGTGACGTTTTACCACTAAGAACAGAATAACAAAATTTCCTGTACATCTTTAGGTGATGGTGCGTAGAATTAAACATATTTACATTCAGCCACTTAAACCGTCAATGTTTTATCTTCTAATCGGGTACTTAGAAGCTAGCTTTTCCTGAGACATTTTAGTTAAAGTCACTAGGTTTTCTCAGTCAAAAACTAACAATATTTGTAATTAATCAGCATATGATGTGCTAAAAAAGTTACAAACAACAATTGTTCCAGAGTGTTTTAGAGAGTTTTCCTCATTGTTTAACTACAGGCAGTCATTTCTGAGAAGAAAACAAACACCAGAGTGAGTATTGATCCCAAGCACTGAGCTGATATTGTGGAATACAAAAGCATATGTGGCAAACAGGTTCAAGTAGATTGAAGTAAGATTTCAAAAAAAAAACAAAAAAAAAAAAAAACAATGATACAAATTATCTGGTTTCTCAAGATATTACAATTACAGCAATAATACTTTTTAGTTAAAACCGAAAACATGGCGAGCTTAGTGTCACAATCACTGGGTTTTGGTGAGGTATCATAAAAGCTACTGATGGACTATAAAAAGGTCAACCAATCTAGATGAAGTGGAACTGCCAATCTGTTGCCTGAAACTTTAACGTATTGTTGCTTTTATTTTCATTTGCTGTTCTTTAAAACTAAGGCACATGGTTTTTGCTTCAGCTTCCGATCTGTCTCAGTCTCGTTACGTTCTACTCTGCAGTGAAAAGTTTCAAATGCTCATGTCAAGACCCAAATTTGAGGTGATATTCACTTGTTAGACTCCCAGTTCCAGCAGCATCAAGGCTTTTGTACCTTTTATTGGCATGACTATGAGAAAGAGGTGTTACAAAGTTGCTATGAGATATGGATACGTGAAACTATTTGGTAGACCATAGCCAATATCTTCTCTTTTCATACACTGTTCCTTTGAGGTCTATCCGCAGATCTACAGGTCTATCTCAATTTTATTGTGTTGTTACTTTAATTTCCAGTCCAATTTTAGTCAGATTTAGGCAAAAAAGTCCCTGATTAAGTTCAAGCACCAAAACTAATTTAAAATAAAGAAACATATGGCTTTGCCAGCCTGAAAACAAAAAAACAGCAACAGAATTTGATTTTTGCTCTCCTCTGAATGACTGGAGCTTTAACCTTCTCACACAGGCAGAAATATTGTCTTCATCGCCTGGAGCAAAACTTGTCACCCTCCTAACTAAGTCCACGGAGAAGAAGCTTGTGTTTCTTTCCATCACTCTGGAGCAGAAGAAGTTTTACTCATTTCAGGTATGTTTCTGTGAGACCAGCAAAAGCTCCATGATTAATAATCTGTATTGGTCACCTAAAACGCCTGCCGATTAACCACACTTAAAAGCTCAGAGTTTGACAACCTGCTTGAAGTCTTGAAGAGTGTGAGAGAAATCTTTATTCAGGGCACGATCATTTTTTCTTTTTTAACCTTGGTTGACGGTGACATAAATCACTTTCTTAGTGAGAGCTTACATTCCACCTTGAGAGCACCTACAGCCTTTTTCTTTTTTTCTTTTTTTTTTAAATGCTTTTTTTTTTTTTTTTATCAGTATTAATGGTTCTCCCAACACTTAGCCAAAGCTATTTCACACTTGGTTAAGTGCAGTATGAGAACGTCTCCTTGGCTGTATATTTAGCAGGTCTTCCTAAATATTTTTGAGTTCCCTAATCGCTAGGCAAAAGCTACTACTAACACGCTATAAAAGCTCACTAAAGTAATTCATTTTCATTTCCCATACAGACCATTTCTGTACTAAGGTAGCATGCTGCCCATTGTAACACTGTCTGAGAATCCTAATTGGTAAATGTTCGATAACGTTGAGCAGTCCTGCCTCTTTTTTTTTTTTTTTGTTCTGGTTGAACACGTGTACAAACCCACAAACGCAACCTCCCTGCAGTGGACCCTTAAGAATCACTGCTTTCCAGTGATGCTCAAAATGCTGAAGCAACTTTTACAAGAAGGGCACAGAACCCGTGGATTGGACTCTTAATAAAGACACTTCTAAGAGAGCTGGCTCAAAAATAACAGTTGAACACGATTTCACAGCATAGCCTTAAATTGATACTTTCCAAGGCAGAAGGTTTACAGATTCACAACTGTTAAAACTTATTAAAAAAGCTAGACTTCATCCCTCACCCAGTGTGGCTTTAACAGAAGCACAATTTCTACCTTCCCCCCTTCCAGGACTTGAACAGATTGAGGGAATGTGGGTCAATATCCACACAGCATAGACTGTCTTCTTTCTTAACCCCTCAAACGTTTACTCTCTTCATCCATCTGGATCTGCCTCAGTCATCTTATATGAAAAAAATAAAAACACAGTTTTGTTATGGTCTACAGTTAGCACATACATTTGTCCACACATGCTAACAGGAGCACAGAAAGGGAGGCTCTGTGCCAGATGGAAACCATTTGCTATTCAATTCCCATTAATAAATGGTACATTCAGTTTGGCAGCTAGGTCATAGCCTTGGTTGGAGCAATGCTAGCAGTGGCTGTATGTGCATAAAGTGATGTTATAATATAAAATAAGGCCAGGAACTTACCCTCCTTAAGAAAGCATTCTAAATTGCAGAGGTGTGAAGTACAAAGAAGCTAATGCATTTTACATCAGATGAGGTTAAAATACATAAACATATTGGTGTGAAACCTTTTGAGGGCAGTAAGGCCAATAAAAAGCAATGCAATCCCTGCCCCTTAAAAAGTAGAAGTAAAAGAAATGCAACAGTCCTATAAAAATGTAGATTTTTTTGTTTATACAAATCCTGCTAACCATTATTATAACGCCCAAAAGAATGCTTTGCATAACACACCTAAACATAATGCATAAAATAGGTCTTCCTGGATGGCTTGCACTCTTTTTATATCTAACAATGCATGAAATAGAGTTTCTGCTCAATTCATTTCAGCAAGAAAAAAAAATGTCTATTGGACTTTATAATCTAGGGAATCGCATACAGCATTATTCTGGAAAAAGGGAGACTGAGTGCAAGTAGTGGCAGACAATTACAAAAACAAACACACACTGGCCATCTAGGCTTAAAGTATTTCTAATTTCACAGATGTGATCAACCTTGCTGGTAGTCTCTTTCTCTTCCTGTGTGTGATAAAACCCCTCACTCTCCTTCTGGATGTCTATGACAGTGATGATGAAGTGTTAAACAGTCTCTGCTCCACACTTTATCACTCCGTCGTCTTGATGATTCGGAGACTCTCCTAGGCAGCGGTACAGAGCTTACAGCACACCACCGGACCATGAAACTGCCAAGCTCGCCCTTAAAGCTGCTGCTCTACCCTTGAGAAAACACTCTGACCGGAGTAATTTAGGGATATAAAATTTGACTTCAATAAGGGTAGAGGGTGGTCTCACTATAATGATGACAAACATTACTTTGACAGAAATGATGATCAACAGCTTTGTAACAGGGATATCAAATGCTGTAGAGACTCCCACTAACATTAAGCGCCATTGTTGACTATATTGAACCGAACTGTTCATTTGCCATGAAGGTCAATTGAAAAAACTCTAATGGAACTGTTGAAGCTCTCCTCCCTCTTTGCCAATGGCCTACTAGCATTACCTTTAAGTGTGACTGCACGTGTAATCTGTCAAATGGCCCTCTCACGGTGAGTCACTGGCTGAAAGCAGTGATTCAGCCCAAGCCTCTGAAAAAGCTAGTGATTAAACGGGAAGTGTGACATAACTCTTGTTTAATGGTAGAAAAACAGTGAGTTGGCAAACATCCTGGTTCACGGAACATGAGCTCCATTTCCCCACCGATGCCGCTGGGAAAAGGTCAGTGTGACTTTGAATCATTTCACCTGTAAGAATTAAACGGCAGAGGGGGCTAATCTGTGTTTTTTTATCTGTTTAAATACCCCCATGTGTAGTATTTGTTAAAATAGGTCAAAGGTTGTCATCAAAGCTCGGTAAAAATATTCAAAAATAAGTCAATAGCCGTGACATTCTTTATCTATGTGCAGCGTTGCTTATCTCGATGCACCAGCACTTCACATGTAAATCAGCTCGATAGGAGAAAAAAACTAAATCAATAATATGCATCGGAGCATTGGCCTCTCACAAACTTGACCCAAGGGCAAAATAAGACTTTTTACACATAAACAATTTCTAAAATATTACAGCTACAGGCGCATAGTCAAAGTAATGATACTGAGGAACCTAATACATAAACACTCACAATATCTGGCTACTGATGAAATTCCACGCAAGCCTAGGATGGCACAAGACAGAAGAGATTATTTTGAGGGAAGAGGTTTGCACTGAAAGCAGAAGCAATGTGGATTTCGGGCTACGCCAGCAGTTTTAACGTGACAGTCTCACTAAACCTTGATAAATACCCTTCCCCCGATGTCAGTTGTGTACATAATACAACCAAGTCAAAGTCACTTCACCGTCCATCTGACAACTGTGCCTTTAAGAAAAAGCAGAGCAAAGTGTATGACAAACAAGAAAAAGAAAAGAAAAGAAAAGAAAAAAAAAATGACAATGCCTAGGGCTCTTCTCTACTCGACCAAAAAGGGACAACAACGCAGCGACTTATTGGGAATGATCGACTTTTCCCTTAGAGGATGCAATGAATAATTCTCTTTTACCGGGAGAGGAAAAAACTCCCCCAGGGTATTGAACCAAATCGTCTTTTCTCTCTTCATTAGAAAAAAAAAAAAAAGTCTACAAAGTCTTATCAGCATTCTGCATTCTCTGCCAGTAGAGCTCAGATAATTGATTATGTTTAGGAGGTTCACTATTGGATATGCTACGCCTTAGTAGTGGAAAGAGATATAGCAGAAAATGAAGTTTACCTTCCCAGGGCACAGTCCAACGGAGATTTTCCAACCTCAGAGGATACTGTAAAATTGAAGTAAGATTTATTCAGAAGTGTTTCCAATTGGACACGCTGTGCCCCCTATTTCCTTCTTTGAATGACAGAATTTTGAAAAAAGTTTTTATATCTGTACAAGCTCCAGTTAATTGGCCAAGCTGAGCCGCTCAGTGGCATTGCTATTCCTTCACCATCCAAAAAAAAAAGAAGGCACGTGCACTTTCTGTTTGGCAGATTTTACTTTATAATTACACTGGTCAGTCGTCTTACCACTAATGCACTTTTACAACAGGAGGAGGCAATTAAACATGCAAACCGAGCCGCTGAGAAATTTCTCACGTGTTGCAGCCATGTCCGAACGTCTTGCCGTACGAAATACGAGGTGAGTTTTTATTATGTGGCATAATTACTTTGTTTTTGTTTGACCGTCTCCCATCAGCTCATATTCTCGCCACTCAAATCTCAAGTCAAGGACGTGTAGTTGCTGGTCTTTACCATGCTGCAAGAAGGGTCCCTATTAAAAAAAAAAAAGCTTTTCTAAAGGCTTACAAAACCATGGCCTCCCTACACCAGAGTACTTTGTTACTCTAGAAAGTGTCAAACTCTGTGCACTGCATGTGGACGGTGTTGACAGAGGAATCCACTTGTTTTGACAAGAGCTCCACTGACATGAAAAAAAAAAAATACTTACAGCATTCCAAGCAAAACCTCAACAGGCGAGATACTACTTCACTTTGCTTCTGATTGTATCTGGTTAAGAGATGCTGCTTAAAAAAAAATAAATTAAAATCACACCAACCTTAACTTCATTTCACGATCCTAAGCTGCATGATCAACATGTGGCCGTTTACAGAGTTCTATTCAGCAACGGTAGTTTAATTCTTGACACCGTTCCTGAACATTTACTACAAACTTAACTGTGGAGGAGGAAATACAAAAGTGAGAGTACACGAAGGGTAAAACCCTTTAACTTTGACGCATTCCTAAAGTTTCTTTTGAGATAATTGTTTGCAGTCCAGAGAATTAAGGGCTCTTTTGTATGAAATATCATAAACATGAGAACAGTGTTTTTGTTGGCTTGTATCCGTGTGTCATCGTCAATGATTTATTTTGGTGTAGGTGGTGCAGAGTATTAATTATAGACAATATATATATATATATATATATATATATATATATATATATATATATATATATATATATATATATATACACACATACAGAATCTAGATATAGAATCGGTTTAGAATCTAAGTGTACAGGAGTCTAGCACTAAGTGCGTTGAATAAATGCCGACAATACGTATCATTTTAAAACAGAGCAAGGCAGGATCCTCATTTCATTTCTGACCATCATTTCTGAACTGCATTTGGGGAAATCCCTTGAAAGATAGTGTAGCACGTCAAACTTTGCAACTTTTTGTTATCCCTCGGTTGTATTAAAGTTGTAATAAGTTCCATTTTAGTGTCCAAGAAGACCAAGGAGAAGAAGAAGAAGAAGAAGAAGAGTGTCACTGATCTGTCTTGGACAGTACGTTCATGATGTGAACCGTCCAGCAGCTCAAGTTCACTGGATGCAAACGTGTTAAATCTAAGACTGGTCAACTCTGACCCATCACGAGGCCAAAACATGGCTGATCCAAGTCACTGCCCTCTTCAGGCGAAAGTTACACTTCCTTTAATATTTGCAATAGATTTGAACCTAAAGCACAAGTCAGGGCGTGACATCTTTTATGACTCATATTACGAGAGGAATAACTCACCCCATTCATCACAACATGAAATTAGAGGTGTCACAGCCTTTATCATCAAATTCTTTGTGAGAGTAACGTGATCCATTTTTGTTGCATTGTAAACCAACACGTTGCTCCTCTGTGGGATTTCTGGAGAAGGCAAATGCTCAGAGTGCTTGCCGTTAAGCCACAACTGGCGTTGCCATTACTAAAATGCAGGTGTAAACAAACAAGTGTAGTCTTCTCCTACTGTTCCATCCTTCTACCCACAGGCACTTAAATCCCATGATAACGTACACCCATCTAAACAATATAAATTGCCCACTCTCTTTGATTGCTGCTGATGGGCTGACATCTCAGGGCACCCAAACTGCAATCCTCTGTGTTGGTCGAGAAATTGTGGTTTCACTTCATAGCCTATGGAGTAAGTTTTGGACTTTTTCCAAACAGTTTCAGATGAAAAACCTCCAAGAGAAACGTTCTAACTGCAGCAGCCTTTCTTTATAGTTGGATACGTCCTCCATTTGCAAATGTTTCTTTTATCACAATCCACAGAGGGACCTTGGGAGATGAAGGGGCTATTAGGGAAATAAATAAGAACCTGTACAGACACTTAGCTTGATCAAGACCAAGCATTAAATAATTACTGTAATTCACTTTGGTTTCTTTTAAGCTGTGCAACGATTTTCCCCCGTTTCCCTCCTGCCTAAAATTGATCTCATGAGGAGGGCTAAACAAACGACCTCTAAATTAATTGGGATTCACTCCACCCAAAAGTAGTGCATCCATCTTTGCAAGAATTGCAGATAAGCTATTAAAGTAGTGAAGACATAAGAGTGCAAAAAAAATATATATATTTCCTCTTTTTTTAAAAAGGCTGCTACAAGCTTTGCATCAGCCTGTATTCAGGCAGAATTGTTGCAGTGGAATTGACGGTGACTGGTACATTGAGAGAACTAAACCCACATCGAGTGAATTGGAAATACCACCTTGTCCTTCTCCTCTAAGGGAGATAGAAAAAGAATGAGGAGAAAAAAAAATGTTTGAGTGCACACATTTTTCTTCCAGCTCTGTCTGTGTGTGTGTGACTGCATCAGTGCTGAGGTCAGTGAGCTGTAAAATCGACCAAATGTCGGGAAGAGATGAAAGAAGTAAAGAAACAAAAGACACTACAAGTAGCCAAATCTGTGGCGGACATCAGGGTACATGACACAAAGTTAATCTTGACAGCTGTGTCCAGGCAAGTTTAGGGGCCAAATCCTCTCTGAATCAAATCAAATTATCTTTGTAACGTAGGTGACGATCGCCATCCATCTTCCAGAGCTAGTGTCCAGAGGCAGAGGCAAAGCCATGAAGTGCACAGTAATCACAGTGGTACAATTTTACTCCCACTCCCGGTTGTGCTTCAAAGAACCTGTGCTCCCTTTGAAGTGGGAGAGCTGCCCGCTCAGAGAGGAAGGTATGCGTCTTTCCATAGGCTAATGAATCAAATTCTTCTCCTAATTATCTCTCTGCATGATGGGAAATTGCCAAACATTACAATTCCACAGACTTTTTTTCAGCATGAGTGATGGCAAATGTGAGCACAGAGATTCTGGAGGTGTTTGACTTCAGTCCATTAAAGCAATTTCACAGTCCACTCTATTAATGTGCAGAGGAGGAAGAAAACCCACATGAGACATTAACCCTACACCAGGAGCAATGCTTGTGACTAGCAGAGAGACAATGCTGACATGCAATCATTATCAAACCAGAAACAAAACCATTTTTTTATAGATTCTAATAAGAAAACAATTAAAATACCAATTTCCATGCAGTGTAGCATCTTTAACTTACAAGATAACTTCATATAATGATGACCTGGCTTTTGTGGGGGTTGATGCTACACATACTAATAGATCAATTAGAGAGATCATTTCCAGATGAGCTTGACTAATACAGTAAATATACGTTATTGAAGGTAATTACAGCTTTGAAGGAGCAAGACCGCTGATCCCCCACAGCCACAGGATGAGATCGGTTGCTCTTTAAAGTGATTTACTATGTAGGCTACAAAATTACAGAGATGCAATCAGACATCTAATATAAAGTATGGAAAATACAGGTGTTACAGCCATGTATCGAGGAATTTTATACTTCAACTATATTTCATGATGGTATATATATATATAGTCAGTATATTGTGACACCCCAAATCTGGATGTTACTTTTAGTGTTTATTCCTGCTTTTAGCTTTACTTTACTTTTACTTTATTTATTTACTATGTTTCAGTATGAATAGGGTTTCAGTTTCTACAAGCAGTGTGAGCAGAAATACTCACATTTAGAAGCATGCAGATTAATCAAACGTGCTTTTTGCATCTTCAAGCCAACTGTTTTGGTGTCTATGTTGCAAAGTTTGTGTCTCTTCAACTGTGTTTCTGACAGCTGCTTTCAGCTAAAGAGCTGTGATTAACCCGATAGTAATTTATCAAGGTAAAACCATATGGAATTTAACAAATAGCTAGCAACTAGCCTCTATAATTGCAAATGTAGCTTCTAATGAGTGTGATTGTCTGGTTGTCAGGCACAAATTACTCTAAAATGAATGCTCTGTGTTGATGTCTATATTTGATATGTGTTTGAATAATCAAATGTTTGATAACGTATTAGCAAAAGGGGATTCAGTAACTTAATCAGGCTTCAATCTGGTTGTTGCATTTATCTTTACACATGTACAGTACTTGTTGGATTAAGTTTCTGATTCTGGAGCCTCTTACATAAAACCATGAGGCAACGCCAATCCTCTTGCATTTACCTGCAATTTGTGTGAATGACAAGAAAGTGAAATGGAATGTTAGCAGCATTTGCGATCTGTGTAAAGAGTGCTGACAAACCACTTCTACAAAACAATCCCCAGCTTGACAGTTAGAATAGTGCAGCCCTTAAACCTTGAAGGCTGCAGTGTTAACACATGGTTACTCTTAGATTACTAGAGGCCACTTTGGGTCAAATTTTCATAGCTTGGAAAATGACACATGTTCCCATATGTTGTTTAAGATGTTTTCTAATAGCTTGTCCCTGAAAGCACAGCATGTTCTCAATCAGGGCCTGCTCATCAATCCACAGTATGTTGGCCCACTTCCACTTAAAGTCCAGGAGCTCTCACAGACATGCCAATCCTTATCACTGTCAGAGTGAATCTAATTTTTTCTTGAAAGGATAAAGTTTGACCTCTAATATGCAATAGTTTGGCTTACGTATATATGATTCACAACCCAACAGCACAAACCACAGGTGAGAGCAACTGCTGCCAGCTGCCCCTTAACAGTCTGTCAATCCTGAAATATAGCACCCCTCTTTCTCTCCTTCATCCTTTCCTGCTCTTTCCACCTTTCCATTCAAGGCTCAGAGTCCAAATTCCGATCTATGTTTCATGAGAGATGACCTGCTCAATGGGTGTCTAGAGAAGGTGACTGTGGTCTGGAATGAAATGATAAACAATAGGAGAGAAGTTATGGATGGGGACCAGCTCATTTATGACTGCAGTCTATGACAGTAAATATAAAGTATTCCCACAGAGAAGGCAGCCTTTGGCAGCTTTACAGATACTCCAGCTTTACAGACTTCTGCTGAGATGTGTTTGGACAATCGTACTGTATTTGTGGCCTTAAATATGGCCTTATAAGAGGATATGGCAGACAGGTTTTATAAACTTCCCACTGTCTGCTGGGTAATTGTTACTGCAATTCAATATCAGCAGAGAAGGCCACTCTGTGCTGACAGAGCAGCACGGTGCAAAAACACAAACCCTGGCAAACGTACACAAGACTGTCATATTTACGGCTCGATTCACTCTAAGCCATAATGTTTGGATTTCGCCTTGAAAGGTGAAACAGATAAGACTACCGTTAAAACGGATAAATTATCAACCATCAGGATATAATATATAATAGGTGGCTCTTGTCTTAACAAATAGTTTCTGCAATATGGCCTTAAAGCAAGATTTCCAAAAACAGATCATCATTTAATATGATCCAAAAAGCATCATATTAAAAGTAGGTAAGGTTTGTGTTTGTGTCCCAAAAATCATTTGTTCATACAGTCCAGATGGGTTGTGGGCTGATGTATGCAATTAGTGTCTGTGTTTTCATGAAAAAAGGAGTGTAACAGCACTAGCATCAGTAGTCCTCTTTATAAAATATTACATTTTTGCTCCATCAAAGATGAGATATTTAATGTGACGCCTCTTTCAAATGAATTGAGGTGTAAGCTAACTATCAAAGCCGTACTCCAAAATCAACCAAAGCTGGGACTGCTGAGATGGACAGTGGGTGTCAGTGGGAATAATCCTTTAGACTGCTGACTGGCAGGAGAGTTCAGCATGCGCCTGAATGAACTCGGTCGGCCTTCGGTGGCAGACGGACGGAAAGGTGGTTAAGAGGACAGTTTCAATCTCACCCAGTGCAATGAAGTCAGACATTTCTGCAGGGATTGGTGTCTTTTATTTGCCACCATTTCCAATCTTCCCACTTTCATCATACAGTAACAAAACCATTATCTGCAGTAACAAGAAACGGGGAAATGGAAATGGTCATTTGTAAAAGGGTGTCGTCTTTATTGGTCTTTGAAGGGAAATAAAAGCAAAAAAAAATATAAAAAAAAGAGGCAAAGACCAACATTTTAAGCTTGGCTGCAGAGAAATAGTCAAGCATAAAAACAATGATACAGTCATTTTGTAAGAAAACATTTGTGTAAAAAACATTCAACTTGAGTGCAGAAAATTCATTTTTTACTAAGACGTTATGTACCAATCTACGAGTGCTTTTCAGAGTAACCTTGTTCTGACTGACTCACTCTCTTTGTAGGAGGCTGTCTCAAACTCTAAACATTTACAAGCTCCAGGAATTTGTTATGCCTTGGCACAAAATGTAGATCTATCAATTTGCCGTATCAAACCATTAGTCCTCAGTCTTTCCGCTCGTAAAACAGAAAAATAAAGACTAAAATCTTCCGATAAATCAATCTCCGCTTTGTTTTGCTTCTCTAACTTTGTTTTCAAGTGTGATATAGACTCATTTTTAAGCTTTAGGACTGCTGGAGTACCTTTTCTTTTCCTTCCCAGCCCTCAGGGGCAGTACAATGCATCATTATGTGCATCAGAAAAAAACTAATTTGGAGGGGGGGCATTCCTGCTCATGGCTAAAAGAACACATTTGAATTCAATTAAGACTGTAATCGGAGCACACGTAGAACTCATTGTTATAATTGGACACATTATGAATATCGGCTCTGATAATCAGCATGGCTAATAATTAGTCAAGCCCTAATTTGTAAAATACACGGTTACTAAATAATGCTGTCACAATCCAAATTCACTGCGTGAGTAAACAGAAGGCAAGTGGGTTTCCAGTCACGGAGAAAGGATATGCCCTTAATAAATCCGAGAATTTTTAAAAATTTCATTGTGATTTGCAGCTGAATCTAAAGGACACATTTTTTACTGAAACCCAGATTGCTTAACATCTGTGTTCGTGGAATGGAGTGGTTTGAAATTTGTAATATTTTGTCCTGGGGGATAGAGCAGGTGGTGATGGGATTTATCTAGGGCTGCTATCTTAAAAACAGGGTGTGAATGGCGAGGCATATGAAAATGAACAATTAACATACGACAATGGATTGGATTAATGGCATCACTTACCATTCCGGCCACAACCCATCAAACACATCACCCTGATGATGGTTATGGAAATATTTCCTCACTAAAAAGCTGGATACCGTTGTGCCGATTTACTACGAAAAAACAAACATGACAAAAAAAAAGCTGAAACTAAACAGGAAATATTATTTTAAGATAAGAACGATGTCAAAAGGACAAATGTATTGAACATGGTTGGGAGTGTACTCAGTGACTTGCAGCCTCTAATGGAAGACAGAAGCTGATTAGGGTGCCAAGCAACTTGCGTTCATTCGCAAATGTTTCCATCAATAATGCTTCAGACATGAGAAAAAGAAGAAATTACAAGCTAAACCCATCCGCAAATAACAGTTCTGAGAAAAAGCGACACAAAGGCTGACAAACCATGAAAAAGCAGGCAGCAATCAAACGTTTATAGCGGAATAGTGGTGTCGATAACGTCGATGTGTCTTATTCTAGCGACACACCGACAGTAATTTCCTTCACCGATTCCAGTTTCCAATTTTTATGCCCGACTCACTGATTCAATCTTATTTTCTGAGCGAGCAATCCGCAGTCGCATCCCAAAATATTTCTGCCATTTTTCCTGAAAGGAAACAGATGGATCTTCTTAAGTGGAGAATCATATCATGACTAAACCAACATCTTTACCCTCTCCTCTTTTTTGCGCTGCCCTGTTCTGCTACGCATCGGGATCTCCATCTATCTGTTTCCTTTCTGTCTCTCTTGTGCTCCCCTCTCTTTGTGTGTCTGTAAAACACAGCTCTGCGACTCCACTGTATGCATAAGCATAAACCATCCGGCAGCTCGTGTGTGAATCTAGCTGGAGGCTTCAGTTGCATGTGAAACTTATTGCATCGTCATTGGTAATGGTTAATCGAACGAAACACCAGCCAATCGATCAGTTAATCCCCAATAAAAATAAGTATTTAAATGTTCTTAGCTTATTCACTGAAACAAGCAAAAATCTTGACTTTAACTACACTTTTACATGATTTCATTAAATCCCTGGTATCAGAAATAAAATGATCATGAATACACAATAAGCTCTTTTTTTAAAACTTACTGTAGGAGAAGGCATTTATTCAGCACTTGAGATTATCGTTAACTTTATCTTCATTTGTGCTGCGATTAATTTTTCCCTCCAATAAGCCATCCTCGGAGAGAATGTGTTTAATATGTTGTTACAACATGTTCTACATATACAAATCTTCGTCTCTCAGCACACCTAATACGATTACTCCACCACCTTCCAAGCAGCAGAAATATTAAAGATTTTCTCCAACCAGGCAAGGTGCATTAACATTTTGATAATGGCTCGAATTGATTAGATTTGCTCTAATAGAGAAGAAACAAGCATCTGTTGCTGTTTTTCCACATCACATAACAACATGTCTGTCCGTTTGAAAACTGAAGCTTCTTCCTAATAGAGGACCAGATAGATAATTGTGTAGTCTCAGCGTGGGATATGAGTTGTCTTTTGGCGTTTGACTGCTGAGTAATAAGGCTTAATGCCAACAAGCTTTATTAAGGCTGAACCCAGGATGAGATTTTAGCTTTGGGCAGATAGAGCATTGTAGCAGACTGAAATGAATCACTCCTTAAATCCCTATCTTGCTCCCTCCAGTCTTAAAGGGGTTTTTTTTTGGTTTTTTTTTACAGCAACACGGCTGCCAAGGCATCCACCCACCCGAACTGCTGCACCTTTCTACTCCTCTGAAATAAATTGGCTAAAAAACAAACTACTTCATGGATGATTTTCCTGCACCTTAAAACAGATGCACAAAAAAAAAAAAACACCCTTCCTCCTGAAATACAAAATCTAATCCTATTTGACTGTGTCATTTTTAGGACCTGTGGCAGAGCAAGAGAAGCAGTAAGCTGCTCTTGTCTTAAGGGCAGCACGAGGGGAGTAGGACACATTAATCACAAGGGCACGAGGAGGGAGCACAGAGGAGAGGATTGAGAGTGTGAGGTGGGTGGTTGAAAGGTTGTTCTGGCAGAAACTACCACCAGTTTGTCACTGCCATTGTCTCACATGCTGGAGGCACCTGAAGATCAAGCTGGCAATGATTACAGTTGGTCCTCACGATACCAGTTTGAGGGTGACTAATCTCATTACAGGAGCTGCAAAGTAAATACATGCAAATATTTCCAAATGTCACAGTCATGTAAATGCAAACATTTTCTGTCTGTTCATTGTTTTGTGTGCTGAGCGTCAGATGTTTGCAAATGTGAAATTTGCTTTAGATTCGTTTTGCTGAGAGATCAAAGCGATATTACAACACATGTTAGGAGTGTTCCCCGTTGATTTTACCAGGTATAAGTGAAGAATGTTTTCAAATTGGTTTGCAAAATCAATTAACAGTTTATAGTCCCAATCCAGCAGTTTCCCATTTGCTAACAAGTCATTTGTTTTCCTGAAGATGGTAAAAAGTGACAGGTTTTGCCCATGAAAAAAACTCTTGGCCTTAATAATGCTTGGAGCACTACTCTTCTTCCTGCTCCTCTTCCTCATCGAGAGAGGATCTATGAATATGCTAATGAGTTCCACCCACATCTCCTTTCTCTCAGCACTTCCTGTAAGTCTCCTCCGACGCGACAAAAACTTACTCTGCTCTACTCGTATTCTAAAGAACAAACAGCAATAAAAAAATTAATTATATGGGCAGCCAATTCTCACTCACAGCGTTCCGGAAGCACGGACCAACCGCTTGCACTTAGTTCATATTCGGCAATATGCCGGTACGGCTGCAAAAGTCTGTCTGCTCACTTAAAAGAGACAGTCTGCCCAGGGCAGCTGTGTGAGAAGTCTGACACCGTATGCAGCTGCCTCCCCAGGAAAAACCTGCTACTCTGTATGCTTTTTTAACCGTGTGCCACAGACAAGGTTTTCCAGAGACAGCCTGGAAGTACAGCTGGGCTGCTGACAACACTGCATGTGTTCGTTTTTGTCCGGCACACATGAATTGTGTGCAAGAATGGGACACAGGGAGAAAACATATTACAAAAACAATAGACTTACCGACACATCTGATCATACTTGTGATGTGTCACGGATAAACGGCTGGAATAGTCCTCTAATTAACTTCGGTGGCAAACTCAGCTGTTTTTTGGGTCAAATTTGTGAGCTGTTGAGAGCAGGGTCACTGCCAGTGTGAGAGCTGTCTCTACCAGGAAAAAGCACCAGACAGATAAAGCCGGCAGCTGCAGCACGTCTGCTCATACTTCCCTCCCACAGATATATAACTGAAACAGTGTCATACTTTATAGTTAAATCAGCTGCAAAATCAATTTGTTCTCTGAGAAATGAAGACTGCAGACCTGTGTTCACTCCTGTATTTTTGATGGGATACTGCAACAATCTCCAAATAAACTAAATCTACTTCGATTGTAGTTTCAGATCTTTGGATAAGAGACGAAACCTTACAGAATCGGATTCCATACTATCATAATCAAAAGCTGAACATGCCATAGCAACCAGAGGATAACAAATCAACATGCTTCACCTCTTTGCTGGTATTAGCCTCCTCTATAAGTTGCTTGAGCTCCACCCTGCAAGTTGCCAGGACTGGTTGATCACTGTTCCTTCAAACTAGTCAAAGTACAACATTTTGTCTGACTTTACCTCTTTAAGTTTGAGGGTGGTGCTCTGTTGGGTCAAAGTAGAAATCCAAAGCCGTAGTGCTGATGATGATTTTGTTTGGATATGTTTAGTAACATCAAAAAAACCATATGAACATATCAACAAAGTGAAAAAAAGTTTATTTAGGCAGAGCTGGACTTTAGGTGTTTAAAATACACAAATTAATTGACTTAAGGATAATTGGACAAAGCAAACAGGCAGATAGCAGACAGTCAAATATCTGTACTGACAGAGAGCGTTTGTCTTCAAGACAGAAAGATCATTTGCCTTGTGGAAAAGAGGCTGAGGAAAAGAGGCCTGCGTCATCAACCAGCAGTGACTTGATAAAAAGAAGTTAATTCTCTACGAGGGACTTGATAAATCTTGGGACCAATTTCTGTTTGAAATAAGAGATGATTTGGTTATCTGATGCTAATACAAATGCTGTTTTGTGCAGCTCGAAGAACCGTGAAAATAATTCCAGAGGCACTGAAAAAATAATCCCTCTCACTGCATTGATCCCTGTGGGGTGATAGCCTTTGAATAAAATGACCCTTCGCCCCCCCGTGTCTGCATGTACCAAGCTGTAATAGGAAAAAAGAAAACTGATCTAAAATCCATTAAGATGTGAGAACTCCTTGTGATAACTTGGAGGCTATTTATCTCAAGATGACTGTGGTTTCTTTGTTTCCTCAGTCCTGGGAGAGGTGTTTGAGTAGGTCCCGCTTTCTCATGCATGGCAATTCGGCTAATAGGTCTGGTGATATAAGCTTGAGGCCAACTCATGATCTAATAATGAAAGAGAAAGAGTGCCTGTTTGGGTTTTTTTTTTCTTCCATCCCCTGTTAACCAAATCCACAACCAAAAATGAAGTTCAAACTAATTTGAAACAAACTTTTTCACCTTATTAACAATCCTAATGGGCCACATAGCAATGCATTTAAATCTTCCCATCTCACCTCTGCCAACAAACCTGCTGTAGCTGACAGCACTGAACAGCAGGTATTCAGATGATGACGAACACCTGATGTTGACACGTTTATTTGGCATTTCCACTGCCTCACTGAGGGGACAAGGGGAGCAGATGAGGCAACAGATAAAACTGACTGAAAATTGGCCTCATTTTTGTTCGGATTGTACAATTTTGTTGTCCACTTTGCTCGCAAGTTCCTCCATCTTCATCGCAAACATACCTTTAGCTTATTTAACCGGGTATGCATTTGGTCAAGGCACGCTACCTCAAAAGGTTTGATGGTCCGACTCTCTTACAGACTGTTACAATTCAAACAGACACTCAAAGGTCGGTCTTGTTTTTAAATGGCTATTTGAACTTCACAGAAAAAGCCCTGGTGCTCATTAAAACAATGTTTAATTCATCTAAAATCTGAGAAAGTTATCTTTTACACAAGCCCTTTGTTAATTGTCATCAATGATGCTCTGGCAGTTTTTACTTTCAGGCATCAGCAAGTGAGGGCAAGCTATGGGCTTTCACTAATGGCATTTGGGTTTTCTAAATGAACAAATGCATGCTTAAATCTTTTGCTGATGCCAAGAAAAATGCCAACGTCTCCATGCTGTTCAATGAAAACTCCATTTGACCTTCTGGGTTTTCTTCAGTCTGGTAGTGAAATCAGGCCATCAACAACCTGTTTAATGATTCCTGCACACATCTAAATAGAGAGTCATCTCACATACTTTACAAGCACAGCTGGATAATTAATTAACATTTTCCCCATTTAGCTGCCAAGTCTAAACATCTTTTAACAGCTTTTAATGTGGTTCATCTTTAAGGTGTGTGTGTGTGTGCACTGTGGAAGAATATTTCAATTATCTACATGTGTTAAACCCTTACACACAAGGAAAAGACAGCCCTTTTAGACAAGCCACAACATTTTTGAGGGTAATAGGTGGTCTAAGACCTGTTGATTGGTGACATTTAAACTCCTTTCGTTTTAAGCTTGAGGTTCTTCGCAAATCAGATTAAACTCCTTTTTCAAAGGTTGTGCAAAACAAAAAAAGAAGGCTTAAAATGCTTTTTTTCTGTATGCTTTGTACTTCTTAACAAGAGTCTGCTGATTTTCTGGCATTTGGCTCGAGGACAGATCTAAAGATATTATTTTATCTTCCATCTTCTTCTAACAGCAAGCAATTACAATATCTTTTAATGTGTGTGATTGGTTTATTTGAGCAAATAAAGTCATACTGATCTTTCCCTAGGGAATACTATAACTAATAATAATACTAATACCACTACTAATAATAATGTTTTGTACCTCTTTACAGATTACAGCAGCCTGTAGCATGGCCAATATAAACTGTTTTCCATTGGGCTCTCAATCACAGTCTCCATGGTGACCTGGTTGCTCCTGCTGGGTTTGATACGCTGGTGGAGTGACGCTGCTCTGGTTTGACAACCTTCCTTTTTCAGCTCCTTAAATATCAAACAGATGGATGAACTTATCATGCATCGAGTTCAGTCTCCATATTCAGGAGAGATATTTTTCTTGAGCAAATCCTCACAGATAATGTCAAAAAAATTAAAACGGGTACAAATGGGAATAATTTCATACGATAATGGTGTTGCTCTACATGGTGGCAAATCTAAGAAAGAAAAAAACAACGTAAGAACATTTTAGAGACAGCAAAGGCTTTGCATCTGTACTGAGCGCAGTGCACACTGCAATATCTTGATGCAAGATGAGGAAAGCGATGATTGGCCAAAGGCTGGCATGAAACATTTAACTTCCAACATTTTCCCCACATCAAACCCACTCTCACCAAAATCATCTATTCCCCTCACTGAGAACCCCCCCTCCCTCACCTCCCCGCTGGACCATCTGTGGCTTCAGTAATGATGACGACGGCGAGACCAGGCAAGGCTTTGAAAGTCATCCGTTTGACTTCCGTGGGCCAAGATTAACAATCAGGATCTGCTGCTTAGAGCACTGCAGTTCAGTTTTAAACTACATATGAGAAAACAAGCCGTGTCATCTGCAATTCTCTCGCAATGCATCCGTTATCACTGCCGCAACAGTCCAGCGAGTGGTCAAGTCAGTATATGTGATTTCGGTTGTTAAAAAGTTTTTTGTTTCATCAAACTGAGAGTGAGAAACGCATTATATTCAGGGTTGATTTTTGCTCTTTGACCACTGCCACACACAGTGGCTAAATAATGCAACCGTTAGAGCTATGATCAATTAATCTAAATGTTAATAGAAACATATAAATACTATATTAAGGCCAGTGTTTCTGTTGTACGTTTCCCCTTTGACAACCCTGCATTTCCTCATGAGTGCGGCTCTAAAGAGGAATGACATCTGTTGTGCCTAGTTCTACTCTATACATCACTAGGCAGGACAAAAAAATAAATAAAAAAAAGTTTATTTTTAGTTCTGGAAAAGTTTATTTTCCTCAGCTAGTTATGAGAACAAATAAATTCACAATGCATCTTTCCAAAGGCAAAATGGCGTGAATATTTCACCAGGAATCAGAATTTTTGGGCACAACAAATATTTAATGTCTTGAGAAACCTGGAGAATACAGAAGTTGTTCCTGTTTCAAGATGCAGCAGCGGAAACAAAAGAAAACGCCTTTTCACTTTATATACAGCTGATATGGTGTGGTCTCAAAAAGATAAGTTTGTGTGTGCTGTGAGTTGTCAGAATAAAAGAGGCACGACCTGATGGTGCAAAGATGTCTTTGGGCCACAGTCAATGGAAGGATCCGGCCGATGGGGTGCATCATTAAAAAAGCCAATGATTGGTTCTCATAGATGAGATAACCATCTTAAGACCCTTTCGGTGAGTAGAAAAAAACCCCACTGTCAATGAAAGTTTAAAGCATATTAAGATTTCCTCAAAGCTATATAGAGGATCAAAAGGAACCCTATCTTACTACTCGTGCTGCATAGTGACACACTTCTGTTGTCCGCGTATTTGCCCAGTGTCATCATATTTTCTCTAAAAAACAAGCTTTCCGGGTTAAGTTTTTTAAATTTTCTTTTAAAATACCAGAGGATCAGAGGTACGAACAGACAACACAATAAAACATAATTACGTTGTCTGAAATGTGCTGAAAGGCCAACGGCAGTGAATCATATGTGGCAGCTCTCGGGAATGATACACTACTTGGGACAAACTCACTCTTAAATCTGCCATCAGTTCTGAAACGCAAAAAAAAAAAAAAGAGAAATTTTTATTCTTCACTTTTATCCACAGCTTGATCTCGCACAAACTGTGTCATTATATCAGACTGAGCCATCATCTCTTTTTAAGCTAATCTGAAGAAGGAAGTCACAAGCTGCCTAAGGAATCCCCGCTAAGAGAAGCTCAGACGTTTGCTTTTAACCGTGTTGCTGCAAATCACTAAAACCCTTGTCAGCTGCTCCATCTCTGTGATGCGTACAGAGTAACAAACCATGATGGTTAATTACGTGCTGCAAGGGATATGGCTTCCTTGCTAACACTGCGTCTTACAACCTGTGAAGAAGAAAAAGCAGTGATTACACATTCTCTTGCAGTTCCATCTAGAATCGTTGTTGGCATATTATGATGTTCAGTTTTTACAGATCATAGGGAGTATACTTTAACTGCACATAAGTCTCCACAAATCAAACCAAGGTGCTGTATAATGTTGAGCTGCATAATTTGTTAAGAGTGTGGGTTTTTTTTCTATTTATTTTTAAAGAGAAAGAAAGAAGTCAGACAGAAATAAATGATGATACTAGTCTGGCGCATGCATGCAGTATAAGTAATGCCTCACAGGGAAGATAAGCCAGGGTTTTGTTCGATGGCAATTACAATTACTGATTTTCCAATCTAATCTGCCACACCTATCATTCCCCACAGGAATGTGATTGAATGTGACTGATCTAAGCATCCTGGAATCGGTCTGGGATAACTTTAAGAGACAGAAGCAATTGACAGCTCAAATCCACAAAACAACTGCGGGCAAGGTCCAAGGTGGAACAAATAGCCTGTCAACTTATCTGTGTACAAATACATCCAGCGCAGTTTGAGGGGCAAAGGGTGGTCACACCAGTCATAGTTTTTCCTTTTCCTATTTACTGCACCTGCATTATGTTACTTTAAGAAAACTGTCTGTAGCATCCCTTATTTTACTTTCAGTGCTGAAAAGTCAACTTTTGCACTGCCCCATATGCTTCCATTTTCACCCCACTTGGTTGGAAATCTTCCAAGTTTCCTTTTTCTCACAATGTTGTCTTTAATTTGATGTGAAAATAACAAGAGCTTAAGGGGAGTCATCTGGGGAATAAGCTGTAAATGCAGCTAATTAGCACACCTTGTCAGCACTAGGGTGTATGAGAGCTTCCCCCTTGGAAGTGATGCATAATGGCAGTCATACAGGTAGACCACCAGCCAAATCAAGGAAGAGAAGAACACCTCTTCACCACTTCACATTAAGTTCCAACAGGGCAAGTGAGACAGTGCTGAGCCCTTGATGCGTTGATTTTTTGATGTTCTGTTCAGACTGATCGGGGTTTGCTTTCTGAGTGAGGAACATCAAAGTAGAAAAGGAAAGAGACTTTCAAATAGACTACTTTCAACACAATTCAACAAATATGTTTTTGCCGGTCAAGGCACATGGAGAGACCGCTGCATTGTAAATGGAGATATCTCATATGTTGTGATATTCAGTTTAAATTGAATTTCTTTAAACTGCACACAACACTTGAAAAAGCCTTTGGCAAAAGCATTCCCTCAGAGAAATAAACATTGTCCACAGCTATTAAAAATAATCAGAGTGCCACTTCACACTGTTACACTGTCACCCCCCTCCCCTCCCCCCCTCCTCAATAGACAAACACTGTCACCTTAAGTTATTTTAAGTCTATTCCTCATACATCATCCTGCCGCCAAAAGTGATAACTAGAGAGCCAAACTGACTGCTGAAAGCAGATACCTTTCAGTCAATTTCAGTTACGTTTACTAGAAACTTACATGCCAGCGTCTCACTTTTTTTTAGAGTCGATCATTAACAGATTAATAGGAGACGTAAGAAATTGTCCATCATGAAAAAAGTAAGTGGCAGCATGCTTACAGTGACAATGTGATGTTTGAGGTTTGGCTGCTACAGAATAATGTGGGCCTGATTGATCTCACATCTGTGAGTGTCATGGACGAGTCATACATATGGAAATGCTGTTCTTCTGAAGGTCCAAGAAGAAACCTTCTGAATGTTTGCATCAAACTTTCTGGTAATCAATGTAACTGCTGTAAAAAAAACTTCTAAAGGAAGAAGGGGTGGGATCCACAAACCCCTGTGAAACAAGTCAGTGACCGCAGTCCTGAAAGGGACTGTTGTAAAAGAATAATACACAAATATGTGTTTGAGGATATTGAGGCTTTTTTTTTTTTACATGGGACGAACCAGCAAACTGAAGGAGCGACACAGAGATTATCAACCTCAGATGAAGAAAACATACACGCTTGCAGCCTCCAAGGATAACTGTGCTGTTTTTGTTCAAGTATTGCATTGGGTTTTACTGAATGAGCTGGCATTGCTTTTCAGCACCAGTTGTACATTATCAACTAAACAGACCTCAACTTTTATTTAGTAAACACCTTGTTTTGTGAAAAACAGAAATCAGTGCAAAATTTTTTTTTTTTTAAATGCACGTAATGTGGCCTCGCGCCAACTGCCAGACCCAATTAGCGGACACTTTGATTTGTGCTTTACGACTTAATTATTTGCTGAATCCAAACTCTTAAGGAGCTCATTGTTTTTAAAGTCAGTACAAATTGAGCTCTTCTCATTAATTCTTGTCCAGTGTTTTCCCCAAACCTCACATTGCTCGTGTCTCTGACATTCTCTTTGTCCACTGTGTATACAAAGCTGTTTGCATGTTGCCAGTCCTGCCACTGGCAGATGCTGTTTTCTTAGGGTGGCTGCTGTTCAGATTGTTTTGCAGGATCGGTAATTACATACCCGAGTTTCAAGGTCAGAAGTAATGGCTTCCTTTATAAACACAACATCAACAGGCTGTGTTGTTGTCGTTTGTAAATGAAATATCATGAGAATGCTCAGGGAATGAAAGCAAAAGCAGATATTTTCAGTATTGTGTGCTGGTCCCCAAAGAGAATCATCATATTTTCAAACATGTTCCTCATTTTGACAATTAGTAATGATAGCTTTTATCTATTCATATGAATATATATGTACAGTATATATCTTGAGTATCTTTTCTTCACTTCATCTGCAATGGGAGCAAAAATGTAACCTTCCAGAATATCTGTCATCAGAGATAAATCACATCTGTATTCATCACAAGATGAGGGGCAAAATGTGAACCTGCTTATCATCCCTCATGGGCTGCTTATAAGGGTCACACTTAAAAAGTCAAAGACAGATCCTGAATGTTGAGCTAGAGAACCATGTGTAAAATATTTTTTGTATATATTTTGGGATGAATGATCATACCCAACCTATGAGAAATGCTATTTACCAGATCAAATGTGCATCACTTCTTGCCATTTCATTCAGGCCAGTCAGGAATTTACACTCAGCACTTTCCATGATGGGACCTGAGTTTTGAGTCATGGTTAGGGCTGGAAAACATTGGTCCTACAACACAACCATACAGTAACGGGTGCCATTTTTACCCCTAACATGTGCATCTTCTGCCACAAAAACTAGAGGTCACACATTCACTCAACATAATTATCGGCTGTATGTCCCTGCAGGTCCTTAGAGCTATTTGATCTTTATCATCATACTTCACAGCCATTTGTGTTCGAAGCACGTCACAGACAGAACTCGCCCCTCTGATTAAAGCTCAGGTGAAGAACCGCGCAGCTACTTCAGGGGCAAAAAAAAAAAAAAAAGAAAGAAAGAAAGAAAAAAAAAAGATAGCGGATGGAAAATGTTGGATGCTACTTTTCCTGAATAAGTTACTTTCCTCCTGAAGTGGCTGGCAAAAGAAAAGCGGAGAAACAAATTAAAGGTAACCTTACTGGGAGGGGTCAGGCATCTGCTACAATCTTCCCCCGTCAGTTTGAGGAAAGAGTCCATTTTGCATTCCGCGGCATACGTCTCCTCTGAGAAAAACATAAAGTCAAACAGCCACAGAGTGATTTCACTACCCTGACCTCTACTGGGATGATACCTTCTTAACGTGCACAATTACTGCCTTATTGACTTGCAAAACAATGCAATTCATGCAGTATCTAACGGAGGCTGAGCACAGCAGACACACCGACATGTGGGATTAGATGCTCAGTCGCTGTCGTTCTTTATTTCTACATTTGTCAGCAAAATAAGGCACCTTAGATCATTTGCATTACTTGCCTGAAATCCCAGCCAAAGCCTTATTTTTAATATATTGAAAAAAAAGTTGTTTCTTTCTTTTTAGCAAAGCAGTTGGAAAAATTATTCAAACAACATGTATACAAGTCAGCCAAAACATATTTGGAAAGTGAGAATGGTTTCCTGGTGGTATAAAATAAATGACATTATTGGAGCGTCTTTTAAATGTGCCACGCAGTGATATTGGAGAGAGTTCCAGTTGTTCTATTCGTCCAAGAAGAATAAGGGCTGTCTGTATGTTGTCATTCAAGTATAAATATAGCTACAGCAGACATAGCTGCTTTCTGCATCCATACGCTATTTAGCCATGTGCTAGCCACTGTTAGATCCCGACTGTCAGACATAGGCTCCACTTCTGCCCATCACTCGTTTCAAACACATTATTTTAAACACTGCTCCTTTTGGAAACACTTAGTGAACTTATCGTCACTAAAGAACTCAATTCAATTCAGTTTTTTTTTTAATCTATTTATATTTATTTATAACTCGTAGCCGTCTCTAGTGAAGTTATCTTTGCCATTTGGTAATTCTTAACTTCTTTACTTTTGGTGATTCTTTACTGTTGGACATCTGCTGGTGCTGGAGGTGCTGACAACAACTGTTTATGTGAGAAAGAGGGATGGTTACTTTACTCCGGTTCGAAACACTGCATTTCACTCCAGGCTTTGCTTGAGATGGTGCAGCTCTCCCCTCCATTTCAAAATACGATATAAACAACGACGGTTGGGCCGTCCACTTTAGTGACCACTAATTCCATTACTTAGGACAAATGTCAGCCAACGGCGATAGGTGCTCAATTGATCGGAGCACCTTTAACAACACATAAGAGCATCAACATTTCAGATCAAAACCACAACTTTTTTTGGAGCTCCTCTTCTTAGTAAAGCCAGACAAATCATGACTGTATTCTTATCCCTCACTCTGGGTATCTTTTTGGCCAAAGGGCATCATTTCTTTAATGGAGGAACATCAAGAAGGTCACATCCATCTGAACACTACAGAAAGACAGTTTGGGAGAGCTTAGTATACATGTGGCTGGTCCAGCTGCCACACCACAAAAGGGAATAAAACTCATTCATTACTCTTAAATCACCACAAAGAAAATACTTTGATTTCTGCTATTTTGATGTTAAAATAGTTAAAGATATAAGTCCAATTTTTTCACAATGCTGCTCAGCTATTCCTCACTCTCTTGATCACATTTAAGCGAAAGAATCTACTTCAACATGCAATCTTTCACAATGCAATTCACATCCAAAAGCGAGGCTTTGGGTACCTCCTGCATTTAACATCGACACAGCAGGATTCTGAAATAGTGTCAGTGTTCGATGAGTTGTGAATGAAAACGGGTTGCCATGACAGTCACTTAATCTCAGGAGAGAGTGGAACCTAGATCTCCCCCTTCTCATAGTGAGATTAATATAACAAACACTTTCAAAGTTAGCTTGTCACTATGCATAAAAGGATGTGCATGTCTGCCTAACATTGGCTTTGGCCGATTCAGCTTGGTGGCTGCAATCTGTTGTGTCCTGGTTATGTTTTAAATTTTAAATTTAACACAAACGATCGCTGTATGCAAAAGGCTATAATAATGGTTTTGTGAAATATTTATATGAAAGGATATGTGCTCATTTAAAGATAATGTGATGGAGGGCTGAAATATTCTAAAGCTGTTTGGTTATTTCTACAAGTGCATATGTCATTGCTTCCATGACGGTAAAGTTACGCCTTAGTGTCACTGCGCTAGCCCGGGACAATTACCAGACATCGTATTTAAAATACACAGAGAGATTTACCTGTTGCTAACAGGTTTATCTTTTGACAAGGACTCAAACGTAACAGATTCTTAAGGTCCTGCACAAATACATGAAATATTATGCGTTTAGAATTAAAAAACATGCACGTCGAACAAAACAGTGGGGGGGATTTACAGCTTGCATTTATACAGCAAATATCCTCCCTGTATGTGCTGTGACATCTACAAAGTTGCTAAGTGTAGATTAGAATAGGCAGTTTGATTGGGTAAGGATTTTTCTGTCAGGTGGAAGGAAATGTAGGTGTCTGTGCAGATGCTGGCACATCCCTTCTTTCTCTTATCCCTACACTGATTAATGGCAGAGTCTCACAGTCCTCTGACAGATCGCTGAGGCCCAGGGAAACCTCCAGAGAGGAGGCTCCCTGCCAATTACCCTCCTCAATAATGCCCGCTCAATGCCTGAATGACAGGAATCCACCCACAAGGATATAACTGAGCTGCTATTAAAACCAAAAAGTGCAGGCTTCATGATTTGTGTGGCTGCATATGGACACGTGTAGGTGGAGGGGAATAAAACTGTATTATTATTACAACACTGTTGCTACCGAGCGCAGCTTCTGCTCTGTGATTATGTATGCGCGAAAGAAGAACTCAGTCTGAAAGAAGCAGTTCAGACAGGATGAGCTAAAATGACCTTCCACGAAAAGACAACTCAAGCTTAATGTATGAGTTGATGATTTAGAAAACAAATCACTGGAAGATAACAGTGATTCTTGTGAGTCCAAACTTAGCACTGTGAGGCCATCAGGTGTATTGTATGTTCTAAAAAGAAAATGTCCCAAAGTAAGTCATGTGCAAAGAAAGATGTGAGATGTCATGCGCAAAAGCGGTTCAAACAAACTTTTTGATTGCATGTCTGGGGAGCAAGGTGTGAGCCTTCAAGGGCAGGGCACAAGGACTTTCAACAGTGCCACCTTTGGCGACCTTCCTTCTGACAGGGTGCAGATAAATGGGGCTGAAAAGAAAGATTACGAGCTTGCGGGAGATTCTGCTTCTCCCCGCTGATTTGGGCATTCATTTTAATAGGACAGTTAACACTTATCCTGAAGCTAGACCTGAAGACTCACAAGGTCCCTCATTGTACAGTCATACTCCTCTGCAAGAAAGGAAAAAGTCACCATTGTGAGCATCAAAAATGCATTACGTATGCTTCTATCTGCTCAGCATTCTCATCAGTGCCATGGCTTAGTGTCAGCATAGTGCCTTACTGACAACAGCTGTTGTCTGCAGGCTAAAGAGAAATAGGGCTATAAAGAACCAATCTGATACTTCACAATTTCCCTATGGCAGCATTAAACAGTCACCCATAATAAAAAATTTAAAAAAAAGAAAAAGAAAAGAAAAAGAAGCACACTGATAAAGAAAGAAAGCAAAAAGACAATGCATCTCATGACTTATTTAGGGTTTTGCAGGCTGTGTTAGCTATTGAAATGCCCATGCATCTGCCATTGTGATGCATATGGACATAAAAACAGGACAAAAACATAAGGGATTTAAAAAGCCAATCTCCAACTTAGTATCAGAAGCAAAAGTTTTGTTTTTGATGTCTAAGGACTTGGTGCTTAACTCTAGACTTCTTTTTCCAGCAGACAGATCGATGCTCAAACTGAAATCTCATTAATTGCTCCACTGTAGAGCTACTTACATCCTGCCTCCCTCAAAGTGGGTCCATCCAATCCTGTAGGGTCGACAGACACACTAAAAATCAATTACAAAGACACCAAAGGCATAATGTCAACCGCTCTGATGAGAAACCTCAGCAAAAAAGGTGTAATTGAAAATCATAGAGATTTGCCTTCCTCTGCCCAAAGTGTTGGCTTTACCTGTGTATGCTTCAGCACTTCCTAGCATTTTCTGCAGTACATTAGAAGGCTGCGGCTCTGTGTCTGAGTGCAACTGGGGTAAAAATCTGCTACCTATGTGAAGCTATCAAAGATAGGAGCTCCAAGTTTCCTCAAAAGTAATATATGTGTAAGCTTTAGCCAAATAAAACTGAGAACTATTCTAGGAAACTTTAAAGAACATCTTTGGTAACACAACATCTAAACTTTTTTTTTTTTTTAGTTGCGGAAACCTGTTTTCTATGTTTTTGTCTTTATTCTGCCCTTATAATTCACAAAATCAACCCAAACTCTTACAAGAGCACTTCAAGCCATTACAAGTATAGAGCCAATTAGAATGAGTCAAGTGGTGTAACAATGGGCCCCCTGTCAAATCATTTTTCTCATTTCCCCTTTTTGTTTCCCCTCAAGAAAACAGTCTGCAGGTGCTGCAGACTGTTTCACACTCTGTGCATGCTGGGAGCAACAACATCACGGGATGATTCCTGTGTATGAGGTGGAAAAATTATGGTCTTTTCAGCTCACACTTACAACACAAGGCTAATAAGAGTAAAAGCATTTTGTTTGGGTGGGAGTCCATTTGACCTGCCAAACAGGGTTATTTTCAATTTCTTTAAACTTTTTCATGACATGAGCACCCACCGGTCTCTGACCTGCAACTATTTCCTGCAAAGAAAATCAATTTGTTCTTCTGTATCAGCTTTGACTTTGGTATTCATGGTTTGTTTTCGCACTTTAACAAGAATACTATCAAAGACATTTCACTCCTTTTGCCTGTCTTTCCCTGCAATAAAACAGGCGGTGCAACAGGAGTGTGGTCCGTATTTTATTTGGACACAAAACAGAGAACACTGTGGGGGGAATATTAATGTGTTTTTCAGAGTAATGTGACATGCATGCATCTTGGCCTATGGGCTCAACTGAGCAGAAAAAGAAGAATGGAACGAGAGAAAGTATTTAATAGTCTTTTGGTTCCGACGGCTGGAAGGTGAAATGAAAATTAGTATTATCTATAATGTCCTAACAAGAAATAGGGGACAGCTAAAATGGTGCGCTGCCAGACTCAAAGTGGAGGAAAATACAAGAAAATGCACTAACTCTGCTAAAGAAATGCTTATTAAATGCGAGACATCTCAAGCCATTTAGTGGCATAAAAATGACTTACTTCTGGTTATTACATCATAGAAATTCAAAACTATCTTAAATGTCCAAATATTAATTCAACACACGTCAGCCTCTAAATGGTTCAAGCCTTACAGATGTGGCAATTAATTAGCAAATGTAATTGCTCATGTTGAATCAGTCAGTGCAAAACATGTGTAAATCACCGTTAACTGACAGCATCTCTTCTATACTCAAAATGTCAACACAAATCCACAAAGGGAGGGATTCATGGCACAAGCAATGCCACAAGTAAGATGCATCGTACAGAGGGTATCAATAGGCATGACCCTTTTCATCTCCATCCAATCCAAACCTCTCTCACACCCCAAGCACACGCACGGTCACACACTTCTCAATAGGCTTTGACGTCTTTCCCCACCCTTGCATACCCTGGAACAGAACAATGATTAGAATAAAAGGAAAAATAGGAGCGAGAGGATCAGCTTGTTTGCTTGGCTTGCCAGCCAATTGAAGTGTCTGCTTCATCTCAGCCCAATCCATTGACCTTCTGTCTCCCGTCTGCAGGAAAATAGCAAAGGTGGCATCTGAGCTCACCCACCTCAGCAGATGGTTGATGGAGCTAAGGAAGTCATCGATACCTTTAAGCCCAAACACACCAGTAGATTACAGCCAAGTGTGAAGCACAGCACCGCACCGCAGTCCACATAAACACATTTTTGATAACAGTAATAACAGATGTCAAGGGTATAATACAGCAAGTGGAAAAGAGCTATAACATGCATTCCCGTCACTACCCTAAATGACTCTGACATTTGTGCAGCTATTTCTGACTTGTGAAGCACCAGGAGCAGAAATGTAAAGTTGTGCACCTGCTGTAATCTTTGCAGGTATTAGCTGATCTCTCTGCCTTTGTTGATTTCACCCGTGTCACTCAGGATTCTGAGCAATGCCGAGCAACTATTTTTACAGTACGACGTGTCTACAGAGTGACATTTTACTGCAAAGCTTTACATAATATCAAAACCGCAGCGATCAGGCTCTGGGTTGAAACTAGACGCAACTCCTCGTGGTTGTTTACTTCTGACAACATCTGTGACACAGGACAAGAAAATGGACTTCAAGTGACTTTGTAAAGCTTTGCCATTTTTGTTCTGCTTCTTCGGTTGTACCGATGTAATGTGTCATTTGGAAAGAAAAACAACAAAACGAGGTCACATTTCTTGCTCATGTCATCATGCTTGGTCAACACATTCTCATTTCCAAGTGGTCACTTTGTAACAGAAGGTAAGGAGTCTTTCATGTCAGTTTTCAACACACTAACTGCCCCTTTATCATCATTTTTCTTTGTGCTGGAAGCTGCTCTACAGCCACATAATCTTGCCAAGTGATGTTCTGTATGCCCCGTGGGCCAGTAGTTACTGGTGGAAAAAACTGAAAACACCATTCTACAGCGCATATCGAGCAACAAGAGGCACAGAGTTCTTTACAAGTACATGCACGGAATATCACAGGACCCAAACATGGGAGTGGAGTTCAGAACCAGCCATAGGAGTGTCGGTTTTCCACTTCTATCTTATCACTAGCTCCCTCATTTTCACCTCCGTCTTTACGCTCACTGATTGCAAGACAACTTCATTAAGCTTCGAAAGAACTTGGTTAGGGTCAGGAAAACATTGCGGCTCTGAGTTAAAATGCAAAAGTGACATTTCTGCCAGTGAGAAGAGTTTAGGTAAAAGGGATTCTGATGGAACAAAGTTTCAGTGGTAGGAACTGCTTCAAATTTGCTTTCTGCTGCAGAGGAATTACACATTTGAAAAAGATGGATGCTTCGCCCGTGACATGACTTTCAAGAACCGGTGCCGAAAAGGTAACAAATATAGTCTGGTTGGTACCACAGCACTGATAAGCTAAGGAACAAACAGTGCCACTGTTGCCGATTATGTAACGAGAACTTATTTTTTCTGCTAATGATGATGAAGCAGCTGACGTTGGACAAAAACATTTGACAAATGAATATGTCTGAATTGCGTGTTCTTCAGACATGGTTCAAGCTCTCTGAGGTGTGAGATAACGCCACCAAATGTACTCTAAATGCAGCGCAATGCATCAAAAGCGGTGTCTCAGAGAGCTATTCTCTACAGCTACTCAAGGCAGCTAGCACTGGTTTTTATAAGCACTTTTTAATGTTTCCCCACTCTCGATGAGAGTCAGTTACCTGCTACAGTTTTGTCAAGGGGATAGCAACATACAGACGCCAAAGTCAAAGTCATTATTCATTTGCAGATGACAGGAAAACAGCAGAGTGTCACAGAGCTTTAATGAAGTTTGTTCTGAGAGACTTGCAGCTTCTTACTCCAACTCAGTCATGTTAGGTAAGGTATGCTCTGTAGCCAGCTGCTACTAATTGCTAATAAACTATTAAATGCTTCGTCATCAGCCAAAGTTGCACTTAGACTGAAAGCTCTCCTAATAACCACAGATGAATGAGTTTGATTTTGAACTGAAGTCCCTTAAAACTGCGTCGACATTCATAAGCAAACTCAAAACTTTCCCATCGTCACAGACATATGTCTAATAACTGTGAATGTTTTTGTGTACAAGTGAACTTGTATTTCTCTGTACAAGCTGTGTTGCTGGAAAGCATGTCAGAGGTAAATAGGCTCTGTGTATATGTCTATTGGTACATATATGTATATATTTAGGTTAATTTGTGCACAAATGTGCCTTATCTATGCAAATGGATGAAACCGTGATGAAGTTATTGAACTGTGTGCGCGCGTGTGATGCCAATATTCAAAAGGGGACCAAAGAGCAAAAGATTGTGGATCAAGGCTGGTAAAAGAGCAGACTGACGTCTTTGGAAGTGAAGCAGCAAATTCTCTGCGGTGCTCACCTCACGTTTCAAAATGCAAAACTCTGACTCACATGTCATACGAGTCATAGTCAGCTTCATAGAAAACAGAAATGTAAACATCAGGATGTGCCTGTATGCAAATGTTTTGTAAAACCGTCTTAAAAGAATTGCGTGTTTATTTTAAGTTTGTTCAGTCTTCAAACTGGAAAAAGCAACAGCTAACGAGCAGGTGAGCCATACAAAAAGTATGACTAGAGAACAGAACAAGACCTAGGACTAAACCCTGGGGCAAAGCACAAGTCAGCTAAGATGTTGAGGAGGTCAAGTTATTTTTCAGTAACAAAAAAGGTCTTGTTGAAGAAATATGAGCATGATAAATTAATAATTGAGTCCTCAATCAAAACCCAGGACTCTAAATGATAGAGGAGGACGTTAATGTAGTATAAAAGGCAACACTTAAATCTAAAAGAACTAAACCCTGCCTTCTCCAGGTGTACTCAGCAGTGGTAACCTTCCAGCAGATATGGCATGATCAAGGCACAGCTTTCCTCAGTTCTAAGAACAAGTGGATTTGTCTAAAGAGTTTCCTGGTTGGTTGAATTTGTGGAACACAGACAGGAAACAGATTCACTTACTGTTCAAGGTTCAGGCTCATGCCCGTTGAGTGTTGGAACCAAACAAATCCAAGCATTTTCACATCCGTATTGCTGGCCTGGAAAAACAAACTACATCGACTGGTGTAGATGGCCGGGTCTTTAGAGGAAGCAGAAAAAGCGCCAACTTGGTCTAACAAGAAAATCCCATAGCTTTGGTGTTATAGTGGCCACAGTGTTGAGGAAAAGAAGTCTACACTCCTTTTGCGTGAAAGCTTTTTTTTTTTTTTTTTTTAGCTTCGGGTGACATTTAGAGTGATAATACATTGTTTTTAATACTACAGAAAACATTTGGGGGGTCCGAACTTGTTTTCTTTAGCAGCAGACAAACATTTTTTGAACTGTCTGGAGAAAAAAAAAAAAAAAAAAAAGAGGTCAGAAAATTATCAAAGAAATTAAGATAACAGGCATGACTGTGAAGAACACTTCATAAAGTCGCCAAGTGTATCAAATATCAAGGTCATGCGGGAAGTGGTGCACTCCGACTCTGTTAGGGCAACCTGTAAAAAGGGGGTTGCTTTAACACGGAGACCACGTCGATGGAAATTCCTCACGTTCAAGTCCCCAAACTGTACTACATTCGAGATCTGATACGTTCACTTAATTATACAAATTATCATGGAAAACGGCTGGTACAGGGCTTGAAATCTGTTAATGTGAATAGTTAAATGTGCGGCAATAAAATTGGGAGACTTATGACGGAATCTAAACGGGGTTATTTTGGAGACAATTGATGTTAAACCGGATATTTGTCCTGTCGAACCAAAAAGAATAATATCCAATCAAAGGTTGGATAATTGCAAGGTAGTTGTTACCCAACGCTGTCCCAGAGTCAAAGGCACATCTGTGACGAGCTTAATAGAAAACAGTACTAATAGCATTAAAGTGACAAACTTCATTGACTAGTCTGAGTGATAGGGGCCAGTTGGTGTTAAATAGTTCAGTGAGGCTAATAAGCTCTGAGTTTTTTATTGATTGCAAGTCTGGTGGGACTGGTGAACAAAACATTTCCCAACAGGCCTTTGTTCCAACTGCCGTGTCTTTCAAAGTAATGTGTGTGCCAGTGGATATTGTGTTTAGCTCACTGTTGAAAAATAAAGAAAAAAAAGACAACCTTCCATGATCTATTGAGGCCATTTAGAGCTTTCAAAAATATTACTGAGCTCAGCTGTATTAAAAGTAAATAACAACATTACAACTTCTTTTTTTCCCACCCTCATCTCTGCATCCAACATATTTTTATCACCACTTGGAATAGCTACTCAGACAAATGGTAATGAAATACCTTATTTCACTTTGGTATTGATACTATCCTCATTCCCCTCCCCGGCAGACTTTCCAGAGGCTAAAATTACTCTGAATGTTTGTGTTCAGTCCCTCTTCAGACAAAGATAAATATTGCCAATCTGGCCTGGGCTGGCTCCTGCTCAGTCTGTACTTTAAGGCCACAAAGAAAAATAGAGTATATTCCCAAAGGGATCGAGGCAATAGAGCTATGTAGATGGCTATCGGGACTGTGTAAGTAACGGATGTTATATATATTTCATTGGGCTCCCCTCCCCCCAAAAAATTGTCATTTATCTCTTCAACAGAGGCCCCCATGATTGGGGGAGATGGCTTTAACCGTACAGATGTCAGGGGTGACATTTCGAGACATGCAGTTAAAATCGAATGTTAGGTCAGTCAGCACAATAGCTCAAATGTTGACAGCAGGGGGTATGCCAAGCCCCTACGAGAGTAAATCCCTCAAGTGATGAATTTTTAGAGATTGGATCCACCATATGCCAGATGGAACAAGATTATGATGCACTGTCGACTCTGACAGCATCTGGCCTTGTGCTGCCAGACACAGAATGCTAAATATGTTCACATATTGATATCTACCTGTCTACATATTCATATCAACTGAAGGACTTCATTATCCCATCTTTGACTGCAAGAATATAATATAATTTGGTGCTCCATTTCATAGAAAAGGTTCAGTAAAAATGTACTTAGACAGGTTTCGACAGATAAATATGAAGTGGGAAAGCTGACATTTTTCAGGTGCATATTGAATAATTTCAGCGAATGAAGACCGTTATACATTCAATCTTGTTACAAAATAATTGAGCGTGGGTTTTTTTTTTTATACGCATGTCAAGACGTGAATATAGTAGTGAGATCTTGGCTTCAATTGGCAGCTCCACACTTTCACAATAGTAATTAGCTCCTTGGAGACATAAACAACACAGTGTAGAAAAAGATATCATTACTACCTTATGCTTCTGTCAGGAGCATCCAGTCCCAGTTCAATAAATAAACTAAAACTTAGAATATACAGCTCACTTTTAAATGTAACAACATGTCATTATAACATCTGTCACAGTTATGAGGGCGCTTTTATCTGTCTTCTTTAGATTCAACATGAACAAATCCGTATGAATGCATATCTGTGCTCTGGGTTCCGTGTTTTCAAAAGGGAATAGAGATGCAACATAAAAACGGAAAATGCTATTTCCAAGGATTTGTTTTGCACTGTCTCTCTGATGGCTCACGTAATTCCCCAGATTAAGTTGCTGGTGCCCTGAACCCACCTTGATTCAATAAACATGAAACAGGGCCAGAAATAGATAAAGAGACAGACAATAAATTAAAAACAGAGGGAGAAATCACATCCAAGGAATACAAATAACACCATTACACTGGCTGACTCGAAGACAATAAATATATCAATATGAAAAATAGTAATTGTTGTGCTAACAAACCCGGCACAACGATTTTAAACTAAAGAGTAGCATTTTAATATTACTGTTCGTAAAAATAACAAATGGCCTCCAGCAGTGAAATGAGCGATTAACAAAGAATCTGCAGGGGAAATATAAGGCTGGATTAAGATATGTGGAGGCTATTCATTTTTTTTTTCAGATTGGCTTTCTGTCTGCTGTTCTTTGCTCTCTTAAGGGCTTAAAATGGAACAGGGCAATGAACTTGGATTTCGAACGAATGAAAATAAAATATATTGAACAAATAAAGAGAGCTTTTCAACTTAATTAATGTGGCAATATTGACCATTTTACATATTTTTTTCTGCTACTTACATACACATACACATATATACACACATATATACACACTATATACATTTATATATATATGTGTGTGTGTGTCACACATTTGCCTTTAATGTAAGGATCATTACATTTATATTTAACAATTTTTCCAGTTTTTTCACTCATGAGCAAAAGAAGCTTATACATTTACTCGAGGTGGTTTTTGTCCGTTTCGAAGAACACTTCAGAGGATTTGAGGAAATGGAAATTACTTTGCAAATTACATCTTACTTGACAAAGATTAAAATGAAAAAATTACTTACCAGCTGTTTCCGAGAGATGAGATGAGATGATACAATATCCGAGATATTTCCACAGATAGAAAGTAGTTCCTGAGGTACATCTTTCTACATATTCCTCTTGTGCATGTCCACTGCAGTATAGGTTGTATTTTATTTCCTTACCCTTTTCTACTTTGGGTTACAGCTCCAGTTCCTGTATCAGAAAAATAGGACATATTAAATTACAACCAACACAGCCTACGTTGCCACCTTCTGAAGACACAGCATAGTTTATTATCTTACACTAGTCAATGGAAACATGTCTGATTTATATTGTGGCTTTTCAAAAGATTGCTTGAGATTTGCTTTGCAAGTGAACAGAAACCCAAGTATAGAAAGACTGGCCACAGTTGTCTTCACCTTTTTGAATTTGAATAAAGTATTTTTCTATACTAATCTATTCTACATAGATGTTTACAAGCCTTTTAAGGTAAGGATTAAACACAAGGTAAGAGTATTGAGGCCAGAGAAGTGAAATTAAATACAAATCTTGAGAGCAATATTTCGACAGGTGGTTCCAAGGCTTCAGTCGCACTGGTCTAGAGTCGAGTTGGCAAACCCCCGCATCCCAAAAAGTTGGCAACCAACAACAATTGCTAGATGATCAAGATGAAAAAAAACAAACTTTTACTTGATGGATGGCAACGGGTTGCAACAGTTCTTCGAGCAGTAGACAAAGGATTAGATTAGATTAGATTAGATTCAACTTTATTGTCATTGCACAAAGTACAGGTACTGAGACAACGAAATGCAGTTAGCCTCCTGACAGTGAAGGGAAGTTGGTGAAGGATTGCCTTTCACGCTCAACCCCTTCCTCAATCGTCAGGGACCACTCAATAACTTTTAGACTACTGATTGGAGACCAAAGAAGAATTGTAGAAGGACAGTGAGCACATCTTTGTTGTTCCTCACCTGGAGAACTCATACATATATGCAACAAAGGCATGACTATGGCATGCATGGTAGCTAGTGTTGATTACAGATGTGACAGAAAAGAAGTTGCAAAAGATGTATTCTGCGATTCACTTTCTACTTCAAATTCTGTGAGACAAATTGAAAGGTGCTTCGTGATACAGATAAATAATGTAGCAAAGCTGATTGAGAGAGCAATTCAACAGTGAAAAGGTGGAATATTTTGCAATAGCCAAAACATCCACCTAGTTTAAACTAAATCATGCTGTATTTAACTAAAAGAAGAGAAAGCTAAATAAAAGAGGGACCCATGAACAACTGAAGACAGTTCTGGTAAAAGCCTGGTAAAGCATTACAAAAAAGGGAAACTCTTTTCTTTGGTCTATGAGTTCAAAATTTCCAACTGTCACCGCCTGCAAAGAATTTTCGACAAAAGATTTCTTTAAATAAAAAAAAAATGGCATTATAGTTATGATAATTTGTCAAATTACATTGAGGCCTCAAAAAAAAAAGAAGAAAAAGTAAAGAGGGGTACATTGTTAAAATTTGTTAGTCCTAACCCGCTCTCGAGGAACAGCCCCTGACTCTAAGGTGTCCTCATACCGACTCCCACCCCCTCAATTTAAGATCGATTTCCTATTGTGTGCCACTCCAAATGAATAGCTGCCGTCTGTTAAAGTGAACCCTGGACAGCACATTTAAGCCTGGCAGGCCAAACATAAAAGATCTAAAATTTGTCAAACTTTGAAGACATAAAACCGGTGGGGAAAAAAAGGTGCAAGTTCCCTAGTCCTTCCCAGCACATTAAATATCTGAAATGGCTCATCATAGAAACAGGGCCTTATTTCTAGGTTGCCCCCTTTTTGATTAGATCAATATGAACACAGTAAATGTAATGTGCCACACAAAGTGTCCGATGCGCAACCCCTCTTCAGTGCAAGGGAAAGGCATATGCCATTCCATCCAACATTTCGAACTGATTAAACACTTTCGAAAGTAATGTTTCATATAAACAAGAGACTAATAAAGATATAAATAAATACATGTAGATACCATTTTTAAAAGAAGAGGAAAAAGGCTAGCGGATATAGACAAATGACTTGCATGGTGTCGAGCAGCAAACAGTTTGTTATATTCCCCTTGGACTACATTTCTAGTTTCTTTAAATAACGGATTATAATTTTCACAGCTGAGGAAACCAATTAATTCCGGACCCTCCTAAACAATTGTGCAGACGGTTTAACTTATTCCTTACTTTGTTATTAAGGATTTACAAAAACATGGAAAAATGTACTGTTCATAATGATCATGGTACATCTGGAGACTTCCAATTTTCCATCAACAAAAAAAAAAAAAGAAAAAAAGAAAGCAGTCACTAGCAAAAACAAAATGAATACATCAATATAAAATGCAATATACAGAGGTTATGCCATTTTAAAAGGGCAAATATTATAAAGATATGTATGTTTTCTTTTTTTTTTAAGCTTTCAATACAAAAACTGCACATGATAGACATGTCCACAGCAGAGGGACAGGCCTATAACAAGGTACTGTCATTAAAAGGTATCATCTCCAGTTAACTTTTTAAAAGGTGGAAACCAATGTAGAAATATGACCTTCTAGTGAATTAATGGATGTTACGATTATGTACAATGCCTTTAACAGCAGGATGTGTGTTTAACACCTACATACAACAACTATGTTTTCCACTTTCAGTCAATAACATAACACTTCACTAAAATGCTATTATTTTCCCGTAGGATTTAGGCAAACATTGCTTGGATATTGAGTAAGAAATCAAACGTTTTTGGATGAGGTTAGGGCTAAAATGCATGATGTTGATGGAGACTTTCTGTCATCCAGGTCATGATAATTCTACAAAGCTTGCCAAAAGACTTCTTCAGTTCCAATTAGTTGGTGGAGAGCGTTGGCTTGCAAGTAGTTGTGAGATTGTTCACACTTGGTTCACACTTGAGGTGAATACCCTGAAGTCATTCTCACATGTGAATTTTGGTCATAAAACATCTTTAACATCTTCGGGAACCAAGAAAAAGAAGCCCACTTGCCTTTGTTCCAGCTCTTTGAAGAAAGTTAAAATACATTCTTTTTACCACCCCGCCACCACCTCAATGATACGGTTTTACTCGTTGCATTGGTGACACGTCAACATGACAACATATTACAACAACACTTTGCCACTTCCTGGTTGGGTTGGCTTACAAATCAAAACTACTTAGTTTCTGAGTTAAAAAAAAAACAACAATATTGTTCGGTATGAATACATTCTTTATACTGTGCACTGTCACCATAATGGACACTAATTTCACACTTCACACGGTGTCACCCTCTAAACCACAAGAGGCCGCATATTCTTTGAATCCAATTGTACGTAGTTGTTGCCTGCATGATCATGCAGGTCATTTTGGGAGGATATTCTAACCTGGTGGAGCCCAAGTTCCTCTGAGTGAAGTGTAACTTTGCTTAGGATGAATGATTAGGACTGAAAGCAAGTCAAAAGACACTAAATGCATAGTCTAAAAAGGGGAAATTCAATCTGCATGGCTTAACGATAATTACAGGATTTGTTTAATTACAGTCAAGTTTATAACAAAAATTAACGCGGAGGAAAATTCAATAAATATACAAGCATGACATAAAACATTTATGGCCACCCACAGATGTATGTAAAATAATACTAATTATTTCAAACTCCATGAAAATCACTAGAAATTCAACTAAAGAAATAGAGCTAGCCCAGCAAGCTATCTGGCTTTAATCGAGTAGATTAGTTTAAGTATTTTAGAGTGGCAAGCAGAGGAGGAAAGAACAGAAATGATGAGGCATAAGGTGAAGCTTTTCTCAAAATGAGATGTCCGTGCTTTGAAGCCATTATTTTAAACTGATGTTAATTAAACATGACGAGACACACTCCATCATCTAACCATTGTTATGTTTCAGCATAGCTGTATTTAATCATTTCTGTCAAATGGGCAGTCAGTCTGTTTGTGTAAAAAGTGCAGACTTAGTTTCAATTGAGTTGACAGTGCAAGATTAATGTGCCACACCCTCCCTTCAGAAGTTACCAGTGCCAAAAGAAAACTTCTACGAATGATAAACTATTACTATGCTTCCTCTCTCCTGCAGGTGCATGTTAGGAATTGAGACTTTCATCAAAATATTTGATTGAACAATTTTTTTGGCCACAGGCAGGATGACGGAGGAGAGAGAAGAGGAGGAGGCTGTGCTTGAGTGGATAAGTCATGTCTTTTGGCTGCGCAAATCAGTCAACAATCATCAAAAAAAAATTCTACGATAAAAGTTCCATTTAATTGGAATTCACTGATGGTACATTTCTACAGATAAGTAATAACTTTACTTTATTTTCTTTTAATCCTCCCTGATTTTCCAGCGAATAATGTGCTGATTGTTGGAAAAGCTGGCTGGACTTACCAGCGCAATTACCATTAGTGAAATATTGACTCTGCAATCTTACTGGAGCTAAGACAGAATGGGATTACTGGGGTGTGTTATGAACTTGCTTTTAAAGAACAGTGGACAGCAGGACAGTAAACTTTTGTCTTTACATTAAGTTGCTAAGTTACCAATATGACTTTGTGCAAGTGCTTTGACACACCTACCTATTCTTTCAGACTGATTACAGCACTTGAAATATACAGTCTGCTATTATAATTAATGCTATAATTAATTCTACATACCCTAATGTTTACAGTGTTTTGGTGCTGAGGTGTACTCACATTTGTTGATACGGTTGCCGCCACCCGTACCAGTGATCCCCAAATCTAATCTGACAACAACATTAAGCAGGTGCTGAAAACAGGGACCCTTTGTTGTTAATGTGGTGCGTTTATCCAAGATATCCCAGGGCAATGTTGTCTGCGTGGACAATAAATCAAGCTATAAAAACTGCATGTGCCTGGCTGGAAACAAATGAAAGTATCTGAATGTTTCCATCAGTAAGCCCGTTTCAGCCTGTTGGTACCATTTTTCTTTGGTTTAACTGCGTTTAAAGGACAGGAACGTGAAAAATAGAAAAAGGGATTATACCCATTAGCTTCAGTGAACAAATGGGACATTTTCGACCAATATGTCAGATTGTTTAAGTTGATGATTGAGCAAAATGTGCTTTCTCATGTATATTCAGTTTCACACACATCTTCTTGTATATACTTGCATATTCTCTCAATACAGTCTACACTTTAAATAAATACCACTGACTCAATTTGAAAACAGGCCAGTCACCTTTAAACTGTAAATAAGGAAAACAAATGATCCTGGAAACCATTAGGCAGGCATGCTGGTTAGCTTCTGCTTGATGTGTCTTGAAAAAAATAACAAAACCAAGGGAGTACAGATGCATCACTCAAACTGTGTAGCTCATTAAGCCACATTTAAAATCTTCCCAGACAAAACCAAATCAAATGGTACTGTGTGGAAACCATGACTCCCAAATGTGAATGGTTAAGAATTTTGTGCACAAATTCTGATACAAGGCTTCTCTTGTTATTTTTCATTTTGCCCTTTCCTTTCCTTTCTATATTTGTATCGGCTTTGAACATTTTTACATGCACTCTTTGGACTGGACCGGAATATATTATGGCCAGTCCATAGTGGCAACAGACTACGCAGTTGTCCTTCTCTCTCCTCTAACATTTGGACTTATTCCTGCAGGATCCCATCAGTATGTGCTGGTCAAATGAGATAAGTAACCTCACCAATGGTCAGTCCCTTTTCACAGTTAAACTTGGCAGGGAAATGTCCAGTGAAAATGCACTGAGGATGCATTCAAACATTTCAACTGGCTTTTTCCATTCAAAAGAGCAGCCATTCAATTCAATGTCCACACTTTTTGGCTGAAGTTCTTACCCTGTCTTCAAGCGCGAGTCTTAAGAGGAAAACTAATATGTGCTGCCTGTGTCTCAGCCACCACCCAAAGTTCATGACCTGGATCTCTTAAAGCAAAAGCTTAACTTCATGGCACAGCTCCCTCTTCACCGAAATTCCTTCACTTTTGCTGATATCACACTACATCACTTGTCCATCCCTTGCTCCAGTTTACCCTCTTATGAACCAGAGATAAATAAACTCCTTCGCTTGACGCAGTAACACCCTCCCAACCAAGAGGGGGCTATCAGCCACTTCGAAACAAAGAACAGCCTCAGACTTCCCTGCCTCAGAAGCAAACTTGTCCCAGTGCAAGCTAACGATTAAGCCCTATGATGCCAACAGAATCAAAGTGTATGTAAAGAACAAAGGCAATTCAAAGGTCCCTAAACCATCCTTTTCAAAAGAGAAAAAAAATATATATATACATATTCATCTCAAGAAATAAAGAACAGCATTGGTGACAAGGGACAACACACTGAGACCAGTGCCAACAGGAAGCTTGTTTGTCTTCCTGCAGAGAATACAAACATCTGTGACTTCCTTCATACCCTAAAGCCCTTTTCACACAGTCTATTCAAGGCAGTTGTTGCACCTCTGTTGCACTTGGTGGTTCTGTTTTCAAGCTACTGACAGAACGGGAGAGGGCAAAGTTGTTCCTTTGAGCTGAAAGTGACACACGGAACAATGTGTGTGTGAGTGTGTGTGCGTGTGTGAAAATGTGCATGTAGAACTGGCATGACAGAACATACACACTGAGCACCAATGTCCGTGTCTAACACACTCAACAACAACCGGCATGTGACAGAAAAGTACTCACGGGAATAATGCAAACAAAGATGAGCATTATCTTTTGCAGCAGGTGGGGATGATGAAAACTGTGCAGGTTGTCAGGTCCAGGCCACTCTGCCATACCTGTCTGTTCAGTAAGCAACTGGCTGGAGGCCTTGTTTCATTCTGCCCTTTAAATGATGGTGCATCTTTCTTTAACAAAAGAGGATTCAGACCAGTGACATGACTCAAATTAAGGAGGAGGTTAAGATGTGGAATTAAAGATCAGTGCTTCAGTGAAAGAAATCATGTGCATTTCATGTACTGCCATTGCTGTGGCCCAACATTGGTGGGAATTCACTAGGAGTTGCTGACTTCACCATAAGCTTGTGTACATTCTTTGTAGAAACAGATGCCCTGAACAGTGTGCAACATTTTCAGGGTCTGTCTGCAGGGAAAAAACTTAAATCAACTAATCAGTCAGCAGAAGAGACTGAAATGATAACATCCAGTACATCCATCCATGTTATGAGTGAACAGCTGTCATTCACTACATAAGAATCTTGACATCATTTCTGAGAAATGTTTCGTGAAGAACAGACAGTTTAGGGAACAGATGAATCAAACAGATTTTTTTTTTATTTCAAATGAAGGGATCAATTTAAAACAATTTAGTTTTTCTTATAAAATAATACTTTAATCGGACATTTCCCTTTAAGATAAAACAGAAATTTGGAGTAGTTTCTTTTTTTATGTGGATTATGTTACTAATTTATCAGGAACATAATCAAGATAAAAAAGAAGGGGGGAAAGTGCCACATTGAGGTCAGTATAAGCTGTGCTCCTTTTTGTACTTTTGTTCCTATTTAACAAAAAAAAAAAAACCTTCTAGGTTGTTAACGTGGATATGGCTGCGCTGCTTGATGCATTACAATAGGAATATTTTTATCCTAATAGCCAACTATCAAATCAGATATATCTTTTTTACAAAAGCAGTGTAACTACTGAATTTCAAATATGAAAAACACTAGATTAAAATTCAAGCATTTCTTGAGGAGTTTCATCACCCGTACGAACCCTGGGTGAAGAAGTGGCCCACCGTTCCATTGCTGGGATGGACTCAGTGTCGTTTCACCTGGATCCTTTCCAGCACCCTGGAATAACATACTCCCAGGATTATAAACAGTGTAAATCCCCATTTGCTGGACATTCGCTGTCCCTTGTTACAAATAGTAAGCACATCCCTGATCTTCCTTTGAATTATTCTTCACTGGTTGGTCATTCAAAGTATCCTGACTTGGTCACACTTCTGCAGCACACCAACTCACCACAGGGGTCCCCCAAGGTTCAGTACTGGGAACTCTTCTCTTTTCCATGTACACCACCTCACTGGGCCAGATCATCCAATCATATGGTTTCTCATACCAATGTTACACTCTATCTGTCATTCCCACTTGACAACCACACAGTCTCAGCATGAATCTCAGACTGTCTCTCTGACATATCGAAATGGATGAAAGCCCATCACCTCAAACTAAACCTCTCTAAAACTGAACTGCTCGTCTTCCCAGCCAAACTAACCATACACCACAGCGTCTACATCCAAACTGAATCCCTATCTCTTACTCCATCAAAGGTAGCTAGAAATGTCATGATTGATGATCAACTAACCTTTAAAGATCATGTTACCTCTGTTGCTCGATCATGTCGCTTCGCATTGCTAAACATAAGAAAGATCAGGCCATACCTGACCCAAAAACGCCACCCAGCTCCTGGTGCAGGCTATGGTCATCTCCCGCCTTGACTAGTGCAGCGCTCTCCTAACTGGTCTACCAGCCTGTGCTGTGAAACCGCTGCAGATGGTCCAGAACGCGGCTGCGTGTCTGGTTTTCGTTCAGCCGAAAAGATTACACGTCATCTCCTCTGTTCACTGAACTCCACTGGCTACCCATAGTCGCCCGCATCAAATTCAAGTCATTGATCTTAGCCTACAAAGTGCTTGATGGAACAGCTCCCATCTACTTGAATGCTCTTGCAAAGGCTTATGTCACAACTTGGTCAATCCGGTCGTCACAGGATTGTCGTCTCGCAGTGCCTACACCACGCTTAAGACAATCCAAACTCTTTTCATGTGTCGTTCAACAATGGTGGAATGATCTACCGAGGGCTACCAGAACAGGAGCGTTCCTGTCCATCTTCCAGAAACTCTTGAAAACCCAGCTCTTCAGAGAGCATCTCCTATCCTAGCACTCACCCTGTACTTCACTACCCCCTCTACTGTACTTTATCTTTCTGTACTTCCCTCTATGCCTGCACTCTATCTCTACACTGTCACCCCTGTCACCTCTGACAGAGTCTGACTAGTGGTTTCCTTCTATGTAGCTTATTGTTAGCTTTGATGTTAGCTGTAATGTTATATCCTCATTTTTAAGTCGCTTTGGATAAAAGCATCTGCTAAATGCATAAACATAACAGAACATTCCTGTCTAAAGGTAATATGCTGACTGTTACAGTAAATTGGGATGGCGGCCTACACAGCCAAATAAGCGTTTCCAGCATCTCAGGACAAATCTGATTCACGAAGAGCCACTTTACTACATGTGAGACCTCTGCCAGGGATGTGGGTTAGTCTTTTCCATCATCCCCAATCTTGCCTTCCCCACAAGATAGGCGTCAGGCGAAGGATATCTCCAGAAAATCAGACACACAGACAGGTCATCCTTCCCTGCTGAACACAATCAGGCACAAGTCTTGATTTCCTGTCTTAATTCATCTTGATTCTTCAAACATGTAGGTTTTTATGTTCATAACCATGATGACACTGGTCTTAACCCAATTAAACCTTAAACAACATATGGAGGGTAATGCAGTTCCAATGGTTAGGGTTAGCCCTCAAGTTTGAATGGGTTAACTGAAACAGAAGAATACATTGAATAGTAAGGTTAACCCTAAACAGTGACTGATTCAACTCTGCCATCACCTTGAGAATACGTTCAACTTCCACGTGAAACAATACCAGACTTTTTTTTTTTTCCTTCTTTCTTTTCTTTTTTTTGTTTCAAATTTAATTGACATCTGTTATTTGAGGCACTTGGCTGTGATCGGCCAAATACGGTCCACAATCTCCTTGTACCACAGTGAGCTCCCTCCCACTCCTTATGACAAAACGAAGTGCTGCTCCTGGTTCGCGCTTCATTACCCACAGTAATGCCTCAGCACAATGATGTATGGAACTCTTCTCACTCCCAGACTTGCTTCTGGCAAGAATGGCTCAACGAACTTGCAAAAAAAAAAAAAAAAAAAACTCCAACAAAAGTGTTTCAAACTGTATTATTCAACTTATTTTGTCTTCAAGCTTGACAAAAGAAAACTTTTCATGTCGCCACAGTTGTTTTCGTTACTTGATTTTAAGCTTTGTTAATAAGAGCTGGTACAGGAAATCCGTATGATGGTACAAAACACTCATTTCTATGACAAAGTGCAGGTCAAATGAACTGTTTCATGGGCAAATCCATCAATAACAATCAAGATTAAATCTGTAATTTGTTATGTTTAGTGAACACTTAATTTCAACACCATTAATGCAAAATAAAATATTTTTTACTGAACCTAACAATTACTGACATAATACACATAATACCTTTCCTGTAAGAGTAAGACTTACCTATTCACTCTAGCTCCATCATCGTGTCATTAATCATCCACCCACCCACGTTAATCACCCAGAAGAGACCACAGTGAGCAAAGTTAATTGGAAGTGTGTGGTAGCTCATATAAAATGCAGATTGAAGACCTACTAAAAATGAAATAGAGGGACTGGCTGAGAGTACCACACCAAAATGGAAACAACGCAGTGTGTAAAGGAGCACAGAAATATCTGCGGCCTTAACTATCTCAGAGGACAGCAATTGCATAAACAGTTTATTATTTTATGGTTCTTAATTATAATGAGTCCCTAATGTCACAGATATTCACCTTTTTTTAAAAAAAACTATTTTATAAAAATATTTCCAGCAATTAGAAGCTGTGTAGAGTGTTGAATTTAGCAAATTGCCGATAATTGTTTTTCAAATTCAATACAAAACAGGATGACTAGTACTCTGAAAACTTTTTACAGATAGTCAGAAGACGGGCAAATATTTCATAGGAAATGGTGTGTGTGTGTGTGTCCATGTCCTACCCTACTTCCTAATTATAATCATAACCAAGAGCCCTTCTGCGTTCCTTTCTATTAGTTGAATAGAATCAGATTTAAACTTAGACTGCTGCATGAATTCAAATGAACTGATAAGGTAGAAAATGGTTTAGATAACTGAAAGATTGCAATGTTCAGGGAGATAAAGAGAAAGAAAGCTTGAATTTTTCATATGAGCTGTTTTTTTTTAATGAAAAAAAGCAAAGAGCAGCTGACCGTCTTAACCATCCCAACATCCATCCTGGTTCACCAAAAACATTTTAACAAGCACTAATGGTATAGGTATCTAATTTCTTCTGGATAATAATGTGAGTTGTGGGAGAAGACAGTGTGAAAATCTCATTAAAATGTTTTGCTGGATGGAAACTCATAGTAGGTAATTGAGATGGTGTGAGCTGCACCAGGATTGACTGATGTGGCTAGATTTGTACTGAGTAAAAGCCAAAAGGCAATTCTTCTCTTCCTCTCAAACGGCAGAGAGAAATCATGTGAAGCATTTTTCCAGACATGGACAATTAAACTGAAATCCTATCCTTACAACTTAAGGGCTGTGCAATTTGAGAAAAATGTTAAAAAAAAATAAATAGAATGGTCATGCTATTAATCCAAAATTGTCAAATCAATATACAAAATTCAATGCTGCATCTCCTCTCACCAGGTCAGACTGAAGAAGAATGGCATACAACCCCAATTTTAAAAGAATGGTGTGAACAAAATCAGAATGCAGTGACTTGGTCTTGGTCTCATAAACCGATATTCAAATGTTGAAAGAGAGACATTTTACAATTTGATGAAAAATATTAGTTAATCAGGAATTTGATGGAGAAAGAAAGAGGCTGGAAATGTGAGTAGTAGTAAAAAGGAACAGCTGGAGGAATATAGTGCAACTAATGTGGTTAATTTGCAACAGTTCAGTAACATGATTATATGTTTTTTTTTTTTGTTTTTTTTTTTAAAAGCACCTAAGAGAGGCAGAGTCTCCCAGAAGTAAAGAAAGCCTTAGAAGTTCACCACTGCGGTATAAACTGCACCTACAAACTATGGAGTAATTGTAAAATTTAAAAAGACTTCCATCATCAACAATGCATGATATTATCAAAAGACATTCAGAGAAACTGGACACATCTTTGCCAGAAAAACGGCTCCAAATCAATACTGGACAGTGACAAAGCATTAAAAACAGGCATGATTCCGTCATGGAAATCTGTACATGGTCTCAGGAATAGTTTCAGAAATCTACATCTGTGATCACCGCTAATCATGCCATCCACAAATAAAGGCTTAAAGATCTGTCATGTGAAAGTACCAGCACAACTAGCAACTTGAACATCTGGAAAGGCACCATTAGTGTTGAAAGGTATACACAGGTTTAAGAGCAACATGTGCTCTCATTCAGATGTTGTCTTTTTCAGAGAAGGCCTTGCATATTTCAGCAAGACGATGCTGACATACTGCATCCATTATGACAGCATGGTTTCGTAGTAGAAAAGTCTGTGTGTGCTGGACTGACCTTTTTTAAGACATGTTGCTCCCATCAAATATACTCAGAGAACGGTAGTTCACATGCCTATATCTTGCCATGTAATTCACCTAAAAGAATAGACTTAGCTAGGCTTAGGTTCCAAAAGTATGTGGGCAGCCACTGACTATCTTCCTTAGGCAGTAGTTAAGATTTGCCCAAGTCACTAAATGCATTAGCTGGTCATTTCTAAAAATACAGTTCAAAGGATACGAAAAGCTACATAATCTATCAAAAAAAAAAGAGCTAAGCTGGTAACAATAAGCATAACTTGAAAGTGCGTAGGCTGGAATTGCTGACTAATGTTGAAGTAGAGTGGGAGCAGATTTGTGCAGTGAGACACAAACGCCAAACTTTCAAAGAAGCTGGTTATGTAAGGCATCATCAAACTTTATCTACATAAAGTGCCAGTGTTGTCTTATATCCTGCAAATCTGACATATCTTAAAAGGGTTGTATATTATCTTAAACACACTGATATGCAACCTTGCCCTTGCATGGTGAGATGATCCAAGTGCAATTAGCAGATTCTGAGGTTTTGCACCAATAACATATGGGAGATTATCACTGTGACAGTACAGTCTGTGTCTCTGTGAGACAAACCATCATGTGGCTCAGGCAGGATATATCAGACACCATTTTAAACCAGTCAAGGTGTTGCCCCACAAAAATGTTCCCATTTTACATTTCTGGAATTATATTTACATTTTTTAGCTTAAAAAAATTAAACTGTTGCTTGCCTGTTGCTTAATATAGCCGATTGTTGTATGCGAGTAAAAAATTCATCAAAATAGGAAATAAATCCCAAATAATAGCCATTCTCTCAGTCCGTTTAGGGGGAAAACAGTATCCATAGCCTCCTAACAACCTGCATGCAGTTGCTGTGAGTTTCTGACATTTTGGTCAAGTGTGGCTTGTTTAAACAGCTAGTAAAGTGAAAAGCATACCACATCGCTGCAGAGCCTAGAAACGTCTGTCACAGGCTAATACCGTCTACTCCACTGAGATCAAATACTCCCGATTATCCTTCCATTAACCTCCAAACAACAGTCACATGACAACATCAAAGTAAGTCTTGTAATAGCTCTTTGTTGGCTGGAATCTGCAGCATGCTGATAATAACTATTATTTTTAACAGTGAATGCCAGTGGACAACCTAATTACAGGGTCAAAATGTGAGTGGGCAGTTAATTGCACAATGACACTAATCTAGTTTGAGTTATTCAAATTTTTTGTCAAAAGATTTTTATGCTTTTGAGAAAATAATGTTATTTCTATGATTGCCAGAGGGGATTTGTCTATCCCCAAAAATCAGGGGAAAATCCTAATGGAAGGCTTGGAACGGATAGTTGGCAATGATTACTGATGCCAACTCAAGTGATTATTAGAATAAAGCTCATGCCCTGAACAAATCCTGCAATGTCAAGATTTTTTTTCTCGAGAGCAGACACTAAAGTCCCCGGCACGTTCAATTTTGCAGAAGAAATGGTGTAGCACGAACATCCTTACTCTCGACATCCAACAATGATGCAAAACGGCGCAACAGCAATTCTCGGAGGAGTGCTACACAACAGAAACTAATCTTTGAACTCAGCAGTTAGTAGTTAATGTTTTACAACTAGTTTTACCGATAAGTTGCTGGTCGAAGGATAAGGCAGGCTGAAGTTCGTACGGACAGACTCAGTTAACCGTTTAAGCTCAGAGCTCTCACTGCAGTTTTAAGCTAAGACAGAGGAATGGGAGAAATTGATTTTTCAGGCCTCAAGATGAGGAAAATCGGCACATCTGGAAGTCCAAGATAAAAGAAGTGGATTATGCCCACTCATCCCAGTGCTGTGAAACTGTGCTGTTGTCTTTTCCAGAATGAGTGTGATGGTTAAAAGTCTGGGAGCAGACAGTGCATGCAGACAGTATGGCTGTTTTATAGTAGTGGCTGTAGTAGCCGTGTCATTAAGTCAAGGGAGGATCGGATGATGTCACTGCAGGAAATTCTCCAGGGGTACTGCAGCAAACGAGATAAAAAAATAGTGTGTGAATCTCAGGCTTTCCAGTTGAGCTAATTGAGATAAAGGTAGTTATTAGTCTAAGAGCAATATTTAGAGCAGGAAAAGCCTAACTGGTTGTATTCAGTCTCGGCTGCAGCAAACGGGCTACTCCTAACAAGTTGTGTTCTGCTCAGAGCAACCCTGAAACCAGCAGCTGTTTCTGTAACAGGGGCAAATGGTTTTGAATGCTGATGATTAAATTAGCTAGATTCCAGAGGATCCAGAATCAGATAATCCAACAGCAAACAAACTAAATCAGGGGAATTACACACAGAAATGGATAAATGTGCATCGTGGCATGTGGGTCACAGAATGTCTGTCTCAAAGCGGAGAGGCAGTCTAACAACGTATAATTATCCAATTCTTTCATCCAAATTACTCAAGTGTTAAGCACTGTTCAGCAATCCTTTAGGTTTACTTTTTTTTTTTCTCACACTGAGACCTTCACACACTGCTGACTGGAGGATCAAAGGGCCTGCTGTGCGTACCTAAATAAAAAGAAGCAGTTCAGTTCAAATTGAGCTGGCAGTTGAAAAAAAAGGGACGATGATATAATCAAATTACCGCATGATATTTGTGCGCTTGTGTCAAGCTGTCTTCTCAGATTTACCCACTGGATTAGGCTCTTGACTGAAAACCAATATTGGCCCATTTAACCTTGTGTCCTAGTTGCCAATTACATTTCATTACATTTTGAGTGGGTACAAGAGTATCGCGTGCTGCTGTATTATGCATGACATTAAAAAACTTAACAAGCAGCCCTGTTTCCAATTGGTTTGGCTCTCGGTGGCATTAGAGAAGAGGAGCAAATGAGGTGGTGTTGTTTTGTTGTGCTTAGCGTCGTGAAAAGATGACGAACAGTATCTTTTTGATATTTGCATTATAGCCCAAAATCTTTGGCTCATTAGCCGCATTTCTCATGTATGTTAAGATTTATCAGTGGCTTGGTGAAGAATTTGCATGTCTACCCATCTGAATAAAATACATTCATTAGCAATACTTTGGTTCTTCTAGGTTTGATGATAGTTTCTCCAACAGTTCCACTGCAATTCGGCAAAATCACTCAAAGATTCCTCAAACATCACAGTACAGTATGTCTTTCAGATCTCATTGCGTGCCCTGGAACTACTTTGTGTGACCAAATTCATATTCGCATTCAGCCCCCATCCACAGCATTTAGTCTCCATTGTTAGCACTTCACACATTAGCATCCGACTTATTATCATGACCAAAGGTGATATCGTAGATCAAAGGCAAAGATGTACTGTTAAATATTTCTGCCTCATTACAGTATGAGGGCTTTTGATTATTGGCCTTTATGTGCCTCTGTCAATGTGAGGCAGTGATGTCCTTTGCTGTTCAGCAGAAAGTGCAATATTAATAGCAGCAGGTCACTTCTGGATTTGGAAAAAAAAAATTAATAAAATAGAACTGTAACAGACGGTACAGTTCCTGTAATTGGTCTTCATATGTCACAGACTTGACACTACTCAACCTATTAAATTTATCTCTCTATCGCTGCCTATATCAAACTCACCTTTCGTATGTCATGATCTGATATATCATGTACGAAACTTTTGAGCCTCTGCAATGACTATCTTGTCCACGTCATTAAAGTAGAAGTGTCATCCTTAAAAGTGGCAAATACACAAACCATGCATTAAAAAAAAACTTGATTCTTGATTCATTTTGTTGCAATATGTTAAAAAATAACAAGACTTAACAAGAGTTTGCTCACTTGTGAGGTCCTTAAAGCAAGAGACGATGACAAAATTCATCTGTATCCAGATTTCTGCTTAATGGATCACAACATGCTGTCAATAAGCAGTACAATCTAAACCCTTGTCAGTATTGTGCAAATGAGCCCATTATCTGCTCATTCACTGAACTGTGAGAACACATCCACAGCACTGGCTCCAGACCATCCCTCTGCATGTCTGCGAGAGGCAAAGCAAACTATCCAGGTGCCTATATCTTGGCTCTATAAGCTTGAGTAATTATAGGAAGAAGCTCAGGCAGGCATGAAGGTTGTTACTGTTTACCATGGATGAATAAACAGAGTGATGAGAGGGGCCGCTTGACTGATGGCGCAAGAACTACCCTGGTGTCAATGCATCGATTCGCTCACACACTGAAGCCAATGACGCCGATAGCTCTGAGAACACCCCCTTCTTCTCCAACCACAAACAATCAATTACTCAAGTACGGCAAAGTAAATGCTGCCTTTATGTGTATGTTATCTATACCATAGGTATGATTATACGGGGTGTTCAGATACTGCATGTATGCCACATCACCGCATTTCCACAGATAATAACATCTTTATGTCTGGTCACGCAGTAGTCACTGACGTATTGACAGCATGAGCTTGAGGACTTCGGTGACAGCCAGAAGTAATTATCTGATGGGTAATTCTTTAGAAACTTTGGCTTTCGGAGAAAAAAAAAATGGGGAAGGGGTGTGTCACGAATGTATGAAACACCACTACCAGAAAGACTGTAAAGGTTACCCTCGTACTTCTAATACTCCTCTACGCCCGAGTGATCTACCACCAAAAAGTAGTCAGTTTGCCAGTTGACACAATACCCGGCACCATTATGGGTGCAGTGGGATTGGATAGTGTATTGTTATAATTGCCACCTTTCATGTGGGTGACCGGGTTCAAATACCCTGCATGAAAGGTACTACCTCCAGTAGGGGTCCTTAGGCAAGATGCCTTATCCTAACTGCCTACCAGTGTAAGTCACTTTGGATAAAAGTGTCTGCTAAATGCATAACATATATATATATTTTTAAAGCAATAGTTCTGCTCTATAAATTTGGAGGATGTACAATTATCGTGACAGTCTAATATTTGGTTAAAAAAGAAAGTATTTGCCTGAGTTGAATTAAATGTTCTTAAATTTTAAGATCAGCTGTCAGAAACAAACGTGTCCGTTTAACTTGAAAGATTAAAGATTTAAGCCAATTCTTATCAAAACATACTGAGCCAATCCTAAATGGAAACACGTTATGTGAGGTACAGCATGGCCAAGTGATAAAGAAAAAAAAACAAAGGTGCAACTACAGCATTGAGGATGTACTGCAAATATCCACATGATTTCAGCAGCTGCAGTTATGATATTACAAGTATTGCAGGGTCTACTCTAATGACATGACAAGAAGAAAAGTAAAGGGATATCTTGTGTCGTACTGGTAGATGGAGGGCAATTACATTTAGATGTATTCATATGTAGCGTTTGGGATGTACTGGACTCTGTTTAAGTGGACTTTAAGTGGTCAGAAATTGTTTGCTTTTTCTATAAAGTGCCATGAGATAACTCGTTGTGAATGTGAGCTATATAGAGCTATTCAATTAAACTGAAATGAGCTACACTTCACAGTGTCTAAGCAGGAATTAGCCTTGATAGGTCAAATTCAGGTCAGTCTGTGTACAAGTCTCACATTAACTTGCTCTGACACAACCGGTCAAACGTGCAGCTTTGCAGCCTTAGTGGTTAATTTATGTGCAACTTTGAAAAAGGCAAATATCTTGGTCAAAACATCACTTGGCAAAACTGGGAGCTCTAAGCATGTCTGAATGCAAATGGATCACACCAATACACTGCTAATGAAAGTGTGCTCTCCCCACCGTGTGTTGAATGATGCGCATTCTACCGAGCATTAGTACGTGCCTCAAACAGTGGCTCATCTTGGCTCACAAGTAAAGGATCAATACAACTTGACTGAGCTGTGTAACGGAAGTTGAAATCAAACGGTTTGAGTGGTTTCATTGGACTGCTTTCCCAAAACAAATTGAGCCTATAAAATTGCAAATGCCAATTAAGGGTAAACCTGAAAGTGCAATAATCCTTAACTAACTCTTTACTTAGCTTTTTGGATTCCCAGATCAGATAGCAAAAAAGGAATCGGCACAAAAAATGTATCATCCCCGAATCCTATCTCAGTCCATGTATCGAGATACATATTGAATTGGATTATAAGGGAGAAACACACAACCAGCTGACAGACCGATATATACCTACTACCTAAGGTATGAAACCATTTTCACTGTTTGATATATGGGTGCTTTCTAATTACATGACTTATTGGACGTTTTCTTTTGTTCATTTAATTTTATACAGTGGTCTGTAACATTGGATTTATAGAATCAAACTGATTCCCATCATGCTAAATGCCCCTTGAAACACTTACACAAAAGTAAATTGCAGCCTGTCAGGTCTTATTATGCGTTATATAATGACTTTGTTAGAGGAAATTTAAATTCGCATCAAAGTAAATCATCAGACATAACAAATAGACTTACTGAGAAATTTTCTCTGTTAACAGCATCTTTTACCACCGTTTGCTTTGTACGGAGTATAATGACTCCTATTAACAACATTTCAAATGTGCCCTATGAATGTAGAGCGGAAAGCACGAGACAGTTTGTTTAATCTGTTTTACACAATTTTGGGCGAACTCATATGTGCTTCTCTCTTCCAAAGGCATACAAACAAAGTTCTGTACACCTATTGTTTATACAGATGAGAGCGCCAACTTTCAGCAGTATCTAGCATTAAATGAGGCGGATTCCTTGTGATGTTCTTATCACCTCATCCCGCTCCTCTCCAGGGTCCACTAATGCCTCCCCCTCCTCAGTGATGCTTGACAGAGCCAATGCTGTCTGGGATGAGATGTGCGGCTGGCCCAGATATGACAGAGAAACAGACAAGGCTGAGGTCCTCTGCCCAGTGGGGATGGGAGTAATTACTGACAATATTATCTCCAGCTGTGGGCTGCTGTACTTTTTCTGCACTTTGCCTCAGAGCCTGAGGGTCTGCTGGGACTTCCTTCTGTTGTTCTTCTGCTACCTTTTTCAATTTACTGCACAGTTGCTCTCGTACAGATGCAATGCAAATTCTATGCGATACATTATACATGCTTAGGCTTAAATATAGCACACAGGAATATGCAACGTCACTTCCTTTTCATCCCTGTGATAAACATTCCCTCATCGCTCTGTTGTAATAAATGCATGTTGTCATGCTGCAAATGATTCTGAGGTCTGTAAATTAAATGAACAGAAGTCCTGTTAATCATTGTCTGTTACATTTCAACCTCAGGGAAATTATTTCTCAGCCACAGTTTTGTTTTCACTGTTAAAAGACATGTGAGGATGCAAATCCATTACAGGCACTGGAGATTAAAGTAAATGTTCTTCTCCTTGTTAAAAAAAATGCACTTGGCACGAGGAGGAAAGCAAAAATAATGAGAACCTATCCAGGCATCTTTGTTTTGGGGTAAACTTTACGGGAGCTAATGGTCCAAAGATGATTAATGTATTTTGACCAAGCATTTTCACTTTTTCTGGGGTGTTTACCATGATTAGAAGCACCCTGCAGAGGCTATATTAGTGACTCAAGTAAATGCAGCAGTGTAGCCAGCTCATTATGGCAAGGGAGTAAGAATAAGGTAGATATACTGGAACCCTTTTCTTCCTTCCCGTCTATGTTTGTGCCATTCCTCACACTGGTAAAGATCCAAAAGGCATAAAATAAATAAAGGGTGCTGCTATTCACAGTATCTTCTATAATCTAAGAGTACAGCTGGGATTTCAGGTTACATTAAAGGGAGACCTGTAAAGATTAACAGTTACAGCGAGCAAAATGGAGTAAATGGTTTATTGATTTCACTCTTACTTCGAATTCAACCTAACAGTATGGGATGAGATGTTAATAAAGTTTGATACCATCGTGAGATAACACCACACTTGGAGCAAGTTGGCCAAAAGATCCCATTTTTGGTGGTGGAATTATAGGCCACGATCTGAATCCCTACAGTAACAGATGTTACTAGTAACTCAGCTGTACTGTGTAAGTGTTCCGAGTTTGACTGGATTGTGAGGTCATCGATCAGGAGACATTGTTTGTTTGTTTTTACTCCATCTCACTCATTATTGCTTTGGAGTTGGGATTAAAAGAACTTGGTTGGGTTTAGGCGACAATGCTACTTGTTTAAGTTTATGTAGCAAATTGACCCAGTAGGTTCAGGGAAAAAGAGCTGTAATATGTTTGGGCAAAAATATGACTCGCATTTAGGCAACAAAACAATTCTGAAAGGTTTAGAAGACAAAAACAACTTGTTGAAGATAAGGCAACTATAAATATTTGGTTAGGTTTAGGCAGCAAATCAATGCAACAGAATTCCTTGATCAGGCAACTGGGTAACTTGGTAAGGTTCTGATAAAAAAAGATATTTTTTTAAAAATCGGTAGGTTTAAGCAAAAACTTATGTCAGTTTTATTACAGACATAAATAAATCATTTGTTAGATCTAGGCAAACAACCTGTTTAACATCAGGCAACAAATATGATTGTGATCCTTAACCTGGATAACTGGACAACTGGTAATCCTAGGAGCTTGGAAGAAAAAAAAGCAAATACAAAAGTTAAGCGTAAAACACAGCCTTCTAATAATCTTTATCTGGCAACTTGGCCAAATCAGGGGATTCAATAAAATGCCTCCATGGCACTGGAGACAGAATTCAAATGATCGGCTTCACACTGTAATCAGTAACAGTTGAACAAAGTCAGAGGAGATAAACACATGTTGACTTGCTTACTTCCATTCTTTATCTTTTGTTACAAAAACGTTACACCTCAAAAAGGCACGGTCCATCTGTTTTTATTAATTTAGTACACAGTTTGGATGATTCCTCTAAAAAGCACAATGCTTGCCAAAATAAGATTAGCCAGATTGCCCATCCCTAACCTACACTGATTAACACCAGCTGGTTAATGAATTCAACCGCAGTTTCCACAAACTGATTGAGTGCACCCCCCCTTCAGGATATGCAGTATCTTTGCATGAATGCCTATTCACTGGTCACCATAATCAAGCAATACAATATGCCAAAGTTACTGTTTCTGACACTTTTCTAAGACTTATACATACTCTCAGTGGCCCCTGACAGTTATTATTAATGAGTTGCATCAGCTTGAACTGATCAGGGCTTTAGAGAAGATTATCAAAAGCATTTGAGAGAGAAAGAGAGCGAGGGTATTGATTCTTTGAGTTGGTTGCTTAGCTATTCCACTGAAATCTCATTAAGGATGAGGAGCCCTGCCACAGTTGGCTTTGAGCAGTGTTTACCATCTTCCACATAGAATTTTTTAATTACGAGAGCTGCCTAGCTGCCAGAATCGATAGTTACGAATCTCACTTCAGTGAATTTGAAGAGGAAACCCACTTCAGTGTTGAACTGGAAAAAATTAAACAGATGGAGCTGAGCTCTTTGCACAGGGGCCCAGTTTCACAGCAGCGTCCTTCAAATCCTTACCTTCAACTGTTGTGATCTTGGAAAAAAAAAAAAAAGCCAGACTGTGCAACTGGCAAGAAAGACAGATGGCTATGTTGCAAAGGTCTGGTGAGTTCCGCACGTTGTTTTTTTTTTTTGGCCAAACAATAAAAGCATTATTAGTATGAAGGTCGGGAACTAAACAAATGTCCTGCATTTTCAGTTTCTGCCCGTGTATAAAGCTTTTTTAAAGGTTCTTTGGTGTGAAAGGAGAAAAAGCCTTGCACCAACAACTGACCTTACAGCCATGATTAGATAATAATTTCATTCAATCCACATCAGTCTCACTCACTTTATTAAAGCGGCAGTCAAAAAAGATTCTCATCAAAACTAAAAGATTAGCAATTAGCATAGAGCTTCTATTTTTGTTGCCTTTATGGAATACTTTTCATAAAGTATGAAATCTCCCACCCTCTCAGACACCTTTCTCCTTGCTGGGTAAATCACACTGTCTAGTCTATCTGATATATATCTGGTCTCATACAGTGATTGCAGAGAGCAACACTTGAGGCACTTTCTTTAACAACTGAGAAAGCTGCTGCTGACACTGAGTCTTCTGAATCTGCTTACATGCCGACATCAAAAGAAATAGACTTCCTCTCTAAAGCATGAACAAAGAACAACATGCAGTAGTCTATTTGAATTTATGCATAATTCAGCACAGTCAAAGACCTTGCTGCTCTGACTGGATGGCAGTCTGTCCAATTTTGTCCAGTGGAATTTTGGTCTATGCATACTGATTACGCCATTTTGGAGTAAGAGACTGTAAAAATGATGGACAAAGCCACCCCGTCATGTCTGAAGGTAATGTGGAAGTGCCTTACAGTACAATACCACCAACAGCCACTAGGCGCCAGCTTAAAAACCTCTCGAAATCCACTCCCAAAAAAGAAAGAAAAAGAAAAACCTAAATAAGTCATTTTTCCTAACTAGTCATAGCACTCTTGTTAGCTTGATTCACTCCATCTGATTAGCATGTTGGTGGTCCTCCTGAAAATAATTTTATATAAATCCGCAAACTAATGCACTTCAGTCCCATAGGCTTTCAAGAATTTCTCTCCAGCTCAGTCCTCTTGGAAATATGGTCACTTCTGGCTCCAGAAAGGCAAATGTGACTGAGGGCCCGATGATCAAGTCCAGGTCTGAAAACGGCGATTTACAAACCAAAGCCTGACATCAGAGAGGGTTGGACCTTCAGTCCATGGTTCTGTAAAGTCCAATTTAACTGAAGTAAAAGCCAACAGTGATGCATGAAGCTAAATTCCATCTCTCGCAATTAACATTTCCTTCAGTCTGAGGACTGCACACACACAGCGAACAGGCCATGGCTGAAGAAAATTAGGATTTAATGAAAGCGAGGCTGTTGAAGAAGATGGTGCATGAGACCTGGTGAGAAAGAATAAATCTTTCATTGAATAGACTGAAGGGCTCACATGGCCTCTGAATTTTACTCCAGGCAACAAGGCAATGAAACACTTCGGAGACCTGTCAAAATATTCCACAGCGCTAGAGACATATTGCAGTGATCAAATAAAAACCACATTACTCTTGGGGTTGAGACTACAGTATGCTTGGGTGTTTTCATGATGAGGCCAGTCTCCACGGGCTAATCAAAGTAGCGCTGAGAAATGTCAACATTGATCAGCGCAATTTTACAGGCAGCGCATTAGCGGTTCATTACGTGTGGTATATTGATAAGGCTTATAACAGCTAAATTCAATTAGCCAATTCCCTAAAATAATGAAGCTTCCTGTTCATTCACAATACCCAAATCCATCATTCAAACTGATGCTAATAAATGACAAACCTTAATTGGCATGACTAACAGTGGTTGTTTCTTTGCATATCAAGAAACCCCGATGTCAACATAAATGAGCTTGACTACTAAATTAAAGCCAGGTCCAACACATGGTCTCCATTAGCTGATACAGTAAGTACTTCCAGATTCTATAAGAGCACAGAGAGCAGCTTAAGTTGGAACCATTAAACATTTTACAGTATGTTGCTTTTACTTTAATCATTTTGGCCACAGATAAGGTGAAGCCTCTGACCCTAACTGCAACATGGCATTCATTCATTGTCCACTTGGACTGTTTTATGGGTAGTGAAAGCCATCCAATTCTGCTGAACATGGCGTGAGGCTGCAAGAGGGAGCAACGTAAACAGTATCGACACATCGTGTACATGCTTTCTTGATGTCCTCGTCAAACTGTCTTCCTTAAAAGCCAGCTGCTCTAATTAGCAATGAAAATTTTGCACGGTGGCTCTTCCCAGTTATTTGACATGATGTCATTTGTAAGTGTTTGAGCAGCTGTTCCAGCTTTAAATTAAACTGCAAAAGCTCTAAAATGCCAACATGTTTATGTTTAGCAGGTAGAATAATGCAGGTGTGTAAGGTGCTAATTTTGGAACGGCATGCTAGCATTTGCAGTTTGGAGGAATTATTTTCAACTCAATGGTCACACATGAAATCGCTGGACAAATTAAATGAACCGGTAATGATACTGAATGCTTTTATGTTTGTTTGTTTGTTTGTTTTTATCTCTCATTTCATCAAGTCACTGGGGATGCAAAACCAGCATGAACAGCAGCTCGGCCTTCTCCAAAGATGAATGCAGCCATCACCTGGACCACCCTATGCATCTCCTGCCATGAAATGTCAAAAAAAAAGAAAAGAAAAATTCTATCTGTGGGAAATTAAAAATAATAATGATAGAAATGCTTTTAATAGCATTATAACACACATTAATCGAGACCTTTACGCCTATTTTCACCATATGTGTGTTTGTATATGAGACAACTAGAAACCCATTCATTTCTATGAGAATCATCTCCAATTATAGTTATAAGTTGAAGCAAAATGACTGAGAATGTAAGTTCCCATACAGTTTAAAAGCTGAAGGGACTCTGATGGGCGGAAGCAGCTGAAGGACAAAAAGAGAGCACTAAATTCACGGAGGCAATTCTACTGACACTTTGATGGATTCTAGCCATGCTTTGAAAAATGAACAAAACGTTTATTTTTTTGTCTTGATTAATTCATTTACAAGGCAGAGAAGCTGTGAGTGAGGACAGCTCAGCTTGTTTCTGACAAACACAGGGAAAAGGCTTGCTAGGGTTGGCGTTTGAATGAGAAGCTCTGCAGTGGACACTGATGGCATCAGATCACGTTTGTATTGTAAATAATGCTAATAAATATACAAGAATACATGAGAGCATCATTAAACATGCTTTGCCTTCATGTGCTAGTAAAGCTGCTAATGTTTGAAACACGCAAGCTTTGAAGTAAGATGCTAGATTTATTTCCATTGTGTGTAGTACAGCTTTGTGCTGTGTTGCAAGTGAAAAGTATAGCTTATGTGGCCAAGAAACTGAATTTTTGTTCTCCTTCACACCGACGAAAAATCATGGTTCAGCAAAGTTTACACAAAGCTGTTTCCAGTTCCAGAGTATTTTAGTGCCGAGGTGTTTCGAAGCTCAGCGCAAAAAATGCTTTAGACCAGCAAATTCAAAAGCACCTGCACAGACACCTGCGAAATATCCCCACGTGCATTCCTGCATAACACTTCTCTCAAGAAACCCAAAAGCAGCACACGTTGTCCATGTTTGAGCAACAAGATTTTCAAGTTTTGCCATTTTTAAGTTCTACTACATTGCCCACGTCATCTAATGTTTTACACCAAAACTCCAAGCCTCAGAACTACTTGTCTATTTTCCCTCTGAAGTATTCTAATCAATATGTAAGACTGCCAGCCACCTTATTCCCAGCCAGGACAAAAAAGAAAAGGAAAAAGGAAAACTCAGTTAGTTGGGAATATACAGTCAAACGAGGAGATACTGAAGCCTGTGGAGGAGTGCCTGAAGTATAGTTTTAGATGATGAAAGTCTGGGAACACTGTTGCAGAACACAGCCTGGTTAAAGGGTTAAAATCTAGAACTGCGAAATGTTCAACTGACTGGGAGAAGGCATCTTAATGTTTTGAGGAAGTACAACGCATATTCTGTCACTTAAAAGTGTTATCTTTTCAATTTACTGTACAAATTGATCCCTGAATGTCTAAATAATCTGACGGAGGCTGGAGTGAAAAGTGTGTTTAAAGAAGCAAATTGCTGTTAGGCACATCTTTGAAATTAACATGCATAACGTTACAGTCCAATGTGAGTTCAAACTAACAACGTGAAAATAGAAAATGTGGTAACTTTGCATAGCTGGTATCTGCTCGCCCAAGCTGAACGTTGAAGAGAGGACATCCAGAATAAAATACACTGGTGGGAAAGGCAAGAAATAAGTCAATTTAAGGCATAGCTTTTTTTCGGCTTGTTAAATGTGTTATATAGAGGAAAGGCACAGATTAAGGACCAAATGATTTTAATGTTATGGCTTTTAAACGGACTCCTCCAAAATGGCATGAGGACTTGTCTCAAGCACAGTCACCCTTTGCGCAATGGAAATAATACCTGTACATCCTATTCAGTCTAATGCTTAAGATTACAGTTTCCATCACAACATAATAACACAGTGCCTCATTAATGTACTAAGGTAAAATATTCAAGCTGAGAGTACCTTGGCATCAAACAATGGGTGTGAAGATAAAGCGAAGCGAATTAGTGTCACTTGTTGTCAGAAGAGGTTTGACAATATTTGTGCTGCTCTGATATCTAACACTGTTTACTGCCTTGGGAAGGAACCCAATTCTCCTTATTAAATCTATCATACACGGCAAAAGATAACTGATGTAAACATGGGAATCATGCGATATCTCAGGCAGGCAGACATGGTACTGTCTGCTGCTCAATTACATAAGACACATTGAGTCGGATTACTGCTACCTTTTAATTTGTCGGATTTAAATGTTGATTTCATTTTCTGCATATAAAGCAAATGGCCCGTAACATTGCTTATCATGGCTTTAAGTGCCTTTAGGATTCAGTTGAGCATGATAACTGTATTTCTAGTCAAGCTAACTCACTCAACATGCCAACAACAAACCATTGTTCTGCATGAACACACACACCCCAACGATTTCCTCTGCAACTGCTTGCCCTCTCTATCTCTGTCAGTTTCCACATAATCAAGCACAACCAATAAGCATTACTTACAGTTGCTTAAAGGCTGATTATGAACAGAGTTTGGTCCTTATTTTTCTAGTTTTTGCCATCATTCCCACACACGTAATATTAACCTCTACTGACCAAAAAAAAGTACTGAAGTCAAAGGCATTCTCATTGTTGATAGCAAGTCTGGCAGAGTAAGAAACAAAGATAGATACAGCACAAATCCCCAGGCAAGCAAAATCCTGTGCTATATATCAGAGAAAATAAAAGCAGCCCTCAGTTTTGGTTTCTCCTCTTTTTGGGTTTTCATTGTTCTCTGACAGTTGAAAGTTATAAACATTTTGTTCCCAAATTTCACCTGTTCTGGAGACTAAAACATCGTCCTGATGAGTGAGGACCAAACGTATGACAGCAACACTTGCCGACTTAAAATGGATTTCAGCACGACTACACATTTTTCCAAACTTGTGGTGAACGGGGATCTATGAATATGATAATCTGGCCCCAAGACATCTCCGTCCACCAGCAGATGACACTGCCATTCCCTGTCTCCTCTACGCTATGCATTGGTTAGGGCTGATACTGGAATAATTCAGCTTTACATGTTTGAGCCGGAGAGGGATTCTCCAGAAGATGAAATGAAATTATACAAGGTCACATGCAAGTCAGAACATCAGAATGTACTTATTTCAACAGCTTTCTATCGCTGTCTACCACTCTTCCCATTGCTTGTTTGGTCGGCTGAAGCCCCAAGTACCGAGGGATTCGTTGGAAGAGACTCACAGTGAAGGAATGGCGAATGAAAGTGGGACAGAGAGAATACCCATTAAACAAAATTAAGATAAAAAACTTCAGCACGGTGTGTAGCATGTCCTTAAAATTGGGAAGCTGGACAAGTAGTAGATGAAAAAAAAAAAAAAAGAGTAAGTATTTAAAAATGATACCCTAAAGAAATAGGAAAAGAGGTCAGTCTTAAGGAAGGAAAAGGGGGAGAGAAGGCTGAGGTGTTTTTGGCTTATATACTGTATTTCCATGCTCATAACATTTTGCACACATTTAATTAAAATCATTGTACTTATTTAATCTTTTGCTGTCTATATGGTGGCTTTGCACACTACTGTAAACACCAAACTGTCATTTTTGTGTACCGTTAACCCCCTAAGTAGAGGGCACAGATGCAAGTCAACTGAACGACAAGAGGTGAATAGCTGTTGAGTTTGAGATACCGCTGGCAGACAGTTGTGGTGTAATTAAGTCCGCTTGGCATCTCTATCTAGGCTCTGAAGAAGTGGCACTGAGTGCCAGGCCTCCGCTGGGCTTGCTGAGTAGATGCTCATAGAGAAGCCAGTGGGCTCTGTGATATAGCTGCTGATTATCAGATTTGCGCAGTCACATCTCTCTTTTGATTTTTTTGAGCCAATTAAAAGTTAGTTGTAACTTACTTTACACATTAATCCTCCCACATGGAAATTACATAATGCTGCCAATGAAATTCAGTGTGGGCATCCAGCAATAGGACATGATAAATAGCCGCACGTTATCATAAGTTGTCATTTTTAGCATTATTAGCAAAATCTGCCCAATACTGTGTAATATCTATACTTCACCCTATCGGCAGCTGAAGGAACGGATCAAACAGAAGAAAACTTTCTACTGACTAATTACTATTCATCTTGAATCCGTGGGTTTCAGAACAGTTTAAACCATGTCCAGCTCTTTGAAAGATTGATGTATTTTAAACTTGAAACATCAATCATTCATGGCAATGTAACCCAGCAGGAGAGTTTCATAAGATAAAAAAAAAGATTATTAATTTTCGGTTAATAAATTTAAATCAGTATTCATTTGCCACCGCTGCAGAATCGTATCCGTACCTAGAAGATAGGATATTACTCGGATGACACAAGATGCACAAATAAGATTAATAGATTCTTAGATATAGGGAGGAAATCGGCCTGATAAAACTATTCAAAGATGTTTGACAACACTGACCTAAATACAAGACTTGTGCTAAATCATGTGCCTTCACATTGCAGTCAGCAGTGATCAATTATTTTCCAAGAGGGCGCAGTGTATGTGAAACATCAATATCAGGAGGGAGAGAAAGCATTCACAGTCATTTCACCATCCACGGCCATGCCCTGCAAATCAAAGCCTGTTTACAATCGTGAACACTGCACTGAAGTTTATCCTTGTAGCAACCACGGCTGAAGTGCTGCAGTCAGTATCGCACATCAATAAATTCACAACGCGGCATCATTTGTCATCCATATTCCCCAACCCATATGTGCAGTCAGCAGGCCCACAAAAACACACTCCTCATATGAATGGCTCTTTGCTATGATTCACTACAGGGAAACACAATTAGTTTAAGTAGCGGGTATGCATCAGAGATTCATTTGTTAACGGAACACTATGCTTTTAATAGTGCATAAAAGATTATACATTAGTGAGGAACACTAATCAAATATGTGTAGACTCTACTTAAACCTGCATAAGAGTAAGTGGATATCATCAGGCTGGATTACATTTTATGTGTATTTTTTTGAAGCGTGCTAAATGTTCCTTTTTGTTGCTGTTCAGCTACTCGAAGAGCGGCCTTTCTTAGATTTACACTGATTATCAGTGAGTTCAGATGCCAAAGTAAGACACTGTGATGGAAGTGGTGACCACACTGGATGGGAGCTGTGACGAGAATTTACTTCAATTCCCCCGACTGTCGCCTTTCGGACATTATTCTCGGCGCTTCAGTTGTCATCCCCTGTCATTTTTGCTCTGTCATTTTCGTTTGATCACAATGTCAACATCAATTCTGAGCCCATTTCCCAGGGTGAGTTCCTGACATTTACATAAGAAAATCATTCAGAAACTTATTAATGCTTGATCATAAGGGACTGGGGCTTCTGGTATTTTTGTGAATTTCCTGAATATCCCTAAGACAAGCCGTGGAATCTTAATACAACTGAATCATTGTTGACGAGTGCCCAGGCCCGGACACATCGCAAATTAAAAATTTTCCCGACTCTGCTCAGGGTGAGAAACTGAACAGGCGTGAGGATATACAACACACTGACTGAAATGACAGATGCTCGGAGGGAGCCACCCACCATGTAATTGCTTCCACATTGTTATTCCCCATTTATTCCCTAAGAAAATATGTTAAAATGCACATTCAACTCTGATCCTCAAGCAGAGCAATTACATACTGCAGCAGCCAACTCTATGGCACTCAACCTTCTCATAAAACATGAGAATACACACATGGAAATCTAGAGCAGGCACAAATCAATTAGATTCTTGACATTTAGTGGTGTCAAGGTAATTTTGGCCAAAAATGGCTGTGATACGGTGACCATTTCGATGTTTTGGTTTTATTTCCCTTTTTCTTTACATTTCCACATGAAAAACAAACAAAAAAACATGATGAAAACAAGATTTGAACACAGGGGCTCGACGTCTCTTTTTAGCTACTGGGCCTGGAGATCTCATCGAAAACAAGAGGCATCATTTAGAAGTAAGTTTACCCAATCACGAGCAACTTCAGAAATAAATTGATCATTTTTCCCAAGATCAAGATTCACCCCCCCATCGTTTTCGTGCTTCAAGTAATAACCATTTATCCACCTTTTGCTTATGCATCACACAGATGTTAAATGAGAGGGAAAAGGATTGCAGATGCAGGGAAAATAGTCCATATTTCTCCTCTCGACACTCTCCTTTTTAAGCAATTTTGCCGAATCTCTTAATCAAACCCTGAGAGCAGCAGAGGATATTTCAGATAAATGTTTTGCACTAAAAGCTAAATGAATCGCGTCTTTTGTCATTAGTGAGTTCTTCCTTTTAACCCTCCCCCTATTGACGTTTATGATAGAGAACCTTGTAAGAATGCAAGAGGAATGTCCTCAGTCATGTAAGCCATTCAGCAGGGAGGCATGTACCATGGCCCTTTAGTGAATGACATTTTCCACTGTCTCATAGACAATGTCAGCTAATGATGAACAATCCTGTAACTGTCAAACAGCGCTTGCATCTTGTGCTCTTTTCCAATTTCCTTCTAGTTGAGTGTTATTGTTGGCAATGAAAATAGCTTGGCATAATGGTAGCTAATGGGGCTTTAATGGAGAGTGTCATGAAATAATCAATCTAAGAAGGAGAGCCGACAAACAGAAACCCCATCACTAATGAATTTCTGCGACAATAAGACAAAATATTTTTCTTACAACAACTTGTGAGATTTATTGGCAATTTAAGCCAATGCAGGCAATAATAGAAGGCCGTGGGGTTTTATATTTAATTTGTAAGAAGGCGTCAACCTCTGCAATGAAGACAGAGGGGAAATAAATTGGAGTTTTGTTTTCTCTGCAGCAGCCGAGTGCAGAATGACGCGAAAGTATTGAGAGCAGAATCTACATAGCCGTATGTGTCCTTGCTCTGTTGCTTTCCTAGTCACAGAACATTTGTGGCTTATGCACAGATTGGTGGAGCAACCGTAGAGAGGGATGGAAATCATAGCTCTGTGCGTGTGTGTGTTTGTGCCTGCATGTTGAGAGTATTTTCACCTCCTACGACCCAACTCTCTGTGTTCCTGCGATAGCTCTGAGTCACTCGTGCTGACCTAGATGTCAACTTTTCTCGCACCCTTGCCAGACATTCAGCAGGTCCAGTGGACCAAGAAAAGGAAAACGAAAGCGGAGGAAGTGTCGGGCCGGAGGGGGTTGGGGAGGGGGGTGTTATGTATTTAAGGCCAAAGCTGTACTTGATGTGAAAAGACATCTCTACTTCTTTCCAAAAACATTTTAGACCGAACTGACAAACACAACGTGACATCGCTGCCACACTACGGCCCACTTCAGATGCCTGAGCTGCTATTTGTTCTGTCTAAAATACCATGATTCATGCAGGAAGCGGTCCACATGGCGGCACAGTGTCAACAGCCTGTAGATGTCAATGTCTAACTTTCTAACGATTTGGCCGAACAAAACTGTTTGCTTTACAGCCGTCTTGGGCTTAGATATTAAATTACCTTTATGCATTCGACTAGACCATCTATTGGCATATAATAAGTAGACCTTGACAGAGCCCGATTGATTCAAAGCTCCCTGAAGGGCCCCGCTGTAAGCAGCTACGATGAAGACAGCAAAATTATTTAGAGTAGCTCAGATGAGCTTTTCTGTTTGTTGCAGGTTTGACTCCCTCGAGCACAACAATCAATACAGTGTTTTGTTGCAGATGCTGAATAAAGAGCCGTCTGGTCCGGTCTGCACTCAGGCTGTCACCGCTCTGATTTCAGCTGCAGCCTGTGGAGAATTCAGCCTCCGTCAATGAAGTCGATAAACAATGTTATGGTAAGCAGTGGGGGAGGATTCATTTGCTTCCTTTGTCTCTTGCAAAGATAACACACCAAATGAGCAAAAGACTTTACATTATGCAAGGGAAGCATTGCGGTCAAGCTATGCAATTTTACAGGAGCCCTTTAGGATTTGCATTCATCTTCTCTTTTGTTGTGTGAGAGGCATTACCTTGGTGTGTTGACGGATGGTGTGGGTGTTTGAAATCAGCTCATTGCAGATCTCTATGATGAGGATGACAAAAACAGGTTGTGCTCTGCCAGAAAGAAAGGTTTTAACCAAGAGACATGGGAAATCGTGCGCCAATCTTCTGTTGCGAGTCATGTTGTGTTTGTCTGCATCTCGGTTTTTTCGTGCGAGACCGCGTTTAAAACCACGCTTAAAGTTATGCTGCTCATCACATCAGCAGTGACAGGCAGTTCCACTAGTCTTATTCCATAACAGCAGCTGTGAGACAGTAAAATACCTGCCAACCGCTTACCGTCTTTTACCATAGAAACGCCAATCAGGGAGCTATCCAACAAGTTTGACACAACTCCTGATGGACTGAAGCTGATCAGAGGCGGGATACGGCACGCCGAGCAGCCACCATGCATGGAGCAACACGACATTTTTCGGTTGAGAAAAACCCCTTTAACACATTCTGAATGTGTGACTGAAAATGTCTCTGCGGAATTGTCACGACGAGGCAAATTGAGTGCAGAGCCCCAAACCATTTTTTAACCAAGTCGTAAATACATTTATTTCTGCCATAAAATTCTAGTCTTTTACATTTCCACGTTTCAGGCCCAGAGCTTGGAGCTATGTTTGGTTCAGCGTGAACAACTAAACGGCGAACAACGAAGGTATTAAAGGCCAATCTGTGTGGCAGGGCTAATGAAACCTGAGTCATAAACAGCTCCATTATTACTGATGGGACTTTGAGGGTGGTGTAAAATGACAGTAATATTTTATTGAAAAAAATATTCCCAAAAATTGACACCGTCTTGTTTTATAATAACTTGTAACTTTTACAAGTAAGCTATAAAGAAATCTGTCATAGGGAGGAGGTCAAAGGATGACTTTCAGTCCGTTGATCCACATGTGGGGAAAGACCTTTAAAATTGAGAAATACAATATTAAGTAACATACTCTATGCCAAAACCTTTGAATGTGCAGAAAGGTGTTATTTATACCATCATAATGGGATGGTATCGGATGGCATGCAAAATGTTACGGAAACAAGTTTAGGGCAGAGTTTCTAGACCACATGGCGATGCTGCAAAATAAGATGGGGAAAATGAAAAAGTATCTCAGTATAACATGACTTAGTGTGCGATTCATCCACTATTTCAAGGCTGGACACAGATTGTTTCGCTACTTTCGGTACATCTAAGAACAGTCACGCTCCACCCACAACTTCCTCCAAAAGGACTAAATTCAGTATTTCTATTGGAGTGATCATTTGGATGAACAGCTTAAAGCAGGTGGCAAAACCCTAAAAAAAACAAAAAAAACCTTATTCCTCATATTATTTGCTCAACGTGTGTCACGGTGAATATCTCTAATCAATATTCAGTTGTCTAACTCTCCTCTGCCTGCCCTCTCGCTTTTCAAATTATGGATCTGTCTGACTGTACTACAGTATGTATTACATTCTTCATAGAGTTCCTCCTTCACAACCACACCCTCCATCACCGCCGAGCACTTCTGCAGAGCACAGATCAATTACGAGCCGGCCTGCCAAGCGATCAAGTCTATAATAACACAATCTCTCCATCTTGTTCGACTGCAGTAAATTACCTGAGCTGCAGGACGAGCCTCATCTTTCCCGCTTTTCAGCTCAGGAGAGATCTTTATTAATGCCGAGGCTTTAAATCAAATACAGTCAGCAGTTCCGTTAATGAGATCGCAGCCAATCTGGCCTGATTTAAATGCTAAATACAGGTCAAAGCCAATCCGTGACCCAAACATACTCCATCGGCTGCGTGTGATGATATTCCCGAAGCTGATGTCACAGGGCAAAAAACTAAAACAGAGCAACAAAGGTTGTGAGGTTTGCTTGTATGTACCAGAGTGAAGTAGGGTCATGCTTTTTAGTGGAGAGGTTTATGTGGAATATATCACAACTGTAAAACAACTGCCCCACCCCGATGCCAACTTTACACATCCGTCCATCTGACCGATAGCAGACAGGTTCCACCTCGCCATTATCCACCAAAATACACCAATTACTGAGGCTCTGGGCTAAATGCGAGCTGTCTGAAAGTTGAAAAGGAAAAAGTAACAGCTGAATAAGAAAACAACAAACTTGTAGTAATTAAACATCAGGCTGTAGAGACGGGGAGTGCTAATCCGCCCCACTCAGCTGATTCCACCATTCCAGAAGCATTTACACTTTCATTAAAGAGTGCAGCCAAGTAGAAAAAAATCATTTGGAAGACTCTGCATAAACACCAGAAGCGAACCTGTGGCTGCCTATGCTGCACAGTCTAGAATACAATAATTAGGACTGGCTGAGGCCACAATGAAATATTCAGAGGGGGGGGTGGGGTTCAAGCTCAGATGGACCACTCAAGGATAAATAGATTTATCTGACATCAAGGAAGATTTAACCATTCTCTTTGGCTCACAATGCACAAAATCAAAATGTGGTTAACACTGCCGTATGTATATAGGGATTATCATTTTCAGTCTAATTTTGGCACATCTCTAAGTCCTTAAAGCTGCCTCTTTCTGGAGTGGTGTTAACACTGAGCACTTCAGATTTGATATGGCTCTGTACCGTGAATCTCCAAATTTTGAACCTCACCACCAGTTAAAAAAAAAAAGAAAAAAGAGTTTCAAAACCAGCCCAAAGCCTGACATCTGTAATGACACACGAATCAGCCAACTGTGTCCTTATTTGATTGAAATGATGTATAAAGAATGAATAAAAATGATCGAGTGTAAATAGTGCAATTTCCAATCAATTTTCCAATAGTCATTCAGTGGGGAATTCAACGCCATCCGATGCAATGCCTAAAACACAAAGTTTCTAAGTTAAATGTGACACTGTAGGCAGCAGTTGAGAAAATGATCACGCCTAATGCAGATGAATATAAATATGTATAAACATAACACAATGGTTTGAAGATGGCGACATTCTAATTTGTTTTTCAAAGTTTTTCTTTGGCATCCACTGAAGCCCCCAAAAGCTATTCTCTGGTTGTTAAAACGACACATTTACACATTTTTCCTGACAATAATCCCTTTTTTGCTTCAGAAAGGCTTGAAAGTACAAGCAGCCGTATCACTTTGTATCAATTGGTGCTCAGGGATCTATGAATAAAGAGCAGATGACCAAATTGGGAAACTTTTGTTGCATCAACAGCGATGTAACCAGGTATCCTCAGCAGGATTTCTTTTTGCAGAACCGAGAGGTATTTATTGCCAGAAATAACAGCATTTTGGATGTTCAAAAAACATGCGACGGTCAGAAAAAAACTGTTCTTTTCTTATGACAAAATCAAGAATAGATTGACTTATAAAAACCCATTTCCTACATAAGAGTGAATGTGAGTGTCGGGGAAGTGTTAGAGAGTAGCTATAAATGACTGTTTGCAATTTATTGCAATTGTTTTGTATATCATGACAAGAGTATTCTGTGAAACCACTTTCTGAATGGATTAAATCATAAAAGCCTTCAATTATGCATATACAACTGGCTTATTAATGTCAATCTTAAAGGAAGAGTCGTTCATTTCTTTTTTTTTTTAGGTTCATTAAGTTTTAAAATAAGAAAATCAATTTCTGGGATCTATAAAGTCAGCGGTGGTTTGAGCAAATGCATTCAGTCGGTGGGCAGACGCATGAGTCACTCCGAGAGAGTCTAAAGGCTCTCACAGCCGCCACTCCCACCTGCGCCTGCGAGTATTTATTTTTTAACGATTGTGTTTGGAGGGGCCGGGTGCAGCGTAACGTGCCTGCGATGTGTGCGGCAAGTTTTATTGACAGACGGAGGCAAGGGTGGGGGAAAGACGGAGAGCAAACCTGAAAGTAACCGACCACATAAGCTCAAAGCACGTATTCTGAGCCGCTCTGGTGAATTTCTCTTTGAATTGTCCATGAGGTACTACCGTTTCAATTATTCCTGCCAATGCCAGAAAAAAAAAAAAAAAAACAATGTCTGAATGTACTTCAATGTTTAGCCAAACACTAAAATCTATTTTTGACAAAACATTTTGTGTACAGATGCAGCCTATTGCATATGTACAGATCAGCTTCCCTGTGTAAAATCAGCTATCCAACAGGCTGAGGCTTCAATACGCTGTCAAATCAGTCTGTTAGTGAGAAACAAGGGTGATGGTTGCTGCCTCTGGTAAAGGAAAGTGTTTTTTTAAATCTTTGTTAAGCTTAACACTGACCTATGACTCATTCAAGCATAAAAAGGCACATAACTCAAGGGATAAACTAGTGTTTTTTTTAAGAATTGTATCTTTAGGCACTTTGTTACTAGCAGCCCGTCATTATAAACACTCAATTTGTTCCCTTTTCTTTGGCATAATCCATTGGTGCAACCAAAGAGATCAGGGTTTGAAGGCATAAAACACTATTTTTTCCACCAACAAGTAGATTCTTCAATAGCTGTTGGTTGAAAGGTAGGCACATCTCAGCATGGCGTGCAGTGCGTCCTTAAAAAGTGGAGGACAAAAGAAGAGGGGACAGGCCTAAATAACTATCTGCAGCAGATGAGCAGCATCTCAAAGTAAGCGATGTTCTTAGGAAATCTGATTTAGAGAGAAGAAGAAAAAAAAAAGTCATCCCACGAAGACCTGACAGGGGACCTGAGGGACGCATCTGAACATCGAGTTAATCCATCTACCTCATTCCTGAAGACTGCCAAAACAGATTACAGGAAAACTTGTCAAAGAGGGCTCCGGCTGTGTTGAAGAATAAAGGTGATTACACCAAATATTGACTTTTAAGCTTGTTGTAACTGTCCAAACTCCATTTTTTATCCTATATAATGCATTCCCATTTTCACACGTTCCCATAAATCGCTGCACCCATTTCCCCGTTTTTTCTGACCACATGAAAAAAGATGAGGAAAGACTCGAGGATTTCCCACAGTGCTGCCGTACCGTGTGGTCAGAGAAATGGGGGGAGGGGACAAAGGTTAAGTCCAGCGGCGATCACATTTACATACTAATGGTGACGTTGACTTTGTGAAAATAAGTTATTAAAGCTCTTGAAGCAACAGACAGTCCATTAGTTAAACGTCACTAGAGCCATTTACCTGACTTGCATTGTGGTTTAATTCCACATATAAATGACTAAGCTCCACAGGAGCACAGAGACTTTGCCCTTTTTTTTTTTGCTGGTATATTCTATTATGAAGGTCTGCCAGTGGGTGTTTAAAAGTGTAGGAAACTGACAGTCTGGACATTTAACATACTTTACACTAAATTCAATTACAACTAAATTCACAATGTCCAAAAGACATTGAGGACAGAACGTATTGTGAGCATTGCAAAATAGGCCTAGAGAACTGTGAGAACTAAAATCAACTGGAATGGTACAAAGTACAGGGTACTGACGGATATTTGATTAGTTTTACTAGCTCAGTATTAACAATGTTAAGGCTTTATCTTGCCCCTTTCATCCAGGTTGAAATAATCAAATCAACCAAGTATATGAATACCACTTAATGTCATTCTGGTGAGGGTTTTATAAAGGAATTATGAAGAGAGTATAATCAAGATTTTGCTCAATAGATGTTGAAAACCCTTAGGCTTAATAACTCTGAACTTCCTGAAGGTAGAATGAACCATATAATTAGAAGCTCATGAATAAACCCAGCAGGACGCCTCCATTAGTTCTCATATGCCTGACAGATGGTGTAAATTGACCCTGTAAACACAAAAATTGGAAATGGCTTAACTTGATCATCTTTAAAGCTAATAAAATAGTCTGGGTTTACTTGATGTGTACTGATGCATGTACTCGGGGAGCGTTCCTCTAAACATTCAATTACGATTCAAACCAATAGCAGCAGACAAACAGAGGTTCGCCTAATCTAGAGGCAAAAGTGCAGGAGAAGAAGTGACAATACGCATCGGTTTATTTTCCACATGTTCAAATCTAGTTTTTGCTTCTAACTGCTAATTAATACCAAGTATCCTTGCAGCTGAATGGTCTCGTCCTTATCCTCAATGTGCAGGTACACAAGCAATCAATGCTTGCCAAGTGCCTGGTCGCTTTTTAATTAGACCGGCTTTCAAACGCATTACATCTGAAATACACTGTGTTCCTCTCCGTGTCTGACAAGCAGCATGTGGCTAGATTACAACCAACACTTACAGCGCAGCACATCCATCTGCAACGCGTTGGAGGGGGTGGAAAAGCTGATATCATCGGAGGGTGTGTGCGCAGCCAAAAACTGCACTGTGTCCACTCCTGTCCAATACGAGACAAATGACAGGTAAATACACCACTCGGCCTGTCACTGTGCTCGTCCTCTTCCGATTTTTCATTTTATAATAACAATGCAGGGAGAGAGAGTCCTTCTTGTTGGGCCTGCTGGTGCGTGAATGACTTGGTGAGGAAATAGGGCCAGTAATTATTCTTTCCTCCACTTGTCCCTCCTGTGGCGTCCCACCATCCCTCACACACTGAAGATACAGGCGATTGAATCCTGATAAAATCCCAGCACAGAAACAGCTAGCACACTACTCACGGAACCATCAATGTGTTCAAGGGACTGGATGTGACACTGAAGGATGAGTAATTATTGAAGTTTCAATCATACAGTCAATACGGCGGGCTGTATTAAATGGTCATTACGTTTGGGGATTAAACATACAGTCCATTGTTTCAGTTTCAAATTAATGGGAGCGATAGCCAGTCAGGTATGTCAGGTATTAGGCACCGAGTCTGTTTTTGAGTGATAGCAGAGTCACTTTATTGAGCAGAATAAGCATAATGTGAAAACAGAGAGCACTAAATTGAATGTCAAAACACAACAAAGACAGAAGCTCAACTCAGACTGAATGCAAATGCCCCATAGCATAAATGCATGACAAAATCTACTTAACACGACTGAGTCATAGCACAGAGATGGGAGAATTATGAAAAGCAGCCACACTGACCTTTACTATGTTAATTTAAACCTACAGCAATGTCCTACCAGAGGTAGCTGGGTGGTTGTGCTTTATTTACATCTAGCAGTATTTTCCTGGCACAGCTCAAACAGAAATAAATGTCTGTTGACCTGTGAAAGGCCACTGTCCTCCCAGCCAACTAAAGAAATCTTTCCCTAGACTGATGGTCTCATGTAAAGAATACCAAAGCAGAATAAAGATCCATTATTAATACGCAGTGTCCTGCGCGCAAGCTTTCCACTAACCCATGTGGGGTTTTCATCTCTCGATAAAAACAAGCGGGCATGCCTTCCAGTTGTTTGGGTGTGCATCAGTGGAAACCCTCTGTCCGCTGTGGTTCAGAGAGAATATTCACAGCACTGTGCGCACCCTTGTGCATGCACTCGTGGCTTTGCACAGTACAGAGAGAAACGGTATCTTTGCAAAAACACAAGAGAATACGTGAAAGTGAGTGGAGAGTATGCTCCAGATGGCAACGCTGCTGTGCTGGGGATGTTGACGGTAGGCCATTGAAAGGCGTGCCAGCTGGGGGGAGATCAGGACTGCTTTCCTCTGGGACTTTATAGCCTCAAAAGGGTGCCAACAGGAGGCAGAAAGACCATCGGACAGACAGACAGAACTGCTGCAGGCTAGATTCAAGGGTCAAGGCGGTGGATACAGCAGCTTCACATCTCTGCAGTAATGCCTCACTATTTTCCCTGTTCACAATGCATCTCCGTCCAGATTACAATCGATGATACTTTGAACTACTACACTGCCAGTCAAGCTCCTCCATATGTTCATTTAATTTTTTGCTCCAAGCTTTTTAAAAAAAATATATGTTTTTCCATTCCTGTCCATCTCCTTCAAGAAACTCAACCATAATCTTCCGTCCTTCGCCAAAAGCCCAAAGGTCCGCGTGGTGGTATAAAGAGGGCATTTGGGCCACACCGCTGCAGCAGAATGAGCCCAGGGAAAGCCTGTCATGACAAGTGACTTGGAAGGACTTTCATTTTTGCGTCGGTGGAGGCACGCAGCCAGTCGGAAGCAACACAACAAGCAAGCACGCCACAAAAGGCCCACAAGCAGGCTTTTGTGTACGAGCCTCCGTCCCTCCAGGTCATCTGAGGGCTACGTTAGGGGGTGACTTTTTAAATTCCTGATTAAAAGGCTGGCGAAGGCAACACAAAGAGAACACGACAGGAATAGTAAAGAAGGGGATACAATTGTTGGGTGGGTATGCAGCATGAGTGCCTATGCTTTAAACACCTCCACTGGTCAAGCAGCACCTTAGGTAAGGTATGTAATATGATGCCAGAGTGAGTTAGTACTCAGTTGGTCTTCCACCTTTGTCTGTTGATGGCAGGCTCAGCCGACATACACACAAACACACTCACAGGATGCAAAAGCTCACATCAAAACAGCCTTGGCCACCCTTTTCAGCTCTGGTTTTCCCATTCTGCTGAAACTTCACACTTGTTTCAGTCAAGGTCCACTCACTTTGTATGCCCTTAGTCCTCATCCAGACAACGTGTAACCTTGGATGTTTTACAAAGTCTGACAGAGTACAGCTAAAAGCAAGAAAAAAAAAACAGAGCAGGAGAGAGAAAGCTGTCAAAAGTCACCAAGGTGATAAAATACAGAATTATTAAGTCATAATGTCATCCCCATAACTTTTTTTGCAGAATGTAAAAAAAAAAAAGAAAAAAAAGGAAATGGAACAAGATAAGGGAGGTTTTCGGGAAATCGGGTATTTGTGATGTATGCCACGTCCCCCAAATTTGCCGTTAAAAAGGAATCGGGTGTCTAAAATTGCAATCTAAATTAAAGGTCAGGCTTTTCCTTCAAATGAAAACGGACAAGATCCTAATTCATTATTTTGAGTCGGCTGACATTTTTTAATATCAGCTCAGGCTTATGTGTTGAGATCAAATTATTCATGGCTCTCCTCTTTGCAGGCGATAGCTTTTTCCAGGTTTTGATCAAACAACAGATGTGTTAACACAGCTGAATATATGTGGATACGTCCCTATATCCTTAGAAATGTTCTTACAAGCATCCAGATCTCTGATCATGAGTATACAGCTGTGTGTAATTTAAATAGACATGCACAGGTAAATGGTTGCATAAAACAGAAACTAAGAATAAATACATTAACATCTGCAGTGCGCTTGTGTTTACACTGTTAGACAAGCACAAAGTGGTACTAGTCTTCTGTACCTATCAAGTACCCACAAAGGAAGAAAGCAGTTTCCAATTATGCTTCATTACAACCAACCATCCCTGAAAATGATCAGTGTGGATCATAAACCTCAGTGAATGCAGGGTTTAAGTCTCGCGTAGTGAAGAACCTAACAAATATGACCTTTGTGAATATGCAAATCCTTAAATCATTCACTGAAGCCATTACTGTTAACAAGCTCAGTCCCTCCATTTGCTCCCTGCGCTGGTCAAGTCTGGTTGTAAACAGGCTATTAAAGGGGTCTGCCTGTGTCTCAGGCGGCCTCTGGCCTTGGGCTCACAGCACCTGCAATGGAGCTCTTAATGAGGCGGAAAATTAAAAGGTTTGGCCGGACAGTGAAAGCTTGTTTCCTTCCATGGAGTTTTTGTTTGCTATTCATCTCCTCTTACTCGCCTCCTTTCACCACAGCGCTCTGCCTTCATATGACAATCACGCTGTAATAATCAAAGGTCACAATTAAATTAATTCACAACGTGCCTCCCTTGTAAACGAAAAATGGTCAAAGTCGACACTTTAGGGGAAAAAAAGGGAAAAAAAGAGGCAATAATGAAAAATATATTAAGATTGAATGACAAACTAGTATTATGTCGAGCCTTGACACTGCTTATGCGCATACTCAAATAGTTTTCTAATTAAGTGCTACAAGAATTATATGCTCTGTGTTTCCAGAGCCTTTTTGAGACAGTTTCTTCCTCGAACCAGAACACATGGTCTCGTCACAATATTACATCTAGAGGATTCATAATAGCCATTTCTAAAGTTGAGCAAACGTTAAACCTAGCTTAGAATCCAAGGAAAATTATACAGTGTTTGTGTTTCTCCAAGGTTTCTTTAGGGTGGGATTAAACCATTAGAACCATCCAGTACACCATGTGGCACTCATTGTTGCACATCGTGCCATAAGCATCAACATTTTGCACATTTAATGTGTCACCTTCCCTAACCTTACCAGGAGGCCATAACACAGAAGAAAAACATCATTAACATCCTGTTGACCTATTGCTATGAAATATTAATGTGGCTTTCCTGCTCCCTACTTATACAAGAAGCTCCCGCTCATTTAGCAGTCACACAGGTGTGCATCGCCTGCTCAAGTTGCCTGCCAGGTGCTGAAGGCTTTACCAGTGGCAAGATCGTATGTCATCCCTAAATGCCACTCATTCTGCTTTGTAATAACCGCAGCCACAGACATGCTGTCACCATCCCAGGAGACCACTTCAAAACTAAGGCTTTGCTGAAATCATGCTTAGTCTTGATATCTTGCCATTCCCTTTTTTAAGAGGGTGCTCTGAGAATCTTATCCTCGCAAGGTTTCAAAACTGACCAGTGGAGCCCAGGAAGTTGCTTTTCAAGGGGAAATGTGTCAATATCACAAGCCCACTCGCTTTAATTAAATTCTAAGGGCACAATTGAGAAGGGGCTGAAAATTCTTTAGAGGAAAGGCAAAAGGGGCTCACACACCAGTTTGATTGGTAGCCAAGGGACGAGAAATTGTTAGCCAAAAGGTAACAGGAGCTTTCTTCAGAAAATAGCTTGCTGACCTCCGCATTGACCTCAATCACTCAGTCTTGCCGTGTCCCACAATCCCCTCGACTTTTGGCCATTTCCCTGGGTAACCACGGTAATGGCCTAATTTGAAAGAGGTTGTGGGAGTAAAGGATGAAGACACTTATTGTGAGGAGTGGACCTGGGACTTCAAACCAAGTATTTGGCCCGGTGACCCTCGCTTCCCCGCTTTGTTTGTGTCACCGTGCCAAATTAACATCTAAACTGGTTTGTCTTTTGTTTTCAGCTTTGTCATCCCGGAAGCACTCGGAGAGAAGACTTTGAACAAATTTACGTTACTTATCCACCGCCTTTGGTTCATGCTCTTAGAAACAATCCTTCCAGCAGAGTATTCAAAGTGCGGTCGTTTTTGCATCCAACTCTGTGGTATGCTGCTACGCAGATAGTCTCTATCCCAGAACAACGGGGGAAGGGGGAAAAAAAAAATCTTGTTTGTGGCGGCCAAAGCACTAAAACAACATCTGAAACAGCTCAACTGGAACAGTTCTTTGCGGAATAAAGAGATGAATACTCTGGATGATCCACAGATGCTGCCGTTTTTAAACAGTTGTGATTAAAAAAGACTTTCCGAAGCAAAACAGTCCACGATATATAGCCTGAAGCGTCGTTTCTGAAAGGACGCACCGCTGGGAGGGGGGCTTTTTTCTTTTTCCACATGTCAATTCCAAGGATTTTGCATCATAAACAAAGCTCATTTTACCTTCATTGGTTTTGGGTGGCAGCGTTCTTGGATACACACACGTCAACGTGTACAATCAGAGCTGCCGGGACAAACGGAGGGCATGCAGAATATCCTTCATTGAGGTTTTCATTGATGTATTATTAAATATTTCACTCAAGGCATCCGCTACAGCAGACTACAAACATCACCAGGCAAACAATCTCAAATCAAAAAGGAAATTAATAAATAATAAGAAAAAAAAACTAACTTCTAAGAATTAATGTATTGCATTGCTGTCTTAAAAGCACTCATAGTACTCTTAAGATTTGACTAATGGCTCTATTTTGATTAGCTAATAGCTGAGTGGTTATTGTAATACTTTGCTTTAGTCATTGAATATATTTACTGGCATTGTGGATCATTCTAAAGGCAAGCAGATTGACCTTTTTGTGACCCGTGTTGTCTCAGTGTGTATGTGTGTGTGTGTGTGTGTGTGTGTGTGTGAATCTGTTCCCCTAATACAGAAAGATGAGGTCTGCCGCCTCAATCGCCTTGCAGTTTCTGCCCATTGGGGACCAATGCCATCAGTGTTGCTGGCAATGGACAAGATGTTCCCATGCATAAGAGATTTTCGTGCTGAAGTGGACCTGTCGTTTACTGTCTTGTCAATAAAATAATGTAAGTGTATGTGGGTATGAAGTTCACACAATATCCTCCGTCTGGGAAGCCAGACAATATTCTGTCTCCAACCACCCCGAGAGCAAAGCTGTGATATTCAACACCCCCACTAAAAGGTTTGGTAGAGAGGGAGAGAGAGAGAGAGAGACAGAGAGAGAGGAAAAAAAGAAGAAAGTATTTTGGGATCCTTAATCAGGTGTTCCTGGAGTATGTTCAGCATGTTATTCTGCATTGATATGCATGTTCTCACCAACAAAGGTATCAAAAACTAAATACCAGGGTAAACTCGACAATAACATTTAGGAGAGGTGAAATGAGCCCAACATTACAGTGAGTGACATTACGTCTAAAATAACTGCAACGGCAATTTTTGTATAAAAAAAACAAAACAAACAAAATAAAAAAACTCAACAACCTGTTGACAACATGTTTTAACCACTGTAATCGTCACGTTAAACCATCTACACCTTTGTCAAAACTGACCGTTCTTAGAATGAATTGAACGACCGCTGAAATGACATTTTCAACCCACTGCAGCCATGAAGGTGCCTTTTCGCAACCGTTTCTTCACAAGGAATACCGGCACTACTTGCAAATATGCCTCCTGTTTGGGTTCTTCAATTGTCCTTGTACACTGATCAGTCATAACATTATGACCACCTGCCTAACACTGAGTAAAGTCCTCCTCTTGCTGCCAAAAGAGCTCTGAGCAGTCAGGGTGCCCCAAACAACAACTGAGGGTGTCCTGGAATGTCTGGCACCAGCACATTGGCAATAGATCCACTGAGCTCTGTTGGTTTTGAGGTGGGGTCTTTGTGGATTAGTTTTCCTTCACACGGATGCCATCAGATCTCATCGCATCCTATCATATTGGTATCTGGGGGAGTTTGAAGGCCGGGTGAACATCTCAGACTATTCATATTCTCTTTTTTTTTAGCCCTTTTTGAACATCCATAGTCTACATGTTGCAGTATGTTGCAGGGCAAAATAATGTGCTCATTACCAACCCAAGACGTTCCTGAACATAACATTCATAAGATTTTCCGTTATTTTTAGTAAGGATATCCACTTTGGATAGAACGCTTTTTTTTCCCAAATATTAAAAATATTACAGTCCACTTAACGATCAGAGAAAATCATCACATGGAGGTTGTTAGAAAAATCATGAAGTTATACTTGGTATATAAAACTTTCTGTCACTGAAACGTTTCTTATTCTCAGAAGTCATCCTTTGCAAATCTGCAAACTCAACCTGCCAATCTGTGCACAAGTCACGGATCTAAAAGCATTTCTTGTACTCCGAGAGTATAAACACTGTTTTTCTCCGGACCAGAGGTTGAGCCCTGAAGAGCAGAGTTGCCATGATTTCGACGAACAAACGTCCAAAAACCTTCAATAACTATTCTGGGCAGATGGAGAGGTGTTGTGTTCTCTTTATCACAACTGTTTCACACATTTTGATCGTCGGCTGGTCTCAGTCTCGGAATATAGTCAGGTGCAAGTTCAATCTCAGCTCCATTCTGCAGCATCTGAATGTAAATCAATTTTTTCCAACTGGATTCTGAAACTGATTTAAAGTCTATGTATCCCCTGGACCACATGGATGCCACTTCTATTTCTGCTAAGGATACAAGAGGTCTGATTTTAGCAATATTCCAGAGCTCATGAAGTCAGGAGTGAACTACGCTATTCGTATGCTGATCCAGGCTCAAATCTTGTTTCATAAAAACACCAATATTACACAAAGTGGCTCCCCGTCACCTTCAGGCCAAAACCAGCTGGTGCAGAAAACAGCACCTGTATTTTAACTGCGTTTAGCTGTTAGCGATCAGTCCTTTTGACGTTTTCCACCTCAGAAGAACAAACTAAACATGTATATAGTTGAATATCACCTGCATAACAATGGCTGGATACACTCTTAAATCCATATGTAAGTATAGGGAGAATAGCACAGGGCTCTGAAAAGAATCTTCTACAAAATTATTTGTAATTAGTTTTCAGAATTTCAAACAAAGATTTTCCAGAAAGATGTGATGAGGACCACAAAAGAGCAGTTACTGAAGAACAAATAGGAGGGAATTTGAAGGATTAAATGAGGAGACTTCATTCATATTGGGAACCCCTCATCTGCATTTCGGAAGACTAAAAACTTCAGATGTTAAAATTGTTACTACTGACTCTTTTTTAAGTGTCGCAATTTGTCGAATTTGATGCCAATTTCACAGCTGCATGACACAGAGTGGATAAACCAATCACAACAGATTTCTCCTTAGATCCCCCACGAAGACGTCCAAACAGTTCATTACATTAGGAGACGAAAAGCAAAAAGAAATCATGTCTGACAAATGTTATCGAAATGTGCAGAAACATTAAATCGTGATTTCTGACAGTTTAATGTTGTTATGATACTTTTAAGAATTTACAGCAAAAAACCTTGAACAAGGAAGGAATTAGGCATTCCATGGCCAACTGACAGACTAAAGTTATTGCTCACAATTTGCTCTGACTGATACAGAACGTCTCTGAGACTGTAAATATATCTACAAGCTGGCAGAGACGACTGTTGAACACATTACTCGCTTTCTCTTCTCTTCTCTTCTCTTCTCTTCTCTTCTCTTCTCTTCTCTTCTTGGTGCTTGTGATCAAGCTGTGGGTGTGATAGAGAATCTCTCTCATCCTTTTTTCCCTCCAGTTAAAATGGAAACCAGGCGAGGAAGAGAAGAGAGTGGCAGGCCACTGCAGCTTCCATCACTTATCCACCACTCATGCATGATTGAAAGGCATCTGCAAGCCTGGAGAACTGCATCATTTATACCAGGCTCCTTCAAAAATCAAGAGCCAAGCAAGCAGCTACAGTTAATATTGACAGAGCATTGACTTAGGGAAAAAATAAATTAATTAATTAATTAAAGGCAAAGAGAAAGTCTAAATACAGTGCAAGTTGATACCCTCTTGGGTAAAGCTTAGACTTTTGTCTTTTCCTTTTCCTCAGCTACTGCACTAATCTTTCAGATGGATTCAACTAAATTGTTACAGTCTCCCACAGAACACAAATGGAAAGCATCCAGGGATTTGGAGCTGCTATTAGGGAGACAAAATGATCCATCAAAGCAACTGCGAGGAAAGGAAGTGGGAAATAAGGATGATGTGAGGAAGAGAGAGCTTTTTTTGTAGGGATGCCATGTGGTGGTTTTTCCTCTCTCTCTCTCTTTTTTACCTTCTTCATCCCTTCTCTCAAGTTTTCTTCATGCCTCTGATCGAGCAACGCCACTGTAAAAACTCCATGTGCTCTCTTAGCTCATTCAACTACTTTAGCCTTTATCGTGCATTGTTTTCCCCTTTTCACCCGTCCTCTTCCTTGGTATCAATGGCTTTAGGTAAAAGCAGAGGATTTATGTTCATCAATCAGAGCCCAAGGGCATCTGACGTGTTAAATCTACATTAAATGCATGGCCAGTGTTGAGAGAGAAAGGGCAGAGGAATTAGTAGGTGGAGAATGGGGGGTCACAACACTGATTAATGACTGGAAGCAGCAGGGCACCATTTTCTCCATTTCCTCCACCCACATAACTCGGAAAGCAGAAAGATATATCCAGCACATTACTTTTGCAGAATCCCTTGCCTTATCCAGTTATGTTGTCAATAGCGAAACCCCTCCTTTCCCCTCCACACACACACACACGCGCACACACACACACACACACACCAAGGAGCAAGAGTCAAATCACTCAACTACACTTTTGTCTAAAAGACTTCCTGGTCCCAGAGACAGATAGCTTGGACCTGTCAGTCACAGCTGCTGCTGGGTTTTGATGCCTTTTAAAGTGGGACATCACGCTACAACAGGGGACCAGAACCCAGGCTCAGGCTGGGGGATGTTAGCCTGCTTGCTTTCCAGCGGGAGATGGAAACCACAGCAGTATTTTAAGGAGAGGTTTTGCAGCTTTCCTGCATACAAACACAAGAGTGGAAAAGGAGGGGAAACATCTCTGAACTCTGATCTCTGGAGATACAGATCGTCCACGTTTCAGGTCATACATTAAGCAATGTGGCACAACAAAGGTCATAAATGCCTAGGAAATGCTGGTGGAATATTCCGCTCGAGATTCAGTGGCACAGAAAACTGATCTGATAGCAAGATAAAATATTTAACAATCTACAAGTGGCCTCTGTCTCTAAAGTTGCACGCTTGGCACTACATTTAATCAACATCTTTCAGCACAAGAAAAAAAAATTCAATTTAATGACAAGATTAAAAAATATAAAAATAAAAAAGTCTAAAACTAAAGTAGTCTAAGCCAAGATGCCATCTGCCTCCAGTATACAGTATTTTTAGCATTAGGTTGGAGGAGCATACCTCAGGGTCACGTCCTGCAGTGCTGTGCAGTTCTGAGATAAGATGGGTGATAATATCTCAGCAACAGATCAAGAATCAAAAGGAAAGTTTTCCTGCCAGATGGTGAAGAAAAAAAAAAAAGAGATAAAATCAGACAGAATATTAAAGGAAAATTGCATTTAAGCTTCCCCTGCGTCATCATCAAATATTCTATAGTACCCAGAGGATTTAATTAATGTCTCATGCAGCTATGGCTGGAATATTCAAGCAGCATCCTGGTGAAAACTGAATTGTTCTAAAACTTTATTGTCAAGTGTTTAAAGATGTCTATCAGTGCTAATGTTTACAGTTCATGATTTGGGAAATCAACAGGGTTTTGGTTTGAGACGTCTTATCGTACGCTAAAAGCAGGTTGGAGGGAGCATATACATTCTACATAAAACAAGATAAGTAAGGTATTTCACTGCACGATTTTACATCTCATTGTTATACATCCAGCAAAGCCGCCTAATTACAGTCATACAATAGAAAAAAGAAAAAAAAAAACCATGATGGGAGCCGGGCCAGAGCCCTGACAATCTCTGCGCCTCGACCTTCCCTGTTCAACAGATATTAATGCAGAAGCAAAAGTTGACAGAGCCGAAAATAAACCTGTCTGAGACAGACAGCTAACTTTTTCTCATTTATTTTTGTCCTCCGCACAACCAAAAGTGGCTTATCATCCGAGCTTCACGTGGGAATTATCTGTGATTGATTGCTGCAGCCTAGATTTCAAGGACTCGCCAGGCGGATGCGTGAGGGGACAGGTATGCTTAGCTGACCTCCCAGGCCGTTGATTAATGCTTTTTGTGCTGCTGATTTGTATCACTTTGCCTGAGAGCGCTCAGAGTGGCTGGGAAATACTTAGCCAGAGCAGGAAGAAACGCACACTTTTAATGTCCTCTCAGAAGAAGTACAGGAGTATTTAGATGGTGGAAACACTGCAAGCACTCTACCTTGGTGCCATTACAGTCCTAACTGTTGTTTCCATTGCTGCTTCCAATAAGTGGCCAAGACTTTGCCTGCAGGCTATCGTGGGGAAAAAAGGATGAAACAGAGCCTGCTAACCGACATGAAGCATAAAATGAGAAAAGCTGGGAAACTTTTGTGTAAACACCAACCCATGTTTTTCATAGTCACCTCCAGGGAGGGTTTAACTTCCCATCTTTCCAAGGTTCCAGTGGATAGAGAGGCCTACGCTTAAAATCACATCCAGGCACCCCTAAGTAATAAGCTTCTGAAAGGAAACAGCCTGGGTACATGCGGACGGGGCGAGGCACACAATCCATTTCATGTGTTTATACTCAAGGCCAAAGAGCAAAACAGGTCTGCAGTGTCTTTCCTCAGGCAAAGAGTTTTTTTTGTTTGACATGGATCGGCTCAACTTTGTTTACCATTTCCTTGATTTTCTATTTAGTTTCCTCTCTGCACAGCTGCGGGGCTAAACACATGTTTTGTTGCAAACGCTTGGTGTGCTGCTTAAAGTCCCCTGGTTCAGAGCTAAGGCCTTTGACTGATGGACAGGTTTCCCTCTGGCCATGGTATCCTGCCTTTCTGCCAACCAACCCGCACAGCATCAGAGGAGAGTCTGGAAAAGTTTAACAGGAAAGGCAGAAAACTCAAGGAAATTCTTTTGATTTGGATGGAATCCCCCCCCCCTCCCCCATTTGTCTCTCTTTTCTATTAAATGTGCAGTTGCAGAAAGATACAAATTTGCTGCATGCTATTGTCTGGCCATGCCACAGAGGTATGGTTAAAAGCTGTTAAAGTAACTTCAGTTTGTACATAAGGAAGCTGCCAAGTGACACTTTGCTCAGCATATTTTTTCCTCCTCGCTGGAGGATTTTCCAGCACCGTTTGGCTATCCAAGTAAAGTGTTACCACAAGGGTAACACTGAAGATGAAAAATAAACATTCCTATTTGGGTACTTTTTCATCACCACAGCAGAGAGCAATTTTCACATTTTAATTTAACTTTTCCTCTTATATCAGACTTCTTGGTTTGTTGGGTTTTTTCTTTTTTGCTAAATGCATTTAACACATTAACCCATGTCATCTTTCAAAAAAAGCTTTCCGAAAACCTGAGTAGAGTTTGAAAATGGCCTCATAAAAATTTGCATTGTAATATTCACTTAAACCTTTATTTCACAGCCTCTGAAGCACGGAGAAGCATGAAATGAAGCTATTTGAAAGCCACAAGCCTAGTCTCTTATTGTAAATTATTGCCTTTGCTCTTTTGTTCATTGACATTTTTTGCTGAAAATCATTGGTCATTGGTCCACCTAACCACGCCAATGGAGAAGCACATAAAGCATTCCATTTTAGTGAGTTTAAAGAGCCACTCTGTTATGAGGAGATTTCCAGTGGAGAACGGAGAAAGATGAGACAAATCGCTACAGCAGAGCAGTCTGTCCCCTGGGTGAGCGTAGTGCTCGCAGCACAACTGGAACTGCAAGCAAGGGTCAGGGAATCACTTGTGTGGGCATATGCAGACATGTGTATGTACGAAGTGCACAGCCCTGGTCAAGTAATAAATGGCCTATGTGAATGACAGATTAGAAGCACAGATAGGATGAAATGGCACAGAAGGAACGGGAGTGGGACGAGGTATCATCCATCCAGGTCTGCAGGTGATCCATCAGGAAGTGCCGGAGACGAGTAAAGGCCAACCCAGGAGATGTAGAGGGAGACAAAACACCGCCCACCAGATGCTGAACTGTACATGCAGGTCTCTGTGTGGTGTGTGTGAAAGAGAGCCAAAAACGGTATGGGAATATCTGAGTGGTTGTGCATGTAAATTAGGTTCTGGGCGAGATTTGAGCGATCCAGCTGTTTCTGTCTGTAGGAGTGTATTTAAGTGAGCGGTACAGAATACTGTGGGAAATCAGGCGAAAATAAAAGTAGATGTGAGAGACTTCTATTGGATGTGTGTGTGTGTATGCTCCAGAGAAAGAGCAATCGCTGAATGTTTGTGGGCTTGTAAGATTGAGGTGGGGTGATCACAAGCTGTGCATGAAAGTCTGTAATACATGACTATGACTAAGTGAGACGCCAGCTGTGTAGGTGTGTTGAAGTTCCCTTCACAATCCAAACTTGCTCAAGGTTATCAGCACATGTATCACAACCAGCTAGCCACAAAGACAAAAAGAGTAAGCTCGTTCAAAGCAACAAAACAAAGGGTTAAAACAATATCCTCTCTGATAACTGGAGGCTGAATGGAAGTGAGATCTGCTCCGGTGATTATGCAGTCAGACACAGAAGCCACTTTGATGCGTGATCATACTGTTGATGGCTCGAGAGCGCACAGATAAAATGACAGCGTTTCCATTCACATGTACACCACTCACCCACAAACCTGCACACGCACACTCGGAAGTGCACACTAATCCGCAGACCGCGAGTCCTACATGTCGGTGTAAAAAGTCTGCCGAAAATTCTGACGCGTTGTTCGGCTTTAAAAATCAATCTCTGCCGCCACACGGGGTTGTGAAACGAGAATGAGACACCTCCTGAGAAGAATGTTTGTCAAACACCATTTCACATCTCTGGTGTATCCAGCTATGTTGTGTTTGCGTGAGAGATGGGAGGACCAAAAGGGCTGAAACAGACGGAAGCATGTGCGTAAAAATGCATGTTAGTTCAGGGACCGTGCAATTTGGTCGCTGGTGTATGGCGCCGAGAGACTGAACATCAAGATGCACGATCACATCCAACTTCTGAGCCTGGGCTTCGGGCTGTCCATGCAATATTTGTAAGTACACACCTTCACCTTGCGCTACATGTGTTATCAGACAGCAGGAACAGCAACGACACAGTAAAAACATTTTGTTTCCAAGCGTTCCTTCATGAGCCGAGATGCATTAAACAGGTTTACATTAATAAAGCAATGACTTTAAATGCAGTTATTCATGTTTAGTCGGTAACAGCAGTGCAGCAAACTCATCTTTTGACAGCATTAGGGACATATGCACTGGTTAATGATGCTTCCAGATTGCAGAGGGCTGATTAATTGATTAGGCCCATTAGGAGAGGCGCATTAGAAGTGCTATTAATTTTGCAGCAGCAGCGCCCCTACATGTGCTCCCAGAGAGCAGATGGCAATGAATGATGTATTTTGTTAGAACAGTAAATATTGACAGGTGTGGCTGGGAGCCGCCTCTAACTCCCCGTGGATTGTGCAAAGGGGAAAGCGCTCTAATTAACTGTGTCCAGTCAGGAGACCTCTGGAAAGCAGATGCCCTGACCCCCTCTAGCCTAAAAAAGCCACATTAGTGAACCAAGAAGCCCCAAGCCATGTGCTTTACCCTCTATTGTGTACATTTACTATGTGGATAGGGGGAGAAAAGTGGGGATAAGAGGGGTGGGATAGTGGAGAAGGAATGGATTCTGATTATTAAAAAGACCTTCATTCGACTTGAGGAACGATCAGTAATAGGTCCTTGCCTTGCTCAGTGTTGCCCCTAGTCACAATGGCTCCACGTCATTTCTAACGGAAAGCCAAGAAAACTCATTTCTGAGCAACCTTGACATCAGCTGCACTCTCCTGCTCAGTGGCAATTTCAAATCTATTGCTGCACACAGATCCACCTCTACACTCTGAAGTATAGCCACTTTGTGACACAACGGATGCTGCAAAGAAAAACTGCGACACCCATGTGCAGTTAGAAATAAAGTTACATTAACCGAGATCCCATTTCCTCTTTAGGTCTGTTTGTCACATTAGAGGCTTTCAGTGCATGACATGTAACACATATCCCTGACATCCTCAGAAATATTTCTTCAACTTATAAGGGCAGACTTAGGGGGTCCTTCACCGTTAAAATGATCAAATCGGCCAGAGTCGTGTGGTTTTTGCACTGCGAAAAGAAGCAGATGCACAGAAATGTACGCAAACACAGCAAGATGTCATCAAGGTATTGATTATAGGTCCTTCTTACTGAGAAGCAACGATGCAACCAAGAATTGCGTCCACGTGGAGCCAAGAAGGTGGTCCCCTGGGGTTTGGACACCATTGAGATATTTAAGCAAGCCCAGGTCAGCAGCCCGAAGATGGTGGGGGGGCTACATTGCTGAAACGATCCTCAGCAGGGATCAAAGTTAGGAGGACAGCTGTGGAGAACATCAATGATGAGGCTAATTGCGAACACCCCGTGGATACAAATGAACAGATGAGAATGACCGATCGCCAATGAATATACAAATACTTTATAATATTCACATTTTCTGATTAACGAGCTGTTTAATCCTCAGAGTCATAACTTTACTAAAACTCAAAGTAATCATAGTCAGAATAATAATAAACAAGGACAGGCATCAAATTTAAGGAGTAAGTAGAAAATAGTATCTTAAGGGGAAGGGGGGAAAGAAATGTACTGTATTTCCACATAAGAATCCAGATTCTTATTTTTAAGATTCAGAATCGATTCACTACTTCAAAACTTAAACACATTTTGTTTGATTGGCATAGTTGATTTCCCAAACGCCTCTCCCAGCCGTCCGTGTTTCACTGCATATTGACGTTGTTGGGGCAACTGCATGCGAGTCAGTCGCTGCTAAGGTTTGCTCTCAGGTTGTAGTTCAGATAAAAGGAGGGGGTTCACCAGGAAGGGTAAAAAAAAGCCAAATTTATCTTCAAGTAGGGCAAACATTTGGACCCACTGTGGCACATGTTTTAAAGAAGAAGAAGCCGGACGTGACTCATTAAATCTGCAAACTGAAAGCCAAGTACATCAGAGAAGAGAAACATTAAAGGCAAATTTACACTGCATGGTACAAGCTCGACTGAACTCAACTCACCTGCTTTCTTTGGGATTTCAGTTAACGGCACATTGTTAAGCAGTGGTGACCACAGACTGGACGCACAACTACCCTGTGGGACAAGTTATTCTACTGTCTGCAACCACCATCATTTAGAGCAAAATTGTAATGCGAGATTACTGTTACACCTACAAGACATGATCCCCTCTGCTCACTTCTACACAGTGGACATGACATTTGTACCCATTTTACAGAATCGAACATCATTATTGTGAGCCCAAAACTCCTGTTCAGATCGTGTAATATCTGAGGATTCCCTGTCCAAGTGTTAGGCAGCCCTGGCAGCTGAATTCCTAAAAATAAAAAAGCTAAGCTGACATGCTCCAAAATACACATCTGCAGCCAAGGCGGAGTCGTTTCGGCTCAATCTAAACACTGGCAGCTGCACATGGGTTTGAGGGGCGGTAACGCTCATCAATCGCTATTAAAGATGCTTGCATAGATGCTGCAAAAGCATCAGTTGTGAGTATTTCTTCAATGCATTTTCACTCTGCTATCTGAGTGCGTGAAGTTAGTTAGGTAGATAATACAGTATTATATTTTTCCAACGCCTGTCCCTTTTTGTTTTTTTTTTTTGTTTTTTTTAAACTAGCTCCACCGACAGATTTCCAGATGTTTCTGTGCAACATCCAGCACATCAAATTCAACAAATCTGTTGACACTTCCTCCTAATGATCTGTCTCTCATTTACTTCACTACAGTAGCAGTGCGTACAGTGCTACTTAATTATTAGTGTAACAAAAACTGCGGCACAACCCGGAAAGATGAGGAAGAAGATTTTTCCTTTCAACTATGCTATTGTCATTAAAACCTTTCTTTTAATAGAAGAGTGGCACAGGTTGATGGATGTGACATGCATTTAAGGAGCAGATATACAGGGGAATTTGTCCATTTATTCACAATTTCTTTTAACCACCACAAACGCTACTTTACTGTCAATTCAGTAGATCACAGACAGAGCCACATCAGAGGATCTGTTGTAGAAAGTCATTTCAGCTTGAGCAGCATGATGGCTTCTCTCAATACCTCAAAGGATGAAAAAACAAACAAAAAAAAAAAAAAAAACTGTGCTTGTTTGGCCGTGTGAGAAAAATTCACTGAGCCTTTTAGTTACATGACAAAGATGACTAGTTGGATAAGACGATTTTTCCAGGCAATAGCTTTCCCTTCCAGTGATACATGTTGTTTTTGTTGTTATCCAACCAGCAATAGCCCTCAGGAGAAAACCACAGATGATGCTCAGATGAAGTGTCTTTCCAGGAACTACAGGAATAATAGCTCCCCTCATTCTATTTACACTCACATGCTTCCTCTATCTCCCGATGAATTTTGGGCTGCGAGAGTCAGCAGCCCACTGCATCTCAGATTCTTTTTCTTCATCCTTTGAAGATACAGAAAATTAAAATATCATCAGTATTTGTCTGTTGTGCATCTTTCTGTTTAGTGGTGTTGGGAGTTGTTTGGTGGGATAATTCACAAGCACATGGTGCTTATTGAGGTAAGACCACTAAAAGCAGCACACAGTGAGAGGAAAGAGAGGAAAGAGGAAAATTTGTGAATATATGTACTTTAAATCTCTTTAGGTGAAAATTCAGCCATAGATCTCCGGGACTGGTTCTCAAAAAAGCTGTGGCACTAGGTGAGCCTGGTGAACTGACAGGAAATTTCTTACTAGCAGAGGAAGTGCAGGGCTTGTCCAAGAGCTGGCAGAGCAAAGACCTGAACCAGGCCGCAAGCCCAACTGGTTTCTCGTCAGCCCCAGTGAATACTTTATTCTGCTAGCTCCTGAGTTAGCTTTGCTGCCAAACTTATGAAGACCAATTAGTTCCCATTCAACTGGGAGCAAGCTTCTTACCACCTCTCATGGTTCAATAAGTGTTACAGCTTCTCACTCTTGCCTTGTTCCTGCTGTGCTCTCCATCTTGATTGTATTAACTTCTGAGTTTGCAAGCTTCTCATTTCATTCGTTCCTCACAGCCCAAGCAAATTAGCCGTAGATGACTGATGGCTGACTTTGTTGATTAAATGTCTTATAACACATCAAACATATCCCCTGGACATGTTAAAAAGGTTCAAAAGTAAAAATATTTTTGTGCAGGAGGACCTTAATGTTTTGCTCTTTTTTTGGTTGCACCCCCCCATCCTGCACTCCCCAAAGGACTATTTCTCTCATATCAACACAGCGCAGCTCATCGTTCACTCAGCCAAAAATATCAGATACAAAGTGCCCATCCATTGATCACCTGCACCCCACAAGGCCAAGCAGCATGCAGGCAAGATCATCTCTGAGCCACCCCACGCTGGGCACGGACTCTTTGAACTTCTTCCCTCAGGCAAAAGACTGAGATCCATAAAAACCTCCAGGAGCAGACTGCTTTGCTAAATGGTGAATTATACTGTAAACATTGCATTATTTGTTTGCTGGTTTGAAATTTCAGTTAATTATTAAATTTTTGTCACTTTCATATAATGCCACTTCTTTACCCAGAGCACAGTCCTATTTAATCACAAACCCATCTAGCACAATTGTGTTGTCTTGATTCCTGATTTATTACTTATAATTACATTAATTTGGTCAAACTTCTTTTATAGGTAGTATTCTTTACACACGTTTCACCATCTTTTCAATATGCTGGCCGACTCGGTTAATAAAGCCGATTCTGATCTCTTAGCAGAGCAGGACATATGTGCCAAACATGGACCTATGGGTGCTTACAAAGTCCATTACAAGAATGGCAAGATCGAGTAAGTGAGCACATTATGATGCCTGGTTGCATTTTGGCCCATCTGCCTAAAAGCTATCTCAATGCTTAGTTGATGAGCAACACCCCACAATGTCATTACTTAGCTGGATAAATCCAGATCTAAGCACCGACGTCGTGAGGCAGGTTTAGTAGAGGAAAAGGTAAATTGAGGTGAAGAGGAAGAGGTGAGTCATTCTTCCAGTGTCGTCCTCTAAGCCGCATTAACCAGAAAGAAAATGAACACAACCGATACGCTGTAAAAGCACTGAAAAACCATGCCTATCTCTAATAGTGTTCCGCCTCAAACAAAAGGATGAAATAAGGTCTTTGTCAGCAGTTAGGGCATCTCTCTTCTTTCCCTCCTGCTTGCCTTGAGATAAAAGAATCAGCAAAGTCATATAATGATTGTTAATGGGATCTTTATTAACCAAATTACTGTCTGCCAGATAATTGCTCTCTCAATGTCATGTAACTGTTTTGCACAGTCACTGAATTAAAGTTGGGCATTAATGGAGTTGATTAGCCAACATCAGCGCGGCTCTCCACCACATCTTTGATTGGGATAATTATTGTGTATATTTTGCTACTCTAACTTTTCGCCGTTACCTTCCCACACAGAGCACTTCCAGCCTTAGCACTTCTGACGGTGCTTTTTGCAAGGTACAGCTTTGCACAGCATTAAATCAGCAGCCTTTCCGTGCTGTTATCTAACAAGAATTCAATTAAATATGTGTGTACATATTATGGTGGTGTGGGTGGGCGGGCTTGTGTGTGTAATTGTTCAACAGACAAAGTGAGGACCAGTTTGAGTAGCAGAATGTTTGAAGTGCAAAGAGGCAAGTACCCTTTTTTGCCTCTTCTCACAGACCTGTGAGGGTAAAGACGTGGTTTTAGTGCTTATGTTGTGTATGGTTTAGTTTAAAGGCCTCAGCAATGCATTAAGTGAATGAACATCCTCACAAAGGTAAGACAGACATGTCTGTGTGTGTGCTATAAGAAAGCTCAGGCATCCATCTAAAATGCTATTGTGTTGCAGAGACAGAGAAGAGCTTTGCTTCTTTTTAATTAGTAGCCCAGTGGACTTAACCCCACCTCATCATTCTGCCTGAACTAAAGCCCTACAATTAATTGACTCCTCCAAGTTGTCATGGAACTTCATTTCCTCGGGACATTCTGAGTTCACAACACATTCTGCAAGCACAAATATTGAATCTTCACTTGGTGACATATGCCTAAGTCCTACAGGGGCTTTAATGTTCCAATTTTCCATCTTCCTCAGAGCCGTGAAATATATTCATTTGTCTTTGGCAAAGTTTAACAACTTATCAAAAAATTTATCTTTTTCTCATTTTTTAATGTCTACTTCACGTTTCCAATTTGTTTCAGGTTTAATTGTTCTTTTGAACTGCCAGTACATTCACGCTGGCCTCAGTTGGTGACTAATACATTTTCAATCAAACTGTCAAAGGAATATAAATTCCATTTTTGATTATCAGAAAAATGTAATGCAAATTAGGTGCATTTTCATTTCTCCGTTGAAGGGAATAAATAGTGTTTCCGACTATAAAACTTTCTCAAGACAGAAAATAGATCCAGAAGAAAAACACTACATCATCATATGAGAAATTTAACTATCAATTACTTCTTTGCGATCAGCATGTATAACCGTCCTTAGTGGCCAAAACTCATCACAATAAAGCACTTGAAGACAGCCTCTCTGAATATTCATTCATAATGTTCCATTTGGTAGCCTATAAAAATAAAACTGAACACCTGCGTTCACATTGGCCTGACAGAGTGATTCCACCAGAGCATAAAAAAAAAAAAATAGTTGTGCAACCTGATAAGAAATGCCAGAGATGATGCATGAGGAGCACTTGACAGGAGGGTGTCATGGGAGACAGAGAACAAATAACAAGGTTTCTTCCATATGGACATTGCTGGGTTCAATTCCTTGGCCGCAACATTCAAATCGGTATTTGAATGCTTCATTTTATGTTTGTTGCTGTTAATCAAATACCATCAAAATCTCAAACGACCCATGAAATAAGAAATAGCATTCCGATATTGCTCAGGATGCATCAACACTTATAGAGCGAGCCTTTGTGTGAGCACCGAGCCACGCCACTTACTACTCTTAATACTAAGACATCCTATTGTCTCACTGAAGAACACTGAGTGGCAACGTTTCCCTGCATCATTTGGGAGAGGGATCAATCAACCCCTGTTGACTTTAATGTGAAATGAAAACAATTAGGAGGAAACCAAAGTCATTAATTGATTATTTAGAAAGGCCACAAAGGCAAAATGTCAAGTATATATATGCAGCATTTCCCCAGGAAATGTAGAGATATTTGACTAAATTAAAAATAACACCAAATAATCACTCGTTCGGATAGAGCCGCAAACCATCAGGCCAAAGCTGTCAATCTTAGTGCACACACTGCTGTGTATTCATTACGGCTTTCAAAAAAAGGCCAAGGTTAATGAAAAACGTTTAAATGTATGGTCTGTCAGCCAAGATTCTACAGTCTGCCAGCAACAGGCTAGGCCAGTAAACTCACTTGTGCCATTTTTACCCCAACAGTAACATGTAGAAAAATTATTTCTAAACTTGGATCCACCAACAAAGATGGTTTAAATCATTTCTTTCCTATAACCATTAGAGGCATGGTCATCCTCAGAGGGCTACAACATAATTGAAACCAATCCAGTAACGACCCCCACCTTAGAAAAGACGAGCCTCAAACTACAACAGCATGAACATATGGCATTAAAACAGTAATTAATTGTGATTGGAGCTGGAGCAGATAAATGCCTGCAACTACAGCAGAGTCATTTGACACGTTTAAATATCTTTCCTATGTCATTCAAAAGCCAGATGTTGGTGGGTGATAATGTGCTTTTTAATGAGTATAAAGCGCTGCAGTGGCCATAAGTATCGGGATATCTACTCTTTTACTGGAAAGTAGATGTAAGAGTAGATGTCAGTAACCTACAAAGGCCAAAATACAAACTATAGTTTGGATAGTATAAGTTACAGAAGCTATTAAGTTTGCTGCAATTATGACCTGCCTTGATTACAAAAAGTGAACAAGCACACACAGCTTAAATTTACTCGGAATATTCTGGCTTTCATGGAATAATGTTGCACAATTAAGATTTTGACCACCAAAATACACGGACCAAAGTGTTTTTAAGGTTCTCTTTTTCTGCTGTCTAGGTGGTCACTTACCTCCTTCCCACTCCTGTCTCAGATATCATCACTGCAACCACTTATCTAGTTACCTATGGGGCATGGATAACCACTGGATCCTTTGAGGCTGTGGGAAAAAAAAACAAAAAACTGCATTTTTAAGTCTCATCCGAAGCAGCGTTCGAAATAGGGCAGCCTTCATCACGCCACTGTGTTGTATTTAGTGTCTGAATTAAGCTTTAGAAAGCTGCAGGCCTTGAACTGGGACACAACCATTGTGTCCTCGCCTAAAAAGACATATTACACAGCAACTTCTGTGAGCAGCTGTGTAGTAGCCTGGATCAAAAAAAAAAAAAAAAAAAAGAGAGAGAGAGAGAGAGAACTTTGGGTATGTCAAACTTTTTTACGTAAAACCTGCTCCTCAGCAGCAGAAAAAAAAATAGGTTCAAGCTTTCAATGGCTCAAAATAAGCTTGTTTTGCTGAATTTTTTTTTTACCTTTGCTACACATACATATATGAGAATAAATATCTGGTGCAATGCATCCTTTATTTCTAGTTATTTGTTATCATAGGCAAAGACATGTTACACCTGATATTACGAGTCCAGACAATGGGACAAACTAATTTAATTCACCAGATTTGGCCTCCAAAAGTGGTTTCACTACAGTGATTTGAAAGAATCTTGAATCTCTGAATGAATGCTAAAAAAACGTAATCATCATATAACATGTACTACACAGTGAACCAATCGAAACCCTTGCTTTTGTACTCTTCCACATGGCCACCAAAGCATTTGTTTCTTTCAATAATGGCAGGTGCACCCTGTAAAATATATATTGCCAGAATTGTAGTGCAACAAAAGGAATTAGTTCCTTGTATTCAATTTACATCCACCTATTTATAGATGGAAGGAAGTATGTGGGATTGTTAAGGTGCACTCTTGAACCCGCAACACTAAAACTGGAGCAGAGTCCTGTCAACTAATTGCTGCGGGAGGGGAGCATTCGCACTGGACCTCATCAGTTATACCTGGCAGCACACACAAATGCTGCTCACCTACCGAGCATCATCTCCACAGGATCATAATCTTCCCCTATAAACTCGGTGGAATGAGTCTTTCTTTGTAGAACACAGTCATTACAGTCTGGACATCTGCAGTGTTTGCAGACTGGTCTCAGGACGCAAGTGGAGATGTTGTGACAACCTTATTGACTTACAGGCTTATACATCATCTGTATTTCTTGAAGTGAAATATAATGCACAGTTAAAATTGTTTTGCTGGACGAATACTAATGAGGTTTTACAGAAACAATCCCGTTAATCATTTCATTTTATTGCACTTTTCAAATATAGCCGAGTATTTTACACATCTCCGTTTACTGTCAGAACAAAACCGACTCGTGATTTATTAGACTTCCTCTTATGTTGTTTTGATCCCACTATAACTCTTTTCGTGTCTAACTTGATTACTTTTATTAATCAAACTGAACAGTTACAGTGCAGCGCTTTTGGGCAACGCATAAAACTATTTATCAAACGGACTGCAGGTGAAGTATACAACATCAGTCATCTTGTTAAAAATCAATTTCTTGCAAGAAAGCCCTGGGTCCTGGCATTCGATACTCCATACTGTTGCAGCCCAAACACCACTGAGGCTCAGGAGCAGTAGTCCACCAATCGAGAGGGTCAGCAGTTTGATCCCCAGCCCCTCAATGTGTTGATGTCCGTGGCCAAAAACCCCAAGGTGCTCACTATATTGGACGTGATGGCTCTCCCTCCCCCTGATATTGCAGCGAGTAAATGAGAAACATATTGTAGAGCATAGCTAAGGTTGGCCCCCACACACACACACACACACACATCGCCAAAACTGCTCAGGAACAAATGGGACACAAGCACAATCCCAGGAGCCACTTCTCACAACCCTCAGGAATCAGAGTATCATTTGTCAAAACCCTGGTTTCAGACACCACAGGACACTCCATGAGCTGCTGGGTTGTTTTGGTGGAACAAAGCACACTTTCTGACAGGTGGTTTCGATATTGTGGCTTTTGGCTGAGTTTAAAGAAAATGAAAAAAAAAGAAAAAGAAAAATCTTTTCAAAAGATCGGATATCAGTTAAGAAAATAAGCCATTTCAAGCCATGACCTCGTTAGCCAATAGACATTGGTGTAAAATTTACCACATGCGTAGATCCAGTTTGGATTTTGGAGTTTGCAACAAGAACATGAATGAAAGGACCAAAACAAAGCATCTGTTAGTCATGCAATGAGGAGGCAAAATCCCGTTAACGAAATCCATTTCACACAATATCCACTAAAACCACTTAGCAAAAAAGGAAAAGATTAAAAAAGTGTAGTCCAAGAGAGAGAGAGAGGGGGGGGGGGGGGGGGGGGGGGTTCTTAATGTGTTTTTGATACAAAGGAAACTATTGAGTTTCCCTAAAGAAGATCAATCTTTCACCAAGGAAATGGCTTTCCTTGGCAAGGAAACACATTGCAATTGTAGAGCAGCCTGGAATACAGATATCTAAAATGAGCCTCATCATCAGCGTAGCTTGTTTAACTAGATGCTAAAATGACAAGACCCCATCTCATGTCCAAACTACACAGAAGAACAGAACTGCATGTCAGGGCTGAATTCCCTGGTGTTGTTGGACGCCATCCTGGAGAAATGAAAACTGAAAGAGTATTTGACGTCTTCTGGACGTCACCTAAAGCTGCACTTTAAAATAGCTTTTAGTTTAATTCATTTCCCCACCTCCATAACTACTTCTTCTGAAATTAATGGGCCCCTTAGCAGTGCTTTACTTGCCTCAGTCACTGCCAATGCTTTGAAGCATTACAATTCAGCTGGAGATATTAACTACATGACAATTTTACCCAGAGCAAAGAACACTTGCAAAGGAAAGGGGAAAAAAAAAAGGAAATTGTCTCAGACAGAGGCACTTACACAAAGTTTATGATTATGTCTTTATCCCATTTCACGCACTAACATAGGGAGCTCAGATTAGCAATGAGGAATTGATGTCAATCATTACTGCTTCAACCAGAACTGCTGTGAAATAAGTCACCTTATCACCGACTATAGAACAAGAAAAGGAGAAATTGTCATGGTTCCCTGTGAACATAAAGAGGTCCAGGGCTCACTTCAGCTATATAATCCAGTTTATTTAAAGCACTATCACAGGTTCTGTGGACTGGCAGCACAAGAGAACCAGCTTAAGTCATTGTTATTAACAGAAATTCAAAAAATACCCTGTGACAACATTCAAGACCTCATAGCTTTTAAATTGTTTTTTCACAGCTGGTGCCAAAGTCCAACTCTTTCAGGGCTTGTGTTTCTTGGAGATTTCTTGGTTTATCATGTCTCAATTGTTACTGATGTTTAAACCTTAGCAATTTACCTAGTAAACAGCTGAGTCACTATGAAGACTTAAAGTACAAAGGCTGTTTGACTCCAGATTTCCCCACTTACAGAACTGTAGATTCAGCTTTGGTTAGGCCAAACATGCTTTGGAAAGTATAAAAGCAGCCATGGAGCTCTATGGCGTCCTGTACAGTGACTCTGCCAGCAAATTGGGAGGATGTTTGACTGGCTGTCGTCGAAGCCGACATATGATTTGTGTATCCTTTTGTTAAGCTGTCATGTGTGGATGTCACACATCATCTCCTGCTTGTTTATGCCAAGAGCAAGCAATGAGAGCACGAATGAACGGCGCAGTGATACGGCTGATCCCACACGCATGCATGAGCACAGCTGCTTCTTACTCTCAAACACAGGCACACACATGTCAAGGGATAACACACCTGCGGTATCATATTGCAATTCAGCCCACAACAAAGAGAGGGGCTATTTGACTCCAATCTGAAACAACACAGGAAACAGACACAGGCAAACACACAAAAGTGCATCAAAATGAGCCCAGGAAAACCCTCAGGAGTCTCAGTGTCCCAAAGACTATTCGTTGCTGCTCTCTTTACCCTTGTTCTGCCAATCTCTAGCTGGTGAGGACAGAGAAAGGAGCCTCTGCCAGGCTGGGAAAGGATACAAAAGAGTAGTCCTCAAAAGCAAAGAAGCCTTCATTTCCTTTCAAACCAGCTCCCATTTAGTCATCAACTCGGCAAGCTCCAGGACAGGAGCAGAGGGGAAAAGTAACTGACCAATTAGAATGATTCAAATATTCTGAAAATGATTCACTGAAAATCCTAAAATAAGTTATATAAGACAGAATCTTACATTCATGGTGCCCTAGAATTGTGTATTCTCCTTGTAGTTCCCTCAGCAGAGGTGGAAACATATCGTATAAATGAAGAAGTCAATGCTCATTTGGAGAGGGGCCAATAAAGCAGTCCTCCTGGCTGATCTTGGATTCAACATTCATTGCGTTCGTCTTCTCACAAGCACACGCACTTTTGGTATTTGCTCAAGGCTGCATCAAGAAACAAGGCCACATCTAAACTGAGCGCACATCCCCATTTGCTGCCAGACTAAACAGGTACATATTCATCTAAATATATATATATATATATTTATATATATTATATTATACATGTATGCAAACACTGATGTTTCCTGTATTCAGACCTATCAAGCCCCAAGTGAGAAGTCCTATTCAAAAATCATAGTTTAAGCATTCATCTTACAGTCTTTTCAGCTGAACTCAAGCTGCAGCCAAGTGTTATTGTCAGGCTGCTTTTGTTTTGTGGTGTTAGCCATTTTATATGTAATTAGCTGTCAGGGTTACTGAAAAGAGGCTAATTCTCATTCTATTTTTGCCTCCCCAAGTGGCTATGCTCAAGTCTGACGCTGACAATAATTAAAACTCTGCCTCAATGATTCTCATGTGCAGTGTTACATTCGTTTTCACCCGTGTAATGTGTAATGTGTAATATGGCCGGGCATCACCCCCCACATTTCTCTGAGTAATTTGTTCCCCCTCAAGGGTTTGCCCACTTGACAACAGTGGACCATGATATTTAACCATAATATCACTCAAAAGATAAGAAGCATCTAAACTCAAGTGCTTTCAAAGTAAGCAGAACACGAGCGCAGATAATGAAGTTGGTTCGACAGAAACTTCATGCATGAGGATACAATTTTCTCCTTTTCAGGTTAGGAGTTAAAGGATTCGACAGTGTTCAAAAACACCTCATTTTCTTCATATCTCTCGTATCTTCCGATATCACTGCACTGACTTGATTATAATTTGTGAATGCAAATACAGTGAGGAGCAGACCATGCAGGGTTTCACAGCCACAGCAACTGGTTTTAGGGAGTAGAGTGAACTACTCAACCTGGAGCATACAGTATCGAGCCTGAGAGCTCACACTACCACACACCAAACTGGTAGAAAATACCCGATACTTGACCAGCAAATTTTTTTCTAATGACATACATTTCTCTCATCTACACCTTGACCAGACAGTTTTTATCCATCTTTCAGACACAGGTGTAACTTTGGTCATGAAACTTATAATTTCAAGGCTTAACTTTGGATCCATTCCTCTGTGTTTTAAGTTTTTAGAGACAAGTGTTAGGAGTAGCGGCTTATATGAGATACTTATGAGGCTATATGAGGCTGTTGCTACTGATGGTGCATCTGACTATTCTGACTTTAAACATTCAAAAGATTGCAAATAGAAGTCAGATTTCCCAGTTAGATTATAAAACATTAAACTAAGTATCGGTTGAGCAATTTCAGCTTATTCTTTCTTAAGTTAACTGAATGACATAACTGTTGGTGAGAATTTGATGTTAACAGCAAAGCGAAATGCAGGAGAAAAAGAGTATGAATTTCCCAAATTCAAGGTACGGCGAATTATAAGCAAGATCAGAATTTGAAGTTGAGTGGAGATAAAAATGAAGAAACTGGATAAGTTGGGTCTGAGTTGGGAATATGACATGGAAATCCATCTGAAAGTCTCACTGAATGAGATATTTTAAGCCCACAGGGCCAAGGCTGAGTTTTTTTTAAATGAAAGTGACTTCATTCACCCACATGTATCCTCTCTCGTCCCCCTTAAATAGGCAAGTGTTAACTCCAAATAAGTACAAAAAAAAGGGCTGAATTTCCATTTTTCCAAAACGTAGTATACCTAGATGTCTTTCTGTCCATTTACAGTACTGCAAGTCAGAGAGGGGACTTAATTTATTCATAATAGTGATATCGGAGCCTCCTGTTAAATCAGATTTGTTTCTCTCAAACTGAGGGAGATTAAAGGGTTTGATCTGATGTGGTACGCCAAAAGAGGTTTTCCCTATTGACACAAAGTCTACATTAGATTCATTTTCAGAGACCAAAAGCTGTGTTTGTCTGTGGATTAAAGGCTAAATAACATAGAAAAAGTAGAGCAAAGCTACCCGAATCTTACATGGTGTGAGCTGCTGTTTTGACATGCCCACACATTTCACAGCAGCATTTCCAGCTGACTCGTGGTGGTACAATAAGTGGCATACACGGGGCACGAAGTATAAATTACGCTGCACTCAGGTCCATTTGCAACATTTTTAGTAGTGGAAAAGTTACTGAAACACGACAGGGTAACAGTTACATTGTAAAATCGTTTTTTTTTGTTTTTGTTTAAGCTGCCTATTAACTACGGCAAACTTTCTGAAATGACAGCTTGAAAACACAGAACTTTTCATTTGAAGACGAGCTTTCTGGCCCCTTGACTTCAATTTAATTTTACAAGTTGGATAATTAAACAAGCCGATGCCAACGTGTACATTTCTACGCGTCATCGTCCGACGCAATAACCACACAGGTGCATGAGGTACACGGGGCTATTAAAGAACAAGGTCCTTCTCGTCCACATACATCTGCATTAACAGAAGGGGGAAATTTAATCAGTAAGCAGGTATTTCAACTGGTAATTTACTTTATAGAATATGAATGCCTGCGGATCAAATATTCCGCATGCACAGACCGTTGGTTTGAGTGTTAGTTACCATGGGTCTGGCTGTTTATTTGGCTCGTTACTATAAATTACGAATGACAGAGCATATTTCATTTTGGAATGTTTATTTTATTAAAATCTCCTGAGAGGGAAGCCTGAATAATCCAAGAAAAAGGCATATCAAAAATCATGAACACAACAATCAAAAAAAAAAAAAAAAAAAAAAAAAAAACTTCCCTCCAGCCACTGCATGAATCTAATTAATCCTTGCAGAATTATACATCTGGGAACAGACAGCTGTTTCTCTAATCATCATCTTTACCACTGTTATCAGCCTCATCATTACGCTCATCATCTTCACCATTGTGTGTACGAAGAGAATAGAAACCGATGCCCACACATTTTCAGCCACAAAGAGAAGCCCTTTAAGAATGTCAAACCAATGCAACACCCAGCGACGTGATGATATCCGCACGGCAAATTGCAAATCCCTTAATCTAATTAACATCAAACTGCTGTCATGGAAACCTTGATGATATAGAACATGTTTTATCAAGATGCCACTTACTTGGAAGGGAGGTAAACAACTGTTTGCAGACGTTAACTTTCCAACAAAGCCACGGCATGTCATATTAATTTCCCCGGCACCGTGTGCATATACGAGTCCATTTTGATTAACATCACTAGTGGAGTGCTAAATGTAAGGTAAACGGTCAAAGTGCATCGGAAGCACGACATAATTTCTGTCTGTCCAACTTTACTGTGTTTTGTTCGTGGAGATCAAGCGGGTCATCTCCTGACCCTTGCAATGACGCAACCGTGTTTCTGATAACTGAACAAAGACGGACAAGCATGTCACAATATTTATGAAAAGAAGGGGGAGAGAAGAAAAAGTATTATTTAGCTGCAATTTTCCAGACGCGCTGCAGGCATCTCTTTTTAATTTGCTACATGCTCAGTATTCAGCTGCATGGATCAAAGGGACACTTAATTTTCCTCCCCTCTTCCCATTATGTGCCATGAGGAATGAGGCAGACCCTGGCGGGTGCAGATTTGATTACAGTTTATCATTACTGCCACTCTCCATAGTGACAGAGGAGCTGATCCCAGGCCGCCAAATAGATTAGTAAGAAGACTCTTATTTTCTGCTGTGATTTTATGCATCGCTTGCACACTAAAAGTCTTGTTAAATCTTAATTGTGAGGTAATTGTAAGGTCCATTTCCTTGCAGTTTCATTTTATAATACAACTTTGTATTTGTACCTAAGTGGACAATTATTCTGAAACCACTTTAAACGTTAGAGAGCAAACTTCTAATTTATGAGGCCATTATAAAAAATTATAAAGAGCTGTCAATCCAGCCTGCCTGTTAGCAGCGACAGCATTTTGGCCAAATGCAAACACAAATGCACACTGATGCCTTTGCTGCTGAATGGGGGGGGCAAACTGTGGGCTAAATTATCACCCATCCAAGCTTACCGTTGTCTTCGTTTATAGTCTCGCTGCCGCTCGTCATTTCAAATCTACGACTCATTTTCCAACCTGCCCCAACTCTTGCACAAATGTGAATATAACACATACAGACACACACCACAACGGTGTTCATTTCCAATTTTGAGATACTATCCTTTCATCTCCAAGGCAAAGCTGTAATTTCTTTATCCGATTTGCTTTCCCTCTATAACTTCTTTTCTTCCCGTCCTTGTTTGATAGTTTTGTGTCCACATTAGCATAAGTGCAGCAGTGATCTGCTTCTCGTTGCCTCTTTTTTTATTTATTTTTTTTAATGGGGCAGCATTTCCATTTCACAGAGGACACATGTGGTGGTGGAATGTAGAGGAGGGCTTTCGGGGGGTGGAGGGAGGGAACGCTGGTGGCAGGAAAGGGAAGCAGTACAAAGAGAATGGCAGAGACATACTGCAACAAGAACTGTCAAATGTAATAATGCAGCAGGGAAGGGGGAAGAAGCAGTTATCCTCACTCTCAAAATGCAAACCCAGGTTGCGAGCCACAGAGCCTAATTAATGAGAGGGTCTCCTCTCCCAACCATGGGTATGTGCGCGCCAAATCTCAAAAAGCAAGAGAATCTAACAGGGCAATAAGGTCCTCTGAAAAGCCTCCAGGGAGCACAGGTGACACGCAGGTAAGTCGCATAGCTTAGGGAGACAGTGACATGGCAGGGACCTGTCATGGACGTCAGAGAGACTTGACCCAGTTGCTGGATTGAGTGCTGGCAGCTGTCTCGTCAACAGAGCATCTGTCAGTCTTGGCTCGCAAACTCACTATGCAACAAAATGCACTGGAAAGGATTTACGATTCCAGGACATAACCTAAATTTCTCAGCGAGTGAGTGATCGTTAAGCGAGTGATCTGAATAAAGTAAAAAAAATAAATAAATAGCTTAATAAATGCACAGAAATACTGCATAAATCGCCAGTGGACTTTGCTTTTTAAATCTCCCCCGAATAAATTTATCAGTGTGGAAAGAATCTTCATATCACAGCACAGCATTTGTTTCAATGAAGCTTTTCTCGCTTCGTTTTCTAAGAAAAAAAAAAAAAAAAGACTGCGATTTTACAGAAAGAAAAAAATCCTCGAAGAACACAACACAAATACAACATGTGACTCCATCTCTCCTTGACTATTGTGAGTTGTTTTCTAATAGAGTGACACATCAAATACAAGCCACAAGGATATGTAGCACTTAGCACATGGGAAATTCTTACCATCCACTTCACGGCAAAATGTCTGTCAATCACAAGTCCAGTTTGGCAGTCTCTGGCACATACAGTACACAGTTTTATTTAGTCTGTCTTCCCAACTGTGTACATACTATGAATTATTGAAAAGGATCACTTGGCTTCATGTTCATGCTAGATTACACAGTCTGGAAAAAGCTACAGGTCGCTTTGTCAGGAACTTGCTGAGTCAGTTTTTAATGCATAGCATAGTTTTCACTTTTGGACGGTGACAGCTCATAAGGTTTTCTGAGCTGGGAACAGAACATTTGCAGGACCAAGCAGACTCCTGACGCTCATGCTTGGGAGTTGGTGTCTTTCCCCCGCCCACCGACGAGTTAGGAATGAGAATGTGTTCTTCCAACTTATCATACATTTGTAATTAGGGCTTTGTCCACATATACGAGGCAAACTTCACAAATGCAGGATTAGCTTTGCATTTTCAGCATCCAGACCCAAACGCAGAAACTGTGCAGCATCATCTCCTTTGCAAAATGGCAGACAAGCTATTCTTTCTGTGAAGCTTGTTAAATTGAAGCTGCATACAAAAGTATAGTTACTCACTGAGCATTTAGAAAAAACGTGCCATTAGATGGCACCACAGAAGTCAGTGCTATATAACCCAACACAACACAGAACCGGCTTTAGACGAGACTCGCTCCAACCTCTGGCTGCTGGAACAACCTAAGATCAGTATTTACAACATTTAATGTTTCGTTAACCTTGACTTACTGCTTTTATTAATCACTCTTTAAGTCATTTGGACAGGACTCACAAGTTGTACAGTTGCTGACAGCTTGTTCTTGTGTGTGCTTTGTAAAATTTGAAAAGCTAAAGGCTGTGATTACCCTTTTACTTTTCCTAATCAGCCAAAGTGGGGAAAGAAAACAATAAACAAAACCTCACAATTTTTTTGCCCCCTTGCAAATGTTTGTGTTGTGACTCGAATTGAAAAGAAACTTCTGCGGATTTGCACAGCGCTTGCCCCCAACGCTATGCATTTTAATGAACCCCCAGTGGGTCCAGCAGAGTTTGAGGTTAAATCCAAGGAGACCCAATGGCGAAAGTCCACAAGCAACAAGATTCACATGCAAAGTTACAACTCCTTATTCATTTGGACAAGGACGCGTGTACTTGTAATGCAAAGGCTTGTGGGAAGGTGAGCGCTGAACATTTGCAAGCAAAGCTGTGAGAGGTGCACTCTGAAAGGAGAGCTTGAGTTGTCGATGCAAATTTCAGGCGTCTGACAGAATTGTTGTCTAATGACGTGCCGGGTTGACAGCTGCTCACAAAATGCCCCCGTTTAACTTTCACCTGCTTAGCCCATACACCGCGGAAAATAACATCACAAAGGACGACAACAGTTTTTCTGGTTTTCTAGATAATTATAGTAAATAAATTCTTTCAGCACTGGGACAAATATAGACTCTCTGCAGTGCAGAGGAGAAGAACTCATTGGTCTTAACATCAGAAAATTAAAAAAAATAAAGCATCAATCTTAATTTTCCATGGCAATGTTGAATACTGCGAGCATCTAAGTGTTCTCATGAGCAGAGACTTCGTTTTTATGTTTATATTTTTTAGACCATATGGGTTGCTGACTTTGCCTTATGTGTACTTTGGTGTTCTCACACCTCTTGGTGTACATTTGCGCCTGAAACCCCCAGTGGAGGTGTTATCAGAAAAAATAAATAAATATGCTTTTTGCACCTCTTCCACAAGACAAAATAATAATCCCTTTGGAATCAATGAATGCTTCCAGCCTTTCTTTGGCCAAGCCTGGACATTCTGGCACCCCCGTCGCTGTTAAATCAAAATATCAGGTGGCACACAGCCTGGTGCGGGATTCCAAATCTCCTCGCCAGTTTTAGCACACTTGTGCGGAGTCATAGGCGCCTTACAAAAGCAAAGTTTGCACTGGTGTAGCAAAAGATGTAGACTTGCATGTCAGAATCCCAAATGCAGCCATATATACATCTATGAGAGAATGACACCTCCCTTAGCAGACACAGGCCACTCTATGTAATATTTTACAAACAATATGGTTGAGACAGGGGTGGGGGGAAAGGGAACAACAGCTGCAGTCAAGTTAGGTCAAGGTAGAAGCTAGACAGGTACCGACTGTCATGAATGCCAGATTTCATACGACTATGAAAACCAATTTCTATATTCACAGTCAGTTCCTAACCAAGAAAAAGGTGCCCAATGCTACATTATGAATGCAACACGTCTGTCCCTTCTTCTCAATGACTTAAGCCACCAAAAAAATTGTAATGAATGCATTTTACTTGTATCAATCTGTCACAAAATGCAATGTACCAATGTTCTATTGTGAGTTATAGCAACATATGGATGAAATGGCTTTGGCACTGGTATGTTATTGTGTAAATAGCTCAGAATAACAAAGGTGTGATGCAAACAGTGATTTTTTTCTTACTGTTTGGAGGCAAATGCCAGCCAAGTGAAATGGCAGCAAATCGAGCATCTGGCTGTCATTTGCTACAACAACACCTTTAAATCTGACCAACATAACATTTGTAAATAAAAGGAAATAACTTCAAACAAAAAACAAGAAAAACTAAAAAGGTTTTATAAATTTTTTTTTAAAAAAGCCTGGAACATCTAATTTATCTGATAACACTGAGTTAATGAAGACAGAGCCACGGTTTGAGAGTGGCGTGGGTCGAATCACAACTCGTTCTGCAGAGCACAACGCCACACACAAGGTCAAACACAACAGAAACAGCACAACATAATAAAGTAAAAAGCAATTAATCGATTATAATGAATGCAGCACAATGAAAAAGATCAAGAGATTTTCACTGAGAACAGAGTCCATCGTGCACTTCATCATCCTTCTTTGTAGACGTGTCTATTTTATCTACTCTCATTGTTTAAAAGCCAAAAAAAGACCCCCCTCTTGTCAGAAATGTCCTCGTGCTCTTGGTTTGACAATTCAAATGATGCTCAAAAAGTCACTCTCTTAAACTATAAGAGCTGTTTAACATAGATTCTAATACTTCCTTACAAATGGGTGGTTCAGAAAAGAGCATTGCCAATTAAAAATGAAAGACCCATAAAACATTAAGAACCTTACCACAGTTTACTCCTCTGCTGAAAGCCTTGTCACTTCTAAGATGGTACGTCGAATGAGTTAAACTGAATTCAAAGAAGCCAAAAGAGGTGATATTACTACAGAAAGTACCATATGGCACATTTGTCGTTCCTGCACAATCACTGGCCTAATCAATATATCCTTTTGTTTTTGACAGGGATTATTTACCTATAAAGGCACATGCATTTGGGTTCAGTTATGGTAGCTGCAAATTATAGACTGTATATTATGGTTGGATGTAGCTTCTATTGTATGATCCTTTTTAGTTTAAGTACCACCGTCTAGAGGCCTCAAGTTTGTCATTTAGCCATTGACTCTTGAGATATTTCTTTTTGTCTGAAATTATGTGTAAAGACGGATCTAAGGACATCATCTCAGTCCACTAGTTAACAGTCATGGACCTCTGCTATGGAGGTGGTGGAAGAATTTTGTTGAACATTGTTTATTAGCACTTCGACATTGCCTTCATCTTTCAAGCTCTTGGCACAGGTATGCAATTTCCACCATTTTTCTATAAAAAGGTTGACAACAAAGTGCAAACACGGTCAGATCGTTACTTATTAAAGGCTCTGTTATATGGGACCTTCTACTGTACAGTGGGCCTTTTCACAACTGACCTTGAAAGTCATATTCCTATAGAAACAAGCACAATAGGCCTTCTCACATTTCGACTACCTGTCTCAGTGAGGACAGAGAAAGTGGCCGCATTCGGCTACGTGGACGTCATGCATCTGTACATTTAGATTCATTGTAATATCTTATTGGGAGACTGAATGGAACTGGGCCTTGAATAATACGTCTGTTCTTCGTTGGTCCTGCGCGTCAAAATGTCTGCGGTGGAACAGGTCTACTATGACGACATGTAATGGCAGGTCAGTACAACGAGTATTTAAGTAAATCATAAAACTGTACTCCACACACGAAAAAACACAAATGACGGCACAGCATGTAACTAACATTTTTCAAAATATGACTAACACTTACTTGTAAATTGTCCTCTCTTCAGTCCATTTCTTCGGCATTATTTCGTCAAAGTCATGCGTTTTTAAAGTTGTTTGGAAGTTGAGCAGGTATTTGGGAGGTTTCTGAGTGGCGTTGAATTTACTAGCCCTTTTAATGTCCGGTGTAAAAAAAAAAAAAAATTTTAAAAGTAAAAAGGTTTGGGTTAATTTTACCGTCCGGTGAGATTGTGCTAATGATATGTCGCTGCTAGCAAAGTTGTTTCAGTCAAGAAAGGTGCATTGTTTCAATGACACTTCGTATGCCAGTTGATTTGCTAAACATTTCCACCATATGGGGCAAGGGGGGCAACTAATTAACAACGCCGTAGACTTGCAGAACTTCTCAGGAAGTCCAAAGTGGCGCCATTTTTCTCTTGTTCCCCATGTTGCCCCCTGCTGATCCACTACAGCAGGTCACCAGAAAGTGAATGTATAGTGTTTGAGCATTTATTTATCATGATGACATGGCAGCAAGTTTGAAAAACTGGTACACACTTTGGCTTTGGTACATACAAGAGGAGGAGCAGATTCGAATAAAAACCAAAGACCTTAAATATGCAAACACCACATCAGACAACGCAAAGTAAGAGTCAAATAAGATGCAGCACACCAATGCCTCCTGATTTATTCCATTGTAGAAATGTTTGCCCTCTTTCAGTGCGCCAAATGTGACCGCTTTGTCACCACTTTCTGTATTATTTCTAAAAGAAGTTATATCTAAGTGCTAGAGGAACTTTTAATACGTTCCCATTCTCCAACACAGAGGTCCAAACTGAGGGATACAGCTATTGCTAAGAAACAGTGCACGCTTGTTTGAACTGTCCAGGGGCCGTACGTCCCAAAGTACAGTTGACATCAATCACCGTATTTAGCAACAGAAAATAAATTTGTGTGATGATAACTCAGATCTGAGTAGGTAGTTGGCAAATTTTGCTCCATTTCAGCTGCCACGAGCAGCTTGGCAGTTTCGAGCAGATGGCGCTTTATGTATTTATAATTGTCCAAACATTGTAAGAACCTCTCAGTATTTGGATCCAGTGCACACTAATTAGCCTGATGGATATAAATAAAGTCCCTGAAATTCAGTGCATCACAAGTGTGTGTGGGAGTCAGTGATGCCTGGACATGAGGTATAGACTCTGCTAGCTTCAGAGTGAGTAAGATATCTATTTCTAAGAGACACCCACCAGTATCCATTATCCCACTATTCAATGTGGTGGCATGAGGTTCGCGCAGGGGTGCCAGAAACCCATCAGAATATTTATGATCTCTCCCAGCTCGGTGTAAAAACTACCCAGACGAATATACCTGATCAAACATAGCTGCAGACATCGTTCATTTGTTTTCCCTTTATATTAACTGAGCTGAGTTCAATCTCTGTGATACTTAAAGAACTGTGAATGTCAACCCGAGCAAGAATTCGGGCCTCACCGACAGCTTGTGACATATCCATATCAGCCTTGTGTCACATCCAAAATGTTTTACAAAATGCTGTTTTTTTTTTTTTTCTTTAAGAAGCATGAGAAAACAAGGTTGATGAGAATTATTATTGAAAATCATGAATCTGAGGTTGTGCCCTTCCATCTGAAGGAAACGATGCGACGCCAGCGTCCCGGCGTTTTCAGGATTCCTCCTTGTGCTCAAGTGATTATACAAAAATCTGTTACGCTTCTCTGCATTGCTGATACTGTTGATTATTGTCATGGTGTTGCTGAGAGAGGAACATCAGGTCCCCTGGAAAGCCTGAGGTCTGACATGGCTCGGTGAGATGCATTAACGCCACATAAATTAGTCTTTAAAGAATGACACTAATGTGCAATACCAGCAGCTGTGAGGTAACAGAGACAGGGAAAGGAGGAAAAAAAGCAGATCAACCCCTCCAGTGTAACACCTCTAAGGGAGAATACTTTCATAGGGAAAGAAGCAGCATTAATGCTCATCAGTTGACTGATAAAGCTCGAGCTGTGCTCTGACTTTGACATTGTGCTGCTGGTATTTCCATAACTCTGGATTAGAGGCACATTCATCCAAGAGAAAAAGATATAAATTGTGTACGTATTGGCAGTTGCTCAGAACAGATTTGACAGTGTTACACGGTGAGCTACATGGCACGGCAGAAATTAGTCTTTTGAAGGCCTACTTGTGTTTCAGCCTATTTCAACAAGATGTTGTGATTCAGTTTTCATCTGATGTGCAAGTGGACAGCCTTAGGTGTCACAACAGGTCACTACTCCAAGGCACCACTCACAAAATGAATAGTTAAAGCACGTACTTCCCATTATAAGCCTGATTTGTTTTGACAATTTGTTTATGCACAGACAGGTTTCGGGTCACTTTAGTGAGCTCGAGACAGAGCTAGAACAGCTCTTTCCCCTGGTTCTTCATAATAATGCAGACCTAAACTGCCTGACTCTTGTGTCTAGCTTGAGGCTTAACACAGTCATGAGAGTAGGATGAATTTAAACATCTAAGCAAATAGGCTTGTGTCTGGAAAGGTTTATTTATTCCCAAGGTTAATGCAAACAATGTGGGTTAAAAGCCAGCCTAAACAAAGCAGTGAGTAAAACTGAACAGAGTGAATACATTCATATACATACAGTCCCAATTTAAACAACTGAGAATCCCAACTTACTGCCCACACATCGGGTGAGTGAGTTTTCTCTCCTGTAAGAGGGTCATTATGTTTGCTTTGGTATGGAGGTTCAACTTAAATAGTTTATGTCCTCAAAATGGAGTCTGAAGTCCGTGTTATTTCTTTTCATTATACTAATGCCTCTCCCTGCTTACCTCACCTGCATCTCATCCTCCCTGTGAGGATGTGAAGGAGCTGCATGGAGGAGTTGAGACAAAAGAAGAAGCTGAGGCAGCAAATAAGCAACGGCTCATGGATTAATGAAAACTAATGTTTGTTTTTTTTCACTTCTGGGTCATTTAGGGTTAAAACGCAATAATGGTTAGGGCTATCATTGCTATTAAATCTATTCTTCTCAATGTCACCATCAACTCAGTGGATCCCAATTTGCTTGTTGCCTTGGCGACAGTTAAACACGTTTCACCTCCTGGTCAGATTTATGTAATGAAATTACTTGTCCAGAAATAAGAGTGACTCAGTTAGGGTTTTGAAAATATATAACGGTTCCGACTAAAATACACTCTTTCTTCAACTGCAACGTCTCATTAGAGGTCTCATTTTCTTTGAGCATTATAGTAAGTAATTCCACAGCGTTAGTCTTAAGATACATGAAACTGTGGTATGTGCTCCATGTGAAAGTGATGCATCTAAGTGTGGTGCCACTCGATAAGACACTCAGAAAACACCTCTGCTTTTTCTTGGTGCATTTGAAGAATTTTCAAGTCTTTGTGGAGGAAGCACAAGTTAGTCAGCGCCTCAGTTTTGCAAACTGAGCATAAAGGTCAAAACATATATCAATACACGCCCCTTCGACTTTTAGTCGTTTGATGGTGCCTCAGTTGTTGAGGCGCAGACATTAAAAACCGAATGGCTCCTCGCTTTGATCATACTCCACCTCTCCGTGAAGATCAGTGTGGGTTTTGTGCGGTCCTGCTAACGAACAAACAACAACTACGACACGATCTGCTCAATAGACGATGAGCTGAAGTGCTCCGGGTTAAACAACAACCCAGCAACAATTCTCTGAAGGTAAATCATTACAAGTACCACCAGTGACATTCACACATTCAGGAGCCACTGCTACTGTGGAAAAAAAAAATAAGAGGATTAAGGTCACTTCAAGAAAGTGTTCTCATTACACATAAGTCCCTTGTGCAAGTATGATAAGTGCATGGTCAACAAGGAGCCCTGACAATATTCCCCACAATTTACCATAAAATCATAACTTATACATATTCACTCAAGCCCCATCCAGTTGTTTATGTAACGAGGAACCCACAGTAATTATGCCAGAACGCCATTGTAATTTATGAGAAACGTGTCCTATTTTGATGTGGAAGGATTAAGAACCCTCCAAGGCTTTTTGACACCAATTCGTGGAGGAATGAGTGTAAAACACTTTCAGCATGTCACAGAGAGCCAAATCTGCATCAACAACATTGTGCTGGAGAAAAGATTACACAGATGATGAGTGTGTTCGGTGCAGTCATCCAAAGAGTTTGTTTCTTTTCCTTTTTTTTCCCCCAGCCTCATTTTCTCCTGTTCCATCTGTTTGAACAAGAACGTGAAGATACAATTAAGTCTTTATGAGGGCCTATGAGAAAAGAGACTCGCTTTACCTGATTTCCAACTTTTGCGACCGTCCACCTGTGAAGTTTTCACTGTAATTTGATGTCATTTGCTTTAACCACCATAGTCAACAGCCACAGATTTGACTGCATTTCAAAAGAAAGCTTTTATATGAAATAACCGCATAATAAATTGGAAAAGCCATCATAAGAGTGATGTTAGATATTAAATTCGAACGTTCTTTTCGAATAAAAAACATCCACTTCAAATTTATATGTTATGATGCCAGAGATTTATCTGAAACAAGCAGACACTGGTCTTTAGACGGGGAGACTCCCCCATCATTTTTTCACAGGTACTAAAACTCCTTCTGCTCCTACTTAAAATATCGTCTGCTCCGGTCACATGAGCAGGGGAAAGTAAAGCAACGTGACAGAGCGATCATCTGACCTTCAATTTTTTCTCTTGGAGTCCTCTGATAATTACTTCAGAATTCACCTCAGACAAAAGTAAACTTTCTATTTTTTGTGACATCCCACATAGCAGTGCACAGACTCCCTTTTGGGAGACACAAAAGCCTAATCGAACTGGCACAATGATTCAGTCACAGCTGTGGTGTGATTCACGTTGGCTTTTGTAGCCGCAAATATGACAAAAATTAACAGAATTTTAAGCCCCGAAGTAAATGCTACACTGGTATATTCACCACTTTGCACCAGTAAAAGTCCCAACATCTTGAGCCAGATGCATAAAGCTGTGTGTAGTTTAGTAAAAACTAAATGCACAAAGTCATAAACGTGTCCCGATCGTGCTTGACTGTGTTGTGGTTGTTGTGGTTTCTGGGTCTGAGCAGGTTTCCAGGAAGTCCGGGGCAGAGTCTGGAGTTCTCCTGCCTTCACACCTGTTCCCAATCTGTCCTCATCAAGACATGTTCTGAAGGATCTGCAGGAGCAACCAGCCTTTGCCAGATTGTCTCACTTCACCAGTGGTAATTGCACCGATTCCTGTGCTTCATAGAGAGTCTACTTTCAAATACTTACCTTGCCTTCCTCTCTTCTTCAGTTCCATCGTCGTCATTCCCCTCGCTCTGGATTCCCATGCTAGGACTTTGCATTCACTGCTGGATTCCGCTCGCTCAGAACCACTGCACCACAGCCAGCATCCTCCCCTCCACTCTGGAGTTCCAGCTGGACTCAGTAAGAACAGGTCTGGACAAGTCACTCTATCGGATCCACACTAACCATCTCCCTTCTCTCTGAGTTCCCCAATTACCCGGATCCTGCCTTTGGCTTCCAACACCACCTACCTGTAAATAAAACCCAGTGTCTGCATCTTCTCTTGGGTCCTTCTGTCAGTCAGCTGGGCACCGAGCCGTGACAAACTGTGCATATGAATTCTTTCCAGCAGATTTATAAAGCTGTATGTATGGTTCTCATGTGCACCTGGTGCCCACTCAACATCTCCTGATGTCCATTCCCATTTCAGGTCGTGAATGGATGCAGACACTCCCCATTTGTCATTTGCATATCCATACATGTGATAGAAAAGCAAGAAGAAGCACAGCTTTACTGAATATGAAACTGAGACACCGAGCAAAGAGAAATACATTTTATTTGGTGATCCTTAACAGAACAAAAACTACTGAATTTAAAAAAAAAATGGCAAGCAACCCCCACCACCCTTTTTGTTCATTCACCTCATGGATTGACTAATCGTCACAATGTAAGCTAGCTAAGACTTTCATCTCTGAATGATGGTATGTGGCGGTGTTTAATGAGATGAAAGTGTTATTTGTATTGTAGTGCTAAATGTGTAGTCAGAGAACACAACAGCTCGCACAGCAGTCGCAGTCAACTCTTGCATTTTCGCTGAGCGAATTGCACAATTTTGATTTACGGCTGCACCAAAGCACAAACAAGCAACATAGAACAGTGTAATTCATTTAAGTGTACTAACAGAAGTCAGAAGAACCTCGTCTGAAGTTGTAGGTAAATCCTTCGACATAACCCTTTCCACCTGAATATTCATTCTCTTTCTTGCTACAAAGTCAATAGAGATATCGATATACTGCTAAATGCTGACTACAAAGAGAATTTTGTTTCAACACTTTTAAGTATTTATGTTGTGAACCAATAATTTATGGAGTTGGAAAAGAAAAAAAGAAGGATTTTCACTGTCATGAAGAAACACATGTTCTTCTAAGGTTGATTGCACAGAGAAAGACTGAGCATGTATAACACAGCCAGATCCCAGTGATTGTGTGCTTTGCCCAGGATGGGGCCATTGTTTCGTGGATCTGTTGATGGCTGGTTTCCAGCACCAACTCTTTTGTCACGTCTCCAGCTCATCTTCTGATCTCTCTCTCTTTTTTTTTTTTCCTGGAAGCAGCACTCTTATCAGGCTTCGCCTCTTCCTTTTCTTCCATTGCTTTAATGCATTTTGTCAGAGTGAGTATCTTAGAGCCGTAGCTCCTTGGTTTTTGGATTACAGAGTCCTTCGGAGCATTTTTTCCCCCCTTTTCCCTAAAACGTCACTTTCCCTGTTCAACCCCCCTTTACCTCATTTCTCTGTATCCCGCTTTAGTTTGTTCTTATTCTTCAGAGATAATAGGCCTGTATTCCCATTAAGCTTCTTACCTCAAACCCTCACCTTCTCTGTGAACTCACAGTAAAAAAAAACAGAAAAATTACATCACAGAGAAGAGTCAATGCTAGGTCACTTGAAGAGTTTCTACATTTATGCACACCTGGAATGTGCTGGAAAGGACAGAAGTCTTTGTCCTCTTGAGGAGTTTTGTAACTGCCATACATGGCCATTAGCAGTCACAGTAATCAGCTTGGACAAGTAGCAGCACATCTACACCACATCCTCTCCCTTTGCCCAGCCAGTCACCAGTAGCCTTCTGTGTGAGGTTAAAGTACAAAAATGAAGCAAATACTCAGCAGGAGTGGCCTACTTAAACCAGCAGTTATGTGCTTCTGTTAGACTGATTTCACAACTGCAGCTTCCATCAAGGGTTTTAAGCCTCACTGAACGGTCCTGAGGGTTCAGACTTCACAAAAAGATCAACTAGATGTGTTTTTATCCTTAATGTTGTTGGTTTCAGTGTAACAATGCATTTAAAATATTCATAAAGGAACCAAAAGCTATAGAGGATATTTGTGTTTCTGCACCAGCAAACCCAGTGAATTTCGTCTTTAATCTAAAATAATGGGATTTGCATCACTCGTGTACGGCAATTCTTTCGGGCGACAGTCACCATTTCCTTTCTTTTACATTTGCAACGGTCCTCTAAATGAAATCACACACATAAGTCACAGCAAGAGAACTCTTTGTGGTTTCTTATCTCAGCCGTAGATGTTGATTTTTAAATTTTTTTTTGAGTGAGTGAGTTCAGTCGACCGCTGTCACTTATTAAGATTTCTTGCTTCAACCTGTTTTGGTCTCTGTGGGAGGCTGTGTTTGTTCATTTTTCACATCTCTGCGCAGGAAGGAGAGTGTTGCCAGGATGAAAAAGGAAACCTTCTCCTCCTGTCTTGTCCCCCTGTTCTCCTCCTCTCACTCAGCTCAGCACCCCACGGAGCGGTGAGGCTAAGCAGACGGCTGTCCAGACTCCCCAGATCATTACGCAGGAATCACACTGGGAGAGGTGTGTGGGAAGTGGCTGTGACTCAGTCTGTGCACCAGTGTTTACTGACATTCATCTCCATATGTCACGACCCCGGCCAATCAGAAGCCATGCTCTTGTGTTGGGCTTTGGGGGGGGAATGAGTACACGAAGCCGCATGTTACACATTTATTATCGCGCCAGATAAGATTGCATCTCCACATCTCAACAGACACAGTTAATTTACGTTCCCTACAAGATAAGTCTGTGATTTCCACCACGCATGCTGATCTGAGTGTTGGCAGGGTCAAACATACTGTTTAGATGATACAGTTACCATGGAAAAAAAGAAAAAAGAATCTCAAACAAGCACCCTCAAATCTCAAATGAAAACGACCGACTCTTGTACCGACTCCAATTACATTTTGGCATATCAGTATGAGAATACACACTCCAGAGCAAATTAAGCCCCTTGCTTAACCAACCCCCCAGCAATTCAATTCTATGCAGCTCTGAAATCACTTCCCTGACTGCACTGCCAATCTCTCCATATGAGGGGAAAGATTCACTCCAGTCTATTTCTGAAAGTCTAATAAGATGAACCCTCACACTTGCCATGCTTAGATAAGAAGTCGCTTGAGTGTGTTGAAGTGTTTACCAGGGCTCAGATTCGGTTTCCATACACACAATACCCCCCTCCAAATGTCTTAACCATTTCATTTCCTCACAAGTGATGCTAGAGAAGATTTGTCACTGAACGACATTAGTGATTTATGGATTTTTATTGAATATTGAATGATTTCCATTAATGATAGCACTCAATCTCTGCGTAATGGGTAATGCTCGATTCCTGTCATAACCAGATCACAGACGGCATATAAATGGAGATTCACAGTTTTACATTTGCCAAAGGAGCCAGGAGGAAATTGGCTTCAGTTGAATCTGTGGGTTATAAAGATGTGGAGCAATTAGTGTGCCTCCAGTCTTGTTATTAACCCTGTTATCAGCCTCTGGTCACAGAGCACTTTGTTTGAATATCATTTCTGCCATTTCTATACCTATACACTGCCGCTTTATCATAGCCTTTTAAATTGCAGAGTTGAAGGATAGCCCATCCAATCAACTAGACCGTTGTGAATCCCTTTAGTGCTGCAGGAAAATGTCACCCTAAGTGCGATTCTTGTGTCCTCTGAGAGGTCGGATCCACCTCCTTTTTCAGATGCATCAGCTTCCCCTGCCCTCCGACACCCACGCGAGCACATAAGTTACCGTGCGATAGCTGGCATTTAGGTTTGTTTTGAGGGGGCCGCTTAGAGCGCACAAGCAAAATGGAGCGTGGTAGTTATTCATTAATGAGATTACTCTTTCAAGTGAGCAAGGAGAGGTTTGCAAACATGACCTGTATCTGGTCATTTTTACACACTCTCCCACACAGATAAACTAAATTGTCAAACAGTATTATCTCCCCCTGACTCGAACTGAAAACGTCTTTTTTGAAATATATGTTTTATATACCACATTAAGCCTTCGTGAAATCAACTTAGCTCTGATAAAAACAATTTTCTTTTTTTCATTTTTTAACAGCGTCTTCTTTTCATTATGTTTGTGCAAGGCTTAGAAATAGATTCAGGAAATGACCGATGTCTACTTAGAACTGATTACATGATCACCAGCACAATCAGTAGTAACAATGGAGACGAAACAGAGCTGCATTGTTTGATTGTTCCCTCTGAGCGATTAGTTCTCTTTGATTATTGCAGATTGATTGCTACTGGCAGGCACGTGCAGTTGCACACAGAGCTGCAAGCACACACAGAAGCGCTCCTCATACACTGGGTCTTCTTCAGGATGTGACCCTTTGTAATCAGTGTAATAGCCGTGCATGTTGATCTGAGTTGGGATGAAGGAAGGAGTTTAGGACAGTAGAGTCAGCCGCTGTTTAATCTACTTGGCTTCAAGGTTGTAATCCTCCTTCTTATACTCTGACCTCCAGGGTCTGGAACACAAGACTGAACACACAAATCTGCTCAGATGATATAATAATAATAATTTCTCCTCCTTCTGTGCCTTGCCCCCGCCTGCACTGCTGCCACCGTGGATCCTTGTAATTATCCCAGCGCTGCAGATGGCAATATTTGAGGGGGGAAAAAAGCCTTTTGAAAAATCACATATACACACATACACATATTTCTCAAGATCACGGAATGTTAAGCTACACCTGAATATTGATAGCTACAGTAGCTGCAAGGAGGCTTGCTGTGAGGGTGGTTTATCAGAGTAATTGGTGATCTTTCACTGTGGCCCAGGGTGTGGAATGGAAGGTAACAGATGTCTGTCTGAGCGAAATGTAGGTCACTGAGTTTCCTGCTCTACTACTGATCCCATCAGAGAAACCCAAGGTTGTTTCTGAGACTGCTTTCCGCCATGACACGCTATCTGATCTGTAGCCCCATTCTACTTCCTGTGTTTGAGGAAAATCCGTGTCTTTTGAGACTGCTGTAGAGGCCATGTCAGAGTAATTACTGCTCTATGATAAAATCTGATAGCAGCAGAAGCTAAATCCTTTGTGTTTCCACCTTTTTCAACTTTGCCCCTGAAAGTTACATGTTTTTATTTCATAAATTACAAAGGGATTAAAGATAGGGCGAGAATAATCATGGGTTAGTGTTAGTGTTGCTCAAACTGCCTGATAGTACACCTATTATCCATTTTCTAGATTTGTACGAGGGAGCTCTTATCATGCACCCCTCTAGGCGTCTATAGTGATACTTGGGGGTTAACAAGAAGCTTAATGGTGTAATCTCCTGATCTGCCAGGCTGGCCGACTGTCATCTTAGTGACATAAACTCTTGGCTGCAGGTCAAAGTGCATAGGCCCAAAAAAAAAAAGAAAAAGCACAACCCTCCAGACAAATCAAGGGAAAGCCGATAAAGATGCATCTTGTGGTCAAATTCTCAAAATAAAGCACATGTACAAAGGTGTAAAACAAGGTTCCAACAGACAGATGTTTCCCAGTAAAAGCTGCATAGCTTAAAATAAATCAAACACAACCTCACCGCTGACTCTCCACTGCGCTCCACCTGGCACACGGCCTCCATCACCCTTGCCATCCACTGCAGATTTACGAGAATGCCTCGGGGCAGGCTGACAGACGGGTTTCACTGTGTGCCTGGTGTGACCCACATCCCTCTCTCGGGCTAATCTTTCAGTTCCTGCGATCTCAGAAGGCCACGTCTAATCTTTTACGCTTCTTTATTTTTGTGTTAGATTTAATCTAATTGAAGCGTTTTCCCGATGAAACCCAGCATTCCCCTCACAAGCTGGCCGTGCATATGAATTGAATCTATATTTCCAACATCTATATTAGCAGTTCTGTTCATTTAGAGTATTGTGTTGGGATCTCGTCCTCCATCATCAGCCAAAGTGCATCGAATTTATGGACAGACAATTACTACACAGCATGTAATCATAATCATACTGTGCTGCTCACACACACACACATGAAATGATACATTTCGACTCACAAACTTGAGTAGATATCCCAGGGACTGTGGATCTTACCCCGTGAAGTTTCATAACTGCTTTTTCCCTGCAAGTTTCATTAGCTCAGTTCAAGATGACGGTTAAAACAGTCCCACAAGCTGGTGTTGACATTGTTCCAGTCTTCACCATAAAAGGCCACGTTTAGGAACACAGTATAGAGATCTCCCTTGGCCTCCTGTTTTGGCAGAAGTAACCCGATGATGATGGCACATCTCTAATGGCGATTCAAACCACGAGAAAACCACGGAAAATATGGATACATTCACAAAGGCACTCACAAGTGGTGAGAGCGTATCTCCAACCCTAAAAAAATAGCCAGTACGGGCTTAAATAAATAAAGTGCTCTGCATCTATTATGCATGAACTGACATATAGAAGAGACATAAACTTCTGTACATAAAAAAAATCAACTCTACCGAAAACTGAACTGTGTATCGGTTGGATCATTTATTCTGGTAAGGCATCAGCTTTACACCTTACAGAGAGACAAGGCCACGAAAACACAAATTCTTCAGCAAAACCACCGCTACCCTGTGCAGGCTGCGGTCCCAAATCCACACTACTTCCTTTCCAGAGAATTCAGTGGATGACACCATTAGCGACTGATATCTGACAGTCAAGCAAATCCTTGTTAGCTTCTGAAATGTTTAGCTAATGCAATATTTCTCCCCTTGCTTTCTCTTACGTAGCATCTTCTCCACTTCAAAATGAGAGGAAGTGAAGGCACCTTGAAATACACAGACTCTCTCCTAATTAAGCCAACTATACTTGTATTGTACTGTATGGAGTACCTTTTTCAGATGTGCCATTACCTCTTCGGGGTCCATAATTTCTTGTCATATGCTAGCATGTGGAAACAGTCCCGGAAATAGATTAATGAGAGCTCTGCAGAAAATTTCAAAGGCAGACTTACAGCTCATATTCTTTCTCGTAAATTCAAATAGGGGTTTGAAGTATTTATACCTATAAAAAAATGTTTAAAAAGTGGGGGGGGGGGGGCTGTCTTATTTTCTTCTGTATGTGCCGTACATCTGTTTCCCATAAAAAGAAGTGTGGTACCATTTTGCAGTGAGTCTGCTAATGTTTTGGTTTGATTTTAATGTCCGGGGGGAGATTACCTCTGTGAATATACGTCTGTGTGAAAAGAAGTCGAATCTTGAGGCAAAGAAGAAGCTTCGGGCTGATTTTGAAGCGCTCCGGTTTCATCTTGTGGTCTGAGTACAATAAAGGCTTTCTAATTGTAGAATGGCCACATTTCCCTGACTCTTCCCTCTCTGAAGATGGAGACGCAGCTTTCGTTTAAGCGTATGTGACGCTGTCTCTGTGTGCTGACGTATACGTTTAACATGTTCTCGCCACACGATGACTTTCCCCCCCTTCAACATCTCGATACCCAGACTTTTTGCTGCACGACGCATTACCTTTTTGACACCGTTGATTTGGATGCTAGTAAGGATCATCTGGAGCATCAGTGAATGTCCGTCACATCAGTAGAGACTGTGCTGAGATCTAAGTTCAGCCCTTTACAGTCTGTGAACGCACAGCTTTGATGCATCTCTTTGTTACAGTATAAGGATGAATGTCTTTTGGACGGAGATTAACTCCATGTGTTGGGTTGCGGTTGCTGTGCAAACTTAAAACAATCCAGGCTCTGTTGGATCACTGCTATTCTTAGGCGGGCACGCTAATGTGCGCAGCCAAACTCGGAGCAGATAAACATGTGGTTTTTGACTCTGGAATGTTACTCAAACATGAGCCCCCAGCATTCGGAGGGATCCAGGGTTGGATCAGCATGCCACAGACTGTCACACATTGACCCGAATGCTGTTTTGAAGGGAAGTTTTGATCAAATACTACGTAAATGAGTAAGCATCGCAAGTCATCATTGCAATCAATTCAAATTCATGACATTCTCGCTCTATTTTTTTTTTTTATTTCAATATTTCACAACTCTCAATTTAGAGCCTTTGCCTCAGGTGAGAGGAAAGATCTTTTAATCTTTCATGTCATGTGAAGACTGCCTTAGCATATGATTTATTCTTGCAGGAAGTCTGAGTGTCAAGGCTGAAATCCAGCATTTCATCCGCATTTCATCCACTGAGTACTGTCCTAGGTTCCGTACATTTAAGGGGACATTAAGCACATAAGATACAAGCCGACCATATTTCTAACAAACCGTCATGGTATACAGTAAATGTCTCTAAGGGTTTTGTCTTAGTAAAGACCTGTTGTTTTCTCATTTCTTACTGAAAAGTCTGATTGGCCAAAGAACATCCAATTTATCCAATTTCCCTCTCAAAGCTGACTTTTTGCAGTTTGTTCCCCTGTGCACAAATCTAATTTTTCCCTTAACTCTCGTCTGATCCGCCCTGTGGAAATAAACCGTTTTGATCAGGCAGTGAGCAGATTAGACCAGATAAGAAATGAGAAAACAGCAATTCGCTATGTGTGTAAATGATAAGGACGCAGTTCAGCGACAGCTAAACACATCGATACTGAAGGAAGCACGACGACGCGGCACCAAACGGTCAAAACGAAACTAAGTCAAAAACGGCAGTAAACACACGTTGGGAAAAAGAGAAAACACACAGCTCTGTTTTCTGAAATGTTTTGTGTTCTTATTTTTGTTCCGTTTTCATGTTTTGGTTTGCCGTCACATTTTTGGACTTGTGTTTTCTGAAATGCTGTTCGATTGTGTGTTCTTCTAAATATTTTATGTCCTTGTTGTTTTCCCCCTTTTTTTTCCCCACAAAGTTGTTGCTTCGTGTTTTCTCACATCTGTGCTTTCGGTTCTCTTGTTGTATACTTTCTATTCTATATTGTTTCTATGTGGTCGTCGTGTTGTTAAATGAGATGCGTTTCAAAGCCAGAAGGAGCCATCGGATCAATGTTCGGACTGCTGGCAGAGGAAAAAAACCACATTACGTCTCAACATGTGGATGCAAACCAACCCCCGTCTTCTCTTACACACACTTGCCACCTGCTTCTTGGCAGTCGAACACCATAAGTGCTCAACAAATTGCCGTCCAGTCTGCTGTGGGCCCACGAGTGTTACGTCTTAGTATTAGAATGACGGCTTTGAATTGCTTATTAGGCACTTTCTCTGGAGTGATCTGCTTGCACATGCAAGCAACATTCTCTGTGCAGCAGCAGCAGCTGAGTAGGGAAACTGTGGAAATAATTGTCTGTCGATCCTTGTTGGCTGCTTTGACGTCTGGCGAATCCCTCTGTGGGGCACTAACAGAGCTGTTTGAAGTCTCTGTCAGCATAGTGGCATACCACAAACGTGCGCTACATGCTAGTTCACATCTGCGCTGCATCCTGCAATTCACACAGACTTGCCAGTGGTAGATGATGGCTGGAGCAGTCTGCATAGCAGGCTGCAGATAATAGCTGCACGTCTGACCTGAGCAGATGGACACGGCAGCCTCTGAATGGATGTTTCCTTTTTTTCAAATATCTTCGAGAGCTTTCTTTTCAAGACAAATGGCAAGCTGTGGTGTTCACACAAGCGCTTGTTTCCAATCAGAGTGGGAGAACTGCCACTTGATGCTGCTTGTAGTAAAGGTGATGAATTTTTATTCGAAATACAGCAAAAAGGCTCTGTTCCATGTGCATAATGAGGCTGTTGGGTCTTTGGTGCTCTACCCCCACTGGACTGTTCCATTTCAGTACAAATATCTGCAGCGTTAATCAAGAACTAAAGAAAATAGAACTGCCTCATTGCTCACTATCGACCCGAAAGATGGATGTGAAAGTCTAGTGTTTACTCAAGCATTGTTTCTGAAATATTTACTCCTGTGGCGCTTCCAATCAAAGCTGATAGATGGAATAACTGTAATCAACTTTTCATCAATGTTGGCCCTGTCAGAGGGGAACGATAGTAATGAAATAAAAGCAAAGTGTTATGAAAACAAGAAAGCATGCATGTTTTTCCCGTAATCAAATTGCTTTACTGGAAATAAAAACATGTGGAGTAGAGTGCACAAAAGGTTAGAGGCATCTGCTTTTGTACTGCCTGTGCAGGGTTAAGCCCTTTTCCAAGTTCACCTGGAAAAGGGACATAAATGGGGGGGGGGCGTCCCCATCGTGTTATCAGCTTTCGTCGAATGTCACTCAATGAGGTGGACAGATAGGAGTGAAAATGTTCCATTTTGTCCACTCAAGTGTCACTAAGTGATGGATGCCTCCAGAATGTGTCGAGCTGCACTTGTGCCGCTGCCTGCGGGGCAAATGTGAAAAGCACCAAGGATTTTAGTGCTGCTTTTTACAGGCACAGCGGCGTTGCCATGCGAGGTCACAGAGGAGTAAATTTATCCCAAGGAGAGGGAGGACCTCACTCTGAGGACTTCATGGATGTGCTGTCCCCTTCGTTTTCTGGAGGGCACATCATTTTAGTCTGATGGTGGCCCAGCAATGGGCCTATTGCAAGAGTGGATTATAGGATTTTCTATCCGTGCAATATAGAGATCTATGAAGTGTCTTATCTGCTTCTGTTGGCTGTGGCGACGTCCTTCCCTTCTGCCGACATTCTGCACCCTGCCTCTGCAACGGAACCGCGAATACTTATCACAATCAGTGCAAATGCCACCTAGTGTCATCTTCGACTTGCTAAACGCTTATTACATCGTGTGTGAGTCAGGGCTTACCGTATGGTGAGTGATAAGATTTACAGAAAAAAACACCTCAGCTTTCCCTGCAGACGTCCTGATAAATGCATTGAAATAAAGCATCGGTTTTTGAGCAGATGTGCACATCAGGATTAGATTCATTGGGCTAGGATGTGCAATTGACACCGTCTAGAACTCATGGTGGCTGATATTTTGCCTTTAGCAAGGATGAATACAAACCTGGATAAGTGAGCCTGCTGAATAAATTATGTTTACGATCACTGCCCTGGGTGTCAACTCATGCGCCCAGGGAGATGGGGGGGTTGTGGAGTTCCTCATCCATCCAAGCAGGCCCCTCCAAGGCAAATGATAATATGCATCTAAACTCCACTGCACGGGTGGGTAATAGGATTGTGAGCAGGCTGGTCTACTGCTAGATAAGCCTTCTGATAGCGCCTGTGACCTCTTCCCCAGTAGCAGGGACTGGGAGTCACAGCATGGCTCCATCTGTTATGTGTCTTTAGGCGGGAGTCATCGTGCATGTGACACAGGGACAATGAAAGGTGAGGAGTCAGGAGGTGGAAAAAGGAAGGACGTTAAAAACCTTTACACAGACAAAGAGTCGGGGGGGGGGGGGGGGGGGGGGATAACTAAAGTTGTGGGAGGACAGATCAGTAGTTCAAGATCTGTTGTGGATCAACATCTATAAGCTTTTAATTCACTCAACAGTAGTTACAGTCCATGGAGCGTTCGTGATGGAGCATGTAAACAAAGTAGAAATAGAACCAATGACTTTAGATCATTCTGAAAGTGAAGCCTTGTGATCACAGTTGAAACACTGAGTCAGACTGCAAGCAAATGAGCGCTTTTTCATAATCTCTCCTAGCATTTGATCAACTTGTGACCTCTTTGTGAAAGCAGCTTTTCTATTGCATTTCTAATGCATTTTCAGGCACGTTTCTTGTGTTTTGGACAAACTGAGTCATCCTCCTTGTTTTTCTCTCTTTACATTTGAGCTCATGATTGGAGCTCTGTTAGTTTTGAAAACACTCATATCAAAAAGCTGATTGCAAGAGCTCTTCAGTCACCGGCACATTGCTCATTGTGAACGTGGACTCAGTAAGTATAATCTTTAAGTGCATCTGATTTGAACTTAAGCAGGAATAGAAACTCAAAATTCCTTGTCGAGCACACAAACAACAAATGATTTCAACTGTGGATCTTTAAACTAGTCTGAAGTGCGGCACAGCTTTTTTTTTTTTTAAAAGAAAAAGCATCAGCGCGCTCCCTAAATGAGGCATAATAGATGCGAGAGCGACAGAACCATGTTGAAGGGATGTAAGCAGCCTGACAGGAACATTGCTTCTAGCAACTCCTGTGTTGCATTAGTGATGATTTTCCAGGAGGCGCTCACAAAGAGTCTTCAGAGCATTCTCCTGAGCCCCAGCCAGACCCGGAAAAGCCCCAAAACAAGGGGCCACGTGCGCATGGGCGAGTGCTCCCTGACACAGCCCCACACACTCTTATTTATAACACACCCTTAACACTCAGCAAATCTGTCCCCTCAATTCCTTAGAAAAAAAAATATGGGTCATTCCAGTTCTAAAAATGGCTGCCTGTCCCCGGGGCTTGCCAGAGCATGAAATAGACTTTACATCACTTTAGCCGAGCAACAACAACCAGGAAACTTTCTGTTTTTCCAGCTCATTTTGTTGCTGTAATCAAACATGTGGCATTTCGCCCTCTCTCTTCCTCTTCCTCGCAGCTGATGACCTGAATAAGATATCAGCAGTTTGGAAAATGACAGGTGAGGCTAAAGTCTTCTAGAGATTTGGGTAATATGTACAGTACTTTCCACCTCTGCCTTTCAGGCCTCCACCGGGGTGATAAGCTGTAATTCGGGGGTGAATTTCAAAATGCTGAGGATTCGTGAATAGGTAGCCAATATGGCAGGAGGCAGTCAGGTGGCAGGCAGCGCATTTATCTTTCCAACCTGCCTGCAATGCTACCCACCTTCCAGACTACTGGCAGATGAATTATAACAATTTCCTCTCTTCCTGTGAGGTAGTGGCTGCAAAGCTGCGCAGTCTGCATAAGTAAGCTGCTCTTGCTTCTATTTTAGCTTTGACAACTTCAGACAGCAATTTAAGAAAGCAGACTTGCTTGCAGCAAATTGGATAATTTAGTGAGGATGTTTCTGAGGTTCTATTTGCCGTAATTTCCGGATGCTCTTCTTTCACAACCATATTGTTAATTTAAATCTATATATATATTTTCCCCCTCTCCCTCCAACACCTCCGTCTTCTTCCTCTCCCCGTCCAGTGGATAAAAATCCCTGGTGGCTGGCCTGGGAACGGCCTCATGTTTATTTAAACCTGTTTATTAAAGTTGAGCGCCTGGTGCCCCATTCATTTTCTGTGGTGTGCTTTCTTATAGCCAAGCAATCCTGAAGCCATTCATCAGCTGGGGCTGCAGAGGCCTAAAGAGGCACTTCACCACAATGAGCGCGACACCAACTCTGCACACAAACCAGCGGGCGTATCAAAGAGACGCGCAATTACAGGGGAGAGGGAGGAAAGAGGGAGAGAAATGGCCACGGAGAGAAAAGAAAAGAAATGGAAGAGTGGCAGAGAGTGTCAGTGATGTAGCTTCTAATTTTGGTTCTGGCTGTAGCGCTACTTTGTTCTGCCGCAGGCTTTCATGCTACAAGCACACCCGAGTCGAGACAGGCAAGGGCGATAGAGGCGAGCTATTGAATTAGCAAAGATCACACAGCAGAATTACAACAGGCAAACACAAATACAGCGAGAGGATCTCTCCACGTGCGAGAGAACGCTGAAGGTCTCGGGTCTTTCCACGCAAAGCTCCCCTGACTTGTCGGCTTGTTGAGTTGAATCTAATTTCGTGTGAAGACAAAAAAAATGTCGAGCACAATCAAAGTTAACGCTTTCGAACAACTCAAATATGGACAAGGCACCCGAGTTGAGCACAACAAAAAGACAGCTCAGGCTGGGATCCGAATTAGAGGCCAGATGAAGCGCTGAGAGATCAAAATCAAGGAGGAGGAGGAAAGAGGGCCAACGCTGACATCCAGCTGTGCCACAGTGAATCAGACTTTAAATGCAAAATGAAACAGCCAAATCTACTGCAACTTAAGAGTGGAAATAAGTAAAGGAAGATTGGACAGAATCAAGAAGAGTCCACACACAGTTTAAGTGTATATATCTATATATATATATATTTTCATTTATTTTAATATTTAATCCCACTAAAAGTTGTAGATACAACTTTTGAATGAAAGGCACAGGAAAAAAATCAGACAACGCTGATATAATACTCGAAAGGAAAAAACAAAAAGTACAGTACAAAAGTGGACAGTTAGTTACGCATGAGACAAAGGTTGACCATCCCCCATCCTGGGGAAGCAAAAACGCGTCTGATACGACTAATGATGTGGGTTCAAAATCAAGAAATTCATTAGCCAAACTGGTCTTTATTGCTTTTTCCTAGCTGGCAGAGGTCGCATCAGCCCTGCAGGTCACGTAGAAAGCTTTAAAAGAAAAAACAACAACAAAAAGCGACGGATGTGCTTCCGGTTTCCTCAGATGGGAGTGGCTTATATTCACTTGGTCATCTGCCAGCTTATTCTTTTATCATCTGCGCTACGAAACACTCCACTGGGCTTTTTTAAGCATTTGATTCACAACATCAAAACAGTAGACTTACAAAAAACCAAAACAACAAACTGAAGCCAGAGATGGGATTCTTCTGTTTACTTGACGAACATCTCTCATAATCCGGAGCCAACATGAACCTAGATTTGTGATTATCCTTTTGTTTGTTGGTCCAACCTCTAAAGATGCGCAAAGTATTTAAATATTTAACAGAAATTTAAACGCGAGGGTCAGAAGCCGCTTTGGGGAGCGAGAAAGTAAATTAGGACGTTTCCTTTTATACGACTGACCTGACGGAGCCTATTGCATTCAGCTGTAGTGGGAGAAGCCTGACAATAGGATTCATTTATCAATTACAAACGCTTTAACAGAATCTGGCACTAGAGGGCCACAACCAAGTGGTTTTATCAGGTTTTCATGTTCTCTTAAGAATTGCATAACTTTAATAAGATTTTTTTTATTTTTTTCATTTTTTTAATCTACCATGTTGAAACAAAACGATTTCCAGCAAACATACATAATTTCTTCTGAAGGCTGACACAGCAGCGGTAATAGAACTAAGGACAATTTGTTTCCTGTTTTAGATTCCTGGATTGGGTTCTTTGGGGATAGAAACGGAATATCAGTCAGTCTTCAGGTTGTCGGCTCATAGAAATGTGTGTTTTGTACAGCTCTGGTGGGCAATAACTGGAGAGAAAGATGTGGTCTCTGTACACCTACGAGTTCCTATTACAAATAGCCTCTTTGGTATAGGCACATCTGTATCGAGGGACCACAGGAGTCCAATTATTGCCTTCCTTTTCCTATGAGCAACTGTTGCACTCAGTTGTTCCTATTCAGAGAGAAGAAAAATAAAAGAAACACAAAAAAGATGATTGCCACAGCCCTGAAACATGGACACTGAGTGATTGATTTGAAACTATGCTTATACAAGTGCGACCCCCCTGCCTGTCCTTTCTACCTGCAGTAACTTGGCCTTCCTTTGAGACAGCAGGTGAGTCATGCTACCTTCACCTTCCCAGCAGCAATGCTACAGAAAAAGAAAAAAGCCATGGCACAGCAAAAACAGTGTACATGTACCTAATGACTTAAATTCAGTCCAGCAAAACAGAACATACGAGATCGTTGAGGGAAATTCCAAACGGGTGACACGGAGTCAATGTCACTAAACACAAGCATTCTTATAGACCGAGTAGTGAACGCGAGGATGGACGTCGTCAGGGCTGTGTGATGGTGCTGGATGCTCTGGTTTGCGTTAGCCTGGGTCCAGCAAGGGATGCGTTTACCAGAGCACTTTCTCATCTCCCCACCAGAGATGGCAGCACACCCGAGGAGGGGAGAAGTTGCCTCTATCCCTTCTCTTTCCTGGTTCTATCAGGAATTCTGTCGTGCCACACTCCTTTCATACAGAGCAAAGTCAAGGTAAAAGCTAGGGCTTTAACAAATCTGCTTTGGAGTTTGATCCTTACACTTCCTGATGCAAGACCCAAACACCTTAATGCTCCTGTGCACAAAGGAGAACGAATGACATCATGTACAAGGACCGGGGTCTCAAGAGTCCGGGGATCAAGATTACAAATCCAGTCTGAGTGCGTCAGGCTAACGCAGACTCCATTTATTACCTGGCCGTGGCGGAGGAGGCAGCAGCTAGCTGTGTGAGGTATTCGCGCAGTTCCTTAGCCACCTGAAAGCGGCCATAGCGCTTTTTGGGTTTGGTGCACTCGTCCAACAGAGCCTCGAGTTGTCCATCTTTGGCTATGTGGGCTGGCGGGTCGTGGAGGAGGCCTCCAGTGGTGCCCCTCCATGTAGCGTACCGTGACAGCAGATTCTGGCACACAGCATAGTAGTTGTGGTCCACAGTGACCCTGGAACAAAGCGAGTCCTTGGAGAAAGACAGGCAAGCCTCCCTGTCGCACTCCTCAAAGCGGCTCTCGTACCACACGTCGTAGTTCTCTGGTTTGTCTGCAGATGGACAGAGACGCAGGGTAATGAAAATGCAGTCCTACCAATCATTTAAACAAAAACAGGCTGCGGGTGCTCAGCATGTATATAGAGGAAATGCATCATAACCTTTCTTCTCAGAGAATACAGCTTGCCTTATGCAGATGTTGCAGCTATATTTGCAGAGTAAAATGCATTTATCCATTTTTCAGTGTCGCGTTTATTTTCTGGCTTTTCTTTTTAAATCGTTATTGACAATATCCTTAAGTTAAGAGTGGAGGTTTTAAACAGCCTCCCACCCACCATACAATAAGAACATTTCTCTTTCAGGTGACTGTGTTTAAAAGTAAAGTAAAAAAAAGAAAACATGAAACATTGAAGCTAAAGCCATGAAAAAGGATTGGGTTTCATTTCTTTGCATCCAACTGCAAAGAAAATCATTTTTCCAACAGTTTTGCCAAATTATTGCACAAGAAATCTAAATTACTGGCAGCTGACAGGAATAAGGCGACATTCTTGACGTTCTACAGCCACTAAAAGGAAATGCTTTGTCGAAGCACACAGCCAAACAACTCATCTATAGTTTCATCTGACAGAAATGAGCCCCCTTTCTGATTTACTGGGGAAATAAATTTCTCTCCAGCTCATTTCATAACGTTTTTCTATCCCACTCTTTAGAGGACTGGTCTTGGAGAGAAGGAAGGTAAGAAAATAACCTGGAATGATGGGAAAGCTATTGGTTTGTACATTAAAAAGCAGATCAATAACATTGTTAGGAGGGTGGTGGACCCAGAGGATGCAAACACATAATCAGAGCATCAGCCTCGTAATGCACTTCTGCTCTGGCTCATCAGAACAACTCAATCAAAAGATCCAACATTGGCCTGTTAGCGAGAGGCCCACTGTGGGCCCCCCAAAGGGGAGGGGCACATCAACCTCAATCAGTGGGAATGATGAAGATGGATCTGTCTGCGAGCGCATGCCACCAGCGCACACCAACACATAGAAAGATGGACACCAAAAAGCAGCAAGGTGAGGTGAAAGCAATTAATGTTTCAGGGCCGGTCATGCATCACACTCCGGCACTGATTGACGGATGGCATCAGGAGAGTGTCCTGCGCTTTTTCACTCGCACTGACGAACAGACGCACTAATGCACAAAGCAGTCCGAGTCCCTGAAAAGAAAATGAAGGGAAGAACGAGTTCGTGCTGAAGGACGAAGATGAGCGCAGCAAAAAAGTAATTTGGAACTCAACTAAAGGCTGTGAGAAAGTATGAGGTCCATTTTCTTGTACCTCAATCAGCCTCCGTGGCTCTCTTCCTGCAGGCTCGAGAATAACAAAGCTCGAACATTTCCAAAGCAAACCAAATCATTTCCAATTCAAATGAGCGGAGCAGCAGACGAGGTACGACTGTCTCGCCCCGCTCGTCTCCTACGGAACTGGCAGCTTCCATGTTAAGGAGCTCAGGTTGGACTTGTATACATTCCTCTCACTCCTCTGCCTTCACAAGGCTACACTGAGCCTGAAATACTTGTTAGTGTGGGCTTACTGGTGGCATTCAAGAGAGCAGGCAGGTTTTAACAATGCTTGCCGATGTTAGAGTGCATTATTGAATGTTAGAGGGGGAATCGGTGTGTGTGTGTGTGTGTGTGCGTTTCAAGTGCAGCTGGAAGCGCGTGTGAGTGAGTCTGGGAAAGGGAGGAGAGTGGGTGAAGTGTGCGTTACATTATACAGCATGCATTGTCAAAAGCCACTAGGGGTGAAACGATCCACAAATTCTGTAAGCTCAATGATGGAGAATGGCTCCTTTCGGACCGTTGGACTGTGCAAACAAAAGGAAACAGCACAGCTTGAACATGGCATGCGTTTTATCTCGCTCAAACCCTTTGCTTGCAAACGGATGGCCCTAACAAGAGGGTGCAACAGACCGTGGCTTTCCACGCGTTTGATTTACAAATCAATTGGTTTCAGTTCAGGCTGATGACATTCGCAGCATACACTCCAGCTTGCCTTCAATCTCAGGCTCTAATTGTGGGGATTGGATTCTCCGTTTGTGGAGCTTTGGGAAGTTGCTGTGCCTATTTTCCCAGTGCCGTCCAACGCTCTGCTGTGACCTCGTAATACTCATTACTGCTTTCATCCTTCTTCTTGCTGCTGCGACACAGCATTTGGCACACACACACACACACACACACACATATCTAGGCACACAAACACGAAAGAAGCAAATAAACTTGAGGCTTATACTCTGAATGGCCAGGATAAGCAGCTTGTGTTGTCAAGCTCTAAATGTGTCGGACAGACAAAGGGAGCCTCAACCTGGATTGTGCTTCAGGCCCAGCAAAGAGCTTCAGTGACAACCTTTTGGCAATAAGATAAATACACACTTTAGAGCATGGCACAAACACAACCACAAAGGAAATGAAGAAAATATTCAAGAACAAAAAGAATCCACAGTTCCTCGACGATCTTCTCTGCTGTAATTTAGCAAAATTCAACTGAATACTTCCAGTCAAAGTACAAAAGCTACACACACACTTTTTTATTTATTTATTTTTTTAAGAAACAGAAAATAGTTCAGATCTGTCACTGCACACCATAGTGGACCCTCAACACTTAGCAACACAACAGTTTATCACTTTAATAGGATTTCTGCAGGAGGGGACAAATCTCAGAGCCTGACAAGGTGGTCGTCCCTCTTTCTGAAGTGGGCCCTGGAAGGAGGACTGAAGGGAGGGAAAACAGCCACACCGAGCGCGTGATGTATGGCTTTTTCCGTCTTTGTTATGAGGTTTATTCTGAGAGGCAAAAACTAGGGCAGCAGAGATGGCTCATTATCCGACCGATCTTTGCTTTGATGGGGACGTGCATGTTAGAGGCAGAAGGGGTGCTGGAGGAGTATATTCTTAGAAAAGGAGGCTTCCAGCATGTGCAGATCTGCCCAGAGCGGTCTGTCCCTGGAGGACTTTCCTAAAACCTTCATCGCTGTCTCATGAGCCTCATTTCTAGAGAATCCAAACTGTGGTCAGTATTTGAATCTAATGGCATACTGCTCATTAAAGCGGAACAGCCGTTACAAGCTGGAAATGTTTAAGGATGCAGCACAAGGACATGCTTAGACACAATGTGGAACTTTGATGGAAAAAGGGAAATAACCCTCATTGGGCATGACACGCTTCGTGAACAGAGCATACATGTGCTAAGGATTTAAGGGACACGGGTACTCACTCTGCTTGATCAGCCGTTTGTCCGCCACAAGAACGTTCTCTGCGTCAACAACGATGACTTTTCCATCGCGTGGGCCGACCGCAAAGTTGTCAAAGCTGACATCGAGCAGGTAAAGGGCGAAGTCAAAGTCGTTGTTAGTGAGCTGCTCGGCAATGTCCATCAGCTGCCGCGCCAGGTCCACCCTCTTCTCCCACGGCGCATTGTAGAAGCTCCACAGCTCCTCACCCACATAGTTGACAGCTACCATGCGGCCACATGCTCCCAGGTACTTGGCGAATGGCCACCCTTCGTCTGAAGGAAAGCTCTGGGGTGAAGAGGAAGGAAAACACAGATGATTAAAAGACATGGATGAAACAAGTCGGGCTGTATGGCATAGAGTTAGCCAATAGAATTACATAAACACCCCCCAGTGGCTTTGAAAAGCAAAGCATAACCACACGAACCCAGAGAAACTTCACGGCTTCAGAAAATATTTCTTTAATTTGCACAGAAATCCGTTTTATGAATACAGAGAGAGAGATCAAAGAAGAAAAGAGAAAACCCAGACACCAAACATAAAGATGCTGTGAGCAGCCGTAGGTAATTTTTGATGCACAATTCTAAGCACAATAGCTGAAAATCTGCCAGAGGATCACGTGAAACAGAGCCAGCTTGGGGTATAACGGATTAAATTTAATAAAAGCAAAGAGACAGTTTGTGTTTAAGCCCTACAGCTATGAGCTGATGTTCGCTGCTATACTTGGTGGTTCCAGAGAACTGATAGGAGGTGATTTGTGGTAGGAGCAGTTAGCAGGAAAGCCTTATGTGTTGTGAAGCAGCAACGGGGCGTTTAAAACTGCAGCGTGGTGCTCGCTAACCGGGTTAATGCAGTTTGGGCATGCTGACAAGAAATCACAATGTATTATTGGAGAGAACTGATTAATAATAACAAGGCAAAACCGGTTGGAGCAAGTGGTATCGTTACTGTTGCGCAATATCTTAATCTCCAAGACTGATTTGCTTTACGGAGGCCAAACAAAAGCAGGCGCACATGCCTCATCATCTGCCATCACTCAAACAGCAACATTTATATTGGCAAATGCACACAAAACACAGACCGCTGAGGGACTGCAGCTCTGGCGTCTTACCTTTTCCTCACTAACTCTACCCTTTTCCTCTCAGTCTGTTCTATCCTCACAGGCTGTTAGAGTGGAAGGACGAATTAATGAAAAATTATTCAAGTAGCCAAACATTTTTTTTGCAAACTCAGAGTTTTGCAGCAAACTTACTGCCGTAGGCCTCCATCTTTTATAATAATCACCCACCGTGTGCCAGTTTAATGACACCCCACAACTCCTATGTTACAAATTTCTTGCAGGCTTGTGGGTTTTTTGGCAGGCGGCCGCCTCGGAGACGCAGAGGACCAGGTGCGCTCGTGTTTCAAAGCGGCCTCAGTAGCCCTATCTCTCTGAAGCTCAAACGCATTACGGACATGGCAGGGAACACGCCACAACACTGCAGGTGAGGTGTGAACTGTTTTGACTGTTGCATCTCACTCTGCCCTCTTGGTAATTCAGTAAGTTACCACCTTTCAATTTCTGTCAGGAGGGTGGAGATGAAACACGCATGGCTGCCCCAACTTCCTTTAAACTTTAATGAAATACAAATTATTTAAAGACATATGTGTTAACAAACCCCTCCAACGCCTCCCACTGGCCATGCAGCTGCTGCGTCTCCAGGACAACAGCTGGATTCGCACTACAGCGCCACAAGAGCACATTGCTATGTGAACTGGTGACTAAACAGGACTATTGTTGAGCCATTTCATCTCAAGCACTCCACAGACAATGTTGTGCCGGATGCAGTGTACTGGAAGCAATTTCAAGGAAAGGGGATAAGAATGCCTCACAAGGGTCACTTGAAAGGGAGAACCTTGGAATAGTCTTTAAGCTAAAAATACAATTTTATGCAGCAGGGACACAGGACAAAACAAACCAACATAGAAAAACAGGCCACTTTTATGGTGTGGCATATCTCCTGATCAGTTTAAGGAAACTGGGGAGGTCGATAATGAGTTGCGTGCCGTGTCGGTTGAGTCCATTTCCCTGAGGTTGCCCAATCAATCGTGTGCAAGACAAAAGTCTGTCCACGAAGCAGCGCTCGCTTCCTGCAGCCCGTCTGTCTGCCTGTGCCCGTCGCTCGACTTGGCAATGACTCACCCCTACTTCTCAAAAACATCTTTCCTCGTTACCCTTCCTCTACATTTACTGAAGCAACTAACTTTGCAGGATGCAGAAATGACAGAAATAGACTTATTAAAAAAAAAAAAAAAAAAAAGGGACAATGGACCACACTCCCAAACAGTGGCCATTAAGGAGACAATCCCAGACTATTGAAATATTTCAAGCAAATAGCCATCCCTACATAAAAGATTTTAGAATTAAAGACTTAATCGGCTAAATATCTGAATGGTAATGGTAAGTTGGTATAGACTGCTTAAGCAGATGCTGGATCAGTTGGTGGTACATCCCTATTAGGCCCTCCTCCCTTTGACCTAAATTCAAACCTCACATCGCATTTTGTTGCTGCAAATCCAAGCAGCTCGCGGTCTTGTTGACAAAACTTAGCCTGTCCAATGTTATAGCTAAACCTGCAGAGAGGCTCAGCTTTGTAAAAACACCTCCCCTCTCTTTCACCCCCCGCAGGGAGAAAGTGGGTGATGGGGGCAGACAAGAGCACGAGAGAGGAGAGAATAGAGAGATGGAGATGGCAAACAGAAGAGACAAACATGGTGTCTTTCCCTGCTCCGCTTCAGTAGACAAGAGGGATAAACTAGCAAAGACCTGCCCGCTAAACGCATCTCTCCCTTTGTTGTCAGGTTGCAGGCCTGAATGGGAGCAGAAGTAGAGCGACGGCAGATGGGTGGATGGCTGGTGGGAGGGGGTGCAGGATGAATGCCCCGAGGCTACTTTCAGACACTGTCAACGGCTGTTATGAGAAGGCCTTCATGTCCGTCTGGCCCTCGTCCGCCGTTCTTAACATAGATGTCGCTCAGTCTCTTGTCTGTCGACAGGCTCGTTGCTCTACCGCGATTATTCTAGTCTCAACAACTCGTACCTTGGTGCCATTTTTACGACCGCCTTAAATTTAAGTTTTATTTGCAATAAGTCTAAAGGAGAGAACTACTGAACAGTGTCGGCATGCACACGGAGGAGGGCACCTGCGCTTTGGATTCAACAGTGCCCACTGCAACGGTTGATAAATACCCCACCAATCATTCTCCCTTTGCACTCTTTAAATGGTTACTCTGCAGAAGTCATTAACGTCCGCAATGAGGCGTTTGGTGTGGGAAGGAGGGCGAATGGGAAATGTGTATTGGGAAACTCAGCCTAATATAACATCCACTGCACTATGCCTGAGTAGACCTATGAGGTACCGTGCGTGTGTGTGTGTTGTTAATGCACAGGTAGTGAATTTTAGCAGTCGTTTCCCAATGATGTTGCACTGGTGAAAAATGCTGAGGGTGCAAGACTGCCAATGACACATCCCAGCAACTTTAACAGCTTTAAAAGGTCTTATCACTTCTTGTTCCTGTCACGGGATAAAAACCTTTCATCTCCTGCTTAGCAAAGGCTTGAAACTGTAAAACATGGTGCCAATGTTTTTTTCTGTACATTTTTTTTTTCCCCCTCGCACTGCGCAGAAATAAAGATTCTGGCTCGGAAGACGATGCAAGCGAGGGCGGAAAACAGAATCTTGTCATTAAAGGCGAACTCGCAGTGACTTTGAGGCCCAAGTCTGGCTAATCCAATCTTTAAGGTGGTTCTGGTGCACTGCAGTAGAATTGAGTGGGGCGGGGGCAGCTTTTTGCTCCTCTTCCTGTAACACAGACACAGTCGTGTCCTCTCGGGGTGGGGAGGGGGTTGGTTTGGCAGAGTGGGCCGAAAAGAAACAGGACCACAGACAAATGTGCAGCCTCTGGAGAAGAGGATGAAACGACTGGAGCGAGAGTCATAGGAACACACACCTGCGTCCTGACATCTGCTGACAAAGGCATGCCCTTCTGCTGGGCCACTCGGGGGAGGGCGTGGCTGTGTGTGCAAGAGGGTCCGAAAGACGCTCGAAAGACGTGCATGAGAGTGTGAGTGTGTATTTGAAAACGTAACCAAGCAAATGTGAATGAGAACATGCAACGTGACCAGGGCCGATAGCGACCTCTATTCAGGGGCTGAGCAAACATGAGTGGCTCCAAAGATGTTGCTTTGGCTGGCTTGCAAAAAACACTGGTCATTCAAACACACATTTAAAAAGAACCAGTTGCCTTCATCCTGCCACCACAACCAATTATAGCAAAAAAAGGAAATTAGTAGTTTACCACAGAAGTGCTTTGTGCGAGCAGTTTAACACGGCCCTGAGCAAGGTGTGGTGTGCATTCTCAACATTTTCTGCCTTCAACAGAACCCTACAGCTTCATAGCAAGCAAGCTGAGACAGGACCAAGAGTCCAGGGATCAAATGGTAAAGTTGGCTAGCATGGTACGCAGACACATTGATGAAGATAAACACACACAAACACACGTATAGTAAGAAAAAAGAAAGCCCTTTCAAATCTCATGTTACAAAATGAACATTATTCAGCCTGTTTATCACAGGGGCTTAGAGCTAAGAGGGACCCACATCTGCTCTGCAAGGCTGGAAGGATGATGCTGCCAAGCTGGACTTGAAAAAGCACATTGCTTTTCTGAGCAGCTCTCCTGTTGACCTTGTGTGGAAGGAAGTGTGGTGGGCCCCGTCTGGCGTTTTGCTGGCCATTTAAGTTTAAAATACAGTCTGTTAGTCCGCAGCAAGCGCTCAGACCCCACAGGGGAACCGACGTCAACTCCTCAGCCAAGGCACACATGGCGCTCGTTCTTTCTCTTCAATCTTGCTTCTCTCATGCTGCTGCTTTTTCAGCTAACTGTTTTTCCTCCTCACTTTATTCCACCCAACAAAACCCGACATGCAAAGCGACGAGTCTGTCTGTTCTGAACATGGAAGGCGGTAGCTGCCTCGTCGGAGCACCGAGCAGAGGAGTCAGCTTGTAAAGGAAACCGGATAGTAGTGACAAAGAATGTTAATTGTACGTGTCTGAATTTAGAATGGGTCTCCCATTCTTCTTTGTGTGTTCATTACAGGCAGGAGCTGTGAAAGACCAAAAAAGAAAAAAGAAAAAAAGAACAAGATAACGACCATTTAAAAGACAACATATTGTGTTTTTGTTTTCTGTGTGGAAAGTAAGAGATCGAAGCAACAAGCTGAGATTTCTGCTCCTTGGACCAAAAACCGTAGGTACAGAAAGACCGTGGACATGATTCAGTGAGCTCTGTTGAGCATCGATAGAAATAGGTTAGCTATGTCTTTGAGTTTTGCAGGCCTCTGATCTGCAGAGAAAATGAGAACAGGATGAGGAATGAGTGCACAGGACAGAGCAGCTTGAGGTTGCAAGCTCACACGGCCGACCTGAACCTGAGCCACTGCACATAGAGCCACCTCATAAATCCCCTCAGCTGGAAGATGAGGAATGTATTAAGTCACAGGCAGTGGTTGTTGACTCATTCTAGGTGGTATTGCCGCCCACACAACAGAGGAGGAACCCGAGTGAAACTTGGCCTCGGACCTGACGGCTGTGGGTTTGAGACCTAAACGCAGGTCTGCACATTTCAGAGCAGACGCCAATTATCCCGGGGCAGCTGGGCGGTATAGTAAGCTGGAGACCTCGGTCACTGACCCTGCACTCTAACCTGCCTGTCGAGCAGAGCACGCACTGATAGAATCCCCCCCTATAAAAACCAATTAAACATCTCTAGCAAAGACCTCAAACTTAATGAGGCGTCAGGTTATGATCAGCTCTGACAACATCCAGAAAGAAGTTTGATTAAAGAAAGTCGTTTTGGAACTAGTAAGGGTGCAAATGCTAAAAACCTGCACATACTACAGCACACTGCTGACCTCTCATAATTTCTGCAGCAGAACCAGGTGCTTCACGCTTTAATGCAGTGGGCAGTTTTATTACTGCAGGCAAAATTATGTGCTAAAAAGAATATTCTTGCTCTAACATAAGGCCCTGGGCTCTCCAGGGAACAAAGCACAGTAAAGAGCTGCTCGTTACGATCCATATTGGCCATCTTAAGGGGCCCGTGAGAGCTGCGCATGATCCTCTTTCGTTGCAGAGCTGCGTCTTCATGAGCTGGGCATTTAGTAGGTTGGGGTGTACGCTGTAACAGTAGGAAGCTTTGGGGTTGAGGGACAAGTCTAAAAAAAGGAGCCGGTGGGGTGGGGGGAGGGGACAACCACAGGCATTTACCTAACCAAACACAGCTGTCAGACGTGTGTGTGTATGTGCGTTTGCAGGGAGGAGAGAAAGGATTATGGTAACACAAGCAGTCTGGCTCATTCAATTGGGAGAAAACACCACAAGGCTCTGGCTTGTACAAGACAAACTCACACAAACCCCGTCTGCTCCTCTCCTTCTCCTCTCGCCTTTCCACCAGGGCCTCCATCCAGCGAGGGCAGCCAAAAGAGAAGAGTCGGGCCCAGATAACTCCCTGTCTTATCCTAACAGGATTCAGTCGGTACACAAAGGCCTATAAGAATAATGAACGGAGGTTTGGGAGCACTTGAAGTAGGGTTAAGCTGCATGCACAACCTCCCCTCTTATGTGCTAAGAGCGTCACAATCCCCCAGACCCTAAAAACAAAGGTACTAATCACAGGCTAGCAACTCCAATACCATTTACTTGCAGACCTCAGCCACCGACTCAGTCTCGGAGACAGAAGGCTGTCACGTAAGCTGGGTTAGCGTCCATTGTGTACGATTAAACGGAAAGAAAGAAATACAACTTGAGAAAAAAAACAAACAAAAAAAAAACAGTTCTGATCCTCTTTCTAAAGGGGCATGACCCAGAAAACCAGGCTACAGAGTCACTGCATTTTTCAGAGATGGAAAACGTAGAGGCTAAAATTCTCTGTACCCCCTTTATACGCTACAGTATGCTTTTCTAGTTTTCAAAAACCTTCAAATATCTCTGAGGAGTGTGCAGTCTAATTCATGAGATTATTGATTCATTGCTTGTACAAGCAGCCACGAATCATTCAATATGATGCATTTAAATTAGTTAGTGAAAAATAAATGAATAAAATCAAGCAAGGTTCAGTAGGTCACAGTTGATGCACCATTTTTGCATCACTTTATGCCAGCGAAAAGCTCCGTTTTTAACTTTAGTTTTGCTTCTATTTTAAAAATGTAAAGGATTAAAAAGAGCTTCATTAATCAACACGCCCGTAGTGTGGCTTGTTTGAATCTTTTCAAACAAGCCACTGGTGCATTTGGAATGTTTATGATCCACATTTGCATTAAAATGATGCCGTCAAAAGATCATGGAAAGACGAGGAGAAAAGGTCATCCATCTAATCTCTCCTAACCTTCTTTTTTCTGACTCGGTATCAGTGTCAGACATCTCTGTTCTGGGAGAAGCAGCGTGAGAGGCTCACGCCTTCTGACGAGCCCGTCTCCTTGTCAGTCGAGACGAGCGTGTTGAATACGTGGACGGAGGGGAGAGATGTTGATGAAAATGGGGAAGAGGGGTATCTGGGACTGCGAGGATTTGAGTTTAGTGGAGATGAGAGTGCCGCAGACTGAGTTAACCCCACAGGCCTGTCACATCCTATTCTCAGCTTCACTGAGCACGACAGGGCTGAGGACCAAAAAGGGTGCGAGTGCAGTCACATGCTTCTGGCTATCCCACCAAGCTTAATGATCTGGAAGGGAGGACTGGGCTAAATCGAACTAATTTAAGGTTGGGCCAGATGTACTCCATCAAACACAACCATCGCTTGATGAATCAGTGAGTCATCTAGCTGGAGGAGAGAATCTGAAGGCAACACATACGATTCTAGCCATGGAAACGAGGAGAGCAAATGACTCGCTTCTCATGCAAACCAGGTTATTGTTGAAGAAGCGGTGAAATTAAACAGGATCATGTAATTCCTCTGGTTTGCAAAGAGAAAAAAAGATTTATCACAGCAACAGAGAAACATTTTCAGGCCAATTTCAAAGAACTGGTACAAAGATTCGGGGAAGAAGAGTTGGATAAAATGCCACCTATTGCGCAAGCATTTCCTTGTTCAGCTGTCGTCTGTCATTTTGTCTTCTGAAAATATTTATTCCCCAAAGCCAAATTGTCTTCCACGTGACAGAGAAGTGGGGGTGGCGTGCACGTCTGCGTGTACATGTGCACACAGAAAACGCATTGTTGCCCAGACCCGAAACAACACAGCAGATTGTGTCTCACTGACAAAAGGAGGTCTGGTTTCTCATAGTGAATCAGGGCCGATTTACAGCCTGTGGCTTCAAAAGACTGGAAACAGAAGCCCCTCTAAGAGAGAGTGCACAGCTGAAACGTTATTCACATTATTTAACTGTGTACTGCAAGAGCAGAGAGAGACTAAATAACCAAGAAAACCCAACAACCTCTCAACTGTAACAACGCTGACGGATGACGGTGGAAATCGTTTACACTGAAGCAAGCTTAGATTACACAATGGTGGCCAAATCAAACTTATAAGGCAGATGTTTGACTACAACCAAACAAAGAGAAGTATGGTTCCTGACCTCACACAGAGGCACACTGATTAATAGCTGAAATAAGGATCAGATTACATTAAATACTGGGCCATAAAACTCGGCCCGCATTCCTCTATCCTTTGTTAAAACCGATCCCCTCGCAGCCGTCTAACCTCTGGCAAATAAAGCAGAAGAAGGTGGTGTTGTAATCCAGCCCGTCTCCTGCTCAATCTCTGCAGACGCCATTAATTCTTCATGGTTTACTGCTGCCCAACCTTGTGTTTAGGGTCTCTCAGCAATTTTTCCTCATCTTTCGAGTTCAGTGTTGCCGGTGAATTGCCAAGGTGCTCGGGATATGCGAACCTACGAGATGTCTGGTACTTATTTGCGCCCTCCGTCCACACGCCTACATGCCCCAAATGCATTACCCCCATAAGTTCAGCATGATATAAACAATTAATGAGTCCTTGTAAACACGCGAAGGCTACAGAGAGTGGGATGTGAAGAGAGCGGTGGACAATGTGTACGCATGATGTCTTGGTGTGAGATGTCTGGAGCTGTGTGCAAGATAAGGCTGAGGAGGAGTGGGGGGGTGATTCACCAAGCCTCTGAACTGATGTATAATGGCATTAAAAACACTGATGGCGTTATCTGTGGAGGTTGCGCAAGCAGAACAGAGAACCAGGCAGGGACATAGATAAAAAAGGAAAGACGGAGAGAGGAAGGAAGGGGGACAGAAGCGACCACACAAGGCTAATCAGATTTTATAGATTGACCAGGCTAAAAAGCTGATTTCGCCTTTTGTCCTCCAAAATGCCCGGAGGTGTCTGGTCCTGTATGTGAAGGGAGGGGGAGGTCAGCACGCGTTATTGAATGTCCACACGGGCCAAGACCATTGTTGTTCTGTCCTCTCACGACACACGGTCAATGCCAAATTGAAATTGAAATTGATTGGCTGCCGTAAATCTGGGAGGAGAAAAGGATGCCGACTGTCTTTATGTGGTGCATAGAATGGCTGCTTTGATGCGCAGGGTGACGGAATAGAGACGGGGGGGCATTTTACAACATGCTAAAATAAGTTAGTTCCAAATACTGCACGTAATTTTTGTAACCACAACTGCCATTTAGTCAGTTCACTCGACTCTTAAATTTGAACTGTAGGAAATGTCGGCGTGTTTTAGTGCTGAAATGGAGACAGGAACTTAGAAAAGTATTCTAGAAGATTAATAAGGGATCAGTAATATTGGTGCTGATCCCACTTAGCAGCCCTCCAGATATTTCTCCAGTCAAGTCATCCACAACTGACGAGTGTCCCGAGGACACAGAAGTATATTAAAATTAAAAACAACCATTTACAAATGCATCCTTGAATAATTCAAAACTGCTCTACATTTTGTACTAAATATGCAGAATTGCCGCCAGCAAAAAAAATCTCTTTTTTTGTCTTCTTCAGAGGCTACAGCTCTTAAACGTGTCACTATTCTATGAGAGGAATAGTCGTGGTCCTCATAGCGAACACACAGTCTTGGTGTAGACTAGAGTTTAGGGAGAGTGTAACGGTTGGTCTCAGATCTATAAAAGAAGAAGTAAAATGATGATCCCCACCCTGCAATTTACTGGGGGCTTTTTGCGGGCCAACACCCTGGCTTGCTTTGTTCCGAGGCTCTGATCTTCCATGCGTAATCCAGTAACCATTGCCTTATGAGCTACTAGCGAAACACACGCTGCCACCGATCAGCTGACAGACACCCCTTTATCCCCATGTGACATTTTTCTCAAAGATTGCAACAGTCAAACATCATCCAAACAAAACCTTCTTTTCAGGCCTCAAACAACACAGCATACACGGGCTGCTTTAAACCGTACAGACACGCGAAACTGAACAACAGTTGAAAACTGACAGTACCTGAAGCACAAGGGGTTCTGGGTTGAACGCCAAAGTCATGAGCAGCTGCATTCTCTCCGTGTCCTTCAGGTTCTTCAGCAGGAAGCTGCCTGAGTCCTTGGTCTCGGCATACCTGCGGACCACGCGGTCCAGCAGCCTCTGAGAGGGGCAGTGCACCAGGTCTGACCAGCCCTCCACCACCTCTGGAGTGAGCAGGCGAACGTCCCCGTTGATCCGGGCAAATTCAGTCTTGTACATGGCCTGTACGAGGTCGCAGCGCGGCCTGCCCGTGGCCCTCTTACAGATTTTCTGGTCAATCTCGGCCAGTTCCTGGTTGGATCCGAGCCGTTTGAGCACCACGCGCCGAGTGCCCTCCCTGGGCTCTCCGTACTGTGCGAAGTAAACATTCTTGACATTGAATACATCTAGAAATCGCAGGCGACCCCACGTCTCGAAGGAAACCTGTCCGTTCATGAACTTGCGGCACCAGCTGGTGCCAAAGCAGGCGGGACACTTGTTGAGGTTGATGAATCTCCGGTCGGTGAGTTCATTCTTCTGAAAGGAGGCGAACAGGGTGTGGGTGTTCATCAACAAGATAACAGACAACCCCACCAACAACAATAGCTTCAGACAGCGGTACAGGCGGCCAAGTTTGAGAGGCAGGAAGCGCAGCATGATGGGGATGGGCAGGGATGGGGAGGGGGGAGGGGGTTACTGAGGGACAGGGATGAGGGGAGGTGTTGAGATCGTCGTCAGGGAGTGAACCTCAATGCCTCTCCGCCATGGTGCAACGAGGTAGCTTCTAAAGCGGCAGTGAGGGGCACGGCTGGCACAGCCGTCCTGTGCCAGTTTCTGGCAGCCGCCAGTGCATCATGTTCTCTCTTCCTGGTGTTTGGCCCTGAAATTAAGCAGAGAAAGAAAGGAGAGCTTACTACCCCCAGTAACATAAAAAGAAAGTACATTTCATAAAACCAAAATCGTCCCTTTGGTCATAGATAACAATTTGAAAAAGGTTTTATTTAATCCTTCATCTCACCCCAACACCTAAAATGTGATACCGCCAATAAAACAAAACGGCACCTTCTCCAGCGTATGAAATTGTCTCACAAATTTGAATTGCTTGGGTCATTTGAGAGATTTCATTACTTTTCCAGACAAAATGAGTTGGCCCACAGCCAGTGCAATAAAACTGCCTGTATTGTTTTTAGATTTTTGTGGAACAATTACTTGCAAGCTCCCCCCCCACATCTTGCCCCAATAGAACACAAATGAATAAAAGCAGGGACGAGAGAAAAACAGAGTGTAAGTGATCAAATTATGAGGAAACAAACAGCATCCTCTCCCTGCATAAACAAAACGCGCAGCAATCCGAGATGACTCCTTCCTTCTGTGGAGACAATATCCATCACAGTTTCCCTCGATGCTTGACAAAATAAGTGGCATTGGCACACCTCAAATCTCGGAGGAACCTCGATTTGCATTGTGAAAAAGAGTCACGCTGTGCAAAATTTAACCTTTGATCAGAGCTGCCCCGCTTTCCCTTTAAACGCACGCTTTGAAGTCGTTTCTTTGAAAATGGCTCGTGTCGCTGAAATGTGGATGTACGTATGTATGGAAGAAAGAGGCTGGAAACGAGTAGACAGCCCGCAGAAAAGGCCCCCACAGTCTGCCACACGATGAAGCCGTGTTAGGCCTCCCAATCAGCTTTTTAGCAAAGCGTCTTATAAGGCGCTTTAAGAAAGACAATGACTCTGGCCTTGCAAATTAGTCATTCTCAATTAGAGCTCATTAGGACACGCCTATTAAGACAACTGACTTGAGAGAGCATGGCTAACAAGAAGGCACACCAGTGCCATTAGTGCGTGTGTGTCAATGTGTTCCTGGGATTTTGCCTCCAGATCGAAGTAGCTGAGATGTAAAAAGACACAAAGGCTAAACGCGGCTAAGAGAGCAGCGGCTGTGAGAGACATGTGCCTGCAGTGTGTCAGATAAGAGCTGAACACACTTGTTCTTACCGCTACCTTCAGCCTGAAAATACCTTGAGCAGATCGGGCCAACGTGACTGATGTAAAAATAGAACGGATCCAAAATAGTGAGGCTAAAGACAGCTGCACTACACATCTTTAAGAAAAAGAAAGAAAATACAAATCCAAGCAGTTTTCTGTTGCAAAGTGACATGTCATTTTCTTCTCTGACCCATACATAAGGGCTGGGGTAATGAGTCTAGAGAAGAGGCGATCTTTAAAAGAAAAGAAAAGTGGCCACATTTATCAGTTTATTCCATCGTTAGAATTTATTATTTTAGTCTTTGGGATTGAATCATTCGGGAGGACAGTGTTTGAAAATAGCACTTTTCATGCCCACATCAACCCAATATACCTCAGAAGCATACGAAAGCACAAAAAACATCATTCTTTTGTACATTTGGTCTGACGCAGCATTTCACAGAGCAAATCAAATGAAGAAGAAGAGAAAAAAAGAAAGCTTGAGATCCATATAGGACTAGAGTGATAAATGAGCCAATCTGTAAAGAGCAAAAAAAGTGGACACAGTAACGGAATAATTCTGGAAACTGCATTTAGATTCTTTTATATTTTGACAAATTAGTAGATGGTAGGTAGTGCGTGGCAAAAAAAAAAAAAGTCAAGGTATGCGTGCCTTCTACTGCTCCAGAGAGTGAGAAAAAAAAATTACATTCTTCTGTTATAAAAGCTAGATTCAAGTGCCTTTTAACATCTGACACAAGCGTATCTACAAGACTTTTGAAGCTGACATGACATTTAACTAAGATGAACGAAGGGCTGGGAGAACATGTAACATAAGCTCAGCAGGGCCAAGAAGTAGTTCACCTCTGCATCCCTGTGAGAAAGCAACAGATAGCCGGGGCAAGCTAGAACAAGCGCCCAACTAGGCTTGAGCACCGTGGACTAATGAGCTGGCGGCTAAAGCGGGGGGGATTCATAGCTGTATCTTCCTTGCCTGACGTGTTAAGACCAAAATAACCCATGGAGCGTTACCTGGATTATGACAAGAACTGCTCTAATTGCCTAAAAGAAGAGTTAATTTACGTATGGCTTTTTCTGTTAACGAACCAAAATGTTTACATGCTTGCAATATCGAAAGTTTAATGCACCAGTCGACCACAAATGGCCAGTCCCTGATCCTGTACTTGTATTAAGATCAAGCATGAGAGGACACTGATTGAAATATACTAAGTTCCGGTTTCTCAATGCAATTGCTGCTGATACAGTCAAACAATTATGGTGTGAATGAGAAACAAACATTCAGTTTACTGAAGGGATTATATGGTCATTTCTTTTCTTTTTCCCCTCAGTAATTACTCCACAAGACTGCTTTTGGGGAGTTTTTACACTTCTCCATTATTAAAATAGTCCACTGCTGTATACCACCCCAAGGATGGGACTTATCTAACACCAGGCGCAGGGAGAGTGGCAAACTGTGAGGGCCTCCACGGACAAGGTCACCTACTTGGGTTCTTGACAAGGTTAGAGTTCACTTAAAACGCTTAAGTTAAGCCAGATGCTTTGTATTCAACCACAGATGTTACCCACCAGAACACAAGGGCAGTGAAATTTAAAGCAGCGTTTTCCTTTTGGACAAGCCTCTCTGCGCCACAGAAAACTTGTGTTAGGCATTTGCCGCTCTCTTCTATTACTCCCGCATGCTGCCTCTGCAAGAGGGAGGGAAAGCACAATATCAAGAGGAGCGCTCGGTTTAGAATAAGCACCCAAATTACCTTTCATCGTACGCGGCCGCTGCCAAAAGCGGGGAAAGAAAGTTTGTCAGCAAACCCGGGTCTACAAAGTATATCGGTGAGTGTGTCGGAGGAGAGGCAAAGAAAAGGGGGCAAATCAAAAGGATGCCTGACTCCTCATGCATGGGAAATGAGTCTCGCATGCAAAATGTTCCAAGTTTGGCAGATGTTAAGAGCCGCAAAATGCCTCATTACTGAGACAGAAAAGGCGCACAATAAAGCAACAGGCTCCACGTAGGCTTAAAACAGAATGACATAGGCCGAGACAGTGGAGGATGACATGGCAATATCCTCTATCATTAAAGTTAGATTTGAACAGAACTCTGATAAGAAAGAGGAGGGGGGGGGGGGGGGGGGTTGAAATGGAAATCTTCTATTTTGAGTAATCTTTTCTCTTTGCTCTTTGTGTGGAACTGGTCTCAGATGATGGTGAACAAGGGCAAAGCTACTTTCAGCCTAAGCCATTTCCCTCACTGCACCTGAGGCTAAACTTCATTACGATATAATGAAGTCGAGCCACACAAGAACATGCTTGATTAATTCCACTGGAAAAGCAAAGGAGAGCGCAGAGTGGAAGTGTGTGTGTGTGTGTGGGGGGGGGGGGGGGGTGGGGGGGGGTGGGGACAAGGAAGGACTGTGTAAAACGAATGGGAAGACAGAGATATGACAAGTGTTGAAACTAATAGGCAGCAAGATGACAGAAAATTTGAGTTATTGCTCTTATGATTGAAATGACAGAAAGACGGCTTGAATACAGAGTGGCAGCTCTCGGTTTCTGGCAGAAAGGGTCTACTCGCAGGAACGCCAGTATTACCACAAAGCCTTAACCAAAGCTCGGAGAAAGCCTCCTCCGGCCCCCACAACATCAACCCCGCCTGCGTTGCAATGTGTGGCTCTTGCTGGAAAGAGGAACTACTGTTGCCAAGGTTATCGACTGAGAGAGTCAATAATGTTTGATCACAAAAGCATTTTTCTGCCACAGCCGGATTGTCTCAGTACAGCAAACGCATAGATTGTGATGGATGGATACAAGTCACTGCAACAGTCGCTCTACTAATGGGGAATAGAGTCCTCGGAATATAAGTACCAATTAGCTGCACCCCCTCAGTGAGCAGGGGTCCGTTCATCTCTGGCCCAAACCAAACAATGGAGGTTTTAATGGAAATATCAATAATATCTGATTTGCGCCAAAATGACGCAGCTGTTTGGAAGGACGCTCCGCAGGGACTTGGCCCTGGATGCCCAAACAGATGTTTGTTTCTTTCGTCTACGTTCAGCAGCTGCACTTTTTCAGCACCCCTCTGGTGGGAGTTGGAAAAGTTGTCGTTCATCTAAATCGACGCCGTTGCACAACAAACACGCCAACGGAGTGAGGCTCCACTTGATCTGATTAAGACAAGCTGTCAAAACAAGCTCGGAGAAATGTTTGGCGAGGGAGGAAAATACTATTGATCAACTGATATTGCAGGGCATTCCTCGTGCACCTCAATCTGCAGCACGAGCTGCTTTGTCCTAGAACAGACCGGAGAGTCTGGGGGTGAAGAAACAAACAAACAAAAAAATACACTACTCCTGTGGGAGCTTTTAGGATACAATTACAAGAAGTTTCCCCTGCTGAGCAATCAGAAACATTCAAATCAGCCACCAGCAGAATGTCTTAAAGGAATCTATTTTCACATTTCCCAAGTCATCCAAAGCAGCACGTTCCACTCATTAGGCTGTGCACAGAAATTCCATTGGACTTATGAGCTTCCTACAAGTGTTGCAATTTATTTCCCCCCCTTGTAGAAATCAAGGGCACAATTTTACAAAGAGCAGATCATCCTGATTATGCATAGAAATCCCACGGCCAAACTCAATTTAGCTCGTTTTCTAAGTTACGCTTATATTTCCCATGCCTGAGCCTTTATGTCTGGGTGGAGGGGGGGTTGGAGGAGGAGGAGGAGGAGGGCGGCGGCTTAACTTTCTATTGCTAAAAGCCACGAAATCCAAAACAAATTGGCCAAGAAGGAAACCTGTTGAGATACAACGCTCCGAGTGGTTTCAGAGACTGTAGCACCGGTTGAGCGAGAAGCAATAGTGAAATGTTAATGTGGCCTCGAGCTAAAAACCACGCCAGTGCTGTTGGCATAATTTAAAAACCAACCTGCATGCAAACAAGATGAAGCCGCACACTTCCGCTAATAAAACTACACCTGTCTAGCCTCACGGTCAATTCTGATACACAAATGAAAGTTGGATGCTTTAACAAGCACTATCAGTTATTAATGGGCTTTAAGCTGTGTGTTATCACTGTTATCTTCCCTAAAATAAACCGAGGGATTTGAAAAAAGGTCAACATATCACGACACTGTATCACAAATGACACTTGCACGGACACTAATAGCAGCGGGAATAATAAAAAAAGAAGCTTCCAGTCACTCTACAGCGGATGTGGACATCTGATAAGAGTTCATTTAGGAAAAGCACAGTCGCGTGGAGTTTTTATCTCAACGTTTCATCCTATCCGAGGTAGTAACAGGAGCCGTCAGAGTATCAAGTGTCCTCTCGCTCCACTGAAACGCTGAGAGACACAAAATGAGCTTATCTGTTTGTTTGGTTGTTTTTTTTTTTTTTCCAATCAAAGCGGTCGAGACGAGGGGTTCAAGGAACCGCGCAAAAGCGCCTCCTGAAATTCACAATGAGCCAGCTCGCGGTTGCAGGGGAGCTGGTCCGAGGCTCACGCGCACCGCAAAGAGAAGAAACAAATGTGCAACAAACCTGTGAGACTTTTCCCCCCTCTCCGGGTCTGTAGTAGTGAAATGGTTAGCGCTCAGTTGATATCATTCTTCAAAGTTGAGGCTACTTAAAGGGAGAGCGACTTGGGCTTTAAATCACCACCGACGTTATCTAAAAGGGAACCCGGCTCTTCAAAGGTCGACGAAGACCTCTATGAAGCGGACTCACACTGGCATCCAATTTCGAGCTCTTTAGATATCTAGCCAGCTAGCCTGCTAGCTGCTGAAATAAACAGTTAGGATATCGTCTTAACTCTTCATATTCCGAATCTTTCCGACTGGACGACGCGGTCCTCCTCACAAAGCACAACAGCGCCTGTGTTCCGCATGAACGTCCATATCTGTCTGCTTATTAAGAGTCTCTTTGTGGTCACAGAACTGCCTCCTCTCTTATTCTCTCAGGCAGTGGTTCACTCCTCTTCCACACCACAATGGGTTCGGTTTCAAATGTTTTCAACACCAGCCTCTTAGCTCTTTACGACATCCGCTCTCTGTTTGCGACAGTGGTTGCTACGCGACTATTCTAATATTGTCATGTCTGGAGCGCCGACCTCCCCCCACGCAAAGTTGGTCTATTTGTTTTTCTCAGTGCCCCTATTAGCCAATAACAAACATTTCATGGACAATAGTCAGACAGCTTTAATTTAACATTAATTTAAGATTTGCTTTAGATAACCATACTGTCGTTTTTCTGTGTGATGAAAAGAACATGCTGGGCTAATCAGCAGAAACATTTACGTCAACCATAGAAAATCTTAACACAGGGAGATGCGGCAAATAACTATAAAACCTTTACTGCGGCACTTTGGGCTTTATAAGACAAGCTAATAAACGGAAAGAGTAAATCAGGGCTATAGAGCTTATTCAATATGACCCCGACAGACACACGAGTTACTATGACCGGCGCGTAGTTTATTTTCCCCAAATGACCATATTAAGATATTTAAAAATAGTTTAGTATTTCAAACAAAAAAGCTAATCTGAATATCAATTTTTAATTAACGGCGAGGTGAGAGGGAGTGAGAAAACTGATTCAATTTTAGCTCTCAGAAACTCCTCGTGCATTAGTTTGTGTCTCACGCCCTCTTCTGGAAAGCGAGAAGACGACAGCCAACTTGTGGTAGTTTTCAACGCACTTCAAACGGGAATGCACAGACATCTCGATCAGTTAATGATAGTTTTCTTGATTTTTACAAGGCAAACGGGGAATCATTTGATTTTATATGATTGTGATTATCTAGTTCTTATTCCGTACGTGTTTCACAAGTGTTGCGTTTTACCTGCAGCGCGATTCGTGTATTTATCAGCTGTATTGGTGAAAACGCGCTTTCGCAAATGCGTATTTTATGGTTAATTAAACGTTAAAAACATGTCTTCTTATCTTCAGGTAGTTCTATCGCCGGTGTCGTTGTTCGTTGATGATGCTTTCCGTAAACGGTACAAATTCAACGTTGCTATTTTCTGCTCGTCAAAGAGAAAACAGAGATTTCCAAGTAGCCATGAAGGTAGCACCGGCTCTCTGTCGCTGCTGATACGGATGTTGCTGCGGCTGAGTTGGGTTTCAAGTCAGAGTTGACTCCGCAAAGTTTCAACCAGACATTTGAAGATGTCGGGCACTGTGAGGCACAGAAGTGATAGTGCAGCATTATTGGTCCTCGTTGCTATTAGCATAGCCTTACTGACTATTCTCAGCGTGTGGAAGTTGAAACAGTTCAAATATAGACTCATGAATGAAAGTGGAGGTGCAGTGTTTTATGGTAAGTAGCCCCACCACATATACATGCAGAGATCAGAGCACGGAAGCCCGTTATTCAGAATCACTTCCTGGATGCACAGCTCAATTAATGTGCCAGTATAGTATGTTAGGGCCATTTTCTTTCCATTTAAGATTTTTCATCCACATGTTTTTTTTTTTTTTGCAGACTTAACTCACATTATTGATGCCCACAGCTGAAACAGAGAAAGGTGTATTTTAAAGTATGATGTGTTTTTGACTCTATGTAGACACTGAATACAACACATCAGTTGGCAGGTAGTTTCAGACTAACTTTGAAGGCACCACAAACAGACAGTGTACTGTAGTGTACTGCAGACAGGAGTGCATGTAATGCTTTGTTAGATCAAATTGTCAGTGTGTTTTTAAATCTCCCTTTTATATTATGGGAAGCTTTTTGAGAATCACCATGTTTGAATAACTGTTGTCTGTGAACCTCTGCAGGTATGGTGCTGGGTTTAGCAGTGAGGTGCTTCAGGCTCGTCCAAGGAGAGCACGCGGAGAACATAGAGAGCGTGTGCACTGTCCACGATCTAAACCCCCCCCCTCACATCTTGCTGATCAACAGCTCATCACAGAGGCACTGCTACAGACACATTGGAAAAACGAGTGAAAGATGCTCACTGGTCTCTGCCCCTCAACTGGTAACTGTCGCAATTTGATATTCTGACCTTCAGTTCAGTGCAAATTCGCAGCTGAAGCAAATCTTTTATGTGGAGTAGTGCTGCAGGTTGTGACACCACTGGAACATGAAAAAATCCCCTCCTAATAACACATTCACTTTGAAAAGACGCATAATTATCATTGCTGCAGCAACGCCGGAAAACAAACATAAGCGCACGGGAAACTCGCTAAGTATTTACATCAACAGGGTTGTCTAATGGTTCTTAGTTATTAGCCTTTCTGGCCATTTTTATTGTGTGTTTGTTATTTGAAAAGCAAGGAAGTGGTGGATCTAGAGCGAAAGAGGGTGGAAAAGCAATTTAACCCATATTAAGGTCTTATTAAGGACAGATAGTTGAGATTGCATTTTCAGGTGTGCTGTGGGGGCAAAGTGAAATTGGATTTAAAAGACCGTGTACAGATAAAGCTCCAATCGTGTCACACATAAAAAAGCACATAGGGCCTCATCAATGAGCAGCATGATTTTCCTCCTAATCAATTTTAGATTAAGATTTAAATTTAGTTAAAAGCAGCTCGACAGCGACAACAAAAATATGCTATGTGAAATGGTTAGAAAACCCACTTTATTTCTCCCTGAAAAATGTCCTATAACGGCTGGTGGGGTTTAGCGCTCTATTCCCTTAATGAGATACTCTTGCAGGGGATCTTGGTGTCGGATTGCTCTGCACTGCAGAAAAGATATGGAAAAGTGAGGTATCTAAGCAGACACTGCAGCTTTTTCCCTTATAGACACCTCAACCTGTGGAACCGATCACAGTAATGGAGGCGAATGTCTCCCATCCGCTTTAAAGTGGCAGGGACTGTTTTAGGAGAAATGGTACAGATTTTACTGCTGCTGGTGATAAAGAAAATTAGTGTAGCTGCAATAATTTAATTCAGCATGCGTTTTTTTTGCACTGGACGATCATTTCTGGTAAGGGGGAGGTTTATGCCAGGTTTCTCAAACAATTGATTTAACTATAGCGACTGGAAAAAACTTTGAGCCTTCGGTTTTCAAAACTTTTTGTGGCCAAGGCACGCCACCGTACCAAAACCTCACGCCACTATAATGTTCAAATCTGTGTGAAATAGCTGTTGTGACACATGTTGTCACTCTCAGTGCACTTTCAATATCTGTACACAGCTCATTTACCTGTGGAAACTTGTAACTTATGGAATATATCCTTTGCAAAAGTTAAAAGATTTGAAGAAGTTTCCATGAACATTTTTTTACAGTAAGTGGCACAGCCCCACATAAGTCTGTGGAAGTGTTTGTATAAACCTTTGCTTTTTCAGACCGTTGATGCAAATGAAAAACTCCCCACTCGCCATTCTTGTGGGCAGTTTTCAAGTTTCCAAGCTTCTCGTGGTCCTTCTTCTTGATGTTACTTTCACTTGGAATTGCTTCAGCAGTCTGGATCTGGAAGTCCCACGGGATCTTGGCTCTGTCATCCTGCATCTTACACCCTGTTGCTATGTGCTGGACTGTCTCAGAAGCCTCTTTGCACAGCCTGCATCTGGGATCCTGTCTGATGTGGCAGACCCCAGCCTCCATTGCTCTTGTGCTCAGGGCCTGTTCTTGAGCTGCCATAAATAGTGCCACTGGGCTGTCTTTTAGACCAGCTTTTTCTAGCCACTGATTTCTCAACATCATGTCGGGTTGTATGTTATGAATTTGAATAGTGCTTTATCTGCAGTAGACAGTGGGCAGAGCGCTCTCAGTTTGGAGAATCAGAAGCTAAAACGCAAAAAAATATATAAGGGTTTTAAGCTACATTGTGGACATTGTATCACTTCTGCATCAGACAATTGCACAAATTGTCCCCATATTTTATTACATATTACATCTCAGCTGCAGAATGTCCATGTGGTTCGCAGTCTGTTCTAAAGCGGTCTGGGCTGTAACACTGTGTGGCAACATGAAGCGCATCACAGGGACCCACTCCGTATAACTGTCTTATGTAGAAGGGCTGTCATGTAAAAATCAACAATACAGCATTGGCTCAAACCTTTACACGTAAAAAATGAGCTCTTTTGGTGGCTCTTTGTCTTTCACCTTTACCTAGCACATAACGGAAGCATCCGATTCTCCATATTAAGAGGGCTCTGACCTCTGTGTGCTGCAGATAAGGCACTGATAACATCTAAGTACTGCACACAACTCCCTCAAAAAACGTGAAAAATCCCTTAGCCAGTCCAGCTGACAACTGGCAACTTCGTCAGTCCTGGTAGCCGGTTGTGGTGTCACAGAAAGGTTGTTTTTTTTCCTCCCAGCTGTAATCCAATAATTAGTTAATGATTTTAACGCCATAACTGCATTTGCCAGATGAGAGACTTGTGGGGTGGTGCTTTGCTTTGATATTCTGATGGTTTGATCAGAGAGATTGAGGAGACCCTACGACGGGTACATGGAAGGAGCGCATTAAAAACCTGCATTCGGAGTGAGTGCTTTTGAACATTTATTTTTAATGTTGGAGTGATATTTCAACCCAAGAGAAAGGAGTGGTGAACCTTGCAAATCATCCAGGCCAAGTGTAACTTTTCACTAATGGCTTGGACTCCTTGGCCTCTGAAGAATGCTGGGGTCTCATTAGCAAACCAGCAGAGGCTACCACAAAGGCCATTACATCAGTCAGACTCTGTGTAGCTTTCAAGCCATTAGGCCTGATACATAAGGGGACCTAGCAGGGAGAGATAAGGATTTCATTGCATTACTGAGTCCATTATGTGCCACTGGGGAGCTCAGCATTAAAGTTTGTGGTCTGATTAAATTTAGTGCCGCTCATCTGAAGAGGCAATTAGTGTATACAACACACCTCGGTCGTCAACTCTGTGGTGCAGGTGGCCCTAAGAATAAATCCACCGTCATATGCATAATTTATTGATTACAGTATCTTTATTCGTCTCTGTCATGGAGCTTTGTGTTTGTCATACATGGCCAGTATAGATTAAGAAAATGCATAGATATTGCACTGTGTTGGTAATTGCAGCAACAAAAAAAACGGTTATTTTTATAGAGCCGGCATGTGGTGGCTGAAAGATGGCCGCAATTTGTAGCTCCAGCAGCCACTTCAAGTATGAATTATTGAGAAAGCACAGTGGCTCTCCAATCTCTGTAGGGGGGGTCTCCAGCATTAGAATGATGTGGTCATTTAAAAAATCGCAATTTCCCACATATTCACTCATGCACTTTGGTAAATGTTCGCTAAAATGCCGTATGTCCTAGAAATAGGACATTTACCGATGCCTGGCTCCTTTTATTTCATCTTATCTTCCATCCGTATATTCATGTTATTCAGGCTGCTTCAACCTTTTATATTGAGGCAAATCCTGACTGTGCTCAAAGGTCTGTGACCAACAATTGTCACCCACATATGATATGGAATGCTATTTTTTGAGCAGAGAAAGAATCATGAAAAAAAATGATTATTCTGCTCTGAATTGAACATCACTGCTGTTTAATCTTATGTATGTACCCGCAATACACATAAAAAAGGATCCGAGGATGGAGAACATGAAAGGCAGCCTTTCAAAGAGGCTTGCATTGCATCACGTTGACTGAGATGAGAGACATACAGAGCACGAAACCTGCAAAAATGTCTCGCACTCCGGTTAACTGTTTGCATTTAAGGTAATGTAGGTTTCTGATGTTTTCACGCTTGGATGTTGTCTAATATTTGTGCTACCTGAATCCGTACTCCGGTGCCTGCTTATTGCTATAAGTTCCAGGAGCCTATGTTATGCTTCCAATTTTTTATTATGCTTTGCTGTAAATATACTGAAATATATAAGCCACACGTTTCACATTTTCTTTTCTTTTATTCTTTAGTTTTTTTTTTGAAAAGGGAAAATAAAACTGCGCCCATCTGCCAAAATAGGGCTGCTGAAGTGAACGATGTTTGTGTAATCTGCCTGCCTGTCAGTCACATTCGGTAAACAGTCCTCTTGCTCCCCACGGAGCCCCGTCAGCCACCCACTCAACAGCTCTTTCTTTTACAGGGGACCTTTGATCCAGAGGTCTTTTTCAATCTGTTCCTGCCGCCCATCATCTTCTATGGAGCTTACACCCTGAATCAGGTGAGGCCACTGTCCTCAGATACCCCCCAGAGGATGCAGCACTATATAGTGCCATATGCTGCGATGTGCTGTTCCATGAACTCAATGCGTAGTCATGGCTGTCACTAATAGGATCTCCTTTGAACTGATACTGTAGAAACGATTCATCGGGAATCTGGGATCTGTCCTGACCTTCGCGTTTTTGGGTACCTTTATCAGCTGCATGTGCATAGGGTAAGTATTCCCTGTTCATTCACACAGATGAACGCACGGAATGTATTCTAAGGGTCACCATTTTGCCTCCAATCATACTCATCGATAGTCGTGTAGAACATTCTAAACGGGACTAAATGAGCAGGGGAGTGTTTGTTTGCATTTTTTATCACAGTACATACAGGGTTAGCTAAACTTGAAAAGTGCAGATGTTTAAAATGCTTGATAGAACCTAATTATAGAGTTTTTATTCAAATGTTGGCCCATCTGAGTTGATTTTGTTTTCCACCACTGATTTCGATAAATAGTTTGTGCAAATGCCTTTTCCGAGAAAGCTTTATGCCTTCAGAAAGAGCACAAAAACAAATTAACACAGGACTTCTTGTTTGGGTTTAACTTTAATGGACAGAAAAATGTTCTCTTTGCATTGCCATAAGAGCACCTTTTCTTTGCTTGATTATTAAGTTAAAGACCTACTTAGCCGAGGCATTGGTTTGTATTTGCAAGATTTCAACAACCTTTGCTATATTAGAAGCACCATTGAGCCTTATTATCATCTCTAACTCCTTGCTGCTCCAGTTTGCCGCTGGCGGATGCTGAAAAGCTGTGGTGAGGAGGATATTTTTCTGTTCAGAACACTGTTCTCGATAGACGATGTATATCTTTGAGATGTTGTGTTTTTCTTTCAGCATTTCAGCTCTGAATGTTGCCGTGTTAAACTCTGCAATAGATGCAGTGCCTCACATTAGACATTTTATCATTCCTTAGCCACAAAAACGGGGCCCAGACTTTCTGAAATGCATGTATCTCTGGGCTTTGTTATTTTCAGTTGGCTCTGGATCTCAGGCTGACGCTATCTCCGGTGCTAAGCCAAGGTTACTGTTTGCCTCCAAGGGCAGAGGAGATGGACCGTTTGACAGTTGCTTCCACTTATGCTGTAAAATCTAGGCCGGAGCGTTCATGGTGGGGATTTGTTTTTCCGGTTAATAGCGTTCTTCTCTCTGACCGAGTAGCTTTCAGTTGCAAAAGCACACACAACAGTCCAGACTGTTTCAGGCTGGCTCAGACTATAACAATCTTGAACTGTTACTGTGAGTTTGGAGAAAAAAAACACACACAAATAATTAAAAAAAGCTGCATGTTTAGCTAAATCAAAGCACTTCACAGATTTTTGGTTGCACCATACTCTGAAGCCCTGCCTCACCGTCTTTACTCACTCTCTTTACGATACACTCTTTATATTCGGGCATGTTACTGACGTATTGGGCCTTCAACTAATCATTTGTGAGATGCTCCACCAGGTGTAGCTTTGATGCACTATAACGTGCAATTTTGCAGTCTTTTCCGATCTTCACATTCGACTTATCGTTGATATTGATTCAAATAAAGTGATATATGGTGATTAATTGAATTTGTTGTAAACTTTTCTAGCTTTTCTGCAAAATCTTTGTTGAACAAAGTGCCTTATCTTAACATAAAAAAATCTATATCCATCCAAAGGACCAGAAATCAGTGCCTGTTCTGAGATAAAAAGATTTTCTTTCATTATTGTCAAACAATGTCTACATTCATATATTACACGACAGGTCGTAGCTTTGCGTTTTTTTTCTTACAGCAAATGTTGTATCACACCAGTTATTGCAGTTATTTACTCTCCTGTACCGAGACAAAATGTGTTTCTCACAAACCGACGGCGGAACCTTTTCCTGTAGCGGTCATGCCTTTGGCTGCAATTAGTCACATTGTATGTGCAATGAAACATTTTTCTTTAATTGATAATCATTTGAATTAATGATTTGGCAATTTTTATCTGCTTAGTTGTACATGCCATTGAAGCAGGGACAGCACAGGTGCAACTGATAGCATTAATTAGTGCTCTGTGAGTGTCCCGGTAAGCTGTTCCAGTGTGCCAGCATGCGGAACTGACTGACTGAGATTATTAATTACACCTGAGCTTTGTAAACGATGATAAATCGCCGCGTCCATAGAGCCTCTGTACAGTGTACTGCACGTTGCAAGTGATGTTTATTGCTCATGGCTCTTTTTTGTAGCATACTATGTAGTATTGATTTGAGAGGCAGCCACAGTGCAAGTGTATAGTGTTGCTATTCTGGCCCGACAAAGCTAGATGGCGCTCTAAGACTTTGGAGGAAATTCGGGTGTTTGTGAACCCGTTCATGTTGTTATCTATTCATATACCGACTGTACTCTTTAGTCACTGTATTTAAAACCAACTGGGGATTTTATTAGTAGATGATGGTGATGCACTGTAAATAATAGCTGTTAGTTGAAGATACTGTGGAACTGGGTTTGTGTTATAAGCTTAAAGTCACATTTGATAATGCAATAACATCTGACAGTGGGATTGGCTCAGGTTTATTGTTGTATCTGACTGTTTTTATCATCTTTCAGGTTTCTATAGTAAGACATGCCAGCAAAGCAAAGAAACGTACCCATTGTGTGGTTGGGCATTGCTTAATATCGCCTGATTCAGAGTGACTGGAAAATGCTTACATGTAAATCCATGGGATTTTTTATTTTGAGCATGTTTATACTAAAGGGATGGTGATTGTGCCAAATTACTGGAAATAATTGGAAACTTGGATCTAAAATCATATCGTTGCGAAAAACAGGCAATTGAATCCTAAACTAATATTAGAAATCCAAAAATATAATCCAGGTTTAAGGCCGCCAAAGCCTGGATGGATAGCTTGTAAAAAGATTGCAGACTGTGTAAATGTGTGATGTAATAAGCTTGTCAATATCACTGTAATATTGTTATGTACAACTAGATATAACTAGAATTAGGCCACAGCTGCATATACTGTGAAATGAATGTGTTGCAGGTGCATCCTTGCGGTGTATTAGACAGGTTTAGCCTAATTTTTTCAGTTGTAATCGTTACTGGGTCTGCCTTCATTTTAAAGAAAATGTATTAAAATATCATTTAACCTGGTTAGTAGGTTTTGTTTTGAATATCTTAAGATAGCTGTCTATGACATCCAAAGTATAAAATGTTTAATTAAACAGACCTGTTGAATATTTTTTACGTTTTCCAGGAGATTTGATTGGTCAGGAGGTGATGCTTTTATGCCATGAGTTTCCTGTCTGAAACATAACCTGCTCTGGAGTGGGTGAGGTTTGCTGCAAAAGTTTCCATCGAAAAGAAACTCCTACCAACACCAGCTAACTTCTGGCATTCCAGTGTGTAGAGAAACCATTAATTTGGCAATCGGTCCCATCTCAAATGACTGCAGTTGTTGTGGGTATTTATCAGTTCTGCATTTAAAACTTGTTTAAACGTGCTGCCTTTTGGTGTAAATGAATTACATAAGAGGTGAACCAACATTATGATACTGGAAAACCAGGTATTACATCTGCCGTTGACTTCGCCAAGTTCTAAATCCTGCACAGTACTGGCCCCTAGTCAGTCTTAATTGCTTGTTTGAAGACAGCGTCAAGAGAGTATGGTGAAACTAACCGACTCAACTGCCAAAGCACATCCTCTTCCTTTGTTTCTCTGTGAGCGTTTACTGGTCTGTCTCTGTCTGTCTGTGTGTCTGACACACACACACAGACACAGAGACACACACACACCACCTCCTCTATCACCCTAACCTCAAATCTCCCTTTAAGATACATGAATAAGGCAGCTTAGTTGCTCAGTCTTAGGACAGTGCTTTAAATCCTGGCCAAAGGGACAGGTTGTGTGCTGTCACCATGGTAGCATAGTTACGCGATCGGACAGAAAGGTTCCCCAGAGGACATGCTGGCATATTGATTATTATGGGATGTGTCTTCACTAACGGGATTAGCACTTTAATATACACCAGTTTCCACAAAGGAGCTGGTTTGCAGTGCTGACTGGCAACGTTTTTTTGCTGCACTCTTATAAAAGAGATAACACGATGGTGTGCTCTGGGACACTTAGATTTCAGATTTATTTTAGTGTTCGGCTCCACTGCTGATAAAAAAAAAAAAAAACTCACAATGCCCCTCACAAAGTCTTCAAAAAGTTTAGTCTTTTTGGTAATTCCCTGCAAACGCTCAGAACCCTTATGCCCCTCTATTATTTACTTGATAGTGTCAGAAAAGGGAAGCGAGGGGGGAGCACGGATAGATGCTTAGATCAAGTGTCTAGCAAGAGAATTTGACACGTCTGTGAATGTGTTTGAATCCAGACAATAGCGATCCAGCTCAAACCAGATGTTGTTAGCCATTTTCTCCATTTGTGCTAAGCATCCACATCCTGGAAAGGCCCTCACCTGCTCGTAGAGCGCGGCCATTAGCTCAGCTGTTATTGAGAAGCCTTGCTGGTTAGCAGAATGACAGACAATTTTGCGCTGACCCGTACTCCCTAATGACTGCAGTGTGTGTCCTACTGTCTGTTGGTTCTCAATCGCAGGGCCTGCATCTACGGCTTCACCAGACTGATGGTGCTGTTGGGCCAAGCTGCTGACGGAGAATTTCTCATCACTGACTGCCTCCTGTTTGGTGCCATTATGTCAGCCACCGACCCAGGTAGTTAACATGCTAACAGACACCCGATGCTGCGGTAAACCCAGCATGTAACCCTGATCCATGTGGCAAATTTCTACTCCCCTCTGCAAGGCTGACACTTAAAATAAAATGTTGGGCACAAGCACACCACAGAGGTGATGCAAATGAGTAAAAAAAAAAAAACGATTCAATGTGGAGTGTCAGAAAACATGTTTTTGAAAGGCCAAACTTGGCCCGTCCTGTTCTTAAATACGTTTTGTGCTCTGTTTCCCCGCGTCAACATATAAAACTAATTGAGGGTATAAGAAGTTGACAGATTGACAGGAAACAGAATTTAAAATCCATGCTGTATTAAAGTAACGACGGCCTCTCAGTAGATGGTAACTGCTTTGAGTTTGGTGCACCTGCAAGTGGAATGGCAACAATGAAATCTGTGTATTTCAAGAGCAGTCCAGTGGGCTGTCATAAGGCATTTTGTGACGACATGACTGTCTCAGTGATAATGTCCTCACTACTGATGAATTATTTATACCAATGAGTGCTTGATCTTGGTAAGTGTTAAAGAGGGGATGTAGATTATGGTTTGGTTGTCACAGTGGCTGACGTTAGTTTGGCATGCCACGCTGAGCTCACCCCTGCTGACCCTAGTGCGCCTGTCACTGTGATTAGAATCAAACTGCAATACGTTGAAAACCCAAAACACCAAGACCCCGAGGCTGTCTCTGTGTTGTTCTGACCAAATATAGCACGCTGATTTTCTGAAAGAGAGCCATTATGATTTTTTTTTTTTTTTGCTCACTTATACTCGAGACCAAAACAGCGTCATACTCCAGAGACAGGCGCAGACTTGATAAGAGAGATACCAAAGCACAGTGATTCTCAGAACAGGACAAAAGCTTTATGTCATTCTTCCTTGCTTGACAGCTGGTTGTGCGGCTGATTTATTTTCTTAAGTGTGACCAAATCAAATCTTGAGCAAGGCTTAGGGAACAATATTCATTTCTTACCCCCACTTTTTTGTAGCGCACTACTGAATATAAGTGACATATCTGCAATTATAAGCAGCAAGAATTTCAATGCGAGCAGTAGATCGCAGGCTCTCTCAGCATATAGGGCTGTTGGCGTACATAACATTTACAGGTCGGTGGAAATATAATGTTTGTAATCTTGTAATATAATAGAATAGATGTTTACAATATTATTCACCATGCAATTAGTTTAGTCCCAGATTCATTCTGTAGTAAGACAGTGACCCCAGAGACATAGCCAAGGTCTGCTTTAAAAGCAAAGGTGCTGTTTTAAAAAGCAGTGGGTGGATTTGACTCTTTTTTGTTGCATTTTATATGAAGTGATGCATTTTAAAAAAGCTTGTTAAAAGCATCCTCACTTTGCATTCAGTGCTTATGACGTAGATACTGATTTAGAGTGTAAACACCCTGACTAAGTACACTGCAGTCATGCCCAACCCCCGCTCTCACACACACACACACACACACCGCACCCCAAGAGTCGACAATATACATTTGTGAATAAATTACATATTTTGGGCTTTGGAAAAATCTGATGTTCTTCAGAGAGTGAATATTCATACAAAACACTTATTTTACATTTATATTATTGGTTCCGGGTGGGAGTCTGTTAGCTGGTAATGAAGTTGCAGATTGAAACCAGCTCGATACTCAGGCTTCATCCCTCTCTACTGAATTGGTAGGAGAAATGTTTTTGGCTGCTAAAAAAACCCCTCTAAAAATGTGCAATGTGTGCTCCAGAGGCGGCGTAAAGTTTCAAATGAGCCTAAGTTTGCTTCCAATTGTTGATCCAATTAGTCCCGAACTTTATTTCCTTTTTGTCAACGACAGTGTCTTCATTATGGTCACGGGCATAGTAATCTATGTCAGGAATCATGTTGATTTTAGCCTGTTTAGAGCAAAGTTCACAGAGACTGCAAATATACAACACAAATATTGCTGCAGGGGGGAGATCTCCACCTGTTTATCTCACACAAATTAACTTCAGATAAGGTCGGACTGTGGATTTTGTCCCTTTTCAGGTACAATTAGAGCATATCAACACAGCATGGTGTTATGGCCATTATGAAGTGGAAGACTTCTCTTTAAATGAAGATCCCCGTCAAGCATAAAAATCTTCATCAAATGGAACAATCTGGCAAAAAACTTGAGATTTTAATCAAAATTCCAGCTCCATTTGAGCATGTAGCAACAAATGTAGCTAAAAACAGAATGTGATGATTTGCACATCTTCTAAACCAATGTTTTATTCACATAGAACATAGAAATCATATCAAATGTTGACAGTTGACAGATATCTTACTATTTCATGAAAACATTAGATCATCTTAAATTTGATGACAGCGACACATCTAAAACTACTCGGGACAGGGTCACGTTCACCACCATGTAGCACCCCCCCTTCTCCTTCTGATAACAGTATGTCAAGGATTCTGGCTCAACACTTCCAGCTCTTCTGTGTCATATTTTGCATTGAATGATTTACCAATTGTTTTTACTCTTTTACTATCAAGTCATGCTGTTGCTATAGATGCACAATGCGGTTGTGTTGCTGAAATGTACAAGACTCTTCCCTGAAAAAGATGTTGACTGGATGGGAGCATATTGCTTTCAGCATTGATGGTGCCTCTCCATATGTCCCAAGTTGTCAGCTCAGTAGGCAATAATGCACCCCCATACCATCAGAGATGCAGGCTTTTGAACCAGCCAGATGGTCCCTCTCCTCTTTAGTCTGGAGGACATGGGGTACATGATTTCTAAAAGAATAAGCTGACCACAGAACAGTTTTCCACTTTGTCTCAGTCTGTTTAAATGTCCTTAACCCAGAGAAGATGACAGTGTTTCTGGATCATTTTCACATATTCTTCTTCTTCTTCTTTGGATCAGGGAGTTTTAACCTGCATTTGTGGATGGCCAGGTGAACTGTGGTCACAGAAAATGATCTCTGGAAGGGATGCTGAGCCAGTGCAATGGTTTCTCACTTCTCTTGTGGTCATTTCGCTGCGCTGAACAGTCAGTCAGCGTAACCTCTCTCACCAAAAGCCAAAAGTTGAATTGGCTGAAAAAAGACATTGACAGAGTCCGACAATGATGATGGGTACACACCTAAAATACAGGAGAGACACATAATCACTGATGCTCTGAACATTCATTTCTAATAGACTGTATTTAATAGATTTAATTGTCATTTGGTCAGTGTCATCATAGACTGTCTATAAAAGATGGACCATTTATCTGGTGTTAGAGGTGAAACTAATGAGCAAGTTGCTTGAAGTGCAATACCAATCATTACTGAAATAACCAGTGGAATAGCCGAGCTGATTCAACCAGCAAGAGAGAAATAAAAGACTAGTGACTTGGAGGATGGATTATTTGTGCCGCAGCCAGACACAGAACAGAGAGCTGCTAACTTCACCAAGACCCAAAGATTTGTTTCAACTATTTATATTAAAGGGAGCTCGTTGAGCTTGGAAATCTGTGCAGTTTGGGTCTGCAACTATGTTTTCTAGCTGGATCTGGGATCATACACACAACTTGCGTTGTTAACGAGGCAAATAACTGGCGCCAGTGTTTCAAAGGAAGGAATTTAAACAGAGAGAGTGTACTAAGCCCATCCGTGCACCTTAGTTAACAAGATAAAATCAAATGTGTGAGACTGATATCAATCACCATTTCTAATCAGAAAAAAGACCAGCAGGTTAAGTAGCTCCCTAATAACTGCCATTTCTGTACATTTCTAAATTAGAAAAAGTTTTTTTCTTCACTTTTTTTTTAAGTGTCATCTTTGTGATGGAAATCTATGTCTCTGATTAATCTTTTTTTGGCTGGAAGCAGGTAGATCAAATTGATTCTTGCAAAGAAAGCACGAGAGAAATGAATAATTTATGACAGAAGTGTTTCCGGTGAGGAACACCTGCCTCGGTTTGGAAACTGGTTCACCTCAAGGAGGGTACAAGCAGTTCTAGTATAGTATTATAGTATAGTATAGTATTAGTAATAATGCTGCACAAACATGTGGCACCATCCTACAGGAAAGCCAGTTGTGCAGGCCAGCACTTACCAGTCCACCTGCATGTAAAGGATTGCAGACATGCACTTCCCCATAAACAGTGTCATACATATTAGTGACAGAAAGAATAGATTGTTAAAGAGAGGAGTGACCTACGGCTCGGACACGCACAGGGCAGCCTTGACCTCCCGTGTCCAAGACATCTCACACGATGGCTCACTGAGTTAACAACCCACATGTGATCTCACCAATCTTCTGGACCTAAATGATGTCCACATAGGTCAAAGACAGACATTTATCTCCACATTCTATGTGGAAATATATAGCGATGTGATTTTCTAATCAGTGAAGGAAGTCTCTGTCTGGATGGATTTTAGTTTCAAGTATAAAAATCAAGTATTTATCTAGTAACGTACTAGTTCCCTCACATTCTATTTCCAAAACTCCTGCAATTAAAGTCTATACCTTTTCTAATGTTGTCCTTATAGCAAGGACTTGTGTGGTGAATTTCTTATCCGTTGTGGGAATAGAGGTTGGCTGAATTCTGGCCTGGTGCCACCGGTTTTGATAATGTAGTGACATAGTATTTGATAGGGAGCCTACGCAGGCTGTTTTATTTTTAAAACTGCTAATATTATCTATGTTATCCTTTTGTCTGACTTTCTGTCTGGCTTTCCTGCTCTGTGAAAAAAAAAATTGGCTAACCTCTCTTGGAGCAGGAGGGAGGGCAGTTTCTGGAGAGTTTGTGAAACCCACTGCAGTTCATCTGGCAGAATCACAAGCTGTGATGTTCTTTAGACTAGGGAGAGAAAGCAGATTTAAAAAAAAAAAAAAAACCTTAACCTTAATTTAACTCATAGGGAAGAGCAACTGAGGCTGGCAGGTTGACAAATAAATAGTTGAAGGTCCAGGAAGCAGGCAAGTCCAATGAAAAAACTAATCTGATCACAAAGAAAAAGCCGACAGCTAGAGACTAGATGGGGACACGGGGGAAAAGGTAAAAGGCAGGAGAAAACCACAAATTGGCAAATGCTAAATGGAAAGACAGCTATAAATACTCATAACAAAAAAGGGGAGAAAAGCCATATCACCATAAAATAAAACAATACTCACAATGAAATAATAATACAAATTGGATAAACTTAGCGCGATACTAACACAATCATCGCAATGAGCTGCTGGAGAAGGTCTGATGGCCGTGTTCCTGCTAGAATGCAATGCAGCTGGATCCCTGATTAAATTCCTGATTAAAAAAAAAAAAAAAACCTGCATGAGAGGTGAAACGTCTTCAAGAACTAAAATTCTCTGATTGTTGTCTAAGCAAGAAGCTGTTTACTCATGTATTAATGTGCGTCTCGGGGGATCCGATCACAAGTTGGCAGCTCTGCAAAAACTCAAACTCAAACTTAAACATCTCTTAAAAAATCAGAGAAGTGTGTGTGCAAAACCCACTTGAGAGAGAGCAACTGTTATCAGTGTGCACACTCGCTCAGTGTAAATGCTCCAGGGTGTTACCTGCTATTTTCACTCATTCTCTCACCCCTTTACTCTTTTCCCAAGTTATTACTGGGGAGATGTTTGCTCTGCACATTGTCTGGAGTGGATGTTGCAGGAATTTGAGTTTTGACATAAAGTCCAGCTGAAAACTGGTATTTGCACTTGAAACAGTGGCACCTCTGATATGAAGGGGCGCCGGCTTTCTAAGAGAAACGGTCATCAGACAAGGTTCAGCTTGACAGTGAATTAACGTTTTCCTATTTTCAGTCAAAATCCGTGACCTTCGCAAGGTCATTAGAATTGATGAAGATCTTGTGCTGAAACCCAAATGAACCAAAGTGAAATGAAGAGTAAACACAATTGGAACTTATTTTCTTCAACCTGAACTGACGTTGAGATGAAAGCTTTGTCTCTCCAGTGGTCACTGCCTATGAATTTTAGCTTTCTTCAAACATGCTTTTATTACACAAACCTTGGGTGATTCCCCATGACTGTTATTTCTTTTGTATCCCCTTGGTATTATAGCTTCCTAATTTGGTCAAATCAGCAAGCAGATTGGATGCTCATGAGCTCTGTCTCGGCTAAACCCCCGCAGCAGGATAATTTGACCTAATAAGGTTTCTGTTCGACCCTCTCAACTGTATTATGTCTAAAATAATTGTCTACTGTCTCTACCTCATGATGTTGCTTTGGAAACTGATGAATACTTGACAGCTGTAGGAAGGGGTTGCCATGACAACACAGCCAGCCTCCATCCTTGTGTGTGGGGAGAGGGTGATCTTTTTTTCTTTCTTTTTTTTTTTCCGTCTTGGAGTGCATGACATGCTGGCATCAACCAGGCATTATGGGAGCAGGGAGATGGAACAATGCTGACACCGGGGCCTAACTCCCCTTCTACAGATAAAGGATTTTCCCCAACCAGGAAGAGCTTTAAACCTGTTAAAGACCAAGGAGCCAGATCTGTCAAAACAAGTCCAGAGGCAGCACTTTTGCAACCCCTTCGTATTTCAGTAGCCTGCTTCCTGGCTGTCTTGCTCCTCGCTGGCACATCACTGTTCAAAAGACTCATTAGTCTTATCACAAACCTCCCTTATTCTGATTTATTTGATTATTTTTGCATTGTGGTCACAGCAGATCAAATATTTATCTATCAAATATCAAATATTTTATTTATTTTTAATATTAATATTTAGCAGCTGTTTTTTTATTTATTTTATTTTTTTTAATTTGATATAGTCTCGCGTAAATGACGCTGTTGAAGTTGTTTTTCCGTGTACATGCCTTTGCAAATCTGTGCTTGTCTCTCTCCATATTGGACACCCGTTTTTGTTTTGATGATTAGGTTTTGCCTGTTTAGAATCCAGCCCCACTGTCTTTTGTGGCAGTCGTTTTTTCTGCCTTCCAGTATAGCTTTTTAAGCATATATTTACTGTCAGTGAAACAGGTAATCATTCTCTGCTTCTTCAGAAATGTGAACATTATGGCAAAAGTGTTATTTTTTTAAATAACAGCTGTGGATAAATAAAAAACTGAAACTTGAAAATGCAGAATAACAGTTATAACAATAATTTGTGGTGTTCCACACGGTTTGATATTGGGACCTAAGATATTTTTACATAATTTAAATTATATTTGTGCAGTATCTAATAGGTTTGTAGATATGAAATAATTATTAAAAAGAGAAAGATTTGATCCCGACAGGTTATTCCATACTGAAAATCTTGCATTGTGTTAGGGCCATTTCTGACATAACACTGAAGTTAAATGGTGTCAAAATTCAATGATTATATTAACTAAAATTTTTGAGAGTGATTTCAGATCAGAAACTATGTTGCAAGCCATAAACTGCATATATTAAGCAGAAATTATCCAGGTCTTTTCATCTTCTCTATGAAATATGTCCTACTCTGTGGAAATTTGAGGAAATGCCTGTAAAACCCAATGATATTAGGCCAAAAAAAGCAGAATGTCTAAACGAAGCCTGCTCGAACAAAGTTACCGATAAACTCTTATGAACGTAGCATACTTAAAAATGACAGGAGTCACGTTTCTTGTTTGTAACAAAAAGCCTTCCTGTTTGCATCCAAAAGATTTGCAATTAAGAAAATGAATTAGCAACGTGTGCTGCACTTTTTTTGTGTTGGAGAAGAACTAATTTTAGTTTTACAGCTTACAGATATGGAATGTCTCAGTGATTGAAATGATGTAATTCTCTGTTTAGTTTTTAAAAAAAGGTTTGAGATCTAAAGAAAGACTGAGAATAAAAATAAGAGGATTTTAAGGTAGAACATCGTGTAAACATATAATGACCATTGTTATAGTTGGTCTTTCTATGTGAGTCTTTGTTTGGTATGGGATAGGAGTAAAAAACTTCAGTCAATGCCTTTTTTGGTTATAAATATGTATATATGTAAAGAAATATTAATAGATTGATTCGTTTATGTAGTATCCTGATCGAATGTGATTTAAACTACATTATCATTGAGCATGGTACAGCAGTTTTACAGCCCATTTATGTTGTGTTTGAGGTGTGTGGAGCTGACATGTCCTTCACTGTCAGTGTCAGCATTCTTCATGTCACTCAGTGTCAACGCTTTGCCTCTTCTGGGATAACAAATAAGTCGATGCATGTGTGCATTTATTCATAGGTCCAGCATCTTCCATGTGATGTTTGAGTGATCGCTCACCTGATATAGTCTTTTAAGAGATCCAGCCTTATATGTGAATAATAATTGTGTTTGTACCTGTCGGGACAGATATAAATTTAATCATGTAGTAGCTTTGAAAGGAATGTGGGATGTTGGGAAGTTAAAAAACACATCTTCATTAACATAAAGTCATAACATAGATAATCTCATTAATACGGCATGTTCATGCCTTCTTTTTAGTATTGATCCTAAGCTGTTGATGGCAGAGCAAAAGCAGAACTGGAGCAGCATCACAAAGAAAAGAGTCACAACCATCACGCTTCAACAGGCAATACAATGACTTCAAATGGTGCTAATATTTCCTGGAACAAAACCGGATTTCTTCTGTGCTCTTAAAGTGTACAAGCAAGAGAAAAAGTAACAATCTGTCTATGACAGGAAACCTGTGAACAACTTCCAGGACAAACTCAACAGATTCACATATTTTTGCCATGAAGCATTAGCAGAGTAAGAGTATGAAACCACATTTAGAAAGCAATATACATTTTGTTAGCTTTCTAAATCCCACCCAGAATTAAGGCAATCAGTAAAGGAGGGTTAAACCTATATAGAGTTGTAGTAAAAGAATAGCTCGCATTATAGTTACTTTCTTACATAAACTTGCATCAACTCAAGGAAAAAATGGTACTAAAGTGTCAAAATGTACAACACACTCCAGTCTAGAAGGTGACATTAATGCTGCTATTAGCTATTTTCCAGCCACCTTTGGAAAATGAACCACTAACCCTTGCTCTGCTCTTACTCTTTCTGAAATACTCCACCTAGCTTTGCATTGTACAGCAAAGTGCTGCATTGATCTTCCCCTTAACTTAATTTGTTAATTCCATCACTGCGCTCAAAGCTAAGTACCAAGCTGTTGTCAGTGCAGGACCCCGGCTTATTGTTCTGGCCGCCAGCTTTTTTTTTCTTGTCTTTTTTTTTTTTCTTGGGTGACATGGGACCAGCAGGATCCCAATCCCATCGCAGCCTTCTACTACAAAGTTCTCAGTGACTGGTCTGTGTTTCAATAGGAATGTGCATGATGGCATTTAGATTAGAGGGAAAGACGTCAAAAATAACAACTGTAACTTGAGGTTGACGGCGCAGAGTTGATGACTGCAGTGCTTGGGGAATCGAGTGATATGTGAGCAAAACAATAGGCGACTCATCCTTTAGCTTGACTGAGAATGCCGGCGCAAGATGTGATCACACTGTGAGAACAGTCAGTCAGCAATTACATTTACATGAATACTACATTCTTATTGCAGTACATAAACCCCTCATTACAAAGATAAACGTACATTTGAGAGTTCAGTAGTGCTAAAAGCATAAGCACTTGATCTACAGAGAAGAGTGATATGCAAATTTGTAACACAAAGGTGAGCGCATTAACAATATTGGCTTAAATGTTTGGTCTGTACAGTGAGGGGATCATGCAACAGTGGTACCTCTCTGCTTTGAAACTCATAATTTCCAAAGGTTTGGACTTTGCAACAATTTTTGGTCGCTGCTTCAAGCAGCACAACCCCGTCTACTAATAGAAATGAACAGCCCAGGCATGATAAACAAATGCAGTAAAAGAGGGAACTGAAAACCATAAGCCATCTAACCATTTAAGTGGGCATGAGTGGTGTGTTTTAATCATCGACTATAGCAGAAGTGCGAAGTCCCTCGTTAGTTTGTGATCTGCCATTTTGAAGTCATTGTCAGTCAGCTTGAGAATTATACTTGAAGCATAATCACAAAGGAGGGAATTTAGTCTACTGAGGGATGAAGATTTCATGGGTGAAGCTGTCTGCTGGAGCCAGAGATGTGGTAAAGGTAGCCCCTATTGGCTGTCAGTGGTATTGCACTTTGACCCATTCAGACCTGATGCAACATAAGAGTAATAGAATTCTTTTTCGAGACACGAGTTTGTTTTGTTTAAGTTTTCCAGAAATCGTTTAAGGTTTTAGAGGGCTTTTTTATACAAAACGTTAGGACACTTCCTGGTCTTCTTAAAGACTAATGAAGTCTTATATGCCCGGCGATTGAGTCTATCTGTCATATTCGTTCTATAGTTGACAAAAAGTCAAGTAACTTGTAGGTTGGCAATATGTGATACAAAGTGAAGTTTTTGTTGAATCTCTTTTGGTCTCTTCTCTGCAACGCCTCTGAACAATGCACTGATCCGAGCACCTGGTGCAGTTCCAGTCCGGTTGAGTTTGCAAGGGTCACCACAAATCAATACAATGTTGCTCAGGGTGGTCACCTTTGTCCTATGAGGGAAATTTTCTGTCCTAATGGGAGATAAGTGTCCTCCAGGATGACAATAGACAATCCACACAGGGCGCATAGGGGTCACTGAATGGTTTGATGAGTATGACAATGATGTGACCCAGTTGGACATTTTATGCCTAGTTTACTATGCATGAGGCTCTAGTTTCACCTTTTGAAATGTCTTCAAATGGAACACTTTGGATTTCTCATCATAGTTGACATTTTGACGATGTGTTTTCTTTTAAATTTGGCAACGGCAAATTGTGTGCCGACAATGCTCAACGTGATACGATTTTACGGAGTATGATTTCACCGTATTCGTTTGCCTCTGTGCTACTGTTTGTTACGCAAGCTGTAAAACACCGAGCAGTGTCATTTTTGAGTTGCGGTTGCGGCATTCAGCGAACACATCTAAATACACACAGATCCACAGCTGCAAGTTCAGGCTTCAGCGTCTGCTTAACTTCATTATGCAAGATGCACCCGTGTGAGGATTAGAAATATGTTGGGATGCATTGCAAGCAGTGAGCGGATCTCGTTATTTAAAGCATGGAGCTGTTTGCCTGCAGCTCCTCCACATTGGGCTGTAATTGGCTTCCTTTTGGTGTTTTAATCGGCTGCAATCGCAGCTCTGAACTCTTCCTTCACCATGTACATTCGCACATTCCAAGTGCTCTAGATGTTATTTCCCCTCATTATAACCTGGAGTACGTGTAAATTCACGTTCAGCAAATTCCACCAGTCTGCAGCTCAGAAACACCTGCGGCTCAGTCCCATAAAGCAAGTCCGTACACTCCCGTGCTGGAATGAGTTAAAACATCCCATCTTCCCACCGTTCCTTGCAAATTATGTTTATCTACGTGTGACCTCTTTGTTGAATTGCATGTGTTGCAGCTTTCAGACATGTGATGTACCCTGTGATGCGCAAATGACTGAGAGAAAGTGGTGTTAGTGGGACATTTTGTAGATTCTGTGTCCCACATAAGAATACATTCAATCAAAGTACTTCTTAATTTTAAGCGTGCTTTATCAGTTTGATTTGTACTTGTTTACAGTACACTTTGCGTTTAATGCATTCGTTGATGTGAATAGTTCGGTAATACATTTTAGCACTTTCTTTCCCTGTGATCCGGCACAGCCGTCAAAACATAAAGAAACGTCAAATTCCAGATGTCACTAAGATCTACTGCGATGTGTCTGTTTCCAAATAAACTTGGGACACTGTAAAATGTAACAAAATGCAGTCTTTCTACAAATAATGTAAGCTCTATAAGTCTTATTCAGTAAAATGTGTGATTTTGGATTAGATGCCGGCAACATTTTTTAAAAGAATTGCAGCAGGAATATGAGATGCATCACCTCCTGAAATGTTTTCCCTTTCTTGCTTTATGTGTTTGTTTTTTAACAGTTCAGGGCTTGCTTTGTTCCATTTTTCCTCTCATAATGTGTCAAACAGATGGTCCTTTTTCTTTTTCTTTTTAACCTGGAGGGCTTGACAACTCAATTTCCAAAAAGAATAAAGAAATTTTGACTCATCATCAGACAATTTTTTTTAAAGATTTGCTTCAGTCCATCTTTAATGGATGCAGGTGACGAGAGTGTTTTTGCGTTTGCAGATGAGACGACAGACTGTGGTTTTCAGAGGTGCTCCTGTGCTCACGCAATGATTTCTGCCCCTGAATCATAACTGTTTTTAAGCCAGTACTGCCTGAAGATTTGGTACTGGTCTCCAGTCAGTTCCTCCTGATTCTGAAAGACCCAGCCGTGTTACCGACATGTTATCAGTTGACCTGATTAGCTGTAAAAATGTTGCACCAATTAACTGCAGTACACGTTCGTGCCTCGACAAGTTCAATCACGGATTCTTTCATCTCTCAAATTAATTAGAATTCCAGTTTCAAGTTCTCCATAATTTGCTGCGATCTTGAGGGAAAAAAAAAAGAAACAAGCTTGTTTTTTTCTGTCTCATAACAGGTTCATTTATCTTGTTGTCTTGAAAAAACAAAAGAGCAGTTTCTGGAGAGTATGAGACAAATAAACCCGTACTCTCAAGAAAAACAAGCACTGTTTTCTTACGATAACAGAATGAACAACAATGAGGTTCTTGAAATAGTTTAGGAAATGAAATAAATGACACCATGCTTCCCTACTTGGTTCTATTCCCTGCTGAATGTGGTGTTCAAATGATCTAAGGATTAGCTTATTATGTACTTTATGACCCAGCCTTTTTTCCAGTTAGCGTTATGTTTCAACCTGTTAAAGAATATCAGTTTAAAGTAAAAAACCTTTGTCCACTTAGCTACCAAACTGTGTCTTTTCCAGACATAAATATTGTCTTTTCTCATGCAATCTTTATTTTATTTATGTTGAGCTGAGCAAGTATTTGCTTGGTTTAGTTACTCTGCCTTTTCCAAGTGTAAGAGGCCCAAATGTCAGTGTACTGACATTTGCTGTTAGCCTTCACTGTTACCCTGTAATGTTGCTCTCCCTGGTCTCTGCTGTCTGCTGCAGCAGAGGTGATAAGTATTCTGTGCCACTTATGCCTTGTGATTAGCATAGAGCATAGAGTTTTTCTGTTCATTTTGATATTATTATGTCTCCCACCATTTTCAACATCAGTAATTCTTTTGTTTTGTTTTTCAAGTCTCAGTCCTTGCCCTGTTGTCAGACCTCCGGGTGGATTTGGACCTGCACACCCTCCTATTCGGCGAGAGTGTCCTTAATGATGCCGCAGCCATCGTTTTGACACAGTGAGTATCCTGTTTTATTTGTCAAGGCCCTCAGAATGAAATGCATTTCATGGTTTAATTGTGTGGGTGCTCAGACTTCTCCAGCTGGCGTTGTGGAGGCGGATGTGTGGGGGAAGGCAGGCTGAATGGAAGCTGCCGGTTTTAAGGAAAAGGTGCGATTGGCGAAGCTACATGAGCGGGCTCATGTTGCTTATGCATTGCATAAGCAAGTTGCCTCGAGCACTGTCAACATCTCAATAAGGACGCCATTGGAGGGACGCACTCCGAGTACACCGAACCTGGCTAACAAACAGTAGCTATCAACTGTCAAATTCAGACAGAATAAAGCACAAAATCATCCTCAGGCTCAGCAAAGAAGTCATCATGAAGTCATCCATTGGCTTGTCAATTCATTCATTCTTTTCCCTCTACTTTACCCCCTTTCTCCAGAAATGCACACAAATATGCATTCACACACATTGCAGTCATTGTCTGCTCTATTTACACAAAGCGAGCGTGCAAAGCCATTCAAGTAGACGTGCTAACAGATAGAGACAGAGAGAGGACAGAACTATGTCGTCTTCACACCTCTGGCCTGACAGGAAGATGAACCAGTGCGAGAGAGATGACAGGAATAAGATATGGATAATTATTTCCTTATTGTATTTGTTGGGACTGACATATCCCCGTGCCGTATCTTAAAAAACTAATACCTTTTTCTCTGATTGCGTACATGGCAGACAGATAGAAGGAAACGGGGGTGAGAGTGCAGATTCACACTGCTGTCAGTGTGTACACTGCAGTGCAGAGGAGGGAGCCTGCACATCATCCCAGGCAAACAGTCAGATAGTGCTATGTTTGTTCCCGGAGTGGCGTGACCAGCCTTCATGCCATCTCTTGTCACTTGACTGCATCACCAGCCTGCTGGTTGCCCGGGCCCCACACACAAAGCTGGCCCTTATTAGTGAGCCATGCGGGGTCCTGGCACTGGAATTTTAACAAGCTCCCAGAGCAGCTCAACCTTACGCTGATGGCCCCTCTCACAGGCACAAAACTTCTTGCTCTAGCAGCCCTGACCGAGCCAACACTCGACCAGGTCGTACGTTAACATGTTGGGATTGTGACTGGAAGCTAACAGCCCCAAACACCTGAACACACAGTCTCCAGGAGGTCACACTGACCGAGTGACTTGCAGCTGAAATAAGTGTGCTAACACAACTGGAGTCTATTTCCACTAAGGGAATGATAGATTCCCTCTCTTCAGCTTGCAGAGATGACAGCTTGATAGATTCCCACCTCTCTGCTATGGAGATTAAGATATATGTGGTATGTTGCCAGTTTATTTTAACTTGCCAGTACAGAAAGTACAAATCCATTTGTTCCATTTTTTTGCAAGGATCTTGAAAAGCTATTTTCATGTTCGAAGCACTATGAAATGACATTATGTAAGCTTTAGCCTGTCAGACGATATGTGTCATACTTTTGTGCACTTAGCCTTAGCCAGAACACTGTGTTCACCTGTATGAAGGAAACAAAAACATCCACCCTACTTTGTCTTGCTGACTCAGTGGGCTGATAATTGTTAAAAGCAGTCAAATTCCGAGGGGAGTACATAGTTTGTGTTGGTTAAAGAAATGCTGTCATATCACACAGGCAGTCATTTCCATCAGCTGCTCAAGTGGGTGCTTGTCTCTGCGTATTTCACAGCAGTCGCCCCCTCCAGTAAAACACACACACACACACTCAGCGTAGTAAGCATGCAAATTTACGCTTACTGCTCCAGACTGGTTCACGCCAAGAGAGCAGGCCGGTCATATTTTCAGATGGCCGCTCTTGGGTCGGAGCCATAAACAATGGCGTTGCCTAAATGTTTTGAGCATTTACAACACTTACTTGGCTTATTTTTGTCTTTTTGTATCATCTCTTTTCTAGTGCCATCGCCACTTACAACCAGATGGGTGCAGGACACACGTTTGACCCAACTGCCTTCCTCCACGCTGTTGGTCTTTTTCTTGGAGTGCTCACCGGCTCCCTTCTCCTAGGATTCATATTCACAGTAATAACAGCCCTCATATCCTTTCATCCCCTCCCATCTCTCCACCCCGGACTTAATTATCACTCAGCATCCGCTGCAGTATATCCACTTCCTCAACTTGGTAATTGCTTCTCTAACAAACCTGTACTGCACCACTTTTATCAACAAAAGAAATGGGGCTGAGATTAAAGTGCTCCGGCAGCATTCATGGTCAATCACAGCCATAGCTTGTGATGAAATTTCGACTCGTGCTGTTGTCCGGCATTTCTCTCTGATTGTCTAGTAATTAAACTTAGGATGAAAAATGAGGAGTCGTAGTGCAAGGTTTGGAGCATTAATCAGCTTTTATTTACTTTAACTAATCTCTGGGTGCAAACAACCCACATCGTGAACATTTCTTAGATTTTGCTGATGCCGATCACAGCAAGGAAATATTCTATTGTTCTCAGCCAGGAAATAGCAGTTTCCTAATCGCTGCCTACAGTGAAAATCAAGCCGATAACATGTTCCTCTTGTGTCTTTTTTATTTACTAGATGGCTGCATATGGCAGTGAACACAAAGAGTCAGCACCATGACTGAGCATTTCTACCTTGGAACTGCAGTGCACCAATTGTTCAAACAGCCAGGGTTTCATATGTAAGAAACATCAGGAACTAATGCTTGCAGGAGTGAAACTAACTTTTAAGAGCTATGTCTCAGGAACAAGATCTCTCTAACATTAGCATTTAGCAAGGTATTATTAGCTGTTTGCTAACATAGTCATTCAAATACTCGTTATCTGTGTTCACTTGTTTAATTTCATCTCAGTGTGAACAGACTCTGTTCTCTGTGTCATTTATACGTTTCTCTTCTGCTCATATACCGTAGAGTTGAACTCGTGTCGTATTTGCTCTGCGAGTCTCTGCTGGGTGTGTATTTTTCCCCCGTGACACATGCAGAGCTGCAACTGCGGCGCTGCTCAATCTGCGCTTTTCCCCGTAGCCGACTGAGCAAACTTGAATGCAGCCGACGCATGGATCAGAGACCGAAACAGCAGGAGAGAGACTGGCAAAGTAAAGAATAGTTGCTCAAGCTGGCGAAAAACTTGTTGAGAAGCTTTTATTGAATTTTTAGTGATGTGACAAGTGTTCTAACTACTGAAACACAACCCACTGTGTTGGCCAATTTACATATTCATAGATCTCCAAATTCTAAATTAGGAACGGAGTAGATTTACATCAGTGCAGTTGTAAAATATGTGAATTAATATGTGTTTTTATGGCCTAAGAGTAGTTGTAGGGGTTTAATCATTGCCTGTACTTTTAAAAGAAAGATATGTTCCCTGCCCTGATGAGACAAATCAAGCACTAGCTCATTATTCACATCCAGTTTCTCCAACAAGCTTGAAAGGGAAAGGTGGTGTGGAGGAGATTCTGTTGGTTGTGATCTGCATTTGATGCTGCTTGATGTTACTGTGTCCTATATACCAGACCCATAACCCATTCCGACCTAAAACTGTGTTCTAAACTGTAAACATTGCAAAACAGCCTCCTAAAACAAGAGGGTTTTCTGCAAATCTCCCCAGAACTGTCAACGTCGTTGTGACATCGACCTGTTTTCGTGTTGAGCTTGAAAAGTAAAAATACAGATGTAGTGCAACCTGAAGTAGAAATATTTATTGCACCTAAACTTACTCAGCTTTCTGATCTGTCATAAATTCTGTAAATTATAACCTGGCGGTAACACTGTGTAAAAATCAAGCAGTGACTTGGAAGCGAGCATTGCCATTGGGGATGTTGGAATGTGATGTGGAGAGCTCACAGTAAAAAAAAAAAAAATCTCATTAAGATCCTGTGGTTACTCTATGTGTCAGCTCCCCAGGCTTATTGAGCACCCTCTACGTTTGCTTTTTATTTGCCTCTACAGTACTGCAGTATTTCTTCATTTCCACACCGCTCCGCTGGAATATAAATGTACAAATTTGTGTTGCAAATATATCAACCTTAGCCCAATGAGAATTTTTTTAAAAACTGCATGATTATCTCCTTGCAAATCTTTAACTCTCTTTCCACCTCACCAAATTCACACGACTGCATGAGAATCCCCTGCTGGAAACATCAATATTCCTTCTGCTGTCCTGGAGCAGCTTCCTCTCAGCTGAAGCCGGTGGACTTTCAGGTGAACACAGTGTAACTTATGTTATTTATGTGTTTGTGGCAGTATCAGTATTCTGGGTAGCTGGGAGGTCAGATTGAATACAAATCCTGTTAGTGAAACCCTGCCCTTTTCCCCTCAGGCACCATTTCTTGACCGCACATACCGACATGCATACTGCCCCTCAATATCAATGACAAGCTGTTTGTCTGGCAGGCACAGATCTCTGTGACGACTCACACTTCACCAGCTGTGAATGATGTGTGTGTGTCGGGGTCTGCATTTCTTTGATGTACAGACATGTAGAGACATGCAATTTCCCGATCAAAATCAGATTCAATATACTTTCAGTCAGCCATCCTGTGTAAAGTTTGTTCATTACTTACGCACACATACCTCACCAAAGGTCCTTAAAATTATTGTCAGGCAAAATAGTCTATGCAAAGTCGAGTATTGTGCTCAGTCTGTGCAAATTTAAATAGTGTCCACTTGTCTCGAGATGCCACCACAGAATGCTGCAAGCAGAAACAAGGTAGCAGCTCCAGCCTTTTCCGTGTTAGACTCCTTGAAGAGAGGAAGAGAAGAAGAGGAGCTCAAGTCTCTTTTAGAAATAAATGACAATATGGCTGTCTTTGTGGCTTTTGACGTCTATCTTGTCCTTTTAACTCCTAACTGGTCAAGGGAGTTGGCCACTATTCCTGATTTTTGTTCTCCAGGAGGTCTCTTCCAGTTAAAGGAGAGTTTGCCTCTTCACTGTCACCTCGTGCGTGCTCAGGTCAGGAGACTGAATCAAAGATCCATTGCTTACTTTTGTGTGAACTGGACTAATTTAGATGATGATGAATTGGATTATAATTGTATTGAACCGGACTGTATCTTTAAAGTCATCATTTGGAGCTGTATAAAAAGGGATTTGAACTGAAACACTATAGGGAGGTTGCATTTTTTATTGTGTTCAGTTTTTCACTTCACTGATTAATAAACATGGGTTGGTTGAGTTTTGGAGAAGAGCAATTCTTGGCTTTGCTTCCTGATGTTGTCTGCCTCTTCATTGACCAGTGTGATGCTGGCCTGAATTATTAATGCAGTGGTCATATTCAAGAAATAGCATTGCTCTTTCTCCTGCCCTGGTTGTGTCAAAGGGATTCCACTCATTCACCCATAGAACCCTCTCTTGCTTGGCAGTGCTCCCCGTGGCCTGGGAAGGCAGAGAAGATGGTTTGTAATGAAATAGTTTGACCTTTGTCTGTTGGACTAAGATGCACAGTCTATAAAGTACACCGTTCTGAATGCTGCCCAGAGAGGGAGTCACGCTGCAGCAAAACCCACATCAGGGCAGTGAGAGTCTGGTATTTATAATTGAGATTTAACATTTAAAATGCTTAGTTGTCACTTGAAATCTACTTTAGGTGTTTTCTTACTGTCATCTTAAGGTGTTCGTCTTTTTATTTGTCTTGAATTGCTCCACTTGGGATGAAGCAGCTCCTCATACAGAGGGACCTATTGAGAGCTGGAAGCCTTCGCTTGTGCCATTTGGTAACTGAAGCTCTTTCTGTCTCTTAATTGCTTCAGTTTACTGAGGGTGTGCCTAATGACCTTCAACTTTAGGGGGAGCCCTGCTATTATTAACCTTATGCCCCTCATAAGTCCTCATTATGTGACACATCAGATATATTGTCATGTTCCTTGTGTGGAGGAGACTTAGTGTGGATGGTGTGTGGCGTGTTACCTTTGTCACTGTTTTCTACACTGAGGGGGATGTTAAACCAAACAGAACAGTAATGAGATCTGCCATGCTTTTGTTGAACAGTAACAGAGAGGACATTGTTAACAGATATTCTTGGAACCAGCAATAGAGCAGGTAGAGGTCAGCACATGATGTGAAGTTGGATGTGGAAGATGAAGTAAAGGACTGGCTTTGTTTACCCACTGGTGCCATCTTTCCTCTACTGCTAAGTTTATTACAAACATCTTGGTTCTATTACTATTGCACACCATCATAGTAATTTCACATTTTTTTCCGTTTATGTGATTTTCTCTCAAAGTTGAGTGAGCAAAGAGATGTGAAATTGAATCTCTGCAACAAAGCAAGCATGTCCTGTGAGGCAGCAACCCACCTTTCATGCTTTGTGCTTCAGCTGTCTGATCCAGCCAGCCTCCTTTGTAGCAGCGGGAGCTCTAATCACTCCCCCCACCCTGTTTCCTCTTTTTGAGTAGAAGCCTTATTTCTCTGCATTTCTCTCCTCCTTTGTACTTTGCTTTTCTTTTTATCCGTCGCTAATTTCTTCTCCTCCACATCTGGCACCATCAACAGTAATAACTTTATTTTTTGAGGATTTCTAATTCCCATATCTTTACTTGACTGGTTTAGGAATGGAAGTAAAGGCTTTGGCCAGAAACTCAGGGATGCTTGAGTTGGGTTGGACAGCATATTTGGATTTTAGCCATTTGTTCAGCTGGACTTTATTGGAACCAGAACCGAGGGTGGACACAGGGTTGGGCCGGTCTGATCTAGTATAATTAGCTCCACACTGGGGGATTTAGTTGAATTCTTAGACTCTTGCAATATTCTGCTAGGATTACACCAAAAGTCTGTTTTTCTCTCTGGCTCATTGCTTTGGTTTAAATATGCCAGGTTGAACCAAGAAGTCTGGTAAGGAAGACTTTCCTGCAGCATGTTCTTAACATGCAGAACCCCAGTGTAATTTAGCCAGCAGACAAACATAGACATCCTCGAAGCCTGATTAAAAGAGTCATACATGTTTAACTGATTTTGTATGCCTTGTGCTAATCAGCCGCAACTCATTGTTGAACCCTGCTGTCAACAAAACAAGGTTGATGCTCCTATCAGCACAGCGGACTTTTTAGCGGTTTGATCCCACGTTTTGAAGTCACTTCCATTTGTCTTTGTTTTGCAGGTATAGTTGCTGTACTGTTTTGTGGCCTGAGCCAGGCAAGGTACACCGCCCTCAATTTATCACCCGAGGGCAGGACAAGGACCAAGCAGGTAGGTTTTCATAGGACGACCAAAGTCCGAAGCCTCTTTTGCTGCTTTTTTTTTTTTTTTCCCAAGCACCATTTTTGAGTTTACATTATTTGTACATATTCCTTTTGGCGCAAGCATCTTTTCCCTTTTGGGTTGCCTTTGGTGCGCGTGCAACCGCTCATTAATTGCCATTAGTGTTCAGCTTGTCCAGTGGGTGTCTGTGTGGGAGACTAGTCTCCAACTATTTGCTTAAAAAGCTGAGCACAGATGGAAGCCAGCACGCTATCACACTGTGCCGGCAAGCAACAGAAGAGCAAAAAAAATCCAAAGTATACACATATATTCATCAATGCATTTATCATTCAGTTTCGGTGCCACAGTGCAGCTCGCTGTTTATCGCTGAAAATCCCTCTAAAAAGGCAGCTCGGTTGAAGCTTTTGCCTGTAATAGTCAATGCATGCGTATTGGACCGTGTGTTTACTTGGCACAATGTCTGTATCTATACTTTTTTATATATACCTGCAGCTCCAGCTCAAAGGGAAAGGTGACTTAGTGTACAAAGACACCAGATAAAAAGCTCATCTGGCAAATATGTTTCTCTGTAGCATATGTTGTCTTTGTGATATGAAGCTCTAAAGGGAAAAGGTGCTTTAATTTAATCAGATAGCTTTTTAATGGAAGCTTTAAAGCAAAGGTAGTTTCAGTCATCAAAATCAGAAATTCTTTTATCACAAATGAAATCATATCTGCTCTAATTTAATCCAGCTACATCTGTAGAACCCTAATTTACATTTATTTGTGTCCCTTATGAAGTTTAAATGGAAATGCCCGATTTTTACCTAAAGTGAATGAGACAGACTCTTTTGGTTGTGCATTAGATCACGATTCTGAGGTGATGAGTCGTAACATGCCTCTATCATGATTCAGGAAGCGTCTTGAGGGAGTAGGTGGCGGCCTTTGTTAAAGTGCAGAAATCTAACCTTTCAGTCTTTACACGTTTCGACAGCCAACGCCTTTCCAATACCATTCCTTTTCGGAACAGAAGATGACAAAAATAATTCTGCCAATAAACGCAATCCCATTTTGCCCTCGAGCAGTAGGTTCCTGCAGCTGCTTCTGCAAACAGAATAACGTTGACAACAGATTTGTTGTGTCTGTGCAAATCTAAGCCTGCTTTACCCATTCCGGTGAGTCTTTCAGTTCCATTCTCCTCATCAGAGACACTTATGCACCCACACACAGAGCATCAGTGCAGAGCTGTTGATTGGAGTCACAAATTTGATGACTTCAGTCTTGGACGTAAACACGAATGATATCCAAAACTTCTCTTAGACAATCTTTGGTGTCTTCAAAGTTTTGTTTCAACTCCAAGGCTTAGTGACTTAATGTCACTGGTATTTAGAAATATCTGTGAAAAGTGCTATTTTAAATGCCAGCTGGTTAAAAGAGTGAGTGGTATGAATAAATTATTGACAATTATATAATTTCCCTTTGGGATAAATAAAGAATTTCTCCATTTGATTTAATTTCCATTTCTTAAATGTCGTTGCAAATGACTACAGTGAATTAATCTGTATGTGATGCATAAGCATTCACAAATGCTGACTACCAGTGTTTATTAAACATCAGAAAAAGAAATTAGAGCAGTTAGGATTTAATTGTCTTATGTGCTTTTAAAGAATATGGTGGTCAGATCTCATTATTGGTCTGATTGGTCAGTCGAGTCCTGCCCCTAGCCTCTGATGTAAAGCTGTTTTTAGGTCTTGATCAGCAAAGAATTGATCTCCCAGCTTCCCCTTTAAATCTATCACATTGAATCACATCATAGGAACTGTTCCCCAAAAGTGGTCCCCATAAAGTGAGTGTGTAAACACATTTATCTCCCCACAGCAAACACAAATATACACACACAGGAACAAGTTCACACACACACACAGACACACACCGCCACTCCAAATCAGACCCCCATCTCTGATGACCTTCTTCCTCATGATTCCTTTTCTGATTTTCAGCTCTTTGAAGTCTTCAACTTCCTGGGGGAGATTTTCATCTTCAGCTACATGGGATATATATTGTTGACGTTTCCTCACCACGTCTTCAAAGCTCTCTTCATTTTTGGGGCATTTGTATCCTTTTCTGCTGCGTGATGGAGCATCTTCACCCCCTGCTGTGCAGCCTCTGGATCTCACTCAGATCCCACTCTGTTTCATTTTGTTCGGTCTCTTTTACCTTCAGTCATAATCTTATCTGCACAATAACATGCCACTGATTATGTAACGGTTATTCTCCTGTTTTTCGGCCTTTATTTCCTTGGTCTCTAAAAAAAGCACTTAAACTGTGCAGGTTTGAACTGTTTCGCTGTGCACATGGTATTCAGCTGGCCTCCCATGCTCTCCTTCTCTGCACATTTTTACTTCATGCAGTACATGTTCACAAAGGAACACCCATGAGCACAATTTCAAAAAGTTTGTTTATTATTTATTGCTCTTTCTTGCTCTCTGTTCTCAGAAAAAAAACTTGGTGGAATGAGAAATGTTTGTTGTCTGAAACAAGTTTATGGTACTTCCATTTGTACTGGATTCCTTTTTTTTTTTTAAAAGACAGAAGTGACTCTTAAATGCTTTCTTATTGACTTTTTGTGCAGAATTGCAACATGTTGTTGGTATATCTGGCTCATTTGCACTTACTAATCTAGCGTGGAACTTAATCTACAAAGATTTTTGATAATCAGCTTTTACTTGGTTCCAGCCTCTCGGCAATCAGTAAAGAAAATTGTTTCAGCAACCTAAAACATGAACAGTTGATGTCACCTTCTGGAATAAAAAAGGTACAACAATTCTAAATTATTAAAGAGTGGGAGGTTTTCAGAAATTCATCAAAGGCCATACTTTAATTTATCTTTTTGGCCTTGTGGATCAGAATGTGGTCGGGAAACCCTTAAGAATTTTCAACAACTCTGCAAGAATTTAGCCAAAGATGTTATCAGATGTTCCTGCAAGTCGTAGTGCCGTCTCCAATGCTCCTCTCTTTAGTCGCACACCTTGATAATAGCAACTTAAATCACAGTGCCGTTGGTTGATTGCAGCTCAGCATTCAAGAGAAAGCCCTGTGAAGCTGATTGGCAAACTGAGCTCACTGGATTTGATTTCCTCACAAGCAGACCTCAGACGGTTAGTACTTGCAGTCATGCCTCCTCCACTCTGGTGCTTAACAACGGAGCCCACCAGGGATGTGTGCTTAGCCAGCTCCTGTTCACTCTGCACACCCATGACTACTTACCACGACACAAAGAACTTTTTTGTGAGGTTTGCAGACCACACTACAATTGTCATCAGTCAGATAGAAAACAATGGCTACTATTACATGGATGGCAGTACTTTAGACGTCCCTCAGAATAAGATACTGCCATTCAAGTAGCATTTTCTGAATGGCCTGACCTGGTGTTATATAGCTCTTTTCTAGTATTGTTGACCACTCAAAGCGATTTTCCCATACAAGCTACACATATCCATTCACGCATATACTACACACAACACTGCCTGGCCTACAGTGTTCTCTCTTTTTTTCTCTTATCACACACACACACGCCTATGAGCACAATGGGGGCAATGCGGGGTTCAGTGTTCTGTCCAAAGACACTTTGACAAGTGGTGTGGCGAAGCTGGGGATTGGACCACCGACCCTCTGATTGGCAGACAACTGCTCCTCCTCCTTAGCGACATCTAAATATAGAGTCATATTGAGAGTAAGCATTAAGTGAAAAACACCATGTGGAGTATGGCGAGTTCATCTGCATTATTTCTACCACACCTTTATATACCATTTTAACACTTTATACATGTTTGTCAGCTGATTTCTATTTCATTTTGCTATCCTTCTATAACAGTAGCATACCTTTATTAATAATTAACACTGCATCAATACAATCTCCCTAACTGCCTTCAGGGATTATCAAAGTGTTGTTATTTAATTGAATTGAATTATACACTTTATACACGTTTCAATATTACATCATTCTGCATGTACACATTGCCAATGAAGAGACTTTGTTTTAAAAGGAAATCAAAAATCTTGCAATTCTTCAAGCTCTACAAAAACTAGCTAACAGTTTAAAGTCTCTTGGATCTCAATATAGTAGAACCTGGCATGTCCATAAGTAAACTTAAAGAAGAAGAACTCTTGAGTTTATTTCTTGTAAACTTCAACAGATGAACAATATAGTATACTGACTGAAAGCATCATAAACCATGATTTTTCTCAAATTTGATTTTAAGAGGAGGGTCCTTTCCAGCGAGATGATCAATATATCTTTTTTTGAGCTTCCCTGAAATCTCCTTTGCCCTGATGCACTTTCATAGATCCTTGTTATTTATAAATTCACAGTAAACACTCAAACCTGATTGTCATAGCACTTGTTGAAAATGACAGACTCTAATAACAGGCAAACTTAGAGGTAAACAAACTTTTCCAACTTGGAAACGGGTAATAATTTACATTTTTCCCAATAACTGAAAGATCAGATATTCTCTTTTGCTCTATTAGGATTTTGTTTAGGACTGTGCGACAATCTGATGATGTTTGAGGGTGAATTTATGTAGACTTGTACAAAATTTGAACATCACTGCACAAGTTATCAAAAAGCCAAAAGCTCCTTAATGATACAGGTCAAAGTTATACAGCCATAGCAGATGTCTCATACTCAGAGCTGCCATCGTAGCTTTCAGCTTGTCTTCACGAGGAAGACAAATGGGTAGTTAAGGACTTCTGTCCACCCACTGTACAATTGTCCTTTCCTGAGAGATCGCATTGACTGTAGTGTATTCCAGAGATGAGAGGCCAGTGGCTGCACTCCAAGGAACTGTTCTTTCACAGTCCACTGCCCAGATGGCAAGCAATTATTATTACAATCCATCTTCCTGCAACTGGTCAAAGGGGCCAGAGAAAGCGTTGACTGAGCAGAATCTTTTTTTTCTGAAGCTCGAATGTTCAGTGTTGGGGGGCTGCCGGTGGAGAAAAAGTCTAACTTGAGCCCATTTGTCCTCAATCCTGCTTTGGCTACAAAAGCCAAAAGTCTATAAAAATCTGGCAACCTACACCTACAAGAAGCTGACCCGGATGTACAAACAAAAAAAAAGATGGAGGTCAGAGTCATCGTGTAGAAGTCTGAAAACGTCAATATAAATTAAATAACCCCAGTCATTCAACCCTTTTAATCGCTCTGTGGTTATTCAGTAGATTTTAATCGATGTAGTTTGAAGCCTGAGCAAGTGACAATGGAGATAGGCTTTATTGGAAATGAGACCAAGATGAAAGTGCTTAATTACCCCCATTCAAATAGCTCAGAGACTTTGATAAAGAGAGATGACTGCTTTTGGGAGCAGGATATTGCTTTTGAAAATCCATAGGGTGCACGAGATCTAATATTGACTGCAGGATGTGAGGGAGCTCTGTTTTAGTAATAGTCCTGTCAGACTAAGGTCCCCTGCTGAAGATATTGGTGCCTTTTATTATCTCTCGCATCACGTTTGCATTTTCCTTGAGAAAAACTGAAATCATTTCTCTTCATGAAGCTACAGCAAGGTTACCTATCTGCATAAATGCACTGCATGCAAATGAGGGTCTAAAAATGTGCATGATGTTCTCCCGCCTGGATTTCTGAGTTTACGCTGGACTTACTATGGGTGCCACTAACATGAGCTAGCAAACAACCGCAGGCTGCGTTCAGCTAAATGACGTTAGGCGGTTGTATAGGGTGACTTTTTCTAGAAGTGTGACAAAAGATGTTAAGTGCACCCAGGATGGCAGCTATGACCCTGATAATTGCCCAGATATCCTCTTTCTTACTGCTGCCGGGACACTTAGTATTCAGCCCCATCCTGTGTGACACATCAAAGTGTGTGTGGAGGGCAGAGACAGCTGGCAGCACCTGATTGGCTTTATGCCTCGGCATGGTGCCACGCTGCTGCGTTTGCATCCTAAGCACACAGTCTTTGGCAAAAAAAAATCATTTTTCTTGTTTAACCACTTATGCGTCCTTGCAAATTTATGCTGATGTTATCGTGGCCCCGGAGTGGAAAAACAACATTAGACAAGACAGAATAAACACAATTTCTAAATCATATAATTCCAGGAAACACATCAGGAAAGTAAACCTGACGGCATTTTTTTTTTTTTAAGACGCAGCATTTCATGAAAACACATTGACCCTTTTGAGATAACACAAAATGGAACACAATGAATGTTGAGTGTTTCAGAAACAAGTAAAAAAAATTGAATAAAAAAAATCAGAAAACAGAAATTTCAGGAGACCGTTGTGATTTCTTTCTTTATTTAATCAAAATGCTTCAGAAAACAATAAATCTGAAAAAAACACAACAATTAAGAGAACAAATTTAAGAAAATAGGCAACATATCACTTTATTCTGTCACTGAGGATGGTTCAAGTCATTGTGAAATACTGGGAAGTGCTTATTCTGTGTGATTCTGTGTGATTTTGTATAATTGCATGTTTTCTGTAACATATTTTCTTTTGTTTGCGTTTATGTTATATATATTTGGAAGGCTGTTGATCGTGTATAATCCTATGTCTCTACTGTGTTTGTTTTTCTAGTTTAATGCAGAATTTGACTTCTCATTGTCTCTCAGATGTATTTTCCTTAATTTGCACTGTATAATTACAGCTCTCCATCTTTTTTTCGAGAGCATGCAACATCTACCCTTTGTCTTTTCTGCTAAATCTGGGTCGTACAAACAAGATACCTCACACCTTCCAGCACTTCATGATGTTTGCAGGTAACGTTTTCTTCATATATAATATCATTCCTGATGATATTAGTTATTGTGATTTATTCTCATTTGCATCATTTAGCCTTCCATATGGCTGCATCTGTGGCTGCTAGAGTGAATAATGTTGCATCGGTGAGAAGATTGCCTCCAGAATTAAAAAAAAAAAATGTAAAGCTTTGCTCCATGATTTATCCAATGATTATTCTTCACTGTTCTTCATTATTCCACTCTTCACCTGCAGCTATTGGTATGAGTGGGGATATTGTGAGAATGTCTTCTCTTGAACAAAGTGTGAGTGAATGTGTGTGAAGTCCCCAACCTTGTTACAGAAGGCATTTTTGCATTAATCAATATTGGTAGAAGGTTTTCATACCTCACTCTCAGCTTTATGCGCTTTTGAAGCCTTTATATCTAAAGAGTTTATCAAGTGTATCTGAGACTGAAGGTTGGCATTCTGAATATTTTGACGATGCAGGAGAATGGAATGTTTTAATGTGATGTGATTTGGGACAGTGCCACAGCAGCATGTGTCACTGCTCGCCTGACCCACTTTTTTTGTGAGAAAACCCCCCCCAATTTTTGTTATTTTTCAAACCCCTCCACCACCACCCTCACAACCAACACCTCCCCTTTCTGTTTGCTGTGGCAGGATAGGTCTGTGCTGTTGGGATTGTTTTGGCTTTAAGCATTGTGTCAACACTAGAGCATCCTGAAATTTATTTTTAGGCTATTTGATGACCAGCAAATGATCAGTGATGGTAGTAGTTAGATTGTAAACTATTACCCTTGGACAAAATTAATAACTAGATGTTTTTTTTTTTTTGCAGCTTCTCTCAATAAATGAGTTGCTAGGTGTTTATCTGTTGTTTTGATTCATGGCATCAATGCAGCAGTTTGTTCAGAAATGCCATTTCTACCCTACAGGTTTGAGGGGGGTTGTTTCTTTTAGCCTGGCTGTAAGAGACACGTTGACGGTAGCAAGGCGCACCATCTTCACCACCACCCTGCTGCTGGTTTGCTTCACTATCTGGGTGCTGGGTCTGGCTGCTAAACCACTGCTGTGCCGTTTGGACATCAGGTCAGTGCTAGTTGAGAAACACAAGTGTGATGCAGGGCAGAGCAAATCATTCTATCGTCTGTCAATCTGTGCTTATTGTCATTCCTGCAAAGGCATGCATTGCTAAAAATGACTGATACGCATATTAAACACTCTCAATGTACAGACGCTGGAGGTGTTCTCTGCATGTTTGAATTCTGTCTCTCCCTTCTCACTGTGCTGCTCAGCCCTGCAGGCTCTGTCTGAGCTTCAGCTCTGCCCTGCATTAGTGACTTGCACATGTACTGCACAAAGCAAAGCAGGCCTAAAGGTCCCTGAAAGCATATTACAGAAGAGGTAACACTCGAATGCAGCTTGCTATGCTGCATGCATAAATGAATGTATACAATACGAAACAGAACTAGAATGTGATATAATGAGATATAGAATGAGAACACACTTTGTGACTGCTAATTTTTCCTTCAAAGTCTGAGCACAATCTGTGTTTCGAGGCCAGTGGGCGATAATGATTAAGGAGTGCAGAAGAGGCGGGAAGGATGCAAGGCTGTAATTAGTTACTTATGTTATTAAAGTGTAATCTATGGCCCAGATCACTCCGTTATAATTAACTCCCACAGTCTTTGGAAGCGGCGTGTGTGGTGTCTTTCAGTAAAGCTTGATGTAACTGGTTGAAACGTGTCAAGATCTGGTGAAGAATAAAAGAACCAGAATTAAAAAGGGATTCGATCAAATTAATTAAGACATGTCTTGAAAAGAATTTATGGAAATCTATAAATTACTAAAAGTAAGAACAGAAAAAGATGAATAGTCGTAGCATTTCCTCAAAAGCACATAATAAAAATGTTTAAGGACAATACAATACAATACAATACAATACAAAGGGATTCAGATAAAACTATTCAACTCAATGGAATAATAAAAAGGTCACAAAAGGTAAAGAGAACATATAAAACCCAATATTAAAAATCAGATTAAGAAGTTCAAATATATTCAAAAGACATCTTTGGGACGCAGCTGTTCCCAGTGGTGCTGGATGGATGCTCAGCGCCACATCACTGTGTGCTTATAAACAGCAACAAACATGGGGAGTTTGTTCTGCCATCTCTGGTTACAGTTACACACACAACAATTTGGCTCAGTGTCTACTTCTGTTGCTGGCTCACAGACGTATCAGTTGTACATCAACTTCGACCCCTATTCTGCCTCTGTATGTTAACACAGGAGGCGAGGCGTAACAATGATGTATCAGTCCTACATTCAACTCACAGTTTGAAAAGAGCTTATGAAACGTATTCATTGTCACAGAAAAACAGTGGAATTGGTGAAGGGCACTTTAAAGAAGATTAGGTTTGATAAGTGTTTTGAAAAATGTTTCCATGCAATTCGTCAGGCTGAGAGAATCAAATCTTTGTGGCCAGGTCAATTGTAGTCAATTGAGCCAGAGGAGTCTTGCCTGTGGATATAAGGCTTTGGTCTGTCTCATAAGCCTGTAGCAATTCAGATATCCAAGAGTACTCACTTTGAAAAATTGAAACAGTCTCTCCCAAAGAAAGACAATCAAAACCACAAAGTAATTTGTGAAGCCAAGCAATACCCGGAGCTACCCTGTTGTTAATGAATAGCAGATTGGCTTTGGTAATTCAGTCAGCCCAAGTTGGGTTTTTTTTAGCTTTTACAGCCAAATAGGCTTCATTTCACCATTGTTAAGCAGACAAAGAACCGGTATCTATGTGAAATCAACCTGGGTACAGGATTTATGTCCACTCTTTTGTGCGCTTGTGTTTTTTTCTATTTTTTGATTTGTTGTTTCCAGACCTGATCTTATCGTCATTTTCCCCACACTGAACTTTCTAACATTTGAGATTACACGCAGCAGCTTCTTGTTTCATTCGCCTGTTGGAAAAAAAGATATCTGAAGGTGATTCACTGCTCACGACAAACAAAACAAACATGTTGGAATTTCTTGTGTGAAAAAGCAAGCAGCGTTTTAACATAAGGCAATAATAACGGGCTCATGTAGGAGCCCATTATTATTAGTAGCAATTGATTGAGAAAATATTCATGCAGTATGGATCTTATTTTCGGGAGACACCCGTCTGTTTCTATTCCCATGACACGGCTGTCTTTGTTAGTACTCATTACATCTCTGGAGCTCAACACAGTACAGTGCGTCGGGCCTTCAGGGCTGTCATGTTACAGAGAACAGTTCTGTTCTCTTTACTTCCCCACTGCTCTTCTCTCCTCATCTCCCATCCCTCATCCAACATTCTGAATTACAAGGACATATAGCAAATTTGAAAGACTTACATTTTGGTGAATAATACATCACATCTCTGCACCTGGGGCAAATTTAACTAGAATTCAATCTTTGAAATGGTTTTGTGGAGCTTTGAAACATTCTGTGGAAATTGTTCTTACATGGACCACGAGGTCCAAAAGACTGACACTGCACTGCAGATATCTGGGGAAATTTGTAATCTTTGCAGATTTAGACTAACACTAGAACACTAGAAGTTATCAGATGTAAAATGCATTTTAAACACATAGGTGTCACTTTGTTCTGAAGTCGTGAGAAACTCTCGCAGGTAGTTTGGTGCTTGTGGCATTTGCGTGGGTTCAGAAGACCAGACCAGACTTTCAGAGCATACACAGGAAACGCTCATGTTTACGTGTCCGCTTCAGTCTTTCATTTCTAAGCAGAAATTGAAGAGTGATTTGGTTTGTTTGTTCTTTGGGCCATACATGCATGGAGAAGCAAATTTCGAGAAATCTACTCCCAGAGATACTCACTGCAGGGATGAGCTGAGCTGGGAGGGGAGAGCCATCTGTCAGACTGAAATATGAAATTCATGCACTTTGGTCGATGTTTCAAAGCTCAAACAAGACAAAAACTTTAATAAAAACACTATAATAGTTTGGAGTCCGCTCACTTTTCTCAGACTGGACTTCACACGACAAAATGATCCCTATCTACCTTTCCCTCTCAGCAGTTCCACTCTCTCTTCCTCTCCATTTCAGTCTCTATTTCAAGGTACATTATTGCCAACAGTCGAGAGTTTCATCATGCTGCAGCACCAAACATATACAGTATTAAAAGTGCTATCTCCTCGTATTGTGCAGTCGATAATGTTTTTTTGATATGTTGGAACATTCAGTTTTCAGGTTCTATTTCCATTCAAGCACGAATACAAGTGCAGGTTGAAAATACCCACTGATGTTTAAGCATAAATTAAAGCTTGCAAGTTTTAATTTACTCTTTGTCTGATCTATGTGTTGAAGCTGAAATCCTCTCAAACAGATACTCGAAAAAGTTGCCATCCGTGTGGCACTAGACTCTATAATGAAGCCTTGTAGAAATTAGAATAATTCCAAGCTTGCCAGACTATATATGCAAATGTGCACCACTTAACAAAAAAAAAATCATCCTAAAGATAAAGCTTATGGAACATCTCTCAGATAATAAGGTCAGTTTGCAACTAGTCAGCAACTTGACTGAGCACGAAGGAGCATCACAAAGCGTGACCTCAATGTAACGACATCAAATTCAGAACGGACTGGTCATGGAGCGCATCTCCTGCCAAAGCAATGCTATCTATTGCATTTTACGTGAAACTTATCCAGATTCACGCCAAAGTTGAATTTATTCTTCCTTTCTTTCTTTCCCCACTCAAATCCTCCAATTGGAGGGCCTGTAGAGCGGCTCTTGGTGAGTTCTAACAAGGCATGTTTTTTATGGACCAGATGAAATGCAAATTAAATTGAAATTGAAATTGCAATTCACAAAATTTCATATTCATAGTTTTTGACAGACTCAAGGCTGTGCTCTTTACCGCAGTTGGCTTCCCTGTGTTGGTGTGCATGTGCACTTGACGCCAAAACATAACAGCTGGAGCCTGGCTAATGATTGGCCTGTTTGCTTTGAGTGGACAGATGGACGGGTGGAAAACCATGTCTCTGATGCCACTTGCTCTCCTTCATGCCCCACTGACCTCTTGTCACTTTCACTCTGTCCCTCTGTGTCTTTGACATCCGTCTGCATATAGCGCTTTAATGAGTAGAGATGTTATAACTATTTGCCATACACTGTAGTTTGTATTTTGTTTTGTGAAGACAGCCATTTTCATTTACTTTAGTGTTAGGCAGACTCATACAGATGCACACACACACACACCTCCTCTCTTTTGATAAACAGGCAGACTGAAGGAGAAATAAAAAGTCCCTCGCACATCCTCAGGTACACAGGCAAATGCACACAAGCCATAATAAAAAGATGTCAACCAGATTGAATGGAAGATACTTGAAAGAACAAGAGGACAGATGGAGTGATACTTAAATCCTGTTTCCCCCCTCACTGGTATGTACTTATTTCTGTCCTTTCAAGGGAAATGGAAAAAAACATAAAGAAAAGTGTGTCCTGTACAGCAACTACTGACTTTGGGAAATTTGGGAAACAGTAGCTTTATTTTCTATCTTATAATCTAATGTAACATTTTAGCTTATAGGATTTCCTAATTACTCCCTTTTTTAAGTTTTCCCAAGCGATTCTGGGACTTTTTATTCTTTGGAACGAATTGAAAGCAATCATGTGGCTGTCTTACTGTTGGTCTGACCTGTCAAACCAAATGCATCTGACCGATTTGAGCCACAATCTACAAAACACATTTATTATTATTAATGTATTCCGATGATCCAGTGATGGATTGGAGCTATAATGCTGCTCCCAAACATTTTGTCAGTTATTTATCAAAACAGCCATTCTTTACTCTCCTATTTTCTTTTTTACTTTTCCACTTTCCCTTTTCTTCATCAGGTGATTCCCCCCCCCCCCTGCCTTTCTGTTCTGAAAGTTAAGTCCAATTTTTTATTGCATTACTCTCAGCTTTAGCCCTACAAGTTCAGCCAGCCGCACCAATACTGATTATGTCTCCTGTGAGAATCCAAGAACCAATCTTTGGTTTAACATTTCAAATTACTATCTTAGTCCGGGAGAAGAGCTTGGCCATCAAAATTGACCGTGGTCTTGTCCAACAGGGTGAGGAGCTTTAGTCAGCCTGACCCCTAGAAGTCATTTGTGTCTCTGTAGGGCAGCATGCTGTTGTCACCTCTCAAGTTAAGTAACATTTCTTTTGTCAGGGCTGAAGTTCCCACTCATTCTATATTCATGAAGAGGAAAAGAGTCAAGTCAGTGCAGCTTGTAACATTGCAGGGTGTTGTTGACATTTCAGTGCTAATTTCGGGGTCTGAAAAATGGCAAGTTACTGGGGTAAGTGGGAATCTAATGAGGATGTTGCTGTTTGGAAAATAAGTAAGACATGCCGACTGGAAGAGGCCAGTGAGTTATGATTCTGATGCTGATCAGATGTGAAACCTTATCTCTTCTCATTAGCCTGCCAGCATTACTCTCTGTGGCACCAGATACAGATAGTCCTCTCTAAGCTCAGCTATCAGCACACATAGGAGTGTTGATAGTTGAGCTCTGTGTGAGTGTGTGTACAGACAATAAACAGGAGCGAGCATGGGAGCTCGTGGACAGTGTGTGTGCTATTGTAACACACTTCTATCCCTTCTGACACACAGTTCAATGAGTTCCCTCTCACAGTGGATTGATAGTCGTGGCGGTGTCTGGAGAGGCTGAACAGATAGCCGTGGTAACCACATCTGTCAGATCGGCAAATACGGCAAGTTTATCAGGTGAAGATTGACTCTAGACGAAAGACTCATACATTGGAGTCCTGTGCTCCAGCCTCCACTAAAAAGGCCCAGAGGCAAGGCCTAATGGATATGACGTCAATATGAAGAGGGAGGAGGTGGGCCATTAAAAAGAGCATCAGAGCAATAAAAGTGGCCACTTGTGTGTCTTTGTCGGTCTCTTTGTGTGTGCGTGGGAGGGCATGTGGATGCTGGGTATTTTTGCATGAATACTCAATACAAATGGCTACACAAAATTGGTTAAGGGGTATTTTGGGGCATATTGTTAAGGAATAAGAAGGAGAAAGGTTGGGGGGAAAAAATTTTGGCGAGAACATCATCTTTGTGTATCTCTGGCAGGTGTCTGTGGGCTGAAAGAGGATCCACACATGCGTATGAATAATAAAACAGACATGTGCCGCACACTCTCTCACACAGGCAAAAGCAAATGCAAACGCACTTAAATGCGCCTGCATATTTTTCCGCTCGGCTTGCGGATGAAGAGAGCTTTTGCATGGAGTGTTCCTAGGGAATGGGAAGGTTGTAATGAGGGTGGATGCATAGTACTGATGGGGCACGATATTTGCAACACAGCACCGAGCTGCATATGTAGAGATATAAGGTGTTTTCAAAGCCCTCTGGATCCTGACACTGCATTATTGTGTGTGTGTGTGTGTGTGTGTTGTTTATGAAGAGGCTGTACACGTCATTTGTGTGGGAGAGTTGTGGGGGCTTCTCTCTGAAACCAAAGAGAGCTAATGAATTCAGCTTACCCAGCATCCCCTGCTGCCTAGCGACCTCACCTCTCAATCACTCTCAATGGGCACCCTTTATTTATAGAGCCATTATTTTTAGCCCTCTATAATTTCAGCTGTCGGCCTCTTGAAGAATTAGTAGAGAGAACATTGGAGGGATGGATGGAGATGGAAGATAAAGGGAAAAGACTAAAAAAAAAAATCCAGTGAAGTAAATGAATGTTTGTAGTCGTAAAAGTTTTTTTTAGTTTTTTTTTTCACAGCCTGGTTCTTTTTTTGATCAAATGTTAAAACATTTGACTTAACTTGATATCAAAAACCTCTGAAAGCAACATGAGTGTATCTGATTGAAGAATCACAAATGATGCAAGATTCAATGACAGGGAAACTGATTCATAGAAGGCATAAACTTAAAGCTGATGTCTTTTTACCATTTTAATAAGAAAAAGAAAAGCACCACCAAGTCAGAGTTTAGGCAAACCAAGGAAGTTTAGCCCTCAAACAACTCTTATCTCTCTCAGCCCATCAGGTCTTTGGCTTGTTTACAGTCGTCGTTGACAAAGGCCAGAGGACTCAGTTCTCAAAACTTTATTGATACTCTGACTCATCAAAGCTAAAACCTTAATATGATAGCAAAGTGTTTTCAAGTAGTTCCTCCATTTGTACTTTAATTAAAAAAAAGACTACTGGTAACAGCAATGGTGAAAGTCAAGCCGAGGTCAGTTAGATCAAGAAAACTTTCCTGTGGATTAGATCAAGAAAACTTTCCTGTGGAATTACTTTATTGTCCCTCTGATCCTTTAATGATCCTTTAGTGTCGGATAAATGTGGTGGAGGAGGGAAACATCGAAAACATGCAGGGCAGTGGGTCATGAAGACTGGAATTGAGAAACACTACATTAGAAGGTGGTGGGTTGAGACAGAAACTGAAATGGATGCAGATGAACTTACTGTCATACAACCAAGTGATACTAGAGAGTGAGTGCTGTAACATGGCCATTTACTCAATATTGAAAGCCTGAGTATTCCCACTCTGAAGATTTGATCATTTGGGCATGATCAGAGTGGGAAAACTATGCAAAACTGTTATCTAACTGGTATATCGCAGAAGGTGAGACTTAAATCCACAGAAATATAGGTTTGCTTGCTCTTTAACTGTCTGTCTGCTTTCTAACTACCGTAATCTGACCTGAACTGTTAGACCCCAGCCCCAAGGCAGAACCAGAGAAAAAGAACAACAGACTTGGCTGGGCTTTACTTGGCCATCTGTTCCTGTGGATGTGGTCAGTCTGAACTAGACCCTGCTGTATGTCTTGCACACACAGAGACGCACAGATAAACAATCCCTTTGCCTTTCTGTCGGTTTTTCCATGTATGGTATTTCATCACGCCTCAAGCATTTGGCTGCCCAGCCTGTTGTGTCCAGTGGTCACGTGTCAGAACTTCTGTGCAAAGGGTTTGTGGTTTCAGGGAGGGAAAAAAAGGGGGAAGGCGCTGGTGATGAGGTGGCTGTTGGGGAGGGCGCATATCGATTCATACCCACTAGCAACGCGCCAAGGAGCTGCTTTCATAATCCTCCCTCTTAAATAATTCAGCACTCACCCTCAAAATTTCCTCAGAACCTACATATAGAGAATCTCCCCCACAGCAGCAGCATTGTGAGGAGAGTGTACATTCTGGAGAGGGAGGTGATGATGAGGCAGCAGATGAGTGAGCAGGTGGAGGATAGTTGCTTGATGATACCGTGTCAGAAACCAAAATCAACTATCACAGGCCACTTATGCAGCTATAACACAGACATCTGTTAGACATTGCAGCACACAAGCTCTGTGGCTTTAGGCTGTGAAAGAGTGGTATGTTTTTATATTTTTTTGCATTTTCTTAAGAGTGCCATGATTGTCTTACTGTTACAGTTTCTGTTTTTTCTGTGGTGCGCTTGGTTTTGGTGCGTGTGGCACTTCAAGGCCACTGTACTTGTGGCCATATACAAGTAACTTGTGTCTTTGGGAGTCTCCTGATTTATTTAGCTGTTGCCAGGAGACAACGCTCTCGATCCTCTGCCGGAAAGAGATGGCCGTGTCCAAACATGAGAACCAAACACAGGATCAAGAGGTCCCTCAGAGGCAGCCATGAGAGAGATTCCCTACATATCAGTGGGAGATGTCTCCCGTGGATATGATGATCTCATACAGTATCTTTGGGGCAGTTTTATCAGGAGTAAAGGGAAGGAAGAAGAAGAAATAGTGCCTTCTGACCACCCAAAGTTAGAGTCTGAGTGAGACTCGCTATTTGATCAATTACTGACTTATTGAAAAATCCACCTTTAGGTTTCAGATTGGTTGTTATTTATAGAAACACTTAAATGGGGTTTAGCAGGTTGCTGAACGTACAGCCTACAGATGACACACACCAGGGAGTCATATTGCAACAGGAAATTCTTTTGTTTTCAGTCAAATGCTTTAGAAATCCTTAACAATCATTTGACAGTTTGCAGTTTTGTAGTATACAGCGAGAGCCTCAGCAGCCCCATGAGAGACTTTGAGAGACATTCATATTTGTGCAAAGTTTTCTCTCTCTCTCAATCAATAACGGTTCTCTCTGATGACACATATATACGCCTGACAATGGTTCAGAGGGAAATTCAAGCAAGAAGCAAATATTAAAAATCAGAATATTTTAGCGTTGCTTTACAAATACATTGCACTGAGCTATTACACATATGGGCACAAGAGGGCTTTTTTTCCATTCTAATCGTCATAGTTTTACTAAAGTCAAGTAATATTTGACTAAACAAATGCTGGTCAGTGCTCTGAATAAGTACGCGCCACTCAAACAGCTGATGGTCTTTTCCACAGAAGTATTAACTCACCTCCTTTTCCTATGAGTAATGCAGAAAATAAAGTACACCCATTTTGCCTCACTAACAGAACTCATTTCTCACTAAGAAACACAGCAGATATTGTGTGTGTTAAAGGAAATGTATTACTTGTTTCACACATTGCTATCTGGGTGTCCGACTTTATCCTCATGGGCATTAACTGTTCTCGAGACAGTTTTGCCTGTGCCTTGTATCTTGCTAATTCTACTACCCTAAATTTAGCCTGTTTCCCTGTATCATGCTGAGACATCCAGGTGAAAGGAAAGGAATTGCATGTGATAAGAATATCTTGGGCTCCTACAACCTCCTTTGCTCCCTCGCTGTCCTTGGCTGAAATGCTTAAAGATTGCCTTGCTGCTGACGTGACGCAGTTTGAAACACTGACAGCTGTCAGCCTCAGTGTTGCAGAAATGTCTTTATAGGCGGCGACTCAGACAGTGAGAAAATATGGGAGAGTGTCAGCTTAGATAATAATGCAGCGCAAGTTCTGGCAATTTTTTGTCATTCTCCACCTTCTATCTGTGTACTTTTGGAACACAGTGGGATCCTGTGTTACAAAATGGCGTGGTTCAGTGGCTTTGATATCACTGACGGGGCTTTGATTTCTTTGTTGAAACTATTATCTGGAGCATTATTTATTGAATAGGAGGTTACTGTCATCTGGCTATTGCAAATATGCTTTCACAAAAGCTTCGATAAGGTTCTGTTAGAGTAGCTCTTTTTACACTTTGGTTGAGACAAATTGCATACTTTATAACCTATTCATATGTTAGCCTTGGAGGAGCTGCTCTCAGAAAGAGCAGTGCTGGGGCAGAGACGATGCAGCCTCTAAATAAGGCATTATCTGTCTTTATGTTACCAATACTTTAAGAAGAATGAATGAACAAACACGTACTATTGCTCTGTTAGCACATAGCTACTGTTATGTGGCTACTTGCAGCTATAGGAGAGCTAATGGAGGGAATTTTACACACACCTCTACCGGGACGACTTCATCGACTGCAGCACAGCTCATTCTCTCCGGTAAGAACCTTACCACTATACTCAAAGTCGTCGTTCACATTGTCAAAATTTGATAAATATCCTGCCATGTTGCACAAAACTAGCACAGACTGTCACAGAGCAAGGAGTAAATAAACTGTGCTCCAGGGGGGGCGTGTGGATGAAGTGGTCCCAGTAGAGTGCCTGTGTAGAAATCCCTCCGTTAGCTCTCCTATAGCCGCAAGTAGCCACATAACAGCACCTATGAGCTAACAGAGTGATAGTACATGTTCGTTCATTCATTCTTCTTAAAGTATTGGTGAAATAAAGACAGATAATGCCTTATTTAGAGGCTGCATTTTGCCCCATTCACTCCGTTATATGGATCTCGAGTTATCTAAATAGCTTCCGAAGGATGCCGACTTTCGCCAAACTGTTCTTGGTGAGTAGATAAACGTATTTCATGCCAGAAATAACGTCTAAGTTTAAAAATACCAGAGTTCCCCTTTAAATGAAAGACTGACTCTCTGTTTCAGATGAAATTTGGAATAAGTTTTACCTAACATATCAAGTCAAATACATTTGAATTTCTATTGCAAGTTGAAATTAAGTGCAAGAAAATAAATGGAAATAAAAGTATGAATCTGTGACTCATTTCAAGTCATGAAAAGCTGCAATGTCCAAATTACATCTATACAGAGTTATTTCTGGCCTTCATTGTCCTGCAGCCCTGTTCTAACAAAGAAATAATAACCAAATAATTGGACATCTGTTGAGTGGGTGAATGTTCTGAAATGTGCACTGCCTCCGAAAATGTAAAAACCTGATAGCTATCAGAGAACTAATATCGAACTAATATTGTGCAATCTTGAAACACGCTGTTTCTTTTAGAACACTGTCAGTCTGGAGATGTTTGCATTGTTACAGATTATGTGATTAAGAAGAATCCCCGCCTGAAGTGTTTTTATTTGGCCCTCCTCTGCAGTATGGTAGCTTCTTTGTGAGGCAAATGCACATTTATTTAGGTGCACTTTGCACCAACAAGAAGACAGCGACCTTGGCTTATCAGCTGATACAATGTGTATACAGAGATAAAAAAATCAACCCTGACCGTGTATGTTAAGTGTAAAATAATTCAAGCCTGCTTGACAGTTGGTATGAGCTGTTTGTGCTCATATGCTGTGTTTGGTTTTCACCAAATGTGTTGCTGTGCTCAGTGACCAAACATCTCTAGTTTCATCTCATCTGTCCAACGGACATTGTTCCAGAAGTGTTGTTGTATATGTGTATATTAGCCCCTTTGCTAACCTCAGCCGTGCAGCTGGTCATTGAACGGTCTGACCTTGAGGTGAACTTACTGGAGGGAACATTCTTACTCACCGTAGAGTGAAGGACTCCAAATTCTTCTGAAATGACCTTATAACCATTACCAGACTGACGGGCAGCAATGACTGCTTCTCTGAAATCGTTGCTGATGTCTTTCCTCCCTGATGTTGTGTTAACACACACCTGAAAGCTCCAGAGCAGCAAACTTGACAAAAATCACCTGCTTTTATAAACGCAGTCACGCTTGCCAATGATCAATTAATTAAGTGCATTTGATTAGCAGCACCTGGCTGCTACTTACCCTCTTATCCTATGGAGGCAGTGTGAACTAGTCCATCGAGCCTTGTATCATATGTGTCCCTCTTGAGAAGAGCATCCTGATGGGATTTAAAAAACAGGAAACTGGAAGGATGACTTATATCTTCCATCTTGTCCTAAAAAAAAATCAAACTCTTTCCCTTGAGACTCTGACTTCCTTTGTCTTTAGCTTTGCATCCGACCCCCCACTGTCATGCCTCTCCTTCACTCTGTCAAAGCAGCAAAGTAAGTAAATAGTGCACAGAGTGAGCACAGCTTGATTAAACCTGCACTTTAAACAGGGCCTTCACTGATGACTCATCTACTGATTTTTTGAAAACCTTTCCATTAAATCAACCACATTTCTTGTGTTTTGGATTTTAATTTAAACCACCCTACATGCCCCTGGGTTTTTAGGAGAGAAAAAACTATTCTTATCTCGTATCCACATGCTCAAATACTAGAGCTGATCATTGTAATCTATCAAAAGGTTTCAGTCCTTAATTAATGCTTTTACCTGCATGTAAACACACTGAACAACTCCCTGCGAACTCCCTTCAAGGTGTGATATTATAAATAAGTCATGGGTGTGATGCAGTTTTTGTTTCTGTCATGGACTGAGTTCTTTTCTTGAGGCTTCATGTTTTGCATGTTTACTCAGCTTTATCAGCTCCCTGCTGTCAGCTAGACTGATAACAACACTACAGACACACACATCGTCACACACGCATTTCATCTCCTCAGACATTGTTATTTTACCCCTCCTCTATTCTGTCAGGCATAATGGAAGTATAAGCTTGTAAAGAGGTGCTTATGGGTGTGCAAGGGCAGTGTCTGCCTCAGTTTCAGAGGGAAATGACAAGGTTATTTTTGACAAATCTGCCCCTAGAATTATAAATCAAAATCCTAAACACAAGAAACGTGGTAGATTTAATAGAAGGGTTAGGGTTAAGTTATGCTTCCTAAAAGAAGTCGATGAGTCATCAGTGAAGGCCCTGTGTAAAAGTGCTATGTCATCCTGGAATGGGTCCAGAAATGTCTGAGTCAGAGGGGAGCTCAGAGCAAGATATTACAGATCGTATCCGCACATAAAAAAGTCCAGAAGAAGAAGCAGGGACTTTTGGTTTGGTTGCTGAAGACTGGCAGGGTTGATGCCACAGCCAAGAAGCTTGCCAGATTGCAGCAGATTGAGTTACTCCCATTGTGTATTTCTTATTGTTCATATTTTATTGCATGTGATGTGATTTCCTGACAGAATAGACAAGTTGACCTTATTTAGGGAGGCAACTGGACCGTGGCAGCATCACATTCTCCTATAGAGGCTCAGCTGTTTTTTGCATTTCCTGCAATAGATATACATTCATGCAAAGTTAAAAGTTTCCATCTCACTGTATTTCCTCTTCTGCTGTGTGCTGTGTGCTGTATGATTTAACTCATTTACAGATCTTTTCAAATAAATTCAGAGTTTATTCAGATAAGTTTGGACTTGTCTCGTCTTAATTGAACATCAGAGAATTGATCATAAGTTAAAAGAAAGTGTGTTAGCAGAGTGACGTCGTTCCACCTCACAAACACTCACTCACTTTCTTTGTTGCTCCCTTGTATCAGCATTGAAAGAAAATCCTGCTCTCTTCCAGTCTGTATTGTGTATTTTTCTGTGTCTGTCAAACTGTCTTGTCTTGTCTCCTAGCCAGTCTTTCTCTCACACATTCACCAGCACAGCACCAGCTCATTCCGTCACTGTCAAGTCAGCACAGGTTATCCTCCATCATGCTCAAGAAAAATGGAATCTGCTCTTTTGATTCCTCTCCTCAGTCTTTTGTCTTTCCTCTACTCACAGCTTCCTTCTCTCGCTCTTTTTTTCACACCTTATCTGCCCTGTCCTCTTTCTATCTGAACAGCCTGGCGACAGAGCCTGTCGATATGGAATTCGCCCCACCAGCTGGAGGCGATGCTCAGCGCAGGCCGCTTGTGCCTGTCGCAGCCTGCCCATCACACGGCGCTTTACACCACACCATAACCGCCAACTTCAGCGCATACCTGAAGAAAGACTGTACTGAAGCAACTCTTTATCGCTTATCCTGTGACGTTTCAGTGGAAATGTGATGAAATCATAAAGAGAGATCTGAGGGTGAAATGGATGTTGGCGGCAGAGGTGGGGGAAGGGTTGTTTTTGGAAAATAGCATCATGAAATAAAGTATAACATTGGAATGATAAATCTGGAAGGCAAAAACAGCAAGCAACGGAAGCTAGGTGGCATGATAAGATAAAGAGACGGAGACAGTTCTATATTACTCTGTAATAGATGGTTTGTTGGGCTATGCCACAACGGGGGTTATTAAAGTCAAATAAACAAGTACAGTCATGTTTTGTGCTTTCACATCGTGGGATCTGCATCGTACAGAGGCCCAGCACAAAACAGCCTCCACTGTGCTGTTTACAGAAAGAAAACTGAAACTCGAGAAGCAAAACAAGGAGCAGGAGAGGCAAAGATCTGAGGGGGGAGAAATTGAAGCACGGTAAAAGCAAACAGCGACAGAGGGATGGATTGTAGAGGCTTGGCTGCCAAGACAGAAATTTGCACAGCTTTAAGTAGTTGCAGCACTCTATTGCTCTGATGGGAGAATCTCAACTGCTTGTTATTGCAGAGGGCTCTTGGTAAAAAGGCTTTTGTGTCAGCACATTCACAGACACACGCAGTGGTGAGCAGTCTTTCATTGTCCTGAGCAGCAACTCTAGGCTATTAGACTTAACTGCTGACCTGTAGGAACAAGCATCGACAGCCATCTCACTCCCACCCTCTGTTTACGCTTGGTGAGACATATTACGCCCACATTCAAATGACTGTGTTTCTGTACTGTTATTTGTGACTGTAAATGATTTTGCATGACATTAAACTTGAGAAATGCTTCACATTCAGGTTTGAAAAAAAATAAAAAAAAGCTTAAAGGTTGAGCACATGTGCAGATGCAGTGGCTGAATGCGAAGACAACGTCTTTGTTTTCCAATGAAGTGGCTCACTAGGCAGTCGCTGGCTGCTGCTGAGTCACTTTATTTCAATTCAGAGCAAGCAAGCAGCCAGCCGGCCTCTCCTCTCAGCCCTGCTGCGGCAAAATGGGGTCCACACCTTGACAGGATAATAACAGTGGCCATGTAGAATATCAAGCATAAGTGTGTCGCTCTTCTGTCATTTAACAAAGGTTTACCCAGATGACATTTTCTTTGTGTGATGTGAAAGACGAGGTTGATTTTGATGAAGGCGTTTGAAAGGTCACGTGCAAACTGGGTCATGTTATAAGCCGACTTTCACACTTCTCTGCCAAGTTACATGTTGAAACAGATGCAGCATCTGATGTATTGGAGAGAGTAAACCTTTGGGGTTTGTCTTTGTCCCTTTCTTGTTTTATTCTAATGAGTCAACGTTTGACTGTGCATTTTCATTCACCACAGAGTGGAGGAGGATGAAGACGAGCTTCCAGAGCACCTTTCTTCTGAGGTAAAAATTAAAATCTCTCTTTTTTTTTTTTTTTTAATTCATCCATTGGATTTTTGTCCTTTCTGGCACTCAGTTTGCTCTTTATTCCAAAGTCGATAGTACTACAGTTTTTATTTTTTATACTTGTAGTGTTTCTTCAGCTTCCATCTATGGAGGTATGCAGTTAATATTAGGCAGCTCTGTTCAGCAAAGGCAAAGAAAGACTTGCCTAAAGTGTCACTGAATGAAACCATCAGACACATTGCAAAATCGTGTTTTAAAAATGACTTCATGAAACATTTTGATGTAGAAAACGCAAGTAAACATCTGTCTATTTGGTCCTATCCTGATGCCATAATGTTGAATCAGGCAGCTTTACGATCACTGCAAGAATGTTGCTGCCTGCAATGCACACTGTTGTTCCACACATGCTACTCTTCAGTCCCATTTAGAGTCTATAGAATTAGTGCTACTGCATATTTACGCACTTGAACTTTAACATGATTGCAATCAGTAGCTCTAATGGTAATGAGTTCGTCATGATTTGATTTGTATTTGAGTTGGATATGACCAGAAACTATACGATGACATCAATGTTGAGTGTGTGAAACAAGTAGAGATTGTACAATTAAACTTATCTTTGCCATCAATACTTGATATGAGCACCTTTAGTCTTCAACACAGCCTGAACCTCTCTTTTCCAGGCTTCTTGAAGGACATCCCAAAGCTCTTCTTTGGATGTTGGCTGCCTTTTGTTTTGTTCTCTGTCAAGATGATCCCACACTGCTTCAGCAATGTTGAGCTCCAGGCTCTTGGGAGGATCCATCACTCCATAAGACCCGTTGCCATTGATTTTCAGTCCAGGTCTTGTTTCAATTGGCTCAGCTTTGTCTCCCTTAAGAATGGATTTTCGACAGCCACCCTTCCATGAAGACCATTTCTGATGAGGCTTCAGCAAACAGTAGATGGATGAATTGAAAGAACAGATGCATTTCTCAGGTCCTGTGTCAGGTCTTTGCTGGATGCTGTTTTCAGCTGATAGCTCTGCAGGAATACTATTCTGTGTCTGTCAAACTGTGGTATCATTTCATTAAATGATACTAAAGAAACGGGAACAAAGATATGTCTCTGTGACAGGCTGCTAGTAGCATAGTTGTCTGTTATGTGTCGACACAACACAGGTTCATCCAGTTGAGTTTGGTTAATTTTCTGTGCTTGAATGATTCATAGGTCAGTGTTAAGAGGTTTAACAAGCAAAAGATAACCAAACAACATGTTTCTCTGAAAATGGCCATGTACCGCAACTCTGGCAGACCTTCAGAAAGTTTTGAGAACTACTGCTCAATATCATTGACCGACTACAAAAATTCTCCCTTGAAGCAAAATTCTAAGAAATGAGAGGTGAATCAAAACTTCTCCGCAGAACTGAATAATACCATAACATTAGTATATACAAACTAAAAAACAAAGTTTTAGACGGCCATAGCAGATTGGGTCCAACAGCTTCCATTATTCACCAAGCCACACCAATGTAGACTAACTATTGTTACCTGTGGTGCATGTATGAAGTACATTATGCTGAAAGCTTTCAGTGACAATGCCCCTTCTGTTGGTTATGATCTGTTACCAAAGAGATGCTATGTGGCTGTCCTAAAAAGCTTCTGATGTCGGTAAGTGTTCCCTCCAACACTTTTCTTTTTTGTGCATTCTTTTTTGTACCCAGTATTACAGGGATTTCCTTACTTTCCGACATACTGTACTTATCAAGGATTTACAGTTCATCTTGCCATCATGTCCCCCAGCACAGCTTATGCTTTGCTCCTTCAATCATTTCTCTGCTGTTTCTTTTTATACCTCATGACATCGAAGTCGAGAGAAGTTCAAAATGAGGAAATGCATTTTTTTTTGCTTCCTGCTATGCATCAATCTCTACCACATCCTTGCCAGCTCATCTGAGTCTCTGTTGTTGTGCAGGCAAGTTGATCTCTCCACACCCCTTCCACCCTACCATCACTGCTTCCCAGCAGTTCTCCATCCCCTCTCTTTCATCTTATCCATCAAATGGACTCTTATCTGCATGCTGTGAATGGATGAAGTCGCAGGTCGCGTTTCGCAAGCATTGAGAGACCGAATAGACAGTAGATATGGATCCCACCAGAGACTTCAGGCACAGCTCCAGAGCTCTTTGTTATGTAGATGCATGAATGTAACCTTGCCAGGGTGCGAGTCCATCCAGTGACATCTGGGGGAGTGGTCTTACTGTTAGTGGGAATGGATGTCTGGGGAGTTTTTGGGACCAGGATTTTCCTATATGAACTATAGGGCTAAGATTCCACTGGTTAAAAGCCGAGGTCATTGATGGCCCCACAGGCCATCCAGGGCTGCAGGTTTCCATTCCTTCCATAAGGCGGTGTATATTTAACCTCAGAGGGCTTTTGTGTGTTAAAGAGTAACAGTGGTTTTCTCATGGGTTACAGGTTGCCACAGGGAGGCCAGACACAACAGAAGGCCTGTGGCACAGTCTGGACTACAAGTATCCTTTCACTGCTTGTTTTTCTTCAGAGCACTCCCACATCTGTTTGCACTCACAGTGGTTAATGCACTGGTCAGTGGAGTGGTATGACATGGTGAGTTCAAGAGAAAATAGTACTTAATGTCAGTGACCGGGGTGAAATACCCTTATGTGTCTCAGGATGGTGGAACAAACAGGAAGTCTATGAAGCCCTTTTCTTTTAACAAGACAAAGACCTGAACCACACTGCAAAGAAAACACAGGAGTTGCTTCAAAAAGCAAAAACAAGAAAGTAGTGAGAAGCTCAGAAAGTATCAAATCATTGCTGTCGATATTGGTGTTGACTAAAGAGTGAAGAGAGGTTTCTGGAAGCAGATCATTTAGTGAGTTCAGCTGGTGGTACGAACAGTGCTGACCTACTCACAAGAGATGCATTAGCTTTAAGCTAATCTAATTCTACCACTTATTGGTCTCATGACTTGGCCCAATGTTTATTAGAGAGCACATCCTTTTAACTGTTTGGACTAAAAGAAAATTAGACACAAGCTTCTGAATGAACTGACATGCATTCCAACAACTAATTTAATGCATGAATAGGTTATCGTTAAAACGTTTCTATGCATGCAAAGTGAACATGTTGCGTCCTTGTTTTTGGTATAAATCTTTGTCGTTACTCTCTGTCTCTTTGCAGCTGTTTTGCATTTCTTTGCAGCTGTTTTGCAGAGATTGTCTCTGTGAGTGTTGTGTTCATCTCTTTTAACTGTATCTTTTTCAGGTTGTTGTGTGGTTTTCTGGGTGTTTTGTTTCCTTGTGGTCTCTTGGTGCAAATTTGCTGTTGTTCTCTGACTCACTGTCTGATCATAATTTTCCTCCAGCTCTTGGCTGTTTTCAGTCTTATTGCACCTAGTTGCAGCCCTAGTTTGACTGTCTCCTTTCTCACCCTTTGTGCGTCACAGCAGTGGCTTTATAGTTTTCATCTCTGTTTGTGTCTTTATAGTCCGTTCAGACATTTCACATCTCTTTGTGTTCATTGCTGCTTATATTGTTGTGTCCTTAAACGTGTAGCAATGCGAAACGGATGCGTGGCTTCACACTGCTCATTTTCATACTCGCGCATCTCCATGTCCCCGTTACTGAAATGCCTTCTGATGATGTGATATTGTTGCCACTAACATTTTACACAGGATGCTGGAAGACAGATACACTCGACTGTCAAGTTCTGAAGCAACACTGCTCCATCATTTGCCGTAAACTCATATTTGAAACCTTAAACAAAGCAATTCCTGATTTCATTGTTTTAATTTTCTATTTAATGACAATGTTGCTGAATGCATTGAGATGTGACTGAACTGATGATGACACTTTTATACGCTGAAGACAGACAAGTGGTTTTTTTTGTTTGCTTGTTTTTTACAGTAAATCGTGTAATCTAGGAGAGTTAATTTGATTTATTGAAGCGTTGTCTAAATGCGATAAAAAATAATCATCTTATCTTGTCAAATACCTTCACAAGTAGTTATGCCACAGACTCCTCCGTGTCTCCTGAGACCGTCAGGAAGACAAAACATAGCAGCAAGAGCACTGCCAACATTCAGATTACATTTGTGTTTGTTGCAACACAGGAGTGATATATGTGTAACCATAGTAACCACACACTGTACTTTACCCTGTGGCTATAGTGTAAAGCCTACACAGTGGGTTCGTTTGCACATTTGACAGTGCATGTGCCTTCTATTTTCCAGTAAATAGCAAACAGAGCCAGAGTGAATGGGTGAGAGAAGGTGAGAACGGGATGAAAGGCTCAGTCCCAAGCCTTATTTCCTACTTTGAAGTTGACCTGTGTATCCATGCTGCCAGGTACTTTAGCTTCAATTTTGCTTCCAGGTGTCCACACACACTGCTGCTTTCTCTATAATTTCCCCACCAGCCAGACAGTAGGACTCATTAAAACAAACATTTCACTCCTAAGTACTCATTTTGACCAACATCAAAGCCTGTGTGATGTTTGCTGCTAAAGTGGTTTACTGGTTTGAATCTGGCATCATGGAGGCCACCCATACGTAAGAATACTAATGTTGATATATTACGTAGATGTGAGATGATTCAAGGGAGAGAGTAAGTCGGGCTCTCTAGCTTCCCGTTTTTGTTCTTGTTTTGTTCCGGTTGCACAGCTCGTTGGGCAGTGACTGCTGCTTTTAGACATGATCTATAGACTTAGATATGAATATAAAGATTCTGCTGGAATCCACTTACCTCAGGTTGGATAAAGACTGCAGGTGACTACCTGCACTTTATTGTTGAATTTACATCATTTACATAGCTTCAAATAATAACATGAGGGTAGTGTTTGGTGTGGGGTTGTGCCTCACATTTTTTTGTTTAGTCTTCCCCTAGCAAACTCAGAGTGACATCTTGTCTTTAGGATGTCAGTAAACAAATAGGAAACCTTTTAACTGTCGGGCCGATTGTCTCTCTGTTTCCAGTTTTTCATCTAGACTGCTAGCTACGTGGCTTAAGTGGGTAAGCTCTCAAACAGTAAATCCCTGAAAGAGAGATATTTAGACATGCTGGGTTAGAAAAAGACCGCAAATACATGCATAAGAAAAGCAGGTCAAGGAGAAACTAAAGACTTCAATAAATTAAATACTTAACACACCGCTGGGCAAGGCATCCAAAATGGTTCCTAATTAAATCCAAACTGAACTCTGAGCTTAGAAAAATGAACATGAAAGCTATAGCAGTGCAAGACTAACAGGAAACAAAACAAATCAGCAAGGATAACAAGAAGTGGGAAACCCAACACCTAAATACAGGGCAGGATCAACACACAGAGTGACTAAGTCATTTCAAAGTGAAATGGCAAGTAAAATCAACAAATAATTAAACTATTAAAACCCCAAAACCAAAAGACAGTGTCCAAAACCTTTTTTTTTTCCATTTCTTTTTGGATTGTATGTTTTCAATTAGCTGTGTACAGTGCTGAGATAAAAATCTTGAACCACTCCTCATTTCCTCATATTTTGCTTGCATGGACCCAGGCTTTTTTTGTAATCTTTTTAGCTGGTCTTCAGCGGATATAGTTCCCAAGGCTTTCTGAAGGTCTTTTTAAAGTTTTTCTTTACACACTGGCTGCTTTTTCCATTCATTTCCAGTCCAGTTGTTGTACCTGAGCAACATGTTTTTGTTTGTTTGTGAAGCCACCTACCACCAACCTTTGAAAAACTGTGAAAAAAAATCACTGTTGTGCCTCCACACTGCAGATAACCTCACAAATAATCCCATTTTACTCACAATAAAAGAAAAAAAAAAGCAGGAGTCGCTCAACACTCTTGCACAGTACTGTAAATATTGCTGTCCATCACCAAGAAATGTACTTATTGTACATATTTCCCAGAACAATAAACTGTTCGTTTGGTGTGACGTGTAATAAAAGTGCGTCAAACAGATTTTTCAGACTGGAAATCATCAGATTCTGTATGTTTTCATATACTTTTATATCCCTGCTCTGGCTTTAATCTTTACAAAGAAAATAATATCTGAAGCATAACTTCTATATTAAATTTTCTGTTGTTGGTTTATATACACGATAGCATGAAAAGTAACTTTTAAGTATGTCAAAACTGCACTGAATATGAGAGTAAAGTCAATGATCTCCGCCGCTGACAAAAGGTCAGGGAGGGGAGATGTGTGTGATGTGCAGGGTGGGAAGGATGCTTACTGCGATGGTGACTGAAACAGCAGTTTGGTTTCTACCCCACAGAACTACTCAGCAGCTTTTCCCCCACGCAAACGCATACACACACATAATGTGACACCAACGTAGATCAGAAAGCATCTCTGGCAGTTCTAATTACCTTCCCTGTCCAGGGTTATTTCATTATGGAACGGGAGGACACTGTGCAGACTCCTGCGAGTCCTGAGGAAGTCATTATTCTCTTCTTTTTTTAACCTCCTCCGCCCCCCGCCCTCTTTTTTCTTTCCTCATTTAAAACTTTTATAAATAAATCCTGCTAGCTGGCAGATTGGTGCCTGTAATTCCAACCTCTTGCATATTGCATAATACAGATAATAGAGCCAGAATGCAAGAACTGGAGCCAAATTAGATCATTTCCTTCTTTGTTGCGCAAATGCCAAGGTTTTTTTGTGTCTTTGCATGCTGCCTCGAAGTCACGTTATTTGCTATAAATTCAAAGGTACATTGTTGCTTTTGTTCTGAAAGGACAATACTGCTTAAGTGTGGTTTTGCCTTTTTTTTTCTTTTTTTTTCAAGAAGTCAGTCAAACAAAGTATGAAAAGTGGTCATTGATGAGAATTATTCAAACTCTTTCAGCTGAATATCACCATGTCATTTTTAAGAAGATGTGGAATCAAGTGTGTATCAGAATATGCTTTTATCAACCAACTGCACTGGGCCTGGCCTGATTAGATATGTTTGAGGGTATATAATAGGGTGTCATTTTTATCATTACATAGACAGGCATCTGTTGATTCGACTCTGTGATCATTTACATATGGCTTCTTTCTGCACCCACTCTCTCCAATGATATGAAATGTGCTTGACTGAAAGACTTAGAAAGAAATTTGTGATCTTGCCTCTGGTTTCAGCCTAACGCTTGACTGACCTGATTCCCTGAAACAAGATAACGACCCATTTGTATACTCATTTGTAATGAGTAAATTATTTTTTATCTCTCTCTCCCTAACCTTCTGCCACTCAGCTTTTTTCACAGCTTTCCCTCCTGAAAGGTCTCTCATTGGCATCTTAAGTTTTACTTAAGATGTTTTCACAGTAGACAAGTTGTAGTATATCTATATTTGACATGCCAACAGTTTAGTAATCTGCAACAAAAATAGCACAAGAACCTACAGCTTCAATGACAGTTCTATGGAGTCTTGGAAAAAGGCAGGAAACGACCCCATAAAGGAAATAGTCTTAATTGACTATATAATTCAATAGCTTAATCATTTAATGTCCATACTAGGAAAAAGCACAATGGGAAAAACTTTGTTGGCATTTCATCTTGAAAAGAGTAACTGTTTTAAGTAAATGGTTGAGATGCAATTTAAAAGTAAAAGTATCAAGATCTGAACAAAACTAATGGCAAAATATACATTCACTTTCAGCAGTACATGCCTAAATCAATTGGTAGAGATGGGTCGCGTTGGTTCACTTCAACAAATTTTGAATAACACGCATGACAGCCTCTTAAAGATATGCTTAAAGATAAGACATTGTTTACTTCCCCATCTCCATGTCTGTGTGCCTAACTCACTGATGCAAGTCACTACTTTGGTGTAATTCAGACTCCCAACGTGTGCTGCTAAAACAGAGATCACTCTCCACCCACAATACTTACGCTTTTCCAAGGATATACAGATGTTAGACACTGATCTTCTGAACCCTTGAGAGGTTTCTGAAATAATAAATAAAGCTGTACAGTTGCTCATTTTTAACAAAAAAAAAAAGGTTTGGGTGTATTATAATGTCTACAACTTTGACTTGGTGCCTCAACAAGGATTCAGATATCTGAAGCCCCTGCTAACACATTGCGGCCCTCCCTTGACTGACTCGTTACCGGAGTGTTGTGGTGTATTTGCAAGAGTGTTCGGTACCCCTCGTGTGCAGGAGGTAAGACTTCCCTTATGCTACCACACACAGAGAATAAAAGGAACATTAGATTAATCGATAACTATTTGCAGCTTGCCGTTCAGGACGAACAGCAGCTTTGCGAGACTGAACCCGATGATTCCATCTTCAGTTTGGAGAAAGCGGAGCGTTCATCAACAGGAGGCGACTCTGCATCAGAGCACTGCGAGGACCTGTTGAAAGGAGACTTGGGCCTTGGCACTGGTCCAGCTCTCACTGTGGAGGCCTGAATCTCCTGGGAACTCCTCTAACCCCCTCTTATCATCCTCTGCCACCGTGAGGCTTACGCCCCACCTCCCACAGAGAATGGGGTCACTAGTCGGGCCATCTGAAAGCAATCGAGCGAGAGTTAGAGTTACTGTGAATCCCAAAAGGTCACACAACCCCCGTGTGCTGACATGCATGAAAAGGAGTACTCCTACTGGAAAGAAAAAATAAATTACAGAGGTCATTGCTCTTCCTGCCGCTATGTTGTTGATGTCTTGGCTTGCTTTGCTCCAGTTGCCTGGAATTTAATTGCTCAAATTGAGAACACTGAGTTAGGAGTAGTTTTGATCAAACAGCCAAATCAAAACACAGCAGTACGTGTAAAAATGTAAAATGTTATGTCACACATTGCTAACATGCAGAGCAGCTTCACCCTACTTGGTTACATAATGTGTCAGTTGAAGCTTTAAGGGGACTTGCGCATCTGCATATACTGTAATTGAATGCTACAGTATTCCCCATAATCAGCTGCAATGATATTTTCGTGCCTGCTTTGCTTCACTCTTCCCCAACCCCTTATTAAGCTTTGATTGCACTGTTTTGTGCCACAGTCCTCTTAACTGATCCAAATGTATTACGCTGAATTTGTTTTTCCCTCATCCCCCTGTACGTCTTGCTTACCATTCTGCGGCACGTCACAATATTTCCAATTGCTTAAGTATAGTGACAGCATTTGGATAAGAGACTATTAGCGAGAGAGGTTTCCTCTGAGCCTGTTTGATTAGAAGTTGCAGTTTCTGTGTGTCATTTTAAATCTCACTGCCCCGTTTTCCTTGAGTGAAGCAGAACATTGTGTACAGTGCAAACAGAAACTGCGAGGTTTAGGCTTTGTGAATATGCAGATGGATTCTCTTGCGCTAATATAGCCACTATCCTTGAAATGGGAGCTTTCCTTTTCATCAGCGCATGGTTGCATTTTCGGAATGTTTCAGTTCACAGTTGCTGCAAATACACACATTGTATTCTGCTTTGTTTGCCTTGATGTTTGAGTGCAGTTCTGTTCTTAGCAACAGGACTGTCATCACCACATCCTAGATGTAGATCCTTAATGGAACAGCCCATTCCAAAAAGAAGTACTGGCTAATTTTGTATTTTGTATTGTGGAATATTACTTGTTCTCATGTGAAATCTCTATATTTACTTTGCAGTGCACAATGGTGAGCAAATCAAAACGTCCTTTTAATACCCAAGCTTAAGCTTTCTTTGCATTTTTTTTTATTTCTCTTGACTATTCGAGATGAGCGGGAACTGATAAATAGTCACCTTAAACATTAGCTTTGAATGGGAAGTAGTTTTGAGAAAAAATTGTTTCGGACCCTCCATCCTCCTGTGAGGTTTACCATCACTTCCCACATTTGTGAGTTACTTTCAGTTTTTGTTGTTGAAGTGCTCACTGATGTAGTCCTTCCAGCACAGCATTCGTCTCTGCTCTGGCAGACCAAGCCGATCACAACAATGTTTTACAACTTCTTGGTTTAACCCTGCCCTTGAAGAAAGACTCGCTGCCCATCAAGCTTTTCAAATGTAAATTTGGGGAACTGGAGCAGAACAAGTCAAATGTAGTTTACTGAAGTGAGATCAAGTGTGACTGTTTTTTTCTTCTTAAATGTCTCTAACTTATACTTTTTAGTTTAATATTAAAGAGATTTAATCTTGGAGTACTTCTTTTGTTGCATTTGTCTGAGACTATCCAATGTTGAACTGTCACCAAACTGAATATGAAAGTACCGACTCAGTGTTATGAAGCAATGTTTTTTACGGACTGTCATTGAAGTTCTTTTTCTTTTTATCTCGGAGGCATACAAGCATACTTGTGCAGATTTCTGCCGATAATTTCGACTGATCTGCACCGAGTGATCACCTTTAACAGTCTGACAGCAAAAACAGCAGGTTGCCAGGAAGTATAAAGTCTAAATGGCCTGCAGAGTTACAAATGTAACCCATAATAATTATTCTTTCCTACGGCAAAAAATGTTCCCGAACTGCTTAAAATCCCTCTTTTTTTGCGACCACTGTTTTTTTTTCTCATGCCTCTCTACAACAACATGCATATTTGCATAAAGCATGTCCGGTGGCTAATTTGGAATGCGTCAAACAAAGAATGAGCAGCTGCCCTGTTCGGCTGACCAATCCGAGCACACTTAGCATTTTAAGAGGGGGGTGTTTAGAGAGACGGCGGCTGAAACAAAGCCTTTCAAACAAAAAGTGGTACGCTGTGCCGCATCAACATATTGTTCTTTGAACTTTAAAGCGCGAACGCCTGTTCTTGCAAAACGGCTGAAATAGAACGCAGGCTCTCGCGTTCTGTTGACCAAACCTCACAGGTAACCTTTAGGTTGTGTAGCAAATAGCACCGCATGTGTTGAAACACAGAGGTGCATGTGTGGGTGTCGTCACTGAAACAGCTCACAAAACATGCAGGCTAAACCTGCAATTACAAAAAAGGAGGATGCCACTAAAATAATGAATATAACAGTTTAATTGACCCTAATTTTAACACGTGATTCACACCTCGTGCTTTTTGGAAACCGACGGTTTGAAAAAGTATCTCCTTGTGTTGCTCAACAATGATGCACGAACCGCCTTGTTTACTGTGAACTTTACTCAATGTAGTGTTCTCAGATCATGGGTTTTTCATAAGAACAAGCAATTGTAAACATTTCGAATGGGAGAACAGACTGCTCACACTGACACTGACAGAGACTTTCTAGACAATGTCCACAGGGTGTGATATTATCCCACAAGGAATCTGTGACCAAAAAAAATGGATAAAAGAATACAACCCCCCCCCCCTTCCATCTCTGACTTGAACCAGATCCTAAAAATAAACATTAGTGAGTTGTTTTTGTTTGCTTTTATCCACTATTTTCACTTTTACAGACATTATGGAGACCTTTAAAAAAAAAAAAAAAAAAATAGAAAAAAACTTTTATTATTATTATTATTTTGTAAAAAAAAACATTATTTTGTAAGATTTTGAACATTCAAAAATAACCCGAAAACACCCACTCGGTAGTGTCATCATAACAAGATACATGGATTTTACAGTTGTTGTTTGTTTTTTTTCCCCCAAAGTCGCAGCTTCACTATTTTCAAGTCATTTTTCACAGGCCTCGCATTGTCAAACACATCCGGTGCTTCAGTATAAAAGAAGTGGTCCGCTTCAAAAACAACTGCAGCTCGACAAAGAGAAATGGGATACATTCCAAATGTGGTCAGTTGAGCTCCTTGAACACTGAAAGTAAAGCTTTAATTCCACAATAAGAGGAAACGGCACTCAATGCAAAATTAACATTAAAACTGAAAGGTCTTTGGTGGTGAGGATGTTTTCACAGTTTGGAGCGTGTCAGTAGGGATTTAGTCAAGTCCTTGGCCTCACCAGCTGTTCTCACTCTTTCATACCCAAGAACAGACATGGCGTGGTGGCAGTAGTCTTCCACTTGTTTGATCTGCTGAATGCTCAGCACTGTTCTCCATGCACTAGCAGCTTGTGTGGCGTTCCTGGAGGAGACTATAAATGGCTTCGAGGAGGAGCTGGGGCCACTGGTCATGTTCAGTGCAAACGACTCAATGTCTTGGTTGGTGGTGAGGTTGGCAAAGCGGTAGATGTTTCTCAGGGTCTTGACTGGGTTTTCGACCAGGTCCTCGTACCGGACGGCCATGTACTTCCCCTTCAGCCAGCTAGGTGGGTTTAAGGCAGTCCTCAAGGTCCTGGAGGTACGGTCACAAATCACCTCCATGGCTCCGATGGAGTGATAGTCAGAGCCGTCCTTCTTGTTCGCTTTGTGACCAGGATCCACAAAGGGTATCCGACGAAGTTTAGGGTCCCTGCTGCGGACCACCTGTAAATTCTCCCTTATCAGGCCGTGTCTGGATTTGATCCTGGAGTTGGCAACTGCCCGCGGGTCTCTGACCAAGTGTATCACCTTCAAATCCAAGGAGGGATCCTCCATGAGAGGGGCCAAGACATTTACATCCAGAATCCGTACTCCTTTAATGACAATGGTGCTATATTTTAGGCACTCCTCCTCCAACAGTCTAAGGCTTTGAGGGGGGCACTTTTTGCACACCTTATCATCCACCATCCCCACCACCTCTTTCCTGTAGGCTGAGCAGAGGGGGTAGGAGCACACCACTTTATTCAGGGTGGCCCCAAATAGTCCTAAAGAGGTAAAATTCTTGCCTCCAGGGCTGTTGTAAAGTTGGAAAACAGACAGATCACAGCGGTACAAGGAGCTCAGCATGTCTCTTGCTGCACCTTGTAAAGACACTGCATCACCAGGGTACAGTTTCTGCCAGATGTGCCACATTGGCTCATACAAGAAGAACACTTCAGGATTTTGGTTAAAAAGCTCCCCAAAAAAGGAAGAGCCTGACCTCCAGGTGGTCAGAACATAAACAAGCTGTCTCTTTTTAGCCAAAGACGGCCTGTATAGAAAGCGAATGTCAGATCTGCTCTGATAAGTGGCGCTCCTCATCTGATGGTTACACTGCTGTGGCTCTTTAGTCCATTTATAATTAGCCAAGTTAAGCATGGTGAGGACCAGCAGCAAGAAATAGGCCATAAATAACACAATCCTCTTCCTGCGGAGAACTTTCATCACGATCCCAGGCTGTGCTATTATCTTGGTATGATTCCTGTAGGTTTTAAGCTTCCTCCCGAAGCCAGCATCCTTCTCCCAAGGCGCTGTCAACTTCAGTGGTTGATGATATTGTTTGCCTCTCATCTGTGCCCTCTGAGAGCGGCTCTCACCACTGGACAAAGCTCTTTACATCTACAATGCACCACCGCGCTCGGTTGTGTGTACGCGTGAGTGTGCGGGTGTTTGCGGGCTGTGCTGGGAATTTATACCCAGTTCAGTACCAGCTGATTAGGTAATATATTCACCACCAAAGCAACCGCACGATATACAGTTTTTTTTTTCACTGCACTGCGCAATGTTCTTCATTGGAGCGGTGGATGATAGGAGGGTTTAGGTTGTCCATACCGAGCGCTGCAGTGATTCAGTGGGTGGCCCGTGTTCAAAACAAAAAGGAAGGAGCCTTCTTCATTGTAACAGACGCCCTGTTTGTCCATGTTCCGCGGAGGCATCTCTGCGCTGTTACCATCACGGGCATCCTTGTAAACGCAGCCTGGTGAGACTCACGCAGCCCAGACGACGAATATTGCGCAGCGGCGCTCAAATCTTTCCGAAACAATAAGCGGTGAATTGTCCGAATCCGCAGTTTCGGCTTTCACAAACGTACCGGAGCAGCTCCTCTATTCGTCCAACTGACACAAACTGAACGGATTTATTCAGACTGCAAGGGGGAAAGACCCGCCTTTCGAGTCACCGCATTGGCGCTTCTCTTGACGTCGTGCGTAAGCGAGCTACGTTATTGGACCTTCAGCCCAATAGTTTCTCTCATAGATCACAGAAATGGTAGACGGTGGATGCAGTTTCTATGTTTCGGAGAGATCCACTTCACTGTCTGCAGTCTTCTACACACGCTCCACGCAGGCATTTTGGACTCTTCTGTCCACGTGAAATCGCTCCACACTGTTCTGTTGATTCTTCATTTGAAGACACACCTCCCCGCCTAGTTTCTATCACTGATCTGTTTTAACTTGTTATTCCCCTACAGATATCATCTTTATTCTCCAAATATGTGTATCTCTTTACATTTCATGACTGCGGAAATTAATCATCATTCCACATCTTGTTTTTTTTTTTTGCATGTTTATTCTCTTTCCCCTCATCACAGCCTCAAGAGGGTGGCCCGCCTCGTTAGGAAGGACTTGCGCAATGAGGTTGAGATGGTAATATCAACAGGAGTGATAACTAGTACACATATAAAATCTTCCTGTTAAAGTACTTCAGTGAACGTTTTAATACAGAGCACAGGGATTTCAGTGATTTCTAATTGAATAAATAGAAACAGAAACGAAGATAGACACTCCCCTCTGGGCACTCGTCTAAATGTGACGTTTGACAGCTGTTTCACAGGAACTGGCAGATATCCTGGGAAACTGTAGATCGGCATGTTTGAACAAAGCTGCTTTGCAGATTGAAAATCATCTTGCCGGAGAGGCTTGTCTGTTGGGGATTACTGTTGAAGGAAAATTAAAATAAATAAAAAAAAAGGTTTGAGTGAAAAGGGCCCTTTGACCCTGGCGAGAAATCTCTTCATCTTTCACGATCATAAACGGATTTAGTGATTTTATGGTATTGTTAAGTGATTTTACGGCGCTTCCAGGTTTGTACTTTGCATTAGTAACCTTCTCGTTAATCATATCTATCACAGTAAAGCTTATATTTGACAGCAGGTTCAATCTGATGATGCGTTTCTGAGAAAGGCTCATGTGGGATCATTAGGCGGAACACTTTCACTAGCTCCTCTGTAAAGTGTGTGCTGCTGATCTCTGTGTCCAACAGATGCTCATTTTAAGTGTTCCTTCAATGCGGTTCTTTCTGACATTAAACCTTTGTGCAGACTGCCCTCTGCTGGAGGAAAACATTTCAACGCCTTCACATCCCACGCAGATTTGAAGAGTGCTGTTCTGTACTATATGCAGCTTGTTTGCTTGCATTCGTGTGTATATATAGGAAAAACCTTTCCGTTACCAGTGAAAAATCATCAAAGTAGCATCTTCAATAGGAACATTCAAAATGCATTTCTTTAGTTGTTTTCCATGAGCTTATGAATGGATTGCAATATGATGTTAATGGAAATGTGTGTCATAGAACCTGTAAGCAAATGAAAACCTTCACATTTTAGAAAGATGACAGATTTGTTTCTGTCTTCCTCCACATCCTTGTGTAAGATTCACATTCTTCACTTTTACAATGTTAACCAAAATCATTCTGCCTATTAGTTTTCCCATAAGTCAATCAAATGCATGTGTTTGTTAAATAGTGAAGAAAAGGAAAGTCTAACACAGGTGCTCCAAACGATTATCAAAATAGTTACCAATTTTCTGCAGATGCATTTACTGACTGTTTCAGATTAACTTGGCAAAGTTTTGTTCTTGTGCATTTTGTGGGAGAAATCTATAGAAATCAATATGCTGTCACATAACTGCACAGTAATGAAAAGAAGACTATTTTACACCAAGGAGTGAAGTAGAAAGTGTCATTACGAAAGACAACAAAGTCACTTAGGTTTGTTTTGCAGTTCTCAGATCACACAATGTTCCACATCTGGTTTTCTACTCAATTTCCCATGTGGGACAAAAAAAATCCCTCCATTGTTTCTTCCCTTGTCTTAGATTAATAAAACGTTTTAGTTTTTTGTGATCAGTAAGAAGATATCGCTACAATTACCATGAAAAGCCAATAAAGAATTAAGATAATACTACACAGAAAATAATTAATATTATTATTTTCAATCAATTGGATTTTCTCCTCTCAGCGTGTAATCATGCTGAACAGTAGCCTCTGTGTATGATGTGGAGGTTACTGCTTATCAAATCCTTTCAGGGTTTGATTAGTTTTGTTGTTCTCTTAGGTCCATTATTTAATTGCTGTTGCTTTAGCACTGAGCATGCTGACTGACAGTAATGATGTCATGGCTAATTTATTTGGCATCTGTGCTGATTTCTACCAATTTCCACTGTAATTTAGATTCTACTCATTTCTTTTATTTCAGCACTGAATGCACAGCATGCTCTCTGTCCCTGGGTTGTACGTCATTGTTATTCTAGCAATCAGATGACATCTTCTGAGACCACTTTGCAAAATTACTCCAGTACACTATATGCTGCCGGGGTGTGTGTTTTTGCTTCAATGGGAACTACTCTGTAGTAATGGCCTGTTTGATGGAGTATAGCACATATGGTTGATGTACAGCTGTCCTCCCTATCAGGCAGCTTTGAACTACATTATTCCTCTTCTTATATGCAGCAACCTGCAGCCATGCATGTCCAAACACGTTGGTTACACAGTCATGTCTGATATGTCTGTGTGCTGATGTAGACTCATAAACCTGCACAGACTTGAAGCCACAGAGATTATTTCTTTTCTTTCTCACAAAATGTACTCCTATTCTGTCAACATTAGAATTTAATGGACACAAAAAAAGAGAAAAAAAATTCTAAGTCGCATTCTACCATATCCTATTCAGATAAAATATATATATTTAAATATAATGTAAAAATATACTTCAGTGTCGAGTCAGCCCATTTGTTTGCAACTATATATATCTGATGAATTTACATAACTTGCAGTTTTGCATAACGTCTATTCTTGTTGGATGCCTGACTCTGCCCAGTGTACAGTCTATGATGGGAAAACACAACGCACAACGCGGCACTGTTACGTAATCGTGAATCACCACGGTTTTGCTCCCAGGAAGTGAACGCGCATGCAGGTGGAGGAGCAAACATGCGCAGTAGGATCCTCATCAGCAGCATCAGGACCAAAAAGATACCCAGCGAGCCCCGCGATGCGAGCGAGAAGATGGTGCATGTAAACACGGCGAGGGAGACGACCGCGTCGCTTTGTCGGAATCCAGCCGCCTTTCACGCTGAGTAATCCGCGTTTGGAAGTTGAAAACAAGCTACGAGAGGAGGCTCTTTGCTCAAAAGAAGCGAAAAATAACGCAGTCGTAGGAGCGATTTGCCCCGATGATGACGACGCTTTAAACTTCCACTGCTCCGCGACGGACACCAGAAGCATTCCTCTTATGTCACCGCATATTGGGGGCTTTCCTGTGTAATGGTCTACCGTTTCTAGTGGGATACGCATCAGTGTTTGGCCGCACTCGCTCTCCGTCGAAATGGCAGCTCTGTACCAAGGCACGGACGCCTCCTCCCCGGACAAATTTCTGGCCTTGAAGGACGTGAGAGAAGTGAAGGAGGAAACGACGCTGGACGAGAAGCTCTTTCTGCTGGCATGCGAGAAAGGTTTGTCGTTACACGTTTCTTGTTTAATCTAAAGTAATCTTTTAATTCCTGTTATTTTCCCTTTATGATGTTAAAGCAGTTTATGATAAGAGGGAAACTCACACTGATTGATAATATTTAGGCCTGCATGCAGAGCAAACAAGTTGTACAATCATAACACATGCCTACATGTTGGCTACTGTGAAAATAGGGCCACAGGGGCTCAGATATATTTAGGTGAATCCTTCTCTTCCTTTAAAGTTTCCTTCCCTGTTCTGCTGATTCCTCTCAACTCCTAACATGGCGAGGTAAAGCCAACAAAGTCAAGAGATATAAGGCGAGTGTGCGTGTAAAATAGCAAAGAGGCATGGGCATTCTCAACCAGTCAGGTGGGAGGAGAATGTTTCATTGATAAGTTCAGAGGACGGCACAGAGCCTGTTCAGAGCCAGTAACCACCACAGTGACCATATAAAGTCACTCTAAACATGGCGCAGCCACAGAAAGCTGTCCTTTGAGGGAGATGTTATTGTAATACAAGATTAAGGGGGCTGCTGGAGCCGAGCCTGTTCTGTTTTTCTGCTCACTTCGTTACTATCACGCTGTGTATGTGCCTCCAGATCTGACTTTGTGAGGTTTTGCTAAAATGGATTACCTTCTTGATATATTTTTTTTCTTTGATGTGCTTCCCAGGTGACTACTACATGGTGAAGAAGCTGCTCCAGGAGAACCGACACGGCGAGCTCAACATCAACTGCGTAGATGTGCTGGGCCGAGACGCTGTGACCATCACCATTGAGAATGAGAATCTGGACATCCTGCAGCTCCTACTTGAGCATGGCTGCCAGGTAACCTGAGACATATATGTATCACCCTTTTCGCTCTGTATGTTTTGTTTTTATCTGACGTCTCCTAAAAATGGTGCTTTTGTTTCTGTGAAGGCAACAGATGCCTTGTTGGTGGCCATAGACTCAGAGGTGGTGGGAGCTGTAGACATCCTTCTCAACCACAGGCCAAGGCGATCTTCAAAGCCCTCTATTGCTGTAAGCCCCATTTCAATGTTGCTTATAAATTGTCTTTCAAAATAAAAGCGTGTAGATTCAAATAAAATGAATGGTATTACTTGTCTTTTTAGAATTGTTGCACAGCATTTTAGAGCTTTAGCCTGACTTTTTCAGAAACTGATGCAGCGGATCCAGAACCCAGAGTATTCCACCACCATGGACGTGGCTCCAGTCATCCTGGCAGCACACAGAAACAACTACGAGATCCTGACTATGCTGCTCAAACAGGACATCTCTCTTCCCCGGCCTCATGCCGTAGGCTGCGAGTGCACGTTGTGCAACGCTAAAAACAAAAAGGACAGCTTACGACACTCCAGGTACAGGCTAGCTCAGCATGTTTGAATGGCTTTATCCAGATGGCTGTTTTAAGTGTTGCTCTGAATGAGTGTAAAATGGAACAGTCAACATCACCTCACCCCATTTGATGCTTTGATTATTTTGGTCTTTTCTCTAGAGAATGGTAACTCAAAAGCAGGTGAAATAACCAGGAAACATCACAGCTCCTTGAAAATGTCTTCCTCGGCAGCTAGAAAGAGATGATTTAGAGGCATATTCAAAGGTGGTTTAAGGAATGCTTTTAGGCTGTGTGTGGTTTTTTCCTCTTTACAATATAATGAATGATAATTTATTACCCTCCCTGCCCCCACTGATGACTGTCAACTGATGATCTCTTTTGCTGCACAGCTCTACTAAACTAGCTTTAGTGGGCCAGTATTGGTCACCCCAGCAGGACGGTGTAACCTCCCACACAGTACATTAAAGGAGTCAGTGTGCAGTTTCTCTGCCAAACAACACAGAGGTTGAAGAAGGTACAAATGAAGCAGCAGAAGGAGTGACAGTGTCTCTCTCGTTTTCTCATTTATTCACTTCTACAGTACACAACCAAAGTGAGTGCAGCCCTGTTGGGTATTAGTAAAATGTGAAAAATTGCTTCACGTTAAAACAATCCCATTTCTTAAAGTTAAAAACTAGGGTGTTTGTTCTTATGTAAAATGAAAAAACTAACAGGCAAGACAGACGAAATACAGTGCAAGACTGGACACTAAATTCCTAGAAAGGTGATCTGTCACTCTTCCGACACTCTTCTCTTTAAAACACCCCTAAGGTGTTCTGTTTTTCCCTTTTTTTTCTTTTTTTACTTTGGCGGCACCTTTTGGATCATTATCATCCTGTAATATTCCTCCTTCTGCAGGCTGTGGAGTCATCTTGTGAAATGTTTTTTGGTTTATCCACGGGCAGGGTTTCATTTATAAGCGTCACTCCCACTTTTCTTTTTCCCTCTCGGGACACTGCAGTTATTGTAGTTGTCCTGGCTAAGTAACAAACATGCTGAAGTTGTCTTACTCACAGTTTGAGCAGTCTCAGAAACTCAGATTACTACTGTATTGGTCTTAAGAAGTTCTGTTGTTTGAAGCTAAATTGTAAATATATTTATTCATATTAATTTATTATTTTCTGTGGCATCCGCTTAGATGCTTTATTACTACGGCAACTGCAAATCTGTTGATTTTTTTAGATGTTCACCAGTCCTCCTCAATCCTTTTTCATCTGCATGATGTCAATAAATCTGATGTTTTAATTCCTCTGGAAATTCATTTCAAAGGGGAGCTATGTATGATGCAGACATGCTAGTAGGTCGACTGTGCACAATTTATTTTCAGTGGAGCCTTTTTAAAGAATTTGACGGTACATAAGAAGGCGTCCCACTTGAAAATGTAGCAACAATGCAGTTATGTAGAACTGATGAAGTTTTAAATAATTTGACATTTAAGTATGATCACACAGGGGTGGCCCCACTTCTTTTGCACTCCGTATCTCTTGTATTCTCGTTCTTGCCTATACTTTTCGTTCCCACTTTTAGCACCTTATCTCTGTTCATTTTCAGATTCCGCCTTGACATTTACCGCTGCCTGGCCAGCCCCTCCCTCATCATGCTGACCGAGGAGGATCCTATACTCAGAGCGTTTGAGCTGAGTACAGACCTAAAGGAGCTCAGCCTGGTAGAGGTGGAGTTCAGGTTAGTTTACTCACCCATCAGCCATGTTTTACCAGCAGTGCAACTGTCACATGCTCACACACATATGTACACACACACAGTGATATTGTAAAACCCCTTCCTTTGTTGTCAGAAATAGATAAGAACCTTGATGAGCTCTGATTGCATCTAATCTCTTTAATCCAGGAATGACTACGAAGAGCTGGCAAAGCAGTGCAAGATGTTTGCAAAGGACCTGCTGGCTCAGGCTCGAAACTCTCGAGAGCTCGAGGTGATTCTCAATCACACATCCAGCGAGGATCATGTTGACAAGAGAGGCTTGCTGGAGGAGCGAATGAACCTCAGCCGACTTAAACTTGCAATCAAGTACAACCAAAAAGAGGTTTGTCAGTCAGATTGTGCGGTCTGAGTTATAAGTGGGCTGATGGATTGAACTGAACTGAGTCATCTCTGATTTAATTCCATTATATCTTGAAATTTGTGGAGAGAAAATGATAACACATGTTGTTTAATGTTCTCCTTTCTGACTGCACCAACTGTCACATTTAACAGCTGCTGCACACATCACGTGGATGTCTTTGGGAAAGAAGTTTGGCAGCTTAAAGTGCTTCCTCCAGGCCACAGCGTTCAAAGATAAATTAAAACTTTAAATTTGAAGCTGTAGGATAATTTATAGCTGTGATGGCTGTGGGTGAAATGTTTGACTTATATATCAGTGCACAGCTAGTAATATATGGTCTCTTGCTTGAAAATATGTATATATACCTGGAAAGCAAAGAATGTCAAAATTTTTACAATATGCTCACAGGTTTTTCTGTTGATAGCACAGAATATTAATGTCATTCCTATGCTATGCATGAATTTGAAACTAAAGCCTGCCGTCACGTACCATGGTTTGAACTATAAATCGAAAACAGTAGAAAAGAGCTCATAAGCAATTTCTTCCATCTTCCAGTTTTTGTGCAAAGCTAAGCCAAGTTCTCAATAACCAAGCTTCATATTCATCTTTGCAAGATGAGAGTGGCATCCAGCTCCCATCTAACCTAAACCTTGCCAAGAAACACAGTAAGCCAACTTTACGAACTATTTAGCTGTTTCAATAAGTAATTTTATTTTGCATGTTTTCTCCTGATTTTGCTCTTCCAGTTTGTGGCTCAGTCCAACTGTCAGCAGTTCCTCAACACCGTCTGGTTTGGAGAGACAGCGAGCTATAGGCGCAAACACACCTGTCTAAAGATAGCCACGGTTCTGAGCGTGGCCATACTTTGGCCGCTGCTCTCCGTCTGCTACCTGCTGGTGCCACGCTCCCGAGTCGGCCAGATAATCCACACGCCGTTTGTTAAGTTCATCATCCACAGCGCCTCCTACCTCACCTTCCTCCTGCTGCTCAACCTGTACTCTCTGGTCTACAACGAGGGCAAGAAAAACACAATGGGCCCCGCACTTGAGATGGTTGATTACCTCCTCATCCTCTGGATCATAGGTCAGATTTATACCCAGTATACGATGCTTTCAGTGTGGTTATCATGTTGTATAATTCCAGTGCTTGGAGGTCAGATTTCTATAATTGAATAATTCTATATCTCCTAATACACAACATTGAGCTAAAAGTAGAAAATAGAAAAAGAATTCAATTCTACCAACCAAAATTTGATATAGTACCATTTGCATGGTGGAGCTAAAATGTGAAATTCCTGTTATGGTCAGCCAAAAGTCTAGTATCTTGTATCTATAATCATATATTCTGTGCATGATAAATGACTGTTTCTGTACTAAATGTCAGAAAGCCTGGCTTCATTGGATTAAATCTGTCAGCTCTGCCTCTAATTGAGCTCCACAGAAAGAAGCAGTGGCTTCTTCATTTTCCCCTGTGGCCCATCTAAGTACTGGCATCATTGAACTCAGCACACATGCAAGCCCATATGCGCATAAACATGTGAATCCAGCCAACCCATCAGATGTGACCAGATAGTGATAGTTTGAAATGGACTGTGTCTCTGGAGAACGACCTCCCTACCTTTCTCCTCTGCCAAGAAGCTTTTATCATGCACATTCAGTCCCATTAACAGCCCTGCCATGTGGTTATAGCATCTTGCTTCTCATCTCTTTCACCGCCAGAGTGAAAAATCATCCCAATATATGAATCTCACAGGTTATGAAAGGATATTTAAACAATTAATTTCTGTTAGTACATGTTGTAAAAATGGCTGTGGGGTCATTTCCAATTTATTCTGTATATTGTGGAAGTGACATCAATAGTTGAGTCATTAGAGAATAATTTAATGGGTTTTCCCAGGGTTATATCAGTACAGTGGAGTTTAAGTGATTCCTTAAGTACTGCAAAAGAGCAACATCAAAGATGAGTTCACCTCTTCAGCATTCATTTTATGTCAAAGTTGCCTCATTTCAAAACAGCTCCACTGCAGGATTGGCGCTCCAGGGGCCCTGCAACATCAACTTATCAAGCAAGATGAGTGTAATGGAAAGGATGAGGCTGCTAATGATTCCCCTCTGCTGACATCCAACTCATGTTATCAGGATGTGAGCAGAGTTAAAGGAGCAGCTTTTATTCCTTTTGCTTTACATTTCTCACTCTTTCTCTCATCTTTCTCTTTCTTTTTGTATTCCACTATTCCCCTGTGCTAGATGCCTCATAATAAGGGGAATATCAAATGGTGTGAGATTTCAAATGTGTGTTTGCACTTGGTTACATCTATGCGTCTTGGTGTGTTTCTGTGTTAGATCTCAATCACAAATGAGTGGATCGAGAAGTAGGCTCTCTGTGCCAAAATTGGTTTCTCCTTTGCTGGTTTCTCTTGGAACCATTGGATAAATGAATCAGTCATTTTTTAATCAGGGTATCGAGTCACCACACCTTGGCGTGTGATAATTTCTGTACTTGCAGAATGAATAAAATTCCATTCGTCCAAGGAAAGACTCAAGCACCCATCGTTATTAAATTCCGCACACATCCCTAAATCCCACAGATGACACATTTTCACAGCATTAATCTCCAATTTTTGAGTCTCATACATTCCTGTTTCCCCAGGGCTCCCTCTGTGAGATGACTTATGGCTGAATCTGGAAAGGATTTTGAAATATTCCAGATGACGGCAAAATTCCTTTCTCCAGTAATGTGTGTATATGTAAGTGTGTGTGATGATGAGTTTCTGTTCCCCCTATAGGAATGGTGTGGTCAGACGTGAAGCGTCTGTGGTACGAAGGGCTGGAAGACTTTCTGGAAGAGTCAAGGAACCAGCTGAGCTTTGTGATGAATTCACTGTACCTAGCCACCTTTGCCCTCAAAATTGTTGCTCATAGCAAGGTAAACACACCTTACACACGCATAATTACTAAAATGTGTGGATAGATAACTGCACATATTCTTGCTGTGCTGCTGGAAGAGTAGAAAGACTGACAAATAATGGATTCACATGGTAATCTATGTCGGTTTTCTTGGAAAATCAGAAGTAGTTCATCATTATGTAGATTAATCCTTGTTCAGTTAAAAATATGAAGGCTGTTCATGACTGTGCTTATTTTAAAAGTGGAAGTTGGGCAAAACAGTGCAAAGAATTAATAACGGTGCACAATAGCATCCATAGGATAAACAAATGTAATTTACACCATCTAAAAGCCAGTTTATGGTTGCATGTTTGCTGTCTGGGTGAAATGTTGAGTTGAACCTGAGATGAATCTCTCAAAGCATACTTCATATAAAATTTAAAGGCAGTGCTTGTGACTGCTAATGCAGAGGACCTGCCATCAATATTGCTCTAATACTCAGGTTCAATACAACGACCAGCAGGGGATAAGGGCTGGCAACAGTGCAAACTTGTATAAGAGTAGATGATTTCATGTTGTTCAGCACGTTTTTAACACTGCCCCCAAGTGTCAGTCGACAGCCACAATATGTACCGTCTACAAAGCTGTGCAAAGTAACAATGCTGTGTGAACATAGGACTGTACTCGACCTGATAATCAGGCAACAAATATTACAGAATATGCAAAAGGCTTTTTAAACTTTCCTTTACAAACAGTGTACACTGTTCAGTGCATCCGACTATTTGCTTAGATTTAAGAAAACATCATGTCTTGGTTTGAAATTGACCCAGCTTCTGCTAGGAAAGTTTGTGTTCTGTGTAAACAAGTAAATAGTCCTGCTTTGCCTACAAATGACTCAAAATATGTTGCAGGCAAAGCTACAACTGAAATGCATCCATATATATATATATATATATATATATATATATATATATATACACACAAATTTTAAGATTTAAAAGCAGTAACCATGTCCTTAGATTTGACTTTAAGTGTGTTCTTAAGGTGTTTGCTTACTTTGCAGTTCAAAAAAGAGCAGGCAGAGAGGAAGAACTGGGATGCCTTCCATCCCATCTTGGTGGCTGAGGGCCTGTTTGCCTTTGCCAATGTTCTGAGTTACCTACGACTCTTCTTCATGTACACGACCAGCTCCATTTTGGGGCCACTACAGGTAACAGAGCAGCGGAACTTCAAACTTATGTGTAGAAAACTTCTTCCTTTTCTTTGTCATTTTCTTTTGCTACACAAACAAACACCTAAACACACACTCATGCCCACCCACTCTCTTCCTCACTGAATATGAACATTCAAAGGCAAGCCCACACTAAACATCACACCAGCTGTGCTTCGCAGTCCGCTAACATCATCATAAGCATTTAGTATCAGCACCAGGACATTGAGCAATAGATCAATGTGTTCTGCTGTGATAATATGCTCAAAAACTGAACTCAACATTATAGAGCTTTGCAGCTTGTTGTCATTTGCATCATCGTTCTGCTGCTGTTGTCATCTATCACAGACTGGCTTCAGTTTACATAATGTTGATTTCTCAGAAATATTTCAGTTGATTTGGACACAGCTGACGATATGAGTCAAAATCAAATGGACATTTCTATTTATTTTTTTTAATCCAAGACAAGCCAAACGTCTGGTTTGCATATTTTCTACTTATGCCCTTCAAGAGTTTGTGTGCCAAAGGTGTCCCTTTTTATCAAATCATGAAGTTGTATACAGTCGGCCAGCTGGCTTCGCGAAATTACAGAACCCGCCAACGTCTGGCTCTGTACTGGCAGACTGGAATATTTCCCCATGTGTAACCTGTGTTATATAAAGCAGTCCTCAGGTGTGCAGTGAAGTCAGTCTATTTGTAGGGAATTCTTCCTGTAATTAAGTTGATGCAATGTTTGCGGTTGGCAAATAAAACATTAACAGCACACAGTAGATTGCTAATTAGCACTTCTCAGCTTAAATCTCCACAGTCTGCTTCCCTTTCTCCCCTCATTGCTCCACTCATGCTGTGACATCACTGTCTGGCCTGGCAGGATGGAAAAATGATTAGCTTTGGAAAGAGATGTGGCTTTGCATTCTCTCGCACTCACATGGCAGACACACCTCTCCACAAATGCACACGCTCCCACACATTTCATCACTCCCACGATATCTAAGGATGGCCAGTTTTCTTACCACTTGCAGACATGCTCCTGCTGATGTATGGACACACAGACAGTGAGTCAGGACTATGGGGGCTTTGCTCATGAAAGTTTTTCTGACTCTGTCTTTCCTGAAAGGCCAACTCATATGGCTACAGGGAAGTGGACCCTGCAGAGTTTGGAAAGAGTGACTAAAAGTGTGTGTAGCTTCTCACTCATAGCCCAGACATAACCTCGCTGATAGCATTAATCCACCATAACTGACGGTACACTGAGTATGTTTGGGAGAAAATACATGAGGTGTGCCCCAGTTTCACAATATATACAAATTTGATATGGTTTAAATGATTGTTCATAGTGTGATTACAGTGTAAATAAATGGAATAAAGTCTGGGATTTGTTATTTGTTGGCCAAATTTGCCCATTTTGGCAAATTAATATGCAATGTTTTATTTTTTTTGGTTTATTTATTTGACCTACCTTTAGCACATTAGACCTTCTCTTGTCAATGTTTGGAGCTATTACATTCATGCTGTGTTTGTACAGTAACTAAGTTGGGCTGCCTGTCAGGCTTGGCATGCAGGGGACAACCTCAGCTCCTAAATCACACGTGTACAAAGTGGTAAAGGAATACACAGAAGGGATTTACACATGACAAGAGAATGAATCACCCCAACAGACCAACCCCTCTGCTCAAACAAGCTGCCTAGGTTTCAGCACAAACATGCCAGTCGTCATTCACCTGAGGTGCGGGCAGAGTGGTCACCCTGAACACGGCGAACTTGTGTTTTATGATGGCAAGGACCTTGTTTAAGCATCCTTTCACACAGATAAGCCACTCAGGTATATAAATAGTGTGTTTTTAATGGTCTGAGGAGACTTTCTCTGTCCTCTGTCCTGTTTCCTTTGTTTGTCTGTCTTCCCTGCGGTACAGCCTGGCGTGAGCTATCCAGCTGTCAGATTGTGTTGCTTTTTCCACTTCCCTGTGTGGCAACTGCTGCTAAGCAGGAAGGATGGGTGTAAAAATAAGCTAAACGTGGTCAGAAAAAGTGGTGAAAGTGTATCAAAACATCATACTTAACTAGCTCTAGAACTGTCTTTCTAATTTTCCAATAAAATAAGAAGGAAATAATAGTGTAGAAGTTAAGTGGACAAACTTAGAAGAGCTGCTTAAATGAATTGAAATTAGAATAATGATTTAGGATAAATATTTAGCAACTTGCATAATATACATTTTAAAGGCAAGTTATACTAACACTAATATTGCTCTACCTTTACTTGTCCAACTGAAATATATGTTGTTCAGTAAAGAGCAGACTCTCAGCAGGGTGGAGTCTGACCCCTGCCAGCCCCTTCCAACATCACTGAGGATCTTAGGATTGCTTGAAGCAAAAGGTTATTTATACGCATGATTTGATCAAACACAAGGAGCTGGAGAATAACAGTCCAATCTCTGTGTCTCTCAGATCTCCATGGGTCAGATGCTGCAGGAGTTTGGCAAGTTTCTGGGCCTCTTCCTGCTTGTGTTATTCTCTTTCACCATTGGACTCACCCAGCTCTATGGAAGGGACCACAAAGACCCTTTCAAGAAAACACCCAAGGACTGTGAGGGCATCTTCTGCCAGCAGCAGAGCAACGATGCATTCCACACGTATGAGCAAAGTCCAAGCTGTCATTTTGGACAGATATGACGTCAGTGATGAATGTTCAGAAAGGTTGTTCAGGGATGCCAGAAGTAATCCTGCATATATGGAGTTGTTAGAGTCGAAAAGTTGAATCAAGGTTGAAATAAGTCAGAAACAACTAACCAGTGAAAAGGGTTAACATACTGAGGGATAAAACAAAACATGACATTTTTTTCTGGTTATGTCATATTTTCGTGACAGATGTGTTGCCAAAATAGAAGATGCTGTGTTCATGAGCCAGCTCCTTGTGTTTTACAGGTTTATGGGGACCTGTTATGCCCTGTTCTGGTACATCTTCTCCCTGGCGCATGTTGCACTTTTCGTGACCCGTATCAACTACACAGAGGAGCTGCGCTCTTTTGTCGGTGCCATGATAATAGGCACCTACAACATCGTGGTTGTTATCGTTCTGACCAAGCTGCTTGTGGCCATGCTCCACAAAAGCTTCAGACAAATTGCTGTAAGTACACAAAACGTTTGGCTCAAAGGTTTCTCGCTGCTGTCACGATCCATTTGGGTTAAATCTTGGGTCTTTAGTGTTTTTCATGAACTGTTTTCGTCTGCTGTTAAGTCTCCCTGCACAGATGTTAAATGGTTTCTTTTGAAACATTTTTGTTTGCACATCCGTTTAACAACTGGTTGATTTTGATTAGACTGAAATTGTTGTTTTGCACTTTCGAGATTCCTCCTGTAGCATCGAATGTAAAAGTTTTGGTAAAATAGTGTCCCACATTGCTGTGTTCTTAACGTTCCCACGGTTTTTGGACTTCTGTAGAATCACGAGGATAAGGAGTGGAAGTTTGCACGGGCCAAACTCTGGCTTAGCTACTTTGATGACAAGTGTACTATGCCTCCACCGTTTAATATCCTCCCCTCGCCAAAGACTATTTGCTACTTGGTGACCAGCTTAAGCAAGTGGATCTGTTCGCATACTACTAAGGGCATGATGAAAAGACAGAACAGCCTTAAGGTAAGCGAAAACTGTCACAATTTTGAATAGGATACTACATTTCCAGAAAAACACAAGTTTTCTAAAATGCACTTAAATCTCTTCTTTATCAACTAATTTGAATCTTTTTTTCACATAATCAAAGTGCTACTGAAAAGATATTCATTATTTCCCCTGCCAACTTCATTGTGTTTACAAAATATAACAAAATATATCATTTGATTCCATCAGCACACTCATAAAAGCAGGGATAGACACATCATTCCCATTGTGTTATATCACCCTTCTTTTTTTTTAATCAATTGGGAACTGAGAATACTAATTGTTGGGAGTTTTTCAAGAATCTGTGACCTTTCTTACTGAATACAAGATTTTAGCCTCTCAGCAATTTATCTGTGCCGTCTGATTCACCTCGTCATGCTCCATACATTTTTATTTGGAGACCGATCTGCTGCAGGCAGGCCAGGCCAGTCTAGCGCACTCACGCTGTGTCTTTGAAGGCACACAGTTGTAACACATTCAGAACAAGGTCTGGACTTTGGCTGAAATAACCATAGACCACTCAGGAGAAGATGTCCCCTCAATGGTAGCATATGTCTCTTTGAAATACAAATATTCACCTCTCCTATAACTGTACCCTCACATGAATTCAAGTCATCCTTGATGTACCCCCATACTATCACAGATGCTGGCTTTTGCACATTATACTGATAACAGCCTGGATGGTCTTTCTCATCTTTAGCATATAAAACCAAATGTATGTTCCCTTTGCCTACCAAAAGCATCTTTATTGGATTGCACGTTGCAAAACACATTGGTTTATCTTTCTGTCTATCTGAGATGAGCATGTGTCCTGAAAACTCTTGCAATGAGTTGTTATATAACAGTTTCAGCAGTTATTATGCACTGAAGATACTAAAAGAAAAATCTGAGCCTTTGGTAGGTACTCATTTTATACCCTATCCTGACACCCTCACCTCTCATCAATTAATGTCTTGACTGCACAATCTTCTAGAATGATGTTACTTGTATATCCTGTAAACTTCTCTCATGACTTTATTTTGAGTATGTATAGTTATTAAGAAATGTGATTCTGACTATTCCATTCATTCTAAACAAATGGCCAGCTGTAGTTCATGCAGCATGTTGTTCTAAGTTTGAATACCTTCTCTGCTGTGTCCATCCAGGAGTGGAAGAACCTGAAGCAGAAGCGGGATGAGAACTATCAGAAGATCATGTGTTGTCTGGTTCACCGCTACCTGACGTCCACGAGACAGAAGATGCAGAGCACAGACCAGGCCACGGTTGAAAATCTGAATGACCTGCGCCAAGACCTTTCCAAGTTCCGCAATGAGATGAGAGACCTGCTGGGCTTCCGGACGTCCAAATACGCTATGTTCTACCCAAGGAACTAGAAATAAAAACTATTTCCCTACCCCCTCTCTTAATTAAATCTTTGCTTCATGTTATCTGGGATGCTGTCTGACCCAAGCATGTGCAAAAATCCTGCTCTTTTGAGCCACAGAGGCAACTTCAAAACTAGGAACTTTATCAGAAAAATATGTATTCACCACCAAAGCCTCCAGACTCAGACCCCTATCTGTTATCCTGCTTTTTGTAAATAAAGAAAGCCATTGTTTTCAAATGAAAAATAAATAAAGATTTGTGGAAAATTGTGACTCTCCTGGTGTTTAGTAGCATAATAGCACAGACCTTTAGCTAACTATAAAATAGGCTTATATTTTTTCAAGTTTCTTGATTTTTCTCCTTTAAATTTTTTGACTGCAGGAGGTCTGAAAACTGGAAAACACTCAACTGCTCAGCCAACTTCCCGGTGTTCCAGTCCATGTGAGAGTCACATTACAAACACCTGATCCATTCTCATGCTTCGCAGAGCATCTGCCCCAGCTGCCCCAAACAGACCATTTCAAAAACCTTTTCAGTTTCTTGGTGAAAGTTCCCATCTCTCTCTCAAGAAACAGAAGCAAAAGGAAAACGTTATAAGAGTTTTATTTGGGCAGATGAACACAATAAAATATAAATTATGCTCATAGATGTTGCTTTCGTATGAAAATATTTTTTTGCCTTTAAAACAATGACAGTAGATTAATGACATGCACTGATGGCGGTGCTTTGCATTCACAACAAACTAAAGAAAAGAGTTTCAGCACGCAATGTTTCACACAAAGTCAGACAAATTGCTTTAAAGGAATTATGAACATTAAATATTGCACTTTAATAACCACATTTGAAACTTCCAACCCTGCCCATTAAAACCGAACACAAGAGGTGAACGGCCGGTTGTTACACCATCATAAAAACAGTAATAAATCCCCTGTGGACACTAGTCAGGCTTGTCAAATTAAAGATGATTTTGCCAGACGTGTATCTTTTTTCTTTAAATATCAATGATGGTCTTAATTCACATTGTATTCTGCAGCGTTGAAGGTTAAAAAAAGAAATTAAAGAAAGACAGAATATGGAATAATTTAAGAGTAAAAGTGTCACTAGGTGATGCCCGAACAGATGTGCACACATGCAAAAAACAAAAAACTGTGAAAATTCTACTAGCAACAATTCAAAATCCCTGCTAGGAGCATGACAGCAATTTGACTAATGATATCCAACAAGAATTGGAAATTTGGACTAATGTCTCTGCTCATTAATGTCAGTTTGAAAAACACACTGACAGGCTTCTCATTTAATGGAAGACAGACTGGAATAATACAATGCCTTGTGTGTTCCAAAACTGTACAATCTGCAGCAAAATTCATAAATACATGTATGTGAGTTCCCCTTGAGCAAATAAATCATGCATATTCTATGTTGTACTGGCAGCTCTTCATCCAGATTTGGTTTTGTTTTTGTGGCCCGTGTCGGTGTTGTTAAGAAGGAGGCTGGTTTTCTGCTTAATTGCTTCCATCCACAGCTGAGGCAGACCAGTTCAGAAGGATTCCTCGGAGCTACTGGAACTCAGCACTGCTTGTTTTTAAGAACATTGAGTCCTTTCTGGTTCTTTGTCTTAAAGGCCATTACAAAGTGGTTCGGGGCGATTTTCCCCCGTCCGTCCTCGTCCACCTGGCCCATGAAGATGTAGTTCAAGCCTGGTGAGGTCACACAAAATAAACCTGAATGCAGTGGCGGAACGGCAGAGACATTCAGGGAGGCCGAATATGAGAATCCAAACATGGCAGGTCTGTATGCCTTATGTTTATATGCTTCCATATAAACATCTAAAATGTTTCATTGACTGTTTGGACAGTGAGTTCTGCCGCTCACCTAACACTGGGTTGTACAGCTGAGCATGACGGCACAGCAGAGGAGGCAAACTCAGAGCCACTGGTTATTCAAAACAGTCAACTCGGAACTGTACTGTGATTATCAACATTTACACATTTACCTATTTTTTTTGTTCATAAATGCAAAAAATAATCATTCAATTTCACCAGAATCTGCATACTCACCTCTTCTGACAAACGGGCACTTTTTGCACAGGATAATAATCTTGGTGCTCATGGTCTTTCCTGCCTGCTGGATTACCAGATTGCCTTCTTTATACACATTGATGATGGAGACAGTGGCGTACATGCTTCCTCCTCTCATCACTGCAGTGATGACTGTCCCAGTTATCACTGTCACAGACACACAAAAAAATGTAAAATAAATAACACAAACATAGTAAACCGCTGCACTTTCAATAAAAATACCTAATGTGCAATTATGAACATTTAAACAATGTCCCAGCGTTTGTTCCTTTAGCTGTTCACTGCTGTTCAGCTTTAAGTTATTCACATCAAAATCAGAGGCAGGCTTTGTTGTTTTACAGGTGTTTGTAATTGGAAGCTGTTGCTGTGAAACCTCAAATTACAGTATATTACAATGGCAACATTGGTGGTAGAGAAGGTTTAGAACTCATACTCCATTTCAAAGATAATTTCCAAAACAGGGGGAGTGGTGGTGCGCGGCAACGTGACGACTATACCATGCATAGCCTCCAAACATGGAGAGTCACTGGTGTTTACTGATGATTCAATAGAAGACAGAAACACCTGAATGAAGTCTGAGATCTACAGACATAAACAGCTCAGAATCGGCCAAAAATATATGTTTTTTCCTAGAAATCACATGTCAGTACAGCAAGAATTTACTGGGTCACACACTCTCTCATTAACAAGCTGGAGGAGTGTATTAAATACTTTGGCAAAAGTGTTTCTGGGCTGTGGTTTAAATAAAATAAGTATCTTTTAAGCACAGTGACAACAGTAGGATATTGAGATTTTAGTAAAACACTCGAGTAAAAGAGGACGCAACTGTCTCATCTCAGGCAAATAACTGAATAAGCATAAACAGTTTTACAGTTTGCTTTGCTAGAGGCTAAAATAAAAGAAAGTCTGCAGTATGTTTCTCAGGGGATTATAAATGCAGGCCTCATATTTGAAAGATGACAAAGTTACACCAAACATTGCAATATCGGAGATAAGGGAGACTGGAAATGTACATAGGAATTTAATAAAGAGACAGCTAGAGTGAAGGAAATCTGTTGTTTTATTATCAACATTAATGAGCTGAGGGAATGTGAACAATGTGTGCGTACTACATTTCAATTCCTCGTCTTTGAAGTGCAGCCTGCTTGTAAAAATGTCATTGTGAATTAACAGCGCAGTCTCTCAACATTTCCTTTCAGGCAGCAACACTCTCCTCATAACCTTTTTACCAGCTTTGTCACTCATCAATGAGCTATAGATACAAACATGACTCACTGTCACTGCCAGTTTCAGCTATGAGAGATGAGCCCAGTGTATATGTGAGATATCATTTTCTGAAAACTGTATGAAAATATCCCTTCAATGTTAAAATAAAAAAAAAAACAGAGTTGCCACAGAGTGTCCAGTTCTTTCTTTTTTGTCCATTAGAGTTAAAGAACGAGGGCAAAGTATCAGTCATTTGCTGTTTAGTCTGACTAAGTCTCCAAAGGTACAAAACATGCAGTTTTTTGTTAGAACTCATAGAGATTTAGCAGTGGCAGGTTAGTGAGAGTAGCTACTAGCCAGTGGAGTCAGACGGAAACACAGTTCATTCAGCATGAACCGGATTCTTTACACTGATGGTACCAATATGACAAGACTTCATAAAGCACACATTTCATTTCCTGACAGACATGAAAATAGCCAGAGGAATGCCTGTTTCTATCATGCTATCATATTTCCTGCTACTGTTACACAAATCAACAAACTGCTTTAGACTATTTTAAGTGTTCTTGACCAGAATAAACAATATTAACAGTCATGACTTCAAGTGCTAATTAGACGAAATGTTGTCAGCCTCCCGTCTCACCACTTCTAACAGGCCGCGTGCTGCTCCACATGTGCCACCACATCGTTTACCGTTCCATACTTACTGGTGCAAATCCAAGTGAAATCTTTGAAATGCCAATCTTAACACATGCAGTAAACATCCAAGCCAAGAAAAAAAAAATCAGAGTGTGGGAGAGCAGCAAATGGAGGCTGAGTCTGAATCAACACATTTATTTAATGTAGTTTACCCACGGTCAGTGGCTGCAAGAGTGTGTGTGTGTTTCACGTGAAGATAACTGTGTTCTACTGTATGCAGTCCCTCAGTTGCTGGCCGACTATCAAGAAAGCCTTTCAGACGCTCAAGTGAAAACGAGAGGAGCAAAGATAGTGACATGATCAGGACTGTAAACAACTACTTAGGGGAGTTTTGGCTTTCAAGGTGTCTGCTCATGTACAGAACCATGCAAAAGTCCCCGAATTTATTTATATTTTGCCTGGAAAACAGGACATAGTTGCAGCGATTTATCGAAACGTGCAAACATAAGTGGAAATACAGTATATAAGACAAAAACAGAGTCTGTCCAACTCCTGAAATATTTGGCATAAGCGTCTTTATTCCTCAACACAGCCTGAACCTTCTTAGACAAGCTTTCTTGTCATTTCTTTAAGAAGTCTTCAGGAATAGCTCCCCAAGCCTCTTGAACGACATCCCAAAGCTCTTCTTTGGACGTTGGCTGCCTATTGTTTTGTTCTCTGTCAATATTGTCATATTGCTTCAAAACTATTATTGAGTTTCAGGCTCTGGAGAGGGTTCATCCCTCCATAAAACCTGTTGCCACTGATTTTCAGTCTTCTTTTCACTTGGCATACCTCAGCCATTTCTCCCTGATTCCATGTCCAGAGGACAAACTGCGTATCATACACGTATGCCAAGTTTTCAGCTAAAACTTTGTGAACCTTGTTGGTGCAAAAATATTATTGCATAGCCTTAAAATTGTGTTACTTTGGCATTTTTTGTAGATGCAGATTTGTAGATACCTAAAGACACAATGTATAACTGGTTCTTTGCTAAGCTGTCTCCTATGTGTAGACACATATGTGTATTTTTCTGTGCTAGTGCATGTTTCATAGGTAAGTGTGAAGTGGCTGAACAAAACAAAAATGAACAAAAAAAGAAAAGAAAAACCACTCTGAACCATTTCAAAGTTCCTCTGAAATGGTCGGGAACCAGGACTGGACAGAAGATGAGTGAAAAAGCAGGCAATGTCCAAATAAAAACTTTGAATGACTTTCAGAAAGTCTGGAGAACTATTGTGCAAGACTACTTTAAAGGATTATAAGAAAGTCTGACTGCTTGCAGGCAAAATCTAAAGAAGCAACTCAAAACATGTGCGCAATACTGTCCATCTTTGGAATTTGTGCTATGGGCTGTTTAGGATTATCATGCTTGTAACAGTTAAATGATACAATACAAGCTGGATTTCATTAGTGACTACAATTTCTGAGGCTTATAGAAATTGCAATAAGCATTAATGCTCTTACCAAAATTGCTGGAGCAGTAATTACTCTCTAGTGTTTCCCGTCTTTTACATTTCTGCTGACACAGGGCAACGGAGTACTTCAAAGCTGTGGACACACACACACACACACAGAGACACAAGAAATTCAGTCTGTAATTTTGTCTGTCATCTATGTAAGCATGTAAGTTTTGGTTACATCTGTTTCCCTTGTGGTTAATTCACTGGATATTCTCAGTAAAAGTCTATGTAACGGAATGACTGTCAGCTTCAGAAACAAACAGCAAGACATTGGGACATGAGAACATCTGTTTTTCAAGTTAGAGATAATAAAGCGTCCATACTGGAAAGAACCACGGCTTTAAGAAAATATAAGGTGACTGACCAAATATGTTTTCTTACTGAGGAGGGAAAAGCCAGGAAAGATAAGCAAACCAGAAAGCCATATCATAGTATGACATCATGGCAGGAGAGTGCTAAAACAGCTTGGACTGACTAAGGGAAAAAATAACAGTGAGTGGGAATGTAAGTTTGCATATAAAAATGAAGTGTGAATGTGGGTAAATACATACGGCCGCACTGTGTGCTAACTTGTGTTATATACAGTTTACACAAGAGAAATGTAAGCATATGTTGTGTTTGAACACGTACTGGACTCCTCTTTAATGGGACATCCAGTCTCCAGTACCGTGTGTTCTGTGGATCCAGTGTTTGAATATCAACTACCTTTTCTACTGTATTGTGAATACTGAGTGTGCAGTTTTTGATTCAGAGTTTACAACCATAAGCAGTAAAAAGTTGGGGTTGATGGAGCTAATTGCAGCCATGTTGCATTATTACTTAAGCCGTTATTTCTGTTCTTGGTTAGATCTGCTATCGTAGGCGGATTCCAGACCTCTGTCATGTTTAATGCAAAAGATAAAATCACACATGTTAACAAGACTTTCCAGTAGCACAGTTGCTGCATCAACAGATACACATGTTGCAAGTCTTTTAATGGTTTTGTAGGAATCAAGCTGCTACCTACGTATTGGCCTGGTAGTGACTGGCAGTGGGGTGGTGGTAGGCGGTATGGTGGTGGTTGGAAATTTCTTTGGTCTGAACTTGTAGTGTCCGATAAAGCCATCTGCAGTCAAGCTGAGATCTGACAGGAACTGGATCAGAAGCTGATTCCCGTCTGAGAACACAGGTCTGGTAGGCAGCACAGGAAAGCAGACTGAGGATAAACTGAGATGTAGTCAAAGGATGGACATTTGACTTAGAAAGTACCTGGTGCATGACAGAAATCACCTACGCTGGGGGGCTGTCTCCACAGTATTTGCCGATCCTCTTTGCATCGTTTATTTCTGCCCCGTTGAAAATGGAGACATGGTCGTAGCGGCAGTAGTTATCTCGTTCCACGTCAAACTTCTCAAACTTTACTTCAATAATCTGCAGCAGGAGACAAGTTACAGAAAATTCCTTAGATCATGGAAAAAATTTAGAACACATACACTGAGCTGTGGATGCTAACTTATTAATGTTCTAAATGGACAGATGAAAGATCTTAACTAGCCAATTATCCCCCTTTTCCAACCACTCACTCTTGCTTTCATTTTAAACAATATAAGATATTTGACCTGGTTCTTTGGTGCCACAATATGCCAGGAGCAGGTGACACCAGCTGGGTAGTCCCTCTCGGGCCAGTTGGGCGTTTTGAAAGTCCCAGAAGGCTTGACCAGTCGTCCTCCACAGTACTGATCCCCTGTGGAAACAGACAGCAAAACATAATTCCTGCTGCTTAAATGAAATCATCCCGATGACACTGACCATCTTTTAGATGCTAATCTTGTGAGTAAGTTATATGAGAATGTTTTTATTAATCTTTAATCGGCGCTGTCCTTGCCCTCTTTGCCAGGATGAGCATCCGGGAAAAGATTCAGTTGCTCGTCCTGTTTTAGAAACACAACATACTACCAGTGATGTCAACCATCAGAGAAACATCAGTTCAATTGCTACACAAGCAATTAAGGCTGTTCATTTTTTTAAATTGTTTTTGTAATATACACTTCAATTGATGATTCTTTTCCTGCATGACTTGAAGAAGAAGCCCAGGGTAGCACAGTTATGAGCATATACACCTCACAAATAGAGGACATGTTGTACTGTACGGACATGACAATGTTTAATGACAATATGGTAACAATCCGTCAGCGATCTCTCACGATCAAGTTTGTAACAGCCCAGCAAACGAATTCCTGCACAATATCCTTTACAGCTGTTGGGTGCAAAAAAGCAGCCATTAAAATTCCACGAAAACAGTAGATTAGACTGCAGACAGGAAAAGGCTCATTTAACTCAAAGTAATACATCTGACCTGTGCTTTCAACTGAAATGGTCTGGAGAAAAAAAATTCTGTGAGGAATTCCACGTCATGCTGTGAGTAAAGCTTGGATGCAGCTCTTTGTGTCTGCATGAGGGAAGCACAATGGGTCTGTCTGGGCATTCTGAAGCAACTTTTGTTGACATAGTCTCTGTGGCTCTGTCAAAAAACTCTCTGCAGTCAATACCCTTACAAACTTGAGATGAGAAGCAATGTTAAGAAGCACGCCAAAACCATTTTTTCACAGCCTCCGGCCTACCTCTCTCATGAGGGTGGGCAGCAGAGAAAACAGCAAGGAAGCCACTCCCAGCAGTGTTGGCATCAGATACCATTTGTAGAAGCATCTTGTTGCCTGTGGAAACTAGGGCTCCTGGCTTGAACGTCCCACAGAAGCGTCCTAGTCTCTGCCCACTGACATGGCCGCTGTAAACATCCACAAAGTCATAGCGACACAGGTTGTCGTTCTCCAGATCAATGTAGCGGAATGACAACACGACCACCCTGCCTTCAGGGACCTGGTTGGAGATAACATCAGGGTCAGTTCAACAATATAATTTTTATTGAGTGATGTAAAAACACACCATAGGTATAGATATTTCAGTGATATCTCATGTTGTTATTGAAGTGATGTAAAAAAGGTTTTGAACATTTTAATTTGATTTACTACACCTTGTACTGCACTTTTAGGGCAGCAGTTACACCATCAGCTTCACTGCTTCAAAGTACAATAAAATAACAGAACCAGAGGAAAGAAAGGTTGCCTTAAGCTCACTGCGGCTGTGGAGGAGTATTTTTAGAATGAAATTGGTAGTTAGGGCCCAGCCAAAGTGTGTCATACCACTGTATTATGTAGCTTTCTGGTGTATTATCAACCAATGTTATCACTGTCCAAGGTTATGGCTGAAAAACAGGAGAAATTAAACTGGACTCACGGTGATTCTCCACACACATTTGGTATTTGGAGGGTAAACTCCTGGATAGCCCTGGCTCCCGATCACTCCAGACTCCTCTGTGATGTTTCCGCCACACGTGAAGGTTGGTCTGGAGGGGGAAATGTTTTCTATAAATATGCTGTCAAATGATGATGATGTGATACAACAATAAAAAGAAAAACGTTAATGACAATCTGCATTTAATTTAGCAGAGATCTGATTCCTCGCCAATGCGCAACATATCCTGAGGCAGCCCAGACTGCAGAATATTCCTCTATAAACTCCAGTCCTCCACAGCCTTCACGGGATCCTTGACACCTTGATTTCTCATAAATTGTTCAAATGAATCAGAAGGAAAGGAAATAAAGATGTACCTCCGCTGAGACTGCGCACAGACTTCTGTCAAGAACAGTAGAGTCCATGCGCAAAAAATACCGCATGTTCTCCACATTGTTGGGAAAACGGAGCAGGCGCTTCGCCTGTTTTCGCTCCGTGGCATGAATGGTATTGTGCTCAGCAGCTGAAACGGTGGGGAAAAGTACCCAAGAGTTCCTGCGGGGAGTTTGAGCAACTGCAAGCTCAAGCACATGAATATAGCGTTTGTTCTGTGCAGTAGGAGGGACGGAGCACAGAAAAAAAGGGATGAAAAGACGCACATGGAGGGTGTGGGGGTCTCGCTTTAGCCTCATACTTCACCTGCCCAATGAAAAACCTTTAAGGGGGTGGCATGATTAAACTTGACTGAAGAACTCATCCGTGAATGGTTTCACAATATGATCCGTTTGGACCCAACAGTCCATATATATGGCGAGGACCTACAGGCTTCCAACAGGTAGAGGACGTATCAATATCCTAGTTATTTAACAGGAGCATACATTTATCACCAGCTGAAACAGGCCATAATAAAAATAATTAGAATTTGAAATGGCCATGACTTGTCAGGATATGCTTGCCGGGTGAGATGCACAGACTAGAAATAGGATGGCAGCGCCACCTGCTGGAACAAATTTACGACAAGCAGAATCTGTGATGCAGTTTATGTACTTTAATGTTCTCATGGCATCTTTACCAGCTATTTTAACCCAGATAAAAAAAGACAGATTTGCGTGCTCTCTGGGAAGAATCTCTAAACAGAATTATTCTGTTGAGTTAATGTGTGCATATCACGAGTTTCCATGACTGTTTTGTAATACAGTATTTACCTTATATGCCTTAATTTCCCACACCACACAATAAAGGGCTTTTACAGACAAGAGCTGCTGAAAACTGAAAGATCATATGTACACAGAATAGTATTACAAGTGTTAGCTTTCAACTGCTTCAACAGAACTTAGAATACATTTTAATTTAGTCTCGACAAAATGATTACGCTCTTTAATAGTTTTCTATTCATGCCAAAACACACGCACGCAACTTATTTTTAAGCTGACAAGACGAAGAAGATGTCGATCCATCCCGACTCGGTAATTGACTGCTTTGCCTAGAGATTCAAGTTAGGCACTATCATCCAATCGATGATCGATTTTATTTTAGTTCCACAAAAGATGGCGGACCGAACGCCTGGCTCTCAAAAAGCTAGCGCTAAGGTGAAATTTACTGTTTATTTTCGCACGTGCTAAGTTGTGCAATATATAGTGAAAACGACGTAAATTATAATATGCCTAAAAAATCTCGACTATTTGCTTACTTGCAGCCCGCTATAAGCCAGAATTACAAGTGTGCGCAACGATGTTAGCAAAGTGCACCCGCGCTAAAGCGAACCACACTAGCCAGTTTAGTACGGCTGGGCTAAACTAAGCTAAGCTAACGAATTAGCTACGGCAAGCAAGACTACCCTAAGAAGGTGACTCAAAAAATGATATAGTTAGCTAAGTACTTCATACGCATAAAACTAATATTCAGGTCAGAGTTTGGTGTATATATTTTGGAGATTGGAAATGGTAACTTGCATAACAGGGAATTTGTGGCCTAACGTTCTGTCAACGTTAGCCTCTGTAACAGCCATTAGCTGCTCGGCATGATGTTTTCAGTCAGTGGCGCGTCAGTTCACACCGACCTCTTAGGCCTTTGGTCAATTTAGTTCAGTCGTCTAGCTTTAGCTGAACAGCAGATACGCTGCAAATTCAGCTGACAGAATGTCAAACAATGATTACTGATAGCAAACTTATAGTGCACTTAAAGTACCTTATAACGTAGCGAAAGTCACAGTTGTGGACAAAGCCACTGCGATCTGTCAACATGACAACCGTCACGTTTTATATACATGGGAAGCAGACGCTGAGGATGATGGATGTAGTTGGTTACATTTGCATTAATCTGTGTTAAAGCAAACACTAAGCGTTATGGTGGATGGTTTTGAAAATACTTGTTGAAAGCCAGCCATTCTTTGTTTACGTCGACAGGCGCTGCTTGAGAGCAAACTGAAGTCTTTCAGCATTGGCAAAATGGCAGTGGCAAAAAGGACCTTAAGCAAGAAGGAACAAGATGAAATAAAGAAAAAGGCAAGCATGAACTTCCATTTCACTCATACTGTGTATATTAACTGTGCTCTCTGTGACGTGCATCACTGGAGTATACTTTTATTGTTTGCATTTTTCTTCAGGAAGATGAGCGGGCTGCAGCAGAGATTTATGAGGAGTTTCTTGCTGCTTTTGAAGGAGGAGGAGATGGCAAAGTCAAGGCGTTTGTGCGCGGCGGGATCGCAAATGCAACGAAAGGTACATCTGTTTTCTCTTAAGTGACTTCGCGTTGTCATGGCTAATTATCTGTACATTTATAGGGCCCATCAATATTATAGCACTGTAAATGAAAAAGCCAACAATTTCATAGTAGTGCTTTACATCGGCTGGTTGCTTTGTTTTTGATGTATTTGTCATCATTTGAGTAACACTTGTAAGATGTGGCAAGGCAGAAGGAATTCCCACTAAAGATTGTATGCTTTGTTTTTGTTTTTTCTCTCTCTTTGTAGAGGAAGCAGCTTCTGATGAAAAAAAAGGAAAGTTATACAAGCCCAAGTCTCGCTTCGAGACCCAGACTAAAAGCATCCTGCCTTTGGAGACCCCGCCTCAATTTTTAGCATTAGACAAAAAAAATGTAAGTACGGTCATTGTCAGCAAATTGCATCTTTCGTCGCAGCTGTGGTATGCTTTGTTTTTCCTTTATACGCGTTTCCCCCCCATCTGTGTCTCAGACATTGAAGAAAGCCACCGAAAAGGAGAAGAAGAAGAGTAACTTGGAGCTCTTTAAAGAAGAACTTAAGCAGTATGTATCAGCGCTTTGATAGATCTTGCTCTGAAAGGACAGAAGATGTACTGTAAACATTGTTTGTACTCAATTGTACTTTGTGTAATTTCTTATAGAATCCAGGAGGAAAGGGATGAAAGGCACAAAATGAAAGGACGTGTTAGTCGATTCGAACCTCTCCCTGGCATGGAGGGAAGACGCTCATGTGAGTGCATTAAAGTTGCTTTATTATCTTAACGCGCACTTACTTGGCCTGAACTGGCCCTGCCCAGCACACCTTACTCCACTCCCCACCCCTGTGTCCTCTTTTATCCTGAAACAAAATTTATACTGCTTTTCTGCTTCTTTTAGCGGATGGTTCTTCAAGAAGAAACCGTCCGTCCAGTGGTAATTTTGACTTAATATAGTGCCCGTGAATATCTTCAGCTTGCTAAGAAAATCGGTTGCACTGTCGGACAGCCGCAGGAAATTCTTTTCCCTTCTGTGTCTGCAGTTTTGGACGACTCCGCACCGGGTTCCCATGACGTCGGAGACCCATCCACCACTAACTTGTATCTTGGAAATATCAATCCACAGGTAACTTTTAAGAAGGAAATATGCTAAAGTGCAGGCGGAGCTAGTTTGGCTCTGACGTGACACAAGTGCCATAATTATGCTGCGAGCACCCTGGATGGTTCTTTTGCTGTGCAAATATCTTACCCACTTGCATCGTTGTTGTTTTGCAGATGAATGAGGAGATGTTGTGTCAAGAGTTTGGCCGCTACGGCCCACTGGCCAGTGTGAAAATCATGTGGCCAAGGACAGATGAGGAGAGAGCTCGGGAGCGGAACTGTGGCTTTGTGGCTTTCATGAACAGGAGGGATGCTGAGCGAGCACTCAAGAACCTAAATGGTACCTATTGATATTTTCTTTTTTAATTAAACATTATATTAATAGTTATTCCAGCCCTTGTGTAACTGTATCTCCTGTATGTCTTTTCTTAAACTATAGGAAAGATGATCATGAACTTTGAGATGAAATTAGGATGGGGCAAAGGTGTGCCCATTCCACCCCATCCCATCTACATCCCTCCTTCCATGATGGAGCATACACTCCCACCTCCTCCCTCTGGCCTGCCCTTCAACGCACAGCCCCGGGAGAGGCTAAAAAACCCCAGTGCTCCCCTGCTTCCTCCACCCAAAAACAAGGAGGAGTTTGAGAAGGTAATTCAATAATGTCAGCCAAAGATTTTCTGATGCGATAAGGCAGTGTTTTGTTACTTGTGCTGGTAAGATGTTAGCTTTTGTAGTGAGCAGTCAAAGCAGGTTTAACGCATTTCTGTAAAGTGATTGTTTTTTTTTCTTTTCTTTTTTTTCTTGTAGTATGAATTATTCTAGCTGCACTATATATGAAAGTGTGGATTTGATGAAATGATAGCCCGTGTTGTAGTGAGGTGTTAATGAATATCGGAGGGTTTTTGGCCTTTAGTAAGGCTGACAGCAGTAAAGGAAAATTGTTGTCTTTATGCACTTTGAAATGCATTTTTTATATTTTTCACCTGTTGCCTTTTTAACAATACTCACATTCTATGTTTATTATCTGATGTGACTTCATATACAGACTCTGTCGCAAGCCATAGTCAAAGTGGTTATCCCAACAGAAAGGTACATGTTTTTCTTTTTTTCAAATTGGTGTACAAACTTAGAGAAAAAAAAAACATCCCGTAATGAAGCTAAAAGTCTGATCAGTTGATCACTGCATGCTACAGGGGGCTGGTCAGTGTGGATGAGCAATGGTTGAGGCAGTTGTACACTGTTCTCATACTAGTACATAGAGAAGTACTGACAGAGAAGTTTACAGCCTTGCTCTTCCACATCCCAACTTCATTCATTCTGTCCTTAAATATGTAGCGAAACATCATCATAGAGTTTATTTAATTTGCACTTTAGAGGTAAAAGTCATCACTTTCACAGTTCCACTCCATACATAAACCTACTTCAGTGAGATGGTATTCGGCTACATACATGGTTTGCTGAGTATAGATCTGTAGTTGTGAAATCCTGCTCTCTGGCCATTGCTCACTCAGACCGTCTCCCCCTTTGGCCTCTGTCATTCCACGGGGGCTCAGTAAATCTGGCCCCTGCCAACAAAATCCAAACCTGCCAGCATTAGTCTATATATGACCTTTGACATTGGCCTTGGTGAGCAGCACAAGTTGAACTGTCTGCAGCCGCGAGGGACCTGAAAAGCATCATGGGATGGATTGGGAAAGTATACAGAATTTTACCCCGTCATTGGTACGATCGGCTCCAATACAAGTAAATGTGATCTGTGTTGTCAAATGGAAGACATCCTTTGTCTTGTTGGCCACTTTAGGCTACTTGTATGCAGCCTGCACCACGAATTTTCTTTAAAATTGTTAAAGAAGGACTTAAGAGATTCTATTTGCACCATATTCAGTCAGTCCCAAGTCCACCAGTAGATGATCTATTTGAATAAAATAAAATCCTTTAGCGTTAACATCAAATTGGTCACATTTGGTGGGAATTGAAAGGCATTGTACTGGCAAATCTTTCTGTCCATACAGTGTCTCATCAATGCTGCCCACCTCTTCTTTTTTTAAATGTAGTCCTAATTCACTTGTTCCCCATTCCTGTGAAATTTCTACTTAGGAAGATTTCATTGAAAGGATCTAAGAAGTGCAATGTGCAATTAAAAGCTGTTGCGCTGTAGCTTTAAAGAACACAGGCATGAACTCAGTGATGAAGTTTGTAATAATTTGCACAAAAAAAAAAAGTTTTATTAGTATTCAATTGATCTAAATGTGTTGTTGTCACCAGATGTTCTTATGTTTTGATTTTTGGCATTTATTCATTGATGTTATACATAGGCCCAGAGGTGTAGATACACCATTATGCTTAATTTATTCTTGGTCACATGACACTTGTTGGCAGTTGTCTATAATATGTCTCATGGCATCCTTCATTCAATCTGTGTTGATTCTAAATCAGTAATAAACTTTTATCGTTGTATAATATATTTGGATAAGTTATTCAGGTTGCATACTCACCAGGATACTTTAAGTTAAATCCTGCAACGTCTTTTTGAAACGTGCCTGATCTGCTTTTTTTTTTATCACCAAGGCAACTGTTGTGGGTGTCAAACCACCGAGCATAAATTAAGCTTTAATGAATAGGCTGGAAGTAGTGCTCAAGAGTCAGTCCAGTCTGAAACCGTTTGCCTTAACTGTGTTTTTCTTGTAGGAATTTGCTCTCTCTCATCCACCGCATGATCGAGTTTGTGGTGCGTGAAGGCCCAATGTTTGAAGCCATGATCATGAACCGAGAAATCAACAATCCCATGTACAGGTCAGTTCAGCTGCACCGTGGACCTGCTTTAAGCGTTCTCATCGTGGTAGTCAAAGGTTGTTTATAGTTTCTAATGGAGGGGGATTGCTTTCCTTTTCTTTCAGATTTTTATTTGAGAACCAGAGCCCAGCACATGTATATTATCGGTGGAAGCTCTACACTATACTACAGGTCAGTCTTCAGTATTGAACAGAAGATCGTTTTGCCATCACATTCTCAGGTATTTCATGACATTTAACATAAACGACTTCTTTATTAGGGTGAATCACCAGCCAAATGGCGAACAGAGGACTTCAGGATGTTTAAAAATGGCTCCTTGTGGCGCCCGCCCCCTCTTAATCCATACCTCCATGGTCCTTATGATGATGGGGAAGAAGAGGAGGAAGAGGAGGAGGGCAGCAAAAAAGGCTGCTTGAAAGAAGAGTAAGATCATGGCCTTTTGGATGTTTTTATGAACTACTGTGTGATCCTAAGTCATCAGATTGTACGGTTAAATAAATGCTGTAACTGTCTTCCATGACCGCAGTGAGCGGGACAAACTGGAAGAGATGCTTCGTGGTTTGACTCCCAGGAGGGGGGACATCGCAGAGGCCATGTTGTTTTGTTTGACCCACGCTGAAGCTGCTGAAGAGATTGTGGAGTGCATCGCAGAGTCACTCTCCATTCTAAAGACACCTCTACCAAAGAAGGCAGGGCCAAAACTATTCATACAGTTTACCAGAGAAACGTTCTTCAAGAAACAGTTACTCATAGTGCTTCTTTCACGTTTCAGATAGCACGGTTATATCTGGTTTCTGATGTACTGTACAACTCTTCTGCTAAAGTGTCCAATGCATCATACTACAGAAAATAGTAAGTTGTTTTCTCTCTTTACTTGAACCCAGTTATTGCTTTATTTTTGTTTTTAAATGAATTCCTCTGCGCCCGTTCTCAATAGTTTTGAGACGAAGCTCTGCCAGATTTTCTCAGACCTTAATGCCACATACAAGACAATACAAGGCCATCTTCAGAGTGAGAACTTTAAGGTACTAATCCTCGCTCCGTAAACTTAACAAGCAGGAGAAGCTACCTAGCGAACAGCCCTGGTCACTCTGTTATGCCTCTATTCTTCTCTGCCATAGCAACGGGTGATGTCGTGTTTCCGGGCATGGGAGGACTGGGCGGTGTACCCAGACCCCTTCCTCATCAAGCTGCAGAACATCTTCCTGGGTCTGGTTAACATCACTGCAGAAAAAGAGCCTCCATGTCTCGTTGTGGAGGTAAACGATGTAATGACCATTTCCTTCTGTAACACCTTCAGAATTCATCAACATTGCTCACATCATCTACATGCTTCTTTGCTTAAGTTTCTCTCTACTGTTTTTGTGTCAGCCTGAGCCAGTCGAGGACATTGATGGGGCTCCAATAGGGGAGTACGTAGATGGTTCTCTACTGGAGGATGTGGATGGAGTGCCCATTGACGCAGGGCCCATTGATGGGGCACCGATCGACGGAGCCCCCCTGGACGACCTCGATGGCATTCCTATCAAAGCCATGGAAGAAGACATAGATGGAATACCTTGTGAGTAATGCAGACATAGGAAGTTTGGTGTGTACTGATCATGCTCCAGATATTCTACAATGAACCACTCAAATGCTTCCTTTCTTGGTGTTTACAGTCGATCAGTCCAAGGAGGCAACATTCAAAGTGGCGCCCTCGAAATGGGAAGCGGTGGACGAGGCAGAGTTGGAGGCTCAAGGTAGGATGACTTGATATGCAGTTGCAGTGTTTTCAAACTGCGTTTTATTTTTGACTTAAGTTTACGTTGCATGGAAGTAGTTTTTTTTTTTTTTTTTAACCTGGCCGGATGATTCTTACTCGGTCTCCTTTTACTCCTCAGCTGTGACAACCTCAAAATGGGAGATATTTGAACAGCCAGAAGAAACAAAAAAGTGAGTATTTTTGTTCCCCCTTCTGTTGAGATCTGCCAATTCCTTTGGGCGTGCTTTATTTATTTATTTATTTATTTATTTTTAACTTAATCTACCTCTGAAGGGTTGAAGACAGTGAAGATGATGACAGGAGCCCTCGCTCAGAGGATAATCAGAGCTACTCCAACCCTATCAGAGATGACTCTGATAATAAGGCCAAGATTTCTGAAATGAACGAGGAAAAACGCTCCAAGCTCAGAGAGATTGAGGTACTTTGCAATCATGTAGAGCACCTAGCAACAAAACAGTGATGCGTTTTTTTTAATGGATTTTTCACTGATTCACTGGTTCTTCTTTATTCATCATTGTTCATTTTCATTTAGGTTAAAGTCATGAAGTTCCAGGATGAATTAGAATCTGGGAAAAGGCCCAAAAAGCCTGGCCAGAGCATTCAGGAGCAGGTGGAGCATTACAGGGACAAACTACTACAAAAGGTAGTGAATGATGCAGATTTTACCACCGATTACATCTTGTGCAGGACTCGAAAGTAGGTTAACTTCTTGGGTTACTTTTCCCTAGGAAAAAGAAAAGGAAAAACTTGAACGGGAGAAAGAGAAGGAGAAAAAGGAGAAGGAAAAAGCCGAGACGCGGTTGAAAGAGCTGAAAAAGGAGAAGGAGAAGGACGACACACCTACCAGGAAGGACAGGTGAGAGCCATCTGGCAGCAGTGTGGTGTCAGGTTTTTCAAATATAAAGACGCAGTTTGGATTTTTAAATGGACAAGACAAAAAAAAAAACAATAGGATTTGTGTGATCTGTTAACTGTTTGTTCCTTCTGGTCGACAGGAAGCGACATCACAGTGGGTCTCCCAGTCCAACACGGAGCGCCAGCAGACGAGGCCGGTCGTCCTCGCCACGTTCAGAGCGCTCCGAAAGATCAGAGCGATCGGAACGCTCTGAACGATCTTTCTCTAAAGACACATCTTCCCGCTCCTCCCATAAAGACTCTCCTCGGTCCAGCAACAAAAAATCATCCAAGAGGTAAGGCAGTCTGTAGATATGGTTTGAGCTGAAATCCCTTGATTTAAAAGGCAAAGCTGAAATGTGATATCGTATTCATCCTGTTAGATCTCCGTCATCACCTCGCACACCTAAACGATCAAGGAGGTCACGCTCCAAAACACCCAAGAAATCAACTAAGAAGTCCCGCTCCAGATCAAGATCTCCACATCGGTCTCACAAAAAGTCAAAGAAGAGCAAACACTGACGTCTTCACCACCAATTTTCAAACCAGCCCCGACCATTCTTCTCTTCTGTGGAAAGGATTGACTGATTTGGCAGCTGAAGGTCTATGCCCAAACGTTGATGTAAGGACAACGAAGAGTGGAGGGCGTTGCATGGGTTTCCATCTGCTGTATCACATAGATGGGGCCACTGCTGTTGTATATTGTAAAAAAGGAAGAAAAAACAAAGAAAAAAAAAAAAAACCCGAAAACAATAATGTGCTTGTGTGTCCTAATTCCCCATCACCTCCCTGTGGAATTCATCCATGTGGTAGACCACACCTGTAAAGAGTGTGACAAGTCTTACATTCATGCTGTCATTTTCTGTTTTTGTAGTTCACATTAAAGAATTCCTAATAAACAAGTTTCATTTTTATTAAACAGCTGACTTAAAAAAAAAAAATCAAGTCCTTCTAATTGTCTGAGCAAGATATTTATTTACATTTTTTTCTTTTACTTCAACAATACATGGAAGGTAGGGGCTTTATGTAAAGAATCACAGTGGTGTTAACACTAATAAGGCTAATCATGGTCACTGATTTTGGACGTATAAATCAAGGCACTGCTGAGGAGAAACTCTTAGTTTAATGTGGCCTCCTCAGAGCTTCGCCTGTGCCCTCTTTAGCTGATCCTTCAGTTCTAGGTGTGCTATGGAGGAGAGGTGCACCTCATCCGGTCCATCAGCGATGCGCAGAGTTCGCACATATGAGTACCTGAAGACGAGTGTTTTTCTGCCATTAGGAGAGATCAGTTTAAGACTAATTACTGTTATTTTTTTTTTTTTTTTCCTTTGCTAACTTACATCTGTGCGAGAGGGAAGTCTCCCGACACGCCTGCCCCTCCGTGCACCTGGATGGTGTAATCCACCACCTTACAGGCCATCCTGGCTGCTGCCACCTTGATCATCGCAATCTAATGTACAGCAACAGGGATGCATTTTTAAGTCTGGTACTACACATTTATGTAAGTGTGCTGCTGATGTGCACAATTTCTCAAAAATGCGATGCTCGGTGCCAAAGAAGTCAACAGTCTAGCATATGAAAATAGGATCAAGTTTGTAATGTAAGAACACTGCGTGCGACCACTCAAAACAGAACAGTCTTACCTGCTTACGAGCAGCCTGGCTGCCCAGTGTATCCAGAGCTTGTGCTGCAGAGAGAGTCAACAGGCGGGTCTGCTCTATCATAAGACGGCATTCGGCTATCCAGTGAGCAACAACCTCCTACACATAACACAAGATAGAGAGCAGATGTCCCCGAGCTGTGGCTGAAAATCCCACCACTAACGTCAACAGTTTGGAAAAAGCTCAACACAAAACACCTCTGACCTGAAATGACTACAGTTGTAGGAATCTAACTCACTCACATGCTGGTAGAGTTTTTTTCCAAACGTGCGTCTGGAAGCAGCCCGTCGGCACAGCAGCTCGAGAGCAAACTCAGCTAAGCCAACGGCTCTCATGCAGTGATGTAGCCTACCTGGACCCAGCCGCCCCTGAGCGATCTCAAATCCCCTGCCCTCTCCTGGATGTGAAAAAGGTGGGATAGAAACAGAGACACCTTGAATGGTCACAGAAGAGACAAACCACACTTCTGTCTAACGACTCCTAGTCCAGATTTCTCTACAGGAGCAGCTTGCATCTTAGCAGCTTGAGTAAATGAGTGGAAAACAAATGAGAGCTTTTACCCAGAATAATGTTGGATTCAGGCACGCGGACATCTTCAAAGTGCACCTCAAAGTGGCCACCATGGATGGCGTCTGAGCGCAGAAACGGGGGAAAAAAAGAGTTAAATTAGGCCAGGAAAGCTCAACTTCCTCGTCCCCGTGCGAAAAGATGATGTGTAACAACAAGGCAGATCTTACCATCCTGTCCAAACACTGTGATCGGTCTGACGAGCTTTACACCGGGTGTGTCCATTGGTACGAGGATCATACTGTGTTGGCCATGCCTGAGAAACAGGTTCACAAAAAGGTCACCATACTTGGGCCACAGCACCGATTCTGTTGAGGTGTTTCTTAATCAGCTGCTGGTTTTTTTTGCATTATATTCTTCCCGTGAAGGTGTGGTTTGTATGCAAAAATCAAAAGAATGTGTGCATATCTCGGGTGTGGCTCCCCCCTTTAATACTTAATCCCCAACCTGCTTGTAACTGATGAGTAACACAGATCAGTGCCAATTGCATGTCAACATTAGATTGATTTATTTTCATGACAAGCATGTAGGCAATCACAAGATTAGCGTTAAAATGTAAGTGCACACAAGAAAACAAAACTGTCCCAAGTCAAAGTCTGTTTCAGTAGAAGTACAGCACGAGGAAGTTCAGTGGGAAAAACAGCCTGTAAACCTAAGTGCAAAGGTGCTAAGACAAGCCCAGACCATTCCTATAAAGGCAACACAGTGACACTCAATTGAAATATTTGGTATGCTCATAGCAAAAATCTTGAAAAAAAAGAAAATGTGGGTGAAAACAAGACAAGAAAGGCCTGAACTCTTATGCAAACCGTGAGAGGACACAGTCAAACATCTCTCCCCGTTGTACTGACCTGCTGCCGACATCCTCAGAGCCACTCCTGCACATCACAATGGCCACTTTGCATTGGGGATTGCCTGCACCTGCGGGAACAAGGCAGAAATCCTGTGGCTGATGGACATTCATGTTCATTTGCAGAGCGGGGGTGTCCTTAACCGTTCCATAACCCGAACACGCTCGGAAACTGTGGCTTTGCTGCCTGAAATTCCTAAACGCGGATGAAGCCGATGACGGATTAATGTCGCAACAGGAGAAAAAGCCACAGGTTAATTTACGTTTCCTGACATGGATTCCTACAGTTTTTGGAATATATTTCACTGAAAGAAGATCAAGTTTGTTTAAGATTGTGTGAAAAACACTTCTTTTTGGCTTGTAAAAGGATAATAACACAAAAAAAAAGAAGAAGAAGAAGAACAGCCACTAGAGGGCAATGTAACATAGATGGATTAGTTTGACAAGAAATCTAACAAATAATGGGGAAGAAGTGATGCACCAACACCAAAAACAAACAAACAAACAAAAACAACAGTGGTTGTGTTTGCTGAAAAGTGTTTTTTTTTGTCTTCTTTCTTTGCATTTTCTGTTTTATTGTCGCGTATTCATAATTTTTTTGTATTTTCTGTTTGGAGGTTGCTTTCAGTTTTGTTGTAATTTTTGTTGAGTTATATCTAATGTTCACGGTTTCATTGTGTTTTCTTATATAATTTTCCGTTTGTCGCATTTTCTTTTTATTCTTTCCCGATTCACATTATTGAATTTAATAAACTTGTGTTTTACTTCTACTTGTTTTGTTCCTGGGCTTTCAAAAAAAAATATTCTAAAAAAGAAAAAAAAAAAAGACCAATCACAGAATACACTAGAATTGCCCTGGTTGGGGTTTCCCTTTTAGACTAAACCCACGAGGCCTAAGGCAAACACAGAATGACCAATGGTCTGCCTTCCTGTTTAAATTTCTGTCCAGCTGGAAAAACCGTCTCCTGAGGATGAGCATATGGACACCAGACAGCAACAGGCAACGGTAGTTTTTGAAAATTCACAGCACAGGAGTTGCGGCACGAGTGCATGAGAACAGTTCCGATAAACTCAGCCGGACAGATGTTTGGTCGAATCTTCGGAAATTCAAACCGACATTAACTTATTATGACAACAATGCAACAAAGAACATAAAAATGTACATGTCGCTCCACCCTTAAACCACATCTCGGAAAGCCTGTTTGAATCACAAGCAAGTTTGGTTTTCCTGTGAACCCTTATGAGAGTCTTTGATACAAGGTGAGTCCTGCTGTCGTGCCCTTACATGTCCCATCCCCAGTGGAATGAAAATAAACCTTCCCGACTGAGTGACATCAAAATAGCTCATGTTATTGATCTTCAAAAAAAAAAAACCAACATCAGCAAACAAAAGTAACATTTCTTTAAAAAAAAAAAAAAGTAAGGTACACTAAAAAAAAAAGCCAGGAGTCCTAATGTTTTGGGTTGTGCTTTTCATTATCTACGATTTCTTCAGTTTCAGTTACAAAACCAGCTTGCTTAATTCTGCCGGGTACACTCATAATCAAGAGGAGAAGGAATGAGGGACAGAGGGATATTAAAAACACGTTAACAAAGTCTGAGGAAGCAGGAAAAAAAACAAAACAAAAGGAGCCAATAGTATTTAAAACAAACAGAGGTGAGTCAGCAGTGTTGCGTGGAAATTTCAGTTTAAAATCTATTAAATCATGAGTCAGATACGCACAAACAGGGAGGCTGCTGAACAGTGTGCAAAACTCCACGTTTTATACCAATAACGACCGCATTCTTGCAAACCACACTAATCACAATGACCTTTCTGAAGCTTTGTGAATGGGAAAAAGAGAGATTATCCATATCAGATGTTATTTCAAATCCCGCTTTTATCCTCCGTTTTCCCCCCACGTACAAACAAAGAGCAGCAAGCAGGGCACTCCCTGCCTGACCGAGAGTCGAGGGAGCACACGTGCACATTTCATCTGAAAAACAACCTACTTCTCTGCAGCACTTCAAACTCACAAAGACAATGAGGATCTTCATTCATCTAAACCACCCAATCCCAGAAATGCCCTGCACTCAAAAATGCGCGCGCACACACACGCAAGACACACCAACGCACTCAGAGCTACGTGGAGAAAGGGCATGCTCTTGAGTGTCAGCAGGGAAGTGAGCGGGGCGGGCTGCAGCTGAGATTAGTCACTTTAGTCCTGGAGCACAGACGTCTCTCCTCAGGACACATAACAGCAGTTTGTGAGTGATAAACAAGGGACTGATAGAAGCGTTACAAATCTCACAGAAAGAGCGTGAAAGAGGTAAGAAACTTCATTTTCCTAACAAAACTACAAGCTAACAGAGTTATGCTGTGTCTGAAATATTGTTAGGGCCTTGTACTTTTTGAAATTGTTATTTCAAATCAAAAATCTGGGTTCCTGCATTTTTTGCATTCCCCACGTGACAAAGCATTTTGCTTTGTGGTTTTTTCTCTCTCTACACAGTCAAAGGTTCACTTTAGACTCAAAGTCAAAGTCCTGCCTTGGATTTTTTTATGATATTATCATAAGTAAAGTGAGGTAATGATAACAACTTTGTCTCGCTAACGCTGCTCTGTTAGGAAGTATCCCAAAGGTCTTTTCTCAGTAACAACATGAATGCTCTATGTCATTACTACTAAAACCACTGATTGCACACTACAACTCAGCATTTTTGATCCAGTGACTTTTCTTAAGCCTTTTTAATCAGCTGCCTTTCATAATTCTCACTCAGTGCTCACAGTGTTCGGCAGACTTATTAATTGAATCATATGAATATGTCATTAATTAATACCTTTGCTGTATTTGGCCTGTGAATACCTAAACGACCTCTAAGAAAACAAGTAAGCGTGTAAAAACCTGCTACAAATGACACGCAGATGTTGACAGCAGCGAATACTTCACATATTTTCTGAATGTTCCAAAGAACATCTGTTGGAATTGCTGCTGCTCCTCCCATTCATAAGATAATAGCTCATTATATAACAAACCTGAACACTTCTCTTAAAATCACGCGTCATTTTGGCAACAGGTGTCATCAGCCAGAGATGATGCACAACTATTCCAAGCAACTTATTTAGGTTCTCAGCCAGGAATTGTTAATGGATCGTGTAAGAATGTTCTGTTGTGGGATTTCACGGGCTCTTAAGTGAATTTTTAAGTAACCGTATCATACAGAACAACGCGAGGTTCGTGGATATTTTTCAGTGTCAGTGTTTGTGCATGCAGCTGTCTGCAGTGAACAGTTGGGACATCGCAGTGAGTCTGAATCAAAGTGTCACTGTCCCATTGAACCAGCACGTTCCAGTAAAACCAGCATCCTGGAAATTCAATCTGGCAACAAACCATGCACTCGTGTGTTATCTTCATTCCTCTTTAAACGCATTTCCTGCCATTCTTGTCTCGTTCCTATAGGCAACTTTACATTTATACGTAAAAGACAGACAACAAAGTTGAACTGTGTTGAGCAAATTTAGAGAAGACTTCTTAGAAATACTGATATCATCCTTTCCCTGCGATTCAAGGCTAAATTAAAGAGAAGCTGCAATTTCCTGAAGTCTGTGGATCACTTAGCATCCAGCAGCATACTAACTAACTCAATTCAATAGGTAAGAAGAGGCTATCCAACCCCCCCCCAGTAGAGTTGTGTTTGCTGTGGTTACTCAAGCTCACACACATTTCCGACAGGCAGGACTTAAATCATTAGGGAAACCATGCAGAAGAGATTCCTTTTCTGACAGTAATTTCCTATTTCTTGTTTACTTCATACTTTATTAATGTGTGAACAACTAAAGATGGCAGAGGCAAATGTTTTCCCATTTAAAATTGGATAAAAGCTTCTCCTAATTTTACCCAGTTTTTTCTTTTGTGCAGACAAAAATGGAGGACTTCTATTACCATGACGACGAGGACCCCAGTCTCAATGAAAGTTATGATTATAATTATGAACACAGCATCTGTGACAAAGAAGCAGTGCGTTCCTTTGGTGGCATCTTCCTCCCCATCATCTATGCCCTGGCTCTGGTGGTGGGGCTGGCAGGGAATGCCCTAGTCGTGGTGGTCTACACATCGCGGTTGAGACTACGAACCCTGACAGACGTGTGCATCCTGAACCTGGCCATTTCAGACCTGCTGCTTCTCTTCACCCTACCATTTTGGGCGGCTGATGCCGTCCATGGCTGGATGTTGGGTTCAGTAGCCTGTAAGCTCACCTCCTTTCTCTACAGTACCAACTTTAGCTGTGGCATGCTGCTGCTGGCATGTATAAGTGTGGACCGCTATTGGGCTGTAACCCAAAATCCAACAGGCAGAACAGGGACGACCAGACAGGGGAGGAGGCAGTGGCTCCTGGTGTGTCTTGTACTGTGGGGTGTAGCCAGCTTTCTTGGCCTTCCTGAACTTATCTTCTCCACACTGAAGCACTCCCATCACAGAATTAGCTGCACAGCTGTCTACCCTACCAGTATGGCCCTACCTGCAAAGGCTGCCTTGGAGCTGCTGGAAGTGATTCTTAGATTCCTTCTGCCTTTCTTGGTCATGGTGGTGTGCTACTGCTGGGTGGGGAGGGCGCTGAGTAAGGCTCCTGGGGTGCGGAGAGAACGGAAGTGGCGTGCCCTGCGGGTCCTCCTGGCTGTGGTGGCTGTATTCCTTCTCACCCAGCTGCCCTACAATGTGGTTAAGCTGGTCCGAGCGATGGATATAATTTACATTCTCGTGACCGACTGCGAAGTCAGCAAGGGCCTGGACCGTGCTCTCCAGGTGACGGAGAGCCTGGCACTCACCCACGCCTGCATTAACCCTATCCTCTATGCCTTTGTCGGGTCCTCTTTCAGAGGTCACGTCCTAAAGGCTGCTAAGCACCTTGGACAGCGACTGGGGAGACACTCAAGACAAATCAATGAGGAGCCAGCAGTGGAGATTGCGCTCCACACACAAAGTCAGAATCAGTCCCAGTCTGGTTCAGATGACCAAGATACCAGCACCTTCACTATCTAAGACTCCGACATGTATCCACTATAAATGCCATACAATACTGCATGTCTGTGTAATGTATATGTATTTTCATACACTAACTATGATACAAGATAGATACCAATATCCACACATTAATTTTTGGGGTTAAAAACATATGTAAATTAACTTTATAAACACTAAGTATTTTGTATAAATTATGTATTTTCTTAAATAAAAAAAACAAAGCCTTTCAGTGACATGCATCTGTTTCAATTAATTGCAGCAGAATCTCAAGCTGTTCGGAGCGTCCCTTTAGTTTTTCACAACAAATCCAACTCGGCTTTACAATCTGTGCTGTCTTCCAAGAGCTCATCTGCATCCCATTTCATCACATCCCGTGGCTTTTGGTTGGGATGACGGATGGCTTGATTGCACAGTGGGTGACCCATTGAATCGAAAAACATTTGGCAAACAAAGACAAGACAGCACACAGCGGGAAGGAGCCTTCCATGCTATCAGACAAGAAAACAGCAAAACTGCATGTTCCTTGGAGAAGCCTAAAACTTAACTGCCGTTTTTCATACACTTATCCTTGTTTATTTCAATAACATGGGCTTGAAAGAGAAAATGATTTACAGTAACGAGTCAGTTCAGTTCGTTTTTTTTCTTTTTTCCTGTTAAATACCATCAAATAACATTATGCCAGGCTCACCCTCAAACACTCAGAGCATATCCAATCTTGGCTCAGTGTGTTGGATGGCCTGGCATATATCCAACTGTTGACTAAAACCTCTTCACACTGTGATAAAGAGAATTCAGCTTAGTTTGGCAAGACTTTCAGACCATATCACCCACAGATACAACCAACAGATTTTTAAAAACAAAAGAATGTTCCTGCTTACCTTTTTTTCATGTGCAGTAGCAATAAAACCAAACCCAATTACAGGGTACCGTCCTAGGTCATGAATGAAAACCAGGTGTGAGAGACGGAACAGGAAAACGCTTAGGATCCTAATTAAATCATTTCCAAGCAGACCCATGACTAGAGACCCAGGAAAAACAAACAGTTCATTGTATACTGTCAGATAAAAATAGGTAAACAAGAAAAAAAATTTTTTTTTAGGACCTTGGGTCGCGAAAAGAACTCGACAAGTGACAACAACACGCTGAAGTATCTGTTCCATATTTGGCATTTGAATTTGAGATCGAAACGCAGCAATAACACCCAAAGGAGGCTGGCTCTATAACTACGTGGATAGCACCGTGTATCCATAAGGCATCAGGCATCTTTCTCAAATGTACATGGCATTTTTTTTAAACAGTAAACGATCAAATGATTATTGTAATTAAATACACGCCTCACATTCAAACATAACATTTTACCATATCCATTTTACCCGAAAATCTTTCTTTAGTCAAAAGGAGACCAAAAGTGCTAAAGAATCGTGTGATTCCACTTTAAACTACTGATAATGGTTACCATGTTTTTACTGGTTTACATATGTGACTGTGGAAGCAGAGCACAAATGCTGAAAGGATAAAGATAAAAGATTGCAGGTCTGGGAGTAATTTCCGTGCATTATCATGCCCATGGGATAGGCTTATGTAGCCTCCACACCACAGAGTTGCACTGGCAAGGTCGACACACCCTCCCGTTTAGCAACGGGGGTCTTTGAAACAAACAGCTTTGGAGAAAGTGCGAATGGTAAAGACAGAAACAGCATCATTCTGTGGTGTGTGTGTGTGTGGATTAATGATTAATCCAAGCCACCATGTGCGGCGGCCACATCTGCATAGAGGGCCTCTGGAACCAGAGCTGAAGCACAGCAGAGAGGACACCTGCAGTTGGTATTCTGTAAAACTTTCAAGCACATCCCCCTTCCCCATACGCAAATCTGCTTCAAATTTCTCATTTTCAACAACTACAATTTTGAGCACTTGCAGACATTGTGGGTTGCGTTTCCTCCTTTTTGACCCAATTAGAGAAGGCGGGATAAACGACTTAAAAATCTGGCAGTTGCTACTACCATTAAAAAAAAAAGATAATGAATCCCCACCCAATTCAGCAAAATGGACAGAAAAGTTATTATAGACGTATCTGGCCCATAAAAGGCTGTAAACAGTAAACATAAATGTAATTATCATTTATATGTGTTAAGTCTTATTGTACATGTATGGCTCTTATTTTTAATGGACATGTTATTAAACAATAATTAGGCACATACTCCGGGTAAAATGGACCATAAAATAAACACAAATGACTTTGTTAGTCGCAAAAAATTGTATTTACAATTAAATTTGGTTTCTGTGTTGAAATGGACGATTACACTTTTTTAAATTTTTTTTTTTTTAAATGCAGTGTCCTTATGAAGAGACACTGCAGTGTCCTTATCCAAGCATCTGAGACAATGTACTGGGAAACAAATGAAACACGTGAGTGAGGACCTGCCAGTGGACATCCAAATGGAAAGAATGAATTTACCATAGCAACATCACCCAAGAATATATATTAAATCAAAACAACCATATCAAGTTTCACTTCTCTTCTTGTTATAAATGAAGTTGGAGTGAATCAGCCTGGACTTTGTGACTCACGGCATAAAAAAAACCCAAAACATTTCATTTCCACTCTTGGATATTTTGCTATGGCAGCAACCGCAGGTCACAGAAACTATGAAATTGGCCATACAAACGCCCACATTCTTTCCTAACATGGATATACACTCATGCTGGCAGAGCATATTCATTCTACTGATGGAAATTTCACTCTCGAGTAAAAGAGAAATGCTAAGATGGAACTGACAAGCCACAGTTGCGTGACAGATAAAAAGAAACATTAACTGCATAGCAACTGTTAAGTTGAAAGCAGAAATTAGGCCGTAAGAGAAATATTGTGACTCCACAGAAACTGATGAGGTGCATAATAATATCTATGGTTCACCATCCATTCATTCATTCATTTCTGAGCATGAGTGCTTCAAACTTTAGCTTGCAGAACATTTCTACATGCTAGTTTAAATTGCTGTGCCGTTTTGACCACAAAAATCAAGCTTAGGTTTACCCAATTACAGACAATCTGAATCGCGACATTCACCGGAAAAGTATCATCTCACATACATTAGTCTGTCAGTCCAGAGAATCGAAACATACGGCAAATGCTCTAAAGCACACTGTTATGCTCCTAGGATCATTCACATGTACTACAACATGTTACAACAGCATTTAGTTTGTTGTCTTCATGCTTGTTTTTCCAACTTGAATCTCTAACAATACACCGATTATGTATTGTGGCTGGAATCCTATGACTTTACACTGGTTCAATCATCAAACCAAACCCATATTTTCCTGAATGAAATAGATTTTCAAGATAATTAAAAAGTGTTTATGTTATACAAAGCTTATGGTATGAGTCATCTGCACTTTTTTTTAAAAAAATTTTTATTGCCCATATGGCAGTTTGGCTTAGTATGTATCTCTTTAGGGCTTTAGCTTTCCTAACATCTTGTTTGCATATAAACCCAAACTTTTTCAGAAAAGCGCTTGGGAGGACAATGACATTATCCGGTTCCACATTCCATGGTTTATGGATTTTTCCCCAAACAAGTTAAAAAGCAAGTACAGTTATTGTAAATAAAACTACACGAGAGTCTAGAGTTCTTTGGTGGCATTTTGAGTCATTTTAAGCCAGCAGATTCTTCCATTTTCAGGACTGGATGACATTTCATGTACTTACCACTGCTCCACCATTTTTTGCCATTTATGATGTAGCTGTTTTTATCCCTGCGCAGACTGCACTCCATGTTTGTCGCATCACTGGAGGCAACGTCAGGCTCTGGGAAAAGGGGACACGACGTTCAAATTTTAAACGGAAAGAATTAGCTGTGAGACAAACAAGTTTTACAGTCTCCTGCCTTTGTTTTGTGCGCTGCCTGGATTCCAGCCTAAACTTAAACAGGTGGTTAATGTAAATACAGCGCACTCACGCACTTTTATTTAAAAAAAAACAGCAGATGAGTGTTAACTGAGTCAGAAGTAGAAACTGTTTACCGACACGAGATGGAAATGCCTGTACTTCATCATTCAGTATAATAAATAGACAAACCGCTGACAAAAGACATGAGAAAAACAGTCCTAATCACCATGTGTATTAAGAAAAACCACAGTGGTGTTTGCACTCAATGAAACCACCTCCGGCAACAGCATGTCGCTGTTTCCAGGCAGCATGAAAAGCAAAAGGGTACAAAACAGGGAATAATTACTCAATGTGAACTGGTGTTGGTTTTTGCTGACAAGTAACGCCTTCAAAGACACTTTTTACAGTCTCAGTAGCAGCAGTGCTTAGTGTAACCTGGCTGTTTTTTTAGTTTTTTTTTTAAGAGCACAACCTTCCCTGGAATGTATTGGCAGAAAACCACAGTTAATCTGCACAGTCACTCTCCTGATGCTTGAGATTTGTTTTCTTTTTCAGTCACCATGGAAATACCTGTCATACAGAAGCAGGAGCGGATCTCTCCTTTTAGCATAGGCTCCAGCCATTTCTTTCTCTGTTCCTCACTGCCAAACATGTGAAGCACCTCCATATTTCCCGTGTCTGTGGAGAGGAGTAATAGCACATCATCCTCCTGTAATTGTAACTTTTTTTTGGGGAACTAATTACCTCCTGTGGACCTCTCTGACAAAAAAAAAAAAAACCAAAAAAAAACCCAGACCAAATATGGAAATTTTTACTTCAGAAAATGTCTGTTTAATCCCCCAAAATCAACCAAAACAAATTAAGCATGTTATGGTTAAAAATTGAGAGGACCAGGACGTGAGAGAATATGCAGTACAGGAAAAGAGCAAGATTGTGTTTTAGGAAAAGCCACGTCACTGACGGAACTGACACGTCACGGTACCCCAAAGCCTTTAAATGATCTCAAATTCTGACAACATTTTAGAATTCTTCACCTGGAGCCTGGCAGTTAAAGACATCGGGGGCAAAGAGGCAACGTCCAGTTTCTTCTGCGATGAAGGCGTAGTCCAGCTGAGTGAGTCCGCTAACTGCAGGCAGGAAAAGGTTCCACAGCCCCGCCTGCCTGGCTTTCACCTGGACACGGACACAGAAGGAGCTCAAAAAAGAAACTATACCATGTTCGATGCCAGGCTTTGATGGCAAGAAATAACAGTTTTCAAGTATTTTAGTTTGTATTTAAGTTGTGATTAATGCTCCATTGTAGCATGCAGAGTAAGTGGGTCGGTGAACAATTTAGACTAGATTTGAATAGACCAGGATATCGAGCTTGCTAGGACGTGGTGTGATTTATTGAATGCTTTGCCTCGTGAATGAATTTGTTTTTTCTTTGCAGGAAAGAGACTGGATTTCCAAATTAAAACGAGATGCAGCATTATTACCACATACCTTCAGATCCTCTATTACTTTCGGTGTGTACCACCTCTGTGGAGACTGAGCGTGTTTGTTGTAGAATTCTGCAACCTCCTGTGGAAAATACAACATTTTCTATTTGTAAGACAAGTAATCAATCCCATTCAGACATTACTCTCAATACAGGACATTGTTCATTCGTGGTTACATGCAAAAATAATAAGTAAATACTGTATGTTGACATAGAGATCCCATTACAACAGTTTGTGGTTCTTTATGTTGCACTGTGCCCAGTTCTTTCACAAAGGAAAAGGCATTAATACGGCGCAATAATAGTTCTTTGATGTCCAGCCAACGATGATGATGATTTTGCTTGCAATACAAGTTAAATAATCAACAGACTCATTGTTTTCTCACTCTAATTCATTAATCCTGATTGCATGAATGAACTGCTCTGTCAAATCCTCTCGCGTCTGCGCTAAATGCCCATCAGAGAAAACAAATCTCTTCTGTTCTTGGAAGCTCTTGGCACTGACCTCTTGAGCTGGAAGCACATATTGTCGCATGAAGTCTTTGACCTGCTGGAGAACAGCCTGGCCTTTGGCCGTTTGGAGGAACAGCCTGTCTCTTGTTGGACCTGTGAGAGGCCTGGCATTGAAAACACATCTCAAATGTTAAAAACCAGCAGGGAATAGTGGAAGCAGCAGCTGGATGCCAAATTCCAACGGCGGCTGGCTTAAGATCAGTCAGCAGATGGACACAATCAGCTCTCTGGCACACTATAACAATGAATTTTGATAATTTCTAATTCGATACCAGCAGGTATGTGTAATCATCGAGTATATAAAATCATATTCTAATGTAGATAACAGTGCGTTTCTGCAAGATAATCATTTCATTACTGCAATTAACCTTTTTGCAAGCTGCAAGGCTATCTCAGCTGCGGGCTCCACACTCTGTCCGAACTGAGCTGCGTTGGGTGCACTGGCGTTACCCAGCAGGTGGCGAGCATAGATCCCCTAATGAGAAGAGAAAAACCCAAAACAGACATGAGTCAAAACTAATCTGTATTCGGGAAAACAACACCAACTGACTGCATGCCAAAATGGTTGACAGTTTCACTGCAAACCTGAGCAATGGCTGCCATTTTAAAGACGGAAAGAGCCAAGTAGAAATTTAATTTTGGCAACGCAAATGGGATCCCCCGACACCTGCAGTATATGGAGATCAGATCGCCAACAGCTGGAACACCTGCACAGTGAGGATTAAGCATAGACCTCTAGTCAGCATGTTAAATAATCACAAGACAAAGATGTTAGAAAAATACGACAATTAATCAATCCAATCAATTGATTATATTAATCTTTTTCGGTTATTTTCAAATGTCGGCTTTACCTTCTATTTCTTTTAAACTGCCCATCTGGCTGACAATGTTGAAATCTGCGGGCCAGTAGTGAGGCATCAGAAAGTAGGCCAGGTCTACTAATGGGTTCCCGGTGGTAGACAGCTCCCAGTCCAACACTGCTATCACACGTGCCTTATAACACCAAACACACACCGTGAAGTAACCGCTGACAAACGCAGCACAGACCTCTGATAATAACAACCACAGAAGCTGCACCTCTGTTGGGTGGAATATCAAGTTGTCCAATCGGAAATCTCCATGGACGAGCGTGACCTCGTCATCGTTCTCTGGCAAATTGTTCATCAACCAGTCGGAGAGCTCATTCATGACTGGGATGTCTCTGTGGGCTGCCGCAGTGTACTGCTTTGTCCAGGTGGACACCTTCAAGATGAAAAAGACATTTCTCGATGGTACCAATCTGATTCAATTAGCAGATTTGATGTACGATGAGTACAATGTGCTATCTCACTTGTCTCTTGCAGTAACCCGGCCCTCTTCCAAACCCTTCGAGGTTCAGTGACTCAATGTCCAGGGAATGCATCTTTGCCAGCGTTTCCACTGCAGCTACATACAGAGCGGTCCTCTCAGCCGGACTCACTCCAGGAAGACGGAGATCTCTGAAGATACGTCCCTGCTCAACAGAGGCAGATGATCAACAGTAGAACTTTCCTAAAAATCTCATTTTCAACTCAAACTAAGTCCTTATGTTGTTGTAAAATACATATACGTGGACACTTGGGAATATATTACAAATGTTAAAACAGCCCATTTCATCATTTCAATGTTCATTATGTTCACAATAATTAACAGAGTGAATTGTATGAATTGATGACTTGACAACCGTGTGATATCCGGGTGCACTAACTTACCTTGACATGTTCCATTAAGTAGAACTCTGTACCTATGATGTCAACATCAGTGCAGTGTAAGAGGGGCTGAGGCACTGGGAAACCAGTGGAGAAAAGGGCCTTCTGCACCCGATACTCCCTGTCCACCTGCACACATGAAAACGGAGATTGGTGTCCTCTCGATTGCAAATTGAACTTTGCAGGACACAAAATGTCAAGCAACATCTACAGTCAAACATGTCTTCCATAACCCAGTTTAATTAAAAGCGTTTGAAATTGGACAACTTTTTTTTTTTTTTTTTAAACCAGGCTAAGATTCATGAGAACCAAATTACACGGCTCATTCCAGGGCATTTCTGAGAAGAATTTGCAGATTAACACATTTTTCATTATGTTAGCATCTATAAATTCCACAGCGACTTAAACTACTCTCATAATTCTGTCAAATGTGGTGTTTGCACAACAATTTTGATGTTCCCTGAAAGTAAACAAGACAGAGAGCTGAACGTGTGAATAACCAAACCCCGTTACTCCCTCTGCTGGAGAAAAGACACAACTGCACACAACATGAGTCCTGCAAACGCATTCATTTGCAAAACTTATGTAATCATTAAAAAAAACAAAATCAACCACACAGTCCTAAAACCTCTGCTTAAGTGTTTGTCGAGGTATTAAGAGGTGGAACTTTACCTTGTGAGCCCCGGGGAGCAGCTCACCTGGCGGCCGCTTCCTGAGGACAAAGCTCTTTGAGGGTGTCTGGATTAGGAAGGTTGGGTTTGACTGACCAGTACTGAAAAGATAACAGATACGTCTTCAGCGTGCTATACAATATTAGCTTTGGAAGATAATGAAAAGAGCCAACTGTAACTAATCATATTACCTGTACTGCCTGACAGTGAGTGTGTCATTATTTGACATCCGTGACTCGAAAGCCAAATATCTTTGAAGACTGCAGACATTGAATTTATGTTGTGGTCGCACAGGAGTTGTCAGCTCCTCCATGTCGAAGTGTTCGGGATTAATCATTACCACACATTGCTGAGCTGATTTACCAACCCAACTTTTCCCACTATCAGGACTGATAGTGGTCGGACCACTAACGCATAAACACACCAACGAAAAGTAGAAATATGTATGTATATGTATAACCCAATTTCTTACAGACGTTAAGCTGAGCGTGAAAAGATAATTACAAAACTTTGTTCAACCCAACCGTCTGCTAAAATCCTTTAGTGGACGTTAAAACAATTCACCACCGATGTAGGAACGGTTGAATGTATCTGAGCTCGTTTCCTGCACGGACACTGTTTCTGGAAGCACACATCCTGACAGCTGATTTGGGAAGCGAAGACGTGTACTTTTCCGTACCGATTTTATTCTGCGTTTACGTCCGGCGAGTTGCCCGTAACATCACATTTCGTCCTCATTTTTTTGGTGCCGATTTTAGATTTGCTAATGGCGACGGTGGAGGAGCTGAAGCTGAGGGTGCGAGAGCTGGAAAATGAGCTGATAAAGTGTAAGCAGAAGCAATGTGTCGTGGAAGATGCTCACAACCAGGCGCTAAATAGACCCAAAATTGACAAAATGAGCGCCGAAGTCGTGGATTCCAACCCGTACAGGTGATTATTATTATTATTCGTTTTTTTATTGCCCATTAATTTGACTTTTGAATAAAAAAATAAGTGCTTAGTGCTCTTACAGCTCTGACAGGCGACGCCTTGTGAGTCGCCCATTTCTCAAATGAATGTACCTCATTGAGCACGAGCTAATCTCAGCTCTGTTTTTGTTTCAGCCGCCTAATGGCTTTAAAGCGAATGGGAATCGTGGATGATTATGAGGTATTTAATCGCTCTTTTCAGAAATGATATGGCCAGAAATGTCATAATGAGGAGGAACTGGAGTTGACCTGATACCTTGCTCAGATGCCAGCTGTCAGGCTTTTTAAAAAATGTAATTTATGTTATCTTAAATGGATTAATTGTTATGTGTTAATGTTATGTGTTGACAGAAAATCCGGACATTCACAGTAGCAGTAGTTGGTGTCGGGGGTGTTGGCAGCGTGACAGCTGAAATGCTCACGAGATGTGGCATTGGTAAGGTAATAGAACCTTTACCCATTTTAAAAGAAAAAAAATTGTGGATGCTTATCCATATGACTCTGTTCTTTGTCCTTGTGATCATTCTCACTCATATATATTTTTTGGTGTCACAGCTGCTCCTCTTTGACTATGATAAAGTCGAGCTGGCCAACATGAACAGACTGTTCTTCCAGCCTCACCAGGCGGGCCTCAGTAAAGTGGAAGCAGCCGAGCACACACTCAGGTACACTGTGGTCAACCGGGAGCCACTTGCTCCTCCACCCACAGCCACTCAGTACATTTCTTTTACTTAGATGCAACTCCCTTTTCCCAACAGAAACATTAATCCAGATGTGGCGTTTGAGACCCATAACTATAACATCACAACAGTGGAGAATTTCACACATTTCATGGATCGCGTCAGGTTTGCATGACTATTTACACTTTGTAGACCTTTACCTTCTACGCCCTTTAATTTAGCAAATGTCACTACAACAAATGATTGCGTTTTTTCAGTAATGGGGGACTGGAAGAAGGGAAACCGGTGGATTTGATCCTGAGCTGTGTCGACAACTTTGAGGCCAGAATGGCCATCAATACAGTAAGTATATCTCTGCCAGAAGAAGAGAGAAATGGTCAAACAGATTCGCTTTCAGATTGCATTATGTTTGTCGTGTTTATTTCAGGCCTGTAATGAACTCGGTCAGATCTGGATGGAGTCTGGTGTGAGTGAGAATGCTGTATCGGGACACATCCAGCTCATCAGTCCTGGGGAGACGGCCTGTTTTGCTGTACGTCCGCATGCAAACAACACTTTTTGTTTACCTTTGAAATGGCGCTTGGCCACATGTAAAACGGTACAAAATCTTTTGCTAGTGTGCACCGCCATTGGTGGTAGCTGCTAACATTGACGAGAAGACGCTAAAACGGGAAGGAGTGTGTGCTGCTAGCTTACCAACAACAATGGGAGTTGTTGCAGGCCTCCTGGTACAAAATGTCCTCAAGTATGTTGGCATTATTTCCAGCTAAGTTGAATCCTAAAATATAAAGTTGGTGTAAATGCTTAATAGGTGACTTTAAACATGGTTAATAACATGTTTTGTCCTCCAGGTATCTGTTGAAGTTTGGAACTGTCAGTTACTATCTTGGCTACAATGCCATGCAGGACTTCTTCCCCACCATGGCCATGAAAGCCAACCCCCAGTGTAACGATCACCACTGCAGGCGACAGCAGGATGAGTACAAGGTGTGCATGCTCACTGTTTGTGTTAGGCTTTCAGCGTTAGTTAGGAAATTCTCACTGTTTCTGTCTGTGTAACCTTTTCCATTTAGAAGAAAGAAGCAGAGCGACCAAAGGTGGAAGTTGTGCAGGAAGAAGAGGAGGTCGTACACGAAGACAATGAATGGGGTGAGCAAAAGCAACCAGTGGGGCTTACAGAGACTGATACGTAACATAGTGTTGTTTGGCTGGATGTGCTAACATGAAGTCGTACTGTGCAGGTATTGAACTGGTATCAGAGGTAACTGATGCAGAGTTACAGGCTGCATCAGGGGCTGTGCCTGACCTCCCAGAGGGCATCACTGTGGCTTATACCATTCCTGCTCAAGTTAGTATTCCTAATTAGTCCATTTTTTAAAAAAAAGATTAATCCTTTTCTGAAGAGTTTAGCAACAAACGTTTAAAATGGAGTTGTCATTTTACACCTTACTGATGTAAAATAATAGCAGTATCTGGCCATGTAATGTTGTGGAAAATAATGTTTTCAAAAAATCCTATGATTTTACACAACTTTTTTTCCAAGTCTTTGAATTGATTATGAGGCCTTTTAAAACCACATCACGGTTTCTTGTGTTTGCACCAGGACAAAACAAGCGGGGAGACGGTGGAGGAGACTGAGCAGAGCCTTGAAGACTTAATGGCGCAGATGAAAAAGTTGTAGGCAACAACTTGAAGATGCGTTTCTGCCAGACATACCTTTTCTCATCCGTTCTTTTGTAGCGTCCTCCAGCAAAAACACAGTTAATTTATAACAGGAAACTAAAAGAAATACTCTAGTAACAGCTTAACATGGGGAATGCATGAAAAGTGCTGCTAAAGGCAGTTAACACACACAGGAAATGGCATTTGGAATGACATCAGCTTCTCTTGAAATGTCAACAAACCTAAATCAATAAATATCAGTTAGTGCATCAATGAATGTGTTTTTTTTAGGTTTCAGTTGATTGGGTGCTAAAACCTCTCAACTATGTACGCTTGTCATTCACTCAGCTTTAAGGAAATAACTGCTGCAACAAAACTGAACATTGTCCTCTCAATAAAGTATTTATTAGATGTAATACAATATTAACATGTTGGATTTTTCTTCTTGTCCTGTACAGCTTTTACAGATTCCAATTACATGACATTAATAAATGCATATACGAAAACACTAAAGAAACGTGTGATGCCTTTTGGCATCGCGTACCTTCATCTGACAGTAAATGCTCAGACTTAAATGGCACAATCCTTGTTTTTGGCAAAACCCCAAAGTGTGTGTGACAAACGAACACATGCATGTACATTTAGTGTTGCTACGCGGCATGGAATTATTATCGGAAACTATATTTTCGAAAACAGTTCTTGCTTTCGACTTGTACTTTGGTCTCTATATGTTGCCTTTTAAGAATACTCAAACTTTTAAACACTACATGTACATAAACATAAAATACTGAAAGCACATTTGATTTTGGAGACCGCTCCCAAATAATTTGAATTCAAAAGTTCTATTATTATTAGAAGACGGTGCGCTTTTTACGTGGGAAGTATAAGAAGCTTTTGTTGAACAGTTTGAAGACTGTTCTGAAGTTATTGTTAAAGTTATTCACTTTATCAATAAATGCTTCAACGGAAAGAGTCAATTTAATATTTACTCTGCAATGGACAGCAAATATGTTGTCCAATGGCTTGTATTTGGAGTCATTTCATGTTAAAAAATCTGCTCCAAGTCATGTAAACCTGGGTTCCAAGCTTGTAAAAGCACTAGTTTAACAGATTCTTAGTGTCTCATCCACATGATTATATATTAAAATATACTTTTGGCTGATACACAGGTTTCAGATCAAACCACAAAGCCTAATTATTATAAAGAAATAGTTTTGCTTGCAATACTCAGGAGTCAAATGTAGTCAAAATTGAGTCATCCCTTTGAAGAGGCATAACTCACTAAACTTGGAACCTGAAACTGAAAGTGTGTCAGGTGTGAGAACACAGTTCCCTAATCTTTGCCAGAGGGTACATGTTACGTAAAAGTGCAGCCAGAGGCCTGCATTGGTGCCTCTGTGTGTGTGACTTTGAGAAACTTAACATGCTGCCTTTCTTTGCTGCTCTGGCTTCTCCTTGACTGAGTGTCCTTCTAAAAGCTGATAACTACATCACTCTACAAAAGACCTCCCATGTGCTCTTGAGCATCATTGCTTCACAGAAACGTCTGTAACAGTATTCACAGTGAGATGCCCCACACGATTTCCTTCATGATGAAACGTTGCATTTTATATTCATGCTACTTGTTGGCAGTTGGAGTTGCCAGACCAACTTTTTGTGATGAATGGCAACAATGGCTAACAGAGTCACCTCGGGGCATGTGGGAGGGGAGCAGGCCCCCTCAGACTGAATGTGTCTCCACTGGAGGAATGACGAGACGGGGCGTTACCGCACACTAATGATGGCTCTGCTTCTTTAATTTCCATTGCTCGCTTGTAAAGCTCCGCTGCCCTCTCAAAGTCACCCTCCTCATAGCTGGATTAGAAGGAAAAACATTCAGACTAGCATTAAACATGATGAAACGTATGATTAGTCAAATGTTTAACACTTTACCTTAGCACAGCCAGGTTTTTTAGAGTCTCTCCGACACGTGGATGCGAGCGCCCCAAACTATCCTCATACACTTTCAGTGCTCGCTGGTAAAGAGGCAAGGCCTCACTGTGCTTCTTCTGCCAAAGAAAAATACATTTTCAGTTTAAAAAATATATAAAATATTAAATCACAAGTTTCTAATTATCTATACACATAATAACTTTGCAAAATGACTTCTTTCAACACAGTACATATAATAGAAATGTGCAAGTCTGGAGTATGTGGTGCACACAGAAGAGGAAGGATGACCAGTCTCACCAGTTGGCAGTAGATTACTGCGAGGTTAACCAGAGCCGTGGCCACACTGGGGTGTTTGGGCCCAAAACTTTTTTCCCTAATCTCCAGAGACAGCTCATACAGTGGAACTGCCTTCTCAAGTTTCCCCTGTGCAACACACACCGAATTACATTAACTGCCAAAAACTAACAACAAGAAATTGTGAACATTCCGGGGTCAGCGGGCACTCACTCTGCGTTTATAGAGCATGGCCAGGTGTTTGAGAGTGTATGCCAAAGAGGGGTGGTCTGGTGACAAGGCTCTCTTGCGGATGTCCAGCGCCCTCTCATACAAGTCCTCTGCTGTCTCGTAGTCCTTCCTTTCAGTGTGCAGTGCCGCCAGGTTGTTGAGGGATTGAGCGCAGTCCGGGTGATCTGGACCGAGGACACGTTGACGCATCTCCAGAGAGCGCGTCAGGAACACTTTGGCGGCACTGGTGAAAAGAAAAACGAAAAAAAACCAAAACAGAGTACTAAGCAAGATGATTTGCAAATTGTCCTGCTCAAAGTACAAGGCTGGAACGTCACACTGAATAGTCACTATACATCATGTGTTGCTGGCCAATTGCTGTAAGCCTTACTCCAGGTTGTTTTGGAGGTAGTAGAGGACACCCAGTTCATTGAGTGTTTTGGCACAGTCTGCGGAGTCTTTCCCAAGGGTTAGCTCTTCTAGCTGGAGGGCTCTTCGCCTCAGTAAAGTGAAGCCATACTGAAAGGTGGAGAAGAAGACAGAGGGCGTGGACCACATGTCTGATTACGTGAGTATGACATAGTCATAAATAAAATATGTGGGAAACATGCTCACCATATGACCTTTCTGGCGGGCAGTCTTCTGACGGATCCTCACTGACCTCTTCCTTAGTTTTTCAGCTTGTTCAAACCTGACATTAAAAGCAGAAGGTGTAAGCTACTAAACGTGCTAAAGGGAATCCTGCTTCTAGAAAACCATCACAATAGGTGGGGTACTTTTAAAACTACACCAAGTGAAGGAAATCTACGAATGGCTTAATTAAAGGATAAAGGAAAAGGTCCAATTTACTTGTTTTGCTTCTGAAAGAGCATGGCGAGTGACTCCAGCTCTCGTGCCACGCTGGCGTGCTCTGCACCGTAGGCATTCTCACTTATCTCAAGTGCTTGTTTGTACAGCTGTTCAGCATTGCCATACTTCTTCCACTGGACATAAACTGAAGCCAGCTGGTGAAGAGAGCGAGCTACGCTGGGATGGTCCGGATCCAGGGCGGTCTCTCTGATCTCGAGAGACCTCTGTAACGGGGCGACAGCCTAAACAAACCCACTGAATCAGACACACTCAAAGCTGTTGATATGTGAGCTTTCTAAGCAGAATTTTATCTATTTTTTTTTTTACCTGACTCGGAAGACCAAGATCTTTGAGGAACCGTCCCAAAGTCTCATACAAGTTTGCAAGCTTAGTCATGCCATCTTCACTCTCGCAGTTCTTCTCATAGCATTTCAGAGAGTCAAAGTACTCAGTAGCCATGGAGCTTTTGTCTTTGCCCACATACTGCCAATAGGCTAGCAGCTCAGAGAAATGACCCCTGGAAAAAAAAAAAGCAAAAGGCAGTATCTTCATAAAATGCCAGGGCGTGTGTAATACCACCTTTTGTGTTTATAGGTTTTTACTCCACACAAACAATTACCTCTTGTAAAGGTTTTGGGAAACAAATAGATTCAAAAGACTGAGCTGTAATTTAGTCCTGTCCTCCTGCTGTTGGAGCAGCCATGGAAGCTCATCTGCAACACGCCATGTCACGCTGTCCTGGCTGCACACACACACAGGGTGACATGATTTGTACCTACAGGAGACTTGTGCTGTACATGTTTGAGTGGAGGACAAGTTGTGTGAGGACCTGAGCTGTTGGTTGAAGTAATGGATTAGTTTCTCTCTGTAAGAAGTGGAGCTACTGCCTCCACCCAAGAACTCCAGCCTCACTGCCTCCCAAGCCTAAGACACCCACACATGATGAAAATGGTTTAATGAGTGATTCTTCAATGCATTTTGTCCTCTATTTTCCGGCCAAGGACCCTATTTACCTGCAGGTGCTGAAACCTGATGAGTCCACAATGAAGGGTTACAATGCAGAGTCTATTCAAGTGGTGGAGCAGAGAGGACAGCAAAGGAAACTCTAGCTCTGGGAAAAGATCTAATACCTCTGATTCGCTCACTCCATTATGGCTGGCAAATACAAGGCACAGCATCTGAGGAGACAAAACACAAGTGCTTATTCTTCTGCTAAGCACTAAAAGGATTCAAATAGAGGATATAACATCCCTAAGAGTTTATTAAAATGTGTATTTCTAACTAAGACCAGTAATTCTAATTTTATGTTTCGGTCACCTCTCTCATTATGTGTCGCTCTCTGTCTGTGCTGAAGGAGTTCAACATCATCTTGAGAGCCAGCCGGTAGAGTGACATGGTGTCCTGACACTGTAGACACTGTTCCAGGCTCTTCTCCAGTGACCAGCAAGCTCTGCCGCTAGGAAGATAAATTAATAGAAAAATACAGGTGAGGAACTTTAAACAGAACAAGATGCATCTAATATCAAATCATGGATGACCCAAATAAAGCCAAATAAAGCTTTTGTGAAATTTTAACCCTATTGATTGCCATCTTGAGTGACCTCAAAGAAATCATACAAAACACATACAATTACGAATATTCAGTTGGAATGAATAGCAGTGAGAGGTCCCAGAACAGTGCGGTTTTAAAGCATAGCATCTGTGTTTTCAAAAAGACTTGACAGAATTGCCAACATACACTAAAACCTTTTATTATTCTCAGCCTATGCAGCAAATAAAAGCAAATTGCTTATCTTATAGCAGAGTCAGATACGAACCACTTTTAATGGAAATACATTTTTCTCTAAGGGTCAATAAAAGAAGAAGCACAAACCCACGGACCTGGTGATCATCCTTGCTAGCAGTGTGACATATAGTGCGTTGCAGGTCGGTGCAGAGCGACAGTGCCTCTCCAGTTTCTTCTCCTAAAACAAAATAAACCTTTAAGTGCGGATCTCTCACGAAACACAAACCGCTACTGTCTCACAGGACGCACTTCATTCAAATTAGGATTGATGGGGGGGGGTAAATGACCTGGTCCTTGGTGAGTCTGAGGTCCATGCCCTGGCACTCTGTATTAACTACACTCCTCACTTCCCTGGGACTAAGTGGGTCTAAGTGGAGTGTGGGCCACAACCTAAACAGATAAAGTCACTCATTTAGAAATGACAATACAAACAGCAAACTGCCATTCAGTTAAATCTACATTCATCACCTCCAGGCTTGAGGACACGTCTCTACGTTGACAGACACCACCACTCTGACATTGACAGGGAGAGGGTCAATCAGCCACTTCATGTGTCGCTCTGCTTGCTGAAACAGAATGAGACAAACTGTAGCGTTATATGAATGTTCTAGAAACAGAGAGAACGACTACACAGAAGACAAAATCCATCAAAACACGACTGTAAGAAAACATCTAAAATTATCTTAAATTAGGGGAGGGGTATACCTGTATTTGGTCGATGGAGTCGATGATAATGATAATGTTTCCTTGATGACGTGCTGATAATCTTTCAAGCCACCGAGGAAACTCCTCCAAGATCTTACTGGGCTCCATGGACAAGCCAGAAATGGACCAGAAGTGCTGCAGCAGCTAAGTGATTACAGACAGACAGAAAACATGCGCTCACACTTATTTACAATGAAAGCTTTCACTGGAAGTAAGTCGTTGATGGAGACTCCCTACTTTGACTGTGAGGCGTTTGATAATGAGAACTGGCTCGGAGCTCCCGGAAAGATGTCGACCAACAAAATGATAAAGGAACAACGTGTTGGGGGATTGCTTCTGTTGCAGCTCGATCCTAAGGAAAATCAAACATCGATAAGCAAAGTATGAAAAACATACAAATGATTGTCTTTTTCCACGATGACACATCACACTGTGAACGCCTGCGACTTTAACTAAGTTAAAGAGCAAGTTAGAGAAGACAAGAGAAAATCATTCATTCAATATTCAAAGTCCAGCAGTGCTGGGGCACATTAAACCTAACCGAAGAAACTGGTTCTTACCATTTGGAGAGCAAGAGAGACTTCCCTGAGCCTGGACCACCAGATACTAGGAGAGGTGGAGTGGGAGGGGGAGCAGCTATCATGTCATTCAGACGATCTATATACTAAAAAGAACATCACACGCATCAAAGACTGAGTGAAATAAATGGAGCAAAAAGTACTGGATATTAAGAGCTGATTGACAATTAAATTAGAGAAAAAGATCTGCCGAACCTTTTGGAAGCCTAATTGGGTGGTGGTGCTGCTACAAGCCTGCTGATAGGACTCAATCTGCTCCTGCTCATCATGCAGGTCCCACAGCACATCTCCCGAGTCCTCTTCACGCCCCTCATCTAAGGCACAGTCCTTAGAGTCAATATCTGCTCCTTCAAAACCCAGCAACTCCTAAATGGTGAGGATACAACACAGGAAAAAAAGTCAGGGACAGGCAGTGTCAAAGTAATTTCCTTAAAAACTTTCCTTTAGGATTCATTAGTCTGTTAAGAGACTTGTGTAAACGAAAGATGATGTGTACCTGCTTGATGACTTTCTCTAGTTGAGCATAAATCAGGTTCGCCCCGTCTTCTGCAGTACCACTGTGATCAACCACCTGGAAAGAAGAGATTAAATGAAATAAGAGGTTCTTCATGCAACGATGAACGACTATCTAAAGAGGCCAGGACAAGGGATCAAACCACTAACTGTAGATTAAAGGGATGAGTGCTTTACTGAGCCAAAGTCAACATACTCTCATAATTTTGTTGTTGGTATTTAAACTCATACCTTCACAATCGAGACAAAGAGATGTGGACTGATCTCTAAAGCTTAAAGGGGAACTCCGGTATTTTTAAACCTAGACCTTATTTCTGGCATTTATCTACTCACTGAGAACAGTTTGGCGAAAGTCGGCGTCCTTCGGAAGCTATTTAGATAACTCACGATCCATATAACGGAGTGAACTTTCGCCAAACTGTTCTCAGTGAGTAGATAAACGTATTTCATGCCAGAAATATGGTCTCGGTTTAAAAATACCAGAGTTCCTCTTTAAAATCCACTGAAATGACAGCAGAAATCCCCTTATAAGTGGCTCATAATGATTTTAAAAGCTGCCTTTCATGTGATTAGTAATATAAAAACAAAATAACACAGAGGCTTATAACTGCAGCACATACCTTGGTCTTAGTGAGATTTCTCCCTTTTATCCTATTTTCTCTATCAATGAGGGCACTCACCTTGATTTTGGCCGCCTTATCTGCAGCATTGACGCTTTCTAACAGTTGCCTAATGGGTCCAGTCAAATTGTGATCCTCTTCGGTCCTGAGGTACAGCACCAGTGAATGGCCATCTGGATTCTTTACAAAAGCTTCTTCACAATCCTCTACAACAGAGCTACACAAATTCATTTTTGGGTAAATATTGATACAAAAATTGTTATCCACTTATAAAATAAACAATAGAGGTAATGTATAATCCTCATTAGATGACAGCTACCCAGTGAGTTGCAGAACTTACTGTACCTATTGACAGTAGATTTGAGAAGAAGCACACACACAGAACTCCTTTCGATCTCCTGCTTGCGCTCCATGGTGTACGAAGCAGCAATCTCCTCTGGGAAGCAGACATTCAGGTAGAAATGACCGAGACCCTCACACATTCGCCTTAAAACCGAAGAGTGTTTCTGTCAACGAAACAAAAGCCACAAGTTTCCCAGATAATGATTACTAATAGGTCTCAAAACAAAGTGTCATTTCAACACAAATGGTTGTTTACTCTGATATTTATCGTGTTTTAACCAAACTATTTTCCTTGCTTTAAAATATAGAATACATATTTAAACTCAGCCTCAATGTGTGAGTTCAACTATTAACACATTAATCATTATGTCTGTTTCAGTGAGGATGCCAATTAGGCAGACAAGAACTTCTTCACAGGGGCACCACAGTAAATTTCATTAAAAGTCACTTGTTAACATAATTCAATTATCAAAAATCAAGTCATATTGCTGCCTTACTATAAGCCATATCCAGAAACTGTCCCAAAAAGGTGGGAAACTTCAAAGCAGTTCAACAATATCCAATGAAAGCAGAAAAGGTATAGTTTTTCCTGATTTATGGTGCCCATGTTAACAAACCTTAAAAAAGATATCCAGCTCTGCTTTGGTGTCCTGGGTAGAGATGAGGTAGCAGCGCACAGTGTTACTCCATAAGGCCTGGGGCACATGAGGTGAGACCTGAAGCAGACTGGCTACTGCAGCATCCCAGTCATCTGTCAAAGACGGACACACATGGAAACACTGTACATGTAAAAGTAACCTAGAGAAAGATAAATGCATATTTTGAAAATGATCCTCAAAAAAAAGTAAAAATGTAAGAAATGTTGGTAAAAAATAGACAGTTTCCAGACAAGTACAGCTAGATTTTACAGCGTTGCTGCCACCACTGTAGCCATTGGGAAAAGATGTGTTGGGGCTATTTTTAGCATGCCAACAACCTCCGTCAAGAAGCCTTCTTTGCCAAACTTTACTTACCTCTGCTCACATTTGCGAAAGGTCCTTCCACATCTATCAAACTGTGTGCAAACTCCGGTCCTCTGAAAGTCTGTTGCAGCTGCATCATGCTACCCATCGAGGGCTCACTTCCCAGCACCCCACCAGTCCAATACTCACACTGTGTTCCTGCAGCTGCGGAAAACACAAAATAAACACTGTGGCGCTAAACAAAATGGGTGTAAAGAGCATATCAACAGATAAACAAAAGAAAGCAAAGATGCCAGCTTTGTGCACATCTTTGTGTTATTACCAGTCACAGTGGTTTGGTTGTCATCTGAGTCCGAGTCATTAGGATCATAGACATGTATACCCTGAGTCTGCAACTGTTGCAATTTGGCCTCCAAATCTCTCTTAGCCCGAAGGAGATCCTGTATCTCCTTCTCTTTTGTCTCACGAAAAATCTGCATTTAATTTAGAAAGTACTTTAGAGCTGCACCCTTGAATATGTCTTTACTACTGTAACACGTGGTAAAGTTTACCTTAAACTGTCGTTTTACTTTGTCCCTGTCATGCTCAAAAGTGGCAGCTCTCTCCATAGCTTGATACTTGGCCTCAAGAGCACCTTCTTTCTCTCGAAGAATCTTCTGGTAGGTCTTCTGTAGCGCCTGTTCGTCACAATCAGGATTGTTAAAACATCCCAATTCTTAGGGCTGTGCCAAAATAAGCAGACTCTTTCCTTTATGTACCTGTAGCTCTGCTCTCAGCCGCTTGTTCTCCTCATCAAGCTTAGCCTCCTTCTTCTGCATGGATGAGATCTCATTATTCTTGCTGACACGGAAGATTTCATACTCTTTACGGAGTCTCTCATACTCTGCAGCATACTCGAGATCCACGGATCCCGTAGATTTGAAACTGGCCCCAATCACGCGAGGTCCTCGACGGAAGGAGCTGCGCAAGAGTCGGGCTTTGGGCTTGACTTCAACCGGTATCTCACAGGCTTCCCCTCTCTCACCCCCATATCCATCTTCAATCACCTCTCCTGGGCTCACCAAAGAAGATGCGGTGCCCATGATGGCGACCAAACTTTATAGGTGCTCAGCCTTTTCTAATATCCATAGCTGCCATAGTGCGGTGACAAGCAGGATAGGAATGTACAGTGAAAACGATTAAAAACAATATACTTTTGGAAAATACTATCGTGATTGGTTATTCTAATCCCTTAGTTTTATATGAACCATATCACAATAGAAAAATGTAGAATAACAGCCACTGAGCTAACCAACTTTCCGCAAAAGTGACAACTGACATGACTACGAGAGTGGCTTAAATCAACAAAGTCGCGACTTAACGCTCTTCTGTATAACAAACTTGAAGTATTCGTACCTGACACATAACGACATTCACGGTTACACTCGGTTAGCTAACTTAACGCAACGTGTATGACAATACACAATTGGTGACATTTATAGGCGTAAATACCACAAGCATGACAAACAACTTCTTGTACATAGTTTTGCTTCGAAACAATATCAAATAAAACTCTCAGGTCGAGTCAAAAACACACGAAGCTAACTTTGAACAACAGGCATAACGGTCCGCTCCCTTCACAGCTTCTTCCTGGCTGCCTTGGTAACAAGTCTAATACGGAGGCCCAAGCGAGTCAAACTGGGTAAAAGTCGACTTTTGTTGAAAGAATGGTAACCCCACTAATTTAACGCAAGTTATAATTCGTGTTATTTAGCTCTCGAATTAAACAAATATATCATTAATTTAATAAAATAACTATGCTATGACTTTGATCTATCTGTACTGATGTCATAACAAATATAGATATTGCAAAACATGGACGTTTACTGAACCAAAACAGATAACGTCTGACACATTTTCGTATTTTCTTTTAATCAACTGTTTCATGCAATATTTCCAAAATCCTAAACATCGGCAGTGTTATGTGTAAACTTGCGTCTAATAAGATCAATGAGGTTTTATGTTAAACTTTCAGTTTTAAACTGTGGCACCAAAACTGTGTCTCAAAAGAAGTATCACTAGATAAACTCCTCAAGAAATAGCCTACTGATAACAGATTCTAGTTTGTGACGACGTTCACTTGTCTAATTTTGACAGGTGAACTTGTCATGTCACATCTATTTGGGCTCTCAGGCTTGGGAAATTGCGTGACACACATGCATTTCAAAACTTGAGAGAGTCCTGCATCTATACAGAAGCGGAAGTTAACATGCTTTCTAATGTTGATATTTTCGGCTTGATAAAAAAGGAACAAGACAAATATTACATTTCCTTTCACAATAAGGACCGAGCCGACGTTTTAAGCAAGTGGTAGAGACGATTCAAAGCCAGTTGTTAAGCACAAATATATATATGGACCAAATAAGGTTTGGTCCATATAAAGTTCACATTATATGGAGTTAGGGATTTATTCTCTTCCACAGAAAAAACTGCCTGAAATGCCTTTGTAGTTTAGGATTTTCTTCCTTCACTTGTCCCCACCCTTGTAATATATTTTCAAAATACTTAGTACACATTTAACAAAGAGTGAGCCACTGCCTTTGCACTATATCTGAACCAATTACCTTTCAAAGCAGAGCACAGTTTTTTAGGTGGAAAGACCCAAAAAGACAAGTGTTTCAGTCAAAGAGCTTCAAGAATTTACCGTATGAGAAAAATTAGATATTTGAACATTCAAACAAGCAAAACTTCACTAGTAGACCTTCAAAACAAAATGATTATATCTTCTTACAGATGAGTATGATATGAGGACTATATCAGCTATACTATAGTTCTTCAATGGTCACACCAATTGGAAAGCCAAATCAAAGACGTGGCATATACACTAAAACAAAGTATTTTCATACAGTGATCAGTTTTTACATTTGAGTCTTTGTTTATATATTTTTTGACAAGTAATTAAAAAAAAAACCATCAAAAATATAAATTTCTTTGTTTTATTGCTTATCTGTCGTACATTTAACCACATTAGAGCTTAACTGAATAATTTGTTATTTGAAACAACATTTCAGGGGACAAGAAATTGTCCGAATGCACATTATCAGCTGGATGTGTTTTGTGGCCATATCTAGGAGTTAAAAGATCTCCCTTATTCACCAGTGGCATCTCTCCTTTAGAAGTAATGGTGGCAATCAAATGGGAGGAAGGATTTCCTTTTATACCGTACCTATGATATTCTAACATCATCTTAGAAGAGATGCAAAAGAGTTGTAGAGTAAAATGGCATGTTTAAGGTAAATGTACAAAGATATCTCTGTTTCATGTGTCTTTTAAGAAACCTCATCAGTACTTTACAGCAGAAGTTTACAGACTTTGGAGCAAATAGTCAAAATAAATATAATTTCATTGTTGATGCTGGTCAATTTGTGTCGTAGTAATCAGAGGAGTATCCAGACAGCAACTGGCCCAACCCATTGGACCCAAAATCTAGAAGAAGGAAAAAAAATGTCTTGTGTCCTATACAGTAAAGATCAATGTAAATTATTCAACAGCAGTTGAAAGCTCTCGCAAAAAATCTTTCTTCAGTGGTTACCGATTACGTTTTTGATTTTTACAGAACAGCTGAAGAAACGTGTTCCTGTAGGCACGATTTAAAAAGAAATACATCACAGGATCCAGTACACCACTAATGCAGGTCAGTGCAGATGTGATCTGATTGGCTCTTCTCAGTGGCTCCCAGCTTGTGACAATGACATTGCCTTCACTGTGACTTAGAATGTATATTACTCTGCACACATGGTAGGGCACAAATGCTAACAGGAAGTTCATCACTATTAGTATGATCATTTTCATGGCTTTGTCTCTCACAGGACGCTCTTCCCGTTGCTTGAGTTTCCTAAGTTTGAACAGAATGAGTATGTAGGAGATAACTATGGTGCTGAGGGGGATAAAAAAAGCCACAACCGTAGAAATCAAAGCTGTGGAAGATGTCTTTTCCAGATACAGCTTGTTGCACAAGCTTGATGAGTTGGTGTTGTCCTTTGAGAAAAGTGTTGGACTCATACATACAATAACTGTCACCCAAAGTATGCCAACAGCTACCTTTGCATGTAAAGGCTTCCTAACTGACTGAGATCTTAAAGGTAAAACCACTGCAAGCAGTCGATCCAGGCTAATGAAACTCATTAGATAGAGACTGCAGTACATGTTCAGGTAGAAGAGGAAGCCTGACACTTGACACAGGAACTTACCCAGGGGCCAGTGGTTTTTAGAGATGTGGTAAACTATACGCAGGGGTAAAATAAGCACATAAGATATGTCAGCAATAGACAGATTCTTCAGGAAGACCTTAGAAGGGGATGTGCTTTTCTGGTGACGGAATGCCCACAGCGCCAAGGCATTTCCAGGAATGGCGATGATGAAAATCAGGCTATAAAATGTGGAGAGGATAGCATTCCACAAGGTCACAGATGTGCTGTTCAAGCTCTCTGACTCCTCCTCAGAAATATTCATTGTTGTTGGGGTAAAGGTCCACCTGGTGTAGCACAAAGATGTCATTTAGAGGATGCTTTCATCCAAAGCGACTTTCCCCAAAGTGGGGAATCTAAGTACACATAGTAACCAGTCCTGAAAACCTCTAGCCTTGTGATATTCCACAGTCACACAACGTTTAAGTGATTCATCACACATTGTAAAAACAAAACTAGGAGTAAAAATGAAGAGAATAGACACAGTGTGACTACAATGTGATCTGAAAATATCACATGCAAAAAAACTTCTTAGAAAGAGGAACTCCTCTTACTTCGCTTAAAGCAGGACAATAACTGCATGAGCTACTTTTGAAGGTTAGCAATTGTTTACATCATATAAAATGTGAAGAGCAAACCAAAAACAAGCAGACATTCAGATCATGAAAGTAATCTCCATTCAGAATGTAAACATGATTTTCAATAAAGAAACGATTTGCCTTAAACTTTTCCTTACTGTAAAATGAATTTAGTTATTACATTTATTGATGCTTCTGCTAAGCCCCAGTTTCTGGCTATAGAATCAAATTACACGTAAGTTTTTAAAAGATTCATTTAAGGTGTGCTTTGTAAAATGTAAGTGCTCGCCGGAAATTCTGATAAACAAAAAAGCTCTGAGATAGCACCGATAATTTTCAGCTCTTCTACTATCTAAACGTGATCATTAAAAACATTCTGTAAGAGTAAATTAAGAGCATAAGACTTTGAAATATGTAGCACAGTTTTTTTTATCGTATTCTTACCTGCAAACGCAGCGAAGCAGAATTCTAGAATACGTTTGCCACCAGTGTAGACACTACTGTGAGAGTAAGGGACAGGTGAAGCAGAAGCAAGAACTGTTTTGTGGTGCATGACGGCTATTGTATTTATACAGAAAAAGACACACGCACACACACGCACACAGACACACGCACACATTCACATATCACATAGAAAGTGGAATGAAACAGGACACCAGAATCACATAATTACAAACAACACGATGCACTGCAAGCATGCAAGTCTTTATTTTTGCTATTCCAACACACTTTTTGTCTTACATTGCTCATTTGTACTATGATTTAAAGCTTTACATAAAATTAAAAAAAAGGAGAGAAAACCAAATATTTACAAAATCTATCTGTGCAAACGTAATTCTTCTTTAACACCACTCTCCTAAAGTATTTGAAAGGCATGCATACAAATAAACTTTGGTATGTTAACAAAACTACTCATTTTCTTAGTAGAAGCATTTAGCTGTATGTACACGTAATTGGACAGATTAACCACTTTATATTTAGCACAGATGATGTTAACAACAACAATACATGTTAACTTGACAAACCATGACCAGCAGTACAAACACTGTGGTTACCACTTCAGGCATCAAACCAAGAGAGTGCATGTAAAGTCCCTAAATTCTTGTGACTGAGTTAGGCCTGAAGTGAGTCATTAATAAAACAACTTTGGCAAATAGGCACAAGAAAATCAAAACTTGTATTATTCATGATACCAGTTGTAAATCTGTAAAATAAATTGGCAGTTCATCATGGGAGAAAAATAAGGAAATACTCTTAGAAAACTAAAGTTATTCATGAGTTAAAATATGTATACATTTTGTATACATTCATCAAAGGCATTTACAAGAGCTGTGTTGAATGTCTGGCAACATAAGAAATATAAACGATTAAATATACTAAGGTTATTCAATCTCTTCTTTCAAAAATAAAACAAATTTTACATGGTATTTTGTGATTGTACATCAACTCTATATTCCCTATTCATAGCTACAGCAAGAAAATATACTTTCAACACAATGAAAGTCATCCACTTTAACTACAAAGTGGTCAAACTAAATCGTTTTTAGTTACGTTACAAAATATTTTGTCAAAGTACACCTTTGAGAGATAATCAAAAATCCGAGTGAAATATGAAAATGAGCTGAAAATGAGGAGAGTAGCAGAGTGTGAATGCCAGTGTCAAATAAAAGATGAAGTGAGGGAGTGCATCATTTAATACTTTTCTAACAAAACCATTTAGAAAAAAAACAAAACAGGAATAAAACCCAAACCAAAACTATATTACATTAAACATGATCAGGTCTACCTGCTGGGCTGTAAAGCCAGAGGGGCAATAAAGGGGCTAAGTGGTGTCCTTAGCTGCTGTGGCTGTTGGGATGCAGGATTTGCCGCTGCTGCCGTTGTGGGATCTGTAGCTGGTGAAGCTGGGGGTGTGTATGGTGCGGATGCTCTTTCCACCTGGGCCCAAAGGTGTGGGCGACAGAGGGGAGGGGGAGGAGGAGGAAGAGGAGGAGGAGGAGGAGAATGAAGAGGAGGAGGAGGAGGAGTGCACTCGACCGTTCTGAGTCTGCGAGGAGAACGAGAGAGCTTTACCTGTGTGCTGTGAGGCTGAGGGTAGTTTGAGGGAACCGTTAGACAGTGAGGGGATATGGGAGGAGGAGGACAAGGAACCGGAACGATGAGTATGAGAGGACAGGATGGAGGACTTTGTCACAGAGGAGGAAGAGGAGGAAGACGGGTTAATGGGATTAGCAGCATCTGAATTTTGTGCAGGCTGGGAACTGCCTTTAGTAGAGCTAGGATAAAAAGCAGGGATTTTAGAGATGGGTATAGTGGGGGAAGTAGTTTTATGATCCCCTCCCACTCTTTTAGCACTTCCGTTAGCCTGCAAACAGATGCCAAAACAGATACTGGTTGTCAAAAAAGAAAACTGGTAAATTAATACATGAAAAAGGCAGGACGATGTTAAATAAAACTATAAGTTATTCACAAAGACAAATGCTATGACTGCACAAACATTAATATTACTAAGACACAACTTAAAGACACTAAAAACAACATATACAGAAGCTGTTTTTTTTACTGGAAAGGCGAGATACACTGAACTGAGAGACATGTTACCAAGAAACAGAACACTGCAAAGATGAGGCAGCACAATGGCAGACAGGATCTCGACAGAATGTCTTTGTGTTAGAGGGATTGTTAGACATCGTGAGGGGCTGTAGGAGAAAATCCAGAAGGCAAAGATGCATACAAGGACTGGAGAAAATTAGAACACAGGGTTAGGGGTTTAAAGAGTAAAAACAGACAGGGGAAATGTGGACCTGTATTCCACTGAACTGATGGTGCAAGATGAGTGGGTTATGCTGAGGTCCTGACGATAAAGAAATATATCACCGTTGGGTTAGGGAAGCTGCGCAGTAATGTTGGGTTTGAGCAGAGGTGCATTGTGAGAAGGGAGGAGCATAGCTGAAAGGTCAGTTAAGTTTGTGTTTGAACATTGCCAGAAGCATTTTAGGACTTGGCAACACTGTTTAGGAACTCAACTGTGATGGGAACTGGAGATGTGATGACAACTCAGATGATGACAGGATAGGATTCCACTTTCTTTGCCTTTCTCCATTTTTTTTAGCCACCAACACAGTGAAAACCATGAGCAGTGTGGACATGCAGAAGCATACAGTACAGTGATGTTATGGGGTAACAGTCAAGAGTCGAACATGCCTTTGTCTCATTGCAGACTCGAGAGAAACATTAACAGATCCACAGTCACCATCATGATGGCTTTATTTTTTCAAAACACTTGTAATCTCACAGTTTCGGTAGTCTTTTTTTTCCCCCGTTTATGCCTCATGCGTTCGATTTCGTATGTATTTTTTTCCTCTAGTCTCTGGTAAGACCCTACAGTAAAACTACCTGTCGGAACTGCCTCTGAGCGTCCTGCAGTTTTTGCTGTTTTCCTGCTTTGTCAGTTGTACCCGGCGACTGCCTGGACTTCGCAGACAGAGGGACGGGCATCCGACTAGAAGGGGAAGCGACACTGGTGTTCTGCAAGGGGATCCAAATGAAAAACAAAACAGGAAATAAAAAAAAGATAGGAAAAAAACACACCACATAGGAAGTATGAAAAGTCAAGGCACAAACAGGTAAAAAAAAGAAAAAAATTCTTTTAACACGTCAACAATCGACACCAGTGAAAGGTCATGCACCCAGTGGGACCATAAACTTTAGAGTCAGTATACATAGTACATGCAGTCAAGAACAAGGAAGTAACCAGAACATCATGACGATGTCTTTGATGATCAGAGCGCCACTTGCTGAAAACCTTAGTGTTTTAGCAGTGAACTGTAGGAGAAAGATGGTAGCCAGGAACCCAACAAAATGCCACCCCAATCATGTCACCATGATTTTGTAGAGGCAGAGAGCCACAGGGGTAATTTCCAACATTTCTGAGCACCTGCGGAGTGGATTAATGATCTTTTAAATTTCAAGGGTTAGCGTTGGAGTGAAGGTAGGTTGGAAAGTGAAAGAGAAGGACCCAAAGTCTCCTGGAGCAACAAAAGCTAGAGAGAGACCTGTTGTATGGTGCTGGGGACACTGAGGATAGTGGTGGTGTTGGTTGTGGTGGTAGAAGGGGTGAGTACAGGACGAGGAAGCAGCTGAGGTTTAGTCTTCTTTAATGAATTTCTGCTGGCTACCTTAGGGCCAGGCCCTCTGGAGGTAGGGAGAGAGGAAGACCTCTTCAGCCCAACTCTTTCTGAGCTTTTCCCATTCCCTGCCTGAGCATCTTCAGTGCTGACTGATTCCTCAGGGGAGCATGGCCCCATCTCACTAATAGTGGTCTCCAGCTGCTTGATGGTCTGCTCCAGGCTGTCCAGAGTCTTGTAAGTGTTCTTCCGAATCTCATCTGTCCTGCAGAGGGAATCAGAGTTCTGCCTTTTCTGCAAGGCTGGTCCTTTGGTGGTGTCCGCAAAGGATTTTGAACGTGATATCTCAAATCGCTTTGCTTCTTTATGCTGCCTGATTGTACCATCAGATTCTTCCTCATCTTCATACACAACCACCTGTAGAGTCTTTTTCCCTGATTTGGTGCCTGTGCGAATCGCCTGTGTCAGTGCGGCCAACTGTTTCTTTGGAAACTTAAACTTGAACTTCTTCTTGCCATCTTGCTTGGCATCTCCATTTGACTCTAAATTCCCACCACTGTCAGTTAATTCAGATATTGATGATGAAGACGACGACGATGAGATGTTATGGGCTACAGTACCCTGTGAGGAGCCAACTTTTTTCCCACCAGCATCTCCAGCTTTTACTGGCAGTCCACCACTCCTCTCTGTGTCCGACTCCTCACTTTCCTCATCAATGCGCTCTTCTGCTAGCATCCTCTCCAGTTCTTCCTCGCATTCAAAGATGGTGGACAGGCGCTTGTAAGCTGAGCGGATATCCATTGGCTCATCAAAGATGATGATGACAGGCTTCTTGTTAGAGCCATTATCCGGTGGCACTGTAGGATCGACTGCGGTGTTTGCTCTGTTTGTTGCACTGCCTACAGTAACCGTCTTGACACTCCCTTTCTTGGCACTGACTAGTTGTTGATACTCGCCACAAGACAGGGCCTGAACTTTGGTGTTTGTGATCATAAATGCAATGTTGTCTGGGGGTGGCGGTGCTTCTTCTCCAGGTAAGTCTGGACTAAGGCCAGCCCCTTCCTCATCATCTTCAAATGCTTTAGGGGGATTACTATTCTCTTTGGAAGTCTTTTTGGGTGGAGGAGCAAAACGCTTGGGCGTCTCTTCTACAGCATAAGTTGCAGTCGCCACTTGCTCAGGCATTGTATTCTTATGTGAGGGAACATTCTTCTTAATTGCTTTGTTTTTCTTTTCAGTGTTTGTTTTGTTGAGGATTTTTCCCTTCTGCATTTCTTCACTGGTCTTCAAGGATTCTGCACGTTTAACTTGCTTCTTTGACAGTTTTAATCCACTGAGTCCAACAGGCTTAGGAGATATAGGAGGTGGCGTAACAGGTGGGGGGGATTTGGGTGGTGGAGACAGGGGCGGCAGCTGCTGTTGCTGGCTTGAAGAGTTGTCATTAACATTGACATTTGACACCTGTGTTGGAGGCTGTGTGGGCTCTCTGAGTTCTGGGGTTGCTTCCAGTCCTGAAGGGGGTGATTGATCTTTGGGAATCTGGCCCGTCACGTAATATATAACCTGGGAGAGTAAAATTTAAAATCTGTCATTATCTTATAACCTCCAAACTGAATGTACAATGAATGTACAGTAAATAGCTATGACCAGAGTTTAAGTGAATGAAAGTCATACATACTCCTGGGCTCTGTCGCATAGTAGAGTTCCCGTTTTCATCTGTGTCTGGATCTTTATCGTCTCGACTGGGCTCTGAGCTCTGCTAGGACAGTGTGTGAGGGAATAATATTATTGTGCAACTGGTGCAAGTTGCAGCTGATTAATTTGAATTCACAAAAATGATTGTAGGGAACCACGGGCCAATTATCTTTTATAAGGCAATGGTACAATATTAGGCTTTTGCATTTCTAGCTCGGTTTTAAATTGTACAGCATTACTTTTCCATACAGCTCTGATATTAAATGCTGTATTGAGTTTATTTGTAAAATGCATGCAGAACAAATATATAAATTTAACTTTGTAAAAGCTAAGACAATAAACTAATTATAAATTTCTGAATGCTGTCAACTGAGTATCTTCATTTGCTCATGTTAAAGATGTTATTTTCTGAGTTTCTAGTCCTCGCTTCTACAGTATTTTCAGTACTTTCTGCCAGTGAAATAACTTGGGATTTCATTTCAGTAAGATTACCTCACAAGTGGTGTTTAACACTGTATTATTTATAGTAAGTACAAGATAATACACCTCTAATTTGCTATACTCTAAAAGAGTTGTTTTAAAAGTGTGTCTTTGACTGGATAAAATTTGTCATGCTGGAACATCTGCAGCTTCTGTGCAAATGTGTGCATGGTTTTGTCAGAGAACTAAATGGTTGTACAGGTGTAAAGCTTGGAAAAGGTGAAGTTGTGCAGAGACAAAGAGAAATGGAGAAGTAATTCTTTAGGAAATAAGTGAGGGACAGGAGCATGCAAAGTGGCCAGACTGACCTTTGGTGAACCAAGTCTGCAAAAACTTTTGTGTCTAAAAAAAATCTGAGTTTTAAATATGTTGTGAAAAACTTTGGGTTTGTATATACTATTGATTTTGTATGAAGAAATGTCATTAAAGAAAGACACAAGACAATTCAATTGCCTGTAAGATACGATGTAGGTTACAGGTCTTTATTGATTAGGACAAAAAACATAAGTGATAGTTAAATCAGTTGTAAAACACATCATACAAAGACACAGCGGCTTTTCAAAAGCTCATTTTTATGCAGACTTAATCCTGAAAAAAAATCCAAGCTGTGATATCCAGCAGAATCAAAAGAGGGAGGAAAAACAGGGTAGCAAGGAAAGAAGCTTTGTGGGGGCAGCTGCTATAGGTTTCTCTCGAGCCAAAGCAAGAGCACAGGGTTTGTAGAAGTGTTAAAACACAGCCATTGATCGTTTCAAAGGGTTTGCAGAGGCAGGCAGTTAGCTGGGCAGCTGCACGGCGGGATATATGTTACCTTTTTCTCTTTGAGGGGTAACAAAGCCCCCGGTCTCAGTTCTTTGATTTGGGGTTCAATTCGAGTAGTGGGTTCTATCAAATTTTTCACCCCTACATCCTTAACTGTGCACTTCTGGAAAACCTGAAGAGTGGAAACAAGTGAGAGGGACATGGGGACAAGGATTTTGTGGAGGGAGGAAGTTTTAGTTTTTACACCACAGCTGCAGCTGTACAGGGTGTAATGAGGAGCCAAGGAGATAGCTCCTTCTGTCAGTGCCCATACTTTGCCACTTCTGAAGAAGTCAACCACCGCAGGAAGAAGCGATAAGCAACCAACTCCCACGATACAGAAATCAATACACCTCACATAAATTGATTGGATTAGCACAAGTTTGACGGTATGTGCATGTGTGTGTGCGTGTTCACATGCATCTCACCTGGAGCTCTGCCATTATCTTGTCCCCTTCATCCTCCTCCTCTCTGGTAACAGAGGCAGTAACAGGGGGTGGTGTGGGAGGCTTTGGCTTGGACTCTTGTGGAACCTTGCTGTGCTTGGGTTGCAGAGGAGGGGGTGGAGCATCCTCCTCACCCTCCTGTCATGTAGTCATGTAAACAAAATTATTTGTTAACATATTATGAAGAGAGTGATTAAATAAACCAACAGGATTTAGTAGAGAGGGGTCAGGGCCTATTGAGAGGGGTGCTTTCACAGATGATGAAAAGATGTGCTACAGCAATGAGTAGTGTGAGAAAAATAATATATTTCTTGAACATTAAAACACATAAACCTCTATTATAATAGGCAGCCAAAATAAAATGATGATCTTGTAAAGTCTTTCACGAAAAGCTAAGCTAACTGATCACATTGACACAGATCTTCACTACACTCTGCAACTTTCAACAAAACTGACCTGAGCAGAGACGCTCTCCTTCCTGGTGGTGTACACCACCTCACCAGAGCGTGTTGTGGTCATGCCTGTGCTGGAGCTGGGATAGGTTTTCCTTGGAGGAGGTGGCGGTGGGGACTTATTTGTCCTGTCAGATCCCTGTTTTGTCAAACTGTCAGTGGCTGCTGGCTTGATGGCAGTCTTGGAGGGTTTCTCCAGTGCTGGCTTGGTTGGTTTCTCCATCAAAGGCCTCGGGAGTTTCTCAGGCCCCGTCTTGGCTGGTATCTCCGAGTAAGGCCCTGACTGAGGCTCTTCTGTTATACAAATTAATTAAATCATATAGATGTTAGGATGTAAAATAAATCCATGTTAATGTCTTAGTTACACACATGTCTGGTGTGTACCTGATGGTGACTCAATAGGGCTGTGATTGTCTCCTTGTTCCACAACAGCAGCTGAAAGCAGGGGTTGGTTCTCATCTACCTCCAGACTTGGAATTCCCTTCAACATGTTGACCTGGGCCTCCTGAAGGATCTTCTCAAACTCTTTTCCATCATAATGACCAATGTTCTGCCTCCTCACTTCCCATTCCTTCTCTGCTACCTACAAGTTTCAGAAAAAGAATATAGAACATCAAGAAAATGCTCTCAAACTCTGAGGATATGAATAAAAGGCCTACGACTCAACATGATGACATCAGAAGAATAATGTCATTCAGATCAAGTGAGTCAAATTAGTGGACATCTAAAGGATGCAGTGAAGAAAACTGAATATAACCACAACTTTGCTTGTCTTGGAAAATTACAGGAAAACAGCTGACATACCTCTATGGACATGGCTCGGTTTTTACTCTTGTCCTTGCTGTTCTGGAGCTCCTCTATGACAAGATCCTGGTGTGCAGTACCATTGCCATTATTCACTGGGTTCCCTTGAGTCTTCTTAAGGCGAGCAGGACTGGGTGGATCTGAGGTCGCTCCTTTGGGAGATTCCCGGCCTTGAGTCTTGCTCAGGTGGGGACTAGTAGTGTGAGTGGGACTGGGGGTGAGCGGAGGACTGGGCTGAGCTGTCAAGGCGGCAGATTGCTGGGACTGTTGCATGTGGACTGGGGAACTCTGGACATGATGAATGACCACTGGGGAGGAGGGCATCACCTCTGATCTGATTGTGGAGTTCTGAGGCTCAGGAGGGGCTGGAGTTGAGCCAGACTGGACTGATGCTGGGGGACCCTCTGCGGGGGCTTCTATTGCAGTTGCAATGTTGTTACTCACTGAGACATTAGTGGAAGGATCAAGTCCTTTTTGAGCTAACTCAGAAGCAGATCTGCAAAGAATAGGGAAACAGTGTATTACAAGTTGAATAGAAATAATATCAACTATTGGCATCATGGGCTATGATACAAAGTTTTTTTGACTTAAAAAGTCATAGAGTAACAGAAAAGCCAAGAAGGAGTGTGATATGTGTGGCATATCAAAATGGTAATGAGGAGCAGCAATTTCATTCACTTATCGGTTCAGTTAAGGCAATGGAAGAAAATCTAGCTGAATGCCACATTCTTCTGTCTACATGGAATAACCTCTTTGATGGGATGAAGGCTGGCTTGCCAGCATAATCAAACAGTACAATCTCCCGCATCACAGAGTCAAGCGAGGAGCCCTTCACAGCCCTCTGTGATTTCATCTTCAATTCCCTTTCTCACATTCAGCCCCAATACTCCAGCAACTGTTCTCCAGATCTTTACTTTAGCTCCATTCCCCCCCCTACCTTCTCAGGCTGCTAAGGGTGTCAGTCAGACTCTTGACCCGTTTCAGCATGCTGTCCAATTTATGAGGCTCCTCCTTCAAAAACTTGACAGCCTCCACTTCCACCCTGAGTACGGCTCTCATTCTGGTTTGCAGTGCTGGAAACTCTCCTGAGGAAATACACAAATAAAAAACATGCGAAAAACTCATCCATGCCATGTTTTCATTTTCTAATCGCAAAAGTCTAACTAACTGTGTAAGTATAGCTGGTGAAAATACATTGAATTTTGTTTAGACCACTTGCATATCAACATTAACTTGAACTGATTTAATCTTGAAAAAAAATATGTGTACATAAACATTCAGTTTATCGATAAAGGACAAGATTTCAGTAAGAAAAGCTTTGTTGCTTCCATTTGAAGTCTGACCAACCATATCTGGACAGGGTGTGGCTACATGCAGGTAGACATTGTATGGAGAACAACATTCAACATAAGTTTAGCTTTTTAATCTACCTGCACTCAAACAATATAATTTGCATCAGTCTATCTTTTAATTAAAAGGGGAAAAAAATAAAGAAACAGCTTTGTCAGCTTACCTTTGAGCCCTGCAAGAGATTCTCCCACCTTCCTCAGAGTCATGGCTCCCTCCTCCACATCCTTTAGGGTCACCACTCTGTGTGTTGTTGCTGTGTCCTTCTGCAGAGAACCTACGTACTGCTCCAGCTCGCTGCCGAGAAAACAAAAAAGACAAAGTATCTAGAGTTTAGAGAGGTATTTTACTTCTTTGTGATATCTAAATAAACACACACATATATATATATATGTATACAGTGTATGTATCATTACTAGGAGTATTTACAGTGCATGAACACCAGGGGGCAGGGCACCATCAGTTATCTTTAAGATCCCTCATTAAACTGACAGAGTTGAGAACAAACTTAGAGACTTGATTCATGAAATAGAAAAATGTAAATCTCATCTAAAGCACATTCATAAGCCCAACACCATGAAGCTCACTGTCCAACATTAGTTTGGTTGCTGTTTATAGATTTGATTCGGTCTTATCCCAAAACCAAGAATGTTTACTTACTGAATGACGACGTATTTGTGAGACACCGCCTTCTCCCATAGAACACATGTCACAGAGTCATCCCAAAAGGCTGCTCAAGAAAGCTGGCTATTCCGAGGGGAAATGTGCCGGATGATAACATTGTGTGCAGTGTGGGATTGCATGAGAGGAGCTAAAATGGTGTTTCATTGTGGCCAGGTACCCTTGAGAGACACTCTTTTATAGAGGTCCCCTAAAGGGAGTAGGAAATGGAATAAGGAGACAGTGAGTTGGCTAGCTATGCCAAGGTCTGCTGGTAAAAGGAACGATGGCAATTCTAGCTGAGGACAAGGAAAACCGATTTGCTTTCTGTATTATGTGGATGCCAGGTTAAAAAAAAAACTAAAAGAATTTTTTTTCTCTGTCAGAGCATAAAAGCATAAATGGCATACATAAGGTGGCAGTTGCTTGACAAACCATCACGCACTTGGTCTTTGTCCATATAATATAAATCGCTCCTTGAGAAACTTGGGAACAGTTTGAAATACTTCTGCTGTTGAGATGAATACTGATTTGCAAATAAGTTACAGAGTAAGTAAGAATTAATCGGGTTAAATGTTGTGTGGAAACATTTGCCCACTACCAAAACATCCTGTCTAAAACTCCTGGGTTATAACCTGTTCTTAAAATATTCATGTTCATTCATAGTAACAGTCTCCTAATTACATGCCTTATTTTTCTAATAAAATGTTATGGTAAGGTTAGGATTAGTTTAGTTCCACATTCTCCCAATGGCCTTAAAGCCTAGTAGCCTTAAATACCAGGCCTTTTTTAAGTGCTAGCTGCCGTGTTTTGCTGACTCACAAATGGCTGGATACCAAGAATAAGAGAAGGCTTAATCTAGCTTCTGAAACACTGAGTTTTGCCTGTTCCCTTCCCAGAATCCACGAGCTGCTATCACTGTGTTTACTGCAGCATATGTTCACTACTGTCTAGCATAACAACACAGTTTGACCTTGCCTCAGAAACATTCAAACAAAAAGGATTCAATTACGTCTCCCTGCTGTAACATGAGGTGAATTAAAATAAGATTTGGGTAGTGAGTAATTACTCCATGGTTAGATCTATTGTTTTAGTCTGCCGCCTCCGAGACCCAGGCACTGCTTGCCTGTATAAACCTGCGGGCTCTAATTTGGAGGGTGTTGGCTTGTCAAAGAGTTTAGGATTGAGTAGCTCAGGTGAGTTAATGAAGATAAAACCTTTGGGGGTTTTCCTTCTGATGGAAGAACATTAACCAGAGTGACACGGGTGTGTCTACTCTCAACGCTAAAGCTTGTAAAAAGCTTTGGTGCAAGGACAACCAACTTGTATATGTATCCATTTTAGACTAAATAAAACAAAGTAATTGTAAAAGTAAAGTAAATGTATGTACAACCTTATTTCCAAGCTAGTTTTCAGATTGTGTGTAAAATGTAAATAAAAGAAAGGAATGCAAACTAACTATAATGCATTTAAACTCTACATTTCTCTAAACATACTACAAGGAAGTGTTAAATGTTTAAAGTGAAGAATTTTATCTTTAATCTTATTTCTTTAATCTTTTATCTCATAGTTATTCAAATAATTGCTCTTTTTTTTTAAGCTGTGAAAGGGGCAAGACCCCATGTACTGCATCATCTCTTCTTCAGATCAGTGTTTTCATGCTTAGTGCTTAGGGCCTGTCACAATTGCAATTATTTGAGATAATTTTGAGCATTGAAGCATAATCATCTTCATACACCTGTTCAAACCTAGACTGGGGCCTTCCTGTGTGGAGTCTGCATGTTCACACGTCTACGTGTGAATTATCTCTGTGTTCTAGGGCTTCCTCCCATCGTCAAAAAATGTGCATGTTAGGTTGACTGCTGTCTCCTTAACTGACTTTGTAGTGAGTTTTCCTGTGTATGGCAGTTTTTCTCTGTGCTGACACTGTGATGGGCTGGTGACCTGTCCAGCGTGTACCCTCCCTTTTGTCCAGCTGCGATAGGCTCAAACTTAAAGATGTGAATAAGTGGATTTCAAGCAATCTCACCTGAGCTGTGTGAGAACTTGCTCTTCCATGCCCAGATACTTGTGCCTGTCCTCTTCAACCAGAACTCTCTGCTTCTGGACAGGGTCCTCCAGACGCCGCATGACTTCTGCAAGTTTGATACTTATTTCCTGCTCTGCTCGCTTCAGCTGCACACGTAACACCTCCTGATTTTGGAGCTGCAGGGGATGGACAGTAAAAATGACATGTAAGAGGACCCAAGAGACTAGCAAACCTGCACACAGAGCACACAAAGTATACAGATGCACACATGCTTGCACACAGGTGGACGTCTGAACAGGCACTACATTACTCTAATTCAATTAAAAGGACAAAGAGGTCTTGCCTGCTGCTGTCTCATCTGATGGAGTTGCATCCTGAGGTCAGAAACATTCTTCCTGAACTGCAGGAGGTTCACTTTGAGAGGAACTGAACTCTTGTCTGATGAGGTTGCACTGCTTTTGGGAGCCAAGACAGGGGAACCACCTGGGGCACGAAAAAAAATAAGGTTTACATAACTTTGAAAACAATGCTGTACTTACTGACTCTTATTGTTAAACTGAGGAGAAATCACAGTTAAAATTACAGGACAATGAAGTCAATAAAAACAAAAAGACACATCCCCTCTTTGAAGGACAAAACTGAGTTGCTATATCCCAATCTCAGTCTGACTTGCCTTTGCACATTATTTGTTTGATTACACGCCTTCAAACACCCTTTTCCTGGTTAAACATAAATCTAACTAAATAAATCCAAGTTTAAACTAGGGCTGAGCAAATATAAAATAATTTAATTGTGTTAATCACATGATTTCCTGTGATTAATTCTGATTAATCGCATTGTTAAACGCAAAATCTAATAATGAATTCAAAAGTAGCATATAACGCACTTTTATTAGAACTGTACAGTCATATGATTGAAGTAGTCCGGTGACAATTCCACGTTGCCGTGCTTACAAATAACTTTGGCTCTGCCGACTGCACCGTCTGGAAGAACTTTGAAATGAAAATGGCCATGTAAAAGTTCCGTAATCTTCTCCATGTTTGTTTAGCCTGTTTCTTCCACCATTCTTTTCTTTTCTGACTGTTTCCTGTGAGCGCAACAGCAGTAAGCAACATACGCGGCTCGCCCACGATGGACCTTTTCAAAATAAAAGCCAGTGAGCAACAGACATTTACAATAAAAATGATTAATAATAAAAACTGCGTTAATGGGAGAATAATTGTCGGTGATAATGAATTCATTAGTTAACGCAAAAATAACGCGTTAATGTGCCCAGCCCTAGTTTAAACTCTTGTTGTTTATATTTTCCTGCACAATATATTCCCTCCAGCTTTGAAATGTCTCTCAGGAGTGTTTCATGAGATGGAGAGGAGGCTGAAACCATGGAAACCAATGGAGCTAATATTTGATGTTTGGATGAAAGGCTGTAAATGGCTGACAACAACAATCATTTTATTCAAACTCCAACATGCGTGACTTTAGGGACCTTTAGGAACCTTTAGGACAGACTACTGGCTTCTCATGGCAGCCAGTTAATATCAGCTGATGAAAGGAGGTTAATTCGAAGACTTCACACAAAGTTGTCTTCTTCTCTTGTTTTAGCTCAGGTATTTTCTAGATTTTGTGATAAACTGGTATCTTAGATTTACACAAACAGAATAAAGGTGGACCAATTTTAATCTGATATGCTGACAGAAGTGAAAATTTACAAATTTGTTTACAGAAACATGTCTTTCAAGAGAAAAGCTTTTCCATTACCCTGGAAAATATACAGCTCAAGCTATGAATACTTTTCTTAGCAACATTATTCACTAATAAAGTTGTTCCAAGGTCCTTGAATTACACATGGTGACTGCCTCCATGTATGTTTTGGATTTTCTAAATTAAATTTTTCAATCATGTGAGCTACACTAATGAAAACGTGCTTGATTCAATAAACAGACACCTAAAATAGAAACAATTTTGCACTACCAGATGCCAGTATTTGCTTTGTCCTTTAACATTAGAGATCTTTCAACAGAAGACACAGACTGTGGGGTAATAAGAGAACAAACCTTTGTGTCTGTAATCCCAAAAACCTATTCACACTATCTTACGTACAGCTGCCCAGACCTGAAATACAGGTTAAGACGTAAACTGCTGATGTGTTTGGGCGTTTGGGATTCAACGTCCATCAAAAGAAGTGCATACTGTGTAGTGAAGCATTTCAGGGGTTACAAAGAAAAAAGAAACAAAAAAGTGCCACAGTTCCTTGTGTTAGACATAGGGGCAGACTACTGAGAACAAAGAATTGCCTGTAACCTTTCAGATGTTTTGAATTCTCACTCAATCACAACATGACAAGTAAATCTCTCTAATGCTACATATGAAAAGTGTCATGATACATGGGATTAGCTTTCAAGAAATGTAAATAGTGTTGTGTTTTTGCTCTGCCACTGGCGACGAAGGTTACAGATCTTTTCATCAAATCCAGACAGCTACAGCGCAGAGACTGGATCGCTGAATCATCTTGGCAGGCTTTGAGAAGTAACAGCATCTTGTTTTAAGTAGTGCTTTGCGGGGCTTGGGTAAACTCTGCTGGCTCTTGTCTCTTAACTCCTATGAAACTATGTACTGAGGACAAGATTGTAAGGAAATATTAACCAATGTCACGCTAAGAAGCCTGACTTTGTTTTTCCTCCCTTTGGCTCGGCTCATTGCAGCCTGTGGCCTGACACTATTGTGTGGTCTTGTCTGCACAAGACATTATGGCATTAGGACTCAAAAAAAAGAGTACAAAAAAAGCAACAGAGCAACTACAGCAATACTCACTTGAAATAGGTGCACTGTGGGCCGGAGATGAAGTCTTCTGCGGTCTCTCGCTGCATTGAGAGAAACTCATTAGAACAGGATTTGGGTCATTTTGAGGCACTAGAGGCTTACAGGTTAATTTTTAGTCAGTACAAACAAATGAAGAAAGTATGATAAGAAAGACTGACAAATCAGAGCAGTTAATGATGTTAATGATGTTATCAAGCTTTGTCGTTATTGCACAGAAACGTACCAATTCAAAGCAGTCGCAGACACTTTACATACGCAGTCAAGTAAACGTTAACATAAGGGCTCAACAGAGAAGGTTCAAATGCAAAGAGTTGAAATGCAGCCAAGCCAACACACAGTGGCCATCTTTGTGGAAATGACTTCAATATCAGTTCACAGATAAGCCAACATCCTCTTCACCAGATGCTATATTAACCATTACAGAGGGGATACTTTATATTCCCTGCATTGACTGAATCACTCAGTTTTTCATTTGAAGCTTAGTTTGCCTGGATGCCTCACCCTGTCCTGTGCTGTGATTGCTTACCTTTGAGGCTCCTTGGTGACACTAGTGTTTGGGCCCTTTAAAAGTGCATGCTGAACAAGACCTGTCAAGCTGGCAATCTGTTGCTCCATAGCCTTCATTCGCTCTCTGCAGAAACATTAGAAAACTGCTGATATCATGGCTGCTGCTATCGTAAATATCAGCTCAGTATGAAAACAAGAGGGCTGTTCACAGGATAACTTATGTTCTGTAATTACCTGAAGACAAATTTTCTTTTTTTGTTATTTCTTGAGAGAGTGACATAGGGCAGTTTTCAGTTACTATGCATTTCTGTCTCAGTAAATAGTGAGGGATTAAAATAAATACATTTATTTCCAAATGAGGCAATTCCATATGTTTCTATTTAAAATGTTTCGTTCCTTTTTTCCTGTGAAAGTTTAATTAATATGACGAGGAAATCTCAAACATTTGAGCCATGGGGAAAATATTAATCAGAGGCCGCCTTCAGAGAAGATGAGTCACATTTAAAATGTTTAATCTAAATTATCTGGAACGTTTAGGGGTTAAAATGTCAAGTAGGAAAGTTTTTGATCTACAGGGCTCTAGTTTTTGTCAGACACAGGTGAGAGAGGTTTTTAAAAGCACATTTTAAGAATCCAACCCTCAAATCTTAAGTATTTTTTCTACTGTATAACACACTCCTGTGGGTATCTGTGCATCTAGGCAACATGTGGTATAATCTGGCATACATTTGGGTATTTAATGATAAAAATAAATGCAATTTGCGGTTAAAATGACCTCCTAACTGAAAGGTAGATTTATATTCAAAATAGTTACTTAAACTTAAAATGCACCATTTTAAGTATAAAAGTAGCTTTGTCAGAAAATATAAAGAAGAGAGGACACTGGTTGCATTTTAACTTAAATATATCACCATGAAACTCCTAAGTTGATTACTCATATCAAAAATGTATTTTTTGTACATGTTTATAATAAATTTTACAATGGAATAGGACATTTGTAAATATATATGCAATGATTTGCATAAATGACAGTGTGCTACAATAAACACCATGATGAACACTGAACGTTATCTCTCCACTCTTCTGAGAGAAGAGGAAACAAGAAAATATAACATTAAAACTATTGGGGACTATTGGGGGAGAATAATGGAGATTTGTCTATCTATATGATGAATCTTCCACTTGGAAAAGGAGAGAAAAATTAAAATTTGTGCTAAGTATATTTAAAAAAGAAAAGAAAATACCCAAAAGCACTACACATTTGATTGTCCCCAAATCCAAATGAGATGAACATGATGAACGACAAAAAAGGAGCCATTTGGATTGACACTGAGAGTGAAGTCTTATAGTTTTTAAATAAAAAAACAAAAGTGATTCGCAAGTGGAGAGAGTGAAAAGACCATCTGAAAATTTTACTGCCCTCAGAAAGCAAAAAACGCCAAGAGGGGAACAAGGAACCTTTACAATGAGATTCTTTGGTAAGCCAAGAGGCTGGAAAAGAGAGCAACTTTTGTGTTCAGATGTAATCATTCATCTTGAGGAAGGATATGGGGCATGTTGAGGACATAGGGTGGACCGCGGTTGCAGCTGCTTACAGACAATAGACGGACACAAGGTCCCTGTGATCACAACAATGCAGAACCTCAGTATCAAACTTACTACACATAAACACAGTCTATGAAAGCTACAGGGAACTGAGTGAAACTATGTTTATTTTCAAAGTGAAGTGCACTACTTACAGATTCACTTTTCAAATATTCCCAAATCATTTCTAATTGGGAGTTTGTGCCTCCCAGGTGGTCCTGCCTGATCTGTTTGACTGATTGGGGGGTATTTCAAATACTTACTCCTGGTCAATATTTTCGTTTTCATTGTTATTTTTCTTTCCAGGTACCTACATAGGCCTTGCAGACTCCCTTTAAGTAAAGCCTTGTTTTCTCAGCTAAGTGGCAAGCATCCCTCTTGCCCTTCTTCTGTTTTTATGTGCTCTCAGTCAGAGCAGAAAAATTTAATCAGGTACAAAAAAATCTGCCGCATAATTCCAAACTGAGTAAACCCTGCGGAGTGACTGTTGTTGAGTAACAGAAAAATATACCGTGGGTTAATGGAGCTTTCAGGTACTATCGTGTTTCACTGGTGGTAGCTATTTATGTCTGAGTCCACACACTCTCCAGAATTTGAACACTGACTGTGAAAATAATGGTTATATGAGCGAAAACTACTTGAGCACACAAACCGAATGGATAAGTAAACATGTGCACTAGTCTGCTGAACTTAATTTGTCGATCTTGAAGCTGAAAGACAGTGAGAAGAAAGGTTATATTCTTGCCTTCAGTCATGGATGATGAAACAGCATCAGGACCAGGCACAGAAACTCAGTAGCTAATGGTTAGAGTGAAACTGGGATGCAGAATTAGTCCATGCTCCCATGCAATATTGTAAACCTGATTTTAACAATCCCACCGGCCCAATGCCAAGTTTATGCCCCGAACTTACCGTGTATGATGTTCAGTAGGAGCAGGGATGGGTCCCTGAGAGTGACCTTGGGGGTCTGAAATCACAGGTGACCCCATGCTGTTCCTGGGCTTAATCCCTGTAACCTCTTCTTTCCTGAAGGACTGGCGCACAGGTGAGCTTCTCTCTATGGGAACACCATGAGGTGGCACGCCATGAGGAGGCCCACTATGGATGTCAATCATCCGTACCTCAGTCATTCGGTGAGGGGAAGGAGGAGGAGTCTTAGAACCCAAAGTAGGTAGCTGGCTGTTTCTGGACTTCTGCCTGAACAGGGAAGGGTGATCTATAGTGTCTGTGGGGCTGGGTCCTCCATAAGAGCTTGTGGAGCGGATGGAGGCACGGTGAAAGCCCCCAATGCCATGCTCTGGACCATCAAGCCCAGGGTTAGGGTGTGGCCCATGAGCTGTAGCCATGCTGATTCGTCCCTCTTGGAGCAGGTATGGATCTACATACAACCCCTCATTAGCCCTGGTTAGACTGTGGCTCTTGCCACCCATGTTCTCATCTGGCTTGACGTCCCGTCTCTCCAGGATAGCGCTGGGACAGGGAGAGATGGAGCGGGCCGGGGGGTTAGACAGTCGGTCCCTGGGGATTGTAGCGCTCCCAGGTATAGAGCCCTGTCGTGGGCCAAATGGGATTCTGGAGGGTGATGGAGGCATGGAGTGAGGACTTGGGGGGTGCGCTACCTGCATGGGGTGATGTGGTGGGGGACCCATGGGTGGATGTCTTTGAGGGTGCTGAACATCACGTCCAACATGTGCCATCTCGCTGTGCATCTGGAAAAACCACAAAAGCACACAATAATATTATTTCAGAAAATTTTTGTTCCTGCACAGAGTACTGCTAACAAGTTCAAGAAAAACCACCTGAAACATAAGACTGGTCAGTAAAAGAGACTGCATACTTTTGTCCATTAGAGAGCTTCAGCTACTATATATTCTGTGTGTATCTTACTACTTCTGGACTGAAGCTGCCCTTGAAACTAAAACATCCATCTTACTCAGCTTACATTGTTGCCTTTCAAAAGAAAATACACTGTCAGCAGTCCTTCCAAAGGCAGAAAGTAGTTACTTGCAAGGCTACAAACACTGAGCACACAGTATTTCACTTTAAGTCCTGGATATTATGCCCGCAGGCATCTGCAAAACAATATTACAACACATGAACAGAAGTTTTTTTTTTTTTTTTTTGCTTTCTTAGACTGAAAATTCAGCAGGTTTTAAAAAAAATGTTGTACTTGCTCTCCTGGAGATACACCTGCAGCCTTCTTTAACAAGAAAAATTAAAAAAGCATTTTCAGGGCTATACTCCAGTTGGTTAATTTGCAACAAGACCTGTCTAATATTGTCTGTTTAATCTGTCAGCTAATATTTGACACTGATCTTAAGTGCAACCAGCTATAGGGGCCATTTCGGGATCATGCAAAATAAGTGGAGTTGCTTCCAATGATAATAGAAAATATGATTCTCAGACTGTAAGTGGAAAACAAACAGGTAGACAGCACATGCAAAAAGACCTCTGGGTTAATGTGTTGAGCTACCTGCTATGGTTTTTCACCATGACTGCGAATGAACAGTTTTTTCACAGTTTTCCATGGTTAATTTTGTCTTATCTTTGCATTACTTTCTTTATACTCATTTCGACAGCTTCCATAAAGTAAGAATACAAATGTTTTGAGTAGATACATAATACATTCTGTGTTATACTAATGTGAAGTTGCACCGTTGCTCAATTCAAGACACACAGAGGCATTGTTGTTCCCAGAAAACATTATCAAGTCAATCATACATAAATCCTACAGTAAAATCAACAAAGATTTTCTTTCCCTGATAGAATAATCTTTACACTGAACAAAATATAAAACTGAAATCTAAAGTATAAACACTGATAAAACCCCAGGATGAGTGATATGCTGCGTATTACAACACTGGAGGGTGTTACATGCTGGGCTGAATCCAATCCATTTTCCTTCCTGAGTACTTTCGATTCTACTCAAACAAACAAGCTATTGTTTCTTCAAGGTATGACTCACAGGTTACACCTAGAAGTCAGTCAAGTCAAAAACTCTAATGCAAAGTTCTTCAAACTTTCAGGTAAAAGCGTTTTTTCAGCGTTGTCTTAGTATATTCATTTCAGAGCAGCAAGACTGATGATCAGAGAGAAGAGAACAATACAGTGGGTGTGACTCTTCCATGTGCCAAATCGTGTGTGCTTGCATGAAATGGAAAACAACAGTTGCTCACAGTGTACAGTGACAAAGGGCTGGTGCTTGGCTGGAATAACAAAATGAAAAAGAGAAACTTGTTTGCTGTAAAACTTCACACAGCCTGCAAATATGGCAGCAAAATACAGGACTCTGGAAAAGCATAGTGCTATACCATCATCAAACCCATATAATCTCCACCGTCTAAGGTGCCTAAACTTAAAAGAAAGACAGAATTTATTTCTGGAATTTAGCGCTTTTTCAATTTAAGAAGTGTTGTGCGTTTTACCTCTGAAATAGCAACCAAAATATCCTTCAAATAGACAGATTCTGTTTCACAACAAGCAACATATCTTTGCTTTGAAACAAAAGAGTAAAGGCTTGAAAAATAAGCACATGAGCAACCATATCAGACAAATGTGAAGCCATGTTGAGAACATCTGTGTGCGTTCGACACGCAGACTTATTTTTCCACTGTGGTCTTAAGCCTCCAATAATAGGGGCAGCCTGTCTGGTTTTTTGTGCACAAAGTTGCCTCGATCTCTTGCTGTGTCAGCGATGGATAGGGTTTCCAAACTGATTCACAAACTGCAGAAACTCAGAGCGCGCCAAGCTAAACAGATAAAGAGCTGTGCTGTGATATTAACGCAGAAGTGTGCAAACATTGAAAGAGCTAGACTGGCAGAGTGTGCTACGACGCAGGGACATGACTGCTTAATAGTATCGGTGATGACAGAGGTGACAGGAGCGAGCTGGTTATGATAACTGTGAGCAAATGTGAAACAAATTTAAGTTTTTTTTTATTGAAACACCAAAAATTGAACTGCATTAAGGATAATAGAAGAGAGGCGTGCCAGTGATCAAACCGCTGTTTACAAAATATGTCAGTTATGTGTACATAACACAACATATGACATCCACTATCGACGACTAGTCTGCTGGGACAAGGCCCTGCTTTGGGCCAGGCTAAATCTAGTTCATACAAACAATATTTCAAAAATATCTGGCCAATTTTCATCTCATTAAACATAAAAGATGGTCATTAAACATGCAAGAAACTGCCTGCCATTCTGCAGCTCATCAAGTTACTAAACATTCACAGCGCACCATACATCTGTCCACAACATGTACGATACTGATACACAACAAAACTGCTCTGATAACCATAGTTATAGTAATAGTAAAAGTGATTGTGGAAACAGATCTGAAAGCTGGCATTCCTTTAAGACGAGAAGATCAAGCTATAGAGTGTCCTCCCCTGTATGGCTATAGAGTGTGTACCTCCACTGAAAAAGTGTTTGAACTGTTGCTCATTATCTAGGTTTCTGTCCGCTGGGGAGCAAGGGTTAAGCTGCGTAGGCACCTACAATGTCTACCCACAATAGCAGCCACTGGACTGTGGTGATTAGGGACTGTCCCCTGATTCTGTTTGCCTATGACATCAAATCAAAGCTGTCTGTGACGCTGTCAAACAGGAAGTGAGGTCACATCTTGGCCAATGTATTGTGTGCTATCTCTAAACCAGTTGTATGGATTCAGCATACCTTTCTTTGTTTTTTTTCCAAATACAAACTGCCTCATTACACCACTGAAAAGGGTCATATGAGCGCTCACAGTCATATTTTTTACTTAATCATATCAGGTTGCTGTGGAGACAATAATCTCCTGAACTTCTGGGCCCCCTCACTGCTGCCTGCAGCTGTATTTATTTAAAGGATTTTGCCCCCCCCAAATAATATTGGGGAAAAAAACAAAACAGGAAACATTTAATTGTCTCTCCTGAGAATCATTTAAGAGGAAGACAAAACATACACAAAATCTGCAGACGGGTCTTTTCAGCTGCCAAGAATAAACACTGCTTTCAGCAGAAGTCTACAATGTAAGTGTGTCTGTTAACGGTTGTCAATATATTTGTATGGAAGGGACATACCAACAGGTTTAAGTTAGAGAAACATTAGTCAATACAACAAATGTCAACAAACTAATTTCTTTCTGCAGCCTCTACATTTAACCTCCATACTCCACAGCCATGTCCAGTCTTTGTGTCTGTGTCAGTTGCTACTTGGTTAAACAGTGACAGAGCTAGTCTTCTGCAGCACTTACTTCATGCCAACAATTTCACAATGTTTACTTAAGAAGTCTGATGTTGACTTGTTTTTTTCTTTTTCCTGATTCCATTCCAGTTAAACAGTTTGCACAATTAAAATCCATTCTCACTTTTTCAATTGGATCTTTCTTTCATTGGGGTTTTTCTTTTTTTCTGCTGTTTTCTGCTGCAACTCAAACTTATCGTGCTTTCTGAAGGAAGACTCCTTGAACCATTATCACTTTCATCAATCATCATCTTCACTTGAGCGACACATACAGTCATGTTTGTGTTTGGCAGCAGGTTTACAGCTATGGTTAAGGTAGTATTTGCAGTATCACCATTATGCTGCAATACCCACGCTAAATCTGTCACAGGCAAAGAAGAGCAGCAAGGTTAGACAAAGGGTAAGTCGGATTAGAGAAGGATTTGAGGAGAAACATTCGAGGAAAGGGCTCTTTGGGTTTTAGTTTTGTTACATCAGCAGGAAATAAACACAGCGGACTCCGAACGAGAGAAAGAGATTAGAGCTTATATTGGGGAAAGAATGACAGAGGGAAATAGTCCGAAGAATTGCTCTGAATTGTCCCTTAAACAAGTTGCAGCAGACCATGTAAGGGAAGCCCAAATGCAGGCCCCCAGGAGAACAATAGAGGACCCCCCCTCTTAACAGATTAACAAGAGGCAGGGAGACATTCCTTCCCTCAAATGCAAACAGGATGTAAGAATGAGAAGAACTGGAGGCTGGGCTTAGTATTTTAACAGGAACAAATCTCGTCGGCTCCCCACAGCTTCTGCTGTTACTGAGAAAATGTTCACTGTTGTGCAAGTGGCAGTGAAGTACTCACCCTGGTATCACCGTTGGCAGGTCGGGGTCCATGGTTGAATGCCTGTGCTGGGTCTTTGTGGTACACCTTCAGGCAAGAGTGGTCTGTGATATTCCTGTAAGAGGAGGAGACTTTCTGTGGTAAGACGGCAGCCCAGATATCACCATCAGAAAGCGGACGATCCTGTCTCAGTCTTGATCTCTTTAATACCCCAGCCAAGGGCAAATATCCTGATACATACTCTGACGGTTCTCTGTCATGTGACATTTCCTTAAACTCTAAACGGTTAGAAAAACCCACTTACAGTTTGTTGAGACACTACATAAATGGTAAGACAATCTGCTTCTACTTTTGCTAATCGCACTCTCACTAAATAAATGGTAAGACGATCTGCTTCTACTTTTGCTAATTGGACTCTCACTAAGGTGCTGCACCCTGGACACCGACATAAACGCACCACGAGACAATTTTTTACAGCCCCGATAAAGAATTAGTGACAAAGTACACACTCACTTGAGCAGGAACTCTGCAGACAAAGGGGCAAAGTCTCATATAATTTGAAGAGTGGTGCTTTTTTTAAAATTTAAATTGTCTCAGCACATATAATCTACAGTGTTATTGATAAAATATGAAGATGAATACCAACTCAGGAAGCAACAACACAAGGAGCAAGAAAAATAGCTGTGAGCTACTATCTGGGTTTGTGTTCTTATAAATGAGACATTACACACAACACAGTGCTAAGTGACTTATACTCTTACAAGTGTCAACAGACAAAGCCCACATGTTTCTCAGTTTGTTCAAGTATATCAGAAACATGTTGCCATACAGCTTCAACTCCAGATGACTTTTCTCTTTTTTACATAGAGTGAAAAGGAAGTGAGATTTCCTGTTCATGGAGAGCTATGGACACAGAGATCAGATGTTATGTTGGATCTGACGGAGGGACACAGCAGGTTAGATGCTCTGCTGTGACTGTTTATTAAGGGTTGGCTGGGTTAGTGAGCAGTACTGATCGAATCTAGTACAACCTGGACAGATGGATCTCTGGCTTGGAAAAGAGACCGGAAACTCTTGGGAACCGTAGATAACCCGTTAATGAATTTAGTTCAACACAGATTCCATGTCCCCTTTTGTGTTTATTACATGCAAACATACATATTTACCTGACATCAGAAAGTTCGTAGTACATATTCCTCATGTCGTCTTTGACGTAGACAGCAACGCTGGGTGACTCTAACATCTTCATGTTAAGCTGCTGCGGGAAGGCACTAACAAACAGAGCTCTGATTGTGTCAATGCTGGTGATCTCATTGGGCATGCGGATCTGTTTGGTCTCGTCGCCGTACTGCAGATACAGTACACCTAAAAACAGAAAAGCAGTGATTAGCCTGAAGGAAACTCTTTTCAAATCTTCCCAGTGACAGATGTGATTTCCACAGTTTGCATGAGTCATTTCTCTCCTAGATTGTAACTGCAATGTTTGTTTTTCATTGTTTTTTTCCCCCTATTTTTCCCAGTCCTAGCATGGAACCACGCTAGTTGCAGTTTGTTGCAGCAGCTCTGATCATATTGTACTTTTGTACATCTGCTTTGATGTGAAATCATGCCGACAGGAAGGTTGTTTGTGCACTTTGCGTGTGACCTGCTGACACTGTGTGTTACATCATCAGCTAAACCATTGACAAGCTACAAAAACAACACCCCAAACCACATGTGGCGATCTCTGTTGATTTAAAAATAATAAAATATTATTGAATTGAAGTCAATTTAATTAAATTTCTAAAAACTGAAATAATGCAGCCTGGCTTGCGTTGCGGTCTGCTGAAAGCAATTATGTTCTAAAATCATTCAGATAGGGAGAGGACAGAAAATACATCAAATGTTAGTAACTGGAAAAAAAAAAGTCAACATTTATTTTGCTACGTCTAGACTTACCTGGATTAATACAAGAGCAGAAAAGTCTAAAATGGAAGCAAAAATGCATGCATAGTGCAGTTTAGGTGAACCTCAAATCACTACCGACATATGATCTCAGTAAAAATCAAATTAACTGATATAATTCTTTCTCCATGAAAAAACAGTGAGGTAGCTGCCAAAAACTGTAAGTCCTTGTAATGGCTGCACAGTGAAAAATAAACATTGCATGTATGGCAATGAACTCCTTGGGTTATACTTGGATATACTCAGCTTAATCTCATGTATCATCTGTACAACTGTTGTATCTGAAACACAGAGAAAACACCCATCTCTTGATTTTCTCATTAGATGGATACTCCATGATATAGTTTGAGCTTAACTTATGCTCTGTGCAGTTAAATTTTGTGGATTATAAAATCATTATTATCTGTGTTATGAGTCCTGACCTGAACAGTGGCAAAAAGAGCATAAAAAAAAACTGCATCAATAAACACTGCCACACGATCTTTTAGAGGCATATTTTCAAGGCAAACAGCATTGCTCTAAACCTGTCACTCAACTATGGTCAATGCTAGAAAACATCATGCTGTGGTACAAGGGAAAAAGGAACAAATTACTTGATACTAATCCAGTCAATCGGGACAGGAGGAGAGGGCAAAAGCAGAGCTATGTGCTCAGGGTGGAACAGTAAAAGTTGCGCATCAAAAAGACCAAAGCATGAACCTCTGAACCCTGGGTGTGGCATCTGTACCGTGTTTTAGAAAAACAGATGTCTCTCCCACAAAATTTATGAACACGCCTACGCTGCAGTTGTATAAACAGTGCCCGAAAGGGAGAGAGAGAGAGAGAGAGAAAAAAACACACATTTCTATTTCCAGGCTCTGATTCATTGTTTCAAACCTGTGGCAACAATAGCACCTAATGAAATGATCATATAGGTTATATTTGTTCGATCCTATAGTTCAAATCATCCAGAAAAGTCACAGTTCATTAACTTCAGAGACAAAAGTTGAGATCAATTTCTGTCTCTCTCACATTTGTGCACTGAAAATAGCTCAGTTTAAGGGAAGGAGGCATGGTTTTACTTGGTGTAAAAAAAAAAAAGACTAAGCCAGTAAAAGCTCCCAGATGTTAGTGAAATATTATACAAGATTCTACATGCTCCACGAGACAGAGTGAGACACAGAGAGGGCAAATCCAGGAAATAAAATTGCTGAGTCTATCCATAGCTCTCTCTGGTCTGTCTGGGTTCCTGTGTAGTAATAGCTTAACAAAGTGCCCATTTGCAGAATGACTTTATCCTTCCCTTGAGATCTGTTATGGAAACAGTTAGATAGTTTTCATCCAGATTTTAGCTACTAGAGTAAATTAGATTAATGACTATGTGACTTTGATCAAGCAAGCATTTCGTCAGCTTTGCTACGAGAAATTTTAATGGGTAGGTTATAACATGGAATCGTATTACATTCCTGAGCGCCTGGCTTTGCTGAGGACTGGAAACAAATGGCCACTGGGTTTTGTAACCAAATGGGCACAGTGTGCTAATTAAGTTTTCTGCATTTCTCCAGTAACACACAAAACCTGAAACTAAACACAGTCATGAAAAATATCCTTCTGTGTCGGCTTTAACGATCACAAAGTTTAGGTAGCAACAAATATAGAGCAAAACACTGTATCCGAGCCACAAACCAATGCTATTAAATACAGCGCAATTGATGCAACACTCTAGAATGAATCAGATACTCACATTAACAGGTTTTAAGGATTTTCTGCTGGGTCTTATGATGCTCACTACTAACTCTTGCAGCACGAGCAGAAGATACAAGGAAGCCCCAAATGTCCGTAGGGACTTAGTGAAGCATGTGCCTGTGCGTCTGCGTGTATGCAAGTGTGCGAGAGACAGTGGGAGGGACACTGCTGTAAAGTGGTGCCCCCTTTTTTCTCCTCCCCTTCATCACACCATAGCCCCCCACTGTCCCAATGCTTTGTCCTGATGTTTTTGATGGAGGGAGGGAGGCTGATAGAGTTGGTGTGTGTATGTGTGCACGTTTATGTGTATGTCCACGCACGTAGAATTGTTGTAAAGCATTCTTTTTGTGTTTTTGCGTTATTTATTTATTCTTTTTTTTTTTTTTTTTTTACATATTTTGGTCATAAGGTATGCCCCTCATAAGACTTTTTTTTTCATCTGGTAGACAATAGCATCTTAAGTTGTGATCTAAGCTTCAAGGCCATCCTGTTAAAAAACAGGCAGCACACTTTTTTCCCCCCCCGAGTTTAAAACTTTTTGCACTATTGCAACAACCTAATTCTGCACAACTTACAGCATTTCTGTGTATGTATGCAAATTAAGCCCGGTATGTGTTGATAAGAAGACCCATTTATAGTCCTGTCAATAACAGGATGCCATAGTGTTCTGTGGATGGTTTCTCCTATCTTTCACCGCAGAAGAAATTCATTCTAATTAAAACAAAGCTGTGAGCTGAGGAAAGAGAGGAATGCAGAACAAAAGATTGAGGTGGATGGACTGAGGAACAAGACTTATTATTGAGTGAATTTGAAGCAAACTCTTTTGCTTCATAAGAAATGTGCACCAGCCTTGTTTTCATTAGTTGCTTGGGAGTGTACAAACTACATTATACATGGCTATAATAAGGCTATGTAATAATAATAACTTTTGAGGAGGCCATATATATATTTGTGAGTCAATACATTATGCAAGATATAGCATACTGAAGATATAATTACTTTATAGAGCAGATATAAAGTTTTCTGTTTCTGGTTTAGGGATTTTGAGTGACAAAAAGTGCAATCAAGACCTTTCATACAACGGAGACATTGTGTGCAATGAGAAATAGAAATCAGTACAAAGATGTCTCTGAACCTCTGAGCAACTGGAAACGTTTTTAACTTTCAGAAACTAATGGCCTCCTCAAGTTCTTTTAAGACAGAGTTCTTAAAAGAAGAGGTTGTACAACACAGAGGTAAACCTGCCCAACATTTTTGGAACATGTTGATGTCATCAAATTCAAAGTATATATTGAAAAAGAAAAAAAAAGAAAAAGTAAACACTTTCCAGTTTAGTTAGCTTTGTAAAGATATCTGATTTTTACAACATGATTACTGCATTATTGTGGCCAAAAGCATTCATGATAATATTGTCTTGCGATATCACCAGAAAACCTAAAATCAAATATATTGCTATCACGCTAATTCATCTTTACTTTTCCGTTTTCAGTGTCTTAGGCAACCGAATAACACTCTGGGAGGTAGGAACTTTAAGCCAATCTGAATCCAGTAAGACTTTGGCTTTATTAGCTAAGATCAAACAGTAATATTACCATATATGGTAAATTTATAAATGCAATTTTGATATTCCATTATTTTATTTCAGTCATGATTACTGTCAATACCAGTATACCACAACACTCCTACTTTTAACATTTGATATGTTGTCTTTGAACTATTTTGGACGAACTATAGAGTTTAAATAATTTGCACTGACATTTCACACAGCTGCACAGGGTTGTAAACTGCTTCCCTCATACACAGCATACCTAGTGAGCGGTCCTTTGTCTGGTTGGTTGATCGCACAACAGGCAGGCTGGCACGAACCCGGCTGCCACGGGTAAAGGCTGTGGGTGCTTCTGCCTCAGACATGGCGTCCAGCGAATCCAAGGAAGCCAGGGATAGGTGGTCGACCTGGTCGCCGACACTGGGCTGCGGGCTGGGGCCGTGCTTTGGGCTTCTGCTCTGGAGGGGGAGGAATATGGAAACAATAAAGTGAGGGGTGAGACCATGAACATGTTGTGCACATAATTTTACACTTCGTGTCTTACATTATCTTTGCAATATCATGCAGTAGGTAAAGTGGGAAAACTGCCACTTTGACTGTGTGTTACAAGTCACATACATTCTTTGCCAAGCAAGATTAAAGAATCTTTGACGTCGACTCCTCCACAGCAACAAAATAAACCAAAGGACTGCAAGCATGAAAATGTGTAAAAAAAGTGTTACTGATTCATGCCCACACATCAAACTGCTTCACTGTGCTGTCCCACCTGCACATCACTCAACTCACAGGTGATAAATCATCCAGAAGTTTCTAACAGTACTACAGGAATCTAGTTTAAAATGTTACATGCACTAACATGTTATGGTTTAAAGATAGTAAAGGACACACATTGAAAGAGGTCCTTCAGAAACCTACAATGTGTGTCCAAAATAAAAAAGATTCCTTTAAAACACTGTTAAAAGATCATGAACTTTTTTTTATATATATCAAAACTTGATCAACTCTCTTCCCTGTAATCTAATCTGCATAACGTGGCGTCCTCAAGCTGCTGCTACAATAACACAACAGGATGTGTGATATAACTACAGAGTCTTTGAGCTGTTGTGCTGTGCTGTAAGGTGATCTGCCCCCTCAGAGGCAAGGCAGGACACAAAGTAAGGGGACAGCAAACACAGGGCGCTTTATGAAATGCTCTTCTTCTCTTGAACCTATTAGGTGCTGTAGATCTAATGCGGCTAAAGCTAATTTCACACGTGCACATGCAGCCTTTCTCTCACACTTGCACACAAAGAGACAAATACCTGAATATAAACGTTTTATGTGAAACAAAGTTGACATTTCCGTAAGCTTTTACAGCCAGAACTGATTTAGCCTGGCAGCCAAGGCAGGCTGGCAGGGGCACACAAGGCAAACACTGAGAGGCATGGTGGCACAAGGGTTGGGAACACATTCACACAGCAGGTGCTGGTGAGAGTGCAAATTAAGCCACACACACTGACACACACGACGGCACGATGCAGATAAGATAAAAGGCCAACTAACTCTGTGGGGCAATTGGATTTTCATCAAATACCTCTGAATGTCAAGCTCAGAGTGAAGGGAGGCGAGCATGCCCTGTAAAAACTGATGAGAGGACAGAGGAAAGAGGAGAAAACAAAAAGCACATGGCTAAGAAATGCCAGTGAGGGCTTGAGATGGAAAAAGAGATGGTCATCAAGCAAAACATAGATACCACGGGAAAAAAATCAATATCAAAAGCAGACCAAAGAAAAGAAGAAAGAGGCAGAAGGGAAATGTGAAGGTATCTTCAACACAATCTAACAGCAGATTTTATTGACTTGAAAAGGAACTTAAAATTAGAACTGACATAACACTATATCCTTTTTAAACGACAGATCTTCTAAATTCATCACAATGATTTACTTACGGTACTCTGCATCCAGGCATTTATCTGATGCAGCTTCACAGCGAAGAGGCAAAACTGCTGAGCTGTCACTCAACTTTTGTAATTCCATTTAAAAAAAGTTTAGGCTGCCGCATTCAGGGATAAAATTTAATGACCGAAAATGTGCCCTTTTATTTTTTAATGCACGTTCATAGTCACCTTTTAAAACAGAGAGGTCACATGGAGTTAACATGTCACCTGAAACCAGACATGTGTTGGAAATTTAATCTAAACACTGAATGATTTATGAGCTTATTCGATAATGGTGGGACCAACCAGCCCTCCCACACGGCTGTTTTATCCTCTCATACGCTACTGTCTTACTCTTGGGAGTACGGAGTTCCTCTGTCACCTGTACGTAGTAATTATGTCAGAATGTTTTGGCAATGTAATCTGATATTTTCTGAAGCACTCCAGTGGCTAAAGAAGAAGAATACACACTCTGACTTTAAGTTCTATAGCAGTTCACTCAACTAACATGTTGCGGTTAGTTGTTTTTTTGTGAGAGGAAAAAAAATTGCTGGACAATATGGCTGATATATGTACATCAATTGAATTAAGTAAATAAAAAACATCAAAAACATTAAAAACATATCAGGACATCTACAACAAATAACTATTTCAGTTTATGACAATTTTGCCCAGATTCACTGTCAGATAAATTAAGCTGTACAACAAGTTTAATATCAATATAGTATTTTAGGTAGAAAAGGGAGCATTAGGCAAAAAACGCTTTGTTCCTCAGAAAGAGTTAGGCTTTATATTGTTCCTGCTTCATGTGTTTATGGAAAGGTAAACTAAGCAAAGCAAACTTTTTCCGGCAGCACATGTTCAGCTTCATGTCAGTCAGAGTATGTCTGTTAAAGTTACTGTCACTGCCATCTTTTCAAAGTCAGAAAAATGGTTGAGAGTAATCTATAGAAACTAGTCCTTTAAACCAAGAGTGCAGTTTAAGTAATGTAGCTTTATGATACCTCTTATTTTATTACCTCTTACACACTGCTTTGTGTGGAAATTCAGGGCAACTTCCTAAAATGGCCACTTGAGAAATCAATCCCATTGATTGTTTGTACAAGATGGATGTAGCCAAAAGGCATGAAGAGGAGAGCTTAGAGCAAAAAAATTAAAATCAATATTATTAGCTTGAGAAATCACCTTAAAACCATTTTGTTCCAGGACACTAATAACTAAATGACAAACTTCAGGCTACATTTATTGTAATTAGATTTTTTTTTTTAAATATGCTCACCACCCAATGGAGAACTCACTGTGGTGAGTATATTCTGGGACTCTAGTGGCCAACTCCCTGATTAAAAAAATAAAATAAAAAGATAAAATATGCCATCTATCGTTTTCAAATGGCATTTTCTTGCAAGTTAAAGCTGTTATTTTAAAAATTCTTCCAAAATTCAGGAACATGTTACAATATGAAGTTGAATTGCACTGGAGCAAACGATAGTTAAAGTAGAACATGAAGGTGGAGGAAATTGCAAATGAGACCTTCCACCGTCTTATGGAAAGGGGTAATTAAGTTAAACCACATCTGACAAATGATGATCGGATAAACATCTCTTTCTCGCTTCGCCCTACTGTTTCTCTTGCATGCATGCATAGATCATCAACTTGACGGTGGCTAGAATATGATATTACCAAAAAAAATGCTGCACCAAAGACACTCCTTCCTCAGCTAACCCCTTCGTGCTTTAAGGTCCAGATGTGAAACCCGCAGGCCAACCGCTGATTAGCACTGTAAAACCTGCTTCAACCCGTTCGCACCTACAGTGCATTCCACACAAGTGATTTCCCACACTTCAGTCAAAACAGCGTAGCCTGTGATTCTACTCCTTCAGGAGCAGCTCCCTCTGCACACCACATTGATCTGACAGCTATGATGAATGTGAAACTGAGAGACCGACATTAGCTTATATACAGGAATATGACAAGTTATAAAGTCATGAAAAGAGCCCCTTGGGATGGGACGTGTTCAGAATATGAAGCTTGAATGTTTCAAAGAAATCAGAAAATGTAGACTCCAGCGATGGTTGGTTGTCTTTTGAGAGCTGCAGCCAGTGCCAGCGGGCTGTTATTATAGGCCTGCGTCGAATAGTCACCATGATTAGCGTACATTAGAGCAGGTCTGGATATAACTCAGTGCCTCATCTAAATTCTCATGCGTCGCTTACAGATGAAAACACTCTGTTGCAGCAAACCTGTTCCTCAAGTTATCAAGTCCTTAGTCATAAATTTTTTTGACCTTTACACTTGGAAGATCAAATGGGTGTCAAGATTAGCACAATGTGGGCAAGGAATGATTAGGGAAACAACCATGGCTGTGGAGAAAAGAGACTTCAGAGTGAAAGCAGTTAAATTATGTTCTGGCTGTGCATTAGTGTGTGTGAGTCTGCTTGACAGTGAGTAAAAACGAGGGATACAAAGAGAGACTGAGTGCGTGCATGAGTGAGTCAGGCCATTGTTCCAGAAAATCTGACCCAAACCCAGGACATCCTACAAACATTTATGCAACAGTGGCTTGAAAAACAGTCGGCTGTCATAAGGAAGAAAGCTCAGATCTGTGTGTCTGCATAACGTTCAAACTTAACAGGTCAGTGCTCTTACATGTGACATACAATGTCATCACTGCCAGCATCCAACTCCATTCCCATTTACTGAGCATTTTGTAACAGAATAAATGTTTCTCAGTTCAACGTGTCACCTGCCTTGACTCTTACGACGCTTTGTCAAAGTGAAGGCACAATGTTGCAGGACTTCATAAAGTAAGATGGATTTCATTATATCAAGCTGCCCCCGTCTTGGTTCCTGACAAACAGGCTGAAATGAGGAGCAGAGCTGGAGCGATTAAAGTAAATTACGATTGTTAAGAATAATGGCAGTCCTCATCAGGAACCTGCAGTTACACTTATGGAGATTTAAGTATAGACATAGCCTCAAAAGCTGCCAGATCGTCATGCACTGCACCTGCAGCCAGTCCACACAAAGCCAGCTGATTGGTACCTACTTTCTTATATAATCAACATAACTAGTGCCCTAATAACTTTCTCCGAACATGGCCTACTTTACACTTTAAATGGGGGACATTTGCTTGACATCTTTGCAGTGGCCTTTTTTCACCTTTTGGCTGTATTATATTAGAGACAGTTAACGAATGCTACAGCCAATCCCAGCTCATATGTGGATATATTTATCTAGACCAACAGCCACTGCCTGTGTATGAGTACAAAAGCATATATTCACACAACATCTTTTATGCACTCAAACAGAGCAGGGCCAAACAGGTAACCAGAGAAACAGGTTTTGTGTGTTCATTCTATAGTGTCTTTTCTGTTGTGAAAGAATCTAAATATAAGAGTAGAGGTGGTGACTCGTATGGCCTCAAATGAAAGTCCAGTGTTGTGAGCGTGGCTTTCCACTTAAGATTGCTAAATTAGCTCGAGCTCTGGGGAGCAGAAGTATCGCTGCCTGTAATTACTTGGCCTGATTTACATGGCAAACACATAAGCACAACAGAGTGCTTTAAATCTATTTATGCTGCTCCTTAACTTTCCTCATTGTGACACAACATTTGAATAAAAATAAAAAGAGATAAGATTCCCATTCCAGTGAAATATAAATTTTTTTGTGTCCCCGAGCTAATCATTAAACCAAGACTGTTGTTGCTACCTCTTTAGAAATACAGTTGTGTAAACCACATAGACAAAGCTGGACCTGATTAAAACAAACACATTTGATAAAACTCAGCACCACTGCAGTTCTACACAACTCTAAAGACTAAAGCCCCTGTCAATCAACTGGTCTGTATGCTGTCTGTGGACAGACCATCATCCTTTGTCTTCCATAGCCTAAATGACATTACACCAAAATCCCCCAGTCATCTATTCCCATTCATTGCTACCACATCCCAGTGCCGCTCCCTCCTCGGATGCATTCCTCCTCTAATCCTGTTGGCACAATCCCCAGATGACCTTTCAAAGATGGGTTTGTTTGGTAATTGAAGAGTTTTGATGACTTTATAGTAACCATAATCAAAAATGACAATGATGGGTTTGTTATCTCTCTGACTATTCACAGATAGCTAATAAAATATCATGCCAAAAATATACGTGCAAAATAATACTCAATATGAAATTAGGCAAAGAACATCATAAAAACAGAGACATCTATTGGCTCATAGTCATGAAGAGGCTGGACCTCTTGCACAGCTTCTGATATTTTGAACAACTCGGAAACAGTCAGGGTTATCACCAGAAAGCATCCCCCCTCGTGTGAATTAGCAAGGTTACAAAAGTCAACTTTGAGCAAACATCCAGCGCTGGTTCTGAAATCTCACACTGAAAGGCAGAGACAAATTTGTCTGTGTCAAAAAAGAAAAAAAAGAAAAAAAGAAGACATACAAAATCTGAATTTAAAGTCGACTAAAGTGCCAAACGCGTTAGACATCTCAAAAAACATAAATGCACTATTTACCATTCTCGACACGCTTCAGTCTTCTAACAGTGACTTCCATGTGAGACTGGAAACTCCCTGGTCTAAAGGAAACAGGGTCTCTTCTTCCTGTGTTATTTCAGCACTTGAAGCATTTGCTCTGCACAACTGCCCTGTCCTTCTCCATTCTCTTTCTGCTCTACCCGAGTGCGGATGCACACGCCGCCCCCACGTCCCTAACGATCCAGCAAGCACAATACAAACGCACACACAATCCACATCAAGTTGACAGCAGGGGGAAGTTGTTGTTTTGTATGTGTGCTTTTTACATTTGTGCATCATTGTGCTTCTGAACAGAAAAATCTTGATACTTGCAACTGCTTCAAATTTTGCAATGTTTTTCTGCACATGGCTAGGAAAATAAATTTGATCTTAAAACAGCTGCTTCAACACTAATCCCCATGTCCAGTCTCAACTTCCACCTCATTGAGGCTATGTATGAAGACAGACAGATGACTCCCCTGCTCACAAGGAGATAAGACTCTTCTCTACTCTCAGGGATCCTGGGAGCCTATGGCAGAATTACAAAATACTCAGCTGGCTCTTGTCCAATGGCACACACAGGTGGCCATTCTGAAATGCTACTAAGTATGCTCTATTAAATGTGAGAACCGTTACAGGAACATATTGCACCAAGAAGCCGTGTTGTGGTTTCAACCTTGCCCCCCCCAGCCAAGTTGTTTCATAAGAGCAGCTCAAGACTTATACCAAAACTGGTACAGGCCATGCATGCTACAATTTGCACACATCTATGAATGTGCACAAATAAAGGCCCAGTCTCACCCGCTTGTTATCTCACTTCCCAAACAAATACATGTAAACTATTTGCTGATGGTGGCAGAGTTTCACCCTGTCTGGACTTGCTCTTTAATATCAACTGTAAGTCACACTGAAAATTCAGGCCTTCTGAGAATAGTGCAATAACGTTACTCACATGTTCAGAGAAGTCCTTCAAAGTGAAACGCATTTTCAGATAGCCAGCAGTATCACAAATCAGGGTTTTATCCAGAGAGAGTCTCTCTGGTGGTAAAATGGAGGACCTTCCAGGTCTAATTTGAGCATCCCTATGTGTGTATGTGAGCATGTGGCAGCTCGGATCCTGTGGACATCAAGACAAAGAGGGCCTTCTTCTCTTATGAAGAATCAGAGTCCAGTGTCCTCTACTTGATGACACACACATACAGACACACAGTATGAACAAGGCAGTGTTATTCAGGTATTGAAGCCAAACTTTTTTTTTTCATCTCATCATTTCACGTATGATAAACAGCTCATTTTTCTCGCTTCTAGGTCAAAGTATTTTTGTCAAGTATCAAGTTACCATGAAACTAGCCCTGATGACATTGCTATTCGTGCCTAATCAGAGATTCACCAAAAACCTCACAGTGCCAGTGAAGCAAAGATTTATTGCACTCACTCACTCTCCCAGAGGAGAGTTTCTCGGCGTGTTTGTGCATGTAGAAAAAAAAGGAGGTAGATAATCAGTAATAAGCTGAAGTTTTCATTAAGCCTGACAGACCTGCACCCAGTGATCCACATTAATATCCACAGTTTTTTTCTCTCTTCCTCTGACTGATAGTAACACGGTGTCCATTATCTACCTCTGTTCCGAGTGGCTTATTTTTATAACTCAGTTTTGAACCATAAAGAGTCCTGACTTGTCAGATCTAGGTGAGTCAATCATACACAAGTCACAACTTTTGGAATCTTTCCGCCAATAAACAAAAACAGCCACTGAGGACTGCAGTGCTAAATCATCATCAGGTTTTCCCTGCACTGCGCTCCAGCCACATGGCTGACTGTGTTAACAGCAACTTCAAAGTACAGCACTGGCCAGCTGCATATTTGAAGACCTGTTTATGTAAAGCATGAGCCACACTCAACATGACCATGGTAACTGTGGCACATGCTCCATGTCTGTCAAACCATGTATTCATTTGAGATTCTATTGGCCACTAAATCTTGTTATCCCTGCCTGCTATAGAATATTCCACAGATTCCAGGTGTTTCCTATCATCTGTCATCTTTAGTGCAAGAAAAGCCTGGGCTCTCTTTCTTTTGATTGAAAATATATTTCAAACATCTACTAAATCTGACTGAGTTGTTTAGCCCTGCTCTCAGCCTACACATGCAAACTCCACCCCGTTAACTCTACAGAGAGGGGCCAACTGCAAATAAAGCACAGGAGATCATCATAAGGTTTGAGCCAGATGCTTGAAGCCGGTTCTGTCAGTAGTGAAATCATCCTGGTGCACCTCTGTCTTTGCTTTTTCTTTGAAGTGTGGCTCATATCTTTGGCCCAAGGAAGAGTCCAGATGTTGGACCGCATGCAAAGACTCGCATACCAAAGGTACAGACAGACAAAACGGGGATATGCAACTCTCGCTTAGTTCTGGATGAGCCTTTGCCAATAAATGAAAAAACTCGAACAGTTCATCGCACAAAGTAATATTTCCAATTTAAATTTAAATCTACTATTGATTTAATTGTAATGCAGATTCATTTTCACACAGCCTCAGATATCTGAAGTATGAGCTGTGCTAGCTTTTTAGCTCAAAGAAAACAGACACAATGCAAACAAATCATATACCACACTTGTTTCTTTTCATCTCACTTATAAATCAAATAATCTGTCTGTCTTCTCTTTGCCTATCTTGACAACCATTAGTCCGATGTTTTTCAAACTGTGCGAGTGCATTGTTATGGATGTAAGTGCAGTGCTTCAGCATTGTGGGTTAGGGATAAGGAGGAGCCTATGTCTCCCCTGTTGCTACTTGCTACCACACAGATAATGTCATAGTTAAGGCAAATGCTTGATTTGTGACCTCATCATGATATCACCAGATATTACTTTAGGAATACATACCTAAAATCACCTATGAACAAGCTGTTTAGGGCAAAATTCTAAAATGTGGTCACTGACCTAATGAATCAGACTTTAAACCATTGATAGTATCATCAATCATGCATGCCTGATGCCAACATGCATATGACAGAGAGCACTGCTCTCTTAGCAGTGAAAAAAAGCACAGACCACGATGAGGGCTAAAATCAAGAGCTCTGCAATAAACACAACACACACGACTGAAAAAAGGGGGAAGTCTGATCAGGTGAAATTTGATCATGATACGATTTTACGGTCGATATGATGGTGCTCATATTGCATTTTTTTTATTCATCTGTATCATAAGGGCATTCCTTCACTGATAGTTTATCTGACGCGACTCCAAATTAAAGACGAATTTAAACATCACACAAAACACAAAGACAAAGCTTGTGGATCAATCTTTCATTAATAGTAAAATCCATTTAATGTCATAGGAGTTTATGTAAATAATGACTTTTCACATGTTGTCATGCCATGTATTAGCCCAGGTCATTTCTAGCCATGGTGTTCAGACATGTGAACATACGCTGTATTTTTCCACCTCTGCATTATGCTGGTGTGGAGATGCATAACTCCACATTAGCAGCTGATGCCAGAGACTGCTTTCATTACCTCTCTGCTATTACTTCATAACATGATGGATGTACAAATCTGACCACACATACATGCATGCTTTCAAAGTTTAGTCTTAGCCTCCAAACTGTGGTAACCAGCAAAAGATGGATGACAAAACTCAGTGATTCCATTAATGCTTCTGAGTCCTGCAAATAACTCATTTGTGGAAATCGCCCTGTGTTAAAACTGCCTTTTGTTGAATAATTGAATTACCTGTTTGCCTTTTCTGTACTGGTATATCTTAGCTGATTAGTAGTTTGGTAAGATGGCAGCCAAGTTGATGGAATAAGTCAAAGAATAGGCAGGTGAGGCTCCTCAGACTGAAGCTACTACATTGACAAACAGTCAGTTAATTGTTCCTAAAGGAATGTAAGGGCGTAAGGTTAAAAATGTCACATCTCTTCTCTGTCAAGACAAAGTGGCCTTTTTTAGGACCCTCATAACCTACCTGTTAGGCCAGAAAAGCAACAACAAAAATAACTCGGCTTCCGCTGATTTAAGGCAGCAGTAATACAGCTCTGTTTTGCTTCTGAAAAAGCTCAGACCTGATTAGCTGGTCTGATTAACGCACTGGCGTTGTGTTTGAGACAGCGTGTAAAATTCTGTCTGGCTTGACTCATTATCAGCAGTGATCAGTGGCAGGTCCATCAGGGCCTTCTGTCAGAGGAGCTTAACACCCCCACCCCCACCGACACACAGTGGGATTAGACATAGCCTTGGCGCCACTCTATTGACCACTTGTCCTCTCAGTTGGGGTGCTGCACCCCTCAACCCCCTCAATCCCCCCCCGGCACATAACCCCAGTTAACTAGCAGGTCAACGCATGCCCATCATTAACCTTGTGGTTCTTGTTTGTGTAACTGAAAGTAAGTCCCAGAGTTTCGCCTCATGCAGAGGTGGCTGTTAAAAACAGCACCTGTTCATTTATTTGGGGTTGAATAATTAAAAACAGATGTTTTGCTGCAGACCTGCTGGAACAGAATTTGATTGTTTGCTTTCAGCTACAAGGAGCAACATGTGCTGCAATAAAGAGGTGTGAAAATATGTCCTTGGGTTTAAAAAGCTTCAGTATGCAATACCTTTACCATGCTTTTTTTAGTACTTTGGTCACTTGGCTGACAATCTGAGCCAGGAGTTGATATGGACAAATGATCTTTCTTAAGTGTTTTGTTTAAAGCAGAGACAATATTTCCCCAAGACTAACCTTGGTTCTATTATTTTCTCTGATTATGTTTTGCTCTCCTGCAGGGAGCTGATGCACACTTGGAGCCAGTGTTATCTAGTTGACCTTGATTCTATGGAGCAAGAGAGTGCCAGGAACAGGAACCCACAGAGAAAAGTATGCGGGAGACTGGCCAAATGTTGTAATGCCTATTAAAAAAAGTCTTGTGAGAAAATTGTATACTCTGTTTTAGTTTCTGTTTTCACAAATGACTATTTTTCATGTAGCTGAGTACAATATGAATTGTTGGACTGCCATCCCTTACGAAGTGCTTCGAATACTTTATCAATGCTAAATTCATACCACTGATCTGCTTTTGACATGCTGTCAAACTACTAATTTATGTCAATGATCTGTTCATGTATGAGTACTTTCAGTGCCGTTATCTAATTTGTGTTCCCATTAAAACCTTCGATCCTTACTCTCTTCTCAAAGGATGAACAGTTTAATGGCATTCTATATGTGTTTTCATATAGTATTTCCCAAAACCTATTGAAGCAAATAAATCATAATCATGCTATGGTGCAATATAACTAGATGTCCCCTTTCCTAAATTGCCAAGCAATAACACAATTTGACTTTAAGAAAAGACAAAAAGATTATTGATATTGCATCTAGTCTTTTTCTTTAAACAAAAACAGCCTTTGCTTGTTTTCAAATCTTATTGCTGCTAACTACAACAGAAGCTGTATCAGCAGGACAATCAAGATGTAAACTATGCATCTGCTAAACAGAAATTTCATGCAAATCATAAAACTGAAAGTGAATGCACATCCAGACTTGAGGAGATTTAAATCAGAACTTAGGCAATACCAAAAACAAAGTGTATTATGATTATTTCATCATTTACAATGAAGAGGAAAACTTCATGTGTCAATAATGAAACCAAACTTATTGGTTGTATTAAGTGGATCATGAATTATTGACTGCGTTCAAGTTTACTTATGTTGTCATAACCTGACCAGTTTCCTTTAATTGTGAGTTGAAAATATAATGCAACTGTATTATGGTACATAAAAAAAGTGATATAGGTGTCAATTTTAGTAATTATACGTGAGGAGGTATTTCAAAATGGTCTCGGCTTTCATTTTTGGGAAATGTTTTTGACTGACAGCATTAGCATTATACAAGTGATCCAAAAAGCCTTGTCCTGGAACTTGTTTAAACACAGAATTGGGAGAGCTGCTTGGTAAATGCAATGAGCTGAGTCAACAGTTATTGTCCATTAAATGTAATTTCACCACGGTGGACCGCCTCTGAGAGATGAACCGCATAAGGCTACACCTATGTGGCAAAAACAGTCAACCACATGGGCAGACAACTTATTTATCTTCTTTTTAATTAGACTAACTAAGTCATGTCAGAGACCATTTTAACTGCCAAACAGATATTAAGTTATACAGTTGCAGTAATTAATTTATTGAACAAGTTTCACTGCTGCAACAACATGTTCTCAAAAGCAAAACACAGATGTAAAGTGAGTATATTAGTCTGTGTATCTGTGTTATACCGATGTGGTCAATTTACATTCATGATTTAAGTGCACATGTCACCAGAGGTGTTTCTGATGGCTACTTAGCCTTATCTAAAATCCAAACAGTCTATTGCTACATTCACCTGTGTTTGAGAACTTGCAATTTCAAGGCTCTAATTAGGGAAAAAAAAACTGCATAGAAATTTCCTTGCTGATATCAACTTTCGCATTTTGTGTCAAAACCCCAGAAGGACATTCCATAGCAATGCAAATGCAAAGCCTTTCTCCTGCTATCCTTGATCTGATTAAACACTGGACAAAGTGACTTTTGCAGCTTGTTAGGTAAATCTCTGTCTTCAGTTAAGTGGACTATGATTGTTCATGAGTGTTGCTCACCTCGTGGATTGGACACACTGATGTCAAAAATGATATTTTGAGCATGTTTTTAGCTCAGCTGTGCTAGAGGTATGCTCATATGTAACTTGTGTGGATGGTCCTGCAGTGCAAGCCAGCGTCAGTGCTATCACTATTATATTACTATATATATTTACTATTATATTTATATATTAGATATACATTGTCAAAATTAACCCAGATGAAACAAGTCATAAATCAGTTTTGATTCTGGTGGTTTACTCTGTTCAGTGCAAATTAAACAATCTTTTACCTACCAAAAAACACCAAATTATTTTTAAAGAACAACAATATGAGCACCAGTCAAACAGAAGGCAATGATCCCATCTTGGTACTATCACTGTTATCATAATCTGTGCTCTCATCAGCCAATCAATTATCGCAGCTAAAAGTGACAGACAGGTCTGTCACTTTGCTTCTCTGTTGCCAACAGCTGCAGACAGCTGCCCTAACATGGCCGCTCCACTCCGTAGAGAAACCAAGTCACAGCTCATCACACACACAGAAACTGACACACAGGCGGAAGGAGGGAATTCAGAGTGCGTGTGTGTGTTTGTGATCGGTCAAGCAGCTCAGTTTGTCCTAGTCATAGCCCCTGGGCGGAGAGTTAGAGGGGTGAGAGGATGGGTGGTAGTCAGGCCAGTGGGATGTTATCTCATCTCCCTTGGGTGGGATCCAGCACTTTGAAGGTCTGATGAGGAGCAGAGGAAATTAAACTACTTGCTTTTGTTGTGGGTTTGATGATCGCAAAAGAAGAAGAAAGAAGAATGGTATCTTGCACAGTTCAAGTCAGCCAGTGTACGTGTGTGAGCATTCAGCCATTCCGAATGGAGTGAGGTCACCCACTTTACAGACTATAGTGATATTATCTTCCCAACCTCCACCTGACCTTGATAAATATCCGCCTTTGTAACTCAAACCCCACGAGACATTTCCTTCTCACCTTTTAAGCATGCATTACCACTGATGCGGCTTTTCCTGTATGATCGGCATCTTTACGTGTGTGGGAACCGAAACGATTCCTCCCCTCTTTCACACAACAATGCTACTGTGAGCAAAGGTAACTTAGTTTTTCTTCACAAAGCTGAATAATGAATCCCACCCACAACACCAAATGACAAACACTTCAATAAACGTTTAATTTTCTGCTGCCTCTTTGAGGAGTTTATGACTGCATTACTCTTGACATCCCGAATGAGATTATGCCAAACATGATTTTCAATCATCTTGCATGAATTTCATGCCCAAACCAGCCTGTTTTATGACAGCATCTTGCATCTTCTCGTTTGACATGAAAAATTCAAGAGCCATCACCACTCAAGTCTCATCCCACACATCAGAATAACATACGAGTTGCTTCATTCCAAAATCAGTTAAAAGTGTCAGGTCTCATGAACTGACAGTCAGCACCAACACATCACCGCATCTCTCATCTCATCTCGGAGCTGAAGCAGCTCAGCAGGGAGAGCCTGGCAGGATGTAAAAGTTCATGATTTTAATTGTATTTTTTTTACAGTAGCTCTACCAATATTTAAGCATTGTCTGAAAATCAGCTGCCCTGAGTACAGCTGGTTCCAGACAATTCTCTATGAGCCTTGAATGGCCCAAATCATATTTTGGATAATAGTTCAGAAACACAACAAAATTAAGTTAACTTGATGGCAAGCAATCAGTTGCCCTTGTAAATACTTGCAAAATCAGAAGGAAAAAAAAACACAGCATTCCTCGGCATATTACAGGCAATGTCATCACCAAGACAAGTCCCACATTTACACTTCTGATTGCAATAAGAATTAGATGTTAAGACAAAGTCAAGAAAATTGACAAAGCATCATGAACCAACAGGTTTTGCTCAGAAAAAAAACTCTCCACTACACATTTTAAATACTGAATCTTAATACAATAAGTTAAATAAAATAAAAGAATATGATATAATTGAAAAAATACTTGAAGAAGAAAAAAGTTTCCTTTAACTCTTCTTGGTGCCTTTGAGAGAATCGTGAGGTAACAACAGCAGCCAGACGTGTCCCAACCTATCTATTACTGTCTATAACTGTCATAACTATACCATGACTTTCGTGCAAAACACAGCATGCAGTATGGTTAAAAAAGAAGAAACTAATACAATCACTATAGATAATTTGTTTTGCATATAAAACGACACGCGTGCCCTTCCCTTAACATTATGGGGCGATGCAGGTGATTGCGCCCTTTGGATGAGTTACCACAGGCTACCTCGAGGCGTCGATCTAATTATCAGTGAAGAGAAAACATCAGTTGCGGTTGGAAAGTTTTCTGACTTGTTTTGGGTTCCTGTTAAACTCCCACGACACGCAACATTCGCCTCTTGGAAACTTGCAGCACCTGATAGCGCTGCTGGGCGCCGTGGTTCTTAAAAAACTCCAAGGGGTGATTTACTCTCTCCAAAGCGCAACAATCCGCGCATCGGTGCAGTAGCTGGCAACTCGCAATGACACACAGGGCTGTTTTAAATAGGTGGAAATGCACTTATCGCAAAGCCTTTTTCGATATATCCTACCTTTAATGCTTCCGATCGGAACAACTGGCGCCGATGTGACACATGTATTCCAGTCTGCGTAAAAAGTTTCTGTTTTTTTCTTTTATTCCTCCGCGAGTTTCACGAAAAGAGAGCCATGCCTATAGACGACCGTCAGGTCCATAGCCCGCTGTGCAGAGCGCTCCTGCACACACAAGCAGCTCTCACAGAGGCACTCTGCTCCTACAGGCACCTACACGTAAACTGAGCCCCTCCAGCAGTGACATCATGAGTCAAGACTCTGACTCCACCCCAGAGCTGATCATACCTGTCTGACAACTACCTAAACCTCAGCATAAAGTCTTCTTCCCTCCGTTTTTCATTTGTATACATACATCAGTGTTTTAATAAATGAAAGAAAAAAAATTAATTAGACTTGGTCACAGGTAAACAAACCAGCTCACCATCTACCATGATACATCCTGACTCATATTAGGCTGCATATGCAAAACTACAGAGTTCAGGATCAGTGCAGTGAACAGAAGCACCGCCTCATGAAAAAGGTTTACTCTGCATGCTGGTCTGAAAACTGAATGCAAAATCCCTCTTGTACAATGCCTTATACAATTGCCTGGAGCTCCCTTATGGCTTGGTGCCAGTCTCTCCATTAACTCAATTGTTTTGGATACAAAGCCAGTTTGCTCTTCCCTTTTGTCTCCTCTGACCCAGAGCAAACACACGAGACAATGACCAGGTGAGCAAAATGTCCACCTGGAGACTCCATCTGTGTTGCCCTCGCTGTTGACTTCAGAAAGCTTAAAGGCACAGCAACAATTTATAACCTCTAAAAGCTCCAAAACAACACTGGGAAATATATGGGTTATACATCACTCTGTCGCCTAGAATATACAAGCCTGCCTGAAGCTATAAGCAAGTCAAATAAGAGTGATTAAAACAGCAGAAATTGGCCAATTCAAACTGTTTGTGGTTTGCATGTTTTCTACTCCCTCATAGTTCACCGTTTGACTGCAGCTGTGGGAGGGAAAACATGACAGGCAGATTTATAAGAAATAACTCAACCTGCGGCAAAAAGAGGGGGGGAATAGCTTTGCCGTTTCACTGCAGTCCACAAAGAAAAGTAAAAATTACTGTAATTTTTAGACTGGGCAAAAGCACATAGCTAAATGTCACAGTAGTCACAGTAGTTTTATAGTTAATCGATGTATGCATCTTCTATGAATTTTCAGATGCCAAATGCAGTCATACTGCAACAGGAAAGATCATAATTTTCTTCAAGCACTGTGCAACTGTGAGAAAAGTTGAAAGAAGATATCTATAAATCAACTTTTTTAAACTTTTGGATGTATTTACAGATCATCGCATTTTCAGTGAAATCATGTCTCATATTGAATTTAAATATTTCATATTTAAAACTGAGCAAGAAATCTTCACTTTAGCAGCACCCCCCTATAAATCTATTCTTACTAATATTCTGAAGGTTTTCACAGAGGGGTTTACTCATACATAATTGACAGCCTGATTTATACAACATTTTATTCCCAGAAATCATAGTGAAATTTGATTTCACGGAGTGATAAACAATAGATCTAAAAGCCCCACCCCTGTGAGCATCTCAGATTTTAACGTGTCAACAATGATGAAACAATAAACCAGGCTTTATATAATTTTCAGACTTTTTCTCTGGAAACTTGGAATCTGAATAATTGAGATCTCTATCTGCCTTGTTAATCCAAAGTGCAGTTATAACATCAGTCTGTTAAAAACGGGTCAACTGAGTCCTTCCGATCATTTGTTTAGTTGTAGAGATGATACAGCAATAGCTTCTAACCTCGATCGATAATATAGCAGAAAAAAACTATGTTCACAAGGGAGCTACTAACTTAATCAGCTGCTAACGCACAGATTAATTCTGCAGGATATGAGGTTAAGGGAAAATAAATAGTTGGGCCAGGAAACCTAAAGCTGTGGCCTACAAAAAAACTGCTGAACGTGTAACAAATATTGATAATACATGTTTAAAGTTCGTATTTCATATACTTTTACTCCAGTGTCTCTTAAGTCACAATGTGAGCTTAACCAATGAATTTCCTGAACTCACTGACCTGCTCCCTCAGCCTTTCCTGGTGTCCCATGATCGCTGAGGCATGGTGGGGGTATTTCTGCTTCAGGTGCTCCAGGAAGGCCTCCCTCTTCTTGTCCATATCTGATGGCTGCATAGCCAGGATCTCTTTGGAGCTGCGGGCTCCTCCTAATGTGTGCCTTCGAGGGACGGTACGGCTGCCTTTGGCGTCCCCTTTTGAGGGAGACGTCCCATTTGGGGAGGCCTGTCTGCGACTTACGTGCTCAGCGTCCTCTGATGAGGTTACTTTCAGGTTGCTTTTGTTTTGCTCTGTGGGGGGCAGAGGAGACACAAAGACGAGAGGTTAAGATAAATGTAACGTGCTCATAGGCATACAAAAAATTAAGCACAAAAACTTTATACTTTTTTAAATAATGACAAGTGGAACATAATTTAAACCTCTGACATTGAGGACCTAATGTCATCTTTGTATTGAAGGGCGCCAACATGCCAATATTTTATGAAATAGAAGGTTAGATCCCTATGAGTCTAGTGTAGGATTTAAAAAAATCTCCAAATAATTTGAAATAAATAACTTCATCCACAACTGGCATCCCAGAAAACCCAGAACAAATAGGGAAACCATCCATCCATCCATTTTCTATACCGTCAATCCGTTAATCGGGTAGCGGGTGGGCTGGAGCCTATCCCAGCAGTCAAATAGGGAAACCTTTTGTGCAAAAAGAAATCAATCCCAAAATCCAATCGAAGGATCTGCAGGTAACTATTTTAGTGGTTGGTGTAAAAGTTCAAGCGTTTGCAAACATTTGTACAGATTTGACTTGCATGGGAGGTGTGCCTGGAAAAAGCATTTGCTGTCCAAAAAGAACATTTGAGCTAAGCCACTGTTTGGCAGAGAATGTAGAGACAAAGCAAATAAAGGGCTCTGGAAAGATGAATAAAAGATAGAGTTGGTAGATGCAGACCAAAGGTTTGGCGTTGTTTCATTAGCTGCATTTCCATTCGCTAGCAAAGGAAGTTTTTTGGAAAGTGAAAAAACAAACAAAAAAAATAAATCTAAGTTAGTTATGTTTCCATTCATTGGTTTAAAGCAAATAAACTGGGCTTTGTTGTGTTGCCACAGGGCAGACGTTTAGGCTACATTTCTGACAATCATAGTTAAGTAAAAGAAGCAGTTGCCCTAACCTGAATCTAAATATCTACAATGTAGAACCATCCGTCAGTTAAAGTTGAAGTTGAACTGGATGTGGATCTTTTTAGAGGATAATGTTCCAGAGCACACTAACAATTCTACCAAGGGATGGCTCTAAAAGAAGAAATGAAGAGAACCTGATTTAGCAAGTCAGAGCCAAGATCTGAATCACACATAGAAATGGACAATACACTGAAGAAAACATCTCACACACTGAGCAGAGAGCAGTGATTGACGAGCTGACATCAGACAAAGGGCACCGTATCAAAGAGGGTTGAACGTTTGCATGTTCAAAAGTTAAGAATTTCCATTGTGTGTAGTTACTTTTTTGCATGAATGTATGTTTTGACATCAACAGCTAGTGCGTACATGTTTGTTATTATCTCACAATTCAAGAGGAGGGCATGTCAAGGCCAATAAACCATCTAAGATAAAAGAAACAAAACAAAAGTGCTACTGCTTACCTAATAAATGCAATCCTCTTAATGTACCATGACTACGCACAATTTAAAGCCTATATTCAAAAGGTTATTTTTTGTACTGTAAATGCAAACTTTGTTTCTCTTTTTTCCAGTTAATGTAAGCTTTTCCATAGCATGGTAGCAAAAAAATATGTGTCATTAAGCATGTGTCCAACTGGAAAACGGAAAGTTTACCAGTTCACCTTTATAATCTTTTCTGAATCAATCACAATCTTGAGCACTGTGAAGATCAATCAAAGTGAAAGCAGGGAGATTTGAGAGGAGGAGAGAGAAGAAGAGAGGAAAAAAGGGAAATCAAGAAGGAGGGCTGTTCGAGTGTAAAAACGGGATGAAAAAGCGATAAGGCTCATCGTTTGTTTTGTGGGCAGGTATTGAAAGTTTTAATGTGTACCTTTCAGTGGGTAATGTCAGAAAATAGAAGACCTCTTGCAGAGTTCAGCTCTTCAACAGCTGAGGTGTAAATTTCCATTGATTTGCTACTGTTTTGTGAGTTGTTTAATAAAACAGTACATTTTTGAAGGCTTGAAAGGGCACAGTGTGCCACAGATGAAAAATGCATCTCTTGTCTTGCAGTCAAACATAAATTGGATCTGATGTTAAGGTAACAGTGGATATAACTCCTGCAAAAGCTGAACGCCTGCATAGCCACATTTTGCTCCCGTGTGCAATTGACTAAATTTTTTCTTTCTTATCTATTTTGTTTTCACAAAATGTTTTGATCAGTAAACCCAAAAAGCAGGTATCGCTTTTGAGAAACATTAAGTGGTGCTGCGTCACCAACCAAAACCCCCACACTACCCAAGTTTAGAGCCGCAGCAGGTCTGATGTACTTCCAGTCCTATTTTTAACTCCCAAACACAGTATCCCCACTGCTAACTAAATTGCACTCAGCAGACAGAACACACTCAAACCTCTAAAGGATGAGAATTAATTTTCGGGCGGCATGTCACAAAGCTCATTACCTTCCCCAAGTGAGCAATCTTTGTCTTCATCTGCAATTTCTTCTTCCATTGCTCTTTTGAACTGACACACACAACGCTGGTGAAAAAGCCAGGCTGGGAGAATCAGCTAACTGCTTGCTTAGAGATTCCAGACGTAGCTCACATGGAAAAGAGGGCCTGAGATAGGCCCTGCCCCACAGCCCCAGGATAGACTTGTGGGGATTTAGAAAGTCAACTGCATTCCAGGACACTGAGCGACTAGACCCTCACCCACAGGCTAAAAGTGCTACTGCTGCTTCAGAGTGGTCATTGAATGAAAGTAGATGTGCAAAAAAAAGAGAAAATATGGGACGCTGTTAAAAGATACAGACCAGAAATACTCATAAACCCTGAGGCTAACAGGTGTCAAACTGCCTGACACACACATACACACACTTTCATATACACTTCGTCTGCTCCTTATCAAGACTTTGTCTGGAAGTTGTCTCTTGTTTAGCTCTCCGTCTCCAGTGAGGGGCCCTACAGACATTTGCATGCATCCAAATATGTCATAACCTACTTCTGAGCCACAGCCAAACTGCTCTCAGCATGTGTAGCCAGCTAAAAAGCGATCGAGTCATCTGATCAACAAGACAGAAGACGACAAGTGCCAGTCCTGCAGGCATTGTTGGTTTTTTAAATCAGGAACCTTACAGCAACCACTTAAGCCTTGTATTTACTTGTGTTTCTGGGCTTAGGGAGAACGGCACTGTCCTGTTTGCCTGAGTCAGAAAAAAATGCTAGCTGGCTTTAAATATGTGTTTTTAAAGGAGGCGAAAGTGTTGCATCTGTGCCTGAGTTAACGTCTTTGCAGCTGCTGATGTAAGGGACCCGATCTGAATGTACGAGAGGAAGGCGCAAAGTGGCCTATTTTAACAAGAAAGCGTGAGGGGATCAATGGCCAAGTTTGTGATCCATGTAATTAAAACTGGTGGGGTGAGTGCATGAGCAAACACAATGCAGACGCTGACATGTAATGTCGAACATATGGAGTCATAAGTTTGCTTCTTTCACTCTCACACATGCTCAAACACTTGGGAAGAGAATTAGCAGACCATTGGGGATCACGTCATTTAGTCGTACTTTTAAGCTGATGTGATATTGTTCATATTGCACTCTATAATGCTCTTTCTCTGTATGATTACTGAAAGTGGTGCTTAAAGGTTTAGCTGAGGAAATCTGACTTTGATAGGTCTTTCTTCTTTATATAAAACAGCACCCACTGATAATAATTACACTGATTTTACCTAACAACTGGTTAGTGTAAAAGCTCACATGCTTTTTCCCCTGACCAATAAAATCTAATCATTTTCATCAGTAAAAAAATGGAAAGATTTAATCATTTGTGGTATCTAATTAGGTTTCATCAATCTAACTTTAGGACTTGTGTGAAAGTGTGTGATTCTTTGCGTATTTTTGGTGCTCAATCATTTCATAAAAATCCTGTCCTTCAATAATAAACATGGTTACAGAGTACAGAATATTTAACCTGTGACAAACTTTGCTTTTTGTATAAATCTGAAAGCACTGGGGTTAGATAATTGCAAAAAAAAATTGCAATCCTAAGTTAACACAAAGAACTAAAGGACTTAAATGGCAGCAGTAGTGGTGTCAGTGTTTATGTGTCAAGTTCCTCTGTCCTGCCAATGACACATACATCATCCCAGCCAACCAACAGGTCAGTCTTCCTGAAACCAAACCCATAATCTAAGCAACTCCTCCAAACCAACAATTACATTCTATGGTCCAAACAACCTGCCCTGCTTTGCTTTTTACTGTCAGCATTCCAGGCCATAAATTACCTCCTTCTTCAGGAGTGTCACAAGGGACCTCCATGTGAATTGTATCAATGGCACCAACGGCTCAAAAATGTCATTTTCTCTATCACAGCTGCCAGCGTTGAGTAAACGATGGCCCCTTTCAGCTGAAAGACAACAAGAAGCATTTGCTTGTGAACACCAGGTTTACAAGCTGAAGGGCCTCCTGCTGTTTGCAGTTACTTTCTGTCCGTCTCTTACTTATGGAGGAATGCATCAGTGTGCACACGCCAACTCTCCCCTACTATTACTGTCCCATAACTATGCAGTGAGATACAAAGCCCTGTTGTGTGCTATAAAAGCAGGGCTCACATGGCAATACCCTCAAGCCATGAATAGTGATACACATAGAAGCGTTGTCCCCTTTTGACTGTGACAGAATCTTTATCATGTAAAAGTTATCAGAGTTGAAATATCAAATGATCTATATGAACAGATCATCAAATCAACAGGAAGTGAGCCACATACACAAAACATCTTATTCAAATGTGATAAAAATAAATCAAGCTTCTAATACTGCTGTAATATTCGTTTCAACAAGACTATTAGACTGTATTAGACTATAAGACCTCAAGTTCTTTCGTGGTATACTAATATCGGGGGCTGTTTAAAAAAATAATAATTTCAAGATGAAGCAGATTTTGGGCCACAAAGAAACATTAATCTGATGTAACTGTCTAGAATTCCATGCCCATGCGTTGATGGAAGTGATTAATAAGTTATTGAAGGAGATAGGACAGGATTTTCATTGACTGGTGAGTTTCCCTCAGGTGGAATAGTGTTTCGACTCATGGCTGTTCTTTTCTTATTGTTTGTTAGTGTTGTGGACCAGGCAATGTTTTTTTTTTTTCACAGACAGGTGTAGCTTATTTTTAATCTGTTTCAATTAATCGTTGCTCTTTGGTCATAGGATTCGCATATCCATTTTTCTTAGTAAGTAATTGTCAGTTTGCTGGTTATTTTTTTTATTTTGGGCATTTAATTGGTTTACATGCTGTCGTGTTAAAAAAAAAAGAAGTATTGTCAGTCTTGCATTGTACATTGCTGAAGCATCTTTTCCCCCCTCTGCCCGAAATGTCTCCATAAGGCCCCCTGATCCCAAAAAGGTTAAGTTTGCTTTGATTGGTCAATAATGGCAGAGCGCCTGGCAGCTGCTTATTCTTTATTCTAAATGTGCCAAGCAAGCCAACAGATAGGCATTATCTTTATAGACAAGTGTGGGAAGAAATGCCTGCATCGATGAAGCTTTCAAGCAGTTCAGGTACAATGTTTTCTGTGGGTGAAAAATCCACACTTTTTTACAGACTTTTACATTGTGCATGTTCTCGCAATTTCTTTGATCAGTGAAGGGACGGCAAGTAGCTGCTAATAACAAAAGTTTCACAAATTAGTCTGGATTCACACATTTGTGCTTCAAATGTTAATGAGCTTTGCTTGTTATTCACTTTAGTTGGGGTGACGTTTTATATTGTCAAATTGAATGCTGGGTCCTTTGCTTTGTTGTAGTAGTTTGTAGTAGTTTGCAATGGAATCACATAACTAATCTCGTGTTTGATCTTCTGACTGATTGTTACAACAATTCCAAACAACAGGCTCACCAGCCTTCGAGTATTTAAGCATCAATTCCATTTAAATCCTGTCTTATAGTTGCACTTTTTGAAGCAGGCTAGCTAATGGGCACAGTTATCAGTAAGCAACTTCATGCTCCTCCTTTCTCATGCAAACACGATCACTTCTGCCTCCCAAAAACTAAAATGCTGATAGTCAAGTACTAAACTTGAGTTAGTCTGCAAACCAGTGGTTAATGCCACTTTTTTAGCATGCTGTGGCTGACCTGACTGAACTGACCAAAGAAAAGCTACGAGCATGGCAGCAAATTCTTGATTTATGACAAATAAACAAAAAAAAAATCTTGAAATAAATTATTTAAAAGTACACAAATAAAGTACACGAATAATCTAATTCTTACTTCCTCAAAGTTACAAAGAGGCTTGCATAAACTGTAACCAGATTTTCCCACTCCTCTGCATCTTGTGCTTAAAGACCCTTTGTTCTTTTATCAGCCTTCCTTCTTGTGTCAGAGACCACCTGATTCCATGCCCTTCACTTATCACATTACTTTCTTCCGCCCACAGTCAGCGCTGCACACTGCAACTGCCAGACTACAGAAGAGGGTTTAATGTGAGCGTCTGTGGAGGTGGCCTGCAGGAACTCACTGATTGCTGATCTGATAGATACGTTTCTGATGATGCAAGTGATATAATACAATGCAGCTCGGCAACATTTTTCAAACTCAACGGAAGAAACACATTTGTGCACTATGACTCAAACTCAGGAATTATCTGACTTCCTATCAAAGTATCTGTTTCAACCTTTTCAAGTACAAGTTATAAAGCTAAAGTTTTCAGACTTCTCAACACATTTGCATTTTTTACACAATAGGAAAATGTCAGTGATAAATGACAATGGGACAGGGAGCAAATAGATCCCTTTGATAATTAGGAGGTAGTTCACCTCTAGTATATACTATGGCTCAATGGGGGGAAAAAACACAACTGTCCACCTATAGAACTCAGTGATAACCAAGGTTTACAGGGAAAATAAATCTTTCCATCTCACGATGAGTGGCACTTTCAGCGATCTACATCAGTTTCAGGTCAAGATATCATGACACATCGAGAACAAAAGGCTGTTCACATTTTTTTCCGACTGCAGTTTCTGCTATCATCAAACAGAGCTCGACCTCATGAATTTAATGTTTGCAAATCATTGATGAAAATGAAATAAAATCGCTGTTTTCTGTTAGAAATGTTTTTCTCTTTGCTGCACTGTACAGGCATTTTTGTTTTCCTATGTGATTGGTTGAGTCACACGTTCAGTCCACTGTGCCCCTGTTTTCTGAGAAAGTGTTGACCCACAGCTGCAGGGTACATTTGAGACATTTTCACTGTCACATTGTGTCCAATCGTAAACAATAACAGTGCTTCCCTACAGTCTTCTCTCTGGCTATATATATATATATATATAGAGAGAGAGATATATATGATGACTAAAACAAACACCATATGAGTTTTACTGTGCATGGATCTGACAAATGAAATCTCATTAGTGGCTTTGAAAAAGTCACTGTGATTCCAGCTGTCCTCATCTTTGATTCCTCAGCAAATAACTACATTTCCCTTTTTTTTTTTGTATTTTTGCATAGTCCCCTATTTCTTGCCTAATGAAGCATCTTCCAGCTACCATGCTGCTGGTAATGACCATTGGTCCCCACCTCCTAGCTGAAACCACCACAACATCTGTCTCAACTCAAACTTGCAGACACCCAGAGCTATGTGGGACAAACGGTGAGTGCAATTCACCTTTCAATTAAGATACATTTGTTAGTGCAAGGATATATACAGACTGTGTGTGAGTGTGGGTGATCGAAAACAGAAGCCTTCCAGACATTTGGCTCTGACAAAAATGCATAAACAGGCAGTGGGCAAAAAGATGAGTTACAGACATGCGGTGTAGTGTGTGCATATGGGTGTCAGAACTGGGAATAAGTAGCAGTCAAAACAGCAACAGAAGAGCAGAACTGAATGACTTAGGAAAAAAAAATTGGTGACATATTTATTATACAAGCATTGCCAAGAACATTTAAGTAAAACTCTTTATTGCAACCGAGCCCAAATTGAGTATAGGAATTGATTTTTCTGCTTAGTGCCACCAAGTGGAATAGCTCATCGTGAGTGGGTGTGACTTGTAGGTCTTTAAATGAAGAGCAAAGTTAATAGCCCGCCTACTGGATGGACTACAACTTCAATGAAGTTCAACTCTATGTAAGCTGCTAAAAAAGGTTGTTCTACGTTTCCTGTAAAAGTAAACAATACCTCAGTCCTGATCAAAGACAATTACACTCTTGCACATTAGTCATTTTGTTTCCCCAGTTCTGTCTCTCTCATGCATTGTTAAATCAACAAAATAAACAAGCAGAGAGGAGATAAGAGATGAACCGCTGGCAGAGCAGTCCTCAGGACAACTAAAAGAAAACAGCTTTGTTTATTAGCCAGCTCTATTCATCAGCACAAACCGCATGTCTGTCTGCTGCCCTGTCTGACACACATCAGCACCTGATCAGTCCAAAGCAGCATTCCAGCTACTGCCTTTTCTCTACCAAACACGTTTCTGTTTTTTTTTGCAAAGCCCTGCATTCTACCCACACCAGGGGGTGCTGTTGAACATGCTCCAGTCGTGTTGTGCAATAATCAAGAGGAAATTTGTGTGTGTTTGTGTGAGCATGTGAAAGAGAAAATAAAAGGATAGTGTGTTTGCGTAACTCCTCAGTCATGCACAAAGGAACAGGCTCTTCAATATTTCCTCTGTCATTTATTAACTAAGACACTGAGTGCTGCTTAATGGACCGGCGTGTTTGTTAGTGTGCCTGTGTGCGCAGTGGTGAGTGTGTATATGTTTGCCAGTAAACTCTATCAGTGTGCACACTTCATTAAGTCATGGCCAGAGTAGGTGTATGTCAACCTAGCCATCGGCTCAGATGTCTGCTGGTTTCCCTTGACAACCGTTGCTGGGTTAGTGGTGTCCTGAGGGGGGAGGCATGGAGAGATGCTAAGAACAGCTGCAACTGGGAGGAGGACATCCACCCAAGGAGCCAGAGCGGGTACATTTTCTCCTTCTTCTCCTGCCTGTGAAAACTTTTTCTTTACAATCTGCATCCTTTCAAGTGTGAAAGAGCTGGACAGCAATTGAAAAGTTTAGCAGATTTTATCTCTGTATTATCGGTTTAGGATTTCTTCTTTCTTTTCAAGACCAATGACTTCAACAGACCTTGAACTAACTAGTAAGAGGAAAGAAGAAGCTAAAATAAAGATTTAAAGATCAGAACTACCACTTACAGTAGTAGATAACACAATTCATGAACGAGAAAACACAAGAAAATGGCTGCACCAACCACCACCTGTCTAAACTGAACACAATAAGCTTCATGCTTCATTTTTTATAAATATCAATATTTTATAAAGAACTAATCCTCGAATCCTGTACCCGCATGGGATTCAATAGAAATTCAAGGGAGACACCATCTCTGCTGAGCTCTGGCCATGTCATAATAATGTTGTGGTAGATATCAGATCTGCCCGCAGAGTAGTGCAGACTATAGGTCTGGAGAACATTGCCTAATAAACACAAGAGGAACTTCATGAAAAAAATAGAAAAAAAAATAAAGGCCAAAATCCACAGCCACTCTATTGTGAATCTGTGTGCACGTTGATAACGTATCTCATATTTTCTCTTAAGTGTATTCTTCAACAAGTTCACAAATGTGAACACAGCAGAAAGGCACTCATCAAACATAACTAGAAAAAGCCAACACATGCACAAACTGTACATGCACAGTGAATATGAGCTACTGTTTCCTTAAGGTTCAAAACATTTGGGAAAAGATGTTCTTCAGATACTTAGACGCAATCAGAAAGATTTTAAGACAGATGATGTTAATATTACAGTCAGGACCAAATTAAAGTAACTTTTCATCCTTACTGGCGTGAGCTAACTATGCTGTCAGCCTGCACACGGCTTCCATTTAAATATGCATTTCAGTATGCCAGCTCTCACAAGTTTATTAAAAAGTGATTGCTCTGCAACTGACTCGCCTCATTTTGATAAGCAGCTTAAGACCCAGACTTTGCAGCCAGTCAATCATGTGTTCCTCACTTTCCCTGCTGCACCTCATATCTTTTCCTCTCCTCTTGACTCGGCATGCCAGCACAGAGTAATCTTTGTCACCTTAAAGGTTATTACTAACTGACGATTCAAGAATACAGAATGCAATTCAGCATTTGTCAAACAGAAGATTTAGTGAGTGTAATATTGTTTTAAAATTGACCACCCAGGCCGGTCAAATCTAATTTATATTCACCAAGTTGACAAAACCAAGGATCTTGGTCTGTATGTGCAGGGCAGAAGATGAAGTGGAATGGCTGAATAAGGTCCCGCTTTGGAGAGTTGGAGAAGTGAGTGCTGCTGGGGCTGATAAGTGATGCAGGTGGTGGTGGGATATGAAATAGGCCCCATGGAGGGGGGGGCACTCAGATCCTGAGAACACTACAGCCTCTGTCCTTGTCTTTATCTGTGAAACCTGCAGTGTGCTGCCCTTGTGATGTGTGTTTATGACTGTGTGCTCTTGAATTGATGTATATTTGCGTCAGCCAGTGGGATAAGTGGGCCAAGTTTAGGGCTCTGTGGAGCAGAGGGTTTGTGAATGTTGACCAGCTTGGCCAGACCTATTCAGAGAGACATTTTGTCTAGTTGTAGAAAAAAAAAGCATGCCCATACACAAAAATAGTAAGTTGATATCCTCATTGGTTTATGTAAAAAAAAAAAAAGTGAGTCCTTGTGATGTGATGTAGCAGTTTCGCTTACCGACGGCAGACGTTTCTTAATGGGATCACAAGAATGCTGGTGACTAACTTTGAGGGGGAGAAAGAAAAGAAAGGATAGAAGCTTTACTGCTTAAATGTTGTAGCTTTCCCATGGCAAAGGAGGACAAAAAGCGAGTTCCTGCAAAGTTTAATAGTTATACCACAACGGGGCAACAATACACGAGGAGGGACCAGGTCATGGGAGTATAGATGAGAGAAGAGTGGACATAATGTGACTGATTTCATTTAAAAAAAAAAGCTGCCTCTGACTCTTACAGGGTTTATAGGTTTTTTCCCCAACGGAGGAAGGAATTTGTACTTTAAACCTAATTTGACACAATATTAAATTACCTGATTACACTCATCTGTGGCACAGAGCTCTAATTGAACAGCAGGTTACTATGTAAGCCCTAAGAAGTCACAAAGGGCAAGGTTAAGAACTTAATAAGCTAATTATTTCAGGAAAACGTTGAATGATTTCTAAAGCCACTCTAAAGAAACTCCATTGTTAAAAGCAGATTTAAAAAGGATGAAATAACTACAGAAGTGTTACACCACTTGAGTGCGGAGAATTAACACCCAAGGCAATCATCCCTCACTTTTAAGGAAAGCTTTAGTTTCTCTCCTTTCTCTCTGCTTCTAGATGCTGTCTGTTTACAGTGAGGGAGACTCCTTCAGAGTGGTCGATAACAGAGGAAATAAACAGTTTGGTAGTGGACTCAGGATAATATCTGACACCTACAGAGACACATATTTAACTCAGGACTTGGTGGAGATCGAAACAGAGTAAAAGAAAGGCAGATTTTTAACCAGTATTTGCTGGGTTTTACCACCCAGCAATGTCTTAATTCATAAGGAAAGCTGACTTTACCTTCTGTATGCTGGATTTATAAATAAGTGAATAATTATTCATTTATTTATCATTTAAATTTAGGTACACAGATTACAGATAATAGATTTGGAAAGTCTTCCTCAAGAAGGCAGTGATCTATTTACAGTATGTGGACAGGAAAAAAGCAGAGCCTTCATGAGTTACTGAATTTGTTCAACACGTATTCCATTGTGGCTATATTCAGATATCCTCTTTAGTGTTTAGAGTCAGCTGCTGTTACCTTTTGCTATGTGGCATTGGCAGAAGCAGTGTCTTCCACAGCCACAAATCTAAAAATAGCCTCAGAAGAAGCGCACAAGACAAAAGGGCTACATGATTCGAGAAAAGGAAAAGACATTTTCAAAGATCCTACAATTTCAGCCTTAGGACATGGCCAGATTCTGCCGGTCCCCAAGCTTCCTGATTGGCTATTAATGACATCATCCTGAGATCTAACCCTCCTCTCCAGCCTGACGATGCCATCAGTGCTGAAACATCTCAGTGATGTAATGCAGGGAGGGCCATAATAATCACTCAAGTAGCACCCCTTTCTCTTCCCCTGCCTCGCTCCCCTTTCTCTTCCTATTGCTTTTTCTCCTCTTCCTCCATGATTTCACTGCACCCATTTAGCTCATCAGCTCCAGATAAAATCACTTCCCACCTGTTCAATGGCACTGAAATGCAGGACACAGAGATTTGCACTTAAGCTCAGAGTCATTAAAAAGCCACTAAAAAGACAAGGAAAATGTACTCTTCCTAATCCTACCTGTGTCCTGCAGCTGTAATTAAAATATGGATCAAAGATCAAGCCGTTTGCTCCCACAGGATGTGATTAAAGACATGAAAACCCAGGTGGGCATTACATCATTGCATTCTAATAATAACTGCTCTGGATACAGAGCACTGGATTATTCAGTGTGCTTACATACTGTACATACAAACACATGTTGTAATGATTAAACTTTTACGACAAATAAAACCTCACCAAAAGTGACACGCAAGTACGTGCAAATGTGCAATCTGAGTGTTATGTCAGTTTGCTCCTATATGATATATCCAGACTATTTAATCTTTTTGGCGAGACCTACACATCTGTTTTTTAATCACAGTTTTTGTGTGTGTGTGGCTTTAGCGGATTAGTGAAGGGACTCTGCCCTGATCAAACAGAATCCAGCTTACTGGGACTCACTGTTTCACAAATAAGCGCCACGGAAATGATACTGTACATGTCATTGACCGACGATCCACCAACTGAAATGCAGCAAAGACTCATAAAAGGGAACACTTTTAAGGTGTTTTGTGTGTCTTTCCCTTCATTTCGACAGACTCTGGTCAGGGAGAGAAAGAAAAAAAAGCTGGAAATCAGGGGAGCAACACTCAAACTAAGTGCTGTCATCAAGTGTGAAGTATGCAGCTGTCAGCTGCTCCATAGAAACAGCAACCCTGAAGGACCCAAACAGAGCCTGTTGAAGTTCCTTCCCTGGTGACACGGATATCTCTTTGGTTCTGATTTTAAAGGACATAAAGCACAAAGCAGCTGGACAACATTGTCTGGAAGATTGTTGTGTTGCCCACAAGTGCTAAAAAATAAAAGAAATAAACAAACTGAAGCAGGTTCCAATAAATAGCTTTTGTTGTATATCATAATAGTGTCAACTGGGTTAATAGAATAAAACAAATCCAGAGTTTAATCAATCATAATCCTTTAGGGCAACCTCTCTTACTGATGTTGCGAAACAGTTTTTTAAAGAAGCTTCTCATTCATTTCACAAGAATTGCTCTAACAACGGTTTCACTTATACCAAGTAAGTCATGCAAATATAGATAAAAATCCCAGTTAATTAATTTTAAGATAGTAAGTGTAATTTAGTAATTCTACAGCTGCAAAGTCCTCCATTAAACTGTCTGAGCTCAGCTTTGAGAGGCCAAATGGGATGTGTCTAATATAAAAACTCTCTTCAAGCATGGCTGAGATCTATCAGACGGAGCAGTTGGTTGTGGATTTTGTTTAATTTCACAGCAATATGACATGATATTTTCACATCCGAACAAGGCATATGAAACACATTCCCCGTATAGGAAGGCTTGTTGCATGACTAGCGTCTGGCGGCACACTGGTTGGACAGGCAGCGTGCCACATTTCAACGCAGATGTGAATGCACAGACACGCAAAGAGCTGATACAGTACTCCATTCCTTCCCTTGGTTTCATTATGCACGTAGTGAGATGGTTAGTTTGTGATGCCTCTGTGGCTAACCACCATCATCCACTAGCTAATGGCTTTAGCATGTGCCTAGCAGCCTATTGGCTCCAGTGGTCTCAGATCTCGGAGAGCAGAAATGAAGCACGGCATTGTTGTGCTGCTGCTGAGAAGGATACACTCTCCTGTGAAAGGAAAACCTGACAGGAAGGAAATTTCGAAACAAAGTGCTAAGAAAAGGTGATAAAGGGCACAGGAGAAGGAGCTGTGAGTTGGTGCGTAGTTACACGTGTGCTAAGAGTCTGTTTCCCCTCTTCCTGCCATTATAAAAAATTTAATGGAAATGCTTCGTGGAATGTTCTGCAGCCTTGAATTTTATTTACAAGAAGAGTGTGATTTTGTGGGAATGGAAAATCCGAGAGGACCAATTACAAGCTAAACTTCCCCCCATAGCTTTTTAGGGGATGTAATGATAGACTGGTAAAAGTTATGACCGCCAAACAGTATAGATATTATTAGTAAAGATGAGCTTTAAAACAGAGTCTAAAAAAACTCAAGCCATCCCATTGCTGACACTGAACAAGCTGAAATGCAGAAAGAAACACCCAGAGCCTTTTCATTTCCATCAGTAAAGACTGCTAAAGTTCTACAAAGGAAGCAGGGTGAAGCAGAAAAGTAAATGAGTTGTTCAAATACAGAAAATTTCAGGTTTTACAGGATGGCTTTATTGAGGAGATCCTGGGCTGGAATTGCTCAACCAGCACCAGGATATCTGACAATAACTGATAATCTTCTTTTAAAAGAAATTATCTTTCCTTTTCTTGTATCTGAAAAGATTGTACATACTGTTCACAAATCAAGTGAAAAGACTTAAATGATCGGTAAATGGATTTTCAGAACAAACCGGCTGTACTGGATGGATGTCCTACATTAGAATAAACTCTGAGTCACTGTCACATACATGTTTCTTTTTGATTCATCAATCATTTAAGACACTGTGCCTCTGTTTGATTCATAAAAGACACTTGGCAAAAACTTATTGAGGCCATTTGAAAGAATCCTCTTCTAAATCCCAAATCGACTTAAATTGAAGCAGCCTGATTTCCCTTATGGTAGAGGCAGCATAAATGCTGGTTTTATCAGGAGCAGATGAGGAGCAGAAGAACAATATGTGATTTGCTGATAAAGAACTTCGCAAATACATAGCTTCTACTCTGCTGCAGTTAATTACTCTATGTGATTACATTGGAGTTATTAAGAAATCCCCAATCAGGAAGTTTTTGTTCAAGAATAGGACAAAACTACAAATATTTGCATCTAATTGCATATTGATTTATCTAACTATTTCGATAGGATCTAATTTGAATTCACCGGCCAGTGTAATCAATACAGTTATTGGGAATACTTCTTTGGACACCCTGGAAATCTGCTCGAATGGTCAATTGCATGGACCGCCAGTCACTACAATATTGGATGAAAAACCAAAAATGTTAACCTTACAATAGACAGATTTCCATTTGCTTGTGAATAAAAAATTAAGTTATCTTTTAAAAAGAAGCAAAGGGAATGTGATTCTGACTGCTGTCTGTGCAACACAATGTGACACTGCTGACCGTTGAGATGTGATGATCTCAACAGTTGCCGCTCTTGAACAGGACAAAATGCCATGGAGGGGTGAAGAGAGGTGGGTGTGTGAAATCAAACCTGTTGGCATTCAAGCATTAATGCGTTGAATCCCAATGTGCGCAATCGTTTTCACAATTCCTTCACTGTTCTACTTCCACGATTAATTAGTTTTCCTACTTCGCTCCTACCCACCAATGGTTAGGGTTAGGAGTTAAAACTACATGGTTAAAGTTTTTTCCATTCCACTAATGCTAGGAGTCTATATAATAATACCTGAGCAACTTTCTTTATGGAAGTCTATTTAAAAGTTTTGTTTGTGAGAAACTGAAGTTGTGGCAGAGCAGTTATCAGACTAACATTACCACACCCGAGCCTATTAGCACGGCTATATGTTGCTTAGAAATCAGAACTTCACTGCCGCCAAATGCTACGTTTAGCAAGTGTAACAAAATCTGTGCTCAACTGCAGTTTGGATTTGAATTGGTCACACTTGTATAATCCTACTTAAATAAAGTCCTCGCAGAGTTTGATTCTATGCCTTCGTGTAGTCGTACACAGCGCAAAAAAACACCCACACACCTGTCATTACATTTAGCCTAAAATAGTTTTGTTTGGTACTCCATATTAAACTCCTCTGCTGGGCCTATTTCCAGCATTTACACGGTCCTGTCTATTTATCAGTCGGAGCAGGAAGCAGTTCTCCAAACAGACCATGCAGAGACAGAGGACAGGTTTCCTCAAAAAGTTTAACTCCTGAGCTCAGTCACAGCTCCTAGAATATCCAAACATCCCAAAAACATCCTGCATGTGTCACAGGCTTTACAGAATATTTTCAGAGGTTGGAGTTTCATAATCTCAGCCATGCCTAAATTAGAGTGCACTGAGTTTTTCAGCCAGAAGGGTAATTACAAAATCATGCTGTGATAATTACTCATTAACTGGAAGTCAATTTGAGCCATGAAAAACATAAAAAAGCCAACTTCTGAGGGACAAGGGCATGACACTGCAGGTTGTTAACTGGGGCGGCGGAGAAGTCTCATCCATATTTATTGGGATTAGGCAGCTTTAATACTTAAATTCAGACTTTCTTAATTAATGCTTTATGAGGAAGGAAAACCTCGAGTGATTTACATACTTTTCTCAGAGAGAGACTATAGGCCTGACATGTAAGGGCATTTGTAGGTTGTTAATTAGATACAGACTATATAATCATATGTGCACTGTTTTGCTGTTTGTCATCCTCTGACATCACTCTCATCTAAGTTTGCCACAAGTTTAACTTGTTCAGAGGCCATGTCCATCAGCAGACCAGACAAACAACCCTGGTATGTTCCTGTGTGTTGTGGGAGGCAGGTCATTAACTGAATGGCCAAGTGAGTGGATGGGAGAGGCAGTGGTGTTTACATTGACAAATAAGAACTGGGGAGGTTAACAGTCATTGGCAGTGTCTGCTTTAACTCAACCTCCATCTCATAGCTGGCAAAGAAAAATGAGGTGGTCAAACAAAACAATTTCATTCAATAGGTGGAACCAATTTAGCACGTAGAACTCATAAATATCAAGAGGATGTAAAGCATGAAGAGGACGATGAGAAGCATCTGTAACATTGTGACTGCATGCCTAATACTGAGGGATTTCGCTGTTTACATCTGCAGTCGCTTGTGGTTAAGTCCTGGTGCTCACATGTTCATTATAGGTTAATTTGACGATGGACAAAGGCTGGTCTGTGGCCACACAATGCCACGAACAACAAACTGTGATGCACATTTTCGCTCTAAGTTCTAAGTGTGTTCAGGCCAAAGATGCTTTGGTTTTACAAATGCAAGAGAGCCAAGTGAATATGTTGCTTTAAACATCTCTCCGCTGTTGTATTCTGAATCTATGTAGAGGACCAGAGTGCAGGGGGACAGACTTAATCATGACAATAACAACAAAAACAACAGAAGATCACAGTGTTTGTCTTTTTCTCAGGAAACGGATGTCTGAAAATCACTAGTCTACATTATTAATGTTGTTTTAAACAACAGCTGCTAGGCTGTTTGTGAATGCTGTCTGCAAGGCTGACCAGTCTTTCCAAATGCTAACTGCTGTTTATCGGCAGCGAAACAATCGTGAGTAATACCCTGTTTCAAGCGGGATTTGTGAACGCAAGCTAACTTTATCAAAACATCTGCCAACATTAATAAAAGAAGCAGAGTACACTGTTTAAGAAATTCAGCTGCAGATGGTGACTATGAATGTTGTTTTTGTGCGGTGCATTGGTCAGTGTTCAGAGTCGTCAGTGGCGATATAAAACATCAAAAAGCAGCAAAATGAGGAACACTGAGCTCACATTCTTCCACTGTTGCTTCGACTTCACATGTTGCAGCTCAGTTATTTCTTTTTTATATTTTTTAATTTAAGCAGACTAAACGCCTCACTGGCTCTGGGTTTTTGAACATGGAAGTCAAGACATTTCATTATGTCTGGTTGGGCTCCATAATCTCGTCCTCAGCACCCAATCTAAGCAGCTCTTTGCTCTGGCCCAGCAAAGAGTTGATCCCTGTGCATTATTCCTTGGTGCTCTGGTGGTCAAAACAGAAAGAACTGGTTTCTAAGTCAGACTGTGGCTCTGAACAAAACAAAACTTTTTATGAGCAACTAACAGAAGATTCACAGCGTTAACATCACAGTAGGCGCAGTAATGCAACAGACCTACATGAGAACCTACTTTTATCTTGTGAAATTCTCCATTAGCTCCACCAGCAGAACAGGAAACATGATTTTCTTCTGTGAATAATGCTTTTTACAGCAAAGCTTTCAGCCCTTACTGTAGCAAATGCTGAGGTCACACATACATTTAAACAACAATGAAAGACAGGGACATCATTTTCCTCTCCTTACGTGTGTGACCACTTGTCAATACTATGGGGTGCAGCATTTTTTTGCAACTAATTTGGTTTAATCTCAAGCCTCTCGCTCAATTTGGTTCAGACAAATTGTGAATATAAGAACAAAGAAAGCTGAAGGAGAGGAAAGAAAAACCAAGAAGAGTGACACTAATTAATCATTATTAGTTGAACTACAAGTCGCTGCCACATTAAATCATTTTCTGCTGGTGTGCCACCTTTCTTCTTAAAAGTCATGGAAATGTTTCCATTAGCAGCTGACAGAAATTCACTTCTCTTGGATCCATTAGGAATGGACAAAGTCTACAGAATGGGTATAATAATGGCACTTTTAAGTGTGGCAAGATGAGGCGTTCCTCGCTGTACTCCACGGCAGAAAATAAAAGTTTTTAAAGAGTACCTTCACCTTTCCACAAGAAACTATTTGGCTCACAATCTAGTCAATTTACAACAACTCAAAAGTCATTACCATAATGAGATTTCGTCTGATTTCACATTAATATAATTCTGACCTCTATTAGACTCAAGTCATTTTGGGCCATGAGGGTTTATTCTGGTCTAAGCTGCTGAAATGATAGATGATCTGCTTAGTAAATGAGATCTGTATTTCACAGCTAATTTAGAGTATAATCTGCTTCGGGTAGAGTCTTCCAGCATATTTCGCAAAGGGTCTTAAAGTGTTAAAACGATACAGAGGACAGAGTTCCCAGAAAAGGACGTGAAAACCTGATTATACTAAGATTATACTAAGTTACAGACGTGCACATGGACAACTATAGGAAAGGAAGAAAAACAACCAAAAAAGAAGTCTTCTCTGGAGATTTAGTTGCTGCTCCTGTTGCTCTGCAAAATCCTCCCATTTGACACAACTGCAACTAGAAAAAGGAGTTTTTTGGTGTTTTTTTTTTTTTTGATTGAGGGTGTCTTAATGTGGTTTAGGTGCCTAAATCTAACATAGCAATGAGTAAAAAGCAAGTAAAAAAGCATAAGTTTAAAATGAAAATAGGATACGCAAGAGAATTTAAAAATTTAAAAAAAGAGAATCACATGGAAAACAAACTGGGTCGATAACAATGATGTAACTCTACCACCACACCCTCCAGTCCCTGCTAACGTGGACTTTTGCCTGTTAAAACTGTTTCTTTTGTGACAGTTTCATAAAATGGCTGCATTTCTGCATGAAGTTATTTTCAAGTTCCATCCCAAGACACAGACCAACAGATGTCATAAAAGTTTCACAAACTCCCAGGAGTCTGTTAAAACAAGACCCATGAAACCGACTGAGAGTCTAAAAAGTCTAAAAAAGCAGATCTTTTTTGTTTAGAAGCATCATCTATCATTGTTTCGCTTTTTTCTTTAAACCCACATTTCGGGGATCTCCGTTACGTGGGTGTGTTTTATCACATTCATCCCTCAACAACCAATAGGAGCTGAAACGAAAGCTCTGTAATGAGGTTTGATCAAACCGTGGAGCTCAACGAGATGTGGCATGAGTTGGCTAGGGGCCCACTGAAGGATGACTTGCTGGAGAAACACCTGGTGAGCCTTGTCACCATCTCCCCTCCCCTCACCATCCCCCCCACCCCTACCCCCACAGCAGCCTCAGTGCTGCTCGGCCACATGTCACTGGCCCAGGTGTGTTTCCTTCAAGCTCAATGTCCTGTGGCAGCCATCGAACTTTGCAGCCCAAGATTTGCATCAACTAATGCATTTGGCCCAGGTTAGTGCTTGATCTCCTGCACAGATTCAGATATGATGTGTTGCGTGTTATACCTGGAAACTGATCCAACAGACTAGTCCAGGTAGGAAATCAAGCAGCCAAGTTCTAAACTTAGGGACTCCTAATGATATTAGACAAATGAAGGCATATGGTCAGAAGCTACTGTGTGCCTTTCCTTGTAAAAACACAGTAAAAATCCCTGTGCCTCATATGCTAGCACTTAGACAAACAGCTCTCCTGAATTAAACTGGCAAGCATAGCATTGGTTTACAGTTAATGGCAGTTTCCTGTGGTCTTGTGAGAAATTGACAACTTGCTACGTTAGCAAAGCACACACTAAACTTGTGAGAGTCTAATGGTGTCAAAGTGCTGAGATGAGTGATGACGGATGAGGTCTGGGGGCTGTGGAATGGGATGCAGGAGTGCAAGCTCATTTGTCTTTCTGATGAGGAACTCCTCTCCAGCCTGTTTACCTTCCTTCCCTGCAGGCAGACTTAAGTTGATATACTCAATGCTGAGAGAGACATGACAAATCAAACCCAACACCGATGATCTGAATGGTAGCAAAAAGAGGGGCGGAAACTTTCATGGATCAATATTGCCACACTGCTAAAATCAAAAGGCAAATTGATGGATTTCATTTACAAAGGATTAAAAAAGAGGAGGCTAGATTTAGTATCATGATTAATTAGATTTTTTTAGAAATAATTTCTTTTAAAACAGACATTTTAAACAAAGTTTGATACCCTATGAGCTTTGTAACTGTGAAATTAACTTGGATTTTTCCATTTGTCTGAACTTGCAGACAAGTCTTTTCCAGATGCAAATGTACTTAGCAACGGAAAAAGTTAATTCCAGTTGTACAGGAGAGATCCAGACAGGAAAACTGGCTTGTTAAGACTGTAAGATACTTAAAGTTTGGCTTTATTTTCAAAGTAGGGACACATTTAGTAGACACCGATAGGTATGGCACAAAAGAGATTACCGGGAATGACAATTTAATGCTTTGATTCCTTAGTAACACAACAAGTCTTAGAAGATGCAAGTGACACTAATGTTCCCTTTGAGAGAGAAAACAGACTCATCTCAGTGGGGAAATGCACCAATCCATTTGATCCAGAGACCAAACACGAACCAAATCTATAGTAAATCTGATCCACAAACAGCTTCTTTGAAGACACAGATATCATCTCTCTGTGATCTAAAAAGGCATTCAAGCTTCAAAAGACCGAAAAGTTCAGTTTGGTTACTTTTTTTTTTGTCCCAGACAAATAACACAATAATAACAGATACTGTGAGTGTTATGTTTCGGAAAAAGTGACCAGGCTGTTTTTCATTTCACCCTCTCGTGGTCTGACCCTCACTCTTCTTGCCCATCAGCTTAATTAGACACAGCCACACACACATTAGTTGGTCCCCCTTTTTTTTTCTTTTGCTTCACACACTGAATGGCTGGCTGCAGTTCAAGACACCACAAAAACAGCTATGCAAAACAAGCAGCTTTCAGAGCCAGGGGTAAACCATCAGCAAACAGTACTCACATTAAGAACACTAAACTCAATTCTGCTCCAAAACCATGTGGGATTTAAAATGGAATTACATGCAACAGATACAGCAATAGTCCTCCCAAGTAATGCAAGGGTATTTGCCTTTGAATTCAATTTGAATCCACAGAAGGAAAAGGTTGAAAATGGTTGCTGTCTGTACTCACGTGTGTATGAGACAAAGTTTCTTTGCTTTTAAAAGGGCTCACATCTCTGCGAGAAAGTGTCTGTTTTCGTGTGAGATGAAGCTACTCACGCTGAAGGCTTTCTGTTGGTCCTGATGGAAAAAAGTCTTCTTTGCGGTGCACAACCAAAGTGACACAAACTAACGCACTGCTGCATGCGCTCCCAAAACTTTTTGCTTACTCCCGGCAGATCTGCACTTCTCCTGACTCCCCTCCCTCCCTACCTCTCTCACTCTTACTTCAGCACTTCCTGGGCTGCTGTTTATGCTCCAATCAGGCCTTCCAAGAAACTACTGCTGCCCTTCCGCCCCCTCCTCTCTCTCTCAGCCAACAGCCATTGTTTGGCAGGGGCCTGTCACATGTAGATGTCTACGTGTGTGTGAGTGTGTGTTCCCTTTTTACGGAGGTGTTTTAACCTCTTGCCTCTACCCAGACTCTGGATCTCCTCATTCAAGAAAAAGCAGACTGAAGGAGAAGTTGAAAGAGCGTCAGTATAGGGAGAATGGGAGCATGGATCGCTTGCTGAAGAAAAACACATGGTGGGGGCTTCCTGCTTGAATGTCTCACTGAGACAGATACATTTTTTAAGGCATGAGGGAAAGGGGGTTTGCAGAGTTGAGTTTGGGTTGGGGGTGTGTCTGGAACTTTCTCTCCAAATCCAACAGCTTGTTGTTACTAACCGCAATGAGACTCAGCCCTTCGTAGCCCCCACAGAACCTCAGAGCTCAGCCTCCACAACAAGGCGCCATTTCCATAGACTGCCAGGAGTTTTTACCATGATACCCCAACCTCTTCTTTCAAAGTCCCAACCATTAATTCACTACTAAGCTGGCCAAAGACATACATCCAGCCTTTTTCCATGCTTCGAGAAAAAAAAGAAACAGTAAAGGTGTGACGTGTGGGTGCGGGGGAGCAAGGTGAAAGGTGATGTGTGGGAGGAGACAGGTTGACAGCAGCACACTGAGCTTTTGTTGGGGTTGTTAGCAGTTCCATCATCACATAATTGTGGCACCTTATAGGCTGTGGAGGTGTTCAGATCACCCTGAAGATACTCAAGGCTAGTATTACTTAAAATGTGTGTGATGCTTTCAAAGGAGAGCTTTTAGATGCAAAAAGTGTTAAGGTGAATTGGTGTTCAAAGGAAAAGCAAACATCTAAAAAAACTTAACACATGGAGGGCAGATCTAAGAGTAATTTGCTTTTTACGACTTGGACACGTCCATTGTTGAGGTGCGGTTAACATTTTACTCAGCTACAGGACTTATATAATAAAAATTCAGTGTCACAGCAAACGTCAAAATAAAAAATAAAAAATGCAACCCTTGCACTTTGTTTGGGGCCCCATAGTTTGAAAATATCTAATTCAATGAGCAATTAAGATTTGCAGCTGAGTTAAATATCACACCCCACATAAATGTGGAGAATTAATGTTTATCTCCAGCCAACTTCAAGTTCAAATGATATATAGCTGACTTAACATCAGGTAATAAATGAGCTACTAATGCTCCACCTGTCCTTTGTCTGATGTTTTTTATACCGATGAGGTATCTGACTTCAAATATGTATAATTTTATTCAGTCTCCAGTTGAAGCTGGTAATTGTTATTTGCTATTTGTCACTGAATGCACCATTAGCCATTCCACCACTACTAAAATAAACTTGCCAACTAAAATAGAATGGTCTAGTCAGGTGGAGTGGAGTGGAGTGGATCAGTCCATGTCTGAAAACAGGCTGGTGTGCATAGAGGCGTAAATTCATAGTGGAAAAAGCAGCAACTCAGAAAAGAAACTGACACAAGAAATTGTGTCAGCTTGTTATGAAAGCGTATAAAATGTCTCATTAAGCAGAAATTAAGTCTTTAAGTCTTCAGTCTTTAAACAGGTTAATGAAAACCAACTTCTCACACTTAAAGAGATGCAAGCTGAATGTGTTGCTGTTGGCCTCACAGAGTTAAAAATCACTGTAAATTTGTGAAATGGCGTCAAAGAAGTTTAGCAGTTTGATTTTAGCAATCGTGTTCGAAGAACTGAAAATCATTAGAAGAACCAAAAAAAAAAAAAAACTCTTGGCTGTTACCAAATAAAAGTTTGAAGTTGCCAAAAAAGGTGTTATGAAGAGCTGATCGTGTGCTCACTTTTGCTTTGATACCTTTTCACTTTTGGTTATTTTGAAAATTGTAAAAAGATTTTCGAAATGTTAAAGATGTTAATCATCTTTGATTTTACGTCATTTACGACATTAATTCTAGCATGTACCCTCATTTTCTCTATGAAGTAACCTGACAGCCTCTTTATGAATCATCCTTACATGATGCATCTATGGTGGAGGCTAAACTTGAAGTGAACAATCTGCACCTCTCTGTCAGCTTTTCTTCCTGTCCACTGTGCTAATTTCTCCTCTTTCCTCCTCCATCCTCTTCTTTCATTTGCTCTGAATGCAAGTCTTTCAGTCATTCGGCTGAGCCACACGGGTAGATTGGGGTGCCTCTGTGCCAAGTTGAATTCAGGAAACATTCATCTTGTTGTTTAGTCTGGGCACCATGTGTTGGAGCGGGGAGGCCGCTCTCCTTCACAGAAACCTCCTCTTGTGTGCAACAAGCACAAAAGACCCACATTGACAGACATGATCTAGACAGTCACACAAATGTGGTTCATTGTTCAGGTTCAGATGCAAAAAAAAAAAAGAACAAGAAGACTTCAAAGCAGCGGTTGGTGCAAAAAAAGCAACAACATGAATAGATGAAATGCGCTCTGTCACTCCCTCTGCAGTTCAGGTGTGTTGGCATGAAGGCTTTGTGCATCAGCATTTATTTCACATGCTGCTTTAATCACATAATGAGGGATGAAAAAAGGATGTTGACTCAGAGCGAGAGTCATTTGTGGAGCAGATAACAGGAAGCAGGCGCAATAATGTGCATACAGTGTATGTATAAGTGCGTGTACTATATATGTACATATGCTCATAAATATGTTTTTGGATTTTTCTGATGAGCTTCCTTTCTGGCTTTATGAACACTGAAAACATGCCATACTTTGACTAATCCCTGAATGTTAAATCCTTCTTTTGCTAAAAAGAAATCCAAACAAATGGAGAAAGGAGATGGGAAAAAAAAAATCAAAACATTTGGGATTCAACAGTGAGAGAGCAGGTGAAAGCTTCACCTGAGGCTATTCAGTGTGGCGTCTCAGTCTATGCCAGTCTGTCACTGGGGAGCCAATTCTGCAGTCACCCAGTGAATGAGCCACCTGTGAGTCTTTGCACGACTCCACTGCACTATTGAACTCCTGTAAAAAGAGTGAGATAAGTTTGCTTTCAATGGCGTAAATGGAGATGCAGGAAACGAGACCTTGTAGATTCTTAATCTCAAAGCTGGCTTAAAGTGAAGCATTATAAAAGACAGGAGAAAAAAAAAAGTAAGCCGCGTGTGACGTTGAAATAATTCATGACAACTTGTGTAATCTCACACTATATGCTGAACAAGGCTGTGGTGGTGAAACATTTGTTGAGACATAAAGCTGAAATACATGTTAAAACCTTTTTTTTACCTCATATATCAACCCTAACCCAAATGTGTGTCAGACTTGTATATTGACGTAAAGAATGAAGTCGAAGAAAATTTATTAAATGCAGTTTTTCTTGTGCTTCAAGTTACACTTTTGATTCTCCAGTCTGTGATCAAACATATCTTTTTGAGGGCAGCGAACTAGTTCAGAAATCCTTTAAAGATGATGACCACACCAACTTAATAATGCACAGCACTGTATTTAACTCATCACAGACACATCTGAGCCTGTAGAGACACTGAAAGTCATGCTCATAACTTGATGAAGCAGCTGGGTGAATGTGCTGCCATTATGGATTTCCGGGGGGGGCAACTTAAACAGATATTAAATAAATAAATTAATAACAGCCTGAAGTAATGAGAATATGAAGCGAGAGGTGTGAGATCAGATCCTAGCTGGTGAAATGAATGTGGCACTATGAGGCCAGGCTGATTGTCCTATTTCCCTCCGTGACTGTGACAGAAAGGAGCAATGAGACATAGCTCACCCAGAACACACAGCACATCGGGTCAGATGGGTCACATGACTCTGTTTCTGTCTATCTGTCTCTGCGTCACACCTACATCAATTAATTAAAGTGGCAGCCATTTGCAAAGATGGGGCTGGACATACAACGTTCAAAAAAGAACATTAGCGTATCATTGAGCGGTGACAACTGGTCAGTGCTGATCAGCATCCCAGCGTGAGGGAGACGTGAAAAAAAAAAACGAAGAAAGACCAAGACCAAGTCAAAAATAACGTTTTCCCATACTGGTGGATGAAATGTGGTCGAGACAGTGACGTATTTTCAACACATTTATTGTTTTATATAAAATGTTGCAGCATAAATATGGAACTATACAGACTGTATGGTGCTGACAAGGTGCCTCCAGGACGCCGTATCTGGGGCAGCTGGATACATAAATGTAAAATAGAAAATTCAGCTTGCTCCTGTAATGAGCATCTGCGAGAACTTTGTTTCACGTAAAGGTGGTACAGAACTAGACTTCCCCGTGGCATAGAATAGAATGGCAGCACATTTAACCACTACACTGGATGTTCTCTGCTCTGTGGGTTATGAAAAGTGCCAGCAAGTTGTAGGTCTTCTCAGATGTCCTAGTATGACACTACAAATCCTACTAAAATCTTCTTTAATTTCCCTTTACTTAGACAAATATTTCACTTCTTTAACTTAATTTTACCCAGTATTACCCTGGATGTCTATGGGCCTTTTAAATGTCTTTGAGATGTCTTTGAAACCAAAAAAAAGAAACAAAAGCTAAGAAGCTGGGAATATGACTCAAAAGTTTGCTCTACATATTGTCTGATTTGACAACTTAAGCAGGACTTAATCTCAGACTTCTGGTGTCACAGATAATCACCGGATGTTCACAGCTTGAGCAGAGCCTCACAAATACAACACAAAGAGGCATGCATTAAACTGTGATTCTCATCCCTTCCAGATTTCAGCAGCTTTTTTGCTGATTCTTGTTGGCCTGTGTGACAGACACCTTATGGTTAAATATAAGACAGAGGTGAAATATCGCAAACCCACACTTTCAATCTGCAATCCCCCACCTCACACTGGTGGATCCTGACTTTGTTATTAACACGGACATGTCCTCTATCATGCCTCTAATAACAACTTTGTGACTGAAGACCACACCGCTTTGTAGGACAGCTAACAAGCAAAAACTCCCAGTGGTATTTTGAAACTGCCTATTTTCAGCGGGCTAATCCTAAACAGAGGGATGGCTCTGTAAGGGCCAAGCTATTTGGAAACATTAGGCAGTGTGTGACCTTGCATGCAACTCTGAGTTTCAGCAAATGCAGGCAGTTTCTTTGGACAGAGCTGTGCACACTCAGTCAAGTATTCTCAGATAAATAAAGTTTAAATAAACACAAAAGAGTCAATGACTGCTTGTCCTGCACTTGACACTGGTTTCATATCATACTTTGTGAGCCAACAGGTCTTAACACAGGAAACGCACAGCAAGACATGAGGCGAAAGAGTAAAAATGTCCCAGTGGAACAGAATGTAGATCCAAAGCTGTAATGAGGTGAAGAGATGACACAGAAACAAAAGAAGATGAGTGACAGAAATGCAGGACCACCTGCTGCTTTGGTCAGTGTGTCTGTCAGATCAGGCCCCTCTCCTCTCCCAGCTGGTTCCACACTTGTCCACCCCTCCATCATGATCTCTCCCTCACATTGTTTCCCTAATATTATGCAACATATCATCCGAACAAATCATGGCAAGTGCCGTTTGTTGTCGTAGAAATGTGTATCTTAATCAGATTTAGAGAGTAGTAAAACGCATTTAGCTTTAGCTAATTGTGTTTGGCCTGTTTTGTAACTTTTGGAGAGAGACAAGAATCATTGGACTTAATAAAATCCATTTACAACAGCAAAGAACAACAAGAGTAAAATATTCATTAGCAGTTGCATGTTACGTAAAAAAACTGATACTTTCACTGCAACCATGGGTTTTATAAGTAGCTGCAGTGTTACAAATATATTTCAAGATATCTAATATGCAAAACATATCCGCTAGGAATTTTGGGATAAAGCACCCCCTAAATACATAAGCAATTTGCCTATCTATAAAAGCTTTTTATTATCTTTATTGAAGCTGGAGAATGTTTCAACAATGAATAATTGATGATTGGTGGTTGCGCATCACATTAACTCACAACTGTCTCCCTGTGAGCTGCTGGCTCAATCAACAACTTTTGCATACTCCTGTTGACTTCTCAATGATATGAGAAGCCATCCTGTCTACCTGTCAGTATGATTTCAGGGGATCACACAACAACAAACAAACGTGTTATGAAAAATGAAGCTCTGAGAAACATTTGGTCACAATTAATACATCAACATTTGGTCGCCAAGAGGATAAAGAGAGAACATTGCTTTAACTGTCGTCTCGTTACGACTGTCACATTGTTGCAGCTGGTTAGTGGGGTGGATATTGAGTCCTTCCAACTGAAACGGTCATATCTGTCATTGTTCATACACATTTACACAACTCATAATGTACAGTACCGCCCTTACAAACGGCATAAGGTGACATCATTGCCAATTTCATCGCCTTAACAAGGCTGCACTTTTGAGAGACGTGAGAATGAGACCAACATATCTTCGTGGTTGGACTGAGACAAAAAAAATTACTTTGGTACAAAAGGAAACTGATAAAATACTTAAACGCTTTTTTAGAGGTAGTCCTGGTTACATGGAAACACAAAAAGTTTGTCACTTAAGCTGTGACATCACTTGGGCAGGGTTAGAAATCAAAATGCCTTGGTTAGGGTTAGAAGTAAGGTCATGGTTAAGGACAAAAAAACCACACACAGTTGCTCTCACGACCACTAGAGGTCACATATTCTTTGGCTGTAATAATAGGTCTTACCAGCCTGCATGCACACACACCACGTGAGCAAGTTCTGAGGAGGATCGCAGTGTCGAATGGTGGGGTCAGAGACAAGACTTTCACACACAATACTGAGATTCATGTCTTGCATGAAATCAAGATTAAATGTTAGTGTAAAGCTGTACAATAAATCTGTGACATTACATTCGCTGAAGTTAAGGCAAAGAATGCTCGCTTTGCACAATTGTTTCACTGTAGATCTAATCTAAACTATGTCCTCATAAAAGCACAACTGTGATTGTCCTGCCTGATAAGAACTGCAGGAAAATCCAGAATCTATAGTCTTACAACTTCTCGAAATGAAATAATGTGTTTTTCTTGTGTGGTTTCAACACTTTATCAGCCAATTATTTAATTAGAAACAGATGAGGAGGTCAGTGACCTACTGTAGAGGGCTGCAGGAAGCCTGAGGGTTACATGTCAGGATGTTCAAACAGAGTTTAGCGGGACAGACTTAGGGAGCTGCACAGGTCAGCACTGTCACCAAAGGCACAACAGGCCAGCATCTGTTCTGTGAAAACAACAAGCTGCAGGTACCGACCCCATGTACACAGTGTTATCATCACCACCTTGGAACTTAACATACATCATCATCTCTTAACGCCTGGGTACCTGTTAATAGCCTGTTATGGTATCAAGGTGGGAAACACTACAACACTTTCTGTCCATGCAAAACAATCGTATTCTAATAATAATATCCAATGCTAAACTGCTTTATGGGTTCTTTCTGTCCTGCCCTAAATTGTCTTTTTCTCCAGTCTCTCTGGTCACGCAAAATAATATTATATAAGGAGGGATGTTAGATAAGCGTTTCTGATGCCTATCACAACCCATCTACATTCTTCTGCTGGGCGTCTTGTAAAACTGTTGGCCAGGAAAGGTCATGATAAATGGCTATTTGGCTGAGTTTAACCCAAGGAGACAATTGGGGCTGAGAAACAGCCTCCGCAAACAATGGGAGTGAACAAATGACAATTGAACAGCCAAAATAATCAGATTTAAAATGCACTTTTCTCAGAGCAGTTTCAAAAGTATAGCAATAAAGGGATTAAATCTTTTTATCCCGTCACTCAGTTGAATAGTCTATTAAATTTGCTCTATCCAGCTTTGACTGCTGCAAAAATCTGATAACAAAGCCACCTTTTTCAATTTGATTTTCGAGATGAACTGGACTAAGTGTGATGGGAATGGAGATAAAAAGAAAGGAAAACAACAAAAGAGAGGAATTGACCTGTCATAAAATTCTCATCTGCACCACAGTTTTCTGAGAGGCACTTAAACCTCCAGCTGTTCAGCAGAAATCCCCTCATTCTGTCCCCACAAGCTCAGGCTAAAATGCTGCGTCAGTCTCATGATCGCTTTAGCTGCCGAGCTGAAAAGCATGCAAGTCTTACCAGTGACTTCATCACACAGCCAACTGTATTATTTCCCTTCTGAAAAAATCCCCAGATTTCAGAGTGGGGTGGGGTTGCAGTGGGGGGAGGGGGAGTACATTTGATCCCGGATTCAAAGTTTCTAGTGCTTAATACAGTAAGAATGTACCAAAGATGCTCAGAGGCATGGGGCGGCTGTCTCAGCTCAGTGTTTCATATTTAGCAGGAAAAGAAACTTGGCAAAAAGGGAAGTTTTTGTCATGCCCTAAACTGAACAAGCTGCATTAGCAGAGATGAAAAGAATAGCATCGAATCATACGCCGACAAAACCGCACAAGAGGCAGAAACCTACACGAGGAGTGAAACTTCAGTGTGATTTAATCTGAAATCCTATTAGCTGTACAGCTGGGGGCGCTGCTGTACATGTCAGGAGGCTATTATATTTTCCAGACTGGAGTAGAGAAAACTCTCCACTGACTTCACTGATGTCAAAGATGGAAGTTCTGTTTGATGCGATTATGTGACGCGATAGGAAGCCTGCGCACCATCAAAAGGTAAAGATGCAGATTCCATATGTAGGCAGGAAGTCTGCTTCATTCCCTCTTTGTCTTGTAGAAAAAAAGCCCACATGCTCTGCGTTTGACAGCTGTGCTCCTCCACATGTCGCAGAAATCTGGCGGTTTAAAGAACAAGCAATCTGAACACTCAAATCTTACAGAATAAAAGAAATCAGTGATTGACAACAGTGACAATTAGCTGTTGGTAGAGACAAAAGAGAGGATAAAAAAATGCATAAATCAGGTACATACTTGAGGCCAAATAATAGAAACAAGTGTCTGTGTTTTGAGTTTGCAGGCAAATGATCTACATCTACAAGTGATTTAATTATTTTTGGTTAACCCACACTTAGGCTGCAGCTACCAAATGGTTTAATCTGGAATCATTTTGGGTAGTGTTCATCTGTGCTGCAGCCCGTAAAACAAGAAGCAATGCATGCACTTAACTGCTTTACGACTGAATTGGAATGCAGTGATGAACAGCACGACCCTCTATCGCTCTAATTCATTTATAATGAAGGTGATTACTTTGACTTTAAGCCTCAATGGGGCCTGTGATAAGCAAGGATTATGTCTCACATAAACAAAAAGATGAAATCCCACAGATCTCTAACATCCACATACAGTACACACAATCAAGTGTTTTTGATTTTGAAGTTTGAAATGAAGTCCTAATTAGATTGATTCTCAAAGGCCTGAAGCAGCACAGCTCATAACAAAAAATAAAAAATATGTATTTTACTCAACTCTGCCATCTATTTCTAGTGCTAAAACACAAGCTGCAGGGTTGGAGAAACTGGAACACTGCGTCTGCAAAATACACTCAGTGTGGATTTTTCAGTGGGAAAAATTCTAATGGGGTTGAAATACATCTCGCACATGGTGGAATGCCTGAATGAAGGGTTTAAGATTTAGACAGACACTAAAATGGGGGCTGGTTTGACTTTTTAAAAAAAAAAAAACAATTTATGTATCATCTTACAAACCTGCCGCCACCATTTGCCCAAAAAAATCTTTTCAATCCATAGCCATTGTTCAATAGAAGTGCAATGCATCCTCCCTGGTAACCTGAGCAAATTCTTGCTGCTGAGAAGTAGATACTTTAGGTGTCGATAAAACCTCCATAACAACCCCATGGGTAACTACAACTGTAGGTAAACAAACCCTTGATAACACATCCCTCATCCAACTTTATTAAATACATGTTGAAACATGCACATTTGAACAGTCTCAGAATAGCAGTTTTAAGCACTGATGCAATCAAGAAGAAAATCTGAAATACACAAAGGAGCATTTTTCTCCTAGCTCCACATCCTATCTTTTTTTGTTTTCTTCCACAACGTTTAATTTTTCTTCGTCATCTGTCCTCTACTCTCCTAGGGCAGCAAGAACAGCTAAAGAGAGGAAAAGAGGCCTATACATCAGAGAGATTTAACGCTGCCTCATCCTGCTCAGCCCTCGTATCACATCGTGTACATCATCAATAATCTTTTTACGAGCCAACGCGCCTTGGCTAAAACACAAGGGTAACATGTTGCTCCACAAACTCCCAGTCAGGCATCTCTGAAATCCTTTTCAGTCTTCTGAAAATATTGCATGAAGACATCAAAAGAGTGAGAATAAGATGCAGCTCACTTGCTGAAAAGTGATACTAAAACACAGGATGTTGGCTTAATGGTCAATCGCTGGCAGACAGAAGAAGACAAAATAAAACAGAAAACTGTATGAAACAGATACATGTTTCTAAAAAAGAGTTGTGGCAGTGTGTAAAATATGAAATACACGCCAAATTATGTTTTTTAAAACCATCTAAACTGTTTAAAATGGTACAAAAAAGATCAAATGATGAAACAAAGAGATGTGATTGTTTTTTGAAGAATCAATGCAAATTCAGGATTTGATGCCAGCAACACTTCAAAAAAGATGGGACAGGAGCATTTTTACTGCTGTGTCTCATCGAGTCCTCTTCCAACAACCTTCTCAAAGTGTTGTAAAACTGAGGAGTTTCTCCATTCTTGGTGACCGGTTTAATCTATCTTGTGAAGCATTTAAATTCTTGTAAGACCTTGAAGATAACGATCACAAAAGAGTCCATGTTGCCAGGATTCATGATATCTGTTAGTGGTTGAAACACAAAAGTTTGGATCCATCAGCTTCCTACTATAGCTGACAGCTATGGCTAAGGTGGGACAACACACAATAGAAGCTTCTATTCACTGACCGGTTCCTCTGGTTGCTTCAAGTTTGCTCATGTCTTTATGACCCTATGCATTTTTTGTGTTAGCCCTTTTCCAAACAGTTTGAAACAAACCATGCGGTTTGTCATCGAGAAATGTGATTCTGAAATTGTAGAACTATTTGCTCACAGTGTCTTTGAGTGGTTGACCCCTCCCGGTCTTTACTCCCATTTCTCAGCATTCAGTTTTTCAGTTAAAATAAAATGCATTATGTTTATATTTATATTCTATAAAGTTTACCAACCTGTTGGGAATGGAGTTTTCTTAGTCTACTAAATTATCACAAATAAAGGATCATAATCAAATGGTATTTTAGGTAAGTAAAGTTTCCTTTCATCTTCATTGTTTGCTGAGCTTTGTTGCTGCCACTGCAGATATGGTACATTAATAGCCTATTGTCACTTTTAGTGCTGGAATCTGGGGCATTCAGAAGCACTTTTGTGGTACTGAATGAGGCTTTTGGAGTCAAGTGCCAGCGAAGACAACAGACTAAATACAAATAGAAAATCAAAAATAACCATAATCATTATAGACATTTATGATACTTCTGTTTTGAATTTGCATCTATCAATTACAGAGAGAGAGGGGAATGTTTTTCTCCTGTGGTCAAGATAGCCATTCAATTCTAGAAATACATTTCCCCCAACAAAAATAATGGGTTACCAAGAGGTAAACACAAACTGCCCCCTCTGTCCTGCACAATGAATCACTGTTGCTACTCCTTTCCAAACCACAAACATGCTCTTAAGAAATGCCCTTTAAAGTTCCATTTTATGACCTGCTGGGGAACTTAAATCCATGCTATTCATCAACTGGTTGTGGCTGGAACAAACAAAACAAGTGAAGAAATTATGTGGTTGTTTTTTTGTACAGTTATCTTAAATATGATTAATCAAAGAAAGATTCAGCAAGAAGGTGTCAGGTAAAGATGAGTATAGGACCTAAGCTAGTCCCACCCAGGATTTCGTAGATTCACTTTTTGTCTGCATTTGCTTCACAGGTATATTCTCTCAGTCCCTGCAAGGAAAGGAAAGAAAGTCAGCTCCTGACAAGAATGATTAAACTGGTTCAGACTAAATAAGATACCAAATGCAGTAATGATAGCACCATATGATGCTTAGATATTGATGCACAGTATTTCAAAATTTCATCAGAACAACAGCATGCAATTTGTGCTTAACCTTAAATTCCATACTTTTAAGGCCTTGTTACATGTTTCTAATCCAGTGACAGAGTAGGAGTTAGCCTCTCTGTGGTCTAAACTGAATACAGAGTACATTTTCTTAACAGTTTTATTAATCTGGTTTGTCTAAACTCAAATGTGAAACAGGTACTTGTGGCTTTGCTGGGAGTTATAGTCTATAACAATTTTGATACGACACAAGTCACAGGTGGCTGGTTCCATAGGAACTGTTACAGCCCAAACGTTTAGTTCTGTGGGTAGACAGGTTATTTAATTCATTCATTCATTTTTCATACCCACTTTGTCCTATTCAGTGTCGCAAGGCAGCTGGAGCCTATCCCAACTGCAATCAGGCAAGAGGTGGGGTACACATTGGACAGGTCATTCGTCCATAACAAGGCACAGGCTATTTCTCTCTGCCTGAAGTCATTGTGCTAAGCTAAGGTAACAGTCCATCTCTACTTCTCCAGGTAAAACTGTGACTTATTTTACTTTCTTCCTGTGTTCTCTTTTATACCAACTAGGCCAATTCACCTCTGACTTTCACTTCAGGAGTTGAGGACTCAGAGTAAGATTGTGTAGGCAAAAAGCACAAACAGTTCAGGAAGTTGTTTCTGTAAGTAGAATTTTAAAGCATTTGGGGATTTCATTGTTAACTGTACACCAGCTAAAACAATGCTGGAAATCCGCAGTGATCCTTGTACATAAGGAAAAAGGATGGAAACCAGTACTGAATGGCAGTGATCTTCACACCCTGAGGTAGCACGACATTAAAAACAGACACAATGGAAACCACGGTTTAGACTCAGTGTTACTTCTGGAAAGTATTGTCAGAAAGTAAGCACAGATACTCACTGCATCCAAAAATGCAAGTTAATACTCTACCAGGCAAATACACAGACAAATAAATTTGAAAAATTATTTCTAAAAAAAACAACATATAAACAAGAACTGGAAATACTATTGCTGTCTCTTGGACCAGTCTAATTTAAGATTAAGTGGAAAACTGCCTCATTGTCTAAGGGATTCAACCTTTGAAATTGAACATCCTTTAATCTAAAGGGGTATCATCTAGGTTATTATCAGCGAAAGCATTTGTGTTGGTGTATTAGTGCACATGGACTGGCCAACATGCACATCTGAGTGGGCAATGCTTACCAGGCTTTTAAGCATTGTGTGCAGCCATCTGGCTGTTGGCATTTTAAGGGAAGGCCTTGCTAATTTCAGCAAGACAATGTCAAATTACATTTTTTATGTATTAGAACAGCATGACTCCATAGTAAATGGCCTGCCGGCAGTCCAGATCACACCCACTGAAAACCTTTGGTGCTTTGATAAATAGATACGACAAAAGAAGCCCATAACTGTTGAGCACCTGTAAAAGTGTTTGTCAGAAGATAAAGTGAAGCAACACAGGTGAAAACATAGACCCGTCCCAATGATTCTGAGATGAAACTCGGACACCAAAATTTGAAATGAGGATATATTTTTCACAAAAACAATGCAATTTCTTGTTTGTTTGTTTTTTCATATTTAAACTGTTGTGTTTATATTATGAAATATATTAATTAAGTTACATACAAACCATTGCATTTTGCTTCAGTTTGAATTTAATGCAGCATCCATATTTACTGGGAAACAGACACAAGAGTGGTATCAACATTCTCGGAAAACTCTCAGCATGAAAACTAATTAACATATTTCCCAAAGTGCTGCATAAATCATTTAATTTCAAATTAACTCTGATTTAAGTTCTGGTATAACTTAACTTTCTTGTGTATGCATCATGGACAGAAAACTATTAGTTACATAAACCAAATATTGTTCATACCACACCACAATCCCGGTTTCATCGTTTCAGTCAAAGATACTAATGAAAATCCATGGAAGAAATAAACACGCCAGGACTTTCCGTTTGAATTATCTGAACTATAAATATATGAATGTTGAGTATTTAGTAATTCGGACATTGAGCAATTTGTGTGGTCTTTCACTCTTGCTCACTCATACAGGCAAGGAAACCAACAGACACTGAGTAACCCACACACCAACATCCACACATACCACATCACATTTGCCTGAAAGGCAAAAGAGTGTAAGAAGGGAAATGGAGACATATTGATTTCTCTGTCAGCTCTTTCAGAGGAAACCCTGAGGGAGCCTTTGCAAAGGCTTACTCCCTCAGTTGGGTGAATTAACCACATTTATGCTTTGGGCTTCGAACACACACGCACACATATGAAATTCAAAAAAAAAATCTTGTCATGAGATGTATCATCTCAGGGAATTTCATGCCACATTTGCAGTATTAGCTTTGAAGACTTTGCTGTGATATCAAGCCAAATGACAGGCTACAGTGGAAAATAAATACGATGTGCGATATGAAATAAGATGTAGACGTGAGAATCAGTTTAACATCTACAAGTGAAAACCTCGGAACTGAAAGATGGGGCGGGCATGAGAGAGATTAAGGCTTTTGTTTTATCCTTAATCTGACATGCAGAGAAACCCAATCCCCTCGACTGCCTCTCTTTAAGAACCAGATAGGATCAGAAGGAAACATCGCTGACCCAAGCAACACCTCGAAATAAAAACACACACGAACCAGTCCCAATTGAGAGGATTTACAGAAGACACTCATGACTGGTCACATAACTTAAGCTCTTTCTTCTTGCTCAGTGGCCCAATTATTATCTGTTTGTGTTTGATGGATGAGTCACATCCACTCATTTTCTGAACACAGACCCCCACGTCCATGAGTGCAGCATTAACTCACCTAGTCTTGTTATGAGTCATCAGAGTGCTTTTCAGTCTCAGGGTACTTATTGACAAGCCAAGGACAAAGGCAAATTGTCTCCCACAGCTGAGAAAACATCAAGGCATTGTAACGCCATCCCTTGTGGCATTTAGAGGAAAAGCTCATTCAAAACTTTTATAGATTGTCCTAATTGAATTCTGTCAATGGAGGGACAAAATCTTTAGCGAAAGCAAATATTTGAGCAGGTTACGACTGGTACTGACAGAAATGGATAAGAAATGATACCTTCTTTTCATAATATTTTTAGTTTTCATTTTCTGCCTTTTGTGCTTCTGTTGTGCTTTCTGTTTGTTTTTTTTAAATTTAGTCCTTTTAACACTCTATAACACAGCAAATGCTTATGTATTATTATTCACACAGACTAAGCACGGGCAGTGTAGTGCTGTTCCAGTGTGTGAGTTACTTCCTTCAAGCTGGCTCTCTGTTGATACTGATTTACCTCTGTGAACACCTCCACTGTCAGCGCAAAGGCAAGACAACTTTTTGGGAAACTCTGACCAGAGAATGTGAGGTCTGAATGGGGGGAAAATGCAGACCTGGTTTAGTTTCAGTACCCTGACTTGGGCGAATGTACTCATGTTGACTCCAGGGAATTGTTCAAACTGTATCTGAGCTCAATTATTTCTCTGCCAGAATTCGCATTAGTATAACCACAAATGCAAAAGGTTAAGAACAGCGAGACATTGCTGTGAGCAAATAATATGAAACCATAAAAAAGCATTTTTGTGATTGCTTGAAATCAACCCCCGACTCACAGACATCAATTTATCAAGCCAATCACAAAAAAGTAAAGTCTGTTTGACAAAAGGAGGTGATATGAATTCATTCTCTGAAATGTATTTTCTGCATAATAAAAAACACTTTCAAGATGCCCCAAAGAATGTCAGAATGATCATGTTGTGAAACAGATATGCCAAGTCATAGAGAGGATTTCTGATGAATACGAAATACATTCCAATTGCTGTTCTGGGAGATAAATTGGCATTCATTCTTGTAGCCTGTCTGAAAGTTGTCAAAGATGAAAAAACCTGGGACAGCTGGTGGTTTTAAGAGTAAACAGAAACTGCAATTAATGTAATCCCTACCCTCGGCTTCAGAGACAAAGGAATGGGTGATCACATCCCAGTCATTAAGCTCATCCCCTCTTCTTTCAACTTTTTTGTAAAAGAAAGTCAGGGGGCATAATTAAAAAAAAAACAGTCTCTCAAAAACACAATTCATACAGTATTAACAATGAGAGAACAAAACTTGCAAAGTCTGCTGAGTAGTAAGCATGTACAAGCATGTTACAGTTCCGTCACCAATGATTCACATACTTCCACATGCTTTGAACACAGCTATCATCAGACAGACTCGCACATGTAGACCGAAACGCTTGAAATGTCTAACTAACCTCTAACATTTGAAAACAAGCCGAAGCAACCCTGCACATAGTGATGCGGTTACACAACTTTAAAAAAGCATGAGCCAGACACAGCAAAACATTATTGAGCCTACAAAACCGCCCCGTCCTTGGTTTCTTTCATCAAGTTACTTTCTCAAGCACCAGGAAGTGAGGTCATCCAGAATATGAGCACCTCTATGACAAATCCCCACCTGACTGGTCGCAGGATCAAAAGACCCATTTGGTTATTCGCAGGATGAAGATCTTTAATGTTAGTCTAGACTGAAAAGAGGCTGGATGTTTGGAGATAGCCTGTACTGATAGTACAGCAAGAGAAAGGTTAAGTCATTGTCAGCCAAAGTCTTTCCAGACGTTAATTTTTCCAGATGCTTTCATCAACTGGCTGGACTTGCCTTATTAAGATGCTTTCACACATGCCTGCTTCCCTGGAATTTTATAGACATTACCCAGAGAACCTTCATGTTAGCAGGCAAACATCTGAGTCAGTCAAAGCTAATATGTGGACTGCCGTCTCCCTACTGCAAAGCGTGGAAAATGGTCAAAAAGCCCATGTGTAATTACAGGAAGTATTTGTCCACAGAATTTGTGGCGTCTGACCAAGTATGCTGATTTTCCACGTTGTACTTTTCTCTACTTGGTTAGATACTGCTTTTCACTCTTTTGGTTATATTGTAAATAAATCCAAATAATCAATACAAAAATCCCAGTTACAGAAGGTGGTAGCCTCATGCGCTAGTGTTCTGAAAACCATGGCTGCTATGCATTGATTCCTGCAACATACTTTCTACATCATGTCCAGAGTCCTGCATGCACCGCTGAGGCATCACTGTGGCGTACCTGTAGTGACAGTTCAGGGTACTTAAAACTGATCCAGCAACTACCACTATGTCATCAAGGTAAAGGATTACACTGTATCTTTCAGACTGTATTGGACAACATTTTCAGAATGTTCAAACTGTACATTTTCAGAATTGATTTTGTCTGTTTCGTCAGCTTCAAGGCCTCCAAGTGAGACATAATGTCGCTAAGCGTGTGTTGCTCTAAAGAAAATGTGAACTGTGCCCTCTCCTGCAGCCCAAAGTGCAGCACCCTCACTGAGAATGAGCAAGTTCTCCCAGGGGTTGTGTTCAATGCTGTTTGGAACTAGAGCCAATAAATACCCACAATTCCTGCATTTGATGTGGGATGGAATGACAATTAAATGCTTTCCCACTGAACTCAAAAGACACATCCTAGTGGATTAATTCATATAATTATCTTTGTTTTTTGATCAGTGTAAAAAGCACTCAAGTATCACTTTTCTTAATTGAGGAACAGACAGAAAATAAGAACAATATTGCTGATATTACTAAAGCAGTTGCTGCAAATTTTCCCCCTCTGGTTCCAAATCTTTTTTAAAGTTTAGTTAGACGGTTTGGGTTTTCACAGTCAGATAATATATGGGTTTAATATTCGACCATCTACACCCTTTTGGCTTTTTTAAGCTGATGATATGTGAAATAAATAGAAATCCTACATGCCAAGAGTTGTAGCCTCATGCAAAGCCCTACAGTATCAAAAGAAAGCTGAACTTGAATCTGTGCTTGAGACAAATGTTATGCCCTCTTTGGACAGAAAATGTCAAACAGATTTCACTCTTGGTGGAAGCTGCCACTTTAATACTGAAAGTGGGTCCTTTGGCAAGCAGCAGTCAGCTCTGAAGTTTTCACACAGTGGAAATGTCACCTGTCACAGGCATTTATTGTCTGCCAGCAGTGTGCATCAGCTCTGTTTGACCCTGTGGGCCTGTGCTTTAGCTGTCGTCATGCACTGTAACTGGCATTAACCAAGAGATGGAGACCTGGCACGGTCAGAGCACCCTACATTAACCAGTTTGTGAAAATGATGACATTCCCATTAGACTGTGGCCAAAGTAGAATTCACTGGCCTATTTTCAATGCAAATACTTAGACACAACATTGCTTTGTGTAGCGAACAACAGATGTCGAAAGTGAAGGCACTGCATGTCATGTGAAAATAAAGCGTCATGTACCAAAGTATGGTGGAATCAGTCTATGGTATTGCAAGTTTCTGGAGAGACTGGACTGTTGAAGCACTGTCTTTTCAATGCAGAACTTCAAAGTTACTGTCCTGAAATACACAATTCTCCGAAGAAAAATTCACATTTGAAAATCCACTGCAGGCCAGAGGCAAAACATAGAGATATGCACTGTAAATGTATTCTTTTTGATGGTCTTTTTGTGAGTTTATGAGTGTGTTTTTGTGTGTGTGTGCAGTTGCAGTTGAGGCATCTTTCAACATATCATTCAAATGCCGTCAAAACATGACAGAGTGAAAAAGGAATGAAGAGGAGAAAGACTCATGGAGAAACAAAAGCAAAGAGGGTGAAGAAAGACAAAGAAACAGTGATGAGTAAGGAAGGACAAAAGCACTGTGCAAGAAGACAAAAAAGCGAAATACTTAAAGAATTTAGAGAGTCACTGCCTGTGTCCTCAGTCGAATGTTCAGCTATGAGTTTTAGGTCAAATTTCTTCTGGAAGAAGAAGTTTAATTATCTCTATGAGGGTCACTTCAGCTGAAGGAAAACTGACCCCCAGCCTTTCGAAGTGAATCCGCTCTGCAGAAAGACCATTTATTTGTGTAAAAAGGAGACTGGAAGCCGCATAGACGAGCACATCTGGTTTCCAGTACAAACCCGTCCCCTTATAACCCCTAACCTGTCTTTACAGCGGGGAGGGATTCACACACAGACACAACTTGAGACCAGTTGATTTCCCAGCATGCTCTGCTCACATTCCTGACCTCCTTCTGTCACTCTTTCACTTAAGTCTCCCCCATATAGGCTAGATCTACATCACCCCCACACTTAAACTCCCCTTTCAATTCCATGTCTTTGACCACAAGCTGAACAGTCAAAAGTGATTAAAGAGTGACTGACAGGAAACATTTCACAACTCAGTCATATCTGACAGTCAGATTTTTTAACAGTCCCTAACAGAACACACAAATTCATCTTAAGTCATACATAATCCTGGTCAATTTTTTAGTGTGTGATGACAAGACACACAAACTGGCACCCCTGCATTGTTGGGAATCTGGCGAGAAGGTCAAAAGGGAATGATAAGACCCAGTGGACACCAACTCAGTGGGATAATGTGGGAGCTGCCACACAAAGTTGTTCCTCTCAGATCCATCAGGACAAACATTCCCTATATATTAGCACAGCAGGGTTAATGAAGCAGATGGCACAGGGGGAGCTGAATCTGGTGCAACCTCATGTGAATTTATAGGGGCTGATTTAATTTTCCTGTTGGTGTCTGTAGCAACATGATAATTCCTTGAAGATCATCACAATTCCTTTTTTTTTTTTTTAAATGCACACTCGTGTGACCAAATTGTAACAAAGGCTTGACGAATTCATCCCATTCTTTTTAAAATGCCAGAGTGGAGATCGCAGCGAGGAAGACTCAATTCATAAAGTTGAATAAAATGAAGACCCAGAGACCCAAAAAGTAAAAGTATTCAGTTGAAAAAAGAATCATAACAATGAGTAGAATATTTCCAGTATTTACATAATCAAACAAATCTATTTTTAAATGAGCACACGCCACAATTTTACATGAAAACATGTGACTTGTGAGCAGTGGGTCAAAAGACAATTAAAGACAAGCTACCTTTCATATCGTAATATACAGCTTGTTCATTACTTACTGTGCACAGACCCTTGCTGCTGGCTTGAAGCTTTCGGTGGGCTAATTCTGCTCTTGGGAAGGAGCATCTCCATATTTTGGCCCTTCTCTCCTCGACTCTGGCCAGGGGCCCGAGTCTCAGCCAGGGTCTCGCTCTGTACTTTGTCCTGTGGCACAGCTGGTGGTCCAGGCTTCTGCCTGTTCAGGACACTGTCGTTACCTGCCCTCATCAGCTTCTCCCCCACGCTCAGCACCCTCGCTCGGCCAGCCACACCAGGTGTGCCAGGGCATTCCTTCCTTGGGGAAGGCAGTTTAGATCCAGACCCTGTCGATGGGGGCCGAGCCAACCTAGAGGCTTTAGACATCCTGCAGGAGAGCAGATAAGTGAAAGGTCCTCAGTCTTTCTCAGCCAGGGTGACTGCTGTTGTGTCCCATGAGCACAGGGTTTTCTCAGCTCTCAGTATGACTCTCAAGCAGCAGCGTGTTGTGACTAGTGCAGGTAGGCTGAGAGGGCCAGAGGGAGTGAGGGAGGGCACTTTTGGGAAGCAGGGTGGGAGGCAACTGGCTTGGGGTTAATAGCTCCTTGAAAGGTGTTTTCTTCTCCTTGCGTGGCCTCCTGGGATCATCCTCCAAAGCAAACAGTGAGCGTGTGCGAAGTGTGTGTGTTGGTAAATAGGTGTATGTGTGGATAAACCTGTAGAGTGACAGGATGTGCGGTGCCAAATGCAAACAGAAACTTAGGGCTCCAGTGTCAGGGTATTCCGGCTTCCTAATCCCTCCTTTGCTTCACACTCTCTCCTTTTCCATCCCTCGCTTTTTCTGTAAATCTCTCCTGCTGCCACTCCTCTCCCCCTGCTCTTACTATATGGAACTTCTCTTTCCTATCTCATGCTTAATAATTCCTTCCCATGTTATTGTCCTCTTCTCTCTTGTCTCACCTCTTCTCCCTCGCTTCGGTTTATGCGCTCTTCCTTGCTGATGCACAGCGGGAAACCATCCCAGCGCTCCGGCAGGCAGTAATCAGAGAAGAAAAGATTAACAAACCGCCAGAAAAAATAGAAGAAAAAGAAAAAAAAAAGAGCATGAGGAGGGACAAGAAAGTGCTGGCAGAGGCTTCGCGGAGGAGCCCTTCTCTTCAGGTGCAGCTGCACAAGCTGTTCCAGATGTGTGTGCAGCACTTCACGTCATCAGCCGACCGCTCTAAGCCACACTCTGCTACAGTCCCTGCTTCATCTCTTCCCATTATTTTTTTCTCAGTCGGTCTCTAGTTATTCAAAATCCAGTCAGCCTGTCCTCCTCGCATGTGATGAGATGTACAGGCGTCCATAGGCAGGAATGCACACACACACACCCACGCGCAACGCAACACACTCTACAGAGGAATTTACAGAGAATTACAGAGTTCAACGAAGGGTACAATCACAGCACGTGTGTGTTTGTGTTTGTGCATGCGTGTGCAAGAGGCAGACAGTGAGGCTATTCTAATCTGCTGCACGGAAGACATTGGCAGCAACAAAAAAAAAAGGGAGCAGAAGTAGAAAAAGCTGGGAAGATCAGACTTCCAAACACTTGTCCTCTGTGTTAGCCAAAAAAGGGAGAAAAACCTATATTTTCTTGTCTTTTAAAAGAGCGCTTACAACAGCTGCCTGACCCTAGAAATGCCCACTTCAGCACACAGCGGTGACAGCCAGTGCAGCACATTTAAGAACGAATCAATGTTGACAGGGGCAACACAGAAAGAGAAAAAACAACAACTTTGAATGAATGATAAAAGAAACATTTCATGGCAGCTATATAATCACAAGAACCAGTCAGTTTATGGTTGTCAAAACACATTTTGGTGACATAGGCTTATTCTGGAAAGCAAAGCACAATCCCGTAAACTTGTCTAACTCTGCAGACAGGTCACCCTATTTACAGCTTTGAGCCCGTGACACTTGTGTAATGTGCCACTGCACGCAAAACTGACGTGTGATATAACGCAAAAGGGATGCCACTGCGTGCTCACTGACGAAACACCAGAAAATGGATTACTGCGAGCAAAAGGATCAGCTGTGTTCAGACAACACATTATGAAAGAGCAGCGGTCCACATGGACTTAGTTTTGCACAAGGGACATTTTTTTCCCTCTAAACTGATTCTGTGCCCCTCAGATATCATGAAACTGAGAAGTCAGATGCGCTGCCATGTTTTGCCCATAGCTCTGTTTGAAACTTTTGGACAGCGGGGCGTGATTAAACACAGAAGTTTACACAGAGATTTACTGTGGAGGATAAATTCCAACACACAAGGCCTCCCCTCCCCCACTTATTGCCTTTTACACTACTAAACCTTTTGAACATGACAACAGCCATCACTAATCATATAGATATTAAATATTAATCACATTGCCACTGATCTGTGTGGCTCTAGATAAAGAGCAAAGCAGATTGACCTACATACTTTCCCAATGAATAGTTTGCTGACAAAATCTGAGGGCTAAGAACCTCATGGGAACTGCTGCATATCTGGTGGATTTCAGAAAGATAGAAAAAGTGAAGACATTAGCATAAGATGAAATATTAGAATTGTGTCAGATTATATTTGTGTGTCATCCCCATAGCTGACTATGTTTACAAAATTGTAACACTGAGGATTACTTAAAACGTAAGAAGGGGACCATGGTAATGGCAACTCTCTCACACGTTGGTTACGGCTATTTGTGCATCAGCGTGTATGTTTGAAATAATGAAAGCCCTCTATTTGAACTGGATGTCTCCCAGTCTGTTCTGACTGTACAGCAGATAAACAGCAGGAACTCAGTTCAAAGGCTTTCAATAACATAGTATTTAGAGATGAATATAATTTGCGTTTCCTAATTAAGCCTGAGATTTCGTGCAATTTGATAGATTATAAAGTATGTCGATCTAGGCGTGAAATTAATGTGCATTTCAAAGTACCAAACAATCTACCTCAAGCGTTTCAACTTCAAAAAATAAAACTTATGACAGCTTATTATTTGATTACTTGGAATCGGTTCCGGCAATAAAAGCATGAATGACAAAGCCGGCCCCTACAGCTTTGCCAGCTCAGGCCAGCAAGAGCCAGCAACTGTTTCCAGTTCAGGGCTGAAGAAGATGGAGAAGTTCAAGCTGTGGGACACTGGGACCAGTGGTTACATAGAAATATGGCGGTGCAAGGAAATCCCACAACTTTTGCTGCTTGTGGCTGATAAGTGTGTGTGGAGGAAGGGCTGTGCAGCTTATATAAGAAGGGTAGGGGGCTCAGTGGGGTTGTCTCAGAGTCTCTGTGGTATTTCTCTAATTAACTGGCTTTTCAATCAAACTGCTATTATTACACCCAGGGGCATAGGTTAGAAACAACTAACATTAACTGAGCTGTAGCCTAAGTTCACAGCATTTGCTTTTTGTGCTGAAACTGCCTGTATCTTACAACACAGTGTGATTTGATGATCCGAAGAGAACTTGGAAAAAAAAAAACACATTACGGTTTAAAGCTGCAATCATTAATAACAATAACAATGGGTTTATGGGACGTTATTGAGACTTTCAGGCAATGATTACAGTTTCCAGCAGAGCAACCGTTTTCTCTTGTTCACTCTCTCTTCCTCTGAGGCTCATTCTCTTACTCTTCTTACGACTCACACAAACACAATTAAAGCTAAATAGTTCAGTGTACAGTTTGTTTGATAGGACTGACAGCTGATCTCATAACAGTTTCATAACACTGGGTTCTGTGTTACTGAAGTGTTCTTTTATGTAGCAACAGTGTACTAAAAAACATTTTGTACATTTGAGATGCTTCAATCCTTCAATATACTCAGCAAGTAACTGTACATTTATGTGTAAACCATGTTAAAAGTCCTGATAGCAAGATTAGCACCAACGCTCCCATGGTTAGGTCCACCATTGCCATGTAAACAAAGCAAAGAGCTGGAGATAGTGGCCCACAATCAGATGTCAAAAGCCCTGTTTTCCAGTTCCCACATGAATGTAACCACTGGAGGAAGCAAAAATCTTCATCCAGGCGTTTTCCAAAAAGGTTTAGTTGCAGTGCCCCAAACTGTGCTGCATGTAGATGACAGGTGAAAGCCAAAAATCTGTGGTTATAAAAATACCCATATACATGTGTACAGGAACATACAACTCATCTGAAACTCCAGGAACAAGCCATCTGAATGTGGTCTCCCATTCCTGAAGATGTCAAACAATGCCTGCCTTTTACCATTTCTTTGTGGCTCTACATCTCAGACATGTAGCTTGTAACTAATGAGTTGCAAGCAGCCATTTGAGTAGGACATCTCTAAAGAACAAAATGAAGGAAAACGTAGATAAAGAAAAGACATTGGTTAAGGTGGTCCATTTACTTTTTCTTGCAGAAGCTGTGAAAAGGCTTGAATCTAACTGGAATGAATGAAAATCAGTATGAAATCTGCATTAACTCCTTATTCTCTCTTCAAAACGAACCAGAAAAGATTAAAAAAAAAAACCCACAACATTCATTGAACTTGATGATTAAACAGAGGCAACGCATTATGCCTTATGCAAAACTAATGGCTAATATCATCAGAATTTACTCCTGTGCTTAGAGATGTGACCATATAACCCAAGATATGTGCTAAAGCCAGGTGTGAACCGGGCCGGGATGATGGTAAAGATCACATTCCATCACTTCAACTGTTTTTTTTGTTTGTTTTTTTTAAATCAGATAAATGTTTCACTGTTTTGACCACATAATCGTCATCTTCTACTGTCAGTTTGCTGACAGGCATGTAGCAGTTTTATCAGAGCTTATTTTATGGAAACAGCTGTGGTTAAACACAATGCTGATTGAGTTCTGAGACTAATCCAAAACAGCAAAGTTGTTAATCATTGGTCACATTTGATCTATCGTTGATATAACAGAAAATTGATTACAGCAGCTTTAATTTACAACTGACTGACTACACATAAAAGACAAGTAGGATAGAAGAGGACATGTGGTAGTGGGATTTAAGAGGTCGTTGAGGAGGGGAGGGGTGTGCTGCGTACCTCTCTGCTGGATTAAGGTTGAGTATGTTTTCCAAGCCCTCGGGGGTTGGATGTTTCTTTTCCTACATTCCATCGCAGAGCTTCCTCCCAACCATATCATGAGTCATTACTGACTGTAACATTCACTCAGTATCAGCTGCTGAATCAGTGAAGCTCAACAGAAATGCAGACACAACAGTAACGTGGTCCATCACTACTACAGCGGCTTTTTTCTTTTAAAAAATGCAGGTTTACAATAGGTTACAATGCCTACTTTACCCCCCTCCTCTCGTTTTTAGCTGGATGTAACATTCCTTGTGCAAAAAATGTGCAATGTTCAGAGTAGGTTTGGCCGAGAAAAGCCTGTCAAACGGAGGTAAACTTCTGTCAAATTTTCAGCGCGGCGACAGCAGAACTAGAATGTTATGGAAAACAATTTGTTATCCGAGCAAAAAAAATAAAAGTTTCATCAGAGACTTTATATTAACTCACAGACTCATGAAATGGACATCTGAATCCAACCTCTCTCTCTCTCGAACAAACAGTATTTTAACTTGGCATCAACAACAAAGTGTGCCTTTATATTTCCAAAATGAAATCCTCTAGTGTCCTCTGAAGTTTCAGCTGTTGCTTGTTCCCAAATCCCTGCTGAAGAAAAGTAACTCAAAGGCAGAAAAGAGACTATGAGACTCGCTGACAGTTGTGAACAATTAGTTTTAAGATGCAGCTGCTCCCTGGGAAAAGTTACCAAACATGTTGCACATTATCTGCTGCATCAAGTCCATAAATTCTGTACTGATCATGGCAAAAAGGGGCAGTCAGTTATTTAACAACTCAAAAGAGATGGCTGCCCAGTCTGCAGTGGTGTCTGGAGTGTTATCTACAGCTGTTGCTGTAAGGCTATGTTACTGTTGACTCGTCAATGACTAATAACTAGAATAACATGGCTTGATGTCTTAAAGCCTACACCATTCCATTTCCACGTCCTCTGGGTAAGATACTAAAACTTGAAAGACAGCATATGAGTTTTTGAATCTCTAGAACATCCATGACAAATGATTAATGATTTCCCCCAAATTCAAGTTTAATATCATGTTTGTTCGTTTCGATCTGTTTGGAAAGTTTGAGGGATCCTCCCTAGTCCAACATTTGGAGACACAAGAGCTAAAACTGAGTATTTCATTCAGAGGGTGATAAACCTGCTGCTGCAACGTTCCCTAAAATGAAAAATTAAGTGTTTTTTTCAACATGATAGAACATATAAACCCAAAAATAAAATGATGAACAGCTAAATGAGCACCATTTTGTCAAATGAACAGAAAACCAAGAAAAGCAACTTACAACCTCATGTTCATGTGGGAACGAGCTTATTCATGCTTTCAGGCGAATTTGAGGGGAACTTCTGAAATGTCGCAACGTAGAAACGGACACAGCTGATCGTCCATGTGATCAATCATCTGAGCCGGCAGTTCACTTCGGCACATGCCTAGCTTATCTGCAAAAGGGAATGCTGCATCATGTGAACATATGGTCTTTTTTTTTAAATGAAGGATTTCATTTCTCAAACTTTGCTTTTTTTTTTTTTTTAAATCAACTTTCGTCTGATGTGTTAAATCAAAATAGAAATAAAAACCCTGACAGGAGCCCAGCTTTTAAGCAAAGTCTTGCAGTACTGCAGATTCAGATGCACATGCATCCAAGCCTGTGGTCACCTGTGTGTGCTGAGTGTGATAAGATATATGGCTAAAATACGAGATCCAGGTGTTATGAATGGCAATAATTTTTCCCCCCTGTGTGGTTTAGGGATAAAGATTACATTTTAATGTCAGTTCTGCCTCCTTCATAAACTCCTGAACTGTTTATTTTTTATAGTTGTCCACTGAATCATGCATGTTGCCTTCTTTCAGTCTCCTCTATCATTGATCACGTCAAAGAAAATTGTTACTATTGTTACTATTACCGCCTATATATATATATATATATATGCCCCATAGATAGCTGTTGCATAATTTCCATAGCTGCTAACCATTCATGTATTATAGCGGCTGCCATGTAAACATAGCCAGTCTTCTTAGTTTCTGCATGTCTAACTTTAAAAGGAGTGGCTCATATGCGTGACCTGTGGGCGCTCTGCGTAAGAAGTGTAAACTGTGCTCTGGATTGTTTTTCTTAGCGTTTAAAAAGGTAAAATGACAAAACAGAATGCAGAGCTGCAATTGCGCTTCTGCAGTCATCGTGAAAGCGAAGAGTCTGGGGAGAAAATATCAGATAAAGAGAGCAACATTTCTTTGGACAGTGTGGAGCAGAATTTGGAGCGGACATTCCAAGAACATATTTTGTGCTCCCTGTGTGACAGAGTCAGTCATACAGGTCACTGTGTCCACGCCTTCTAGGAGCTAAATTACCACTGCGCCTCATTAGTAAACCGACAGTAATGTTTTAATTCCAAAAACAGCTTTGCTGCAGGTGCCATGCACTCGTAGCTCCAGGACTAAGTGTACGGACTAATTGTAAATCTAAGGACATTTTAATAAGAGAGGACACTTTATACACTCACTGTTCGTACTGATAACTTGTTAGCTGATATAATATTGAGAAATCATAAGACATGGAAAATGAGCAAGCACGACAGAAAACTAAGTCCTTGGCAGATGCAATAAACTGAGCTGAATGATTTTATAGAGGAAATTAATTCTGCTTAAAGTGACTGTCAGTACCTCAGTGTTACAGCATCTTTGAATACGTCTTTGATACTGATGAGTAGTTTCTTAGATGTATTTTTCAAGAAAATACAGTTACAATGAGCTAAATCCTCAGTTATGGGCAGTCCTGTCCTCTGAAACAAGTAGAATCCCTTCCTAACTTGAATATATTTGAGGATTACTGTCACATAAATTGAGATGGAAAATGTTTGACATAAATGTTTCTGCAATAATCAAATGTTTAGAGACAATAAAACAGAGTAGGGCATCGTGAATGAGTCAATAATGCAGCTATTAGTAAGAATACGATTCTGTGTCATCCGGGCTTCTACTTCCTTATGTCCTGTCTCTGGGGCCCCCCTGTGGCCTTACAAGTCACTTCTACTCTTCGTCCTGCATTGGCATCAACATGTGAGTACTGACTTACTATAACCCCCCCCACACACACACACACACAGATTGGAAACAAATAAACTTACATTTTCACCCCTTTATCCCAGAGGCAAACCCACGACTTCGTCCTTTCCTTCACACCTCAGCATTTTAGAGGAGTTTAGCTTCTTATCTGGACAGCCTGTCAAGTGTGTTATTGGTGGAAAACGGAATACTTCTGCCTGAAGTGGATAAAAGGATACGAGGGAGGAAAAACTACCTCTCCATTCAGGCTGATGTAAATAAGAGGCTTTCCCATTCTCTTTATGGCTTATTGATTTTTTGTTCAATGGCTGACTGCAGAGACAGGCAGAGGGAAGGAGAGAAGGACAGAGGAGCAGAGGGGAGCACAGCAGCATCTTTCTGAAGACATAGATGGCACATATTAATAGCATGGCTTAGGGGGGAAGAAAATCATATCACCAAGTGAGGAAAAACAAGTGTTTGCCTTCATAGAAGATATAAAAGAAGTGTGTCTCAATAATAGCAAGATAGGAAAAGTACCTTAAAGCCATTTCTATATGGTAATGCTTTTTTTACACAGCACCATATACCTTTCTGTTAGATTTGTACGTTGAAAGGACAATATTGTCATTTCACAATGAAAGATTAAGAAAGATGAGTTTTCCAGTTTTTCTTTGGTTGATCACTGAAATGAAAAGGCCACTTTTGTCTCAAACAAACTTTACATCAGTTCCAGAAACGGAAAAGAGAGTAAAGTGTTAGCACACAGTGGTAGAAAGGGACTATATGCATGCCGGTTTGTTTCACCTTTAGCAAAACTAGATTAAATGTGAACATCAGCACACAAACATATGAGAGCAGGCATTCATGAAAAGTCACACCATAAGGACCTGTTAGATCTTGTTCTTAGCGTCGAGTAAACAGCTTGAGGAGCAAAAGGAGCCTTTTACTGAGTCATGTATAACAGAGAAGGAAAACTGAGTTATCTGCTTTTGGTCCTTCAAAAAAAAAAAAGGATATATGATCAACATTAGTTCCTGGATATAGAAAATAAATACTTTTCCTCAAGAAGAACTCAAGCCTTCCTGTATGCTGATCTGATGCAAAGATTACTCATCTGATAGGTTTCATGTTTGTGTTTGAAAGCCAACAAATCTTATTCACAGTGAAAAACATGCATTTACTGACAAACGTGCGACATATACGACACACTAGAACATATTTCTAACCAAGACTATTTACACTGGAAGCTTAAATGTGAAAAATCTTGTGGAACAGTTGCTTTCTTTGCAGTTAATCTTTCTTTTCCTCTGTTTGAACGAGCATTGACCGGATTTGTCTGCAGTGCAAATAACAAAAACTATTCTTCTACTATTTAATCAGCATTTAGTTTTATCAAAACAGAACAGACACTTTCTTAAACATTAAAAATGAATCCACCCAGAGTGAAATATGCTGCTGAGGAATCTGCTCCCTGAATGATATGAGCCTTAATGTGGTCAAGCATCAGCTCCTTGGCAATTATTCTGGGGGGTTTTCAACCTGAAGTAAGTAATGGGTTACTTTCATAACTCCCTGTGCACCATCACTGCCATACAGTACCCGAATTTATGCGCACAACGGCCATTTCATTTGTGACCTTTCACATGTGAAAATGCCATTTATCTAAGTGCTTGCAGGGGGATTGTGAATAATCTGTCTGTCTGTGTCTGCATCTGCATATGTGCATGTTTGTGTGACACATGCTTGCTAAGAAAGTAGAGGTTTTCATTAGAGGTTTTTATGGCTTGAGTCTCTAAATCAAACTGGCAGCTTTCAAGTGACTGATTATCGGCCCCATAATTTCGCATACTTCCACTGGTGGATATCATTTTACATAAGATCACAAACACATCAGTTGTGTAAATAACCTCATAAGATGCAAATCTGGCTGAAATGTGGTGCACACTGGGCGTGGTGTAAAGGGCTGCGGTCTAAAACGCTGAAAGATGCGAATCAAATAGGTTTATTTGAAGAATGAGCAAATCAGCAATGAATTCTGTATCACCACGTATTAGAACCTATCCAATTAAAGTCAAAGATCTGTTAAATCTCGAAATCTTTATAAGCTACGTCTGCACAGGCACGATAGATTAGGCCAGCGAGGCATGCAAAGATCTTCACTGACATCGGATTTCTCTCACCTCTCATCCCTGCCCTCTTCCACTGCCCAGGCAGCAAACCTGGCCAAGTGATTGGATGAGAGCTGACATACAATATACATTTGTAAAAGAAGATATAACAACGTGCAACGTCACTTAAACATCACAGCGTGAAAACTGCACCACTTACAAAAATTGCATTACATCAGATCAATCATACATTTCCTTCTATGGGCAATCAAAAACAAGAAAAACTTTAAGAGACACTTCAGAAAAAAAAATGCCCCAAAGTAGAGACTCAATTAAGAAAGTCAATGCACCGTGATCACTGGTGCAATTAAGTCAGAAAACATGCACGAAAATTGCTATAAAATGGCCAATTATCTTCACAACTTCCTCAATTTGGACCAATGAGCTGTTTGTCTTTCTTCCTGCATTAAACGTGGCTGCACATTTGAAAGAACTGGCAAAGGAACTTTGAAATAAATGTGTTGTCAGAAAACTCAAAGATGAAAAAGCATACAGAAAGATCAGTGGGATCTCAGTGCAGCATTCAAAGACAAAAAAAATGGAAAACTTGTGCTTTTTAGCACAGAACTGCGAGATTGGACTGCTTCAGAACTTGGAAAAAAAAAAACAGATTAATATTGGAGCATATTTGCTGGTCAGATGCGATTGAGATGTATTGTTTTTTGTTTTTTTAAGCTGAGTCTGACATGTTTGGTGTGAACCTGATCAGGACAACAACGATGAATGAATAGTCATTACAGTGAGGGTGGGAGAGTGATGAAATGGAGTTGCGTGAGTGCAAAAGGTGCAGGGGGAGATGACATTTAGTGATGGCAACATGCCTGCCTTTTAACGTACTTAAATGCTACTCCAAAGCACATCGCCAGAAAATTATTAAACAAGAAAACTGTGGAAACTACGACCTAGCCAAGTATGCTGTCTGATTTGAATCCAGCAGAATACCTTTGGGGTATTTCTAAGAAAGCGACACTTCTCCCCTCAGAAAATAACCCGAAAATATGTTGCCCATAAAGAAAAATTAGATCTCAAAAGAACTTTGTGCAACAGAGACTGCTTGAGTCTGACAGCAGAAACATACCAAGTCTTGAAAAATGAAAGCTAAGAATCTCAGAAATGAAATGTGTGCTGACTTTTGTTAGATGGCCATCCTACTGTGGAGCCTGTAGTTTTAACAGAGGACACCTAAACTTTTTTCAATTTTAGATGAGATTAGATTGACAGGCGATAAATCTTTGAATCCGCTGACATCTGAGTGATACTGGGTTTACTACATGAAAATGCATGTTTAAAACTTGGGACAGACCCATGTAGTTTAAATGTCTGAAAATGGCTTACAGTCTTAGGGTAACGAGTCTGAAGTACGTCTAAATTTTGGGGGGGAATTTGGGCTACACAATGAGAGTGGAATAAGCAGCAGAAGCAGCAGAAGCACAGACACATGTAGAAAGATAGAGTGTGAAGGTACATCACGCCAGGTTGTATGTTGGAATGGAAAGGAAGATCCCTATCTTGTTATCTGCACCTGACACCATTATTGCCTGGTTAGCTTTTGTTTAGATTGGTTTAAACATTTGTGAAAATGGGGAAAAAAAAATAAATAAAAAAAGAGGAAAAAATGGACGTCAATGAGAGCAATATTGCTTCCAAGAAACAAGTTAAACAACATAAATCCCCATGCTGGACTGGATTTCTGACTCTGATAACTTACTTCTGATCATATTTCTGAAAACTGAAAACTACATTTTGTATCAATTTTTTTTTGTTTGTGTGGAAGTTTAAAAATGAGAAATCCAAGGAGGCTTACCAACAGGTTCGACAAGATCTGATAAATGCAAAATGGTCTTGTGCCAAAACGGGCTTCCCTGCAAAGATCTAACCACGTTTTTGGCATCCTTTCCTAAAGCAAACAAATTATAACAATTTCATTTTTTTTTAAATTCTTAAATGAAACTTCAATACAGCATGTTCACAACTTTACATGGATTTTGAAAGTTTTAACTGTAAAAAAAAAAAAGTCTGTGCATGTGTGCAGCTCCTAAAGTCTGAGAAACAGACAGAGAGCAGCACACGAACTGCAGTGAGAAACCCCAGCATCATGTCACATGACAACAGGAAGCCCGTCCCTGGTGCACATTGATGCAAGTGGGCAGCAGAGCATACACATGTGCCCGGCCACACAAACACACAGGGCTTCAGTCAGCAGCTAATATCTGCTGAACCAACAGCATGGACTTGGCCCGGGCAAACACAGGACAGAGATAAGCATCTAAATCGTAATGGACACAAAAAGAGAGGACACACATTTGAAAATGAAGCTTAAAAAAGGTGGGTGGCGTGAAAAGAAATGATCGGTAACGGGGGCTGTAATGATTTAGGTAAAGATGCAGAACTGAATGTATGAAGAACAAGGGAGGAGGGAGCAGTAATATGAGATATCAGGACATGCTTTAAGGGTCTGGTACCAAGAAAAAATAAAAAAAAAGATACACATTCACTGCAGTATGCCATGGCTGAAGTCCCACAGGAGTAATGGCCTCCAAGCTTTATGGCTTCCTTTTATGGCAATAATCTGAATTAACAGTCCATTCTCTGAGCTAGAAATAGCATTGACTTGAGGTTAATTATAATAAACTCCATTAGTTCCAGACCACTGTTGACAACATAAGTTGTGGGAGACAAGCAGCTAGGTCTAAATGATCTGCAGGATTAATCTATTCTCATCCTGCAACATGTGGCATATATCTACTCAATCTTCTGCTAACTTTGTCAGGAAAAGGCTCTGTGTAAGTACTAAGAAGTGAAGTTTTTCACAACCTCACTTGATTAGAGTCACTCACATTCTCCAGGACTCTGCTGAGCCTCACTGGTGCTCTATGCAAGCCTAAAGTGTAAGGACACAACAGTGGGACTTTGTTTTCCAGAGCAAATGTGTTCTTTCATCGTGAAAGGACACATAACCAGAGCACTGGCACACACATGTTTTTGATTGGCCTTCGTTTTCAGAGTTAAGGTCGGGGTCAGTCGGGGCAAAACCCCTTGTCTGGCTCCTGGTCTGACCCTTTGCCTTTGTGGATAGTTTGTGTGCACACATGTTTTGGTGTTGGTGTCCAGTCGAAACTGAGCTGGGCCCCCCTTGGGTATGTTTCCTGTGCCGACACTCAACCGGTCTCGCGACCCATACCTCCTGCTTCCCCAAGGTGCTGATGAAAGAACTTGAGAGGCCTCATCAATCTTGGGCCAAAGCCTCCTTAATAAAATGATGAACTCAGCCTGAGACACTGAGACACTCTAGCTGCCAAAAAGCCTGATTAAAAAGAGACTTTGAGGGACAGAAAGGCACAGAAGAGAAATGTATAGATGGAAAGCGAGGAGGCGGGGAAAAAAATCATCCTCTCTGGATGTAGAACTGGTTCTTATATCTGCTGGCCCACAGCTTCAAGTGGGAGGGGTAGAGGGCTTTGGCCGAAAAACTCTGGAGTCTGATCCTCATTAAAAAGCATAAAGACCATCAAAGGCTAACCCAAACCTCTATCAGTGAAGAGCACCCGCAATCCCCTTGATATTAAAACTGGGCGCCATTTAGTGTTCCGAGGCAGGCGCAGGGGCTCGGGTGACTCAGGGGCTGCGAGACTAAAAGATCCCGAAGACCAGTGGAAAGTTTGAGCAAACTTAGATCACCTCAGTGACTTCTCGCCTTTAAAAAAAAGCTTTCCTATGGTAAAAAAAAAGAAAAAAAAGCGAGAGACAATAGTAACAAACAGCTGTGAGTCTGCTGTAAAAAAAAGCCCCCAGCTGCCTTAAATTAGACGCTAACTAAACTGGTGTTTATTCCTTACTTGTGTAGTTGTAAAACTAATTTAAATTCACAACATGCTTCATGTAATTTGGTTTATTCAGCAACTATTAAGTCTTACGTGGTAAGACTTAATAGTTGCGTGAGGGCCACTGGTAAACTTTGTAACTTTCCACTAACGTTTATACTTTTACATTTCGTCTGTATCAAGTTCAGTTCTTTAAGTGCCACATAATCCTTGAAGCTCTTCCTGGACAGATAGCCATTTCTACGCAGTATCGGTGATATAAAGGTAGACCCACAGGGCCTGACAAGCATATCAGTCATGATTAGCTCTGGTTTGATTGTTTTTTATTAAACACAAAGCACTCATTTCTGTGGGAGCCTGTTAATCTTTCAGTTAAGTCATTTTTGCACATTAACACAGGAGATTTTCTGGAGGACGTTTGGACAATTCAGGCCAGGCTTCCTCTGCAGAGGCTGATTACACATGCACTTCATATTCTCCTCACTCTCCCTGCTGGAAACACTCCACAGTGAAATCCCTAGAGATCAAAGGACAAATACTTTAAGGTGAATATATTTGCAAAGCTTGTGGTGCACATATTGATTATAGATTTTTAGAGTAAGCGTAAACAATAAGAAACATAAAATAACTATTTAACAATGTCTTTTTTTCTAATATGGCTACCTTTCTTTTGAATAACGTCCATGAACCTTCCTGTTTTTTTTTCTTCTGTTCATTATCAACTTTTGCTGAAACAGCAACAGCCTCCCCAACCCATTCCCCTCCAGACCATATAATAACACAATTCATTAACAGCAGAAACACGTAGCAGTGTCATAATTAAGTAAATAAGTTTGTGAGATGGTGACATTATTTGTTGCCTATTGTTCTGTAAAGGGCTCGTGGCAAACACCAACCTTTCAGTTTCTAACCCTAACTGTGCTTTTTCTAAGACTCAAACCAAAACCAACGAGTAACAGCAAACAAAAAAAAGTGAAAGGACAGAGGGAGCTCAGACTCGAATCGCTTGCCTGACAGTCAGCAGATTAATTCCTCCAGCAATCTGCTTTTACCTCTTATGACGGAGAAATGGTAAACATTCATTTTGTGACATTTTCATAGATTACAAATCGTTTGCATATCATAATGTTTGAAGGCAAACGTAAGAGGAGAATTGAAAAAAAGAGCCTTTTTACAGCTTGTATCCCTTTACTGTGAAACTGCTCTAAACTAAGTCATTTTACATGCACATCACTACTTTTTTATCCTCTCTATTTTTTCTTTTTTTCTCTAAGATAAGTTTGTAAGTTTTCTCTGTGTTTGCGCCGTTTAGTTTGCCTGTTGTGTTATTGAATCATATTGAATTATACTTTGCATTATCCTGTTTCCAACTGTTGCCATCGTCAGATGACAGTTTGTGTTTACCCGCTTAAAAACCAGTTGACCCATCCCCAGGGGGTTATCCAGATATACTTATAATACATTTCAAACAATTGGGAAGGAGGAAAAACAACATTGCATGAACAACAAAAACCTGCAATACATGACTATCAGTGCCATTTAGTTTCATGCGTAGGGGAAGAGAAGTATACATTAGGCCCTGGTGGTCCAAAACCGGCAGCTGGGCTGACTCAGCTCACAGCGCAGAATGACTGAAAGGGCAGTTCCTATCACTGACACAGAAGGGACTTAAAAATACAAATAACTTGTGTTTTATCTGACAGAGCGGGGGAACAAAGCCAAGAAAAGCCCTCTTAATCTCCGAAGTGTTCATTCAATAATCCTCAGATATGAACGATGCTCATATGTGCACACAAATGAACACATGCCCTTCTTCGACAAAAACATGCATTCCTGTGTGTCATTATCTGAAGTCAAAAAAGCAACTATGCAGCGTTACAAGCCACATGGGGGCTTAATAAAACACAATCCCCAATGCTGTGTGGACATATAAATGACGCTTTAAATACAGGACGGAGGCTTGTCCTGTGGTTTTTATGTCCTGTTCAACCAACGCTGATGGAGAGGTTGCGATTACGCAATTGCGTATTTTAAATTTTTCTCATTCCACAAAAACAGTATTTATCCACAAGCAAATGGCACTCTCTTTGCAAGAAAATGGGGACTAATTTCCTACTTAATTCAAATATAAAATATTTTCTGTTTCTGTTCGACAGATTGCGCCCAAAAATTTTTTGGCAAAAGAAAATGATTCGAGAAATATTTCAACACAGATTATTAGAGTGCAGTGTTTGGAGGTAGGGTCTCCAAATGATCATTTAGGTTGATCAACACAAAGTGATTGATTCAGAGAGGCAGAGAGTGAAGGCCCTCGCTAACCTTGCCAAAAGGTCTGATGATTGCTGCCCTCCCCCTTTAGACTCCCAGCCACAGCTTTTAAATCTCTTACACAACTGCTGGCCTTTGCAGTGGCTCCTGACAGCCAAGTCCACATCATCACAGGGTTCAGCTTCACGGAGAGGCCGCACATCATATTGGATCGTCTCATAAGCAAGAGCACCTCCACGAGCTCTTATTAGGCTGAAGATAAAGATGTGTTAAGCAGCAAGGAGGCTGAGGAATCAGATGATGACAACACAAAGTCATCACGGAAATCTTTCATGTACAATAAGCGCTATGGAGATATTTCAAATGAATAAGTGCTTTATGTATTCACCAAAACAAGAAGCTTGACCATGACTAAGAAAAAGACTGCATTTAAATGTAGTAAGTGGTTCAATAGAAAGGAAAAGAATCTTAATTAAAGGAATACTTTGTCTTCAGATTAGAGTTGGGATCAAAGGATCAGCAGCCATTTGCTGATGCCAGCAGCCCACTTATTGGCATGCTGGTATTTCATAGACCTTCCAAGGAGTAAAGTGGATTAGCCCAGCTTGACCTGAAAATTCACACGAGTGAAAGGAAGCCGACGAGTTTGCTGTAGAGTATATTCATTTCCTCATTCTCACAAATGAAATGTTGCTGATAAAGATTTTTTTTCTTTTTTTTTCACGGCAAGTTTGCTGATCAAGCAGTGGGTTGCTGCTCATTCTCCCACTCATTAGTCTCACAAAAATAGAAGCCGTGAGGAGCTGAAAGGGATAACTGCTGTATGACTGCAGCTGATGGTGTTTTTCATCAGCTCTGGAGAAAAAAGTAACAGCTCAAATGTGCTATAGGGTCACTACTGAGCTTCTCAGCACTTTGTGAATGTACGCTTTCCTCCCACAGTCCCTCATTGTGACTGTGACCGCACCCAATGAGTGGCGTCCCATCCACTTACTCACACACCCATTTAAACCTCCCATTTATCACACTGACAGGAGCAGCCTGCGGTTATTGACTGGGAGGGGACTCTTTTCCCATCCACAAGCAAAGTTATCAAGATTAAATACAGAAGCAAAATGTTTGGAATGTTAAATGAGGGCTGTCAGATGGCTCACTTTTGAGAATATATTAAGTGGGTTGAATTACATGCAATCAGAAAAAGCTCATCAAATACAAGATGTGTCTGAAAAAATTTGTTTTGGCATCTGTATTCATATTTGTGGTTTCTCTTGTACCTCCATCAGCTATGTTGAAATACATGTCCTAATCTGCACTGACAATGCATAGCTGCCACTGCATATTGTCAGGACAGGCTCTTTTGGAATACCTACAAGCTTTTAAACTTCTATTTTTTATATAATCATTGGCTTTTTCTCTCCTCTCCAGTGAACTGTCAAAATATACTATCAAAAAAACTATTGTGGTGATAACGCAGACAATGTACAACGTTAAGGAGTGATTTAACATTTTGAAAGGTCTTTGGTTTCACAGCGATGGCTCTCTTCATGCCTGGCAAGAACACCATGGTAACCTGCTCTGAAGCAGTATTTGCCCAAAGTTCCCGACTGAATCCTCTGTAAGATGTGCCATTCTTTCACTGACCATTTTCCCGATCACAACCCAGACAGAAAAATCAGTCTGAAGCAGCATTTTAAATGTTCTGTCAGGCAGAAATGTTGAATCTCTGCTGATGTCTCACATTGTAACTGAATTTGAAAGCGACATGTTTTTTTTTTTACTGTCATGGCTTCCATATTTCTCACAGATGTGCATTCATGCATTCGCTCTTCCAATCAATAAAGTGTGAGTTGATCGGTGCATTTGGTGCAGAGAGTGTCAAATGATGTATGAAATGCTCTTTTTTCAGTGTGAGCACTTAAATAGCCTGAGGAGAAAAATCTGGGTTCACCAAGAAGGATCGTAGACATCATCGTCGAACCTGTTATCCGTGATTAAAGTTTAAGGTTCTATTGAGCCAGGTAAGACAAAGAGGGCCTGTGTTGAACTTTCTTCATAGTACCCCCCTCTGATCATTGGTTACATGTGATCAGAGTCAGGCTTGCTTTAAGTCTTAAGCCCTTTTCACATAGCGGCCGCACAACAGAATTTTGGCGCTAAAATGATATCTTTGTTAAGCCATTGCTATTCGGCTGTATGACTAGAGGTGGCACAGCATCATATCAAAGCGGGCTTTCAAATAGTAAGCCGGCCTCGCAGAATTAGCCAAGTGACAAAAGCATCATGGTTCAGCTATGTGACTACCTTCGCTGGCAGGTTAGATCTGCATCAACTTTGCCCCCCCTATTCTGCCTCCATACCTTAAAAACAGGAAGTAATGGCACATTCATCCTGCCACCAATGAGCAGTCTGAAACGGGCTTTCTGAAGCTAACCTAATCAGCGTCTAACAATGATTTTATATGTAACAGACATCATACCAATTTTCAAAGAAACTTAGGCAAAGAAAAAAAAAAGAAAAAATTGCATCAACATTTAAGGAAACGCACATATCAAACAATCGATATCAGTTTTCAGAAATGTCTTTTGTGTTTAGCATACTTTGTATTTTCTCAAACGTTAACATGGTGTCTCTGTGTTTTCTGTATCTTGTGAAATGAGCTTCTAGTTTTGTGATACTGTGCATCTTTTGTTTTGCTGTTTGTCATGTAAAATGTGCTTTCTTATTTGTGAAATGCTGTTTTTTCGGCACTGTTTTTGGTTTAGTCTTCGTTTGTTTTGTGGTATTTTCTTATGTGTACTTTTCCTTTTAGGTTGGTGTTTTAAAAAAAAAACGCTGAAAACAATGAGGAGCGCACACAGTTGTCCCTTTGTAAAAGCGTGTATCCGTGTCCACACTGACCTCTGTGGCAGTGACCTAGAACTTTTGATTGATTTGTGGAGTCATTAAAATCACAGTTGGGGAATAAAACACCCAATGTCGTCAGCATGGCATGTGGAGATAAGGCAGGTTTATTTATCAGGTATCAACACACGCCAAAAGTAAATGCAGAAATGCACGCTTCATACAAGCATCAGTGTGAAACCTAAATAACATGAACACCGTTTCATTTTTCTCCCCCTCAAAACTATTTGATATTTGCCTTTGAACATGACCTCACTCAACATCAAAGGAAAGGTGATTTGACTTCTCACACATCTGTGACTGAATCATTTTTGGGTTCATGCTGCATGTTGCTGCAGGTATCACGCATCATTAGTGGTTGTGGAGAGCATGCAGAAAATGTTATTACACCCTATGTCCCAACACTGGGGCAGACTGTCCCTAATCACCAATAAACAAGCGTGTGCATTTCAAAAGCCCTTCTCGAGGTGGGTGAATGATAACTGTGTGGAGAGGTGCGGCATCCTATGGGTGTACATTTCCCTCTGTTACTTATCAGGCCTTAGATCCTTCAAGTTGACTCTCAGCAACACAGAAGTGTTTATTTACTTTCCCGCTGCTTCCCGAGGCAACAAAAGAGCAGTTGTGAGTCCACGTGTAAGTTGTTTGCTTGAAAGCAGGTGAACTTTGTCATCCCCCACATCTCAACAGTGAAATTTTACACTCGTACGCTGCCGATGCTCGGCTGCCTCATCATGAGAGCTGCAGATACTTCATCACGTCATATTCAGGAAGGAGCTCGTGAGTGTATGGTTTAGAAAAATAGAACAAAACAGAGGGAAAACATCTGCTCCCTCTCCTTAAAGCAGCGGCGTCCTGCTGCTGGAGACACTGTCAGGGGAGGACGGATAATTCATCAGGCATGCAAAGCTTCATGATGCACTGGAACTCAGGGAGAGGGCGACTCAACCAGCCATAATTTCAAGCCACAAGGTCTACTGTACAATGATTTCTACTCCTTCATGCACCGCTGTGATTTTTTCCTCTTTTTTTCCCTTTAAAATAACTCCTCTCTTTAAGTTCTTCTTTTTTTTCTTTCCAAGCATGACCTTTATGCTTGCTCTCATTACTCCCACTCAATGATGGAACAAAATGTCACAAGTCAGAAAGTTGCATTCAGTGTTTCTTTAGTTTTAGTCTTGTTTCACGATAAATAAGCCGAGGAGAAGCAGAGTGTTTTTCCTTTCTTGAGACTGTAACATGCGAGCTGAATATGGTAAACAGCATCATAGGAACTCCATGGAAAGATCAGTAAAATATGGAGAAAATGTGTGAGTCCTGGTGATCAAATAGAATTATAACTTAAGTGATGTGCTTTCATTATATTGGGGCTTTTTGAAATGCCAATGAGGCTTTAGATTTCTGTTTGTGGTGTCATAAATGGCTTTTTCATCTCAGTGAACTGCCACAATATATTACATTTAATAAAACTTCTCTACAACTTCACCTGTCTTGAACACACACGATGATTTAAAAGTATGTCTGGATTCACACAACAAAAAAACAAAACAAAGTAGATGTCAGTTACAGAAGGAAAAACAACAGCTTATTACTGTCGAGCAGCTAAGGCCACAGTTCCACTCTCAAATCTTAGCTTTGCACTCAACCTAAGAGTCCTTCAGGAACATGATTTTAATCCACTGTGAAAACAGCTGCTAAGCATCTCTGGGGCTTGGCTTTTTCCAGAAGCATCATCTCAAGTGGCCATCCAACGCCATCAGCCTGCCGCACTTTGGCTTCTCACACCTTACCCAAGTCAGCAGCACCTCACCAAGGTAACATTGATAACAGTGACTGAACTATCTATAGAAAATATTTTAGAGGAAATTAAAGCCTGGCTTCACCTTCACATCAATTTGATTTGTTTGCACAGTGAATTAGAAGCTGCAGAGGCGGCAACCCCCACCTCTGGGTTTGACACTGGCACAGATGCCATCTGCATTCTTTAGCTGGTAAATAAGCATAATCTGTGTTTATGATTCCAGCACAGCATTCACCATATTCCCCAAGCTACAGGCACCAAGGGTATGATAACATGCTGCTCTTTATTGTCCTGCAAATTGTGACAAAGAAGCAGTGATTAGTGACTAAAACAAAACAGCAAAGCAATGAACAATCCACAGCGAGTGTTGATGAGCAGATGCAGTCTGCAGTGTTGCATGTTCTCCCTGTTGTTATGGCTGAACTTTGTTGTTTTTTTTACCTTATTTCATGTTGTGCTGTGAACACATTATTCATTTATAAAAATCCTCACAAAACCGACAGAAATTTGTGCTATGTTCTACTATGTTAGAACGTATTCTGAAGTAATCGAAGAAAGATCAGCCAGGGTCTTGCACATGTCCATGTGCAGCATGTTCACCATTCTGTTCACATGTGTCATCACTTCAGTGAGTAAAAATATGGATGCTAAAGAGCTCCACTCTCTCTTCCAAGGAATTGTTACCAGACCGCTGGAAACAGACCTCCAATCAAGGCTGCTTATCTTCGTCTGCAAGCTGTTGACATAATGTGTAAATACTGTTAGAAACCTGAGCTGGACACCAAGGCTCAGACAGCAGCTGTCCAGGATGTAATGAAAGACAAATCGCTGTTTTACTCACTGAACGACAAGTTCTATGGTCAGTCCCTCACAAGGCAGAGATGAGTTAAACATCACAAACAAAGACCAAATGCCAGTCACTAATATAGGCCTGTGATGCTATCCTGCTCATGCCATCACCAAAAGCTGAGAGCATCTGCAGCTAGTTCTTCAGTATCAGTGGTGAGAATCAGCTGTGCTGGCTCTTTACTAGGAAAGTGTGACTCAAACTCTCACTTTTGTGACCGCGGTGAACGGTTTAATAACGCCTGAGGTCAGAATAGAAGTGGGAAAGCGGTGAAGAACACTCAGAAAAACACTAACAACAAACAAACAGTTCAACCGGTGTTCCAGATCAGTCAAATGTAGACAGACGCCTGTTGAATATGAGATATATTATGGCATCTCCCCAGCATGCTACCATTGGACATACCTTCCTTTACCTCATTTCTATTATCGATCAGGCCCTCAACCTTTTTTTGTTTGTTTTTCAACCACTGAATCGCACATATTTACCATCAATGTTAGGTGGTTAACACATGGCTAATCAGCTTATCAGTACAGACACACACGACTGAAGCTTTTTCTCAACTGCTGTAGCTACACATAACATTTTAGCCATCCTCCAGTGGACAAAAACACTGCAACACACCAATATGACTGAATCAGAGGGAGCCAGGACGCTGTCTCCCTGCAAACAAACTCTTCCATCCAAGGATAATCTGAGACAGCGTCACCCGTTACACGTTCCAATAAACTAGATGACATTAACCTGGTATAGGACAGTCCAGTGGTCTCAGCCAAATACTAATCCAATGGTGGGAATATGTCAAATACCCCCTTTATACCGGCTGGAAAGATGTAGCCATGAGTTTAATGTCATCACAGTGAAATGTGCTACAGACACTGCGCTGAATGTCACTACAGAATAGTTAGTGCTTGGTATTAATGTTGTTAATTTATTTGTTTTATCATTTTCTGATCGGGTCAATCTGGCTGTAGATAGAATGCCCTCAAGGAAGTCTGGGTCAACTAATCTATATAGTGATGCCAACTGAAACTTTAGCAAGAAACAGAACACAAGATATCTGCTAAAGTTTCAGTCTCCTGTTTGCAGAGACTCGTTGAATGAGTCAATAATCATGCTTCGTGTTTTATGTGTGTTTTATGTAGGCTGTGAGCCTTGTCAAAATACGCTCTGATGCAGCAAACATTTTACTCTCAACCAGATTGTTCTGCTTCTGGAGAAGATGCATGGAAAATAATCAGAATGTGCGTTACTGGAGAAAATTCCTGAAGAGCTCCCTCCATGTTTTCTTATATTTTGACAAGCGAACTAGCTCCGTTTTTGCTTCAAGACACAGTGATGGTTTAGTATCACCTAGACAGGTATAATAAATACAACTCGATTATACATGCCTTCTCTCTAACTCTGACTCTTTATTTGCTGCAGGTGGCACAAACAATAGCCTCATTGCCTTAATAAAACGAAAAACTTACCGATTTAAAATACAACCCGGAGGAATAGGATGCAGTGCTGCAGATTGTTAGCAAGAGACAACAGAAACACCACAGTAACAACAGTGTATCCTCAGTAATGTCGAAGCATTTGATAGATTTCTGTTTTGACTTGTGGAAAATGGGAAGCAAAAAAAAATGAAAAAGCTCTTTGGGTGCCGGTGATGTGAGCTGACAAACTCACATTTGATGTAGTGTTTCCTCTGTGTAAAAAGGTCATTAAAAGCTATAGCAGCTTGAAAAATGGATGGAGTGATGGATAAGGTCCTGCTCTGGAGCCACGCAGGTACTATTTTATATTTGATGTTGTTAATACAATGATTAAGTAGCAGCAAAGCTTGACAATGTATCCTGGAGAGTGAGCCAGCTGGGCGCTGAATTAAAGATGCTTGTGAGGTTGCTCATGTGACTGTATGTTGAATGCACGTGCATCAATAAGACAGAATGAGAGGAGACTGAAACTTGACCCCGCGGTCACCTGCTTCTGATCAGCAGGAAAAGCAGTTTGGCAGAGTCAGAATGGGCAGTTTGCTGCTGAAGCTGCTGCTTCCACACATCAGCCCTACATGCCCTGCATACAGTCTGAGTTTAACCTGCACGCAACATCAGCACTTCTCCTAATGCAGTCTGCACACACGTCTCTGACATACTGTGCCAAAATGTTTTTTTTAATTAAAAATTGAATGAAAAAACTGTCGACAAATTGCCAGATAAACCTCCATCATGCATCCCAAAAGCTATGCTCACACTCAGCAGTGTGAGGTACAAGATGCACCTCTGGAGGGCTTTGCAGCAAACTGGCAATTTTCCATTGCGTCCTTGTTCACGTGCTGTGTCACTCAACCAGTCACCATGGCGATGGGCACTGTTTCTCTGTGCTCTCATGCTCTAGTAGATACACTGCAGCACACAGCAGCAGAGGGTGACATTGTCGCCCTTGATATATGATCGTAGCCGCATCTTTATACCAAACCTCTGATTCTGTGCAGCCATTATTGTGTGGGACTCCATTCGTGCAGTCACTAAATGCACCTCAAGGGGAGTTTCACTTGAGTCAAAGCATGAGAAACTGTTACACTCAGGGAGGGGGCGAAAAAAGTTAACAGTAGCACGTAAAGGGCAAATGCCACTTCAGATAAGTGTATTATGTGGGGAGCAAATGGTATCACACCACTGATGGCAAAGCAGAGAGGATCACAGGTGAGAGGGAGGGAGGAGGGTCAACACACCAGTTAAGCATGTTGTAAGGAGCTGCATGCATTAGATGATCGCATTATGCTGGTAATAATCACTGGATATAGGACAAAAAAATAACATTTGCTATTCAATAAAGTCAACATATGCAGTTCATAGGTTGTACTCTTAATGCCAAGTATTACTGGTAAGCTGAAGAATGTTTAGGTAGCATGAATTGCATATGAGAGCAAGAAAAGGGTGCCAAGTAGTTAAAAGTGGCAGTAGAGAGTTGGGGTTCAGTTAAATTCTTGACGGGCAATAGGAACTTTAGAAAGTTTTGTTTTAATCGTGGAAATGGATTAGTTACCCCCTTAGTCTATAGTTGGGTGGAATGAAGATGAGACCGAAATGTCCTTACTGTGTAATTTTGGACTTCCTTTGTGGTCACTCGGAGGAAGGTCCGCGAACTGCACCCGGTGTCCCGACATGTCCGATGCCTCCTCCGCAGGTCAAAGCCTCCCCTCTGCCGCCTTCCTCCCGGTTGTTTCAAAGTATCCGGTAACTTCCGAGAGCGAGGCGAGGCAGAGCTGCGACGAGGAGAGCGCGTCGCCGTCCGTTTGGTCCGAGGGAAACCTTCACAGAGTCGCACAACACTGGAGGAGGTAGCCTCAGTCAGGCTGACTTGCCCTGTGCGCTGACTGCTGTACTGCGGTGAGGGAGTCTGCTCAGTCCATTCTCACCTGCCCTGTTCTCTTGAGTCTGTCAGTGTGTGAACGGTACGAGGCACTCAGAGGGGGGGTTCCTCCTCCCGCTTTAAAAAAAAAAGGATTAAAAAACTTTTCTCTCTCTTGCCTCTGACTGCAGCGTTACGTCATCTCTGTAAAGCTTTCAGGGAAAAAGATAAATAATAACACATAAGCCAGTTTAATGATGCACGCTGATGCACGCGTGGAAACGTCGTGTTGTAACAGTACCTAAGGCTTACGTGGTCAACTCACCAAGGCTGAATCAAAGTGTTTCATAAAGAGGGTGAAATGGGTCGTTTAATCAATTATTTTACACTTTTACACCACGTTGCTGATCCTGACGCTTTTCACGTTTTTCATTATTCATTCATTATTTTTTCAGTGCTTTACTGTACCTCAATGTATTGCGTTCAATCCCACGTTCTAATCAGTCTGAGAGAAAATAAATAAATAAAAAATATAAATTCCTTCAACTGTGTAGTAACTCCGTGGAAGCATGTGGGGGCCGACAGTGTCGCCTGGTGGAAGGGGAGCGCAAGAATTTGGCCTGTCGAGGAGGACTGGCGCATTAAAGCTTCAACACAATATGAAGAATGTGATGAGTATCAGCATGGGGTGGTTTCTGTTTTCAGTAGGTTGGAGGTTGTCAAGTTGGAGGTCTGAGAGTCGTCAATCCTGCAAACTGAAGGGGTCGTTTGCAGGATTCTGATTCATTTTCTGCCCCAATTTGTGGTGAAATAGTATATGAAAAAATATATATAACATAACAGAATGCACTGCAGTAACTTTTAGGTATTTTGTGTTCCTTTGCCAGGTTTGTTCTCCTGTAGTTTAGGAAGTGGATAAGGAACCAGAGCTAAAGTAAATACATGTCCATCCCCAGTCTCCTTAGCATTTTTTCCCCCAGCAGTTTTTCCCCAATATCAACGCCCTCTGAGTCTTTCTTGTTTTTATTGGTTTTGAGACAAGTGCAAGTGTACATAATACTGTCAGGGATATATACACCTACGCATCCGGGCTTAGCTGCAGTACAAGGCACTACTTCACAAATGACACAAACAGCTTCAAGTCAGAGTTCATTCAGTTCCTCTGTGACAGTTTGAAAACACACAAAAAAAGGCACCATTAACAGACTGGACAACTAGGCAACTATTGGCGACTTTTTGTCATCATTCTTGTCTCAGTAATACAGGATCTTGTGAAAAAAATACAAAAAGGGTATTGAGTTATTCACTGGGTTTTAGACAGAAGTCGATCTAACGATGAAACACAAGTAAGAAGCAAAAAAAAAGACAGCTGAATAAGAAAGAAAGGGAAATTTGGTCCTGGTTTGTGCTTACTAAGACTTCAGTTTCAGTATATGCAAGTCATTTCTGTGTGATGCCTTCAGGGTTGAGGATATCCAGCAGAAAAAGGTTGAGAAATCACAGCAATATTGACAGACATAGCAGCTTTAACACGGGACAGTCTGTCTGTCTGTTGCGACAGGAGTCACTTCATACACCGAGTCCTGCAGTGTGATCAGTGTGAAAGGCTCAGCGGACGTATATAATCAAAACATCATTTTCATCAGTGAGTGCAACAATTTATCCGGCCTGTCGTGATGAACCTTAAAAAGGTGGCTTCCAATACAGACCAACACATCATCACTGATTCTGAATAAAAGTTTTAAGGAAGTGGAGGCAGGTGATGAATACTCTGGTAAAAAAAAAAAGTCTAAATTCAATATGAAGTCATTGAAATGCATGCTTTTTCTTTTTAAAACTTTATTTTTTAAAATCTTTTTATTTTTTTCCAAAACACGTTAAAAAGAACCGGAATAACTAGAAAATGACCAGGACACAAGTAAAAACTCTCCAAACGAGTCTGGCAGGGACTTCTGTGCAAAAGAGAGATATCACACGAGGCAAAGCGGGTTTCTGTGGATTTAAAAAATATCTGGCAACGGCCAACGAACAAATGAGAAAAATAACAAAAAAAAAACAAAGAGAAAAATAAATACTTTATACTACAAAAGAACTCAGAGAGACGATGTGCGTCATTCATGCCGACCATGAAGAAAAACAGGCTCACACCCTTTCAAACACCAACATGACATTTCTGGAACATAAAAAACAAAGTCTGTGCACTGCACTTCTCTTCACTTATGATAGAAATCTTATAAAAAATAATTTATAGCACGTAGAAACCAAGCAGGAACAGTAGATCTGCATTATTCTGGAACCAAATACATCCATTGTCAAACTGCATTTCATTCACATGGAGCCATTTTGTTCTATGTACATCTTGGACAACGAGGCTGCCATCGACTTTGCCAGTTCCTCGTCTCGTTTCCGTTGCATCTGTGAGTGCCGACACCAGTCCTCGTACTCTGGATTAGGGAGACACCTGTCCAAGATGACATCATAGTGACCGTTGCTGAGCCAACTCAGCCAGATAGCCGCTTTGGAAGCGTCCTCCTCCCCGAGATAGTGCACCATGGTGGAGACGGTGGGGCTCTCCAAGCTGCCGCCGGTTGTAAGGTGAATGTTGACGTTCAGCATCTGGCTCATGGCGAGGAGCTCCGGGTAGCCGGCCCAGGCGCCGTCCTGCGCTGCATTGATCAGGAATTCCCCCACGTCCCCTTCGATGATGGGGTTGAATTCATCCAAGTGGTCGGCGATGTGGTGCACCGTCTGCTCCCGCAGCTCCCCGTGCCTCGACTGGTCCCCGTATGTGGCTTTGCACACAGCTCTGTAGAGACAGTTGCCATCAGGAATGATGTGGTACCTGTATTTTTGCTTCTCGTGGAGGTACTTGTTTTGCCTTTCGACCTCAGCCAGATACCGGGTGACTTTATCGTTGATGTCCCTCTTCTCTTGGCATCTTTGTGGGGGGGACTCCTGCAGAACGCTGAGCTCGAAGGCCCTTCTCTCATCCGATGCTGGAGTAGTTCTGACACTGATCATATCACTGAGCTCTTCCTTTTTTAAGTCTACAGGCAGGGCTGCCCTGGGGGGAGCCAGTTCCTCTCCATGCAGTAAGGCCCATCCATTACTTCTAAAGGGGGAGTTAGTCAGTGAAGCTGTTTCGTCCTCACGTGAACTCCCCATCATCATTCTCTTGTGTTCTTCTGTTGAGGGTCCACTGATGTTCTTCCTCTTGAAAACGCGATTCCCAACAAGCTCTGGGCATTCAGGGAAAATCTCATCTGTCTCATTTCTCAGACGATCGATCAAGTCCACCATCACATCAGAATCACAGTCATTACAGAGGGTCTCTTCACCATTATGTGGATGAGGGGAGAGCGGTTTGGTTTTGGACTCCCGGATGATGTGAACGGGGACGGACCTCTCCACTCCATCGGGTCTGCGGATTAATATCTCAGCAGTCGACGTGAAGTAAACCGGTCTCATGGGTGAAGCTTCGTAGCACGAAAAAGCAGGCATGTTTGCGGAAGACGCAGTCTCTTTGGCCGGATCACCACCGTCGGTCGCCGAAGTTGAGTCAAGTTGTGCAGGTCTCGGTCTCTCAGCCTCGGGGGAACTTTGCGTTGTCCCGTTCAAGCGCTCGGAGGCGGCTGACAAAGTTATTGTAACTTTGCGCGACGACCTCGGGTAGTGTGTCAGCGCACTGTTGTACAACTGCATTTTCTAACAGTCCTTTATACTGAACGCCGCCGCCGGGCCGTTACGAAAAGATGACAACAGCAGCTAAAAATACCCCCCATGTGATCATCAACAGCAGAGTTGTAGTGAACGTTTCCATGGCCTTGAGTCCCGTTATCTCTGACACACGGAGACTACAAGACGGTCCAGTTTAGCCGTCTTGCGTCATTTGCAGTTGGGGTGCCTCCCTAATTTTAGACCTCCAACTGTAATCAGACCCTTCCAGCCCGACCAAGTCAGAAGAGATGACATCAAAATAACATCCGTTTGAATTATTTCAAAATATAACCTGCTGCCCAAATACACGTTTTTATTTGTTTTTACCAAAACGAAGGACTTTTTGTTTTCAAATTTGAAGTCATTTATTTATTTTTACAATAACTGACTTAAATGACACCTCATATTTTGAAATAAAAATAAATCTCAACAAAGATACCAAAACAAAATATGGTTAGAAGTACTTTCCCCCCTTTTTTGTTTTACATGCACGTGCTGTAAACATATTTTTTTCGTGGGTACACACCGCTTTGACTCATGCAAATTCTTAGGCTTTTCTATGTTGCACAGGTTGTTGCTTCGATCCGTTAGAGTCGCCTTCCACGGCGGTCGTTACTGAAATACATAAGCGATGGTTAAGTTGTAAAACACGCCATTGCTACTTTATTTTGAAGGCAAGGCATCTCATTTCCGGTGCTGTTCCCTCGCTCTCTGTTGGGGGGACTTGGCGCACCTTTCTGTTGTTAATGCCAAGGAACATGACCAGCCTTTTATTGACAGTCTGGGGTTATGACTGAAGCCCTTCGGGATGCGTCACGGTCCCAACAAGTTAGGTGATAACGAGTAAACAGAGCGTGGCAGGTTTTAACCATCCGAACCGTTTACTAACGCTTCATCGACTAGGTTATGCGACTCCAGTAACTCCAAGAACTGTCGACAGAACAAGCGGAGGACCACCCAGTTATGTCGAGTTAAACGAACATTAAACATGATTTGACCGGTCATTTAATATTGGCCCACCTCTTTCATTGTTAGCCGAGTTAAGAAAAAGCAGTTAAATGTTTTGTTTGCTCGCGAAACTTGGTGAAACAAATGGGCAATAAATACATAGGTCAAACAAACAGAGAGGAAATAAACTACCACTTTTACAAACATTGGTAAAATTATTTGATGGCTGACGACGTTGACATGCAAAACTTGCTCATATGTCTATATTTAACACTTCGTCGGACTGTTTGAGTATGTGGAGTTAGTTTAGAATACGGTTCCTTAATATAGACATCACCTCATTGGAGTCATTCAATACCACAGCATTTCTATGTAAAAAAAAAAAAAAAGCGAGAATAAATGCATGCATTCTCAAGTGAATTTGTTTCCATTTATGATACATTTAACTATCTTATTATCTAACTTATTTAACTATACTATTAAGTCCTGAAGTCGGTTTAACCCAACAAACAGCGCTCCGACGCATTAACCACCAGAGGGAGCCCGAGGACTTGAAGTCCTCCGGGTTATGACGTGTCCAAGTGCAGTACCGGGTGTCAACACTAGGAGGCGACATTTTGCCTAAATGAAAGATAACTGAACGCTTGTTTTGAACAAATGCATGCAGAGACGATGCCTCAGCAGCTGTCGCAAGGTTGTGTACCGCATACAAATGAGGACATTGATCGCTTCCCTTGCCGTACTGTTGTTGTATTTAATAGCCTGGACTTGTGCACTAACCTCCAGCTGCTGCGAGGCTGGGTCAATGTGCCTCTACTACACCCATGTTTAGACTGTATTTGTGCAGAAAGTGGAACACACTGTACACAGAGCTAATTTATGTCGATTAAATTACACTGATAGCGCAAGAAGAAGAATATGATTGGGTTTCTGCGGAAATTAAACAATGAGAGGGAGATGTCCAGCAGTTAAACAGAAAAGCAGCTGGGTTTTTTTTTGTATTTTATTATTATTTTTTACCATAAAGAGGCGACAATACGGATCCCCTGTTGTGTAACGCTGGTTGTGGTAAATTTGAATAATTACGCTCTTAAATAGCACGTACCAAATTAGTAATCAATCTAAATGTACACTTATTATAGAATACCACAAAGAAACACACCAAGTCCCGTAGGCTACAAGTAAAACCGAGAGCAATGATGTGGTTAACACCACGAGGTCCGCAGTGTTCCGCCAGCCTGTTGTTGTTTTTGTTGTCATTCTTACTGCCCGCCAAAATCAACGCCGTCCCCGTCTGTCAGACTTTATTAAACACAGCGTTGATGCGTATTGAGGAAAATCTGCAGGGGTTAAAGCTCAACGAAACCGTAACCATGTCAGTAGAACAAGCCACGCGGATGTCAGAGATTTTCTCCCCTGCCCTCCGCGGTGGGAGGATCTCTGAGCGTTGAGTCACGCAGCTGTCAAAGATAGCTGTCACCCAGTTTCAGGATCAAACACACACACAGTCAATGAGGAAAGGGCTTTGAGCAGAAGGGACGCAGAGGTCTCAGGTAACTCCCCCCCCCCTCTCCCCTCCTCATCAAGTCTCCGAATAAGGACCACAAGAAGGGAGATCAAACATTCGAAAAATCCAGAAACGGATAAGAAACCGACTTTTGATGAATAAGGATTTTTTTGGATGCAAGCGGGGGGATAGCTGGAGAGAAGAAGAAAAACACAGCACGAAAACAGGATTTGCTTCTGCGCTTGGCGAGGAATTAGTGGGCATTTTCGGACGGAGATGAAGACGAAAAAGGGTAGGTTGGACGTTTTGTAGAATAATTAGTTTAAAAAAAAAAAAGGACTCAGCATAGAGAACGTTTAACAGAGCCATTTGCCTCATATGCAAACCATGCAGTCTATTGTTTCCTTTCCAGACATGACAGGGGGCTTTTTCTGCCATGTGCTGGCGCAATGTCAAAAGTCGATATGGTTGTTTTTCAGCCATCCTTTGAGATGAGCGAGACGTGTTTTCTGCGAGTTTTCTCTCAATACCGCACGGCTGTGTCGGTGTGTATTGTTTTCTGGTCATACCAGTGTTAGACCAACTTCGTTGCCCATTTAAAACGCCAAACTGATTGAGAAGACGCCCACTTCTAGTTTGATTAAAAGCTAACTTACGTGGCGGACGCTACATTGGTGACAAAAGGGACTTAATAATGACAGAAGCTGAAGTTGAGTGACTGTTGTGAGCTCGCGAGTTTGCTACATTTTCACAACGTGCGAGCTTTCAAAACCAAAAATAAATCGATACCTTTTTATCTTTTGACTTTCTACATCGACTGGTAACACCTCCAGCAGCTTTAGGTTGGATTGAAATCCAAATGTAGGCTAATGTTCATCCTGACCTCATTGTGGGAAGTTGCTGTTGCCTTGTTCATGGACCTCGTGGTGCAGCGCGCACGCACACAATAGAAACCCTCTTACGAGTTGTTTTAAACTTACAAAACCAGCGTCTTCGCTGGGCTAGAATGGTTTTTGGCTCATTCTGTTCACTCGCAATGTTTCGGAAGTAGTTAAGTTTACTTAAAACTCCCCGTTTTCGTGTGGAAACTTTTGAATTGCATACAAAGAAGCACGCAGCCCCGGGTTCTTTTGTTTAGTCTGGAGACGCTGATTTGCAACAGGTCTCCCCTCCCCCTTCCCCTCTCTCCAGCCTACGTAATTACCTCATCCTGTTGGCCGCTCTGACTTGGGAACTTTCTTTCTCTTTTCCCACTAGTTTGTCCAAGTGCAGACTGCATATACTTAGACATGAAATATCTTTCTTTTTGTAACTGGAGCCGATGGGCTGTCTACGCAGAAAGCTGCTGGTGTTCAGGTGTAATTGGCGCCCTGAACTTCTGATGACCAGCCACTGCCTGTGTCTTACAAGAATGAAGTTTTGCAGAAGTGGGACTGATTGTAATCATGTTCTGTATTATTTGGGTCACTCTGTTAAAGTATGTTGATGCCAGACCTTGGAAAAAAGGGTTTGGTGAAAGTTGTTTTTTACAAGCAGTTTTTATGCTCGTTTCTAAGCTATTCAAGGCCCCATACCCTTTTTGATCATGAGTGACTTTGATGAAACATTAGACAGAAAGCTACTCTGTAATCTCTGTCAACTGACAGCAGCTGGTCTCCAAAATCTGCCTTTACACGGGATCGTTTCTGTGCTTTCAGTATGCCTTGTGTTTGTTGAGGCAGGTTTTATAACTGACACAGCATCAGACCAGTCTTTGTGACGTCCCCCCTCCTTTTTCTCCCCTCCTCCTCCTCACACCCTCCTTAGCTGCTTATATGAATCACATGGCTGAACTTGACAGCTTGCTTCTGACACATCAGCTGCCTCCCAGACAGCTTGCGTTTGGCTGCGGCACAGCGGCTGGGAAACTGACAACGGGCGAGCTGACATTCGGAGGATCCTCTTTGTCCTGTCCTCATGCGCTCTCCTGTTCCCCTCTCTTGTGCAGGTTTGATGATGCTGTCAGGGAGCGAGACCGATGACGAGGATAGCCTGGACGCCCCTCTGGATTTGTCGTCCAGTGCGGGGAGCAACGGGAAGAGGAAACGGCGAGGGAACCTGCCCAAAGAGTCGGTCCAGATCCTCAGGGACTGGTTGTACGAGCACCGTTACAACGCTTACCCATCTGAACAAGAGAAAGCCCTTCTTTCCAAGCAGACTCAGCTCTCCACATTGCAGGTATGGACTGAGATACGGCAGAAAAGATGACTGCCTAAGCTTTGGCTGCCTGTAAAAACTAGGAGTGTAAACAGACCACTGTAAAAGTCAAGAGGAAACAAGTGTGTGCTTGACTGAATCATTTCCTGTTTAGATGGCAAACAAAACATGACACATCAACAGTGAATTGAAGGTCATCCAAACCAGCTTGACGTTGCAACTAAAGTATATGAAGCAACGTGAGTAAACTCGCTCCCCGAGTGCTGTGGGCTTGGCTGAGACACACGAACAGGAATTTCCCTCCCTCCAGCCCCTTTCCATCCCAGCTGTCTGGGAACAATGCAGAGTCATTTACATAGTTAGAGCTACAAGCCTCGCTGAACCAGTTACGACTAGCCTGGAGGAGTGAGGAAAAAAGAGGGGAGATGACCGTGATTAGTGCTATGACAAAGGAGATTAGCTCGTATTGAGAGCTTCTTTTTTTTTTTTTTTTTTTTAAATACAGGATTAAGATGTTCAATCTGGACTTTGTGATAGAAGTTGATGCTGTGCTTACAGAGATCTTTTCATTTCTGCAGTGTTGAAATCAGCAAGTAACAGATATGATTTACCCTTTCATTTTGATTTTCCTGTTGCGCAAATAGCACCTGATGATAGGTGTTCCAGCAGAGTTTTATTTTTAAAATTTTTTTTATCGCCAAGCGATGCAGCTATCTCACATCGTGTGTTTCTGTTGTTGTCCTGTCCAGGTGTGCAACTGGTTCATTAATGCACGGCGGCGACTCCTCCCAGAGATGCTGAGGAAAGATGGCAAAGACCCCAACCAGTTCACTATCTCCAGGAAGGGAAGCAAGGCTGGTGACAGCTTCTCTGACAGCTCCCAGTCCCCGAAACACAGCAGTCCTGCTGCAGGTACAGAGGAGAGCTGCGACAAACGCGTCCTCCACCCCTCCAGCTTCGATTCCACAGGGCACAGCGTTCTGAGGAAGGCGGCGTCCCCCTCCATACCCTCTCCGACATCCACGTCACCGCCTCCAGGCGTCATGCCCACCCGGCCATCTGTCATCTGTCACACCACTGTCACCACAGCGATGCAAGCCAGCCCGACAGCCTCTCACCCATCGGTGCCAGGAATGAACTGTGACAGGGCAGCTGAGCTGCTGCAGTCTGTGCAGGCTCAGGCGCTGCTCAGGTGCCGGGATGAAGGGCCAGGCAGCCAGCTGCTTCCCACCACTACCACCATCCTCAGCAGCACCAGCATGGAGGGCAATCTGAGCCCGCGCAGCGGCCTGTTCAACACTCCTCCCCCCACCCCTCCAGACCTCACACAAGACTTCAGTGGCTTCCAGCTCCTGGTGGACGTGGCCCTCAAGCGGGCTGCAGAGATGGAGCTGCAGGCCAAACAGCTGGTCTCCTAAAGGAGAAACTGACAGGAGAGGAGGGAATGGAATGGAGACTGACTTTTTGTCTCAGCTGTGGAACTCCTCGGTTCAGTAACTTGTCTGCACGTAACAGAGAACAAATCCACAAGAAAGCCTGATCATTTCTATTTTTGGTATACCGATCAATATGATGATGTTTTTTAATTGAAGAAAAAAAAAAAAGAAAAAAAAAACTGTATCAAGGTGCCTTGGCTGTAAGTTGTTTAGTCATTTCATATACATGCGTATGTATCTACATGTGTATTTTATTTGCACACAGGGACCAAAAATGTTATCAAAGAAATGCTGCCTGTCTTTATGTCTTTCCAATGTACTGAATATCATCCTAGGGAACCAAGCAAGAGCTAGATTTAGACACACAGATGGGTCACATTCACAGACGTTTAATGGTTAAACATTTCAAAGATCAGTTTGATTGGTCTGCCTCATTTGTTGCACACTAAAGGCAGAAGGTCATCTCAGTGTCTTAAACATACTGTGCTCCTGGCATCAATGACACACTTATTCACTACTGTAGTAAACATTTAAGTGTTTTCATGAGTATAGTTTTGATTTTGTAATTTACTTTTAGCTATTTTAAAAGGAAAGAAAAAAAAAAAACTATGCTTTTTCGTTTTACTGTTATTTTCCCAACAAGGAATATTTCAGATGACCAATGTAGCAGGTTCTTAGACTGAGCCTTCATCCCATCACTCAGCGAAATGATGGCCAGTGGACTGGAAAACTAAACACTACAAATGTCTTTTTTTCTTTTGAAATCACCAAAAACAAGCATTTTCATGTATAATAGGACCATGTGTATAGTCGGTGTGACACGATGCCCAATGATGTGATTTCTTTTCATACTGTGCAATGTTTGTGGCAAATAGGGGTCACATGGGATTCAAATAAAGTTTTGTTTTTTCTACATCTCATTGTTGATAGTTTTTATTCCCATTTTCACACCACTTAATGCACATTTACACCAGCAGTGTTCTTGTAAATCCCTCCGAATTTAATGAAGATTACCAATTGATCCCCTAAGGATAAGTGAGTGTTTCAAGATGGACTGTTCAGTAAGTTTAAAAAAAATAAATAAAAAAAAGGCGAATACAGAAGGACAGAAATAGTACGGCGCTCATGTCTTTCCACAGGCATTCAGAGGCATTCCTGGGTGTGAAAGGTTTATAACAGCTCCTGCAAATTAGCATAATCCTGCATAAATTAACACAGACAAACAGCAGACGTCAACAGTTTCGTGCCAGCGGGGGTTGATGCGTGTCTACGTCTCAATAGCTTACAACAGAGGTTGAAGGCGAAGCAGACAGCTGTTTCATTCTGGTCCTGCTGCAGTCTTAAAGCTTCTCTACTGGCCTCAGCCGGACTTGTTGAACTAAACATCCATTTAGGTTTTGATTTGAGACCATAAAAAAACATCTTGTTTTCATTAAAACAACCAAATGTCACTAATCATTTCGGAACAATGTGCTAAAGTTGAGACCAAAGCTCAATATTAACAGATTTAGGGTACTTTCATATTCAAACTGCATTCCACTTCTACTCTGCTACATTTCAGGGATAATGTACTTTTTACTCAACGACACTAAATTTACAGTTGCAGTTTCTAGAGTACATATGACTGCATAATGTTCTTATATGTGCTCCAATTATTGTGAAATATGAGTCATCATAAAATACCCAACTAACAGCACTTAAGTGATACGTGGACAAATTAAATTAGCATAATAATGCACACTAACACTTTTGTACATTTTTCAGATTCTTTTATGTTGAATTTATTAGAACAGACTTTAATCTGGACTGTGTATTAACTGATAGATATATTTAGTTCATTGTACACATTTGAATACCTTTTCCATAACTGATTAAGACATTGAAGCAAAAGCAGAGTACTCAGTTGGAAAATGTAGCTTTTTATTGGCTTGTCAGGCTAGAGCCCACCCCTTCTGGTCAACAAATGTTCAGAATACTCTTTGAGTTTGCCACCTATTGCTTCATGTTTCCTGTAAAAAAAATGACAGCGACTGTGGTTTGAGGCTGACTCTAATCTGAGTGATGTAATCACTCTTTAAGTATTTAAATAGACCTTCAGGCACTCAGAAGGCAGCTTTAGCCCACCATAGTAGAGTGTCTGATGAGCAGACATACCCAGGGCCAAGCTGTACACAAAGACAACACTCCTATCACCATCACCGCACACCCCCTAACCCCAACTCTGGCCACTGTGGTCACTCTGGTCACGCCTTCCCTCAGCATGAATGATGTGTGAATGACAAATCACCAGAAGCTGCATGTACAGCAGCATCAAGGCTAAGCGGAGGCCAAAAGTGCTGTCTAATTATGGGGACCTGCCCCTGCGGAAGGGAAACGCCCTAAAAACACAACACGCTGGCCTTGTAATCTGTTTAATTATAAGCCAATTGAAAACACATGTGGAGATGGGAAAGAAGTGAATGCAACAAAATTGTGGCAATGATTTTTTTTTTAATGCTGATAAGAGCTCATACACGTGCCATAACATCAACAGTGTAATAACATTAATTACAAAATGTATATCTGTTTAATATGTTATTCGTGTTTTTAAGTTTACATTTACATAGGGAAACATTCATTTATGTACAAATATGTATTGAATGTTTTTCTCTTTATATAACTACATCACAAACTTCAGAACTCCCAGGATTGTTGGAGTGTCCACAATCCAACATTCTGGTTTCTAACTCCCTGCTATACTAGGAGTGTTATATTGATATGTTAATATAATAAACATAAATAGAGAATTGATTATTTGACGGACAATTCAATGCAAATACAAGTTCCAAAGTGAAAATACTAAACAACATAAAATGGCAATAAGTTTGAACTTTTGTTATATATATTCTCTTAAAAGTTTTATTGAGCAACTAAAGAAAATGAAAAACCATATCGTATGGTAACGTCAACACTTCTTTCACAAATAAACATCCTTCAGTTAAAATTTCAGGTAGCCGTTCAGTAAGGTCAAATAGCAGAATAAGCTGTATCCCTGCTTATCCAATGGCACAAAACTTGTTCAGATCAATACAGAGCGTTGAGCTACACAGCCAAATCCTGCAATTCTGTGATCAAAAACAATAACGTGACCGTAAACCAGATTAGGATTGTCTCCACATTCAAGCAGCTGACAGAAATACCTTGTTACACTGAAGAGAGTCGGGAAGAGAGATGTCCAACTGGAGCATCTTCTAGAAGATGGCATGGACACGTTTTCCTTTATTTAGGAACATGGCCTATCCTGATGGCAGGGATTATATACAGTAAGAGACAAAAGTCATGGGTCACATACAGTCACATCAGGTCAGACGCACACAATCAGTCTCACACACGCACACACACTAAACATGCTTCTTCCCCTGAGACTGCTGTTGTGCTCAACTATCGTTTCAGAAATTAAGGCTGATCACTGAAACAGAAAAGACAAAAAGGTGCCTGTCATGCTAAAGAACCAATAAATAAAACACAAACACAGTATAAGGGCCTTGTTGTCAGTGCATCATAATAATAATAATAATAATCACAATGTCAATAAACAGTCATTGTTCTCCTAATCAACAAATTAAAATAAAACACAAATACAAAAGATTAGAAATAGGATTATTCTGTATGACCTTCAATAATTGCTTCATTTGGAGGCAGCGATAGTGCACACACAGTGAGGAGAAATAGTCTCTTTTCAGTCCTGTAGTCTCAATACTGTCAATAAACCTTTCTTAAAAATGACTTAATAAAATATAGAACAACTACCAGTATTGTACCAAATATCAGTATTATAGCTTAGTCTGTTACACAGAGGAGTGTGATCATAACACGAGTTAGGAATAAGCGTGTTAAAAAAGACAAATATGTGTCAGCATGCGAGTCAGTTAGTCATGTCTTTCTACTGTAAATGTCCTTTATACAAACATGAGACGAGATGGTTGGTTTGATTACAGCTTGTTGATACTGCTACCTTAATCGTCAGTTACAACCAGGTCCCTTAGGACCTAGAAAAATAGGAAGCACTTTTAAAATCTGAGTCAGAACACATACACATACAATCCACACTCCTTCTGTCACACATATACACAAATTAGGTTTGTGGCAACAGCGATCTATTTCGGGATTTTCTCTCTATACAGGCCAACATCCTGCTCCTGACTCACCAGCCTCTCTGCCTCACCTGGAGGAGTAAAGTCAAACATCTCGACCGGCCCTCTAGGGTCAGCCTTGTGACCCTTTCTCAGAGAGATGCTAGTTGTGTCACCACCTGACACTAAAATAGCCTTGCCTGGCATTTTTATCATTATGTTGTAATGTTTGATCTCATTATATGAAAAAAAAAAATCATCCTGTGAGATTGTAGTACTTTTAAATCTTTGTGTGAAGCATGACCGCTGTGCTACACCAGGCTTACTTTGTAATTACAGGCCACTTAAAAGAAAGGGATTTGTTAGATACTTCTTTAGGAGTGAGTGACAGGTGGAGGTACAAGGAAAAGAAGGATTGCTACATCAAAGCTGGGAGAAGGAAATGAAGGTAAGGGGTAGACAAATAAATAAATAAATACTGTAAATGTACATTTTCTTGTTCAAACGGCTCCGAAAGTGAGTGATCCCACAGTGATCTGAAAAGTCTGCAAAAAAGGTGAATATGTTACATTAGCACCTTAGCCTTTCCATCCAGTGCTACTGTGTTTACGGTACAGTGTTCAGTATTAGACGTGTGTGGGTATATGTGTTTGTGTGTCTCATAGTCTGGTCTGAGCCTCAGGAATATAGATCTCAATACTGTCTGCGCTCTCTGTAGCAGAGCTCTGCCGCACCGACGCAGCACGTTTGGCAGCTAGCAGGCGTTTGCGAGCTTCCAGACGCTGGCGCTCAGAGCTCTCCAGTGAGCGGTCCCTAGCCAGGGGTGGGTGGCCTTTCAGGGGCTTCTTTGGCACAGGAGGGGGCATCCTTCTCTCCTGGACAGGGACAACAAATAGTCTTAAAGACAGACCATTGAGTCCTTAGGGCAGGCAGCAGCTAAACACAGCGACGAGCAACACAACTGCTGCCAGTTTGCACAAGGGTTAGATAGAGAAGTTGCTGGCATAATGAGAGAGCATGCAATTTTGAATGAGGTTATGGTTCACAGTGGCAGCCATTTGTGTAGGGTAAGAGAGCACGATGGTGGCCTTTGCGTGAGGTAAAAAAACCATTGGAGATGGACAGGCCCCAACGGTGCATGGCAGGTAGAGTAGCTTCTCAAAAGCAGCTCACTGTCGACAAGACAGAACAAAACACACAATACAAGTAGCGGCGTCAGGCAAGCAACACGAAAGTATGCAACACATATTTGCATGCTACAACAAAGCTCAACTGTAAATCATTTGGACTTACAATTCAAAGTATACGACAGAAAATATCATGCAGGTAAGTGAAGCATTCCAAATTAATGTTCAGGTTAGATAGTGGGATTATTTAAAATGAGCTCTGTCTCATATTTGCCATTTGATTCTGCACCTGCGTTTCTGGGGGAGTTAGAGGCTTCCAGTTGTTGGCTTTGAGTTGGTGGAGTTCATCAAACTTCAGGCTAATGTTCTCGATGGACAGCTGGAGCATGTCCCAGAAACCTGCGAGGTCCTGGGAGATGGGCCGCGGGTTTGCATTTGGATTCTACCATACACATGAACAAAAGCATACAAACACAGATTGTTTATATGCTTAGTCACACTTTTTTTTTTGGTTGTTTTTAACTAGCAGATAAAATATGAAATAAAATTTATTTAATTTTATAGACAAGCATTTTTCAGTAAAATGCTGGATTACTGGGCTTGTATCCAGTAAGTGCCGTTGGCTTCTTTATTACCCGTTGTTTTGAATATATGGATATATATGCATTTTTTGTCCCATAGCGGAATTACTATGCTTTTTAAGGCCTGATCTTACTGTAAGATAAAGTGTTGATAATGTAACAAAGGGTAGAATATTTTGACATGTGTAAATATGAATGTATTAATGTTTGAATTCAATGATTTGCTGGCTCCTTCTTTCACTCACTAAGCTCTGTTTCTGGTTGTGAAAGATGGCAAAGATGTGATATCTATACTAGATGCACAGTAAATGACTGCTAGCCTGGCCTGTCAGCATGATTTGTGCAGGATGATGTCAGCGTTGAGGAGCGGGGGAGGGGGGAGCATGCAGAGGATGAGGTGACACGTACCAGATTCTCCTCACACAGCTCCCGAAACTGCTGGAACTTCTGGGACATCAGCAGCTGGGCACTCCCCACTGCACTGCGGATCTTCCCGAGGACTGCAGAAAGACACAGACGCACATGCATGCGCACACACACAGTTCACAATGCAATTACTCACAGAACTGCATACTGCAGGCATGTTGCACCATTCACAGAGGGAGGTGCATTAGAAATGCAACAATGACATATGTGCTAGAACCATCCTTTAAAGGTTTCTTTCAGGAATAGAAATGATTCAGGGAAGTGAAGTATTGACTGAAATTCTATATTTATCTCCAAATACAGAAATTAATTAACTAACAAATTAAATGACTAAACCTGCAATATGTGTAGATATGTAGTTGTAGTCAAATTCAGTCTCTGGTCCCAAGAATGCTATTTAAAACAACGAATGCTACATTGCGTGACCTGATTCTACTGCAAAGTGTAACTGGCTTATACATCCCTATGGACAGCAATTGCAAATGCATACATCACACCACATGAAGCTTTTGGAACCAGAGACTGAGAGAAGGAGTAATGAATCTGCACGAGTCTTCAGCCCCCTCAGGATGTGCGTGTGTCTGTGTGTGTGTGGGTGCGTGTGTGTGTGTCTGTACACTTGGTGGCGTGGGATCTGGGAAAACATAACCTTGAGACACCCTCCCTGTTCTCTCTGTTCCATGTGAGAATCTCTTGCCTGGAACAAAAACACTAGCTGCATAAGCAATGACATTTTCAGTAAAACACAAACTCAACTGCACAGGAAGGACAGGTAAAAATACAGTTCCCACTGCCAGAGGCTTGTTTGCTCAGTCTGGTTTAACCATGCGAGTGTGTGAGTGTAACACTTCTTTAGACGTGAGCATACATACAGACAAGGACTGCTCGTGTGTTCCTTCAAGATCAAATAGTTGCCTCGAAAGAGCACTAAGAGAACTCTGTGTGAAAGATCGTTATACAGTCTAAAGGACACATGTGTGGCTGGAGCCAGCAGTGGCCTATTGATAAGTATGCACGGTATGTCTGTGGAGGCCAGAGGGCCTGAGACAGAAACAAGCAGCTATTGTGGTCCAATACCATGAATACCATCACCCTCTGAACCGAGTGAAAAACAGAACTACTGTCACTCTACAACTGATTTTCTTGGATTCATATGTTATCAAATTTTGTTATCCAACTCACTCTCATCATGTAACTCATTCTCCACCTCATCCTGCTCCATCTGTCTGCACCAGCCCTCCATACGCTCAGTCTCAGCCTGCAGCAACTTGAGGAACCAGCGGCCGTCGCGGGGGCACACCAATCGGCCGACAGCCTCTAGAGGCTCCACTTCTGGCTCGGGGACACTGTCCATCCAGGGGTCTGGCGGAGGCAGGATAGACGGGTCAAACCCCACCTCCCCGTAGTCGTCTCCGGCGCAAGCATGGTAGTGGTTCCCAGAGCCTTGGATGCTGACAGTGGAGGAGGCGGCATCACGAGAGTGCTGGCGCGGCATGGTGGCGCAGTGACGTGGGGGCAGCTCTGGGACATCTGAAGATTCATCAAGATCTGCCTGGACAGCTGTGGTTACACTGTTGGAGCGGGTCATTCTGCGGTGACTATAAAAGGATACAAGAACAAGTTAGGTGTTAAAGATACTATTTTAATTTGGTTGGTTTCCTTTTAGGCAGAGGATACAGTATATCATTTACACACGGCTCTTGGAGGTGCCCCCATGAGTGAAAAATTTAAATCAGGATCACAGCGATCTCAACACTGATAGTGATGAATAGCTTTTGTAGTGTGGAACATCTGCTGTATAGGTGTGTGTGTTTTGTCACCTGGCTCATTCAAAGTCAATAGTGTGCAATCGTCTGTCATACCACAAGCCCTGCTTTGGGGCTGAGGCACACACAGACACACACACACAATCAGTGCAGGCACACAAATACACACATTCACACACCTGGGACCCTGCAGCGTAATATTCGCCTCAAAGGCTTTGTCAAGCCCTCCCCACTATGTGCAACAGCAGACACGTACACACACATGCAAAGATTAAATCAACACACGCACACAACCACACACAGTTGGCTAAGTTCAATGGAGGTGGTCATCATCCCCGTAATGAATGGGATGCCAGAGGGACGCGGGTGTTGGGTTTTGCAAGGCGGGAATGGCCTGGCCAGCCGACAGCAAGGTGATTTAACAATCCAGGATCCTAATCATTGCCAGCTCAAACTGCTACAAGACTCAAAACCCATAATTCATTAACATAAACTCTCATTTAGCAAATGAGACAATATACTCTTATTTGCACCTAAATCTAAAGTGCATTAGTGCCCATTTAAGCTTAACATAGATGTGCTCATGCATACTTGCTTCTCCTACATTTACAACAGGCCAAAAAAAACAGAGGGTAAACTGACAGCTTTTTAGATGCATTCTGACCCAAACGTGCCCTCAATCCTCTCCCACATGAACCTAAGCTTGACCTGGTCGGAGCATGACACACACAAATGATCACAGCTCCATCACGCTTGCCTCAGTCCATCTCCGGACACACACTCCCCCTGAACCATTTATCTTTACTTCCCCTTTTCTAATTCATCTCTCCTCCTCTGTGAACAAGAGAAAGAGCGCAAGAACAAGGGAGTGGCATCGGGTAGATCAAACAGTGTGTGTGTGCATACCAGCAGCCTGGTGTGTGTGAGTGTGTGTGAAGAGCAGTTAAAGAGTAACTCCTCTGAGCAGGTGTTCAGTTATAATGACCTCAGCTTGCTTTCTATCACGCTGGTAACAACTTCCTGCAAGGGCAGAAACAGGCAAGGCCAAACACAGCCCAGACAGATAGACATATCAATAGACACGACGCAAAAGAACAAGAGGAACAAGGGCATCTAAAGAGCTAGGTCTATCTTAGAGAGAGAAAAAAAGACTAGAAAATATTAGGAAGGTATGTAGGAGTAAGTAAAAATGCAGAAAGTCCATTTTCTTATTACATCCATGTGATGGAAAGTTAAAAATCACCCCAGAGGTGGGAGTGTTACTTTTCCATATTCCATATCCTGCCACCTTTGGAGTGCATCTATTTTAATTTTAAATCATTGATTTTCCTGTTATCTGCAGAAAAGCTGGCTCAAAATCTTAAAATGTCTTCAAACAAAAATAACTGAATTTGTATTCAAATGTAGAAAAAGACGCACCAGAAGATGTGCAACTGGTTTGTTGAATGGCAGATAACAGGAGCATACAGACACAAAATGACACCTGAAAGTTGTATCCGCAGCTGAGGCTTCTTCTTGTCATGTCAGCTTAAACCAGATGACAATCCTTCAGTCACTTAGGATCAACACAAAAAAGGCCGGCAGGCCTAGTTGTCCATATAGTTGACTTTTCAAGATGGTGGTTGTGCATATGGTTGAGTCGCAAAAAGGCTGAGACTGCAAAGCCATCTGGTGACCAACGAGCTCAAACCTACATTTGCCAGGCTCTAAAAAAAAATCTAATCAAATAAATAATGCATCGAATTCTATCACATTTGTACTTCACTTTGTACTCAATTATGCATGCATCATCATAAAAAGATAAGAGGGGAAAATATGTTGCATTTATTTTCAAACGTTTCTGAACAAGAGGAGCTATTTGTTAATATAGTTTACAACTTTCTAACAATGCCTCTCAGTTAAACCTAGTTCAAACAGCAAGGTAAGGTTATGACCTGTCAGTGCTGCATATAAACACACAAACACCCACACAAACAGTCACACGGGAGCAAGGCCGTAGGATATTGGCACTCTCACTGTCTGGGAATCTAATGTAGGGGGCAGCATGCCCAGACCTCCCAGGTGCATACACATACACATTCACGCACGATGGATGCCAAGAGGTAAACGAACAAGCATGCACCACCAAAAATACCATCCAAACTACCTCAAATATTAACCAAAGGAAAGCACAGGCTGCTGTGCTGCATAATACCCAAGCTTCAGCAGAGTAGAAGGTGTCTGGGTGAGTTAATATTTGGCTTGGCGACTCATGGAACGCCGAGCTTGGTCAATCAGCTGAGACTTCCTCTTTCAGAACTCCCCTCATATTCCCTGACACTGTGCAAGTGTGTGTCTTAAAAGTGATGGACTCAGCCCTCTCTGTGATCTTTGATTAAAACTGATCTCTCTTTGAATTCCATTAGCATGCCTTAACTACGGAGCAAAAACCTGCTGAATATATAAGCTTGCCTCACCAAACAGAAGGTCCCTAGATTACCAGGGCGAATGAAAGTGGACAAAGAGGCCATAAATGCCTGAGTGTCCCATCAGAGGCCTTGGTAAGCTTTGTAACATATGACCTAATGAAACACTGTGCACACTAGGCTTCTTCTCCTGAAACTGCAAACATGCTGCAGTCAGAATGAAAAACTTTAGCTGACAGCACAGCAGCCTCTCTCAGAACCAAACAAACTCAATAAAACTCCCTCTCTCTCCCTTCCTCCTACACATTCACAAACACACAGCCTCAAAGTAGCTTGAATCACAATGACTGGAGCAACAGATGGCTGTCAACTCACCCCCTCCACCTTCTCAGCTCCACCACATCCTCTGGCCCAGCTGTCGCTTGGGGCCCCTGGCTGAGGGGACTCTGACGCCAACCTTCCTCAAACTGGGGACAGCTGCTGAGGGGTATCCAGAGTTGAGGGGTTGGGGGGGGTGAGAGCTTGTAGTGCACATTACAAACCCCTCTCTGTCTCCATACGTCCTGCCCTCTGCCTCATCCCTCCCCTCAGACTTATCTAGTTTCTCTTTATCAACCTCTTTCTCTCTTTGTGTCTCAACTTACCATCGCTCATCCTCCACCTGAATTCCTATTGACTGGAATTTGGACTGCTCCTCTGTCAGCCCTCCTTCCTCTGGGTCCACCTAACAGGAGGGAAGAAACTGTCAAACTGCGGTCAGAGTCTTCATATAAAACTTTGACTGAAACCACAGCTTATTCACAAACCTGAATCCCTATGGAGAGGCACTTGCGGAGCGCTTCTCTCTGCGCCTTGCTGTCAGCGTTCACATGTGCGACGGCAGACGTGGTGGCCGTGGCAGTGATGGTGATGGTGCTGTTGGTGACGTGCTGGCTGGCAGGGCCATGCACCTGAGCATTAGCTGCCTCTATGGCCGCTGTCAGGGCCTTCATGCTGTCGATGCTCTCTGTAGAGTTGGACAGTCCTGGCTGGGAGCTGATGCCCGTTCTCTGGCTGGAGCCCCCATCCATGTAGGCATCCTGGGCGGACTCAGTGCTGCTTTGGGCCGTGATGGATATGAAGGGTTTGGATGGGGTGGTTCGTGGCGGGACGGGGGGTGGTGTCTTTTTGTAGGTGGTGATGCATGATGACACTGTAGAGAAAGAGCCAAAAAAGAATTAATAGTAACAGCAAAAAGATGTGCCCCTCAAATTGAATGCAAGCGATAAAGTTCACAGGAAGTTTGAAAAAGCCAAGAACAATCAAATCATAGAGCACCAGTCGAAAGGTAATTTTTCCATACCGATGAGGATATTATTGAGTTATTCAGGTGTATTGTGGCCTTAAGCCATGGCATAGTACAGCTCAACTTAACTTTATCCTCTCTCTTTTCACGGATAGTACCTGATGCCTTTTTAAACCACACACCGATCAGGCTGAATTATGCATGCATGTCAACAACATCTGTTGTTGCTGTTGTGGCATCTCCTCTCTTTAGAGGTACACTGTTTCATTAGTGTGTGTCCTTACATTCTGCCAGAGCAGTTTCATACTGCACCTCTATGAATTTCAACAAAGAATCCCACCTAAGTTGATGGGATATCATCTCTGGTGAAGAAAAAAATCATCGTAAGAAAGTAAAAATCAGGTTGGATGATATTCAAAGTAACATTTCAGATTAAAACATTGTCATGTAGAGCATTTTTCTTTCAAATAATATAGAATCTTTAAACAAATACAGGAATGTTTTTACAGAAATATATGCATCAGTTCACCCAGAAGCCTTAGTTCTACGTGCTGGTGTCAAATGCACAGTAGATTAGGGCCAACTTTGACAAATCAGAGCCACATCTAGTAATAGGATTAGTACGTCAGTCACTTGACCCACTGATCTACATGGTTAAGCCTTCTACACATCGACTGTAGATATGTTGAACAATTTGATTGTGCTGACTACGAGTCTTACTGGTACTGGTATTTAACTGGTAGTTAAATGATACTAAAGAAGTCAGTGAGACAACTCACTGCAGTAAAGGCTTGTATGAAATCCAAGCAGATTTGTATATAAATTTTAAAATTTATCAGCGCTCTGCTGAATAACACACACCCCCTTTTCTGTCAGCTCTCTCTTCCTCTCATGTTACAGCTACAGGTTCTGCACAGACAATGGAGACTCTCAGACACACTGAGTCAGAAGCCTGTCTATAGAAACATACCAACAGACAAAAAAAAACCAAACCGAAACATAAAACACTGTCTGACAAAAAAAAACATCAACCACCTCCTAACAAAATTATGACTTGGAATCTCCTTCCTCGGCTGGTGCTGTCCTGTCATCAAAACTAGGTCGTCCCCTGTGTGCTCTGCAGCAGAACTAGGACAGCGGGTTTCCTGGATCTCTTTAATCCCTTCAAAAGACAAACATCCTACCGTGGCTTGATCGGGGCTCTGTGTGCGGCAGACAACTGTTGCCAACCACACCCAGCACTTGCAGCCATGTCTAAAACCATTAGAGTGGGATCTTGTTTGCTTTGTGCCTTGCCATCTCACTGACAGCTACAGAGAGGCCTTAACATATTGGAGGTGAACAGAGGGTGGCTGACTTCATCCTTTTGGTTTCTTGTAGTCATCTGCCGACTTCCACCCACCCTTCCACCTCCCTCCTGCTGCAACAGCAGTGATTGGACGATCCCAGACAAGATTTCAGTCAGGTTTTGACAAGCTGGAAAGTATTCAGATGGGATGAAAGCTGCACTGAGATGAGATCACGGTTGCTAATTGAGTGTCTTTGATGGTCGCACTGCAAACCACAAGAAAGACTTACTGTACTTACTTTGATAGATGAATCTCATATGTATTTCTTCAGAGAGATATAGTGTGTGTAGGAATTACTGCCAGGAACATTTGAGGCTAAATCATGTGAGCATGTCATGATATGCAATGCTGTCAACTTCTCACATAAAATAAGATCAACATCAGCGCTAATCCTTGGAAAGGTCAGAGAGTACGAACCAACAAGGGGACAAAAAACACACCACGAACACACACATACACTCATACAGAGGGAGAGGTCCTGCCCCTATCAACTGTGGAGGTTCAAAGGATAGAATGTCAGCCACTTTTCAGAGCTTCTATCCCCTGAAGTCATCTAAAAGTCACACATCAGTGTGTGTGTGTGTGTGTGTGTACGTGCCTATGCTGGATGACGGTATGTGCTCAAGCTCCTCTCAGGCCCACAGCAGAGTTAAAGAGGGTTTTAATCCGCTCAATATAGCATTGTATGAAACATGACACGACGAGTTGTGTCCCACCTAGCTGTCACTCTGAGAACCAGACACTCAAGAGAATGACAGGGGCCTCGAATGCCATGACAGGTTAAGTAAACACTCACAAGAGTCACAACATGTCCACACACACACATGTATGCAAACACATTCTTGCAGAGGCACACATATAACGTTGACACAACCCAGCTTAATGTTTCAACCTCTCCACATAAAGGGAGACCACAGACTTCCTGCCCATGATATGCTCTTCATCCATCAGGAGCTGTTGTCAACAACGTGCCAGCCTGTTCCAGGGACTTGGATTGACTCAGTTGAAACTTCTAATTAGAATGAAAAAAAAATAGGAAATCTTCAAATTAGTTCTTGTCTGATTAAAGTGAGAAGAAAACATCTGACCAAAACAACTGTCCTGATAAGACAGAGGCCAAGTTTCCAGTTTCCACAGAGATGATAAGGAAAGAGTTTGATCCTCTTGCAGTCATGAAAGCGTTAGACGGCTACACTGCCTTGGACCTCCCACACATACAGACAGTCAAGGACAGAGCGAAGCAGGAATGTGACACAGGATTCCATCAAACCCTTAAGAAGGAATGTGGGAAACTCTTCACCAGCCACAGATGAACACAGGCAAGAACAAATAAAGGTTTGTCTGCCACTTAATAATATCAGGTTAATGCAGCTTTGATTACAGACTAAGAAAGAGGTGGTCTGTATTCTCTCCTTTGCAAATAAGGAAGAAGACCAACTTCCTCCCTTAATGCTTAGTGGAAATGGAGCTGTGGAATTTAATCTTTTTACCCCCCTCACAGAGGTAGCGGTAGCCTGCTGAGAGCATTGTCATCCCAAAAGAAAAGAGGAGTTTGTGAATGACAAAATTCTAGTGGCTCTCTGCCAAATCCCTCTTTGACAAATGCTTCAAAAGTCCCACGCCGACAAGTTGGTGTGAATAGCAGTTCTTCTTGGCAGAGCACGCCCCCACCCCTGGCCTTGATAATATCAAAGAAAGCCCTCTTTCCCTCCCCTGAGACAAACCAGTCTCCATTCATTTCTCCAGTTCAGGAACAAAAACAGACCTGCTGCCCACCTCTCTATTTGACTCTGCTGGTCACTACGACCCCTATGTGTCTGCATAAGTGTATGCTGTTTTCTTCATTTAATCACTATGTCCTTGTTGCTGGACAGATGGAAGGCAGACAGTTGCCTTGTAATTTCAAAGCTGTATATCTGTGTGATAGGCCACTTCAAAGAGCAGACGGTTTGATTTAAGAGGCTCGCAGGAACGAGCTCCCCCCAGCGGAGGCCAAGAGCAAATCCACCACAATCCAAATAAATACAAAGGCCAGGGCATGGGGCGGTCGGTATGGCGGAACATTGACAGCTGAGCCCAGCTGCACTGTGTTTGGGGTTAGGGTCTGCAAAAGAGGAAAGGGTAGAGGCTAACTAATGGAGAGGAAGAGCTGAACAAGAGACTGAGGAGGAGGAGGAGGGACAGGGATGAGTTACTGCCTGGCTCCGTCTGCTCACTCTGTCCATTTGTCCGTCATCCTCTTTCTGTTGCACTCCCCCATCATGCACGCTCACACACAGAGAACCAGCTGGAGTCCTTTGTGATAATGTCACCATGGCAATACACAGCAACAAGAAGTTTGCCAGGAGGCCTGGCATTGTACCAGCAGAAAGGAGAGATTCTGGTGGTCATTTGTTTAGCTTGATACCTAAACAGCAACCAACAAGGAAATACAGCAGGAGTAATGAGTAGCAGCTAGCATAACATCATAAACAAACACGTAGCAGGATAACAGTACATAGTGGTGTAAATGAATATATGCAATGATGTTTTGAGCCCTGAAGCGTTGGCTTTGTCACTGAACTCTACCAACCAGTTTATCTTGGATTCTTGTCAAAAAAAAGAAAGGCTTGTTGATGTGTTTCTGAGGGAGTGTCGTGGAAGACAAAAAGTTAAAAGGTTCATTCTATGTGACATTACAACACCATTGTGAACATCGACTCAATGCCACCTCCAGTGGTTTGCCATAGCAGGCTTGTGGCTCATCAGCTATAATTTATTATCAGCTTATACTGCCGTGGACCAAAAACCCAGCACAAAAAATATACAATGATCCTTTAAAAGCCTTCTGACAGTGCTCTGAGTCACCTGAAAGTCTCTCAGAAACCTTCATGTCTGTCTACAACTCTCAGCCACCAGAGGCCAGAGGTCACCAGAGAGGGTTTCTGCTCTCCAGATGCCTGAGCTCTCAGACACAATAGCTCACTGTGTGTATGTGAGAGCAGGAGGGGTAGGTGGCAGTCTGAGAGTGCCTTTTAAAGGAGTATATTTAGCATGTGTGAGTGCTTATAAGGGAGGAAGTTTCCAGTGCAAATGGTACCAATACCAGAGTTGTAAACATCCTGCGCTAACTTCTACATTTAAAATGAACTTTTCTTTTTCTTCTTTGTCTTCTTAAGCATGCACATCAGCACAAGACATTGGTTAAAATGCCTGCAGTGTCCTCCAACCAGCAGGGCTATCAGCAAATCTGTGTGCTTAGGGTGCCCCTTCTGACAGTAACCTATGTCAGCAGCGGGTAACTGCCCTGCCAGGCTTGTGTCTCTTGAATCAGTAGATAAGAGAGTGTTTACAACTGTCAGCCACCAGTATATCTGGCAGGCAGCTGCCCTCTGTTAAGCAATAGATTCACTTCACTTAACCCACTTTCCTATGATCCAAGTTCATTTTGAGAACCTGGTAACCTCTTTTAATCCTCTTTTATGACTTGAGATATCTAATGTTTTGAAATGTATAAATGCAGGGGAATATACAGATACTTTTTATATTAATAAATAACCTCAAAATATCTAACTTTTACACTGGAAACATTGTAACTGTTAATCACTGAAAAATACCCACAAGATGACATTTGCTGCTCTGTCAGGTATATTCTTTGAGGATTTGGCAGAAATATGTTATCTAAAAGTCTGTTCCTATACAGCAGTAATGTGGGCTATTCCTCTGGAGCCTTTTCTTACATGAAGGGGGGTTTCTCATTTGACCTCCTCTGTCACGGCTCCAGGCCGCTTCCATTGTTCTCCACTCCTCCTTGGCAAAGGCTTTACTCTGACTAGTCCACATCCACACGAGAAGACACATCGGTCTTTTGTTTCTACCCTAAAAAACTTGCCTGCAGGGGGCTAACAAAAGAGAGCACGGTTGCTAGGTACAGGGGGAAAGCGGAGGAGTGTGAGAGAAATATAAGAAGGAATAACAGATAAATGAGAAAAAGATGAAAATAAAATGATAGAATGGAGGGTAAGTTTGCCACGCTGTTTCCTTCAGTTTCTGTACATTCCATCTGCTTTGTGGGGCATAAACTTGAGCATTAGTCCTGACACTAAAACTAACACGCCCACACATCTCACGCATGCTTTCACTGCACACATTTCCCACAGCATTGCTCACCGACTGACTGATACTTTAAGAGTAGACTGGCTCACTGTGTGGAGTGACACATCAGATGTGCCGGCAATGACAGCATGGGCAAATATAATAAGTCCAACATAGCTGTGGGCAGAATCATGTAGCTGGGAGAAATCAGTAAGTCATTAAATGAAACTGGATTTGTGATTGAGCAGTGTCTGAGTCCACATAAGTCTCTGAATATGTAGCGGGTAAAACTCAAATTAAAGACCAAGAGAGGACAGAGTTTGAGGCTGACATTTAATGTTTTTAAAGGATTGACAAAGACCATTCAGGCCTGTGTCTGGTAAACTAAAAATATCCAGAACAACAAGAGTGATGTTGCCACCACACTGTCTCCAAGTGCCAAGCACAGCTGTGTGATAAAACATGACAGTCCACTAGACCTGAAAGTCTCTGAAGTTGTATCCAAGTGGTGGAAAACTATGACTGAAAAGCCCTGGAATAATGACCACTGGCCCAAAATAGCAAACAAAAAAACAAGAAGCTACACATACACACACACACACACACACACACACAAACACACACAGGAATCAGCCTTGAGGGCTGAAACACAATAACAGTGTCATGTCATTACATGAAGGATCACTGCTTGCTGCAGCTATTTGCATATAAATGCAGCAGAATGTGGTCAAAAGTTCACTTCTTTCCACTTAAAAAAAGTCTGTACACTGCCAGCTCCGTAGAGATTAACACCAAAAGACAAAAAAAAAAAGTCTGATTTAATTTGATTCATAAAATGACACAGCAGAGAAAATAGCAGGAAAGCTGGCTTGCAGCTTTTACAAGCGTGTGAGTTTACTCTTCCAGGAATGCCGTGAAACATCGGCGTTGGGTGTTGTTTCACAGTCCTGGCTTTTCTTTTTTTCCCTCGCATTCCTTCTCGCTTTACCCCTGTTTGACGTTCTTTGTCCTGACCACATGCACATGGAGGGGAAAGGAGACACTGGCGGCCTAATCCACTGCCAGAGGCACACTTAAGCCATCTGGGCCCAAAACCAAACGTCAGGCCTTCTATGTCTCCTATATGAAAGGAGCAACAAGGCGGGTGGGGGAGATGGAAAGTTAGGAAAGAGGAAGAGGGAAATGAGAGGAAAAAGTGGGGGAGACAAAAAGGCAGGAGTTACAAGAAAGGCGAATGGGGGATTTGGAACAAGAACCAGGCTACACTGGCTATACTGTCTTTTGTGGTTTCCAGTCCCGACCCTCTGACCCTATACATCCTGTTGAAGGAGGTGGAGGGAAAGACGAGACGGCAGCTATAGGCTCTCGCTGACGGCATGTGTATCTGTGTGTTCAAAGCATGCAGTCCAAAAAGCACATTATCAGAATGAATATAAACATCTGAAGATGCTACATAGTTCTGTCTGTCTCTCAGGTGTGACTTTTCACACCCCTCTTCCCTCTCTTCCTGGGTGTTTACATCCACTCCCTGCAGAATCTTGTGGGGGAGGAACAATGGTCTCTCCAGCATTCCCACTCTCCTGCCGAGAGCCCTCGTTTGTCTCCTGCATTCCTTTCCCCATTCATCTTTTTTTCTCTCTTCGCTCCTGAACAGAAAAAAAAAAGTCTTCTACTCTTTACAAGGGGGAGGGGTTTGAGAGTGTCTTAAAATCTCTGAGTGGAATCAGTCCTCTTGAACCTCTCCCCTCCTCCCCTTTCCTCTCTGTTTTACTTGGTTAGTGAAGCAGGAAAGCTTTAAGAAAGGGAGGAGAAAGAGGAGATGCATTCTTTCCCTCTCTCTTGCTGTCTCTCGGTATGCACCAGGGGTGAGTTGTGGCTTATTTTTAATGACTGGTTTAGAAGAAAAAAAAGTTTGGGGGTAGGGCTGGGTCTCTTCCCCCGCCGGCCGCTTGCACACAGACTCACTCAGTCACACACATTACTGTAGCTGAGTCTGGGACTTTCACAGAGAAGTCTTTAATTTGCACTGGGGCCTGGCCTCCCACACTGCACAACCCAAACCACCCACTTACAGCCGTGCACCATTCCTCGGAGTAACTCCAAAGTACTCTCTGCCCTCCAGAACAGTGAAAGCAACACAAAGTCTCAAACACACAATTTAGCTGTCAAGCAAAAGTCAAAAAAACTTCCAGTATTTTGCCAGGACAGCTGTGAAAAACAACATGTTTTTCTCCAGTTCAAACAGCTTTGATTCTTTTGGTGGAGGTTTAGCTATATATCCCACTCCCTCTTATGTTTTTCATTCCCCCGGGCTTTAAGTTTGCAGGCCCTGCCCTGCCTAGCTTTAACATGCAGGAGCCATGAGGATCATCCACAGTCAACACTGAGGAAATCCTTTCAGGGCTTTGCTTTTCCTCTGCTCTTTCTGATGCCAAAACACAGGGAGGAAGCACAGAAATGGGAGGAGTAGGACAGTCCCTACCTGACAGAACACCCCCTGTCCACCTGATATGAGGCACCAAACACTCTGTTTACTTTTATACTTGGTAGAGTAATCCTGAAAGTAGACTACTGATCTCTTCATCTGAACAGGAAGCTGCTGTATGTGTTCTCTCTGCAGAGTGGAGACAGCAGGGGTTCACTGCCGCAGTCATTCTTCTACTGTTTGCTGTGGCTCCGTCAGCTCCTCCCTGTGCCCTTCTCTTAATTTTCCCCTCTCTCCTAAGTTTTTTTGAACTGAGAGCGGGAGGAGAGGAATGAATGACACTCTCCTGCTTGCGCTTCCTGTGTCAAAGATGCCCAAACGCCACTCTTCCTCTCTCAATGGCTATAATCAAAGCATTCCAGGCCCTAACAAGCTGAGACCAATTAAGTCGTAAGTAAACACAAACACCCAGCAGGCACTAAAAGAAGAGCTTAAGTCCTGCAAATGTATCCTTTTGACTTTACTTCTTCTTTAGAGCATGTGCAGGCAAGAAATCACTGATGATTCAGGTCGAGGACACAATAATAATAAATGATTGATAACTCCGTAAAACTATTTCTGGACAAATATTCAGCAAGTGCCTACAGGTGAACCTACCGGGATAGGCTACTTGGGATCACAATGAGTCAGCGCATCATTGTATTCTTTATTTGCATGTTTACCTCTTAAAAGTTGGAACAGATCACACACAGTTTCATAGGAAGATGCTGTAAAACAGGTGTGGCTATGGTGACATCTAGTGAAACAATTCAGCAAGTTGACACTTTGCCCTTTTGTCTAATTTAGGATCACAAGAGCCCGATTCACGTCAAAAGTGATTTTTTTATTGCATCAGACATGATGAAAAAATAAAATTGCAACCCCACGAAGCTAGAGTTAGATCAACAGATGTTAATTGTTTGAAGTTAAATCTGTTCCTCTGGATCTATTCATCTGGTGGCTTACTTAAGTTGACATTAAGTTGTATTAAAGAGATGATAAGTGTTTTTTTTTCCCTCCTCTTTCCTGTCAATGGAAGAGCGACAGTGCAAGTTCCCACTGGCTTGCATTCTCAGACAGTCATGACAGGATGAAGTAATTACTGAGTGGCTGACACACCAGCATGGCTAGGATTTATCTCCTCCAGGAAGGGAGATAGCCAAATCACAGTTTACCCATATTGAGCTCCCAGTTCAGGCTTGATCCCGCAGCTGCAAATGGAGAAACCACACACAAACACTTTGACACCATCACATGTGCGCACACACCCTCATGCTCAAAAGCAAGCACAGCTGCCAACCACAACTGAGAATGGTGTCTTTTTCCCATTTTATTTCACATGCATGCTATACATGTGCAAGTGTGTCACCACATGCTTTGGTCCTGTTAGCCCTTGTTTCCTGTCAAACACACCTACTTGCACCAACAAAACACATGGAATGACAGCTTTATGCAGGTGTGTGTGAGAGTGAGCAGCAGACAGAATTGGACAGACGGATGACACCAGAGAGGTGTTTAATTTACATCCCTCTTTGAATAATAATTCCACCTTAGAGGATGGCAGCTTTGATCCCCTGACACACAGGTGTAGTTCACATGCAGAGGCACATGCAGGTAAGACGGGGCTTTATCTGCCCCTGTAATTAACACCAGAGCAGGAAATAGAGAATATCATAAGTGTAACTCAGGAACAGACATGGCGGACTGATGGATCTTAAAGCTTCATTCCTACACAATATCGTTTAATCTCCATGTCTCTGAGGCATACATACATCAAGAAAAGCACAACTGTCAGTCATAATTCAGGGCAACGGTATCCGAACCATGTTCACTCATTTCCTTTATCTGTGCCGCTCTAGCTGTCATACACACACACACACACACACACACGAAAGGATATTGATAGTGTTGATAAGACAGATGCTGTGTCTAAAACAACGTGTGATAGCATTATCAGGACAGAACTTCAATTGCTCCATATTCAGGGACCTTCTAGAGAAGAAACTGTTGAGGATTGTCAGGGTTTACTTTATTGATAGGAATGCAGCTCCCTCTAGTGGTGACAAAGGTGAAGTTAAAGCTGAATTAATAATTTTAATGTAAATATTGTTGAGAGCAATGCCATATTTGCTTTACAGTAAAATCTGGATTATTAATGTTATATCTCAAAAATTACATTTTCTACTTAACAATCTATAAATATCGTATACATGCTTTAATTGTATTCATAAGCGTAAAGTCCTGTTAGAGTCAACTTCTCACTCATATTCTTGAGGAATGGATCCTGCTGTTTGCTCAACTATTCATATTTGAACAGTAGTTAGATCAACTGTGATTAATTCCTTTCATTAGCATCAGTTTGATTGAAGTCACATTTTCTAAGATCGTGCCACTAAAACTGAAAACTGATATTTTTTTAGACTAAAATGTCAAAACCTATATTCTACATTATATAGAAAAGTAGTTCAAATCTGTGTCTTAATGTCTTTTTCTACTAAGAACTTTGAAATAGTCTAAAAAGTGAAATACTATATGGCCAAAGTGCACAAAGAGATGTCTTTATGTTTTGTTCATTTACTTGAAGAAAATACTTTTACTAGCATTAATCTGGCATTTGTACCTTCCGCTGTTATTAGATATAGAATGTATTTTTAGTTAGTACATATTTAGCATTAGCTGACAAATTAAATTGGTTACTTTGCATTCAATCATAAATCAGCTGGATATAAACAGGGTGCGTGAAGAAAAAAAAGGTAGTTTTATGTACGAGCTTCTTGAAGCTAATTCCCAGGGTGTCTGTTTGTGTTCATTTTGTGAGGTGAAATTAAGAAGCATTTTTAAACCCATGACCAAGGCAGAGACAACCTCACATCTTGTGAAGAATTTTAAGTCGCATTTAGTTTTGTTCACACAAATCCACATTAAAAAAAATGTAGCTTTTTTTTACTAAATGTTCAACACTCAGTGAGAAAAACACAGTCTATTCAGAGACGTATTCAGTAAGTATAAGCCCAGTGTCCTCCGTGGAGCTCCATAGAGCTTTGTGGCTTTGCTAATTAATGACCATATTTCTCCCTGACTTGTTGTTTGGTCTTTGTTCTGCTTTTCACATGGATTACTAGAAATCTAGGATTATCTTACTCATAGCGTAGAGTAATTAAGACGAAAGAAAAAAGTTAAGGAGTAATTAAGAGAGGTTATTGAAGAACACATAAATGTACATGCAAGTACAGGTCCATCAGATGTGAGGACATTTGTGAGTGTGAAAGATGAAAAGAGAACAAAGAGTTGTACAGTAAAAGTGGATCGGTACATTTTCAGTAAGTGCAACACCAGTGAGTGCCATTGAACCCGATTCATTACTCCGACTTAAAACTACAACATCATCTCACCTCCAAACAGCTTTCTACAACCTCCATTCATAGTCAGAGCCTGTACAAAGAAGTTTTCCGCCTTCTGTGTTTAACAGTCCACATTGAGTCTTTCCAACATAACAACTGCTGCATTAAAGTTGCCGTTTTAAGCCCCAAAAGTGAAAGATTCATTTTAAAAAAATGGAACTTTCTAGATATATGATATATGGTTATTTTGTATTTGTGTGTGTATTTTAGACTTTATTCAGCAACAATATCATGTAGGAAGAACCATTCCCGAAAACCTATTTTTGCATCAGTTAGAACAAGTAGAGGATTGAAATTTTTTTTTTAAATTAAATAAAATAAAGCAAAACATGATTTTATACCTATTTGCTACAGAAAAGTTAAGTTTAAGATAAATTTTGAGCTATTACAAAAGAGCTGGAACAATTTGTAGATAAACACAAACACCAAATAAGTATTAATTACCAATAAAAACAAATATTAAAAGAGCAAAGCACGAAAGTCAACAGAAAGAGCAGTGTAGCAGTGTAACCCCATTTTAAACAAGCTTTTGATTTAATCTGTACAGTTACAGATTAACTGGCTAAAGAAAGCGAGATATGCGCAATGAAACACAACAGAAATTAAAATATATTTTCTTTAACTCGTTCCTTATTTATGAGTTGATGATTCAATGACTAAGGATTTCCTGTATAAATGTGTCAACAGCTGAGTGTCCATTAGCTCATATTCAGGATGTCCTCCGTCATTTACGCATAGTAACATAATCCTACATGAAAATAGCCTTGTGGGGTCAACAGGGCCACGTGCATACTGTACGTGTGTGTGTGTCCAGCAAGTTGTGCTCAGGAGGGCTTCTGAGCCCCCTCTAAAAATAGAAAGTAGCGAGATGGTAGGTGAGCATTCAAGCAGCATAGCTGGCAAGTGTAGCCATGACTCACTCAAACACAGATGGTTGAATAGAAACATGGGGCCACAGACTGTGCATCTGTCAAGCAGTAGGGTGTTAGTGTCCCTACACGTACCCTCACAGGCTTTAGACTGCTCAGTGACACACTGCTTATCTATTTCATGAGGCAGGTCACAGCATCTTATCCTCTACCCTGTGGATGCTCACTTTAAGAGGCACAAAAGTTTGAGATGAAGCCCTGTGAACTTAATTTCTAAAAGGGACACTTGAAGTGACCTAAATAACTAGAACATGCAGAGACTTGTGTTGTGATGCCCCGTGTTCCTTTATGTGGCACAGGCCACACCTGTCACCCCTCTGCTGCAGAAATGTACCAAAAATAAACATAGAGCTGGAAGGTGATCAACATTTTCCAGCCTCCATGGGCAGAAGCTGGGAGCAGCAGCTTATCTGACATGACATGCGCACACTGCGTCCAGTTTGGAGGGGAAAAGTAGCAGAGGGCCTGAAAGTTTATTTAATATCAGTGAAAAGCTGTCACAGTAAGCCACGTACCATGTAAGTCTCCACAAAAGGAAAAAAAAAACTGAGTTTGTTCACATTTTAGTGGGTTTAGAAATGTCACAAGATATGCGCTAGATACTAATTCAACCAATAATTGAATTTGTTTCATGATAACAGAAAATAATCTGTGTTTTCATGTGAGGCATGAATAAGCAGAAAGCATGGGGATGGGCGTTAGTCTTAATGTGAAAGCAGTACTAAACAGACAACTTCCGGCGCGTACTTTCACAGTAAACCTCACTGAACCGTTGTTTTCCTTGTAGACCTCGAGTGTGTAACCTCTACTACAAGCCCCATTGTGACTTCTACACATTTTCCCGCGTGTTCTTTGCCATATCCAATATATTCTAGCTCCAACATCGAGCACCTTACGGCACAACACTGTTTTATGTTGAAGGCTACTTGTCCTAACTTCCTGCCACTGCCTCTGTGGACGCAGCTCGCCCTCGTTCATCATGCCGCACTCACAAACAGACGAACACAACAGCGGCTTTTACTCACACAGGCGTATCCAGTAGTCACACATGCTGAGCAGCGTGCTGTACAAACACTGAAGTAACGACATAAAAACGGTGAATATGCCGCGCTGAGCTCTCAGGAGGAGTCCTCTCTCTCTCTTTTCTGCTTTGACTATGACGATATTGGATCTCATGTCAGGATGTGGACGCGCCTCGATACCCCCTCCACCCCCGAAACAAACTCTGTCGGGGTGGGACAGTCCCGTTTACGGTTATCAAGCAGACGTCCCCGTCCCCCACTGACTTCTGAAATGTCCGTGTTGCTCACTAGTGACACAATTTAATCAGACGCCACAAAAAAGAGGCGATTATGCGACGTTCTGTGACACACTCGCACCGTCACATACACACTAAAACTATAAGGTAGCCTGTATTTTTAACGTGCCCCACTCATACTTTCAGGGACTCTTTCCCCTCCATTTTCTTTAGCTTTAGGCTCTGGGATGTGCCTACTAGCTTCAGAGGCTGTTTCTTGATCTTCCTGATCTTAAATCTCAAAAGAAGGGGTAGTGATTTGTTAAACTGGATATTCTAATTCTGGACTGCCACCCTGTGGTTTGGTAGAGCTGTGAAGTCTTGCTTTGAGCACGTTCATTCCCATCCCATTGAAGGCAGGAATTTAGTTTGTGGTTAACCACTGCTATAACATACAAATGTAGGCTTAGTATTAATTCCTATTCTGAGGTTGTGTCCTTGATAAGATCACTCATTATAAAGCAACAGTAAACTTTGTTTTAAATTATTTAAGTAGTCTTCAGGAATAGTTCCCCAGGCTTGTTTCCAAAGCTCTCCTTGTTGGCTGCCTTTTGTTCCGTTCTCATTCAAAGTGATCACACACGCCTTATTGTAAAGGCCTGTATCACTTCATAAGGCCTGCTGCCACAGATTTTCAGTCCACTTTCTGCTATTTATGATACACCATTTTTACTATTAATCAAAAATGGATTCTTTACTAAGTTGTATTGTTATGTGTAGACACAACAATGGTTCATCCCTTGAGTTAGGTGCCTTTTTTTACTGCTTGAATAAGTCAAATGTCAAAGACCACATTCCTCTGAAAATGGTCAGGTACAAGGACTGCACTGAAAATGAGGGAAAAGCTGCCAATGTCCAAAGAAAAACTTCGAGACCTTCTCAAAGCCTGGACAACTATTGCCCAAGACCACTTTAAAAGATTACAAGAAAGTCTGGCTACTTGGAAGCAAAATATAAAAAATGACTCAAGAGTGACTCAAGATGTTTGCACAGGACTGTATCTTGCAGGACCAGCCATCAGTCACAATACATGGCAATGAGAAAATGATTGCACTTAAGTCAAACAACTCTGGGACTGTATTTTTACATTAAGTCTCCACCATTCTCTAAACTCACATGCAGATATTCAAATCTGCAGTAAGGGTTTCCCCTTATTAACTGTAACAGCAACATGGGGCAGAGAAGCACTTCTCAGAGGTCAGTTTTTGTCTCGTAGCTGTGTCAAACCTAAAGCTCCCAAGAGAATCTTTTCACCTGTAGTCCTTTCTTTAACCCACCTCAAGAGAGGGCCGTCGCAAAACATGAGAGAACACACAAGGAGCCCTAGAGCGGAATTTTTCTTTGCTTTTATAACATATGAGTCACCCTGACACACGACAAACAAACTTCAGCCTTGCTTGTGGATATTTGCGTGGGCTGGTGGTGGCGAGATGTGGTCGAATGCTTAGCTTGATCTTGATTTAGCAAGACTTTAGCGGTCTGTATCCCTGCCGCGTATATTTAGCACGATGGGAAACCCGATGATATTTATTCTCACAGGCTCTCTCAGAACAGGACTCCTGGAGAAGTGCCAGTGATGGCAGCGATTGTTGTTAATGGGGTCAAGCTGTCTGCTAGCTTCTCCATCCACCCACTCACACAACTTCTGCAAGAAGAAAAAGAGAGCAGAGGTGCAGTGCTGCGTTCCACTGAGCCCCTGGGGGCAGTGTTGCACAGGCTTTACTTCAGCTTGTAGTACTGAGCTGTAAAACAGAATTGGGAATACACAGCAGCACTTTGTTATTTCAGTACAGTCAAGCCTGAAGACATTTCTGTAAGATCACTCTTATAAGGTTAGTGTTACAAACTGAACTGAGTTTTTTTTTTAACACAGTATACTTAATTTGGGAAAATGTTGAATGCAAGAAAATTAACAGGAACTATTAAAAACAGACAATCTGATTTGTACAAATGTGACAGTATGTCAAAACATTTTCTTGATATTCTTTTTTATTTCAGTTGTCTGTGATGTGTCTCTTAGTCTGTTCTGGGGAATAATAGGGACATTTTTTACCCTGAATGCTAAGACTGAATTACAACAGTAATGCTGCTTGGTCTTTTTTATCCATTCATCCATTTTTCTACACTCGTTTAATCCAAGTTGTGGGTGGTCTTTATTTTAGCATTCACGTAGTCTAAACAAGTCTTCCTTTACAGAATAGCAGGCTCTAAAAACTTATGTGAAAGAAAACTAATCTACACGTTTCTTGATGATCGTTTCATGTATAAAAATGTTTCCATTTCTTCTTTAGTCTTCTAATCGCCCAGTCTAGATGTTTTATTGTTATTCTATATATCCATTTAGCTCAAACATTTTATATAGGAACTATATCAATCTGTTTTCATTTAGTTCTTCTAAATACTGTACTGAAATGCTGGCAGACTAGAAGTGCCCAGAACAGCATCAGCAAACTAAATGTAGAGGCTGAGTGTTTGACAAGACCATCAAACAAGCAGTTTGAACAAGCATTCCTCAAATGCTCACTTGAGAAGTGCCTGATTCAGCACCATGCCTGTGTTTGGAGATGAAGAAAATTCACAGCCTTCAGCCAGAGGAAAGCCACTCTTTTCAGCCACTTTTAGCCCTTTTAAAAAATGGATGCATAGAAAATTTAACTGGATAATTACTTGCTGCTAGTTAGTCATTGAGTGATAGAAACCAAGGGTGAGAGAAATGGAAACTATGATCAATTCAGGTCGATTACATGCACACCTGACCATATCCAGAAAAGACAGGCGATGTAGCACCTGTAATAGTGGCCAAGGAACAGAGAGACAAAGCAAAGTGAAAAGGGTGATTAGTATGTTAACTGAAGACTACGTGTGGTGGAGGAGTCACTGCTAAGTGGCAGGAAAATCCTCACGTTAACCAACTGCTATGGATTTTCCGAAGCTCTACAAAGAGGATCTGCTACAGATTTTGTTAAACCGATCCAGTGGATCCAATGTCTCAGCCAACTTATCTGTCTGAGGCAACAGTAATGTGTGTGAGTGACTGCGACAGCTAGCATGTGTGTGTGTACGTGCCAGTTTGAGAGGGCAGAGAGGGAGGCAAAGGCAGGCACAACCACTTGAGGTTCAAAGAGAAGAGATCAAAGGATGGCCTCTTACTTCGGTCTCCTTCCTCAGGATTAAAAAGATCATCAATAATAATGGGCTGGAACAGCACAGCGGTGAACCGGCGAGGAGCATGAGCAGAAGCTGATAGGTCTCTCTTGTCGCTCTGTGTGTGCGAGTGAGTGTGTGATATTTTAGTGGTTTGCCGCGGAGACAAATGGGAGCAGAAGCCCTAAGTGTGGGCTGTTATTCTGGAACTGGTGCTTGAACCAGTCTTCAAAAACGTCATGCAATATTTACCACAACAACATCTTCACTTCTCACTTCGGGCTCCCAGCCGATTTCTTGTGAAGCCTACAGTTTTATGCGCATGAGTGTTTGTATGTGTGAGCGTCTGTTCGTGTTTCTTCTAACAACAGTAATAAACAAAACTGTAAAAGCTGTGATGGTTTACATGTTGGGAAATGACTGCACTGTACTGTACCATCTAAATACCGCATAAAGGTTTATGAAAGCAGAGAACCTGATAAAATGAAAATGGATGTAATGAGTGTAACAATATATATGGTGTGAATTGTTCAAGCTTGTATTTGCAAGATTTTTTTTCTTATGGGTGTTGTGCGTCTGCACTTTGAGTGGTGAAAAGCTAGCCCTTCACAAAGCCTGTGTACAGTGATGTTACTTCTCCATTATGTATCCTTGGTATACTACATCTAAATCATGTTCAGTAGGAGGTGAGGATAAAATGTACTTGCACCTTTATTAATTGAAAATGTTTCACATCATTCTGTAATTCAAGATTATATCAACCAGATAGTCCCATTGACCATTACTGCACATTTACAGGAGCACATCCTACAGATTTGCTCTGATCCAAAAACCAGAACCATTTTTGCATCAATAAACACTATCTAACACAGCAAACCTGTAGCCAACAGCCATCTGACAACTGCTTTTTGTTGTCAAAAATTATGGGAACTAAGGGAAATGTTTGAAATGTCATGCTCAAATGTCAACTGGGCAAATAAATGACACGTTAATAGTAACGACCAACATTCAGTACAGCACAGAAAATCATAAAATAACGGTGACTTCATGCAAGCAAAACGATAAGCCAGAATAAAGAAACAGAATAAATAAGAGGAATTACTAAACAAACAGCATGCAGTCGTGATGATAACAATACTATGCTGTGTTAATGCCACTGTTGGAGTTACTGTACCTCACTTACAACAAGGGCGTAACTCAAGGAAGAAGTAACGCTTTACACATTGTGTTTTGTTCAGGAATATAATAATTTTTCCAGTTGTTTGTTTTTCTAGCACTTAATGTAGCAGTAATGTCGAGAAAAAGTACATCCATAGTGTACTTATGGTCTGCGCAAAATGAATATAAGTCCAATTTGCAAACACTTAAATCAGAAGAAAACAAAAGTGCACTTAAACTGAAAATAAAAATGTAAAAAGTTAAATGATTTCATTACAGACAAATACATGGCTGTTACACACAAAACTAAGACATGCATTGTACTACTGCTTCAGAATTAAAGTGGGATGTTGAAGTTGGTTGAGCTTAATCTAATTTTAACAGCATTACTTGCTGATGCAGACGGTTTTTTTTTTTTGTGTTACCTGAATGTGAAAACTCACAAGTACTGCATACGTGTAATATCCATGTAAAATACAAGCAGCTCAAAATTGCACTTAACTACAGTGCGTAACAAAACATACGTCATGACATCCCACCAATGTGGAACAATACTACAAAATAGTCAGTCATTTTTGACCACTCGTGACACCTGTATTTTGCATACTCCATGAGCCCAAAACTGCAGCAACACCAACTTGCACACGGCCATGCATTCGAAAGGTGGAGAGTGAGACAGACTAATTGTAGTCACACTGAGCTATTCTCCTCTCTTCCCTTCAGCTTTCCCCAGGGAGCAGAAAAAGGGGAGGTAGCTAATTAATTACAGTGACTTACAACTCAGTGCTGAAGATCCAGGAAAGTGATGAATTGTGCAGTAACACGAAGCAGTCCTCAAACTTGAGTACAAACCACAATGAACTGCTCTTGATGTGGCCTTTCTAATATCACTTGAACCTATGTGATCTCCCTGTCTTGTTTGTTTGCACTCCAGTTGCAGCTGATTCTGAGGTACAGTGCTGGAAAATGAAGGTCAAAGTTTCTGACAAGTTAACAGTCAATAACATACAACTTTGCAAACTAACGAGGGGACTGCCTTTCACTGGGAGCAGCAGCACAATGTTGAATCACAAGTAGTCCCACAGCAAACTTATATTTTGATATCTTGAGATATATAAACTTTCTGTGAGAGAAATTAGAGAGACAGACAAAGACAGACTTCCTGTAGTCTATATCAGGTGTAGCAGCTGTGTGGCTTGAAAACCTGGTTTTAATCCTCACAACACTCTGTCTGATAGATGGTCTTCATTAACTCTTGCTTCCTCTGGGGAGGGAGCTGAGAATGTGTGTCTTCATTTTATCACTCTCCAATAGATCAATAACTAGCAGCACACAACAGAACAATCAACTGAATTCTCCACTGCCTTTAAAATGCATTGTCAATCTGCACTGCCTTCATATATAATGATAAACGTACAGGGCTCTAATTTTATTAACTGAAAACAGAAATTAGAGCCTTGAAAGAAGTCTTTTTAAGCATTTTACATATATAAATGTTTGGTCAGAGTTATTTATTGAACTAGTTTTTCCTTTCTACTAATTTGCACTTTAATTAGATGACCGCAACTCTTTGTCAGCTACGTTGTGGCGAAATGCTCTCTTCTAATTGGCATAATTAAATAAGAGCTGAAGCAAACGCCAGTGTGTGTCAGGCTGTGGTGACTCAACATGCACAGAGTAAGGGAATGACGTTTGGATTTGCAGTGGGTAACATAGAGGCACCCAGTGCTGGATGCCAGCACCACTCAGCATCAATACTGCATGCAGTGATGCTGGAAAACCAAGCTCTCCAGACCATGAGGCACACAAGAGGGCTAAAATAAGATCCAGCAGTCACTAAGCTTTACAGCTCAGATAAGCTCCCTATGTTGGGAAAAACAGTTCTAGATTCATCTTATTGTATCTGAGGAGAAAACTGGGTCAGATGGATAATAATACAGAGGGTATGGGTGTGTGTTTGCAAAGTCTAACTAGTCCACGGTCAGCAAATCATTTATTTTCTTTATGAAAGATATCAAGTGCGTGACTGGTTTTCAGCACAAGAGAACTAGAAATGACAATCTGATTTGATGACCATCAGTCAAACATTCTTCTTTTGCAGTATCTGTAGTGTTCATTCATTTATTTTTTTGTAGTAATTCCATGTACCGTATTTTCCGCACCATAAGGCGCACCTAAAAGCCTTAAATTTTCACAAAAAACGGCCTTATGTGTGCACCGGATTCCAAAATCCATTTTGAATTTACCGCGGGGAGCGACGAGCATTCATCAGGGCATTAAGCACCCTCCGCATCACTCACCACTCTCCCTTCGCGCCGCTCACCGCCACGTTCACCTTTGCCATGCCTCTTCGCTCTGGTACATTGGAAATAAATGGCAACTGGCCACTTGTGTCGCTCGCTTTGTTCGGTGTGAATCCAGGGTCAGGCGGATCCCAGCCATTCACTCTGATTGGGGCGAAGATTGTATCGAGCTCGTACTTAGCGATTGAATCGTGTCATCATTAATGCTTTTGCCCATGTCCCAGTGAGTGAATGTTCTTCAGTCTGAGATGGGTGATGCAGACCGATGTGCAGTTTATAAGGGTAAAAACGACTGTTCTCCTTGACTGTCGGACCATTTCCCGCTGACACAGGGACGTAATACATACAGTACGTGTGCTGGCAGCGATAAACCAATCAGAGAACATTAGGTAACAGTACGCATTATAATCAGGTGCGCCTTATAGTGCGCAAAATACGGTACATGCTGCATAATTTAGAAAACACTGCACATTCTCTGCAGTTGATTTATGTATAATGGGCCATGGATTATGTATGTTCATGTACTATAATGAGCACATGAGTTTGCATGAGTTAAACACATTCCCACCAACCTGTGCTGCTCTGGATGGTTCTGACAGTAGTGGTGGTGCGCGGTGGAGAGTTGGTCCTCCTGTTGCTCACTGTGATGCCCCCCTCTTCCTCTTCCTGCGAGCAGCCCTTCTCTATGGCACGCACATAGCTGTGGCTCCGCATGCGGAAGCAGCCGGGCATGGGCAGGTCCAGGGCATCTACAGCCTGTGACTCCAACTCACTGAACACTGATTCACACACCGCCTCGATCTGCCCATTCACCTCCACCTCACTCACCTGCAGATGAGGGGAAACGCACAGACATACAGTATTTGTGCACAAACATCCAGAACAAAAAATACACATAAAAAAGGTGCACACATAACAGCAAAGGATATAATACAAATGAAAACGGCACCAGCAAAGTGTAGGACAAAGGAGATAGGACAATATATTACATAGCAAACGACAGGGAAACATTTTAGTGCTACAAGATTTGTTTCTGTGCAACTCCACAGGTGAAAGCATCACAATGCAAGTGTTCCATGTGCAAACACAAATAACAAATTGAGTTCTGCAACAGAAGACAGTTTTCTAGTGTGTATTTGATGAACAATATTAAGCTTGTGCTTCTCTGCCCAAGAGGGAACAATAAAATAAACACTAGCCTCTTAAACAAGAGCATGAGAGACCTGTCGGTCTTGTCTCTATTTGAAAATTGAGAATAAGTAGATCTGCCGTTTAGCTCACTGGGATAAATGGGCGGCCCATGCATGGAGACTCTTATTATTGCAGTCATCCCAGGTTCAGTTCTAGCCTGTAGCTCTTCGTTACGTGTTACCCCCTCTCTCTGTTTCCTATCCAGCTACTTTCAAATAAAGACCACTACAGCCAACAAAACCTTTAAAAGAAAATTGAGTACAAGAAAAAAGCCACCACAATACATATGCAGTAAATTATGATCCCAGACAAACAGACCAGTTTGGTGTCCTTTGGTCTCATACAGGCTTAGTCAAGTTGTTGAAGCACATTTGTCAGACTTTTACTGTTTTTACCTCACAATGTCTTGTGAAGCTTTGAGGTGTAATTTACAGTTACTAGAAAAATAAATACATTTGATAAAAACAAGATATGGGGTGGGATGTGTGTGTGTGTGGGGGGGGGTAAAACTTCTAAGAGCCAGACAACAGGGTGTTATTCTATAAGTGTTGTTATTGGTGAGAACAGGGAGGTGTCAAAACGAGGAATACTGGGATTACAGATGTGAGTTAGGAAATCTAACCAAATTGTTAGCTGAAAACTTTTAAAAATGTGCCACACACTTAGGTGATGGGTGTGTTAGTAGTGTCTGTGAACTCTTTTAAGGGTTAACATGGACCAACACACAGGGTGACAGTGTTTGTCAGTAAGGGGAGTATATAGTCACTCAAAAGTGAGTATACAGGGTACAGCTTGGAATCAGAAAGGTTTATGGGCCTCAATTCAATCCTCTGAAGTTAATCTTCTTTCTGTGCTACCTCACACTCAATGCATGTTAAAATGTGAAAGTGGGATAGAGAATTGAAGCAGCACCTCTTTCATTGTTTTTATAGATTTATAGATGCCAAGTCCACTGTGACATTCTCCTGTGGGCCTGCTTCTTGCTAGGACTTGAAGGGACGTCTCAAGGGTCCATCATTCAGATGGCGAAGCAAAGTGTTGCCTCTGGGCTTTGGATCGGGTTACATATCCCCATTACCCCAGGCAAAAAGGTATGTTAAGCTCTCCTGTCACTTTGAATAATGAAGACTATGAAACAGTGTTCAAAATTCAGAATCTTATTTTGCACCAGCTATAACAAAAACAGACAAGCATCACATACAAGTGGCAAAATTCACTTTACTTCACTTCAGAAAGAGCTTGTCAAGGTAAAATAATGACTGGCGGGGATTTTGCAGGTCCTCCTGTTTAATTAGCTAGTCTGAATACTGACAGTATCATCTGAGCTCTAGAAAACGGTGCACAGATGTATATGCTAATTAGGAAACAGGGGGTTTTCTTAATGTTGCAGGATGGTGACCTGATTATTAATTTGGACCCTAGAAATACTATGATTCGGATTTCTCCCACTGCACAACCTCACTGGATATCATTTTTGAGGATCAGGTGGGTGTAGCGGCCAATGACAGTGACGCACAGGCCCACTAACCTGACTGATGGTGCTCATAGCTCTCATATAGCTCTCGTTTCGGGAGCGAAATTTAGGTGAGGCCAGCAGCCCTGCCGGGTCCAAGCTGTCCAGACTCCTATTGATGGAAACCTCACTCACCGCCCGCAGATAGCTGTGACTCCGAATCTGCAGCTTGGGTGAGTGCTCTGTGGAAATCCTGCCGCAGGAGAAGGAGAGAAGCAAAAAAAAGGTAAAACAGTGAAAACCAGGAAGACAGAAGCAGAGGAAAAACATGGTAAGTGTGGGAGAGCTGAATCTCCAAAGGAAAGCAAGAAATTATATTTGCCTGGTACTTGGCAGTGTGTATGTACCCAAAGATAAAGATCAATGCAGAATTGCTTCAGGAGACACCCTTATCTAATCAAAAAGCACAGAATTACAGAGGAACACTCGCAGTAAGTTTAGATAGTCTGTCCTTGATAGTTTGTCCTTCAAGAGCTTTCTAAACCACTTGACGGTAAGAAGACTTGAATACACGTCAGGAAATGGAGGTGGGCGAAAGTGTGCCTGTAAGGTCCTATCAATTTACACACTTTCTTACAAAAACAGACAAAAGACACACAAAAAAACCTATAGACTGACTCAAAAACGCACACATCCTGTCTCCAAGGAAGATGAAAAGGTGTCTCATTATCTCGCACCTGCCTCCAATCTGATCGCTCAGCATGCTTCACACCTATGTGCATCGGAGTGTTTGCATACATGTGAAGAACTGTGTGTGAGTTGCAGTTCCACAGCAATTGGACATGAGCCAAACAACTCATAAATAAGGGAAAATAAAACTATCAAGGGTTCCAATAGGCTTTCATCCCGCCTTTGATGCTCAGGTCTTAAAATCTAACTTACTTTCCTCTGGATGGAAGGTCCATAAAGCCGACATGTAGAAAACAAAGTGCAGTGAGGGAAATGAATACAACACAAATAACATCAGTTAAGATTTTTTAAGATTAGTTTGAAAAAAAAAATCAAATGTGAGAAGTATAAGTACAACATCCAAATTATGTCACACACACACACAGACATGCACACACACAGTCTCTCATTTTTACATACAGTGCTTTAAAAGCATTCTCACAGAGACATTCTGTGCAGCCCCTGATCTCTGCCTTCAGCTGAGATCTGTTTTAATTATAGATTTCAACCTTAAAATAGAGCACAAAAACCACAGCAAAGAAAACTAGATTAGTCATTCTTAGATGGAACACTGGAAAGTAGAGGTAAAGTGGAGGGACAGATGAACCATTGAAATAGGAATAAGGATGCTGATTGGACACTTATTAATTGACAAACATGCATTCATATACCTAAGCTGCCATCCTGGCTTTTTTAATACTGAGAAGAATCTGCAGCATAAAAGCTATCAAAAATTAAGTCTTCCTGCCTGTGTTATTGAATGAATTCTTATTCAATCTGAGGGTTCCATCAAGGTATTTCAATTGTAGGTCTTGTGGTGTCAGACATTCACAAAGTACAGGTCCATTAGACAAATCTCTTTAAAAAAAACTCAATAGAGAATGCTAAAATCAATATGGGAAACAACATTAGCAAAAAACTATCCCTGCTCCTCTTTGGATGCCCAGAAGCATCGTAAAGAAGTAATGAGGTACCTGATAATTCAAGAGTAAGGCTGAAATAGTTATGACAGTAAATCAGTTGACAAAAAGAGCTGGATGGGCACTCAGTGAGAATTTCTTCCCACAAAACCAAACTGACAATTTCACAATGTTAAAGAAACGGATCCAGATCTACACAAACATTCAATGGGTCCTTCCTTTGCTGATTGCCCATACAGATTACAACGCTGAAACAGAAAACACAAAAAAGAAAGAAAGAAAATGCATGATAACACCAGGTAAAGGACTGTAAGTGAACACTAATCTGATACTGTTTACAGTTAGCTAGTCTGAATGTCAAGTATTCACATTGTCCGTTTTCACAAATGATTGAAAGTAATAAATCTCAAATAACTAATCTGAAAAAAATAACAGTTTACACAAAAACAATTTAGAAGATTAATTTTGAAATGTAGCAATTGTGTAGTGTTGATGTGACAGATTCTGTTGTTTTTCTTGTTTTGTTGTGTTTCTGGAACATTTTATACCTCACAGCTGGTATTTTTGTGTGTGTAATGTTGCTGACTGACTGTTTTCAGGTCACACGTTGAGAAGATTAAGGTTTGGTTTAGATCAAGAATGACAGTTAGATTGACTCACTTTTTGTGCCAGCACCAAGTGGCCATGAACAAAACTTCTGTGATTGCTTCCATTTTCAGCACTTGTTCTCACCATATTCTTAAGCGGTCAAGAGAGAGGAGATATTTTTTTACTTTTCAAAGTAAGATGTGTTATGATGTAGATTCCAAACCTCAGAGATTAATGTGAATCATTCATATAGGCAACTTTGAATCTGAGTGTGGGTGATGCACAGAGGGATGAAGTCAAGGAGAAATCTACCCACAATATTATTCCTGTCCACATCTTGTTCTTGATTTCCCCTGTGGGCTGATTATACATCAGTGAAGTCTACAGTGGCATCTTAAATGGCAGACCCAGCTCTGAATCAGTACCACCTGAGGATGAGTTGTTAGTGTGCCCTAAGGTTTCTCTCTATGGTACAACTGACATTTATGACACATATTCTTCTGCCACTCACAAATAAAAGCTGGTCAGGACTATTAGCTGATTCCACTACATTTCCAATCCTTCTTGTAAGTGCATATCTATTCTTTTTTTTCACCTATCTTTCCCCCCATCCTCTTCATTACATTTTATCTTTTGTTTGCTTCACCTTGTCTTTTCCGTCATCCTGCTTATCTATCCTCTTCTATCGTTTCCTCTTTTGCTTTCATCTCCTGTGACAATCTGAAACAAAAAAAACCCTCCTCACTGTGGTCGGCTGTGGTTGCAGGGATGGACGGATGCATCTTCTCAGCAAGACAAAGCAAATGTGATAAAATCCAGGCCAGGAGTGAATTACTTTGGCAAAAATAAAAACGTCTGTTTCCCCTGAGCTCGATTGGGTTTTACCAAAGGATTTTTACCCAGGATTTACCCAAGCAATTCAAATACATGCGTTATCTTAGTACCAAGTGTTTTAGTATAGAGAAAATATAGAATTGGGTGAAAATAAACAAATAGCAACTTCTTAGGAGCAATTTGAGGATAGACAAGGACAGAGTGGTCACAGATTGGGCTCTGAAACATATGGAACAACAGAGCTGATTATTCAGTCACTGCGGAGAGGTGGAGATTTGAGCCAGTTCCCAAAAGCACAATGTGAACACAAGATATCAGCAGCTCCCGCCTCATTCTCTATCTCCAATATGCAGCACTGCAGTTTGGTTTGTTTCACTGGGTTCCATCAAATGATGATGGCATTCCTGTGGCACACTCAAGTCATTAGTGGCCCCCAAGCTGCGCCACTCATACTTATGTAAGAGTGTGTATTTGTGCGCTTGTGTTTATGCAGCCAGTAACAATAACTGAGATTACATGGGTGTTCTTATCATCTCTGGATATTACACAGCTAATCAGACACAGCTGCATGCTTTAAGATAATACTCATGTCATCGGTTGTCTAACTGTTTTTGTGAAGTATGATCTAAAATACCTCCTGTTATTATTAGCTAAACTTACAGTGTATTGGCTATAGGGGGCTCTAATGGCATCTTTTTTTTTGCCATATTTATGTTTTCAGTTGTGCAGAATAGCATTAGCATACAAATTGTGTCTTTGTTACATCAGAACAAGAAAGTGACATTTATATCTACAGAGGGTGTAGATCTGTCTTTGCCTTATGTTAGTAACCATATATACATACTCAATACACATTTTACCTGCAATACAACTGAAGCAACTTTCCCATAGGGCAATAAATCTTCACCTCATCAATCAATACCACTGAAATTGTTAGATTATGTGTTGTTGGCAAAAAAATGATGGCAAAAAAAGAGATGACATATTTAATACAGTTGAAGATCTGTTATTTGCCAAAAGTAACAAGGAAGACAAGGACACCGCTACAGCGAACTAAGTGAAGAAAAGACGATTAAATGTAAATCATACAGTTTGAAAACAAGCCAACAGATTACTTACACCACTACTTAAAGAGGAAGGAAATAAGAGTGAAGGCAACAAAATTGTGGGTGTTTTTTTCTTACTACAGACCAAACTGTCTGTGCAAAATCACCCTAAATGAAATTATATGGCATTTAAGTTTAACCAGAATGGTTTTCTTATGTATTGTTACCACTCCGTCAGCTAACAGCAATTAACTTGCTAAGTGTAATATTAAGATCACTGATATGAATAATGGCCACGGCCACAAATGTAAGAAAATCTGCAATGAATCACACAGTCCCTCTACTAATTTGACAACTGCTCAACTTCTAATTTGTAATACTAACATTTCTTATTATCCATTGCTTCAGAAAGAAATAAGGTCAGAAAATGTCTCAACGTCTTCATAAAGTTAACGGTGCACACAACTTTTTGGGTGTGAAGGTGTAAAGACTTAATACCTAATCTAACAAGAAAGAGCAAGAAGCAGCTTGTGAAAGTAAATCAATGATAAAACTCAGCTTTCAACCTCAGCTCTTACAAAAAATGCATGATAAAACACTCGATCCATAATGCTGTTGTGCTGTGTGGCGATGCAAAGGATGAAGATTCAAGCTGATCCAAGTGTCCAAAGTCAAATTCCCACTGCAAGATTTCAAGCCTGATTTTTGAGTTGCAGGCAAATGGCCCAAATCTGAGTCAAATCTCAGGTAGAGACTTGTCAGCATGACAGCAGTAACTGCTTGATAAAAGTCAGGCAGATGAGCTGCTGGTTAAGTCTGGAGAAAAATCTTGCAGTGTGTGAGCCCTGCTGCAGATTCATGTAGTGTGAACTCTCTGTGATTTAAAAACTCCTCATTACAAGAGGAGCATGCCAAAGGGTGTCACAAATACAAAAATCTTGTAGCCTGAACTTGGCTCAAGTTGTAACGAGCAGGTAGATAAGCTGTGATCACATCATGCACTCAAGCTGCAAGCGGCAGGAATATAGGTTAGTAAGTTTGTTGATTTTCTCTTTGACTTTCTTTCCCTCTATCTCTCCTGTCGGTTTCACTGGTGCTGTTATATTCAAAAGGCATGCAGGCTGACAGCTAAACCAAAAAAGGTGCAATGAAACTGAATAACGTGACGAGATGAATGTGCAGATTAACATGAATTTTACACAGATTAATTGGAAAAATATTGCAATGTTTGTTTATGCTTCATTTCATTTATCTAAATTCTTCTTATCTTTTTTGTCCTGCCCTCAATAAGTTTGGTAATGATTATGTCCAACAATAAGTCGCTAAATGTTTGATCAAAACTTCACAACGTGAGATGACTATCTAAAAAAGTTACCAGGAAAACAGTAACTGAAAAACAAAATGGAAAATAAAATCTTTCAGAACTGTGTGCTGCATGAAGCTGTTTGAAGTCTAAACCTGGGCTATAACTTAGAGTTGCAATTTCTTCAGAGATTTAAACTCCTGTGATAAATTTGACCTCAAATCATTCAAAATGTCTGAATATTTTCAAATAATTGTTGGCCAACTTTATTTTTTGCAACAGACAATGCTATAAAAGGTTCCACTGTCTTTAAACTACACCTCACCAAGTCTTTAAGTTAGCAATGGCCTTTTCACAGTTTCAGAGGTAGTTTAAAATACATCTTTTATTAAATATATTTGGTTTATACAATACAGAATTTTTTTTAAGAACTAGAAACTTAAAGACTTACTGAATTGAATAATAATTTTGAATAGCCTTTTAAAAACTGGATTTGCATAAATACATTCCAATGTGTTATATATGAAACACTTCAATTTGTCAGAATGTGTGTGGAAAACTATGTTGCGCAAACAGCAAGTCACCTTCTCTGACGATAAAGGGTTTAAAATAGTAGCTTATGGTACATGGTATATTTTCGAGGGCTGCATTTCATTAAAAAAATTTAAAAGTCAAAATCTTTTCATGTGCTTGGACTTTAATCATTGCTGCTTGCAACTATAATTAGAAATGTAACAATTCAGGTCATTTGAAAGTGTCAGCGTGCCCTTTGGGAAATGTGTATGGCATTCTTTAAAATAACATTTCTAATTGAAAAAAAACCCTCCTCCAAAACTAAGTAACTGACAATAATAGTCTCATTCTTAGCACACACTCACTTGAGAGTGGTCATCTCTGTGAGAGACGGCTGAGTGGCCTTCAGGTAGCTGGCTCGTCTTGCCTGGACCTTGGGCGAGGGTTTTGGACTGCAGTCTGAGTCACCGCTATCTTCCTCTGCCATGGCCTTGATGTAGCTGCCGCTACGCATTCGCCGGCAGGGAATCTCGTCATCCTTCCCAAGTGGAGAGAAACTACTCCAGTCATCCTGAGGTACCTGTAGAGATGAGGTGTGATTAGTTTCAGAACGATTGAGCATCCAGTATCCTCTGCACATGAAAACTCCAAGAGATGCACAGACAGGCAAGATTACAATATTTTCTAAATCTGTGTCTACAGCTAACTTGAAAAGATAGTAATAGTAATAGTAATAGTACAGTATCAATGCAAGGTCTGCCTCGATCGTACCATAAGCTTGACAGTGCCGGTGGCCTTCTTTTTTCTGTCCAGTGACGCAAGCTGCATATCAAATGCAGGGCATTAATTGTTTTGACAAAACGTTGCAGCAATCTGGCCTGTGTCTGCTCTCCTGACTTTTCACACACATTAAAGAAGGTACAAATAAAAGGAGGCAAAGCTATTTCCTCGCACTAATCTAAAAGAGAGGGAGTCAAAGACAGCAGACACTGAGAGAGGTGGGGGGGGACAAAGAGGGTTTTGTTCAGCAGAACCACTGCAGTCCCAATGTGAGTGGCTGTTAGGACACCAGGTCTGAAGTGCAAGAAATGAGATACAGAGCAAGAAAAAAAAAAGTGTGGAAAAATAATTCAATGGACTGCAGTGTATCTAGGAAACCAAGCTGACCTTGATGTCAGGGGAAACTATAGACAGTCTTAGCATCTTGGTCAAAAGTAGGTTTGCAATGACACCAAAAATGGTTAATTGTTGTCACTGAGTAACGGTCAAAGAAATAAAACTGAAGTTGTGCTTTCAATCTTGTTTTTTTTCTCCTTTTTGAAAAACAGCCTCCCAGTAGAATATGGCATGTCAAATATACTGCGACTTGTAGCTGCTGCATGAACACTGTAGGATCCCATCACAGTAGGTGATCCAAACAGCCTCTCTTTATATTCAACTCAAAAAAAAAAAAAAAAAGCCCGAAGGCAATCTTGTCAAGTTCTCACTGAGAGCAAATCTCACTTTCTAGATTAAAAAAAAAGAAAAGAAAAAGAAAAGCAGTTTTAGTCTGGAAGAATTGTAGCGACAACACCCTTTCTTGATTTTCTTGCTTGTTTTCAGGATGTTAAAATGCATGGCCATACAGAACATTCTGCCTTTTACGTTTCCCTCCTCACACTCCCCTGTTGCCCTTGTTTGCTCTCTTATGGTCGTACAGTGAGCACAGGCTTGCACGCATACACTTCCTTGCCTCTATTCTTGCTGCTTCTTCTCTCTTCAAACTGATAATATGCAGTTCACTCCAATGTGAGAAGAAAAACAATAAAATGCAATCTGAGACACTTATATCTTTTCTATAACAGAAAAAGTCAGTCAGTTTGGTTGGCGTATCAGTGTATTTGTGTCCTTTCGTTGTTGTGGGAGTGTGTATTACCACTGAGCTTAGGGACAGAGGCATTTTTCTTTCAGTTTTTTGTCTGCTCAACTCTCTGATCTCGTAGTAGCACTGTATTGACTGACTGACCACCACAAGCACGATCTGAACAGCTAGCTAAATGCAGTTAAATGTGACAATTTTCAATAAACAACAAATTAGGTTTGTGTTTTCTAATCTTTGCTGTGTTGTATACTCTAGAAAGAAAGACTGAGCAATGCTACTTAAATTTTCTGGATTATAGAATGAAAGATTAAAGCATTATTTCTCTTTTACAGTAAATGCTAAGTACTCGTTGTTGCGACCTTAGACATATTGCACAGTCCGTATTCAATGACACACACACACACTTATATGAATGTTTCCATGCATGGGGGAACAAAGACAGATGAGCAGATGCCACGTGAAGTTTAATCAAAATGTTTTATGATTATACAAAGGATAAAAACATTGTAAGACCAATGATCAAGGGAATAACAGTATGGGTTCTGGGGCACTGTATCCTTGATCAAACTCTTTAACTCACACAGACAAATATGGATACATGAAGAAAAACTGAAATATGGAGGAGCAGCTGGCCTCAGATGATATATGAAGGATGACATACAAAAGGTGGGGCTCTTGAAGCAGTCCTACCTGTAGGAAATGGCAAGTGCGTCCCTGCTCAGCTTTCACAAGAGCTTTATCTAGGTTGACTGAAGCCTTCTGGTAGACCTCTCTCGCTCTGCTCACTGTCAGAGTAGAGGACCACGAGCTCTTCTTCAGCTGGACTTGTCCATCAAGCGCACCCATCAGTGGCAGGGCTCCACTGCTGCCACCGGAGCATGTTGAGCACTTCACGTCGTTGTTGCTGCGCGATGTTTTTAGCGACTGGGCGCTAATTGTGTTGTAGGACTCCATGAAATACTGCGACTGTGATTTGTCTGGGTGCCGCCCCATCGTCATGACCCCAGAGGGCATCGCTCCACTGTTGCCCCCTTGCTGATGATGATAGAGACACACTTCCCGATCAAGCGTGTCGTCTGAACTCCAGTAGCCTGATATGGCAGATCGCATCTTAGGCTCAGACTTGGAGCGGTCTTTGCTCTTGCTGCGCTTGCTGTGCTTTAAGGTGCCAGAGCATGATGGAGGATCATCAGGACTGGATTTGCTGCCATTCATCCTCCCGCTTCCTCCTCCACCAGACCCTGAAGGCCCCTCCAGAGAGTGGGACTTGGTGAAAAGCTTTTGGACGGAGTGAACAAGGTGGCGGATTCGACCTGGGCTGTCACTGCGTTGGTGCTCTATCGCGGTGCGCTTATACTGCAGTGTGTGGTAGCCTTCACGTCGCAATGGTGCTTGGCAGTCAAACTGCTCCAGCAAGTTCGAGGGGATGCGGTTGTTGTTGCCTCCACTTCCCTTACTGCTCCCTGTTGGGCCGGTGTAAGGCACAACAGCGCCGCACTCCTCTTTCAGCTCATGATGAGAGCTGTAATGTCTACGAGGAAAGGTGCAGCTGGCCAGGTCAGGATAAGTACTGCACTCAGTCTGGAAGGAGTTCCGCTGGTTGTAGCAGGGGTGGTCAGCCGAATGAGCCTCCCCTGGGTTGAGGAAGTAGGACCGACGATCCGAGTGTCCCAGGGTCATAGAGTCATAAGAGGGGTCACAGGTCACTGTGTGGTGACTGCGGCTGCTGGACAGGCCTTTCATTGTCATCGTGGCCAGGTCAACATGCACATCCAACTGTTGCTGCAAGGAGTCCGCACAGGCCCCAAATCTAGCTCTTCAAACAAAACGCCACCAAGGAGCAAAACAGACAAACAGGAAGAGAGACACAAAAAAATCATTTTAAACTTTACACATTTGCACACACTCAAAGCACTTCTTAATGTTGTCATTGTTTTGCTTGAATTTAAGGGGGATGCTTTTTGGCACACCTCCAAAGATGAGAAAACGTGATGACAGGACACGAACCTCTTCTTCTCTTTCACTCTTATCTTTGTCCTTCAAAACATGAGAGGGAAAATCTCTAAATATAGAAACCACAGGGCATATTGCCCCTGACACCTGAATCTGCTCTCAAGCTACTGTGTACATTTTTGTGTTTGGTCTGGAAGAATTCATTGAAAAAGTGACAGGGGATTAAGAACAGAGGAAAACAATGCAAGAAGGAGTATCAAGAAGAATGCAAATCTATTTCTAGCTCAACTGTTTGCTATATTTGTTCAAGGGCACTGCAATATGAAACATCACAGTAACTAAACAAAAATATTAAAAGAAGCTGGGAATAGGATGCCGAGTTGTAAGCTGTGCTGAGTCTTAATGAAAAAATATAAGCTCACAACAACAGCCCAATGTCTTTGACTTTCAATCCAGTGCTTTTACAGAACAGTGGCGGAACCGATTCAGTAAAAAAAAAGTGCATACTTCTTCTTTACAGGATACCTGTTCAGTGTAGGTGCATACACATCTTCCCAAAAAACAACAAACACAGCAAATGATCCCACTTTCTCTCTATGCCATTATTTCTTCTAGAGGAAAACTAATTACCCAGTAAAACTCTGCAGACAGCTTCTGGGCTGAGAGAGGCAACTGCAAAAAACGACCTTCTTCTCACATGTTGACATGAAAACAATTGCATCTATCAGCGCCCTTAAACTGCTTTCCTTACCCATCTGAGGCTGTGGCTAGCTAGTTGCTGAACCCACAGTTTCCAATGGACCGGAGGTGAAGCTAACGAGACAATAATAAGAGCCCACGCCCCCCTGTGTCGCTCAGTGACAGCAGTGTGGTCGAGCCACAGCGTGCAATTCATTACTGCGATTTATAATGCAATACCAAAAGCCACTGTGGTAGATTAAAGAAAAAGAAGAAAAAAAGGGAAAGCGGGGAGAGAGGAAAGCAACATAACAGAAAACGAGTGAGCCAAATCAAGTGGTCAAATACTCAAGCAGAGGACATAGTGTAGGTCAAATGTGTATTTATGTGCATGAAGTTACATTCATCATTTTCTTGAACTGTAAACCGGGTGCAGGATTAATTGAAAAACTTTTCAATTATTCATGCAATTTCATTGTATGCTCTAAAACGCAGGATTAAATGACTCAGGGGAGAGAATTAAGTTAATATATTAGGCTACTCTTTTATTGTAAGAGGGAAAACGGAAAACATCATGGTCACACCCCACCCCCATCTGCAAAACACCTTCAAGAGCAAACTTACATAAAGAAAACACTACATAATTACAAGAACATACACGGTGTCCACTTCTTGCAGAGCTCTTAAAAGCGGTCTGAGTGCAACTAAAGGTATTCATTGCAGTTGACAGATATCCCTTCTGTTGGCTGCTGAAGCACAGAATGTGACCTAAATAAAAGGCCCTCGCGGTGATCTGCAGCAATGTGTTTGTGACACAGCTGTCTTGCAGTGCTGCACTAAAGCAGAAAAACGGAAGTTGGGTCATGTGAGCTATCTGCCTGGTAGCAACACATACACATAAACACACAAACATGCAAATACAGAGTGTAGCTGACAGGCTGCATGTACATGCTGAATTTTGATGCTGCTAACTTGTATAGCGCAGTTTTTCAACAAGTAGATCTGCTGGTTGTACTGCATCTGTCAGGTGTGGTCTACAGTGATGTGCGGTCATAGACTGCTCTGGCTACGTATTATGATCCATGTCCATCATAGCAGACCAACCCAGTTGGGTGTCTACATGTCTAGTGAAGTTAACCTGCCTTAATGGACATTGACAACTGGACAGACCCCTCCTAAGTTGCGGTGAAATGTTTCTGTAATACTATTAGGCTAACTTTTTTGTAATTGATCTTTCCATGCTGGCAGTTAATGAGCCAATTGCCATGTCCTCACATTCCTTTCATGCACAAGACCAAATTGAATTTATGATAATTAACTTTATTTTCTAGCTTTTAAAGCAGTTCTTAGTATCATTAGCTGTAGCTAGCTGGCTAATTAAACTAAAGTTTGCTGCAGAAGTTAATTGAAGTGTCATCTACCGAATTTGCAATGTTTCAGTTTCTTTTAATACAAAAGCCTGTCAATGGGGTCTTGATAGCTACAGGATATCCATGGACCAATTACTGTACGGGCCTACTGTTATATTAATAGAACTCACTTAAACAAATATTCAAATATTCCCATGCAAAACAAGCATACAGATGAAAAACAAGATACCCCGGCAACTTGTGCCTTTTAGTTTGAATAGGTTCTAAAACCTACAAGATATACATACATTTAAAGTGACTGTATATTAAAACTATAGACATACGAAAAAAAAGGCTGTGAATGATGTACTCAATTAACAAAGATGGTTAAATTTTCTTTGGATGCCTAATTTCTTTCAGCTCTGATTAGATAAAAGTAGAACTTTTTAATCAGCATCTCACACAGAAAGCCAACTAGGATGCAGCCTCACAATGGTAAAATCTATATCTAATGTTTTTTACATCACACTGAGCTTTGCTCACTAACGCAAGTGAATAAATGTGGTATGACAATGCAAAGCAACGTTGACTTATTGCACACCATCTTTAAAGGAAGCGGAAAAATCAATATGTCTTAGTGTAAGATTCTGCTGCTGATAGAATGAAAATCTGCTGTATGGATTGCAGTTCATCTGTCTACTCCATTGACATCAAACTGGCTGAAGGATGCAGGTCACTGGCCATGGAGCTTCTCTGAGGCATGCGAGGCCACACAGCTTGCTTGTCCTTGATTTTCAACCTAAAGGTTGAAAACATTACCAGTCTCCTCAAATGGAAGTTAGAAATCATCTCAGGGGATTCGGCTCATCTTACGTGTGTGTTCCTGCGTTTGTGCAGATTAATTTAAGAGTGCAGCACCTTACTTTCAGCTGATAAGTGAAGTTTTGCCTTTGGTGTGGCAAATAATTTACAGTCTCAGACTCAGGTTTTCAGATATGCCTGTACTGTTGCTGAATTCTGCTCTTACGACATTATGTAGCATTTAAAAATTACATTTGAAAAGCTTGCCGGAAATGCATTTTTCTAGAGACAATATTCCAACAGTTCTTTAAAAAAGATTCACAGATCTTACATGACTGAGTTTCAAAGAGATATCCCATCCAAGCAAACGTGAAATCTCTTGTTATGGTGTTAAAACACTAAAGTATTTAGATGGGATACTGTACTTTCCTTATTTTCCTGTATTTTGGGAGAATGGGCCTTTATAAATTGAGCATATGAAGATATATTAGGAGCAATGGCTGGAATAAACAAGGTAATTAACTTTTCAGAGAAGAAAAATCAGTGTGACAGAAAATGCCTCCTGTACATACTGAACAATAAAGAACATAATAGATCCTCTGCTTGCTGTATGTTCAGATATGTATGTCTGTATGAGCCACTTAGAGAAGCATTCACATCATTTTCAATGAGACTTTCTTGTTCTCATAAATCTATCTCAAACACAGACACAGAGGAGTTGGTGAAGAAATAACAGTGGTAGAGAGGATACTGTCATTTGGAATATCTGAACAGTGACTTTGATAAGAAAAATCCCAGGACAACAATGTTGTGCAACGTTTTAAACACAGTCAGGGGACAAACGGCTGCTGACAGCTTTGTTTCGATGAAATGATGTAATGGTAGCTTTTAAGGATGTCAGGAGAGTCTGGGAACTTTCAACTTTGATGTCCTGCTGTTAAAATGGCTGTTAAATGATTGATGACAATATCACCTGATTTTTCTCACTGGCTGTAGCAAGACAACATAGCAAGGAAAATCTCAAAGCATTGCCTTTGGTTTGTTTGATGCCTTTCATGAAATACATGAATATTGACAAAAGCAATGTGAAACTGATGGAAAAACAATGCTTTCAGCAGGCCTGACACACAGATTTGAATACAAAGATAAAGCGTGGTTTTGCATGATTGTGTTAAATGAGAGTGTTCTTGAGTGACGTTCATAATTTCTGTGGATTTTGAAAAAATGGGAAGTGTGTGCAGCTCTCATTGTGACATTGAACAAACAGTCTTGCAGCAACATTCCCACAACAGATGGCAAAAATTGGAGTCCTAAAACAATGCAGGGTTCAGAAAGGGGCTATAAGGGAGTTAGTGAGGCACGCAAGCAGAATGTGAAGGATAATAAATGTATTGCATGGTCGAATGTTGCATCAGAACAGTTTCAATCTAAATTCAGGCCTTTCTATATGGAGTTTGCATGTTCTTCTCGTGACTTCCCTCCAGGTACTGTGGTTGCCTCAGACAGTTAAAAAACATGCATTGTTTTAATTGGTGATTTTAAATCAATCTTGTGAGTGAGTGTGAGCATGCATGGCTGTTTGTTTTATTTGTCTCTGTGAAGTACTGGTGAGCTGTCCAGGGTTTACCCTGCTTCTCACCAAATGGTAGCTGGGATAAGCTCCAGCTCCCCATGACCTTAAGGCGTTAGGCGCTTTAACTAACTCTGTCCTTACCTGTGTCATGTACAATCATGAGGTATGTTTGAGGTGGTGCTCCCAACACAAATTTTGTCACAGAGCTGTTGGTCTGTTTTCTAAGTTTCTTTTAGGTGTATTTTGCTCTTGCTGTTTGATTTGAAGTTGATTTCCAATTTTTCACCCTCTACTGAAGCACTACATAGCACGTTATGATATGGGGAGGAGAGTTCATAGGAGCTCATAAAAAAAAGAAAAAAAGAAATGAACATGAACTTGTTTATTTTAGTTAGTTCAGAATTTTAAATGATGAACTGTGAACATTACCGAATTCAGACATAATCTGTGTTAGCTGAATTTTGAACTAGTCCTTGTGAAGTGTGAACTTGATCAACCCTGAAGGAAGATAAGGAGGTAGAACATTACTGTGTGACAGGTTACTCAACATGTTTCCATTGCAACTACCATGTAGCCTTTATTCAAAACACTGTATTAAGAAACTGTTGGTAATCTGATCAATAAACCTGACAAATTCATATACACAGCACAGCTTTAAAGCACTTTTTAAAAAACTTTTCATTGACTGATATACTTCGACACTAAATCTTTGTATTGGCTGTATTAATGAAGCAACATGCCTTAATGGATGGCTGGATGTTTGTGGTTTCTACAAGACAAATCCTTTGCCACAATCAAGCTAATTGGGCTGACTGTCAGGGCTCTTTCTGAAGAATGGAGTGACTGTGTTGAGTTACAGACGAGGACCTGCCAAACACATTCCAAAGATAAATTTCTCTGGTGATGAGGCCTGTTTGAGCATGATAAACAAATGAACAAAGGTATTAAATCCAGAGAAAGCCTTGTGTCAAGGAGGCTCTTACTGATTATTTGAAGAACTTTAGAGCCAAAAAAAAAGGATCATAGGAGGAAATTAGCATGGGAGGATAAGATTATTTTGATGTCAGTGACCTGGGCTTTGAAAGTACATCATCTCAGATATATCTTCCTGTAATCCTACCTTTATTCATTTTCATGACAATTATTTACTGACAATCTTTAAAATATTTAATATTACTTGTTTATTCCAAGAAAATCAAAAAGGAACATACCATGAGGAATCTATAGATTATTGCAGTAAAATATATGAAACATGAAAACAGAAATATTGAAAAATATCGCCCCAGTTGTATAAAAATGAATGCACTCATTCAGGAATCGCTTGATCTTTAACAAAAAAAAGATTCCACTGAATGACTCTGACACGAGGCTTTGACTCCATAACAAAAGGCCACGACTCCGCGGACATTGCTTTTTATATGGCTTAAGGTTGAAGCCATCATGATTACAGTGGAAATCCAGGAGAATGATGGCAGCTCAGATCGCTTCTTTTCATTTCACGTTAAAGGTTACATTCACAGTTAGATATGAAAAAGTTATTTCTAAAAGGCAGGCATGTGATCTGTCACAGCAACAATCTCAGGTTTTATTGAATATTAGATCGGCTGGTTGAGCGCTAAAGATGCGAAAATAAAATAAATAAATAAATAAATAAAATTCAAGATACATTACGTCTTTTTGCAAACTTTCCAAAAAATAATTTTTTCAATTTTTTTTTTAACAAAACTTGTCCTTATAAAACTGTCTGGGTCCTGTTTATTTTCCTTCCTTCAGTAAGGATTATCTTTTTTTTTTTTTTTACTATGGCTAGATTTTTTAACAAGTTGATCTAAACCAATGGGATAAAAATACAAGAGATACACACATAAAATCTAATTGATGTTTCCCAAAAGCCATTTTAGAAAATAATAATGCCGTATAGAGAAAATGTCATTTTGAGCCATTCAAACTAATCCATTTCCACAAATCATGATAATGAAGAGTATGAGAGGTTATTATTTTCTTGCTTGTTTCTCTTTTTTCCTTAATAAAGTTCAATAGAGCTATCCATAAAAAGCGGCAAAGGAAATTGGACAGGAGAGGACAGCATCGCCATGGAAACAAATGGATTTTCTGGTAAAAAAAACAATGTGTTTTCACCCCCAGCTAATGAGAACTCATATGTGGCAACTGCTTTGGGATCATATGTGTGGACAGACGCAGAAGTCGTCATTTCTTATGCTTTATATCTTCATATAACCACAGGGCATGCAGGAAAATTGTGAAAAATGACCAAAACCACTCCTATCCATTTAGTAGAAGATAGAAATGTCATCAGTGACAGAGATAGGGATGTTATTTGTATCATTTTCTAAATGTAAAAAATAAAGAAAAAATGTGCAATTTAGACTGCATCAATCTACAGCATCAAAAAAATAAAACTAAAAATAAGGAAATACCTTTGGGAAAAACTGCTGTTCCCCTTTGAGATGCCAAGCACTGAAGCTGCTCTGGTGGCTACTCGTGACAAGTTATTCTACTTGCATTTATTTAATTCTTTTTTTGTTTGTCAGCTATATTTTCAAATTATTCCTCAACTGTTTATAAGTGTACCTATGTGGCATGGAAATGAAGAGCGTCAATGCATTTTTATCACAACTCAAAGTGGGACAAGACCACAGTCATAAATATATTCCGAGCCTGCCAACACACAAGCGAATAAATTATCTGTAAACAGCCTCTGACTGTGTTTGGATAGGCATTTCTATCTGTGCTCATACAGAGTAGTAATGTTACATTCTCTCTTAAGAGCCATAAAATCAGGGCCATATTATTCTGGCCTATGTGCAGGAGAGCGATGCAGTGCTGCAACGGTGATAACTAAATCAACTCTGGAGAGCCTGTGTGTGTGAGCATCTCTGTGCATACGATACATAGCACATTGTGTCCTCATCTATCAACTGCGGCCATGACCCACATGAGAAAAAGTTCCTCATTCTGATAATGTCAGTGTGAGGCTTCCTCCGTTTGGCATTTCTGTTGTGTTCATACACTTGCAGCTGATAATAAGTGTAACTTAGTTATGAGCCCCACCGCCAGTCATGCAGCTTCTTGAGAGCATCACAAATAAAATGAGCACAATTAAAATTGACCAAACAAATTGTGTGGATATTCAGCTGCCTCTCTGTCTTGTTACTGTTACTTTTAATTCACACCTCACCTATTCAAAATGAGAGACATGATGTGATATTACGTGACTTGCAAACACACAGTCACTGCAGTAAAAATCATGTTATGCGCATGCTCTTTGATTGTACAGTATGCACAGTATAATCACTGGCCACTGTCAGGCAGCATTAGCATCAGACTATGGCCAGAGGCAGTCAGTGTCAGGTGATTTCAAGTAACTGGCTCTACAGTTAATTACATGTCAGGAAACAGAGCAGATCATAAGTGCACACAGCTAATGTGTTAATATGCTTTTAGCTAATGTAGTCTAAATACCTACTAAATGCCCTTTGCTGTACAATAAAAAACTACTTTTATTAAACAGAATGTGCAGCGTAAACATTGTATTGATAATGTGCCAGTAAGGACCAATACAAATAGAGATTAGGTATCTACATCACTGGTCTCTAGACATGCCTTGAATGCCTGAATCGGTGGCCCCTGAGCGGCAAAACATTCAACATGGCTGCCATTGCGACTCATAAGATTGGAGAGCATTACAAATAAATATAAACTTAAATTAAAGGCTGTTAGTCTCTGGGTATCTGTGAACCACAGACATTAACATCAGGTCATACACTGGGTATCCTGATGTCTGTTCTATGCAAGGGAAATTCACAAAGCTTGAAAGCAATAAAAAACTTGAATGCCTGGTCAAACTAAAAGGGATTTGTCAGCTAAATTAAAATGGGAAAGTCCCAAATCAACATTCTGGTTGCATGAGGAGAGGTTCGTACCAACATATTTAATTTTATTCATTTATTTAATTTGTAATGAAAACCATGAGCCTGGATGAAATTTTAATGTAGAATCCACTTTGCAGCCTTTATTACATGTGAGCTCAGTCATAACTTTAGACAGTTAAAATGTTTTGGAGGCTTTGTTGTGGTGTCTAATAAGCTTTTTCCAATTACCCTCTCAATTTATAACATAAGGAGAACATCTGTTTTATAAACTAGGGGATCAGGATTGCAAAAGCAGGTTACAAACGTGATTTAACCTTTCATAAAAACGCCAGTGATACTTAATTTGAGCATATTTGGAGCAAACTTTAAACATTAGGTCACTTTCTGTACAAATATCCCTTGAGGAATAGGCCTGCTATTGTTCCTCTGAAGTTGTGAAGGCTAGTTAACATCTAACCCTAATCCAAAATGTAGACCAAAATAAGCACTGTTACACATGTTTTTTCCAGCAAATGCAAAATCCTTGATGCAGTGTCAGGGACTATAAATGGTAAGAATGCAAAATAGCTCGTCATGGTTAGTAATAATATTGTACAAAAATAGATTTTACTTAGAAATCTAACATAACGGACACCAAGTATCCACTGCAAATCCACATGTCCAACCCTGGTTGTCAGTGGCAGATATCCATTTGGCTCTCTTCTTTACTTTTTAGAATTTTGCAAAAAAAAAAGTAAAGCCATCTTCTGTCTGAATATTCTGCTACAGCTGATTGCACAACAGCTGTTCACCATTTTAGATGCTTTTTCTGTGTTTTCCAGCAGGTCAAACAGTCCTCGGCAACTGAGCCAGCAGTCTTTTTGCACTAAGTGACAAAAACCACTTGCTTCAACAAAATGAAATAAAAAAAACTACATAAACACATGTTTAAGTGCTTCTTTTGGACAGCAACTACAGATGATGAAATAATAATAGACAGCTGTTTTGATGCGATTATACATCTACTCCTGCTCTCCAAAGCTGTGCGCCTAACTTGTTAGGGCAGAGGTCACAGACTAGTAATGGGAGGTATTTGGGTGAAAACATAAGAGAAAGCTTGATGACTTGTCTCTACTTTACTGTGGGGGGCTTGTCACATCGAGAACATCTCAACAGCCGCTTGATAGATCTGGGAGTGATATCCACCATAGCAGGAGGGAGTGGGGGAGGGTTGGGTCTAACTCACTGTCTTCTCGCATAAGTGCTGGTGGAAGCATATCTATTACGACATGCACAAGGCAAGCAATCACAAATACAGATACAGCCCCATGGACATACACACTGGACACACACAGAGGTTGGGATGCATTATTCCAGCCCTCACTGCACACTTTGGAGATTTGATCCTAAACCAGACGAGCTGCCTGCACAGAGAACAGGTGTCAGACCAGACGATTGCTGAGGGCCCATGGTTAGTAGCGAGCTCCCAGCAGATTGCTCATCAGAAGTTGGCAACACCGAGAGGGCATGCAAATTCCTAACTTAATAGAGTCTAGGGATTATGTCATCAAAATGGACGTTATGTCTCCTGTCAACCTAAGCTCAGCCAAAGTCTATCAAAGACTGAAGACTGATGTCCTAAGGTGCTAACATTTAATGCCATTCAGTGCAGACACTCAGAAACATTTCTGATAAATGTCATCTTTGAAAAGAGAGAAAACTAACTCAAAGACACGAAAGAGAAATGAAGTCATCTCTGAGTCATCTATCTCAGAATAAAATAAGGCAATATTCTAACAGTAAAATGAATAATACTTAACATGTAATTTGATCACCCAAGCTTAATTAAATGTATATATTTCTGTGTAAAAGATTTCTCTGCAATAACAAAATATTGATTACTCAGGGTCATTCCTGTTTAAACAATCTTCATTCAGAAACATTTAGTAAGTTCTGCTCTTTCATGGTAAAACAGAGAAGATTCACACTTAACAGCCTAAACTGGAGTCAAATATTTGCCGCAGGGTCTAAAGCAGTGGGTAAAAGTTATATTTTCCACTCAAAATTCTAGCAACCGTCTAGTAAGAGGAAACACCATATGTGTGAGTTGAATATCATTCATTTTCATGGATATTTGAACTGTAAAATCCTCCTGCCCATAACTGAAAGCAGTTAAGTGTTTGAATTTGAAACGAAGCACTGAGTCTAAAATGTCATTTACAGTTTAGGGTTTTATGAGCAACCAAATGAACTGTGAAATGTGCAGCTCATTGAGCAAGTTAAATTAGCTTCCCATTTAATAATTTGTTCAGGTACCCACAGATAACAGATTCCAATTTACTGGTATACTGAGGCGACACACATTACATTTAAGAACAATAACTTTTTGCTTATTAGATGGTATCATGGGCATTGCTCAAGATGAGAACCAAAGTCGAGGGGTCCCAATGCAGAACAGAGATATAATCTTAAATTAGACTTTGAAAGGTAGAGAAGAAAGGCTTTAATTGAAGTGTCATTATGAATTACTGAACTGCGGATGTTTGAAGATAAAACATTTTTAGCGTTGCCAAGTGCTCTATCTAAAATAGACCTCATTAATGTCCTAATAAAAAAGCAAGAGTTGTTAAAAGCTTGAAAACATTAGAAATACTACATCTTAAATGTTGTTTATCATACTTTTTGTATTCCTATGCACTAAGCTATTGTTTTAGTAGTTCTATAAGACACCGTCGGCTGCAGAATCTGCATCATACACTGAAGCCTACTTATACCAATGTGTATTTTCAACCTCTTTGTGCCATGCAGCAAAGAATAATCAGAACAACTTGCACCAAGGCTACTTTGCTAGACAAATGGATTGCTTACAAGCTAACTTCTGTAGATTATTTATCTATGCTTTTTAAATCTTAGTCTAAGTATTTGAGTGAATGTAGCATGACGTGACAATCCCACACATCCAAGCTGCCAGTAGTCTATGTATATCAATATGAATGTCCAATCATTTGTCCTTCTGCCATATCTACAACCCTTTTCTGTTATTTGATGATTCATTAAGCTTTTCTCATTTCCTGACCACTAAGTATCTGTTGTGTTCTGCTGTAGTAGCCAGCATCAGTGGCGTGGCTCTCCTGCCACTAGCGAACAGTTATTTAATCTCATAGTCTCTAATTGCATACTTGTTTGGTCCCTAATCTCCATTAACACACACTACGGAAAACTGCTCGGTGCTGGAAACCAAAAATGTGGCTTCAACAGTGTAACATAAAGATTTTAGCTGAAACAGAAAAAAATACTAATACAGACATTACAATTAAAAACTGCACAAAAGGAATTCTGTGACACAGCATCAACTTTCAGTTTACCCACACTCTGCATACCCTTCCCTCTGATACACACTGGCTTAGAATTTGTTTGTAAAAGAACATTGCTTTTTTTCAAATAGCCTTCAGTGATGACTCAAGCCAAAGCAATGATATGTTTTCAAATGGTAAGCTGCACTTTCTGGAAATCCAGCTTTCTGGCAGAAGCCTTTGGCCTTAAGGTTCATGGTTGGCTTGCATAGAAAAGCTGCGCAAGAGATGGGATCCCATATGAAATAATACATTATCTAGTCAATGCAGATTCATAGTTTCCTTTTTAATGTAGCTGCAGCAGATGAAATATTATGAACACACAGATTTAATTGGAAGTATCTTTTTCTGAAGATTGTCCTGGATTCAGATCCTTTCATTTTCAAATTTCAATCATACACATATATGTATACAGATATACATACATATGTATATATATTTATATCTACATAGATATATATACATATATGTGCTGTATATATTAGGATGTCGAAATCCTGTAACCAAACTGGAAGCCACAAGAGAGAAGCCTGAAAAAGAAAAACTCTGCCTCCTATTCCAGTCTTGGAAATTCAGGGAATAACCAGCACTCTGAGACTAAAGGGTTCTTGTGGGGTAATATAAAATGATTAGATCTGTAAGGTAGTGGGGAGCTTGGCCATTAAGTGTTTTATATGTGATAAGAAACTATCTTAAATTCAATCCTAAATTTAATAGAGAGCCAACAAAGAGAGTCTAAGATAGGAGAAACTTAATTTATCTGGGCGATACCAGTCAGTATATTGCATCAACTGAAATATTTTAAAGGACTCGATGGACACCAAGCTCAATTGGTATTACAAAAGCTAGTACATACAAGTCATCAACTGGGGAAGCTTCATGACATCTGTTAGGCTATTTATTTTATTTATGGATAAACTGTTTATTGATTAAAGAGCATTTAATTGCTTAAAACATGTCAAATACTGTTTTATTCTCCAGCAGTTTACAGTATTTTCATATGTATAGAGTGATAAGCACCAACATACAAAACTAATCCTTTAATCGATTCTAATAAGTGAGGAAGACAAAAACAGAATTTTGAAGCCGTCACTGTCCAACATTCAGATTTATGTAAAAAAAAAATTTATGCAAATGTTTGGTTTTACAGAAAATTTCTGAACTGTACATTTAAACCTTTATAAAACAAAATGAGTTCAAATGTTGCACTATTCTCACTTTAATGTTTATAAGCTATATAACAAACAGAGAGCAGATACAATATATCTCATACAAACGGACTGCTATTTTTTCATATTTAAGTCTAGTCTTTTCTTTTTGTGTCTCAGTTCCTCCCACCTGATATGAGAGCAACAGGCACTAATAAAGCTGCTTCACAGCTGTCATTTTATACCATCAATTAAATATGATGGGCGGCACAGCTGCATCATTTGTCCATTGTCATCTTACAGCATGCTGCTGTATTTTGCAATGCTCATGACAGCTTACAATATTTACTTTTCAATACAATGTACAAAACAAAATCATGTTTAGCTCATTTTTATGAGTCACAGGTGGAGTTTCATTGTACACCGTTGACCAATCAGATCAACCAGGTTGATGCAGTCTTACTCAACACAGCAGAATTGATCACAATTCAGCAAAAATAAACAGATAAATCGATAAAAGTGCTGTCTAAATTGTCCCACTGCATGCTTTTCTTTACAGTAATTAGTTATAACTAATTATAGATTGGACAGTTAGTCTCTACTCTCAGTTCTAGTCTCTGTCTGCTTATAAAGCATTATTTTCAACTGTTTCATCCACCGCAGTTTGTTCACCACAATTCAGAATGCTTCTGACACTGATCAAACTTTTTTACAGCAAACTGATATTTTAACAAAAGGATGCAACGATAAGAACTGACTGAGTTTGGGTTGTGCTGCAGCTTTGCACCTCTTACCCTGCATGGGTGATGTAGATGAAGTCTCAAGGTGAGATGATAAAATGTGTTTTTTTTATTGAGTTGGTAACTATGCTGTTCCAGTGGTACAATTAAACTTTCCTGAGTAAGAAGACAGCCAGAAAACTGTCAGAATTGATCTTTTTTTAAAATTTTTTAATAGCACAAATAAGTAACATAATGAAGTGTGGACTTTGAATATAAATACATTTTCCAAACTTTAAATAACATTAAATTTCACTTAATTTTACTGCATTGAGAGCACATTTTTCCCATCTTCATTTTCTCCATTAAACTGAATACTGAACATTTTAAATTCATTAAATTTCCAAAACTGAAATGTCTTTCAACACTCTTGATTTAATCATTTGCAAAAGGTCTTCTGTCAAGCTCCACATGCTTTAAACATCTGGATTTGGGTACTTTTTCTTATTCTTTCCAGCAGATTGCATAGAAAGTGACTGCAGAAACTACAGTCCTCAAGTCATATGTCACATACAACTGGGTGTAAGGTCAGCCCTTTGCATCCTTTGTGCCATTGCTCTGTCTTTTTGCTTTCGTGTTTTTAGAAACAAAATGTAACATCACTGAGCTGCTTTATGTGGCTATTATTGGCAAATAAAAGCAGCATAACAACAATTATGTTGCTACCAATGAGTTTGTGTCCTCGAAAAATCTACGGCCTTCTGTTTGTTGTCTGCACAACATTGCAAGAGTGCTAAAGCTTATGCCTGGCAGAGAAAACATGTTGGGCACTTTTACTTGCCATTAAGCATTTAGATGCACTTTTTAACTGTTAATCTCAACACTGCCATCTGCTCCGTCACCAGTTATCATTACACAAACAAGAAAAATATTTTTCATTCCGGGAGCCTCAGAGAACATTTTTTTCACTCTTATCTCTTCGTTTCATTTCTGTATCTTTTCATCATCCCTCTTTTCCTTACAACTCACCCCCGGTGTCATTCTCTACGCTGCCTTTGTGTCTCTCTGTCTCATTTCGGCTGCCACTGATGGTAGCCAGTCAACCTTGACAGATGTGTTTCAACTAAGGGCGCACTATAAGGTTATAACTGCTCACAGAAGGATGCACACAAAAGGTCAGAGGTGAATTATGAGTGTGCAGACTTAACAAATTTGACATTATATATGTCATTGTACTTCTTCACATTGCTGTACCGCTGCACAGCCTATGTTGCAGGTGATCCGTGACAGAGTGTAACTTACCTTCTTTATGGTTTCATCTTCGGCATCTTTTCTCTCCTGTGCTCAATTCCACACTCATAATCGCCTGGGCGCGCTCATTTCTCCACCTTGAATTGAATAGAAATGGAGTCAGTGGTTAAGAATTCAGCAAACACATCAAAACACTCCTATGATGCCCTTGTGGGTAACATGCTGGTCCATGTGCCATGTGCTCATGCTGTGTTGTTGCTCTCTGCTCTTTTTGTATACTCATTCCAGGCTGCAGTGTGTTTCATTTCAGCTGAAATGCTGGGGAACAGTTCAGAGCACAATTCTTCAAAAGTCAAATTTCTAAAACAATCTCTGTTGACCCAATAAGAAAACCTAATTCTTCATTGATCTGAACTATACATATTCAGAATGCATGTACAGAATCCACTAAGCCCTGTTTTGTTTGGCTGTAAAAATCAGAGAACCAACATGTTCGTTTTGATAATAAACCCTGTCTTCTGGATCTTCTGGGAAGCTACAAACAGAATGAAAGAAGGGAGGGGATGTGCAGAATTCATTTTAAGCCTATTTGTACTGAGTAAAATCTAGTGTATCAAGTCCTTGAGGTGTTTTGGGAAAGAGTGAAATCATTCTTTGTCTCACTGCGATGATTCGTTACAGCAGAAAAGCTGAGAGCAGATCACCTTCATCCTTCTACTACTTCCTAAAGCTTATATATGTGGCCTGTCATTTAAATTTTTTTTCCTCCCACAAATACAGCTTATGTAAGACAAATTGAGCTCTGAGATGTATCTCGTGAGACCGAACCAGATTGATTATTATTCTCTTTGCAGATTAGGTTTCTCGAAAGCATCCATTTTCTAGAATTTTAAAAAGGTGATGAGGGGATGGTGGCAGATAGTTCAATGTGGGGGCACAGAACAGATGGTGGTCTGTCCAACTCGCGCCAGGTGGAGCTGGGTTGGACCAGGTTTTACAAACACATACACAATCACTCAGGTCAGATGGAGGGCACCAATTCTCTAGGGGCCTTCAAGTCATTTTCATATGACAAGGATGCCAGGATACATTAAAAAGTGTACGGCAAATATATATATTCATGTATTTGTATACAAAGAGACACTATGATATCAAATATAATTTTGGGTTCCAGAACTTGCAAATTATGTCAAAGATAACATATCACAATTATACATTTGTTGAGAAGCTCTAATTTTGAATTCTAGCAACGCCAGCAAAAAACCTTATAGAGCAAAGCTGTATGGAAAACTTAAAATCATTCACTATAATCTTTCATTTCTTAGCCTTTGAACTTGAGAAATGTTGCCCATGTATCCATCAAATATATATATATTAAAAAAATCATTATTCATGTTTCCTTGAAAAAGATTACATTCAGGTTGTAGTAAGGACGCGGCCAACAAAAGAAAGGAACATCTCACAATTAATTAGGTAATTAAAAAGGTAAACTGCTATTGGATGTAGACATTTTTGTTGCTTAAAATGTTAAGGAATTACATAATATATATAATAATATACATAATATGATTAACATATGCAGAAAACCTGGAGAAATATCTGTATGCAAAGAACAAGGTTGAAAAATAGTATAGAATAGCAGTGATGTGTTAGCAGACATGGTTCTGCAGTGAAAATGACTGCAGTGCCTCAGAAACACTTCTAAAGACGTCCTCAAGCAACAGTTCAGAATTTTTTTTTTTTTTTTAAATCTTCAACTGGCATATTCAACTGGTAACTCACAGGATGGTGTTCAAGTCAGGTACAACACACTGGTAAACATGTGCCTGTCTCAGCTTTTTTTTAAAAATCTGTTGCTGCAGGCAAAAAAAAAGCAACATTTATTCATTTAAACATTTAGAATTTTGCTTTTGTCAACCCTTCAGTTAAATATAAGGAAAATGCTCATTACTGCATTCTGCTTTTAATTGACATTTTACACAATGTAATCACTGTTTTGTTGCAAAGCTTACACTCTGATGTGTGTTAGATGTTTCTTTTAGCAATTCACTAGATGTTTAAAAACCCTTAACCCCCTTAACCCCGTAATCCCTTATAATTGATCAAAATTAGAGTCTGTCTGAGATTTGTTGTTTTATAATGAGAGAGAATTAGATGGAAACCTTTTTCAAGACCACTCAAACTGCAGATAGGAGATCGTGCACTTTCTGGGGAAAATGTTTACGAAATGAACCTTTTACGTCATGCTGTAAAACTGTCCCGTTTGAATATTGTGGAATCATATCTTACATGTAATATTGTATTGTAAATATTATCAGCAGTGATAACATCATCTTCATGTGAGACACTTAAAGTTAAAATGAAAAGAAATCACACCGACTTGAGTAACACATGAAATTTAGCAGTCCAGGTGCTCTCTCCTCTCTGTCAATCATATCACCTCTTCAGGGGAAGAATTTCAATTTCACACTCGGCTGGGGTGCAAAACACAAACACACCACTTAAACACAGGTACAGGAACAGAGATGGGAGGCGGGCTGGGTTGTTAAACGGATGAACATATGTATTCATGAGTGCAGAAACAACCAAGGGAAAAACATAAATAAATCAGACCCATTGTTGTCTAATACAGCTCTTTAGGTAACAATGTCACTGCTCTCAGTCAAAGTAAGCACTAAAAGATTTCCTTACAAAAAAGGAAATCTTGTTCTCCTTTTTCATATCCTTCAAATTTTATTTTTTATTTGACCTGGACTTGTCCTGTCAACCGCAGCTCTGCATCTAATTAATTAACTTCACTCTAAATAATTCACCCCTTCCCAGTGAATAATAAAAAAAGCAGAAATGACTGTGACCTTTCCAAAATATGAGAGGCTTAGGATCGCGGTGCATTTTAAAAGATAGGCATGAGATGGCAAAAAGAAATCTAAGCAGAAACACAGAAGGGAAAAAATGAGAGAATGTGAACTGAGCAAGTAAGAGAAAACTTTTTCCCTGTCAGAACGAACCTTCTTATGCTGAAATGTGATACCGAAATAGCCTGCTCCGTATTCATGAATCTATTAAAGCACAATCAATGAGGTGAGTGATACTTAAAAGATTAGGCTGACTTTGACCCAAGCACTGGCGAGGAGGAGGAGAGGGAGGGGAAGCATTCTGCGGAGCCTGGGCCAGAGGAGATGGCGATTTAGAGTATCTGGGTATCCTTTGAAGTTTCAGCAGATGAGGCTGGGCTGTGGATCAGCCTGCGGCCTTACTGCATTAACCCCCCGAGCCCAGCTATGCTTGCACTGAGTCAGCATCAGCACCAGCTGGCTGCCTGCCTGGCCAGCAAGATGCATAATCTCCACACTAGTGTAGCACAGATCTATTATACAGAACCATTATTCAAACTTCAGCAGTGATTACCTTCATGCTTTATTACATTTTCACAGCAGCATGACTTCATACCAGTCAGTAGCAGATCTGGTGTTGGTGCTTATTTTGGACAAAAATTGAATTTGTGGAGCAAGACTTCATAACATCAACTCAGAAGTTATTGTGTGATCTCTTATCTGCCAGCAGACGGCACAAAGAAACACACACAATCAAAATCAGTAGACTGAAAGTCACACTCACACAGATGCACATACACACAAATAAACAGATTGTTTGTGCATTTTTGCCTGATTGTTTGAGGCATGCAGACACACTGGTGATGGATAGAGGTGAATCACGTGAGAAAGAGGATTAGAGGGGCTGTGAAAAGCTGAGAATTATTGACAGGAAAAAGGAGGATTTAGATTTAGCTTTGCCAGTCCACTGAACGTCTAACCTCTCCCCTCTCCCTTCCATGCACACACACTTACATATAAACAAGTGATGACTCAGACCGTCTCAAGCCACTTTTAACTGACAACTCTTCAGAAAACTACGACATAGCAGTTCCTTGCTCTGACCGGACTTTTATATTGGGCTTACTTCAACAATCCAAACCATGCAAATTATGTTGCATATCTCAAAATGCTGAAGACTGTGCTGGTGCAATATTACTAGATTACTAGAAGAAAAAAAGGCATGAACACAGTGAAATATGCAAACTTTTAGGTTAAAATGAATCTGCAGAAAAAAAACCCCACTAATCCGATTTTTTTAAAAAAAACAACCAAATCTCTGTGTGATTAAAATAATTCCAGATTTTGAAAAATACTGGAGGTGATTAAACTACTCATCTGTTGCCGCAATCTGTCTTTTTTTCCCCCTGTTCCACAGAAAACATTCAATATACACACATATATATATATATATATATATATATATATATATATATATATTAAAGCATATATGTCTTGTGAAACAGAGGCATGTAAGCATTGGTTTGCTTGGCTGCGTAAGGAGTTCTTACAAGGACACTGAGATGCGAACAGTATTTGCAATTGAAATGAGGGGTGTGAATCATAGGCAAGAGGGAGGGCTGATGGCACCCCACCTGGTTGCTTAGACTTCCAAAGGGCACACTTAATGAATTCTCAGTGCTGCAATGTGAGAAACAAACACTGATGACAAGTAGTCATTTATTAAAAAGCAGGTGTTTGGCGGTGTACGTGTGCATGTACTGTATTCATGCATTGGTTGATGCAAGTGACACATATTTAAATATTTCAGTGATTTTCTTTTTTATTATTGTAAAACAAAGCAAAAAATAAATAAATTGTGACTTTGTCTGTTTGCGCTCTGAGATGCAAGCTTTGTTAATTTGAGCTTTTTTCCCCTTATCTTTGAGTAAAGACAGGATATTTTATGATGAAGCTAAAAGTATGGTATGAAAAATGCAAATAATAAATAACAAATGGCATCAAACCCAATATAGTTAATGTTTTGCCTCTTCAACTTAATTTAACGTGTCATTATACATCCACTCCTGTATTTCAAGCCTGCAATTCATAATAAAATTTATTTTGTTCTAATGAATAAACAGAAAATTTAAGTTGTTTGATTCTTCCACATTCCAGTGTGAAATGCTAATATTTTACCAAAATATGATTTTGTACTGCTGCTTTGTAATTAGACATGTGGTTCTAATTTTTTTTATTTTTATTTTGTCACTAGTGAAATAGGTCCAATTAAAAAAGTGGACATATGACGACTCTCTCCATGTATGATGCTAAGGACATGCTGAATGCACTGTCTACCCTGTGTGCTGATCAGAAATGCCTGTCTAACGTTTAAAAGAAAGAAAGATGGTGTGTAATGTAAGCACTATAATCGGGCTCCTTCATTGATATGTGATAGCAAACCTTTGCAGAGTGCAGGAGAAGCACAATGAAGGTATAAAAAAAACAAAGGTGATGCTTTCTGTCATCATCTTTCTTTGCAAATTTGTATCTCTGACATCGTTTTCAGTTTATATTAGATCAGATAATGGGTGACACTATAAAATACATAAGAATGGCAGTCAAAATAATCAGATATAAGCTGAAAACCTGGCAGGGAGGGTGATGGCCTGTACTGCGAATGCAGAGGAAGAATAATGGAGACATATGGCGCATTATTCCTGACTGTGTGACTGTTACTGAGCCTGGAAGTGAAATGAATACCAATGTGACCAATGCGCAACACAAGAATCGTTCTATACAATTCTTACACAACTAGACTGGCAAAGCGATATTACCGCAAAATGTTGAATCAGACAGAAAAAAAAACTGAGCACCTGTCAGATTTGTAAACCTTTACATTTCTTTTGACAACTCTGATTGAATAAAGAAATTCAAGAAATCTTTCTATATCTTTAATATGCAGTCAGTTTTCCTATATATGAGCTCTGTCACAGTGAGATTACCCTCCTAGAAATCCTCACCTGTAGCAAGACCCTAAACTTCAAATAAAGTCTTGCCAGTGAGTGGATGACACATCCCCAATGTATGTACTACACTTACCCACATGATCTGTGAGGGTTTATTCGTTTTGTAAAAGCCAAGGTATACACTAATCTGAACTTCAAAGCAATAAAACATAGCATTTCCACATATCCCTGAAACAGAAAATAGAACAGTCTTATAAACTGAACCCAACAGAGATAGTTGCCTTCAAGGTCTGAGCTTTGAGAGGCAGAGGCTGAGTGCACTGTTAAAAAACAGTCTTGTCATAGCTCCAGTCCATCTCCATTTCTGTCTGCCTTGGCATTCATAACTGTCTCCCTTATCTTCTCTCCACTGCTCTCTCTTCAAGCATATTGCTCTCAAAACTGTATTTGTGATATTTTTCTCCCCCATTCACTTCCACTCTTTTGTTTCCTCTCATACCTAATCGGTTTTCCTTCATGTCCTCACTTTATTTCCCCTAAAGACAATCTCTCCCACACTTTTCCTTGCTCCTTCTCTGACTCTGTTGCTCCCTTGTGCTCAGTGATCATAGGAGCAATGATCTAACAGAACATTTTTGGTAACAGGAGGCCAATTTTCTGGACTTGGCAGAGCATCAGCGTTGCTATACTGCAACAGCACAGTGCTTTGATAATAACAGCAAGATATCTGATTAACAAAGAGTAGCATGTGTGCTGCAGCAGCAGATCCAACTATAGTCCAGGCCAGTGATTTCATGCAAATTTGCAAAGCTTGCCATGGGCTCTAAATGATTGGCAAAAGCTGGGGAGAGGGGAGCATGCAAATACTAGTTCGACAGAGGGGTGTGCTTAGTGATAAAGTGGAAACACAAGCTTGGGAGTCCAATCAGGCCGAATCAATGTGAACTAATCCTGTGGCAATTAACAAACTGTGGTTCAATGCACAGGACATCATTTAATTTCTTTTTGAGTTCTTGTTGTGAAAGGACTGATTGAAACCTCTGGACACATGACAGCAGAGAGAAAGTACACAGTTGAAAGGGCTTTTCTTCTTGTCCCTACAGACACATCTCAGAGAATTTAGAACTCCGCAAGCTGTGGGTCATACATTAAGTGTTTATATCTGCCCTGTGGTGCAATAGAGAGCTGAGCTTTGAAGAAATGAGAGATACGATCCAGTGGTGAGGAGAAGGGTGATGATGAGTGAGATGGTGGCAGTATCATGATTCTTTTTCCTCACCCTGATTAGCCTCTTTGTCATCTCTTCTTTATTCTCTCTCTGAAATTCTCCGCCTTTGTCCCCTTCTCATTAAAAACCTTTTACTGCATATTAAGAAATCTGTGCACAAACCGATTCTCTGCTCCACTGTCACAAGGACAGTACAAAAAAAAACATTTCTCATGTAGAGACAAGATCCTTTGCTAAGGCTGGATGTTTAGCTGAAATACTGGGCCCAGTAACAGCTGCTTAAGTTTTAAATTGTTGGTTTTTCTGACAATAATCAATGTGAGCAAACGTAAGCAGCAAGAGTCATTATGGAAAAATCCACTGTCCTCTTTATGCACTAACATTTGGGAAATTTTTTTTAAAAAACTGCATGTACTTTAGAAAATTGACCTTTTCAGTAAACAGTAAACTGTTGTGTGACTCATTATCTTTCTAATCTTAATTACCAAACTTTGTAATCTCATCATAAATTCAGTGCAAGTTCACCCTATAACGTTACCTTCACCATGTCCAGATAGATCTACAGTATAAACTGTAGGGTATAATTATGTGACAATATGACACTCAAAAAGGAAACTCATTTTCCACAATCTATGTACAAGGGAAGTCTGAGAGACTTTTTGCTCGTAAATGGCCAGTAAATTCCTGTTAGTGTTAATTATGAAATGAAGAGCAAGAAAAGAATACAGAGAAGGAAGATTTGTTTGCAAAAACAAAAGCAACAGACACGAGAGGAGAGGCAGTTTATAAAAACTGAAAAAGTAGCCGTGATAATCAGCTCAGCGGAATTAATTTATAACTGCACTAAGGCCATAGGCTGTCCTTAGGACAAAGATCAGATTAGCATTCTCACAGCTCTTTCTACAAGGACCCCCCAAGCCAGTATTCCTGCCCTTTTACTGATAGATTACGACCCAGACAAGGAACATCTACTCCCCTCTGCTCAGGGAGGATGTGGAGGAAGGGTCACAGTTCTGCCAAGAGCCTAGAAATAGTGTCATACCTTCAGAAGGGAGTAATAACGATAATTCATAGGTCAGAGGCACAGAAGTGCTTCCACACCAGTGTTGCGTGTGCCGAAAGCACTTATATAGCATTAAAGTTCAAGAAAGGATGGATTACACTTTTAAAAAGTCATGAAAATGAAAAATCATACTTCAGGTTTTAATTTTAGAGCAGTTGTACTCCCCCAAAATGCATCCCAACTGGTCTCACTTATTTACAAATAGAGTCATTCTAGTCATCTGTAACAATTCCACCTTTTTTCATTTTGACAATATATAAAAAATCTAAAGGGCAATGCCAATTTTTTAAAGTAACGTACAAACCTATGGCAGGAATAACAATTTATCAACTGAACAGCTTGTTTGAATTTATATACAGCTAATATATTTAAAGCCTTACTAGAGCACAAGGAAACCCAAGTCTTTTCTGCTGTATTTCTTTCCTTTTACTTCCCCTTGCAGCTGAGAGATAGAATGGTTGTTTTCATAACAACAGCAAAAACCTGTGATTTCTTAAAACTTCTTGCATAACTGCAACATCTGCTTCAGAGGCAAAAATTTACTTGTAATTTTGACAGCATGATTTCTTAACCAGAAATGGTTTTAAGGTTATATAACTGAACTGTTCTGTTTAAACTGACCAGCTGACAGGGGGAAAAACAGCAGACAGATAAGTCTTATAAAAACCTGCCGATCTGTAGGAGGCTGAGATCCCGTTTCTGAGCCAGAAAGTGCGCTGAGCTCGATCTGTAGAGTGAGGCAGCAAGCAGAACCCACCACAACACATACTGTTAAACCCAAGCAGAGGGAGAAAGAACGAACCTCGTGCCGTCCACAGCAAGTGGGACAGAATGAGCATCAAGATTGTCACTTGGATGAGTTACTACTGAGAGACAGCTGCATTGCACTGCTCAGAGGACCAACAATCGAGCAAACAGATTTGACAAAAAATGGAAAAGAGAGAAATTGTTGGAGAGAAAACAAGGTCTGTGAAAGCTCAAGACAGATGTAGTCCAGATTCTGTGAAAGCGAGTCCATGTGTAATAAACAGGAGAGGATAATCATGAATGTTTATCACACAGGGAATACATCTGCGTTGTTTTGCTTCATAGTCAAACTGGGATATACTAACACTCATAGGATAGCAATTTGTCTGTCTCAAGTGCTTGATAGCATGTATTTCACATTTCTCTGAGATAGCACTGACAGGCCATCACAGCCTGGCTTGATACACTCTCAAGGATAAACTGGTCTTTGAAATCTGTCTTTCCATTCACATGTAACCTATACAACCAAAACAAAAAGAAGTAACTCAGCAAATCACCTGGACCAAATTGCAGAGTCTGACCACAGTAGTTTACTAATCCAGGTTTAAAGATACGGATGTTTTTAAGGCTGTTGTTCCTTTGTTTTTTTTTACCAGGAAGACATGCCATTTTGCATATCTAGAAAACTCAAACCCAAACTCTACTGTTTCACATGTAGGCATTTGATTTTTTTTTTCTTTTTTATATGAATGTACATCTTGGTTACAAATTCTGTTTCTTCCCCCCTTTTTTCTTTTTTTAACTTTTTCTATGGTTTCACATGAAAAACAGATACCAGGAAATAAAATACCAGCTTAGGGTTCAGGCAAAATATGTGGCTAAGCGAAAAAAAAACATTATCCCAGTCGCCAGGAAATAATTGCATATGCAACAAACATACACTGCACGTATTACTAGTTTCCAGAAACATCTAATGACTGTGTGTTTTACTGAAGACTGAGCTGAGAAATAACTCTGCAGTTGTGTGACTGATCCTATCGCACCGTCTGTGCTTACCTCCTCAGGAGTCACAATTGTTAACTGTCAACACACGTAAAACCCATAACTGTTACTACTGGATACAAATAAGCCTGAAAACACTGCTTTTGATACAAACAGATATAACCTGTCTAGATGGATTCTTTGTGATTCTTGCAAAAACATCCAGCTGCCTCTTAAGGTGAAAACAAAAAAATCCAATAGTTCAAACTGGTGTTGCGTGACAAATGCCTTGTGAAAATTGGGCATATAGGCATAGAGCTACAGGGCTTGAGGCACAGAGACTAAAATCTTGTGCCATGCTCCAGCTCTTGCTAATTAGTTTTTTCTTTCACAATATTGCATACAATACTAAAAACAACTTCCTCTGTGAAGGAAAGAATATCTGAAAATGACTCATGTTTGTAGCTCGTTTAAACTACCACGCATGCCACTATAAAGCACACAGATTATTAAAGCATCACAATTTGTTCTTTTCCTATAATAAACTGTCTAAGTTATGCAACATTGTTTGCATAAATTTTGCACCACCTTGCACGTTTTGTACAGTAGATCATTTTGCTTAAGGCAACATATTCGTGCTTTTTCTCCACAATAACCTTCCTTTCACTCAGCTCACTTGAACCTTAATGTTATTCCATTTTAATGCACTGCCAGAGACTCACCATGCCAGCTGCAGCTGTACTGTCTTACACTTGCTTGAATACAAATACTGAGTCAATATAAAGTAAATAGTTCTTTATTGTTCCTTATACAGGACGATAACAACCAAAGAGATTTAAGACAAATGCTTGGGCATGCTTAAAATGAGTAATTGGTCAGGAGACATTTAGCCTTTGAAGAGTATAGGCACAGGATGGCTATTCTAGTACTGGCTGGGTTTTATATGTGGTATAAGTAAATAATTCCAGACAACATTTTCTAGATTGAAAAGTCAAAGTCAGTCGTCTCTTAACTCTTTTTAATACATGCATAACATAAATAAAGAAAAAGCAATCCAATCTCCTGTCGGAGGCCCCTTAATTTACTTTGTTCATAAACTGCATATGAGTTTACATTGTTCTGAAATTTGCTTTTAATGTGTGTCTCTAATTAATCCACTCAATTCTGTTTCTAATTCACAGTGTACAGTTGTGTTATGTGTATAGACACTGGATTCTGTAATAACATTTTTTAGTGATTGCAACAGCATAAAGCATCTGTCCATCCATTTTCTATACCCACTTAATCTGTTGGTCAGGTCGTGGGGGGGGGCTGGAGCCTATCTTGGTGGTCATTGGGCGAGAGGCGGGGTACACTCTGGACAGGTCGCCAGCCCATCACAGGACCACACAGAGACAAACAAGACAAACCATGCACAATCACTCCTAAGGACAATTTTAGACTCACCAATTAACCTAACATGCATGTTTTTGGATGGTGGTAGGAAGCCAGAGGACCCAGAGGGAACCCACGCATACATGGGGAGAACATGCAAACTCCACAGGTGGGGATTGAACCTGGAACCCTCTCACTGTGAGGCGACCGTGCAGCCCCAGCATAAAACATAGTATAATAGGCAATAATGCACATTTGCCCTTCCCACAAATACATTTAGCTTAAGATACTAAAGTGATTATTAGACCACAAGAAATCAACAAGAAATCTCACCTCATATCATGCCAGCTTGTGTCTTTTCATAAAGAATTTTTCCCAGGTGTAGAAGTGATTTCATGAATTCATGTATTAGACGTAGTTGGTTTGTCAAGTCTCAATTTCCCATATCTTGTTAAGATGACTTTCAAAGGTGCCTTTTTCAACAAACAGAAAATACAACAACATAGCTTCAAATGGATTAACAAGGCATAACTTTTAACATAAAACCTGAAAACAAGCAGACCATCCGCGGAGAAGACCAAACACCTGACCTTGTGTAATTCTGATGTTCCACCACAGCTGAGCCACAATAGATTAACCCCTCCATTTTTAAATTCAAGGCATCACTGCACTGACATCTCTCAAACCTTTGCTACATTCAGCAATCTGATGAAAAACAAAAAGATATAGTCAACACTTACATTTATGTGCAGAAACTGAAACACAAACCTACAGACAAAACATTCACCATCCATCTGTCTGAGACTTAATAGCTCTTTGAGGCAATCCCATAAGCATGTATAGTCATCAAATCAGTGTGTACACACTAAATATCATCTCCCATTAGCTTGCTACCTTAAGTGTAATTGTTGACAACAGTCTGAGTTATATGGCTAATGCAGCGTGGGATCGCACTTACATAAGAAAAGAGCTTAATGAAAAAAACATGGCTCATCGGGATAAAGATGCTTGGACCTCTTAAAGAGACAGATCTATCTTTAGGAAGGGTATATGGCAGTATTTCTGGGATATGCAACAGTCACCACAAAGAGAAAATAAATCATGTGCATTGTACTACATGCAAGTGATTGGATGCATGAACGCAAAACACATTTTTGCTTTTGAAGAGTGACTGCTGAGGATTATAAATATAACATTGCACTCCATATGTATTTCATATGTTGCACAGACTTTCAAACTATCCAAATCTAGCGCACCATTGTAGATGAAACTGGTTTTCATTATTCAGAAATGAGTCCCCTTTGTGTTTTTCTCCTTAATCTCTCCCTCAGCTAATCTGAAGTGAAGGTAGCGGTGGTATCAGAGGGGAATTTAAAGGGATTACACATGTTGAACAAAATAAGGCTTAGACAGAATACTACTCAACCTGGTGCGTGCACAAGTACATATAGCACATACAATGAGAGTATTTAACGTTATTAGTGTCCATGATGGGTATTTTTCATCATTATCTGTAATTCACCGCTTTTCTGTCATGTATAATACCTGTTCTTGCCACTGGTGTACCTTGACACAGCAGAAGAGTGATGCTATAGAACAGTTTGACTCCAAATGTTAATAAAAATTGCTTTCATTTAGAAATAAGTAAAAAAAATATGATTAGCAGATTCATCAGTCAATAAAATGTTATGTGGTTGAAGTCAACTTAAATTTTAAGGACAGCACTTTTGTTGCCCTCAAGTGCCCTTTTTACATGAAAAAGAGCACCCTCTTTAACCCTCTTTTCAATAAATAATGACACGTCACATGTGTTTCTGTCAGCTCAAGTCATTTTATGACTTGTGAGGATCAGATTCTTTTATTCTTATTTGTCCTGATACATAGCCTTTTTCACATAATTGCATAATGACACAATCTGTAAATCCATTAAGCTATGCTCTCTGCACAGACCTACCTGAGCCAGAGTATTTGAGAGGAGTCAGGTGCAGGTTATAGTTGGCAGCAAGTGCAGTGGTTGTATTAGTAGACGATACCTATTGTAAGTGTCATCACTTGAGAAGAATCTGATGGGCTGACTAAGTGCCACACTGGAAACGTTTTTTTGCGTGCCCACTCACACCCATCCAGCATCATAGTGTATGTAAAAGAACACACTGCTACACAGGCATGTAGACAGGTATGCTGCAAATACAGGTGTAACAGAAATTCATAAATGTAAAAAAAAAACAGATCAGGCAAACACTCACTTGTGCAAACTGTTGAACTTACAAAATAACGTACAAAATGAAAATAATATTAGCTAAAAGCTGTTAATGCTTTCAAACAGAAACTTCCATTAACACGTAATGTTTGGGGTGAACAAGCAAAGAGCGCCAAATCGCCTGAAATCAAAAACCTTGGAACTGATCAGGTTTGACGATATATCCAGTTGGTACCGTTCTAAAGGAAAATAAAAAATAAAAATAAAATCTGCCACTTCAAGCTTTTTGAAATAGCAACATACTTCAGAGATTGATGAGGAAACAGTATGAATATTAACATAATAGGTAACTAATTGTAAACACAAAAAAATTATTGTGGTCCACACTGTACAACATCTACCCTCTGTCTTGTAGTCTTTCACACCAGTGAGTTATTCATTCCTATTGACATTTGTCTTGGGCAATCTGAGGATGTTGACACATCAGTATGGTGTGGTCTAGTTTGTATTGAGCCTACAGAGAAATCAATAGACACACATTGATTGTTAGATAGCTGTACTGCTGTGGGCAGACTTTTGTTTTTTATTATTTTTTTTATACAGGTTACTGTACAAACATTAGATATGATTATTTTTCTTTTTTGAATACAATGACTGTGCTTTTTTTTTTTATAATCGTTTACACATATCAGTGTTTTCATTAAACCACTCTATTACCAGTGTAAACCACGATTATTCATCTTTGGCACTGATCTTAAAGCTTAATTAGGACGTTTGAGAGCCTGGTGTAATCTCACCAGGATTTGTTCCAAGAATTTATAGCATGGCTTTCAACCAAATGTAAAAAAAAATTCATTAAACTGTTTAATTGATTATGCCTAAAACCGTCTGGCATTTGAAAATATAAGAGCTTCCAAAAAGCGATGGCAATATCGGAAGAGGTTAACAGAATCCCAGTCAAAACTATTGAATGACAAAGTTTGGGCCTGAAGGAAATCTATAATTTCCAACAGTTTGGTGTAAAGGAGATCATTTAAATCCAGCATTTACTAAACTGCACTGCACTTTAACAGTGCTGTAAAATTACTGAAATAATAATCCTCTTTTATTTTAAACATTTCCCTTAACACCTCCTCATAACAGCCAAACATGGACTAAATATTTAACGATCTACATGGAATAGAAACACTTTGTTTTATTTCAAGGGACTGCATAAATTATTATTGCATTATTAGAAAAATGCACCCATATGAACAATCACATCTAAAAATGCCTCTTTTTTCATATACCTCCCCCCACCAACAAATCAAATCATTATGACAGTGACTGCTCATCCCTCCTTCTGCCATCATCAAAGCTGGCCCAGATTCCATCAGATTATACAAATGACATCAGCAAGTGTATTTGTTGTCGTGCATGTGCATGCATGTCTGTCCTCTTTCAGCATGGTATCTATTGCACTGAGCCGTGTATGTGCTGGTGTCTTTTTGTGCATTTTGAAGCGAGGGAAAACTGCCAATATTCTAAAAGCAATACAAAAAAACAAAATTCAGCTGAACATGAAAACATGTAGAATGGCTTAGCTCTAAGATCTGAAAGTTTTATTACAAAATAAACAAATGCTCAAAGGCTTTACAGTAACAGCATGCATGTTGTTGTTTTGCCTACTGAACTTCAACAGCCAAATATGATCATAGTGGATTCACCCCTATTGCCAAATACTAACCCTACTGTACATCTGCAACCGAGGGGAACAAAGCTATAAAACAGAAGTATCAAGACCAGGTTTGATTAAAACCATACTCGTGTACTTCCCAAGCTATCTATCTATCTATCTATCTGACAATTTTTTTTAAAAATATTCAATATTGAAATAAAGATATACATTTATAAGTATTATCTTGAATAATTGGACAACTGTAATAACAGATTGTTCTGCTGTGGGAAACTTTGTCAGCACAGTTTGATATTTTTGTTGTTGATGTCACTGTATTTTTGAAGTGAAGAAAAAAGGCCTTTTGTAAAGTTACTTTAATCCCAGTGTCAGTGAATAAATGACACAAAGATACTGTTTTGGCATAAACACTACTTTGTCAGGTTGAGGAACAAGTGCAACAAAGTCAGAGCTGATAAAAGATCATGGATCTATTGAAAGGAAGCCATTTTAGAAACCTAGCACAATGCAGAAAAATGCTAAAGAGTGCCTTGTGAATTGTAGTCTCACACTGATAGATACAAATAGGTATAAGGATGAAAATGAAATGAAGCAAGCATATGCACAGTTAAACTTTCATTCAGTTTTTCGGAAAGGTACGTTTAACTATTCATTTGACCTTTTCCATTCTATTTAATGTGCAATAAACATCATCAAATGACCAACCGTTGTTTAAGTCACTCCATAAAATGTGTGATAATTATGCCTGGTGCAGAGCGTGAGAAAAGTGTTTGCTGGAAAAGTGGCATCATGAATATCTTTTCTTACTTAGTTTATTGGAGCCTGAGAAAATGCCCTGGCTTGTCACAGCTCTCCAAAGCTATTGGCTTGTGATGACCCTGACTAAGCCATTTTCTGCTGCCTCTGCACTCGTTTCTCTCTCTAGCAGAACCGCCAAGGAGATTTGGATGTCCTCATAGTTGCCAGTATTTCATGCTTTCGACATGCAGGCTTTCACTGTCTGTCTCCTTGGCAGTGTGGAAAGCATTTAGGGACAAAAAAAACCCCAAAACAAGCTTCCTCTTCTTGACAGCTTGCTAATCATGCTACAAAGGCTTGTCTGCCGTCCATAATGCATTGGATACATCTCATTGCAAAAAGGAACAAAAGCATTAATTGATTTGCTTTCTGATCACAAATTAGTATGTAAAAAGATGTCTGTGTGTATTTTCCACATGCTATTCTTATTGATGTGATAAACATGAACTCAAGGTAGGAATTTCTAAGGAAACCAATGCTTTATGAAAGTAAAATACAGTCTAGGGCCATCATATCCAGACTACAAAGGGCAATGAAATGAGTTTCTGAATAAAGTCTAGGTAGTAAGTAAGATGGAAATGCATGTTCAAGTACAGTGAAGAGGAAACACAATGTAACGTGTCTCAAGACGGTCAGGTAGAGGAGTGGTTTGTTCCATTTCACCAAAGCAACATCAGACAGTACCTACTGTACAGAGAAGCTGAGCAGTGAACAACCTCAACAAGGCTTCCTTCTGACATAAATGGCTTTGCAAAAACACAGGCAGCCAAAACTTGCTATGAGAAAAACATCCTTTTATATTGAGGGTTTTGAAACAAAAATGTAGGGAATGAACATTCCAAGCAGATTCATATAATTTATCTTTATACTACAGAATACACTGATTTCAATCACTATTTAGTTAAATCGACTAAAGAGTCTTTGGTGTTTTGGAAAGTTGAATCTTAGATCCTTGCTGCACTGCAGCAGTCATTTATCTAAAAAAAATGTACATTCACAATTAAATCTGTGTGTGTGTGCGTGTGTGGGTGTGTGTGTGTATGAGCGAGTGGGTTGGAACAGATGGAGTTTAGCGATACAAATAAAGAGGCATTGTGATATGTATGAAGTGCACAACACTGTCCATGGTGCTGAAGTCATTCCTCCAAGCTGCTAGTTTGCTTTCATTCAGGGAATTCATTCATCTTTCTCTTACACGCAAACACACCGTTCAGCCAAAACACATTTTGATCTCCCTGTAAATCTGCCATCCCATATTCAGTCCAAAACCACTTTTATCACGTATATCTAGATTATTCATACTAAAAATGGCATGTCCCTGAAAAGGCTCAACGAGAATGGTGACCTGAAAAAGTGGCGACCAATAACAGGACGAAAAGCCACCTAATTCCACAGCAGCTTCCATCACCCAGCCCACAGGGCCAGGCTGACACCTGACCTCCAGCTGTCTGTTCATTTTGTGCTCAATTAACAAAGAACTCTCCTTGTCGCACATGTGCAAAGATCTCAGCGCTTGTGACTTTTTTTCCTCCTCATTAATTAAATTACTAATAAATCTAGATGAAATTTAGATGAAGAGTGGATGCGGACATCAAGAAAAGAGACAAGCCAAAATTAGTGCGTAATCATTTTGCTACCTGACTATCTTCACATGTAAAATCCAGAACAACGCAATATTCACTGTCACTCACAAGCTTGTAAAGAGCCAGAAGAAAAATTCTAAAACATTAGTGTTGCAAAAGTGCAGGTTTATTATTTTTGAAAAGTACATTGTGCATTTTTCCTGAGTAAATGTTAAACATTCATCTTTTTTATTCTTATTTAAAAGGTGCGCCAGAATAGACAAATAAATAGATACATAAAAAAAGAACATAACCAATGATGTATTCATCCTGTGGGTACAAAATGACTAACAGACACATATGCCCCCAAATTGTCACAACTTACTGACTGTGATGTGTTATGTAGTTTGAGCTATTTTCCATTTATTTTAGTACAGCCATGATTCGGGCTGTACTAAAATAAATGGTAGAAAATGGACTCCTGTGAATGTACTTTGGACTTTGCAATAGGGAAAAAAAAACAACAACATTCAATAGAGGGGCAATCTAGATGATTGGCCCTAAATAGGGCTCAGTCCTACATCCATCCATGTTGGCTATTAGACTGAGAAGAGGGTTTGCTCTCTTATGTTCTCTGTCCCTCCCACCTTCTCCATGCCTGCCACCTTGGCATCAGTCATGTTTTGGCTTTGTACCACAGTTTCAGGCCCTGCCTCCTTTGCTTCCACTCTAATTTTCCCTTTGTTGAAGCCAAAATGGAACATAAGGACTTGACTTAATGACACCACACAAGGAATTGCATTTATTTTACACCATTTCACTGAATGGTTTATGGACTCTTGTAAGATTTTATGCTAAACAATAAAAAAACTGCAAACAATCTTGATCAGACTCAGTTTGTTTCATGGCTACTTAATCTATATAGACATAATTGGACAAATGATTAATTCTCTGAACAAAGATCAAGAGTTCATGTAAACTTAGGATTTGGTATTGTGTTATATATTGTGTCAAAGGTAAATCATCCAAACTGACAGATTGAACAAAACTGTCTCTCAAATACTCACCACATTGTTCTTAGCCACTAAAAAGTTTACAAATGAATCATCTTCCAATCTGTAAACAAGGCTGAAATCATGCTGCTGTCAAACCTCACCCTCCTTATTATTCATTCTAGAATAAACCAACTGTCATCATTGCAAAGTCTTGCTGACATCAATATCACCAAGTATCATACCATATTTGGTTCTCCTTTCACTTGTTTCTGTGCAAAAACAACCCTGAGCACTAGCACCAAGCATTCACTCATTCACACACTGACACACACATACAGCCACCATCTGTCATGCTATAACCTCCCTAAGCTTGCTTTCCTTTGCCTTCCCACTGGGACACATGCTCACTAATGATTCCTTAACTTTGTTACCGCATCATTATGGCAGTTAGTATGTGCCATAGTTTGATTTACCACTTTGTAATGGACTAGCAGCGTGCACTCGCCTGCTTGACAGTTGTACTGATTCACTGCACCATGACGAATGCACCAGTAACGCTGTGGTAGCAATGCTGACATCCACCTGCTCTCGAGTTACTGCCCTCATTATGTCCATCTGCCTTGTCCCCTTTTACATCTGAATATACTGTACTGCCATAATAATTATGGTTGAACATTTCACTGAAATATATTTTAACTTGAATGTCTTACACAACAGCTTTCTGGATTGAACAGTCCTCAAGTTATTATGTGCTGATTGATATGTTACAGTTGCATACCAACTGGTTAAAAAAAAAAACTTTGACTGTGACTCACTGTTAAACAAAAAGAAAAGTCTAATTGAAGGTTGTAAGACTAAAAGCACCAGAGAATTTGTGCTAATCTGGCTCCACAGGGGAACTCCTCTCTGCATAGGGCAACTCTTCATGTTGTATTCTCAATCATTGTACAATGTAGATGTGCACTGTGTTTACACAAAATCAGGGACTTGCTGGAAGACAAGGGGAAAGCAGTCAGTAATGATTCCAGAAACAGAGGGCTTCTCCTATTGACCAAGGGCTTGCTTTGACTGCAGCGAGAATTGTTTCAGTTGTTGCAGCTGGTTTGCATGTTTACCTCAACCTACTGGGAAACTCAGAGGATGAGTCATTATAAAAAAAAGAGGGAATGTGGAGCTCAGTATACTTTTGACTACTCTTGCTGCGAAACAGAAAGCTACATGGTGGAAAGACAATTAGATTAGTGAAGGATTGAGTGAGTGTGGTGATGTTGAACAGAAGGGTTCACTAGCATTGAAACTATAATGATTTATTAGTCAGGAGGATAAACAGTTTGTCTTTGGAGTAGATAATCCTTGGAAAGCTGACCTTACTGTCACGATCATGCTTGGCTTTGTTGTTACTTTGGTTTCTGAGTCTTAGGTGGAGCTGTGCAGGTTTCCTGGAAGCCCTGGGCTTTTCCTGTTTCAAATTTCTAGTGTTCCTATAATCCTTGGTTTCCCTTGGTTCACGTTACATAACCCTCATATCCACTGGTCAGACCATCGCATTGACAGTTGGAATCTTTTGAACCCTGGCATTCTAACAACTCAAAGACAGGTTTACCTCAGCACCCATACTCTATCAGTTAAACCCAGACCAACAACTTACTCTGGAGGTGGATGCTTCGGACTCAGGATTGGGTGCTGTCCTGTCACAAAGGTCTGACACTGAGGGGAAACTTCACCCATGCGCCTTTTTCTCCCGACGACTATCTCCTGCCGAGCAAAATTATGACGTGGGCAATAGAGAGCTCCCAGCCATCAAATTTATTTATACCATTTATAGTGTTCACTGATCAGAAAAACCTTTCTAACATCCAATGTGCTAAGAGACTAAATTTAAATCAGGCTCGCTAGTCCTTCTTTTTTGGCCGATTTAATTTCTCTATTTCTTATCACCCAGGTCCACGCTACATCAAGCCAGACGCCCTGTCCAGGCAATTCTCCCCCAAGGAAGATTAGACAGAAGCTGCCCACAGAAGTTGCCGATTGACAACAAAATTTGTCTGGGATTGGCCTTGGACCTGGACCCCGGTCCTACCAATCGCTGTTTTGTTCCCGCTCCGCTGTTATCCACTGGGCCCATACTGTCAAGTTCGAATGCCAAGCTCTACTTGTGCTAGGAGTAAGAGCATCCACTGCCCACCATCAGGTGTATTATAACCCCTGGAGGTCCCCGATCGCCTTGTGACATCTCACTGGAATTTGTTACCAGACTACTTCCCTCACAAGGTAAAACCACCATTCTCACCATCACAGACCGTTTTACTAAAGCTGCTAATTTCAACACCCTTAACAAGATTTCTTCATCATTTGAGACCACTGACTTGTCAATTAATCATGTTTTATGTCTACATGGTATCCCATCCAAGGTGTCCAAGGTCCCAGTTCATTTTAAAGGTTTGGTGAACCCTTTGATACGAAGGTTTCTTTAAGTTCGGTTTGCCACCCCCAGTTTAACAGACAAACGGACCGACTTAACTAAGAGCTAGAGGCTGCCCTCTGCTGTGTTTCTTCTAACAATCCTTCGTCTTGAAGTCAACACTTACCCCGGATAGAATACACTCACAATACCCTCACATCCTCTACCAAAGGGTTATCACCATTTGAGGCCGCTCTTGGATATCAACCACCGTTGTTCCTCGAAGATGAGTTCTCGGTTCAACACCACCTTCAGCATGCAAAGCGTGTGTGGGCCCAGACCTGGGAAGCTCTATTAGGTACTGAGGTTCATGCCCCTCAGTACGCTTCTGGTCAACTGGTGTGGCTGGCTACCAAGGACATTCTTTTCAAATCCACTTCTAAAAAAAACTAGCTCCTTAATACATTGGTCCCTTCGAGATTGATTCTGTCATTAACCCTTCTGCTGTGCACCTCAAGCTTCCAGCCTCCATGTGGATCCATCCCACTTTTCACGTATCCTGATCAAACCGCTGTATTCCAACCCATTGTGCCCACTGGCTGATCCCCCGCCACCTGCCCGAGTTGTGGATGGCCACCGTCCGCCGCATCTTGGACGTCCATTGTCGGAGTCGTGGCTTGCAATATCTGGTGGACTGGGAGGGTTATGGCCTGGAGGAGCATACCTGGGTTCCTTGACAGTCTATTCTGGGTCCTTCCCTCATCACGGATTTCAACAGGAGGGGTGAGTCTTCTGGCTTGCTTGAGAGCAGCCGTTGTGGGCGGAGTACTGTCACGATTATGCTTGGCCTGCTTGGGCTTGGGCAGGTTTCCTGAGAGTTCTGGACGGAGTCTGGATTGCTCCTGCTGTCACAACTGCTTCTCATCAGGACACCTTTATAGGAGCTGCAGGAGCAACCAGTCTTCACCTGACTGTCTCACAATCTTTTTGGTAATTAGGCCAACTCCAGTGTTTCCTCATTGAAAGTTTTTCCAAGTTCATACCTTGCCTTTGCTTCTCTAGTGCTTGTCTCCCTGATCCATTCTCCTTGTTCTGGTTTCCTCATGGCTTTATTGCTGTTCATGGTTGGATTCCTCTCATCAGCCTGTTCCACCTACCTGCCTGCTTGCCCCGCCAATGACTAGGAACTTTGCACTACAGCCAGCACCCTCCCCTCCATCCTGCATTCCCTCTGGAAAATAAGTAAGGACAAACCAACCACTCTGGACAATACAGCAACCTGGTAAATCCCTCTAACCTCTACCTCCTCTCACACAGTTCCAGGTCCCCCTGGATTCAGTTCTCAACCCTCCACATATTAAAAAATTCCAATTACTCCGATTCTCCTTTAGTTCTGTGTCTGCTCTTGAGACCTTATTTTTAGATGGCTAGTCACCTAGTTGTGAAACTTGCAGAATCAACAAAAGGCTCCAACCACAAACACTTAAAATGAGCATTAGTGCTGTACATACAATACCATTTAGTTGTTTAATGGCTTTTTCATAAATTAATTGCTTTACTATGTCGCATGAGTTCATAGCTTTGCATATCTGCTATACATAGCTGACATCATTAACAAAGGTTGTAGCACAGTAACTACATATAATGTAATATCTTAGTGAAGAGAGAGGAACAAAGATTATATATTATCACTGCATAATTAATACATTGCATGCGATACATCTAGCTCCTAAGGAAGGGTTTTAAAACTGTAACTGTTAATGTGATACAGTTCTATCATCATTGTCATTTGTTGTTCTGTGCTTTTCCGCACAGCATATTAGCCATCTCTTTCTTGTTCTTCTACTCGCATTGCCTCCTCATTCATTGGCCCTTGTGCCTGATTTAGCCAGTGCCTTGGGCCAGCAGCAACTAGCGGTGGTATAGAGGGCCATGTAAATGTCACCATCTCAGAGGCTGTGCTCTGCAGAGCGTGAAATGAAATCTGGCAGAGTTTAAGGGCCCTGCCTTTCCTTACATGGACGTTTCACTGTTCATGGGCCCTATATGAAACTATAGCACATATTATGATTAGATCTGGACCCCCTTCCTCATTTCTTTATCAATTATTTAGGTTTCAGATGGGTTGCAGTGTTGTATTCATATCTGTGATGGAATAAGTATTTTTCCCAACATGACTGCTGTCATGTGATGTTAGTTTTGCTAATCCAAACTAATCCTATAATTTAAGCAGCCTTATAATCATTGTATATAGTATTAATGTACTGTATACAAACAATAGGACAAGTACACATCTTGACTAAATATTATATTTTATATATTTTATATTATATTTATTTCAGTCATATTCCTTTAATTCTACATGTAAAATGGGTGATACCAACAGGAGGTGGAAGAAGAGCACTGTAAGATGACACAGAAGGACGATAAGCAGTTCAAGATTTCATTACTGAAGAAGCTCCCTGTGGAGTTTCTCATACTGGGAAGATTGTCAGTATGCTTGAGGGACTGAATCAAAATCAGGAACATGGAGGGGCTTTTGGTCTGCAATGATGCCATTTTGGATCGAAAATGACGATGTGAAACCTCCCCATATAGGACTGCTTCGGATCCTCCCTTATCACCTATTGCTATCAAGAGAGGGATCAATAAGCATATCTTCATTTGTATGTAGGGCTTTGGAAAAAAAATTGAAGAAAGAAAACTGTGATTACAGCATTAGAGGTTGTATGTAACACTCGGTCAGGGTTGAGATGAGATCAATAAAAACCTCATATTTTACTTGTGTTCAAAATTGATCAGATCAATCAGGTGAGGGATGTCACTACAAAATGTATACACTTTAAGATACCCATTGTTGAAATTACCCTGTGTTGCTTATTGTCTTTTCATCTCTAAAACTGGCACTTAAAACCTGGCACCTGCAGACATTTACAAATAGGTTTCTTTATTCCAATTAGAGGAGTACCTTGTGCAGCTTATCTTGTGTAATGGGCTCTTAAATAAATCTCCTTGCTTTAAATACACACAAGCTGTGCATCACTTAGGCTTTCTTCAATGTTTGGATACATGATAGTTTGGACCTCCCATGGAGACTCTGAAAGGCAGAAGATATCTTAAAGCCTTGTCCTTCTATACATAAATAAATGGTTGCTTGACAACTTTCAATTCACTTAAAGGACACGAATGAGAAGTTAAATAAATTATGAACTACGATTAAATAATATTATTGGTCGACTACAAAGTACTTCATCATCACGAAAAACTCAGAGTTGAAAAATGCCATGTTTGCGAAACCACACTTACCTAAAAGCTTTGAAATGTAAAAATATAACTGTGATCACACTCACTCATTGTGTGACAGTGCCCAGAAAATCAGACAGTAGTCAGTACTAGGGAAATCTTTGTGACGCCTCTGATTCATCATCATCATCATCCTTCTCCCATCACAGATAGTGAGAGGCGGCCCGGCCAGCTGCTAAAGGGCACTGCAGACAGCAGTGGTATGGAGGGATGCTGGCAGGTCAAGAAAAGCCCTCATGCTCCAACAAGCCAATCTTAACAAATCGACTGAGAGTAACAAGAATGTGCCTGATCCGGAAGAGAAGGGGAAAAAAACAACTAAGGAGGAACTACTTTTCGACTTACAGGGAGATGTCTTACCCAATGGACAAGGGCACTGCATAATAAAAGGCTGATGGAGTCACATTCAATATGAAAAAAACATTACTACTTAACATTACAGTGTAAAAAGTATTATTAATTGAGTCTGCATACAATTTTTCATAAAGCATATTTATTTTGCTCCCCACAACTTCTACAACAATTTTCAGTCAAACAACATCTGTCAATGCAAAAAGGACAGAACTATTACTGTTTTGTTCCTCTCACAAAGCTTGTATCAGCATTAAGTTGTTACTTAGTGCCTCAAAGATAACTGGACACCATAAATAGGTTTATATGGCTCTCGAAAAAAAAAAACCATTGTGTTAGTCTGACCAAAACCAAACTTTTAAAATGCATATTAACACATTAGTCTGACTGAAATCGACCTTCTCACCCAGGTAATGTGGTTGGGGATTAAATCCCAATAGTACAAACTCAGTCTATTAAGACTATGTTCCCAGTGTTGTTAGACAATATTTCCATGCATGTATCTTAAAAACAATATATGTGCTGTGAATGTTGCTGTCAAACATGTATGATACTCTCTGACAGAAAATATTAGAAGAAGGAGAATGTCTTGTACATTTTGTTCACAGTATCCAGTGTCATAGCATTGGACATGCAGTATACTGGTTAATACCTTGCTTCCCCTCCCATGCATGTATACTATATGTATATTTTGCACTTGATGTGGCTGAGGTGGCTGTGACTGTTACCGTGCCAACACAGCAAAAACTGTCATGAAATACCAGCAGCGACAAGAGTTTCCCTCCTGTGTCTCCTCATTGCCTCAGTGCCAGTGTCTGGGCAAACAAAACAGCACGTGAACACACCTTCAAGACAACTTCTAATTAGCGACCAGGATGTACAAGCTGCACAGGAAGAAATAGCTTGCTAGGACAGATGAGGGTAGCAGTACATACATTATTCAATAAGGGAAACTAAAGGACACTTGGACACTGATGAAGACAAGATGAAAATTGATGAAGACTGACAACAATGCAAAATATATTGCATCAAATCACAACAAATATCAACCACTAACCACCCTGAGATGCCTGATGGCTAATTGTTGACTCTTAGACAAGAAGGTACTATGCAACACATGCTTCAACATAACTTTTTGAAGCTCTTAATAACTTCTTTTATACATAGGTTGTGCCTTACAGGTCAAAAAAGATGTCCTTAACCCGCCCCTGTTATGTAATTCACATATGCCAGAGGTGACTCAGCCACGCATCACTGTGTCCTTACACACATCAGGCCGGCATGACAGAATTAGCTGAGTGTTGACAGCAGCACTGGTTACAGTGGAAAGTCCTGCAACGTTGGCTTAATGTGAGTAAGTACACATGAGACAAGAGACCGTTTTTTTTTTTCCGTTTTACTACCTTCCTCGCAGGCTCAGAGAAGCAACAGCAGCAATCTACTTTAACCACTATTCTTTCTTAGTACTTTTACACATGACTCCATACACAATAAAGGCACATCAGTCCCGGTTTTAATAGGCATATGTGAAAGCGGCTAATGTTTTACCAAAAGATGCGGCTGCAGTGATGCACTGACAGATCACATCCCTTCTTTTTCTGTTCATAGATATTTCAGGGGTGGACAGCAGGCCGCAGTAGGAGCTGTCTGTTAACTTCTAAAGGCTTTCCTTATCAAATATGCAGCTACATGTTAGGATTTAATGAATCTTTCTCACTCATGTGTGCTGTCTGATCATGAACCATAAAAAAAACAACAAATTTGACTGTGGTTAAACTGATAAGCAAATATTTCATGATACTCAAGGAGGAGTTTATTTATCAAAGTAGAGCTGATAACCAGATGTTTCTTGATCTGAGGTGCATGCATTTATGGCCTGTTTTATGACAAGAAACAAGCTGTGCCTGTATCACTTATAGGCTCCTAATTAACAACAGATTCACACTAATTTGTGCTGCTCTTTGTGGACTTACTGGAGCTGTGTTTATGAATCTGCACACTTTTAGGACCTCACCTGGATAACCGGACACTCCAAACAGCTCCCTTTTTGATTTGCAGCCTCATGCTAATTGGCCCTGCTTAGTAAATTTGGGTCTTAGTCTCTAAGCAGCTTTGCTGTACCGAGTGAAATGAGTTCCTCACTTAGATAAAGTTGAGAGACTTGTAACAGTTAAAAAAGGGTCAACAGAGCTTTCCCCAAGGTATCACAACGGTGTAACCCAAGGGGATTTTCTTATTCCCCTTTTTTCTTTATAAATATATATATATATATATATATATATACACATATATATATATATATATATATATATATGATTGATCATTGATGATATGATATATGATTGATCATTGATGATATGATATATGTATATGATCGTTCCTCTGTTATACTACATTGTGTCAGACTGAAATATAATAAGCAGATTTGGATTGCAAAATCCATCATCAGTGCATGGGAACAGTAAAAATGTCACACTAATTTGTTGCTGCAGGGTATGACACCTGTGCTGTGTGGGAGTTAAATAGGTTGACGTGACACTGACTACGGCCCTACTAATCATTCCATGTCAGTGGCTGATGAAAAGGACTCCCATAAAATATGAAGTCCAATCAAAAATGTAACTAAACACCATAGGAATAGGACATCGTTAAAAAAAGCATATTTTCAAAATGTGGAGATGATAACAAAAGCTATTACACTACCGAGACAGTTGTGAATGGTATGGACTGAGTATCTGTTTAGTAACATGGAATATTTTTTCTGAAATGTTTTCATTTGGCATTCTTTGGAAACAAAAACAATCTATTATTTGGTCAAAAACTAAAAATATTAATTTAGTTTTAAATATGCCATGTTCTATTTACTATTAATTGCTAATATCTTTAGCTCTAGACATGATTATCTTTGTCTGTTCCATTGATACAATAATCTTTAGTCTCTAAAGCCACAGCAGTAAGATCTTCATAAAATCTTTTCATAAGAGGCATCAATCCTCCCCTCTCATCAACGAGAGTCTAATAGACAAGCCTTCTAAACTATCCAAAGCCTCAGCATGCATGCAAATGAGTCCCTAGCTTTACTGTGTACACATGCTGACAGACTGTGGTACAAAGAAATTAACATAAACACTGCTACTGGATTTACTGATTTTAGTCTATAAATGTTGTTTGGACGTACAGATGGGAAACCCATTTAGAAAAATCTATGATACTTTGTAACAAAACTAAATGTCTGCGATAGATTCATACCTGGCTCGAAAAACTGAATAAGAGAACCAGCAAGCTAAGGCCAATTATTCATTGTCCTTGTAAAATCCCTTCTTAAAATACTTGCTTAATTTTCTGCTGACCATTAGATGACGAAATGACTAACAATTGCAGCTATGAAGGAAAGACAGATAACAGGCTGACAATGTTACCAAAATTATCATATTACTATTGTACTAAGTACTTTTATGCATGTGTGCATCACAAGCCTCTTCGACGGAGAAATGTCTGAACTTATTATGTTGCCAAGAATCCAATATTGTCCACATAAAATCCATTACGAGCCACTCTAACCATGAATCTACTTCTCACAGATACAATATCATTGGCATAATGTCTGCAGGTTACCATATACTCCACAATACTTCATTAAAACCTTCCTGACAGAGTTATGTCTGGGATGACTTTTCCCAGGGGAGCTATTTGTATATCTGCATCCCCTGTGTCCATCCTCTCGCCTTGCCTGCAGAGGAGTATATCAGAATCTGCCTCTAACAATAAAACTGCTTAAACAAGCCAGGCAGACAGCAAAAAGTTTTTGTTGAGAATTAGAACAGTGTGTGTGGCATGCACTATCGCAGCGCCCACAAGTCCGGTAACACTTGAAAATAACTTAGCATTCAGCAGCTGATTCTAGCTCTGAAAAGGATCTGCATCTGTCCTGAGAGTGTGAGAGAGAGTGTGTGTAAGCAGTCCTCCACAGTGTCTGGCCTAAGGCCTCCCTGGTGGATTATGTTACCCAACAATGGCAGCGGCCTTTCACAGTGGGAACAAGCTCCAATAGCTGGAAGGCATACAAACACGTCTCTCTTCCTCTTTCCTTTGCTCTCCTACCAGATCTGACACCATACCCCAACAAATGCATGTCTAGTTAGAATTGTTTTTCTATTAACAAAGATACATCCTAGTTTATGTTGCAAGAACAACTATTATTTTAAAAAGTTGCCTTCACATAAAAAAAGGAACACTTCTGTGGCTTGTATTTTCTGAATAATACCGCGGTCCCATGTGGATTAAGCGGTTAAGAAAATGGATGGATGGATGGATAGATGGATAAATGATGAGCCATACTGTAAAATACTTTGTTCTTATTGTGTGCAGTGACACTCAAAGACAGCTAGAGGGATAGATTCTAGTGTGACCTGCAGGCATGAACATACATAGAGGGGAGCTGTAATGGTAAACAAAATCTGATTCTGATATCCGATTACTATAAGTTAAAAGCTGTTGAACACACACATTCTACAGTATAATAGCACTGCAAGGTGGTACAGTAAGCAAGAGCTGTCAAATTTGCCTCATGCTTCAGTTGCAGGCTGATATCACTGTATTGAGTTTGACCCAAAACGCAATTGTCTTTTTCAGCAACTTTTTCTGACAAACAACCATGTAATACAGTCTGTATAGAGAAAAGAAAAAAAAGCAACTTCATAAAATGATATGTTATCAAGAATAAATCCAAACAAATTGTGTTTCTTTCAGCTTGAAACTTTCCAAAAGGCAGATAATCTCAAAAGAGCAGCAATTCAACAGTAATCTGTCTGGGTGCAGCAAGGCCTGTTTCATAGACACTGGCACACATATTCCCCATGAGGGTCTCTGGGCTTTAGTGAATAAAGGCTTTATACATTTCAGCTAAGCTTAACTTTCACATTTCAGAACAACCCAAAAAAACGGTCTGCCACTTGTTTCCCCCAGGTGAACACAGTATGTTCCCTTGAATGTGAAAAAGAATAAAAAAATCCACAGGGAAAAGGCTGAAGAAATTAAATTGGCGTGCTGACAGCTCCCATACGACCAATCTAAGCAGCAAAGTGCACCAGACAGTTCTCAGGCTGAGATTACCGAACTAGCGCAGGAGTGCTTGAAGAGTCCCCTCCAGCCAAAATTGTAAGTCTTCTCATTGCGAGAGTGATGTCTTGAAAATACAAGATGTCCTGTTCAACTGAACCTCTGAGAAGCAACGAGACATAGTGGGACCTGACAGGGCTAAGCTCTGTTGAAGAGCGCAGCGTAATTAAAATTCAGAAAAGAAAAGAACACAGCCAGGATTTACAGCACATCAGAGAACGCAGCGATAGCTGACTCATCATTGCTGTCATCCACAACAATCATTACGACACGATTGAGACTTCTGGCCTTTCCTAATAAAACCTGGGAGGGACAAGTTATGAATAAAAGCTATGTCATCACTGTGCTTTGCAAAATCTTCTTTACCATCATCATCTCTTATTTTTATTGTAAGCCCTTGGGGTGTTAGAAAGCAATATTCATGTCAGTGCTAGTCATCACCTCTTCTGCTCTCTGGTCCTTTAAAACCTGATGGCTTTTTTTTTTTCTTCTAAATTATTGCATTTTAATTTCAGGGCTCTGTGGTTTTAAAGACAATCTCAAACAGTGCAACACAGAAACAAGGCCATTTTGTACTGTCTGTACTGTGCGTTATGAGCATAATTAAGTGAGACGGTCTAGGTATGCAGGAAGCGTGAAAAATATATAGAGATCTTAAAATATATTTTTAAAAAAACAGCTTACATCTCCTAAAAGCGTCCTTAATATTTCATCAGTTGCACTTGAGAAGCAGCAATTAAAGCAGTGTTTACATGTATTTTGTAGCAGAGCAGACTTTACCAGGTTTTAACCAAGAAACAGAGGCACAGGAGCGAGACCAAATGACACAGAATAAAGGTTGTAGTCATTAAACAGCTTCAAGTCATAAGATTTTTTATAATCGACCCATGGAAAAAAAAGGGAAGGCAATGGCACAGAGTTCGTCGTTATTTGACAGACAAAGACCAACTCTTCATCACAGTACTATGAGACCTCTGCAGTCAGTCATATTAGTAAGAAATGCAGAGAATTTAATAGATGGGATGGGAGGGGGAGCAGATGCTGTGGCCTTGTGAATAATAAGGAAAGCACGCACATTTGTTATTTACAGAAGTCACACAGGCAGCAGGGGAAGATCACCAGATTGTTGGATTGCTCAACGCTTCTTTGAGATAAGAGAATGCGCTTGCAAAACCGTCCGCTTTGCACCTTTTTCACTTTTAGCAGAAATAGAAAACTGAAGATAACAAGAAATAGGAAAAATCAGTACATCTGTGTGTCTTTGGTTCTTTTTACAACCTCAAAGCTTTTAACCTTTCCATTCCTGGGTTATCTGAGCGCTTAATTAATTTTGGTGGGCTATTCATGGCTTCATCATACTAGCATTTCCTTGACCTCTTATCCGTGATCCTTGCCATCCCTGGTTCTTGCTCTACCTCTGCTGGTATCTGAACAACACTTGCATTTCCTTTTTTTCACCTGGCTCAGCGCCCTTCTGCACACAAGATAGCCTAATTACTGGGTGTATTGTGATAGCATATAATTTTCATCTGCACCAAGAGCCATTAACACAGCTTTATCCTCCTAGACAAACTGGTTGTGCACATCAGACTAGTGGTCCATTCATATCACAGCTGGAGTTAGTCTAGAGAATAATTTACAGATGTTATGTTGTTAATTTGTGCTTTACTCGAGGCAGTGTTTTAATGACTGGAATCACACATTTAATCTGGAGGAGTGCTATTGGTGAAGACCTCGTGCACGACCAATATCTAAGAAGACTGAGGGAGCCTGACTAAGTTTGATATACACGAATAATGCATGTCGTCCTCCATACTGAGATGAGGTTTCAAAGCTTTAGAGTTTTTGTTATATATGAAGATGTGTCCAGATTAACGTCTAAGAGACCAAGACGGGCAGAGTGATGATACTGGCTAGTTGCATCTTTATTCTGCAAATGGCAGTATCCTTTCCAATCTACTTCACTGAAACAGCGGAAAGACACTAAGTATTATAATAAAAAAGAAAAAACTATAATTCTGCTGTTTGTGCTCACATGAAAATGCCAAAGACGCAATTGCAGACGCGGTTCTTCCGTCAAAGCGCACGGATGGGGTGATTGGATATGTTACCCTTGCCTCATTATCACTTAGATGGCAAGTGGCATGGACTGTTGTCAACGTACCAACCAAGACAACGCAGTCTGCCAACTTTGTCAAAAACAATTACCTTATTTCTTCAGGCCCTACGAAATGACGACAAAGTTGTGAAAATCATAACAATTACAGCATTCAGCCGTGCGCAAATGAGACAATACGACAGAACATCATGTTCGGGACTGCGTTTAAAAAAGTGCCTGCGAAACATATTTTCATAAAAGACATGTACGCTTTAGGCAAACTGATGCAAACAAATTCTCACTGCAGAATGAATGAAACGTGAGAACAATTTGCGCATTTGCCCCTACCTTGTCAACACAGCAGACTGGCAGTCCGACAGTCGAGCCGAGAGTAATCCTGTGGATTCCGCTGAAAGTGCTTTCTTTCTTGTGAAATTATAACAAGTCGGGATCGATCATAGGACGTCACTTGGATGGTAATGTCCCACAGACTGTAGTATCTTCCTGTAACGTTCCGTCTGTGGGCTGCAAAGGCATCACTGAACGTATGAGGCAGCGCTTCACATGAACGGAGAAAGGAAAAGTCCGACGTGGAGTTTGGAGTCTGGATTCATCTGTGCTCTGGCTTAAGTGCACACAAGTTCACAAAGCATTTCGGAGATTATGGCTGGACACAAAACTCTGATAGGCTAATAGGCTATAAAAAGTATAGTAGGCTACTCATTGTGTTCCATAATACTGAATAGGGGGATGGGGGGCTAAATCTATACATGTGTAACACAAGGTGCATTCAATTCATCAATAAATCCCTTCACTACCCCCAGTGAGTCCCTTCACTAAAGTAAGACACGCATGCGCAAGCACTATTAGGCGCTAATGGCTAAATTTAGCATCAGCCATCAAGTTAGCCATTATGCTAATTTGGCAAGCACATCTTTCAAAATGAAAATACTCATGTATGTACTCAGTATGCAAAGCTTATGGCCAATTATGTCTCTATCTATGACTTACATTTTATTTAAAAAATAAAAAAAATAAATTGTTCATAATAACTTAGCTTTCTTACTGCCTTATTCGGAAGTTTTCAACACAGTCCCAACACGATAATATATTCTGCACTTGATGGGAACTTCTACAGAAACTCCCTGTTTAACTGTATAGGAATAGACATATAGTATCAATCAAAGAAAAGGCTACAGGAAGGCATATAGCCTATGTTGTGTCTGAAATCATTCAGACTCAGTGAACTACAGTGAGCTTCCCTTTTTGTAGGTTTTTTGTTGCCCATTCTGTTAACTTACAAAATCATTCAAGTACATTGAGGGGGGCTGAAATTTATGTGGCGCTTTACAAAAAATTCTTTATTTATCATCCATTAAAACCTAAAAAAAAAAACTTTTTGCACGCTGATAATTGTTTTCCAAGCAAACCTGTACGTGTTTTCTACTGTAGTCATCAAACACAGGTGTTGAGAATGAAATGAGTCCCAATTCAAACAAATGTAGGGTGGTAAAAAGAAGAAAGACAGAAGTAAAGACCAAGAAAAAATAAAGAAAGAAAGAGTTAAATTTCAACTTCACTGTTCAGAAGTGCATTGGATGGATTATAACTCCACAACAGTCAAGCTGCCTCACACGATAAATTAAGCTATCTATTTATTTTTCATCCATTCATTCATTATCTATACCAGCTAAATCCAGTTCAGGGCTGGGGAGTCTAGAACCTACTCCAGCCGCAGTTGGGTGAGTGACGGGCCTCAACCTGGAGAGATTGACTCGTCAGGTCAGCATAGGGCCACACAGAGATAAATGAGACAAACAGCCATGTGTACTCACACTCACTCTAAAGTCAATTTAGAATCACCAATCAACCTAAACATGCATGTTTTTGAGTGATAGGAAGAGGCTGCGTACCCCGACAGAACCAACAACATGGGCAGAACATGCAACATGCAAACTTCATACAGAAAGAATCAGCTGAGATTCTAAACATGTACCCTCTTGCTCTGAGGCGACAGTGCTAACGACCACACTGCCATGCAGCCTTGTTTATTTATTTATAACAATTTAACTGGCATTTCTAAAGGTCAAGGATTTTTTTCAGTCTTTTTATAAAACATAGATGGAAAAAATACTACAAATGTGTGCATTGACAATTCTATGATCAATATAAAAATATTGTATGTTCTTGTTGTTAGATTTTGTCATCTCCTGTTTCAAAGGTCAACAGTGACTTGCCAGTCAATATGAAACAATCATGATTACTTTCATTTTACAATTGTCACCTCTATCCAGGTTCAGGTAATCATAACATTTTCAAGATAGTTTCATGAACTCATGCCAATGTAGAGAAGTTAAATGTGACATTTGTGTAAACCAAAATATCCACCCTGGTGCATGTTAGAAAGCTAGAAAGTTAAAAGGAGGTTGTGTTAGACTGTGCACACATTGATACATCACACAGACTTCTATCAACCTCCGTCTCTCTCAAGGAGTGATGAGTGGTGACTGCTCTGCTGGGAAAGACCAAGAACCAACAATGCAGCCCAGCCACAGCTTTTTTCCTCCAAAACAGCCTAGGTTTAATAACAAGGTTGCATAACTTAAAGCCATAGCCCTGGCAACGGGAGCAGCAGCAATAGCTCCAAAGCTCAGACTAGCTGCAGGCTACTTGTGCGTGTTGACTTCAGATGGTCAGGTTGTAACATCCATCCATCCATCCATTTTCTATACCCGCTTAATCCGTATGTGGGGTCACAGGGGGGGGGGGCTGGAGCCTATCCCAGCGGTCATTGGGCAAGATGCGTTGTACACCCTGGACAGGTCGCCAGTCCATCACAGGGTCACAAAGAGACAAACGAGCCACAAAGAGACAAACGAGCCAAACAACCATGCACGCTCACAATCACTCCTAAGGACAATTTTAGAGTCACCAATTAACCTAACATGCATGTTTTTGGACGGTGGGAGGAAGCCAGAGTACCCAGAGGGAGCCCATGCATACACAGGGAGAACATGTAAACTCCACACAGAAAGGCACCAGGTGGGGATCGAACCTAGAACCCTCTCGCTGTGAGGCGGCGGTGCTAAGGTTGTAACATGCGTATAGAAAATGATATGCAGTTTTTGTTTAAATATGACACTGCACAAGAAAATTTTTGTGTGGATTTATCGTAGCTGAAAGCCTTTTCATCAAATAGCAAATAGCAATCAACAGTTCATTAATGGCTGTAAGTCAATAATAGCATTCCCTGAAAGTATTAGTGGGATCAATATTTCCCCATGACACAACATGAAAGCCAGAAAAAATGTATAAATAGAGCTATAATGAGTGGCCACACTTGCTGTGTATGCAAATGCGGAATTTTTTGTGCCGCTTGTGGAGCAATATGAATTAACTGAGCTGAAATGATTTGCACATTTCACTACTAAAATCAAACTGTGCTAATTTCATCTATCAAGTCTGCTGCAATTTTTCTCCCTTTGACGTTAATTATTAGCATAATGATTTAATCCTGCCTGATCCCAGTGTGGTGACTTGTGTAATTTAGTCTTGAGGGAAAACAAAACTCTCACCCAAAGATGTATGCTGTAAATCATTGTGAGCTTTCTCTTATGTATACACACTGTGTACTCTCCTTCTTGCCACCTCCTAAGCACAAGCAGTAGGAAGGAACGTATAGAGTGCGATTTGGAATTATTTCCAGATAGTTTGTGTCTGGTGTCTTTAAGGAATCTCATCTTGGCATTGTTACTGCCTCAGGGGAGCATGCATGATCTAATTTGCATCACAGCATCTTGTAAGTACAGTACATCAGCCACACTAGCCTACGCATCAAAACACATCATGTGGTTTGAGACTGAGAGACTGAGAAATGCAAAAATTTAAAATACAGAAAGTCCAGAGACTGCTTAGGCTTATCTATAAGCAATTCACCTTTATATAATTTGAAGGCAACATCACGTGAGGAGATTTTTCTGTCAGTTACTTATACAGTGTAGCTGATAGTGACATGCATTTTGTCATGACATTTGGGGATCCCATCCACAGCAGAATCCAGTCCAGGTTTTACCTTCTTATCAGACTCAGCATGCAACAGCCAGCAATTTATCAATAATTCACACCATGGGAGGTTTGCAAACATATAAAAAAAACACAGAACGTGCAAGGTAACTTTAGATTACTCGTTATAATCACTCTTAAAACAATTTGACAGTTTGTCAGAAGCTCCTCGTCTTTTATACAAATAAACAACTATTTCTTGCCTGTTACTACAAGTAACCCTTTAGTTAGACATGTAAATATGTCTTTGAATGTGCTTTTAAAGATGTCAAAAGAAGTTTTCTTGTGGCTGAGAATCACCTGTAATTTATTTGTTTAATACGATTAATGATTAAACAAGGCAAATTAATGTAAATGATTATTAACTTTACATAATTAAATATTCCACTGATGCTGCCATTACAATGACAGTCTTGTAACAGTGCAAATATCAATGAGTTTGTCTGAAAATGAGACCAAAGCATTAACACTCAAAAGACTGTTGTGCTTGCAGTTATGAATATTGCATGTAGAATGTTAGAGGAATGATAAAAGTCATGTAAATTGCATAACATCTGAAATAAAAACAAAATCAGAGTCTTATTTGTGGGAGCGCATGGATCACAGCAGTAGCTATGCCACAGACATCTCCCACTTTGAGTTTTACCTCCCAAAACCCTTCTTCTGCTACCACTCACCCTTCGTCTTCTACTTTTCTTTAAGGAACTATTTCAGACTTGAGAGATTCGCAGATCTTAGCTCAGAGGTGTGGCTAGATGAAAAAAGTTTCACTGGATAGGGGGCTGTAAGCACATTCCTATCCAGCACTTTCGATCGATGCTCATGAAAAGGCCCACAGGGGCATCAGCAAACCTTTGATGTTTCCTTGAAGACTCTATTGCTTCCCAGCTTGATTTAATGGAAAGCTCTTTGTCTTGATGTACATTAATTCCAGCCTGAGAAGTGATGTGTAAACAAGAGTATCTAATTCTAACCTTGCAGTATACTCAACCTATATTGTTGTACATCCTTTAGCTCACATAAATTATAACTCAGTGCAAAGGGTCACAAACATACCAGTACCTTTTTTAACCATAAGATTCAGGTTAAAGGAACCTGAACACTGGTGAACAGAACTGTAAAATTCTGCTTATTTTGTTGACTGCATGCTAAGACTTCTTCTGCAGCCATCTAAACACTAGTAAAAGTACTAAGAATAGAAATGGCGTTGAAGCTGAATTATTCAGATGCAGGGGGTGGAATACACAATGAGATTTTCCACGAGGCTTCAAAAAAAGAAAAGAAAAAAGAAAGGAAAAAATAAAAGTCCTGGAAATGCTGATGTGACATTAGCATATTGCTCACCATGAGGAATGTGTTTATGGGTGGTATATGTTTGTGTTCGTAAACATTTATAGAGTGTTTCTGTTTGACCCTTGCTTAGACGAAGACTGACTATTAAACCTACTTTATAATGACACCCTCTGTAGCTCAAGTTTATTCATTGGCTATTAACTGATTTATATAAGAATAACTGTCTAGTGACGGTGATTCAAGAACTACATCGAATTATTCATCACACATCCCTCACACTCCAGTCCCAAAAGATTAAAGCCATTTTAACTCTGTGTCTATATAGCTGAGTGTAACCATGTGGATCAGCCAGACCAAATGAATGGACATAATTCTGCTCACCCTCTTGAGTTGTGAAAATCAACTATTACTCTTTGTCATCCTGAATAGAACAAGGAGCACTTACACTCTTTTCAATCCTTTCATTTATGCAACTGCCATCCTCCATCCATCCTCAGCCCATCATTTCCCTCTCTGGGACTTGTGCTTTTCACACTTCCCTAAACTTTACGAAAGAAATTCATGAGAAGTATTAAATATTGAACAGCACAAGAGAGAATGTTACAGTGGTCATCTGTTATTGCAGTGGATGAGTGAGACAGAGCACTGGCTCTGACAGTAAATGGACTAAAAATGCAAAAAGCATAATTTTTTAAGCCATTCCTGCATGGCATTCTAACTAAAGCCACAGGTTTGTACTGCTATCATTAAAATGGATGCAACATATTTTTTATTCCTTTTGCAACAAATAAGATAACACTGAGTGAAAGGGGTGGTTCATCTCCACCCAGAGACAGTGGGTGTCTTCATGGTGGTTATAAAGTTTCTTTATTATTTGACTCTTCTTCTACACAAAACTGAAATAATTTGGTTTACATGCAGTAACAGCTTTTTATAATGGTTAGCCATGAAGAAATTAAAAACCATCAAAACACAACATTGTTGCTGAAAACAAGGCAAGAGACAAAGCTTGGCAGCATTTAAAATGACCCTAAATAAGTTTGTGCTCCTTTAAACTATATGTTTCTGACTTGTTTTGAAATACGCTGACCTGTGTATATGCTAATTCCCAGAGCCTGAAACTGCCCAGGAGCATGTGGGGGCTGAGATACTGCGGATCACAACTTTGGTTTTCTGCCCAACACCACATCATTTTGGTTGATAGTCATTTGACATTTCTGTGGGCTGTTGATGGTGTCTTTGTTGCCTCTTTAACATGACAACAAATTCATGTGTATGGCTGTACATGTGCAAGGCTCACACAGAAATGAGTTTTTATGACAGTGGTGTACACTCATTAACTGTAGGAGGAGCCAAAAGGCAACAAATCTGCCAAATTCTCAGTTAACATACTTATCTTAGGGCTACATGGAGATGTGGTGGTTAGCTCTTTTGCCTCACAGCAAGAGGGTTCCTGGTACGAATCCCGACTTGGGGCATTTCTGTGTGGCGTTTGCATTCCTGTGTAAGTGGGTGTTCTCTCCCAGTACTCCGTCTTCCTCCCACCATCCAAAAACATGCATATTAGGTTAACTGGTTATTCTAAATTGACACTAGGAGTGAGTGTGTGCATTTAAGGTTGTTTGTCTTGTTTGTCTCTATGTGGCTCTGCAATTAACTGGCAACCCGTGCAGGGAGTACCCTGCCCTTCGCCTAATGGCAGCTGGGATAGGCTGTGAAAGAAAATAGAATGTGAAAGATGTAAATCAATGTTTTTAGACTGGATGTGTTTAGCCCTGATACTCTGTTCCATAATGAGGAATGCTAGGAAATAGTTTTAGCTATTGACAAAATCAAAATTGGATTAATTCAATAGACATAACATTTTCTGTGAAAACAAATCTGTTCAAACTTCAAATTATCAGGATTTCTATACTAACTTGACTGCAAATCAGGAATGAGCATAAACATTTTTCTGTATCACCAATTGGCTGCACATACAGCCATGGTTCCTCTCGCAAAATTTCACATACAGTTTATCCGTTGTGAAAACGTGGCTTTGTTTTAATGATATTACTAATGTACTTCTCAACAAGAAAATCTGTGAATGTGTCATACAGAAGACTGTCAGGAACTGAATTCATGAGAAGGATTTGCTTTTTTTCAGATGGTTTCAACATTTTGACAGGAGAGAATGCATAGAGCACAGCAGCTGCAAATTGAAGCGCTGACCCTTCAGTTATCAGCATGCCTTTGTCTCTATAAGAAACAGTGTGCAACCTTGACAGTGCATGCGTCATTCATTCTGGTGGGTTTTCATCACAGCAGAGCCTTGGATTTCTGTGAGAGAAGTTCCTGTTCCTGGGAACATGTTCTTAATACTGGCACCATGGCACTGTGTTGTTACTTTCTGTCACCATGTAGCTGCCATGTTCTTTTGGTAGAGACCGACTGGAGCAATTCCTGCTCAAACTGTTCACTGACAGGTAGAAGGTGCTGATAGAGCCAAACAGAGACTACATTATCCTTGCTTCACTGCACTACTTTCCCTTCCCCTTCCTGCTCTTTGCCCCCTCTGTTTCTCTTTTCTCTGACTTGGGCCCACCTGAAGTGACAGGTGTCAGAGGGGCTTCTCTCACACTGAATAAAGACTTTGACCTTAGTAAAGAGTCAGCATGTGTTACGGTCATTAAGACATCTCTGTACTACTCTCCAATCCAGTCAAAAAAAGCCTGGTATTTTCTGCTTACACGAGTCATTAAAATTCAAGGGCAAGTGAAGATGTTAAACAATGTAGGCTTAAGATTAAACATGAAATCCATAGAGATTTGCCATATTTAGCATGGTAATGAAATAATTCAGTTAGAGTTACTGCCAGCTTTCAGTTAATCTCAAAGAAGATGCATTAAAAAATATATCCACAAAAAACCCATCATTCAAGAGCAAAAAAATCTGTCTTTACTGACAGTGGCTTCAATACATGATGTGCTGCAGTCATAAAATATGTGTTAAAGGGCAATCCACTCTAACCAAAGTGCAGCCATTTCTATTTGATTGTCTTAGAATTAGACATGTCATGGCTACTACCACATGTCATTTAGAGCATGTAAGAGCCCTGAGGAATAACGTTTCCGAAAGGTACTTTCAGGTTGGGCAAAAATGTCTTGTCTCTGAGAAACAAACCGATGAAAGCCTTCCTTGGAATCAAGCAGTTCCACATTTGAGACACTAACAATGTCACTAAACCACTGTGCATTCTGCCGCTGGGAGTTTATAGCTCTGACAGTATTGAATTCAGAGATGAAAGAGCGGGGGTGTGGGGATATGAAAGTAAATCAGGGAGGATGGAAAAAAAGAAAGCTGGCGGATGAGAGACAAGCTGCTTTAGGCAGACATGTGTTGTTAAATGTTAGTTTGTAAAGGGAAAGCTTTGACGCCAGGGTATCAGGGAAAGATCACTGCTCTGTATCTAACATCAACAGCAACCACAGCTGAACTATCCCAATGAGATACATCCTGCACAATAATGTAACTAATCATTGACCAGAGAGGCTGAGCTACTACAAAGCACACATCGTCTTATCGCTCTTAAAATTGATCTTGCAACACCTAATGCCTACAGTTAATCTTTTAGAGGCTGACATTTGCTCTTATCAAGCATTCAATTTAGCTTCTATTAGCTTTAAGCCCAGATCAGATTTGTATCATTTGTAGGGCAAACTTGGTTTTTAAATGAAAACGTTTGTGCTCTCCATGCCAAGCTGAACATGATGGATTATGCTGTGGGTTTAATATTGTCTTGAAATGAGAGTGAGGAGTGGATTGACATGACAGAAGGCTTTCTTTAAAAAATAAATAAATAAATAAATAAATCACTTAACAGATTTAAGGGATAACCAGGATGAAGTGTCTCAGTAGGATGATGTGTCAACCAAAACCAGCCAGAACAGATTCAATGCTCTTTAGTGGAAAATCTCAGAAAATTTCCAGGAGGGATGAAAACATATTTCCTAATTGGATGTTGTGATGATGGAGGTAGAATGCTGTGCTATTGATTGTGCTATTTTTGGTCTGTCACATCTCAACTCAAAGCAACGTTTGCTTGAATCCCCTCACCATGTTCACCATATGTGGGCTACTTGTTGTGTTCAGCTCAGCAAAAGAGTGACTTTTTCCTCCGTTGTTTGAAATTATGCTGTATAATAATTGTAACCCAGATCATGTTTAAAATGCTTGATCCTAACTATCCACGAGTGAGAGCAAAGCAGAAAGTGAGGAATCACAAGTGAGGGTGAAGGGGGAAAAAATGTTGGAAATGTGGCTGATAGAGATTGATCTCACTCCTATGATCTCTTGTGTTAGAGTCAGCAGGTTAACACCATCTTCCACCTCTTACGATTTTCATTAGCAAGTACATCATCAGTGTGTAAACTATATTCTTTGTGATAGTTCATAATGTCACAAGTGAAAGACGTTGTCATGTAGCGATATGCTGCAGTTGAAAGTCATTACATAGCAACAGTGTGGGTGGATTCTGAATCACAGCATCTTATACAATGTCTCGACATAACATCATGTCTTTATGTAGATAAAGGGAAATGAGTGTGGAAAATGTAATCATGGTACAACTTATTACATCTTAAATAAATTCTAAAGGGAGATAATTTTTTTGAGAAACATGCAGACAACTCAGGAAGTAAGAATATCTGCAGTTCCTTCAATGCTATTTGAGGCTACCACCCAAAGCACGTCGAACCCCCATTGCTTCCCGTTTTGAAAATCCTTTTGGACTTTTTGTTTTCTATTTTTTCAGAATTCACCCATTTCAAATATTCCAAGACTTAAAATGATGAATTATTACTACCCTTGCATGTCATGTTGAGAACCATCAGTCTGCCCAGTATTCATTTTAAGTTGGGCTGTTCCACGGTGACTTTGAAGACCATTGCATGTGTAAGCATCTGTATGAGTTTATTTTCACCAACTTTTTAAAACCTGAATAAAGAAATATTTCCCACCGCCGAACAAAACACCCTCAACGTAAACATAACAGGCTTTAATGTTTCATGTTACTCTGAGTTTTGTGTGCAATTCATGATTTGTGTCATTTTTGTCTGCTGTGACATGAAAATAACAGCAGGAGTGCTGATTGCACTCTAGGTTGAGGTGAATATGTGTGACTGAGAGGGCTCTGCATCCTGAAAATCAGATTGACTCTACCATCCCCTGGCTTCACACTCCACTAGCAGCTCCCAGGGTTTGAGTGACAGGAAACTAGCAGCACTGAGAAAGGTTGTAATACTGAACACATCTTGAGCTCTCTCAAAAACAATCAAATGTGTGTTGTCCAAACTTGTAATTCAGTGGTAATGCAGCACTTCAGGAGACAGCAGTGGTCACCAGGGTCCTTTGGCAGAAAAATATTATTATTTTGACAGCCTTCATATGAAGGAATTGATCTCATGGGATGTTTTGGTTGTGTCAAAGAGGTGAGAATACAAAGGAGTAAGCCTGAATGTGATCCCTGTGAAACTTCCATCAAACCTTGAATTATACTGTCTGAGGCTAGTCAAAAGATATAAATCTGTTTCCCAACAAACCCTATTGTGGTCCTTCTGGCTATTCTGAGGAGTCTGTGGTGGTCTTGATTAACAAAACATGACATGAAACTAGCACAAAGACTAAATCAAATGAAAATCCAACATTACCCAAAACAGAACAACAAGTACTAAAATATGGCAATGCAGAAAATCCAACAAAACAGAGAGGACTATTGAAATAGTAAACGACAATTTGAAAAACTAAGCTTAAGAAAGCACAGAGAACTAAATGATTGAAAACTGAATTACAAGTAATATAACAAAACAGAAAATATGATAAAACATATTTCAAAGACAGAATAACATTTCAATAATGTCGACATCTTACAAAGCATAACTTTTCCCAAATTTTTGTTTTACTTTTATAAAAAAAAATATTTTAAAGTCCTTGTTTTGTGTCTGTGATCTTTTTTTTGTCAATGTAAATAATGCTTTCAATGTGTGTCACATTGTAATAATGTATTACATAAAATCAAATATCGAGTGGAACCGTTGTCTCTATAGCTTTAGAGGCAGAGGTGTGGACCCCCTCTCTCCCTCTGAGTTCCACTTATGGTCTTGGTTTTGAACTGGACTCCCATAATTACAGCTCCAAATGAATTAGCACCACTTTCTACTTCTTTTTCCTACTTATGAAGACTTTGTGGCTTGTTGAAGTGAACACTTGATAAAAAGATCCACTCTGAACTGAAAACATTCATTTTGCTCTTAATAGTAATGCAAATACAGTTAGATATGCACATATTTTTGGAACACATGTACTTTTTAAAATCGTAATTGTATATTTTGCACTCTCTTTCTATGCTATATTTAGGGCCTGGATTCTTTGGTATACTTTGTATTTTTGGTTGGAGCAAACCCCATGAAGCAAGAGTGAATTTCCCCAAGGAATCAACAAAGAATTCTCAAGCCTGATTTCGATATGAGTCGTATCTCAGAGTACAAACAGATGGTTTCTGTGGTCATTTAGATCTGAGATGTCATATATCTGCTAATGGCTCGCTAGTTTAGAGGAAGCTCCTGTGGGTCACATCTTACAGTAAAAACATTTCCATGTGAGGGCTCTCTGTTTTTTTTTTGTTTCTTTGTTTGTTTTAACCAGATGTAGAGTCTAAACCCTTCTCTGGAGTCTAAATCATAGTTCTGGGACAGACGGTAAGTCTTGATTGCGTTTAGAGGCTAATATCCTCCACTCTCACTCTCACCTTCATTGTCCTTTGCCATCCTCATTTGTAATCTAGTTGGCACAGCCACCACTATTGGTCATGGCAGTGTAATTGTGACATTAAGAGGCCCCTTGGTTCCAGAGGGATCCACAAATGTTGTGCTCAAATACAGCGTGAAAGTCACATAGCTTGAGCTGAGAGGAGATAAACAGGCCAAATACACAGAGCTTGTTAGTCACGGTCCCTAATTATCGAACAGTTCTTGTAGGATTGTCCCAGTTGTCCAATCTTGTCTGTACAGACATGATGCCAGGAAGGCTGTTGGCATACACAACTATTTGAGTTGTTTTCCAATGAAGTTTTTTCTCCTCTGATCAAAATTCCCTGCCTGAAACTGTTTGCTTTTTAACCGATTCCCTGTCATTTCATGGTGATAGCATGCAAAAGAATTATCACAATACATTAGCATTTAACAATGTTCTGATGTCATCACTGTGTGGTGCAGAATTCACTGTTGCCTAGATGTACATGAGTCACAAAGTGAATCATAATGCATCACCAAAGAGACAGTGATCTTTGATAATACCCCTCATGCCCACATCCCTCGTGTTGGAAGTGATCAAAAATGGCGGGCGTGTAATTGGATATGATTTCCTTCATTAGATGATGAACAGCCAACAAATTGGACCTTGTCCTCTGCCAGCCGCATGGGTCACAACAATCAGTCAGTCAGCTTAAAAACGTCATCCAGACTCAATATGGGATTACAACATCAGAACTGCAGCCAAATGCTATTCTGCCTGTAAAGTCAACAATAATGCTAAGTGTTGTATTACTATATTTAGCTTCACACACTGGGAAGAGCTTGTTAACTTGAGGTTCAAAAAGATCTGCATCAGCAGAGAGCTTTTCTATTTTTCCAAAATGTATCAAAGTTATGAATAAATCTCCAGTAGCATACCTGTCTATATACATCGTGTGTCTGTGTGCAAAAGTCCAAAGAGGATTTAATCCAAGCTCTGCTGGAGGAGCTCTTCATTAATTATTGCAGACTGTGGAGAGGAGTATACCGCGAGGCAACATCTGGTGTCGGGTAAAGGAAATGGCAGGGGAGGTTTCCTGGGTCGAGCTCTCTCTTTGACCTCAGCAGTGCTGCTGAGTGATGAGCTGCCTGTCCACAATCTCCATGCTCGGAAGAAGGATAACTGATCATTTAAATGTTTAGACAATAATTATTTTTAGGAGAGTTTACCGGTTGGAATAGTAATATCTTATACTTGTTGTTTGCGTTAATACAAAGTGAGATTTTGAGCAATTTTTTTGTTGTACAAAATACATAACTGAAAAAAGTGTTGAGCTTTACATTTGAATTATTATGATATTTCAACTTTTTTAAATCATTTATGGTGAGCATCTGGTCAGTGTCTTTGCTTTAAATTCAGTTATTGTCTGTATATATTTGTATTGTCAAATGTTGCACAAGGAATCCATGGGCTGTATTGTATGTATTCTATCTCATTAAAGTTCATTTTAATTTTGTTCTCTCATCAAACTTCATCAGAGCTGTGGACAACAGAATAACCCTGTAAGTTCAGTCTCACACCAAAGACAATGTCATACTTACCTATATTTAACTAAGTAAAGCTACTATGAGTCAATTTGTGTCCTTAAGCAATTCGTTTAACAATAAGCTGTCAAACTATTAAAAACGCACTGGAACACACCTGACTCAGATGAAATGGATCTGTTCTAAAGGTTGTGAAGTTCTGCACAAGCCTGCTAATGATGCATTGATCTGAATCAGGTGTGTTGAAGGAGGGAAACATCTAAAACCTGCAGGACAGCGGCCCTCGAGGACCGGATGTGGACATCCCTGAGTTAGGCCCACACTGTCACTGAGTCACTCGATGGTGCCACCATGTGGAAAAAAGCTGCACACACAAAGCCTGCAAAAACCTAATTGTGTTCATTATATGCATTACTGTAGAAATCAACACAAAATCAAGAAGATTGTCCTTCCCTTATGCTAAAAAATTATTGGAAAAATATTGGAAAATTGGGACAATTCCAACATCAACTATACTAAATAAATTAATCAACGTTCAAACATCATATTAAGGGTGGCCAACTTTAATGTAATCTTGACAAGTTACTTGAGTCTCTGTTCATCTATTTTTTATTACTAAGCTACCGACTTAAGTTAGAACTGTCAAATAGATTTGTGGAGACCTGGGCGGTCGGAACATGTGCAACTATACAAATGAGCACCAAGCTGCCAGTGAGGATAGAAAGATTTTAGACTTCCTTACATGGAATGTGGTCATACCTACACATATTCATCTACAGCTTAGCTTAGCTTACTTTTTGAGGCTATTAAGTCCCTTGCAGCCTCCAGATTAACCTACATTGTGTTTCACACTTCAGCTATGTCTTGTTCTGGTTTTGTTTTTCACAAGATGGTCTTTACTCTTTAACCTGCTTTTAACAGTCAAACTGCTCTGTGTTTATGACAGGGAAAGATAAGAGATGCTCAGCACAGGGCCATAAAAGGGGATCACTTTTGATAGCTTTTGTCATTCCTGAACTGTGGACACTCAATTACATTTGTCATTGAAGAACCAGAGAGCTGGAGAACAAACCCATGCAGGACGTGAGATTCGGGGTTTTGCTGCTTGGAAATTTAGTTTGGATCTAAATATCCTCTTGAGGACCTTAACCCTCGAACCATCATCATGGCAAGCCAAAACCCGGCCCGTATTGTGCTTATGTTTGTTGGGTTGTTTACATTTCTTATTGCCATCACATTCAACTATCTTTCAGGATTTGGAGATAAATCAGGTAAATATCATTTCAAATATAGATTCAAATAGAGGGATTTCTAAATGATGGTACAGAGTAAATAAACTCTAGCAAATTCTTAATTTAGGTGTCTTCAAGCAGCGCACAGAGGATGTGACACTCAAGTATAATACACCCATAACTCCTGCCCGGTGGACTTTTTTGGTGTGGGATTTCACATATTTTTGGATTTTTGCCATATTCATATACTTTTTGGCTGGACTCTGCAGAAGGTAAGCACAGTTTGTCCTACTTTCACATTTAATTTATGAAGGCTGTATAGTTGAAACCCACAACAGGAATGTCTCTGTATTTCCAAATACTTTTACAACCCTCTTCTATTACTGCATGCAGAAAATCGCTCCACCTTGTCCAGTTTATTTCCTCTTCGTTCAGTGATTTTCTCTTTACATGTTGCGGATTGCTCAAACATTGTATGAACGAGGCAGATTATTTCCCCACAGGCACAATTTGTTTGCTGGGATGTATTTTGCCTCCCGAATCTAACAACATTATCCTTGCTCCCAGCAGGAGGACTTATGATTTGATGTACACCACCCCTGCAGTACTGCCCTATGGATTTCATGTCACAACTATCATCAACCTCTGTTTGAACATCACATGGTTGTTTCTGTATGACAGAGAGTAAGTACATAGGTTCGACTTGACCATTCATTTCTATTTTTGGCAGTTTACGTAACTGTTTTTTTTTTCTTGTGTAGGTTGTTGATACCTGTGCTTATAACCTCAGCACTATTGATGCTCACTACTTATATGATCCTGTTTTTCTCCTGCCATGGACTGAAGATCTATGGAGCTTGGCTGAACAAATATCAGAAAGTTGACCTCTGGCTCTTCAGAATATTGGTAAAACTCTACACATAGAGCCATATCCTGCATTGGTATTCATGTGTTTTTTGGAGCTGATAACATATTTACAGGGCTGGAAGAATGAATTTGCAAAGCTTAATAGATGACAGTTTTGTTAGGCTATAACAAAGATTAAAAAATGTTAAGGACTTTAACACCAGTTTTAATGTTGAGCTTCATCGTGGTGGACGTAAACTTTGCTTGTCACATCATTCCAGCTGCGCATTAGAACACGGGAGAACAACATGTTCTCATGGTCTTGGCTTGTAGCTGCCCACTGATCATTTGAGTATGTGCGATTAGCCAAATAAATAAGCTCTGTTCAAAAATATCAAGCCATTTCAGAGTCAGATTTTCTGAATTTGTTTATAACTTTCCATTTACCACTGCACCCCAAAGATGCACTCTAAGGTTAAAGAAGCCAGTCACTGATCCAAGAGCCACTCAATCACCCATATCTAAGGAGTGAAACCGCTCCAAAATAGCCCATCTTACTGGCTGTGCAAAGTCTGTGTAAAAGTCAATTGTGGATGAGATGCGGTTGCTTGGAGAATCAAAGTTAGGCCACAGTAGAGCAATATGAATGGTTTCCAATCCCTTGAATTGGACTTGACATATATAGGATGTATAAAAGATGCAATAAGGTTGCATGACAGACCAGCATCTGTGTAGCAGCAGCAGCAGTAAGTTTTTTATTTTGATCCTTATTAATAATTCTCTAAAATGACAGAAAAACAAATGAATAACAGCAACGTGGTAAATTAAGTGAAAAATGAGAGTTAAATTAAACAGGAAAAACTAGAATGGAAAAGAGTGGTTTGTAAAGCTTACATTACAATATGCTAGGAAAGGACTAAAGCTCTAGTTTCTGCAATACGTGGTCCCCTCTCTGCCAGATTTATGCAATAAAAAGACATGTCCAGGCACACCATTTACTGTAAAGATTATATCTCAGTTTCATACTTTTCCACCTCAATTCTTACTGTTATTCTTTACCTAATTCTTGGTCAGACCTGTTACACGTTTGTATATGTGTATTTGACACTAAGAGCTCCTGTCCTATTTAGGCTGCAGCATTGAAAAACTCACGTCAAAGTCAAATTAGAAAAGGTAAGGCAAGGCAAGGCAATTCAAAGTGTTTTACAGCTACATCAATTCACAAGAAGGCAAATAAAATCATGATAAAATATAAAATATAATAAGTATTTTCATTTGTCATATGCACAGCCTGGATTTAAACATTGTTAGAGTTGAGGCCTGGAAGACTGTTCCAGATTTTAGGAGCATAAAACTGAAATGTAGCCATATGGTTGCAGTGCCATAGCATATTTGAATATCCAAATATTTGCTGCATCATTTTGTGAAGTCTACTGCAGGTCTACTTTCAGATTTCATCTATCAGAATATTTTCTTCTTTTGGTTAAAATCTAACTCAACATATCTAAAAAAGATAATGAAGACATGTTGAACTGAAAATATTACTGGCCATAAGACAGTGAACTCCAGTGTTACAGTTCTAACCATCGAACCGTTTAACATCATACTTTTCTGTTATCTCAACAGTTACATTCTCTTCATTGTGTTGAAATCAGGTACAAAATGGAATAGCAGTATATGCAACATGGGGGACTCTTTCCATCCTGCTGAACCTGACAATTTACTTACATCATCAGACACCAATATCTAAACGTGAAAGTGCAATGCTGGCTCTGCTGCTGCTTCTGATAGAGCTGTTAGCCTGGTGAGTCTGAGTCCCCGCTGTTTTATAATGTGTCTCTGTTGGTGTTTCTGGTCTCAAAACATAACCAGATGTAACAAGTTATTTGTCTCCCTTTGCTCTCAGGTTTCTGTTGGAGAACTTCTACTTTGACAAGCAAGTGCGTTACATTGTGACCATCTACCCTGTGGTAATCCTGTGGTTGACAGGGGTTCTGAGCAACTCCAATTCTCCCAACTGTCCTGTTTTCATCTTCACAGGTACTGTTTGCAAATTATAATTCTACCTATTTCCCGAGTCAACTCAGACTCCACAGAAATCTCCATGCACCATTAATTAATCTATATTCAAATATTTACTCTCTTCTTCCCTCTTTAGCTATGATCCTGACCATTTCCTGCATCATATTTGTGGTACGCATTGCCCTTGTTACATGGAGGCATTGCAAACAGCCTCTTTACGAAGATAATGCACTCAGTATGTCACCAGTGGAAATATCGTTGACACAAAAAAAAATCTTTCTATGAATGCAAGCTAAAATTGATATTGTTAAAAGGTCACATGTACATACTTTAGTGAGTAGTATTTTTTTTTTCAATAGATCTTTCGGGTTGTCTTCTTTTTTTTCTTTTGTAGAAAAATTAAGTTGAATTTGTGCATAACTTTTAACTTTGTTTATATCTAACATACAATTTGAATGTACTGATTTCTTGGAATTATGAATTAAAGGAAAAAGACGTGAACTAATCATGCTTTTTGATTCATTTGTCAGCATGTCAACCACAGCAAACAACACACATAACATAGAGTTGTTTCTAAGCCACGTCTGTACGAAAAAACTAAACTAAAAACTAAAGTATTGCTTTCCTTATATTGTTTCATCCTCATCGGGGCTCCAAGCTCATCTATTTTACCTGCCAGTGATCTCACAGATGCCATTATAATCAAGGGAAGAATAGTTTAAACTTTCCTTTTTCTCAACAGCTTGCTCTGCCTCTAAGACATCTCCTCTTAAACTCATCTAGATTTGGAGTCTCATTCCATTATTTGGGGTTTGGAAAAGCTTAATCGACTGCAAACCTGACAACATGCAAACAGCCCTTCTGTTGCCATTTTTATGCGTCATAACACATTTTAACCAACACATCAATCCAGAAGCACAGCATCCAAACCAGCAAAGAAAAATTTAAAAAAAATTTGTTTTCAGATGTTCAAAGTGGTTGTCGAGGATGACAGTTGCAGTGCAGCTCCACCTTCCATCCTCTTCCAACCTTTTTATAAGCTTTTTTGAACATTCATTATCATATTTGTGAAAGCTTAGACATGTTATAGTGCAGACATGGAATATTTTTGATATAAAAAACTTTTAATGAAATACTTAAATACTTAACCGATAAAATGGAAAGACAATGACAGAACATATCAAAAGTCAGAGAATCAGAACAACACCAAGGCTGAACACTGAGTGGCTGTGATCCTTTGGCCCACGCACACACAATGCAGTGGTGGAAATAAGTGCAGGGGTCCCGGAACCTCTCTCAAAACCAGTTCATCCCTGAATAAAAGCTGAAACTCTATCAAGTAAAAACAAAAAAACATGGAAACACCAGATATGGCGCTACCTCATTGGACTAAAATTAACCCTCTTTTCATAATGGTAAAAACACAGAGCTTTCATTTCTCAGTATCAAACATTGCTCTCATAAGGGATGAGTAATCCAAAAACCAAAGTTATCTAGAGTTAAAAACTGAACCTAAATCACATGGTTTATGTAGAAGAATAGCCTGACTAACAATATAATCAGCAGTGACATTACAATTCTTTATAATGTGTACTTGACACAATTTTTCTTTTTCTTTTTTAAAAGGGATTGTTTTAGTTAATTATAAACGACACAAGGACTTTAACAACACAGGATAGGTTGAAGATTGGTCAATAGTTATCTCTTTTATTATTACCTTTATGCAGACGGACAACGTGCAGATTTCTGAGAAAAAACATCAGTTTAATTTATTTGACAGCTGTTCAGAATTTCGACTCTCTAAAACACACATGGACAGACACACATAATAACTCTTGTGATATCAAAACAGCAAGGATTACTGAGCATTAAAGGTACAGTTATAGTGAGGTCATAAAACTGTACAGTGCATGCAATCATCCAAAGTCCAATGTACCAGATTGTGGTTTCAAAGACTGTGTCTCACACATCTCTTAGGTGTAGTCAGGACACTATGGCAAATTCTAGGATGTCTTTCTTCTTAACAAATAGCAGTTACCATGTAGTGATACATGCTGGAAGCATAATCTTTGCGTTCATCACACAGGTGATCGCAAGCTTGTTCTTCACTCTGGCGAAGGAAGGCAGAGTGCCCAATGGTGAGTGACTCAAAATAACTGCAGATTTCAGGTGTAGTACTTAGAGCTTGGGAGGACAGAATGTAATGTTTACAATTACAATTTCACAGCAGGAAGCTGTGAAACTCATGGCAGCATCACCCTGAAAGTTTTGTTGTTTATGTCTTCCTGAAGGATCTTTGCGTTGCCAGTAAAAAGAAATGTTGTTTTTTGCAAGCTGTTATGCTGGATTGAGGCCTATGAAACCAACTAAGCTATATAAAAACGGGCACACACACTCAGTAACTCTCTACTGAATGTCTGTGAAATAGAGTAGGTGCTTGGTTTTCTTTGCAGTTCCTTCACAAGAGTGCATCATATACTCGGTTTATCTAAAACATTATTTAACATTAATGGATTATCCTTTTAATTATCCGTGTGTCAGTGTCAATCATGTTCTTTTACACCCTCAGCTCTGTTTCAGACCTCGTTGAGGAATGTATCAGACACCTTCCACCTGGAGGTGACTATGGACTGGTGGTCAGTAAATTTCTGGCATTTGATTGACGTGTGGTCTATGGCTTGGCTTGCTTATGCTGTGGTCAGCACCTGTAGAAGGTAGAGTGGAACGGAAGGCATCGACAAGTCTACAGTGCAAGACTGATAGTTTATCAGAGCTTCTGATCCCGCTGATGTTTTTCTGTTTGTAGAAATGTACTTGGTCCAGAGTCCTGCAATCCAGAAATCCACCCTCCAGTTTTCTATCTAATGTGGGCAATAATCAATATTTCAAGAATGTGCAGCATGCTTCTGTTGGACCGACAGTAAGTTGTGTGCAATGCTCTGATCATGTTGCACTCATTTAAGAAATATAGACACAGGCAAATTAAAGATCTCGCCGTTTTCTACAGCTACATAATTGGAGCAGTGTTGTTCAGGTGGATTCTACCAGTCGACAGCTTCTACATGCTCTACATGTCCTCCTTCAGCCTTAATAAGCACAAAGCCTGGCTTGCTATCAACAACCCCAGTGTGATCTCATGGACTCAATACCTGGTGATGCTTTTCATTTACCGAGATTTCATTGTGATGAGATCTAATATTCAGAAGCAGTTAGGGAAATCTGACGGGGCAGAAATCAAAGTAAAGTTCCTGTCAACTTTCATTGAAATACATTTTTCCCCATCTTCCTTTAACGCTTTATCATTTGTGACAGACCCAGAATGGGCTTGCAATGTTTGCCTGGTGGTCTCTCTTGGATGCTGCGGTAGCTCTTGGTGTAGTACTTAAGTACAACAATAAAGTACCGGACCCACTGGTCAGCACCATCACCCTCTCCATTATCTCCTTGTGCATTTTCACCTGGTAAGAGAAAAAGCTTTAAAGATTACATTTTGTGTCTAAGTTTGGCTTTTGTTTGGAAAAGAAGGCTATGGAAAGATTACATTTAGAAGAAATTACTGATAAAGTATTTTTCTCCCCTTAGGTTCATACTGCAGAGCCTGCTGTTAACCAAGTACATGCGCCACACATACAGCGTTTACGCCACTCTCATTCTGGGCCTCGGTGCAATGCTCACCAGCAGCTACCGTGTCCGTGATCTCTCTGTAAACACAGCCATCTGCGGTAAGAAGTCAACATATGGTGGTACGTTACAGCAACATTTTATTTGTATTTTACCAAGGATGTTCACACTGATCTCTTTTGCCTATAGGGATCCTTATGCTCATGACAACCACCATGAGCTTCATTCATTTAATCTCTGCATGTCTGTACACGAGGAAGTCGCACAAACCTCTTGCCGTGGAGCCTCACCTGAAATTTGATGGCTGCGAGACTGTGTGTCAACTCGAAGGCAACATGAAACACAAACTTCAGAAGTGACATCGCCGACAAAAAAACAAAAAAACAACACAGTTTAATCACTCATCGTATGTATCAGTTGAGGAAAATGCATCTTCCAATCACCATGTCTGACTATTTACTGCACCAACTGGCTGTTTCACTTAAATTTGAAGTATTTAGTACTTAGTAGTACTTCAGTATTACATTTTATTCATACCTCAGTGTGCACTTGATATCAGCTACCAAAAGGGGGAAGCAAACACTTATTTCACACAGGGTCTATAAAATTGCAGTTACATTTGCGTTGTACCAGAAGATGGCGTAGTCCTTCAAGCTTTTTCCCAACACATAACGTTAACAAAAATTGATTGATTGAAAACGATCAAAAGAATGCCAAATGAACACAAATTACATTATCAAATGTGGCTCAAACTGTTTTTTGGAGTTTTGAGGCTCAATTTGATCTCTGTGTTTGTTAAGAAACAATGAAAACCTCATTCATACTAAATTCTTAACAAAAGCTGAGTCAGAATAAAAACTTTATATATATATGTGTGCTTTTTCAACAACAACAAAATCCTCCAAATAAATTAGAGTACAACCTGTGTGCTCTCTGCATCTACCTTTCAGTGCCTCTCCTTGCCCGTGACACTGTACCACAGAGATAATCACACATGCTCAAGTTTATGAGGGCCCTCTTTCTTGATGCAGCTTAAAGGATGGAATATCAAACATGGCCATTGACTGTGGGGAAGAGTCGTGCGACCTTTGGTGAGGACGTTGAGCTGTGTTGAACTGAGCATCAGATGAAAGGAGAGGAGTAAAAAAAGACAACAGGGATACGATGAATGTGTCCACGGTTTCGTTGAGTGAAACTAATGCAAAAATTTGATTAAAAATGGTCATCATTTTGTATGTAATTCTGTATGTAATTCAGATATTTTCTCAATCATTTGACTGAAGAGATGTTGATTGATTTACAACTAACTGCATGTCAGGTATGCTTTTCTCTTCTCCTGCTGCTGGTGAAGTGTTGTTTTGTTTTTGCACACAGGCAGACGTTAGCTTGCAAGCGCACCCTGTGCAGTGGGTGATGTCTCTGACCCCAATCCCACTCTCACACTGGCAGTTTACTTGGGTGTCTCATTTGGAGAAAATTCGGCAGAAGATTATTTCCAGACACATTTGGTTTGCTGTGTTAGACCACAGTATTTACAATTTACTAAATTAAGTTTTGTGTACATTGTGTACAAGAATTCTGCTTACTCTGACATGTAGGGAGTGGTATGCATCTATGATGAGGTGGCTTTTGGTAATTGGACTACTACACATGAGTCCTTAAAATAATGACTCAATGCAATATAGTTGGAATTTTGACTGGTGGAACATTTTAAATTAAGCAGTGGGCATAATTGTGATTGAATAAGATTGCTTTGTCTTTTTCAAGACAATGTATCACAGCAGCCATTCAATCATTTGATTAAGAAAGCAATGGTAATGCTAACTGGCAAAGAGATCAATCCTTAGTTGCTGTTATGCAGTTAAAATGTCTGTCAATTTTGAGATGCAACTTAAAAAAGACAATAACAACAAAAATCTTTTGAAGCAACTGTCTTTTTGAGGAGGATGTTCTGGTCGTCTTTTAATCCATGAAAATCTAGTGCACCCACTTCAGTAATTAAAGAAAGCGTTGGCACAATATTCTTAGAAAGCGTGAGTCTGATGAAAAAAAAATCCAAACATGAACCGAAAAATTTGATTTCCCTGTACCATTTATCAACCATTATCAGATTAAAACAACCGATCACATTGTCTTTAAAACATAATGTCCACTGCTTTCTTCTTGGAAAAAACTAATTATAAATGACTACTACTAATTAAAGTTGTCCATTAATTTGCTACATGGATGTGAGTCCTGCACATATTGCACCATTGCATTATCACTCTGGAGCTCTGAGGCCAAATCCTCCATGGACTAATGGTGGAAATGGTAGACATGTGGCAAGAAATAAAGGAATTTTACTGTCTGGTAGCCTTGTAATTGTTTCTGTACTCTCCAAAGACCTCTTCATCCATAAGAGAAATAACCTAGATATGCAAATTAGCAATGCCAATTAATTTAATTCATATAATTATGTAGAAAAAAGAGATAGGGTTGAAAAAAGAAGCTGAGTTGTCCTCCCACTCAAGCCCCCTCACTCTACAGGGTACAGCTAAATTAGTTCTGAATATTGAAGCATGCTCGGCTACACAGATGAGCATCAGTCATCTCTAACATTTTAATGAGTGGTCTTCAGTCTATGGAATCAACAAAGTTTGAGGTTTATGGTAGAGATCAATACAAGTAGTGGCTTAAATGAAGTGACTTTGTCCTTTAACACAACCCCACTGTAAATAGTTCTTCAAGCCTTAAGAACCACAGAAAGGTTTTCCAGTGGTCTATTTGAATAAAGGATTGATCTGTTAAAAGCTCTGTATGAAAGAAATTCTGATGCAAGGCTAAGAAAAGAAGTTTTTTTACCCAGCAGGAAAAAACAGAACAAACACACACAAACAAAAAAAAACTTAAAATGAGCTTTTATAGAATAGATGTTTTTCTAAATAATACGTTTACTGAGAGCTATACAGCCCGGCTGCCATCGAGCAAGAGGTCATGAACATCGAGGACTTGTTTCCTCTCCATCTCAAGGAGATAAAAAATACAAAAAGCCCAACTCTACAGTCTGTTCTCAGTCAGTTTCACCACTTAATCTAAAATGAATGTTTTTTGGACTGTGTGAGTAAACCTGAGTGCATTACAAAATAAAAGTTTAAAAAAATGTTTAAATCTTTTTCTTGTCATCCTCATGTGTGTCTTCTTATGGATGAAACTTAAGAAATCAGTTATAAATCAATTGCATACATTGTTTACAAAGAACACCAGTAAAATGTTACACAACATAATGTGTTTTTGCCACTATTCTATGTATATTATTGAGTTAATTGTGGGTGGTAGACAAGTTTACACTCCAAATCTTTGAAATGATATTTCGAAATTATTTCAAATACATTTTAAGTTTCTATGAAGGCACCATTTATTTTGTAATCATCACTGATGGATACCACAAAGTCAAGTGTTGTGTATTATTTACAACAATAAATCAAATCCCTTCTAATCATGTGTGTACCACCAAGGAGTCCCTGCTGTTGTAATAGTAGTAGAAGAAGATCCAAACCCAGGCAGATGGAAGACGAGCAAATAAACTTTATCAACTATACTAAAATCAAAAGTGTCACAGAGGCATTGAGTCAAGAAGCAAAGATGAAAAATATATAGAACAAAGAAAGGAACAGAGGTACAAGAAACCCAAGACAATACCTCAGAAAATAACAAAAAAAGAAAATTCAACAAAAGATAAGCTTCAGATCATTCACAATGACAGCATGGACTATTTTGATTCAGTAAGAAGTGACAAGACATAGCCTTACATATTGTATTAACCTGTGGTTTATTAAGTGTTATATATTATATACAAATTAATACATAATGGTTATTTCTCTATGCTATTGTCATATTCTTCCCGAGTGAAATGTTTCTTTCATGCTCACGTTCTAAAGAGACCCAAAAGCACAAGCTATTGCTATAGTACAACTTACAGAAGCTAATACCACAAACAGTAGACCATGGTAAAAGTATAATAATACATCCAAAGCATTAAAGTTATCTACACCTAAACATTTCTATCCATAGTAGTGGGAAGAAAAATAATCTAGCCAGAATAAGATTCAGATCAATTAGACCAGTTTCTTAGAGAACTGGTTCAAAAGAATGAGCTGGGGGGACAACTTGGATTGCGGAAGAGTTTGAATATATAAAAATATTGCGACAACTCAGTTCTGCGTCGGCTGAGTTGTGAAATGTGAGATTCGACAACACTCAGTCAGGATAAGGTGCTTCTGGACAGTTACAAATAGATGTTACAGTTGTGCAGCTGTGAACGACAGAAACCAGTAAAATATTGATGGAAGCAAACAACTTTTTTATCACTAAAATGGGTTTTTCGTTGTTGTTGAGTAAATAACAATCAAAGGGATTTTCAGGTCATTTTAGTACATTTCAGGTAATACATTTGTTTGTACTCGTCTCTGGAATATAAGTTTCCAAAGTCTTAAAATGCTAAATGCAACAAAACCATAATAAGACATAAGTAATAATACAGTAAATACAGTTTGAACTGAGACCAAAACCAAGACTGTGGTGAACAAATTTAGAATAAATGACTTTGTGTTGGCATTCATGGTGTGGTGTATGCATAAATTCAACAATAACAACATGCTCAAGGTTGAGATATTTGCTTTTCCAGGGAGCAAACAAACTTTATCAGTCTTCGATTTTGCAACTGTAGCACTGAAATGCCAATTAGCTTGCTAAAACAATTAGAATATATGTAAATTGTCTGAATTAATTAATCCCATGGCACACTAGCACTAATTAGTTTGTAATCCCTGACTCCTTTTGCTCCATATTTAAGACAAACCTACCCAGTCCAGACATAGGGACATCAGATACCAGCGTGTGAAATGTGTAAGAATAATTATTCCTTTAAATAGCTGGGGTTTTTTTTTCTTCTCTAGATCTGCCTAATTAGTGATGATACATTTCTGTCAGTGCAGATGAGCATCAGCAGATGTCTTCTAGGACACAAACCAACAAGGAGCATGTTGATATTAATCAAAAGATATAGACTTTTAATTTATAGTGTAATTAAGGGAAGTAATAATTACACAGAATGTGGTTCTCTAGTGGTCTGAAAGTGACTTAAAAGAGACTGAGGGATTGCAACATGTTTATAACCATTTTTGAGGTGATGAAAAGCTGATGATTGAATTTAGTCAATTGCAAATTGTCGGTCACTAATTCTCAAATTGTTCATCGATTATTTCCTAATGTGTCATTAGATTGACACCACTGGGTCTTTGAACAAATTTGTATTTTATTTTTGTGTAAAATGAATTTGTTGATTTTCTATTCTATAACTGTCATGTAATGTTTCAACACATAGCAAAGCCTTTATGGCCTTTGAGGATGGCAAATTAAGTCATTTTGGCATGAAAGTGTAAGAGGGAGAAATGAACATGCGCACTAAAGGGCATTTTGATCAATCAATGTTAGCAAAAGTATCTATAGGAGTCCTTTATACCTGCTTTATGTTTTACACCTGACATGTTGTAAAGATTTATGAAAAGGTGGGATTCTAAGAGCACAGCCTACGTTTCTTTCGTGATTTTAGATATTGTAATGATGTCACCTGTTACACAACATTTTCATCTTTGTGTGACCCCGTTTGTTCAGGTTCACTTTGACTTCACCTTGGTTCATTGAAACATGATCTAAACTGTTTCTGTTTCTGCTCGTTGAATGTAAAGACTGGGGGAAATACAACTTTTGCAGACTGGTAACTTCTCTGTGATGACAAATCTACAGGTCCAAGCCTGACATTTCAACATGTTTTTAACCAATTAGGCAAACACCACATAATGTGCTAATTAGTGCAATTTGGTCAGTTTATTCCCTTGTGATTGACAGGCTGAGTCTTACTCCTCAACTTGTGATCAACAGCTGGAAAGTCAATATTGTGTTTTTTAGAATGTCAAACTTTTTTCCAGATACTATTAAACCTTTATACGTGTAGTTCCCATGGTTTTGAGAACATGTTTTAGTCTACTGAAATGTCACAAACAAATAAGACTGTTTTACCATTTTTGTATCTATGTTTCACCATTTTTAAACTGGCAGCATAAAGGCATTATAATTCAAATGCCAAACATCATCCTTGGAGACAAAGTACACCTAGCAAGAAGCTGGCAACCAGCCAAGCATAAGTGAAATGGATTCAACCCCATGCACAGTATGTTGTTCATGAAATGTGTTTTAATGTGAGGGTAAATACTGCTGTAAGGCATATGGTAAATAGTGCTTTGTAAAGGCTGAGCCACAGCTATTTTTGAAATACTGCTTCAGGGTATGTCACCATGGCGCAGCACTTATTTGTCTATCACTTAATGTCAGGGTTGTACAGATATAGAAGTGTACAGTGTCACAACTGCAGTCTTCTTGTCACTTGCAGAATCAAAACTTTTGCTGGAGTCCAGTGGGTGAGAAATAAGACATGTTCATAGATTAGAAGTGTCACCAGTGACTTGATATTAATCCCGGCTCAAGCAGAGAAAATGGGACAGTGTACAATTGTTTGATGTCTGAGAAGAGATCAGTTTCAAGTATCTGACTCATTGTACCCCAAAGGAACAGGGTCTCTGATTGCAGAAAATTACAGGATTAAGGGGCTCTTGAAACTATTGCACAAGTGGTCCTGACAGACTGGTTGGTGTCTGAGATTAGACACCAACCATGTGACCACGGCTAGGGTGGCATGTGTGTAGAGTGTCCTTGTGTGTGTTGAGGATAGCAGGCTCTATTGCCCCCTTGCACTATTTAATTCCTTTTCTGAGCAGGTTAGAGGAAGTTTGGAGTAAAGCAACCAAGGTGCATTATAGACAAAATGGAGGGAAATCATTGTTAAACTCAAATGTTAAACTCAAAATTTATTTTTGAGTATGTCCTTGGCAGCAGCAATATTACTTTCATTTTAACTTTTCAAATGAAAATACAAATGTCATATTTAGGAAATAGCGTGTTTCGTGTTGGACAGCTTTTGTGAGCAGCCAATAAATATCTTAGAGTTTTAGCTCATATGACCTTGAGTGCTTTTTTTTAATTTCCTTATCTTTTTCAGGGCAGCACCTCAGGCTATTCACCTAAAAGATGAGTCAGGGGATCACTTGACACATTAGATCTGAAATAAGACAATTTCCAGTGAAAAGGACTTAAACAGCTCATTAACTATTTCAATTATTCATTTTTGTTCAGGAATAATTAAATGAAAATGATTGAATTAGCCTTGATGTTTTATGGGCAGATCTCCCTTTCAGTTAGTCAAGAGGTAGTAATTGTTTAAGATATTTTGTGTTTTTTATCTGTTCAGATCATATCAGTATTATTTGGAAAGCAAACTGTACTGAACTATTGCTAGAATTTCATCCCAAGTAGCAGGGGCTTCACTTTAAAAAGATAATTGCGGGAGATTATCATGCGAGACAATCCTATTGTCAACTCAAGATGCTTTGAAAATGCTTTAGATTAACTGGCATTTAACCACTTCAATTAGGAGCCATATTCATGAAGATGATAAACTCAACGGCTTCACCATGCACTGGGCGAATTAGTAAATGGGATCAAAGTTTAGTATAAAAGGATATGTCACATATCTGTTATTTTTCCCTTAATGCATTTAAGTGTCCACTGATTTGCAGTTCTTGCACTGATTCACAGTGTTTTGAAATGCGTTGCACTCCATGTGTCATCGCCGAAAATGTGTGAATAAGACTGAGAATATCATCAGCGTTATGGTTATTTAAAATGCAAGCAGGAATAAGATACAAAATTATTTTCTGATAGATGGAGAAGCTTTTTGCTGGCCTTTACACAAAGCAAATATCCAGATGAAAAGATAAAAAAACATCCCCCTTCAATTCTAAGATTTCACATATGAGGAAATAATATATCAGAAAAATAAAGAGGTAAATATAAATGCTGGTGAACAGTAACACATGATATATTACACTGTGTCATTATTAATCCAACACAAATTGAGCTAATCTGCAGAAGCAGTGTGTGAAAAATTAAGTACACCCCATGATTCAACGGCTTGTGGAACCACCTTAGCACTAACAAATTGAGGTAATTGCTGTCTGTATGATGTTATCAGTCTTTCACATTGTCTTTGCAAACCTAAGCCACACTGCCTATCTGTTTTAGAAAGGAGAGACTTTCTCATGCCTTCAAGTCAAGCCATACTTGTTCAGGGTTTTTCTGCTTTTCCTGTTGAGAACATTTAACATGCTAACTGAGGCCACTTGGGAATTATCTTTCTCACTGTAGACTGATGGACTGTAGAATGTAGAATGATGATAAATTAACAGTGTATTTGATTAGCAGCACCTGGTTGCTACTTGTCTACTCTCTTAATTCCTAAGGAAGCAGTAAGGGTGTAGGGTCTTAGTTTACATACTGAGTCTGCATTTTGACTTAGTTTTTGTTACATAGGTAATGAGACAATGTAATACATTGGTTGTTAGATATCTAAGGTTGGCTTTGCCCAAATTAAAGAGCTGATAATGAAAAGATGACTTTTTCAGTCAATTCATGCCTCAGAATTGACTGTTCAGAATATCTGTAAATTGACAGGCAGCAGAAACTACATCTTGTTATGGTGTGGCTCAGTCTCCCTGCCTGCCTCTCCTGAGATAAGTGTGTTCACTGGGCGTGTCTTCTTTCTTGCAAGTCTCCACACTTGCAGTACATCTCTTAAATCAACATGGCTGTATATCTTCCTCAGTCTGTTCTCCACTTGTCACCAGATTGTTGTTTACACCAGTGGAAACTTCACATTTGGCCTCACTCAGACCAAAGTCTGTAGTACTTTACCTTGTTTGGTGCCTGGCTAATGGGCACTCTCTTTGTCCTTCTCAGCCTGCTTCTTTGACAACAAGATGCTGCTCACTGTTCTGAAGACATTACCTGCCCAAACCTACCTGTTGTTGAAAATAACACTAAGTTCCAACCTATTACTTTGCCTCAGTGTCTGCACTGGGAACAATCTGTTAGTTTTGACATATTTCATTGAAGATTCCTAGCAGAAGAGTGCCTGGGTCAGATTCACACAGATGTGCGAGGAATTATATATACAGAAACACTGGATGAAACAGTGTTGTACAATGGTACTGACAGCAAGACATTACAAAGCCTTGTGATAACCAATATTCTTTTGAGTTGACCAGTGTTTCATGTTACTGTGAAATGTGAATGTGGAAAATTGAAAAAAAAGAGCCTCATTCAGCCAGCTGCTTCAAATTCTAGAATAAAGGAGGGCTGCGACAGTATTTCCACTCCTGCCATGTTCACAGCACCACATAGGAGCCAGAGTAATTTATCAAGATGATGGCTGCACAATAAGGACACCTCTATCCCCCAGGTTACAAGTATGTGAAACAACCAGATCACATAGGTGGCATCAAAGACTAGTGTGTCAACACAAAATGTGACGCTGGAGGTAAAGAACAACAAACAAGTAAAAAAAAAAAAACTTTTTCTGAAAAAACATGTTTGCTTGTTTGAATCCTATTGCAATTCTGTATCACACTTATTCCTCCAGGGTCCCATATAAAAATGTACATTGCAACAACACAAATCAACACCATGTATAAAAGCTGTGACAGTGCAGTCAGAAGACATACACGAATATGAACACCAACTCAAAAAGGTGGAATGCCATAAAGCCCACATGACAAGCATACAATGTAACATTACATACAAAGTTAGACACAACACAAGAAGACACAAACAAACTTACAAATTAAGCAGTTCTGTAATAACAAGTATCAATGACTTAATCGTTTTGTGATAAAGATTGAAGAAAACTTTTAATATACTATAATATACTTTTAATAAACTTTTCTATAATGATGTTCATATTATAGGCTACAATTTGAGATTTCCTTCTTTGTGTTATATTACTGTAGCTTCTTGTGCCGCAAAAGCTCAAAGTTAACAACAAAGGGAGTTATTTTCTCTCACAGAATACACTGCAGAGACACCTTGTCTGTAGTTCAGGATTTTCTTCTCTTACACATCTCACTCCGATGTGTCACATTCTGACATTTTTGCAGGACCACTTGACATCACAAATCAATGCAGAAGGGGACTTGATGCATCCATTTGCAGTGTGACAGGGAGAGTGTAGTGAAAGCTTTAATTGAAAGTAAAACAACTATCTTTTCCAACCTTTAAGATCAATATTTTAGACCTTAATACAGCTAACATTTAACCTTTAAGTATGTAGGGGTATAACGATTATCTTATCCATGTGTGTCTGTTGCTTGTTTTATCCCTTCATCCACAAATAATGTATGTAGTGTATTATGCAGTGATTAGTGTTTTCCGCTGACTACTTTCTTCAACAAAAAAGAACGCCCACAAAAAAAGGCATAACACCAGAGGCAGTCTTGCTCTAGTCTTTTGAAGTTCAGCTGAGTAGAACACTAGTGTTCCCTTTTGGATTGCTCTAGTGTAATACCTTGGGATTTTTTTTATGCCTGTGTTCCAGGTTGAACTTTTAACAGACTATATCGGGTATCTTAATTTCACTGAAGCCCATCTGAATCTCAGTAAGTGAATTTAAGACCACTGGTCTAAAAGGCAGGTCTATTGTTTTGAAGTCCAGTGACAAACTCCAACCAGTGGTCCCACTTCTTCATTCAAGCGATTATAATTTGCCTTATATACTCCAGGATTACATCAGATCATATCAAAGTCTCTTCTGAGTCACAACACCAAAGCCAAAGAGATTACAGTGTGTATGCATCTCAGAGATGCTACTAGTTTTAACAAAATGGCAAAATATTATTGCCTGGGATGAGGATGGGTACTACATCACCTTAAAAGACAGCATTTGCATAGTGTCTGCCCAGTGGCAAGTTAAACAAAGAACAAGCATACTCGCACTCTGCCAATTTTGATCAATCAGTTGATCAGAGAAAGGGACCTTAAAGGAGACTAAAGCTAAAACAAAGGGTTTAAAGCATGGTTGCAACCTAACATCGGTATCGGCAGTTCTTCAGCATGTTTAATGTCCTGGTTGTGTTCCATTGACTTTGCCTTAAAACTAACAAGATTTATTAACATTTCAAATTGTTTTGAATTTTTTGGGGTCATGCAAGCACTGAAAAGAATAGTTGTTAGCAAAGATTTAACAGAAACAGCTTTTTATGTGAAAGTTTTGTTACGTTTGTAAGAGTTAAAGTGCAACAAAGGCCTGAAATTCCTTCAAGCTGTCCTCTTATACATTATGAAGCAACTATCAATCATTTCCCTGGCATTAAATGGAAAATAAATAACAAAACCAGCCAGCATTGACCATTGTCCTTTGGCGAAATTATCATTTTCAACATCAGAATCCGTATTGGCCCAGAATTTCACAATCAACCCAACCCTCTTTCTAAGAGGTTATGTAGCAAACATAAAAAACAAACATTTTCTTTTCACACCTAACCATGTAAGCTCACTCTGATCTTCACAATTAAATGATTAACTTCAAGGTTGTATCATCTAAACAGACCATGACCATTTAAGGTGCAGCTAACCCTGAGAATTACATTTTGATATGACAGTTTGTGGTATTTTAGAAAATAATAGATTTCTTTACTTTTTTTTTTTGCTGCAACAAAATTATCTTACATCGTTATAAACAATACTTACTCATCAATTGCCACAGATATGCATTTGTCCCAATGAAAACCAAAAAAAAAAAGCATGTGTTTAGATAAGTGGATCATTTATTATTTAAGGAATGCTGCATATGCAGATATTATGAGACAAGGTGCACAGCAGACCTTGGCTTGCATCCAAAATCCTTTTAAATTCTCAATACCTTAGATACACTAAGATGAATTCAACAAATATTTTCTTAGAATGCATTTCAAGTTTGGAGCATCATTCATGTGCAGGAATTTCTCTGCTCAGCATACTCTCTCAGTAGCCTGTCAAAGAGGGACTCCTCTCCTCCATCTTCCTAATTTACTGAATCACCTCCCCCTTCCCTTCATCCAGGACTGCTTCCCTCAGTACAACGTACTCTAACACCTTGGCTGTCTAAACTCTGAAAACCACTGAAAACCATTGATGCTGTAATTAGCTGTGGATGGTACTGCGCAGGTGGATACATATCGTTAAGTTCCAAGGATGGCAGAGCTTGACAGTATCAGCTTGCCTGCAGAATAAATGCAGAAACTGTGGTTAATGTTCAGGGCTCTTTTATATTCAGAGTACATTATATATTTCATTGCCAGATTATATTTGAACACTGCAGAAAAAAAGGCATACATAGTATTTTTTTCTGCCCCATGTTGAATTATGTGAAAGTGTGTAAAAATACTACATAAAATACTAAAGAAACAGCTTGGAGACAGGTTCCAAAGATGGTGGGAACCTGTACTTGAAGCAATGACATTTCTGAAAGACTCAATAATTCAAGTCACAGGACTTCAGGCTTCCCTATTTGCAGGCATGTGACCTTGTAGTAACAAACAGACGTCTCTCTAATGTGAAATTCCCGGTTTATCTGTTCTTTGCCTTCAATTACTAAATACATAGTTAAAGTAAGTCAGGTACAGTGCTCACACAGAGAAATTTATGTGGCAGGTTTACCAGCAAAAACCCTGACCCAATACTATCATATTTTATCTCTGGACCTACATTGTTAAGCTGTAGTTGGTGACAGCATCACCATGGTCGTAACAGAAATAATTGATGACAAGCAATTTATCGGGGTGGACAAGTATGGCAGGACAAAGTCAGAGATGTGATCTACAGGAGTGTGCCTGGAGAGGAAAGAGGACCCTTTGCCTCGAACAAGAGAACAGAGCAGAGGAGGTGTGGGGTTTGCATTTTCATGAGCAAGGTGAATGACAGCTGCATAAACCAGGACACGGTGTGAATTTTCCAACAAAACCCACAGATTAACACATAGAGTTAAATTTCAAACCTGATTACTGCTCACACCTCTCAGCAAAAAGCAGAAAATGCACTGCAGGATGCGAGTCCTGGTGTTTTATCTGAGTGTAATTATTTTCATCACCCCAAGACTAAACAGCTTAACACATCGGGGCCAATCTGTTATAACAAGGAATACTTTGCAGTGTTACTTTAAGTGAGTGACATTACCGTATTTAAGCTCTGTAATTAACAATATTCAGTTTTGCAAAGCAGAGTCAAATCAGGAACAACTCCTTAGCCAATTTGATATTTTGCATCAGCATAATCTGTAGTTACAGGAGGAGGAAGAATAGGGGAAGAGGATGGGAAACAGGAGAGGGATCCTGCTAAAGGTACTTGTGATTCTTTTCTCTGGAGGGGATGATGTGATAAACACTCAGCATGCCTTGGCACGCCTGCAGCTGCATATTTCATGGTTACTTAGCGGACACTCTATTGTCTCAAAGAAATTCTAGGGATTAGAAAGAAGTAAGTGTTGGACAAACATACTCCACACAATGTGAACCAAAGTAGATATGGTGTGTGTTTACAGTCAAATACAGTCCCAGAGAAAAAGCTTGTGACTTCATGCAGGCTGTGGTGAATTTTTTTTAATGTGATTGGGAGGACCAAGGCGTCATTGGCGCTGACCATGGTGCTGAAACTATAACTGCTATAGGAATACAATTATGATAGAGGCTCGATGTGTTCATGTGATATAAACAATGTGTTTATAGTTAAGGCGTGGCTCCGAAGTGTTACTGCCTTTCATTTATTGGCACATGAATGCGTGTAACCCTCACGATAACAGTCTGGCATTATAAAGTCTGATAAGAATCATATTTTGTTGCAGCAATCTCTTCTACCCTTCCTTTTCTTTATTTAGCTACAGGCCTGTTACTGGCACAGATAGGAAGATAATCAATTTTGTTTTCAAAATGAAACCATCTATGACAGATATTTGACAGATGGTTGGCTAAAACGTCTCAACGTGTTCTAATGCGAACTGTGATGAGTTCATCCAATTAAGAAACATTTTCACAGGACAAACCAAGTGTCCCGCTGGATATCCAAGAGCCAAATCAAGAGAAACTCGATTACAAGTTGTACAGAGCTGCGTCCCCTGATCACAAATTGGATTAACATTTCTTTGTGCGAAATAAGCGCTCATCATATTGTCAGGGGATGGGGGAGGGAAACCGCGGGAGTTTCATAAGTGGTGGCATTGACGGATTATCAGTCATAAAGCAGCGGGATCCGTGTTCCTTAAGCAACCTCTGATCACTGCATGGTAAGTCTAAGATGGTAAGAGCACCACAACCCCCTAAAAAGGCAATCCTCTTCCTCATCATTGCATTCTACTGAAAATAAAACTCATGTTCAGATGAAGTGCACGCTGAAAACACACGCACATGTCTTCCACATGCCCGGAAAACCCAGCGTTTATAATTTCATTGGAGTCAGGTCCCCCTTCATAACGCAGTGTGGTTCATTCCACTGGCTCTGTATCCTCATTGCGAGATGTGTTTCTGCTGTTATCCTCATTGAGCCAGGCAGATCAATCACACAGCCGAAAGACCAGCAAAGTGAATTTCGGTGGAAAGATGAAGGCAGAGCAGAGACCATCTCGCACGGAACTGCTTTGTGCTTAATTGTTAATGGGGTGAGTTCTTATTTCCCGGCTGATTGCCGATTTTTCTTTTCTAACACGGGAAAACGATACCGTTTCTCGGACTCGTGCAAGGTTAAAAAGTGACGGTTCTTTTCTGAGATACTGTGTAACAAGTGTCTTTGATAATTATCAACAGATAGAAAGCCTTAAGATGAAAAAAAATAAGCTTCACGGGGATTTCAGACTATTTAAGCGGTACATTTACATAAAAGCTGTTAATTCCATTAATCAAATTACACTTATATGTAGTATTTTTGTAGTCAGTGAGTAAGAAGAATGACTGTGGTGCCCTGCATCATCAAAGATAATATACTCAAATGCTGAACTCGAAATAAACGCCAATGCAAAGGTTTTCTTGATGCTGCTTTGTGATTTTGACACAAGTCACAGGGCACATCTGTACATCCTTCCCCCTGTTCACCAGCAAATGTCAGCCTCAGATAAACTCCTTGGAGGAGAGCTGAGCATGCAACCACTTCTTAATGAAGAGCTTTACTCTCAGAGATTGTTATTCCCACAGTTTTAATAACAAGGCTGGCTGTGAAAGTGCGTTTGGATACAAGTATCAAATCAAATCAAATCTACTTTTTACCTGGCTCTGCAGCTGACAAATCTTTGTTGGAAGCCAGCAGGCTGATTGCACAAAAGAGGCAGCTTAGAAAGAAATTATAAACAGAGGAAGCCAAAAAAAATGTTCATGGTAATGGCTAATTGTTTTTCTCGCTTAGAGAAAAACACATTTGAATCTAGAATGAGCCAGAAGAATCATTGCAAGGAGTGAAGATTTTTCTTCTTTTTTTTTTAAAACCTGTATCTTTCAGTTTTTAGACACCCATAACATATTCCTTTTAATGTTTATCCAGCATCTGGTGTTGTGTGGTTCACATGCTAAAGCTTGTGAAGCTCAGAAAAGGTTTTTACTTCTGATGGATCATCTTGAGATGACAATGAAACACAATGTATTACCCTTGTGAAGCTCTGTCAAGATTATGAATACCCTTCATTGTTGTACCTATTTTCACCTCTGTCCACCTGCTAAATGTAAAAGTGGACATCTTCTGATGGGTAATGAGATAGTCATCACAATCCATTCTTGTTAACTCAAATCCCCACAAGAATTTCAACTATGTCCAGTGAACCAGCTCATCCTTTCAAGTATGAAGTAATGTATTCAGTTATTACCCTTTAACACTAGTGGCTTTTAATCCTGTCTGAGTCTACCTGACTACCCGTGTCTGCCACCTTCACTCTTTTCCCATAAGATTATATATTTGCATATGTTTTTCTGTATCATCCTGTCTTGTGTGGCTGGTTTTCACAGAGTGAGGAAAAGCTGTCTTTTGAGACACCTGTCCTGTGATGTCAGCAGTGATATTGAAGGATTGGATTTCTGAATGCTGCACGTTTTATTACCTTTATAACGGTCATCCAATTTCATTGCTTGCTGCTAGGCTTGTAAATGAGAGCAGGCAAGGAAAGAGAACAGAGCTTATTGGTGTGTGCTTGGCTGGAGCTTTTGATTAGCAGGTGGGGATTGTGATGTTAAGAGACAGTGTCACATGTCATTTACTTACTGCGGCTGAACGAGACATGTTTTTTGTTGTTAGTACCCGTCAGGTCTTATTGATGATGATGTGACTGAGCAAATCCCTCTGATGCAGCCTGTTGGGTGGATAAACTTGTGATAAATATGGAATTTTACCAGTAGCTCTGTTGCATTTCACTTTGCAGAGTTCTTTTTATGTGTCTTTCCTGCAGAAATGTCAGCATGTCCTTGGAAAATTGGGAAAATTTAACTGATTTACAGTACTGTGCAAGTCTTGAGCCACTCTGAATTTCTTTATGTTTTCCAAGAAACAAAACATAGACTTTCCAGACTTTTAAGGTGGTCTGGAGCAGTAGCTCTTCAACTTCCTAAAACTTCTTTCAAAATGTTTCTTTGGACATTGGCTGCTTTTTCACGCAGTCAAGTCCATTTACTTGACCATTTTCTGGAGAACGTTTTTTTCTTTTTCTTTTTTTTTTCTTGTCATTTTGTTGCTTAACACTGTCCTATGAATCATTTGAGTATAGAAAAGGCACCATACTCAATGATCTCATAAGCAATGATCTGTCATTTCTAGACATAACACATGCCTTTTAAAAACCATATTGAATGAAAAAATAGAATTTTGGTCTTTGCTCATACAATGTATGCCAAACTTAGAATAAGAGTCTACAGCAGATCAATAATGTCTGAAAGTGATGTTCTTGAGAAACCCGGCAAATTCCTGACACAGGAATTGAGAGATTCATCTGGTCCTCCAGAAAAACTAAAGAGTTCTGGTCTCATCAGAAATGACTCTCATCAGAAATGAGCGCCATTGAAGGGTAGCTGAAGATGCCATTCTTTAGGAAAAAGAAGAGAAATAAGGCTATGGTATGCCAAATCAAACAAAAACTGAATCAATGGCAACAGTCCTTATGAAGTGCTGAATTGTCTCCAGTGTTCAGACCTCAATATTACTGAAGCAGTGTGGGATCATCTTGACAGAGAATGAAACAAAATGCAGCCACCATCCAAAGAATAGCTTTGGAATGACCTTCAAAAAGCCTGATTAACTATTTCTAAAGACTACTTAAAGAAATCACAAGAAAGCCTGTCAAAGAGGGTTCACGCTGTGGTGAAGAATTCATTACTTTTTGTTACTTTCCCACTTTGCATTGTAACTGTTGTACAGCAATTTCCCTCTGGATAAATAAAGCTTCTTGAATCTTGAATATTGAATAAAGGTGGTCATACCAAATACTGTCAGTTCCTTAAATTTCTTGTTTTCTAGGCAATATACGAAAACCTTATGGGTGGCTCAAGACTTTTGTTCAGTGTGGCATTCCGATTCCGGAGGAAAATGTTTTTAATCATAATCTAGTTGTAAGACAGCGAAAGATGTTTATCCTGATGGTTACCTGCAGTTGTTTTTGTTTCTCTCATTATGGACAATATGCCTCAACACTTAAGAAGAACCTGATCTAATCATCCTGATTCTCTCAATGTCACATAAGGAGACATGCAGAATGATTACATTTAGTATTCAAAATTATGTGTAAAACTCCACTCAGTGTTCTTAAACACTGGGAGGATGGTTTGCAGCAGGAATATATTAATGCAGGTGGAGTTTTTTAAACAGTTCATGTATAAATAATACATTATTGTTAATTATTGAAATGAAGATCCTATTAGATAATTGAACCGTCACATTGGTTCCAGCAGTGGTTATACTGCTCATAGCAGTTACAAGCTACAGTGATCAATGCTTGACTCCACAAACATTCAGCTATCAGACAGTAGCAGGTCTGAGAGATTTGAGATCTATTGTTTCTGCAGTGTTGAACGTCATGCTGTGTTTACTTTACAGCTTGTTGAGCCACTCCCGTGACTGTATTGATACAGCAGGCATGTCAAATCTTTTCATTTCTTTGCTGAAAGAGGGGCAGCCCTTTGTTAGAATGGAGTATCTCTCACATAGACCCTTATTTAAAAGAACATCCTCTATGATGATGGACAACATGCATGATGACTTTTGGATATGAAAGTTTGCTATGCCAAAATGAGTCTACAATGAAGGCTCCACTGAAAACTGCTCATTTTGTAACACGTCTGACTTTGATGCAAATCAACGGACAGCAGTGGGATGATGAAACTGAATATTTATGGTCTTTCCCTGAACCAGAGATGTTCCCGAGTACTTTCAAGCCATTTTAACAGCAGATGAAATTGCACTTGAAAGTTGTAGGCAGGTTGCTTGACACCTGAAATGAGAAACTCAAGTGCTTTTTACTTTTGTGAGCAAATCATTAAACTATCTCTCTTTTCAGTGACACAATGATGCACAATGGTGTATTTAAACGTTGGTGTATAGCGAGTGTAAATGCTACAGATGTTATGTATCTTTAACCTTCAGCTTATGGAGTTGAAACATTACATTAAATCAATGCCTCCTTTTCTTTCTTCCTGCAACAGAATGCATCAGCTCTCTGCAGACACTGTCTCTGAATCGTCTTGGCCCCTGGTTGGGGGGTCGTGAGCAACTACCATGACGTACAGCAACACCAGCACACTGACAGCCAACTTCAGTGAGGCTTTAGATGACTATGGCTCCGGTGGAAACATCTACAGGCCCTTCTCAGTTTTCAGCGTTCTCACTCTTACTTTACTGGCAATGCTGGTAGTGGCCACATTTGTGTGGAACTTGTTGGTGCTGGTGACTATCCTTAGGGTGAGAACATTCCACCGAGTACCTCACAATCTGGTGGCCTCCATGGCCATCTCGGATGTGATGGTGGCCGCGCTGGTCATGCCGCTCAGCCTGGTGCACGAGCTGAATGGGAGGCTTTGGAAACTGGGCCGTGTGCTGTGTCAGATTTGGATCTCGTTTGATGTGCTCTGCTGCACAGCCAGCATCTGGAACGTGACAGCCATTGCATTGGACCGCTACTGGTCCATCACCAGGCACCTGGAGTACACACTCAAGACTCGAAAAAAGATCTCCAATGTGATGATTGCACTAACTTGGCTGTTGTCCTCCATTATCTCTTTGTCACCTCTGTTTGGCTGGGGGGAGACGTACTCAGAGGGGATGAAGTGCCAGGTGAGCCAGGAGCCGTCCTACACCATCTTTTCCACCTTTGGGGCGTTTTACCTTCCACTTTGTGTGGTTCTGTTTGTTTACTGGAAGATCTACAAGGCTGCCAAATTTCGGATTGGCTCCCGCAAGACGAATACAATCACACCCATGGCTGAGGTGATTATTTATTTCTATTTTGAAATCACAGTTTCCTTACAGTAACTCCTTATTTTTATAAGTCAAGATCTGATCACTGTTTTTTTTTAAGTCAAATTATAAGAACATCTTCTCTTGAAACTTGCCAACTCCCCTGATCTGTAAATGTGGATTGCTGTGCCATTGTTTATTATTTTTACTGATGAGCTGTTTATCAGTAATCAGGGAAACATACAAGTTTCTGGAGAGTGAGTGTAGGGAAAAATAATTGTAGTCATCTTGCTCATCACCACCAGCTTGTTGATGTGCAGAGGCTGAAGGTAGATGGCTATAAATATGCTTTCCGGCACTGTTAATGGGCCACTGCACCTTCTAAGCTTTGCAGTTTATCTAATCAGCACACATAAAGGTCTAGATCTGTTCCGCATTGCATTAGCAAACATTTAATCAGGGAAGTTTCCTCTGTGAAAATTGAGTTGCCCCCGACTTTTCATCGACAATTTGACTCCCCAAAGCACACCATTAGCAGTGAATATTCTGTGCTTTTGAAAATCATATAACATTTTGGATCCACAGATGGCAGAAATATGTCACAGAGAATGCACTCTAATGGCTTTTTTTTCTTTTTATAACGTGTGCAATTTCCCTTTTGTTTTGCAGCTGCGGCATCATTTTGTCCAACATTAGGAGCTTGTGGTCAAGGTGGACAAGTCACTAGATAAATAAGCCACATCTGTTATTGCATTGCTTCTGTCAAGATTCATCACACAGGCAGTCAATCTTGGAGAAATCGCAATTATATGGAATATATTAAACGAGGGATTTTGTTTTCCACCGTGTATTGTTGGATTATTTGCATTCAATTTCAAACTCCTGTCATTTCCAAGTGTAAATCAAGCCCTGTAAAGTGTCTTTTTAAACAATGATATTAGCAGTGGCATTCAAGAGAACCTCCTGCTCTTATGTATCAAAAACCAACTCAGACATTAACACATACACACATGAACAGATTACAGTAAAAATGAGTGTATTAATAGGTATGATGAACAGTAAAGGTTCCTGACCTTGTTGCACAAAGAACTCTCTGGCCGAGGCCATAAAATTGATAGTTTCAGAATAAGATTTGAGTCACTGCAGATACGCAAGGGAAAAAAAAAACACCCACACTCACTCCTGTACTCATAATGAATATGGAATATGTTGTTTTTTCTTTCAAATTTAAACTGTTCATGCCATCAAATCAAATCTGACTGCTGAACAAGGAGGATTCTTCCATTTTGGGGGCAAGACTTTCTTCCTTCATCTGTTGTCCCTGTACATGCAGAAAGCAAATTCATTCATGTTATTTCTCACTCATGCCAAAGCCCTTTTTATATCTGCTAAAATATTTTCCCATCAATGTAAACTAAATTGTTTGGCAACCTTTTAGGGAAGCAATGTTCCCCAACGTTCATGGCCGTTGTTCAGTAGAATTCTGTATTTGCAGCACAAAACTCGTTTAGCTTTTCCTTCCACAATTTGGTGCACATAGAGATTAAACTAACAAGGAAGAGATATCAAGCAGCGGAATTAAGGAGACTTGGGACAGAACCAGGCTACTTGTTTATCTTTGCTCAGTGACAGTAATACTATGCTTCACTGAGCCTTTCAAGTCCTTGCTAAAGCTGCACATCTGACCCTCTGGGGTTTAATATCTATTTCTTATAATTGACTCAGCTAGATTACTTATAAAAAAAGTGCTTGTATACTCATCCCTGTAATGTACAATCCAGTAATGAACTTGATATTAAGATGAGTCAAACACACAAAGATCAAAAAGTATAAGAAACAAACTCTCACTGAATCTCACTTAACTTTATCCATATCAAACAGGCAACATTAATGATCGGGGCTTTTGAAAATTGCCCTCCAACACTTGCCAATCATTGGAAAAAGAAATTAGCATTCTAACCAAGAGACATCAAAGGATGCTTTTTGTTTTTTTTTTCTTCAGAAAAATCCTTTCTTTTTTCCATTTCTATTTCTATTCAATACATTATTTGTACTATGACTGAAAACAGTTCTATGAGATTCTGTTTCTTTTTTGTATTTCTTATTCATAGTCAAGTTCCTCGTATACATCACTGCAATGTAAATTGGCTGATATATCTGATAACTGACATATAGAACTTGTTTTTACATAGTAGAGTTGAGGAAAAATGGGTTGGTGAGTATTACTAGATCTGGACACCCCACTCTGATTCCACATGCTGTTTTAACCCACACTCTTCGACTGTCTCCATTTCTTCACTCCAAAATCTAAATGATCACAACTTGTTGAATTTTTAATTGATTTCTTACTTTTGTAGGCATGTTTTTTTTAGTTTTTTTTACTGTATATAGACTGGCTGCCATTTGTTTATTTTGCTGTTGTTTGGTTAACTTCAATTATTTTGAATGTGCTACAAAAATTTAATTGGCTTGACTTATACTTTTTAAAATGAAAAATGAATCCACTGAATACACATAGTCACAACGAACTCTAAGTGTGATTTCATAGCATCATGGATCTTCATACATAGAAATAAAACACGAGTGAAGTGCTGCATCGGCAAAACTAAATCCAGTTTATTTCCTTTAGCTCAGTCAAGGAGTGTCGCTTCTCCTGCTTCTATCTATAATGTGTGTATATTTGTGTGTGTTTAATTGTTAGGCAGCCAGGTCAGTTGAAATAGCAGGGAAAAGAAAAAGAGACATCCGGCCATTTTTCAGAGCACAAAAGCATCAAGTAAGTAGAATGTCAAAGGCAGTTTGTTCAATCTTCCTTAGAAAAGAGTGAAGTGATGATGGAAATGTTGTATAATGGTGTCATTAGGAGACAGGAGCACAGAGACCAGAACTGGGCTCAGAGATACAGGGACAGCCAGACAGAGGCAGAGAGTCTCAGGTAAGTTTGTTAAGCTTTTATCAGTCGTATGCTAAATGGAGCCCTATCACATTTAGAACTCTAAGAACTCAATTGGAAAAGTGTAAGGATTGAAATCAGAAAGAAAGTCTGAGAATTTCAAAGACAGCTCAAGGGACAGGAGCATGTTGTATGATGATAACACTACTGCCAGCAACTGTCCCCCTCAGGATTAGCTCTTGGGAATATTTTTCTTTATTGTCATCAATTCATGGAGCGACTTTAACAGCACATCAATCTTCTCTTTCAAAAGGATTGTAATGTTAAGAGGCAGTGACACATTTCACTTACTTACAGCAGCTGATCGAGACATAGTTTTACCTCAGGCCTTATTGATATTGTGACTGATAGCGAGCAAATCCTTCTGACGCAGCCTGTTGGGTTGATGGACTTATGATAAATGAGGAGTTTTACCAGCAGCTCTGTTAAATTTTAGTTTATGGAGTTGTGTCCCTGTTGTTTTTTCAGTTGCAAAGTCAATAAATACTTGGAAGTTTGGAAAAAGCTTAACTGATTTGCAGTACTGTGCAAAACTCTTGGGTCCCACCTAATTTCTGTATGTTTTGCTCGCAGTGAGCCAAACTTTTGTTCTCATTTAAAGTGCTCTTGGACAATAATTCTCCAGGCTTTCTGAAGGTCTTTCAGCTTTATTTTTATTTTTTTGGAAAGGACTGCTTTTTAACTAATTTTCAATCCACTCCCTGTTCATTTTCAGAGGGATGTTTGTTGTTGTTGCTGTTGTTATTACTTTTAGTACTTTTCAGCACTTGTTTGTTCTCAGTTTTGAACTGTCTATGAAAAATAAATTTGCAAAAATGGCTCTATCTATGAACTAAGCCCAAAACGAGTACAGTCTAACAGGCATAAAATAATTTGTTTAACCAGCAAGGTGATTTCCAAAGAGGAAGGGAAAAGGAGTGAAAAGGCTGAGGTATGCCAAATAACACAAGAACTGGAAGATCTAAAAATCAGTGACTGAATCCTCCCCAGAGCCCGGACCTCAACATTATTGAAGCAGTGTGGCATCATCTTGACAGAAAACGAAACAAAAGGCAGCCAACATCCAAAGAAGAGCTTTGAAATGTCTTTCAATAAGCCTTGAGAACTATTCCTGAAGACTACTTAAAGAAATTACAACAGAGATTGTAACAATCTTTGGTAAAACAGCTTCTGATTGCTCAACTGTTGTGCGTAATAACATTGCTAAAAGGGATGCTAATAACAGCAGAGCAGTTTTTTTCAATAAAAGATGAATTACAATCACAGAAGACCTGTGACAGGCTGGCGACCTGGAAAGAGTTTTGTCCTGTCTTTCACTCAATGACAGCTGGGATAGACTTCAGCCTCTCTGTAACCCCAAAGTGAAGTGAATGAAGGAATCACAAAAGGCATTCAGTGTTTATCAGTATGAAATGATTTTGTAAAACTTCTATAATTTGAACTAAAACACCATAGATTATGGATAGATTTAAAAGCTTCTGAAATGGTTATGTCAGTACCTGATATGAGTTGTTGACTTTGGCAAGTGAAAGGGGCTGGAGGAGAGTTATACTGCAATGGCCTAAGCTTAAGTTATTGATTCCATTTCCTGTCTTGTCTTCTTTGGCTGGCAAAGTCAAATTGTTCAGGTGAAGTATCACATATTGAACTTTTGATTTACACATTTCTGAAATGACAGCTCCTCTGGCCTCCTTTGGCCACGAGAAAAACACTTTAGCTGTGTCCTATTTTTATTTACAGTGTAAATTGCAGTTTAACATCACTGTTTGGAACAAAACACGAAACATTTTTGCTTTTAAAATCGGCCTTTGCTGTAACTGGATTTATTTAATCTATCTTAATAGTTGCGAAGCCTTGTCAACCCAAAATGGGTTCAACTAAATTTATTCCAGATTCATTCTACTAAACACCCCCAACGGAATACAGCAGCATAACAGTGTAGAGTGGTAGCGTTTGAATGCTTAATTCCAGATACAGCTAAAAGCGTGGTTGTTCCTACAAAAGCTGTGACCTGGGCAGCTTCACCAGAAAAGTCAGCAGAGACAGTTAGCTGTCAGTTAGCTGAGACAGGCAACAAATGAAAGGAGGAAGTCATCAAATAAATGTTGACCTTTTATTTTCCCTTTTCCTGTATGCTCAGTAAGTCAGTGGTAAGGCACAAATAAGGCTGCTGCAAAAAGGAGATTAAGACAGTGCTTATGCTTCTTATACTTTTTGTTGTGTGTGTGTTTATATGAAATTAATGAACAATCTTTGGCTTCTTGATCTGCCTGTTGATTATCTCTATTCAGCAGTCTATAAACCACCATTTGTTGAGCAGCCACATAATATATACTGCAGTTACTGCCTCTTATTGGCCTATATTGTTGAGTGTAATGATTTTTATTTTTCTAAAGCAAACCAGGTTTGTCGGGCTTATTAATGAATCAATAGAGTAATGCTTTCTGTGATCGACTGACTTCTAGGTAAAGGAAGAAGCACAGCAGCCCCAGATGGTATTTACCGTGCGCCATGCAACAGTGACCTTCCAGACAGACGGGGACACATGGCGCGAGCAGAAGGAGAAAAAGGCGGCTCTCATGGTTGGCATCTTGATCGGTGTGTTCGTACTTTGCTGGATCCCCTTCTTCATCACTGAACTCATCGTGCCACTGTGCTCCTGTGACATCCCACCAATCTGGAAGAGCATCTTTTTGTGGCTCGGCTACTCCAACTCCTTCTTTAACCCACTCATATACACTGCCTTTAATAAGAACTACAACAATGCTTTAAGGAACCTCTTCTCCCGGCAGCGCTGAGGCACTCTGCAGGCTTGGTCGACAGACTACACCAGCTTCCACAGAGTTACTCTCTCAAACAGAACAAGACTAATCTGTGTTTGACACTTCATTTTCCTCCAAATGATTGATAACTAGAAAACATATCTTGAGTTTTATTAATGTCAGTGTGTTTTGATGAACAAAGAAGTAATCTCTCAGCTGGACTGTGATGGATGAATAAGCAAATGTATCTACAAAGACAGGAATTAATTGGTCGTGTTCTGTGCCGTCCACATATAGGTTTTATCTCTGTCAAGCTAATAAAAGAGAAAGACTTGTTTATACATTTTTACAACAGTTTCATCATCATGTGAGAGGCTGCTTGAGATGAGAGCAGAGCTACGAGAACTTTTAAAGAAAAATCTGTCAGAAGCAAACAGAATGAACCTCATGAATAATAAACAAAGAACTGAACTGTGGATCTCGCGCATAAAGAGACAAGAGAATAATACTTATTTATAACAAGTAAAGAATTAAAGGGATAGAAAGGAATTTATTAAAGAAAAGAGGTATTGTGAGAGCTGAAAACTCTCCAAGAAAGCCATAAGCTGCACAGAGAGCTCCACCAAAAATAAATGCTCCATTAAGTGGTATCGCTCTCAATTTATTCAAACATGTTTATAGCTAAAGGTGCATTCAGTTCCCTGATCCTGACTTTACATCCCACACAGATTTTAAATCCGCACACACATTCCTTCATGTGAGCAACAAAATAGCAGAACAAGTCATTATTTCCCTCGTCTGTAAATAACTCGCTCTGTTGAGGATCATCAGCCACAAATTATGGCATACAACTCCAGTTCTATTAACTGTGAGGCAATACAGAGGACAATGTTGTTAAAAAGCTTTTTTCAGACAGCACATCATGAGAAGGGCACTTGAAGAGTATAGTAATCCACTATAGTCAATGCCCTATCTAACAATTCAACAATTTGAAAGATAAAGCAAACCTGATCTGAATCAAACATTTTAATCTCTCTCCATCTTTCCTTCCAGTTTGATGGAATTTTTTCAGGAAATGTTAAGGAATTACACAAACAAACATCAGAAATGGCCTTCCCTGCTTTTGCCTTGGCAGAGGACCAAAGAAACTGCACTTGGAAATGGAAAAAATAGATAAGACGGCCAGAGAAGTCAATAGCAATTAAACTGTGATTTAAAAAAATAGCCACATGTTGCCATTGTATTGAGAAGATAATGCACTGGGATTATACATGTTAGTAAGTCTGATTTATATCACTAAATTATAGTAACGGGTTATGGGGAAAGAAAGACAAAAAGGTCACAATGGAAAAAAATTGTTGGTGTGATGATTTTTTTCTTACTGTGGATCTTTTTTTTACATTTTATTTTTTAACAATATTAGTGTTTCATTCACAAATGGCCACGTTCTACTAAGAGTGTTCACCACTGTAAAAATCAATGACTGAATCTTTTATTAAACTGTGCAGTATATTGTTTTTGTCTTCTTTTAAATCACACATTACATCATATTGGGATAATAAAGCTATTCTTTTCAAAGTGACAGATTAAGAGCAAATGTCAATAAAGTGGATTATTTCCCAAAGGGGGGCAGGGAGCATCTGATAGTTCCTTCTAATAGATTGAGGGGTGGTTTTGGTTTTCGGCTGTATTAATATCCACTTATGCTTTACCTTTTTACAAAACAATGCAAAAATATGGAACTCGTGTAGAAAACATGTAGAGAGCATCAGTTGTACATTGACATCGTGGGGTAAATGGAGCTATTACCACTTTATTTATAACAACTATTATCTAAGTGTTATAACTCTTTTTTTTTGGGGGGGGGGGGGCACCAAACAAGACAAAGAATTTTAAAAATTATAATAACAGGACAGAAACTGGTTAAATATTAAAGGTTTCTTTTGCTGAAATAGCTTATCTATATCAATACAGAATGATATATGGTATGATATATTACAAGTTAGTAATGATTTTTTTTAGAATAAGTAGAGAGCAAAAATGGATTTCTGACATTTACACAGATACCTGGAATTCAGGCTTGGAAACGTGGAATTGCAGAGAATACTTTGTGTCTGCTTTTCATTTCTAACTACAAATTTCTATTGTATAGTACTATAACAAACCATGGATGTGACAAGAAATTCAGTAAAACCCAGCCCGAAAAAAAAAGGGAACAATGCTCCTTTTGGTCTGCAGTTGGGATTAGTAAGATATCAGCCAGTCGAGACCTTGGACCTTGGAGGAACAATAAAAGCTTTTCTCTGCAAGTGAAATTTGTACACAAAGTGTCTTGATGTTTAAATATATTCAAATTAAGTTTGTTATTGAAGTTTTGTTTCATGCTTCAATCTTTTAAATGCTTTCAGGCTTTGTCTTGTGAATTTTCCCCGTTTAGAAATTAGGCAAGTATAGACATCAAGTTGCCTGATTTCTTGCCTGACATTAATGTCTATGATTCACAAATTCTTCTGATCCACAGATCCCAGTTCAGACCAACAGTCATTAATTTAAGGTTATATTGATTTATAATACCAATTTACAGTCCTATGAGTAGCAGTGGCAGCTATGTTGAATTATTTGCTACTTAGGGGCTCTAGGTGTGGCCAGATTAAACAGTGAGTTATGGGCATACCCTCTGTATAATTTCTAATAGTTAGTGCATGTCTGCCTACAGTAATACATGCAGAAAGAATTTTTATCAGTTTTAGAAAGGATAATTTTTCTCATGTCGTATGCTCAGGTTGCTTTATAAAGAGGTATTGGCATGCCCTAAATCTCTCTCTGGTGGCACAGCCAGCACGCATATTTCAGAGTTTGCTACTGTTCAAAGTAGTACATCCCATCATGTCCCCAGGGAAGACAGCATGTGTGAAAATGTGGCTTGGCTAAAATGATTTAGGATTAGAACCACATGCCTCTGGCAAGGCAACCTGTGCTTCAGCTACTGAATTTTTCAACAAAAAGCCTCTACATGACACATGCTTGGAAAGGTAATGGTAAGGCAGATACAATCATGTGAATATTAAGGTTTTATGTATCAGGACATAATGAAAAAAAAAGGTTCTTATTAAGTCTTAAAACTGAGTAAATACAACCTCAGATGATTTAAAATGTGCCATTAATTTAGCAAAAACCAAGCTAAACTAAGCACACTGCAAGAGCAACGCGTTGGACAGGCCTTATGCTTGAAACTGGAGCAGCAATCAGTCTCAATTTTATTGGCCAGTGCCTCTGTAAACATTTGGGAACGTTGAACTGTTCCCAATATTCCACCAAAAGCTACGCTTACAAAATGAAGCAAGAGACTCTAAATTCAATTTGGCAATGCTAGACTTTACTCTATTGAAAGTGAATGAGAAGTGAGACCTTTGATGCCAGACATCAGCTCTCTGACTCCCTCGCTGTTTCACTTGTTTTTCTGTAACAGCTCAATCTTATCTAAACACAGACTGCACAGCTGGACTATAGAGATGAGGATACAAGTGGGCAAGGGTATGTATGCGAGATCTGATTGCATTTATCACACTCACTCTCTCATCTTCCACTCCATTCATTGACTGCTTTCCTCCAGGAAGTGGGGAAAAGTGGAGGTGATTGAAGATGAATGATTTGTCTATTTTTTTTTTTTGCCTCAGAATACAGATAGATAGACTTGGAATGCAAAAGGACTATTTATACATGGGTAGAAATGTGCCCTTAAATTCTTTGCTTAAAAATGTGTTGATAACCATTGATAAATACGATTAGCATAATTAGCCACAAATAAGTAAGCTGATTTATTCTTTCAGCTTCCTGGCATACTTTTGGGTTTCTCTGAATAATAACAATTTTCAGTGTGCTCAAAACACATTGCAGACCACAGAAAAACAGAGGGGGATTATATAAATTTTCATTTTCAAAAGAATATAACAAAATTGTATATTCAAAAGATATGTGTCTGAGCTGCTTTTCAGCATAAAGCATGACTAACATAACAATGTACTAAGTCTAAATGTCTAAATCTTTTTACACTGGGTAATGATGTTTAATCTTTATCTATCTTTATTCATTATCTTATGTGGACAACAGAAAATGCATCTCAGATTTGTTATAAAAAACCAACACACTCAAAGTCAAACTGACTTTGTAGTTATATGGAATTTGGATTATTTCTCCAGAGCCTATAAATGTGTTACTCATGTGAATTAAGTTTTTCTTTGCAATCTACAACATTTAACAGAAGTTACACCTACTGTACAAAACACCTCAAACCACTCTTTGTCAGGAAAAAAAAAAAACGTCCTGATCTCCATTTCACAACATATATGATTTAAGATTCCTTTTTATTGTCGCTATACAGCATTCTCATCCATCCATCTATTTTCCATACCTGCTTAATCCAATTTAGGGTTGAGGGGGGTTGGGGCTGTCATTGGGCGAGAGGCAGGGTACACCCTGCCAACACAGGGCGAAAAATGTAAACTTGAAATACTGTTTGAAGTTTAATTTTAGCCACATAGGTTAAAATTGTGAAAGCCTGGGGGAAGTACTGTGAAAGAGTTTCAGCACCAATTAATCATTTCTTTGCTGCAAACTGTAAACACAAGACATGTCATCTCTGTACAAATGGTTCATGTTGGGTTTTTTGTGCCTCTTCTCTCTTCCGACGTCCTACACTCATTCACTATAATAAGTCTACCCTGCAATGCCATGAATTGTTAATACACCGTATATGTGGAAAGTATCTTAAACAGATCTAGCAGATGCTGCTGTTTTGTTCTATTGGGCTGTGTTAAAATTAAAGAGGAATAAAACTATCTTCTGTGTTGTGTGCTTGTCTGCATTTCAATTTTACACCCTACTGAGCTTTTTCTAAACCAGGGGCAGACATAGAGAGACAAACATTTGAGAGAACATTAAAGAAAAAAATAGTAGGTAAATGCCGTTACAAGTGGACTGGCTCCCTGTGTGATAAGAAAAATGTCACAAGAAAACCAACCGAGGCGGTGATTGCTCAAAGTGGGCACGATGTGGGCAGTCAAGAGCGACACAAACATATAAGCCCTTTTCACTCATGAGCACCAGAGATGTTCAGGAGAATGCGCAGACTATTTAAAGCGGACTTTATCTGCCATTGCGCTCCACACAAGCGCTTCACTTTCAGTTGGAGAAGCGCTCTCACTGCGAGGAACACGAGGAAGGGGTTGTGGGTCGGTCCAGAGCGCATTCAAAATGTAATGTAAAAATCACAGTGGTAATTGCTGTTTTCTCTATAATTGGTCAAAATGGTGGGCGAGGAGCCCTGACGATCGTTGATATAAATACCACATTTATCAGAGGGCATCATTAGTAGCGAGAAGTGAGTGGAAAGCAACATGCTGGTCAGCAGAAATAAGTAATACCAGCATCGTTCACCAGTGTGCACACTCACTCAACTAATTGCGTAGCAGCAAATGTTATGAAATATTTGTTAGTACTTTTACATCACCTCAACTGCTCATGTGCCAAAGATTTTTTAAAGCTGCAATGTCACGCCAACATCATTACGTCGATTTCATGATTTTGAGATCATGACAACAAACTGCTATGTCAAACTCCCCAAAAACTGGGTTGCTGTTGCACATAATGGAAATAAACACAGAATGCAGTGATTTGCAAATGTTACAGACCAATATTTAATTCACAGTTAAATGCAGAAAACATAGGAAATGTTGAAAGTGAGACGTTTTTCTTTCCCATGAAAATGATGTCATCTTGAAGTTGATGGCAGCAAAGCACATAAAAATGATTAGGACAGAGGAAGAAAAGGCTTGAAAAGTAAGTGGGAGGAAAACAGCTGGAGAAAGCTAATTCAGTTAATTGTAAACAGGCTGGTAACATGATAAAATAAAAATAAAAATAAACAGCACATTAGAGGAACAGAGTCCCTTCAAAGTAAAGATGGGAAAAGTTTCAGCAATCTTGCCTATAAATTATGGAACACTTTCATACTAATGCTACTCAAATTAAAATTACAAACACCTTGAATATTCCATCATCTACAGTCCATGATATCATCAAAAGGCTCAGAGATCCTGGAGAAATCTCTATACAACAGGGACATGGACGAAAATCAGCATTAGATGCCCATGAGTCTCAAACCCTTAGGTAGCGCTTCATTAAAAAAACATGCATGATTCTGTCATGGAAATCACTGCGCTGGCTCAGGAAAACTTCCAGCAATCATTGTCTGTGAACACAGTTCACTGTGCCATGCAGAAATGCATCTATCGTGCAAAGAAGAAGTAATGTATGAACACGATCAAGAAATGCTGCTGCTTCTCTTGGTCAAAGCTCATTTAATTTATGGGCTGAGTCAAAGTATAAAGTGTAATCTGTTCTGTAGTTAATTGAAATTTGAACTTCTTTTTGGAAATCATGGACAGTTTTTCCTCCAGACTAAAGAGGAGAGAGTTAATAAAACCTACATATCTTAATGGTATGGGGCTGTCGTTTTGTGACTTGCACATCTGGAAAAGCACTATCAGTGCTAAGAGATTCAGGTTTTAGGGCAACATATGCTCACATCCAGACAACGTCTTTCTCATTGATTGCCTATTTCAGCAAGACACTGCTAAAACACATATCGCACCTTCTACAGCAGGGATACCCACATCCGGTCCTCGCGGACCGCTGTCCTACAGGTTTTAGTTTCCATGCTTCGACACACCTGAGTCTGAAATGGATGTCTTCAAAAGATTGTTAAGCCCTGCACAAATCTGCTAAAGATGCATTGATCTGAATTACCAGGAAATAATTAAATCATTTCAACTGCATTTCGGCACTTAAAGACACAAGCAGTCATATAAAGATAGATCTGCACAGCAACACTCCCACAACAGACAGCACAACAAAATCTGCCAGGAGGTTTGAGATGGCTATAATGGAGTGAGAAAAGATTCTGGCCTGCTTGCTGAATCTGAAGGACGGCAAATGTAAACACCTGTGATCTAACTTTAACTTTTATTTTGTCCTTGGACAAGACAGCTATGCTTTTTCCAACTCTCCTCACTTTTAATGCGCTGACACGCAGAATGATTCTATCTGTCGTGCTCACACGCCAGTTTTGTCACACAGCTGCTGCTCTCATTTCTTAGTTTCATTTAGGCGTATGAGATGATGTTGCTGGATGTTGCATTTTGCTCACACGCTGTTGAAGTCACCTTATGTTGGTGTGAGGGTAATTGTGTGACTGAGGTGTTAGTCACAGGGCTATCTCTGTGTGGAAATGATCAAATAAAATGTGCTGTGCACTGAAAACATCTTCTTTTGTTGCAACTAGATTTTTGAGTTTCTTACTGCTTAGTAATAAAACAGATAAACGCAGAGATGTACGTGCCTCTGCTCAGATGGCCGTGAGGCTCATGTATAATAAACAATCAAAAGGAGAATTCAGAATTCTTCTGAAGGGTGAATTTGCACAGCGCTATCTATAGGCATGAATATATGAGAGGGGAGGGGGTGGAAGGGAGGAAAGCAGAAATAAGGGATTCTACTTCTTGTCGGTAAAGATAGTCCACAAATGCCCCCCTCTAATGCTCTGTTGCTATGGTATTGATACCATGGATAGCACTTTGAACAAAAGCTCAGTATTTATCTTTAAAGAATTTCATTCATAAAAGGTTTTATAGTGTACAGTATCGTTAAGTCACAAAAAGCCATGAGAAGATACTTGTATCCCCTGAAAAACACAAACAAAGTATCCTCTAGTCACTAAAAATGATTCCAGTGCTACAGGCACGGTTCTGACCAAATTTCAACCACTTGGCACAGTTTGAATAAGGGTTCAGAAACATTTTACACTGTTTTGCCCGATAAGGTAGATTATTACTTGTAAAATAAAATCAAGGAAGTGGTGAGGTTATTTTTAGCCCAAATGTGTTGAGCTTCAACACATGTATTGTCATTCCTTCTACTCTCCACCTCATTGAGCATAGTTAAGGTGGTTTGCTGGCTCCACTTTGATGTCTGATGATGCATGTGTCGGTGCTGTGTTATCATTACTCACATTATACCCAATATGAGAACCTCTGCTTTGAATTCCCTTGAAGAAATATTACAATATGAATGAGATGTGTTGTGCAAGAACAGAAGGTGGTTGACTAACCCACCGCATGATCAGTTAGAAAAAGGGTAATATTAGCACACATATGTGCATTACTGGCTTTTTTGTGCCATGTGCAGGCTTTCAAAGAGTTATGGTGGTGAGTGTGCAAACAAAGACTTTGGCTGACTTCAAAATCATATTGACCAATTTCTGCAGCTGCAACCAGCACAAGCACTGCAGCTTATATGGTACTTAAACTCCACACGCCAGATGGGGGGAAACAGGCTTTGTTTTGCATCCTATTAATTCAGGAGATGCTTGAACCCACTGGCAAACATTAAACCAACCATCCATCTCAATTTTGAGACAGAAAAAAAACATTACTTTTATTTGCTCTTAACCCAAACTTAGCATTAAATACTGCAACATTATTTCAGCTTATTTCTATGGTATTTTGTGATAAAACAAATACATTTGTACAGGCTTAACCAGCAAGTAAAATTCACATTTTATATCAATTTAAACATTTATCCTGTTACTTTTTCCCCCAATTAAATTAAATACAAATTGATCTCAGTTTCATTTATTTCTTATGTCCTTGCACACATCAGGGTTGAAAACATTCACTAAGTAAAAACCATCTCTATGTGGCACTGCTTGTTGCAATTTTGGTCAAGGTCCTTGAATAATTATACAGTGATGAAGTCCTTGAAATGGTAACCTTCAAAGGATGGCTGATTGCATGACTTGTGCCATTTTAGATTGCCAAATAGTGCAAAGGAGTGTGGATTTAGAATATTGTTGCAGTCTGGTAAGAAGCAAATTACTAAATTACTAAATTGTGAAAGTCACAGAATTTGTGCTGTATATGAGCAACAGGCTCCCGTCTAGTTTGATGTTCTCTAGGCTCGAGCATCATAAATCAAAGCCCCTACACTGCATGATATTATTCATCTGCACATCATGCTCATTGATTCATAGATCTAATTGCTACAACAATGCTTCTGATCTTTTAAGAACATGAACATAATCCTCCTATGATAATGCAGAAATGCACAACTGTTAGTGGGAAATAACTAATTTCAGCCAAACCTCACAGCACTCTGTATTTAGCACTACTGTGTATCCCTGCCTTTGGGGGGGTTTATAGCTACAGTTATATAGCCACACTACTAAGCCCACTCATCACCTAAAATGGGCTGCAGCACTTTGCAACATGTTCTCTCAGCCTGCCCAGTAAGGTTCAATATCACTTAAATCTAAGAGCCAAATTTAAAATGAATTGCCCATTTTTCACAGGAAACCTTCATTTCATGCACCGTTAACAATATTTTAACGATCACCATAAAAGCTTTGATAGCTTTACATCCAGAGGGCCTGAAATTTAAATTAATTGTTTTAAATACAGAAAAACTATGTGCCGAATGTCTCCTTATGGTACCATGAGCAAGAGAGGAGCATTATCACGCTATATACACCTTACCAAGACTGCCGTTGGCAGCTGGCCGTAGTCACTAAATATAGATCTCTATATATCTACTTCCGCAAGACTACATGTTTCAGCACTTTCTAAATGTAATCTGCTGTGTCCATTAATCACTACTGATTTCTCACTTTCACAGATCACAGTTAGTTTAGTGACCAGACTTAAGTGTGAGCTGTCCCATTAGCCAAAGCATGTTGAGTCTGATTATTTCATTAAGTGTTGTGTGGGCAGGTGTCAGATCACTTGGAATTGTTTCAAGAAGTTAGACATACAGGTGATGTAAAGAGAAAAATATTCTATGAAGCTTCTGTGTCTGAAAAACAAACATAGAGGATAGAAGGTTCACCACTGCAAGCAGCTGAACTGACTGTTATCAACTCCTCCGCCCTTAATTAATCTTGGAAGGAAAATTAGATTTGCTGCTAATCTGCAGCAAAAATAATGCATTACATTATTCGCTCTGCTCTGCTGTGTCAAAGAGGCCTCAAAACAACTCCAAACCTTTCATGTTTAATCTTTTTTTATTTTTCACAACTTTACAAGAACGAAAAAGACAGTTTAATGACTATCCAGCAACCGATGTAGTCTCAGTGAAAGCACATAGCCAAACAGAGGTCAAAGGTGTCCTGTTCACACACCTTCCAAGAGTATGTACACAGGCTGACTCCCTGTGGCTTACACTATCAAGCAAGCTATGGATACACAAATAGGAGTTGGATTATCTCGACAAGCATTTCTAATGGTAAATACTAACCACTTCAAGTTGTAACCAAGCCTCTGTGCCAAGCCAACTTGGATTAGTCTGTCCACTGAGCACAATATGATATAAAACAGCAGAAAAACATACAAACATGTGTCATTTTAGTTCTCTACACTATTTCCAAAAAGGTTTGAAATACACACTGTCTGACCAAAAAAAACACCTTTATAGTCTGAGTCCAATGCATCTTGGTATCATCATCTTTGAACATGGTTTCAAGAAAGAAGAAAGTCTGTTGATGGAAAAACCTGGTCATTCAGTATTTTTAGATTGCCAGAGCTGAACTCATACTTTGGGTAAATAAGTTGAATAAATTAATTATTTATTCCCTTCAAAGTAAATAATAATAATTTAGTCAACTCAGTTTGGTTTTACTTATAGTTTCTCAAGACATAAAAACTGATCGCAGGGAACTTTATATAGAGAGAAACCCAACATTTCGCTTTCAGCAAGCAATTGGCAACAGTGGAAAGAAAAAGACTAGCAGAATACAACTCACAAGAGGACTAACTTACTCCACAGGCAAGAGAGACAAACATGCAACCATGTCATAAAAATGTAAAGAGAATTAATAGAAAAGGTACAGAAGAGGTGTTAAGTGCATCGTGGAAGGTTCCGTAGCTGCTGCTGCCTAAAGATTGGCTCTGGTTCACTTGAGCAAATTCTAACTATAAGCTATATCAAAAAGGAAAGCTGCAGCCTAATGTTGAAGGTAGTGCATGTATTTCTTCACCCAAACCCAAACTGAAAGTTGGTTGTGCGAGCTGTCATAGCTTTAACACTTTTCCAATACATATTTTTTTCAGAAACTGTTATGCTTCACAGACCCAGCACAGATTTTTTCAAAGATGTGGAAAGATTCAAAGTTTGACAGATCAGGTTTCCTCTGTTGTCCTTTTGTGTGTGTGTGTGTGTTTCAGTGTCCAGTGAGCATAGATGTGAGTCATCATCAGGACAGGAAGGTGCTGCCAGACAGAGGCCAATCAAACCTTCATCACAGCCCTCTGATTCCCAGGAAATATATGCACAAGGCGACAAAGCACGGACAAGCACATGATGATCTTCAAAGCACAGAGGTTGCCATCAATCTACCTGCTTTGTGTGCATTAACAAAGCCGTCTGTGACCGGGCCACATGCAGGAGCTCCAAATAGATATGTGCTAAAAATTCAGCTGCACACTTTCACTTTAACATAGTGCTAGCCTTGAGTACTGGTGAATTTTATGGAAATGACGCAGATGAATTGAACATTCATTATGGTCAATGAGATTCATTATCACTACTAGTTCGTAATACCTGATGATTTATCATTCTATATTGATGTATATAAGCTATTTCAGCAAAAAAAATATTTAAACAGATTCTGTCCTCCTGTTTTTTTTCTTCTTTGTCTTGTTTGATGGAAGTAATCAAAAACCCGAAAAGAAGAGTTAACACACTTAGATAATAGTGGTAATAAATAAAGTGGTAATAACTCTTTATCCCCCCCGCATTTCTCTGTACAACTAGTCGCTAATGGGCCTAGATGCTCTCTACATGAGTTCCATCTTTTTGCATTCTTTTGTGAAAAGGAAAAGCGTAAGTGTATATTAATACAGCCGAATTCACATTAAAACTAACCCTCATTCATATATTTGTCCATCTCTTCTGTTCAAATGATTAAAGCGCATCAGAAATTGTGACTGAAAAGCAGCCCATTAAGACTATTTGCCATGTGGCCTCAAAGAGCATATAAAATCCTTTTCTTTTAAGGAGCTTCATTCTGCAACATTGGACAACATTGGACAGTCAAAAACTTAATTCTGCTTGCATGCATGTAAATAGTTACAAGGAGAATGGTCCAATAAAACCACCCCCCAACCTATTAGAAGGAACCTTCAGATGATCCCTGGCCCCCTTTATGTGATGCACTAGGAAATAATCCACATCATTGACATTTGCTCTATCTATATCTGTGACAGACAGACAGACAGACAGACAGACAGACAGACAGACAGACAGACAGACAGACAGACAGACAGACAGATAGATAGATAGATAGATAGATAGATAGATAGATAGATAGATAGATAGATAGATAGATAGATAGATAGATAGATAGATAGATAGATAGATAGATAGATAGATAGATAGATAGATAGATAGATAGATAGATAGATAGATAGATAGATAGATAGATAGATAGATAGATAGATAGATAGATAGATAGATAGATAGATAGATAGATAGATAGATTGTGTTGTTCCACTTTACTTCCCTTGCAGATTTGTTCACAAATTGTCATCCTCTCTGAAGCCTGCAATCTGGAATAATATCCTAGTTCTCAGCGTTCCAGCCATTTGCCCTGTCTCATCTGTTACACCTCACAATGTGTCTCAGTCTGTTATCATGTGAAAATGTTGTAAGGTATGAATTGTAAAGTGGATGTTTTTTGGTAATGTGGAACAGGGAGTGAGATGCTTTCATCTGAATTACTGGCTTTGTTGGAGTCACAGTGATTTATCGGATTAAAGGTAAGCCTGTGACTGTGCTATTTGTTGTCAGAGCAACGAGCCAATGACTTTAGGAGTGTCACGATCTTTGCTTTGATTCATGTCTTGTATAGTCATTTCCTGTTTTATTTTTAAATATTAACTTCCCTCTCCTTTCAGGTACCTTGCTCTTCCTCCTGTGTCAAGTGTCTGATTGTCTTCCCTGATTCCCAAAGTGTTTCCACCTGTTCCCCTTGCTTGTGCTCAAATGCGTCTCCCTTGTCTTGTGCCAGTGTGTTGTTTCCTTTCATGAGCCTCACTCTAGCGTCTTGTCCACAGAATCCTCAGTTTCCTTGAGTCTGCGGTGTAGCGATCCTCCTGCAGAGTGTATCCTTTGTTTTGTCATTTATTCTTTAGCTCTAGTTTATTCACGGTAAGTTTCATAGCCTGTTCTTGTTTTCTCCTTTAAGGAGTGGTTTTTGGTTCTTGTTAAATGTTTTATAGACAGAGGAGTGTTGCGTTTCGGTTTCATGACCTCTTTGTTTGCTCTGCCTGGAGATCCTCAACCTGTTGTATATTAAACACTTTTGCCTTGAAAATACCCTGCATTTGTGTCCTGAGGCCTTGACAAGGAGTTCCAGAATATTCCCATGTATTTGACAAACAGGAAAACTTTCAGCATATAGAACAAAACAAACCCAACATTTTTATGTTAGTTAAAACTGCACTTTCAAAATCTTTATGTAGTGGGGTATTTTACGGTCAATAGACTGTGCAATGCTAAAGAAGACTCTTGAAAGGCAGGAAACTCTGAATGTAGTCAGCCACTGGCAAGTTTAGTCATTATTAAAGAAATCTTTTGGATTTAAAAAATGCAATTGAATCAGAATATGTTTAGATTGCTTTAAAATCAAGCTCTGAAAATATTGCACAAAGAAAGATGCAGCTGGAAAAAAAAAAACAAGCTAAATGTTGCTTGACTAAAGAGTGGTATTACTATCACACTTAGCATCTCACTTGAATTATAGAGGTGCCTTGCCAATTAAGCAAGCTCTGGCATTAGCTGATGACCTAGAATGGCTCTCTTTCTACCAGATATCTGATATCAGGTCTGTTTGAGATCAATACTTGAGGCTTTAGTGGTATTGCACAAATCGCACAGTATATCCATTATTACCACATACCATGAACTTTGATGGTTACTACAGGAGAGCAGTGGCTAGCTCCACTTTTAATTTATAACTGGAGTATGTAGCTGCTTGGGAGTAACGTTCTGTCCACAGGGATGTTTTACAGCATCCAAACATGAGTTACTATAGGCCTGTGAAGTGTCAAGAGCTATTTCGAGTGCCACTGATTCTAGAAATTAAAGTCACATTTATGGCTTGGATCACAGTAACGCTTGTCTGGGTAACTGAGAAATGATTAGTGACTGGTTTGAAATGTACAGATTTAGAAAATAAATAATGCATAAACATTGGTGTTTGTTTCATTCATCCAACTGTTCATTTTCTGCTGCTTTTCTGGGATAGTGTCACAATGGCAGCAGTGAGCAGTGATTCCCAGACCTGCCTCTCTACAGTCATCCCATCCTGCACTCTTGGGATGACATAAGGTAACCCAATGCCAGCTCAAGCCAGATAAAGTCTCTACCACAAGTCGAAAAATAGAGGCTCTAATCTGACCCCACTTAAGTAACCAAGCTGTGAAAACTCCCAGGCACCCTCCAGAATCCTTGCGAGGGTGAAGAGCTGAACCAGTGTTTCACAAACTCATTATATGGAATCATCTAACATGAGTATTGGACATTTTGGACATCTTGATTGTTTTGTCTCTCTACCATTTAGCACATACATAAGGCTCATCTCATCTGTCAAATTTGTGCCTCTTTGTGTTCGCTCTCCTCCATCTTCCTGCCAGTGAGCCAGAAACTGATCTCAACTAAATACTGACAAAAGAATGTCAGAATTCCTAAAACGCACCTGGAGAAAAGCGGCGCAAGGACAGCAGAGGAGCCATCAGCAAGTATAGACTAGTTTGTCCTTTGTCTTTTTGGCATTTGATGTCTAAAACAGATGTGATATTTAAAATGTAAGCTTGAATCCTTTATATGATGTCAAATTAGGAATACATTTTTTGTTGTCACCAACACATTCAATGCCAGAAATCATAAAACACAACTGTATGCTGCAGCAAAACAATGGTAGAATGATGCAGTTGTGTCACATCATTGATGTCAGTATCATTTGATGGCTTTGAAGCCACAATGTGTAAATTTGATATGTGCCGATTTCCTCTCCCTCTCTCTCTACATGTCTGTAGAGGTAGAGCAGTTGAGGTAACAGGCACACATCATGCTGTGACATCACTGTTTCGAGATGGACAAATTGGGAAATGAGATTAGGGGTTAGTCACCCTCATCCAGTCAGTTTCCTGCCTTGTTTTTTTCTGTCCGTTTCTCCTTCATTCTTCCTTCCAGTGAATCTCATTGTGTTATTTTTCCATCCTCTGTAGATTTGCCTCTTTTTCTACTTGGATAGGGATTTTTTATTTTTTTTTGGCTTACCCAGCAAGTTCTGTGCAGTGCCTTTTGTTCACCCCTTTTGTCTTTTGTTTCTTCTCTCTCACTGTTTAATTTGTGTGCATTTAGTCCTCCAACATGCTAAAATTGAGCAATTTTTGGGATTGAAAGCACAAAAGAGGCATCCTGAGAACAAAGCAAAAGAAAATCTTTGAATAAATTATTTTCCAGAGCAGTGCACCAAAGAACAACTAAATTTGATCGACACTACAAACTGCATTGCGCTGACTAATGATGAATTTAATTTGCTGTATAATCCATCCATCCATCCATTTTCTAAACTCGCTTAATCCATCAGCTTGCTGTATAATATTTATAGAAATAAACTACTCAGTGTTGCATGACACAATATGAAAAAAATAAAACTGTGCTCTCTTAACAGCCTCCAGTGCCTGATATTTTGAGGTGGATTTAAAAGAAGAAAACATTGCAAAATCTCTTTGTTCTACCCTCACCACAACAAAGCTGAATACAGAAAGGATTTGATTTTATTTAGCTTCTGTTCACATGGAGGAGACTTTGATTAGGCCTGTTGATATAATATATATATTATATATATATGTGTGTGTCTGTGTGTATGTGTAAACAATTTAACCCATTAAGCATAACTAAACCTGACTTATTAGATAAGAAAATATTGTATGAAAACATATGGAACAAAATTTTGCACCAAACAGTCACAGCTCTGTAGAGCAGGTATGACGGCACCAGGAGCAGAATCAACTGCTGCACGTCCGTTTCTGAATGTTATCTGGCATCAGATTTTAAGGCTGGCTTTGCTGGTTGTCCTCCTGATCCTGGATAGCCTCTTCTTATACATCTGGCTCCACCAAATCATCACTGAAATGAAGAAGTTGTGGAGAAAGGCACAGGTAGATACCATCACAGACAGAGAGATATGTCAAACTTTTTCATTACTTTTTTTATAAAATACTATATAAATGCATGAAATATTTATATATATATCTGAAAGTGTTATATTTTTCACCTGAATGGTTTTCATTTCCTGTGCCTGTTGTTAGGCATTTCGTTTTACACCTATGCTTTCTTTGACCTCAAGATCATCCCAATGTCCTTTCCACTACTTGTCAGGTCTTTGATTGATGCCAGTTTCATCTTGCTGGGAAAGGGCTCCTCCATGCACAGTGACATACCATTCAGGAGGTTGGTTGCCTTGTTGGACATAAATGATGCTCCACTGCAGCGCCTGTGCATCAGAACTGCACAAGGTAGACCTATAGAGTTACTGTGAAGAAAATGAAAAGGGTTGGGACATTATAAATCTTTCTAATGCTTTATTTTGGTCTGCATTTAGATGAGCATCTATTGTATGAATATTAACTGACAAAAACAATATCTAGTAAAAATTGTTTTCCGTTTACTGTTTTTTTTTAAAAAAACAACAAAACATAAATACAGACAACAAACATTAATGTAAACTGGCACTACATTACATTCGTGTACTACAATCTGTGCATTTTTGTATTCACAACTGAACTCCAAACTGGTTCAGTGAGTGACTGCTGTGACAGTAATAGTAGATCACCTGCAGCTGATCTGAGTGGAAAGGCTTCCTGTGAAGAACCAAGCTGTGGTTTCAGCATACCTGTTTGGGTAGTTTTCCTTGTGTTTTTGCAGGTGGGTTGATCCTTATCTGGGCTTCATCGCTGCCACCCACTCCTTGAAAGAAGGCACAGTAACCAACCTGCTATATGATCGAAGCTCTTAACAATTCCATCATCTGCAACAGGAAGATGCACAACTCTGGTGGACACTCAAGCTGATGCATGGGACCTCATAACAACATCATGGAAAGCATTAAGGTATAATGACGTCAAATGTCTCTTATGCCAAAATGCTAACCTTCAGGGGCCTGTACTGCAGCACAGTTTTAAGCCTAGTGAGATAACTTTGGGTTCAACTCTGAGTTTTCAGCATCCCAAAGCTGGTTAATTTTTTTTATTGATGTGTATCACCATGGTGACTTATGCTGGAAATCTAACTTGAACTTGTCTCTGCACAAATAAATTATTTTAGTAAATTTAAAAAGGGACATTGGTTTGTAGATAGTGAGAAAATCTTTTTTCTGTGTGCATGAATAAAGCCGCTTTATAGGAAATATGTCAACAGAAGGGAATGCTTATGTAGCCTAAACCAGACTGATTACTCTAAAGCTTGTTCTTGCCAGTAAACATTTGAAAATAAGGATTTGTTACACCTCACAATGTAATAAGGAAAATAATGGCTGACATGGTGGAGATTCAAAGAAAATAACACAAGGACCTGGCGATCGATAAAGGAACCCAGGGAATATTTATACTGAGGGAGTAAAAGTCCCCCGTGAGCTGTCACCTTATAGTGGTGGGGGAGTTTGCATGCCCCAATGAGTCTGGGAGCTATGTCGCCCGGGGCTTTAAGCCCCTGGTAGGGTCACTTAAGGCAAACAGATCCTAGATGAGGGACCAGACAAAGAACAGCTCACAAGACCCTCACGATGAAAAATAAATTGGGACGGCTTCGTCCCTTGCCCAGACGTGGGTCACCGGGGCCTTCCCCTGGTCCCAGGCCCGGGGGTGGGGCCCAGCAGCGAGCACCTGGTGGCCGGGCCTGTGCCCATGGGGCTCGGTCGGGCATTGCCCAAACACATGACATGGGTCCCCCTTCTGACGGGCTCACCACCCGTGGGCCAAGGGAGTTGGGTGCAATGTGAGCTGGGTAGCAGTAAAAGGCAGACACCTTGGCGGTCTGTTCCACGGCTACTGAAGGCTAGCTCTCGAGACGTCACCTCTCTGTTGGAGAAGGAGCCAGAGCTGGTGCGCGAGGCTGACCGGTTCTGGCTAGATATAGTCGGACTCACCTCAACGCACGGCTTGAGCTCTGGAACCAGTCCTCTTTAGAGGGGTTGGACTGTCTTGCCCATGGTGAGAGGCGCAGAGCAGATGTGGGCATACTTATTGCCCCCCAGCTGTGTGCCTGTACATTGGGGTTTACCCCAGTGGACGACAGGGTAGCCTTCCTCCGCCTCCGGGTGGGGGGACGGGTCCTGACTGTTGTTTGTGCTTATGCGCCAAGCAGCAGTTCAGAGTACCCACCCTTTTTGGTGTCCCTGGAGGAGGCACTCGAGAGTGCTCCTGCAGGAGACTCCCTTGTTCTGCTGGGGGACTTCAATGCTCACGTGGGCAATGACAGTGAGATCTGGAAGGGTGTGATTGGGAGGAACGGCCCCCGATCTGAATCAGAGTGGTGTTCTGTTGTTGGACTTCTGTGCTCGTCATGGACTGTCCATAATGAACACCATGGTAAATGGTAAATGGACTTGTACTTGTATAGCGCTTTTCTAGTCTAGCTGACCACTCAAAGCGCTTCACTACATGCCGCATTCACCCCACTCATACACATTCATACAGCACGTCTTAAGATACATAACTACGTGCTTTCTAAGCATTCACACACATTCATACCCCCAATGATACACTGGGGGAGCAACGTGGGGTTCAGTGTCTTGCCCAAGGACGCTTCGACATGTATCCTGGGTAAGCCAGAGTCGAACCACCGACCTTCCGATTGGTGGGCGACTGCTCTTCCTTGAGCCATGTTGAACCATGTTCAGGCATAAGGGTGTTCATATGTGAACTTGGCATCAGGACACCCTAGGTTGCAGTTCGATGATCGACTTTGTGGTTGTATCGTCGGACGTAAGGCCGTATGTCCTGGACACTCGGGTGGAGAGAGAGGCGGAGCTGTCAACTGATCACCACCTGGTGGTGAGTTGGTTCCGCTGGTGCGGGAGGATGCCAATCAGACCTGGCAGGCCCAAATGTATTGTAAGGGTCTGCTGGGAACGTTTGGCGGAATCCCCTGTCAGAAGGAGCTTTAACTCTCACCTCCGGCTCCAGCTTCAACCATATCCCGGGGGAGGTGGTGGACATTGAGTATGAATGGGCCATGTTCCGTGCCTTCATTGTCGAGGCGGCTGACAGGAGCTGTGACCGTGAGGTGGTCGGCACCTGTCGTGGCAGCAACCCCTTAACCCGCTGGTGGACACCAGCAGTGAGGGAAGCCGTCAAGCTGAAGAAGGAGTCCCATTGGGCCTTTTTGGCCAGTGGGACTCTGGAAGCAGCAGATGGGTACCGAAAGGCTGAGCGGATCGCAGGCTCGGTGGTTGCAGAGGCAAAAACTCAGGCCTGGGAGGAGTTCAGTGAGACCATGGAGAACGTCTTCCGGACGGTCTCAGGGGGGGGGAAGCGGCTCATTGTCAACACTGTGTAAAGTTGACCTCAACTAGAGACATTGTGAGTCAGTGGAGGGAATACTTCGAGGACCTCCTCAATCCTGCCGACACGCCCTCATAGGAAGGATCAGGAGGTGCACCTTCAGGGGACGACCTCTACTGGGACGAATTCATAGACACGTATGGCTGCAGCACAGCTCATTCACTCCAGTAAGAACGTCCATCTTACTCAAAGTCGTCATACACATTGTCAAAATTTGATAAATATCCTGCCATGTTGCACATAACTAGCAGTAGCAAACTTCGTGTGAAGTTAGCCGACTGTCACAGAGCAAGGAGTAAATAAACTGTGCTCCAGGGGAGCATGTGGATGAAGTCGTCCCAGTAGAGTGCTTGTGTAGAAATCCGTCTGTTAGGTCTCCTGTAACCGCAAGTAGCCACATAACAGCACCTATGAGCTAACAGAGCGATAGTACACGTTCGTTCATTCATTCTTCTTAAAGTATTGGTGAAATAAAGACAGATAATGCCTTATTTAGAGGCTGCATCGTCTCTGCCCCGTTCACTCCGTTATATGGATATACGCCGATCGCGAGTTATCTAAATAGCTTCCGAAGGACGCCAACTTGCGCCAAACTGTTCTCGGTGAGCAGATAAACGTATTTCATGCCAGAAATAAGGTCTAGGTTTAAAAATATTGGAGTTCCCCTTTAAAAGACAGAAAACATGACATAAAAAAATTTAAGTATATCATCTTACATCTGTGGGTTTCATGAAAAGACAGTGAAGTAATGTGATAAACTGTGATAAACATTTGTTTCCTTTCAACCATCAGAGAGAAGATAACCCCTCAGGTAAATAAATACAAGTCTTTGTTAAAATGATTAAATCCACATATTGAACTTCTTGTTTGTGGTGCTTTGGGTGTTAAATGCAGCTACATATATAAACAATCATTTAACCGATATACACTGCCAATAATTCATGCAGAACCAGGTTCGTTAAAGTTTAGATCCATCTTGAATAGATTGATCAAGTGATCAGCCGCCCTGACAGAGGCTTAAACAGCATATTGACTTCCAAATACTCAATATGACGATATGTCTTTGCTAGTTTGGGTGTTTCCTGTGAGCGAGATATCTGTTAACCCCATTATCCAGGAAACATATGAAGTGAGCCAAAGCACCTACGGGCAGGCAGTGTTGCAGCGTCATTTCTGGCACTCTGTTGCCTGGGATTTTTAACAGGATTATTTCACAGCAATCCAAGAGTGAGCAGAGAAAATCCTGGTAGCTAAATAAATCTGTGGGAGCGCACACAAACACAAGATTGCATTTGAGAACAAGAACAAAGGTTGAGGTAAAGCAGAACATATTTGCACACAAGCAAGGACTTTTTTGAGTGTGAGGGCAGATTTTGAGAGAGAGACAAGCATGATATTTGAGCATGAAAACCAAGCAAACCTGCTCACAAATAAGAAAAATATCTTCTTTTGATGAAAAATGGTGAAATACTGCTATAGTTATTATCTAATTCAAGGGTACTGTTCCTTCTGGTGAAGACTACCAGAACATATTCTCCCATGATAACATCTAGTTATGATGCTCCGTAGGCATGTGTCAGCTCACCACTGCTGTTTACCATCTATACCAATGACCATGTTACCACAGTGTCAATCTGATGATGCAGCAGTCGTGGTACTGATAAAGAAGGGAGAGTAGCCAGACTTATGTGTGGATTTGGACAGGGTCAATAAAGTGTTACAGTGGTGTGGACAGAACTTTTATACTGTTAATACAATAAAATACAATAAAGATTATTTTTGGATACATATATTCAAGTGATTATGAAACCATGTAACGCATGCAGATGCTGTATTGTCATGTCCCCACCATGTCAACATTGATTGTTGTAAGGTATGGCAGATATTTCTATTAAGGAGATTCAGATCAGAATAATTTTACCTCTATCTTGAACCTGTATACAGTCTTCCAAACACAGATTGTTATGCCCCGCCTAGGAGTAATCAAAGCACAACATAAATGTGACCCATCTTCCCAACCCCCAAGCAGCCACAGAGACATTATTTAGAATTTAACATGACAGTTTATTTATAATAAAGATATGAATATAATGTCAACTTGAAGAGAAGATTACCAGACTTCAGGGAAGGCCAAAACAACAAACAAACCAAACTATCTTCACAAGAGAAACTAACCTAAACAAAGCAACTTAAAAACAAAAGACAAACATTTACCTCCCTAGACTAACAAATCAGGGGGAAAATAATATGGCAGCCCAACCCTACAAACTCCAATATACAAGATGATTCAACTATGAACAGACTTGTGGCAACAGTGTGGCTGATTGGGAGGAGAGGGAGATGAGTCCCCCTGCCATCGTCATCCCAGGTCTTTATTATGAATCCCACTCCACAGTAGCCAATCCTCCACAGGCCCTCCAAGTGCCCGCCAATCGGAGCTTGGCACCTGCACATCACAATTTGCACAAAGTTGATGAAACGACAACATGAGTCGTAAAAAGATGTACAAGTATTTGTTGAGACATTTCCTTGATACAGTATGGGAAAGATTCATGATAGAGAGAGGCTGAATATGCAAAGAGATTTGTTCCAATATCTGTGTCAGCCCTAATGAGGCAGTTTGATGTGAATAACTGCAGGGCAATTATTGATCTGCACCAGAGGCTTGAAATGATAATGATGTAACCGGCATTTCTGTGATGAGGGGCTAGTTTTAATTTGAATATTAAACTGGATTTTTTTCAAAGAGAAAGAATTACTTGTTTTAGTATATAATATTTGAGTATAAAAATATTGGTTACAGTCATGTTTGGCAGTTGTTCTAGATGCACATGTCAAACTAAAGCTTTAGCATAATATTATAATGGAGTCTTACGTGGTGTAAGACTTTGTAAAATATTAATAATAATAATCATAACATGTAGCATTATAAATGAGCCACTTTTTTCAGTGATGAAGAGGAGGTTGCCTGGAATGGTATATCATTTGAATGCAACACTGCTCCCAAATGCCCACACAAATGGCTATTTCAATTCTCACAATGTAATTCTTTGTATGAAAGGGTGTAGGTGTATCCCTCTTAAAAGCTGGCATGCTGTTCTTGTTTACTGTCCACCACAGCGATCTAAAACACAAGAAAACCTTAAATAGATGGAGTCCACCGTGTAACAGCAAATGAATCAAAGGCAGTGAGCTTGAGATGATCGTAGAAAGGCTTTCCGTGGAGAGATCAAAAGTAGAGCATTTCTGCACCTGCCAGTGACTGTGTGATGCGTGTCAGGGTTTGCCAGCTCACCGAGGAAAAAGAGACCACACACCTCCTGTCATGAAGGGGGCCTGACACAAACACTGGAGGACTGATGAGTCTCTGCACACATCAGGGCTGGTTTATCAGATCTTATTTGTAAGTAACTGGTTTTTCAAGGTTTGGTGCAATGCAGTAGAAAGGTATAGGATTAGAAATGTATATCATTTGTTGAGGTGATGTGTGCAGGTGTTTCATTCAAGAGAGTGTCTTTTCATTTGAGGCATAAATGTCACATCCTTTCTTCTTATTGTCCGAGTATGAGGAAAAATGTACATATTTGAATTGTTACCAGCTGGAATTGTTTTTAGAGTGGAAGTCTATGTGTGTGTGTGTCATCAGGACAAAATAGGGTCTGAGAGGCTCCCTTTGTGAAAAGGAACTACCTCAATTTGAGACCAACACAGCTGTGCAAGAGCCATTCAAAACATGATGTATTCGAGATCAAAATGAGGGTCTAGTTTTGGTTACTCACAAGTTGGTGCACTAACACATTGATAGGTGCCAATGATTGTGTGAACATGTCACGAGATGGCCTGCAGTTTTCCCTCTTTACCTTTTTCCTCTGTAGAACAAGTATTGGAAAACAAGACAAAAATCAGAGGAATCCAAACTCCATTCAGTGTTAGCCCTTTTGGTGTTTAAATAAAATGTTCTTCCTTAAAAATTATTAAAAGACTTTGTAGATCTTTATGTTTTTCACATATTTGTGACAGTGTCACACTCTGAATTAAACAAGAAACAAATAAAATTAAAAAAAACTGTGATTGGAGACAGAACATCTCCATTAAGATAGGTGGAACTGCCCAAGAATGACCAGAAGCTGAATTATATAGCCGATAACACACTGGTCACAATAATATCAGACATATTAATCTGTACATTGTGATACGGTTTTTAGAATTTTGCACATGACTGTATCATGTATCTGTGTGGTAAAGCAAAAAGCACAAGTTTATTCTGCACATCTTTTCAGGTAAATTAGCTGTGAAATCTGAAAAGATGCTTGTTTCGCTTAGATATTAAGACAATTTTTTCTTTGCAGGTTTTTTTTTTTGTTTGTTTTGCTTTGTTTTTGAAGAGACCAAAAAACAACACTATATATATATATTTCTTTCCTTATGTTTATGTATCCCTCCTACAAAGTGGATAGACATGACAAAAAGAGTTTCTACAACAAAAAAAATAAATAAGTGATGAAATTGATCAGTATATTGATTCACCCAAAGTCGAACAGCAAGTCTGAGAAAAACTACTATGGTGGATACACAACTTGGATGCACTCAAACTGCCCTGCTGTGTGGCCTATAACTCAAAGCAATATTGACGTCAGAATTTATTTTAAGTGGTTGTCTTTTAATGTATCCCGAGTTGTAACAGACTTAGGGAAAACTTGTTTTTTCTTACAGTGGATGTTGGACTTAGAATTACTTGCAGACAAGTCTCATATTAGATCAATTTATACCCACTAAAGAAGTGTTTCCCAACACTCATCCTCAAAGCACGCTAGCCTGCGTGTTTTCCATGTTTTGCTGCTCCTGTACACCTGAATAAAATAAATGGGTCAGAACTGAAAGAGCTTAAAAAGCTGGAGAGCTGACCCTTAAATTTCAATTAAGCATTTTGGAGCAATAACTCGCAGGAAAACATGCAAGGCTGTGTGCCATGATTGTGTATTCTTTCATATTGCGTTGCTTTTTATTTTTTCCACACTGTATTTTTTTAAATTGTAAAACTTACAAAAAACTTGTTGATTTTAGTGGCACTTCCTGGATGAATTCATGTAAAATAAAAACAACATATACCACCAAAAATGCTTACATTTTTAAATCAAAAGGTAAAAAGACTTCAAATAAGCAATAAATAAGAATTATTCTTTTAAGAGCACAAATTAGATGAGCTTTAATTAAAAGTATTGACGCTGCTTGGTACATCTGCACAGGTGTTCTCACTTCAGCCTGATTAGATAGAGACGTGCATGAGAGGCTGATTCCATCTGTTTATTGGGAAACTGAAAATAAAGATTTCTGCTGTTAATTGAATCTGTGCTTATTTTCACTGACCAAACTTCAGTGAATGTTTTTCACAAACAGCAGGTTTAAATTTTACATCCAAAATACTCCTTCAGTTCTCCAATCACCAGTAAAGTGAGAGTATACAAGTATAAATTAAAGTTATTCATGTAATTATCAGGCGAGTTTAGCGTGGGTTTGGGGATGAATATATTAGAAACATGCAAAACCTGCTCTGTGAGAACGTCAGCTTTTTAAAATTTTCCTTATCTTATAAGATAAAAAAGTGGGGGTGTAGAAGTACTTCTGAGTAGTGAGTGTCTTACCTACAGCAGAGAGTCGTCAGAGGGCTCTCAGTTTGATGAATCAGATATGAATCCTGACAAATAGACTCAGCTACAACCTCAGGAGGTCATAAACAGAGCAATTTTTTTATCATCTAGAACCACTCAAAGCTAAAAAATTTCATAGACGTCCAATTGCAAGCTTGTGGATTTTTAGATCGCACTACTTCTGCATCAAATGACAAACCAGATAAGCAGTCTCAGTCCTTTGTAGGTGTCTGATATAGAAGTGACATATGTAAAAATATAGAAGTAATGTAAAAATCCACAATGAAGAGTTCATTCAAATTATTATGAAACTTTTGAGGTTTAAATTGTATTAGTTAGTGAAATATTGTTCTTTAAGTGGCCCAGTTCTAGGTAGGTTTTAGCTTCAGTTCACCCATCAGGAAACCATCTGATTCTCCAGACTGAGAGCTCTCTGTCTGCTCTCTATCGCAGGTAGGACATTTTTTAAAGAAAAGCTGAATATCCCTTTAAGTACTTATTTGATTGCAACGTTAAAGTCTTTTAGGACACTGTTATTGATATTATTAAAAAGAAAAGAGCCAGCTGCACTTTTATACAGCACTTTCAAAATGATAGTTAAGCTTTGTATCAAATAACATAGCTGTATCAAAGTATGATACAGCTTGTTTGTCTCTTGTATGACATGATCCAAAACACAACATCACCAATGTAGATACCATAGCTATGTGATAGCTGTACACTTCTGAGTCACAATAACTGGAAGCTTATCTTGTTCTTTCACCTGTGCCAACACACAAATGCAGCTCACTCTTTCTGATTAGATCTCTGCTGTTCTGGGGATTATAGTATATTATGTCATCAAAACATAACCAAAGGAATGATAACAATGTTAAATATTATCTGTTATAGCTGCAACAAAATAATAATGTGCAATAGCTGTAGCTGCACATAAGCAGATGATAAGAGGCCTCCTATGGCATTTTAAATGGAAATGCATGTGGGTGTTATATGAGTGTATGAGGGCTTTATACAGAATTCCAGTGTTGCACCCCCGGGCCTCAGTGCTCATTGTCATGCCTTACTGAAACACTTTAATGGAACAAAGCCACTGTCTGTGTTATTAGTTAGACATATATTATTTTTCTTATGCTGCTGCTGCTGAAAGGGTGTTCAGTGCAGTGAGCAAACATACTGAGGAACCCAGAAATTTGTATCATATAATATACACAGTGGTGTTTGAAAGTTTGCAAATCACCACGGGTTTTATATTTTTGCTTAGATGTTACCTAAAACATCTGATTTTATCAAGCCCAAAAAAAATTATGAAGAAACCTCAGTTTTCTGAGGCAATGGTACCATAGGATAAATCAAATAAGACATATCTAAGAATGGTAAAAGTATGTGAACCTCTGCCTTAAGTATCTGTTGTGATGCCCTTGTGCATAAAAGGTTAATGTTAAGATAAGGTTCTATCTTTAATGCTTCAATTATTATTTTGTGCTTGCAGCACAACCAACCCTCTGTTGAGATACATTTACAGATACATTTTCTGACTTTTTCCAACAGAGTTCACTGGTATAATTCAGAATTCCACCACAGAGCTCCATCACATTGCAAACACAGTGACAAATAAGACAGACAACTATGCACACTCAAAACCTAAGATCAATTTAGAATCACCAATTCACCAAACATGGGTTTTTGTTTTTTAACTGTGTGAGGAATCAGGAGCACCCAGAGAGAACCCATGCAGAACATGCAAACTCCAAACAGAACAAAACCCTGTAGGGTTTCGAAACAGGAACACCCTTGCTATGAGGCGACAGTGCTAATCGCCACACATAATGGTGAGGAGTACAATAAAATAGATAGGTAATGGGGATGTAAGACTTGTGTGACTGTTAGTATTGGGTGACAAAGAACAGATCTGTGGGTCATATCTCTGCTGAACAGTCTTGCTCCGTGTCATTTGAACACAAAAACAAGTTCCTTCAAAAGAATGCAGAATGCTGGCAAACTTCAGTGGGCGCTCATCAGCGTGTTACACCGAATGCCAATTTGTTGACATCCTGCTGGAGCCGACCTCCTCAGCACTGATGCATTTTCAGCTCTGAAAACAACATCCCCATTATTTTGAGGCAAGACAATTGAAATATGAGGAGAGATGTTCTTGCAAATTGAAAAATGTCATTGTTAAACCTTGACTGAAAGGCTCCAATTTTAATTAGCCAAGAATGAGGATCCCTCAGGACTTTATTTTCAATTTCCTAATGACTGTTCTTAACACATTTAATCTCCTCAATCTGTTAACAAGTTCTTATTTGATTAAAGAATATAATCACCTTTATTCCTTATTAATCTAAGAAAGTTCAGTCACTCATTTGCTCAAACTTTCTTCAGCCTCAAGGACTTAGATTATACGTGTGGCGTCATGATTACATTTCTCAGCTCACCTTTTCCTTCTGTTTGCTCAGGATGATTAATAACACACCAAGAACACACACTCGGAGTGTTGCTGGTACATTTTTCCTCTTGTACATTTGGATACCTCAAGTGAATGATAAACATAGCACATATGGGTCTCCTCTTGACTCCCTGAATTCAATTCTACGATCAGGGCTTTTTAGATTCACCACAGCTCAGCTCACAAGCACTCAGGCGTAGATAAAAGTCTCACCGCTCTGAAGCAGGTTGGGGCTGAACCAACTCATCAATGGAACCTAAAGGAGAGTGTGATGCTCTCCATTAAGAAGTGCTTCGCTTTTCCTCCAGCATGAGGATGTAGGCGAGTTTCTAAATATGTGAAGATTTATGAAAGAGCTTATGGAAAAGAACAAAAAGCATAGCTGGTCAGGGTTAGATGGGATCCTATCTCACTCAAAGAGGAATGACGTCAAGCAGAACCACTTCACAGTCAAAGCAGGGTTTTTGATATGTATATTCACTGAAATTATCATCCTTGCTTCACTATCTCATGATTTCATTATCTGCAATTAAATGACAAGAGAACTTTTGCAGTAATTGCTGCAATTACAGGATAGGTAGTGTCCATTAGCATTTTGCTTCTTTCATGATTTAAATTGGCCTGCAAACCAACGATTGTAATAGGAATATGAGGAACAATTAACTTTAAAGGGAGGATAATGACAGAATGAGTAGAAAACAATTTAGCTGTTCATGCAACAATAGAAGAACAGAAGATATATTTTATTTGTGGCATCCTGAGAAAAAAACAGTCCAATTTTACATGACAGGACAAATATTGAATCGATCAAAGCAATTCAGGGGAAATAAGAAAAAGCCTTCAACAGTTCATTGCTGTGCCTTAAAAAAACACATTATTCTTTAAATTCATTCACAGGTAATATACACTCTGGAGTCAATGTTGGAATGGAGAGTCCATCTTCTCTGACCCCTCTAGCCACCAGATGAGCTGTTATCGACAAATATCTCTGTCATCTCAGTTGACTCTGCTGGAGTCCTTGAAGTGAGTCGAATGAGAGCTCAGCAAAAAATTGAAAACGTCTGGCCTCACTTAGTTCGAAAAGATTTCTCCATTTTTGGATGATGTCTGTGCCTCAATTTAAGTGACAGTCTTGTTTCTCCAATTTCCAATTTACAGCAGAGCTGCAGCGAGAGAGCAAAGTGTTTAATTAGCTAGTTTATGAGATTCGTGTGAGTCTCTGAAGGTTTCCAGTGGGTTGTCAGATTTAAATTAGCCTCAGAGTTTCACATTTTATTTAATTAATGTCTCAGACAAGCTAGAATTGAAGGACACGTGATTATGTCCTGGTGCTACAACAACACAGTCGTGCATTTGTGGCGGATGTGATGAGAGAAACTAAATTAATTATCCAGTGAGACCACTAAATAATGTTCTGTCAGAGCAACATAGTCTCTTGGTATGCTTTCATTCTTAAACAGTCTAAAACATTTGGACACCCCTGACTCTACAGCTTAAAACTCAACCATGTGATTAGAGTACCGGAGGCATTTAAGAGTGAAGAAAATATGTCAAAAAGCTGTTTAATTCCACTTTTATTGACTGTAATGACGGTGCCATCTGCTGGTTAGTTGTGTGCAAAATCCCAGCTCTGTGTTTAACCTTATCCCACCACTAGGAGGACACGGCACTACTGTATACAGCATGCTTAATCCAGCCAACGGAGACCTAGCTCTCCTGATAAGATCTTATGTTTTGTTTCCACTTTGTTACAGATAAAGCTGTCCATTCTCCCACACACAATTCAAACTTATCAGTGATTAGATAATACAGTGATACATGCGGCCTCTCACTGCCACACAGTGACCCTGCTATATCTGCTGCTCTTTATCAGAAAAAGTAACAACACCACTCTTGTGGTATGACTGAAAAACTTGTGAGTGATAACATGATATGATTAGAAAACTCATCTCTTAAAAGTGGGGAATCATTCACTAAAACATACAAATAAATTCTGGGTGAAATTTGCAAGTAGTGCTGTAGTTGATAGAACACATTCAATGAAATGTGATTCCTCTGAGCGCTACATATAAGGACAATGTCATTTTTGATAATCAGTAAGTAAGTAGTCTACATAATTTATACTCACTGAGCTCAAACAACACACCCATCCACAACAACAATAATTAATAATCAGAGTCCTTGCCAATGAACTGTTTTTTTAATGTTTGTATGTCCTTTTGGACATGCCGTTTTTTTGGTGGTTGCTTGTGAAAGTTACTGGTGAGGCTCGGTACAAAATCCATAAAATAAACACAGTTCCTCCCATGGCCTTAGAATTGAAAAGCAGCTCTGTGAGTCAAGGCTGAAGACACAATTTAAAACGCAGGAAAATCGCACACAATACATCAAGGCTTCAGCTCTGACAAGTGCACAGCAGGATAACAAGGTCAGTGGTGGGCCAGTTGTACAGTATGAGACATACTGTTCAAATCCTGTGACTTTCATAATCATGTGATGTCAGTGAGTGGCACAAGTGTTAATAAGCTGTATAATCAAACAGTGGCATCAAGGTTTTGAACCCTGACACGCTGGGAGATCAGGAAATCTGTTCGAGTCACAATGAATGCATTTTCTAGTCTAACCATTCACTCAGCCTGTGGACTCTTTACCTTGAATTTTAAGCTATTTTCACAAATCATTATCAGTTGAACTATTGTAAAACTTACACTTTCTTTGTCAAGGAAATATTTTTTGCAAAACTTTAAGTAATAGTTAAGATATGTCACACCTTTCCAGTGAAGTGGTGTTGTTTTTCTCTACATTTCAAGGGTCAAGTGGAAATCTTCGAGGGAACAGTAAACAAGGCCAGTTTACTTTTTAACTTATACTGCGTTTTTTCCCACACTAATCGTCTTTGGCAACAGGGTGTTCAGCGCTTCCCCTGATATGAGGCCACCACACAGCGTTAAACATTAAGCTGCAGACAGACTCAGCTAGTTCACAGTGCAGTAAAATGCTTAATTCTGTACAACCTGATATCCAGGACAGTCAATGAATACTTACTAGAGACTGGGAAAAGATTTAAAGACAACCAATGTTTTTGTATCACTAATTAATCATTTTAAAAAGATTTCAGTAATATACTTAGTAATGAGTACTAATATATTATTATATTAAGTACAATCTATACTTTTGTCAAGGGAATTTTGCTTATATTAGTTTGTCAAATGATGAATGTTTTTAAATCGGACTGTAAAGTTTGCCAACAAATGTTCCTACTATGTTGACAGACTCTTTTTTGTCATTTCTGGAAGTTACAGTCAGAACACACCAAAAATGATTAAATTTCAGTTTCAAGTTGAAAAACTAAGCAGGATTCGGCTGAATGACCAGGATCAGTATTGCTATGAATACTTGTCAGTAACGACACATTACACAGATTTTTGCATGTACAAAGTACCAATATGTTCACAGATTAAGGTCATACAGTACTATGTGTGCAACTGATTTAATGTGGCAGATTTGCTAACAAATCACTCATTATTGCGGCCATGTTGGGTTTTTAGGTCAGGTGAGGTTCCTTTGACATTTCAAATTGAAAATCCAACTTGGAGTTTAACTCTGCTTGTACGAACTTCTGGAAACTCCAGGAAATTCTGACTTCCAAAGTTAAACTTGAATGTGCTATGGATGGATTATCCTCATTGCTGCTCTTCAGTTGAACTCCGAACCCAGATCTTTAGTGTTCATTGTAGGAAACTTAAAGAAAGTCACCTCAATTTATATTTCTGGCTCATAAAGTCAGATGAACCTCATCAACACCAACCTTTTAATCCAAATGGTTACCTCACACATAATAAGTGGTGAAAGCTGGAGTATTTTCCTTTGTATTTGTACTTTTCTCAACTTTGTGTCATATAAAATCCCATAGCACTGTCTAATCTGTATCTGGGAGTATAACAATACATACTGCAAATCCAACTCTTTGTTGTTCTTCTTTTTTTGACTTGGTAACTGTAACGCTCTTTCAGTCTCTTGCATCTCCAGTCCACCAGTCATGCTGAAGTGTCCTTGGCAACAGTAGGGGGACAGTGAACCTAACATTGGCACCTTGGTGTTCCTCAGTGTTACTTTGGAGTCACCTGATGAGACCATTAAACTGTCGCCGCCGAACAAGAATATAGTAGTATAGTAAAACAAGAAAGCCTCTCCTTCTCTGCCTCTACATACAGGGATAACATAACGTATCGGTCGTGATGGTGCCTTTCGTTTGCAAGGCCAGACGAGCTTTCTAACAAAGACAATTCAACCAAGAGACTTTCATAAGCTATTAGTCATGAACCCATCTATCTCGGTGCTCTCATGGGGTGAGCTGCCCTATTATTCACTGTCTATGAAGCAGCTCCAGGATCTGCCTGTCATCAACCCCATGACTCATTTCTGTCTCCGTGCAGTTTTGCTTGAGGACAAACATGTGAGGAATATTTTTGCATCATCGTCCAACTTCTGACAAACTCACTTTTCTGCTCACACTATTTCCCTCCGCCCTCAAATACACACAAATGCACCCACTGAGGGACCAGCTATGATTGGTCAAGAATGACATCTGAGTAAACAGCTGGGATCATTCAGGCTGCTTATTGGCTGTTGAGCTGTGCTGTTCCTGAGCACCAGCTCAGCTGGTTTGAATGGAGCTTTTGTGAAAATATGCTACACAGACACAGTGGGAAGATCACAAACATATGTCTAAAGCAGTCCTAACAAAAGCCCTACTGCAAAAGTGTTCAGTTATTGAGGTGTTCAATAGAGGCTAGTTCAGCATTACGGCATTTAATACCCTGGTAATCCCTTTATTATACTGCTAAAATCACAAAGTAATTCAAATTGTAGAGACATTAACACACTAGAGCGGTTTCCTGGAACGAAAGTTAATGAGCCAAATGTTTTTTTCTTTATAAGTGAGATAAAAAGTCAACAGCAATAAGCTAAGCATTGGGAAGTGGGTAGTTGAATTTGACATTTCAGTAAACTACAAAGCAAAGCAGAAAAGATTTTTAAAAAAGAGGAAAATCGTGTATTTAAAGGTTGCATGATGGTGTGGTGGTTAGCTGTGTTGCATCACAGTTAGAATGTTCCCGGTTTGAATCTCGGCTGAGCTTTTCCATGGAGAGTTTGTGTGCGCTCCCTGTGCTTGTGTGGGTTTTCTCTGGGTACTCCGGCTTCATCCCACCATCCAGAAACATAAAGAACAGAACAGAAAAACAGAAATCATAACAGTGCGTGTTGAAGCACATCCACAAAACACAATTTAATTTCAGAAAACGCTACAGAAAGATCCAACAACGGAAGAACAGAATCGTTCAAAGCATGTGGTTTCTGAAGTGCTACTTTTTTATGTAGTTTTTTGTCATGTTATTGTACTTTGAACCTAAAGAATGACTGAAACAAATAATAATAAAAAAAAGAAATTATTTATCTTTGAAACATTCTCATCAATTTACTTGCAAATGGTTTTCAAGGTGTTTGGCAGGAAGATCGTTGCATGGGACAAAAAAATGGGACAGTTTTTCCTTTTATTTAGGCAGTTTTAGGTCTTCCAATAGATTGAATTAATTTTGATGCTGAGAGCGGGGATCTGTAGGGCCACAATACCACCTGCAGCTCTCCTTGTTCTTCATTTTGCTGAAAAAAAAACAACCAAAATTAGGAGCAACCAATAAGAATCTAAACAAATTGAGAGTCTAAAACAGTTGCTGAAGCTCCTCGCTTGTAAGATTTGCTCAGCATTTAGAATGTAAACAGAGGAATTGAATCCATACTAATAAAGCAATCCAACAAAGTCAGTTGTTTTACATTTGTTTATGCTCACACTAAGTGAGTGTTTGCACCAGCTACATATTTATCATACAAATACGAAAGCTGTTAATAAGTCTGCTCATCCACCTGTGGGCACAAAAAATTTCACTAAACATCATACTGTTCCCTTAAAGAACCACATTAAATGCAGGTCAGTTTCTCTGAAATAAAAGCCCTGGATCAGGATTTTCTTATTAACCCCCAGCTACTCTTTGTTTTGGCATAAGGCTCATAGAAAAAAGGCACACTGTACCGGAAAGTGTGTACTACCTGTATAGGAGCTGCTGTGAGACAATTTCAGAGCTGAGCAGCAAAGAACAAAGGGATACAAAGATGGGATCCTTGTGCCACGCCCTCAGGCTGCAGAGCCAGGGCCTTCATGGCAACCTCTGTAAAGCTGGTTGATACACTCTATACCCAAGAATCCCCTTTCATCTTCCATGGCACAGTGAGAGCCAGAGAGCCACAGAAAAAGACTATTTATTCAGGAGACTACTCGCAATGCAATGAAGCAGTGCTTTTGGAAAAAAGAAAGAAACAGAGGGTTGGAGAAGTTTACGGAAACTCTGGATTACTAATCTAGCAAAAAAATGGATGGACGCTGCAGTTACCTATGGCACATTTGCTTAGAAATATTCTAATTGATGGGTTTAAGCAGTTTCAGAGGTTCTTCAAATGTGTATCTCAGCACTGAAGAGAGGAACATATGCCACTTTTGACACATGAAGTGAAAGGAACAAACAGGATGAAGCTGAAACCGTTTTCATCTTAATCAACTCTCCGTGAGGGTGGATTAGGATGTTTCCTTTTATAATTTCACACAGGATTGAGGAAAAAATTGTCAGGCTCGAGTTTGATAGATCAATTTGCAGCTCTTCCAGCAGGGTTTTTCTCCCCTTTCCTATTATAAAATCCCTCTGAGTCTAACAGCATAATCTATGACACGCTTGATCTGCTATTCATTTGAAGTGTCATAGCATCCTGCTTTATCTCCTGACGTGGTGGAGACCTCCTTAACGCCAGTATCAACGCTGTTGGTTGCTAGGAGCTATTTGCTATATGCCGAGTCATTTTCACGGTTATTATGGCCCCGCATTAGCTACCATAACACTTCAGCCTCCTCATTAACGCACATGTTACTGTCAGTAGAACTACTAGAAATAATCTAGATTACCACAGCATGTCTCTGTTAATCAGTATAATTCATCATGCCTTTTCCATTACTGTAACATATTATTTCATGTGTTTTCACGTGTGGATGTCATCTTAGGTCATACATATCCACCACTACACCTTTGTCTTGTACAGTAACACACAAGTAACACATTCCCGCTGAAGCCAAGACAGAGATTTGCACGCTGACACTCCCACACACTCACTGCTGTAGGCTTTTATCCTCAGGCACCTGGATAGCAAAGAATCACACTGAGAGAAATGTATTCATATGGGATACACACACATACCACTTCCCTGAGACAAGCCTTTAGTCCTGAGGCTGAGAGGAATACTATTGTTGGAATATTCTCGTTTTCTGGTAGTTTGGGGCCTCGGAGAGCTCCAGTGCACCCATCTCTTTCTGACCACCCCACCCCCACCGCACCCCACCCCTTTTGTGAAATACTGAGGCTCTGGCGATTTATCGGCGTTAACCACATGGCTCACTGAAATTAGGGCAAAGTAAATATGACTGATGTCATTAACTATGGATTACTACTGTGTAATTTTAGGACTGAGGCTGTGTGTTTGCAAATATCCTCATGGAGTGGATAGCAATGACATTATGTTCAAGTATCTTTTAAGAGAGCTATGAAGTAAAGAGAAAAAGTAACCTGTTCTGGTTAAAAAACTGAATTTCCTCTTTGATGGTCCTCCCATCCTATCAGACATGCTGCATTTGTTCAATCCCTCCACATACATCAATACAACTCTAAGCGCTCAGAAATGAAACCAGGGAGACAAATGCAAACTTTTCAACCCTCAATATACTTTCATGCTCGACTTACTCGCGAGAAAATAGTGAAACAGCTCTAGTGGAGTGCGGCTGTTACATATATATTTAAACACTACGTTATCACTGCCATTTTATAAATGTCTTTTATTCTCATTCTGTTCGAGTGCAACCAATTTAGTTTGAATGTGCTCTCTGAAGTTATAATGCTAACACTGAAAAGGACTCTTTATCTCCTAAATTGTGTGATGACATGGTTAGAACACAGAGAAAGAGATTTCCTCTTTCAATACATTTTCCTTTACTTCATTTGCAGCCTCAGCTCACATGAAAATGTGTAATAACTACATTAGTCCGCAATCTTAATATATTACCCACACAATGAAGGTCTTAGAATTGTGACATGTTATTTATTTATATTTTTTTTATCTGCCCTTTCTTTTCTCGCAGTTTGCATCTATGTCACATGACTGACAGACAAGCTAAAAAGCTACAAAGCCCTCCTTAATAGGTGGAAGAACATTTTCCATTGAGAAGACAGGGACATGTTTCATTTTATAGACCTAGTTTCGATTCAGTTGCTGTTAAGTTATGTTTTCAGTCACATGCGCCACCATTTTCACACAATAACGCTGAGGATTCAGATTCTACATCGCTTATCCGCTTCATTCACATGTGGCTTCATTTATCGTAGGACTAGAGCTGGTTGAACGCTCATCCATTGTGTCTGATGTGAACATTTGTGTTCTCACATGTTTAAAAAATGTCAGCAGTGTAGTGCATGTGTATAAAAACCTTACGGTCCCATTATTTTTATCATGTCATCTTGTAAACTTAAAGATTTGCTGCATGAAAATTAAGATGTGAGGCTATGCGGCACTGGGGGGTGTCCTCTTCTGAGAAATATAAAGTTGATAACCTCCTTAACATGTATACAAAATATACATATAACTCTGTAACCAAAGCTGTAAAACTACATGAAAGGGGAATTCAGTTTGTTTTGAGACTTCATACACATCATACTGTAATACGAGGACTCATGTCTGTAGTTTTTGTGTTTTTGGTCAGCCTTCCATTTATCAGGGTGACACCACAAGTACAACTGGTAAGTTTGTTTATTCTTAATGTTTTTTTCTCTGACCCACTCTCGTTCCACATTCTTGTTCTCAAGTCGTAAGTCTCTTGGTGGAGCTGCCCAGCTGTGATGAAGGGCCACATCGTGCATCACCACGTTTTCTAATAGTCTTTAAAGTAATAAAAAGTGAAGACTTTATCATTCTGGTACTTCCACTTGCTACGACTTTGTATAATTTAGCTCCATCTTTTTGAGAATCACTCTCTGTTTAAAAAATGTATGGCTGAATTACCCCAACATTCGAACTTGCTGTTGCAAAGGGTAGCAGAGACGGAGAGGACGGGACGCTGGCAGCAGAGGTGTTGGAGTGGCCAAATTATAATATTGCTAGGTCTCCCTTGACTAAATGAGGATATAGGTGAAATCATGCTGAAGCCTTTTTTCTTTTATGGCAAAAAACTTTGAAATATCCAGTTATGAGCTGCAGACTGTGTTGTTAAGAGTTTAATTACTGCTGGAGTGGGATTTTAATTTGAGACATCTTGAGGCATGGAGCAATTATTGCAGAATCCTCTTGGCTAAAGTTTAGGGACAAAAGATTTCTGTAACCATGTACTTACATTTAAACTTTATGTTTAGATGAGCCATGGTTGGTTGAACTTTACACACAGACTTAACAAGTTTCCGTGGTTAACTTGAAGATTGAAGTTAGTTTATGTACAATTCTCAGCTTAGCTAACAATGCTAATGTTCCTGTTTCAGTTGTCTGATTTATCATAACAGAGGGCAGTGATTTTGGATGTTTTGTTACAGCTCTGCCAGCATGCACTGATTCTTACTACGGTAAAGGATTATGTTATTCTTTGATATTTGTTGCAGCTTGTGTCAGCTTTTGTCGCAGCTTGCAAATGTCTTGTGTGATCGAAGTCTTGTCCGTTTTGAGTCGTTTTGTATTGTCAGTACTGTTGTAGCATCAGCTATTATATATTATTTATATATATATATATATACTATTATATATATTTATGCAATTATTTTCCAAATGTAATTATTTTTTCTGACTTATAGACCATATACAAAGAAAAAGGGTTTGCATGCCTTACCAAAACTAGAGCCGGTGCTTCCACATGCCACAAAGCTGCATTCTATCTGTTGACAGGTGGTAACTCCTGTGGTTAGTTCAGTTGAAAAGTTAGTTAAATCATTTTGCATAGAAGTGGGTAAATATGAATTTGTGACTTCAGTAAGCATTTTCTTTATGGTATTATAGTCTTAACAGCCAGATGTCAAAGTTGTGATAAATGTTCCATCCAGAAGGAAAAGAGCAGGCTATGCCTTCAGAAGAAACTAAGGGGGTTACTGATATGCTGCTGGTCAATTATCAGATAATGGTCACACTAACATCCATCGGTCACTCATAAGTTTAATTTTCTTTGAAAAGATTTGGAAAACTTGAGTCTCCAAAACAATGGACTGAGATTTAATAAGACCGTTACTACGACCATTTGGACTCCTACTTCATGTCTCCTCCTCTTCTCAACATTAATAACCCTGTTACCCTTTTGCCCTTTCAAATTTTAACCAAAGACCAAAAAAAAACAACTTTTTTTTAACTTTTTGCATTTTGTGCTGTGATACAATGTAACCACAACTATTACTATGATGGTATTAGATCACGGTTCACCTGCTAGCATGCTAATATTTGCAACTTGCACCAACGCATGGAAGAACTAATGTGAAATCTTGAACATGTTTCTAATTGATCTTGATAGGCTTATGAATGTCTGCCCGTTCAAGATGATCCATTTCGAAAAATCAATCCATTTTCTCTCAACCACAAATGGAATGCCCTGTATGGAAAACTATGAATGTCTGTCTAAAAAGGATTAACTATTTCATTGGATAAATCCTAAAAGTAGAAGGCTTAACATCACAACTGAGGACAGTTAATGTCTTTGCAAAATTTCACGCCCATCCATCCAACGTAGTGGACTGACAGATACAGTCAAACCTCTGGTATGGCTAAAATGATTTTAAAAATCGCTGGATCACCCATATTGTTTTACAGTCAATGGATGTTTTTACAATAATACCCAATATCTGGGGCAATGTTTTCCTTCCTACGACTTAAAATCAGCCAAAAATAATTGAATGAATAAATAAATTAGTATTTGGTTGAAAGCTACGAAGCTGAATATTTGGTGACAACTAGAAATCAGTCTCAATCTAAGCAGTCTGCTTTTTAGCAGTTAATGATTGCCATGAAACAATAAACACAACTGAGACACCAGCAGCAGTCACTCAGACCATGAAAAAAAAGTTTTTAATTGCACTTAATTTAAAAGAAATGTTGTCTGAAGAATATGCTTTTTTTGTTTACCAAATTGGCTGTAGGATGAAGCTCAATTACCATTACCATAAAGCAGACAAGATTCATGTATTCCATTGCTTTTCATGAGATGCCAGAGTCAGATAAGTAAATCTGACTTAGTTTGAGAGAGGTGAGTTGAAATAACTATACTTTTTTTTATAATCTAGCTAACCTAACCTAACGTCTTCTGCTGTATGCATGCACAGGATGGGTGTCTATTATTCCATATGTAGGCTACTAAAGGCACCAAACTAGGTTACACAGACCACAGCAAAACACGAAGCCTATGTTGTTGTCAGTCCTTGGAGGAGGACACTGAACCTTTGTGCGATTACATTATCGCTGACTGACGTGCAGGAGTTCCACATCCCCTACCAAACCCCCTTCCAGGCCACACCTCTTCCAGACTGACCCATCGTTCAACAACTTTTCACCGGCACCGATTGCTCCAGTAACCTCGTTTCACAATACCTGCCTATATAAAAGCGCCCATGAATGAGATCAGAGTTAGTTGTAGCAGGTGTAACATGCCGGTTTAGTGCGAAAATAAGCTTTTTTTTCATTCTTATACCCGAGGGATTAAGCTTGAGTCCTACCTGGTAAGACACCACTTTATAGTTTCATATAGAGCTGTAGGGTTTAGTTATTGCAAGTTATTACTAAGTAGTAAAAGGTATCCATCTTTTGTTTTGTAATATCTATTTTTGATGCCGTAACTGTATCTTCTGATGCCCTTCCTCAAAGTCATGTGTCTTTGCCATTCAAAGTATTTCTGTTTCTACTTTCACTTCAGTTCTGCAGCCTCCTGATCTGTGCGTCTGAACCGGACGAGGGGGCGGTGGGGTGGCGACACGTCATATCATCCGCCGCGCTCTGATTGGCTGCCGCCTCTCACCCGACACAGCTGTGATTGTTTTCTGCAGAGGAAGCTCTTGTCCGCGGTATGAGCTCTGTGCAGTGGAATGAAGCAACACTGTGTTTTTCCCCCCTCCCTCTGTGCGTGTATTTACTAAAGATGATGTGAACAAACAACGTGATTGCAATCCGTGTTGTAAAGCTCAGGAAACCGAGGAGGGGATCCTGGGATAATCATTGGCCGAGGCGCGAATGAATAGGAGTAGAGGTTTCTGTTTCAAACAGACACAGAAGACGCCAGGAGATCAAGGTAAGGAACTAAGAATCGTGACTCTTTCTTGTTGCTGTTTTACATTCTGAATAACGCGTTCTGACACCAAGAGAATCTTCAAGTTGGTTAAATGTGTTTATTTCTAACAAACAGACCCAACGTGCCAAATGTCCAGACTAGAGAACCACTGCTGGAGCTGCTCTTGTTCACCGAAAGCTGAAATTAAGCATTCATCTGGAGCAAAGTGGTTTGCATCCAAAGCTGAAGAAATGATGTCCATCATCACCACGGTGCTCAGCAGCGCCTACGGCTCCCTGCACGACGTCCGGACCGCCAACCTCCTCCGCCGGGGTGTCGTCCTCTTCACTGTCGGAGTGTTTCTCGCCCTGGTGCTCAACTTGCTGCAGATACAAAGACATGTCACCCTGTTTCCCGAGGAGGTGATGACAACTTTGTTTTCGTCTGCCTGGTGGATCCCACCTTGTTGCGGCACAGGAGCAGGTGAGCGAACGATAAGTAGATAGAAAATTTCGACTAGTGCGTTATAAATAGGTCTGGGAGCAGTTTTATACTGTTTCTAAGTAGTTAGCTCCTAAATGTGGGACAAAGGAATGTAGAGAGAGGAGGGGTCACAGTGCAGTAGAATTTCCTTATAAAGAGAAAATGACAGTGAGGAATGTAATCCAGTTTAATTTTCATGCATTTGTCGTCACTAAAAGTTGAGAAATCTCTGCGAGGCGTATTCTCATTACACGCCTAACTAGACTGCAAATAGTGCCATCTTAAACGAAATACGGCAGAATCAGAACACCATGCTTGAGTCACCAAAGTCATCAACTTCTGTAGTATCACATGATGATGTATCGTCATTCGGCTTTATATTCATTAGGTATTATATAAGCATTCTTCTCTCGGGCAACATGGATCCTTATGGTTTTGTCTGGCAGCTAGTTATCGAAAAACCTGACTCGGTACAGATGGTAGAGATTCTTGATCTCTGATTGGTCGCAACAACCGGACGCTACATGTGCTGTACGCTCATTGGCTGGTGTCATAACGGGTGAGATGAGGGCCTTCCCCTTTTTAAGGCCAAGAACCAGGAAGCTAGGGGAAAAAATAATAAAGCATCCGTGTTAGACTCCTCCTCACATGTGCTGCAGGGAGGAAAACAAACCCGAACAAAAGGGGTATAACGTCATGTTTCACGGTCTGTTCAGATAAGTACAAGTGCCTCATTAAAGTCTCAATGTCAAGCAACAGCTTGTTCTGAGGGTTTTCTTTGTGTAAACTAAGTACATTTAGTTCTCAGAAAATTGTTCAGAGTAGGTATCACTGTGTCAAATCTTTAATCCCCTACTATCAATTATTGTAAAGTTTCAGTTGAAAAGTTGACCTGTAACAGTAAAATATCATGCTTTGTTAATCATTATCATTCTTTCTAATCATCAACTTCGAAGAGAGGTGTAGTTTCTGTGCTGTTTTCTTACAGTAAACTTGTATAGTTTCTTCACATTTTCTACTTACTTTCAAATGTTCTGCAGATATGTTATAAAAGAGTGACAAAACATACATTAAATGGACAGACAAACAAATAAAACAGTCGCAGACAAAATAAGTAAACTTTTTTTTTTCCTTGTGGGTGTTTTAAGCGTATACACAAGTTGTGTATAAATGAGTCACTAAGTATGGAAACACAAGCTCAGCAAAAAAAAATCTCTCGCAGCAGCTCTCTAGCGGGATTTTCCTTCTGTGGTAAACATAATTTTTTTTTGCTTATCCTGTGTAATTTTGACCTGTTGGTTGCTTTTTGCAGCTGTTATCGGCCTGCTGTATCCCTGCCTCGACAGTCATTTGGGGGAGCCACACAAGTTCAAGAGGGAGTGGGCCAGTGTAATGAGATGCATCGCAGTGTTTGTCGGTATCAACCACGCAAGTGTTGTATCCTTTCATTATGGACTCATCCTCTGCAGACTCGGTTATTTGCATTGTTTCCTACAACGCTATTGATTTGTCATAGTTGAAATCAGTGGAAAATACACCAATAATCCATTTGTAAGCAGGACTAGTACCCTTTGACGTCAGCTATTGGTGGAACAAACTGGTCGTACAAATATTTGAGTTAGCTTAATCACATGCCAACTTTGTACTGTTTGACTTTGTCCTTAACTTACCGTAATGCAGAAACTAGACTTTGACAACAACGTGCAGCTCTCCCTAACGCTGGCAGCCCTGTCCTTGGGCCTGTGGTGGACATTCGACCGCTCCAGGAGTGGCTTTGGCCTGGGTATTACCACCGCCTTCCTAGCCACCGTGATCACACAGCTGCTGGTCTACAATGGAGTTTACCAGTAAGTCTACAGGTTTCTGCAACAGCACAGTGTTCAGGAACAGTTGTATAATTGGGTCAAATTAAAGTAAACCCAGCTCTGGTGGGATTGAATGAGATAAAATACTTGGAACTACCTTTCTGCTTATAGCATGTGAAGCACTGAGGGTTATTTATGGCGGTCGCCTTGTCTCTTGGATTCCAAGTAGTAGTGCCTCAATAAGACTTTTTGGCATATGACATCCAAAATATGCAGCATAGATGGGTGACTGGTTTAAAAAGTAGCCATAACATTAAAGCAACAAAGCAGAAAGCTTCTAAAAGAGTTGACCTGTGAGATTTAATCCATTTATCCCGCTGTAGTAACAATTATCTAATAAGCTGTTTTTTTTTTTTCTTCTTCAGGTACACATCTCCAGACTTCTTATATGTGCGCTCTTGGCTCCCATGCATATTCTTCTCAGGCGGGGTTACTGTGGGTAACATCGGACGCCAGCTTGCCATGGTAACGTCTGCTGCCATTTTTAATCTGTAATCCTCTAAGTGAAGGATCAGACTGATGTATTAATGCCTTTGTATGCTGCTGACACTGCCTCAGGTCACACCTGACATAACACCTCACCTCAACCTGCCTTTGGAATGTCGCCATTTTAGGGTTGACCTAGACTAATATATCTGCTTATAAAGTGGCTCCATTACATACCTCAGTCACTTTCTTGGCTCTGAAAAGACCCCCTCATTATGCGGCTGTTGCTCCACTGTATTTCTTCACACTGATACATTAGAAGCAGTATATTGTTGTCTCCTTACAAATAGAACGCTTGCATTGTTGAATCAGAGGTACGACAGTGGTGATGGAGTAAAGTCTGATCATGCCAACACACCTTTTTTAAATGGCAAAATTTTGGAGTCCGTCGTGAGAAAATCTTTATGTTGTCTTTCATGATAACAAGATCTGTCATTGTTTCCAAACACATGCAGCACACACCATGTGTTCTGGAACCAGATGGGTCCCAAAGTTTAGCGTTTAACATGCTTAAGATTGATCCTGTCCATTTAACTCTCTGAGCCAAGAGTTTCCCATCAATAGTTAAGAAGCAAATCCCAGATTCAATGATCATGAGGCCTCTGTGATGTTTCGTCATCCTCAGCAGCTTGTGAAGGCCCACTGGGTCCCTTTGTGGCCAAGCGCAGCCCAAATATTTGTAACTGATACTGGATCAGTTTCCATTCAGAGTTGCATTCAGACCAAATGTGTAATTTTGTCACTTGCGCAAATTCAGACGCTGGAGTGTTTTGTAGAACTATAGGACAGTCAAGTATTTAACATTTAACATGATTACATTTGTTCTGCTACCTGTCGCCAGCTACAACTGTAATCATAAAGCTCCGGGATCCCGATGACAGCTATGTTAAGTTTGTCCTCCATTATTTAGTGGATCGCTGCCATCCATTTGTAAAGAAATCTACTGATTCTTGTGACCCGGTGACATTGGAAGATAGATATGTTGGATCTAATGGATCCCAGCACTAAACTGTTTGATCATAAGAAAAAGTTTTGTCACATTTTCTTTTCCTTTAAAGAGCTTCCAAACAGTTTTTTCTTACTTTTTTTTTTTTTTTTAAATCAACTCCAGGTTTTATTTGGAATCCATCTGAAAAATATCCTTATATCGATCCAGGGCCTTCTCATCCGCCCTGTCAAAATTCAGCGATAATCACATAATAATTTATCACTGTCAGCTTCTGTAACAACCAAAAAAAACCGATGACTTCAAAAGACACCGTGCGCCACACATGCTTTATTTGTTACGCCGCTGAGCCACAGCAGCAGATGAGATTGTCAAACTGGTTTAAATTTGTGCAAAAAAAAAACATTGGATGCCCCCCTTTCCTTCATAATTATCCCATCAAGTCAGCTTTGATGTCTTCATTAAGCGTCTGCCCGGAAGCCTCACCTCATTCTGTCTGTAAAGTAAGAGTCCCGTCACTCCCTCAGTTTGACTCAGTGAAAGCGTGAAAGCAGATTAAGAGCTGTTGTTTTTCACAGTCGTGCCGAGACACAGAGCCAGTCAGGACTCGGCTGACCAGAGGGTCATTTGCTACTTGTTGTTTTTGTTTGTGATGAGGCCTGAGGAATGTTGGCACAAGTTGGAGCTCGTGGTTTTGTTCCGTGTTTTTCCCTCAGTCGCTCCAGTGGGTCATTTATGAGAGAGATCAGAAGGAACGGGAGACTTTCATTCTCAAAATTGCTTTTTGTGGATTTTTTTTTCCCCCTTTCTTTTATTTTAAGTTTAAGCCACTTACAGTGAAACAATCTCTTTAGCGGAATTATCCATGCAGAGTTAAAAAAGATAATAACCCCTGTGTAGCTCTGGTAATAGATGTTTTTTTGTTTGTTTTGAAGCTAATTAGCCGCTAAGTTTACCATTTCACCAGTTACAGTCAGTGTGGTTTCAAAATTCATGGGCAAATAGGCTTACAAAACTGTCAACTTCTATCTGAAAGAAATTTAGAAACACATTTTTGGATGGGTGAAATGCTAAGTTAGGAAACGAGTATGCATTTTATTCGTGTTGAGCAAGCAATATGTTCTCCGCTGACTGTATGGCAAGTTTCCACTTTGGTGAAAATAGATTTCCTAGAAAAGGGAACAAGAAGAAGAACCATGGCACTGAGGGGAAGTTCCTAAATTTCTTCAACACGAACAGATCCATGGTTACACTAAGGATTAAAAATGTGTGATGGTTTTAAGAAGCTGAGACTCGAACATGAGGTGTCATCAGAACATTGTAGCAACTTCTCACAATGCAGAAATGTTATTTTAACTTGTGAATTTCTGCTCTTTTCACATGTAACTGTTTGCATTGTGTTAAGAGTTCTAATCAAATGAATCAATATATTGCTAATGCGGGCCTTCTATGTCTTTCAGGGTGGCGTTGAGAAACCCCACATGGACTGAACGCTGAACTGCACAATGGCAGAAAGATGGACAGCAAGGCGAAAGGCAGCCAAACTAGAGATGGATTAGTTATGTGAGGAATGAGAAGAGTAACTGGAGGAAAAAAAAAGACTCATTGTTTTTTTGACTCCATCCTTTGTTCTCATCTGTCATGAGAACAAAGTGCAGGTCAGAGAAGCCCCTCATCTAACGTGCCATGTCCTCTGCACCTCCTTGCGGCCAAACAACCTCTCGCTCCCGTCTGTGTTCTCCATTAGCATTACGGCTTCCTTCACACGCGACGGGAGGACAGCGTTTGCCTTTTCTGTTTTCTTGTTTGAAGTGAGCAGTGAACTGCTTTCATTTTATGGAGTGGATGTGTGCACTTGAGCGTGGATGTATCCTGGTCTTAGCAGAAAAGACTCGATGGGGATATGATTGTTTGTTTGAGTTTTTTTTCTTTCTTAGCCTGAGTATAATATTATCATAAAAGGGAAATGTTGCATAAGTGGGCACAAATATGTCTTCACTCTCACATGGAAATGTATCCAGAGGCATCAGTGTGACACGGGGAGATGTATGTTCCCAATCAAACCAAATTAAGTATTTATTTTCTAAGCTCTCACTGACCCCAAACCAAATGTATATGCGATAATGAATGATGCTTCTCATTTTTGAGGAGTTGTTTGGGAAATGTTTTACTCTCTTTCTGAGAATTGTTGTATATCCATAGAAAGAACTCCCAAAAGGAACTCTTTTTTTTTTTTTGTTGTTTCTTTTTTTTTTTTTTTAAAGAAACTAAGAAGATTCCTTTAGATTAAAGACTCGTGAAGATTAGACAAATTAGTTCTCTGATGACTGACAAACACAACGGCAACGACGCTATAACTGGTTTCTAGTTGGTAGTGATAATCCAGAAAGACAAGAACAATGAGGCAACATAAAGCAAGGAAGAGGCGGCGCTGTAACAGTAAGAATGGAGGAGATTTGGTTCCTGCTGCTGTCAGTCTTAATTTAGTGTGTGCAGGTGGGGTCATTGATTTTGATGCTGCAAACAAGACAAGCAGTAGCAGCAGAGCAGATTCGAAATGCACACAACCATGTGGGAGCCATTTTAACTGTTGCCGAAACTGAACGTGATATGACTGAGATGGACTGAAATAAAATGTTCAGTGCTGCTAAAGTTCCTGGAATATCAGAAAAGAACTTCCCATTCCTAGCAGGGACTTTTGGGAGTTAAAGGAAACTTCTTTGGAGCCTAATTTAGACTTGCTTCAGATTCTCTGTTTTTGTCAATAGAGTCTGGCAGCTTTTAAAAAAAAAAAAACATAACAGCAAGCGGAAGTGCTTTGGTTCACTTTTCTCTCTGTAGTCGGAACATAGTTTCAACCTATTAAGACCCGATGCAACATGTGGGTATTGCAGCTGTCTTAGAAAGCGCCTCAGGTCTAAGTTGGTTGATTTGGGCCTCATTGATCTAATATGAGTAAATATTCAGCCTCTAAAACAGGCTGGGCTCATACTAAAACCCACAGGCTTACAGAAGTGGGTGCCTGGGTAGAGAAGTCTGCAGCCCGGCCCTTATGGAAGTTTTTGCTGTGGAAATGTTGCTTCAAAAGTGAACGGAGGGGAAACTGCTCGCTTTGGCGGACTTGTGCCTTGTTTGACTTGAATCTAAAAAGCAAAGGTAATTTGACTACTTATTGATTTCCTGATCTTTACAAAAAAAAGCAAATGAGTTCCAGAGTATTTCCTTTTTTCGTAATTTTGAAGAGAGACAGGGAATATGTATGAAGTGCCAGTGAGTTTACTACCCATCATTCTTGTGGATATGAACATTTTCACTTGTGCGCATTAGGCTTTAGGTGACATACTGTAAAATATTTTGAGCACGAAATGCAAACTCCTGAGGTTACTCAGTGGAAATTAGTCGTTATTTTCCAGTGGATATGATATTTAGACTCTAAGCCGTCTGTCAGTACAAGATCACAAGGACTAGTATTTTAGTAATTTTTTTTCTCCTTTAGTTTGAAGAGAACTGTTTATCGACAAAAAGGAAAATTTGGACGAGTACAACACATGAGCATTAGTCTGGGCTGAAAATATGTCAGTACTATGCAGAGGCCACCAAGGTGGACCATGTTTCTGGAAGAATGTACCAGAAGTATATCCAGTGCTTTTTCACCTCTATGGTCTAAATGTCATGTCGAATGGCCCCATTTATACATTTTTTCTGTGTAATCTCACACATTTCCCACTTGTAGCTTGAAACTTGCTTTGACAGTTTGGGAACATACAGAATAAAGGGGAGGGGGCACCACGTTGTTTCTTAAGATTTGCAATCTGTGATTGCCTGTGTAATATAGAATGTAGTGCTTCTGTCACTATAACATTTTAGGTTTATTTGTATAAAAAAACAAAATTATAAAAAAAAACACATTACTGCTTGTATATATAATGGCTTGCCAATATAATCAGACAGGTATTACCGAAATAGACCTACAGTATGTTAGTGTTTTTTGGGGTCTAGAGGATTAAGTGCAATCACACAACACACGAGCCGATTATTCTTTATTTATTATTTCTGACAAAGGCTAAAAATGATAATAATTTGTTTGTAATGCAGTGTGGATCATTCAGAAAAAGCAATAACATCTTTGTTTTTGTGATGAAGAAGTTTTTGTCAGAGATCACATGCCTTCGGGGTTCATACCAATGACTCTCACCAGAGAGACGAGATGACAAATGATGTTGTGTCAAACTGTTATTTAGGTCTCATTTTATAGCGTTAAGTGAGGAAACCTGATTTATTTTTCTAAATAATCTTTGTGGCAGACCACTTCAGGTTACGTCTGCTTTCATTCAGGTGTGCTAAACAGAAGAGGAAGCTTTATTTTGTTGAGGTGGTGAAGCACCTTTTGTTGTGATGTGTTAGAGTATCTGTGTGTCTGATATTTCAGCTGTGTATTGTTTTTGCTACGTTGGATTTAAGTGAAAAATAAAAGAAAAAAACACTGACAAGGATGTCTGTCGTCGTTACTCGGGTTCGGGGCTGGATTAAGGAATTCAAAATGTTTGTTAATGAAGGTGAGCATCGAGATTTGGCACTGATATTACCCTTGAGAAATCAAAACAAGCTGAAAAATTCAATTCCAGCCTCCCATTTGTAGATATTTACCGTTACCAAAACAACAAACTGATTACTGGAAACTGAAGTAATTAGATATACTAACAGCCTCAGTTCATAACAATAGTCCATTAATGTTATTGAGCTCTTTAACGCAGTTGGAATGGAGCTGTCTGGTGTGTCGATGGTGGCACTTGTGACTGCTGTCACAGCCAAGTTGAATAGATGAGGACGCTCCTTTGTCTCTGATCTCTGTCAGTCTTCGAAGCCATCATAACGTTTTTTGGCTGTATATTCTCTCTTCTTCGTCTCCTCTGTAACACCCTCCCCAACCACCAAAATGCCCTGAAAACACCCCCCTCCCCCTGTGTGTCACAGGGATCATGAGGAACTGCCCCCCCCTCCTTCTCCTTCCTCTGTCTACCCCCTCTCTGAACACGCCTTTCTGGAGGGCAGACTTCTATTTATACCTAGCGGGGGACTGACAGTTAACCTTTTGCACTGGGGGGAAATTTCTGGGAATGGGGCCAATATCTGTGGGTTATTTTGAATCAACCCCTTATTCTGGAAAGCTCTCTGTACATCCATGTAGCCATGTATCTATCTATCTTTCTATCCATCTATCTTTTCCTCCATGTCTCTGCTGGGGCAACGATCCAGCGCCACACGCCAGCTCTTTCCACTGCTTCCTCAGTCTCTCCTCGGGCAGAATAATTGGCCAGGCTTCAACCTCCTTTCATTTCCAGCCACAGCAAACTCAAAGACTCCATTAGAGCACCTCCTTATTGCCAAAAGCACCCCTTCTCTCCCCCCTCCTTGCTCCCTCCATCCTTCCTTCAAGGCAATCAGAGGAGCTGAGGAGGGCCTATCTCGCATATTGATTTGCGCCATCTATGGGTTTGCACTGGCAGACAGCTCTTTGCTGCACCTTTGTGACTTTAAAATGTCTGTTATGTTGGCCATTGACATAATGTAGTCAACTGCCAGAAAATATAAAGGCATTGAAAGTTTAACAGCTATGTACTCAAACGCAACCTTTTTAACTTCACTTTAACGTCTTAAAATCTCATCGTTCATGAAAGAAGTAGGCAACCATGCCCGTTTTGTGGAACAATGTCAGCAATCAAGATCACCATGAATGAGATAAAAGCAGTCTTTATTGATTTCAGGTGAAAACATTGCAGTAGCAGCCTGAGAGGTACACATGGTTTAAAAGAAAAAAAGACTACAGACAACAATAAGACCAAAGCCTAGTGCAAAGTTTACAGCTAAACTTTCGGACAATCCAGTTAAAAGCAAAGTAAATAGAGCGTGTTTTAAATCAACACAAATATGCGAAGGATGATAATGAATTTGTATAAAATTTCAGAAATAAGAATATCATTAAAATCATGCATACATGCTTATGTAACACAGAGGCTGTGCAATCTAGACTATGAGCTCAAACCACAAAAGGTCACAGTTTAAGCGCAGTATGATACAATATACTGGTTAAATTACTCCACTTTTTTTTACTACTATCATGTCTTTGATTTTGACAATTTCTGTGAAGCAGCTATAACTCACATACAAACTTCTGCCCAGGACAGAAGTGCTGTTCACGTATATATTCAGAAAGCCATTCGAGACTTAAGAAAAACAGTTTAGTACTTCGACTGCGATAAGTACTTCGATTAGTATCCCTCAAAATATTGTCCTCATTCCAGTGCTACATTAAAAATGCATTCATTAGCCTTACAAAATGTGTTGCAGTTGATCAAACCATTTATTCCCATGCTTTTTTTTTTGAGAGGAAGTTATTCCGCCTTGTCATATATTTCATATAAAGATAAGTTATTAGCAGTTCCACCAAGGGAATCTTTCTCCTCTAAAATTCTCAGTTGAGTTCATATGAGATGCTCAAGGCTAAAAGAAGTAAATATGTCCATGAATTAATACTTCTTTTTGCAGCATAACTTTGTTTTTTCTGCATTCCTATTTAAACAGTTGTCTTACAAGCTCTCAGATTCATCTTAAGGCCCTTTGGGAGCGGCTAAAATCAAAGGTTTGGAGCCACTGGAGTGGACTACTAAACTTGATATATCAAGTTTAAGTTTACACCCACCTTGAGCAGTATACAACAGAGAAATGCTGCTTACAGATCGATGCATCGGTATTACTAATCTAGTTATCCAACACAGCTATGTCAGTCACTTTCACACGTATCAAGTCCTTTTTTCTTGTCCTAAGCACATTATTTTGGCACTTGTGTACTTTCCCGCTGGGCATCTATGTGCTGCTACATACATAGTAGTTGCTTTGCTTTACATCCCTCCCTAGTGTTTAACTTATGTTTGGTCTTCCTTGGCTGGCTGAAGTTCAATCTTTAGCTGTTTTGATGCACTGAGGATGCGGCGGAGAAAAAAGTTGAGAGGCAGAGGAATAGAAAGATATTCAAACACATAGGCTCTGGAGCTGTTAGCCGTAAAGCACAGTACAAGATAACAGTGTTGTCTCCTCAGTAGTGATGGTCTTTGTTACCACCAGATGACAGTGTTTATCCTCTCAGCTTGTCTGGACATGACATCTATGGACCCCTAGTGGAGGGACAGGGAACTAAAATGTCTTGGAAAGCAAAAAAACAAATTACCCTATCACTCAACTGTACTTCCATGAAAATATAGATAAGTCTTTTAATAAATCACACGCTGAGTGTACATCACTGATTTAAGAAAACACGCCTTTTATGTTAAAAAATGCATCTCCAGGTCAGAAAATGATGTCGATAACTTAAAAAATGTATACACATTTTCCTTAAAGCCTCCTAAAGCTGCTGACGAACATGCAAACTTGGATTCGAAAAGATGTTTTATTAAACAGTGTCAGGAATATTATTCCTGGAATATTTATCGCACACTGCAGTGAGTAGGCTGAGTCACATGCATGATAGAAAAGGTCAATGGAATGGATTTAGTGTGGAGAAAATCATTGCACATTCTTATTTCTCAGCCAAAAGGTCTTCAGCAGCATTAATGTCCTGCTCTCTCTGATAGATAATGAAAGATTGTGTGTGTACAAGTGTGTGTGTGTGAGAGTCGTTTAGGTCTACTGAGTCTTCATTACACTAGAGCGGGGTCCACTCCTGTCCTCTGCCCTCGCTCATTGCCTCTCCCACTGCTAGCCAGGAATAATGAATTACAGTGGATGCCATGGGGGGGCCGAGTGAGTGGCTCAGAAGTGGACTCCATTTTAGCTCAAATTACCTCTCAGATCCCATTCAAATGGCAGTCTCAGGCTGCTCTCTGCTTTCCCTACGTATTCCTGTCTAAAGAAGGAAATCATCCTTTTACCTCTTCTCCATTTACACATCTAAGTAGTTGTGATTCCCACTTTTCTAGCGGCCATTTCTTTGTGCGCTAGTTTAAAATCACAGGAGACTCCAAAAAACTAAATAAGCACAAACATTTACTTGAAACAATTGACTGTAACAGCTTTAAAAATGTACACAACACCATCATATAATCATCATGCGCAATTTATCAGCTCAGCCTCGTGTACCACTCCTGTTGCTCCGTCCTCTTCCTTCCACAGAACAATAACAAAATGACAGCATAAACCTGAGGTGATGGCACATTATGCATGCCCACCAAACAAATCCCTCCCAGTGTAAATTAAACACACCCATTGCATCTTACAGCACAGATCAGACTCTGTAAAATCGACCTGGGTAATAACACCACCAGCTGAATGAAAGGTAATGGAATAAATCAAGGTGAGCATTTCCACTGCATGGTCTTTACTGACAGGCAGACAACAAAAACTCTGCATTTTGTGAACTGGCAAAACAAAAGGCTGAAAGTATACCTCAGGTCAACAACTGTGCTCATTGTTTTCTATGGAAAAAAGATGAGTGGAGAGAATTCAATTCATGATTGAAGAAGATCAGTCACATTCGCTGGCCTGGGTGTGGGCTTTACTTGCTAAAGGAAGTGCTGTTGAAATGTAAACAACAGTGATTTGGGGGGGGGGGCAAAAACCCTTACTGCTGTTTTGTGGCTCTACAGGGTTTAAATCAAATTTAAACACACACCAAAGCAAGATATGTCACCTGCTTTATTGTGAAATAATGGAGATTTAATCTAAATAATCTACACCAATCTTGCTGCCACAGTTACTAAAGGTCAAAGTTTATCATGTTTTAATTAGCCTTCATTAGGCATATGTCTAGTAAAAAAAAAATTATTAAAAAAAGCATGCTTTTCACCTGATTGTTGAGAAAACTCACCAAGTTGGCAGACTAAAACCGTCCGGGAAAGTTGCACCTGATAAGTGACACATTCACAGCATATCCACTAAGTGGGGGGTAAAAACAACTCAGGTGCGCAGGGGGTGAAAGGGACTCTTCGGTCGCACAAGGCGCTTTCAGGGGAGTCCTGCACTATTTTGGCGAGTTGAACGGCAAAGGGCGCGATGCCACACAAGAAGAGGGGTCGAGTGACCGCTTATGAGTGACCTCCATCCACTATAATTAAAGTTGCAAGCTGGACTCGGAGACATAACCCAAATTGTTTCTCGCTTTTGGAGTAGATTCCGATCTCGACAAAGAAAAGAAAAAACTTGCTCGCCCCCATCTCCTCTCTGTTTCCCTTCCTTGTCACAAATGCGTAACGTTTGAATCACCTTGTCCTAATATAACATCTGGCTTGTTTTTTTGGCTTTCTGTAACTGTTGTGATACAGAAACTGGAAACTGGCTTGAGTGGAATTTTTCAACCTCTGGTGAATTTTGGGCAAGATATTCCTTTCACAATGGTACCGGTGCAAACAGTGTTGGTCTGTCTTTTAGCCTTCAGAATAACATTTAAGAGATCTGAAACTAAAGAAACACAGTTTGATGTTATTGTTGCTCACATTTAACCGCACTGTCTGGTCTGCTTTCAGCTCATGTCATAAATAAGACGGAACTGTGTGTAAATAGCACGCAACTTCAGCCACATTTCACGTCGTAATAAGTTATTTCCTGATACCCGACTGGTGAAGCAGCTCTCAAAGGAACAAATATGTGTTTTTTCTTCAGCAAGTGCTTTACACCTGTCTGTTTCCCACTTGTTCCTTTTTTCCTCACACGGGACAGGTGCACTAGACATGCGGAATATCCAAAGCATTCTGGATAACCCGCACAGGAGAATGAAAGACCAAAAACTTTATGGGGGGCCACCTTGCACCGACCGAGGATCGGTGAACATCAAGCTGTCTGTGGCGCACGGCCGCTGCTTTGTTGCTTTTTGCATTACACTGGCTTCACTTTGAGATCTGTTTAGCGACACATTTTCATTCAAAAATGCCCATTCTTGTCCCTCTCGCACTAAACCTGCCCACCCTCGCCCCCATGACGCACGGCAGCTCACTTGTTCTGTATGACTGAGAATGTAAACCCATTAAACTTACAGAAATAGCCAACACGTGCAGCTCACTCCTTGCTGTCGGAGGTACAACTCCCTGACATGTGAAAACTTCTGCAGACCAGCTGCAAAACTACAGCTCATGAGTAGAACTGACACCAGTTGAGCATCACGCACGATAGCGGTTTGGATTTTTTTTTCCAAATTAAATTATTATTTGGAATATATAGATATATAAGGTGCACGTGCCTAGGAATTCAGAAACTAGGACTTTTGATTGCTTTCACGCGTTTTGGACATATCAATAAAAGCGTAACGTTGCTTTTATAAGTTACTGTTTTAAAAAAGAAAAAAAGGAAGACGTTGGTCATAAACTTATGAGCACCATCTCTTGTGTTTTTTTTTCCCTATAAGATCTGAAATCTATCAAATGTCACTGGTTTCTAAATGAACAAAGAAAGATCACGCTCCAGTTAAGCAGCTGTGTGTTTGATTTCTGTTGAAAACAATACTTTTTTTTTCTAAATACATCAGTTTGAACATATTCCGACTAGGGCTGGGTTGTTATTCTATAGGTTTCCCTATGTTAAACCCAGCACTTGTAAATAGATTTTTAGTGTGCTGATTAACATCCTTCCATGTTATACTGCGATAGTCTCTCTTTTCTTTTCTTTTCACTATAGTCACAAGCAAGATGACCCATATCCAAGGCCAGAAACTAGCATGATTACTAAACCTATCACAGTGTACATTAAACTGTATTTTCAACTAGTTTTATATTGAGCACCTGGTTACTACACAAAACACAACAAAGTGCACAGAAGAGGAAAACAAAACAAAAGTAGACATTTCATTTAGTCTTATCTTGTACACATGTTTGTTCTTTTCTAAGAACAGGCAAACTAAGGCTTGCTTGCTTGCTTGAGTTTCTTTCTTGGTATTATACGAAATAGAAATAGAAGCCCTCAAAAAAGTAATAATTAGTGACCATCAAATGGCCGCTTTCCTCACATTAGTGAAGCTTTCGAGAGTTTGCTGATGGGAACTCGGCTGCATTCAATTAGCCTTCATCTAATTTAGCCGGGGCCTTAATTGCGCTCAGGGTGGTGCAGTTGTTTGTGCTAAGCTCTGTTTGAGACTTCTGTGGAGAAAAACGAGCCGCTCCTTTAGAACAATCCTAATTCAAATGAGACTTATCTACGCCACACCGATCAGACGGATTAAGAGTTATTAAAACCTATAAAGGGCTGAAAGCAGAAGATTCAGCGGCCCCAAAGTCCGCTGCGTGGCGGCTCTAGAGGATTTCTCTCTAAGCACAGTCGAACCACGGCTAAATTATATAGACATCATCTACCTGTAGTGGGATGTAGGACGAATAAAGATTGGGAGGGAAAAGGAAATATTTATTCGTGGAAGTATGATTTTTCTCCCACATTCGAAGCCAAAGTAAAGTTTTGCATAATTTCAATGCTTTTGGAAGAACTGGACCGACAGCAGTAACTGCCCATAAGATGCAGCAACAGTGGACGGTAAACACAAAGGCGCCATCATAACATAACTGAAAAGATGCCTTGTCATGTTACAAGATGCAAAATGTGTCCCACAATAACTCAAACCTTCATAACTTTTACTCATCATGTTCGGCTAAATAACTGGGAAATTGTTGGGGGAAACAATGGAACTCTCCCATACTTTAAAAATATTGGGAGTTAATAGTGTTTCTAAACTGATTGACTTTTTGCATTGTCCACTACACGCAATTACGCCTGCTTCTAATCTTTTCTAATTCGGCTGCCATGCTCTTGGCTGACCCGGGATGAAAAACGGGGGGCAGCCGGCTTCCAGGCCCACAAAGGGGCAGAAAGAAAAAAAAAATCATACAGGATCATCAAATAGGAGAGACGTGCTTTCAGGTTTTGAAAGGCACAGGAAGCAGGAGGATTTGGTTCGACCCCTGCAACGGTGACAGAGCTGATATCTTAGAGACCCCCATTCATCTGGAGGCAGGGATGGTGACCGGGAGAGGGAGGGGTGCTGGGCCTTGGGGTGCATCTGCAGAGGTCCCACCGCCCTCTGATCTGTGAGCTGGCACACATCACGGCGTCCATTCACAAATCCTCCTTCTGCGCGTCACCTTTTGTAGTACTCCATAGTACTCAGCGCTGGTGACGTATAAGACAATCCTACCACAAAAAATACAGAAGGGGAAAAAAATAGGTTATAGGAACTCAAGGACAGAGCACATGCGCAATGCATGCGATTGATTTATCGCGGTAGGAGGGGTGTGTGCATATGTTTATGTATATATGTGCGAGTGCGTGCGTGTGTGAGGAAGAGGGAGGGTGTAGAGCTATAAGTGAATATAAAATAGATCCAGTTGCTCTGTAGGTAGGTGCAGAGATCCAACGTTTAAAATATGCTTTTGAAAGCAGGGATTTTTAACCCTTTCCTGTAAGTCAGGAGAACCCCAGGAGATTTTTAACAAAAAGCACAAGATAAGAGGGTAGGAAAAGGAAGAATTCAGGAGAATCTGACGGACAGGGTGGACAACAATCAGTGCTCCCCGCTTCCATGAACACAGACCCATAATAACCAGTTACTATTTCATCCAGCATAAATGGCCACATTCGCAATGTTCATTGTCAAATGGTTAAATGAACTAATGACCTGGAGATCCAATATAGAAAAAAAAGACAAATGGTGGCAACAAAAATGGTCACAAACATCCCATCTTTTCTTGGTTTCTTTTGCGTGGGTTTGCTGTTTGGAGGAAGCCTTCTAAAAATAACGGTGAATAACTGCACGGGTATAATGACTGCATTTGTGTTCCACATGTGAAACGACTGCGGACGAGGCCTGGTTTCATGTGCTGGATTTGCAGCAACAGCTGCGAGGCTGAACGCTGGACCACGTTTTGTCTAACTGTGAAGAGGCTGCACGGCTCACAAAAGTCATCTCAAACAAACAGAAAAGGCTTCACCTGAGCTGTTTGTTTAAATCAAGCATTGCACATTTAGCTTTTCAGTATCAGATAATATCCCAAGAAAAAAAAGAAGTGTGTTCCTATTCATTCCTTTGCAGTTCACCGAGGCTGGACAGCGAGACAAAGGGATGAGCTACCACCATAAAAGCTTCCCCTTGAAATTGCACTGTTTTCTACAAATCAATAGGAAACAATAAATATAAGGAATTTAAAGTGGTCTCCCCAAAACACCAAGAGCAGCCAAACAGCCAGTAGAAAGCCAGCTACATCAATGCACAGCGTGCAAATAAAACAGCCAAATTAATAATAAGACAACGTTTACAACATTTGCTATGAGCTTCATGTGATCCTGGTTCTATTTGATCACGAAGAACAGCAGTATTGTCATTTGCTAGTCATTTGAATACAACAGCACCAATTTAACCCTTAATCAGCCAAGCCAAGACAGAGTGGAAAAGAAAAATATTTTCAACCTCAACCAGAAAAGTCAACCAGAGTCTCGCTAACATGTCAAGTCACTTTTCTTTCTTTCTTTCTTTCTTTTTTTCCAGCAAATGAAGCAATAACAATAACGACAACGATGAAGACGGCGATACTAATGATGAAGGTTTTCAACACAGTCATTTTTTTTCCTTTTCATCAGTGCAAATCCAAACAAATCAAAGTGAGAAGACAACGATTCAGGACTGGAGGAATACAAAGAAAAAGATAAACTTATTTTGGTCTAAAAGCTGCACCCGACTGTACGATATTTTGCTGTTTCACTGCTGTTGCTGTTTTTTTTTTTGTTGTTTGTTTTTTTTTTTTTCTTCTAAAAAATCAATTTCCAAACAAAGGGACTCGCTATTTAAACCCACCTTTCAATCAAGCTCCTGTTTAAAAATACGTTTTCACATTACAACACACGGGTGAATGGGTGATATTCCTTAAAAGTGGGAAAAATTCAAATTCAGATTTAAGGGTTTGTGTTGCAGGCCGGTTGATGTATTGAAATGTGTAGTTTTTGCAGTGCACAAAGGCTCTTATTATAATTCAGAGTCTGAAATGGTGTCATTTCCTCCAGACATCCCTGTTTTGCTGGGAGGTTAGAGGCCAAGCCCAGGCGGTAGCGGCCTGTCTGTGAATCCATTGTCTGCCGCTTATTTAGCGCTCAACATTAATCTGCGCTTCCCCTCACAAGTGAGAAACAATCGCAGCATGAGAGTGGCCTGTCTAATTACATCTTTCACTCTCAACTTTCACTGTTTGGATAGGGCCCTTTGTGATGGGGCACATGTGCGACAGGAACAGGTAGGTTTGGAGTGAAAAATGTTTTGTTTTTTGAGGGCGAGGGAAAAAGCTGCGTTATAGCTTTTGAAATAAATTAACTGGGCTATACAAAGATTCACTAAAACCCCGTGATGCTAGACGTTTGTGAGCCTGAACACAGACCTAGATTAACTCACTGTAAAATGCAGGCAGTGAGACTTAACCATAATTGCTTGTATTACACACACACACAGACAAATAAAAAAGTAGTTGATGTTTCCTATGGGACAAAGCCTGGCCAAAACGAGCTTAAAACGCTGAGTCTATGCCACAAATACAAATGAAAACGATTATGGACATAGTCACTGGCGTATTTTTCTGTTTGTCCAAAAGCATTCATTCAAACAAAACTAATATATTGACATCATAACGCCTGGTCGGCCTCTTGTACCTAACACAATCACATCACTTTCACACAAGAAAAGTAGGTTATGGGTTAATTTTAGAAATGTGGATGCTCCACTCCCAGAAAACTTGAGAAAAAGACGATGCGTGTCTCTAATAGAAAAAAAAAGAAGAAAGAAAACACAAAGTTGAACTGTTCGAAGGCTTCTCACTCAGCCTCCTCGGATCCCCCTAGTTGTCGCGCAGCCCCGGCTCAAAAGCCACAAGAGAGACGCTTGTGCGATCCTCGCTGGCCGGTGGCGTCCTGAGAGGGGAAATGCAAACTTAGTGCTGGTCAGCAAAGTTGCTCAAAGTTTTGTCTTTGGCGCGACTCTGGATCCCGAGCAGCGCGCACAAAACAGTTTGTTTGCATCACTGATTTTCTTTTAAAGGGATATGGACCCAGTTCTGGGTCGACCGCAGCGTCGCGAGAAGCAAACACCAGAAAATGAGAAATACCTAACGCGCATTCCTGTGCGTTTCAAAGCGGGCAGGAAGGTTACTTTAGCTGTCACGTTTTTAGTTTTGATGCATTTTGTTGCAAATTATGAGGTGACTGGAATCTACTTGATACAACAGGCTATCCTGCAAATTAGAGTGGTAAAAAGCGATACTATATGAAACACGAATATGCTGTTGCTATGGGATACAATTAACGTATGTTCGAGGTATAAATAGCGATTTTATAAAAACAAAAATGCGTCTTTGGGCATACATGCGATGATAGCCATCCAGTGGTACTGCTTTTACGCATGTAACCTTGTCCAGGACGAACTGTTTTTAAGTTACTCTTCTTTCTCTTGGTCTGAAAGCAGCGATTACGTTTAATGTAGAAAAATGTTGAATATGGAAAATACACAGCATACACTAGGGTTTTTAGCAGTGCAGTTTCAGATGTTTTAAGGTATGCTTAGATTTTCACATCACGGATTCCCAAATAGGCCAGTGAACGTATTTTAGGTTAAAATAAATATACATTTAGTCTCATTTGTCTTCACGTCACTAGATCTTCGATTGGTAATTAGTTCAAATTAACTGCACCTAACTGTGGGCATATATGAAAGTGTGGACAGTTAAACTTCTTATCATTGAGGTGCATTAGAATATAGTGAAAATGTGCTTTCACAGTCATGTTAGTGGGAATGCCTGCCCTGAAAGCAAGGAACCTCGGGGGTCCTCGCTGCTCACTCTGACAACCAGGGATCTAAATCTATTGTTTTGTTTTACGCACAAACTGATGCGCATCGTGTTTCCATCTCCCAACTAAAACTCCCAAGAAATAAAATAAAACATGCCAGGGCTTCCTAAACGCAGGTGAAATATTGGGAGTATCTGGGAGCATGCACTGGATTTAAATTAGGCTTCCTCTCCGTTAGTTCGGGACTCTTTCTCTTTACTAAGGCGAGAATGGGCGTTTGTAGACTGCTCTGGAGTCTGCGTCACGTGACCTGGTTTCTGCCGTCCTATTGGTCCAAGGCACGTGTCTGGGAGGACGGTGGAAGAACGTCACTTGGGGGGCTCGTATTGAAAATAAGAACAAAACTCCAGAGTGAGAGTATTAGAGCATCAGTTTAGGAGCCTCTTTATTTACCCTTAGTTTAGTTTAGGTGTAGGCAATACTGAGCACGCTGAAATCGGATGACACTGAACTGGATGGTGCGCAAATGGCAAATGTTTTAGCTCTGAGAAATCAGTTGTAACCCGAGGTTGAGGGAATATATGTGAAAAAATTATGCTTTTCTCAAAGGACACTATCGCAAAGCTTTGCATGGTGTCCACGGGACTCATCACTATCTGAGGGTTTTTTTTTAAAAGAAAAAAAACAATTTCTACTCGTTTTTGGCAATCTTATTTCCTTGAAGTTCTTCGCAAATTTCATTTCAGCGGAGGGAGCGATAAAGGGGTTAACGAGAGTAAAGCGGGGAAAGTGAATCAGTATGGAAGAAAATGATCACGGTAACAGAGATGTGGTGGAGCGGCAGGAGTCGGCGGATGAATCCAACAGAGCCATCCTTCCCCTCTTACAGGCGCCGGGTAACTTGCAGATCCCTCACCGGGTTACCAATTTCTTCATCGACAACATACTGCGGCCGGACTTCGGACGGAAAAAGGACGGGAGCGCAAACCGCGAGGAGAGTTGCCTGGCGTCGCGGGAGAGTCACAACAGCCCCGCAGCCCCTCAGACCGAGCCGGTGGGGAGCACGGTGCCAGCGGAGGGGACTTCCACCCCGCACACGGTTACCGGAGCCAAGAAGCCCGCGATAGCCGCCGAGGAGCCTCTGAAACCCCGCGAGGAGAATGGAGACCAGTGCCTAAGCTCAGACTCAGACAGTTCCCAAGCCAGCTCAAAAGCATCCATGTCTCAGCCCATGCTGTGGCCAGCCTGGGTCTACTGCACCCGATACTCGGACAGGCCTTCTTCAGGTTGGTGCCATGCGTTTATCTATCTTGTATTCTCGGTAACCTGAAATACCCCGTAACACTGACCCCGGATGGCTTGACCGACTTCTCGCTAGCGGAGTAGAGCGAACCGTGCTGTGGAGCGCACAGTGAGAATTTACAGAACACAAATCACTTTAGAATTTACAAATACATAATAATATCTATCCAAGGCAGCCAGAGGGAGAGTGTATGAAAAGCGTGTTTTTGCACAATTTAGAAGCCGTTTTTACCACATGAATATTACATTTAAAGGAGCTTTTTTTGTGAGAGTAGGCCTATTAAAAACAAACGAGAATGAATTCATTTTTTAAAATAGTAAAACTTTCTCAAATGCTTTTGTATTAAACGCTTGACAAAATACATAAATACAACACATTTGTGGAACTACTATGCACAGATTTCTCGTTTGCAAAATGCTACAATTCGGGTCGTCTTGCAGTGAATTTATTCGCCTTAAGAGCATCCTATTGGGGTCCTACATATCGTAAACATGAGCCCGCTGATAGGCTGCTCATCTTTCAGAGACCGTGCATGTTTGCAAGTTAATATTTGGTCCGCTTATTTGGCTGTTTTGGTTTGCGGAACTTGTGTTTGGGATTGTACAAAATCTGTTTTCACAACGTCGCTGGTTGACTTTTGATATCATTCATAATCTTTCTCTGAAAGGACACACAATGCTCCCATTCAGTTTCCAGCAAGGTAGTGACTGTATATGTCTTAGTACCTATCAAAAGTGGAGTACAACTTGTTCTCATGTATTATGTAACGCCATATAGTGTGGCGTAGGCGACTACTACAAGTTGTAGAGCTGCAGTTTCCATATGGGCTGCTCGAAAAAAAGGACACGCTCGCTGATTCACGAACTTTGGAGCCGCATTGTGTTGTTTCCTGATTGTTTCACTCAATTTTGGAGGAAGGCACCGAGCAGGCCCCCATCCAGATGGAAAATTAATGTCTCGCCAATGCGTGCTGCTCAGATTCTGTGCACGTTTGCCCATTGAGGCGCTTTTCAAGTGGCCCACAAAAAGTAAAATGCAAAGTAGCAGCACTGAAATTGATCCCGTTTTTCCACGAACACCAGCAACACAGAGGCTGAGCTGTGTCAGCGGTGCTCTTCCAGTGTTATCGACTAATAATTCCTTATTACTATAGACAGTTGCAGAGTGTGTTCAGTGTGGGCTTGTGTGTGTGTGTGTGTGTGTGTGTGTGTGTGTGTGTGTGTGTGTGTGTGTGTGTGTGTGTGTGTGTGTGTGTGTGTGTGTGTGTAATGTGTGCAAGCGTGGAAGAAGGATAGCAACAGGGAGGCATGGGTGCTATGGCTTCTTGGATGTTTTTCTCAGTGAACGTGACAACACTTGGGCCCTCATTCTTTTTCCTTTTCTTTGAAAGTTTTAAAATAAAAAATAGTCTACTTTGCGGGGGCAGATGAATATATTTCTGCATTTATCATGGGCTATAAAAAGTCAACGCGAGCAGGTACACTAAAAGCGATTAGTTTACATGTATAGTTTGGAGAGTTTGAGCAAATCAAATTCTTGCAAAATACACTTTACGCACGTGTTTTGGACACTGTCCTCAATGCAAAGTATCCAAGGAGCATGTTGTTCACGTGTTGCTGCACTATTTCTATGAGAAAATCTAAAAATGAATCGATGATGCCCATAAAGTTGTTATTACGACGTTTCCAAGACTATCCCTAACGTAAAGCTCTGGGTCTATTTTTCATTCTTTATCTCCATTTTGCTGGTGGCCATGTTGTGATACTCACAAACCAATGCATATGTGTCTGTGCACCCCCACCTCCCAATCCCCCCACACTACAGGGCCAAGATCTCGCAAACCAAAGAAGAAAACGACCAGCAAAGAGGACAAGCGACCACGGACGGCCTTCACAGCAGAGCAGCTGCAAAGACTAAAATCGGAGTTTCAGACAAATCGGTATCTGACGGAGCAGAGGCGACAGAACCTGGCGCAGGAGTTGGGCCTGAACGAATCCCAGATCAAGATCTGGTTTCAGAACAAGAGGGCCAAAATCAAGAAGGCCAGCGGCTCTAAAAACTCTCTGGCCTTGCACCTGATGGCACAGGGACTTTACAATCATGCCACCGTCTCGTCGAAAGACGAAAAATCAGACAGCGATTGATTTCCAGAGATGTAACGGCAGCCTCCTGACGAAAAAGAACCTATAGTAATCCTATGATAGATGTTTATAGAGATATCACAGAAAGAAAAAAAAAACTCTACAGGAATATTTTATGTTGCCACAGCAGATAAAAATACTACAAAGTACTTACTATAACTACCACTCACAATGGATGTACAATGGTTCCAGGACACAATAACAAATAAAAAAGGAACAATAAGGTCACTACCAAGAGTCCCTAGCTGAATTTTTAACGATACCATGGCTCTCTGTAGGTTCCTATGGGAATATTATAGTGATTTTTCGTTATATGGGAGGTTAAATCAAGCCAACAATGCAATAATATGACCGATTAAAGGGCCAGTGTATAGAGTATACCAGCATAAATTGTTTAAAAATAACAGAGAGATATTTCTGCAATATCACGTCTATAAAAGATGTTGTATAAAGGTATGTTTTCATTGTTTGTCGTCCCCGCCCCTCCCAGGAGGTACAACCGCATTTTTATATACACAGTAGAATTACTGCTATCCATGATGGTCATCATTTCACATTTAACTAACTGGCACTTGACGTTTCGATCTGTCAGTAGAGTGAGAAAAGAAAAAAAAACAAAAAAAAAAAACAAAACTGAAGTCCAAAGAATATTTTTCTGCTGCATCCAGGCTACTGTGAATTTAAATAAATGCTAACACGATTTCTATTGCCATGCTTGGTTTTGTTTGGTGTAAAACTGGACAGAAGAAGGTGTTCCGTGCCAGCTGCAGAGCTAATTGGACAGACTTTGAATTTTTATACGCTTTGTTGTTGTAATTCACAGGATCAGTTTGTTATAAGTGACCGAGAGCGAATAGGGATTTTTTTCTTTGTTTTTTCTTCCTAACACGCCACTTAAAAACGCTAAGTTAGGCTTTTGCTTACTCGAATTATGGTCGTCTCACAGCCTTTAAACAAAACGTGCGTATTCTCTTCGTTATGCCAATGCATCAATGCAGCTATTATAGTTTTAAACAGCAATATGAATCATTTTTGTAGCTAAATGAAGGTTATAATGCTGCCTTTTGAGTCACAGAAACAACTCTGTAGCATAAAGACAATGATGATGACAACCATTTTGCGCACTCTTTAGACTATAAATGCAGGTTATTGGATGTTCTTGGTAAATCTTTCTCTATATACATTTTTATTACATATCCATATATCATAAAAAGAAGGCAAATCCGTCAGTGACTGTATTACAAATGTTGGAAATCTCTTATCGTTGTTGAAAGGACTTCATATGTGTATTTATATAGATTATATTGAGAAAAAAAAATCTATCCAATGACCAGTGTTGCTTTAGAGTAGATTTCTGAGGTGTTTACACTGCTTGTTTATCTTGCAATAACTTCTTTTTGTTTTCTTTCTTTGTATCTTCTTTTTTTTTTCCTTTTTTTTGTGAATGAAAATTGTTTATGGGGCCTTTGCATGAAAGCTGCAATTTGTTGTACTTGGGCAAATAACTGTGTTTATAAAACTTTGGTCTTTATCGACAAAAGTATGATCGAGCTAAGTTTCAGACTGTATCCATACCAAATTATGGACTTTTTGCCTTTCAAAGTGTTTTTGTTGTGTATCTGCAAAAAGTGTGTGTGAATTAAAATCCACCAAACAGAAACACACTTTGCCTTAAAGTTCAAGTGGGAACTTTCTATGAAACAGAACTGTGCCGAATCAGAGAAGCAGTATTACTTCAAATGCAGACTACTCAAGTTTAATGCCTTTATGAAAACTGCTGGTACGACATTATGAATTTACTCATCAGCGTATATCTATCTATATATGAACATGTTTAAATGAAATTACAACACAGAGTTGTAGAATACAATGCTATTTTTTATTTTATGTTGGAAGTATTCTTTGGTATAAATGTACATAATTTGTATCATGTATTAATTGTGTAATTAACTGCCTCCCGGAGACTGCAAAAGAAGAGTAAATAAACCTTGAAGATTATACACAAGTTTCTGAATCCTTTATGAAAAGCTTTGTATGTTGCTCTAAAACAGAGAAGAAGCCTGACTGAAGAAGTACATGTGACCCTTGATCAATGCTGAACTTGTGCAGGACTTTTGGTCCCCTTAAAACAAATGCATTGCTTGCTACACGTGTCAAGAAAAGAGAAATACATTCAGTGTTCACAAACGCAACCACAGACAGAAATAAACTGCATTGCTTGACAATCCTTTCCATGAAAGAATTTTCAGTTAGATTTACGGAGGATCAAATTCATGGGTTATGAGATAAAAACATTTGCAAAAGCATAGAAATATTATGCAAGGGAAAGCCTTGAACAATTCCCAGGCATGTTTCCACAACAATGCCTTATCTGCATTTCCATACTTGCACCACTAGTCTTTGAACGCCATGTCTAACGGCCGGTGACTCGCATTAGAGCAGATAGGGCTGCTCCCAACACTGTCTTCAAGACGGTCAGTCTTCCTCGCCGCCTCTGAAAGGAGCCTGTGCTTCTATCACGAGGCAGAAATGGGAATAGAGAGGGGGAGGGAGGGGTGGGGGGCTGGGGGGGATGAGAGAGAGAGAGAGAGAGAGCAATGAAGGTCAAAGCCCGTCATGGCTGCAGGTGGCTGGTCCCCCCCCCCTCCCGTTCCTCAGTAACCCATTCTCCACACACAGCTTTCTCACTCTCCAGCTCATACTCTCTCTGCCTCTCTCTCTCTCTCTCTCACACACACACAAATGTATCACTGCATTTTATTTTATTCTTGCTTTACACACACACACATTCCCAGACTCCATTCATTTCTGTTCATCCTCACATGCGCACACACCCGTTGTTTTGATCCTTCATTCAGCGCATCAATAGAAACCTTCATCAAAATATTCACAGGCAGAGGAGCTGCCTGAAGTTCAGACAGGGACACCAAAAAAAAAAAGAGGAAAAAGAAGAAAAACAAAAATGGCCGTAAGGCTGCATGGACACATTCTCCTGGAACAAAAGCCATTATCTGAGAATAATTTGTCTCATGTATGGAAGTGAGATTCAGGTGCAGGTGACCTCAACCGGTCCATCTTTTAGGCTCTCAACTGCATCATGCAAGTCTTGCATCTGTCAAAACATAACACACGACAGTGTAAGTAATCAGCAAAGTGAAACAAAAAAAATCTCCGTAGCAACTGCAGAAACTTTAAAAAAAAGTGTTGAGCAAAAGTTTTTATCGCACTGTGACTTTTCATGCTGCAAAAATGGAAGTGAGTGCAGGATAGATCAGGAAAGTATCAATGTCTACCTCTGCACACAAAAGGGCCCCATCCTGCTATGACCTCTCCTACCATCCTCCCCCTCCCCTACTGTGTCATTTACCCACAGTTTCTAAATGCTTCCTACGGCCAGAGTGGAATCTGCTCAGAGGTGCCTGGGCTTTGTGGCGGAAACATAATTAAAGTGGTGAAAGATGTAAAAGGTGAAGAATGGGGATGACATCAGGCCAATTTCACACTTGGCACTCGAATGGCTACGTCCAAGCCAGGACTCTTGCCTCGCAACACAGATCAAAGCCCACTGTCAACGCACCAGTGCAGGAAAAAAAAAAGAGGCAAAAGGACACCTAACTATGCTAATCCCCAGGACGAATATATTTTAATCTTGTTAGAATACAAGTTAATGCCGTGGCTCAGTGGCTGAACTTTTTTTGGTAAGAATGAGAGGTGGACAGAACTACTTTTACCTTTTCTACATGAGGTGCCTCTGTCTGGCACCGCCGGACAAACAGTGAGAGTCTGAACAAACTTTCTTTTGGGCAAACTTTGTGTATTATCACGCCACATACTGTACAAGCGGCAGATAGTCACAGGCCACTGAAAAGGCAAGCAGTTTTCATTAAGAACAACGATGGGAGGAAAAAAAAGAAGCTAAACATGCAGTGGCTGTGTCAGTGACCTGATCTGAATCCCCACTAGGGCACCTAACAAGCAAAGGAAATGAGTATTTTGTGGACCGGTTTGTCCCCTCTCACATTGAGCCCTCCTTTCTCAAAAGCACCTTGGTAACCCTTGATCTCTCATGTATGGAAAGTCAGGGCGCTGGGGCCTGCAGAAGTTGACTAGGCAGACAATAGCATGTGGATGCTTTCTGCTAAAGTCACACCCAGGCAACTCTCATTTCACACACCGTGTTTGAGTGACCCTTGAAAAAAAAGATGCAAGACTTTTAAGTCAAAATTCTTTTTGTTAATTTAGAGGAAATCCTCGAAACAAAAACATGACTTACGCACATTTCTTCCAGAATGCTGCTTCCAGATTTTACTTCTAGAAGGTTTTTTTTCTGCTCACTAACTAGAATTAGTGGATTACATTTCCCAAAGTTGTTTATAATGTGCTGCTGCTCCAAAGTGGCTGCTGATTCGTTGATGGAAACAGATTAGCCTGTTTTAGAAAAAATGTGGAAACAATTAAAGGATGGACGACTGCAGGAAATATCTTAGATAAAAAAATAAAAATAGCTGACAGGTTTGATTTGGTCACAAAAGTTGCATCATTTGTTTTATTTACACTTTAAGTGACGTCATGATGATTTTTGGAAAAAAATTCTTCACAATAGGCACTTTAAACACCCTAAATCTAACCCTAACATTTAATATGACGTCTTGATTTTAGTGTGATGATGTGGCAAGTGGAAGTGGAGCATATTCAAAGAGCAAACTAATAACATCTTGATTTCCAATGCATGCAACGTCTCTAGATTGTCAATTTCAAGATTTTTGCTCATGGACGAGCAGCAACCATGACTTTTGTTTCAAAAATCAATAAATATCTTTGTTTATATTTTTCATGACTTAAAATAATTCCATGCGGATGAATTCAGAAAAAAGATAAAGTTTCATCCAGAAAAGAGCCCAAAGTTCTAAATATATTCATCATTTATTTGCAAAAAAAAAAAGTTGGAAAAAAAAAGAAGCATTTTCCTATTTCAAATTTCTTGATCACTTTAGTTTAAAGCAAGTTTTGCTCAGTGCTGATAAGATTCCTTCCAATGAGAAATTACCCAGAGTGGGTTGCATTTTCCAAACTTTCTCATTCTCATCATAGTATCAGTGTGGGTTAGATCACCTTCACATACTGTGACACATGGAGTTGTGTGGGATTTTTCTGTCATTTAGCCTTAGATCCTGTTGTTCAACTATTCTTATAAAAAGGTTTTCATAATTTCCAGCTACAATTTGCTGGTCTTCAAATTACACCTGAAGTTTTTGTGGTGGCTTTCTTTGCAGTGCAATAGTCAATAGTCGTGTGATTTATTCTATAATGGATGTCTGCTTCAAAACAATACCTCTATCTTACAGAAGCTTTAAAAACAAGTTTGATTTTCATATACAAACATATACATTACATCCTGACCGGAGATTGGGTGTTCTGTGCTGTATCTGATGCACTGTAGTGAGCAATGTTGAACAGCGACCAAAAATCAGGGCGCAACAATCAAAAAGCCAGAAGTAAAACATTCAGTACTTTTGAGGGACAAGTAAACAAAGCGGTCAGATATTGATTTGTCATGTGATGTGCTGCATTATTGTATCATAATTCATAAGTTGAGGGAGTCTAAGCAACAAAATACAGATCTTTTGAACAGATTGATTGGATCTTACATCACATTTCCGTACACATACTAAATAAAGATGTACAGTGTACAGTCATGCCAGTTCTGTTCCTTTTTACTGAGTTTGTGTTGCTTGCTGACACACAGCTAGACAGGGTCAAGGATACTTCTGACTCACCTCAGGCCCCCTGCTTTCCCTAAGGACTGGCCTGTCACTCACTTTGTGGTTACGGATCATGGCTGACAGAGGCACAAAGTGAGAGCTCGATGCTGCATCAACAGCAGCAACATCATCACCAAAACAACTCCTTAGCGTGACATCTTCCTTCTAGTCCACCACCAGCTTTCTGCACGGTGGAAAGGAAGAAAAAACACATTCACACACCAAGAGCCAATAATAAAGTGTCATTCAGCTTGAGGAGGAAGAGCTAAAAATACAAAGAAGAAAAAAGAAAAGAAAAAGAAAGAGGATGTTTACCTTAAAATTCTACCTTCCCCACACTGCTGGTTTGGATGTGGGATGCCTCACAATAGAGCTGTTAGAAAGAGGCATCCAGTCCTGCAAAGGTTCAAAATGATGGGGCATGATACTTAATTTCAGCTGGATATACACATCTTAGCTCTGTGAGCCACATTAAAAGGGACTAGAGATCACTAAAACAGTGATGGGTTACTGTAGCGTATACCCTTTAATTGGTATTAGTTAGATTACCTAATAAGCACATATATAGAGCCATCTGACTAAGAGCAAAGAGTTCCAATAATAACTGATCACAGTGCTTTGTTCTTTTGCATAAAAAATGAATATCAATGCTGAAATACTGTACCTTAACACTTGAGAATGCAAAGGATACTATGGCTAATGCACACAACCTAAACTAAGACAAAAAACATACACACACACACACATATATATATATATATACACACAATATGAATAATTCAGATTCTCCACATTTTTCGGTGATAAAAAGCAGGAAATTATGCGACTATCAGTACCTCTGAGCAACTAAGCCAACCTTTATCAAATCATTTCACAATTTAATGGCAGCTGGCCTATGAGCTGGATGAAGAGTTAAAAAAAGATGACATGAGCACTTTTCTATACAGAGTAGAAAAAAGGAAACAATGATTACCAAAATACAGATTTTTTTATACATTTGTTTACATTTGTTCATTTGTTTTTGAATGCATGAACATGTGAAACAAGTTGAGGCTGAATGTTAGGTTTCACATTAAAGAAGAATAAGGATTCAGTTGCAAATTCATTAGAACGCCATACACTATATTATACTTTGGACATAGCAACATCAGTAAAAAGTTCTTCATTAGTTGATGCATTATGGGAGTATGAACAGAGATACATGTGTATGTGTCTGCTCATGCATAAGTATTCTATTACTCGGTATCCGAATAGGATATGGTAGTTTTTGGGACATTAATATTTTAGTTCCCGCCCCTATCTACCTCCAAGAAAGAAAAAAAGACAAAAGAAAAAACAGCTTACCCAACACTGTTGATAAAAATCACTTAATATGGTCAAATGATTTGTTTTCTTGTCTTTGTCTTGTGTTTTGCAGTGATTGTGAGTTATTACATATTATTTTGGTTCTTTTTTAAATGTATGTACAATTGAAATTGGGATGTTGCAGTTTTGAAAGTAATATATTACCTGTTAGCATATTTTGTCCCAATATAAATCTTTTAGTGGATAGCAGGAAGAACAGCTGTAATGCCGTGGCGAATAGGGATTCAAATGAACTAAACCGGACCAAAACTGTCATGCGATAAATCCTACGTCACAATCATCACAATGTTCAGTTTGGGTTCAAACTATCATAGAAAGGTAGTGTTCGGCTGCATGATTACTTCAGATGATGGCGATAGTGATGCTGTTTAAAACAAAGGTCAAAATAACAATAAGGTGTGACGCAGTGCAACATGACCAGGCCTCAGCAGCTATCAGCTTAAAGAAAAACTGCATAGAATCAAAGCCACAAAAAAATATACAGCCATCTTATTTCATCACCAACATGAAGGTGAGATTCTTAGCATGGCGGGTGTGTTCGACTGCATCACTTTTAGGTCAGTGCTCCTACTGAGTCAGCAGTTGCATGCTACAACAAATCATGGCTTTAATAAATGTCAGATAAATCTATACAAAATAAGTAAACTATTTACGCATTTCAGCCATTTTTTTTTCCACTTCTCCAGATATAACCCCGTACTCAGATGGTCAAATATACCAAAATTAATCCACGGCTAAGTTGGCATACGAGGCGAGCTACAGCTCAGTCGACCGTGCCTTAGCTCGCAGTAGTGGGCGTTTCCCCCCTTTCTCCCTCTCACTCATTTTGCTGCATGCTGCCATTTTAACTGCTCCTGAGTGGCAGGCAAGAGGGCGGGGTTGATACTGGCGGAGGCCATGATGGTGAAATCACTACACCCACTCCTGAGGTGTAGATTCATCATCAAATAAAGGTTCTGCATTAGTCTATATTGTCATTCTGGCAAAACCAAGGACAAGAGCGGATGAGTACCGCTATGTGAAATCACTGTAAGCACAGGGTAAACATTTCAACTGAAGAACAAAGTTATTGCTCTTTTCCAAATCAAGTGAGAACGGAATTTTGAATAAAATGTTTTATTTTTTTTAAAAAATCACCCTGATTATTTGTGCAGACTTCAATAAAAAAATACCAAACTCAACTGATTGGTGAGAATATTACATTTTGCCACTGTGTCTGCCTCTTTCTTTTACAATGGTAAGAAGTGTGAGCGCTGAATGTTTTATGAAAAAAGCATGTTCATAAAAGTCTGTTCTGCTGCATCTCGCTTCCATCAACCAAAAAATAAATTCAGTCTGATAAAGAATAAAACTGAGTAAAAAAATGCAGTGATTTCCTCATCAAGATATAAAACACAATTCAGAAAGCAGAGCTCTGCTCAGAATCTGTTTAAAAGCAGCGAGTTGGGCATTTTTCCCTGGGTTTTACCTTCAAATTGTTTGTAGACTATAACATGAGAAGATGACAGAAACCAAATTCAGAAGTTACTTACTGTGCATGAGAAACAGAATGCCCACAAGTGCATTCGGCTGGATCACAAATTGTCCTCCTCTGATGTCTTGTATCCTAATTGAAATCATCAAGTGGCACAATCACTGAAATAAAAAATAAGATTTACCAGTGAATTCATCCCCGCGGTCTGTCAAAGCAGCATGTTTTTAATGTGGGTCACATCCATTCGCTGCTTTATTTCCCCACCTCTAACCCTGAAAATTAAAAAGAAAAAAATGCCTTCCCCTAGATGACCAGAGCAGCTCCTACCCAACTATATTTGAGGTCAAAGTTCATCAAATCCCCTTGGTAACACCACAGCAACAAGAAACAACGATGTCTAGACAGGTCATGGTGCCCCCCCCTCCCCTCTTCTCAGCAATGCCACCCCACCTCCCTGTGGTTCCTTCCGGAAGGAGGTGTCAGCAGCAGCCAAGTACAGGGTAAACAGGGCAGGGTGGGGGGGTGGCCTTTGGCCCGCATGGGGTCGGATCAGCACCTCCACCCTCCACTGATCAAAGATGAGTATCCTCCATGCCAGGGCCTTGGTCAAAGGGGGCAGGGTTGGGAGATGAACTCTGAGTTTCTGTAATCTAGACGTGTCCAGACCCGATTGTCTTCTTTCACGGCCCAAAATGGACCCTTCCGGTGCTGCTGATTACATTAGGGAGGACAACCTCTTTTCACAGGGGCACCCAGACAAAAGAGGCGCTTCCGTGCCCCTCGCCATCTGGTCCCAAAATAACAGAAAAGGTCCCAGGGAAGGGAAAAAAAAAAAAAAAAAAGCCCAGCCAGCACACAGACTTAAATGAAAGGAACACTGTTTGAATAGATGGGATGGTTGGAAAGATAAGCAAACATACAGTAAAGCCTCACATTTACGGAGAGATTGGAAACCAATCTACATCTGCAAATAAAGCTGTGTACGTGAGCTCTATGAGGAGTAGGCCTGCAAATTGAGAACTCTGCCAGACATACATATGTACATGCATCATTATTATTGCAAGCCATCAATGCCCAGTGGCTCTTCATCAGCTTGAACTAATCTATGTCGTACCATTCAGGACCACGTTTATAGATTTGGATGGAAATTAGATTAAAGGCACTAAAATGTGTGATGGTTCAGAGTTCCTCAAACAATGCAGTCAATAGAAATTAAGCAAAAATAATTCAACATGTAGTACATTAGGCATAACTAGGACTGAGAGAGCCAGTGTATGGAGTAGCCAAAGGGATTTTCGACACATTATGTTGATTGGCAATTGATTTCCAGCCTTAAATAATGCACACTGTATGTCTGCCATATCCCTGGTGGTTACTCTGCAACTTGTGCGCCTGTTTACGATTTGCATGTCATTACGACTTCTTACTACAAGTGTGACAGATTATATATCTTTTATCTTATTTTTAATACTGATGGAGCTGTTCTTCAGCAATATTTAGCGTATTTAGTCCATCTCCAGGTAAAGTTCCCTTGAAAACTACACTAAATCCAAGTGCTGAGCAAAGAACAGATACAAACTAGAATTCTCCAGCCTAATTTTTGATATTCTCACAGGGTTACTTCAGATTTGGGGTCCTTTATGGGAAAAGAAGAGCCTGGGTTTAGAATGGCATTACATTGTTGAGGTTATCAGTCAAATGCAAATCTTTGCCGTCAAACACTTTTCATTTGTTAAATTTTTGAAGATCCAACTTGAGATGATTCTAAAGTGCTTTCTAATTTTATCTCTAAAAGCCTAAAATGTGTTAATCTTAGAAAACTCCTCATTACCGTCTGTTGAAGATTATGTCAAATTCAAAAGCCTGTACGTCTTTGTTCAGACTGTAATAATGTGGTCCGCTGACTTCAGTGGCCTCGTTTGAGAGGTTTGCAGGTTAAACAGGGAGGCAGGCACTGTGTAACCCTGTGTTATATTGTCACACGATGTATAACCTGGGACTTCTGGATCTCTGTTTAGTTGATACTGATTATATGCTCTGTTATGCATGGTCTGTTTTTGTCTCCATTTGAGCCCAGGGAAATTTGGTAAATAAACTACCTCATTAGTAGAAAAGGTGATGCTGTCCTTGATCCTGAATGGTTCTGTCAAGAGAAAGTTGAACATACAGCACTGAGGGATGAAGTTAGATGAAGTAACTTGTCCATATGGGGCCTGCCATGCAGCTCTCAACATACAGATGAAGTTCTTAACTGGTGTAAGTCATGGAACTGGGCTGGGTACAAAAAAATGTACAAAATGTGTATTCGGTGCAATTCCCTGAGCAACAAAACCCTGAGACTTGAGACACTAACCATGGACCATGGGCCATCACTGTGACCGTCTGTCATCTTTTGAAACTCTGCCCGTACTTGTAGATAGGCAGGGCTACGGTTATATGTTAAATCAACTCAGGCAAGGAATTTTATTTTAAATAAATGCACAAATTGAAGGTTTTAGATGAACCTGTCAATCCAACTTTAACTGTAGGAGACAGGGATTTGGGAGATTTGATTAAACAGCACTGCAGAAACAAAATGTTTTAATGAATCATGGCACATTTGCATATTGTTGGTACAACTAGGCCATGCAGAATTTCCAAGGCAAAACCCAAAGATGGGTTTTTAATGAAGTTTCTTGTTAGTTTTACTTGCACACCCGAGACACTCTGCTAAGATGAATTGAAGTGATTGCAATGAAATTTCACACAACTTTGAATTTAATTTCTTAATGCCTCAGAGTATATAGTATACCAAGTCTTACATAAGGAAAGATTGATATGTAGTTAAAGGGTAAACCCAGCAATAAAGTGAATCATTTACAAAGTACCTGTTCATTTTCAATAGGTGCAAATTTGTAGGTCCTTTTTTGTTTTCAACAGAAAGTCCAAATAAATCACATATAGACCACAAAGTCCACTACGTTTAATAGCCAAATAAAGAAAAAAAATATCAATAATAAATAATCCCTTCATCATTTAGTCCAAAATGGTCAGAAGGCACAGATACACAAGCCAATTCATAAAGATGAATTGAATGTGAATGTCTTGTTTCTGGTGGGATTCTTGACAGCTATATCCTGAGTGGAGTGGAAATTACCGTCTGTGTCTTAAAAGACCTACTTCAACACATGACAACAAGCTCCTCTCATCCCTGCTGTGATGCGGCAACACCGTGCAAGTACTTTACATCTGATATGTTCATCTGTGTCATTTCCACGGGAGGCAGTTTCTCTCTAAACAATATAGAAAGAACAAACTGATCAGGTGAGGTGCTGTGATCTTGCTGCCGTTTCTGTAGAAAGCTCAAAAGGAAAGTAAGGTAGATATTTTACAATGTAGCATAAAAGTATGAGTAAAGCCTAGCTGTTCTTACAGACCAGAGTCAGACTGTCAGTTGCCAGAAGTATTATGATGCCACATATTTTCACTTGGTTTGGTTCCTTCAGTGTGTGAATGTTAAACCTTTAAGACACTCACACAAACTCAGGCGGCTGACTTTGTTTGTCTTTGTTTACTCGAGGAGTACTTTTTGGCCTTGCAATTATTGATAGAAAAAAAAGGCCTATGTAGGAGAAGAGAATACAGAATTAAAGAACAGCTAAAGCCAGAATGTTTGTGGAGTTTGTTTGGTTTTTAGTTGAGTGTGCTGCAAGATCATAGCAATATAAAGACACTGTTGAATCATAAGAACACAAAATATTACATTAAATGCGTGGGAGTCTGACAGCTCTAGAAAACATCTAAATGTGTTTGAACTTCCTCTACTGGTGCAATACCAGCATGAGTGTTGGAACCTTGTTTTCTATACGCTCAGGTGATTTCACTGCTCTTATATTCATGAACTGCTTTGCATGATTTTTTCTTCTGCTCGGAATAAGCTGGCAGTGTAAGGATTCGCATGCAGCCACAGCCAGAAGTGAAGCAAACTCCTCATATAGTATGCACATGATCACACACCTGCTGTCTATTGCCCCCCAAAAAATATCCCACATTTTACAAAAAGACAAAAGCGAGAAAACCAAAAGCTCCTGCACCTGCGGATCAAAATAAAACACCTGACGGATACCTTGCAGTTAATCACACATGTTGAATACTTCTACAGCATAAAGAAACAAAGACTGTATTTATAGAACTTTTTCTCCAGTGCTCTGTCTTTCTAAACTTTCCAGCTGTTTCAATGAAGATAGTAACAACCATCAAGAGAGTTTGCTTACTTTGGCGGTCACTAAATATTTCCTCAACGATACAATCTTTAACATGGTATGCTAATTGTTAAATAATGAGTAAAGCGAACCTAAATAACAGCAGCATTGCAAAGTCCAACCCACTCCAGATTTGTTGTATGCGTGTCTGCTGGGGGTTGCACAGGATTGGCAGACACCAGCTCAATATCACAGCAGTGGGATATGTGAAGTGAGTGTGACATATAGAGGGCAGGTGGTGCCAGTCATGTGGATACATCAGCATAGTCCCAATCTGTAGTGTCTGAACTCCGTAATTAGTTATTTTTCTTTAGCAGTCTCCAAATTATGTCATCAGGCCTTACAGAGTCCTCATTATTCACTGCAGCAAACAAACTGCAAATAGCACTCAATCCTACGGAGACCTGAGAAATGCATTCCAGGGAGGGACTTGAATTGCTGTGTGAAACCAACAAGAACCAACATGACACCTGGCGTTTTACAGCTAAAGTGGGTTGTTGCACACTGCTGAGCACAATGGCGAGACATGCTTCTTAATTGTATGGGTTCTGAATATACTGAGAAGGAACAAAACATCACTGCTCATCTATACAGGGCTGAACCTTTTTTTTTCTTTTGTCTTTAAGCTATCGACATAGTGAAAACATGGCTTGGGCATTTTCAGGGCTCATCTGCACTTAATTAAACAGGGTAAAGAAATGTCCAAAAGCTTTCAATAGTATGAAATAACAGAGAAAAATCCAAAAAGAAAAAAGTGATTACGTTGAAAACAATAAATAAACCTTATGCACATGTTTAAAATATGTTAAATCCCCATAATGCTGTAAAAAAATACATTTCTGTACTGCTGAAAGGGTTACAGTTTGTCTTGGCACGAGTCACATCATAACTATGTTCTTTTTGGGGCAACAACTGCAATCAGCGGTGCTTTGCTGTCATGTTGGAGGTGTGGGGAAATATTCACAACAATCTGTTCAGATTCTAAAGTATTCGGGTCAAAGACATTCACTGTGATGTGCAAGGTGACTAAAAAAAAAAAGAAAAATACTTTGGGTGCACTAATGGCAGACAGGACTTAAATCTGACTTTTTAAGACTAAACGTAGACAAGCTGAACATTAAAATCTTACCATTTGGTTCTATGATTTCATGCTGAATTTTTTCAAGGTGTGTGAATGTAAAAGAAGCTCGTTTAAAAATAGGGAAGGAAAAAAACAACAAAAAAAACACAGAATCGAGCTAAAAATAGCACTAAAATAAGATGTAATGACAACTTTCAGTAAAATTCTAAGTATTCTTTAATTTCCCCTTAATTTCTAAACTTAAAATATCTGTCAGGAGCACATCACAAAGTCACAACATTCCAAACAGTTTTGAGTTTTTGGGACAATGTAATTTGAAAAGAGAATGCACGGATCCAAAAAACCCCCCAAAAAAAACAAACTCGGTCCTTTAGGATCAAATACAAAAGTGCACCACCACTTGTAGCTGCTCTTAAAAAAACAATACTTTATAATGAGCAACTATAACAAGTAATGCAAAAGTTTAGTGTTCATTAACTAGTATTTTTTGACTGTAGAGGTAGTCAGTTGTTCACAGCCTTTCCACTATGATAAGTGGAGTTACGACAAACAATTCTATATAAATAGGATAATATAAGCCAAAGGTTTTTGTCGTAAAGCTTGTGAATTGGTGTTACACCTGGCACCTTGGAAATCATACAGTGTGTACCTTTTCATAAAGGCGACATGTGCCCTGACTTAAAGTCTGCACAAACATTTTAAAGAGGATAATTAGTTAACAGTTAAGGGCAGCAATCATCCGGTGATGAAGATAAAAGGACTCAAAGGAAAACAATCTGGAAATGGGCTGGTACCATTCACATCACAGTCGGATTCCAGAGGTTATATGCTAAGTCCTGTTAAGAGCCTCAAAGGGCGCACACTGAACACTGAGCACTTCTCGGTGACTGTTTAGAAACACAGTCAGAGTTTAAGCACACAAACATGAAAAATATCAATTTCACATTTGGTTTAACGCTTTCACACTTTGTGTCACTGACACCCAGAGAGTAGGGCGGTGGAAGACAAAACACAGCTCCTGGATAAGGATCATGTTAATGCCTATCAATTAGGATCAAAAAGGGATTAACCGGCATGGTTGCAGAGGTGGGATGGGAGCCCATGCAAAGTCACTGAATACTTAGGGTCGCACCCCCAACTTCATTAGGGCTGACCTTTCCACGCCATTGTGTGACAGGAGAGACCCTGTAGTCTTGTGGGTGCAGTCATAGCCACCTTAGAAGGCTTGTGGAGAGTCAAATATGAGACATGCAGAAAAGCTGCTGGAGATCAGTGAAATATGAAATATTCACTCTTAAAGTCCAGGGAGACTTATTAGGTTACTGCAACTTGGTGCAGGTGGGTATTTACTCATCAACCCCCACACTCAGAGCAAAGAAAATCATTTTCTTTTTCACCTTAGAGAGAAGTGAGATTTACTAATTAGTCATGGTGAAGCCTCCCCTCACTATGATGTACCGCATGGTTGACGAGCTCCAACACTACCTTGCTGTCTTAATTCACGAAAGGTCAAATGGCAAAGTGAAAGCAGGTATTCAAGGTGTGTTGGAAAAAGCCCCAATTAAGGAAAAATGCAAGCACACCCTAAAGTCTTTGCATATCCGACTTTGGGGGAGAAACTTTTCACAAAGCCCCTGCACTGGGGAAATTGTAATGCAGCTGCATGCCAGGAGCACTTCTTCAAAAAATATTCATGAATGTGAGAGATAAGAAAGAACATAGGCTAATATATAGAAAAGATTCAACCCAAACCTGCTGTAAGGATATAATATTTATACTAAATACTAAACCCTGGCATGTCCAGCCTGAATTACCTGCTGGACAAAACATGTTCCAACTTTATGGTTATAATCAGTGAATGCAACAAGGCAGATTTTTCCAAGCATCTTTGTGAAATTCTGCATTTACAGGCGAGTGGCCTCAATGTTAACTTATATTGTATAAGTCTCAGCCTACTATGCAACAGTCCGAAATAAATGTTTGTTCTCGATCTGGTAACAATAACTGCCTTATTTTTGTAAAAATAAATAAATAAATGAAATAAAAAATACTAAAGCCATGCATCTTTAATCTAAAATGTCTATGGATTTCGATTATTTAAATGTCAGCCTTTAAATACTAATACTATACAATATACTCGACATACATATGGTAAATACTGTATAAGTTTGCCAAGATACTATGTACTTTTTGTTTTAACTTTCCGTAATGTTGAGCTGTGTCTGCCATGTGCAAATACTTAGTAGCAAGCAAGATGGAGTTGGGTTAGATAACTGATAGTGATGCTTTAATGTTCAGCAATGAAAAGCAATATTTTGCTAACTCTGTATGAACAATACAGCTTCCATTAAACACTAAGCAGCAGGCCATGTTAAATAAAGTTTAAAAGGAAAATCTTAACTTTGTCAACGTGACCCTTTTTCCATTCGGAAGGCTTCAATCCAGCACCACACGTTCAAGTGCTGAGAACTCAGCGAAACCCAGAGTTAAATAAGCAGAAGTTCTTCTGAGGCACAGAAGTTTCTTCCCAGAAGGAAAGTACTTGTTCAAGCTGCTGTTCAGATTAGGCAGGCATGTAGCCTTGCACTGCAGTCAAACAGTGGTCACCCTGACTCACAGCCTTCTTTGTGCTGTTTATGAGCGTGCTATAAATGAGCACACCCCATGCAGAAGTCAGTGCTGGATTTGCAGTCAAGTGAAAACAGGAGGCACTGCTGAAGCTGTCACCGCTACGCTGCTGACTGGGAACGGACATGCAGCATGTGCACATCTGAAGTTTGGCAGGATCACAAACAGTTGGAACAAATGCAGGCAAATACACAACATTTACACTGCCGTCATTGAGAGAGCTTACCTTTCATGTGCCCCAAAAAGAATAACTGACGTTTAAATTACAGTCACGGTGGATTTTCAAGCAGGCAGCCCTTTTTTTAAATGAGGACCTAATATTCATGTGATGCTGTGGCTTCAGCTTAAATTTAGAACAAATACTCAATTAATGGGTGGTGACAAACAAAGTCCTGACACCTCCAAGAAAGAATCTTAATGGTGGATGAACAGGTTGAAATCCATGTCGCTGAAATTTTATTTTAAAAGAAAAACAAGATTCAAGAGTCCATAAGATAAGCAAACACTATTATCATCGTTTTAAGGCTTCATGAATACAATATAAATCAAACAGTAAACAACAACTAAAAAACAATATGATCAGTAATTCAAATGAACAAAGACTCCATTATCAGAAGGTGTTTTTGTTCAAATAATTGCATCTAATTAAAAATACTAAGACTCAAAAGAGTTTAAATAAATAATTTAACTATAAAATGCCAATTCTCCTCACATAAACTGAAAAGAATTTAGCAAAGTAACTTCACTTTTTTGCTCTCCCCAACCAAAGTCAACAGGTTTCAGTGTGAAATTGGGAAAAAATAAAATCCACTTCGTCAAACATTAATGTATAGGTTTGGCAACTCTGACCTGCCTACTTCGGTCTGACACCACAACACATGCATAAACCCAGAGGTGCCTTTTTCTCCCCCTGTTTTCCGTGGCAACAGAGCAGAGGCCCAGCTTAATGTTACTGACAGCCACTGTTGTGTTACGTGGCATCAGAACACTGTCTGGCTTTCACATAAGGTCTTAACAGTGAAGGATAACAAGTATTCAAGAAGGTGAAGGTGACCTAAACCTTTCCGTAAGACAAAAAAAGCAGTCCCACATCAAAGTACAAAGTACAGTACTTTCAAATAAATGCTGCAATGGGGTGGTCTTAATTTTGAAGTGCAATTACAGCCCAAGCAACTTCATTAACGGTTAAACCTTCATTTTCAATTCAAGCAACATGAAATGCAAATAACACAGCGTAAAGACATTCGATTGGCTTTAATTCTTAATAAGTACAATGCACAGAAAATTATTTTCTGATATTCATTACATTTACTGCATGCATATAGCTTGATTTATATAACAAAAATGACATGATGCAGAATTAAACAATTAACATAAAGAATAGATGCATAAATGCGGTCGCCCAAAACAGAAACTAAACAGTTAAATTCTGATGACATTAAAGAAACAGATAGCACGACATTTGTTTCATATTAAATCGTGTTTTTCGATGCATGAGTCTGTAAAATAAAACAGCATTCTATTTGTCCTGCAAATAATTATTTTTGACGACCGATTTTTATTCTGTGCATCTTAAAAACTTTGTCAATTTCACTACGTGAAAAACTCCTACCTTAAACACAAAACATACGATTTTTTACTAAATTAATTTGCCTTGTGCCGCTTACGTTTTGCCAGCAATATTATTTAATTACCTTATAGCTTGCAATATTATTTTTTACAATTAACAGTATTGAATGAGTATCGCACACAACATTTCAGAAGAAAAATAACTGGATAATGAAATGTTATGTTATTCTAGTATATGTTTGAATTTATTCAGTCTTAAACATTTATTCAAAATTCTTATTTCTACATATTCTAGCAAACCGCATCAAATGCTGCACCAAAAGCATTTGTGAGATAGTTTTGAAAAATCCAAAGAGAAAATAAAATTAAAATACTCCGATAAAATGAAGTCTCGTTGATGTTTACCGGACCAAAATTAACTATTTTAATTATGAACCGCAATTCCAACCACACGCGTCATTTTATGCATGTATATTTTCAAATGTCTTCAGCGGAAAAGTTTGCAAACCCCGAAAAAGTTGTGTCACTTTCCTACAGGCGTTACAGTGAGTTCAGATTCTCTTCCCTACAAACTACAGAACAAACCCTCCCTTTCGCCTAACCCCAAAATGGATGCTGATCGCTTTGAGTTATCGATGGCTAACACCAGCTAAGGGTCACAGCTGTGCTCTTGGAGAATCAGTAAATGGACCCACGTGTTGGCAGATGGCCAGGAGACATTTGAAAAATACAGTGAAGTCCTTGATTTAAAATATGCCACTCCAATATGTGTCATTACGCAGCAACAACTGGTGAGATAAACAAACAGCTATCTGCAGCAGACAGTGGCAGGCCCTGCTGTCGCACAGAGCAAAGCTTTCAAACATGCTCACATTTGACTCAGTATATACACAGAAATAGGCTCAGAAATCTTTTCATTAAAGCTCAGGAAGCATTAGAGCCTAGATGAAAGCCTTTTTTTCACCAAACATCATCATGATGTTAGACCTCGTGACCTCAATGTGGGTGGAGACAATGGACCAATAGAAAAACAGGATGGAGATTCAGAGTGCCTCTTGCATCAGCATTTTTCAGCTAAGCCTCAAGTGAAAGTTACGAGCTCCATATCCATGATTATCTTATGAAGAGATCAAAAATAAGTGTTAATAAAAAATTATTGCAGCTGAGGAGTGAGTGACAGGGGTGGATTTGATTCGCCAATTCTCAATATAACATCATGAAGAAATGGCATTGCAAACCAGGGATGAACCTCTGTAAATACCGCTGTGTGCAGCGGAGGGATATTTCCCTCAGGCAATCACATTCACTCACTGCAGCACCTTAAAGCATTCCTAGAATTGCTTTTCTCAACTTTAAACTAGCACAAATGTGCGTTAATGAACAGGTCAACGCAGATCTTACCATTTGGGTGGGTTTACTCCCGGACATGAGGGCACGACAGTCTGCAAGAGACCCTGAATCTCCTGCGTGAATAAAAGAGAAAAGCATTAGAAAACAAGTGAGTGGCTCAGTAAGAGGCAATACACACATTATTTTGTTGCAAAGACAGAAAAGTAAGAAACCAATAAAAACAATTACACAAAAAACACTTCTACTGCATGAAAAATATAGTGCAGCTGGCCTGAAACTACTCAAACTGCAACTGCAATCACAATACCAAAATAAATTAAGCATTGTGTATGCTGCATGTATCGCTCAGGGAATGTGAAAGCAACATTTAATTAACGGTAATTAACGGTTCTGAAACTTGTTTAAAAAGGACTGAGTTGTCGTTTTATGCTCAAAAATTGTCTTACCCGATTTATAATTCGAGATGCACACGTTAGCAACAATTTTATTTGAAGGTACATTTAAGTTATACATCACTTTAGTTTATTAACCGCATAAAGCAGCAATCACACAAATCCTCAATTATTATCAATGTCACTATTTACCAAACAAAACAAAAAAAAGGATAACCTTTCATTTAACGGACAACGAACATATTACAAAAAATATTTTTAAATCAGTTCTGATCGTACATAATAAAAATTTTAGATATTTGAAAGACCAAAACAAACAACTGTTAGCCACACTGTACTTTCAGAAAGGTGTGTTATAGTCAGTATTTGCCAAATCATTGCTGCACAAGCAAACTTAATTTTACGAGCCTGAACTCTTGCTTTGCGCTAATTTCTTACCTTCCTAACTGCAATTCCAGTCATATTTGCCAGATACAGAATCAGGTTTGGAACAGGCCTGCATGTTTTAAATGGGGCTGCACGTCCCAGTAAAAAACACAGCAACAAGCGCTGACAAACCATTAGGCAATGAGACAGGATGAGATTAAAAGACGCTGTCTGACAGCAGACGAGTATGTACAAAGCAGGTGATAATGAAGAGATCTGTCCAGGCTGGTCAACGATATGGCAACAGATAAACATAACAGACTCAGCGAGTGGAAGTAACTTGTAATGTCAGAGTGAAGCTCGGAGCATTTTTTTTAGAAGCCAGATATCATTTGTTGCCTTGTTTGCTCAACAAGGCTCATCAAGTCTGCTACAGTTGCTTTGACTTTTTTGTAATATTAATGATAATATAAAACCCGTAACCCTGTGACAACACATTACTTTTTACTGCTGTAAACGTTATTGCACACTATGAATGAAGCAGCGTTACACAAAACATACCGAATCAAAAAGTTGCAGTTTACAAAACAAGACTTTCTGTGTTAATAAGAGATTTTAACCTGAAGATCACATGTCACATAACTGGATAACAGAGACTTTGGTATAAGGATGGATTTCACTGGCTGTTCCAACAGCAGCAAATGGGCTATAGTTATTGACACAAAACAAAATATATTTTTAAACCCGAGTAGCAGTGAGAGTAGCTTTTTATTGTACTTTCCTATGCCCTGCAGGGTTTAGGAGATACAAGAAATATAAGAGAAATACATTCAACAAGCTGCAGTGTAGTTTTCAGATGGTGTTGGTTTCCTGCGAATACTATTTGAAGTTTTATATATACATATATAAAACAAAATATATCGTAAAATCTTTCAGAATCTGATGCCATGTATACAACATGCAGAGCCATTGTACTTCTTCTAATTGTTTAAAGCCCTGCAAGCTTCTGGCAGTGATGAATTAGACAAAATGGCTACCAGGCGTCCCAAGAACAGACAGATAAGCAGCAGTCGAGAAACGGGGGACAGAGGTACAACTGATATTTTGAGAATCACATTAAAAAAATTTAAAAATTAAAACTGGCAAGTTAAAAGGACTAAGTTAACCCAAGGGTGCTAACTAAAGTGTAAATAAACCTCCGACCAACAAACACAACAAATTCAAATTTTAAAAAAAATACACAAAAGTAACATTCAGAATTCCCTTCATTTGCTCAGGTGTTTCATCATGGCATAATTTAAATATAGAGCATCACCATACTTCCCATGTTTTGTTTTGTTTTTTTTTGCTCAACATTTTGTCCTGTAAGTCATGGGTAGCAAACAGCGCTTTAGCGGCAGCCATCTTGCCCCAAAAGAGCAGACACTGGAAGGCGGGAGGAAGGCTCTCCCAAGTCATATGACTGCTCTGTCTGCAGACAACTGCAGTGACAGAGCAAAAGCGTCTAGACAAGCAGCAGATCAGGTACACTGGCACTGTCGCACACAGCTCACTTAGATTCTTTTTCTTTTGTTAAATCCTCATCGACACATTTATTTCGCAATCTGCGCCTGAAACGTAAAGTGTTGGAAACTGTGTGACGATGAACCTCGTCAACCCTGGACAGGCATTGTTCAAACCAGATTCATTCCAAAGCCAAGATATTCCAGGCTGCAGGAGGGAGAATAAATGCTGCGCAAAATATCAGAAATGTTCAATTTGGTCTGAGGAAGCAGAGTTCGGGGGTTTGGTTCTCTGTGAGTTTGCATAAGAAAACATTGTGCATAAGAAAACGATACTGTAAATGCAGTTTTATGGCAAATGTTTTCAGGTGAAGTTAAAGATGAACACTGAGAACACAAAGACTTCAAACTACAAGAAACATAAAGGTAGCTTTTTTTGTTGAGATAAACATCCCTATGAATCCACCTTCTTCATATTAGCAAGCACAGTACAAAAGTAAATACAGTTTCTATTTTGGCCAACAATATGTACAGCAACTAACCTCTCTGTGCTCTTGCAGGCTGCCTGCTGAATGGTGCACTCCTCCTGAACTCCAGTGATGAAGGATGATTTCCTGCTGAGCATAAACAAGGTCAGGACAGGACAGAAAGGTGACACGGGGTTCATATTTCATCATCCGTCTGCTACATAACACGTGTTTTTCTTTTTCAGATTAGTAGCCTAAACTGTAAGTGTGCGAGCAACGTATGCAGCCCAGGGCTTTGTAATCATAGCTAGTTAAGGTAGTGAAGCTGAAAGGGTTAAAACAATAAATAAATAAATAAAAAACAGCTGACAATCCACTGAAGGTTTTCTCCCTCAGGTGTCTGCTGAGTTAACAGATAGCAGATGCGCTGGTGGGGTTAATCAAATGCCTCGCGTCAGCACAGGTGCGTCACCTGCGCATCTTCCTGGAGTGGTGAGAATGAGGTCAAGTCCGCACAACAAATTCGCTACGGGCTGTTGTTTGAAATGTGGTAGAAAAGACTGTCTCCATAAAACACAGTGCGAATCATTTCACAACGTTAAATCGGTCGTGCCCCTTACGGTTTGGCAATGAATGGAATGATTTTTGATAGAGAAAAATGGGATTAAGAAAAAAATAAAAAATAAAAAAAATAAACACCTTTAAAAGCAGTGGTGCTATGCTGCGGTATCTACGGTATGTTGGGCAGTTTGCACTCTAGCGCTTGCCATGCCTACCTGTGCATAAAGAGCTGTCTGCTGATGGACTGCTGGAGAAAAAACTTTCACACCGTTAATCTAAAATATATATAAATATATATATATATATATTTCGACTCAGCGTGGCGACTCGTGGGCGAAGGCGTCTGAGGATGAGAGCGAAGATTCCCTTTCCCAGCAGGCGGCTTCCTTGTAAATGCGCAGAGCCATGTAAAAACTCCATTTCCAAATTTATCAATTTCAGACAGACTCCAGACAGTCTCCCAACGGTTACGTGCCTGATTCCCTTGCGCGTGCACGCCGAATGGCGCGGGAAGCGGCGATAACAGATCCGGAGCGACAGCGCGCGCAGCCAATGGGGAAGAGGAGCCCGATCTCTCGACCAATCGCGACGGGCGGCAAGTGTCAGCTCCCGCCCTTCATCCTCCTCCTCACCCGTTTGTTGACAGTGAGGGCGCTGAATAAAACAACAGTCTGAATTAAGCAGTTCATAGCACCGAGATGTGGGTCACTGACTGCAGCTTATTCACTAAGGGATAACAGCAGAGATGCATGCCAGTTTGTCTTACACCGAAATTATATCATATGTACTTATCCCAGTCATAAATCATTTAGAATAAAATAGCTATAGGGTTGTAGCCTACTTCTTTATAGCCTACACACAAATACAATGACTTGACTGCATGATAGATAGATAGATAGATAGATAGATAGATAGATAGATAGATAGATAGATAGATAGATAGATAGATAGATAGATAGATAGATAGATAGATAGATAGATAGATAGATAGATTGATAGATTGATTAATTGATCCCTTATATGAGAAATATATAGGTTGAGCCAGAGGTATGCAAACCCTAATTTTCTTGGAGTACAAAAAGCTCTTATTGTCACATTAGGCAACAAAAAAAAAACGAGTCATCGTTGAAAAGTCTGACGGAGTTTGTTCGTCTGCGGTTTCCAACAATGTGTATTTGTTTTCCTAAATGCAAAGGTTTTTTTCCCCCCATTCACAAAAAAAAAAAATCTCCTAAGGGCCATTACGCTCTCATTCCTCAGCTCTGGTATCGCTTTTCTCAAGACAGCTGCTGATCCTCAAAAACTGACATCAAAACCTTTTTGTATCACACAAAACAACTTCCAAGTCAGCATTTAAATTCCGTCAAAGTCTACACAAGCCATACAGACAAGTTTGTTGTAAAGAACCTCTGTCCTTTGGATGGGAAATAACAAGTCTTGTCTCCTTCAGCTTTGCACCCTTTAATTTGCATTGTTATGGAAAACCGCTGGATTTGGATAGAGCACAGAATCATTGAGGTCACCATAATAGAGTGTGACAGCTCTCCTTTTCAAATCTATTTGGAAGTAAAATCAAAATTCCTGGGAAAGTAAATCCAGCGAGCATAGAAATATCGCATACAGCTTTAGTAACAGATGTGTTGAGTGAAAGTTTATTAAGATCTGAAGCAAATATTAAGATGAATTGCACCTACATAATTTGGGGGGAGTTAGAAAGTATTTGGCCCTTTGTCTTTGCTACTGTTAACTTGTATACCATCAGAAAATATTGTATCTATTATGTTTAATACTTCAGTAACTTCCTGCATTATATAAACTGAGTTTCAAACTGGAAAAGAGAAAAGGAAAGCATTAGTCAAATAAGCATTTTGTGTGTTCAGTCCCAACAGTCTATTAGAATTTAAAGACTGTTTTTTGGGGAGTTTTGCCAGGAAAGTCCCTTTACGTTTTCTCAAATTAAAAATCTCAAGGCTGATCCTCTCCATCGCCCTGCCTTTCAGATATTGACCTTGTGGTGTAACAAAATAGCCTCTTCCTCACTGCGGGACCCCATATGAGCCAGTACAATGAGGCTTCAGTTCAAGTTCACTGCTCACCTCTCTTTGGTGTCTCTCGGGGTCTTTGTTGACGTTTGTCAGCCCAGGAGGAATTTGGGGGGTTAGAATTCTGCTTGTGGCTCAACGGTAGACTCAGACAACTTTGACTCGCAGGCTTGAGCACAAAAGAGGAAAGTTTATCCACGTGATAAACAGGCTTTAACCTTAGAGGGAAGAAAAACCAAAGGAGTGGACAGAATAAAGCGTCGGCCACATTTGCTGCTTTCACTGAGTTACTGAAATTGAAAATGGAGAAATTAACATTCTGAATTTGAGGGTTTGACATGCTGATCTGTTGAGTTATGACTCATGCCTACAATGGTGAGAAAAAAGATAGAGCTTATGTTTTTTTTTTAGTATACATGTGCCAATCTAATTTCACCTCCAGACAACAAAATAAATCTTTCAATAAAGCTATTTTTTATAATTTCCCTTCTGGATTAATAAACATTTGTTTTCATTTTTCACTTTCTTTTCATATTTCTACAATGACAATTCCACTTAAAGTACTCTAATGTGGTATTTAAGATGAAAATGTCATTAATCAGCTCACGTTCAAACACCTTGAAACCTTGCTTTTACCAATCAAGCCTGATGCAACATGTACATTCCTTAAACATTTGCAAGACACACGAGCATTAAAAACATACATACTGATGTAAGTATGAAGGCAAACTCATAATTCACTTTAGAAGCCAAAGGTTTAACCTTTCTAAATGTTTTCATCAAGAGTGATTTGATAAATAAAAAGTTTTAGAGGACCGTTTTGAAGATTTCCAGAAACTCTCGGGTTTTAGGAGGCTTTTTTAGAACACTCTCAGATTGTAATGTGAAAATAATTCTATTACTTGTAATAATAATATCAAAATATTGTATGAGAGTCTGTTTATATGCAGTGCCTTCTCATCTGTTTGATCTATCTTCAACCTCTAATTTCTTGTTATTCTGTGACAGCAAGTTAACATTTCACCCCTCCGTTGCTAGATTCTGGTGCCCTGGTGCTCTTCTTTTTCTACTTCCCGAAAAATGACTGATTAAGCGTTTCATTAACACTGAAAGCAAACTTAGCTCTGGATTCCACCCGAAAATCTGTGAAACTGTCTCAAAACGCCATCTATTCATTTGTATTCTTGAACTCAACTTTCTCTTTTAATGTGTGTGTGTGTGTGTGTGCAGGTCACATGGATGTGAAAACAGATACATACAAGTGAAGCACTTTAACAACATTTAGTGAAACTGTCATGAATGGAATATATACCTTGTTTAATGGGCGAAAAGTCAGTGTTTGTGGGCTTTAGGGTGTAGCAGCAGAGTTACATACATGACTTTCCAACACTTGAGTTTGTTTGAGCTCGTTTTACACTATATTTAATTTCAGGCTTTACTTTATAGTCAGTGTTTGATTAGGTTTTGGCATTAGAGCTAATTGATTAAAGTTACACGACTTGAATTAAGCGGGTATAGAAAATGGATGGATGGATGGATGGATGGATGGATGGATGGATAAGATTTACTATATATATATTCTATCTCTACACTGTCACCCCTGTCACCTCTGACAGAGTCTGACTAGTGGTTTCCTTCTATGTAGCTTATTGTTAGATATTGTTGATGTTAGCTGTAATGTTATATCTGCATTTATAAGTTGCTTTGGATAAAAGCATCTGCTAAATTCATAAACACCTAAACATATATATACAGTATATATAGAAAAAAAACTATCATCGAATGGGCAAATATATATATATTTAGACATGAAAAAAACATGTTACTGTTAAAGTTGAGTGGGGTTTAACGAATAAATAAATGCATGTATACACTATTTGTGTCCGTATAAAGCATATATTTGATGAATCCTCCTGTCCCCACTAAACCTGAAGATTCCCACGACAATGGTTTATTGTGGGTTGGATGCCCTGTGGTCTGTTACTACCACAGTTCCCAAACTTAGATTAATCAGTAAATGTGACTTGATTCCACCAGCCACTGTGAAATGTTGGTATGTCTGAGCCAACCCAAAGTGTTTGAGCTTGTTTTCCTCCCTGGGAGAAACTACAAGTCCTCCTCTGAGACCACTACTTGATAGCCTTCATTTGACGGATGATTTGAGTTCTGTTATCTTTGGCAAAGTCTATATAACTAAACTGAAGCTGCTTTTCTATCTCTCTGTGAACAAATGTCGATCCAGTGATCTTCTGATCTTGCTGTCATGTTCGGTCTGCCTAACTGTGCTGTGGATACAGCTGCAATTTCCACAAAGCACCATGCACTGAACCCTCAGAAACTCTAAGCACAGCTTTGATTTGACACTGAGAAAGACTTTATTTGCAAAGAAAAAATATATGATTTGTGACGCTTTGCCTTAGTTCAGATGTTTCTTTTTACTACAACTTAGTGAGCAATGCTCTGCAGGAAACTTGAGGCAGAGCCATATTTAGAAGCTGTGAAGCCATTTCTGATGAGCAATAATGACAGTCCTCACTGCATCACCTGCAAAAAGACAAAATATGAATCTTAAGGAAGGATGAACTTTTGTACAAAGGAGATAAAATGACTAGTACAACTTGATAAGCTCATTTTTGACTGCAGAACTTGATGTCTTGCATCATCTCAAATATTTCCTCTTAATGTACACATGCTGCTAAGAATAGTCTGTTGGATGAATTTTAAACATGATGAAGAGTCTTCATGAGAAAAATGATGTAATAGTAAATTATGCTTTGAGATAAACACTGACACTGTGTATTTAAAAAAAAGCCAATCGGCATATGCATTTTGATTGAAAGCATTGCAGTTTTAATATTGACATCACATTTATGAAAAAGTTTGATTCTTGTTTTATTGACTCCGTCATTACCTTATCTTTTATCTGCTGGCATGGGTGACTTGGCTGACCCAAACCATCCGTTGAGATGTAAGTTTATGTTAAGCTACTTAAGCAGTTAAGCTGCTATAGGCCTAGACTGCTGGGGGCCTCTTATGACACCTTTCCTCGCTTTGTTCCCTTTTTTCCCCTTTTATTTATTTGCCATTGTTGTCATTCAACTTGTGTTTTCCTGTCTCAACAGATATCCTTTGAATACCTGGTTTCCTTTGCTAGGAAATTGTTTTTGAATTGGCTCTGTATGTATGAATCGGACTAATTTTGAATTTAACAAACTGTATTTGATTGGATTATGATTACAAAGAATTGGACACTAATTGGTTTGAATTCGACAGTATCATTGAAGTGCCTTGAGATGACTTTTGTTGTGACTTGGTGCTATATAAATAAACTTAATTGAATTGAATTGAATTGTGGCCTCCTTCAGAGCGCAGATGTACGGTGATACAGAACAAATTGGTCCAAAGACTAATTTATTCCTGCTGACATTCTTGTAAATGTTAATATTTAAGTATAATCTATGTTGGTATTTGTTGTTCATATTGTTTTATGTACTGTATTGCTGCTAGTTGCAGATCATCTTGCCCCTTGGGCATTATAATCATAAAGTTCATTTGTAACTTGATGTGATATATGATCTGTCCTTAAATGATAAAAGGGTATATATGAGGCAACAGCAAAAAGAATAACCATGAATAACAATGAATCTTACAAATCTTACGGCTCACAAAAGAAAAAACATTAATCAAAGATTGTGATGCAGTTTCTATTTTGTTATGCTGATCTAAATGTATTATAAAAGCAAATTATATCTTTCATACTACACCTTTTATTCCCGTTTACTATATTTCAAATATAGCCAGAGGTTGGGACAGAAACTTAGATGCATACTGAACCCTGTTACGCATTTACGTCAACTAGGATTTCGAATTTAGTAAAGCACTTTCAAGGATATTTTTAAATATTTTCATTTCAAGCCGATCTGATTTAAGTGACGCTGAATTAATCGTGTATTGTGACACAGAGTACTGTCAGATTCCTAACCGTCTGTCAGTCTGTTTACCTTGTGTGCTAGACAGCTCTGGTGCAGCAAATCGATCGAGGAACCTGCTGCTGTTTCTCCACCCACAATGCATCACCGCGCAAACACCTCTCTGCCATGTTTGTACCCAGGTCGTGGACAGAGACCATTGCCGCAGTGAACAGGAGCTACTCCATTGCAACTCTTCAATTTTGATTTGTCATAATGTTGAAGTACTGAAGAATAAATGCACTCTCCAGTTTTGTAGTCAAGCTTTAAGCGGGACGGGCATTGCACCATGTCAGCCGACGCACAGGGTGAGTAGCGTTTTTTGTCGACAAAGCTAAGTCACAGTAGCTTGGAGCTAAGTTGAGCTAACGTGGGTAGCTAATGCTAATAGCGGTTTAAAAGACGGGTACAGGCACAGTAGGCCGCGTCCTGCACCTCAGCTAGCGTTTGCTGATTCAACTCAGCCACGCTACAACACCAGGGTGTTATATTTCACTCTAAATTAAAAACGGAAATAAGTCTGAGCAAATATTATCTTTAAAGTGAATTAATTAGCGGTCAATCTCAAAATAAGCAAAGGTGGGGTTTAGCACGTAAGCTAATTACCAAAACAGTATACAACTGGTCGAGAAAATATTTAATTTTTGCTAGATTAATGCATCTTGAGACTGACGCAGAGGCTCCATTGGCATTATGAAGCAGGTTTTTAATTTGATTGCTAAAATGTCGACTGAAAATGCTGAATGCTAAGTTGATAGCGCCTGGCGTTTGTTTTCGTACATAGTGTGACCCTCATCGGCGCTGATAATGTTCTAAGCTAGCTCACTTTGATATTCCGATGTAATAGTTTATAAAGACAAACAGATATAGGACGTGTGGTTTGTCATCCACTACGTTACTAATCCTGGCTATACAGTTTATTTCTTGATTCTGGCCTGAGTTGGGGCTCAACTTAAAAGTGCATGTCTGCAAGAGGGCATTATGACGCAGTTTACACGGCGTGTTTGCTCCATGTCTTTCTACATTTATATTGCGTGGGTAATGGTTTATAAATGTAATAAGAATATTTTAAGCACGTCATAGTCAAAATGGGTCATTAAGGCCAGTGAAATGCATGCCCCACGCCTGCGCGCCAACGATCTGGAAGTGGCACTGTGGTACAAGTGTAAACACTGATGCTGAAAGATGCAGTTCAATTATTTTTCAAAATGAATCTGTTGGATGAGAGTACAGCGGAAAGGCCATGTTTACCTTAAAACACACAAGTTATATGCACTTTTAAATAAAACTATTGTCAAAATATGCTTCTGTTGTGGTTAAGTGTGGTGTGTGAATTTGGTAGTTAGTTGTTACAGGTTGAGATGAGCATTGTTTTTAATGTCTTTTGGACATATACTTTGTCAAAATCACTGATACTGTTCCAGCCTGTGCAATCCACACAGTCCTGTGAAACTAAAACCACTTAAATCCGTCCACACTGTCACCTTATAGGTGTGATTTGATCCCCTTTCACATTAAGTTGGCAAGGGAGGGGAAATACAATGTAATTGTCTTGAAAAAAAGGGACATAAAAGGCTTCTTGGCTGCCAGGAATATTCATATAAATGTGGTGTAATGTTTTTGTCTGTCAACTGTTTTGCACCGCGTCTGCAGTTGAGCAGCAAGCATCACTCTCTCCATAGTCTTGTGCTGTAAATTAGTTACACCATTCAGTAAAGTGCAATAGCTGGACATGGGATTAAGCTAGAGTTCTGTGCATTATTGTTTCATGCATTTTATTTTTATATGATCAGACAGTAGCCAGCAGAGTGCTTGGGAGAGGACTGCCACCATTTGGCGTCCCTCCTTTTTCTACATCAACTGCCTCAATGCTACACTCATAGTACGAGCCATGCTGCTTAATTTACCGTCAATTTGGGACAATACAGAACAGATTTGAGGGCTCACAGACAAAACTACAAGTGTCTTACCTTCATGTGAACCTGGCTGCCCATGGAACCAGCATGTATGTTTCTTCAACAACAGAAAATGTCATATTTGAGAGAGCACTTGGTAGATTAGATTGATACACAAGTAAGTTCAGAGATTGATGATATTGCAGCAAATTTGTGGCTTATGTTCTTCTCAGGAGGAAAATCAGAATTCACGATCATCTTTTTACTCCCACGTAGCCCTGAAAAACTCAGTTATGAGTCACATCAACAAAAAATAATTAGATTTTGAGTTACTTTAGGCTGGTAATTTGAACATATCACAAGTCCTCACTGGATATTGACTGATCTGTAATTAAACAACACAGTTTTAACCATATTTATCATTATTCCTTCCAACATCTTTCTGTCTTTCCTGCTCAGTTGGTGGCAGCTGACTGCACTGGAGTGAGCTGCATATGTGAAAGAGCTTTCTTATGGAGTGACGAGTTTACAGCACGGTTGTTTTCTCTTTGTCTTGAATGAAGTTAAACTAAAATAATTTAGAAGCACATGAAACATGAGCAACTTTGTTGTTGTTGTGTTGCGCATACTGTTTCCGGTATGTGAGGAATGAACACCTGGCTGCAGTTGCTGCTTACCAGAGGACCAGCAATCTAGCAAAGTCAAAACTTAATCTCAGCTCTGCAAGGGCAAATTGGAAACTTTTGATTTGTTTTAAACACTTTGGAACAGAGATAAAACAACTTGTCTGTAAGAAATGTTATTGACACAGCGATCCTCACACTCTTCGAGGCCAAATCCAAGTCATGGATTCATTGAAGAAAGCGAGCAGAGTAGCTCTAACACGTGATATGAGCCACATTGTCACAGAATCTTTTGTTAGAGTAATTGCACTCTGTCAGAAATGGAGCAGTTAGTCTCATGTGCTCCAGACAAGAGCGAAGAATGGGTGGTTATATTGTTTCTTGCACATTAACATGAGGACCTTGGTTTGATGTTTTTTTTTTTTTTTTACTTTTTGTTAGTGATTCAGAATATGTTTTCTTCTATATTGATTTACTGCAAGTGGGCTTCTGCAGGCACACTTTTCTTTTCCTGTTGATCGTTTTTAAATGCTGGGAACAAATGTCGGCAAATATAACTGACTATGTCTCCGTCTATGTGTGCCCTTATTAACAGCAGATATTGGAAGTCAATTAATTCCAGAATGTTACAAATGTTTTGCTTTGAATGTACCAAGTAGTTACAAGTTAAGAAAATACAGTTAGTGCTGCATGGAAATATGATGTACATGTTGCTTTTCAGGTAAAAAAAATATAGAGATTTGAATTTTGGTCCATGTTTCCCAACATACTGCTCTGGCTGGCTAGTTGAAAGACACTAGGGGCAGAGTGTGTTTGCCCCACCTAATCTTCTTTCCCTTCACTACACTTGAGTGTAGTTTTAGCAGTATGCTCCGGGTCATTGTGCTGCTGGAAGGTGAACATTCGTCCCAGTCTCAAATCTCTGGAAGACTAAAATATGTTTTTCTCAAGAATTTGCTTGTATTTATCAACGTCCATCATTCCAACACAATTCTAACCAGTTTCCCAGTCCCCGCTGAGGAGAAACATCCCCACAGCATGATGCTGCCCCCTCAAAGCTTTACTGTGGAGATGGTGTTCTTGGGGTGATGAGAGGTGTTGGGTTTGCGTCCCAAACCCAACACGAAAAGTGGGCAAAAAGTTCCATTTTATTCCCATCTGAACAGAGGATTTTCTTCCATATATTCGGGGAGTCTCCCACATGCCCATTTAATGAACTCTAATATGTTTTCTTATTTGTTTCTGTAAACAGTGGCTTTTTTCTGACCGTTGTTCCGTAAAGTCCAGCTCTGTGGAATGTACCGGGTATAGTGGTCCTATGGACAGATACAGCAATCCTTTCTGTGGAGTTTTCAGCTTGTTTAGGGTTGCAGTTGTTCTCTTTGTTGCCTCTCTGAATAATGACCTCCTTGCCTGGTCTAGGAGCTTTGGTGGATGGCTCTTTCTCGGCAGGCTTGTTGTGGTGTCATATTCCATTTTGTGATAAAGATGTAATGATGCTTTGTGGTGTTTTTACAACCTCGTCCTTGCCCTGTTTGGAGAGCTCCTTGGTATTCATGGTCTTGCCTTGTTATTTGTGTGGTTGGGGACCCATCAGAAACAGGTGTTCATACTGATATGTTGTGACACTTAGACTATTGTTTGTGGCATGTTTTATCATATTTATGGCATGATTATTAATGACCTTGTTCCCTTAAGAATTAAGTGTCTTGAAACTAGACCTTTTAAACATTTGGTTAAATATAGATGTGATAGAAATCAAATGAATGATGATCAGCAGCTCTGTTTTCAGGGATCTGGTACTGCATGTGCTGGTTAAGTGACACTCTGGTGGTTTAACCTCTCAGCATCGTCCCCATGGAGACCTGAACACCTTGTGCGTGTTAGTGTGCTGGACATCTTTTGTCTCTCTCTTTAATCTGAGCAATGACTTTCTATCACTGATAGATTATTTGGATAAAGACAGTAGGACAATCTCTCTGTAACTGTCATTAGTCTAAAGCCAGGTACTTTGTTTCATTATTTTACAATAATGTGTTTTGGTTTTTTTTTGTTTAGCCTGCTCTTTTTTACTTATATTATTGGTGTATTTTTAGAAGGAGTTGCATGTAACGGGTTACATAATTGCAAAGCATGGCGTAGGCAACTAAAACCATGTCAGACACATTAATATAACCTTGTTATTCTGTTTCTCGCTGTCAGCAGTGGTCCATCTCTGCACTGTAGTTTTAAACATTTCATTGATAAACCACAGAAGTCATTTGACTTATACCCAATAACTTACCAGCCAGGGTGTCAGGCTTGCCCTCATTTCTGTCTGTGAGGAGGTTTTGTTTCTCTTTGATAAATTGTAAATTCAGTTCTTAGTTGGAGCAGTAGTTCCTATATTAAAGAGTGCTGAGGTGTCGTGTGGGTTCATCCATACAGAATAGACCCCTGTTGATATACTAGTCTGAAAAAAGAAGCCCTCAGAACTGAAATCAAGAATCAAATCACAAAGCTGGACAGAAAATGCTTCACGGTGTGTGTTATTAGTTGGGAATCCATGATTCAGTTAGATTACAGTTGACATTTTAATGATTCAGTGCATCTAAATATGGATCCCGATTTCCTTTTATGACTGTGACAGGAGATGGGACACATTTGAGATCAAATAATTAGCCTCTTTATTTGCTCTTATTTATTTTGTTATTTTTCTTTTGGTAAGAACTAGATTTGTAATGAATACTGCAACAATATAATTTGGTATTATGTCCTCATTACTTAAGCTTTTAACTCAGTTCAGTTTCGAAGTCTTGCATCTTTCAAATACTGTCTGACTGCTCACTGCCACATTTTTGTTGATAGATGGAAGCTGTTATGTTGCCTATGTACTTCCTTTTTTTAAAGACTGAAAGATAACTGTCTTATATATAAAAAGCACCATAATGTATGTCACATGCGTGTGAGTCACCTCTGAAGTCTACAAATTTCACATAATGGCTTTTCAACTAAGCGAATCCTTTACCTGGACTTTAATTTGGCCACAGAGCGCAGATAGAGACATTTTTGTAGGGAATGGATCTGCTTTACACAGCAACTCCAGAACTCCTCTTTACAACCAAATATCTCTATAGATCCTGAGCCTTAAAAGCTGACACACAATGATGTGATTCTCTTCCCTTCCTTGGAGTTGGAACACAAAACTTACAGCAGTGTTAATTCTTTAACAACCTATCTTGCCTTCTGTGTTGTTTGACTTTACAGAGTTTTAGTCACGGGTCAAAATGGCTCACCTGGTTCCTCATATTAGTTGTAATAGCACAATAATACATTTTTAAAAGGCAGATCTTACTCACTGTGTGCTTTCCATCTGCTTCATGGTCTCCGGTTACATTTAAGCGAGTCCAGATATCTGCTTTCAAACACTTTTTCATTACTGTCTGCTTAGCTCTGGGTTCCTCCACTAAAATCACCCAAAACACCACAGTAATGTTAGCATAACAATGGAGCTGTGTACTACCACTTGCACTGCTGCTTCTGCTCCTTCTTCTTTAGTGTTTTAAGAAGTTGAATGTCGAGTAATAACATGTGCAACTTTATTCTGTTCAACTGAGGCATTTTCAAAATTTTTTGATTTTATACTGGAACTTTTGCACCAATACAGAATCGTCCATGTCCACATCCAGATGCATCTTGAGTTGTGTGAGGCTCATTTACACCATTTATGTCTACGTTTACAGATATATTTACATTGCACATCATTACATAAAAGGCACAAAAAGTCCTGGTGGTTTCCAGTTTCACGAACATATGCATTGTCAGCAGCTGTGCTGCTCCTTGTTGTTTCTGCCACTCACCGAAGTGACTCAAATCTCGTGCATTATGTACTCTGTGAAACTGGCTGCCTCTCTATTTTTTTCACACATGTGTACGCATCATTATGGTAACGCAGTAGCTGGAGCTCTATTTTCTTTGTACATATATGGCATACTGAAGTTCTGTTTTTCATTAAGTGCTTTCTGAAGGAAAAGATGTGAAATGTTTGAACAAGAATGCTCAGGTGGCAACAGTGTAATGTGATGAGCGTTCCCTCCTTGCTTGGTTGTGTATAATTCAGTGTGTGATTGAGATAGACGGATGTCTTTCCTGCAAACTGTTCTGCTGGTAAACATTGCATTTGCATCCTTGCAGAACAAATAACACTTAGTTGGCATACATCTCAGTCAGCATCCTCATAGTCTGCGTAGATTTAGAACTGTGCTTGCCGGAGTAGCGGCCTTATTTACTGTTTAACTCAGCTGATCTGAGAGGGAATCTTGAAGGAAAAATATCTCTCTGTTGCAGATTTTGGCTTTGATGAATATGACAAACCTGGTGCTGAGCGGTCACGCAGGCGGAGAGGTGAAGATGATCCCCTCGAGAGGTAAAACATTGCATCATGCTCTCATATCTTTAAAGAAGTATTGCTGCTCTGTATTTAATGTGCACATATTATATTTTAAACTCCCATCCCTCTAAAAAGATGGATATGCATAGTTCTAACAGGGACATTGTATATGCACAAAACAACTATTTATGAGCAAAGAACAGCAGCTACCCTTTTTTAGATTAGTTGTAATACATTTTCCTTTTTTAGATGAATAAATGAATGTTTTACCATATTTTAATGAACATTGTATTCCTTAGTTTATCTGATAAATTAGAAATCGAATTGTGTGGTTAATTTTTTTGTCTTTTTCTTCTTCTTTTTTTTTTTTTTAAAAAACTGGATACTGACAAACAGTTCTTTATCTGTAGTCTTTTCTAACACTACGATCCATGTCTCACACCTTATAAAACGGCTGGGATATCATGTCTAACAATGTATAATATAACTGTTATATGATTCTACTGAACTGTTCCTGCCTGTCTTCATTTATTAAAGTGACTTTGAAGAGGATTTGTTGGGCGAGGATTGGCTGTCGAGTAAAAAGGTAAGCGTTTTGGTTTATGTTTGGCACAGAAACCTTAGATTTGTAGTATATCCTTTTCTGCTTACAAGGGGCTAAATAACATCCAAAGCATTAGGCGATAGTATTGTCCGAACATTTAGAGAATAGTCGTGAGGAGTGCACTTGTAGCAGGTGGCTCCTCCACAGGGGGAATTGTTCATGTGAACCAGGAGGAAGTGCAGTGGACAAAAAAGCACTGTGTTGACCTGCCCAGATTGCCTTCACCACATGGGAATAAAGCATCCTTTGGGGTTGAAGGTGGCCCCCTGCCCCCACACCTTTAACACAGACACACAGTTGCGGAAAATTAAGGCACAATTTTAAAGTAAAATGATCATAATTTCCCTTGCATGTTTTTTTCAGAATCCTTCAGAAGTATCAGATGAAGAGTTAAACGATGATCTTCTTCAAAGTGATGATGAAGACATGAATATAAGGTGATTTAAATCAGTATTACGTCTCCAGATTTCTCTTTTTAGTTCCACGTTATCCTCAGTTTTTGGCTTCTGTCATACTTAACAGGTTTTTTTTAAAATGTTCTATATTTTTTGTTTGTTGCTAGTGGTCAGGATGTCGACCTCAATGCCACATACAGCATGGGTACATCCTATGACCAGCAGGACAACTCACAGGAAGCAGACTACACAGATGATGTCGTGAACCTGGGTGCAGAAGGCTGTGAAGAAGGGGATGTAGAGGAGGAGGAGGGGTACCAGCAAGAGGGGGAAGTGGAATATACAGAAGAATACGGCCAGGAAGACACCACAGAGATGACTGAAGACCAGATCGATTACTCTGGAGAGCGAGCTGAGGGTGACTATGGCTACCAAGATGAAGTGCTAGACATCCAAATCAGTGAGCCCATAGATGGTGAATTTCAAGTGAGTTCTCACATTCGCTTACTCACACGTTGAATCCCATGCGCGCACACACACACTTTCTCCCACTCCCCTTCCTGTCCAACTCTATTGTGTGCGAGAGATAATGTCAGTTTTCTTGTCTAGCTAAGGGGGCAGTCAGGATTGAAAATCTATTCAGTAGAAGGAGATGTTGGTTGGCGTTTTTGGACAGAGGACGATTAGATTCATTATCACCTCTTGCCAGGAAATTTCTCCATCTTGCTGACAAAGTTTTGTTGACAGCTTGTTTGGCGTAAGGTAATGCTCTGCTGTCTGCTCCAAATCCCTGTGCCATTGTGACCTTGGGCCTTGTATCTTTGGGGGAGGAAGAAGCTGCTTTGTGTTGGGGAGATGTGCTGCCAATCGGCAGAGGTTAGTGTGGGGGGCTTTTTTCTCTGGCTTTAGACTGGATCTGATAAAGTCTCATGCAGGTGAAAAGATTATTGACCTTCCTGAGGACACTCCATACAGTTTTCTAATGATTGATGTGAGTTTCTCTTTTATTCGTTTCCCTTTCCTCTTAGTCTGTGCTAGGAGGATCACAGATAAGAGCAGATCCATGTGCAAATGCCTGTTATGGTCCATTTACCATGGACTGATTGTGTTTGGCACCTGACAGAGATATATTAGCCTACCTCGTTTCTCCAAACAAAGAGGAGATATTGACCTTAGCCCAAGTGGCTGCCTTTTTTTTTTGGATTTTGGATGGGTGTCTGCAGGTGTGGATGTGTATTTGAATTTTGTGCAATGGCTGTTTACAAGGTCAGTAAACTGCTTGGCCTTGACATTTTGCTCACCATGGTATTCATTGAGCATTATGTGGAACAGTTTAAAGGATTAAGCTGCTGTGTTCCCTAGAGGCAGTCTGTCCATTTGTCTGGGTTACTAAGAGTCTATTTTTTTCCTGCATTTATGTGTCGCCTTTGGCAGGTTAATAGAGTACAACACAAAACACCATCGTGTGACCTACAGTCTGACCTTATTTAGCTGTTTGTATTTATTATTCGGTATGAGGAATAGTGGAATTACTACCAACCCCTTTATCAGTTATGTGGCACACTTTGTTGACTTTTCTGGAACAGCAGAGTTGTTTATTTGGAATCAGTAATGCTGGTTTATTAATTGAGTGTATCAGCGGTTGAACTGAAATCTTGTTGTGGGGGGGAATGATTTGTCATCTCTCAGCATCTCTGCATCTTTGCCACGTTTTCGACACAGAGTCGTGAACTTACAGTGCGGCCAATAACGGAGTGATTTGTGAGGAGTCAGTCAATGATGTGTTCACCATCACTGAAGCAGGGAGGAGTGTTTTTATCTGCGCCTGCTTTTCTGTATATCATGTCAAACATTTACATCTCATTGAATTTCAAATGCTGTCAGGAATAGTAATGAAGCCTTGCTCCCACTGTTATGGTAATTTGCGTTCAGAAGGGGTGGGGCTCCCTGGTGCCTCCCCAAATCCTCACCAGTAGATTTTGGTGTAAGCTCTCTGTTTGGTATTTGTCTGTTTTCATGAAGTTCACATTTTATCTGTCTAAAATGCAAAGTTTATATTTATTCAGCCCATTCAAAGTTTATTTAGCCAAATGTCTTTTAAGCTTGTATTTATTTGCCCGCTTCTAGAACAAAATGACCCAGTTTAAATGGATTGTTTTCATTTTCAACAGAATGTCAGAGATTATTTTGATTCTAGGAACGACTGAAATTAAGTGGCGTATTATTGATGATTTTTAATCGATGCTTATTTTGTGAATCGTCTTGAAAGGATGAAGAATACCAAACCTCCTATGGCGGTGGATCTCTTAATGAAGATGGAACCACACAGGAAGAGGCCACTGAGGAGGTGGGCGTGGAAGAGCGGCGAGATGAAGACGACACCGCTGAGGACCATCAAGTCTACGACACAGAGGAGGTATTCTAAGAGTCTCTGTGTTCTGATTGGTGGCATTTCTTTCTTATTACGCTGCTAAAATGTAACACCAGACTTTAGACTTTATGATTTTTTTTGACACATTGAAAATGTATTTTAATAGTAAAATGTAGACGGGAATCAATGCAAAGAAAGAGGAATTTATCTGTCTTCAGTAAAAATGAATGACTTCCTTGGATATAACGTTATGAATGGAAAATTAAGTAAATCAGGTGACTCCCCTCTGCTCTAAATTTGCATGTGTTACAATATGTGAGGGAATTATTTGGACAATAGATTTGTGATCTTTAACAAATCAGAAAAATGTCCCCCAGGGTGAAAATGATACTCAGCCTGATGACGAAACAAAGGAGGAGTCTAATGAAGAGGAGGAGGAAGATGAAGAGTCTGGCCGAATGCGGTTCAAATCTGAGAGGAAGGATGGGGCTATTGTGCGGTTGGCGGATGCAGGCAACAAAAGGAGAAACATTCCTGAAACTCTAGGTACAAAATCTTTCTTCCAGGGTTTTATTTATACTCTATTCTCTGATGGCCTTAAACATCAACCTTCAATCTTTTTTTTTATCTTTACTCTTCACTAACCATTCACATTGAAGGAAAAATAAAATAAAAACGTATTATTGTGTTTGTCCAGGCAATACCAGACTTTTAAAGCGTCTAAACATGCTCGCTTGCACATATTTTTGTTTCTTTTGTCAGAGATCAGAAATTGTGACTGACTATCAGCCTATTAAGACTACATGTTAACTCCCAGTTGCTAAAAACATTTCCAGACGGTCGCTCTGCTCTAATAAAATCCTGATTTTTATAACCACAGCATCATCTGACAAAATCAGACAATGTATGTGCAGTGAATTCAGATATTCTTACATGTATGATGCTCTCCCACAGAGAAAGTCAGAAGCAGCAGAATGTTATGAAACATATACTCACACAGTCCAGAGTTATTGACTCTTATTGGATCAGTAATGATAATCAAAACCTTTATTTTGCCCAAAGTTTTTCCAGTCCGCTTATGCTCTCTCTTTCCCGCCCCACATATCCTCAGAGCTGTCCGAGAAGGCCAAGAGAGATTTGATGGAGTTTGAGGAACAAGAACGGCAGAAGAGACAAAACCGTTACGGAGGCGGAGGCGGGGGCAGAGGCAGAGGAGGAATGCGAGGAGGCAGAGGAAGAGGAGGTTTCCCTGCATTCGGAATGGCAGATTTCGGAGGAGGAAAAAGAGGAAGAATGCATAACCAGATGCCCCCATTGATGGGAAACATGAGCATGCAGGTAAAGTTTTCTGCAGTCTTCAGCCTTATCAACTTAAATGGGGTTATGTGTGTGTGTCAGTACTAAACCACTTCTCTTGAACGTGGCAGAAGAGAACATCAGGGCTTCACTGGATAAGAAGATTTGAAATATTTCGTCATCACAAATTTCCGTTTTTCACTTTCTTTAGATTTGATCACAGAAATAGTTTGACAGTTTTTTTCAAGGCTTCGTTTGTATAATAGCATAGAAACTAATGTATTCTACATTAATAGAGCATCACTCGCTTTCATACCATATATAAAAGATTGCACATACAAAGATGTTTGAACTTTTTTAGCTCAACCTGAGCTTCTTAATGCTGTGGAAATGCCACAGATTGTGAATGCTTAAGATTTAAATCAGAGTTGGATTCATAATATTGTATTCATTATTGAGCACAAAAGAATATAACTTTGTTGTCTTTCTGTAAATTTGTAGCCCAAGGCCACAGGTAACAAAGCAAAGTATCAACTGAGTGTTTTTCCAGTCGCTCACAGCTGGAGCGAACCCCCAGGGTTAAAGTAGTTCTTCCCAAGGCCACATGACATTTAACTCCAGCTCTGGTTTATTTTTGGTTGCATTAATTAATGATAATTAGCTGTAAAATTCAAAACAAAACTCTAACATTGAAGATGAAATTTTAATGGCATGTGGATGACTGTCCAACACCACAACCATTCAGTTTTCTGCAGTTAATGAGTTTGTGCTTTTTGCAACATACTCTGGTTGTCAGGTTGCCCATTTGGCTAATTTGGTCACTGCTATGTTTGTTTGTTTTGTTTGTTTGGCCAATTATCAGGGACCAGTTTGAGACAGACTAGCTTCAGACTAACTTTTTTTGTTGTTGTTGTGCAATGGCAGCACGGGTGTGTTAGATTTATGATTTTAGATGCACCAACATTTTTTTATGGTGACTTTGGTTGATGCTCAAACAATAAAAGAGCTGTTAACATTCATGCCTTGGCCACTTTCTTTATAATGGATGCAAAGCATCATCTACCTAAGACACACTAGCTGAGTTTGGCAGTCACTCCAAAATACGGTGTATTCCAGTCTAGGCTGGAGCTTTGAGAGTCATGTGTGACGGAAGCATAGTATTTGTCTATTTAAGAGGTAAAAAGTCTTTCAATACTTCTCTTCATCTTGAGCTACCGATGGCAAGTACTTCCAGTTTACCAGTAGCTGCTAGCATGTATGTTAGTTAGCCCCAACCCTTTTACAATATAAACAAATACAGAGATAAACCTACAAGTTGAAGTTTCCTAAGGACACTCAACAATGCAGAAGAATCTTCAAGTCAGAGGTGAAGCCCCGCCCTTGTCTCTGAGCAGCTCTGCTATTCTTCTTCTTCTTTAAGCGTGAACTACTGTTGCAACTAAGGAAGAAATCAAGTGGGATTCCACAGGTTTTCAGTCATACGTGCAACCAAATTGCTCGACATTTATCAGTCTGTATATCCTTGGTTGAGATATTTCATTGCTGGCACCCAAACTGAAAGCTAATGTTGGTTTTTGTTTCCGCTTATTTATTGCTCGAGCTCTCTTTAAATATATTTCGTAATCAAGGTTGCTTTCTTTTGTACAATTTCTGAAGTGGACACAAATACTCTAAAACTTTAGAGTAGACTTGAGCAGACTTGCTGTTTTGCAACTTCACTTTTGCAGATAAATTGAATTGGTGCGTCTTCACAGGGCTTTAAGCGGTGATGTCAGAAACATCCACAGAAAAATGTGTTTTGACAAGCATTTTTTTTAAATTTATTTTTTCCCCAATTAACAGCCATCCTCCAGAATGCTGCCGCCTCCTCATCAGCAGCAACAGCAGTCCCATCAGCACCACCCTTCACGTCCAAGAGGACTTCCTCCCTTCCAGGAGCATGGTCGCCCCATTCCCCAGCAGCCTCTTCAGCCCCTCATCCCCCCTCACATGGCTCATCGCTCTCCGCCACTGCGGCCCCAGATGGAGCCACCGCCACGAATGATGAGCCCCCCGCCACCCAACTTCCCTCAGCACCACCAGCAGCAGTCCATGCAGCCAAAAAACATCCACATTAACCCCCACTTTAGAGGGCCTGCACATTCCTCTGTACAAGGTAGGCTAATCCAGCGTTAACACAGGGCTTTTAGTCTTTTAGTCAGTTTTTTATTTGACGTAATTAAAAAAAAAATTATTTTTGCTTCCAGGGATTTACCTCCATAGTTCAGCCATCTGTCCATTAGCAAGGAGACATATTGGGTTAATACAGGTTTCCTTATTAAAAGACAAAAATATCATCAACTGCAAAGATTTATTATGAGGGAAAAATTGTGCTTGTCCCTAGAAATTCTTCTTCAAAATTGCTACCAAAGACTTAGTAGATTCACTAAATTTCACTGCAGATATAGAACTGATAAAAGAAATGTATTATTTCCATCAAAAATCCAGAGATTGTTTGTGTTTCTTAAGTTTGTCATTTGGGCATGTAAATCAAGCGGTTATCCACAAGCTGTGTCCTTAGAATACAATGAGGCTGTGAGGTTGTTCTTCCTCTCTCCAAACAGTCACATGTGCCGTGCATGAATAAGCACAAGTACAAACAATAAATGATTTAATTTGAAAGATAAGTATCTCTAACAAGCCTAATTCTTAGTCACCAAAAGTCATGCAGTGATACTTTTTCACAAAGGAAGCCTGTTTGTTTGTGGCTCTTCTGGCTGGCACTTATCCTTCCTTTCTCCTGAAAGGTGTCTGGATTAGAATGTTATTTGTTGTTCGGTTGAATGACAGCTGAAAAGTTCTCTCTGCTCGTAATGGGTTTTCCTCTCAATTTCTCATCACCATTTCATTCTGCCAGCTTGGTTATCTGTCCGGGCCAAGATTGAAATTTTGTTAACAAAATTTGGGTTTTGCTCCCCAGAGAAAGATGTGTTGTGGAACATCGGGGATTGCCTGTGGTTAGGAGTGTTGGTGTGCATTCATGCATGCCGTTGTGCATCTTTGGTATTTATTCACACATTCATTTGTAAGAGTCGGGGATAAGACTCTAGTTGAATGTTTACCAGTTGTAGCTGCTGACATGCAGTCTTCAGTTTGCTTTGTTATTATTCAGAAAACCAGCGATATGAAAATCAAGTTTACTAAATTGCATTGTGTCACATGTTGCGAAACAGCAGATGTCTTTTTCGCTTTTTAACAAATTACTCTCAAGTATTTAATATTCGCTTGAGCTCCCTGCTCTGTACCTAGCAGTATGAAAATGTAATGGCAACTCTGAGCTGAAATTTAACATGTATGTGTGACTAAGAGCCTTCAGCCTGGAGATATCTCTTCCTCTACAATCACACCCTGTCTCTGCCTGCTGCCTCTCATTTTCATTTTCTTCCCCTCTCCCCTCCCCCCTCCTTTTGCTCTCTGTTCCTGCCCCTCTCTCTCTCATTGCAGTGCCCTTGATGCCTCCTGCTCAGAGCCAGCCCAGACCTGCTGTGGGTCCTCAGAGGTTCCCTGTGAGTAGCAGCTGCTCCTCTACCTCCCTTTCGCCTCAATTTCTCTGCCTTTACACGGTCAGCGTCCCTTCTTTTTATGAGGGCAGTATCGCTACTTCAATTTGACTGTCTGCACTGGCCAAATACTGTAAAAGCAAATCTGTAAACACTGATATGACTCTGGCCACACAACTGGAAATGCATGATAGAAGCTTTAGGCGGCAGACTTTTGGCGGCTCAGGCTGCAGTGACGGGACTTACTTAGCAGCTCTTCATGGATGGTCTGGGGCTCAGACTAGCCAGCCTGGCACATAATGGAATTGTGAATACAGGATATGCTGCCAGTTAAAAGTCGCTTTCCTCAATTTTGTGTCCGAAAGGCATAAACCTTTTCTGAACGCTATCAGAATTAGTAAAACATAAAGTGGTGGCGGTGCAAGGGCCTGTATAAATATGTATATACATATGATTTTCAAAATTTCTGTGTTGAGGGGAACTGACTCACTCGGAAGTCAACCACGTTAAGTCACTCCATCTTTCTAGTGAATGTTTTCTGGGCATCAGGTGGTGATGCTGACTGACGTCTTTCTGGGAAGTGCATTTTTAATGGATTTATGCAAATTAGCCGTTAGAAAATAGCTACAGCCATTTGCATCCATGTGGTTGGACCAATGAGCCAGACTATTTGCTGGAATCGGTCTTTATTAAAAAACAAACAAATCTATATGTATTGTTTCCGTTTTTTTCCCAACATGCACTGTCAGTATCCTGCTATTCCTGTTCCCTGAAGTATGCAGTCATGCTAGGATCAGGCTGAATACATGAGCCGGGTAGCAAGAAGCAGTTTTGGCTCCTATCACACAGTAAAAGGTGGGGTGAAAAGGGTTTGCAGACAACTGGGCGGATGAAAAGCATTGTGTTGGATTCCCCAGCTGTCAGTCATATTTAGGCTGGTGTTGCCAAGGACACAATTTGAAATGCAGGTGACATACCAGCCGTCAACTTTCCATTTATCAGTGGGCACCTGATTACTCATGATTATCATACATTATCATCCCATCAAATTTAATTGTTTAAAGGCCAAACGAATGAGGGGTCATAGCCTCCAGTATTACTGCATTAAATTTTTGCTGGTGGAGACTGCTTTTGAAATATTAATTTCATTGCCAATTAAAGTCATTATCAGGAATAATTTATTCTGATCACAACCTTTTTTTTTGCTACAACAGAAAAACTGCTTCTAATGATTATTTTTGATTGTTTGCAGCTCATTCTCAATAAAATGACTGATTCATGAAATAATGAACAAACTGTAAAACACACCTTTTAAAGGTTAAATGGCCAGTTTTTATTTTTGTAGAAATTGTAAAAGTAGACGGACTTACTCTTGTTTCCATTATTTTTTATTTACTTAAAGGGTACTTAAATCAGTTTTGAAGACGTTGCCAAACAAGGCTGCAGCATAGAAATGATCCAATTAACCTGCATCACAATCTGTTGGATATGCAGTCTTGGCTTGTTGCCGCCGGTGACCAAGCAGGGTTGGTGTCACCCAAAGCCGGTGGACAGGGAAGGGGCTCACTGAAGCAATGTGTGAGGAAGCGTTAATGAGGCAAGAGAGTCGTGGTATGTGTTAAGGCTAAAAACAAATCATGGCCAACCAACTAATCTTCCTGGCACGCTGCTTTCCAATGATTGTTCGCTAAGAGTCTCAGTTGCAGTTATTATTTCATTTATTGGCCAACTATCCTTCATCATGGTTGACTAGACGATAAGACCATAAAACAAGTTGGGAGAAATATGACCCCCTTTAAGCCCCTTTACATGCAGTCATTATGAGAGCTTGTGGTGTTACACAAGTGCAAGGGCCATGACCTCGTTGGGTGGCTAATTTCAGTACAACACTGCAATAAACAGTTGTATAGATGTTTTGGTCATTATTAAAGAAAATTAATAATAATTCAAACTTAAGATACATTTCTTACAAGATGCACTTACAAGGGTCAGACTTAGACATTCAGAGTGCTTGTTTTGTCTAATAGTCAGAAACCTAAAGATATTCAGTCCAGTATCGATGAAGAAAAGCAATAAATGTTACCATTTAATTTAGCACGTCATCAGTTATACAAACGTTTGTAGATTCATCTTCTGCGATTCAGAGGAATTCTCATTCAACGTGGTCCTCTTTTCTTTGTACTTTCATGTACCTTTGTAATCATCTTTATTCTCCTTTTTATATTTAAACAAAAATACCTCTTTAATGACATTTTCTATCTTTAATTCTTGATCGTTCACGGGCGAGGTGCTATTACTTGTACTGGCAAAGATGTTGCCGTGAAATCCAGAAACAAAACCTCTTTTTAAACTATAGTTTCTATTTTTCATTAAGCACTTTAACATCTGGCCTTTTACCATTCTATTTGTCTACGCTCTCAGTTTTGAGCTGTCACGGCATCAATTAGATATTGAGCAGCCACCACACTGTTTTATCAAGGATTAGAAGTGAGAGGATGAGCTGTGTTATTTGAGGGGTATTATATGGACACCAGAGTCCTCATTGTGCAAACCTGGCTGCATGACCTTTTAGAGCGGTATGATTGTGCCCCCATTGTGATCCCCTGTCTTTGTAAGCCTCTTTGATTAACTTAATGTTAAGCAAGTTTTTGGGACTTTGGCCTTCTAGCTTTCTAACACCTCTTCTCTCTAAATACCTCCACGCAGCTGTGGAATAAAGATGGATTAAGCCTTGATAGCATCTTAAGTAATTTACAATAGGCTTGAAGGAGGCAAGCAGCCCATTTGTGGAAGTGCCACGTGTTGAATAGCAGGTTAATTTTTCAACAGAGTTGGCTGTTTAAAAGAATAAAGGAGACAGTTACGGAGGGATTCGAATTCCAAGGAGGGATTAAATGGTTGTTATCGAGTTTTCTTAGGTAGATTGATTGGGAATTGTGTGCATGTGATGTGTAGAAAGCTGTCGAACATACGAAATGGTTGAAACAAAGATGAGGGCACTCATGCCCTCCTGAAATACCCTTTCCTTGTTAGAGACCGGCTTTTAGAAGGTTTTATCTACGGGGCCTAAAGTAGCGTTAATGCGGGTTTGCTCATGAATTCATGCTGAAGGATGTCTTTGATATTGGCATGCATATTGATGTTTACAACTCAAGATTCTACATCTATTTAATGACCCCGGCACTTCAATTACAAGTGCAAGTACATTTTTTATTAGTTTAATTTGCCAGTGATTATTGAGTTTCCAGAATGGCCTATAATTCATGCGTTTTGTGCTTTTTCAGGGACCGGGAGACTTCCAGCAGCACATGCCAGGTAATTTTGGTCAGCCTCAGCGGCCCCCTCATCACATGGAGCCCATGAGGAACCAGCCACCTCAAGGCCCCCAGGACAGAGAGCCGCTGTTTATGGGAGGTGAGTCTCACATCCAGCCTTGACGAGGGTTACAAAGCACTCTTAGCATATTTAACCCTATTCATCACCTCTAGCGCTATACCTAGAGGGTATGCTTCTAGCTCTCTGCTGCTGCTCTATTAGCAGAACTCATGTTATATGCATGTGTGTATACATACATCTGAATGAACCTTGGAAATGGCATTAAACATACATATTTATGATTTTTCATTCATATTGTTGATGCAGAATTAAAAGCATAACTGCTTGTTTACCCTTACACCTTGATAAAGTTGTCTGTTTTAGTTTCCCTTGCCTTAACACTACACCTGTGATATTACAGGTTCTCAAGTTAGCTCTTAAGGGAAAAAACAACTGACATGTCTGCTATGTTGTTGTTATTTGGTCTTCCTTGTGTGGGCACAGAGTGTGCAGATTCAACCCGGTTTCCAGGGCAGCACATGTTTGATCACCAGGGCCCCAACCCTCTGATGAACAGCAGCAACAACCTCCACCAGCAGCAGCTGTCTGGTCAGGGCCACATGGGCTTCGGCCCACCAGGACCACCCTTCAACCACCCTGGCCAGGGCCCACTAGGACTTTTTCAGAGAGAACCCCCAAGACCCAACCTCCCTCCCCACCAAGGTCACCAGGGGATGGTGAACATGAATCAACAAGGTGGCCCCCCCAACCAGCCCAGGCCTTTCATGGGCCCTCGTCAGCCATTTGGCCAGCAGGGGAACCTTTTCCCCCCTCCACAAGTTCAGTTTGGGATGCAGGTACGACTAAGAGTAAGTGATTTTATTCACTAATACATGTTTGTGTTGCTATGTCATCCAACAGTTGCAACTCTGCTTCTCTTATTCTTCCTTTATTATCCCTTGCATTTTATTGATAAATATGGATGTTTGATGTGATTAGTTGTCATATTCACAGCTACTTAAGCGTTGATTAAAAAGAGTCACGTTCATTTGGCACTGCTGCACTTGTCAAGAGACATAGACAAGAGCTCCCTCTAGTGATTGACTCACATTTGTACTACTACTGTGTGGTTATACGAGGACAAGGGTTAGGGGTTAGTCATGCAAAAATTGCCCCGTCTCAAGCTTTATTAGAATTCAAAAGAAACAATCTTCCTGGTGTTTTGATAAAAAATGAAATTGGACATGTACATTCTGCTTGTTTTCTCTGATATCACAGGGCTTAATGCACGGGCCTCCTGCCTCTCAGCTTCCACATCACGACCCACTGCCATCACATCCCATGCATCAGCAGCAGCAACACCATAGGCAAGAGCTACCCCATCATCATCATCATCATCAGCAGCAACAGATAAATCTCAGTGAGCCTCGCTCCATGATGCACCATGGTCAGAATCTTTTCCATCAACAGCAGGTGCATGGTAGCCCCAGGCAGATGACTCCCCGCCCTCAGAATCCTCAACAGCGCAACATGTCAAACAGACTGAGAATGGTGAGACATGAACAAACTAGCTAATCTGTTTTCCAGTTAAACCGATGTTATGTGGGTTTTCTGTTTTATCATTGTGTCATTTTAAATGCCAGCCATTATTCTGTTGTTGTGGTTTCTCAATGAACAAATCTCAGTTTGATGGAAAAGCATAACAGAGGGTTCATTAAATTCTCCTTGATTGTAAGTGGAGAATAAATGTTATTTTTTCCTCTCGTCAGAACACACCAGTCTCCAAACAAATGCAGCAGCGCAACAGCAACCTCCGGGAGCTCCCTGTAGCACCTGGTAACACGAACATGAACAGTGCCCGCCCAACCCCAGCCTCCCCCGCTGCCAACATCAAGCCTGTTGCCAAGACAACACAGGGGATGCGTCCTGGGCAGAACGCACAGCCGATGTCTGGTGCTGGCAGAGGAAGAGGCCAAGTTGCTGCAAAGACTGACTTCCAGCCTGGGAGAGCAGGCAGGACGGTGGTTCACAAGGAGGTCCCAAGCACACCGGCCACCACGACACCACAGGTCAGCATTTTGAGTTTTCTTCCTCCCTGGAACAAGGAGAGAATGCAAACAATTATTTTGCACAAATGTATTTATTGAATATTTCTAGGGGAAAAAATGGGTGTCAGGGATTCATTAAAAATGAAAGAGTCAAATAAGGTTTAGCTCATAATTCTACATTTGAAGCATTGCATTTTTGGTTTGAATAGGACCCTGTCATCATTAGCTTCACTTCCAGTATGTAAGCACTGGCAGTTGTATTTTCAGCTTGTATTTTGTGCAACAGGACCCCAATGAAGATGAGGAAACGAGGCAGTATCGCCTGAAGATTGAGGAGCAGAAGCGTCTAAGAGAGGAGATTCTAAAGAGGAAAGAGTTGCGACGGCAGATGCAGGCTGGTGTCAGAAAGAAAGAGCTGCTGGAAAGGCTTAATGCTCAGACAAACACACCAGGCCAAGGCCCAACTGCTGCACAGCCTCAGCCTCAGCCGGCACAACCAAATCCGCAAATGCAACAGCCTGTACAGCAACCACCACCACAGCAGCAGCCGGAACAAAAACTACAGACACAACAGCAGAGACAGATCCCTCAGAGAACACAACAGCCATTAAATCACACATTAAAGACTTCTAATCAGGGTAATACCATACCTCCTGGCAGCGCTGCACAGACCCAAACACCTCGTCCCAATGTCAAGACACGATTGCAGATGGTAAAAGGCAGCGCACAGCAGCAACAGGGCCCTGGCCCTGGCCCCGGCCCCAGCCCCAGCCCCGGGCCCGGCCCCGGCCCGGGTGCCGATCCTGAACAGCAGTGGAAGCAGCCCCAACAGAATCAGCAGCAGCCACAGCAACGAAGGAACAGTACTCTGCAGAGTGTAAACAGACCCGGCGCTCAGGTTCAAAATGTACAAGTTCCTCAAAAGAACATACCTGGGACTCCTTCAGTGGGCCAAGGCCAAGTTCAGACTCAAGGACCTAAACCCGGGGCTAAAAGAACTGTGATGCAGCGCGCCAAGAATTCTGGCGTCGAAGGCCAGCAGGTGCCACAAAAAGTCAGAGTCGTCAAAATTGCAGGACCGGTGAGCATATAATCCGATTTTTATCTGACACCTTCTTTTGTGTTCTGTTCTGACATTTATTTGATCCCCTTCTGCAGGTTTTACCCACAAGGGAAACTTCATAGCTTTCAAAGGAAATGCCATTGATTCCCCCCACTGTCTATTTTGTAATCTAGATGATATCTAACCTATGGGAATGACACAGTGATGTCTGTGTCATTTTGGCAAAATTGATCTGTTAAGAGTTTCTAAAGTTAAGCTTCAGGAGCTGATATTTAAGTTGCAATGTCTTCACGTACTTTTTACCTTTATAACAAAGAAAGGCTGGAGGCTTCGAAGACAGCGCTTTGACATTTATCTGTAGAGTTGGGGACACCTCATCACTGCTCTTAAAGGTTGATATCCTCTTTTCGGAGCAGATGAGCATTCCCTTAAAGATAGAGGGTAAAATAAGAGTCCAGAATTTCCACTGCTGGATATTTCCTACTCAGATGATAAGTTAGTGATTTGGTCTTAATTGCGCATTAATCTTTATTGAAAAACCACAAAGGCATGCATGTTAAACATTAATACTCGTCACAGATGAGACATGTTGGTGGAATGTGATAGTATTTAGAATAAGCTGCTTTCCCACTTCGTCCCAGAGGATAAAGCCACTGCGCCAAAATCGCATGCTGGCTGCAGATGAAGATAACTGGGTGTCAGTGTGTTAATGGAAACCTGTGCAGAGCTATCTGATTTACTGTATCATGTGGGGAAAAAATAAAAAAGTGGAGTTGGATGTGAAGTGGCGAGAAAGAGAAAGAAACAGCCAAGGCTCATGGCTGCAGTAAAAAGAAGATTCTCTCTTCATCATTGTGCTGTTGTCATAAATGAGAGCTTGACAATGTTATCTCCTCTCCTTTACCTCTTTCCCCCTGTCATCCCTCAGTTGCTTCTCTCCATCAAACCATCTCTCAGGTGCAAGGCAACAAAAGATGCCAATCCAAGCCCCTTGTAATTAATGTTTCTTGGTTGGAGATGGGGGTGGAGCGGGTGTAACATAATACCTGTGTAAGAAAGTTGCCACTTTTGAGGATTTGGATTTGTTTAGCTTAGGCACACCGATAAGAGGCAAATTATATTTTCATCAGGGATAATACAAAGCAGTGCAAAACACAAAAGCTTGGGAAGGGGGGGGGTGTATGTGCGAGGGGGGATGGGGTACACATCGAGCGGCTGTCGTTCCAGTGTAATGCAGCTTAGCATTTGATGGGTGCAATCAGGAACTGTGATTTCTATAGAAGGGATTAATCCATTTACTCTCAGCTGGGGACAGGTCAGAGATAGCGCCTCTTTTCTTCCCATGTATTGATCTGTCACATCTTTCTGCAGAGTCGGGGAAGAGACGACCTTCAATTCCTCCCTGCATGTCAACAGAGTTGAGCTGTGACTTTATTTGATAATGAGACCATCACCTTGTTCGGTTGATCTTTATTCTTCGCTGCCTCTCTGATAGAAATCCAGTTCCGGTGCTTGCTGATTTTCAGTTTGCCTTGTGGAGAGTTTTGCACATCTCCCTGTCGCCCATAAAAACTTTGCCCAAGTGATTAATGTGAACATGACTTTGTGACGCTTGCAAACAGAGATAAAGGCGTGAGGTTTGTTTGAGATACTAATTCATCGTCTTCCAATTTTCCCATCCAGAGTGGAAAGGGGCCTGAGGCCACCAGCAGCCCAGTGCAGCAGCAAGGTAACTGGCAATCATCTCCACTCAGCCAGGGTGTTCAAAGGAAGGTTACAATGATGGGACAGCAGCAACAGACACCAGGTGGAACACCGCAAGCTAGCTGCGGGGGCGTGGCCAACCCACAGCAAAGCAGGGTATGTCATAAATAACATCTTTGTTATTGTTTTTACACCAAAAGCAGCGTCTTTAAAGAGGCTTTTTAAATGAGGTACATCCGCTAAAACAAGCCGGTTAAATCTTTTCTCATTCTCAGAGGTAGTGTGTTCACCATCAGTGCTACGATATACTCACATAACTGAAGTTAAGTCCAGTAAATGCAACTACCATCCAGGGAGGAAGTCTTTAAGTTGAAGGGTTGGTATTATGTCATATATCTCGCCGTTGAGCACAACTTTCTATGATAATTAGGATAGTTTATTTTGACCGGTGTTGTTGCTGCCTGTTTCAGAGCCTCCATGTGAGACATTATGATTGTTAAATGTGTTTCTTAAAAGGAACACTGAGCTGTGCCCACTCTTGTTCGCTGATTACTGCGCCCTCATTGAAAATGAATGTGTGCGCCCAAGTGTTGTGTTCCTGAAAATGGCAATTTGGGATCAGAGTTGCTGAATAACTACGACTGCTGAAGAGTTACTTGACACAGGAGCGAATGCGGGCTAAACATTTAATCATTGCAGTCAAAGGTCAGTGATGGCAGAGCATCTGCTGTAATAGAAGCCAAAATGTCTCCTGTAAAGTTGCCTGACCCTGGCGTTCAGTAGATGTACCAATGGAGCAGTAGCTGCAGTAAGACAGGTGCAGGAGTATCGACAAGCTGAAAACAGTGTAACACGGGGCAACACAAGGTCCCCTGGCCTCTCTGCACGCCTGTCACCACAAGGCTCCTGTCACAGATACTATACTCACTGATGCTGACAGCGTAAGGCAGCCACCACTTCACTTGTATGGCTCCTCTCCCTTTATGCTCCCCCACCCCCAACACGCATAACCATATTCCCACTACCTCCTCTTCTCAATTTTTCAGTCTCTCCCTCCTCCTTTTGCTCTGCGGCTGGGGAAACATACCTCTCACTCACAAGCGCGTATGAAGATATGTCATGTGACATGCATCATCTTCAGACATTGACAAAAAAAATATGATGAGTCAATCGTGTGGAAGTCTGAGAGACATGGCTGTTTTTGTGTGTGTGTGTGTGTGTGTGTGTGTGAAAGCTCTCCACGTGGCTGAACGCGTCTGCATCCTCGTTAAAGCAGGAAAAGGTTCAGCCTGTGCTTTCCCAGTTTTTCTGTGAAGCGTTGGTCACGTTTTGTCTTCATGAGGGGACTTTTTCTCACGCCTGCTGCCGGTGTAGGTCGTCGTTTCGGGCCGGGGCCGAGGCAGAGGCGCCGCTCAGGTGGGTCGAGGTCGTCCAATGGCCACCAGACAGAGCCCCAGAGCTGCTGAGAGCCCAGGCTGCACCGTGTCCATAGAGGGCCTCTCCTCGTCCACGACTGACTTTCAGCTGAAGAACCTTCTCAGGTCCATCGGCCCCATAGAGGTAGGCAACAAATACCGCCCTCTTTCACAAACTCAATATATTGATTTTATTTCAATATGCGTAATAGACTTTATTTTAAAAAGTTTTTATTCAACAAAATTCGCGCCTGTCGCTCAGCTGAAGTTTCTGCTTTTTTTTATTATTATAAAAGATTCTTTCCTCAGGCTGAATACTTAAAAAAATGAATATTTACTTGCACTCAGCATTATGGAAATAATGACCTTTTCTTATAGCTGGTATCATAGCGCCCTCTGTTGAGGGGATTTGGTATTGTAGATTGAAAAAGTGAATTAATTATTCCCTTTCTCCTCACCACCCCCGCTCCCTCTTGTGGATGAGATGTGCATTCACTTTGTCCTCTTCCCTTTCTGTCTACTGCAGATGTTCAAAATGTTACCCCAGCAGAGGAAAGCAATTGCCAAATTTTCCACTCCTCAACATGCAGCGAGTTTCCAAATGAGCTTCCATAGGTAATCCTCATTCCACCCTCTTTTTGTTTTTATTTTAGAACCATGACAGTTTAACTAATTACACACATGTTAGACCAGTTAGCTATTGTGCAGTGTCAGCATAAGTATTTGAGCCCGGAGTGGTAAAACAACATCATTATCACCATTACCACACAGGCACATGATTGATTTATCCCACATTGATGTGTCACTGATTGACGGATGAGGAGCCCAACAGAGCCAGGGGAAGGATTCTGTTACAAGAAGCCGCTTTTTCCTGACGTGGGAGTCTCTCGTGTGTGGCTCCACCTTCTTTTAGGATTATTACTTCACCTCTTTGGGGTCATCGTTCGTCTCTGCACAGAGTTCATCGTTCGTCTCCCACCGGCGCGGACCAGTGGACACAAAGACATTAGCTGCGTGCATGCATGTGTTTAACTTAGCCCGCCGAGTGGCTGTAGCTGTAAAATGGCACTGAGAAGACACCGGACAGTGGATCCGTCTTTGATGTAGTTTGTGGAGAATTCCCTTTTTTTTTTTCTTTTTTTTTTTTTGTGCTATTTGTTTAATTTTTTGCATCTTACGTGGACACTTAAGTAGAACTTATCATGGTATAATGGTTGCTCCCCTCTTCGGTGACTCAGTAACGAAAAGAAAAGGACTCGTTGCATTTCAGAGGAGGCCGCTTGGTAATGTCTTTTAGGTTTTATTTGTGGTTTCTCATGCAGGGGATGGTCGCGGCAGTAAGTGGTCAGCCTGTCCGTTTGGGCTCTTTCCTCGCAGTGTTTCTCCGGCTCTGTAGATGGCAGCATTTTATCACAAAAGGTGCTTTCTTATTTGAACTCGAGCCTGCTGTCAGGTGGGGTCCCCACAGTCGTTTTTTCTTTTTTTTCCTTCTTTTTTTGGGTCAATGACACTACCTGGTGGGACACAAAGGTAGCCTGGGTGTGAGGATTTAACATTTAACAGCAGTGACACTAAACAAACCTTTATTGTTCTAAATTCCCTGTAGTTTGGAGAGTTTCTAAAGGCTTTGTAGAGTTGTGGTTCTGTGAGATGTTGGTGCTCCTCCCCGGATCCAAAGATCATCTGTTTGGGCTTCAGCTGTTGCTCTTTGTTCAGAATATTTTTCGCTCTTTTAACTGTTAACTTTATTTCTAAGTCTGCCGTGTCTGTTTGATATGTTTTAGTTGTACGTCTGATTATGGATGAGTTGTATTTGGGAGTGTTTCTGTAGAGATTTTTTTTAATGCGTTACTTGTATATTGTTGAGGAAATGTCATATTCGGTAAGTTGGGAAGCATTTCTGTCCGTGGCAGTAGGAAGACACATTTCTGCGAGGTTCTGCTGAGACACATTGCTTTTCCTCTCCTTGGAATTGGAATAATTGATCCTTCACCTGATAATTTGGTGCCTTTTATAACTGAGCTGGTTGGAGTTCCTTAGAAAAAAGCGTTTTTGAATAATTCTCATTGAGGATTTGCTTGAAAAGAAGTGATTTATGGGAAAACTTTGCCCTTTAAATTGGATTAAACTGCTGGGATGTTTTTTTTTTTCCCAAATATACCGATTTCTAATCATCACAAAGAGGATTAGACATCTTTGAGAACACGTTTGAGAAATGGAGCGGCTGGACTTGTCCATCACCGAACACGTCATTTGATCCTTATTTCCCCTGGTTTTTCAGAACTCTGCATCAATGGAAACCTGCTTTTCCAAATACTCTCTGCTGCCGAATTCCAATTTGATTCCACGATCCTCTTCTTCTTATAAAATCTGTTAATCGGGCTCATCGGTTCGGCTCATTTTGCGTTTTCCTTTCATCTCTCTTTCCACTTCGGTTTAGTTTCTTCTCGGTTTGAACTGTAATTATCCGAATGCTCGTTCCGATATCCACGTCGACGACAAGTGAAGCACTGACGGAAGAAGTTGAAGGGGGGGGGCAACCATCATCTATGTAGCGATCATGTACATAAGTAGATATCTACCTGTTGAATTTTCCTTTTTCTTTGTTATTCATGTTGTATCAAGTTAAACATTTTTATATGTAAGGATATACGCCGATGTGTCCAGACATAGATCCTTTTACGATTGGTTTGTTTCCATTTTAGAGCCCAAATGACAAATGACTGGAACACATTTCTGTTTATAAGATATTTGGCAAAAAAAAAAAAAAAAAAAAACGATTTCAAGGGAAAACAAGAAAAATAATAAAAACATGGCCAATATACCGTGAAACATGCAGGTATGTGAAGCCGGTTAAACTTTAGTCCAAAGATGTGTGGTTGTGTGTGATGTCCATGTGTCTGGTGCCTTTATGATGAAGTATCTTTATCTTTATTTGTGCCACGTTTCAACCATTTGTACCTTACGGAATTTGTAAGTTATCGGGTATTCACTTGGCATTATATTTTATACATTTATATATATTTATACTTTTCAGAAATTTGAGCTACTTCAGAATGGAGCTGCTTTTTTAAAAGAAATCTAGATTTTTCATAGGTTTAAAGATGATAGTAGTAATGTGGAAACGCTACCTCACAACTAAAGGGGAATGTCACTGAATTTTGGCACTGAATTCATTTGGTTTTCAGTGAGAAGTGACAGACATTTCGGCCCGGCCACTTTTAACTGTGATGACAACCTCGTGTGCAGTCCTCATGAAATATATGGAAGCCCGCCGTAACAGCTCCTAAATGTTACTGGGCTTCACTTTTTTTTTGTTTGTTTTTTGGGCTAAGAATACTAGAAAAAACCTGGAGGATTACATTCAAAACTATTTACGGTGCTTTCATTAAATCTACCTCGTGCTGCTCATTTGGGTGACATCACAGATTAAGTTCCTGATTTATTTATTTCATTTTGTTTCAACAATTTCAGCAAAAGCGTTGACATTCCCAAGTACTTGTTTGCCGCTGTCTCTGTGCGAATCACACCTAAATTTAGTGGTATTTCCCCTTAAATTAGCCGTTATTTTAAGTAAGTCCAGAGTTTGCACAAATGGGACTGTTGCCAGTAAAGTCTCAGAAAGGAGCAGGGTGTCTGAAAAATGTCCCCGAAAACTCCTCCTCCTCCTTGTAAAAGCCTGAGGTTTGCGTGGTTTTAAGTTTTTCTTTTTGTATGTTGCACAGTTGTGTCTAAGCTGACCTCTTTATGTCCTCTCCCCCTCTGTTTTTGAGTTGTTGAGCTGTGGTGTATCTGTGTACTGACTTTGTGTATTTACTGTCTTTGATGTCGTGGGCGACACTTGAGGTTCAGCGCTTTGGTAAATCCTGTGGATTTGAAAGTGGGGGGGGCAAAAGAAACAGAGTATGGTCTATGCCAGTCGTAGCGACAGTGTTATAAGACAGTGTCTTGTAATGAGCCAACAGATTCATGTTGAATCTATTTGTACTTTAAATTGAAGAATCATTCACACGTGTATGCTGTGAATCTTAAAATATGTTGAGGTAATCTTAGAACAATTAGGCCTCCTGGCTGCAGCAGCCAGTTTATCAGCCCATAGATGACCAGCGGGACTGTCTGTTCTCCTCATTATGGCTGCTGATAATAGATCTTATAGTGTTAACACTATCTTCAGGTCAAAGATGCAACAGGGTTGGGTTTTATGCAACACTAACAACTTCTTCTATTATCAGGTCCATTTGGCGCTTTAAGGACTCAGCGGTTTTGCTGCTTGGCTTGAATAATAAGATAACGATGTTCTGTTTTTCCAGGTCAACCGGCGAGGATGCAAACTGAAGCTTTTTAAGCGACCATATCAAGGGTTTAGCATGTTTTCTTAAACCAGCAAAGTGCGCCCTCAGCGGGCCGCGATTTGCTCGACCAGTGTTATACGCATCGTACATTTCTAGTTCTGACCAAAGCGTTTGCCTGTTGATGAAACTCAGTTTATCCTCTAACAGCTATTTGGCTTTTTGGTAAAGGTCCTCTTAACTGTTTCATGAGGAATTGAGTGGATTGTTAGGAGGTGATTGAAATCAGCGAAGGGCAGCTACCAAATTACACAAAAGCAACCAGCCAAGTCTGCCGAAAGTTGCTAGTGGTTAACTTTTAACCTCGACTTTGGAGGTTGAGTTCTGCTCAACTTCCAAGCAGCTTCAGGATGGTGTCACCTTCTTATTTGTTTTGTTTTTCTCCTTTTTTCAGACTCGCCCTGCAGTGTAATCCCGTAAAAGCGCTTAAAACAGTCATTTTTGTGAAATGAGATGCGCCTAATGCAGAAATAGTCAGGCAGAAGTCCTGAAAGTAGAACGCCACAGCTGCGTGTTGGCGTTAGGAAAAGCATGCGTAACAACTGGTATGGTCCAGCGCTGCGCCCGTTTGGACTTTCAGCTGCACAGATGCGTTCTGCACAGCAGCAGAATGACGCCTGGGATTAACTGGTTCATTTTTTCCCTACAGGTTGCCGCTGGACGGAGAGAAGCCGAGCGATATCTGTATCCCCCTTTTCTGTCTCATGAACGTAACTTTTAAGGTTTCTTTTCAGCTCGGCGGCGTCCAGCCCCCAGAAAAGAGGCTTTCACTTGACCTTACTTCTCTTCCCTAACAGCTGCTGCCTTCACTGTTCTCCCAGCTTACCGTACATAAGTTTGACATTTGCTCGTCTTTTCCTCGGTGCTGCTGTTGTTAGATGAACTTCTGTATCGAGCAGGGTGGCCTGCCTGGATTACCATTGTTTGTTAGCCCAGTGGATGGAGGTTCTCCATCTCTGTGACGACAGCCGGGGGGGTCACAGAGCAGACACATAACTCTAACGCAAAAGCCGTTTTATGGCTTTCTCTTCACCGAAGTACATCCCAGCTTCTTCCATTCATTGTATGGGTCGGATTTTGAAAAGGACACTACTGTGGCTGCCGGTGTCGAGTTGTATGATGCACCAAATAGTGACTGCAAATCCACCCTGTTGACTTTTGACTGAAACTGTTTACGAGGCATCTTGTGTGTTTTTCAACCCTCACTCTGATGTATCGCAGAAGAATCCTCTTCTTTTTGTGTGTTGCACTTTTCTGACAGGCTTGTGCGAGTTGTGCTGATGCTGTAAACTCAGATTTCTCTCCACTGATGTCAAAACGTTTAAGATGTGAACTATTGCACAAATGAAATGTATTATGTTTGAGTAAAAAAAAAAAAAAAATGAAACCGATGGAAAATAAACTTCTTTTAATGCACATGGTAACATTTGTGTTTTAATTTGTTTGACTTTGTGCTGCTCACACTAAAAACTGCTGTTCAAAACAAGACAAAGGACATGAACAGACTGAAATTAGTCTCATTGTAGCCCCCCCACAACACTTAGAACAAACAGTAAGAATAAACAAGTGTTTGCCTGTTCCTCTTTTTTCACCTTTTACAGGGAGATGGTGATTTTCCTTTTATGAATCTCTTGAGTGTGTAGTCTGAAGCTTTTTGGGAGAAATTAAGATTTGATCAACAAAAGCTTTTATTTGAAAAGCCCCGGCACACAAACCCTTATATGCACAAAGATTTGCATAATGCTCTGTAAACCCACAATTAACTCAAAACACTGGAGTCACTCAGCAAACAACATAACTAAGACTGTTGAAACTCTTACGGTTGATCGGGTTTTTTTCTTTTCCTTTTTTCATGGCATTGGTAAGAGGCTAAAGCGGAGATTTTTGAATATGGAGTATATGATGAGTAAATGAGGGGGGGACTGGGAGAAATACCTAAAATATCAGCAGATTCAGATAACGTTGTCTCAGTTGTCAAACCTGGGCGTTTGTATCCGCTTCTATTACTCAAGACCTGTCAGTATTTCAGCTTTTCGCTGTGAGATCATCTCACAAATCTCTTCATTTCTAATCGACCTGTCCTGCAAAGCTCAGCCGTCTCCTTCAGATAAGTGATGATGAATATGTACTGGTGTGTTGAGGACCTCGTAGGTTTTAATTTCCCTCCAACGTACCACCTGCAGGCTGCCCCACACGGTCAAATGCTTCCTGGACAGAACAAGCTCTGCCGTTTGCAGAGCTCCCTTAGAAACTGTGAGTTTTGTTTTCCAGAATGCCAGACTGTTCATGTTTGCAAATGTCAACATTTGTAAAAGCCGTTGTTGAGCTCCAGCAGACTGAGGGCCCCCAGAGGGATTAGAGGAGGCTCTGTTTACCTGCTCTGAGGAATGCTGCCCTGCACGGACGCTTTTGTATCTGACAGGGACCCAAGGTCACAGCGCTGGGAGAGATGGGCTGCTTTGTCCCTCCCTGAAGTTTCCACCTCACAATATCAACAGCAAAACACAATGTGGGAGAAGAAAATGGAATTCCTGCTCGTGTTGCAACAGTTCTCAGAAACTCAGTGGCCCCTTTTACCTGTGATAAGTGAGTTAAGCAAGACTGTTTATGATCCCTGTGTTTTCATTGTGGTCTTACTAAAAGTTCCCTTTATGACGTTTGTTTTCATTCATATTTAGACTATTTCTCCACATACATTCATTGTTTGCTGTTATAACAACCAAAATGGGAGGCACTACACGACTTTAAATCACCTAGTATTTCGTATCAAACTATAATTGATATGTGTGGCTCTTTTTTCCTCCAATAATTGAGTAAATTTTCGTGTCAAGTATTTAAAACAAGCTGTTTTACAGGATTTTTAAATTCGCAGTACCACCATTTATCCACAAGGTGTCGCACTCGTACCGAGTAATGACTTCCCGAGCACTCGGGAGACACCGACGTCGGAAATCAATTTGACAAAGATCTGCCCTCGAGAAGACAAACACACGGCACCGAAAGCTCACTATTAAGTGCTGAACGCACACTATAAGTCTCTATGAAAATACTGGAGGATTATGGCGATTTGCTCAGACTAACCGAGCTGTGATTTTGAACTACAGTCTTTATTTGACATGAAGTAGCAGACACCGCGAGGCAGACTCGGGGCCAACAAACACACTCCTGTTTAATTTGTCTGCAAGTTGGAAGTTATTTGCGGAGGGCAGACCTCGTTAAATGTGACACGGGGTCTCAACATTTCGCAAGCACGCAAAAGGCAGTTCAAAGCGCCATATCGTCCCATTTTTTGTGAACGCCACCAAATAGGGCGAAAAGTGTTTGCTAGCCCTCCCAGCAGGCCGAGCTAAATCAATTAGCACGTAAAACAGCTGTTTCGTGTTAACGGCAGCCACCCAAAACTCTCCCTCTGCTTGTCAGAAAAGGGTGACTGGGCCAAAGGTTAGATATCAGCACACACTTAGCTGATTTTTGTCATCATTTCACGAATTTAAGAGCGTGAATTTGGTTGAAAAGCATGCCCCAATGTGGCGTTTGCTGTGAAACTCGTTTAGACAAAGACAGGTAACAACTGCAAGTTTGAAGATTTTCTTTATCTCTTTTTGTAATAAACATATAAATAATAAACTCTAGACATTTTTTTTTCTTTTCTGACACATTGCCCTGTTATGAAAGTTAACTGGTATGGTCTGGCTATATAGACTATCCAAACTGTGCATCTGCCGCAGGTCATTTCTATAGAAAACTATTTCCCTATTACAAAATATGACAAAGAAAAATAACATTTTTAGTACATTTACAGGAGTTACTCATTAATTTATTCAACGAAACTGTCTCAGTACTACTTTAGCTGTTACTGAATTGTCAGAATCTGCATTTTGATATTTTTTCTCAGGAGAAAACGGGAGGAGGACCAAAAAAAAAAAAGAAATTACAAACACACACGCGCACATACGCACAGAAACGCACGGGGGTGGGGTGGGGGGGTAAATCAAAGCAGAGAATGCAGACATGAGGCAGAATATCTGTCCCTCTCCGACAACTTAAACCAACAGTTTACAAAATGATAACATTCTTAATAAACCAAGCAGTACAAGATGTTGCTTTCCAATACTTTCCCAGCTACTGTATTTAAATTAAAATATATTCTCATATCTTACACTATTTCAAATAACGAAATGTGATTCGGTAGCGATCTGTCAAAATCTAATTTACAATTCTGTGTATAAAAATATAATTTATGGATACCCCGCGAAGTTTGTTCTCCCCCAAAATATAACAGTCAGTTGCGCACATATATGCACATGTGAACATTACAGCCTGTCAAAGTCAGCTCCGGTCGACGTGATCTTCGTTCTCTTTGCGGTATTTTTGTTTTTGTTTGTTTTTTGTTTGTTTTGTTTGTTTTTGATTTTTTTAAATCTTTTTTTTTCTTTTTTTTTGCCTCTGAGATATACAAAAATAGATTATGCACAATGTGCTGCTCGCACCGTTTCAGAGTCCATTTGTGTGACAGCAGCAGAGTTCACATGAGAATAAATTATTCAAAGAAAAACTTTTTAAGGCTCCATTCATTCTTTGAAAGGGGACACATCATGGAAAAGTCACTGAAATAAATATCCCAACTCCGCTGGGGCCTTTGTCTTGTTTGTTCATTTTTCTTTTCTTTTTTTTTAAATCATTATCACTTTTTATTATCTTATATTTGAATCTACTGAATAGTTCACGTGTCCTACATTTCAGTCTCATTCTGCTCCTGTTGTGGAGGTTTCAACTCGAGTATACTGACATCCCGAGTGGATGGATCGAGTGGCTGTCCAAGAGCCATGTCCCCAGTTGATAAAGGATTTTGGAGTACCAGTGCACTCCGTCGTTCTGTGCACTGGCCTCAGGCTGAGAGCAGAAAAGGAACGAGGACACCCAGTGGGCGAGCCTGACAGGTGCCAGGGCCCAGTGCGCCAGGTCGTGGTCCTCTATCACTGCGTAACAGGACGCAAGGACCTGGTCCACTACCACGGTCCCCTGCGCGGTCACCGGCGCAAAGGAGCCCTCGTGCTTTTGCTTATAAATCCGTTTCACGCTCACAGGCACCAATCGACTTCGCTCGGCGTCAAACACGAACACCTTTTGCCCGGGTTGGACTTGGCTGGCGAAAACCGCCGACATCCGCGGCTCTGCCCGCTCCTCTGTGGAGTTGTCGCGGCCGATGAAGACGAGATGCGCGGCGGTGAGGGTCACTGTCTGGCCAGACTCGGTCTCGATCACGTAGAACATCCGCCTGGTCGTCGAGTCTCGATCCAAGAACATGATGAAGTCGGTGTAAGTCGGGTTTCCGTGCTCATCTGCTGCCAGGACCCTGTCGCCGGTTCGGAGGTCTTTAACCGCCTTCTTGGTTCCATCCTGAAGGGTGACCGTGGAGGAGCCCGGGAAGCACCCGCCTGACTTTGCTGCCACTGAGTTTTCTGTTGAAATAAGAGATTCTATTGAAGTTTTACTGGGAATAAACCGTTTCTGTACAAACCATGTCCAAGACACATAAAACACCCCAAAGCGATCATATTTGTTATATTGAAACACTATAGGTCTTTAAATGTAATATCCCAGGCGTTTGGATACATTAAATGTTAATAATTATTCAAAAGCCCATTCAAGAACCCTCTTTTTTTATTTGTTTTTCCGCGTTTTTCCTGCCTCTTAACATCTTGGTAGGCCACATGCATTTTGCATATTGATGCCAGTCGACTCCTTCGTGCCAGATGCGTATTGGCTTGGCCCACGTTGTCTGAGACGGGAAAACCTGAAAGCCCCGGCTCATCTATTCTTAATTAAAAAACCCAATAAAGAGCAGGCATTGTTATTCTAAATCAGCTTGTGGATCGAGCTACTCTCGGTAAAGAACACTTACGCCTTTCCCAGCTACTCTTCCCATATTTACTCAGGTGCAGAAACCTCCATGTGACAATTCACACAAATAGGCGACTCACAACTACTATTTACCCAGTGGAGCCACTTTTCCAAGCCTCTCGAGTTGTAGATTTGAATTTAAATGAGGGCCGGGACTCTTAAATGCTTTCTGTTGTGCAACATCAATGTTCCCCCCTCTGTCTACCACCTCTCCCAGCTTTGTTGTCAGTCTTGATGACAATAATTTTGGCCTTGGTGGAGCTCTTCACATACCAGTCTCCAGGATCACACTGTCCTGCACACTGAAAAAAAAGGGGGGGTCCTACTCAGAATTTGGGGCTTTTAATCTTCTTTTAAGATTCCCGAGCATGAAATAAGGTGACAACTGAAAACCAGATTTAGCCCGACCAATTCAACATTGTTCAGCCAAATCCTTTTGGTAAAGTCGCATGACCCCTAATGACACGTCGGCCAGGCCCATACTGTGATCTCAAAACGTGTGTGCGGAATGAGAAGTAAGGGATTTATCAATAAAGTCTGAGCAAAGAAAAGCGCCATGGTTCATCAATCGGTGTGTGGAGAAACCATACAACCATGATTAATTAAATGTTCAAGAAATGTTAAAAAAATAAAAAATCCAACAAAAAAAGGAGACTTAAAACGAACGCCTTATCAATCTCCTGACGAGTGACCGGATCAAATCATTCAAAAATCCAAGTCAGTGTTATATATTGTGTCGGTCATTTCTTATTTCTTCCTGCAGAGAGCGAATGTTTGCTTTTCTAGGTCATCCCGAGCAGCCTTGTGAGATGATGGTCGTGGTTCCCACCAGGAGACGGTGTGGGGCGATGTAAGATCAAGGAATAGGCTGCATAGGAAAAAGTGCTCCCAACGCTACAGGCTGGGATGTGTCTATACATCACTCATCTATTTCCAGTTTCTTCATATTAATCAGACTCATTCTTAAGATTAATTTAAGCAGTCGTTTTCCTTAGATTAACACACACTAAAGCATATTTTTGCAAGAGCTTTTCCATGTCCCACTTATTAATTTCTGACGTTTTTAGACGAATTCATGGAATCAACTCTTTTTAACAGCTGATGGAGCCAGATGAAATATGATTGCATTCTGGCTGAACTGCACCTGCTTCTTGTTGAGGATACATGTGCTTATTTTTCTCGGCATTGCGCGCATGGCAACCATACCTGCTTTCACAGAGCAGTGGATGTGGGCTTTGGACTCATAATAGACCCAGTCAAAACCGGCTTCCACCGCCAGCCTGGACAGAGTGCCGTATTTGCTCTTGTCTCTGTCTGAAGTGGTGATGTCCACGGCCCTGCCCTCGTAGTGAAGGGACTCCTCAAAGTGGTGTCCGTCCTCATCCCAGCCCTCAGTGACCCGCAGCTTCACCCCGGGCCACTGGTTCATCACTGAGATGGCCAGCGAGTTCAGCTTGTCTTTGCATCTCTGCGGGAGGGAGAAATGGATCAGTGTGAGGCATTAAAGTGTGGACAAGTCTAAGTTACATTTGCCAGCCAAACCTATTCTCATACTGACACAGTTTTGTTGCCAAGACAGTTAGAGATCGCCCAAATACGATTTTCAAGTGCGAGAAATAAAGAAGACAGACCTCTTGTGCCACTCAGCTAACGTTTTTTCTGTCTGTTCTCCCTTTTTTTAAGATATACTTTCATGTTCTCTGAAATAATAACAATCAAATATTGTATTAGGACCCACTGAGGCCTCACCCACATCCCTTCATCCCCATCTGACACCCCTGATTCCTCCCAGCTGAGGTGAAACACTGGAAGTGAACTGCAGCTCTGGTTCTGAGCTTGCATTTCTCTGTGTGAGCAGCAGCGTCAGAGGGCACATCTCGGGTAAGAAAGCTGCTCATGAAATATTGATAAGGCACTGCATTCGCTTCACTGGCCTATAACATGTGGGTCTTTGGTCTCGGGAAGGTGCGAGCAGCTTCCCTTTCTACCGAAAAGTGTTTTCTTAAAAACAACATTAATACATTATAAATTCATGAGCTCCTATTAGGCAATGGAATGAGCGGGAGCTTTGTTAGTTGAAACTTGTCTGTTTTCTTTGAATAAATAATTGATACGCAGGGAATGATGATGATGATGAAGAAGATGATCCTCCTTAAAATATCTGGAGTTTGTGTCACAAATAAGAGCCCCCCCCCCCTTAGCCTCTTTGCTCTCAATGAAGATGCTTGGCCTTCTCCAAGACAACTATTCTCGACGCCTAACCAATATGTCAAATAAAACATCACAAAGAGTCTTTTCAGTCCAAAAGCAGAGGGAAACTTTCATTATTCTCCTCCTGCAAAGTCCTGGAAACGTGACATGCCTCCTTAAGTAGAGGTGTTTTGGCTGCTGACTGACAGACCTGTGAAATATCCAAGGACTGTGTGGGCGCACAGAGGAGCGTTTATGTGTGACCCACTGTCCTTTTCCCGTGGACAGCCCGAGCTTTTAACGCAAGAATGTTCACATAGAACTACAAACTCCAACAGCAGAAAAAAAGGTTCCTCATATATCAGTCGCCGTTTTATGAGGGCAACACACTTGTAGAATGTGAATAAAAACAGTTACAAAAAAATCAACACACAGAATGGGACTGTCGGAGTCAAGAGCCGTAAAGATTCACCTATTTATTAATTCATTAGGTCGTGTGCCGCAAATCAAGCCAAATTCTGCTCAGCCACCATGAAGCTCAGCAGGGTGCCTTGGACTGGCGCTTTGTGCTCGGGGTAAAGTTGTTGAACAGCCTGCCTCTTAATCTTTTCACAAATGATTTGGTTAGAGGAAACACTTATCAGCTACCTGTCAGGCCAAACAAGCCGCCAGCTCATCTCTTTTCCGACTCGTTTGCAATGTGTGCAGAGACTGGCTGCAGAATCCTAACGCCGCTACACAGCGAAAAAAAAATCACTTTTAAGAGCCCTTTAATCAGGCACCACGGGCTTATTTCCCTGGAAGTAGAATGTGACAGCATGCCTGACAGAGATCTAGTTTATTTGAATGAAAAAGTCTAATCAAGCACTTTCTGAGATTAAGCTATTTTCCCTATGCTTCAGTCTTCTGTAGAAAAGTCCTGAAAACAAGGGAAACTTCATGACAAAAAACGTACATGACCCATAAATTACATGTCTGCTTACTGTGAGACAAATAAAACTACACATCATGACATAATGTGTGGAGGTGTAACCTGGTGAAAGTGGCAACAAACTGTTTGTAAAAGTCGGTGAAAGTCTGTGGGAGTGAGTTGTGCCTCAGTAGTGAATCAGCGCTCCTCCTTCAAGATTATAGTCCTGGCCAGACTTGAGTGGATTGATTCATTAATTGATTTATTGCGCACACCTGACGGAGCTACTGAAAGCACGTGCTTTGTTCCGTGTACAACATCTGTTTCCTAAAACGCAAGATAACGGGAGAAGTCCTTCATGTTCGTGCGTAAAATTCAGTGCGTAAAAACCCACTGGATTCCTGCACAAAGCCGCGGAACAGAATAAACAACGTTGGCACAGCGTAAATCCCCATGTGATAATTCTTATGTCACTTGAAGCGGCACATGGGTTTACGTGCTTTAATTTGGTGGCTTTGCAACGTCATGCACATTCAGAGTGACCTGTAACTTAGTGTGAACTTAAGTTGTGTCCCGGGCCAAGACAGGGGCACCCAAAAGCCCCTCCACGTACACTTTAAATTATAAGTTGGTGTTTCCTATAAACTCGCAGATTCTGTGTGAGAAACTGGTGTTGAATCAAAAGCCACAAAATATCTTCAAAATGAATCTGTACGAAGAAAAACGCACCAAGGTGAACACATAAGCCTCAGATGCACCTTTCAATCATATGTTTTCAGAGGATCTCCCCCCTTTTGGTATGTTTTGATTCAGATCTACTCCTGTGGCAGGTGGAATATCTTTGAGTTAGTCTCTAACTAAAGTAGATGTCTCTCTATATCTTGAAAATAACACTTAAATGAGTCTGTTTCTCCTCCCCCCAGAGGTGAGGAACCTCCAAAATCTTCTTCGGGGCTCCCTGAATCCCTACTTTGGAAAGCATCTTGACAGGCCAGTCATTTCATGAATCCCCGTGTTTGAGAACCTATAGGTGTCTGACGGAGGAGATATGGAGGTCTGAGACGGGAGGGCGAAGACCGCACGCACGGTGAATATTTAATTTCATGCATGGTGCGAGTTATGGGTTCAGGGGCTCCGGCGCGCGCCCGGCTTCATCACCACCAGCACCACCACCATCGCCACGGGCATTTTATTCTTAGTGAGCCAATATCACCCAAGCGCCTTGAATAATTCACCAGGATCTGAGTGCTAAAAGTCATGCTGAAGAGACGCGGCATCCTGCAGCCTGGAGAGAAATCAAGGCAACTCTCCGTTGTATTGTGAGCCTCGTCTTATTTGCACTGAACTGAATCAAGGTAGCTGCAAGAGGATACAACAGAAAAAGATGCCATCCTTAATGCAAGTGCCCCGTAGGACACACCATCGGTCCTTGTGCGCCTTTCTCTTGTAATTAACCAGGTCCCACCCCATTTATGAAGTCTTCAAAGAAATGTGACAGCTTTCATGCACAGATGCACCCCACGCGCAGACTGAATTACAGCAGCCTGGGCAAGAAAATGTCTGAATGAGCCACGCCATGCCTGAATAAGCCCGGTTGTTTGAAGCGGTGCACATCGCCAGCTCCCAGAGCTGGAATTAAGAAAAATGCGCTTAAACAAGCTGCAAGGTAAACCTCAAATAGGCACCAAATACTTACAGTCTCAATGAGATGTAAGCTAACACGAATGCACGCATGTTGAAGCAACAAATCGAGCCCCATGCAGATACAAATATAGATATGAGGAGAGGGGCACATAAATATTTTAAATACACTGTCACAACCATGAAGGCCGAGTGTCCTGACTGTCCGCCTGCACATCACTTCTCCAGCTGAATTTCTATATTCGCCTCCAGCCTGCAGCGTTCGAAAACTCCCATGCTGGTGCATAAAGTGCATCTGCCTTTAGAGTCAAGTTAAAAGGCTCAGTGTGAAGAGTTCAGCAGCGGGTAAAACAGACTTCACTTAAGGTGCGCAATCAGTCTGACAAGGAGGTTGTTGCAGTGCGCAGTGATGGTGCGTTAGGAGACGAGCAGTAGGGAAGAAAAAAAGGTTATTCTGTCTCCTTACCTGAGTCATTAGCCTGTCGGCACCGGTGTTCTCCTCATCCTTGAATATGATGTCTGTGTTATAATTGGGAGTCAGTTCTTTAAATCGCTCGGAGTTTCTTGTGATCTTGCCTTCGTATCTGCCGCTTGCCCCGAGGGTCTTCTCCGCCACGTTGGGGATGAACTGCTTGTACGCAAGAGGTGTCAGCTTCTTCGGGTGTCTTCTCCTGCCGTAGCCCCTGCCCGGTCCGCATCCCATCCCAGAGGACACCAAGGACAAGCATATGAGACCGACCAAAACGATTTTGGTCCAGAGCAGCATTTTCTTTTTTGTCCTTTAAGATCTCTAACGAGTCACCGCTGCTATCTCAACCGTCTGCCTCTCCCGGCTCTCACAATGTCCTTGTCTCCTCTTCTACTTCGCCTTCGCCTGGTCTCTACCGCGGCAGGTGCGGAAATGAACGCCTCAGACAAATGCTAAAAACGGGGCACATCGAAGGAGGGTTTAAAAAAAGTAGTAAAGGAATTATAAGCCACGGGATCTCTAGACGAGCTGCAGCCGCTTGTGTGAGCCGACCGCTTTTACCGCTTTGTATTATAGCACCGATCTATATAGCAGGGGAGGGACTTGATTGGCTCGCCTAGACAAACCCTCCTGATGTTATCCCACAAAAAAATCTTAAAAGATTTCTCCCACCTGAGGTTGCGCCTCCGTTGCGAGGAGGAGGGGCTCCTCCATGGGAAAACATCAATTATAAACCGTCTTTTTTCACCCTCCCGTTTTCCAGCTTTCAGAGGAGAGGAAGCATAGACAGGACAACTTACACAGAGCTGAGCTCAAATCTGAAGCAGTGTAGTTAGTTGAAGTGATTTCAATGTGCGTCTGAGCCACTCTCCGCACAGACTGCTTTTCCAAGGAGAACAGAACTGCTCGTGGACGCGCACTGCGCACACCTGGGCTGAGTGCTTTTGCAGTGACCCAAAGTCCAGACAAAAAGAATTTTTAAAAAAATTACATTTTTAAAAAGATAGGACAGAATGGATTATTTACTTACTGTAGAAACGTGTAGCTTGACAAAAATTCCTCTTTTCTTCTTTGTTGAAGCACGTGCATGCCCAAGTGCGTAAACGGGCAAAAAAGACATTCACTTGGATACATTTGGTATCATTTGGGTGATTCAAAGTTTAAAGAAGTCTGAGCAAACATATTGGAATTTACATTTTGATGTGATACTCTTCAGACTACACTAAACCTCTTAAGAGATTACAAAACAAAGCTGCGCAAATATATTTGCAGTGCGCGCACAGTGCGCCCAGTGCACGATTTTTACGCATTTCAGAAACGGGACAGACGTGCAGTACAATGATACAGAAGGAATAAAAAAGCATTTCTATTCCATACGCGACACATCTAAAGTAATTTATTTCTGGAATTTGCCTATTCTATGTGTAAATTGGACTTCTTATGAGTATTTTGAGCCACAACCAATTATCTTCCAACACAGTAAGCAATTCTGCTACCACATTATTGACTGGCTCATGGTTGTATACAATGCACATAACCTAAACTTTTTCTTATACTTTAAAGGAGTAGAGCAGGTGTGCACTCACATAACACTGTCATTCATTCTAACCACTCTCCTGTTTTAACCCACCACACGCACATGCTGTTTGTGCCTTTGATTAAATTCAATTGAGAAATTTTTGTTTTTTTTCCAAAGTGCTTGGCACCATTAGACCTAAAACATCCCCTGTTCATATTCAAGATATATGAGTTCAGACAAAAAAAACCCAACAGATGTTTGAAATGTGCAGCGCGGAAAATTATTTGTCTGATAACAAAGAGTAATTACAGGCAGAGGGCTGTTTTGGGGGCAACTTTAGCTCTCATCACGCAGACAGTGTGCCACATATGCCGTGAGGTGAGGACAGATACGGGAGCCTTTGCTGTGGCTTCAGTCTCATTAAACCTCACTCTGGCTGACCTCCAGTCTGGTGTTGTTCAAGCCTGTGCCAGGCTTGTGGCAACCAGAGAAGGTGAGACTACCTGCCGCTCACTGAGACCATGAGCATCAGTTCTTGGCCAAAAGATAGTTGTGCACCTGGCACGCTGCTTTTTAACCCTTAGCAAGAATATTTACTTCCTGCGATGGCTGTCACTCTGCAAACCCCTTTAGTCTGCCTGTTTTTGCTGTTGAACGTGAGGATTCTTAAAATGTCTTCCTTATAGACATTTGAGAGGCTGCCTCTACAGAGGTGCTACTCAAACATAGAGCCGACAGTGGCTATGGTGCCCTGAGGGACACCAGAGGCACTGTTTGGCCCCGGGTCAGAGTATTAGTTCAGGTGTCACTGGCATGCCACATGACTGCCTCAAACCCACAGAGATGGAAAGAGGAGACAGCAAGAATCTTCAGAGACCCCATGAAGGATACATGGAAACATATTGATGATAAGTGGAAAAAATACAGAGACCAAACAGGGTTCTTCGTGAATTAACCAAGTGACAAAATGTGATGCCGGGGGAAATGAATAATGCAGAAATTGTAATGAATAATGCAGCCTAAAGAGCAAGTGGCGCTGATGGGTTTGAACTTGAGTTTCTCCCGCAGAGGAAACCAACCATCTCTCATCCAGTCCTGGGGCAAAGAGTATTTGCAAACATCACACTTCAGTGTTTGGTTTTGGCCTATGCCAACGCCAAATGGGCGGAGTTTGAAGCTAAAAGGAAAGGAAATCACTACAGATCGTTTTTGATAGGGTAAATTTGGCATTTTGGAATTTATATTTAATAGTGCAAAGTGAGAAAAACAGCACTGAAACAATCAGCAGCTTCCAGTATTTATGCCCTTATTTGTTATTTCCTTACTCTTTTATGAACAGTTACCTCAGGTTTGCATATGATTGTGACACAGCAAAATAGAAATTCAGTTTATGAAATAATTCTTGAGGGATTGAGGCCCCTTACACAATTCATATTAAGCAGCCTGTTGCATGTGATGGCTAATCCAGTATGAGGCGTGAAACTGGCCAATGAGTCATCAGTTTCTGCTTCCCTCTTTGTCCCATCAAACCTCGAAGCCCCCTAAACCTAAAGACCTTGCATGCACTTCTACCTCTTCTGACACATCCTAATCTCTAAGCACTGACTTCCATTAAAATGCTCCTTCTCTAGCCTGTCACTCAATGGAATTAATAGATATACTTAGAATAAGACTAAATCCACACCCACGTTTGATTTCTTGTGCCACAGTCTCGATCAAGCACGAGTGGGATGCAAGTTTAACCAGTGTAAGTCCCCCCAATTACCGCTTTAAAGCCTCCTCCTGTCTGAATGTTTTGTAACATTGTTAGACGGATTAGGACTACGGAATAAATCACGCACAAACATATAAGTAGTGTCAGGCTTCTGTGTTGTTCCCCTTTGCTGCAAATAGGGTTTCCTTTCTTTCAGCCAAAGAGAAAGCCGGCCCTACCACAATTCTTTGTGGTTGTTTTCATGCAGGTGGGGTCCACATTCAAACCTTTATCCTGTTTTGGACCTTTGACAAACAGTTTATAGCACAGACACGTTGCCATCTATCCCAGGAACATGTGTACTCTTTTGTCAAAGTAATAAAGTTTGAATAGTCTTTCTCAAAATGGTTTATCTAAGCCGCACGCAGCAAGCATTATGTTGAAGTACAGATTCAGAATTGAACTGATTCAGGTGCCCTGAGGCTAATCTGTCAGGTTCAATGGAAATTTCACAATACAGTATCTAGAATCACAGCCCTCAGCATGCCCTGGAGTCTGTAAAGGCATTTTATTTGCACTCTCAAGCCGCTCCCAATACTTAAACATTAAACGCCAAGGCTAGACAGCCAAAACCACTTTGAACTGCAGGGCAGGGTGAACTCTGTGGGAGGGGAAGGAGGTGAGTGACTGGAGAGCGAGGGGCTGGTGTTAGTGCGATACTCCACCAGGTGAGTCAGCACTGGCCGTCATGCAGTGCAACACCATCACAATCTTAAGCAATGGTGATGGAGAAAGGAGGGACTCGGGGGATAATGACATTACACGTGTTAATACTTTTAGACATATCTGTGATGAGAGTTTATGGCGAGTCAATGTCTAGTCATTACATTTAATCTAGTTGTTTTGTCTGATTTGAGCCTTAGACATATTTTTCAAATCTCTCAGAGAAATGTGTGGCTGCCAGTCTGAAATTCTAAGGGCCATTCATGAGGATTATTTCAATTTACCTGAGAAAGTAACACTACATGAAAGTAACACCACTTGAAGTTACATCGAATATGCAACTTAACAGAACAGGTTGTTGATATCCTCATATCTCTGTGCTATAAAGATATCTTTACTTAGTGTTATGACCAAAAAAAAAAAGAGAGAAACTGTGAAGTTTTGTTGGTATTGGCACCTCTTTTATATCCCGAAAGTTTGAGGGCCATTCTGCTGAGTAACGCTGGAGAATTTGGCAGATTTTTTGCTCTTTGGCTCCCCCCCCATACATTTAGGGGATATAACACCACTGTCATAAAAACATTTGCTCTGCAAATGTACAGCCATAAAAAAATATCAAGTAACCTAAAAGGAAAACAGTGTGTTTCGAGGCTGCCAATCAAAGTTGTGAACTGCGGTACCTCGGCCCCCAAGCGCTCGAGGGCAGTTTCAGGCTTGGCAATATGCGTAACAAAAGTCAACATACTTCAAGACGGGTCAGAAGCAAGTAAGGTAAGGTTTGCAAAGTTCTTGAGTGTTGCTTTGGAAGTGTTATTTTACATATACATGATGCCATACCGTTACACTACGAGGTCTGGTGCCAGAGCCTGATCTTGCACCAGTAAGTTTTCAAAAGCTAAAAAAAAACAGCTATTGGCAATGGTGCTACCAACACTTTGCTTGTGCAACACCAAGAACCCGAATAAAGCTGGGTCAAACAAGTTGATTGTAAGATTCAAATTTATGTCACTTCAATAATCTGATTAAAAACAATTGATATACTTCTGAATCAGTACCTCTGATGTATGCTTTTCTCTGTAAATATGTAAAGTGTTCTCCCATGGCAACTAAAGCTTTATTATTATTTTTCTCTTTTATATCCAGGCAAATGTGGTAAGAATCAGTATTAAGCGGATTCATAAACTGAATCACCTTTAGTCTTTTTAGACTTGGTTTGAAATGCAGGTTATTTGTAAAAAGAAAAAATTGAAAGAAAGAAAAATGACTGATGACATCATCAAGCCATTTTCATACACGCACGGCAGGCCTGAATCTATCATTACACACTTATTTGAGGAAGCATGTCATTTGGATCAGATATTGTGTGAACTTCAACCTGCCAGTTCCCTTAAACCAGTTCTGTGTGATGTTAGGTTTAGCCCTTGTCTACTGTCTACTGTTACTGTCAAAAGAATTCATAGGGAGTGGGTGTGTATGCCAGTGATAATTTGATCATGCGACCGGAGTAATACTCTATAATTTGACAACATGAAAACTCAAATGAAAATTTTGGGCTAATACCAAGATTGTCAGACAAATTTCAACAACAGCATACTTTTTCCATATTGCCTATTTTTTGCATGCTCTATCAACGATACCCCATCATGCCCCTGAGCAAGAAAGAATATTTCCAGGATTGGGAATAAGTGTGGCAGAGACAATCCCCTATTCCAATGTGCACCCTGACATTTTCTGTTGTTTCTGTGAGAGATAAAGCTTCAGACTTTCGAAAACTCTCCAGCGCTACAGAATGCATCCCCATGATAAGTTGTGTGAAATTCATGTATGAAATGGTTGGGGTGTCCATTTAGGCCAAGAAAAATGTGTCAGAAGGGTACGAGAATCTCTTTACTGCATAAGTTTTGCTGCGTTATCCTAAAACAATTGATTGTCAGTCTGTGCCCAAAAACCTCTGGACTGAATAATGAAATTTGGTAGAGAGGTGGAGAATGGACATAAGAAGAGTTCAATGAAGAGATCCTGATCACTTTCCTGAAAATGCAACACCTTTGCTGCAAGACTTCTAGTTTCCAGATAATGATACTTTACAATCGAAAACCAGTGACAGTGGAGTGGAGTGGAGTTTCTGAGCTTCATCTACTTGCTTACATGAAAGAGTTTCAATTAAAACACCTCCAGTGACTGGTGGTAGTCATTAAGTTGCAAAACAATATTTAAAAGATCGAAGTGTCAATCTAATCCACAATGATCTGAAAGTACCGGCTGTACAAATTTACATCTTAGAGATGAGCAATATGCTTCAACATGAACTCCTCATCACTTGGTTTCATTAAAGTGAGAACACTGATTGTATCTCTGTAATGAGCCATGGCTGCTTCAAGTCTGTGCCATTTCACCTCAGGCTACAAAGACCGTGGTAATAACTCCCCTCTGACGAAAATGAACAATTGGAACACAACAAACAGCAGGAAAGCTTCAATCACACCCCGTTAGCAGGCTACTACACTACCTATGCCGACCGCAGTAACCACCTGTCTGTCTGAGTCACTTCATATATGCAAAGATGTTGCTCAGACATTCTTCTCCTCAATCAGCTCTTTCTAATCTGTCTTGATAATATCTGCAAAAAAAATGTGTTTGCATACAAAAAAATCTCTCATCAAGTTGGTACGCAAATATCTATTTGTTAGCTTGCAAGTTTAAATTTGTATATTTCAGTTTAGGAAGGATGACTGTATTTGCACCCACAGTGGATATCTTTCCCATTTAATATCGGATAATCTCAAGTTGATTTGCCGCAGATATCTAGATTTAGCCAAAACAGGAAGTGCACAGTTTGAGTCAAATCGAAGTTGATAGCAATCAGTTCCACAGCAACTTATGTCCTTCCCGGTTTGTCCATTCATTCAGACTTTACTAATCCAGGAAACTGCAGTTACTGATCAACGTTATTGCTTAGAAGGAACAAGGAAGCTGATCTGAGGTTCCATCACCCCATATCTCACTGTGAATAGTGGCTTTGGATGAACACAGATCTATGTCAGCTAGATATTTGATGGCGATTCAGAGAGAAAGTGCCAATAAATCCTGAGTTGACTACATGGAGAGAGAGATATTTATACATTTATACATATATTGTCAGTGTAATTCCTTCTCAGCGCCATCAATTCTTTTCTCCCATTTGGCCTTTGACAACCAAAATTGTATAAAGAACTTTTATGCTGTCCCTCAATTGAAATAAAGACTGTTATGCTGATTTAGTGTTGGACTTTGGCACACTCACGATAGATAATTAGACTGAAAATGTATATTCCCCTCCCGCATCATTTTTGTACAGCATCTGAGGAAAGTGATGTGTCGTTTGAGCTGTAATCCAAACAGGCAAGGAAAAGAGTACACATTTATCCTGTCAGCACCCTCTAAAATCAATTCATGTGACTAGAGGGAAACAGTGAATCCTGCAGAGAAGCAGCAGAACGCCAAACAACATTAAAATTGTGAGAGATAAAAAAAAAATGTGAGAGATAACATACAGCATGCACACTCATGTACTTTGTACATACTTCTGGCTCGCACGTGTGTAGCTGCAGCAGTGGGAATAACATGCCTGTAGGAGCTAATGAACCCGTCTGTGTCAGCAGAGTATGGAAGACAGTCTGATTTGGAGCTGAGAGTCTGAATGAGCCCAGATGAGGAGCTAGAGCCGGTGCTGATGGGAATTGTCAAACGCTGCACAGAAGGACAAGTCTGATTAGAACCCAGACTACACTGCACCTCTTGCCTACACCTTGTCAATGACCCCTGCTGCTCATAATCTGACACCCTGAGTAACAGAATCCACCTTGAGACATCTTAACTCATTTTTGTTAACAAGCAGGAACTCTCTGTGAGAGGGAATCATAAAAGGACCAAATCTCTTTATGGCAGCTTCATAAAACGCTAGGCTCTCATACCTATTTTTATGATTTGTTTAGCCAGTATGGTTGTATGGGCTTGGGGTTAAGCAGCTTCTGTTTGTATCCCTTCAGAGAAGCTGTCGTGAACTGGCCTGCATTGAACCTCCTTTGATGTATGAGCGATGGGAGATTCAACTGACAACAACTTAACACACTCAGACAGATGCCACTAAAACGAGTGTACCAACAAAGACTAATTTATTCCTAATCAAAGTTGGACTAAAAAGGCTGTATTAGTAAATCCACATTCAAGATTTAGCAGAACTCCGCTGTACAATCTAACAAAAATCAATCTAATCTAACGGATAATGTCACGTATTGCCATTTTTATTAAATTCACGTGTAACAAAATATAATGGGTTCTTTCTTTGCACATGCTCCATCTCTTATGTTTCAAGCAATGACTCACAGGCAAAACAACCTAAATCACTTTTCTCTGCTAAGATAAGAGCCAATGAGTAAAGTTAAAAAAGCTGAAGCAGCAATGCAGAAGCATGGCAAACATGACATAGCAAAGAACAAAAAGACCAAAAAGATTAATCTCTGGGCCACCAGTTATTGAAGCACTGGTGGAAAAGCTGGATGACTTTCTAGCTGAAATCAATAAATAGCCACAAAATAAAACTGTACAGTTGCAAAAGGAAACAAATTATTGGCTACTTTTTTTCTGTCACCACAACTTTTAGAATAAAATGTTTCATCTAGAAGATCAGACCTACACCACTTTTTTAGGGTGGGTGAGTCTCATCATCAGGGCAATTAGATGAATATTCCTAACAAAACTATTGAAGATAGGATCTATTTTAGGGCAAGCCATAAAGTTATGCTAACCCTAATTAATCATATTTTTACGCATAAATCTACCCATGTGGTTTAAGACTGACATACCAAGCCGACAATCAGCTGAAAGAAACATCTGAAGCATATGTAAACGCCTGTCTCTCATGTCTTTTAGGTGTATTTGACACCTCGATTCAGCGGGTCAAGTCACCGTTGTGTCTGTCAGTGAGTGAGATCAGTCTGATTGACTGCTCAGCATACCTGCAGATCCCATTTTTTTCCACTGTGGTTTCCTCTTGTTTTTCATCTCTGCCTCTTCTTCCACAAACATGAGGCCAAGTATTACTTATGTCACTGTGGCAACAAAGTTCTCACAAGCCAGATCCTCAAGCTACCTAAAGTTTTCTGTGGTGATGAAACAACAACGGTGTGATAATAAGCAAAAACTGCTTGTGTATGTGTGCTATATACGGGGGTCTTGTGGTTTCCCTTGCTGAATACTCAAAATAGATGACTGCTCCTTTTTCCCCTGAATGATTTCAACTTCATGCACAGGTGTGCTTAACTAGCAGTTGGACATGATCTTTGCTTGCTCAAGTGCTGTTTATCTGCACTACTGCTGGCAGCTGGAGGAGAACCAGTAGGGGGCTCTTTCATCGACACTGATTTTCGACGATTTGATGTAAAAGAGCCATATGTCGCTGAACCCAATCAAACACCAAGTCGAAAGTGAAAGTAAATGTTGGTAGAATGTCCCCAGAATGACAGTCTCAGCCTCTAAAATGGACTTCTTTTTCTTCTTAAATATGCTAATCACTCCTTTTTCAAGACAGTTTCACAAAATGCCTTGTGTCTGTAATCCTATATATGGTTATTTTTGTGTGCGTACACATGAAAAAAAGAGAATTTCATCATCCAAGGTATGAATCAAGAGATTGTTTTCCATATTTGTCATATAGTCCAGTCTCTCATTTCGGCTCCATCAGAGTTTCTAAAACAAGTCTTGATAGAAATTCATTAACACTATGAAAGTCATATCTCGTATCTTTTCGTATCTCTCTTGGGGAACTTGATAATTTGGGTCAACCCACCCCAAAAAGACAACTGTTTTAAATCTGCTACTGTCTTAAATGTACAGCAGGTGTGAGGTACAAAGAGGACTCAGTTTAGTCTTTCCTGATAAAAATATGATAAGCTAAGTCTTGAACAAACTTTTTTAAGTTCCACTATGATTTAATTAGCTGTAAAACATTTTACTGGTGCAACCCAGCCTAAATGTTTATCTTTTTTTACCTGCTAAATGTATCGCTTATTCATCAGCTACCAAGCAAACATATTGCATCATCATCTCGAAATAGTGCCAATATGAACATATTTCAGGCGTAGTGATTAAATGGCCATCTGCCGGACACCCTTCATGCAAGTTGGAGAAGGATTGTTATCACATCACGAACATTTATTTCATGGCTTGTTGGTCACAGATACCTTCAAATAAGCACAACAGACTTATTCACATTGGAAGAACCTTATAAACACGCTCACTATGCAACTTCTGATAAAACAGGAATAGAATTTATAAGTAGCTAAATAAATTACATAAACTTTGCCTATTTTTCACAAATTTTTCAAAATGGATGCCAAAAATTTTAAGTTTTCTTGCCTGTAGTGAGCTTCACATCATGTGACCGTCTTGTATCTTAAATCCTAATCAAAATGTCAAAAACAGCCAAAACACCAGCTGAAAACCAATAAAAAGGTTGGTGGAGTTGAAGAGAACTGCAGCTGGGTGATGACTCTGCTCCTCCTACTGACCCGTTCACATACATTGTTAATGAAAAACTTACTTGATTAGTCTCTCTTTAAGTTGGCTTATCTCCCTCGACAAACAATGATATATATAAAATGATAGATAATTCTCATGCTTTTCACTGCAGTTGTTGATTCACAAGCTGAGGCCAGGCACATTCTTTTACTCTCCACCAAAGTTCACACAGTCTAAAGGCTGCCTCTCCTTCTCGTTGCGTCTGTGCACAGCTCAGTAAGCCTGGGCTAATCCTATCCTGCCACCGCAAATAAAACCCCAAGCACTAAATACATTTCAAAAGTACAAATGAGGAACTGGAGCATTGCTTTAGGTGGGATGTATGGCGAAGGGGCTGGAGGGGCATGTCTGAACAAGCCCAAGGCAACATATTTCTTTGTGTTTTTACAGAAGGTCAGACCTCGTTGGTAGCCCAACTGTTGCTTTAAATTTTGATTTCTACTTTGAATTAGACTGGATAACGTGTAATGAGTTTTTCAGTTTGGCTGCTCCGTTTGTAAGTGAACTTAAGCCCACTTCCTGTCTGCAGGTGGGAAACTCCTCATCCTTTATCTTTACTGCCTCAGAAAACGGCTGCCCCGTCAGGCGCACAAGGGAGGAGTTTACGGGTTGAACGTTTTTTCCAGTGTGCTGCTGCAGGTTAGAGAGGTTTATAAAAGGCTTAGATCACAGGAGAGGGGATCACAGAGCAGACAGCGCAGGTGTTTGAGGAGTGAACTAAGGGCTGTTTTAGTGCCGTGTACATTTGAACATAATCTCAAATCGTACATTATCTTTCAGCTTTGTGAAGACGTGTTCTATTTGCAGATCAAAAAGCTCAGGAAATGGACTTGCTCACACTGGAGATGATGGCAGCATTTTGCAGTGCAGCCAATCTCACAGAGATTATCTTGCTCAGGGCTTTTATTATTTAATAGTAGCACAAATTGATTATTGTTTAGGGCTCCTCAAATTGATGTTTATGCTTTGTTCTTGCATGAAAGGTGTTTTCCCACCTTAGATCTTCTTTGTTTCTTGAATAACCTCATCCCACACCACTTGGCATGAGTAAATTCCACATTTCGGTCAGTAGCTACATGGATTTGTGGAGTTATTTTTTCTGTTTAGACAATTATCTGTTGAGTCTGTCTGTAAAATCGCACCAAAATATTAGCAGATGGTTTCCAACTCTGAAGGCCTGGGCTGCTGTGAGACTTCACCACATCCTCTGCTTGCGTAGTTCCCTGAAACCTGACAGGACGGTGTGCAAAAACTCACCCACTCGCTACATTGTCAGATAAGCTGCCAACCAGACTGGAGCTCAGCACTCAAAAATGTGTTGAATTTACTAACCTGAATGCATTTTCTTTAAATACAGAAAGTCAGAGACACAGAGAGAAGTGCTACTGTCCAAACAGGTAGACACTGGGGTGTTAAAACATCTCACTCACAGTGAAAGTTTGCCCAATGTTAGTTTTTAGTCATGATTTTCTATGAGTAATATGATTCAGTGGAGGGAAGATCATCATGAAAAGAGCTACAAGATCTACATAAAAGGAGTAAAAATAGATTTGTACTGGGTGTGTCTGCTGCTCACGTCCTTATCCATGTATTTGTCTGGGTCAGAGTTTAAACAATGTGTACTGTGACGCAGAGCAGGCTAATATAGGAAGCCACACAACGGATAGGCTGATCAGTGGTGCCTCATGGCCTGTTGGCAGTTTCTGGTTGTTATAGGCTTCTTCTGGAAATCTATTTCTATTCAACTTTCAGAGGTTTTTCAAAAAGCTGATGGTTGATCCTAACAAACACAACCATTTCTAGACTTATCTGCAGTATTTGTAGAGTGAACCTTTAGCTTTGGCTGTAAAAACCACAACATAGACATAAACTATCGGATTATTCTTTATTTAGATAGTTTAACTATTACAATCATAGTCTTACAAGAAATGAGGCACGTTTTGCATGCAGAATGTCATGCCTGGGCATTGTCTTTGGTGAAAAAAATCTCCAAAATACAATTTTTTTCACATAAAATCAGTCTTTAGACTGAATGACTGCAAACAACTTTATATAATATGTTATTCAAAAGCTGTATAAGTACACAAGGTCATGAAAATAATGAATGCTGAAATCTAGTGAAATTCAAACATGAATGATAACGAAAATGGATTTCCTAAAGCTTTCACATGGCAGTGGTGATTAATAATAACAATAATAATAATGATGATGTGCATCTCTGTTCCCTGCACTATGTTAAGAGCTTTATTTTGCATTGAAAAGACGTTTAAGGCACAAATATAAATGCAGCAAGCGAGTAAAAGCAGAGGTAATGGAGATGGATCAATCTCCAAAGAAGTTTGCATAAAATCATCTCCTGGTACTTTTGCCGCTGCTGAAAAGGTGGCTGTTAACAGACCTTTAAGGAGGCGACAGCCGCATAGTTTAAAGCTTTCACAGAGCAGTGAGTGCATCACAGAAAAAAATAAATACAGGAGTGAAAAAGGAGAAAGTCGGTGACTTAAATGAGGGTATGATCGGTGTGCTGCTGCCGCTCTTGTCGTATTAAGAACCACAAGGCAGGCAGTGCTAGAATATTTTCTTCTCCCCTGCTGCTCGCTATAATATTCCCCCATCAGAGCACTGCACTTCACTTCTGCTCCTATACCTCAACCCATCAGAATAAAATGGAGAAAGAATGAGGGAGCAAGGCGGGAATACAATAAGAATGCATAAAAGCAAAAGGCCTTTTCTGCTCATCTTACAGGAAAACAATCATATATGAAGGCTTATGTCAGTTGATTCAAAATTTCTCAGAGGTTTGTCTCTCCTCATAAATGTGGAGGATCAGCATGTGAGAGGATCAACAGATGATTTGGGGGCCAACAGGGGGCACTGGGGGCCTAATCCACAAAATTGGGAGCAAGCAAATGAGTTTCCTTTCACTTCCACACTATAATCCTACACCTACTATAAAATGATAAACTAATGCAGATAAAATGACTCTTGTCGCATCTGTGAGTATTAATCTGGGTTAAAGCAGCAATCAATCTTCTGTGCTCGATGAGACTGCGGACATGGCTGCTGCCGCTGCTGTCTGAACCATCATCAGCAAGTCACTGATGTCTAATCAGGACTTGATTGGCACCCTGGGTGGAAACGACCTGTGAATCAATCAGATGTGAAGTGCTGTTTCAAGGGCTCAGCCAGCTCCCTGCAAGCATACATGCTCCTGTTGTGTGTCTGTGGGTATTCATATGCATTTAATACTGTTCCTTTCCCACATATATACTTGGTTTAAACATTTTCTTGGAATATCTGCTTATCATCGGAATGTATTCAACCTAATCAACAACTTTAAGAGGCTTTCTCTCTAATTATAGCTCTCCCCGCTTCTGTGATTTATTTGCTGTTGTGAATTATGATAAAGTACATTGTTTTCACCAATTATCCTGGATAGAGAGACTGACCTGTTCCCCCTTTCTACCTACTGAGCCATGGTTACCAATGGAAACAGTGCAAGGCTAACATTTACTCTTTTGTGTGATGTATTGCGGTTAAAAAAAAAAAAAATGAACAAAGCAGAGAAGCATACTGTGTGTGAGAGCGACAGGGAGACAAGGCTCTGCACAGACTGAACTTTCCCAACTAATGTACCTTGTGAGCCTGGCAGTGACAAAGATAAATTAGCCAAAGAAAGAGCAGGGGACGCTTCAACAGCAACCGACCCTCCGACACCAATTAGCAGATTGATTATGCGCCTGAGAGAAGCGGACGCTTGTCAATCAGCGCCACACAAGGGGAGCGACAGGAAGGAGCTGGTGTGGATGTACCTGGAATGTTAAAGGAACAAGAGGCAGCTCCAGGGGACCCATACAGAGGCACTGATCCATAGGACTGTGTAGTGCTCAACACTGACACACTGAAACAGCAAAGGTGCAAATACCACTATGCTACAAGGAAGCCTGAATACCTTCACAGGCTGCAAACTCAAATACCTGTATGACTGGAGGCACACAGACCTGTTGTGATGGCTGCTGGTGTACCCAGATTCCTGTACTGTAAGATCTGAATGGATTACTGCAAACCCTCTGCACTACAGAGAGTTTGCACACATGTGTGTTCTTGTTTCTGCTCAAGCACACACGCAGGCGCACACATCCCCATATTATCCATCAACTCCTGAGGCGCTCGGTGGTGCTGTCCTCTGGATGGTGACAGTCCTGTTCGCCTTCATTTAGCAAGGACACACCAGCAAGGACATGAGGTAAATAAACACCAGCCGCTAAATTTAGTGCTGCCTGGCTGATAGAAAGGCCCAAATTATAAGAGAGAGTTCCTCTTTTTTTTCATTCAGATACAAGCAGACATCAACTGCTGTCCTTAAGAGGAGGTTCAAACTAGGTTACATGCATTCTGTGAATAGCAGGAATGAGAGTTGCTGCAGCTCAGTTTGACATGTAATGTCACTTATGCAAAAACACACACAGGCAAGTCAACAGTTAAATGTCCACCCAGCTCAGTGGGGCAGTTAAACTTGGAGAAGATAAGGGCAAAATTAGATTTGGCTGAAGGAGGAGACCATTAGGTCCTGATTTTCTGCCCCTCCCTCACAATATATAGTCCACAGTCACTCTTAAAAGGATGAGATGATGACATCACCTCCATATTCAGAATACCAACTGCATGAAAGAATGAAAAAAAAGAAAGACAGGAAACAGAAACCAATTTGTTAGATTAAACATTTCTCATGCCGCCGCATGATTTAGAAGGTCTGCTGACCGCAGTAGCACAAGGTTTTACCTCCCCTTAGACACAGCATTCTGTCAATCTGGCCCAGCCAGAATTTCTAATTATAGGCTACACACGCAAGAAGGTCAAAGGCTTATTAAAAGTCAAGATTAAAATTCCCATTGCATATTATAAGCTACCTCCTCCCCTCACTAGCAATTATTTGCTAACTCATGGCAGTACAGTGAGCAATATTTCTGAGGAGCAAGTTAAAGGATGGCTAATATGTATGTGTGTGTGTGTGTGTGTGTGTGTGTGTGTGTCTGTGGGGGTATAATAGTGTTATAAATTATGTTCTGCAAGATATTTGACTGTGCCTACATCTACCATCTGGTGTCTACTTCCTTGTCATAAATCCAAATTGTAATTAAATTACATTGTGAATGAATGAACGTTTCTTCATAGAAAGTAAATCAGTCACTCATATCCCTATTAGATGTTTTCAGTTTCTGTTCAATGGAAAACCTGCAGCGTGTTCAAACGGTGCCTGTGAATGGGTAAGCCACGAGTTTAGGAAAAACACACCACAATTTTAAAAAAAAATCGAAATTTTTCAAGCCAACCGAGACATTTTAGACAATTTATTTTAAAAACTATAAAGTTTTAGTTTGTCAAGGTACACATGGGACTTTTTGTCATACTGTGGCTGCTATGGTTTGTTTGTTATCAACAAACAAGTAAAGTTGTTGTCTTAAGTTTTCAAATGCGCTGTGCACATCATTGATGTTTGAAAAATTTGACGCAACTTATTTTTTTGTTTGTTTTTAAGCCTGTTAGGATCTCATATTTGATCAAATTTACTTTGTGTATGTACAATTTAAGTACATTTCTCAGAAAGTATATTTCCTGGTTGTTTATTTGCACAAAAAAGGAAAACAGAACTAGTTTGAAATGTTAGTTTTTGCCATGTATGTATAAGTCTTTGCTTGCAGGTTGTCTGAAAGTCTAGCCTTGGAGTAGCATGTTTTTGTGCCATAGAAGCTGCCTCCCAGTGTCAAGGTGGGTCATCACAATAAACATCTTTCTTTCCCTCTTTCTCAGAGAGACTTCTTTACTCACCCTCTTTAAAGAACCTCCCAAAAGATGTGCAGACAGACACTTCAGTGGACCAGCTAAGCTGTTGCTAGCAGACATGGTCTGTTATGAACCAAGGCCGTTTCCGTCAACAGGATCGATCTTACTCTGAGAAAAAAAGAGAAAAAAAGTCTCTCCCTGTCTTTCTTTTTCTTCGCTGGACTGCTTCCAGCAGCGTCTAATCACCTCATTGCGCTAGTACAGATCTAAGTTCACCTTCCATTACAGCATTATAGCGCCTTAATCATAATTGAAAAATTGATTAAAGAATAATGGCAAGACACTTGTTTAATCAGCCCGGTCAGAGCCAAGCAAATAAACTTACACATGCACAAGCACACGCTGGCTGGTGTGTGGATAATGAAAGCTGCAAGGTGAAAAGCACTTTATCAAATGAATGGCTGAAACAGTGCCGACCATAGTTATTATCAGTCCAGGCTGGAGGCTGAGACTCCTGTGAAGACAGGGATGCAGCTGAGAGTAATCTCTAACTGGATTTAATTGCTAGGTAGAGAGCAGCTATAGGAGGGGTGGGGGTGATTGAGGGGGATTGCCATATTTATGAAAGTAAACATGATACCTCGCTTCCATGCTGCCTCCTCACATGTGGTTTCCCAATCTCAGGTCATCTTCCCCGCATCTGTGCCTTATGAAGGCAACTGCAAGGGAATAAAGTATTAATTATGGCAGTGTGGTTGAATAGTGTCTAGTGGTGGCAACGCATTTTAATTTTTGCCCTTTAAAATTCCTGTTTGTTTGAGCTCAGACACAGGACTGGGCATGTTTATGGTCTGTGTTGATGCATTCAGGGTCTAAAGAAAGCCATTTATTTGTATTCATGTATTCACATTACAACAATAACCCTCTCTGTGGCTCCAGAAGGGGATAACACCAGCTATTTGACATCCACACCGTGATCAGTTTACCCTGCCACACAAACTTGTTTGTTGCTGACCCCCCTCTTCTTCCTCTGTGATCTTTTGGGTTTGAATACTGCACAACAGACACACACCATCTCTGAAGCCTATATTAGTCGGCTTATCAACATTGTAATAATAGGGTCACTTGATATTATGCGGCCATCAACACTGCTTCAGTCATGGCATCTGCTCAATTAAGGGAAAAACTACCATTTTCTATGGTAATTTTCGAGTCTCAATTTTTGTTTCAAGTTTCCGGCAACAGCTTTATCATCTGCAGCCTCACCTTGTTTTTAGTTTTAATTCTAATCTGCTTTTGATGTGTTCTTCCATGGAGGAGAGGAAGTTTAATGCACAGGTATAAGTGAGAATTACAGACGGGATCCTGCAAACTGTCAGCCACACTTTCTTGTGGCTTGCTAAGTAGAGCTGGCTGTTGTCGAAGATGAAGGGCCACCGTGAAGTTTTACATAAATGATTATGGATGATTTTTTATGTTCTCTGCTCCAACCTTTGAAGACAGGATGTGTTTCCAATGCAAGTAATTAGCTCAGGGCATGGCCATTTTCATCCACAGTCAAACGCTTTGACGGAAAGTTACCAAACCATGAAAATGAAAAATCAATAAGTTGTAATATTACCATCATTCTAAATGTGGATGGGAGTCGGTTGCAGTGATTATTTAAATTGCGTAATGAGGTCATCGAAGCAAACTTAATTCGAGCCAAGCCCTAAAATCATTTCTGCTCAACTCATAATTCAGAAATGCCTTTGTTGAACCCATTGCTCACTCTGCATTTCCAAAGAGGATAGTGTACGTAAGATTATAAATGGAAGAAAAATAACAAAGCTACAAAGCAATTTCTGCTCTGTGGAGTCCAACTCTGATTTCTGTGCATGTGTTATAGTTTATGTATGTAACTTTGTCCTGTTTATCACTGTTATTGTCTCGTCTGCCTCGTGCATCTGTCACTTTTTCATTTCCTGGTGAGACACTTGAGGTAGATAAAACTACTTGAAAAGCAAGCATCTGAATCAGGGCATAGATCAGATTCACACGTTTTTCTTATACGCACACTGAAGTGTATTTCTACAGTGTCTGCTTGCAATCGTAGGGCGATGCATTGTGAAGCTTCCACATGCTATTTTTCTCCTGTCTTCTTTCTACATATGTTCAATGGGCAAGTTGGGATTTTCTTTCATTACTTTGGTAAATTTCCTCTCAATTCAGAGGCACAGAAGAAAGCTTTGAGGTCCTCAAACCACAATTTACTTTCATTTGCCCAAATAACCTAAGTTTATAGTAGAGCTTCAGGCTTTTTTGCCTTGGAAATAGTATAGCTGTTACACAAATATGATGCAAACTTTAAAAAAAAAACTATAGAAAACATTTATCAGGCATCTCATTTGGAGTAAGCAAACTAGATTTTGTGGTGTCATTAGAAGGGGGAGGTGTGGGTTACATTACACAGGTTTGTAATAAACTGTGGAGAGGGTGTAGTGATCATTAACTAGAAAGAGGAAGACATGAACCAAACTATTTAACTAGGCTTCATAAAAGAGAGAAATAGAGTCTACAGGAATTTTCAACTTGACGCGTACTTATTTTTTTCATCTTACTTAATAACGATATGTTTCTTCTCCAGAAGCAGATCAAATTTAGCTGAATGAGAACTTATCTTTCAAAGATGTTTTGATCTTCCATCTAGAGCTTCAACTTCTTTTTCTTCGAAAAATGATTAAAAATCACCAACCTGACATGCCAAATGGTTTGTTTCACTCAACCATCTAAGAAGTCCTCTACAGAAACTGTTCGAAAAAAGGTAGGCGCCTCCAAAACAGTTAGCAGGTGATTGGTGGAGGCATCTGTCTGCCAGAGTCATGAAGCAACTAATTAATAAAGTGTTTGGACTGTTTACATATTCTTCTAACCTAAAGTATCCTTGTAAAATACAGTTTACTAATTTAAATCAATCAAGGAGGTCTGAGTATAATCTGTTGTTTAATTAACCAGTATTGCTAACCAATGGGCTTTTTTCTGTGTCAATAACTCAAGTAAATAAAGCTACAAACCATGTGAAATCCTGTCATTTTTTGCCCAGTCACTGTCAGCGTTGATCAAAGACTGAGCTGTAAGCTCTTTGGCTAAAAGTAATAAATCTGACAGGAGATAAAGCAGATGACATGACAGTAAGTATCAATTCATTACAGAGTGACTCACCCCTGGATGTGCAAGCTGTCAAGTGTGCAAAAAATGCATTAGCCATTGCTTACCTGCTGCTGATATATATATATATATATATTTTTTTTTTTCATTACATAATGTGATAAATTCTCAGTTGTAAACACGGCTGTGAGTCCATGACACTGATAGACACTCAGAGCATATTCAAAGTGAAGAAACATTCTGACGGTTAAAGCTGTTGGCAGGAAATAAGCAGCTTGTTTGCTAGCGTGCTGATAGTAATGTGTCCGTATATCTAATGCTAAAGTTGCAAAGTGATTCCCTTAGATACATTCACAATTTAATTAGAAAATTATTAATGAGGCACAATTCAAAGCCGATATTTAGTGGAAAAAGATTTTCTTACAATCAGCCAAAATAAGAAAATCCTGTTAATATTTTACGAGTAGATGCCATCAAGGTGTATGAGAGCGCAAGTTTTTAACGTGGTGCAATTACACATATAGTCAAATCAAACATGAAAGTGAGTGTAGAGGCCGCCAAGAAAGACTGGTTTCATGGAGATGGAGATGGGAAAATCACTGATCTTTTCACATGTGGAGGCAGGTGTGTTCCAATAAACATCACGAAAACAACAAGTTGCCCCCAAGCAACTGGGACACCACCTCTTCTGTAAAAATTTCAGAGATGTCACATGACTGCATAAATCAAATAGTATTGAGTTTTTTCTGGTTTTTATATTTTTCAAATATTGTAATGCTGGAATGTTACATATTTACAGAATAATATGTTTTCTAACAAATTTGTTCAACACTCAGTTGTGAACACCTACTCTGAAATCTTGCTTGGGTTGCTGAAAGACTCCAAACCTCACTTTGGAAACCTCTGTCACAATATATCAACTACAGTCTGACTGAGTAACACACTCCCTGCTGTTTCAGCTTCGGTGATGCCTCTAATGTCAGTGTAGCCTGAGCATCTCCATTTAACTGCCAGTCAGTCACACCAGTGATGTAATGCCTCATCCATAGAAACATATGATATTACATCACTGGTACTAGACATGGGTAGAGAGCACAGACATGTACATAATCTACACAAACGCACACCCACACACATCTAGGATAATTAAGCCTTTGCTGCTCAGCCTCCATTGTTGACATTCAGCAGCCTTTCAGAACCTTTGAATGTGGTGCTAATTTGGCAACGATGGTGCTTTTTATCATTTAGCAGATGCTTTTCAATCATGTGTAATGCTGTGTGTGTGTGTGTTTTGTGTGTGTGTGTTGGGGGGGGGGGGGGGGGGGGGGGGGGGCATCTCAGGATAGTCTAGAGGAGTTTGGTAAGTTGGTGGATTTCAGGGTGGGGTGGGGGGGGGTAGGGATGAGGAAGCTTTCAATGTCTACACACAGGGTGGGAATGACAAGACCAGGGCGCAGGAAGAAGCAATTACATCCCCTGAAGAGTTGTTTGACAGTTTTATAGCGTAACATCTATTTTCTCTATCCTCCATATCGACATCTGTCTGGGGTAAAAAGTGCCGTTAGTTTCTCTGAAACACATCTCAATAATTAATGTTATGCTCTGAAAATTCACTGGATAAAATACTGGTGGATAGAGATATTTGGCCATTGTTTTCACATTAGTCAGAGGAATAAGAATATTCTCTTGTGAATCTTTTTAAAAGGCTTTTGTGATCAAATGTAATATATGTTGAATATAACATTAAAATACATATTGAACAAATCTGATGTAAAAAAAAACAAAAAAAACCCAGAAAAAGATCAGTACAGTACAGTGTCAATTAAACTAACCAGTGCAAGACTGCATAAAACAGCTTTTTGATGTAACAGATTATCTGCACCTCAATGCTATAAAACAAATAAGTTTTTAATTAGTTTTCTCCACATATGCAGGTCGATGTTTCCATTGTTCTTTTCTTTTCTGACACAGGGCTAGTAAGAAAGGAGGCACCTCGGTATGGCCATATATACTCGAGTTACATAAGTGATCAATATAGAATTCCCAGATGTGTCCAGGACAGCAAATATTTACCTCTCTATGTTTATATGCCAACCAAAGTACAGTTGCTCCTAATAACTTCCAAGAAATCGCTCTTTATTATATCTAAAGCAAACATTGTGATGTTTTTCTGAGTATAAGGCAGCCATGTGAGATCTTGGTTTAGATAACATATAAATCCAACAGGACTTTGTTGTGTCAAAAGTTTATTTTTGATTATCAAAATGAAATGTTGAGTCTAATAAGCTGTGAACTAATTACATTTTACTGGTACACTAAGTAAGATTTGATCACCCGTCCCATCACTGCAGTAAGCAGACAACATTTCCTTGCACAGCTTGAAAAGCCTCAGGTCACATTTTCCCAGCCAAGTAGTTTCCTCTCCAATTAACTGCTGAAATACGGTAGGCCTACATAAATCACAATATATTGCATACGGTGTCAGCATAGGCAGAGATGTCATTAATTAGCACATCAGTATATGGGATCAGTCAAAAATTTCCTGTTAGATTTGTTTGAGCATGCAGCATAAATTGTTTTTATCCCAGCTCACTAAAAACCTAAATGTGTCCATCGGGAGCTTGAAAGGGATTCAACTGTCTTTCCAGGAGTCTTTTAATGATCATATGATCTCTTCTGTATGAAAGCTCACTCTTTGTTGTACAAATTTTGTGGATTACAGACCTATTACACCTGTCTTTATTGACTCATGACAACATAAATGCTTTAATTAGATCTTAGACACTATTAAAGCTGCTTTCGATGCAGCAATAATTGAGCTTGATGGTTAAAATCTTCTTAAAACCAAATTCTTGCAATCTTTAACTCAAATTACTGTCAATATAGGCTTTCATTTGGCTGCTGGTAAGACATTACTATACCTGCTTTTCATATTATCTGTCACAAAGTGGTATTTGTTTTTCTGTTAAAAGACAAATGTGTGAAAAATCCCTGCTTAAATACACTTATACTTACCAGAATTTAATTCCTCGGTTAACAAAAGAATAAATTCAGCAGCTTTGGAGGTTTTGTCAGTCTCATCCCTGCAGTGTCTTTGGTTTTCTGTCATTAAAAATGTGAAAACGTTGACTGTGTGTGTGTGTGTTTGGAGCAATCTGTGATGAAAGCTCTCAGATATGTAATGTCTAAATAAAATACCCCTGCTTACAATTCATCATAATAACTATTATATCAGTTCTTTACTGTCCCTGTAGTGGCTTGTCGGAGTCAATAGATGTCAACAATACTGCAGATGCCCGTTGTGTCATCTTTAAATGTGCTACAGGATTCAATAGCTGCAGTTTTAGATATCCTCCTAATGGAGAGTCTTTCAATTTCAGCATGGATCCAAGAAAGTTCTGATAACTCTTCTGTTTAACTAACTCCTAAACGTCTTATTCCCCACAATCTTTTGGTACAATCCTTTTTGCATTGTATATTTATTCAAGATAAAATCCTTTTCTCAGACTGCCTACTTTGCAAACATTTGGTTCATTATGATGCAGGGCAGCTGTATTCTTTTGAGATTCATGATATCACAGTGATGGGAGAATCTATCTCCCCGGGCTTGAAGTTATGTGCTTGTTACCAAAGAACAGGGGTTCAGAACAATCAGAGTACCATGGTGCCAACATTGGGCACACTTCAGTGTGATGACAGATTGCTACACCCATATAACAAAAAAAAGAGCAGAAAAAGAAAGACGATTATTGTGCAGCATAATCACAAACTGAGTTTTTCATTGAATGACTATAATTGATAACAAATTGGCAAACTGATTTGTGAGAAAGTCTACTCATATTCATCCAGCAGACTGTGGGTTGTTTATGAGTCATAATGAGTGGATCAACAGTAAAAACAGTTAAATAAATGAATATGAAATATTATTTTACATATGTTTACCTCCATATGACAGAAAATAATAAAAACAGCATTATGTCCTCTCTAAGACAATATAGATTACCACATATAGTATGGCAAAATTTCAACTACTTCTTGGCTTTTCTGCAGAAGAATTTTTTTCACTGCCAATCAGTTAAGTGAAATTCCCTCTGCAGCATGTCCTCTGCCTCAAAGTCTGTTGAGTCGTGTGTCCTGACTTGGCCTTTAGCATATCCACGCTCCAATGCACTTCTGTTGAGAGAGATTCAATCCAAAGACCTACCTCTAATTAAATGTTTATTGAACGAAAATTGACCACGGCAAGTCTCTGCACTCGAAAATCAGATGGCTGTGGAAGCAGACGCGTCTGGAATCAAAGTTGCCTAAATCACATGTTTTGACCATTCTATCATTTAGAACAATTGAAGATAAAAGCTGACACACTGTCTGCAGGATCAAGCCTCATGCATAAACAAGAAGATGTTTGTAATAATGTTGCCATACTGTATACATAGATGCACATTTTTTTTGAAAATCCACCCAGCCTTTTCCCACAGAGCAAATTTCATGTCTGGATTGTTATGACGCGTGCACTTCCTTATATAACATAGGCGTTAATGTATTACAGCTTTTGTAAGCAGTGAGAGTTCTGCTTGTCTCTCACAATTACGTTTGAGTGTCATCACTATTTAGATGAATACCCTGTAATATTATTCCTTCTCACTGTGAATTAGGGACTACGAAAATTACAGGCTGGAGGGCTGGCTCACAGATTTATGAACTTTAAGTGCTGATATTGATGGAAGGGTAATGGTAGACTTCAGCCCTGAGTGTAAATAGTGTCTAAGGTGATTACACTTTTATCACGTGGGGGCGGATATGGAGGAGAGGAGGAGGAATAGCGTGTAAGACTTACACAGAGGGTTACAGCTGGGAAAATAAACACAGGCTTAGTTGCATTGTGAGTGTTACATCTTCACCTTTTTAGTCATCAGTATTGGTATGCGCTTGAAAAAAAATGTACAAAACAGTTGTAAATAGCTAATAATTAAATTCCAATGTATTCCAGTGTGCTGATAAAAGTCTTTCTTTGGTCTTTTTTTACCTTCCTTTTTATTTGGTTCTACTGACACAACTCTGTGACCGTTGATCAAAAACATTTTCATAGATATGTATATTCCTGATGTGTTAAATCAAGACAATTGATACTTCAGGTTCATTGAGACAGGGAGGGGTTCATCCTTCTATGAAAGACATTGTGGTGAAATAACACAGTAATTTGAAAAATAATTCATGTAGAATTTGGGGATTTCATGATCAAATACTGCAGAGAATGAGGAGAATTATATGTAAGCAAACTGCAATCGAGGCTAAAAGCAATACTAAATGGAAGTGACTACAATGTTTTTAAGACTGCATTTAAAAAAATGATTATTTCATGGAAATCACTGCATGGGCTCAGGCACACTTCAGGAGACTATTGCCAGTGAGCACAGTCCATTGGTCCCCCCACAAAACCAATTAAAATCTCCCCATGCAAAGAGCAAGTACAAATAAGATGTATTGATTTGTGTTTGTTGGACATGGTGTTTTCACATCTTTTGTTTACATGAGGACAATTTTAAAAGCTAAAAAAGGTCCACATTAGGAGGCTATAAGGGATGCCAAGAGACTGAAACCACAGATTAGCATCCAGGAAATCCTTTTTCAACACTCAGTTGCTGTTTATTCTCACTTTCGCATGCATCTCATTGAAACAACTTTCATAGGTTTCAGTGTTGGTAATACTTAAATGTGTTCAGCAATAAAGCTCATTGATTAGGCTGAGACAATTAAACTACTTGGTCAGGGTTAGGAAAATCTGTTCTATGTAAGATTCAGAAATATCATCTGCAACATTTTCCACAAGTGTATGTTAAAACTATGAACTATGAAATAGCATTTCATGATAGGTATTTCATTACTGAGTCAAAAAGAATTTACAAATATACAATTTGTTAGAGGGGTTTATTACAATTCTACGACCTCCGCTGATGGTTTTGGCCCCAGGATACACATGCATCCTCTAATGTAAAGCGAGAAAAACATCTATACAGGCAGCTACTCCTTAACAAGTGTTCTTAAAAGAAGAGGCGATGCGTAATTTATTCACTTTCAAAGATTTGCACATATCTGTTATACTATTGGAAAGGCGTACTGAATGCTTAGAGTTAAGGTAAGAATGCATGCAAAGGTGTCACCCCATAATTTTTTTTTCGGCATGAAATGACACACTAAAGGAAGAAAAATGTGTAGTGATGGCAGACAGCTATATTATTAAGCTGTGCTGATCAAACCCTTGTCCCAACCCTGTGTATGCGTGAGTTCTCTCCGGCTTCCTCCCACCGTTCAAAAACATGTATGTTAGGTTGATTGATGACTCTAAATTGACCCTCGGAGTGAGTGTGAGCGTGGATGGTTGTTTGTCTCTATGTGGCCCTGTGATGGACCGGTGACCTGTCCTGAGTGTACCCCGCCTGCCGCTCAGCGGCAGCTGGGATAGGCTTCAGCCCTCCAAGCCGATATAGAAAATGGATCGGTGGATTGATGATAAGCAAATTATTGTGTCTATTCTGTTTTTATGGCCAGGTTGCATGGTAACAGCACATAAAATTTGTAAAACTATAATTACATTGAACAGTACATTGTGTAAATCCTCACCAGAAGAATTGATTTGTGGTTATTTGAATTATTTACATTTGAATTATTTACATTACATGAATGTAATGTGTTCAAATAATATTTTCTAAGACTGGCAATTTATTCAGATAATATTCTGACAACTGGCAAATTTGGGAAAATTCTTTTCTTCTAGCTGTAAGTGTAAATATTTAATGAAATCCAAAAAAAAACCTGTCATATTTGTGAGAGCCTTGGGCAACAAGTTATCACAAACCAAGTTGAGTATCTCCATTGAATACTGTTCAGCTGAGTGTGCCATCTCAAGATCTGGCAGTGGTCCACGATCTGTTCAGCATGGCTCCACAGCTGAGGACTCACCGTCACAGAAAAACAGAACACAGCCTGAAAGTTATTCTCCTTCGCTACATTTCCAATCAATCTGCCTGGCAGCTCCTCTGTTCACAGTTAAGCATCTGTTAAATTGTTTTGGTTAATTTATATCTGGAGGCTCTCGTTACGCAGATCTCCCGAAAAAGCTTTCCTGACACCCATGTCGAAGGGTTAAGATTTTTGATTTTCATCAGTGAGCTGTGCTCCCTCCCCCCGCCTTCCCACACTTCTTCCATTTGGCCCCCTCTCTCTGCTGAACCTATAGCTGATATCTTTCAATCAAGAGCTCTCCTGTCCTTGCAATCACAGTGTCATTGTTCATCTCATGTTGTGGAAAGCTCTTTTGACAGAGCGCTGTGATGAATCACCTGGCTAAGGCTTTTGGAAAAGAAGCCTTCAGATCCCATCGCCCTCTTTTTCATAGAGTTGGAAAAAAAACAACATTCAATTCATTTCTCTTGCTCTTTCATGTCTCCTGCTGCTTTTTTCGTTTCGTACACAGTGTTTTACAAGTTATTCACAGCAAACCCTCCTCTTTTCTTCTCGCTGGGCTTCACAAAGCAAATATCTGGCGGGTTTAGTTCATAAAGGAAACGCTTTTACTTGCTTAAGGTGCTGACGGCAAGGCACACTCTGTTATGTTGGAGGCTTAGAAAAACAAAACTTTGCAGGGTAAGTCTCAGCCGCCAAATTAAGTGGCAGAGGCTTCTAATTCTTCTCTACTCACTCTGTGGAAAAACGAATCCTCTCATTCTTTTGTTCGATAAGCCGTAGCAATGTAGAGAAACTTGTGCTCTTTTTCTAAGTTTGTCATGTAATTCTGCAGTTTTTTTTTTCTTCTTCTTATATCAACTTCTAAAAGTGAAAAGAGGAACAAATATAAACTTGCAGGAGCAAGTGTGAGCACATGATCAGGTCCAAGGCTGGTGTTTTTCAAAAGGCTGAACACATAGAAGAAACTAACTGTGAAAATGACCACTCCCTCAAAACAGGTTAGAGAAAAAAGATGATTTAGAGCAGCTGTGATTTCACTACATGAGAGTGCAAAGAGCTTTCAAAGACTGCAACAGGTTGATTACAAATCTTGTCACATGTGTGCAACTTGAACTAGTGAGAAATTTTACCTGTGATCAAAACGCTTCTAGTTAGGACTCAGACTTAGCTCTGTCAGAGAGGGGTTGGGTAAAGGTGAGAGATGTCATGCATGGCAGGCAAAGGGAATTCATAGATCCAGAGGCATTGTACCTGCCAGCTGTGCAGCCATCACTCCGCCCAGTCCTCCTCATGCAGACATCTCTGAGTGATGGGATAAAAATTTTTGGACTTGCCTCCAAAAGTTTAACCTTAACCAAACACTGCAAACTTTAGTGACACCATGTTTTAATGATTGTATATTTATACTTTAAAAAATTCCTGACCACACCAAACACTGCGCTGATCTGCCAAACACCTCAAGGCATGACTTTTTGTACACTATTGAGCAATTAAAACGCTTTTAACAGTGTAGGGTAATTATAATGCTGTCTTGATTAATGTTCGATAAAAATGAAAGCACAGTGCTTTGAACGTACTGCATCCACAAACACAGAACTGGATACTAAACAAATTTGAGAGTTTGTTAGAGTTTGTGAGACTCTAAAGGATGGACGTTTTTGTGAGAGCACATTAAAACTTAAAAACACCACTATGAAAAGCATTTTCAAAAAGTCTCTTCCTGTTTCTTGCAACCTGAAGTGTCCTGAATGCGGGGGCATGTTTAAACACTTCAACAATTGCTATTTTGTCGCAAGTACTTTTTAGAGCTTCTTTCATGGCTGTTCTGAATGAAGCGAAGTGCACGATCAAGGCAGAGTAACTTCAGCAATGTGAAGTTCGGAGTCCTGGACAAACCCTCTGCTGTCTGCAGCGGGAGGCCCGACACCTGGGCAAACACAGCAGCCCAATGATCTGTCATCAGCTATGGAAACCAGCACCAACCTGGTCGCTTTTGTCAGCGCACAAAAGAAAATGCCTCAAATTAATTTAGCACTCGGCATTCATCTTCTGTTGAGGCTTAAGACCTCATCTAAGCTTGCGAAACAGCACAGAGCTCATGGGGCTTCATGTAAGAATTTTGGCTCTTAGGTGAAGCCAAACGCTGTTAAGACGTGACATGTTGACTGTCTAGTGAAGTATGTGTATCCTGTTAATTCAGACAGTTGGTAATACCTGGGATCTACAAAGCCCTCAGATGTACTTCTGTGTGTACCCTCCTTCTCTGATCTCTTTTACTCAGCTTTTCCTCCACAAGCCAGACCTCTTGAGGACATGCTAGATAATTGTCCCTCAGCCTTTTCTCTCCCACAGACAACTTCAAACAAAGTATTGCCAGTCCAAGATCATGTTGAGCTCTCCAGTGATGACTTATAAGGAGCTCAAAGATGACACATTGAGTATTTGTTTGGCTGCTGAGGTGACGCACCGCTCAAACCTGATGTAAATATTCACGGCCTGAAATGCAAATGCTTAAAATTCTGAGATTTTTTTAAAAATTGTGTTCTTTGCTGCATTAAAAGAGCTCAATGAGGTTAATGGAGGGCATGTGTGTTTGCTCAGAATTTCCTGAAATAAATAAATGAAAGTAACAGGATTCTCATGTAAAAATGATCTAAGTACAACCAGCTAAATATATCCTGCCTCCGTCTCTCCATCCATTCATGTTGGGTAAACTATGTTGGTCACAAGAGTCTCTCTTTAGAGCAAATGTTTGGATTGTCTGATTGGGGTTACAGTTGAAACATGGCAAACATGTAAAAATGGTATCCATGTAGGTGAGGGCTGAATTGTAAAAAGAATGCATTTTAAATCTAACTGTGATTGTCTTCGAACCCTGACCATGTCATACAGTCATGGTCCTGCACTGGTTGTATGTGGTTCTGCGTACTTTTCCTCCTCTGGGTCTAGGTTGGGATGGACAGGCTGTGGATTCCCCTCCTGGGGCGGAGTCTTGGTTCTGGCTCTCCAGCTGTCGCACCTGTTCTTCGTCAGCCTCATCACTGAGCAGCTCTTAAGGACCAGCTTGTGCACCCTTTCTCTGCCAGATTGTCTGCTCATATGGCTCCAACAAATTAAAGTTTCTGCTTGAGGTAATATTGGCTTTTCTGTGTTTTCCAGTGCTCCCCAGTTGTTTGAGAAGTGGCTCGCTCACCTGCGTTTCGTACTTGTCTCCTTCGAATGAGCCAGTTCCAGTTATTATCTCCTTGTCGATAACTTACTGTACCTCCTCTGCTCACCTGCCTGCCTGTCCTCTTAACCTCCAGCACCTAGCAAGGACTGCCAGTGACTCCCCTGAAAGCTCACTCATCGACTGCTCCAAGTAAGCCACATCACCTTCATTTCTGGACTAATATCTTGGATATTCTTTGGATAGACCTACCTGGATTAACATACTTTTCTTCTCCTTCAGAGACTCAATCTCCAGTGAGTCCTTTGTTTTCGTAGACGTACCATTTGTAACAATAAGTTGTTAAAACTGTAAGAGTCAAGACAGTGTTGGGTCTCATGTACGTGCATCCATAGTTTAAAACAAACAAATGTTTGTCCATAATCCATCCATTTTTGTGGCTTTTTGTAGGAAACACTTGTCTTCGCTCTCATATGAGTGGTACTTCCCTCCTGCCAATTGTACTAAGATACTGTTATGGGTTGTATTTACTGGTATGAAGGAGCTACCCATGATATTGTATCATTTGGAGAATTTCTTGCATCTTCCATGTTACCATTCAACCTACAATCACATGAATGACTAAAACAAATACAACTTCCCCATAGCTACAAATATGTTGTTTGTGATTATAGTCGATGCAGAAACGTTCTTTTCTTTGAAAGTATCTGGCAAAACTAATCAGTAGTATGAAAAACCATTCACTTCAAGCATTTTTTAAGAAAATTGGAGGATGGTTCATGATGTAAAAAAGGAACACAATGGCACAGGGCCATCATCCAACCAGAAAACAAATGAGATTCACGTGAAAGAGTACTTTAGATCAGCTATAGCCCAAAACTCTGTTTACAATGTAGATTGTATTAGAAGCATTAACAATATCGATAGACATTTACAATTAATACTGTTAAAGCAGCAACTTACATGACAAGGTATGAGTTAAATGCCAATCTGTGTCTTCTCTTGGTTTTTGACAAGCCTTTATTTATTCCTGAACGCTCACCAGGTTCAACCCGAGTAATCCAAAGTATGTTCATGGCAAAAACCAACTTGGATTGAATGAGATTGTATGTCTTTTTGTAATGTGGCTGAATTGGCCCTTTTCATTGTATATTGTTAACATAAGCTGCATTTTGTGTCAAACCTGCAGCCCTGAAGGAACATATTTATTGCAGAAGAGAGTGCTATAGACTGCCTCAAAGCATAGCACAAAAGGAGTAACCTGAGTGCCATTTCCATGGTAACACCGTGTGGCTTGGATGCAATCAGTGCTGTGCAGCTACAGCTGTCACACAAAGCCATTCAGACAGTCAAATGACGAGAGACCTTGAGAGTAAAACGGACAGAGAGCCAGTGTGACAGGGCCCTTTCTTCTTAGTACTGCATTATAAGGCACGCTGCTCAGACTTGATCGCACAGCAGAGGAACTCATCTTAAGCTCTTTAAACTAGCCAGTAATCCACCAATATATGCAATGTGACATGAATCTTTTGGCTGGAAAGCAGGGCATGCTACTGCATCGCATTCAGGTCACCTAATTCCTTGTTAGTGTTATCCATCCCACATCCATGTTATTATTCCTAACAATACTTGCTTTCAGATCAAGCACTTAAAATGGAGTTAGTGTATCATCTGGATTTACTTGAATGGCAGGGTAATTTGGCAAACACACCAACATGCAATGTCAGGTACAACGAAAGAAATAATACCAGGAGAAAATTCTTTAAATTATTTCATTTCGATACATTATAGACTCCTGCTACTGACCTTAAATATTAAATATTTCATCTCTGCAAAAAGCAAGTTGATTCATGGTCACTCACTCATTTTGGAGCAGTATAGCTGCTGGTTTATTTTCAGATGTGCTTAAAATCAACATCAGACTCTAATCTCGACCCAAAAATGGCATTTTAAAGGTGGCTTGTGAACAGGTATCTTGGCACTACACCTTAGCACTTTCACCTGTGCGTCATGTCACCAACCGTCACTTAATTTTGGAAACAAAATCAAAATTTCAGTTTAGAACTGAAATGGGTAGGGAGCTAAAATGATTTCATTTGGTTGTGATGAGCCATTAAGCATGGTTAAATGGGGAAGGAATGTTAAAATTTCAGTTTAAATCCTCTTGGAGGGAGTTATGAAGTGTTCACATTACACTTGTGTGGTCTGTTCACTTCAACATGCAGAGTATTCAACTTTTGTATAGTGGAGAACTATAACTTTAACAAAAACTGTAGTTATTGCCATGGAATAACATATGAACAGAGATAAGCTTGCCTGTTTGCCAGAGAATAGTGAAAATGTCACTGTGTTCAAACATTTTACGCGACTTTACCAAACTTTTCCTTCTGCTATAATGGTTACTTTAGTAGTATTCAAATGTGATACTTGCTTATCAACACGCCAGCCTTTCAATAACTGCATTTCTTTGGGGAAAAAAAAAAAAGCTTAATGGATTTATAAGGAGCTCAAAAACTATTAAGGTAATTCATGAGACACAAACTGAGTTATTTATCATTCATTCCCTAGTTTACAAATCCTTCCCAGGTTTCCTTCGATGTCACCAGAGGATGAACAATATACTTTGTCAGCAAACCCAGTCTCCTGGCAGGCTTCCCCGCCGGTTTCTTTTCAGCAACAGGTTAGCCACAAGGGCAGATTAAGCCTTCTCCCCTCCCCAATCATCCAGTAATACCAGCAGGCTGTATAGAGCCCATGTTGGGTTTTGCCTGTTGAATGGTGGCTTATGGCAGCTAAAGACCTCTAGAGGGGGAATCCTGAGGGGATTACTCTCACGTCCTCCATGAAGTGGGAAATCAAAACAGTCTAGAGCACCAGGGGAGGATCTCAAACATCCAGCATTCCGCCACATGCACGCACACACTCACACACATCTGCACTCATTTGCCAACATGCACAATTACACAGCCTCACAGACACACATGTAAACTTTAGGGATATTGGGCACTCCCATCCCTTTTACCCATTGACACCCAGGGTTTTTGATACCCAAGTATAGACATCTAACAAGGTCCAGCTCCTCTCTGAGAGGATTAGTGTAAGTCGGACTGATAATGAAATCATGGACTGAGTAGCTCTTGGGAGGATTTCATACAAAAGAGACCTGAATTACTTTGTCTTTTCTTTTTTCACATCCTTTCTTCTCTATGGTGAGAACATTAAGAACAGTATGAATTCTGCAGTGCATGTCACCCTGTGGCCCCGCGTCCCTCAGTGCAGGGAACCACAACACTTCCACCGTCCATAAAGGAACTGCTTAGCCCACTCTCATCAGCAGCGGAACATATCGTCATGGCATTAATCTGCTGTAAGGCCTGCATCTTCTTTCACCACAAAACTTTGACTGGGATTACACAGACCATCAGCTTTCTCCTGCATAAATAGAATAGTAAGGTACCAAACCGAGGCTGCGCCACGGTGAATTGTTAAGTGTCATCACAATCTTCTTAATTATCATGGAAAGGCAATGAATCATGTCTTCATTTTCTCCTCGGTTCTCCTTCTGGCACCACAAACTGTAGAGGGTTTTGCATAAATCTTTCTTTTGTAAATCCTCCAAATTTTGACAGGTTCATGTTGTGAATTTAAGATAATCTTTCAGAATAAATGATGATAAATAGTATCAACTGTGATGTAAACAATAGGAACAGACAATTGGTACACAAACAATAAAGTCACTGTATAAACATGTGATTTTTAGGTATTATTATAATTATGTCAAATATGAATAAACTTTACATTGCATAAGTTTCCTGAATTACTGCACGATTACAGCACCCACAATTATATAAATTGAAAGTAGGGGTATTATCCTGTTTGTGAGGATATTTATGGAGGATCTTTTTCTAATGACAAGCGAGCAGCTTGGAAAGAGACAGAGCAGATGTGTGATTGTCATAATTTCTTGTCCAACAATTGATGTCACAAACATACTGACTTGTTCAGGGCAGTGAGCTGTCCATGTGACCCTCTTAATGCTAGTTTTTCACTGATCTGAACATCTTGATGCTAACTTTGATACAGAAAGAGATCCCATTATATGTTCTGGCCTGCTGCCAGAAATAGTAACACAGGCTTTCTCCAACTGTCTCTCTGTAATTGCGCTTACACATAAGATTAAATCATAACATCAATATACAATACTTCATATATGAACAGAATGTGACTTAGTTACATTACAATAACTAAATAAGATAGATAAAAGATGATTTACAATGAACTGCTGCTATGCAGACCTGCAGTTCCAGATTTCTAAATCATATTTTCAACAAACCTTTTACGACTACTCTGTTTCTCTGACTCACTAAATAGAGCAATGATGAAGGTGTGTTGTGACAGTATATACTATACTTCAGAGTTGGGAAAATGTACTCTTTTAGGTTATTTCTGTATATTGCAACAACAGAATTGTAAAATTCTGTTGAGTTTTATACATTCTGTCATAAAATACTAAGGTGTGTACAGTGTGTAAATATCATTCGGTGTTGGGTATGTTCTGAGTGATTTATGTTGTCCCCTGTATTGTGATTCATACCATGTCAATCTATCTAATACTGTGTCCCATGACCAGCCACGTTATGTCATGTCATAGAATGTCATAAAAAATTATAAAACATGAACAAGTCAAGATGGATTTTCAAGCCATGTTATGAAATGTTCTATCTTTTCAACTAATATTAAGTGATTTTGTGGTATGGCATGTCACCCAATGGTGTTAAACATCATGTTAAGTCAAATATTCAAGTATTTTGTTGTCATCATGTGACATGTCTTGTCACATCAGATCATATTACGGATTGTTATCACATTGCTATATGTCTAGTCATGAAATGTCACATCACGTTCAGTCACACCATCGAATGTCATGTAGTAGAATATCTGGATTGTTATTTCACTCAGTTGTCTTATAAAATGTCATATCATATAATTTTGTGCCAGAGATCGTCATTCCTAAAAAGCAATGCCCAACATGTCGTATCATGCAACCTCAAATGATGTATCATTATATAATGGAATGTCATATGGCAAATATATCACAATATGAAATCTCATGCCACATTATGTCCAAAACAAATTTTTCATGTCGTGTCATGTGTTATATCCATTCATTTAGTAGAATGTGAGTTTTCTTTAAGTCAGCCATTAGATATCATCTAACTGCAGGTAATTTTATTCAATGTCTTATGTGCTATCATAGGATGTGATGTCATATTTGATGATAAAGCTGTCGCTGAATGTTATGGCACTCGGTTATATTTTTTCATTTTGTGGAATATCTTTACACATCATGTTATGTCACTGAATGTGTGCATTAGACTGTGGCGTGGATTGTAACTCCCACATGATGTCATAGAGTGGCATGTTATCACTTTGTCCTGCCATGGATTTTTTTCTGCTACGGCATCTTACAGAATGTCAGATCATAAGAATAGCACATGCCATTGTATTATGTCCTGGAATGTTACGTAATGTCCTTCATTTTGTGGACTGACATCAAACATCATGCCATTACATTTTATTTCAGTTCATGTCATGCCACAGAACGTCACGCTAACTAATGTTAATGCAAACACATTAGTTTCCAGCCATGATATGTTATGTTACCTTATGTCACAGAGTGCCATGTTAACACTCTGTCCTGTCATGGGTTTTCATTTGATCATCTTATGGAATGTCATTGCACATCATATCATAGATGATGTCGCAAGACAATACACCCAATATGTCATATTGTGTGATGTCATATCTCTATATGTCATGATTACATTTTTTCACCCTATGAAATACCTTCATGTCCCGACACATAATTCTTATCATGACGAGGATAGTCATGTTTGTTATGGCTGTTTCATGTCTCATTATCTTAATTCATGGACTGTCATGTCAGATTATTGCATCCCAATTCAGTTCACATTATAGGGTGAGATTTCACATTATTATCACGCAGCACTATGTGGTCATGTATGTTATTTCAAGGTACTTGTGTCATGTGTATTACATTATGTCCTGTCATATCATGTCATGTTCTGTTCTGTTAGATTTTGGTACACTTACATTTTGACGTTTGGTATGCACAGCATTACAAGGAACATATTTGTACAGACACTTCAGTAGAAGCCAAATTAATTTCAGAAGAACACCATTCAAGGACCTGTCCACCCACATCATCACATCATCAAAGGAGGATTTTCAATCTTAGGAAGTTATCTTTTAGCATTTACAATTGGAATGAGTCATGCACAAACACCCTTTCAACTGGCTTTGAAGCAACAAAACCATAAACAGCTGGTACTTTTGAGAAGAAGGTTAAATTTTTGTTTGGCAAACATTTATAAATGGCTTGCCCTTTTTTAGTGTTGGTCAGACAATAAAGATTTCCATGAGGTGTCAAGTCACAGTTGTTGTGAAACTGACCTGTAGCTTGTGCACACAAAAGTGTGGAGAGAAATGTAGGTCAAAAGTTAATTCTTTGGTCTGGCAAGTGAGGCTTACATCGAGAAATTTCTCAAGGACCTCAAATCTGCCTGCACACGCTTGCTCAAAACATGTACCATGTGACCCATTAGGCTATGATTTGTTTGAGTATGGGATACAGTCACACCTTCACCTTATGAACTTAATGGTCTTCAAAAGACAAAGTCCAAATGTCAGTGCATGCCGCTATGACGCTTTTGTTGACTTTAACCAAAGGGAGATATACGACAAGTGCAATCATATTTGTCAAACACATCCCTCGTGGAGGGTCTCATAGAAGAGAAGCAATTTAGGGATCAGGACCGGAGAGTCACCTGTTGAGAGACAGGGGGTAAAAAGAATCTGTAGGGTTTCTCAGCATGTCTCTGTTCATAGCCAGGAAGTACAGTTTCAGGGCTTAATGTTGCATTCCACAAGTTGCCTCGACTGTGATCTCACAGGAATGCTGCTCTCAAAGTGCGTGAGATTAATATTTAACACAACATAGGTTGAAAATGCTGCTCAGAGTCTGTGATTTGAATGACTGTGTTTTCATAAGAGCTCAGCTGCCACTGTTCTCAGGTTCTCCTTCATTACAAAGTATTTACGAGTTGTCTCAAGTGACTGCTCCACAGGTGGGGAAACAGATCAGGAGGAAATCATTGGGTTTCTTTCTGTATTATTCTGTAGTCTTGTCCTTATTATGTAAAGTGCCATCACAAAGGAAGTCATTATTGTGATATAGTAATATTTTTCCATTTATACAAAGACATTTCTACCAACATATTTTTGTATTTTTCATTAGTTTGTTAACCACTGAGTAATTTCTACGCATACTTCCTTTGCTCTGCCTGCTTGCTAATGTAACATACTGCAGGGATTGTGTTAAACATCCACTACAAGGTACCATTTACTTAAATCAGGAGCAACCTGGGCCCTTGTCAGATCCGCATATTGCTATAGCAACAACAGCCTCGCCATTGAGATTTGAACAATGTGGTGGGGCAAATGGAGCAGGCTGAGACTGGAGACGCAGGAGAGATGAGAAACTTCAGCAATAATGAAGATGTATTGGATGTCTGCTCCATTTCTGCTGTAGATTGTTCAAACTGCAAATCTCCTGGAATTTAATATATTGTCCTTGAATACAGAGGGACTTACATAGATTTGTTATCAACTATGTATTTATCAAATAAGTCAATTTTAATTCACCTTTAGACAGTGCATTTTCTATATAAGATGTAACATACCAAAAAGATAAGATAACACGATGCCTAATGATCTCATACTAATTAATTTAAGTAATGTAATTGATAACAATAGTAATAAAAGTGAATTCCCTTTAATAACCCAACTCACATTTTTGCTGTCTTCGTGAAGACAGGTGTAAATATAAAAGATGGTGCAGAATTACGCATCCCGTGCAGTTTTAAATCTGTATTTCAATGTGTTTATTATTAGCACTGCATCCTCTGCTTGATTGCTGTTCAATATTTATGAGTAAGGAAACAAATCTCTCACTGGAAGCAACAAAATCAGATTGTGGACAACCTGCTGTTTTTAAGCCTTATTCATTATGATATCATATCAGCTGTTCTGAAAAGGAAAACTGTTGAAACGGACGTATTAGATTTAATGTTTCAATGTGGAAATTTGTTTGTTGGTATGGAATGTAGAGAGTTCCACAAAACAGAAAAAAACGTACTCCCTCGGAGCGATCATTGCACTGATTGGGTGACAAAGATGAAAAAGGTCTTTCAATAACTTGGACTAATGTTGTGCCTTTGCTCGGCCCGGCTGTTGCCCTGGGTGCGTGTGAAATGCTTGGCGTGGACAAAGTAAACCATGGCCGGTGCCCATGCTCCATTGTCCTCAAAGCCTCCTAAAGAGGTCTCTTCACAGGTCCAGCAAACACACTCTCCAGACTCTTGGCATATCTCTGAAGATCCTCCTTTTGTGTGAGGAAACACATTACTCTCTCAAGGAGAGGAACAGGGGAAACAAGGCAGCGCTGGTGAAAAGGCTTAAGTATTTCACCCCCCACCCCTGTTGGACTGCCTCTCTTCCTTGCCAGATGATAATTGGGACTGAAACACTTTTTTTGGTCGGAGCCTAATTCAGTGAGTAAATTGCAACATGGGAAAAACATGAATGGGGCCCAAGCTGTGTGGTGACTCAGCCACAAGAGACGCTAAGAGATGCTCTTTGTGGTTGTCTACAAAAGGGAAATGTTCTGTTAATCAGCATTGTTATATAAGTAAGTGTGCTTTCCTTATGAAACTACGCGACTGGATGCTCACCCCGAGGTTCTGAATAAAAATTATCGATATGAGGCAAACCGAATATATACACAGCATGTGTGAACACATTGTTATGGAGGTAAGACAAGTCAAAGCTGCAACATCTGTCTCCTTCTCAACCCGTTTTCCTGGTTTATTTCCACTTTTTGTATTTCAAACAAAGAAACGCAAAGTATTGCAGCGCAGCTAGATTAATTGGATAATTCTCACAGAGGTTTAAGTCCATACAAGTTGGCACAGAAAACAAACGACAATGCTGACCTGACCAGCTTATGCTGAAAGTTCCCCTCTGCTTGTATGAAGAAAAAAAAGCAAAGCAGATTAAAACTCAATGAGGAATGTCAAAAATGCCTCTCTGCATGGATCAGCAACAGTTTAAACTATCCCACTCGGATGTTTACTTCACAACATTGACATACAAAGAAGTTACACATTGTGACTTAAAAGGGAATCTGTACAAGACATATGCATCTGCTCAGAAAACTGGACTGTTGAGGAAAGGAGGTGAAAGACGAGGTCACATCGAATATGACGTGCAATCGCAGTAGCTGTGTCAGTTTAAACAGAGGTTCTCATTTTCATATGGGAATTTCCAAATTATACTGCCAAGTAAACAACAACTCCAGATTTCCAGAAGCCGAAGTTGCAGGTGTCATAACTCACAACGAGATAGCAGAAATGATTTTCTTAAGTACAAAAACGCATAAAACGTTAATTATGTTTCAGCTGGTGGTTTTTGAATTAAAGGAAACAATTTACAAGCCAGAAAACATGAGCTTGGAGAGTAAAACTCCTTCATCCTGAACGACCACATTGATCACTTGTCATGTAACTATGAAAGTTTTTTCGTTCCTTTCTTTCTTTTGTTTTATTTTTGTGCCTGTTTTTTTTCTTTACAACATGAACTTTTAAGGAAATGAACTTCCCTGAATCTAACCATAATCACATTGTGTCATTTCAATGATGTAGCTGACATTGACAAAGTATAGGAACACTTCCAGATTAAAAAATCTATAAATAAGGGCTGGTGGAGGAACAATTTACAACAACTTTCATTGTTGCATTTTTGGACTTTAGTTTTCACTTGCTGTTTAGTTTCTTTTCAATTCACAAGGTTAAGGCTTCAAACCTACTTGTTCAGGGATGGGATAAGATCACGATTCAGATTCTAAAAAAGATCTTTTCATCACATTAATCCAAATGACACAAGATTCCAATTTCCTGGTTACCACAGTGACAAGTCCACCAGAGACTTTTCTTGTAATTATTCTCAAAACTATGTTGTCGACTCATTTCAAAATGTAAAAACAGGTCCTGATAATTGATCGCAGAAGCAAACAGTCAATAGTTTCTTAGTGGAGGTAAGTTTCATTTTGCCATTCACAGTTAATGTTATTTGTTAATTGTGTAGATGTGGGAGATTTTCAGTAAGTTATGGTTGTTATGGAAGAAGTAATGGATTTGAGATAATGATTACCCTCCCAGCATGTGGCTACACAAATCCAAGAAAGAATAGTTTAACCAGCTGGGACGCAAACACAAGTTAACCTTTGTGTTTTATGTTTTTTATGTTTTGGTATGTACAGTTTTTTCTCTGTCCTCCTTCAGTCAAGAAATTTGTGTCTCTCCATTATGAATCTTTTTCTTTACCTATTGAAATGACAGCATAAGATTATTCTTCAACTCATACAAAAACCTGTTGAGATGGAGGTTGGTTGCTTGTCATAAGAAAAGCAAAATATATTTAAAAAATGTGGTCATGAAACAGCTGCAGTAAATATCACTGAACCAGTATTTTCTGACTCAGGGTCACAGGACTACACCATAGAACACATTTCTAGCACAACTATGCAGCACATCTGCAAGAACAGCTCCATCAATCAGAACAAAATCATGGATTTTAAATCTATTTTCTGTCATTTGCTTTTAAGGTTACCTACAGAATGGCAAGTTATAAATACATTGTGCATATGTGCATGTAAATGAGGCCAAAATAATGCTAAGCAACAATATGGCAACTACTAACTCCTTTAAACCTTGAGCAGGTTGAGCTTATACCTGGAAATAAAATGAAAATAAGAACAAGAATATACACAAGCATTGCTGCAGGCAATCTGAAGTGATAATTTTCCAAATTGCTAGTCTCCTCTTTCCTCTGTCTCACCATGCAAGCTCAAATCCCTCACTCAGACAGACGACTCTCTCATTACTGCTCTCTCTATGCACATCATGTGAACAGGTAAACAGTCGCTGTACAACTGTAAGCTGAATTTGCATCGAAACTAAGCTTCATTCTGTCATAGTATTACAAAAGGGGTTGGTTTGCACGATTAAGTGAAGTCACACCTTTTGTTTAGACACTGCTTTGTTGTAAGATAGGGTGGGTATCTGGAAAACATCACTTCACATGTGAAAGTCAGCTAAAATCCAAATCTACTTTTTCGCACTAGTCACACCTAAGCAAACATTTAGTTACATAATTTTGTACTTATGCTTGCAATTTTTATGTAATGGGATTACATTAGCAGGGCATAGCGTTCTTTCTCCACCGAGATCCTGGGAATGAGCCTTGCATGTGCTGATGTATTCTGTATATCCATCACCTGCAATGGACAGCAAACCAAGGAACATAAAGGATGATAATCTCCTTGGAATTCCTCTGCATTTTCTTATATAGATGAGAGGAGTGCTGGACATTGGGGTTGAGAGGTCAACGGGACCAGTTTGCTGAGGCCCATCTGTCGGCCCCTGCACTGTTTACGCACCATCTCAGGAGTGAAAGGCAAGCGTCTCAAGAGCTATCCTGTTCTCATAAGACAACAGCGCTTCATATAGTTGGAGGAGAGCTGGTGGTGGTCTGCGCTCAACGACCAGCAGCATTCCTTCTATTCATCATCTGCTCGTCTGACGAGACCTTCAGACAAAAATCTAATAAGCAATAGAAAGAGTTTAGATTGAAGAGCTGCTTTGATGCTTCAGAGTTTAAGACATTTTCTCAGCTGATAAAGGCTTGAAATACATGAAAGCGGGACATTTTCTCACAATAAAAGGTTATTTTGAGAAAGTTCCTGTCAAAACTGGGACATTTATACACTTTAAGAAATGAATATGACACAAAGTTATTTATAGAAAAATACATGAAAGAGGTGAAAATAAAAGACTAATCAACCATCAGAAAATGTTCAACAAAATACAAAAGATATACAGTTTGTGTGCATGTCTCGACATTTCCTTTTTGCCCTTTTCAACCACGTATGGTATTATTACGATATATCACCATGAAAAATTAACCAAAACATACTGTGTCTGTCCCAAATTGCAGAGCAGGATTTCCACTAGTTTCATGTCAGCGTGTTTATCGGTGTGCATCTGTTTTCTTTGCTCCATAGCAAAGTAAGTCTATATTCATATTCAACCATGCTCTCATTCCTCTAAAATGACAAATTTCCATCTGGACGCTTGCCAGGTGTAAAATACTCTAAGTGAATGTTTCATACCTGCCATTTCATGGAGTCGTTTCATTCACAAAATCTATGATTATACATTTTAATAACACCATGCCATTCCATGTGAGAAAGGATGGCTGACTGAATATCAAGTGTTGATGTATACAAAATGAGATGGTCTTCCCACTCATTTGAAACTATGATACTGTATTTAGAGTGCATTTTGCCTTAACTTGTAAAAATTACAGCCCTTGCTATGTGTTTAAGAGGAGCTGACTACAGTTGGAAGGCAATATATGAAGCACACGACCACATTAAACAGCACTTTAATATTTGACTTCAAAGGGGCACAGTAAGAGCATCAGGAGAAAGCTTTGACAGCAAAAACAATAATTTCACACATCATTATAAATATTAGTTATATCTTAAATATACTTTTAGTTGGATTTTTGTATTTTCATTATGATATTGCATCATGTTAATGTCTCATCAGCAGTTAAGATTGACGTAGTTGAGTACAAGCAATTAAATTGATTAAAGGTAGCCTGCTGCATAACATAAAAGATTTCTCTACTGATATGTCTTAAAACAATGAGACCAGTGTCATATATTTCGCTGACTTGTGTACCTACATTTTCCTAAATGCTCGGAAAGCCCAGGAGATCTAGAGTTTTACTCAGCGTCTGCATCTAATCTCATCTGCAGCTAATTTTGTTGGCTATAATGTTGTATAGTCATATAATTATACTTAGTTACAGCCTTTTTTCTGCCTCACAGCCTTTTTTCAAATTTTGCTACATCATGATCCAGTAAAAGCCGGATTTCCTGATATGACACTTCAGTATCAATTTAGCTAACTATGATATTGACGAGTGGCTCATTCTTGCCTCCTAAGCTAAGGTGTACAGTATCATGAAGACGACCAGCACCCCACATAGTTATAGAATGCTTTTAATATGATTGTTTTGACTACATATAACAGCAATGGGATATCCCACAGCTAAATTCCCCCAGTAACATCAGCAACAGTAGCTGTAAAGGTAGTTTACTCATCTAATGGTAAACTAGCATATAGCATCCTGACATTACTTGAGGCTGTTTTATTATTATGAAATGGCAGACTTAATTAAAGATAACATGGATTTAAATGTTAATGAATGACCTCATCCATGAGCATTGTTTCTACTTGAGTAGTATCTGCTTTTCATCTGAGACAACAACTCCTATGATCCCAGTCAACTTCATACCATGCCAGTCCAAGTTACCATGACTCACTGGTGTACTCTTTCATAAACTGTATACTGAAGATGGACATAACAAGCCAAAGTAGAAGTGCCGCAAAACTTAATTCTTTCAAAGTACCGGTAAGAAGCAACTGATTATATGTTTTTTTTATGGCCAAAGGTTATGTTCAGTACTGCATGACGTCTGTTTGGTAAATTTAGAATGAAACAGATCATTTATCAGGTTCCACTTTTGGGCAGGGCTATTTTGTAATTGGGAAGTCACTTTGGCAGTGGCCAAAATACTGAATTCAAGACTCCACAGTCCAGAAGGTGACATGGCCATGGCCAGGTGACAATGCCATAGAATATGGTCAGTTTATATGCAAAGTTTTTTGCTCTTTTGTTAGCTTAGCATTGGATAAATCATGAATATAAGTAGCTTTGGCTTATACAAAGATTAAACGCAACCTCTAAAGCACCTTTATAGGTCTCTAATTAGAATTATTTGTTCAATTGTTTGCAGCTGCTGAAGGAAATCAAGTGTTGTTGCCAGCCTCTGTGAAACTGCCAAGACTTTGGGAAGTTACAACTCCAAGCCGAGAAGTAAACCAAGTTACAACTGTTACGTGTTGTTTTTACACCAATACAGATAAAACAAACAAGATATTGTATAGCATTTTAATTTGTAAACAGAAAGTGCTGGAAGCTAACTACATAGCATTCATACAACTTTGGCTACCATCCACCATACAGTAAGTCTTAGCTAAATTTCAGCAAATGAACGTATATATCACAATGTATAAGAAGAAGAAGAAGGAAAAAAATGTAGTCTTTGGTTTATTTGTAATAATTACCCTATAAGAGGCAATTCCCTAAATGTTCAATGCTTTATGTTCAGTGTTCAAGGTTATCAAAAACTTCAGTGGTGTGAACCCTCCAAAAAAGAAAATAATGAGGCAAAATCTGAAGTGATAGTTTCTCTTTGTGTTGAAGTTTTGTGAAATGGGGAAATTCCTATTGTTGGCAGATGTACCAGCAGGCCTTGGAAGTCCTTTAGGCATCTCCTGAGCAAGTCTCGGCTTCAAGAGACATTGCCTGAGGAGCTCAGACAAATCATCTGAACTCAAGCTACAAAATACGTCATCACATATAGAAGCACTATGAACTGTGTCATGAGGTTCAAATGTGGGGGAAAAAAGTACAATTATGTAACTTAATTCTATCAAGTAAGTAGCTTGTACGAAAAAATAATGGAGAGTGTGACAAATAGGAACATCAAAGTCCCTGTGAAAAATTTAAACTTACTTTGTATAGCAGGCTTGAGCAGGCCTGAACAAGCCTCAATGAACATTTAATAAATCTTACATTGAAGGAGGAAAACCCTTAGCAGATTGATAAACTGCTGACAGCTTTATGACAAAATTACTATTGTTGCACTCAAAGCACTCATCATTAGTTAAATCAATGGTAAGGCATTATCATTTATATTACACCACGCTTCTAGAGTCTCTGTCAGCTCTTTGATTTGGTCCAAGTCTATCAGCAGTCCCCTGCTGTACAACACACAGCCTCTTCTAATAGACAGCAGTTATGACAGTGTCTGTCGTGTGACACCTAACAGAATTCAGAGTGCCTAATAACTCCGAGGGCCTGAAAAGTGTATGATCTGCAAAGGATTTGCTGTTTACTTTTTCAGTTTTCACAAAAGCTTTGATGCATTTAAAAATAGCTTAGGGTGCTTAAAGGTCACTAACCACACTGACTATCAAACAGTTATTCCTTAGTGTTTAATGTAACAGATTATTGCATTGGTTATTGTAACTGATTATTGTAGATTATTGTAATAGCATCTTTACAGGTCTACCTAAAAAGTCAGTTAGACAACTGCAGCTCATTCAGAACTCAGCTGCTCGAGTCCTCACTAAGACCAAAAAAGTGGACCACATCAGTCCAGCTCTGAAGTCTTTAAACTGGCTGCCTGTCCATCAGAGGATAGACTTTAAAGTTCTGATGCTGGTCTATAAAGCTCTGAATGGTCGAGGACCAAAATACATCAGTGACCTCCTGACCCCAGACCCCTCGGGTCATCTGGATCTGTTTTTATTAATCAGTTCCCAGAGTCCGAACCAGACATGGAGAAGCTGCATTCAGCTTCTATGCTCCACATGTCTGGAACAAACTCCCAGAAAGCCTCAGATCAGCTGAAACACTCAGTGAATTTAAGTCCAGATTGAAGACACATCTATTTTCAGCTGCATTTGAATAAAGCTCCAAAAAAGCTTGACGTAATCATATTTTAACTACTGATTTTATCTTTCGTATATATATTTTTATTACATTTTTGGCCAATCTTATCTTTATTTTTCTGATTTCATCTATTGTTCTTATTTCTTTCTTTTTTATTTAATTTTTAAATCGTGCTTTTTATATCTACTGTTTTATTGTCTCTGTGAAGCACTTTGAATCACTTTGTTGTGGAATTGTGCTGTACAAATAAACTTGCCTTGCCTTGCCTAGTGTTAAACTTACCATGAAACAGTTTCCCTTTTATTCTGAAACACAGAGAAGTGTAGAGTTTATCTGTTTTCTTAGTTCTCAACCCTGAAGGGCATCTTCCTTGGTGTCCTAAGGAGTAGTTGGGCTTTAGTTGTCTTTTTATTTCAAATGTGAGAAATGTCTGAATTGGTAACAAACTTGATATTTTCACTTCAGTTCATTTATATAGCGCCACTTAACAACAGAAGTCGTACTTCCAATTAAAACTAGCTCTATTTTAATGCAATTATTCCAATTAATCCAAACTCAATACACTATAATACAAACACACAGACGTAAGTTGGTAAGCTAAGAAGAGAGTCTTTTTTGAAGAGTAAAACTACTGAATCATTTTCAGAAGAACCATCAGCACATTGATGGGAAGAAGCGAATCTACCCAGTTTTTGCTGAAATTTGAGTGTGAAAAAATATGTTGACTTGTACAGACTTGAGAAGTAGGTGCTCTTTGAATGGAAGTCTATGGGGTACTATGAGTGTTTTACATCTAGCAGACGTAAATGGTTTTGCACTTATAGGCATATCAGGTTCTTTTTGGACAGTAGATCTCTCATGCAGTCTATGGCTATGCAGCTATGATGACGGCCCTTAAGGATGAAAAGTTTACTCCAGTCCTTGCTCAAGTTCTCTCTATCTTCACCTGCTAGGTGCTAACTATTTTGTGCTGAGCAAGAAGGTTAAAGCTGCTATATACAATGTTTGAAACCTTATACAGAAGCAAAATGCACTGTAATGGTTTCCTTACCAGAGAGACTAGCCACTTGTGTGCCTCATAACCTCTGTCATTTATGTAAGTCCCCTCCATGAATTATGAGGACAGAACATTTCCAGCTTCACTGCCACTGAATAAACCACGTTCTTTGGCTAAAAATTGTCCCATAAGGAGAGGAAGAAGATGCGAGACAGTTAGAAATAATCTTCTTTATATGCAACTTGACGGAATCCAGTTTAGGTGTCGCTTTCAATTTTGGCTGAATTAGTTAAAGACTGAGATTCTGCTCCTCCATTGCAACATGCAGTGGTTGTCTAAAATCTTTGATTTGTCCTTCTAGTGGATTTATCAGATTTTTGTCAAGGAAAAAAACTTCCTGCTGTGGTTAGGGATGGGATCATTGAGAGCTTAGTCACAAAAACAAAACAATAATGTTGCCAGCCATAAAATCGAAACAATCAGCCAAAAGAGACCAGATTGCTTTGCTTTGTTGTGATTTTGGAAACTGCAGAGTTTGGGGATAGTCATCTGTGGTTTTCCTCACTACCCCTTTCATACCTCTGCCATTACACAAGTCATCTAAGCCAGTGTTGTTATATAAATATTACGTTTTGCAACTTTCCCATAAATTGTACACAATTTTACCAGTCATGCTTTATGTGTTTGTGCTGTCCTGTCCTGTCTGCTGAAGACACCAAATGTACAATTTCCTGTTTCAGGACTGACATTTACCTTAAGGAAGTGGATGCAGAGGAAGCAAAATGGCCATGAGAAAAACACCCCAAACAATACCAACTTGTCTGAGTGAAATGATTAGGCTAAATCACATTTGTTTGGTTAAAGCAGCTTAAAGCAAGAAGTATGCATTGCCAACAGCGTCATAACACAGTGACTGGAAAGGGGCTTTAGAAATACCAAAAGTCTGACAAAATAACAAAGAGTCGGGGGGTAACGCCCTCATTCTGTTTGTGTTTAAGTTACTGATCATCAGTGTCACTGTGAAGTTTACATTCAGTTTTAATTAGAAGCCTTCATGTGGTGTTGATGTTGACATTGTTATAGTATGGTAATCCAGCTATTCTCTGGATTTACCTGTTGTTTCCAGGTCAAATGTGCACAGCTGAGTATTAGAGCAGATCTTACTGAAAACTATGAGGCGCATTGTTTTCAGTTCTGAAAAGCTCCAACATTAAAATGAGGACAAGTTCTTTCATGATCAGTTTCGTCTTCTCAAATGATTTGACTAAATGGTTGGAACAGCCATGCCTTTACAGCTTTTAACCGCTACTCACTGTTTGCTGCAACTTTGAATCTCCCTCGATGTGTATCTCCTTTCAAAACGAGGCAATCTAATACACCCTCAGCACCCTGCTTCAGCAACATTCGAAGGGCTGCAGCAGTTGGTAACTTCATCTCGCTCACATCATCTTTCTCAAAAGGTGTGTCTGTTTACAAAACCCCAGCAAATGTGACACTTACCATGTCGGCGGGTACAAAGCCCCAGTCGAGTGATCTGGACTCGGCAGTGAAAGATGAAAGCTCAGACTGAGACTGGTGCTCTGAAGCACGTGTCTGGGTGACGCTCTCACCAGCCCGAGAACAGACAGATGCAGGGAAAAGACGGGGAAATACAACTAGGAGAGCAGGACAGGGAAGACGGGGTTAAGCCAAGGCTGGGCTGACTTCATTCCTGTTTGATACACTTTGATATGATCACTCCAGACTGTGAGTGTGAGGGGCGATGAGCAGGGACTTGTCAGGCTCTTTATGGGATGCACCGTTTGTTTATTAATCACTAGGTTCTGTGATGTGTCTCTCATCACGCCAACAGGTATAATTAAGCTTTAAAGGGCATGAGAGGCTTGATGTGTCTGCAATTCATTTTGTTTTATCTCCTTGTTCCTTTTGAAGTCACTGCTGTGTGGGTAAGATGTGAGTGTATACTGTAGGGGGTGTGTATGTGTACAGGTGAGTAAATCTCTGTATGGTCAGGGAGCTGCTTGATAAAGGTTGTTGTCTGTGGTTATAATGTTGCACGACCTGAAACGTCTGCTTACACGCCAGCTTGTTTAGCCTGACACGTCATGTTTAGTCTCAGTGGATGCTGTCATTTTGAGTACTGACAGTTCAAAGGTTGTCAGTTTCTGATGACCAGGTATTGTGCTGCTTGTATGACATCTTGGGTTCCCAGGAGGCAGGTGTGGCGGCTTTTTTTCCAGCACAAATATGTGACATATGTTGAGGTGAAAATAAACAAAAAGCCTTCTCATTTTGACTGACGTAGTGTTACTGACCGTAACAAAAGATTAAGCTATTTGGAATATACATCAGAGAAATGTTTGAATTTCACAAGTTTTTTTTCTCCACTTCATCTCTCTCAAAATTGATTTGTGGTGTCAAATGAGATATTTTGAGTGGGACATCATGTAGGAATGTAAACAAGTCAGCACTGCGCCTCAATAGCCTTGATCTTCCGACTCTCTTTCAGCAAGATATATTCTTGCTTTTTCACCTTTAAAAAAAAAAAAAAACTAGCAGCCAGTACAATCTTCTGAGGCTCTTCTTTATTCCAAGAAACGTCACATAACTGACATAGCTACTCTGAGGCTATGCATGCTATCAAAACACCTTTGCTACCTGTAAGCAGGCCAAACTATTGTCTGTAGTGTCTGATGTGCTCCTTCTTCATTTACTTCCATGTAACTTTCTGTCAGGAGATCGCAGAGGTGTGAAAAGATGAGAAGTTCGCCTGTTTACTTTGGCAGTGAGGACTGAGCAGTCAAACAGCCAGTAGTTTGTCACTTTTCCCACTGTATCCTCCCATTGTGTCCCCTCATGTGTGAGTCAAACAATGCAATCCCTGCAAAAAAATGTTACCTGGTGCTGTGATGAGCATGACTGACACAGGTCAGGAGACTACTTTACCATCAGTTGCGCCTGAGAAAGCTTACGTAAATCAACGTCAGAACTGCTCTGGCAAAAATGGATTCTGCTAGTAGGGGATAGGGGCTTTATTTTAGCTTATCTTACTTGGAACGGTAGATGCAAATCCCTCCGATTTTGTTTTGTTTTCCGTGTTTATAGTTGTTTCATCGTATACTTTAAATTTCATATATTCAACTTTTCTCATCTGACACCCACTGATAAGCTCTACACTCTCGACACCTGAATGAGGCAGGGAAATTGTAGTCAAATTACATCAGCAAAACATCAAATTTACATTTACATCACAATCTTGTAAGATAAATTTATTGTTTATGCAACTTCTCATCAGCAGATGCAAATCACGATGAGAAGTAAAGTTATTTTCAGTATGGGGTTCATGTTGTTACCATTCTGTCATTTCATACTCTCTTTCAAATGGCGCCATTAAAGCTGAGAGTCGTAAATAAACATTTATCAGGTAATCGAAGGACTACACTCGATCAGACAGATAATGGAAACAAAAACATCTGCGGCTGCACCTATCTTTGGCACACTGAGAGATATGCAAAAAAAATACTGCTCTTTCAGCTTTCATCACACATTAAAATTACAACAAGAAATCAACAGACTGGGCCTGTTTGGCAGAATCTCAACATGCTTTTGGCTATATGAATGATACAGTTGTGAATGAGTTGTTCTCTGAGTGGTAAGGCTACATGTTTCAGACTGTACAGACTTGATCTTTTGTTCATGATTGGCTAAGCTTTTAATGATCAAAATGTTTGGTATTGTTTTCTACGTAGTACTGTTCTTGGAGGGAGAGATGACCCTCAACAAAAGACAAATCTTTGAAAGTTTTCTTTCAATATGGGTGTTTGAATGTGGAAAACAGTCTAGATGAAATACATAAGACTGAAGTGTAATGACGCTGAAAAACAAAAGTCCCACATGAAGCCATATGAGTTCTCTCTTCTCATCTGGTGACATAAAGTGGATGTAATTAATTTCAAAAATTAGATTTCAGCTTAATCTCTGGCTTTACTAATCATCTTAATGTGCTGGACAGTGGTGAAAGAGGTATTAGAAGCTTTATTAAACTGATGATAATGATAATGTTGATGAAAAACATTATTTGTGCAATTTGTATAGCACCTTTTGAAAACAGTTACAACGTTTGCTTGATAATGAGGTTATTAGAAACACAAGAAATGTCCCATAAGTCATATTTCCGGCAGTACCTGCCTGTCAGTTTATGGGAAAATGCAGATGAAAAATGTCTATATTCAGAAGACTTTGCTAAAAGATTTATTTTTTCTTTTTCTTAAGCATGATGGAGGTGGTTTATGTTTTTTTTTCAAAAAGAGCTGTCATCAGGACAGATGACAACCTTTTGTTTTTATTTTTTACAAGCTGATTCAGAAAATTGTAAAAATGCCAGTTCTGACCCGGCAAACGTGTCCCTCACATGACTGATCACATGATCAGTCTTCCAGAGAGTAAACATGGCCCATGCTCGCTGACGTTAAGAAAGAATAATCATACCTGCTTGAAAAGAATTCCTGATGAGCCTCTCTATCAACAGGTCCTCACATCCATTTGACCTTGCAGGCCGTTTGTTGATACACTTTAATACACCTCATTAGGGCTTCCTCTGAATTATCATCTTTTACACGTGACAGGAGGCATTGCACATCTTAGAACTAAACAACCAGATAAGATGCTCGTTACTCCCTAAAATATGACTCATATGAATGTTTCCCCATCAGAGCAAATGTCACTTTCCAGTTTTTCATTTAAAAAGCCACAAAGTCCTGTTAAGGAGGGAGGAGCAGGGGATGTGGAGCGCGGGGGATGGGGAAGCGCTTTTTTAACCATGGGACACCAGTTTGAGACCAAGATATGACGACATTTTTGTTACTTTAGACAATTAAGACATTTTGTTAAAAGCACACTGTCACATTAAAGCACACCACCCAGTATACTTTGATTCCTTTAACATTTTCCTTTTGTTTTCAGCTGCGGTTTACTTCAGGTTTTTAGGTTTACTATCATACATATTCATTATTTATGATAGGTTTAGTATACAGCTGGGTTAAGTTTTAAAAACTACTTATTAGGGTTATAGAAACACCTTGCCTTAAAATGGATCCTTTTAACAATGGCTGTTCCATGTTACAAATTTCCTCTTTTTTGGCTTACCAGGTGACAAGCCTCTACCCCTGAAATGGACAAATGTAATGCAGACCAAAGAATCCTTCCTCTGAAATACATTACTCTGAGGAACAAAACAAAAAAGCCTAATTTTGTCCATCAGTATGAACAAAGTTATATTTCCCTTTTTAACCAGTGTGGTCAGGTTAGCCTGTATGCAAAGCATGTATGTGTATGTTTACCAGGTGATACCAGGCACATTTATATAGATATATATATATTTTCAAGGAACAATGTTTTACAGGTGGCATGTTCGTATCATAATATGGTACTTTGTTAAAGTAATTGCTGAGACAAGAGCTGTGCCAAGCATTTTCGATTAAATCGAATCCTCATCAAGGAGTCAACAGAACAATAAAAAGTGAAAACAGCATCTCAATGCTCTTTATGTATTATGAAGCAATAAAATCAGTAAATCAGACTCAAAATCTTTGCTCTTTTAATTATGCAAATCGATGTCTTTAATTTTCCAGATTTCCATTGTGAATATACTTAGAGCTAAGTTGCTGTAAAATCATCACATTTTGTAGAATACCAAGAGTAGTTTGGAACAAGCTTCTTCTATCTCTAATAGTTTGTTTTTTATTTTAATCATCTTGTAAGTACTGACAGGCTAAATATGTTTTTTTTCCCACAATTTGCCTACCCCTCTTCACCTTAATATGGATGTAGGGTAGGGGGAGGAGACAGCAGGGTCTTGTGTAGACGGGGAAAGTCCCCAATTATGTGGTAAATCTAGAGAGAGGTTGTGATATTTATTCTTATTGCCCAAAGAACTTGGCATTTATGAGACTCACCACAAACACATTCCCTACAGCACAGGCAAACTTCAGGCTCTGTGCACCAGCTCAATCAGATGAAATAGCTGCTGCTGCTGATTTATGGCAGCATTTGGAAGAAAGTCTCCAGCAGCCCTGCTTATTTAATTCAGGTGCTCTTTCAAAAAAGAAAATGAAATAAGTTAATTATGTTTACAGTTTCTCCTCTTTGAGCAGGTTGATGAATAGATCTCAAATTTTCCACAGCTGTGAGTAACACTGTGCTGTGTTTCCAGTTCAAGGAGTGTACATGTAAATGTGTTGATGTTATATCATCAAAATGCATCAATGGTGCTGGATATTACTTAAGACAAATGGCAAGTCTAAATCAAAAACCTTTTCTGCAGAAGTACTGACATACATTGTGCCTCTAATGCTCCACAAAGATAAATTGATTGCACTCTGTACTTAAAAGGTGTGATTTGACTCAACGGGTGTGCATTGTATGCAATCAGCATGGAGTCAAAATGTAAGGACAAAAGGGAAAGCACAGACGTTGCAATGCATCTCACGCGCAACGGGTGTGATTGGATTTTCAGTGCTTTAACAGGGCACAATTTATGGCCATTATGGTGGTCTATTTCTAGCTATAGAGATGGATTCTGCTCAATTATTGTCCATTATGGAGAAAGATGGCCGTGCAACCATGCCAGAAATGACTGGTTCCTGCTGATGTGCATTACATTGAAATTTGCTCTACATGTTGAACTCAGCCAAAAGTAATGAAAACTTAAACGTTTTTTGGGGGGGGTCATTCCTCAGCTCTTTTGCCTGTGATTCCTAAAAATCATCACCACCCTTGTGCCCTGCAGTTAAATTGCTTGTATGATAAAATTGTTTTATTTGAATTATTTATTGACATATTGTAGTGATATCCTACGTCTATTGTATATCAATATTGTTGGCCATTTACTCCCTAAATAATAATCTCGTGACTCCTTGTTGCTATTGGATTTGGGGAACTCTATACAACCTGGTATAGTGGATGTTCTATTCTTCACCATGAAACCATTTCTTTCTGTAACATTCAAAGAGAAGTGTACACAGTGAAAATATCCTGCATTATAATGCCGCTACAAAACAAGAAGAGTGCTGTTTTTCAATGTTCAGGATTTCTACATAGATTATCAACTGGTGAAGATGCACACATTATTACTGGGACATGTTGTGTATATAGAAAGTAATGCGGATGTTTGAGGTGCGGAAATTGGTCTGGTAAATCTGCGGAATGGCCTTGAGATACTGAAGCCAGTTTCATCATACATTTTAAACTGATAAAATGTGATGAAAAGGGTTCTTAAATCAGTAAAGAGAACACTGCCAGACACTGCTACATCACAGAAATAACTAACCTGCATGATTTGTGTCCAATATCTGCAGGATGTCGTTTTGCCAAGGTTTCCAGGTCTCCAGGCCTTGGCATCACGTCATGGAGTTAATAGAGTGATAGGAAGTTGTAAGCAACGTTTTCAATGCCAAGGATGCTCAGCTATACCATTATCTTGGCCAGTGAGAATTTGTTGCCACCTAAAAAAAAACTGTACTTGCAGACGAGGTGGTGGAACAAGCTCTAAGTTTGAGGCACATGACTGGATTTAAGATGTCCATTATTGTTCTACAGATGGCTTCCAACTGCCAGCCAGGACATGCAATCTACGGCTGTGCAAGAAGACAGGAAGGTAACACTAATACTTACGTATATAAGAAAACCAGAAGATCCTATTGATTTGCTGTTGACATCAATTCAACTGCATGTGCTTCGTGTTTTCTGGTAATATCATACAGAGGCTGAGTTATTATCATTATCTATTTCTTCTTTCTATATGGCAACACTGTTGTGAAAGTGTTGCTTGTTTTAGAGGGATGAAGATATCACATAATGTCTGACATGAGGCCATTTCCCTCCTGTTATCACTGGTGCCTCCCTTCTTGTGGACTCATTTGTGCTGAACAGCCATGCAGAGTGAGTTACATCAGCCCAAGACGCAACCCAATGGCTGAAAAAAGGACATTGAAAGAATCCAACAGAGTTCAACAGTATGGACTGTGCGTACAAGTTCCAGACATACACAAAGACCACTGTTAATATAGGTTCAGGCAAAATACACTACATTAACCACGAATTAGACAACTCTTCTTTCCATGACAAACAAGCTTCTCCTCTTTTTTTCCAGGTAACAATGGTGACAGGTCCCAGAACGGTTACATCAACAGCAGAGAACATTTGCTTATGGTCTCATGAAATCTATTCTAGATACTGAGGGTCTTCTACTCAAGTCCATCGGGGTAGACCTTTCACACTGACAATTGAAACTAAGAGCTGGTGCATTGAAAACTGACACCAAGAAGCTCTGACCAAACGTTATAATTTGTGAGTGACTGGATGCCCTCTCTGACCGGCTTATCTAACAGCCATCTTACTCTCCAATGGTTGCTTGCAAAAAACAAGCGACCTTCAACCTGATTCACAAGAACATCATTCTTCCTCTCTCATGTTGTGCTAAGTGCAGATGAGATACATTGACCCAGTGGACGTACAAGTGGTATTACATGAGGGTATGATCTAGTCTTAGGTAATTAGAATGCTAATATTAGCAGTTAGGCTATCAGTCAATGCTACAAAATGAAGTCTATTCTGTTGGGTTTTTCTTTTTTTTTTAAACGGAAAAGTTTTAATTCTAATAACTTTAAAACTTGAAATATCCTTTTACATGGTCCTAAAATGAAACTAATAATAGCTTAATGTTAACCTGCAAAAACAGCAGAAATAAGAAGTTGATAGCAGCTGAAAGAAATCAGAGTCTTAATTTTGTCTATATGCTATTTTAACAAAAATCTGCCAACTTTGTCATTGTAAGCTGTTAATTAGCCAACACTTTTTGCTACACTCTGGTTGTGACCCCCACAGTAAACTTTATACAGTAAGCAAACCCTCTATTGCCTTCCCCTACTTTCACTATATTTATGTCTAAATAATGGAGAAGAATCTGGAAAGAGAGGGCAAATTGCTATTATTCCTGGCATTGGGGCACTGCAGTGGCTGTCGTTTTGCCAGAGCTCAGGCTGGCAGTCAGCACAAACTGCAGGTAATTGAGAGAAGTTGCAGCCAGTTGCACAGGGGGGCCTCAATGGGCCTCTGAATGCCACCAGCAGACATTAATCAAAATCTCCGATCAATAACTTCTCAAGTGCTAATAAGAACTGGCACATCAAGTGATATGTGAGCCCCTTCATCATTTCAACTACCCAGAGATTTATTGGAAATCCATTGTTAGGTCCAAAGTATGAGGTAATGTAGCACTTAGTAAATGAAGTAAAACCAAAAGCCTGGGGTGATTTGTATTTCATTTACAAAGGACATGTCTAATCATTAGGAGCTCCATCTCTCTGAAAAGCAACCAAACGGCTGTAATGATGGCTGTGTTCTTTTATAGCTTACTTACTCAGCAATGACGCAGGACATAACAGCAAATAGTAAAGCCCTGCTGTCTCCCACTCCTGACTGGTGCACTCCCAGACGGCCATGGGGGACTCCTATGCCCCATGAAGTGATTAAAGTCATGTTAGGGAAGCATTATAGGTCAAGTCATAAAATAATTTGATTTCTGTCCCCCTCCACTGTCTTCTATCAAAGTGATTGGCCTCCTGGTCATCTCACTGGCTGACATAATTGTTAATTAACCATTATGGGCTGCCCTTTCTCATCTATATCTCATAGCAATTATTCATTTGACAACAATGTAGTATATCAGAGTATATGATGTATGAACACAGACCAATTTTATGAGTATTACCAACTTGATATTGTGAAAATGTGATGCATTTTCTCACATGTTTAGATGTTTATTCTTTCAAATATTGATCAGCACCATACTAATTTCACAAGTTTATCTTTTCAGGTGCTCAGTATTCAATTATATGCATGAGCATGGACAGGTAATCTTGATTTTTTTTAGCCTCTTTTCAGTGCAAATTTGCAAACTTTTTTTTAAGCACTTTGGTTAAGTCATCAGCTCTTTGCATGTCAAGGTTAGCTGTCTTTCCAAAAATACCAAAGATAGGGTGAAGAGGTCCAGCGGGAAGAAAGTTAAATAGAAAGCTCTTTAAAATGGTATTCATAGAGAAAAAGACAAACAGTGTCCCTGCTGAAAATAAAAGCCCACACTAAAATCCATTCTGATGACAGTTGGAAGAATGCAGGCTTTCTGGGGGGTTTGAGCCCCATCTTTCCCGTATCTTTTAAGCATGATTATTTACTTAAAACAACAAACCAAGGCTTCAGGTCTGGCAATGTGGACGACAGGCCTTTGATTGAGCTCTGAGCTTGAATTCTTAACTAATAAATTGTTCCATTCTTTTGTCTGGGGCATTAACAGCAGTGGTCTAGGTTTTTCTAGTCTTAATCTCAAGAATGTGGCAGCCTCTTGAGAAGCTCAGGGGTTTCCTCCTCTCCCAGAGCCAGGTCTTCACTTTGTTTTCTTAGAGGACTCCCTGGATTGACAGGCCTCACCGTTAGCCCTCTACTCGGCTATCTGTTTTCACTGATTCTGACTGAGCACATCAAAGTCAATCAAGGCTCCAAAGCATTTTAAAAGTCACACCCCCGCTCCACCACCCTGAATGTGAGAAATAAAGAAAACTTTTCATCAGGCTTACAATTGAGACAGTTTGTACTGTGTGTTTGTGTGTATGGTTTTCCATGTAAGGGTGACCTGGGAGGGATCCCTTAGCTCACAGCACAGGTATGAGCAGCTTAGCTTTGTTCAGCACCTACTCTGACGACAGGTCGATGAGTCACCTAGACACACAGACTAACCCTCTTTAGTCAGGTTCCAACCGATCACTGACAACTCTCTGACAATAAAATAATCATTAGTGAGATTGAGACCCATAGTTTTCAAAGAGCAGAATGGTGTTTGCATGCTGAGAGAAGAGGATCAACTCAGAAAACGTGTGAGGCTGACTGCAGAAAGTAGCTTTTACTTTGAGCAGAAACAATAACAGTACAATGCAAAAATATCAAATTTCCAATGCCAACAGTGAATTAGCAAAACATATTCAGAATTAAGCATATTTGTGCTGCAACCAACTGTGCTCCTCGGCATTGTTATACATAATCAGATTATTTCTCTTAACAAACAATCAAAGACATGACAACAGAACACCACCACCTCCACTGAGATGCCACAGTATTTCTCTAAACACCACAAAGCTAAAACCCCCGATAATGTTTCACAAAACACAGCATTGTTTCACAAAAAATGGAAATTTGAGGAAACTCTAAGACAAAACAGAACACATAACTGTCTTTTCGGAAAACACAAGAATTTGAAAACATGTGTTGCAAAATGGGACTGAACCTGTTTTCTTCTTGTTTTTGGAGAATTGTTGGATCTTCTGTTTAGTTGTCTTCTGAAATGTTAGGGGGGGAAACTGAAGTTTTCTGGAATGTACTCTTTAGAGAAATTTTATGTTGCTGTTGAAGCATTTTGGAACTTTGTTGTGTGTTTTTGTTTGCTTTGTTGTTGTGAATTCAGTTTCGTTGTGTTGCCTGTTGTGTTTTCTTTGTTTCTCTAAAGCTTTGTGTTTACTATACTTCTTAATCCAAAAACCGTTCAACTCAATATAAATGTTCAAGATAGACATTAAAATAGTTACAAAATTTTTACAAGATGTAGACTTGAGTAATGTACTAGCTTGGAACTTCAAAACTAGAAATTAATGATATTAAATAATTCATAGGCCTTAAAACTCTTTACAGGAAAATGAATGATGTAGAAAAAAAGGGCACATTGTACTGTTTTTATGTAAAACATATCACACAATTAAAATCATACTGTTTTGCATTATAAACAATAGCCAATAAGATCAGGAGAAGGTTTCAGCTCAGCCAATCAGAAGGATCGATGAGACGTAGTGGCGCTGACGCGATGGGCGGCGACTGGTAACCTGGTAACCACTCAAACACTTGGTACGATGGAAAAGCGGAAGGTTTGGAGCTCCTTTAGCCCATGTTTTTAATTGAATTTTTATTGTTACTATTATCTGAGCTTTTTGGCTTTACATTTTGTCAGACGTTATGAAATGTCGAGTTGAAGTTATTGTAGGACAGAATTAAATTGCCCAGTTTCTTTGTTAACTCCCGATAATTTAATTAGTTAGCAAACACCTGTGCCATCTGAGCACTTGACGGTAAAATTTGCTGAGAAATGTAACACACATACTATTCAACTCATGTGTAAAATGAGGTCAGACTTTCCATTCTTTTGGAAAGAAAGACTTTGTTCTTTGTTGTAAAAAATGTCTTTGGTACATGAAATGCTGCATGAATTTATCTTTATTTGTTTGCCCTTATATATATATATATATATATATATATATATATTGAATGAACTGCATTTATTGTTTTGCCCAAGTTATAGTTTAAGTTGATTTTATTTTTTTTTTTGGTATGATTTAACACTGCCATGGTGAACATATTTTACAGAACCTGAATGCAAAAGCAAGCAACAACTTGGTGATCACCTCCGCTGCCTTTCAAGACCACATCATACGGAGCCTGCTTCATCCAGATTTTTCACTGTCAGACCCCTTACTGAGATGCATCAGAAAAACCTCCGTAGATCCCAGAGCAAGAGAAAAAGTGAAGGGTCGACAAAGACCAGACGGGCAAGAGGAGAGAGAATATGTACTTGACCCGGCGTCACCTCCTTTGACATTAGGTAGCTCAAACAGTTGAGATTTTGGATTGACTTTTTTATTAGACTAATACGTGTATAACTAGTATCGTTCTAAATTCTTCTAGCTCAGAAACTGGGTTTGGTGGCTTCCCCTGGAAAAAGGTTGACAGAGGATGAATGGACCCAGGTCAAGGCGAGGTCTGAATTGCAGGAGGAATCAGCACAGCCATGTGCAATATGCAGGGAGGAGTTCCATCTTCAGCCTCAGGTATTCCCCCAACACAGTAGCTACTCTTTCTCTGTTAGGCAGTTTCTTTCTTACACGTTTTCATTGTTCTGTGTCTGTCCTCAAGGAAACCTCTGTTCCCGTACACACATGGACACGAACACAAAGCACCCCCACCTCTCCTTAGCCACCCTCTCCCCTGCAGTTCCTGTATGTTCTAATCTGTGTAGACAACTGTACAAATTTACCCATACTGCCTTGGAACTCAACTGTGACGTGATGATGTAGCAATCAGTGTGTTACTGTGAGGGTCATTCAGTCTTTTACACCTTTCCGATCCCCTTTTAAGATGCCAATCTCCTCAAGAATGTGGGACTAGAATGGGCGGCCTCACAAAGCACAGTTGCCATAGATGCATGAGTAAATATTAGTTTGACTCAGGGGTGAAAAAAGTTAATTAGAGCCTGCTAACAAGGGAAAGTGACAAGAGGGAATCTTTGTTGATTTCGCCTTTTTCTGCAAGCATTCATATTGTGACAGTGTCATTGTGTGATAATCTTGTATCACATTAATATCACGGTTAAAAATGCTTACAGCAGCAGTTGTTGTGAATCAGTTGTTTGGACTGAAATGTTCGCTTTTCTGTCTAGACTTTAATACCAACCAGAATTTATTTGTAATAGGCTAGGATTGAAATAGAAAAGGTTGCTTTTGTTCATGTTCCATTTCATTTCTATATTGTATGTCTGATCTGAACTGCACCCTGTTGCCTTAAAGCATGGAGAGATGTGAAATCTCTCCCCCTCCAATGTATTTTAATGGTTTGTCGAGGTCCTGGAAATTGTACACTCCAGGGGGCCCTTTCAGCGGTGATGGAGTGCGTTGGTCAGGCCCAAAACAATGGGAAATCAATATGCCTCCCCCTTGCCCTCAGAGGTCTGAGTAAACTGGTTTGTGTGCCAAGCCCCATAGCTTTGGTTCTCCTTTTAGACGATAAGAGCCCCTCTCACAGGTAGAAGGAGGCAATAGTCCAGGTCCCAGTTGGCCCACTGGGGGTCATGCTGACTCCTTCTATCCTTTAGGCAAATAGAACTGAAAGGCAGATCCAGACATTCACATATGTCCATGAATACACACAGATTTAGCCTTAAAGCTCACATATGCACACTTTGTGTGCACAGACTGTGAACCGTATTTAAACTTTTCCGAACAAACGCTTAAAATCCCATACATGTTGAGCATGTCTCGGTTTTTGCATGTGTCGGTCAGGGAAGGAGGTATGGTGAAATCTAAAGTCCAAGATTAATTTACATTGCTACTTCTTGATTTACTACACATTGACTGACTGTCCTTTTAGGTGTTGCTGTCTTGCTCTCACGTTTTCCACAGAGCGTGTCTGCAGGCCTTTGAGCGGTTTTCTGGGAGGAAGAGCTGCCCAATGTGCAGAAGGGACCAGTATGAAACACGGGTGATCTATGATGGATCTCGCCTTTTCAGACATAAGTGTGCTATTAGGTAAACACGATCAGCCAGAAATATGTTTTCATGAATTAATAAATTAGACATTCTTATCCACAGTGATACAAACTACCATAAGAACTGTTCATTACACAAGATAATGCATAATGTATGTGTGATGTAAGCCAGTATTTCTGTTATTTTTAGCATAGTAGCAATGTTTAAGTGTAAAAGATTGTCAGATTGCACAATCAAGGACCTTTTAAGAAGAAGTACTAAAAGTGTAAAAACTAAGGAAAGGTTTATTCATGTAGCATGTTTTATTACAAGAAACTCTGGTTTTGCTTTATAAATTAAAGGTATTCTCATCTGCACAAATAATTTACAAGCATGTTTGGCAGAAAATTGATACACTGTGTAAAAGGTAAACTTTTAAACAAAAAACACAATGCAATGATTTGAAAATCTCACAAACCAATATTTCATTATAAAATAGAGCATAGAAAACATCAAATTTTGTAAGTGAAAAATTTCATTAAAGATATGAGTTCAACACGTCTCAGAAAAGCTGGGATAAGGGCAACCAAAGGCTGGAAAAGTAAGTGGTACTGAAAAGAAACAGCTAGAGGAACATATTGCAACTAATTAAGTTAATTGACAACAGGTCAGTAACTTGATAGAGTATAAAAAGAGCACCTTAGAGAGGCAGAATCTCTCTGAAGTAAAGATAAGCAGAGGTTCAGCCATTTGCAAATAACTGTCTTTAAAATGTGGAACAATTTCAGAATAATTGAGACTTTGAATATGTCATCATCTACAGTAAAGTTTCTGAGAAGACATCTCTGTGCAACTGACACGGACAGAAATTAATATTGGATGCACACCTTCTTAAGGCCCTAGCATGGCGCAGCATTAAAAAATAGGCATGATTCCGTCATTCATGGAAATCCCTGCATTGGCACAGGAACACGACCAGAAATCTTTGTATTTCAACACAGTTCATCGTGCCATCCACAGATGCAGGTTAAAACTCTGTCATGCAAAGAAGAAGCAATATGTGAACATGTTCCATAAAACACTGCAATCTTCTCTGAGCGAAAGCTCATTTTAAATGGACTGAGACAAAGTGGAAAACTGCTTTGTAGTCAGAAAAAAAAATAAAAAATTGTATAAAACTTTAATTTGTTTTTGGAAATCATGGATGCCGTGTCCTCTGGGAGAGATCACCCGCCTTGTTCTGCATCTCTGCTGTTGTGAGAGTTCATTAGAGTCTTTGGAACTGGGAACTGGTAACTTGCATATATGGAAGCTCCATCAGTGCTGATACAGGTTTTAGAGCAACCTGTATCAGGTTTTAGAGTGTTCCCATCCAGACTACGTCTGTTTCAGAGAAATATTTGAGAAAGACAATGCTAAACCACATATTGCATCCATTACATGGCTTTGGAGTAGAGTAGTAGATTCCAGTTGCTGGACTGGCTTGCTTGCAGTCCGGATCCTTTACCAATGGGAAAAAATGGTCCATAATAAAAGACAAAATACGACAAAGAAAACCCAGAGATGTTTCGCAGCTAGAATCCCATATCAGACAAGAATGGGACAACATTCTTCTCCCCAAGTCTCTTCATTTTTCAGATGTTTACAGACTGTTGTTAAAAGAAGAGGTGATGCTACACAGAGGGAAACATGGCCCTGTTCCTACTATTTTGAGACGTGTTACAAATTCAAGAGATCCAACTTTATTGGAATTAGGGTTGTGTGAGAGGAATTTTTATTTAGCATCTATGCTAATTTCTTTCATTTTATAAGTTAGAATATAACAACTAACCGCTGGAAATGTTTTGTGATTAAAGAAAAACAGTTTGTAGAACTGACATAGGCATGGTTAACTGACAATAAGACAGCATCCTTAATGGATATAAAAAAGAGAATCCCAAAGTGTCTCCGATGAAAAGAATGATTAGCGGATCACCAGTCTGAATTTTGCAGTTTTTAGCAAAATGTTCTTGTTTTTGACGTGATATTGTTTTATTGCTTTTTTTCCATTTCTTTTTCTTTTTGTGTGTGTAACCAGGATTCAGGCGTACTGGCGTGGCTATGTTGCTCGTAAATGGTACAGAAATGTCAAGAAAACCAAGTGCCCAAAAGACAATAAGCTGAGACGCAGTTTCTTTGAGGAGAGGGTAAGTTTGGTATTAACCTCTGAGGTGATCACATCAGGCATTTGTGGATCGTCACATAAACATTCATAAAATCACACCACAGGGCACATGTATTCCTCAAGTGTCCTTTGATATCCCCACATTTAACTCTGATACTCTTCGAGGGTTTCGTTGGTCAAATAATAACCAAGATCAACACCACATCTTGAGGGTTTAGACATGGGTTTCAGGGACTCACTGACCCCAGAGCTAACATTCACACACTCACACAGACCCTCACCTGCTCTCACCGTTAAAGCACCTTTGATGCTTTGTGAATTGTACACTGTTTGTCCACATTAGTGGACAAAGTTTTGTGTTTTAGTTTAAACAGTCTGGGGATTCCGGTCAACACAACAGGACTATGTCTGCTGTGCATGTCTGGCTCTGATTTTTCTTCATCCATCTAAGAGTGTCTGGTGTGCACAGGATGAAAGGGGGTGAAGAGGTGAAGAAGTTGGCTGAAGTGTTTGGATAGTTAATGCATGTTGTCATTTCAGGATTTGTTCTCTCCTAGAGGTGTTCATCTTGCAATGAATTATTTACATACATATGACCATTTGTCTCATAAGTAGCCAGTGCATAGGGCTGTTTGACTTGAGCCGCGGTGTTTTCACGGTGGCTCAGAGGAAAAGGGAACATTGCCACCTAGTGAACCTCCCCTAGCTGAGGCCTTTAATGACCAAAGACTGCACTGGTCAACAATTCTCTTGACCAAACACCTGCTTTATCATAGATGGAGATTAATTTCTTTAAAAAATTCACCCTTTTACCCTGCATTATAAAGGATATAGCTCTAGCACATGTATGTCCAATGTCACGTGAAGAGCAGAGGCCAGTTAATTCTGTGTGAAGTGTTGCAATCATGCAGAGTGCTCGTTTGCTTCAGAGGGGCTGATTAAGCAAATTGACATATGCATGAGGGCCAGACTTACAATATGTAGCAAGGGTCAGAGTGTCCTACCCTTCCCCCTTTCAGTCTCCAATATCTTGCTCATAAACCGTTCCTTCACCTGTCACATAAACAAAGACACAGCATTTACTGAGCCAATTAACTTTGATCTAACGCGTTAGGCCATGTCCAGGTTCCCATTCTCTGGAGGGAGTCATAGACTGTGTCAGCTGCTTTACATTCAAGTTGTGTGATTCAGTGGTTGTGGGTGGTCATGAGATTGTCTCATATCTTTTGTCACAGCGAGGATGATCTTCAAGAGCTGTGCAACACAGCGCTGACAGGTCTGATTGACGTGATTTTCAAGGGGAAGACTTATTTGCTTAGCTGACTGTAATGCAAACAGGCGTGTTAGTGCTATGCTGGAACCTGTATGAGACAGAGAAACCTATTCTTTCAGTGTTCCCCATGATAGTAGAAGGCAATAAAGCATCTTTGTAACATAAAGCCACAGGTGTTCCCTGGGGAAAAAACATACAAATCTTAGATCATTTCAGAATTCTTATCAGGTTATCTTGATGCCCAGCTTTCAATTTTTGCTCTGTTTCTGAGGTCCGACCCTGAGTCAACATATTAAGAGAGACAGTACTGACATCCAGATGGATTGCCATGAGATAACGCCTCTGCATCCACCTCCCACCCCCACCTCTGCGTCTTCTCTCATCTAGATCTACTGTGGAACAAGGCAAAGTTCACCTGAGGCTGTACTGTTTGCCCTGACTGTGGAAAAGTCAGCCAGGCACATAAAACCCTCCATCTGAATAGTTAACAGTTGTTTAATTAGTGATAAAAGCCTGGCTGTAAAGCAATTCTGATGTCTCTGTGACTGGCTAAGGAAGAGGGTTTGTTTTGTGTGTGTGTGTGTGTGTGTGTCAGAGAAAGCATGTACATGTGTGCAAGCAGGAGCTGAGGCCACTCTTAGTTACAAATTAATGTAAATACAAATAATTATTATTTTCCGAAATGTTGTGCAACATAGTTTGAACATTTAGTTGATTAATATTCAGTGCTATGTTAAGGTGAACTAAATATTGTACAGATTTGGAGTTATTGATCCCGCAGACTGATTTATTATTTTCACCCTGTAGTGCAGACAATTATTTACTTTGGAATTTAATGAGGATATTTATTAGACATTTGCTGCTACACATATATGATGTTCTGTAATGAACAAATATTAGTTTGCACAAGGCTTTCAGAAGTTCCAGCCACATCTCATGGTGTGAAGTCATTAATGATATGCTTTGTTTAGTGGGTACTTTTTTATATAAAGTTTGACTTTTTGAAAATATAACAAAATATATAATCACCAAAAAGAGACATTCTGGCTTCCTCCAACCATCCAAAAACATGTATGTCAGGTTAACGGGTGATTCTTAATTGGCCGTTGGAATCATTGTGAACATACATGGTTGTTCGTCTTGTTTGTCTCTAATGGACTGGCGACCTTTCCAGGGTGTACCAAGCCTCTCGCCCAATGACAGCTGGGATAGGCTCCAGCACCCCCGCAACCCTGAATTGGATAAAGCTGGTATAGAAAATGGATGGAATTGATTGAATCCTGATGGACTGATGAAGTACTGTTTCAAATGATCATATTGTCAGGAAACATTGTGGTGGGGAAATACTGAATCTTATTTATTGATGTAAAAGTAGTTAAATTGAAACACGCTAGGTCAAAAGTGCTGTAATCAGTCCACAAAATACCCTACATGTGAAATTTAAACTCACACTAGGTTACTAAAATGCCCATATTCCCAAAGGAACTGGCTTCAGAGGCAGCAACAAAAAAGAAAAGCCTTCATGGGATCTATGTCGTGTCGAGGTGAGAAGCACCAGAGCACTGCCCAGGTGTGGGCCTGGTTACATTCCTGCTCCAGAAATAAGTCTGTAAATCGAAGTCACCTCAGCAGCAGTTATCTTGGAGAATGGTTTGTGTAAGAAAGAAGAGAGAACATGTATGTGTGACTGTTTAAAGCAGAAAAGGTGTCAGTGATGAGTGTGTTTCCATGTTTCTTTTTTTTTTTAACTGGTTTCCATTAATTCTCCATGTTAGTGGGAAATGTGACTGTATTGATCTGGCTCTTAAACAACTGCACCCTGTCAGCATGCCTCAGCCATTACAATACACACACAATTAGTCTTCGCTGAAAACACGAATCCATTGTGTTACTGAATGAAACATTCACATCCTTTGTGCCACTAAAATGGTTTTTCTAATTAGTTGCAGGAGTTGAATGACAGCTTTGTCCGATACTGTCACACCGACACGGAGGCTTTTCTGAGTGATATCGACCGCTCACTGTCATCAAGCAGACGAGTGTTCCAGCAGCTGGAAAGAAAGGGCGTCTTTGAACCTCGGGAGAATGACTGGGACCAAATAAAGAGCCAGGTCTGAAACGAGACACAAGGCCTCATAAAAACATCTAATCCTAGTCTGATTCTTCCTCCAGCCTCTCCTTCCTCTTGACATGTTAATGCTTGCAATGGGACAACAGCATCACAGCTGCTATATAGAAGGCACACATCTCTCCAGTCGTGATCATTCACTTAACTGAGTGAATGTGAATGATACGTGAGGCTAATAATCCTTTGTTTACTAAAAAACATGACTAAGTCTGATAATGCACGACATGCTTTTCAGCTACGGAGAAGCTGAAAAGACATTAAGATTTGCTGTTCCATACGGCTCCATTGTTGGCTTTCTTTGCAGACAGTGCCGTTTTCCATCAAGGGGGTTGGGTGTGTGCAAAGAAGATGTCTTTTTTTTTTTATATATCTGGTGTGAAAAGGTTGAGCACAAGACAGGAGTGGCTCAGCCTTGACATGAAGTATCAAATGGTGAATGTGCTTTCAGCACATACCTTGCACCTTTTTTCAAGGGTGCAAACTCTATAAAGTGGAGTGCAGCTCATTATAAAAACATTTAACAGCAGGGCACTAAATAGAGGAAGCTGCCTTTAGTTAATCTTTAGTGGAGCTGTGCACGTGCCGCTTTATTTCTGTAAGGATCACTGATAAACATATTAACACCTTGTGTGAAATCGAGCCTGTCAGGTAGCGCTGACAGGTAGTTTCAGGCTTCTTTATAATGAAATAGCCCTCACTTTATTTGTGGGAAATCCGTATTATTACCTCCTAATCATCAGGGCTGTTAAAGTCATGCATAAATCTTCTGATCATGCTCATTTTCCTTAACAAACTAATATACTCACAAACTTGTAGAACTGTATCTAAAAAGAACGCAAAGCACTGAATTAAAGAACTAATATTGTTTTCTTTAAACTTCAACAGGTTGTCAAGAGAGGCGTCTGGGACTGCCCCATCTGTCTGACTGCACTGTGCCCCCCAACAGAGTCTGCCAGATTGAACCATCAACAAGTTAGACACACTGTACTTCTGTCCTGTTCCCACCTTTTCCACCAGCCCTGCTTAGAAGCCTTTGAAGCCTTCACAACAGATAGCAGACCGACGTGTCCATTATGCAGATCTGCATACCACAAAAAAATAATCGAACCAGGCAGAGGTGGGATTTTAAATCAGCACATTTAGTTATATTTGTCAGCGAAAGTAACATTAACTGTGTGATGTCATTGATTGGATATTTGCATATTTTGGAAAAATATGCAGAATAAGATATGCTCATTATCTGTTATGTCTAAGGATTAAATGGCCAGATGTTAGCATAAAGATAGTAAACAGCTCTTTGTCGTGATGTAGTGAATCAGACTACCCACCACGACACACTATTTCTTGTATTTGATCCTAATATAAAATGAAATAAATATGCCATAGTTGCTACCATGCGAGTTGCTGGTAATTGTCATCTGCACCTGAACCACAAGCGGTCACCTTTTAAAATAGTTTTGGATCTACAACATAGCTGTATAGCACTGCCATCCACAACCGAGCTGTCTCCAGTTCCAGTCTTAAGAGCATAAACATGAAGATGGTTCCATTTTTCTTATCCATCTCTTTAAAAATGGATTTGGCACATATGCCCTTATTTGAGAGTAGTAGTATAGAAACTGACATGAAATTTGGGGGGAAAAGCGGAGATTTGACATGCAAAAAAAGCTTGATGCTGAGGGTCTGTGATGTACACACTATCACACCAAGGAGCCCCCTTATCGAGCCATTCGTGAATAAGCCTTTCTAAACATACACACTGCTTTCAATGTCACAAATAGGAAATATGTTGAAGCATTTTCTTTTATTTGCAAACACACAAATAATTAAACAAACACTTTACAAACTGAGAAATTGTAAAAAAATACATTCACAAAACATGTACCAAAAGTTACATGCAAGCATGGATTGACATATGGACAGAAACAAAAGCTGCTTCACTTACAGTACAGACAATCTCCAAAATGCCCCCCACCCCCAACACAGAACAGATGTGCTGTAAAGGCAACTAGAGAAAGCCTGCTCAAGTTGAAAATGGCCCTGTCAGTTCTCACCTAAGAAGCAACTGCTATGATTGTGATGTTAAACTTCCCTGCTAAGTATCACATATCCAGTTTTTGTAACGTGTGGATCAAGCCAGTTACACTAGTTCATCCAGACTAAGAAATACAATTTCATGAGCTCATCAAGCTGTTTTTCATCAATCCTTTTTTAATTTTTTTTTTATTACTACCATATCACCATATGTTGAATTATTTTTCACAGTATCCACAGATCAGTGTGGTCCAAATCCAAATATCAATAGAACAGCTGTAGACTAAAGTAATGAAATGACACCACTGCACACTGCATAAACCTGCTCCACTGAAATGGCATCTTTACTCTGCTCTGTTGAAATATATATCCAGTCTTTGCCAGTCTGTGTACCACCAAACTGCATGCAGTTTTAATGAGAGACGTTCTCTGCTCTAAGAAACAACGTATTTCAATGAATATATGAATTCAGTTTTCCTTCATCATCGTCTGTCTCTTAAGGTGCCATGAAAGAAAATAAATAAAATAAAAAACACCTATAAACACCATAAAAAATAACAGGATCACTCCAGTCTATCCTATAATGTGCTCAAGTTTGTTTTTGGGGTAGAGAATTAGTCTAGTGAAAATGGAGCCACTGTGATAACATTCGCGGTGAAAGGAAATGTGACGTCCAAGCTGGCTTCAGACAAAAACCTTAGTGGCAAACAGATGATCACAATGTAAATGTGCATAAAACTCCACAGAACAACAATCACCCTTAACTTTACGCCTGTGACATGCTTATCATATAAGGCATTCACGGTGGTTCTGGAGACAAGGATCATCACAGTTTAGAAGATTATGCAGCAATGCAGTGACATTTAAAGGGGCGGCCTGAGTCACCGTGTCTTTCTCCTGGCTACAAGGCTGGATGTCCTTGACTTATGTGTTGTGTGTGTTCAAATTGTGACGTATTTGCATCAGATTTAAGGGTATATTACTGGGAGGAAGAAAAAAAAAAAAAAGTACCACAAAATGCTTATCGAGTCAGACCCCCAGTGGGCTCAGTGACGGCTCAATATATTTACATCCACAAAAGAAGAAGAAGAAGAAAAAAAAAAGAGGTATGAAACAGTATAATATGTACATGTAAATACAACATTTACAAATGGGCCAATTTTCGGTGCCCAGAATATTTTTGGGGGATTAGCAAAAGTGTGATGACATTTTCTTACCATCTGCATATCAAATATTTGGAAACACAACCTCAGATTTGTTTGAAATGCACTACAGCTTTCTACCCAGTGAGAATGAGGTGGAAAAAACTCCCGATATCAGTTCCACTTAACAGAGTAGCTCAAGTCAAATCTCGAGCACCTCAAAAAAAGAACAAAAAAACAAAAACTTGACCCTTTATCTTACAAACTAATGACATCATCAATAAAGTTAAAGCGCACTTGCATAAAGCCAGATAAAAAGACAAATGAAAGCGGGAGGGCTAAAATCCGAGGCCTATCATTTAGAATGACAGTCCCAATGCATAAGAGCTGTTTAATGTACTGGCTGTGATGAGTCTGAATAAAAGACTAATTTACATGTTGTTATTTTCACATTTTGAGCTTAGATCAAAAATGACAAAATGACACCTTTTCATGCCCGTATCAGTTCTGGTAACGATTAAAAACCAACAGCTGTAAACCATTAATTGTGAGTTACTCTTGCACAGATAAAAACTGACGTTGAAATAAATTGCGAGGGTGTGTTTTAAGTTTTCTGATTACAGAGCCTGATTTAAGACTTTGACACAGGAAAACCAAGCAGAGGGCACATTGTTTCATCTGCTTTTGTCCTGTACAGCAGTGTAAAGGTTGCAGACGGACACCAGGTGACAATGCCAGGGGGAAGAATGCCCCTGAAGCAAGAGATGGGTGGTTTGAAGTCACAGTCATGGTTGAGGTTAGCATCAAGGTCACTGCAGTGATGCCACTCCATTTCACTCCTCCGTCTCAGCTCTGGCTCTGTCCCAGCTTCCATCCGAGACGCAGAGGATGGAATGTCACGAAGCTAAATTGCTCTCAGCCTCCATTTGCAGCAACAGTCAGACACTGCCTGGGTTTATTAAGTTCCTTCCAATCCTTTTCACCTTTCAGCAGTCAGTCAGTATTGCGGAAATCTCCCTTTGGCTCTGCTAACATGTGTGTGTGCGTGTGTGTGTGTGTGTGTGTGTGTGTGTGTGTGTGTGTGTGTGTGTGTGTGTGTGTGTGTGTGTTGATCTATCGTCCCTTTCACAGAGTTTTCTGATGCCCGTTGGCCGAGAGCTTCCCAGATTCAGGGTCTGTGGGGCTGTTTGACAGTTGCAATTTATCCAGACCTGGGCAGTGGGAGATAAGGCAAAAAAAAATCTCATTAAAAAGCCTCAGCCTTTCACTTAGACAGAGGTATTGATGTCCTTTTCTTCCCTCAGTGCCTCTGTCTGACATTTTCTAACCCTATACCACCCTGTGTATCAAGCATCCAGGGCCTGTCACCACAAGCCTTTGAGACCAGCCCCATCCTCTGTCACATGTCACTTCCACAGCACATTGGATCTTACAGCCATTTCTTCCATTTTGTCACTCCAGGCCACACTATCTGAGATAAATGAAGACTACTTCTATCTAAAGCCGCAGAGTAGCTTGGAGTTGTCGATGTTTCAGACCAAACCTTCATAAAAACTAAATTAGGAGGAAATTGAGTAGTCAGAGGTTATTACTAGACAGAATGCTTTATAACAATGCCATCTATTTGTCTGACACTGGGGAGAACTGAAAAGTGTTGCTTAGAAGCAGAAACTGTGAATAACATATAGAGGAATTTACCTAAGGCCTTTAGGAGCTCTTCCCGTACTGCTGAGGTGAACTTTCTCACAAGACAAAGAGTTGTCACAACCGCAAACAGGAAGTTGTACGACAGGACAATGTAGAAGTTTCCCAGCCAGTTAAATCTCCCAAAGTCTCCCAAAAGATCAAACCTGGTGATACCTGTAAAGGACAGAGGCACATCAAGTCCCTAGAATGTAAAAATCAGGTTGACATTCATCAAAAAAAGTGTAGTTTAACTAAATTATTTTACCATGATGTTAAAATAGCACAAAAAAAGAATAAACAGAAGTTATCTGCCAATGCCAAGTGTGACAGGGCGAGTATTGTGTTCATAAGCAAAATTCTTTCTTCTCAGTGAAACAAAGGGGGCAACTGAAAAACACAGGAATGCCTGTTGCGCCTGCAGTCAAGGCACTTTCAATGCAGTCCGTCTCTTTCAACAAGTAAAACATTCAATCTGAAAGAAGGGCTTACATACAAAAACAATTTTGCGTGCGTTACAGGTTAAAATCTCACCATGAAAAAGTTAAAAAAGTATTCTTAAACTACCCAACCATTAAAAACTGATTATAGCAGCTGTGAATCCACTATGTCAACTTGTTTTTTGTTTTTTTTAAAGAAAAGAAAAGGTGTCGCAATGAAGAAAGCCACTTTTAAGCCTTTCCCACACCGAGTCCTCCATTCAGCTTATGACTTTAATTCAAATAGTAAACAAGGGCGATTTTGTAGGTTTCTATGGAGCTGAGAAAGCAGAACATTTTCAAGAAGATTTTTACCTAAAACGACGGTAAACCTGCACTTGATTATTCCAGTCTTTATTGTGGTATCTCTGCTCTTACTACTGTTTGTATACTCTTTGAGCCTTAGTATCTAATATTTTTGACACTACTGACAGAAGACCAAGCTTCGACTTTTCGTCACGGCCGTCTTGGTTGGCAGTTGTGTCAGAACTGGACTCTGTGTGATATAAAAAAGGATGGGGGGGGGCTTCATCTCTCCATCAGACAGATATAAAGAAGCACTTACTCTTAGCTCAACACTGCCAGACAAATTTGAAATGTTCTGTCAAAGCTGATCAGATGCTGCATGGAAAGCCACCAGCACATGTCTGTTCATGTTATTCCACCTTTTCCTGAATTTTAGGTCGGCTTAGCTGCTCGATTTAGAAAACAAAGTCATACAAGTCGGGATCAAAGCATCTTTCATCCATCTATGGAGATATTTCAGGTTCCACTAACATGTGCACCATTTCTTTTGAATATTGTTTTTGCTTAGGATTGATCAACAAAACCGCAGCCACCATATTTTTGGACCACATAACATCCCAATTTCTTATCCAACCCCTCTTATCAGTATGCAGACGTCACATTCAGATGTGTCAGTCTGAAGGAGTCCCAAGTCTCTGGACACTATTTCTCCTGTAACATCTTCACAGCCGTCAATTAGATTGAGCTATTGATTCAGTGTCTGGAGAGATGTATTTACAGCCTCAGTAAGCAGTTTGGCAAGCACCGCGGACCTTTAACAAAATTGCCAGTGAAGAGACGGGGAGAGAAATGACCGAGACCCCAGCTAGTCACTGTGGTCTGGCCAAATTAGTTTCTAATGCCAAAGGTTTTGATCTTGGTTAAGTAATTTGAGGAAACCTAAATGTGAGTTAAAAAAAAACACAACTAATTTAGCTTTTAAAACTGTTAGCATATTCCAAGGAGATAGTGACAGACATAAGCATATTGCTGGTTGTACATCCAAGTGATCAAAGTAAAATGTGTGTTTGTGTCAGTATTTTAGTTGTAAGTAGCAACTTAAGAAATAAGAGATGACTTTTGTGTGTTGGCATATTTACTTTTGTTCTAAATTGCTCAAACTAAAATAATGTCAACCTTCAGTGGTGACACATTAAACAGGTCTGAACATCCATGTTAAAGCCATGTATAAAGCTGTGCCGCTCCGCAGCCTTTCTGCTGGGAGCCTCCAAACATCCTAACCTGTGTGGGAACTGGTTATAATATACAGTCTGCTGTAACAAGATTTGTCACTTCACAATTAAACTGTCATATACCGAGCAGAGCTTTTTGTTGTGGTATAGTTCATTACTCTGTAACACGGTACGTTTCCTCCACTGCCACGCACACAAAAAACCCAACTCGCATAAACACGCGTAGCCCTTTCTTGTCTCTTAAAATCTCACTTTGTCAGAATCGACTCTTTTTTTAAATCTTTTCCGGGAGGCCTCCTTTCTTCATCTCTGTCTTACGCATCTATTCCTTTCATTTATTCAGTGTCACAAAGCAGAACCTGTTGATTTTTTTTGTAAAGCTCCCAGTGACTCACTGTATGCTTGCCCACTCCGTTGGTCTCACACACACACACACACACACACATACTTGCATACTCACAGTGTAGTGCTGTTTAAACAGCTGGGCTCTGCACTCTGCATGTTTATTAGTGTCATTGTCCTGTCATTTTTACCGTTTCTGCCTGCACTCCTTTCTTATGTCACTATGGGAAACTATAGGAGAATTCAACACAAATGTCCTGGTGTTGATGGTACTAAAAGGAGCTGTGGGGGAGGGGCGTTTACCCTTACTTACTGTTTGTAGTGAGTTCGGTATGATATGTCTGAAAATTCAGTCAACCTGCATCACAATCCACATTCATTCATTCATACATACATACATACATACATACATACATACATACAAAAGACTGGAAACAAAATCCACATACCAACACCAGTAAAGCTCAATGAACATGTTATATCATGTTTAAACTATGTATAGGTCTTTTCTTTTTTCCTCCTTCTTTTCTGGCTAAGAAAGTTGACTTTAGCACAAACATGACTTATAAGGAGTCTGTTGTTCAGGGCTTGCCTGAAAAATGTATTTTCTTTAAATCTCAGCATAATATCTTATTTCTGCTTAGATAAAAAATAATGATCTTAAGATTTACTGGCATTTATTTTTTGTTTTGTTTTGCACAATTTCCAGTCTTTATGGTGAGAAAAGCTAATTAGCCGGCTTCATATTTAGAGAACAGACTAAAGTGCTTTAAATCTTTCCACCCAACTACTTTCCTAAACTGTTAAACCATTATTATTATAATTTAATATATACAAATGCATTTATGAAATCTAATACAGACAGGCAGAAACTACTTACCTAGAGTCCTGGACATCACTGGCAGAGCTGAACTCAGGACCAAGATGGACACACAGCAACCAATTATCTAAAATTAAGACCAAATGGTCGAATTACAGATTGCAGATCTCTCAAGTGCATCATGTACAGTAAAACATAACAAGTGCAAGAAAAAAGCCCCAACAGTTTGAGCAGCAATGTACCCACACACATGCACAACACTTGATGTTAAATTGGTCCCGCATATTATACAATTAGTACCTCTGAAGTTGCTCATTACAAGGTTCCCTCTATTGTCCTTTCAAGTCCTTTCACTGAAGCGTCGTGGCTAGTTAACAAGCCGCACCACTCCCAAACTCATTACCAATTGAATAGGTGCCACTATGGACTGAACAGAGCACACATCCTCCACCCCCCAAAAACTCCATTCTCCCTCTGATGTACAAGAAAGGAGCTTGCACTTTGCCAATGTTTACGCAACCCACAAACAAATATTGGACAGATCAACTAAAGCCATTGAGGGGCCCTGAAGAAAACATTAGTGAGCTGTAGGAGTTCTGAGAAAAAGGAAAGCGGCAGTGGAGGGGAAGAAAAAGAAAAAAAGAGGAAACAGATGAAACACGGGGAGGGGGGGGGGGCAAACACATCAGCACCTTTGGAGCAATGTAAGCACCCTTTCCCCCCTTCAGCACTCTCCCTGTCCTTACACCCATCTTTACCGTTGTCATTGTTGTGTCATCCTTCCTGGGGGTGAGTCCCTCAAAGACACGCAGGCTGTAGAAACCGACCACGGAAGACACCATCAAGTAGCTGTTCAGCAAATCAGTCAAGGACCAAAAAAGCTTTGCTTCTGGTACCAAAGAAGCTTCAACGAGTCATCGTTTTCATGTGTCCCAAGGCAGAACCTTTTCAGCTACGATAAAAGGTGACGAAACGTACCGTTTTCCGGAAGGTGTCCGGCTTAACTATGTCTTGGGTAAACAAAGCTGCCTTGACAATGTTGCTCTTATCCATGGAGCATGATACTCAGGCCACAGACAAAGGGGGGGTCACTTGAAAGGATACAACATAAGGATGATCTCCAACACTGCCTGAGCAACGCCAAACGTGGACAAAGAGGTATTCCCAATGCCTCGGTCCTGGATGACGGACAAAAAAAAATTATCATTCAGCAACATCGCAACATCGAACTGCATAAATAAACATAAAATATGTGATGCGTGCAGTTGTACACGTGCAATTTACAGAAATCCTGCAAAGCAAGTACATGTTGCACAAAAAAAAAATTTCCCCATTTGAGAAGGACAGAATCAAACTGGCTAAGTAATGAATGGAAGAAGATGAAAGAGGCTCTTTGCAAATCACTGTCGATCATACAATATGTGAACAGGTGTTCAAACAAAAACGGCACATTGCTTACGGTAAGACGAGTGTACAGGTTGAAGGCATGCCAAAAACATAAAAACAACAAAACAAATACTTAAGCAAATACACTAGACGTACCCCCCTTCAACCCGTAACCCTGAGGTGTTTTGAAACTGCAGCATGAAAAAGACATCGACAGATGCTGCACATTCCAAGCATCTGTTTAGTCAAACGATAAATATTGGCTTTTGTTGGATTTGGCACCAGGACTAATCCTCTTAAGAATCAGTGAACTCTATGGAGCACCAACGGTACTTTATGGACCCATCTTGTTCAAAACTCCTTACAAGTGGTGAGAGTTCCCATCTTTTTGGTTATCATTTTTCAGACACGTACATTACAATAGCAAACGTAACGCAGTATTTTTCCATTGCCTCCGCACTGCAGAGTTTACTACAGTATTCTATATTCATTTATTATTTTGTGTACATGGAAACATAGACATGTGGTTTTCTACAGAAATGCAATGCAAGTCAAAAGCACACCATACCAGTACATCAACATACAAGACTATTATCATTCTTGCAGTATTAGTAATGAGAAAGTGGTCTATAGAATTTAAAATGCGTTTTTTATTTTCTCTTTTAAATTCATCTTTGTTGTTGTAGTCTATTCCGATCTTGAGTTTCTTTAGCCTGATCTGTTTTCTAAAAGAGCCTGCAGAAAAAAGGAAAGCTTGGCAGGTTGTTTCATGCCTTATAGTGCAACTGTCATCATTGGAAGCTTACTGCAGAGCCATGGTGCAGTGCTCTTTCTCTCTTACACAGAGAATTAGCAGACACCAGCTGATGTAATTTATTAATGCAGGGAGGGTGGGCATGCATTAAGATTGTGTGTGCACTCAATATATCTGTATGTACGAGCTAACTTTCACTGTGCAGGACTCCTTTCAACTCCTCTTTGCAGTCAAGTAGCAGGAAAGGTGATGGAGTTCATGTTTTGTGTTTCCCTTACAGAATTTTTTTTTCTTAAATAAAACAAAGTATGTACACACATCTACCACTTGGGGCCCCGTTCAGACCAGGCACTGATATGTGTCATCCAATCACAAGTGGACAGCACCAAGAACATCTTCTCACACTTTGCGTTACAATGTGTGCCCACATGCCTCTTGAGTGACCACTTCTGATCGGATCTCAGTTACTTCTAGATGCAAATGGACTCGTAGCCTAAGTCGCGTTTCACGAGTGCTGCGTTTGAAAAAGAGGAAGTGCGGTCTATCCCTATTGGCTTCTGTGTGACCCGTCAAAACCAAAGACGGTACATATTGCAAATGTTACAAAAACATCCAAACAGCTTAAAACGGGTAAGTCTAAACCGTGTCGTTATGTTTTTGTATGAATGTACTTTCTGTACAACTCCTTATAGCGACACCTACTGTTTACTATGAAAACTGCAGCGAGCGACTTAGACAGGGGTACAAACGTAAATGGTGCTGTTATAGCTCTTAATATTCATTCTCATGCTTTGTTAAAGCTAGAATAGATGTGGCTGGACTTTTGTGTATCTTTACACGGAAAAGCCATAACATTATGACCTCCTGCCTAGCATCGAGTAGATTCCGCGTTTTCTACCAAAACGGCTCTTGCTCAGTCAGGGCGTAGACATAGAACATCTCAGTGTGTCCTGCAATGTCTGGTACTGGGGTGTTAGAAATAGATCCTTTGGGCCCTGTGGGTTGCAGGGTGGGCTCTGTGTGAATTGTGACTGCTTCAGATGAGATTGCTATCCAAAGAGTTTGAAGGCTGGGTGAACACCTCAGACTTTGTTCTGCTGATGGAGGATGCGACTGTTGTACTGTGTGAGTGGTCTGTACAAATGTTTAAGTAGGTGACATGTGTCAAAATAATATCCAAGTAAATGTCAGGATGCAGTGTTTTTCCAGCAGAACATTGTGTTGTAACAAGGTTTTAATATTACGTCTACATACATGTAAGCTTAAATCAGGAAACACCTCTCCAATGCAATCAAAAGGTACAATGAAAGTTGTAATGTACACTTTTATTTTCACTTTCAGAGAAGTGCCTTCGATGATCTTTGGGTAAGCATCTAACAACTTAAATGTTCATGACACCCAAGTCTAAAAGTTAAAGGAGGGCTCTAATATAAATCAGTTGACGTATATTTACAAAAAAAAAAAAAAACTGCCATCGAGCCACAGGTTCATGTCACAAAATACAGTGGTAAGTACGTTAGCTACCACTGAGAACACGTTTATTAAGCCCTCTCAGTACTTGCTCATAAAGCTGTAAAATGCTGTGTTCTTTGACAGAGGCAGCACCAGCTTCAGATCTCCATCCACCTGCTTGCTCCTCTTCCTCATTCCGTGTTCTTCATCATTCAGCTCCATAAAGCTGAAAGGGACACTGCTCAGTATGCTTAGGATTGCAGCAGGATGTTTAGTTGGAAAGGAAGACAAACATTGACGGGGCACTTCCATTGTGCTCTCCTCCCATAACAATCAGTGCATCAGAGCCTCATTTGACTTTCCCACAGTTTGAGTCTCTCTGCTCTGGTAGTGGCGGGTCCAGACGAAAAATCGGACTTTCTCTCCTTTAAAGCACTTTCTCTGCCCCGTCCTCATCTTAACCCAGAGAGTGGGCAGAGGGAATTTTTGTGCCAGAGGGGCAAAGTCTGAGATTCAAGTGTACGTTAAAGAGGTAAAAGGATGGATTTCATATCAGTATTGATTGATTAAGAAGGCTAGACCCCTTTCCTCATAGTTCTGTGAGATCAGAGGTGTGGCATCCATCCAGCACAAAAAACACATAAACCATTTAGTGGGGCCATACTATCAGGGAGGACGGCTTCAAGCTACATGACAAGCATAATGTGGGGGATTTTCTGAGATGTGTCATGCCAAAGAAAACATCTCTGCTCAATAAAATAATTGGAATGTCGAGGACAGCTCTGTCAGTTGCCCGCGAGATGCAAAATAAAATGTGGGAGAAATAGGATACATTATGTTGCCCTTTTCCAGACAAGAATGCAACCACAAAAGCTCACTGACACACACACATGCAAGCGGACACATGCAAACATCTCTGTGACTGCAGATGTGATGTGATACAGAGCTTAAAACAGGTTGGATGTTAGGTGCAGATGTGAATCTCAGAGAGCCACTCCACACTCTTAGTGTGCTTCACAGTAACAGCTCTTCACTTGGCCCTGTTTGCTTTTGCAGCAAGGAGAAAATTCAGCTTATTCAGTCACTGTGGACATGAGACACGTAGCAAGCTCATTGAATGTGCACATTGCTGTGAAATGACTCTGAATGAGCTTCCAAAACAACACCAGTAGCACATCGTTGGAGCCCGATTATCATCTCGTGGAGCCTTTTCTTCCAACGTGCACCTGAGCATATCCGGAATTTGATTTATGTCTCCGCCAGGGACATGGCAGGTCTGATAGGCAAGCACTTCTGCAGTTTACATTCTGGGTGTGTGTTAGTGTGTGTGAGCTAAAAATGTACTGCAGTTAGACAGAAGGCTTACTGTGGATCCCTTGGGCATGGCAGTCTCATCCACGAGAAGGTAGAGGATATTTAGCGCCACCATAATAACAGAGATTGTCTGCAGACACAGAGGAAGGTAAAGATTTAGTTACACATATTATAATTATGAAACAATTGATCAAATCCTCCTAGTATCCGCCATCATAATGTCACTGAATTGCAGGTGCCTTACTGATTCGCATGTGTGGTTAAGCAGAATAACTATTTTGTGATTGTAACTTGCTCCAATTTGAAGCTTTTCGAGACCTAAACAATGTCAGGTAGAGGAGGAAGAGGGAGTTGATGCACGTGCCGTGCCTCACACACGGCCTCTTTGCCCATCTACCAGTATCAGAAGACGTAAATGCTATTCCCACACTATAATTTATTGAAAATCACAGTTGTTGCAGGTGACTATTCAGCATTGTCTTAAACAGCTATTAAAAAAAGTAGGTTTGCCACCCAGAATCTGTGGGAAAAGAGGAGTTTTGAGGTACAGAGTCAGACCCAGTGGCCACCCGCCAGACGGTATACGCTTTTAGCAAACAATTCGAGTGTAATGATAGGTCAGTCTCAGCACTCACCGTTCCTGAGAGCAGGATCAGCATCACTATAGGATACAACAAGTTCTTCTCCCATCCCGATGCTTTTTTTCTTCTCTCTATGAGAACAACACAGTGTAGGGTTATGTACTTTAAGAAAAATATGGAGAAGCCACTCTTTCGTGACACAATTCAGTGATGAGCTGAAATCCTCCATTACAAACCAATTTCCACCAGCGGTTGATAAATATGTTCATCAAAGACAACTACTGAAACCACAAGCCCCCTGGCTTTGTTTACAGGGATTGTACTGCTTGTTTTGGTAAAACATATCGTGAGTGTGTGCACCTAACAGAACTCACCTATCAATGCAACCATCCCACCTCCAGGTAATATCCTTTTCCTAACCTTCAAAAATGATGCTCATCCTCTTTAATTAGCCACACACTTTGCCTTAATTAGTGGAAACAGTAATAAATCATAGATGAAAAGAAATGCTACAAAATTAATTCCGTGATTTATACTTTGGTTGGAAAATGTGTGTGTGTGGAGGCCAACTAATGGGACTTTTTCCTCCAAGCCAGATGAAACATTTCAATTTTATATCCACATCATAATTCAACAGCTGATCAGTCATGTTTGTACACAAGGCTGACAGCTTGTAAGCCACATCCACTATGTCTTTTAGACATCCGCTGTCCTCTTACATTGTGTATGTGACTGCCCTCGACTCTCTGCCATATTGACTTTCTTTCTCCATTTCCAACCTTGTTAGTCCTCTGTTTTCTCAAAGTGTATCCAGCCTGCCTGCCTGAGAAGTTTGCCAAGTGCACTTTATATGCACCATCCTTCTAAATTAATGACATCACTAAAAGGTCTGCAACAATATAAAGTTTGCATCTTGTCCAATATCCTAAGTGCCTTTGTGCTCTCCTCCCCCCACCCTGCTCCCCAAAAGGCTCAGGCCTCATTTATAATATCCTAAAATGGATGGAAAATTATCAGGCAGTTTTGATCCAAGTCCAAATTTAGAAATTAAGGCAGATGAAGAGGGAGCGGCTGCTTGTCAGCAATATTTAAAAAGCTAACATCTTTGGCATATATTTCTATGGTAATTCAAGGTCTTAAAACAAAATACATCAACCATGTCATGAAATACAAACACTTACCCAATTTGTTCCTCTGATTTCTAATATTGTCCAATTCTTTACTGAGTTGGTGAGTAAAGCCTCCTCGGATATAAGTGTGTGATGATGACCCTGTGGAAACAGAACTTAATCAAATGACTTGTCTTTTCTAATGTTATGTACAGATCTGCAACAGAAACATTACTGTCATTCCTGATTTAACTGTGAATGAATAGTTCTGCCTTTGTTTAACCCAAAAAAGAATAAAAAAATCTAACAAATAAATAGATGAAAAATACTGTACTGTATTGCCAGAAATCTTAAGAAACTCAAATTAAATTGAAAGACAGAATTAAGAGGATGTTGAACTATGTTTGTCTCGCCTCAGCATATAACACTGAACTCATCTTTATTAAGAAATCCGATCAAAACAAGTAATCCTGCTCGATGCACAACATGCGATTTCAAACAGGTAAAAATAATCTCTTGTGTCAGGAGCTGTCTAGCACATGCCACAACTGGTTGAGTGGGCTGGATAAGACAGCAAGGGATTCTCCAGGAAAACCACAAGGCAAGCTCATTTAAGGCTAATTTATCTATTTTACTCTGTTTTCCTTCCAGCTCGACACACCAGCATACAGGCCCCTTGAAGCCAAAGTGGAAGAGTATCCATTTGCAACCCCTAGGGTGATTGGCAGATCAAGACCAATTAGTTCAGTGTTACATCGTTACTAGCATGCAATAAAAATACCATCTTTCATCTTTGTCACAGGAGTGAAGGACCAATCACTTTGATCAGACCTTTTTCTTCCTTGGTTATTATGACACACCCTGTCTGGATGGGTTTATGTAGGTTAAAGAGGTGAGATAGACAGGGAGAGAGTTAACAGTCTACATTTAAGCCCCGGCAGATACCTGTCCCAGGATCTGAACAGGGGAAAGTTTGAACCCTCCGAGCAAATGCAGTCACAACACAACAGGAAATGTCACGGGCGGTTCAATAGCTCTTTTTGTTCAAATACAAATGAAACACTTTGCCTCAGGGTCGCCAGATCTGCTCAGCTACAAGTTGACTAATTTATCACCAATTTGCAAAGTATATTCAAACTCTGCATCACATGTCACCGGGGGAGATAAATCATTGAAACAAAAAGTAGGTTCTTAAAAGCCACAAAAAAGATTTGATTGAGAAAAGGACAAGGTCACTTGTTCAAACAGTAAAATGAAATGGTAAGAACTTCAACTGCAGAATCCTCAATGACATCATTCCATACTGAAGTTACATATATCCTTCTTCTCCCTCTGCTGGCACCGTCAAGTAAAAGACTGAGTTACAGCAAGGCAAGAGATGCTGAGTGAGGTTTCTGGCAGCCAGGAGGGCTCAGAGTAATTCAACATATCCTCTCCAAGTGAAAAAAATTACGTCATCCACAGATATGCTAAACACCATGCTGAGACAACAGAGGCACTGGCAAGGTCATTGTGCCGCATAGCATCTGGACAAGTGCTCTGTTTTCAGCAAATCAAGGTTTTGATGGAGGCAGTATGAACAACTGTGTGCATCACTATGCCCGTACTGCAGAATCTGGTCTATTTATATACCTCTGCTCCAAGATCATACATTGAAAATGTTCCTAAAACCAAATCTGTCGCCCTCCTGGACCCCATCATGAAATTACAACTTCACCAACTCCACATTTCTCTCTCACTTTATCCTGCTTCTCTCATCCTGACTTATGTCTACCCAGCATTGAAATTCAAAGTAGAGTATCAGTGGTCCGGGAATTACCGTAGAACTAAAAACTAAATCAAATTTAACTGCATTAAATATGACTACATAACATTATGATAAATACCAGTTTGTTTGTTTTCAGTAAAGTCAGATTGGCACAAAATTGATCCACTGAAGAGTTTAAGATGCAGTTGATTATCATTTCCCTCGAGTTCCATCCATCCATCCATTTTCTATACCTGCTTAATCCAATTTAGGGTGACAGGGGGGCTGAAGTCTATCCCAGCTGTCATTGGGCGAGAGGCAGGGTAGACCCTGGACAGGTGAAACTGAGTTCCTCTGATCAGATATTCACACAAATATCTGTTGTGAATGTGTTACTTGTAACAGTGCAATAACCAGCAGGCTTTGAAGCCAGCAGGATGGATGTATACAGGATATTTCATTAAAAAAAAATTATATACAAGGAAAAATTCCTCCTGGGGAAAAACAAAACAGTTCAGTCGTGTGTCCTGTTTGTATGACCTGCTGAGGTCAGAAGTCTGCATGCAAAGTGCACATCCAAATGGTGGCGATGTTGAAGATAAAACTGTGGACGTGCATGAAGGGTAAAACCTGCATCACTTCACTCACGCTGTAATTGTTCTTTTCAACAAGCTATTGACTTTAAAGCCATACTGTTGTTGTGTTGAGGGAGGCATGCAAAGAGATCTTGGGCCCAATTTTCTGGAAAATTTGTGAGAAACAAAATACACAAACAACCCACATGCCTGACCTTCTTTCTCATGGCGCTCAATTCGGTTTTCAACCCATCGTTTTAGTGCGTAAGCCAATTTGAACTCAGCAGTGATAAATGCACGAGATGTTAGTCTATTGACATTTAGAGACAGATTTTCAAAAAATACTCTGAGCTACATTTGGGAGTTATCATTTAGTACATTTTGTCAGAGAATAGTCTAAATACCCGCCATAAACTGGTTTTGATTATGATCCCATTCAAAGACTGTTCATTGTCAATCCAACACTGTTAAAAACAGTGCAATGTTTAAAAAAAAACACTTTCATAAAATATCTCATTTCTATATTTGTCTACAACAAAAATCTATACATAAATAAATAATAAATAGATTCATTTATTGAGTGTTTGTTGCAGCTCTAATAATACATTAGCCTTATCTGTTTGGTACATTAACATATTTAGTATGTTTGTGATTTGGCAATCCGTAACCAAATTCAATGCAAGACAGAGAGGAGGAACACTAAAAAAATAAACAGCAAAAAAGGAGTTCTTCTAATTACTTGTTTGCAGCTTTTGTGAATATTCTAAGACAACATGTCTCTAAATATTTCTCATCATGAGACGTAAACACACATGGCTAATAAGCCAGTTAAAGCCACAATGAACAGATTCACATGATTGAAACTACCAACATTCCACTGCAAATATAAAGGGAGGACAACAAAGGGCCCGACATGTAAATAAACATGAATGCATCAACTGATGAGGCTAAACAGTCCACATCAACAGAGCACAAACTGGGTAAGAGGATAATCTATCAGAAAGGCTTGATGCAGAGAGGTGAAGCAAGAAGACAACATTGTTTGTCCCTGGAGTGTGTCCTGTGAACTGTTCCTGAACTGTTTTCTACTTAATGTTCGAAGATCAAAAGGAACACCACTTGAGCTTCAGTTTCACCTACATATGAGCATGAACAAGTATTTGCATGTGCATAGCATACAGTATGTGCATAAAAACAGTCCTGTCTGATAAGCAAGGCTTTAAATTCCTCTGAACAGAATCCTCCCTCATCTTAAATTCCCACCTCTGTAACAGGCAGCATGAACTGCAGCTTGGCCTCGCTCCACACACAGGCGTGTGTTGACCACTGTTATTTTTTGCCTCACAGCGACTTGTAAAGATCAAACAGTCCTGGAGACGATAAGGAACTGATTACAATTATTCTATCAGTTAGTTCAAAGCGAGGCAGCGTGGAATGAGCTCTAAGAAACCGTACGCATTGGTGGCAGTCTATGGAGGAGGGAGGCGTAGCATTCGAAAACATGCGCTATCAGAGGCTGATCTCTCCTACCTTCCTGGTTTGAAAAGACGCTCGTTCTCTTCATTTACTCACATCTGTACACTTGGTTGCGTGCTTGAGTTAATATTAAAGTAGGTTTAGGATACCGACTTCCTGCTTTTTGAGATAATTCAACGTCAAACAGGGATTTGAGGGAAAACAGACGGCTGGACACAAGACGGAAATGCAGGCTAAAAAAATAACATTTTCACCAGCCTTCAACTCTTTAAACTTTCCCCTTTGTGTACAAGTCTTAAGAACAGCACAAATCTCCTGATCCCCTTTCAGAAGTCAGTGAAAAGTTGTCCTTTAATGTCCACAGCGGCAAGACACAAGTTCCTTCCATCCTATTAACCGGCCTACCATTCTGGGCCTGACTTTAAATGAGGCAATCATTTCCCCAGCAGTGACAGTGGCTCTGAAGTGTCTTAAATGGATCCTTTGGATAAAACTTTCTAAACATAATATATGGTCTGTGCCATGGTGATTGCTATGACCTTTAGCAGAAAGTTATAAGAGTGAGACAGTGTTAGGAAAAGCTGGTTTCAAGTGTGCGGGAATGTCTGCGCACGCCAAGCTGAATTTTCAATGCTAATTGATTCCAGCGTGGCCTGCTTTATCACACCCAATAGTGCTGTCAACTCTTCCCCTTGCCTGTAATGTGCCAACACGTCTCCCACAGACATACCGTTTAATCTCCTCTGAAGAGCTTCCTCCTGCAAATGGATGCAGTAAATCTGCTCATCCAGGTCCTCTAGGATCTAAAGGGGAGGGAGCAGAGAAGGAAAAGATGAAATGGGTTATAATTAGGCCCAAAGTGGGACTGGAGTAATGGCAGATGGAAGGATGAGTTGGTGATGTATTTGTAGTCCTCTGTTATGCATTTAAATTACCAATTGAGACCTATTTCAGAGCAAACTGTCATAGACTGTATGCTAATCTTTGAAGGTTTAAGCTTGTAGTCAAAAGTATGAACAAAAAAAACTTTGCCACTGACTAAATCCTCTATAACTCAACCACATAAACACCTTAACTACACCTTAACTACAAATGGTCACAACCTGAATATAACTAAACGGATGATCCGGGGCTGTTTTCGTCAGTCAGCTCTAAAAATGAGGTCAGATGACCACCTAAAATACTGCGACCAGGTTTTTCCATCAACAGATATCTGCCTTCCCTGATAGACCCGGCGTTCTACCGGGGATCATTTTTTTGGCTAGGCAGTGTAGATGACCACTTACTGTTGGCTTCACTAGTAACTGGCCCATGACAGTGAACATCCTGGATAATCCAACAGGAGTGCACACTACATTGGAGACAGAAAACAGCACGATTAGCATTAATTCCAACAAAGCAAACCAACTGATGGTAGTTTACCACAACTGATATAATATTATGTTTGCTGCAGTTGCATATTGAATTAAATCAACCATCTTACTCAGTAAAAGCAGTCCTCCCATCAGAGATATGCAGGAATAGAGGTATGGTAGATAGAATTCCCACAGATCTACAGGAAGGAGAACAAGAGGTTATTTTAATATGTTCAATTCGATTAGAAGCTATTTTAATTTTCACCCTTTGTGGAGGGACTGATAATGAGGAATGAATTTTAATTCCAGCTCACAGCTGAAGTTTTACAGCCACAACAGAAACATGGGTGAGAGGTTTCATACCAATTTTCACACTACTGGAAAAAACAAAGGCACAATTTCCCAAATTTCAATATATGAATAAGAGACATTTACAATTACAAATTAAGTTCAAATATTTCAAACTACATACCATAGAGAGACTCCATACTGGCTGCATCATTGTCAATCAGGGCCGATGCAACCCACACGATCCCCAGAATGAGCAAAGCCAGCAGGAAGAGCATCACAAAAGTCTCCAAAATACGTGCCTTAATGCCCTGATGAAGACAAATACACATATGAGACAGAAAAGTGTTAGATATGGATGCTACAGTTCATACTTAGTCTAAATAAATGGATATTACACGACAATAAGGTCCAAACTGTGCTTTCAGACATGCAGTGTGAAATAATGTAAAATATACTGCTTTTAAACACCAAGTCTCAAATGAACTCAGAGCAAGTTCACATCAACATTGAAAGAATAAAAGGTAAACAGTTTGTGATCCAAGGACCCAAAGCACACAATCCCACCTATAAACCACAGAGGAGGCTGTATTATGGCCGAAGCATGCGAGGCTGCCGACTGAGCTGTGAAAAGAAGCGACCGGATGGATACAAATGTGTGCCAATTTATAAGATGAGTGAAGCTTAACTAAATTAATCTTTACAATTTAGGAGTATAACAATCCTAAAATTACAGCCAAGCCAATCAAATAGCTTTGAAGTGTGAAGAAATCAAATATCCTTTGACTTGTAGGGTTAATAAACTTCATTAATCGAGATGGAGACCCTCCTGACATCAGAGAGTCTCCTGGACAACAACAAGGGTTAAGATTGGCTGTAGTAACGGCTAGATAAAGCATCAAAGATAAGATAACAAACAACTTCACGATTTTTCTGCAAATTATTAAATAACTGTGGGTGCTGGAGGTAAACTTACTCAAAATAAAGACAAAATAGAGACTCGACACCAACATCGTATTCATTTTTTTCTTTCAAATCAATCTACTAAAGCGAAAAAAATATACAATATAACTCACAATAGGAAGCTAGTTTGTGACATTTCCTGCACTCATCATCCAAATCTTAAACAGAAAACAAAATTCTCTCTACAAGAACACACCCTCCTCCTCCATCTTGCCTCACTTAAATAAAACACCATCATTTCCACTCAATACACAAACAGAGCATAAAGGCTCCCATGGATTTCTGTGTAAAACAGCTTTTATACACACATACTGGGGTCTATAAAACGGGTCTAACAGAGGCTGGTAGAGGCAGGGGTGAAATTAAAAAGAGGAGGAGGGGTGGGGTTCTGTCAGGAGCATGAAGCCTGGCTGGGTCAGCTACTGTCTGCGATCAAGAGCAGACCTTCCATCTGGGGTCGATTAGGAGCTCCCTTTGCACCACGTTCATGTCCCAGGCCGTGCAGACGAGAGGCTTTTGGGGTAATTTGGGTTTTCCGGGTCACAAACTGCTGAGTGGTTAATAAAGTCCTTCTCTACCTGTTCACACACTTTTCATAACCTCCCTCCCCTGCTGGAGAGCCGAGCTGTCTCGCACTGTAAGATAGATAGGCGCTGTCATACACTTGTCAGGTAGGCAGCCAGGCATGAGATAACAAGGCTTCTCTGCTTTTTGAGCTCGGTTTAAATTGGGTACATGTGACCAATTTGTTACCAACTAACATAATGGCTGTGCGGTTGCTGTTCAACATTGGTCATTTTTTAGTGGAAATGGTTTTCATTCTGGAGATTAAATCATGAAATGCTCAGTTTTTCATTCACCTGTCCTGTAGCATCTGTATTTCAAGTTGTATCACTGTTAAACAGCTGAACTCTTCCCATAGCAGGAGTCCCATATAACTCCCTGTGTTGCATGCATGCGTCACCAACATATTTGATGAATTTAAGGTCTACGCATTGGCACCGATTTATTTCGTCTGTGTTTACAGTTGCAGAAGTAATATAAAATTTGAGGCTTATTCACTGTGGTGAAAATCCCTTAAACTGTCCATTTGCTATTATTGAGTAATTACATGCCGCTCACCTCCTCTTATGGAGTTATTCTGGAAAAGCTTCAGTGAGTGTAGAATTTTCTAGCACAACAAAGAGGGAAATGGGCAGCGTTTAGAGTGCCCCAATGTGGCTAACGTGGACACTGCAGGGCTCTTTGCTAAGGAAAAAAGAAACCTTAGTGGGGTATTAAGAATAAATAAATACACATCAATACAGACATGACCCCGGTAGCCATTAACACAGAGCTATGTTTGCCGTTATGTCATACAATGAATTCATGACTCGGTGCAGATGAACGATTCTCAGATATGTGCACAAATCTGACAAAGATGAATTTTGCTGACTGTCTCGTGTTCATCTGCGCGCTTGCACACTAAGTGCATTAGATGGATGTTATGATCTTGCAGCAGCGTTCAAACTGTGCAGAGGGGAAAACACTTGAATATCGCTGAATAAATAAATAAAAACAGGTAGAAGAGAGGAGATGGAAGAGAGAAATAAAAGAGAGGGAGGAACAGAAGGAGACTGGAGGAGAAGAGGAGTCAACGTCTGAGCAAACCTCATTCCCCCGAGGTAACGGAGGTGAGAGAGGAATGCTTTCAGGGACTTCAGTCACGTCCCACATGCGCTCTCTTAAGGATGCATCAGAACAAGCAGAACCGACAAGCAGGACATGTGTCCGCTCAAGCACACCAGTCCACCTTAACAAGCTGCCCATGCCATGCTGAAGGTATATTCCCTTTAGATAGGTCTCTCAATCATTTATAAGACTCAAATCATTCCACATTCAGATCATTTAGGGCAAAGGCAGTGCTCGTCACCTCCTTTACAATCATCTCTGCTTCTTCCATGATTGGGCTGAACAAAAGAAAGAGGACACTGAACTGAGACGATCGACTGGGTTAACTGGTCCGTCTACACCCATGAAGGTAAACATTCAAAGTCCTGCCTGCACTTACTTATTCTTGAAAGGGACAAACTTTCCTAATCACAAACGGTAAGGAAAAAAGTATGGTTTATAAATAGAAAAATCCAACTGAGTCATCACCGATGATCAAAGATTAAATTGTCAACATGTGAAGGCAGCAAAAAAAAAAAAGAAAAAGAAAAAAAAGGCCTGTGCCTTGGCATCCAGAGTGCCCGCTGAAAGTTTCTATTCTTGCCATTCTAAATGTGTAACTACCTCTAAATATAGCAGCTCTAAAATATTCAGCATCCCCTGATCCTCACACCGACATCCAGTGAGGGGCTGCTTAACTGCAGATTTGATCGTACGAGCCTGGAGAGATTTCCAAGAAATATGTGTGTAATGGCCAGAGTTTAAAGTAACAACTTCATATGCAGCAGCAAACATACATGCATCAGTGCACGTATGCACAATCAGACGCCCGCAATGAGACTTGTAAATCAACCTCCAAATCCACCCTTATTACAATAAGTGGCACTGGAAACAGTCCACAGGCTTTCCATCCAGGCTGCAGTCGAACTGAAGCGCATCTGCCACATTTGATTGTTATAGTGTTTAGACCGATGAACCTAGCAAATCATTTCCCTTTGGAAGCTGAATGCTAGAGAGGAAAAGTGGAAGTATTATACTTGCAAAGGTGTATTGAATGAGAAAACGAAAAAAGATGAAAAATCAGACAAAAGAAGAAAGTTGCACAGGAGCCTCCTGGCTCCATCAATCCTTTGCAGGTCAGCAGGTGGTGGCAGAGATCATCCCGTGCACCATCTCTCTGCTGACTGTCAGGGAAGCGTGCAGCAAGGGCCAAGAGTGTAATCAGTGAGGAAGGGGGCAGGGCCTTTTTCTCACTCCTTAGCAAAAGACTGCTCTCTTTGCTAAAGACATGCCAGATGCTCAGGGACCTTATTAGCGTATCCTTCAACCAGTCAGCTGCAATGCAATGACCGTGTCAAAGACAGAAAGCAGAAAGGAGGGACACTCCCCAGTAAAGCTGCGCAATGAACTTCTAAAGACTCTTTAGACTTCTTAATAAAGCCTCAATGACATGGAAGCCCGGCAAATGAACGGTATAACGTCAAATCTTTCGAACCTCACATCAGGAAACAGAATTGTTCATATGAAGAAACTGGCTTCAGTTCTTCCTTGTGTCTGCAAAGTCTTACTTCAGCTTATGATGTCAGGAAGTTTCTAATTTGAGCCTTCAGATAATAAATAAAACACAATCGTAACCGTTTCCTGTCACTTTTGATCTTTTTCCAAAGTGCAGGTGAGGCCCAAGTGTGCACAGTTGCCCATCAACATAATGTACTTTATCTACTCTAACAGAGTTCAAGTCTTGTAAAAAGAAAAGTTTCCACACAAATGACATCGCGCTCTTAGCAAAAAGAAGTTTGGTCCAGAATCAGTTAAGGTTCCCAACTTTTCACTTAGTTTAGAAAAACTGAGTCATGAGAGGACGGGAAAATCTTGCTTGTTCTTTTAGACATTCCTAGCTCAAGCTAATATGTTGCTGTGGTAACGAACATTGTAACAGGCAGCTTTAGGGAGACACTGTGACCTTAAAGGAAGGTATGTAAACACCACTTTATATTCTCCGGCTGGCCCTGCCAGAGAGAAGGCCTGGGAAAAATGTCTGCATGTGCAGGAGATTTGAAATAAATATCCAGGCCTCCATTGTGGAGCTCCAACAAAGAGGAGTATCTTAGTAACACCAAACGGGTTTGCTGGGCGAGACGTTTTCTCTTCCCTCCACTCCTCCTCCTCCACAATAAACACACTTCTCATCATCGGCGGGTTAGGGCTTAGGATGAGATTGATGAGGAGTTTCTTTAACTACCAGATGAAACCTGTTGGCCCTTTGCTGGGTCAGTCATGGGGTCAGACTCGTTCTAACTCGTTTCAGGATCAAACACATTTCCAAAAGACTACTCACTGAAAAGCAAGTTTGCCACAGTTTATATTGTGTTTTAAAAATAAAAAAAAAAAAACTGAAAAAAACAGCGTCTTACTTTTTAATCATCCAAAGCTCATAGCTGCTATTACTGGAAGCTACATAAGCATCTGTTTAGATGGAGAGAAAAACACCAGAACTAGAATCAAACAATTTGTTTTCTTTTTATCTTCATCTGACTGATTTAAGCCCCTTAAAATACTGAATAAGGACTTAAAGAGTTGTCTTCACAGTCTTAAAACATGCAGGTCATCTCTATAAGGATGACACGGCCGGCTATCATTGTAATGCCATCTACTGGTGGTGTGGAGATGAATAAACTAATCCAGTGGAAAACAAAAAGCTCCATAAAGCTTTTAAGGTTGGCAAACCAAGGCTTACAAAACATCTCAACAATCAAACGTAAAACTTTTCATATGCAGGACACAAACTGTCTCTAAATATGATCAGATCCTGACAACCAACTACAGAACAACAACCTCTGGCAGCCTCGGTGATGCAGGATTTGAGAACACACCCATAAAGTGGGAGACATTTTACAGCAGCAAATAAAGCTGGATCATAACATCCGACATCGAGACCCTAAGTCCCTCTGATTCATCCACAATTTGGACAATTTGTTTAACTATTAATCACTCAGGTGACAGCGCCTCTAAAGAGTTGAACATTAAAAAAGAAAACATTTTAAAAAACATCCACATTTCCATCCTTATTCTGTTGGCGTCTTTTAGTACATCGTCAAACGTAAACATAGCCACATGAAAAGGCTGACTAACAACGTCAGTAGTGAAATTCATCATTTACTTCATTTCCGTAGTCAAAGGGAGCTCACAGTGTTACAACATTAGCTCGGGAGGTTAAAATGCCACATAAAACCTTATGACATTGTGGTCTAATGCCGTTATTGGATAAAGGGATAATACCACATTATAAAAACTCAGATCTGCCATTTATATTCATCTTGCTGTGTACCACATTAATCCCTCTACAGGCAGCTTTTCTTTTTTTTTGTGTGTGGATGAAACAGGATTGTCACCCCCACCTTTTCTCCATTATTTAGCACACGTACACAATATATAGCTAGAAGTGCAGCTAAACACTGAACAGTACTTCCTCTGAGCAAATTTATGGAAGCTACGTAGCAAGAAACAGTCTTGCTGTAATGAAAAAGAACAAAAAGGAGAAATGTGAAAGAGGCCCTCATCCTGCTTCCTACACATCAGGGCCTGCCCTCTACAGAAGAAATCCAACCGAAACAAATTAGTGGACTGAAGAAGAAAAGAAACTGGCTATATACTACAGTACAGACTAATTTTTATGTGCTTTTGCCAGGAGGGACATAAACCAGAGAGGTTTCAAACTGTGACACGGGATAGAGGTGTATTAAAAGTAAATCTTTCCCCCTCCATTTTGCAAGGCTCTATTGTCCCGTCATGTTGCTGCGACTTTATGGACTTTTGGAACACGAGCCCCCAGCCCCTTTTTTTTTTGGGGAGTAATCAATTAAACGAGGAAGTTCGCTGAGCCTTACAACTCGATTATTAGCCTGTGCTTTTGAAGTTTTATTTTAGGGGGCTGGGGAGCGGGTGACAAGGAATCAGGCTTTAAATCAGTGGGGCCGATGCAGCAGTGTTGAAGCGTTTGCAGCCTACGGCCTTATTGAAAGGGTTTGTCAGGATGTGGCACTGAGCGAAGACCAGATTCAGACTTTCATGGTTAATGAGCTTTCTGCGGTGGCAGTTACAGTCCGTGGCGTGAGTCAAGGAGAGGGCAAAACTAAGCACCTGCTGCTGCTTTGGCTGTTGCATGGGGAGCAAAGCATTCATAGAAGTTATTACCAAAAGACAGAAAACTACATTTTTCTTAAATATTCCATTTGTAACAATTACCTTCTAGAATTTTGATCATCTTTGCAGGAATTTTTACATTCAATTAAGAGTTTGAAACCATGCAAATTGCTCTATTTTCGCTTATCTTCTGTTTTCTTTTATATAATTTGCACGAATGCGGTAAACAAGCAGCAGAGGTTTGATTTATACCTTTTTCGATCCTGCAAATCCCTCAGACTCCAAAAAGAAATAGGCAAATGGCATCAGGACGAAGAGGCAAAGGTTGGAGAACAGCGACACCAGGTTCCACAGACCTGCAGAAACACAACATATCAGAGCCTGGATGTATAGCGACATACATATAATACTCCAGAAATCATCAATTTAAATTTCAACGTGACAATCTGACCTATTTTTGCTGATTTTCTAAGATAGTTATAAAGCCGTTGTAAGGTGAAATACCAACAGGCGTCTCTTTGGCAGTTTTTAATATCGTGGACTCTACTGCCACCTGGTGGATGTCAGAACACCCGACAGCATCATTAAAAGAGATAATTAACTCCAGACGGGAGAGTGCTTGAATGTCTCTACACAAAGAGTAATCTCATGTTTCAGATTTGTGGTGCCAATACAAATTAAACAGATTAGCTTTTATTTCTGGCTCGTTTTATTTTCCAACAACTACGGCTGCTAATGATGTCTTAATATCATCGACCAACTCACACTTAAAGCCCAACATATTTTCCATCAAGTGCAAAGCTCGTCAACAATCAAAGTAAATCTATATGTCAGTATCTGCAAACAATTTATGCAAACGTCTAATCATTTATTATACAAATCATATGGCTTATAGATCCATTCAAGAGTTCAGATAATGCAAGTAGAGCCAGGAGGGGGAGACGAATGTTCTCCACAGATTGAAGGCTACTGAAACAGCATTTATAGACAGATAGCTGCAGTGTGCTTCATTTACACTTTTCTTCTTCAGACCTATAAAAAAAAACCTATAAATACATCCATCATAGATCTGATGTATTTATAGACTTCTTGCAGCGGTAGAAAAATCTTTCTTCTCTTCTGTAAGTGTACTGTTGTCTTTTTAAGGGATAACCCTCGATGAAAGGGGCAAAAACAAACATTTTCTATAACTGACAACTGGTCTATATTTCTATACACAAACACTGCCAACTGAACTAGTGACGATTCAATCTGTAAACAGTTCATTCAACAGTTAATTCTAATTAACTTTATTTCAGATATGTTAGGACACATTTACTTTCTTTAAGGAAGGAGATAGTTCTTAGTCGTCAGTCAGAGGGCAAGAACCTTTTTATTATCTTTAAACAGAGGCCTGAACTTTGTGAGCTACTGACCGTGAATGAGGGAGCCGTTGAGCCACTGAATGTAATAGTTTCTGGGGAATGAGAGGAGGATCTCATTGCTGATGATTGAGAAAGGCAATAGGAAGACTGCTCCGCCTGACACAGCCAGGGTGAAAGTGCACAAGTACAATCTGCAAACAGAATCAAGCACATCTCATTAGGGAAAAGCAGGCGCATAAAGTGTTAGGAATAACCATAAATACAAATACACCAACCATCTCTAGTGAGGCAACAACAGCAGCAACTAACTGAACTCATGAGGCAACAGCAAGTGTTACATGGACTTTTCTTAATGAGAGAAACCATTTTAATAACAATGTGCTGCCGGTTGATTGCCAGGCTGCATTTGAAATAGTCCCTCTGCTCTTCATCCATCTTTATTATGGTCCCAGAACTGAAGACAAGACCGGCTGTGGTTCTGCGGTCTGTAGCTTATAAAGATTCAGAGGCCGTGCTGACTGGACCCAGAGGAGTCGCCATCTGCTCAATGGGCTGCCACAAAGTCACCACTTCACCACATCACAGTACAAAGCTTGTTAACTTGAAATACTTTGTGTTATTGTGCAGGACCCTGAGGTACCATTCCCCACAGCTGGACTATGCAGGCCTGATGAATAAAGCGATCATTCCTTGTGTGTGATGTGCAGTTCCACAGCCAGTGACACCTTATGCTTATTTACTGTTCATGTAACCGGTTCTTAGTAATTGCATTATAATCCCAGAGAATGTTTATCTGAACATGTTAGCTAAAAACTCATTTTCTGTTGAGGTGCCTTACTACTAATTCAATTTAAATCAACTGTGATGTGTCATATTTTATCAAGTTACACATTCCCACCTTCTTAATCAGCAGTTTAATCGATATTTGTTTAAAAATGTTGATTTTAACAGCAACAAACTCCGTTCACTTGCTTCCAACTCCAGCGGATGGTCTGCAAAATAACTCAAACTTTAAAGTTCTTTCTAAAATATCAACATCACTCACGATATCCTGTTGACGACAGCATCTTCGTCCTCGTGGTCATCTGCAAGGAAAACAACGGCACTTAGCGGGGATGTAGAGTAAAGAAATAAGTCACTCAGTAAACTATTTTATACACCAGGTCATTTAAATGATATTAACTACAGTTTAATGTTAGGATTAAAGACATGGTGACTGGTGTAAAGGAAATTTAATAAGTGGAATCAATCCAACTGCATAGTACTGAGTATTGAATCATTTTCCTGGTGATAACAATACAAATAATACCACCACCGTTGTTATATTTTACAACGATTTCCCGATGTGAGCATTAATCAGAAGCTGCCCCCACAGCTTAGCTTGGTGTGAAAAGAACAGCCTGGTTTGCTGCTGTCCAACTCTTCAGTGGGAACTTTACTCCACTTTCAAACTGAGAAGGCCTGGGTGACCTGAACGTACTATATTTGTCCTTGTAAAAGGGAGCGTGCTCTCCGGTGGCCGCCTTTGTTCAACGCATTCAAATAAAAAGTGCTCTTTGGAAAACATTCAAAAACATATTCATTATTTTGAAAACAACCAGCCTTCCAACACCAGAGGGTTTCCTGAAAAACCAGACACGTTGGTCATTGCTTAGCCTCGGAAAAAACAGATTAAGACAGAACATAAGAGCTATTTGACAGCTTAAATCTCTTGTTTTTATTGTAAAAAGTCACATGGAAAAAAAAGCAATGGCATGACATAAAAATGTACTCAAGTCGCATCAGGCAACAAAAAATGGCGCTGCTTCTAATCCACGAGAGATGTGAACCAACTCAATGGAGGGGAAAAAGCTTTTAAAGATCTTGTTAACATTCAGACTTGGCTTGACTTATCACCATTTATCACAGGATAGGATCTGTCAGCATTAACTGCACAGTTTTACTGTGAGCAGTTGTATTCATGCTACCACAGCCCTAAAAGCAATTAAGGGTGGAGACAGGTCATACTGATACAGAGCTTACTACGGCAAATTTCTTCACAGGCATTCACAGACTTTAAGTCTTCTTGAGCATAACATCCTTTCAATCTAAACACACAGAAGGGCTGTGAGCAAACACAGCATAAACACAGAGATAGCCGAGTCTCCTCGATGATTAGCATGAAAGCAGTTCCACCACATACAATCATTCTGCTGTGCAAGTGTAACAGATCTTTTAGGACAAGTCTAAGTTTCACTGAGGACATGTGAGACGTGTCTGATGTGTGCTCCTGGGACAGGAGAGATCGTGTTTTACAGAACACTTACCACTCTTCCACTTGTATCTGGTTATGATGCAGTAGGACACAATGTAGAGGACAGCAAACAGGAGGAAGCAAATCTGAAAACCACAAAAGAATCATATAGGATTTATTGTGACTGGAGATGGCAAAACTGTAGATACAAGAAAGTACACCAGCAGGACTGATGTTCATTACGATGTTTACTACACAAGTAAACAGGATGCACTGTATGTTCAAGGTTTGAGGACTTCTGTTTAGCCCACACTGTTTAGGAATTATTTATTGACCAGTTAACAAATAGAGTTGTGAACCTGTGGCAAGTCATCCCATTAAGACCAGGAATACACCAAGAAGTAATATTAATGAATGAATAACAACACATACAGTCATACATGACCCTGTTGTGAAGTATGCTAAATATGGCTCTACAAGTCACACTCAACAGGATGGGTCTCTTAGGACGAATAAATCACAGAGGTAACATAACCTGCTCTGGCAGAGGTCGTGTTAAGAGATTTGGGCCCAAACCCGGTGTACAAACTTCGATCCTTTCAGACATTTTTTTTCTGTTTTTCTTATGTTATTCTGTGTCAGTGATTAAGACTCAGCTGTGAGAAGTGAGTAAATGCATTGTTGCTTTCCTACGTCTGATCACACTAATCAGGTAATCACAGACTCAAAACAAGCTGGATAGTGTTACAGAACGATCATATTCTACATTCTACTTTTCCACTGGGACGGTGACAAGCATGTAACTAATGTTAGAAGCTCCCACTTCAGCACATTGCACCCTGTCAACACTGCACAAATCACCATGCTCAAGCTGCGATTATGAGATGACTCAGCCGGGCTGCATATGTTTCAGACTCACTGAGAGAGAAAGAAACCACCAACCAATATATGGTGTTGTACGTCAGCCACAAACAAAAACAGTTCTTCGATTATATGCAGTCACCATCCCAATGAAAATTTGAATATAACAGAAGCTATAGATTCTGTGGTGACTCTGGATGAAGCCACATGATGTCCACTACGAGGCAGACCCAGAATAACACAGAATCAGGTGCATGGTGCTGATAAGCAGACACACGCAGAAAGACAAGAGTCAAGGGGTGATAACGGCAAGTTTCAGACACACCAGTCACACACCGCAACAGCAATAAGCTGTGGCACATAACAACCAATTTAGCAGCAACTTTTCACACCTTTACAATACAGGGACTCGATAGTGTAGTGGTAAAATTGCCACCTTTCATGTGGGTGACCTGGGTTCAAATCCCATGCATGAAAGGTACTACCTCCAGTAAGGTTCCTCAGGCAAGACCCCTTTACCAGTGTAAGTTGCTTTGGATAAAAGCGCCTGCAAAATGCATAGACATAATACAAAGTAAAGGGGTCTGACTTTCTGAGGAGGTTTCTTAAAGCCTTTTGGATGTGGTAGAAATCTACAGTCAGAGTAAGAGAAAGCAAATGCAAGTGACACAAGTTTTCTTTTCTACATACAAAAATCATGTAGTGTAAATCATTAGTGTGTGCATTAAGATGTAAGAGACAGCAAAGTATTTCTAATGTTGAAAAGTTAAAAAGAAAAACTGTCAAAGTATATAAAAAATTTATTGCAAAGGTGGTGATGTCTCAATAAAGTACAGTGCAGTACATTCTCTGTTGAGAGAAGCATGTGAAAGGCAGATAAAGAGGTTATGGCCTTGTCTGAAAGTGGTGAGGGAATGTTAATGCTGACCACACCACGCTTGGGACATTTCATACCAACTTAACGTGATTTTTCGCCGTAAACTCATTTAGTGTGTTCTTGGCAAACACAGACAAGATTTTCCAGTAACAATGCACAGTTGGGTCCACTGTGGAGGAGCCACTTACCCAGACTTTGTGTTGATTAAATGAACCCAATCTTGTCACTGAGTCATGCTTACCGACTTTAAACCAAACTCAGTGAAGCAAATGAATTGCAAGAGAAGCACAACCAATAATCAACCCTATAGTGTGTCTATCACAGCTATTCATAAGCCGGTTAGCCAAAACTTTAACGTTAAATGATACACTGACATTAAACTATCATGCAGAAGGATTATGTTGATATGGGATACTGAGAGGCAGATGTAGAGACGCTCAGGACAAAATGTGCAAGCTAAAAGGTGAAATGTCTCACTAGTCATCTGATAGTTTATGTGTCAATAAATACTAAGACTAAGGCCCCCCCGCTTTTAAAATGCTTCACTTAATTAATTTGTTTTCCCTCAACATACAGAGATATCAAGACGTCGTAAAAAATATGATTTGTGTTCAGAGAGATGAGCAGTAACTATTTTCAAGGCAATCGCTTATAAAAAACAGAATGATAATTTATCACTGCCTAGATCTATTAGAAATATAACATAAAGTTAACAAATTGAATGCTGAAAGAAAATGTCTCAATGTTTTTTTGAGAAATGTGTGAAATACAAAATGCACTCATATTAGACAAAACAACAATATCCATGTTGTCAGAACTACTTTGAATGTTCAGCATATCAGTCACAATCACAGTGTGCATCTCTTGCATGATTTGCAAATAAAGCTACTATATTTAGCCTTTATCTCCATTTTATATAGTATTCCATCATTTTTGGAAATGGGGCTCTCTCATTGCAACAAATAAAACTTTGTTCCAGGCTCCAGGAATGCTATTCCACGTCTCCCATCACGTTTTTATCTTACAATTAAAATATTATTTACAAAGTTACAGAGAGTGTCTCTTAACCCAACACATAATATACATGAAAACAAAACAAAAACAGATTTTTTTTGTGTTGTTGTTATGTAATAAATGTGTACAAATTAAATCTGAACCAAATTTAAACAGACCAGCCGCACTGAGCAGAATTAATTTCATATTATACCCCAATATGAAACTAATCAAGTACAAAGATAATTCGTTATAATAATGTAACAACAAAGATAGAGTCTGGATTGAGTTGGATTTGTACCTGACCCAGCAAAATACATTTCTAGTGAACCATGGGCATGTTTACAAGCCTCAAAAGTGCTCAAAATAATCCCAGAAAGTAAGTGCGCTAAGTAGCTAGCAGCAGCTAACGTCAACGGAAGCTCGTGGATTTCTTTTAAGAATTTCCCTCACTGCTTTTGATATTGACAAAGTTTGGTTCGTAAATGAGCTAGACACTGAATGACACATTTTTGGGCTGTACTCTAAAACTTAGAATTTCGCTTAATCGTGACTCCCAAGTCAAACTGACAGGTAAAGGCAACGTTAGCTCCCGTTAACGTTAGTGGGCTGTAGAGGACGTTAGCCAGCTAGCCTCAACTAGCTTCACCGTTACTTACGATGTACTCTCGAACTTGGCTGTGAAAATTCTGCTCTCTGATAGTGACATCGTCTTCTTCCATTCTTCATATTGCAAATACAAAAAAGGCTACAGACTTACTACATTCTAGCTCGCACAACTGGCGACTACAATTACAGCTGCTGCTTCCTAACCCCTCTGCAGGAACTCCCCTGACTGGTTCAAATCCAGTTTACATCGAAGCGAAGCCGCTCCGTGCTGTCTAAAAAAACGCCCCAAAATAAAGTACGTCATCACCGTGCGTCAAGATTTCCGCATATCCTGGACGAAAATAGTCACGTGTTGGTGGTTCGTATCAACAACGGTGTCCTCATGGAGGTAAATGTGAAGTCAAAGAAATTTATATGATAAAGATAGGAATATAAGTATAATTACTTTTGTTTTTCATTGGTTTACAGTGAAGCCGGGGGAAATTAACGCTCACAAGCTCACTTTATCTACCGTACTAAAATAATTTGAATTTGTTAAAATGAAAGGAAAATGGAAGCAGAACAGCAAGGAGAAGAAGAAGAAGAAGGGGAATGCAGTGTTACAGAAGTATATGATGTCTGTTGACGAGTTCGTTAAAAGCAAAAGTGGTGCAGACGAAGCAGAGAATGACCCTGGGCTGAGATTTGTGAAAAAGAAAAGCAGAAAGGAACTACGTAAAGAAAAGCGAAAGATGAAAAAAGCCAAGATGAGGAGTCACTATGAAGGCAAAAAGAGCGTCTGTTTATCCTCCGGTGATGGTGAAGACTCAGCAATAAGCGCTGAAATACAGCCACCGATACAGAAGAAGAAAACTGATAAGAAAAAGAAAGAGGTGTCGAAAACACAGTCAAGCAAACCCGCTCACCCACCTCCGGGGAAATCAGACAAGTCTGAAACTCCATCAGTCGCCAACAAAGGCAAGAAAGTTAACAAGCTTCAAGAAACAAGAAAAATGGCACTGTTGGAGGCAAACGAACAAGAGGACAGGGAGATAAAGAAGCTGGAGCGATGCCTTGGATTAAACAAGAGGAAAAACAAAAAAAGTCTTCCACAATCCTTTGTGACAGATGGACTTGATTACATTCTGGGTGTGCTTGACTCTGGCTCATCAGCAATGGGAGTGTACAATGATGGCGATGATGATGATGACATGCACATGGCCAAAGAGAACTTTGAAAAGTTAGAAGAGCATGACTCTCCGTGGTCAGGTGCAGAGGAAGATGCTGAAGATGAGATGGCAAGTGTAGGCAGTGATGATGATGATGATGATGAAGAGGAAATGGGGGATGATAATGATGATGATGAAGAGGAGATGGGGGATGATGATGATGATGAGGAGGAGGAGGCAGAGGAAATAGATGATGACCTGAATGAGAGCGATGCAGCTGACTCAGACGATGAAATAGAAGAGGAAACAGAGGAAGAAGCTGACAGTCCTGACACAAAGACATCAAGCTTAGAGCCAGAAGATGTGAGTTCATATTCTAAAAATACCTATAATACTAATAATTTACATTACATTGATGTTATGGATCTAATCATGACCACATTCTCCTGATGTGAAGGTCACCACTACAACTGGCAAGTATGTGCCCCCCCAGCTGCGTAACACTGGAGATGATAAACGCAAAGCTGAGCTTGAAAAGCTGAAGAGAAACGTGAAAGGCCTGCTGAACAGGTGACACAGATTCTCCTACGAAATTAGACATACAATATGTGGTGGTACCCAATATAGTAATGATTTCTAAGGGTAAGTATTATCCACTTCTATCTCTTCGATATCTTCGGCAACGGAGGCTGCATAAAATTGTTAATGTTAACATCCAAGTCCGATGTTAATTAAAAAATTAGGTTAGGTTATGGATGCCATGTTAGTCCGGCTGGTCTTACATATTTTCATATTCCCGCATGATGATGCCACAGCTGCTAATAATCCTGGCCAACAAACATAGACATAGTCATTAGGAGGAAAAATACATTGCTTAGTGTCAGAGGTGAAGTAGTTAATTGATTTCTGATTGGCAATAATCATGACCAGTGGTTTACCGTGGGATGATTCTGATTATTTGTGGTCCGACTGTTAACTAATGTTTAGAATTTATGTACATTTGCAGAAAAATGTTATGCGTCTGGAAAAAAAAATGCCTGAAGAGAGACACGTCTGCAGCCTGATCAAAGTTAGAAATTTTCGAATTGACTTATTTTCTAGAGGAAGATATTTACATGAAACAGTTTTTTAAAAATCCAGTTCATTTGTGGATCAGGTGATCAAGCAGAAGCCAAACTGAAATCTCCCAAAATAGCCAGAAAATATACAAGAAAAAAGTTGCACAAAACCATAAAACTGACAAATGTAAACATAAAAACTTCTGCTAATTTACAAAGTTGATTTTCATTTCAAAATAAGGCGCTCTGGTGAGTTTTTGTTCATGTAAAGTCTGGAGAAAATCCAGATTTTGAACTGAAATATCTTGATAATTCCGTTTGCAGGACTTTGAGGAGGTTGTAAGGTTTAGACCAATGCTCTCATAACAAAAAAAGCATCACCTATATAAAATATCTGTTCCTCTGTGAAATCTGAGAATAGCATCACCTCTAAATGTTAGATTGCATTAACTAATGTTACATCTGCTTCTCAAGTGTCTCCTCTTAAAATCATGCAGAATTCCCTTAAAGTTGCCACGTGTTGTGTCTCAAAATGACGATTGACGCAACGTTTTCAGGCTGAGTGAGGCCAACATGGCCTTCGTCTGTGGTCAGCTGGAGGAGCTGTACATGAGCTGCAGCAGGAAGGACATGAGCGACACTCTGACAGAGGTGATGCTCGCGGCCTGCGTCACCCCGACCCTGATGCCCGACCGACTGCTGATGGAACACGTGCTGCTTGTCAGCATCCTCCATCACGCTGTGGGGCTGGAGGTAAGTAAACATCCATTAATCCTTCATTTTGAAGTGTATAGAGTTTTCAGAAAAGAGCATCAAACCGCCAGTTATCTGTATGCCAGAGCAAATTGTTTGTTTGTATTTTAAATATGAGCTAAATGTGCTCTTAGCATGAATGCATAAAATTCCTACTAATGGAGATTCACACAGTATTTGCTACACTGATAAGAGCCACGTGAAATAACTACCACTGAGCGGCAGACTGAGATCAGATCTTGGATCATCCACTGGAGGACCGTTTTCAGAAAGAGTGGCATGTCCCACATGTCTCAGTTGGAAGCTAATCTTTGGAACTACAAAGTGATTATTTCCCTTTCAGCAAGGTGTGATGGGATTGTAGTCTCTTATGTGTATTGGATCGCCATTCTATAAATCAAATGAAGTTGGATTACAAGAGAAAAATTGTAATCAACAGTTATTAGATCACAACAGACCTTGTGGTTAGGCTTCATTTGGCTCGTATGTCATCAGCCTTCCAGACACAGCCCTGCAGCAGTTGTAATCACGTTTTATCCCTCTTCCAGGTGGGAGCCCATTTTCTGGAGACAGTCGTGCGCAGGTTTGACGAGGCATACAAGAGCCCAAGTGAGAGCAAAGAGTGTGACAACCTCATCGCCATTGTGGCTCACCTCTATAACTTCCAGGTGGTTCATTCCGTCCTCATCTTCGACATCCTGAAACTCCTGGTGGGAACGTTTTCAGAGAAGGACATCGAGCTCGTTCTGTTTGTGCTGAGGAACGTCGGTTTCGCCCTGAGGAAGGACGACGCTCTGGCTCTGAAGGGGTTCATCTCTGAGGCTCAGAACAAGGCCCGAGGCATGGGGTCAATGCTTCAGGATCAGACTAGGGTAGACCAAACAAGAACCTTTTTACCTTCTACTTTTGCTCGCTTTCACATTACAAATAGGGTTTAATTAACTTTTACATTGTCTAACTAGTTTTCTGATGATGTTTTAACTTTTCAGGCTCATATAGTATTTGTAAACTTGTTTTTAGGTGCGTTTCATGCTGGAAACCATGCTGGCTTTAAAGAACAATGACATGAGGAAGATCCCCGGCTACGATCCTGAGCCGGTGGAGCGACTAAGGAAGCTGCAGAGGACTCTGGTGAGTGGTGAACACACTGGGTTTGAACTATTCTTTTCTCAGATGTTGTTGCTTCTGGGATCTCTTTCTCATATGTCTAACAGTAACAATTTGGTGTTATTTTTAATGTCAGCCTACCAAAAGTACCACCAGGTGGCCCCAGAGCACCACCACCACAGACTCTAAAGTCCACAGTGCTTCTGACACTTTCAGCTTGACTTCAGAGTGCCTGTTTAAACTGCTGTTCAGGAGTCTCTGTGTGGTGTTCTTCGCTGTTGAATCATTTTAACTAAATATACATGTGTGATGGTCAGATCAACCGGAGCGCGGCAGGCAGCGATATGAAACTGAGAGTCTCTCTGGAAAACATCCTGGCAGCGGAGCAGGTGGGCCGTTGGTGGATCGTCGGCTCATCGTGGAGCGGCGCACCCATGATCAGCAAGGAAGGCGACGCAACCACAAAGCAGAGTTCTGCTGAAGGACAGGTAGACAACTGCAAGCATACGATGTGCTGTGAAGCTGATTTGGATTTCAGAAAAAGCAGATCGTGATTAGTTCCTCAACTGAGTCACATTTGTGTCACTGGTCTACAGTGTATTACGATGCTTTTGAAGGGGATTGTTCGTGTATGTTGGTCTGGAGTTACGGAAAATAACTGACATGACACAAAATAATAAGAGAATAAATGAATGAATAGTTCAGTGTAGAATAAACGCCTACATTTGACTAAAGCATTGTCAAAACTGAAAGATTTCACCCAACAACAAAATGCCAATATATAGAAAAGACACTTCAAAACATGCAGAAAATTCAGAAAACATAACAACAAGACAACTAAAAAAAACACTTAATAAATAAAACAACTAATGATAGAAAATGCAAAATTTCTCCTAACAAAGAGGCATTATACAAAACACAACAGGCTCAGTGCATAAAAAAGTGAATAAAAAGTGAATAGATCTAAATGTTTAAGCCAAAATGTAGGTGCCTCATATTTTCTGTGTTTTCCTCAAAGTTGTGTTTTGGACCTCCGAGCCTCGATGTACCGCGGCCATGATGGCAAGGCAAGGCTATTTTATTTGTATAGCGCATTTCATACACAAGTGCAACTCAATGTGCTTTACATAGCAGGAAAATGAATAACAGAATAAAAGGACGAAAGGATAAAAAGATAAAAACATGCAAAGACACGTTAAACAAGACAATAAAACCTTCTGTTAAAATCTACTCAGCCGGAACCAGAAGTAGTGCAAGATAGAATTAATAAAATGCTTTGGTAAAAAAGGATAAGACAAGTAAAAAGGAGATAATAATCAAGAGTATCTGTAACTCTAACAACTGGCACCCATCATCACATTTCAAAGTTTTGAGCCTTGATTTAAAAGTAGCAACATTTGGGGCACATCTCAGTGTTTCTGGGAGTTTGTTCCAGAAATAAGCAGCACAATATCTGAATGATGCTTCACCGTGTTTTGGAATATAAACCCTTAGCAGTCCCTTTCCAGGTGACCTAAGGGTTCTTGATGGTTGATGGGGAATAAGAAGATTTAGCAGGTATTTTGGGCCCAAACCATTTAGGGATTTGTAGACCAGCAAATTAATTTTAAATTCAACTCTCTCACACAGAGGAAGCCAGTGCAAAGAAAGTTGCGCTGGATGGAGATGGTGAAATGGCAAATTTATCATTGGTCATTGGGTTTGAACCTCTTATTGTTAAAAACAAACTCTCCTACCTCGATGTGTTAGATTACCGTGTGACATCACAGCTCAGCACTTCTGTGGTTGCCACTTACAGTGTTCCCACTTCATAATGGATTGGACCCAAAGAATTTTGTCTGCCATCGTAGTGTTCGAATTCAAGAAAATGATCTTCTAACATAAGCTACAGGAGAAGGTTTTTGCTGTAAGTGAGGAGCTGTTTTAATGAGGGATCACATGAAAACTGGTCAGATCTGTCTGCTGACCCAGCTTGGTTAGATCTTAAAGAATGTGTCTGCATTAAGATATTCCGCAGTCTAATGACATGAACCGGAGGGCCGTGACGTATCACTGATGATGTGTAACATTTTAAAAGCTTTGTCTCATTTATAAGCCTTGTTGTTGTTGAAGAATCAGAGGCAGAAGCTCACAGAGTGTATTTCTTTCTTTAATGATCCAGCTTTTCAAACTCAACTGTTTTTCTTTGCCTTCAGTTTAGTGCCAAGGTTTTAGAGCTGGCGAGGAAACAGAGGATGAACACAGAAGTCAGGAGAAACATCTTCTGTGTGCTGATGACCAGTGAGGATTACCTGGATGCCTTTGAGAAGCTGTTGAGGTTTGTTTTTGCTTCACATCTTTGTCCTCTTATTAAAGGACGTGAATAGAATGAGTACGTTATGATATTTTTAAACTAGTTTACCCACCAGGTTGACTTCGTTCAAAGCCTTTTTTTATTTGCTTTGTGTAAAGGATGGGTCTGAAGGACAAGCAGGAGAGGGAGATCGTTCATGTCCTGATGGACTGCTGTTTGCAGGAGAAAACCTTCAATGCCTTTTACGCTGTACTGGGAGAGAAATTCTGCTCCCACAATCGCCGTTTTCAGGTAAAAGACCAAAGGTAACACAGGTAATACAGATCTTACATCTTCAGTTAGGGATTGCAGTACCCTTTAAATCACTTTAAATAGATTAGATAAGCTTTAATTTGTTTTAGTGTCAGATAAGTTCCTATAAACACAGAAAAGGGTTAACATTTAGTCCTTTAATTGCCTGCTATATTTGTGTGGCCACCCAGTCTGTGTGTGTGCGACCTGTGTGTGGCCTTCAGTTCACCTCTGCAGTGTGGGAGCCTTTAACACCTCGCACTTCTGATTTGGCTCAAACTGTGCCTGCAAACAATGGGGCTGAGAGCACACTTCCTACGCTGCCATCATGTCGGCCAGCAGCTCATATCAGAGACCAGTGACCATTGTTCTCATCAAAGAGCTTCAAGCGGAGCTCATGGGAATGTTTGCAATTCGCATGTAAACTGCATCTTGATGAGAGGGTTATCTTTGCTCAGTTATTTAGAGGTGTCTACTACTGTTTTTGATAATCTTTTCTTTCTTTTTTTTTTTCTTCCCTAAAATGACATCGCACTTGATGAGCGAGTTTTCCATCGTTCTTATTAGACATGAAAAAAAATAAATAAAAAGGTGCTTTTTTTTAACATGCATAGGATTTTTGAAAGATGATGCAAAGATAAATATTGTTAGATCTCCTCACACCCTTTCCAAAAACACATTGAAACCAAAACCTCTCTTTTCAGAAAGTTTAAGTTTTGTGAAGTTTTTCTTGCCGCCGTGTGTCAGGAATTGTTATTTTCCATTTTGCTGTCGCTCTGAAATGTTGTGATCTGTCACCTGTTATTCTGTCCTCGTCCTCATGTGTGTTTTGGGCCTCGAAGCCCTCGTACCTCACAGAATACAGGAGTTGAAGGTCTAGCACTGAATAGACTTGGTTGATTTAACTGGTTGTTTAAGATAATAAGATTAGAGCTCAATGATTACAAAACCAAAGTAACACAATGAAAACGGTACGTTACGTCTGGATTAATCTATTGAAACAGAGGGAGACCAGCTGCCTCCATGTCCTAAATATACATAATAATAATACACATATTGGTGGCTGTCTTCAAACATGGATGCACCACAGTATCACGGTTGAATGCTTTATTAAATCCTCTGTGTAGATGACGTTCCAGTTCAGCCTATGGGACAAGTTCAAGGAGCTGGCCAACCTTCCCAGCAACACCTTCAACAATCTGATCCAGCTGGTTACCCACCTCCTTCAGAGAAAGTGCTTCTCCCTGTCCCTTCTCAAAGTGAGTCATGTGTTGTGTGAAGGCTGCAGAGATTGATGTTATGAACTGATTTAAACATATTCTTTACATTCACCTCTATGTTTTTCTTTGTAGGTAATAGAGTTTGGGGAACTAGACAAGCCCACGGTGCGCTTTTTGCGTCAAGTTCTGACCAAACTGCTGAAAGAGACTGAACCGGAGGAGCTAGCCAGCATATTTGGGAGGTGAGTCCTTACTCTGACCTGAGATTTAAACATCCAAGTTTATTCAAAATTAGACACGTTGGAAAACAAAATGTGTACAGCTGTGATTGCAGTCCTGTGAGGCTGTAGTTTGACCCACCAGTGATTTGTAAAAATCAAAAGATTACTGAATACATCGAGATTCATCTTCTTGGGGCCGTGAATGTCTGCACAAGCTCCTTACTTTTATTGCAGTAGAATCAGAAAGTTTGCAAAGATCAACGTTATCATCTGCAGAACATTTCGACCTAAAGATATCTTCATCATTGTCCTTTAAAAAAAAAAAAAAACATTCTTCGCTGTGTGAAAAAGTGAAGATCAGTGTCCCTCGTTGTTCCCCATTCCCCAGGATTTCAGGAATTCCCAAGCTTGGAATGCTGCGGGAGGGCTTGAAGCTTTTCATCAGTCACTTCCTTCTGAGAAATGCCCAGTCACAGGGACCAGCTGAGCAAGCAGCACTGCTGTCAGAGGGCGCCCAGGTCGCCACCAAAGCCATGGAGGCCAAAGAGGCCAAGCTCAAACTGTAAAACACACACAGGCACACACACCTCAGAATCCCAAAATATGTACTGTGGAACAAAAGAAGACTTGTTGGGGTGACATGACCCCCACCCCCCCAGAAAGAGCACAGACTTGCTGAGAGAACAGAATAGAAATACTTTTAATATTGAATTGACAACTTTTAATTATTTCAACATGCACAACCTTTTCTCGTAGTGCTCGTTGTTTCAGGCCTATTTTCCTGCTATTATTAACTAAACATGCTTACTTGATGATGATTTGATGAAGCCACCACATAAATTGTATATTTTCATCTCCTACATGTATTGTCCATGCTGGTCCTTGTATATTTGTTAATAATAAAAAAAAGGGGGTTGTCCTTCAGCAGATTAACAGTGTAGAGCTTCTGAATAATAATAATATAACACTTATTGGAACCCTTTTCAATTTTCTCCAAATGTGTGGGTTTTTTTGTTGTTTTTTTTACTTGAGACTGCCCTCTTGGAGGCAGTTTACATCCAGTGTTAATATTGCACAATTTACACACCTGGAACCAACTGTTTTTGGCTTTATTTAGTCTATTTACAAGTGTAATGCACCTTTAAATCAAGCATTTTCCATCTTAAACCCAGCTGATTGGTGAGTATTTATAAGCTCACTTTCTTCTGTAGCTATTTCCACTTTGCTTGTGTGTGTGTATGTGTGTGTGTGTGAGTGAGTGAGTGAGTGAGTGAGTGTGTGTGTGAGTTAGAGCAAGACTCAAGGACGATGAGAATAAACGACTGTGGTGTCGTTCCTATTAAATGAGCCGGGGACTCTGAATCTGGCTCGTTCTGTTTGCTCGCTGACACCAGTATCCTCCCGCATGGTTTGCATAGCAGAGTCATTCTGTTACATTTGATACTTGCTCCTATTAATTAGCTCCGTTGGTGTGGCCTGTATCAATCTGAGGCTGAAGCGTGGGTGGCCTGGGGTCAGGAATGGGCCATGAAGTCAGCCAGAGGAAATGTTCGCCACTGGTTCACAAAGGAAGCCGTTTTCTTTCCAGGTAACTTCTTAGAGTGCGAAACTTCAGGACACAAACGCTCCAGGGGAGTCAGTGAAAAATGGAGAATAATCAGAGAGAGAGAGATTTTCCTTTTAAAGTGAAATGAATTGGATCAATAGGCTCACTGTGCAGTTCATACAGGAGTCATTGTCTGCAGCCACGAGGCGCTGCTCTCCCTTGAGCTTCACCTGGTGACCCTCAGCTGAACTTTAATTCAGCCTGCTAAAGCAAACAGATGAAGATAACCAACAGATCCTTCGCTAATCCTGTTACAAATGGCACAGAATCACTCCAACATTGCTGTGGATGAACACAGGTGATTTAGGCCTATTCTGCTCAGTCTTAGAAGCTAAATAAGAATCCTTTTGGAAATCAAAACATTACCCAGAAACACCTTTTTTTTTTTTTTTGTCTTTCAAGATTCAAGATTCCTCGTGAACTTGATATTTTCATACAGGCTGATAGTGCTGAAAGTTGGATTTAAATAAGTGCACATTTCAAGAGATTTAATTTTAAGTTTGTTGTGAGTTTGTTGACCTTGAAATGATTTCAGTCGCTGGAAATGGTGCCTGCAGCAGCCAAATTAAGCTCAACACGCCTTTTTAAACGGTTTATTAATGCGAGCCCATTGCTAGTGTGGTGTGAAATGTTTCCTCCGTCTGACTGCCTACTTGCTGTTTGCTCTCACTGCACGTTTGCACAGATCCGACAGCGCCATTAACAGTAATTCCCATGACCCGACCTGTCAGAGCAAAGAGAAGAAGCGCACGGCTCTGTCCGCATCCAGGCTGAAACACCGCCAGGAAACCACCAATCCAGGGACAAGAATATCAATATATGCGTTAAAAAGGGGAGAAAAAAAGCGGCTTTTACATATAAAAACATTTTTATTTCGCTATGTTTGCAGCAAGAGAGACGCTAAACAATAATTTAGCATGCACTTATTGAGCGATTCATAAATACAGTGTAGAAAAATAAACACTTTTCCGCTTTATATAAGTGGAAATGTGACATCACAGGAAACAAAATCAGACAAGTGACTGCAAATCATTTTTGGGGTATGGACTACAGGACATTGCTGAATGTTTATTGCTGACAAACTAACCACCACAACAGGTAAAGATTGCTAATCCTGAGTCAGTTAACAGCGTCATGCAGAATGATGGCTCACCACGTCGCGGAGGGACAAATGCTGCTCCTATGAGTAAATAAAAACGTGTGTCTCTTCCTTTATTGCTTGCTAATGACACGAAAACGTAGGCTACTCTTTTGAAAACAAAAATCTCTTTTTTTTCCCGTGTAGGTGACGGGGAGGCCTGGTTACATGCAGGTGGATTTTATAGCGAGAATAGCCAAAGTCTTTAAACTGAGTCTTTCCCTTTTTCCTGCTTCAGGGCTGCGGGCTCGCATCGCTGTTGTGATTCCGCTCGTCGTCTGAAGAGCAGTCTGACGAGTTGTACAGGAAATTGTCCCCTTCGTCGTCGTCACTGTCCCTGAAGTCTCTTATTCTGCCGTTTTTTGAGTCTGTCTTGCTGTGGTAATCCGATTGATCGAGTCCGTCTGATTTTTCCTGCCCGTTCTTGGAGCCTTTCTGCTTCTCGGCCTCCTGGGCGGCCTGCTCTTTGGCCTTCTTACTTCTCTTCCACTTCATGCGTCTGTTCTGGAACCAGATTTTAACCTGGAGAGGGGTGGGTGTAATATATTTGTTAATTTTAAGGACGCCTCTGTTGGCATTATTAAAAAAAGAGAGACTTCAGCCTCACCGGTTCTGTGCTGGCTAAGGAACATCTTTTTTTTTTCCCAAAATAATTTTTTTTTACGTAAACGCCCCCTTTCGCATGTCTTATCACCACTTTAATATGTATGTTCATATCTGAAATGCCTCCAAAGTACTTAACAATTACAATAAGAAAGGCGCAAACAGTGCGTAACAGTGCGTAAAGATCACCAATCCATCTGACATTAAGGTCTTCTGTGCCGTAATTATTCATACACGTTTAACGTTTTGTAAACTACAAACAAATCAAATTCTGAGTTTTAGAAATGTAATTAAGCCATTAATGGGTTGACCTTAGTGGCTTTTTCCTGTGTAAAACTATGCCATTTGAATTCTGTTTACCTCTGGAAAGGTTTTGCCTAATTTCTTATTTACTTTTAATGAAGCTGTGTTGCATTTATTTCTCTCATGAAAACCAACATTCCAACATTTGTCTGTTCAGATATGCGTTACCTGAGTTTCTGTCAGCATGAGGGACGTGGCCACCTCGAAGCGCTTGGGTCGTGACAGATACTTGTTCAGTTTGAACTGATGCTCCAGCTCCAGCAGCTGCTGACTCGTGAATGCAGTTCTTGGTCTTCTGCACTTCCCGAGCAAGTTGGACTGCGCCTGAGCTGCAATACAAAACAAAAAATCTTCAAAAAAAAGAAACGAGAATACAAATACACAACATATTTTGAAAGATATTAGATTGTAAGAGGAAGCGCCGTCTTCAAAATCATAAATCCTCCACCTCTCTCATAGTACAATATTTTTACTCAGGCATTAGCTGGTTCACATATGAATATGTCCACAGAGGAGCTATTTGCCCCCTTCATTTTGAACAAATCTGTTAAAACGAGCAGAAACAAAAAAGGCAGTATCTGGTGAGCAAATCGCATGTCGACTGTGGCTTTCACACTCCTCTGCCACTTTCCCACTGTCCATTATCTGTCCATTTTAGTTCCTCTCCCAAAAAGCCGCCACTAGTGACAGCCTCTTCATTCAGATGATACAATCTGATGGGAACTGTGCAGCACACATTAAAAAGCAAAATGGGGATTTTAGTCAGGCTTTTCTCCAGTTATTTAACCGCGAATGAATGGAGGCCTATGACATTTTGTCAGATATATTCTCCAACATGTTTTAATTCAGAAACGTATAAATAAGTGATATTTACCATATCACCAACTGCCCTGATACTATTTGTGTTTATTAGAGTTAACAGAGGAGAAATGACTCGAATATCCTGGAATGAAACTGTTACTCACAATTAAAGTCGGACATTTTGGGAAGCATCATCCCGGCTGTGGAAACCCGCAGCCAGTGATCTAGCTGGAAGGTGCTGGCGGTCAGTTTAATGGGATCACTGGCGTGATGGTGATGGGAGCCGTGCGGATAGGAGTAGGACAGGGCAGGGTGTTGGCCTGTGAGTGCAGCCGCGGAGTAGGTGTACATGGGGTGGCCGTAGAGAGCTTGCGCGGGGATCCCTGCGGTACTTTGCGGGTGTAATCCAACCATGCTGTGCGGGCTGTTGAGGAAACCCGGTTTGGGAATCAAGCCGCAGGTGGAAATCCTCGGCGGGGACGGCGTCTCGGCGCGTAAAGACTCGGCGCTGGTGGTCAGCTCCGCGGCTGCAGAGGACGGGATGGAGGAGGAGGATGAAGCGGAGGAGGAGGACAGAGAAGTCACCAGCGCGAGCGGTGAGGTCTGCACCTTGGGTGTATCGACTGCTAAAAGCGCGTCAATGCGAAAGTTTTTGGATTTCTCCATTGGTCACTCGGTGCGCGTCCTTGTGGCCGTTAGACTGGAGGAGAAGTCAGCGCTGTTTTCCCACCTTTCAAAAGTTATAATGTTATCCCGAGTGTGAGAGAGGGGCTCCGTTTGACACTTAATCCCGCTCAGATGGAGGCGATTGGTGCAGCAGTCTGTCGGGGGGCTGTCCCAAGCGCGCGGTGGACTCAACAACGCCTCCTGCTCTCGTCAATGTAAAGCAAGATGCTGGCTGCAATATTTATTCCACGAATATTTCAACGAAAGCGAAAATGACGCAAATATTTCCAATTGAAACACGTTTCTCATTCAGGTTTGGGTGAGCGCAGTTTACAAATATAAATATCTATATATATATATTCACAAGCTATCAAAGGTGAGTAAAAGGGTGAGAGCAATAACAGGTTAATTCGTTTAACCTGGAGCAGGTGTGATGGCCTGATATATGCCTGCTTTGAATGAGACATTAATCATAAAAACATCATAACATCTATACTAAAATGTTTTTTTTTTAATATTTGTTTTTGTTATTAAAAATGCATCTACAGCAGGAAACGTCATTTTCTTGGTGTCAGATGAGTGATGTTTCTTGTCTTTCTTTACTTTTCATGGTTAATCTGAATGTAGTAGATGGTTTAAGAGGGGGGGAAAGGCCTGTCAGCCTTTTATGGTCATAAATCTTTATTTAAAAAAGAGTACACCTGCTCATCGTGTCGATCTAAGTGGAATTTAAGTGCACATTGAATGGGGAAAAATCTGCTTCCAGACCTAACACCTGAGGTGATGTGTAAGGCCGTCACTCTTCACTTATTGTATTTAGAGTGAAGGTGGGGGGGGGGGCATTTCATCCTGAAACACCACCAGAGGCCAACAGGAAAATTTAGGTGAAAGCCCTCCTTCTGTCACCCCCAATCTGAAGGTGACTCTTAACTCTTTGCTGTAACCTCAATCTTTCTAGCATTTGATCAGCAGTAGGACCACGTTTGGAGGCTTTTGGTTGAGGATTTTCATATACTGCAAACATATTTTCACACATTAAAGGCTATAATTAATCGTTTCCTATTGAATTAAAGAAAAAAGAAAAAATACTGGTGATTTTCTGAAACTCTGTCAAGTCAAATTTCGGCACAGTAATTGAGAAGCGCCCAGTAATTAAAAAAAAAGTATATATATAGATATATGGATGTATATATATAAAATTGAAAGCCTTAAAGTATGATGAGGAAAGAGATGTAATAGGCTCGTGGCTCTGGGTGACGTCGGTCTAATAAGCCTCTTAAAGTTAATGGAAGAGGAGGTCAAAACGAGAATTATTGACACCCCGTTGCCCTTAACCTGTCTACCAATAAAGCTGATTAGTTTTTGTCAATCCATCAGAGAAGCGCGCTCCTGGGACGTTTATTTGCTCAGGGGAAATCAACAAGTCACCGGGTAGTTTTCTAGTAAAGGATCGCCATTTAATTGTGGACCTTGATGATCATGACCAATTACAGAATGATAACCGGGAGATTGATGTGGGGTGGTCTGTTGGCCTGAAAACATGGAGAAAATAGAAAAAGAGGGAGGGCTTTGATTCATTCCCATCTTTCTGCTATAGACTTGGGAAAAAAAGGTTATGTCTAAAAGATTTCTTCGATTAATTTTGAACCCAAATCTAAATCGGTTGTCTTTGCCATTTGCTGCCACTGTTTGAAGTCAGACTTACACTTTGGCCGAACATGAGCCAGGAAAAGAAAGGTTGGAAGCGCCTTTTTTAAAAAAATTATTAGGATATTTTGAACGTCTTAAAAAACATATTCACCTTTGGACATTTAAGAGAAAAGAAAACAGAAGTCTACTTCTGCATTTTCAGCCATCGGTTCAACACATTTTGTCAGCCTCGTGCATGATTATTCTAATTGGCAGACTCTTGATCGCACCCTTGCTTTACGCCTTGTCCCCCGCCACGGGTTTAATTTCATTAAGGGCCCGACATGAATATTTCTATTAAAGCAGTGGTGAAATATGGAGCCATTTACTATTGGCCTTCGCCGATCACGCAGATTTATTGCTCCTTTTCATCACATCGAGGAGAGAGAAAATTAATAAGACGCCTGAAATGAAACCGGACCCCTGAAACCCCTTTCTTTCCAGAAAGCTGTTAATTTGCCCCCGTAATTGCGTCCACAATTAACTAAAATACAAATCAAAGTGACAAATCGGCAGAGTTTATATATTAATTACCCTCGGTAAACGTGTTCGTATGAGAAGGCAGTTTAAAGGGACCTGCTGCTCTGTCTCTTTTAATACAAGAAATACTTTCGCTTAAATTGGCACAAATGGCTGCTCTGATGAAATGTGCAAAACTGCTTTTAAAAACATTAACGCCTCCTAATCTTTTCTGATTTTTCAGCACCACATCCCTTGGGCTTCCTCCCCTCTGTCGGAAAAGCTTCATGTCAGCTTCGGAATCAATATGAGATTAATACAGTAGGAAAAAGACTCAGAATTACACCAGAAATCCAACTTATCAGAGTGCTTGTCTGGTGTCTCAGTCTGCTCTTTGAATGGAGACAAACCCCCAGCATCATGGCCTGCTCAGATCTTCTTAATGAAACCATTCACCTGCGTCATGTTCACGCTTTTAGAGCCTCGATTCCTTCAGCCAATCAGCCCTCGATTTGCTCAAAATGCTTACTCCAACTACTGCAACTACTACTAATAATAACGATAAGACCCATTCGATTGATAAAGAAAAGCAAAATGTTTTTGTGACTCATCTTCATCTTATCTTATTAGAAAAAAATCAATCAAATTTCTGCCATGTTACTGCTTTCCATGACCATTTACTGCTTATATGTCTGTTAAACTATAGATATTGTATATATATATATATATATAAGATGTATATAAGATATTGTTTATTATTAAATGTTTATTAAATGTTTTATCAAAATCCCTCATTTTTAAGTCAGCTCATGCACCTGCACATTTATATAGTCGATTAGGGATTATTTCTCGATGCACCAAAAATAAAAACAATAAGCAGTGTTGTTATCTTTTTTTTTTTTTTACTAACTTGCAGAACAATTAATTTTTATTTTTATGATTAATCCAGAAAACAGAGTGAGGAGATTTTCAGTAAAACTCATGATTTCAGAAATCATGTCACTTGGGATGTTGATGCTCATAAAAGCTGGAATGTGTTGTTACAGTGAAAATATCTCATACTTAGATAATCTAATATTTGGGAATATAAGGTTTTCTATAAGGCTATTTCATGTAATTACATGTAAACCTAATTGTTTGTGTGTGTAGAGCAGGGCCTTGACACTGTTCGAGCCACATATTGTTCAGGACCAAAATGAACTCTGTGACAAAGATGTAGTTTGGCCACAAACACACAGAATTATATCAATAGGTATAAGAAGATCTCGTCATTGGGAATTTCAGGCTGCCATGTACATGTCTCTGTGTCTTTCTGATCAATAAATTCCCCATAAGAGGCTGCAAATGTGAGTCATCTGTGTCTAAGACTGTTAAAGAAAGACAAACACCAGCAAAAGAATATTTGTTTGTTGGTGATAATAGTACGCTGATCGTGATCATTTTCATCCTTACTTATATTAGTGGTACATTTCCACATGCATCAAATAAAAACAAAGAGATTCACCATTTTAAATTAAACAAAAATGTGTGTGTCAAAAAGCATCAAAATTTAACTGTTTTTCTCAGTTAAATTCTTAAAGCCAAAAGGGATCCGAGACAGCAGATAGCTTATCCACTGTTTATGTATGGGGCAGCTGAAGGGTTCCAGGAATGAGCCTTGAGGTACACCACATGTAATAATTATTGTTACCTGTCGGAAAGAGTAAAAACCTAAGGTGTAATATGTAACATTAGTTACATTCCATACAGAGGATGGGGTATAAATGCAGCGCACACTGACTCACTGGGTTACACTTTTGGCATTGTTATGCAAACCCATTTTTTTCCATTTTTCCATTTTTTTCCATGGCTTGTCAAAATGTCTCCTGTCAAAAGGTGATTACATCCACAAACATAAGGAACTGTCTTTGTCTACTTATAGATGTAGAACTCAGTCATAACAAGCAGTGGTTGAAGAAGTATAAACTTGACTCACTTGAGTAAAAGTACTCAGTTGGTAATAAAAGTCTTGCGTTGCTGTGTAAGTCTTTGTAAAAATGGACTTCAATTTGGTCATAGATAGTAAATTTATCCCCAAAATAGTGGAAATATATATTTTTGTATGAAAAAAAATCTTATTTTGTGACATAACAAGTAAACTGTCAGAAAAAAGTAACGGAGTGGAAAAAGTATTATAATACTTTCAGAAAGTATTGGAGTGGAAGCAGAGTGACATGAAAAGACAAATCTTGAATAAAGTACAAGGACCTCAAACAATAATGTACTTCGACCAATTAAATATTCCGTCCAATGCAATTCCCTGAATAATGACACGTAATAATATTTAAGAAAGGAAAGAGACTTAACTTACTTTAACTTACTTGAACCACAGAGTCAACAAGCATTCAGATCATCAGAAAGTGTTCGGTGTATCACTGAGATGTGACAAATCATAGGCCTTGTTCAGTGATGTGGATTCACTTTCTCCATAAATCAATGGTCATTTTTTGTTGTTTAAGTTTATTTTCCAACATATAAAAGCACGAGCACATGACAACACCTGCTGCAACATGTCCTGTTTTGATCTGAACATGGTAGCTCATGTCTTTACTTATAATCATTCATGTACAGGCAGACACATGTCTACACATATTTGAAACATGACCAGGATTAGTCACATTACACCAAAATGAAGGACTTCTGGAGTGGCAAATATATAATATTTATAAGAGATTGCAAAAATGGTCGAAGTCAGGGAAATAAAAATAACTTACGTCTGAAATGGTGCTTTTTGGTGTAAACATTTTAGGCTGTTTGTAAGGGTTTTGAGATGACATTTAGAATAGAACAATACAAAAATACTTTATTCATCCCCCAGTGGGGGAAATTCAAAATGTAATATAGATTTATGAGATAACAGTCTGTTGTGTTCCCATAATTCTTATCTTAACCTATACCCAACCTAAAACTAGGTCTTCATCTTAAAAAAAGGAATGGTTTGTTCCCAGTGAGGCGTCCCGTCCTCGCAACAAGACCGTTTAAACAGGATATGTCCCCACAACACCCGTAATTCCATGCCGCACACACACACACGTTGGTCACAGAACCCTCTCAATGGTTCTGGTTGGTGGGCGGGACAAAGCTGGTATTGACGTGGATTTGGACCAATCATCTGCCTGGAACGTACAGGAACCGGATGCAGTTAAGTTAACTGTTCCCTGTGTTGATTTCTAGAAAGAGGAGGAAAAGAAGACTTGACGTTTGGATTTACCTTAACAGCCTTCTCTCTGTCACTGTTTCTGTTTCACCCCTTAACTGAAAAGTCGAAGGTAAACAATTCATACGTTTTCGTTCAATGATTCTCAGATGTGCATCCTATAAATTCAACGATGTCACATAAGAGACACGGATAGGAAGACTCCCCCGTAAAGTTAGCCTGCCTGATTGCTTAGCTGGTGGCTAGTTAGCTGCTGTGCTAACGTCAACAAAATCACGCTTCATACACATATTTGAATCCCTGCTACGAATTGTCATTAATAAATGTTTTGTGTATTAGTGTCTCCGTTACTGCTTGGCGTCGAAAAGTATAAATGGCCCTGATAGGTCCTTGACAGCTGCTGAGTCATGAGCTAGCTGTTAACCGGCTAGCTAACTATTGTTGCAGCCAAGCTGAGGCTGTCAGCCGGGTAACTAGCTGAAGTTAACCTTCTGTCTAACTGTTCAACAGTTGTGTATGTTGACGTTCACAACTGACCACATGACATGAAACTGTAGCATATTCAATTTGCTGATGCTGTTCATAAGTTAGAGCAAAGTCACGAGCCGTTAGGTTATTTTGGTTTCATTTCGTCATTGATTGGAACTGGTACACCAGACTTGTTCTCTCTAATCTGGTTTCATTTTCTCTCCCAGAAATCGGAGAAAACGTCTTAAACAGTCAATGGGAAAAATCTAACAATGTTCAGCTTTGAAGGAGATTTCAAAACAAGACCCAAGGTGTCACTGGGAGGAGCAAGTAAAAAGGTATGTGTCTTGTGATCATAGAGGGAAATTAATCGGTATGAAAACGATGCCAACATGTTTACTCCTGAAAACAAAATCAATCAGACTCCTCACGGATGCTTGCAGAAATCATAATGTGTATCATTGTGCAGAGTTTATTCAGGTTTTCTGTGTTGCTTTAGGAGGAAAAAGCATCCCTGTTGCACCGCACTCAAGAAGAAAGACGAAAAAGAGAGGTAATGTCACTGCATGTGTCTTTGTGTATGTTGATATGAAAGAACTCCTCTAAAAACAGACAAACAATGCTTTCTCGAGTAAACTTGCATTGTGGTACTGAGAGTCAATTAGAAATGGCACTTAAAGTAATACAATGCAACCAAAAGAGTCAAATATTGATATTATTAATATGATAACTGGTGATTGTGTTTCCGTTTATGATTTTGAGGGATGTTGGGCTATGTAGACTTTTTAGTGCTACTGTGAATGATTTTGGCCACCTAAATTGTGTAATAAAAGTTATAGATCATGACAGTCCCACTTTTGATTTCCAAAATAATAAAAGATATTAGTTTACTTTAGTCCTCTAAACTCTGAAGTCACCATTAAATCAGTTTGTAAGATTTTCTGTTTTGTCGCTCAGGATGAAAGAAAACGACTGAAGAACGCCATCATCATTCAGTCCTACATACGTGGCTATCAGGATTTAAAGCAACAGGTACGTGTGCCAGCACTATTTAAGAAATGGTTTCCTCTTTCCATTCTGTATGAATTACCTTTAAAATTACTAAGAAAGCTTGGCATCGTGTGTATCTTCAAACTTACAGTCAAACATGAACGTTACATTGAGAACAAACGGTGAACTTTGTAGGTAAAGATTAATGTAGGACTAATAAAGCTAAAGAGAATTGTAGTCAGAACTAAGCACACTAATTTAACCAGAAGTGTGAAGTGTTTGCTCTTATATAACTGGAGTGGCATCGTGTGTCAGTACAGATGAAACCTTGTAACTCACAGGTCACCCGTGGATAATACTGCTCGTTTAATGTTGTTATTTGTAACTCTTGATGTATTTACATGCACAGTTGAGTCAAGCTTCAGGTAGAGCTCAGTCTGGCCATTTAGTTGGACCACTGTCCTTATCCTGGTATTCATGCAAAGGAGTGAAATTGAGTCATTAACTGAAATATGTCCCAACGGTGTGAGAAAACATTCAAGATATTCTGCTGCTTCTGACTTTCTCTGTAGGAGATGATCATACAGTGCACATCTGGGGAAATCGCTGCAAAGATGTTGTCTTTAAGTTGGGTGAATAGTAATTTGGTTATAAATGAGGATTTTATTAGAGCAGAGCAACAGTCTGGGAATGTTTTAAGCGACCACGGGTTGACATTTAGTTTAAATGGGCTCATGTTCTGTCACGGTTTCTGATGTGTGTAACCTACTGACAAAGGAAATAGAAAAAGATTGAGATTGAATGAGAGCAGTTTTAAGTGGAATTTGGTTGTATTCATTTTCACTGATGCTCCACTGTTTCTCTTGTGGTTATTCGAAGTTGTTACCAGCTTCCTTTTCTCCTTCTTCTTGTGTTCTGGACAGAAACTCAGCAGCGTGTGCAGAGTGCTTTGTCTTCTGAAAATGTTGACATTTGTTTCAGAAATGTTTCTATTTTTTTATTGTGTGTGTGTGTCTTTTTTCCTGTGACTTGAACTTCTGAGTTTTGCTTTTATTTTCAAGTTTAATAATTATTACTAGACATGAGCCTCCTGAAGGGACCACATGACTTGCGTCATCATCAGAGGGCGCACACGAGTGCACACACACACAAAACTGTCCGCAGAAGCCGTTTTACGGTCTGGGTGCAGCAATATTTGAAACTTGTTGTGTCATAACATGCACGTGTTGGTGGTTCCTGCTGTTTTGTGCTCCAACAACCAAGTATGATTGTTTTTTGTCTTCTTTTTCTTGCAGTATGCCTTTCAGAGGGCTAAGTTTGACGAGTGTGTCGGCCAGACACAGGCAGGGGGAGCTCAACATGTCCTGGATGGTGCCGGTCTCTGTCTTTTATCGAGACGACTTATATTTTTCTACAGACAGAGTGTAGATGCACATCGATTGGTGAGAGCGCAAAGTGGCTTTGATGCTTTTCAGTTAGTGCACTGATGTTTGTACAGATGACATTTCAGTCCACAGCCTTACGTGCCAAAGCCTAGACTATGTCAGTAAACTGTATGTGACTGTGATTTTACACAGATATGGTTATGCCAGAACTTGGTGAAACACAACAGTCAGTTTGTGAAGCTATTGGTGGGCCCCCAGAAGCAAACTTGTATGTTTCAGATCAAAAGGATTTTGGGCTTCTGCTGCAGGTACAGTACTTGAGGAAATGGATAATTAACTGCAAACACATGAAGCTCATTGGATATTTAAAGAAACTGAAGCTGTCATTTGCTCACTTGTTATTGTCTCTTTCTCCTCCAGACTTCTTCAAAATTGCACAGACAGTTTAAACGTTGCAGTTCCCATGCGTATGCTAGAAGTCTTTTCTTCAGAGAAAACCTTTCTTCCCGTTATTCCAGATGCTAACTATGTAGCTTCTTTACTCGAGCAGATTTTGCACTATATGGTACAAAAAGGTAAGTCACCTGCTCATTCTGGATTTATTTATGTTTGGAATGAATCGTTTTTGAATGAACTTATTAGGCAGTGCACATTTAATCAATATCAAGTCTGATGTCAATGTTTTTAGAAGAAGCAAAGTTTTCACATTGCAAATATTCACCATCATTCGTAATTTACAGCAGCGCAGAAGCAAATCAAACATTTGGGGGCTAATTGTCAAACTATAAGAGGAGTACACAGATAATGATGGTGTGTCGATATAAACTGAAGTGTTCAAGTACTTTTATCCACAAAAAGGGCCCCTCCTTGAAGGTTTTAGGTATCATAATAAAGAGTCATTTAGTCCTTGCCAATGAACACAGACTGCTGTTTCTCTTGGGTCAAACATTAGATGGATTTGTTTTATACAGCTTCCATTAAATTTAAAATTGTCCTTTTGTCTGTGTCTTCCCGTCAGGATACTACAGGTCGCTGTATATTCTTGTAAATCACAGGCTCCCCTCCAGTCTGGAGTACTGCGACGCTCCCTCTATCCCAATGGCAAGCACACTGTTGGAGCACATCCTCAAACCTCTGCACTTTACCTACTCCTCCTGCACAACAGGCGCAAGGTACAGCACAAGGGACACATGCTATTCGAAGATGTTCGCTTTGAATATGAATAAATATAAAGGGGTGGGTGTAAGAACCAAATGGTTAAACACACTGCTTAACACTAGCTGGTTTTATCCTTTGTTTAGGACTTTTCTGTTGATTCGAGTGGAAAAACGTTCCCGGTGCAGGTGTTGAAATTGAATCACAGCTTTTGTGAACTGCAGAAACACTGATATTTTCCTGGAATAGTCTGACTTGCATGATTCATGGAAGAATATTTTTTAGGAGCTACACCTGTCTGTAGACCTCCCAGTATCTACAGTAAACAGTACAAACAGATAAGTGCATAATTGCAGGAACCAAATGTCTTTGTGTCCAGGGAATTCTTTTAAAATCATCTATTAAACAGATCAGACAAACAGCAGCAGTTTTTTGTCTCCTCTGCTCAGTGGTGAAGGAGTAATTGCTTCAGAGACCAATTTACAACAAGCCATAAAAGTCCCTCTGACTGGCTGCGGTACAGAATATCAGCCTGTTTGCCCTCAGTTTGAGACATTCTTAATGTCAAACGACAGGAGGACTTCTATTCTTCCTTGAAGAAAAGCAAGGCGGGAGTGAGAGAAACTTGTGCACACACAGACTCTAACTGCTAATTATCTGGCCTGGGCCACCAGATGTGTGTGACTGGGCAACACAAAGCAGCTCTGTTTGGAGAGACAATATTGGAGAACTCATGCACCAGAAAAAGCAGAATGATGTGAAAACAAACCAGCCTCTTAGCTTGTTTCTGTATGAACCAACAGCATATTGATCTTTTTTCCCCCAGACATGTTAACCTTTTCGTACATGTGATTGACAATAATTGCGCGTGTTGTCTTGCAGGCAGTTTGTATTTTCGGCTTTTACTGAGGAGTTCATCTCGGCGCCGTTTACCGAGCAGATCTATCACTTCTTTATCCCGGCACTTTCCGACTGCCGTCTCTCATTCCCGTTTGAGGCCTTCCTGAGCTCCCTCCAGGCCACCATCGACTCTTCCTCAGCGGCACAGAGCCAGGCACCATGGCTGCTGTACTTTGTCCTCTCTGCGGGGGAGAACTGCCTCAGTAAGTGATGCGTTTACGAGTTGGGTCCAACGGTCCGGCATCTTTTGTTTCTGCTGTATTTGGGGAAAGTGTTCCGTAATGATGGGTGTGTGGGTTGGCAGGCGCCCTCTCAGAGGCGGGTCTCCTGCTGTACCTCCGGGCTCTTCGGACGCTGCTGCCACTGCTGCCGGTGTCGGAAAGCAGCAGCAGGCCGGAAGTGAGCAGCGACTCAGAGGATGACGATGACGCTGGCATCCGCACTCTACCCATGCAGGTACATTCAGCAAAGACACTGACGCATAAAGTAAATAAGTGAAATTCTCCTGGGATTTACCTGGAATAAAACACCAGTGATCTACTTTGTCTCTGACGATCCCTCTTCAGTCGAGCTGTAGTAGGAATTTTCTTCTTTAGTTCATCAGACTCAAGAACAACGTCTTATGTTACGGATTGTCTTCCACATCTATATCCAAGCAATTTCTTTTATTCAAAGCATCAGATTAGCCAGCTGTATGTGATCTATGACATTATAAACAGTTGTTCTGTTCTCCTTCAGTGTTACTAATATAGAAGACTTAAGGAAATGAAAGTTCACTCTCATACTTACAGGCAAATTCAGTGAAAGCGCAGTCAAAAACCCCCAAAAAGCTACTGTGCTCACGAATTACATTTAATTGTATTTTTCTACGTAGAACTGCTGCAAAATGAGCTTGCTGCAATAGTAGAATGGCGATAACAGGACGGCTTAAGTTTTTTTGCTTTATTTTTCATCTTATAGTAAATTATTTTATTGTACAAGTGGTGCAATAGAGACACTTCTGTTTATTTTGGTTCCTAAAAGCGTTGCTTTTACTTTGCAGTTCGGTCTGCCACCTTGTAAGAAATGTCCCGGCATAATGAAGCCTTAAATTAGAGTGCAAGCTTGGCGTGTCTGCAAGTTGGCAAGAAGTATATTATTATCTGTCTGTTAACTTTCATATGAACACATTCCCACCATCACTGACTATTTTGGGCATCTCTTTAATTTTGTATCAGCCTTAAAATGACATGAAAGCAACCAGTTCAGTTTTCTCTTGTTTTCCACCCCAACACCAGCCTTTATCACTGATGCCCATCATGTTCCCAAGAATGAATTCAAAGGAACAGACATGTTGGATACTCAGAATGGCATACTGATGCAGTAAGCTTCAGTCACATGATGCGGCTGTAATTTATATCTGTGCTAGATAGAAGTGGGCCTCACATCGTGTCAGGAGTTCCTCTGTGGTCACCCAGAGGTCACGATTTGGAGCAGAGCTGTGTAGAAATTGGGTTTTTGTTGCCAATTTTGATCTGAATAAAGTTATTTGGAAATGGTAAAAAAAAAAAAAAATAGGGAAAAAGAACTTCCACTAATAAGGAAAAACCTTCACATTTATTATTGAGATTTGAGATTGAGACTCGATTCACATTATAAGGGATGAAAACAACTTTACGAACAGTGTGACCTGACAAAGATTAGAACGACACGACCTGCCAGCTGTTCCTGGTCTGAGCCGACGAGGGTTTGTTTCCAGTTAGAGAAACGGCTGCTGAATGCTGTACCTGTGATTCACATTTCTTTTGTTCGGCTTTTTCAAACTTGGCTTCAGATTTGCTTTGACCCTGCTACAAACTACTAAATGCAGACTGATTTCCACTTTTATTGGAAATCTAATGTTGTTTTTGTCTTTAAAAGAAAAAGAAGAGGTTTGTAGTGGGGGTAAATAAGTGCTTTGAGAGAAGCTTTTCCATCTTTTTGAGTTGAAGTTTAAGAGTGAGAAATAATAGCCACATTTCAGTGATAAACTATTATGATCTCTCTTGTTTCTTTTCTCATTTCCACATCTTAAAACGGTGTCTGCTTGCATCTCTGACAGGATGACAGCCGCATTTCTGTGCAGCTGATAACGGAGGAGTGCGTCCGCAAGCTGGACACCAAACAGCAGACCAACACCCTGCTGAACCTGGTCTGGAGGGATTCAGCCAGTGAGGAAGTTTTCACCATGATGGCATCCATCTGTCACACACTCATGGTGCAGCATCGTCTCATGGTGCCAAAAGTCAGGTAGGGAGACGCAAACGAGATGAGGGCAGCTCCTCAGGAGAAACCAAAGAACATCCAGTGAAGCGAGAAAAGTTTTACTCCTTTTCTGACCGTACTGTGCGCACAACATGGTTTATAGATGCTGAACACTGCTGAGACGGGGATTTCTTATCATGAAGCAGATGTTTTCACGCATGTGTCACAGAATGAAAACAAATTGAAGGTTGAAGTTTAATTTAGTTTTCTTTATGTTTTAGATCATGCGTTTTTACACATCTTGTCAAAATCAGCCTTGTGTCTCAAGAGCTTGTTTACACATCTACCTGATTGAGAGGAAAACTGTGTCTTTATGTGTTTCCGCGGTCTAAGCAGTAATGTAAATAACAGTGAACTGAGGCAGGCCAGTTATCAGTTGTCCACACCCACTGGCATTTACAACCGGCAGAGGAAGCAGGGATGTCAGGGAAGCTGTCAGTTCTGGATGAGGGCAATTACCCCTTCTCAGGTTGATTACATTAGGGCTAGGATGCCAGAGCTGGTGCGGGGGGGTGGAGGTGGACGGTGCATCGACTGACAGGAGGTGATCCAGACTGAGCTTCATGGATGGTCAACCTGCTCGAGTTAATTATTAGAGGAGCCGGTAGCTGTCAGTTGAAATGTATGTGAGGGAGGAGTTTGGGCTGTATGAAAATGCATATCAGGTTGGAAGCTATGTTTTATTTGGTGTCCTTTCAAGCCCAAGCATGCTAAAAGCTGTGTCTAAAGGAGTAAGGGAGCGTGTGCAACTGCAGTCCAGTTGTCGGCTCGTAATTTTACACTGTTGCATAGAGGTAGTTGAGCAAAATTTCTAAGAACTTCAGCCTACATCCCATCATTCCCTGCCTCTTTTACAGCTTCCTCCTCTTCTCCACTTTTACCATAAATCCTGTCCCTCGTCTTCCATCATTATTGGATATCTGTACAAAATAATTAGCTCACTGAGAAAGATTAATCACTGCAGGAGTGGACGGGATAGCTTTACAAGAGGCTAAGGGGAGCAAATTGCATCCCAGTCCTGATTTACTGCTCTTAGAGCAAAAAAAGAGGAGCGGCCGGCCGGCCGGCCGTGCAGCCAGCACAGCACACAGGCTTTTTTTATTAAAAATGTAAAATATCTCATGAAAGTGCACTCTGCCTGCTCCTTTGTAAAAGGCTAACTCAAAAGTCCAATCAGCAGAGAGCAGCAGTGACTCTTAATTGATCTGCTAATTGCACTAGGCCCTGGTTTGTTTTCGAGCGTATGCCGTTATTCCCACTTTAATTGTTTGAGGTTAGATATTTGGTGTCGTTTGACTTCGATGGTTTGGTTTCACCCAACGTAACACTCTGCAGCTAACAGGGGCCGCTCTGATGAAAGTGATCTTCATTTGCTTTTGAGTGGTCACTGCGATTCTTGCGTTGCCATGAAATTAGAATGTTTGTCGTGTGAAATCAAAGTCTGCAAAACTAATTTGCACCAAGGCGGAAACTCGGTCGGGCTCCGTGGTTTCGAGTCTGACCCGAGCACAGCTGCTTGTTTGTTTTTTTTCTGCTGAACAAAGATTCTTTCATCACAGCAAAATGAAATGATCCGGACATTATTCATCAAACCACTTTTCACACACACACACGTACTCCTTTTGATGTCTTGACTTTGTTTATTAGCGGTTCATTCCATGATTGAAATGGGGGTTTGGGTTCTCTCGGGCTGTAAATCAGCATGTCAGCTGGCATTTAGTGCTTTGTTTCTCATTTCAATCAAACACCCGCATGACTTGTTATGAGCCCACAGCACTCCTCTGTGCTTCTCTCCTGAGCCTTGTTGCCCTGACAGATGGTCTGTGCTCGGCTCAAACCATTTTTCAAGCCTTATTGAGGCCTGTCTGACAGTCTGTTCCTAATACTCATTTCCATTTTGGGATTTTTGAATGGCTTCTGGTATATTGGATGGTGGGAAGGGGAATTTGAATGTTGACAATGAGATGAGAATATTAAGCAAGTATAAGATTTATCTTTTCTCACTATGCCTCCATCCCTCTATTTCTCTTCAGCTCCTTTTCTCTGTTGAACTTTACTATTCTAATGTGAAAACGTGATGCTGCCCTAATAAAGGCAGGCATCCTTATAGCTGTCAGTACTGTCACTCATGGACAAGAGCCTATTATATGCAGGGGCACTTTATTTAGCTTTTTAGCTTACTTACCACATTATTGTCACCTGTACTTAGCCTCGGTGTGAAAAGCCGTGCAATTTAAGAGTATACACAAACACGCACACTTGAACAAAGAACACCTTCACACCTTGGTGCCACAGCCCGTAGAGTGCAGAGCAACTATAGGAAGGTATGCGGGCCCTTCTCAGCGTTATCACGTAATTCACTGTGAGTGTGGAAGCATGTTAGTGCTCAGGGGTCACAGCAAGGACCAGGCTGCCCCTCCTCCTCTGGCCTCCATTGTCTTGGTCTCCTGGCCATTAAGTTAAATGGGGCTCCAGCAGGAAGCCAAAGGGCTGTTTATGACCCGAGCTGGGCACCCTCGCCAGCAACTAGTTTACTAATGGAAGGTGCCTCGCCTAAATAAAGCTTAATGGCTCATTTAATCTCCTTTTGGCCCTTCGCAAAGTATAAAAATCGAGAAAGACCAAGAAATATCCATGAATAAAAAGCTGGTTAACAGTGTCATTTCTTTTTTTTCCCTTCGTTTTTCTGCGTCATCTGGTACACGGGGCGAAGTTAACAATTTCAACATCGCAGACAGTTTGGCGGAGAGTAGTTTTATAGCTTCTCACACTGATTGTGTCATTTGAAATGGCTCTAGTGCATGCCGTCTTGATTCTTGTTGATGAGAGCTGTGCGCTCAATCCAAACAAATCTTTGAGTTTTACATCTGTGCTTCTTTGTTGTCTGCAGACTTCTGTACAGTTTAGCTTTCAATGCACGCTTCCTGAGGCATCTGTGGCACCTGATAACATCCATGACAACTAAAATGATCACAGGGTGAGCTGCTTAAACATCGATTGTGTTTGTATCTTTGGGCACACCGTTATATTCTGCTTGTATCTGTCGCACAAGCAGCTTGTGTGAAGGCTGTATGTTTGGTTTCCGTGTTTGCCTCCTAGGTCCATGGTGCCTCTGCTGCAGCTGATCTCACGAGGGTCTCCTTTGTCATTTGAGGACTCCAATCGCATCATTCCCCTCTTCTATCTCTTCAGCTCTCTCTTCAGCCACTCTCTCATCTCTGTGCACGACAGCGAGTTTTTTGGGAGTGAAATTGAAGGTAGTTGACTCATCCACCTGATTAAGTGAATCCTGTGGAGATGTCATTTTACTGTCATTGGTTTGGGTTCCTAATGATCCTCCTGAGCTCTTCTTTAAGCGCTTTATATGACTAATGTATTTACAGAGCTTGCTGGACATTGTTTAGGTCTGATTGAAATGTAAATCCTCCGTTAGCTCATAGCAGTACTACTAGTCTATTGTTTTCAGCTGTCACAAAGTGCCTTGCCACCATTTGAATGTGAAGATGGACATCTGTTGAAAGATTGTGAACACATTCTCCCTCTCAACAGGTCAGAAACAGTCCTCTATGATGCCCTTCACGCTGCCAGAGCTGGTGACATTGTCTCGCTGTTTGAGGGACGCATGTCTGGGAATCATCAAGCTGGCTTACCCCGAGACCAAAACCGAGCACAGAGAGGAGTACATGGCTGCCTTTCGCAGCGTGGGTGTCAAGACTAACACCGAAGTCCAGCAGCGCATCCAGGCTGAGCAGAAGCGCTGGGTGCAACTCTTCAAGGTATTTTTGTTCTGTCTTCTGCAGTCGAAAGTACGGCAGGTGCAACTTTAAACACAGTACAATAACTTAACTTGGTTCATTAGTACCTGGGTAGGTTTGTCAGTGTTAACCAGACAAGGTCACACAATTTTGACTGAATACGAAGCCTTTACCCACTCAAAAGTTTCCGACCTTTGAACTTACTCCTTTTTTGTATGGGGAATCTCTCATAAATGTCATTCAACACTGAGTGGGATATGTTGTCGATGTGTTTTTATGTGCACACTGAAACACACACACATCTGTGACATAAATGACTTGAAAACCGAAGTTTTAGATAGTTGGAAGAAAGAAACAGACACTGAGAATCCCTCTGGTTTATAGAGCTCTCTTTATGGAAACATTTTGCCAAAACCCAGCTTACAAATGTGTTTACAAGTGAATCAGGAGGCAGCCCTCCTCCAGCACCACTATATGGCTGAAGATACAGAAACATTGAGCATTTCTTGGAAGTCAGTTACATAGACACAAGCTGCAAAAGTGAGAATGTGAATACATGATCATGGCCTTTATTTAGCTTCTGATATGAAAATGAGCTTAATACACGTGTTTGTTGGAGGGAAAAAAATACAACAGGCTTAAAACGTTCATCATGAAGGTCCTGCGTCATACCTCATGTGCTTTATTCTTTTTAAAAGACAGCTAAAGGTGTAAAGCATTATCTGTCTCACATTAGCATTAAGCCTAATTGTTGTGCAGTCTCTTTGTGCGTTGAGGCGGAGTCGCCTAATGATTATCTGTGTTAGTGGAAGTCAACTGTATGTGCATGAGCAGGCAAAGACGAGATGGAGCGCCATTGAGGTCGGCCATTGGTTATTTACCCAGAGGAAATGAGGCAGAAAACAGCATTAACTTAATTGTCCTCTCGTTCCTTTTATTTCTCCTCCTTCCCTTCTTTCCTCTCTCAAGGAAACAGCATTTAAGTGACTTTTTTTTCTTGGCTGTTAAAAGGATTTTTAAAGTGAATACCGCCGTTCTGTGAAAGGTGGCAAACACGACGAGCACATCGGGAATTTTCATAAAAGATCTGCTCAAAGGCCTCTTGTCAGCTAAAACGACCCATTAAAGAAGTGGGGAGCAGAGGAAATGCATTTCCCAAATTGAACGGTGGGATTTACAGTCAGTTTAACGCTGCTGACCCCTAACACGCTAATGTTTGCTTCGTGTCATCAGCTGTCCCTCCCCATCTTTTATCACCTCCATTGTCCGGCTATCTATTTAATTGAAAGAAGTTAATTGAATGAAAATGATCAACTAAGCTTGTATTAATATTGCTAATGGAACTTTCTTCTTGGCCATGTTTGGAGAACGATGTCATGCCGGAGTTTGGGAAAGGCCCATTAAGGTTTGCACTTAACCCGATGGGCTAATTAAGGAATGCTTATTCATTCCCAGAGTCAGGGGGTAGGTCTGCTCCAAACCCATCTCCATGCACCTTTTACAGCATTTTGCACTTGCCATTATTGCGGAGTCTGGTTGCCTGCTGGTGATTGGTCAGGATTTATTGTCGCTCTATGAAAATGACATGCTATAGTGAAGAGCGTTTCGATTGAAATAATCCAGCTGGGGTATTATATGGAAATGGACTGGCTGTAACTATTATGGCAGATGTATGACATCAATGACATGCATGAGATTATTCAAAGATGTCTGACTGTGACTTACCATAGCAACAAGGGAGCCTATTCTGATTAGATGAGGCCTGTTGGAATATTTGTTCGATAGAAACGTGTTACTTCAGGATGTTTCACTGACATTGTGGCGGAGAAGCTGGATAGTTATTGTCAGACGGTCTGCTTATGAATACAGAAGCCTTTTCTCCACTTCTACAGCATCAAGAGTCAGAGACGGAACGCCTGAATTGAAATACTTGCATGTCACAAACTGTCCTTACGCCACAAGACAGACGAAAGTCACTCTGGTACTCGCAGCACTGCGATCTGCGAGGCTTTCGCATCCTTTGTCCGAAGGCTGATGTCAGCAGACCTCGCTGGTAATTAACAGGGCTGGACATTGCGGGACGGCGCAGGTCGTTTTCCGTTTATACTCCCCATAAACGGAGCACTAATGGCTGAATTCTAAAATTGCTTTTTTTTTCCTTCAAGGAAAAGCACCTCATCCTGGTTAACAGGGAAAAAAGAAAGTTTTAAAATCTTCATCAGTCTTTGGTTCTTCGCTACTAAATGTGTTTTTGTGAATTAAGCGATGTCTCGACTGCCAGAGTCAGAGATGCTCATGTGATGTGTGTGTCTGTGCGTCTTTGATCCATAACCCAGGTCATCACTAACTTGGTGAAGATGGTGAAGGCTCGCGACATCAGACGACCCTTCTGCCCGGCAGGACACTGGCTCTCTGAGGAGGTCAACATCCGAGCTGATAAGGTGCTTAACTGTCATCTTAAGTTTGTAGCCTTACCGTTCACTTTTCCGTGATATTGTTTCAGATTTGAGCGATTGGGACTATTTTCAGAAAGCTGTCTGAAGATAATTAAGTCTGTGTAGCTAATTTTAGTCGCCCTCCTGTTTAAGAAAAAAGAGGAAGGAAAACATGTCCCGACAGCAGCAGTAAAGTAAAATTCAGCTTCTAAAGCTAAATGGAGCTATGTAGAAATGTTTCACTGACCTCTCTTGTTGTAGAGAAGCCTTTTTTCAGTTTTCTGGGGGGATGTTTAGAGCTTTTGAAGCCTAAAGCCGCTGTCATCCCACATCAAGATGAATCAAAGCTCCTGATTTTTCATCGTCTGCCTCTTTTCTCTTCAGGTCACCCAGCTGTACGTCCCATCAGCGAGACATGTGTGGAGAACACGAAGGATGGGACGCATTGGGCCTCTTCAGTCCACACTTGATGGTATTGTAATCTGGTTTTATGGGGTTATTTGTTTTTTTTTTAAAACAATGGCATGTTTTCTAATGTTCATTGTGCACACCTGCCTGACTTTATGCAGCACTTGTACTTTTCATGTGACGTTGATATGCATCCGAAATAGTTGAGTCCTTCAGAGTAATTGATTGTCATATTCGTTCTGCCCTTTTAAGAATATTGGTAATTTAGAGTGTTGTGTGTTTATCATCAGCAGGAACAGCTGGGCACCAAGGCTCTTATCTGTGGTGCTGTATTTCATGTACTGCTCAGAGCTGCTCCATTGGCATTTGGCAATGGATGAAAATTTAGAATCGGATAATGCCTATGTCAGCTTGATACATGGCCCAAGAAATCACAGTAATAGCTGTCCAAAGTCACCTTCTCTGCGTTTGCTTTTCATATCCTATGTAGCTTTGTGTTGATATTTATATCCCACAAATAAGTTACACGTCATATCCCTGATTTCTGTTTATGTCTGGGAATCCAGGAAACTCACGGGAATACTCATTAACCTTCCTCATTTCCACCAAGATATATTAACCACATCTTCTCTTCACCGGCTCAGTCGGGCACTCAGAAGAAAAACACACCGACGCATATCGGTCTTCATCAGGCTCACTTTGTGCCATCCCACATTTCTGTGAGGTATGGTGTGAAAACAAGCTGATAACAATGTGCGTATGATCTCCCTAACGCCGCTCAGAGGCTGGATGGGATAAATTCAATTAGTGTGAAAGTACCTGATGAACTCAGCCACATCTGCTCCATGTGTTTGTCTGGCCTTTTCTCATTTTCTTAAATGGACAGGCCCAGGGCTGATGAATGAGGCAAGTATTGACCACTCCGAGGCCATATTTCTCCTCAAAGATGGAAACCTGATGGGAAAATGCAGATCAGGTTGACTAATTGAGCAGAATAATTGAGCTGCGGTCGAACGGACGAGGGCGAAGAGCAGTTTAGCGATTGTGGCAATTTTCTTTGTGAGCCAAATGCTGCGATCTCTGAGTTTAATACAAAACAAACATCAGCTTAATGGATAGGTCCCAGCAAGTGGATGGGCATCTCACAGATGAGTTAATTAAGAGGGTGTTATTAAAAGGCTGTAGGACGGATATGTCTTTAATGGTCAGTGTGTAAACAGTGGACCGAGTCTTAATCACAGTACTAAACAGTGAGGAATGATGCTAGATGTGTGACACACAGAGGAAAGCTAATGTTTGAAGGTTAAACTCCTTTCTATAAATTAGGCTTGCCGGCTCTATGATTACCACACTTATACAGGAGGGCATTGCAACACGAGTCAGAGTTGGACTTGAGTTAGTTAGTCGTTAAAGCAGTCCAGGCTTTACTTTGCCACACCACCATGAAACGCACTTAAATAATACCTAACTAGCGGCTAGTTTATCACACAGCCCAAGGAATGATTCATCTGTCTTGCACGCCACTGTTTTTGACCAAACAGAGCATGTCAAGCCTATCAGAAAAGGTCCCTAACACAGTAAACACAGCCTGTGAAATTCATTGCGTCTTTGCTTTTTGGGATTCCTTGCTCGGAAATCCAACTTCTTTTGATTTATTTTTTTTTTAGTTGGAGATGAAAAAATTTAAAGAAAAACTCTTTAATACTCTCTACTCAGCCAAATGTCTTCCAAAGAACGAGGTAGACTGCAGTCCATCACAGATCAAAGCATTCGACCTGAGAATTAGATTAAGTGTTTTACAGGAGTAATGTTTTAAAGAAGCTTCTGCATCCGAAGATTTTATGCGTCCACTTTCTGTTGACTGGGCTTTCATATGTGACGACAATTTGAACTGATGGTGTTTTTGTTGGAGCTGCTCGTTGTCACTGGCTGGCTTACACATCCTCTGCCTAAAGGCTGCAGCCCAGAAATGTCCCGTACGCAGCCATGTTAGATCAAATGAGGGAATCACCAGCAGAGGGCTGCATCTCTGCAGAGAAATCCAAATAAACTCACTTCTAATGAGCTATAAGACAGTGCTGAGATTGATTATTTTGGTTATGAATCAATATGCTGTTTTAAAGGAAATGTTTTCTATAGTTTCTGCGTCTTTAAAGAGACGACAGGTGAATACGGGTGTGTGTGATGAGGTTCTGCAGCAATGTGCCGTATGAGAGAAATCTTTCTGATATTAGAACCCCCTGAAAATAGTCAGATGGTTAAAGCTAGTCAAACTAGTTAGGATGGAGGATTTCCTAAATGATTTTAATGAATGTCTGTGCAGAAAATGCTCTTATTGTCTTAAATAAGCAAACGCTTGAATATCGCACCCCGTGTGTCTCTCTGCAGTTGGTTTAGAGCCTCCGCAGCTTTCCGTGTCTGAAGAAAGGCATCTGGCCATCCTCACCGAGCTCCCGTTTGTCGTTCCCTTTGAGGAGCGAGTAAAGGTAAGGCCCCAGCTGTTCCACGCACGACTGCAGCGGAAAGTTTCATGCTTTATGTCGCGATCATGCATCGCAAGGTTGGTCAGAAAGTTTGTGACATGCTAAATTTTCATTCTCGCACGAGTATGAGGACCAATCACGTGATATGATGTGATATTTGGCACAGATTTAATTCCACATCAGATTTGCCACCAATTGTGTTGTAATATTAATGGAAAAGCAGATCGTAGTAAGTAAGTAGGTGTAGTTATTTGTGGTGGCAGCTGGGAAAACGAATAATTCTGCGATTCCTCACTTTTGGAAGTACAAATGAATTTCATCCGACTATAAATGATCCAATGTCCGCTTCCATCGTCCAGAAGAAACACAATGTCAGAGTTAAATGTTTTTGTAACCGAAAGGATTTGTTCCTGACTCTGTCATGGGGTTTCCATGTGCCCTCCAGATCTTCCAGAGGTTAATCTATGCTGACAAACGAGACGTGCAGGGGGACGGGCCGTTCCCCGATGGCATCAACGTCACCATCAGGCGCAACTACATCTACGAAGACGCCTACGATAAACTGTCTCCAGAAAACGGTACGAGTCGCATCACTGCAATTTCAATAAAAGCTCAGTTCGGTGTGTCTTACCGGTCGTGTTAAACTTGCAAAGCCAGCACACATTACATCATGTTGTCTGGGGAAAAAACCGCACGGCGTTGTAAATGTTGACACTGTTAGTGAAAGCAGCAGTATTGGGAATCAAGGTTCCAGTTTGCATCAAAAGATGAAGGTTAACTCTCCCTGTGCAGAGTATTGAATTTCAGAAAAGCATAATCGTGGGTCCGATTATTCTAATGGATCACATAAAGATAGAATCAATTATTTTAAGTCACCTCTTTTGTGTTTGAATTTGAAAGGTTACTTCGGTGGGGGCAATCTGATTAAAAAGAGTAGCGGGAGACCTGGGCCGAAGACATGATCTATATCATTTATGTGTCTATAAGTTATAGCTGCCTTGATTTATCACGGCCCATTATTTATTGTGAAAGATGACCTCTTATATAGAATTTGATTGGAATATTCTGCAGGTCAGGAAAGCGCTTTATTTGTTGGATAAACATTGCCCCCCTCTCAGGTGGCGTGGGAGTTCTGTTTTTAACCTTCTTTTAAGGCAGCGCATGCGTTCCCAGAAATAACGCTCACTTTGTGGTTGTCTTTCTTTTCATTTCAGGACTGAGTTAATACAATGCGAATGATAAACCGAAACCTTTGTTGTTGTTTTTAACTTTAGACACGTCATCATGACAACATTGTGGCAGTGTTTGCAACCTCTAAACTTACATTTGTGGAAGGTTCGGTAGTAAAGCTAATTGGATTTATCTATAGATTTTGTTTTTTTTCTCTGTCATTTCCTCCATCAGGGAAACATCATAATAATGCTTTAATCATTGTTTTCTCTGATGATATTTTATTAATTGAATTGTTGGGTTGGGAACCTCATCCAAATGTATTATTGGAGTGGATCTCACAATGGAAGCACAGTGGGCTGCAGAGTGTGTTTTTCGCTAACCTTTTAGCCGTTCTATCACAGTGTGAAAGTTGTTTGATGTTTTAACATCTGTGCCTTTGGAAAACAAACCTTTTTTTAACCCGTTGCTCTGACATTAAAGAAAGGATCTTCAATGAGTAAAAAGCAGCTGCTTTTCTGTCGAAATGTGTTTATTAATCTCGGTTTATAGGCGCTCCAACCCAGTTCGGTGAAGAAAATGAGTTCATAATCATCATAAACGGGGGACATAACCTGTCAGTTTGCCGGTTTTAATTTCCCGTGCTGGAAATGACTTTCAAACATCTGACGTTCAGAGATGGAATCTCTTAAGATCTTGGAGAGGCTGTTTATGGCATTTATGGAGTGAAAATAAATTTGTTTTATTGCGATCGTGAACATTATTGGCAAAGTGCCCCCCCCCCTGGTACCCTCATGAATTCCTCCTTGTGTCCTTATATTAGAACCGGACCTAAAGAAACGGATTCGAGTCCATCTGCTCAACGCTCATGGTCTGGATGAGGCAGGTATCGACGGTGGTGGCATCTTTCGCGAGTTCCTCAACGAGCTCCTCAGGTCGGGTTTTAACCCCAACCAGGGCTTCTTCAAGACCACCAACGAGGGCTTGTTGTATCCCAGTCCCACTGCAGAGATGCTGGTCGGGGACTCCTTCACGAGACACTACTACTTCCTGGGCAGGATCCTCGGAAAGGTGAGCCTCCAAAGTGACACCCCCTCCCTGCCAAACGTCCGACTATAAAAAATATTGCTTCTCTTTATATGCAATGTATGTATGTTTGGTATTCATTCTTGAGCTGAAAGTGTTCAAAGGAACTGCTTCATTTGTTAAAACAGATTCCAGGGTTGAGGTTACAGCTTGAATCTGGCACTCTTGTGGGCTTTTGTTAATTAACACTGTACTTAATCTGTTGACAGCATTGTTTGTCTGCCCCGTCCCTCCTCCGATGGCACTATTTATTAGAGCCTAATGTTTCTAAATCATCCTTAATGCATATGGTGGTGATTGTTTATCAAGATGCCTTTCTCATGCGGGGGTATCATCTCAACCCGGAGAAGAATTACCTCATGACAAGCGGTCGCCTCTCAATTAGGCCTTCCATTAGCCGATGATTCCTACCTCTTGTTTGTGAAGCGATTGCATTTGGCCGGCACTAAATCAGCGGGCCCACAAAGACAGGACATAAATAAGCGTTCAAAGCATGTGGTAATAGCATTTTGATCTGTTTTACAGTCAGGAACATCCAGGGCTCTTCTCTCTCACTCAGCCCTAGATGGTCTGGTCCACTTATCAAATCATCACAACTCCACCTCCTCCTCCTCCAGTTTCTTCTTCTCCTGTCCTGAGTATTCTTTGCAAGTGAGAAATGATCAATCAGCAGCTACAATCTCCCCATTCGTGCTTTTACAGTACTGTGCTCTTCATAGCTAATGGTTCAGGCAATTAGGCTGAGGGAAATTAATTTGAATTTGACTTTCAATTAACCCTACCTTAAGTTCCTCTTTCTCCATAAAAATGGACGTTTGAGTGTCCATTTGAGAGGTGTATTGATATTTGTTTAGTGCCATTATTGCCTGGATAAAAGGCAACCGTTTATATGGATTGCAATTGCATCACCGCTGCTGTAGTGTGCACCGTGCACATTGCAGCTCAAAGGACACGGGAGATTAATATTGTTAATTAATGTCCGAGGCGTGCCATTGTTGTGGAGGTGATGTATTACAGGCAGGAGTGGCTTGTCTGGGGTACTCACTGAAATGGGATTGAACATCAGAATAGAGGCCGGTCATCATCCTTCTTCCTCACTTGTCCACCCTGCTGACAACCCGAAAGATTTAAGCTGCAAATGGGAAAACATGAGAAGAGGTTATTTTGCATTTGTGGCCTCAGCCTAAAGATTATAAAGTTGTTTTAATCAAGATGCGAAGATGCCTGCCAGCATTTTTCCTTCTTTCTCATTATTTAGTACAACCTGTGAGCGATTCTCGTTCGTCTCATTAGCACAAAACCTCCAGCCTCATCAGCAGTGGCCTTCTCACTTCATAAACTGTGAAGGTGATGAAGCTTCGACCCTCCTTCCTGCCTAAACCATCAGCCTTCTGCGTTGTCCCCTCTCACTGATCCCCCTTTAGAGCTGTGTGAGGGTTGCCCCTCTGATTGATAGAGATGCGTTTGAAAGGCATTATAATTTTATTGATTCTTAATGTTGTAAATTAAGGAATTTATTTGGCAGCTAACAGAACGCACCTGCAGTGCTGCTGGCATTTATTCCACCTGATGGTGCCACGATTTGTTTTAATTGCGTTGCCACTGCACTCACTTATATTAAAAGGCCTGGGCCATAATAATTAATTCTTTCCAACCCAAGTCATTTTGGCACAATTTCTGGCAATAAACACTCATAAATAAAGTAAGTGGCTTTGAAAAAATAAGTCCACAGGTTTTTTTCCATATACTTATTGCTGCCTCTTCCCGGCACAAGTGTTATTGATAGGTTTCAAGGGGCCATGCGGCGCATATGGTCTGAAACGAGCACCGGCCACAAGAGTAATACTAAGTGGATTATTTTGCATAAAAAATAGACAATGTTTGAAGTTGTGCAATTAACCTGTGTTTAGAAAATAGCTGTGATTTATGCATCTGTGTGTGTTTAAGATGCATGCATTATGGAAATCCTTTAGATTTATAATCCATTTAGCTGATGCGGTCGGGGTTTTTAGCGCTATCATTTATAAAGACCTGTATATTTTAATGTCTCCAATGGGCTCTTTTTCGGACTATTCCAGTACATTAGCTTAGGGTTTTATGAGTCACCTGCCTGGCTGTGGTTCTTAATGGCATTTAAGGTCAAGGTGAGAATCGGCATTTATAAAGTTTGAGTCAAGTGAATAAGCAGCCTGTGTTTTTAAGATAGATTGTGTTCTGTGTTTTGATCTCACTCACCCTGATGTTATTGCTTGGTTCTTTGATACAAGGCAAAATTTAATGTTTTTATTGTGTGTTCGAATCAGACCTTTTGATATATACTCATTAAAATCACACCTGCTGTTTGATGGAGCTGTTAATTAATTAATTATGGTTTATCTGGTGACACTGAGGGACTGAACATCCACATTTTTCCACAGGCGCTGTATGAGAACATGCTGGTGGAGTTGCCATTTGCCAGTTTCTTCTTATCCAAACTTCTGGGAACCAGCGCAGATGTGGACATCCACCATCTGGCCTCTTTGGACCCAGTGGTGTATCGCAACCTTCTTTTCCTTAAGAGCTACGAGGGTGATGTGGAAGAGCTGGGCCTCAACTTCACTGTAGTCAACAACGACCTGGGAGAAGCTCAGGTGACTGGAGTTGGGGACTGGGTGGGATTTAGTCAAATAAAGTATTCTTGTGTATTTATTTTCTGCCTCTGTTTCCATCCTGGCCAGTACCTCACAATCAGCCATCTTTCCTTCCTCTTGTTTGGTTTCTCTATGTGGCGTTAATAATTCATTTCCCTCCTGATGCACCACTTTTCAGCTCTGACAGAGATAAAGCACGTCGGCGCTGTCGCTCTAAACCCCGTTGCAGTGCAGGGAACACAGCAGCTCTGTTGACCATTCCACCTGCCTTTCCACCCGCCGTGTTGCGAGAAATTATCTCCCAACACGCCTGACAGAAGCAGCCAGCAGCTCTTAAGCACACCCCCTCCCTCTAAAGCTCAAGGCTAGCCACCACCGCCACTCTGAGTCACCTGCGCCCAGACCTGCACTCTACACGGAGCGCCTGTTTGCTAAGGGGCCTTAACGCGTCTTATTAGCTCTTCTCAAACAACACCTGAAACGGCTGAGTTACAATGTGGGCCTCCTGGTCGCAAATAGGGCTTCGCAAACACGATAGGGAAAACAATTTGTGAAAGATTAGGCACACCCCCGGGAGCAGTCTGCCCTGCATTTGCCCCCGTGAGATAGCCAAAGCAAGCAAGATAACAGCAGTAATTCTCTTACATTAGCACATAATCAGAATCCACTGTGAAGGAGAAAAAGGCAGAAAATGGTTACCTGCCAGTGAGGCCACAGAGAGTACACAGCACTCAGGGTACGGGCCGAATAAGAGGAACACTTTTCATTATAGTGTAATCTATATTCAATACTGCTGTGCTGAATACCTTTTGTGAAGCTTATCAATCAGTTTTTGTTCAGACTGCGTCACAGAGGTGCTGATTCATGCTTACGGCAGTCCTAAATGATAGTAAGCATTGTTGTTAAACAAATATTCTCTTAAGTGTTTATCAGTCGGTTTTTGTATGCAAGTGATCACTGTTAGACATTATCAACGCAGTGTTTCTGATTGGCATGTGTTGATGGAGATTTCTGGGATAACTTTTTTCCATTGAGGAAAAATGAAGAAAAACGGGAACCCACAAAACTGCTGCTGTGTTAATATGGCCTGAAGTTTTAGAGCTCTGTTTCTGGTTGGGGGTGGTCAGTTTCTTTCACCTTATTTGAAGAAAGTGGTGATTATTTCACCTTTTTAACACCTGTAATCGTTTGTTAGAATAAAAGGAACAGGAAATGAAAAGAGAGCCAGATCATAGTTGTGTTGAGTTCATCGTTACTTCAACAAAAAACAGGTTCATATGTGCCAAATGCAGCAGAACCGCAACAGGCAAAGCTGAGCGTGATATTCTGTCCTCTCGTTGATGCCATGATGTCATCATACACTCGGCTTCATTAACGGAGATGAGCACATCTTATCAAGTCGTAACTGCTCCAAAGCTAATGAAAAGAAGACCTCGGGCCAAATGATATTGGACCAGATGTTCAGCAGCGATGCCATATTTAGAAATGGTGAAACGTGCTTAACCACCAACTCACTGAGTTTCTCACCTTGAGTCACATTTCTGTTGGAAAACATTTTAACTGCTGTTCTGTGATTGAATTAAAAGCATCTGGCACAGTTAAACATTGTTTGTTGCTCATCTGGCACCAGAATATATAATGAATTACGCAATGTGATTATCTGACTGTAGCATTACCAAACTACAGAGCACATTGAATTTAAACAGTTAAGTAATTGAATATAAAAACTTTATCTGGGTAAACACCTCGTGTCCTTCTGTTTTTTTTTCTAATCCAGGTGGTTGAGCTGAAGCTGGGAGGCAAAGATATGTCTGTGACGACAGCAAACCGGATAGCTTACATCCATTTGGTGGCTGACTACAGATTGAACAAGCAGATCAGGTCCCACTGCCTGGCCTTCAGGCAGGGTCTGGCCAATGTGGTGAACCTCGAGTGGCTGCGTATGTTCGACCAGCAGGAGATTCAGGTATTATTTACAGAAAAGGCTAAATTAAGACTGAATATTGTCTTTACCCATAAAAACTAAGAATACGGTTCCTACATCCCAACAGGTGCTGATATCTGGGGCTCATGTGCCAATTTGTCTTGACGACTTGAAAAACTTCACAAATTATTCAGGTAGATGCTGTTAAATATACTTTGGCATGGCTGGGGAGAGATTAAAGTCTCGTCAGTTCATAAACGTGTAGAGAGGATCTTGTATACTATCTATGAGTGCAGGGTGAGTAATATCACTTTCTTTACAACCGTCTCCATTAGGTGGGTACTCAGCCAATCACCCCGTCATCCAGACCTTCTGGCAGGTGGTCGAAGGATTCACAGAAGAAGAGAAGCGCAAGCTTTTGAAGTTTGTTACCAGCTGCTCCCGACCGCCACTGCTGGGCTTCAAGGTGAGTCTTTGCCAGACGTAAAGGTTCCCCTCGCTCCATATCTCTTCCTCCTCCTCTCCTTGCGATTACCTTTGCCGACTTTGCACACCGCCGGTATGCGCCGTTATCAGCTGGCTCTCCAGTCTCAACAGAGGGGAGTGTTCCATCCTAATGGGCTTGTAATGAAAATACCCAGACTGATAGCAACCCGTAAAAACATAATTTTCCAATTAGATGTATTCAGCGTTGCGGTAAAATCTTATCTCCACTCCCACAGTTGTTTTGCAGTTCATGACCTTCCTCTGTTAAAGAAGTCTGTCTGCAGCTCTGTATCTGTGGGCTTAGTTGGAGAGCTTGACTGGACAAATATTGCCATTCAGAACTTCATAGAAGGCTGAACTTTTCACCTGTTTCCTGTTGTGTCACAGACAGACAGACAGCAGCAGTTTCTTATGAGATAAGTATGTCTGGAACTTACAGAGAAAGGAGACTTCTGAGCACTGCTTTAACAGTACTGAATCACAGCTAGATCACTTCTAAAATGATTTCCCTGCTGGAAGCCGGTTCACTTTCTCACTGACTTGATTTGTGGAGCTTATAAGTAATTAGTGACGGAAGAAAGAGCTGAAAGTGTCGCTCAGGCCAATGAAAGAGTTTAATTTTTTTAATCTATTCTTTGTCTGACCAGCAGCTGTAATCATGATACGATTGTGTAAGTATCCTTGGTGCTGTCATTAGTTAAGAAAACTTTATTGCTGCTCTGCAGCACTGAGTGAACAGTGCCGTTCCCTCCTCTCAGGGTTTGAATGTTCTCTTCCCTCCTCTTTTCATAAATGTGACTTTGGCCAGCCTGTGGGTTTGCCGCCCCTCCCGTCGTGCCTTTTCTCTGGGCCTGAAAGGGTGGTAATTCGTAGGGAAGCGGCCCCTGACCCGGCCCTCAGCTCGAGCCAGCTAAGCCATAATTAGCTGTCGTGAAACGGCCCAGGATTCATTAGAGGAGAAATAGTTCTGTCAGGAGAAGCCATTTAAAAAAGATGATGGAAACGGTCTTTTTTTTCTCTCTAAATGATAGCCGTGGTAATGACACTTTCTCAATAAGCAACGATAGTTTAATACGGTAATTGTTAGAAAAATGGGGTCATTATGGCTAAGCCCCCGAAGAGCCATTTAATCGGCTAAGTATAGCCACTGAGCCTTATACACCAACATTAAATAGCAGGATGAAATCAGGGCGGAGTAGCTTGTTCATGATGGAAACGCTCAGTGTCACAGTCTGCAGATGAGGTGGGCTCATCAACTGCGAAGGTTGATTTAAAAAATGCTAGATAGACAACATGAAATGACCATCTCTCCAGCGTCTCATCCAAGGGTCAGACTGTGGGCCAGTTTCACCCTTCGGTACCTTTCAAGCATTGAGCCGATCTCCTAAATTTATACTCCCATTTTATAAGCTTAGCTCTTAATGTCTCTCTTTTAACATTTATCCCCTTGTGAAATTTGACATTTATTGCTTAATCGGGATTGGTTTGGAAATTGGGATCATTACTGACACATGTTGATTCATTCTTTGTCTGGCTTCAAACACTTCAAGACGTTCCCATTTCCCCCACAGGAGCTTTACCCGGCCTTCTGCATTCACAACGGCGGCTCTGATCTGGAGCGCCTGCCCACCGCCAGCACCTGCATGAACCTGCTCAAGCTCCCCGAGTTCTGCGACCAGCACCTGATGAGGAACAAGCTGCTGTACGCCATTGAGTCCTCTGCTGGGTTTGAGCTGAGCTGAGCTGAGCGGGGCGAAGGCCTCTCTGTCTCTGCATCCACAGACTCGACGCCACCCAGGTGGCTTTGGAGTAAAAGACTCAAAAAGATGAGGGAAAGCAAACGATGCACTGATTTCCTGCGTGATTCTGTGTGTGCGGGTGTGTGTGTGTGTGTGTGTGCGCGTCAAGCTGAGGATGAAGAAATGCTCGCCCACAGACTGAGAAGAGGGTTGCAAAGGTGAAGTGTGCTAGAAGCCTTTTTTAACCTTGTTGCTTTTAAGTAATTTAAATGTTTAATCACTTGGAGGAACCTGTCAGAAAAACAGCGATGCGGCAGAGTTTTGCAGGAAGCATTTGGCGCTAAAAGAAAACGAGCCACAGCTACTCTCAATGTAATCCAACGTAAATGGACAGTTGTTTTTCACCAAAGATCAGGTGGCATCTTCTGAAAAAGACGATATAGCAGCCAAGGGGGGGCGGACTGTCAGACTCTAAAGCCACCTTGTGGTGTGCCAAGGAGCTTTTGTCTACTGCTATCGTGTATTTTCATGTAGAAGTCATTCAAACGCCAGTTTTTGTGATTTCTCCAATATTATCTTTACTAGTAATCACGCTCATGTCTGATAACCATACCGTAAGTGTGCACATAGCATCTGAAGTTGTAGACGAGACTGATCTTTCCGGACAGGAGGAAAGAATTATATGATGATGGTTTTGTGAATATGTACATGTTTACAACTGCCCTTCTATGAGTCATGTATTTGGTATTTGTACAGGTTTGTTTCTCTTTTCTTTGTGTAACATATGGAGGCTTTAGGTTTCCACATGTGTCCTCTAAGGTGAACAATCTCTTACCTGATCAGCACATGAAAATTTGTGTCATAACGAGAAGGCCTACAGATGATCGGTGTACAGACAGGGTGAGAAAAGAGTGTATGGAGATGAATAAACCCACGTTTCTTTTTGCATTTTCCTTCCATTAGTCTTTTAGTTTCTTGTTGCTAGTAATTTACAGTAATGACCAGGACATAAAACAGTGCTTTGTGGGGAAATCTCTTCTCAAGTTTTACGGCCTCTGACATATAATTAAAGAAACATCCAGTTAAGAAACACTGAGCAGAACTATTCTGGCCTTGAGATGCATTATCGGGTTGAGCACAAATTAAGATTGTGTGCGTTCGTCATAAATCCACCTGCCCTCGGATGCAGTGCAGCCCAGCAAGATATCCATCCCTCTTTGGACCGAGTCCATCTCTCCGTCCTCTCTCCTCTGCTAAAACGACCAGCTTCTCCTCTCGTGTCGGCGCCGGAACCCCGCACATCAGCTGGGCCAGAGAACTCATAGTGGTAATTGGGTCTTAAAAACCAGACTTGTCATTGAAATGAGGGATTCATCTCAATTACTATGAGATTTATTTAAGGCTATTACCTTGTGATGGATTGTAACTGACAACGTTAATGCAGGACGTTATGAATCATCTCCAGTGCGTTAGATACTTTAGCTTGCTCATAGGATTTTTAAGGGCTAATTGAAGCTTTTAGCCTTGTTTATCTTGCTGTGGAGAAGAGAAACGTCAATAAGCACTTGTGGGTGATTGGGGATTGTAGCCTACTCTCCAAAAATATTATACCCAAGTGTGCGTCCACATGGTTAGCTTGAAACCAAATGATTGATATGGACTTGATGAGCACATTAATTAGGTAGTCCTACCTGAGCCACCTTTCAGTAAACAAGGACAATAACTGCTCTTACTGGCTCAAGGAGAAGGCGATTGAGAAATATTTTCGCCTTTTGTTGTGGGCTGGTGCCATCTAGTGGCAGCTAGTGGTACATGGAGAACTTTTTGTACATTTCCAGATATTTGCACTGCTAATCAGCCAGAGGGATCATGAGCAATCAGCCACTTTTTTTCTGCCAGTCCCCACGTCTTATCATTGAAACCTGATTAAACCTCAGATCACTTTGCTGGAAGCCTTTCACAGACACTAACGGATGGCAGAAAAAGGAGAAATGCACTGAACTTGGATTTATTGGTTTGGCACTGGCTCAAATAGGATTCAAGGGATGAATGCATAGTTGCCTTCATGTGGTGTAGCAGCGCATCAGAACAGTGCGTGACTTTGCTGCCCTTTGCATGCTTTCTGCCTGTTAAAACATGAACAGTGAGGAGGCCAACCTTATGTCTTGGGTTTGAAAAATTGCTTGTTAGCTTCAGTTCACGCCACATTTGATCAGTGTTAAAGTTATAGTCATGAGTTACCTTTGTCTCGTTCTTGTTAAATGGATTTGGCTGCCATACCAATCACATAGACACGTAAAACTAAATGATGATACATTCAGAGATGACCATTCACTGTATGATATATATTGACCCGTGTGTGGGATCCGTTGCTGTGATTTCTCTTGCTCAATGAGTCTGATTAGATCCTGACTGACCATAATGTCCAGTATAATTCATGGATATCTGTCATTTTCATGAGGTCCTTTTAAGCTGGCAAGAGCTCTGTCCGGATCTAACAGCAAAAATGACCTCCATTTTCCCTTTAAAATCAATGAGAGTCTGATTTCTGGCTCAGTTCGTCTCACAACTGTAATGCGCAACACTTGATGCTGTCTCTTTGGGTTAAGATAAGTTCAGCCCACTGTTTGTCATTTCTCCCATGGGAATGGATTTGTTAGTTGGGAACTGTGAAAAGTGTTTGTCCATTGTTTTAAAATAGTAACTGGAATTATTTCAGAATAGAAAGGACCATGATAAAACTTTCCTGATAGCTTAGACAATCAGATCACTAGTAACATGGAGGGGACAAAGCAAATGAGCCAGTATGTGCTTACGCTAGGGCCTTGTTTAATGTAATTAATCTGAGTTTTCAAAATCAAATAATCTGTTTAGTCTTGATTACTACTCTGACAGTACTCGACAGGTGGCGCACAGAGTAATTTGACTGCCGATGTACCTTCATGTTCTGTGACAACGGTTCCTCTTGTTAAACAAATTCCTTTATTTATGAAGATCGTTTATATCGCAGAATACTTCATCTGTGCTGTATGTCCGAAGCACAGGGAGGTCCTCTAACCACACTGCTGGGTCTGTGGTGTCACCATGGATGTGAAGGCAGGTAAGTGAAATCAGCGACTCAGTGCTGATGTGGATATGGCGGTGCGTTCAATGTTCTCCGTAAAAAATCAAGCAAATAAAAAACAATGTCATTGGTTGCAAAAACTCTCGCCGTTTCTGAATAATTTAACAATTACTTTTTTTATATCTCCCTTAATGTTGACTAGACCCTCCATGATCAGACAATGTAATATTACATTTATTTAGAACGTGAAAAAAGGCTTGTGAAATAAAAAAAATAATAATAAAAAGTGAAAGAAAACAAAGGCGGAGATTTGTTGAATGAAGAAAACGGAAAGCATTCAATATGCAACAATAGGCGTTCTAATCCCTCAGTTAATCAAACACAAATGCCTGTTTTCAAAGAATGGTCTCGTGTTTAAAACCAAACAAACCCAGATTGTGTATATTTCTTTGTTTTTTTTTTTTTTGTTTTTTTTTTTACATCCAGCTATAATCATTTCACAATTATCAAAGCACGCCAGGAAATTTGGGGCAGCAATGAACTTGAACACACGACAAGGACAAAAAAAAAATTGAAATGCTGTTTATATATTTTTTATTGATGTTGTAGTTGCATTTGTAGCAGTGTGTGTTTTAGTGCGTAATAGAAAAAATGTAAGTAACGTCCCACATTTTCTAATTTAATCCAATATCCAGTCTTTAGTAAATCCGAGACAAATCTGAAATTAATACAAAGGACCATCCGGTTTATACTGATTTCCGACAGCACCTGAATGCATCAGCGGTGGGCAAGGCCTGCTATCAGTAACCACACCACCTTCAGGAACCAGACACCACCAGCTGCTGCCACGGTTTCCGTACGGAGGCAGAGAGAGGGAAAACAGCAACAACAGGGAGGCCATCGGAGCGGACATTTCTTTCAGACCGGTAAGCACTTCTTAGTTTCGAATACATTTAACCGCCGTTAAGGTGAACACGGTGTCAGTTAGAGGTAAGAGCGATGAAAGCGTCTCTTGCTGCAGAGAGTCGAGTTTACGCGGGGATGCTACGCTGACATGTCCCCTGCTATTGTCTGTATTCTGTAGGATATGTAAACTCAATTTCTCTATATTTGGTTAATATGCGTCTGAGAGACATTTTTTTGCAGGGCTACCTGCTAATCTTAAGCTAATAAAGCTACTCGCTGTGGGTGGCCTTTGTCTCAAATAAAAAAAAAGAAGAAATTTAGCTACTGTTAGCTTTAAAATGAGGTAGCCTTTTAAACGGTCTGGTCTTGTTTCGTTGATGTCAGTTGTGAGGACGCCAAGCCTGTGTTTTGTTTAATATTGCTGTAAAATGTAACGCAAACGTTAGCCTGTTAAGGTATACCGTAAAATACGTAGGTTACGTCAACACTATTTTTGGTGGTCTTTTTTATCCTGTTATGCAACATGAACGGTTTTACCGATAAAGTTACGCTCCAAGATATATAGGCTCTTAAAATGCGCATTCAGCTTTAAGACTTTCTGGAAGTTTCTCTTAATGTGATTGGTTGGTAAGTAATCGCAACACCTCAGGTGTTTGATTGGTTGATTCTAGCTTCTAGAAAGTCCTGGGCGGCAATTACCTTAAATTCAGTACTTTTCCGCCAACGGTTGCCGTTGGTAACAAAAGCAAAGAATAGAACTAGCAATTTTTCACTCATCTATCATCTCAAAAACATCAGTACAATGTTTGACTTAGTTAAGCAAAACGCACAAACAGAGCAATTCCAACAGTTACGAGATGGAGTGCGCAAACGACAAATACGGTTTTCCTATTTGGGCATTTTCTTTTTAATTTTTCTCATTTTTTTCATATTAGCAGAACGTTTTGCAAACCTACTCAAGAGTTTTATCTATTGAGCATTTATGCTTACCAGTTTATTGTTGGTTAAGGAATGCATTTCTACTAAGATTTAGTAACTTTCTAATATAGAAATTGATTACCTAAATGAACTTGGGAAGTTTCATGGTGATATTTGCAATTTATTCTTATAGAAAAGACTGCTTTCCAATTAAACATATATATTAAAGCCCACAAGCTATCTATAAAGACTATTTTCTGAAAATACTTTATTTTAATAAAAAAAATATTATATTTTCCCCACCCTGAACAAGACATCTCCACTTCTGTACTGATTTTACTGAGAGGTTTGCTCATTTTTCATTCACCCGGAACTTTTACACGACCAAAAATAAATAAGTTACTTTGTTAGTCCAACTAAAACTGAGATTGAGTCTCTGAAAATGAGATTAACACATCCAGATAATGCGGGAGAGAGTCTAATTACTCCAGTATATGCACACTTCTGCCTAGACCTAGAATGGACCTTACATCTTTCTGTACAAACCATTAACTGTAAATGTATATTAATACAGCCAAATTCCCAATTAAGATGCTCTCGATCACATTCATCTGTTACAGTTTAATGCATTGTGATTGAAAATCAGCCCCTCAAGACTATGTGTCCACTTGTGGTTGCTTAAAACATTTCCAGACTGCCGCTCTGCTCTAATAATAAAATGATTAATTATAAAACCACAGGCTCACCCGACAGAATCACCATTGAAGTAACTTGAAGACGGCGTCTGTTCAGTTAATTTGGCCACAGATCGGAGTAGCCCTGTAGTATCTCATCTGAAGTATTTTATCAAGTGAAAAATGTCATGCGATTGTGTGTCTTTACTCAACTAGAGTTACTCTGACTGAAGAAAAACATCGATATATCAAAAAAGATCATTATTATCATGTATAATGTAGCAGTAATAAGGATAATGACCTCTTTCAGTCTTACATTGAACAATGTTTGGGCTTTTTTTTTTTTAATATAATGATTGAAGTAGTTATCTGAATAATTTTTTGAATAGATAAATCAGATCTCTGCAGCTGGAGATGATGAAAAGATGAACGGATATGGATAAGTAGCTCAACACACAGGTCAACTTAAAGTAAGGATATCTTGTTGGCTTTTACCACAGGGTTGTAACATCTACTAAGTATTTCATGAGACACACTGACACTTTTTGAAAGGGAATTCATTGGAGCCAGGGCTGCTTTGGAGTTGGTGCCCAGCTGCCATTGATACTATAGCACTTCAAGGCACATTTGAATTAAATTCTCTTTCAACAGTACGTTGTTTTATCCATCATTTATACAGTTCATGGTTGGAATAGAGATTTCATGTTGGGGATTCAGTGGACTGCAGTTTGACGTGAATCTATCTTGTTATCTTATCAGCGCAACGACAGTATGAGCACTTTTGTGAATTTTCTGTCCTGTTCTAATATCCATACATTTAAAACATTGCTGTATGTATTTGAAGCATTACTTGGCCAGAAATGTGGGTTTTTTTGTTGTTTTTTTGGCTCATGTTTTGCAAGACATCAGTTTTTGGCACAATACCCACTTGTTGATATGCAGAGCTTTCAGTCAGCAGTAATGTCCGTCTTCTGTCTCCTAGTAGAAATAACTGTTTTTAAAATCTAACAAGACAACAATGGTCTTAAATGGATTTAATTAACTAATCTTTTTCTTTTCCAAAGTAGCGCTGACGTATCCTCACATTCTTTGGGTTGATTACAGAGCCTTTTTGTTGTGAATTTAAACCTCTTTCACCACTTTCCATGAAATGAACTTCAACTGAGCGTGTTGGGGTCCTGTTTAAATGAGCAGCTTGGTACATTTGATCAAATCTGAAGACAAATATTCACTTAAATGAGCTTCTCGTCACGTGTGCACTTTGCAGGATTTCAAGCACAAATCCTTCTCTTGTCGCTTTGAATGATTTCAGGGAGGGAACAGACGTGTTATTGTGCTGCGTTTAGCTTTCACCTGCTTCTCTGTACTGTCAGCTGTGGTTTGTGTTAGGTCCTGGCTGCTCCGAGCTTGTTTTGTCCTGTGCTCTTGTCTTGTTAATGTCATATGTGTAGTGGTGTTTACATGTTCTCACTGACAGAGCTCCTCTAGCTGCCTTATTACAATGCAATGTTACAGTGAATAAAACAAAAGAGATATAATTTTGTATCTTATATAATCATGATTCATTTTTGGTGAGCATTTCATGTTGTAAGAACAAACTGAATAACGAATATTTAACTTGGGAGCTTTTGAGAAGCAGTAAATCGTTAAAACGAGTTCTTACCTCGATCGACTGCTTATGCAGAGACGATGTGGTGACTCAAGCTGAAGTGTAGGGTGAGGCTGGTTGTTTTTCTGCCTCTTAGTTTCTTGAAAGACACAGCAGTTTTAAGTTTTGTTTTTTTTTTATCTAATGCACGGCCGTTTTGTTCTCTAACTCCAGACAATCTCATTGGTTTTGGAATAGACCTTCCACAGCATCCCTGCACTTTCCTGTTGAAATATGATGAGTCAGACTTGGCACTGAAAAACACTAAGTTAAGTTTTACTTATCTGTGGTGTGCAGGGATATAAAATACCAACATCTTATTCTGGTTTCTGGGCTGGATCATTTGTAGACGCCCTTGAAAAGCTCTCTGCCGTTTGCAGCATCAACACAATTGGTGAGTACGGCATCAGGGCAAAGACTATAATAGTTTAAATGTCAGAGAAGTCTTTGGACTACATTTTTCTGTCTTATGAGATCGTAAGAACGTATGTAACAAGTTTTGAATTCTTATTTTATTTAGAGTGGGGAGTTGGGACTAATATTGGTATTGATGCACTCTTGTGGAATTTACCCAAAAGTTTTTCTGGCTTAGTCGGACACTATGACTAAGATCTGACCATGTTAATGGTGTCGTAGAAAATTTAGAGTACCCTAGAAATAATTCACATGGCGGTCCAAATAACGTTGATCTTCCATTAAATAGTCTAACCTCTTTGTATTTCTGGCTTCGTTTCTGGACTTTTAATCTCACTCAACAGCTGTTACATAATAGTACCCCTTGAAGAGAGAAGTCATTTGGCGCACCAGTGTGGTGCAGCTGGAAAAATAAACAGAAAAAATCTCAAACAGATGTTGCCATCTCCTGCTGCTCGACTTGCCTGGAAGTGTCTGCTCGCATTCTGCCGCTGCTACATGAAAAACACGAGCACTTAGATCAGCCCATGCTGCCGACTTCTCAGTGTGGCCTTTTGTACCTCTCTGCGGCTCCCCGAACCAGTGAAGTTGCTCTTGGTAAACTTGTCAAAGAGATTTAAATCCTCGGCAAACATCTACGTCCCCTCAGCCGGCTCCTGTAAACAGAGGAGGAGCAGCTCACCTCTCAGGTCTTCACCTCGTCATAAAGTGCAGAATAAGGTGCAATTTGTATAGCTGTGAGTGCACTTGCATTCATTAGATGTGAGCGAGCTGGTGTCTATGTATGAACTTCAGATCCAAGCTCAGGTGGTAAATGTAGAGAAGCACATTGTAAACCACTCGCGTATCAAAGGTTTTCTTTTTGGTATCAGTAATCAAAATGGGCGTCAGGGTAGTGCACTGAAAGGTACTCTGAGCTCCTGTTTTTACTCTAAGCAGCTCTGCTCACCTCTGATTGTTTACGTCACAATTTAACAGTTGGAACAAAAAAAATCCTGTTCACTGATGCTTGATGGGATTGGCTGACCCATATTTGCTCGCTCCACTCTGACGAACAGTTCACACTGAGTGTAGCAGGAATCCATCCCATATGGTTTGACTGTGTAATGCTACCGCAAGGCGTAAATCTGCATGCAAGTGTACAAATACACTGCAAAGTGCAGAACCATGAGCTAGATTTCTAGCAGTGGCTTTTGTCCATTAAATCCCAACTGCTGCAGGGACCCAGAGATGTTTGAGTGGGTCAGTAATGGCTGAAGTTTGGGAGGAAAAAGAAGCAGCATTTCCAAGAGATTTTGATTTGAGCTTTTGATCAAATCAATCACTTTCTGGTCCATATCCCATTATTCAGACTGTAGCCTATGGATGAGGATGTGAGTAAAAAGGTGGACATGATAGTTGTTTGGACAAAGGGGGGCTTAATATTAAAGTGTCAGAGGGGAGAACTGAAATTACCACCGGGCACGAGCATCTGAAAGCTGAGTCAAGTGTCTGTACCATGTTCCAACCAAGAGACACTCACTGGCACTGCCATGTGCCAAACACCCACAACCCCCCACATAACACAAACACAATCTAACCGCAAAGGCCACAAGTTATAAATAGCAAACAAATAGGACACAGTAGACTTGTGTTTTGCTCCCTGGTTTGTTTATCTTATTCAATATAATAACTAAGAGAAAATCCTCAACAGCTTAGGATTGGCTTTGGGTTTGCTTTGCATTTTTGTCTCATTTGATTTCCTGTCTGGAGAAACCAAATGCTTGTTTATTTGCTTTTGGTTATTAAGGTTATAAAGTGTGGAAGGAAATCCTGAAAGTTTTTTTGTTTTTTTAAATTTATCAGTTGTCTCAGGCTTCAGCATATACTTTGTTTTGTGGTTTTTGTGTTGGTCTTTTAGGAGGCTGCTGAAAACCAGGAATAGGTTTTGGTTTATCTCGAAGCACATGTTGATTCTTCCTCCCATTCTCTGCTAAGACTCCATTAAAGTGAGATAAAGATCGTGGGACATTTTTGTAATGTGAAATCAAGACTGGACTGCGGCCTGACCTGACCTGACGAACTGGAAGGTTTTTAGAGAAATTACATCCCCAGAGCCTAAACTGGTCAATTGTGGAGCTTTAGTTTGGGTTAAGGACCTGCATCTGTTCCTCTTTTTAATGCCTAATATTTCTGTTATTCTCTGACTTCTAACCTGATGTGAAAGTCCTTTTTTTTTTTTTAACACTTTCTTTTGTTTTTATTAATTTATCTGCATGGTTTATTTCCCAGTTTGGGACGAATAAAGTACTTCTATTTAAAACGTGGTGTATTATTGATTCTTCGGTCAGAGACAGCAGCCTGTGACTTGTACATCACTTAATCCCCCAACTGCAAGTTGAGACTCCAAAATCTGTTCTCCAGTGTGCCATTTGTTTGATTTTCTGTACACTTTGAGAGACCACAATTGGCAAGTTCGGGTGTAGGTGTTTTTAAGTATTGATCATGTTCAGAAACACTGCAGCTTAAGAAACGTTTTGTTTAAAGGTTACACCCCACTGTTTCCTTCTTGAATGCTGACAAAGGCAGATGAAGGGCAAGCCTCTCATTTGTGGGAGTTAAATGTCAAATGTTTTACTGTTTTTAATGGTTTTATTGTTCCACCCGATTGAGAATCCTGTAAGGATGGAATCAGGTGTACATTTAATGGTCAGGCCCATTGATACTCTTGAGTTCATTTGCTGTAAACCTCTCAGAATCTGATAGAGCAGCATGATTAAGTTACTTATGTTCGTTACCCTGATTTGTTATCATCCAGTAGGTATATAAACAGCAACCTGCCGAGCTAAGGCATGCTTTTTATAGTCAGAAATACATTTGTTTAGACGTGAGCAGATGTATATCTTCCCATCTTGGTGCAAGCTGAGATTTGTACTTTTTTTTTCTTTTCTGCCCTTCAGAAATGCAAATGTGGTGAAAATTTAAACAGCTGAAGTGTCTTCTTGAACTTTTGTGTCAGACTTGTTGTGTCTTGTTTATTTTTTTTCTAAGAGGTTTCGTAACTTCGTCCTTACGTCATGCTTGAAAGAAAAAAAGAATTCATGGCCTTGTTGCTGTCTTCAAAAGTAAAAAAGGGACTACATGTTTCATATCTTCTGATAGCCTCAGGCTGAAGGATGATCACTGAGTTATTGTATGATTTTTCTGGGCTTGTCTTAGCTTAACTGTCTTCTTTCCAGCATTGCTATTTCAGTAGAGTGCTACAGTGTTGGGTATTTCCAGCCTTTTTCACTGCCAATACCCCCTTCCTCCCCATTTTAAATCATGGTATCATGGTGGTCACACGTGGCTGTGCACAGTTGCAGTTTGTTGGGCTTCGCGTCGTCAGTCTAACATGTTCTAACAAAACGTTCCTATTTCCACAGAGGCCACGCAGAGGACCCTCGCTTAAAACGGCGCCTGCACGCAAACACACACCTACAGAGCCATGGGGGAGTATTACCAGATATTAGGAGTCCAGAAAAATGCAACGCAAGAGGACATCAAAAAAGCGTAAGTGCCCTTGAGTGTTTTATGCTCCATTTTCTCCTGGCATTACTGTTAAACGCCGGCCACTCGTGGGGTGTAATAAGTTAATAATATCCCCCCAGAGCTGTATAAACTGACACAAGGAGAGGGAGAATGCAGTGCAGAAAGTTTCCACTCCTCTTCCTGTAACCTTTCTGCTGTCAAATGCCTTCCCCCTTCACTCACCCACTATTACTCGCAGTCACCTAGTGAACGAGGGAGAGGGGGCTCTAGCTATTAACTTTTCCTCCTCACTGGTTTCTCATGAACGGGCTTTGTTTTGATAAGGAAAGTGATGACTCAAGGACAGAAATTAGCCCGTTAGAAAATTTAGGTGTTCAAGCGGACATTAAAAGTTATTTTGGGTGAAGCAGTGCATCACAAATGAAGTAAAAACACCAGGCATCAGAAACCACAGAGCAGCACTGATTGTTGCTGATTAGATTAATCCAACCATGAAAGCTCTGAGTCTGCTGTACCTGACCGTAAAGTCACCGCAACCCTGTGACCCCAGCTCGTTCTCACTGGTTTACCGTTAAATTTAGAATAAACCCGAATCTCGCGCTCTGGAAAATTTGACACCTTCGGTGATCCCTGAACTTTTCATCAGGCAAAGTTTATGTAATTTTCTTGTTGGCTTATGAGTGAATGCCTGCTTAATAATGTCAGGATTTAGCAGAGGATGGAGCCTCTCAAAACTGCTGGATCATGTAGAGACTCTTTGTCTTGTTTGTTGATTAGATTTAAAGGACATTAAATTACAGCCAGGAGGTCAAGTGATAATACTAACCTCAGTGATGTTCAGCATGAACATAGATTGCTCAGATAGTCTGCTCTCACATCTAACGAGAACTAACAGGCCTCTGACTACAAAGACCGGTATGTTGGTCGGTTATCAGCCACACATCATTGTTCATCTCATTCTGGCCGTCTGACCTATGGCCAGGCTTTAGGTGGCAAGATAATGTCAGACTGTAACATTGGTGTCAACTACAAAGACCGTTTGTTGGTCCGTAAGGGAGTGAATCCCTGGATTGTGTGAAGCCTTTCTTTCTTGCTGATTTTCAGTCCCTTGTCTTGTCCACAGCTTCTATGTCTGCTGCCGGGCAGAAACAAACAGCTGATGCAGCGTAAGCCGCTGTGCGAGGGCTGCGCTGCTTGTCAATGCAGTTCAGGCAGTCTTTGTTATTTCTGCCTGGGTGTGGAGAAGGACGGCGCGTATAGAATTGCAGCAGTGTGCATGTGTTTGGTGATGTCATGGCTGTCACCCTAAAAAAAGACGTATATGTAATAAGTTTTACGTATGGACGCGTTTTCGTCCTCTAACCTCTGTATAAGTTCTCAGTTGTTTGTAAGCTTTTGTCTATTTTTGCTGTGTGTGTGTGCTGTAACTATAAAGTATTTGTTTTAGTTACAGAAAACTGGCATTAAAATGGCATCCAGACAAGAACCCAGACAACAAGGAGGAGGCAGAGAAAAAGTTCAAAGAGCTGTCCGAGGCCTATGAGGTGCTCTCAGATGGTAAGATTTCACTTTGGGTCATGTGACGTAAAGACATGCATCATTCGATGAAACTGTCAAACAATGGTACAGCATTTTTAAAAGTTATAACGCTCAGAGTTGCAACACTAAGTCTCCTCTGTTTTGTCTGTATGAATGACCCAAAGGGGAACAACAGCGGCTTAATGAGAACATCTTTTTTACGCCGACATGTTAGTCCGACCAAAATCAGACGCCCGGTAATACAGCTGGGGATCAAACCACTTCTGCATGTACACGCTCAACTAGGCGCAAATGAGCCGAGGCTCTCAGTACATGCTCCACAGGTCCATCTTAGGGCATCTCTGTATAAAAACAGCAAAGTGTATAATAACACAGCCGGATTCCCAGTAAAGCATTCATTCACAGTCCATTAAGACTTCCTGTCAACTCGAGGTCACTAAAGCATTTCCAGGCTGCCGCTCTGCTCTGATAAAATCCTGATTTTTGTAACCACAGCATCATCTGACAAACTCGCCATTCAAGTAACTCAAACAACGTCTGTGCAGAGAATTCAGCTATTCTATACTCCACACGTAGGATGAACTCCCACAGTTGGAGGCCGCAGAAGGCCTCGATTGTTTTCTGACGTCGTCCACAGCGTCAAGGTGTCAGACACACATTAAATAAGTGTGTGATTAAAAGTTCTGTTTGTTAACGTTCCAGTTTGATGGAGCTGATTTGTCCTCCTTCCACCATCTTCCTCGGAATAAACAGTTCTCACACACATTTGGTTGGACTACATGGAGGAGGCATAGACTCTCAAAGCAGTACTTCTAGTTACTCGAGTGGCTGAAACTAATAGCATAGATACGATGGACCGTCAGGAATTCAAAAACGAGGGTTAGAGAAAACAGAGGAAGCCTGTGACGCCTAATCGGCTGTCTTTTTCTACCACTCACTGAGTCACAAGGTGCAGATGTTGTAGGTGTTTACGTTCTTTAGTTTCAGGCTTATTTAACTGGAACTTGTGTTTTCACACTTTGTTTTGGTTTTAATTTCACTTTGTCTCATGTGGCGAGACGACTTTTGAACTCCAGTTGGCTTGAATTGGACTATATTGTTTAAGTGCCTTGAGAAGACATTTCTTGTAATTTGGTGCTATGAATTTTAGTTAAAGTATAACTTTGTCCTGGCTGAAGTTGTCACGGCATCGCAGATGATAAAGATAAAGCTTTTTCAAAGTGGAAAATGAAGTTCAGAATCGAGTTTGCTTTGAATGACACAATTATCCAATGGTTTTGTCTGTTTTCTTAAAGTGAGCCTTACTTAAGAAAAAACCAGGTTGGATTGAGTTTTTGCTTGATATGGCAGTCATGATGAGATGTTTTGCTTTTTCATCAGACAAAAATTTGATCTGAAGGTTTATGTAATCGACCTTTTGGTCGTTTGCTTTTAGTTCTGTGATAATTAAAAGAAAATGTGAGACCAAATGCAGTTTCACACTCTGAGAACTTTTATAATCTGAATTTCGTTTTATAACCCAAGTGCGAGGAAAGTTATGACCCTGTTTTGTTTTGCCAGTTAATCTTATCTCAAATTCTTTTCCGTCTGTCCCAGAAAACAAGAGGAATATTTACGACCGGTACGGCAAAGAAGGCCTCTCAGGAGGAGGAGGAGGGGGAGGTACGGAGAGGATTTTCCAAATGGCAGAATATATGTTTGTGTCATGGATGTCACTGATAAGATTTAAGCTGATATTAGCAGATATTAACATGGAAATGACACATTATGATAAGGATGAAAAATAACATTTGATTTTTAACCATGTTTAATTCAAGTGGAAAGTGCTTCCATTTTTTTGTGTTTGAATGGTTTTATTTTGACTTGCAATGATGGCTGTGTTTGCCATGAGGTCTCTTGATTAAAGAAAGCTTTATTTTTCTTGAATGTTTCACAGGAGGCCACTATGATCACTTTGGCGGCAGCAGCTTCACATTCCGAAATCCTGAGGACGTTTTCAGGGAATTCTTCGGAGGCAGAGATCCATTTGCAGATTTTTTTGGTACGTCCTGTCCGTTCCCTCACAGCCACTAATGGAGTCTTTATAGATGCATGAAACAGAGGGGGAGTCACACGAGTGGACGGGGGTATGCAGTAGCTATTATTAACCTGTAAATTTTATCTGGTCAAAAATATACACCGGTGGCCTGGAAAATCTCAACGGAGAGAGAGAAAAAGCAGCAGGTTTATGTTTGTATGCAGAGAGTTTTCCACTTCCTAATTAATTTGCTCATTAGCCAGCAGGTCCTGTGGTGTGAAAATATGGTGGATGGGGCGTTCGACCCAGGCAAAAAAAACCCAGTGTTAATCCCTCACTACGCCGTGATGTGCATCTGCAATACACTCCGCACTGTTCAGCTCGAGAGGTCGTCTGCCACTAAATGTCACACACTGGAAAACACTGAATGTCTCTGCAGGGTGTCGACTTCAGCTTCATTATGTGCCCAGATTCCATTTAATGGGCTCTAAACCTTTAGCTGTGTTTACATAATCCTTTGCATAAATGTAAACGCAATTGTCTAATTACAGAAAAGCAAAAGATCCTTCAGCTACGGTGCAAGACTGATGTATGAAAAGATCAAGTAAAAACCAAAGATGAGGAAAAATTGAATAGATACAAATAATTACAAATGGAGAACAAAGCGAGCTCCATTTACTAGGGGAGCTGAGGGGTTTCTGTGGTGATTGATTCATTTAAATCTGTATTTTTTCATACATACATAAACTCTGAATTACCTTTGTCGTTGCTCCTCATTGTTGACAGTTGTGGCTAAATAATTCAGATTGATTTTAAAAGAGTTGCTGTAAACATTTAGAGATTCTCATCTGCTTACTTTGTTCTGTACTGTGTTGGTGGGGGTAAGTAGGGTAATGCAGTGTTGGTCAGTGTCTTTTGGCACTAAACAGTTAATTGTTAGTAATTGTAGTAAGTATTATACAGTGATAGGCTGTTGGTGATTGTTCCGGGGCGTCTGGGTTCAGTGAGAGGCTGATTGGGAGGCATGTGCAGTTCACCTCACGTAGCTCTAAATAAGGAGTTTGGACGCAGGCACAGGATGGATTTAAGCGTCTACATCACTCAACTGGAATGCTTTCAAAAATAGCTTCCATATTAAAACAAAAACAGATATAATAACGCCAAGTGTGCACTGTGGGTCACAGCACATGTAATATGTGTTGTGATTCAAGCTCTCAACTGTTGATTGCTTTTGTAAATTTCCTTCACCGCGCTGACGTGCTATTGTCATGTGTTGCTATAAGATAAGCTGGCGGAACACAGCTGTTGCTGTTTACACTCCTCAATAAACAGTGACCATAAAAAAACATGCTAATCATAAAGCTGTCCACAGCACCATGCTGAAGAGTACAGATCAAATTCTATTTTCACTCAAGATAATCTTTATTATGCTTGACTTATTGGCATACAGCTGGGTATATCGAGTTCATTTCAGCGTTTAGGCGTATTCCCTTCAAGATCCATTTTGGTTTTCTCAATCCTCCTTAAGATGGCAGCCAGAGACATCGGTCCAGATATGCTTTAAAGTCCCATCCAGCTTCCAGCCATGGCTGTTAAGCAGCTTGTCTCAGTGAGCAGCAGCAGCTGGTCCTGTGGATCTGTCACTCAGTCACATCAGAGTGTCCAGCAGGGCGAGGGGAGGGGGCAAAGTTGGCCCAACATGCTGTTGAGACAAATACACACAGCGGCAACGTCCCAGCCGTCTGCCAACAACAGCACTCTTATTTTCAAATGAACGTGAAGAAAAAGGAGATGTCAGCTGACTCTTCTCTGAACTCGTCCAATGTTGGACATAAAACAGAAATTTGACTAAAATCCATCAGCTTCTTTAACTCAATTTGTAGCAGTTTCACCAGTTTTTCTACATGATGGAATCACTGGAATTGTCTTTAGAATTATAAATAAATATAAAAAATAGTCTTTGTTCTTAAATCTGAAGACTTGACCGGTCTGTGAAAGATTTGTCTGACCACATCTGCATGAGTGACCCCCTTTAATAATGCCTCACAACTCAAGAATTGAACCACAGTCCAAGAGTTTAAACAACATTCCTCACCAGCTTCTTGTACAGCTCTGTTCGAGCTCATCTCCCTGTCCTTTAAGGTTGTCTTCTTAGCAAATGGACAGTAACACAATAACAACTCTGTTCAGGGGAGACTTTTATTTTAAGCTTTCTGTTCAAAGCTTTCTTGCTGCAGCCTCGGTACATTCAAGGTTGAAGGAGGAGTCTCCTTTCAGTGAATGGTGCCAGTATCCAGCCTTGTCCTGCTGGACTGACCCAGATTGGCTGAACACAATTAGTAGCAGGTCCACGGGGCTTTAGGATGAGAACTGGTGCGTGGCACTCTTGTCAGTTTTTACGGATAAGAGTGTTCCAAAAATGAACAAGTGCTGTGTCATTCTTCACTGCTTTTTCCTAATCAGGCACTTTAGTTTTTAGAAGCTGCAAATGTTTTCTGAAAATAAAAAAGCTAAATAAAGAAGCCCAACAACAGATGAGGACCATGAATCATTCAGAAGCTAAAGCACTAGATAGATGGATATTTCCTATTACAAGGAGCGAAGACCAACATTTCAGATTTCTCCTCTTATACATATTTGATGCATTGATCACGCGTCATGGTCTTGCATAAGTGCGTTTGTCATTCACACACGACTTTGATTTCTTCACAGCTGATGACCCGTTCGATGATTTCTTCGGCAGCGGTCGCAGCCGTCAGAGAGGTGCAAGCAGGAGCAGGATGGGTGGTTCCCTTTTTGGTTTCGGTAGCTTTCCAGCCTTTGGGCCCGGCTTCTCAGGGTTTGATTCAGGTGGGCACCTCCCAACAATGAATTTTGAGATTGAATCATCATTGATCTATAAGGAATTAAATGGTTTATGCGACTGTCGTATTGTTGTGGAGCGACTCTTATTTAACCTGCAGTCGGTGGTGATGTTGGGGGGGGGGACGGACTCTGAAAACGACCGGTTTAAGCTTACATGCTAATGGTGCATCGACAAGATAAAGATGCAAAAGATCTGCGCCATCAAACGCTTTCTGTGTGGACCTGTCATGCAAATGACATCCAGTACAAACTGTTCCCGGTAAAGCTAGCATGTCGCAAGTTTACAGAGGCTATTCACTGTTATTTTTGTAAAGCATCCTGTAGAGTATTTATGATACATTTAGTATCGATAATGATCATAGCATTCCATCGCTTAAGACCATAATTGCAAAATGTACAGGTGCTTTGATGAGGATGTGTCGTAAGTAGAAAAAAAAGTTGAATAATTCCCCTGTGATTTTGAAAAGTGTTTTCTTCTTTTTTTCTTTCTTGAAATGTACATCCCAGATGTTTGGTGGAAATTGGGAAGAATTCCCTTTTTTCCACCCTTTTTAAGCAAGATTTTTTAATTGATGAATGAATTTTCCCCAAATGTTTGCTCTTTAGGTTTTAACTCATTTGGAGACATGGGTGGAGGAGGGTTCACCTCCTTCTCTTCTTCTTCGTTTGGTGGTGGCGGCGGCGGAGGAGGAGGAGGAGGAGGGATGGGTAACTTCAAATCGGTGTCCACCTCCACTAAGATCGTAAACGGCAGAAAAATTACCACGAAACGGTACCTGAATGTTCATGAATCTGCTTTAAAAAACGTTTCTAATCGCTGTTTCTCCCCCGGTTTCTAAAGAGCCTTTTGTCTGTGTCTGCACGTGAACAGGATTGTGGAGAATGGCCAGGAGCGGGTAGAGGTGGTGGAGGATGGTCAGTTAAAATCTCTAACAGTTAATGGTAAGGAGCAGCTACTAAGACTGGATAACAAGTAATTATGTCGCCACAATATTTGACCAACACACAGTTTTTCTCATCTGGAAAAACTCCTGCAGTCGGTCTCTCCTCTCTCTGTCCTCCTGCATCTCATTCCCAAAGAACATTTTTCTCATTTTAGCTTAACAGCCAGGGAGGCGAGAGACATTTTCTCAGTATTTGTATATTTGTATTTATTCTCTTTATTTGGAGGGGACCAGCTTGCTGGGGTTAGTTTTTTGTTTTCTACAATGATTAAATTGTACTTTTCTGCAATATGTGCACAAAGTGCTGTACATTTTTTTTCAATTTGGGGTGTATATTGTCTTGTCGTGTTGTTGCAGGAAACGAGATGCTGTACATTTGACTTAACGCATGTCATTTTTGCTCTTTTCATTTGACCAGTTTAACAAGTGAATGAGAAGCTTAACCAACCTCACCCTAATGTGTTTAACATGAATTTCACCCTGCTAACCTGTTGGCTATTGTTCATGCGAGTGTAATAAGAATGGCATAGATTATTAATAAATTAATTATAACACTTTGAATTTTTTCTTTTACATTTGTTTGTTTGGGAAAAGAAAAAAAGCCACAGTGTGTTTGATTTGTTTGTGCATGATTGCTGTTCGAAGGAGGCCGTGGTATGGTTTCACTTTAACTATGCCAGCAGCTCAGACTGTGAATCTGATCCACAAAACTTTACTGTGTTGATGGACACACGCTTTTTTTTGTTCTTTCAAAGAGCTCAGATTTGATCAATAAAGTCTAGTTTGTGGAAGTTCACGGAAAATACCACTGCAGTCACCTGGTGTCTGTGTGTTTCTTTTTTGCTTGAGTGCCTTTGAATCATCTCACTGCTCATGGACATGTGTGTGCTGTCTGTTTGTGCCTGATCACAATTAAAAAATCTGCTTTCCACAACTGCAATAAATGGAAACCACACCGGCTGGTTCTTTTTGTACACTCACTCTCCATCATACAGTGCATCGTGTGCAGTATCTTAACACACTAATGTCTCAGTGACTCACATTAGGGCTTGGTCCACTGCCTTACAGCACAGTATACCAGAAGAGTGTGTGTGTGTGTTCTCTCTCACAAGAAGTAATCTTTGTCATTATTAATTTTTCAAGATGAGAGAACTCTTGGTTCACAGTAAAGACACGCCTGTCTTCATACCTTCTTTCAAACCCCCGAGGTCTTTTTTTTTTTTTTTTTCTCTCTCTCTCTCTCTCTCTCTCTGTGGTTGGTATGTGTGACCTTTACAAACCAGGTAAAAATGAATCCACGCCCATTTTGAGGATCCTTCTGCCCTTACCTGTACTTTCTCTCTCATCACCACTCCCATGGGCAGACTTTGTTATATAAGTGCTTACACTGCACGGTTCAGTCCGTTTAACATGTCATTGTATGTTTAAGCACAGATAACACATGATTATATTTGGAGACATTTCTTAAATCTGGGTTTTTTTTTTTGCATGTTGCACCCAACGCGGTGCCAATTCTGGGTTAAGTTGGGTTGAGGCTGTGATTACAGCTGACCCAGAGGAGAAAAATAAGGGTTTCTAGAGGAATGTGCTCAAGGCTAGTTTATTTACACAAGCCCCAGTGCATGTTTGTGTGAGACGCTTCAGGAGAGTGGAACTGATTAGAAAGAGCAGGGTGAGGCCATTAGTGAGTCAAGCTAAAACATTGAGGCTTCACCATCACTGACCCTGTTTTTTTTTTTTTTTTTACTAAGTGTGACAGCTATAAATATAAGTGTTTGAAGTGGACATGTTCGGCGGTTTGAAGGCCGCCCGCCCCTTGTGTTTAGCTCGTTTGTCTTTCAAATTTTCAAACGAGTTCCTCTTGAGGCAACTAATGCGCTTGCGCAGTCCTGTTGCTAGGTGACACTTCAGCTCTGCGCCTGTCTTACTTACAAAGCCTGAATATGGTCTCTTCCTTCAGTGTGTGTTTGTGTTTGAATGTGAAAAGTGAGATGGATGTCAGTGTCTTTTTTCTCTTTCGTATTTCAGTTTAATTGAATTCAATCACAATACAATTTTATACAAAATGACGGTCACACAAAAGAATGGTAATAAGGTGTAGGAGTGTAGTTATAGTGCTATAGCGCCCTCTTCTGGACACTGGGGTCATTGACGTTAGTTTGATTTGGTCTGAAAAACCTTATATAGCCTATGTTTGACATATACGTCACTATATGGCTGTAGATCAGTACAAATATTAGGACTGTAATTCTGCAATGTTTTCAGTAACTATTACTTGAGCCCTTGTTCGAAATTTGCACCAATTTATGTATAAAGCTATGCCGAATTGTACTAAAAACTATCACTAAATGACTCAGAAACGTTGGAAAACACAAAAACTGGATTAATTTGAAGAGAAGTCTGTTGCCGTGGGCAGCATCTTCAGCGTTCATTCACATTGGACGTTGGAGACGATCTTATCAGGAGGTAAAGTTCACAGTAAATCTTTTTAAAAAGTACATGTAACCATGTTTGGTGTTCAGATTAACCAAGTTATGGATTTTTTTATATAGCTTTTGTACATATTCAGACCCTTAAAATGAAGAACCCTCTCTGCATATTCACTGTTTAATTTTGCAGTTTAAAGCAGCCCAGCTATTCAGGAATAGGTTACTTCACAGATTACGTCATTTGAATCATTATTTTATGCCTATTACCACCAAAAATGTGTGAAAGGTATAGAAAGAATACAGTAAATTTAGAAAAATCAACATTATTAGATATCCCTGACTAACAAAAGAAGAATTTCTTCTTTTCTCCAAACTTTAGAGTGTGAGGGTGGACTTTCATGTGGCCACTAGATGACACTGTTGTATACAAAAGCATAACACAAATGGGATAAAAGATCATTTCTGGGAGAACAATCGCAGAATCTGGGGCAATTATTGGATTAAATTGAGTGATATGGCCATGTAGACATTTAAAAAAAAAAAAAAAAAAAACCGGACGACTGAAAAGTAACTACTCAATAAATGTGCATTTTTAAATGTGACTAAATGTTTTTGTCAATTATTTGGTAAATTTGTCACATCCTTCAGCCAGGGAGGAAGTTGATCTTTGAAATAAACTTTGGCTTCTTCCCCTCTGACCATCTGTTCCAATATGACACAGTGGAGTGATTTATTGTCAGTTTCCTCAGGTTATGATCGATGGCTTCCTGCTGGCTAAAAGAAACGTCCAGTTTTAACACCCCCCACCACCACCACTCTGGAAAACCCTGCGTGCTTGACAGCTTAGCACGAAACCACGACCGGGCCCTGAGCCTCAGGCCACTTTATGAATGATGGGAAAGATAAGCTGCCAGTTTCTCTTTGGCTGTGTCTGAACAAGGACTATCTGCCTGTGTTCAGCAGTAAAGTCACATAAGCAAGACACCAGACATCTTGAACCCGGGGAAGATGGACTGTTGAAAATAATCTGGTTGTAGTTGTCATGTGGGGTTAGCCTCCTTCTAAGCAATGATTTATTTCAGGCATCCTCAGTGGTTAACTGAAGCTCCAGCCTGCTACATTTGTCCGTCACAAATAGATTTTATGTCTCTTTGTGTTGAGGTGCGCGCTGTTGCCTGTATTTCAGTCTAGACAGTGTGCGTCAACACAACCGCGCTGCATTGTTTAGCCTGGAGACAAATGACAGGCGCTCTCAAGACAATAGCTGCAAATGAAAGCATTTAGGAGCTCAACTGTGCTCTCTGTGCTTTTGAAATTAGGTCCTTAATTCATAAAATAATAGACGCACTTTTATAAGCATTAAAAAAATCTCATTATCATGACTGCTCGTTGATATCATCTTTGTTTAAATGAATTAACTGTTCATGGATTATGCAACTTGATAGCAGAAGGAGTCTTATCACCAAGGTAACCGGACTCTTAATAGATGCAAATATTGATCCTTGGGGGTAAAGGAGGCTGGAATAAAGCACTCAACCTTGAAGTCACAAGCTTTTTGACTTAATCCAGCCATCTAACTTCACCTGATAGGATCACAAAACGAATGCAGGTTTGGATTACTTTTCTTTTTTTCTTTTAGTTGCAGCCTAGAGAGGAAAGCCACCAATTGTCTTGTTGTCCGGTGGCCCACTGAGAGCTGGTGTCTCCTTGCAGGGTCAACATTGTATTTTTAAATGTAGTTTCAGTTTAACAAGCTGGTTTGTAAACTCTGAAAATAAAGAAATTCAAGTCTCTGGCAACAACCGCATAAATCACCATAGAGTTGAGGTATTTTAGCGAGACAACAAGAAAATAACCACATTCTGTATTACTACTCTGCCAGTTTCAGCCTTTACCCAATGGAAAAGCATTTGTGACAAAGAAATTGGACCTGGGTCAAAGTGGATGACCTGCAGTAATAAGAATCCTATTCAAAGAGAATTGAAATCCAGCTATGTCTTTGTCTTGGGTAAGGCCTGAGCCTGAGATTAGGGAATTGTCTTTGATTGTCGCAAAACCCTTGAGCTCCACTTCCACAAATCCCTCTGAAGTATATAGAGATGGTTACTGAATTTCAAGCACAGAATTTAGATGTGTTTTTTTCCAAAAATAAAATGCAAATCAACTAATATGTATAAAATCAAGATATTTTGTCCAAAGTCTCCGAACAACAACAAAACGTCCTTCCTATAGTGAAATAGAAAATATAAATTCTGACCTGACCTACACAGTTTTGGCTCACTTCACTGTGTAGTTGCAGAGCCTTCGTCGCTGTCAATCTCTAAATGTTTCTTGTCACCATCCAGAAGCTTCTTGCTCTCATCTGCTGGTATATGCTGTCTGTCTTACACTGCTGAGTGTTAGGAAAGCTTTTTACAATGGCAGCTTTCAGTTCTTTTCAAAGGTTATCATTTGGATTCGAGTCAGGACTGTTGACCTTTTAAAAAAGTAAACCTTTTACTTTTCAGCCATTCTTATGTGCTGCTGAATTGAGATGGTCAGATGAAGCCTCTTGGAACAGTGAAGCTTTACAATCCTAGTTGTTATATAACATCTAAACAATTTGTCATGACCTCAAACTTGTTTTAGTATTTGTGTTGCCATCCCTATTTTCTCTTTGCCATTTTGTTTGTTCAAAGCTACAAATTAAATAAAAGATCACATATAACATCTTACTGTATTAGTTAAAAGCAGTTAAAGACATCCTCACACTGCCAGATATCTTGTTATTGCATCTTGCTCCATCTCATCATCTGTCAAACAACCCACACATAGGGCTACAATCCCTTTTACACTGAATGATAGACTTAAATATATCCACGCTAACATATCCTTCCGACTTTATTTCAGCTTGTTATATATACCTTTTCCCTCACTTTTATACATATGCACCCATCTTCCTGAACATTTTCCAATGCTATGAAACTTATGCACTTTAATAACACATTACTTTAAATGAAATGGGCAAAAATCAGCAGTTTAGGTAAATTACAAGATGAATCAATGCTGTTTCTGTTTTGGGAGCAAGAAATAATTTGTCATTGATCACATGATGTTTGGGAGGATGATACAAGCCTCAAATTGGGAATGAACCTGCAAATTAACCTTCTTGAAGATACATGATTTAGAGCCTCAGGTGATGTGTCCCATACTACTATTGGATGTGTATTTCAGGTTGTTGTTCTGTTACAAGACTTTCACCTTAGACATAGTTTTCTGACACTTGGCCACACATTTTGCTCTAAAATGCACTGTTTATCCTCTGATTGCATCATTTATTTTAATAGATTCAATACCTTTTGTATCAAAGGGAGCAAAGCAGCCCTGCAGCATGACAGAACCGCCACCATATTTTACTATTTGCTGGGTTTTCTTTTCCTCAAGGGCTTCATTTGTTGCCTAAGAATACAATGCTCTACAATCCCAAAGAGCTCTACTTTATCCCATAAAGAGTGTGACATATCTGTAAACATTTTATTTAACATTAGTCCTGCCTTTATGTGTTTATGCATTTGGCAGATGCTTTTATCCAAAGCAACTTACAAATGAGGACATAACATTAGCGCTAACGTCAAAGCTAACAATTTATATGCCTTTCTTTCAACAGACTAGTTCAGATGGCTTCAGCAACTTTTCATAGATGCTGGATTGTGTTTTTACCACAGTTTTTGCTTAGCACCATTTTGTGGAAGCCTCTTAACAACTTAAGTCTGCAAAACTTAATTGACATTACTAAGTGTATAAACCGGGATTTCAAAATCTTTTGCAACTTTTATGTCTCACTACTGTGAGAAAGAAACCGGAATCAGTCAACCTCTTTTTAATGCAGTAAAACTGTCATTCATTGGTTAATTCAGGGCACATTAACTATAAAATTCAAGCGGATTTAAGTCTCATTTGTTTTTTAAAATTTTGTTTTGATAATAAATATTTTTTTAAACACACTATCAATATAGTTAGTGATCAATAATTCAGGTAGCTAATCATTTGGACCAGAGCTGTACATCTAACTCTTATAAATCAAAGAGAAAACAAGGGATTCAATCATTGATTTAAGTGTGATGTAAATGCTGAAACGCTCACATAGGTATGATTTGCACTGACATCAGTAAATGTCTCTGATGAATTGTGTTGTGTTTAAGTCCAGACTATCACACATTGTTTAGGGGATTTTTGAAATGCTCTTGCAGATCCTCCTCTAAATGGGACCAGTTTCAACACAGCGAGCATCTGGCCTCCTTTCTTCTCCTCTCTGCTGCCTTAATTACACAACACAATGGCGATGAGATCTGCCTGTAATCTCCCAGCATAATAACCCCCCCCAACACCACCACCCTATTCCCTGCCTGCCACTAATTCAATATAAATGTAAATTACCTAGAGAGAAGAATAACCAAATTTCATTTTATTTACATGACTAATCACAATAAAGTCAGGCAGATGAAATATGAATGAAATATATGGCTGGCGTTTGAAAAGCAAGGGGGGTTTGGGGGAGGGGGGCAGGCTGTGTATCCTGAGGGATTTCTTCCATATCATTTTTGTTGTTTCTTGTTGGTTACATCAATATACCTTTTGGACTCGTACTCAACTTGCTGTAATAGATGTGTGTATCTATTTTCTCCTGTTTGATTGTATTCAACTGCCAAGGGCATCAGAAGGCAATATGTTTTCTTTTTTTTTGCCACACATATCTCACGTCAGAAGGGTGAAATTCACAAAGGGTTCATGGGGAGAAAAAAAAAAAATGTTGAGCACCTCAGGCAATTCATCCAGACAGCGAAAAGCTTAGATGTGATTCATTCCCACTTTTCTCTGCTCACACCCGCAGACATTGCAGCCCAAGACCCCTTTGAGGAGGAGTTTCGTCGCTGCAGACAGAACACACTTCCTGGCCTCGGCTTGCACCAGCGCTACCTGAGGAACTCCGCCCAAAACCCCACAGAGGAAGAGGAGGAGCACGGCCAACAGAGTCTGGGACAAACTAGAGGTCCGCCCACCCACCACTGCAGAGTTGATTAATTACCAGCACACAGAGCTTTACTTTAAAGAGTCTTAATGAGTGCAGCTAATTGTCTGCTTTTGTGTCTGATGGCCACACAAAGCACCATAAAGACAGTGGCATGTTTGATTGGCAGATGTAAACACAGAGGACGGAGATGTTCATTAGGCAGCTCTGTTCTACGATGTGGCTACGACCAGAGGTCAGAGTCCACCCCCTGTTTTCCTTCACGGGGTCAGGAAGTCAGACACAAAAGCTGAGCAATTATCTGCAACACACAGTTGCTGAATGTATTATAATGGTGGCTTCGTTAGTTCAGGCGGGAACCTTTAATTTCAGTGTGCATAGTTCCTGCTGAGATGCAAACAAAGGCCCTGATTCTCTATGTCTCTCTGAGATAATGACACAAACTACTCTAATATGGCTCCTCAGAGAGTTTTTAACAAGAACGTCTTTATGGAACTCAGAGTTGAAATGAGAGCAAAAGCAGCACCAAGTTAAAAGGATAAAGTTAACAAACATATTCTAGTATCTTTGGTAATGGGTAATTAATCATCCACAAACACTTGTAGCAAAGCTTCAAATGACCAATAAAGACATATTTTGGTGGCCAAATTGCCTATATTTCCCTTTGGTGTCGCATTGATCTCCTGGAAAAGGGCTGCACCAGAACTTTTTTTGCAGTATAATTAACACTTTTTAAAAATGGATAACCTTGTGCATTTTTAACTCCCCACAAAAGAAAGACACAGTGTTACCAAATGCCTTTAATTGAAATTCTGAATGTCTATGAAATTCCTTAACAGAGGAGTTATTCGACTCATCTTTAAAATCTGAAATCTCAAAACTGCCACATAACCCACGAACAACACAGGCGCAACGGGATTGTGTGTGACATCACAAATGTACACCCCTGCTCAAGTCCAGCCATGTAACTGACCTTTCTGTCTCCAGTCAACACGTACAATGTGAATAGCAGATGTGTTTTTCCCCTGCTGTATGTCGCTCCCCTGCTCTCTCTGTACATCTTTCGCTCTTTCTTTCTGATTTCAAATCTTTTGAATTGTACATTTAACTGTGAAGTACTACAGACAGAATATCAGACGTGATGGTCTCAAGGCTAAAGAGGTGAGGGACCATCTTTTTTAATCAGCATACAGTTCAAAAGGCAGCATCTGCAATGGTATGGGGTTGCATTAGTGCACAAGGTTTGGATAACTTGGACATATGTGAAGGCTCCACTAACCCTCAACAAGCTTTTGAGGATGACATGCTACCATCCAAATGGAAGCCTCTCTTATTTCAGCAAAAATAATTCACAACCACATTCAGCACATATTACTACAGCATGGTGGCATATTAAAAGAGTCCAGTTACAAAACTGTGAGGCAACACAATGGTAAATATGCTTCCCCTGAAAAGTGTTGCTGGTATCGATGTCAAAATAGCATACATTAAAAGAGATTCTCAGGTTCAGCAGCTGATATCTGTTTTTTGTACCATTTTTGATTATTTACAAGGCTCAGATTTTGCAAATGAAAGCAAAAAGGTCATCTTCATCCAAAAAACTAAGAACCAGAGCTGTTCACAAGTTAACCGATCGTGTAACTTAAACAGTTGGTAGGATGCCAGGTTTTACTTGAACAAGTTACGTTCACATTTAATTCTACTGATGACATTCTATATTTTGTTAATGACTTAGTAGAAAAGAGTAAAACATTTACTTGACTGGACATTACATTAGACAAAAGATGGGGGGAAAACACTGATTAGCACAACTGTAAAGCACATAACCCTCCATAGGACAGCAAAGAGTTGGTTTGGTTTGGTAATCGTACTGCATAATTACTGAGCTTTAGAGGTGCTCCATATCAGATATTTCTATTCATAAAACTGAGCAAGGCAGCTTATACATGTTCTACAAATACAAGCGAGTGTTTTATTGATATTATGAACATTTTGAATCACAGCTTATGAACCTTAATTTGACAGTGATGTATTTTACATTACTCATGACTTTGGTCTTTTGTTTTTTAATTTCAAAGGACACATGGACTCCAAGAGGAAGAAACTGTGGCTAAAGGAAGCAGAGTCCAAAAAGAAACGAGCTCCTCGATTCTTCCCTCGGTTCAATGGACTTGGTGCCTTTTTTTAAACACTTCACACGCATGTACATGCTTTTTATTTTCTTTTTTCGGCAGAGGTGCCATCAGTTATACATGGCATTAGTTTATTTTTGCAAAGCGTCAGAGACCCAACGGCTCCACTGCTGCGCCATATCTTCTCCTGTCTATCGGCCGCAGTACAAAGCATATCTCCTACCTGCTTTTATCAGCCATTCAAAAGCCTGCAGAGACCTCACTTTAACGTTTAGCTTTGTCCAAGATATGTTGAAGTGGTTCACGTGTTGCTGTATTTATTGTGGGTGGGCCCTGAGGATGTACAGTGAGCATTCAGAACTTAAATTAATCTCTTACGAGTGGGCTTTTCTCATTTTTACAGCATGTTTTGTGAGTGTACAAAAGGGTTCAGGTAAAAAGGGGAACTACAGGAGCAGTTTTGCTTGATATGAACATGATTGTTACTGCACTAATACTATACAGTTTTTAAGGGAAGTGAAGGTCAAGCTATTTGGTGGATCCTTCTTTCATAAGAGACAAAGAGGGAGAGGAGTGGCAGGGGACTGCGAGAGTAAAAGAAGTTGAAAGCATTGGAAATTATTATGCAGATTAACATGTTTTGCTCTCTCTTAAATCAACCCTAAATGACATCATCCACAAGGTGAAAAGTCACCGTTACCTTTCTAAAATGCTGTTTTTTTTAAGGATCATTCTTTTTAAGTGGATTAAGTAATGATTTCCCCCACAGTCTTTGATAAAGATTTAAAAACAAAACACTTTCCTGCATATGATCAGTCCTTGAAAGATTGTTCTCGTGATAAACTGTGAATGGAAACGTGGAAATGTCAGAGAAATTTTCTGTGAAATCCACCATTAAAATTCTTCAAAGAAACATTTACTCAATGGCAGTCAACTTTTTATCATATAAAATCACATTTTATCACACTAAGGATTATTTCATCTGCTGGGTCTGGCTGAGAAGGTAATGTCGATACTGATCAGACTGTTCAGTGGGTTTATCGATGTAGAATCTTGCCATTTATATGGGCCAGTTGGTACCTCCTGTTCCTACTGGTTCACACCATTAATGCTCATGTTGATGAGCCAGATAGGCAACCGACAAAATGGTGTGTAATGTTACAACTGTGTGATGGAATATATTTTAGCCTGAACTACAGTTTATTTCTTAAACATATTTATGTACTTTAAATAATTGTAATAATAACCTAATTGTTTTAGTACTCAAACCTAACCAGGAAACTGTGCAGCCTAAGAGTTGTACCAGGGTCTTGGACTGGAGTCACACGGTAAAAAAGAGCTGTTTGATGCGATGTCTTTCTTTCTCCATCTTCCCACCTGAGAATTTGTATTTTATCAAGTAAACACTTGATAATCAGTACACGCAAGTGCACAGTTAAACAGAGCTACGCTTATAGCTCGACAAGGTAATTTAAAATAATGGGTGGGGAGCTGGTTTATTGACCAAAATGTGTGCTGTACACGTTCCTTTACAAATGAGATACACACTATCCTTTATGGTTTTTCTCTCATACCATCTTTTTCTTCTGTGTGCCGACTTCTTGTGTTACTTCAGGTCACTCTGGAGCATGAGCACTGCACCAAGTCCACTTCAAGTCCAGCTGAGCGAATACACGCAAGACTAATTTGTGACTCATAACCACATTATCTGGGTGTGTTAGTATGACTAAGAAATTAATTTAGATAGAACTTCAGTTAGACGAATATGTTAACATGTATTCTAAAAGTCTTGTTTAGTTGGAAAAACCACAATATCATAACCATAAAAAACACAATGAATGCCATTAGCTCTGTCTATATGGATGGGTTACAACAGCCTATTATTAGGCACAGTAGGTACTTAAAGGCCCATGTGCACGAGGAGAATGTGCCCTAATAACACTTCTAAATGGCACGATGAACAACAAGTTGGAGTGGATCAGATGACAGATGATCTCAAAAGGAAAGGCTCACATATCATTAATAGTTTTCACAGTTGTAATTAGTTCTTGAGAAGTACAGCCATAAATATTAAGCTGATGTTTGCTTATTTACACATCCAACAAACAAAGAGCAGATCACTCAGTCAGGATCAATACTCACTCTCCTGTTTAACTCTGTTCTGGTTTCCACCGACTCCAAAGGGGAACATTTGGCAGCTTACCACCTATAGGCTTCACAGTGTCTACCAGCTGGTACGTATCTGCTGCTTGGTGCAGAGCAGGTGGCTTTCAGTGGGTTTATCAGCACCTTTTCTGCTGTAAAACAACAGTGGACTGCTGGAGTGATTCAGAACAGTGAGGCTGAACCGAAGGAGCTGTAAGATGCTGAACACTCATTCTTGGAGTTTGTCACAAGAATCAACCCTTTCACATTACACACAGTCATTTGATCCTTTGTTGCTATGAAATTATTGATCAGAGCAGCTTAAGCCAGATGACTCAGTGGCTTTTGCATCAACAATGCACATACGATGGCATGAAACTTAATCAAGTGCAGACATAAATAATGCCACAATCAAATGCTGAGACCATGTATATATACTAAGTATATATATATATATATATATATACATATATACATACATGTATTGCTTGTTTGTTGCATTTACATGGATGAATCTGTACCAACTGTTCCTTGGAGGACAGTAACTGGATGGAAGCAGGGACAAAACACCCTGGACTTTCCTGTCACATGGGGCAGAGCCCTGGAAAGAGCAGTATCCTCAGATTATTTTGAATGAGCCTGCAGTGTTTTGTATTATTCATGTGGAAGAACGCTTGCACATGACCTAGCAACTCATTTGGCCCTTATTCCCATGCACCTAGTGGTCTCTGAGGGCTTAATTAAACAGTGTCGAAGCAGTGGCCCATCTCCTTCCACCACCTTAAATTCTACAGCCCTCCTCCTGTTGAAGAAATTACAAAAACTGAAATCCTCCCGCTGACTTCCACTCTGGAGAAATCTACCTTCCGTATAGCAAAGGCAGAGTGACAGCACACCATCAAGCTCCGTGTCAAATACCGGCTGCCTCCTCTTAAGAGAAAAAGCACCTATCGACACCCACTACATGATGAGAAATTATGTTAAATGTAAGTATCTACACTCATTACAGTAGATTAGAGAAAAAACAGTAGAGTAAATAAAAAAAAGAGATGAACTAATGGGGAAAAGATGGAAGACACAAACTATAAACACAAACAATGCATTATGCACAAAACTGTCATGACAGGATGAAAACAATCACCCGGTTAGGATGTGTATGGAAATTTTTATAGTGAGCGGGGTTAAGAGAAGGGGGAGGGCTATCAGTTTTTTTCTTTTTGCTGCTGCAGGGATATTATTAATTTGGGGAAGGGTGGGGGTGTCTGAAGAGAGGGCAAAACACTGAAGATTTTATCATCAATAAGCTCTAACATTGTCACTTCTCTCAGAATGGGAGAAATTATGAAAATGAGTGCTTGTAATTGATCACAGCCACATAAACAGAAACATGCAGATTTTACCACCGACTCCGTTTCTAACACTAATACAACCAGAGGAGAGACATTTCTGCATCAGAGCCTGTGTCTGAGGGGCTCTCAGTGACACGCTGCAGCACACACGCACACACACATGCACACGCACGTGACAACACACAGACTCTGCTCTTCTGGACAAAGATGGAGAGAAATATATATTCAAAAGGTTGTTACACGTCTGCAGAGTCAGTGGGGACGATGCTCTATCCGACAAGTGCAACGAGTCTTCTGAGGGTCAACTGATGTGCCGTAAGATCTAATGAAAACACATCTCAGAAATGCACAGTTTTTAACTACGTGGCTTGATTTAAATACATTCGAGGATGTAAAGCTATTTCTATGTAGGATTTTATACCGCTTCTAAATGATGCTACCAATTAAATGACCAAAAGAACCAATAACAGCTCTTGTCATAGTGCTGTTACGATACTGAACTGATGAGCAGTACTGATCCCTACTCTTACCAGTCAGTACAAACCCCCAGCTTAGTGATTTGGTGTTATCTCAGACAGCATGATGTTTGTTGGTCTCACTTACCTTTTACAGTGACAGAAGGAAGAACACACAATTTTGTTATTCTCTGAATAATTAAACTTTAAATTGGGGCACAGTTCTACCACAACTCTTTCATTCCTCAACTTCTAAGATTATTGAAACAATGGCTTGTACTGACTAGACGTGTTTGAGAATTTGAGAGTAGGGTGTTGCAACTTTCCTTTTACAGTCTGTTTGACAGTTGTGAGAGAAATGTGGTTAGATCCTGCTGCTGGAACCCCATATCTATAAAGCATCTAACCAGTGTATGATACAGGTTGTAATATGGGGACAACAGAGTATGTAATGTATCATAATATTGGTGAAAGGGAGAGAGAATATACAGCAAAAACTTTCTTAGATTTGTCTCCTTTTAAAAAAAAAAAATAGATTTACAACTTGACACATATTTTACTCTGGAATCAGAGGACCTGAACATCACATCTGTAATACAAATGTGCACAGTGTGAAAAATGTGCTCTTTGACATGCTCCTCGCACGAAATTCTGTAAAACCTCTTTTTGCTCAGACAGCTTTTTCTGTGAAAGGAGAAAAGTTCTGCTACCTGATCGTGTGAAACTTGCTGCAGACTTCACCACATTTAAGAGGGCAACCAACTGCCGGTAGTCTCAGCAAACCTGTACTCATGTCTAGTTTTTAGATATAACGTACTGAAACGTGTGCATTTCTGTAATCTTCTGGACTCAGAAATCATGAACACACAAACCAAATAGAGAACAGAAGAAGAATAAAATATGCTCTCCAGTTATTTAGACTGGGACGCTTACACTTACATATAATGGTATATACAATAGGAATACAGATATGAAGAGACTTTAAATGAACACAGTTAAATAAACCAATCGGTTCAGTGCCCAATCATGTTATTCACATGCTCATCATTATTGTTATTGAAAAAAGAAAACAAAAACAACTGCTGGCTTGGTACAAATAGGAGGTTGTGTCTCCAACAATTGAACAGTGCTGTTAAAATTAATAAATGCAATTGGATTTATAAGTGCCTCTGATTGGATTAAATCAACATCAAAGAGAATAAAGCCCTGAAACAATTTTCTTTTTCTACCGGCAGAATGAAAATTTGTTTGTTGCAGAAATTGCTTGTAAATCCCTTGGATATCAAATAAGCTTTGAACAGTAAGCACTGCACAGAGAATCAGTCCTCACCTGCTTGCTGCAGAGCTTTTGTTGCCACTCAAGGACTCGGGACTTTTAAAGTGAAAAGATGGTTGATGCACATAGATTCAAGCCTTCAGTTAGAAACTGAACACATGAAGTGAAACAAAACGCTGCCCACATGTTCTTTTTTTTATGGAACAGCTGTTAGACAGGGATTTAGGTGCAGCTAAATTGGAGTTTAGAGAATTTTTTTCCAGGGGTATCTTCAGCAGATTAGGAGGGAGGATGCCAAGGGTCCTTTTTAGTAAACTGGCAAAGGGAGCAGGGAGATTCACACCTCCACCTACAATAATGGCTTCCCACATTATCCTGTAGCATGAAACATTTTTCTAAATGCTAAATGGATAACCATGAAACATAATTTAACATAAATCTGTAGATTTTAGTTTTTTTTTTCTGCACATTTGGCAAAGAGCTTGTTCTTGACACTCATCCAACAGAAATATAATACATCTGCAAATTCTTTAGTGATTGATTCTTAGTGCTTGCTGGTGTATTTGATGTTTGCTGCGCATTATTGCATTAGCAGTATTATTGCTGCTTGTCTTGGGAACAGAAAAAGGATTTATGTGAGTCTGAACAAAAGCCCTGAGTTTTGTGTTCGTGTACAAGTTGCACAAATCCAGAGCATTTCTACAACTGCAGTACACCAGACAATAGCCTGAAGGAACTGTAACAGTGGAGTAAGAAAAGTTTTTGTCTGACTTGGATGGGTGTTTTCTGACAGGTTCAGAAATCAGTCTGGACAGTGAGTGTCACTTAATCCCTGGATAGAAGAGCTCAGCAGGGAACGGGGGGGTACTTTTGGTTGGTCACAGCATGGAAGCTACACAGAAAATGACTTTAGATGCACTTACTCGTTAAAAGCATAGCCGCAATATCTGAGTTTAAACCAGACTAAGCTGGTGTTGGGAGTGAAAAGATTTTACAGGAAATTACTTTTTTTTTTTTTATCATCATGACCACAAGGTAAAAAGTAGAGATACAGCTCTCAACAAAGTAATTGCAGAATGGTGCCCTCTCTGCAACACTGGACTGGACTTGTTTAAGTAATTAGCAGCTGTGATTGTTCATGTTGGATTGATCTTAAGCCTTGCTGTCATTGCTCTGCAAGTCTGTGTTTTGGGTTAAGCGCTTATGTCAACATGCTTACGTGCTCACAGTGACAATTCTAAGATGGATATCTACATGCAGTGTTTACCATGTTCAGAGTTTAGACAAAAACACTATCTTTAGACACCTGTCAGTGTCAAGTCCTGCACATCTGTGGGCTAAAAGGTGCATGAAAAGATGGATACAGCCTAATTGATATCACCCACTGGATGGATGTAAGGGATAGATCTGACCAAAAACCCAAGGAGAACATCTACAACCACTGGGCTGCAACCATGACACTCAAACACAAACTGAAAATGTAAAGCGTTGTTATGATCTGCGAAGGATATTGTAACAACATTTGCACAGATTTTATTTGCATGTTTGCCCACCTATTCTACTAAGACAAATACTTGACCATTTTACAAGGCCACTACTGGCTTTACAGTTATTTTACTATGCATCTACTGCATTCTACTGTATGTTAAAAGTATATTAGTTCATTTTGGATCAGTGTGACTGGTCTTAGCGCCTTCAAGAGAAAGTATATGAACATTTACTCTCATTATGCTGCCAGTTGTCTACAGAAATGCCTGATTAATATTCCCAAGCATAGATTTACCCTCTGCCAATTAGCACTAAGTAAGATTACCGTCGTTGCATCATTTGAATTTTATTACAATCCATTCAAAAGTTGAGAAGATATTTCACTCAAAACCCCCAAGGGTCAATCCCTTTATAGGCAATTAAGAAAAATCAAGAGGATCCCCGCTGGCAGCACAACTCTTCCATGAATGTGATTTCAATTCAATATGAAACTTAGATGTCAACTCGATGGAACAAGAGAAAAAGTCATTCTGAAGTAATGCTGGAGCCCCTGAGTTTTAGTATAGAAATTATGTCTTTGAGATGTATTATTTTGGAAACATGTCAGGTTTGTTTCTCAATAACTATATTTAGTGTCTTACTTATATGTGATCCTTGTTCCTCAGGACCATCTGTATCATCTTATCAATTATTGTTTAACGGATTTCCAAAATCGCTTCACTCGAGGCCGTCACATCAGGAAGAATGCAGCCACTTAAAATTGAGTTGCACAGCTGAAGGTACAAGAGAGTCGTTCAAAAAGAATTACATTCAAAACTCTCCCGGGATGCAGTGGGTGTTGCTTCTGTTTTCAAGGGAGGAAGCTGCTTTTCTCAAATGTTGGATGTTATTTTGTGCTGAAATGATCTGAGACGGGTTTCAGATGAGACAATCTGCAAGTAACAACAGTGCGCTGATTGGAGGTGAATTCTGAATCCAGAAAAGTATAGGCTCAAACTGTGAGACAAAAATATAGACGAACAATCTACAGGGCTATTTAAATGACAAAAACACCCCTCTCCTGCTGTGTGCAATCAGCGCACGCTTGCAGGAAAACATACATGCAGTGAGCAAGAGACAATACGTAAATTGCTTTTGGTTGCCTTTTATACACCATATATGGAGGCTCTTGTCACAAATATCTTTAAACTTCTTCACAAAGTATTTACTGTTTCTGCTCCCATTGTAGACTTGCAACATACTGAAGTTCTCACAGATTAGTGACAAAGTGGCTTTTATCTACAGTTTGTACTTTAAAGGAGTGCACAGCTATAACAGAGTTATCCCCATGTTATTCCCATGAGAAAAAACTCCAATGTTGGACTCTCATCTCTCTCAGGTCAAAACCATATGTCGATACCGTTTGGATGTTTGTGAATATTATGTGAGTAGTTTTCTTCATTCTATTATTGTGCGATGAGACAGAAATCTTGCCTATGTGGGATGAACAAGATTACTCCAAAGTGGAGAGGAAGACATCAGTGTGATGCATCATCACAGAGGATATTATCAGACCATTTGGACCAGAGCAGAGCATGTCCCTTTGAAGTGAAGATCAGCTCTATCTGACATCAGATGGCAGACAAAGTGCTCTTTGAATAATGATGTATGATTACGGTGAAGCAGGTGAACAAACATCCCACACTTTTGGATCATTTGCATGTGAAATGCAACATTACTCTCATTATGCTGTATGTAGGCTGCTGAGGAGACATTTGCAATAAAGTATGAAAGTGCACAAAGTCTTGTTGATGAGAAACAAGAAATGTAGTTTCAAAAAGTACATATCATACTCGAAAGGAAATAAGATCAATATTCTTTGTAGGCCAGTATTATTGGAGCAGATATATCTAAAATCAAATACAATGAAGGCAAAAGTACCAACATGCGTGACATCAGAATTACACATTGGGATAACATGTCAGCATAAATGTCAAGTTATCCAAGGCAGAAATTCCTAAGCATTATCACAAAATGCCTCTAAGACACCATTGGGTAATGATTTGCTTCAACAGAAAACACACAAATCAATATCAGACTTACACACATGCAGTACAAATGGATACAGACTGGTGGAGTTCACAGCCTTAAACACACCCCTGTCTGGCCAACTGCACGACTGAGAATGCATCATCACACTCTCTGCAAGCTCCCTCCTCCTCATTGGCTAAATTTTGATCAGGCATCAAAGTTCCTGATAGGCTGTCACAACGGTAGAGAGTTGTTGCTGTTGCTAGGATCCTGTTGCTAGGATGGTTGCCATCTCGGAAAGCTCAGCAGGAAACATGTAATGAATCATGGATGGTTGATTTTTCTCTAAGCACCCTAATCTGTGATGCAGATGAGCCCAAAGCTTGCCTCCTCCATCTCCACCCTCCTCCACCGAAACTCACCCACCACCCACCACCCACCTCTGGATGGATTAAGAAAAAAAAAATTAGATTTCAAGGGGTGACATTTTAAGTGGCCCTTAGGTTGCCATCGTGGGGGGGGGTAGTGATGTCAATTCTAATGTAAAAAAGACAGGTCAGAGGTTTCTATCAGATGTTTGTAGAAGGAGAGGCGGGAGGGAGACCATTCCTAACGCTGTGACTTGTGAAGTTTGAGGAGTCTTGCCCCTCATGAAAAGGAAAGCATGGGCAAACAGCTGATATTTTAACAACAGCACAAAAAAATGGAGCTGTTGTTTTTTTTTTTTCCAAGCCAGATAATACGAAAATTAAGCTGAAAGCTAATAATGCGCAACTATAAACCACACAGAAAACTGTGCGTTAATGTTTGGCTTCTTATATTTTTCACACTGCTGTCATCATTCTACAGTATATTTTGCTTTGGAAACTCATGAAAAAGCCTCATTAAGATTTACTAAAGGTCATCCATTGTAGTACAAATCCAGTGATGTGACTTAACAATTGCTGCGGGCATTTTTAATATTATGCTATTATCCTGTGCAGAGAGTACACAGGTCTGTGTTTAGCGGAGAACGCAGGGAGGGTGTTTCAACCCCCAGCTGCACCATAGTGTGCATGACTTATTTATTCCTGTCCTGTAAAAAGTGTGCAGCTGTTTCATATAAAGTGGCGAACAGTTAAACCGCTCAGATGAAACACTTCTTGTATAGACGCTGAACATTATCCACAGAGGGTAAGACAGTGTAAAAAGTGATAATTACCGACAACAGATGACAGACAATATGGGCCTGCTGCTTTAATGGTACACAGCAGAAATACCAAAAAGAGCAGCTACAGTGGCTCTGCTGTATGTAAACATCTTGTGCTGTTCGCCACTGTGGGTTTTCCCTCTAAAAGGCATATTTTCTTTGATGTAATTGTATGTTATATATTATTGGTCACTTCTTTTACTGCATTCTAATGCTTTCATACTAACCTGAAATCCTTTGAGTATGCCTTTAACTTTTTTCCATTTTTGTCTGCTATTTGTGAGAATATTTCAATCTTTTTTTTATGTTTGACGCAAACTCTTAATCTCAGTGGGGCTTCCTTTTTAAACAATGTCTCTTTTGTCTTTATCTTCCATCCTTGGCCCTTTCATTAGCCCCATCCCTCAAGCAAAAGTGCTTCCCTTGACAGTCCTGGTTTCTAGTTTTGCTACCCTCTGCCCCCATGTTTCATTGAATGGATCCTTTTGCATCTAGTTGTGTGCTTGATACTAATACCTTCTGACACGTTTGTTCACCATCTCTTTATCATTAATAATTATGCAAAGAAGGTGCGTTCGCAGCAGAGCAAAAGAAGGCAATCTTAGTATGCAAATGGTTAAGGTCCCCGCGGAGTGTGGCGATTAGATGTGTGTTGATAAACTCACTTATGATGAGTGACAGTGAGCAGGATTGAAGTCGTGCTGGTCAGCGCCGCTGCAGACACTGATTAAAAACACTGCAGCCAAATGCCATAGTATCCCCAAGATGCATGATGGGACAGGGATGAAACTATGTAAAATGTCACCGGTGCTGTTGCGTGTCCATTAATAACCACAGAGATGGAAGCAAGGAGGGTAATGAGAGAAGATTTTCTCGCTGATCGTCTTTGGCTTTTCTGCTCAGGCAGATGTTGGCTTAGACGCTTCACCTTTATCTCAGAACCTTTCCCTGAGTCTCTTTAAATAGTATGGCTGGACCATTTCCCATAAAGCACCGGTGGTACCCTGCTAACATGAGGATTGGGTTGCACCAGCATTACAAAAATAAAGAACAGGTTGCATCAGAACTTAATAAATGTCTTGTAAAGATTTTAGTAACGTGCAAATCTGCTGCTTGAGATGAAAAAGAAGTTTACGGTGTCACCACAAGCTGCAGCATAATTTCACCACTAACATGTTTAGAGGCTCCAGCTCTTGCAGATAATGTAAATAATTACAAATGTAACTGTAGTCACATTTTCTCACATCATTTTATTGCTTGTTGTGGATATTTAACAGTTTTAAACAGTTTTGGTTGTTTGTGTTGTTGTGTCTGTACTTTAGGTCATTTTGTAACCTCTCTGTACATATATTTTGCCTTCTTATTGTTGTTTTGTGTCTCACATAGATCATTTTGTATTATTTAAATCATTTTGAGTCTTTTTGAGGACATTTAGCATCCCTTTAAAGTCTCAATCCATAAAAAGGTCACAAATAACCAACATGTCTTGGATCATGTTTGGAACTCTGTGATAGTTATTCTGTGTCTCATTTTAGGCATTTTGCATCCCTTTACTGTCATTCAGTGTCTATTTGTGTACATGTTTCATCAATTCATCTCTGTTTTGTTTCATTCTTGTAATTTTCTATCCCAAGTTGGTCATTTACTCTCATATTGGTAATTATGAGTCTCTTTGTGGTCATTTGGCTTCATTTTATGGCTGTCTTGTGTCTCATTTTGGTCATTTTATATCTGTTTGTCAGCAGTTGGTCAATTGGTGTTCATTTGACATCATCCTTTGTGTCTCATATGGTTGTTTCTCCTTTCAGGCGCATATATATTGCATTATTTGGACCCAGGACTCCATGACTCTTTGAGCCAGCCAGTGTTGATATTCACGTAGTTATGAGTTAGAGGGATGAAGTTATTGTTAATTTCTAATGTGCATTTCTGTGGAATGCTGTTAAAAAATTTAAAGTACAGTGTGAGCGGCTATTCTAAAAGTTAGGACTAGTTTGTGTGGTGCTACCCATTTAAATTGAGTAATGAGTAAATCCACTGTTATAACAAGGCAAAGTTAGAACTTACACATAGCTGATGAAGCCATCTCCTTCAAATAAACCACTGTTCTGGAATAAAACAATGCATCCTTTACTTAAAGTAGGTTGATTTTATATCTTAAATAACTGTTTAACCTGTTTAGGACCACAGTAACCAAATGTTACCTGGAGATGCAAATCAGATGATTTGAAACACACTCACTCTTATGAGCTAAGAGCTGACGGTAAGAAAAAAAGATCAGATTTTGAAATTAGCATCAAGCAAAGTTTTTGTGACAGCACAGTGGGATTACACACTGGTGGTGATAAGCATTCATGCAAGATCAATTTTCTCAGGATCAGCATTTTGATGACCACAGAGAGAAGATCAGGAGAGACACTAGGCAGAAGTGCCAAGTTTAAAAGCTTGTTTGTTTCTTAAGAAGATCAAAGGTATCGAGCCCTTGGACAGACATGAGAGGCGCAGCCTCTGCAATCTGCTCTCCATTCACTCCCAACAACACCAGCGGAGAAAAACAAGGCTTTTCTCTTTGGGAAAAATCTGGAAAGCATCCCATAAAGCAAACACTCTGGGATTTACCAACCCCTCTCCGCAGGGAAATGACATGTTTGTCAGCATGTTGCGTGTTACGACAGAAAAGCTGAATGATCTGCAGGTGTTTTTTTCTTTTCTTTTTTTTTTCTTCTCTAAGATCAGCGGGTTAAAGCACCTCTCGGACTTGGCACCAAAAACTGATCATGATTTGAGAGGTTATGCAGTAGTGCTTCTCTCTCTTGTGAGATCAGAAATGATCTTGGAGCAATTTATTAGATCTGATTAAAGCTATAGTCAAATTCTCCAAAGTTATTCAATGGGACAAGCACTAAAAAAATAGTAAACTTGTCCATACTACCTTAAAGAAGTGCTACCATATGTCACAACAGCACATCTGAACTTTGGCTGCAGTCACATGAAGTGTCCGACGTAGCGGTTCAGACCAGGTTTTGGGTGATGAACCCATGCAGCTCACTGAGATCAGCTCAGGTGGAACTTTGTTGAGTTTTGATAAACAGGATTCCCAGTAGACTTTCTCTACAGGTTTGAATATGTTCCCCACCAATGGACCACCAACAGACCACCACTTTATGAGGACACAGGAATTTTTGGCCAAAGAAATATTGCGATGACGCGTATCAATGTGTTTTCAGAAAAGGTTTATCTCTGGCAACTGTGGCATTTTCAGAGCATTTTTCACTGGAAGCATCAGCATGACACATTAAAGCTTCGGGCCGTAGCACGAAAACAGGCAGAAAGGTTGTTGCTCATGAGTTCTGTGGAGCTGAGAGAAAATTGTACATACATTGTTAATCAATAATCACTCATCATAAACCTTTTCAGCATTTTCCTCAAGTTAGTGACTTAGGGTCAGCAGGCTTGTTGCCTTTTCTTCCACTTGTCATTTTGTATTTTTCTTTGTATAAATTTTTGTCTTCCTGTCACGTGTGCTGTGCATCAATTATCTATAAAAATCTATCCCCGAAAAATAAAAAAGAACTGCTGCGAGAAAATCACAGTTTTATGAAAAAAAAGGGTTATTCAAAGAGGAACTTCTGGTTGGAATTGTATTTTCTTTTAAAACCACATGAATGTACAAGTGTGTCAGAAGGACTGGGAGCCAACAGTGATTACAATGGACCATAGAGAGATCATCAAAGAGTGGGAAGGAGCTGTAAGACTCACTGAGGCCCATGGCTGAAAAGGCCCACTCGACGTTCTTGGTGGTGTGGAGGCCCCTCTGAGGGGCCTGGACAGTGTTTTAATCCTCTTGTTTCAGGACTGAATGACTCAAAGTCTTTGAGACAGCTTCCCTTCAAAACTCCCTCTTTCAAAATGTATTTCTTCATTTCATGCCTGTGACTTTTCACTTTTGTGCCTGGCCTGTATTTCCTCTGATTTTAAAGCTTTCCTGCACGGTGGTAGACATTTTGTCTCGTGCTGGACAGGTTCTGGTGTCACCACGATTGCGCAGTCCTTTGGTTACTTTACAGGCACATATAGCCCTGTGATATGCTCGCACTCCATAACAACAGCAAGATATGCTGATTTTGAGGGACCTCACTCCACAGACTTATCCAAGCCTAAACGGTAATTTAGAAACCCCAAAATTAAAAAATCAGTTTGAGTTTAACCAAGCATCCAAAGAGGCAATACACAGTATCTAATTGTGTGACTTTTCCAGAACGCATTAATCCTCTTAAATGGGAGCTGACAGGATATCATATGCTATTGTAGCACACCAGATACCTCAGGAAGCAATTACCATGAATACATTTTCTAATAAACTTGTACCCATCAGATGATAACCAATTAAACATGCGTAATTATGGTTTCCATACAGTAATTTCTAAGCTGATTAGGTTTGTGTGCTTTACAACCTGAATGGGTGAATATTAATAGGGCTTTGGTTTGGACTTGCTGGTTAGCGGTGGCAGCTCATCAGTGAATCATATGCAAATGAAGCCTCAGGAAGTGCATGAAGCCTCATTCCTAGCTATTGAAACTGTCAGGGGAGGGAGGGACATGTCAACGAGCAGCACATACATGAATATGCATTCGCACGGAAAACCCCACGCACATATTGTTGAGTGGTAGGAAATTACATATTCTCTATACATGCTTCTTGACACTGTGTTTTCACTGGTAATAGAATCTTTATTGTGCTTTCCACCTGATTTCTTTCACCATTTATTTTACGCTTGGTTAGGGATGCTCCATTTCTATAATTTTATGGATAGCAAAGGTTATCTTTACTGTGGCTGAAATATGGTCATGGATACTTTTAATTTAAATGTGATATTAATTTACAAATTAAGTGACTTCTTTTAGGTTCATAAACCTTGAAAAATGACTTAATTAAGGATTAATAAATTATCTACTGAAGATTTACAGATCAATTTAAGATTTTAACAAGTTATTAAGTTATGACCCTTTTAGTTGATATTTATGTCCCTTCTGCAGGATATGTACTATGAGTGCCAAGTAGGTTTGCAAGAAGTACTTATGAGTAGTAAGTATCTTCTATGCAGTAGACAACGGTCAGAGCGCACTCAGTTTGGAGAATAAGAAGCTTTCCAGAGGGGCAAACTAAATCTAAAAGCTACACAGAACAAGGTCACCTGAAGATTGATTTTTTTCCTTCTAAAACAACTCAAATCTAGAAATATTTCATAGCGGTACATTCGATAGTGTGTATATTTACACCATGTCACTTCTGAATCAGACAGTGTGGATCTGCTTATCATTTTCCAGACTGTTCTTCAATGTCAAACCTAGACAAATTGGTAGCATTTTTAGTGATATTGAGGGTATTTATGCTGCCTTATTTATGCATCAAAAAGTTACTGCCCTCTGCTACAGAAAAAAATACTGACTGCTCATAACTACTTCACACAACCCTGGTTAAATAAAAATCCCTTTGAAAGTGTGCCATAATTCAATTCATTTGCCGAATCAACTTTGTTTTCCGTGTAAGTTGACACTTAATTCGCCACAACCCTTGGGGAAGCATTTCCCGTCTACTTTGAAACGGATTTGTCTCTGCTCATTTCTGTTACTTTTGCTTCTCGTGCTTGTTTCACACCTTTAGAGTTCAGCTGATTATCCCGCTGCTCTCTTCCTGCCATGAACACACTGTCATAAGCTCTCATTACTTACTTTATCTATAAATGCCTTCATTTCAGGTGTTCTTCACAGATTGTTGTTGCCCTTCATGTCCTCATTTTGTGACTGTGAAGTATAACTTAAGTATAATCAATTAATATTTCTTCAAGATGGCAACCAAAACAATTCAAATGCTTGGACTACATCTATGAGGTGTTGATGAATTTTTTTAAACTAACAAAATAATCATATCAACACCATATTATTCCTCTGTCAGTCCCAATATCCTTGCTAGCTATCTAGAATAAGATGAGTTCAATTTAATTTACTGTAAAATATTACCATTAATCACAAACAACCATCTCCCTCTAAAACTTTTTGATTGAACTGTCAGCTGAGGAAAGCCTCTTAAACAAGTCATTTGCTTATTCATCAATTAATGAATTTTCTTCAGAATCCCTGAAAGGTTAATTAAAGGCAGTGACAGTCACCTGTTTTTGTCAACACAGGAACATTTCAGTTCATGTGGAAATGTGGAAAAAATGTCTTTCAGTAATAACTTTCCTTTTAGCAAGCAATTAACATGAAAAGACTCACTGAGAGATGAGACCTTTTTTTCAAAGAAGGTAAAAAGATCAAATGAAACAGATGAAAACAAAAGTTAGATATACAGTTGTGGTATGATACAAACAGGATTTTTCATTTGACACTGATTGAACTGAACACGACCACAGTGGGCGAAATACAACACTGATTTAGTTTGAAATCCCAGGCACTTTCTCTGCTGACTGAGTTGGTGAACCCAACATTTCATCTGTTCAAACCTGTCTTTCCCAGATACAAACCCTCAGGGGAACAGTATACTGAATTTTCTTTGTGACTTTACTAAGGCTTACCATTCAACTGAATGCCTTTCACTGGAAAGATGGCCTCCTGGCTCCTGTTTTGTGAGTGTATCAGAAATAATATTACACATCAGCGCGGTGTAGTCTATTCAGATTTATTATCAATCTGAACGTTACTTCTCACACAAAATATATAGTTCTCACTGAAGCTCTCAGTGTGTATATCAGATAGCACTATAGAACGATTCATAAAGTCATTCATTGTCTTTATACAGAGGGAATATTCCGTCATGTTGCACAAAATATCACAATATACCAGTGATAGAGGAACAAACTAATTTAGAAACAATCCCAATCTCATTTATACTCTATATCATATTATTACTATTGATACAGGATGACAGCAGTTCTAAATACAGGATATAACTATCTCAGTTTGTATATTTTACATTCAATAATAACAGAGATGTTCATAGCCCCCCCCCCAAAAAAAAATAAAAATCAGCATAGTGAGAAGATAAAACAGCTGATATGCTGCAAAAATCATGATTTGTGATGCTTCTTCAGAGTCAGAGAATCTCTGGTTTAATACTGAGACCCAAAATACAACAACACACACACACTTTCACATCTGTACATGTGATGCTGAGAATATAGTAGTTGATTCAGATCATGGAGGGGGAGAAAAATGAGGAGTTGACTTCTAAAACGCGACATGGATCCAGCACATCACTTCATTAGAGGACAGATTCTATACAATTTCATGTTTTTTACAGGCGGGAACTGAATTTACATATTGTTAGTCTTACAGCTGAGAGCTGCAGCGATTAGTCCCTTGATTGATTAGATGATCAGCAAAAAAAATAAAAGATCTATTAGCAACCAATGTTTGTTCTTCTTAAAACAACATCGCCAAACATTCGCTGATTCCAGTTTCTCAGATACGATCATCTTCAGTTATTCTTTGTCGTATATCACAATATTTGGAATATTTCAGGATTGTAGATGGTTATTCACACAAAGTAAGCAAAATGATACGGTCTTTGAGAAAATATAATCACCATTTACCGTGATTTTTTTTTTTAAGATCCCACATATGAAACGATTGAGACAATAATCGTTAGCTGCAGCCCTGCCGTAGTTTGTTTTCTAAGCATTTGGGTCAGTTTTTAACAACAGATAGCTAATTTTGGAACAAAAATCTTCACTTGACATCACGTAAACATCTCGTCGGTGGCACTGCAACATTATGTTCAGAAACAACATCACAGTTATATTGGACCATGGGTCCATATTCATAAAACTCACAGAGGGAACATTGATCTGTGTCTCCACTTTTCAGATCCAATAACTACAGAACTACAGATCAACAGTCCTACTTTAAATTAGTGAATATGGATCCAGATGAGATACCTGGCACGACATTCAGTATACAGTATTATATTGAGGTGAAGAGGAGGCTGAGATAGAAGAGGAGGAGACAGAGCAAGGAGAGGAGAGGGCAGAGAGAGATGTCAGTCTTGAGTGCTCAGCGAGTGAGATGAAGAAGAGGAAGCAGGGGAGGTGTGATGCTTTCACTGTGGAAGCGCTTTCAGGATGGCGTTCACCTCCTCTGCCACGGCTGTTAGCGCAAACTCAAACTGCTCCTGAGGAGGAGGAAGAGTAGGAGGAGGTGGGGGAGGAAGGGATGCAGGGAAAGACAGGGAAGGAAGGAAGGATACAGTTTTAGTCGGCGGCAAGTCTGGGATGCCATTTTAGAATGATTGGCAGCTGCCGCCTTCTCTTTTTCTTCCATATCTCCCGACCCTGCCTGGGCCCTGCCACAGACTCAAGCTGAACCGCTCTCTGAGCTTTCAACCTGAGGTGCACACACAGCCGGCACGACATTGATCCAGCCAGGTGTGTCTTAAAATGGAGCTTTTGAGTCAAACTGTCTCTCAGCTTTTTAAGCATGTGTGTGTGTGTGTGTGTTTGATTGTGAAACAGCCTGTAGTTTTCCCAGAGGAGCTGATTGATGTTTGCCCCATGGACCTGGTGTTTTTATATACCTCTCGTCTCCCCAGGCTGCAGGCCACGGGGTCCTCTCACAGAGAGAGGCTACGTAGGAGTTTGGAGGGAACAGTCCTCAGATGTGTCAACACACAGCCTGCCATAGTCTGGCCTGAGGATAGGCTAAATCAATACAGAGAAGTCACTGATGGCCGTGCCTTTCGCTTTGCAGTGGAGATTATGTGGAGTCTCTATTCTTAGGTGCTTTATGAGTGTGTGATGGGGCCAGAAAATATGTAAGCACATCCATCTTTATCTACACCACAGCTATGGGTGATAATCTATTCTCTGGGGGAGCTGAAAGTTTGGAAATACTTTCAAAATGAGGTTTTGTGCGTGCTTAGCTGTTCACATTTGAACCACTGGGGGGAGATCAATCTCTGCTCGACAGCTCAGAAACGGATATTGGTGAGGAAAAAAAACGGTCACACATGTTGTAATTACTGCGTGTTTGTGTCGTTCAAAAAGAGCAACCAGAAAAACAGGGATTTAATGTCCTTTTTTATATCTAAAAATAAAGTGGAAACATCATGAAGGGGGAAAAAAGAAACTGGTTATCCAATTCTTAATATGTAACTCTAAATTTCATACCTCATTGCTATCTAATTTGTGTGGAGCCAACATGAATCTGCAAAGTAGAATAACAATATTCCAATTCAAATAATTTCACTTAAACGTGTCAGAGAAGAAAAAAGAGATAGCTTGAAAAGCTTTTCTCTGCTGAACAGAACACAGCTGTGAAAGCAGCATTAATGAACCATCTAGGAACACTGGAGTCTGTTAGCAAGCGGCTCCCATAAATATTATCACCCACTGCTACATGGGGTTTTCCTTTATCATTATTGTTATTACAATTCTCAATTTGCGAGAGACGAACAAAAGGGACAGATGAGCGGAAAGGCTTGTAAACTACTCCCTGAAATAGTGTGAGGTGGAAGTCCTGCTGTGATATTAAGTTTTGAGACTAAAGAATGCAAGTGCAATCAGTGACAGATTTATACAGGTATAAAAGAAACATAGACTATTCTTATACCTAAATAACCAGTCAAGTGCATTTAAAGCATGAATACCAAAAACACTAAATGTAAACTGATTCTGAAATGCAGGAGGATGCAGGTTTTTTGTTTTTGTTTATTTGTTTAATTTAATTATAAATTTGATATCTTTGGCTTTTTATCACATCTCTTCGGCCTCAACATTTCATAAACAGCACAATTAATTGGTCATGTGATAAAATACCTGCACTCTTAACTAGTATTGAAAGCAATATCTTATTATGCTTCAGTTTAAAAATATTTCTGAGAAATTTCAGGTCACTCTCTATGTCCTGTGATAAATGTGGAGTTATTGTTTTCCAGGACAATGTTTTTCTAATCCTGAAGCAGTTATCAATTACACCATCATTTCCCCTGATCCTGTGTGCATGAAGCAGACAATAGTCTCTCTGAATGACTGCAACCCCTTCCCCCATATTCCTCCTCCCCCACCTCTCTAACTCAAAGCCAGAGACCTTACCTTTGTCTGGACCATGCCAGCTCTCTGGTCTCTCAAGTGCTCCAGGGTAGCGGCAATATCAATCTCTTTAGCACCTGCAACAGACCGAAAATTGGAATGAGTTCAAAGCAGCGGAGTAATCCAGCTCACATCTGTCAATCTCTCTTTATACTAGGCTCCCTTTGGAACAGCGCAGCGATTGAAAATTATTACATTCATCCCTCGAAAGACTTGGAGGAGAGCCACAAACTGTTTCTTGATAAAATATGCAAGAGGATGTTTCTTGGGGTCTGGGAAATGTGCAATAATGCATTCAAAAGCACTACATGCAGCTTTCTTTGTGAGGATCGTGTTCAAAAATGGTTTAAATCATGTCCAACTAGAAACAGTGTGTTTGCATGTATGAATCGACCATTAAAATGATTTGCACCAGCTCCGCAGCAGTCATTTGAATGATTAACCTGTGCAACAGTTGCTTTGACGGTGATCAGTCGCCTTTGAGTTTGTGATGTGTATCGGGAAAGTCTGACTTTGCTTTCAGATTTCTGGATTGCAAGCCATTTCTCATTGAAGAAAATGACAGAGAGATGAAGAAGAGAGATGTTGAAAGAGCCCTTGAGCTGATGTTTTTGAAAATGAGGCAGAAAGGAAGGAATGGAGATAGAGCAAAAGCACGATTGTACACGTGTGTGGGTGAGAGACCAAAAAAGCAGGATTTAATGTAGCTGGACTTAGCACTCAAAGGTACTCCATTGCTCCGACAAGACTTTCATGTCTTAGACGGGCTGGAATCCAAAGTTAAGCTGAGGAGACGCTCTCTGACCAAAGAAAGAAGCTTTGGAGAGTGAGCTTATGTGCATTTCATGCATTTGGTTCCAGCGGTAGAAAACAAAAGGTTAAAAAGAGACCGGGTGGAAGCTTTCATCACCGGGGACAACAGCGCATTTGTTACTGAACTGCTTGAACTCCATCAAGATCGGTCAGTCTTATTACTGTTTTACAGACAGTGCAGGAAAGGTCTGCATCAGAGTTGGCCGTACTCTTAACCTGGTCTGACGGGGCTGGATTGCCAGAGGAGGGTGCGGAGAAGGAGCGGGTAAAGGGCAGAGGTTAAAGGACAAAGAGCAGGCCAAGCAATGGAGGCGGACAGCTCCGGCGCAACAAAAGATGCTTAAAACTTGGATATCTCAAAAGAATTGAAGAGAAATCTATTTGCTATTCATGCAAACTGAGAGTATTAATCTTAAGCTCAAATGCCAGCTTTGTTTTAGTAGAGGTTCAGCTAAAAACTAAATTTTTCTTTGACAAATCAGCCAAAGATCTACAGACGATCTTCAAATTTCAAATGCTTAATATGTAACGATGCACCCCGAACACAGATGTGTTTTTCTTGTTGCGTTTCTACCCGACTAATATTCAGTAAGATTTGAACATTTACATAATGGTATCAAGTTACTGTGAGTTTTGACTAAAAGCCTTTCTACCCTAATCAAAAAACCCATTAAGAGCTGCTAGTTTCAGTGGGAAAAAGTAGAATCTGCATTCAGTCCCACATCAAATGACTCTGCAGTAATCATGGATGTTCTTCGGCTCTGGCTCCAATCGGTATTGATGCGAACACAACACCTCGATGCACATGCTAATTTTCGATGAGGGTGCTGCTCTCACGGCTGCAAGAGTGGGCACAGCTGATTTTTTCTTTACAGAAACACACATTTATCAACTGTAAGGTTTCACATGGAGACTCTGACACTAAACCAACAACTTGTAGACAAAATCAAATGAGACTGATCAATTTCACCGTTTTCAAAGTGTCCTGAAAACGGTAGTCTGTCTTAGTCCCGCTGTGTAGAGCTGACAGTTGAATGTCCTAATGTCCACTTCTGAACACATTGTAGCCTCCCAGAACACAAAGGGTAAACACTCTACTACTGGCAGCGGGAAAAGATTTACTTGCTTATTTTAGCAGTTGGACCTGTGCTTAAAAACCTCTTTAATTACGCCACTTTTGGAGTAAAAACAGCATAAGTGTGTGCTGTGGGGGCCAGCCCAATCCCAAATGACAAGAAAATAAAGTGTTCAGTTTAGAGTGTAATTGTGTTAAAGAGGGAAAAAAAACATTGTCAACATTTTTTTTGTTAAGAAAAAAAAATCTATAATTAAATCAAATAAGAACCATATTCCCAATTCAATAATAAATATTGATTTAAACCACCGGAGCAAATCTTTGAATGTATTTTCAAACATTTAATTTCCATGCATGTGCTATCTAAATTCATGTTGCAGCTGCTGATGCAGGTTAATACGGTGTGAAGTTTGTTTAAATAGATCATTACTAATGTGGATAAAGGTTTCTTTTTCATTTCCATTCATCGCTTTTCCTCTTTGTTTTTCTTTCCCCACTCCCAGCAACTCCCCGCACGTCTGCCTCTGTCTTCGCTGCCTCTCCAGGCCTCAGAGAAGTCACCCTCTAATGCATCCCCAAGACCCTCTGTGGAAAATGAGAGGGTTTTGCGTTGCCGGGGCAACACTTCAAGCAGAGAGAGTGAAAGGGAAGCCATTGATCGTTACCTTTAGCCATCCTATTGAGGACCATGTCAATCAGAATGTAAGTCCCACTCCTGCCAGCTCCATCACTGTAGAGAGTCAGAGGCAGAGAGGGAGAGATCATTAAGGCGGCAGCGTGAGATGCTTTAATCTAAGAGTGTTTTTTCTTATAAGGAAACAAATTGCTCATTTACATCTGCATCTGCTGTGAGACTGTCAAGTATATTTAAACACAAAATAGTTTATGCATACAGGTGCAACTCTCTCTATTTGTACAAAACATATTACATATGAAATAGAATTCCTAAATCCCTCACATTCTAGTAGAAATACCTGAGTAGAACTGACTATTTCCAATAGATGTAATTATGTTAAACCTTTGCACATGAGTGCATGTGTGGTCTAGAGAGTTGCTTGGCTATTTGAGAGAGAGGAATGGTTTCTAAAGCACGCTGGGGACAAAAGCTTTTAAATGCATGCACCTCAGGAGCAGAGGAGAGGTTGAGAGGCCAGGGGCGGTTCGAGAACAGCTTTTGGAGAGCCTTGCTTTTCCATTACTCCAGAGATAGCCCCATGAAAAGCCTCCCTTTGTGCCCACCGGCTATTCAACGGCTCTGCATGTTAATTGCAAACAAGGCGTGGACATCTCTCTAATAAAGGCAAGGCCAATAAAACAGGAGAGCTGCCTGAGCACCACAGCTTCATTAATCCACTGCTAGACACTCAGTCCCTCAGAGGGAGAGCGGGCTTACTGGCCCCATGCATGACTTAACAGGATGTGACTATTAAAAGTGGTCAGACAGATACCTGGTGTTTAATACGAACCAATCAAGGCCGGTTAACTAACTCAACCAAATGGGAAATAGAAAGGTCTTTGGCTGAGTAGGTTTGTGCCACGGTATTTACATAAGAAACAGTCAGTGGTATAAACAGCAGCTCCAGTGGAACCAGACAGAGTAAATGAACTGAGTGGGTTAAATAAACAGCCTCTCCCCTCCAACACACAGGCCATGACAAACACTCTCTGTTCCAATTCGACAGGGCCAGTCACTGTCACAAGGTTCAAACAGTTATACTTGCCTGCAGTGAACAATTATCGGGCAAGATCGACCCCTGTAGCACTTGTTAACCTTTCTGAAATAAAACAAAAGAGAAAAGCTCATGTTACTGCAAGCATGGCGGCAAGTTCTCTTCAGTGCACAGGCTGCAAAGTCAAATTACGGACACAGAACCAAATCTTTTTAGCTAAATAGTCACAACAAATGTGACCCATGAGGGACTTCTGCCTGTGATCAGGATCAAATTAATAACAGCAATAATCAGAGGAACAAACAAGAATCTGAGAGATGCTTCCTCCTGTCAGTCAGTCATTAAAACGGGAGTAAAGCCGTAAATAAATCAAGCATCATTTCAGTAACAGTAAATCACTGTGACGTGTGGGTGATGAACGTGGTTTTGTGGTGTTGTGATTGCCGACGCATTAACCCTGGCCAATCATGAATGTTTTACACCACAGGCACGGTGAAGGCCAACAAGCCTTTTCACACCCCGCTGTTGCCATGGAAACTGACTACAGTGAGAGTTTCCTTCCGCTCTACTCTATTTCCCTTTGTTTTTCACCTTTCAGTCACAAAAAATTCTAAATAACTGCCTAATTTTCCCATCATATCTGATTTAGCTTGTCTTGAGTGAAATAATATTTATCATTATGAGAAACATGTAATAATGTGTTGTATGGGTACTTTTATTTAGATAATATTATATTAAATCTATTAATATTCACGTTTGAATAAATATTCCATATCAAAGACCAGTAGTTTTGACATTTATGGTTCATTCGTGGCTTTTTATCTGTATTTTGACATTATGAGCAACACTATTGGCACAGATGTGCTCAGTTTGATGCAGTTTGTTTTTATCACAATTTAGTGATACAAGATGCATTAAAATGCATGTACCAAATATAAAATGGGATAATATTTTATGGTATGAGTGATTCAATTCTATAAGCGATCTTTTCTTTTTTATATCTAATGTATTTTACAGTCACTTTCTTTTTGACATTGACATTTTGTCACACATAATGTGTATTTTTTATATTTTACGATTGTTTTATACCCAAAAAGTCTGTGAAGTCAGAACATGTCCTTGGTCAGACATCATACAGAGATGGTTGGAGTTCCCATGCAAGCCAGAGGACGGAGCAGTAAGAAGAGGAGGAGGAGCAGGAGAAGGAGCAGGGAGACAGAGAATCAGGAGTGAGAGAAAGACAGTGTGTGCACAGGCCTGGCTGAGGAGACACAGTTTCCAATGATCACTTTTGTGACTATGCAACTGGGCTCATATTACTAGCTGCAACATCACAAAAATGACACTGGCAACCGCAAAATACCGACTTGGCCGAAACCGTGAAACCACGAGTGTCAGAGCACACTGAATGGACACCTCTGAATCACTTAATCAGAGAGCTTTAGTTTCCAGTAACTCAGGGCAACATTAAAGGAGCTGAAGCAAGGCAAGCTAATAGTACGGTAGATATTAACAGCAGGGCAAACAATGTGTTTGTAATAAAAACGCAGCTCAAATCTGTAAATAGTTGACTGCAAGCTACATCCAGTTTAATTTAGCAGAATATGACCGACTCTGTCAGAAGAGCATGGCATGATAACACTATACAATATCTCATCTGCATTACAAACCAAAGGGACAGACTTCCACCCACAAATCAGATGCATCTATTCTCATTTGGAGGGTTTTCTCCTATCCCTCCTGAGTTTTCCCAGAGGAACCACTGCTGCTCCTCTGCCAGAACACATTATATGGAGAACAGAGTGAGGTTATTCAGTCAGTAGCTTTCCCCCTCTCCCGTGTTTTTAGTGAGACAGCTCTCATTTAATTGGGTGTTTGAATTAGGTTCTTTTTTCTTTTTCTTTCTTTCTTTTTTTCTCAAGCCAAGCCAGGCAGTGCGGGGCTGTTAATTTGCTGCATCACATGTGCTGGAGGGAGGTGAGGGAGATCGGCCCAGGATGAAAGGGATGGTACAGAAATGCACTCCTTATTAGAACAACCACTCTCTAGAACACCAAAAGGCAGAGGGGCAAAAGGAAGAAGGACCAGAGAGGCGCTGACAGAATGTAGAATATAAGGGGAGGTGATTAAGAACAAGCATGGGGTAAAAAGACCAGTTGCAAAGAAGGAAATCTGTCTGAAATCTGCTGAACAGCAGTGTATGAGGCCAACTGGCAGAAACTTTTCTCTACCTGCGGAAGTCTAACAGGGTCCTGGCAGAGTTGGGGATCCCGCGGTCCATCCAGGACAGGAAATGGAACTGGGTGACAGTACGTGTCTCATTAGTCTGCAGGTTTTTCAGGTAGAAACTTCTCACCAGGAAGTCCTCACACCAGATGTGCTCGGACACCAGATTGACCTAAATATGAGCAAAAGTATACAAAAGCTTCAATAAAGTTCATCGTGTTCGCATACCAGCAGTTATTTTTTGTCATTTTTCTTTATTCTTGTGTCCTTAAGTGATTTGCCAGTCAAAGAACGTCATTAACTCGGTGTTGAATAGTTTCTCATTTGCTGATTGAACTTTTTTTCAAACAGATTCTGACTGAAAGCTTTTCTGTCCATGTGTCTGTTTTTCATTATCATTTTAGGAGATAAGAAGCAAATTTCTTCTCCAAAGCTTTAATGTAAGTGTTATAAATCCTCCTCACAATTTTTCAGTGCTATTTTTCCTGAATGAAATTGGTTTACGGTGCTAATGTTTTCAAAGACTACATTTGAGAAACTTAACAGCAACATGTCTTTGCAAAAAAAGTGCCCTCATTACTCAACAGCTTCATCATTTTAATACAAATGCTCCACTGAAAACTGGTCACAGTTACTCCGTTACAAACAAAATGGAACTGCTTCTGTTCTGGTTTGTGCACTAGACTAAAAAATGCATTAGAAGCCTGAAAAGTTTGCTTTCAAGCTTAAAGAGTAAGATACAATGAAAATAATAACTGGGTTTGAAGTGTGAATAATGAAGCCATCAGTGGAGGTACCATACTCTAAAGGTTGGAAATAAGAGAAATGCAGCACTCTCTGTTAATGACATATTTATTACAACCACTTTGCTGGAAACTGGTGGAAATGTGCTGCATTTCTAAATGTAATCAAGGTTCTGATAATAACAGAGCCAGAAAATAAGGAGCCTTATAAATGATGGATGTAGCAATATTCCCATATTGACCATATGATGATATTGTGATTTGATCTCAGCTGATGAAAATAAAAACATTACTGAATGCAAATGAGTTTTTGTGCAGTTTCTCAAGTTCCTCTCCTCTGATTTCCTTCGAGTCTTGCTGAACTGTAACAGTTTGTGTCCTTTTCTCTGTCAATTTACAGTTTCTATTTTTCTTTAATTCAACTCCCAAAAGAAAAAAAATAGACAAAAAAGAACAAATATGAATCATTCTGATAGAAATATGTCTTTTTTAAAAATTTATTTTAATTTTCTATTGATTTCTTTTGTATGGAATCCTTCAAATGTCATTTACATAAGCGCCGTGACCTAAGTTCAGTTATTTGAATTGAGATGCAGACAAAACTTCTGCACATAAAATTCAACCCTGCAAAGGAAATCATTTTTTTAAAAATCCAGGTGCACTGCTTCTTGAACGTTTCCTGCTTCCCAACATACCTCATATATGTGGTAGACGTCTGATCCCTCGTCGGGCCAGTAGTGGTGACACTGTTTCACTCCGTTCTCAGACAGTGGGGTTAACATGACGATGACGACACAACCACTCTCCCACACCATCTACACACCAGAAAAGACATATCCACTTAACACATCCGAAGACAGCAAACCCCCTCATATGCACCCACGTAACGTTCAAACAGCCCCAATATGTAGCTGAACTGAGCCACTAGGAGCAGCATATCACGCCGAAGCCTTGAATTAGAACAAAATTGATTTCTTGATCTTTGTGCAGGAAGTATGAATAAATGTCACCTCTCTGTGTGTGACAAATGATAAATGTTGGGTGGAACAGCAGGAGGGCGCCTCATGTGTCGCTCTCTCTCCGTCGTCTGAGCGAGATCACAACATCTACTGCGCTGCTGCTCCATTTCATCTTATCACAATCTAATGTGTCCTTGGGAAGAAATACAGGCCCACAGCAGCCATTAGGAAAATGAGGAGGAAACGTGAGTTTTATGATTGCTATAAAAACACAATGGCCTTGACTATACACTAATCACAAACCTCTGTGATCCAGCCCAGTGGACACATTACACACCAACTGTGCCAACTGTGCCAGGATGTGATGAGATTAGGCAAGGTGATAATGTGAGAGAATATTATCCATTTAGTCTTGTATAATTTAGCAAATACTTTCAGGTAGCGAGGTAAAAGTGGATTCTTATGTTCTCCATCTCCACCTATAAATGCCCTGCCGTCATCTTTGAAAAAGTGATTAATGATTTCCAGACTCCAAGGACCATGCATCAGCTATACAATTTTTGTAAAGAAAAAAACGGGACACTTTTAAAGCCTGAGAATGACCTCAGTTGTGCTCTGTGAACTCAAGCAGATTGGCTGAATTCTGGGAAGAGGTAAGCACCGAGGCCCAGCAGAGCTGAGGTAATAGAGGAGAGAGGGCTGAAGGAGTAAAGGATGAAGGGATGGAGGAATGAGGAGTGGAGGATTAGGGCCCGGTCGCCTTTCAGAGCATTGCCCGGGGCCAGTGTGGATTAGATAGGAGAGAGAAAAAAGAGTTGCCTCCCGCGTGGTCCATTTGCATGAGAGCACCAGTGTTTGCCCTGTTTGTTTACTTTAAATGGGGTAAAGACTGTGTTTTTTTTCCTACCACAATCCAAGGTTGACTGTACTGAATAATGAAAGGCTACTACCCCTCCCCTTAACGGAACTGATGTTCAGACTGTCAGTCAAACTGTATCTAATGCTCTATTTGTGCTTAATTGGTAAAGATTCAGAGTTAAGTTCATGGGTAAAAAGCTCATTTCATTAGATAATTAATTTGTATTTATTAACCTGACATAGAAAAAGCTCCATAAAGAAACAAATAAACAAAATTATAAGTAAAACAACGAGAGCACTTTATTCCTAATAAGCTGATGTGACAATGAAAGTTTATTTTCTAATTAATTTGAACACATTTGAGGACATAGCTTGTGAGCAGATTTATGTCTTGTGGGTATAAAATAACTATATTTCTTGGTATACAGGACTAGACAACTCCAAACTGCCCTCCTAAAAGCCACAATCAGGCTGCTTGCAAACACAAAGTCAGCACTATTATAATGATTCAAAATGAGTGCGTGTTTAGTACATGATGCAGAGTGCAGAGTGCAGGGCCAGCTGGTCCTCCAGGATTTATGCTTCGCCTTTCCACAGCCTGATTACGGCTAACCGGAGTTACTTCACCATATGGAGGTGATGGGCCCACTAATTACTACAGTGCTGTCCTATTAACACAGAGCAATGCCATTTGGCAACCATGCATCATTTAAGGCACACCTCTACACAAGTTGACGTGTTTTACAAAAGCCTGTATGCAGTAATTGATGGCAGGTTGCTTTGACATTTATGGACAAAGGAGAGAATGCAAATAGCTTTGAGAAGAAATGCCTATATGAGCAAATATCAGCTTTTCTTATGATTAACACAAGGCTTCCTGAGAACATGTAGAACTGGGGTTTTATACGAAGCTAAAAGCTGGAGGTCTGTTGTACATATACAGCAGGGGCAACATAGCTAAAAACATCGGTCTTCTAAAAGTATTCAGTTATGCTTTATGTACATCATGCTGTTTTGAAACCACAGCTCCCATAATCCGAGGATGTACACAGGAAGTTAATGTGGCGACGGATGAAGTGAGTTGACGAGAACAGCTATAATTTCTATCTGCAGCAAAGTGAGCTTTTTCTTGCTTCTATTTGTTCACAGTTTGGCATTTTACACCCTTAAAATGACGTCAGATTAGCTATCAAGAGTTTTTGTTGCAATTTTTCCATAAATACGCACACAAATAGTCGGTGGATCACTTTGAAACTGAAAAGAACTGCATGAGGATGAGGAAAGTCATGCAGAGATAACGATATCAAGAGTAAAGTGCAAGTCACACCACATGTTAAAATATCTCTAAGCTCAGGTATCCATTACTTCTGCTACATCACTCCATTGATTCTCCTTTATCTGGACACTCCTTTTTTTGCTGAGAATCAAAGGCACACACCACTTGGTCCCACATAGTGCTGTTCTGTTGTGTTCCTTCAAAGCTCTCATCGCTGCAGAAACAAGACACTGAAAGATGAAAGACAGCCAGCGGATGAGCTGATGAGTCTTATGTACCTGCCAGAAGTCTGCCACGGTGGAAGCAAGTGGCCCCTGAGAGGCGATGTAAGTCGGGTTGCGAGGGTCGTGGTCCATCTGTGAGAGAGGAAACAGTGTGACACAGTGTTTGTGTGGAGACTCAGAGATGAAAACATACTGTCTGCTTCCATCAAAGCCTCCATCTGGATGCAGGAGATCTATTGAAGAAAACACTTCCATTTTCTTCTTCTCTCTCATTCCTCTTTCAAAGCCTGTGCTACTCAAGATGTGGCTGTTTTGTGGGTCTGAATAAAGTGGGAAACAGCCTATTGTTTGTAGGTAACTGGGGATACACATGATGTTGAACACATAAAGATCAGAAAACGTGTAAGAAATCTTGACACAAAAGATGTATTTGCTCTTTGTCTAGTAGAGTTAAGCATAAAGTGTTGAGGAGAAAAAAAGACTTTCATTCATTTTCTCTACAAATAGAAATATGAATGTCTTTAGTTGGAAGATACAACAGCTTTTTGATAGCAAAAAAAAAAAAAATGTATGTAACCAAACTAATCCTGCCTACTCACCATTGTTAATTTCCTTTTTTTTTTTTTTACCTTCTACACTGTATATAGACCCTTACACACTCTTTCAAAGACCTCATGAAATGGCTGATGTTGTGGCAGGATGTTAAACCCCGGAGGTGCCTGACGTGAGTGAGCTGAATGTTTAGGTGGGATGTGATGACATGGTGGGCTTGAGGAATGTGATTGGATTTTGATTGAGCAGGTGTTGGCTGGGCTGCCTACCTCCCCCACCCCATAATCAGAGATCACATTTTATTGAATGCATTCCCTCCCAGCAATGCGAAACGCATCAGTGGCAACATGTTGACTTTTTCCAAAGGAAAGGAAACATGTCTCATGGGCTTTTGTTGTATATTTGACTTCAAAATGACAAAATGTTGCGGTATATTTTTTATGAGAATAGGTATTTGCTCATCATTATGTGAGCCACCAACTATAGCCGTATATGAGGAAAATGCAGCAAAGTTTACATAAAATTCATCTGTGACTGATGCATTTCTTATTTATTCTGCAAGTGAATGACAAGCACCAATGGAGCTTTTGTAACATATACATCTCTGAACACCAAAATGTAAGTGAGTCACAGGGTCATACGGGATATTTTTTTCATTTGTGATAAGCTGTTTTTTATGCAGCCATAAGAACTTATCAAGGACACTTTAAATGGCCTTAGAGATCTAGAATTTCATTTAGTTTCTTAGTGTGTTTTTTAAACTCATTTGTCTTGCTCATGGACCTTGACATTCAGCCTTAATAGCAAAATAATTGCAGGGCATTTATTCAAGGCTTTAATAGTACCATAATACCTTCCTCCACTCACATTTAATATCCTGAACAACAGGATTAATTATCAATGTGTTTAATAGCAGATAAAACCAAAAACTTTAAAACATTTCAGTTGGAATTACATTTTTTAAAACCTTTTAATTTAGGTGGATCAAATGTATCACAATTGACTTTTTCATCTAATGTCGTTTTTAGTCATCCTCAGCAAAAGGAGATGTGGAGATGTTCATTTTTATTTGATAATTACTGTTTAAATCAATATTTCTTCTGTGAATTATTTCATTTTGTAGAACATTTTTGTTCTACAGGTTTCTGATTTTGCACATAAAAAAACTAACTTTGGTGGCCAAAAGTGAAGCATAATTTACTGAAACCGCTCTGTTACAACACAAAAATTTGTCTGCCTTTCTTTAGAGGAAATTCCACAAAATTGACACATAAATGAGGGAAACATTGTGCTCATTACCCAGTGTTATACTTGATTGGCCATAACCGTGTTGTTAAATTTTCCTTTCATACTTCCTGGTTGAAATACCTCACATGGGTTAGAAGGAGGGGGGTGGGGGGGTGGAGAGAGAGAGGAATGCTAGGCACTCCACTTAGCCAATCTCAAGGACGCAGACATGCTGTAGCTGTGTGCTGACATCCCTGCAAGAACACCAAAGCACCAAAACATGAAAGAGTAGTCCTGCATTTCAGCTGTCCTCCCCTTGCCATTGTGATAAGGTGACAGCCTAAAACAAAAGGAAAATGCGGAGAAGTTCCTTGGTTTAATAGCTTGAGCAGAAAGAAGGACCACAAATAACTATTTCCAGAGAAATGTCTCAACTCTCTGCACCTTGCTGTAGTGCCTTGATCCTTTGTTTTCATAAGATAGAGAACCTAGAAACATAAATGGCTGCTGGAGCTCATCCCAGTTAGTCTGAGACAAAAGCATGGAGAACAGGTGGGAAATGGAAGAGCTGTGCAGCCTTTACAAAATGCCAGAGAAGACAAAGATGACCAGGCTTTGACCACAGTTTGTGTCACTGCACATTCCTTTAAACCATTCCTCACACTAATGATGCTGTACATCTGGGAGTGCTCGTATCATTGTGGTCAAGCATTTGCCATTATCCAGGCTCCTTCTCCCTGCGAGTCACCCAGCGCTTCGAAGGGAGCGCAGATCGCCGCTTCCCTTCGCCACTCTGACCTCAGATTCCCAGAAAGATGTGGCAGATTATTTACTCGTAGGCCGTTACCCCTGAAGCTAATGAGGAGGAAGAAGCCGCATTGACAGAAATAATTATCACAGTTTTGCTGGGCTCAGGCAGGGGTCTCTTTTGTGGTGTAATTACTGTCCTTTCATCCACACACCACTGCATCTGCCATTACTTCACCCATCTTCAACATCCGCTTGAACTTCTTTTTCTTTAAACCACCCCAACACAGTGTTGGATAACTTTTCATTATGTGCTTTTTCAAAACTTGGTCTTTGCTAGATTCTTCCCCTGACTGATTTTGATAACCGTATTCTTCTCTAAGATGGTAAATATTACACTGCAGCGCTGTTAAAGACAAACTCCTCTATGAATATGCCATTGCATAAACAGGAAGAATAAATAGAGCATCAGAAAGTCTCTGTTGTTTGTTTCTGAAGAGTAATAGGCTTTTAGAGCAGCTGTGCCCCCCCAACACACACACACACACACCCCTGCCTCATCTGTCTTCTCAGAAATTTTGGCACTGTATTTGAAATGCATAGCTTCCTGTTCCCTTTGATGGAATCCCTCCTCGGGGGAAATCATGACTGACAATGTTTTGGGAAAAAAATACACATACACACACAAATAACCTTAGCACTCTCCAGCATTGAGGCTTTTCTGGATTTGCAGTGGTTACACATTTTATTAGTAAAAAATACATATTTTTAGTGGAGATGGAAATAGAGTATCTGTTGGAAAAGTACAACAAAACAAAAAAGAAAACAAATCAACTCAGGTTCCCAGAGTCAAATAGATTTTTTTTTAAAAAGCAAAATTGATCTTGGATCAGTCCAACAACAGCAGGTGCTGCATGTATATTAAAGCTTTTTCTATATGAACCAAAATGTAAAGCCACAATGAATAAACAATACTCACAATTGGACTGGCATTGATGTAATCCGAGTTGCCGTGGTTATTCTCAGCTTTCAAGGTGATCCTGGAATGATCATCTGTAATGGAGATGCATAATACATCTGTTAATTTCTTCACATTTTTTCCTCTCAGTACAATTACAACTGAATTCTGAGCAGGAACGGGGGAATATGAAGGAAATGCAGTTTAATTTTTTTTTTTTTATCACACACAATGCTCTGGACTGCTGAATTATTCTACCTTTTTTGAGAAGTGTTTCAACTGAAGTAATAACTGTTTTATTCCAAGAAGACTACAAGTTGTAATATGTAAAATCACTTTTTTTTCTCAAACAAAAGAAACTCATGCAAGATTAATGTTTCCAGTGGGCTTGAAGCCACTTAAGAAGTCTTCTTAAATTGTCCCATGAAAACCTGGCTTGAATTTGTTTCTTACACTCATGAATAAATGAGAAAAAAAACAAAGGAAGAAAACATCTTTGTGCTTTATTTATGAAGAGGACTGGGTGGGTTTGGTCAAATTTGACGGACAGTAACCAGGCAACACTACAACTACCAACAGATGTTGATTTGAACACGAAGCTAAATTGTGATTGGTTCATGTGACAGTTACCATAGCGATGTCTATGTACATCATGTTGTATTCATAAAAAATGCTAAATGACCTGTCCTGCTTTATCGTTGGTTTTACTCTAAATAGGATAATAACTCACAAAATTAATTTGCAGTAAAAAACTTGAGCAAAACAGATTAAATCATAAGCTTATTATCTACTGATGTAATATAAATCGAGTGAGTTTTGTGTCATTTTCTGACTCCTATACATTTTGATTTTCATGTGCAATTAGTGGAGTCGTCCCCTGCTGGACATTTGAAGGAATGCCTGCTAAGCTTCCTGTCACTCCAAAATTAAGTACAACCAATACAAGTAAAGATTAACCTTATCACACAAAAGTGTTACACAATAGACCATAAATAAACCAAAGCTTTCCTTTTTTGAGTCAAAGAACATGGATTTTATCTGCTTAAAGGGCAAACTTCTTTTAGCAACATTAACATTTATCACACTTTGAGGTTGTAAGTGCTGGAATATTTTAGGCTGGTGTGAATTTTAAGATAAAATGAACATCCATTACAAGAAAACCTCAAAAGCACAACTGCTGTTGGTGATTTAGGCAACATGTGGCAGGTGTGAACAAAGTAGAGAGCACTAAGCAGAAGCAAAAAGCTCAAGGAAGAAGAAGGAAACAATGGGAGTCTAAGTCATGTTTAACAGGAAAATCTTTAGAATTTGTCATTTTTCACGTCAGCTAGCAATGAATTTCTTCTAGTCTGTCATTTGATCAGTCAGATGTGTAAAATGTTACTATGGTACTTCAGAACTACTAAATACTGTTTAGGCTAATGTAAAGGCTAAAATCACCTCAAAGGAGTGTTTTTTTGGCTTTTTAAAAAATATTTCACAGTTTTTATCAATTTAATTTCAAGCTAATAGTAAGCTGAGCTGATTTTCTTTTTTTATGAGTCAGTAAAGAGTGGTCTGACTTGTTGTGTGGACCAACTGTGGTTATGGGACAGGCTATGACCAGAAAAAAAAACAGGAAAAAAAAAAGGTTTTTGATGCTCCAGATGAGAAAAACCTGAGACGAAGGATAAGGGACGGAAGTGATGGACAGTGACGGACGGTGTGTTGCTACTCTCACTGCCACAAGGCGGTGACGAAACTCTGCACTGCAGCTTTATTCTATTTCAAACAAGAAACCTGCACACGACTTAAAAATGTCATGTGGATTATGTAATGTTATAAGGAAATATCCCAAAAAAGCCTTCATGCAATAAAGGACCAGATTTGTGCATTTACAGGATAGAGCTACTAACTCAGAATATAAAAGTACACTAATGTTAAAGACTTATGACTATAAATGGTATTACAGTCATTAAGTAACTATCAGATAGACTGGATTGCTACTATGGACAATCATTCAAGGAAAGCCATCACAGCAGTTAAATCCATATTTTAATGTTTGTATATCGAAACCACTCAGTTAGTTACAAATTAGTCCACTGTCACTTTAAAGTTCTGATAATGTCTCAACAACCCGTCCCTTTCTTTTAAGTCAGCACTATCCAAGCTGATTTTGCAACAAGGAGAATTTTCTCACAGACCTTTCCAAAATTAATGTTCGAGACGCTCTTTGGATAAAAGACGAACAGAGATTTTGTCATAATTTTGGGAACATATTTTTTAGTGTTGTTTTGGCATCTGGTTTTATGTCCCTCTTTGAAGCATCTGTTCACAAATACATCAACAAGCAGTAGTGGAACTACATGTCTTGTAATGGTGGGAACATTCCCACAGAAATAATAATAGTAATAAAAAAAGAAAACTGCAATAGCCATCTGAGTGGACTCACATACGACCACGGCGTCAGAGCGGTTCCTCTTGGAGTTCTGCTCGCTTTGGCCCACGCTGCAGGCGCTGGGCTCTGCCTGGTAGGAGCAGAGTGCCTCCCACTCACGCTCCAGACGGTTCTTGTTCTTCAAGTGGTCCTCCATGTAAGACTAGAGGAAAACAGACAGAACCTCAGACCCCATTTCAAACGACAAGCCAGTGCCAAGCAAAAGAAAATCTCAAGATATAGCTGTAAAAGGGAATATTTGTTTTTGCAGCAAATTTTGATAAATTAAACAGCAATAAATAAACAAGAGCAAACAGTAAACTTCTCATTTAAAGCTGTGATCAGCTGTCATGGAGAATTATTACACTTCTGCTGTTTAGCGTAACAAATGGGTGGGGAGGAGGCTGCTGAAGATCTAGGTTGGGAAGGTGTGCTAATGCTGGCGTGTTTGTGCCTTTTTGTTTGACCGAGAAGAGAAAAAAAAAAAGAAAGAAGAAAATAAAACACACAATTAAGACTCCTGAAAGATTGTCTGCAATGGAAATACTTCAGGGTGTTTCAATCACGTCCCTCTCTGCTTGCACAGCCACTGATAAGATTGTCTGCATTTAAGCCGTTGCTTGGAGAAGACAAAATTGAATTCGCGAGAGAGACAAAGATGGAAAAAGTAAAGGGGGAAGGGTAAAGGCCCGTGTGTGTGTGTGTGTGTGTGTATTCTCCTAAACCAGGGCAAGTCTTAGGGGGCTTAGAGTGTGTAGCTGGCAAAGGGAGTCGTTTTTAGCATGGCGCCATGTTTAGTTTTCTTTCCTGTATCATGGCTCCCCTCCCAATGGGGTTAAATGGTTTAGTCTGCTATTGTGTGAGACAGAAGATTATAGACTCATAAACTGATGTCAGGGATCAGCTGGCTAACACAATGACAGTGATACCCAGATGTGCTGGGTTTTTATTTCATATCAAAGCAGTATATAGGTAGGCTGAGCAGAGAGGTTACACTGCATACTTACATCCGACTTATTCCTTCCTGTTTGTCAAGAGGGAGGTCTTTGCAGAATATATACAATTACTACCTAGATGATTATCTCAAATAAGCTTTTTCAGCAGATAACAGGCAATTACCCTTTGATGGATCTGTATTTAGAATTCTCTTGCATTCATACAAAGGAAATGAGATGGCTTATAAAAACAGCCCTATGGACAATGGAAATCAAAGTTCATTGTTAGATACAGAAACAAAAGTGCCACTCCGCTTTTAAAAGATACGGAGAGCATAAAAAACACTTCAAGAGACTACTGCTGTAAAATAATGAGATATCTCAGCAGCTTATTTGGCTCTAAAGAGGCATTATTCACTGTTTCCACATTTCAGATCTTTAATTTACACAAGCCCAATACGAAAAGAATTAGGAAAAATTTTGTTAATATAAGTTCTAACGGTGGATGACCCATGTGTTTTTGCATGTGTTGTGTGTTGTCTACACAAACAAACAGGGCTGTCTTCCCAGGAAAATGACAGCATGCCATTATAACCACTTGACAGAGCCTGTCACCACTACGCTCTCGTCGCTCCATACAAGTACTCTCTGCTTTCCAGCCTGACAGCATCCCACCTCCCCTACCAACATTACATCTCCATATACCCGATATAGTCACTCTGAATTGCATCACATTCTATTCAAACGATGCCCTGAATCGATTGCATTCCAAATTTGTATTTTTGCAGCTTAATGCAATGCAGCCAGCAGGCCCTTATCAAGCCTCCCCGTTTCTAGGGGGAGGCAGTGGACCATGGCGTATTCCAGAGACAGGGTAACGAAGGCTGGGTGAATGGGGGGATTATGTCTGCCAATCAGAGGGCTGGGATGGGAGGCCTGAGTGTCAGGGAAACAATGTCTAATCCTTCCTGAGCAGTCTCCTCGGCAGCAGAAGGGTGCTGGGTGAAATCAGGATGAAGGCACGACCAGGCGAGGCGCACACAACAGGTAACACACTGCTGTCAAGGTCTGCTGTCAAATTAAAACGCCGGTAGCAGTTTGTGCTGGGAGCTTTCTGATATGATAAGCAGCTGTGAGACGTGAAAAAGGGTATTAATATGCACTATGTTTTGTGTGACAAATAACAGCTAAATGAAAAGTGAGCATTGTGTTGCCTTAAATGGGAGGGCAAATTGTCTCTTGCTCACAAACTAAATAAAAAAAAAGCAAGTAAAAGTCACTGAGGGCAGAACATCGATTTTCCTGCTGAGCAAATAATTCATCATTTAACAAAGAAAAACTAAAAACAAGAATGATAACTCCAAATGACAAAAAGCCTCAAGCAGCTCAACTATTGATTTAAAAAGAGAGGCGACTAGTCTATGGAATAGCAACTGTTTCAACAGTTCAACACAGACTGAGATGTTTTACTGAGGTTTGGTGACTAAACAGTGCTGTCCATGGTGCTGAAATCACCAGCTTTTGTAGGAATACAGCCACACGCTGCTTCCATGTAATAGTTGGTAATCATATATATATGTTTAAACCCTAAATTCATAAAAAAGTGCAGGTTATAACACCCCTGGGGCAAAAGAAATATGACAGAAATTTTTGTTAAAACTGATAAAAAAATAAAAAATAAATAAAACACCAAAGAACACACAGCAGATGACTCAGTACACAGAAGTATCCAATTTCAGTTCTGAAGTTACAGTCGTTATGCAAGACTTTTTAAGTCTTAAGGTGGGCTGCACAGTGGGAGACAACATCACAGTTCATTTATCCTGATGGAGCCTAAGTCTCGCAGAGTGTGTGTGTAAGAGCGTGAGGTGACGGGGCCTCAAAAAACAGGACCCCCAGCAAGCATGCTTTGGAAAGCTGCGTATTCATCATCCCTCTCCACACGGTGTGAGCTCCAAAGAGCGGGAGAGGGGAGATGAGAGAAGAGGAGAGCAGATATGGGGAAATATAGGTCTGAGATCAGTGATAACAAGGCAATCTCACACATGGTTTCACGTGAGATGGTGGTGGAATTTTAAAGAAGAGCCCCTATAGGACATCTCCATGTCAATCACGGAATGAAAAAGAAGAGAAGGTCCCAGTGCGTTTTACCTTTCTATATTCTAATGCATGCATTGCCGCTGTGAAGAAATGAGGACTAATAATAACAACAGCTCCTAGAAATGATTCACCCAGGCTCTTTTGTTATTTGTGCGGCTAAATGCTTTTCTATTGTCAGTATTTTCAAAAGGGGCTTCACAAATAAGCCTTGACGAGTGCAACAAAACCCATCTATTACAACCAATACGAGGCATTACTCAGATTCACTCTCATTCATTACAGCCTCCCAGTATAAAAGCTAGACATGCAGTGTGATGAATGCGCTCTCCATTAATGGGAACACTGCAAGGCATCTATCCACCTCTTTTATCAAGCTTGTTTGAAATAAACTTGTGCGAAATTAAAACAATCCATTGTGTGTTTGTGGGAACATTGGCAACCAAAAGCTTTTTCATGAAAAAAAAAAACAACAACAAAAAAAAAAACCCACACACACATGCACAAAAAAAAAACAGAATTACAATAAAATAGCTAATGGTATTTCACTTTTGTGCTGCTCTCATCATGCAAAAATAATGTCTGGCTTAATTTGCTGTGGTAGCGATAGGAGCAGAAGAGGCAAAAGATGAAAATGACAGAGAGGAGAGAAGCAGGACAGAGTGATAAAGAGAGAGAGAATGACACAGTTGAAGGAGGAAAAAAAAATGAAGACAACAGCGCCAAGATAAAGCAGGAGGCAGAAAACAGCGGGAAGAGTGATGAAAGAAAAAATGAAGATAACAGGGTTTGAATGAGCTGAGAGTGGGATGAAAAAGAGACACAGCCAAACAGATAAACAGAGAAATACGGCTGTTGGTTTTCAGAGCAAGAATATATTAATGGACACGGGGAGTTTAAAATAATCTATTGTAATATGAATTCACTAAACATTAGAAAAGATCATCATTTCCTTTCCCCAAAGGCTCTTGAGGATGAGTTCAAGCACCTCAACATTGCGCTACAAATGTGTTTATTTGCATTAATATATAAGTGGACATTGTTTTAGTCTGAGAGTCAAACAAAAGCATTACGTGGAGTTAGAGAAGTTGTATCTTCCGACCATTTACTCATCAGTTTTGTCGTTCTATTTCAAACATTTACAGTTGATTATTGGACTCTATTAAGAGTTTTTTCCATCACTTAAAATTACTTCAATCTATCAAACTACTTCAGCATTGTAATCATAGCACTAACTAGTTAACCTGTGGTGTATCTATTTCAGTTTAATTGAATTTATGGATAAAGTGTTGATAAAATCAAATCAAATAATTTATTTTCTTCTTTTTCTTCAACAATCTACATTCTGCTGGGAAGTGCTGAATCAGAACCCAGTAGGTTGGAATATTTGATGCAGATCTGTGGCTTGTACACTAAGCGGACCTACTGTAGCTCTCATGAAGAGCATTTTCAGGGATTTCAGACTAAACCTACCCTGACAGGCTAACTGCATAGTCGTGACATTGTTCCGCTGAAACAATTTGATGCAAAGACCCACAAATGCTCTCTGAGGACCTTTTCTCCTCCCTTCACACTTTATTTCGCGCATTGATCCTCCTCCCTGGTTCACTGGTGTCCTTACCAGTATCATGTGACCAGTGGAGATGTCCATGTTGGATGGGACTGGCTCCTCACACCAGGAGGAGGTGCTGCTGCGTGTTGATGGACTGGCTGCGGGGCCATCACTGAACTGAGAGGACACGCTGTTGAGGCGAGAGTGGCGCAGGGTCTCGGGCCGCTCCACACGCTCCGACGTTCTGATCGCCATGCGCTGGCGACATAGTTCCTGGGGATTACAGGAGACGATGAAAATTACTAAATAATCAAAAACGCAACCCACCCCCCCTCTAACTCCTTGCAGGCTTTGATGTGTTTATCTTCTTGTCATGCACATGACAATAGTTTATGTATTTTAAGTGCTTATCCTCTGCTGTGAGGGGCTGCGTTCTAAAAATGCACCTTGTAAAATCCAGTATCTCTTCTTACTTGTCTGTAGATTAATGGCTTATCCTTGTGGATTATGGAGCTTACACTAATTATGTCAAAAATACACAGTTGAGGATCCTCCACGACTTACAGAATAAATATCACACCTTGCTGCAACACAGCAACTGTCTTTATTGTTTGAGAATGGATTTTTTTTAGCTGTGAGAAAAATCCAGGGCAAAACCAAAACACATTTACATCGTAAAGTCATTACCCACAGAGTGAAAACTGAATTATTTATTCAAAACAGCAGAATTTGCAGACGTAGACACATTATAAGGAGAAACAAACTATCTATCAGAAAGACGTAAATGTAAATAAATCCTCAGAGAACCAAAAGAGATTAAAAAATGAACCACCACAGCTGTGAAGCCTACTTTTTTGTTTTGATTGATATCTCCATGTTCCATTATAAAAGAGCCTCTCTACAAAGGTTGCACCCCTCCTAATGACTCAGCTTTTCTCCCATCATGCTTCAGTGCAGACTAGGCATTATCTGCTCTAATACAGTATCGTGAAATCGACATAAAAAACAGTCCTTATTACCAGATGTGTGCAGTCTTTGACAATTTGTCTCTTTCTCTTTGTAAGGTGTGGTCTCCCTCGATATTTGCATGGTAAATTCATAACAAGCAGTCCACAGAATTAATTTCTATACTCAATGAATAATAGCGTGGAAAGGGTAGGCCTGAGAAATGCCTTGTGAAAGCACATGCTATCTCATGATGAATCATAGTAATATTTCCCTCTGGAGCACAGGCCCCCTTCTAAGCCTTGGTCTTGGATCAGCTTTTCCACCATCAGACTTTAATGATTAGAGCCGTGAAGTGGTGCCCAGGGCCTTGGCCTCGGGGCACCATCCAGGTCCACCTCATAATTCATCCCACTTCTCAGCATCTCTGCAAAGCGCTGTGGCGGTGCTGAGAAATTGTCCCAGAAGATGGTTGGGGGATGCAGTTAGAGCCAGAAGAGAGAAAGGCAGCATCCCTGAGAGGAGCACAGGTCATAGGATTACAGGTTTTCTGTTGCCCCCTTCTTTTAGACTGCTAATAAGAATGAAAACAGGCCAAGAAGGAACAAAGTCCATACAGTCCGTGCTGCCATCTTACAGCAATGCTTGCTCACTGCAAACAGCTCTCCATAAACAACTCTTTGTCAAACATGGAGGCCACACCCACAGAGAAGGTATCGCAGTCCAAAAGTGTCCCATTACAAACCAAAAATTTGCACTGTAATAATGAAACAAGGCAAATTCTTAAGGCTGTGTGATTTTCTATTTTTTTAGAGAAAAAAAGGGATGTTAAATTTAATGTTTATGTTAATTTTTTATTCTTTTTTGAAATCATATGTCATCTCTGTGGCCATCACCAACACTTCAGGCTTCTGAGAGCAGGCCTCTGAAGACTTGAATAAATATTGAAAATGTTAACGTGACATGCAGATAAATGCGTTCTGAGCGCCACGCTGGGCACAGCTGAGACCCAACCCTGAAAATCAATAGAGCCCGGGCTGCCCGCTGCCCTGAAGGAACAGAGGGAATAGGTCAGGGTGGCTACACGTTCACCATCTCATACACAGGTACACCAACTTGTCAGAAAAAGGTAAGCGTCAAATGATCTGATGCAAGATGAAAAAATATGTTGGGATAATAAATAGAAAATTAATGAAATAAAAAGCTTTTGAATTTTGTAAATGAATGTTATGCACATTGTATTTATGTGATAAAGAGAAACCATTATTATCACTACAGCTAAAATCCATCCAAAGTGCAGATGGAAGAAAATAACTCAAACATATAAACACACGGACAAACACATTCTCATAAACCAATTGGATAAACGACAGTATCCGAAAAGAATGCACGTTCCTCCAATGGCAGAGAACGGGCTTAGTGTCCTGGCCTCTGATTGGCTCAAAGCGAGGGGGCTGGTCTAACCTGATAGGTTGCGGTGGCGTCAGTGCTGGTGTCAGTCCCCAGGCTGGCCAGCTTCTCCTTCAAGCGGAGGTGTGAGCGCTGGCGCACGCAGAAGAAAGTGCCAGATAATGCCAGCGCCACCAGGATGAAGAGCATGCAGAGGACAGAGAGTAGTAGGAACTGGCCCGACTCCACCCTGGTCTCCTTCACCACGGGGATCTGGGTCAGGCTGCCCCTCTGGAGGACACACACAAACACAGAGAGAACACACTGTCAAAGCAGTAAATGATGCTACTCTGTCTTTTTCCAGATTGATGTGGTCTTTTTGATTTACAGCAGCCGCCATATCAAGTCTGCAGTGCATCAATTTTCACCTGAAGGCTTGTGTTGACTTTCTGATGGAAAAATATGGATGCAACAGTGGCACAAGTGCTTCCTTACCTTCCTCCTCTTCGTCTCCTGCTCTTTCCTTTCACCCACTGTCTGACTGGCCCTACTCATTAGACAGCTCTAATACTTGCCTTATTATGTGCATTCAGGCTCAGTCAACCCCTATTACCGGCCCCTGTCCAGTGCTGTCTCCTGTCTGTGCCCCACTATAGATATTTACAATGACATTTGCTGCTGGCATGATGCAGGCTGGCACAGTGCAGCTGCAGGAGACTGGGATACTAAAAGCTTGTGCTTAATTAGCTCCTCTGGTCCTGAGTTTAGCTGGATTAGGCTCTGGCCAAAGCTTCACTGCTAATGGCTATCAGGGCTGGGGAAACACAAGCAGGCCAGAATGGACTTTCACGCATCCACCACCAGTTAAACGAAAGAACCTTTTTAAAGGACTGACACTGAATGTTAACGCAAACAGGAAGGTATATTTTTCTCTCTATAGCAGACCTGTAAGGTTATCTGGGAGATTTTTGTCAGCCTAGGTTAAATTTACCACAGATTTAGCAAAATGATAAATTCCCTGTAGGCCTTGCTGATACATAACATTTTGAGGGCATAACAGTGATAATTAGGAGCAATAATGAGGAGGCGTAATTAAAGATCCCAAAATTGTGGCTACAAGTCAGATTTTAAACATTGATTACAAAGGCATTCTATCAAGCTGGTCTAAAAAAAATCAGGGAGATACAATTTGCCAAGAGCAGTTTACATCACATAAATCATCCTTACTGTCTCTGCAATTGACATAAAAACACGGGGTTTCTCTGTAAGTTAGCTCTCCACAGATTTTGATCTAATTTGACCAGCTACACAACATACACACACACCAATGGTCATACATCTGCTAAAGGGCAATATCAATAACAGTGCACACAAACATCAGCAGGCTCCTAATTGTCTGCATGCAATATTGAAAGATTGATAGGTAGAGAGAATCAAATCTACACCTTGAAAAAAAATGGAAGAGCTTTGACATTTAGCCTGAGGGGTCTAATGGGCCAACTGAAGGATTGCTACATCTTGTTATACCATTTTCCGAACAAGACACTTCACCTCAAACCAGTAACAATGTGGTTTGACCTTGTGGCTCATAATTGCCAATGTTTTAACATGGGTCTGTTTGATGACTGTGCTGGGCTCAACAACAGCTGCTGTTGATTGCAATTGCAGTGGCTCCAGTGTGTAGTTGCAATCAAGCATTAAGAGGTTAGACAACAACTGAGAGGTTTGAAGAGGCTCATATACAGATGCAGAGGATGGAAAACGGCCTCCATGCAGAGATCCGTGTGGCTATGTTCAGTGATCAGATGAGTTCAGAGACAGCAGCAACATTTTCATATGTTGGAATGCTTATCTTGATGGAGAGAATCTGACATGATAACACAGTAAAAACTGAAAATAGAGAAAGGGAAAATCTCTGTTCTCATGTCGTATTCATTATATCTAACACCACAGACCCAACGTTGATGTAAGGATTCAAAACCAGTGTGTCTCCTGGTTCAAATCAGCCTTTAAAGCCAAAGCATATATGATTATTTTGAAAAAAAAAAAGTATAATCAAGTTCATCAAAGATGTAGCCCTCTAGCTCTGGCTATTCTTGAAAAAGATTCACCTTGAAATGAATGAAAAGCATTTCCAATGTGGGAGCAAACAGGCTTGAAATTCATTGCGAGCATAAAAGAGTGTTTGAAGGCGATAATCGTGTTAGAAGCAAACCAGAGGAGGGAGAGAGAGAAAAGAAAAGATGAGGAAAAGGGAGGAGACGTGAGGCTAAGAATTACTTTCATGAGCTTTCAGAGTTAGCTTAAAAAAAAGTCCATTTATATATAATCTATGTATTACAATAATAACTTTTTTAAAATCATGACTGGAGTCTGCTTTACCTAAACATACATTTCAAGACCTCAAAATGAATAACATAATTAATGATTATGACAAAAATAGTCTGTGAATGTTTGAATATTAATAAAAAAAGTCAGTATAATTTTCAACCAGGGTGGAACATTCAAATATTCTGTTTAAATATTTTGGTTTAAGTTAAGATCAGTTTGTGGAACTTAAATGAAAAAAAAAACGTATTTTTCCTTCAGTTAGAATTTTAATTCTGTGGCCAAAATAAATAAATTGATAAAAAGAACAAGTACTCATGTTCATGTGTGTAACATCCAAAGTAGTTCCTCCCTGCCTCCAGCAGACATTCTCCCTCTGCTTCTCACCTCTATTCATGTAGCCCTTGTCTGGTGAATTAGCCAATCTGAGGGGAGACAAGGCGCAGATGGATTTCGGTGCCCTGGATTATTCAAATGATAAGAAGGAAGGTCGGACCGGGAGGTGTTGCCCATTCACTCAAATCACAATAACCTTTAAGCGGAGCAAAATCATCCCAAATCACACTCCTGCCAAATCATCTCAAAAATCTCAAATCAAGGTGATATTTTTCTAAGCTGGAACTGCCACTGTAGATTTAAAAAGTATAACAGCTATACTGATATCAGAGTTTATGAGCGGGAGCACTTTCCATGAAAAAAGAGAGAAAAAAAATACTGGAAACACCAAGTGCGCTATAAAGTTTCCCAGATTTTGGAAATAGGCATAAACGAATGGCAGTAATTAGGCCCTTTTTCCAGACAAACTCTAAAATCGCTGAGATTGATTATCAATTTGAAAAACGAATAAATAGAGTAGCCCCATACTGACAAACCCAATTCTGCCCAACAAAAAAATAGAACAAACTACTTGGATTTATGTTCTGCATAAGACTCGTGGAAATTACACTAAAAATAAATATTGTAATTTAGTTGCGTTTATTCCTCCGCTGAACACATGACTACATTTACGCACCCACTAAGCTTACTTTGTTCTCGTGTTTAGGAGTTGGAGCTGCTGCCGAGCACTGAGGAGGATGAGCCTACAGAAACTTTGTCCCCTGCAGCCAGATGTGCTCACAGCAAAGACTCAAGACCCAAAAATATTTTCATGAGCTTTATTATCGGAGTGCGTGCATGCGTTTCTGTTGCTCCACCAGCTCGCGGAGAGTCAATTTACAGAAAGCTATCACCCAGAGAGGATGAAATATTATTATACGAGAGTAGGACTCCTAAAATATCCTGCAACTCGCCAAAAAATTATTTTCATTTACACTAGACATAAAGCCTGCGTCTATCAAGTTTTCAGTGCCGGTCATATAAGATGTATTTTACGCATTAAAAAAAGCACAATGACTGCTGCAGAAAACAAGCTCACACGTGTTTAAAACGAGGAGATAATTACCCAAATCCATGTCGTGGGGCAGAGCGCGCTTTTCGCTGTAAACTGGTGATGCCGCGACTTGTATTCCAGAGCGCGTGGAGAACCACTGACGCTCGCCGCAGCTCCAAGAGACGTTTGTGCGTTCCGGCCGCTCACTCAGTCCGCTTGACCAAAAGTTCCCCTGCGAGGGTCCCATGCGTCCCCCAGCGCCAACAAAAGACCGCGGCCTCAACACGTAGATGAAGAAAAAGAAGGAAGAAAAAAAAAAGGAGAGTCGGAGAGAATAAGAAAAGGGAGAAGAATGTGGGATATGCCCGCCTGATTTTCCGAGCTTCGGAAGAATGTGCAGAAGCCCCACTAGTGAGTCCTTTCAGCTCCTCTGTGCCAATGAAAAGAGACGGGGAGGTGGTGGGGTTGGGTGTTTTTGCGATCATTTAGTTAAGGCTGAGCCCCTCCTTATATTCAGCAGCTCAGGAGTCCCCGTCCATTGCACATGTCATATCCACTGGTTGCTATAGCGATGCCTCCACATGTTGTCGACAGTGAATGTTCAAGGAGCGATGCCTGGCTAATAGGCTTGCGGGCCGAGGGGCGATATGAATGGACATAGGGCTAGTCACTCATTTGTTGAGCTACTAGGGGTCTCTGTGTTTGGTGTGTGAATTGCTGTTTTCTCAGGCTCTCCTTTTCCTCCGCTCCCTCTCCCAGGGATTCAGTTATGTGAGCAGAATAAGGCAGATGGGGCAGTCTATTCTTCAAAGTAGGCTTTTGCATTCAAAGCTGAAGTGAGGACTTTAAAAAGAGGCTACCATACAGTACAGTAGTTGTAAACTATATGAATGCAACATTGGAGATTAGGTGCATTCTGAAAAATGCTCAGCCTGTGTAAATCACGTGTAATTGGCTAAGTCTTTTCTCTGCTCACTTCTTAGATCTGCCAGGCTGAAGAAAAAAGGAGTGGAAAATTGCAAGTTTAACAAGTTTTTCAGATAAAACTCACTAAAATGCTATCCTAATTAGCAATCAGCTTGAAAAAAAAAAGATCCAATGGAGAGCAACAGCTGCACTTAGCAGGGAGAGAGCGAGAAAGGGGGATTATGAAGAGCACAAGGAGAGAAAAGGAGAAAGCAAAAGAAAAGGGGCGGTGAAGAGAGGAGAACGGGGGTCCTGTCAAATGCAGATGACGAGTCGTGGCGAGGGGGGGCTGTGTGAGGGGGGCTCTCCAGTTTATTTTTTCCATTCAGCGAGCACCCCCTCCTCTTTTCTATTGTCCCTGGGTGTGACAGCTGGAGTTGGCAATTTGAAGGGGGAGAACAAAAACGAGCTTGCTGTCCAGCCTGCGTCCACGGCAGCTTCGGACGCCACACCACTTTCTAAGAGTGGAGCCAACGGGGCAGCCCGGGGGATGGAATCTCAGATTGACTCAACAATCTTTAACACTTTTGCTACACTCTTAAACACCACCAAACCTTGTAGTATTAGCTGCTAAACAAGTGAGTTTTGTTACAGCGAATGCTTTGCTTTTCCTTCCTCATAGCCGTCATGAGTGACACTTCCCACATCATGCTGTGTGCACATCCTCATATATCAGATATTATTCTGACTCCAGATTGTGTTTTCTGTCTGGCTGCCAGGGGACACACAAATTGTCAGGCCAGAGAGGGACATTTTTTTATCTCGAAGTATTCTCATTCAGTTTGAGCACATAGACAAATTCTTTCTGCATTGCTTGCTGCCACCCTGAAACAGGATGGATGTAGAAGTGATGCATGTTAGGACACTTCTATCATGGCTGCCAGTGAGTGGCTTTTATTACTAGTGAGGAATAAATAGTAGCCCCTGAAGTTAATCCTCCAAAAATCAGTCCTGACAAGAAGTCAACCATGTGATTATATCTGTCCTATTCTCTCTTGAATTGAAAGAGAGCCTGCTTCATTCAATTTCATATGAGATACCCTGGTCATCCACCTGTCAGCTCTTTCAAAATCCATAGTCATCCGAACAAGACTATTCTCTCGGCACCAATGAGGCTGGAAAACTGGAAGAAAATGTCTAACCAGACTCTTTCTTTACCGGCAGGAAAGTCTAACTTTGGCAGCTGTTGTTTTCCTTTCTTGAACTCTGCGTAAATTGACACATTTTCACACATTTCTTCTGCCATGCGTTGCATAGTACAATTTCACATCTCGTGTCACATCGCACAGTGAGGCCAGTGCTAATGGTTATCACACCGGGGAGGTTTGACGCGCTTCGATTGGTTCTTAAGCAGTCACATTCAGGAACACATTCAAGTGGCTCTTATGGTCACTGGTGATAGATGCCGCCATGCTTGTGTGGTCCTCCACTAAGCACATCCTAGGGGTAACATGTTCGAACAGTAAAGTCCTTATCTGTCCTCCTCTCAAAGCAGTGTTTGCCTCCATGACACATTTCTGATTTCTAATTTTTTTAAAAAAAGAAAAAGATGCAATGCTGGTGAGTGTATTTAAACAGTGGGAGAGAGTGCAGCGCATCACTCTGTCGCTGGGAGAGGAGGGTGTGGAATGTTAAACAAATGTCAGGATCAAGTGCACCACCTGAGATGGCTGTGCAGAGACATCCACTGATACTTATGTGTAAGTTCACAAAGGTATGAGGAGACAATAACTTGTTCAGATATAACGGACTACAGGCTTTTGAGTAGACTGTCAGTCCCTCTGTGTGTGAGTGATCTAAGTACAGTGGCATGATAACGTTTGGGCTACAAATGGTCAAAGTACAGAAACGCTTTTCATAAGCAGCTAAGAATGATTGTTGTCCATTTTCCCATAAAAGGCTTCTAATTCTTTAAGATTCTTGGGGTGTCTTGCATGAACTCCTCTTTTGAGGCCTATCTACAGATTTGTGATGAAACAGTGAGGACAATGTCAAGCCTTTCAGTTACAGCCTCTTCAGTACTCTATTGTGAATAATGAGGAGTACTTAGGGTCAATATCTTGATGAAGAGGCTATCCCCTTGTAATCTTCTGCTTTTTAACAGATGGTTTGGTGTTTGCAGGCTGGTCTCCCAGAAGCAAATGGAGTAAGCAGTACTTCTTAACGTTACGTGATGGTGAAATGTAATGTATTAAAATTATGCCCTGACATCACAAGATGAGACAAGCTTGTCATCCACTGATTATATGGTGCCAAGAAGTTGTGCTCATTTCACATATCTCTGTCAGAACCTCTTGCTACCTCCTGTTACCAGGGTTACAAGCCCCATCCCAGCTGTGGCAAGTTTGTGGATTCGTTCTTTATCAACTGTTCTCTTAACATTTTGTTTCTGTTTCAGAGCTCAAATGGATTAACGTAGTCCTTGTTAGTTTTGTCTGTTCCACTTCTTTTTATTAGAACTTTTGAGGTTTTAGGATTCTTTATTTGAAGACTCGAACCCAGCCTCTGTACATGGGGCAACTGCTCAAAGTCTGAGCTACCCTGTTGTTAAGTGTTGCTTCTAAATCACACCATGAACCGGTTGCATGAAAACCCTTTATTTTGTTCTAACAGCCCTCATCTGCTTCTATGGCTGGTGATTGTTGGCACAAAGTTTAAGGAATATGGGTAATTTGTACCTGTGTTAACAAACTGACCGTTAACAAACGGTAGCCCTAAAAAACTATATTAAGAGATCAACTCGAGTACATTCATCACAAACCCATTCCAAAAGTATACTGCAGCTTGGTCAAAAGCCATTCAAGTCTATTTTCAACATGCAGGATTACCTTTAAGCATCAAGCTCTAACACACTGGGAATTGCGCTACAGCTGAATATTGCTTCTGAGGTGAAATGACACACTCTCTGACAACTGCAACAAAAATATGTTCTCATATAGTGCAGCGTTAAGTAAAATGGACTGTTTGAAGAGATCAAAGGGGAGTAGACAACTCTTAAGTAAGAGTCTGTTTTTGGAGTCCACTTGAGATGACTGTTTCTTACTTCCTTTTCTTGAATTTTGGTCTTTATTTTAGCTTCCTTTGCTCTAATACTGTAAAATTTCAACACAAAGCAGGAAGCTTTGCCCATACAAACAACTGTGCACCTGTTACATTGCCTGCTTAGGTGACCCTGCATGTCCAGAAGCAACACTTTGGGGCTACACTCTGCATTCAAAAGTGACACAGTGGGCTCCTGTCTAGTTGTCAATGTGCGATGAGTTGTGAGTAACAACAGGGAGCCAGACCAACAGAAATTTTGACCAGGGATGCTCAAACTTTTTCATGTCGCTGCATGCTCATCCATGGTGTATCTGAGCATGAATACATGCATGAAAAACCTTCACTTGATCGTATGTTTTGTAGAAAGCCACCTTGCAGCACACTGGTAGTGAGCATACAGTATATACCAATAACACTGTAATTATACAAGGGGAAGGCTAATGTTATTTAAAGTCCTTCACAAGGACCCAACAGCTACGCTGCATACCTACAGACTTAACAAATGTAAGATACACCCAAAATAGTTGGGTTTTTTGCTCAGCTCTTTGAAATGGGGTGCAATAAATTATTCATAATAATATCTGAGCCAGGCTGTTGCTACGGCTCAATTTAGGAAGGTGTTGGAGGATTAGCTTCAAACTGTTATGCAGAGAGAATATATGCAAAACAAAATACATTTGGGTGTTTTTTTTGTTTTTTTTTCAGATCCTCCAGCTGTTATTGTTATTGCTGAAATGATATTCCAAGATATGTGTGAGAGGAAATATTCTGCTTCATCTGGGATTTTACTTGTTTCTTTAAAATGTTTGACTTATATGCTTTTAAGATTTATGATGGTGCAAAGCTCTCATATGGGCAGAAGCTGCAATGTGAAGACATAGTTTGGCTTGTACATCTTGTCTGTTGGGTTCACAACAGAGTGTAGGCGCCGTTTCAAACCTACACTTAAGATATAAAAGCTGACACTTTATTCTCTTGTCTAAACTTTCCTTTTAACGTTGTTTAAGGTGCAGAATCTTGGCAGTAAGGAGAGTGCCTTAAATGCATTGTGTGTGTGTGAGTGAGAAACAGAAAATTTCTTTATCGATGTTGTTCAGAGACATAAAAATGTCTCATTTCTGGGTTTTACTGGAAACATTTGAATTACGTTGTCTCATGCTCATCACCATTTTTGAACCATTTAAAGCCCACGTATGTGTCAGGCATGTCATTCTGGTATTTCCCCCAGATGTACTTGTTCAAATAGGCCTTTTTCTCAGATGAATCCTAGTCCAAGCTCTGCCTTTCCAAGCAGTTCAAAGCTGTAAACATCAAGGTAAATGGTATACCTGTTACCCTGATTATATTTGAAGCAGGCAATCAGATAGACACACACACACACACGCACACAGGTGTGACAATCACTGCTTTAAAATGGTTTAGATGTCACAGTCTGAAGTATAAAATCCCACAATATCTCTGAAAAAGATATTCCTGTGAGACATTTAAAGCAATAATTGAAAAGTGGTGAATCTTTCATAAAAATAGAATGCCATGTTTACAATAAATCTTAATGTATCAATTAACTTGCAAAGCACTGTAAAAACAAGAAAATGAATTATTATGACCATCTTTTGCCTTTTTCCCCACCTAAACTGCACTAGTTCTCAATATACTTGTGAGTTTTCTTTCTCATTGTGATCCCAGACTGCTCTTTACATTGCTGAAAATAACTCTTTACAACTTGTTGCGTGCTTATACTTATTGTCAAGCTGAAGGATGAATGTAGGACCAATCAATGTTCAATGACAGAACTGCATGATCTCTTGGTGGGTGAGTGGTGATCAGCTGAGTGTGAGGATCATCAAGGTCTAAGGTGTTGCTGTTTTTAAAGTGTTTACATAGGTTTCAGACTCTTGTATTCATCTCAAAAGGTATATGGGCTGGAAGCATGCAAAAAAAAAAAACTATTTAGATATGAACTGGACTATCAAAAAGTGTTTTAAATATACTGTAACTAAATTGCTTGCTACAGAGACAGTGCCTTGGTAAAATAGAAGAGTTAGAAATGCATGTCGCATCCACAAAGTCAGCACCCTCATTAGCAGATGTTCCATGAAGAAGATAGCACCCATACCAACTGTCATACAGTGAGGGAATCAAAACAGATAAGGAACTAGACATAAATGACTACACAAAATAACAGGCGCCAACATAGTAATGATTAGATGTGGCCATAAAAAGGAAAAACACTTCCTAATCCACTCCTAAAACCTTAGCTCTTATAATTTGGGTGTTGAAAAGGCCACATCCAAAACAAAGTCTTTCTCTTGTGGTTAGTAAGATGAAATTGCTTAGATCTGTGTGGATGGTCTCTTCAGATGAAATGCAGCTTTAAATTTAAATTCTGATCTTCCAGTTAAAAACTAGATGAGTTCATTCCAGACAAGATAAAGGTGTCAAGTGTCACAAACCTCAGCTGATCAAGTTAAACACATATTTTCTTTTTTTTGTTGGGGTTCGGCCTAAATTCCCCACTGGTTTCAGCTAATAGAAGGGATCTTTTCTTCCCGCAGCTGTGTTGACAATACCAATATGTCTGACATGTTTCCTGAAATGCCAACAAAAATTCATTAAACAAACTCATCAAATGTGCTCATACCTAAAAATCTAATTTTCTCTGTGTGAGTTAAAATGTTTGCTTTGTGGTCTGAGACAAAGTCACTGCGATTTGCTTTAATTACAATGACAATAATCATTTCAAAGATGTAAATGGTTTTGAGGAGGGATATGTGCGACTGTAGGTGAGAAGTGATCAGACAGCAAATAGCATGACCAGGTTGTGAATGTAATCCAAGTTTGTTACAACTGAACCCAAGCAGGAGATGTAATTAATGATAGCATGTCACCCTGTTGAGTGAAAAGATAAAAGACCAGCAAAAAACTCATCAAACTCATCCAGAGTCAAAAACTGCGAGGATAACTTAGAGTTTTAATTGTTTTGTTTAAAAATAATCCACACTACTTTTAGACTATTGTGCTCCGAGCCAGCTTTCTTTTTTCTTTTATCCTGGTGAAAGATAAAACTGCAATTAATTCTGAGTCGTGGAGGAAACAGTGAGACAATACATCAAGTCACACATGAGTGGTGGCAAGCTGGGATATGTGGTCTGCTGTGGAATAACAGAGGTAGTCAAAGGTAGCATTCATAACTGAAACCCCTGTCACAAGGGACTAAGTGTGCTGGGAGACTCTGATACTGAGACTGACAGTGAAAGGACAAAGAGAGCTGTTTAGAGGGGAGCACAGACTGACTTCATGGGTTCAACAGGATGTGTTCTCGCCACACCTGAAAGCCTCTGAAATACTGAATTTCATTATATCTGCTTGACTATAGCACAGTGGTTCTGAATTGAATTGTCCAAAGAAGGGTTCAAATCCCACCACAATTTAAGAATAAGTGGGAGGTGATTTGTTTTAAAGGTTGGCATCAAGCTAAACAATATGGTAGCCTTCTCTTTCAAATCCATACTTGCTCTTCTTCTAGCTGTTCCTTTAGACATTAAGCGACTGAGCTACACATACCCATGAGCAGACAGAAGGAGACAGTATAGACACACCAACAAGTAGTCACTACAAGAAGGATATGATTCCTCACCAGCTTCCCAACAATGAATGCTGCTAGATATCGGGCAAAGTCGCAATTACAGCTGTTGGTTGAATACAAATCTTTGCCATAGAGGATACAGTGGATGCTTTTTACCACCAAAAACTCTGGCACCCCTGTATGTCTGACATACATACATTTTGATAACACTGGTTAAATCTGTTGCAGTAAGTCATTAACGGTTTAATTAGTAAAAAAAAAACTGTTTAGAGATTGGAGAAGGCCTGAAATTGACACCTACATTATTGTGGTTATAGTCGTGATCCTCTCTGAAGCTGCGGCAAAAGATAAAGGTGACATGTCAAAGAAGTTGCATATAAAATTTGCCACTTTGCTGTCATCTCCATGATTTCAATAAATATGAGAAAAGGTCAGTCAAATGGAAAAATAAAGTACACTCCTATCACACCTCCAAATCCATGAAGGTAAATAAAGCGTTACAGACTAGGTGCTGATGATAGGAGCCTTCTTCTGGAGGAAGAACAGACATGTGACCGATGCAACCAGGAAAAGGGCATCGATGAAGGTAACAGCCACGTTGTAACATTTGTCATATCTTGGTCTTGAAAATGTGTCATTAACGCATGAAGTATTGAAAGCCCTGCACCAAATACATATCCCTATGGGGGTTTGGGACTTGTTAAAGGAAATACTTGACACTTAAACTGATATCTTCTCCGATTTGGAAACACGCTTATGAGTTGTATTTCCCTTCTGCTGATTGTAGTGACGGTACTTTAGAGGACATATTTGTGGGTTGTGTTCAAGGGTATGAACAGACAAGCTAAGTGGTTGTAAAAATAGGATAACTTGTTGGTTTCTGTTGTGTCTGCTACGGTACACCTGTGGAAAGATACTGAATAATGTTTGTCACAGGACAGTACAAGCAGCCTTGACATCATAAGGTCATCAGTAGACATTATAAGACCTGTTTGTGCAAAAAACATCACAAAGAGAAAAAGCAGCCCACAACACTACTGGTCTCTAAACTGGTTTGGCTATGCATCCTTTGCACATAATGCCAATCAGTGCATCTTTATGGTCACATTTCTGCCATTTTGCCTGTCTAAAAATACCAAATTAGATTGTGTTTATCGTATGCAGTCTATTTAATGCAATTTGTGCTTCAATTGTTCCTATGAGAATGTTTCTCAAGACAGTAGTTGACAATTATTCCTCTAGTTTAAATGAAATGAAAACCATAAACATTTCTGATCACACTGGATTAAGTTTACCACCACGTGCCTCCAGCTGTACCTTGTTGCAAGAGGACAAGCAGCATATTGAGGCCACCTGCCTGAGCATACGCCCCGATGATCAGCTACAACTTGTGTAAGTGAAGATATAGATGTAGAGCCACAGGAGGCTGTGCGTGATAGGCTAAGGGTCGTATCCCTGTAAATGCACACAGCCACTGCCTCATAAATTCACATCAGCGTCTTCATTAAACGATTTTCCCTTGTTGTTACCATGACAACTCTGGCCCAGCGTGTGCCCTCGGGGAGAGGCGTGTGCGCCTGTGTAACCCTGGGGGTTACTTTGGGGGTAAGTTGGCACTGTCGGCAGCAGCCCATACCTCCACTCCAGCAGATGAAGGGGGGTTTGTGGGGTGGCAGGCGGCCAGGGCTGCTAGATCTGTTCCACAGCGATCACACTTGACAGGCACTGGCTGTGTCTGGACTGGAGGCAAGCGCTCTGATTTCTGTCTTTAATTACTGCTAATTGGAGGAGCCACAGCCCATGCTAATGAAGCCACACCAATCGGGGGGTGGGGGTGGGGGTGGGGCAGGCAGTCAGGGGCCTCACGCCGTAGAGCAACTCAGAACTGAGACTGCTTGGCCAGTACGGCAGCCTCCCTTGCATGTCTCACTGCCTGTCTTGTAGCTCCAGCAGCTTTATAAGAGTAGTCTGCCCTCGAGCCAAACCAAGCAGCACAGTTTGTGGAAAGAAGCCTCTGTGATTTGCTAATGAGGCTGCTGCCACAGCTTCAGTATTGTTCGGTATCAGTTGCCGGCTTGCAGCTCACATCTCCTACTGCTTTACACCACAGCCTCTCAAAACAATACAAAGTGTGGCTGATCAAAACTTCTGAAGGCAGAATTAATTATGATTTATGTCAAGATTTTGATGGCTGTGTAATGTAAAAATACAACAATGCGTCATTATTGTAAATCCATATAATCAATCTAGCCTATTTTCACCCACAAACATAATTACACTGTACAGCTTTAAGAGAAAAAATGCGATGGTATCTTTTTTCATGTATGTAATGAATAGTGACAGATGTGATTGCATGTGTTCAAGGACTTGGGTTTCTGAGGTTCATTCGCCTTTCGTTTCCAACAATGAAAACGTTTATTCGTTTTGTCAAAGCTGTGAAAAATGATAGAATTACACAGATTTGTCCCGAAGTGGAAGAAGTTTAGTTAGCTCAATTATTTTTTCCAGTTCGTGTACAGATAAAATGTACACAAAGTCAGTCATGAAAGAAAATAAAAATAATCACGCGACTGCATAATTACTTTGTAAGTTTGCAGCAGGTAACTGTGCCCTGTTTTTTTGTGTCTGCATGTCTTTAAATTCTTTATGATGCAAGCTTTGAGCTACTGTTTATGAGCTAATAATCCTATGATTCTTTTTTTTTTTAATAGCTACCCACCTGTACCATACTGGGTGTTAGCTACATCTGTGCATTTCCAACAAACACCTGACAAAACAAGCCTGTTTGTGAGTGTAAATAACCCTGTTGGCAACCACATATACATGAACATGACTGTGATATGTAAAGCGAAAGTCTCTCTGCAGCAGGATGCTTCTGTGATTCACTGAGCGTCTGATCTTTCCTGCTGCTTTTTACCTTCATATATAGAATCTGCAATGATTGCATCATATATCAGGATGATATATAACAAACTGTACATTAAAGCAAATGCCTTCAGTTTGTGGCAAAAGATCTTGATAAGACTCGGCTAATAAATAATTCAACTGTATTCAATATTTAAAATAAAAAATAGGCACAGAATGGATAAAAAAATCATAGTTTGCATTCATTTCAAATTTCTCTATGATTTAGATTCAATATACTGACAGACTGAGTATACAGCAGTACATATGAACTCTAAATATATATGGATAATCTAAATTTAAACATATATCTATCTATCTCTCTCTCTCTATATATATATATATATATATATATATATATATATATATATATATATATATATATATACTGTGCAATAGTCTTGATTCATCCCTCATTTCTTTATATTTCTTTCCAAGCAGACAGACTTATAATCTTATAATCTTTTACAGTGGTCTAGAGCAATAGTTCTCCAGGCTTTCTGAAGGTCTATCACAGTTTTAATTTGAACTTTGGGCTGCTGCTTTTTCGCTCATTTTCAGTTCAGTCCTTGTTCCTTACCATTTTCAGAGGAATGTGATTTAGTCACATCAAACTGACCCAATTATTCAATCATAAAAAAGGCCTCTAACTTAAGGGATGAGCCAATGTTTTTTTCTAAACATATCAGACAATTTAGCAAAGAACCAATTCTAAATTGTAATTTGTTACCAGCAGCCTGTCACAGATACATATAATTTGTTCCAATATCTTCAGTTGTATCTATGAAAAATGCCAAAGATAGCAGAGTTAGAGAGACATGAAATGGCATTTTTGCACCAACAAGGTTATTCTCAAAGAGATACCAGCTGAAAAGTTGGCTTATCTCAGCATCGTGTGCAGTAGGTCCTTAAAAAAAGAGGAACCATCTTCAGCAGATGACAGAATCTGAAAGTGATGTCCTTAAGACCTTACACAGGACCTGAAAGATGAATTTGGACCTTCAGTTGATCCATCTACTGTTCACTGAAGCCTCAGAAATGGTCTCCATGGAAGGGTGGCTGTCAAGAAGTCATTCTTAACAAAAGGAAACGGGGAGAAAAGGCTGAGGTATGCCAGATGACTCAAGAAGAGGACTGAAAATCAGTGGCAACAGGTTTTATGGAGGGATGATTCCTCCCCAGAGCCCGAACCTCAACATTATTGAAGCAGTGTGGGATCATCTTGACAGAGAATGAAATAATAGGCAGCCAACATCCAAAGAAAAGCTTTGGAAGGTCCTTCAAGAAGCTGAGAGAACTACTCCTGAAGACTATTAAAGAAAATACAAGAAAGCTTGTCTCGGAGGGTTCAGACTGTGTTGAAGGATAAAGGTTTGCATACTGACTTTAAAGCTAGCTCAAACTCAGTTTTTTCATTATTTTCAGATTTCCTGTTTTATATTTTCATTTATGTTTGTAAGTTTCAATAAATAGCTGCACATATTTCCTGTTTTCCAGGCAATATAAAATAACTGAGCAGCTCAAGGTTTTTACCAGGACTGTACATCTGTTTGTATTGATTGATTTTAATATCAATATTCATTGTCATGTCTAAATATTACCAGACCATCAAAACATATTTTCTTTAAGCAATAAACACAACCAGTAGTTGCTGTAAAGCTGCAAAGCAGAGTAGTGATCCATCATTGCATGGTTTATCCACATAAATGCAAGATCTTCACACACCCTCCTTAGTCAAGGTCATCATATTAAAGACCATAACAGCTCATCAAGCAATTTAGTTGACCTTGCCATGCGGAAAGTAACTAGCAGTTACAGCAGGATTCACAATTAAAGTCAATTAAAGTCCTAAAAAGATGATATGACAGTTGATTACGTTTAATTTACTGCGAGCAGAGTGGCTTCCGTATTGTGCACTCACTATGCAATAATTAATGTGCTACTTCACAGCGACTTCACATTCAAATTGTGCTAAACAGACAGTTATGACTAATTCATACATCAAGATGAACATTAGACTATATTCCTACATGTGGGTTTTTTTTATTTCATCCCCATCTACGTAATAACTGTTACAGTAAGTGCTTAATTTTACTTTTAATCCTATTAGTAAAACTGTGCTATGTCAGTGCTGTAAGATTATGTTCACTTCAATAAATCTCCCTTGCTCTTTATAAAACTGTGCTTTTCTTCAAAATAGAACTGATTTATCGCCATTTTAGGTATAAGACAGTCAGGGTTAAAAGTAGTCAAACAAATACTGTTGCCCTAATTTTGTTGTGATGTTAAAACGATTACCATGGGGCACTGGTTAGCCTGAAGCAAAGGCTTGTCCTCCTGCTGCCAGTGCTAAGGTGCCAGATGCACTAGGCAAGAAGCCGCATGATAAATGGCAGAAGGTGAGAGCTCTGCGGCCGAGACCGGGAGCACCCTGCCCCAGCATCCCGCTGCCAGTCCCTTGGCATGCAGCTTGACAGGCCAAATGGCAACCGCATCCCCCTTCAACGCTGACATTTAGAACCTCTGCCATGCTATCCAGCTGTGTACTCTGCAGGCTTTCCCAGTACTGTGCCCTCAGCCTCTCCCAGGAACCCAACCCTCAACCCCACTGATGCCGCTGCCAGACGCCAGTTAACAAATTTCCATAAACAGTCAGAGCTTTACCTCAAACAAGTATGGTGCTGTTTACTGCAGGATGTGTTCGTGATTGATGTGACTCCCACTGATTGGAGTTTCCAAATGCAGCAGGATTCAGACACTTACCTTTAAAAAGAAAAACAGATATTGCCACAATGACGCATTATGCATTTGAGTTTAGCATTTTGACCCTAGCCAACTCATAAAACGGATGTTGCATTCAAGTGGCTGATGTAATGAGAACCTAAGACACAATATGAGTGCATTGTGGCTCGTCAGTGACACGGTAGTACAACCCTTCAGCATACCAGCATCTATTTTACTCTTAATGAGAACCAAATTCACTAAGGAACATTATGCTGTGGCACTGTGATGAACTGGTGACCCATCCAGCATGTACCTTGTCTCTTGCCAGATGGCAGCTGGGATAGGCTCCAGCCCCCGTCACCCTGAATTGGATTAAGCAGGTATGGAAAATCGACTATATTCATATAGCACTTTTCTAGTTTAGTTGGCCACTCAAAGCTCTTTTACACAAGCCACATTCAGCCATTCTCACACACACACTTCAGCACTCCTTGGTTTTTACAGCGTTTTAACATGGTGCTCTTTTCTCCATCACATACATTCACACACAGATAGATGCAGCAGAAAAAAAATGTGGTTCAGTGTCTTACCAAAGGGCACTTCGACATGTAGTCTGGGGAAGCCAGGAATCAAACCACAGACGACAACTCTAGATTGATGACTACTGTCCTCCCTGTGTTACGGCTGCCCCTAAAGAGGGAACGCTTCATTCCTCCACAGAATTGTGGAATTAAAAGGAGCATACCGTTAAATATTTCACTACCTTTTAAAAAACTGTAAAAAAGTAGCAAGTGGCATGATATTATCATATATTTGACTTGACTTGGCTTGATGACAAAAGTTTCAAGCAGAATGCGGTACTTTGGGCTACTTATTGTAGTGTTGGGGTTCTTCTTAGAGGAGTTGAACTAGACAAGGAAAACAGATGATGTTTCAGCCCCATATATATATATATAAATATATGTTCTGCAGACAATCTGTACTACCTAAAATGTTTTTGTCTTTTTTACTGATCTGTGCACTACTTTATTTCAAAGTGTGACCTTTCTGACAATCAAGAAGCGCAAATGGCATTGGCCTCGGTCACATATACTACTGAACTGTTAAACGCTTCAAGAGGAGTGTTTAACATCATGCTGGCATGCCAAAAACAAAGAAAGCAAAAGGCAGTCTGAAGAAAAACTTGACCATGGGGCATGTTGGAAATTTGGTATGTAACTATTTGAATGTGGAATGATTAAAGGACTGGATATCAAATCTTGTAACACTGGATATTATTATGGGACTGCAAAGTAGAAAGATGAGATTATTTCCCTCAATATTCAAAACATCACCTTTTTATTTCACAATGTCAAACATTAAGGGTCTTTCTGTGTCTCAATAGACTCACCATTTTCCCCTGACATTTAACATAAAGGGAGAAAAAATCCACTTTAGAGGTAGGGAACTTTTAAACTTCACTTCCAACAGTGGCCCCCGCAGATCAAACACAAAGCAGCAACATAAAAGGACATGCTGCAATTTGAAAAGACAAGTTCAGTGCTTCCCTCATTTGTGGCTGTTAATATGGTATGCTAATACTACGGCTGTAATGTTTACTCAATTTATCAACTGATCATTAAGCTTTTTATTTTTTTTTTATTTTTAAGGGATTTTATGCAATCTTTTTATGTTTGAATGAAAGTTAAATGTTTTTATACACAGAAGCCGTTGAGAATCGCACACAAAATCAAGTAAATGTCAGCTAGGTTAATTCGTAATTCAAATTAATGAAAAAAGTGGAATCTGAACATTACACAGTGTGCAGGATCTTTGAGTTTGTGAGGCAGCAGAGGTATTGATTTAACTATTTATAACAGTGAAAAAGCTTTCATGGCTGGATTTTTAGCTTTAATTTGATCTAAACCTCTACAATACATCCAAGGCCACCTTGGCTTTGGATTTTTCTTTCTTCCAGAAGGAGATACGCATGCCATACTTTGCTCACGATGGAAGAATAGCACTTCAACAAGTGAAGGAAAATGCCACTGCCTGCTGAATAGGTCCGACACCTCTCTTTAACAAAGACAGCAGAACATAAAAGCAAGAAAAGGTAGAAGAGTAAACACTTTACATTCTGACGCTCATTAAAAACAGACAAGTCCACCCTTTCCCGAGGGAGACCACGCGTCATGATATATAGAGAGAGGCAAATACCAAACTGCATGGCATGGTATCAAAGGCATTTCTGCAGTCCAAAGGTCAGGTGATGGTAAAAGGTTGCTGAGAAACGGAGCTGCTGGACGGGCTTTCATCAGTGGGAGGCAGCTGGAGTCTCCAAAGAAGCAGCGTTACTCTGGGCTGCAGGCACAGTGGGGCTGCTCCAAAATGACATTTCACATCCAGATCTGCCACGGCAATGGCATTTTAGCCACTTTTAAAACAGCCAGATTGGCCTTCCTGCACTGTTGAAATTTTTATAGATGGTGATTTTTTTCTATTTATTGTTTGGGTTTATTACAGTGTCTGAAGAAGATTGGATAGGTTGTCAATGTGAAAAAGGCAATTGAGGGGCAATGTGCAATTGATTGGCTAATACAAATACACACTTGAAGTACACACACATGGACACAACACAACAAAGGGGCAAAACATACAGCCTGCAAAGCAACCAAGCCACTGTCATTTCCTCTAAGCACATTCACGCTTAAATGAGAATAAGAAATTGACATCAAAATATTTATTTTTATCGCACGATTCTCAAAGTTTGACAAACCAACATGCCAAAAAACATGTTTTGAAGCAAAAGCATACAGGCTCAATTTGCACAAGTCCTGTCACAGCTATTTATTTATTTCAGCCTATGTGTCTCTTCCCACTGGTAGGAAAGGGTCAGTGTAATTTCCCTTTGAAGTCTCTGCTGAAATGATTTGTCCCATTTGCTCGGGGAAATTGCAGTCGCTGGTGGTTGCACAAGTGGAATATACTACAATATTCAGGCTTTGGTAGATTAAAGGAAAGCAAAGTGCACTGTGATATAGAAAACATGGAAATACATATTCATGCGAAAAAGTCTTCCATCAAAACAAAATGCAAATTTAATGTGATCATCTCTGCACCAGAAGATATTAGATCCCAATGAGTGCATTAACTGTATTTGAACAAATGCAGTTTCTGTTGCTCAAGTTTTGATTGTGACATATCGAGACATAAAAGGGATGCATGAGTCCAGCATACATTATATTAAATTTCTAGGAAAAGCAGGGAAAAGCAAAAAGATTAGAAAACTAAAGTGAGCTAAGCTAACATGTATGCTAACATCAGCAGGCTAACAAGCTCGAAGCGGCAAAACTAACAAAGTAAACATTTCTGGTACAGTTTTGTTATTTTATAGAAAATCATACGGATAATGTTTAAACATAGACACAATTTAATGATTGTTGTTAAAGAATTGACTTTATTTCTTGTGTTTTGATTTTATCATATGATTAACCTACAAATATGGAAATGAGTTAATATGTTTGTACTCGTATTCGTGTACTAATTCATTTGTTTAGTTTCTTGTGAAAACGGTTGTACAGACTTATATGACATGCAGTTGATGTGTTGATTGGACTTGTCCTGAGGCTATAAAATCTGGCTGCGTTCACTGGCTCAGCGGGGCATCAGCCTTGCGGCGGACGGCTTGGACTCCATTGATAACTACTTGCAGCTCTAGTTTTCCCCTGTTTTTGTATGTCTTTCTGCCTTTTTGAAGATAAAAACATACCGAGTTTAGATATAAATGTACCAATCAAATCCAATCAAATGCTGAAAGCATAATATTTAACATGCCCAGCATGCTTGATAATTAGTATACTAGTATATCATATATTATATTATATATATATTAGTATATTTGATGTCTAAGTTCATGGTGGACAGATTTTAGATTATGAAAGGGTACAGAGTACATCTGTAGAAAAAATATGTACATCCATAAATATATACAGTATATTGGTATCATATAAATATGGAAATATTGATAATAATCTGATCTAACAGTGATACATAAAATATAAAAACCTTTTTTCCTTGACATTCTTCGTATTATTGTGCCATCTCATGTGTTGAAATAGCATGTTTCCAACATGTTAACAGTGCCAAGGAAAAGCTAAATTCTGTCACAAAAACAATTTAGGCCAATAAAATAAACCTCAAATTATTGGTTAAAAATGGTTATCAATTAATAAACTATTTCAACAGAAGATGTTTTTCTTAAAAAAGTAACTTAAACCTGATTTGAAAAAGTATCTGTCAGACGATTGTGTCTTTTTAACCATGGAAATAGTACAAGGTATATACAGCCTTTAGAGAAGCACACATCTGCTTCTATACAGAAAGTGGACTTTTGTCATGTCGAGAATTGCATCTAAAGTGTAAATAGTAGGTCAAAGTTTCACATTTTTACTTAGACAACATACTCACTTTCAGGTGGAGCTCAAACATCTTCTTGTTTTGTTTTTTGCTGGATTTAAAATGTACTTCTGTCACCATCTCCTCACTGCAGCAGCAACCTGCTCTTAGCAGTGATTGGCCACATTTTGATTGTCAAAGCAATGCACGCGGAATCGTAGGTGAGTGACTCGAGACCTCCTTTCTGTCTCCTCGCCTCTACAATTTGATCAACTGATTTGACTTGGCACGTGCGTGTATTGGGAGTGATGACTTGTTGCTGCCTGCGTAAGTGATTCTGAGGTGTGCACAATTGTATGACATTTGGGCGTAAAATGGGGCCCCGAAGACATCAAGAGGCCCTACGTACAGCTCCTGTTCTGTGTTTAGGGAGGGGCGGCCCTGGCTCAGCCAAAAAACAACTTGTTTAGGCATAGAAAACAATTATTGTTTGGGCATCCCCAAATCATAGCACTTGATATTTGTGGTCATGTGAATGATGTGGATGTTTTCACAGGATTGTGCATCAACACCACCACATTGGTAACCAAGACAACCAACAAATAGTGAAGAAGCTAGATGATTTCTTTGGTAGAAAATGCTCATTGCGTGCCTCAAACACGATTTTGGTCATTTCACATATTTTTGTTGTTGTCTCGTTTGTCTCCATGATGTAGTAACGTAGGCTAAAGAGAATCCCCTCCCCTGGTTTGTTTCTCTGAGGTTTTTCCTTCCCCGGGGCTCCTAACATGCATGCTTTTGGATGGTGGGAGGAAGCCGGAGTACCCGGAGAGAAACCACACATATACGGGGAGAACATGCAAACTCCACACAGAAAGGCCCCAGCCAGGAATTGAATCTGGAACCCTCCTGCTGTGAGGCGACGGTGATAACCACCACACCACTGTGCAGCCACACACATATATTACAGCCATATTTTGGTGAAGCTGCATAATCTGTATAACATGACAGCAATAAGAACCACTGCTGCTCAGAAAATACTGAGCCCCAGGTGTTAAACATAAAATAAGTGCATACTCATCATGTAGGTGTTTATTCATATACAATAAGTAAAAAGGCTAGTTTGTTCTTGCAAGGCTGAAATTCAGAGTAAAATATTCTGCAGACCAGTTTATCTACTGTGAGCCTAAAATGACACAATCAGGTATTCAAATTGAGAATATTTGAACAATTATTAAGTATTTTTTCAAGGAAGCCTGTCAGAAGACTTTCATGTTGCATTAATTATGGCACAGGATATTGGAATGAAAGCTTTCAGATCCATCGTGAGGGGGGTCATCATTACATGTGACCTTTCTCTGAAATGAGTTTCGCCTTTGTGCCTCTGCACTTTGTCATTTGATTAGGAGGATAATGTGAGCTTTCGGCCATCGTAAGATGGTGGCATTCTCCACTTTTTTTTTCTCTGGGCTGACAAAGCGGGATTATAACATAATGTTTATTTAACCTGCATCCACTTCTTGAGGTGAAATAAAATGGGAAATTACATAAAACGTGGGTACCAATAGGTAATGAGGCGTATAATGAGCATGCGGGAAACAAGAGAAATGCATACATAAACCCAGTAATAATGCTAACAGTAAGTGTTTAGGACAAAAATTGCAGCCACACAAATATTTATTCTATATGTTGTATATTTGTGCATTCTATACACATAAAGAACACACGCATGAACGGTGTAGAGACTCCTCGTCTGCCATATATGATTTACATTTGAGGTTGAATAATCAGTTGACATACAGCTCTGGGATTTCTATACTTAATGAGAGCCTCTTCACATAAGCAGTTTGCCAGAGTTATCCCAAACAGAAGACCGCTGTCAAAATGTCAATGAATCTCAATTTAACTACCAACTTAATCACAAGGGAACATCTCATGTAGGGAGACTGGATGTGGAAATCCACTTTTGGTGCATTTAATTTGGAAATGTTGGCATGGAGAAGACACACAAGAGAAAAACACTGTTAAATCTCAGCTTCTGAATGGAGCCGTCAGAATAATTTTTTTTTGTTTTTCCAAACGTAATTTTCTACAATTTAGAGGAAGGCGTTGGCACATAAATGTAAATCTTTGCGTAATCTATAATTGTGGAGCAAGTTTGGAGTCATTAAGATTTTAATTGACTGAGGGATATTTAAGCAGGGAAAATATTTTCGTAGATTAAATATCATCTCACAAGCGCTAGTAATATTTAAAGGTCATTCACTACATTTTTCAGAACACAGGGAGCCATTATACATGGTGTGGCATACAATATGAGCATTGAAGGAACTTTGGAGTCTTTTTCTAACAGATAGTAACTTCCAAAAAACCTCAGACTGACATGACCCAACCTCACAGCCACAAATTATCTCTCTGAGCCTCCATTTTATTCCCTGGCTTCTCCTCTCGACACTGCTGGTACAAGTCATGCTGTGTCTGTGGCTGTCAGCATCTTTTGCCTGGTTGCTGTCTCCAGCTGTTGGTGTGACTCAGAGGAGGAAGGCACAAGGAAGCAGGGAGGGAAGCAAGACGGTCACGCAGCTTTTTAGGAATAATTATGTTAGAGCAGCCGATCTGCGCTATGATTTGCCAAGGTTTATTTTCCACTCTTATAATATATAACGTCTTATAATAACGTGCTCGTCATGTATGATTTCAGTCCAGTGTAAATATATTCACTTTTAGCCGGTTCGTGTTGGACCACATCAACCATGACTTTCTTTCCACTTCACCTCTTCTCCCCTCTTCACTTTTTAAATGCATTTGCAGATTCATGAATTTCCAAAAGAGTGCAGCTCTCATATGGGAAAAAAACTTAATAAGAAAGATAACCTGAAAACACATTATGTCTCACACATATAAGCGTTATGTAAGAAAGGTAATCTGTTATTTCTGCTCTCCACATTAAGCCAACTTCCATACAATCTATAATGGAGTAGATATTGCTCAGTTTATTGACCGATGTCTCCTCCTCCCCACTTTGACATTTGCTTATCCTCGTCCGCATCTACTAGTATTGACGTTCGCTCTATCTGGACATCTTCCTAAGCTGTTTTGTCATTTGTCACCTCTTAAATAAAAACCAAGGGGGAGGGGTGCGGGGCGCTGTCAGTGATAAGGCTTAATGATACAAACCATTGTGATGGTTTTATACAAACTGAGGGGAAAGAGTACGATGGAAAAAGAAGTCATAGTTCTTCAAAGTTTCCTGCTGTATACCTTTAATGAATTTATAGAGCGGTTTCATTGAGTACATTTCTATTTCTGCCATTAATAAGCAGACTGAAGAAGAACCTCTTTGCAACCTCTGGCATGCATTCACTCATAACTGTGTTCAATTTAGTACAAATTTACTAAAAGCAGGCTTTTGGTTTAACACCTTTTAAACTAATGTATTTGAAGAGCCCACTCCACAGGCTCTTCTGTCAAATGCTACCATTTTCTCCAACTTACCCTCAACTCTCCACTTCTTGGACACAAACCGGTGAGAACAACACATTCACATTAGAGCTGTTGCTCATAAAACACCCTCTGAGTGAGTTTTTGGGATTTTTACTTTGCCAACTCACTATTTGTAGGACAGTAAATGTGGCGCTTCCTTAACACGCATCTCTACAAACACATTTGGGTGCAGATTTTCTCCCCATGAGGTGGAAGACAGATTCTTCCTTTCCCCCCTCCCCCCTTTCTATTCATCCCTCCCTCACCCTGTCTCCTGCAGAGAGGCTATTATTGCTGCTAATTATCCACAAATAGGCCCAATATGACAAACACAGCCCTGTACCAGTGCTGGCTGAGTGCAGGAATCACTGAGTGGGAATAGAAGAATGAAAGGGAGGCGAAGAGGGCCAGACAAAAAACAGGACAAAAGTCACAGTGGAAGAAAAAGGAAAACTATGAATTAGAGATAATTAAGAGGAACATGACAAAGACACAACGTGGAATGAGATGAGAGAAATTGTGGTGCTAAAAAAGATACAAGAAGGAGGCAGATGGGACGAGAAAAGCACCAAAAAGGAGACAACACAGAGGGAACTAACACAGGAAAATGATCTTGTCTATGCAGCATGTGACGGTTGTTGCCATTGGCAACTGTCCTGCAGTGCACAGGCCACATCCACTTAGCTCCCAGCATGCCTCAGGATCAGGGCAGCTCAGGGGTCTAAGGCTGTCTGTCTCATTTCCATAGAAAAACTCATTTACCAGGCAAGCATGAAGGGCTATGATGCATCAGTGGGTGCTTGATTAGATCCTTACCTTTGATACATATGAATATTTATCACTGTTAAATAAATGCACATTTACTCTCCTTTCATCTGGATCAACCTGAGAGTCCTCCTCCTCTCTTCTTAATTTTTTCCAATGAATATGTCACTGGAGCATTAGGGCACCCGACTGCTGACAGCACTCATGATAATCTGATTATTGTTGCTCTGAGGCAATGATCAACACTCACTTTAAGTTTCACAAAGTGGATCAAGCTTTTGTCTTGTTGATTTTTACTTGCCATGGTCACCACGGCTATGAGAGACCTAAAGGACCTAAATCATGGGGACAGTAATCACAGTGGTGCACTTAAAAGAAAATGTGTTTGGAATTCATTGCTGCAAAAGATTAGTGTCTGGTAGCACAGCTGAAGCTGCAGGTGTGATGCGAATGCCAAGATAAGTTGAAATCAAGTTATTTCTGTTTCATGAGCCCAAACACAGAGAGAGCACACAACCACAAGCACACCTACTCTCCCTCTTCTTATTTAAAGTCACATTGCTAAATGGCGGATATTTTTAGGGAGTTTTACTTACATCACTAACTCCGGCCTCCACTATCTTCAGGCCTGTCTCCTTCTCCAGCTGCTGCTTCTGCTGGACTGCATGGGGAGACAAAAGCAGAGGTGGTGTGAGCTGAATTTGAGCAGTGGATGACAAAGAAACACATTTTTCAATTCCTGTGGCAGAACAAGTGGTCATTGAAACTGACAATGATGCAATAGATGTATCAGCCTTAGTCAGATGTCAAACTGGTCATAGAAAATCTCCAGCCCACACACAAACGCAGAAAATCCTCTTCAAAAGCAAGGTAAGAAATCTTCAAAGCGATCTTTAGGGAGCTGAAAACACTTTGTGGCAATATTTAGGAGTAAGAGATAAGTAGTCCTTTAACAGGTAACAAGAAAAATACGTTGCAGCTGCACTCACAGTGAGTGAGTGTTTTGTGTACCAAGGTGCTTTAAGTACAACCCCAATTCGAAAAAAGTTGGGACACTGTGTAAAATGTAAATAAAAAAAAGAATAAAATGATGTACACATATCATAAATCAATACTTTATTCACAATAGAACACAGAAAACATATCAAATGTTGAAAGTGATACATTTTACTATTTCATGTAACTTCATCTTAAATTTGATGGCGGCGACATGTCTCAAAAAAGTTGGGATGGGGGCAACAAAAGGCTGGAAAAGTAAGTAGTACCAAAAAAAAAACAGCTGGAGGAACAAGCTGCAATTAATTAGGTTAGTTGGTAACAGGTCAGTTACATGACTGGCTTTAAAAAGGGTACCTAAGCGAGCAGAGTATCTCACACATTTAGGAGTCCCAACTTTTAAAGAACTGGGGTTGTAACTGGGAAATCTGGCTATGGCCAAAAGCTATATATTAAGAAATGTCATGCAGTATTCTATGGTGACAAAATAGGACAAATCAGAAATTTTGACTGTCCATAATATATATTATCTGTCTAATGGATCATCCGATAGAAACCATAAAATTCGGACAAAATTTCAAGGCAATATCTAATACTGCACTTAAGTAGTGATGCAGGAGCCACAGTAGAAGCAGGATAAGAACTATAAATGCACAATCAACACACCATATAAAATGCACCTATCATTATGCATAATGATCCAGACCTACAGAAGATTACCAGAAAGCAGATGAAGTGCTTGTAGATTCGCAGCACACAATAACTTGAGCTCCTGCCTTTGTTCTTGCTGTAATTAATACACCACCCGAGTTTGATCCTCAGATCTTATGATCTAATCAAATATGGCATGCTATTTCCAAAGCTTTGTTCACAAAGGGTATTCTCATGCAAATCAAACTAAAGTGAGACGACGTTAAATATCCATCGTTCAAGATCACACAATTTTACCGACTTCTTCCTCCTCCCCGTGCTTAACATCCCCTCCTCACTTTGATGGAAACATTTATATTGGAAAACAAAATCAAAGGGACCTTAATTGATTACGCCAAATTATAGAGTGAAAAGAAAAAAGTGGAGCATAATTTCAATTGAGTTTGTTTGCATGTCAATGTGACTGGTAATGTGGAAAAGGAAAAAAAGTTGAAAGGAGCAGGTCCTTTAAATCCCATCTCCCCAGATGAAGGCTATGCAAATAACCCTGGAGAGCTGAACCCCACTACACACTCCAAATTCGGCAATGGGCCTGTTTAATTAGTATTTTAATCTATCCCAATGATTCCACTCAGTCCACAATATATACAGAATTCTATCTAATTAAGGACGCTACTTTTAGGATAATCATCCATCTCTCTATGTCGCCTTTTCTCTTTCTGGTTATTAAGTATTCTGCAAACACTGATCATCCTATCATCCCATCAACATGGCAGCAGAGAGGACATCTTCTATATTAGGTGTCAGCCAAGGATTTTAGGGGAATGGCTAAGAGGAGCATAAAGAAAGCTGAAAGCTGGAAAGGTCAAATATACATTTAAAGTCTCTGAAGTACAGAGAGTCACAGAAAAGATGGAGACAGAGGACAAAAAAGACAATCTTCCATGTTTAGTGAGAGGAGTAAGACTCTCATTTTAAGTGCCTGTTGCCCCCCCCCTGCATTTGGTAATAGACATATTGGCTTTCCATAGATAGCTCCAGTACCTGCTCGGTCCGGGTGCTGTTTAGGAGGGGGGTAATGAGCGAGGTAATTGAGCCCAGCTGGGTGAAGGCGTAGGTGGTGTAGGAAGGCCAAGCAGCTTAAAGGTCACACAACGTTTTGGTCCTAATGAGGACCCCTCTGGGGTCGCAACACGTCATGAGTCAAACCACGAAAGATTAGCTAGGAATCTACACACACGTGTCACAGCGGCAGCAACTCCAATTTGACTGACAAACTGACATTAACTGTCTGTGGTGAAACCAAATAAGCCTGAAGGTCATTGTGAATCAAAGCTAAAAACTCTCCAATCAACCTGAGGGGAAGAATAGTCCCAGAACAGACAGTTTAAATGTAAATACAATGCACTTGCCAAGCTCATTAGCTGGCAACTGGATGGATTTGGGCTGCAGCTACAATCCAGCCAATGGATTGCTTGTTCTCTCTCTGGCTCACAGATAACAGCCTACAGCATCTCTTTTTGGTCACCTCGTCTATTAACCTCCCACTGGAGCTCACTCTTTTTCTCCATTCCTTCTCAGGGACACACACATGCGGATTTTGTAGGTTTCAAATTAGCGACCAGATACTCCTGACAGGCTGTGGAAAAGAGATGTCAGCTCTGATTTCAGAGAGGCTCCTCCAGCCGTTTTAATAGGCATTGTCTGAGTCTATCTAGTCTGATTTCTAAAGTCGAGGTCTGATCCCTGCTGCTCATTTGATCCTTTTGCTTTCCCAATCTGATTGAGCAAAATCATCTGATGCTCTGAAAAAAAATCTTGTTTTTTCCTTTGTTAAAATGTGTTCTATTTGCATGTCGTTTTGATCGAAAATATAAACAGGGCAACAGATTTTGAATGGTACTATAAAAAAGGGAATCAACAGAGTTTCTTATGTCAATCTTAAAAGATGGCAACATATTTTTTTAAATAGTGGCTGCAAAATAAAAATTTAAGTTATAATAATTAAAATACCATTGATCAAACCATTATTTAAGACACAATTTACAGTTTTCATATTTTTCAGCAGCAGCCGGTATTTTTTCTCGTTTATATTCTGTGAATATTTTTACATCAAACTTTTTTTTTTTTAAGTTTGTGGTACAATGCACCTTTCCTGCACTGTATTCAAATTCTGTGCTCATGAATATAGTGTAGGATTTACAGGAAATGAATGCCTATAATCAGTTTCCTTCTGCCTTCACTTACTTGATACTATGAATAAAAAATGTGCCTGTAAAACGTAACATTCTGGTTTGTTTTCTCTACACGATCATTTTTAGTATTTGTAAGTGAATAAAGGAGCAAGAAGGAACTGGAACAGTGAGATTTCTCAGCGAGGTAACCAGTTTTACTGTGTCCTGCTGTTGTGTGGAAAAAACCCTCGCACCATGTCCAACATTAAACCAGATCACAGTTTCAATTGTTAGTAACTGCCAATTTGTTTGGCTGCACTGTAAGCCAAAGCACAAGTTGCTTTGCAGTTTTCAAACATGCAGATGAAGGAGTACGGTTAGATTTATTCACCTTATGTTGACTCCAATAAGCACAGTTACTTAGGAATTCTACTTTAAGATTAAATAGTTGAAGTAGCTTCTTTTGCCTACAAGCCCGATTCATATAAAGTGCATCCATCACCTGCCACAAACCATTTCAGCTTCAACCAGCTTCTTGCAAAGTACATCACCTTTTCACAAAAGTACACATTTGCTATAGAATGTGAGAAGTGCACCAGGAAAATGTTTGATTTACACCTTGATCACAGTTTCTGTTGAGCTGGAGAACAGAGACATAATTCAAAAACTCATCAGGGACTTGTTGAAGAAGAGGAAAAGGCCATTTCAATCATCAATCTAAAGGCTGATTGAGAGTTCAGATGCTTTTTCTTGACATGCACACTAATGAAGTAGAAGATAGAAAAAAAAACAGCAAAGCAGACATTTAAGTTAGACTTTTATGTGACCTTTAAAGAGCTGTGCAGCATGTGCTCTTAACAAAATGTATCTAGTAGCGAGGTATAATTTGATTAAAATGCTGCTTTACTCTGCCATATGCTGAAAACCGAGGCAATTGTGCAGTGTTCATCATAGATTCTAATAGCAATTCACAAATGATTATCATGAAGTCATCAGAGCTTAAAGTCATGAATATATATATTCATTTTTCTGATATACGACAGGGTTGTTATTGTTAGAGGCAATATAAATTCAGCATCAAGAGACAAATCACCCACTGCAGGCTGTAAGTATTTTGTATTTCAACACAGCATAGCAGCCACCGCTGTCACATGATCATTATGCTGCCTCTTTGGCCAAATGGGGGTATATAGTTGACAAAATGCATATTTCACCATCCTCTGATTGATCTGTTAATATTGAATAACACCCCCATCCATTCCATCTATCTCCCCCTTCCTCCACTGTTCCTCAGGTCGTCTATATTCACCACTTCCATCACTCCATCCGTCACTCCAACCAAACAAAATGAAAGTGTTTATTGCGGAGGAGGGCTGACGCTCACGCCTCTCCACAGCCGTTAGCCTTATCAGCAGGCAATCGTGCCGATATTAAAGTTGCCATTCCGCCCATCACTTTCCGCTTGCACATATGATGGCTGTCTCTACCTATCAGAGGTAGAGACTGTAGAGAGGAGGAGGGGGAAGGGAGGGAGGGGAGGAAACGAGAGGGAGATGCACCTGATCCCCCTGACAGATAAGATGCATGGCAACCCATTTTTCAGTCAAAATCCTGGGAGAGAAACAAAAACAATGATATTCCTTCAAGACTCAGTGTATGAAGAGCCGCAGTGCTGACTTCAGTGCAGAAGCATATTCATTACATGTATGATATAAATGCATATATGACCGCTTTACATCTGGCATCTGCTCACTGATGCTTATCAAAATGTAAATCAGTTTGCAAATATGATCTAACTGGTTTATCTTATTTTCTCCACCTCGTACACAGCAGCGAGAATAAAAGATCACACTGGTAAAAACAAAATATTCCAACAAAAATCGGATTTTTACACTTATTACTTGTTATATTTGTCCTTATATACTGGGAGACATAGCAAGATTTTAAACAGCCAGGATTTCAAAACCAGGGTTTCAAACTGAAGGAACCAATCCTATCAACACGGTGAGACTTGGTGATCGGAAACAAGGTTTATGTAACATTAGAAATACATTTGCTTACAGTCAAGCTGAAGAGTGAGGAGAGATAGGTGAGCAGGTGCAGCCAGGAAAGCAGTCTAGATAGTGGCTGGGCTAATTTGCATATTTATAGATCTGTACATATCAAATGAGACACACGTGTGGAATTATACCCAAGCCATTTCAACACACCAAGGAGCTATTTTCATCAAAATAACTTTTATATAACTTATTTAGATGAATAGATTCATTTTAGGGGCTTGATACATTTTTTTAGAGCACGAGTCATACATGAAATGTATCTATAGTGTGACATCATTATCTGCTAATACCTAATCCAGCTACAATTAATGCATTAGAAGTGTAAAATATGTACTAAATTAGAAGAGATGCCTTGGAGATCATGCGAGTGTGAGAAACAATTGCAGCTAAAGATAATGATTCTAACCGAATCTATCAATTTCTTCTATTTAATCAAATACTTGATTAAATAATCAGTTACTGTCAGTTTATAGAAACTATAACAGTGTGACTATCCCTCAAGTGGCAATTAGAACCTCCCAGGAACCAGGATTTCTATTCGATAACCAACAAACAGTTGAAAATTCTCCAAAGATTATTTACTTTTAGGCTCAAAATAAACCATTTATCCATTGAAATCGAATATTATTTTTTTTACAGATTTATTGTTTAATCAACTTCATAAAAATGAATCATTGCTGCTTGAGACAATAATACTTTCCAACAAGGGACACATGTTTTATGCTCACTATGGCAACAAATGAGGAAGAAATAAGGGGCTAACTGCTACTTAACTATCAGTTGAAGAGTAAGTCTTAATTAAATCTTATTGAGTAGCAAAGGATTACATTCATGGTTAGTTAATCAAGACAGCAAGAAGAGTGAGAAACAAATTATAAAGTACACAATAATTGATGAATTCTTAAACAGTACTCACCCAATAATAATGAAGGAGACGGTGATGAGTTACTAGAAAACAGGCCAGGAGATCTAATACTAACCAATCATTAAGGAATGGTAAGTAACTGGCTCCAGAAACCAGTTGCTGAATGAATTAATCATTAGTTAAGGTTTTGTGCACCCAATAATACTTAGTAATTAGTGAGTGGTTTGTCAGAATGTAATAATTATCTTATAATGACTTACCTTTTATATGTCCATTCACATAAAGTGGAGCTATGAAGTTGTTACTGAGCACTGAATCATTAACTTACCATTACTTGTCAATTAGCTATCAATGAAAGTCAAGTTCCACCACATCACATATGAGCTCATAATAACAAGAATTATTACAATAATGTCTTAGTATTTCATAATAATCCATCTATTTTCTACACTCTCTTCATTCTGTAAAGGGAATAAGAAAACTCACTTTGGTGAGTGAAATCACTATTAGAGATTATCAGGCAAGTTTTGAGGGCTCACTGAATTGTTTCTGATTAATTCCTCATCTCTTGATTTACTAATTCTTAACTAAAGGTAAATTAGCACTGATGTTCTTTCCTTATTTGTTGACAGGTGACTACTTAACAGTCTCTGTGGCTTCTCAAAAATGAATATTTGTTGATTTTTCCATTCACTGTTTTGCAGAGTTTTAGAATTTCTATCATTTTAAGTACTAAGTAATTGAATAACAGTGATCATCAGAAAAACAACACATTTACGAAGCTCAAAGCAGGGAATATTTGGCATTTGTGTTTGACTGAAGGACTTTTACAAGATTAACCAATGAGAATGAGCGCCAGCATGATTCAATAAGTTTGTGTCAGTCAACTAATCATCTGTGGACTGATTAATAAATGTTACAACAGCACTGTGGCTCTCTAATCACTCACCCTTTGATACTTTTAGCAAGAATTAACAATCATTTACAAGTCTAATAAGATTAGATATATGTTAATACACAGTAACAGTTACTTATTCCCTTATGAAGACATATGGAGTTACATTAAGCCAAATAATTGAACCAGAAAGAAAATAAGTCTTTTCTCTCTCTGTAAACCCAACATGACAATACCCATGATATCATTAGGCTCTAATGTCCAATAAGCAGTGCCAATCATAACCCACCACGTCTGTCACATGGTAGGATCACACTGTTAACAGCAGGGGTCCTGGCTGGCTCACTGTTTATTCTCACTGATCGATTGTTTCCTGTGGATAAGCCAACAGTGCTCCCCAACAAACCAACTGCTGTTATTCAACCTAAATCAACATACTAGGAACCTTCGCTATCTAACTGAAAGCAGCTGATGAACTCGGCTGCAAAATATTACATTGCCTGTTTCGTAGTTTACAAGCAATGTGAAAAGACAACATGGTGCGGGAAAAAAAACAGAAGACGAGGTCTGCTGCCTGATTTAAACTGTAATGGACTGAACTGTCATGCAGTCAGCATGCGCTTTGAGTCCTCTACAAACACTATCAAACGCTTTACAGGCCCTGTCTCTTTAAAACAGAACACACATGGCATTTATAATTGCATGCTCGTTCATTAGAAACCCTTTTCAACAATGGCTGAATGACACACCTAGATGAGCCTTGGCCTCATGTTCTTGGGCAAACAGATGCACATAAACACAGCCCCACACACACATACATGATATCTGTTTCTTTGCCGGCTGCTTGATTAATAGATTGTGGCTGCTCTGACACTCAGTGTAGAATAGGCATTTTGCCTCTGATAGGTGCTGACACCAATTGTTCACGGACTGCAGGAGACCAGGGAACAGAAGCAGCACTGGCAAATGACTTGGATGGCAGACACCTCCAGATGTGGGAGAAACCCCACGGATGTCACTGTGCATTCTCACCGGGACACGCTCAGATCGTTTACGCCGCCTTTCAGAGATGACAATCTGCAGATGTGTGACATATGTGACGCAAATCACATCTGACAATCACTGAAAAAGAACGGATGGGTTTATGGATTACAGTGTGCGATGAGGTAAACAACGCACATCTGAGGCAATCATGGTGATCAGAAATCCAGCATGCTGCAGAGGCTTTGGATGACCCTCCCTAAGAACACAAGCTGGCAGACTTTCTGTCACTACAACATTGCATTCAAACCATTTTCTGTAATGTTCAAGGAAGCCTCAATTTTACGACTGACTATTGATTGTACTTGGCACTTTAAAGCTGGATGAAAGGCACTGCTAACAGCTTTTTTTTTCCTTGGGCAACTTTACATCAAAATGATTAAATGGTGCTCAATGAATTTTCCTGATGTTTGTGTGATACAAGATGAAAACATCTGGAGGTCTGCCGCCATTTGAAGGGAGCCTACTGGGGAAATGCTTATCTGAGAAAGGGACAGTGAAGCTGACACACAGAGCTGCACACACACATACATCCTTGCAGACGCTCTTCCACTGCTTCCCCGCTGAGAGAACTCTGACAGAGGCAGCCCTACCTGTCACTGTGGTTGCAATTATCCTGCAGGCTCTCTCTGAGGACCATCTCCTGCAGGTCTCCACATTACTAATCGCATCACAGAGCACACACACACTGAGTATGCAAACTGACACATAGGAGGGTACACCTACAAGTGCAGATACTGTACATATTCATAGAAACACCCATACACATACACACTTTTCATCCACAATTCATTCTCCACAAGCTAATAGCTCGAATGAAATGCAATGCGTCGGTGCAGACATCCTGCTCAAGCCAGGACAAGCACACATTATCATGCGGAGGTGGGTGATCATGGAAGCATGTACACAAACCTTTTATGTGTTTCACTACTCAAAAATTAAATATCCCAGCTCAGACAGCTAAGGTGTCTACACATACACTAACTGGAGAACCTAAATAAATCAATAAATATGCAAAAAGCATCATACGGAAGCCTTGTAAATAAGAAGTGGCATTAACATAAAACCAGGATATGAGCTTCAGTGAGTCAAGAGGTAATTCTGGGATATTAGAAAAAATCAGACATGCTCAGTAAGATACTATCTGGGCTGCAGGGAGGTCTCCTTGAGGAAGCAATTGATCTGTTTCATACCGGTTCATTGGAGCTTTGAAAACAGAGCCCAGCCTGGGTTTCAGAAACAGGTTGACTGTACGGAGCTGTGAAGGGTGATTTTAGCGAGAACCCAATGTGACCTCATTACCGCAGATTTGTTCCGACTGTCATTAGGAATCACAAACACCATCACTCAAGTCAGAAATAAGGAGGAGAGGATGGGGTGAGGTAAGCAGGGGTGGCTAGAGGGATGAGGCTGGGCTCTGATGCTAATCAAGCGCATTTGATCTGAAAAATAAGATCCATCATCAACAATCTATAGACAAGCATCTACACGTGCAGTGTTGAGCATATCGTTTTGGCCCAAGGAAAAGATGTGTGCTACCAAAGGAGGACAAACAGCAGCACAACTGTGACACATTAAAACACTTAATACGCTTCAACAAATTGATCTTCGGTTGTTGACCATGACAAAAAGAGTTTTCTACAAAATGAGCAAATGTTACAGTGATATAAATTTCTTTATATCTACTTACCAACTCGGCCCCACCCCTCCGTTTTGCAGAGGTAAGATGTCCCTTTTTTGGGGGGAATCAAGAATTGGTCGTATCCAAGAGGCCAACAATGCCCTGGCTAAAAGGCTAGAAAACCACTACACCTTGATTCGTAAAGAAAAGGGGTAACTGACCAAAGTAAAATGAAGGGGCAGGGGAAGGTCGTGGAGCCAAGGGGAGGAATGGGGATTGGGATTAAGAGCCACAAACACAAACCTACAGCAATGTCATGGCTATCCCCAAAAGACCGCATCAAGAGTTTTAACAAAATAAACAAAAACTGACACATTGACACCAGTCAAAGCATCTTCTAGTTTAACGGGTGTGTGCTCCAATCATCCATTGGCAGTGAAGTATAAATTTGTGTCTGTTAAGGGAGGAGAAAGAGAATGGACGGGTTGCCAAAATGTCAGACAGGACAAATCTTTGTTGCAGTTTTTTTTCCTCCTGATAGACAAAGGTTACTTAATTTGACTGAACAGACATTGACTGCTGTTGGAAGATTGCCACATTTCATGCAGAATTCTCCTCCCTTGTACTTTTTTACTGTTTTGAGAGCTACTTGGGAACAAGACACACCAATCTCTTATAAGCAAGCAACTCAAGGGAAATTTTTAGATTTTACAGTAATGCAGGCTAAATGGCCGTAAAAATCCAGTAAAATATTTTACAATATTTGTTGTCTAACATAGGGAATGTTTTGTTGTGTTTACCCATCAATTTTACCAAAACAAGTCCCCCTCCCGCACATTTTTTGCAATACAGCCCTGTCAAAGATAACCGTAATTAGTTTAGATTTAAGATTAGTGTAAAGAAATAAAAACAAGCCAGGGGCTTTTTTTTCCTTCCTGAAACAGAAATGATAATGGATTCGGCCATCCTACTATCCAGTCCACATAAAACACTGAGGTAATTTAATCCGCTTTATGAGTTTACCTAATTTAACCAAGATAACACGCAAAGCCAAACAGAATATTTGTCCATTCAAGATGACACTGTAATGGGGTCCATTACAATGTTATCCAAAAATATTACATGAAACACAAGAGAAATAACGCCTCCAAGGACATTTATTCATTCATTGAATTACCGTCACATAATGGTATGTCAAGCGCAATCTGTATTGTATAGACTTGTGTATGTGTATATATACATTATGTATATATTTTCCCATATATATATATGCTGGGAAAATGGGAAAACTGCCAATATGCACAATGTCTATGTCCCATGCATAAGTATTACTTGTTTTAACCCATGCACATGATGTATATATGCCTTATATAGCAAATTCAAGTTTTTTGTTTTTTTACCTTTGTGACACATGCAAAATTAACTTTGTTAAAGTTAATTAAAGTTATCAACCACCAAAAAAGAGCCTCACTGTGAGGTAGGTTGAGGTGGCAGATGGTTCTAATACATATTATCTCTGTGGACTCTGTAGAGATCTGTGTTTGACTTCAGCAAACTGTTTTTGTCCTCTTACCCCTTCTCATCTCGTTTGATATCACTGTTTCCATCTGTGGTAAGTCCTGTTGCTGCTATTTGTTCACTCATTTTATTTTTTGTTCAGTTTCACATAGGCACCACTTGGTTAAGAATAGAACACAAAAACCAGGTAATGGACAGGGAAAAACAAAAAGCCTGAAGTACCGATGTATGGAATATACACATTGCATATCTTTCTTGTTTCTAGAAAAGTAAAATGCTGTAGCACTATGTATTTTCCTGGAAACTGGGCTGGATTTCAGACTGGTTATTGCCACATTTGTAAAATGTAATGCACTGAATTGTAGAATTGTTAATGTTAATGTCATGTCATGGATGCTACTTTCTTCTAAATCTATGATATATAAATTATATACACTAAATTCAAACATACAATTACATTAATAATTGTTTTTGAGAATAAATACTGCAGTCTTTATTTCAAGTGGAATAACTTGGCAATGACCCAGCTTGGCTAAGTAAGAAGTAAAATGAAAACAGTCAACTGTAAAGCCAGAATTAAGATGTTCATTAAGGAAAGGTTTCCTTAGTTTCACAAGAAAAAACAAGGTAATATTGATGAGTAATATGGGCCGCGCAGCTGTTCTGTTGTAAGTTTTAGCTTTTAGTATTTATCATCTAGTTGGGATTCATTTTAGCAAAAACATGTCTGCTGTGGTCTTAATTTGTGAAAAATAATTAAATTCTCTGAAAATACTGTTCAGTGCAATGATTAATGGTTGATGAAGGCTACGGCAAATAATTATCTCTGTTATCAATTAATTTGTCATTGAATTCACTCAGTCCATCATTTGTTATGTAAAATGTCAGGCAGGTGGAATAAAGGTTAATTGAAAAGTTAATTTTGTCCAAAAGCCAAAGATCTGGTTCACAAAAGCTAAAGAAAGCACTGAACTCGTGTACCAGTCCCATTAACCAGGGTTTGTTTGACATCTTTGTCAATTATTTGATTTATTAAAAATAATTAGAATAACATCATTTAAAAGGGCTACACTCTCAATAAGTAGTTTGAGCATTTGAAAGCTTTACAGATTCTATAAACACAATCTAAAATACACTTTAAATCACACTGCAATATCTATTAAGGGGCTAATTTTGTCTTGACATTAATGACATTGATCATCTGCATTAAACTTTTTTTCAACTCTGAGGAAGTCCCAGTGTTTTGAGCTCACAGAGGTTAATGACAGAGCAGACACGTTTGCTAACAGTGGCTTTATTCTAACCATATCCACAGATGTTAGTGCACATCACCCATCAGAGAGTGGACAAACAGCCGAGAGGTGCGTCCCATCAGCCCTGCCTCTCTCTGTCTCTGTGAAGCATCCTGGCTCCTCATATCACAGTGTTAATCTCACCGCGTTACTTTCCTGTTTACAGCTGGGAGTGGTGGGTGCAAAATGAAAGTGTAACACAACAGCCTCACGCAGGTGTCAAAATGAGAAATATGACATATCCCCTCAGAGATTTTATTAGTACAGATATCATTTTGCATTCATCCTGCCTGGTGTGTCATTGGACTCTTTTTTTATTACTATTTTGCTTCAGGACAAAATGTGATAATCATTACAATATTTCTAAAGCAGAGCAGCTGCAAAGAGAAAAGCAAGAAATGTATTAAGAACGGGGCGCAATTCGAAAATCAAAATACACAATTTGACTAGTGTGTTTGCTATAATTCTTCCCACTCTGAATCAATCATCTTTCTGCAGAGCTTCTTAAACAATTCCTTTTAAAAGTGAGACACTGGCTCAGAGACACAGCATGATGATTAAATCTATACACCACAGAAGTGCCGACATACTGTTATTTTCTACCCAAGATTAATTCCCTAAATATCTGTAAAATCTGTCCATGTTCCATACCCTTCTTTGACTAAACTCTCAAGTAGTTAGAGGGCGAAAGACAAGACTGTGTAAGCACACCTCCCTGTCTTTTTAAGGACACCTGTTGGGCGGCATGGCTCATCTCCTCCTCATTTAGCCGTCTGTCTGGGCTCCGTGGGGCTGATTACCAGGAAGAGCTGATTCTAGTTGCACTGCTTATCAGTCTAATTAGAGCCTCTGGCAGGTGACTTGAAGGAAGTCGTGAGTGTTGAGGATGTTCAGGCATAGCCATTTGTACAGGCATAGCAGCTATGGTACATGCAACGGTAAAAACATGAAATAGAAGGGTATAAAATTATGGCTTGTGAACTGTGGTGACAGATGACTATGTGAAGGTATTTCAGTGCAAGGGACATTTTCTAGGCCCTTTATCAGGAGCATGAGGCACCTCGAGGGAGTTAAAAAGAGTATGACTCATCTTAAAGAAAATGTCAAATGGTGACAGCTAGTCAAGAGAAAGATGCGATATCTTGACTTACATCCATCGGTAAAAGTATCCACTGTTAAAAAAGAAAAAAGAATGAGAGGAAAACTGAGATGGGCTATGGCTCTGTGGAGGGTGCTTTGTTAGGCCCAGCAGAGAAAATGGCGGATGAGATAAGGCAAGAAAAATACATTTAAGGTAAAGTCTGACAGGGAAAAAAAGGACAAACAAAGTGAAAAGCAAGGGTAGAAAGACAGAGAAGAGTGGAAGACAATGTACTAATCTACAGGGAGTGAACAAGTTTTCCAGGTAGAGTATCAGTCACTGATAAAAGGTCAGTAGTCTGCTGTTCGCACATCCAGGTGCTAATGTAACACCTCTCACACCTTTCTCGTTTGCTTGTGTCTGGCTGCCTGCAGGTTGGTGGGCAGAGAGACTGTTGTTTGTGCTAGAATAATATGTTGTAATCCCCCGTCTCAGATGTGGCCTCGACACAGGTAATTGGACTTGGAGTGTGAGGCAGCCTGTGGCTAGATACACACACCACTGTGAAACACACAGATTTGAAATATGAGGTGAATTGCTCCTAATCTCAAGACAGATAAACCCTCATTTATTTTGTTTGAGAAGTTCAGTTGCTCTGGTTCTAATTTTATACCATTTTCTGAATTTCTTATTTGAATAACAGCCTTAAAGGAGCATATACATTTATATATTTTCAGTATTTTTCTTGCATTTAGTTATATATGTTTTTTAAACCGCTCTCCCATAAATTAACTCTTTCTCATCAAAGGTTTGTGTACAAAAAGAGGTTCCATTTTTCTACAGTCTAGGAGTCGAACACAGTCAACAAATCAGGGGGTGAGTTAAAACGTGCCAGTGCTGTGAACATGCTGTAATCTCTCTTCTATTTCTCAAAACGCCAATCTGTATGACAAAAGTTAGATAACTCTAGTCATTTTGGTGCCCATGGCGAGATTATGGTTTGGCACACCACCCCAAACATTAATGGACAGCCGTATGACAGACCTTAAAGGTTTAATTATTTATCAAGCACACACTAAAATGTGTTGTATAATAAGTGTTGCTGACGTCTGTCACCCTGAGATGTGCACCAATAACTCCTATAACCTATCCCCCTCCTCCACAGAGCGCAGTCCAGGACAGGTTCAAGGCCCGGTCGATCGAATGAGGAGTTCTTTATTTTTTCTGTATTTGTTCATTTCTTATTTTCAAGACAGAGCATGGGGAAGGGGCGCCAGTCAGGGCTGCAAATTATTACTATTATTGATTTAATTTTATTTATTGTTTTAACCCGTATACAACCATTCTGTCGCCGCTGACAGGATTGAGCACGCACACTTGTCATGACATTAGTTCCTTAACTGTTGGTGCAATTAAAAAAATTCAAATGGTTTCTGAAAGTGGAAAACGAAGCTTAGTCACAAGTCACTACGGTAAGGATACGCTGAGCGAGGGAAGCTAATTAGTGGTCGTAGGAGGGTTGGTTTTTGTTTTTCCTTTTTTAGGGCTTGCAGCAGCGTCCCCTCCGATTACCTATGTGGCCTTTGCCAAGAGCCGGCTCTATAGATAACAACTTCAAAGACAATATGTGATAAAAAGTTAAATGTGCGCATTAAACCAATTGATTTGTCTAACCTAAGCTCTCAAAACCAGGCAGAGAGAAAGTGCTTTATGCGACCAAAAGCGGATTTTCAGTTACATGTTTTAGCATGTTTAACCATCTGACAAAAGGAACAGAAAAGTATGTGAGCAAGAGCGGCTAAGGTACACTTATACAATACTGTTTTCACAAAAAGATTAAAAAAAAAGATGGAACTTGACCCGTTTTCACACTGTATTTGCTGTGCTCTGCATTAGTTTTTGTTAAATAAATAATAACTGTGTGACGTGCTGAGGTTATATTTACCTAATGTTAAGACCTGAGAAGAACTATTTGATTCCTTCTATTATTCCATGATATGTAGAACTGAAAGAGGACGTACTTCCATTTTTACATGACTGTAAAATAAAACAATAAAGACAAAGCAGGGAACAGCTTTCAGTTTTATCGTTTAATCTCTACAAAGATGCAGCCTATTAGATGCAGCATATTAGTGCATGCTCGCATAAATAATCATCCTTCCTTTGTGTCATCCCAAATTATTCTGAGGTGGATATTGGAGTTGACGCTGCACGGTGGTTAGTACTGTCGCCTCACAGCAAGAAAGTGTGGAGTTTGGATGTTCTCCCCTTTAATGTATGGATCTCTCTGAGTACCCCAGCTTCCTCCCACCAAAAAAGCCCCTGGCTTGTTTTTCACCAAAAACCTGCTAGGCTAATTGGTGACTCTAAATAGTCCCTAGGAATGAAAGTGAGCTTGCATGGTTATGTGTCTTGTTTGGTACACCCACCCAGGGTGGCAGCCCAATGGCAGCTGGAAAAGGCTCAAGTGGGTATAGAAAATGGATGGATGGATATTGAAGTTGAAGTGAAAGTAGGTGTACCTTAAAGAGAGGTTTGAGATATGAGTTATCATCTCCAAAAAGGGCTCTGGGAGACACAGCAGTCCAGTCTGATGCATACAGACCACTGACCCATGACAGCCAGCCCATATCGATTTAAAAGCAGGCAGAGGACACAGAGAAAAAGACAGAGATGGGAAGGGAGAGAGGAGAAAATCAGTGAGGAGGGCAGGGAGCAATATCCCTTTTAAAACTTATCCATAATTCATTGTCTTTTCTTTCATACTTCCTTTCATATTTTCTTCCTCTTTCAGACAGCCACGCGACAGCCCAATGTTCATTTTAAAGGGGATTAGTGGCAACCTATTTTGAAATGTCTCTCACACAGAGACACAGCCAAGATCCTATATCCAATTTCCTATCGAGAGAAAGATATAGATGCCAGCAAGAGCCATTTGGATATTACAGAACTGAAATGATTATTGTCTGTTTCACGCAATGAGTTGGATTCATTATTTCAGCTTTTAATGCTAGTAATGTAAAATAAATGACAAAATACAGGCATGTTAATGATAAAAGCAAAACATAATGCTTCTTTAAATTGAACCAGATTTGAAATGACGTGCTGAGGGACTTTTCCCATTTCACACAGATGGACACTAAAATGTACCTTACCTGTGAAAATATGCACATTAAATCAATACCACAACTGACAAAATATCCCTAACCAGTCTAATAGAGTTGTGGAAACTACTAGTGTTAACACTGCAACCGTGGCTAATAATTTTCCTTTCAAGTACTGCTGGTTTACTGCTGGTTTAGAAAAAATAAGATGATCTTTTCCCAAAGATTTCACCCTGCTAATGAAGAAAGTGGAACTGTTGAAGACTATCTTGAAGATCGGTCGATCTATTGGTTATTTATTTGATTATTCATGGATGAAAATAACGTACATTATAAAAAAGAAACCTCTAAACTGTACACAAATTGTATTCCTTGTCTTATACAATGCACTTACAAACAACTCTGTAACCACCTCGCTTTTTTAGCTCGTAATTGCTGATATATAGACAGGCACCCTAAAATAAAAACATATAATTTGATACAAACACAGAGAAGATGTAGCTATATGCTGAGAATCGAAGGGAAATCTGACTAATATACGGTATAGCAGTATATTACTCAGGTTTCTGTTAAAGAATTCAGCTTGAGACTATCGGCAAGACTTCCAAAAATCCAATAAACGTTACATAGTAGTCCTGCAACTCTTTGACCCAATTTCAACAAATCGAGATGAGCTAAATCTTCAGTAGGTGGACTGCATTTATATAGCACTTTAAAAAAAGTGTGTGTGTGTGTGTGTGATCAGGTGCAGGAAAGTACTATGGGACTAAGGAAATTTCCAGAAAAAACTTTTACAACTGCAGACCAAAGGAATTTCAACATATAATTGAAATGATAAACAAACATTCAGCGTGTTCCTCTGTGCATCAGACTGTGCCAGGGAGTTTGCTGTGTAGATATCCACCTGCAGAGTTCAGTCACTCCCACAGACAGTGGGGGAGGTTCATGTATTCTGTGTGACAGCTGCACAGAAGCTGCACTGAGGGTATGTCTTTGCATCTATGCTCTCAAGATGACCCCAGGGCTGAAAAATCTGTTGCAGCCAACACCCACAGAAGGAAAAAAACATCAAAATGGTTCATTATTTACAGATTTTTTTAGTCTGATCTGGGTAATGGTTTCCGTACCATTTTCTGTTTGAGATGCTGCGCTCAACTGCAACAACAAACTCCTCACTTAGGCCATATGCAAACCATGACATTCAGATCCACACGAAGCAGCAGCCAGTGGTTAGTCACGGCCGTGACTCATTTTAATTACTGCTTATTCTGAAGAACAGGGATACTGCAATCTGCAGTATGGGAAAAAGAGGTGCACACACAATATGGAGAGATGCACAAAGGAAGTAAAAAATGAACATCTGTCTTTTTTTTTTTCCTTTCAAGCTTCCCTGCCAAAGAAAGCTGGCGCTGCACCTGGACATGAATTATAGAGAGGCACTTGGATGAGAAGGCTGGAAGGAAGAGAGAAGAAGAGGAGAGGTGAATGGAAATAAGGGAACATGGTGGATTTCACATCTCCTCCATCTGGAGACACTCACCAGGGGGCTCAATGGGTCAATGATCAATTCAGTGCCAATAGCTGCAAATAAGGAGTAACACTGTGATATAGTGTTCTATGAGCTGCACAAAAAGTTGTAATAAATTATACATGATGGTGAGTAATACTGGAGTAAATATCATTCAAAATAAACAGAGTGCTCATTGTGAAACCTCTGCTGAGGATGTTATGAAATGGCCCTCAAATTCTACTTTATGTTTTCAGACAGCTGTAACTCTTTAGAAAAGATATACAATTATACTCAAAGAGGAACTACAAAAGCAAATAGTGCTTTGAAGATGGAAAGCCCAAAATGTCACCCACCCGCTTTGAAGCTGCCTGGCTCTTTTTGTTACTCTACACTTGTAGCTCACGGAACCACAGGCAGTGCGAACTGTATTCAGAGGCCAATTTAGCGTGGATGTACCATTAAGACAAGAAACACACATACACACACACACACTTAGATGGTGATATACTGTAGAAACACAAACACACACACCTGGAAAGACTACATTGTGCAGATGTACCATCTTTCTTTGATTTCTACCCAGCCCTTGTGCTTTCATGCACTTTAAGTGTCATCTACGGTCTCTTTGATACCCTCATGCAGTTTTGTTAGTCCATTAACAGCCATACCCAACAAAAACAATCTATATCTCTATGTTCTACTTCTATATGAAGCAGCCATAGATAACTTAGTCTGGATCCTTCTGAAAGTTTGATGAAAGCACCTCTAAGTCAGGCATAATAGCTGACAAAAACATGTAGCAACTGATCGATAGTTTTGATAATTCATTTTGTACAAAATCTTCTTTTTTTCCACTTCAATGACGCAAAACGACCTCCAGTGTTTTGAGTGATTGTTGATCAATACCAATGATCACTTCAGAAGATTTTTCTTCAGCAAACACTTCAAATATATGTTTGTTCATTTCTGCCATCATTAGGTAGAACAGTACAAAAGCAGGCAGGAAAGCAAAAGTGTGACTCATTCCTGAATATGAAGAAGTCCACTGGGTTGTTGTGTGCACTTCTTAAGGTATTCTGTGCAGTTTTAGCTTTACTGATATTGCGCCACTAAATGACCACTTTGTAAGATACACCAGTTCAACTGCATCTCAAAGCAAAAATCAGTGGAAAATTGACATACATTTGCTTGTAGACATAGTCAAGAAGATATGCTGAGGTTAAAACCACGCATCAGAATGGCATGTGAGTATTTCAGAAAACCGTTGATTCTCTGGTAGTTTTGTCTTTGAGCATCATGTCAGCTGCAGTCTTCTGGGTGAAAATACTACTGACAGCACAGGTCAGAGAAGAATGAAAGGCAACAGTAAGCCAAATAACTACTTGTTGCAATCAAGGTGTGAACAAAAGCCTTCCAGGATGCTCAAGAAGTCTAACCTTGAAGCAGACGTGTCACAACAGCAGAAAACCACAACAAATGCAACTCCTGTCACTGAAAGTGAGGTTACTGTTGGCTTCACACATTTATCAGTGGAAGATTGGAAAAAAGCTTTTTGAGTCTTGATTTTCTGCAGCAAAAGTCAGATGGCGGAGTCAGTATTTGGCATAAAGAACACAAAAATGTGGATCAACAACCCAGGCTGTTGCTGGCGGCGTACCAGCCCACTTCAGTGCTGACGCAGATAATGTCCATCAATTCATAACCCCAGTGTACCCATCTTTTAATGCCTACGTTCAGCAAGACGATGCACCAAATTACCAAGCTCATATGGTCTCAGACCGGTTTAGAGAACAGTCCTCTGGCATACAATGGCCCCCTCAGTCACCAGATCTCAATCCAGTTGGGCACCTCTACAATATGGTGGAGAATCGCATCATTAATATTGTTCGTACAAATCTGCAGCATCTTGAAAGGCTATCAAGTCAAGACATACCAAAAAAGGACTATTTTCAACATCTTGTTACACATCTAGTTGAACTGAGACAATTAAAGCAAATCTAAATAATATGTAAAATTCCAATGTGATCTCCAAACAACATATTTCCTACAAATCTGTTTTTTATGAAAGTGTTTAAAGCAGAAATAGGTGGCTCACAATGTAAAAGTGTCAAAATTAAAATTGCCTTTAGCAAGACTGTTCTCCTCAAAATGTGCCCACATGGCATTTGCTCATGCAGACAGATACAATCAATAATTACGTTAGAAGAATATGCAACACAGGTGGTGATCGTACAGTCAGTTAGGGTTATGATTAGGGTTTATTTTCCCTTTGGCTTAAAGCATTAACCCTCTGGGGTCTGAGCCGTAATGACGTCATGCGATCTGTGATCATAGAACTCAGAGAGTTAATCGAACATCACCGTCCATCCTACCATTTGGATGACAAACAGTTATAATGTGAACGCAGCAGCTAAACCTCTCTCTGATTAAATAGTTTCATACAATTAGATACCTAAAATCTTTTTGCTTCTTTGCTTTTCACTTGTTGATATATGGCTCATAGCATGAGACAGAGAGAAGCTCATTGACAGAGCTGTTTTTGTCTGCTGCTTCAGAAAGTTGCACTCATCGAGTATACAAACCGCTGCACACACAACAAACAAATTGTACGAGTACCTGCTGTTCTTGACATGAGGGCCATCAGCTCATGGTCTCTCACTCCGAGTGGTATTTACTGCGGGTCCGAGCATGGAAGATGAAGGGGCGAGGGGATATAGTGATGGGGGTTAGATATGTTAAGATGAAGCAAAGACAGACTGAGAGACTGCTGCTGGTGACACGACTGAAGTGAAGGTTGAATTTTCTCCTCGAGAGTCAGAGTGCTTTTCTGCCCTCGAAGTTATGAAGTGGTAACAAAACATGTACAACTCCTCTGGTTCCAAGGGGGATTTTTCTGGTCTTTGTATGCAACCCTGATAAAAAAGATAGGAAGTCATTTTTGTTTATGCAGATTCTGTTCAGATACACTATCACCATCACAAAGACAGCTAATCATCTTTACAGCTTTGTGGCAAAATGTGCCGTTTTGTCAGTTCATAAAACAGGCAGCTAGTGAGCCATTCTGTCATTAACTTCACCACCATGTGTGAGAAAATGTTTTGTTGCCAGCATGTGGCTCATCTGGAAATTCAATTATGGTATATTCCCTGGTCAGAAGAAAAATAGCATCATCAAGACTCTGGCTCATATCCAGAGAGGATCAATTATCAAATTTTGTGTCGCATAACATTAAATCCCTGCTAACTGGAAATGTTCTTACCAATACACAAATAACATGACGCGATCATCAGCACTGCTTTGCACACATCTGAAGAGAAACCTTTGTTTGGAATATTGATATCAAATAGCAATCATTAGTGTCACTGATGTACATTTTCCCAAAGATGGAAAATTCAGGTTGACTAGTCTATTTAAAAAAGGAACTGCATTTGACTCGTTTTTTGAAACTCTTGAGAGTTTTTTCATGTGAACGAGGGCTATAAAAGTCTTGAGAAACTGACTTTATAAGGAATGCCCCAGATTTGATGAGATACTGCATTCCTAAATGTGTTTTTCTTATCAGTAAATCATGTGAATAGACTTGGATCCTATATGCCTTCTTCTTGGTTTTCTAGATGATTGTGTTACAAATTCCAAACACAAAAAAATATCTATGCGGCATCTTTTTGCCCCTCAAGGAAGAACATTTTGCTTTTTGGACTCAAGAATGCCACTACGTAATGATCCAGAAAGCAACAGGGAATGGGGACTGAACACAAATGTTAAGAAAAGTGAAGGTTTACTATTAGAAACAACCAATCAACAGTAAATAATCTAAACAAAATAGTGCACCTCGGAACAAAGAGACAAACAGCATGAGCGGTGACGTGCCTGTAAGCCACATCAGGCATACTTTACGTATACCTTCACAGGTGCAGCAAATGAAGCTAATTAGAACAATTAAGCCCACATACCACCCAAAGACTCTGTGCTGCCACTGTAAGGCCAGTGAGGATGTAGAGAGACAGAACAACTCCAGTAAAGTAGTTGTGGCTTTACCTTATTCCGTCAGTTTATTCTCAACAAACATTCTGCTTACCAGCTTCAATTATCAATAAATGCTTTGTCTAGGGCCCATACTTAAAGGAGACTGACTATGCCCTTTCTGTCAATTTAAGGTCTTAATCAAATGTATATGACATGTTTTGCTCAAAATAACAGAGATACTACAGCTCCTACTCCATTTTCTTTAGGGTCGTGGAGTCACTCACTCGACATCACTCTGCACCTCTCTTCCTCAGGGTCTACCTCTTTTAAGACTTGTAGTACTTAATAACACTTGGAGCATGTTATTACAGCATGAGAGAGCATACAGTAAAAAGCCAGAGAGCTCAGACCACTCACTAAACCGATGAAAAAAGAAGACAATTTTATCCTAGTCTGCAGTCCGAGCATGGACAGCTGGTGGGCTACTGATCTGTTTTAGGCACAGTCTCATCGCAAGGCATGTGTTGAACAGGCCAAAGTTGTTAAAACATGCACCACTGAATGAAACCATCCAGAACGCAAGTTGTTATCCAAGTTGTCAAATATCACCACAAACTTTGAACTTCACAGTTGCTTCATTCCTTTATCTTTTGTTTAAGTTTTTATAGGCTGATATTAAGAACTGTTGTGTATATTTCCAACGTTTCACTGTTTGTTTTTTAAATGGCTGCTAAATCGTTACTGTACCGATGGTGTATTTAATAAAGAATGTGAAATCTGAATTTCTGTCTTCCAAATAGTATAAGAATTAAGGGAATGCCAATTACAAGTAAGATTTCCTTGTTGGGATATAAAACTATTCAAAAAAGTATTTGTAGAGCATTATTAGCTAATTGATTTCTTATGTTAAGTGAACTGTATGACAAGGTTTAATGTTAATATCAAAAGAAAAAGAAGTTTCAACTTCTAAGGTACAGTGAATTAAGCATCATCTGAAGTCGAAGCTAAATGACATAATGAGAAAACGGGCAGGCCAACTTTGCAAAGGGACGTAGGTTTGCCCTGCACATCTCAATGGCTCACTGAAAGACAGTTTTTGAGTTCTTATTGACTTCAGACACACAAAATGCATGCTTCAAAATCACAGAAAAGCACTATTTTCACAATGTCTTCTTTAAAATATGCTCTATCTATGCTTTGATCTTTAATAATACAATTTCCCAAATCGGTTTCTTCACCTGATTTGTTTAAGTCTTTGATAATTATCTCTTTTGATCTGTAATTCCAACAATAGGGGACAGATGATGACGACGCAATAAGGAAATGTTCTTATTTAGTCTGTGAATTCTATGAAAACTCACTCTTTTTGAAAAGGTTTTCAGATCAGGACTCACCATTCCAATGGTCACGAGTCAATCATCAATTCAGTGCCAATGATCTCTTTACCGTTATCTTTTTACCTGCATTATCCCTTTTGATGGCAACAGAAACACAGCCTCAGTGCAATCTTTCCTTCTATCAAATGTAGAAATACCATTACTCAGAGACTGCCTCTGTTCTTGTTTGGCTCCAAGAACTCCAGCTCAAGGCATTACTCTGTATTTGCTTATGTGTAAAGTTATCTTTTCCTTTCATATAGCAGTTTAATCTAATTTGCCTCTGTTAAGCACTTTTAAACACCGTTTTGGGTATGTATGTATTAGGTCATGTATTAATATGATCATCATAATCATTACGATACACTAGCTGGAGCCTATGCCGCAAACGCACACAGTCTGGTATTACTACGGTCCTCAATTACTCTCAAGTCCATTGCAGGTGGACTCTGAAGCTACTCTGAACAGATTCTGCTTTGCACATCTCCCCAACTTCCTCCTCTGCCTGCACACCTCTTAGCCACTTGTCCACTTTTTTAAGGATTTTTCAATTTGATGCATTGGGTTGAGTTATGCTCACAGCTTATATTTTGTTATTTTCATTCCCAAATCATTCTAATCCATAAACCTAACCACTTCTGTTGCCTGAAACTAATCAGTGAATAAGAACAGAAGTTGAAAAAGAGGTGAATCCTTATGTAGAACTGTAAAATGGTAACAGGTCATGGAAGTGTGTAAATAATAAAGTTTGAAAAGAGACTGAGCATCAGATTGGCCACTCAGATTTCAGTTTAATTAAAGACTTCTGCTCCTGAGGTGACTAAAACTACAAAAAATACATATTTTGTTGTTTTTAATCTGTAACATTCCCAAAAATGTTCAAATAAATAGCATAGATACTAAAGACTCAACAACCACAGCACAGACTTTATTTAAGACTAATTTATACAGCTTTGCATTTATAGTACATTGTTATTGTGCCGTCTAAAAAAAGCTGACAAACGAACACCAGAATGGTAAGAAAAAGCATATATTTCTTGCCTTTAAGTAGATGTGTGTGGACTATTAAAGCTGGTGCTGAATTGTTAGAAATATATAAAAGTAAAAATCGACAACCGACTCTTGCAGACATTATCCCCTGAAGAACTAGCACAAACACTTACAAATGCAAGGCATTGTTTTAGAGCTTAGATCAGGTGCTCAGACACACATCTTTCATTACCTCAAAAGAAAGCTGCATTTCTCATCCAAATTCATCCAAATGCCCATTTTAGGACAAACAAGATCTAGATTCAATTATGAAATCCTCAGAGCTGACGGGTAGAGAGCAGCTTAATGCCTCAGCATCATGCTCTGACACATTTCACATTTAAACATAACGCTGCATTTCCTTCCTGATCTGTCCTTTTCCCAATTCAAAGCTTTTATCCACCTCTGAAACAATGCATATTCAATTTTTGTTTACGAACTCAGGGTCTCAGCGGGTGTCTGAGAAAGGTTGCGCTGTTGTTCCAATTTGCGTCGTGCTTCAGCCCCCTACTCATTAATCTCCCTCCATTCGCTGATAGCTTCGTTTCGTCCACTAGAAATCACTTTCAATTATTCATGCCTATTTTCAACAAATACCTTGGAGATGGAATTAGCAAATAAACAATGCCAGGCGACACTAATCCTCGTCTACAGCAAAGATCCCTTAATGCACTAGAGATCAGGCCGGCTGTTGACAGGCACCTGTTACTGTCTTCAGCTGCCTCGCAACAGCAGTGTTGACACAGTAAATATGTTTACAGGAGCAGTGCAGCCTTGACCCTGCTCTAAAGGTGCAGAGATAATACTGAGGGAATGAGAGGGGAAGAGCCGGAGAGCATAGAGGAATGTGAAGAACTGAAAAAGAGTACGACTGACAAGGATGAAAAGGATAAAGGGGAAGTGTGAGACCCAGCCCCATTCATCTCTTGAAACATTTTCAGCTCATCAGAATAGAAATTGTTTGCACACCACATCTTATTTAACTGTAGCGAGCACAAAGAGTCAACAGTGACAAAAGCCCTCACTCTGGGTCAGGGAGAAGAATAAAAAAAAAAAGCAGTTTAAAAACGATTTAAAGACGCAAAAATGCACCATTGGAGCATTTTTAATAGCTGTCTTTCACAGTGTGAACTATTTTCTGTTTCTGGAGGCACTACAGGATGCAGAAGTTAACAAAGAAAACAGGATGAAGCATCATGACCTTGGAATTAAAAATACGTTTAACACCCTACTAGAAACAGTAGAGACAGTTCCCACTGAAATACAAGCACAATATTTAGCAGTTTACTGTGAGTCATGCAACTCTGGTTATCAGGTGCCCTGCAGCAAGCACACACACAGGCACACACACAAGAATGCATGCATGTGTGGAGTGAATAAATTAGAGCGGAGAGGGAAGGTTTCTGTGATCAACAATGCATAAGACAGGAAAGTGAGATGTGTCATATTAAATAAGCATCACAGTGGGTTTCTATATGCATGTGTGTATAAAATTACACACGTGTGTGTGTTTATATGTGTGTTTGCCCTCTAGCAGACAGGCAGATGATGCAAGGAAGACTGAAAAAGGTACCACAGAGACTGAAAGAAGATAGCGGGAATGACGGTTTGGACGACTGAGAGCCGGGCTTGTTGCCGAATCACACACACAGTATTTTTTTCACATTCTCACTCACAGAGCCGAGGGCAATGGAGGAGAAGAGACTGAGGAATACTTTGATCACCGAACTGAGCACATTCAAGCACTCAACCAGAGAGGGCAGCCAGTGATGAGGAGGAGAAGTGAAAGTGCCCAGGAAGGGTGGGGAAGGGTAGAAAGGAAGACAGGGGGAAAGGAATCCTGTTGTTTTCTGACCCCTGCGCTCATTGATACAGATGTTAAGGCAACAGCTCGCAGGCAATAAGGCATACAGAATCACAAGACACAGAATCCGTCATAAAAAAAATGGTTTTCTTGACCTGATTCTTGATAGTGCAAACCCCTGCTGACAAAACTAATCTAATTTCATCTATATGGGTCTGGACATGATCATACCAAAAGTTGTGGCAACATTCAGAAAATGTAATTCACAACTATTTCATTTGCCTCTGGCGGCTTGCTGATTCCTGAATGGTAAATATTACAATATCAAGCAGGCACACACGTGTCACACAGCTGAAATTACCTTTAGGAGCAGTGTATATGGCCGAAAACAGGCAGCTATGGGGCTATAGATTTGTTCTCCGTGCCTGAGATGCAGGTGGATAAACCGTAGTGCTGTTTGTGAAGAGAGCAGGTAATTATCGCTGGCATTTTGACAAGTGTTTGCCAGAGTGAAGGTCAACTCTGTCTGCGTGGGAGATCTATGCTAATCTGCTCAGCTGGAAAAGACTACCACTCACCACTCAAATGGGAGCTAGAACTATCATGCAGTCACAGCTACTGTGTGTTCACTGTAGAGTTGTCTGCAAGGCTGTGTGTGCATTTGGAGGAGAGTATAAGATTGTGTGGGCCTCTGAGCAGATCAGAGTATCAGAGGTCTTAACACAGAAAGGGGGTAAAGACAGACAGAACCAGACTGATAAATGGAGTGACACAGAAAAGGTAGCCAGTTGTATATAGGCTGGCTCTTTTAGTTATAAAAAAAAAAAGTACTTTTCACATCTGCCCACAAAATCATTCACTTTCAAATGTTTTTAAGCATTTCACATGCTTCGACTGATGGAATTAATGAAAAACAGACAGGAAAGTGGGAGAGGAAGAGGTAACATGCAGTAATTGGACCAAGTCTGAATCAAACCCTGGCTTGCTGTGGCGAGAGCTTATGCTAATGTTATCACACCCTTCTCTGCACGTTATTAGTGAAGATTCTTGTTATACATCTGGACCAGTAGTTACCTGTTCTGCCTTATGGTTCATATGATGAATTCATATATGTCACCTAAGCAACAAACAAAATAGTGTGTTGTGACATAAGATTTGTAGAAGAATGCATTTTATCCCGACCAGTGATCTTTTCATAAACCTAACCCAATTAGTTTTTATTCCTAATCTCAGCTAAGAAGTATTAAAGGCTAACCTTACATATGCAGGTGTGATACGTTAACAGCAAGCAATACAAATGTGAATGAATACAGCAGCTGTTTACTGATTTACTTGTTTTAGGAGATTCAACTGTATTTTGGTCTCAAACTGGAGTGCCAGGATGAATAAGGGTTGTATTGTACAGTGCTTTTGAGGGTGCTGTTTAATATCATTAGGTGTATAAAATAAAACTACTGGGTGCTCTGTGTTTTTCGGTTGAATGTCACAAAAAGAGTGCGGCAGCACAATGCCATAAAAATCCTCAAACAATGTAAAATTAAACTGGAACAATGGTACATTGTTTTTTTCATTTGTAAATCCAAACTTTCAGTGTCCAACTACTGCCGAATCTCAGTTCAAACAAAGGTAGAAAGGTAGAAACTGAAAGTGAACCCTATCTGGGAGCCTTTCACACAGCGTGTAATAATGGGTGTAATAATAATATCTTGAGGAAAAATAGGGTGATGTGGATTCTAGTCTTCTCCATCACTCTGTGGAGGTTTTTTAGCTGAAGAATGTGGATTATTCAGGGGAGTTAAAGCTGGAAGTTCTCACATCACAGCTGGGACTTTCAAAGTGCTAAAATGCCAACTGGGTCTCACAGGAAAACTCGAAGTGGTCACCCAGCCAGACTTTCCAAGTATGTCAGTAGGTCGTCCAGGAAAAGGATATTTTGATGCAATATGTTTTTACAGTGTCTGTTTTAACTCAAGTCATTATGGTTTGCCAACCATAACTATGCAGTTTTTTAATGCATAACCAAAACTAATGTGGAAGGAAACAATGACTGAATCCCATAATCACTTCAAAGGGAAGTCAAAGATAAGAGGTTGGAACATTAATTTAACTGAGTTGGGGAGTCATGAGGAGTGTGTAGCTCCACCATTCAACTTATTCTACCTCCAAATGCAGTCTTTGTTGCCTGTTAGATGTGAAGCTACAGTGCTTTTGTGACTATTCAATAAAAAGGAAATGACAGTGTGTTCCTCTGTGTAATTATTTTCACGTCCACTAGCTGGAGAAAAAAAACATTGTCTGTGGACACAAATCAATAGATTAAGTTTTTGTGAAGTTTTGCTGTGAGTCTGAGCTCAAAATGCCCAAACAGCCAATCTGGCTACTACTACACAAAAGTACACAGTAAAAACATCACATAGCAAATAGACGTTTGCTGATGTATTAATGGTTAATGTTTTGTATATTAAACACTGCTGATTTAATCTCTTAAGTGCACATTTCATTAGAATTTTAGTTCAAATATTCATTGTAAACTTATCAAAAGCATCTGAAGACAGTAGACATATGACAAAGACATCTATTTCCAAACTGAACCTTCAAGTAAGTGACTTTACACCTCAAGTTGGGATAGTGAGTGGATATGCAGCATCCAGTCAGTCTGACATAAGAGCAAGTACAAGACGATCTCCGCAAAGGTCGTATTTTTTATTTTTTTGTAATTTAAAGCAGGCCTAACTTCTATTTTGTTAATAACAATTTATAAAAACAACAACAAAGGGGTCACTCTTGATGAAGCTAGAGAGGCAGATTTACAGGGCTTGCTTGTCATTTTTAGCTCGTTGTTTCCCTGCCCAGTGCTTAGGAATGATGGCATTATTTTCTGCTGCAGAATGCAGCTGTAGACATTTATGACATAAAACAACTGTACACTCCGTCAACAGCACTGGGAGTCAACACATTCAGTTGTCCTTGCTGGTGAAAATACTTGAGAATTTTACCCCATAAGAGTCAGACATTCATCTCAGGAAGTGGAAGAGACCAAACACAGAGCTAAAAGAAAGCGAATATGCAAGTTATCTTGCTCCAGTGAGTCCAAACGCTTGATAATATTGGTCTGTGAATGGTAAACGTGTGGAGAGTTTGTAAGTCAGTACTTTGTGCACAACTTGTTTCCTTTGTCTCTAAGATGCAGCGGAACTTCTCCTGGTCTGTCTCCTTTTTCCAGCTTTTACATCTTTAGACAATCTTAAAAGTTTTCGTGGCAGGATTTTGAGTTTTTCACCTAATTAGTCAGCAATAAATATACAGACTCTTGGTGTATATAAACAGGTGGATGTTCTCATCCTCCCTAATTACAAATTACTCACTCACTACTTTGATTTTTTTTTTCACTTACATGTGATTTAACGTGTTTATGTGCGTGTTGGTGTGTGTGACAGAAAGACAGAAGCAGAGGTGGAAACATGGGGGCAGACATTGTCTATGTCCACATCTCTGTGTGTCTCCCTCGGGTGACAGCCGTGTGTCAGGGTCTCTGCTTTCTGCTCCAGATGGCCCAGCAAGTTGCTCCCAAGGTCCCAAGGATCCCAGCTCTCATTGACCAGGGCCGGGGTTCTCACGGCCTGGGGGCTTGTGGACTCATTGCTGTGGCCTGGCCTCTGGGGCCTTTGAGGCCTCTAAGGGGCTCTGAGGGCCTCTAGGGTCGCCCAGCCGTGACAGCCAAGACAATAGGAGTGTCCTCACCCAGCTCCCACCCACCACCTACAGCCGCTAACACACACATATCCACTCACACAACCTGGACATCCCGATCACAGTCAGTACACAATCTGCAAGTCATCAGGCCTGGATTTTTAATACCAAACACTAAAATACACTTGAGCCTAATTAAAACAAAAGTAGAAAAACATATCTATGTCACCCATTTAAAGACAAAAATCATGGCAGGACATAATTATACAATAACACTTTATGAAGCATAAACACCCTTCCTCCACCTAAATCCACCTACTCAGTGTGAAGAGCACAAAAGTATAATTGGATCAAATCCATCATCAGCTATAAAACGTCACTTCACAGTGAGCAAAAGCAGTTCTGGCAGATCAATTTTTCCCTGGACTGAGGGTGATTTACATGTTTAGAAATCAGCGAGAGGAAGCAAGATGGCAAAAAAAGTGGAATTCCTAACAAAACATTCCAACAGTGGTTTTAACAGCTTGGCTGCCACTTCATCAAATATTGAATAAATCATTTTCTTGGCACAGTATGAACACAGCTGAAAAATAAAACAAAAAAAAACATGCCAATATTCACACATCCATACATGCGCATACAAACATGGACACACAGAGTGTCTTGTAGTTTTGATAAAGCAGCAGCTTTCTCTTTTGTTTTGCAGCCGAGCAGGGATTAGGCAGTGCGGGTCTTTGTCCTGCAGTTTTCCAGTTGAGCAGAACACAAGAGCCTCTACCTCCAATAATACAGTCAGACCTCCCAGCAGGCCTTTCACCACACAGCCGCTAAGAACCTGCTGCCTAAAAGATGCTTTTCAATGAGTTATCAAATCTCCTCTATACTGTCCATGCCTTTCAACCAAGTCTCTTTGTCTATTATTTTGAATGGAGCATTGAACACATCAAATAGGACTGATGGGCAGATAGATAGACAGCAGAATGTAGCAGAGCCTTATTAATCTCTTTCAGAAACCAGTGGAGGTTTAACATATAATACATTTGCATTTGCTTATTTGCTTTCTGTCACTGTAAAAAAGTAATTTTGGTTTTGGGAAACTAAAATAGGACATTTAGAAAAGCTTCCTCACGCTGACCGAATTATCATAAGTTGAATTCAAATATTTTCAGGGAATAGTTTAATACTCTAATATGGTTGATAATATGTGTTTTAATGATTATCAACTTGCAGAATTTTAGGAATTCTCCAGTTGTGGTTTTCAATTGCCACAAAGCTCTATGTTGCAGGCTCTCTGCAGCACACTGAGTGCAGAGTGCAGCAGGGGTTTTGATGAGTTCATTAGGAGGCCACGTCATTTATGCACAGTCACACATAAGGCAAAGGTCAGTCAGGCTCACCCAGGTGGCCACTGCATGTGGGTGTCAGTTTGATTTTCAGACTGCACAAAACTGCGCTGGTCCTCCACAAGCTGGTAACTACTTTGAATTCACCATGCCTTTGCCATATCGCATTGAATTCAATGTCAAACTATTTCCCCCCCTTTTGGAACTGGAAAATGGTTAGATAGAAATTCAATTGAGACTCTTTTGAATATCATGAGGATGGTGGGAGTCCAATTCACACTGTGATAGGGGTACGGGGGTGCAGCAAGGTATGAGGGGGCACAGGGGATAAAACTCATTGCGAGATGTGATCTAAGGTCAATGGTAGAATATGTGAAGCTCCACAGACAGAAGGTTCAATCCCTTTACTATCACTAAGAACCATTTTTCATATATTTTACAGCTGCAAGTCACAAACATTTGGGGTGCAAGAGCAATGTACCATAACCATGAGAAGCTCTCCCCTCCAATTTTAGAAATTACTATTCAGGTGGGCTGTATTCATAATTCATCAACATGGGTCAGGCTCATGATCATGTTGACATAACATTTGGTTTGACATTTCAGCCCTGCTCACGTCTGTCATTAGCTCTCACCACACGCAACCTCATCAAAGTCAGCCACACAAGCGATGGGGAACAAAAAAGAGATGAAGCGGTTGAAAAGAAAAGAGCAAGAAAATATACAAGATATTGTTATACAAACCCGATTCAAAGAAAGTTGGAACACTGTAAAAGCTAAATAAAAAGTGACACATTTGACTACTTCATGAAAAATGATAGCTCATCTAGAATTTTATGGCAGCAACACATCTAAAAAACCTGGGACTGGGACGGGATCATGTCCACCACTGTGCAGCATCCCCTCTTTATCTAACAACAGTTCGTAAACATCTGGGAACTGAAACCTCCTTCATCAGCTGCTGAACCTGTGGGAGAAGATTGTTGTTCAATTCTAAGCCTCTTTCACATATCGTTTGTGACTTGCAGGCAAAAACAACGTCCTCCTTAACCTGCTGCTGTTCTTCCCGATAATTCACAAGTGCCAAACAAAGGTGGCTCTGCCACGCATTGCTGTGTCCTCACATACATTAGGACAATGTTGCAGAATCAGCGAGTGACAGCTACGCTGATTAGAGTTTTCAAAGGTCTGAACAGTAGGCAAGCTACGACAAAGACAAGTTGAAATAGATGCAGTATGTGGTTTAGCATATTTCTTTGAAAAACAGATGGGATGGGAGTATATGTAGCTGTAAAACCTGTATATACTGTATCTTTCAGCATTGTTGGTATCTTTCGAAACATGTAAGTTACCAGCTACATAGGCATTAATGAAACCCCATATCATCAGTGATCCAGGCTTTTGAGCTCAGCGCTGAAAACAAGCCAGATGGTCCTTCTCCTCTTTAGTGAGGAGGACACGGCATCCATCATTTCCCAAAAAAAATTCAAGAGTTCAAGAGCGTGACCACGGGACAGGTTTCCATTTTGCCATTTGTCACAACAGTGAAACTGTAAACCTTAAACAGTGAACTGTGTTCATAGACTTAGATTTCTGGAAGTGTTCCTGAGCCCATGCAGTGGTTTCCATGACAGTCATACCTATTTTCAATGCTGTGCCACCTTAAGGCATGAAGATCACCGGCATCCAATATTGATTTTTTTGCAGCGCCCCTTGTGCACTGAGATGCCTACAAATGCAAATTTGTAGATGCATTGTTTTTGCAGATTGCTGAACCTCTACCAATTGTTGGTTCTGAGAGACTGCCTCTGTAAGGTGTTCTTTTTATGCCCAGACATGTTACTGACCTGTTGACTATTAACCTTATAAGTTGCAACATGTCCCTCCAGCTGTTTCTCTTTCATACCACTTACTTTTCCAGCCTGTTGTTGTACTCATTGCAGCTTTTTTTAGACGTGTTGCTGCCACATCAAATTCAAGATAAGCTGATATTTTTCATTAAATACTAAAATGTTTCACTTTCTACATCTGATATGTTTGATATGCTCATCTGATATGTTTGATATTTGCAAATCATTTAATCAGCTTTTTTTGGAATTGGGGCTGTAATAAATGTTCTTCATACATATAGGCTGTATAGGAGTGGCTGTAGCTCAGGAGGAGGAGCAGTCACAGACCCTCTAATTGTCTTACAACCACCGACCTTTCGGTGGTTCGACTCCGGCTTCCCTGGGTTATATGTCGAAGCATCCTTGGGCAAGACACTGAACCCCACGTTGCCTACCGATGCATCCATCGGTGTATGAATGGAAGCACGTAGTTATGTACTGACTTAAGACCTGCTGTATGAGCGTGTGTGAATGGGTGAATGTGGCACGTAGTGTTAGAAGCGCTTTGAGTCAACAGCTAGACTAGAAAAGTGCTATACAAGTACAGTCCATTTACTATATATTCATTTGAATAAATTTGAGGGATGAATTTGAACGTACACCCTTAAACCTGCCGATCCAAAGCTTATGCCCTTGCCAGGCCTTTCTTCCAGTAAATCTGTATCATCAGCTATTGTCCATCACCTCCCTAATAGGAAAAGAGCTGGTGCCAAAAAATGTCATTGCACAGAAAAACTAGAGCAGCGACACATTTCTGCCAATAACAACACCATCATGTTGATTCCACTGGGCTGATATTGGATGATATTGACTGTCGGGCATATTGCTGTTCTTCTCAAAGTCATTTCCGACCAAAGCAAGGACGTGGACACACATCCAATATACACCTCACGCACACACTAGTGCTGACGGCAGGCTCACCAGAGTGCAGACAATGAGGAAGGGAGCGAAGGCCGTGCATACTGACAACCTCCTTTTTGTGGCTGACAGCTCTCCATCAGTCTACATCAAACAAGTGCATACATGCAGGCATACACAGTAGTATAGACTCTGACCGATTGGCCAGTCCCAACCTGTTTCAACTTGTCAGCCTGTTGGTTGTAGCAGAAGGCCAAATACTGTACTGTGTACTGTGTATGAGTATGCGTGTGTGTGTGTAGAAGCAGAAGGTGTGCATACTTGGCTCATCATCCCTGTAATTGATGGTCATCTGTCATCGCACAGTGTTGATAATCTTCTTAGGGACAGGGGTTTGTCTGAACATGATGAACACCAGTGTATCTACTGTATCTGGAGAGACTAATCCGTGTTCTCATTTACTGATGCCCAGACAGTGATAGAGTGGTCTGGTTTGTAAAAACGAGATGAATCGCAATGAAGGCTGTCAACAGGATCACAGTGTGAATGTGATAAAGGGAAACTGTAGTCTCCTCTTACCTGCAACTTGAACCAGATCTGCAGTGGTCACGTTCTTAGGGTTTGGGCCGACTCTAAATGTTAGTGCAGGACCCAGGACACTGCAGATAAACAGCGAAGAATAAACAAAATTAATAATTGTAAGTAAAAGATTATTTTTATGACCATTTCTCACTGTATGCATCATTCGTCCCTTATGTACAAAACTGGGAAAATTAAAGGCAATGTAACTTTTACCATAAGGTGCCTTGAAAGCTTTATTTATGTAGCTACCATAGATCAAAGCAGTGGTAAAAATTGCTAAAGACTAGTTAGTAACATGGTGTCTTTGGTGCTGTGCCAAGTATCTTCATGTGCTTCAATTAATGGCAACTGAGAACAAAGGTTACTGGATATAACACTGGTTATGAGCCTATGATGGAGGCTAATAAATGTAGAACAACACCAAGTTATTGAAAAAAAAGGGACAATGCAATAAGAGATAGTGTGAATGATCACTTAAATTCATGAGTCTGCACATGGACTGTAAGATTAGAACAACAGAAAATTGCATACAGAATACTGGCCCTGACATTAGCATTATGAGCAATCCTGTTACATTTACAGCGTGTTAGATTTTACAATTTTATTTTGCAGCATTGTATTTGAGCAAAGCAAAATGCTATGTAAATATGCCAAACCAAGCACACCAATCACAGTTGTTGTAGTCTGTATTGCAGAGACATGTAATTACATCTTTGCAGAGGCAAATGTTAGGCGAAGGCATGGCACTCCTACCTAAGCTGTAGTCTCTGAACTAGTCTAACATAGAATACATAATCAACTAGCAATCTTCCTCTGTGGAAGTCATGTCAAATTTGAAAAATCCTTAAGATTCATGAATAAAAAGTGGCATCATACATACATGCAATGACATCAGCAAGTCAATGTGAGGCAAAATAATGTGTCTATATGATAGAAAGTTGCTACAGTATTAGATGGGTCCAAAGGACAGTTATCAGCTGAGCAGCTTGTTTTCTTTTCACCTACAGTAACTGCTGTACTCCCTGCTCTCATTCTCGTCTTTCTAGTCAAGAGTCTGCTACAGACTTCTCTCCCCGGAGCAGAATAAATGTTGAAGGTCCCTGAGGTTAGCCGTGAAATAAAATCTAGCAACCCCAGTGGACTCTGTTAGGATCCGCCCTCATGGTCAGGGGAAAAAAAAAACAGTGTAGCAATGTGTAAAGATATAACCCAACTTATGTCTAGTGCAACCTCTTTATATCCCAGTTGAAATTATTTTTCACAATAAGAAGTTGGAAAAGGGCCATTTCTAGCAGCTAAAAGAACAAACAAATCCTGGTGTGGCTCTGCTTCAAAATGAGCATCAACAAATACAGCAACCATGGGATCATTTTCATCTAGTTTTGTTCAAATTAAAAAATGTGCCTGAGACACAGAAGAAGAAAACAAGATGTGAGTAAACTAATTTTCTGTGCACAAGTCAAATGCACTACTCCCTGAAGTTTGCTTAGATCTGCTGTTTAAACTTCTAGCTTTCAGCTAATTATTAAGTACCTACGCATATCATTTAATTAATTCTCAAATGTCTAATTATCCTAAAACATGCAAAGTGGGAACATTTCAACCATTCTCAAAAATAAATCAGCTCTGGAAACAATAAGCTCAAAAGCTGAATGTGCTGTAAAGTAATGGAGGGCACTGGAGTTCAAAAATAACAGACTGTTGAAAAAACAGTTACTTTTCAGTTTTCAAATAACTAGCAAGAGTAATTAGAATATATCAATGTTTTCCTTTTAAGTATCTTAAATATGTCAAGATACTTCTTTCAGAAGTAGAAACCTTAATGCCATTCAATAAACGCAGCTTTATTATTAGGCAAAAACCAAGGGTCTACTAGCTTTAAAGTTTTACGTATAAAAATAAATGACTGGACATAAGACGCTGGTTAGGCTGACAGGAACAAAGTGATATATCTCAAAAATACATTATACATTTCAAAATCTTAGTTATAAACTCAGACACTTTGCTATGACAGATTCAAGGACAAACGTGTGATATTTAGATGATAATTCACAAATAGCTGGCAATACTGTAAGTAACTGTCAATACGAATGAGGGCTTAAGATGTACACCTGCCCCATTTTCTGCCTGCTTCAATCCACCAAAAGCTTTCAGTACATTATCATATCTGATGTGTTATGTCCTGGAAAGAGCACAGAGATTTGCAGTGGACTTCCTAGCAGACTGTATGACAGAAAGGGATATTCATCTGGCTGCCCGAGTGCTGTGACCCAGACCCTCTCAAAATCAGTCAGCATGCTATGGATGCAATAGCACTCGCTGGGCCAGGGGCAATATATGAGCCAATACTGTTCGACATATGGACCCAACCATGCACCGATGCATTTATGAACATGATCACGCACACACGCGCACACATGCGCGCACACACACAGCTCTGAAGGAAATGTGCCCTACTCTCGCACCTTCACCTGGTCTCTGTTTGCTCTCGTAAATGTCAATGTTTCCACAATCTTTACCCCTGCCTCCATTCTCCCTGGCCGCTGGCGCACCGCCTGAGATCTAAATGCATCTCAAATTGAACTGACGTGGAGCAACACAAACGCTATTCAAATATCGTGGAAGAAAAACACAGCCACAGTTGAGAGATGAAGTTAAGATAGATAAGTTATCTGAAGGACTCCACACTGTTTCCTTTGTTATCGGATGTGTGAGCTTGGACTTCATATTAGCTCTGCTGGTGGGACATAATGAGTGTGTGTGCAGAGTGTTTGGCGGGATATTGGCTGGGTGTTTGTACGTGTGTGAGGATGGACTTGTAAATGTGTGTCCCACTCCCCCTAGTGTTGCTGACGAGTAAAACACTTACGTCATCTGAAAGAGGAACACGCTTGTTCCAGCCCATCATCATCCAGAACAATCATTTCAAAGGGAATATTTTCTGTTGATTACGGTGGTAGCGGGCTAGAACGTAATTGTGTTCAGCATCTAAAAGTCTCAACAGCATAAAAAAAAACCTTCAGCACGCTCTTCTAAGAGTCTCTGTCTGAAAATCCTCTCTGCCTTCTTGTCATATTTGAGTGTCTCTTCTCCTCTCCTGCTATCAGGGCTCATCAGAGCGGATGAAAAAGAGAGGCCTCTAAAACAGGGGCGGTGTGCTCTGACCCACAGTCCAGCTGACTCATATTCAGACAAGGGCTTTCAAATACTCACCTGCCGAGGCTGCGCGGCAAGACACACAAAGAGCTTACGTCATGTCCTTCGCCTCAGTCATTTCTACATGAATACTCTTTTATTACTTTTAAAGAGCAAAAAGAACAGAGGTAAACAAACCAGAGAAAGAGGACATTTTCTATTTTACTCTTCTAAATAGAATAGTTTAAATATGAGATGTAAAGAGATTGTGAACTCCTTTGGAAAGCTTCATTCAGTGGCTTTTACACTGGATTAACAACGTTAATGCACTGTGACATTGCGGCTTAGTATACTTACAGAAATACTATAGAGTAAAATATACAATTCTTTATACACCTTCTTTTACAGATTTTCTAAATCAGTTATTACAAGGTCTTCTGTGACTTGTATGATCCACAAATAAATATCAGTTGCTTTGTCACAGAAAAAAAAAAGATTTGTGGACATTTGTTAACATTTAAGATGATCTGTTAGCTGATACTAAACATGTTGGCTACGTTTTCAGAAAAATAAAACCACATTAAAAGAGTTTTTATAACTTTAGAATGAGCAATTTATATTGAAAGATCAAGGCGCCTCCACTATCATCACCATGTTTCAACAGGAGCCTTGAAGGGACTAATTCAACAACAGCTCAAGACTTGGCCTTTAACAGTTGATATAGCTTGGAAAGGGAGGACAAGTTTGTGCTGCTTGATGTCAGGACATCCTGAACCTTTTATATACAATGTTCCCCTGATGTGTTACTTTATTCTCACCGCTAAGTCTGTTGAACTTAATACCAAGTTCTTTCACTTTTTTTCAGACTTTCAAACTTTCAGTTTTTTGCTTTAGGTTGACATACAACAGATAATATAAGCACAAAATTACACCAATCCAGTTCAACTCACTGTAAACAACTATATGAAGAACCCTAATATCGCCAAAACGGCAAATTCATACAAAAATTCAATTTTGTTTCTACAGCAGTTTATAAGGACCAAACTAGGTATTACAGAAGAAAATAAAATCAACTGAACTGAGAAAGGAGGTAATAGTCCAAGAAAAGTCATGAATTTAAGACTAAAAACTGAAGTCTGAAACTCCAAAAATTTTAATTCAAAACATCAGAAAATTAGAGCAGGATGCAATTATATGTTGTCTCTCTCCCCACTGTAACAATACTAAATCAAGAGAAGAAGAATTTTGTATATGAAAGTATCAGATAATCCTACATACGTACATCGATACAACATTTTGCGATGACTTGAATACCACCTGCAGAAACTGTAAGTTTCCACTGATTAAGCATTTTCACCACAATGTGCATGAATGAAAGCGCAGTGGAGGAACACCACCGACTTTTCATTAGCATCTAGATAACAACATTAATCATTGCGTGTGTCAGGAGTTGATTTTGAGTGATGTGAAATGACAGGTGTAATAACCAAATTAAGTGAATCAGTGCCAGCATGATGATGTATTCTGGTGTTCTGGCTCATCAAAACTAAATATAGTGTTGGATTTAAATATAGACATTGCAATGTCTCTGTGTTTGCATTCATTTTGAGGTAACTTTTGTGTGAGCCAGAATATCCTGTACAGTATTTTCGATAGTTGCAGTGTGGCCACACACTGCAGTGGTCTGGCTTTGGTGTTCATATGCTGGGGTTGTTCCTGAGCCACACAGACTTCACTTCTCCTGCAGGAGAATTTCAAAAGGCTTGTCAGATCTTCGGTAAACACATCCCCATCTGCCTCGTACATGGTGTGACACCAAATGTACAGCAGAACCGCAGTACAAGCACAAAACATCTTAGGTTCAAGGACAGTTCGCCTGCTCATTAATATATTACCCCCCTTCTGTTGGACTGTTTTCCTCATATCAAGCGCTGCATCTACTGCTGCTTTCAGTTCTCTCTCTTTGCCTCTAACTAAGAATCGTTTGATGGCTGGACTGCTCTTTTTCTATCAAAGGGTGCAGTGACAAAGGTGTTGCAGAACTGTTTTGAATACAGTGCAGGCAGCAGTATGCGTCTGGAGGTAATTAGGCCTGATTTCTCTCGCCACATGAAGTCAAACACTCCAAAAGGTCAGAAAAACAACAAACGCCAACACAAACATGGCACAGCATTTTCATACAAACAATCCTTGCAGCGACTGGACAAGCTCCACTCTGTTTCCCCAAGCTCAAACCCACCAAACAAAGTCATTTCAAATGCTTTAAATGTGACCAATTATCCTTTTTCCCCATGTATAGCTTGTAAACTGTGAGGTGAATCAGTAATTGTGACAGAGTAGGACATTTATGTCTGTACATACGAGAGCTGAGTGAGGTCTGCGGCATGGAGGCTCAGTCTCTGGGTCAGTCGCTCCATCAGATCCAAGCCCTGGTCATTGGTGAGGGAGCTGGAAGAGACACAGGACACAGTTGGGAGTCAGGTTTGCCCATGCAACACAGACGCAGATATTCAGCCATTAAAATGCTATTTTTTCAGGGTGATGCTGCCACAATTCATTCCCGCAAATGGGTCATTGCACACAAGCAAAAGCTATGGTTGTCTGAATGGATGTACTGCACAAATTTGCACATTGCAGACAGACACACTCAAAGACAAACAAACACACAAAACACCGTGCCAAGAGAAAAGGGATCAGCTGCCTCTCCAGGCTTGCTAAATCACCTGTTTTTTTCCAGCAATGAGACAAACAATAAGGTGCAAATGGAACCTGCATGAGGTGTAATGGCTGTATCATATGGACGTTTCTTTCTCTCCCTTTCCTCCTCTCATCTTTCTTCTTCTTTTGCATTGACTTTCTCCCTCGTGTGCACATAGCCTCAAAGTAGAACATGATATCACAGAGTACACGCAAACACACAGGTATGCACGCACCCTCACGGTGAGATGAGAATAATAAGGTGCAAATGGAATGGAGGTGAAGTGTAATGGTGGCCTGATAAAGCCATGCCTCATCTCAGCTCAGTCTGCAGCTGCTTTCTCACTCAGAGACTCAATCGCCAAGGAAATAGACCAAACAAAGCAATCTGCTGGCCAGCGCATTGTACGCTGGAAAGAGAAGGGCATCCACACTCAGAAAGCTACTTTATTGCTGACAGCTTAACCTGGAATCACTGAGAATCACTACCAAGTGACTGCAAGGTGACATGCACCAAAAAGTCTTGGATCTTGATGAGACATTCTTGAAATTTCGTTTCAACTCCATAATGGAGAAATGTGAAATAAACAGGAAAACAATTTCATGGAGTACTGGGTATTGAGTTCAATATCACTTACAGTGTATGTTCAGGTTTTTTTTACACACTCAGCACCGTCTTGAGTTGAAAAAAGAACTTCCTTTGGTCATATTCAAGTCAGAATTATGCAGAAATATTGTGTTGAGCCTGTGTTTGACGCCACATTACAGCAGCTTTTCTTTAATAGAACAAGGAACAGTGTGCTGTGAATGAGCGGCTAATTCATTCCACCTTTGAGAGAGTGGAGGCTTCTTTTTTCTCCACTTTTCATGGGGTTTTGAAAGTTAAAGCTTTACTGAAGCAATTCTAGACACGTTTGCATCCCTCTGTGGTAATTCTAGCAAATGGAGAGCTCAGGGAGTGACTTGGTTGTTGATGCTGGCACTTTTCCCCTTGGGTATCTCTCTGTCTCTTTCTCCTCGATCCATACCTTTCCACTTCCCTTCTCCACACATGCCACCCAACCCTCCTCCCACTACCTCAACCACAATGTCAGGAGCTGTCAGATAAGCAGGTTTATGTAGCCTCACTGCAGGGTGCGAAGAAGCTGAGGGATAACAACTGTGCAATCATGAGGTGTAGCAAATGCAGGCACACCTCTATAGGCCAGCTATAGGTGTCCAATAGGTGGGCTGAGGACAGACAAGGAGGAGGTGGTGAGGATATTTCACTCAGAAGGTGACCGTTCCTTTCCCCTGGCATATCTTCACTTATATTGTGTGTTAATCTGCTATTCCTATTTGTACGGCAATAAGGCAACAACAACTGCACCCATATCGGGCATTTATGAGGCTACATGTGTTGAACAGGTGAAGGACGACGTAGTGACACTGGACTTGATAATGCCATAAAGGGATTTGAGACAGTGCCAGGGGCAAAGACACAGTCGATAGGAACTTATCTTTGCTGAGACTGAGGTAAGTGAGAGGGAGAGGCAGAGAACTTGGCCACCCTTTCTCACAAAGGATCATCATTAAAGCTGTAATACAGCACAGTGATACCCACACACCAGGGGATTTATCATCCCTGCTATTGTAATCAGGGACACTAAAGATTTCAACCTACAGCTTCCTTTTACATAAAGACGGCACTATTTAGGAGGCTTTGACAGAAATTGCATTGCTTGAGGGAAGTGTTAAGTAAGCGAACAAACAAATAAATGCTTGGTGTCAAAATGGGTCTACTTAAACTAGGTCCAGCAGTATGTTGGGAGCAATAATCTATAGTATAAAGCAGCAATGAACTACAACATCAAATCAGATTCAAAATTGTGAGAGGGATGCACAGACTTAATCTGTATGAAATGCTGCCACACATAATATACAGTAAAAGCTTTAGAAAATATTCAGCCCAATACAATACTGTCATTCCTGTAATTTGATTAAATAGTTTCTGCTTTATCTTCATACAGACAAGTACGTAGCATCACCCAGCTCCCCATAATGCAACTTTTAAGAATTTGGCGATTGATATTTTATCCATTCCAGGAGAAAAACTAAACAAAGTACAAAAAATAACAAATTGCAATACAATAAGTCCATTTATACAAGTCAGATTCTTTAAAATTTTGATTAATAATCACATTTTAATTTTAATCTATGTAAGCAAGTGAGTCACATCCTATCTGCCTACCATCCCACAGATTTGTCAATAGGAACTCTTATTTTCAGGTATTAATTAGAATTGTATCCCTTACTTACATAAATACCTCACAAATTCTAAACATTGTGTGTTATTTTTATATTTCGATCTAAAACAGTAACCCCCCCCCCCGGTTTTACTTATATTAAATGTGATTAGAACTCACCAGAGATAAGTCATAGATGAGGTATTGAGATTATATATGTGAGCAATAGAAGTCTTTCTGGTATATTAGTACTTTATCAGTTTCGTTCCAGCTGCCACATTTACAGCCCGGACCTGCATGGTCTCACAACCATGCAAAAGATAATTGTGTCAGTTTGCCTCTTCTCCAGTACTCGGTTCTCATCAGAAGCTAATCAGATATATTCTGGGTGCCAACTGAATGTGAAATCTCATGTTTCATTTGCTCTGGCAGAATGCGTCTGTCCCCCCTCCTGTTTAAACAGATTTCCAAAAGACCTTGCTCGAAGTGGTCCAATCACCATGGTTTATCTAATATGTGGTGGCTTTGAAACAAAAAGACTGCACAGAGTAGTGCTGTTCAAGCTTGTTGCTCAGTGCGACGTCACATGTTTCATGGCTCAGATTGTGGGTCTGTCCAGTTACATTACGAGGCATTTTGGTATCCAGTGATTTTTTAAAGCCGTTTAGATGCTAACAATCAACTGAGAGGTTCCAGACCAACTTTTAGTTATAAGACAACTGAATGTGATTTTACTTAATCTTCTCAGTAGAAATCTAAAATGTAAGCAGTACCTGGAACGATCAAACCTCATTTGATGACTTGGAAATAAGCCACTGAAATCTCAAACAGGAAGCTGATCAGAGAACAGCACTGCCATGCTCTTAAGGAATTTCTCTAAAATAAGCATTGATAAATACATGATCACTTATGTTTACGCTAATATTTGTAAGTAAATCAGGAGTTCATCGTCATTTGTATGTTGCTTATGTCTTGTGCTCCTCCCTGTGTATTACATACAGATAAGCATTATATAAATCAATCATTATAATGTCAACATATAACATTGAACTACACTTACTCTGAGCCGGTGATAATGTAGCCAAAGTGTCTGTCCTTCCCTCTGCTGGAAAACTCCTTCACTCCCACGTGGATCAGCTGGGTTTTAATCTTCACGTCCTCCTTCTGTGGCTCATCCAGCTGCTTCTTCCCTGCTGGCGCCTGATCCCCCTGCATCCACCTCTCAATCTCAGAGTCCATCTTTGAATCAGACCCTTCTGCTGCGCTGGTCAACCGTAGGGTGGATCCTTCCTTTGCGGGGATGGTCAGGGTCCTCTCTTCTGAGAGGTGAGGGACAGAAACTTGGTTCTGTATCGTCCGGCTCTGGACGTTCTCGAGTCCCACCGTCTTCTGGAGGGGAGCAGGTGGCCCACTGTTGACCTGGGGAGCATCGCCAAATGGCTCCATGTTGAGGTAGTCTAGCAGCTTGGAGAAGAAGGCTGCATTCTGTTTGGAGCAAAGGCAGATTTCTTTTTAGAATAGTAGAGAAATGTTCTCCTCAGTTTCCCTACAGAAGATAGTTTATGGCTTTTAGAGTTCTGTTAGAAATTCCAATCTTAGGAAGGTTTGAATTTGTATTGATTCACCCCCATTTCTGAGTCAGAGTGCTGGTCCAAGGTCTAATGATAACCTTTCTTGTTCTTATTAGTTTACCGATTCACAGTCAACTAATTTGATCTATTCAGTGAAAATATTGCAGAAATGTTAAAAAAAATCTGTGATTATGAGATGTCTTTCAAGTTCTAATGATTCAAAAGTAAATGATAGGCTATATAATTGTTAAATCATCACTATGTGAAGTAGCATTCAAAAGTGAATAAAATGTTTGGACATGTCTCGCTCCCTTAGAAACTAATTTGTTGAGAGTAATTTGGAATTCACCTTGTCAATGGACTCTTTGTCTGCACCGTCTATTTGTTGGCCTGGAAACAAACACAATGTATGTGAGCAGATTGTGTGAAAACCGAGGTCCGTTTTTGTATTTAGCAAAGAGAAACAGTTATGACACAAAATGAAAGACTCAAAAATACATTTGGCAGCATTTTCTATAAGGATTAAAAAGAATCCTTGTTAAGGCATTTATAAACTTATAATGTCTTGTAATCTTACATCTATTACACATAACACATTCAGCTACTCTGAATGGCGCCAACTTTTCTTCTCTTTTCCAACAGCACAAACACAAACCTTGTTGTTTCATTTTCAGTGTGTCTTTCTGGTTTAGATCCTGCCCTTTATGTGATTGCAGGTTCTGGTCTTGATTCAGAAGCACTGCTGCCGATGGCTCCCTGTTACCCTCCATCTCCCCCCTGGAGTCAGTGGCTCCTGGTTCTGGCTGGGCCCCAAGCGCTGGCTGCTCCTCCTCCAGCTCCTGCAGAGCACCTGCGATGACCTCAGCCAGCTGGTCCAGGTCTTTGCCCATCAAAGCCTCCATGTTGACGCTGTGCCTCCCCAGCTGGTTCACAGCATTCAGGATGAATGGCTCTTAATGGAGAAAAAAGGGAATAAATGGTCATGTTATATTTAAATAGAAAAAAAGTGTAAAAAAAAAAAAATTGAAATAAAGAATAATCTGGAGCAATTGCATAGGCCAGGGAATGAAATACAACGACAAGCTGATCTTACCATCCATGCTACCAAGAGGCTCTTTTGTGTTGACTCTGTTTGAGCCAGCCTTGAACAGCAGTCTGTCCAGATTAGGCTTTGCAGTTTTGGAGCCAAAAGCAACCTGAGTCTGCGGCTCTGTATGCTCTCTCTGAGCTGGCTGCTTGTAGCTGATGTAGTGGAGCTTTCCTTTGGGCCACACAGCCCCACCGCCTGGGACACCCTGCTGAGAGCCTGGTGCCCCACCAAGGAGCCGCTCCAGATGGTTAGAGAGGATCTTGCTCCTGTCTGGTTCCTGGCTGGAGTGGGTTGTACTGAGCTTTGGGTGCCTGCCCTCTCCACTCTGGGTAACAACTTTGGTGACTGGGGATTGGCCAGCTCCTTTCTGAAGGCTGTAGATGGTGGTCTCCTTCCAGGCCTGCTTAGGTTTTGGTCGAGTGGTCTCTGACGGACCGTAAGGCCTGATGTCTTCATTCTACAACACAAAATGCCCAGTTTGCCACATTTAGAGGATGGTAAATATGTTGAACATCATTTTTACAGATCCAGTGGCTCTTTGGATGGGAATCTCTGGGAAAGTATGTCAATTTTTCAAGTAGAGAATTTCCTCTCTGATTCACCTTGTAATAGGCAACCGCCCATTTGACTAACACGAGTGACTATTTCTTGACTTTATCCAAGAGGCAAAAAGTACAGTTTTTTATTTATTATTATACCAAAGAATTGTTCTTTTTTAAAATTATCATTATTATTAAATACCTGGAGACTTGACCAAATTCTTATGGGCCTCTGCTGTGGCTCGTATGTTAGTGAGCTTCTTAGCTAGACAGTGCTGGTCTTTCCTATAGGTTATATAGCTGGTTTCTTAGGCCACCATCAACAGGGGGGTGCCACCACAGCAAGTCAAATTTATCTTAGCAAGTGTACACGAAATGCACAACAGACGAATAAAAAATTATATTTTGTTTTTCTACAAGTTATGTTTATCAATTTTTCTCCCCCAACAATTTTATATACCCTTACCTTTATTTAGTTGTTTTTGATTAATTCTGTGCACTCACGTTGGTAAAATTAATCCATTCAATTTTTTATGATTTTGTACTACAGTAAAAAAGGAAAAACTACTATGAAAACTCAATATCTGTAGATGGATTTTACAGTTCTCCCATTAATCACTTTAGATGGGTTTTGTTTCCAAAAACTGATGGAGATCTGAAGTACTATTTTAAATTTAAAACTTGAATTTAAACTTGACTGTAAATCAAATTGAAATTCTTTTTGCAATGAAACATGCTGCCCCATACATGGTTTTTATACGTCATACATGTTTCTAATATAAAACTAAGATCAGCACGTTTTTAATGACTGCATGTGTTATTCCTGAAACAAAAACTTTCAAAATATCAACCTCATTAGTAATGTAATGTGTTATATGCATCATGTGGTTTTCATGAACTTTCTATTCTATGCATATCCATATTCTAACATATTCTTTTCAAAGAAGACTTAATATATTTAATTACTGCTTGCATCCGTTTATTAGTAGCCTATGTTTTGCTTTTTATTACTACATATTATTAAAAACTCTTTACTTTAGTGTGTGAGGGATGAGGATAACCCAGTGCTCCACATGGGCTTTGACCAGCAGAGATGCTAGGCTAATATAGTAACAGGACCTGGTAAACATTAGCATGTCAGTCACAACTGTTAGTATGTTTTGTTTGTTTTTTTCTTTACATTTCTTTAGAGATAAAGTGGCAATATTTATCTTACCAATTTCCCCCCTAGTCTGAGCTATACAGCAGCTTTTTTGCACCATGAAAACATCAAATGGGATGCACTGGGTGAGCATTGTTGTGACAGGCTTTAGAATAAAAAGAGATGCAACCTGTGCTCGACGAGACAGGGCCGGATATGAATAGGGATTCTAGATCAAAGACAACTGCCCTTGGAAATTGCATTATGGAAATCCTGGATGAGATAGTGTCACTCAAAGAGTAATTTCATGCATTTCCAGAACACACCACAAACTTTAAAAGCACATCCCCACTGTCACAGAAAGAGCATCAGTCCCTTATCTAAACAGAAAAAAATATGAATCACCTGATTATAAAGTTAGCTGTATGAGTTTATATTTCACACAAGATGAATAATGCATTTGCATTACAATGCTCTGCTACATACACAGGCATTTAAATGCCTTTTAACCATTTGGCTATTTAGCTGGAGTTGGCTCTGGCACCACTGTGTTATTTTGTCCTTTCTTCTCTCTGTGAAGAAGAGGAATCATTCTTCCCATCTGAGTCATAAGAGCCCACGCACACAGCATACAGTATATCCGATCTACTGAATAGCATTATTATCCATGTCGCTGCAGCACTAATACTAGTTCTCTCCCTTGGTGCCATTTTCTGTCCTTCAAACGTATAGAGAGAAAATGTCAGTCTTTCCAAACCCGGCATACTGAGAGGCCATAATGGCATTAGCACAGCAAGACAGAGGTGGTCTGCCATTCATGCTAACCATGTTTGCCTCTTTCCATCACAGTACACAACAAAAGACCTCATTTCATCAATAAGGAAGGTCCTGAACTCTTCAACTTTGCATTATGGCTGCACTGACACAGCAGCAGGAAGCGGCTCGGCTGTGACGAGTTCTGAGCACATTACACACAAAGCAGGGCGTCCACCCTAAATATGAAGATTGAATAATGTAAAGAATGATGGAGGACCTTTGAGGAAAAAAGGGTCCCTGCTCAGTGGGAAAGAGAGAGGACAGAAAGCAAGAAACAAAAGCAGAGTTGGGACGAGAGGGCGACCCAAGTGAAAGGCAGATAATGACTCTTCGTCAAAGTGAATAGGATGAGGTCCTTTCATTACTTAGACAGGAAAAATGTGATGTTCCTTTGTTGACTTATGCAAAATGTTGAATTAAATGCTATAAATCTAGCCAAGCACTAAACTTACACTTGGAACTTCCATAACGTTAAGCAACTTGCCTGAGACAGAGTAGCAAAGAAGTCTCAAATTTAGATATCATATGTGTTAAGCTCCAAAAACACTGCACCCTACTGAGCATTCCCCCTAATGCATGTAGACATCCATTTTTATTAGACCCCAGCTGGTTTGTTTGCCCACTTCTTTCAAACTGAATGTTTTTAAAGTGTTAAGCTTCCTGTTAAGTATTTTAATTCTTGAGTCCAATCCATGATAATACTGACAACATCATTATGAGACCAGGAGCCATGTAAGTGCGGTTACTGTTACTTTGTGTATACAGTGTATCGGGCTCGCACCTGAATCTTGCCTCCTTCTCGTTGGTCTCCTGGTTGTCGGTCTATCCCGGCCTGCTGTAGCAAACCTAGCCCCGTCAGGTACTGTTGAAGGTTTCCGCTCAGCTCTGCATGTGCAGGCCTCAATTTCCAGTTTCTGGAACTGCCGGATGCAGTCAGGGGGCTCTGGTGGCGGAGGGGGATATTCCTCAATTTGGAAAGCTCTCTAGAGATGACCTGCTGAGTGATGTCATCCTGCCACGTCAAACCTGGAAACAAAGAAGTCAGACTGAAAGTTGAAATGACAAACGATTCAAGTAAACTCATCTAACTGGTTTGATTTGAGTATAACGACAGCTCACTGCTCTTCAACTTGGAGCAAACTTTAAACATCCATCCATTTTCTATACCCGCTTAATCCAAATGTCGAGTCGTGGGGGGGCTGGAACCTATCCCAGCAGTCATTGGGCGAGAGGCGGGGTACACCCTGGAAAGGTCGCCAATCCATCACAGAAACTTTAAACATATTGAATGTATTAAAAAAATAAAAATTACATCGTCTCATGATGAATTGCTAACAAAAAGAATTTGCATAATTTAGATTGGAAATATTTGATGGGGTTGTTCTGAGTGGTGTATGGGTTTTCTCAGTGTTTTTTCTAACAGTCCAAAGACAAAGTCTTTAATTCTAAATTCTAAATTGACTACAGACACAGCGTGCTGTTTGTCTCTTAGTGTTGGCCTTGCGATGGACCAGTGATGGACCAGTGATCTGACCAGTGACCTAATGTTTGCAGAGATGAGCTTAGGGTATCTGTTGGGTATCTGTTTTACCAACACGCTCTCATGAGTTTCTGCACATTCCCATTTCCAACTCGTCCCATGATGACGCTTAGACAACAGCTGTTAGTACAAATTTTCAATGCACCTTCACTATCATTTTCTGATACGCAGGGGACTGCTACATTTTACCAGTTATCCTTGTGTGGTGCGAAGTGATGCACAAGCTGTGGAATAGTAAACAGACACAGGAACATTATTCTATAGCGTTGTTATCAAAAAGTAGCACAGTCTATATAAGCATGTCAAAGAATAGGAGGGGGAAAGATATCCAGCTCCCAAGCAAGGGACTTGTGTTGAATTATCATCTTAAAGTGATTATCCTCTTTATTTTGACCTCCTTCATTCTTCTAGCGGGTTCAGAGGGAAAAGTCATGATTAGGTGTTACATTATACAATAAATTACTTTTTCTTGTGGAAAGCTTCGCAGGATTTGCTTTGTTGTCTTGGCAATCTTCCAGCGACTGACAAATTACCAGCTCAAGAAACTCTGGATGTCCAAAAGTGTGAACAGATTTGTTACATCCTCTATACTACATGGCTAAGACTGAGATGCAAGTTGTTCTCAGGAAATTGTTATGCTGAAGCTCTTACTGTATTATAGAGTAAATGTAACAGTACAGAACAGTAAAGAAACATCTCAAATAAAAATACAGGAAGTCTGTATGGAATTACTGTTTGACACATGTATACATAGCCATGTAAACTCTCTCACACACACACACTCCAGCCAATCAACAAGCCAGGGGAGAATGTCACACTGTGGCCTGACGCCATGCCAACATATCTACTAATTGCCAGCACATAGTTGGGATGCAGAACTCCTGGGCAGGGGCAAAGCACAGTGGTGCCAGGACCAGATGGAGCCACCCAAGCAAAAAATATGCCCAAAACATGGCTCAATTCCCAATTAGCCAAGAGGCACAGGATTCCATAGCAAAGAGCATAGGCATACCAAAGACAATATACTTTCCTGTTGAGCCAAGATTCTAAATGATGACACTTCTAATGTTGTGCAGAAGCATTTTTTAATGAGAACGGCTAATTACGTCGGAGATGCAGATGAAGATTCCTCACCACTTCACACCTTACCGTTTACAGGCCTCATCTAAAGGAACAACACCACTGTTAATGATGTGGACATGTTTATTATCAATAAAATAACAGCCATGGTGGAAATATGAGAAAACATGGTAGCATTAACACTCCAGAACATCTTCATTATCTTGGTTTCTCACCCACAGACACTGGATACTCTCATAGATATTCATAAGCAGCAGATGAGGATCAGAGCAATGCAGAGCAGCTACAGATGCCTCCAGTCACTCTTGGCAGCGCTGAATGGAGCACAAAGCAGCGTATGTTGTCACTGTTCTGGAACACAGCTCAGCCATCCATCCATACAATAATGACAGTTAACTACCCGTAGCTTACCCGATGTGGGGTGTATTGACTATATGTTACCTTGGTGATGATCATTATACCATCATCAGCGGCATTGGGGAACTCAGGTCTTGCTTGAGCCCTGAAACATCCATATGTTACCTGCAGTTTACTGCAGATGGTTAAATGGCTGCAGAGTAAATGTGTGATGGCACCACAAACAGAATGAGGATGGCCTCATTGACTGTGACACCTCTATCCCCTCTGTCTCCTCAGGGAGGCACTCATTTCCATACATACCATGTTTTGTGAGTCTGCGATGGGTACACTTGAGGGGAAAGGTGTGTAGTCACAAATTACCAAGTCAAAATGAGCAATTTTCTAAAGTGAAATAGTCAAGAAGAGAGGTGGTGGGGGCCTTTATGGTTGGATTCCTCTCAATCAACCTCTCAGCTGATTATCCTGGCACTGAGGAGTTAAATGTCATGCAAATTCATCTGTAAGTCTTGGAAAAAGCAGGCTTCTTCATCAAATGTTGCCACTTTCTGCCTGATAAGGGTAGCATCCAGTCTTAGGCAAACGCCTCGGTTAATTAACGCCTTGCCATTAGCGCAACAGCTTTCAAACAAGCAAGATATTTCTGTTGGCCTCCTGTCTGTTTTCTGTCTGACGGAAAAAGGCAGAGAGGGGGGTCTCCTAAATATTCAAAGTCTTTTAGATGACATCCTGTTTGCATGTCCTCTTGTTTCATCTGGTGTTTTTGAAATGCAGATTTTCCCATTACCTTTACATCTGTCCACCAACTGATTTTAAAAGCAGTAATGGAATGGTATGTGAATAATTCAGCAACAAGTTCTACCTGATTACTTGCAATGAAATGTGTCACTCCAAGTTTGATGCATGAATTAAGCCAACAGTGCATTGTATGAATGCATCTATTAGTGCAGTTGGTAACATAAAATATGTTTTCTGTGGTCTTTATGTTAACAGTTCAAACAGGTAGATAAAAAAGCTCCCACAACTTCACTTCAAAAAGAGCTGAGGTACAGTGTAAAATAAAAACAGAGGTCGGTGATTTGATTTAGAATAGCTCAAAGACAACATGCTGAATGTTCAAACTAGGAAAGTATGTTTTTTCCAAAGAAATTGTTCTCATTTTGATGTTGTTGCCTGCAACACACTTGAATAAAATTCAGACAGGGGCATGTTTACAACTGTGTTGCATCACTTCTTCAGAACAGTATGTAATTATTTGGAAACTGAGACCAGTTGCAGTAATTTTGAAAATAAAAGGATTTCACATTTCTGCCTGCTGTAGGCAAGACAGTTTAACACCTTGACTCTTCCAGTACAGAGTCAAGTTGTTGCAACACATGTAGAATATGGTTTGGCTTTGTCCAGACCTTTGTAAAAAAAAAATAGGCATCATCTGGATGGCAGCCAGTGGTATAGTACACAATATACACAGGTATACGAAGTATGTCCACGCATTATTCAGTCATCATAGAAAATACCCATTTCTAATTCCTCTCCAGTGTGTATAAAACTAAGCAGTATGCTGCAAATCAATTTCTTTTCCCAAAGCAAAACATTACCTGTCAGTTTCTGCCCCCATACTAGGTTAGGTTAAGGCATGAGGTTTAGGACACTAATTTAACACTGATGATAAATCTCTGAAGTCAAGCAGCAGAATGTATGTGAGACTATTACTGATGCATTTTTGGGTCATTCATTCTTTCATTGTTCATGCCCAGTTCATTCAATTCAGGTCAGAGGAGGGCTGGATCTATCCCAGCTGCCATTGGGCAAGAGGTGGGGTAAAACCTGGGTGGGTCGCCAGTCCATTATAGAGGCACAACCGTGCACACCTACACTCACCCCTATGGTCAGTTGAGTACCAGGAGAGCACATGCAAACTCCCCAGTTGGGATTTGAACCAGCAAGCTTTTTGCTGTGAGGTGACAGTGCTGACCATCACACAACTGCGTGGCCCATTTTTGGGTCGATTACACATAAATATGGTGCAGTAGTCTTAAATGTCACTGTTTATGATACAGAGCTTTCACTGTGTGCTGGAAAGGCCACTTAAAAAACATGGGGCAGAAATGTATCCATCTTCTCCAGGCACCACTGATAGCAGCATATGTTGCTCCAAAGCCTGAGTGTATTTTTCAGCATTAATGGTGCACAAATGCAGCCCCATGTCATCCCGTCTGCACCGCTCAGAGGATGCGGTGTCCTTGATTTCCAAAAAAGAATTTCAGATTTAGACTTGTCAGATCACAGGACAGTTCTCCATGGTGCCTGAGTGCATTTTAAAAGAGCTCATAATAAATCACCGCTCTAAGATTTTTCATTATATTCTCCAAGGTCATAATCTGCAGGTCAATGTTACTGCTGTGTAGAAAACAGTTGTTTAAACAGCTACACCGACATATAAAGATTATCCAAACATGTATGTGTTTCGTGAAAGAAATCATTTTGAAGAGAAACGTTAAATAGAAACAGCCAGCTCTTACATAGACATGAGCGGCAATGGATGATTCAGAAAAGCTTGATTGTTTTTCTCATGACAACTCAAGTTTTCACTGTAAATGTTACTTTGTGAATGTTCTCTGTGGCACGATCACACATGGTCCTGAAGGAACAGACTGATCTGAATTTGGGAACATGAGATTCTGTTGCTTGTCTTCAAAGAAAGCATTTCATGTAGGAGGTAAAGTTGGATTTTGAATAAAATATTGCAGTTCAAATTTCAGTTTGTGGTCACTACTTCTCCTTGACTAATGACTCCTATCAATGGAGCTAAGGCACATATCACAATGTATCATCTTATTTAATTTGTTATTCCTAGAAGTAAATATCTGCATGGTATAAGCAGGACAGTCAATAGCATCTTAATTAAGTCCATGGTCCATCAGCTAAATTACAGGGTTTTTTTGGGTGCAACTGACTGTTTGCTAAGCCTGTCCAGTCTTTAGTTACCATTCTTATAGCTAACAAGGAAGACCCTTTAGCACAATACCTGTGTGTAACTCAAGGCAGAGTGAAATCAAACAAATATTTCACATATAGCTCCAGCCTGACAGTCTTTATTTCCTGAAATAAAAATGAGTGTTTTCACGTGTGCACAAGCTAATGCTAACGTGAAAACTCAGTGAGTTGTTCCAACTCTCTATTCTAGCTAAAATTGTAACAACACTTAAAGACAGCGGCCAACGCTTAACGTCGTACACACTGTTTTACAACAGGCATTTCAAGTTAGCGCTACATGACTTTAGCGTAACTGTAAAATGAACAAAATTGCAATTAAATGTCATAAATTCTCTCCGTTTTTGCAGACTTTAGAAAAGGGCATTCACAAATATTACATTTTCTTTTCTAATCTCTCTTTCAAAATCCCAAAAAATGTGGTCACTGCTGAGCTATTTCTGTAGCATGTGCCATCTCCTCCAACATGACTTTGGATGGCACTTATCAGCTGCACACTGACAATAGGTGAGCACAACATCATCTATGTTTTCATTTTATGGCTGTAGAAACCAGTGTTAAGGTGCAGAACCATCACCTACAATGCGTTTCACCATTACTGGTACTGACTTATTTACAATGTTATTATAAATCTATTAATGCAGCATCAATTAATTTGCAGTTTAGCAAAATAATAGAGTGATACTGATGATTCAAAGTATTGTCTATGTTCTTTGGCTCCTGCTAAAGCAAATTAAAAAATAAAAAAAGACTATCCATTCTACAAATGCCAAATCATTGCTTCAACATGGAGAATCCAAATGTTAATGCAAAGCTATCACTGAACAATGGCTTTCCAGGAAAGGGTTTAGAAAAGTAAAGACTGCTTTATCTTTATATAGTGTACATCAAATTCTCACTGCAGCTCCTTCATATGTTTCCAATCCCAGGCTACATAAACACACAAATACTTTGCAGAGCCTTAATGATTAAATAACAATATCACAGCAGCATGGCTATTAAATGTGTGGATGCTCTGTGGCTGTAGACGGGGAATACTAAAGTTGCCTCACTTTGGGGGCTGTGAAATGTAAAAGTAATTTGCAGTTGGATGACTGCGCCTTGCATTCAAACGTATTGTGGGGAAAATTTAATACCAGACAATGTGTTCTGCCAATGGGGACACATCCAGACAACCCAAGCCCTTTTGTACAAGGGTCAATTTCTATTGATCTGAATGACATTGGTGTTGTGTAGTGAGCAGAGATTGTGTGATTTCTACCTGCTCTGATGCAAGATAAAGAGGATTGTAAATCGATTCCATTGATGTTCCTCCTGCTTTTTTTCTCCCCTTCATCTCTTCAATTTAGGTTACAGTACAATGGTCTCTACAATCCTGTCTAAGCTCAAAAAAGGTTCCCCCATGTCTCAAAGATGACACTTAAATTGCTGTTGAGCTGATAAGAATAACATGCCACCGAGCATTAACAGTGCATTGTGGACTCATCCGCAGATAACGCTCTCCGTTTGTGGATGTGACTCTACAAGACAGTAAAGGGGGAAATGTTTCAAAGAGATGATGTCATGTCTGTTAACGGCTCTCTTCAAACACAAGGTCAGAGATGAGGGTTTGTAAAGAAAAACATCTGAAGAGTTTAATACCCTTTAAAACAAATTAGCAAAAGAATTACACAGCAGATTTCTTCGCATCTTCCTCATTCACATTTGTTTATTTCTAAACAGTAATTAGATTTCCGCATACTCTTAATGATTTTCAACACCGTTTTCATGCCTGTTAAAATATATTAAGCTCAGAGTGGCCTGAAAAGCCAATTAGGTTTGGAGGGCTGATGTTAGTCGTCACGGTCTGTGTTGAAGGTTTCTACTGCCCCCTGGTGGAGTGTCAGCGCAGTTACATGCTGGAAAATACACGGAGAAAAGGTGTAGAATAAAAGTAATTTTCCTCACATGAAAACCCTATGTAAGTCTTTTTATATCTATACATAACAAGTTAATCATGAAAACTGATTTTCTGTTTCTTACTCTACAAAATTCTGAATGACAGACATGTATACATATATATATGTATATTTATTTACATGCTGTGCTCACACTCTTAGGCAGTTAAATTGATGTCATTACTTGGAAAGGTACAAACTGAACCCCGTTTGTCTAAATTTTTCACATGAAATTATTATCTCTAACAATTTACACGTTTTGGACCTTAATAAATTGCAACCCAGTAAATTAAAACCATACCAGTTGCTTCACATTTTCCACCAGACAAAGAATTTAAGTTGTTTACTTTTAATTTTCGACACAAATTGGTGGTATCTCGTTTGTGCAGCAGACAGCCTGGAGGCTGCATTTGTTTCTATTTGTTGTTCACAATTCAACAGCCTTCAGCAAGAGAAGACTCTGTTCTTCAGTACAAGACATGACTATCAAATCTGACATATTTGATTTCCAGAGCTGATAAGATGCACAGGTGAGACTCTTGAAATATGGGTATCAAGGCAAACCAAAACAATTCCTATTGTAGCTTCAATCTTAATGAAGCTATATAGTTACTTTTGTTATGAAGACATCCTATTATAGACACATTATAACTGCCTGAAGCTGTAACCTGTTATAACGAGCACATTATCATCCGTCATTGACTGAGTGGGAGAGACTGCCTGATGTGATTACACTGCACATCTCACAGTTACTCATCCACAAAATTAGCTCTAAATGTCCAGCTAGCATACAAGCCAATAAGATTGGCTGCAAGAGTTAGGCAATGATGGCAAAACAATGGCCCGATATGAGTCAAATGACCTGTTCTGGCTCTGCGGTGGGGTGCTGTGCCAGCCAAAGAGACAGCTTGTCTTATTTGGCTAGCCTCGCACAAAGGCATTTGCTGTAAGCCATGCACATGACTGATGCCGAACAGAAAAGAAAGAAACTCGGACAAAGACAGACGGGCGGTTTGTACCTCTGTGTGCCAGTTTCTGTAGGAGGATCCTGAGGCGTTGGAGCGCTGTGGCAGAAATATCGTACGTGTATAGGTCTGCGTTGGCCAGCTCGTGGCACCTTCCAAACACTCCATCTACAGAGGAAGGACAGGAGGAAATGGTAAAAACATGTTCATGAAGGATGTGTTTTTAACAGTTCAAAGTGAGATACACACAAAAAACAAATTTCCACACACTCTTGCGGCTCTTATGATGTAAGATAATGTCTGCTGGCTCAGATGAAAGGTTGCGATGGTGTGAAGCACCTGCTGTCTTTTGTACGTCTGATTTTCTGCTTTTTTTTTGGGAGGGGGGGACTAATAGCTGATATTTTTCCTCTATGTAGACTATGATAAGCAGACATTCGTGGCAGAAAGGACTTTATCAAAGACCGTGGTTATCTCCCTATCATCGGGCTTCCTGCATGGGTTGCCTGGCAACCAACGCTACATATTCCCTATCAGCCCAATAATTCAATGGCTGGTCTAGATCTCTGAGGCTCTGAGGGGTCAAAAAGCAGTGTGTAAATGTAAGGCTTGCATTATAAACAAACCGAGTCATCACCTTCTCTCAGCTGGGAAGATTAATTATTTCGGCTTGTTTGCTGAAAAAAGAGAATGGAAGTCCAGCTCAAAGATGATCTCTATAGCTGCATCCAGCAGATTCAATCTAAGTCCTCTCCTCTGTGTGTGAGAATGTGAGCTATCCTGCGTACAACCATGAGAGTATGTGTAAGAGATGCCGGCATAATTAGATGGGATCTGATGATGTGAATCAACACTTGGTCATGCACCACAGCCTCCCTTTTATTAGACCCACCATGTCAGACAATGACAGCAGAAATCAATATGACTGATGCTCATAAAATACATAAGAATTGATGTCCATTACATGCTGAATTTTTCTTACTCCTGTTCTTATACTATTTGTAAACTGGGGCTATAAAAATAAAAAAATCCAAGGGCTTATGAGCATATTTAGGGGGCACCATTTTGAAACAGTGAGGAAACAAAATTGGATTATTATCCTAATTTAAGGGTGTCTTTACCATCCCCTCAGCCTGTGACCTGTGAAATGACAGCTCTGTACGGAAACAAAAAAAAACCTGTGTGAGGAGATGAATTAACACAAAACAACAGAGCACACGACTCAGCGGTTATTTTGAGCTCTCAAACAGCGCGGAGGAAAACTTCCCACCTACAGACACACAGATAATGACAACTGTCAACTATGATGAGATTGTTGATCTTTGCCGACAGTCTGTTGTAACCACATAATCCCTGCTGACATGGTTAAAAACACACACAGAATAAGGCTTCATTTTGTACAAAGATTTGTGGTAGGATTTTAATCTTCAGTGTGTTAACTAACAACACATTTTATGTAAGAAAAAAGGAAGGCTGGTGACATAACAAGTGATAGGAAACTGCTAAATGTTTGATTCTCTACACCCCTCACTGGTTTCCATGGTAATGGCACATGTCACTTCCATCTCTGTTGTCAGGGACATTCCCGCTAGCAACCAGACACAAGGGAATTTGGTGCATTAAATATAGAAGTAAGGGGTACTTTACAACAAAGAAATCCTTGTCTGGCACACGTAACAGTTGATTGATTTATCAAGGTGATGCTGGGCCATTCAGAGCTACATGATGGATCACAAAGCTCTGCTCCTTCACTTTATGGTGTATATTCACAATACTGATGGGATCAAAACAAGGCTCATTGCAGCTGACAGCTTGGAGGGAAACAGACTCTTTTCCCCCCTATTTTTGACAGCTGAAAACAACATGTTAATTCCAGGCTTGGAGTCCTGCTCGTGTTGCACGGAGGGTTGTTCAAAGCTCGAAATAACAACACTGTTGTTATAGATGAAAATATCAAATTAGTATCTGTCCAAGAGAGTTATAGTATGTCGATGGTTTTCAAATGATTAAATGTCTGGCTTTATCCTTAAAACGGATCAGCTTTTGTCTTTTTGTAACATTAAACTAATGCTTGCAATTTGATGAGCAAGACGAAATGCAAATAAAACTCAATGTCATTCATAACCCATAAAGCAAGCCACAGAATTAATCAATGAAACAATCCTGAAAGGCACAATCCTTTAAGTCAGTGACATTCTCACTAAAAGAAGCTATGTCTGGATAAGCAGCATTTTGATAGGAATGAGGAAGATTTTCAGCCAAAAAAGGTATAGAGAGCTCTAAAGCCACATGCTGTCTCTCCTCCCACTGTGACAGACTGACAGACCCCTGACTGCCGCTAAAGCTATTTAAACTGTGAAAGCTAATGCTCCAGGATAACAGGAGCCAACACTAAAGCTGACAGTCAGCAAAGCGTTTCTAAAAGACTGTACGTCAGAAGAGAGGCAGTCGGACCCAGGAGACAAATTAAGACGCATTGGAACAGGTGTATTAGCTTTGCAACTCGTGTCATGAAAATGAATAGGCTCAAATCAATGCACCAAGACCGGCCAGATGTAGTCTGCTAATGAAGAAAGGTGCAGGAACAAACACTAAAGTGATCAGCATATGATTAATGAAGTGTTTATGGGTTATTCAGGGACTTTTGAATGGGACAGTTGTGGCTTTGAAATGATAATTAGATGTATGCATCGCAATACACATGTAAATAATTCAATAAAGAATTAAAAGAATGAATAAAGATAAACTGGACTCTCAGAGCTACACCAAAACAAACTGCCTTCTGAATCTGGCAGCAGAGTATTAATGAGCTTATGATTTTTACATTTTTGTTTATTCTTTTTATAACACATCTGTTTCCATCCTTTTCAATTGATACTTAACAGTTTCTTACCATTTATTATTTGATCAATTGTGGATTTTCCTCTTCAGTCCTCTTTGCAGGCTGTCTGCAATTTGAATTTTGTAGGGGTAACTAGAGTGTATTTGCTGCTTTGCACTAGTTTCTGATCGATGAAAGCATCACCTAAATCGTTTAAATTTCAGATACAGTGCGAACGTTTCAGATAATATTGGCTCAAGCAGATAACACCAATCAATACAGCACTGTTGGTTACGTGTTTATTAGGAGCCAACTGGCACCCAGAGGGAAGCACATAGAACTTATTGCTGTTCTTTAGCTTAGCTTATCAAACCAGTAACCACAGACTGTGGAGAGTAGCATTAAATTAAAATGCCTTTTCAGGTAAACACATATCCTTTCAAAATAACCTCTAGACAGTATTCCCCTGAAGATTTGAAAAGGCTGCATCAAAAATAAGTGATGACAACAGTTAATCTAATGATGTATGGAGAATAGAAGGATAATGAATCAATGAAACAGCAACATCTGTAAATACAGAGTACACTTATTCCAAAATGATTCTTCTTAGACTATATGCATGTGTGGAAGGCCACTACAACAGTATTTTTCAATCACACTGATGGGAGTTTACGTGTTTTTCCATCTTCGAGCTAGTGAACCAAACGCTTGATTTCCTCAAGTCAAAGTTGTCCTTTTAATGAGGAAAACTTTTTTTTTAAGTTGAATTACAGTTACCACGGAAAAAAATTACCTCAGAATTTAAGTGTTAAAACGGCTTGCCATATATAAAGGCCCTAACTTGCAACCCTTCCCTTCCCTCAAGCAACCCTGCATGGCAACAGCCCGGGTGAAAAGGAAAACGGTTCGCCCAGCCCAGAATAAACCAGGTTACTCCTTCAGGGACCTGGAGGAGAGTGAAAGTGGCAGACCTAGTTACTCCCACTCATCATCTGTCTGTGCTGTGGCTGCCGCTCATCGGGAGCCCAACAGAGAGTGACAAAGCGTAGACATAGAGACTTAGAGTAGCCATAAGGGGTTATGAAACAACTAAATTATATTTCTAACCAGATGATTTATGAAGCAATCTATGAAGAGTGTTTTACTGCTTGTTGTTCTTAAATGACCATCTTTACAAGAATACATACAATACTAAAAATTATTTAGAAATCAAAACAGCAGACAGAGTCATAAACCACAACTCAAATCTCCTGTTATTTTAGGTAATTTTCCTTCTATTATTAACATATTAACAGACAAATTGTACTTGTCTTGTGTTTTTCTTTTCTTGCCTTCTCTTCTCTGTAATCTGTAATCACATTATATTCTGCAAGCAAATCTATTGTCTTTCAACATGCAAGTGCTCCCTTTGCTGGCTTCATCTTGTGCGTGAAAAATATTGTCAGATGAATCTGCTGAAAGTATATAAACTGGGCAACCAATCTCAAAGAACCAGCGTTTAATCTTTATGCCCGGAGGACAAAAACACTGTGTAGGGACTCTCCATACATGTATAACCATATCCTGAACCACAGCTGCTGTATTGAAACCTTTCATTATAAAAGAATACATTAACCTTTCACAAGGGCTCTGTCATCAGGATGATCCTCGACATCGACACGCCATCAATTCCCTTCAAAATTACAGCCCGGTGTGTGATTCAGATGAATACCACGCTTTGAAAAAAACCTAACATTTCCCCTCCATTCATCAGGTGACACGTTGTCATGGCTACCGCTGCAGACAGACGATCCTCCATGACAAGATGGATTGTAGATATGGTTGTGATCATTTGTGGTATGAACGGGAAAACACCCTGGTAATATTAGACATCTACTGTGTGCATTTAAGGTTTCAGTCTGGTTCCTGTTTGTTTTCATGCTTCTCCTTTGACTCATAAATCTAAACTGAGTTGAAATGTGCAGTGTGGTGTGAGTAAGTCTTTAGGTCACTCCAGATCACTAAACCACTTTGATAAGAGCACTTTGATGAATAATCATTGACAAAATCAAACACTACAACACATTTTTCAGACACTTGCATTAGTGACTCCAAAAAAGTTAGCATACAAAGGTCTCATTTTAGTTTAACATCAAAGGAGAGCACAGTGTTATCCATAACTTCACAGGCTACACTTGTAATATTTGTGAAACGACATTCACTAAAAAAGTTAACTAAACTTGTGTAGTTCAGTTCAGTTTAGTTTAAGCCCCTTTAAAACCCTGCCTGAGTGGGGTATTACAGGTTTCTGTAGATCTCTGGGATTTTAAGTAACTGAATGATTTTAATTTTCTCTGCACCTATCTTCTGCTTCTTTGTCATTCCAAAATTATGGAAGTTGTGTGGGTATTAATGAGATTCCTCAAATTTTCCTCAGTATTTTTCGACACAAATTCAGTGGGATTACATTTCTACACAGACGTTTCAGATTGTGATCATTACATTCAAATTAAATAGAGATAGAGTTGTTAAACACATGCAAATCTGCAATCAAACAGGGCTTTGGTCATTCATCCTCTCTTATCCTGATGACCAGCCAACATAGTAGTGGAACAAAATGTTATCAGATTGGTATCAAAGGCAAAATCCTCAACCAGACACTTAGAACTATAAGGTTTTAAAAAGGGTGGGTAAATATATTGAAAATGAATGGGGTTTTCTTTTGTATGAAATGCAATCTTTTTAATTTCACCAAATATACTATGCTATTAACACTGATCAGGCATTTGTAACAAACCAAACAGCTTAAAAATAATTTTTTTCTGCCTCCACTGAAATGCATAGTGCTTACATTTTAGAAATTAAACCGCTCCAAGTCCCCTGTGAGGTAAAAAAGCAGACCAATTCCTGTTTGGTTTAAATCATGAATTCATTTCAGTGTCCTCTTCACTCTCTGTCTGATCAAACCACAAAAAAGAACAGCATCTGCACGTCTGAGGTCTGTCATTTTGTCTGCAGTCAGAGCCACCCTCGTATTCTTTGTTTCAAAACATGAAATCTCATGGCAGTCGCTTTAAGACTTTGAAAGATGGATTTAAAAGCTTAGTTAACATTTATGAGGATAATTAAGGGTTTAATGTTTCATAAATTATTATCTTTATAGAGGTCTGAGAATACCATGAAGAGAAACAGAAGTACATGGATTTCTAAGTAAGACTTACCATTGACGCAGAATTCATAAGGAGCACAGAGCTCGTCTTCAAACAGACAACCTGGAGGTCAGAGAAACAGAAAGACGAGCCAATTAAAACACAACGCAGCATGTCACAGTAAAGTCAAGCTGGTTGTGAAAAAGTAAGACAACCCTGTACAAAATTAGTCAAATGCCACAGTTTCTAAATATGTCACAGTTCCATAAAAGTACAGCTTAGTAGTACATTAACTCTGGCCGTGGGCCTTGCTGCTAATGGCAGAGCCATCAATCATCAATTAGTGCGACTTCTCCTATCCTGTCTCTGACACTAATACCCCGACTCCATGGGCAATGTTTCCATATATGAATGTTGCATGAATATTAATGAACTTTATCGTTCGGACTAAGAATGGGTGTTCCAGACTAATAAATGAGCAGATGGCAGAAGCATTATGAGTTGCTGTTCCCTGCCTTTAAATCTAACTCAAGGGAGTTTCAGCGAACAGAGTCATAGCTCTGCTTGCTGATCAATACAAGTGATTCTCTGCATTTATACATTTTCGGGGAAGGGAGAGTGTTACATAGGCTGTATGCGATCACACATTCAGACTTTCAGCTGAGGCACCTTGATAGAAGGTGTAGCTTTTTCAGTGAGTGTCACATAACCAAGTTTGTGTCAAATGCAAACAACTAGGCCAAGCCTCAGCCCCTTTTCCTCAAGTCTTTTATCTTTGTAATTTTCTTCCCTCTGCTCATCAGGCAGATTGACGGAATTGGATGCACCCTCTTGGCCTGGTGGCCTCGATGGACAGCAATGAGCAGCTTGTGACCGTGAATGAAGAACAGGCTGTGTGGGAGGAGAGGCCTCTGTCAGACTTCTTTAATAATGAGAAGAGATAGGAGCTGCGAGTCTGTTAATCGATTGACACAGAGAGGACAGATAATCAGGACAGGTGTGGACAAGAGAGGAAAAGAGAGAAAGAGAGAAAGTTCGCTCAGGTTTTTTCTCCCCACATTTGACTTTGGCATCATTAGTCTATTCTGTTACTCTTTTAACGGCTAATCTGCGTGGGAACTTGATTATACCGACACAATCAAAAGCCATTTTGTTTAGGAGCTGAGGGTACATTTCAGGAAATTATACCTTTCTAAGGTAATGGCTTCGATATGTCAGCAAAATGGTTATTTAATGATGCAGAGTGAGGCATCATCATGGAACAAAAGGCAGAATGTCCTGAACTGAAAATAACCCACTTACTGCTCTAAGAACAAAACCATGAATTGCTTTTTGAACTGACTCTATCTGAATATTATACTTTTACATATGCTGTGTACTCATCATTTCAATGGACGTATGATGGGTTAAAGCACCTCTATACCTACAGGCCACTTCGTAAACATTTGACTTTTCAGTGAAAAACTTCATGTTTAGATAGTTACTCCATTAGTCTGTCAACACAAAATTAAATGACTGAATAATAATTGAAGTCTATTTTCAAGAAATATTAAGAAGTTTAAGTTTTTAATTTGTGAGAATGTTTAAAAAGTAGTGATTTATTGTTGGTAAACTCAATATTTTGGGACATGGAAGTGGATTGGAAGAAACAAAAAGTTTAAAAAAATTTCACTATGGCATTAAGGAAAATTGGACAGTTTTCTAAATTCTTATACTACATGCTCAACCATTTGTTAGTATAAGCCTTATTTTTCATCAAACAGTTTATAAATCCCTCTAACTTTTATGTTCAGCTCAAAGCTGAATACAAAACTATAGGGCCAAACCTATGTGAAGCACTCACTTAGGCCTGGAGGACTTGTGCAGTCCCTCTTGACCGTGCATCTCAGCGCTCTGCAATTAGTGTCAGTCCATTCAACTTTACCTCCTCATCACTTCCCTGCTTAATTCAATGGGTTCTCTGGGAGGCCTTGTCAGCTCTCAATATTAATTACGACTTTCAACTAATGACGCATCCAGCCAAGCGTAGTTAGTCAGACATTATGCGTGTGTGTGCATGTGCATGTGAGCGTGTGTGTGTGATAGGCAGGGACATAGGATTGGTAACTGCACATCCCTTTTCTGTGACACCATGCCAGAGATGATTAAAATGGCGGCTTTTAATTAAAATGCAATCACAGTGGATGCTGCTGATTACCTCAAGCTGGGAAAGAAAGACTTGTGATGAGTGAAAAAGAAAGCTGGTAAAAGAAAAAGCAAATCAGGTGACCAGACAAAATCTTAATGAGGTGTCCTGAGACTTGCCACTTCATCTTATGCTTGAAAGAATTTAGACAATATTGTTAGTTATACTCTTTGTCCTTGTTTCATGTTTATTTTGGTAGATTTTTCGATGATGTCATGCTGCTGGAATAACTTCAGTTTGTAATTCTGGCTCTTTTTTTTACATTTGTTATGATGTGTAACCATGCGAAGGGGAAAGTCATTTGCATGTAAGAGCAGCTTTCCAAAGCCCAAGTAATGCCTGAAAAATGACCCCAAATATGGATTTATTGTAATCTTAAAGGATCAGTCATGGTAACAATCAATGGGAGACAGACTGTTGGTTGAGTCAAGGAGGTGCAGCTTTAGACTGATGTTAGGGGACCAAAAAAGATTATTTCATTGTGCTTTTTGTTGGATACTTAGCTTAAGAAAATGTATTCATAAAGGCAAAATGAATATCTTTGGACTGAGGACAGTCATTCTGTGTGTCCTAATGTGTATCTATGTATTCTCGTGACAAAAGTAAACAAATATTTAGGTTGTGTTTTGACATTTTAACATGCAGTAATTGTCAGATTAATTGAGGATGAAAATAACGGTTAGTAGCAGATCTACAAGAGAGCTAACTGCAGGTGCTCTAAATGTGCAGAAGCTCCCCCTCCCAGAATAGACACCGTGTGACCCAATTTCAAATACAGTATGCAGGGAGAATCCAGAAGGATCAGGTCAGTGGATGCAATGAGTCAGTTCACAGTTTTTCAACAGAATACTCTGCTAGTTAGTGGACAGTATTCTCAGGAGAGAGTGAAACAGGAGACAGACAGAACTTACCATTTTCCTGCAGCTGCTCCAGTCAGTTTTTTTTCAAACAACAACATGGAGGTTTTATATTAAATAGAAAAAAAGTACAAAAACGTATGCAGAGCTTGAGTCAGTTACCTGTGGCCTACGTCTCTGCCATGACGCCTCCTGCTTGCTTTAGTTCAGCTAACAGTAATCAGGGGCAGAAATTACACTTACTGTACTGCACAAGTTAAGGAAACAGCACACATACACAGATACATTCACACTCAAACATTGTTAACCTTCAACTAAAATCTCACAGCGTGTCAGGAACATGACAGCATGAATATCTCCCTTCAGGGGCGTGAAACCAAAAAAGGAGGGAAAAGCTCTTTAGAGGTCACATAAAGAAAAAAATAATTGCACATTAACTGAGAGTTTCTTACTATAAAAATATATATAATATTGTTCTCTCATTTACCATATACCTGTGCATTATCAAACCATTCATTGTAAATCTCACTGTGGATTTAGTTTTGAATTATCTGGCTGTGACTGGCTGACCTTGTCTGGAACATTAAACATATCCCAGTGAGGTAAAAACCAAGGCTGAACAAGAAGGCCGAGGCACTTTCCCTCACAGGTGGTTGGCCAGTGCCAGGATACCATCTGCGATGTCTGAGGGGCCAAGGAGAACAGTGGGAATCTGGCAGCAACAACAGACACTCCCAGAGCCTGCTGCAGTTAAAGGCATATTTCATTCACTCTCTAGGGCCAACATATCTTTTACCATAAATATAAGCTGCCACCAAGGACACCTGACTCATTTCTAATCACATACACCTGTGCTGCCAGCCAAAAAAGCCATTTCAGGACACTCCAGCGGGCAACAACTGCAATAAAAGCGAGAGTGAAATAGAAAAGAGAGCAAGGCTGGAGCAGGGACAGCAGAGAACATCACCTGCAAGCAAATTAGCATAAGCTTGACACCATGTCCGCAGATTTAAACAGCTTGTGTCATTAAGGCTCTTTTCCTGCTGAAATTAAAGAGAGCTCTGAGCTTTTTTTCTTGTCAAAAGCTGCATGTCAAAGCTGATGCTCAGCATTTTCATACATTCCACAAGCACTTTTCAGCCTGTCTGAAAAAGAAGGAACACTGTTATTAAAGTTATCTTGCTACTTTCAAATCTTACAGAAAATGTTTTGTCCAAAATTAATAGTTACCCATGTCAGGAAATGTGACCTTGATACAATTCATAGTTGTATATATTAAGCTACATCCAGAGGTCACTTAGCAAACAAAAGGTTAAAAAAATTGTTAATTGTAAGTTCCTTGTTTTTACAATTCAGCTTTTACATTTAAAAAAAGTAGTAGAACACATGTAATCGTTAAGCTTGGTGCTAGTGACCGAACTTTCTTTTGGTTGTTTGTGTCACTTACAGTTTGTGCTAAGCTAACCAGCCAACAGCGTCAGAGTTACTGAACAATGAAAAATCATGAGTTTTGTTGGGCCAGAAATCTGTTGGGTTGCACAGAACTTGGGAATTTCATCACCTGCATTACATAGGACAAAATCTTATTACAAAAACGACTAGATTAAAACCAGTGCTGAATGCCTTTGACTTTCGGTCTGACACCATTCTGTAGTGGGAATAATTTTGTCTCAGGTAGTCTGATAACAATTGTTTGGCAGTGACTGCATCTATGAGAAAAATCAGAAACGCCATCTCTTGGCTCGAGATCTTTAAACAATGGGCCGATGGAAAGTTGAACCTGTTCTGCAACCTGACAAATCAAACTCTTTTCAAATTCATTTTGGAAATAATGGATGCTGCATCTTCAAAGCTAAAGAGGAAAAGGTACATCTGGCCATCAGCACACAGTCCGAAAGCCAACATATGTGATGATGACGTGGTATCACACACACCTGTGAAGGTACCAATAATCTTTAACAATCTATCTAGATTTTGGAGAAACGTGTCCTAAACATTTTTTTAAGAAGACCAGTCTTATTCAAGAAAGCCTATGTCAAGTCAATTTCTACACGTATTACAACAGCATGACTGCATTGTAGGAGTCCAGGTGTTAAACTGTTCAGCCTGCAATCCAGATTAAGGATAGTAAAAGATATCAAACTTCACAGTTTCAACAACAGACATATCATTGCATTTGCAACTGTAATTAAATACACAGTTTAAATTATTATTACATGTGCGTGGTTTTATTTACATTTTACTTATCACCCCCACTTTTCATATGAAAAGATTATGAAAGACCACATCTGTTGCCATGACAGAACTAGTTGTTTAGGACAAATGTAAGGCATCAGAGCATAAATCTAATCGGTCTCTAACCTGAATAGTTAGTAGGCGCTAGAAGCACAGAATGTGAGTTTACTTTGAAGCGAGGACTTGACACGAGATCACCTGACGTCTGGAGAAGTGAAACCAAACACGATTCTTTCAGATTTCTCAGTCAAGCAGGTCAGTCTCAGTCACTCAGGTGCCAGCTCCAGGCAACAGCCCAGACACCGGGCATGAATTAAAGATGGCAGCATCGCTGCAGTAATGGAGGACCTAGAAATAGGCCGGCTTGACCTTTTCTCTGACCTGCACTGAGTCATTCAGACATTTGATTTTCTCGCCTCATCTGGGGTGTGACTGTTGGAGTGCAGAACCAGAGCAAGTCAAACAGCTAAGTACCCTCTTTCTCATGTTCTAAAGGAGCTCAAAGTGAACCAACACAACCTGACCCAGAGGGAAATCTCAAGTCCTCCAGAAGAGAATAAAGGTTTAGCTTTTATGAGTGCCAGTTGAGCCTCAATTAAATTGCAGATTTTTGCAGCGGTTTAGTGTTTGGGCTCCACTTTACAACAGATCCAATGGACATGCAAATGCAGATTTTTGCAAGGCTCAGGTCATCTGTGTGCCTGTGTGGTAATCTCACAGCTTCAGATGAAACTACTCAGCTGTACCACCAGTAGGATGAAGTACCATTGGCTGCAAATGAGGTGAGAGGAAATCTTGGTCCCCCCTTTGGCTTGACAGTCTCTCCATGCATCTGCCTGATCAGACATTTTGTCATTACTGAGATGGGAAGTTTGCATAGCCTTTATTGATGGAGATGCAAAGAAAGTCAAACTGTCATTTTGAAGCAATTGCCATTTTTAATTGAACAAAATTTAAACAAAATTTTGGTGTCCGTTAATAGGTAATTCTCACAAATAGTATCATCAAAAATCACATGCATGAAGCCTTTACTGTTGAGCTGATAAGCTTACGAAAATTAATTTAAACTAAACATTGCAATGTAAAAAACTGAACAGATATCACTCCTACCCCCATCTTATTTTTACCCCCTATGCATAACAACTGACATTATCATAGTGTCAGGATCAGCTGCTGCTGTTCTGTCATATTACAATCACCCAGGGGTAAGCTGATTATCAGCATCAGACTATTCAAAGCAAGTGCAATACTATTCACATGAATAGAAATATAGCTACAGCACTGGATGTATGTATAAATGCAGGGTATTTTAAATAAATCTAGTCTCGGAATGGATTCTTCCATCTGATATGCCATTTGAACTTCCCCCATGTAATGTTTTGACCTTCTTTGGGCAGCACAAAATGTAAGCTCTCTTTAAAGCTGTACTTTGGTTGTTAACTACGTCAATCGCTGCTTTGTTGGTTGCATAAAACCTCATTTTTCTTTGTTCTTCTTCATTCAAAGTAGCTGCCTCTTGTGCTTGGAAAAACAAGCTATAAAACGAGGTGAGAGTGAACCTAGCAGGCTACGGTAAAACTCCCGCAAGCTATTAATACAGAAAAACGATAAGTGTGACTTTTGTGATTTTGATGTTTATGTTTAAGTCTCTCAACAGCTCATCAGATTGTTGCTGCGATGACACTGCGCCGTGTAAACAAGTTATTAAGAGCTTTCCTTCTAATGTCACAAGAGGCAGGGTCCACCAGTACATCACTGCAGTTTCATTAGAGGGAAGCATGAAGGCGTACAAAACAAATGACGCATGTCAATAATATGGAACACAGCTGACAGCAGTGATAGAAATTAGCCACAAAAGAGTAAAATACGCCCTCCACCAGTTCTCAGTATCTCTCGTCTGCCTCTGCTTCATCTGACAGTCATTTTCTTTCCTTACCGCACTGAAAAATGGTGAGGGGTATTAATCAGCTTCTCCCGACGACAAAACAGCCACATCACTGCTTTAATCACAGCTGCGATAGTATTGATTAATTGTTTTGCTCAACCTGCAGCTTTCTGAATCCTCATTACTGTGTTATTCCTCATTATAAATCTTGGCTCAGCCAACACAGAGGTGACCTTCAGACTGACCCATTTACCAACAACATTTAATCTGAAACCCTGTAATGGTTGAAAAAAAAACAAACCTCTTCTTAAAAGCTGGAGGATGATTTCACGTGTTCTGTGTCACGAGGCAGAGAAACTCAGAGGTGTGCAGAGGTGAGAGAGGAGCACATTCTTTACGCTGTTTGCAAGTGCAAAAAGTGTTCTACAAATCAAGAGCATATGCAATATATTCTTACACCTAACATGTCCCCAAGGGATGAAAAGCCCCTATTGAAGCGTATTGCAAACAGCCACAACAATAAAACCAGCTGCCTAATATTGTGTAGGTCGCTCTCGGGCCCCTAAAGCAGCTCTGACCCATTTACACTGGATCTATGGTTATCCTGTGGTCTCTGGCAATTGGATGTTGGCAGCAGATCCTTTGGGTCATGTGAATTATGGCTCCATGAAACAGGCTTGTTTCAGGAAAGGCTTGATCACATTGGGATCAAGTGAGATTGGGGTTTGCTGTATTTTATCTAGCCTTTCCTTCCTTCCTCTGTTGGCACTCCTTCTCCTTGACCTAAAATATCTCACCTTGAACCAAAGAAATTACGAGCCTAATGAGATGGATTGCCTTAGTGCATCTATTTGACACAATTCTATCTTTCTCCCTCTGAAGATACGTTGATGTTTGTCAAGGAAGACAATTCAGCTCTTTTGCTCCCAAAACACTCCTCTAAGCATCTGTTGAGTCACAAAGAAACAGCACACGTCACCTATTTTCACACCAGCCTTGGCAGCATCCCAAGCCACAAATATAAAGCCTGCGTTGTGGGTTTTTTTTTCCTGAGAATTAGTGCTTCCACTTTAAATGAACTAAAAAAAACATAAATCTCAAAAATCTAATTTTATTTTTCATCCCAATCTGAAAAACAATCACATTTTAATAGCTTATCACAGTACAATTCAAGTCTGCCTGTGCTGCTATAAGTAAGGCGTCTGCATGCGCAGATTATATGTTTATATCAATGAGAGCTGTTTATTAGTAAGAATCAACTCAATTCAGTTCAGTTAAATATTAATCCCTGAAGGGAAATTATATTGCTGCCATTTAGATTATTAGAAATGTGGTAGAAATCTTCAGAGATCCCATCAGTGGGTTGAGTTGTTTCTTTTATAGCTTGGCAACTATCTGCTACACACACAAACCATCAGCAGGTAGCACAGGTGAACTGCAGAAGACAACATGGACAGAAACTAACAGCCAAAAGTTCAACATCTGGGGTGCACAAATGCTCCTTCTCATTGACACGTCCAGGACTACACTATTTGTTTTTAACAAGCACTGCAATCCCTCCTCCTTTACTGTTATCTCGCTGTCCATATTATCTTAAAGTTGCTCCTGCAGCCATGCCGCAGTGAAAAAAAATGATAATGCCTTCCAAATATTCCTGCCATGTCCTTGTCAGACATCCAAGCTCATCCATTTTTTTCTACCAATGATCTCACACTTCCCACAATGCCCCAGGGAGGAAATGATTTAAACTTCTTCTTCCTTCTTCTTCATTTTGTTCCTACTCTGTCTCCTTGACATCGCCTTTTCAAATCGGGATTGGGGGACTATGGGCAATACTTGGGCTTTGGAAAGCTCTATCAGCTGCTCCGACATGCAAACAAATTTCAAGTTACCATGGTTATACATCATAACAGATTTTAAAAAGTGCAAGAATTACCAGCAGAAATCATTCCACTGCATCCAAAATAGTGCTGAAAAGGGTTTCTTAAAAGCTCATTAGAAAATCTAAGGAAGATGCAAAGAAAGACACAGTATGTCCAAAACTAATAATTTCCCTGGTGAGATTAATTAAGTATAGCTCTCTATCTATCTATCCATAGTAGCCTGGGGTTAGTGCATCACCTTTCTAGAGCATATCAATTGGCATATATTATGCCCAATAGCAGATAAAAGCAGAAAATCCTAACGTTAATCAGTCACTCTCATTCTGAGTGGTGCAGCAAGCACATTTTGCAAATAAGACACCAAATACACATGCAGCCAAAGAGAGGATGTGCCGCACAATAAAATCTAAACCAATAGGCCATTGTTGAGTGAAAGCCTTTGGTGAAATCCATAGAGGCTCCTCATCCGAAATGCCAATAAAGTCTGAACTAAATGCTGTCTGCTTCAAGCTGACCCTCTACTATATCAGTCAGGATGATTCAGACATCCCGAGAGAGGTGAAAAATGCACCATGACCTTTACGGAGTGTGTGAAAGTGGGTTATATGAGTTTGGCAGCCCAAGCTCTCAGGTTTTGCTTTAATTATACTTAGGTCATAGGGAGAGCTTTAGAAAAGGATTTTTCATTATTAGGGAAAAGTCTCTTCTATGAGAAATTAATTGCTTGAATTGGTGTAGAAAAATATTCTTATGAAGTATGAATGGATAAGTTGGACTGCTTTGGTCTAGACTAAAATGACTAAGCCACTAAAGGGTGGATTGCCACAAAATCTGAGACTGATGTTCCAACTTGTTCTCAAACTCTAGCCGTCGCTGTACGGCTGTTCATTTGCTAAGAACAATATGGTGTCACCTTTTAACACAAAGCGTACTTCTTAAGTATAATTTCTCAATCTGATAAAAGATGGTAACCCCCCCCAAATGCCTGAAAGAGACTCCACAAAACAATACATTTACTCTAACAGGCCATCATGGCATCATAGATGCGTCATGATGCAAGCATGGAAAAAAATAAATCTATGCTTTACAGCCTACTATGATGGTGTAATTAATCAATTTCTTGCTTTTCTGGCATCAACAGAGCCATAAAGTTGCACATGTACATCAGTACATTACATTCAACTGCTAAAAATTACATTTCATTGCTCTTTTCCTTTAAATTTTGGAAACGTCATGTCAACGTTACTGTGACATTACTGAGAATTGAAGGCGAAGATGTGCAGCAAGTGTCAAAAAAAGGCAAAGATGTGCAGCAAGTGTAAAAAAAAAGGCCCAGAGGGTTTGAAAGCAGGCATCTGGGCACGGTTCAGATTTTAATAACTTACTGAAAGCACAACCTTGACAAGCCGCTCCTACTGTGTATATTCATACTTGCAAACATTAGGTTCTTCTTAGATTAGATGCAAATAATTTTAGAAATCATTTTGAATTATTTTCACCCTGACCTTAATGTCTGCAGCCCCAAACAACGCAGCCGACTCGACCAATCCACCCTAAATCAATATAAGTCAATAAGCAGTCATCTTTCCTTTCAAACAGAGAGAGAATCATCACATCTTGGGTAGCTTTCTTATCAAGAATCTAAGGGCTGGTTTAAGCAGATTTTAAGAACCTTGGAAAGATAATATAAGCTCCCATCATAAACTTTGGTTTACAGAAACAGTTACAAACAACAGCACAACAGGCAGAGTTCTGTTTAGATCGGGTAAAGGACTTGAAGTATCAAGTAACAGTTTGACTATACTTTTTTTTTTATTTTTAAATTTACCACATTTTACATAAAAGACAGTTGTTTGACTTTTTTAAAACATTTTTTAAATAAGAAGGCCTTTCAGACTGAACACATTTATTAATGGAAAGTATCTATGAGTAATTTAAGACTGCACCACATTAACATGCATATAGGTGCATCATAAATAATTGTGCATGCTAACAGGGCTTAAGTGTGACGACAGGACTCCTGATCAAGCATAAACATGTAATAAGTTGCAAGTGGGAGATTAATATCTTTATGAGGGTTGAAAATGTGAATGATGCCTTTACTTTCTAACGAGGACCATCGTAAAGTCAAGCAGCAGTAGCAGTGAAGCAATACTCACTAGGATGTGTTTCGTAATCTGCTGTGAAGTGAAATATCTTTTATCATATCACTGCATATTTCGATCACCTCAGATGATTTAGAGCCACTATGAGATATTTGATATCATCACTCAGTCCTGATATCTATGGTACGGCAGAGGCCCGTGGCCAAATAGACAGAGCTTAGAAGCCTGTGAATCGAATCTAACTTGTCTGGGTATATTAGGAGATGGCTGCTGATAGTCAGTCATAATGAAGACCCAGCAGCACAGCCTCAAATCCCAATGTCTTCATGTACATACTGGAGATAAGAAGCGGTGTTAAGTATCTCCACCATCAATACCTTCTCTTATGCTTTGGAATTTGTGTGCAAAGGAGAGTTGTTTCCATAAACTGTGTTTAAATGAACTGCGGCAGAATCCCTTAAAGCCTGCGGTGATCAGCGTAATCAATACACAGCAGTCAAGACCTCAATGTGATTGTTGTGTGTGTGATTCGGTGTTATTAAGACTGACATGTTTTCTTTTTTATCAAATCCAAAAATCTACCCACGACTTAGGCCTTATTAGATTAATATTTCTCTGTATAACTTTTATGTTTCTTGTTAACAAAACATGACCTTGCAGGTGGGCAGCGGCTGTCTGTTTATTTAACGAGCCCTGGGACTTTCAGTAGATGTTATTGGGATTCAGAGCACTGCCAACCTGCTGCAAACAGAATAGAGCTGCTGAACAGAATTTTAACAACATTCCTGATAGCAAAACAGAGCGCAAAGCGCTGGAGTGTTGAGGTGCACCAAGATCAATTTCTGCAAATTTTCCATTGGCTACACACCACTGAGAAGACAATAAATTCATTATTCAAATTATCCTTTTCAAACTTAGTTTAAAAACACGGCATTAACCTTCCGGCACTCTATAGATAAAGCTTTTAATTAAACATTTATTTTCCAGTAAGATTAAAGTGAATGCCAAAGAGCACCTTATGACATGATTTATACAAAAATGTGTTGTGATGTTTGTCCAATGCCTTTGTCTCTGTGTCCTTTACAAATCTGCTTTTGAAATACACGGTACAGCGCCAGACTCAAGGCTACCTAAAAGAAGCAGCTTGGACATCATTTGCTCAAGTTGACATAACAGTAGGTAATTTAAGTGACTCAGAATCATGTAAGAAAGATGTAGCCTATACTGTAGTGCTCTGTGAAGGCAGCAAAATGCAAGGATACAGACTGGCGGCTCACTTAGGCACTTACAGTAATATGAACATAAAGGCTGACAAATAGCGTAACTGTTAATGATCCTTTCCAGTGAAGTTAGGCTGATGTGTGAAATGTTCATACGAAACAGAAAGCAATGATTTGAAACCATTTAAAGCCAGCACGACAGTGTTTTCAGAAGTGTTCCTGAGTCCATGCAGGGATTTCCACAACAGTCACTTCTGTTTCAATGAAGAGCTCCCTGAGGGCCTTGAGATCACGGATAATGTTGACAGGAGCCATAAAATGCAGCCTTGAATTTGAGTCTTCAAATTATGTTCTGAACTGTATCATTTATCATTCCCAAATTCTTAGCAATTTTACCTTAAAAAACATTGTTATTTATTCTCTGAACTTCTATGGGAAGTTCTTTCAAGACCTTAAAATGTTAACAGGCCTTTTACCAATTACATAGTCTAATTAGTTAGATCTTTTTACAGCACATGCAACTAATCCAGCCTGTTTCCTCTTTCCTGAATATTTTCTTAATTACATAAAACTTTAGTTTACACGTATGTTGTCTTTATACTATTAGCTATTAAATATGGAATGAAAAACTAACACGGCATCCAAAACCTTTTGAAAATGGGGTTGTAAATATGATTTTCATACATTTATCTATAAGATTTGAATATACATATAAGCTAACGTAATGATATGTTCAGCACATTTGTCATCTGAATGTGATAGTTATAACCTCTGCTGTTATGCTACTTGTTAACTGGCTGAAAATGACAGAGATATGATCTCTTAGTAGGTAAAATAAGTGTAAGCAAGTGTAGGGATTTTTCAGTTTTATGCCTTTTTAAGCAGTTTGTTTTACGGTGAGTCCACAAAACATTAAAAATGAAACGCAGATTCTGCACATTCCTTTACAAATTTCCTAAAGTAGAACATCTACCAATAAATTGGTCTTTTTCCCCAGTGTTCTTTAAGCAAAATAACCCGATGGCTTGTTATTTACAATCAGCTATTAACATTGATTAAACTTTGTTTGTCTATCAATCACAACCATTGTACATATACATCTTATTATCATCATGTTATAAAGTGATTTTAAAGTAGAATAGAAACAAAGAATCATGTAGATTTCACCACTCTCAAAGTAAGATAAGTTATTGCAACTTTGCTCACTGTTAGCAGTTAGTTTAGGTAATTACGCTTAGCAGGAGCAGGATTTTAGCCCTAACTTGAATTAAACTGAATTGTGTGTGTGTGTTGACAAACGGGATTTTTGTTGGACATGAAAATTAAGTCAATTGAGGAAGGCAGTGTCACAACATTTAAAATGAAGTAACAGCTGCTTCACATTTAACAAACAAAAAGGTCAGCATTTTAATGCTGGAGGGAGTGGAGAATGGTGCTAAACACACTACTGCCAAGCTGAGGAGCCCAAGTCCTGAACAGTAGTGTTTCCATGTCTTTTGCTGGCTCATAACTATTTTCACACGTTACAAACTACTTTGTCAACGCCCTAATAACATATGATATCAAATTATCCTCTTCTTGGATTAGGGACTGCTAAGGCCTGCTTCTTCCTCTGAAAACACAAAAGATGTTGGACACACAAACCAGATGTCCTACTGAATTACATTACTCTGAAAGCCTTTGAAATTAAAATGAGATTTCATCTCCATGAAAACAAATACAGTTTTCTGATTTGTGACAATTCCATATTTTGCTGTGAGGCAGACAGCTTGTTTTTGCTATGGTGAGTTTCACTGTTGCATATTGATGCTGCACAAATGGAAAGTCTGAATTTCCTGATTTTGGGGTCCGGGGGAATTAAAGAAAACACCAACAAGTAGTCAGATTTCCCAGTTGGGATGTAGTATATTAGACCAAATAGTGGTCGAGCATAAATATCTATTGCTTTTTTTGTCTCAAGTGAACTGCATATGCTGCAAATAAATAATAAAGAAGGAGGGAGGGTGCGTAACGACACTGAGCTGGGCCTGTGACATAACAGGCGTCAACAAACGAAGTGACAGTTGAAGTTTTTTAGATGATAGTCACTTCAGCCACCCAAATATATGCACTCAAGCACAGAAAAAAAGGCTCTCTCTTTTTTTTAAATCATACTGCATCCCATTTAAATGTTAGGCTACAGTGATTATCAATTAGAGCATTAAGATGCAGACTCCGTTTACCTTGTCTGGCTTCCATGTGCACTCAGATCCACACACAGCACACCCCATCTGTCTCTCTCCCACTCCAATAATAGAAATCCACTGAATTCTGCTTATCATCATATATACCTGTACATACGTGCAGCTTATCACACCAGCACACTCAGTTTCTGTGCTTTCCAATGACATAATGCACAGTGGGACTCATTAAAAACAATAACCACCTCTAACTCACAGCCACACTCCCACAACTGAAACCTCGGTGTGTTAAGACACACAGAAACACACAGTCTGAGAATCTAATAAGAAAAATACACACAGGGAGTAAGCACCGACTCATACACTGGTATAAATTAGGAATCTGGCAGTGATTAAGACCCCATGGAAGCCAGCATCTTCTAGACTTTCTATACAACAGTTTGTTAACTTAATAGCCTGAGAGGGGAAATATAAAGTGTGTGTATTTGAAAGGTAACAAATAAGCATGCTGATAAAAAAAGAAGTAGGCCCTCTCCTGTTTTAGATATACAGAATATGATGCATTTGTGTGTGTGAATCATCACACTTGAGCGCCAGCCGGAAACCTATATTTGCCTCTTACTCATGATAAAGTTTATGCTGTCATATGTTCTGGCTGCTGATCGTAGACCAGTAGGTGTGATGAGTGTAAAATTCACAGCGAGAAGTGGGATATTTTTTTTTCCTCTCTCTTCCCTTTACTCACACTCTACTAAAGCTGTCAAATGAATTTCCAATAAATATTTAATATCTTGTGCTTTGGACATTTGCCACTCTTTTTCACATCACAGTGTCTGAGGCAGGGCTGGAAGAGCAAATCAAGGGTAATGAAAGTACAACCCAGCCAAGTTTGAGTATGAAACAGGGCCATGCCTTCTTCCAGAGGAGGCAAAGCATAAGATCAAATATTTCAATTGTATGCTCCCAAAAGGTTTTTTCTATTAAAGCCATAAGAAATGTGCTGCTCTAGTCTATTAACACATTATTGGATGCAAAATGTTCTACAGTTTTGCCGGTTAGATTAATGGCACTACTCGTGTAGCTCAAGAGGAAAAATGGAGAAAAAAAACAAAGTCTCACAGGAAACATTTTGTCCATTAGGCCTGAGAGATTACGTAACTTTTCCTGTTGGTTCTTCAGATTTCATCCAACCTGCTCCATCAAAGCGCGGACATGACCTGTGGCGGTGACTAAAATCTGGCGATTTGCACACAAATCGGTCGCGAGAAGGATTTACGGAACTTTTGCACAGAGAGCAAATGTTTATATCTGCGATCCAGCCCAAAGCGAGACAGTCTGGAGGATTAAGCACCACGGACAGAGTCTGGGAGGCACGAAAAGCTCGGAAAGGAACGAGGCATAATTAGGAATAAACAAAGTGAATGACAACTGCTTACCAAATTTTCTGTCGGCCAGAGCAGGTGAGAAGCAGAGGCAGACTGCCAATGCAGCGAAGAGGATGGGACAGCACGGTGAATCCATACCGCTCCTGCCTAACCTCCAATCCATCGCACACCTTCGCTAAAACAGCATGTTCAACGTCGGACTCGGGGGTCGGCTGCTCGGAGGATGATGTTATAGCAGCATGTTGGAGTTGGGGGGTGGAAGAAAAACGGGACGAAGAGGGGCAGAAATCGCCAAGTAACACAATACAGGCGTTGTTTCAGCACCACAAACAGCAATCAGCTTCACGGAGGAGCCCCTCCTAAGTTTCTGACGTCAAACACACACATGGTGAGGAGGGATGATGCGCAAAGCATGCAACAGAGACGGAGGGACGGCCGAGGACGGCCGAGGAGACAGGAGTCCTGAATGATTGCTGCCCGGGAGGCGTGAAGGCAACACAAAAACCCTGCAAAAGCAAAGGTACTTCACATCGATTGCTATGTCTTGGGAGGACGCCTGGAAAACAAATGCTCGACGCCCTGCTGAACACAAACCACATGGTATCAGTAGGATTTCTGTATTTACTTTTGACAGCACAGGAAATCCAAAGATACCAAAAACACCAAGCCACATGTTTTACATAAGCAAGGACGTGCAGAAACCCTGCTCAGTCAGAAACCCACAAAAGTATCAGAATAGCCTACAAACATACAGTTTGTTTGCCTGATGTCAAACAGGGTGAAGCTTGTAGAAGGGCCATTTTTTATAGCTAAAACTTACAATCATATTCACAGGTTGTTAATACTGTTGATGGAGGCAACATTTTACTATTGTGGCAGGTGAATTCCCCATTAAATTAAATTTGAGTGTTTTAGTATGATCTGTCCTGCACAACACCCCACTTATGCAGCAGTAACACAGTATCTCAGCCAGGAGAGGGGAAAAGGGTAGTTTAGAGGGTATCTATAAAGAACTGAAAGAGAACCTAAGAAGTGAAAATGTTGCAGATTCATCCTGTAGTCACGGGGCTTATATTATTTGTGCAGTCAGTTTCTTTTCTGAGAGGATCATTTGAGCAGAGGTCAAGGTCCAACCCAACCTGATGGTGGAGCATTAAATACTGACTATGATCAGCAGCCCAAAATAATACAGTTTCACTGCCATGTATTATATGAAAAAAATAAATAAATAAATTGGCAAAATAAAAATGAAGTTTTAAGAAGTCAAAATGTAGAAATACAATATATTCCATTAACCGACATGTATGTAATAAAAACTGGCCTCTGAAAACAAGCTAAAATAAAAAAATACACGCCTTGAAATGTAAAAATTCAATAACATAGACCGTAACATAGTGTAAAGAATTTCCTGTTCCCCTGAAAACAGTGTTGGCTGATGCTACTCCCTCCTTTCACTCTATGCAAACTCTGGGATTGGAAGGCATTCCCCTTTGAAAGAATGAAGATCAGTGAGAGGATGATTAATGATTTGTTTGAGCTTTTATTACATGCAAATAAACATAAACAATAAAAGTTTGCTTTGATCGATACAGTTTTGTTTAATTCTGATTAGAAGCAAACTACAGACAAACCAACAGATATATAAACACAGATAGTGACTCATGAAAAAAAATATAATTTTTTAAAAATTTCCTGTAAATATTTTAAAAGATGGCAACGAGAGCTGTAAGGAATGAAAGCTTTAAAAAAAAGAATTACACAAGAAACCGTATTTCTGCCACCTGGAGAAGTCGATCTGTATTTGTTAACATCTCAATGTAAAAAAGCCTGAGGAGACGAGAGTCGAGTGTGGCGCCAAGAAATAAATAAACGAGTAGAGACAGTCTGCAAAAACCCAACAGACACGCAGTCGGCTTCAGGTTTTAATCCAAAATTTGGGAAGCTGAATTATCAGTGGCGTCATCTTTTTTAAACTCTTCTCTGCTTCATACAAAATGAATGACACATAAATTACATCTCATCAGAAAACACATCACAGACCCTTTTTAGAAGAAAATCATAGCTGCAGCATCTCATTCAGAGTCGTCACTGAAGATTCATAAATAACCCTGTGGAGGAAGAGGATTGTAAGGTTAGTCAGCACGGCTCAAGAACCATCTATCCTTCCTCAGACTGTAGAAACAAACTCATCCGACTCACCTCTGGATATCTCCGCTGTCTGCAGATGAGGCTGCATGCTTGTGAAGCTGCTGCTGGACCGACACGGCTGCGCTCTTCAAGCCGGCTTTAGACCGTTCCGCTAACGAGCGACAAATGAGACGCATTTTTATTACCAGAAAACCCCCCAAAAAATGAAGTAAAATGGCTTTTCTGGAGATGAAAGCTCACTGTGTTTGATGACCGCCAGGACGTGCAGGACGGCAGCCAGTTCCATGACACTGCTGATGGCCTCGGAGTCCAAAGATGAGCAGACCTCTGCCAAAAATGACCTAAAGGAATAATACTTAATATAGCTCTAGAATTCTTTGGTTTTGGTGGGAGCAAAAAGAGGATTCGAGTGTATACCTGGTGATAGAGGGGGATTTGAGAATGATAGACAGCAGGATGCTGGACAAGGGAGGCATGTCCTCCACTGTCTGTGGGGTGATCATCTCCTCTGGATGGGTTATCTTTAGAAATACAAGCACAGCAGCTGATAAGACACCATCATTTTAGCTCATCAGTTAGGTGAAAACCCCATAATGACGCTGCTTAAGAATATTATAGGCATATCTGAACAATATCACAATCTTTCCATTGCTTTCTCGACATCTCACACCTTCTGAAGCAAATGTCTCTTCTCCACGATGATGACAGCAAAGACAGTAGAAAAGACTCCACCGAGAGGTGCTCTGTCCCAGGTCTGTGCCACCTGCAGGAAGTCCGTCAGGCCAGGAACAGCTGACTGACACAGCTAAATCAGAGCGGAAAAAGGGACGCTCATCAAACAAGAACCAGCACAAAAACACTAGGAATATAATATTCCTGCAAACTCTCCACCAGTCTGACAATCTGCTTTTTATGAAATAAAAAGGTGCCCCTAATGAATACAAATCTCTTTAAATGATAAAGCAGAAATTAAATACGACAACGTACTTGTATTCCTTCCTCCGGATCCTTTCGAAGGCGGCGAGCCAAGAGCTCTATAATCTTCTGGAAAATGTTGGCCACCACGCCCAGAATGACAGGGGCCGCGTGCTCCCGATTCTCCTGACCCTGGTGTTCATCTTCAGGTACACAGCAGTTTGCCACCTCCTTCAAAATTGGCAGCACCGCAGGGATACACAGGTAGCCTGCCTCTGAAATGACAAAGGAAAACCCCACTTTGTTATTCCTTTTATGTGGTTAAAGCAGAATGATGCAACAGAGTTACGTGAAGTGAAATAAAGGGGATTATAGCATCATTTATCCCCTACTTCTGAATTATCTTTCTATCTCTTTGAAGCACATAAATGGACTTAAAAACACCCACCTGAGAGCAGGACGAGTGAGCACAGATGGAGGATGTGATCTTTGAACGTCTTGTCGCCCAAACCCACGAGTAAAACGTCACAGCAGACTGTCAAGAAGCTCTGAGGAAAATGCATCAGCGAATGAAGAAAGTTTCACACATAAAAAAATTGATAAATAAAAGAAATGCAGTCTTAGGCGCATTCAATCATAGTGTAACATGAATTGCTGCCGGTAGCTACAACCTGTGAGCACTCAAAGATGCGTGGTTAGTTTCAAGATTTGTATGCAGGAGCAACATGATGGAAGAGTGAGATTAATGGCAGAAATGAGAAATGAACCCACGGCAGCACAGCGGGCTGATGAACAGGAGGAGGCGTGTACAGAGCGTGTGTCGCATGGAGCGGAACAAGAAGTGAGTCTAAGCTTACAAAGCAGAACTGAAGGCCCTGCGTGACAACCTAACCATGCGTTTTTGTCCACCTCGGCACAGGCTACGTGCTGGAGTGAAAGTGAGTCGGATGGAAATCTGAGGTGGCAATTTATGAACCAAAGAGGTACGATTCCATCTGCCTGCTGAGAAATCGCGTTGCTTGGTTTGACTTTACAGCCCAGATAAAATATCTGACAAATGCACTCGAACACAAAACGCCGTCCAGCTCATACATGTTTCAAATAGGAAAACTGCAGCTGCACAATTTGGTTTGGTTATAGATATATATATATATCTATATAAATAAATAAAGGCTGTTTTTCCGAAGCTTTGTGTGAAGAAGGAAAAAAAAAAAAGTAGCTGAAGAGTTCACCTCCGTTATCTGTGCGGCCAGAGGCTGCGACTTCTCCAAATCCTCGCCATCATCTCCGATACGTTTAGTCAGAAAGGGCAGCACCCTGTCTGCCACCCACGCTGCCACGTGTTCCAGAGAGAGCAGATAGTCTCGGCCTTCTGTCAGCTAGGAAACAAAAAAAAATACCTCAATTTCTTTTCTGCTTTCACTTAACGTAGGCTGGCTCACAACATACAAGGAGAGGACACTTTTGTTGCTTTAACTGACCGATCGGTTACAAAATATGTGGACAGTCCCTTTAAAGAATCCAGTCCTTAGCTATAGGGAGCAGTTCTGATTAACAAAGATAAAACCACATTGTGCTGTGCCTCATCACACAAAAATACAACTGCCTTAATGCATCGCACACTGCATTATGACGGCATCATGGCTTCGTCGTAGAAGAGTCCGGGTGCCGGACGGACCTGCCTGCGGTCCAGATCTTTCGCCATTTGGAGCTTCATTAAACACCAAATTGAACCAAGAAGACCCAGGACTGTTGAACAGCTAGAATTCTTTATCAGACGAAAACTGGACATTTCTCTCCCAAAGGTCCAGCAACTGGCCTCTGTAGTCGTTTATAGACAGATGAGCCAATACTTTTCATAAAATGCTAAAAAAAAATCCTCACTGTCAACATCTGTTTTCTTTGTTCTATTGGGAATAAAACGTTTTTTTTTTTTTAAATCTGCTCGTTCTGTTTTTATTTGCATTTTATTGTCCCAACCTTTTGGAATTAGGGTTGTAAAACATGGCAGTGCCAGAAAACCACTTTGTCCCCACTGGAGGAGTATCTGTGAACATGACAAGGATTAAGGCGGTGCCAGCTGAACGCAGCGACTTACATCATGTTGCAGATGTGCACCGAGACGGCCGTGACGCATGAAGGCTTTCAGTGCCGTTTCCACGCTGGGACATTCAGGGCCTTCTGTGGAGCTGAGGTGACTGTACAGCACGGACTGCACAGAGAACACACCAAATCATCTGTTAACTCTGTGCATGAAGGTGAGAGTGTTCGAGCAGGGAAGTATGAATGTATGAATGTGTTGAAGCTTCCTAAGAAAGCAGAAAATGGTCTGTTTTATCACCTTCCACTTCCCCAGAACTGTGTGGAGCTGCTTCAGAGGTCTCTGACCGAGAGCCAGCACTTTCTCCCGTGTGGAAGTATGAGAGAAAAGGTATTCCAGGTACGTCAGTGCCAGGTCTGGTTTGGCCTCCACAGTCTCCTGAATACGCACCTTTCTACTGGTGGTTGCGTTGTCCTGAGGTTGGAAAGAAGACACTTTTACAGTCTGTACAATCTGTTTATGTTGACAATTTTCTTCATTTCTTTAAAATCTGACTAAAACTATGTGCTATAATGGTTCTTGTTACGCCAACTGACCCCTTTCTTGGGAAGGGCCTCAGTGAGCCAATCGGTGACAAGTTCGAGGATGTCAGCAGCCTGGCCCCAGCTACAGATGCAGTCCAGCAGCTGGCTGTACTGTGCGGGAGCAGCTCCCGAGTCCATCCTCCTCAGTCTGGACAGGACTCCGCAGCTAGCACAAGGAAACAAGACAAGAAGACACGTAAGACGAGATGAAACCAGTAAAAGAGAGAGCTTAACAGGGATAAGATGGGAACAATGTCAGAGAGAGATTCATTGCTGCTCACCTGAATGTTGGAACTGCAGCTGGGGGCATACATGAGGCCAGTTGTATGAGAGGAACAGTGGATCGCTCATCCTGAAAAACAATCAGCACCTCTTTACAGCAGCGTCAGCTTCTACACAAATATGCAAAATAATACAATGCAGTGCAGCTGATGTACCTCAAAAGCCTGAAAATACTTGGCCATAACGTTTCCAAACTTCGCAGCGGTGTATGTGTGCGCCTCTTCGTTTTGTTTCAGCGCCTTCTCAACGCTTCTCCACAGGATGACCACCACCTCCAGCAAACTGGACACAACAGCCGTGTCTTGCCCCAATGTAACAGGTTCGGCCTGCAACATTTGACTCAGAGTCTCCATCAACGCAAACACACATTTTACACACATCAGCAGCACTTCGCTGCTGGTCTTGTTCGGCCTGAGATTCAGCAGCGGTTTAGACTGACAGCTACAAGAAATTCACTTGTTTTACACATGAAAATATTCAGATTTTTGGAATACTCTTTAGTTTGAGAATGTTTGGGTCTCTTACTGATAACACCGGAGAGCAAATGAAGTCAGGAGGTGATTTATGTGGTCTCTTATCTCAATAACCTTGTAAGACGGACTCATTGTGCATCTGTGACGGCAGCAGCAGCGTGAGGACAGTTTCAGCCTGTGTGCACCTCATAATCGCATCTGACACTGGAGATGGAAAGTATCTGCACATGCATGGATGCTTTTGTGTGGCCTCGTTTTATTGCACACTGATGGTGGCATGTCTGCTTGGGCTTGTGTGCAACGGTCTCATGTTCCTGTTTATTCTTTTATTTCTAAAGCCGAGTCTGTTAAAATAAGTACAGCATCACTGCTCTGTTGAGCGTTTCCCTCTTACCGTGCTGTTCTCCTTGTTGCTGTCATTGATCTCCGCCGCGTCGCAGTCAACCTGGATGCAGCTGTTCAGAGTGCGGCGGATCGCCAACATCAGCTTTACTGGAGGAGAAAAAGCACAAATATGACCACAGAAGCATCGTAAAAGAGAGCTCCAGCGAGCGAACCAATTCCCCGTTTTCATCTGGTCACTCTTGGACCTACTTATGTTAGTTGGCGCCGTATGTCTGTGAGCATACTGGTAGAACTTCCTGGCAGCCATGGGGTTCATCTGGATGAGGGTGACGCAGCGGCAGCACCACTCCCTCTCCAACTCATTGACAGGGAAGAAAGACTTGAAGAGCAGATCAACAATACGCCTGGAGACTGAGTGCGAATCTACAGCCAGGCGGGCCAGCAGGTGGTCCATTTTGCATATGTCCCAGAACTGGAGATCATTAGAAAAGAAACGAGGATTAAAAAGCATTACATCACCAGCATTATGGGGCATTTTCTTCATACACCTGAAGCAGTACCTTGGCAGCACGGACTGCTTTAATCTTGATCAGCATGTCAAGAAAAGCTGTGCGGACTTTTTCTGATGTGTCATGGAGGCTGTACTTGAGGGAGGGCAGGAGTTTTTCCAGCAGCGGGTGGCTGAGAGGGTTGTCCAGAACAATAGTCAGACACTGGAGGGGGCGAAAAAAGAAAAAAAAATGATACAAACCACAAATTATCACACATCCGGTCCACGGTGACCGCAATCCTCACAGCTTACAGTGACAAAGCAAGAAATCTCAAATACTGGTCCCACGGGGGATTTATTAGTCAAGTCAACGAGGTTCTTGCTTTATGGGCTTTATTCCTCCCTTTTTTGGGTGCAACTAAACTTCTGATTAAAGGCTAAGTTCCACATAAGATAATTAGATATTTATGATAAAAAGAAATTAGACAGATAGATCCTTACATTTATGTGATGACACACAAGGGAATACACAGCTTTGTCTGCACTCTTTTTATGGTGCCTGATTAGATTAAATTAGCCTAAAAGATTAGCCTAAAAGACCAGTAAAAGGTACATGTTCTCACCAAAAAGCAGAGTTATAGATTTTCATGATTTCTGAAAAAGTTTAAAGAGTTTTTTTAAACCCCTAAACTTCCATCCATCCATCCATTATCTACCGCTTCTCTGGGGGTCCATTCGTCCCTCATTCGATACCTGAACTCCTCCACTTGGGGAAGGATCTCATTCCCGACCCGGAGTGAGCATTCCACCCTTTTCCAGCTGAGGACTCCCTAAACTTTGCAAACTTTTCTGACCTTTTGTGCAAGCGGCTTCAAGTTGAGAAATAATTCCCTCCATGGTTCTAGCATTTAGGATTTTCCACCCGAAGCATCCATTTGAGCTGGCGAACTGCTTGCCTCAACTCGAACTGTCATTTCCAAGGCAACACGCATCGAGGACAGGGAAACTTTTTTCTTTTTTTACCTTAAAAACCGAGCAGCGGACGTCGGGGGAGCTGATGTCAGCTGCAAGCTCCAACACCAGCTTCTTCAGGAAGTCTGTGATGATAGTCGGGGGAAGGAGCTCCCAGCACTTCGCCAGGATTTTACAGACGCCCAAAGCAGCAATGGAGCGCACGGTAGGGTGAGGGTCATCCAGGAGGCCCTGGAGAGTACAGAGGGTGGTTTTAGTTTTAGATTATTGGGCATGACTACAGCTCCCACATGATCCATAAACTCAGTGTTACATTGATGAAAAAAAAAAGAGTTCTTACCATTGCTGTGTCCAGCTGCTTTTGAATGTTCATGTCTGTATTCTCATTGTTTTGATCTGGATCGTGGACTGGGAAGGCCTCAGTGAAAAGCAAAGTGGCATTTGCACGCACCTCAAAGTTAGGAACCTGAAAAAAAACAAACAAACCACAAAACAGAGGTGCATAAGGCAACAGTAAGATAGTAAACCACCAGCAGGAATGAAGTGACTGTGTGTGCGTACGCTGAGAGCCTTCCAGAGTATCGGCCTGTAGAGTCTATAGAGCATCTTGTCCACGCTGTGACAGCCTTTCCTTGAGTGGAAGTAGCTCAGAATCTGCACACGAGAGCAAGGAGGTCAGAGAGTCAATGCCCACCGTTTAAAACTCGTTTAAAAAAGATATTCAAAGCGACGTCTACAGATCGCAGGCCACCTGTCGGACTTTGGCGTGGACGGGTGACGTCCTGTGAAGGAAGATTGCATTCTGCATAAAGTCCTGAATGCATGAGCTCTCAATCTTCTCCAAGAAGTCTCCACTAGCCTTCTTCCATGCTCTGAAGTAGAGCTCCGTAATGTGAGTCGTCATGCTCCTGAACAAAGCGGTTTGGAAATAATTAACATGAATAGAGAACTGAGCAGTGTAATTGAAAATAAGGCACGCCTCTTACTTGCTATAAAACCCCAGCTGGTTTTTGATGGTGCCATGAATAGCCCAAATGAAATCGACGTGCCAGCTGAAAAGAAACACCAAGAATCGCTTCCCCTGCAACAACGCATCACATCGTCAGACTGACAGCTCAAGGACAAAGGCACATCTCTAATATTAATAAGAGTAAATCATACAAACAGCAGCTAAAGATCCTTCTACTCACGTCATCATTTCTAATGTAAGTAGGACGGTGAAAGCACTGAAGCAGCAAGTCGATTATCTGCTTGTTGTCCTCTGATGTGAAGTCCAGACCCAAAAGCACCTCGTGGAGACTCCACACTCTCTGAATCTCAGCACCCTGACAAAAGGCCACGGATGAGAAAGTTAAATTGACAAATATATTCGGGTTTAAAGAGATTTTAATCGGGTTAGCAGTTATCTACAGACAGTTGTGACTATTGCTTTACTCTGGCTTAGAAAACACCCCCCTCCTTTTGCAAAAACATTGAACTGGCTGACAGGCAACTGAGAGGATACACTAACTGGTTTTTTCAAGACGAAGCTCTTCTGCAGGGAGGCGATGAAAGCCGTGCGACCAAACTTTTCCTTCTCCTGCAGGCTCCTCTTCCACCAGGCCTCGTACAGCAGCTGTATGTGGAGCTGCAGAGGCGCCTCTGACACAGGAAGTGACACAAGGACTTCTGCGGGAAGGAGACGAAAAAAAATCATTCTAAATCAGCTCAGAGATAGTCAAGTTGGGATGATGGAGCAGCATTAGAAATACTATTTTATTTGAGGAACACTGTAGGTAATTCCCTCATAGTTAGCATTTCCTCTTCAACAAATGACTGATGATTTGATTCCACTTCTGTACTTTTTCTTAGGACAGGAATGTGCGATGGACCGCTGAGTAATTATGAAAGATTTCTGACGTTACCATTAATCTTTTAATATTCCTTAAATCATATAGAAGCCCAACATTCCTGCAAGAGCAAGCTTTTTGTAAATATGTGCACTCACACATGTTCTGTGGGCACTCACCGTGAAGCCTGTGTGCAATATCCAAAAGGCCAGCGTAGGTGTCGCCGTCTTGTAAAACCTTTAGGGACACTGTAGCCACGAGTGTCACGCCGTCCACAACAGCCGTGGCATGTTTCTGTGGGGGAGGATTTTTGGGTAGATGCTCACAAAAATGCAAGCAGAAGACACAAGCAAAACTGAAAGGGATTTAAAACAATAAAAATAAAAAGATGCAGCGGCTTTGTATGCACCTCATCCAGAAATCATTCAATCAAACACGGTAGCCTTGAAGTGTACATATTTTGAATCTTTCTCAAAGTCCAATTCAAGCACCTTTCATGCATTTTTAAGGTGAATTTTCTGTTCCTCAACGTGATGATAAATCACATATACTAAGCTAAGTAGTTTAAAAATTCAAGCACTTTCCAAATCTTGAAAACATCATGTTAGAGAATTCGAGCACTTTCAAAGATCGGTTGAACGCAAACTGACTGGTAAACTCACAGGGTCAGCAGCCGCCTCCTGTTGCATGTCCTCCTCCCAGCGGTCTGGAGGCAAATCCAGCAGGATGTCCCGAAGGAGCAACTCCAGCCTCCCCCACAGAGCCTCTCTTTGGTTTCTGGGCATCTCCTGCACCACCTCTTCCACATCGAATGGATCAGCTTTGTCCTTCTGCTCAGCAGTACAGACAAAAGCACAGATTCAATGCGAGAGCTGCAGAGTTTTCTTCCTTTTCAAGTCAGACAAAACAATTGTCATGCAGGGCCCCGAACACACCTTTAAACCAGGTAGTTCTTCTAAATGGTCCTTTAAACTCAAAGATACAACAAATCTTTCTGACTGCATATACGATACATTTAAAATAAAATAAAAATCCACTCTTGAACTAATATTGAAAAACTGGCTCAGGCATTTGTTGCGTCAAGGGATAAATATTGTCACTATGTCCAAATTTCTCTGAGAAACACCTGAATGCACAGACAGGAGCTGGGGTTAATGGTTTTTCAACCATATTAGTTTCTCCTCATTATCTCAACTGGCAAAACTCCAGATAAGATTTTAAAATCCCTCATCTTACATAAAAGCATTTTATGTCCAAGCTGCATCATAACCTAAAGATCCCAAAGTAGCATTTTATCTCAATAAAGCACTTTGCTCTCAGGTTGGAGGGTTAGAAGTGGCAAATAACTTCAGCTATCAGGCTCCTCTGTTGAAATCGAGGTGGCAAACACACTCTCTACTTTAAAGATTAGCCTTTAAATTTTCCTTTTTTGTTAGCTTATTGTTGGAGCGTTTACTCCTTACTGAAAATTGCTCAGTGCTCGCTCAAGGACACTTAGAAGAGTCTTTATTTCTAGACCTCACTGTGCAAAGGGCGATTTGATGCTTTAAAAAAATGCAATTTAGCATAACTGAGATAGCTCTTTAAATTTTGGACTCAAAGCTGCACTTTAATTTCTATTAGCATGTAACTGGCTCATTTCAAACCAACCCATCAGATCTAACACAACAAATGCTGAAAAAGCATCCAAACAGACACACATTAGCCCACGATTACATTTGCTTTTATTTTCTATAACACAATAACCTACTTCAGGCCCATAAATTCTGTGTACAGCTCTGTTACTTTATAAAGACCTTCTGATGTAATAAAAGGCAAGCTTTCCGGCACTAATTACAATTGACAGTTTTACCGTTATAAGTTTTATGCTCATGACTAACTCAGTCAAACACAACAGCCCTACAATGTTCGTGTTTTCGTACATGAAGTTAGTTACTTACATGAAGCTGAATAAAGCGAAGGAAATCATCCACTTTTTCCTTACATGCGGCCTCTAAAAACGCCTCTCGCTTGGACATGATTCCTGGTCCACAAGTGATATGAAGCGACCTGGAAATGTCAAGAAAACCTACGATGGAGCATCCAGTACCGTTAGCTACTATAAAGCTAGCAGGGTAATAACAGTTCCAAGACCAAAACAGATATGGCTGTCCGTTTGGTCGTTAGCGTTAAAAGTGATATTTGCCAACACAATTCTGACTCTCACAGCCACATAGCATCATCTTAACAATTAAAGCCATGAAAGTACTACATATGCACACATTTTCTTCGTTAGTTACCTTGTTATTGGCGATTTCGGGAGACAACAACAGTGAACTGACAGTCAACCATAACAGTAGTGAACCCGCGCAAATTTGGATTCTTAGCGTCATGACGTCATACGTTTTTCTCGTCTATGCAAACGTGTATTTGTAATTCACTCTTCAACCACTTGATGGCGACAAATCACCAAAAATGCAACGTGTCTGACAAAGACTGCACTACTAGAGCTACAAGTCTTAACATGGCGTTTTAGCTGGGCACGTGATTTAATCTATTCTGTAGAAAGTCTCGTTTATTGATTTGATCCAAACATCCAGAGAAAGTATGATGCAAGGTCAAATATATATGATGAAATAATCTCCTATTTATTGGTATCATTTCCAAAGGGGAAAAATAATCATTCAAATCAGACAGAATTTCACAAGAGAAACAATTTATTCATCAAAATCCATCAGGCATCATATCATTTTAAGTAATAACTTTAAGAAGGCAAAATATTACATTGTGGGTTTTTAAGGCACAGGATATATAACAAGAAATTTATCTCAAAAGTTCCAACAAACAGTTATAACTGCATTGCAAAAACATATACAAGCATAGACATTGATGCATCATCCTTATCAAAACAGATTTATGCAGCCTGCTCACAAAATTCAATCATTATTTACTCTGTTAATACTTTTTAAATTCCCTTGAACAACCTTTGGCTCGAGAACAATCAAACCCTATTCAAGTGGCCTTTATATTGTTTGTAATGTACAGCACTTGTTCATAGCCCTAAAATGCCCCTTCTCCAAAATCTGAGACCATCAGAATCCAACCAATATTGCACAAATCTCCTCAAATATACAGAGCAGACAATTCATAACTTGCATATGTGCATTCCGTGTTTTTAATCAAGCATAAAGAAGAAGAATAGATAAACAAACAAATAACACTGCATGACATAAAACAAAACAAAACACATTTGTTATTCTATCTGTTCCTTTGGTTTTAGATCTCTTTTTCACGCACAACAAAACAGAAATTTTGTCACATTTTGCTAAACTGGGCAGAAATTAAAAAGAATTTGGACAGATTTCAACAAAATTTCCTTTAAGGAAAAAATAATGCCATTAAAACCCCTGCAAATCCTCGTAACCATAAATACTAGCATCTCGATATTTACATAAAACACTGAAAAACAGAGACAAGGCAGTTAGTGTGTTTCATTACAATATCCTACAATGTCTCCCAATCATGACCGTGAAATAAAACAGGAAATGACTGAAAAAAGGTCTTACATGCTAAAATGATTCCTTTTCTAGTTTATATGAAAAACAAACGTGAATGCAGCAGCATGATGTGTCTGCAGATGAACAGAATCCCTTTTGTACAGCAGAGAGGTGGTTTCACAATGTGAGGAGGGTATCTCGACTACTTCTTAAGCCTTGAGACGACAAACCATCTTCACTTAAGTCATACCTGCAGTACGAAATGGGAACATGACGTTAACAAGCTAAAAACAACTAATTTGAGCACTATAGATCATTAAATAACGCACAGGAAGAAGATAAAATGAATATTTACCATTGTGTGCATCCTTTTGATATATCATCCCAGCTTAAATCTACCAGCACCTGCAGTTTTGAACAAAGAGAGAAATATGTATTTCTTTTATGACGGTACTGAGCTGCAAAGCATAACGAATAACAAGGAAACCCAACGTTTCAGGATATATACGCAGACACGGAAGGCAACGCTTCCAAAACAAACGTCAAAAAGTCTGACATTTACAAAACAAAATGGTGTTAAAATACTGCTTTTAATAACAGTGGCAGAATATGAAAACCGGCAGCAGTTACCTTTCCCAGAAGGCCTTTGTGTTTGGACAGGATGCTCCCTCCGTTCTTCACTGCTACATCCAAAGTTCTCCTGTGGAGCTCCACCATAGATACACTAAACTCAAACCTACAAACACAAATATAAACATTTTACAAAAGCTAACTAACATGCCATCGGCTTTGTCTCCTCCACATAGGAGAAGAGATTTATCCTGCAAACAAAAACAGGAACCTGAGGGGGATTAATCCATGAAGGCCACATGCATTCATAGTTTCCATGCAGGAACATCAACCAATAACCCACTTTACAATGGTCCTGGTTAAGGTTTAAAGTTACAGCATCGAAAACTCATTTAGCATCTCATCGTTTTGAAATGATAATGGATGTAGAAGAGGAGCACTGCTCAGAGGGTTATGAAGAGGAAGAAAGCAGACAATCTTTGAGGGTAAACATTTATGTAATGGAGGATCGTACTCATCATGTAGTGTAAGTACAGGCAGAGGTGCATCAAGAATGCAAAGACGTGACGAGGAGAATCTAATTGGGATGGACGAAGACAGAAAACAAAAAAAGACATTTGCATAACTTTTCCCAGATGGAAATCACAGATGCGACGCAGCAGCTGTTTGTTTCGTCCTTTTCAGGAAGGTTTGGCTTCCAATACAGATGGAATTTGTTGCTAGACAGAGAGTGGACAGCACTGGAGATGTTTGCTTTCTCCAGCTTGATGTCAGTAATTGTTGACAGACTGCTCCTTTCATTTGAAAGTAGACCGATGGAAGAATTGTTGCAATACCACCGAACATCACAAATCATCAAAACTGACAGTGAAAAGCAGCTTTAAAGGTCTCTTAAAACACACCCAGACATCAAATGAATATGACGATACAACTGCAAACAGGCTGAAACATTTGCCAGACAACTGGACACATGAAGTTCAAAAAGACCCGATAATGAGTCACTTTAAACAGGAAGTAAGAGTCTAAACCCACGTTTGATCATAGACAGGATTTAGAGTCCTCTTCATCGAGCTCGTCTTCCTCCTCCCCGTCCGGCTTTTGTCAGGCAGCAGATAGAGGCGTACGAAGGGATCTGACCCGTCTTTGGTGAAAGCTATCAAGTTACTGAGGACACACATGACAAAACTCTTTTCACAAGTCCTTTAAACCGTTTTCAATTTAAAATTCAGTGTATCATTGCAATCTGGACCTCACCGGCAGGCGTGCACCACCACAATGAGTTTGTTCCTCTGGGAGCTGTGTCGAACAGTCAGCTTGACTTCACCCAGGGGGTACTGACTGGGGGCCGAGCCACTATGAACACACACAAGTCAGTCAGTATCACTTCCAGATGCTGAAGCACACATACACATACAATTATAGCAGATGGATTGCTTGACCTGTCGACTGATCAAATATATATAAGGATGGACTCTTAAAATCAAGATGACATTTTAACAGGCAGTTGCAGGACTTGAATGAGGTAGTATATCATATCTGGCATTTACTTCTGCAGCTGACGAAGCCTTTGCTGGAGCTCCAAGGTGGCAGTGGGCAGAGAGATATCCGAGGCCAGGCTGGGGGTGGACTCCTTGTGAGACAGGTGTTTCTGGGAGCTCGACATGCAGGTGCTCAGGTTGGAGTTGCTGCGGAGAGGGCTGGCAGAGTACGGCTCGCCGTCGTGGTGCTGCAGGGTGAGCGTTGAGGCGTGTGTAGGCTGCGGCGGCGTGGGTGGAAGCAGCAGGGAATCAGAGACGGACAGTCTCAGGGAGGGGACTGCGGCTGGCTGCGGTAAACTGGACTTCCTGACTTGGACAAACGATGGCAGGTCTGAGGATACCTGCTTCTCCAGAGACAGAACCTACAGACACATAGGAGGACAGTACCAGGTGTAAACTGCTGTGATAGATTTTTCCTCAGTTAATTACAATGGAGCAGTGAGGCATACCATCCATCTATATAGATCAGTGTTTCTCAATTCCGGTCCTCATGACCCACTGCCCTGCATGTTTTCGATGTTTCCCTCCTCCACCACACCTGATTCAAATGAATGGCTGCTTATCAGGCCACTGCAGAACTTGATGACGAGCTGATCATTTGAATCAGGTGTGGTGGAGGAGGGAAACATCGAAAACATGCAGGGCAGTGGGTCATGAGGACCGGAATTGAGAAACACTGATATAGATACATATATATACTGTAAATATATCAAGTTAAAGTTTGGGGGATTTTCATATGACATCGGTGGCATAAATAAATCAGACAAACTGCTCTAATTAGATTATTTTATCATTATAGCTGATGGCTGTTTTTACCACAAACCCGTCTACACTGTCTTAAGTATTTCTTGCTACAGTTGTCACAAAAATGTCTTTGTGCTTGATAAGTTGTTTTCCTTTTACATTATATTTTCATTACATTTGTTGGTACATTCGCTTTGGTCCAACAGGGGAATGCTATTCCAGAAAAAGTCAATAATTTGTTGTGGCTACATTAATCTTTTTTATTTAATCAGTTGTGATTCGGTACAAGATAATACAATTAGTGTCTGCATCATGAATGTCAGAGCCGTTTACTATCTAATGTTTTCAGGCATTAACCGACAAAATATTGCCATTAGTTATGTCCAGTGGCAGAGCACATTTGGCCAAACTGCTTTCACAGAGAGCAACTGTCCAATCATCGCAATAAGTAACGGATTGCTTGCAGCAGATTCTTCTTTTTCCTGTCCATTGGACACCTCTCTGGGCTGTGGATCACCGCTTTAAAGCCTTTTTAGCTGCTCGCAACAAGTGAAGGGTGCATTTAGCTTAAAACCTGACAAAACTATGCAAAAACCACATTTAAGCATCAAAATGATTTAAAGTGGTGAATCTGCCGTTGCTGTAAGCTGTACATAAGCAATCGGTGAGGGGCCCGGTGAGAGCATGAAATTAATAAGCAAGTTAAGGTGTTGTTAAGGCTTGCTCTGAGACATTATTAATCCAGACACGTCGTATCACTCAATAACTTTCTCACAGGTCATTTGGTGCAATCTGAAGATTTTGGACCTCTTTTCTGGTTGCAATGAATAATTTCTGCATCACTAATGCCCCCCCTAAGCAGGGATTCGCTCCATATATACCCTCAGGGCCATCTTCAGTTTGATGGTGGAGCTGGGCCCCGAGTTCTTGAGAGGAAAGCACTGAGTCAGTGTCATGTCCTCTTCAGACAGCAGGCCACTCAAAGGCACTGTCAAGTTACCCAGGGTGCATTTGTGCTTGTCATCTTTTATCTGTACAAGAAAAAGCAGAGGAAAGAAATCAAGTTTTGGACAAGTCAGGTTCAGGTTCTAATAAACAGATGTTATCAGTAACACAGTTACACAGTTAAACAGTTACCTCCACCTCGAGCTCCTGCCTCCTGGGATTATGGACGAGGAATGAGAAACAGTCCTCCCACAGAGGCTCCTTGGTCTTGTACCGGATCTTTATGGGCACAGAGGTGATCATTTATTAGAGGTTCATACAAATCTGTTCTTCTAACAGAATGTGTCGGTGGTGCCTTTACATCTTGTGGTATTTTTCATTTGGAGGTAAAATATCAATAACAAGGCATTAAAACTATAAACCCGAGACTATCTGCCAAAAAAAGAAAGAAAGCCTAAATATCGTCTCTATTTCTACATACATTACATGCTTTTCCTTTGATTAAGAAACATTGATTCAATTTAGAGAGATTTATGAGGTTTTTTATTGTCACTCGTTTAAAAAAGGGATATTAACTGAAACAATGAGGATTTGAGTGGCAGCTTTGGGGGTTCTTGAACTCCACATCAGAAAGACCACTATGTAAACAGAAAGAAACTATGTAAACAAATGAGACAGCAGCAGGACTAAATATAGCCTTCTGTAGGCAAGGTGACAAATTTTTCTTTCTTTTTTCCGGTCAAGCCTTTGCCTCTGTAAGTTGCCAAGTCATTTATGTGACATCAGTCCAAATGAACATGCGTTCAAAGAACAGGCGGACAGGAAAAAGGTCACGAGTAAAAAAATCCAGTTCATCACCAACCACAGAGCTTAAAATTCAATTTTTAATGCTGACAATGGCAGATGGCGACAAACAATTTGAGTGAAAAGCAAACCATTGTTCAATTCTACGTAAATTTAGCAACTTCCGTGTCACAATTTGTTGCCATCTGCAGAGAGAAAAAGCTTTCAAGCCTACGACTGACTTAAAGCTTCTGGGCACTGTAATAAACCTACACATTAACCTGAGTCTCTCAGATGGTGCTGGAACATGAATATTGTATGACACTGTGACAGCAGACAAAATAATACAATAAAAAAATGGAACTTTGTAAATTGTTGTGCACTGATCAATCTGATATGGACATAAAAGTTCAGTTCGTTCATGTTTCCATTCGCTAACAAAACAAATCCGAACGGATCTTTTTAAAAGCAGCAAAACAGAAATGTAATTCAGACACGATTCCACTGACTACATTGCCAGTGGTTATAATTAAGTAAAGGAAGTAGCTGTACAAACTGGACACAGTTGTACGAACTGTGGTGGACATCCACAAGAGGAAAATGGAGAAAACTCTTCGTTGGGAATTACTTTAATCTCTGAAAATATGTTGGATATTTCACCATATCTGGAAAAACACTGGAGCGTGATGCTAGTTTGTTTGTTTGCTCACAGTTGGTGAGTCACATTTTAATCTTTGCAGGTTGGATGCAATCCACTTTTATACACAAAACTGACATCAAGAACCAGCAGCGATGCCAGGAGCCCTGCTGTACCTCCCCATGTCACTTGCATTTGGGATAAAATGATCTATTTATTTTTATTCATATTTATCTTTTTTGACAGGGACAATGCACATTTACAAACATAACTAAATGAGCCCCTGTAGCCTACACTCTAACAAGAGATGACCTCCAACTGCCAACTACGACATATAACCTACAGCTACACAAGAGACATAACACTGCAGCGTAGAACGACGCCGATGACGTTTACACACCATAAAGAGATTAACAAAGCACTAAAAAGGAGACAGATGTTCACTAACGCTCCAGATGTTCCTGAGAGCCGATAGTCAGCCTGATGTATATCAAGTCTTCTTGAGAGGATGTTTTTTCATTTTTAAGATTTCCATTCACCTTCACTTATCCACAACTTCAAAATGTAAATAAAAAACTGCTTTTTTTTTTACCAGCTTAAAGAAATTTCTTCTGTAAAGTCGTGCCTATCAACAGGGAGAATCTATAGGGAATCAAAAACCACAATGAAAACCCAGCTACTGTTTCACCGCTTCAATTCAAGGCAGTTCACAGCTTCTCTACCTCTCCTGCAAAAGAGTTACATTATGGTGCATTTGTTACATTACTCCCCGCAGTAAAATGTCAAAATTAACAATATGCTTATGTTTAAGCTGTTCCTCTTTCCAGAGAAGTTCCCTTTTGAATGCTAGACGGATATTTCCCACTCGATATTGCACTTTATGCAGATGAAGTGTGTTTTTATTGCGTGTTGTAAGTCTTTATTTTGCAATGCCTCTCTTTTACTGTCGGGGAGGTGTATTCTGTAACAGGAAGCCCGATGGAGATTAAGTTGTGTTGGCTAGATTTCAGTACCTTATTGAGCACTATAAAATTGCTACAAAACTGCTGTATCCAGTGTTTGACTGCTCAGATGCCTTTAATCACTCATAACAGAAGTGAAAACATTACACAATACTGAAAGTAAAACATTTTTCTTCACTGACAGAATCAAACCTCAGAGGACAAATCAATACAATATTTCAGGACTGTAAAGACAGCACAAGTTCTGTCAGTGTAATAATACTGTTTCTTACAAACTCACCTTACTCTCAAGTGTCTTGTGTCCAACTGTGAACTGGACATAAGGGCTGGGTTCACTGCTGCTCTTCTTGGCCGACTATTAGACAATCAGAGAGGGATGTGTCAGCTGGTTGTCCACACCGAGACACACAATTCCCTAATGAGCTGTGCAATCACACTCCGAGCTTGTGGCGACTTTGTCAAGCACATAACGTTGAAAGAGTCGAGTAGTTCAAAACAGGAGGGACGATTCCCATATGCTTAGATGAGCAGGGCTGCGGGCAGAGAGGCTACCAAGGAGACTGCCAGGCTCTGTCTCCTCTGCAGGCTAAATTTAGCAATGCTGACTTCTGACAGCTAAGAATTACTCAGTATTCCTAACAGAGAATACCCTAAACATCTACCGGCCAGGTCTTCCTCTTGATCTCTCTCTTTCCCAGGAGGGTTTAGCTTATATATGAAATCTATTTCTCACCAGCATGAGAATTAAGCATCATGGTGCAGACTAGTTTTAAATATCTTTTAATATGCAACATCTCCAACTGAGAAAGGCACGTGGCACTAAATAGGGGCACATGGTTTAGTACAAGTAATGTATGTATGAGGTTTTTTAATTGCTTGCATTGTATATGTCCTACTGCTGCAGCTTCTTAAGTTGAGGAGACTGATCTCCTCAAACTGTAAATATTAGTATGAGAGATTCACTTAGTATCAACTAAACGAAAGAACACAAAGGAAAGAGGTGATATTTGGTATCATAATTGTAACTGTATGTTTGGCTTCTTAGTTTTAATAGTACGTTTCTGTTCTCACTAAAGGAGGAAGCAGATTTTAGTGTCTAAAGAGAGATCTGCAAAGAGATAAGAGAGATATCAGACAAATGTCTGGACTTATTTAGGCTATTATACACGTAGACTACAATTAAAAGTAAAAAAAACCAGTGATGACTATGTTAATAAATGTGTAGTTAAATCACTTTGTACAAATGTCTATACTTTAATAAAGACTTTTATAGTTATGGGGAAGGTTAAGTTTAATAAGACACATGGGCAAATTTTGAAAGTAGGCATCCATAGGGAGTCCTGATAGACTCAATGAGGTGTAAATATAAAATACATATTGCTAGGTGATTTACAGACTGCTTTGTGCACCCATATGAAAATGTTGCTTATTATGTGTAATCAGTGTAAGTGTAATCAGATTATTCAGAAAAGTTGAGACATTTCCCATTTTTGCTGGTGGTCTTTTCCTTTCCTTTCTAATTTCGGTGCACCTTTTATAAGACACTTTAAGAGTGTCAAGAGATAGTAACAAAGTGTTCATAATCTCTAACGATGGAGGAGGAAGAGGCTCAGAGTGTCAACCTGAGCATGACAAAGACAGGCGTTACTGCTGGTTGGGGACCAAAGCACCTGTATTCCTGCTGCCGTGTAGCACAAGATAAAACTGATATAGAACAAACTGTCACACACACATACTGTGGAGATGAGGGGGGGCCATTGTATGTAACGATTTAAGACTTGAAACTTCTTGGAAATAAAGAAACACCTCATGGTAGCTGATTTATAGGTGGAAACTGAAACTATGTTTTGTTGCAACGCATCATGTCAGCTGCTGCGGTGGCTGCTAAACATGGCAATCATAGTTTAACCTGCACTGTCCGAACATGTGGGGAAAACCTATGCTTTTTGTTTGTGTGGGAAAGAAGAAATGCTAGTCTGACGGGCCAGGCATCTTTGTCATGACTTCCTGATCATAAATTCCATCATGATCAGATTCGTGTTTAGCAAACACACTTGCCCACATTCTGCTCCCAAAGCCATGTCGTTCTGCAGGTTTGTGCTGAAAATCCATTTGCTCAAATCTGCAGCAAATCCAAATCGTGCATTTGGTTAACAGGCAGACAAATAACTCTGTTAGTGTGAGAGCAGAGGCGACTTCTTTTTCTTGTTAAACAACATTTTTGAGTGCAAAATTTGACTTCTGCATGCAGGATCATGAGTTGAGAAATGTGAAAATGATGTGTCATTCAGGAGAGAGGAGCACAACCACGGTGTAACACATCTTCATGCACAGTTTCAATTTCCTTATGCGATAATCGTCACAATTACTTGACACTGGATGGTGCACTTGAGAGCCAGCACAGGGGAGACACAAGGTGTGATCTGTTCATGCAGACCATTTTTCCCACATTACCTTCAGCGCCTTAAAGACTGAGACTTGCTTCAACCCATCATAGGTGAAATCTGACAGGTTGCTCTTTAAGCCACAAGGGGAGAAAATCACACCCGCAGTTAGTTTGAATGAGCTGGCATTGTTAAGAGTCATGAGAAAAAACCCAGAGAACTACAAAGAAACTTGTACTGAAAAGTGATATGTATGCATCTTGGTAAATAAATAAGATCGGCAGTGTTGGGGCTGACACTGTTGACACTGCAGGGGAGCTAACAATGAAAACAGTAATGAAAGTATTCCTTGCAAGAAATACCTGGAGGAGATTGTTTAAGACACCATATGACTTTTTTAACAAGCTGAACAGTTCCACACTGATACTGACAGATAGTTAAAAACTCTGCCAGTGAGCCCTTTGTAGCATAAATATACTTCAGCCTTGAACTAAGCACTTCGTGTGCCAGAATACAAATCTGACTAAGAAGCAGATAGGACCTGCTTGCCTGGCTGCGTTGCGTCATGTTAATGGTTATTGGACATTTCAAGAAAAGCATGCTGCTGGTACATGCTTTAAAAGAAAACCTTTGAAGACTCTCACTGTTACTGGTAAACCCACACACCTCTAATGCTAACACTATGAAGATGCAGAAGCTCTGGAAGACTCACAAATATTGTTCTATACTCAGATGTATTGCTCTCACAAAAGACTAGGCCAGATGCTCTCCTCTCACTCAAGTTTCCACAGCCTAAGCTGCCTGTGAAGACACTCTTGGGTGAAAAGGAAAGAGAATACAGAGGAAACAGGTTTTATGAGAATTAAGATAACTAAATCTGTTAAAGTTTGTGTGCAGAGGACACTTAAATAAAGTTAAAAATGTACAAGGCTTCTTTTTTGAGGCTTCATAAGTTTGGCCAACCTAATCGAAGAAAAGCAGCAAACATTTTGCTGTAAGCCCTTAGGAGTAAACTTTGCACATCCTTAATACAGTTTTATGGCGTAGAATGGATAATATAATCACAAAAAAAGACCAAATCAAGGCTTTCACTCTAAAATATAATTCATTTGAGAGAGATTTAAAATAACAGTAAGCCTCAAATGTAAAGTGCTTTGAAAAAGCCTCTGAAGTTTAAGAGAATACATTTTCCATCTGATACTGTTGCTAGGCTGATCTTAAAAATCAGAGTGCACATAAACCAGATTTCTAAGAACATGGAGAGTAAACAGAGAAAGTCACAAAGAATAAACACAGTGGTTAAGTCACAGGAACATGAGGCACTGGTAATCAGTGACCAATAAGCCTTGTTCAAACACGTTGGCATTTCTACTCAACCGTTTCTGTGCTCGTGGATGTTGTGCATACACTTAAGATGGAGAACAAGAAGCCTGCATAAGCAGAATGCTGTATTTCAACACAAGCACAGCATCAGAAAGGTAGCAATCCCAGCATCTTACTGGCAGGTTCTTAGCTGAGTCCAGATAGACGACCAGCAGAGCTGACGACAGTCCATCATTGGCCAGGCTTCTGTCAGCGCGCACACTTCTGAGCACCTGATTGGACACAGAAACGTGTATACACCCAGAATTATCGGCAGCAAACACATAAACCGTGGCAGACAATGATTACTGTGTTAAATCAAGAGTTTGTACCTGGTCCAGCTTTTCAGGAGTGGAGAACAGAGACAGACACTCCAGTTTTAAGTGGAGTTTCCCTGTAGGTGCTTCTTCTAGCTCAAACCACTGCAACAAGTGAACTGAAATGAATTAAACTGAAGGACACTTTTATTAATATCTATCCCTAAAGGGAAATTATGAGCCCAAAGGGTGTTTATGTGAAGGATGTCACAGAAGAAAATCTCGTGTTTTTTTGTCACGAACTGTTAAAAATCAGTTCAAAAAGCTTTATGGAGTGTGCTAAGGGAAAACTTTAAAGGAAAAATGTGTCTCTATTTATGTGTAAAGATCAAGTCTAAAAGTCTAGAGAAGTGTGACACTGGTTAGCTTAGCCAGCACACACGAAACCCAAAAGTCAGACCTATAAAGATCTCTTCTTAATATGAAATGTTCAGTTCTTACAACATCTGAAAAAACATCTTAATGTGTTTTTTGGGGACAATAACTTTCTTGCGTCTTATTAACACCTTGAGGTTGCCAGGCAACTCAATCACATATAAACATCATTTTCAGAGTGCTTCTCTGTGGCTATTGTTTACCACCTAAAATAGTTTTCAGTGGCAGCCAGGTTCAGTTCCTCTGTCATCTTTAGTTCACCACAGTTCATAAGTCCCATCCCTGTTTTGATTATGAGTGGCAAGTGAGAAAAATAGTGTTTACTGAGAGTGCTCAGAGCACTGGATTTGCATGGAAGATAGATGCCACCAGCACAAACCCAGCGGCCTGTGAACAAAGACTCTGATGTCTTTATCAATGAGCATTATAGATTCTAGTAGGAGTAATTTGTCACTTGGCTACCTTCTTCCCCCTGTTTCCAGTCTTTGTGCTAAGCTATGCTAACCAGCTTCAACCTAAGATCTCATCTTAATACCGAAAAGCAAACAAATTCCAAAAATCGTACATGTTTAATTAAAGACGTAGAATGTATGCATAGAAATACATATCAGAGAATGATCTTACCTCATCAACCTTCTGTTCCTTGTGTAGCTCGGTTAAATCGATCATGAGGCTGCAAATAATGTTAAAGAATTAGTGAAACTCAGATGATCAACAGTAAACAGAAAAATCTAAGCAATTAATTATAGCAGAGGGTGTCCAGATATCGACTGGCTGCTGTGTATTATAGCACAGTGTAGTATTACATTCTTGGAGCATAAAATCAATTGCATTTGCCCTTGAGCTGTTAACTGTGGGATAATACCTCTGCTTCTGTATGACCAATGTCTACGAGCAACAGCCCATAACTGGATTGCAAAGAATCTAGCTCTTATCTATCAGCCACACAGTTGAGGTGCAACATACTTCGTTTCCTCTAAAAGATGTGTGATAAGATCACAGCAGAGCAGGAAATGAGCGGGACTCACCTTCCCAGGAAATCATCTTTGTCTGGATCTTCATCAAACAGCTCAATCTCAAGATGCTGACCCGAGTGCTCGTACACCAGAGCCTGAGGAACACACGAACACGCGGATGCTTAATCGAACTGGCTTGAACAATCAATAGATTATATGTTAAAGCAATCTGGGAGAAGACACACTCAAGACGTGGTAGTCAACTACCAGCAGTGGGAACTAATAACATGAGAATGAATCAATATTATATGTCAATATAGTTACATTATTAGTATTGTTTGCCTGAGATTTGAGGATTTGGACAGACATCCAGAATTCATCACCTCATAAACTTCATTCCACTTGGGGTGGAGGGTCTGCTTAACAGTCTTGCTCTGGAACAGCTGGTTGCCGATCTGCAGGACACCGTAAGGGTCAGACTTGCCCATGATCAGCCCTCCCAGAAATTTATCCTTCCCTTCCAGATCCTGAGCCTCCAGGAAGTGAATCCTGAGGACTCCCTGAGGAGACATGCAGAGTGGAACATTAAGGGGAGCGGCTCTGAAATAGAGGCAGCCGACACTTCGAGGCCACAATGCAGTCATCGTGTTCATGAGAGATGGCGTAGTAACAAAATATGGCTTCATTATAAAATGATCAATTCTCTCTTTGTCTGCGTGGGTTTTCTCCAGGCACTCCAGTTTCATCGCACAGTTCTTAACTGGGTGCACAAACTGACTGCAGGTATGAGCGTGAACTTGTTTGTGTCTTAGCCTATGACAGTCAAGATGAGCCTCAGCAAGAGGTTTTAAAAAAGATGGGACAAGACAAACGAAAAACAAAATCCCTGGAGCATTATGTCATAACTAATTACTTCACTGACAACAGGGTAGGAAAAGAACATCCTTGTGAGGGCGAGTCTTTTAGAAGTAAAGAAGTAGAGGGGTTCAGCACACTGTGAATAACAGTGTGGGCAAATACTTAAACAAAAACAAAGATTCTTGATTTACACTTGCGAAGAATTGGGGGATTTCATTATCTATGATATATACTGTTATTAAAATGTTCTAATCTTCAGGCCTCTTAGGAAACACTGTCAAAAATAATATGGGCACTTCTAAAAACATCATAATGTGCAATAAGTTTGTTGCTACATTCACAAATCAACAAAAGAAAAAAAAAATCAACAAAAGAAAAAAAATGTGAACAAACACATTTTCTGTGGGTCAAAATGTTTTTAAGGTGGACAACTGTCCTGTGGTCTAATGATTTAAAATCTTTCATTCTTTCTGGAAATCTTTGTCCCAGATTAAAAAAAAACATCAGCATACAGCTGATTTTATGGGGTTACATTAGTCCACATGGCATGGATAACTTGTACAACTAATGCTGAATGACACAAACAGGTTTTGGAGCAACAGATGCTGCCATCCAGCTCTGGTATAAACCCTCCAACTGGTCTGCCTGAAATCCAAACGTGACGCAAGCTAATATAAATGTGATCATTTGGACTGTTTTTTATCCATACTTTAAACAGTTTTCTAATCTTTTCAGAAACACTATATACACACACACACACATATATGTCAAGTGTAATTTTTTTAGCAGGGCTTCTGTTAATCATTTTCCATTGTAACTTAATCCCTTTTTTTTTTTTACTGTTCTAGGCAATTAATTGTTCATCATAAACAGGCAAACATACTGATATCAAAGTAACGTTAAGTGGGAAACTCACTGATATTCAAGTTAGTTTCTATGAACGTTTACCGGAATAAAAAAAGCCAAAAAAAAGACAGAGCAGAATCAAAGCTACATCTGAATGCCATAAATTATTCATGTTAAGCATTAACCTACATTTTCGCTACATCAGCTAAATACTTTATCAACTTCTACAGTTTCTCATTAAAAATCCACTTGAACAGTTGCCAAAAAGTCATATATGCATGGAATAATTGTTGCATAAACTAAACATAACACTAGACTCACATCAGGGATGTCACTTACAATAAAACACACTAAACTTATCATCTTGTTACCATGGGTACACATTTCATTGGCATAACCTTGACGTGCCTTTTTTTGCTGTAGTGGCTCTTTTTGAGAGTTACCTACAAAACACTAACAGCTCCTTTACTTATTTATTTATTTCACCTCCCTGATGAAACTGGCAGCTTACAAACTAACTCAAACACATAGCAAGCTCATGTTTAGCTGGATGCCCTTTATAACTGCATCAGTACCTTTGGCATTGGAAAGCGTAGCTTGGCCAGTTCCATGTCGCCAACCAGTGGGATAGTGACACGGTTGGGTAAAACCAAGTAACTGTAGATTATGTCTTGAATCAGGCTGTCGGAGAAGCCACTGTGAGGACAGGAGGGAGGATTGAGAGAAGGGAGGGAAAGGAAGATAAACAGAATAAAGCAATTAATTATTCAAAAGATAGTAAGAGTACCCGTGGGTTGTAAATTCTCTCTTTAATCTCAGTTTAATATGGTATATTTCTGTTTAACATGTGATAACATAGTATGAAAACTGGAGTCAGTTGAGGCTTGTTTCTGCTGCTGGTTGGCAAACCTCTCATTCTCTAATTGATCCACTGATGATTCAAGGCTGCATGAGGATGATAGTGACAATGAGGGAAAAGAATGAAATTACCAGCAGACTTTCCTTTATTCATTTAGCTGCCAAAGCACAACTGGAAAACTGCAATCACTGCTCGAAGAAAATGGAATTACAGTAAATATTCATCGGGCTGTGTTATTGCTGAGGGTGTCCCTTCAAGACATATGGGTGTTATTACAGAGGAAGGGTCAATACATCACGATGTGTCTAAGATCTAGGATGTAGCTTGGAGATAGCTACTGGAAGGGATCCAAAAATAATCTGGAGTCAATCCACAAAGAAAAACTTCTCGTGTGAGAAACAACAACATGGCCAGGCCACAAGAAGCAGAAACACAAATTTACTGACATGAACCCGGTCCCTGTGCTTCCTCCCTCTCCACTCATGTAGAAAATTGCAGTAGCTAGGTAACAGCCTACATGTAATTGGTGTTATCAATTTATGACGCTTGTATCGTTGGTGTCTTGTTGAAGTAGACCCAGGGTATTTTCATTACTGCTAAAACCATCAAAAACCCAGTCACAACATTGATGACTGTGCTGAATAACAGAGTCAAAATACAGTTAACTCAGAGGTGCCAACACAGGCTTTCAGCCGCTGTCTTCTGCTCTTGAGCTGCACAAACAAATCTTACAACAGAAGAGACAAATTGCCTCCAAGCCACTCTGGTTAAATGGCTTACTCAGACTTTTTTCTACAGGTTACAGTGTGACTATCTGGCTTTTTATACATTTTAGCACAAACACTTATCCGTGAACAGTACAGAGACAGCAAAAGACTTGAGCATATTACCAGAGGGGCACGTGGAGACCTGTTTTAAAGAGATTCTTCATGAAAATAACCATTAGGACAAAATAACAATATTTCCTGTAATTATCTGCAGCTCCAGCAGCATGCAGGACCCATAAGAGCTTCTCCAAAGCGGGAGCTACATGCATTTACAAGCAGCACAAGAGTGGCAACTTAATTAGACACTCATTACTCAACTCGACCAAACTTTATTTATTAAGGGCAACACAACGTGCATTACAGAAAAAGCACAAGCGTATAAATTAAACTACACCTAAAGGATTAGAGCTTAAGATTTATAAAAGCACTGTGCAGACAGTAGTAAAATATAGCCCAGAGCTGTCACTCATAGTTTTAGTCTTAAATAAACTGTTACACAGCAGCTGCCCTCTGTTTGATTCCTCAGTTTCATCACCACTTTGTTATTTCAGTACAGTCCAAGAAATGTGTGTCGTTTTGGGATAAAGAGCATGTGAAACTTTTAACCAGACTTTAAAAAGAAATAATAAGACTTAACTAGCTAATTAATGCAAGCTTGCCGTAGCCTCAGCTAAAGCAACCTCCTTCGTCTCTTTTCCTACGGTGTTCCTCGATGTTCCGGAAGCTTAGTTATGGACTAAAGTCTGCAATGATTTTCAACAATTCCTCCAGGCTTTTACAACTTTCATATTCATATTAACTTTCAAAGAGCCTGAAAACTTTGTTTCTGTTTCTTCTATTTTTCTTGGGCAGTGTGCCTCTTTCCCCTTAAAATTACAAATAGTTACCAGCATGATCAGCCCTAACTCACACCGGAAAACACAGACCACAGGACAACTTATCCATCGGACTGAGAGGCCATCACTCGGCACAGAAACCAAACACTGGCTTCTTTTATTTCGTTTTTCATGGAGCACGCATGTTGGTTTGCCAAAAGAGAGAACTAGTTTCTACACGTCAGTCAATGCAAGTATAAGAAAATGATAATTAAATAGCAAAGAGTTCCCTGGAAATTCATGTGGGCACCATTCCAGGCAATAGAGTCAAGGACTTGAATCAGCTCCAGTAACAAGAAATTTGATTTAACAGGAGTGCTGGTGATTAATTACATATTTGCTATTTATATCAGTAATAGGCCATGAGTTCATTTTGGGTAAAATAATACCCGAGAGATGTTGATATTTAAGGTTGTCCTAAGATTTGTTTTTTTCTGGAGCCAGGAGAAGCATTAATTTGCTCAATTCTCTGCTTATCTTTTAGTGAAGCAGCATTATGACTCTCTGGTGGCAAACTGGTCCGAGCTGGAGCTTATCTCCAACCGAGTGCTCGGGATGTGTAAAGAGATTCTTGCCGCATCAGCGCTTGTAGAGGCATCTCTGCTGCATCCCTACCATTAACACCAGAACACCCACATGTCACTGACTAACAAAAGTGAGAGTTTTATATTATTCATGTTCGGATTCCAGTGCTGACTGCATACACACATACTTGCCTTAAGGTCTGCAGTATGCCTGCGAGTGTTTTCACATGCCTCTGGGTCCCATGAGGGATGAACAAGGTCTATTAGTCTGTCAGTCCATCACTTCAAATCAAGATTAAATAGCAAGTTAATTGCAATGAAATCTATATCTATTTGTGCAGACATTCCTTGTTCCCAGAAGATGAATATCAGTGGTTTCTGGACTTTTTCTCAAGCACAGTTAGTTAAATAGTGTCATATCTGCTGCATAGATAGGCACATACATAATGCACATACATTATGTCGGTACAGGTGTTCATGATCCCCACAACAAGACTTTTGTGCCTCTTCCTAAGGTCGAAATTTGTGGCATAGGGGAAATGTTGGGATGGACTGTCATGAAATTTGGTACAGATATTATGCTTACTTTAGGAAGAAATGATAATCATTAATCATTACCAGACATTTGATCTGGCACCACTATCAAGTTAAAATTGTAGGATTTTCATGATCAAATATTTTTTTTAAAAATACTTAAATAGTGAAGACATTTGCATTAGCCTAAGTTTAACTTTGACCACTTTGGCATGAAGCCACTTTCAGTTTGAAGAAGAAACTGAAGATTCTCTTCCAGAAAATGGTCATTTGCAAGTGATAAATCAGATAAGGACTTGAAGTAGCTGATGAAATTCAATCGCGAATAAAGCCTGGGTGACTGCATTTGTCAGTGTTTCTGTCTATAAAACTAAAATTTAAAATCTAATCAGCGCATTCAAATAAGTTGAGTTGGCAGCGTTTGCATTTCTGTCTGTTTTTAAATTCTCTTTTGAGTAGCGTGGACATCAAGCAGAAACCACTAAAATGTGCAACTTTCTAGCATATGTTTACATCCTGGTGCAATTTGATTTGCCATTTTTGATTCACATTTAGGCGAATGTGAATGGAAACAGTATGAAAAAAAAAGAAAAAACACCATCCACACGCGCACAAAAATGTATTAAGTTTATACGCTCACTGGAGATGGGTTTTGTCTGTTTCAAAGACGACTTGATACACATTGGAGGGAATGGAAATAACTTTGTGAATTACATGTGACCTGGCAAAGATTAAAATGGCGTGACTCAAGAGCTGTTTCCATTCTGAGCCCGGACACAAAAAACACATGACTGACCGGCATACCCCCCCCAGATATATTTGGACCTATCACATATTCTCAGAAAGTAAAGTAATTCCTAAAGTAGAGCGCGCTCCATTTTCCTCTTTTAGTTGTCCACCAGGTTAGGAAAACTACAACCACTCGTAGCATAGCCTTTGGTGGTATTCAGACTTGTTTACTGACTTAAGACTAAGTTCATGGATAAGCGTCTAATTTGAAAAACTTTTCTTTTCGGCGGCTTCACAAGACTTTAGAAACAAATCACTAATAAAAGGAATCCCAACTACTTTCACCACTCATATCAAGGCTAACTGTGGCACATTTATGGGTGGGGAAGCATTGAGTGACAGGAGTTGCTCAGTTCGATCTCTTGCACGTCACTTTTGGCTGTAAAAATGTGTTTGAGACCACAGCTAAATGCTGAAATTAAAGCTTCAAAATGGTAGACCATAAAAATAAATAGACAGTCTATTAGGGGACCTTGGCGTAAATATAGAAAAGGTTCTACCTTTTTATACAAATATTATCAGAAGAGTGCTAATAAGCCAGTATTAGCATTTTACAACAAAAAAACATAACACTCGACTAAAAAGCAGCATGTTTAGTGACTGTGTCCGTAACTTAACAAAGCCCAAATCAGACAGAAGTATGGTTTTAAACAGAAAATGACTCACAAATGCTACACATGAATAACTATTTATAATACAATAATAACTAAAGTAGGCACTGATACAGTCTGTGTGTCTGTCTTTGCTTTTAAGGAACTCTGTTGCTGCAGCTATAACTTCACCATCTGGGCCTCTGCTACAGCACCAAGAGCCTCTTTTATTGGAAATGCTCCCTACCATGTCAAACACTAAAGACACCCACATGCGCACACGAGCTCGTGGATTCATTTCACCTCTGCTGAGCAGTAAACAGGAGCGCCAGAAAGAGACTGTGCATGTGTCAACAAGTCTGTCCACACGCCTGTGATATTTGACAAGCAGCTGTAATCCCAGAATATCACATGCAGTATTAATGAATGTGTCACTTTCTAAAGGGTGTGAATAATGTGCGAACTTACACAAGATGTTAGCAACTCTTAATCAGCTCTTATTTACTCTTTGCTCACAAAGCAGTCGGAGGGGAAGAGACACTTGTGAGTGTGATGTGATGTGAGCAAGAATGAGAAAACAGTTCACCAACAAAGCATCTCTGATCTGACCTGTTCGGGTCCACTTAGATCATTTGTTTAGCCGACAGAAAAAGGGCAGCTTTATCTAATTTAGACCAGTTTGGCCGAGTTATAGTAAGAAGGGCAAGGACACCTGAGACATCCATCAGGTGAAAAATCCATCATAATTTTCTTGAACAAAACACAATCTGATGGAAATACAGCCACAAAGATAAGTCAAGGTATCCCCTCTGATTTCTTTAAAAATATATTTTCTTTCAAATTAAGGGACCAATAAATAAATATGTAGCTAACGAACATTTCTCTTTGAGAAAATACGTTTAAAATAAATGTGAAAAAAGCCATATCATATTAGTTTTACACCAGAAAAGTACAACATGTATCCAATTTACTACAACTACACACTGCAAACAAGTAATAAGCCAACAAGTATCTTTGTTTCTCTTTAAAAACAAGAAAAGCAAGTTGGAACTGACTTACTTGAGCCCAGGAATGTCCAGTATATTGGTGAGGCCAGTCCAGTTTATGTCCAGAAGCTAAAGCAAAAAATAGGAACATACCCATGGGTTAACTTTAAATGGATTCAGACACTTAACTTTATTGTTTCCTGCACCCAAACTACATTTGCCAGTCAGTTTCTTGATTTCTAGCCAACTATATTGGCTGATTAATAACAGCATCGACAGAGTCCTTCCCGAACAGCTGCAAACTCATATATATATATATATATCAAAAGTTTTATAGATCAGTTGCTACAGTTTTGGCCCGACAGACTTTTCCTACCTCATATATTAAGGCTTATTGTTTCAGCTTTGTCCTTTAGGCAAACATGAAAAGTTTTCTGACTCCAAAAAGTTTTCTACATTATTTTATGATTCAGACTGATTTTGACATTAATTCAATTCATCTGTTTCTCACCAGTCTAAACAGTACATTCTGCACAATGACAAAGCAAATTGAGTTTATCAAAATGTTCAATTTATCAAAAATGAAAGACTTTAAAATAACTGACTTCTGGTGCATCCTTTCCAGTCTTTGAGATGATTCTACAACTTGAATGAGAGTCCACTTTTGCCTTATGAACATACTTAAGAAGGCATAGTTGGCATCCTTTGTCATAGTGGAGAATTGTATGTAGACTGATGAGAAAAAAAAGTTAATTGAATGCATTTTTAGATGAGTCTGAAAGGCTTTCAGAAACCAGAACAGAAAAAATTATTACAAATCACCTGCTCACTTCTTCAAAAAAATCAGCAGCAGCCATTCTTGTGCCTCATTAGTTTTTAGGATAATGAGGTCAGGGACTTTTCCAGTGTGGAAAGTCATTTACATGTAATGGTTTGTCCCAGAAAACCGAGCAGCAAGTCAAATCTAAAGAGGGTATACAAGTGAAAATAAAACAAAGAGAGGTGTGACTCAAGAAGATGGCAGATCCAGCCTCTCAGTGGGCTTTGATCTTTTCCTGCCTCTAAGCTGAGGGAGCTGTTGTTTTCTTAATGAGCCTTTCTCACCCTTCCTTTCAGCCCAACCTGCTCACACTGCAGTAGATACACTGCAGGGAAGAGGGGACTGTGAATGATGGGGGTTTATGGTGTAGTCAAAAGACTCGTACTGTTTGAGGAACAACGGTGAACTGAAATACAAATACGTACAAATAAATATACTGTAAACCTTTTTGATACAGACTCAACCAAGTGGATGGAAAGAGCTATTTTCACACCTCATGACAATAATTGTAGGTTATAGCCGATCCAATGTGTGGATTTCCAGCTTCTCTGTGTCTCATACCACTGTCATTAGAATAATTTTAGGTGTTTTAGACTTTTATAACACAATCAAATTTAGGAAACACTTTGGCTTCCTGAAAAATTGTTTGCAGTCTTGCGGGGAGTCGACACCACTGTCTGCATGCACTCAATCTGAGAACCCATCCCCTATGCTTTAATGAATATGCCTCTGGGTCCAACAGCCAATATTGTGGGCTTCTAGTGAAGTCAGTGCATAACTAGATGACGATAACCGGGCCAAGACTTACTGCTCCCGACTCTTGTTGTTGTTTGAAAGCAATTAAATAAGACAAAAGAACTACAAATGGAAACCAGGAAGCCTCCAGTACTAAAAGTCATGTCCCTACTCTCCAGATTCTGTGTGCAGATATTTGTTTACAAAGATTACTGTTCCTCTATGTGAAGCTACAGCCTCGAGATGTTTAGCTTCGTTAAAGTTTAAACACTGGAAACAAAGAGGAAGCAGTGAGCATCGCTCAGACTAAAGGTTAAAAAATCCATTCAACACCCCACATGGCATCACCATGAGCATTATAAATCAAACCACATGGGCAAACTCATGTATTTCTGTGGTATTTAATTACAAAGTTATTCATCATCTGCCAGAACAACTATTCACGTCTTCTTCTTCTTCACGGTGTTATCCAGGAAGGCTCATATGGGCCAAGTCAGTTCAAGTAAGTTATAGTCTTAATGTCTGTGACATTTTGCCTGCACACTGACACTATGGTGATGTATGCATTGTTACTGATGTGAGGATAATATGATGACTAACACATGTCTGAGTTTTGCGTTTTGCTGAGAACTGCTTTCTTAGCTCATGCATGAAAACTAGGCTAACTTTGTGGCACACTTTGAGCTGCAGATGTCACAAAGCTGGTGTGAAGGCGGTCATGTCCCCAATCAGGGATCATAAAGAAATTTAAACTTGTCATTTAACATGCTGTGCTCCCAGGATTTATGCTAATTTATCCCAAAATTTAAAAGTTTGAGGCAGATTTGCTGAAGTTCTTTTCTGTCTCAAATTCTACAAAGGTTGTACATCTCTCCTCATATAAAGCAAAGTAAAACAGAACATTCTAATTCTATTATAATCTGAAAATGATGTTTCCTGTTTTGATAAACAATCATCTATGCAGACTATCTTTAACAGAACCAAATCTTACAATCTAAATATCCTAAAATGTTGAACTATTCTTTTAAAATGCCAGAAATCATTATTTTGGACACTATGAAGATTGATTTAATTCATATTCAATATAGTTAACCTACAAATGATAATGATAATGTTATAATCATGTTTGTAGTGTACACAGTGCCATTAGATCACTGACTGCAGTACTCTGCTTCATCTTTCATCACATGAACTATTTGCTCATCTGAGCCGCAGCAATAAAATCTCACTGCAGAATGTGTTGCATCTTTTCATTTACACTGCACTGAGTTGCATTAGAGTAAGAACACAACCCAGACCTGGCTAAGACCTCTCATGGTCTGGAAATGTCTGTGTTTCATGTGGCATACAGCGTGCATTCAAGCATGTCAAACAGAAAGTAGGACAATGAGTTATTTGGGACAAAGGATACACATTGTTGTGACTTAATTCTATTTTCTTTTCTCAACTGCAAGAAATTGCTTTTGACAGTTAATTTCCTCCATCTTCCAGCAAACCCGTGTTTCTCGTCCAAGAAGACTGCGTTTGTTAAAATAATGGTATTGCGTCATGATTTACTGCCTGAAGCTGCTTCTTCCTTCAGCCTCCCATAGTATTGTAATGTCTCCACCTTGAGCTCCAGCAGTGTGCCCGAGATAAAGAAATCTGCCAAAGTAGGTCTGGCTTGATCTGCAGCTATTTAAAGCACTGCTATAGCTCCACTGAGTCCTTCCATTTGTTATAATTCGGTCAAACAATTTAAAGCATTGCAGCCGTGGCTCTGCAAAGGGGTTGAACAGGAGCATTGATGGGACGTGCACTGGAAAATACAGGCAATGTGAGCACAAATCAGGTGACCAAGTCAGGCGATGCAGACAGTTTACGCTGTAAGAGCACAAACACCGGTGTTTACAGCAAAGGGAAATCTAATTAAAGTAAGCTCCAAATTAGCTGTTCAAGCGATTCGCATGTGATTGGACTCATGAAACTCCAATGAGGTTCATTTCGGGCTGTAACGGGCAAAAACATAAGCAGAGGGGAAGCAGTAACTTGTTTATGAGATGTTATATAACATTTTCAGAAAAAAATGCTTTTGCAAAACACTCAGACCCAGTCTGGGACATAAAAGCTATTCAGAACAGCAGGATAATGATGGGAACCTTGGCAAAAAAAAAACATTTATCAAAAACAGCAGGAAGAAAGCACACAGTGCAGGATGTTTCCTTTCTGAATGTGGTGTGAAACACTGAAGCTGTCACTCTGTGCTGATGGAAAACGTTTAGACGGTACTTGGACTTGTATTTCAACACACAGATCCAGTCCAATACCTTCTACTCTCATCATGTTGCATTCATGCAGACTGCAGTGTCATTATGACTTCAGCTGTGAATCTATTTATCCGTTATAAACTAATTAATATGCACCCTACAATGAGAATCGGCACTTACTGGCTTCTTGAGGAAAAACAGGGACAGAGCTCCAACAAGAGGCATGTCCCCTAGCAACGGCTCCATCACCACTCTCAGCACACCATGGATCTATGGAAACACAGGAGGAACACACTCATACACAGATACAAACACACATCTAAAGAGAGCTCACACCCTTCTGGCCCTTGACATTCCTCAGCGGTGGAGCCGTCAGAGCTGAAACACATGACAGGTTGGAAACTCGATCACTGCCCAACTTCACACCTGCCAGAGTCATCCTCCAACTTCTACATAACATATTATGACAATTACAAGGATTATAGTATTGGAAGTGCTTTAGTTGTGTCATGTGGACACCAGCTGCTGTGACCCAGAGGAGGGAACAAAGCCTGTCAGACATTTTTATTTTGAATCTTTATTTCTATTTCAAGGATTGACGGTCAGAAAATGTTCTCCGAATCGAACCGTATCCGAAAGGGCAATACAAATAAAGCTCTAGAAACTTTTCACAAAAGAGATGGGTAGCATCAACGGCCACACCGACTTGTTAAAGTAAGGGCATTCATTGACTCACTGGTCACTTTTCTGTTAATCTTCCACTTCCCTCATTCAGACACACCTTTGAAAATGATTAAAAGAGCCACAGTTGGCGCGCAAAGTCTGTGATTTGGGCAAGATTTGAGTGCGGTATAATATAATAAGTCTTTATTGAGTCACAGACTTCATGTTGCTGTAACAGTGGAGTTGTTAGTGTGTCCAGTGCACACGGGTGGTGTAAAACACAGAGGTGTCTGATGGAAGAGGGAAAAATATACATGTATAATATACATGTTTTATTGAACTATCAGTGTTAGAATCATGAGGTTGTATTTGTACAAAAAAAGTTGTGGTTAACAACATGAGAAATGCGCTGTATTTACTTCAGCTGAGGATGCACATCATGACAGCTGTTTGTTAAAGGAGAGGCTAAATCACCACGATAACCTCTGCAAGTACTTCTAGACTTAAAGGTTTCTCATAACAACATGTAGCTCTGTCACAAAAACAAACATAGAGCATTGTGTTAAGGTTGTTTGATTCTGTGGGATTCCTCTCAACAGCTGATGACTAAATGGCAGATTAACCGACGGCTTCTGTTAGCCTGCCCATTAATGTGAGCAAAGTAGTTTAGACCTGTACCATGCTGAAAGCAATGTGTATATAATACTACAGCAGGTCCAACCTAGTCAGATAGCCGTCTCAGAGAGTTACAGAAAAGCACTCGGGGGTAATTCACACCTGACATCGACACCTTCAGTTGCCACCAGATTAATGGAAAACAGTGCTTGTGTGAAAGGTACTTTAGTGTTGGAAAGCAGTTCTTCAGCAGTAAGTGGCATCACATTAAATTTTCAAACTTTAAGTTATTTCTGTGAAAAGTTCAGGATGAGACATTATTTCTTGGAAAAGAATACTGAAAAGCTGATCTGTCATTAGGAGCTATGAGATGAAACCAAGTCCTTGGAAGATGACTCAGTATATATTTATATCCTTAAACATCAAAGAAGCACAGACAAGGCCTCATTTTGGTGTAAGAAGAACCACACAAAAATGTGAAGTCCCACTCACGACACCCTGAATGTCCAAGTTTTTAGCCGTCAAAACTATTCTTATGGCGTGTATTTAGCGCAGTATTGACAAAGTCGTCACGGGGAAAAATAATGGCTCAAAGGCAGGGAGACCTACACCAGCGTCTGACAAGCAGAGAAACAAATAAATAGGTTTTCAATAATGGGTCAGTTCAAGAAAAGAAAAATGGCTTCACCTTAATGCAGCATTTGATTTGTTAGCGGTTTTAAAGGGACCTCCGCCGCAGTAGTGCAACCACACAACAGGATGATATTAAAGCTAAGATAAATTACCAGCACTGTTTAACCCCGCTCCTCATAAAGCCCTCACTAATCTAAACGCCTTTTCTCGAGTCAAATGCACCTGCTCTGTGCAATGTAAACCACCTCAAAGATGGACAGAGCCTGGTGTCTCCGTGATTCATAATAAGCTGGAGAGATGCTCTATCTAGGTCTGCCTGAGTTACATAATAAGGACAGTGAGCAACAAATGTCTCCCAGGGGAAGACCTGCAGCACTCAGAGGAGGAGTGCAAATTGTTCCTGTTGTTCCTGAAACGCAGCACACAGGGGGCCAAGGGCACGCATGCACAACATGCAGAAGTGTTCGTGTTCTGTTCATTGCTCTCAAAAAAGGTTCAAAACAAAGCACAACGTAAAGAAACAGTAAAGTCTGTCTCTAATGGAGGCTTCATATGGTTATTTTGGGTCAAAAGAGCTCAAGATGAAAAAAAAATAAGGTCAAAAGGGGAAAATTAGCATGCAAAATACTGAGTTGGATTGGGAAGTTTATGAATCCTCAAGACCAAGAAAGCTGTTTGCCAAGGCATTAAGTTTATTGAAAGTATTTTATATACATTATTACATGACTTCAACCTGAGCAGAATATGCTTATATGACAAACCACTAATTGTGTTGTCATATGATACTATCACCACGCTACGTGTTTTCCAAATGATGCCTTTCAGTTCAAATCACCACATGGAAAGAATGTTCTACAATAAAGAAAAAGCTACTGCGCTATTACCTTTATTGTTCTGGTATCACTGTATATGCTATCGGGAAGAAAAAGGCTGTTCATCCACATCTACAACAGCCTCACAAATCAGAGCCGACAGGACAGAACTTTACCTCATGTCACAGTGTCGCTTTAAATCCAGTGCTTCAAGCTCCTTTTCTGACAGTAGAGACCAAATCTCAAGGCAAGAGAAATTAGTTGGGCAGAAGTTCGATACATCAAACAAAAAGGAATTTCCTCACCTGGATGCTCTTGATGCCGGCTTTGCAGTAGTAGCGTTTGATGTCCACATCGATTTCAGTGTTGCCAACAAAGCTGAGAGACAAATCACTGTTAAGATCATCAGAGTTACAATTCTATTCAAAAAGTCCAACATGGTTCTAATACTATTTGAGATCTACATTCTTTTTTCAGCAAATGTCTTTTCACGAGTCTGTGTTTACTAATGATCTCTTTATGTGGTAGTTTGCCTGCCAAGGTCAGTGCCAAGTTGGAGATTTGGTTTTACTGCGCCGTAAAATGATAAACAGATACATCAACTGATCTCGGCAGCTCGGGGATTGTTTGCTGTGAACCACCCCGCATTTAACCATTTATAATCAAAATGAAAATCCATAATAGTCTAAAGGAATCAATATTGATGACTCACCTAATCTGCAGGTCCAAAATGATCTGTCGCTTATCCACATTTTCTGTGTAAACCTTCACTCCATTGATCCTCAGGGGCTAGAAAATAACAGAGGGCCATTAACACTGCACCAGCACCCCCAACCCTCCCAACCCCCACACGTCTGGGCCAAGGTCGACCCCTCTCCCGACCCCTCATGGAAACTATTTGTGAAACAAGAACGTGTGCTGGCGACCTCCGTGTACTGTATGTTCACGTTCAAGCTGCACCCTCCCCAGCTGTCCCACGGCACCTGCTGCCAGTGGACTGTTTTGTCACTACTGGAATAACACATGATCGTTTTGTCAGTACAAACCATGCAGCAGTGCTATGAAATACTCACTTTATTCCCCATATCGATCTTGGTGAAGCGGAAGGTGCTGAGGTGGGCGTGGGACTCCTTCACCGCCGGCTCGATTATGTCGTGGAAGAGCTTTTCCACAAACTGGCAGATGTATGGCCACATCTGCTTCACCGTCTGAAAGGACACAAGGAATCATAGCAAAGTTGGTGTCTTTGTCCACTGTACAATTGCTTTTCAGTGAATAATGGACGGGGTAAGGGCCGCTTCGTCAAAAGCTAATTCTTTTAGGTAATCGAACTGCTTCTCACATGCAAGACTTTTAAACCGTGAATGACATATCAGTTTAAAATATTCAAAAAGTTGTTCTATTTAAGGAAAACGGTGTTGGGCCCATTCTCATCAGACATGAACAGAAACACATGAATTTTTTATCTCCCCCACCCCTCCATCATTTTAATATATACTCATGAATGGCTCTGAATGTACATCCTGGTTGTTGCCATGGGGATTCACAAGGGTTACTGCATTTCACACTGCTGCAGACACAGGGCTGCATGTTAAAATGAAATGAGCTGCAGTGTGTTGGCTCCAGTGGGAAGAGGAGAGGGAGCAGCGGGGCAAAATACATCCCATTTAACCCAGGCTTCAGAGGGGAAAAGCAGCAAAAGATGAAGGTTTCACGAAGCAAACAAATTAAAGAGACAGCTGCTCGATTCTTTACCTTGTTTAACCACTCCACCCGCTCTACATCTGGAAAATGGACCTACAAAAGACGGAAACAGAACAGTTTATCTCAGGGATGGTTTCAGTGAACTTGCAAACATTTTAAATAATCACGCTCATTTTCAACTTCATGATTTCATTCCGTGTGTTTAGTAAAACAGGTTTCCGAGCTTCAATAGTAATGAAACATTCCTGCAGCATCTCTTTTCTGTCTGAGACACTCTGTGTAACTCCTGTCCCTTTAAGGCCATCCTCCCAAAAGGCCAGTGTGCTCTGAATGAACAACAACAAGGCAGCTGCTCATATTCTGTCTGATGTGTGCCAAATCAGCTACTACTCAAGTCAGATATGTGTTACAAGGTGATGTCACTAAATAAAGGAGGCAAAGTCTGGACAGCAGACAAAGTGTTGCAGCCATTTAAAGAGCCTCTCCCACTGCTGTGAAACATTTTTGTCCTTTGTAACTCTGCAGAACTTTACAAAGAGGTAACTGCTGTCTGTGAGTGTACACTCTGTCCAGTACAAGCCATTTCAAGTTTGCTGACTGCCGTCCAAATCCTGAGATAACTTTTATTCTCGTCAACTCCATTTTGTAAAAGCTTCAAGGCCGTAACCGCGCGCCAAAGAAATGGCAGCGGCTTGGAGACACAAGCTGCCTTTTGGCTCTTTCAAATAGTTCAATAAATCTGGTCTGTCAGGTATGGAAGTGTTTGTTGCAAGAACTTTTTGATGTGGAACGGCTTCCTCACTTGAGGAAAAAGAAGCACTCTGTGGGCAAAGGTCATAGGATTTTTTTTTTTACCTTTTATTTGCTTTCTCTTTCGGAAAAAACTGAGTACACGACAATTCTTTTATTAAAACATTTTGTGTGTATAAGATACTGATATCCATGCAAACCTTTGACTGTGAGCAAAGTGGAGATTAATCCAATTCAATGAGTTATATATAAAAATCTGAATGAAAATGTTGTGTTTCTGGAACTGTAATGAGCATGAAAATAGATCAGCTATCATATGTGATTTTTGAAGCTTGAACCAGACTTACATTCCCAGACCTGCACGCTGCAGCCATGCTTTGAGTCGCTTGGTTAATCCCGTTGAATGACCAAAGTAAACCAAGTATTGATTTAAGGTGAAGGAAACGCCTGAGATAAAATCAATACACCAGTGAGCAGAGAAGCACAGACCACTTTATTGAACAGCAGATGGATACGATTACCTCTCAATCACTGGATTTAACAAATTTATTCCCTAATCCCAACAGAAAGATGATGTGATGCAACCGGCTGCGACTGCAGGGAGATATGAAGCGTGGCGTGACAGCCACTGCTTCTCACCGCTCAGCATTTCTGTCAAAGTGTACTTACAGCAGTGGCAAGAGCATGGATCAGCAAAGATGACAGACAGAGGCTCCAGCTTTTACACAACTGCTCGTCAGACGCACTGCCAGCTATTTATTTTTTACATCTGATACAGCTGCTTCGCTCAGAAAGGGCAGGCGAGCTGGCGAGGAGTCACTCGATGGGACGCGTCCTACTGCTGAGAAAACTGCGCTTTCCCAGGATCAAGTCCCAGCCATTGTTGTCGAGGGAGTGTTGCATTGAAAATGCTTTGAGCTCTGTCTCCTGAAAGTTAGATTAACAGTCTGTTTGCTTTCTTTCTTAAAAAAACAGGGTTTTTTTCGCTGTAAACTCAAACTTCCTGCATTCGGAGTCAGACTTAATGAGGATGCACATTTATATTCCAAAAGCAACCACGTAGCTCACAAAGAAGCAGTGGTTTTCAATTGAACTGCACTGACACAAACTGTCATTTGTTTCAGGCACATGATGCTCACCCCCCCCCCCCCTCTTAAGGCTCGCTGACAGAGGTGCAGCTGAAGGCTGATTTAACAGATTGTTGCCCTCTGAACATGCAATCCAGCTGAGTGTCTGAAGCAGCACACAGTAGTGGTCTCATTCTTTCACTGCCACTACGTCAGATAAGAAGAAACATTCATCTCTGATTAAATGAGCTGGAGACACGCAACAGTCTACAGGTAATGCTTGAGTACTGCTCTTCAGTGCCGTGCAAAAGTGTTGAATCACCCCTCAGTCATTTATAGTTTACTTCCAAGCAGTCAGACTTTCTTTTAATCTTCTAAAGTGGTCTTGAGCAATAGTTCTCCTGGCTCTGTGAAGGTCTTTCATAGTTTTTGTTGAGACACTGGCTGCTGTTTGACTCATTTTCTGTTCAGTTCTTGTACCGGACCTTTTTCAGACGAATGTGTTTTTATGTTTAAGTCACTTAACACTAACTTCTGATTTGTTTGTGCATAAAAAGACACTGAACTTAAAGGAAGAACCAGTGTTGTGTCTACAGTTTTGAATGCTTTCTTTAGGTACTTTGTTACTAGCGGCCTGTCATGAAGATGCATCGTTCCCATGTCTTTAGTAGTATGAATGACAAACACCAGCAACAACAGAGTGTGGCAGACAAAAACGTATTTTTGCACCAACAAGGCGATCCCCAAAGAGACAGACAAGACTCAAGAAGATGAAAGACAGAGAATAAACTAATGAAACAAGAGCCAGAATGAGCACAAATAGAAGTGATATGACTGAAAGACACAAAATGACAAGAGAGAGATACACACACAGGACCGGCCACTTGGGGAGATGCGAAGTCATCACAAATAACAAAAGACGTTTTGCTATCGCTGGTGAAACTGTGTAACGCAGAGTGTATTCAGTGAAAGAAGAGATCAAACCAAAAGGCCCGACTAAATGCAAAATGACACCAAAGAAATGCAAAGCAACCACAAACCAATAAAAAAAGCAGCATCACAATTTATCCAAATCAATGCAAAGTATGTGCAAAGACACACAAAATGAGATTAAACCTGACCGAGAAAAGATGTGAAACTGAAAGGGATCCAGAACCCTTCCAAACAGAGACAAAACTATCTTTGATAGTGTCAGTTTCAGCGCTGGTTCAGAGCCAGTCCAGAGGCTCAGGTACTGTGAGCGCTACGTTTAAAGAAGAAGACATTACATAGCTGAAGCAAAAGCTTCCATCCAGCATAACGTCAAGCGAGGAACACACCGGGAGCAACCTGGTGTTCAGTATCTTGACAAAGGACATGCTCCACTGAGCCACAGCTGGTGCAGCATCTAAACTGCCTAATCCACGGGACACCAAACAAAAACAGGGCTTCAGTGCAGATGTGAAGGCAAAACAGTGCACGTTAAATCATTACTCCTCTCTTTTTTCCTGAAGAATACTGCCAGTCAGCATCTATAAAGGACAAGTGGAGATATTAAAACACGGAGCGGCAGCAGTGAGTTCCACTGAGGAGACTGGCTGAAGTTCAGAAGGAAGTCAACCCTGTGGATTGTGAGGAGGGGTCTTTGTGGATTGGGATTGCTCCCCACATATGTCATCAGTCTGGTATCTGGGAAGTTTGGAGGTCGGCTCTTTGAGCCCTTCATAGGAGTCCACTGCTGTCCTTCTTGAGGAAACTGCCTACTGTAAGGAGAGTGGCACTGGCCTGTCGGGGTGACTGCAGAAAGGTTTAGGTAGGTGGCAAGTGTCAAGAAAACGTCCATGTTAAAAGCTGGGGTCCGGGTTTTACCACAGAACATACAGTATATCGACATCTGGAGCCCTCTAACAAACCTGTGCAGCGCGACTCGCCAACTAATAATCTGTCCATGATTTTATCTCTGAGAAAATTATAAGCCTGACGATGACACTTTTGACCACATACCCTTCTATGAACATCCAAACTTTGGACTGGTACTGGATATCTAAAACTATCCAAACACTGTAAGTCTAACAGGAAGTCACTGCTGCACCAGACAGCCACTGACTCACCCTGGACAAAGAGAGTTGAGAACATAAAATGAAACACAGAGGAATGCACTTTAGTGAATGATGTTTGTGAATAAGAAAAAAAAGACTGTGAAAGCACAAAGCACTGCCATTTCTGTCATGATTCTCTTTGCACTGTGTGGAGATTTTAAGCCATAAGTGGAGAACATCCCCACCCCTGGTGACAGCTCAGTATTGATGCACAGCTTGTAAGTCTGCAGCATGCTGTGAGGCACTGGAAGGTGTGATGTGATGTCCCAAGATGAGTTTTTTTTTCTCTTGGACACGTCACAGATATGTTATGTCTGAATAATGTTGCTCACCTTCATATCGGATGTTCCAGCTCTACTCCATCTAGCTCCCCCCACTCAATGTATCCTCACCCATGTGTCAGCAGAATGTGCTTTAAAACTGTTCTCACAACCTGAGGCACAGAGGAGACCTGCTCTGACAGAATCAACTCTGCCAGCTGATTTATGATGCTCGCTTTCATTTGCAGCTCACTTACTGTAAGCTGTATTTCATGCTGGGTTAAGAGCTCACTGAATGAACCCAGCTGAACCTGAGGAGAAGCTCCCATTTGTGCCGCAATTTCTCCACAACACACTAAATGCAACAAAATAGTCATCTGAAGTATATATCTATATATATATATAGATATATCTCTGTCTAGTGGTTATGGTAGAGTTGGAAAAAGTGCTTCCATTGGCAAAGCTTTTCCTTCCACGTGTCCAAGAGGACTCCAGCAGAGGCTCCAGCAGATAACAGCATAGTTATAGCATCTCTTCTAAAGATAAATAATTAAACTGCATATTCATCTCTGTGATTTCTTATCTCTAAAGATGAATCTGTTGTTTTTTTGGTGTTTTTTTTTAAGTTTGGTCGCAGCTTCATTAAAGGCAACCTGTATTACCCCATTAATACACTGGCTACTGAGGATCTTTTAGAAGAATTCCAACGCCAAACTGTTTACCTTGGAGGAAAGGTGAGGCACCCTTGTGTCAGATAAAGTGTTGCAGAAATAGGCTGGATTTCTGAAGGCGAGATAGCAAGTCTGGATCCCAAAATAACAGAGAGCCCCCGTGGGCATGTTTCCCTCCCAGCGTGGTGTCTGGTTTACCATTGTACCCTGCTGAATTTAGACTGGAACTGAACCTAATGTCACTGCTGGGGGGGTGGGGGGGTTGAGTTTTAAGCCGCCGCAGCTGATGTGGTCAACTGATTGCCTTTTTCCTGGAAACTCAAAAACATTTCTCTTAAAAAATACTACGCACCCCGCTCAGGGACACGGCTGAGGCAGGTCTAACAGCTACGGAGATCATTTGCTGTGCGGCATGTTGTGTCTTACCCATGGTGGTAAATCAGAGGTCGTAAGACTGGCACTTCGCTCCTCTTGATCAAAGAAAGCCAAAGCTCGGCTCAGCCGGCTGAGCTTCCCTCCTGTGTTTCTCCTCCACCAGAAAAGGATGACAAGTCCAATCAGCAGCCAGCTGAAACTGAACTCAAAATAGCCCAATACATATATGGGGAAAATGAGAACGAATGTTTTGGCGAAGTGGACCCAGGTCTGGGTCAGCTCGCTGGTAGAAGACACCGGGGCATCGACGGGTGCGCTCCCCGCTGAGGGATGGGGAAAGTTGGCGTCGGGCTGAGAGGCGCTCGGCGCGGTGTGTCCATTCTCTTTGGGTGAAGCGGGGCTTGCATTGTGTGAGTGGGCTCCTCGCACAGCTGTCATACTGTCTCTTGACATGTTTCTGTGTCCCGGAGTCTGTCCTCAAACTGTCTAAATGCGGGTTAGGTCGAGTGACACCGGGAGGCTCCTCTCACGTTGGCTCACCTGCACACCTGCCCATCTCCTTCCGAGGACTCGCTTGCATCTACCACTTTCGATTTCCATACGAGCAAAAGCTTAAAAAAGCATTCCGTTAATTAAACTGCTCGCTCAGCCAGTACAGTCCGCGGCTCGTGTTATTTCACTGCCTTCACAGGGTGGAAATGGTCACCTCCAATAGGAAGGCACTTGGATCCAGCAGTGCTCATAACACCAGTTAAAAGCAAGAAAAAACGCCATCTGGTGTTCAACGGTGGTAACTGCAGCTACTGTAATGCGAAATGTTTATTTCAAAATAAAAACAACACGACTTCAACTTCAGATGGAGAGACTTCAGAGTCCGCCAGGCACCTGACCCGGTGCCCCAAAATACAGGTGGGACCAGGTCCTCCCTGAATCCCTGAAATATCGAAACATGCTCTACACTAGATAACCCACAACAGAGGAAAAAAATCAACAACAACACAGCACACAATGACACTCAAAGGAAAGAAAGGGATATCTAAAAACATACCCCAACTTAAGCTAAACTAAACAAACAAGACGCAGTTGATTACATTTCCATATGATATCTGCTTTAATTAGCTTATAACAACAAAATATAAAGAGTTAACAAATACACCCTTATCTTATCTCTGAAAAACTCTACTACACAATCCGTTAATTCGACCATCAATATGCTTTATTTATGTGTTCAGTCCCTTTAATAATCAAACATTTTCACATCTGCGGGAAACATAAAAAACAATTATATGTAACTTTTCTCAAATGTGACTCTCATTGTGCTGGGAACCTTTACACACCTTTAAAGTCAAAGCCAAAAATGTGGGGGAACTGATTCTCAGTTTCCAAAATCAAATGCAGACCACTGCAATACAAAGTGACGCCACAGTTCAAACACAATCAGGAGATACAAAATTATCCCTGAGATGCAACACAACCAAGGTGATATAAGTATGTATCGCAAAATCACCACAAAGTAATGGAAAACATTATGCAAAAATTGCCTTTATTCAAGCGTGAAATACTCATGAATACAAATTAACCTAAAAGACAGAATGACGACAAAAAGATGGAAAATGACTCAAATCAGATGCAAAGGATTAATAAGAGATGCAAGACAATGATGTAGAGAGGTTTGTAGACATACAAAAATCACCAAGGGGAACAGAAACCGACCAAAATAGGATGTAAAAACAACCTTAAAAAATGCAAATGACTGTGAAGAGATAGAAAACTAACAAAAACACACAAAATGGCATGTCATACGTTGGCCAAATGCCCAAATCAGATAGGTAATCAAATTACGTGTGGAGAAGCAGTATGACCCATTTTAGATGCACAATTACAAAACTGAGACACTACTTTGAATGTAAAATGAACAATATGAAAAACAGGAAGAACAATATGAGGCACAAATTCATGAAGGACCTGAGGGACCATGGCCTAAATGACACCATTATAACACACAAACCGATCCCACAAGGACAAAAATGGTTACATGTAACTACAAAACGTCAATAATTGAGACAAACTCTTGCACTGGTGAGCAACAATCAAAATGTGTAACTGAAGAACTGCAACATGTTCTAAATGGGACATAAAAATGACCAAAACAACTCGAAAGGATCCATAAAATTGGACAAAAACGAACGTGTACCTAAACACAACGACAAGGGACAGATGCACACGCAGTTGTAGTTGCAGAACATTGTGCACCAAAAAAAATAAAATAGGTTTGTTGAAGACAAATCAAAATTAGGCCGCTGTCATGGCAACTATAGCTCAGACTCCAGCGACTGCTCTTCTATTGATTAAGAAGCCTGTTGTCAAGCCGAAGTGACGCGTTCTCCATGGTTTCAACAAACTGCGCATGCGCAGGACACATTTCCCGTGATGGCGGCGTCTTCACAAAAATACAAGCAATTTTTCAGCGATTGAAAAGCTTGAAAATTATAAACACCAATGTGAACATGCACAGTGACAAGGTAAGTCGTTGACGTTTGTTGTTAGTGTTCGTAAGCCAGAGCTTGTAAAGTTTTTTTTCATTTTTTTTTTTAATGTTGGCTTATTAAGTGTTGCCTCGGGTTGTGACTGTCTGTCTTAACTGATTTACATGGAGATGGGTGAATGAAAGTCGCTTTAGGGATCGAGTGAACATAGAAAATATGTCTGTTTAGAAAATAACCAAGGAAGACACATGGAGACCTGCTGACTTGAGAAGACACATCAGGGTAAGTTTAGGAAAGCTCTGCTGTAGCCTGATTTATAGTAGTCTAGACATATTTAGCTTTACACATTTTTTTCTTGATCCGTTATTTAGGAGAAAGACCATGGGGATGACTATGCCAGGAGGAGAGACTACAACGAGAGAAAGCACCGTGGTGGGGAATCCACAGAGAGACGTCACAGAGATCTTGAGCCCAGACCAGATAAAGACAAGCTCAGGGAAAGGGACAGCTCAAGAGTAAGAGGAGATGAAGACAGAAAAGAAAGACATGCAGAGCGAAGGAAAGAGGGCTCACAAACCCGGAGGAGTGACAAAGACAGGGAGATGAGAAGAGATGAGAAGGACAGGGAAAAAAGAAGATCAGTCGATGCTGACAGGGAAAATCGAGACAGGAGGCGAGATAGAGAGGAAAATCGTGAAAGTGAGAGGGATAAGGACAGATACAAAGATAGGGAGAAAGAAAGAGCAAGGGACAAAGAGAGACATGCTGAGGAGGACAGGAGCAAAAGGAGGGAAGACAGAGACAAGGAAAGAAGGAGAGAGGAACGGGACCGGGAGCACAGAAGTGAGCGAAGACGACCAGAGCAAAGTGGGGAAGGAATAATCGATCCCACAGGAAAGCAGCACAGAGAGCAGAGTGATCGTCGACACAGGAACGACTATGAAGACAAGAGGAAGGACAGAGACGTTCAAGAGAGACATGGAGACAGAAAGCATTCAGAGCGGAAAGAGGAAAGAGGTGTGCTCACTGAGACTGCAGTGTTTACAGGATAAGGTGTCTATGTCATGCCAACCCTCTGGTTTTTCTAATTTCAGAGTACAAAGAAGAACACAGGAGACATAAAGAGGAGAGAGAAAGAAGACACAAAGACAGAGGACATCATGTAAGCATTTTCTGAACAAACAGATACGTATTTGTCTATTTAGTAGAAGTGTATCGCGTAGATGTTTCAGAACTATTTGCTTACACTCCCCATCTTGTGTGGACTTTCTCACTGTTTAGGACGAAAAACAGAAGCTTGAGATCGAGTCAAGGGAGCATCGAGACTTCAGGCGATCAGGTGAAGAGGTCGGGCTTTCCCGTGGTGACAGTGACCGAGCGGAAAGGGACAAACACAGAGAGAGACGGAAAAAAGTGGAAGAGGATGCAAAGACAAGATACAAAGAGAGAAAGCACAGAGAAGAAGAAAAAGATGACGTAGAACGAAATCAGAGAGACACAACCAGGTCCAAGAAGTCATCATCGGACAAAAGTCACAGGCATGAGAAAAAGGAGGCAGTGTCAGAGGTTAGTAGCCTCTTAAATTGTGCTTAAAGCCTTCACAACTCTGTGGATTCCCTGATGGATTAAATGTTTTTCTTCTTTCATATTCCACTTCCACAATGTAGGAAGACTGGAATCTTGGCATCTAGGAGATGCAGAGGAGCCTGTAGGATGCTCGGCTTAGAAAAAACTAAACATTGCCTCAGTGGGGACTTGTTTAAGTTTTGTGATGTGGTTCTTTTTCTTATTCCTTTTTAAAACTGATGGAAATGTGGCTTTCGCAGTGGATTTACCACTTCTGCTGAAAATGATACAAATACATACAAGTTATGTAGTTATTGCCACAGGCGTGTTGGAGGCAGAGTAGCAAAAAAAAACCCACAGTGGCTCAAAGATATCACAAAAAGAGATACAAACGAATGGAGAAAATAGGCAAAAGGGTCAAAATTATTGCCAAACCAAAATAAAATCACTGTTTCAATACACAAAAGTACTACAATGAGACGCAAACTGACTATTACCAGATGTGAAAAACACAAAACAACCTCAAATACAAACATAATGAGGAAGAGATGCAAAGAAATGGAGGCTAATTCAATGCTGGAATAAATCCACACTTCAATTCCTTGTTTACTTGCTTTTCGTCTCCTTCAGTCTGGGTGTTTGCAGGTGAGGCGGCATTTCAGAGGTCTGTGCAGAGGCCTGTTGTCTCACAATCCAGCGATGCTTTCAACACTGCTTACAGTTCTGAGCAGAGTCTCTTTCCTTCTACTTTCAGCTCCAGTATCACCGGAGTGCACCATCATCATCTCCAGTCTCTGAAACAGTTACCAAAGTTTATCAAATGTTTCTCCCGCTTTATGTGTTTCATTCACATCAGCAGGTAGTAAAGCAGGACCAACTGGCAGAGCAAGAATATGACGACGATTTTGAGGTAACAATGCAACAACACATTTGTTCACTTCTTATCTGGTCCATGTATTTGCTGTAAACACTTATTTACTTTTGCATGCTTTAATCGATTTACGGTGTAAGAAACTGGTGAGTAGTCAAAGCTGAAGATGTGAAGTTTGTGCTCACCTGTGTTGTTTAGTCTGTTTGTTTGTGCCAGTCCTGTTGTATGCAAGTGAATTTCTGTGTTCTAAGGAGTACGAAGAGGATTTTGAGGAGATGGATGAGAGTGCAGACGAGGGTGAGGTTGAGAAGGAGTCACTACAACCCGAGGTGGGTGATGAAGAAGAGAAGCTCACAACACAGCAGAGGAAGGAGATCGAGGCCATTCAGAGAGCCATGGCGGCAGAGAATGAGAGAGCTGGAACAGCTCAATCCAGACAAAGTATGAACAGAGAGGAAGAAGACGTGCCCAGATCGTCCAAAGGTGCGAAAAGCACTTGGTGTTACTGGACTATAGTTTTGTGTGATTGGCAAGCACAAGTCATTTAATACTACTGGTTATGATGCATTGATGTTGCTTCGTTGAAAGGCTCTGAACTGAGTACATCCTCCCAGCGTGGAAAATTTATCGACTTTGTGGCTGCAAAGCAACGTGAAGTCAGCAAGAAGGTTGCTACAAAACAGAAGTGGGTTAACGTGCAAAAAGTGCCAAATGTTAAACGAATCATCGTTATGACGCCGAACATTTGTGCTCGCTCAATTTTAATCATTCACGACGTATCCCATGTATTTTTGCTCTGAATATAGGAAGCGAAGCGCCGAGCTGCTTCGTTTAATTGATCTGGATTTCTCCACCACGGTCTGCCTCTTGGATCTGCCACCTGTCAGTGAATATGAACTGTACATCAGAAACTTTGGAAATGCAAACACCAAGCAGGTCGGTGATCCTTTCTCGTTTTACTGCTCTTTAAAGCATATCCCTAAGAGAAATTGAGCGTGTTAAGATGACGTGTGAGAGCATCGTCCCTGTCAGGCATACGTTCAGTGCAACGAGGATAATGTGGACCGAGACATCCAGACAGAGGAAATAGAGATTTCTGAGAAGTGGACACAGCACCCCTCAGAGCACAGTGGATCCTGTGGCGGTACGAAAACATGAAGATACCGTAATTCCCTGATGAAGTTACTGTGCACACATAGAGTTTGGTCATTGTGTTTCCTATGTCTTGGCAGATCCAAATCTCTCTCAAGACAAAAGCAGAAGTGACTTGAACATTGATTCAAAACGTCTGATATCATTTCTTCAGTCAGCCTCACAGGTTTTTAAATGGATCGTATATTTTTGTACACACGCAGTTTGTTTTAAGTTCCCCGATGAAGAACGTGGGAACAGTGGTGACAGTGGTGACTTTTTCTGTATTTTGTGGCCAAATCAAGGTCATGGTTGTGCTGCTGGAGGAGGACCAAGCTCAGAGAAATTCCCAAAGAAAGCTGAAGACTCACAAAGACTCACTGTCTTTTAGCGATGGAAGTTTGCAGCTGAACACTAACTTGCCTTTTCTTTATGGTACATATATACAATATATCTCATTGGTACCTTTTCAGATTGTACTGTATCATGTCACCCACTCACAGTTCCTCCTGTGACACAGTTACTTTTTGACTGCCAATCACAGGTCGACAAATTAGCCTGGTGCACTTCTCTGAGGTTCAAAGACACACTATGATGTCAGTCCACATGCCCACAGCCAAGCCCAGCGCTGTGCGTCTCGACAGCTGCACCATTATCTGTATCTGGAACATCTGGGAGCCGTCCAGACCTCAGAAGATCCTCGTCTATGAATCTGAGGTAATATTTTACAGTAAAGTTGTTTGTGCTAAAATGGAAATATGTACTCACCAGAGTTCTTCTTTGCTTCAGTTAATTTTGGCATTGATCAGAGGAGCTTGAACGAGTTTAACACATGGTCTAATGTCTCCTCAAAGCTGTGTTGTCTGGGGCTTGTCTTTGAATGAACTGAAAAACATGAATTGGCCTTTTAAAATGCAAGCTCTGACATCATCTGTGGCCTGAGCCCAAATCCCAGTAAAACTAAAGTCAACCCATTTCTAATATCTACAACACTGACCCCCAGGAAATGTTCTTGGCTTCAGGTGCAGTGTTGCTGTTTCAGCTCTGGAAAGGCCACGCTGGTGTTTGCAGGGACATCGGTGGGCTCTGTGGTGCTGTGGGACCTGAGGGAATTCGCTAGTAACCATTACCGCTTAAAGATAGGCGAGGATGAGTGGACCTTCAGACAGCCTACCTTCTCCACCGGTGTGTTTGGAGCCTTTTTGATCTGCTTGATCAGCTTTGAGAGCATGAAGCCCCTTGTGTTGAAACTTTGAGTTGAAAAGTTTGCTGCCTGTACACACAGAACCAGTGCTCCTTCAGCCCTTTTTCACACAGAGAGTGCTTATACCTTCTTTTGTCACTCTGTCAACACAGATGCAGTGATGGGTGGCTCAGGCCATTTCTCATCTGTGACAGCCGTCGAAGTTGTTCCTTCCCTCGTAGCTGGAGGGCTGGGGGCAGAGGTCCCATTTTTGGCATCTGAGGAAGGTGTGAAATTGTTAGCACACAGTTGGACATTTTGTGTCTCATGTGCAATATGTTCTTTTTACCATTCAGGTATTTAATCCAATGTTATTCTTCTTCATTATCCAGAGTCATCAGGATTGTCGTTCCAGCTGGCTTCTCTGGATGAAAGCGGGGTGTTAAATTTCTGGGTAGGTTGGGCAACAAAGTAGTTCTCTGCAGAAGACCAGAGGTCTTCAAACTCTGAGGTTTTCTTTTCAGTGACCTTACCGTGTTTGACCTAGAAGCATTAACAGTAACGAGTCTGACCCGCTGTTGTCACTTTAATTTATCTGCACGCACAGTGACGACACGGACTATAATTTGTTATCTGATCTGCATTTTAGCAGAATCCAGCAGACTGCGTCGTTAAATGAATGAATAACAGCCTTTTTCCTCTTTCTCATTCTTAAGTTCAGCTCAGAGATGACAGTAACAATAGTGTCTGCAGGGATAATGAGAGAATAAGCTTTTCTTGGGCTGATAATGACCTCTCTTATACACGTAATCCAATCAGGGCTCTTTATAACTTGTGCTTTGTAGTGCACATGGCATGAATTGTTATGACGGTGTGACATGTTGTAAGAAAACTTGTCACCTGTTATACCTCAGTGGATAAACTGTCCAGCAAATAGAAAACAATGTTACCATGTTTGAAGCATTGTTGTGTTGAACAAAAGTGGGAAAATGCTTCACTTTCACTTAAGAAACAAGATCTAGTGGAGTTGTAACTGAATAATTCTTTATCAATCTCAAAATGGGTTTATTTATTTGTTTATTTCCCCTAATAATTGGTCATTACTTTGCAGCGTGAAGAATCAAAACAGTTATTAGTCATTATTTATTGTTAAAAAAACACATTGTTTAGAGTTATTATATAATTATATCATATAAAGTTCTAATAAATTATACTTTTATACTTATTGCTGTAAATCAAACAAACAAGCCCCAAAATTATATGTGTCGACAAAATTAACATTAATAATAGCTAATATGCAGTCACTAAGGCTCTGAATTACCCTTTTCTCTATCCAGATATTGAAGGACTTCCCTTTTTTCCTCCCTGTGTCCTTTAGGTGGTGGTGGAACTCCCAAAAGGCAACGAGGCAGGCTCTCCAACAGATTTAGGTAACGTTTTCAGAGCTGTCCCTCCTTTTTCCACAAACATTCTCCTATTTCTCACACATGTGCGTCTGCTTTCACACCGTCTTGTTTTTCCCACTTGCAGGTCTGCGGCCCGGGGGCAAAGTTAAGCTGCTTCACAGCTCCTCGCTCCTCGCTGCTGAGAGGTGAGATTGATGAATAGCTTGTGACGATCGCGTGTCACTGCAGGCCGCTGAGCTCAGAATAACCCACAGTGTCTTTGCCCAGTGGGGCACAGCTGCTCGGCTGTGGTCATGCGGTCTGGTTTGTTACACACAGGATACTTTGTCACCTCTGACCTCTGGTCCTTTCATTTTTCCACCTTCTCTTGCTCTGTTCAACTCTCAGGGGGTCACCAAGAGATGCAGTGAAAACAGGGCCGTTACAGGCACTGCTTTTGAAATTCCTTCCAACAGACTCCAATCATTTCTTTATCGGCACCAATTTGGTGAGTGCAATTAATGCAGTGTCATCTCCTCAAATATTTTTCAAAAAGGCAGTCCCTTTTCAATTTTGTTACGGCACACTCATGTCATTTTGTTTAGGGTCTGGTCAACCATGGAACAAGTCACGGTCTGAGTGCTCCACCAAAGTTTTACAGGTTTCGGGAGGTTGAGGTGCGACCTGTTGATGTCACCTCAATCCACTTCTCTCCCTTCAAACCAAATATGTTCTTGGTAGGAGGCTTGGCTTATTTGTAAATTAAATATATTTCAGGAAATAAGTTAATTTTATATTCAGGTAAGAAGATCAATACCACTTATGTTTGCCTGTTTTGAATCTGGATCTAAAGGCAGAGTAGCATAGCTTAGCATAAAGACTGGAAACAAGGGGAAACTATCCCACCAGCAGCATCTATTAAAAAAAATGGAGGTATGAAGAGAATATGAGTGGCATTTATCTTCTTATTATGTGTTATTCTCCAAGGAAGACACCTGTGTACTGTAAATATATTATAATGATTGTTTTTCATGTTGCAGCTTCTAAAGTGTATATGTGCGTACTCTGTGTCTCTGTCCCTATTTTAGGTGGGCTGTGGGGATGGCAGCATCAGGCTGCACGCAGTCAGCCATGAGCAGCCTGTGACAGAGTGGAGGAACAGCACAGCTGGCGAACCGGTGGTCTCGCTGCAGTGGGCTCAGACCAGGTCGGCGGTCTTCTGCGTGCTGGACGCCGCCTCAAACCTCCACATATGGGACCTGCTGAGAGATGATGCGCAGCCTGTGGTCACCGAGAGAATCAGTGCTGATAGGTATCTCCAGATAGGAAAGCTATGAATGTGAAACTGATTTTATATGCTTCTTTCAGTGTGTGTTGATGTCTGATGTTGGTTTTCATTTTCTCAGGGTGACAACGATGGCTGTGTTCGGAGACTCAGGGAAAAAAAACACCTATTCAGGAATAGCCCTGGCGCATGAGTCAGGAAAAATAGAGCTGCATTACTTCACAAAAAGTTTGACTGTGTCCAGCTCTGCAGAGGAGGGAAAGTTGGACAGTTTGATGACGGAAGCCTTTTGAAACGCTGCATCACTGGTGATCTTCTCATTTCTTACTGCAACTGTACTCAAACTTTGGAAGAGCAAAAAGTTCAATTTCTAAATCTGTTTTTGTTAAAGTCACTTTGCACACTCAGCATTAGAATTGAATGTTATAATTCTAATCAATGACACACAGCTAGAAAATCAATATAGCTATGAGAGGAATGTAGCTAAATACCACTGATCCTTTATAGGGATCAATACATATATTCCATTTGTCCATTTTCTGTACCCACTTAATCCAATTCAGGGTTTGAGGGGGCTGGAGCCTTTCCCAGCTGCCACTGGGCAATAGGCTGGTACATCCTGGACAGATTGATGTATAAATTATAAGTACATATTTGTTGATATATTTTTACTTTTTTGACTAAATAAAATATTTGTATGGTGTGAACAAGTATGAGTTTCCTAAAAAATAAACTGAGCATATCTGTTCTTGTGTTACTTTATAGCTATTTTACTATAGATTTTACAAGGGCATCCCATAAACATTTTGATATATTTCTGTTAACATTTTTCCAAATAACTTCCCAGAGGAAGAATGGCTTCATTGAAACTTCTGAGCTTACATTTGGGATCTGAACTTGAACTCTCTTTTTTTAATTTTTAGACATCTGGTTTAACTGGACGGGGATTTTGCTGTTGTTGTGAAGTCTTTAATTATTTAGATCTTTATTTACTGGCTTAAAAGTGTCCAGTTTAATATTCAAACTCCTTCTGAAATGTACTGGAATCCGACTAAAATGTCGTTTCTGCGAAACATTTGAAGTCAAAGCGACCTGGAGCCATGGCGGTAGCGGAGCAACCAGTTACCTAGCAACCAACACGGAGCTTTAGGGCGCAGAGAAGAAACTTTTAGCACTTTGTCCAAGTTTCAGGATTTCGCCTCGGTTAACATTGCGTAAACTGCAGACGCATGACTGGATCCAGGATTCATATTTACCAGTTACCTGAAAGGTAAGTACAGCCGACCCCGCGTTACCTGGCTTTGAGTTTTTATAGCTATAAATCTGAAGCTCCATCCGTAAGAAAGCTAGCTTTGACAATAACGAATACAACAGGCAACATTTGGCTCAGATGTTAGCTGTTTTTTGTCGTCGCTGTTCTTGTTTGGCTGTTTGTTTTCCCGATTTTTTTCAACCCGATATCTCAACATATATTTTAGCAAACAGTTTAGCTTAATTTGACTTCTTCACAGATTTTGTTTTAGGAAATAACATACAACAGAGTCAAAAATAGAGAAAAGGAGGTCCCCTCTATTTTTCTAAAGCAAAAAAAAGTGACCCCTCTGTGATTCTGTTATTGTTTTTAACAAAATAAAAAAAAAAAATTGTCCCGTGTCTGAAGCTGATGATTCACACCTAACATGAACCAGGCATTCCTATAAGTCATCCATGTTATATAATTTTAATAAAAACAATGTTTGTACAGCTTCCAGCTTAATCTGTGAAGTTGTGGGATTTTCAAGTACATAAGAAAATATGAAACCAGCACTGTATATTCAGATTAAATCTAACTTTGTGTGGACCTTGCTTTTCTACAGTGCCATGCAGAAATGGTCTCCTTCAGCAAAAATGAGATCATCATTTTGAGTCTTTAGTAGACGCTGTTGAAAATGGTGGCACCGGGAGAGAAGAGCACAACAACCACCGTGCTGTTTCACAGTCCAACATTGAAGCTGCTTTCTCAACATAATGGGACACCAAATGAGAAAACCCCTGTTCAGTTGTTTGGACAGAATGTGAAGCAGCATGCAGAAAAGGTACACTAACATAATGCTGACCTGACATGAGCACTGTCAGAGGTCTTTCCAATTGTACATTCTCTTTGTCTGTCTCGGCAGGTTATTCTCTCTGTGAGGAAGCAGCAGTTGTTTGCTCATCATGGTCTCCGTCACCTGCAGCATTTCTCCTGCGACAGCCCCGTGCGTTTCATGATGTATTCTGAGGCTGCTGCAGCATTCATTAGCCTCCATTCGGACAACACAGTGTGTCTTTATAAAGCTGGCCACAGGCAAACCCTCTCAACATGCTTGCCTTTCACGGGCTTGACTGCTACAAAGATCCCTGGCTGTCTGGTTGGCTGGGGTCCCGGCCCCATATTCACACTTCTGGACAGCGAGTTACGCCCTCTGGACACTGCTGACAATGCCCTGGACATACAAATTTGCGAGGCCGCAGAGCACTCGACAGAGCTGGTTACAGCAGGTGCTGGGAACGTGTGTGTGTGGTCGGTGATGCTCATGAGGCGCAAGCTGACGATACAGGAGGAGCTGCAGCAATACGGCGCTTTCACTCATATGACCCTGGCTCCTCCACGAGTTGACAAGCCCCACAGAGGCTTTTTTGTGAGCGGGCAGGCCGTGACAGTGGTTGACCTCGACGGCGGGAGGGTCCTAGAGCACAAGAATGATCTTTGGTCATGGTTTGTATGGTAACATGTGATATACGATCAGAGGTTTCTGCCCCTCACACCTGATGTTATGAACATGTAAACATGTAACCAAAGTGATCAATAAGAAATGAACATATTCAGCTTTGTTAATGTATCAGTTATGACAGTGGACTAGATTAATAAGTTGTACCCAATTAACTATTGAATGACTGTTTATGGCGGAGAATGACGACTTTCAGGCTGCTGAAATGCATTACTGTGTACTATTTTTTACTTTTCTTTTGTTTGTTTGTTTGTTTTCAGCAATATCACTGCGGTGACATACTGCTCTCAGCTGGACTGTTTGATTATGTCTTCCCAAGACCTGGCTATAACAGTATGGGGTCCTGATTGGGAACCACGTGTGGCTTTTTTAGGACATAATGGTAACATTATGACTGAAGTGCTCCATATTTCTATTTCTGCCTCCTCATTGATTTACTTCATTTTTGGTCTGCTTTCTGTTTGTTCCTTTTTGCTTAGATGTGGTGAATTCCCTGTTCTACTGCTCTAAATTAAACATCTTGGTATCCTCCTCAGTGGATTGCACAATCCGTATCTGGAATGTGGAGGACTGTGAGGCAGTTGATTGTGTTCAGACAGAACAGAAAAGACCTCCGCTCTACATAAGAGGCACAAAAAAAGGAGACATCTTCTTCTCTTTTTCGCACCGGGGGTTGGACTTGTGGGCTGTCAGAAATTTGTACACCCTTTCCCATCAACTCGGGAGAGAAGATGCCCCTGTGAGACAAATCGCAGTCTCACAGTTGCCTGCTCCTTACCCCACGCGAGTCCTTTGCATCAGTGGTGACTGTGATATCACTTTTTTGGCTGAAGAAACAGGGGCAGTGTTGACTTCTTTCAAGGCAAAGGAAAGAATTTTATGTGCCGACTACTGCCTGCACAGAGAGATCCTGTTTGTTTTAACAGTGGCAGGTACAGTGCTGCAAGCCAACATGCTCTCTAATCCAATCACTGTGATGCAAGAATGGCCAGGCATAGGCCAGGGGCCCTGGCAGCGCACAGACCGCGTGACAAAAAAACTTGCCAAAAAACTGCCGGTTCCTGGCCCTGCCTGCTGCATGGTGCTTTACAGTTGTGTAGCTGACACACAGAAAGCTTTAGAGGAATGGCAAAGTTTACAGGAGGGGAGAGGTGGCAGTCACAGGAAGTACATAGAGCTCGATGGTGCCAAGAATAAGTGAGGGATTTCACTTCAAAGTTTAAAAACCATGGTGTCAGAGGATCTCTGTTACCTCAAATCTGATAATATTTCTGTGTTTGAACAGATTTTTGATTATCATTGGCCAAAACGGAGGCTGTGTGAGTGTTCTGAAATCGGATAGCGGGAAGGTCTTGTTCAGAACGCCGGCACACAACGGCCAGAGAGTCACAGCAATGCAGGCGTGCCCTGAGAACCACTACCTCCTCTCCTCAGGTAAATCCTAACTTCATTGCCTTTTGTGTGCTTGTCAGTGATGATTCGATGATATCTTCCTTATCTTTAAGGTGAGGACTTGACGGTGGTCGTGTGGAGAGTCTATCCCTACATTGAGGAGTGTCTGAGCCAACAAATGAGTCTGCAGTGTGATCAACCTCATGTCCATCTGGCAACAGTGGGGTCACAGTTCGCCTTGACCTTTCAAGAGCCCAGCAGTGGCTCCTACAGACTAAAGCTCTTCAACCTGCTCAACCAAACAGATTATCAGCCCAGGGAAGGACATTCAAACCACTTCACAGGTCAAACAGACAATTTTCCTTACCTGCTAAACTGCGTGATGAGAACTTTGCTGTTTTTGAGTGACTTTGCTCGCTCCGTTTTCTTGCAGGACTTTGTGGGATTCCTGAACTGAAGGTGTTTGTTTCCAGCAGTCTGGATAAGACACTGCGTATCTGGAATGAAGAGAATCACCTCATCAGGTTGGAGTTCATTACCTGACTCGGATCACTTGCATCTTCAGCTCAGTTTGGTATATTTCAGACAGGGAATCTACACAGTACAGGTTAACCCTGTAATCCCTCCAGGACACTGCAGCTTCATGCTGTGCCTCAGTGTCTTGCCTACAGTCAGTTTGGAGGACAGCTGTACCTGGGTATCAGAGGGGATCTGTACAAGATGAGGTTTGCAAAGTTTCTGCCACACAACTACAGAGAAAGGGTACAACAGTATGTTAATTTATAACATAATTTTTTATGATTATTATGATTTAATTTTAATGGTTCCTTATTTATTGTTAATTTACAGCTCAATTTCACTCATTGTGCTGAGCCTCTTCCTGATATTCCTATTCCTGTGGATAAAGAAACACACAGCCAAACAAAGTAAGGTTTATTCAGCGTACACATCGAGTGAAACAGAATGCCAAGGATCTTAACAAGCTCTGAGCAATATCCTGTGTTCTAGCCCGCCTAAAGATGAGGAACACATGTTTCAAGCAATCGCCAACAATCGGGTAATGATTGGAGGCATGCAACAGCAGGTTTGTGTACAATGATGGAACTTGACAGTGTATATACTGAAAATTGCACGTTGATTTTACTCAGAGGCCTGGCTGGTGTCATTTTCAGGAGAGCTTAGTGACTTCAAACATGGACCTGGAGGCACTCTTTCAAAGCAGTGTGAAATGCCACAAAGGGAAGCCTCCCAGTACAAAGCAAACCAAGAAAGAGGCCTTCTATCACTACATGAATATAATCTATGGACTGCCACCCATTAATAAGGTCCATATTACAGTCTCTTGCATCCACAGCATTTTCAGCAAAATACACAATTTGTCTGATAAACTTCCTAATCAGAAATCAGATGATTATCTTTTTAAGCTTTCCTTTTACAGATTGTACCAGAGATCACCTTTAGAGATCACCTCTCCATTCTGCGGATTGATTTATTTCATCAGTCGTCTGATTTTCTTTTACAGACTGAAATAGATGACATCTTTGATCCGTCAAAATACTCGGTTTACACTGAAAGAAAATACGTTAGGCCTCGTAACCTTCCCAAGAAAAAACAGGACGTCCGCCCTCAAAGTAAAAAGGAAATTCCTGTAAACGTGGAGAAAAAGAAGGTACAAACTGCCAGCGTGATGAGTGCTGTGTACTCTCTGTTTGCTGCTGAATTTAGAGTTTTACTAAAACTTTGTTAGATGCCGTTGTTTGTTGCCTGTTGTCGAGTATGTCATGGAGGAAAGTTTTGATCTGACTGTACAACTGCAGAAAAGAAAGCCCCCAAAGACCCCCACGGAAGACCTGTCACCACCTGTTGAGAAAGTGACCCCAAAAAAACCCGTCATGGTGAAGAAGCCTGTCCGGGTTGAGAAAACTGAAAAGGTATGAGTATCTCCTGTCTTAACTGAAAAAGAAAAAAAAATGATGCAGCTCTGATTTCTGTCTGACTCCTGTAGCCTGTAGCAGAGATCATAAAGCCAGTAGAGCCACCAAAACCCAGAACTCCCACTCCACCTCGACCCAGGACTCCGACTCCGCCTCCGACTATGACTCTGCCTCTGCCTCTGCCTCCGCCTCCGACTCCGATTCCGATTCCGACTCCGACTACCACTCCGACTCCGCCTCCGTCTCTGCCTCCGCCTCCACCGCAGGAACCCTCCCCTGAAGTGCCGACGTTCCACAAACAGTTTGCAGAGATGGAATGGTTTAGTGACTTGTACCCTGATAAAAAGGTAGCATGTTGCGAAATATCAATGTGCTTAGCGATGAACACGGTTCGACTTTTGATGTTGAGTTGTTTGTCTGTCTGTGTGCAGGTCCCTGACGACCTGTCTGCTGAGGACTTCTCCCTACAGCTGCTGAACTGTCTACAAACCTGCTGCACAACATCCAAGGTCACAATCCTGGTTGCCATCTGGGCCCTGCACCAGCAGAGACTCCTACACAACACAGACGAGCTTCATGCAGGCCTCATCGACTCTTTGCAAAAATTTGCACGACCACACATGGTATCGCTGGATGGAGACTGTCACTGTGCTGCTAAAGAAATGGACTGCGAGGTTGTGATTAACTTTACATGTGTTTCAGTCGGCTGTAGAACGCAGCGTGCTTACCGAGATGCTGAATCTGTTGGTACATCTGAAGTCTGAGATCGGTTACAATCTTATGATAAAGATCCTAACTCTTCTAGCCTATCAAGAGCTGGACCTCCGGTGAGGCTCTTAACGTTTGATTACTGGTATCAGTTAAACTACTTTTTCGAGACGAAGGTGTGTATCATGCCGTGGTTTTGTTGATAGGAATCCAGTACTGCGTCTGCTGAGAGCAGTAGGTGTTGACCAGGCTGAGCAGTGGTTGTGGCCAGAGTTGGAAAGCTGGGAGTCAGAGCTGCTGGACCAGTCTAATACCTGGGAGAGCCTCCATGGCAAAGCAGATCGTTGGTTTGCGTTGTGGATCTTCAAATTCAAAGTTAGTATCACGTCATTTGTTCTTCTTCTTGTACAGGCACAAACATATTTGCTGTTCACCCTCAAATAATAGTGATGGTATTTTTGAGCGTGACAAAAGACGTAGAAGCTCTCCCTCTATGTATTACTTCTCTTCTGCTTCTGATATCCTCTAAATAGACGCAGATGAGAGCTTCTCACAGTGTTGTTGACTGACTGCTATAAGTAATTAACTGCTTGCCCGTCTTTCATTTCCATGCAACTAGGAATATAACAAACATCTGGGCATCAAGAAATTCTCTGCCTTCACCAAGGTGGACGTGCTCAACTATTTCTGCCGTGTGCGAAAAGAGGAGTACAGAAAGGTCGCATGTCTTGGCCGCAAAGACACTGTGATCTTACCTCTGCACGAGTGGTATGTAAAAGTCATGCTTGTGTACCACGGGAACTTTTCTGAGATCTCAATAAAGCCCTAAATATAATACCCAGTTATGTTTTCGATTCTTTTAGTAGCTTCAAACCAATCCTTCGTCTGGGAGAGACATACAGCATGAGCAGAATACGCAGGCCACCAGGTAAGAAGTTGCTATATTTCAGCTGAGACATTTGATCAAATGGGACACCTTGATTGTACAAAAATCAACATTTAACGGGACTCTTTGTCATTTAGGTATCATTCTTCCCCCCCTGCAAAAGCGTCCCTTCCTCATGCACTTTCCTAATTTCATAACTCTGCCTCTACCTCGAGTCACCCTGCGCCCCTTTCAAGTCTACTCAGAGGAGGACTGGCTGAGAACCTCGGTTCGGCGCTACTTCATTCAGCAGCAGTCTTTGGTGGAATACTACAGACAATGCCTCAAACACTAGTCTGCAAGAGTCCCGTCGACACCCGATAAGCCCCGTGACAGCCTCCCCTTTGAAATTAAATGACTCTTTAAACGCTGCTGATTAAAAATGATTTATTTGGTTTCAGCGTACTGATGCATTTCTGTGGTACACGTAGGGCTGAATGATGCAGGAAGCGTAATTCTGAACATTTCCTAAGGAATACAGCAGAGACTAGAGTAAAATACTTAATGCATCTCATAGAAAATATTTCCAAGTTACAATCATTCCATTTCAAAGGAAATGTGTAGCCTTGTAACCTGATATTTAAGCACTAAAAAGCAGCAGTGACTCATATGCAACACAGTCAAAAGGTAAATGTATATAAGCAGTGTAGCAGCTTCTGACTAAGTGGGACCTTATCACCTCCGGTCCATTTGAGTGTAACCAGACCAACCTGCCTATTTTTGTGAGTAACCATTCAATATATTGACTGCATGTTTCCAACAATAACATGTGTGTTTATTTGGTAGCCAAGAGGCTTTCCCTCATGCCACCTTACTCATGTTTTGGAAACTGATGGAGGTGTGTGTTGCACCGATTTCATTTTCATGTTGTAACAAAGAAATTAACTGATTGAATTCTTCACAAATGACTGCTTGTGATCAAGAAATGGCATTAAAAAAGGGATACAATTTTTTCTTGTGGCAGTGTGATTGTCAGGTTTTATGTGCATTGCTCTGCTACATCAATGTATAGATTAAAAAGACCTCTTGACCTAATCCATCAAGTCTTTATCGTAATTGAGCAGGTCACAGGTCAGGAAGAGGTCGGGGCGTTTGCTTTCTATCAGCAGCCTATTAAGCTGGCTGCTGGTCATGTTTATGTCTGTGGCTTCATCCAGAGGCCAGTCCAACAACTGAGCACTGGAGGGCAGGTCGGGAAGACCCGGTTGGTAGTCCTCCAGGGGGTTAGGGTAGAGTAATTGTCGTAAGGAGGGCATTCTCACTGCCATTCGCACCAGGTCCATGAGGCCCGCCATGGAAAGGGGATTCAGAGCCAAAGCCAGGCTCTTAAGGGCCCAGCAGCCCCCCAGTGAGGGCAACAAGAGCCCCAGCAGGCCGTCAGTCAGACCACAGCCACTTAGGGACAGGTGCTGCAGGCTGCTGGAAGCCTGGGAGAGAAGGCGGCGAATCGAGGTCAGGGTGCTCGCATCCAGGCAGTTTTCACTTAAATCCAGCTGCTGCAGTGTGGAGGCATGATGGCTGCAGGACAGATAGGCGAGGTCAGCTGGACTCAGGCTCAAATAGGGCAGCTCTAGGATCTCCAGAGGCTGAGGTAGTGAGCTGGAACAGAAGAAGAAGCTAATGTTTAAACAGCACTCACACTTAATGCTCTTCCTTTACTATCATAACTAAAGACACCTGATATTTTGCTTTATTGTAACAATTTGTTTAAGGGAGATTCATTTTGTACTTGGTGGCATCTACTGCCTAAGCTGCAACTGAATACTCCCACCTCAGCTACTTTCCCTTAAATGCAGTACATTTGCTGGTAAAAACATCTTTAAAAAAGGCAGCTTTTTATAATCATGAGCAAAGTAACAGCGACATTTTCACATTTTCAAGGCCTGGACAGCAACTGGCATCTTGTTTAAAGGTGGCGTTTGTTTCCGCAAATCTATGGCAAAGAAATTTGGGGAAAAAACTGACATAATCCTATTTACAAGGCTTATGGGATATAAAGTTAACTCATAACACTTATTTAAATGGATGAACAAGCCGCACCTGAGCAACACACGCAGTTGTCCAGACAGCCGCAGAGCAGTGAGGCTGAGCTGCCGCAGCTCTTGCAGATGAGCCAGACCCTGCGACAGGTCCCTCAGTGCATCTTCCTGTCCAAGGTGGTCTCTGCGAAAATCCAGGTTACAGTAATGCAGACGGAGGGAGTTCAGAGAAGGAAAGGTGGAAAGCAACGGCAACAGCTCAGCCAAGCCAGACACCCCGAGGCTGCTGTAGCGAAAGTCGACGCCCAGAAGACCCCTGCGTGGCAGCAGGTCAAGCAAGGTCCTGATACTCGACACGGAAATCTCTTCCACGCGCAGGTATCTGCACTGAAGCTTCAGGGGTCCTGGTGAGCTCAGAGCCACACGGGCACGCTCCCAAGATCGAGCGTTGACAAAAAGATCAGCTCTTATATGCACCATCACATCAATATCAACCACTTTTTCTTCTACTTCCCTTTTACTGCCTCCTAAACCTGCTGCTACCATCCCTCTTTTTCTCTCCATCTCCATCCTCCTCCTGACTCCTTTAATCAGCTCCTCCTCGCTTGCAGGACCTGAAGACGCAGTCCTGTCCCTGTTATGGCCTGTCTCGTCATCCCTAAGTTCCTTTGGCCCCTGCCTCTGTCCCCTCTCTCTCTTTAAGTCCCTTTCTCTTTCAAGAGCTGAGAACCGTTTCCTCTCCCGGTCTGCTTCTTTCCTCTGTGCCCGCTGTGCTCCAGCTCTGGCCTGAACGACCATGGTGCAGAGGGCTACGGTCAGAGACCAGCCTCCCATCGAGTCCCCCAGTCCCCCCTCCTCTCCCTGCAGTCCAGAGAGGTCCAGCACCTGCAGGGCACACCTTGGAGAAGAAATAAAGCGCTCAGAAACAATACTTGTATTTCAGATCATGATGCAAACATAAAAATAAGGGTTTTCCTGTTTTTCAGTAAATGTTTAGTCAACTTCTCTGGGATAACCTTTTGCAGATTTGACCAACCTGAATGTAGTAGTTTGATCGGGTTTAGAGGTGAAACAGCTCTGAATGATCCCCTTTTAAAAGGTTAGAATAATTGTTTCACATTTATGGTAGTCGGTTCGGTTTCAGGTACAATGAGACATCACCTAAAATGTCTCAAACAGGAAGAAAGAAATAAGAGGAACTTCAACGTCTTTTCATACCTGTGGTCTGTCAATCCTCTGACAACTGCAAGTAACAGAGCCTGGATGCTAAGTCGATTTGGCACAGTTTGGCCCCGTTCCCTCCGTCCACCAACTCGCAGGGCGCGTTCAGGCCACCGCTGCACCAGCTCGCCCACAGCCAGCGGTCTGCAGCTGGCGAAGGCGGCCTCCAGCAGCGCCCTGTACAGCTCCCTGGGCACCCATCTTAACCAGCTGGGGGACGAGCTGTGGTCACTCACCACCTCTCTGGCACAAAGGTTCACCAAGGAAAGGACCATTTCAGCTCAGAGCAGGACGGGCTCTCAAAACTAGGAGATTTCGTGAAGCAGACTTAACACATCTGAGGGGTTAGCTAGCTCAGCTAAAGTAGCTCCAACACTAAAATTAGCTTTACGACAGCAACTTGATGCAGCCTTGTAAAGCACAAAAAAAGATTTACAACCTAACCCGATAGCTACCACGATTAATATCAGACAATAACGGAAAACTCTTTTGCTCATACACAGCCAGTGGATCGTGTTGGCTAACTGAGCCTGCAGCTGCTGGGGGAGTATTTATCATTTACACCGACGCAGGCAAGTGACGTAGAACACACAGACAAGACGTCGCTATTGTTCTTCGTCTTCTTTTACTTCAATCATTTTCGCCTTTCAGGCCCGTGGGAAGTGAATAATATGGACAACTTGTATTTAAAAAATGACAATAAACGCCCTGGATTTAGTTACGCACTTATTCGGCGTTTTCAGCCCTATCACCCCAACCGAGTAAACAAAAAACGTTCAACTAACTCCAGTTTATGGTTCTAAAGTTAGACTTACAAGAACCTATAACATTCCCAAACACCTTGCCTACATCTTAGATCTTGAGCTGATCTAGATCCATCTTACAGGAGTGTATACATGCAGAAAAGTGAACCCTTGTATCAACTATTCTTTTAAAGTGATTAAAAAAAAAACATGACATGTATTTTTCCACAGGATGGAGTAATCTAAAAACCATCTTATAACCCCCCCCCCTTTTTAAAAAAAAATTCATTAAACTTTATATACATCGGGAGAGTTAACTCAATGATGGCAAAGACGATTTTATTCATACAGTAAATTCCATTACAAGTCAACATGATGTTTTAGACATAGAAATACAATATATGAGAAAAAAAGCAATATATGGTTTTCATACACACAAACAGACAAACATACACATCTACACATATTATTAGATATATATTCTCTCATTCTATGCAGATATAATGTTCTTTGAAAAACGGATGGACTTGTCTGAGACCTCTTATGTTTTGCTTTCATACACATTTTTTCATACACAAGTAGAAGATGGCTCCCTGTTCTTACTGATGTGAAAGAGGAGAGGAGGATAAACCACTAGATGGTGCTAAATAATCAGGTATCAAATACACTTTATCAAACAGCACCATTACACTCCTGTCAATCCTCATTTTATTTACAAAAATATATAAAGCAGACACATGGTTTTACCTGTATACCTTTACCTGTATATTTTACCTGTATAAATAAAGGTTGATAAAATGGTTAAAGCACAAAGAATCAGGAGTTACAGAATTGGTGGCATTGATTAGCTGTGGGTTGTTTTTCTTCTCCACGCATGGTTGATGATCTGTTAATCATATAGTCCAAGCAGCAGCTGGTTCAGAAGAAACATCATATTTCCTCCAAGGCCACTAAACTCAGCAGAATTCTGTTTGATAATAATATAATAATAATTTGAATTCTCATGATAATCATCGTCACAATTTTAAAACCTAGTGACTATATCTGAGTGTATTACAACCATGCAGGAAATATAATTTTATGCAGATAACCCAGGCTTTAAATGACTTTTTCACCCATAGCTGGTGTTTTGTTTGTAAATGAAATCACTTTTCTTTATTCAGAGAGCCTGAGGGACAACTTTCAAAGAGGATAAAACCACAAATTGCTGTTAATATACTGGCAATATATATATATAATATATACTCTTTCTCTCTCACACGCACACAACACAAACATGGCTCTATTGCTGCAATCTGTCTCTTTACTTCTGCTTTGATATTAGATATCGGACAAAGTGTCAATACTCATGTAATTACACATTAGGAATAAACTCAGATGCAGAAGCAAATTTTTATTATTCCAAAAAGACATTTACAGAATTCTACATATTTTCAAAAAATGAAGAAATAATCTCCTTCTCCATCAATCAATGTGAGTGCATAGCTAATGTAACAAACTGAGGTGGTAGTAATGGTTGACTCTTGGTTAACGGAGTTGGGTGACAGCATAGTGCTAAACAGAGATATTAACTTCTGCGGATTCTATGTGTTGTTTCTTTGTAATAAGAAAGATTAATTTATTTCTCCTCAGTTCAGAAATGAACTGTCAGATTTGACGTGGAGGAAGTAAAACCAACACGCTCACAAGTCAGACTGGCAGCAAATCAGAAAGAATGTTTTTGTGCATTTTCTTTCTCTTTTTTTGTCTTTCTCTTTTTTTGTCTGTTGTGTTTGTTCTGTTGTATTTTTTTAGGAAACATTCTAAATGAAACCATCTGTAACAATGTAGTAGTATATCAGTTTCATCTCCTCTCAGCTCAATATTTTGGTTCACCATCATACTTTTGTGGTGCTGACTGACACATTTTCATCCTTGCAGCCTCGGCTGCTTATCTGCTTATTATTTAATTTGACATTAAATTCCTCCAGCAGTCCATATAGCCTAATTAAAATAGAAAAATCAGCAGTTGGACATCCTGATTTCCCTACAGTCAGTCAGAATCAGAGTTTTTCATTTACTGACTGTTGCTCTCTGCTCCCAGATAACTCCATTTCCCATGTTGCTGATTAGCTTCCCAAAAAGTTTCTTCAGTTTCTTACAAGTGCTTTGCAGCCAATGCACTCAGGACACTTCTTATGTTCAGTAACTGTCAGATGAAACCCCTTTGTATACATTTGGATACAGTTTCATTTGCATTTTAGATGGATGCTTTACGACCTCCCCCAGTCCAATATTCTACCATTCATACCTGACCAGTAAGGGATGTTTTCTATCATTGTTATGTATAAAAGACCTCTAAGTATGGCCCAGATCACAAAATAATGTACAATGTCTGAGCCACAAATATGCAAAGATATGAATTATGTTTAATTCTACAGGAGCAGAACAATTACAGTGAAGCTCTTGCATTTATTTGCCTTTTGTTTCAGGTTTTATCTGTGTGCAGTGTTTCACTTGCAGTCTCAAAGAGAAGCCAGACTTTGCAGTACTAATGGTGCTAATGGTGATGCGGAGTGAGTGCCTAACCTTTCTGTCCCCAAACAGTGTAAATGCATTAAATTCACTGTATTGAGTACTGAACATTATGACTGAACACAAATGATAGATTTCATGCTATGCATCCTGCCTTTGTTGTAACTAAAAGGTTGTGTTATTTACTCAACAGCACTCTTCCTTTCTCTTCAAATGAACTAAAACCCATGCAGTAAATGTAGACGTACTGGGAAAGTGAATTGTTACTTTTATGAAGTGTTTTTTATAAATGTTTCTCAATTAAGCATATGCTTTAATTAAGGGACAGCAACAGCAACAGTTGCAACAACATTAATTTAGAAATATCCACTTTTCCGAAAACAAAACCCTGATTGTTCAACATTTATCAAACAAAATGAATAAAATACTTCATCGCAAAAAAAACAAGACATGGCAAAAACTGTGTTGTACATTCATTTTTGCAAAGTCGTTAATTATTAGTACTCAGGCACCTTTGATTTAAAAAAAAAGAATGCATAGACTGAATGTTCCTCCTGTATGTAATACTGTATTGGCTGACCATAGGAAACCTTGGTTTTCCAAAGAAACTTTTCCATTCAACATGCGTGTGTAGATTCCTTTGTGAATATGTTTAAGCCATCTCTGCCTGTATAATGTTAGTCAAGGCCATTCTGTGTTTTCTCTGATAAACAGCAGGTCTATGCATGGACAAGATAAACATAATTTCATTAAGGAAGATGTGAGTCCACACTAATTGTTTGCTGGCTCATTTGTCTTCAAGCCTTGACATTTACAGAAACAAAAGGTTTGTGTGAGAAGGACTTCTCTGTCCTGATGAAAGCATCCGATTTCGCCAAATGCTCCACGAATATATGCTTTAAACTCAGCTTATTATTCACATGCACACATGACTGTCACGGTCAACCATTCTTCCAACTTTCCCTCATAATTTACTACACATGAAAAAGATATCAGCTGCCATTTTTAATTAATCATATTTAAAAATCATACTTTGAAGCCTAAAGTTGAGTGAAGGAAATGCCTGCAGATTATCATCAGATTTTCATCTTTTTGTTATAAACCATTCCCTGCTGTTTGACTTTGTCATTATTCGAGATCAATAACTCTCCACTAGTGATTTACTTAGAGAGTAAAAGACCACTGGGAGAAAAAAATGTTCCTGTGCTTTAGACACACTGCTCACAGACTCTGTCATCTGGAGCTGCCCATTAACAGCAAGTTAACAAGCAGCAGTATTAGACATTGTAAGATGTATGTTTATAAGATGAAGGTACATAGAGATACATTTGTTCAAGTATTCTCAATACAAAAAAATGTTTTTTAGCTGGTGCTAACATTTGCAGCTTGTTAATGAGATTGTATTTGCCGTCAATGCCATGTGAGGAAAATAAAACTCCTGTGACATCTCAACCATAAAGGAATAAAGCCTCTTTCTCTGCCTGGAGGAAGAACCACATGTCAAACTTATGCTGTTCAATTTAAACAATAAACCTATTAAGAATAACTTGTAATGTAGTTCACTTACTAAATATTGGAATGCCAGCTACAATAGGGCTTGTGTAACCAACAGCTATGCTTTGGCATATCTTTTGGCTATGCTTTGGCATATCTATTTGCTTTTTATGGCTAAATTAATTCAAGAGTGGTACACTGAATTATTTTATAGTTATAGCTACACTCAGTTCTTGTGCCGGTGGATGCAGCGCAACTACAAAAGTACAAGTGCTTATATATTTGTGTCATAAAGTCTGATGTTAGTGATGTAGAGAGACATGTTTTCAACCAAAAACAGCAGCTTAGTGCTGTCCATCACTTCAGATAAGGTGTGCACCCATCCTGTGAGTCTTTATGTGACACATAACTAAGTAACTGGGGCAAAATTCAACAAATAAGTACAGCTGCATTTGAGTGGTGTCTGAAATACATCGGTAGCTGTCTGCCAAGGTCCATTAGTGAGTCCTCTATATAGTGAATTTTTTATGATGAGTGAGTGGGCAATTCAAACACAGCTCATGAATTATGCTATGCCTCTCCGCAGCCCTACTGACCTTCTAGTGGCCTTGCAATGATGATGAATGGGTGGTGCTTGGGCATAATTGTCTGAACTTGTTCCTTCGAGATTACTGTAAAATACATTTTATTGATATAAAACTCTTTTGGATTTTTGTGCCAAGGTGAAACTTGGGACTACTCCTACAGGGTGAATTAAGGTTGCGTTCAAATGTTCAGTTGGATTGAGCAAACTCTCTTTAATTTGTGTTTCAGCTGGTAGCTGTGCTGGACTTCTGTCAGAGCAATGGCACACTCCATATCAGAAGTAAAATCTGGCTGCTTTGCTTTCTCCTTATGCAAAAAATTCTTTACGACCGGTCCCAAAGTCTGATAACCTGCAGGTTTTACAATCTCTGCAGGTCACTGCAGGAGACATTTTTATCATTAAACAGCTCATTAAACAGTTCTCAGACTTATTTTGGTAAAATGCTTCTTGACAAAGGACAGATAGTAGGATTGGGTGGATACAAACAGGGTCAATAAGACTGTTCAAAACAGTCTGGTTTCCTGGCTCATTTCGCCCGTATTTAGCTCATTTGTCAATAGTTTTCTGATTTCTTTTTACACATAAACATCACTGAGAACTGCAGGATTCTTAAGCTTCTTTCTCATACTGTGCTGATTGGAGGCTCTGAGAGAAGCATCTCCTGGGGTGCAATGTTAAGATTAAACCCCAGCTGTTCTGATCACTGGAGGAAGATTAGCAGGTGCATGCGGCACATCTCCACAGTTTCAGCAAGATTGTCAAAGCTGATTGGCTGCCTTCAAAATGCACTGCAAATTTTCCTCGCTGTCAATTTGTCCTGATTAGCGAAGTGTTTCAAAGAAACGGGATGAGAGAAAAATGATTAAGAAGATCAATAAAACACTTCTTTAAAAGTACTGTCACACCTTTGATTTTGCTGCTGGATGGAAACATGCCTGGGAATATTACAGTACCTCTTTGAATTTCTCACATTTCATTGATCTTTATCCCCTTTTCCTTCTGTGTCTTTGCTGTCTGAAAAAAAAAAATGATACCATAGATTAGCTTTATTGGATTTCACAGAGCAATCCAGCAGCAGTTGTCTTTTAAAACCTGTGAAACGATGGATCATGAAGAAAAATTTGTCCTTTGTCCATGGCTACTGTGGAGAGTTAACCTACAACTCACCGTTAATTAATAAAACGTGGTCAGAGGGGCAGTTTGAGCTAAAAAAAAACAAGTCTGCTTACAAATGGCAACATATTTTAATTGTGTCTTTTTTAGAAATATTCTCAAAAATGTGCGTGAAACAAAAATCTTTGATAAATGTTCACAAAGTTCAGCTTCGGTGATAGATTATTCTCATAGTGGGGCTTTCCTTTGACCTCTGTCATACCCATGAAGGTGAAGTGAATCAAAGAAGCTCTTAAGAATTCATGAGCTGTGAGACAGAAGACGGTGAAGATGCATGAGTCGTCTGAGCTGAGCTGTGGAGGTAAGGTTAACTTTTAACCTGAATTTTCAGACTTTCTAGTGGCAGCAATCTGTTACGGTGTTAGCTAGGTCACCATTTTGTTCCAAACAACTGAACAGACTGTTGCACATATATCCATATTACTGTCTTTGGAGATGGGTTCTTTTGAGAAATCTAGTCGCTTGAAACTGAATGAAATGTCTGCATAGTGAGCCATTATATCTTAGGGGCTATATCAGTGTCTTCATTCAGATTAACTGTACATGTACATTTGCATTTGTAAATTAATTCTCTATCAGTTTAATTAGCCAGATAAAGTACACAGTAGAGAACACATTTGGGGTGAAGCATCAGGGATATTCTAGCATGTGGACTGATGAAGCCGGGGAACATCTTCCTATTGGTGGACGACCTCTCTGACTCTTGAAATATAGCAACTAACATAATTTCTTTGACTTTTAATATCAGGTCAATCAATCAGTTGTTGTAAAAGTATAGCCTATAGATAATTCAAGCAAACAACAGTTCATTTGTGTTCATTTGCCAACTTCCCAAAAAACACAGAAGCACCAGTATCTGTGCACACTCTTAGCAAATGATACTGAGATAATCAAACTTGTAAATATCACCAGAGAAGCTGTGATGACTTTGATATCACTTGGTTAGCATCAGCATGTTAATGAAGTGTAACATTTTCAGTGAAATGATGAGAATGATCAGGGTTAAGAAACAAATCCCACACATCATCGGTAATCAGTGCTCATTCTTATGAATTTTATGCTATTTTCAATCATCTGTTTTCTGGTATATAGTCATAGTATGTGAGTTGGACTTCCTTGTGGGAAGTCTGGGCACCTCTTCCCTTTGCAAATTGTTGCTTTTTTATACAACCTGTGTTAAGACAGATCAGAGACGAGCTGCATTTTTAGGTGTATGAATAGCAAATTCTAAAATGGTATGGATGTGGGGACTTGTTTGAAATGATGGAGGTCAAGCTGAGTTTTTGGAAGTTCAAGAAAACCCTCCTCGCAATGCTGCCGGAAATCGAAACCTTGTTTGACCGCAAGAAATCCTCCGAGAATACTTAACAGATTGGAGTGGTGCACGGTTCTACTGTGCAGAACACCTGCATAATAAAAGTGTGAAGAAAAACTGTTACGCGTGGGAGTAGATCAGACATAGTTTGGGGGGGGTGCTGCAGCCAGTGGCACAGAGAACATTCATCTGTTGGAAAGAAGAGTGGATTAGATTAAATACCAGCAAATTCCCACTTCATACTGCCTGTAAAAAATGAAAAGAGGACTACATCAAGCAGTATGAACCGATATGTTTTCCCACGGACCTCACTGTCCCCTAACCTGAACATCAGAAACTATCTGTTGATAAACCTCAAAGGACAGTTCAAGCAATTGTGCCAAAATCTCACAGAAGTAGAAGCTTTTTCAGGACAAAATGTCAACAACAATCACCCAAGTAATAAGTAACTCTATGCTGCTGTAGACAGTGTTTGCAAGCTTTGACCCTTTCCAAAAACATCTCTTTTGGGAATAAAAAAAATGTATTTTTGCTTTAAAAAAATGATAAAAGTGTGATCTTTAACCTGGTCCTTTTAGAGGTCCGCTCATACGTTTACTTACAGTAACAGCAAATCTAATAAGTCTTATTTAATCTGAGATTGCCTTTTCAATTTAGTCTTATATTCTTCCTTGTTAAATTTTCCACTTTACAAATGTTGTTACAGCATTAATGAAGATGTGCTGCAACATGATAAATGGTGAGGTTTATAAGTGATGGATTGTAGATGTTATCTTCAGAAAGAGCCAGTCTGTTTCCCCCTGTGTTAAGCTAAAAGCTTCATATTAATCACACACCTCAGCGAGTATTCATTTTTTTAACCCTTTTAAGTAGGAAAATTAGCATATTACCCAAAATGATAAACTGCTGCTTTAACAGTACCAAACAAATTTCAAATGAATGTAAAGCCTAAACTCATTTCAAGAAGAAAGTGCAACTCAATGTCTTGAGTATTGAGGATTTGATCAAGTTCTTCCTCTTGTGATCAAATGTCTCCTGGTTAAAGACAGGAAGAAGCGAGGAGGCCATATTGAGTAACAGCCATAAAAGCCATTTATTGCCCTTTACGACACGTACGGGTTGATCATATCTGAGTGAACTGCGGACAGTAAGGAAACGCTCTACCACAACTGGGATTCTTCCTCATGTCTTGAAAAATGCTCAGTTTGGAGGAGAAAATAAGGAGCTGTTGACAAAGGACCAAGAATAGCCTGCTGATGGCGTTACTGCTTTACTCAGTGTGGCTGCTACTGGAGTTCTCTGTTGTTTTAAATCCGGTGTTTGCCACCGCCTGTTCAGACCAGGAGTTAACGTGCAGTCAGGGGCTGTGTGTGCCGCGGGACAGTTTGTGTGACTTCACTGACGACTGTGGAGATGGGAGGGATGAAGAAAACTGTGAGTTTAAACATTTAAACCTAACTGGTATAAAGGAGAATTTAAGAGTCAGACTTATTTACAGATGGCTGCTGCTCCATGAGCTTGTAAATGTGTTATTGGTCATCCTGGGAAACTATATCACCTCTCTCTGAGAAAAGAGGGATAAATATGGAAGAATCAAGCCTTTACAACTGAAACGCACATTTGTTGTGTGCCACAAGATCCAGATAATGATAATGAATATAATAAGTGTACTGTTTTTTGTAAGTAATATTAAGTGAGGTCCCAGTGTTGATATACTTCTTGTATATGGTTTTATAAAGAGCGTTACTGTAAAAACCTTGTAAAAAATAATCTCCAATAACTCAACATTTTATGGTTCTCCTTAAAAGTATATAATGGATGATTCTAATATCTCTTGCTTTTGGACGAAAATTCTAAATGAATTGGTTTAATACTGAGTGATAAAGAAAAATGACAGCAATATACTTGGGTCACCGCTCTGCTGCAGCATGCATAGCACTATAACTGCAGTATTCAGGGCCTCCCCTCAGATGAAGCTAAGAATAGATGTCTGTGTCACTGAGGTTTGATTTATTTGATTTGAGATACTCATACTCATCCTCTTTATAGCAATCGAATGTAACTTTGTGGTTGTTTAGTGTCTTTGTTGTCATTTTTTTTGTGCCTCTTTGGGAAAAACTGAGCAAACATCACATATTTACTCTATTCTATGTGATCTCCATTTTTAGCACTGATTCAATAATATAATATTTCTTCATTTAACTCACGGAGCCTCCCCTGAGATTGTTTGGAGCGCCTACATTCTGATATAAGTTAGTCCAACCATCACCTCAAAGTTTTCTTTTGCTCTCCGGTAACTTTAAACCAAAATATTCCCACAGTGGTTCACAGGGGTTTGGCTTTATAACTAAATTCAATAGGCTTCTGTCAGTAGTTAGTCATTTAAATGCTTAAATATATTGGATGTTAAGCGCCTTTACAGAACTAGAGGTGCAAAAGAAGGAGGTGCAACAACCTGACATCACTAAAAATGTGCCAGTGAAACTTAATGCTGGGAAACTTGTTCATATTAAGGTGATCGAAAACAATTGCAGGGATTAAACAAAAATTATAATAATCATCTCAAATAATTAGCCCGCAGTAATTCTGACCAGCCTTTTCTTTTGAATTTAAAAAAAGAAACATAACAGAAACAGTTCAGTGTAAGTGTCCTCCTCTGTTTCAGGCTCTAAATACACAAGGTGTGATTTTGAGGAGGGTTTCTGTGACCTGATTCAAAGCTCTGACACTCACTCTGAATGGACCAGGACAACTGAGGCTGCAGGACTTAAACAGGACCACAGAAACACCTCAGGTTGGAGAAGCTGACAGTCTCACACGCGGACTATGTGGAGATGTTGTTTTTACTGTACTATATGTGTCCTTCTCTTCCTCAGCATATTTTCTGTCCCTTTTACCTGTCGGAGGAAACAGAAGCACCGCAGAGCTGAACAGTCCCATCTTCCTCCCCAGTCAAACCTGCCAGGTAACAGGATCCTCTGATGAGATACATGCAGCACAAACTAAGGGAAAATCCTTAATAAAATTTTGTCATTTTGTCTATCAGATGAGCTTTTACCATTATGTCGGGGCAACACACGGACATCTTGAGGTCCTGGTTCAGTCTCATTCAGCGGGTCAGAGCTCTGAGGTGTGGAAACACTCCTTACAACTGCAGACAGACGCATGGCTGCGAACAGCGATTCACTTTACCAGCAATCACAGTTTTCAGGTCTGTAAATAAATCTTGTGATCACGGCATTGTGTAAGGCACTAGATTATATTCATATTTAATTGTATTTCATTAAAATGTATTCAATAACAAGCTGTTATTTGACAAAACACAACATTATATCTATTATTATTTCATCCCTCTAGACTGGAGTTTTTAAAAAATGTTATATATATATATATATACACACGTATACATAGGTCAGAATCAAATGTATCATCATCATCTTTGGATTCAAACATGCTTATTCTCCTCATTCCTATTTGCTACAATATTTTAGCTTTTTAGTTTTTCAGCTATTTTAGTTTGAAATATGAATATTTAAACAAAGAACTAGATTGCATGTCAGGGTGGTGTATTTTTGCCAAATTTTCTGAAAAGTGTACATATCATTGTAATGCATTTAACGTCCCGTATTCCAAACGGATTCTGAGCGTGTTTTGAGTAATAAGGACTTTACTTTGCTGAAAGACTGTAATTGTAAACAGTTATTTCACACAACATCATCTAATCTTGATATAAGTATCACCATTTCTACTTTGATAGAAAATATATATATTCAAGAAGCGCTGAATGGTGTTTTTATGAATAACTGATCACATGATTTGGTTTAACAGCACAGCAATTTTACCATTTCAGTTCATCAGGTAGCTGTTTTTGGTGACAAGCCTCTAAAAAACAAACCACATGCAGAACACACACATCAATTTAGCAAGCTGGTGAAAACAGTAGAGAAGGGGATACATAGCAGGCCAGATATGTTCTTTGTCACGGTAACCCCTGTAAAAATCCCCCACATGCTACAGTTTTGATTATGAGCCCTGATTCTACCAAGACCCAGTTGATCAAAAACAACTTTATTTGGAATTAAGCTTGCCCTTAAAAAAATGGAAAGTGAAATGAGCAATTAGGACCACACCTCATGTAAGCAGTCACTGTCTGAGATGCAGATTGTTGTGGGCTGTATCAAGTTTATAATGTGAACTGGGGTCCCTGCCAGTTCACACAAGAGGACTTCAAAATTCGCAGATAAACCAGGATCCTCCTTACTGATTCGGTGCTGTAGAACAGATTCCTTTTGGGTGAGCCCTCAGCTTTTGGGGAAACTCAGCATCTTGGCAATCAAGAAGCGTGAGAAGGAGGTAGAGACCAAAACCGAGCTGAAAGGAACATGAGTTTTTTTTAGTCAATCAGAGACACACCTCCAAATGAACAGCAGTGCAGCTCAATATTGGCTGGATGTGTAAGTAAATAATGGAATAATTTTTGCAATTATTGCACAATGACCTCTCATTTACGCTAATCTTAAAATAGATGTTAGCATATAAATTATAGGACAAATAGTACATGTTTTTTAAGTTAATAAAGTCAAAACAGCAGAAATTAGTTGCACCACAGGAGTGGTTTTTATGCAGAGAGAAGTTTCTGACCCAACTGGACCCTTCAGGGACCATCTGGAGTCCTGTGAAACCTGCTGTTGGTGTCCTTCCGATATCTTTTGAGCATGTCCTTTCCTCTCGTCTGCCTTCACCATCTGTCTGTAATTTTATAACATTCTGTCTGGTGCTGGCGGTAAGGAGAGGTCATACTTGCTGACATTCACTCTCCCCTCCATTAATCCACTTCCACTTTTAAAGGCAGTTAGTATCAACCACTAAAATTCCACTTTGAGACATTACATTTGATGAGCCATGCTGAGAGACTGTTGTTTAATTGTGTTGCAGACAGATTTTTCCTTTAGTCAGATTGAAAAATGATGATATATGCATTTAAAATTTGCTGCTCAAGCAGGAAACAGAATAGTTCATTTATGAAATGACCGAGGAGCTGATTCTACTGAAAATAAGTGACTGTGAAGGGAAAAGAACTGAGGAAAAAAGGATTTCACGCACAAACATACTGCAGAGCTGTGTAAATAACAAGCAACATCGATGCTTTTACAACTTTATTGTCCACATAAGGGTTATATCTGGGTTTAGATATTAGATAATCTGTAGTCAGCCGTGATGTCACACTCTACCATTTGTTTTGATGAGTCATAAATGACAGGTTGTAAAACTGTGGGGCAGGTGTAGATAAAGCCGTTCTGTGGACTTTGATCAGATCTACAATATAACTTTGTCCCTCTGACAAAGAAAGATGTTTTTACTGATTTGTCTCTCAGCTTTTGAGACTACACACACTTAAATGGTTCTTTGTGGAATGTCCTGACTGACATGCAGTCATCACCCACTGGTTTGTTGGGTTTACTCCTAAAGTTTGGCATTTTGTACATCACCATCTCGGTTTTGTAAAACCATATGTGACAAGCAGTAGGTGGATCAAACTTGGAGCCTGTGTACAGAATGCACACCCATAAAGCAGTGAACTGTAGATCACAAGGTATCTTAAACCTTTATTTGATTTGAAATGTTATCCTGATTTAACACTATTTGTGCTGGATTTTTAAAAAAAAAAACCTTGAAACTAGCCGTTGAGTCCATAAATATTTAAGAAAATGTTTTCCAAAGTAATAAATTTGGTGAGAAGTAGGTTAATATTTTTATGGACTTCAATACTGTCAGACTTAGTTTCACAATGGCAAGAATCATCCCCTGCTGGCCTTAAGAAAGACTGCAGATTTACATAATAACAGCTTTTTGCAGGCAAATATATTCTCTACAGAACTGATTATAAATCAACAGCACCGGTATAATATCAACATTACATGCCAGTAAACTAATAACAGTTAGTCTTTAGCAGGGCTTTTATGCTGGACACGATTTAAAGACCTCAGTTGCTTGGAAAATTTGTCATTTTATATTTTTAGAAACCACCAATATGTACAATGTCTGTGTTAGAGGTGTAGACATTTTATGTTTTGTTCCAACAAACCTTACGCACTTTAACTTTCAGGACACACAAAAACTTTGGCTAAGACGCACAAACGTCAGCTTTATTAATCAACAAATTGGGGTTATTTAGTGCTTTCAACTGACAGTCTGGTATCTAACTGTATTCAAGGCTGAGAGCTCTTATCTGAAGCTCATGAGTCAATAAATGTTTTATCTCGAGATGACAAAGCTCATTGTTCTAATAACTTTTATATCACGAGAAAATCAGCTTTGGAAACGCTTTGGTTTCTTCGAAGTTCACATGGATGGGTTTTTAGATGACTTATAACTGCCAGAGTGGAACTTTCAAATTTGAAACCGTATTGTTTTGTGTTATCTTGCCGATACACAGACAGACAGAGACAAACAAACCAATCACATGCCTTTGTTTGGTCCTGGCAAAGGAATAAATTGATTATGTAAATAAAAACCAGTGACTGATGTGAGCGATATCTCTACTTTCTGTCTTTCTGTCTACCAGGTGGTAATCAGAGGGGAACTTTCAGCCAAAAGTGAAGCCTCTGAAGTCTTGGCCATTGATGACTTATCCTTCAGCCCGGGCTGCGTGATTCTGCCTGGTACAGCTACTTTAATAACATCTCACTACACAGTCCAGATAAGTTCAGACCTTGACATTTTGAAATATCTCCACACACGAAAAGACCACCACAAGCTTGTTTTGAATACTGATGATTGGGAAATGGTAAATGGACTGTACTTGTGTAGCTCTTTTCTAGTCTAGCTGACCACTCAAAGCGCTTCTAACACTACATGCCACATTCACCCATTCACACAGCACGTCTTAAGTCTGTACATAACTAAGTGCTTTCTAACCATTCATACACCGACGGATGCCTCGGTAGGTAATGTGGGGTTCAGTGTCTTGCCCAAGGATGCTTCGACATGTAGCCCATGGAAGCCGGAGTCGAACCACCAACTGAGCTCCTCCTGAGCTACAGCTGCCCCAGGAGGAGCATAAGACTTAAGTGCTTCATGTGTATTTCCTTGCGTTAAATATGGAGAAGTCAGTAAAACAATGTTAGGGTTTATTTGTGACTGCAATTATGATGAATATGATACGACTTAACTGCTTTCCCAGTAAGTTCAATAAAGCATGGTCCACTTGGCATTTTGGCCTGGACTTTAACAAGATGTACAGCTGCAGACCCAATCTATAGCATCTTTACAGCTGCTATTATTCATGCAATATAGGATGATACTTTTGCTCTCTACACATTAAATAAACAGCAGTCCAAAGGATTTTATAGATAGTTTTGTTTATATCTCTCCACCCCTCTGGCCTTTCGCTTCCTCTGGAGGCAGAGCTGATTTCATTGGTTCAGATGTAAGCGGTTGATGCCAAAGCACCACCAGTGGTTCCTATTATCATTGATTCATCAATCAATAGAAAAATTTGGAACCAATCTGTCTGACACATGTACACAATATTTAGTTCATGTCTCCCTTCCGTTTTTAGCAAATCACAAGGCTGAAATTTGTAATTTGGTTAAACTCATCAATTACTTGATGGGTTGACATGAAGTTCAATCATATTCCTCTCAGGATAGATTAAAAAAAACTTCAAAGGGATTCCTTTACTTTTCGTTTGGTGCCATCAGGGGAAATTCTTTGATTTATGATTAAAGGGCCTCAGCTTTTGTGTTCAGTGCCATCAGTAAATTCACAGCTTTGCCGAACCTTCATGGTCGCTGCAGACTCCTCTTGCATAACTGAACTGACCACAAATCATAGATGGTATATTGAAAATAAACATATCTTATGGACAGATTGTGAAATTTCTACCACTGACTAATGTATGTATTATATAATCTGCCATAAGGTCCAGTTGGATGCCTACCCTGCACCAAAATGCAAAGATAGCAGTCTGCATCTTTTCTATCTATAATCTTGTGGTTGTGAGTATAAATGTAGGTAAAGTCTGAAAATGGCTTCCATAATGGTGACAGTCCTGACCATCTTTGTTTTCAAAGCCTTTAAAAAAAAAGTGATGATATTGCCTATTCCCAATCATTTTGCCAGCAAAATGGCATCCATGAAGATCATGGTCACGCTGTAAAATTGAAGTATTTCATGAATGTGTTTCCTAATACTGACTAAACCAAACCTGTCATAATGTTGGTGGAGAAGAGGTAATGGACGACCAAAATACGGGATGCTACAGTCCAGAGGAAATGGATGATTACTGAGGTTTTTATTAAAAGGAACGGAAGCTGCGGCTGAGCCGGGCAATGAAAAGCTAAACTAGTAACACAAAAGATTGAATAATAAAACAAGGGTATGAACAAATGTTTGATTGGATTGGAGGACTTTATCCAGGTTTCTAAAACGAAAGGAGTGACAGTCTCTTCAAAGAGAGACACAAAGTCTGTCACAGCGTTTGACTTGTGGCCTGCCAAATGCTGCCAGTCAGGAGACTTTCACTTAGTGTTTGGGAATACCTAAATAACTGTTATTCTCTAATAACATCCATGTCATGGTACAAGGTGTCAGAATAACCCAAGATAATACGTGAGACCTATGACCCAATAATACTTTGCATTTCTGTTGAACAGTCTCAACAACACATAATTTTTTCATGCAATGCGTAAGAACAAAGCAGAACTCAGGGGGATGTTAACACTAGACTTACTGTGCAAGTAGGCCCAGCATTATAGTATATGTGGTCCCCATATAGAAGTTGTGAAATTTGTGTTTTCTTTACTGCCCCCAAGTAGAAATAAATCCATTCATCTTGGTTTATGTGGACAAGTTTGAATAACAGCAAAAGACAAAGTTACAAGTGGCCAGTCTCTTGGACTGTCACCAGGCCCAGTTCAGCCAACATGTCACCTTGAACATGGTCCCTGTGTTACCATCTGTCTTCTGCTCTCAACAGTGGATTTGTTAACACACTCCAGACTTAAAAAAGAAAGGCTGGTGTTTCTCACTCTCATCAATCATATATAAAACCTGACACTGAACAAGTGCTGCCAAAACACAGAGCTGCTCAAAGCTGAAACCTAAACTCAAGTCAAGGTCAAGCTGACTTTTAGTAACAAATGAGCTTTACTCTGAAAATACACCATATCTCACAGACATGGTGTCACACATCATCTCTGATTTTTAGTTTATTTTTTTAAAGAAGGTGTTGTTTTGATATGTAATTGGTATCTAATAATGGTAACAACCAGCCAATAAAGTCAGTTACAGAGGATTGTTTTTGGTCCTTCATTTTTCAGGTTTTCAGGCTATCTTCAACTCATTACTTACAAGTAATTAGCCAGGGAATGTATAAGTAAATAATAACCAGACATCAGTTCAAACAAATAAACACGTGGCATGTTGTTCAAAGTTTTAGTGGATTTCATTTGTGTCTCTTTGCTTTTTCAGAGGACTTATTTTAGAATTAGCTATTGAAAGTAACAACATTTAAACACTTAATTTCAAAAGCCAGCCAAAAGGCTTTTAAAAATTGGGCATTTTTCAAATATACTTCCAGTCCTCTTCATAAGCGGTATGAAACTGGGTTGATTAAAGAAATGTGGCCTTAGATCTATTATTGATGAAAATATCACAGCTTGCGTCTTTACTTCACAGTTGACTCTATCTTCTCTAACGCATTTAATGCACTTACTCCTCTCAGGACACAGCTGAGCTCATCTATACTAATTCACCGTGAGCTCCCAAGAGCATGTTTTAATGATAAAATGATTTGAGAAGTCTCGGTCTGAACTCTTTGATTAAATATGTCCTGGCTATAAAAGTGGCTTTTGAACTAGAATACTGCAGTTCTATCAATTTCACTAATGTGTCATTTTCATTGTGTGGGTGGCAGAGAGCAGTTTACCTCCTCCGCTTGCCTGTCCTCCGTCGTGGTTTTCCTGTGGTGGAGGGGAGTGTATCGAGGTGAGCAAAGTGTGTGACTTCACCCCACATTGTCCCGACGGAGAGGACGAAGCCAACTGCTGTAAGAACCTTATTACCAAGTAACACTTACAAATATTTGCATTTCCATTGTTTTTTGGCCTGGGATTCCTTTTCCAACCTGATTAACATGTTAGAAGACACAGATATAGATATTGACTGATTGAGATGATTTTTTTAAGTGATTATTAATCAGTTTTTGAAGATTTTTATATGATCTGTTTGTTAAGAATGTGACAGAACATAAGAACTGATGCCTTACTTTATTTTTATTCTCATTTTATGATCAGACGTATTCTTAATTTTTGCATTTACATCATGTCTTCCTTTTCTTTTTCTTTTTTTACTTTTCAGTACTTTTCAATCATGATATAGTAATAATGGTGCTAAATAATGTAGATAAATGTAGTTTCAGTCATTGTTGCTGCAAAATTAGGAGGACAGATGGGACGCCGGTTCAGTTTTCTCTTTAAACACTATCCTCAATATAACTGAGCACAGAAACATTGATTTAAATGGATCCCACTAGTCTCAGTTATTTCCCATTTTCCCTGATAAATCATGTTAAAACTGTCATTATAGTCATATAAACGAAATAACCTTGAGCCTTGGGTCCAATGGAAGCTACCATCAATTGGGACAGCAGGAAATTCAAAGTGCTTTGATGCTGACTTAACAAAATTTGGCACCACAGCCGCTGAAATCTGTCAAATCTAGAGCTTCATTTAAAAGTAATTTACTTAAGCTATATTTTTCTCCTCATTTGTCTAAGCACCATAAACTTTGTTTGAAAGTCATTCAAAGCCAATGGGAACAAGGGCTGTAATTTTGGTCATATGTATGCGTTCTGGGTGCAGCCTATGAAGTTTGGTGAAGATCGGACAATGTATGGAGAAGTTATAAGTGACTTATGGCGCCAAAACGCATGTTCCACTCAAAATGGCCGACTTTCTGTGGACCTGTGTCCATAGGCTGTTTTGTGCGTCTGGGCATGACGAAAGCGTGTACTGAGTTTCGCCAGGGTACGGCATATTTTGACCCCATTAGTTTGGCGTTATTGCAATGTTGTTGGTGGTGCAACAGAGCTATTTTGCGCCGCCAATGTTCGCGACTGGCGTCCCTGGCAAAATTGGCAAACAATAATAATAACGCCTTCAGTTCACTGCTCGGGCCCTAAATATATCTTGGGGTTTGGTCAACGTACTTCACAGGCTTTTAAACCTGACTGATAGAAAGATATACTGCATTTCTTAAATATTACTTAATTTACTTATTTAGACTAATGACTGAACCAGAGGAACTTAATTGTGATCCCCGCTGTACATTTGTTCTTCCTGTGGCTCACCTAACAATTTCTACAGGGAAAAATTAATTTGATTATATTTTTTTACTTATCTGAGAAGGGGTGTCTGAAATAATGTTTCCCTTTACTGCAGATTCACGAAGAAGGCATTCAGGGGGCTCAGTCAGGGGCTTTGGTTTCCAAATAAATAAAACAAACAAGTCCATTGTGGATTCTGGGCCGCTTTTGTATTAAGTGCTTTGCATTTTCAACATACATGCCTCATATTTCTGGTTCATAAGCTCTCTGAGATGATCTCTACCTGAGTAAAGTTCTGGTTATTTCACTGAATATTTTGTTAAAAATACTCCCTCAATGAATGGGATGTGACGTGAGTATAATAAACTGACCAGTTTTCTCAAAGAATGGGAATTTATGAGCTCATTGAAAGGCTGCCTCTTTTTGTCTCAGCTTTGTTTGTTACAAAATTAGATAGAATAGATATAAAATTTGATTTGAAAAATTTCTTGATCTTTCAAAGTTACCACAACAGTAACACAACAGAATATTTTATATATTTTGATCACCTATTATGTTTCAGTTTCAGCGTAATTTACATCTTTTCTTGCTCCCTCTTCTCATTCAGCTACTGAGTGTGACTTTGAGAGCGATTCTTGTGGCTGGTATGAGTTCACCCTTGGCGATGGCTTTGACTGGGTCAGGGGCTCATCCGCGGACATAACTCCAGATTACTTTGACCACCCAGCACTGCCGGACCACTCTACTAACAGCACTGAAGGTAGGGGAAATGCAAACACTCAAATGCTGATATGTAACACGAGCAATCAGTAAGAACATGAAGAGATGTAATGAGCTGATAAAATGTTTTTAGTGTTTCATGGGTGTCAAGTCAAAAATAACTGGAAGAGATTATAGTATTTTCTGCTGCTTAAATCAGAAGTTTTAGGATTTAAAAAATCTCTTGTGTGTGTTTTGAGAGATAAGCACTTTGTGAAAATTTGCCTTCTCAGCTTTTTTAATAATACGGAGTAAATCAACATAAGCTGAACTCCTTCTGCACATTAACATTATTCACTTAACCGCTGGAGAGCTACAACAGCCTCTCCAGGGTTTATGCACAACAATATGTCCTTGTTTATCAGGCCTCGTTAAATACCTCTAGAATTCTACCCTCCATAACAGACTAAAGTTAGATTTAACAAGATTCATTGTTGCAGGCCGGCTTTATACAGGCACCATCTGTTGTTTTTGTTATGAAGGTTGAGTGAACGTGGTGTGAAAAACACTTTGTTAGGTTTAGATTTGGAAGCTGTGCAGACGCCACACGGAAGCCTGGTGAAATGACATACCCCGATGGGAGCATCTGTTTGAAGATCTAAAAACTGCGACCATTCAAAGACGAGTCTGCAACATTGTGCAGATATGTGGTCCTCTTCAAACAGAGCTTTTTTTTGCACTTGAAGGTTTGATACATCTGTTGGCCTCTCTTTGACTCTCTTTGCTCACATATACTGCAGCTGAATTTCCAATAAAAATCAGAACTCAGCTTTCTATTCACATGTCAGAAAGCAACATGAGTCTGACACTGTGAATGGAAAGCAGCCCTTTAAGACTGCGTCAAATTGCAGTGACTGTCAAAGCATTTTGATACTCTAATAGCAAACTACATTTGGCATCCATGTAAAAATACCATCCACACAAGTTAATGACGTGTTGCGGTGATTTCAGCTATATTTACAAGTACAATCATCTCCCACAGAAAGTTCGAAGCAGCAGAATATTCCAAATGATTTCTCACACAGTCCAGAGCCTTCTAACACACCATAAGGACAACTCTGCACACGTGCAGGTGTTCCTGCAGCAGGAGAAAGACGTCTCAGGGCAATGGAAATATATCTACTATTTCTACAATTGCTTGAGGTGGTTTTTACCCTTTTCAAGAGTTCAAACACATCGGGGCAGGTGGAAGCATCAGCTGACATAGGAAACATAATAGACCAAGTTGTGGAGAATTCCTGAATATGAGGTTCCAGTTTTGTTTGTGTCTTCTTCCTTAAAGTTGTGTCTCCGCTCAGTAAATAAGATGTTCATTACAGCTATGTGTTTTATAGCCTGCTGATGACTCATAATCACTCCAAATCATGCAATGGAAATTATCCTCATTAGCATCTTCTATGGAACAGTTTTTCAGAAGTTTAAATTCGCTTTCCAGTTGGATGAAAACACAGCTAATGACGCACTGTTACTATGGCAACTTCAGTGGACAAGATACCCACCGAACTGGATCGCACTGGGATAGTTAGAAATAATAGATCTGTCTGGCAAAAACAACAATGTGGGAAGATGTAAGGTGGAGATGAACCTTTCCACTCTCAGCTTCTTTAGTGGTTTTGCTTATTCATTTTTGTTTTTAAAAGGTGACTCACTGAGTGCCTGGTTAAACAAATTACATGCAAAAAAGACAGAAAGCAGATGCTCCGTATGGTTCAAATATCAATCATCATCTCTTTCAACTGCAGGTCATTTCATGTTTATACTGAAGAACAGCAGCAGTCTGTCTCCGAAAGCTGTTCTCAGAGGACCCTGGTTCCAGCAGTCAGCCTCTGGCTGCACAATGACCTTTTGGTGAGAATCACGCAGCACCCTGCCCTCCTCCTTTAAAACCCGTTCAGCATGATTCATCTTCATTGCCAGCAATATTTGATCTGCAGTTTCCCTCACACTTTTAGACTTTATCCAGTTACTGACTGGTCTTATTACTGTATCTCTGTTTCTTGTTTTTTTTCCTTTCCTCCACCCATCATATCACCTCTCTTACCTCTTCTCTGGTAATATGCACCTTATTTCACATCCACAAACAATGATTAGATGCGCATTTGAATCTATCCCGATCTGACAGTTTTATGGCCATAATAGTTTATGTGAAATCACTGTTAATATCTATTTCCTCTGGATGTGCTGTTAGAATTCTACAGACAGAAAATGCAGGAGGTTTCACGAATTTCAATCTTGCATCATGCCCAACAAGCCCACAGTGATTTACAGTATCGAAGTGAGGAAATCATTTCCAAACTGCACACATTGCCATCCTGGATTCTTAACGGTAAAATTTTACCTTCCATCTCTCACCTATCACCTCAGGCATTATAACTCGGGTATATCTGTCGGGGCCGCTGACATGGCCCTTCGAATCAAAGGAGTCGAGAACAGCACTGTCATATGGGCAACGCTATACGACCAAGGAAGGCGCTGGAATCAGGTGACTGTGCAGCTGGGACGCATCGCTCAGCCCTTTCAAATCACTTTGGCTAAAATCAGCCTGGGCATGTTCGACGGTGTTTCTGCTTTGGATGATGTCACTTTCGAGAACTGCTCCATGCCCCCAGCGGTGGAGGAGTGCCCTGCACACACGCATTTCCACTGCTTGCACACCAAAGCATGCGTGCAGCGTCTGCAGCTCTGTGACCTTGTGGATGACTGTGGGGATGGATCAGATGAGGAAGGATGTTGTGAGTTATTTTGAGTTTAGTATTTTGTGTTGAAATAATACTCAGATACTAGAGGAAAAGTACAGAAAAAAACAAAGCTTTATCAATTAAGTATATGATGTGAAAATCATTGCATTTTTTGCTTAATTACATTTTTTACAGCTTCACAACATTTGACAGCAGGATGGTAGGTTAACTACCTTCCTTTTCATGTGCAAAAGCTAGTTCTTTTTATTTTACATAGACAAGCTCGTATTGCTAGTTAAGTGTAGCCATCTGAAGCTTCATTCTGCGTTTATGCATCTCATTGTGTCTCACAGCTCCGGTGCTGCAGTGCAACTTTGAAGATGGGCTGTGTGACTGGAAACAGGAACAGAGCGGAGGAGATGCGTTTGACTGGACCCGCATCTCTGGACCAACACCAACCTTAAATACAGGTCCCTGGAAGGACCACACACTGGGCACCATTTATGGGCACTACCTCTACATTGAATCCTCTTTGCCGCAAGAGTTCAGGGACACAGCTGTGCTTCTGAGCCCAGTATTCCATCCCACCCACCAGCCTGGTAGGGACTCTTCCTGGTCCCACCGCCGCTGTGTTTTCCGCTTTCATTACTGCATGTTTGGACCGCATGTGTTCACACTGGCAGTGTATCTGAGGACCACCGCTACAGGCCGTGGTCTGATGCTCTGGACAGGATATGGAGACCAAGGAAACCTTTGGCACAAGAAGACTCTCTACATCCACAGTGCTCGGCCTTTCCAGGTAACTGACCAAAATAAGAATTTAAATATCTAAGGCTTTGGTTTATTTAGTAAGTGTCTGATGATTGTAAGTAAGTGTCTTATCCTGGGACATGAAGTTTAAGTGAACATCACCTTATTCTAGTTTTAATTGTTTGAACACTATATGTTACAGCCAGTAAGTAACTAGTTGATATTGTTTCTGCAAATAAAGCAGACAGTAAGTCCAGAACTATAAATGTGTTTACATTAATGGTCATAGTGTTTGTTATGGAGAACACCAACCATTATAACAAACTTTATCAAAACCAGATTTCTTCCAGTAAGCAGTTAAACACTGTTTTTCTTTTTAAGGAGAGTGACTTTCTTTTACGAGAAAGGACAATTGTCTTGTATTCAAATCCCTTAAATTTCCTAAAGAATGAAGCAATGAGTCTTAAGCTGTGCTGAATAAAATGTATTCTAGTATACTAGCGATACCACTAAAGCTGGCAGAAATCTAAGAATAAATGAATGAATAAATAGATAGACACCTAATCAGTGAATCAGTGTTTTTTTTCATTTTTTCTTATCTATTTTTTGGCAGTTATTGTGTAAAAGCAAAAAAACAGGACAATTACATTTCTTGGATAGTAAAATGGAAATCACATACATTTGAATAAAAGATCCAATATCAAGTGTATTAAAAACATGTAAATATTTTTATATTCTAAGATACTGTTGTTGTCATTAGTGCTGGTACATTGTGACACCATGAAAAACTACATCTGTCCTTTTTCTTAAGCCTAGGTACATACATTTCAAGAGTAAACGTAACGTACAGCTTTCCTTTTAAGATTTATTACTTATTTAGGATTTCTGTTGACTATTTTCTGCCTTTTTGGTACAATTTTATTAGTGCACTTTGAGTAGCTTAACCTTGTTATTATTTACTGCTGTAATTTAATCAATGGCAAAGCTTCTTATTCTAACAGCACATCATTACTAAGGTGTCTTCAGAGTTAACAAGGAAAAAATACGCACCTGCTTTGTACATTTCATGTCTGTTGTCATCGCTCTCATATGAACAGCGGAGGCCCTTTATTATAAATTCATCACTGATGAACAAAAAGAAACTCAGATTTTATGTGACATCCAACAGCCTTCATACAGTAGGTTGGATTTTAACCCAAAACATAATGTTTTCCTTCCTCTGTTTCCTGAACTTAATCAAACAGCATAAGGAAACGCTAAGTCTATAACAGGAATTTAAAATATGAGAGAACAGCAGTCTTTGGGCTCGACGCCCAGAATGCCCCAGCAGTCTTTAAACTGTGGACTTTGTTGCTGTATTTGTAATTCATAGGTGAAGTATCCTTTTAGTAAACTGAAAATATATGATCTAAAAATCCAATGTATGAAAAGATATGAGGAAGTGTGTTTAATCACATTGTGCACTGCTTAGGATACAAATCCTTGCTTAAACACGATACCATCAGCTGGAGTTACATCACATTTCACTGCGAATCATTTGCATTCAAACAATTCATCCCCTTGTGTAATTAAAAAAAAGACATGTGGACAAGTAGTCCAGGTAAACACACTTCCCTGGCACCTAAAAACAAAGCCCAAGTGAAGCAGCGAGTCTCAGCATCAATCACTGAAGATGGATGTTGTTTTCGTTACTCGCGAGTGAGTAAAACTTGAGAGATCGTTAAAGATTTTTCCTCCACAGCGTCAGAGAAAAAAAGGAGCTCTGTTTGTCAAGTTAATTGACAACAGAAAAGGAAAGAAAAGACCCTGCTGAATTAAAGTCTGATTTAGAGCGATCTGCTTATCGAGAGATTGAAGGCAAAAGGACACAAATTTAATGACAAAATCCACTGGTGCTTTTTAATCTGTATGGAGATTTAATGTTACCAATCTAAGAAAATTAATACACATCTTCCATGTATACATACAGCTTCAAACTAATGAGCTACATTACAGCTGAATTATTATTTTAATCAACGATGTATAAGTTACTTACTGAGTTAAGATATTCTAAAAACCTTAATACGCACACTATCTTCACCTGATAACGCTTCAAATAAAACTATTGACCAGACAAACTTTGCCTGATTTCTACTGTAATGAGAATACTAAGCAGAGAAAATTCCATCATTTCTGAGATCAAAGCTGTTTTCTTTGAAAGTTGATATGAGACTCTTTATTTTCAGTAGTTTTATCACCTTTATCACCTCTGATCAAATGATTTGCTGCATATATGACTTCTTAAAAGCAACAAACTAAACTTTATTAAGGCCACTGCTCAGTCTCTTTATGTCTGGTCTTGTCTGCTGATAAAATATGTGTTTTAGTAGCTAAACATTTGACTGGCTTCACTAACTAGCTAATGGCTAAAAAAGCTAGAAGAAAAAAACAAAATAGCTTGCTAATTCTGCAAACAATTCCCCCTGAACAATAAGTTCAATACTTGTGCTTTTTGTACTTCATTTCTCTTTTTAACTTTAGAAAATTCTGATATTTTGCAGACTTTTAGCACAATATTTAACTTATTTGGAAAATTGTCAACTGAATTAACTGACAGTTAATGTTAGCACGCTTTGATTCAAAATTAATCAAAACTGGTGTGAAATATATTCCAATGTCTGAGCTGGCATGTTATTGTACTGCCATGTTGTTTTCTTTTTTTAAATCATAAATCATGACTTCCATTTAAATGGTCATCTGTATTTGTTAGTATGGTGAAACACCAGATAAAAGTTACGTTATAATGAATTTCAACACAAATTGGGTGATGCAATTAGTTGATGGGATTACAAATTGTGGATCCAACAAATTTTTAATTGTTTGGCTTCTAATTTTTTTCTTTGCGTGTGTGTGTGTGTGTGTTCTGTTTCCTGTTGTCAGATTTTAATTGAAGGTACAGTTGGAGATGATTTTAAGGGGGACATCGCCATTGATGACATTTCCTTCCTGGACTGTGAACCATATGATGGTAAGCAATTAGACAGGAGATTAACTTCTAAGGGCAATGACATTTCCACTTATTTACTGTGTCATTCTTTACCTACTGTCCCATTTTTCAGGAGAGCTCCCCTCACTGATCACCCCGGCAGTCACAACTCCAGCCCCCACTGTTCTGCCCCACAGCTGCCCTGAAGGACAGTTTGCGTGTGGAACACATGGGGAGTGTATTCCCCTCAGTCAAGTGTGTGACTTCAAGCACGACTGCTCTGACGGATTAGATGAAACAAACTGCGGTAAAACATTTACAATTTGTTTTTCTTTGTATTAATAACATCATGATATTCACAAACTTTCTCCATTTCTTTTTCTTTTACATTTCCCTTACATTTTCAGAGTCTTTTTCACCTGCTCTGATATTATCTATTCATCTATTTGTTACCTATTTGTCTTCCTCTTATTTTCAGTGAAGGAAAGCTGCGGTTTTGAAGGTGGTGAAACTTGTGGTTGGACAATTGTCAAACCCTCTTTAGTCACACAGCACGCATTTCGCTGGGCAACGGACCAAGGGGAAAGCATTCATAATGGAGAGCAGTACCACCGTCCTACCAATGATCACACCCTGTAAGTGCCAGCAACACAGGCTAGAGCAGTGCTTTTTTCACAGCTGATGCATTTAGTACATGTTTTTTTTTTGGCTTTTATCAGTCAGCTGAATGACAAAACAATGTCCTTTTTTGTACAATGATTGTAGCCTCTGAATTGATGAAGATTTAATCATGTAAATTGAATATTGCTGAATTTCAGTCCATTTAGATTTTTTTTCCTGCTACCATAAGGAAATAAGCTCATATTCAGTAAGGCAAATACTCTAAAGCATGAGCCAAATAACAAAGGGGAAATGATAAAAAGAAAAATATCAGCTATTTACTTCAATGCAATTTTTGCTTCACTAAAGGACATTTATAGAAAAATAAATTACTGCAAAGATAATGGGGCCCGTCTACAGCAGACACACGGTAACCTGACTGCTTTAACGTGGGAGCAGACAAAGGCAGCACACTTTGACCACTACATATACCTGAAACCTCTTCCCTCACTCTGACAGCAGCTCTCAATCGATAAGAGAGGAGTGAAATAGACAGCGAATGCTTTGTCTTATTTAACTCAAGTGAAGTCAGACAAAAGTATTTAACGTCATACAGTGGGGATTTGAGCAGCTAAATCTGTATAACCTCCAATGAAGGTAATTGCAGCTTTGCTTAACTTATTATTCATGCTGGACAGCTAATCATTTTCAATCATCATTTTTGGTCATTCTTCAGTACGTTGTCTTAGTCTTTTGCCTCCTACCAGGCCATTGCCATAATAAGAATGCTTTCTTAACTACTACTACTAGTTTAGGGTGTCATAATAAGTTGTAAGATATGTTGTTTATAGAAGTTTTTCTTGTCATTGTTGAGTTTACTATGAGATACAGTGGAAAGTGAATCATTTTTAATTGAGGAACATCAACTACAAACGATAGGTATGAAATAAAGTACCAATAAGTTGTTAAATTTGTTGGTAAATAGAAAATGAGTCACTTAGTTGTTTTAAGTGTCAGTAAATGTGTTTTTAGGTGTGAAAAGGCAGCCCAACCTTTAAAAAATATCAATTACCGAAGTGCACTGCCCTAAGCAACCAACCCATGGATCATATTGCTGTTCAGTGGCATATGTTTGGTATTTGGTAAATTTTCTGTTCTAGATAGCAATATGTTTGTCTTTTTGAATACACAAATATGTCATCATTTCACTGTTTGAAATAGAAATGTTTTGGAAAAATAAGTCATTGACAAGATATCAAGAAGTGTCAGCTTTGAGAAGCTCAGTCTCTATGGTACAGTCACACATCTAGAACCGCATCTCACAGTTTGGGAAGACTCCTTCAGTTCTTTTACATAAACTAGGTTTCTAAAGTTGGAGATTCTCTTTTGGAATAACAAGAGTCATCAACTCATGAAAGACGCCTTGTGTGTTCATGTTCTGAGGTTTGAATGTGGAGCTGGCCGATAGCGAGGCGCCATGAAGCGCGTGACCCTTTGCGGTCGCACAAATCACACAGCACATGTGACAGTTTGGGTTGCACTAAACCAGCTGATAGAGTCAAGTTCAGGGTGAACTGTTTATCTGTCTGATGAGCTTTGAAAGAAACATCTTGTTTGAGCATCAACTAAAATTACACCATGTGTCTGGAAAGCAAGTTAGATTAACAATTTCCTCAATGTGATAATATGAATGTATGATGTGATTATTACAGAAACGTTTTCATGCTTAGTAACTGATATTTATTAATATTCTCTCCCCTTTTAACAACATCTTACCTGCACATGTGTGTGCACCCATGGCAACACTAAACAACAGCACTCACCCAAAACAAAAATTCCTGTTTAACAGCACTATATTTAAAGTGGGGAAAGATAGCACACAATTACTTAGAACAAGGATAGTGTTCAACTAAAACGTCACTTATACAGGCAAGCTGATAACTTTATTACCCATTAATTTATTCTTAAGTTCACTCTAAAGTTTGCAGCTGAATTTGAGATATTGTTCTGCCATTTCTCTGATAGCAACAGCCCTGAGGGTTGGTATCTGTGTGCAGACAGTTCAAATGGCTACTATGGTCAAACCAGCGACCTCCAGACACCTGTCATCTCCTCCACTGGGCCACAGTGCACCCTCATCTTCTGGTACCACATGAATGGATTCACTGTGGGATCCCTGCAGGTAAGAACAGTGGGGGACCAGTGTTGTCTCATAAGAATAACTCAAATACTCATATCTGTTGTTTTTTTAATTGCCTGCAGGTGCTGCTGCGGCACAGAAATGCCACTCATGTAGTCTGGTCACAGACTGGTAACCAAGGCAACAAATGGAGGCGAGGAGAAGTGTTTTTGGGGTTATTAAACAACATTCAGGTGTGTCAGTTATTATTCCACTTAGAAAGGCTTTAAATAATTTAAATTCATTTTTAAAAATGTTAACTTCTGCATCAGATTTTGTTCATCAATTGATTGCAACATCTCAAAGTGTGTTGACTCTGCTCTTTGGTTGCAATATTCTATGTGAACATTATATATTGTTGTTATCTTGTGTCTGGTCCTCTGAATTAGATGAATAGATCTAATCATTCATTGGCCGTATCATAAAACGTATGTGCTCGTGTAATTTATCAAAGGGCGTGAGCTGCTTGATCTTGCATATAAACCATCATCAATATTATCATTTATAATAATCCTCTGATGTCTGACAGTCATGAAAAATGTGTAAGAAATATTTTTCTTTTTAAATGCTTGATTATCTCTTCTGAAATTTCACATATATTTTCAAATGGAAACCATATGACTAAATTGAAAGATAAAATTCCCTCTGGATGGTGTTTATACCTGAACTGAAATGAAGTGAGAATATTGCAGTTTTAACATTTCTTACTAAATATACAATAACTTTAAAAGATATTCACTTTGTTGGCCTAACACAGGCTGTGACTTCACTTTTTGTGAAGTCATCATCTAAGCAGCTGACCTTAATATTGTGTGAATAGCTGTGCCTGTGATTTAACTTTAACTCTAACTAACAAACCAACATAACTCATGCCCAAATGTATCAACTGAGCCAGTGAAAGCAACAGTTGATAGGCAGCCAGGAGGCAGGTGAAGAAAAAAAACGATTTGAAACTCACATCTGAATGTGATGAATATCAGAGGGGATTTGAGGGGGAGTGGACATACTCAATGCTGACTGACAATTAGGTGGGTGTACCTGGATATGCCAACACCACAGAGCTTACCTGATGATTAAGACTCATTCAAAGTAATGCAGCTGGGTTGTCAGAGAGTGCTTCCCTCGGTGTTTGCCTGCTGAAGTTATCCCACATCAGGGTGAGCTCACACACATAGAAACCCTGTGACTGCCCAGATGGCCTGATAGCCATCAATACCAAAGCCTTTCCATGTCTTCACTGATGCTCATTAACCTTTGTCAAACCAGTCAGATCACACTAACCTGACTCATATTGGCGCTGATATTACATTTAGCAGCTGACTGGCCTTTTCATACCAAATCTCCAACAGCCCCATTTTGAAACAACAGATGAAAATGTTTTCTTTTCTCTTTGAGCTTTTATCAACTGACAGCCCAGATACCAAATAACATGAGTCATTCATATAATTGCCTGATAATATCAAGAGTCTGCAGACGACAAAAGTTGATCCCAGGTTCGTTGTCCTTTGTCAGGTGGTGTTCAGGGCAAAGCGAGGGATCAGCTACATGGGTGATGTAGTGATCGATGATGTCAGCTTCCTGGAATGCTCTCCTCCTCCTCCATCAGAGCAGCCCTGCACACCTGAGCAGTATACCTGCGCCAACGGCCACTGCATTCCTCAGGATAATTTATGTGACTTCACCAACCACTGCGGGGACAATTCAGATGAGGACCCCTACATCTGCAGTGAGGCCTCCTCATATGTCTCACTGATGACACCAGGAGAAAGATTCATTCCAGATACATCAGATATTCTGGATTGATTTTTTTTTGTCATCACTATCTTTCAGAGGGCTTCAGCACACGCTGCAATTTCGAGTTTGACCTCTGTTCCTGGCGGCAGTGCCAAGACGATGACTTTGACTGGCTGCTCAAAGCAGGCAGCACTCCGACTTTTGGAACCGGGCCGTCAACTGACCACACACTCAGAGACCCCTCTGGGCACTACATCTACCTGGAGAGCTCTTTCCCTCAGGCGGTCGGTGACACAGCCCATGTAACCGGACCCTTACTGAGCAGCAGGAGCTCAGAGTGTAAGGTCAGGCCAAGACCAAAGGGCAGAGGGCGGGGGTTAAGCAACCGTGAATGTAGTGCAGCCCAAAGTAAATAATTAGTTCATAGACATAGCAAACAACAAAAAACCTGATAAAATGACGTTTAGAATAAAATTGCTTACAGAATTAGGTAAGTGCTGTAATTTAATCTTTCAGGAATCACCCCTGGAAACAATCTTTTGCAAAAGGTTCTCTAGTGTTATTATTGCCTAAAATAAGAAAATATCTCCTTAAAAAGTAAAGTAATCAAATCATATGGAGTGAAATAAAACACTGGGAGACGTTAGTTTGATGGATTACACATAAAGTAAGTAGCTAACTTTACTGCTTGGCAACTTTTCATGTTTTAATGTTTGATTTTATATGTAAAATTGTCTTCCTACTTGGCTTATGCTTATGTAAAACTGAAGGTCCCACAGAAAAGAGACGGTGCCGTTTCAATATGAGTCTCCTAACCTGGTCCTTGGACAAATAAATGAGCTGCCAAAAAGCAGCTCCAAACAGCTGCCTCTATACCCAAATACAAATTTTGTAAATGCTTAAGATTTATCAGCAAGTACTTCTTGATTTATTTAATAATATATAAATATAGACTATAGGGCCTACAAATGCCAATAATAAAGAAGAAATAATAGCGGCAGGGTTAAGAATGTCTTTTAAATAGGGCTGCATGGTGGTGTGGTGATTAGCACCGTTCCCTCACAACAAGAGGGGTTCTGTGTGGAGTTTGCATGTTTTATGTGGGTTCTCTGGCTTCCTCCCATTGTCCAAAAACATACACGTTAGATCAATTGGTGAATATGAATTGGTCCTTGGAGTGAGTGTTAGAGGGCATGGCTGTCTTGTTTGTCTTTGTCCTGGCCCTGTGATGGACTGGGGACCTGTCCAGGATGGATGACCTCTTAGTATTATTTATTTCTCTCAAAATGAACATAAACACTTTTAGAGATACATTTTTTTAAGAAGTACACTCAAACTCTTTCTTGCTGAGATCAACATCCAGGAGATTGTTGGCCAATTGTAAGCTCTTTTTCACTTTTTATATATAAGGATACAACAGAAATACACTTTTCCTTACAAGGAAGCGAGTTTAACTCTTCTCTTCAAAATCCAGCTTGATTAGTCCACAAGGAAAGATGATACAAGCTAAATGTTTAAATTTTACACGGATTTGTCCTGAAGTATAACAAAATAATAATAATTAAGTGTCTTAATCTCTCTGATTTATTCCTGTCTTCATTGTGAAGCTAATAAGACCAGCTGCTGATTTTTAACTTTGTGCTCGGAGTACAAACATGAGAGTAATTTCAATCTTCTCATCTACCCAAGCGCATGTATTTGTTTCTCCAAATATCAAACTCAAACAGTTTTTCATCCTAAAAAATTGTGTTTAGAAATATGATCACCCTGGTGTTAAAAATGTGACCGAACTAAAAAGCTATAAATTGTGTATGTGCTTGTGAACTGGTCGTGTGTGTCCTCCCAGCTGTTAGCCTCCACCGGGAATGATCTCTTGATTGACTGCTCGTCTTGCTCTCTGTCGTGTCTGTCTTATCCCACTCCTGACCTGTCAATCAATCACACAGTCAGCGAAACGGCACAAATTAATCTGAGGGGAGGGCGGTGCAGGAGGAAGTGAGAAGGGGAGGACAGACTCATTTTCTCCTCAGAGGGAGGGAGTCGTCGTGCTGCTGTAGCTCATGAATTGGCCTCCATTTTGAGAAAAAAAAAACTATAAAACATCAATACCTCAGAGCTGCTTGATGGAGAAATACAAAATCTTTCCACTCCCTAATAAAGACGAGGCCTGAAAGGAAAAGTGCATCGATCTTGTGACTGACTCAGTGGATTAAAACTTATCAACTGCTTTGGTTTGCCCATATTTTCTGCTTCTCTCCATTCTGCAATGACAAATGGAAATTTAAGAGAGAGGAAAACACGTAATGGAAGAGAAAACGTTTGACTCAGAATATCAGAGTAAATGTTACATTTCGATTTAGATTGCATTTATGTAAAAATATCCTCTAATGTGTTCTTATAGAAGCAGAGAACCGTTAACGTCAGTTATTGACTGATTTTGTTGTCTTTTGTCCAGATGCGTTTTTACTTTCACATGTCCGGAGATAGCTTTGGAACTCTGAGCGTGTTCACCAAAACCAAAGGACACCTTCATCTTCTGCTGAACCTCACAGGAGATCAGGGCAACTACTGGCAGATGAGGGAGATCCCACTGCGCAGCTCCGCAGACTTCCAGGTCGTGTTTGAGGGCAAGGTGGGACGCACTGAAAAGGGAGACATCTGCCTAGATGATATCATCTTCTCTCCGGGCTGCCTTCTCGCCCCCTCAGCTACAATAAACAACACTCCTTCACCTCCGGCAGGTATATGGTTCACGTCGTTTTTGTTTTTACGTAGCTTGTTGAGGTATTTGCTGTTCCATATATCCATATATCAGTTACAAACAACCCGATGCTCAAAAAGTTGACTGCCCTCTTACCGGGGTCTTCTCTCTTTACTTATTGGAAAGAACATAAATTGTTGATTATTGATTTTCTTAATGCATCTTCCATTTTTAGCATGCCAGGTTTGGCAATTAATGGCAGTGATCCTGTGTGGGTCGGTACGTATATCATTCAGATGGAAATTTCCCCAAATAATAATGTATGGTTTATTATTGCATTCAGTATATATATTCATTATGCCTAGAGAATATATCCTAATTATTGTGGTGATCCCCTGACTTTCCTTCTAAGCTAAGAGCAATACACCTTATTTGATCTGCGCATTTGTGTGTCCGTCAGAATGAAGTGTGACTACTCTGATGATCCTCTAACTTTTCATCAATCAGCATTATTGGCGAAAACATCGACTTGCTCCTTAAACAGCATTCTGCCTCAGCTTTTCTTTGCGTTGAGCAAATGTTAGGAAGGTTAAATGCGGAGCAAAAATGATGGCCACGAACTTATTTAAAGCAGAATATAATGATTCACAGATCCCATCATATTCATGTAGAACATGAAAATGAAAAATGAGGACATGAAAAATGTGAGATTTTTTATTGTATGTAATTGTCTCCAAGATGCCTGCTTGCTCCTCTCTTCATTCATGTTGGAGACGTGAATTCTGCCAAGTTTTCTCTCCTGAATGGAACGGACACTGTGGGCTACTTCTACAGCAACATTTTGTTAGCACAGGTGCTCTAATGGTGGCTGCATGTCCTCGTTTTGCATGCTGGTTCATGCTCTTCAGTTATTGGGACACTTTATGAAGCTGAAGCACTATTAATCCCACCTGTGCTTTCCCATCTGTGACAAATAAACAGTCTGCTGTGAAGAAAGTGTATTGTTTATATGGTCCCATAAAATCCAGAGAGACACTGGGTGTGTGCAGTGTTAATAGATAACGGTGGTGACCTTTGACAGCTTCAGTATAATATAAACTCAACTGATAACACAGTCGTAGGTCCAATATGCTGTTCATAATTACAGTAAAAAGCTTCCTGAGGCCGTCATGAAATGAAATGACAGTGTACAAAAGACTAGTTGTACAGGTACAGTTCAACAAGAACATTTAGTTTTTTTTATTGCTGCTTCTGTGAAATGCAGCCATTTCATAAAGGATGCTTTATACTTTACAGTGTAAAGTATTGTCTGGACTTTTCTAACACTCATTTATTGGCTGCACAGCCGTTTCCCTTTCGGGCTGTTTTCTTATTTGACAATTTTGAATCACGTAGCTGCTAAGCCTCAAGTGCCAAATTGAATTATTTTCCAGATTTATGAAAGATATTACTACTGACTGGCAGCTCATGAAGTGAGTGCTCTATTTAAAAACAAAATTGATGTATTCTATGCTGGCATGTCATCTGTAGTGTAAAATCTGTGTAAAAATGGAGTAACACAGCAGAGTGTTGCACATTTAGATTTAAAAACTTTTGTAAATGTTTTTTTTTACATGAGATTAAAGTAGCAATCACAGGAAAGATTCAATACTGAATTATATTCAGTTTTTTTAATGTTCAAACCTGCTTTCACATCAACAGTTAGTGACAGGACTTATGTGCAGGACTTTTTAAAGTTTCTTTATTTCGACATTAAACAATATGAAAATTGTCTGTTAACTGTTGCAGGGAAGCGCTGTGAAATGTTTGTTTAATTTGGTGTAAAAGCATTGATTAAGCTTCATAATTATCATTTTGTAGGGGGTTGTTTTGCTAACTTCTGTTGTTTTTTTTAGGGAACTGATTTTTTTGCCATTGTCACTTTGCTTCTTAAATGCGCTGCTCTTCTGTTGTGTTGAATACAGTCGAAAAAAAGAGTTTTCATCAGCTGCAGTGTGATGTGTAGCATTTTTGTTACTGCTCTGTCTCCTACCTCTCCCACCGTTACACCATCTGTTTATATTTTTCTATATTCCAGTGATGCTTGCACTGATTAGTTATTCTCCTGCAGAGAATGAACATTAATCAGTCACCAGTGTACAGTACAAGTAGTGTGGAGTAAAGCATGCTAATGAAGATTAGTTGTTCATGCAGTTGATTACAAGAAGTGCCTGACCAACAGTTTATCACCTTACTCTTTGCTCAGATCTTGTTATTTCTCTGTAGAAGATGGTTACTTCTGCTGACACAAGTTGTCCACAATCAAACATTCTGCTTACAAAGCCGCAGTAAAAAAGCAGTACAAATAATGCAAAACAACTCAAAGCAATAAGAAAGCTAGAAAATATAGTTTCTCCTGAGACGTGAGTGAGTATATCCACACTAGTACTTGGCTTAAAAATACTAAGTAGAGCAAATATATGGGCAGAGTCTAAAAAGAGCAGAAAAATAACCTTTCTTTTCATCCTTCATAACATGACACAGCCATTTTCTGAGTAAGTAAATGAGAGGTGAATAAAGCTTGGTTGATCAGAGGGGAAGTGACTCTAGAGAATGGAGGGATATGAAGCATTAATTTTGAGTTAGATTAACGAGTCCTTATAGTAAGTGAGCTCCATCCTGCCATTAACAACAAGGGGGAGAGGAGCTGTGGATGAAACCTGTCCTCTCTGCGTATTTGCAGCTCCAGGCTGCGTAGGGCGAACAATAATGCTAATGAGACCAGAGACAGCAGGAACTGTAATTATATACAGCCGCCCCTCAGGGGCTTTCTCTTCCACAGCTTCAGTCTACATACCATCACATGATATGGCAGAAAGGCCAACTGCAGCATGTGGATGTTTCATGTCACCAAGCATCTATAACGCTCTATAATTCATGTTGATCTTCTGTTGGGCACTTTTCATTATTTTTCATGTGGAATATGTTCTTTTGTATAAAATCACAAACAAGTCACTTAGCTCTATGAACCAGTGTTGTGTCTACACATCACAGGCATGTACTGTATGTGTGCATATTTGTGTATTGCACTGAGGGGAAAAAAAGAAAAAAACTCATCGTTCTCTTGCGTTATCTTCAACTTTTTAAAGCAGCTTCAGCTGCATCTATGTCTAAAGTCTGAAAAAGCTGTGTTGATCAGGAATTAAAGTCTTGGCGGCATAGTCAGAATTCATCTTTGATAATGAAGTCATAAATTAACTATAAGAAATGTAATCATTGTGTAACGGATTAGATGGGGAAGGATAATGATGCATTGGATTACACTCTTAAACGACACGACTTGGTTACCTTATTTGGACTTCTAAATGTGACTTATCATTAAATGTTGATCTGCAACATCCATGCACCAGGGGGCAGTATGAAACTCACTGTGCCTCACCCTCATACTGTACGTGTGGAGCCCTGAAATGACCCATTCTGAAAAACATGAACTTGAATTAGGATAAGGATAAAAGGATTTAGTCTGCATTCAGAGAGATACGGGTGTAAGTTGATTGTGGCTTTTATGGGAAAAGTGGGAAGATGCAAACTTGAAAAATGTGCTTTTCTTAAAGATTAACCCACCCACAGCTTCAGTATGCAATGAAGTAGCCTGGCTGCACAGTCAGGAGATGTGGCTTCCTGGCCTACTATGTTCCTTTGTTGGGGCACATTGCTTCTGGTCCTCTGCATCTGAAGAGGAACAAAGGATTAGGAAGGACTTATACCCCTTTCTCTGCTTTAATTACAGGGACCACCCCTCTTCATCACGCCTCATGTCCCTTTCTAACACTCCCCAAAGCTAGACTCTGACCCCACTGGAATGCTTGGCTCCAAAAGAAGCAGATTCCACCCCCTCAAGCATTGCCACCAATGATACAGTGATTTGGGCTCACAGCCCCATGCTCCTTTGTCTTCCATAAGCCTCTTAAAGAGACCCCGATGCTGCATACAAATGGTCCTTCAACTATTGAGGCTGACTTGTTATGCTCTGAAGTTAATGCTCAACTTTTGTTGTGCTGTTTAATCTGGCAAAACACACAGTAGTTGTTTTACAGAAGGAAAATTGTCTTTTTAGCACACGCAGTTCCGAATTGGAAAGTCGATATCTTAAAGGAACACACGCCAACAATTGGTCACAAAAAAAATGGATAAAGGAGAAACGGCCACGGAAAGTCACAGATTATCGAGTTGTCTCTCTTTTAGAAAAATACAAGCTGCCTCTTTGCAGCTTTATGTGTTAAGCTACTTCCTGGATGGGTGCATAATCTTAAAATACTTTTGTTTATGAGCAGCTTAAACATAGAAGATGTGACATGTCATTTGCTTATCCTAAGAGCTGTTACGAGGTAGATTAGAGCACCATGTGGAGCCAGAACAGCTGTTTCTCCTATTTTTCCATCTTTTCAATTGATTAGAATAATCACTGTATCATGATTGTGAATTCATATTTAGCATAGTAGTAGTATGGGATAGTATCATAGTATCATTTTCCTCCTGAATTTCAAAATGAACTGCATCATCTGTGCAGTGTTTGACCCTGAGGTCCCTCTCTCTTAAGTAAAATTCTGTTAACATGACTCAGCTACTTACCAGCAGACCGGGGTCAATGTCAGCCTGCATTATCCTTGACAGCGTTACTCTGAGTAGTATATTTGTGAAGTCATATTGTGTCTCTTCTCCAGGGTCCTGTCCTCCGGGCTCCAGTTTTTGTGAAAATGGCAGGTGTTTCACTCCAGAGCAGAGTTGTGACTTCACAGACGATTGCGGAGATGGCACAGATGAAAAGGATTGTGGGACTTCCTGCTCCTTTGAGAATGGTCGATGTGGCTGGAAAAGTTCTCTGGCTGATATTTTTGACTGGGCGCTGGGTAGTGGCTCCGTTCAAAGCATACGGCCTCCACATGATCACACGCTGATGGACGAAAATGGTATGTGCTTGTTAATTATCCTGCTACTTTTGACAATAGATCATTTTTTCAAAACCTGTCTTAAAATGAAGGGAACTGAGTGTAGCAGCCTCTACATTGTACTATCGGTGTATAATTTACGAAGTGCAGCTTCGCGTCTGACTGATTTCACAGATGGAATGAAAGTTTCTCACCATTTGGAGCCAAATTGCAGTGGTAGCTCTCCATAATGTTTAATTCAGGGCCCAGACAAAATCAATGAGCTCTTACACAGTATCTGAATGTACAGCAACAGAGATTTTGGGTGATTGATGCAGAGCTGAAATTCCATTATACAAGGTGCACGGTTAAGAGCCATACACATGAATAAATAAACACAAATGTAAATTTTCTTGCAAAGAGCTTTTAAAGAGGTGCTCCATCTAAAGACCTTGAAGGTAACCCAAAATATTTCAGTCCTGGTTGATGTTGCGACACATCTGGTTACTATAAGTCAATGAATACAGCAAATCCTCGTTTTTCAGCCACTTTGTCAAGGAAAGCAACAGAAGGTCAAGTTTTGTATCTCAGAAAACAGTCAATAATGATTAAAGCTATGACCTGAGAGATGTATTGTATTCTTCTCCCAATATTTCTTTGCAGAAAATAACTGATATTCATAAAACGTTTAAATTGCCTGAGACAGCTTGCCGATAAAATTCCTCCTGTGTTTAGCCAATTGAATACTTGCAATGTGAAGGAGGGAATGTAAGAAATGTTCATGATTTATAACTTGAGGCCAATCTGACAAAGCTGTGAAAGAGTCAGTGGCAAACACTGATGCTGAAAACAATTAGGTTAAGTTACCATTTCTAACAATAGCAACTTGGTGGATCCTGCTATTGACAATTAAAACTATTATAAACAGAGACAATTACTTAATGTAATTCTTTATCATTTCTCCTTTTTTCTTCACCTTTAGGTCATTTCATCTATCTGGAAGCAACACCAGTGGGACTGAAAGGTGACAAAGCTCATATTAGGAGCTCCATTTGGAGAGAGTCTAGCGCCAACTGCAAGCTCTCCTTCTGGTACTACATTTCCCATAAGGCCTTAGGAATCATCCGGCTGCTGATCAAGGTAAACCTGTTTTGATTCAGATGTTGGATTATTATGCACACAATCACTGTAAGAAGATTCCAGTCCATGATAGTCTATGGTTACTATGGTTACGCTCTGTCAGAAATAAAGGCTGACTATATTTTAATTATGTTTAAGTTAATTTGTAAAAAGAGAGCTGTCACGTGGCTGTCAGTCTTGCAACCAATGTTTTTCATCTGCGGTGAGTCTGTAGAAGGTGGAGGACAGTGATGGGGGTCATGGTCACCCCTCCACCAAGAGCAGCCCCACCCCACCATCTGGGCACAGTACACTCCTGCCATTTCTCGAGGCTTCCAGTTAGGCTTCTAGTTTATGTAAATATGGCTATGGGGTTATAACTACAACTCTTTGCCAATAAATTCAGCTGCATTTTACTGCTTAGTAGTCACTGAACCACAGCGTAAAAGTGTCTGATTTTTGTCTTTACATGAGATCTATTGAGAAAAGCAAAAATATTGTTTCAAAACAAGATGATTGTGACCTATCCTCGCTGTGTTTCCTGTGAGTGATTATATTAATGCTGTTTTTAATTAATTTATAGGACAACACTTTACATTATTGATTTTACCTTATAGCCTGACGCAGATAGGATTTTAGAAATTCAAATTATGAGATTTACCTGGTTTTTCAGTCAGGCTTTGTGGCTCTGAGATTGATTATGTGACTCTGAGAGGCAGGAGATGATGAATGAACAGGGACTGTTTTACATGTTCTCCTTGCTCATATATGGTTGGAAAATGTAAAATTTGACCTTCTTAAGAAGGTCGGCTCTAGACGTTAAAATGAGGCAGCGAGTCATTTACACACAGAGACAGAAAGGGTGGTGGTTTCACAGGTCATCATGTCGGATTTTAGAGTGCAGTGTGTGCTGTCATTGTGTGTTTGTGGGAGTCACAAAGAGAAAATCAATATCTGGGTTTGATTTTATGTTCTTAGCGCCGGTGTAGACAAAAATAATATTAGGTGCATGTATGACCTCTTGGGTTGAAGACACAAGCACTTAAAGATTATTACATTGTGCTATCGTCTACACCATTTTATCATTTTTATTGCCTTGATGTTGCCTCGAGTCTCTGCACCTGCATGAATACGAACATACACACATATTTGCAAAGGCAGGACTGGAAATACGTGCTCGCACACACTCCCAGCGGCATAGCACTAATATAGTGTGAGCCATCCTTAAAGGTTGATTGAAGTACAAAAGGAATTATGATAATGACGCGACAGACAGAGCGGAGGAAGGGGATTATATTTACCTGCCAAGTGGTTCCACTGTGTAGCTGACAAAGGGCTCAATGGAGTCGTTTATTTATATCATTTGGCCTGTGAACTGCTCCCAACATTATTTATCATATATGATTAAGTGTCAGTCCTCGGCATCACTAGAAAAGTGAGGTGCAACTTAAAGTAAACTAAGTGCCACATATCTTCCAAATTACAATTTACGAAGACATCGAATGCAAGGTGTGTGCACGCATGTCCTGCATCATGTGCAAAATGTAAATAAAGAATGTAATGACTTTTGAATCGTTAAATCCTAATAGAGCTAACACAACACATAAAATGTGAAATTTACTCGTGTTTAAAGAGTCAGGAGCAGCAAAAGTCTGAATAAAGCAGAAATAAATGTATATTCTGAGTTCATAACTTCACAAACAATGCGATGTTAACCACTGAGTGAAACACGAATTATTAAAACAATCATCAAATTAGAATAAACAGTTTAGATGTGGAATTCCAACAGAAATTTTGAATATTTCACCTTCCAGATGTGGACGAAGTTACCAACATTGGTTAAATGACCCTTACAACCTCATGGTATGTCCTTGCTGCCGAGGATTCAGCAGACATACATCAGCCCGGCAGCAGCATGATAGACAGCCGGGGGTTTCAGTGGTATATCTGTGTGTCTGTTAATCCCAGCTGTCTCTTGTAAAGTTTTTGGAAGTACCAGGTGAATAATGCAACAGGTGTTTGCTGGTGATTCTGAGCTCTATCACTACAGCCCTGCTTGCAATATTTCAACAGAGCGTCCACTGACTGTAATTACTCCTGAAACCTCTGAGGTTCTCTCAGCTAGTGTACAGCTGCCACTCCTGACGTGTTGCAGGTCTGTGGTGGGGCCACATTTAGGCTTCACTCTTAATAAATGGCCTTTTCACGTGTGCCTTTCAAGCTGGGTATGATGCACCTTCATTCATCAGAGTGAAAGTACCGAGGAGGTATCGGGGTCGAAGTTTATCCGCCACTGACACACCTCTGAGCCAGCAAGGGAGGTATTAACAGAGGTGAAACTAACTATGTGTGTAAGGGCAAGCCGACATCGTGTAACGTACCTATGATGCTGTTAACCACTGGTGCTGATTCTGTGATGATGGCTTGATGCGTCTAAGCACACATAGATACAGGGCTGAACCGCCTCTGTTTGGTAAGTATGAACTGTCAACAGCAGCGGGCTAATGGGAATGTCTTTTGTTAGTTGATAAGCCGCAAACGATATACAAAAAGAGTTTTTCTTGATTTTATAGTTCCTCTGCAGTTTAGTAGACACCCCAAATTCAGCAGATTCTGGCATTCTTTGGGGAAGAATAATTTCCATGATGAAGGCAGAGAAGTTAGCCAACTGTTGCTTTTCCAAGACTAATACATCTTGTAGGCCTGTTTGTGACATTCAACTGTTATGGGTTGAGTCAGCTTTTGCTCAGCTTATCTGCTCAGTCCCACTATGTTATGTGATTTCAGACCTGCTAAAAATCCTGAGCAAAAAACTGATGAAGAACAATTTAATAGTCCAACTTAACAATTCAGTAAAACGCTGTCGACATCCTTTCAAGACGTTTTAAGCAACTACTGTCTAACATCTATAACACCAAGGTAATTAGGATAATTTTTAAAAACAGGAATCTAGTTGTGAATAACATTTGAAAAAGAAACTTAGCTAATGGCACCTTAATTCTATGTCTTGGGATATCAAATTTATGAATAAGTATATATGTAAAACCTTTTTAAATGTGGGTTAGCTGGGTATGTGAAAGGTTTTCTGACAATAACTCTGCCTGAAAAATAAGTAGAAAAGCCCATCAAAATCTCTTCTAACTTTCCTGAGCCAGATTATCTGTCTCGTCTTTTTGGAATAGTGATTCTGAGTTCTATTAAAGCTTACCAATGTATTCTTTCCCTTTCTTTTTCAGACATCGTGTATTTTACATGATAGTTTGCCAAATCAAACAGTTTGTTTGCGTTATTGACAGATGGATTTTGAATAAGCGAATTTTCATTATGCTTGAGCGAAATGACTACATATCCTGCTGTTTGCTCATTTAAGTAGTTATCCATGGTGTGGTGGGTTCAAATGTGGCCTGGCATTGTAGTAAGCCAAACATCTGCCAGTCGACCAAACAAAGGATCCTCTACCCAGCCTAAATGTGGCATGACTACACAAATCATTTGAGCATGTTCTTGATTTGAAGCAGAGTTCCATCACAAAAACAATAATTTTCTCTCTGTGTTGTGACATTTTCAACTGGGCAGATGAAAAAAGATGATGCACTTAGAATTGAAGGTGTGTTGAAGGAAGGACAGCTTCCAGCTGCTCTATAAAATGCAGTGAATACTAAATGGATTTCGGCTCAATGGAGCTTTCAGTATGGGGTTTCGACATTTGTATTTGGGGATTTCAAAGTTCAACAAAGAAAGCATATTTTAGTGATTACAGCTTTGTTTCTTTGTTCTTTTCCCCCCTCTGGCCGTTCAAAGGGGGGTCAAATTAAATTATGCAATATATATGCACTCCTCACTTCAGCAAACTGAATTTGTGGTTGCACTGCCCTGACTGCAAGCTCAGGAAATAAAGCTTCTCATTGATCAAATAAGTGCCTGAACTGATATTCTAAACACACATCAAGCGTGAGCTACGTGTGCCTGTATCATCCACAGGTCTGTCACTCTAAGACTGCTCTTATAGATTGAGCCTTTACTCCACGACATAAATCTGGGTAAGTTCTGCTGTAACGCTGCCTATTAATCTGTGCTTTACTCTCACGGTAACAAGATTATTTCTAGCCAGGGCTCCACAAGCAGAGGAGACAGCATGTGCATGCCTCACCCAAGGGTGCATTTTAATAGGCTTTCAAAGTGCAGAGTAGAACGTGACATTGCTCGTCCTCTGGTTTTCAGTACAGTAGTCCAGGACTCTTCTCACTGCAGTCAATTCTCTGCTTACATTTTGAAACTTCAAGTACAGCAAGTGTGTGTTTATGTGATGTGTGCTCATCCTTGTTGTAAAATCCATATATTACAGCGTTAAACACACTGGTTTAACCAGCAACGATTCTCTATACTGAATCGAAGCTTCAAGCCACAAACGGAATGGAAAGTGTCTAAAATACTGTCTTAGAATGAATCAGTAAAAACATGAATACTACCTTTGAATGGCTTGTAAATAAAAGGTTTGTGTTGAACTGTGCTCTTTACCTCCTCTTGGTCCCATCCATGTCCCTTAGTGAAGGAGAGTTAAAAACACCCAGTTCAGTGACAGGGGGCAACTCTGAGCATTGAGTCCCACCTGATTTTCACCAGGGATGGATTAAAAGAAATCCAGTTTGTACAAGGTGCCAAATATGCTGCGTGAATCATTACACCCAGACTGAAATGAAGACATAATGATGACAAACTCTCTGTGTTTTTTTTTTGCTTTCTTGGGGTTGGTGTTTATTTTTCTTAGCCCTGACATAGCATCTATTTGTATTCATTTTGGGTTTTGTTGCATCCCTTTCCTCAGTCTGTGTCTCCTTATGGACATTTTGCAACTCCTACACAGTCTACGTCTATCTTTGGTCATTTTGAAGCTGCATGATTGCTATTGACGTTTTGTGGCTCTTCTGAATCTAGTAGTGGTCCTTCTGTGTCTCTCTTTTGTGTCTTTCTGTGTGTCACGGTGATGCTTTTATCTGTATTTACATTGGGTTTGTGTTTACTGTGCATCTCTATGTTATTGGCTCTGTCGCTTTCTGGTATTTTAGATACTTGTTGTTGCTGTTTGCTTCTGTTTTTGTTCTATTTTGTTGATGGATGTAGTTTTGAGTAATTTTGCCTTTTTAAGGTGTTTTACCCCCTTTGTTGCGTCTCATATATTACCAAACGGCTTCAGACCAGGCCCTCCTGACACATTGTGCCCTTGGGACTCTGCCTGGCCTGCCCATTCAGTCATTCACACACAGCTAACTTTAGAAAAGACACAGACAGGGGGAATAAATGAAATACTCTTGTGATCGGTTCCCATCTGCTCATATAAGCCAGAAGACATCTTGTGAGGTCAGCCTTGGGTGGATGAGTTGAGATAGACAAGAGCAGAAATAAATTAATCCATAAAATATCTCGTCAGTAAGTAAAAAAAACTGAATTCATACTGATTGATTAGACAAAAAGGAGGCATTTAAAGATTTTATCTTCAGTAGAGTGTGTAATAAATAAAATAAAACAATACAATTAAATAAAAATAAATTAAATAAAACAGTAAAATAATCTGCAGAATAATGGATAGATATAATATATAGTTTCAGGTCTGGATATTATAAATTAAATATCCAAATTTACATACAAAATAAATACCCCAGAAAGAGTTGCTTTTTCATGCACAAATTTCACCAGAGATTTATCTGACACGCATTTCGGTTTTATACAGACAAAAGGCAAAACAGATTAGCTATTTTTAATGATGTGAAATGTCTTTATAAATGTCTCACTCGTGCCTTTAACAAGACATTAAAAACCACAGGTGAAGCGCTGGCTTGTAGTGAAATATTTCATAGCTCCTTTCAAAGTCACATTTCCTATTTCAAAGTTGTATTAGTCATGATTTAGTGCCTGGGCTGCACCATGGGAAAAGGCAGAGTGTACTTTCAGAAGAATACACTTTGGTTGGTCTTTTAATATGTTCCACATGTGGCATGAGAGAAAACCAATACCATAACTTGAAGGGGGCAGGGTTTCAGTCTGAAAAGCAGATCTCAAGGCAGGGGAGCTACCACGTTATACTATTTAGACTTTAATGACACATCTTCAATGCAAAACACTGTTTCCCCTCAGCAGTCTGTCGAAAATTGGTTTAAAGTTTTGTCCCTCACAGGTATTCTTTTGTTCACAAGTGTCTCGGAGATTAAAGAATATATTTCTGACCATAATCTCTGCTGTAGTTTTAAATCGTATCGTGATCATGAACTCTCATGATCATCTTTTCCCATCTTTTCTTCTCAGACGGAGAACGACTTAGTGGAAGTGTGGAATAAAACAGGCCATCAGGGGAACAAGTGGAACCGAGCAGAGGTCCCTCTGAGGAAGCTCAGGAACTTTGAGGTGATATTTGAAGGGATACGCTCAAAGGATGTGAGCGGAGGAGCTGCACTGGATGATCTGGAGTTCATTGACTGTGCTCCAAGTAAGTAACATGTACCGACAGCAAACGCAGTTTAACTAATTTACTTTAGAACAACCTTTAGTCTCAATTAAAATCGGTCAGATGTGTTCAGATGCTGATGCTCTTTGCAGGAGTTAATGATCTTTATTCTGACTGCATCCAAATCGATCACAGCGTTAACTCTGTGAACAGAGTAAGTCCTTAAAATCAGACGAACAAAATTCACAACTTTCTATAGGACGTTTCATGATTTTGTTCACATGGAGGTGAACAAAATGGGTAGGAAAAGTCTTGAGAATGTTCTCCCTCTAAAAGGGAGCAGTGAGGGGAGTTTTATAAAGGCAGAAATCTCACCACCTGGCAAAGTAATCAGAGTCACTGGTATTCAGCAAACCTCTCCATTAAATTATAGATGCTTTGTGCACAGGGAGAGTACGAATCTTCCTTCTTTTTTTTTCAAATTAGTTTAAATTTGACTTAGATTTGAAAAGTTTGAGGGAAAAATATGGACTAATTTACTATCCTTACTGACACATACCTAACTTTGGCTTAGAAGTCTTTAACATGTTCTTAACATGTTTTCTTAGTCTTTACTTCAGCAACTGAAGTGGCCCATAAAATACAAACTTAAACACAAGGGTCTGTCTGTATTACCTAATGTGGATTAGATTACATTAAACTTCTCTCCTGCTTTTCTCCATCCTTCTTTTTATCTAAGCTTACCTCCAATAATCTTCAGAAGCGAAGATGATAACGCTGTGAAATGATTTTCTGATCCTTTTAGCTGATAGTTTGGGGTATGAAATGGATTGTTAGTGGAAATCTCAGAGAGTGGAAAGCTTTACATCTGGAAGGAAGAGAGTTTCTGTGCAATGACAGTCACTGACAGACGCTGTTTGATGTTTATGTCCAAGACAAATGCTTCACATTAAATAGGACGTGGCACAAGGCTACACAGCATGTGGGATGTTTCCTCTGCTTCGTGAAGGCTGTCTCCATCTCAAGCATGCAAATATAAACACACTTGTATAGAGAGACATAAATACTGGCCTCCAGTCGAGTGGAGACCTACATCAAAACAAACTGAGAAGCATATGAGCAAAGACTGATAAGCAGCCAAACTGTCCATTAAACACTAAATGACACAGACACACAACAAAATGGATTTTCAGTTTATTCTGTGATAGTTTTAACCCCTCTGACCGCCTTGAATGAAGTTTAACTCTTTCTTTTCTCAACTGCCAACACAATTCTCTGCTTTTTAAGTTTAGCAGTGCACACATGTCCACACAGATGAGTACAGAGTGGTTTTATATGTGCAGTCTCTGATCCACCTGATCACCTTTTCTTCCTCGCTGTTCTGTCTAAAGCAAGGCAGAGCCAGAAGGAGGCTTTGGCTTCCCTGACAAACCTTTGTTGGCTTTTGTTTGCCATCCTCTCTCGTTTGCGATGCAGAACACAGGGAGGCTGTGTTTCAATTGGACAGTTGATCTTCGTTGCATTTTATCTGAAAACTAGGTCTGATTTATTTGGATTTCAAAGGCGAATGAGGTTCCTGCCAACGAGGGTAGTGCTCTTATTAGTGTCCATGTTTGCTTTAGGTGCTGTGGAGTCGGGCAGTTGTCCTGCAGTCACAGACTTTGTGTGTCATAGCGGCCACTGCATTGAATCCCACCTGGTGTGCGACAACAAGGCCGATTGTGCTGATGAATCAGATGAAATGGACTGCGGTGAGTTGAAATGGAAAACGTTTTTCTTTGGCAGTGAGATAGAATCTATCAGGAAAAGATAATGTTCACTCCTCTTTTCACCCTTTCCTTCTATATTTCTGTCTTGTAGACTCCATACGTGACTCACCTGGTGCTTGTGATTTCAACATGGAAGACGACAAGTGGGAAGAGAGCTGCCAGCTTTCTCAAGACACTGATGATGACTTTGATTGGAGGATCAGTCACAAGACTGAGACACCAGGAGCTGGACCTCACACTGACCACAGCCCAGGTCTGCTCATGCTTTGCTGTTGTCCCTGTCTTACAGAAAACACACAGAGAATACACTGAAAATACACAGAACTAAACAGCAAAATCAAGTAAAAAGCATCAGGACGGGACCAGCTGTCAGTAATCCTGAAAGCCATAACAAACTTGGTTAGGTTGAGGTTAAAAAACTTTGTCTCGAAGATTGGAGTTTAAGGAGCTGCTTTTGGGTTGAGTTACGGCCAGAGCACACCAGCGCCAAGTGTGAAAGAAAATAAATAATTACACACTAATTTCACACGGACGTGATGTGTTAATACTTGATGGTTGGCATGCCTAATTCTTGGAATTGTAGCAACAATCAGTCACAAAGTCAGATATACAATTTGTTAGCCAATTCGAATGTTATGGGCTGAAAGAAAAGAGCTAAACAAAGAGTTTGATTCAAAGCTGCTATGGAGGTGAACAGTATGATTTATGATTTGTTTTTAGAAATAAAAAAACATGTTCTCATATTCTAGTAGACATAATCATAATCGTCAGACTATGTCTGTTGATTATGTGCAAAACGATGATCCTTGCATTGGGCTTGTTTTCATTGATCAAGCTGCTTGTTTCTGTCAGATGTAGCAACACAGACTCTGCTGGTTTTCAGAACAGGAAGGCTGTGGTGGAAAAAAAAGAACAGAAAAAGTAAAGGCACAAGTTTGGAGCAAGTGAGAAACCCAAGTGATCTTTGCTCTGCATTTGGAGGGATCTGGATATAATTAAGGCTTTGGGCACCTACGTTGCAATGTAATGTGAGCATGAGACTAAAACTATGTTCTGCAATTTGTAAACCAGAATATAACTGGGATATCCTGTCTGCAACTCACGTAATCATCATAATAGCAGTATACTGATTAAGGTCAGTCGTCAGAATATTGCTTTGCATGTTAACACAACCTGTGTTCCATTGATCTGATTGGCTGAAGTTTGTTCATGATATATGCGTTTTATTTACTCACCTGCTGTGTTTTGGTTTAAAGTACGTAACCATTTTTTAAATGGTTTCTACAGATATGTTTAGTGTAACAAACCATGTGGCACATCAAGTTCTCCTTCTTGGTCTCAAGTTGCCTTGATAAAACCATCTGGTTTCCTCCATTAGTTCTGAGACTTGAATGTGAACATATCATAACGCGCTCAGTTTCAGTGATTTGTAAGAACAAATGGCTTTTGAGTGAAACGTCAACATGTGTGAAAACTTTTTTATGGACATATTTGTCAAGTCGCAGAATGAAAACCGGTTTGACTTGTTTTCTACATGATATTTCTTTTTTCTGTGCAGTATCCACTCATAAATGATGATTTAGCTGTTTCTAACATGCTTTTGTATGGGCTTTTTAAAGCACTTGTAGGTTGGCACTATTACCTTAGTGATAGTGAAAGAAAAAGAAAATAGCTCAAAAGCAACCACATACCAAACGTCTACAAAGTCCTCTACGTTTACCACCATCCACTCTGACTTTTTTCTTACAGCATCGTCATAAAAAAGCAGCGAGTGAACACATGCAACAACTATGTTAACTTTAATTCAGTTAAGCCACGAAAAGTTTTCCAAAGAGACATTTTCTTAACAACCCATTGTGTGCAAGCACTCCTGTTTATGTCCAAGCCGCCTGTTTGTTTTTCTCTTTAATTTCTTTGTGAAATATTAATGCTGTCAGAAAAACACAAACAAACAGCCTCCTGTCCTCCTGACACACTCCATGCTTTCACCTCTTTGGCAGCTTAGTGCGATGCCTTTGTAGTTACAACGTGACAGCTGGGGAAACGGGAGCTTCAGAGGGACAACAGAAAGCAGGGTTAATAAAAACATCTTGATGAATGTCAGTCTGAGACAAAGTGAGTGCTGGACTTTTTTTATGTCGTGTGCAGCAGTGCTGATGTATCAAACACCATTTTTCATGCAGATGAAAAGGTTACAGTTGCTGTATTCTAACAAAAGGCAACGTTGGTGTTTTGCATATGTTGCCTCTATATTTGTGCTAATTATGAATTAGTTATTGTATTTTATTAAAGTGTTTGTTGACGCCACTTCCTTTGCCTGCTGCGTAAAGCATGAAAAACAACCTTTGCTGAGGGCAAAGCAGAGTTTCTCATGGATGCAACTCTCCACCTCTGAGAGGTAGCTGTAACTCATTTCATGATAACGGTCAGCATTGCCACTCCTCATTGGCCAGTTGAATCTATTGATCGGAGAGATGAATGTGGTCTATCTGCACTGGATGGAGTTATGATCTCACTCCAAAGCAGATCAATGAACCTGATCTCTAGCACAAACAGACACATAGAGAGAATGATGGCAATGACTCTGGAAGACTTGCTGTAGGCACATTATCAGCCGATGTTAGCTTTGGAATGATAGAACAGCATCTGTACACAGCTTTTCTTTGGAAACAGTTTTTATGAGTGAAGGTATAAACTCTGTTTGGATTCCATAATTTAAAGTCACAGAAGAAGAATCCAGTGTTGTGAGTGGGAGTAGGGTCTCCATTGTGCTGTGGATTGCGATGGCCAATCACCTGTAACCCGTGTGGAAAACTCCTACTTTGTTCTGGCATTGCACAGATGCAGCCTCATCTCCAAGTCTTGCCAAGCTGAAGAAACTCTCTGCAGATTTTGTCTGTAGGCTTCTACATTTCACAACAGCCTTCTCCTGTCTAAATACCCTGTATATTGGAACTAACAGATTAAAGTTATTGGATTTCTTTTCTGCAGTAAAGCTAAAATTGGATGGCTGAGCTGTGGATTTTCTTACACTATCTCATCTTTTTGTGGCCGACCTTTACATGGAGGAAGTGCAAAGAAAAGCACTGCTCCTACAAAAGAAGAACACAGTCACTGGTTCAGATATGCAGACGACACCAGGGTCAAAATCCAAACTCGAGATGCAGAGTCTTTCACTGAACACATCAACTTGTTGGACAGCATCATCAACCTCTCGAGGGAGGATACCAAAGACAATAAGCTACCTTTTTTTTTAACTGTGCTGTGCACATTGAAGAGGACAGAAGTCTTAAGACTGAAGTTTATTAGAAACTCAACAAGCCGATACTCCCCGCCTTTTCGTTTAGAACTGAAGAGACATTTCAGATGAGAGGTGAAACATCTTCAAGAACACAGGAAAAGAAGATGCCCTCATTCAGACGTTTAGTATTATCATGGCAGAATCTGCACCAACATGTCTCAGCTATGTCATTCACACTGAAAATGTTGAAGACATCCTTTATATTCATGACCATATGTCTTTACTGCATTTATCTTCATAGATGGTGGAGGGAACTTCCTGTACATACACTCAGCTGCTCAGAGGGAGGGCGATGTTGCCAAGGTGACGACGACCAGTGCGTTTCCTGCCAGTATCGGATTGTGTCACCTGCGCTTCTGGTTCTTCATGAACAGATCTGAGAAGATGGGAACACTGAAGGTGACAAAATCTCAGCCACATTTGCATAAATTATTCAAAAGATTTTTTTTTCCCATCAGGCAATTCAACTCAAATTACAGTAATATGCAATCAGATGATCCATCACAGTCAGTTTGCAGGCTTAATTTGGAATTGTCAGAGATTTCTGCTCTGTTTTGCTCAACCTGTCACTACATTGAACTCTGCTTACTGTCAATCAGTGGATACCCACAGGAGAGTATATAAGTGTCCCTGCCTGCAAATAATCCATCAAAGCACATCACCTTACAAACTTAATTATCATATCTGTCCTTTTATGTCTTTTTTAGTTGGGCTAATTTCAAAACAACAAACAACAAGCAAATGCTAAAAAAAAACACCACTAATTAGACAGGAAGTGTACTCTGCATGCAGACACAGACAAGGCACTAAGAAATTTGTTGTATCTCAGGTGGAAAATAACTTATTCAGAGCATCCATCAAACCAGATACTGTGCAAACTGTAGAGAAAATACAAATGGAGAAGACACAAACTTGACAATCCCAGCCAACCAGCAGGTTAAACCCAGAGCTTCCCTGCTATGAGGTGACCACAAGGCTGCCCCAGTTCACTTAGGACCTAAAGTATTTTTTTTGCAGTATTGTTTGAGGGCTTATGTCTAAAACCCAAATTCAAATCATAAAAATGTTAAGCAACTACTCAAATTAATTAAAGGCTCTTGAATTGGTTTATAGTTTACATAAAAAATCTGTACTTGACACCCCAGTTGTGTGAAATTATCAAAAACTGTGAAGAATGTAAAACAAATAGAGAGACTGCTGTGTGCGATTACAATCTAAAATATTGAAGTGGAACAGGAGCATTTCTTTTTTGTGCCACTATAGTCTTTATGTCCCCTTGTGAGGCAGCTGGATTCTCACAATTCATAGAAATTGACATGGAAAGGTGCAGGGGGAAAGGTAAGCAGAATGAACTCCAGCAGCAAGAAAGAGGTGAACCTCTCTAAAGACCAGACATGCCTTGTTATCCATAACTTCACCAGTGTGGACAGTTCAGACAAAGAAGCCCATTAAAGACTCCTGCACCATGACAGCCAGTGGGAGTGCAGAGGGGCATAACGCCAGGTAGTTTTCAGATTATGATTTTGTGTGTGGGCTATGAATGAACTATAATCTCTGATTATAGAATAAACTACCCAGAAATGTAGGAAATATTTATCAATAACATTAGCTTCATTACAATCTTGCAGGTAACAGCAACCTTTAATTACAGTACGTTCAAAGAATATGCGCCCTCTAGTGGCCGTAAGAACTGCATGTGAAGCGAACACATGGCATCCATTAAGGAGAAGTCTGCGTAGAACAAAAAATGTATTTACTGCCAACCATGATGTTTTATAACCCGAACCAAACAGTTTGGATTTCTTATTCTAACTAAGCGATGCCGCTGCCAAAACTCAAGTGAAAAAAGTGTCTTAGGTGAAGTGTTGTCGCCTTATTGACTGAACGTAACTCTGAAGAGAGAACATAGTTGTCATGTGTTTGCGTCAAATATGTGTCCAACAGATGAAGGTTCCTGGTTGAAAGCACTGGACATAACCATGCTATCCACCTCCCTTTCTTCCTCCTGAAGAGCACATTGTGCCATGTTAAAGGAGACACTTGAGAATTGCGTTTGCTTCGACATGGAAACAAAGAGTTGTATGACCCCCCTGCCAGTTGTATGGGATGCATACTGGGTCATTTTTAAGGTTATGAACTTTTGGTATAAATGGCTTATTTTGTCATTTCAATTGGAGTTACACTTCAAAACTTAACTATTGACTTGACTCTTGGTGCTCAGAGGCAGGCAGGTAAAAGTCCTTTTGTTGTTGACATGAGTAATGGACACGGCCTGAAGCGAGTTTAGCAGACACAGGTAAAAAGCAAGAGTATGAACATCCGGAAAGCTTAGGCAAAGTGCCCAAAGACAAGCTGACAAGGAATGAAGGATATGCTGTGGAATGAATCATGAACTACAGGAGAAGTAAAAGTACTTAAATTTAAAGACACAAACTTATCTATTCAGGACTTCCTAAAGTAGGGTAATAGTGTATAAACACTATGTTTTAACTGTGTTTTTTCAATAAGATATTTTTTATTTATTCATTTTTTTGGTATGATCAATTGTGTATTTCTATAAGGACTGCAAGAGATTTAAATCAACATGTCACCTAAACTCATCAGGTTTATACTGTTGGAGTCAGCGGTTCACCTCTGCTGATGTGGGCAGCCACTGGAAACCATGGCAACAAGTGGACATACGCTAACGTCATCCTGTCCAACCCGACACCTTTCAGAGTGACCTTCCAGGCAGAGGTGGGTGGAGACATGTGGACAGACATCGCTCTGGATAACATCTCGTACACAGCGGAGTGTATGGTTGGAGGTAAAGACATTAAAGTTTTTCACCTTTTTTGCACTTTTTCATCATTTCCCATCCTTCCACCACTTTCCTAATTTGATTTTGATTACCAGTTTTCACCTTCTCCCGCTCCCCTTATTTTTTCCGCATTTTCTGTGCTCCATCATTCCCTTTCCTCTCCTCAGTTTCCACATAAACAGTGGGGACCCTCTGGGAGACTTTTGTGAGTTAATGGAGCCTGTTGCCCTGTGGGTCCTTGTAAATTTACTGTGGAGACTGGGTCAACGCCAAGGGACAGCACTGAGGGCAATGGGGAGGAAAAGCAATTACATTTATATTGTGTTATTTCCTCACCCCCCCACCTCTCAGTCCTCCCTTCACCCGTGTTCTGCTTTTTTGACTGACTTTCTGAAGAGGAACATTTTGTGATCTCAAAAATGCTAAATGCACGTTTAAAACAACCCTCTGAGACGCCTCTGTGAGGGATGCTTATCGTGTGTGATCAAAGAATGAGTCGGGGGATTCAAAGTGTGCTGAGCTCTGTGTTTAAAAGTGTAATTCTTTGCATGTATATTCATCTCAGGACCAGTAACTCCCCAGCCTCTGACCTGTGCTGTGGACCAGTTCCAGTGTGCATACTCCTTTCAGTGTATCCCAGAGAGCTGGTGGTGTGATGAAGAGCCAGACTGTGCAGATGAGTCTGATGAAGAACTTTGCCCGACAGCGATACCCGGAACTCTTCCTCCTCAGGGTGGCTGTCCCCCTGGGTTTTACCAGTGTTCAGACTATCGCTGCCTTCCCTCCATACTGCGCTGTGACGGAGTCCAAGACTGCCCCAAAGGAGAGGATGAGCACAGCTGCCGTAAGTTAGCACATGTGTTATCATTTTGAATATTTGATTGGGAAACTGACAGTTCACAGTGAAGCTTGGTATTCAATTTTTACACTTCGTCATTATATACAGGCTATGGAAATGAAATGTGACCTGGCATTTTGCTGACTATATACCATTTTCAGTATTGTTAAACAAAGATGATTTGCCCCAGCTATCATCCTTCAATTGCAGTGTAAACAGACTGGGCTTAACTGAAAGAATATTGAAGACTACAGTACATACACTGACCTCGTACTGGGAGATACTGAGCTACCAAACAATGGTGGAAGCTCTTCTTTTATCTTGTAGATCTTTCTATATATGGAACAAAAATGCTAATAAGGTTAAAACGAGTTGGAATGATTATGTAGAGAAGTTGCATGCTGAGGCTCGAGTGGCATTTAAAGCATGGATCTAGTCTGGTAGAGAAAGACGTGGTCCTTGATTTGACTATAAGAAGTACAAATGTGAGTTTTAAATATATCAGATTGATCAAAAGGCAAGAGATTACACTGAGGCCCCAGTCACTGGCAGGAGTGTTACAGAATATTAGTTCTAAGGATTTCTGGAAAGAGGTCAGCTGTGATACACTCTAAAGCATTCCTTACTATCACATATAGATGGGATAAGTGGCTCAAGTTTAATGAAAGTTTGTTTCTATCAAAACCTGTTTTTAATTTGCTAATATCTTTAGTGATATCTTCCATCAGCTGTTGTAAATTCTGCCCAGAGCAGAAAATACCGGTACCATCCATAAATGATATTAGCTGAAACAACTTTGCATATGTAATTTATATACAGAGCAAAGAGTTTTGGGCCAAACACTGATTCCTAAGAGACTCCACAAGCAATGTCCAGACATGTTGAACAGAAATAACCCAACTTCACAAACTGCTGTCTCCTAGATAACTTCGGATCCAATCTAATGATATGCCTGGGATTCCAAACTGCTCCAGTTCATAGTTAATATAGTATTATCGAATGTGTCAAAAGCTCTTTTGAAGAATAGTCCAACTGCATATTTCTGTACCACTTGTGATTGATTTTGTTATTGACACTAATGTCTGTTTGATATGAATTCATATTGGCTGTCAGTGAGTAACTTGTGCTTTTCTAAGTTCAGTCTATTGCAAACTCTTTATAATATTTTTAAGAATTGTTGAAGTAAAGAGACAGGTCTGTGATTTGTGGTATTTGTTCTCAGTATTTGTTCAGAGGTATGATGAAATTCTGCATTCAAAATAGCCAATATAATTTTTTTTTTCATTTTAATGGCTGATCTCTCACAGTAGTTGCACAGATGTAATAATGGGTGAATGATTAGTAGTTCTCTGAATAACCTGATCAACACCTGATGTTTTCAACAATTATTTGCAGTCTGTTTGCAGTATGGTATAGCTTTTGAGATCAAATTGAATGCAAATAAAAGTAGTGTTATGGTTACTGCAACTATCCTTAGTTGCAGTAACCATAACACTACTTTTATGTACCAAAACACTTTCGCTTCTTCCTGTTTGGTATATTCCTTAAAGTGTGAGATGAGAGCGGACTCACTGAAGCAGGTAGATGATGGCATCCTCAACACCAACCCCCAAGGATGATAAGCTAACTATAGTGGGTATAGTGGGAAAGTGGGTAATTGGCACCAAATTAAGCCAATGACAGACTCTCCAGGACTTTTATAATGTGAGGAGTTAGGACAACTGGTCTGTCGTCACTGAGGGCAGATGGATGATATTTTTTAGGAACCTGAATAAGGCATGTATTCCACAGCACTGGAACTTTATGATTCAGCCCAAGGCTGAAGAGGTGCTGAAGAATACCACACATCTGTTCTATCCCATAAAGAGAATTGGCTATTGCTGTCCATCGATCTGGGAAGGGTTTTATAAGACCATTTCCAAACTATTTAGAGTATCTCATTTTACAGTTAGAAATATTATCCAAAAGTGGAAAACATTCAAGATAGTTGACAGTTGCCTTATGATATCCTGATGCATAAAATGTAAGAGTTGAAAGAGGATGTGCTTTCTTTTTCTCACAGCTGTATGTTGCATGAGGTTTGAATTCAAACTGTATCTGCATGAGTCAGCAACACTGTGGGGAAAATTTGAAGCTTGATTCAGTTTCCTTGTATTTGAGACATCCTGTTCAAATTTCCTCCAGTTTCTGTCCAGAACCCCTTTCCATCAGCTGTGTTGGATTTTTTTTCCACATTCATGACTCATATATTTTAAATCCCAGCTCTTTATGACTGTATGTTGCATTTGTTCGATTTTAACATGCATTATTCTCAACTATGATCCTTAAACAAACATATGACTGTGTAGTTGATTTAAACCAGCAGGTTTGTGCTCCTATTGCATAATGTTGGCATGGAAAACTTGAGATGTGATGAGCAATATGCAGTAGAGAGATTCAAAGAAGTAAACAAATATTGTCTCGCAGATGATAAGGTTCAAAGTCTAAAAGCTTTGAGTTTTCCTATCCCTTTGATGTTTTCTTGTTGTAATCTCAGAATTATACCATCATCCTTCCTCATATTTCATCATCTTTCCACCAGCTCTGCTGCAATGTGAGCTGGGAGAACTGGTGTGTGAAAGTTCGCCTGGTTGTGTCCCACTTCAGAAGCGATGTGACCACTCTACCGACTGTCTGCCGTTCCACTCAGACGAGTCCAGCTGCCATGGTAACATGTTTCTACTTATCTCACCCTTTTCTTTTCTCCTTGCTAATAACTAACCTCCATTTCATGATTTCCTGACATTTCACCTGTTGTACCGACTGTGAAAATGTAATGACCTCACTTCTGCCAAAAGGGAAGATGAGTGCTTCCGATGCATTTCACCTTTGATCACAAATTTTCTTCATGAAGTTGACACTTTTACTGTGGTTTCGTGTATTATTTATTTTGTTTAAAAGCTTTGATGTCAATCACTTTGACAGTAAAATATGGCTCTATCTCAGTTAAATAGAATTTTTGCTTTTACTAAATATGCAGATTTTCTATTTGATTTGTGATGCACCTTTGTTCTTTCCACTGTCTTATATGCTTATTAACCATCAGTCAGTTCTGATTTAAGAGCAAAACTTCACTCTTATCCGCACATTTACAGTCTACAGCAAACACTGTCTCCACTCAGATTTTCAAGTGTGGTTCTTTACTCTTTAAAGCATACCTCCCAGGTTACTACAACCTGCCAAAATCCAATCCATTAAAACCTTCCATTTTGCTTGCTTTCACTGCCAAACCAGCCACAAAGCCAATGGCTGAACATGAGTGGATTCCAAAATACTCATCTAACAGGCATACCAGATAACCCTCAAATAACCCACAGAGGCAAGTTCAGAAATCATGAGATGTACTGGTTATACACTGTGCCAGGCTCCTAAACTCATTCTGCAGCAAGACAATCTTAATCATGCAATCATAGAAATTAGGAACTATTTCTTCAGCCACAAAATGATTTCCAGCAGCAGATGGTCTGTTCCCACAGAATCCTGGGGCCTAATATATGAAAGAGCGTGCTGCATTCAAACTGAAAGAAAAATACCCACATGTATAAAACATACACATTCCCGAACATGAAATTTAGTGCATGGCTCCTCCCATAAATTACTATGCTAATGACTGATACGCCACTCCTGTCACCTATTCAATCAACAAACAAATCATTCTGCAAATAGAAGTAGAAGATCTTTAGAGTGTGAGCTCAAAATGCTGATCTCAGAGGTAGAAACCATGAAAGGTTTATTATTTGGTGGTTTGTTTTCTGAGATAAGCAACAAGTCACAAATCACCCAGGTTTTTTAATTCAGCCGGCCCAGTAAAATTCACGATGCCTTAATAAAAAAGAAAGTGATCTGAAATTAAAGTGGATTTTAAAGAAGAAGGTGACTGTAAAATGTAAAGTGTGGCTCCCACAGGCAGAGCCGCATACTCTCCCATTTACCATGTCCTGCAGTACAAGTAGTCATTGTTCATCATGTTTACACATCCATCCCGACATGCCAAAATGTCTATGCCCACATGAACAAAGAAAGCTGTTCAGTTTGCAGATGATAGTAATCGTGACAAACTAAGGAGGCATACTTTGGGAAATTATTTTACGAAAGATTTTTTAACGCACTCAATAAGACATGTTAAGCCAGGTTCAGGCTAAAAGACTTTCAGTGTTGTTGGATTGTTGTTGTGTGTCTTTCAATTGTTTTTTTTAGTTTTGAAGTTGTGTGTTCACATTAGATGGCTGAACTGTGGCAGGGGGTCACACACTACAAGATTTCTGTCATGGTATTACATACAGACAGAAAAGAAGACATGGGGGACTCTTGCCAACATATAGCCCAATTCTGTTGAGGCTCCACCCACAGAGTCTCCCGTCACTTTCATTTCTTTTCTTCCTTTTTTTTTCTATACATGCTGAAGTTTGCATGAAAACTGATCTCTGTCTATGTGGGATCACATGAGGATACAGAATATACTCAGACAGATGAAACTTGTACAAAAATTGATTTGTGTTCTCTAAGATGTTTGCTGCTAATTACCTTTGAAGACTGACACAACTCAGCACTCGTACTAGTTCTCCTCTATTCAAGGAGATCTGGTACGGCTTTAGAAACAAAAGATTTTTGCACTTTTTAGTGTACGATACTGAGCTTTTAAGTTCTATTTCCCAAAACAACTTGTATCACTGATTTTATGTTCCAAGCTGCAACACCCTGCTCCCTGCCACATGAAGAGAAAAATGGTGGCCAGATCTAAGAAAAAGCAGTTCTGTTTTTTTGTGGGGGGGCCTTGGTGTACCATCATTCTTAATCTGATATGTAGTGATGGTTAATAACATTTGCTATATTTGCAGAGTGTCCTCCGGGGTATTGCCTGAATCGTGGCTCATGTCTTTTAGACAGACACGGACCTGTTTGCATGTAAGTTGAACTTCACCCATACGCAGAGTGATGCAAACAATCCCGTGCACAAAGATGAGTATCATGTCTACTCTTCCCACTCCCCCTGCCATCCTATAGCTCTCTTTGTGACTTCAAACATGGAAATCCCATCAGCTTTGCTTCTTTCCCTGAAAAAGACACGCTCCGTGAAGCATGTGGGAATCTGCTTATCTCCCCCAGATTAAACAGGGTGGTTCTGCCCACATTTATCCGCCAGCATAGTGTTCCCTGGGAATCTCTGATTCTCCTGGTCAATATTTAAACATGGTCTCTGCTGCAAACGGTCTTAGTGGGGCAGACCACTAAAAAGAAATGCATCAGATTAATCTTCTGGCATATTAGTTTTTGCGTTGTAAAAACACATTTGAGACAAACGCTTTGCTCTTGCTGTTGGAGGCTTTTCTTTTTTTTATTATTATTATTAAGCTCATGAATCTAGTTGTCTGCATCAGCAGTTTGGAATGTCTGCAGTGAGAGATTTCATTATAAAAGTAAGAATGTAATTACGAGACTTGCTGCTGGATCTGCTAACGTCATTATGCATCGATGAACGCTCTCGGAGAGATTCACATTTCTCCGTTCTCGTGTCAGAGGTTTCAGTTCTGCAAAAAATACGAGTTGTGCAGCAGGTCATAAATAACTGTAAATTTGTCATTTTTTATTTACACTTGGGGAACTTGTTTCCACACTGTTAATCACAATGCATTCTTTAAAAACACATTTGCATTCAATTTTCCCCGCTGTCACAGGTGAAACTTACTTTTGTATTTGTGAAAGCAAATGTATTTTCAGCTAGTTAGATGGTGGTGTGGGGTCCTGACTTTTAGGTAGTGGTAAAAACCAACAGTCAGCACACGACATGTGGACAGCTCTGCACATTTCTTTATTTTATTTCCATGTCACTGCTCAACAGCTAGCAGCTGTCAGTCAAGTACAGACACCAACACCATGTTTTCGTTTTTATTGCTTTACCAATATGTGTTCTGAGTATTGAATGGGCATTTTACAAAAAACTTTTGCCTTAGTGTCTGTTTTATGTTGCGACCTAATGAGCATGGTGATAATAATGAATAAAAGGTATGGCCAGTCTTTGATTGCTTTTTAACACAGAAACACTGCCTCCCCTTCATTCTTATTCAATTTTCCACAACCGCTGCCTCCTTTCATTATGTAACACAACTTTACCCCCGTCACTCACTTCTCAGTGTGGTCTGGAGCTTCTGTATTTGTTCCAGAACTGACAACAGCCCTGATTTTGCAGAGCTTGACGCACACATTGCTGGAACAACCTTTGACTCAGTATTTGCCTCACGCTCCTCCACTTTGTTGAGCAGAAACCACCAGGGACCCGGACCAGGAGCAGCCCACTGCCACAGCTAGATTGTCACACAGTATGAGCGCTGACCCCTCTGAATGATAATGACACAGTCTGGCTTCGCTGAGAGCTGTGTGTTTCACATTAGCGGGTCAATGTTGCTCAGAAATCAAGCTGATACTGAACAGATGTTGACTTGGAGCTGAGTCAGTCTGGGAGAAGAGGAACTTACTTTCTTTCCCAGAGATGGAGCTCACCAGGCCGGCCGGCTTAGTTTCCACAATAGATGTCCAACAGATTACTCTCATACCAATTGTCAAAACACACAGGTTTGATACAGATTGTACAATTAGAGTTATTTTCTTTATTATTTTTTTCAGTTTCATCTTATCATTTTGTACTTTTGATTTAAAGTCTTAAGTGTTTTCTATAGTTTCTTGTGCTCAACAAACCCAGGAAGGACTCAAAACTATCAGTGAATTGGTTTGCTTCATTGTGCATTAATTCCTCTAAAGGTTTCACAAATGTACAGTTTGTAGTTGTTTTCATATGCTCAATAATTTCTTAGAATTGCCCGATGAAAAGGCCTGCTGTAGTTCTCATCAAGCTCTTCTTAAATTAGAGTAAATATTGCATTTGTTAGGGATTATTTTAACTAGATTAATACACATTGGGTTTTTTTTGGGAATTTCCGCAGGATATTTTTAGCAGGATATATCTGTGAAACTGGCTCAAAATAAGTTACTGTGGGAGTGCTTTATTCCTGTATTTGTTTCATGATATTCATTGGTTTTGATTGTTTTGTGGAATTTGGTGATATGAAAAAGCCAAAACAATAACTGATGTGCAGTTTGTCACATGGTCACAGCATCCCTTTCAACACATGTGCTGTGCTCCTTTGTGTCTGATGGCAGCTGTCAAACAGGGTGGACAGGAAACCGTTGCCATGTGAAGAAAAAAACCTTCCTCACCACCGCTTCACCAACACCAGAAGACATAAAGCTGGGTGATTAAGAAACCACCCTCCCTACTCGCCTTTATTAAAATGTCTCATCTGAATTTAATCACCATATCCTTGCAGTAATTTCCCTGCAGTTAAAAGGCTAATTAAACTTTTCCCTCTTGTTTAGATTCTGTGTATGTTGGCATCGGCATCGGGTCGCTGCTGCTCGTAGCCGGAGTTGCCGTGTGTGTTCTGGCTTCATGCAAGAAAAAATGCCACTTTACGTGAGTCTTCACCTGTCACTCCTTTCTCTGATAAGATGTTGCTCATTATGAAGGTGATGATGAGTGCGTTTGCTGGCTTCACAGAAAACCCAACCCTATGGACTACGGGGTGATGGATAACCCACACTTGGACTGGAAAGCAGAGGTCAGTGCACAGGAATGTCAAATCAATCACCAGGGAATTCATTTAGCCTAACATCAGGTTTCTTAGCCACACAAATGAAATTTTTCTACCATTCTCCACACACTTATTCAATAAGCGGGTTCAACATTAGAAGAGGTCAGGAGGTGATCGCCAAGCCTTTCTGCTAAATGAGATTTTTTATTTAGGACTATTGATTTAGCAGTTTATAAGCACCTCTGCAAGATTCTTTGTGTGTTTTGTGTGCAGTACACCGTGTAGCGCATGTACAGCCATAAACAATCAACCTGACCAAATGAAAAAGCACTAGCGACAAAGCCAAAAATAACCTGTTTGATAAACAGTTTTTCTAATGCAGTCTGAACAAAAAGGTCACATGAGAGGCTTTAGAAACTGCATGGTGTCCACACTGGGTTGTATTATATCACACAGGTGCTCCTATTATTGTTCGCCCACCGTCTGCTTTGTTTCCTGCAATTTTGATCTCTCTTGTTATTCCTGCTATCGCTGAGAAAGATCCAGCACAGGAGATGATACAATCACAGCTATTCTGTTTGTATAATGTGTGCAAACACAGAGTGCTGGAAAAAAAATGACAATGTGAATGAGAGATGTGCCTCAGCACACATAAACACACACTTTTATCTGGGTATATTATCAGCTGAGTGTGATTTGTAGAGACACAACCATCAAAAAACCTATTATTATCGATTAAACTAGGTCTGGTGTGGGTTGTACTGATGAGACACAGGCTTGTGACACACTGTGCAAAATAACACCCATAAAAATAATTCAGTTTTATGTGATGTTTGAAACAATGAAATTACGGCAAACACTGCCATAATGTCAAAAGTATTACTATTTATTTTTTAAATGTGTGTTACCACCTATAAAACTTACACCTTTACCTTAAAAGGGGTTCCACACAACATTATTTAACAAATTAAACGTTAATTTTAGATTTAGTCAAGAATATGTAAAGTATTTACAAAAACACAACAGCTCTAGATAGCAGTAAGTGGTGCTGAGGGACAACTTCAGCTTTCACTGCGGTAACTTTCCCTCATACAAATATGCAGTCGCATCAGAGCTTCACATTTACTAACATGAAGCCACTAACATGTTTTAACTTTGCACTTGGCCATCGGTGAAGATGCAGAACACAATTCATCATCCTCAATATGCTGGAAAAACTGTGAATTTCACTCTTAACCTCATTATGGTTATAAATACCCGTCATCTGACAGATTTAATCTGAATAACAGAATAATTATTGATTTATATTACTATCACCTCTCAGGAGTTTTATGGAGAAATATGGGAAAAGCATTATCTAAGAAGTTTTAACTAATACAGAAATTTCCATAAAGCAATCATTTTTCCAGAGTTAACTGTCACTATCTGTATTAGATTTTACATAACAGTATGTGAATTGAACCTTTATTCATTGTTAAAACTATTCACTTGTGACATTTGGCTCAATGTGAAAGGGTATTTGAAAGATCTTTGTGTGAGATCATAAAAAGCTTTTTCATCTTATTTAACCATCAACGTGTCTATTTTTAGAGTTTCCTTGTTTCGCGTAGTGTTCATACTCTAAAAAAAATATAACACAGATATACACTGTGTTAGAGCTCATGGTCCTGAAATGATATTACACGTCCACACAGTATAAGGCATATCAGTATTGGCATGTGAGTGCATGTTTGCTTTCATGTTGCAGCCACCAAGAATGCAGCTATAAATAGTGAGGTGTGGGTGTGAACCGGCATTTCACCACCAACACTTGCTTCACAGAGCAGTAAAAGATGATGATGCTTTTTGGGGGTCAGAGATATAATTAGGAATGCATGACAGGACAATTAGATTCTAATTGTTGCTTTCATTTTGTGTATAAGACTCATCTCATTTTTATCTACCCCCCCAGCTTTCATCATCGGATAAAAGTCCAGGTGTCTATCCCAGCACTAACCCCAAGAGGACTGATGGTCAGGGGCTCTCCATCAGCGTTTACCCCTGGCGGAGAGAGGTGGAGGTGAGGTGTATATACTAAGGCTTTTGGCCTTTACCATGATTAACTGAGTATAAGTTAGCGACGTGACCTGTTTCTCTTTGTGTTTATCTGTCTGCCGCAGGTTTCAAACAGGAAAGATGCCAAGCTGTCCTTCTCCAACCCCTTGTACGCTAATGGTGCTGACTGCAAAAGCTCTGAACCGTAAATTAGATGGACTTTAAATTCATCTCTGGGCATTTTGCCTTTGTTGAGATGGCACCGTAGAGATTAGCAGGAAATGCTGGGAGTGACATGTAGAAGTTGAACTGCGGTGAGGGCATTTGAGCCCATGTGGTATGAAGATTGTCATTATCGAAACAACTCAAAATGGGCAGAAGAACAAACCAATTACATTTTGGGTGGTTTGGATGCAGACAGTGTAGCAGTTCATTAAGAAAGTGCTACATTTCCACACTGAGCCTCCAGTTGCTGCCCTGATTTCGAGTCTTCATTGGTGATCCCGACTAATCACAACAAGTGCATCTAAAAGAGTTTACCCCCGTTTTATTTGCTAATTAAAATCCATTGCAAATTGAATTGTGCAGTTGCTGTGTGTGGCGTGAAGTGACTCTGTACCAACCAGCACAAGGTGACTGGATCACATGCAGAACAAATAAATCCATCTGTGATTAACTTTGTGTTTTGTTTCAGGTGTGTCTTCACAGACAAAAATTTGATAGAACACAAAATCCTACAAGATGTGTGACTTATACTGTATGCAGAGTATGCATAAGAGTCAGCAGACAGTGACTTAAAGAAGACAGTCATTTATTGTTAGTAAAAGAAATGTAATAATATAAACATTTTCAACATATCCTTTTAGGAATTTGGAGACTTTCCTAGCCATTTCACAACATTGAATGCTTCAGCACTCTTCCTCTTAGTGACCCCAGGGCCAGAGACAACACAGATGAAAATACAGATTGTCAAATCCCATAACAGAAGTCAACTTTCAAAAGGATAAAGGCATATTTGAGTCAAAAGCTCCCAGAACGTGTTTGCCCAAGGCTGAAGAACACATCAATGATCTGCTCTACTATTTCATAAAGCACATTTTTCTATTCAGTATCTCAAATAAAATTTGTGGAGGTAAACATGCCTGAGCCATCTCTACCACTTTTTATATGCATGTAAATGCATGAAAAAATAATGTTTGTTGTCATTACTTTTGCTATTTCTGATTTTTTTTTTTTACCATGAAGAATTTATTAAAAAACATTGATTCATATAATAATTGCTCCAAGGAAACGAGAAAATGTGGAGGAAAAAAAAAAAGAAAATCAACAACATTCTCACCCCTTTTTTTCCTCAATGAGGACAATAAAGGATTCAGTCAGCTGACTTGCGAGTATATTGCATTGCTGGACTGTTGGGACTGTTGCCTTGCTCAGCTGACTTAAAGGGATTTATTTATCCATAGCAGGCAGAAAACCAACCAAAATACATGTGAAAAGACACAGCTGCAAAGATCCTTGTGTTCTTTCAAGTGTTAAACCTATCACTGTGCTGTAAATCCAAACTCTGGCATCTGAACACCAACACAAGATTTACACAAAGGCAGATACCTAAACAAAAGTTTAGATTCTATATATATATATATGAAATTTAGATTAGCTTTTTTTACATTTTTGATTTCTTCTCAATACACTCAGCATTCTCTGTGCATTCTTTGCATAATATCAGTGTTTAACTGAGGATACTCTCCTTGTCACACAGTAATAGCTTAAAGCATTAAATGTTAATAGCTTGATAAGAACATTAATCTGATTTATGGTGATGTGTCTTTTAATGTGAATAGACTCCTGGCCTTTATAAGGAGTCTGAGAAGGGATGCACACCCCCAAAGCTGCTACCATTCCATTTGTAACAGACGTCAGGTACATGTTTTGGCTCCATAATGACCACAGAACACAGAATCATTAATGTTTGTCTCATTCTTCATCACTGCAAAGTCCCATCTAAGTCTGTAAGTGCATTCTGGGTCAGAGATCTACCAGAGGGCCATAGGATCAATTTTAGCCATTAAGCTGCTGCTCTTTTTTTTTATTGTTTGTGCCCTCGTCTTACAGCAGCTCATTACCTTTTTTCTGGCACACTGTTCTGCTTTCAGAGCCTAAAACCAAGAGCTATATTTGCTCTCAACTCAGCTAAAACTCATCTTTCTGCTAGCAGTTAAAATAAATATAAAATAAATAATCTTGGGCTACTGAAAAGTACAATTTCTATTTTGGTTACAATCAATTGACACAAGAATAGACAGATTTACAGCTAAAGCTAAATGTTTTGGCGATTTTTCCAACTAAAGCTGAAGTAGCAGAATTGTCATTGCGTTGCATATCGCTCCCCCATCTTCACGTCTTTGTCTTTTAATTTTGTTTCCCGTGTGTTTCCCCTGTTTGGCACTCTGTGTTGTCTGTCCAGTCGTGTCTTGCTGGAGCTGAACTTGCAACATATTACTTCCTTCCTACCCTGGTTCAACACTTCATGCTTTGCCAGTCCATCAGTCTACCAAATGTGGTACATTGCAAGGGTAAATCCAAGCTAAGTACAATGTTTGTTTGAAAATAACTGACTTTAATCTTTGTTCTCTGCCTCAGAAATCCTACTCCTCACCTGTCTGCCCTGTCCTTCTCCACAAAATGTTTTCAGAAGCTCTTGAATTTATGCATATAGCCGACCTCTGCCATTCAAGCTTTGCTAACTAGTTGAAGGATACATACAAAATTTCTTTGACATTGTCACTACTTGAGCTGTAGAAATAAAGTATTTAAACTATTTCTGTCTCTCATCTCTCCTAAAGGGTGTTTAACATTTGAAATGTAACCACTGGCTTTAGACTAGTAAGTAGAATTAATTCAACTTTTGGCAGATCTAGACACTGGCAAGACACTAAAAACCCCACACTGCTCTCCAATATGTTCCTCATTAGAGTCTCTTTAGATAAGTAATTATCAGATAAATTAATGTAATTTGTGGACGGTATCACTGTAGACACAGCCAGAGTTAGCCTTAGCTAAAGCTAAAACTGTATTCATATGTCCACATATGGATTTGAAGAATATAACCACTAAAATTTAAATCGGTCAACAGTGCTCGATAAATGATATTTTGTTAAGATAATACAAATTCAGACTTCTATCTTACAAAGTTATTAGTGTTGCAGTCATGACTATAAGAATTCTGTATTTTTTTCTGTCGTTTTTATTGCTGAATGTTTTATATTAGACATTCATAATAATTGAAAGCACCAGCTCAGCCTTTTCACAGCCCCCACATCAGCATTTGTTTGTCTCAGCCCACAACAATCAATGTTCTACACAAAATCTTTCCCACTGACATGCCACAACATACACACAAGCACCACCTTGCACTTGCCTTTCCCAGCTCACATACTCTCCTATGACACCCTGCTGACTGAGAATTTGCAGCTATCAATGTTTTTGTCCTGGAAACACTCTCTGGTAGCTTCGTTATTCGTGCCGTTGAATGGCTCACACGAGAGCTGCTCCAGGCCACCAGCATTGTCCCTGTGTCGTTGTTTAGGCAGTGTTAGTCAGCTTTTCTCACCGGAGCTATTGTTGTCACAGTTTTGCTAATCACCAGGGAGAGTCCATCTGAAAGGTCACTGTTTTGCTTGTTTACCTCTTTGATCGGAGAGACCCCTGTAACAAAAATGTTCATCCTTGACAGCCATGAGGATGTCATGTTGTCAAAATTTACTGTTGTATCATGTGCATCAGCCATTTCTGAGTACTCTTATTCTGGGTTCTCAGTCGGCTATTGTTGCGATCAGCTCTCATGTCTCAATCAGTCCAGTCAGATCTGACTGAAATTTACCTTGTTTCCTTGTTGTTGAAAGTTCTCATCCACTCAGCCTGAGTGAAAATGACAAATGTCCATTTCATATCTGTATTGAGGGTAAGTAGAGGTTCAGTCTTCTGGCTATTTGTCAGTGACTTTCCAGTAACACCAGTCCAGGCCACTTGCCTCTACAGCCACTGCTGGGCTGCTGCTGATTAGATCTATTATGGTTATTTAGGGCTATAAAACAGTTTTGTCTTCACCTTAACAGATCTTGTGCTGTACAGTAATGGTTTGTTATGAATAGAGGGCTTGTGCAGGATGTTTTATGCACCATGTGCAGCCAGTTATACCAGTTCTGATGTGCTGTAAATATTGATCTTTTTCAAGCACTGCTGCGGTCTCTTATTATTCAAGTGATGCTTGATTACGTTCCTGTACCCAACACAGAGAAGCCAATATATCATCGATTATTTCTAAATTATTTGTCTTTAGTAAGTTTATTATTCATCAGGTGTTCCGTGAGATACACAAACAAGGTCCTAAAAATGATAGAGTGCCAATAGTTTGTTCTGAGCGGTGCTGGAAATGCATCAATGTATCACCACTGGTTGCTTAGGAATATTATCTGAGTAATTCCTTCAGTGGTTAAGACCTCCTCAGAGCTATTGGAGAATGCCTGTTATATTGTTGTATAAATACTGTGGCATTCTTCTCCTACCCTTGATTTAGGCTGTTACATGCCATTTCCCCTTTATTCAGGCTTGCATATGTGACTCACCACACACTTTTCTGACTGGAAAAGTTGACAATAAAAATCTTAACATTTCCATTAAATATCTTAATTGACTACACCCTCGTAACACCATATGGCACGGTGTTGGCAGGAAATAGGTTGAAATGATAGATTATGGAAGGTTTTTCACCTAGTTTAAGTGAGGTAAAAATGAAGTAAAGCTAGATTACAAAGCTTCATTCACCACAGGGGAAACTCATTTACCACCAGTCTGGAGCAAACAATCCCAGCACAAACAAGTACAATTACATTAACAATGATATGCAATTCCAGGCATGAACAGTTCCCAAAAAAAATCCAGTTGCTAAAAATTATCTCCCAAGTCGTTCGGTTGAGGATTGAAGCATCATCCATCTCCCACTTCCAGGGGTACCATTAAACATCGTTAAGCATGACTTTCTTTTGTTCCTTGTTCCCCTTTCTTTGATGACATTAACACAGGAGACTAGGGTTTATGTTGTGACAGGAACCACGAGTTGTAAGCATCGTTGCTTTGTTATTCAGTGTTTTGTATTTTTTATCCGTTTTTTTTTTTTTTACTGTTGTTTTATCAATAGACAATGTGTTTTGAAATTTGATCATTCTTGCAATATCATCATGAGCAAGATCAATATTGGACAGATATCTTGTCTAGAAATGGCAGAGGTGTATTCATTCGGGCTGCATTCCACTTAGAGGAAATTCTTCTTTTGTGCATGTTCTACAACTAAGCAGGATGCACAGATCCAGAAGTGGATTCCGACACCAGATCTGCAACATATATTCATTTGTTTTTCTAATATCATGCAGCACTAGTTTTCAGTTTCTGTTTGGTTATGGTTGGGCAACAAAACTACTTACACAGGCTTAGAAAAATGGTTTTGGCCTGCTCAACCCTACCAGAGGTGATTGAGTTTTTGAAATAGCGCACGTGCTGAATTTTCTTCTAAATTCTATAATTTAGCAATTATCGTACTTTTACAGCACATATATTGCCTTGGATGCCGTTTACAAGCAGGGATTTTAGAAATGGCATAATTATAACTGACACTGATATGAGGGCCAAGCTGCTTAGGTGTAAGCCGTTTCAATTAGCTGCTGAACCAGGAGACCAGCAGCAGACAGAGGAGCAGCAGAGAAATATGAAATGGAGAAGAAGAGAGTAGTTAGTGACTTACGTACAGAATATTGCAGGGATTCTCACAGCTGAGCTAAGCTTAGTGTTTTTCAGAATAAGGGCGATTTTTTTGCATTATTAAATAACACAAACCTAAATGATTTCATGGACGTTCAAAGGAACGCTAGAGATTTTTACACCGTGTCAGTTCTGCATCAGACAGTTACTCGGTCAGTATTTTCCCAACCAGAGAGCGTCCATGTTGCTGCTGCTCGTCTTTGCATGCACGGTGGCTGGTCAATTTATCTCCTCGCTGGTCAGCTGTGACTCACAGCTCCATGTGTATAACCCCTAAACACCAGCGATGAAACAGTAAAAAGTAGTGAAACGCCTAGAAAAGTACGAACAATTATCATCATTTAAATCTTTGCCAAAGGAATGCACAAGCCCAAGCTACCCAACCCAACTGCTGACAGATTGATGGTCAACAGCCACGATGCGTACGGCGACTCTTTGCAACATGTACACTTTTCAGTTTAGAAAGCAGTGACAAAGGGATGACGTTTCTGATGCAAAAGTGTATATATATTACGTTTGCTCAAACTGCTATGATATTTTTTTACACTTGAGTTGCTTCAAATGGAGAAAATGTTCTCTTCTGTGTCCCTGTTCTGAGGTCCCCCATCAGATTTTCTAAGTGATTTCCCAAACTGAGAGCTTCATAACTGCTGTCTATAGCAGGAAAGACACCTCACACAACCATTCTTGAATTTTCTTCTTTTTTTTTAAATTGAAATACCCCTTTAAAGTAGTCTTGTATATTTTTAACTTTGTTTATGTTGAAACTGTCCTTGACTTTCTGTTGTACGGGTCCCACCACTTCTAAATAAAACAGTGCAATAGTTTCCACCCACACCAAAGCTAAATCATTGTGTGCTTTAAGGTCTTGTTAATACTTTACATGGAAAAGGTAATAATGAGAAATGGTCTCATGGAAAGGCAGAGACAAGGCAAAACTTGTTCTCGGATTTTTTTTTTTTCAGTGTCTAGCTGACACACGGCCTCTTTGTTCTCTGTTTATTAAGTGGCCAAACATCATAAATACTGCTGTGACACAGCTTAGCAAGTAGGACCCAACTCGGCACGAGCCCTCACTGGAAAAATTTACACAGTCAGACGTAAAGGCCTCGATGTCACTGGAATTTTGCTTATTAATGATGTCTCATTTGTTCTGATGCTCCTTAGGTTCACCCAAAAAGGGGGCCCATTGTGGTGTGGCCTGGAGCCAACCAAAAGCTTAAAGCATTAAACCTCTTCCTGCTTTAAGTTTCACTGGAAAGAGTCTGAGACTCTGTGAGATACTGCAAGAGGATGCTTTTGGAGGTTTTCTTATTGGTCATCTCAGGACTGACCCTCTTTCTGCTGCATTTGGGGGACAAGGTGATAAGAGAGGCAAACTTAAATCTTAACCACTGTGATGATTTGACTGTTTGGTTAGAGCTGCAGATAAACTGTGGAGCCTCAGAAGCTAAATCACATGATGCTCTGACACTGGACCGCATCTGATATAAAGATGTTTTATGGCTTAAGGAGCCACATTGTATATGTCAGCAATAATCTCCTTTTATGAGGGACTACATCACTAATGCAGCATGTTGAGTATTTCTGTCAGGGTGGTATTATTTGTGTTTGCTCTGCAGACGTGTGATATACACCAGCACAGTTGCAAAGGGAGTGTGTGTTGATCAAATGATGCTGAGTGCGTATGGGATTTTATGTGAAGAAGGAAATGTGACACGTTTGTGGACAGGAGCTGTCAGCAAATGTCTTAATCTTATCGTCATAACAACATCTCCAAGAGTTATTTCAGAGGGAAGTTAAATAACACATGTCAAAACATTAGGTTGCTCACTTCCTCTATTTCTGAGTTTTGGGCTGTCATGAGTTTTCACACACTGACACTTCATTCTCGAGATAAACTCCCATCTTTCTTACCTCTGCTGTACACACCTTGTTGGTAGTCATGTATCTTTAAAGATAAGGGGATGAATGATTGAGGATAATCAAGAGTTTGACTATTTTCTGTAAAAGCTCTGGAGGTAATTGCTATTTATTGATCCTGTTTCATTAAGGGGCCTAACTTGTCTACTGTGGGACACTGACGGAATACGTGCCTTTGTGTTTTTCTGTATTTAACTAAAATTTCAATCTATTTGAAACAAGTGGACTTTACTTAAAAGCTCACAATGCACATTCCAGCCAGATATAATGTAAAATAGAGGTTCTAAAAGGAGTTTTTTTCTTTATGGAGGCCTGTCCATGACTGCGATGCAGCTCCTGAATTTGCACAGCCAGTGTCTTAACTGGAGAAAGCATGTGGCACAAGTTATCCCTCTTGTACGTAATAAGCGTCAGTGAGGAAGAAAGAGTGTGGAGAGTTGTTTAAATTAAATGTTTGTCAAAATTTCCAAGTTCCTCTTTTCAATGACCAGACAAACTACTCAGCAAAATAGGGACATGATTATTATCTACTGTCTGGTCACGAAGGGGTAAAAAGACAGTTTCAACAAAACACAGTTTACTATAGCTGCAACTGGTGATGCCTTGGGTCCAGACAGAGTCTTGGCATTTCAACTGTAAGTATTTACTGAGCCTAACTGAGCACATGAATCATAAAACATGTATAAACTGCTACACTGGCAGGTAGGACCACCACAGGCAGGAAACTTGCAGCTTTACTTCCACAGACAGGTTTAACTGCACAGCTGGAGAAACTGGAGACATGATTGTTCAAACACTTTCTAACATACTGAGGCAATGGCATTGGATGTGCAAAATAACACTAAAAGTGTTGGGTTATAGAATTCTGCAAAACAAAAATCGCACATCATTAAGCTGAATTAGTGATTATAATGATATATTTGGTAATTTAACAAACCCTGATCAAAAATATAAAAAGTCAACAGCGCTAATTACAGTAGGACATTGAAAGTCTCCTTGGACCCAAATTTACACATCTGAACACCTCTCAATGTAATTGGATGCCTGCTTTCCAAAGAATTTATGTTTCAATTCAAAAATGCGAATTAAGACTTGTGGATATTTGCATGTTAAAGTCAAACACAGGCAATCATAAATCCTCCAAAAACTCAAATATGTATCTCCAGATTGCACATTTTTAAGTTAAGCCAGGGCAAAAAGAGAGCGCACGCCTTTAAAATTGGAGATGTCTCTACCTCCTCTTCCTCATTTAGTGCGCCATGATCTATGAATATGCTCAGGAAATATTTGGGGCCATGTCATTAAGTTGTCTCCAAGTCCTATAGCTGTCTGTGCCCTATGGCTGTAACACCACGAGGAAAATGGACGATAGTTAAGCCTTTCTGCCTGAACTCCCGAATTTAATGATTTATTTGCCACCTGAAGAGGGCGCTCTCACTGTTCAGTCACCTGACATTACTGAACAGAAAAGGTGAGAAGTGAGACAAAACTGTCTCAAATTATCTATTTAAAAACAAATAGACAAGTGGAAAATGAGAGAATCATTTACAGGAGAGGCTGAACTAAACAAAAAAAAAAATATATATATATATAGCAGCTCTATATAATCTAAACTTCTTGTATATTATTCATAAAACTAAATCCTCTAGGAGAAAGTGTATTTTGTCTGCTGACAATCAGTCAGCCTAGAACTGCGGCTCCTGTAGCTTCTCTGCTCTCACCTCCCCTCAAAAGCTGATTCTCAGACAAGATATACCATCCGAAAGAAAGGTTGTCCCTCACATCTGTGTATGTTTGCATCCAGCACGCGCGAAGCATCAAAACCATTGGCTCTGAGGAGTTGATGACGGCGAGAGCGCACTTTATTCTACGGAGCGCGTTCGCCTTGTGTCTCACACAAGCACGACACCTCGGACCAGTGGGATGACTCCACAGTGTGGGACTGAGCTGCGCCTTTACGCGGTCAACTCTTCCTTTTTCTGGTATTAATTTGGCTTGTTTTTGGAGGTGGAGAGCGCATTTGCTGTCCAGGAGCGCGCTGCGTGGCACTGGCTGGAAACAAAAACAACCCAGTGCAGCTCAGGCAGGTCTGTTTTTTAAAAGCAGCAGGAGCGGCAGGAGAGTTACGGAGTCCTCTCCGGGAAGCGGAGTCGGTGCAGGAGAAAGACGGAGACTGATAACCGGCGGGACATTGAGGGGAAAAAAATCAGCGGATCTTGGATATGGCGGCTATGAAGACGTTCGATCTTCTCGTTGGAGTTGTTTTAGTTTTGCAGAGTGTGTGGAGAGTGCAAGCAGAGATCACAGCCGGTAACGGTAAGCATCAAGCGCAAACCTGACCTGTTTGGATCGACTTAGAAATCAAGTGTTATGAATAAAGTTGCTGCAAAGAGGAGAGTACGATGCAGATGGTCTCCTCCTGCATGAGAATAAATGTTTTACACTCAGATTGCTTTTTTAGTCGTAGCAGAAATCCTCCCTTTGTCAGGTTTAAACAGCAACTATGACTGTGTGTGCAATAAAAATAGTGGACATGTTCCTGAAGGGGGATATATATTTTTCTTTTAAGGGAATTATTTACTGAATAAAGGCGTTCACGACCTACTATCTCCATTTTGTCTCGACCAAAGACTTAGTTTTATTCTAATTATCATATTTTCACAACCACTACAAGGTTCAGTTAATTGCTTTGCTTTTTCCACATGTGCTCCTGCTGCCTTCAGGCTCAGCTGCTTATTGTACAGTAATATGCAGCCATGCATTTGGTTCAGCATGTGGAAACCCTCAGAAACATCCTGTCTCTGAGTCTTCTGGCTTGAGCCCGATTTTCCTCTGTACCCCTCTCATTTTGTGAACTGTCACGTCCTGTAACATGGAGGTGTCACCCATCTGCAACTTTTACCACATCTGACTGCAGTTTCAGGAAAGGTGGACAGCTCAGGTGCTTCCCCTGCTGGTGCATAATTTGTCCCCACTGATGTTCTTTGCTGTAAGACACGGTCAAGTTTCCCTAATCTCAAATCTAGTCCATATCAGACACATGGTTGCATACGTTTATGCCATCATAACACCAGCATCCACGAAAAATGCCTCTCCTGTGTGAGCTGGGCGCAGTTTTGGTACGTGTATGTAGGACAGTATTTTTAGATATGTGGCTTAGGTGCTTCCCTCGTCATAGACTGATCACTACCTGTGCTGGAAGGAACATCCCATGACCTCCCTGAGACAGGCCTGTATTGCTAGAGCCCAAGAGGACTTTTCCACTGTCAGTCAGTCCACTGGGAAGATATAATGCTCCATTCAGTTCCAAAAAATATTTCAGACCCTCTGAAATTGTCCTGGCAGCTCTAGGAGAGCCAAAAATTTGTGGTCTGGTTGAAGCATTCATTTCCCCTTCTTGCATTTATTAGCTAGATGAGCTGTGGAGAACATCTGGGTGAAATTACACAACATCCTGTGAGCTTAGTGCATCTTTTTTTTTTAACGCTCTTAGTCTGTGACTCTCTTATGTTCATACGGTGATGTGCTCAGCAGTGGCACTCTCTCAAAATTAAGTTGATTTTTGGGATTAATTTGCACTCCGGTGCGTTTCCCTGACTGGAAAAAAGAGATGTTCCAGGGGAGTCTGTGTGACAGGCGAGTAAGAGGGAGAGCATGAGACAGAGTTTTGCCTCATGAAACGATGTGGTCTGATTTAAAAGCCTGCGCTGAAGGCTGTTAATGTGCTAAGATTGCGGTTGTGTGTGGAATTTCTTTTTGCCGTGGATGTTGAGAGTTGGGTTGCTCTGCACACTTGAGGAGGCTGATAAAGGTCGAAGCCTGCTCACAAGCTGCAGCAGGGTGGACATCTCCAGCTCCGACGCACTGTTCATCATCAATCATACTGCCAAGACCTACCTCTACAATCATACAAACAGTGTATGCTGCAGGCAAACATGAAGAGTGGCTCTAAAATAACTACATGACTTTATAATTGCCAACTCTGTTTTGTGTTCAGGTCTAGGTCCAGGTTAGTAAAATACCTGCAGTCATTGAGTCCAAGAGTCTTTCTGCTGTGAGTCATGCTTGTATTGCTATAAGCTCTGTAAACACAGAAATTTGCAACTTAAAATGCATTTTGTTAAAGAAAGCTGTGTGGTTTCCATTGGCAATCTGATGACCAATTATGTTTCAGCAGGCTTTGTTTTTGGTAATTGAAGTGAAAATTGTGTGGAGAGAAAAAAAGAGTTGGAACCTCTGGGTTGAAATAGGATCTTCAAACCAACAACTACTGTTTGAAGACTAGTTTTCCTTTTCAATCATTTTCCAGTTAAACAGTGACTGCTGTTTGGAGGCTTAGCCAGCGTATCTGAATAATCCAATAACTGTCTGACTGCACTATAAAAAACTTAACATTTGCCTTTGTCAAATCAGAGATCCCAGACGACTACTACTAGTACTATTTAAATCTTTCTGATACAACAGGTGTCTGCAAAGAAAACACGGGTGGAAACAGAGAAGATTTTGATGCCTCATTCAAAAGAGGGAAAGTGCAATAAGTAGCAGAAATTTTAGACAAAAAAAATGCAACAGAGGAAATTTAGGCTGTTAGTTTAAAAAAAACAACAACTTTCGAACCAATTTAGAACTCAACAAATGGTGTTCACAACAGCAATGGCATCAAATGCAACTCTATTTGAGACATTATCTACCAATGTGAACATTCATTAAGAAAATAGAGTCATGGTATTGGTTATAGCACTACTTTTGGATAGCACTCTCTCCTGGATCATAAAGCAAATTACAGCAAACAGTGTACTGCACATACAGACTGTACATGTATGTATATATATATGTATATTTGAAAAACTGTATGTCCCGTCAGGTCTCCACATTGTGTTTGCTCATACCAGTATGATCAGTACTTTTTTAAATTTGGTAGTCCAAGTATGTCTTCATCTTATCTTGCACTGGAGATTTAATGCTGCGTTCCTCCTGCCTTGGAGGTTGGAACTGTCAACTCGAAATTACGTCACATTCAAGTTGACTTAATTTTTGTCCTGAGTCTGAAAAACGGAAGAATTTGCTCACTACTGTGCTCCTTTACCAGGCTCGCTGTTATTGGCAATACAAGTTGATAACAATGTATTACGCTGTATCTTATGCATACCAACATCCTCACTGAGCGAGGATGGATGGTACTATGATGTCTGCGACTGATTCAAGTGTTAAACAGTTTATAACTGCATCTATCTCTACTTTTTATGGGTGGGGCACCCATGTTGGATTTTGTGGTAAGTACAGGTAAGGTTCCAACTGATCTTATCATAACATTTAATTAAATAACTTTTATTTTTCTGAACATTTCTGTAGACATTTGTGCAACAAGTGAAGACACGCTACCTCATTTACGTCTCTGTCCTGCTTGGATGCAAGTAATAGTACTTCCAGCTCATCCTTTTTTTATTGAAGAGATCGTAAGCCCTCTTGGAATCCCACCCCCATCATTCCTCCCCCCTCTCAACCCTCTTTCTGACATTGCACATTTCAGAGTGAACAGAATGAGTTAGCTTCTTTATTGGTCCTCTGAATGACCTGCTGAAAGGAGCTGCCCTGAATGGATGACGGGGGTGGGGTGGTATGAAGGGGTGACAGACAGGGAGGGGCAGTGGTTGTGGTGGCGGCGGCAGCAGCTAGGGTTATTGTGCTGCCCTGTGTGCGGCAGCAGCAGGCCATGCCATATCTTCCCCCCCTTGCCAGCATGCAACAGCAGCACCAGGTTCCTGCATTAGTCATGCTTAGCCCTCATCACTCAACTCTCCGCCCCTTTTAATCCGGGAAGAAGCTCAGCCTGACGGCTTGAGATGGCTGAAGCGCCACATAGAGACTCAGAGACAAAGAGCAAAGAGGCCACTAGTTAATGAAGCCCGGCGCAGTTCAGCTCCTCTTAAGCTTTTTCTCATTGTCTTTCATGTCACTAAAGGTCCTTCACCTCCAACTGTTGCAGTGCTCAGTCTGAGTTGTCACATCAGTTTGCGGCAATCATTCTGGCGTATTCTACCTTGGACAGATTGTTTAGTTAAATCAGAACAGCAAAGTTGTATCCAAAATCTGTCAAGAGGCCTTGAAAAGGTCAGAGGTAGAAGACTTGTGTTGATTAAAGCAACACGGATGTTAAAGTTGGTGGTTCACTGAGTGCTGACAAGCATTTTTCACATAATAAACATCCCCTCTCCACAGATGATTGCAGAGCTGCCAGTAGACCACAGTCAGGCTGTTATCTGCTCCTCCTGTTGACTCTGCTGAGGGAGCTCGCCGCATAAGAGATATTAGATAATCAACCAAGGAGTGGAAAGCGTAAATGTTTTTTATTGAGGTGGGAGGAGATGTGTTTTGTTTTGCCTGGAGAGGAAAGTTTGAAGAAAAAAAGTTCCTACTCATCTCTGACCTTCACAGAGCAAGGCAAGATAATTACAGTAGAATAAAAACAGAGATATACGCGATATATTGATTAACAACATGTGTGGTTTGATAGTGTCAAATTATCATTTAGTGCATGTGTAATTAAACATCCAGTCAAAGTCATTCTCACAAAAATATATTCTTTAAACGGGTTTGAGAGTTAGAATTGACAACGTAGATGATGTTATTTGTGTGTCAAGCAGGGAAGTAAGACATACCATTCAACAAACAGTTGAATCTCTTCCAGTTCCCTCTGTGCACAGTTCTCAGCCAAACACGTTTTTTTTCCATCTTTTTTAGGCTTTTTTTTTTGTTTTGCCCTTTTCATTTGAAATTTAAACAGTACAGGCTGCAAGTTGACAAGTCCATATTTGTTTTGGTACTAGAACACAGCAAAATAGGCATTCAAGTGGGATTGGCTCACTTTTTTTGAATATTTTCCTGTGCATTTTGCACAGTATGTTCTTTTTTAGACCAAAAAGTATGCTGGTTGTTTAAGAACATTGCTTGAAGATTTCAGCAGGTGTGTCTGAATCTTGACAATAGGCATTTTCACATAATGTCAGGAGAATTAGGTCTTAACTCACCATGGAGTTGCCTGTTCACACATTCACATAACAGTGGGAGATTCTCAGTATGTGATGTGCTCGCGCAACTAGAAATACTCCAAAGTGACGCCTTTGTACAGCCTATAAGAAGTAGGACATGATGCCAAAAAAACATGCGAAAGATATCAATGTTTGTTTACAGCACTTCAAAAATGATGGATGAGACTCCCTACTTAACCGTGATTGTGACTTACATTTAATTTAATGTATTAACATCAACAAGTGAGTGAGAAGCAACATACAAAGCAACAAAGGCTGATCAGGTAGCAACTGATATCACTCCCTGTCTGTTAATGTTTCAGAGGATTACTGGCTGTACTCACACATGGTCAAGTTCCAGACTTATTAGAGTTATTAGAAGCTGATAAGGCTGGGTAACCTCCACAATGAGTCCAGTTCCAATGTTGTGTTCCTGCATGTAGCCCCTCCAGAGCATTTCAGCACTGCAGCGAATGTGTTAAAACAACTGCATGATTACTTTCGTGGTAGTACTTTGTGCATTCAGTGTAATGAACTAACACCAAAATATCTCACTCCTGTTTAGATTCTTTTTTTAAAAAATAAATCTGTGTTGATTGTGGCTGTAATGGAATGAAAATGATGAATGTGGTAGGGTGAACTTCTCCTTTGAAGTTAATCCTTCTCACATTAATACCATTCACATGCACACTGTCGCCACTTCCCTTGCCTTTTTTGTGCCCATGAGCGGAACATGCCGGACATTTGAATCACAGTTGAAAATATTCCTCTGGTTTAACTGATATGATGTTTGTTAACAATCTTTTGAATGACTCATTAAACCATACCTTTGAGAGGCAGAATGCTGACACACACCAATAAGTAGCTGGTATTTGAAGACAATAACTTGAGGGTCACTGCTGAATTTTATATGTTGCATGACATACAGCGGCTGTGGGGCCTGTATTATGGGTCCCTCTAGTCCCAACCCTGTTAAAACGTCTTGAAGAGGTAATGATGTGAAACACAGATGGAGTGATTTCATGCTCTATAGGCCTGCTGGAGAGGCATTTAGTCCCTTTATTTTTGTCTAATGGGGGGCTCGAGACTTTCAGAAAATAACTGCAGGTGTTAAAACCTGTCATTTAAATTATCCTGAGAAAACGTTTCTGCCTCTTTTTCATTTCACTCACAAACCCCAACAGGTGCCCATACTCTAAATGTGCATCATAACATAATGAACAAATGTGACAGCTGTGTACTGTTCCTGCTGCTTCTATATGCAGCGCCTGCACCAAAATGATGGTAACAATCAAAAGATTTGGTGCGCTTTGAGAAGAGAATGGGCAAAAGTCATTTCCCAAAGGGGGAAAAAGGTATTAATGTGCATTGCTATCATGAAGGCTAGAGGATACAGTGTTTCAGGCCATCCAGGCATGTTGAAGGAAGATAAGGTGTGTGCCTGGCAGAGGAGTCCTGTCACATCAGCCTGTAGCAGGTTTCATATCTTGAGCGCAGCAGGAGCAGGAGCAGCAGTTTGGCTTTGTCCCACAAAAAGCAAGTGTTGCTCACAGGATTGACAGCATACTGCGTCATGCCTTTGCCTCTCACACTGTGTAGCTGTGCTTCCCCCTCCGGTAGTCCCCATGTTTCCAATGTTGTTGTCTTGCTGTTTTATTTACCAAAGTGCTAGCAGGAACAAGTGAAGTAGATGGAGTTGTAGACATTTGATCCTTTGGAATCCAGGCTGAAATTTGGTACTGAAGCCTTGGTCAGATTCTCAGTCTTCTTAGCTCAGATTTCAACAGCTAATGAAAATATTTCAAACGTTCATCCTGTTTTGTAAAACACTGGGTTCATTGGAATCTTGTGCAGGTCATGAGTGAGAAATAGTTAACTGCTGCTGGCAAAATTACAGTTTTGTTTTGGCACAAGTGATTAATTTTGCATCTTCGAAACGGACTTCTCTTCAAGTAACTAGGACCATAACAAGTAACAGCATGTCAGTTCAGTCTGCCCTTAAAAGTGAAATGAGCCTCATTACAGTAAGGTGTAACAAGTGTTTAGTATTTTGTGAGGTCAGAGTTTTCTACAAAAGAAGCTCTTTTCACAGTCTGAGTAGGGTCTCTGATATGCAAAAGCTTTTCTGTGGTGTTGCTTTTGTGATGCATTGGTGGCTTTATTCTGGGAGCAAAGACTGTCTTATGAAGGACCCACAATGTCTCCAATAGGAGGTATGAGGAGGTATGAGGAGTCAAGGTGGAATAAGTTGTAGCACTTTGGGCTTAGACACTGGTGTGAGACCATGTTCTTGAGACCGTGATTTGGGCACCATGACAGAGCATCATTTTCTCAGGTTCACCTTCTATCACCAATGAGTTTAATTTGGTTGAGGCAACTTACTTAACTTTAACACTTAAGCTTTAAACACAAAACCGTCTTTTTTATAATTAGGAAATGATCCCGGTTTGGCTAAAAACAGATTTTTTAAAACTATGTTAACCCTGCACATAGAAGAAAGACTTTGAAAGTTGTGGCCAGTTGATACAAAAGGGTCTTGACAAAAGTGATAAATGTTGGGAATGAGACCATTACCACACCCTCAGCCAAACTCCTTAAGCATTTACCAAAAACGTCAGCCTTTAATACAAAAATCTTTTTTCTGATAAAAAAAATAAAACAGGTTAAACTTAGCATGATATGTTCTTTTGACAACTTAACGGCAACTTAAACAAATTATTTGCTATTTTATCATGTTAAGGACATGCTCAGGCCAAAAGCCATCAATTACAGCTCTGTAACATACTCCCTTTCCAATCATTTGCCTGCTAATGCTGTATGTTTTGAACTGTGCCAGGTGAATTCTCATGGCAAACACTGATGTGCTTTTCCTTCCTTTATGTCCAACACAACATTGATGTCTTTGCTACTCTGAAAGTGTCTCAGTGTCCCCTGTCCAGAGGTTTGTCTTTCCCACCTTGCAAACTCGTCCTGGCACAGAACAAGCATGCCCCAGCAGCAGCTACTTTCCGCAATGCAAAACAGACTGCAATTAAGGCTCTGACAGGCCACAGCATTTTTTAGTGGAATTAAGATTTACAGCCACCAAATTATTTCTGTTTTTGAGGGCAGAGTTTCATGATGGTATCAAAGTTGTTTACTGCTTGCTACCTTGCATCCACAGACATAACTGATCTAAAAGATGTGCCAACTTGTCATGTGCTTTTCAAGTTAACCAACCATTGTTCTGTACGCTTAGAGGCACTTTTTGTTGTGTTGAATATTCATACTTGATGTCTTGAAACACTAAGCACCACAACAATTCTAACTGACTCAGATTTATGGGCTGTGCTGTGGCAGGGAATTCAATTTGGACATTGCCATTCATCACTGTACTTGCTGGAAAAAGTATTATCAACATTTTTCTTAACTTTGCTAAGTCCCTCCTTGAATTAGTCATGATGATTTAACAATTGTAACACGTGCAAAGCTAGTCATCACTTTACCATTCAGGAATTGGGGCTGCCAGGAACAGGAGGATAAAGGCGTCTTCCCAGAAGCCAGTACAGCTTTCTAGTGGTCAGGGTGATTTTTGTTTGGAGTACGCAGTTTTGGATAAGCCAGTTCCAGCTGTCCTCTTAACTTTGCACTGAGCTCATCATGAGGCTGTAAACAGGAGGCCACTTGGACGGTTGCTTATAAAGGGATTTGCACCACATTTCCATCTGTGTCCTTTTTCCTATTTTCAAAAAAGTTCTCGCTCCACAAATTGGTGGCAGGTGCAAAGGAAACTCAAGCACAAAATATCCTGCAGACTGCTCATTTAAGATGTATTTTTCAGGCCTTCTGTAAACAGGCTAAACCATGCAACATAAAAATCACACTTGTCAGATGATGCCCTCTCCGCTTCCTTCATATATGATTATTATTTGGGGTCAGTGAGGTTCTCTGCTACTAACAATATAAAAAGCTCTCAGAATATCAAACATGCACACAGACAGTACTGTGCAAAAGTCTTCAGCCATCACTTATTTACTTATATTTTGCTTCCAAGCAGCCAGACTTTCTTGTACTATTTTAAAGTAGTCTTGAGAAATAGTTCTCCAGGCTTTCTGAAGATCTTTCAGTTTTTCCTTTGGACATTTGCAGCTTTTTTACTAATTTTCAGTCCTCAACATTTTCAAGAGGAATTTGTTTGTTTAAAATTCTTACGCCACTTAACACAGACCTATGAGTCATCCAAGCATAAAAAGGCACCTAACTGAAGGAATGAACCAGCGTTGTGTCTACACATAACAAACCAGAGATGGACTAAGACTTATCAGACTTATTCAACCAAAAATGCAGCAGAACCATAAGAATTCATAAACTAAACAAAACTAAATGCAGAAACAAAACCATATGGCATAAACAGACAAACTGGCTTTTTGAACTGGCTACAGAAAGTGACCAACAAGATTGTAATTACGATGATCTGACAGAGACTGAGCTGAACAAAGGGGTCTATGTACTGAAGGAGAACTAACGAGGATGTGGCTGCAGCTGTGGTTGATTGAGTTGGAGACAGGTGAGGTGAAGTAGAGCTGATGACCAAACAGGGAAACTGAGGGTTCTAGGAGTAATGACAGAAAATAAACATAGGACTGAATGCACGGACTAAGGAAGCTTAATCAAGCACACAGAACAACAGTTAAAAGGCTAATGACACAAGAAGTGGACTGAAAATCGGTGGCAACCGGTCTCATGGAGAGATAAATCCTCGCCTGTAAAGCCTGTCTAAGAGGGTTCTGACTGTGTTGAAGAATAAAGGTGCTCATACCAAATATTGACTTTCAAGCTCATTCGAAGTGTGAAAACTCTTTCTGGTTCTTACAGCAATAAATCAGTGCAACTACTTCTCATTTCTGGCAATATATGAAGAAATGAGATGTGGCTCAAGACTAGTTCTGTTAATGCAGCAGGAAGTTAATGCATACATCCAGATAATGTGGATAAAAGTTCACGTCACAGTTTTGAGTCCTGTTTACTAGTTTACTATTTCTTTTTGATCAGACGTACGATGCTAACTTTACTGAACAAAAGGTGGGCCAAAAGATAATGAAAAAATAGATAAATCAACATTTGATTCTGGGAGATGGTTTATTTTGTGCCAGGTGTTCAGCGTTCTGTCTGTTTGCCTTTGCTAACTTGCTGTGAACTGCTCCTAGAGCTCAGCATAGATCCGGGAACAAAGGCTTGCTTTGAGTCTTTGTGGTGGTGAATTGCAAGGTGTATGAGCTGCCTTTGTGTGCGTGCACTGCAAGTGGAAGAGACCTGACTGTTCTCATGCTCTGCCCAGGTAACAAGAAACGCTCCGATCTCAATTGTGTTTACTCTTACAATCCAGCAAGAGCAAGCATTAGTGGAAGCGTACGCATTTTATGATCCAGAGGCCAACAGTCAGTTTCTTTAATGACCACAACACATCAAAGTCTGTGGTCTGGCTTTGTGAGGATTGAAATGGCTGGTTTGTAAGTCTTGGACTGCATGCTCTATTAGATGTTTTGTATTTTTCTTCCCCACCCTTCTTTCTGACACAAATGACTTTTGGTGCAGAAGCAGAAATTTGGAGGTCAGTTCTCAATAATTCCCCTCTTTCGGGCTGATGGGTCCATTTCTCATCAATGAGCATGCAGTGTGTGTTCACTTAGAATGATTACTGCTTGGATGTGATTCAGTTGTGTTGATCTACTCTTGTCAGTTCTCTAGGACTGTTGAGTCACCTTGCATACACAGAAAGTGATAAACAGCATTTGTTTGGAGGAAGAGGAGCCCTAATTGCATCATAAAGTAGTAATTGGCTCGCATTTAACGGCTACTGTCTCCTGTGCCCCAGAACTCACTAATTGTCTGGTATCTAAATTAGTGTGAGCAGTTTAATCATCTATGTGTAATTCATGCCATTGCACAAAAGTAATAATAGTGTCCATTTGTAAAACAGTTTGGTGGGAGTGAAAGAATATAGTACATGAGTGAAACACAATGCTTCATATAACCACATTAAGCAAAACAGGGCAACAATTTAGAGCAAGACAGTTTAGATAACACAAAATTGATAAGAGAAAATGAACAGACAAAATGTTTTAAACCCTTTAATGTTCTCACTGGAACTTTTTTATTCGTGGGATAAGAGTAATGAAAAAAATCAATGTTCTTTAAAAAATGGTTGAGATATCACTTCATGTGGAAAGATATCAAAAATTGATTAAGTGATGGCACATCATACACTCATTTTTAGCATTACTTACCGAAACCCAGTGGTAGAAATGACTCAGATAGGTTTACATCCACTAATCTTATGAAAATACATCATCGTAGCTGAAAATTGTGTTGTGCCAAATGGTAGAGCAGAACCATCCATCCATTTTCTAAACCCGCTTAATCCATCGGGTTGCGGGGGAGCTGGAGCCTATCCCTGCGGTCATCGGGCGAGATTCGGGGTACACCCTGGACAGGTTGCCAGTCCATCACACGAGACGAACAACCACAAACACACACTCACTCCTAGGGACAATTTACTCACCAATGAACCTAACATGCATGTTTTTGGACAGTGGGAGGAAGCCGGAGTACCCGGAGAGAACCCACGTATGCACGGGGAGAACATGCAAACTCCACACAGAAAGGCCCCATCCGGGAGTTGAACCTGGAACTCTCTTGAGGCGACGGTGCTAACCACCACAGACTTTATATTGACTCCATACTTTTCCCAAACATCCAATTATTTTTTTGGTGTCATTGTCACACCACGAAGCACTGTAGACAGGTTTATCATTGCACTGGTGTCCCACAGCAACACAAACCTGTTAGGTGTCACTACTTTAGGAGGTCTAGTTATTGATTAGATGTCTGCAGGCCCCCTGTTCACTTGACTGCCACTGGTATGACAGACAACTGCAGGTGCCAGTTTACTGTACATCACTGCAACAGGGAGCTACTCGCTGCCAACTCCACTTCATCTGAACACATTTATTTAAGTCATAATAAAGACTTGTGGATCATAGATTTTCCATCTGTGATGCTATGAATATTCTTTCTGTTTGCTCTTTGGCTTAATAAAACGAAAGACCCGCTTCTTAGCAAAAACTGAATGGAGGTCAAGCTTCTGCAGAGTGTTGCCAAACTAGTGATGTATGCCTTGAGAGATCCAACTATTAACAAAGAGCAAAAATTGTAAAGGAGAAGTTTCAATATGAATATAAATGAGTTATTTTATCTACGTTTTAGCCATTAACCAGCTCCAGCTGCCTGCCAGACACGCTGGCTTCTTTTTCAATCCTTAATCTATAACTCAGTCGTTTTGCAATCTGTCAATTTCCTGCTACTACAAAGCCAACTGGACTGGATGTTTGTGACATAACAAGATTTTTAAGGTGTCAAACAATGCCATGCTGCCTTTTCCAACTATGAAAAATGTTGTGACAGCGTCTGTGGTCAGAACAGAGCCACATATCCACCAAACTCAGAGATTATTTTTTACATTTATTTGGGTTTGACGTGAAGTGTGGAGGAGATGATGACTTAAAACTTTTCACCAGCTGAACAGAAGAAACACCGTTTGAAATTCTGTGTAAAGAATATGAAGTTAAGCAATGATGGAGGAGATAAATGCCAGAACTGGCCCTAAAGCTTCAGGGCTTCTTTTTTTCAGAGCGGGTGTTTTGCCAGATAGCTCAGATAAGAGGAGATGATTGGATCATCACATCATACGCTGAGAGACACTTTTTTTTTTCACTCCGATATCATCTACGCAAGCAGTTAGGGCAGAACAAGATGGAAGGTCGATTCAAAGCACAGCATACATGCTTGTTTTGTCTGTGTGCATGTGCTAGCTTATGTGCCAGCACCATGTGTGCTGTATCTGTATGTGTTTGTATGAGTCCTCCTTCAACTGAGCAGCCACTTCCCAGCAAGCCATCAGCAGCTGCTGGCTGCAGTCCTGATGGTGTGTTTTGTGTAAAAATATAGAACTGGTGAGTTATTTTAGGATCATTCCTTGCAGACTTTCACACATACGGTCATAAAGATGAAGTTTAGGTCTGCATGTTTAGCTGCTCTTCTAGTTATATTGTAGAAAAAAATCTTTCTTTAGCGTGTAAATATTTATAATATAATCCATATTAAACTTAACTTCTATTAGTATTGGTTGTGCTAATGTAACTGGTTTTGTGTTAATTCAGTGTCCTGATTTGGGTCATAGTGTAAAGTATTTGGTGCTGAGATAACGGGGGATCACAATAGATTGCCTCTCCTTCTTTTATACGATATGGACAAACAATACTGCAGTTGCTGCTGATAAGTCACAACAAAAGAGGTTCAAGATTTCCTTCGGCTGTCTTGAGTAGCTATGCCCACAATCACTCCCACGGCCTGCCTGACCTACAAGTTCAAGGTAACAGGGTCGAAGATAACCCTCCGCTGATGACAACAGATCCCTAGTAAAATACACTAACTTCAGATCAGTTAAAGGTCTTAAATGGTGTAATTTAGTTACAAACTTTTCTACACTGTGCTTGTAAACAAGTACAAGGGTCAGGGTCAGAGAGTAGAATTATTTCTGACAAGAACAGCTCTACAACTTTGTACGACTGCAGTATTGATTTGAGAAAAACAGATACTCACCCTGTTGTCTCTCCAGGCTCACAGAACAAATGCAGCAGACACAAAATATACTTCCAGCTGTTGTATTTCAATTTTAAAGTCATAATGTCATTAGAAAACTGGTAAATTTGTGCCACGTGCACACAATTTCCTGACCAAGCTGGACTGACCAGTGTGGAAATCAAATATTTGATTCCATTTATTTATTCACAATAACACATTCACTTTATGAATCATCTAAATATAAGATTCTCTACTTGGCATGTGAATTCGTCACAACTTTTGAAGGAACAATTAGTATTCTGTACAAAACAATTAAGGTTGCAGCTAAAGATTTGTGTTCTCAACACTTATTCAGTACTTTAAAGTATCAACGTGTACTTTGTACCATGTACAACGACAAGAGATAAAACTAAGTGAAACAAAAGTGAATGTATCCCATGATAAGCCAGGAAACACAATGAGCAAAGGAAATTCATATTTTTTGCCGCAGCGTTGTAATGCTGACCCTGAAAGACTCACTGAGGACTAATTTTTCACACAAAACACACACAAAGCATTTTGAACACTTAGTGCCTTTTTTTCTTTCATATCTGTTTCGCACTATCTCTTGTTTCCCCTCCACCCAATTCCTTATCATCATCTCTCTTATTGACCCAGTTTATGTTACACATGTGAGTTGAGTAATAGTCTCTATAATCTCATGCTGTGTCATCCAGTCATCCGAGTTCAGTGTCGCAGCCTATCCTTCATCTGTCGCCAGCTGAGCTGACGAAGAGTCTTGAAATCAATAACATACAGATAACCCAAAGAGAGAAGAGGATATGAATCGATATTGTGCTGAAATTACATCAAGTAACCATGACACCATGATGGATGAGGTGGGAGGAGGGTGGTGCTATCAGTTAAAAACAGAGATAATGACACACATTTTCAGACAATCTCTATAGTGTTGGGTTGTGATGTACACAAAGGGCAATGATAATTTAGTAACAAGTGAAAAGAGAATTATAGCCTCTTGTTCCACTCGCACTCTCAAAAGCTCCACCCCTGGCCAGTTGAACGGTTTCATGTTGTTACATTAGGACTTACGGGACTTAAACAGCATCAGAAGTTTGATTCAGAGATTTACTGGATAAATCCCCCCAAGGATGTTGTGACGGCTACTGAGCCTTGTTAAATACAGATGATTGCATATCCCTCAACCTCGACCCTTAACCTTTAATTTGCAGCTAGAGAAGACTTTCCTGACTCCCTGACTCAACAGCCCGCTGGCTAAATTCATCTGTGTCCTGGCATGAGGGAAGCAAACACATTAACACTGTGGTGTCAACCTTCGGCCAAATAAAGCAGTCTCCAACAGAGCTTGGACAAAAGCCCCGAGGCAAATATAAATACGCGTGTGCAGACAGTGGGAAAAGCTTCTCATAAATCGATCAGCATATATGCATAATCACTCAGTCTTTTACAGCCTCAGACAAGGTTTTCAGTCAGGACTAGAAAAGTAATTCAACGCAAGGCTAATTGAGTCAAAGAGAAAACTGGTTTGTTTGAAAGCTTTTTAGTTGGGAAACATTTTGGTGCCCTTAGTGTGTTCTGCGTAAAATTTGACGAGGCAGCTTAAAAACTTCAGTTTATGTTTGCGTTTTACCAGCCAGTCCGAGCAAATGATTAACATTCGTGCTACATGTGTTCTTCTGTTGAGTGTTGGTCTAGAAAGAGAAGCCGCAGTCAAGCCTGCAGTGCTGCTTCCTGCATTTAATCAACTTATCGTTTGGCAGTTTTGTGTCTGTGTTTCCATCCTGGCATTTGCAGGGAACAAAATCAGAGCACGAAGCAATAAACAGTTGTTTGCGTCAGAAAGCCCCTGAAATTAAAAAGCTTTTGGGGTCTTTTAGGATTTAAGGTCAATGGAGGCTCATAAAATTAGTGATTTTTCCGAGAGAAATTCTGTCTTTCTTTGGACTGATGGCTGACCTCATAACAACACATAAAAGTGTATGACTCTGTTTGACTAGAGGAGAAGAATTTGACAGTGTGATTAGTAAATGCTTTCCTCTCTGCCCTCTCTAAGTGCATCACTAAAAGTAATCAGAAGCTTATAGGTAATGTTCAAAAAGGTTAATTTGACATCCAACTATTCAATATTGTGATTTTCTTTTCTGCTCTGTATATAGTGAACTACAACATCTTATCTGAAAATATAAAGCTTAGTTAAAATCTCAAATTATTTAACTTTTAGACTTGAATTAGCGACGAATCTTTGTTCAGTTGGTGCCTTTATGCCTTCAAGCACAACCCTCCCACCAACATAGAGGACAGCTTTTTGAGGTTTCAGTTTGACTTTAAACTTAAAACTCCAACCACGCGTCTAAACTGTGCTGTGGAAATAAAACAAAACTGCTCAGACAAAACAAATATATTTAAAGGTGCTAAAAAAAATTTTTTAAATCAGAGAAGAACTGCAGATTTAGGTAGCAACGCTGTTTATTAAGATGAGCTGCTCATAAAAATTTGAAACTAACTGCTTTAAGAGGAGTTTTGTTTAGTTGATGTTGGAATTGACTTTTTACAAATGATCTGGCAGAAATTTACAGTGGACGACTCATGAAGAAGTATACAAATGCATCTGATTCTTCTACAAAATGTGCTGCTTGACATCAGCTCTGAACTAGGGTTTAATTTTGAAGCTCACTTTTCAGGCACCATTGTTGTCTGAACATGCCTGCAGCCCTAAGGTTTATCTCTGTAACTTACATGCATGCAGGTACAGTAAATCAGCTCCTCTTGTGTGGATAACGCCTCTTGTGCTTGTGTCCGATGGCAGATTTGCTGTGACAGGCTCCCGTGGAGACATGACAGGAGACACATTGGGCTTGATATGAGGCTACAATCATGCTGACAGGGTGGTAATGAAAGGCTTCGACTCCCTGATACCCTGACTGTGCCACTCAGAGCCGGTGTAGATGTGGGCTGCAGAGTGATGAATGCTGATAATTTGACCCTTTTTGATAGGGTGACAGTATGGAATGGCGTCTCTCTGATTTCCTGATTGTTGCTGTTGTTACTGGTTATCTGCTCAAATGGTGGGTGTTTACAGAAGTCTTGAATTTTGGTGATTCCTAGAATTTCTTGATGATTCTAAAGCTTTAAGATGATAAGCATTTGTATGTCCTTATAAGAAGCTGAAGTTAAACCCCTGAGATTCCCATCTTTGTTTGTTGAGTTAGCTTCATTCTACTTTTAATGCCTGTCCTGCCTGTATTGTGTTGCTTTTTTCTTCCATTGCTTCTCTTTCTAACCTTATTTAGTTTGCCCCAAATAAACAGAAACAGTTGACACACTCATCCACATGCTCCACAGCCTCCGCTGTTGTCATGAGAAGCTCAGCTTTAAAAAAATATGCTGAATTTCCTCAATGTCTTGTTTTTGTCCGACCCTGTTTTTCCACTGTACTTCTTTCCCTCTCCTGCAATTCCCTGATTCAACTGAAGTGGATTACAACTTGCTCCATGATTGAATGTGAGGATGTTTCAATCAGTAAATTATTTCAATGCCAAGGTCTTGGGTCTGTCTGCCAGTTATGGTGAAAGAACAGATCACGATAAAGAATGACAGCACATTCTGGAGTGAGTATGCTTTGCATTTCAAAACATATATGAATGAATGGAATTTTGTGTTTGCAGTTTTGCAGAAACCCTTTAGTTGCTATCGAGGTGTACATCGGTTTCTGTCTATCGATGATTATCAGCTAGAATTAATGATAGTCAGCATGAGTTAACCAGTTTGCTTTAGTGTCAGCTGTCACATAGATGAGAAAAAGCAGTGATTCTGAAAGTATATCTGTACAAAAACAAGGTCATGGTCGTTTTCCAAGATCAGGAGATGCAACAGTCTCTGGCGTCTTGCTGCAGGCATGTGTCTGGGCAGGAACCCAGTTCCCCAGTGGACAGGGTCATAATGCAGTAGATTGATCAGAAGAAACAACAACAACTCAACTCTTGCGTAGCAGTAAGAGAAAGCAGCTGTGGGCCAGTCTATACAAAGCAAACATCTACAGAGGATAAGATGTGGAAGTTCTCTCATATGAGACAATTCTAGCTTCTGTGTGGCAGGTTTATTAGATTTTCTTTCCCATCTGTTCGATGAAACCTGGTGTAATAGATTGAAACTGCTTTCATTGAATCCCCTCCTTGGAAGTGAAATTATGTTTTTAATAATTTTTACACATTGATTGATATCTTTAGTTTTTTTAATTCATATGAAGTTTTGAAGCCCAGTCAGCGAATGTTGGGAAGTCAGTTTGAAGCTATTTTTCTTCCAAATATGAAACTTGGAGGAGTACCAAAGATAATTCTTGTTATCTACAGAACTGTGCATTAGTCTTGCAGGATCATTAAAAGTTTGGCTTCAATATTAGCTGCTTTTTTAACTACGTTTCAGTTCAGTCCTTTTACATGATCTTGAGACTTGAACATGAGACTTTCGAATAGCCTGAAGAACTATTGCTCATTATCACTTTAGAAGATAACAAGAAAGTCTGGCTATTTGGAAGCAAATGTAAGGAAATTAGGTGTCGCTCAAGTCTTTTCTCACAGTAATGTCTGATGTCTCTGCCAGAAAGAAATTATATCTAATGCTTCAATTGTTTTCCTAGTCAAACTTGAGTCTTTGCCCCCTGTTTCCAAGGACAGAGTTACACTTGAGACATTTTAGAAACAAATTAGGAACTGCTAAAATTGCCGTCATTAATGACCGTCATTAACGCATGATAATCTTCTGCTCTTCACAAATTTTCCCTGCTCACTTGTGTCTTCTACTTGTGAAGCCTCCATCTGTCTGCTGTTGTTGATTTCTCCAAGATAGGTGGTGTGAAGTCAGGGGATACTATCCGGAGGGCTCCTCTTCCTCTGCTGCAACAGCGGCTTTGACAGCTCCTCTCCTGCTTTAGAAAGCTCTGCTATTACAATAATGCAATCCCGTCTGGGAGAAGCATGAAACACAAGAGCTGTAACTAGACTTCTGCCTAGCTATGTGTGTAAAGATCACTAATACTGAGATGTAAACAACCTCCTTTAGAGGTCAGATTACTGTCTGTATGCCAACAGGCTTTTTGTCTCAGAAAGGGAAGCTGCCCTTCTCAGATGAACTCTCGATGGTCAACTTGCCCTCACTGAAGATAACAGCCTTCTGCCCATATAAAAGCCCCCCAAACAGATAATTAACAATCTGATCCCTAATGCTTAAGCATGAACCATATGTTTTGTTCAGAAATCACCCATGTTAAGCTATTTTATTGTTGTTTTTTTGTTTGCTTTTTGGCTTTTGGCCCATTATTAAAAAGCTTAACCCTTAAAACATCTTGCTGTCATTTAAATCTAAATTTGAGACCTAGATATTAGAATGAATATTATATATTTTCCAAAATGAGTTAAGAAAAATATTATATATATAAAATAAGTAAATGACTATTACTATTCATATATTAGACCTTTTTCTGCACATTTCTTTACTAGTGAATGCTCTTTGATTATGTGCTTTGACTTAAGAAAGGAATTTAAATTCCTTTTTTTCAAACCAGAAAAGGAGAGACTAGCCAAAGTTCTGTCAGTGCCATGGACCCTCCTAAGTTTGATCAATGATCCCCGGCGAGGCAGAACAGCCCTGCACTGTGATGGCAGTGTGCCCAGAGGCATGGTATGGGGAGTGGGGGGTGGGATTCGAGGCAGGCTTGTCAAACTTGAAAATCCCCAAAATAGGCGGATTTCAACTGGAAGGTTTTGAATAGATTGCTGCAAAGTTCTTTTACGCTCTCTGAAACTTACTGGCAGATGCAAAGGACCAACAACATCTGATATTTTGTTTCTCATGTGATTTATCCTATTTAACTTTTTGTGACATGCATGTGCCATCTGCTTAACAGCATTGTTCTTCTTAGACTCAGATTTCAGTCCTCCCTTAGAAGAGTTTTTTTCTTTCTTTTCTTTATCGACACAACTTGGAGGTCAAATAGGTGCGAATATGATTCTGTCGCTGAGTGATTAGAAGTCTTGGTCTTTGATTTTAGAGCCAAGACAGAGGCGTCTTCCTTTGTTCTCCTTCTGAGAAAAAAACATGAAGGTTTGTAAGTGTGGGTTTGGGACTGCTAGGGTACATCCATCTTCTTAGCCATGTAATATTACAGCTACTCCTCCTCCTCCCCTCTTCATCATCACCTCGGGAGCAGCAAACCAACCCTCTCCCATACTGACAACTTAGGAACAAAGCAGCAAAGGCATAAGCAAGAGAGAAAGTTGGACGATATTTTAGAATGAGTTTATCCCATTTGCATTCAAACCCAGAGTCTTGCAGGCTGTTTGTCAGGGGGCACTAAACTGTCTGCTTCAATTAACTCATTGGAACCAGGCTCAACAGTACACGACAAATGCCACCATCAGTCCTGATGTAAATAATTACTCCTATGTCTTCTATGTTTTGGTTTAAATCAACAAGCATAATTAAAGAAGAAGTGACAGTGCAAACCACAGACATAAGCAGAAACACGTTAGCTGGATAATTTCACCCTCCATTAACACACAGAGACTTTTACGACAAACATGCCTGTCTGCACATGTATCAGTTTGACAGGACAGCGTCAACGGGCTTCTGAGGTGATCGACATGTGCAGGAGTGCTTTGAGCTCAGGGGTAAAGTGGCATGCATGAGCATGCATCATCTCACCTGGGAGTCTAAAGGCCTCGAAGACAAGAGAGTGACAAAAAAAAAACCAACTGAAAACAGACAAAAAGGCCAATATGGTTTCTGTGTCACACATGTGCATTAGGAAACATGTAGTCACAACCAACAAAAAAGAAAATGGGGTAAGGCTCTTTTTTTACTGTGTTTAGCTTGGCAGACATGGCTAGATAGTAAAATGTTTCCCAAACCATGAAAGAGATATATTTCATCATAATCAGGTGTGTTGAAACATCTAAAGCCTGCAGGACAGCGGCCCTCTGCATTAATACCTCCAGATGCAACACGTGGTATATACTGTACCTTTCACACTGCTTGTTTGATCACTGCCTTTTCAAACCTTATGTGACTTGAATGTTTTTTGTAAGGTTGTGAACCTGACAAATTCTGTTTTTAAGAGATGCTGATAGCTAAAAGGCGATAAGAGCCAAATGTTTACGCTGTCTTCACCCAAAGTTGTACTGGCTTTTACTTATATTCCTGATCTTGTTTTGAGGAGTTAGTGATGCTGTTTTCTCTGTTTTGTGGATTCAATGACCCAAACCCTCATGGATTTTAACAGCCAACAGCTGGACACATCGATGTCCCAGGGATTGCAACTAGAAGTGCTAACCTCTCTCTTTTACTTTTTATTTCAACCCCGTTATCGTTACCATTAAACTCACTGCCCACATTATAATGCAAGCTCTCTGCCTTTCTTTTTATCTGTCTTTTGCAATATTCCTTTTTGCCAAGAAAGCAGTTTAATCCCTATTAAGATTGGAATTACTTAGGAAGTGGTTTTTGACTTACAGGGGCTGCCCAGAAAAATTTAAAAGATGAAGTGATCGTTCGAGTCTGATTACTTGAGCAGTCACCGTGTCAATTTGTTGCCACCACAATCACCAGAGAAGAGTTGAAGAGTAAAATGAATCAATAAAATAATCAATGAATTTTATAGTCAATGAATTCAATTAAGCTTACATATTTTGACAAGTTGAGAGCTTTTTACCTGTCTTGTAAGAAAAGAAATTAAGCAGGGCCCAGAATAGATATATATATTAGAAATTCACACAAGAAAAATTCCATCCGACTGTGCCTATTTGTGATTGAATGAGATGCACTTCGCTACATACACAGTCCCTGCTCATGATGACATTTTTGTTGGATGGAATCAATCATCTGTTCTGCCACAAGCCGCTCTCTGGGTCTCATTTTCTGTGCAGCAAAACTCACGGCAAGGCAAAGTTGTGTTGTAAACGATATTTAATGTTGATTTCCTGCAAGTCGTGTAAGTCTCCGCTTCCGAATGGAAGGATATTGAAGCAATTACAGAATCTGGGTGACTTGGATGTGGTTCACAGTTTGTCAGCAGATACATGAAATGTTCTGGGATGGGTGTTGCAGCATGACAGGCCAGGGAATGGTCCTCTATTTCTCTTTGTCTGTCTCTGTTCAGTATTGCTGATGATTTTTAGTAGGTTCAGTTTCTTTGTTGTTGGAGGCTTGTGGATGCCTTGAGGCTGGTGGTGGTAGGATATGGGTTTGGCAAGTTTTTTTTTTACCTTATTTGTTTTCAAAAATATATTTTGGAGAGCAATGGAAATATTGGTCATATTTTTACATCTGCTCAGTAGAAATTACCCCATATTTACAGAAAGTGTGTAATGCACGTTTTTATTTAAGAGGTTTTTCTGTTACTCACATTTTGAGTGCTGGAAAATCGACCCACAACCACAGTACGTGCTGTTCATCATCAGCATGGATTAGATGCTACGTTGAGAGGGTAAGATGCATTTTTTTCCCCACAATAAATCACTGCATCTTCACCGTGTCTTTTCCTATTTCATATACCTTAGGATATTGACTCAAAGAAAATAGCTTCTAACTTTAGATTAAATGTTGGTTAGATGGTAGAAAACCAAGAATAGCTTTGTGGGTCACTGGAAGTATTAGAGGTGTTAAATCCCGTATAATGTATTTCATGGGAAAGATCCACACATATAGTAATTATATATTAGCTTGATCTACAAGAAATAATGGCATTTTTGCAGAAAATACAGCTGAAGAGGAAAATAGATTTTATTTAATTGAGTAAACAAATCAGACTTTTAAAAACATAATGCCGTGTTTGTGATGAAGCTCAGGACTCCACTGGAGGATGGCTGTTAACTGAATATCTGATAGCTCACTTGTCTTGTTGCAAAAGGTATTGATTTTTCACAAACATCTTATTAAGATTTCAGCTGATGAAGTCGCTGCTGTTGGGCCACATGCAGAAACTATGCTTTTGGAGATGCAAAAGTACTTGTGATACATTTGCCATACATTTTGTTACTATTACCTAACTAGTACCTATGTTTACTGAGGGGCTCCGTAATGCTACTGATTTTCTTGTTGCAAATGCTGACATACTGTATTTGTTATGAGGAAAAATGTGAAAATTAGTTTGGTCAATACTCTAACGTCACAACTGTCTTTGGTCCCCTTACCCTCTTCAGACAGCTCAACTGTCTTTTGAACTGTGGGAAATGGCAGGTCTGTGGGGCTTTGAGTTGGACCCATCTGCATGTGTTTACACAGTGCTCAGCTCAGAGAACATTGGAGTGTGTAGAGCTTTGGCAGGGTGGAGGGGCTCCTTGATGCTGATGGATTAGCAGGAAGGATGAGGACAGGCCCGAGGGCCCTGTCTGGCCTCGCATGGAGCCCCCATCTCAGAGAAAAACACAGTTAAAACACTCAGGCTGGCACTCAATCAATCTCCACCTGCAGAACAAGTCCCAGACATACACATCAACACCGCATTCACACATGCACATGTTCAGAATTCACTTTTACACACTACAGGGACTTAGTCTTCAGCTACATACGTGACATTTCTCATGCATTGTCTCAGAGTCCCTTTTGCTAATCCAAAATACCCACATATTCAGTTTACAGTGATATAAAACTATACATAAACGTTTCCTGATGTTTGCTGCACCTAAGGATGCTGTAGCAGTTGTCTAGTATCTCCCAGTACTGACTGTATCTACACTACTTTTGGTTCTGTTGGTACCTTGACAAAACATTGCCATTAAGTTTTCAGGATTTTTTACTAAACTGAACCTCCAACCATTTACAGTTTCTAACCCCAGTATACATGCCCAGGGTGGAAATTGAGTTAACCTAAGTATATCCATATCATGATGCTGTGGACTGTGTGAGAAAATGTTCAAGACAATCTGCTGCTTCTAACTGTCTCTGTGAGAGATCAATGGTTGTGCTTGTAAGCATAGCTAAATTAACTGCACAGACACTGTCTTTAAGATACTGGAATGTGTTTTTGTAAGCGATGCTGCGTTTTGCAAATCATGATTTTATTGGAGCAAAATGACGGTCTGGGAATGCTTTAAGTGACCACGTGTTGACAAGTAGTCTTGATGGCCTGATTTTCATCCACAACTCTTTTTGGGTAGCTGCCTTGGTGCTTTTATTTGTTTCCAAAAGTTTTGAATAAAATATTGTGCATTGGTAATAACAGCTAGTGATGAGCTACAAATTTCTGAATTACATTTTTCTCGCAAATATTTGGCATCATTATATCATACTTACCATACCATACCATATCAGGTCATTATAGAACACACATATTCACCTCTGGATTTCAGAAAATTTTAATCACAAGAAGTATTGATTTTTGAAATGGAAAAACTGTTAGAACTCTCAAACGTGCAGTGTTTGGTCTGTTCCTGAGGGAGGCCTGCAGGAACTGAAGCAAATATTGCCTGAGTAGGCATTTTTAATGTTGCTGTGGGTGGGAACCGGTGGTTAAGAAATAAACTGCAGGTTCCAACTCCGGTACTTAGCTAGCTTTAACCTAAATGATGGAGTCACCTGATTAAGTTGTCAAAAGATTACATGGATTATTGTCTGTCCCAGCTGTGAAGTTGCTAACACCTGTGATATTCTTACTGCGACAAGCTAAAAGTAAAAAATGCATCTGAGAAAAAAAAAAGCAGGTTGCGATTACTGACTCGAGACCTTTTGAATACTTCTTTGACCGAAGACACTTTATAGAAACTGTCAAGGTAGATTTCAAGCAAATGTATCTACCCTTTGTGAATAATACAAGAAAATGTTCTTCCAAACTGTGGTAGCAGCTGTGAAGTATAAAAGATACAAGTGTGTTTGCGAGTTCATGAGCTCAGTCGGCTCCGAGGCTGAACTAATGGAGAGATCAGCTCTTGGAAAGTGTTTGGAGAGGTGGAGTGTTTTCAGGATAGGTGAACAAAGACAGTGATTGTTGTATTGAATACATCTCATGGGTGATGTCTGACCGCAGCCTGCAGGATGGGGGCGAGGCTACAGTTTGTGATCTTGTGAAAGTGCATGCTTTTGTCCTGTCTATCTTTCCCTTTTCATCAGTGCAGATGTGACCATTCATTTTAAGGTCTGTTAAGTAGGCACTAAGGGGATTGTGGGGACAGCGAAAGGCCTGATTTTGTGTTCTCATGAAGTGATTTAGACCAAGTGAGAGATGCTAAGTGATTCTCTCAGTGGGGGGGGGGGGGGGTGGGGGGGGGGGGGGTGGGGGGGGTACCTTGTCTTGTCTTCTGGCCATTTCTCTATCATAAGTGGAGTGATTTAAGGTCCAGGTGATCCTGAGACATAAACTTCAATGTTAAAGTTGAGCCAAAAGCAGTTCTTCATTGTCCTGCAGTCCATCCCTCAATCTCCTGAAATACGAGACAGATGCTGTGTCTGACTGGAGCCATCAAATTCCTAACTGCTCGTGTTTCTCAAGCAGCACCCTCCTCATTGTAACCCTGCTGCCCTCTGCGTCTGTCTGTTTGTGTCATGGCCAAAGCATTTTTATACACACTTCCTGGGCTGACCAACACCACAGCCAAGATAACCACCATCTGCATGAAGAAAGCCACAGTGGTGACAGCAGGCTCTATGATGGTTGACTTCAGCTCTTTAAACCCTGTGTTTTGGGGTTTGATGCTGTGTGCTCGAGTTTGTTTCTGGGTGCTTTTGATGTTGCCTGTTAGGATTTCATGTCCAGTTTATTTAGTTTTCTTAAACAGATGTTCGTAAGCAAAATGAGCAGCCCTCCACAAAGTGCTCATAAAACAGTGTATTGTTTCTCACAGTTAAGGCCTTGATTAAAAATCACTGGAGCTGAAGCAGAGCTGCCTCTCAATTCTGCCTCGTTCTCTTTCCCTCGGGGCTCCTTCCTTCCTCTAACAGGCAGTCTTGACACCTGTCCTCTTCTTTGACGCCATGTTTTACCAGGCTATGTGAAGACGACATTAGTACTCCTCTGATAAACACTTTCACTCTCTGCAGAATGTAATTAACACTTTCAGAGTTCAAAAACGGCTTTTATTTATAGCCCCTGCTCTCTTTTCTCATTCAGCCAACATGCAGGAGCGCTTGCTCAACACCCCATGTGTTTGTTTACTGATTATGATGTTGCCAGGAGCTCTTCTGATAAAGTTGATTGTGTTAGACACAAGAAGCATGTTAGCAAAGCTCAATACAAGTCTTTCTTTATTTGATATGTGGTTCCACAGTGTTTTCATTCAGATCCTGAAACAAGTCTTTGTGCTTTGTTTCCTTCTTAAAAACAAGCCTGCAGCCAGTTACGAGTCCTGACTATTTTGTAAAGAGAGGCATTTGTATTGCAAAGTAATATCCACAATGTGTTGTCCTCAGCCAGCAGGATATTCACAAAAGAAAGGGGTCGCCAGTTCAGTTTCTATCTGTGGCCCTAATCTGATTCTGAAATGATCTTTGTGTTGTTGTCTTTAGACTCTTGGCAAAATAAACCTGTGGTGAAAAGAAGCTTTCATGACAGTTTGGAGGTAAAATCTAGAAGCATCTTTTCTGTAATAAGATAACAGGGTTTTGTCCTTTTGTTAACCTGCTTACTGTAGCACTATATTATTCCACGTCTTAACTTGTCTGAGGGCACAGATTATTTCAGATTTAGATGCATTTAAATGAATGCTTTACACTTTACAAGCTGTGTTTGAAACGGGATCCTCTTTGCAGGTGCTGACTCTCCGTCTACCTGTGTTTAACTTTCTCCTGCAGTCAGCTTTTTTGACATTTTATGTGTTTGGTTAATGACAGGCTGCTTTTTAAAGAGAGGATGTGTAAAATGCAAGACACGACAAGTCAGAAAACACACTTTGCTCTGCAAAAAAAGTTCCAGACAGTTGTGTGTCTGGAGTTTTTGAGGAGGCTGCATTGTGTTCTCAGGCAACCTGTTTGAAACGTCTGGAGTCAGATTAGTGTCACACATGCTGAACAGTTAGATAATTCAGTTAATATGAAAGTTGATATGCTGGACGTGATCCATGATTTTTTTTACCAGAGTTACAGAGTCTTAGTTAACAGCTTTAGAGAGATTCACATCATGTTCGTCGCCTGCTTTTAAGCCATGAACTCATAAAAAACAAATGTTTCAACTTATCTGACCCTGTTTCTTTATTTTGGTGACAGACGTGGTTCTTAACACTCTCTCAAGGCTTGTTTAATAGTGAGCAGGTTTACATGAGTTTAGGCTGCACCATGCAAGCCTCTGATAGCTCCAAGCGAACAAAAGACACTAACAAGATGCCAACACATTTGACATTTTAATCTGCTGTTTACATTGTCGCTGCACGAAAAACTCCTCGTCTGAGTCTTAGTCAGACAGTTATATCTAATATTTATAATTGTGATAACTAATCAATGGCTTATAAATCAATTATCAAGCTGAAGCTCTATTTTCTCCATATTCAATTTTTCAAACATGATTTGAAATTGAGATGAGATTGAGATGGATGCTTTTGTCTGTTTTGTCTGAATTAGAATGTATTATCTTTGAGTTTTGTTAAACTAAACCATTGTAGACAATACACCATTCCTAATAAGATTTATAGATGTTTTAAAGTATTTTCTGTTTAGTTTACATGCTTTAAATCTTTTCGGACTACACTCAAATACATCAAAATGCTTAATCTGACTGACCTCTTGGAGTTGACTCAGACAATGTGTTTCGGGAGATTAAAAACAGGCATCCCATTGAACAAAGGTTCTTGGAGAGATTTGAAGGGTTTATTGAGTGATGAGTTGCTGTATTGCACCAGAAGAAGAAATCTCACAGTTCACAAAAACTATGACTGTGAATTAAGCTATTTCTGCTATTTGTGATTTAGTGCAGTGATGGCAAGTCTTACTTCCTTGTTTGCATGTATTACCGAGTTCTTGTGAAGTATGTGTGTGTTTTCTGTGAATCACTGCTCATGGAGAGGACAACACATGTTGATTGAAGGACAAATTGCAATGCTCTGATGTGATGTGTTGTGAAAATGTGCAAAACTGTCCTTTTTATGTAAGAATTTGCAACTTTCTGTTTGAAGAACACATCCTGTTATTATCAGAGTTGAAGGAATTTTCAATAGTTACATCAGCTAAATTCATGTGTACCCTAGTGAGGGAATGTGGATGGAATCAGCACTGTTACAGCCTCAGAATGAGGAGGTCCTCCAGTGTGCATGGCAAGGTCTGCTGTTATACTGATAAAGCAGCTTTCTGTGGGCACTAAATTAAGCACTCTGACACCCAGAGATGGAAAGCCGGGGAACTGCTTTATGGATGTGACTGCGTGCTTATTCTTTGCTGAAATTATGTGCACTACAAGCATGCACAGATGCATGTTGCTTGCCAGTCATGTGTGGTCTCCTGTTAGCAACACTGAGTTTGGTAAGAAGCAAGAAAAAAGGGGGAAACAAGCATAATCTGAATGAAAGAAGGGGCGCAGACAGAACCTTTATTCTGTGGTTTTATGACTGCCTCAATGTCCTTGGAAGATTTAAGGTGGAACCAAATTACTGTCCCTCCGGTGTTTGTGAATCAGAGGTGTTGATAGGCGTGAGTCCAGCCAACAAGGCTTCTCAACAGAGTCAGGGTGAAGGTATGCGGGGGCTTGCAGAGGCACTGAAAGGAACCCAGAAGGAAAAGATTTCCTTTCACATAAAAACTGTGGAGCAGTCTCACCCTGAGGAGAAGCCTTGTCCTGACGGGGGGTTATTTTAGGTGTCCCTCAGGGTTTTGCCCTCATTGCCCTCCCAATTCCTTAACAAAAGAGCCTAACTTCTCTCTGCATAATAAGATACTCTTGTCTCTGTCTCTGTGCCACAGAGGTGCTGCTCTTAAGAGAAATGCAGGTGCAGGTGCATGTGCATGTGCTCCTTTAAAGGGTGACTCATCATGGCTGTTCAGAGAGGGACATGCTGGGAAAAGAGCAGCCAATTATTTAAGGCCCCTATGTTGTGGTTTCAGTGTTTAAAAAGCATCCGCTGTGTGCCAGCTTTCCACCATATATGGAGCAGCTGACAGGGATCCTTTCAAGAATAAAGAAAGACTTTTATGTGTGAGTGGAACGGTATGTGTAGGTGCCTCCTGGATTAGCGAGTGTTACTGATTTACTTACTATATCGGCATTCATGTGACTAATGACCATTAGGGATAGAGTGGGTGTCAGGAAGTGTAAGAGGTGCTGAGAATTAGACGGCGAGTGGAGAGTTGGTCAAAAGAGGTGCTGAAGAGACCAAACAACAAAACTGTGATGATGTATACAGGAAGAGAGCTTGGTCCTGCAAATATAGTCTTGATCATAGTTGACTGAGTTCATTTTGATATAACATTTTCCAAAATACTTTGTGCAAATCACTTAAAGGTATTGTAGCTCTGTTTTTTTAACTAAAAAAAGGCAAATGTTGGTGCATCTTTACCACTATTTTGCACACTAGGTGTATGGAAACCGAGGCCACCAGAAGCTGTAGTAATGAAAAATAAATATTATCAATTGGTGTTATAGGAATTCAGCTGCTTAGTGGGTTTTTTTTTTATCTTGTTCCCCAATGCACCAAAAGAGCTGCACGTGGGTCAGTTTACCAAAGAGCCATCCTGATGTGATATGTGCAGAATATGGTTTGGCATTGCCTTGCTGAAATAAGACCTTCCCTGAAACATATTACTCATGTGATGTTGACTAAATTAGCTCCAGATTCTGGCCTTAGGGCATTAAATGAGCTCAGGTTCAGAGAAAGGAACAGCATTTCTGGATCTTGTATACCATCTCTGGTCTAAATTTAAGATGCAACTTGGTTTATCGACAGGTGTTTTCAGAAGTGTTTCCACGCAGGGATTTTCTCATGAAGTGCCACCTTCAAGGATCGCAGCTACTTAATATTTATTTTCAAACTCGTTCCATGCATACAGAATCTTTTAGTACTGTTATGTACAGCCCTGTTATGCATAAGATGATGTATCCAATTTTTTTTTTCCAATTTTATTCTGATTCTTTTTGTTCTCTTTTTTTACGAAGTGTTGAACTCCTCCTCATCTTTATTTCACAAAGACAATACTTTCCAAGATATGAATTAATTCCTGTGTTCATTACAGTTATGGAAACTGTTTAAAGTGATAGTAGTTGAAAGAAAAGAGTTTTTGGTCTTGATTAAAAAATTTTGCATAAGATATGAAAGAAAAGTTCTCTCTATGCGTAATTTTAATCTTAAATATTTATAAAGATACCTAAGCCAAGTTAAAGTTGTAACAAAACTTTTTTTGAGTCTGAAGCAGGGATCTTACAGTTTTCTTTTCATACGTTGGGTTGTTAAAATTCAGTTTAAGTCTGTAACTACAGCAGGAGTCCTGGCACAGTTTTCTGTCCTTAAATACTAACGACCGAAAGGGACCTGTAACTGTTCTCCAAAAACAGTTTGCAGTAAATTGTGACACTGTCAGCTGAGACACGTTTTATGCTCTACAATCTGCTCTGTTAAACTTCAAGCAGATTCATCTCTTTGTTTTCTGTGATGCCAACACTCATTATAAAGTGAATCTGTCAGCCCCCTCTTTGGGAGAATTAGCATCTTAAGCCTCTCCACTTGCTCCCACCGCCTCTCTCCTCCCCTTCAGAGAACCACTGGTCAGGGGCCCAGAAAGAGGAGGAACACCATGGCGAACTAAATGCGAGTGTGAGAGAAAAGAGACAGCAGGAAAGAGTGGAAAATGTGCTCTGCTAGTTAAACCCAGTGACCTCTGTCTCATAAAATAGAAGCATCATAGAGTGATAGCAGAGGAATCAGCAGCTTTCTGCGCCGCCAAGTCAAAACAATTTGCATAGCAGCAACAGCATGCAAACACTTTGTAAACTTGATGTTTGGACGAGTGCTGTTAAAATGAAGTTTATTACTAATTGTCTCTAACCACTTAAGCCTTTTTGGGTCGTGGGGAGCAGAAGCTTATCCAAGTATGCTGAACATTCCCAAGAAGGGAGGGAAGCAGGCCTTTAGTACATCGCAGGACAAACAGAAAAACTTAAACCATATTATGTGAGAAAACACATGTAAGTGAGGATTAGGATGTGTATACGTTTGTATTTCACAGTTTGTTTGGTGGTATTATCAATAGTTGGTAAGGAGACTCATGTCTTGGATTTTTATAATGCTCTGATGTGAGTTTTTAGACATAAACATCATTATTATATCTTTAGATGTGGCATGTGTATTTCCCTTTCGGGCGAGGATGATCCTGTTTTTATAGAGCTGTGTCTTTAAAGTAATAGCACCCCATAAGAAGTTTTATTGTTCCAGCTTTTGTCTTGTATGTCTGTAATCATTTAAATGATGCACAATGCAGTACTTTGGTATGCAGTATTTTAATGTTCTTATGTCACAACACCAACACATCTGTGGACCATTTACTTTGGTGTTGGATGCTGTATTTTAGAACTATGTCATGTTATCATTGATATATCTTTGTTGATATCTTTGTGGCAATAGTAGAAACCATTTTTGTCATTGCAAAAATGAGAAGTATTTGTGGGAATTGCCTTTTTCTTTGATTAATAACACTGTGTACCCAAAGGCTAAGGTTCTGTTCCAACCATGTGCTATTTACTTTAAACTGGCTTCTTAATGTATATTTAAACATGAAACGTAAGAGGACAGTGTGAAGTGTTTACAGTTATGCTACATCAAAGAAGTCAATACTTTTTTATCAAAGTGTAGCTTGATTTAATACTTTGATTTAAAGCTTGACTAAGTATAAGTTTAAGCCAATGATATGTAGATTTTTCTGTACTTGTGCAAATACAAGTCAAGTGTAATATTGTTTAACATCTAAATGTGAAGACAACACTTTGCACATTTTTACTATACTAATAGTACAATTGAATAAACTTGTTTTGTAAGCGTTGCTTTTTTGCGTGGACAGAAAGATTAGATTTCTCCGACTTATACCTGATGGGTTTTTTTGTCTGTTGAGATTCAAATGCGTAAAGAAATTGTTATATGTATTTAATTCAAACTTAATTTACAATATAGGATTAGTGTGTCAAGCCCTGTAGACATCATAGTTACCAAAAACATGGGATGGAGGAGAGAGGACACACAAAGGCACAAATTAGACATATGAGAGACATCTATGGTCTTTATTATGTATTTTATATATATATAGTGCTGTTGACTTTCACTTTTTCTGGCTTCCTCTGGTTTAGCTGCAGTTCTTTGCATGGTACAATTACTTGTCTACAAGCGATAAAGCTGTGGATGTTGCGTAAATGGGTAAGACGAACTGTAATCATGAGAAACTGCTCCACACTGCTGCTACAGGTCAAAATATCAGAAATCATTTCAGCTTTGCCATTGAAAACATTCAAATGCAATATTTAGGCCCTCTGTTTGTACTGCAGATGGACTGAGATTTTTCCACCTACATGTTTATTCATGTGAAATACCAGCTGAAATGCCAGTGGTTATGATTGCTTAAACTAAACAGCGACTAAAACCAATTAGGCAAGTCCTTTCCCAGAAGGTTTTTGAGACATGATAAGGAAAACGCGGCCTCTTTCACTTGATCTCTTAAAATTAAGCTGCACAGTTCACTTCTGATCCAGTGGTCAGCTGTTCAGGCTCGGCCAATCGAGTAAGTGTTTACATTTACACATTTCTCACCTGTCACCAGTGTCTCATTTCAGAGTCAGAGATAGGGCTGATAGGCCTTGGCTGTGACCTGCGTTGGCAGCTGACTCATTCTTCATGTGCGGCTGTTTCATGCCGATAGAGATTGCTCCTGAAAGCAATGAGAAAAGGTCTGCAGAGGCAGTGAGTAATGAGGAAGCAGCACGAGATTAATTGCTTGAACAGTCTTTGCCTTTTTGATTTCAATAATGCTTTTGTGAGAGTACAAATATGACAGTGGCATTTAATTATTTTAGCAGCATAGTCTTACAGTATGTAAAACAAAACAGGAGATTATTCCTCCAAGTTTGATTGACACAACAATTTACATATTTAAGTTAATGTCATGTTGTATTAATGCACCAAGTGGAACTTATTTGCATTGACTTATTACACATGAGCTTTAGTGTGATGTTATTCTTCTCATCGTTTTCAAATGTTGTTTAATTAGTCACACTTTCCTGTTTCCTCAGGGGTCTCCTACTCACATGTGCAAAGTCAGACTGAAAATGAGGACGCAGCAGTGGACGTGAAGCTTTACAGTCACCGATGGAGGAGATGGCTTCCCCCGAAACCTCGTAACATGGACAGTAACAGGGCCAGTCAGGAGCAGGACCAGGAGCCAGAACCAGAGGAGCCTGAAGGTTTTCCTGGCCTGCTGTCTGCAGAGGAAACTGACAACAGCTCCCGGATTGAGGTGATTAAGGCAAAAGCCATGCAGCTGATAAGACATATAACATGAGTTGTTTTTTTCTTCTGATTTGCATAGTCAGTGTAGTCCTTTTTGGTTCAAAAGGGCAAATGTAGGGACTGGAATATGCTAAAAGACAAACAGAGAAATGAAGCCAGAGTTCTGTCATTGCTTTGTATTATACTGTGCGATACAGCAGCAGGTATGCAAATGGCAGTTTGAACTGAACATTAGCTCAGAGGCATCTTTGTTTGTCTTGGTGATGTTGCTGAACTGTGGAGGTTGTCAATGTGTTTGGTAGGAACATTAGGGAACAATAAAGTCAGAAAGTTAAAAAGAGGTGAAAAATGCTGAATGATGAACGTTCCTGGAAAGAAACTGAGGTATAAGAAAATTCTGATACTGATACTGAATTCAGCCTCTATTTTCCATCTTTTTGTCCATAAATTCATTTGTCGATTAGAATCTTAAAAGTAGGTCCAATTTTGAGCAAGGACACTATAATTGGCAACCACGAAACTGCTGCAATGTACTCCCACGGGATAATTATGTGTGTCAAAGTAACAGGGCTTATTTTTTACCAGCAACACTTTGAGCCATTGTGTGACCACAAATGCACCAATTGCAAGTTTCTTGGCCAATTTCAGCTTCTACTTTTTGAAAGTAAAGTTTAAAAGATACCTTTCAATTGTAGATGTAGATGAAAAACTGCAATAGAAGGCATACAGACAAGTTTTTATAACCTTTTTCAATGGAAAATGAATCTGTTCAAATTAAAAACACTGGAAACTGTACCAAGTTACAGAAGCTTCATTCAGTCTAAATCCAGTTTGGGGTGACGGGAGGATTGAGCCTTTCCCACCCGCAGTGTTCCTCCTTATTATTGAACCTTTGGCGAAGATTTTGTCTCTCTTAGATTTTTAAAAAAATGTGGAAAAGAAACACCATTTTCCCTAAATTCATACTCTTGTTTTGTTTTTGATCTAGTTCGGTTCACATAATAAACCACCTGTCCCAGTAAAAATCCATACAGAATGAAGACAATGAAACAATAAAGTTTCAGTTTGAGCCATGACTAAAAATACTCTTTGGTCGCTTCCCCGGAGCAATTATGAATCTCCTTAGAAGAAAGGATATTTGGTCATGAGAAAGAAGACGAGGAGGGGCCTTCAAGGTTTAATATTTTATATCAAATTAAAGCCCTCAGGGGTTCATTTGCCATCTGTGTAGGAATGTATCCTCTTAAATCTGACCTCAGAGACACTAGAACAGGAAATTAACCTGTACTCCAACAGTGAGAACGGCTTAGTGGACTTGTAAGAGATTAATAGCTGAGCTTGACCTGTGTTTGTATCTATGGAAATGAAAGGCATCAGCTCGTTCCTTGTTGTGGCGCCTTGTCTGGCACACAGCATCGAGGCGTTTACTCATAATGATGGCGGCTTCCCGGGTTTAGACAGCTCGTTAAGTTTTCCCCTGGCTTCTAATCATCTCAGGTTCGCTCGCAGCCCCTTGTGTCTCAGTGAAGAGGGTGGAAGCTTTGATCGTCAGCTGTAAACATTCATCCACACAATGAACAAACACACACCCTTAAAGCTTCACACACTGTATGCAATTAACTGTAAATAAACTTGCACTAATGCAGGAACAGGTGCTCACTACTTCAAATGTCACATCCACACACAAATATGCCTTAATACACGCTCACATATCTTCACACTAGCATAGAAATGTGTCCTCCCTTTTTTTTCTCCCTCTCTGTGGCTCATGTGTTGCTGCAGGATGGGAAAGCAGTCCAAAGCACAAACGGCCTGTCATTCCTCCTGTCGTCATGCATCACTCAGCCGCCACCAGCACTTTGTTGACATATTGAGAAGGCAGAAACTGACTGTTGAGCTGAAATCTTCCACTGAGCCAGTTATCTTCTAGGATTGGAAGAACACAAATATTAACATTTAAGATACTATTTTAAAGTGGAGTGGATGTATTTAGGTTATGCTCAGTTTCACTCGTTTTATAGAAGTAAAGGGATCTGTGTCCTTTCTTTTTGCTTTGAGGTCAGTTTGCGTTTGGGTTAGCTGGTGTCGTAACAGAAGATTCAAACAATAGCCCCATCTCACCTCGACATGCAGGTTTGAAACAGTGGATTTAACAGCAGACTGCCTGACGCCATGAATGAGCGTTACGAACTGCAGCAGCTCTCCAGATCATTAACCCAGATTACAGACTTTCTCTGTCTTAAGGTCATTTAAGGAAAGGCTAGAACAAACTCGGAGCAAGCGAGTGTCACTGAATTCAAGCCAGGTCTCTTTATTAATTTAGCACCGTGATTTTGTTTCCGTTGTCCCACTGTATTTTATGTACAGGGTAATTAAAGTTTATCTTTTTTAGGCCAAGAAGGAATATCACATTACTGATAATCCTAAATTATTGCTCTGGTAGAGTATTCCAGAGTTGTTCAGTCATGCCTGGGTCTTATTGGTGCAAAAGAGTAAGTCCTAGAGTGTTCAAAAGGACCAAAACAGCATTTTCTAGCATTCTGACCTTCCCCACATGTAAGATGCACATGTGCAAGCACTGGGGGGTAACATTTATAAGACCTACACACTGGTTATTGGTTGGTATTAAATTCAGTTTCTTTTTTTCTGTTGCGTTTCTAATCACTCATATTTATTCTAATTAATCCCTAATCCTAATCATTCTAGTCGGTCAAAACTCAGCCCTCGTAACAGCAGCATACACTTAAAATGAAAAATAAATATCAGACACAAACAATGTTTGAAACTGTGTTTGTGTGATGACAACCTGTCCAATCAGACAAAAGTGGGCTAATTATTTGTGTCTCGGTGTGTTTGAATGAAATGCCTATTTATACATTATCGAACAACAGGTGGTACAGATGTTTGGAGGAACTCAGAGGCAGAAACTGCTGTGAATAGATCTGAATAGAAGCTTTGGTGGTTCAGAAGGTATGTTAGCTCCACCCACAGTAATTTAACTTAATTACAAATCGTAATCAGCCTGATATCCAGTTTTTTTATTCTTACAACAACCTAAATTTATTGAAAATCGCTTGAGAATTAAACAAGTCACAGTAAATCTTTCTGACCAGATGCATGTACATCAGCAGCCAAAGAAGCTTTTAGGTTTCGTATATCTGTGCCGACGAAGTGACAGAAAGAGGCTTAGTTTGCTATTACTATAGTTTTGTGTGATCATGCACATCTGACACTGATCAGAGACTTACATCAAGTGTTGACAAACTTACCTTCATCGGTTATAAAGACTCCCACATAGAGATACGACCAGAATCCAGTTTTATCTTTGTTTATTTTGTAATGTTTTTTGATTTGTTAGGTTTTATCGTGATTTATTTGAACAGATGAAAATAAAGTTGGCTGCTGGGAACCTGTGAGGGCAGGAGGGAGGGTTCTCTTTGGGGCTTTAACCGTTTAATCTGAGCATGTTGGTGCAGGAGTGGAATAACTGACACAACTGCCAAGAATGTCAAAGGACTGTATAATAGATAATGATACTGGTTGCCACAGGTGTCGTCGTGTGCTGATCTTCCCATTTGTCACTCTTTGTTTGGGTGTGGCACTATTCTCAGGTAGGGCTCCTCAGACAGATCTTAGCTCACTTCCAATGTTCCCACAGACTGCGACTGACAAAGAAAAGCATGACTCTTTCCTGACCTGTACCTAGTCATATGGGAAAAGAAGGAAAACAAGACTATATGGAACTACATACACTTCTATCAGTCATATTCACCTTTTCTCTCAACAGTCAGAAGAGTATGTTGCCTAATAACCCTGACCCCGTGTCATGAGTTTGTTTCTTTATTTACAAGGTATAAGCAGATCAGATTTTGGCGTGGGGAAAACCTGGAAAACGGGGAAAACCTGTTTTTTTGGGAGAGTTTTTTAACGACATTTGCAAACCATTCAAACGGCAGTTTCCTCTGGAATCAAAAGAGCTGCTGTTATTATATCAACTCATAGAGACGTTTTGCACGCTATTTGACTCCATTATTAATCTGTCTGTGTACATATGAAATATATTACATGTGATCATTAAGGGAAAAAAGCATCAAAACTGATATATGTTTCTGGGAGTTAAAGTATAAGAACTTAAACTTGTCACATCACTGTACTTTGGTAGCCACAGCAGGTGAAAAGGAGCAACAAGGTCTACATTTTAGTAGTAAAATTATGTCTGAGCTAAATATCCAGGCTAGTGGCAGGTGAGGAAAAAAATGGAAAAAGATTCATCCTTTCCCACTTTAAGTTAATCCGTACGTTAATCCTACATCGAAACATTCTCTACCACAGAGACCCATTAAAAACTCAGAAGCCAAACTAAACTGACAAAGCATTACTTATTTGAATACTTTTACAAAATGAAAGCCCACAGAAGTCACCAGAGACCAAAAGATGTACAGAAGAAGAGATACACAATTACCATGTTGCCTGGACAAACTCACGTCCAGCTTTGTTCTGTCGGTCCTCAATCACCAGCGACCCTGAATATTTTCCATCAGTGAGCTTCTTCAGGGGAACAAGACTAACCGCCAGAACATAACGCAGGTTTAGTTACTAGTGCTGGCTCAGAATTTCACCAGCCTCCAGGGAGAAGATGAAGGGTTCCTGGTAAGGATAGGAGTCTCTGGCAGACACCATAACCCTGTTCCCCTTATTTCCAAACATATCCACACTTTTTTTGACTAGTCTAGGGATGTAGTCATAGATATCACTGAGGTAGATCTGGTGGGTGCTTGGACTCGTGGCTGGAGGTTCACCATCATCTATTCTTCAGAGAAAAGATTCTCTGTCCGTCCTCTGAGATCATATGATTTGTCCTGGTTTTTCATCAGTTGACACGGACGAGTTGACTCGTCAGCTGGATCTTCTACTGGATCTTCTATTGTTACTTTGATTTGATTTGATTGACATGAGCGCACTCTCACATCATGAGCTGATATCCCATCTTTACAAACAAGTAAACGTTCAATGTTTTCTACTCTGATCTTCATGTGAACTAAAGTTGAACTAAAGTCCATCCTCTTCTTGAACATGGGTGGATGGTTGTTTGCATTAAGAATATTGAGAATAACAACAGCAGTGGAGGAAAGGGAGGGTGTCCACGAGTTTTCACTTCAACAATAAGTTGATACTGCTTTATTCTATCGTAGTTAAACAGCCTGTCAAGCTGAGGTTGCGATCACGTCCTCCGATCTTTGGCTCCTGTGGATGCTGTGAAATCACACTGATGGTGATGTCAGAATTCATTGATGCATACTCGTCATGGTCCATGATTTCCAACCACACTGGCAGATCCCCTTTGAGAAGTTGAGGAAAGAAACTAGGACAATGGATGTTTTCACAAAAGTAGAAAGTGGAAGTGGAAACAAGAGAAAAGAAAATATGACAGGATGAATAATCAAGCCCAGTTTTTATGATTTTCTTACATCTTAGTTTCACACGTCAGACCTCAAGAAGATTCTATATCATCCTCTCAACCAATATGACTGATGAGTGTTTTTTACTTTCACATTTGATACCCAGTTATGGCAAGCCGAAAGGCCAATTTAGCTTTAGTTCAGACGTCTGAAATTAAAAACAAAAACAAGACATAAAAGTAGAAAACATGAAAAGCACAATACAACACATATCTAAAGTCAGTTTCCCACCTCTGTGCTCTAAACCATCTCAGTGTCTTAAATAATATCCTCGAGGCCAGTTGTTGGGCCACAAGTGAGAAGAGTAGAGTGGTGTACGAAAGTTGTTCTAATTTATTATATCGTCACTTATTTGGACATTTGTCCATCAATAATGTAACATGTCCGTTCGGATTTGTGGTTTTCTAGACTTTGGTTTTATTTTTCAGGTTTTGGTTTAACTGCTGTGTTCCTATTCACTTTTCTTGTGTTTTTTAGTCTTTGGCCATCACTCCTTGGTTGCTCTCTGTTCTTGTTCTTAGTTGGCTTTTTGTTTTAGCCCAGTTTTTTTATGCTCTTGAGTTGTTGGTTTGTTTTCAGGTTTCTTCCGTTTGTATTAGTCTAGTTTTAAATCAGTTTTATCAAAGAAAGAAAGATGAAAAAGCAGTTTGAGAGGCTGTATCGTAGGTGTCAACTTTGGTTTTAGTCATTTTTCTTGGTCAGAGGTACTGCTGCTCACAGTAGTTTCCTAATGTATTTACCATATATTACCCCTTTAAACCATTTATTCATGTTGAATTATGTTACATTTCCAACTACAACAAAGCAGAAGAAACGAGAGAATAATTAAACTGTATTAAAAGCTATTTTAATACTCACTGTTGTATCAAAGCTAATGACACAATTGTATTATATTGTTGGTTTTTTACTTTGCCATTGGTAATAATAATAATAAATAGTAAAAAAAAAAAAAAAAAAAATAATAAAACTTTGTAGTGGGGTGAAAATCAACGCTAGAAATTATTTAAATAATCTACTGCAGTCAAGGCTTGACATTCGACTACATGCGGGATGTATTTGTTGCGCAGAAAAGCACTGATGTATGGTACAACAAAACAAATACGAAAATTAAACGTATTTATACAAGGACCTGAAGTTTGAGAAGTTTTGTTTTGGAGGCTGCTTGAAGCTGTCAACATTTCAAGTCTTATCTTTGAGAGAGAAAAAGCACACACATGTGGCTGCCACTTAGATGATGGATTGTATGATGTGGACTGCTGCTTTTTCAAATCCTGTATCATATTGCAGCAGCACGAGTGAAGCCAAGAGAAAACAAATAACTCCATTTCTCTCAGAAATTGATGTGCACAGTCATTTTCACGCCTCGATGTTCACGTCTGCACTGAAACTTGAACTACAGCCTGGAGTTCTGGATAACTGACCAAAGTCAGACATGTCAGAATGCCAATAAAAGCAAACAGTGTATCAGTGTCAGTGGGGTCCGTCCATCCCTCTTCTGTTGTTTGTTTAATTGATATGTGGTTTATGTTGTAGGGTTGTTACTGTATGTCTGCAACTCGGGAGGCTCTGCTAGGGAATCAGTCCTCACTACATTCAGTGTTTGCTTTGTGCTTCTTAAGGGGGAGACTGCTGCTGCACTATTGTTACGCTTTCTAAAACTACATTAATCTGTTTGTTTTGTGACTCGGTTTGTTAAGAGACTCCCAGAGGATTATATGTTTGTTCTCCTCATTTTTTCAACTCTGTGAGACTTTACCGTCTCCTGCTGCTGCTACAGTTTGGAAGTGCTCATCACATGAACCCGTAGTTTTTGCTTTCAGAGAGTTGAAGTGTTGAGCTTTTGAGTGTGTTGTGTCATTTTGTGTGTATTTCTATACCCAGAGACTCTACAGAACAAATTCATGAAATGTACTGTACATCTGCAAAGGAGAATACGTTTAAATTATACATCAGATACTCCGATTCACCTCAGACTGCTCGCTGGATTACTTTCTCACTGCTTTTGAAACAATGTCCATGATCATTTCTTCAACTCAGAAGCCTTTTGGTCATTTTTTTTAATTTTAGGAGTGATCCAACATTGCTGGAAGATTTTTTCTCCCTCAGTAGTGAATAAGACATACTTAATAGACTAGAACTATTTACCTCATTATGGTGTCTGTGCAAACTAAATGATGCTAAGGCTAACTGGGTTTTGCTTTATTTCCACTGGTTTTCTGTCAGCGTGTCAAACAACCAAGGGAATCTAATGGGTGGCTGTCATCGCTCTGGTTATTCTCTTTAATGAAAAATTTTATATTTTTAACTTTTTTACTGTTAGTTGTTGTTAGTTGGATAAAACAAGACCTTACAAGACACTTTAATTTGGCTTTGATAGGCTTTTTTTCCCCTCACAATTTTGATAACATGTAAATAACAATCTGATAAACTGAGTAAATAATGATTAAAGCCTCACATGTGTGTATTTGTATGAGTCAACCAGAAGTCCATTAATCCCTATGGTAATCCCCATAATCTCCCACAGATGTGTGCAATCCGGCCTTCTGTTTTTTTTTTCCCTCCACAATTTGCCTCAAGTATACTGAAATATTTTAACTACGAAGTGGCCCAAACTATTTGCTTTATCGCCAAACTAATCATTACGTTTTCAAAAAATTCAAATGAAAAAGTTCAGCCAACATTACTTTTGAATTAATGGGGAGCTTTGTAACATATCATGGTTGATATGTCATATGTTAACAACATCTGAAGACCGACCTGTTTTAACTTACCTTTCCCTGTCTGTCTTTGTCTATTTTGAGCTTCGGTATGTTTTTTAAAGGGAGATATTCCAACATTTATATTCATGAGGACCGTTTAGTTTGTATTCAACTATAAAAGAGAATTTGAAATACGTTGGCACAGTACAGACTGGTGTGTTGATGTTCTACCACCTATATCACCAAGCTGCTGCTGCTGCTGCTGCTGGCAGATGAGATGGAGTGCAGCGGCGAATAATGGATGAAAGACATTATCAGCTGAAAAAGAGCTGCGCACATGAGTGATGGCAACATTTAAGTGCATCTTTCAGAGCTCAATGCGGTTTCGCTGCACAGGACGGTGTTGTGTCTTTGGAGGAACGAACATCTTCATCCCAACATACTGAATCGTTTATTCGAAGATCGTTCGAGAGCGGAGACATGATCGCAGTGGAGTGATCACAATCTTTAATGAGCTTTTCTGAAAAAGTGCAACACAGATAAAAACTCACCCCGAAGAGCCAGTTTTAGGAAGTCTTTCAATCATATTTTGATTTAAGTAAAACTACCAGTAAAATCTCAGAAGGGTAAAGCTTTAAATTTATTTTTCATGGTTTCTCCTGTTTTCTAGAAGTTTCAGAAGTGAAAATTATGATGGCAGGATATTCAGGTCTCAGTACAATGCAGTATAAATGTAGTGGGAAGCTCAAGCACAGTAAAAGCCTCAGACAGAAATGGGAGGGAATCTGGAATTGGTTTTGTGCTCTAAATTCATTAATTTTATTTTTTTTTACATCAAGAGCCACAAGATGGTCCATTTTCAGCTACAGTTTCAGTTTTTTGCTAGTTGCAGTATTTCAGTTCACAAGAGACCACTGCAGCTGAGTGGAAGGTATTCAGTTTCAGAGTCGTCTCTCTAAATGGATAATTTCTCACTTTACATCAGTATTCAGATCATTTGTTGTGACACTAATAACTGAGCTCCGGGGGATTCTTCCATCAGTGCCCTTTGACATGCTTCTACATCTTCACTGCTGTCCACCTGCATTGGATTGAATTCAGTGGATTATGTGAAGGAGGCACACACTGTCTGTCTGTAAATGTGAGACTGGACCAAGGTCAGGAGAATTATTTTTAGACCTGTCTGTGAATGGATACAAGCAAAGTAAGTCCAAAGGGGCAGCGACCTTATCATAACAGAGTGTACAATGTTTGGAGAAGTCAGCCGGCTTCCTTCCTTCTCAGCCAAACAGAGATGAGAGACATAGGACTTTGGTCAGACAGGCAACCAATGGTCACTATTCATGAAATCCAGGGTTTCCTTGGGGAGAACCTGGGATTGGAGATGACTCTAAGACCAGGATGATGAAAAGAAACAGAAACTATTTGTCCACAATTCCCAACAACATGTGCGAAAGAAGCCAGGGACTGTGTATGAGCTCATTAGGGCATGGTAGCGGCAGCATCATGCCATTGGGATGTTTTTCTGGGACAAAGATTAGGAGACGAGTCAAGGAAAAGGGGAAGATGGATGCAGAAAATCTTAAATGAATCTGAGGTGAAATTCATTCAAGGAACAAAGATTTGATATTAGCTAAAAATGCCCCATGACTTGAAATTGCCCTGAAAATCATCCCCATCCCACCTAGTCAAGCTTTTTTTTTGGAGGGGGGTGACAAAGCCTTTTTCTCAGGTCAAATAAGACCCTGTAAAAGCAGTTATTTGAACTAACTAATACCAAGTGAAGAGTCTACAAACTTTCAAATGGGATATTTCAGTGTTTTATTTTCAGTACATTCACAAACCACTCCAAATATCTGATCTGCGCTGATGCTTTATCCACCTAACACAGAGCTGGGAGTGGCATGTTTTGTTCATCTGACCATCACCCTGCTATTAGCTGTCTTTATGCTCTGCTGCGTGTTTCTCAGTGGGAATGTGCACACTCACAGTCACCGCACCATCACGTGAAACAGATTCTCAAGGATTAAACTTGTTGAAATGTCAGCTATAATTTAGCACACCCCAGCCAGCTTTTATGATTCATTTGTTTTGTTATTTGCTTATTGTAAAATGCAAATACTTCCCAGTTTTTATGAAAACTCCCCTTTTCACTTTTTCCATCCAGTAATTGGATATAAAAATGTTTGGGAGATTTTGGATTTGAAATCCTCCGGCTTCCTCCCACCGTCCAGAACATGTATGTTAGGTTAACTGGTGACTTCAAATTGACCCTCGGAGTGAGTGTGAGCGGGGATAGTTGTGTGTCTCGTTCGTCTCTGTGCAGCCCTGTGATGGACTGGCAAACTGTCCAGGGTGTACCCCGCCTCCTGCCCAATGATAGCTGGGATAGGCTCCAGACCCCTAAATTGGATTAAGCGGGTGTAGAAAATGGATGGATGGATGGATTTGATATGTACTTTAACAAATCAGTGCTCTTGAAATGTTCATGAGTAGAGCTTTGTGATCTTTTGCTTCCCATCTGTTCTTGTTTTCTGTGAAGACTATCAGAAATTGAGCCAGTGCAGCAACAAATTTACATTTGCTTACAGATTTTGTGCCTGGTTTAAAGAATCAGAAGCTTCATCCACAACCTCCAGTATTTTGTCTGCTTTTGTGGTTTGTTGTGCTCTTGAAAATACCTCACAGCTTCATGTCTGCCTCCTCACAGCTGGACGATGGCACCCTGCCCACCTTCCCCTTTACTTTTCTCCCCTCTGGGGAAGTCCTGCACAGCTGGCCTCTCTCACCTCTGAGAAGTCTGTATCTCATTCGATCCTCCGCTTCAAAACCAAAATCATCATGTTGCGTGCTCATTAACAGAAGGGCTCAAAGCCCTGCATTCATGCCTGCACTTTTTACAACAGTCCTTGTTTTGTATGCTGGAAGTTATGTGCTGAATAAGGCTGCCTTGAGGGGCCTTTTTTCCTGACATGATTTGTCTGCACTGAAAGCTGTGATGAAAGGCTTCTGGCAATGTTTGTTTAAATCTCCAAATTAATCACAAGCAGCACCACCTACATGACTGAACTCCATTTTGAATTCTGATATTTATCAGTCCCACACAGGCTTTGCCAAGCCTGAAACATTATCTCCCTTCATCTTATATTCCAGGCTGAATATTGAGTTAAGGTATTACATTATAGATGAATTATAGGAACATATGAATCCTTGAAGCAAAACGCACAGAACAGAGAAACATTGTGCGTTTGTTTTCGACCTTTTGACAACCAAAAGCAAAGTAGCTCTGAATGTTACCGCCCATGTATCAAAGTACGCACACAGCAGTGTGAGTTCATATTAGTCAGATCACAGTCAGAAGAAGTGTACCCCTCCCTGACTCCCCGTCCAGCAAAACATTAACTTTAACAGTGTTTTAGATGAAAAGACACAGCTGTAAGGTAGCATTAGACCCAGAGGAAAGAGATAACACAAGCGTTCTTCCTAAATTCTGCACAGGAAGCAATAAAAGCAGACAGGCCTCTCCAACATGGCTTATAAAAGTCCATGTCTCTGTTACTAACTGCAGTCCTGACTTTGTAGTGTGGTTCAGGCTTTTTCACGAAGTATAAAGTTGATTAGCTTGATTCAAATTGATTAGGAGACATTAAAAGCTGTGCATGTGCTGGTTCTTTAATGGAAAGAAAGAACCAAGAATGCACACACTGTTTAGTGAAAATGATTGCATTGCTTTAATATCTAATTAAGAAGTCGATTTGTTCAGGAGAAGAATTGGAAATGCTTCATATTATTATAGGTTAACTCAAAGCCGACATTTTCTTTTGTCATTCTTTAGGAGGACATGGATCACAACTACTACACATCAAAAACACATGGCCCATCAGATCCCATGAGCAAAGACTTGTGGGTAAATATTGACCAGATGGAGAAGGACAAAGTGAAGATCCATGGGATTCTGTCGAACACACACAGACAAGCGGCGGTAAGTGAAAAAGTGGAGTGACGGGAGACCAATTTCTATAATTCTTTTGGATTTATTGTGTTTGCAAATTTAAGGTCAAAATAGCTTGATTACATTGTAAAATAAATTAAGCAGACCTCTACTCCTAAACAGAATATTTTAAATTTAAATTCTTCCATGGGGGCCATTTCTGTTGAGACTTTAGTGAACTGTAGATGGATCCTCTGAAGGTCCAGATGCATCTCTCAGGTCCTGTGTAAGCTCTTTGCTGGATTTTTTCCTCTTTCTTAAGGACATCACTTTCAGAATCATCTGCTATAGATAGTTTTTAGGCCTGACACTTCTTCTTTTGTCCTCCACTTGTCCAGTTTCCTCAGATTTTCAAGGACACGCTGCAAACCATGCTGAGATATGCCAAATTTTTAGCTGATAGCTGAATCCCCCAAATTGTATGGCTGTCAAACGTTGTTATCTTTGGAATTCTTTTGTAGGTACAACTAAAGAAAATTAAACAAATTATGTGTCTTTGTGACATCAACTTCCTAAAGATGCATTTTAAGGTAGATTCTTTGCAAAGTTGTGCTTTGCAAAGAAATGAGTAGTGGCTCAAGATTTTTGCACAGTAATGTAGTTCTCAGTCTTTCGGCTCAAATATCACCCAGTCCCTGGGAAGGATTTTTGCCTTATTGGAAATAAAATTTTTAACTTAAAGGGTAGAGTACATCATCGCTAAGGAAATCCTTCTTTTATCCTTTAGTTTGTTGCCAGTGAAGATCCATCCCCAACATGTAGACAGTCTTAACTCCCTAACCGAAATAAAATCGGTGTTTTAGTCACCACACAAACATAACTGCAAGTGCCACAGAGCTTTTGTCCTTTTGCTTTGAGGTTGAAAAAAGCTATGTATTCTTTATGAAGCTTAAACTCTTCTCTGTGGTTTGAAAACTCCCCGCCCTCTATGTCAGTGCAGGCAGGTGACCCATGTGAGCTGCATACTGATGAGGTCTCAGGCAGCAGCAGACCAGAGACACAGAGCAGCATGGCAGCTGAAAAACAGAAAGTGCCCAGGCTGAACAATAGCTGGCAAGGAGACAGAATAGAGTCCCACATTGTGCATTCTGCTCCTCCACCTTGAGCCTGGTAATGATGGATTGAACCATACAATCTGAGGCAAGCTTTTTCATCTAAACCCCTGAACAATCTAACTAAGAGGCGAGACTTTTCTTCCAAGCAGTATAAGAGCAAGGTGGGAGGTTTTTCTGACTTTGGCTTTATCTGAAAAATCAATAAGTGAATTTCCCAATTTTATGGTCAGCCAAGCAATTTGGAGTAAAAAGGACATGGGGAAGTCTTGACTGAATAATTGAGAAGTGAAAACCATCTGTGCCGAAATGATCTGTAGCACCACAGCGGAATAACATTTGAAACAAATTGAGTTTATTATGATGGCAGTTCAAGTCCTGAGAAACTGTAGACAACTCCAGAGAGCCAGCTCTTTCCCATTTCTGCTGGCTGCCGGTGCTTTGGCATCGACACTAAAAGAAATGGGCTGATAAGGTCATAAAGCAAAACGCAGCCACAGAGGTCAACTCCATCACAGGAAGTCTGCAGAGAAGTTAAGCTCTGAATTGGCTCAGTTGTTGCCTATCTGTCCATGAGTTTCAGGGTGGTTTCCCATAGCATAACTAATGCAGAACCACGTAGCTGTCTGTCTGCTGTCAACATCTCCAAAACATCTTCTGGCAGTTCCTGTTCATGTTCAGAGTATGGATGACATCACGAGTATGTAAACCATAGTTTGTGGTAAAGTACAGATGTGATGAATAAATCGAAAAATAAAAATATGATTAAATGTGCATGCGAGCATTTATGAATGCACTTAGGAAGTATCATTCTGTATTATAGTTCAAAATATTAAAGGATATCTCAAAAGTTTGACATACTGACATAACATCCGGTTCAGTTTTGACCAGATATATCATCATTTTTACCTAAACACCCTATGACATTCGTGTCTGCACTGCAGCAGTTGTACACTTGTGTTAGATATGACAGCGTTGTCCCCATTCTGATGTATCTTTGAACTGTATTATGAGCATTAAACTGATGAATTGTAGCAAAAATAACAAGTTGGTGTTATTGTTTTGGTGCAGTTTAAAATGTAGCATTCGTTTGTGACTTCTCAGCCAAGTCATTTTGAAGTGACGCATGCAACAGCAGCTAAGCACTGAGCTAATGTGTTCACTGTTAGCTGCTCTGGCTCCCTGTGCAGAGAGCTGCAGCACATAGGAATTTTGAATCGTGTTGGAACGTCCTGTCAGTGTGTCAGATGTGGAGATGGTGTGTGCAGATATTGTTTCATAGAATATCTGTGGTTACGGACTAAATGTGACACACATGAGAGAATGGATGTTTTTATTTTCATGCCACAATTTTGATTTTAAAAAACTTCAAAGTATTTTTGGCCCATTTTTATGTCAGTTATGAAATATTTTGGTTGCTTTTATTTGGACTTTTGATTCCAAAATGTATATCCTGTTTTGTCTTTAGTGATCACACCCCCAGTGTAGAGCAGGAACACACAGGGCACCTCTGTAGTTACTGTCCACATCCTCCCTCTGGTCTTAATCCTCAGGCTGTTTTTGAGATGAGAAGAGTCTCTTCTTGGATTTTCTCTTTCCTTTATCTTCCTAACTGAGGTCAGCTGTCTGTTTTTCCTTCACAGAGAGTTAATCTGTCCTTCGATTTCCCGTTTTATGGACATCTCCTGCGTGAAATCACCGTGGCGACTGGTGGTAAGTTGCACTCTGTTCTATCAATAGTAGTAATTGCTGTTATTATTGGACATACTACGTGTGCTTGGCATATTAGACTGTACACAGCCGGTTTTATTGCTATGAGGTTTAGGAGGGAATGTAGTGAGATTTGTGAAATGAGTCTGGAATACAGAGGCATGTACCAAACAGAGTGTGTGTCTAAATATGTTTCTCTACCTGAGTGTGACTGTTGTGCAGAGCCCTAAGCCCTGAATTAAAAAAAGTACAACCCATTGAATTATTTCCTCAGTTGTTACCTAAAGGAAACTAAATCAGAAGATTTAGGGCTGAAAAGCCTCATCTGGCTCAAACCACACTACAAAACCACTAACAGCACTCTGCCAGCCAAGCAGTCAGTCTGATATGAGACCATTTACAGCTTTCACCTCTGTGGGATAGTCTGCTAGACCGAGGGATAGAAAAACAAACCACTCCCAAGAATCCACTCCGCTCCATGCCAGACTTGACAGGGGGAGAAACCAGGCCGGTGGTTTAGGACTGGAAACTGGAGTCGCTCTGCCAAGTGGCACCCTGATAGATGGGGATAAGGTGGTGGGGGTATCAGACAATGTGTGGGTGAGGCACGTGACCCAGCAGACGTGTTCACCGGAGTATGCAAAGCAATTTTCCACTTGAATCTTTACAGTGGAACCTCAAACACGCCAACCAGCAATTATCACATCAAAGACTAAAGCTCTGCTCATGCCCAACAATTTCAGAGATGTGCTAAGTTCAACTACCATTTGAGCAATCATTATCATCTCTGCCTGGTTTCCCCTCCTCATCCTCTGTCACTGGAAGTTGGCTTTTGAGATGTTTTGGATGACGACGAGGAGGACTGGACGAGAGAGGAATTTAACAAGAATTTGCATTCTTCCAGACAGAGATTGAGGTTGGACAGTAAGAAGAAGGAGAAGGAAGGTATCTTCTCCTCACAGGCTTCAACTGCTTTGTCTATGAGACGCCCTCTTTCCATCTTTCCATCAGTCATTTCATCCTCCTCTCACCACTCTAGCATATTTTTTACCAGGCCTTAATTTCTGTCCACAGCTCGGATATTTCCCTCTGCAAACCAAAATGATTTCTTAACACATTTTAACAAAACAGCAGCAGAGTCATATTCAGAGTTGATTACTTTCTAAAAACTGAGGCAACTATTACATCCATCGCGGTAATAAAACCATAAGATTTTGTTGGCATTCAGCCTTGGCAAACATCTGAGATCCAAGTCATCTTATAAATCTAGAATTACAATGCAGAGAGACTTCGACACAAGACTTGTGTTTGTTTTGCTTGGAAAATGTTTTTCTTGCTTGGAAAGATGTCTGTTGTGTGTTAAGAAATTAAGATAAATAAGCTTTAAATGGGGAAATATTTCGAAGAGAATCCAGGAAATTCCCCTTTGAAACCATAGATTTAATATAATGTTGATAATAGTTTAAGAAATTACTATGCGGCTTCGGTATGAAACTGAAAAGAATATTTAATTAAATGACCAGTCAATCAACAGACTTTAACTCACACAAATGTTATTAAGTTGTGTCAACAGCGTACAGCACTTTAGATGTATAAATAATGAGAAAAAAGATGCAGCCCTTCAAAAGCTTCTATGAAATAGAAACTGTCAAGACAAATGAAAATGATTTATAAGGTCAGTATAACTCTGGCTACAACATACTGCAGTGAACTGACAGCCAGAATGGACTGAGTCCGGTTGATCCATGCTCTGACCTCTGCCAGCTGTGGGGATGGATATCCAGATGTGGCATGCTGTTTACAGGCCCAGCTGTCACTCTTTACGGGCAGAATGCAAATTTACAGTAAACACATGAGCAAAATGATATCGCCGCACAGGTCTTAGAAATGATTTGTCAAAGGGTTTGTAATCACACGCCGCAGTACCCAGAATACAATGTTGGCATTGCATGTTTCTACGGTTACATAAATGTCAGTTACTGAACTAAAACAGCCAAGTGTCACTGCAGCCAGGTAACTCCTCATTTTTCAGGAACATGCTGGCTTGTGAAAGGCTTTTTTTTTTTTTTTAAACCGACCAAATGGTTTCCGTGTCCAAGCCGAGCCAAGCAGTGAGTGAGAGTGACATTTGACCTGTCAGCCAGACCAAATGTCAGCTTGTTTGCTGACATATCTGGAACAGATCAGTTAAATTGAGATTAGTCATTGGTTTCACATTGGGGATCAGCATACAGTCGAAATTTGGTATTCAAGCCATAGAAATAGTGGATAGCGATGGTTTTAAAGCACAACAGTCATAGGATCTTCTTCTCCATTACAGCAGTTGCTGTGCCTTGAATTTGATGGCAGCAACACATCGGCTCCATATTTACAACTGCGTAGCATCCCCTCTTCTTTTAACAACAGTTTGTAAACTTTTACTGTAAAACCTGTATAGATCTTACGACACTGACAACAAGCTAGATGGCCCCTATCCTCTGGAAGAAGGAACATCAAGGATTTTATGTAATCTGATCCCAGAACAGTTTTTCACTTTGAGCTTTGGCCCGAAGAAGATGGCAGTATTTCTGGATCATGTTCACATATGACTTCTTCTTTGCATGTTAGAGCTCTAACCTTTGTTTGTGAATTGCACAGTGAACTGTGCTCACAGACAGTGACTTCTGGAAGCTTTCCTGAGCCCATGCGGAGATTTCTATGACAGAATCTTGTCTGTTTTTATTGCAGTGCTGCCTGAGGCCAAAAGATCACGCGCATCCTATACTGATTATAAGTTGTGTCCCTTGTACACAGAGATGCTCCCAGAATCTTTCAAACATATTTTGTACTCAAGATGATGGAATATTCATAGTCTTACCAATTAAATATTGAGTTGCATTATTCTAAAAATACTCCACAATGTGTAGACTAAGGTTTTGTAGATTTCTGAACCTCCATCCATCTTTACTTTATTGAGAATCTTCCATTTTTAGGTGCTCTTTTTATACCTAACCATGTTACTAACTTGTTATAAATTAAACTAATTAGTTGCAACGCGGTCTTCGAGTGGTATTTTTTTATTGTACCACTTACTTTTCCAGCTTTTTGTTCACCTTTGTTGATTTTCATTAATATGTTTGTTTTGTTTCACACCTGTGTCTTGTTAGTTGTTTGCTCCTCCCTGTACATATTTTATTGTTACCGGTACTTGGAATTCTTTGCTCCTTGCTAGACTGCCTTTTTATTCATGCAGTCAAACTTTCCAGGCATTCTTCGCTATGTTTTTGGTTTTGTGGTGTCTTTGCCTACAGTGCCTATGCCAGACAACTCATAACCACAGCATAGTATTATTATTGAATCTCTATTCACGTTGAAAGTTAAGTGGAACTAGCGTTATTGTCCTCATATGCAGTGTTATTCCCCTAGAATGATGTATCATCAGCAGCTCTCCTATCTCAGTGTGGCTTGTTTCATTATTTTGAAGCTCCGTGCTCTGTGATGTGAAGACATAATGAAATGGTTACAAGCTCACTTGCAACGGATTGTCACAGTCAGCAATAACATACAAAAAGCAGGCATTTAATTTAGATAAAAACCTCACAGCTTTGTCATAAAAGACTAAATAAAATGCGGGCGTGCGTGCAGATCCTTTCCTGGCAGCTGTGATAAACAGAAAATATCTTGTAAATTAAACACAGCTCAGCTCGCAGGAACAAAAAGCTTGTCTAAACATGTTGTCCAATAAAGTGAAGCTTTAGTCTGGTGGGACTGATCATTCCGGCTCATGTTTTTCTTGGACATACACAGTCCAGCACTTTCTGAAGGCAGCGCAAATAAACATAGCTTATCAAAGAAAGAAATATCCCTCTCCATTCCACCTTCCTCTTTTTGTGTCTCAGACTCCTCTCCATTATTCATGTCTCTCCTCGCTGGTTTCCCTCCACCTCTGTCCACTTTCCTTCTGCTTTAAGTGACAACCATAATGAATGAATAGCCTTTCTATTGAGTGCCCTGCAGCTCTCACCTCTTTAGTCTATTGAGGGGCTGTCTGATTTTCTTTAGAATGTCAAATAAGTTGGATTGTGTTTTCAGGGGATTGCTTGTGGAAAGGAGAGGAAGGAATAAAACCCTACCATGCTGGGCTTTATGTTTCCAGGCAGGTGTGTGTTTGGTTCAAGGGGTTTCTTAGCTTTTCAGACATTGAACGTGAAGTCAGGACAAAGATGGGGAGACATGACGACATGCTGGAGTTGAATGTTGGGTAGATATCAGATGGAATGTGTCCTAGCTGATTTGAGGTCAGACAAAAGATGTGAAAGTGAGAACCAAAAGTGAAAAGCTTAAGCATTGTGTTTATGTTTCCCTTGATTTAGACTGGTAGAAACAACAATCCGGCACTTTACTGTCGGCTTTCATGTACCATGACATAACAGATTTGGAATGCTTCTCTGTTCTGTGCTGCGTTGCCTCTGCAGCGGTTTCTTAGCATTTGTCTATGAAAAGATTACTATCGATTTATAATACTATTATTGGCTCATCTGCAAACCACTTTGCAGCCTGCCCTCTGCTTCTTCCTTTCCTTGCCATATCTGACTAAATCTATGTCATCTTTGTAATCATTGATACATTTGTTATGCACTTCACCAGGCTCAAGCATTCCATATCTTTTATGCATGTAGGAGGCAGTGCTTTCCATAAGCGCAGGCTGGAGTCCAGCTGACTATTTAATAGTTCAAAACAATGTAGGCAAGGGAGAGAAACTAGCCTGTTTGCATCAGTCACACTCACCCAAAAAGACTCTATATGGATTTTTGTTTATGCAAGTCAAGGGGGCAGCTGTGGCTCAGGTGATAATCAAAAGATCAGTGGTTTGATTATCTGTGTCTCCACATGTAAAATTGTCTCAGGACAAGACACAGGCCGTTTCTCAATAGTGTTCTTGTGTACTTCTGAAACGTCATCACTTAAGGACTCTTCCAATTTAGAGAACACATCCAGACAATTCCCGGATGTGTTGCTCCGCCCATTTTATCAAGGATGCTTCTGAGTTGACTTGTGTGGACTTCAGACAGCTTGCTCTCCCAGAAAGCACAGCGGCACAAACGAAGATGGCGAGGAGAAAGCACATAACTGTAAATTCTGTTTGGAAATGTTACGTAAAGCATACCAACAGCAACTGCAAGCACAGCCCATTTTTTATCTTTTTTCTACAAATGTTTTTATTTTTGGCGGCAATCAAGTACGTTTCCATACCAAATGGATAATGAGCGCACTTGCGTCCTTCCGTCCACAGAAGTTTGTACTTCCGACAAGTCCATACTAGTAAGTACACAAGTACGTTCTAAGCGTACTAGGTATTGAGAAACGGTATTGCCATTTGATATACATTTTTCTCACTGTCAGTATCGTAATCATTTCTTTACCGAACAAAGTAAAAGTAACTCTTGAAGCCCTCAAGTTGAGGTTAATTGGTCAAACGCATGCACATATTTAGTACTGATCAAACTGAATGCAACCTTGGCAACTCATCCTGTTGAGTCCTGCAGGAATTGTTCATCATTCACACCTCTACCTCCTCTACCAGGTAGCACTTCTGACACCACTAAATCAAGCCAGATCTCTCCTCTCTGATACTGTTTTGAGTGGTGACAGTGCTCTGTATAGAGGTGATTCTGAGAGGTCTCTGGGGAGAGATTGATTCACCTCACAGTATGCTCTGCCTGTGGTTTCCAGAATGATAGATAGTCTTTTTATTTTCCACCCAACATTTGAAGAGACTTGTGGTCATATGGGGCTTATAAGCTTGGACTCAATGATATTTTTCCCAGAAATCCTTTCTTTTGGGAAAACTCATCTTCGCGTAGTATTTTTCATTTTTTCTTCCAAATACCTCAGGCATACATGGTGAATTCCTTCCTCAAACAAGAATAAATCCCGTAACTAAATACTAAACTCTTTCTCTGGCTTGTCTGATCTTTCAGTGTAATACTGTTCGAAACTGAGAAAATGACTACCTTTACTGAGCTTTCTTAAGTTCCACTGTGTTTTAAGAGAACTTAACTGTAAAATCAGCATTTTGTTTTAAAAAGAGTGAGCTCTACAGATGCTGGTAGGCCGATTTAACCCCAATACCTCTATAGCTTCTTATTTAGCACACACAGAGGAGTTAATGTCAGCATTTTCCCTCAACAGCATATCTGCTTCCTTGCACAAAAACATAAAATCAGAAACAAATCATAATTTCATGCTGTCGGATTTCTATATTGACACTGATAGGCTCTTCTGTACTTGGGTGGGGCAATGCGCTGTCTTTGAACCTCTCTGAATTAAGTTGTTTTAGTTCAGTTATGTACTCACAATCTCAGCTGCTGGTTTATAAGGTTTACAGTGTACCCTCCTAATTCCAAGTCAACAACGTAAAGCCAAAACATGCTGGAGAGTTTGTAGTTTATGGGAGCCTTTTCATAAAGCTTTGCCTCTATTCATTGTATCACTTCCCATAACATGGAAATTATTGCCCTTTCAGTGCCATGCAGAATGTTTCCTAACCTTTACATGAAAGATGAAAAGGAGGCAGGAGGCATCTGGATGAGTTTACAAGGGGAAATATAAGCACAGTCCTCCTCATATTGCCTTTTCAGACAAAACAAAACTAAGTGGCTCAATAACATATGTTAGCATCACGAGAAGCTCCCTTTATCTCACCTGGAATAACATCAAGATCTCTCAGTAGAAGATTGCATGTCATAGGCAGGTCTGGATTACTTAGCTTAGTTTGCTGCCAACAATTCATGATACTGTCACTTTAAGAGTTAAGTTTTTTCATTCTGCCCACTTTTTAAAGAAAAAAGTAAACTACTTAGTTGCAGTAGTTTGTAATATTGTTGCAGGGAAATGCTGTCAAGGACTGGGGGTGAGATAGGACCCAGATGCAGCTTCTTTTGATTAAAAAACAAGGTTTATTCTACAAAAAAACAAGACAGGGAGCAAAGGCAAAAACAAAGCGCGGCAGAGCTGGATTCAAAAATACTTAAACATGAAAACAAAACATGACTATGACTATGACTATGAAGACTATGAACAAGGCTATGAGGCAGGAAACCCAGACTTATCTTGGTGCAACGCATGGAAGGATAGTGAGTATTCTGCAGTGACTGAAGGTAAACCAGGAAGCTAAATACTGTGAGGGGAGTGATCAGTGACATGAGGTGCAGCTGAGAACAATTAACCAGGTGACTTGAGTGAACTGAACGTGACAGGGGAAAAACATGGCTAGAACATAACATAATTAAACAAACTGTGACATAACATAAACTGATCGGCAGACTGTGACAAATGCTTTCCCTTTGTTTTCAGAAAGAATTATTTCAATGCAGCACGTTCAGGTTTTTGAAAATCCTTGCTATCCATTCAGAATAAAAAGCTTTTGCCTTGAATAAGTCTTGAAATAGCACCTGGCTTTGCTAAACTTTGCCGTCAGCAGGGAAACTAAAAAGCTCTTTGATTCTGTTATAATCTTTATGCAAAGAGTGTCCCTCTTGTGATTAATAGTGTGCATTTTCACCCTTTTTATGGAGTCCATTAATAACCATGTTTACAGGCTCCTGATTGCGTTGCCTGAGCATGTCCCTCTCTGTGGAGCAATCTATCTGTGCCATGTTGAAGAAGTTCATAAATAGGAAAAGTTAACAAAATCCCTTTTAGTGATCATGGTGTCTTCATTAACACACCGTAAATGATTGATGGTGACTAGAGGAGGTAGTGCACCAGTAGAGGAGTACAGTTGGTCTCGTAGCCCCACTCATGGTATAACATGAGCGCTAAGTCAGCATAAATACATCTTAAGGCTCTCTGATTTACTTTTCTGTGTTTCATAAATGATGATATTGCTAATTAATAATTTATAGCTCTTGCTTGGTGAAGCTGCCTGCAGCATGAGAAGAGGCAGAAATTATAGTGGTTTAATAATGGCGTTCAAGGGACACTTGTTGTCTTCTTGAAAAACCCCAGGGTCAGATAACAGCTTTGTTAAGTGTGGACAGGTATGAGGGTGGGGACAAAGACTGTTGCTAAAGGGCAAATATATTATGATACATCACATAATCATGATCTGAACAGTGTAACAATGTGTTCTCTTCCTGCTCCTTCAGGGTTCATCTATACTGGTGACGTCGTCCACCGGATGCTCACAGCTACCCAGTACATCGCTCCTCTGATGGCCAACTTTGACCCCAGTGTCTCCAGAAACTCCACTGTTATCTACTTTGACAACGGTAATGCCACTGATATCTAATTTCTGCAGAGATGTGTAGCAGCTGTGTCCTTTTCTTGCACAGCTGTATGAGTCTCCTCCTGTGAACTTTGAGATACAAAGATGATACCAAAGCGAAATCGATAGTCAACACTCTGATCACTTGTATGTTTCACCTTTATCATTTTATTTCAAGGCAGTTAACTGTAAAGCTACTGAAGCAAAGTCACAGAAATGGGAGCTCAAAATGCAATTGGAGCCTAATCCAGTTGCCTCTGCACGAGAGGCAGGGTGCACCCTGGACCTCTCTCCTATGACCAACTTAGAATCACCAGTTAACCTAACAAAGGCCTCAGCTGTTCTTGTCCTGAAATAGCTTTGGATGTTTTATAGAAATATTGTGTTTTCAAATAATTGGTTCCATGTATTTATTTGAAGATACGGTTGCTCTTTTCATCAATCGTTCTGACCAACATAAATCATTCCAACATAGAATAGAGCAGTTCGAACACATTCTTTATTATAACTTGATGTATTAGATTATTGTAAGAAATACCCATCTTCTGTTTTAGAAAAGTTTAATAAACTATATACATTTAAAAGACTTTCACACAAAATTGTGGCTAACAAAACATATGCCATCTTTAGTCCTGTTCAAAATATAATTTCTTTATCAACGAAGGCCTTTTCATGACAAACTCAGTGACCTCCTTAAAGCCTGTAAACTCCACTTACTCACTTTAAACTAAACCACTCATCTGTAGCTGTCCTTCCCCATCTGCTCTGGGTCCTATCCATCATGTCTGTCGTCGCTGTCTCACTCTCTGCAGCAGCCCGACTGTGTGACCCACAGTGGAGCTCATCAGACTTTAACCAACTGACAGCCGATCAATTCTGAGTCTGCCTGCTCCTCAACGGACTGACCTATCAGTCAGCGTCCTGCCAATACGGCACAAAAGCTGCGCAGTCTTTAAAGTGAAAAAACAAGTTTGATGAGGCGGAGACGTGTCGTTCGTTCCTCACAAACAAGATGTTCAGTTTCACAAAAGCTTTCACATGTTTGGTTTTTTTTTTTAGATTTTTTTTAATAACATTTTCTAAATAGAGTTAAATAATAAAAAAATAGAGCTCTACAAGTTCAAGACCTGCAGCTGTTGGTCAAAATGTATGTCATTAAGAAAAGAGCAATCCTAAAAACTCCTATTTGCTTCTCATCAGAGAGGGTGATCAAACATACTCAAATCTGGCTGAAATCAGGCTGATGAAATACAGATTTTTTGCTAGCTTTTTTGGAGCTGCTTTGGATTTAATGTAACTGGCATCATGAATGCTGGCTCACAGTCAGAGCCGACTGATATCTGATAGCTGTGGACCAGGCAGCTATCAAATTTAAAAAGAGCAAGTGTTCACACCACTGAAAATGTGTAATTGCATTCATCTCGTCTGAATCAAATGTAACAGCATCGCTTTCATTTGACGTTTTTCCATCAACATAATTACAGGCAGATCGAGCACTAAGTACGCGCCATTCATCTGATCCCTGAGCAGGTTGAGAGGGCAATCATATGTAGATGGTGATTTCACTGTGAGTGACATCCTCCTAAGACGATAAAACTTTTACTCCTTGTAATTAACTCGAGCAGTATTTACTTAGAAAACCTTAAACAGTGGATTACATCATGTACACGACTAAAATCAATCCTTTTTAATGCAGTTTCTCTCACAGATTTTAAAGATGAAATATTTTTTAACATAGTAATGTGATTACAGGTTGTCTCTGTCTTTTCAAACAATCTGTGGCACATGTGTGCTTGATTTAGGAAGGTCAATGTTATAAAAAATGCCTATGCTTTGTTACCATTGAGCACAAAAATACAAAAAAAAGTTGTATTTTTTGGGGCTGGTGCGATCGGCCTGTATTTGTTTTGTTTATTTCAAGTTCATCCTGCATGTAAAGCTAGAAAGTCAAAATAGTAACAAGGCCAGTGTGTACTCCCTTCACACCCCTTCACCCACTCTGTATTTTTAGCCAGGAAGTCCCAGATAACATGGCAGCTTTCCCTCTTGAACTCAATGCATTTTAAGTAGACTAGTTTAGCTTTTGCTGACTGAGTGTTTGTGTGGCATAAGTTAAGAGTGATGCAGCGCTCTGACCACTGATATTCACTGCCTTTTTCTTCGCCTTTCCCCCTTATTGAAGCTTTAACACTGCAGTCGTGAAATTGTGTAAATATTAGACCCTTAGAGATAAATTTTCTCTGTCCAGACCTAGAGTACCTCAATACACAACATGTAATTTATTGTTGTGGTTCCTGTACTACTAGTGGCCCCTGCTGTCCAAGCTGTCAGCAGGGAAGCTAAATCTCATCTTTGCTTTGGATGGAAGCTCTCTGGCTGCGTGACGGAAAAATTGATTGGCTGTGTTAACAAACCTTTATTGCCCTGGCGACCAACCAAATGACTGACTCTGAGGCTGGGGGGACTCTCACATCAATAGGTTCTTCAAAGTCCACAGTAAATCAAAGCTGTGTTAAAGGTAATGCGAGGGTCGCTTTCTATCGAGCAGAGCTGAAGGCCTCGTGAGTGATTTATTCCTTGATTTATTTATTTCTACACTCGCCATTCAGTCTGCCGTCAGTAGATTTTACACCATGAGTAGTGCAACCGTCCGGATGTAGAAACAGTTCAGACTGGAACCACACACTTCTTTGATGCTGAAGGAATCAATTAATTTGTCCTTGAAATTACATAAAGATATGTTAGAAAATCAGCCGCAAATTCTCACAATGTAGCCGCTGGAAATAATCAATGTTAGAAAAGCTGACAAGTATTTTTTCTGTAGATCCAGTGTGAATGAAAACGTTATATTTTCAGCTTTAGTCTTTCATCTACAGTCGAATCTGTCAGTTTCAAACCTCTGAAACATCTGCTGCTATTGGGGAAAAAATATGTAAATCTATATCTTGATGTTCCTGTGTTGATTTGTGCACAACAGCAACATATTTCACTTTGCGTGATTCGCACATTGTAAAAATTCCAGGAGCAGAATGAACAACTGAACATTTTATGGTGACAGAAAGTTTCTGTTAACTCTGCTACACCATGAAGGTGACTCCTCTCAGCCAGTGTGGTGGTAAACATCTAATTCCTGCAGTATCCACAAAAAAATTAATAAATTGTCCAGTTACTCTCGGCTTTGTCATTCGACACAATCTTTGATAGCACAAAAAACTCTCACAGAGGTGAAATTTGCCCCGGCTACATAATCCATCACAGTAAGAGCTACGCTTTGATTTGGCTTTGTCCACAGTTTTTTTTTCATTGCCGTTTCATTCTTCTCCAGTGAAGTGTTTTTATATCAGCGCTCACACTGAATCAGTGTCAGTCACCTCACACCCACTTGAGAAAATAAAGTCTTTGCCTGGAAATAATCCCTCAAAAACAGATCTCTTTTACACTCTTGTCCTCTTTGTCTCTGCCCAGTCAGCAGCTCATTTCACTGTAAAGAAGTCAATCTGTCCTTGTTACTGGAGTCTTTTTTAGTGAATCGAAATGGGTTTTCATTGTGGTTCTTTTTTTCTGTAGGCACAGCTCTGGTGGTGCAGTGGGACCACGTCCACCTACAGGACAACTACAACCTGGGCAGCTTCACCTTCCAGGCCACGCTGCTCAACACAGGCAGAATCGTCTTTGCATACAAAGAGGTGGAGACAAATCTACAACTGTTTTTATGTTTAATTTTTCTGTTCTCTATGAAGAAATCTCTTCAAACCCTCGTCTTCCTCCCACGTGACCTTTTATTTCCTACTACGTGTCCTTTTGGTCTTTCTGACACTGTTTATTAATTTTCTGCACTGACTTCCTGTTGCTCAAATAACTGTTTTAAAAACCTGCCATTGATTTATAAAGTAATGAGTGGTTTTAGTTACTGCTTCCAGAGTCAGGACTAAACATGAAACAGGCAGCGCTCAGCTTTTATGCACTACACATCTGGAAGAAACCCCCACACTCCAGGAATCCTTTATAAGTACAATACAATGGCAGCTGATTACATTTTGATTTAGAATAGTTTATTCATATCTCAGACTATACTTTTAGAGTTCTTACAGTAACTGTATCTAATCTTATCTGTATCTAACTAACTTTTTTTTCTTCTTATGAAGTTTTATGAAACACTTTGTGTCACTTTATAGAACTGAGAGGTAGAGGAAAAACTTACCATGAAGCTCAACTCTCTGCAAAAAAATTCCCACATGACAAAAGTATTACAATATGACCCTTAGGGAATCTCAATCGCCAATGTTTCAGGTCCCATTTAATTTAAAATGGAGACACTTCAAATATCACTGCACATATAGTTTAAGTTAAACTGTGACTCAGCTCACACTTCCCCCGAATCACAGCTCACACAATCTGTTTCCCTGCTGTTTCTAACTCTTAACAATTTCTGAAACATCTTAGTGATTTCTAACATTTAGCACTGATGGTCTTTTAGATAAAGCGAAAAGAAGCTCCATGTTCACATGTCTTTTTGTTAATAGCCCAGACAGCAAGCCATTCATTTTTTGGCAGATTCTTGAGAAAATGTCAACAGTATCTGTAAATTTCCAAATTTCAAAACTATATTGAAGGACAATGTAATTTAACAAGAAAGTTGGTCAAGAAACATATTAATCAACTCCTTTAGGAGTGTGAATGTGCATTAAGTAAGGATTGATGATAATTGCAGTGGTTATAGCATCGGGGCTGCTTCTCTTATGAATGAGAGCTCTTATGTAATTTGTTATTTTCACGCATTAGAAAAGCTTATCTGAAAGCTGCCGGGATGTTTAATAGAACTGCCATTGCTTGTTTAAGAAGAATAGCCTGACCAATAGACAGAATCCAAGTTCTTATATAACCTCAGTGATTGCATGATTTGCTCAGTGCAGCTTCTAGCGTTTTTCAAACTCATCCTTATGCTACACATTGCTTTGACATGTTTAATTCTTTTCTTATCACGGTGTGAAATCTAAATACCAGATTGTGTCTGTATCTGACATGCTCATACTTTGCTCCACAGAACAACATGCATATTCAAGTTGCAGATTCCTTAGAGAGCCTGTCAGCACTGTCACACTGGTGTGACCTGTCAGTATTTAGCAGTGTGTCCCCAGGACCCATAATAATACAGATGATTGATTTTCACTTTTTTTCTATTTCAGATCCCCGTTGAGGTGTCACAGATCAGCTCCGTCAATCATCCGGTTAAGGTGGGCTTGTCTGATGCCTTTGTGGTGGTCCACAAGATTCAGCAAATACCCAGTGAGTGTCAGACACACATTTCTGGTTTAAATTTGCAAACCTACACAGTCTAAGCCTAATCTCTTTCACTTTAACTCCGACTTCACCTCCTCTACACTTTCCAACCTCACTCAGAGGGCAGCGGGAACGACTTCAGATCTGCCTCCTCCATTTGTTTTTGATTTACTGTGATTAATGCCCATTAAATTTGAAACAAATGCAAGCAAAGGGGGAAAACACTTGAAAACAAATTTTGCCTCTCCGTAACTCTCTTGGCCTGTGAGTCAAAATCTCCTACAATAATTAGTTGTCAAGGGGGATTTATTCAGCAATTTAGTCTGTGTTTTCATTGCACGTGTAAAACTTGAAGAGAAGTTATTCATCCAAGTTGATACCTTAGAAAATTGTACTTTCTTCACTTGGCATCATTATGTTCTAAGCAAAATGTAGAAAGACGTATCATTTAGCAAGTTTATTTACAGTTAAACCAAACCAACATGTTGGAATAAGCGTTTGGTACAGACGTTTCTGGCTTGTTTTTTTTTCTTATATCGCCATAAAGCTGTCGTCGGTATAGAGATTTGAACATAAGACCTTCTCGCTGTCCTCTTAGACTTAATAAACTAAGCTGTGTTTGATCCCGCTGACACAACATGATGAAACTGGTGCAGCTGCAGTTGCAAAGTGATGCAATCTTGACTAGAGACAAATCGAGACTGAGATGTTGCGTTGGACTTGAAAAACATCTTGGCAATACCCTTTTCTGCTCAGAAACGTGATCTGTAGAGATTGCTGCTCTGACCCTGACTCTCAAGAAACTAGAATACTATAGTTGCCTCAATCTGTTTTTAGTAAAATGTGAACAGCTAAAACAGAAACTATTTTCTCTCAAACAGCTAAAATAATACCTGCCTTGTTCTAATTTTATGTCACAATGAAAGTGAAAAGGCATTGTGATCACAAGGTAAATATTTGCGGGGGGGGAGATGCTGTTTTTTTAGATAAACAGCATTTCTATCAAAGGACTGGCTAAAGCAAAATGTTCCTGGCAAAATTTACTAGTTTGCTAATTGGTTGATTAAATAACCAATTAAATAATAAATAATAACATGTTCTTTGTCTGAATTCATGTGAATTCCTCGACTTGGTTACATGTAATCACGACATGTTACGAGGAAACCTCACTCTCGGGCTGGCTTTATAAAATAACATCACCCAAAAACATGCATGTTAGGATAATTGGTGACTCTAAATTGACTCTAGGAGTGCGTGTGAATGTGGATGGTTGTTTGTCTGGTTTTTCTCTGTGCGGCCCTGTGCAACCTGTCCAGGGTGTACCCTGCCTCTTGCCCCATGACAGCTGGAATAGGCTCCAGCCTCCCCGTGAACCTGAGTTGGATTAAGAGGATATAGAAAATGAATAGGTGGATGTTGCATCGTCAAAGCTCTGACAGATAACGTTGGCTGCTTTTTATTAGGTCTCCAGACATAAGAAGTAAGAATAAAGAGAAAACTACTACAAGACAGAAGTGCTAATCTTAGCCTAAACTCTGTGAATGTTCTAGTAGTTATCCAGACTTGATGTTTGTTCAATTAAAAAAAGAATCAAATAGAAATTGCACACCGGTTTAACATACCTTTCCAGGCTGTGATTGGTCGAGTATTTGTGGTCACTTTTCAGTTGTCAGTTGGTGTACATTTTGCCACAGATGTTTATGGTTGTTATTATTATAATACTTTACTCCTTTATAGTTAGTGGAAGCAGTTGAGAGGTAGTACCTCGACATCTACGCTCGTTTTCTTCTTTTCCCAAAATTTAGACAAATTTTCCCCAAAAAGGTATCAAGTCTACTCTAATTTGGTTTGCAATGCTTGTGCAGTCAGTGCCCCTGCAGTGGCCTCACACCTAAGGGAGAATGTCTACTAAGAGCCTCCTGCATACCCTTTTTAAGGTTGACGTTTATGCCATTTGGATTCAAGAAATGATTTGCTGCTGTTTTTAACAAGGTTAGTCAAGTGGAGCGACAGTCTAGCTCCATAACACCAGCCAATGCACATGGGCATGTTAAGAAAGCAGATGCAGTTTGGTAATTTTTCAGAGAAGGAGGACGGCATACAGATCATCCCCCTGACATTAAATTTGAATTTAACAAACCAAATCAAACTCTTTCATTATATGAAACAATCAAATGTGCTACAAGCAGCCGTTGTGTGAGTTGTGCCCAGTCAAGCCTCAATTTACCCCAGGTTTCATTTAAAGCTCATCATCTTGATAAAAAAGAGCATTTTGACAGGCTCTAATTATTGGTCTTTTGCATACATTAAGCCATAAACCTGAGAGGGGAAAACACAGGCAGAAAAATCATGACTTCTGCAGGCTACACAACGAAGAACTCCAATAAGTATTTCTGCTGCCAGTTACTTCATAGCAACCATGGCAACCAGAAGACGTTGTTTATGTTGCTGTGGCTTTGCTTCATTCTAAAAGCTCAAATAAAAGGTTTTATACAACCTCCAGGCAGATCACACCCCAGCTCAGCCTATAAAGACAGAGATTAGTTAGAAGATTTGTGGGTGTCCTGTGGCCAGGTTGTTTAATTAATCATATGAAGATCCAGCTTTAATATACTTCACTCATGCCTGATGGTACTTTATCGATCACAATGATTTAGTTTTTAATTGAATTAAAGACCACCTCCACTCTTTTTACGTTTTCTCTTGTGTCCCTGGATGACGATCAAAGCAGGAAGATGCCAAAGCTGGAGCTGTAAATTCTATAGAGTAATTAACGCTCAGTTTAATTATTTAGATTAGTCTCACCGAAAATGCGCATTAACAATAAGAAGCATTATGGTTAACTGCAGATAGAGTGTAATGTCATTAATGAAACAAAGTTGAGTGTGTTTGATTAGAGTGCTACATTTAGTTCTAAGTTTTTTTTAACTGTTTCATCACTTTGCCATTCAGTATGATCAAATTAACAAACAGCAGCAGCCATCTATTTAATTTTAGTTAAGAGCATGTGCATGCATCATATATTTGCACAGTATTTTCAAATTTAATAGGGATACACTTGATTATGCTTGGTTACACATGATTTTTTAAGATTGATATCATTGAACTTTACGTATGCTATTGATGAAACATATATTTGCTGTTAAAGTATCTAAAAACTTACGAGGCAGCGTTAATGTTGCGACTGGGAACAGGATATAATTGATCTGATTTGTAGCTCAACCCCAAGGCTGCACAGTCTGCCCACACATCAGTAGCCTCAGGCTGGGGAACTGACCTTCCTCTGGCCCCCACCGTGTCATTAGGCACCTGATAATCCCTTTGCTTGAAGCAAGAGGAAGTCAGACACCAGGGGAGGAGAAGAGGTAAAGGAAGGGTGGTCTTATTGTCAGGTGGAACTGGGTTGGCTCACATTTGCTGCTTTGATCAGTCGTCTTGTGTGTAATCAAACCAAGCAGGTCTGCAGGGAAGCAATGTCCTATCGCATAAGAAGAATTCTGAAGCCAATGCAGTCAACAATGAGTAAAAATCAATCAAGCAAGTGAAAAAAGGGACTAAAAATAAAAGTTTCAGGGGATTAAAGGGTTTCCCAAGTTTACGTATAGTATGAATCAAAAGTGAATTAACCTTTATACAGCGGTAACTGGAGGAAACGTGGGTAAAATGTGAAGAGTTCTGCCATATAAAACATCAAGGTTCCTTATATTTATTAACTCATTTGGTCTAGTTTCTACTTTTACTTTTCAAGGCCCAACCAGTGTTTATCTCTTTAGAAATATTGCAATGAGCTGTATAGTTGTGTTAATTTTAGTTGTGCAAATGTGCTGTGATTATAATTATGAAAATGTGGGGACTTTGAGAAGCATTAAAGGAACAGTAGGAATTTGAGTACTGGGGTTCCTATTCACATCTTCAGCTTTAAGTCCTCACAAATGATGCACTGATAACATCATAGCATGGAAGTCTACATAAGATAGAGCAGCATAGTGTTGAAATAGTGTTTCAGTTTTATAGCTTTTATAGAGTAATATAGCTTCTCTGCAGCAAAGGTTCTTCATGTGCCCTTTGTTGGGCAAGCTGGCAGGACTGTGAGTTACTATGGTAACAGTGATGCTAGTACTCTTTTTGCAGATGTAGACTTCAAAGATGACCTTGTGAGCAATTGCAATAGCAACCTTCAGGTTTAACTAGAGAGTGTTATTAAAAGATGGACGTGCTGAAAATGAAGCCAATGTGGAAGTGCCCTGAAGTGCAAAAACACCGACAGCTTCACGGTGCTGGCTTCAAAACATCCTCTCCAGTTGTGCAATAGATGTGTTTGAGATGGCAACATATCCGAAGCCTATTATTTTCTGCAGGGAAGTGTCATTGTAGCAGGACACGAGCACAGACTATACTCTAACCCCTATGTTTACATTTCAACCCCTAAACATGTATTTTGTAACATCTGAACATTTCTACTGTTACTAAATTCAACCCTAATCATGTTTTCTAAAGTCCTTACCCTTTTTGTGTAACAATTGACAAACTTAAGCCTTCCTCCACCCCTCCTACCTCCTCATGTGTTTGCGGCCAAATCAACTGTGTCAAAGGTCTACATCATTATGTTGTGAGATGTCCAGTGTCATCATTATGTAGAGATATTGCAAGACATTCAAAAATCTATAAAAATGTTCAAAAAATGTGATGAAACACTTAAACCAACACTTGACCAAATAACAGTAAGATTGTATGCTAAATACAAAGCTACCATTAGCCTAGCTTGCCAGATATGCACCACATAACTCCTGTAAAACCCCAACTTGTTTATGTACTTTTTTTTGCACCAAATGAAATGTTAGCATGTTTCCAGTACTTATGCTACGCTAAGCTAACGGCCTGGTAACTGTACATATTTGCAGCCATTTTAATCTCACTAATCAAATAAGTTTATTTCCTGATATGTCAAACAATTTCTTTAAACCGAAACAGTTTTCACTCGTAGGAACTATTACATCATGGCTGAGACTTTGTTTTCATTACAGTCATGACCATCTTTATTGAATTCAAATCTTGCAGCTCATCAGTCAAGCAAATGTAAGTGCAGCAATGAGCACTGTTACTATTGATGTTTCAGTCAATGTCTGTGATTTATTCTGCAGATTATTAGTTTATTTCCTGGAACACCTGCACAGAAAATTCCATTAATATCCACTTAGGGTTTGAAATGATTACTACAATATTATCTGATCTTTTAAGACATAATGCACTGGATGAAGCTCATCTGGATCTTTTTTCCCTGTATCCTGGTGAGGATACATCACCAGTAAAAGAAACCAACCCATTCCACTCTAGTTAGGATGCAATAAGAGTCAGTGATGTATCTAATCATTCGCTATTCATCTTACCCCGCCTAATGACTTACTGTTACAGATAACTGGGAGGGCAGCCTTTCAACAGGGTCAGATTGATATCAGGTCCCTGGGGAAATTGCTTCCGCCCAATGCCAAGTCGTGGCCTGACATTTTGGGCACAAAGAAAGCAGAGAAGTGCTGTGTCAGCATCCCATATGACCTGATTCTGCCTCCTGCTCTCTTTCCTCTTTCTTCCCTCTTTCTTCAGGGACCACTTGTCCCAGTTTTTATCTCAGTGTGTAAGACATGCAGTGTTGTCTTCACGCTCTTACTCTGTCTTCTTCTTCCAAATTATAGATGTGAGGCGCAGGACGATCTATGAGTACCACCGAGTGGAGCTGACAAAGATAAGGATCACCAATTCGACAGCTCTTGAAATGACACCTTTACCCAGTAAGAGAATTTATTGTACCCTCTTTTGACTCAGTCAGTCGAAGCCTCTGAATGAAATTATTATCAACTGGCACCTAGAGGATTTCTGTGACTCATAGGCTATTGATTGCCTGGATGTTCTGACCTGTTTTGATCTCTGTCATCTGTAGCGTGTCTCCAGTTCACCAGCTGCGCTGCCTGCATCTCCTCACAGATCAACTTCAACTGCAGCTGGTGCCATCGGCTCAACAGGTTGGACTTCTTTGACTTTCTTTTACCCACCCCTCACCATCTTCCCATATTTATTTGTACTGTGGTGCACATATACTGTGCACACACTTTCTGCAAATGTCATTATATCCTTTATGTGATATTTTATATTTTACTGATTATGTGAATTTCAATTGAATAATTAAACTAAATGAACTGATGCAAGATATTGATTAAAATCTTTTTGCTTTGCGATTAGACGACAATGGATCCTGGTGTTGCAGTCAGATGAACAAAAAAAGGGAATAGGGCTAGGGCTAGGGCTAGGGCTAGGGCTAGGGTTAGGGTTAACCCTAACCCAACCCTAACCCTAACCCTAACCCTAAGACCCCTCAGAGTCTAGATTGTGGCAGTGGATAAGCAGAGTTAGGAGGGGGACAGAGACTTCTGTTAAGGCTCCTCCCCAGGCATTAGGAAGAGGTGGAGATGGCTGGATGGATAATGAATGGAAAATTTCAAAAGAAAGGTAGTGGACTGATTGGCTCGTATAGCAGCATGCAAGGAGACCATAGGACCAGAGTTGTGACTATGATTGAGTTGTGACCAGAACTGATAATGAGGTGAGTTTGAAAAAAACGTTAGAGATGATGTGTGGTAGGATGAAAAGCCCAAACATCAGGGAATGTGGATTTCAGGAACACCTCTGACAACTGTTGGCAGTAAACATAGTTCTTTATTGCATTCACACATTCTTTTTGCAAATGACGGACACTCGGCTCTCCAGGCTAAAGAGGAAAGGGGCCATCTGGCACACAGTTCAAAGATGGCATCTGTGGGGGTGTATGAGTTCACATGGCATGGGGAAACTTGAGCATCTTTGAAAGCATAATTGATTTATGAATGATATAGATGGAATTTGAGAAACATATGCTGCCATCAGATAGCATCTTTTTCAGGAAAAGGGCTTGCTTAATTCAGCAAGACAATACAATACCACATTCTGCCACATCCGTCAGCCAATTAAAATATTTGAACTATAAAAGAAAAAATACAACAACAGGGCCCCGAGCATTTGGACTGTAGCTCTAAGTCTTATTATAAGCTTTTAATAAGTCTTTATTTACATTTTGCTTCGTAGAAAAACATACTAATGTTGATAACATGTTGATAAAAACCTAACTATCTGGTCAAGCAGTGCCATAATTATCAGAAATGTGTTTTATGCCAGAACAAAGTTTCCATCAACTCAGGGAAACAAACGGTCGCATTTAGACAAGACGGGAGCTTGGACTTTCTCTCAACTCACACCGGCTCCGTAAGCCTCTGCTCTTATCCCCACTCGTCTCCCTGCTCTTCAAACAAAAGTAAATATTTGAGCTGCTAAAGAAGTGTGGGTGTTCCTCCCCAGAATTTCCTGACAGCTGAAATGTGAGCAGCGGTGGATTTTGTTTTGTTTTGCCTAATAGGAGAGTCTGAGTTAAAAACACAAGAGGGGATTAATTAATTGTACAGAGCAACAAGAGCTTAATCATCCATGTGAGTTAAGAAAGTTGAATGTCAGCAGATGTTTACTGTCTTCTTGGAGGTTGTTGTTAGGCTGTATACAGTCTGGTCCCTGGAGCCACTATCACTTCCCTTTGGTTGTCTCTGGATTTTGAACTCCGTATGCATCAAATATTAATCTGCCACTCTTTCATTTTTGAGTCATCACTTATTATGAGTAATGTGTTTGACTTGAGAAATGTGCAACACTTGTGCTCTGTCTGCTTCAATATGTTATCAGGGCCCTACAAGGGGTTTTTGGATTTGACTTTCCTTCAGCTGTGCATCTTAAATCTTCTTGCCTTTGACAGAGACAAACTAATTTACAGCTCAGAAACATGAAAAAGTGTTTTTTTTTTGCTCAGCAATTTATGGATTCTGTGAAGAGACTCTGTACGCCTGTAGCAGTGGTCTCATTAAGCAGCATTTTAATTAGCTTTCTGACTGTGTTAATGTCTGACTGTTCAGTCTCCCTGCCCTTTGTATCCTTGAGCCACTTGCTTTTGAAAAAGGCAAACCTGCTTTTGGTATGCACTAATTAAAAACTGTGGCGGCGTCTCTGGCTGCAGGGTTAATGAAAGGCGCTGGTATTTTAAGAGAACAACCTTAATGAACTTCTCTCACTGTGAAGTGCTGGGAAGGTAAGAGCTCTGCGCCTTTTTCATGCAAAGTTACAAGTTGAATCAGTTTGCTCTGGCTGATGTGAGCAGCCGCCGGTGAAGCAGGTTAATAAAGCATGACAGGCACTGCAGTGGACCATAGGTGTCACAGCATCTGAATGTTGATGTGTTTGCAGGAAGCACAGGGATTTGTTTACCCAAAAAACACAGTTTGTGTGCCTCACAAATGGCTGATGAGGAGACAAATAGGGAATTTTAATATGTCTTAGTCTCAGAGCAAAATGTTGTCACAAGGATTTTATGTTAAGAGACAGCAAACAGGTTCACCAGCCTTACAGCTTTTACATTTTCTGAGGAATATGTCATCCAGTGTGGCTGAGAAAGCTCAAAACACTGCAACCATAGAAAACTTGTGCAAAATGAAGCACTGCACTACAGATTAAGATAATACTCGTCAATTTGGAAACGTGTGCGTTGCACAAACTTGCAAAGATACGGTCGAGCTGCAAAACCTCACAACAAAAGGCTGAAAATATGAAACGTGCAGCACGTGGCTTAGACAAAAATAGAAGTGTTTCCAGGAAAACACACAAAAAAGGACAAATCTGGCAATGCCACGAAAAGGGAACTTATTTTACATGAAAGACTGCTGTTGAATTACTGTGTAGCTCACGCACACCTTTCAACTGATAATTAAGGTTGATAGGCTGATTATAATCAAAAGTCAGACATTAGGCTTTAAAATTCTGTAATGATATTCTAACCATGTGACTGAAGATGCTAAAACCAACTGAAAAGCATTTATTTTAGCTTATTTTCTCACAAAATAACACATTTGATCCATTAGGTTTTGTGTAGCCAGCGTTACGGCACTCTGATTCCACAAGCAGCAACAGCCTTGCAGTCTTTGGTTGATTGCATGAATTACTGTGAGCTAATTGTGTTAACTGGCTGCACCTGTGCAAATGTGGCTATAAAAGCCTGCCTGGGCAGCCACCACTCTTGCTACTCTGCTTGTATGGTTGAGGTTTTTAAATTTGGTTAAGAAGTGGTATTTTTTTTGTTCTGCTTGCATTTTTTGCATTTGTCCCTTTATTGATTTTAAATGTTTAAAACAGAACAAATGACAGCACAGAGAGACGGTATAGATCAAGCAGAATGACAGCTGACCTTAAGTGAGGTGCAAAAGGTTGAAAAGGAAATCAAAATGAGACTAAATAAATGTTGAGAGTTTAATCATGGTCAGTTTTTAAGGTTTGTTGGCAGTCAAGCCACACTTGACCAGGCTGAGTCACTGATGAGAGATATGTAAAAGATTCCATTTTCAAAACTGTAGAATTCAAAATCCGTTTGAAAAACCTAAACAATGGAGGTTTCTGCTGGTTCAGAATCAACTTCATGTAGCAGCCTACAAGCCATAAATAACTCCAGCAACTCTTCTGTTGTCATCCTGTCTGCTGTTGGCAGCATATTATCAAAAATGATGAAAATGCTTTCTCATTTTACATGACATTCATCTGTTTTCCATTAAGCTGCAGTGCATTGAGCTCTCTCAGCCAGCTAAAATGTGCCCCTCTTATTGTCAAAGAAAAAACAGCTCACCCTTCTACCAAACAGTTGATACTAAGAGGAGCTTTTTAGACAAATGGCACCCTGTGATGAATTTGCTCCAACTTCTGTGTAACAGTTACATGAGTAATCAGATTGAGTGTGTTCTATATTATGTGAAACACACAATATTACTACAGTATTTGTCCTTGGCTTTAGTCATGCGTTCAGTAAGTTGGTGGGTTTAATCGAAGTGGTAGACAGGCAGATGTAGACATTTAGATATCGGTAGCTTATCAGCTACAATCAATCCAGATGTTTGCTCCCGAAATGACAGCTGTCAGAATCACCTCTCTGCATGCTTTTATGACAAAACCGGAGCTTAGTTGATTTTAGTCCGCAGCAGGGAATCTTATTTTGAAAATGTCACTATTTTCTTGATGCCCTGTCCTTTATGCTACAGTAGATTCACACTGACATCCTCTCTCAGTGGATAGAAAAATTGTGTTGGAAATAATCTTGTTTCATTTTTGAATGCCTTAAAGCATGTCTGAATCACTTTACAAAATGAAGTGAGCTTTGTAACTTGAATGACGTACTTAAGGAGGATGAGACCTGCCATAAATAAAATCCTCATACGAATAAGACCTGGCCCTCTTTACAGAAATGAGTTTCAGTACATTCTAGATCATATCTGATTAAAGCCATTATTGCAAAGATGAGGATGGCCACAGTGATCTGACTTTTTGGTTTGTAATCTGTTTTTTTAAGCCTTGAGTTTGTCTTTTAGAGGATACCATTTTGGGTCAAATTTGAAATGGAAAGGATGGAAACCAACTCCAGTGGGTCATGGTTATGTTTATACACCTGTCAGTCAAAGCAGCCCCAACCCTAATGACTTTGAAAAGGAACAAAAACATTAGATGATTCATGACCTGGACTGCCATTCTATAATAACAATCCTCAAAGGTGTTACTGATACTGGCGTTAAATGATATATGAACTATGAGTTAATGTTTCTAACAAGCGTGGTGTCATCTTCCACTCAATGGTGTGGTGGTTAGCACAGTCACCTCACAGCGAGAGTCTCAGCTGGAGCCTTTCTATGTGGAGTTTGCATGTCCTCCCTGTGCATGCGTGTTTCTTACCTGGTACTCCGGCTTCCTCCTACCGTCCAAAAACATGCAAGGTTAATTGGTTCTTCTAAATTGACCACAGGAGTGTGAACCTGCCAGCCCGCCTGCAACCCTGAATTGGATGTTGTGGCTATAGAAAATGGATGGGTGTGGCCCCATCCTTTTCTGGTGCAGAGAATGACATCATGAGGTTGGTTGACTTAAAAAAAAAATTAAATGTACTGACAGATAATGTTGATGGGAGGACACCGAACAGTTATTCAGTTGATGGTTAAGTTGAATGAATTTGAATTTAAAATCCCCAAAATAAAAAGCAATCTATGTAGTAATGTCTGTATGTTTAAGAAACAGTTGCATTGAAAAGAAACTGCAAAGTTCCTACTATTCTATGAATATTTTTCCACTTAAAAAGACAAATGGGAATCGATTTGAGTCTCTTCATCAAAGAAGAAAACTTGATAGATTTTGGTGGTGTTGGCGCATCTCCAGCACATTTTAAAGTCTGTTAAATACTCTTAATGTGCCATAACTTCATCCTGCTCTGATATGTATGCATTAGAGAGAGCAGTTAACAGTGAAGCAAATTAGACATACAATTCCTCTGGCTGAAATACAAGCAGGAAGGAGTTTATCTGATTAAAAGTCTAAACGTTGTAACTATAACATCTGAGTTAATGCACTAGAGGCCTTTTCACCATACAAAGAATGACAGTATGTCTTCCATCAATAAGTGAGACTGAAATAACAACTAAAATAACTCGATCTAGCCATCTTGCTGTGACTGTTTTGAAAACCTGAGCAGAAACATTCTCCCTCACGGACTCATTTATATTCAAATGAGGCTTCACGGCCCTTTTCTAATTAACGACATTGAGGCTCATTGCGTTAGATGGCAACTGGCTGAGATGATGCTACTGAGAAGGAACAAAACACAAGTTCCCCTCAAGGATAAGTTAGACCAGACCTGCTTGGTTGCAATGTGCCTCACTCTACTTTCTTCTCTACTCTCTTGGGGGGGGCAGACAAGGAAAAGAAGGGGATTAAGCGGAGGAATCTGTCTCGCCTGATTGAGCAGATGGAGTGGGGGGTGGTGTTAAAGAAATGGGATGATTTGAGAGGTAGAAAGATGAAAATGGACTTCTTCACACTGAGCCATTACCACAACAATATGCTTACTAGACGATATGGGCCTGTTGGAGACTTTTCTGGACTCTCATGAACAATGTGTTCATGTGCTGTGAGTCTGTCTTTTTGTGTGGATATTCCTACACTTCAGAAGGCTTTTTACTCTCTCTTAATTTGACTTAGTTTGACAAAACACAGTGTGAGTGAGTTTGCTGCTTTGCATGCTCACTTTGCCTTCCAGACAGGAAACCGTGTGCCAAGACAAACAGAATAATGGCAAGTTATACGTTTGATCTGTTTACTGCAGAGAGGCTGACTAACCTCTGCCTCAATCTTAGACCGTGACCCACAGTTGACTCAGCAACACCGTTGTCCCAAGTCCACATGACCCCTTGAAATCTCCTCTCAAATGAACTTGAGTAAAACTACATGTTGTACAAAACCGCTCCTTCTTTAAGATCTTTAAATCTGAACCTCAGAGGGTGGCAGGGAGTGGGAGGTGCAGATGTTTGCTTCCCAGAATGATTCAGACTAGACAGGCCTGAAGTATTGAGTATTGCTCAACAAATTTGTTCAAGAGACACTGAGTTTTCTACATTTTCTTTAGAGAGACTGAGGAAATGAGTGGGGAAATGACAGAACCTAAATAAGAAACCGAATGAAAACGAGCATCAAAACAACACGGAACATAACAATTACCTAATGTTTGATCATCTTTGTTGCTTAGACCTCTGCCAGTACTTGGTCTTGGACTCAATTTATGTGAAACCACTATCTGTGAAATCCACCTCACTGACTGTCTGACCTTGCCAATAAATCCAGTTTTGGGGTTTTGCTCTGAGCAGTCCACGATCCTTGCATTTGAGTCTTTTCTCTCACAATTTCCAGAATCTGAGATAATCTCTGTTTGGTGAGATGTATAATAAAGGCCTTCTTGTTGTGAAACTATCTTTCGGAAACAGCGTCTTCAGTTTGAGTCTGAGAATGGAGATGAAGGATGCAAGTAATTCCCCTTCTCTCTCTTTTTCAATTGCATCTGACTCACTCTCTAAAGTAATAAGAAATAATTTTGTATTAATTACAAATGCGTGACGATTAAGGCAGTTTAATAAAATATATAAATTTACTAGCAAACGATAGAGACCATAAGTCAGGCCTCTGCTGTTAAACATCAATGTATTGGTGACATGACTGTAGAAACAAGCAATGTCTTTAATCAGTTGGCTGTTGAGCGAGTTTCATCCATTATGTCTCAATAACTGAACTGAGAAAAGTCACGTATTCATTTGAGGGACAGGACAACAATTTCGGTCATTTCAACTCCTTTGAGGGAAAGATGCTTGCTCACTCCATTCAAATGTGAAAAATTTGCTGCTTTTCCCGCTCATGAATTAAGAGTTAAACATATATGGTTTTACTGTTGGCCAGACAAACAAGATATTTAAGTAATCTGTGTAGATGATACAAATGATACTTAATAAATTAGCTTGCACTAAAAGCAGTATTTATTTAAGTCCTATCACCTGCTGTTGGATGGTCTGGTGTGACATTTTTTGTACTGATATTCATAATCCTGTAAAGATTACACTTTATGACTTTGGTGATCATCTGACTTTTCCTTTATCACCTCCATGAAGTTGTATTTTTGGTGTTCATCTCTTAGCAACAACTGAAGAACAAATTGCACTTTTTATTACCTCAGAAGTCACTAAAATGGCAGTAAGTGTGATTTGCTCTCTTGACTGACATTAGTTTCCTTTGCCCTCAGATGCTCCAGTGGCTTTGACCGCCATCGCCAGGACTGGGTAGATAACAACTGCCCGGATGAGGTGAGCATTCCTGAAAATGACTTTACCTTATCTTACCTAATCTTGCTTGCTAATGGTAAAATACTTATATGTATGTGTGTTTGCCCACATGCACTATTTCTTCTCTCAACACTTCACAAAGAAGCATGACATCATTTTTCTTCTTTCAGACCAAGGACAAGATGTGTGACATTGTCGACATTACGCACCCATATCCCTTTACCACCATCACTGCCAAAACAACATCAAGGAATAAAGAGTCCACTGCAGGCAGAAATACACCCTCCACCTCCCACCTTCCCACCAGCGTCCCCACCGAAGGTAAAGTAGTAAATAGACCTGGGTTAAAACTGTGTTGGTGCCCAGAGCTTTCCTTCAACTGGTGATGGATGCTCCGTGCGGGAAAGAAGTTAAATGAGTTGCATTCGCTGGAGGGCTTCCTTATTAGTATTTATGTGTTTCCTCTTTTATAACAAGACAGTTGTCTCGTTTGGAGGGTACATAAATATGCACCGTGGCGCTCTTAAGCTGAAAAAAATAATTCCAGTTGGCAGGCAGTGGCAGGAGGTGCAGCAGCTGTGTTTGTGCCATCTTTTAAACAAAGCAGACTGAATTAGGGCAAATCTCACTAGTTCAAAACAGATGCAACCTCAAAAAAATGTGATCAGCTTTAATTCTTTCTGAAGAATGGACTTTTCATTTTATTTCTTCCTTGTAATGTAACATTTCACAGGAAAAAGCTGACTTTTTATGTGACTTTGCGTCGTGCGGAAGTTTGCAACCGTGAAATCCAAAAATTTTTAATAATTTCACGCAAAATGTCTCACTGGCTTGATACATCAGCCTTGACCTCAAAAACACGACAGTTAAAACTTGTTTTACATGTTTTCTCATACAATATTTATGCTTGACTCTATTGATAGTTTTTCTTCATAAAAAAAAATCACCAAAAATCTCACACACTCTAATCCGGCCGATACATACATGGATTGTTTAATCTAATGACTCCTTTCTTCAAATTGTGTGCAAACAACAAAAATCAAGGTCGTGTTCTTATGCTTTTTACTGTAATGTATGCAGCACAAGATTCATTGGACCCCAGCAGGAGACCATCCCTAAACATGCTGCAGCAATATCTCAGAGTTATCGAATGCAAATCCTCTTTAAAAGAAAACAGCTGACACCACTCTTTTGCTGGTGAAAGGGAAACTGTCAAGGTGTCCTCCGAAGTTTATTTACTTCAGTTTCTGTATGTATAGAAATGTCAGAGTTGTAGTTTTTCTGTTAGTTTTCACTCGCCCTCCCATGGCCTTTTGATATATTTATTTAAGTGAAAACAGGCTGTTTATGTCAAATGGCTCCAGATGTGGTTGTCTTGAATCAAAATTGCTGGAAGGGCCCACTTACCCTTTGTTTTTTTTTTGTTTGTTTTTTTTCTGTGCTTTTTCACTTGTATAAGACAGATAGGCTATACAAAGACCTAATGAACCACATTTTTCAGACATCCACTGTTATCAGTGTGATGAGCAAATGAACATCTTTCCAGGTACGTGACACCCCCATGGTAAGGGGAGTTTACCCTAAAGAACAAGTCCTATTTTCAGCTGTGTATTTTTAGTGTATCTGAAAGGATTTGTGAATGTTGCTCTTGGGGGGAAAAAAAACTTTTTTCTTTGAGATGGCTTTTGAGATCATGTGCTTGTTTATGGCCTAATGTTGAATAATAACACTGGTATATTCTGCCTTCAACATCCTGTGTGTGGCTCCATCCACTGAAGCCCATTTAGCAAATCCAAAAAGAATCTATAGTTTTTAGCAAACATTAGACACTACAGCTTTAAACAACTGTCAAAAAGCGCTCTTAGTTTGGAGAATCAAAATATTTCCTTTGAGGCAAGCAAAGCTAAGAGCTACTCAGAGGGTGGCCATTAGATGTTCTGAAACAGCTCAAACTGAACTATGTTCAATAACACAGTATTAAACACAAACATAACATGAATGAGTATAAAAATATCTCTGATATCACTCAAACCTTATGAACGATTTGGTTTGATGGGGGAAAAGTTTGCTCTTGTCATGGCTCCTCTTTTGAGCAGCTTTTAGCTTCACCTCACCATTTACTTCTTATTTTCCAAACTGAGAGCTCTCTGCTGTTTACGAGTTATTAGTACTACACACTGCCCCCTTTTAAATGACAATAAAATGGCCCTGTAATTCAGCTTTGTAGCATTCAGGAATAATATACAATACTTCTGAAGTTGTTAATTTTTGTTTTTTACCAACAAACTTAACTTTTTTATTTTTGACATTACTAGATGGTAGCTAAAAGCAAAAGGAGATGGAATGAGGGCTCAGAAGTATTTTAAATATTGATGTGGCTCAGGACAATGTAAAGTTTTCTCTGCAGTAACTATTGACTCCTCCAAGATCAAGGCTTTGAACTTTTATGCCTTAGAAGTTAAAAATTAATGGTGATCAATAGTTGTTCCACACAAAATATTTACTGACAAGTTTAATTTTTTACAGTTATTGAGCTGTTGGTATTGGCTTTGTAACAACTGAGTCCTTTCTCGACAACTTGAGAAACTCTTGTGGTATGGAAGTATCTTTGCTGTAAGTCCATTTCTCTTTGATGCCATTTCTCCTCAGTTGTTGAGGGTTTATTTAAGGCTCCATTCAGTCAGATGTGTTATACACTACTTAATTGCCTTTGCTATCTGTCAGAGATTGACTTTTTCTGCATCGCGCCCCCATTAATCATCTTTGTGTGGCTAAGCTTTAATTGACAGGCCATCGCAGCTGGGGTGCTCGATGGGCTGCTGTGTGAAAACTGTCCAGCTGTGAGGGAAAACACAGCGAGGAGTGCTACAGTACAGATCAAAACAGGGTTTGACGAGAAGACTAACGGGGGACTAAAATGTGTGGTCTTTATGTGTGTGTGACGGTATCTGTGTGTATTCGACCGCAGGAGGTCATGAGGTTGTGCTGTGGTATTTGAATTTGTTATGGTTGAGTATTTGACATGTACAGCAGATCAGTTTCCCCGACGATCACCTGTCTCTTCAGCTGCAGGGGTCAGAGGTCAGGTTGGAGTGCAAATTGGGTGGCTCAGGCACATGCTGGAGACATGCAGCTTTATGAGAAAGTGAGCGAAAGGAAGAGAAGCAACAGGAGAGGAAAAATATGTGCGGGAGGAAGTATTTTTGTGTATGAAAGGTGGGAACATCTTGTCTTGATATTTTTGTCTTCATATAGTGGGACCATCTCAAAAGTGCACACCAAAGAGCCAAGTTCATATAAACTTCTTCAAATTCAACTTAATGTGGTCTTTAAAACGCTTAAAATAACCTTTATTTTCTGTATAATTTTTATTTTCTGTATAATTTAAGAAATTCTGGCTAAAATAAATGAATAAATGACTAAAAAAAAATGTATTTTACAGAAATTGTATGTTATCAAGCATGTATTCCAGTCCAGTATATGTGTTTCTCTGAGGTTCATAGCTTTAGGGTAGAAACTGCAAAGACATGCTTACCTTAACATTTCCTTCCAGGAGACGCTGACGATGCCACTTTCTACGTTATTATTGTTCTACTCTTTAATATTTATTTTTTTCTTGAAGAGCTGCTACCTTCACTGCTTTAGGTTTTCAGTGTTTACAATCCTTGCATCTGTTGGCAGATACGCTGGCCTGATTTGCCAGTTGCGCCTCAGAATCACTGTATTTCATGACCTAAACGAATTAAATTGTCAAATTAACACAGACACGCATGGTGCTTTTGCTTTGCGCCTGCAATGGCTTTCATCCCCCCCAACAAAGAAAATAATCCATATTCATGACCCTCACTCTAGTATGGGATCAACTTGGAGTAAATGTTATGCTGCCTCCCACAAAGCAACATCTTTTTTAATGATTCACTTCAGACACTAAACTTTTTCTGCATTCTCTCTTTTTGAAAACGGAAATATGAAGTCCTTTTGAATGAAGTCATTCAGAGAAATGTATCTGGTTGAAAATGTGCCAAATTTGCATAATGTGAATCCTATGATGCGTGTAACTGTCTGCTACCCCGGGAGGAGAAGTGGGTCATGCAGCATTTCCATATTTCACATGTATGGTTTACCCCAGAATGATTTTATGTGTTGAATTATGGATGCTTACCCATTATATTCAAGGCATTCATTTTTAACGAGTATAGTAAAGGAAGATGGTTCACTAATGAATGAAGCTTAATCTCATTTGGGACCTGCAGGGAGGTGTTTATATTGTAATAGCATTAAAAACAAACTACAAAGAGAAATGCTAATTACTGTGTCTGACTCTTCATTGTTATTTGTCTCCCGACAGATGATACCAAGATTGCGCTTCATCTCAGAGACAACCAGGGTAAGTCTCTTGTCTTCCACTGCTGTGGCATCTACGAACTGTTCTTTCTGCAGCTCTGTTTATTTCCCTTTTTTCCTCCTGGCTTGAGGTGTTGGTTCCGGATTGCTTTTTTATCTTGTTGGCTTCATTAGCTGATAAACTTTACCCAGCAAGTGACCGTGATGTTCAACTGTAGTCAGTGGTTTGCACTGATCGATTACTGCGTCTGGGCTGTTGTGAGAGAAAGCAACCTTCTGTCCAGCAACTTTTTGTTGCTTTGATTACAGATGAATAAAATATAATGCCATTCTGGTGTTTAAAACAAAAAAAAAAAACTGACCAGAATGAGAAACGATGGTAAAAGAAGTGGGTCAACACCTCCTGTCTTTGTGTGATGACAGCGTTTGTACTTTAATGCTGCAGCGGTTCCTCGGGGGATAGGACCCAAGAACAGGACCCCACAGCAGATGAAATCTCCAAAGGAAGATTAGCAGACAGGCTAATGTATAGGAAGGCAGTCTGTGATACAGACAAAAGTCCCTAAGTAAGAGGGAAACACAAATGACAAAATATCTAAATAACCGGGAACTCTAGGATTACTGTGCAAAACAAGAAAGTGACTAGAAAGCGTGACTTGACTAAAAAGACAATCTAGTAGTGAATGCAGAGCACAAAGAAGTACACATGACAGAATCTAAAATCACTTTTAAACTGCTTTTTGGTTTTTATACATTTTCATTAGCAGTTCTATACTTCAGTGAACTTAAGAAAGAAATTAGCTAAAGTTACTCGGAATTACTTTTATATTTACAATGTTTACAGGTGAGAACTACATATTACAGTCTCAATAATATTATACAATTATATCCTAATCCCGTTATTAGGATAGAGCATTATCCCCCCTGGGGGGTTATCAGCTTGATGAAAATAATTGCCACAAAAGAAGAAACAAAGAACCCCCCCCCCAAAAAAAGAAAAAGACTTCGCCAGCAGGTTATAATGTGAACAAAACACTTAATTTTTTACAGAACTTTATTGCTTTTAGTTTCCTTTAGTTGCGAAATATCCAAAACTCTTGAAATGACTTTGAACTCTTTTAGTTTGCAGACATAGCTTCTCAAATGTTTAATTTCCTGCTTGAGAGAAATTGGAAATCTGTAACTTCGATCACACTTTTCATTTCACAAACGCTGCACGTCTACCGTCGGTCGAGCACTCTCGAGGTGGCGCCTGTCGCCGTGATGATATCTCTGCTTTATTTATTTTTTTACGCATCTAACCCTTTATCACCACATACCTGACTGTAATGCCATTCGAGGTGAAATGCAGCTGTGAGCAAGGCACAGGGACTCTTGCCTGTGGCAGGAAATGTTAAGGTGATTAAAGAAGGAGCAAACCTCTTCTCAGGAGCCGCCTCTCAACAAGCACTGAATTATAGGTCGGCTCAGTTTGTTAGTTTTCTAAAACCCATTAGCCAAGTGGGAGTACAGTTGTACTCCTTTGTTGGAGCCAAGGCGCTATTATGGAGCTGAAAAAGTACAGATTGGCTGGGTTTCTGCTGCTGTCATTTGTCCTCTAATGTATTCCATTGCCATTGCAGAGCTCTGTTGTCCATTAGTGCTCATTCTGTCTCCTCAGACAGGACAAAGCTGATGAGGACTGACTTCAATCTGCTAAAGATGTTCCACATCTCTGTGCCCTGGTCTGTTCTGTATTGTTGCTAAGATGAACAGGCTCAGCGTTACAGATAAAATGTCTCTGAGGGTTGCTTTTTGAAATGTGTTAGGTTAAAGAATACCAGCTACACAGTTAAAAAAAAAAAAATAAAAAAAAAAAACCTGATCATTCAGATATTTTTTTATTTATAGATTTTCCTTTTACATTTCTTTTTTTGTTTGTGCACATTTTAAACTCTAGCTGAAAGCTAATAAGGCCATAAATGTTTTTTGAGGTATTATACTCATATTTTCTATGTTTACAGCTGGTCATCAAGTTTTATTCTACAAAATCTGAGCCAAATTGTGTCAAATCATCAGCCCTCCACCACCGTGCTTGACAGCTGGTGTGAGGTGTTTGTGCTGATATGCTGTGTTTGGTTTCCTCCAAACGTGCTGCTGTGCATTATGACCAAACATCTCTACTTTGGTCTGGTCTGTCCAAAGGACATTGTTCCAGAAGTCTTGTGCTTTGTTCAGATGCAGCTTTGCAAACCTAAGCTGTGCTGCCATGTTCTTTTTAAAGAGAAGAGGCTTTCTCCTGCAACCCTTCCAAACAAGCCACATTCGTTCAGTCCTTTTCTAATTGTACTGTCATGAATTTTAACATTTAACATGCTAACTGAGGCCTATAGAGTCTGAGATGTAGCTCTTGGGTTTTTGACCTTGGGGTGAACTTGCTGGGACGTCCACTCCTGGGAAGATGTGTAATATGTCATGTGTTGTTGTTCATCTTAGGTTGTATTTACATTATTTTTAGATTTGAACAACGCCAGATTATTTTTCATTGTGTCCTGATATGTACAACCATATACCTGGAGCAGGGTGTATTGTCTTTTTCACATAACTGTGTATATTTTGATTCTCATGGTTCTGCTGTCATATTGGTTGAGACTCCAAATTAAACTGTCAGTGTCAGAGTGCTGGGCTCCTGCAAAGGTCTGGACTGAACTGTCTCTGCTTCCCTCCTGCTCATTACTCAACATTCCCACACGCCCTCTACTAACCATCCAACACGGCAGACCAGCAGCCTGTCGCAGCAAGAGATGGCTCTTAGATTGTTTCATTATGATGAATAAACTGAGAAAAATGGCTTTCTGGGTAAAGCAGAACAGCCTGGGTGTGTATTTGATTGGAAGTTGGACAGCGAGTAAATCTCTGCACTTATTAGGTTTAAAATGAAAATTGTCTGATTATGTCTGAAGGCAATCTGTTGTCTTTGTTTTAGCATATGAATATGTTATCCGTGTCATGCTTTTTTTGTCATTTCTTTTTTAAGCATTTCTAACTGTGTGCACATACAGTAATATCTATGCTAAGTTAAAGCACCACACAGTCGCAGGGACTGCCCTCACACTCTGGACAGGTTTGATTACCGCCCGGTGATTCTGTGGGCTTGAAATCAATGAGACAGTGAGCCAGGCAGTGTTGCCTACAGCTGCTAATTAAGGCAGGGAGGAGTCAGGGGAGAGATTGTCGGGGGGTCAAAGAGGATGAAATCCACAGCTATGTGAATATTTGTGCTGTAAATCTGTGAGGGAAAAGCTGCGATATGAAGGCAGAATCTTTTCTATTGGCTTTATGGTCAAATTTTCTCCCAGCTTCAGTCAGTTTTTCCCCTGATGGGATGTGGTGATGTTGCTCTCACTCTGAAGTCTCTGCCTGGCTTATCAGTCTTAGGTAAAATCTTTCTTCTGAAGCTGTGCCCCCAAAGATGAAAATCCAGATTCCTGGAAAGTTCACAGGATGCCGTTATCATATTCAAAAGATCTCTCAGAGCACCTGCTTGGTCATGTTCGGATATGAATCTGATGAGGCTCTTGACAGACAGGGGATGACTTCCAAGGCTTGCAGAAGGAAAACTTATTATGTTGCTACTGCATACAGTCTAATCAGTTTGCAGTGTCACGTTTGAAGGCTACAATAGACTATTAGCAGCTATAGACCTGCTTGCTACTTCTATCAGGACCATACACTGCTAACCTTGGTGTAGGATTACCTCTTACTTGTACATATAAGAGAGAACTGCTCATGAATACCCAAGCAGACTTCAGAACAACTGTGCCACAAAGTGCTTAACACCCAATGTTATTGTGAATCTTGAATTCACCCTTAGTGCAAGAAAACATCTGCTCAAGGACGAAAGAAAAACCTTTAGATCAGATGAAAACGACTTATTTTCAAATGTAAGGAGAGATCATCTGTGGAAGTGTAACTGTTGGAAAAAAAATTGTATTTCCAGGTGGTCAATATGTTGATAATCTGAATTTAAAGGAGACTGCTACATGCAGGAAATGTGTGTTTTGATGAATGGTGAGTGCCCCCTGCTGCTCAACAACAGAACTGCAATAAAAGAAGAAAAACGGCAGATTTAATTCGTTTTTATCTAAAATACCACAGCAGTTTAAAGAGATAAAGATGTGGCAATCAAACCAGTGACCACATCAGTACTTGACACTGATTTAGAACAAGCATGCTTGTATTTCGTCATAAAAGGCTGTAACAGTGTTGTCTTTGTTTTGTTTTCCAGTGATGCCAGCCGACAGTGCTGTTGACAGGATGTCAGGCACGCATCCTCTGCACACTGGTCTGATCCTTGGCATCCTGCTGGTGATGCTCATCATGATTGCCGGCGTGCTGATCACCGTCTACATGTACCATCACCCAACCTCAGCGGCAAGCCTCTTCCTCATCGAGGTGAGCAGCAGCACACACATCTGCCGCGAGGCCTGCTGATTTCATAGTACATGTTTTGGATGTTCATTTTTTTTCTTTTCTGCATTTGGAAACCAAATCCTCAGTAACATAATTTTTTTTGTTGGGTGGAAAATATGTTCACGGTTTCCATCTGAGAACCAAACCAGACCAACGTTTAAAATGTTCTCAAAGACCAAAGTCATTTCTCAAAAAATGCAGACAACCACGGCTTGCCAGAATCTGATGATTAAGTTAGGAATGTGTATAAACCATCCAGTTTTAGGGAGATTTGCCATTTGTCTCAAGCCTTCAGACATTCCTGTGTAATGGTAAGAAAACGTGTCTGAACTGGTGTATAAAAATGCTGAGCTCAGTGCTTTTTACTCCACTGACTCAGATATGCTTTGATTGTCAGAAGGAGATGATGAAACGGGTGCACAGTGTGTTAATGAATTAATGTGAATTCACTGTGGAGCTGACGTTTAAACATTTTATAAAAGCAAATGACAAGTTCTAACAGTATAATGAGGTCACATCACTCTTTTGAACCCCTGATGAAGATTGTTTGCCAAAATGAAGCCAGACCTCGACGCTCTGTCTGTTAAACCCAGAGTTGGTCACGTACTGTTGTTATAAAAGGAGAAGGTTGCAGAAACTTAACATTTTTATTGTGTCAGTGAATTCAACGAAAAGCATAATATCATATAGATCCATCCGGCATCATCATCAGGTCAAAAGACTGATAAAGGTCACAGTGGGTGGGTTTTTTGTTCAATTTTTCCAACAAAGGTGGAAATCTTTAAAAACAAATAGGTCTTCTCCTAAAATTCCTAAAAGGTGAGGTAATCATTTGGGACCATTTTCATCTGGATTAATGCCAACTGGGTCTCTGAGGGGTGGCGAAATCACTTGAGAGGAGCCACATCATGTCTGACAATATGACACGAATAGATTCTGCTAATAAAATGTTGCGTTTTTCTACGATGTGCTTTTGGCCTTGTGTGTGTTTGTTGAGTAGTTTATAGTTGTCAAGGCTGACTGTTCAAACTGGGACTAAATTACTCAACGAAATTTGTGGCATTGTGTTTGAGAAAATGGGACTGAATAAACTAAACTTCCAATCTTTGGCTGGAAGGACGCTTTGGGCTCTTCTGTTTTAACCAAATGGAATTTTTTTAGGGACTAATTTCAGTGGCAGTTTAATACACATTTGGCACCCAAGTGAGGTGAGTTTTAATTGCTTTTGGACAACAATGGAATAGAATTTTATCAATCTTCATACAGACAGTCCGACGTCTGTCCAAAACAAAGCCATGTAGAATATCACTGTGGCTATTGTAAGGCTTCACAAACTTCTGTTTGTGTGTCTTTGATCAGTGTCCTTTGGCTTCACACTGCAGAGCTTAGTCACACTCTACACAGCCTCTGTGACCTCTGACCTTTATCTTAAACCCTTACACTTGTCCTTTCCTACCCTCCCCTGCAGAGACGCCCAAGCAGGTGGCCAGCCATGAAGTTTCGCCGGGGATCGGGTCACCCAGCTTATGCGGAGGTGGAGCCAGTGGGCCAGGAGAAGGAGGGCTTCATAGAGTCTGAGCAGTGCTGAGGGAGGAGGGGGCGTCCACATCCCTGCCAAGCCCCTCTGACTCCGCAGAGACCTCTCATCAGGAACCTCCAGAATCATCTTATCGGTGGAGGAGCTCAGCGTACACAATGATGCGGCCCATTTAGCGCTAGATGAAACTGAATACTGCAGCCAGTGACACGAGGGAGGGGGAGGGGGAGAGGGAGAGGGGGAGGGGGGACCCTGAAAACTGATCCCAGACAAAACCCACTGATCAGCTCCTGTTGGCGAGGAACTGACCTACCAGGGACAGAAGGAGGGAACACCATTGACATCATGGATTCAGCCGGCATTCATTATGAGTTTGTACGGCTGCTATCATGTTCCCATAGAGGGGTTGTACAGCCTGGCTGCCTCATAAAGGGTGACTTATACAAAATATATTTTCAGAACCAATACAGAGTATGTGAACAGAGATTTTCACTTTATTGTTGGTGGGGCTATACAGAACAGGCCTTCCTATATCCATCAGGTTTCTGCTTGTTTTCCTTTCTTTCATTACGTTGGTTCACAGGGGTTGGCACATTTGTCTCTACAGGCCGACGGTATTGCTTTTCAATACCATAGCAGGCATAATTGACTTTTCCACAGTTGGGCTGCAGCTGTGCAACAATGACGTGAGCAGAACTCCTGTCACTGCGATCCATCGCAGCTCGGAGAAACGCTCTGAACATTCAGCATCGGCCTTGAATCAGTTTGATGTTAGGGGCGTTAAATTTTCTGAAAAAGAGCTGTAAGATTTATGATTTTGTCTTACTTTTTAAGGGGTGATGGGAACACTCTTTCCTTGTTTTTGTTTTTCATTCCTGCCGTGCCATTTTGTCCCCGACCGAGTTTGCACAATTTTTTTTTTTCTTCCTTCATTTGACATGTGGTACTAATGCAAAATTACAAGACAGGCGCTTGTGAGTGTGAATATATTTTCTGAAGTGTAAGTGATTCATGTGTGTGAGTACAGAGGGGGAGTTTACAGTGGTGATGGGACATCCACCTGCTTTATGGGTGCATATGATGTAAGCTGGCTCTGCACAGCTGACTGGCGTCTGCATTCAGTTTGTGTGAGTCAGAAAACACACTGGTCTGATTGGAGTTTTTATTGACTTTACAGTGTGGTTTCCTTTTCCTGTCATGTAGCCAGGCATAACCAGTGTGTGTGTCCAAGTTTTACCTGTTGGTTCATCATGTCAGCACAAGTATGTATATACCAAGGCCAAAACATTTGCAGATTCAGGTAACTCATGGCAAACACTTGTATCATAGCTGTGACAGTACTGAGAAACTTTTTATTTTTTATGAGTGGCCTTTTTTTCTCTACCTTTTTACTTAAATGTGAATACTGTTCCATTTCATCGCTGTCACAGATCAATACACAATCCAAACTCTCATTTCTACTGTTCAAATATATCAAGACGAGATCATGTTTTTTACACCAATGATTGACTCATTGCGGGAAGCTCAAGATCAATATCCTGGAAATCCTACTGAAGAATAAAAAGTGCAATATTACATCTCTTCGGTACACAGAAAAAGCATAAAAATAGCAAACATTTTATTTTTATTATCACATTCAGACCAAAGACTAATCAGCATGTGCGTTGGTTATATTTTCAAATATGTACCTCAACTCCGCCCCCCCCAACCTCCATGCTTCACAACCCAGCCACCATAAGAGGTGGTTGAAGTAATTTACACTTATAGTAGTGTCTGCTATTTCAACTGTCTAGCTGTCACTGATATAGTGAAAGAGTAATCTTATAATACATCGGCGATAACAGCTGACCAACCTACATAAACCAGTGATTAGGGAATGTTGTCTTTTGTAGCCTTCACTTCAATAAATGAAAGAGCTGATACCCAACTTAAACTGTATATTAAGCAGAGCAACTGCTATAACGTTAGCTGCCACTCTTAGCATACCTGGCTAACAAACTTTCTAACTACAGCAAGGTTCGTCATCAGCTAGCAGCACCGCAGTTTATTAGTTTTATAGATTTATATGCAGCTTTAACCTGTTAACGACAAATGTTACAATTGTATTGAAGCCATCCTGCAGAGTTTTCACTCTAAACTAACTTTAGCCATTCTTTGACGTATTTAGGGATGTTTAATCACCAAAAGCCCTAACCCAGTAACACATGAAATAGTGCTATATTGACTTATCAAGCTAATCAGTGCTCTAAATGTGATTCATGCTGTGTTTCAAGAAAGTTGTACAAAAGTGCTTGGAATTGTTTTTAATTCATACTACACAAATGTAACCATTTGGATGAAAATATATTATGCTATAGTCCTCTAAATGTTGAAGATTTTTTTAAAACTTTCTATGTCTGTTTCTAAATAAAATAATGGAGGTTTCAGCCAGCCAATCCATGCAGAGTAAAAGGTGTCAAAATCATGCGGCAGACAGAATAATATTCATCCAGATGGTTAAAGGAAGAACTTTTGAAAAGCTTTTTCTTTTTACAGGGGAACTGTTGTTCTTCTCCTCATTTACTGTCAAAATGATATACAGTATGATATTAGATGTTTCCATTAAACATGGCTGAAATTTCAAATAATAAGGCTAACATATATAAATGTTTATCCTGTGTATCAAATGCACCTTCTAATCCAATTTTTTTTTTCTACTTTCATGTCAAGTTGAAATCAGCTAGTTATAGATTTCTTTGCAGAGTCAGCTGCTGCAGGTCGCACACACACTAAGTTTAGTTAGTACAGCTCAGCTCGAGGTGCTGACCCTGAGCAGGCTTCCAGAAGCTGGCCAATCAGGAGAAAGTGGGCATATAGGGAGGTGGGCCTTAAAGAGACACAAGGTGTTGGCCAGTTTGGTTGTTTCAGAAGAGTAAGTATTTTACTTCTGTGACCAGAAGTACACAAAGTACAACTGATGGTTGGTTCATTCTCGTACTAAAAGCTTTTGTAATGTCAGAAGGTTAGAAAGATACCCAAATCACAAGAGCCCTGTTCTATAACAAGTTAATGGGAAAGGCATTTTAACCATTTAATCAAACTAACAATAGCTAATCAGGTATACCAAATAAAAGCGACACTTTCAACAAATGAAAGCATCTATCATTGCTGTCTAACATTACCTTATGATGTGATTCCAGAGTAATAACAGCAATGAATGGGGCGGGGTTAGCAAACGGCTAATTGGTTCCTCTTGTTGCATATTGTAATTTTCTAAATAATACTACACCCAAATGCACACTTACACATACATACTCACCCTAATTCATAAATACATTGATATAGTCTCATACGGTGTCAACCACTGAGTAAGACCCCCACTTAAATCAACTAATTACTCATTTTTCAGAGCAGTGTTTAAAATGTGTGTACAAGAGAGGTTTAAAAGGTTTAATTTACCAAGTCAGTGATTTTTTTCCATGCCCATGAATATATTTTCATACGGTTGTAAGGATGATTCTGAACAAACATCTGCTTGTTTACACTGGCACCTGAACCTGCAAGTGTTTTTGTAACCATCGACAAAAAGCAGTTAGAAAGCGTTGGTTGAATTTGCTTTTTTTTTTTCAACACATTTTTCTTCTTTTAACACACATAAGCAAGCTGCAACACTCTGATCGCAGAAACAAGAGGTTGTCTTGCAGCAAAGTCTTCACTCCTCTGGCTGGACTTGACCGATGGCTTTCACTCCCACTTTTCATGGCAACGTGCTATTTTAGAAAGCGGCAGAGTGGTGCTGTTGAGACCAGTTGCCGATGCTGTGTGCTGCTCTTTTACCGTCTCGTGATTTAAATCAAACAATGTAAAACCACAGTTTCAGCAACAGATGTAGAAGCGTGATATAAAAAAAGTTTTTTTTTTCTGAAGCGTGATCTTGCTTTATCTCACAGTGACACTTCATACACATAAGGCTCAAACTCACTCAGCATCATAGCTTTCTGTATTTCTGTAACTACTGTTGTTTTGATTACATTTTAAATAAACAATGTTGGTGAAAACGGCTACGTCTGTGTGTCTGTTTGCATTCACAAAGAATGAATCTCAGAGAGGGCTACACAAACAAAAGCTGTGGCTGTTTTACTCATAAATATTAATAAGCAATAGGAAGTTGACAGTCTGCTTTAACATTCCCTGAGTCATGTTCATGAATCTTCTGAAGGCAAGGTCATTGCAGTGCTGTGAGTCATACTGATTTAGAAACAGCATCTCTGTGATTTGGTGTTTGACTCCCATCTAGTGGTAAAAAACCAGAAATTCTGCCAGTTTAGGTTTAAAGCGGTACCATTTTCTGTTTTTCTCTCTAAGTGTTTATTACTTAGAAGGAATGCATGGAATACTTTATAACAGCAAATTGTTGTCCACCTTCTTGTATACACAATTAATGAGAGAATTATTCAAAAGGTTTACTCTCTGGAAATGTGTTTATTTGCTGCTTTTATTCATTAAGCAAGATGTCTAACCGGGGTTCCCCCCCTCCATGACTTTTTAAGCAACGTTAAATCATTTTTAGGACCTTTTACAACCATTCACACGTGTTTATCATTCTGCACTCAGGTTTTATTGTTTCTGTAGGACTTCATCAGCGAAGCCCTCATTAAAAAGCTTCCTCATATCTAGTGGCTTTGCTGGACTGGACCGTACCCGACCAGAGATCAACTGATTGGCTTTCATCAGTGCCTCAGGACTCTGCTGAGCGTGGGAAATGTGCTTTTAGCTTTTGCAGAACTCCTGACAAAACCCATTAAAAATCAATCCCTTGATAAACCGCTGTCACTTTAAATCAATGGTGGCACATCAGTTTGTGGGCTGCACTGTGGTGTGGTGGTCACCTCATTGTAAGAGAGGTCCTGGTTTGAATCCTGGCTCGGCTTTCTGTGTGGAGTTTGCATGTTTTCTCCGGTTACTCTGGCTTCCTCCCATTACCCAAAATCATGCATGGATTTGAAAAAGATTGACCCTAGGAATGAGTGAGCGTGGATGGTTGTTTGTCTCATTTGTCTCTGTGTGGCCCTGTGATGGACTGGTGACCGGTCCAGGGTGTATCCTGCCTCTCACCCAATGACAGCTGGTGTTTTATATATAATATTTCCTGCATCTTAATTCATTTATGGACCGTTTCATTCAGAATAATTCTTACCAGATGAAAAAATTTAAAATCAACCATTATGGTTTTGGACACCTAACAGGAGGACCACAGAATTTACTGAATTTACAAAAGACTGAGTCAAAATGCCACAATACACACCTTCACACTAGTCCATGTTGCATTACACCAACAGCTACAGATAGGCTTGCATACAAAAACATGAGATTACTGGAGATTATTTGGGGGAATTTGCAAGGATGTGGTTGATTTAGTTTAATCACAAATAAATAAAAAATTAAAAGAAGATGCTACTTAAAAAAAAAAATAATTCCATGAGTTTTCCTAAACGTTCAAAAGCTGTACTCGATTTAATGTTTTTTTTTTTTTTTTTAAATGACAAATCCCATGACTTTTTCCAGTTGTTCGTAACTGCTGAAACCCTCTCTACAAGATGAAAACCTAACATGAAAAATCAACTTACACGAAGCTTTGTCAAAAACAAAAAAAATACAGTATATAAATACATAGTACAGCTTGTCGTCGGGCATTTTAAACCCCCCCAACCAAAAGTTAAAAAGGAAATCTGACAAAAACCTTGAGATAGGGTCTTTATTTGTCACATATTCATAATAAAGCAGATTAAAAAAAATAGACATTTATTTGGAGCAAACAGACAAGAAAGGCAGTGCTGCTCTCTTTAAAAATAAAAATAAAAAAAGGTCTGAGCAGTGCTGGCCAGTAAGAAACATTCCAGGAGTGCAGAGGTTGCAGCAGAAAAACACTGAGATGAATATCTTTAGAAGAAATGCGATTCACATGCTGGACTGAGAAATACATCAGAGGAACAAACGGGGTCATTAGGAAACACTGACAAACGTACATGTACCAGGCTGCATTTTCAACAGTGTTCAAACCATCTATACATAAATATACTTCTCTTCACACATTAAACATGTGTAGCAGTGCTTCTAAACGTGACTATTCACGAATAACTGCCTGCTTCTCTGTTAAAATATCTCCGCAGGGATCAGATCTGCTCCCCATCTCAGGTGTCAGCATCAAACATGTGGTCTTTGTCCCAAACAGGGTTGCACAGCCACCGAATACATCTGAGTGCAGAGCACTGCGCTGGCTATACTTCATAAAGAGATTAAACACAAACAAGCTGCTGAAGGAGACAGACCTCGATACACAGAGCGCTCCCACAATCAATGGCGTGTTTTAGTCTCTGGCTCTCGAGGACTTGTTGGTTTTCCATCCAGCCATTTTGGTCTCTGTGACACTGGGGGTGACGGAGCGAGATTTAATGGAGCAACTGAAAACCAGCAGCCTGTGCTCCCCGAGGGAAAAGAGTGACATTTAACGAAAGAGGGAGGGGAAAGATTTTCAGGTCTGGAACTCACTAGAACCAAAGGGAGTAAAACTGCACCATGACTGCAGTTATTTTGTTGGTAGCAAATTATTCAATGCTAGCATTAGATGCCGCATGTACATGTTCATGCTTTAAGCTGCTTTTCCGGCCCAATAAAAGGACTCCATACAGAGATACAAAGGCTGCTTTGAGGCACCAACCACGATAGGCCAGATATATAACCATCATTAGCAAACATTTAAACTACATGTCAGGCTCGGATGTCTGTACAGTGACCCATAAATGAGCACTAAGTGCTTGTGCAGAGCACCTGCTTTCAGAATGGATCACTATATCCTAACTAATGATCATCTGATGCTGTTCCTGACACACTCTTGTAAATGTGTTATTCATAAAAGGAGTATTCAGACCCTCTGAGATGCCTTTACAAGAAGTTTGGAACTACCAAGAGACTCTGAAACAGACAGAGGCCCTAAAACCCTACTCAGTCACCTCATAGATACCATTTTTACTGTCAAACATGGTGAAGTAAGGATTAAAGGAAAGATGGATGCAGGAAAACACAGAGGCGTGAGAGGGTATTTGAATCAGACTGAGGTGAAGGTTGCATGAAAATCTGAATTTAATCTACTTTAAGAGGAGCTTAAACTGTGTAAAACGAGAAAATCAAAGGATGTGAAAACTTTCTGGCAACACTTAAAAACAAACATTCAGGTATTCCTTTATTCATACACGTTTAATCAGGGAAATGATGCAAATACATTTGAATGACAAACATTGGAGTCTTTCAGTCCACTGGTTATGATCATTATTCAAGAGACAGTGTGAGAGAAAACACGTGAAACTATATTTTCGGATATTAGAATATGTGGTCGCCAGGTCTCTGAGGGCATCTTCAGCTGTTTTTAATCTCTTACCATCTCAGTGACAATGATCTACACCATCAGAGAAAGCTCAGGGACCTCAATAAGGTGTTTATTGTCCCACAGGATTAGACCATATTCAGGGTGTCTAAAAATCTGAATAAAATGTGCAAATACAACAAGGATACTCCAACAATTCCATCACAACCAGGGTAACTAGTGTGCATAAAACTAACAGGCACTTCTGCTCTCAGTTTAAAGGAGGCCACAACATTGAAGACAACTCACCACCAGGTCTCTGTGGCTGTGTCACAGCGCCTGTGTGCTAGGACCCAAATGCAGACTCCATTCAGGATGCAGGCACAGAGAAGGAATGACTATTTTTACCAGAAAACAAACTAGAATCTCTGCCAGAGCACGATATCCAGGAGAAAGAAAAAAAAAAGATATCCAAACGGAGTTAAACTAAGCCAAAAAGGACGCAGCTGTGAACAAAGACCAACCTGGGGTCTGCGGTACGAAGCAGGAGGAGTGGCTTCAGCGAGGAGACTTCAGGTGCAGCATCACAAAGCTGGTTCACTTCTTACCAGGTCGTGTGAAACCAAAGTGAACATTTAAAATAGACGCTGGTGCGTTAACAGCCAGAGTCTCTGTTCAACTCCTACCAGAGTCAAAGACCTATTACGCCGTTAGATTTTCACTCAGAAGCACTTTTACTGGAAGTGTGTCAGCTAAAGGGCCCATGTACCCTAAAACAGGGATTGATAACCCTAAAGCTTGTCCCTGTTGACTTTTAAAGACTTGAGCATTTATTATATTCACACTCATTTATGAATCGTTTTAAAATTAACTAAAATCATTAGACAGTTAAACACCCGTATGTTCAGCATTTTAGACCCTAACATATGAGAATAACTCATGGAAAACCTGGGTTTTACTGGGTTAATAACCAGCTTCATCGTACCGCTTGGCAAGATATCCATCGTTAGGTTGAGTCGACCTAAAGATACCCAGGACATATCGAACCTGCTCCGTAGTACAGACCCCTGGAGTACAAAGACTGAGGAGCGAAAATAACAAACATACAGAAAATTAAACTCTGATCTACCTCAAAACTCAGACCGTGAACAGCTGTTCCAAGCAGGTCATCTCAGACTATCTTAACAAGCTGCCAACCCAGTGTTGCCCCAAGAAACTTATAGTATGACTTTAAATAGGGGAAAAGCAGTTAAAGTGCACACCAAAGAGTGTGTTTTAATAATAAGGAATTTCTAACCTTTCTAGCACTTAAACACATTTATTTTCCTTGAAACCCCTGTGCACCTTGTTGACCTCATTTCCAATGTGTAAAATATATCACAATAAGTCTATTAAAGTATTTAATCATTTATATTGTAGCTCATTCTTTCCAGAAAAGTATCCCGGCGTTGTGGGTTGTATAGAGGCTACAGTCCTCGCTGGCCCGGTTCCCGCAGCGGACGGCCTTTGCTGCATGTCATTCCCCCTCTCTCTGCCCCATTTCCTGTCTCTCTCCTACTGTTCTATCCATTAAAGGCATAAAAAGCCCAAAATAAAAAAAAGTATCTCTGCCACAAACTAAAATAATGGCCTAACGATCAGTTTCAGGCAAATAACTGAAATCAATAACAGCTCTAGTGCATTGCAAAACAATGAACACAGCAGAATGACAAAAGCATTTACAGTTTGGTCACAACAAGAGCAAATGGTTTGAAAATCAGTTCCGTCGACAGTCCGACAGAAAATCATAGCGATAACTTAGTAGTGCAGTTCTGGTGTTTGCTGAGACAAATGAGTGACAGGTTCTAAACACAATGACGATGCCGCCCGTATGGATCAGCTTAGAGTAAAAACAAAGAAGCATCCATCACACAACCCTCACAACTCAACAGCCAAATTCATCCAAGTGTCATAACAGGAGAAAACAGGGGAACAAATCTTTACCACATGACAGTTAGAAGATGTGTATCATCAATAATGCACGAAGTAACACGTCTGAATTTTTTCTAATAAATATGATAAATCACACCACTTTATACATTCAGTAACATTTCAGTTTTTTACCATTTTTTGTCTTGTCACATAAGCAGCTCTGCCATCTTTGGAGGGTCCGTCAGTCAAAGGCAACTCATTAGTCTGGAACACACCAAACACACTCTGCATTACAACATTATAACAAGACTATTTTTGATAGTTTTGATAAACTGCTGTGCCCTTATAGTTTTGTTTCTAGGTTCATGTTTCTTGAGTTGCTATGGAGACAGAAGGAATGAAGAAAGGGCGAGTTGCTTAGATACATAATGAGCCATCTCTGATCCGATCTGAGCAACAGTCATACCATGAAGCAGTGATAGCACAAAGCAAGGCTGACGAGTGCGTCTGCTCGCAAGCTCTCGTGCTGCTACTTCCTTAAAGCTGCTCGGCGTGATGAACCCACAGAGGAGTGTCATGACTCTGCAGTTCTCATCATCCTCATTTGTAGAGTGCCGTGCAAAAGTCTTGAGCCACCCCCGATTGTTTTCTCTTGTGTCAGGATTATTGGAAATAGGTGCAGCAATTTATCTAAATATGTGCAAACATACCCGATCGATGGATTAAGCGGGTATAGAAAACGGATGGATGGATGTGCAAACGTAAAAGGCTAAAACAGAGTTTGTACATCCATATTTGATCTGAGCACCTTCATTCTCCACAGCCTGAACCCTCTTAGACAAGTTTTCTGTCATTTCTTTAAGTATTCTCCAGGAAAAGTTCTCCAGGCTTCTTGAAAGACATTTTAAAGCTCTTCTTTGGGTGTTGGCTGCTTTCTGTTTGGGCTCTGAGGAGGATTTATGACCCATTTACCACTGATTTTCCCTCAGAAAGCCTGGAGAACTATAATGAACCTGGAAACTTTAAAGGAAAATATAAAGAAATGAGGGCCGGATCAAGACTTCGACACGTGTACTATATATCTGGCCAGCTGATGAATACAGTGCGGATGAGAAAGAACCACTAACAGTAAAATTGCTTACCAGAAAATCTTAACAAGCCAAAAGTGGCCAAGCAGTGTAGAGTTTAGAGGAACAGCAGAGTCGGGTGATAATTCTGTGTTAGCACTCACACACAAACTGTCAAATGAGTCATTTTTGGTATATAAATATTGATTATAGCTTCTGTTAGGACTCAAATCATTTCAGTGGGATCTTTAACTCACAAAAATGCCTCATAAAAGAGCCAATGTAAACTCATCACTCACTGGAAAGCGACTCCACATTCGTGGCTTTGGACAGAGCCAGTCCAGAGTTCTGTTTGGGCCGGGCCCCGAGATCCTGCACGTCTCTGGCAGGATTCTGGTTCTCATCCAGAGATCTTTGCTCCAACTCTGGATTGTAGTGCCCCTTCTCTTCTGCCACCATCTTCTCCACCCTCTCCATTAAGCGCCCCACCTGGGGGTTCTCCCCAAAAATGGAGTTGTTAACAACAAAGTATCTTTTCTTACATTTCTCCAGCACCCACTGCAGTTCTTTGCCCTCTCTGCGAATGTACCTCTCGATGGAAATGGTCCGCAACACCTCCGCCCAGGTGAACACCACAATCGTGTGCCTCCAAACATGCGCCCCAAAGAGGCTCACATGCTCCTCAATGCGTGCACGGTCCACTTCTGTGAACATGCCTACAGGGATGACTAGCAGGAAGGCATGAGGACCAGGAGGGCAAAGCGAGGCACCTCTAACAAGCTCCTTTTTATAAGAGGGTGGTGTATCCTGGGCAGAGAACCAGCCCGGAGTGTCCACCACAGTCACCTGCCGCCCGTCGACCTCCGTCTCCCTTGTAACGCAGAACTCAGCAGCTCGTTCCAAGTGAAACTCCTCCTTGCCAATGATGGTGTTGGCCGTCAAGCTCTTCCCCGGCCACCTCCAGCCCACCACCACCAGACGAATTTCAGGCAGATGGCTGACCACCTGGGCTGCAGCTGCCGTCTTTCCGGCCTCCTCCGGTCCAGAAGCATCTCCGGCTAAGGTCAGCAAGTCCATAAATATAAGTTAGTATGCAACAGCCTCCACCCAAAAGCACTCAGCAAGTTTAGGAAGTCCTTAAACCAGTTATACCGAAACAGTTTGAGCGACAATGTTTGATTTGTTTGGCTGCTAAGAAGGTCATTGCTGTTATACTTTGTACTATATTTTCTTGCAAAATGACCATTTTTTTACACATAGCAAACGGTTATCAGACTTCACTTTATAACTTTATGAAGAATGAGGTATGAAGAGTTCAAATTAACACCAGACCTACAAGTCTAAAACTCCCCAAAAACACAATCCTGGCATCTTTTTTTTTTTTTAGTTCCCCTTTGTTGGAAAGTTCCTCATTTAAGGAGCCGCTCCGATTTTCATTTCCAAAGTATGTCCTTCCTTAAGTTAACTCCACCTCTGCCAAGTCTCCACATGTGAGCCACGCCCACTCCCATTCACCCTGCCAGACCCATGAAGCCATCTTGAGGTGGAAATATCAGCTGCACTGCACACTCGGAGCCTCTGTGTTTAAACCAACAGGTGTATTGAATTGACCAATACAGCTGACTAAGACCTTAGAAAAATGTGTCAAACTGTTTTGTTTTTAAAAAAAGGGCCTTATAGGTCTCCTTTAAAGTATGATGTTGGTTGAATTATTTGTGAGATTCCACAATGGGAAAAACACATTCAAACACAACAGGAAATATCAGCATAGTTTTATGTATATGGCCTTTTCCATCATCTTTCATTTACATAATCGTATAGGTTTATATGATGTCTAAGTTCTGCATCCGCCTGTGCTTTTTAATTGTAATTTAATTTGGATATGACTGTCACAGAACACAAAAAAAGAGAAAATCTTTACACTTCTAAACCTCTAAGTTGGTCTTGTTTAACATGTCTTTGTTCTCAGAAAGTGTGGAGCTATTTTCTGATCATCTTTAAGCCCTCTCTGCGCTGCCATGTCACAGGAGAGAACCATATCTTCACTTCTGATCGCTTGCTCAGTTGACTTTATCTCACCCAGCCTAAATATTTGTGTTTACTCATATGGAAAAGGCAAAGAGAGCGTTTTAATTCGCATAATGCAAAGGATATTTGATACCGTCTAAAGAAATAACCGTGTGTAAAATGTAGTGTCGAAGAGGTCATGTCCTCAGTATTTTGATTTTGGAGACCTACAATTAAGTCAAAAGTGTAGTACCGACTTGTTTATGTAATAAGGAAGTTGATTTACTCATGAAAACTTGTCTAATAACACACTTTACACGTCAGTTATCTATTGAATGTTAATGATGTAATTAATTAAAGGGGAAATATTAAATATACATGACCTCTAGCTACGCGACAGTGTAAGGTTTCAGAGAATGTCGGATATAGTATAAAAACAATTGTTTTAGCTTTTTTATATCAGCTACACATGAAACGTGCTCAGATCCGGTTCTGTTGTTTAAACTGAAACTGTTTGCTAACTTTAAGCTAGTTTTAACAGCTGAGAAAGACGCCCATTCATTGTTTACAGTCTATAAAGCAACCGCATAACTTAAAATCCTTCTCACCTGTCGTCTGAAGTGGTTTATTCGCTTCCATATTTAGTTTTGTTTCGAGCCGATGTCTTTAGGGGTCTTAATTCGCTTTGGGCGGGTCGTTTTTCGAAGAACTTCCTTCTGATGACAGAAGTTACCGGATAACCGGAATCTACATACACTATTTCCGGTTATCACCTTCAGAGTAAGAGCACGACAGAAAAACCGGAAGTGAGCAACTCACAGACTCCAGATGTAGATGAAGAGGGCATTCATACGCAAAATGTCAATTCTTACTTCCATAAACGGTAAAATAAACCACAAACGTCAAAGACAAGCTCAGTGCCAGAAAACGCAGGTGTCCAGGATGAGATCATCACTTTCATTGGAGAGACACAGAAAACAAAACAGCATTATGTTTCCTGTGCACAGCTGCTGGGTTTTTCCCTCTCTCATGATTTCCATATGCAGGCATGACTCTTGTGGAGTAGGACACCATGTTTAAGTAACCCTTGATTAATCAAGTGAGTTCAGGAGCAGTTTTTATTATTACGTTTTTTTTTTAGTTTTTTTTTTATCTGTTGATAAAAGTCATGAGAATATTATATCTAAACTATATTGAAAGATTAGGGATCATTTTTACTCAAACTTTAAAGACAAACAGCAGTTTTTCTAATATATGATCCACTTTCCTGGTCTTCGTGAGGACTCACCGACCAGCTGTCCGAGTCGTCTTTTAGGCAGGCAAGAAAATAGACTCGATTACTGAAACAGTGCAAGAAAAATGCATGGAGCATCTTTTCCAAATCACTCTGACACATTAGTCCTTTATTGTTTTAGTAATAAAGTGACATATTTACAGCATTTAGGCAAAATCTATGATTATTTACAGCTGCATGACATACAGTTCCATCCTATGAAGGAAAAAATTAAAATAAAAAAGAGACATGCGTCTTATATCCTTTAGGCCTATAAAAATTAGCGCTGTCTGTAATTAATTAAGTATTATTGGAAAAACAAGAAAACAGAGTACACACACAGGGAGATAAATCTAAGGTACAGCTTATTGACTCCTTCAATGTTTTTTTTTTATTTATTGTTTTGATAAATATAAGCAGTATAGTAGCACCAAAAGACAAGAAAGAACATTTATCAATGCAAAATTACATAACTTCATTTCCCTAAAAACCTTCAGCAGTATGAAAAGTCAAATAAAGAGACACAAGGATGTCCGATTAAAGTCTTTAAAGTCTTCCATGTTTCTTTGTGGGCATGAGAGGCTGTCTTAAGTTGCCCACGATGCCAGCATGTGCATGTCATCCTCATCCTCGACCCTTTTCTTGGTAGCTGTTTGAAAAAAAAAAAAAAAAAAAGAGCAAGCAAAAAAAATGTAAATAGTTACTAACAGTGCTGTTAAATCCTCACAAGTCCAAACCTCTTGTTGCCGATCATCAGCTCCATTATTGAGAGCAAAAATAATCATAGTGGCTATTCCGGGATTAATGATCTTAAATATTATTTTGTGCACCATTGGACATTTTTCTTTGAGGGGGAGAAAAAAAACGAAGAAGAAGAGAGTGTAATTTCCCATTTCCTTTTTTTTTTTTCTTTAAAGTTTTTTAAAGATCAACTATACACACACTTCTTGCTTATATCCACCAGCGTCATTTCTCAGGTGAAATTATAACGGCTTATGACAAATGCAGCGTTTTATGTCCGTACTGTGTGAAGGACTCACTTGCGCGCTGACCGGGCCGTGATGAGGGCAGTTTGGAGCTGGGAACGCTGGGCAGCCCGCCCATGCTCTCCATGCTGTTCTCCAGCTCCTCCTGCTGCAGCTCCTCCAGCTCTGCCAGCAGCTCGTCCTAAAACACAACGCACGCAGGAAACGGATCAACAGGGGAGACACAGGAAGTGCCGAGCATATTTTGAAAAAAAAAAAAACAAGGAAGCAAACCTCATCAAATGTCTCCCCGAAAGATCCAGAGATGGCTTGGCTGATCTCTTGGGCTACATCCTGTTGCTCGGTGATATCCTGCATCATATCCTCTATCTTGTCAATGTCCCTGAGATGACAAACACAGACACATTTAAGTCTTGAAATCAAGTTTAAACTTATCATTTTGTCTATATGAATAATTTAAATGTTCGGCAGCTTCCCTCATTTCAAATGGTTACAAAAAAAAGTTTCTTTAAGCACCACCTCAACACTTTCTTCTCCTGTATGACTAGGTTCTTACATGTTCTGGTGGACCTGCTTCATGGCCTTGGCAGCGTAGCCCATGTTCTTCAGGACCTCCGTGTTGGTATGCGAGTTCTCCAGAGCTTCTCTCTGAAACTCGATGGTGGAGAGCGTGCCGTCAATCTGCGTCAACTGCTGCTCCAAGCGCTTCTTCCTCTTCAGGGCCTGCAGGGCGGCTGGTACAGAAAGATCGAACAAGTCACTCGCGTGCAGTTCTCACTGATAACTTCATCCTGTTGAAGTCTTGGGCGTGAGCAAAGAAAAGATAACAGGTTCCTCCCTTTGCATGGCGATGTACATATTTTTAAGTTGGGTTTTTCACTGAGCAATGCCACTAAGAAAACAGCCCACACTGGGCAGTGCTGTAAGCTTTCTGCAAAGGGAAGGAGACTTTCACATTGCTTATTGGTTACAAGCCCCTTACATTGTCTTATATTGACAAAACTGAGGGAACTGCATCTTAGAGGGCCTTCTAATGCTGCCTTTAAAACACCCTCCCCAACTGTTGGATGCTCAAAGTAGGTTTAAAAGCCGTGGCTGCCTCCAAGTTTTTTAGAATTTTAGTTGGTCTCCACTAGTTAAGAGTCAGGAGATTCCAAGTTGCCACTGAAAGCACGATTACTGTACCTTTTTAGTTCACTGAGACGCTTTCTGCATCGCCCCCTGGCGTTTGAACGTATGGCTTCACCAGTTTGTGAAACTGGCTACTGAGGAAGCAAAACGGAGGTGTAAAACATCCAAATGTGTGGGTACAAATGCATTAAAAATACTACCGAGTCTGTCATGCGCAAACCAAAGCCGTGCCCAAAGTTTCATTGGAAATAAACTGATTTATAGATCATAAAACATAATGGTGTCAAGTTCAGCTGAAGCCCTCAGCTCAGTTTCTGTATTGTTTTCATGAACTGGAATTAAATAACTAAATGCTAAATCAAATGGAAGTCAACCAAAACGATGACACTTGAAAGCCTTTAACACATTTAAGGAGATTTACTTTGATATTTGACAGAAAAGAAAAAAAAGTCAAACATCCACTTTTAGGCTACAGTGCACAAGATAAAATCTTGTCTGACGGTGTAACTACCGTGTCAGTGCCTGAGCTGGACAGCAGGTGCACAGTCCTTAAACATACCCTTCTTGTTCTTTGTGCCATGCTTCTTAGCTATCGTTATTTCTTGTTGAATCCTATTCTCCAAGTACTCCTGCTTCTTCGTCAGCATTTCCTCCGTTTCCCGGAGTCTGTGGATGGCCTCCTGAGGAGACGCTCCTCCCCGCGACCGGTGGTGTTTGGACTTTGAGGAGCTGGACGAACTCGAGCTAGAGCTCCCCTTGAAAAGCTTCGAGATTTTACTCATTTTGGAGGCTTTGACAGTCACTTGTGCAGATATCTAAAACACTCACAACTCTGTCGAGCCCGAGAGCAGCTTTCCAACTACAAAGGCGGGTGTGTTGTAGATTTTCCAGCTCGACGACTTTATGCATTCAGTTCAAACTAGCCAGTAAGCGCACCTTTCACCACACCTTTCACCATTACCTGTGACGCATTGATACCTGACGCCCTTCGCCCTCTTTCTATGCGGACCTATTTTTTCCGCTTTTAACTTGGTTCCAGAGAGGCTAATAAACTTTTTAACTCACGTGATCAATAATGGAATATTTTTTATTCCATGTATAGTTGTATTTAGAAAGTTAATAAATGCGTGTAAACTCGGAACATCGAAGAAAAATAAAAGTACTAAAAAGTTGGAATTTACTTTTACTCTGCACAGTGATGTGAATGATCGTGTGTGTGTAAAAAACATAAGTTAAAAGGTTTGAATATTTTCTAAAAGTTTTTTTAAGTTTTAAATTTTTAAAGTGTATATATATATATATATATTTATTAAAAAAAACTTTGTCACGTGACTGGTCTGTTGGGGTCAAAGTTCGTGTTGTCGTGCTCGGTAGACTCACTGCTATCTAATGGCTGAATTAGACATTGGGAAGCATTGTCAGGTCGACTCCTGCAATCTGAAAGGTCTGTTGAGGTTTCATCCGAACTATAACAAATAAAGATATTGAAGCGTGACTTTATCTGTCTGTTTTCTTGAAATGAAACACGCCTAACTACTCGTTTGGATAGCTAGCTCATCAGTTAGCAGGCTTTAGCTTCATTAGCACTTAGGCTAACCGCTAACTTGGTGAGCTGCTCTTCGTGACGCCAACAGTCTGTGTGTTAGCATCGCATCCTCCAAAACCAAAAACCTTTATTATGAGGAACATTACACCCGGACTCCGAGTTGGTTGTTTTTGTTAGATGTTTTAAAGAAGAGAGATGTAGGTTTAATCAAACTCAGTGAAGTCGGAGCTCCTGACTCCGTATTGTGAACTTTTAATCAGCTTCAATAAATTTTGTGCAGCTTGTTGGTGAATGAGCCCTGTTTTGACGATAACATGATGCAATTTCTACGTTATTCTTTTAGATTTTCTTCCATTTGTTTGTGATGCCTGTAGTGGTGTTTACTGGTAAGTTTGATCTTCCTCCCAGTTAAGTTTTCTTCAGATTTAGTGAAAATCTTTAGACCCTTATTACACTTTCGTTGGTAAGTGTATCCATATCTCGTGGTGTCTGATTAATACAGGAGCACAACTGATATTACTGGTTGATCTGACGTTGTTTCCAAAATCAAAAGTCTTTAATAACCTGTACATGTTGACTTAATCAAGTATACTTATTCATGCTTTATTAGCAACTGTATGAGATTTTCCCCTTACCAAAGAGTTATTACTGTTAGGATCTGTTATTCTTACAGGAAAACAGGGGGATTTTTTATACATTGTATTACATTTTAAGTTCATAATTTGTTATTGAGATATTAAATTCTGGTATAACTGCAGAGTAGACAGTAAAATATGCAGCTAAGTACAGCACCTTTTATTTTAAGTGTTTAAAAAACTTAAAAAACTGTCACTAATTTGTGAGGATAAGCTTTCTTTGTCTTGTATGAAATCACATTTAAACTGACAGTGACCTGCTCAGATTAACAGCATGTTTGTTCTGAAATAAGGTAGCGAAATCTTGACAGTGTTTTCACCTCTGATAATTTCTCTTTTTGATGAAACATTTTTTCTTCTGACTCCTACAGTCTTGAGCACAGAAGCAGAGAGGCCCACTCCTGTTCAGAGGTAGATCGTAATGTCATGTGCTTGCCTGTCTTTCCTTGATAAGATTAGCACAGCTGCTGTTACAATTCCCCAAACTGTGAACCAGATACAGACAGTGTGTGTGTATTTTTTTTTTTTAATTGTGTTCATAATCTTCTTTTTTTTTTTTTTGCTTCAGGAGCCATTGAAAAGGGAATCCCACACTGCAGGTGGCAGCACAAGCTACCCGTGCTCATTTGAAGACTGCAAGAGAAAAGAGCTGCTTCCAGTTATATGTCCACAATGTGATAAACACTTCTGTTTGGTGTAGGTTGACTTGTTTTCATTTCTTTCATTCTCTGTTTTACAATGAAAAAAAACTTTTCGAGTTGATCTATGCTCATGTAGTCTTCAAACAGAGGGATTTAAAGAAAGGAAGGGTTTATTGTATATACATATTTCACTGTTGGAAAAAGTGTTTATTTTCTTATTTCTTTACAGCCATCGTCATCAAGATGATCATAAATGTGAAAAGTTGGAGGTCCAAAAGCCTCGAATGGCAGCCACCAAAGAACTGGTACAGAAGATTGTAGGTCAGTAAGGACATTATTCTGTCTGCCACTCCTTGATCCACATAGGCTCAGCATTAAACTAAATTACTTTTATGACCAATTCACACATTTAAATGATGCCTTTATGACTCTCTTTCATGACTGCTCAGAGTCAAAGGGTGGATCCAAAAGCAAAGGGCGCAGAGGAGCAAAGAATGCTGCGACTGCAGCAAAGGTAGCGCTGATGAAACTGAAGCTGCATGCTGCAGGAGACAAGGGGCTGCCACAGGTAAAACCAAGCTCCCGTGGTCTTTAGTTTTAAATTTGATATTATATGTTGCATATATTTCAAATTTAGTGGAGCAATGGTCATTGTTTTTGACCAACTTTTTTTTTTTTTGGTTTTCCAGACAGAAAGAACCTATTTTCAGGTGTATCTTCCCAAAGAAGCAAAAGACTGCAGCCAGCCCATGTTCTTCTGCTCTAAATGGAGTGTGGGGAAAGTGGTGGATTATGCAGCCTCACTCGCTGGCCTCAAGAACAACAATAATGTACTGACAGCGAAGGTAAACGATGGAAGAGCGTTAATGATAATCACAGTAAATATAATTAGCACAATTACAACAACCACTACAGCAAATGATCAGCTTCCTCTCTCTTGCTCTCTTGATTTGCCTTTTTACTTGATATTGTTCTTTAAAACAGTTTCCTCCACAGGTATGAATGGCTTGTCGCTCACACGTTAATGCTGGTGTTCTGTGAAACTGATTTTTTTTTTTCTGCCGACAGCTGCAGAAAAACAGGAAGCTGGGTTAACCAGTGCTGTGCTCGTTGATGTTTGTGTTAAAGATGTTACTGAAAATTCAGCTGCAACTAATTTCCCTATAGTGATACTTGATGTGTTCCTCCATACAAAACAAAAGTAATCCTCCCTTATGTTTGCACTGATTTTCATTATTCTATTGAAGGTGTTGATTATTTTATGCGGGTGAAGATGATTCAACTTTTCCCCAAACTTGAGACATATTTTACATGCCTCCATATTGAGCCTTACTCCGTTTCATTTGCAGAAGCTGCGACTCTGTCATCCTCAGACAGGTGAGGCTCTCCGGATGGATGACAACCTTCTGTCGCTGCTGGCTCATCCAGAAACTCCCCTGCATAATGGCGGTAATCTGATCATAGAGTATTTGGACAATGAGTGTACAGGCCTTGAGGATGTTTCGGACTACATTACCCAGACCTGATCAACCAACAACAATTACTGTATGGATGCTCTCTGTTTGTATTTATGACAATAAAATTTTCTTATTTTGAGGTGGTGGATTTCCACTTAAAGCAAGGTCTACTAGATATTACATTCTATTAATGACATATTACTCAATTCTTTATCAGTACTACTATTTTTATCAACATTATCCTGTTATTCAACCATTGGGACTTGAACTCACAATCCACAGCACCAGAGACTAATGCCTTATACTTTAGGCCACTATATTAAGGACAGTTAAACAGAGATCAACTCTAGGCTTTGTACAAGTCTGTACAAGTCGGTAAAAACAAACAAAATTCCCAGTGAAAACCCCATTAAAACATTGATATTGCAGAAGAAAGTCATATAATAAAAAAATAATTGTTGTATCAGACAATACTTTATTCGAAAAGCATGACTGATATATGTTTTTATACTCTTATCCATCTATAAAATGTATTTCATGACTATCTGAAGGCTTGAAATCATGGGTTATAAATGCCCTTGATCGCACTGAACCCTCTGAATTTGTTCTTGTATCAGCACTTGAGGTCTCCAATTACAGAAATTAGCATGGACTCGAAAACGTTTTAGCCAACCACGGAAGGTACAATTTATATTGACAGGTAAAACGGCCAATCACAATGGAGTATGAACAAAAAAGGCTGGGTCTGTCAGTAAAGCGTATATAAATGAAAAGGGGTTGGCCCATCTCAAACAGAAGGTACCGTTGTTTTGATGAGAATAGGACCGTTCTTGAAGTAATCGAAATTGCATCAACATCAACCAGTTATTATTTTTATTATTAGGCTAGGTGGCTATTCGCTGCTTTTCTGATCGAGTCGCTTAGAAAACAGCGACTTGATCCTGCTACTATTGATCGCTTTGTTAAATCAGGTTGAAAGGGATGCCGCTGCAGATAGACTCCGACGGACGCCAACAGTCTTTGGATTTAATCTCATCGCATTTAATCGGGAAAAGCAGTTTCTCTATAAAATTAAAAGGCCTCAAAGTAACTCATTCTCGACCGAGTCCTTCTGAAAGATACTCAAGCTCAAGTTCATATTAATAGTTCGTCTCTGAGCAGAAGACAGAAGCGAAACAATTTGTGAGCTAACAACTAGCATTAGCTGGTGAACAACAACAGCGGGACGTTAATCTTCGACAACCGGTTTGCTACAGAGGTCAAGTTTCCGACCGTTACGGCGACTGTTTGGCTTTTGAGACGATTGCAGTTTTCCTCTGGTGAAAATATTTGTCGGTAAGTGAATTAAACTAACGTAGTGAAACAGGAAGATACTAGGTTCAGAAAAGTGGGGGAGGGGCGGCGGTTTCTGTTCGAGGAAACGGTGTTTTGGTCTTATAGCTGTCCTCATGGGGCGCTGCTTTCAGACGGCATTCATTAATTGCGTTGACGGCTGTTTATCTCCTGTTGAAGGCTTATTTTGTTTTTAAATTTTGAAAGTCACCGCTCCTAATTTTTATAAATGCTATAAAACCCTATTTCTCTTCTGCTTTGTTGCAAAGTATGTCGACAAATCCAAGTAGAGTAAAGGTCTGCCTATTGTCCAAATGTGACTTTTAAGTCAAACTGTTCTCTTTATTTTCAGACAGCCATGAAACTGTTGGAAAACTCCAGCTTTGAGGCTCTCAGCTCCCGGCTGTGTGTTGAAACGGGGGAGTCTCGCATATTTGGCAGGTAAGGAGAATACCACAGTGACGCATTAGCTGTCACTTCAACAACAAACTATCATCTTTAGCTAGTAGGAGGCAATAGACTCTTACGGCCTTCCAAAGCTCTACTTTACTTGAACGTCACACCAGACTTCAGCTGTAGTTCCTTTTTTTTTTTTTTTTTAGGCGATACAGGCAAAAGCCTTCCTTTTAGGGATGTTTTTATCTTAACTGCTTGTTTCAGTTGTGCAGACACAATCCAAGATCTTTAGTCATTTACACATGAACTGCACAAATTCAGACAGTCTTGTCTTCAAGCAGGCTAAATGCAAACAAAAATGGCATGCTTGATTGTTTTTTGTTGTTGTTGTTTGTTTTGTTTTTTTGTTTGTTTTTTGTTGCAGTGAAATAACACCATGGCCTGTAATGGGCATGTACAGAGTTCACGGAACAGGGGATTGAATGTGTAAGGAGTGTAAAGATGCAGAGATAACTCACGCTGCTCACAACCGGGGTAGTAGGGCAAGCAGCCAGCTGCGAGTTATGCAATGTCTAAGCAATTTACTACCCTAAAGACCTACATAGTTCTCCGACTATACTTTTTATTGACTCTGCAAACTGTAATGTATATCGGTGTGCTTCGGATTATGTAAACCTTCCAGCTGAGTCCAAAGATACAGATGCAGTGTTGGTGTCATTACATAAAGACTGGTGGGCTGTGGAGTTATGCTGCCCAGTGCAGAGTTTTATGAGTGGGTGGCAAAACCGAGCTATGCTGATTGACGCAGTTTACAGTGTCCTCTCACAGCGCTGTGTGGTTATTTTGGAGGATGTTGTTAAGCCCGTGATGTGTGCGTGTGTGTACATGCACACACACACATGTTACATGATAAGAGAGTGCTGCAGCCAGAGCTGCTTAGTGGATTAGCAGGGCAGTTCATCATTGTGGTACAGCTGTAGCCAAGAATGGGCGCACGCTTTAGGGATTTTCTACTTTTTTTGCATTTATTTTGATGTTGCACAGTGCTTTGCAGAATACACTAGTTAGCTGTTAGAAGCACCGCTGTGTGTTAATAAAACAGACGTTACGCAAATGGCTTGTCCATGAAAATATATATATATATATATATATATATGAGAGAGTTGTCATTAGAGATGTGTGCATGTTGTGTGGATCCTGTGTCCTTGCAGTCATCTGGTTACCTGAAGAGTTTGGTTGGCAGGTCAGCCGTGCTGTGTTGGAAATATGAGTGCTGCTATTTCCACAGTGTTGTCCTCTGATGTTCCTATAGTTAGCCTCGCAGGGTCATGACAGGTCTTGATACTCGGTCTATCCCAAGCTGCACTGCCATGTGCCCTTGTGTAACCTTTGCACGGGTGTGGGCAAAATAAACAAGTGCACACTTGTGTGCTCCTCGGTGATATCTGTACCAGTGGTGTCTGACCCAGAAACATGAACGCAGAAGACTAGTCAGGGAGTCGTAGGATATGTTTCAAGGTCTAGTTTTATGTGCCGGATCCATTACTTAGACTTTTTTCTTTTTCTTTTATTGAGCCTGTTTGAATTCACAGAACATATGTATCAATTAGTAAAGGAAATGAACGGATGAGTGTAACTATTTGGTACACTCATTGAGTATTTATTTGTGACGTTATCAAAGAGCGGGTGATCCGGCTTTAGATTGTCGATAAACACACGTTTAAGTGCCCTGAACTGGCTGTGGTCTGTTGCGTAAATGCATGATTGAGTCAGATTAGCTCTTTAGTTGTTTATTTGGACTCATTTTGTTCAGAACATGAATGTTGTTCATGTTGTTTTTTTTACTCTGTGCCCTGCAGGATCGAGAGCTACTCGTGCAAGATGGCAGGAGACGATAAACACATGTTTAAGCAGTTCTGCCAGGAGGGGGAGCCACACGTCCTGGAGGCGCTTTCTCCCCCTCAGTCCACTTGCGCCACCAGCCCTTCACAGTGAGTACTGCAGTCCTGGTCGGTGGGCATGTGAGATGGTTTATGTGGAGGTCTTTATTTAATTTTGTTGTGCAGGCTGGGGAAGAGCAGTGAGGATGGGGAAAACCCTCTGAGTGACAAGTGTTGCAGGAAGACTCTCTTCTACCTCATCACTACACTCAACGAGTCCTTCAGGCCGGACTATGACTTCAGCGCGGCACGGGCTCACGAGTTCAGCCGAGAGCCCAGTCTCAACTGGGTCAGTATCCCTGGTGCTCTGCAGAAAGGTGTATTGACAAATTGACACAGCTGAGTGATAATTTTCATGCGATTTCTCTCCAGGTGGCTAATGCAGTGAACAGCAGCTTGTTCTCAGCTGTGGGAGAGGAGTTCAACTCTTTGGGGCCTGAATTGTGGGACGCCGTTGACCAGGAGATCAACCTCCAGAGCTGTGATATTTACAGGTGGGTGTTGAGGTTGTCTTTGCTGCAGAAACCCCCCCGCTTCAGTGTCAGCAAACCTGTTCCAATCCCTGTTTCTGCTCTCAGCTACAACCCGGACCTGGACTCGGACCCTTTCGGTGAAGAGGGAAGCCTGTGGTCCTTTAACTACTTCTTTTATAACAAGAAGCTGAAGAGGATTGTGTTTTTCACGTTTCGCTCCGTCAGGTCAGCAGCGGCAGTGCTACTAATCACCACAACGAGCTGTTAAAATATGCTGCATGTGACATTTTTAAATTGCTTGTGCCATTTGTTGATCCCTGAATCAGATGAGCCTGAAAGATGTTTGCATTGCCAGCTGATCAGGGAGATGTTTGATCATTTGAAAATCTGTCACACACAGCGTCCTGAGTGGCTATGGCCGCAGTTGCCTCGACAACGAGCTGGACATGGAGCTGGATGACGAAGAAGAAATGGACGGCTTCACTGAGGACAGGTGAGACTCCTCGTCATACCACAGGTTTTCTCATTTGCCCTCAAAACAAACAAAAAAACCATCCCGCTTACACTTTTCTCCTCCTCCTTCAGGTGTCCCAGAGCTCTGTGTGTGTAACTTGTGGACGTACCCCATCCAGAGAATATCCAGATCTTTCCTCTCTGCCCATATACTTTTTAAAATTTCTTTTTAATCCATTTCATCTGGACCCATTTCTCACCTAGACTTATGCATGTTTTGGCGGCTTTTTGTTGGTTTGTGGCGAGCTGTGCGCCGCGAGGCGATGGACTCTCTGTGAAGACGCGCCTCACAGCAGCATCAAACTCCTTTTCATTTACCAGGATGTGAGGTTTCAACCCTGAGCTCCAAACTTCAACGGCACACATGCAGGTTTCTCCAGAGACCTCCTCATAGACGCTTAAATACAAGTTCCTGATGTGGATGTGTGGGAGGAAGAGACTGGCAGCAAGTTTGATTTCTGGCACACAGTGAAAGAGGAGTCTCAAAAACACACCAGCAGCCATGAAATGTGAACAGTTTGAGTCCAGCGTGGCACGGAGCCGGGTCTTTAACAACCAGAAGAGACTCTCATCAGCTATAAGCTTATGTTTATCGTGTGCTACCTTTGTTTTTTTTTTTTTAATGTGTGACAGTAATGTTACTGTGAATTTTTCTTTTGAAAAACAAAAAAAAACCCTGCTTTTATCACTGAAACTAGTTTTATGGTAGCTCTTTAACACAAATGCTCATCTGTCCCTGTTGGTCCAGCGCAGAATACGCCGCAGCTTAGACCAAACATCCACCATTTTTCTATTTTGTGTGTCATCTAAATACATTTTAAATTCTTGAATGTGTCTTCCTGGTGTTTTAATTTACCCATCGCCTCATTAAAAGGCTTATCTGAAAACTGAATGTATAGTAAAGTTTAGTGGATGGAAACCTTTTAGAGATTGAGAAGCTTCTTTTATGTTCCAAAAGAAAAAGGTGGAGCTTTAGTGACTCCCGTGCTTCTTTTTGATTGGTCCGCATTTTTGCAGACGTTAATAAATTGGTCTTTCGAAAGCGGCTCGAGTCTTGTTTTCAGACACTGGAATGAACGCTGAATGTGTCCAGAAATGACAACTCATGCACCGATGGGGATGAGAAAACTGGTTTAAAACAAACCTTTAATGAAAAACATACAGTACATGATCCAGACTAGATGTCACCACAAAGTATGCATTTCCTTGCTTTGTTTGCTCGAGCTAAAAGTTGTAAACCTTAATGCTGTAAAGAGTCTGGCGGTCGCAGGGTTCTGATTTCTATAAAGAACAATGAATAACCAGAGGCTGAGGCTCTCCCCAGCTTTTAAGTCAGACTCACCGAAACTCCTTTTTTGGCCACTTAAAAACTTGTAAAAGCTATACAAGGTTTCAAAGTGACACGTGCATAGATCTGATAGCAAGTTTGAAGAATTCTCATACCAGATTAAAGGAAATTATTATATTTTTTGTCAAAAGTCACAGGCAGACTGTCAGGTTTACGCACTTGGTCCTCCAAACACCCAAAACAGCTGTTAAGGCTGAGGATCAAGTACTATGACAGCTAAGCTCATCTTTAAGCTACCAAACCACTGAACCGTGGTTCAAGAGCAACAGCTTCCTACAAACACGTGGCACCTGTTTGATAGTGGCTTACTCTGATCCCTTTGTTTAAAAAGTACAAAATCTATAAGAGGGAATATTACGGTGCCAAAATGGCAGCAGAAAATGAATAAAATGCCATGTCAGTACAAAACAGCACAAAATGCTAACCTGAACAGAAAAACAAAACAAAATTAAATAGGTTTATAATGCACCACTTAAAAATACTGTAGTTAAAACAGAGCTTTGACTCGCAGCTGAAATGACGTCGCTGGGGTTAGTTTCATTTCTTCCAAAGTCACATGTAGGAAAATTAAGCATGCCAACACTCCGAGCTGAAAAAAGAATCACTCAAAATCAATAACGTACAAGTACAGGCTGAAAGTTCTTAAAAATAGGATTCTGTACTTTGTCACGTTCCAACGTGGCGGCTAAGTTGGGAAAGTGTCACACTGACGGTGTAGCTTATGTAAATTAAATTCTATGTAACAAACACAAACCGATGTGCTGAAATGAGAACAGGCAAAGAAAAACAAAATCAATGTGCATTGTTACAACTTTGTGCCACCGTTTTTTTCCCCAGGAAAGCTGCTTTTACAATACTGTGTGTAATCCCTCGGTTTGTCCCGAAAAAAAAGGAAAAAAAAACAGAGCTGCACCGTGTACGAGTCTAAACATACTCTGATATGATTTGGAGAAATGCAACATGATATGTGTGTAAATATGGACAGTCCTCTGAAATAATGCTCGCTCCAGGTCCCTGGGGGGGGGGGGGGGGCACAGGCTCCACTGGAACGACTAATGCTGCCGTTCTGTGTCGTCTCAGTTTTAAATAAAAAGGACAAAAAAAAAAAAAAAAGAAGAAGAAGCCAGTAAGGACAAGATGTAGTGCCACCTCGTCGGTGGTGCAGGTAGTCAGGCCATCCGTGGCGGAGGGAGGGGCTATCTGAGTCCAGCTCTGGAGGTCATCCACTCGAGGCCTTGACACAAACTGGAAGCAAAAAAAAAAAAAATAAAAAAATCATAAAGATCCATGGTGGAAATATCTGATTCAGCAGAGCTTTTTAAATACCACAAAATGTAAGGCAAACTATTAAAGAGACGAGTGAAAACACACTGAGCTTTCTGCACCCACAGCACAACACAAGATATCAATCTTTTCACAATCAAAACAGTTTCAGTGCACTTTTTTATCCCGATGTGCAGATAAATCTCAGAAAACAGCGATATCTGGTGGTTGCAGAAGTCACAGCAGCTTCTTATGTCAGGTTTCACCCCGAAATGTTTTCAATAAGCCTCAAGAGTTGACGCGACAGTTAATAAATGATTAATAAAACAGGTTTATTTTGTTTTACAGTAATCGGTTTTGTGAAACAAGAGTTCGGTGTTCAGTTCACTGGACAAAAACATTTTTTACTACCCCGCTGTGTTTTCCAGCTGCAGCGCAGTTAAAAACATCTGTATGCTGGACACGGTGAAATCTTGAAAGGTCTTAATCAGCATATCTCTTACCCCTCTCCTGTAAGTGCGCAGCAGGACTGTATGTGCCAGGGGTGGTCTTTGATGGAGCTCAGGGTGAGGTATTTGGAGATCTCCGCCGCAGACATGCAGTCCTTCATGTCCTGCTTATTGGCAAATATCAACACAGCTGCTTTCCGCAGGTCCTGAGGGAGAAGACAAAGAACAATGAAAGCACATAGCTGCTCGTTCACGCTTTCTGACCCACAAACTGTCAACAATGTGGCTGAATGGAAAGGTCAAACTACGGTGGAATCAGAACAACCATTACAATCCTCAGTGCCGTGCGGCCCGTGTTCCGCACAGGAAGTGTAATGATGGGAGTTTTACCTCATGAGCCAGCATCCTGTAGAGCTCCTCTTTGGAGATGGCCAGTCTCTCTCTGTCTGTGCTGTCCACCACCAGAATGATGAACTGCAGAGCGGGAGACGAAAAAAACACTGAATGACCTCTTTTCAAAAGACATTTACAGCACTGACATGCAGCACAGCGGGTGGGCACTTCCGGGCCGAGGGCTCTCACAATGAGCAGCGGTGACGGCTGAGCTCAAGGGCCCTCTGAATAAGAAAGAGCGTAACGTGCTTTCAAACGTTCCTTTGGTCTTTTGTCATTCAGGGCTGGACACTGACACCAGATCAACCACTCAAGAAGAAGAAAGGGTCACAACGTTACTCAACATGGTTGTGACCCAGCTCATGAGCAGGGTCTGACGCGACAACCTGACTTTGGAAGAAAAGGACGAACGCGACTCATTCAACGGACTGCACAGCTCCTCCAAGTCTGCTGAAACCAGCAGGAATCTGCGTCCGCACGTTTGTGTGATCTTTACTCTTTTCACAAACATTCACTCCCTGGAGCCCAGACGACCTGCAGCACAGCGTGCGCTGCTCTCATACTTTGTTGGGTTACCGACTGCCGTTAAATGTGGGAGCTGACGGCGAACCATGAACAGCTCTCGCTTCGTTCGACCCAGTTCCCTGCGCTTTCGTCAAAGAAAGCAACTAACACAAGACCAGCTTCAGCTCCAATATCTGACAAATTCCTCTGTTACCATTAGCTCTGCTCCGCTCTCCAAAAAAAAGTAAGATAAATATGTGTATTAAACTTCTACAACAGCCAGCTACCTGCATATCAGGTGTTTGGGTGATATCTGTAAATTAAGGCTATATAAAACACGTTTATTCAACCCAGAGATATTTAAATGTTATGATAGTATGAATTCAATAAAAATTACATGCAAAAAGAAGGCAGAAAACGTTAATCTGTTAGGTTGGTTGGTTTAGTACTGGTTCTATAAAAATAACAAGACTTCTTTCAGCTGCTTTTGGGTTTTTTCTCTCTCACTAATACTTAAAAAGCTGAATCTGTGGCATGAATGACCGGCCAAAGCTGACCATCTGTGGAATATCCCATTTCGTATGAAGGTTCCGTTACATTTCTGTGGTTCTGCTGTGAAAATTTGTTCAAGTTCTCGCACACATCTGCCTCTCCTGACCCCAGCCTTTGTGAGAGGCTGACCTCTGACTTGGGGGCGGCCCCCGTCGCCGTCTGTGCTCTGAACAAACACGGCAGCTGCCGCGCTCGGGGAGAAAAGCCGCTGATGGGCAACACTCGCCCACAGAGGAGACGCCTAAAAAGAGCAGAAGAAGAGAAAAACAAAGCTTAAAGAATGTTCTTACTTCTGTGTTGGAGTAGTAGGTGTTCCAGGAAGACCTGAGAGACTCCTGCCCTCCAATGTCCCACATCAAGAAGTGGGTGTTCTTAACCACAATTTCCTCCACATTGCTCCCGATGGTGGGCGACGTATGGACCACCTCATTCATCAGACTTGATTTAAAGACAGTAAAAAGAACATTTTAGAAAGTCAGCGAGTGACCATAAATATGGTGAAATATTTGAGAAGGTTCAAACTCTGGATTATACCACAAAAGTGCTTACAATTGGTAGAGGATAGTGGTTTTCCCTGCATTGTCAAGTCCCACAATGATCACTTTGTGCTCTGCAATACAAACAGTCTTTTAGCTGAGCAATTTTCATAATTAGCAGCAGAGCACGAACTGTGCTTTCACCGTAAAAAAAAAAAAACCCCAAAACAAAACAAAAAACACACGACGTGGCAACGGTTATGATAATAGGCCAGCTTTCAGTCTGTACAAAATGTTCACGTCAGTTATAGCAACACATTCAAAAATCTTACAGGGCGAACGTTCCTTCCCTCCCCAGCTCTCCCGGACCCCGTGTCTGACCATTCATAAAAATCACACAGAACAGTGAAGACTCTGAATTGACTGTGAAGCAGTCAAACACGACAGACTAAACGCGAGAAAGAGGCGAAAAACATCAGTGACAAGACTTTTCTGTCCTTCTGAGACCTCAGAGGAAGGACTCGCACCTCCGATTATTGGGGTGAACTACAATAGGTTTTGAAAGACAATGAAAATGTGTATTGCTTCCTCAAAGAGGGGGGGTTACCCGGTGTGATCACAAGCGGCACATGCAGATGAAATTTTTCCCAATGAAAAAAAAAAAAAAAAAAGGTTACATTTAGATTAGATTATTATTTTTAGGCTGTATGTTAAATTCTTCTGCAGTTTTTATAAAGGTAACATACAACATGAAAGCCAATTCACACAGGCCGCTTTCCTATCTGGTTCTTCTACGGTGCACCAAGGGGCTTTACAGCATTCTCTTGAATCAAAACAAGACATTTTAAGCATTTACCAAACTTCAGCCACCAACACCTCTTCCGTAGTTCGTTACATTTGTGCCAATCTAATTACAGAGTAGACTAGATGCATTTGGCTGCCGCTCAGACCACGCTGTAATCTCCTCAAGTGAGTGAAACCTGACACTGGGAACACTTTAATCCAGAATTAGGGTATTAAACTAGGTGCCTGTCTAGGACAGGCAGCAAGACCACACAGGCCAATGCAATTCAAACTAAAATTCCCTTTTTCCAGTCCCTCCACACTCAAGTGGTTATTCAAAACACCTTACATTCACACGTGTCTAATGCCAAATAGGAGCAGAAAACTTCTGAAATGATCGTTAAATGCTGTCCCTGTGTTTTAAACAATAGTGGTGAAGCAAACCGAAACGCACAAAAGTGGATCTGGGTGAACATATCAACTGTAAACAACTTTTCCAAAAAGTCCACAAGTTATGCAATGCGATGTGTCCTGGATAGTGAGCCAAAGCTGATTGACAACTGCATGAATACGCTCTCACGGGCTCACGTTGACTTAATGTAATCATGTTGGTTGACTAACTGATTAACAGATTAACCACCACAGAGGTGGGTGCGGTGGATAAAATACGAGTTTAAGCGGTTGTTTTGTCATGCATGTCGAACAAAGAGACTTCGGCAGGCAAAACAGCGTTGAAGTCAAAGAGACGTATAGCGAGATAGTTCGCCCCTCCATCTGTTGTTGTGGCTCGCGCTGCTCACTTTACGTTAACGTGCTAACAGTTCACATTATCAACGGTTGAGCAGATTGCGGGTGGTTAGTGAGCCGGGACAAAAAATATCCAACACCCACCTTGGTTACAAAAGAAGCTCCACAGTTTGGCAAATATGAGGCCCATTGTTCGGATCAATATCAATGTGAGTCCCGTCAGTAGAGCGGCCAGCAGCTCTGAGCTTCTCCGCTCTTTCTCCGCACCGTGCAGTCCGTGGCTGGCTGCGGCTGGCTAACATTAGCTGGACGATTTTCTGTCCGCAAAATATAGCCCCAGGCTTTTAAATGCAGACTCCATGCGCCACGATATAATCTAAAACGAAGCTACCGTGAGCACATATGTGGTAATGAAATAAGTCAATACTGAGTGTAGTTAAATCTTCTGCAAATCATACAAACACGGGCTGTAAAGCGCAGCGTCGTACTCCCACCGCTGGTAAAGGCTTCTTCTGCCCGTTAGCTGCTGGCAGTGGTTCACATAGACACATATACATAGACACCGCATCGACTGTGGAAGGGCGTGCCTAAAGCGCCGCCATCTTGGTACAGGGCTAGCAGAGGCAGCAGTGCGTGAATGTATGAAGGAGAGAGGTACTCCTCACTCTTAAAGTAGAATTATTTTCAAACGTAAATGTACTTTATTCATACAGCCCTTTACAACAATCCATTTCGGTGTACCAAAGTGCTTTACAGCAGATAATAAATAAAGAAAAGAATAATAAATAAAAAAATAAAATTCTAATTCCAAACATTCTAATGTTGTGAGTATTTGCATGTAATATTTTTCAAACACATGAGAGCATCAAGGCCCTGGTCATATTAAAACCTGTGTCACATTTGCTCTCTGCCACTCATTTTAGACACACTGAAATATACATGAGGACACATTAAAATATACTGTAGTGTGTTTAGTCCCTGTTAGCCCGATTATTTAATTGCAAGCCCAAGTTAAAGTATTTATTATTATTATTTCTTTATTTATTATTTAATTGGAAGCCCAAGAACAAGCTGGATAAATCTTAAGTTTTTAAGTACTTACACTCGACAGAGTATAATTGGCCAGTTTTTTAGTGACACGAGCAAGCCAACCACCGTCTTCGTAGTGTTATTTGGATGTGATAAACAACGTGTGTGTGTTGTTTTAGGCGTGTATCTAATGTACCAGACCTACCTGACCTAATAGAGATGCTTTATCTGACCCAGTTATTTTGTTGCCTGCTTCTCCCACTGTTTTAAAGGCCAGACTTAGTGAAGATCTGGCGAGAGTGGAGAGTCTGGAGCGTGAGAAGAATAATATCATGCTCCGGGAGCGAAGGGCGAAAAAAATTATTCTCGAGAATCTGAGGAAGAAAAACCTCATGAATGAAGAGCTGAAAGACAGGCTTGAATGCTACTCGGGTAAAATGGAAATACTAATTTGAATATTTTATATAGGTTCTTTAAATAAAGCCCTGAATACACCTGAACGTTTTCTGGATTCGTTTCGTTCTATCCATGTATGTCTGTCATATCTGACGTTTGACAAACAAACCTCGTGAAAATAGCTTGACAACTGATTTATGATCAGTTTTATTGTGTAGAAACACCATTCCTCCATAGATGTAATGTACTGTAGGAGCAAGTGGTACTGTATCAGGATGGCCGCCCCATGGGCACGCCCCTCGAGTGAGCGGCAGCAGTCAATGCGGCGTCTATGTATATATGTCTATGGGTAGAGTTGTAAAGTAACCCCGACTGATCACTATCTTCCGGTTACGTGATGACGTTGAACAAGTTCGTTTGACGTTTTCGCTATTCTGTTTGAAAACTTTTATTTAATAATAATTTTTTAATCTTCTGCGTTTTTGTTCTATTTGAAGACAACAAAAAGTGACACTGATTAATCGTTAATTAGCTACTGACAGCATGTTTTACTCATTTTAAAAATGCTGTCATTGTTTTGGTGCTTTTGCTATTGATTTTGTTTTTTGTATTTTTTTTATAAACGTTTTTTAATTGTCTTCATGTAAATTGATAACAATTTTGTGTTTTTTAATTCCTGCATTTTGAAGAAAACAAATCCTTGATTTGTGAATTCATCATGTTACATGTGACCCTGCCAGTGACGTACGCGGAAGTAGCAGCGCTGCATGCCAGAGGAAACAACACTTCAGACGAAATAAAGATAGCACTGTAAGTTCTGATTTTCGAAGTATTACAATTTTTTTGTGTATGGAACTGTGTACCTGAATAATTTTAGGTAGTACTGTAGTTGTTTAAACTTCAAGTATAAGGTCAATGCATGTAGTTAAAGTCTATTTAGAATTAGGCTTTGACGTTTTCAGATATATTACAAATATTGATTATTAATTGGAATGTGTCTAAAACACAAACAGGCAGTTGCTGACATTTTATTGACAATATCATTATGGAGATAAAGGTGAAGTTAAATGATAGCCGAGTTTTGTTTGGACATAAATCAACTACACTGCTGTCAAAAAATGCAAAATAACCGTACTGCGTCTACTTCTTCACTTTATTTGCGGATTGCAACCAGCTTTAAGGTCCATTACCAACATATATTGGAGTGTGAACAAGAATTGCTTACCTTGCAAAAATTAATATATATGTGTCTATTTAAATAAAGATACATTTATATTTTTGTATATATGAGGAAACAATTAACTTCAATGCTCTAACTACTAAATCCCTTTTATCATTCCTTTTATCGTTTCCTTTAAATACTGAAACAGATTCCCTTCCCCAGTGGTGTATTGAGACTCATTTCTTCCACTCCATTCTGTCTGATTCCCCTCTTTAACCTTTCTTTTTCTTGTGAGTATTTATGGGTTAGGGTTATGGCACCCATCATATTGAATTAATCAATCTCTCCCTCCAGACCACATCAACTGCTTTTTTGACACAAAAAAGACAGCTTTTTTTTTTTTATTAACTTGTGCTTTCTTTACTTCGGTTTCCAAACAAATAACCGGGTCTATGGTTACTCTACCTTTCCTGAATCCAATCTGTTGAGATGTTAGTTCCTCTACTTTCCATGTAAAATGCTGAAACGTACTGCGTCCTCGGGTTCCTCGATGTATGTACTTCCGACCCAAACCGACAAAGTACGGGACTTCCGGCAAGATGATGCTCTGAGCAGCAAGACAGCTGCACAGCTCCTCATTTGCTCCCTCAACAGATCGTCAAGAATGGGATTAAGCGTCATTTCTCACTCAAGAACTAAGTCTGTAAGTCAATTTATCTTCCCAAAAAAGGTATATGGGTATTATTATTTCATAAAAGTATGTTAGTCAGTGACAAGACTGAAGATTAACAAACGCGGAGCGCCAACAACTACTCCAGATAAGGCACAAAACACGAAAAAAAAAAAAGAACAGACCAGGTGAAGACAAAGAACCACATGAGGATGTCGCAACCAATAAGACAATATTAGAAGCGGTCAATAAGTTAGCGGAAAGATTTGATATCCAAGAAACTTAATAGGAAAATGGTGGAAAACTGGAGCCAAGTTACTGGAGCAAAGAGGGAACTGATAACCAGAAAAAAAAAACCAGTTGAGCCAGAGCATCAAGTTTGCAAACTGACTGAAAGAATAGCAGTGCCAAAGGAGCAATGCGTGGAACAGGAAAGATACAAAAGGAGGTGGAATCTTCTTGTGAAAGGCCTGAGAGAGAAAGAAAAGGAAGATACCAGTGATCTCCGTGTTGGAAAGAAAGAACTTACAATTATACAAGGCGAGTCATCATCCAGTTTGTCAGGAGAGAATGCAGACATGAAATATGGAGGCACTTCCAAAAAGGCTTAAAACTGCAGTTTGCCTGAACAAGCATTATTTATAGTTTTCTTTAAAGCTTTTGACAAGTTTAAACAAACGCCTCCAAATCTTTAAATATTGTCTCAATTTTGTATGAACATATAACAAGTGCCCTCTTACTTCATTCAGCATCTACAAGGCAATTTGGTGCCAAAAGAGGTATTTGGCAGGGAGACCCAATTAGCCTTATTTCTTTTCATATTGGGAACTGAGCTGTTAGCACAACACATCATTAAAAATAATGATAATATCAGACCTTTAAATATTATGGCCACTTTGTTGGTTATTAAACAGTTAGCAGATGATAGGGCATTGTTTTCAAAGGACGCTGATTAGATACCTGATGCATTCAAAGCTGTATCCCTGTTCTCAGATGCATCGGGGCTACATTTGAATATTAGAAAATGGGAGATTTTAGAAATCCATAATAATACATGAACTTTAATTCAGAATATTGCGGACAAATGTTTAAGTAAAACAATTAGTAAAATATCCATTTTCAACCTGTTTTGCATAAAAAGAAAACAACAACAAAAGAACTTTAACTTTCAGTGAGAATATTTTAACTCATGGGAGAGTGCTGTTAATGAAAGTGGATTCAGTCATCCAGAATATACTTTAAACATACCTAACAGAACTATTTAAAAGATTAACCAAATTCATTAAAATTTTGTCTGGAATACATTTGAATTGAAAGAGTGACAGTAGCAGAGGATGGTATGACTGCAAGTGATTTTGACATAATAAATGCCGTAATTCTATTAAAAGCCACACTTTCCTCGGGCACTCGCACATTGCCAGGCTGTGTAAGCCTCGCTTGAATTAGCCTCGATTAGATGCAGCTGAAACGTCTTCGTGGAAGGACTTGAGGCTTAATTGGGAGATTGTGTTAGTTTAAGCGAGGTTTTCCTGACACAGCCTGGCTTTCTTTAGCGACGTTCTCGGAGCTCGACACATGCACCGACGCGTCCGCCCTGCCGAACCCTTCACAAATAGTTTCATAAAGTGCTGTGACTAATGTTAAGGAAGCATCGATAATGACGGGCGGGGGACAGGAAAACTATGTGAAATGTTTTTTCCAGGTACGTCATACCGGATATGACCTAACCGTCGCGTGGTGTTGACACACTTGCCTGAGCTCACGGTTGCGTTTGTCAAGAGAGTCCAATCAGCTTCCTCTTTTGCGATTCCTCGCGCTTTTTCCCAGAGGTTTGACACGTCCGAATCTTTTCTTTTTCTGGTCGAACCTACCAGAGAAAGGGACATTATACGCCGCAGCATCGGAGAGGTTGTTGTTGTCCTTCATCAGCGGCCCAGATCTAGTCATGGGTGCCATCGTCTTCATTCTGCTGAGCCTGGGCGTTACCGTTACAGCGCAGAATAACTGTGGCCCTGTTTCACCCGAAGTGGAAAATGGAAATACGGACTATCCCAACGGGACTGAGTTGGGTCACAACGCTGTGATCACTTGTAATAAAGGCTTCAATTTGATTGGAAATAGAGTGCTGACTTGTGGTAAAGAAGGGTGGCTTGGCAGGGCGCCTACGTGCGAAGTGGTCAGTTGCCTTTCTCCACCAACAGTTGCAAATGCCAATTACGAGCCTAAGAAGGAAAGCTACGAATACGATCAAGTCGTGAGATACTCATGTGAGGGCGACTACACTCTCAATGGATCAAAAGTGTTAAGATGTACCGAAGACGAAAGTTTCCGCCCTGCTCCTCCAAAATGCGTTCGGGTTGAGTGTAAAGATCTCCAGATTATAAATGGCATAGTGAGCGAGGGTTCTCGGCCTCCACATATGAAGGACGCTTTTTTAAAGTTCGAATGTAACAAAGGATTCAAAATGGTGGGGTCATCTATCGTGACATGCGGTATAGACAGCAAGTGGTCTGTCATTCCACAGTGCAAGGCCGGTGAGACTGGCAGCCTCGGTGAGGCTGGCAGCGCAGGTGGGGCTGGCAGCGCAGGTGGGGCTGGCAGCGCAGGTGGGGCTGGCGGCGCAGGTGGGGCTGGCAACGCCGGTGGGAATAGCCTCGCCACTGGGTCAGGTATTGGGACTTTTGTAAGCATTGCAGTCCTGTACGTCCAACTTTTCTGGCTGTAAAAGCGACTTCTTTAAAAGATGGATGACCCCTGGACTGATCTTCAAACGTACCAGGCCTCCACATGAAACGTGGAGTATATGAAATCCTCTGGAAGTTTGCGCTTCAATGGCAGCAACAGACCAAACGCAGCCCTTGGTGTGTGCTTGAAGTGGTTCACCTGCATCCTTGATGATAAATGAAAGCTTTAACAATTATTGTCTCACAACCGCTTTTTGTTCATTAATGATTTCTAAAAGGTATTCACTGGAGCTCAGCGAGCAGCTGAACTTGAGCTTTGAATGTTTAAACAGTGTTTGATGTAGTCATTTGGGGGAAAACTTGGTTAAAACTACCATAGGAGATTTGGCTGTTAGTTTGAAGCTTAATATGATAACACTGAGGCTAGTTTGTAATTATCAACTAACAGCGGATACCCCAGATAATCTTTGTATAGAAGAGAGGCTCTGAGCCGATAAATCAGTTTGGGATGTGTGAAAGGGTCCCTCGCACAGTGCCTGAAGAAAAAGTGTAATTCATGGACTTTACTACTGAAAGTTTTGCCTTTTCTATTTTCTTTGTATACATTGTGCCTTTCTGAATTGCACTCATGTTAACCTACTGGTTGGGTTGTGTTAAAAGGTGAGGGATCACCCATGAATCTGTTTTTCTTTTTTTTCTTTTGCTGCGTTTCAACGAATGAAAGATTTATTTAATTAAAGATGTAATTGGGATTTGATTGTTGCACAGGAGAATAATAAATCAGCCATTGCTGGACTGCTTTTAAAGATGCATTGAAGATCTCTGAACATTTTGTACTTTTCATTATTAGAACTTCTGTCAGTATTTCTATTGTGTGGAGTCACTTGTATGTTCTGTTCTTGCTATCAGCTCACAAAAATAAAAGAGGATAATAAAAGGACTAAACATGTCTTGTTTTCTTCAATCGCACCTGTATAATTGCATATAAGGTGACAGCCCACAGGTTAGATTTTTTTTTATAAAGTGACGTGTTGATCGATGAGAGGTACAAGGTCCTTTTGTAAGGTGATTTATAAAGCAGGAAAATAAACAAACCATGGACTGGATGTTCTTTAAAGTACACAAATAAGAACAAGATGCAAACAATGTATAAAACTAATGAATTACAAACTGTTACACTAAGTTCCAACCGAAAAAACCAGGATCAGTCACGACTGTGTCACTGTTCCTTCAGTTTGGGCTTGTTTTAAAAACTGATGTCAGCAATGATTCATTTTGTGCTCCAAAGAAATGATTCTACAGCAAACAAGCCTCATTTTTCTGTGCTTATCCGCCAGAATAGTTGCCGACCGATGGCGTCTCCTCATCCGTGCTCAGTTCGGAGTTTTAACACTTTGCTTTGATCGGCAGCTTCTTTTCAGACTGGCTGAAGTCGCACTGAACACGGAAAAGATGTCGGTATTCCCAAGAATCTCCCTGAAGCCTGATGTGACCGAGTATCTCAGGAGCATCTTTTTGAACAAGGAGGTAACAACTTTGTTGGAGGATATTTTGTGAATACTGCTCCTCTGAGGTCAATTTAGGCTTTCGTTGAAGTGTTGAATAATGTTTTCTGTCAACGCTATGTCCCCTCATCATAAGCTGAAAGTCCTCTGACCGTAAAAGAGTCGCATTCCAGAACACGGCCTCTGAGGAATACCAAAACAATGCCTGTTTGTTGGTGTTTTCATACTACAAAGACAAGTGAATTGGTCGGTATAATAGTGATAAGGAAGGACAATAAAATCAAAAAGCATACAGTGAGTCAATAGATAAAAATCTGATGCTAGAATAAAACAAATCTCTGTATAAACCCTGTATTTATACATTTGGGGGATTTTTGTGTTGCAGGGAAAGGAGGTTTTTTCAATAAATAAAAAAAAAACAACAAACAAATGACACTTGATTTCCTAAATTCAAGTTACAGATAATTATTCAATAGTTACTGAGCCTTTGTTGTTGCTCATTCTTCATGCTTTTACCTGTTTGGCTGCTTTAAAAATGCACGTTTTGACCTCGATCCAGTAAGCAGTCTTGGCTTCTGATACGTTCAGGTGTTGGCGGCTGTGGGTCATCAGGAGGCTGACCATCGTTTCCAGAAGCTGCTTACATGTCTGTCTCACCCGCCTTCGTACACGTGTGTGCGAGCCAGCACTCATCTGGCGCCCCTGGAAGAGGTCAGGCACAGGCTGCGAGAGGAGCTGAAGAAGGTGAGCAAAGAGGACCGCTTTGTTGCCGCCCCCCGCAGCGGGGATGTGTTCACTGGAGTCACTGAGTGTGTGTCGTTGAAGCAGCAGATGTGCGGCCCGTCAGCGGAGGAGTTTCAGATTCTTTCACACCCGCAAGTTTCAGACGTGCTACTTCTTCCTGTGGACGGCCCGAGGTATGTGAGGAATGCTGGGAGCTTCCACTCCAGCAAAGAGAAGGACAGGGTTACGAGTCACGTGCACGTGTGTGTCCTCCTGTCCTGTCCTCAGAGCGGTGACGCAGCTCAGCTCGGAGGTGGTGGTGGGCGCTCAGTGTGGCAGTGCCGTACTGAGAGGAGCTCATGTCTTCGCCCCGGGGATCGTCGCCAGCCCTAAATGTAAGACTCAAAGTCACGCTGTGGGGCACAAGGGATTTATCTGTATTCATCCACAGCACCAGATGCTCTTTCGTCACTGTGTCGGCTTTGCTTTGCGTTTACGTCCTCAGACATGAAGGTGGGGGACAGAGTGTCCGTCTTCTCTGACCTGGAGGGCAGGTGTACTCGAGGAGCCACGAGCTTTCAGGGGAACAAGGTGTTCGTGGGAAATGGAGTTGCTGAAATGGGTCGCTCAAGCATCTTCTGCACAGATGAACCAGTCAGGTGTTAAAACACTTAGTTTTTTTCATTTATTAATGAATAAACTAATGACTGAATGCCTTCATTTAAGAGTTTACTTAAATTCAAAGTTCATGTCTTATTGTGGGTCAGTCAGAGCTGAACATCTCTTTTGGATCGGGGTCATACTCTTCATTTTCACACGTGTTTGTTTGTTTTGAGTCATCCTGAAATCTCTGAGTTACCGTGAGTCTTCTGAATTCTCTCTTTGGAATTTGACTTGAGCACGTTGAAAACTTTCAACTTTTGCCACCATGCATTTCAAAGAGAGAGTGCAGTGTGTGCCAAGAAGGATGAATGAAGAAGGGAACATATATTTTTGCTTTTAGTTGCAATTTTATTCTCAAGGGTTCACAAACATGTGATCCTGATGCTCAGATCCACAGCAAAGGTTCATGTCGGCAGCACAGAATTTTTTTAACTGGTAAACTCAAACGGTTTGATGGTGTGGTTTCAGAGGTGTAGGGGTTCGGATGGTGGAGCCGCTTTACCGGAGTCCCTCCTTCGATGGCGTTCTTCCCAGCCTGGCGTTCCTGCAGGTATTTCTATTGGACTCTGTTAAAGCCAGAATGGTGAACCGTTCCGCTGATTGACCTGGACAGAGTTGGACTTTGATTGAATCCACTCTCTTGTAAATGGCAAATTCTGAATCTGTTATTACCTGTAACTGATCTGGAAACATCACCACCCAGAACCTCCCCTCTGTGGTTGTGGGACACGTGCTCGGGCCTCAGCCTGGAGAGCGAATCTTGGATATGTGTGCTGCACCGGGAGGGAAGACCTGCCACATCGCTGCGCTCATGGGCGATCAGGTACTGCTGTTGTTTCACTTCAGGGAGAAAAAAAGAAAAAGTTGCACGAGACTCCATCTGGTTGCCTCAGCGATGTTACTTCATGAAATTTCCCTCTGTTTTAAGCCTCTTCTGCTGCTGTGTTTTTGGATTCATTGCATCATGTAGACGTTTGTATCTGCAGTTTACGTCCTACGTCCCCCACTTCAGGTTAAACTGCGTGTTTTATACTCGGGTAGATTCATAAGGTAACTGTACAGCACGTACAGTGTATTTATCTACTTTATTATCTCCTTACTTTCCATAATTAATTTAAAACGGTCCTTTTATTTATACTGTATATTAGTACTTTTACTAGTTTAAAGTGTTTGATTGCCTCCTCCACTCCTGCTTAAATGGTGCTTTTCTTGCCTTGTAAACTTTTTTCTTTTTTTTTCCCCCACACAGGGAGAGGTTGTGGCCTTGGACAGAATCCGAAACAAGATCGACCGCATTCGTCAGAACGCCCAAATGCTGCATTTGCAAAGTATCAAAGCTTACTGCTTCAACAGCACTCAGGCTGCGAGCACTGACCCAGCGCAGGAGACCGAAGGTACCGCGCAGCACCTGTCGTCCTGCTCTTTGTGACTGAACACAATGAATAACTAACAGCTCTGTTGGTGCACACACTCCAGGGCCTCCTTTCCCCCCTGAGAGTTTTGACCGGGTTCTGCTGGACGCCCCCTGCAGCGGCCTTGGGCAGAGGCCCAACATGGCCAACACCTGGAGCCTCAAAGAGATCTGCTCCTACCCGCCGCTGCAACGCAAGCTGTTTCAGGCTGTAGGTTTTACTTTACCCAGAGATTACACTTATCACAAACCTCGACGTCTTACCCTGTTGACTGTTTCTGTTACAGTAACTACTTTTGGCCTGTAGGTGGCAGCATTGGGCAGTTAAACTGCAATGAGATGCAAAGCTGCAATTCACATCTTAAAGGAAAAAATCCACCTCAGACTGATTTTTACAGAAGTTAGTCCTCAGATTGTTTCTTTTTTCTGTCTCTTAACTGTGATTGGCAGAAAAAAAAATAGTTCAAACACTTTTAAGTGAACTCATTCTGGTACTGGTTTTCAGAGAGGGCTACAATCTGTGATAGATTTCTCTCTTACTCGCTGTGAAATGTGAAGGATTTTTGGGGTGAATATTTTGCATAAAGGATGGCTTCTAGGTGGAGTTCATCACAGCTGGAATCATTTATCCCGGTAACACATAGTTCTCCATCAGTGTCCACAGAAGCTCCTCAAGGTTACTCTGAGGAAAGATGGCTCCTCTGAAGATAAATGTGCTGCTGTGCAATACATGCTGCCAGACTCTGAATTATGTGACAAGTGAGAGTTGGACCTGTGATTCTTTTCTCTTTTTTTTGTCCACCTAAACCAACACAATCTATGCACAACTGATCAAATTCTGTAGTTATGGAGCAACATGTGGAGTTTTTAGGAAATTATCATCGCCTGGTGAATCGGAGTGCAGTATTCTTTCTCCTTTTGCACAGTTTTTGTCTCCACTTGAGGGGTTAATATCAGACTCTTTAGCTGCTCAATGCTGTGCTACAGTATGTTCACTTTGCCTGCCTGCTGTGTGGGGGCTCTGCTGCTCCAGTGAACTTTTTAGGACGGCTGATTTTTGGCACCTCCAACAGCAAACAAGGTGCTGCCTTACATGAGATTTTAGACCATGGAAGTATCGTGATGGTGGGCAATGTGAATGTGGGAAATACTAATGAGCACAAAATCAAGAAACTGTACCTATGGAAGCCACTTTCTGCACTGTGAAGGAAAAATAAGAAATAAAAAAAAATCTCTTGATAAAAATATATTTTCTTCCAGGCAGCCAAGCTATATTTGAATCTTTATTCTAGGTCTTTCAAAGTTTTTCTTGGGACATTTGTAATTGGCAGGCCACTTAACACAGGTCTATGAATCATTTAAGAATAAAAAAAGCACCTAACACAGGGGATCAACCAGAGTTTTGTCTTCACGTAACAGACAACCTCACAAAGGGCCGGTTTTCAATCGTATCTTTAGGCACTTTGTTACTAGCAGCCTGTCACAAAGACGCATCATTTGTTCCAATTTCTTTAGTTGCATCTATGAAAAACTTCACAGATGATGCAGTTCGAGAGACAGAGTATTTTTTTGCAGCAACAAGGGGATTCTCAAGCTTATTGAAGAGGTTTCAGGCTTTGCTGAAGAATTGCTCGTACCAAATGTTGAGTCATTGGAATTGTACAAACCCTGATTCTGCCTAAAATACTGTATTTTCCTTTACGTTTGCACTCGTTCCAGTGAATTGCTGCACCTATTTTTCGTTTTGTGCTGGATACAGTGGTGAAAATTGGCTTATAATGGGCTTCACTGTGTTTTTTTTCCAGTGTTCTTTGCTTTTATTGTTTAAGCACAAAACTGCACTTGGCTCACTACTGCCCCCTGGAGGTATAACAACAAACACACACTTGTAGATCTGCAGTTCAAGGTGTTTTCCCCACAGTGGCCACGAAAGGCAAAAATGAGCCCAATCCATGCTTGATAACACGCTTTTAATAGCAGTGAAAGTTTTGAGAATGATACTTTTGAGTGTTTTCAAACTGTCGTTCATTTTGCTTTAAGTTTCATTGGCAACATCTCTGGCTCAGTTAGTACTAGTGAGTGAACCAGGAGAGGAAAGTTGCAGACTTGGAAAACAAAATTATGTGCTGAAAGTCGCTGCGATGGTCTTTAAAGCCTAGAAGAGCTTCATCACTACAAACAGAAAATGTCACACCGTGTCACATAACTATAAAAACATTGTCTGCAGCAGCTTTCATTTAAAAAGTGCATGTTTGTGCTGCTGCAGGCGGTGCACTTGTTGAAGAAAGGCGGGGTTTTGGTGTACAGCACCTGCACCGTGACTCTGGCTGAGAATGAGGAGCAGGTGGCCTGGGCCCTCGACACCTTCCCCTGCCTCACACTGCAGCCTCAGGTACACCTTCGCCACACGTACATGCTCATTACTCCACCCAGAGAAACAAAGTGACATCACTAAGTCTTGTTCCCGCCTTTCTCAGGATCCTCACATCGGCTCAGAGGGCATGCTGGGAGCCGGCCTGTCAGCAGAGCAGCTGCGCCTCCTCCAGCGGTTCAGTCCTGAGCTGAGCTGGGACCAGACAGAAACTACAACCCCCCTCCCCTGCAGAGCCGACGGGGACACCATCGGCTTTTTTATCGCCAAGTTCCTGAAAAACTGACCCGAGGGCGTGTTTTCTCACGCAGTGCCGACATGAGAGCACAAAACGGGAACAATAGTGTTTACATTACGACACTGTGTGTGCTTAGATGGGCCGTGTTGACAAAGAGCTCACTGCCGTTTACAACATCTGCCTTTCAACAGCTGCTCTCTAAAACTGCGGGCCATATACGGATAAGCTTTATAAACACAGTGGAGGAGAGAGGCGGAGGGGGAGGAGGGAGGGATGGAGACTGAATGAGTGCTGGCAAATGCAGCAGTGCTAGTGTCGCCATAACAACAGTGACGACACAGCTGCTATGGTGACAGCGGATTCGCTGGATCTGCGAGTGTAGACCAGGAAGTAACGCGCAGGGAGACGTCGTGAGAGGTATTAACAATTTACAGTCTTCAGTGGTGCTGGAGACGACCGGGACGTGTGATCAGTCTCTGACTGGAGTCTCTGACTGGAGTCTCTGACTGGAGTCTGCCGCCATCACCAGACGGAAGTCCCATTTGTTCAGAATACACCACATTTAAAGGGAGCTTTATGTCTGTCAGCGCTCTCTGTTGTCTGAATACAGAAAACCTCTGTTTAACATTTGTAAATTCAACATGAATATTTAATCAGTGCTGTCTAAGACAGCACAAATGTACCAGAACAAATGTTTTTATTTATTATTTTTAGAACTGTGCTGTATTTATTAACAATAAAAGCTTATCCTGTGTGGTCATATCAAATTGAACTTTTTTCTTCAAAACCAAAGTATTATTAATTATATGTTAACACAAACCTACAATGATTTGTTGATGATATACAGTTATAAAAACATGTTTTTAAAGCAAAAGTGTCAAATATTTGATAGGTCCAGTGTAACAGTTTGCTATTTTAAGGTGTTGTGCCCTCTTTGGGTAATGTGTACATATTTGTGTGGTGCAGTTTTCAGGATATTTACACCGACTTCTGCTCAGTCTGTCTCCTGAGTCCGTGCACACATCTGTCCGCAGTGCACCTCTGCCACCTGCATTTTAACGTGTACAGAATCGTATTATTGACTGAAACGGCTGCTTTTTTTTCTCCGTTCCAACATAAAATCTCTCTTATCGAACGGCTGCATCTCTGTTTGTCAGCTTTGGCGGCAGCTGTGTGTGAAGAAGCGCTGTCTTATTTTAGACGCATCCCCTCGGTATTGCCATTCATGTTGAGGTTGTCATGACGACACGGGAGGCAGGCCGGTGATTCTACCTCAATTTTTCAGCAGAGTTTCTTGTGACTATTTATAGACGCCGCACCCCTTTTGTGTCTGGATTCTCTGACAAAGCACACATCAAAATCTTGTCCCGCCGTGTCGGTTCTTTGTTGCCAACTTTATTCTTCATATTTATGCATTCTGTACTTACACATGTACACTTTTATAAAATCTGTAGCGCTACAAATGTAGCATAGAAATGGGGATTTGTAATTACATTTGTCATGGGGGATTGTGTGTAAACAGAGGCTCATGGACTCAAACGTAAAGTCAGTAGAAGTAGTTAGTTTCATGAGTTAGTACATGAAATCATTCAGCACACAGGGCAGGTGGAAGCTCTTAAAGTATCCCAAACGGCATTGATTTGCTTTGAATAGATCCTGTGTATCAGTCAGGGAAGTGACAGATGGCAGAAAGATAAAAAAAAGAAAAGAAAAGACAACTTATCTGGTAAACATCTGGAATTATTCGAGTTTGTCTTGAAAATGCATATTTTAAGTGTACAACACACTGAAGAAAATGTCCTGTAATTAACATTCTTTGTATAAGAAGTGGGAGCTCAAGTGGGAATTAAACAACATTCATTAGAAAAGGGGTCAGACTTGATAAAAGATGAACCAGAATGGAGTTTCGCTAATCGACCTACAGAGAGTTGAGAGACCTATCAAATCGCTTTCACTTGAAACCAGTGTGAGTCAGTAAAAGTGCAGAATAAAGAGTGTACCAATGTTATAAAATGTTCCTGGACCCATACAAAGAACAGTACTGCATGTTAGAGAGGAAGTTATCGTTGAGCTTGTTCGTCTTGTAAGGTAAGACTAAGGTGCGCCTCGAAGGAGGCATCAATATGTTAAAACTAAGTGTTTGAAACTGTGGACGCAGAATAAAAGAAAAAGCTGAGGGATATATGTAAAACACCAAATCAAAAGAGCAACACTTTGGGAAAAACGTTTTCCTTCTCAGTTTGACAGGGAACACTTCCGAATGTGTGTTAAATATGAAGCCAGCAGCTCCTTACCTGAAGTCGGCTACACCCTTCAGTAACACCTCAAGCTGTTTCTTTTACAGATTAAACAAACCAGACACTGTAGAACTAAAAAAGAAAAAAAAAAATCTTGTTGGAACACCTTTAGCTGGGATTATGGCACACTTTCACAGTGGCACCATGTTGATTAGTTAACACAATGTCACAACATTCATTTTTATCTGGAGTTGCTTTCATTTGTGGCTAAGATCTTGTTCTCGTGATGGGGGAATCGGAGCGCTGGGTAAAGTTTTCCCCGGCACATCCCAAACATACTCAATGTTCTTCGCGGCTGGACTCTAAGTGGCCAATCCATGAGTGAACCTGGTCATTCAGTATAATCAGGGAGTCGGCTGACTTCATCTTTTTTTGGGCACATGTTGCGGAACTCGGTCTCGGCCAATTGAAGCAGCTCCAGATCATCTGTGTAGTTAAATCTTTTCTTCTTCTTTTTTTTTTTTACATTGACACAGTACGATTGATTATTTACCGTCTTTTCTACAGTCTGTGTGCTACATTCAGCAACCCGCTGCTGGCTCTTTGACTTATAGGTAATATACGCTGATCAGCCATGACATTATGATCACCTGTCCTGGAGTGTCTGGTACTGGGATGTTACCAATGGAGCCTTTGGGCTCTGTGGGTTGTGGGGTCTTTGTGGATCAGACTGTTCCACAGGTCAGTATCTGGGAAGTTAGGATGTCAGGTGACCAGCTCAGACTGTGTTTTGTTTTGTTTTCACTGCTGTCCTGCTGGGTAATGCCACCGCTGTCGCCATATTTGGAGGTGGGTGTGTTACTGGTCCGTAAAAACGTTTAGGTAGGTGACACACACCTGTGTGAAATCCAGGATGCAGGTTTTCCCAGCAGAACACATGAGCGGTGTGACTCACTTTACTTGTTTGGGGTTTTAATGTTGTGGCTGATCAGTGTATCGACAGCAGAACGGTGTTGATGTGCCTGCTGCGTCTGCACACCTCACTACACCTAATACAGTCTAATACAAAGGTCCTGCACCAAATCGCGAAGGTGTCGCTGAGGTTTTGATTCAACTATTTCTAAAGCTGCAGTTCATGGACAAACCTAACAAAAAGGAACATGCAAACCAATGCAAAACAAGTCAAAGTTATTGTAAAGTTTAACCTGCATCTCTCTAAAGCAGCATCAACCTTCATGAGGGGAAGATTTATTGCAGGACTGTTGCATTAGAGTGCATTCATTTCAGCTTGGTGACCCTAATAAATTGAAAACTGGGTTCAAGTAGACACAAGCAGATAAGCAAATTTCCCAAATTGCCAAACTCATCTGCAGTTACAGCATAAAACTATGTTGGCTGGTCAACCCTCGCAGTAGTCTGAAGGAACAAAATATTCAAGTGGTAGCAAGCAATAAAAATTAATAATAATAGAAATAATAAAAATTATAATGCTAATCACAGAAAGCACAGCTCAGTACAGAAAAAAATTCTGCTTTCGTGTCATGCTTTATCAAACACAGGTTTAAAATATGCATATTTGAGAATATTCATGCATATCCACACATAAACAGTGTCTATGCATAGATACACACATACATATATTCATATATTTATATTTGTATCTATGTAATCAAAATCCTGCAAAAGATGCAGAGAATTTACAAAGAAGTGTACATAAATAGGATGCTGTGGTTTCAGGGTTTAGCAGCATGATGGGAGAACAGAACGGTTCAGCAGGGGTTCGCTCTGTCACTGGTGGATGTACGAGTCTCTGCCCCACTCCCCTGCTTCACCCCTCTTTTTGGGAGCCACCTCCCCCTCTCGGTCCCTCTCTCTGTCCCGGTCGTAGTAGTGGTGGTGGTGGTCACGTGCTGGCCGGTGGTGGTGGTGCGAGCGCTGCTTGTTCCGTTCGTTATGGTCCTGCTCGCGCTCCTTGGAGCGGTGGTGTCCCGTGCCGTGGCCGGCTTCCTCCGCCCCGCTGCGGTGATGGTGGTGGTGGTGATGGTTGTGGTCCCGGTGGGGCAGCGGCTCGTAGCGCTGCTGCTGCTGGGGGTGTCCCTCCCCTAGATCCTTGTCAATCTCATCCTCCTCGTCCTCCTCGTCCTGGTGGTGAAGCTGAGCCCGTGGCTCAATGTAAGCTGAGTCCTTGCTCTCTCGGCTCTCGGGGGTCTCAGAGTCCAAAGTTTCCTGCCGGGAGAGGCCCCTGGCTTTACTGTGGTGGTGGTGGTGGTGGTGATGGTGGTTGTGGTGCTCAGTCCTGGTAGAAGATGATCTGTGGTGGATGTGTTGAGCTCTCTTGGAGGACTCTGTCCTAAGGGGCCTCTCTTCTTCATCGCCCTCCCCCTCTGCCTCTGCGTCTGCATCAGCCTGGTCCAGGCTCTGGTGGTGGTGATGGTGGTGGTGGTGATGATGATGGGGCTGGTACTCCTCTTTGGAGCCTTTACTCTCAACTAACGCCTTTTCTCCTTTTGACTCTGCACTGTTGCCCTGCAATCAGTGACACACATCAGTCAGCAGGATGTAAAAAAAACAGGAATCCTCACTGCAAACAAACACAAACCAATACTCACCTCCCTCTCCTGCACAGATTCACACACACACACAATTGAAAACATTAACTGTCACACTTGAGCACACACTTGCTTTTCAATTCCACAGAGGGTTTGCTTGCATGTTGCACTCCTCAGTTTCAACCTTCATCACACGGCATTGTCAAACTTACCACACCAGCAAATACAAGCTCACTCCTGCTCCTCATCAATATCAGCATTGTCCTCATTCTCAGTCTTACATTTCCAGTGTGATGGCAGTGGATGGAGAAAAGGTAGAGGTGAGGACTTACACAACATTTACAAACTAGTCAAATGACCAACGAAGGGGTTGGCCGTTAAATCTAAGTATCTTATGACTAAATATCCCTATATAGTCATAAGCTATAGTTAAGATTTTTTTCTTCACTGCTTAAGGTCCACAAGTCTCTTAAAAAGATTAGGACTGAACTGCAGCTAGCTGTACTACAGCCAAAAAGATGAGAAATCAGCTCCTTAAACATATTTTTGAGTCACTGCAGAGCATAAAATGTTTAATGTTAAATAAAACTTATAAGTGAACAAGAGAACAGCGTAGTGTTGGCTTATTTTCAGCATTAAATCAAAAGCAAAAAAAGTTGCTTCACTGTTCTAAAGCAGCACTCGAGAAGTGTGTGAACCATAAAACCATGTGCTTTATTAATCATTTTGCACATTCCAGGGCCCGATGCTGCCCCGGAGTGTCCGGGGGGCCCTGCAACTGCCTCACACAAACCACATTTTGCTTTGCAGTATCACACAAGTGTCACACAAGAACACAACAATGTTTTCCATAAACTTTGTTTTTTCAGCATGTTGATTTTGAAAAAAAACAAACAAAAACAACATGACTGCCACCAAAAAGACACCATTGGGGGAAACGAAGAAAAGAAAGTGGCAAAGAGACTGAACAAGAGCAAAGCTTTAGCTCAGAGAAAAAACAGAATGAAAGGCAGGTGGTGACCTATGACATCACCTGTTGCCATTGGTTGGGAATAACTGACCAGCTTGCTTGTTCCCTAACCCTAACCCTTAACTTGGTTCTGTCAGTAAAGCTGCCCAGATGTGGGTTTATAATCAATCATACATGTCTACGGTATATACTCCAGCTGTTTACTTTAGCCCTCTGTACCATGGCTAACAGGAAATACACAACAATCCAACAGCCGCATGTTCGTCCATGTTTTTCATATTTATCAGATATTGAAAGACAAGTTGTAACTTCATCGTTATTATCTCTGTCTCGCAGATGAAGCCTCAGTTGGCACCTCGGTTCTGTTTTAGACTAACAAGGAAATAAATTCTTCTCGTGTAAAAATATTGGGAAGTCTTAGCAAATTTAACACCACAATCTTGGAAGTTTGAAGCCTTTCAAAACGTCCTCTGCTATATGTTGCACATTCTTCAAAGATGTAAATCGTAAACTATATCACAGATAAACAAAAAAATGTATTTCTTTTTTTTGTCTTTTTGAGAGTGTTTTTGTTCATCACATAAATCATAGTATTTAAAAATCTGCAATCTTGTTCTTAATCTTGTTCCTTCTGTATGATTACACCACTTTGAATTCACATTTTCGGTGGCTTCTGACAGATATTTTTCTTTTACAGCAGCGGTGTTACATCCTGCAACTGTAACAGACCATCAAGTGCTACTTTAAAATGGACAAAGCGTGAATTTATCCCTCCATTTGTACTAATCTGTCCTTGTGATACTGCATGGTTTCTCTGATGTACCTCCACTAAAAGCAGCTGAATTTTCAACCTGTTTGTTTAATCTCAGTCATACTTGTGGAGATATAAAAGACACCCCCGTACTAAAATAGCTTGTTTTTGACAGATGTAAGTCAAAGCTTTCCCTCTAAATGGCTAAACTGTTCTGATTAATTGGAAGTCATTTCTTCGCAGCTTTCTTAAATATGAGTCTTCAAAGTTTAGCTGAACACAGGCCTGTTGTAGGCCTCTTCTAGCACTGCCACCATCTTGTGGTGGGGACTGACTCTGCTCAGCAACTGTACCTGCACACCGGAGGCCAGCGTCGGGCTGGAGGGCAGGGTAGCTGTGGCCAGCTTTGTTAGCAGTGGGTTAGGAGGGCTGCAGCTGGTGGGGTGAGTGCTCTTCCAGTAGGCCTCCAGGTAATCAGCCATATGCTCACATGCATCCTCCAGCTGGTTCTCATCGAGGATGATGTCAAACATCTCCTGGGAAAAGCAAGACAGCCCCAGTTTAAGGAAATGAAATGGAGACATGACAAGGTCAAGAAAACCAGACGGCTACGTTACACAACTTCACTGGAGGACTGATTCTAGGCCTCTTCTGAAAAACACTACAACCAAAAATAAAAATATAAACAAAATGCCAGAATTTAGTTAAATATACAGCCCACAGAAATAAATACCACAGCATTAGCAATTAATTCTCAAACTGTAATTCCCTCAAGATATCGACTGCTATTTGAATTAAATTAGGCTGCACTTTCACAAGCTGGGGGTGCTTGCTTCATTTTCTAAAATAATAACTAAGAAGATTATCAAGGAATGGAAATAGAACTGGCAAGACCGATGTAGCTTTCAGAAAAAGGAGGGGAAAAAAAGGACTTCAAATATGCAAAACTGAAACTCAGAGCCAAAAAGGACAAAACTCTGGGTTTTTATAAATTCTGGATTTCGATCAGGAGTAACACGGGTCTGCTGTGGACACTCACAGGAGGGCACTGAGCCAGCTTGTCGGCGGCCACCATCTGAACATTGAGGTGTTTGGCCTGAGACTTGCCTCTGGACTTGATGAGCCGCTGCAGCACCTAAAGGGAAAGGAGACAGAGGGTAACACAATCATGGCTGTTTTTGACCCAAACAAATCATGGGAATGTTGAAGTCTGTTAATGTGACTTTATTCTGCTCAAAAAGAGAGAAAAAATGACTGAAGGTGAACAATAAAGGAATTTGAGGTTACAAGCTTACAAAATATTAACTCTCTGCCATCTAGCCTTGTGGCCTTTCACTGTGAATTGTTATCCAATCCAATCCAAAGTTTCTGCTGACCTTATGCCAAACAATTATACAAGCAAAAAAAGTTTTGGCGCCTGTTATCTCCTGTTAGGTGGTCCTAAAACTCAGAGCGGTCTGAAGTCGGACTTTTACGTTCCAATGAAAATAAAAAGTGTTTAATATTTGTCAGAAGTCTTTAGTCTTGTGTCACACAAACTGTGAGGTTCAATTACATCAAGGATGTCAATAGCCGCTTCCAGCCCCACGCGAGAAGCAAGCAGCGAGTAGGTAAACATGGAGGGGAGCCCAGGTAGGAGCAGGGGAGATAATAAGCCTCTGTTCCCTGGGACTGAGGAGAAACTGTTGGGAGTTATAGTGTGAACAAGAGTGAGTCTTTAGTGTGCTCTTTTATTTTGTATTACAACAGACTCCTGGAAACGCTACAAAATGCTTCGCTAGTTATATCATCTTATCTCCAATTACTTTTGTAGGACGGACAGACCATACTGTCCCTGTCCTAAGCCAGGCCTGCGGCATTGTGTGGTGTCTTCTCTTCTTCTTTTTGGCAGTTTTTTTTTTTCTCAGCAAACCACACACAGAAAGGCAGCTGCAGCCAAAGTCTTCATCTTTTTTATGATCCATTTTTCAACAGTTTATACTCCAGTAAATTTCCACCAGGAGCATGAAGAGAAAAATCTCAAAAGCAATTTAGCTAAAGTCTTGTGATTAGCGACCCTGCACAGCCGCAATCTTTGAAAATCTTCAGTCTTTGACAAAAAACTTCTGTGACCAGAAGGCATAAAAGCCTCATATTGTTAAATATGAACAAATGTTTAAGGTCCCAGACTTCACGCAGCTCTATGTGTGAGCCTGAAAATGTCTATTACAACTTTTTCTCATCATAATACCAAAGACCCGTGCAGAGATATGTTAGATCAGCCGAGCTTCTCCTCAATAACACAATATCTAATAGCACAGTACGGAGGTAATCTGAACAGGATGAACTATTTCTGTTGATGCCTCTGATTTACCTGATTTTTACTTTTCTGTGCTTCCACCTAATTAAATACTTCTTCACAGCTTACGCAATTAAATTAAAGCCTATAAAAATACTGTCATTATCCCTTCAGGGTATGTATGAAGTGGCAGCTGGGTGCGACTGAGGGGACAGATGATAAAGAGCAATTTATGTGATCCCGCTGTGAGAGTGATTCACTCTGCTGACACTTTGATTTAAAGCCTCCCTCTCGTGTCTTTTCAGCGGTGCCTTCTCTCATTTTGTGTGTTACTCAAATGGCTGTTTTTTTTTTTTTTTTATTGATCTGTGAATCATGAGCCTTTTTTTTTTTTTTACACTTGCAGAAGGTCAGAACAATGAATCAGACCTCGCCTGCGTTTTCTGGCTCTCAAAGCAGCAGTCACATCTGACAAGCTGAATTCAAAATCGCAGCCAGTGAGCGGTTCAGTCCCAGAAAGAAACACGGTGTGACAAGACACAACAATGAGCCTGACGCAAATAAACCACCTGACGTCACTGAAACCTAATCTACTAGAGTGGAGGCAACGTCGTCCTCACTCATCACCTTGTCCTTGTTTTTCGTCACTGCATATGAACGCAGGATATTTGCACCCTCCTCTTTTAATTTTTCTCACCTTGGGAGAGGTGATCTTGACGTAGACAATGATGGGAGCGAGGGAAGTCTTCCCCAGCTGTGACGGGTGGTTGATGGTGTCAGCGTCCAGAACCACCAGCTGTAACGTTCGGGCCAGCTCGAAAATCCGCTCGATCTCACTCTGGACTTCAGCTAAAGGGAGAAGCAGAGGTTCTGATTTTTAAAAAAGAAATCTTTCAGAGCACCTTCTGCAAAATCTTTGTCATGATTTATAGTTTTCCAGTGGAGAGGTTTTGTGTCAACAGTTCATTTAAGCTTGGGTTTCACATTTTATACACAGACTTGATCTTCATCTTGTTTATTCTTCTACATGTATTTTTTTCTTACATATTTGCTATGCTGTCATATAGAAAAAAAAGGTTAACAGAAAGATATACTTTAGTGTTACACGGCCTGAGCTTGCTAACTAATACACTTGGACCAAGCTTCCATTCAGAAAAAATATATACCAGACAAAGGAGACAGGCGGGAAAACAACATGGACACTTATTTAAAGGAAAGCCTTTACAGGTCATTTGTTGTCATCCACAACTCTAAAATGTAGTGGAGACTGATTAAAAGTCCACGCACGAGAAGCATCAACACAGCTGACCTAAAACTCAACTCAACTCAAACTTCATTGATAGAGCACATTTAAAACTTGGTTGACCCAAGTGCTGCACAGATTAAAAGCAGCAAGGATGATAAAAGTGACCCATATAATGCCACAAATAACAAGAAAATAAGATAGATACTAAAATACATAGAAACAATGCAATAAAATAGAATAAATTAAAATTAAATACATTTGTTTGCCAGGTATCCACTTAAACTTGATTAAAAGTTTTTCTGGGAGAAAAAGTACAAGATAAAAGTATGAACAGATACACGTGCACCTCTGCAGAAACCATGAATTCAGCATTACTTGTTTTGATCCTCTAAAATCTGTGTTTCACCATCAAAAAATACAAGCTAAATCATTTAACATTTATTGATGTGTGACGAAAACCTAATTTCCTATCGTAAAAATCAACTCAATGTGCTCAATCCTCTAACTCACAAAATGTCATTCACTGTCATCATAATCCAGCTGTGCTGACATAATAAACATCTTTAACCGCTGTTTTCAAAGCTTCCAAATGTTATATTAATCTAATTAGTGTTTTATTCTTACAAATAATAACCACAGTTAGATACACACTTAAAATAATTTCTCGACTGTCATGTTCTTTATATAAAAATAATGGACTTAAAATGATCTCATGGCTTCCACAACCAGGTTCAACGACTCAGGTTTAACAATCCATCCAAAAGTTATTGAGATACCCCCCCGTGGTGCCGGCTAGGTAGAAAAAATTTCATCAAATATTTATTCTAATTACACAGAGAAACAAGCACCTTCAGGTTTTTTTCTTGAAATTCATCATTGATTCAGTGCTAGACCTCCATCTTCCTGCACCACGGAGGCTGAAATATTTAAAAGACATCATGATATAAGGCTTTCTGTAGACACTAATAGCTCTGAAGGGAGCTTCGAGCCATGTGACGTTACCTACTGACTGCTAAAACACACAACCCACTCTTTGACAGATTCGACTGCAAAAGCCAAGTCCAACAAATAGAAGGAAATCACAACAACGCTTCGTGACGACCAGTCATGGAAAAGTCTGAAGTGACAAAACATTCGAGTCTTACAGCTCAGTCAAAGCTGAATTTTCTACAGAAAATAGGCCAGTGAGGTAAAACAATTTCACTAGTTTCCAGTGCTGAATTTAGCTGATATAATTCATTTTCCCTGAAAGTAAATTAGCTGCGATCCTAAATCGCTTTTTATGAAATGAACTTCATAAAAAGAATTGGATTTAAACAGGAAACAAATGGATGGCAAAGATTACACGACATCTTGCTGAGGGATAGAAGTCTGATGAAGTGAAATAACTAAGCCGGCTGCGTGTGGGAATCCCTAAATACGAGAAGCTTTGGGTCAGACACAGAGAGAGTAAATCTGTCTCACTCTTCGGTCCATCATTAGAAAATGGGGCTTTAAAAAAAAGGAAGTAGAAAAAGGTCAAAACATCAAGTTATAAGGGTGTTAGCTCAATGATAAATATTTAAATACGAAACGTGTTTTGCTTCCTTTAAACACATCTGCAGGGATTTGTAACTCAGCTGTGGCTGCTGACTGATGCTTCTGCTGATATATAGCACAGATTATCCTCATCACCTCTGTTTGACTCAGGAATCTCTTTCATTGCAATCACATCTAAACTCCCATCAACCTCAGTCAAATCCGAGCGGTTCTTGATCTTGTTATCGTGCGTTTATGCTTCTATGCTGCTATCTTTCATTCCCAACAAAAGAGGCCAGACAAGGCCAGTCAGAGCCTTCGGGAGTTATCGTTGCTGTTGTCAAGAGTTTCTTTAATTGTTTCCTTCCTTCCCCACGTAAACCGGTCTCCTTGAAAACATTATGAATCAAAACACCAGATGTTTCCAGAGGTTTCGGAGTTTCCGAACCAACTTACCCAGGTTTGAGCGTGTGTTGGAGCGTTCGATGATGGCGTGCTTGCTGGGATTGTTCAGGACTGAGCGCTTGGCGAGAGAGATGTCAGCCGTGACACGAGTGATTGATATTCTGACACAAGAAAAGAGAGAATTAATTAGCTTATGACCTAAAATGGACTTGAAATGTACAAATAAATGCATAATCTGGTCGTGGTTTCTCTGTTGCTTGAGCCAATATGTTTTTGAAAAACCACTGCAGGTCTTGACATTTCAAAAAGTCAGCAACTCACACCAAAACAAATTAGATGGCTAAAAAGAATGACTGTTCAGAGGAAAAATGTGGATGTGATGTGTTGGTGGAACTTTTATGCAAAGATTTTGAAACTTTACTCCAATATTTTGCTTTTCAGCAATGAAATAAGTACGTTGATGGAAAACGAGTCGTATGCACATCCTTAAACAAAGGCAGATATGCCACGATGTCTGAGGATACTCAGAGAAAGTGAGTTATTGAAATATTATGAATTATTCACGAATGCCTTGAGAAAAAGTGAAAGAAACTGACACCAAATTAAAGACAACAACTACAAAGAACAATGGCAGCCATTGGTTTTATTTTTCTAATCAAAGAAATACTATTCTCTGCAGCTTCTGATAGTCTAAGTGGATCTTGGTGTTGTGTAACTTCATGGCATCAACTTTGAATAAGGAGAATCCGGCTCTGCTCCAGGGCCCACTATAGCCTATTAAGGACATGTAGAAGGCCTATTTAAAGCAGCAGCACACATCTCCAGGCCAAACAAACTTGTTACACACTCCCTCTGCTAACCTCAGGGGACAGATAAATACCAGCCGATGGATGTGGAGAGAGGAAGAATGAGGAAGGAAGCGGGATGAGATGAGGCCTGTGTTTTAAAAGGTCACTTGGAACTTACCTTCCTTCAAATCTGTGTTTCAAAAAGTCAAAGAGGGCCTTTTGCATCATATCTGTGACCTGCGGACAGAAGATTCAGGAGACAAGACAAATAAAGACCACGATTTTTTTACAATGAGGAACCAAGTCACGGTTGTGTTTGAAACGTCAACTCGTCGACGCACCTCGTAGCCCTTCAGTGACGGTCCAACCAGAACCACGGGCCGCATGGAAGGCACAACGTCGTATGGAGGAATGTGTTCCGTCTTCGGAGGAGACAGGAAGCAGAAAAACAGTTACACATTCATGGAGACAAAGTTAACACCGTCACAAATCACACGAAGGGTTGGAGCAACAGGGAAGTAGACAATCTAAAAGCGCTGACATTTTTGAACCATGAAACGAGATGTCTGAGCGGTCCCGACTCAACAGCTTTGATGTATAATAAGATTTGCTCTACAAATTTTGATGGTATTTTTTATGTTTATTGATGTGAAATTTCAAAGGTGCTACAGTAAACAATAATATTTCAGGACATTACATCTCGTCTCATGGCTTTTGGAAACCCAAAAGAAAACAAAACAAGAACCCAAATTACGGGAAAGGTTAGTCGGAAAGGGGGGAGCAGGACAGCAGGTCAACAGAGGCTAGGACCGGAAAACGTTGGGCCATGGTTGAACAAACATGCTCGCTGCTGTCAGGACAAAGTGGGACCTCAGTTTGTGGAGCAGCCTCAGTTGACATCAACATTTCGACCTATTGCAGACGCCTGACCGATATCAACGCAGACACTAACTAAATTTAGTGGAGCGGCTCAGTCCATTAAGTGATTATTGCACATAACATGGTTATTTTCTAAATGTCAGACAGATGATAATTCTTTTAAGCCTCGCCCTTTAAAAAAACATGTGTTTGAAAACAATAGAAAGAAACAGGACAAAAAAATTCTTGATGTTAAATAAAGGGATTGAAATCATGAAACTGTTAACCGCGTTGGGATGTCCAAAGCAAAAGGTAAAAGTTCGGATATCTTTTCACTGCAGAAAGTTTGTCCTGCCACAGTGACTCATGTTACAGCATAAAGCCGGTCCCAATCGTTTTTTTTCCGCATTAAGGTTTACAGATTTTAAATTCAGGGAAGAGTAAATATTGTCTTTAACATGTTCCAGAGCCAAAATGAGAGCATTTTCTGGCTTTTTTTGTTGTGGCCTGTGAAAACAAACTGAATACCTGTGAAGTCTGAAGCATTTTCATGTGATATTTAAAGTCCACCTGAAATTTGTTTTCATGTTATCTGGATTGAAAGTTTCTCTGAGTCCATCTTAAATCTCTGTATAGAGTACATTTACTTATAAATTTCAGAAAATCTGTTCACAAACTAATTATGATTCAATATGCAACTTAACTAAATATATAATATCTTATTTTTACAGCAATTCAATTCTGTGAAGGTACAGGTTCAGACACGAGCAGCATCCTGTGAGGAACGCTCTCCTCTTATCAGCACCTGCCAGGGTTTGCTAGCTCTGGTTTAGTTTATCAAATTTGGTAAAAAAAAAAAAAGAAAAAAAGAAGATATTGAGATTGGAAATGGACCCCGTTGAGAGAAAGTTAATAAAGCTGCAAATAGCAACATAAGCAATATAGATCTGTCGGTCTGGGCTGGATTACTGTCAGTGTCCTGCATGTAGCAAACAAATTCTTTTATTCTGAGTAGATGCATTTATGCGTGACTTTTATAAGTTACAAAACCAAGAAAGATAAGCTCTGGATCACTTGTGCAGGGATGATGTGTCAGATCTGCTCTTAACAACCAGGTGTTGGGCAGAAATCTCATACCTTTAAAAGCCAGCGTTTTGGCTCATAAAACACATTCAGCTGTTCTTTCTGTGAAGTGATAGACAGCGGGTTTTAAACGCCGCAAAAATAATCCTGACAAACGTTAAAGTTTCTTTTTCAATGTGCAGGTGACAGATATGTTGTACTGTTTTATCATGATAAGGAGAAATGGACAGATTTTAGAGGGCAGCAGTCTTAGCGTGCATCAAAACACGACGCTCAAGGTGTTAGCACCCAGGGACCCGGCATAAAAAGGGCACCTTCTGTGCCAGTTGGATCCTTACAAAGTGGCACATAAACACACCAAATTACTCATATTTCAATGCAAAGTGACATAAATTGCAGCTGCTGGATTTTCTAGTAAATATTTTGTGCTTTAATCTTGAAAAACAAATGCTCAATCGAAGCCTTGTAGTTTCAGAATAACTGAAATGATTTTATTTTTTCAATGTTTGGCCAAACTGAATTCAAAATATTCAAACTGGGTCCTGAGGTGCAGAATATACACTATATTTTATACACTACAATTTCTCAGTAGTAGCTTCAGACGGAATACTTTCTATTTGTAACTTTTATGAACGAGAGCACTTTTGTTTGAATCTGACTGGGAATGAACTTGTTGCTGCCGCTTGTCCCAGGCATCTGACGAGGCGCGTTTAAAAGCACACACGACAATGTCATCCCATTGGAGGAGCATTTAAATTATTCATTTTTTAAAACAAAAACAGCGTGCGATCTAACTTGAAGCACCAAGGAGGGAGACGGCTGTGAAGCAGAGAGCAGGTCTGGAGGGACTTTGGATTATATCATCCACCACAATGCTATTTTCTTAGTCACTCCTTATCTACCCTGACGCTCGAGCTGCTCACTCAATTTGTGTTTCAGGGGATTTATTTTGACTCACTTCTTGCAGTCTATTACCAGCTCTTACTCACTTCTCCGCTCCTCTTTCTGCCTAACGTTTGCTGTCGTCATTGAGCTTCCCCAGGGATGTTGTGGGAACTGAAGCTCACTGCTGCCGAGTAACATGAGGGTATTAATGAACAATGTGGTCCTGCCCAAATACTTTTGCTAGCCACAGTTAACCCTTGGATTACACTGTAAATAAGCTAAACAAGCCTTAATATCAAACTGTGTTTGCCTGAAAGATTTCTGTGTAAGTTTGTTAATTTTTTGTCATTAAAAAAAAACCACTTTGAATGTTGTTGTGCTGATTTATATGATAGCAACACATATAAATACAATATATTGTAATAGAAAGTACTTATATCAGCTGTTAATGATAAACATTTGAGTAGTTTACGGTCATGTATGAAGAGTTAAAAGAAAAGTTTGATATGATGTGAAAAAGACTTAATTTTTGCTGAGGTTTAGGTAAGAAGTTTGACTCTTCAACTCTACACGTCTGTCTTCTAAATAAGGAGTTGGAGCCAGCAGCTTTAACGCTTATTAATGAACATATATCTTCTTTGATTTAGCCATAAAAAAAGCTCAAGGGCAAAATGATGAGGCTTTAATTTGCCAAGCAATTTCTTGGCTGTTAGGAGAGTTTTGTGCTGGATAGGCCATTACCCCATTTGCAGCTTTTGTTCAAAGCTTCTTATTGTAGCTTTATATTCAGTCATGTGAAATAGAAAATAACTGCTTTCCATCTTCAGATTTTACACATCAAGCCATATTAATAAATCATCTGCTCCTTATCAGGTCTTAAAAATGAGGTTAACATAACTTCAGATGAGAAACAGCACATGACATATTACACTTTGTCATAGTCCTTTCATAAAAAATACAGAAGCAGTGTGTGAAAATCTGAGTGCAGTCTTACTGTATCTTTAGTGTCGTTCAGTTGCTGCTAATTAAATGCACTTGTTTAACTGGTCATCAGTAAGTGTGAGCACCTCTAAAGTTTTGTCAGTTTGCTGGTCTGGAGCATTCAGGTGTGTGTTAGACTCTACAGGCCAGTCAAAGTCCAGACCTCAACCTGATTGAAATGCTGCTGTTGGACCGTGAGAGAGCTGTGTGTAAACAAATGTCCGAAAAACTCAATGAATGAACCAATATCATAAAGAAGATGATGTGAGAGACTGGTTATGCCACACAGAAAACAGTTACTTCAACTGACTGCTGGTAAAGACGACTCTACAAGCTTCTGAATCATGGGGTGTACTGCTTCTGCATTTTGGATATGTTGTGTTTTTGAGTTAAATTTGCCTAATAATAAAGACTGGTAAGGACCAGATGGTTTTTTAAAACTTTGTAATGATTCATTAAATGTTATAATTAAATGAGGGTGTTTTTACTTCCACACGACTCTTAATCAAACATTGCCATTCTTACCCTGCTCTGAGCAATAAAGCAAATATGAATGCATACAGGCTTGATAAAAGAAAAAAAAGAGCTGCTCACACTGAGGTCTCACTAAGTCCAAACTCACAAGACAACAGAGACAACACCAAAGTTTGCAGGAATAATGAAGAGGGTGTGAGGTCAGTAAAAGGGTGGGATCTCTTGTTTAGGAAATGTAGAGTTTGTAAAGCTTAGATCAAGGAGGTCTGGCCCAGGCCCTTCTGTGCTGCGCCACTTACCGACTTCTGCTTCTGCTTAGCTGTGGTGAGACGGAAGAGGAAAGAGAGAGAGGTTAAGAAGAGACATGCATGCTAATAGCGGCGTGCACGCCAAAAGACAAGGACAATGGTGTTGACAAACAGGACGGGCGCTGAGTGAGGCCGAGCGGCCACAGGCATTTAAGTCCGAGCCGTGCCAGCTGACAGAGGAGAAGAGAGGATGGGTTGGTCAAGGATTTACCTTCTTAAAGAAGGGCATTCGTTTCTCTTTTGCTAGGGGTGATATGACAGTGTTTGGACTGGCTTTAGGGGAGCGCAGGTTGACTGGAAGCTCATTGTCCTCGGGGTCTAAGCCTGTGGCATCTATGTCAATGGCTACCCACACAGACAGACAAGAGCATCATCACACGCAGGTGAACACAGGTGACCACAGGTAACGGGGTACATTTCACATCAATAATTCCACAGAACGTAGATAACACACACAGAGAAAAATGAAACATGTAAAGGTACATTTATGGCAAGATTAATCTCTGCTTAACTGAAAATTGGAAGAATGTAGTAAAGCTACATGTTGGTTAAAAGTTGAATGTTGGCTTAAAGGACTAAAGACGTAAATAAGTGTGAAGTTAAACGCTTTAGAATTTGCCTCTGATGCTACTTACCAGACGAAGGAGGAGTAGATTTCCGTGAGTTAGGAACAACTTCACCCAAACTAGATGATGAGTTGGCTCCCAGTTTACTGGAACAAGAGAGGGTTTTTTGGCATGTGAGATCAACAAACCAAACCAAACAAGTCTAAAACAAGTTGAAATAATCTAAAAGCCAAGGTGAAGGATTTTGGTGCAGACAACAAAGCTTCCTACCTGGAGTGGAACTTGCCCTGTTTGGCTCTCTGCTCCTGGAGGATGCGAGTGTTTTCAAGCTTCACTGGACTGGGGATGAAGCCGATTTCACAGCCTTCTTTCACCAGGCGTCCTATCCACCAGTCATTGTTGAATTTCTACACAAAATAATACAAGACAGTTATCAGGAGCATCTTCCTTATGAGGATCACTTGAATATGAACACTAAAAGGGAAGTCAGTCACTTACCTCTTTGACGTGGAGGAAGTCTTTAGCCTCAAAGGAGATTGCCATGCCTGGTACGGGGACATCATCATCATGGTTCGGGCTGTAGTTGACATTTGTGCGAACAGCAAATGCAACTGGTTTGGTCTAGCAGAAGGCAGAAAAACAGGAGGAGAAATGAAAATGTCACACAGTGCAGAAGATTTAAATGATTCTAAAAGGAACAAAAAAACAGCAGAAGGTATACAGCTTCAGAACGAGAGGGGAGACATTACTAAATGTTTAAAGTTAGATCATTTGGTTTATCACAGGTGGGCTGTGATTCTTGTCTTTGTCAGAGATGTGAAAATAACTTTGGGTGTCAGATATATGCAGGATCTGACTCATGCAGACCTGTTCTTCCTTCCACAAATGCTGCATCTCTATAACACATGAAAGCATTTACCGGTTTCATTTCAGGTGCAACATGTCAGCATCTTTAGAGGTCACTGCTTCAATTCCTTGAGTAAAACAAGACTCTTGTCTTGCACTTATTTATAAGCAGCACAAGCAGCACTCGTGTAAATAGTTCATAAATCAGTCCAACAATCTTTACGATGGCAGAATCAATACTGACCTTCCTGTCCATAACTGCCACCCTTCCTCTTTAGGACAAACAGTTATTGAGATAAAGCAAAAACTGAAAGAAATATATCTCAGCAGGGTGTGATATAGCTATCTTCCACTATTAACTATTCACACACTGTGTCAAACCCTGATATTTCTACACCCAGCAGAAACAGAGTCCATCTCCTCTGCCTACACTGGCAGTCAATTTCTATAAAACAATCTATAAAAATCAATCTGTAAAATCTATAAAACATTATAAGGGTTACATCACGAATAAATGGGACGGGGCAATAAGTAAACTAGCTTCTGCAGTAGATCCAGTAAAGACACAGATCCTTTTAAGAATTACATAAAATGCTTTTGGACATAATCTTGGAGCCAGTCTGGCGGTAGTGGCTGCAACATTTGGCAGTTTGGTCATACCCTCAACATTTGCAGATTACATTTGCTCTGCCTTTGACAGAGTGACAAGCCTGACAGAAGTCAACCGAACAGCCAAAATGAATGCACAAGGATATGGCTTACACTCATCTCTCCCTCGTAAACTCAAATGATAAATATTTACCTGCAGATAAAAGAGAGTAAAAAAGAGAGAAACGGTGGGTATTTGGTTAGAACCCAAAATGAATCCTGTAGATCAGAGCTTTGATCCTTATGATGCAGTCGGACTTTTACAGAGTCTGAGAAATGCTTTCAAAGTGCACTCAAATCTGGCCTGCTGTTGTGGTTTCATCATAGAAGGAACACAATCTGATTTTATTTTAGCAACCCAAATATAAAAAGAACCAACAGGGTGAGGTAATGCCCTCAACAGTTTCAGGTCTGCATGATAAATGTAAGAAGAAAAGTAGAAACCCTTAATTTGTGCTGATTTAGAACAGAAACAAGTTCTTAATGTGCTATTTAAAGCAGAATTAAATATTTTTTTCAGCAATGTTACTATCACTTGTAAAGTTGCTTTGCTGGAAGTCTTGACCTACACGTTATCATTAGCACAATGTACACAATCTGAGGAAGAAAAACAATGTGGTTATTGATTTATTTGTAGTGTTTTTGGCTATATCAGCAAAGTTCATTAGGGAGGGTGTAATGATTACCTGAAAAAACATCAGAACCTGATTTTAATTAAAAAGATATAATCACATCAGTACAATCCCCGGGGTGAATAAAACCATAAACCGGTCAGTGACCCAATTCTGTGGTTAAAATCCAGCTGATTCAAGTTTTCCTGCGGATGTTACACGGAGACAAAGTGAGATTTCTGCATCAACAACAGTACCTTTGTTACTTGTGTGGTAAACTAAAATAAAACTAAAATAGAACATATCTGACAGCTGCTAACCAGTTCTGAGGCGGTTTACAATGCATCATCAAATCTAATATCTGGAAACAATTTCGATTTTGTAAGGTGGGAAAGGTGGGCAAAAGTCTGTAGAGCATGAACGGGTGGTTGCATGACAGATTTCAACACTCACACACGTCCTGATGAATCCCTGAATGCTAACACAGCTAAAACAAGCAAAAAAAAACATGGATTAAGAGCTGCTGAGCTGCAACACAACTTAGACACAGCTTGGCGAGGTCAAAGGTCATCACAGCACCAACTGCCAGATTTACTGCTAAACAATTACGACCTTAGAGTCTGGTTGAGTGTGACTGCTTCAGTGACACGATACTTTACACACATTAAAGCCATGGTAAAAGATACCTGCTCGGACAGTATTTCACAGACAAGCGAGTGCAATACCAGTATGTCAAAGTACAAAACAAAGTCAGACAAGAACTGCTGTGCTGTGAAGTATCAAAAAGTTATCGGACCATGTCAAATCAAAATGAATCATACTGTTTATCTACATAAATACAAACCAACTCTTCTTTTAACTCAATTTGAGTCTCCGCTAACACTTAAGATCCATACTACTCCACTATGTCTACCTGTGCGCTACTGACTTGGTTTGGCCAGCGAGTTTACAGAGTGTTAACCAAAGAGATGGCTGTGCCATCAAAACAGTGAGCAAAAAGAACGATCAGGTTAGTGACGGGATGATGGATAAAGTATTTTGGAGTATTTTGGAAACAAAAAACAAAGCTAAGGGAAAGTCGAAGCTGGACTTGCAGAGAACCAGATGAACAAATACATGACTTCAAATTACTTTAACAGACAACAATACTTAAATTGTGTCTTCTGTCGCCAAAGGATGAAATTACATTTAAGGATGCATTCTTTCAAACAGGTAGTAATGCTCATTGAAGCTCAGTGCTGCAGGAGTAATTCCCATCAGTAAGGGTTTTACAGACGGCCGGTGATGCCTTTCTGAAATACAACAGGTGTGAAATGGTGATGAGCGACAATGAGGGATTGTGGAAATAATGCATGAAAGCAAACCTTGTTGAATACTCAGTAGAATGATGGTGATGTATGTGTGGGACATCTCCACTGAGGAGAGCAACCATGCCAGTGTGTGTTGTGCTGGGACCCATAGAGGACAGAGAGTCCTTGGGGTTTGCAAACACAAAGTCACATGACTGCGCAAAGGTATGCGGCCCATTATACATTTATACACTTGTGCACTTTCTGACTTATCTCACAGGCGGCTACCTCTTTCCTCCCTTCCTGCAGCCCTGCTTGCCTTTATCCATCATAGCTGCCTGTCAGCTGAGGCTTTCTATAACCTTAATGACGTTTCACAGCCCCGAAGGCAATCTCCCACACATACATGTCTTGGCATGCCACCTTACATCACTGGTGAATGAAAGATCTGCACATAATGGCACCTTTACGCCTCTGTACAGTGCCTCTTCATCTCCAGGTTGAGCCCGTGCTGCTTCTTATGTAACACAGGCCTTCATTATGGAAGCCGTATTGACTGCAGTGAGTGAGGGAGAAGGATAGGCAGGGAGTTACAGACCGAGGACAGAGGGTAGCAAAGGAGAAGAGCAAGCAGTAAAAACAAGAGAAGACGGGAAGTGAGAGACGGAGGAGGCAGACTGAGAATGAGATACATAATAACTGACTAAAGAGGGACCCTGTCTGTAACTGTGAACCCTATAAGGCAGCACCATGGACCGTAGCCAATTAACAACCAACGATACTTGTAACAATATCACATCACACATGTGCATATTTCATTAGATATTACCTCTCAGTCCCCTCTGCTTTTACAGTGACTGAGTGAACACCTGCCCTTGCTGCTGCTGATTTGCCACGTAACATGTCACAGCCTTTCCATTAGCAGCACACACTCTGGGCCTCATGCTATAAATCAAGATTCCCACATTGTTTCCCCTTGAAGTCTATAGATCGATTTGAAATGAATTCCTCTCAGCCCCCCGCGCACTGGCCTTAGGCTGTACTGAGAGCCTGCAAACTTTACTATTATATGGTATCATAAAAACTTTTATTAATTTATAATGGGAGGATTTTTCTATAATTAACCAAGGTTGCTTGCACATATTGACTCAGCCACTGCGGCTGCCAGTTATTTACTCTATTTTCCCTGTGCAATATAGCTGGAGCAAGATTTTGTTTTGTTAGCAAACATCAGATCTTATCAACATCATTTGTGCTCTGATGTGTCCACTAATTCAAAAAGTCAAAATACATTCTGCATCCTTTGCTGATGTTTTGCTAAACCTTTTTAACCTTTTAATGGGCTGCTCTATCATTTAGTAGAGCACATTTTTATGTGTCTTTAGTGTATCTGTTTGGGTATGAAAAGCTCAACGTGAGTTAATGTTTTTCTTAGAAGTGACATGTCAACCACTGACCCAGCTCATCATATTTACCCAATGGAAATAAGAAAAATGCAGAAAGAAACGTTAGAATGACGATAATGCTGAACAGGATCAAGAAAAAACTGAGGAACTAAGATACTTTACCTAAGATACTTACTGAAGGTAGTTGAAATGTATGTTGCAGTGAAGCCAAATGTGAGATTTCAAATCACAAGAAGAAACACGTTTCTTCTTTGGTAAGAAGCTTCAGGCACAACACTTTTTTTTAAACTTCCCTTTTGGCTCAGTTTTGGTCTTCATCAGTTTTGGCGTTTATTTACCAACTTATATGGGAAATATCTGATTCTTTAGCTGCTGAATACTCCTCTTTTGTTCACCAGCTCCTTTGTTCATCAGTCTCTGGCTTTGTTTTCCTGCCATTTGACGTTGAGCAGGTCTTGAACAGTGGGCTTTGAAAAGCTGCCTGCAGCGACTGACAACACCATGAAAACTGAAACAATGCATTCACTTAATGATGTGCAAATGCTTGACAGATTTTAGTAGAACTCTCTGACAAAAGGATCGTCTCTGGTCCTGAAAGTATACACGTAACCTGTCCAGCAGATGTCATTTTTGTAATATTGCTGTGCATTATATTTTCAAGTACTAATTTCTAACATTAACAATGAACTATTACATATCACGAGTTTCTAAGCCATATAAAGACAGCCCATATGGTGTTTGTGTGTTTTGTACTCAACTCCTTCCAGAAATATCAAACAACTGTTTTTACTGGCTGACTGGTACCACTCTTGGTGATTGATTAAACAGATTTTGATACTTGAAATCAAGTGAGTGCCCACTTCACTCTAACTGGAGACAGACAGACGATCCTTTGCATATTTGTATATGTTAATGTATATAAATAAGTGTGAAAAAATAGATTTCAGAGGTACTGTACCTCTTTGGAGTACTTGTTTGGCAGTGATCTAAGGGAAGTGACTGTGACTTACTGCCCATAAAGGCTCACAGTCAGAGAGTCTGCACTTCCTCTGACCCCAGCCTGCACTCTTTCTGGTGGCCAGACCACTGAGAGGCTATTTTTTACTAGTCATCTGTCATGTAAAATGCCAGCAGGGGTAATCTATGCCAGGTTATCTATAAAGTAAACTTATCTTTTTAATTAGTGTGCTGGAGAGGGTGACTCTGGAAAATAACAACATATATCTGCTGGAATGATCTGTCTTCGCCGGCTATGAGCTGCTCTGAGACATAGCACAGGAGGAAAATGTCTGCTCGAATGGATGGACAGCTAAAGGCTTCAAGCTCACGGCTAATGAGCAAACTAGCTGTTATAGACACTAAACACCCAATGAAAGACAATAAGCCCATGTTCAGCCACCTGCTTCAACTAACATGAAAAATGGAACACAATGAGCTATCCAATGAGCTGTAAAACAGGAAGAGAACAGAATGCACACTGAAGATAGCAAAATGATTTCACAGATCAAAGGCATAAATCTTAACATTGCCAGCGATTTAACTGATACTGTGGAAGCGAGCCCTGATTGCAATTCCTGTCGCGCAAAGCCAACCCTGCTCTGTCATGTGTGTGTGTTTGTTTATGTGCTGCTAATTGTGGCCAAGAGCAGAACAGGCGAGGGTTGGCTCCGATAAACAGTGACGCTGAGCCCTCCGAGGCCCCTAACCTCTCACATCGGTGGCCTCCACCAGCCCTCCTTCATGTGAGAAACTAGCTGAAATCAGCCCTAATATCCTGCTTCTCTCATAGACTTGGAGTGAGTCCAGCAGCACTTTCTGTAAGTCTATGAAAGGATTACCAAACCACCCTCTGACTTCTAATTATCAAGTAAAAGTCCTAAATTCTGAGAGATGAAGTTATAGTTCTCTCAGTGAAGTTACAACAACTTTACACAGAAACTTGGACACACTGGTCTTGTCTGTGTTTCTACCACATAAAGTCCTGCCCCCACACTGAACTTTGAATGATGACTGAGTTGCTTGCCATCATGAAAGTAGGAAAAAGATAGAGGAAAAAAGAACTAAAAAGGAAGCAGACTCTGCTTTTCAACAATAAACAGACCAGTGTAAAGTTTACGTTACAATTTGAGTGATGCCTGCCAACACTTATTCAAGCAAAATAAACCAGTTTTTGTCTGTGCAAAGTCACATTTCTATTTCTGTACTTGCGGGGACATTTGCTAGTGCCTCTAGTCCTTATCCTAAGCACTACATATATAACTTTCCCCAAGCCCCTGTTGAAAATAAAAGGGCAAGCACTCATTTAAACATTGTTCTGTACCATTACACGAGGTCAACAACTCCACAGGGTACCTATCCAGCCCAGAGGGTGGAACAGAGCAAAGTGACCATAGTATGGCTGAGTTTAGGATACAAACCTTGGCCTTGTCAAGCTGTGCCTGAGCCTGTCGCTCTGCCTCTCTGCGCACTGCCTCCTTATCCTCCTCAAGGGACACATCGGAGTCTGATGGACGGCTGGTGTAGGAGTCGGCCGAACCCTGTGGAGACACAGACGGTAACATCTCAGTGCTAGACCACAAGCAGAGGGTCTCGCAGCATCTTGAAGTCACTTGAGAAAACTTAATTAGCTTTTCATTGCCCTCACGCTTCAAAGAAATGTTGAACATCCTGGGTTGTGCAACTAACAAATGTGCAAACACCCTCTCACACGGTCGAAAGTGTTAAAACTCGACTCATGAAAGAAATCTTGGTTATTTTCATAAAATGATGAACACAAAGGCTGTGCTCAATAAAATAACTAGTATACTATTCAGCTATTGATGCAGAAACTTGAGGACATCACAAGTGCTGATTAAATCTATAACAAATCATGGACACATGCTCTTTCTCTGAGAAAGGGTGCCAAAGGACAGAAACTGTCTTTCATGTCATTACATCACTGGCAGCTCTTTGTCTATCCTTAGCTCTCTTTCAGCTGCTCGCCTGCAGAGTTGAGCCCCCTGTGACAAACACAGGGGAAATGTTGACGAACACCAGATTCCAGTTTGTCTCGATGTGATATGTAGTCCTGATGAATTAACTCGTGAACATCCAGACTCACACATACCAACACACACATTGTTGTTGCACTGCACACACTCCTGAGCACAGTTCATTGGTGCACAACACTGCATATACACCAGCATATAAGAAGACACGCTAAACAAAAATACACAAATATAAATAATTGCTGAGGTTGAAAAAGTAATGCTTTCAAGCTACTGTTATACCAGTTATAGTGTCTATGTTGACCTTTCAAACCGCATTGCTGAGGTTTTATAGAAAAATGGAGATTTCAGAAAGACTGCGTCAGTGATGCTGTGGTGTTTGGCTTTGCCACCAAAGTCTATCCATGAAATATCTAGCTGTTTACACAGGTAAATGTAAATTAATCTAATGGTTGCTCAAACTATTTACATCAACTGACTATGTAATAATAAGATCACGTGAGAAAAAACTATAATAATAATAAAAATAATAATTAAAAAACTCCAGAGGTTCTCTGGCGTTTTCAATTCAGTCATATTTTTTCTTATTTCTATTAACCTTTATTGCAGTATAAAGTCCTTCACCTCAATGGAAACAGTTCATTCATGTGCAATGCAGACAAGATGGATCACATCGGATCAAGTTCATCTCAAACGTGATGAAATAACAAGTCAGTCTTAGTTTGCTACTTGCACTGAGGGATGTAGAATTATCATTAATTTATTTTAGTCCCTGTTATTAGCACAAACAATACATTTCTGGCAAATTTCTAAACAAGACATTTAGTATAATGTGAATTTGAGGAAAGATCCCAAGTGAATCCTATGTGACACAGGATTCATTTGGGAGAGCTGTAATTGAAGTCTCTTATTTGAAGATCAGAGGGTTGCTTTTAATCAAAGCTAAATCAAAGCGAGGCTAAATAGCAAATGGTAATTTCGAGCATAACAAATATTTCAATATCAATTCCCTACTATCAGAATTAGTGTAACCATTACCTCACTAATTCAGATGATGTATAAAATGAAGGAGAGGCTTTATGATAAAAACGTATATTTTTCTCAGAAGAAACAAAAGGCTGGTTAAATATATTCAGCTGGTTTTGGCCAAGCTCCGCAAGCAAAAGAGAATCATTTGTTATTTTTTAATGGTTTAATTTGATTAAATATTTGACTTTTTGCTCGTTTTGGTTCTGTGACTTAAACACTGAACTACAAAGAAAAACTTACAAAAACACCGGTCTTATTTGTGAATCTTAAGAGTAATTTTCAACAAGGACAAATTAACGCCTCCTCAGCACACAGGTCATCAGTTTACACGAGTCGATAATCAGGGAATAAAAACAGGGCTTTTTGATTAAGTGGAGTTGGAGTGCTTCTTATCCTTACCTCCACGCTACTATGCCACCAACACAAGGTCTTTCATTCATCTCACTGCACCATCACACTCTGCTGTCTGAGTTAAAAATAGCCCTGCTCACTCTGTCCCTGATTAGAATTACCCAGCCATCACATACATACAAAGGAGGATCATACCACTCCCTCTTCTCCACTTACGGTACCTGACTTATATAAAGAGAGGACAGCAGTGTTGTTGCTGTAGATAATACAAGGCTGTTCATAGTTATGTCCTCAATCTTACACAAAGCCCTGCTGCTCATCATTCTTGTCCCACATCATTCCCACTTTGTACCTGAGATGAATAACGATTTTGCAAGCGAGCTCATTAACTATCCATGAGCTGCTTGTGTTGTCATAACAATCATAGCAAATTCAACCCTCTGAATGGCTTTCAAGGCATCAGCAAACATCTAAACTAAACGGTGTTGAGGATTCTTTGAATGCTTCTGAAGGTTCTTATGTAGCACCTCAAAATGAGGATAAAAAAATCATGAAGTGGCAATTCACTGCACATTAGCCTCCTTCTCATTAGTTATTAATCTGGCCTCGAAAATGCAGGTGAATATATTTGGCCTGCTGTGATTTTTCCATCGCGTCATGGTTAAAGATGAAGCGTGATTGAGAACACTGTCCCAGTGGGTCAGACGGGGGTGATATGGAGCTCTGCCCAGAATGTGACAGCCATAACTGATTACAACACCCAACTTCTCATCATCACCAGGTAATACACAACTGTGCCACACTGACCCAAACACAGATGATGGACACACCAGGGAAACACAGAACGAATGCATAAAACACAAGTGCATGCACACAAAGCCACACCAACTCCCATGATGTAAACACACTCAAAAATCTTCTTACACAGGCATCGGAGCTCTTGACTCGACCTCCTTTGGTTCGTTTCAGCAAGCGGATCCAGGTGGCCTTCATCAGCCACACTGGTCATTCAGTGTCCTGAACCACTGCCCCCCCTGCTACTACTACAACTACACCTAACTGCACTGCTGTGGTCACCTTTGCACGAGTGCTGTAGCTACTGGGACTGCTTTGGCTACAGGTACATTCAATATAGTAGCTACATCGACAGCTGGTTCCTCTTACACCTTGGCTGTAAATGCTACCTTCATCTCTAGATAGATAAAAAGCTTTGGAGTCTGAGCTCCTCCTTTTGCTGCAGCTCCAGCTGACTCTGCCGCTGTCTGTAGAGTCAAAGCTCCTGCTCCCCCTGCTGCTGCTGTTATTGCCAAAGATGGGGAATCCACTGGAGCTCTCTGCCCCACGCATAATCTCAGCAGCTCTCTCCCCCGACTGCCCCAGTCTCCTTGATAGCCAGAGTGCTCAGTCTGCCGCTGCAGGTGCTGAGGCTGACACCCGTTGTGAGTCAGGTGGCTGCGATGCTTCTCATCCTCTCCCTCAAGCTTTCGTTGCAGCCTTGTTTTCCTCCTCCACTGTAGGATCCCCGTGCTGCTCTGCAAGCAATGTGTAACGGTTTATCTACGAGAGTCCCGGTGTGGCTGCATGTGGCCGACTCTCCTCCTGATGCTAAAGAAGCTGCTGTAAGTGCTCCCTTTCTCAGTCTGTGTCTCAGCCTGTCAGTGCTTGCCCTGCTTACTCCTTTACTCAAGCTCTCCTGTGCTACTTCAGTGATTCTGCCTCTCTATCTTTGCCTCTACCCATGTCTCCTCCTCCTCCTCCTCCTTCTCCTCTGGCACTACCCTCTTCTTTTTCCTCTCTTACCCCTCACAGTCAGTCCATCTGCTCATTTAGTCTCTGCAGCGATCATTTCTGGACAGAACATGTGCTATATGAACACTGTTCATGGTGCATACAGTTTTGGGGAAAACAAAAGCAAGCTGAGACATATTCAAAACACCCCATGGTGGTTGATTTTGTGTACAGGCAAAATGCCCAATGATGCTCACAAAGTACCACTAAATATAAAATAGGGTTACTTATCTTTTTGGATTTGACTGCAGTGGCAAAAAATCCAATTTGGCATCGTAAAACCTATGATTCACAATTCACAAAGATGCGATGTACACAGAGAAAGATGCTAAATCTACGCATTTGAGAAGAAAATAACTTTTGAATGTTTCATATTTTTGTGTAATCTATGAGTAAATCTACAAATTAGGTTTTGCTGTCTACAGACTATTTGATTATCCAACTAACCCCTCTAGGTCTTCATCACATGACAGACATTTAATGTATCAAAACTCCCTAATAGAAAGACAGATTTGGATATACCACCAGACATTTTATACTAAAAGGTAAGCAAAGACTAAGTGAGTTTAACATTCAGCAGGGAATTGTATACATATGCATGTATGTGCAAGACAGGTGAAGTCTGAAATAAGTTCAAACATGCAAGATCTTTTCTTTTTTTAATTGTGTCCTCTTCACTTCGGTCTCTGCAAAAGGGAATCTGAGGTCAAAGCTGCTCTAAATCCTCTCCTGTTAGATCACTGCTGATTCATTACAAGTGAGCAAATTCTCCCAAACTAGACAAATTATAATCATTAGAGCATTAATGAAAAATTTCCCATTTAGGGCAGTCTGAAGTTGAGCACAGTAAGGGGATTATTCATTGTGGGTTTTTTTTTTGGTTTCTTTTAGCATTGCTGTCTGCTGGTGCTCCTCTGACCCATTGTGTCTGGAGTCCTGAGTCACTCCGTGGGACCAGCTGTTGAAATGGGCTTGCTAGTTGATAACAAGCAAAGATTTCCCAAGGAGCTTTGAAGCCAGCAACATGGTTCCGTGTCCGCAAACTGATTGAGACTCTTGAGACTTAAAGCTTCCCATCCATGGAAATGTATTTAGTCTAAAGTAAATTGTAGATATGTGGATGATGCTGATTCTACTGCAAAGTCTCTCCAAAAACCAAACCTCCATGTCGTTTTTTTGCTGATTTCCTGCTTTGTATGGTGTCACTTTTTCTGAATGGGAGTTTAATTCTGGCGCGTGTGTAGCAGACGTGCTCTTTCTGCACGGTTACACAATTTTGGGCCGCACACAATTGGCTGCATAGGGACACTGGAGACACTTGTCGACTGGAGCAGATGACAAAATTTATGTCACACAGGCCTTGTGCACAAGTGGAGGCAGAAAGCATGAATCTCAAACTGTACATCAAAGGATGACATGCTAATCAAGAGTGCTAGGCATGAACAATCAATGATAAGACTCTATTTTGGCGAGAATCTTTTTAACATCACATCCCACATGAAAGAAAAGGCTGAGAGAAAATAATGTCATTTTCAAACTATTAAAAACAATTACCCTAATGAGGAAGGTGATTGTGAGGTAGACTGTGTTTTGAACATGAATGGGAACGGCAAACAAGAGAAAATTACAATATGATCTAATTACTGAAGGGGTCACTCAATGGTCAGAAGTGGAGCTAAATAAACAGATTCTTTGAGAAAATTTGTATAATCACCCACCCCAACAACACCTCTGAAAACAGTCCGTAAATCAACACTATTGTGCAATGGTCACATATGCTTCCATACTGTGGGTTGACAGTAGCCTCCAGAGCTCTGGGGTCAGGGCACAGATGCTCTGAACGTGAAGCTGTGGAGACCAGAGAGGAAACTGGTGGAGCTGTGAAGGCTGCACTCTCATGGTAACACAGACAAAAACTCATAGCGACAGAAAAAGCCTCAGGCTGCCTGGCACATCCGACCTCTAGACCTGCTGCTGCGCTGATACTGACAGCATGGTGTCACCCACACAAAGACCACTAATAATAATCTAACAGCACCATGATGCCACGTTAGTCCATAAGGATAGGTGCTTCTCCTTTGGGCTCACCCAACTGTTTAAAATTCAATATTCTGCTAAAAGAAATCTCAGCTAATTTAATTATTGGAAAGCTTGAACAGAGCTCTTCCTGACAACTTTTTCAATCCTGTATGACCTGGAAAAGTCACAAATAACATTACATATGTGCAACAAAGAACTGACATCAGACAATTCAGCTCTATCTGAATAGCTTTCGTGATGATAATATTGGTCCTTTGCTTGTAGCCTCCCCAACAGTTCAACTTTTTCACTTTTGCTGTGAATTATCTCGACATCTACTAAATGGATCCTGTGATCTAGTGACATTTCATCTGGTGCTAAAATGAGGCTGACATTTGTGCTTCTGAGTAAAATGAATTCAGTTAAGTTTCAGTTGATTTGCCAGTAAAATGAAAAGAGATTTCTGTTCCACACTGAATTAATTCTTCTCGGATTTGTCAGTGTTTTTATTCAAACATGAGCATTTACCGTGGCTCAAAGAACTGCTGTGCCAACGCTGAATACAGCCCCACAGAGCTGCTAACATGGCTTTTACTCTCGCTGAACAGCACCTACTACTCTTATTCTTACACTATATGTCCATGGAAATAGAGAAAGATAAGGGGAGACAATTAAGTTAACTGAAAAGATGAAAGGATGGATCCAATTTGGGTCTTGCAAGCAAAGACACAGAGATACATGTAATGGGTGGCATCAAAGAAAGAAAGATGAAGGAGGATTTAAAAGGGCAATAGTCCTTTGGTCTTCCAACACCCTTATTGATTTATTAAGCACAGGTCCTTGCTACAAGACCCCCGGTGACCTCTGCAAGCAGCGATGGCACAGTGATCATTACATTAGTACATACAAATCACAGTGGTAACAGCCACAGTGAAAGAAGAGGCTCTGAGTCAGCTGATGCTGCCTCCTATATCTGACAGAATCCCCTATAGTGGAAGAAGTAGTCTCACCAGGGAATTTGCTCTAAAAGCTTCCATTTTCATGTTTAACCACTACTACTACTACCGTATATGTCCACTATAAATGTGGAGAGCCGTCGTCATGCAGAAAATTAGGGGTGTGTTTTTGCTCTATGAAGAGCTCTCATGGCTTTTAGGTTAGTTGGTTTTCCCTTACAGTCTCTCTCCTGTGCTTCTAGTTCCTCAAGTGTTATCTCCCTTGTTCCTGTTTGCATGTCATTTCACCTTTTTCCATTCCTGCCAGTGTTCATTCTCTCCTCCCACTCTGCTTCTTTCATCTCTCTTCTCTCCCAACATTCCCAGTGGCTCTGGCTTTCTTGACACTGTGGTTTTGCATGGGATGGGGAAGATGTTTACACATTTATCCACGTATTATGTGTCTCAAATCCCACTTTGTCTTCTCTGCTTTGTCTCTCAGTCAATCTGTCAAAAGAGTTGAATTTTCTTCTGTAACAAATTGAATCAAGTTGCACATATTTGTGCTCACTGTTCCTGAAATAACTGTGTCATACATAGATTACTCACATTAAACCAAATTTAGCAGAAAGAACTGACTAAGGTGTCCCACAGCTAACTTATTAACTTAATGGTTCAGGCATTTCTGAGTCAGCAAACACTGGTGTGTCACTGTCCAGAATTCAAATGTAGAAAAATGATTGAAACAATTGATAGGTCATAAATAATCAACAGTTTCCTGTATTGTACAGTGTTAACTTTATCTAGTAGCAATACCAAGCTAAAATCTAAAACACAGTGACCTTTCCTCCTAAAATCAACAATAAATAGCAGTGAAATTAATGAGGCAGTGTGGTTAGAGTCCACAGTATAGCTTGCATCCCGCATCATGACTGAAGAATGAACATTACTGCTTGTGCCAAGCCATCTACAGGTCTGGCTGATGGACTGTAGCTGACTGCAGCGAGCTGACAATGGGCTGAGTGAGTGTGCAAGCAGATTCAGACTTGACGTGACTCATTACTGGCTAGAACCAGAGCGTTTTTTTTCCAGCCATCTGTCCATCACTGCCACTTCAGTCGATGGAACACATAGTCAATTAAATCACTGTTCCACAAACAGCGTCTCCTTCGTCAAAAGGAGACAATGGCTGCAGTCTTGACAGCCAAGTGTCAGAAATGTGTGACTGCTACAAGAGTTGGTTACTAACATTCAACAAAGAAAAAGATGAATGAAGACCAAGTGAGCGAGAAAGTGAAAGAGAAATAGATTGTCAGCGCATCTGTAAAAGAAAAAAAAGACAAAGAAATGAGAAGGGACATAGCTGGGAGGAGGAGTAATGATCCCACTGGCATGATAAAAGAGGGACAGGCTGCATGGACATCAAGGTGACACTGACGGGCCTTTGCAAAAAGTGTTTACCCAGCATTCCATGAGCCAGTACATTAGATAAGAGCATCATCCCATCGAAATGATGGACCCACAGGCTGTCAGTCACATGACACGATCCTCGACTGCACCATAGTAAAAGGATAGTAACAAACTTAGTCAAAAGCAGACAGGACAATATAAAAACTATGTATAATTTACAAGCCATGGCTTTTTTACTGCAAACATAAATTCAGATGTAGAAAGCGGAAAAATTCAAAATCACGCAATTAAAAAATGAAAATAACTAGGGAAACTATTGAGGCTTACAATCGTTTTCCTGCAACTTTATAATGTGATGATAACATAATTTAACATTCAGAAGATATATTAGTGAAAAAAAGGAAATAACCACCATATATTTTCATTATCAGTAAATGTCAAGTAGTTTTTGAGTTAATTTTACAAATAAATCCATCAAGAAACTTCGGAAAAGCTTCATACTCGTGAGTGTAAAGATGAACCTTTACGAACAGGACCCTGATTTAAACATTTAAAATGTTGTTACATAAGTGCGCAGACCCCTTGATTGAATATAATGTGTCATAATCTGATCGATGACCTAATTCTACCATTTTAAATCTGGTTAAATAAGATTTGCTGTAAAGAGTCAAACGTTAGAGTGGGTATAAAACCCTACCACACTGAGTGAGGGGAGCCTGCATAGTATTGAATAAGTGTAACAGCTGATCTGCCTGCTTGGATCTTGCAATGACGGTGTCCTATACCCACCTATCATTGCTTGAGAGGTAAATACAAAACATGTCTGATGACCAACCTTAACGCAGTTTACTGTACATTAAGCACACCTGTAGCACAGACCTGAACACACATGTGGAGAGATGTCATGGTAAATCCCTCAGTGTTAATACAGCTAATACAGCAACAGATAAACAAAAGGATAATGAAAACTTTTCCCTACCACAACTTATCCACAACTTGGCAAAAGTGAAAGGTAATTAGAGCCTTTATTGTCTGATTTATTGCTTGCATATTTAAAATGTTAAAGTGTGGTTGAGAGTGACTGCTGTTAAAGGTAAAATGATATTGCGCGATTGAGCTGTGGTGAAAGAAACCAGCTAGACGTAATTACACTGACAAATGAGACTATATGAAAATGAATAAAGAAGTAAAGCAAGAGCTATCAAATGCATTTTTCGTAGCACTACAAACAAAAATACTGTCATTCTCTGGTCTTTTATTAACTTCTATTGTACATATATAATATATCATAAATACTAACTTGTCTAATTAAAGCTAACTAACCAATGCCACATTTATATAAATGTATCATTTATAATGGAATATAAATATCGATGTTAAAGAATCAAATCGTATCAAATCTAATTATGCTGTTTAAGAATTAATCATGAATCAATGTATAGGCACCTCATTTACAGAGTTTGAAGAATCTTGGTGCAGCCGACCACCATTTGTATTGAATCAGGAGATAGATATGCACAATGGGACATTGTCAAATTGCATGTTTATGTGTTATTTTCATCTGTACCACCATGCTAACATGTCAATGAAATTAAATTAAAAATATCTTTTTCATCCCAAAGGGAAATTGTATTAACATAGTTAATGACAGTAAAATCATTCTACATTCATCAGGTTTGATGCTTAGTGTGTTAACTATGGTAAACATAGACACACGCATGACAACCACAAGAGAGACAGTGGAATAGCATGAACATTCCAGGTAAATGCTGGGATACTGCTAGCATTAACCCAAGCTTTGTAGCAAACTACACATTTTTAACTTAGCATTTTTTTTTAAATAAAGAGTGTAAACAGCAGGTGTAAATATGTAAATCTATCATTGGAAACTTGAAAAAAAGAAGCTACAAAAGAGGAAAGTAAATGCTGGTTGCTAGGCAACAGAGCAAGAAAATTCTGACATTGTGTTAGCAGCTTCACAATATGTGAGAAATCCGTGAAAATATCTTGCAATCAGTGGAGTACAGCTCTGTGCACATCACAGTAAAACTGGCACATGTGACAGGTTGTGACACTCGTGGCATGGGAGATGTTATCATTGCTTCATCGCTGTAGCTAAATACAGGTCGTTTACCTGAGCATCTGTTTAGCCATTTATTTATTACAAGCATACTTTGAGTTGGTCTAAACTGCCCATGTGTGAAAATATGTTAAGATATGTTATTGGTATGCTAAATAGCAATGTTCTTGGTTCTCCTTAAGATGAGTAGCTATGTGGAGATACTGTCAGAAGTTTTTATGCTTGTTGCAAAAATCTTCGATCAAGAATTTCTTAACCGCAATTAATCCAATATTAACTACAAATTTTCACTATATAATGTATTAGTTTCTTTGTAATGCCAAATAAAAGGTTTGGAAAGACAAAGTAATGGGAATCTATTCTCTGAGGACCACATACATCTAATAAACATTGCTTTGATGGCTATCTTTTTTCAAAAGCCGTCAAAAATGTTTTCATTCTGTACAAAATTGATAATATTAAGAAGCATCTGACCTTGTCATCGCTGAAGCCTAAAACGAGATAAATTTGTGTTTGCGTTGCTCTAATTAACAGAAAATCTCCCTTAATGCGAGAAACAGTTTATCTAACAGTTCCTTCCCACTCAGGTTCCTTTGTGGAAACACGGCACCATATTAGGATGAGGGCTGATCAAGACGATACAGTAAGAAAGACCCGAGACTGCTCTATGCTGCTATTTTATGCTTGTGTCATCAATATTCAGGCAGTTTTCTGGTATACGAAGCAGGCGGTGGATGATTGATGAGAACTGGCTCAGAGAGCAGAACAAGCTTCCAACCATCATCACTGGGACAAAACAAACCATCCTGCAACTGGGACTGTGCACGACTCAAAAGGTCTCACCCTCATTTGTTTTTCTCTGTACTTTGATAAATTACTTAGTCTGGCCCTATTTCTGTACATATCTATGGTTTAAAAAAAATTCATCTCGATGCCAAAAGAGAAATGGGGATTTCCCCAGTATTCCCTTTCCCTCTAAATATGCTAAGTTTTAGATGACTGTATTCTAATTACAACTTGGAAAAGAAAGTCCACGTATGTAATTTATGTTGACTGTAAAAGCATAAACTTTAACCACATAAAATCCATAAATGCTAATGAACACAGGTCTGAGATAGGGGTAAAAGTTTAACCTTGATGTTTACCCTGTCCTCAGTACGTCTGCTAAATTACTAAACAAACACAACGCAATACATGTAGAATGTAGAAAAAAACAATAGCTGTATCTCTAAGTCACTTTAACTGTTTTCACTGCTGAGATTCTGCAACATTTTTCACGTTTTATTTATGTAGTTATAAGTGGATTTTCTAAAACAAGGGGAAACTTCCTTTCTCTACTCTCTTGTAAATAAAGGTCCTTGTAAAATAAATGAAACTGAATATATGCATCTAGTGTTGATGGAAACACGTGGAATCACGTGTCTGACTTGTGTTTTATCTCCCAAGCACCACTTCTCGATCAGCTATGTAAACTCACTCTTTCACAGCTCTCAGTGACAGCGCAATCTTCACACAGTAACACTTCAGCACACAGAAGAAGACACATGGAGACTTTAAACAGCATCTCATGAACACAGGCTAAATATAATCAGGCAAGTGATTCTGTGTGTGAAGAACTTTCTTTAAGACTTAATGAAGAGCTACCAGTTATAGATTAAGTAGGCCGTAGATCTCATACAGCCACAAATACAAAGCAGCTATAGAACATCTGTAGCACAATACATCACTGAATAATGTATGACTACTAGTCAGTTTTACTCCACTTTAGTTTTAGATTAACATCTTCAGTTTTGCCTTAAACAACTTTATTTCTTAATGCAGTATCTGACTGTTTCATTTTGTTTTGTATGATCTTTCTCTAACTTTAACACTATATGAGGTTTACACTGGGAAATTAAAACTGAACATACAGCAGATTTTATGGCTGAACCACTACAGACAGTGACAATGCATTTAATACAGGTATCCTGAAATTCAGCTTAATACATTGAAAAGGTGTATAACTCTACAACAATCATTTGAGGAATTTTCTAACTATGTTTGTTGGAGTTACTACGGACTACACTCAGTAGTCGTAATTTGCTTTTTAAGGTTGATTAATAACATGGGGCTGCTGATGGCAATGTCATTTGGGAATATTTGAACAAAAGGTGGTCACCACTGTATCATTCATACAAGCAACATGTGAAAATATTTGATATATACCTCTGTGGACATGACATATACTCATTTAAGCTCACAGTGCTAAGATTCTGCACTAAAGGAAAAAGGAAGGTAAAAGTACAGAGAGTCTCTGTTGTGACTGAGACAAAACTATATGGCTAAGCCAGGTTTTATGATCTCTACTGGTCTATGAACATAAAAACCAAGCTCATTTTGGCTGTTTCCTTTTTTCCCCCGGTCTCATTTGTTAACCAGCATTCCAGCTCCTTACTTTAAGCCCATAGTGGTCATCTTGCGGTGCTCACAAACTCATACTGGGTATCTTTGTCTCAAAAAAGCATGCTGCTACAGTGTTATAGAGTGCGTCTTGAGAAAGATCTTACAAAGTAACCACAAAAGTAACAGGAAGAAAAACAGAACTTATGGTTATGCCCCTTTAAATCCTGCATTAATACCCTCCATTCTCCTGCACTCCAAGCCCTCCCTCTTTGTTCAAACGATAGAGGAGTTGGGCTCAGAAAAGTTTTAGAGTTTGAACTGCAGAGCACATGTTTACAAAAACTTACCAGATCTGACTCCTCACTGGTAGAGTGAAACATTTCTGCCCTATAGACGCTGTGCTGTTCAGCCAGGCTGGGAGAAAATCTCCTCAGCTGCTGCCCATCTTCTCTCGGAGTACAAGAACTCCAACCGGCTAGACTGCTTCGCTCCAACAAACCTCCTTGTCCCTGCTCCACAGAGGAATATCTCTGCCTATTTAGCCTGTGCAGAGACAGTTGCAGCCGGGGAAGAAAGTTGGCTCCTCTGAGTCCTTCTTTGGCCTACTTTAGTCCCTGAGAGGCAGAGTAAAGTCAAACGTCTTTCCCACGCTGGGAGAGCACTCCTTCAGAGCACTGCGACCGTCCTCCAGTCCCAAAAACAAGCCCCTTGCCCCTCTCCCCTCCCACACACACACTCTCCCTGACACACACACACACACACAGCTAGTTAGGAAGTAAGATCTCCGGCCAACGGGGCCGGCCTGAAAATTCCAGAAAGCACCAAAAGCAGCTGCAGAAGCTTTTTATGTCTGTGTGCGAGCGTGTGATCTGAGGAGTTTACATGTGTTCCACTTTGCTTTCAAGAGGTTACACTTGGCAGAGAGGAAGGCTGAATGATCTGAACTCACTGTATCGTCTCAACACATGCTGCTGAGACCAAAATGTCAGGAAGTAATTATCTCCACTACATCGACAAAATGCCATATTTGCTTTCATCACCAATGGGTTGAAAAGTAGTAAAACTTTCCGTTTGGTCATTTGATGGCACATTATCATGCTTGTGTTTGGCTTTACACACAAAATTAAGTTTCTTAGCCAGCATAGAAGTACATAAGACATCATAAAGTCTTACATCTGAGAAAAGTAAAGCCATATACAGTAAAAGCTTGTGAAGTGTCAAGTGACAAAGCAGCTGGGATGCATCTAAAAACTGTAGTGGTTACTTAAAAGAAACTCAAAGCAGATCCATCTCTTTATGATCTGACATCAGAGTGACTGCTGTATGCTTTGTAATCACTCTTCTCAGAGTAAATGCAGGCTCACAAGTTAAATATTCGAATGGCAGTAAAACATGAGTTACAAGCTTAGTCATGAGTTCACAAAATGAAACCATAACTAATCTAAATGTCCCTGTAATAAAACAGGAGCAACAACTGAGGAATGCAGATAAGTCCTTGGAAAAACACACAAACTGTCTGGCACAGATGAGAACAGTGCTATAATATGTCCAACCTTTAAGGTCACAGATGCTCTGAGCTTTATTCACAATTTTGTTAAAACCCAGATTTGTATTTTTTTCTCGTAAGAAAAAATGTTTTCTGAGCAGCTCGAACCAAATCCTAGATTATATTGTGTTTGATCAGGGTTAACCCCATTCTGAGGATTATCATCCATGTTGTGTTCTCAGCATGTGACAAAGGCATGATTATCCTCATTTCACCATGATGATGTGTTTCAAGTCCTGGTGCATTTGTCTGGATCCAAACTTCACTGCAGGCTAATGCAAAGTAAGTGTTCAGTTCAGTTTTCCAGCTACCAACTTTAACTTTATATAAAACTAGAGGGGCTATGAACTTCAGTTTTAAAGACTGACCTGGATCCACACAAAGAATTGTATTGGGTCTTTGCCAGTGCTCAACAACTAGCAGCAAACTGCTTCTAGGTCTGATCAACAAGGGCTTTCATCATCAGTCGGTCTGCAGATCATCTTTACAATTCATCCTTCATCAGAATTTCAAAAAACTAATTTAATTTGCCAAAATGTTTTCTTGATCTATACATTAAGCATGGAATTACACAATTTACCACTGAAGGGAGGTTTTCAAAAATAATTGCACAGTTGGCTTTTATTTCAGTCAACATCTATCAAAGTGCAAGAAAAAAACACCCTGTTTCTCTTCCTCAAAAGAATTCTACTGTCTGTTTATAGGTTGTATGGCAGGTAGATTGCTTCATGTGTCTCCCTGCTCTTCTTGTCATTCAAGATTTTTCCTGTGCTTGTATGTTAAAAGTTGCTGTCATGCTGCACATGAATCACCTAAAGCGCAAAAACATTTTCACAGCGTTATGTGTCTGCTGTAGTCCTCCCCATGCCTCTTTTTGGAAGCACAAGATTGATGTAAATAATGTTGTAGGCTAATGCAGGCCCTAATTAATTTCAGCTCTGGAAGCCAAAGCCTTAACATGCTGAGGATGATATATTTTTCATCTGGAGTTGTAACTTGATATCTCTGAATGCATGCTAAAAGATTTATGTGAATGAATGATGCCACACTCGGTCAGAAAATCACAGCAATGGAAAAATAAATAAATAAATCAAGCAAGGTTTTGATCATTATTCAAATTTTTTAAGATGCTGCTTAACTAAACTAATGTGAAGTGAAAGAAAAGACTGGATGTTTATCAATCCACTGTTTGAGTTTGTTTCATCTTACAGCCTATATCGGTTTCTTTATCTTACTATGACATAAATAGAACACAACATGTAGCAGCATTCTTCACCGCAAACATAATTATCAGCTCTCTCAGAATGAGCTCTCTAAATGGACTTTGACGGATCAATGTCCTCCAGTTCTGCTGGAGCTGGGAAATTAGTTCTGGCGCTGCCTTTTGCTTATCGATCAGTGTACATGCACGCAGTGACGTCAGCAGCCATTCACACTGACAGGCACACAAAAGCCAACATGGATAGCTTACAAAACCAGCACAGAGTAATTGGACCATGGGGGGAATCAATGTAACTGTCCTATGGAAAAACAACACTGCCAACAGTAGTCTCCTCCTGCATTACATACAATAGCTCCTACAAAGTTACCTTGGGCAATATTAAGACACTGACATGTTGCTCTGGAAATGCCTGCTTTAACAAGTTCTGTGAATTAACTATTCAAGAGTTTAATAAATTATTTGTTTCGTGGATTTACTTTTATTTGAACAATATGTTGTTTTAATGGAAAGACCTGTCACTATCAGCTGTTATTGATTGATTGAACTGGGTGTGGTTTTCTAGATTGATTTTTTTTTTAATGCATGAGGCATATGAGAACCAATAATAATACTCCAGACATACAGTATCCTTAAAAATCCTCTTTTCTGGATGAGCCCCCCTTCCCTTCAGTCATCTTCAAAGGCAGAATAGATTCAGGCTCGGTTAAATCACTTCAGAGCTGGATATTCAGTTTGGCTCATTATTCACCACCATGAGTCTATCCATAATTCCATCCTCAATCTCAGGGGAAAGACACCAAAACCAACACCTCTGAGCCACGTACAGTCAGCAAACACCACTGTTTACATTGTCCTGCATATGACAGCACTACAGGGATCACACCTGTGTACTCTCACTCTCGTGAGGAATCAGAGCTGCCCGAGTTCCAAAACAGAGGTGTACACAGGTGTTGGACAGTTTCATGCTAGTGTGACTCCACAGTGGCCACCACTAACATGCACAGCACAAAACAAAACCTCTGGACACTGGCAAACACACAAGCCCGTGGTAAAGCACTCAGAATCATGAGTTAATCGGCGCTACATCAGTACAAAAAAAAACAAAAAACAAATAAATATCATTACAAACTATCAACAGTGCTCTGTTTTCTGTCAAAAGTGCTATTATAACAGGCCATACAAATTATGTTTTGTAAACTTAATAGACCACTAATGGGCTAAAGTACACTACAATTAGATCACTGAGGAAAAATCAGAAAAGCCTCTCCAAAGGAGCTTAGTCTTGCCAAGAATGCTATTACACAAATGAATCCCTCCAAGAGGCCTTCAAGTGCTGCTGGAAAATCTTCTCTTTATCTGGAAAAAATCCACCACAAAGGCTGTCATTGGATGCAATGTTAGTATTTTTACCGAAATCTATTACAACAGCATTGTGTTGTATTCAGACAGCCCATCTTCCAGTAATCACAACACATCTGTTGCCTCTCTTATAGTTTAAACTTCAAGCTCTAAAAAAGTCTGCAGTATTTTTCTGGACCTAAAGTAATGTGTCCTCAATTAAAGTTCTCACTGAATGTAATTTAATCTAAGTTACTCCCTAATTGATCAGATATTGAATAAAAATAAACAAACTTCATTTTCAGCTGTTTTATATTAAGCAGAAGTTAAAGGTGTAGCAAATAATTTTTCAAAAACGATATCTTTGTTGTAAACTATTTTTGTTAAGACAGCAAGGTTTAGTTAAAATTAATTCTACATACAAAATCATTTTCTCAGTACCTGTAACTAACTCAGACACTGTGTTTGCACCAATAAAGATAATAAATAGATAAATAGAGGATTGTTCTAATCGTGAGAATCCATGCTGGGCCTGATGTGACTGTGATCCACATCTAATGAAAGCCCCAGGGTTGGCAGCCTGCATCAGACTGATGTTACCTAGCTACGGCACATGTCATGCCGCTTGAGCTTCTGCACCATCTATAATTACAGACAATGAGGGAAAGGAAAGCAGTAAAAAAGAGAAGAGAAATTGGGTGAGAAAGAATGGAGTGAGGAAAATAGAGAGGTGGAGGATGAGACAAAGATACAGAAACCACAGCTGTTTTGTTTCCCATTGCCTCAAAGTTCAACTGCTGTTTCCTCCTCTCCAGTCAAGGGCATCCCACCGGCAAGTGTACCAAAGCTGAGAAGTACAATGTGGTGAACACTTCACATCATGAAGATACACTTTTAAGCTTGAATATGATCGTCTCAGTCAAAAAACACGAGATTTCCAGCAGCAAAACAATCTCAAAGTTTGAAGTTGAAAGGTGACCCGAGCTTACCCTTCCTAAGATGTATCTTGTTCGTGGAGACAAAGGAAGCCAGTCAAGCATGCCTAGAGGAATGAAGATCATGAGCTCAGAGTTTCTGGACAGCTAAAGGAAGCAAGCACTTGGTGAATTCTGAAGTGCTGACATGTCCAACAGTGTGCAGAGGCTGCTCTGCAGCGCATGGTGCTAACTGAGTCACTTCACGCTCGCTGAGCACATCAACACATCGGCTGTTCCACATGGAATCATAGGAAAACTCGTCAGCCGGCAAATGAGTACTGTTGTGACCGATACAGTCACGCACAGGTCAGGAAATCACAAGCAGAGAGTGACACACACTGTTTATGCAAACACAAACACAATAACTGTGAACAAGCACTCTGGCGACAAAATGCGATGAACAAAGAGACAAACACTCCCTCGTATGACACAAACAGTTTTGGCACAAAGCTGCAGCCCAGTCTCTTTTAATCAACTAAATGTACGACCTGATACCTGCTAATTCAATGACGGGGGTTTTAGGTTACATAAGAACATCTGTTCATCGGCTAGTCATAGACAGTGAAGAAGACACTGCATTGACTTGACTTTAATTAGCAAACTTTCAGTAACCAAAACCTGCACTGATTGACTTTCTTCAACAGTTTGGAGCAACAGAAACGAGATTACATAACATCATAAGTTCAAATGAGAAACTCATGATACACAAGAGTCTCTGGAAAAACAAACAAACCATAACATATACTCGATAATTTGCACTCGGACTTGGTTTAAGTTTGGAAAAGGTCATCATTTCTAAATACTAAAAGAAAATATGCTTCGAGTCCCTTTCAGAACTCAGATTTTGGACACATCGTGACATATCTGGGTTCCTCTCACACAACACAAACATACAGTGTTGCCCCATTCATTTCCATATACTTCAGCACTGCATGTCCACTTGTGTGAGTCCATGTGACATCGCTGACAGGAACCTGACTTTACTACACTCAACCTGTTTGAGCTGATCAGTGTGAGACTAACACTCCTTTGTATACTGATCGTCTTTACGGTCGGGAGGACACAATCCACGCTGCACACAAGAGCACCCACAGGGGTGATTGCTTGTGTCCAGTTGATCCCCTGACTCACTTTGTAATGATTGCTTCTCTCAGTAAGGAGATTTAAATCTGATTCGGCCTTTCAACCTATCGAGGATTTAGAGTAGAAGAAATGACTGTCATGAAAGACAGTTAGAAGCTGTGAAAAGCTGCCTTTATAAAAACCCAGAGGGGCTCGTAGCATTAAAGCAATGTTAAAAAGGGAAGACTGTCACCTACAGTGCTTCTCAGCCTTGAGGTTGTTTTTAGAACATATTGTCTGACAGTGTTTTGGAGAGTTTTAACCCTGGTAAGCTTTTGAAGAATGCTTTTATAAGCAAATTTCCATTTTATGTCACAAGGACATGAGCATTTTTACATATATTCTTACCATTTCTGAGCTTATTGTCCCTTGTAACAAGCAGTATAATTTACCAACTAAAAAAAGTAGAAAGCAGATTGTCAGCTAGTGAACAAATAGGACTGTGGTTAATGGTTGTTTTCATCGTCAATCAATAATTAATTTACACAACAATCATTTATCAAACCTAATGAAATGGTGAAAACTATTTCCCTGAGTTCAAAGTGTCACACACTCAAAAATACAGTTCTCAATTACCATGAAATCAGAAAAAAGCTTTCAAACATGAGCTCAGAATAAATTACACGTTCCTTTAATGCCTCTAAAATGTCATGAAATGAAACGAGCTAAACAAAATACATTTTCAGACATTACTTATATGGAATTGTGAGGAATCACAAGTTAAAAGGTTTGGAGACAGCACCTTACATTGGGGAAAATGTCAGATTAAATCATTCTTCCCTACATTATCTGAATCATTGCGCAAACAGAGGATCAAGCTGCACGAACAGACTCTTTCACTTGACCTGTGCAAGTTAGCTGCAAATGGAAAGAGAAAGATGACCCAGCAGATTGTCTTTCACCAACAGAAAAGCCTTGTGAGCTAAAGGGAAGACACAGCCCAGAAACAATCCATGATAAAAACTAAGCTCTACTTAAAGCATGCATAGTGCAATTTCTGCAGAATATGCAGAATGTTTCCACCTCACAGGCAAACTATGCAATAGGTCCTAACACTCCTGATGCTGCCACAAATAACACTGCACACAGCAAAGATTCCACAAAAACTGAAAAAGCACCAGGACTACGACTAATAGTACAAACCCAGTTACACATGTATTTTTTTACCTTTGGCTTCTTAGACATGCTCGTTCTCCGGCAATGCCCGGGACACCTGTGTCACTTGTGCGTTCCGCAGCGACTGCAATGAATTATGCAAATCCCTTGGTTTTTGTTCAGAGTACCATGACCCAGGGGTGCAAGCAGCTGACGTCTGGCATAAAAAAAGCCAACCTATCTGCCTCAGTCAAAAGGGATAACGGTAACTGCTGCGCCGCATGGAAAGTTGAGATCTGTAGAAATCTAGAGGATAGGAGGTGATGTGCGGTCATCGTCATGAGCTCTTCCAACATCAAGTGTCATGCCTCATTGGAGTGAAGCCAGCTGAAGACGGTCTCTGAGGCAGATCACACACTTACATGGGCACAAGCTGACATGCACACACACACACACAGTCAAGTGTTTAAGCTCTGTGGTGTCATGGCTAGCCCTGAAGTGTTTTTCTTTAGCTGGCTGGGCATTAAGCTTTAATTTGATAGTGCAACATCTGTTGCATGGTCCAGTCAACTATCTGCAGCTATACAAGGCAACTGGAAATACAAACATGCTCCACATACACATACATACCTTAATACTCCGGCAAAACTCAACAGTTAGCAGAGAAAGTCAGCTTTAGTGTCACTGTGGTGCTGAGCAGCTGAGCTGCAGGGGCAGAGCTGACCACTGTTGTAAAACATGTGACCTCCTGCAGCTGTGCATCCGTTGCCAGACAGACAGTCAGGCAGTAACAGCACCATCTGGAGTTCTAATCCGCCCGGCACGGCCCACCCCTGCGATTATGAATGTGGCCTCAACGTCATTAAGCTTATTGGACGGAAAAGTGGATACACAGGATCAGGGCACTGCAGAGGTGCTGCAATTGCAACAGGAAAAAAAAAAAAAAAAGTCGACTCTTGGTCAGTCAGTTTAGCCCACAGCATCAAAAACTTGTCAGAGTAGGGCTGTAAACGTCTTTTACCAGCCTACAGCATGTTTACTCAATGAAGCCATTACCAATATTTGTGTACATTCTGACAACAATTAATGACTAATGACAGTTAACTACAAACTCAACCAACAAATAGCCCAAGTAAACAAACCTACTATATATATTTAATATGCCTGATTGAGCACCAAATTATCATTTGTTACATTCCATTTATTTGTCATTAATGTTGTAATCTATACTATATCTTAATCCAAAGTATTAAGTATTGTCGTGCACTTTGACAAGTGCATTTAGAGTCTTTAGAGGACGATTGGCTTTTTGTTGACCCTGTGAGCTTTAATCTGACGCTGCCATCAGCTAAAACTATTTCTGTCACTTGATAAAATAAAACGTTCTGGTTTGAAAACTAATTGCTGGAATTTCATGTAATACCTCTGAGTATTTTCAGAGGACTCTCTTAAAGATTTTGATTACCTAACCCTGTCCTTTTTCTCTTGAACACATCGTCAGGCTAAAATGATGATGACAATGAATCTTATAGTAAAAAGGTACACCATCTTCAGAGGAGTTTTTCTCTGCTGCGGCACAAATTTGAACTTTGCACATCCAGTTCCTCATATCATTAAGAGTTTAGATAACTTCAAACTTTCCTCAGCATGTGTCTGATGCGAGGAAACATCAATCCTTATTAAAACAAAAATATTCTTTGGGGACAAAACTAGCAAAGCTAGGTGTTCTTTGGAGAAAACGCAACCACAAACACCAAGCACAAAAGAATCTAACTGATAGCTGAACAAGTGAGTCTGTTAAAACAGCAAATTAGATGATTAAATGAAGAAATAAATTGCAATGTTAGGATCCACAACGCTATGGCTCCTTTAGTGAACACATGTTGCACAAAATTTAGAATAAACTGACACAATGGATTTCCCCAAATCCCAAAACTAAAGTCTTGATTTTAACATAAATATGCCAACTTTAAATCTGTCTTTTAAAGTCAATATATTCACATCATGCAGCTATACATGAAATCTCTCAAAAAAGAGACATTAAAAAGAAATGAAAGAAAATATATTATTAAAGCAACAACGTGCACACTGTTAAGAGGTTGTCTTCTGATTCCAGTGATACTTACAGACAGCATTGTGACATTGTTTCAAAAGGTTTAATGTACTTAACTTTTCAGCTCTGTCTGTGCAGGAACGATTCGGTTCAGTGTGAGGACACCGAGTGGGGCTGCAGAAAGCTGCAGCCTGACATATGTGCCATATGGGTGGGAAGAGGGAAAGTGGAGCAGTGTTTCCCTCCGGAGGAAAACACATAAGTACAACTCTATTTATGCACACACGCCCTTGTACACTATAGTCGACAAAAATGATAAGCACGCAGTGTCAAACACGAACGCTTGATTAAGAGAGGACAACATAAGGTGTGTATAGAGGCGATTTAGCCCCAGGATCATCACAAAATTACAGCGCACCTAACAATAGGTAACCGCAGCAAGAGTTTCTTAATTGCATAAGAAGAGACTGAGCTGAGTGACTGGAGGTGGAGCGACTGCAAAATCAGATAGAGAGAACCTCCACAGACAGACAGAAAGTGGATTCAGTTGTAAACTGTAAACCTCCATCCCATACTCTCTTTCCCTGCCCCACCCCCCTTTTCCCAAGTAGCTGATTTCATCCCGGTAAATCCCACTCTCACTATAATCTCCCCTGATCCGTCTGCGTTGGCAAAGAATCAGATATCAAACACACACACATGTTAAAAACTTGGGACAGAAAATGCTGGTTCACCTGCTGTTATTATCACCATTATCACTTTCTTGGACATTCAGCCTTGAGTTGCCGTCATCTATGATTGTACCTAATCAGCATCTGCCCTATTTCTTCTAACACAGCCAAGGTTGGCAGACTGATAACCAGATTTTATAAACTGGGCATGTCGTAGCTCGTAGTTATGTAATATCTAAATCTCTAAGCTTCTTTTTGGAATAGCCAGTGGGTACAGAAGCATTAAAAATCAATGATAATGCACTGCAATACTATCAACTTAATCTGCTGAACCAGAGAATCTTATCAATTGTAATGCAAAATGTCACATAGGGTAGCTTTCAGTTGTTTTGAAGCAGCTACGGAACAGATGCTAAAAACACACTCAAAGGAAGAAAACTGCTCCCATACAAACACACCTCACTTACCCATGAGACATTTTTATTCTTGTTTTGTTTGATCATGGCAACGAGAGCAGGCCAGTAACGTGGCGAGAGGAGCCCCCTTCTCAGCAGATTTCAGCCCCACAGCCTGTTGCGTGTGCAGGTCTGAGCGGGATCGGGGTGATGACCAGGGGCATGTCGAGCTCAGCCATAGGTCATCATCTGCCCTGCAAACCTGCAAGCCCAGAACGCCTACTGTGACTGAATCCAGCATCAGTGAAGGCGGATCCCACGGCACTACATGCAGAGGAGGCGTGAAGACAAACTTTGCGAGGTTTTTCAGGCTCCTTCAAGAGGAAAACAAGTCAAGATCACACAAGAAATATCCAGCAAACTCAAAGAGTCTCTTCCTGCTGACAGCACACCATGACCTGATGGACTGATTATGTATTCAAGCTTAGTATGAATATGAAACATCCGCGCAGGTTTAACCCCGCCCTGCTGTGCCACAGTGTGTGCCCAATCGCAGAGCAGATGGTGGTGGCCAGCTCCCGAGGGTGACTTTATAAAAGTATTGGGATGAACATATCAGGGTAAATAAACAGGGTGCAACAGCACAACCCTAAAAGTAATTTACCCTGTCCTCATCTGCTGAAGGTGCCTTCCTCTAACTCCTTCCTCTGCCGTCTTTTCTGTTTTATCCCCACTCTCTTGCTCTTCACCTTCTCTACACCATTCCCCTCCTTCCTCCATCTCTCTGGGGTGCGTCCTCTCGCCTGGCTGGTACCTGTTGTCATGGTGTCTCTTTGCTAAGAGACAAATACCATGACAGACAGTAAGAAAGACAGTTGATCTTATTCAGCCATTGTTCTCTGACCCAGCCATAAATGTCTTCTCTCTAACAACATTTTGAATCTATATGTTAGCCGCTCTACTTCTGCAGCCTAACTTGCTTTTGTCACAGCTTCCTCCTTCTTATCAGTGAGCTCCACAGTTCTCTCACTCTCTTTGGTAAAATAATACAGATTACTTGTAAAATTTCAGCAAAAACTAAAAATGCTGATTTGAGTGGCTGCACTCAGGTGAAAAGCCACAGCTCTTTGGATCAGTTATGGCAGAAAAGTTTTCAGTTTATGCATAAAAGACCAGAACGAGTGCTCAATAAGCTGGAATAAAACTTAAAAAAAAACAGAAAAAACTTTCTTTCTTCAAAACGTATATTGTTTTATTTTTTCAGTTAGTTGCCATTTTGTGTCACTCCGTTTCTTAGTTTCTTTTTTTTACATAAACAAATGTTGTTAAATATATTTAATTTAAAACTACAATTCATTTATAAAGTTAAACACTAAGATGATATCATTATTATTCATTTGAATAACCAACATTTAGGGTAATATTCACAGTACTTAAAAACATGAAAATATCAAAATTACCTTTGAGTGCAGCTCAAATGATTTTTATATTACTTTGTTCTTTAATAAGAAGCCCAAAATTTTATAATATAGACAATTCTTCATGGCTAAGAATCAGCAAATCCTCACATTTGAGCTACTGGAACAGTGTTTGCTATTTGTGTTAGAAAATAACTCAGCTGGTCGATAAAGCAATTTCTATAGCTGTGCCTTTGACATAAGAGTATTTGAGACTCACTTATTTAATCTGCAGCTTCAGAGTATAACTGTACATGATATTTTTCAATGAAATATCTTGTTGTTATTGTGTTTAAAAAGTGTTAAATGTGAACAGACTCATCAAAATAATCCGCGAATGATAAATTAAAAAAATCCTAAAACACCAATTTGCACATAACACATAATTAAAACTCTCACTTTAAAACAAGACTTTACACAGCTCCTGATTCATTTTTAATGTCTGTCTATCTAATTAATTTTCTAGTATCCATATGGGCCAGCAGCCCTCCTTGGGTGCACAAGGTTGTCCGCTTCTTTCTGTTGTTAATTGGCCTCAAAGAACATCTGCTCCTGCTTTGAGTGATGCTCTGATTGACCTGAGCGCCCTGCCTGTCTGAGGTACAAGCTGAGCCTGTAACTCCATCAGTCTAATGTCAGAATGATCCTCTATTTTTCTGCAGATTTCTGTAAGTGTTTCAGCAACAAATCCCGCTCACCTGACACTCCTCATTCATGTCGCTGATTTTCTAAATCAAAAACGTAATAATAAAGAAATAATAAGTAAAAAAAAACTCACATAAAATCCTCTAAGTTTATAAGTCCTTCCAAAATCCTAAATCTTGACTTCTTGAAATCTTGTGATTTCTAGCTAAGCTTTTAGATTCCCACAACAATAAGAACCATACATTGTCAAGTTAATTACTAAATACTTGCAAAACTAATCACACTTAATTCAGCTGTACTAGCTTAAAGCGCTACTTTCTATGTATATCACGGTACAGCCTTTTGGACCAACCAGCACTGCAGCCTTTTACTCTATTTTATGTCTTATTTTATAATTCTTAACATTGATTATAACTAAACATTTGCTTAAACTGTTTTATTGTCTTATAAAGGGCGAGACCAAGCCTGTCACAGTAAACAGATATGATAAAAAAAAAAAAAAACGTTTTTAGCTAAAACTTGGCACACGTGGCAAATCCACAGAAAAGTCATTTTAAGCAGACAAACAAGGCCAGTCTGCAGTGATCTAATGATATACCAAAAGCCAAAAATGATGTCAAACCCTTATCAGTCACTTTCATATAAAGCTGTGCATTTTGTAAACACTGAAGCACATCTTCCCGCCCATGACTTCACTGTTTCCAGACCAGTGAGAATTTTAAAACTCAGACTGTTGGTCGTAACTGAACCAGGGTCAGTGCACACGGTCTCACTGACATCAGTGTTTCCAGGCTGGAGTAGAGCTATATACTCTACATAGACCTCCACAGATATATATCACACTTTCCAGTCCGGTGCTGACGTGATAGATTATGTAAAAGCAGTAAAAATCCAAGACATTCCTGAGGGCCTGTGTGGCTAATTAACTTTCCTGAAATTTCTATATTCTCTGGACAAGTGAAAGAACGTGCAGCTCCAGCCAAGGAAACCCTGCTCCAGACTACTCTGTGCTGGCCTGATATTTATCCCTGGGCATGCATCCCAGCGCCTGGAAATCTGGGAATTCCAGGTCACACTTTACCATGGGAGCTTAGTTTACCACTTGCACACACAAACCCCATAGTTTCTGAGAAAAAAATGAAACCCATCTGTGTAATACTCAAGAGTTTCCCTTTCTCAATCTTTTAAAAAGAGGCAGAAAAACTCCAGCAGGTAAAAGCTCCTTGTATCAGTTTCTCATCTGCGTCTACTGACTGAATTGGGAGAGAAAACTGTCGAAAACTGGTGGATTTGATGATTCCCCCAACTTTTCTTCTAATCCCAATGTGAGATCCAAGTTTCTGGTTTTCGGGAAATATCTCAGAAACTAATAGTTGTCTTGCTGTGAAATGTGGTTCACACATTCTTGTTATTTTTAAGATTATATTCCCTGTGACATTAAATTTGATATCTAGATGCTTTTATATGATCTCTGTTGCACAAGACATACTTTATACACCAGAATCGGAACCTGGAATGGGAATAAAGTAATTTTTAAGATATTTCAGAATAATGACTTGTCCTGTATACTACTTTTGCTCCAATTGGAAGCTTTTTTTTTTAAACTACATTATAGCAGAGCTGAGAGAGAACAGAAGGAGGGGCCTGACCAATAAGAGCAGACTTTTCAGGAGAGGGTCAGCCTCACCATCTTCTGTTTTGAAAGCAGACAACATAAATAGTCAGGTTTTCTCTCCCATTTTTTATTAATATTGAGAAGGTGTAAATAAGAGAAGGTGAACAGAAACCAAATATCAATAAAACTTCCACTAATGCGCCACAAATCTTGGATATGATATCATGTTGTCGATATTCCCAGAAGAAGAGCTGTCGCCGTATTCCTCTTGCAGATATTTATCATGGTCATTGTCTGTTTTTCCTCCTCAAGATATGTTTCTGGTTAGGATAACTACTTCTTCTACTGAATAACAGCTTCTAGCAACACTGCCTATGACGCCACCTTCTGGAGATACTTTGCAGCTTAGTTTATTCAAAAGTTCCATTTAGATGTGCTTCACTAGTGAATAGAAACTGATTTCTGTAAGGAATTAGCACTCTGCAAAGGGTTATTTATTTGCCATTTTGATCTGCAAAACATTTGAATCAGCATCAACTTTGATGTTTTGTTAGGCATTAACATGTTCAAGCCGTGCCAAGAGTATAGCTGTGCGTAAGTAAAGCCTCACTCAGTTATGCTCTTTTAAAGATTATATCAATAACTAACTTGTGATAGTAAATTCAGTTTATGCACATGCCATATTCCACTCATTACTGACAGTAGAAAATGCACTATAATACAAGCTTACCAATTGGCATACGACAGAAAAAAAACTTACTTACACTTCTTTGCCATGTCGGTGTTACTTAACTCATTTGGAAACTGGCTACTGCTGCTGCATCATGGCAAGCAGGGAAGCCTAGAATACAAATTGGGGAATGAAATAGGCCCTGCTGTCTTCAATTAGCTGAGTTTCCGTGAGGAGTGTCTGGGAATGGCTACTCAGTCTGTCAGACGGAGTCCCATCCGGCCGGGTCTCCATGCTCCACATTCCATCCAGAGCACAATTGTGTTCCGCCCCATTTCAGACGTAAAACGGCGGTTTGGTGTTCCATATTGGAAACATGTGAGAGGAGCGTCATAGAAAGAGCACCATGTCACGGCAGCTGGAGCCCTCTCAAGTTCAGCCCTGCCCAGCACTCAGCCAAAAGCTCTAGCTGCAACACTACTCTTCACATTATTTTCAACATGCTTCCTTTGTGCCCAGTTGTTAAACGAACCACATGTTGCCAGTGATACTCCACCAGAGCGAACGTTTGTTTTCATGCAAACACCTTACACAGGGGGCTTGAATGCTCCGGTGTGGCATTTCAGCAGCTGGTTCTAGACTAATCCACTCATCAGTTAAATTAAAGCTTACTCAGTTGTACAGTAAATGTTACTCCTGCCTACAGCAACAGTAGATTGCACAGGACAACTAGCATATTTCCTTCTCTACAATATCTGAGATCAAGTTTTGTTCCACTTCAGGCGCTGAACTCTTCAAGGTCCACATTTCTAGACAGAATACGTCATAGTGGGCCCACATGTCTTGGTCTCTTTTCAAAGACTTCTCTAAGTGTGACTGACACACTTCTGGCAGAATCTGAAGGTCACAAGTATAAATATATATATATATATATATTTTATATATGTATATAATTTTCTGCTCATTGTATTTGAATTGTGAACCAATCGATTTTTGGGTGTATTTAGAGGATCTTCATTTATTCGCTGCTGGAGAAAAATATGGAAATGTTCAACAGTTACACTAAGTAGTAATTAGTTTCGCTCTGTGTGAACACACAGTCTCACAGGAAAGATAACATGCACATCTTTTCAAATATCTCATATGTCTGTCTTAAAGGTCAAACAAACAGATATGTGACATATGAGATGAAAAAAAAGCAGTGCATCTTAAAACTTAGAGGAAAAAAACAGATAAGCAGATATGATCATTTTACATTAAAAAGATAAATTGGTAAAAATGTACCATTTTAAACACTAGTGCAATATCTTACACTAATATCACATATAGATGAGGATGCTCAACTCTTAGAAAAACTTATTTTGTGCTTTATTATTATCATTTCAGTCTAGCTAAAGCTGTTTTGGCTTCAGAACAGTGTCTCCATGACCAGTAGTCTACTGTCTTGGATGTGTGGATGACTTCTCAATTAATTTTAGACAATGAATGAAACAATGAAATTCAATGTCATGAAATCATAATCCTTTTCTTTCCGTGGGGAACTGAAGTGTTCATGTAATTACAGTGTGTATTTGTGAGTGAGAGTCAAAGTGTAACATGGCCATCTAGTGGTAAAGTCAATTAGAGAGGATCATTTTTATCTGCAGTACTGGAGAATTGTGTGGAAGGGGAAAAAACACCCTCGTTTTCTGCATTGCTCTTCTGATGAGCAATGTAATGGAGAGAAGAGGAAGCAGAAAAGGGGAGATTACAGACAGCAGCCACAGATGATTGGCAGTATTACAAATACAACAGTATGGAAAATAAAAGCATGTATAATCAAATTTAGCGGAACACCCACATTTCCCTCCCTCTCTAATACGTAAAACAGCCACAGCAGCAGACTTCTAATTCCAAGCATTAGTACACAAAAGACCAGTGAAGCCCAATAAAGTCATACTATCAACTGAGCATGTGACTGTAGTGTGAACCCCCTGCATTCAAAAGCATTACTATCATAGCTCTCTGTGCAATGCCTGGAATGAATATGAAATAAAAGATTTATTGTGTCCGGCTGCATGAACAGTGAATACAGCTCTGCAGAATAATGTCAGTTCAGTGTCAGTGAAATATTTCAGCTGAATTCTGTAGAGTGCAAGACAGTTTCAGGATAGCAATCTGCATCTGAGAACAGTGATCAACATTGAGGAATAAAGCAGGCACATGTCCTCTGACTAATCAGATTTGTGTGTTGAAGTAGCCCTTACATTTTAGAAAGTTATGCAGCCACACCTGCAGAAATAATCAGAATTATTCATACATAGTAACTCATCAGGAAATAATCATAAAAAATGCATTCAGCTCATTAATTCACACACGATGCTAACCCTTGACTTCATCAGCTCCTTAATCTCTAATTTGCACTCAAAATCTCCATCCTCTAACCTCTTTGATAAATCAGCATCAAAGCCACAAACTCACATATGGAAGCTCTGCTCTCCGGCGATGGCCCAGCCCACAGCACGGCATGAAGGGGACCAGGGAGGGGAGGAATGGACGGCCGTCTCACAGACTCCCCGTCAGGCAGCAGCATTGACAGTATTCAGCCCCGATCCATGTCTGCACACTTTTTCAACAAGGTTGTGGATAACCAAAAGACGCAGACGCGACAAGGACAGAAGAAAGCCTTGATGGAGGAGTGAGCGGAGGGAGTAAAGGACTGCTGTATCCACACCAGCCCCCTACTTCTGTCCACTCCTCCCAAGCATGCACCTATTTCCTCTGACTCAGAAACTGTGAGAATTCAGAAAGTCAGGTTCTGACGCTCCCCTTTCCTTCCCATCTCCAGACTGTTGCAGCAGGGTACCCACCAGCTCACAGTGTGGAGAAACTGTTTACCCCACCCCCAAATCTGTACACGCTCCAGCAGATCCTCTGCGCTGCCAAATCCTCTGCAGCACTGCTGTGCTGTGGCAGAGACGTACAGTTGCAGGCTGGCACGCTGGTTCAGCTGCAAGTGGATTTAGACGCACTCATCATCACACACAAGTTCTCAGCATGGGGAGGAGTTGTAGTTCTGAATGTCCTTTATTGACCGCTGTCCTCTGCCTCTTAATGGAGGACATCGCCTCTTTGGCCCCCCTCTGCTCTTTCCTTTAATCCAGTGTGCTTTGAAAGCTTCACACACACACTTGCTTCCTTGACTTTATGTTTCCCTTTTGACTGTGTCATGTCTTCATTTGCATTGCTTTTCCCTTCCTACATACTATCTGTGCGTGAATGCTTAGGACAGACGTTGAGACAGCTACTGGTTGCTGAAGTAACTGCACTATGCCTTCATGTTATAAAAACTGTCAGTTTCTCCCGTGAAGTGGGGTGCTCCAAAAGGGCGGTCAACTGCACAGTTCCTTCATGCATGTGTGCCAAGTAGAGACTGCAGGGGTGGTGTCACTGTTTCTTTTCTCCTCATCACAAACCTGCTCTCCACGCTTGTCCTTCACTACACTCAGCTGATTAAGCCCAGAAAGACATGCAGACTCTCTGCTGCGCCATTACTGCCACGTTAGCTGGAGAACTCGCAATTTCTCTTAAGTGTTTAATGACAGACGTGAAGTGGTGGTACAGAGGTGGTGACAAATTTTAGCAACATTCTAGCAGGTTAACAAAGTCCCTGTCAGTGAAATCATCAACGTCATGTAAATTGCAAATGGTGAGGCAATATCAAAAGAAATTCCGGCTGCCATTTTGTTGACATCAGTTAAAAAAGTATCAATTTACAGAGACTTAAAATAAGTGGAGAGCACTCAATTGCACACAATCAACCCACAAACTACTATGACTATAAACGTGAAGCCTTGTTTGAACCAACTCAATTATACTGGTAATACAGCTGGTAACAGTTGCACATGCTTTAAGTATTCATGATTTGATATGAGTTGCAAGGAAAGAAGTTCCACAGAGATAAATAAATACTACTTTATCATTGTTGTTTTCAATAGCATAGATGTTATGTCTCAGAAAATCCCCCTAGTCCAGGTATTTTCCCCCTATTTCGTCCCCATGCACATTGGGCTCTGTCTTATTATTATGCACGGCACAATTAGATGCTGAAGACATCATCAGTCACTTGCAATGTTGCTTCTCTGACTGGAGCGGCCCAGACTATAGTTTATCAGGAGAATAACAACATGATTTCTTCTGTCAGATTATGCTGTGTCAAGATGAAGACAAACTGAGTTTCTGTCTCCACAAATCAGAAGTGATTGTGCTATCAGCAAGAGGCGGCTGCTCATGAAAATGTCTAGTGTTACCAAACATATATTCTACGCTTAAATTAGATCTGGGCTCGAGTGCCAAGGGTCATTTTAGGAGCTGTCCATGATAACTGATTCATTCAGCTGAGTCACCTTTTTAGCTACTGTTTTACTGAAATAGTAAATGGTCCACACTTACAGATGACACCTCTTTTAACCCTGTCTGGGTTCTAAAAAGTGCTTCACAATGTGCTTCACGTTCAGCCATTCTCACCAATACTTATACAACACTTATCAATATTAAGGTGCAGTCTATACATGCAGCACTTTTCCTCTAAAATCACACACCGACAAGCACGTTGAGGAGAATATGGGGGAGCAATGTGCAATACTTCCTTAAGTCATGGTGAATTTGCAAACCAGTTTAAATTTGAGACATATTGTCAGATAATTTGAGGTAAAGTTGTTATTGACATTTTTTTCTAATTAAATGTGCACTGTGCTTATTTCTTGCAGACAGATCTGTTTTATAAATAAAAAGAAACAAACAATGTTTGCATAAATTGGGGAGGAAACAGCAAGCCTGTTCAAAAATCCACCTACCAGCATTTCTCTTTCCAGTCATTATGCATAATGAGTCAGTCATTATGCATAATGAGTCAGTCTTTATGCATAATGACTGGAAAGAGACTGAAAATGCAGTTTTCCTTAAAAGAAATCAAACAAACAAACAAAAAACTGTGCATGGCAGATATGTCCACAGCAGACATCTGTCAGTCAGTCCACCAACTCTTATAGAAAACGATGTTTTCTACGATTGCGATTAATTGTTAATTGTACCAAGCATTGTGAAGAATGAGCCCTCTATGGAGCATTTGAGGTTACATTGGGTGTATTCAGTTATACGACACTACAGTCCCAATTAAAGTTTCGACACACCTATTCATTCATGTTGACTGATACTGTACAAGCTCAGCGGATTTTCCATACAAGGAAAATTGCTGCTTTGGTGAGTAATTACAATTTAAGGACGCAACACTGAACGGAGCGTGTGCAGTCTGTCGTAAAGCTTTGTGCATATCGATGATATTATCAGTATCTATACATCTCCTGAGGCCTCACAAACACTCAGCCCAACATAAAGCTGACAGAGTCTTTCATCAGCGCTGAAGCTTCTTCATTGTACAGCCAATATGTCACAGGCTGGGATGTGTCAGCTGTGATGGAAAGGCATCATTATAAACAGAACTGAGGACCTTACAGTGAGAAGGGAAAGCTATGTATCAGTTAACTTGGCAGAGGCTGTCCCCTTGAGAAATAGTCATCACTCACTTGCTGAAGCCGCAAATAATACTGTAAGTGAACATACCTGCACTACATAATACTCTTGTTTTAATCTAGGCTCTTGTGCTGTCATTGTGCACCTTCCAAAATCAAAGTAATTCAATAAAGAAGCTAGACTAAGACCTGCTTTAAGTTTAGCTCATTACATTTAATCAGGTAGAAGCCCAGTGTGGTGATCCAAGTAATAAAAAAGTGAAAGATGTGTTTTTTCTTCCCCTTTATCTCCATCACTACCCACAAGACGGCCTAAATCAATCACATGAGCAGCAAGAGCGAGCTTTCAAGGCATAAGAGCCAGATAATGAAATTAATCCGTCTTATGAATGAAACAACAAAAAACAGTAGGTTCCTCTTCTATCGCGTTCAAGAGGACGTCTTCATTTTTTTTATGGACTACTTCTAATTTCAGGTTTTAACATACAGTTCATACAAACTTTCTGAAATTTAACAGACTGAAGCACTAGTCAAGAACAGTGGAAGAATAATAAGACACTAAAATAACAATGTTACAGCTTTACGAACAAAACAACCGAGGGAAGCACTCTTCCATTCATGGCACAAGAAATCAAGTCCACTCACTACGAAACATTGAGAAAATCCCTACAGAAACTGTGTCCACATAGGGCATAAACATACCCCAAACAATTTAGACTTTGCTGAAACACAGCAGGAAACGATGAGTGATGAGACTGAGAAAAAGCAGGCCTTAACTTAACTTCATCTTTAAAAATGCTAAAAAGGGGAAAGTAGGGGAACAGTGTGAGGAGAAGGAGGCTGTGAAACTGAACAGCAAGACAGCTATAGATATACCCCATAGGGCTCTTTAGAGTTAGAACACTCTTCTCTTCCAGAATTCCCCTGAGGTGGCCACAGGGCTTATGGAGGATCATGGTGGTCCAAAGCTGAAAAAGTCAGAGCTGCTGCCAACTGGAGCCGATGCAATCCAAGTCAAATGGAGGATGGGTGCAGACTCTGTCCATACCATACCTACCATAACAGTAATTAAAAGAGAAAGAATGCAGGCTATTCTACAGTAATCGAAAGAGCAGGTGTGAACAACTAAGCTAAAACTGTCAGCATTAGCCGAATAAGACTCAGGATGATTTAAAACACTGAAATAGATGACATGTTCAGCCCTTTTCGATGCATAAATAAAGAAAATGTTTATTTTTCTGTATGTCACAAAAAATGAGTTACAATAGATTGATTTTGTAGGACTGTGAGAAAAAGATCCTTCACAATGATAAACAATTGTACTGTATGACCATATTCACATTAAATACTCACAACAACACATCTGACCACAAGATGGCAGCCTAGTGCCACTGTGACAGCTGACTAAGCAGCAGTAGTGACTTCCAGCTGTGTCTCTTGACTCTAGATTTTCACATAAAGAACAGTATTTTACCCGAGGCATAAATACAGCAATCTGATGCCAGCAATCACATATGGATGCCTGGAAATATGCACTATTGGAAAAATCTTGACATTAGTTGTTTAAAGTTCAAAAAAAGGTATGCAGGGTTAACGTTTCACTTCAACCTTCCAAGACTGGCAGTGGCAGCCACTCCATACCACTGCTGAGTGTATGTACCATATCCATTACATAAAAACACAAGGGTTGCCAGATTTGATAAGCATCAAAGGAATAAGTAGCCTTTTGCGTCATCGCCTTTCTCTGTTAAGTAGAAAAAAATAATCTAGGGAATAATGAAAAGGAAAAATGCTCACAATCACTGAGGAAATGGAAAGGGATTTTATTGGATCACCTTTCATCACCAAATGCATCTCACCAACCTGAATCTCCAGACAGAGTTGAACTATAATAATGTATGCTCCTGCAATGAGAGACCTCCAGAGATACGTATGTACAGATGGAGGTGAAAGAGACAGAAGGAGGCGGGTAACTCGGAGGGGAAGTGGGTAGTCTGGTGCAACCATTTACATAAACATAACGAGTGTGGGAAGCAGGAGGAGGTTAATTCTTACATAATGCTCTGTGAGTTACGCAAATCACCATTTGAACTACTGACCAACACTCATTTTCGTTCAAGGTTTTGCTGATGAGCGAGCGTTTTTCTGTTTACAGAAAGTTATGTGAGTACAGACCGATCAGTAGGTCTTAAGACCATCTGAACCTGGTGTGCATGACTGCATTTTGTACCTACAGTACTATTTCCATCAAAAGCCACAGAGCAGCCTGACATCCTCAGGTGAAGCTCGTCTGACAGCTTTCCCAGTGTTCAACAGAGCTTAGATTTTGAAAGAACCCGTCAGAAGAAATCATTCCTTACAAAGTCAGAGACTTAATTCAATTTTCTGCTAAGGACAAACTTTTATTAGCTTCCTTTTAAGCAATCCATCCCGTGTATTTAATCCTGTTGTTTGTTCTGCACTTTGTTTTTCACTCTCTGTAAAGCACTTTGTTAACTCTGTTTTTGGAGAGGTGCTATATAAAGAAAGTTTATTATTATTCAGGGTCACGAGGACTGGATCATTTCCCAGGGTGCATTTGGCAATAGCAGACACTCTGATCAAAGTGCTAGGTGACAGACAGAAACAATACTCAGTGATACTTATTTTCTAATTTAGAGAAAAACAGAAAGACATGACATGTAAATATGTGAAAAGACTGAATCTATCATACTATCCATGCCGTAACCCAGTAAACTGAATTGTAGAGATGAATGTAAGCCACATCATATCACATCTACATGATTTTCAATAACAGAATAGCTAACACAGGTAGTACAAAGGAACAAAAACCAAACTGCATTGAATGACAACATTGAGACAACTCTGATGCCACAAACAGCTACTTTTAGCTTGGCCTACATATCAGGAAAAAGGCTAAACAGCTGGCTGGCTCTATGGGCTAGTTGAGTAATTAAAAGTATGTACTGTAAAGGACTCTGCAAAAATCCACCCCTCATTTCTTTGAGATGGGCGGCTGTAGCTCAGGAGGAAGAGCAGTCGCCCATCTATCAGAAGACTCCAACTCCATGTAGTTATGTATAGATGTATAGACTTAAGACATGCTGTATGAGTATGGGTGAATGTGGCATGTAGTGTTAGAAGTGGTTTGAGTGGTCAGCTAGACTAGAAAAGCATTATAAAAGTAATTTACATACCATTTAAATCTTTATTCCAAGCAATTTAAAGAAACGTTTAAAGTTGTCTGGAGCAATAGTTGTCCAGGCTTTCCGAAGATCTCTCAGATTTATCCGTTGTACATTAGCCGCTTTTCACTCAGTTTCAGTTTAGTCCCCGCACCTGACCATTTTCAGAGGAATGTGTATTTTTGTTTGGAAAACTACCTAACACTGACCTATGACTAATTCAAGCATAAAAATGCACCTAAATGGAGGGATGAACCAGTGTTGTGTCGACACATAACAGACGACTTAGCAAAGAACCAGTTTTAAATTGTATCTTTAGGTACTTTGTTACTAGCAAGACACATGATTTGTTCACTTTTATGTTGTTGTATCTCTGAAAAATGCCAAATTTGACAGCTATGAAACAGTATTTTAGCACCAATAAAGTGATTCCAAAGACATTTTAGGCGAAAACTTGGCATATCTCAGCATGGTGTGCAGTGTCTTCTTGAAACATTTGAGGAAACTGGACAAGTGGAGGACAAAAGAAGAAGTGTCAGGCCTAAAAAACTATCTACAGCTGATGAACAGTATCTGAGAGTAAAAAAAAAAAATCCAGCAAAGACCTGACAAAAGTCAAAATCAGTTGATCCATCTGCTGTTCACTGAAGCATCAGAAAATGGTCTCCATGGAAGGGTGGCTGTCAATAAGCCATTCTTAAAGAAGGGAAACAGGGAGAAAAGGCTGAGCTATGCCAGATGACACAAGAAGTGGACTGAAAAGTCTTTTTGGAGTCCTCCCCAGAGCCCGGAATCTAACATTACTGAAGCAGTGTGGGATCATGTTGACAAAGAACGGAACAAAAGGCAACCAAGGTAGAAAGAAGAGCTTTGGAAAGACCTTCAAGAAGCCTGGAGAACTATTCCTGAAGACTAATTAAATAAATCAGAGAGCTTGTCTAAGAGGGTTTAGGCAGTGTTGAACAACAGTTAATTACCCTACCAATAGGTATATTTTGAAAAAACAAACACAAAAAAAAACTGATTCTTTCCACTAAGCACATCATTGTCTGGCCTGTAAGAGGAAATCCTTGCTGGGTGCCCAAGCAATGACCTATAGTCCATGACTGTAAGTTCTATACTTTTTATCATGACCGAGTAGCATGAGCAAAGAAATCACACAATCTGCCATCTGTAGGATTACGTCTTTGCTTATTCTAAAGAACACCATCTCCATGTAAATATAAATAAACTATCCACCAAAGGATGTTCAAGTTTGCAAACATATCTGTGACAAATCTTTCTCAATGGAGTACTAAGCTCCAGTTAAACACTGACCTTTCTACTCCCACGGCTGGGCGGGCTGGTATGGCCTGGACCTCCAGCCCTCCCAGCCTCCTCCTCCACACTCCCCCCGGGCATCAGGCCATGACCGCAGGGAGCGTCTCTCATCCTTTCTCTCGCAGCCGAGTCTCTGTCTGCCCTCTGCCCTCTCTAACTGTAGGAGCATGAGTAATTCTGCCTTTAAGGAGCTGTTTATGAGAAGTTACTGAAAGCCTGTCTTGGATCGATCACACAACAACTCTGAAGAGATGTTCTTAAGACACCTACAAGACTGAGAGGACTAGGACACATAAAACCAGCAGATCAGTCAGGAGGGTGAGCATAAGAAAACATAGAACTCCTAAAAACTCTTTTTAGTGAGGACTTAGATTACATATGGTACCTTTATGGGAGGGTGTTTTGATATGAAATCCTTTTCTTGGTGGGAAAATTCACCATTATTCAGTTGTGTTCATTTACATTATCATCCAAACAAGAGAGAAGCCTCTGGTCTGCTATTTCTTGGACTGTCTTGCAAATATCTAAAATGAGTATTTTTTGCTCAACATACACCATATGATCCTAAACATCATCATTCCTACTCTGGACAACCCTTTGAATGGCTTCGTTTCTGTAGGATGTGACAGGATATTGCACAGTGATGGTCACGCTGAGCTCAGTTGAGCGATGACTCTGACTGTAGAGGAAAACGTCATTTGGAGACAAGACTGTGGGAATGGGCATAATCTCCCAAGGGTGATGGTAAAATCTGGCAATTTGTCACTGAGCAGCTCCAGCTATGCAGTAACAGTCTGTTCAGAGGTTCTCTTTGTTCGTGAGATGAAGCAGACAAGCGTCTAGAGGTGCCGTTTTGTTCTGATCTCCTCCAGTTTCCCGTCACCCTGCCGCTGCTGTGCCAAAGACAATGTGATCTGTGCCTCCTCCAAAAAAGGCAGAAACATTCAGGCTGGAGTGTGCATCCTTAACCCGGCCCATCTTGTTCCTTTGCAGGTCTGCTCAACAAAGACCAGACCTATCCAGTGTGTTCCTCGCAGGGTCTGCTGTAAAACAGGCCACTGTGTTGAAGCTGCACTCAAAGCACTGAGGATGCAGCACAGAAGAGAGGCTTCTACTTAACATACTGTACCCAGAAGTGTTTACATATGGCTTTCACTGCAATGCACATCTTATCCCTGATGGATGATGATGACTGGGGGCGAGGTTTGATGCTAGTTTGCATTTACTGTCAGCTATTTACAACAACTTAGATACACACACACAAGTGTTACATTCCCAAATGACAGAACTGTATGCACCTTGGCAAATGATGGTGTATGTATAATTTATCTTCTGCTTAGAAAGAACTGGTAGAAGAAAGCTGACAAAACATTAGGGAAAGAGGAGGGAGGGAAGGGCATTCAACAAAGGTTGCAGATTCAAACTGGAAAAAAGGAATGCTGTTTAAAAGTTTAAGTTAAATTACAACTTTAGTTCCATCCTTACCTGGCGGACAAGACTGTTGGTTGTGGTGTCGGAGGAAGTGCTGCCATCTGAACCCTTAAACCGCCCTTTTCTTCGAGCTCCTTTGCCTTGAGACTTCATGGGGGGAAAAAAATGAATAAACCATTGAATATGTTCACATCTTTTCAAGCCTATTTTCATTCCAAACTTGAAAAAAAACATACGTACATAAAAAGCTATTTTCTATTGCTGTCATAGTCTCTTCTATTCATGCTACCCATCATGAGGTATCTTCCAGTTCCAGTTTGGGAGATTAAAGAGGAAAAATCACATGTACAAAAATGCATTACAGTTTAGCAGAAAAATAATCAGATTTAGTAGCCTGAGTTATAATTATTTCATTCTATTATTAAGTATCTAACTCGGACTGCAACTGTTTCATTATTGAATAAATATTAGTAAAATGTCAGACAATAGCAAATAGGGCTCATGTCCAAAGTGAGTTCACTGCCCAAAACCTATATCTTCCTTAGTGATCTAAAACAGACTAATGCAGCTAATACTCAGCTACAGCCACAATATACCTCTAGTTTTTGTGAACAATTCAGAAAGGCCACTAGCTTATCAAGTTGATCTATAAACAAAGCCTTGACCAGTTATTTCACAAACTGGTTTGACTCTACTTCCAATATTATGGCGCTTGTCTTTGCAAGACTCTTGACGCTTCATATGAGATTCAGTTGAACTTTAAAATGCAATTTTGTAAAGCACAAGGAGTATAGACTTTGTCCCTCATCTAATCAAGAGGAGGCTGAGGCAAATGGATCAAAACTCTCTGAGTTTGAATAGAAATGTATTATTTTACCTATCATGCATAACAAAAATGCCCGGTCCGCTGTTGGTTAAATTATTAGTGTTCTATTTGAGGTGTAACATTATGACAGGTGATGTCAATTATGTGGGTGATCTACTTTGTCAGTTGATAAGATGATGGGCTGGAAAAGTTATGCACAAGCGTTCATACAGCATATGTTGCCAATGGCAACTGTAAACCAGAAATACATTTTCGATATGCCTTTTATTCCAGCCCACTCCCTCGGGACACGTTAATCATGCATATAAAACTAAAACGCAGAGGGTCATTCTGACTGTTTTTCAAGATTCAGTCATATAGTTTGAGCTTTTGTACAACCTAACAGAAACAAAAGCAATCTAGTACATGGCAAAATTATTGCTAAAACCACTCTTCAGTATTTTTTACTGTATAATTAACACAAAGTAATGTAAAATCACGATTATCAAAAGATTATATCAACACACATATATAATCTTGGTGGAAATTTGGATTTAATTTATCTGAAAGCTACTGAAATGTATTAATGCACAATCTGTGTTCACTTTAAAAGGTGGCTGACATTAGATCGACAAACATCTCAGTATATAACTAAAAAACAAGTTATCTAAAAACATTCTCCATCCTGGCAGCAGATGCCGAGACTACGGTTGAAAACCGTTAGAAATTCCAAATTTCCGCACTCACGCGGCGCTTTCCTCGAGGCTTACGTTAGCGCAACTTAAGTTGAGCTGTTGTGGCCACCAAAGGGCACGAGGGAAGTGAACAGGTGAGCTGTTCATTTGATAAATTTTAACATGCAAAAAAAACAAACAAATAAACAAAAAACAAACAGGTAGTTAAATAGATATTAAAGTGAATTTTTATTTAAATGAACTTACTGGTAACGCGGGGTATTCTAGAGTTTCCATGAGTTTATCCGGAGGTGTTTCTTCCCTTGTCTTTGGGCTATTATGGACGACCATTACATCATTTGAAAAAGCAAATGTTCAACAAAACCTCTCGGCTTGGATAGAAGCCCCGTTCGTGGCCGAGAAAAAGGCTAAAGCGCATGTTTTTACAGGTGAGCTGAGTGGTTAAACGCTGCCGCTGCCGCTGCTGCTGCTGCTGCTGCCGCCAATCTTCAAGTTTGAGCTGGACCAGAAAAGCAAAGGAGGGGCTTTTGCGGAAGAGGTTTGCAGTTTCTCACAAAGATGATGATGTGAATTCTCGGATATTATAGCCTTCAGCATCATGTAGCCTCCGCATCAGTTCACTCCTACCCACACTGGCTGAGAGCTCTCCTGCTCCATGCTCCTCTCATCCAACGCCAACACCTCCTCGCAGCATCAAAGGATGAAAATGAACAGCATTACAGAAAAAAAAGGATAACAATGATTGAAATGCAGAAATTTAGTATACACTGGTCTGACAAAAGTGGATAAGAGGAAGACATTTTCTTCAGATCAGTTTTGGGATGACAGACTTAGAAACCAATTAGTGAAAAAGAAAGCTCAAAGTCTCTTGCTGTATTTCTATGGTGTCTAGAGAAGTGGGCACCCTCTGAATTGTTTAGACCTTTTTAAGCATCTTAAGTTCAAGTAACAAAAACAGTACTCAAAAAGCTGAAGATGGGTCTGTAGTATAATGCAAACAGTCACATATATTATGCTTCTTGACATCAGAGAGTAAAGATCATTATAGAAAAAGAGGGGGGAGCACAGTGGTGCGGTGGTTAGCAATAGTACCAGTGTTCTCTTTTGGCTTCCTCCTGTTGTCCAAAAACTGTGATGGCTCCATCTCTCCCTATGCCTGTCTTGCACTGACAAAAATGGGGTATCTTTGGATGACTCACACAGCACTCAGAGGCATACACCAAGTTTAGAGCCAGCGAATTCCATCCATCCGTCCACTATCTTCCGCTGACAAGGTTGAGTTGTCGAGGCAACAGGTCATAGACTTTTCACCTGAAGTCAGAGGAAGATACAAGTGGAACAATATGGCTAAAAGGTAAACACCTCATAGAAACGAGACGTGGGGCCAGGTAACACATAAGTTTAGGTCTAAAAACATTTATGTAGAAACATCATTTAGTAGTTTGATTGCAGTAAATTTGCGATGAAATGATCAAAGGGCAAACACAGAGCTGTTGAACGACAGTCTGTGAAACCTTTAGAAAGCGTCCCTCTACGTTCAGGTTCTCAAATATAACTGGACAAATCAACAACATACTCCTTTCAGCCAGTGAAATGTGGCTCGGTTGGGTAGAGATCACGGGATCACTGCAGAATATTCCACTACTTTACCTTCTAAACTCTGTGGTTGTTTTTGCCATATGTTTTCTGGCTGATCATCTGTGTTGTCTTCTTCAGATTTTTACGTTGTGCTCACCCGTGTTTTTTTCCCTCAGAATGCTCAGAATCTTAGGGAGAGCTCAAGTTGACGTCTCCATATATCTTGTTTGGTGTAAAAAAAACAAAGAATCTGTTTAAAAGTGTGAAAAACAGAGAACAGCAACAAATCTTTGCATTCAAGAATGAGAAAAGAGTTTAATGACAAATATACAAACTTTTACTGCTCATTTGAGGTGAGGGAAAGGTTCACCTGTTCTGTTGTGCTCCTGTATGAGATGAGCTGTGATGGACAAGTAAATAAAGAGTTGCCCATCAAGCAAGTTGAAACTATTTAACCACAGACTACATATATTGTTGCACTGCTCTGAAGTTTTTCTTATCAATTGTTGCCCTCTAGTGGCTTTGTGAGCATTTGCATGTTTACGAGGCACTCTGATTCTTCCGATTGGTGTTGAATTACCGGTCAGCCTGTGGTAACAGTTGTATAATGACACTGGTGGCTCTGAGCTGTTTTAAAGTCTGCCAAATTAATCCTGATAGTATCACAGTGATGTCATCAAGGTTACCTCATATTTATAACACAATACTGTGGCATTTCAACAAGTTGGGCATTAACCAAACACAAATAGAACTTTCCGGATCTGGCAAATTTGCCATCCGGGGTGCTATGAGATTAATGATCCTATGATCACATATAATGTAGAGACAAACTGCAGAAACCAGTTGAAAGAGCTGGTTTGTGTGTATTTGGGTTCCCACAGTATGGCTTGATCTTGATGGCGATCACCAGACCCTCAGACATATGTGACTTCATAGCTATAGTGAGTCACTGTTTGAGCTGATAAAGGCTTGAAATATCTTAATGAAGGAGGAATGAGACACATTATTGTGTCAACACATGTTGCCTGGTAACAAACAAACAAGAAGAAAATATATACAGAAAAAAAAGTAGGGAGAGCCACAAGTACATTTCAGTCCTATGGAGATGTAAAAGTGACAGTGAAATGTAAAGTTTCCGTACGTCTTCTATGAGTGGTTTGCATTTATTTTGAGAGAGGAAGAACAACCATGTAGATGACAAGCTTTGCTTTGAATCATGGTTTCCATGAATAAAGTCTACAGATGTGCGGACTCATAGGACTCTTTTATGTTGATAGGATGTATGTTTTTTTAAGTTTCATTGGTGTCTGTGATTGTTCTTAATAGGATTTGGTTCCTGCCAGATTTAAACTTGTTAAAGAAAAGGGAGACAGTTTTAGCACAGCACAAAAGTCATACAGCTTGAAAGGTGATAACAGTGAGCTACCTTGTTAGTTATTATTTTAAAGTCAGCTCCTTTACAATCAACAGGAAAACATTTTTATGTTTCCTGTTCAGTGTCTCTCTCGTAGCTTGTTTGCGTGTGTTCTTCTGCCCTGATGACCTCTTGAGCTGAACTTTTCTACTGACAGGTCTCTGCTGAGCAAGTGGGATTACTTTGTGTGTACACACCAACATGCCCCAGATAAAAGTGCTTCCTTCCTCAATCCTGGCAGCAGTTTCTGGGAAAAGGCATACACATGCCAAAAAATACCTCTGTGCTGCTAAAAAGCAGATTTACACAAAAGCGAGTGAGGTCGATGCTTTCCTGGAAATACCAAAAGGATTGGCATTTCTAAAATAACAGCGAATTTGCTGGTATAAGAGAAATTGCGGTGGACTTCCTTCTATTGTTTGAACATTTCTCGGGAAGTCTCAGTAAATGGTATCAGCTTTTTCTGACATGATACACAAATAATGCCACGAATCTGTCGATAGAACTGACTTAGCAGTTTGATAACGAGCCCAGAATGGAACATTCACATAATCACCAAGGAAAACTAATCAATGAATCTAATCCCCAGCGCAAATAGCATAAGCAATTTGTAGATGTTCACTGTTGAGACGACGAGAATTTAATCGCAGCAAGCTGATTAGAAAATGAAAAAAACCTCTTGAGCGCAATCAATTTTTTTCCCCTGAGTAATAAACTGATTTATTGTGTTGCATTAATTTTATTGTTCTGATATGTTCATCTTACTGGGTTCTTCCGCCTCCTTCTGCTGGCCCACTTTGACCACCAAAGAGCATGTGCACTGTGTGGGTCGGAGTTTCTGTCTGTTTCAGCAGCGAGCATTAGTCATCCAGGTTGGTGGATGAAGAGAACAAGTAAGCTCAGGTGGGTGGAAATGCCCTCATGTTGGATCACAGTGAGGCCTCAAAAACAAAGAACAATACCTCGGAGATGAGAAGCTGACAGAGAGCAACATTTTTCCAAACAGGGCTTCATAAATAACTGTGTCTGAGAGCAGCTTATGCCTGACAAAGAGCTTCTAGGGCTTATTTCATAACTAATAACAGAGTTTTTATTAACCATATAGGTTTTGTCAAATGATATTAGAAAATAATAATTTCCTTGAAAGCTCATTTACGTACTGCATAATATTGTGCTGATGAGTGAAAAAAAATTACGTAAAAGGGAAAATGTTGAAAATTCCCCCTGCGGAGAAATAATTACATAAAATTTAGTATTTGAACACTGTCTCCGTTGTCCTATTAAATTATGTAAAATGTTACTTGTCTTTTGTAAAAATACAAAATTAGAGGACAACAAAATCAGTAATAAAACCTCCATGTTAACTCGAGGATTCTCAGATTTCCTTTTCCATCCGTTCAAAGCTAGATGAAGAAGAAGAAGAAAAAAAGCAGATTTGCAATACTTTATTTCTTGGTAATGAGATATGATTTAAAAATCAAATGATTTGATTGTCTTGATGCAACATCAATATCGTACAGAACAACAGACGTGCACGTCTGCTCTCAGAAAAGAAGCAAATTTGAAGTCAAATCAAACGAGCCACATAGCATCCAGATTCAGGAGCACCTGAAGATAATCAAGTGTAAAAAAAAAATAAGACGACCAACCCCTAGAAATATACCATGGAAAGGTGATCCAGTGCTGAGACTATCATGTCATGAAAACACTCATTCATGTAGCATTACTGACCTACTAAAACACACCGTTTGCACACGCTAACACTTACATTTGTGAAGAGCGGGAGATGATAATTAACAAGTCAATGAAAAGTAGAAAAGTCAAAGTTTACTTCTCCTCCCCTCTGAAGAGTCGCGCGTGCTGCAGTTAGAATTTGAGTTCATGTTCAAAGAGTGCAAGCAGCAAAAGGCAGGCCCAACCCATCAGGAGACCAAGGTTCTGCAGGAGGAACATGAGACACGGCCTGTCGGTTTTCACTCGACTCATTTCTGGAAGCTGATGATAAAAAGAGAATAAGATATAATACGTCATAATGAGAAATCCCATGAAAAGACCAAAATCAGCAATGCATTCGCACATCTCTCAGTACTTTCCTGTTCTCTACCCTGTCAGTCCCATTGGTTCCTGCCACAGACACACAGTAAATCATTATCATAATGGTGGAGGCTTAATTCAGCATGCCAACATTGCACTAAACATGCCAGCATGTGTGGGACAAATGATTACCATGTTCACCACCTAATTTAGTGAGTTAGTAAGGTAGTATTTACCCAAATCAAAGTGAACCTCTTAAGCTGACGAGAACACTATCGTTGCAGGGATTTCGCCATGAAGTTCAGGGTATTTTTTTTCTTTGTTTTGTTGATGGCACTAGATAAGTAAGGCCAAAATTAGGACATTAATCCTGAGTGGAAAATTTTTGTCATCGATGCATTTAAGGTGAAAACACAGCTGTGAACCTGAAAGGTATGCAAATCAGGATATTCCTATTAAAAACAACATAGACTTGAACAGAAGTAATCCCTCTTAGTCATGTTTCACAGTACAAGTGTGTGGTGTTTTGTTTTTCTGCAGAGACACAGTTTTCTGCTGTATTTCCCTTGTTTGTTATTTTTTAAAATATCTTAATTTTGGGGTTGAACACCTGTCTGGTGTGTATAGATGCAGACTCAAGCTAATTACATTGTGAGTTGAAAACTACCTCCATCTGCTATGTTCTCCGATTACATGAGTGTGCTACCACATTCTTGATATTTTACATAAAATCTGTGCATCTCTGAGAAGAGGAGTTGAAGTGTACACTGCTTTCAGATCCATGGCTCTACAGTGACTAGCAGGGCTTTTCTCTCATATCCACCAATCAGCCACATCATTAAAACCAGCTGTCTAATACCATGTAGGACCTCCTCTGATCTGTTAATACAAGATCTTTGGGGTGTTCTGTGGTAGGATCTCGCTAGAAGGTTCTTTTTTAGGTCATGTGGGCTGGAGTGTGAGGCCTCTGTGTATCAGGTTTTCTCTGACATATCATTTGGAGGTGAGGTCAGCACCTTTGGTTCAGGGCTGCTGCTGTGATTTAATGCTGTTTCCATGCAAGGACCCACATTTTCCCAGGGGTCTTTAGAGCAAACAAGACATTTTTAGGGCTGACATTTGTTGGTTTTCTTTAGTTTTTTCACTGGATTTGAATTCGTAATAAACATTTCACCATCCCTTTAAGAGACTGCTTTACCATTTCTACCAGCGACAAATAGAGAAATATCCCAGCAGTGACAGAGAAGATCCACTGCTGAACTTCTGCCTCCGAGGAAACAAAGAGTCCGATGTAGAGGCCCATGAAGGCCGTCAGAGCGCTGAGGAAGTTCATCATCACAGCAGTCTTCACTGAAAGTCCAGAGCTGAGCAACACTGCAAAATCCCCTTAAAGATAAAAAGCAGCAACATCTTGGTCAGCCAATCATAGTGTTATCTGGAGTCACCAAGTGTTCAGAAATGAATCACAGTGTCTTCTCACCCATCTCGTGCGGGATCTCGTGACACAGGATGGCCACAGTGGTCGCCATGCCGGTCTCTGCTGAAGAGGAGAAAGCTGCTCCCACAACCAGGCCATCGGCAAAGTTATGAAGACTGTCTCCCACGATTACCATCACAGCCAGCAGAGGAACCCCTTGTCCTGGGAACACAAAGAGAGTCTGTTATTGAAGCTCATCCTCAGACCGTGGTGATTGGTCTGTCGTGCCAGACGACTAATTATAGGGTACAGCACATTAATCTGGGTGAGAGTATGCAGCTCGCTTTGAAGGAGTAGTTTAGCTTACTCTGACGTGGAGGACTGCTTGTGTCTGTATGTTCAGGAGACATTTCTGCGCACTCCAAGTCGTCCACTGGACCCTGCAAGAAAGAGACAATTATTTGAACTTTCTTAACCTCTGATTCAAATCTGAGTTGTCATAGTTAAACAAAGAGAACTGGATGAGACAGGTTAACCAAAAAAGGATATTTTGGGGACCCTTCTCTGACCAGTATATTCTGGTTATGAGGCAGACATTCAACTGTATGTACACAACTCAACACAAGCATAAAGTACTTTGTGGATTATTCAATACTTCTCATTCTGCAACATCCTACATGCTGTGTTTCTTTACTCCCTCCCACACCACTCCTCGTTTCCTGTTATATAAGAGCAGTGCAGGATGGATTTCAGTGAATTTCAGTACATTTTGTTTAGTGTGTTACTAATGGCAAATGTGTGCTGAAAGAAGTGATGGCTGACGATGAGGTCAGAATGGAGCAACTGTGCTGCATCGACCCTAAACTCGTTTGGGAAACAGAGCCTTCAGGCACAACAGTTTGTGTTTTTCCTGACGCTCAGGTGGAGGATTGTTGCAGTAAAGTGAACACAGAGGTGAATGAAATTATATTTACTTGAATAAAACTTCAACAATACAAAATGTTTTATCAACAGCTGACAGCCTCAGTTTTTTTAGCTAATATAAAAGCAGGAATGAAAGTGTTCTCTTTATGGTAAACAGTTGTATTATTCAGTGTAAAACAAAATTACCAGAAATTAAATTCAGTAAAAAAGAATATTGCCAGCTCCATAACTCAGTTACAATAAAAACCTAGTATGTGATAAATACTTAAAATATCCAGCTTCTAAAGACACTACATGATATAATATGAATTAACAGGACCACTACGATCATTTGCAACTCCAGAATAAATCTTTACATCATTTGTGGTGTCAAAACAGAGTAGATTAAAAGTAAATTTAAAAGTCCTGGATTTGGTTTGAGCTCCAAATGAGTTTTTTGCAGTTATTGGGAAGTTTCATCAGTGTACCAAATTTCACTCCTTTCTGGGGACTGTTTCAGTCCTTCGAATCTTTCTAAAAGTCGCTGTTGAGTTATTTAGTCACAAACATATGTGACAACCGAAAAAATCTGTGCATTTTCACCTCTTCTGACATGTTGAAAAAGCTTCGGCCTCGTGCTTGTTGTGCTCGTTCAGCTGCAAGTCCTCTTAAGTTGCATTATTAGTTCTGTACTCAGCAAAATAGTTTGCTGAATTAGGCAAAACCATATATGTTGCTCCAAAACCTGTATGTGTCATTACAGGATTAAGTCTGGCTTCACAAATGTGCAAGTAATTTGTGTAACATGCACCAGTGCACTCCCATTCCACATGGATGACTGCTTTTAACTGCTGATAACAAGCCATATAATCCTTCCCGTTTCTAGAGCGGAATCAGTGCTTCGTAATTTCTCAAAATAACTTTGAAATTTGATTTGCCAGTCCAGAGGATAGTTTTACACTTACACTTTTTTATGCCCAATCATTTTTCACTGACCTGCTGCCTGTTAAGTTTTGATAAAACAATACACAGTACTCATGTTGCTGGTATCAAATCTAAAATATGCTTTCTTTGTACCATGTTCAATGAAATATTGAGAGTCAGTCCCTTGTAGATCGTTGCATTCTCTTTTTAATGTTTTATTTCATAATGTTCCAATTGTTCTAGAAAACGTTTGTGCATCAGTCTGAAAAGCCAGAGGTAGATATTTTATTTGATCTCTTTTTTTCTCTGTCCTTGACATTTGGCAGCATTTGGATGTTTTGCTCCTTCATTCCCAAAAGCTGCCTCGTCGTGGTCACTATCATTTGTTCTATCACCAACTAAACAAAAGCGACGATTACAGGAATGAAGATTTTCTGCCAGCAATGCTTTTTTTCAGTGAAAGTTCAGTGAAAGTTGTAGGACTCACCAGCTGGATGGTGGAGATGGACTTCCCCCGCTGTGACTCACTGTTACAGTTCAGCTCTAAGGGAAGGTCACTGGAGTGACCCTGCAAATGGAGGAAAGTCAGGGGACGATTGTTTCTCAACAAGCTCAGTCAAGATAAAAGTATTTGTCTTTGTGAAACTCTCACACTCCAAAAGCCAGATAAATAAAATCAACCACAGTTTCGGGCTCTTTCCCAAAATACATTTCGATTTGAGTATTAGATCGACAAAAGCCTTACGTGACTGTGAGATGGGACTAAAAATGAGAATATTCTTTCAATAAGAAAAAAGCCGTAAATCCCAGCAATCAGGCCCAGAATCTTCCATAGATACTCCTTTTCTTCTGTAAAGTGCTCGTCATCGTGACTGTGAGTGCTGTCATGGAGGCCTAGGATCTGAAGAGCCCCAAAAAGGAAAGAGTTTGAGCCAGAATCGGGACACATATGTGATCGCTTATAGTGCTACAGTAGCTTTAACCTGTGGTATGAGATGCAGGAGAGCATCTCCTGAGAGGGTTCCCACTGCCAGGCCGACAAACAGCTGCAGGATGAGTGTGAAGGTCTCCTGACAGGAGTTGAAGAAGATGAGGCAGATACCGAACATGGAGCCAACCGTGATGAGCAGGACAGCAGCTGTGCTGTAGCCATACTCTGCCAGAGGGAAAGAACTTTGAAAAAACATATATATATATCTTTTTTTTTAAAGTTAGAGATTGTGAGAATCCTCAAAGTTAAATAAATGATAGAAATATGAGTAGAATAGAATCAAAACCTAAATTGTAGTAATTCAAAACTGTTGCATGGAGATACTTGTCTAATTCTTTAATTCTGTTGAAATTCTTTCTGTTTCTGTTCATGAAACTACTTTACGTCATAAAACTTTTACTTATTCAAAGTCCAACTAGTAACCAAGACTCAAAGTTTTGATTTCAATTTATTTAACAAAGTCATCAAATCCAACTCACTGTTTTTAAAATGAAGGTGGTTTTCAGAGAGAAACTATTAGATATAAAATGTCTTACTCTCGATGGCAGTTGGCAGAGACCCTCTTGTTTTTTGCTCTGCAGTCCCACAGGCATTGCCTAGCAACTGCTGAATGATGGCAGGGCAAATTTGTCTGAAATGCTCCTTGGAAATGGGCAAATGAGGGTCCAGTGCAAAAATATCCACCAGCTGATTGGCTGAAAAACATGCCTGATTTGGTTCAAAAGAAGAAACAAATTGGGAGATGGGCAGGAAGCAGTTCAACTCAGGTTTCACAGCAACTGCATGTAAACGCACAATTACAACGTTTTATCTCCAAAACCTAATAGAATATTTCTCTCGTCCTTACCTGTGCCCAATCTCTGCTTATTCCCTCAGTTTCTTGGCTGCAGCTGTCTTGTGAACCTACTGTGATGCTTCGCCTCTTCCTGGCTTGAGAGTGCGCTGCTCCTTTGTGTCCTACACCCAACCAATGAAGCAGCTCCTGCAGGTCTAAGCAAAGAAATGGCCACAAAGTAGCATCAAGTTTAATTCATTACTGGTCTGTGTCAGGATTTCTTTATTTGTGGCACTACACAGTTCTACAATAATGCAAAAGATGGTCACAAATTTGCAAATTTTTGTAGGAATACAGTGTAATAGTTCAGGGGTCTTTTATAACATCTTCATTAACCTTAACAAGGCCAGTTGGACAGATACTGTTCTGTCATACACGAGCGAAACAGGCGACACATACCTGTGATGTACACCTGAAATAATGGTCATTATTATTGAACATGAAGAAAAACAAGAATTTTTTCACAACAGTTAATAGTTTGACCTTTTTTTCAAATAAGATTTACAAGGAAGAGTGGAATAGCTTTAGACACAATGTTTGAGCATCTATCCTTAAACACGCCACAAAGAATATCTGAGGCAAATGAGTCAGTCTTAAAATATGCAACATCATGTAGATAGACTTGCAAAAGTTTTAAGAAAAGTTCAAACTTCTCTGCTACATGGAATTTAGTGACTATGTGTAAAGCAAAAGCTTTCACTTGTCGTGACAAACGTACAGAGAATTATCATCAGTCTCTGTTACAGCCTCTTTCAGCTCCAATGGATTTCCAGAACATATTTTTTGTGTTTCGGTTCACTTTTAGCTGCCTGCTTGTGAACATGTTAAATGTAAAAGCAGCCTGACAACAAACGCATGCTACTCTGATACTGAGGCAAGATTTGATACTGGCCAATATTGCTCTGTATATATTAGATATGAACTTTAAAGTCTTTGTTCTGGATTGATTACACAGACAAATGGGTGAAAACAAGAAAAAAAAAAACAATTTGTGTTCATCAGCGCAAAAATTTGTGTTCATCAGTGCAAAAACATCAGCACAAAATGTAATCCATCACAGTAATCCATCACAGTAAAAATAAACAGATGTAATTTCATATACAGGGTTTATTTATTTGTGCTGTCTCACCAACTAAAGCTTGTTCATATTTGGTCAAATGAGGTGATATAAGTGGAGAGAGCCTTGTGGATCAGATTGGAAAAAAATCCTGTTGACATACATACCTGAAAATGCAGCCGAGATTATCCTGGTAATTTTCGGAACACGCTACATAGGGGGACATTCTCAACTTTTTTTGATACTTTAAATTATACATTAATAAGAGCATTGTAAAGCAACCTGAGTTTCAGGTTCAGAGGTTGATTTATATGTTTCAAAAGTATTTAATGAAGTACAAAACACACATAGATTATCTCGAGAATTTACCTATAATCTGCAGGTTACTTGTGCAATTTAGAGACTGAAAGATGTAGTCTGTAAAGAAAGCAGGCGATGGGAGGTTCCTCCGTCTGAAACAGTGGCCTTGCAGGATATGGCTGATGATGGCTGCTGCTACTCTGGGCACAGTAGTCACCGCAGCACCTGGATTTCCGTCAACGTCAACATCTTCTAGGAGATGAGCTGCATCAATACACTGTGGAATCAGAGGTTAAATGTACCTTAACCTGTGGGCATATTTGTGAAAAGACACATTTGTCAGAAAACTATTCCTTACTTGCAAATCAGAGGAGGTGTTTTCATTAGAGGGGTGGTAGTGCTGGTTGATGAGCTGCAGAATGCTTTCTGTTTCACTGGGTGACAGGAAGCTGTTGTTCTCAGCTGGATGTAGATTGGTGAGGGCCAGAAGATAGAACTGAAAATTCTCAGATGAGGAGGGAAGGGATGAAGGGGAAGCTCCATTTGACACACACAGATCTTGGAAGTTGATAACATAGTAGAGCAGAACAGTTGAGATCCGCTGGTAGTCTTCTTCGGTGAGATAAACCTTCTCATCATCCCCTAACACAGAGAGGGCTACGTCTGGTGTCAGCCACTGTAACAAAGATAAGACCAAGCATGAAAAACAGACCAGGTTTGGGCAGATCCTAAAAACAGAAAGTTGTAAAATAGCAGATCATAGAAGTAATCAACATGAAAAGGGGGTCTACTTGTTTTCTCCCTGCACTCACTGGACTGTATATCTAGGAAATGGGTTAATTTTGTGCCATTGTTGTGAACTCAATACAAGCTCAAAAGATCAGTTCACAAATTCTATGGGGTAAGGGGAATGAGTGAAACACTTCTCCTAGTTAGAAGGAGCACCTTATTTCAGACACTGGTCTCTGAATTTCTTTAACACATTAACAGTCCACCTTAACAAACTTGTGTAGAACCTGTAAATCCGCTCTATGGAGTTTATTATGTCAAACTGGTGGATGTTAAAAGACAGACAGCATGAATGGCCCATAAAGGTCAAGTGCTTAGGTCTCCACTTTCACTCACATTCCAGCCATAACAAGCATTTTTAGTGAAGAATGGTATGCATAGATAGAATACAGTGGAGGCAAAAGTTATTATTCTTTCCCAGTTTATTATTTAGAGACAGAATCATGGTAACATTCAAATAGGTTACCTTTTCGCACATGTCCTGAGTGACACCGGTCCGCTCTGCACAGTGCACATGCCGGAGCAGCTTGGCAATAAGGACACTGATTCTGTTCTTCTGGAGCTGAGGCTCGCTGGTACTTCCCAGAGGCAGGTCCAAGGCCCTGACAGCGTCCGGCAGGTACCCCTGGTTCGGACTTTTCCCCTCGAGTGCTCTCCCCAACAGACAAAGATGCAGCAGGAGCAGGAGACATGGAGCAGTGCTCCTGAAGCGCATGTTCCAATCCAGGGCTGTCCGTCGAGCTCCCAGGACTGGCTACGGGATTTAGACAAGGAAGTTGGATACAGAAAACATAGACAAGAAAATTCAAGAGAAAGATTTGTAGATAGAATAGAAAGCTCCTGAAACAGAGGAGCAGAGATTTGCTCTTGCTGAGAGTGGCATTAATAATAGGACGCCTGATCTGATGGAAGACAGCAGGGCTCGGTAGGCACCCTTCATCTGAACCAGTCCTTACAGTACAGAATGGTCAGGCAAAGCCTGGGCCCCTCAGTCAACAACAAAAGGATTAGTGCAGGCAAGTAAGAGAGAGCACAGGGCAGGGAGAAGTGGGTATGCAGTGGGGGAACTGTGAAGAAAATAATTAGTACTCAGGAAAAGCTAGAGACTATTCAGTCCTTTTACTACTAACGGATTGTAACAGCCCAGAAAGACTGAGCTTAAGTGATGTGCAGGTCCCATATAGGTGACTGGAAGTGTTTAATGCCTCTTTAGTTTTTGCATCAAAATGGGAAAACCCTTTGACTGTTTTTCAGTCTGATGGATAGAACAATATTCTGATGTTTGAATCAGTTTCCTCATTTAGCAGCATCAAAAGTTAAAGAGAAATAAAGAAGCTGATTTGAATGAATGCACGTGGTATGCATACTGTTAGGCACCCATACTTAAAGCCCCAGTCATGCTCAGATTGACCTAAGATTTTGTTATTTTTCATGATCTCTTAGTCAACAAGGATCAAACATGAGAGAAAAAACATGCTGAGCATCCCAGCATCCTCCCACGCTGGACAACCTGCAGATCAAATCAGTCCGGTAACAAGAGGACATAGTTTTATTTGAAAAATCCTTAAAGCTCCTGTAACACCTGACATTGAATAGATGAGAGGCTTACCGGATGGTAATACCAGGCCTTACAGTCTCCTCTCTGCCCCTCCCAGCTGCTGCAACTAGGTTTGATTTCCTGTTTAGGTTAAGGTTGTCCTCACTGGATAAACAAAGGATCCAGCAGTTGACTGGGGGGAATTCTTGGGCATTGGTGCTGTTAGTAAAACCCTCTTATGAGAAATAAGTGTTGAGTAAGCTCCTGAGGATTAGCTGCGACAGTCTGAAAGGGCTGAGGGTGCCTTGGAGAATGCTGCCTCATTTTCAACAATGAGGTGATGGGGGTGGCGAGGCTCTGGTAGAGGTACATGAATTGCTGATGCTTGACAGAATAAAACTTTGAAAATAAAGTTGTGTTGACTCCGTTTGGTGTCTGATTCCCTCTATATTAACTTCAATCACCCCACTCCTCCCCCCCAATATTTTTTTGACTGATCCATTATATGCTCTATTATATTGTTAGTATAGCAAGTTCTATTTATGCAGCAGACACCAGCAATGATAGGTGTGAATCCTTTGAAATGACCAGGATTTCTGAAAACATTACAAATAAATATGGTGTTATCTTCATCTGTGTCACAATCATATCAAACAAAATCTGACAAGACAAATATCACACCAGCAGTTACTCTTTTCTCATCTTTACTGAACTAACTTAGTAATCTCTCACAGCCTCCTTTAGCAGCAGCACCTCCTTCAGTTGTTTGCTGCAGCAGTTTATGAGAACTGCACAGCAATGAGTAGGAATTCTGGACCATTCCTCCTGACAAAACTGTTTCAGTTAATCAATATTACAGTTTTAACAGAACAATTAACTCATTTGAGATGACTTGGCCATTTCAGGAACAGGAGTTTTCTTTTGTTTTATCAATTATTTAATTTATTTATTTATTTATTTAATGCTGATTTACCAGTGTGTGTTTAAAATATGATTTTTCTAAATTATCTTTCCCTCAGCACTTGCAAGGCATGAATTTCCTTGGGAAGAAAAGCAACCCAAAACCATGATGCTTCTTCCACCATGCTTCACAGTTTGATTGAAGTGTGGTGGTGGTGTGCAGTGTCCCCCATGTTTGCACCGAACACTTTAAAGGACACCACTTTTGGTCATTAATTTCTTTATAATGAACACATTAACAAAAAGTATATGTTTAGAATGTGTTTTTAATTATATGTATTCCACCTAATTTCAGATTATGTGAAATAATTAGATGCACGTTAACCTCTTAGTGTGGTCTTTGAAGGACACTCACTCCTACAGAGATTAGGTAATGCTGCATTCGTTGACAGTTGTCTTAGTTTGGATTAATGAAAACTAAGGTTTACAGAATTCTTTTTTTGTTAGACTGCATTTGTCTACGACTTAAATTAAGATGGTTTTCAAAATATTTATCCTGGTCATTTCACAACCTTTTCTTACAGTACATTAGCAGTAATGCACAGGATATCGAGGAGATCCAGGAACAGCAACATTCAAAAAGGGGAGAATTATTACTGCACTTTACTCTCATATCAAAACTAAATAGGTGATCAATATCATGTCACATGTGTGATTATAGGTGGGGTGGCTGTGGCTAAGGAGGTAGGATAGCTGCCTTGAAATCAAAAGGCTACTGGTTCGTTCCTCAGCTCACCTCTCAAAGTCTTCTTTGACAAGATTCCCATCATGTGAATCACTTTGGAAAAGCATCTGCTAAATGCAGTGCAATGTAACGGTGGCCGAAGTTTCCACAGATTTTTTTGTTTGGCTGAGGGAGGCATGAGGCAAATGTACAGCTTTACTGAAAATCAATCATAGCATAAATATGTTAACTCAAAGAATAAAAAAGCTGTTGGATTTTGGTGGAAACCTGAAAACTGAAATATCTCAATAACAACTGGATGGATTTCCATCGGTCATTGTGAATAAATTCACGGTACTAGAAGATGTATTGTAAAAACTTTTGGTATTTCTTTACCTCCACTAAGCTTCAGCTTTACTTGATGCAACACAGAAGTATTTTATACTGACTAGGCAACACATAATAGAATAAATATAACACATAATAGTAAACACTTTACCTGTGAAAAAGCAGTGTTGGCTTTACTATTGTGACCATTATAGCAGAGTTTGGCTAAATGTATGTTCTTGAACTTGCATCCATAGTAGATTGTGATCATAAACCGCTGTGGTTTTCTTACATGAGCTTGATGCATCTTAAAGTTCTATATAATTCTATTAAATGCATGTGAACTATTAGACAAAAAAAGTTATAAAAACTAAATCAGTTATATACATTTTCATTTATTTGGTATATATTTACATTATCATAGAAAAGGAGCAAGCTGATCAACAGCCAGTGAAGAATATGAACAAGCACCCTAGTGGAGGGAGATTTGTCAGTTTGCATTTATAACATATTCACCTTTCTTGATTTAGAGCATGTAAATATTTTTGGTTACAGTGGTGAAAAAAAAAATCCAAAACATCTGTACACATTTCATAAAACACATGATCATATTTATTTTGTGTTTAATTGTTATTTACACAATCTTGTGCCTAATAAGTGCAGTATCAGTGCTTGCTAAGGACTTAAAATGACAATAATCAGAATCTTTGAGACAGTTATCACGCGAGGATTTCTTTGACATCCTCTTCCTTTTGAAAATGATCCAAAATAAAGCATGCAAATCTCTGATCATTATCATTATGATAATGCCAATCACCTTGATTCTTCCTACGCCTGCTCATTCTGCTCTATGTTGGCCACAAGGCCTTTGGTGTCCACAGGGACTTGGTTAGGATTGTTTGAGTATAACTTATTGTCAAAGGTGCACTCTCCCAGCTCGGGTGTGGGTATCCGTTTACGGAAGAGGAGGAAGGCACCAAGTCCAATTATGGCAATTACAATCAGTACTGTTGCCACAGTGATGCCAGCAGACCCATGTGAAGGTTCTTCAACACTATGAACTGAGGAGGCAACACAGATCAAAGTCAGTTATCAGTTATACATTTAAAGCTTGAAATATTTTCCTCAGCATGTACTTTAATTAGATTCTATTGACTTACCAAAAGATGGAGGCTTTTCTGTGGGTGGAATAACTGCAAAAAAAAAGATAACAAATACTCTGTTTAAGTGACCGAGTCAATTAGAAATTAAAGAAGAACTGATTAAACTTACTTTTCAGCATTTTGCAGATATAAGATCTATATCGTCTGCAGCTGGTTGTACTCCACTGTCCGCTTTCAGACTGGATTTCCACGCATGAGTCTGACTTTGGCATTTCGCTTTGCCAGTTGGTATAGTCCACAACGCTGTTATCGATCCACATCCACTTCTCTGAAACAGAGAAATGGCACTTTAGTGACCAACAGCTGCTCATTCGACATACAATACAATGCAACTTCAGAAAAACCTCTTTTGCTGGTAAGAGTTGAGTAGGATAAGTGTGTGTTTGAACAAAATTAATATTGCTGGAAGGTTGTAGAGAAAAACACTAGAAACATTTTAATCTAAGGCTGAAACAGCATCTTGAGAAAATAATTAATTTCCTTAAAATGTTGTAAACTGATGGTTTTACTTTTGTCAAAACAGCAGTAAATGTTATTTAAAAAAAACTATGTGGAATTTTACATACAGTTACATACAGTGGAAGAAAATATATTCATCTGAATTTACTTCTTAGGTATTTGTGCTGAAGCTTTCCCTTTCTCTTGTTATTTTATAGTATATTTCTACTTTATTTCTTTTCACAAGTAAAACTACATATGAGAAGTAACTGGATACTTAATTTGTTCATCATAAGATATTAAGCTTTATTAAAGGTTAAAGGCTCTTGAAACAAGCACAAATATCTTGTAGTTATACTCATTATGCTTCAGCTTTTTTTATATAGTTATATATCATGAGATAAGTTGTATATGGTACTTTGTGGTCTAAATATATGGATAGATTCTAATATATACGTTTACTCCTCAGTTTTTTTTCTTTTGCTCGCAATAATCATAGAATATTAACAATACCTAAGCTGCAAATACAACAGATTAACTCATCAAGTGTTATGTCATCAGGATACTAATGGACAGCATGGCAACATTTATACCATCAAATATCAGTCAAACTACAACTCTGATATATTTATTTTGATGATTTCATAGGGAATAATAGAAAATAATTCGGTCCTTACCAGGTCTTAACATTAGGGAAGTACAACAGACAAATAGCAAGATGTGGCTTATTATACTGTCATTATTTTTTTTAACAAAAGAAACAAAAAGTATGTTTTTAACAAAACTAACTACTCCCAATGATTCAACATATTTTAGAACAATAACCTGAAGTAAATGTTTTCCATATGAAGTTCTCAGTCTTTCACATTGTTTTGGAGGAGGTTTGACTCACTCTTTATTCCAGTGTTGCTTCGGTTCATTGAGGTTTGCAGCATTTGTTTATGCACAGGTTTCTTAAGGTCCCACCACAGCAGTTCAGTCAGGTTGAGGTCTTGACTTTGATTGGACCATTGCAACACCATGAGTCTTTTTTCTTGTGCTTTGGATCATTGCGTTTCATGATCCAGTTTCTGACAAGTTTTAGCTGTCAGATAGATGGTCACACATATCATCAGCCCCCCACCACTGTGCTTGACAGTTGGTATGAGGTGATTGTGCTGATTAGATATGTTTGGTTTTCTCTAAACATGCTGTTGGACATTATTACCAAACATCTCCACAACGATCTTGTCTATCCAAAGAACAGAAGTTTAGTTGGTTTGTTCATTTACTACATTACAAGCCTGTGCAGCTGTGCTGCAATGTTCCCTTTAGAGAGAAGAGACTTTCTCCTGCAACCTTTTAAAACAAGCCATACTTTTAAGCTATTAAATCATAGGAGTTTTTCAAACACTGCTTCTGCATCTTGGCTTAATTTTTGTTAAATAAAAAATTACACAGTGTAATATGTAATTTTGGTGTTCATCTAAGATTATATTTACCTAATTTTAAGACGTAGTAAGAACCAGATGAGTTTTTTAATTATGTGTTGATAAGTGAAGCCCTACAATAGAAAGAGGGTGTACTTTAATTTTTAGGGTTAAGGTTAGAGTTAGGGTCGCTTTTCTGGGATGGGCTCCCAACATGGAAACAAAAAACCTGGTTAATAGCAGTAGAGCATGGAAAATAGAACTTCTTGAAGTTAGGGTTAGGGTTCTTCAATCAGAAACTCTTATTGTGAGAGACGTTTTCCCTTTCATCATAAGATTTTCAATTTTAGACCTGAATGCTTGATAACTGAGTTGAAGTGATTAACAGAATGTAAATGTTTTGGCTGAAAACAGCTCCAGTATTCACTACCATCATGTGACTTGTAAAGACCAATCCAGAAGCTTTTGGCACCATCCTGTAGGAGCTCCAAGTTCTGCTGAATGAAATTCCCTTCACTAGGGTCCTCAATACTCACAAGAGAAGCACCTGACAACCAAAATAGCATTACGTTAGAGCCCACAAATATGATAATATATTAGTTAATTGGTGAAATTCTTCATAACTTACCCATTTTCAGACATTCAACTGAGGCATGGGCCCAGTTGTCTACCTGAGAACTGTGGAAGGAATAACAATGGCCTTTGAAAGGTATCCAGGCTTTTTGTCTCTTTGACTCCGGACAGTTGCCGGGAAGCTGTGGCGGCTCAGTGGGAGCTAGAGCTGAAAAAAAAACGCCCAAGAATCCAGTCCGCTCTCAGAAACTGTTATGGAACCATGCTTAGTTTTTGTGTATAAAGTAACTGAGAGACCCACTGACCTGATGACTTTTTGCAAATGGAATAGTAGGTACTGGTGCATGGTGCCGTCTTCCACGTGCTGTCCACATCCATGTACACACAGCCATAGTTCATTTTAGGCTCATTTTCCCCCCATTTGGTGAAAGAGAGAAGCCAATTATCAACCCACTTAAAGCGACCACCAGTCTGAAAAGATACAAATAACAGTACTTTGTGTAAAATAAAAAACAAAAGTTTAAACTTAAAATCATGCTGTAACAGGTAGACTCTTTACCACATTGCTATTGAGGCCAATCCATAAAGGCTCATTGTGCTTGACAGTCTGCAAGGTGACGTATGCCTGCATTACAGGGTCCAGGATGCTGGCCAGATCTGCATCATCTGCTTGGCACTGTCTCCTAGCCTCATCCCATCTCATCTTCTGGGCTACCAGTTTGTAGGAGTCATTGCCAAAATTATAAAAAGTCTTCGGTGACACAGTTGTGGGTTGGACTTGAATTTGGGAATCTGAATAGACAAGACACATTAGTTGGTGCTTGAATTACTTGAAAGGAAAACATGTCACATTTCCCTTTAACTTTTCATTTCTGTACTTAGGAATTTCAGTGGAGCAAACCCAAAAGAATGAATGAAACAGAAGTTGTGGTCTGTACTTAATAACACCTCCTCTGGCAAGAACAACTTATTAATGCTTGTAATAGACAACATAGATAATTAGCCTCTCAATTCTTGTTTAAGGATTTTTTTTTTTTTACGAACAAAAGTCTTCAAATTCAGTGAAACTCTTGGGCCGTAATACATACACTATTTCTTTAGGTTCTCCTCAGAGTTTTTATGATATTTAGTTTGCTTTGCTCCTATTAAATACATTTATCAAGGATTCAAAGCTGCCTTTAAGAACAATATCAGCATTTTGGTGTAATGTTTCTTTCCACAATGTGTTTTTGATATAATCCATTTGTTCCTCTATGAGCAAAATATTCCTTGTGCTGCACACAAGGAAGCACAGGCCCAAAAAAGAATCACTTCAAGCTTGTGCTTAACAGTTAGAGAAATGCTTTTTTGTGTGTGTGTGTTTGAAATATTGCAAACGTTTTCCTCCAACCATGTCCATTTGCAAACTTTTAGCTTGCCCAGGAAAGGTCTTTAGCCCTCAACCAGAAACATTATTTTGTACTTGTAGCAATGGAATGTTTTTTAGGGTTTTCAGATAGTCCATGTTAGCTGACATTTCTTAATTATAATATGAAATTGTCACACCTTAAAATGTTCTGCTGTCCTCCTACAGCCTTTTCTTGCTTTATGAGCATAAATTATTCAGACTTTCAGAGTTCAAGGGTGCTAGGGAGCCCAAAGCTGCTCATTGTTTGGGTACATTAAGAGAAAATTGCATCACTTCACATTTTCTGGCAGTGACTGTGACCAAATTGCTTAAAACAACTAAATAAATACAACTTAAGGTCTTGTTGTTTGGTTAATCAGTAAGAGCTCAAATATCTCAGTGTGCCCAAACTTTTACATGATGCTTCTCCCCCTTCTCACTCTAAAACTCTGGATTACAAAATTAAATAATGTACTTGACTAAACATTGAAAATAATGTTTCATGATTAACTTTAAGTCATCGGAAAATCAGTTTATTGACGCCCAGCTATGAAAAATAACAGACATTTTTATCGAACTTTATCTTGCCGCTCTATCAGTGTTATTTATGATTGTATGGCTTTGACAATGTTACTCACCAACATGTTTTTTACAGATGAAGCCATGATTTGAGCTACAGTCATCCACCTTCCACTGTCCTTTTTGCTTGATGACGCTGCCTACCATGATCACACAGTCATACAGCTGTCAGGCAGAAAAGGGTAAAAAGGGTTAAGGGTAGCTTTCTGTGTTTTACCCTTTTAAGAAAAATTACAACTGTATTTATCCCAGTGGGGAGAATGTATGCATTACCTCTGCAATGAAGGGTCAAGAGTCAGTTATACCAAAAAATGGTATTGACAGAAATTTTTAACTATTTTATAACTTTTATAACTCAGATGATTTGAATTGTAATGGTGTGTCACAATTCATTAGCTCCTCAAATGTTTTTAATGGCTTATTCTTAACTGGAAATGTAAATTTGTAACTAGCCAAGTAAAAAGTTGGACATTTCTCTTTACGGTGTAATCAAGAAAAACTATACGCTGGTGTGAAATGGTTGTACATAATCAAAACTGCAAATCTACTTTGCTACTGTTCGTGTAGTTGTATCAGAAGAACAATTTTCTCAGTAAAAATTGATTTGGTAGTGAAAGGCCAACTTTTAACTGTTGACTTTAAGACAGTAGCTTGTTGGTCAGGTTTATTCTTTACAGCGACATTCATATGTTTACAAAAATGCCTATTATGCTGTGTAATATTAGTGTTATAAGTTATTAGTCAAGCCGAGTGGTACCAAGTTAGTTCAGTTGTAATAATTATTTTATGCTTCTTTTCAAGCTATTTGCATGCAGATTAGTTGCTTTATGTCATTTTATTGTATTTGAGCATGTTAGAGGTGAGAAAGCTATAGATGTATAAGCTGCCATTGTAACAACCTCAGTAAAGTATTGTCCACGAGGCCCTGATGAGGGATGCCCTTTGGCCCAGTTGGTGTATGAAATGCGTTTGCCGTCTGTCCACACAAAGTGCATCTCCCAGTTGACATCATTCATGCCAATCCACAAATCATTGTTGTAGAGCAACAACTGTGTTGTGAGGAATACTGGCAAGAAAGACCCAATAATTCATTCACTTATATGGAACATTTAAAACTTTCAAACACAAAAGGAAGTGCTTTTGATCATTTGCTAAATGTGGCAGCATTGCTGATGTAGCTCACCTTGTTCGTTCTCGCTGTCGATGGACAACAGATTTCCTCCCTCTTGTTGGCAGTGTTTCCTGGCGTCGTGCCAGTTCTTAGTCTCCTTGATGAATTTGTAGCACTGTGTAAACAAGATCATTTTGAAATCACAGCTGACCGTGTTCATTCAAGCTTGGTCAGAAATGTGTTTTATGCATTTTTATGCATTGCATATGACTGGAAAACGTTTAATTAGAATTCTGGAAGTGGGAGTAATCCATGTCTCTTAAAGTTACAAAGAAGAATAATCTTTTTTTAGTGCCTCAGTGGGAAAATGAGATTCAGAATAAGATAAGTAGAAAAATAGGTATTGCTCTGATGAGCAAAACAGTAAAAAATCATTCAGCAAAAACAGTTATCACAGAGTGAGCAGAGTTAAAATTGATTTACCATACAACTAATCTGTGTAATATGTAGCAATGCATAATTACCTTTCCTTGGAAGGCTACCCACTCAGGTGCACATCCTCCTTGAGGAACTGTAGTTGGTTCCATTGTTGTATTCAGAAAGCTACCGCTTCTTTTGCAAATAGATGGAAGCTCCATACCACAGTTAATATCATTCCAGTAGCCTATGTATGCAGAATTTAGGGAGGACAGTCACAGGAGGAAATCGCCGGTAGCTAATATATACTAAACTAGATAAGGATGAAGTGTTTCTAAATTAGACTCACCCATTCCTTTGTACATAGTCACACAGTTTTCATCATTGTTAGCGAAGTTGGGCTCATTGTGTTCCCATGCAGTGTAAGTTACAGGTGTCCCATCCAGCCAGCTAGAAACAGAAAGAAGAAAATAAAATGCCAGTCATAAAGAGCTGATGGAAGCCACCGGTAGAAAGCCAACATTCAAAGTGTTTTGCTTTAATATTGTTGTTTAATTTACCTAAATGATTTATCCAAATTCACTGTCAAGCCAATGTAGTACTGTACTTGAGGAAGCTGTCCTATCTGTTAAAACATAAGCATAAGAGGGACACTTTTACACAGGTCAGGAAGTCTGAAAGGATTTGACATGGTGCCCTTTTTACCGTCTATATTTGGTAATAAAATGTATTTCTCACTTGTTTCCAGAGGAACTTCCTCTCACTCTCCCCTGTGATGACTGCAAGTTCACCAAAGTTTCTTTTGCAGTGAGCTCTGGCTTCTTCCATTGCTAACGCGTCTTTGTTGATGTAGTAGTGAGTGTCATTGTATATTAGCCATCCATCGTCTGTGGTGTTGTATGCTGCAAAGAGAACAAACAGCTGTCAGAAGTCCACAACAGTATGAACTGCTGGAGTGCTTCGAGCCAGAGATAACATCATCTGTTGCTGAACTGTTGCTGAATTTGTGTGTTGTTTTTGTGTTTTGTAAAGTCTTGTCTATCTTTTTGTGTTTTTGGTTATGCTGTCTTTTGTGAAATTTTACGTTTTCTCTCTTTATTGATTTATTTTTGATTGTGTCATCCTTTGCAGGTCAGTTTTGCTGGGTTCTGTTTAGGATTTTCAGTTTCTCAAAGCTTGTTCTTTTCTTACCAGGATGTATCACTGTGGCAACGTATGGTGAAAACTGGACCATGTTAAGTTCAGAGATAAGAGATCAGCTTTCCTTCTTGCTATTCTTACAGCACCTGTGTTGCTTCTCAATCTTCTTGAAAGTTTTAATTGTGATTGGTCACTTGATGCCAGCTCTGCCTTTTTTTGCTGAAAGCGCATATTTATCCAGTGTAAGAAAACCTGGGTTGACTCACTGAATTAATAACCAGTATTTTAGTACTGCTGATCAAGATCTCCAGTGTTAGTTGTTAGCAATATCTGAACAAGATCACCTAAAGATACCTTGTATGTTGAATCTGCTTCATAGTACAGGTCTCTTACATTAGATAAAAAACACCTCAGATGACAAGCAAAATAAGATATAATAGAGTGCGAGTATGTGTATGAAAAACTGTGTACACTTTGACTGCTTCCATAGAGATTAGGAGGGTAAGTAGCACCCAGGTGCTGCTAATCAAATGCACTTAATTAAATGATCATCAGCAAGTGTGAGCACCTCTATAAAAGAAGTTTGGCAAGTTTGAAGGTCTGGAGCACAATACTGTCTGTTAGCACAATACAACAGGGAGAGACGTCAGCAATAATCTTAGAAAAACAACTGTTGCTGCCCATCGATCTGGGAAGGGTTATTAGGCCATCGTTCTACAGAGAGAAAGATTGTGCAATGCTCAGAGAAACTGCAAAAACACCAAGAGCTGCATCTCAGACTCTACAATTAGAAAAAGACTAAACAAGTATGACTTGTTTTGAGGGGTGGTGTCACTCCACGGTGAAAATTTGTCTCGTTCCCATTTATTGTCTCGTGACTTCCTGTTTTATTTTGAAAAGTAACTCTCCTCTCATTTCAGGTCACTTGCCTTTCCCTCCTGTGTCACCATATGATTGTCTTCCCCTTATTCCTGATAGTTTCCACCTGTTCCCCATTACCCTCTATGTGTTTAAATAGTCTGCATCTCCCTTTGTCCTGTGCCAGAGTGTTTTGTCCTATCAATCACCTCAGCCGTATTCCAAGACCTTGACCAAGCTATAGGTGTCATTACATCGTTTGTTTATTTGTCCCCATAATTGTTCTCTTGTTTACCTCCTTCAGGAGTTGTGTTTTTTGCTTAGAACCTTGTTTTACGTTTTATTCTTAGTGAATTTTTGTTTTTCTCCCTTTAGAGTGATTTTGATCTAGATAGTTCATGAAAGTCGGCACCTGCCATTAATCTATCTCTGCTTCTGAGTCCTATTTCGAGTCTCGGCCTGACAGGTTGCAGGAAAAAGCCTCTTATCTCTAAAAAGAACATGGCAACACTGTTTAGATTTGCAAAATTGCAAAGATCAATGTCCTTTGGACAGACAAGACCAAAATGGAGCTGTTTGGTCATAATACACAGCAGGATCGGTGACAGCAAGGTTGGCTCACAGTGGACCATGAAACAGAGCAATGATCCCAAACAAGGCAGCAAATCTACAACAGAATGACTAAAAAAGAACCTGGAAAAAAAAAGTCTGACATATAGAAAATTACATCAAGTTTCTGCTGCTAATAATGCTTCTACAAACTGTTGAATCATGAGGTGGACACACTGCTTCTGCATGCTTCTGCATTTTGGCTTACATTTTGTTAAATAAATAATGAGTGTAGTATGTCTTTATGTTCATCTTAGGCTTTCTTTATCTTTTAAGACTTTTAATATGTCCTGAAGAGGATGTGCTTACTTTTTCACAAGACCGGAAACCAATTATGTTAAATATTATGTTCAAATATTGATATTCATCTAAAGCTAAATAAAGACACAATAATAAAGCTTCATTGTCAATGTAATCCCTTCAAGTGTTGTTGCTATATATCAGACAGGACCGAAGTGATTGATCGACTGACTGATCAACATTGTTTGGCAAAATAAATCCAGAAAACTGAAACATGACACTGCTGAGACCTACCGACTTGAACTGTGACAGGGTCTGGATTGGGAGTTGCACCTGAAAAAAGAAGTATAATTAGACTCGCAAATCTAAACAGGAATAGGCCTTAGTTAATCCAGATGAGGTTTTACCTTTACGTATCTGACAGATCCAGTTGTTGTAGCTCTCACAGTGCCGATCATTCCAGTGCTTTACGTAGTTAAGCTTGACTTCTACGCAGTGTTCATTATCATTGTGGTTGTTTGGTTCCCCATAGTCGAAGTTCTCAAAGTCATACTATGTCAGTTTTTGGAAAAATACATGATTAGGTCAGGGTTTGGATTAGCAGAGAGGAAATCTTTGATTGCAGTGAGATGCTACATACAGGCGAGCCATCACTCCAGACAAAACCTTCATTGGGACCCTGAAGTCTGAGGCCGGTCCAGAATGTTTCTGACGTATAAAAACTTTAAGGGAGCAGAAAACACAAGATTATTGATGATCACTTGAACTGCCTTATATGAACTCATGACACGTACAAGCTGCTGGTGCAAGCTAACATACGTGGACATTTTCAGGTCCTCCTCATTGTGTATGCTCATCAGGTCTCCACCAATGTCCTTGCAGAAGTTCAGAGCTTCGTCCCAGGTCTTCTTAAGGTTATTCTTCTTGTAAACCTTTTTTCATTTGTGAAAAAACAGAGATACTTTTTTGCTCTAATTTTATAAGAAGCGCTCAATTCACAGATCATGTCAGTTTATTCACTTACTTTGAAGCAGATATTTCTGTCGGCCAAGGCGTTCCAACCAGAAGCACAGCTCAGGGCTGGGGTGGTGGGAGGAAGTGTTGTTGGCTGTACACCCTCTGCCTGCTTCTTGCAAATATACTTCTCCTTACTGCTGCAGGCGATAACATCCCATAATCCAGCAAAGGTCCCGGTTGTCATGGCAACACACCCCTGTTTTCTGTCTTTTGTTGTACACATTGAAAGAAAAAGTAAAAAAAAAGAAATTGTACTTGAAATTGTAATTGTGCTAAATTTTACAACCAATCATACACATTGAGGAAAGTGTCATAGAATAAATGATGATTTTGGGGCATTGAAAGGAAAGACACACACCTACAGCCATTTAGCTGCACTCCACTGACAAAGATGGGATGATATTTTACAAGTATAATCTTCACCATGTTATTTTTATTTTTTTACCCCATAGCATCTTAAACAGCACTACATACAAATTGCAACTGAGTCTTTTGAAATGCCAGAAAATTTGCTGGAACTTTGTTATTAATTGATTTAAATCTTCAGATGACACAAAAACATTAAAAATGACAACAGTTCAAACAGCCCATCCTACTCCACAGGTTTGAACAGATATCAAATCTTACTTTTCTTAATTAATCTGTTAATACAGTCTACTTCAAAGAAAATTCTAATGCTCAGGCCATATATGGATTAATTAAATATTTAATACTACACACGTGGACAAAATTGTTGGTACCCCTCAGTTAAAGAAGGAAAAACCCACAATTCTCACTGAAAGCACTTGAAACCTACAAATGTAACAATAAATAAAAATTCATTGAAAATTAAATAATCAAAATCAGCCATTTTATATTAACTATTTCATATTAACTTTCATATAACTTCCTTCTTAAGATTGTACAGACACCTGCCCCTTAGATTATTTGTTCATTCTCCTCAAGGAATTATTTAATTACTGTCATTAATAAATCAATATTGTATAAGACATTATATAGGACGTCTCCACATTTACAGTATAGCACATAAAAAGTAGCTTGCATAAAGATAAAGCAAAAGTTTTTTTACAAAGATATACAGAGTTTAAAAATGTGTGTTCTACCTGGCATGCCCACATTGAAATGAGTGAAGGTGACCTTTCTTTTGGTTGTCCATATGAAATTGTGCCTGTCTGCTGTGTTGGAAAAGCCTGTCCAGAAATACTTCTCTGGTCTCAAACCCATCAAACTGACCAGGAAAGCATTCTCATATCTGCATTAAAATGCAAAAATTTTAAATTACTTCAAAATAAAGCCTTGAATTAATTGAATTCATTTTATTGAAAACTACAATTAGTTACCTGTTAGCCACGTCCACCAGGTTAGCACCAGCCTCTGAGCAGGCTTGCTTCGCCTCTTCAAATGTTTTTGTCTCAGCACCAATGTTGTAACAGTATGACTCAAACCTTGTGGAGCCCTAAAAAAACAAAATACTGAAATACTAAATCTGAAAATGCCTTTTTTCATTCTTCTTTACATTCTTTCTTTTTATTCTTCTTTTTTAAACAATCCTATTTACAGTAAAGCACATCACTCACAAGCTGGCATCCTGGGTTGACTTCCTCATGGATGCCTCCAGATGGTTTGGTGGAAGCCTTCTTCTTACAGATATACCCATATGTCTTCTCACACATGTGATCTGCCCACTTCCCATCCTACATGAGAGATGAACAGACTATTAGAGCAGAACAAGTGTGTCCATAAACAAAAGTATTTTGTGTATAAAGAAAAGGCTGTTTTTGCAGTCGGACAAAAATGAGTGTTACCTTTCCCCGGATGATGATACAGTCTTCCTGGTAGTTGGTGGCGTGAGAAGGCTCATCACTCTGCCACTGGGTGAAGGTGACATGAGAGTGATCGGACCACTCGAACAGCATCTGGTTCCTCTGATCGTTCAAGCCAATCCAGAGCACATCTGTTGGCTCTGATGTGTGAAATGCACACATAGACGTTAAGTAGACATATTTCAAAACTCTTCAAAAGGACAAAATATCAATATCACCTTTGAATATCAATTCAAAGGTGTGAAAGTGATTGGTTGTATGAAGAATTGTCATATTTCTCATCATTTCAGCAGAAGTAGGCAGCTATCCATCCATCCATTATCTGCCGCTTCTCCGGGGGTCGGGTCGAGGGGTCAGCAGCTTGAGCAGAGAAGCCCAGACATCCCTGTCCATGGCGACTTCCTCCAGCTCTTCCAGGGGGACCCCGAGGCGTTCCCAGGTCAGCTGAGAGACAAAGTCTCTCCAACGTGTCCTGGGTCTCCTCCCAGTGGGACATGCCTGGAACACCTCACCAAGGAAGCGTCCAGGAGGCATCCTGATGAGATGCCCCAAGCCACCTCATCTGGCTCCTCTCGGTGCGGAGGAGCAGCGACTCTACTCCGAGTCCCTCCCGAGCTTCACACCCTATCTCTAAGGGAGAGCCCACCCTGTGGAGGAAGCCCATTTTGGCCGCTTGTATCTGCAATCTTGAATTTGTAGGTGCTGATTCTCATCCCTGCTGCTTCACACTCACCTGTGAACCGCTACAGTGAGAACTGATGACCACGGCCTGATGACGCTAACAGATCAGATTGGTGACAAAGGGCAGCCCTGATGGAGTCCAACCCTTACCGGAAACACATCCGACTTACTGCCAGCTATGCGGACCAAACTCTGACAACTGTCACACAGATGCCGAACAGCCCTATTAAGGGGTCTGGCAATCCATACTCCTGGAGCCTCCCCCACACGACTCCCCGATGGACACGGTTGAATGTCTTCTCCAAGTCCACAAAACACATGTAGACTGGTTGGACGAACTCCTATGCACCCTCTAGGACACTTCTGAGGGTGTAGAGCTGGTCCACTGTTCCATTACCAGGACGAAAACCACACTGCTCCTCCTGAATCCGAGATTTGACTACCCAACAGATCCTCCTCTCCAGCACCCCCGAATAGACCTTACCAGGGAGGCTGAGGAGTGTGATCCCCCTGTAGTTGGAACACACCCTCCGGTCCCCCTTTTTAAAGAGGGGGACCACCACCCTGATCTGACAGTCCAGAGGCCCTGTCCCCGATGTCCATGCAATGTTGCGTGAGGCGTGTCAACCGAGACAGCCCTACGACAGTTCCTCAAGGCCAGAGCCTTCCTAAGGTAAGCCATCCACCCCTTGTCACTTTTTGACAACCTCGGCAACTTCAGCCCCAGAAATGGGAGGCCCCACATCCGATCTTTCTGACTCTGCTTCCTCATTGGTAGGCGTGTTGATGGGATTGAGGAGGTCTTCGAAGTATTCCCCCCGCCGACTCACAACGTCCCTAGTTGAGCTCAGCAGAACCCCTTCCACACCTTACACGGTGTTGATGGCGCACTGCTCCCCCCCGGGCTGCCGGATGGTGGACCAGAATCTCTTCGAGGCTGTCCAGAAGTCGTTCTCCATGATATCACCGAACTCCTCCGATGCCCAAGTTTTTGCCACAGCAATCGCGGAGGCTGCATTCCACTTGGCCCATCGGTACCCATCAGCTGCTTCCAGAGTCCCACTGGCCAAAAAGACCCGATAGGACACCTTCTTCAGCTTGACGGTATCCCTCACTGGTGTCCACGAGTGAGTTTGAGGGTTGCCGCCAAGACAGGCAGCGAGTTTCAGTAAATATGCTTAAATGCAGCAGTGCCGACTGATACTGGTTAATCATACGCTTTCTATTATTTAAATAACGATGACCTATTCTTAGCCAGGTTATTGCAACTTTAATAAAAGTTTATAGTTTAAAGAATAATCACATGTAATGTTTGCGCATGAGAACATATGCTGTTGCTACAGTCTTTTCACATTACTCTCTGGATGAACAAAACGTACACAAAGGGGCTCTTTGTTTTGTTGTTGTTTCATTTGTATGCCTTATTGTAGACTTACTGTATCCAGACTGAGATATGATGAAGCTCTGCTCCTCTATATTGTGTATGCTGGCCAAATCTCCTCCCTCTTTGTGGCATGCAGCCAAGGCATCCTTCCACATCTTTTTATTTCTCTCCAGGTAGTAACAGCTACCTGCATAAGGAACCCAGTGACTGGGGCAGAAGCTGGGCGCTTTGACTGTGGAAACACACAGATGGAGCGAAGAAACATAATCAACTGCGGTTTGGACAGTAAGGACTTACTTCAATAGTAAACCACATTCTGAGTGTGTTGGATGGGGATTTTACTCTGTGGTGGGGGTAGACTGGTAGAGTTTCCTCTTCGACAAATGTAGCCAAGTTTCTTGGAGCAGGCGCTGCTCTCCCACTTTGAGGCTTTTGCAGCATTTAGAGTTGCACAGGTGAGCCCGGGCTCTGAGGAAGGATGACCTGTTGGAAACATTGGTTCATTAATGATAAATGAGAGAATTAATTTAAGTTGCTCCAGTCATCAAAAACATATTGTACAATAGAATTTCTACACTAACCAGGGGCCCAGTTTAAGTATCTGAATGGGTTTCCGTTGCTCCACTGCCATCCGCTCTGAAAATCCAAGCTGTTCAGTCCAATCCAAAGAGATGTTCCCAAGTGATTTGTCAACCCTTTGTCAACACATGCATATGACAGCAATTCATTTTCAACAATATGTCAACATAGGTAGCTGACACAATGTTGATGTTGTACCTGCAATGTACGACTGTTCATGTAGTTCTACGATGCTGAGGAGATCAGCTCCCTGCTGCTGGCAGCTCTTCCTAGCCTGATGCCAGGTCAGCACTGCCTGTGCATTCCTCTGATACTGAACCCCTGTGACTGGGTCAGTGTCCCACCCAGTGGAGGCTAGATCATATTAAATACACATAACTCAACAAGTTAAAACCCAAAATAAAATAAATGGTTTACACTAGCACCTTAAAGTAATGTTGACCTGTTGACAGATAAGGACAATAAGGAGGTCGATAAAGTGTCCAGCTTGATAAACATCTACATTCTTATCATGGAAAGAGCTTTTTCATGAGGGGCTATGGTAAAGTGAGATCCCTTTATTTTCCTGTTCCCTTCCTGCTCCAATGTCAGGGGAGAAGACAAGAGGAAAACAAGGACAGTGCTGTGTTGACAACATGAGAGGAAGTGGTGATGTTGTTCTGCTGGGGAGAACAGGGGAGAGGGGTCAGAAAGCAGACCTGTAAGCACCAACCTCCTGATAAAATTATGACGATATGATTATGCATGGTCTGGACTTCTTTCGTCAATCAGCAAATTGTGCAAAGAGTTTGCAACTCTTTAGGAGTGCTGATTATTATGGATGTACGGTGACCTTTTGAAGGTTAATGTTGATGTTACTCACCTCTGTTTGGACAAAACCCCCACTTTTTTGCTTTTTCATAATCTCTGTCCGTAGCACACCACAGCTGTCCATCTGTGCGACCTTCCTTTGTGCAATCAGCATACCACTTTTCATGGAACTTAAATGGGAACTGACAGGGGGCTCCAAAAGCATTACCCCCTATAGTGAAAGTCTCTGAGAAGACACAGATCACAGATTTAAAGATGATAAGAAGCTGTATGAACATGTTGTTTCTACGTTAGGAGCATTAATTTCCTTCTGCTATGACCGTTTCCACTCTTCTAGGATGGAATTCCTCATGACTCTGGGAGTTGGTTGTAGGTTTTCCACAACAAACTTAAAAAGTTGTTTCTTAATGGACTTCACTCTGTGTCTCAACTGTCAGGTTCCAGTTTTCCCTCATTGAAACCACAAAGGTGGAGGTACACTGTTGTCTTAAATGCCATGGCAAAACTGAGCTTTTATTAAACTTGAGTGATCTGGATGTACCAAAAGTACAAATAGTATGCATAAGGTCTAGTTTATGATGCATGACATTATGCTGTTGATTGATTTACCTTTAGATTGCTCTAACTTATGGAAATGACTGGTTGTGAAGCCATTCCGAATGTATTCAAGTCTAACTTTGATGCTAGAACTCTGTGAACCAGTTGGGCCACTCTGGACAGAGTGTGGAGCTGCACGTGCACCATGATACAAATATCTCATCATTATCAGCTGCACTTATGGGTCCATTTCCATTTCTCTGAAATGGAAACCATTTCCCTGAAGGCGGAATTTTTCTCACAATGATTGAATTTCCACATAAGTGATAATTTATCAGAAATCCCTTTTTTTCTGTATATATGACATATTTTGTTATCTGAACTTAAATTCCTACGGTACATATTTGCATTGTCTGTCAAATATCATAACACACTGCATAGGGACTCTCTGAATCATATTTCCAAATTTCCTAGAAAGCTGCTGCACCCTCCATTTTAGCCCCCACCGTGAACCACATTTCGGATTTATTGATTGTGGACAAAGAATTCCTACCTTGAAACCCTTTTGAACAAAGATCATTCTGAGTGCCAAATAGTCTCCAGCGACTCCACACCCCTGAGCCTTTGTAGATCATAACACTCCTCTCCTGTCGGTTGCCCCAGTTTAGGTGCAGGTCCTGGTCTTTTAGGCCAAAAAGGGTCTCGTTCTTGCACTGCCAGTGCTGAAGAATATTATTTTCATCGCATTCAAAGAGAACTACCTTCACCCAATCCTTTATCTCTGTGGCAGCCAGGCACAGCTTGAGGGACAGACTGAGGAGGCGGGACTCAGAAGCCCAGCGAAACTGCTGCTCCTTGGCATGTGGATTACATGGAGCCAGAGTCACTGAAGTGGCTTTCTCCACTTTAATGCACTTGCTGTGGTCCTGGTTGAAGATCAGGAAGGTTCCACTGTCTGGAGAGGAACGGACGCAAGTTATCAAATTACTCCATCACAGTCAAACTTACTGAAACAAATGTGTTTGGAGTACTTACCTATATCAGCGGTGATGCAGAGAACTTGCAGGAGACAGAGAACCACAGCAAATTTCAAACAGGGTAACATCCTCAGTGTTTGGCTTGAACTTGGTTGTGAATGTGGCTGTAGGAGAGATTTCCAGTCATGAAAGAGGAGGTCTGGTGTGTGCAGAGGTGTGTGACAGAGTGCACTAGTGACACAGAGCCATGGTGTCCTCCTCTTAATCACACTGATGGATATCCTGTCACATGGGTAGTTCCGGCTGGTCAAACGACTTCCATAAGCAGACTTTACTTCGCAAAGCAGCTGAAAACAGCAGAAAATGAGTGTCAACTTAGAGGATCTGAAATGGCAAATAAAAGAACTGCGTGATGTATTTTTACACTAATTTATCAAGGAGTTATTTTCAAGTTTAGAAACGTTATTTCAGAAAAAACTAAAACTGTCCAACGTGAGTGCTAAATCTGTTCCCAAAGGACTCAGAGAGCGGAAGTTATGAGTTTTTTAGAGTACCTAATTAATTGTGTTTCAAATGATGTTTTATGAGCCGACAGGTTTTTGAGGACGGGGGTGGAGGGATCAAGGCTCTGGTAGAGGTATATGAATTGCTGATGCTTAACAGAGTAAAACTTTGATGTCTGATTCCCTCTACTTTATCTTCAACCCCCCCACTCTGTCAAAAACAGACACCAGCAATGATATTTGTGAATCCTTTGAAATGACCAGGATTTCTGAAAACATTACAAATAAATATGGTGTTATCTTCATCTGTGTCACAATCATATCAAACAAAATCTGACAAGACAAATATCACACCAGCAGTTACTCCTTTCTCATCTTTACTGAACTCACTTAGTAATCCCTCACAGCCTCCCTTAGCAGCAGCACCTCCATCAGTTGTTTGCTGCAGCAGCTTATGAGAACTGCACAGCAATGAGTAGGAATTCTGGACAATTCCTCCTGACAAAACTGTTTCAGTTAATCAATATTACAGTTTTAACAGAACAATAAACTCATTTGAAACGACTTGGCCATTTCAGAAACAGGAATTTTCTTTTGTTTTATTAATTATTTTGCTGATTTACCAGTGTGTGTTTATAAGATGCTTTTAAATTATTTTTTTCCCTCTGCATCAAGACTCTTGGGAAGAAAAGCAACGCAACACATGCGGTGCCTCCCATGTGTGCACCGAACACTTTAAAGGACACCACTTTTGGTCATTAATTTTCTTATAATAAACACTTTAACAAAGAGTATGTGTTTATCTGATTTAATTATATTTATTCCACCTAATTTCGGATTATGTGAAATAATTAGATGCCCGTTAACCTCTTAGTGTGGTCTTTGAAGGAAACTCACTCCTACAGAGATTAGGTAATGCTGCAGTCACTGAAAGTTTGTCTTAGTTTGGATAGATGAACACTAAGGTTTACAGAATTCTTTTTTTTGCATTTGTCTACAACTTAAATCAAGATAGTGTAGTGTCTGATGTTTACCACCTGTGCAAAGTTGCCTTGGGAAAATGAAAAGAAGTCTCTTAATTGCCATCTGTGTAAGGGAGTTATGGGTATAAATCAGGACATTTTGAGAATAACATACTCCCCAGTAAGTTTGTCCAAGGATAGGCTCAAAATTACGTGTCCACCATGTCCGGGCTTTGTGCTTTGTGACGGGAACGTGCAACATCTTCAAGGTCACTAAGAACAGGCAGATTCTACTTAACGAAGACCGCATCCTCAGTAAGTCAGAGAGTTTGGGGAATCCGGGCTTGACATATCTCTCCAGACTTGATGCCTCATTCTGCAATTCTGATACGGACCTGGTTGACAATAAAGGTTTCGGTGTTCGACCAAGTCTGTGTCAGCAGAGTTCTTCCTGCATCATCTGCACACAGGCTGTTTGAAGGCGACCATCCCCAATACACCACAAACTTGGCGTCACGAACTGAGAAGTTTTTGCTTTGCATTTCAGCGTTTGCCTGGGTCCATGGTCTCTGAGGCCGGCTAAACAAAACGGTGAGTTTTTCCACCTTCTCATGAGAGCAGGAGCCGTACTGGAGGGTTTTGGTGTTTTCTGTTTTGCAACTGAGCATGCTAAAAGGACCTGTTCGGACGGTTGCCTGCCGTGTGATAGAGTCCTAGCTGAAGATTTTGAATGTGGACAGACGCTAATGTGAGTTAAAGACACAGAGACATGGATCCTATGGGAAGTGTCATAGTGCTGCGTTGTAAAGAAAAAGGCGCTAATCTGTTACATGTGAAGCAGATTTCAAATTCACCGAAATGGGATCTAAGGGGTTCTGTATTCGGCCAATGGAGCTGTAGCAGCTTCGGTAAAAGAGTATAAGTTGAAGAGTTTGTGGATAAAGGGGTGCACACACATCGTGAGTTGTAGGAAAATAGGCAGGGAGCAATGCCGGCTGGGGTATATGTTTTGTATGTTGTCTAACTATTTGATTTTAATGTGTTGTGTAAGTGTCCTGTTGAAATGTTACACGTTTGGGCTGCTTGACACGCTTCACTGTTGTTGTTAACTGTGTGGTCTAAGTGTCCTGAAATGTTATATGTTTTGTGACATGCTTAATGCTTGTTTGTCGATAGCTACCCTAAGTCATATATATATATAAAAGGAAGTCTGGACGTACTTTAATAAAGTCTGTTTAATGATAATAGATAAACTAACACATAGTGATACATGAATAGATGAATATATACAGGTGCCTGCACATTTCGCATGAACTGCCTCTCCCCGCTGCTCGCGACTTCACCCACCTGTGGGCATGTCTTGACTCCCGGGGCACTTGGCCAGGGGCACTGGGGCAGGCGCTGGCCCACTGTGTGACTGTCTGGGGTGCTTGGCCCTCTCGGGTATTGGGTGGGGCCTCTGCTGGGGGGTTTGGGGGCGCTTGGGCTCCTGGGGCCCGGGTCCGGGTCCGGGGCACGGCCCATGTCTGGGCGGCTGGGGCCTGGTGGGATCGGTGGGGCCTCTGCCCTATGCTTATGGGGGCTCTGTCCGGGGGGCTTCCTCTGCAGTCTTCTGGGTGGATGCGTGGTTGCCCCTGCGGTGGGCTTCCTGGGTTCTGTGCTCCGTGGGGGCTGCTGGTGGCCTGGGTCTTGTGGCCCTCTCTGCCTGCTTCTGATTGCTGGGGGGGCTGTGGATTGTGGCCCTGTACACTTGTACACTCATAATTAAGCAGGGTTATCATGTAGGTCCTGTGCCATGGGTGTTGCATGTTCACGCGCACACACACACACACACGTACCTACACACAGACGCTCGCACACATACATTCACACACACGTACCTACACACAGACGCTCGCACACATACATTCACACACACGTACCTACACACAGACGCTTGCACACATACATTCACACACAAACACACATTCTTGAGCTTGCTGCAAGATTAAACCTTTGCGTTAACTGACTCCAGCAACTCTGATTCTCATTGAGAGAATTTTCTTAACAATTGGGTCCTCAAACCGGATCTCGACATTTTTTCCACCGTCCAGGGTCGGAGCTGAAACCGTGCACGGGGAGTCCAAGACTCCTAATGAAAGACCCCCTGCTGAATTTCAGTAATCAGGGGCCAGTGTCCACCGAAGGGGGGAAAAAGGGACAAGATCATATTTTTGAATCAATGGCCAGAAGCCCTGCTACCTTGGCAGTGCAGGCATCAACAATTAGTGTTATTTCACCCATTAACAATTAAGGTACCTCATGCAGTGGCTGGGATATGGTTACTAAACAAAATATCTTTACTGTTTCCTTCCAGACATCTCTCCTGCATAACTGTTCTTCTTTCACAGCCACACCTCGTTGTCGAGAGATGTGCTACACTTAATCCATCCACACTGCTACCTACCCAACAGATGGAGATCCTCATGATTGCATGTCAGAAATAATCAGTGTTTTACCAAGGCAAGACTTAACTGATATACCTTATGAAAATGCAAAAATAACTATATTTGTTCGACAGGTCAAGCAAAAAACCCTGATGGCACAAATGCTACAGGATTTGCAGTAGTAACAGAAAATAAGAGCTTAGGGATACCATGTCACAGTTTGCAATGGATTGTGAATCTATTATGTTATGGATAAGTGAATAAACACAGTGTGAGTAAATTCTTTAATCTGATGATTTTAGAGGTGCGGGTATTGAAGGTGGTTTAAAGAATAATCACATGTAATGTTTGCGCATGAGAACATATGCTGTTGCTACAGTCTTTTCACATTACTCTCTGGATGAACAAAAAGTAACATATTTCCCAAAATAATTCTTACAGATTTTACACAAAGGGGCTCTTTGTTTTGTTGTTGTTTCATTTGTATGATTTATTGTAGACTTACTGTATCCAGACTGAGATATGATGAAGCTCTGCTCCTCTATATTGTGTATGCTGGCCAAATCTCCTCCCTCTTTGTGGCATGCAGCCAAGGCATCCTCCCACATCTTTTTATTTATCTCAAGGTAGTAACAGCTACCTGCATAAGGAACCCAGTGACTGGGGCAGAAGCTGGGCGCTTTGACTGTGGAAACACACAGATGGAGCGAAGAAACATAATCAACTGCGGTTTGGACAGTAAGGACTTACTTCAATAGTAAACCACATTCTGAGTGTGTTGGATGGGGATTTTACTCTGTGGTGGGGGTAGACTGGTAGAGTTTCCTCTTCGACAAATGTAGCCAAGTTTCTTGGAGCAGGCGCTGCTCTCCCACTTTGAGGCTTTTGCAGCATTTAGAGTTGCACAGGTGAGCCCGGGCTCTGAGGAAGGATGACCTGTTGGAAACATTGGTTCATTAATGATAAATGAGAGAATTAATTTAAGTTGCTCCAGTCATCAAAAACATATTGTACAGTAGAATTTCTACACTAACCAGGGGCCCAGTTTAAGTATCTGAATGGGTTTCCGTTGCTCCACTGCCATCCGCTCTGAAAATCCAAGCTGTTCAGTCCAATCCAAAGAGATGTTCCCAAGTGATTTGTCAACCCTTTGTCAACACATGCATATGACAGCAATTCATTTTCAACAATATGTCAACATAGGTAGCTGACACAATGTTGATGTTGTACCTGCAATGTACGACTGTTCATGTAGTTCTACGATGCTGAGGAGATCAGCTCCCTGCTGCTGGCAGCTCTTCCTAGCCTGATGCCAGGTCAGCACTGCCTGTGCATTCCTCTGATACTGAACCCCTGTGACTGGGTCAGTGTCCCACCCAGTGGAGGCTAGATCATATTAAATACACATATAGTTAAAACCCAAAATAAAATAAATGGTTTACACTAGCACCTTAAAGTAATGTTGACCTGTTGACAAATAAGGACAATAAGGAGGTCGATAAAGTGTCCAGCTTGATAAACATCTACATTCTTATCATGGAAAGAGCTTTTTCATGAGGGGCTATGGTAAAGTGAGATCCCTTTATTTTCCTGTTCCCTTCCTGCTCCAATGTCAGGGGAGAAGACAAGAGGAAAACAAGGACAGTGCTGTGTTGACAACATGAGAGGAAGTGGTGATGTTGTTCTGCTGGGGAGAACAGGGGAGAGGGGTCAGAAAGCAGACCTGTAAGCACCAACCTCCTGGTAAAATGATGACAATATCATTATGCATGGTCTGGACTTCTTTCGTCAATCAGTTTGGAAAAAAAAAAACTTTTTTACTTTGTCATAATCTCTGTCCGTAGCACACCACAGCTGTCCATCTGTGCGACCTTCCTTTGTGCAATCAGCATACCACTTTTCATGGAACTTAAATGGGAACTGACAGGGGGCTCCAAAAGCATTACCCCCTATAGTGAAAGTCTCTGAGAAGACACAGATCACAGATTTAAAGATGATAAGAAGCTGTATGGACATGTTGTTACCACATTAGGAGCATTAATTTCCTTATGCTATGACCGTTTCCACTCTTCAAGGATGGATTTCCTCATGACTCTGGGAGTTGGTTGTAGGTTTTTACTCCCACACCAAAAGTTTTCCACACCAAACTTAAAAAGCTTTTTTCTTAATGCACTGTTGTTTTAAATACCAAATACCATAGCAAAACTGAGCTTTTTTTAAAACTCAAGTGGGCTGGATGAAGAGCCTTAAAGCAAAAGTACACAAAAGTATGCATTAGGTCTAGTTTATGATGCATGACATTATGCTGTTGCTTGATTTACCTTTAGATTGCTCTAACTAATTAAAATGGTTGTGAACCCATTCTGAATGTATTCAAGTCTAACTTTGATGGTAGAACTCTGTGAACCCAACAATTTCTGATGTCTGCTATGCATGGCCAGTTATGCCCCTCTGGACAGTGTTTGGAGCTGCACACAATTGTTTGTCGATTGTGGACAAAGAATTCCTACCTTGAAACCCTTTTGAACAAAGATCATTCTGAGTGCCAAATAGTCTCCAGCGACTCCACACCCCTGAGCCTTTGTAGATCATAACACTCCTCTCCTGTCGGTTGCCCCAGTTTAGGTGCAGGTCCTGGTCTTTTAGGCCAAAAAGGGTCTCGTTCTTGCACTGCCAGTGCTGAAGAATATTGTTTTCATCACATTCAAAGAGAACCACCTTCACCCAATCCTTTATCTCTGTGGCAGCCAGGCACAGCTTGAGGGACAGACTGAGGAGGCGGGACTCAGAAGCCCAGCGAAACTGCTGCTCCTTGGCATGTGGATTACATGGAGCCAGAGTCACTGAAGTGGCTTTCTCCACTTTAATGCACTTGCTGTGGTCCTGGTTGAAGATCAGGAAGGTTCCACTGTCTGGAGAGGAACAGACGCAAGTTATCAAATTATTCCATCACAGTCAAACTTACTGAAACAAATGGGTTTGGAGTACTTATCTATATCAGCGGTGATGCAGAGAACTTGCAGGAGACAGAGAACCACAGCAAATTTCAAACAGGGTAACATCCTCAGTGTTTGGCTTGAACTTGGTTGTGAATGTGGCTGTAGGAGAGATTTCCAGTCATGAAAGAGGAGGCCTGGTGTAAGCAAAAGAGCTGTTTCTTCTGCTGCTCTTTTCTGTAATGCAAATGTTTTGCAAAAAAATGACAGGAAACTTTTTTTTTATCTCTGGAATGAATGAGAAGAATTTCAGTTAAAAAAAAAAAAAGAAGTGTCAATGGAGGTAAAAAACAAGCACACACTGTTGGTCAAATCCGTCCACATCGCAAATCAGGAGTTAAGCTCAAACAAATACTTTAGGAGTTTCTTTATTTATCATATTAAAATAAATGTATCAGTGATACAAACTCACCCTTTTTTCCTCTTGTGAGTATTAACTTAGCAAAGAAAAACTCTAATTGAAACAACATGAATTTATTCTTTTACATGTTTGCCACACCTTATGATGGTAGAAAATCTGCTATTAACTCTCAAGTGACATTACAGGGACATTCCCAAAGTGCCATGCTTGGTGAAGGTCAAGGGTTCTGAGGGGTTAAAAAAGTATGTTTGCACAGAAAGGTAATAAAACATAACACAACACGTCATTTGACACATAACTTCAATTGCCTAAGAGCTCCCTTTTGGCCTGTGTAAAGTACCATCATGTTTTTTATTCTTCAGTTGGTGTTGGTGTCTCACAGATGCAAATTCATACTTGGTTTGGTTGCACCAGCTATCTTAAAATCCACCGCTAAGTTTGAATGTAAAGTTCCTCATAAACTACTTTTAAAATAATGACTTATTAAGCCAGGGTACACCATTAAAACTCAAAACAGAAATATTGAATTATGGAAACAGGTAGTTGCAAAAATGACAACTATCAAAGCCCAAATTGCGTTTTCATGAGATGATTCAACATTTTCTGATTTAAAATGATTTATTTAGTTGCTTATAAAGTTGCCTTTTAGTGGGCATCATGTCAGGTTTGTAGACTATATTCCACATTTCGTCTCTGACTATAATAAAACTCAATTAAATAAGTAGTTTGCGCTCATACCATTTTAACTTTTTCTCATTGCTAAGTTCAAACTTATGGAGAGCTGGTGCAACCACCTTCTGAATGCCATCAGGCTGCATTTCTTGTTTATGTCTCCCAACACCCTTTTCAGTGTTGCACTGTTTGTCCTTGCTGTCTTGGTCTCAAAAGAACATCCTCTCTGTATTGAAGACCCTCAGCTTAGTCATGAAGTTAAAATAAACGAAGGCCAGACACACCAGCAGGTTCTTCATCAGATAGAGGACGGGCGTGACAAAGCCGAAGAAGGCAATGAGGCCGATGCGCACAAAGAAGAAGGGTAAGTCCTGCAGGGCCACTCCCAGCGAGGAGAGCAAGGGGCTGTGGGGCATGACCACCACACGCAAGCATGACAGGTAACTGAAGATGTAGATGGGGAACACCCAGCCTGAGTAGTAGACCAAAGGGTGTCCTGCCACTCTCACCATCTCCACTGTATCCATCCAGAACATGAAGCTGTCCACAAACACATCTGCTCGGGCATCGCTGGCACACAGGAACCTCAGAGGGCCCGTGTAGGCGTATGGAGATATACGGTATGCCGAGGTGCTTGCTGATCGAGAGCTCAGTCCAGAGATACTGAATGGCCTGCCAGGGGTCCCTGGTATCCCCGGCACTGTCCCATTGGTCTCTGGTCGAGCTGCTGCTCCGTTCTGGCTCCTATCATTGAGTTGGCTTGCTCCCGGTTGATTGGGTGTAGGCACACTTTGCCCGGGCACAGCTGGCCCTGGCACAGCTGGAGTGATGGGAGTTACTGGTGTCACCTGCTCCACATGTGTGAGGACAGTGGAAGGGATTTCAGCATCTCTTTCCATGTTGTTAGCTGCACGGAACAAAGGAAAAACAAACACAGACAGTCATCGACACCCTATATTCAACTGAAAATCCAGCAATGAAAATGTATCAGATAAGGTTAGGAGAGGGGCACTGAAAGACTGAAAAAGCTCGAAAATAAATCACTTCATTAAACGTCTCACAACTAATGACATTAACTGGCAAGAAGCCAGTAAAAAGACAATAATAACACTGGTGTAATACCATTAGTGCTATGATAAGATATACAGGTTTTGGGAACACTACGTGCTATCCAGGGAAGATGTTGCTTATTCAAGTAAGACAACACTAAACCACATAGGGGAAGAGTCAAGGTCCGGTCTGCCCTCAGTCCAGACTTGTTCCCAAGTAACAAAATTTAGGGCATTAAGAAGCAAAAAATACAATATGTGAGGTCCAGCAGATAAAATCCTGTATCAGTTAAGAATGGGAAAATATTTCAAACACTTTTTTTTAATAAGGAGGTAATGTAATGTTTTTAAACTTATCACAGTATTCTTTGGAAAAAAAACACAGAAACCACATAATACTGTTTTCAAAACTGGTTGCTTGTAGTTTCTCTCTTTGGAAAATTGAGCATTATTAACAAATGCCCATCTCCTTTCCTCAGACCAGCTGATATTTCTCAGCCACAGAAACAGAGCCAAAGAATAAGAAGCTCAAACAAGATGGCTGAATTGTTCTGGATAAATGATGTAAAGACCTATTCCTGGTTTGTTGTCTCAGAGCCCCTGCAGTGTAAAACCAGATTTGTATTTCTATAGAAGTACGGGAAAGTTCAGGAACTACAGAACTCAGTGACTGATGTGTAATGTGTTCTGAGCTGCGCTCACCCTGGCCAGTCAGTCTGCAGTGGCGTATCCTCTCCACAACATCGATACAGATGAGCGAAAAGAGGACCAGTGACACTGGGAGCTCTGTGAACGTATCGTGCTTTATGTTGTTATTTATCTGCACCTGCACAAATAACGATACACTAATTAAAAAGAAATACATTTGACCTGAACCCATCACTCAGTAATGAACTTTGTGAGCTACAATGTATCACTTGCAGCTCAGTTTTTTGCCTGAGTCAGGACTTCACACCAACAGGTCACAGAACAAAGCAGACAAACTGGTCATCTTGGCAGAATTTATGGCTCTTCCAGAAAAGACACCCGATAAGTAGGGGCCAACAGGTCAGCTTGGTCTTTGGAGAGCGCTATGTAAAACAGCAAATAGGACCTGGGCTGCAGCCAGAGAGGAAGTGAAAATGCGCTTCATGGACAGATGGTTAGACAGCATGGACAGGAAGAGAAACCAAGCTGCTTATCAGTAGCTCCTTGTCAATTAGGCTGGATATTCCTCTCCTGAGATCCAAAGGACTTCTCTCAAATAATCACTTAGAGAGGCCTTCCAGAGATGGCACTAAATGCTCCAAAATTTTACTTTGTTGCAAATCTTATTTTGTTATGTCTTTGGACTATGTGAATGTATTTATAAAAAAAACATATTAGAAGGATGAACAATAACTGATTTACTCATATTACAAATATAGCAACATACAGATAAACAGATGTAACAAATTAAGCACATGAAAAACGATCCACTGCAGGTTGTACCTCAGAGCTGGCGATGAGAAAGGCAAAGCAGGGCAATGTGGACAGGATCACGTATACGAGGGCCACAGGCCTCCTGATACAAGGGAAAAAAAGAGGGGAAAGACTAAAAGTATAAGAGAGGAAGACTGACAGTTGCAACACTTGCAATCTCATGATATTCACCAACCAAATGCTGTCCAAACAATGGAGGTTTTCAGTGAAGTTTAATAACTCTAACAATCCACAAATCTGTGCAATGACACACAAGCATCTCCACGGAAAAACATGCATTTTTGTAGGTTTGGTTTGTAAAGTCATATCCACAAAGAGTGATTTACAAATATGTATTATCTGCTCTGTAAATACATATTTTGATTACACATAAGAATGAAGTTTAATCAAATGTAAATACTTTGAAAACTGAAATGCGCATAAAGGGAAGTTTAAGTGCAATGATTTTCACTTTTACATCGTTTACTGTCAGTGGGAGGTGGGACTTTTCTGACTTCACACGTCACAAATACCCAAATAATATTATATATATTATTTATAAATATGTAGTTACTCTCTACACCAGCAGGTGGCGATACACGGCTAATCAAAGACAGGGAAATCTAAACACTCTGCTCGCAAGGGAAGGCGACAATGGGCTCGGTGGAATAGTCTAATAGTCTATTTTGCCTTGGCACCTTCCTAACTGAGTGAAATGACCTGGAAATATCTGAGTAGCAGATACGAGCTGTTTGAATTCTGAAAATTCTAAGGAAAGGCGAATCAATGCTTCTTTTATCTGCTTTAGCAGAGGATACACCGAACTATCCTTAATGAGAGAAAAGAGAAAATTTCTTCTCATAATTCTTTTTATAGCAACGCTCGATTATAAGAAAAATAAAAAATAAAAAAAACAGATGGCAGAAAGAGTAACATACCCAGAAAATGTTCTCTGACTTTATTTGAATAGTTTAAATCACCCTGTTTAACAGGACTGCTAAACGCATGTGATGCTGCAGACTCTGCTTGCACTTCTGTCCCACTACAGTCAGTTAACTGGCCTTTCCAAGCCGTCGCCCTTCACCTGCCCCTCTTCTTTTGTTCCAGGTTCAGATGCATCCTGCCTTGAGTTAGATCTGTTTATAAAATGGAAATCTAGATCACTTTGTTCTTAGATATCCTCGGGTGAGCAAAAATTTATGGTAGAATTTTCAGTGAAGTAGGTCATGTGTGTATTTTGTTCTGACAAATTATGTGGTTTCTAACAACTTTTATAGGGAAGTAAGTTATTTCTTACACTTTATTCCTTTTTTTCTTAGAAACATATCTGTAGGGGAGTGCAAATGCAAAAGAGGGTAGGACGAGGATGTTCTATTCCAGCATACATGTAATACACAAAAGGGATTTGTGGGACAAAGTGCCTGATGGCTTGGAGAACCTTGCATTGCAACATACAGTAAAATCTGATTTTAAATCAAATAACATTTGATACTGAGACTGAATGTCTACGCAAAGCACAAATATGCTTTCTGAGAGCCAAATTTTAGGGTTTCAACCGTCACTGGAGACGTCATTAGTATTGCTTCTTCTAAATCTGCTATGAAGTCACAACATGCTGCTCACATCTGCATCTGAACGCCAGGTTTATGTTGGACTTTCATGTTAGCACCTGTGATTTGTCCAACAACACACATTCTTTCTGAAAAGGTTTTGAGAGTTGGCTGGGTTCTGCTGGTATACAGTAATTTTGAAGTCATTCTACAGTCTGAATTGGATTGAGATCTTGGCTTTGACTTGTACATTCCAACGCATTTCAACAACATTTCCCTTTAAATCACTTGAGTGGAGCTTTAGCAGTATGCTTCAGGTCAGTGTTCTGCTTAAAGGTGAAACTCTGTCCTTGTCTCAAGTCACTGGAAAACTGACACAGGGAATTTCCCTGTTAAACACCATCCATCATTCCCTCAGTTCTAACCAGTAGTTCTAACCAGTTCTAACCAGTTTCCCTGTCCCTGTCAATGATAAACATCCCGACTGCATGATGATGCCCCTATCACTGTGGGGATGGTGTTTCGGTGGTGAGAAGTTTTGGGTTTTCACCACTAATAGCATTTTTCTTGATGGTCAAAAAGTTCCATTTTAGTCTCATCAGACCAGAGCATCTTCTTCCATGCAGGAAGTCTCCCACTAGGGATGGGCAAAGATTTTCTGCTTTTCAAAATAGTAATTAAATTGTAAGAAATCAAATAGTTGTGCATGATTGTCTTGACATGGAATTGTTTTGCTATAATAGGCAGCTTATAGTAATGTTTTCCTACCATCACAAGATGGCGGTAATGCACAGAGGTGTTTTCCAATTGATATGGCAACAACAAAAGTGCTTCGCTACTGCCAGCCTCCAATACAGCCTATATGGCACAATGATTTTTGATGCTAATGGTTCTCCAACAAGAGAAATGTGCAAAGTTAAAGACAGCAGCTGTGAAACATATCTGTGCGGAGCACAAATGAAAATCAAGTCAAGAGAAACTCTTCCAGGTAAAGCTAGGATGCCATATGTTTTCCTCAACTAAGCACTGTCATTTGAGGTGAAAAGAGTGATAGACCATCATCTATCATCCTCACCATAATGAGGGTTTGTAGGGTCTCTGTGATTTCAAGCAGTAAAAATGAAATGCTCCATCTCCCACATGCCTATTGCCGAACTCTAAACGTGCTTTCTTATTTGTTTCTGTAAGCAATGGCTTTGTTTCTAGCCACCTTTTGTAAAGCAGATAAGTCTCTCTCCTCTGTGGAGCCTTCCAGCTCCTTCAGGGATACCATTGGTCTCTTTGTTGCCTCTCTGATTAATGACCTCCTTGACCAGCCTGTGAGTTGTGGTGGATATTCCTCTGTAAGCCATATCCTGTCCATGCTGAGATGATGGGTTCAGTGGTGCTCTGTGGGATATTTAAAGTTTGGAACATTTTCTAATAACCTAATCCTGATTTGTATTTCACCCCTGACCTGTTGAAAGGGTTCATTGAACTTAATGGTGTCACTTGCTTGGTGGTGCCCCTTAATTAGTGGTGTTACAGACTCTGGGGCCTTTCAGAACAGGTGTTCTGAGGTGATGTAGCACTTAGACTGCACACAGGTGGACTTTAGTTAACCAATTATGAGACAAAAGTAACTGGTAGCACCAGATCTTATTCAGGAGTTTCGTAGCAAAGGGGCTATATACATATGCACACACCACTTTTTATACTCTTTTTTTTTTTACCTCACCAATTTAGATTATTTTGTGTAGGTGTTTACATAAAACATACATGAATAACAATAAAAACATTAAATTACAGGTTGTAATGTAAAAAAATGGGAAAAACAGCAAGAAGGGGTGGAAGCTTTGACAAGCCACTGTATGTATGTTTTGGAAAAGCTCTACAACATGCTTTTCTGGTAGCTTGCATTAATAACAACAAAACCTGTACAATGGAGTGTGACAGCAGTTTTTGTAAGAGTGTCACATTTGAAACATGAATATGATTTGTGATGTCTTTAGGCTATTCAAACACCCAATGGTTTTGTCAGCAATGCTTCATGTACCTTTTCACAGCCTGTTTTTTTCTGGCCCTGCTTCAAGGAGGCAGATTTCTGGCTTGCTTTCGGTTACGTTAAAGCAGGATTGCAAAGATGCTCTGCAGCAGCGTGTGCATTTTGATAGATTTCAACTATTTGAATTAAGTCAGAGATGTTTGACTAACATGCATTTTCTGGGTATGCGAAGGGGCTGCAAAACTTCCATATTCAAAACAGGAAACCTATTTCTGTACATATCCAGCTGTCAGAATCATCTACACGAAAGTTTGGTGACACAGCTGTTTCTGTCATCCTCTGTTCTAACAACATAATACTATGATAAAGGGCTGTCATTTCTTGCTTTAGCGGGAAATCACCTCAACTATGTTGCAGTTTTTTTGTTTTTGCAGCTGCTCCACAATTAGCAATTTACACCAAACTTATGCAAATGCCATGGTTTGTCTCTTGTAGGCAACAATTAACAAGTAGCACTCAGCACCAAACCAATCTGACTAAAATAAGTCTAGTGTAGATAATGGATGTTTTTCTTGTCTTAAAATTTTTCCAACTTAACAGCAAGAAACTCTTGATATGATCAAATAAATTTGATGTCACAGACAGCTGCCTCCTTACCATCAATGCTACAAACAGTTACTGAATGAAGTTTACGCTTTATGCTAACACATGTTAGCTGGCTGGCTGGGACGGCTTATTATCATTACTATTATCATACATTCACTTTTGCACCTTCTCCAAGAAAGGTTCATGTGGCATTGGACACTGTTTTACTGTCTTAATGGAAACTGCAGAGATACAGCAGAATCCACTTCTCCAGGTAGGGGTACTGGGCCCTGGAGAGCCCGCCCTTGTCCTCTACAACCTTGTCCAGTAACCTTGCCTGGTTACTTCTTTCTTGTGCTCTTCTTTATAAGTCTGCACATTGCCACCTGCCGGTGTAGGAAGTTACTACACTTCATATTTGTGTAATTTTTTTTCTGCAGACCTGCTCTATTTTAGTTGGACAACATTAAGCAGGAGAGAAGTCACAAAAGTCCCTCCTCTCAAAATGACAGGAAACGAATCACAAATGTGTGAAATCTGTTTCGCGTGTACAAAGCAGTCTGTAAATGCATAATTTTCACTTCACATGCATTTCACTGGCGACGGTACCTATAGTTTTTATGCTAAATGTACATATTTACAAAGTAAGTTATGCATATTTTTAATCACAGTTTTTTTGTGGATATGATTTTACACAACATAAATTGAAAAAATACATGTCTGCGCATGGAGGTAATCACAGACTTTTCTACATATTGGTTTGATTATTCTGGTTTGACAGATTAGTTTTGGTACCAGATTGTCAAAAATCCTCAAACAGGATGTCATGTGATCCACAAAGAGTAGAGGTGCACAAATGTGCAAAACCTGCCTCACACGTACACGTTAATCCAAAATGTTTACAGGTGCGCTTATGCATGTTTGCAAATTCTTCCGCATTTTTGTGCATAAGATTTTACACAACATAAATAAAAAGAAATACAATTTTGTGGAGAGTGAAATGTGGATGGTCTTGCGTGGGTTACTACTTTGAAAGTCCATTAAAAACTTAGACCAAACCAGCCACAGGCCTGGTCAGACTCACAACAGCTGGTCAGTTCTCTGTCAGTGCTTCACTGAGACAAGTTGATAGCCACACATAGCAAAAACCTCCATTTGTGGCTCCACAGAAACTCACCACTTCTTCCTCCCAATGAGAAACTTCTTCTTCATGAAGACCATGTACTTCAAGGGAACCCAAACCAGCAGGGCCGTAGAGGTGACATAGGCGATGGAGGAGGCCACGATCAGCCAGTAAGCTGTGCTGCCGTCGCCGGGGGGCTGTGCCGTCGTTTTGACCTTTGCTACGATGACGGCGAACCTCTGCATGACGATAAAGAGTGGCACACACAGGCCTGCAAACTGCAGCACCTCGCAGAGGGCGAATTTCAGCGTCCTCCCCGAGCCCATCCTGTGGCAGGTCACAAAAAGAGAAAGAAGGGAGGGAGACGGGGTCTGTTGTCGCAGTGAGGCGACCCCTGTCCCTCTGAGGGCTGGTCAGGCCTCGGACTGCTGCATTGTCTGCCTCCACTAGCATTTTCCACACACCACAGCTCTGGCTCTTTGCTCACCCAACTGCTTACACTGCACTAGGCATTGTGTACCTCGGTGTGACGGTGATGTGACTAGCCTTTTACTTTCTTTTTGTACAGAATACAAACAAAGTTCATCCAACTCTTCTCCCTCAAGAACTGAAAAAAATTTAGAACCAAAAACACTATCCCAGTCTGTACTTTTGAGGCAAAAATCCCATCTCATACCAGCAAACTCTGGTTCAGGGTGACACATGTTCCAGCTGAGAGACACAAGCAGAGTTAACAACTTCACCAGTAAAATCAAAATCTAAGAACTTCTTAATCTGAGAAAAACATGATCCCACTGAAAATTCACTTGCTCCTCTCTTATTTATATGCTGCCATCTAGTGGCTAAATGTGATCGTTGTAAAACATCAGAAGCTGCATGCTGATGTACCAAGCATCTTTCTCACTTTCTCTGATAATGCTGTCTTGAGTCTTTTTGTTGCATATGCCACATCTTTCCAAACATTATTTATTTGGGTGAAAGTGCATTAAAAAAAATTGCACGAACATTGGAGTAATTTGTTGTTACGTTTGCTTAACTGTTTGTTAACACATTTTAAAGATATAAACCAACTTTATAAAGTAGTCAGTGGCAATGTAATTAACTTATATATACTTAATAATTAACTTAAGGTATAATTACACAGGTTGTCTAATGTAAACTTTGATAAAGACACTTGCTAATCATAAACATGGATACTAATCGTACAAAAACACAGGGATGTAACACTTTCAGTTCCATGTTGAAAAAACCTCTCAGACTGAAAGATAAAGCAGCTAAAATACTGGTCTTAGCTGAGAGCACTTTGGTATGCCACTGTGGATTAGTGTTGCATCAGTGCAGTCTTTTCTGCTTGTGGTCAGATATAAGTACAGTACCAGTATATCGACTGTTATTTAGCAAACAGTTCCTCACTGTACTTCCAGTCTGCTGTGCCCTTTTGGTTTGTGATGTTGCTGATGTCTGTTTTGCAGCTGAACAAGGTGAACAGGTCGATTGTCATAGATCTGTTCAGGGTCAATCTGCATCTGTTCCCGAAGCCTTATAATATAATTGAATGACCGACATTCACTTCCATATTAATGATTTTTTTCTGCATGGGCCGGCCTCATGATGACTAACTGGTCTGGTCCTCGGTAGATTAATCAGATGTGGCAATGCGCAGATTACATTTTGTTCTCTTTTTATATTTCTGAGCCTCAATGATTACCAGTGGTCTAAGGGTTCGTTCACTCACTTGAGGGTGAGCAGGGCTCAATATGACTGTTTTTTTGTTGCAGGTCACTGAGGTGTATTGGGAGAAATTACATTTGCATTATGTCAGATTCTGCCCTCAGGGAACAATGTGCACATAGGATAACATCAGCCAATGTCAGATATCTAGTTTGTTGCATTGACTGTGGAAAATAACTTTCAGACAGTTCGATGAAGGGCTGAAATAGAGTTATTTATTCTTTTTTATCATGCATATCTCTTTGTTTGCCTGGAATCAAAGTGGGAGAAAAATAACAATGATGATCAGGATTAGCCTCTGGCCAGATCATTATCTTTAACATCTGTATTAGCATCGGCCCAGAATGTCACATTTTCTTAAAAAGAAGTTGGGACGCTTTGTAAAATGTAAATAAAAACAGAATACAGTCATTTGCAAATCTCACAAACCAAAATGTATTCACATTAGAAAATAGAAAACATATCAAATGTGGAAAATAGGTTATTTCACTGATAATATTAACTCATGTTAAGTAACACATGGGGACAGGTCCATGTTCCCCTCTGTGTAGCATCACCTCTTCTTTTAACAGCAGTCTGTAAACATCTGGGAACTGAGGAGACCAGTTCCTGGATATTTGGGAAAGGAATGTTGTTCCATCTTGTCTGATATAGGATTCTAGCTGAAGGACAGTCATGGGTCTTCTTTGTTGTATTGTGTGTGTTTCATGATCCACCAAATGTCTTCAGTTGGTGAAAGGTCTGGACAGCAGGCAGGTCAGTCCAGCACCTCGACCCTATAGATGCAGTTTGAGGTTTCGCATTGTCTTTCCTGAAAAATAAGTCATCTGCATAGACGTGTATGTTCTTCTTAAACCTATATATACTTTTTGGCATCGTCTGTGCCTTTCCAGATGTGCAGGTTGCCTGTTCCATCGGCACAAATGCACCCCCATACCATCAGATATGCAGGCTTTGAACTGGGTGCTGATAACAAGTTAGATGGTCCCTTTCCTCTTTAGTTCAATGGAAGTTGTGTCCATTATGAAATTAAAAATGTTGATAAGTTTTTCACTTAGACTCAATCCATTTTAAATGATCTTTGCTCCAGAAAAGACAGCAGCGTTTTTGCATCATGTTAATTTAGTCTAGCTATTTGTTGCCTGTGTCCAAACTTTTTGAGATGTGCTGCTACCTTCAAATTCAAGATGATATTTTTTTTCATTAAACACTAAAATGTCTCCTTGTCAACACATTTGACATAAGGTATATTAGATCCTCAAAATGATTCTTTATTCTTATCCTCCAAATTTAACTGGAAGTAGCTGGATTACCATGGGAAATGATATCATACTAGATGGGAAAATTTAGCAGCCGTGGGTTTCTTCAAGAGGGTCAATAAGCACATAAGACTTCTGGATTAGACACATTCAGAGTTTTCACAAGCTGACTTTCCTGAGCAGTCCCTGGCCCACCGGCAGGCCACGCACTTGTCTCACTGGAGAGAAAGGATCCGTGGGCGGTTAGATAGATGGATGAATGACCCCGCTGCTCCCCTCCCTACCAGCCCCAGCTGTCAGCTCCCTTCCTGACTTCCCCACCCTGCCCCCGGTGCCATGGCGTCCAGCGAGGAGGACGGCACAGTTGAGGAGAAGGAAAACAACAACAAGAAGAGAACGAAAAGCGCCCTCGCTACCGCATGGCTCACTTTCTACAACATCGCCATGACCGCCGGGTACGTGCGTTTATTCCGCCCGTGTCGCCTATTAATAAGAAAAAGCGGAAAAGTTTGCCGCTCCCTAAAAAACTGTAAGCGTGTGTTGCTGTTTATAGGACTGCGTGTGTGTCCGTGTCAAGCCGAAAGTGCCTGTTCAGCTCGCCGGATTTAGCGGCTCGTCGGCGCTGGAACTGGGAGAAACTTTGGCAAGCAGGTTGACAGCGAAGAGCAGATTTAGTGAAAAGCGAGCAGGGCCTTGAGTGACTGTTAGAAAATGAATGAACGGCGGTTGGTTTGAAGTGACAGACTGGCGCTGAAGCCGTGTCCAAATAGGGCTGACTGCATGGTGTCAGCGTCAAGGTCCACACTGGGTCCGACAGTTGCAGTGATAAGTATAGCCGGAGTGCGCTGCTGACACTGGAGCCGCGACTGCGAACTGCTCGATGGGCAGATTTTTAATAACAACACAACATTTTTCACCCAGTGCGGCCCAAATAAAAGCTATCCAGTCCATCTTTTTTTTGTTGACTATGTGCTTAATTTAGTTAAACATTTTTTAAAGACGCATCTGTTAGATAGTTATGGAGCAAGTAGCCCCCTTCTTGAACTCCTTTGTGTCAGTTTTTTCGAAAGCTGTTGTTGGAATGCTGTCCAGAATGTACAAAACACAATGAACTGATTTATAAAATGATTTAAACTGCATTATTTGATTAAAAAATTAAAAAACGGTGGTAATTTTGTTTATGTAGGACATTTGACCATGTCATGTGTATTGAAGGACATTGAAAAATACACGGAAGGGAAATATTGGCAGAAACATGACCAAAAACAAAAAAAGTGTGGGTGAGATACCGAATATAATTTATTTAAAACATACACCCTGTGGCACCAAACATACAACACAGCAGTGTGAACCCCAAAAACACAATAGGGTGAGCATACAGTACCAGCAGAACGCACTATAACGACAAGCCTTTTTTATTGTTAGTTTTATTTATTTGACCTGAAAAAATAGAACTCTCAAGGTTTGAAATCTATTTTCTGAGTGCCCCGACCAAGCGAAGCACCAGTGCAATCAGCACTTATTACACAACAGTACACACATAATCTACCCACAATAAAATATGAACAGTATGTATTGTATGGCTGAAGTACAGAGACAAAAGCAATCATACGGATCAAAACTGAAGGATGTAAAGATATCAAGGGCAATTATAGTCAGCCACAAGACTGGCAGCCAGATGTTCCTGCCTCCAAATTATTAACAACTTCTTTGAAGCTGTTTCATAAAACCAGCTTCCTCAGATTCGGCTGGATTCCAAGCACAGGAAGTAGAATATTTATGCGTCTATTTTTCCCAGTTTTGTGCAGGCTTTAGCACTGAAATCAGAACCATAGAAGGAGAGGAAGAGTTGAAACTGGGAAATATTTGTGCGATGTTGAAAATATTGCGTTTGGTTTCAACTTCAAGATTGTGCTTCAGAACGGCTTTGAAAGGGATAACAACAGACAAGTGATTAGGTTTGTTTTCAGCAGGTCTGTCTTGTGTTTGGAATCGACTGGGATGACTGATTTGCATTATAAGGTCAAAAGATTCCAGAAAAATCTCTGTGCACAAGTGCAAGGCTGAAAACTAATATTGAATGGCTGAGCTCTTCAGGCCCTTAGTCAGCACTGCATTAAAGACGGACATAATTCTGTCCCAGAAATCACCACACAGGCTCAGGAACACTTCTGAAAACTACCTTCAGTGAACAAACTTGGTTCTCAAGTGCAAGTTAGATCTTGACCTTGTTAAGAAGGAAAACGTCAACAAGAACCAGAAGCAACACCAGTGGAAATCTGGCCTGTTGTCTGACTAATTCAAATTTTGAATGCATGTTGGAAATCATGAGTGATGTGTTCGCAGAACTAAAGAAGTGAGAAACCATCCTGCTTGTTTTCAGCGTACTGTTAAAAAGCTATTATCCAGGATGGAATGGGCTCGCACATCTCAAGGGTAACTTGAATGTCTGTGAAGGCATCATTAATGTTGAATAATGATGTTTACAGGTTTTTGAGAACCTATGCTTCCAACCAGTCAACTAATATTCAGGGAAGACCGTGCTTCTTTCAGCAAGACGATACCTAAACCGTAGTCTGTGCTACAGCAGAATGGGGCCCTGTGGTCGAGGTGTTAAACTGGTCTATCTGTAGTCTGGACCTGTCTGGAAAATATTTGGAGCATCAGGAAATGAAAAACATGACATGTAGGGTTTAAGTTATTAGAAAATCACTACATTCAGTTTTTATTGACATTATTTGATTGTTTTCAATCTTCACTGATTGTTTTTTTTTGTCCTGTTCATGTGTTTGGTTCAATTTGTACTGATCACATGCAAGTTAATAAGTTAGTGGTACAATTAAATGTTTTTGATTAGAAACGAGAAAACAGGTCAGCTCAGAAATAGGAGAAAACTACTGAGAAGTTTCATCACCAGTGAATTCTCATCCTACATCTTTTTTTCACCACTGGCTTACATTATGATGAAGTTTTGCACCGGCTATAGGTTCATTCAATTTCAATTCAGTTTCATTCATAAAACGCCAGAAGAAACATACAGTAGCTTATGTCAGGGCAATTTGCAAAAGAGGATAAAGGCCGCACTGTTTTCTACAAATTGAGCAGTGCTTGACGACAGCTGTGAGGAAACCTCAGACAGATGTAGGCTCAGGTAGAGCAGACTCCACCTCTGGTTCTGTCCATCTGCTGCCTACAGTGTAAATTTTAGTCTGACCAATACTGAATTTTTGCATGTGATCACGTGAGTTCTCTTAAAACCGGACCATCACCCCCTGATAATCTGACTGGGGAGGTCAAATTATTCTTGTGCGAATGCACTCAAAAAGACTCAAATGGACCTGGGTCCTCTACACATGCCCCAAAGCTCCCTCTTTTTGTAAAAACACCAAATCCTTATTGATATAGCTGAATTCGCAATAAAGCTGCTCCCGCTCACATATTTTTCTTTTTTTTTTTCTGTCAGACGGCTGAATCTGTTAGAAATTATTACTCAAAATGAGCCCGCTAAGACTGCAAGTTAAGTTGAAGTCACTCAAAACAATTCCAGACTGTTGCTCTGCTCTAATAAAAATCTGATTTCATAACCACAGCATCATCTGGCAAAATCTCCATCCAAGTAACTTAAAGACGACATCTGCTCGGCTAATGCAGCTATAAAGAGAAAGATAGAAGCTGCAGATTGTCTTGAATATTTTCTCATATGATAAAAAGTGTCCAACATACCTGCTGTGGCCATTGCTTAACTCAGCTTTGCATGTGACTGAGTGTGCGTCAAAGAATAATTGATTTCAGCTGTTGTTTGGTCTTACGGTTCAAAAACTAACAGCCCAGTTATGGATCGCTCTTCTTTAGGTTCTTTAGGCAGAATGTAAGTAGTGAAAGGCCTTTCTTTCTTTAATGTGACAGAATAAAGTCCTGCACATTGTGTGCATAAATCCAACTTTGTGCAAGTGTTTTGTTTTCTAATGTTGGTTGTATAGAGCAGAAGCTGTGATTTGAACTGAATTTATGAGCATTACATTCTAATAATTTTCAGGTTTTACACATGCTATGAATCATGTATATTGTCCAACCAAGAGCTGGTGATAAATCTGATTTTGTGGAAGCTGCTGCAGTTATTGCCCTTTTGGGTTTTTGTATCATTCTACTTCAGTGGGATGTAGTGCCTTCACTGCTCAGGCATTTATTGGATGGATTTCTCACCAAAACAGGGAATTACTGTTTAGTAGTTACTGAATAATAATGTATTTTTACTATATTCTGATGTGCTGTATATTAATTGTGTTTGATATAAAAGGACACATTTAGTGATTTGGATCATCCACATACTGTGAATGTTTGATAAGGTCGTTGGCCCTTAACAGCCCGTTGACTCTCTCAGCTACATAAATCGATGCCTGTACAATATTTTGCTTTTTTGGGATTGTTTTTCTTGTATTCTTTTGTCCAGGTGGCTGGTTTTGGCCATTGCAATGATGCGCTTCTACATCAAGAAAGGCACACACAAGGGTCTGTACAGAAGTATAGCAAGGACATTAAAGTTTTTCCAGACGTTTGCGTTAGTTGAGGTAAGACTTTTAATACAATAAGAGAAGAGAAAAAAGAGAAAGAGCCACTTAACTAACCGTGTTGTATATTTTGTCTTCCAGGTGGGACATTGTGCTATAGGTATGTGTTTATTTTGTCCTTTTTTTTGTTCAAATCTCAATACATTTGTCTCCAATCCAATGCCTGCATGGGAGCTGATTATTTCTTTCTTTTTTTTTTGTCCCTGGCTCTGCTGCAGGAATTGTGAGGACTTCTGTGATTGTAACTGGGGTTCAAGTGTGTTCACGGATTTTCATGGTTTGGTTTGTCGCAAACGGCATCAGACAGGTGAATATTACACCAAGTCTCGGCTGAAAAATGGCAAAATTTTAAGATTAAACTCTTTTTAAAGCTGAATCTATTAACATAGTAAAATATCTACTACTTCACATGTAGTCTCCAATAATATGACATGACCAGTGAGTACAGCATCTGTCAGCTTTGCAAACTTATAACTGTGTATATTTTGCTGAAGATCCAGAATGAAGAAAGCGTAATCCTGTTCCTGGTCGTGTGGACTGTGACAGAAATTACCAGATATTCCTACTACACATTCAAACTGCTCAACCACCTGCCGTACTTCATCAAATGGGCCAGGTGGTGATGGTGTTAGCCGTGGCTGTGATGAATCCTTATTACTGTCAGACATTGTGTGTGAGCATGTCGGCCTCATGTGGTGATTTTTCCCTGATTCCCTTGCTGGGCGGAGACTGACTTTTGCACCAGGAAGTGGTGCAGCAGTGTGTGTATTGATTAGCACCTCATTAGACGTTATCTGTGAGTGGATGAATAGTACTAACTGCTGGTAATGCTCTGACAACACTGATAGCGATGAAGAGATGAACTGCATGTCTGAATTATTGGTTTTAGCTTATTTTAAAATAGCTGTCTAACAGGAACTTTAGGAAATCCAAATCCTGTCAGGAGATAAAACATAAAATTGAAGCGTTTCCCAATGAAAGTGTCTCAGCTGAGGTGACATCATTCTGCCTTCTGCTGCACCTGTGACGTAACTGTCTGCCCTGGCAGGAGCTCATCTGAAATTAGAGCTATTTGGAGGAACGCCAGCTCTACACACTGATAGCTGTCCAACACACAAACTTGGCATCACAGAGAGGGCCATCTACCTCTCTACAGAACAGTGCACATCAACTCATTTACAAAGTGAGACATTTCTGTCTCAGTGTTTAAGCTAACAGAGGCCTAGCTGCAAAATGCTAATTTTTTTTCTTCTACTTCCATTCCATGTGATCCTCAGGGGTCCATCCAGCTCTGTGCCAGCCTTTCCTTTGTCTCTGCTCTTGATTCTTGCACACTAAGCGGGGTCTCTGCCCCGTCCCCCACCCTTCACGTCTTTCTTTAAGCATGGAGGAGACGCCAGGCCCCCAGAGAGGGCTCATGTTCAGCTGCTCCTGTTTTTAAGACCTTCTGTTTTGGTCATGGAATGTTCACCCAACATTTCTCTCACATCCGCCGAGACGCTCCACCACGCTTTGCTGTGGTCCCGGCTAAAAGCAGGATCCCTGCAGTCCTGAGTCATGGCATGCTATGCTGTATGACTGAGCACTCTTGTCAGAAAAGTTGGCACGCTATCTCACACATGCACTGTGTGCCTGGACTTTACAGTCAAAGTTTAAAAAGGAAATCCAGCTTTAACAGTAAGCTACTTCTTTCTGCTAAATAATGTTTAAATATCGACATACTGTAGGAACAAATTAAAAAGACAATCATGCATTCAAGGGTTACTGTGACTTTAAATAACCAAAGTGCATGTACTGATTGTGTAGTAACAGTCACTGAGGCCTAAATGACAGCACACCCTGATCCTGCACCTTACTCTACTACTACATTGTGCCAAATGAAATCCCCGGCTCACTGTTCCAAGCTTTAGTCACCACCCATCATCATTTCCGCAGCCTCCTCCAAAGCGGCTGGTTTGCTGCTGTAATTTTTATCGGTTCTGAAACAGCACATCCAAGTAGCTTAAAAGTATTGTTATTTATTTAAACATCAACAGTGAAACTTTGCCTCCGTGTTTTTCTTTTTGTCCTTTCTTATTGTTATCATATCTTCCACACATTGATGCTTTCAAAGTTTTCACATGTGTTTAATATATGTGAACACTTGGTGTTTGATATCAGCACATTTAGCTCAAAATTTAAGGAGAAAGTCTGTGCAGCAGCTGGAAAGCTGGTGCTGAACATGCATGTGCTAACATTCTCTCACTCTGACTTCAGGTCTGTGCTTGTCTTCGTGTGTGACTGCATTAGTCTGTGGTCGTAAATTTTGAAAACATTTTACTCTCTTTTCTCTTTTTGCGGCAGATACAACCTCTTCATCGTCTTGTACCCACTGGGAGTCATTGGAGAGCTTCTCGCCATTTATGCTGCTCTGCCATTTGTGCGTAGAACTGGAATGTACTCCATGAGGCTCCCCAACAAATATAACGTGTCGTTTGACTACTACTATTGCCTTATCATCGTCATGCTGTCCTACATCCCACGTAAGGATTATTTCTCTCCTGTACTGAACACTTTATACACCTGCTACAGAATGCAATGATTTGCAGATAATTAAATGTGAGCACAGATGTGGGACAGTTAAAATGGGTGCAAATTATTTGCCTCTTCATCTTGGTTTTTCCCTGCTTATATCGGTATTTAGATCAGGATTGTTATTCAGCCATCCATCCAAACAACAATGATGAACTTAATCTGAAAATAATCAAAAGGAGCAATGTTTTTCTATCATGTTTTTTCCATCAAATACAAAAACTTTGCAGTTACAAAGATTAGAAACAGGAGACAGTAAACAACCTACACACTCATGACTTTTACTGAAATTCTTTACAGTCAAAGTGTTCACTGCAAATTCACATTCACGTTATGAATAACCAATTCTTTCATGTCTAACTGTTTAGCATATCTACGTTTGAATTTTGGCAATGTGGGGTTCATTAACTTGCCGTTTGGGAATGATTTCTCTTCTCCCTGAGCCATAAAGAGGAGCAAGTAGGACAAAAGAGCCCCCACACTCTTCAGCAGCTTAAACCCTACTCCCAGAGTGTTTTTGTTCACATTTTGAACAACTTTTTATCAGAAGTAGAAGAAGAAGAAGTTGTTTTATGTGAAGCAGAATCTGAAAGAGCATCTTAAATTATGTCTCGAAAGCAGTTTGTGTTTTGCTCTGTAGAAACTGAAGGTATGAAGGTGAATGGACCTACACGCAACATTATAAACCCTCATTTCCTTGATTTTATTGCAACAGGAACAATTCTACCTACACTGTTCAAATAGGAAACAATTGATCATCTCTCTGTTCTGTTTGACTTTTCCAGCCCTTATTGCTTTGAATAACGATCAAAGTTGTAATTTCTCAGTGATATTTCTGTTCCTCGCAGTGTTTCCTCAGCTCTACTTCCACATGCTGCGGCAGAGGAGGAGGGTGCTTCACGGGGAAGTTATAGTGGAGAAGGACGACTAGACGAGCACCACCTCATGCCTTCGTTTGAGCCAGCCTGCCTCTACATCACCCTCACCTCCACTCCATCTCCATCTCACCTTTCGGCCGTTAACATTCTCCACTGCAAGGGACCCGAAGAGCAGCTGACGACCTGCCTGACGAGAGTTACAACCAGCGATGAGCAGAAATGACAGAACCGTGGGACTTCATCAGCACTTAGTAATGATAACTGACTCTGAGAGCAGGATTAATTCCTGTCCTAATGGTAATCTGGCCAGATGTTTACAGTCTAAAATATTGCTGGAGCTTGAGATGAAGCCTGGCATCATGTCACAGCAATTAGAAATCCTGAGTCCTTTGTTCACCCATCAACTTTACAGCATCTGATTGCACTGAAGAGAAACAAGCACTGAGCCACACCACTGCACCCTGATGGAGAAATGTGAAAAGAAATATGGAATGAAGATTGTAAGTTTTGTGCTCTGAGTCGTCCCGCGGCCCACCAAATTGTCAGATTCATCATCTTTTAAATGTATTCCATGACAGATTTTATTCATAAAGCAGTGTGGCTGCTTAAAACACGGTTTCAAAAGAGAGGATATTCACCGTTCTATCATACCTCAACAATAAATCAGCATTTAGACAATGTGCTGCTGCTTTTGTGTATGTTTGTTTTACCTGATGTGTAAATGACGCAATGTGAAGGGAGCGGTTAATAAGAAGCATATTTCTTAATTTATTCACACACTGTATCACTTAGAGCAAACACAGCTCAAACTTAACACTCTGCTTGGCTTAGCTCCTGCATTATTTTCTGTTTCAATGTTTACTGTGTCGAGTTCATTTACAAGAGTGCATCTTAAACTAATTAGAGTCCTCACCATTAGAGGTAGAAGCGTTCTATGTAGGCCGCTGTAGGCACAGTTAGACTACAATTGAAGTGTTCTGTAAGCACTCACAGTCTTTGGTCAGTGTCTTGTCTGTTTTTTAACGTATAGAGTCTGGTGTCCGTACTAATAGAAAGGTAGTTATACTCCCTCCCAATAAAGGTGCTATTGTAAGATCATTTCAATCTTCTGTGCAGCTGAAGGAGTGATTAGAGTTGACCTAAAGCAGGAAAGCAGGATGTGAAATGACTGAGAGGAGATGTTAGTCAGGGAACTGCATAGACCGCGGACAACTAAGACAATCAAGAGTTTTGCTAACAGTCTTGGTTAGAGATGAGACAAAACAACAATGTTTAATACAATGGGAAACGTGTTTATCAAGGAAAAAAGAACAATAAAAATGTGAAAACACTTATTTGTGCAAAATGAATAAACTCAATTCTACAACACTTAGGAGAGTTTTGTGATGAACTTCCCATTGTTTGTCTGCATGTTACAGTCATGTGACAGTAAAAAAAGGAGGTCTACAGCCTCAGGAGAAGAGCACCTGACATATTGCAGTAGTGTCATTACTCACCAAAAACTAAACCAAAATGAAGAAGTAGTTTTCCACGTGTGAATAATCTTTCTCTCTCTAGAATGATGGATTCCAAATTGTTTGGAAATGGCCTTATAACCCTTCCCAGATTGATGGGCAGCAACAGTTGCTTCTCTAAAATTACTGAAGGATTTCCTCCTTGGCATTGTGTTAACACACACCTGAATGCTCCAGACGAACTAACTGCCTAAACTCCTTACTGATAATAGTTGTAACTTCTATTGAACCAGTTACCTTGGCTTACTTTTGGTTAATTAATGACATGGTTTAATCTGTCATGTTGTTGTTCATCTGAGATCACATTTACTTAATTTGAAACCTGGTAGGGACCAGATGGTTTTCTAAAATATCCTAACATCCTAACATTAAAGGAGGGTGTACTTTATTTATGACATAACTATAAATGGAGAAAGTCAAACAATTAATAGTAACACTCCAGGGGTTTTATGGATTTATTAGTTTTTTCTTCATTTTCAATTTAAACCTGAGTGCAGGAAATCGCACATTTGCGCTGTAGGAGGAAGACTGGACAGATTTCTATTCATAGAAACAACAAAGATCCACATAGTATTAAAGTCTAAACTTACTGACCAAAACTCGATTTTATTGTGGCATTTTCTTCAGATCATCTGTAATTTATTCCTACTTAGGCTTAAATGAAAACATTATAAAGACATGACGTTAGTTAGATAGGAGTTTCCTTGAAGACAGCATATCAGCGACATGTTTTTGCGCATCATTTTGCACCTTTTCTTTCTCAATAACATAAAAAAAGCATTACAGTAAGTCCATTTGGCTGTATAGCATTCATACCTGCCTACATACATTGCATAATGAAATATACATTCATATATTTAGTTGTACAAAGAGTACAGTTACATAAAATGTATTTCACATAACCATAAAAATATATATTCATATAAATCAATTGGTGATTTGGTAATTTAGAAAAAAAATAACAAACACAGATTCTCCTCCTCCTTTGATTGCCTTGCTGTATTGCACTTGCTGGTAATGACGGATTAGCTTCACTTTGGAGGAGAAAGCACCAGAGAGACGTTTGCTGCTGCTGCCCGGGGCTCGATTCAAAACTGCCCCTTTGTTCTCTCTGAACGGACTGTCCGTGTGGTGCGTCAGTTGACTAGAGCCACATGGATGAAGTCTAGCTGCTTACTGTGCGCTCCCTTTCAACACATCGCTATGATCCAGTAGGTTTTGCTGCAGGAACAAAAATGAGAGAAAAAACTTTAAATTATTACTGAGCAATCAAAACTCACTAGATAAGAGCAAACACAGAAGCAAACGTACAGGTCTCCATTTCCCTCTCACAGATGTAGCTTATGAGATCTTCACAGAAGAAATCGTTCCATAACCCTTCGTGGATGAGTCCCGCGCAGTCTTCTCCTCTTTCGTGGCTGTGGCCCCAGTTGTCAGGTTGTCCTGGCTTCCAATTTCTGCAGGCAGACAACAGGGGGCGATCACACAATACATTTGCAGGGTTTCATTTACAGCGAGAGGCAGGTGGACAAGAGAATGAAATAAAACTGCAGCAGAGATTCCCATTCAAAATTCCTCCATGTGAAATGGTTAGACCTGACAGCAGATCAGTGAGATTGCCTTGGCCTTTATGTAAAAAACTGACTGAGTATTGATTTCTCATTTATTTGCAGTCTTGTAAGCTTTATTGTTCATCTGAACGCTTTCTGAGTCCACCACAAAGAGCTGGGTGACAGCGTAGAACATTAGCACTGACAATAAGCATGTTTCCTAAACAAAAACAGAATTTGTGTGCCGATGATGATTTATTACTGACGTGAAAGCAGGCTCAGTCCCGTCCAGCCAGCGCCACACATTCTCCTCCTCCTTGTCCGTCAGACCCATCCAGAAGTAACCCTTTCCTAACGTCTGCTTCTTAAGCCATTTCTGAGTGAGGACAGAGGGAGCATCCAGTCACAATTTAGAATAAAAAAAAAAAGCGGCATTAATTCACCAAAAATGACTCAATTTTCATGTCACCTGCTCCTCCGTGTCGTTAATGATCAGTAACGATGCAGACCTCGATAGACAGGTTGCTTTTGCGTCATTAAAACTGTGAAGGTCTTTGGAAAAAAAGTAGCACTTGTTTCTGTAGTTCAACCACTCGGCAGGGCAACCTGCAACACATCCATTTGTTTAAATTAATACATGAAAATGGAAGCATACTACCAATGATTACAGTTGATCCGTTTACTTTCCAGCATATAGTAACCAACAGCTGATAAAATGTTCTAGCCGTGCATATAAAATTCCTGTATGATTTTATATTGTCTGTTTTATGTTTATCTCCATTGACTTATAGAGGTGCTTGGAGGTTTCCACGTAACTATAACCTAAAACATAAGCATATTTTCAGGCCTATAAGAAGATAAAGAAGAGTGGCAGAAGTGTTTAAACATTGGGGATTGCCAATTCATTTAAGGGTCATCAGGCTGGAAAAGCTTACAAAACCATCCCTACAGAGTTTGGACATCAAGCATGAGATCCAACACCTAATCAGTGAAACATTATTCCATGGTGTTATCATAGTGTAGACCATGTTATGCTGCTTCTGGACCAGGACAGCATGCCATCACTGATGCAACAATCAATTTTGAATTATAGCAGTAAATTCAAAATGGAAATGATGAGAACTTTCACTGTGAACTGAATACTAACGCGTCAAACAGCAAGACAACAAGTCTTGAATAATCTTCAATAAATAGATGTTCAAGTAAAATATTTTTGTCTGTTTGTTTGATAGGTTTGTGATGATCTACTTTGAGGATTTTGATTAAAATATAATTAAATTTACGTAAATTTCTGCAGAAATCTAAAGCAATCTACATCGCGAAGCTGTTAACACAAATCAGTGAGTTATGTTGTACCTGGGGACCACAGTGCAGGAGCCACTGCCTCATCCTGCAGTGACACAGGCCCAAAGGGAATTACTGGACTATGATGTGGGATTCCTGGTTGCCCCGGTGGTCCAACTGGCCCCGGGGACCCCACAGGTCCTGGCAGTCCTCTTGGTCCTTGCTCCCCAGCTGGTCCAATTGGACCACGGATGCCTGGTGGACCTTGTGGTCCCTGTGGACCAGGTTGTCCATCTCTTCCAGGCAGACCAGCAGACCCTGGCTCTCCTTTAGCTCCAGGAGGTCCGGCCCTGCCTCCTGACCCTCGAGAGCCCTTGGACCCAGGGCTACCAGGTACACCGGGGAGGCCCCTTAACCCTTGAAAACCTGCTGCTCCTGGCATACCCTCCTCCCCTCTAGGTCCTCTTATCCCTGGAGCTCCTTTTTCTCCTTTTTCTCCCTTTTGACCTGTCTGACCAGGTGGTCCCTGAGGTCCTTTGTCCCCTCTTGGCCCTCTGGGACCAGGGGGGCCTAAAACATAACACATAATGTCAGCTTGCAGAGAAAGCTCCTATGTATTACATATGGAAGCTTATAAAAAAAACATTATTTGTTTTCTTGGTGCTGCAGGCATTTTAGCATATATATATTTATAAAAAAATGGAAAAACTGAAACTTTTATGTTATTGTAAGATCTGACCTCTAGCAGAAGCTTGTGTAGCTTGTGCAGGTGTAGCAAACAAAAAAGAAAGTGTTTCAAAAGGAAAGTGAAATCATTCTTGAACTTTAAAACTAATATTTCTTTAGTACAACTCATACAACCATACATCTCTTACCCTGTAAAATTGTGAAGTTGGTTATTAGTTGTGAGTGTTTGGTGTCCACCAGCTTCATTTCCTCCATGACTATGGACAGGCTAGTGACCTCCTTGTCCAAACGTGCTGCCAGCTCTTCCTGCTGCGGCCTCAGACTGGACACATCTGTCCTCACATCCATCACGCTGCTGTTGAGATTCTGCAGCAAGTCTGAGTGACGATCGACTGTCTCGGAACAAGTGCGCAAGTCGTTCAGGTTAAGGTTGATGGCACCCAAAAGCTGTGTGGTGAAGCTGATGTTGCCAGTCACGCGGTCCATATTCTGCTCCGACTCATCCAGCCGCACCTCAAGGCGGTCAAACTTAGTGGATGTGAGGTTGCCGAAGTCCCTCTGCTGGTCCATAATCTCACGCAAGGTCTGATCATGAGAATCTGCAAGGCTGCTGGTGTTCTGGAGCTGGCTGGCCATGAAAGCGATCTGCACCCCCACATCCTCCAGGCTGTCATTGTTGGCCTTAGCTAAACTTGAGGCATTGTTGGCCATGAGTTGCAGGTTTTCGACTTTGCTGCGAAGCCACTGAGCATCAGAGCGTGTCTGTCGGGTTGTCTGCTCCAAGCTCTGAAAGTCACTGCGCATTCTCTGAATAGCCTGGCTTGTATCATCCACAGAGCGTTGCAGAGCAGCAATGAGGCCTCTCTGTTGGGCCTGCGTAAGATTCAGATTGCTGATACTGAGCAGTGCCTGATTTTGGAGTTTGACATGCTGCTGAAATTCTCTCTGCAGCCTGGCTGTGTCCTCCTGCAGACCCCCGATGATGCTGCCATAAGACTGCAGGGTACCATTTACAGAGCGCAAGGTGGCTGTGTTGCTGTTAAGCAGTCCCTGAATGGAGCCCTGGCTGCTTTGGATGTCTGAGCCAATGCTTTGCAGCTGATTCAGCTTAACTTGATCGCTGTGGATACGTTCCTCCACCACAGACAGCTGCCTCTGGAGTGTCCAGATGTTGCTCTTGAAAGCCTGAATCTCTGTGGTGGTATTCTCCGACTTCTCTCCCGTTTGATCATCTGGAATTGAAGATTTGCATAATAATTTGCAAAAATGTCTCAGCATTGCACTGTAGCTTTTACTTTTAAATAAACTAAGATACATACCCAGCTTTTTTAAATCAGTTTCAACTGCAATTATCTTTCCTCCATAGTTTGCAATACCTTCAGACACACTGTCGACTCTTTGCACCACTGCAAAGAAAAGACAGCAGGTAAGAACAAGGTTAATGTCGCCGACTCATTATATTTGTTTATTAACAGGGACCAAACTGGGATGACAAACTGCCTGCAACCACAGACATTGTATATAAAAGGGATCAGAGAGGGATTTAATGAAAGTCTCTGACAGATATCGTAACAGATGTATCTACATGTCTTGTAGGCATGTAATAATGGTGGACTTGATAACCATAATCTCTTGAATTAGACAAGATTTAGTCTGTGACAGATTTAAAGAGGCGCAGAAAAACGTAAATTGGACTTGTGCTGAAACTCTATTCCTATAAGAAACATAAAAAAATATTAAGAAAGAGACAAAGGAAGGATGAAACACGGATTCAGCAAAGATGGAGTGGGTGGTCAGTGACAGAGACTGAGGCTGGGGGTGCATGGAAGCCAAAGCCCCGGGGAACAGGAAGTGACCTGAAGGGGTCTTCAGTAAACAGACGGATCAAAGAAGACCCACCGGAGACAGACACTGTTGCAGGGAGGCTTCACGCCCCCACAGGCGACACCAGCATTCATTTCCTCTGGAATGTGTCTGGGATTCCAGGGAAGCAGCCCACTTCTACCACCAGCATCGCCAGGAGGACATTTCCTCTAACTGGGGATGGCATGCGCTCCTCTGCTGGGAAGCTGTTTACCCCAGGAGCTAAGACAACAGTAAAGTCTAAAGGCTTTCACCTTGCACCAGAAAAAAAGATGAGCTGCAGTAAATCTATCCATACCTTCAAATTTTATTTGTGGTCCCACAAGCACTAATAACGGCATGAAGTTGATCTGTTAAGCATGTTCTTAAATGAGTCAAGATGCTTTTTTTTTTGCTGTAATAAAGTAAATTATACTAAGCTACAGGTAACCGCATGTTGGCTTAGCTGGCTAACTGGCTGGCCAATTCTATGTTTCCAGACTTTAGTTTTGTATAAATCAAATATTCAACATGTTAACTAATGAGTGGTTGGCAAGGTGGTCTACTAATTTTGAGTCCTGAGGAGAGCTTGGCTAGTTGTCTTAATGCTAAGTTAAGCTAACAAACTCTGAGGTGTAGTTTTATGAGACATATTTACCTTCTATATTAACACTGCAAAAAACAAAGTGCATGTATATGCAAAAGAAAACAGGTCTTGAGTCTCTAGACTACAAAAAGAAACAGTTTTCTGCAGTTATGGAAATGCTGTCTCCTTAGTAACTGATGCCGTTACGTTTGGGAAATTTCTGTTTGGAAAACAGATGTTTAATCAATATATTGAAAGCTATTTTTTGTTTCCTGCCCTCAACCATTTAAACATCCGAGAAACCCACCTAAAAGTTGTCCCATATGGAACAAGTAAACAGATTAAAAACCACATTATTTCTAGTTATGAAGGAAAACTGTTATTTGGACAGGAAATGTTCCACAGAAAATTAAATGGGACACATTTCCAGACACAGGATGTTACAGCCCAGCACCACAGAAAACAAACTCTGCACACCAACTGCACTGTACATCTATGACACATTTTTTCATCGGCTTACATATAAAATATTTCTGGGCCTTTTCCAGTTGTTCTGTTCGTGTACTGGCCCCGTAAAACACACATGCAAAAAGTTTAAATGGCTTCAGAGGAAGGCATTACTTTAGCTTGTAGGTCCAAATGTTGAAGAAACGAGCTGTTTTGTACCCAGTTTGAGCTCTTTCCAGATTTTCTGTGGGTGGTTTCTGAAATATATGTCCTAGTTGTCTTGTAAAATCCAACTTCCTGGTGCAACATATTAATGAATCGAGTGAAGTATAAACTTAGCTGGAACAAGCCAAGAACCTTAAGGCTCTATGATTTTAGCAATAACATCAAGTCATATTTACTGACTTCTCTGTTAGAAGTCTCCTTGGTCACTTGTGCTGTAAGCAACTCTAAACTCTACACAACTGTTCTCAGCGGGCCACTGCTGCCCAGTATCGCAGCTAATTTGCACCCAGTGATGCGTGATTGCTCTGTATCTTGAAAGCTAGCACAACATGAGAAAAATGAAAGTACAGCGATGGAAACAGGCTTTCAGCTCTTTGTTAAACCAGGAAAACGATGTGACTATGACTTGTCATACTGTTGGACAGCCCGGTTTTTTACTGCTCAAGAATTCAAGGATGTTTCTCAGTTTAAAAGGAACACGGTGTTGCTTTTGAAAATAATCAATGTTGGTACATTGTTTGGTTTTGGTTTTGTGAGAATGTGCAGAAATAAAGCTGTTATTTAGTGTTTTGTGTCTATGTAAAATAAGAGACATTCACAAACGAAGGTAAGGGCCTCTGGTGCGTTTTCTTTTCTTTGAAGGAAAATTAATGACACGCAAAGCCTTTGAACTCTGAGAATCAGCTCAAGAAAAATAGGCTGCAGAACAGAAGGTGCAGGTATCTGAATCCCAGTTATACTACTAAGGTTAGTCTGCATCAAAACAAAGCAGCCACACCAAGGTGGTTTGTGTGGGTCAGTGGTGGAGGACGGAGAAAAGCACACATGTTAAGTGCATAGAGCACATTGGGTCTCACTACATAGCCATCTGGAGCTGGGAGTGTGTTTGAACTGTGGTTCCCTTGACATAGCAACGCTTCAGTGCCAGTAAAAACCCAATTTCAGTGGGTTCTGCTGGAGTTGCACTGAGTTCACTCGCTGCTCATCTGGGATCAATTAGGTCTGCATGAAAACATGTAGCATGGAACAAGAAGGACCCTCTGAGCTCAGGACGTAAGGGGACATCATTGTACGGGCAGTCAAGACACACAGATAACCCTAAAACATGTTAACTTCACGTCATTTTCACCAATTGAATATAATGAGGGGACACAACGCAGACACATATGGGAATGTTTAACACAACTATGGCAGGGACATTCAGAGTTCAATCCTGTGGAAGACGGCGGGACCGGTTTCCAAACTGGAAAAAATGAGAACCAGGAAGTTCATCTCCACAAAGCCTGAGGAGGTTCTGTGGAGGTGTGAGCTTTGGGGGTGACGGAAAAATACTGAGAGAAGGATGTGGGGTGGAGACAAAAGGGCTGAAGCACAGAGAAAGAAGAGACAGTCACATGAGTATGGAATTTAAAGGGTTTATTTACCCATATTAAAGGCAATTACTTCATTCTGGTAGTTTGTAGCAATGCCTAGATCTAACTGATGCGTTGCATTTTGAAAAACAATGTCAAGGCGAAAACCTTAAATACATCTAATTCCTAGTCCAATGAAAAGGGACTGACATTTCAAAAATCATTCCAAAATATCTAAAAGTACATTTAATTTAAAGACACTGTTTTTTTAAAAAAAAAAGTTAAAGTTATTAGTGAACACACACAAACCGAAGCTTTACACTGTGTACTGTACAGCAGAAACTGTCCAATCTTCTGAATGTGACTGGACAGTATAATTTGATGATGCTGTGAAGAATAATGGCCAACATTTAACATGCTGCATATGTTTGGTGTGTGCAGTACCTGAACAGTCACTCAGGTTAGTTATAGTAATCAAAGGGCCACATATGATCATAACATGATGATAAGGTAGAAGCTGAAGTCATACATTACAAGGCTCAATACATGAGAAAGTATAGTCAGAAAAAGCTTTACTGTATTTCACAAGCTTGTGTGATATCATATAGTTAATCGTTTTGGAGACCTACGTATTTTGACTGCTTCTTAAGGTTTTCTGGAGACAAATTCCATTTTTTTAATTTTTTCATGCAGTGACAAATTTGAAAGAAAGTTAGCATGTTAAGTTTAACATTATCTTAATGCTGTATATATGCGAATAAAAATCATCTCTTAGCACATCAAATTTTCTGTCTTTGAACTGGCACTCATGAGTAAATATTTAGATATCCACTCCTAATTAAAAACTGGACATTTGGAGTCGACTTTCCAGCATCTCTGGAGTCTCTGAAAATCAATAACTAATGACTTTACTAACATGTGACCGGCAAAGAGCATGAAGACTAATTTTAGTCTAACCTAAATATAGGTCATATTTTGCTCATATGTGCTTCAAAGCTAAACACAAATTTCACTCTACATGTGCACAAACTACAGTTTCATAAATTGTGATTATCCAGAAGAGATGTGAGTAAAACTGCTGAATTTTCATGTAAGTGTCGCAGTTCTGTTGTCATATTTCACATTCCTGACCTATTGTGCTCCAGAAAGTACTGGAACAGAGCATTCATGTCATACTTGACCACACTGAAGGCCACTTCAGGGATGAAGAACTGGATGTCTCACACAAACACAGGAGGTCTCAGACACTCTCTGAGCAGCAGTGCTCTTGGCAGCACAAAGAGTAACCAAATGACATATTTGGATGCTTGCTGTTTCAACACAATGTAAGTGAACCAATTCAACATTCTAGGACACAAAGAGCATTCTTTTCTGATCTTCAACGTCAGGTCAGAGTAAAAGCAGAGACCAGAGAGCGACTGAGAGCTCAAAGAAAAGAAACTTCATCTTACCTTTATAACCAAGTACAGCAACAGCAATGGTGAGGAGAGTACAAAGCACATAGAGCAGGGCTATGGAGGTCTTCAGCGCCCATTCATTCTTACACTTGGTGCACTGGGTACCCTCTTGGATCCCTGTGAGAAAACAATAAAAAAATGCCACATGATTCATTAAATTTTGATACCTGTTGTGCAGTTTATGAGAGCAGAAATGTTTAAAACGGACATGTTGGCGGAGTCTGGAGTTAGCTTGGGACTCCAGGAGTCCCACATCTGGACAAACAGCCCTGGAGTCTACATTAAAGAGACCAGCGTCCCTCAGGGCCCGGCTGGTGAAGGGGCAGGGGACACAAAAACAATCCCCCCCACTGACTTGTTTACTCTCAGCGACACACTTTTCACTCGGCACTCAGTCTGTGTTCACAAAGATTGCTCTCTTTAGTCTGCTTTTGTGCATCTTCATCCTTCAGCCACAGTCTAACTCAGACCCTCAGCTTTTGGGGACACTTATGGAATATACCTTTTCAGAAGTTATCTTTCAAAACCGATGAATGGTGAGATCCACACTGACGGGAACACAGCTGTGTTTAATTCCAATCCAGGAAACGTGTGTGTGAGTGAAAAGGTTGGAAGTCCTGTGTGTAGGAGGGGGGTGTTCTGGTATTCATGCACCTGGAATGAAACTTCCTTCACATTCTTAGATATAGTAGAAAGGTATTACTATCATTCAACATGGTAACACAGTCCAAGTTAAACTGGACTGGTCACTTTCATACATCAACCTGTAAAGTGCATAAACTTTTCAGTGCCAAAGACGTCACCACAAGAGTGTTTTATACGCTGAGGTAATGTTTAAATAGATTAAAACCTCACCGCTCATTGGCTCTGTTGGGAGCCAGAGGGAGTTTAGATGGCAAAGTTAACAACATGCCATGCTCTGAAGAGTGTGAAAGGATGGTTAATAATCACAGAGTTACACATCAAGTCCAGCTGGAAGGGAGGTGGAACGTGAAGTTTACGGTAAAGAGTGTGGGCAAGACCTGGAAGATACCAAAAGGGATTTTGAATATAATTCGTCCACAAATGATCACACCGCCTCACAGGCCAGATATCAGATCCACTTCATCTGGTGAGAGTTAATCACAGTATTTTCCCAGAGGAGACAATTATTCTAACACTGTATCCAAACTGTTGCAAGCTTGACGTCTTCATTAGAGTCAGACCCATTATTCAGGCCAGGCTTGATCTTTCCAAATTAGAGTGTATTGCAGATATATGTGTGTGTATTCATTGGCTAATAAGTTACAATGCAGTGCAGTCCAGGTTTGAAACCTTTGAGAAACAGCATCTACTGCACTTAAAATTGGATATTTTGTTTGTGTATTTCCACAAAACTACCAAATATCAATATTTGGTAGTTTGTCTTACAACTGCTTCTCATAGTGAGGACGGTGACAGCTGAGGAAGAGAAAACTGGGAACTGTCTGCGCTCTGACAAAGAAAAATCAATGATATCGCCACAAAAAATAAAATAAAATAAGAGGATAGACGACAACAAATTAGAAAACAAACTGTACTAAAAATACATTGAAAAAAGAAAGTGGTACGAATAAAGAGTCATAAAGAGTCGATAGGAGTCGATAGGAACAAGACATATGAAAGGGACTTGGCCATCTGACTCCTCTGACACTATATCCAGCACAAAAATGGGCTCCTTCTTTTATCAAAGCTCTTTAGGGAATCTCTGAGAAGAAACTTTTCCAGCTTTAGATTATAATAAACCTCTGTCCATCAACCACAACATAACGGAAAATCTAACAGAATGGTGCATGGCGTGAAGGTCCACAGCACGGCGCGGTACAGAGCTCTGCGTTAGTTGGGTCTATCGCTGCACAGTAAGCCATTGAAATTTGTCGATTATTCTAAGCTAAAACTTTTGTGCATGGCCAAAGTAAAGTTAGACAGGGACTGACAACATCTGTTGCAGATAAGCCCCACATCCTGTTTTCCTGATTCTGAACTCTGACAAAGTCGATATAACTCTTTCGTCACTCTTGATCTATCAAATAAATAAACAAAGTACTTTGCACTGTATTTTCTTTTGGGTTGTTTTCTCAGTTAAAGTGAATTATATGACTGCTGATGAGTATTTGCGATTAGCAGCAAACCAACAAAGAAAATAAGGCAGACATTTATTTTCTGAGGCATATCAAATGCCGCGTAGGCTATATGTGTGCAGCTATGAAAATACATCCATATTGGATACTCCTTTGTTTCTGTGCCTTGAGCCCCTCCAGAGTTGGAAAAACCTTAATGGTGGCAGATTTGCAGGAAGAGAGAAGATATAAGCAGGAACATGTTGGGATAATGAAATCAGCCAACGATAAAGACGATAAATAAAAAATGGGAAGGCACTCATTTGAAAGACAAGCTGTTCTCATTAAAGTGGATTTATTTGTTGTCAATTTAAATGGTTAAATTGTTCTTGATGGTTTCATTATTGTACTCATTTGCCTTGTTAATATAATCAACATTATCATCCACTTCATTTTACTCTTCTATAATCCTTGAAATGTCCTGCTCCAACATTTGCTTGATCATATTTTCCAGTACTTTATCTGATTGAAAATCAGTGGAAGTAAACTTACCTGAACCACTTCTACCATTCACATTAGATATGTAATGCTAAAACAAAGTATATGGTGATATCATGTGACATCAGAAAACACTAATTCTGACTATAATTTCCCTAAATAAATAAAAAAAAATGCAAAGAAACACTTGTCCTTGCTTTTTTCTCAGTGTGGACATTAAAGGGTGCGCTGCTTTCTTATTGTAGTTTCACTGCTTAATAAAAATTGTATGAATTATATTTTTGCCATTTTGCCGGCAGTAAATGAACCCTTGGAGATTTGCCAATATCTTTGCATATAAATGTGGGGGCAGGGTGCTCTTAAGTCTCCACCAAATCCTTCAGAAACATCTGCATCTTTTAAAGCGCTCCAGCTCTGCGTGTGGGGCAAGTTGCTCAGCAGAAAGTGATTACCACAACTCGCCTCCTTTTCGACTGCTCGCAGAGACGAAGTGCACTCTGGGAACGTAGCCACGGTAAATGATTGCATTTCTTAGCAATTCATAACCGCTAACATTTCTGAAGTGTCAGCTCATGCACGCTTCCACAATAAAACAAGTGTATCAGTACATCAGCTCGCAGTAATCAAAGTGCTGCTGCTCAGAGCCTGTGTTCCAATGCAAACAAGCTGACAGTGTTTACAAATCTGCAGCAGACAAACAACACCAAACCGCTGTGTCAGGGTGTAAACTACTGCGTTTCACCACATACTGTGATGATCTTCAGATGCTCCGTAGATAGGTGGAAAATTTAAATCTGGCTGTTAAGTATGGGTGACAAGTGGCGTGACTGGCCACACATGGCTCACATCACAGAGCGAAAAGGGAGAGATTTGAGTTTCACAGCTCCTCCGTAAGCACTGAGAGAACGGACAGCAGATGGAGACCAGTGGGGCTGTCCAGCTCCAGCGCAGTTCATGACCTAAATGCTGTTCAGTTCCTGGATGAGCAGGAGAGATGCAGCACTGGACTTCTGAGTGAGGCTTATGGAAAATATTTGCACCTTTAAAGAATTGGTGTCACTTATCCATGTTTCCTGTCTCTTTTTACAATCTTTTTACCTTTAAGATGTGTCTAGATACGTGGATCATCAGGGAAGGTGACAATAACGGATTTGTTTCAAATCTACCTTAGTCTCTCTATACAACATTTTCTTGTTAGTAGCATTTTGTACAGTTATAAACCAAAAACAGGATATTCTATCTTTGTGCCATGATAGCAATATTATAGTACCTGAAATACTGTTGCAATACTGAGAACCGACCATATGTGACTTTATACAGCGGAAATCTTCTTTCTTTGACCCAGTGAGATCTAAACTTCCCTCTAAAAGTTTTATAAAACATAAGCATTGTTTGAAATTAGATGGACCTCTCTGACTCTCTGACTTAGGTGAGTTACCCATGGTGAGTTACCCTTATGCACCGACAGTTTTTAGTTCCATAACTTAGAGGCTACAACTGCAAAGGCACGATTTCTTCCGTATGCCTACGTCAACCTCGAAACAGCTAAAAGCAGGTACATCATTTCTTTGGTGTTTTCCAATATCATGCAGCCCTACTTTTAAGCAATACTTGGGTGCTTTTTCTACTCAAAAGATGCTGAAGTTTTCAGATTACTGATGTTTCTGATCAAACTGTTGTTTTAACTGCATGTCAGAGCAAAGGAATTTGTAATCATTAGTTAAAATCATAAGCTTTTCAACCAAAGTTTGAACTTGGATGCCTACGTGTCTTTTAACGTGCAAATTACCAGAACTTCTTAGAAAGAAGGTGGGCTGTGTTAATTATATTGTCACCTTCACATCCTCTTAGTCAAACTTGTTAGCAGGATGAACAGGAAATGATAAAGTCTGTGTTTCAAAGTGATGACAGACCTGAAAAAGATAATCATGAGTTTGGATTGTAAATTAAATAAAATCAGACTAACACACCAACAGGAGGGAAGTGATCCCCCTCCACCTTCGTATAATCTCTGTTTGCATGACTACAAGATGAAAATGAGAGCTTTAACACAATGTCAAAAGCATCACTTGTCATACTAACAAAGCCCACACGTATGAGTCAAAGCACATGGATATGATATCCTGAGATTAGCAGCTACACATAGAGTTATGTGCTTATGAAGTGACAAACTGCCGATGAATACTCACAGTAAGAAGAAGAAAACTTACAGGAAACCATAAATACACTTGTCTGTTTCCTCTAGTTTGGCTGCTCATCATTAAAGTGGACACTGATTCATCATCTTTCCCTTCTCCTGCAGAGGCAGGCTCTGATCACACTGACCACAACCACAAAAACAGCAATCGTCCAGGATGCTCAGACCGCAGCCTGACAACAACACTTTTACTGCTTACAGCAAAACTAAAATCCGTGTCCTGAACACAAGGGGCCTTTCCAAAATGAGAACAGCACATAGCAGTGGGTTTTTTGATGTTCATGAATTCTCTTTTTCATTATGTGCTTCAGCTCAACAAAGTTCCCCATTGTTTCTGAACAGTCTCTACACTGGAAGGATGTCCACCCTGGTGATAATGAACTGTCTGCAAGTCTTTGTCTCTCATCAGCCTCATTTCAAACAAAGGATTACACACATCATCTTTTTCATCTCAACATGCCCCCCTGAAATGCCACAATAATGTCCATGGGGCCATAGTGATATGTGGGCCTCATCTGTTCAAACTAAACCCTGTGTTTATTTACTGTAAATAGCAGCCAGGTCGCTATAGTAACGGATGAGAACACAAAACTGTGAGCTTAGGTCACACAAACTGAGATTTGGATCTCAGCCTTTTCGAACACAAACTTCCAGGAACCAGAGTGCAGATCTAATCCAAGAGGGCAATCAGTGAACTATACCTGGCACCAAAGAGGAAGTGGAGTTCAAACTGCAGCAGTGGATGAAGAACTGAAAGCTCTGACGGGAGCTGAGGTAGCAACACCAGAGGGACATCATATTCCAAGATGAGGCCTCTGTGCATGATTTTACAGCAGTCCTAGCTGAAATTTACTGAAAGAAAGAAAGAAAGAAAGAAAGAAAGAAAGAAAGAAAGAAAGAAAGAAAGAAAGAAAGAAAGAAAGAAAGAAAGAAATCCACCTCAGCTTATTCGCTGTTTGAGGTTTTTTGTTAACATTTTTCAGACACCTCTTATGTAATGTTGGTGTGTGAGGCATTTTCTTTTTGCTTTTGTTTTTGTTGCAATTAGCAGCAACTCGCAATCACTGTGGTCAGTGTTGGGCATAAACTCGTTAGTATGAGCGTTCATTTCTTCCACGAATTTTGAACTGAACGGAGCCAAGTTGCGAACTTTCTGTGTTACAGCAGCAAGGATAGAGCACACTGCCATAAAAAAATAAGAGAATAAAAACAGCGGCAGTTTGAATTAAAAAATATATTCATAATGTATAAAACAACAACAAAAGAAAAATGAACAAAATTGTGCACAGTTATGTGCATATAGACAGTGTATGTATAAATATGAAATGATTAAAGTGAACATGAGTACAGTGCAGGTATTTATATATACAGATGAATACTTATTCACCCATTGAGCCTGGTGTGCTCCATGTCAGACAGAGGTGAACTGTTGTCTGAGGGTATTTGGCAGGAAGGATTTCCTGTGGCAGTCCGTGTGACGGCTGATTTGAATGATCCTCCTGTAGAAGGAGCGCCACTGTTTGTGGTCAGGATTGTCAAAGACGGAGTCCTCCTCTCCATCACGGCCTCAAATGTCTCCAGATTGTGTCCAATGACGGAGACATTTTTAATGCATGAAAGTGAAGTGAACTCGGCTCTTTCTTGTGGCATTGAACAATCTTCTTGTCCACAGTGAATGTGTTATGCTGAGTTGGGTGCACGCTCCGATGTAAGTCACAGACCTTGCAATGATTTCTGCACCTGTCACATTTTTCACAGTTTTCAGACGTCAGCTCTAGAGGAGAGAAAAAAGAGTGAGGCCAGCTGAATCTGAAGGATGAAATAGATCACTAAAGCCCCTGTAATGTAAGTTGAACTTTTGTTTTGGCCTAGATGCAGACAACAAGATGTTCAGTTACTCTGTCCTCATCTGTCAGTAAGTATGATTTGATCTGCTCTCGTTCTCCCACACTAAATGTTGTCACACAGCTGCTGATCTGTTTTCTAAGTGTCTTTCAGGCTTTTTACATTTTGCTGTTACTGGCTGTTTTGAAGTGGATTTTTCATCTGGTGCTGAAGTAGCCTTACGTCAGCCATGCACTAAAAACATGTTTTTTTAATTCATTTTTATTTCTATCGTAGCTTGATTTAGTGTATCTTCATTGTTAGTAATAAAATAGATGAATGCAAACATGAACGCGTATCTGCTAAGATGGCCGTGGGCCCTTGCTTCAGTGCCTCATAGCATTGCATAACACTATGTACCATAAAAGGATAATTCAGAGAAGGTCATAAAAAAGTGAGGAATGAACTTGAACCTGTTCACTTTGGGACTGTGAACTTGGTTAAGAATTTCAAATTGGGAAGTGGAATCCATGTGAACTGAACTTTGATCTCGTCCATGTGAAGCGTGAGCTCGCACAGCAAAGTCTGTTGCACAGTCCCTTGTGAGTGTTCTGGAAACTTAAATCATAAAGCTTTTCATCTGGCTACAGGATAGAAAAATCTGACTAATCTGACATTTTTCTACTGTACTGTAAGAAACCCAAACATCAAAGAAAGACTGCAGATCTGATACCAGCCATCTAGCCATTATGTTACGATTTATGTATTTTGTGTTTTTGTGTTTAGTTTCAGTTTTGACATTTCCCTGATCTTTTTCATCAGCTCCACTCCCTTCACCTGTTCAGTTATCCTCAGCTGCATACTCCCGCGTAATATACAGGGTACACGTAATATAAGGCACATATTAAAATCTATATATTCTGCACAGTCAAATTGAACTCTATGGCTTCGGAAAATCTTTCTAGATAGAAGAATACAACAAATGCATCTTCCTGTGGTCTTGTGGAGTTCATTCACTGATACACTGCTACACTAGTAAAAACATTACAATCTATAAGTGCTGTAGACCATAAGCTGTACAACCAGATGGAGCAAACTGTTAGAAGTAGTTTGACTTAAGATTCAGCTGAGAGCGCTCTAGTAACAGCTTGGCCTAATGCCCTGGTTAAAGAAGCTTATGTCGCTAATGTTTTCTCTGTCACAACAGAATAGAGTAGTGAGTAAAGGTGTTCTAAGAGCAAAATTATGGCACTCAAATACATAGAATATTCATTCAAATTAATGGGAGATGGACCCTGGTTTCTTTCATATAGCTTGAGGCACAACAACTATTTGTTAAGTTTTAGGGAAAGGTTTCCAACAAAGAGTCACAACAAGATCTCATTCTCAACTCCACACATACTGCTGCTATGTCAAAAGCCCCTTATGCCACTTTTCAATACACAGATTGATACCTTTAGCATCAATTTCAAATGCACGTGGAGTTGCTCTGCATCTACATGGTGCTAGTTGTCCTTCCGCAGCAGTAAGTGATGCTCTGGCTACATCAAGAGTAAACGTGTCAGAAGGTAGGAGGGGAGCAGGAGAATAAACAACCCACTGAGCATGTGACTCATATTTGAGCCCAAGCTTGACACTGCACTTTCTTTTGTTTTGACTTTACTTTACTTCCAGTCTGTATTTTGACTTCCTCTATTCTACTATTTTCGCCTTTTACTCTGTTAGACATTAAAGGTGCTTGGTTAAGACTAGTGGAACACCATGACTACGTTATGAAATACACAATAAAAAAAATATTTAATTGCAAAAGGCTTTGTCAACATTTTCCACATTGTCATTGGTGATGCTGCCTGCACGACTGTTATGGCACCAGCTATGGGAGTACCCTCTGCACTCAAAACTGACATAGTGGGCCCCTGACCTTGCATTCATATGTAATTAGGCTGGAGTGACACAGGGCTCTTTACTATGTATAAATGGCTGAGAAAAATCAAATAGTAAAAAAATCTGAGAACAAGCAGCTGGAATTGCAATTGATATTATAAAATCTGAGCTATAAGATATATAACATCCTCTTCACTCAAAAAGACATATTTAATGTTCCTGACAGATCTAGTTCAGTGATGAATCAGCCCAAATCATATAATATACAGATTTTAGTCATTGCACGCCAAAATTGTACATGTTTGTTTCCTGTTGTTTATGTATTTTTTTAAATAGCTGTAATCTTTCAGGCCATCTGTAATTCATTACTCAAACAGAAATAAGATGTTTTACAAGATCCACCGATACACAGTAATCTAGGCCAAGTTGTTTTACAGCCAGAGGGGAGATGACGGCCCAATGAATGAGTCATACGCAGCTCAGTTTTCTCAGTGGGACGGTGAGACAGCCTGCCTCATGTGCTGCACTGTGTGTGTGAGCAAGTGGGCCATGACTTTCACTGTTTCTGGTCATAAATCTGGGACTTTCAGGTGCAGCTTTGAATTTAAAATATAATCCCTCATTTGGGCCATTCTCAGTCTGTTTTTTGGTGCATTCAAGCAAAATGTTTGTATTGTCTCAAATGATCGCTCAAAGTATCAACTTGTTCGGTTGATTTTGCTGTGCATCCGGTTTGTATCATCTTTGTAACTTTTAGAAGGAGAGACAGGAGTAAAAATATTATAGCAAAGAAAATGTGATCTCATGTCTTTACAAAACAGTCTGGAATCGTAAAACAAAAACATCACCACTATCAGCTCTTGTAACGGGGCTTTTGGGAGGACTTTGAACCCAAGCTGAACACCATCTTCAGTTAATGCAAATCCCTCTCACAGTGGAGGTCCTGGCTGCAAAGATACTCCCTCTAATAACAGTTTAACAGCATGAAGAATATACATTACGTCCCTCATCATGCTCACTGTGCTTACTTCGAGATTGTACCTGCCAATGACGTAATCCGAGGAAGTGAATTGGGGCCAAAGAGTCTAAGTTCTTGGGATGGCTCTGGGGCCTTGCAGAAAACCAATCCCATCTCAGCTTCATGTGTGGTCCAACTCAGGCTTCGTCTCTTTTATTACAAGTGATGGAAACCATACGCCTCCATCACATGAGACAGTCAAGCGTAATCCTTGTTAGTAAATGAGGGAAAAAGAGGAGGAGTGAAGACAATCAGGCCAAGTTCAGTCACAAAAGGATGAATTGAGAGTAAAGACGAAATATGAGAAATTCTTAAAAAGAAAAGGGTGGGAGTGAAATTTTTCAGAGGTGGATAGAAAGCTGTGATAGATGAACTGTAAAAGCCGGCCTGCCGTCACATTTACCCAAGAGGAGCCAAGAATCTCTCAGGAACTGTGACACAGGCCAGATCGTCCATGTAAAAAATGGGCGAGTTGGAAAAGTGGTGCCTCTCTGACAGGAGATCTCTCACTCTGCCTTGTATCACATCCAAAAAAAAAAGGCTTCGTCAAATTATGAGGCAACGTATTACAGCATCCAGCAGCTCTGACAGGCTCCAAGTGTCTTTTCCACAGTTTTCCTTAGTTCATTTATCAGCTTTGCTTTGATCTACAGACAGGTCTCCATGGGTAAACAGTCATGTCAAAGAAAGCATACTCTCTTTGAATTCCAAAGTTTTGCATATCAGGACATACAACAAATTAATTGGTCCTGACCAAGTCTTAAAACTGTTGAACAACAACAAATGATATATTACACTGTGTAAAAAACAAAGTACACTCTTACTTCCATAAGAATTAACAAGGTAAGAGGCAGTCAGGTGGTGCTAATCACATGCACTTCATTAACTGATCATTAGCACATGAGCACCTCTATAAAAGCAGAAGTTTTGTCATTAGCTGGTCTGGAGCATTCAGGTGTGTGTTAACACAATGCCATTGGAGAGGGACATCAGTAGTGATCTTAGAAAAACAACTGTTGCTGCCCATCAATCTGGTAAGGGTTATGAGGCCATTTCCAAACTATTTGGAGTCCGTCATTCTATAATAATATAATATAATATAATATAATAATATAATATAATAATAAGAAAGATTATTCACAAGTGAAAAACATTCAATACAGCTGTCAATCTTCACAGAAGTGGACGTCCCAGCAAGTTCACCCCAAGGTCAGACAATAAAACAAAATACCCAAGAGCATGTTAAATGTTGTATGTTCTCCCCATGTATGTGTGGGTTTAATTCCAGGTTTCCTCCCACTGCCCAAAAACATGCATGTTAGGTTAATTGGTAACTCTAAATTGTCCCTTGGAATGAGTGTGAGCGTAGATGGTTTGTCTCATTTGTCTCTGTGTGGTCCTGTGATGAACTGGTGGAAAAGGGTGTGCTCCGCCTCTCGCCCAATGATAGCTGGGATAGATGAATGGATGGAAGTTCAGCTTGTTTGGAAGAGTTATAGCAGAAAGCCTCTTCTCTCTAAAAAGAACATGGTAACACGGCTTAGGTTTGTAAAGTTGCATCTGAACAAACCACAAGACCTCTGGAACAATGTCCTTTCGACAAATGAGACTGAAGTGGAGATGTTTGGTCATCTGTCTGACAGCTAAAGCTTGGCTGAAAAATCCCGGTGGTCCAGTCAAAGGCTAGACCTCAACCTGATTGAAATGCTGTGGTGGGACCACAAGAGGGTTGTCCAAAAACCTCAATGAACTGATGCAACATTGTAAAAAAAAGTGGAAAAATATCTGTTCCTTTACCTGCTATTTCTGTTCACCAGCTGGTCCCTTAAATATGTCTGACAATCACTACCATGGGTAGTGTAAAATAAGCATGTGTGGTTGTTTGTCTCATTTGTCTCTGTGTGGCCCTGTGATGGACTGGATGGATGGATGGATAGAGAAAAATATGCAACAGTACGATAGATGTTGGATTGAATGAGCAGATTTCAGGCTCATGAATCCAAAACAATTTTCCAAAAGATGCCAAAATGCTGAGCAATATTAACCTGAACAGTAAGTGCCAGCAGTCTGACATATCAATAATTGCTCCGTAATCCAAAAACAACTTCAGTTGTTAAAAGTTGAAATTAAAATGGCCTACCAAGAAAAAAAAACAAGCAGGCCAAAGAGTACTCTTCACTCCTCATCCTACCATAATGAGGCCTGATAGTAAAGGTAGAGAAATAAACAAGTCCAAAATGGTCCTCATCTGCGGCGAGTCAGGCTGCCGCAGCATCCACAGTCTCCTGTCCCACCCCCCACCCACGAGGTCCCGCTCGACTCTGCTCAGACTCAGTGCTTGCTGCAGTTACACAAATAGGTTGTCTTTCCAGAAAATCTCATCAACAAAGAAGTGGGAAGGTGGAATGGTCTTACTCAGCTCGAGGATTTGGGGCCCACAGAGTGACTTGGGTTTTAGTTACAAAGCAAAACATCAGAGCTTCGGTGCTGCAAGTTGCAGCTCTATAGTAAGTGTGCGTGTTTCACTTAATGACTATGTTAATGACCATTACATAAGCATCTTCAACTGGATAGCCTCCCAACGCTCATCGTTGAAATAAACAAAACATCTTTAGCAATAAATATAGTGAGTTTGAGCTAATTCCAGGAAAGAAGGAAAAGAAAAACAGACAAAATGTTTCAGTCAGTCACAAAAGAGAGGCTACTTTTCTCCCGTCAGCTGGAAGAAACATTGACAAGGTGAAGCACTTACTAATACCTCCACCCTGTACCGGGATCTGTATCATATTCCTATGCAAGTAAAAATTCAACACACACACAGACTAAAAAAAATTAAGAATTTGTAATTTGCTCTCAGTCAGCATTTTCAGTTTTGGGAAGTTCCTGCCGACTTTTCACCTGCAAAGACGTGAAATTGAATTTCTCCCTCTCCAACCTCATCTGATTGATGTTATCCGTGCCTGACCAAACTTCCTGCTGGTCGCTTCAAGTGCCAGTCAAAATGTGAAACCTATTACAAAGACCCCCAGTGCTGACGGAGTGCTGGCGAGCACTTCAAAGAAAAACAAACAGCTAAATGTCACCAGTCGGAGAAAAGCAGAAATAAAATAAATAGCATGACAATCTCCCTCTGATGAGCAGCTGGGATAATAAACCACAAAACCGTATTTGTGGCATGGCCTTTTCTGACTGGTGGCTTTAGTTTGTACTCTTGAACATTGCAAGGGATGTAAAAGAACCCTACAAAGCCTGTATTTTTACAAACCCCTTGTGTTTTCACATTATTCTTCTTTTCTTTTTCTCTTTGCTTTGGTATTTTGGACTATCATTGTGGCTTAGAATTTGAGAGTCTGCACATAGAATCCACCCCGGTCCTAAGGCAGTTTAATCTACTCGTTAGAACCAAAATATAGGGACGCATGTTGTTGACACATTTCAGACAAATGTTTCATGCTGTTCCACTGATTTAAAGGGTGCAATAACACGCTCCCTGTATGAATGTTAACGATGCGGCTTCCCCAGCTTTACATAGAAAATAGAAAATATAAATCCTTCCATTTGTTTCCTATACCCGCTTAATCCAACACAGGGTAGCAAGGGGGCTGGAGCCTATGCCAGCTGTCATTGGGTGAGAGGCGGGATAAACCCTAGACATGTCACCAGTCCATCACAGGCCAGACAGAAAATTTCATACCCATGATACTTTATGTTACTTAATTAGTAACAATAAGAATGATATTTTAGTCTTTGCAAATATTATTTTGTGGTTCGGAAGCTGAAAAGTTTGGGAGCCCCTTGTATATGAGTATATATACATGTCATATACAAGATTACCTCAATCAGAAAATGTTTTGAGTATTTCTGAGGGTGATCATATCTGTTGACAAAATGTAGTAAATCCACTTTATATCTGCATAAATGATCCATAAAGATTTTTAAGAAAACTTCTCATGCTGCATGTCCTAAAACATGATGTGATATGTAGATGTACTGAACTGAACTTCCTGTTCTACAGACGAGCTGCCAGATCAAACCTTGAAGGAGTGAAAGAGCCATGTGGATATCTGGGAAACATGACAGGGAATTGGTTTGGAAAATCTCTGTGGAACAGTTCTTTTACAGACCGTGCCCTCATCAGCCAAACTCATCACCGCATTGGCCACATCCACCACAGACTCTGCCATCTGGATGGAGGACTGGTCTTCACCCAAACCCAGTGAAAGAACATGATTCCTCGCCAACCGACCAGTGTGGACTGACATTTTCTATCAGACCCGATGGTCTCTGCTCTCTACCTCTGGTGTCGTTTGTGGGTAACAACTGTATAACATTATGGTCATGACTGAATAAACCACCCTGTGATTTTAGGGTTTCGTGTAATAGGAGGCTCCATCATTTAAAAGTGGCTTTGGGAGAACACGGAGGGCTATAAAATATGACTGTGGTCTGTGTGTTGTCAGGTGGTTGGAGCCTTAGTTGAGCTAAGTTCTACATGCACATAAACCATGTGAGACTTGACCTTTATGCAAATTTGGAAAATAGTAGTAGCTGATATGAGAATGGAGAGAAAAACTGAAATTCTAAGAGATAAAACCTTTAAATGGCAACTAAAAGATTACAGTCTAATGTGTGAACTGCTTACATCAATGACTGCATGCAGACTGATAATTTACTAAATGAATAGACTTTAACTTTAAATGATGAGAAAACTCCAAAATCAACAAGTAGAATGCAATGAGATGGTCTGTAAGGCTTGAAATCAATGGAAAAACCATCTGTTAATACCGCATCATGGGTTTTGGAATTTCTTCTGGGTGGCCCAACACATCTGCGGCTGGATGCGTGCGTGGGGCATGTCAGTGTAAAGACAACAAGCCATCCTGCTCAGGAAAAAGAGCCCATTCACAAAGACACACTCCAGACGTGAGGGTAGCACGCTCCTCTACCTCTGAGCAGTAAAGATAAAGCATCATGAGGCAGGAAGAGGTGTCAGACATCTGGTTTTTTAATCATGTGGAGGCGATACCACTAAGTGAAAGCAGTAATCAACACCAGACAATGGCCTAAATTACTGTTTGTTTAGAATAATAAAGAAGTGCTGCAGAGAAAACTTCTCTGTGAAAGATGGAAGATCTGAATCTGGGATTTTCCAGATATCATCTGAGACTAAACTGATCATTTAACTAATTAAAGTAGTAAGATTTGGTTAACAAATATTATCTCTGATTAAAATACTGATGACCTTTTCTTACAGCTCCAGAGATATGTGCCGTGCAGAAGTAGAAGATAAATGTTTCTAAATTTCTAAATTTATTTAAATCCTTTAAAGGATTTTACTTTAGTGAACATTTGCAGGCAAATAGGATATTTTTAACATATAAATGTCAGTAAAAATTATTTAAGTATACTTGAAGCAAGTTCAACATAAATTTATTTAAATTTTTTTTCCTAAAATGTTACATTTGAAAATGGAAAATGAGGATTTATCAACTAAAATATAGCCTAATTTGCATGAATGTCTATACCATTACAGCCTAGTTCACTACATAAGATTTTAAGCTGGATTTTACCATTGCAGACAAATGTTCCAGATTTCTAGAAAATAGGCAGTTTGATCTGCTATCACCAAAGATGTGATTTGAGCGGCTTGCAGAGGAATCCCATAGTTTGACTGAATACCGAGCAAGTTTGATATTTTCAAAGAGTGTATGATGGAGGAGTGTTGAGTGAGAGGTCAATGAGGAGACTGAGTTAGGGGCCACAACAAGCCAAGAGGAAAAGGAAAATAACGAACAAACATATAACAAGGAAACTCAGGAAACTGAGCAGAATTTGGTTAAATGTTGGTGAGAACACCCCTGTGATGTTTCCAGTGTGCAATATCGATGACAGACTCCTGATAGAGAAGTCGGAAAAAGGCTGTCACTGTCTCTTCCACAACTTGGTGAGCAAAACGGGTTATATCATCAGGAGCTGCTTGTGAGATATATAGTCAAATGCTAATGATGCAAGAAAGACAAGTTGGGGGATAAAGTGGAGAAAAATCTTGTAGTGTGTATGTAACCACATGGGCGAATACACTATGACATAAAAATCTTCTAGACAAAAGCGGAAAAACACGTTGTATAACAATACAACAATCTGATGATACTGAATGTTGTGTCGTCGTAACATTTTCTTAATCTAAACATTAGATCAGATAAGGTTAAGAACTGTTGCTACAATTTGTCAACATATTGGATTCAACTCCGGACTATTATCCATCCTCATCCTTCTTGACCTGAGCGCGGACTTCGATACCATCTCACACGCCATCCTCCTTGACAGATTGGCTTCAACTGGCATAACTGACACACTCCTAGACTGGTTCCACTCATACCTCTTTGGCCGTACTCAGTTTATCCATTTGAAATCATTCATATCCCACCCATCCTCTCCTTTGGTGTTCTGTCCAGGGCTCTGTCCTAGGCCCTCTCCTATTTATTATTTATCTCCTCCCACTTGGACTGATATTCCGCAAACATAAAATCCTTTTCCACTGTTATGCGGACGACACCCAGCTCTACGTTTCTTCCAAACCCACTTCCACCTTCCCACTCTCCTCCCTCTGTGCCTACTTACAGGTAATCAAAACCTGGTTCTTCTCAAATTTCCTCAAACTCAATAGTAACAAAACTGCGGTAGTCCTTATTGGTACAAAGTCCACCCTCTCCAAACATCCCAGCTTCACCCTCAACATCGACAATTACTCTGTTCCCCAGAGTAATTCCCCCCCCACAGGCTAATAGTCTGGGTGTCGTCCTCAACAGCACCCTATCTTTCCACACCTACATCAACAACACCATCCGGTCCGCCTCCGGAACATCAACCGCCTCCACTCTTCACTCACTCCCAACAGCGCAGCTATCCTGGTTCACTCTCTGGTCACTTCCCGCCTGGACTATTGCAATTCCCTTTTATTTGGTCTTCCCCACAAGCTCCTCCATAAACTCCAGCTGGTCCAGAACGGTGCTTCCCGGATCATCACTAAAACAGTATCCATCAGTCACATCACCCCGGTTCTACACCAACTCCACTGGCTTCCCATCAAACACCGTATCAACTTCAAAATTCTCCTCTTGACGTTTAAGGCCATCCATAACCTTGTCCCCCCCTAACCTCTCTGCCCTCCTATGCATCAGTACCCCCACCCGGTCTCTCAGATCTGCCCCCTCCATCAGCCTGACTGTCCCCCTAGCATGTCTGTCCACCACGGGGTTTAGAGCCTTCAGCCGCTCTGCCCCTCGTCTCTGGAACTCCCTGCACATCAGGAATATTGACTCAGTTTCAGTTTTTAAGACTGATCTCAAAACCCACTTATTTAGACAGGCATTTGACCTGTAATATCTGTCTTTTTGTTCTGATGCAAACCCTGCTGTTGTCTGTTGTTTAAATTGTGTTTTATATTTTGATTGCTCTACGGCGACCTTGAGTGCCATGAGAGGTGCCTAACAAATAAAATGTATTATTATTATTGTTATTATTATCATTATCATTATAACAGTTCTTAAAAAGAGGATTATGGAGTTATTTTTATCACTTTATTAACTGGAATACTTTGTCAACAATGTGTCAGTGGGTGGTGTGATTCAAGCATTCACCGTAGAACATTGCACTGTAACAAGATGATCGATGTTAATCACTTCACCTGTCAGTGGGATCGATGTCAAAGCTGATCGGTGCGCAGCATCCCACACAACAGGCTGCATTTTATACTCAGTAACCACCAGCAACAACGTCAGTAACTTTGGCACCAGTGATAAACATATAGATGATTTAACATCTTTATGTCACAGTCTGCCCTATCACCTTATGTTATGTCACAGTTTGTTTAATCATGTTTTCTTCTAGTCATGTTTTTCCCCTGTCACGTTCAGTTCACTCACGTCACCTGTCTAATTGTTCACAGCTGCACCTCATGTCACTGATCACTCCCCTCACAGTATTTAGCTTCCTGGTTTACTTTCATTCATGGCAGAATCCTCACTATCCCTCCATGCTTCGCACTAAATATAAGTCTGGTTACCTGCCTCATAGTTTGCCTTGTCACAGTCTTGTTTATTCATAGTCTTGTTTTGTCTTAAATCATAGTATTTATCCATAGTCCTGTTTCTTTGTTTATTCGCAGTCATAGCCTTGTTTTGCTCCATGTTTAAGTATTTTTGAAATCCGGCTCTGCTTTTGCCTTTGCTCCCGGTTCATGTTTTGAGTTTTGGAATAAACCTTTTTGAACTAAAGAGAACTGCATCTGGGTCCTACCTTCCCATCGATCCTGACACTTTATAAGAAGAAAAATGGAACATTATAGCTGTTTTGCTGTTTTAGCTTCAGAAAATAATGTGCAAGGAATTTTCACATGTAAATTCCATCCATCCATCCATTTTCTATACCGTTAATCGGGTAGCGGGGGGGCTGGAGCCTATCCCAGCAGTCATCGGGCGAAAGGCGGGGTACACCCTGGACAGGTCACCAGTCCATCACAGGGCCACATGTAAATTCTATGCAGCAAAATGTTTTTAACATAAAAAGAGCCACTGAAAAGACATGAATCAAATTATTCGTAATAAGAACAGTATCACTCATTTCATGTGGCAAAATGATAGAAATTGTAAAAGCACACAGAAGATTGCTTGTGCTGATTTATTTTTCACTAGAGGGAAATGGATTCTTTTGTTTAATTGGGGGATTTGTTAAGTATTACAATTCACCGGATTAAATTGCACACGATGTTGCATCCTCTCTTTATTCCTGTTCTGCTTGATATAAGCCTCATCTGTACCAGGTAATATGAAATCATTTCTGCAGCTTTTTCCACTCAGTAACCAGTTACAGAAAGAGAATTTTATATAAGTTGGATTCAGAGTTTATTCTTTAAAAAACAAAGTTTACTGTTGTTTTAGCGAACCATGCTAAATGTTTTTCAGGTATGTATTAGTAAAATATGCATTGCAGACATCTGAAACCAATCAAAAGTTTTCCACTATATTCCAGTGACCCCTATTATCTTACTCAGTACTTTAGCAGAGTCTCTGAAGTCCTGCTAATGTGCACAAGACTTTAGATATGAAGTACCACATTAGCAGTCATTTCTTTAAAGGCCTTATTGTTAACTGTGCTTCCATATATGGAAAGTTAGAAGCACTGAACATACGGAGTCATGGAACACAGTCTATTGTAAACACAAAGTTCGGAGATGGTTTACCTCAAACTGTCCACAGTGGTATCAGGTATGCGATCTGTGCAATAACAGAAATGTACTGTAGAATGTGGCATGTTTAATACATACATAATGTCTTAATTAAACCTGCATGCTTGGTAAGCAGTGTGGAAAGGTGCCAGAAAAATGAATTTATTGAATTCCATCTGTATGCAGCCTCAGGCACACATGGAAAATGTGATAGTCATTATGCAGCTGACAGGGTTTTGGAGCCGAACGTTGTTCCTCTCCGCTTCAACTCCCTTTTGCAAACCAGGAAGCTGTGGGTTGATCTTGGCAACCCTTTAAGTCACTTTCCCCCCACTCTCATTAGCATTTTGGATAGAGAATAGCAGATTTAAGGATCTTTATTGCTGATACAAAAAGAGGAAAAATTAGAAGCCCCAAAATCCTTGTAAAAGTGTGCCTGTGTGTTCTGCTGCCGGAGGTGTTGGAGAAATTTTAGTGTTGGTGGACACAAGAGACGCTCACACATAAAAGTATCAGTTTATTTAACAAAAGTGAGATGTGTGTTATTCAAGAGCTGAACTCACACATGCATACGCTGGAAAAACACACACTGGAGTGAAGACAAAAATAAGATCCAATGTACAGGCATGCTTCTCGAAGAACAAAGAACAGCAACTTGCCAGATTGTAACTGTTTTAACAGGAGGCGGTAAAGGAACACAGGTGTCTTGGAAAGTCTTTTCTTTGCTCTGCTATTCTTTTATTTAATTACTAAATCAAGGACTCAAACCTCCTGTTTTGAAAAGCACTCAGAGACCCTGCTGAACTCCAGATACCCTCCCCTGACATCTGCATGTGGGTCACATCAAGGACACCGGGGTTATTACGGAGTTTGAGAGCCGTAGAAGGGACACGATTGGATTTGCTGCTTTTTCTCACTCTTAAAGGTGAGTCATAATATTCACTGACACTCAGTGGGTCACAAGCCAGATTGGAAATAGCAGCTAATTACCAGCACGTGTGGTCATCTGGCAAAAACAGCACTGATCAATATCTACTCTGCACGTACGGCGTCTGGAGTCGTGTTACTGCTGTTTTATTCAACCTAACGAAGGCATAACAAGAAGTGAAAGGGGGGGTGGACAAAGGTTTGCAGAACCTCTCTGAACAGAACATTCTCTATCTGCTATGACGCATCATGAAACACAAGATAAAACAAAGAAGACGCAGCTAGAATCCTACATCACTCAAAAATGAGGCAACATTCCTCTCCCAAAGGTCCAACAACTGGTCTCCTCAGAGTTTTACAGACTGTTAAAAGAAGATAGAAAGCTACACAGTGGTAAACATGGCCCGGTCCCAACTTTTTTGAGATTGCCATCAAATTCAAGATGAGCTCATATTTTTTATGACATGATAAAAGGTCTCGCATCCATCATTTGATGTGTTTTCTATGTCCTATTGTGAATTAAATATTACGTTTCTGAGATTTACAAATACAGTAATTACATTCGTTATTTACATTTTACACAGCCTCTCAACCTTTTGGAATTGGGGTTGTAATAAGAATGTTCCCTGGGAACTTTCCTTTAGACTGGAAATATACTTGGTGTTTTACCTCACGTTCACCTAAGCAGCCGTTTCCGTTCTCAGCATAAATGCTGACATACTTGCTTGTGTAGAGCGCTTGTTACTGGAGGATTCCACAAGGGGGCAAATCTAATCACTCAGACTGGAGGAAGCTGCAGTCGGATTTACAGGATGTGAACAGATGCACTCTGGTAAATGGTATCATGGCATCAGTAGAAGAGGTTAACATTTTGTTGATTGCGGACTTGGCCGATGAGCTTGTCTTCAAAACCTTCAGCCATGTTTACTGTGGCCGACGCTATCCTGTCAGGTTTGGCCCTACACTCCCCCTACCGATCACCTACATATTGCAGCTGGCGTTAATAAACAACACCTATGTGTAGGTTTGCCTGGCAAGGCCAGCGAGGACAGAGCCTGCAGGGCTAACTTAGGACTTGCTGAAGGGATTGTTACCTCCAGGTGATCTCAGAGCGACTGGGGATCCACCAGGACAGACTAGGGGCAGCTGCCGGTGAAAAGGAGGCCTAGGCTTCTCTGCATTCCCTGTTGTCACTCCCCCAACTTTTTATGCAGTTGTAGTAGATGATGTAGATGACCATGTTTTACAAGTAGAATCTTAAAATTGAAGTAAGTACAGTCGGAACATGTAAACATATACCAGTAGAGTATAAAGTATCTTAAAGTTGATTTAAAGCTACTTCAGTTTCTCAATCTAGCCCATGTTTAAATAGAGACTTTCCGTAACTGTCTGGATGTAATATTACTGAAAACGTATGGCAAGAGAAAAATTTAGTTCATGTTCATTTCGTGCATAGCCACTATTTCTCCTTTTGGCTGCCTGTGTTCACATTCTCACGGATCAGTGAATTCCAGGCTGAAAGGGTTGAAATATATCAGAGATAACACACTGTGAAAATGTTCAAGAGTGAAGACAAAGAAACAGCATGATTTGTTAATAGATATGTTTTCTATGTCATAAAGGTGTGTAGTTTGTGTCTAGGATAAACATATCCAGCTGGATTTTATACAGTCACAACTCCCTCCTCTTTATCTTCTACCACCATCACATAATCAAACCTTTATCTCCCCACAAAGGGCTCCTCTCACGCTCTGCCAAACCCATCCATCTACTTCCTGCTCTTCACTTTCATCCAGCTGCATCTCCTCCATCTTCTCTCACTTCCTTTCCCCTCCCTACCCTTCTCCTGACAAAATACCATCTTGCCCGAAGCCTCCTGCATCTATGGGTTATCTCCACTCTTGTCTGCTCTGTAGTGTGAGTTTCTCCCAAAACCAGGGTCTGGTCTGTAATTCATCTTTTCGTTTACACTGTGAGGCTGTAGTTTAAATCTCCAGAGAAAATATGACCAAAAACTGAGATGAAAAGCTGCTGGCTGACATCTGATTATATTTTTTCTACTCATACTTCATTGTTCGTGGGTGCCGCCTTGGGAAATGTGTTCTCTTGCACATACACACACACTTAACTCTAGCCTTTGTCCCCTTGTCACCACATTAATTTCTCCCTTTCTTTTTAAGTTTTCCAGGCTCTCCGATCGTTTTAACAGTCCTTTACAAAGCTTGTGGGTATGAGTATTTTCAAGACAAAACGTGGACTTGTTTACTCGTGAATCTAAAATGATGTGGAAAAAAACCCAAAAGAGAATCCCTTGCACGCAATTCCACATAGTATAAAGAGACAGGAAATTAACAAACCCCACAGTTTACACTGAGCGAGTTTAATTTCACTATGAGCAACAGGTGTGATGCAGCAAATTACAACTAATCAGGGACAGGTGTTAAAGAGGCAGCGTGTGACAAAAATACAAAAAACGGTCATTGGTTTTAATCACTATGTGCAAACAATAAGTAAACTACTACTGAATGAGCTCTGAACGTGTTTTTCACCAGCATATGATGAACTGGTCAGCCTCTGCTCTGGATATGCACTTTCACCGTAAAGAATTGAACACATGCCTGAAAACTTCCTGATTTTTACAAGAGAAACCCTTAAAAGAAGCCCAGTGTTTTATTGCTTGGTCTGCCCCATTCGAACAGGTGATTTTCAGTAAGTGATTTCCCATCCCTGTCTACTCTCCACAACAGGTGTTAACCTGCTGAATGCTCGGATCAGGTTTTCGCATCTGTGTCTGGATTTACTGCTCACTTCAGCAAAGGTCACAATGAGGTGTCTAACTGTAATCAGCTTTAAATGATATTAGGCCACTTAGAAAGCAGCAGAAGCATACACAATATCAACCCATATTAAGTCGTGCAGAGCAGCATTAGTATTCATATTGGAATGTATTTGTGTCCAGCTGATAAATCCAAGTTCAATATCAACTTTGTTTTAATCATCTTTGATGGAAAGCAATCAAAGAAAAATTAGACTCATGTGTTTACCCGCATGCATAGTGAATGTGTTTGCAAAGGCGTGCTGACTGTGAAGTCTGAGGGCCAAAGGAAAATTCTGACAGTGGTATAGCAACCAGTGAAAATAGGGAATTCAACACTTCAGAAAAATATTAAGAGATCAAAACCGCCACGCAATTTAAAAAAAAAAAAGGACTTAGAGGAAGAATCTGAGAATCCCACAATACAGCACTGGAGAAAAACAGAAACCACAGCAAAGTGCAGAAAAATCCTCATCAGACATTCTGACAAACGCACTGCAAAGTATCACATGACAACATGTATTAAATATGTCGGTGCATGACAAGTGCCCGTGTTAACAAAACCGTATTTGAATCCCAGTTAACCAGAATGAATGAGGTGATGGGTGAGGTGTCATTATGAAGCCAGGGAAGGCTCTTTGCCACAAAGACCCACAGGATCGAACCGAGCCCCGTCTGTGCTGACACAGCTGGTTCCCGGCACAGACACCCCAACATCGTGCTCGGCTCCAGGAATGTTCCAGGGCTTTGCTGGAGAAACCATAACAAGTGCAGGAAATAGATTAGTGCACTCTGGGTTCCACACCAGCAACAACCCTCCTTAGCCCGGCCTCTTCAAACCCACATGTGTGGGAACAGCAGACATGGCAGCGGAGGGAGAAAGACCATCATCCAGACTTCAGTGCACATGCCCAGAGGAGGTGTTCACATTGTTATTCATCCTCATCATGTGAGAGTCTGAGCACTGCATCTTTTATTTTTACAGAATGTGTTGCAGTTTATCTTTAGGTATATATAGGATAGGGCAAACCTTTTAAATATCTCAGAATAAATGACTTTGTGACACTACTATAAATGAATATCTCCATTTTTAAACGAGATATGTTCTGAGCTGAACTTTCAAAGCATCGTAGGTTGGTCCAATAATTTGATTCCAAATAATACAACTCTACGTTCAGGAGTACCAACAAAAACATTTTCTTCTGCTCAGTACTTGTATTATATGTTATCTGTACATGACTATTTCCCCCAAAAGTGACAAAAAGTCATTTTGCAGGCATTCTAAATGGTACTTCAGTTTCTCAACTCCTGCAAAACTATATAAAATACTTATGGCTAGGCCTGTGCTCAATGGAGGGCACTGACTTTGTGTCCAATGAAAAGAAAAAAGACCTTTCTTGGAATCATGGGTGGTGTTGAATCAGGCCACCGGAGCTAGCCAATCAGAGCAGAGTTGGCTTTTTGAGATTGAAGAGGGGGGCAACCCCCCTAACCTCAGTTTCAACAGGAGACATTTAAATTTGCAGGAACAAGTAGCACTCCTAAAGATGTTTGTCTGAATTCCGCTTAACAACTTAAAGACATAAAATTGCTGTTCATATAGAAATAAATACATCTCGATCATAAATCCTGCTATTGACTCATTGGTTGATATATCTGAACACCATTCAAAACGGGTGACATCTTGTATACAAAGAATGTAAGTTGAGGATGTAAGAATGAGGACGTATTTAGATGTTAGATGATTTTTTAAATGATGGACTTTTAAATGGACCAAAGTGTCGACAAACAGAGGATGTGCAGAAACGAAAGTCAGTCTTTTATCATATACAGGCTATTATTTTGTGACTAGGGGTCACTAGCAGATCACTTACTGCACAATCTCACCAGAGGTGGTGAAAAAGTATTGTTTGTCCACACGTCCAATATGAAGTTGTTTCACAGTCAGGTCTGAAAATTGTGAGATGACGGCACGTTTGTTGGCAGTTATTTTTATTGGGTGGTGTCGCATCATGTGACAAGACCTGCGACCTATGAGTAACCTATGAGTAAAGTAAATAAGTGGAAAAGTAAATAATCGTGGACGTAGAAAAGTGAAAGGACTAGAAAATACTGTGAAGGTTGGTTTTGAACCTGTGATCTCATGCTTGAAGGCAAGTGGTTTACACATCCGAGCCCTGCCCCTTTCCCTCAATTCCCCCTTACGTTGCAAAAGTGGCAACTGTTGTCATCATTACATCAGGAGCCTTAACATAGTCACATTGTGACAGTAGTGGAAATGGCATCAGTAGGATAACAGCAGCTCAATGACAGAAGAGAACTGAGTTAGAAAAAGTTTTCTATTTTCCTTTTTTTTTTGCCTTTTTGTAAAATTGCTTCAGATCTGCAGTGCACTAACTACAATCATGAGTTTGCATTGATTATTATAAAAAAATAACAGAACCATGACCCTGCTTCATGCAAAGTGACTTTTGTGCAAATCAGAGGTCAGCATTTCTCAGTTCTGGCTCTCGAGTCCCCACGCCCTGCATTTGTTTTACATGTTTCCCTGATCCAACACATCTGTTTGAAATTAATGGATCCCCATGTTGCCTCCTTATCAAACTCTACAGGAGCCTGATGATGATCCATTTATTTAAATCAGGTGTGTTTGAACAGTAACACATCTAAAACATTAAAGGCAGCTGGGCCCGAGGACCAGAACTGGGAAATGGATGACCTCTCCTTCAATCCATTTATGATCTGTTGCAAACTTTGAAAATTTTTCCCAAAAAGCACAGCTGCACCACAAAGCCTGTGTGGCCACACACCCCTACAATACACAGAGAAAACAATCTCCAGAAGTTAAGTGCCGCCCCTTTTTTAGAGCAATCAGTCAAACCAGACTTTTCCTCTCATTAAGCCCTAATGGCCACCTTAGGCTTGCACCCCTCTGGGGATGAGTCGTCATGTGTTATATTTATGACAGCCTCAGTTGTTTCTACTGTTACAAGGTGTGGAAGTCTATAATGGCTAAATAGCGCTGAATAGGAGTATAACCTTTTTCTGTGTGTTTGGCCAATCGACTCAGATTGGCCAAACACAGCATGCCCTATCACAATCAAAAACTTTTTTGTGTGGATTCGCCAAAAAATATATTTTTTAAGACTGAGTCAGTTTAAAGTGTGTCCGCATCACCAGTGCTAAGGTATTCCATGTCCTTGAGACAGGATATGTAGTTATTCAACACTTATCCATTCATTTTCTAGACCCACTTAATGCAAATCAAGGTCGCAGGGGGCTGGATCCTATGCCAGAGTACAGCCTTGACGGGGCCACATCACAGGGTCACACAGAGACAAACAACCATGCACATTCAAACGCACTTCTAGGGACAATTCAGAATCCCCATCTAACCTAACATACACGTTTTTGAACAGTGGGAGGAAACCGGAGTCCCTGTAGAGAACCCACACATACAAGTATCCAACACTAGTGATTTTGATAAATACTTAACGATGAGACTGAAATTAATCTTGATGCATGTTTGCTCGCCGAGTAAATCCATGTGTAAGGATGCACGCACTGTGCCTCTGGACTGTTTCATCTGAGATTGTTTTAGCTCATGATTTGACATTTTTCCAACTCTGTGGGAACCTGAATCAATCTATTTGTCTCACTCTAGGGAATGATTGTGTCTGCGAGGTATGCTGTTTATTTGAAACGTACATATCCCGTGTTTAACAGAGCTGTTTGATGTGCTTCATCCTGATACACACTTGATCCAGTAAATTTAGGCAACGCTGAGAAAGATTGTCTATGATTGGTCCGATGAATTTATTGATGAATCGGGGTCCATTTGGTCCTTTTTTAATGTTTGGGGCATTAGTTCTTATTCTATGTAAAAGACCAAAAGAGGTAAGATGCAGATGAATTCAGAGCCTGAAATGGTAAAAGGGTTTTTCTTTGTATAGACATTTTTTGATGACTCCTGGACATTCCCTGCTTGGGCCTCAAATTGGTTTGTGTTCCACTGACTTAATAATATCCACTGGAACATTACCTGTTAAGGACCAGCAATGTAAAATAAACCACAGCAAAATTAATTAAGGTGAAACAGGAGGTGATGGAAGCTTTGTTCTCTTGGATGCTTTTTATGTTTTATTGACACTGGACGGTTCATGCACAGAGTCAGGCTAAGGACAGCAACTGACTCGCATTGGCCAGTGATTTTACCGACCCTAGTGGGCCAATAAAAGTTCAGCCAAAGCTCAGGTAAATTTTGTTTTTACTCAGATGGCCTTCTTATGTCAGAACCCCAAAGAAAGATAAATATGTTTAAATCCAGAGCACTGCGGAAGCAATTCCAGCCTGGCTCCACTTTGGCAGGGAGGACAATGTGATAACCATATGAATTTGCTCAGTGTGTGCACGGGTATGTGTGTGTGGTGTGTGTGTCCATTTGCATGCAGTTGAGTGGAAAATGTGTCTTTGTATGTATTTTTGTATAAATGTACATGATATATGAATGCCTTCTGGATGACGAATGTGTAAGAAAAATAATCAGAAACAGCTCAGTGTGTTGAATCTAAATGTGTGTGTGTTTGCCCATCAGGCTCTTTATGACCTTCAGGAATCTGACTTGTCATTCTGCACGTCAGTAAAAGTGCAGCCACCAAATATATTTCTAAAGACATTTCAACACCTGGTCACTTTGTGTTGCTTGAACGTGTGTGCGGACATCCCACAATGCATGTGTTTTTCATATGCAAACCTCCATGGTCCTTATAGGTGGGACTCATGCCAGAATATGCCGGTTTGTACACCTTTGATGAAACTGAAAGCTGTGGCCGTTTTTCTTACTGCATTTCTTATCCAACCTAACTTAATGTTTGAAGAGAAGCACACAAGCCACAGCAATCTAAATCTAAACTCTGCAGTGTTTTTGCAACACCTTTACAATGATATAGCTCATTTATCATTCATACAGTTGGTTTTATGTCTGATGCAAATATGACCACAGTTGAGTTACGGTTAGAGCACGACTTGGCCAATTAAGTAGACTACTCCACTATGCTAGATGGCAATAAGCCTCTTTTCAGCCTTTTTCTGGTTGACCTATTGCATCGTGGACCAAAAATACTGATCATTTCGCTGACAGAAAATTGGTACCATTGTCAGCTCTGTTCATTTGTGCTATATGCTTTATGATCCTTTTTATATAAATGAGACACACACAATACTTTGAAGTTATTCTCTGTTGTTACCAGCTTCTTCTGTTACTTCCACGTTAACTGTGGAGCATGGGCAGAGCACCAAGACCAACTAGGTCTAACTGGATATAGACCTGTAGGAGTAACTCGACTCCAAAATCAATTTGAACACATGACAGATGTGTAAAACCTCTGTTGATCCATGACACAGTAATTACAACTGCACAATAAAGCCTCAAAAAGGTACAGCTGCTACATTTCCCTTTCTCGGTTCTCTCCTGTGATACAGCTCCTGTTGACAGTCGATACAGTTGATTAAAGGACAAAATTCTACAGAAGAGGCTTGGCAGATTGCATTAAACTGTCGACTGTCATATGATGAATTGAGAGTTCAAATCGCATCCTGCAACAATTTTTATTCAGCCCATTCATTGTTGCACTTCTGCTCCCTCTTGCAATAACTAAGTACCTGGTTAGGATTAGAAATATGACACATTGTCTCAGACTTCACATCTAATACTCATTGACCTTGGTTCCTGACAAAAAACATGGCATTTAGTTATCACCTCACCACAAAATTCTTTACAATTTGCTGCTTCCTCACTCAACAAACTATAATGTTAGGAACTGGCACTAACTATGGAGTGTGACCGTGGGTTCATTTCAGCATCCTAATCTATCTGGTAGCTTCTACTTTTTCCTATTTTACGCATGTCTCAATGGTTCCCTGGAAAATTCTCCTCTTAGAAAGAGAGTTCTTAGAAAAAAAAAAGGCAGAACAGAAATATGTGTAAATAGGCTAAGAAAGACAAAAGCCAACTTATTTTGTGGGTTCTTGCGTTTGCTTCATAAACCCAGCAGGATTAAGTGTTCCATCTTTCAGTGTTGAAGCATGACTATATAAAGTGGACACAGATTTGCACAACATTCGCAGCTTTGACATGTCTTAACAATTTAAACACTATCAGTCTCCTGGGAGACTGTGATGAATTAAAGAAAACATGGAGAGAGGAACTAACTGTTTGTTTCCCCCTGAGAACTGACATTACCACACTAATAGTGAAAGAATGAGGGCTTGTGATGGTTTGCATGCATGCAGGGCTATTGCAAAACAAAGCCTCTGGAGTGGTGAAGCAGACCCTTGGAGCCGGCTCTTTTAAACAGCTGCCATGTCCCCGAGAGGACAGTCGGCTTAAAGAGTTCAGCAACCCTCTCCTCTTACTCCTCCAACTGTTAAGAGTTCATCTGAATAAAGTTAAAAGTGAGCTGGATTTGGCTCTTCTCCCCACAGCTCTCTAATCTAAGCCATGCACAGGACTCACACGCGCTCGCAGAGAAAGACAAACAGGATGCCTCTACTCGGGTGACTCGGATGAAAGAGATTGTGTTCTAACACAGTTTGAATTCACCTCTGCTGGTGCTGAGTTAGACAGTGCAGTCTGCTGCCTCACATCTCCTCTCACAGACCTCAGCCGAACTGTGTGTGAATGAGTCATCCTGTAGGAACACCCTGCATACAGAGACACAGAGGCTCCGAATCCTAAATCAATCCCGACTCAACAATTCAGCCATGGAGCATGTGCTCAGTCTCCAAAGCGAATAATTATTATGTGCTAGTGTGTGTGAGAGAATTTGCTCTTTGCTGCTACTCTTTAATGTTCATGAATTTGAAGCATGAATGCATGCACTCAATGGCAAACATGTTGCCCAACACCACTTCAACAAAAGAAGTCCCAAATCAAAGAATTGTGCTGCAGCTGAATAGATGGTGCTCTATTAGAGAGGGCAGTGAAAAAAAATCAGATGCTTATTTTAAAGGGTCATATACACGGTAAAAGTAGTACAATAGTAGTACCACACTACAGGTGGTAAAAATCTTGATCTGGTAGTAAAAAGCTACGCAGAAGATATGCACAAGTCTTTTGAGGTCTCTTAGAAGTATATACTGCAACTGCAATCAAGTGTTTTGGTGTGATGACAGTCAACAGTGACAGCCCAAAAGGGGTATTCAGCTTTGTCAGAACTGAAGAGTATTTCATTACTGAAGGAGGTTTTTCTAAGAGGAAAATATGCTTTTGCTTCAAGGAGGAGCTTGACTGATCCATCTGGCTCTGCTTTGTTGGTCTCTGTTTAAGCTAGGCCGTGATAGATGGTGATGTACAGATGGTATATTAAATCACCTGCCAACTTTTTTTTTTTAAATCGATGATCATTCCCATTTTCCAACAATGGCTTTCCAGATGGTTTTTGATAACAAACAACCGACTCTCACGACAAAACGTGAAATACGTGAAATGTTTTACAGCGCAATATGTTGCGGTTTCACAAAAAAACGGGCTCAATAGCTATATTTTCCTTACGTTATGTTCTTCTAGGATTCGTCTTAAATGATGATTAATCGGCGCCCCTTCGATGCTTACGTCTCTCCATACATGTTTATATTGGATGATGTTCACTTTCCATGTCTTATACATTTGGCCACAGTGGTCTATAGATTTGGTCCATTGACCTTTGTGATCATTTTTTAATTAGATTGATGGGTCAAGACTCATTCTGCGCAACATTTTCAAAAGTCGTTGTACTTTCTACTTTCTACCCAACTCACAATTCCTTACTTTGCTTATTCAATGCACTCTAAATTGCAAATGGTTAGACTTGATGCACAAAGTTGGGTCTGTATGTACCAAAATACTTGGTTGGACTACGTGATTAAGGCTTACACATTTTTATATTCACAGGTTGCAATACCTGCCTTGCCACAATAACTAGTGAAGAATTATGTTTGCTTCTAATGTGGGGGAACTGATCTTTTTTATGTTTCTTTTTGTCGTTTCCTTACATTTCCGGCCTACAAAATAAACTGTATAAGAGATGGATGTAGCTTCTTGATCTGAAGATTGCAATTTTGCAAAAGTGTATTAAACCACCATTCTGTCTACAGGCCAGCAGGGAGCAACACTGCTGGTTTTAAAAAAAGACAGATTGTTTAGAAGTCTGAGTAAATTACCATACTCATTGCACGGTTTAAAACTATGTAAAAATATTTCTAATACGTTTATAGTCTCAATTGCGAATTTGAAGGCTACTTTAATAAAACACAACGTTCGTTACACAAATGATCCCATTAGGAGTGAAATGAATGATAATGCAGGGTAAGTTTAGGATGGGGAGACCTTGTGATTGACAGGCGTCTACCATATGAGAAAACCTAGCATCCTCAAGTTTCCAGTCCACATATCTACAGCTCACTTATCACATTTGGGTCAAAATGACAAACTTGAGCCTTCAAATGGTAGCCCACAAAGAAATTGGTGATGTCACACATTCAATGTCTTCCCCGTGCGTTTTTAGATCCTCCTGCCCGAGATGTGAGCAGAGGACTCTAAGACATGAGGAGAGAGGAGGTGAGGAAACAAGCATTTAACCAAACAAGGCTTCTAATTTGGGTTCCAGGTGTACGCAGGGTGTACCCTGCCTCTTGTCCAATAACAGTTGGGATAGGCTCCAGTCCCCGGTGACCTCAAACTGGATTTAGTGGGTATAGAAAATGGATATGTATGGAGATGTTATTCTAAACCAATCTCATTTAAATATGATGCATGTCACAAATGTATCATCTAACAACTGTTTTAAAGCAACAACCTGTATTTCATTATAATTTGAGATGAGCATTAATCCATTAATCATCACACGAAGAGAAAAGGAGTAGAAACCTGTTTCTTGGCAATTTTTTCTTTTTCTTGGGGCAAAAAAAAGAATGTTTTAAAAAATTTGAGAGATATCACTTCATAGTAACATACCTAAACAGGGTGGTAGAGATGACTAAAGAAGCCTTACTTCCAAAATATTTTAAAAGATAAAGTAAAGTCACTGTAAAAAGTGTTTTACTAAATGGTAGAGCAGGGCATTAAAGGGTTAAAAGTATTCCCAACAACACATATTTACTTATAATTCAATTTATATTGTGGGATTAATGTGTCACAACCACTCCAGACATCCCAAATGTTGAAAGGATGTCTTCAAGGGATTCCTTGCTTACAGCCCCTCCAGCAAATCTCCTCTCTCCTCAGGATTTATTTAGAGGAATTGAGACATCCTTCAAAACATTTGTCTGTTAACAATTTCAGAGTAACAGGCAGGAGGAGGGAGGACATGAGGAGGCACAAATTGGACAAATAAGATGGCTATCAGTCTACAAATGGTCTGGATTTGTTCACTACAAGTGTGCATATTTGCTGAGAGTTATAGTGACCTCTCTGCATGCGCAGCAGCCCTTACACAAAACAAAGGCATATAAACTGCACACTTGTGGTGCATTTTAGCAGACACATTTGTGCTGCTTGTCTACCGTCTCAGTTTGAGTAACCACATTTTTTTAGAGCCTCGACATGTTTATGTGAGTCCCCATGTTTAAGTGACTCAGTTTCAGTTGATGTAGGAGAGGGGAGAGTTTCTGAAACTTCTTGATCTGGTGAGCTCTGTCAGCAGCCAATGGGCCTGCGGTGAGCTGGACCTCACAGACTGTCAGCCACATTTTTGCTCAACCCAAATCCTGCCATCAGAGGCAAAAGCATTAGTGCAAATATCAGGAAAGACAAGGCTGAGACAGCCAAGCTGTCTATCCTGACAAGAAAAAGTGCTCAGTTAGAGCAACATGCCAATACGAGGTAAGTGTAGAAAAGAAAGAGTTAAGAGAGCCCACACACTTAGTGTCTTTTATTCATAGCAGTTTATACAAAAAACAGTAAAAGTTTTATGATGAGAGCTCCGAGTGTGCTGGCTTCTCTCTTTTCCAACTTTAAGAAAACAAGCAAAAAGGTCACTTCTCACTCACCGAACCTCTTGTATCCAAAAGACTGTACTTCCTCCTCGTCTGCAAAATCGTCTGCGTGACATAAACAAAAACATATGACATTACCGTCTCATAGGCACATAGAGTACTGGGGGCACACAGAGTTTAAAACAGTTGGTAGGAGTCCTATAAACAAACTGAAATCAACAGAAACAATAAAGGGCAGTTGTATGAAGCCAAGTATTTATAGCACTGTCCTTACAAAAAATGACCTGTGTGTAGGAGAGCAGAGGCCAGAGATATCTCTGGCTTGTGTGTGTGTGTGTGTGTGTGTGTGTGTGTGTGTGGAGACAGGAGGTCCAAGGAACAGTAAAAGCAACAGGCTGTGGTTTCTCTGGGTTGTTGACAGTAAACCCTAATTACACTCTGCAACACTAAACTGAAGACTGGAGTAGAGCACAGAGAACATCTCTGGTAATGGCAGACAGATGAGGCTGAGTGGAGGGCATCTTGGGTGAGGGGAAAAGATAAGGCACACGGGGAGGGATGAGCTGAGTGTGTTTGTTGGTGGGAGGTCAGAGGGGTTTAGACTAGATGAAGAGCCACTGGTGCACACATTCCTGAGTGTTATTCCACCTTAAATTAAATAAAACAAGTTGATACAACTGGGCACTTACTGATGTCATAATTAGAGTACGTGCCCTTTAATTGGCTACTTGTTGAAATTGAAATACAGCAGGCTGTGTTCACTGGTTTTCATCTGCCAGCTTTTCTTCGCCATGCTTACCTGCATCTTTCCTTGAATGCTAAATATGGGGTTTTCATTCTGTCAGTGGAATTTACAGACATGATTTGGTCTTTGATTTCTTTCAATAGGACGCAACTGTTGGGGAAATAAAACTCCATAGCGTTTCAGTACTTCTGCACCGCAGTACCGTAATGTCATCCAGATGTGACTCACCGAAAAGAATTAGGCACAGATTGAATAAAGTGCAACGACTGGAAAATTAAATAATTTATACATTTGAATAAAACACTATGTAACCTGATTCTACAAGCAGTCTTGCATTCCGTACCTTTCATGGCGTTTTATAACTCGTTGAAGACTGTAGAAGCGATGAGGATCCCCGTCACTTTCTGCGCATCTCAGCATCCAGTGCAAAGTAGTAAACTTGTTCCAAGGAGAGCGTCGCGTTCTTGTAATGATAAAAACCTATGCGTCTTTGATCATGTTTGGTTTTCAGTTTAAAATCCCATCGTCTTTGTTTTTCTTCTCGTTGCGGCTCCGAGAGGTTGCTGAAGCTGAGCTGTGATGATCCTGGAGTTTTGTCTCGCAGCGCTACGTAGATCCGAAAGTTACCACCAGAGTTAAGCTGCCCAAAACAAGACATTTCACTTCCGGTGTTGGTTTCAGAATTAAACCATGTTTTCTCTGTGTGTGCTTTTTTGCTAAGGATACATACACGAAATCCTTTAAAGTGAAGGTATGCAGGAATTCTTCCTTTAAATAATAGATTCAGGAATTCTGTTAGTATGCCTATACATGCTTCTTATAAGGACAAACGGAACTACCACGTATTTCCATGCCTCAGATCTTACTATGTAACTTTGTGGGCAGGTTTCATCTCCCGCTAAAAAAGCATTACAACAGCGGATCAAATTCATTGTGTTGCAAACAAACCAATGTCAAAAAAGCAAGTTCTGATAAGTAAATAACATCCCAAAGTATGTTTACTGACACTGGGAGGGAAATACAACAATTTGCAGTTGCGCAAACAAACTCGGCCGAAAGAATGCACTGTTTTCTCAAGCAGTCAGTTTCTCTGAAAGACAGTCTAAGGGTTTCTTTCCTCCGGCGAGACTACTACATCCACAAACTAAACAAGTGTAAATAAACGATTAATAGGCCCATATAAAAATATGCAGGCTGTGTGTGTTTGTGTTTTTTGTTCTTCATTAGGACCTCTTCTGGTATTCTCATTGGCCTTGTTGGGACTAGTGGAATTATGGGGACTAATAGCCCAGATGTAACATGAGACATTTCTCATATCCTGGTTAGAGTTAAGGCTACGTTGTAAATTTAGGTAAACTGGGTTAGACATGAAATGATAATGGTTAAGGTTTGATTTGAGTTTGGGTTATGCTCTCCACAATTAATTCATCAATATCAATTTCCATTTAAAGACGTACAAGTTTGTGTATGTATCTGTATTTGTGAGTAGCACAGAAAGGAACAGCTATTGGTTCTTAGAAAATAAGTACTGAATGGTTGCAGCTTGAGATAAACTTCAAATTACTTTGCAACATTCAATAAAATCCTCTCATTTTCAGTCAACATAACAGCCTCTTTCTTCTGTTGATTCTCACATTTTGATATGTGAGCAGGAAAAAATAACTACAAACTCACAGCTGCATACAACACGTAACAAATCAGTAAGTTCAAACTCAACCGGAAAGTCCCAATGGATTTTACAGGACATGGTGTGTAACACTTGTGCTTTTTATCATACGCTTTACATGAATAAAACCTCTAACCTGAAACTGTGATGATAGATTAGGAAAATATAAGATGCTGTATATATTCAAAGCCTGTATTGTGAAGTTATATTATTATATCTTGGCTCACATTTGTCATCTAAATTTTGATTGCACCTGTGCACGGTTACACACAAATTTCAAGTTGAGCACTTGTATGACAGGTTTTTATAGTTTATAGATGAATTTAAAACAAATGAGAGCATATCATTGGAACCTATTGGCTACAGTGTCACATTCACTAACTTGTTAACTTCAGACAGAGTCACTCAAACTGTGTAAAAGTGTAAAAAAAACTCCTTAGAACTTATGTTAAAAAGTTCTGTACTATTAACTTTATCAACATTGTTTCTATTACCAACATGTAGGCTGTTTTCTTTTTTAAAATAATTTTGTCTCTCTTTTTGTGTCAGGTCACATTTTCTATGGTATACGAGCCTTACTTGTTCATGTTTGTATAAACACTTACTATTATTTAAAAGGCTGCAGGCAAAACAAAGTATTATTATTATTATTTTAGTCATTATTACAGTTATCATTAACATTATTTTTCTTACTATCATTATTCCCATCTTCATCATTATCATTTTATTTAGTGGACTTTTTTGACCCCGATGGTAAACGGATAATATTAACTTCATTCAGCGAAATGTAAAAAATATTTTTCTTTTTCTTGAAGGTCGTTTGACCTTTAAACCTTTAAAACATTTTATTCATTAGCTATTCATAAAGCTGTTTGTAAAGCTAAAAAGTTTATCTGTTGAAGCACACTCTTGTGTTTACAGCTATAGTGCTCAATTTCTTGTATGATCCTCAGTTTTCTTACCAGCTTTTCTAACTTTATACAGTTGTGAGCACATCTGTACTGCACAGTGTCTGAAAGTCAGAGTGACCTGTCGCTTCCTGCCGTGTCTCCTGCTGTAGGGATGGGGAACTGGGAGCAGCTTTCAACACTGCATACCCCGGGACGTCGTGCAGTGCTGCAGTAATCCAGCCGGAGATGAGATTATGTTACAGGGGGCTGATGGCAATCGTGTCCTCGGGTGAAAATCTGGTACCCATTACAGATCATTTCAAAAGGTTTGGGTATGTTTAGGAGAGAAATGTGTCGTTTCTGTTTTCACATATTTACGTGTCATTTATCTTATTTTTTTCAAAGATTAGAAAAGATCACTTTCACTTTGTTCATCATGGGCTTTATAAAGGTATTTTTCTGACTAGCAATACCCTCAAATACCTATGAAATACTGTAAAAACCCACATCTTTACACATATCTCGAACATCTTTTATAAAATGTAACAGATAAAAAGTAATGTGATTTATTTGTAAGAAGGTTAAGTTTTTATGTAAAGGTTTAGTGTCGGATGTGGTGAACATCTAGAGGTATTCACCTGTAAATAGCAACTCACCCTCTATTTCCAAGCATGTACATAATGGGAATCTGTGGTATTTAAGCTTTTTCTGGAACCAGTGTGTAGTTTGTCTGTTCTGTAGAAACCTTGCTGTTTAACATCGCAAACTGCAGGAAGAAGGACTCGTCTTGTCTGTAGATATAAAAAGCTTATTCTCAGGTAATGAATTGAATTTCTGCTTACATTACAGAGTAGAACTGTAACCATTCCCTTTCCTTTATTTACCAAAAGTTAATATAAACAGCTCTATTTTAATTTCAAACATCTGAATTTGTCAACTTTTCCTCTCACAAGTGTTTGGCATAAAATTGTTCCTCAAGCAGCCAGCACTGAACACAGCTCCTCAAAGTTAGACTGAGATTCACCAGATGCCATATTTCCTTTAATTCTTCCAGGTGCTGTGATAATTCCGACACTTCCTGTGTCCAGAATCTCTCTGGCCTGCAGATGCAGATCACTGATCAAAGGCAGTACCCCCAGCTGCATCCTCCCAGACTGAGAGGAAACATCAAAGAAGTTTGACAGGGAGACTTTTGTGTCTTTTCAGTGCTGGCTAATGTCATTGGGATGCATGATCTGGGCTCAGAGATAATATTTTCACCCTCAATAGCTCAAATTGGTTGACTTGCTGGAAAAGATAAAGATAACACCAGCTGTCTTAACTCTAAAATCCTCTGAGCTTTTAGAGAAAGAAAAAAAACAAACAAAAAAAAACATTTCAGCTCTGTTCCTCCCCATTATTTGGATAACACAGCCTTCAAACCCAGGCTCAGCGCTAATAGCTCAAATGTGACCCAGTCTGCCACATATTAGATTCCAGACCAGCCTGAGATGATAAAGAGACTAATTACTTGTTTTCCTAAAGGCTTCAAAATTGTTATTTTACTGTCTGCTATAATTGGAGCAGCAGGCTGGATTTAGGGCTGTGTGATCGAGGCGAGCTGATAAAAAACAGCTGAGGGTCAGGTATCTTACAGCCAGGCTCCTGCTGGTCCATGTTTAGGAGCTTGGTCCTCATTTGCCAGGTCAAGGCTTTCAGGAGTGGATTCGGATCAACACAAGAGTCAGAAAATGCATAGGAATTGCACATTTATCATATTGCTGCTGAGGTATGAAGAACTATGCACACCATTCAATAGACACACTTTCAATGTCAATTTTCAATCTAAAATATACGATTGATGGTGATTAAACATGCTTGATGGTAACCGCGCTACCTTGCTGTATTAAAATCTTAAAACGCTTTTCAAACTCAACAACTGCTTTCTTTTTTTTTTTGATAAAACGGAGGAGCAGTTATGGAATTTTTTGGTCCATGTTCTATAAATTAGTACACTTTACAGGTAAACATGTTACTGCAGATGTAAATTTCTGAGCTATCGTGGTGCGGATGATACAAGTTAGATTGTGCTGTCTCAGATCAGCCCCAACATTAAGTACTTACTGAGCGGCCAAGTGAACAAGAACGATGATTATGGGACAGAAAGCAAGCAAACAATCAGTTCTTGAAGTTCATGTCTTGGAAGCAAGAAAAATAAGCAGTGTAAGGATCTCATTGTCTAACGACTCTTGACAAGAACCAAATTGTGATGGCTAGAGAAAAGGGACAAAGCACTTATAAAATAGACGTTTTTGTGGTATGCAGACCAGTGAGCAACCCACAGGATTAAGGCTAAATGGTCTGATCCCACAGAAGCTGTGCAAACAGGTCAGAGTGTCCATGCAGTTGTCTGTATACTAAGTGTCTACAATGAGCACGTGAGTGTAAGAACTGGATCATGGAGCAATGGAAGAAGGTGGCCTGGTCTGATGAATCAGGCTTTTTCAGACATCATGTGTACTGTTGGGTGAATGTGAGTTTGTTTGTTTGGGAAAGAAATGGGATCAGAATATATTATGAAGGCCATGCCAACATCAATTCCAAAAAGCAGTGACCTCTTCAAGCAGAACAATAAATATATTAATGCAATTTCCCTTTTGGATAAATAATGTATTCTTCTGAATTTGATTTCATAAAGTGCGCAGTCACACTGCAAAAAGTGCTTAGGAATGATTTTTAAGAACATGAGATTAAAATGCTTACTTGACCTCCAGAGTCCCCAGATCTCAATCCAACTGAGCATCTGTGGGATGTGCTTAAAAACAAGATTGACCTTTGGAGTCCCCACCTCACCGCTGACAGTACTTAAAGGATCAGGTGCTAAAGTATTGGTACCTGATACCCAGGAGTCCATGCCTTGATGTTTCAGATCTGTTTTTTTGCAGCACAATGGGGCCTTACACGATATGCTGCATGTGGTATTAATATTGCGGCTGATCAACATGGACCGAAATTTATTCCGTTTTTTTTCCCCGTGATGGATTACAGAGCCCTATATGTTACTGAATTATCATATAATATGAAAGTGGGGCAGCCTGAAAACACAATCTTAGTAATACAATCCAAATGACAAATGCTGCGCATACAATGTCCATGCTTTGCGGTAAAGGCCAAAACTTAAAACAACTGGATTTTGCCTTTGTAGGTAATCTGTTTTTGTACAGCATGCACACGTGAATTTACGCTCTTGCTAATGTGGCCTGCAAAGCAGAGCTTAGCCGTTGACTGAGACCAAGCCAGTATGTGCTGGGCCCCTGCAGGGGGCCAAGGCTTACTGTCAGTCTGGTGGAGATTAGAGCATAAAGTTTTACCTGGCGAGGGCTCTGGAGTCAGTTAGACACAGTTGAGTGTGCGAGAGAGACCTGCAAACTTAGTATGGTATGTTAACTGGTGCATTAATGCCAGACTTAAGCTGATCTGTGGGTATGCGGCGCGCATAAAGCTCAATAACTCATAATGCAAATACAATATTGGGATCTGTGCTGCTGAGTAGATCCATAAAAATAGAACTGTCCCTTGAGGAAGCGGACTCTCCCACTCTCATCCCTCCAACTGCTCAACCTGCTGCTTTTCTTCTGGAGTCTGATGTGTACATCTTTCTCAAGGTAAATGCCTGTTCTTCACTTCTTTGGTGTCTATTTTGTATTGAATCACGCGGTCACACATCACTCAGTGCATACTTCTTGCAGGCTTGGAAGATTTCTATCACAGCATATGTAACAGAGTGAGTCCTCTTCCTCCGTGCCCAAACACACACCTGTTACACATACATCATTTTTTTATCATGTGGAAACAAAATCGATAAAACTTTTGTTTTCAAGTGAACAGTTTTTTGCTCTGCGATATATATTCTGTGTATTCAGTGACAGTCAATGAAAATTTGTATTAAAAAGTTTTTTTTTCCTCATTTACATTTGTTTAACACTTGTATTGTACATAGAGATGGACTTACCTGGACTTAAAATGAGGAAAATACAGCTGCAGATGACAACACATGACACACTGAGTCTTTTTTATTGAACGAATAAAATGCAAAAGCAGTATGAGGAAAGCTATGTCCAACCCACGATTCAACAGCTTCTAGAACCACCCTCAGCAGGAACAATTTGAAATGTTTGCTCTCTATATGATGTTATCAGTCTCTCATGTCATTATGGAGGAATTTTTGTCCGCTAAACTTCAGTTCTTTGAGGTTTGCAGCTTTCCTTTATGGCAAGCTCTATTAAGGTCCCACCACAGCATTTCAATCAGATTGAGGTCTGGACTTTCACTGGATCATTGCAACACCTTGATTCATGTCATCCTGTTGAAGATTTTATGCTGTGTTTGAGATAATTTCCCCCTGTGCATGACCAAGTTTCAGCCAAACTTTGGCTCTTAGACAGATGGCCTCACATTTGACTCTAGAATACTTTGGTATACAGAGGAGTTCATGGTGGACTCAATGACTGCAAGGTGTCCAGGTCCTGTGGCTGCAGAACAAGCCCAGATCATCAGCCCTCCACCACCGTGCTTGACAGTTAGTATGAGGTGTTTGTGCTGATATGCTGTGTTTGGTTTTTTCCAAACGTGCTGCTGTGCATTATGAACAAACATCTCCACTTTGGTCTCGTCTAAAGGAGATTGTTCCAGAAGTCTCGTAGTTTAGAATAAATGTGTTCTTTGTTTTTCAGACACTGTGCTTTTTTTAATAAATAATGACACAATTTAATATTTGTGTGTTGTTGTTAGTCTGAGGTTGTAGCTACCAAAATTTAAAACCTGGTAAGCGCCAGATGTTATCGTTATTATCAATAACTATAATAAGTTAGAATAGTTTATTACTGTGATAGTGCTTTAACTCCACACAGACTAACCAAATGCTGAATAACAAAAATTGGATCTTTTTTGCTATGGATGCATTTTGGTTTGGCATTAATGTGATAATACACGGAGTAAACATTTTTGTTGACGAAAGTTTGTAAATTAGTTTGAATTGCCTGACAGTTAAATTCGGAGAAATGGCACCACCTAGTGGTGTATTTTAATTTTTCTCTGATGCAGTGAGAAGTCACAGCACGGTGCACTTAACACTGGAAAAATGATGAGTTTTTCACTTTTTTCTCAAGATTTAAGACAGGATGAAGAGGCTCTTTATTCCACTTCTGTGCATCACTGTGGTCGTCCTATGTACTGCTGACTCTCCTTTGATGAGTGAAGACACACTGAAAAGTAAGGCCTTCACCCGCGAATAACAGCATCTCTTGAAAGATTTTAAGAGAACTTAAGCATGGGGTGTTTCACTGGTGTGTGCAGAGCTGTCTGCAGCTGGGGAGCAGTATGTTGATGAGGAGATAAAGCAAACTATACTAGGAGTGAAGCAGGTGAAGGAAATGATGGAGATGAGAGAAGAGAAGCACAGACACCTGATGGATGCCCTGAGACACAGCAGCGTCAAAAAGAGGGTATATTCCATTTAATTTATACTGCGTTACATCTAAGTCCATTTTCTACACAAGCAGTCTGTTTGCTGTAATTGTGTCTGATAGAAACTCACAATAAATCATACCATATCTTATTTAAACACAGCCTTTCACAAAGCATGACTATTGTAGTTTCATGGCAGTCTTTGTCCTTTCCTCTGAAAACAACCTGTTTTTTCTGCCTCTTAAAGTCAAAGCCACATAGAAACTTCAAAGCAGACAGACAATCATGAATGTGAAAGTACAGCTGGGGTCGTTTTACAACAGTCAGAATAAATCAACTGTCTGCAGATTCATATATTTTCTGGTAATTTTGGAAAGAGAAGCAGGGCAATGTGCCGGAGCTGTGGCTCATTAAGAAGCAATGTGTCTGAGTTTTCTGTTCTGGGGTTCTTTCAGGGGGCGATGCAGTTGGCCATGGAAATGGAGCAGAAACTCAAGGTGGCTGAGCAGCAATGTCAAGACTCAATCAAATCTTCTATCAGACAGTGTTGGCCTTGTCTGGAAGATTCCTGTAAGGCCTTCTATACGTCTACGTGTCGACGTGGATTCGCTTCTTTCTCATTCAAGGTTTGAGTTCCCTTTAAAAAATCTCAAAGCTCCCAGAGTGGAACCCTGCTGTGTAACAGCTACAGACATGAATCTATGAATCTGTCTCTGTGCAGGTAGAGGAGTTTTTTAGAAAAACGGCCTCCCAGTTGGATGCCACGGAGCATGTCTACAGCCAAAACCAGGAGAATTCAGATAAACCTCCCTCATCTGAGAAACAGGTTACAGAGGATAAAACAAATCTGGAGCTGCGGCAGGCTGAGGCATCGTTCAGCCAGCTGCTGTCCAACATCAGCCTCTTGTACAACCACAGCATCATTCTGGCCAAGAGGATGCAACAGGAGTTTGGTCACTCCTTTCTCAAATCTGTCACCTCAGAGTTCCAGCTAAGCCCGCCCTCAGCCATGCAGGACGGATCAAGCACTGGCTTCCTCAAGACTTTGGGTTTGGATCACATCTTTCATTCAGCTTATGACTTTGGGAGAGATGTGCTGGAGGAATTCAGCTCCATGGTGACTGATGTGTTCGGAGAGAATCACGAGGCTGAAGAGTATTTTCAGCATTCAGACAGAGGTATCTGATAATTAGGCTACACTCTAAAGGAAATGCTTTTATTCATTTTATGTTCTCATCAGTAATGTCATTTTGTTTTAATGTACAAAAATCCAGGATCACTCTCTGCTTTTGGACAGCCTCCGAGCAGATATCTGTGCAGACAGCTCCGCAGACAAGCATCAGAGTGCTTGCAATTCCAAGACTTGTGTGAGACATGCAAAGATTACCTGATAAAAGGTAAATCGTGTTTTTTTTCCAACTACAGGTTCCACTTCTGGGTTTAAAGCTGCTCTTCCCACATAGATTTGACCAAAGAGACTATCAAGAAAACTGGTTTGAAAAAGCCAAATTTGACGTCACCAGACTGGCTGTTTTCTATCATTAACTGTCAAAAACTCCAAAAAAGGAGAATATACAAAAATGGTGGACACATAAAGCACCAAATCTCTACATTTGAAAAGGTGAAATCTGCAAATAAATCTTTTTTGGTCATCTTTAAATGATTTCACCGGTTACTTTATAATCAAAATAGTATTTGATTGATGAATAAACTGATCATGAATTCAGTGTGATTCAGAGTATCTTTGTAAATTGTCCCAAGTTACTGAACAACAAAGTCTTATCTGTAGAAAATGTCAGTTTGAAATAGTTTTTTTTATTTATTTGTCATTGGTATCCTTTTGATTGAGACTCCCATGTGCTGACTAATTCATGTGAATTAGTCAAGAACTGATTGTTTCACTGTATAAGAACGATTCAATGTTCCCATTATCATAAAATACAGACTCTAAAGGGCATTCTCCAAAGGAAATTCCTGTTTCAACAATTTGTAATGTTATCAAGAAGACTAATACTTAAAAAACTGCTAAGATATTTCCAGGATCTGCTGCTTCGAAAAAACTTAATGTGAGTAGTCTGGGAAAGTTTGTGCTGATTGGAAAAAATCAACATGCAAGACATCTAAACTGGTTTCAGGCAGTGTCATACAATTCCAACTGAAACAAGGTGGGCTCTGTATGCAGAGGCAAAAAAGACAAGCTCATTTAATGCCACAGTCTCTCTCGCATAATGCTGTATGTTTGTAAAGCTGTCTGGGAAGGCTCTGTATCAGCTTGTTTACATTGTAGCTGATTATATTAAAATAAATTATCTCCGATAAGACAAGGAAAACCCAACCTACAATAAAATGCTGGCATGTTGTCAATGGAATAGTGTGAACTGATGAATGCATGTATAGTCTCTGGTTGACTTAAGAGGCAAAGAAAATGAAAAGCTAAGAATAAAAAAGAGATTTATTTCATCCTTGTTCTCCCTCCTCACATCTGGGTTGGCGCATGCCTCTCTGCTTACAGAGTGTCCCTCCGTGCAGCAGTTCCACTCTGAGATGGATGAGATGCACATGCTGCTGAACGCATCCAGTCAGCAGTATGACCAGAGACTGCAGCTGGTCCAGAGACACACAGGAGACACCCAGAGATGGCTCAGCAGCATGCAGGACCAGTACGGCTGGGTCAGCCAGCTGTCAGCGGGCTCAAATAACATCTTCAATGTGACCAGAGTATGTTTTTATTGATGTTTGAATTGGTCAGAATCTTCGGTTATCAGGGTTTCTAGGTGCCAAAAGCACCTTAATGCTTTTCTTTGGATCAGTGCTTAGTATTAACCCTGCAATAATATATCAGATGTCAGTTACGGACATTGCACATAATACAGTTCACATGTCCTATTTTGCCAAGCAAGAATTTGATTTTGAGCCAAAAGAGACCTTCAGTGGAAATCATGTGACATTGAACAGATTTGACCCCATTGTTGTTTCAATTGAGTTTTTGTTTAGTGTCCTCATCGGTGGAATCCCTACAACTGTTCAGTGAATCAGTAATGATCAATTTCCCTTCATCTAATTTCTCAGGTGAATCTGCAGCAGCAAATGAAGAATAACACGGCTGTAGGGGACAGAAGTGTAGTTGTCTCCATATTGGACTCAGCCCCGATAACCATCCTGGTGCCAGCAGATCTGATTGTGGATGGTCCTGCTTTTATCCAGTTTGTGGCTCGGGAAGCTCTGACACTCCATAAACGGCTTATTAGAGGTATTGATTCAATCCCTGATCCCATTATTTGGCACTTGCTAAAGCTCCAAATCTAATTTCAAGCTAAATAAACTCTCATTGTTTTGAACGACTTTGCACTGTGACGAGGAAAATGCATTTATATTAAGTAAATCTAGTCAACCTGTTGCTCACCCAAACCACCTTAAATCTCCACCAAAAGCTCATGTTTGGTTCTCTTCTACACAGGAAGGAAGTGACCATCCCTGCATCCAAACAGTTTCCTCAGAAGCTGTATAAAGACTCCAGTACAGTAGCACAGTCCACTGTTCTTGCACAACTATAAGCTTCTAAAACTTGAAAATGCACCACATAGACCTCTAAACCTTCACAAGCATGTTGTTTGTGTTAGTGTACCTTATGTCCATTGTTGGAGTTTGAAATGTTTCTGTAATAAAGTTGTGAACAACACATAAGCCATTTTCTTTCTTTCTTTTTTTTAACTTGGAGGCAAAGCACTTCTCCAAAGAAATGGCTCACAGAACACAAGAATGGAAAGTAACCACATATGTGAGTGAGAAACTCTATTCTGAGGGAAGACATCAGGCACGGTGCCGAAGGGCTTGGTCCTGGCAGCATCAAGACATCCATCAGTGGTTAACAGAGAACACTTTGGAGTGGAAAATCCCACTCAAAATTCAGGCTTCAAACCTCCATGGTGCCGTGCGAGAGTCACAAGCTACCCCTCATTTCTTTATATTTTGCCAGGGAAACAGGAAATGGGTGCAGTAATTCATTGTAACATGAGCAAACATAAATGGAAATACAGGATGAGAGGCAAAAAAAGACTATTTTCATGATTCTAAGCAGCTTGGAAGTCAATATTTAGTATAAGGACCTTTATTCCTCAACACAGCATTTCTGAAGAGGCTTCAGTGAACAGTAGATGATCAACTCAAGGTCCGGATGCATCTCTCAGGTCCTGTGTCAGGTCTTTGCAGGATTTTTAAATATTTCTTAGGGACATCACGTCCAGATACTGTTTTTTAAGGCCTGCTACTTCTGTTTTTGTCCTCTATATTTGAGTTTCCTCAAATATTTTAGGGACTGCACACCATGCTGAGATGTGCCAAGTTTTTAGCAAACAGATTCCTCACCTTGTTGATGCAAAAATATTATTTTATGTCCGTCAAACACTGATATCTTTCACATTTCAATAGATGCAGCAAGCATAATGGGAATGAAATGTATCTTTGCAAAAACATGTGAGTAACAAAGTGCCTAAAGGTGCAAGTTAAAAACTGGTAAGTTTTAGGACTCAGCACTCATGCACATCTCAAGTTAGGTGCCTTTTCCTTTTTTCTTCAGTTCAAGTCAGGGATGTCAAGCTCAGATTTACAGTGGGCCAAAATGGAAAACCTGGACAAAGTCAAGCACCAGCCTTGATATTTATTGAAAAAATGTCTACAAATGAGAAAGCTTTTACTTCACTTCAGATATAACGATTAACCTTTTCGTATGGAAACAAAGTTAAGTTTTGTTTAAACACTGAATCTGGAACAAGCAAAGCTTAATACTATAAATGCATGCAATGTCAAATAAAAGACACATCTGTGGCATTCATTTCTTAAATAAAATATGCCTCTTTCTTTATTTGTAGCCTTCTGAGTTAAATTTCAAAGGTAATCTTTTTTCACAGGCTAACAATAACAATAAGTTTTTGTAAACACATTCTGCTTCTGTTTTCCACCTTTAGTTTGGTTATTTTTTGGGGGGGGGTTGATGCAACTGGTAGCATGAGGTCGCTAATAAACGTCAACAGAGGGCGGCGCTTATGCGTCCCGATTGACGCGCCAAACCAGCTAAGCATTCTGGGAGTTGTAGTATTAGAGGTGCACATGCTGTCTACCAGCGAGCCAGCTCTCGTTGACATTTGGTGGTTGACATCTGATTTAAGTGGTTAATTAGTCAGAATAAAGTATTTTAACAAAAAAGCAAAAACTTACTTGGACTGAAAATGAGTGAAAAAGTAGCCAAAGCGAGAACTGGAGAGCTATATAAAAATACATATTAATAAATGAGGGTTGGCTCGGGAGTTTCCCACAGTATTGTATATTTTAGAGTCATATAGGTGTGCATGCTATCTATAATCAGTATGAGTACTATTATCCTGAATTACTCGTAGATTTTTGTTTCCTATTTACTTCGTGTAGTCATTGTACAAAGAACAACAACAACAAATAAAATATATTAAAAACCACCGTTTAGTTGTTTCTGTTGTGGTTACTATATGAATGTCAAAAGGGAAAATCAGTTAGCGCTTTATTCAGTACTCGCGCCCTATTTTAAAATCCAAGGTATAATGACGTAGAAAAAAAGCGGGTTACTCTCTATAAGGCACTGACTGGGTAAGTCACGGTGATGTAAAGAAGGTGGGTGTCTTTTTATAAGGCGCTGATTGGTCTATTCTCAAAGGAGCGAAACTGAGGAAACCCGCCATAAACAAACGACATACTCTACAGTCGGCGAGTTCCATTCAAGCGCTGGAAAAGGCTTTTAGGTAACAATGCCTGCGACTTCTGAGATACACACGGAGGAGCTGCCGAGAGAGGCGGCAGTTATGAAGAAGGAGAAGTCGGAGAAGAAGGAGAAGAAATTCGTTTCATTGTGTGATGAACGCGGGTACGTTGATCTGGTGGAGCACATCATACACAACGGCATCAAGAAAGGAGACCGAACCGGGACAGGAATCATCTCTGTGTTCGGTGCTCAAGTCAGATACAGTTTGCGAGGTAAAGAGTTCAGCTTTTTTTTGAGTGAAAATGCCGCTAACAAACGTTAAGTAAAAGTCCTCCTGAATTAGTACACGTTAAAGTAATGCACCTAAATATTTGCAGGGAAACCGTTAATGTGTGGACAATGCAGTCGTTTATACACGAAACTGCGTCATACTTAGGAGAAAATGGTGAGAAAAAGTCGCTTTCTTTCCCACCAGAGATTTTTCATCATAAATATGATTTGCGTTCAAATTTAAATTCTAAATAAACAAACATAAAAGTTGAGAAACTCGTGCTTACTGGGGTATGAAATGTACTTTTAGGCATGATAATAGACCTCCAGTGTGAGGCTGCTTCCGGTGTCTGGCTGCAGACCTCTTTCCCCTAGAAAAGGTATAATTATTATTTATGTGACATGTTGGCTCTCAGGCGCCCTCTCCCAGCCTGGTAAGTGAATACCACTGTCTGTGACAGACATGCCCGAGGTAGATGGGTTGGTGCAGCACTTTGCACTATATTGTATCATAAGTTGTTGTTATGGTTGCCTTTTTGTGAACATGAGAGTAAGGTATATTTTGTAACTACTACTGAGATGTATGAGTAATTCAATGGTATTTTTATATCCTGGGTGTTGGTAAAAAGCACTTACGCTGATGTAAGTTAGCTAGCCTTCCATGCTAAAGAGGTTTCCCGTTGCTATAGTGTGCTTGACCAGCATCTCTGTTTTGTCAGATTAAACTGTGGCATTAACGACAAGCTGGCAGTCCTTCCTCTTATTTCTACACACAACACAGAATAACGAGTAAAAGGGTTACCTGGACCAGCCAGTACTGGGACTGAGCTGGTTACAATAACAGCAGAAGCAGTTCCTGTGCTTTGACATTTTTAATCTGCAGTAATGACAGTTGGCCCTTTGTTTGTGTTTGTAGACCAGTTCCCCTTGTTGACAACGAAGAAAGTGTTCTGGAAGGGCATCCTCGAGGAACTGCTGTGGTTCATCAAGGTGATGCTAATGCAAATCACACCTATTTCAGCAGGGAAGCCCACATGAGTTCAGCTCTGATGCTACTCTGTCGTGTCACAGGGATCAACAAACGCTAAGGAGCTGTCAGAGAAAGGTGTAAAGATTTGGGACGCCAACGGGTCTCGCGCCTTCCTGGACAACCTCGGCTTCACAGACAGAGAAGAGGGCGACCTCGGACCTGTGTACGGTTTCCAGTGGAGGCACTTTGGTGCGGAGTATGAAAACATGCATACAGGTAAAAAATTAAAAAGCGTCAAAGCTTCCCCCAATACTCTCCGAGGACAAAGCTTCTTGTTTATTGCACACTAAGGTGGTGGTTCTGCATTTTCAAACCATTTTTAGGAAAGTTTAAGCAGTGTTGTTTGTGTCACACACAGCTTAACTTGCCCTTGACCCCCATTTCATTCTTAGATTCCTCCTGTTTTGTAGTGTGCCTTTTGAGCAGCTGGACACCCAAAGTTATCGTTTTCACGCTTCTTTCGACAGATTACACCGGACAGGGTGTCGACCAGCTGCAGAACATCATCGACACCATCAAGAAAAATCCTGAGGACCGGCGGATCATCATGTGTGCTTGGAACCCCAAAGGTTAGCCAAGTTTACGTTGCCTTAAACCACCTCGATGTGTCACAGAGGTCAGATTTGGTGAAGAATTCTAACATTTATTCCGGCTTACATTGCAGACCTGCCCCTCATGGCTCTGCCCCCCTGCCACGCTCTCTGTCAGTTCTACGTGTGCGACGGCGAGCTGTCGTGTCAACTGTACCAGCGCTCTGGTGATATGGGCCTGGGAGTACCATTCAACATCGCCAGCTATGCACTTCTTACCTACATGATCGCACACATTACAGGACTGAAGGTTTGGGCACTGCTTTAGTCGCAACTCTTTTTGTCCAGAGGTGCTGCATCCATCGTCTCACATCGACCTTTTTTTTTCTTCTTTTTTTTGTGTGTGTGTGTGTTCTCATCCTTCAGCCCGGTGACTTTGTTCACACTCTGGGAGACGCTCACGTCTACGTCAACCATATCGAGCCCCTAACAGTGCAGGTGGGTCAGTTGTACAGCTTCTTTAAAGAAAGGAGATCTCTCTTGGTTCTATTTATTTTAAACTCACACCAGCTCGTGTCTAAATGTGCAGCTGCAGAGGGAGATCCGTCCCTTCCCCAAGCTGAAGATCAAGAGAAACGTGGAAAGTATTGATGACTTCTGTGCAGAGGACTTTGAGATTTATGACTACAACCCTCATCCCATCATCAAGATGAAGATGGCTGTGTGAAACCCTGAATTACAAGATGACTCTGGATTTACATGCTCTACTTTGGATATATTTGCTTGACTTGTACATATGTTTAAAAATTCCCTTTACCTCAATCACTAAAAGTGGCTTAAAATGACACTTGTTTTAATTATTTAAAGACACATAAAAATTCATTTTTATGTGTCTTTCATTGTAGCCATAGAGGAGTGTTCCCGTTTTTCACCAATAAATATCTATATCTGTAAATAAAGATGGAAGTTTCTGTGTCATCTTAAGTTGTGTAGAGAAAAATGACAACAACTGTCTGTTGCAGTTTAATATGCAATACAAGAATATCAGAAATGTGCATTACTGGGTACGTAGGCGGTTTACAGGGAGCTTAATATGCACATGAATGAATGCACATGCAGTTTTTGCACACGTTCTGCAGGGCGAAGAAATGCTCATTCACAGTATTTAGAAAAATATGTACGTAAACCTGAATTTCTGATTCAGGTAAATCATTTCCTCTAAACTCAACATAATTAAGTGTTTAGGAGGCTGTACTTATTTTTTCATGATCAACTCCCATATGTCTCCTTCAGGGTATTGGTGCCTTTTCACTGATAACTCCAGCATCTCACAAGAGTAGCCTGGGTCCTAAAATCAGGAGACTCAGATTACTAATTTACAGTGAACCATTTAAAATGTGCATTTATAGTTTAAGGTTTAAGGATGGTTTAGTTGGTCATAGTATAGGTCTTACCCTGGGGGGCATGTAGTGGGCATTCTTTATAACCACAGGGCTGGTGAAGTGCTCGTGAAGGTGGTCTACATATTCACACATTCTGCAGTTTTAAAGAAAAAAAAAGATGTCAAGTGTCACGCTTCATTCAGTAAATGGTACAAAGTGAAAGCAAAAAGTAACCCCGCTCTCACCGGCCGCTGAGGTTTGCCGACACTCGGATGTAGTCGAACAGAATCAGATGCTGGACGAGCTCACACAGACCGACTCCTCCGGCATGAGGACACACGGGCACTAAAGGAAAGTCACAGACATGTTTCCAGCATGAGTCAAAACTAGACATAAAAGACATAAGCCACCAAAGATAAACGATGCGCTGACGAGTGGTGCCAAAAACCCACGATTTTAACCGTTAAACAAATGTAAGTCATGTAATGGCTTATGTTTTTGACTTGCCCGATAATCTGCTGGTTGCTTATCATGTGGAAAAATACAAAAAAAGGTGTATGTTGCTGCTGTGGAGCTCCGTATGGTGCCTGCTTATGGGCATTCCTTCGGTTTTACCTCTGAACTTGTGGGCCATTAGCAGCACTGCCAGGTTCTCGTTGACGCTGCCCAGCCGACAGCTGTCTATTTGGACAAACTGCAACGCAGAAGCCTGAAGGAACTGCTTGAACATCACTCTGTTGTGACACTGCAAAGAAAACCCGACTATGACCCACAATAAGCATCAGTTGACAGATCTAGTTTAACCAGTAACACTGTGGGAATGTGACAAAACTTGAGCTCTGACCTGCTCCCCTGTCGCCACTCCAATCCCGAGCGGAGCCAACGCCTGCAACAAGAAAGCTACTGATTCCTCAAGCATGGTTGACTGTGTGCAACCCAGACTATCAACACGGATTCCTGATTTCATCTCGACACGGGACAGACTTGGAAAACTTTTTAAAAATCGATCACACCTTAGAAATTGCAGCATGACCCAGGATATCGTCTGGAGACGTGGGCTCTTCGATCCATAGAGGTTTGACTTCAGCCAGCCTGGACACCCAGCTGATGGCCTCGGCTACATCCCATCGCTGGTTGGCATCGATCATCTAAAGAAAAAGAAAAAAGCTTAATTAACACCGCCTCACTTAGATACAAGAGTGGGGCCAAAGGTGGCTTTACCAAGGTGTTATTGGGTCCAATCATTTGTCTGATGAGACGGCATCTGCGTAAGTCGTCCTCCAGATCTGCACCAACCTTCACCTTAAACTTGGTCCAACCACTTTTCAGGGCCTCTGTGCAAAGCTTGAGAAAACACAGCAGTCTTAAAAAAAAGAAAAACACAGTTAAAAGAGATGAGAAGGGATGTGTTATGCGGTGTGCTTTATAGTCCAGAGACCTGTTTGAGCTGCTCGTCCGGGTATCCGAGCCACGCGCAGGAGGTGGTGTACGCAGGATAACCCTCGCTCAGCATCTGGTCCTCTGGCAGGTGAGAGAAACCATCCACATAGATTATACACTTCTGGGGAGAATTTCAGTTCAACAGAGCAAAGCTGGATCTGTTTAAAACACTCAAGTTAGCTTCTAAAGTGGCTATTTATTTCAGAAAAACCCCAGCCAGACCTTTAATTAAAGACACTTGAGTGTACTTACCTCTTTGCTGCTTGCCCTCCTGTGCTTTCACAAGTATGTCTGAAAGAAAAAGAGAAGTAGAGGGAGTTACCTGGTTGGACTAAACTGCATTAAGACATAAGTGCTTTCTTTTTCTCAAACTGTGCCCGATGTATCTTCTACATCATGAACCAGTCTCACCCAGAGCTTCCTCCTCAGTGAGCACGTCAGTGATGTATCTGAAGTCAATGCATGAGACAATCTGCTTTGGGTCCTGGATTGACACAAGACAAGATATTCCCTCGTCATCACATCGGACATAAATCGATGATCTGCTTGATCTGTGACTCACCATATCGACAAGCAGCTTCCACAGCGGCTACAGGAAAATCATGGCAACAGGTTGTGAGTCATGAGATGTCGAGTGAAATTTTGCTTTTCCGACGCTGCCTAAAAAAAAAAGTTAGGTCCCACCTTGCCTTGGGCTCGGGCCCACAGGTCCCACACAGCATTCAGCACAGCAGCAGTAGCCAGCTGGATCACTCCTTTCTCTGGGCCCAACTGTGTCAGAGAAGATGGCAGGTTTTTAAAGTTGTAGTGTGAAACAAGTGGATGCACTTTAGCGGGTGTGTGCAGCAGGTTATTTTACTTTCAGTCAGTAACAGGGTTTCTATTCCCCAGCAAAGCAAAAGAAATGTGAATCAGACATGTTTCCATAGCTGTTTTGAGGCAAATAAACGAGGCTGTGTAGTGACATGGTGGCAGAGTGGCCTACGCTGCAAGTGCAGAATCCACTCCCTTTTTTATGAGTCTGAGGTAACATTCTACAAGAGGAGCCACAAGGACCAGATTGTCATGCTTCGAGTCCATCCATGGTTCAGTTTTATCCAAGTTAGTTTACAAAATTCATTAGTAATCTTACCCATCTCATCTGTCCATCACTGGTCAGCAAGCGGTAAAACCCACGGAAGTTGTTCACAATCTCCTGCAAAGATTTCCCAACAACCAGTCCTGCCAGGGCCTGGACAGCACACACCACTGCAGGGTTCCAGTCAATAACAACCTTTAAACAGGATGAAAGCTTCCAGACAGCCTAATAAATCTATCAAAACATATCTAAAAAGAAGTCTTGTTTGACTGCCCTCTTTGGTTTATAAGGGCAGAATAACAGAAACATCCATAAGTGTAATGCAATACAGTTCAGAAGCAACATAAACTGCTGTCTCCAAAGAGACAAAACTACTAGAACACTATACCCAACATGAAGAGTTTACAACAGGGCTGCTGTATGATGTTCCTTAAAAATCTGCCAGCTGAGTCTGTGGAAGGTTTGTTGTGACACTCTGACAGATCCCAAGTCAAATCAAGTCAAGTCAAGTTTATTTGAATATCACATTTCATTTACAATTCAAATGCTTTACATTTGCATGCTTCCCATGAAAATGTACTGAAGGTACAGACTGACCTCTAGAGGGCAGTATAAGGTTTGTAGACCAAGAAATAAAAAGGAAATGTCACCTTCAGGGACATTCTGAAATAAGGGAACTTCTTTGACATTGGCATGCAAATTTTTATTACAAAGTTTAGTTTTTATTACAATGTCAAGGCCTTAGTTTTCATTGTTTTGTGTAACGCTTTGTTAAATCTAAAAGTGGTCTTGTATCTATGCAAAGCCAGTCTGCCTTTCAGTGGCAATATTTTATCAAAGCATCATACTTTTGAGTCTGTATCTGGTTCAGTTAGCAGCTTATTCAGGGGTGTGTTGGGTTTCTGTTTCTGACTGTGCGTCACATTTGCTCATTTTCCATCTCTAAAGTCATGTTGATTTTCTGAGTTTCTTAGGTGCACGTGAACGCGTCACCAAGTCAACGTTGTTGTGGTGCTCTTGAGAAGCTACACCGAGACTTAATTTAGAAGGGGAAGCTTTGGTGTGTTACTCTTACCAATTTCAGTGCCTTTCCCTAAAGTGAACGTGAGACCGAAACCTCTCAGCCCGCTGTCCGTGTCCAGGACCACATATGCAGCTGAATAATCCGGGTCTGTGTGCTGCAGTATGGGCAGATAAGAGGAAAGGCCTCAAAACTAGTGCGTCAATTTATAAAATGCAGCACAAAAATCTACAGGATCTTACCATCGCATCTGAGCCGTGCTGCTCCAGAGATGTCGGGAATCTCACATCCCTCACTGACAAATTAATAATCTTGTGCGACATGTCGGCAAAGATTAGTACATGTTTGAAGTTGTTTCCTGTCGAAGTTGATCCCACCCACTTCACGTGGTCATTGGTTTAAACGTCGCCAAAAACAACAGAACACTTTAAGAGAAAAAACATCAAACCATGCCATTTGTAAAAAAAAAAGAAAAGACAAGAAAGAAAGAAGAATAGACAGAGTAAAATCACGTTTTTTTTAATGTACAAATATTTTTTCATTTCAGTTTTTGTTTTTTAATCAATAATCATATATAAAATGAGGATTTCATAATATACAAAGCCCTTCTTTACAAGCTCTGCGATGAATTCCCATTATCGTGCTGTCCTGATGAGTTCATACAGGAGCAAAATGCAAAGATAAATCACTTAAAAAAAAACAACTGCCACCCTCTGCCTGCAAATGTTTTTTGCAGAGAATGACTTTGATCACATGAGCATGAGAGTCCCAGGGTTCTTCAGCGGTCACATTGTAGTGGATACGAAAAGGTTGTTCCTGCTTATATGGTAGCTTTGTTCACTTAAAAAGTAGCCGTTTTGACAGTAAAGTCCTCCTTCATGCTTGGCTGGAACAACAAGTCACGCTGACTTGGCAGGAGGCCACAAGCCCACGAGTTTCATCACTGGTTCTTTGTTGTAAAAACCAAGCCAGTGACACGTTGTATATGGTGGTGAGCTGGAGTGATTGCAGTGAGATTATAATAACCAGAGGCAGTGAGGACACAAGCGCAATGTATCAAAGACTGGTTGTTTGATGAGAGTGGACAGGAGGCAAAGTCTTTGAATGAAGCTGTAAGACAACATCCATGTGATATGAATAAAGTCTTACCATGATAAATTGTTGGGATTTAAAAAAAAAAAAAAAAGAGGACACACACACACACTCCAAAGGATGAAATGTAAATAAAGTGAAGCTGTGTGGGATTTGCTTTTAAATTATCACCCCAAACGGACAGTGATGATAACCACCAACCCCCCTGAGAACTTCTCCTTACAAGGAAAATATATTATTTTTCTCAATAATTAAACGCCTCAATGCATAACTCACTGATATAAAACAGAGACTACAATTTGGAGGCAAATGAGCATGGGCTTTCCTCAGAGAACCACATGAAAGGTCAGCTTTTCTAAACAATGGGTTTTTCCTCTTTGGTGGCTTAATCAAAGCTTTTTTTCACAAAAAACACAAGACTGTGTAGTGAAAAATGCCACATGTAATGCATTCAAAACATGAATGTGTGTGCCCACAACCGCAATCATTTTCAACACGTTGAATAAATCAACAATGAGCGTTCAGAATTCCCACAGCTAACAGTGGTGTGTAGTACCAGAAGTGAAAACTAAAACTATAAAAAAAACGATGTTGGATGGATGTTGGGAAGGGACACAAATTAATGGGAGAGTAAGCCGTGGTGGTTGCGAATGACACACACTTTTGTAGACTTGTCTGTCTTTAAACAGGCCTCCTCTGGCTATAGGTTTTCTCCAGGCTGGTACTGTGGCTCCGTGGAGGTGAAATAGTCCTCTAGGAAGGACTGCAGATACTCAAACGTCGGCCTCTCGTCAGGCTCCTTCTTCCAACAGAGCTTCATCATCTCATGCAGGGACTCGGGGCAGCCCTGCGGGCAGGGCATGCGGTAGCCTCGCTCTACCTGCTCCAGCACCTCCCGGTTCACCATGCCTAAGGAGGAGATGGGACAAAAGGTGGAAATCCCAGCTGGCTGCTTATTCATTCATTAACCTAGAGAGAAATAAGACTGAAGTTCTAACAACTTCCTGCTCAATATGAGATTATGGCTGCAACTTCACTGTTTCAACTTCACCTTTTTAATGTAGCTTGTATTTTCAATCAATTATTCAATTGTTTTGAGTATTATGTGTCAAAAGGAGTGAAATATGCACTAAATTAGTGGGACCCAAAAATGATAATTAGTTTTATACTCCTAGAAGTCCAGAATTACTGAGAAGCCTGAATTAAGAGTATACATTTTAAATGTCCCTGGTCACTCAGCAATACAAAGACAAAAAGAAAACTTGCATAACAGCCTTTAAATCTTTCTTGGAGCCATATTGAAGCTTCTTGCACCCGTTTGTTCAACGTTCAACGTTCAAGCCATTTTGATTTTGAAGAAGCACTTTTAACAATGTAAAATTTTAAAAACTGCACAATAATTTCTTTAATACACACAACAGCAGCAAAGCAGCTCCACAAAATGATAAAACCTCTGACATGTTTTACTGTGACCTGGCTGTTCTTTTCCTTATTTCGATGCCTAAAAAACCTGAACACACTGCATTACCAAAGAGGTCAACTGAGGTTTCTTCTGTCCATCGAACAGTATAACGGAAAGACTGACACATATCTATTAAAAGGTTTTCCGAACATAATTCTTGTCCTTTTGTCCCTCTACCTGTGAAGTAGCAACTGCGAATGAGCTCTTTTTAATAACCCTGGCTAACATTTTCTAAATTTAGAATCCAATCTCAAATCTCATCTAAATTCATTAAAGCAGCTCATAATTCTGCTGATCATTCTCAGTGAAATAAAAATACTGTGCGAAAGCCTTTTCTTTGCTGTTGTTGGTGTTCAATCATTCCAGACATATTCAAAAGTATATTTTCATGAGAACTGCAGAACTGGTTCATTTGCATGCATTTCTGTAAATACTTTTAATTCTGTGCCTTTCTTATAATGATAATAATGAATTGAAGATATCATTTTTTCTTGGCATTCAGTGGAAAAAAACAAATGTGTTCTTAAAAAAAGACCTACTGTAAATGACTTCAATGTAAATGAATTATTTCAGTAAATTTTTTGTAGCTGAACCGAATTATCAACTGTGTCAGCGCTACATAAGGTGTAGAGATGAGATCTGTGCAGGTAGCACAGAAAACTAGAGGCACTGCTCCCCAGGGCAGTATTGGTGTGGCAGATGGCTATAAACAAGAGTGGTGTTCAATCTTCTGATCGTCTCCCACCAGATGGTCTCTTCTAATCTCAAATCTGCCTCTGTGTGTGTGTGTGTGTGTGTGTGTGTGCCTGTCAGTATTCCCCCTGCAGAGGCATAAACAACGAGCATAGACAATGTCAGACAGTTTCACTTCATCCTCTGACATTAACGACCAGGCCAGCTTCATGCCAGCTGACAGACTGAGGGCTGATGACTCTGGTTCTGAATCAAAGCAGGTGTGTGTACAGTGTGTATCGGTGTCGACCTTGTCGCTTACCTGGGTAGGGCACCCTGCCTTTGGTGACAAGCTCGGTGAGCAGGATGCCAAAGGACCAGACGTCCGACTTGATGGTGAAGCGACCGTACAGTGCAGCCTCCGGCGCTGTCCATTTGATGGGGAATTTGGCTCCTGTGTGCATGTTGGAGAGGAGAGAGGCGAGGTGTTTCCATTAGTAAGAGTGTTGCTTCATTCTTTTTTTTTTTTAAATCCCTAAGCAAACAGCAATAACAAAACAATCCCATCTTGATTTTTTAATATGGTTCAACCAGGAGGCTGGACATTTACTTACAGCTCTAAAATCTAAGGAAAACAGAATATCTGGTGATCCATTTTGCAGTTCTTCTATTGGTCACTTCAGATGTGTTTTAAAACACAAGGATCCATTTCCAAAAACTGATGAAGAGCCATGCAATCTATTTAAGCTAGAACTTGAGTGTAAATCAGTCAATGTCATTAAAATTCTCTGTATAATTAAATCTGCCACCCGAATCCATGTTTCTATTACTAAATGCTAATAGGCTGTAGCTATTTTGATGGTTCAACTAATTTCAGCAGGTCTTATGTAATGTGTTGCATTTATAGTTCTTTAACAGACTTTTTTTTTGCATGTTTCCATTCTTACAATGACTGTTTTAAGGAGCACTTCTATAGTTTTTTATTTTATGGGGTATCAGTGATGAGGTCTGCCTGGACTCCACATGGACTTTCACGTGCACCACCAAACAGCCCAGAGTTTAATACAATATTGTTTCTTTGAGTAACCCATTCAGACCAGACCCAAGCATAGATGTTTATTCTCCATTTCAGACCTGGAGCAACATTTGCCTGCTTTTACCCCTCGAGCCCATTGCATCATCATTTTTATGACACAATGAACAATGATTTTAATAAATATACTGATAAACACGAGCGCAAAGTCAAAAGTCGAACGTTTAACATCTCAAGAGTTTTTTAATGAAAGTTTATAGTTTTTTTGCGAAACTTAATAGTGATTAGAAATAATGAGTTTTAGTAAAAAAGGTCTGAATGGGTTATAGCGTTGAAAAGTCTCATAAAAAATACTAATTAGAGTCTTTTTCAGGACACAATATACAACATTTACAAGCTCTTTTATTAGTTATAACACTGAAGAATAAGGTTGTATCCCTATTTTCTTAAAGAACTAATTCATGATTCATGGTGAAATGTCAACGGCATTCCTCAGAGTTTTTGCTCTGCGCGGACATCATGTCATTACACAAATGTGTCAGATTTGTGAGTCACAGCTTCGTCATGGAAACCTCTTGTTGCACATCCCAATAATTCTCAATTTGGTTCAGGTCCGGTGACCCTGGAAGCCATGCGAACTCAGGGAAATCTGTTGTTTAACTGGAAGTGGCAATAAGAAGGAGGACATGGCCTGCATCAATACGCAGGAAGGTTGTGGCATTTAAATTAAGCTCAGTTGGCGCTGAGGGACTCAAATTGGGCCAAGGAAATCCCTGTTATGACAATGCAGAATGGATCCATGTGTTCAGGTTCTTTATCCCAAATTGTGGCTCCCATCTGAGATCGTTGCAGCAAATCAAGATGAACGTGCAATGCTTTCCAGTCTTAATATTATGCCTGCTTAACATTAGCATGTTAACAGTGTAAATGGGAGCAAACCACAATAGTACCTTTGGTACTAAACCAAAGGTATTGTTACATGTTTAGGCATCTTATCCTTTCTAATTAGACTACAATTCAGTGACTAAATATTTCCATAGTTTGACAAATACTTCCAGTATAAACCTTAAAAGCAAACTGTGGTCTTCAGCCTTCACTGGAAGTGTGTCTGGCTTGCTGCACAGATGTGCTTGCAAAAAAACATGAGGGCAAAAGACGTCTGTCATGGTGTTCTCAACATTCACAAATGAAACTAAATCAACACAGGAAGATGAAAAAGAAAGTGTTTTTAGTTGCTGATCCTTGAAGAAGAAGAAATGGCAGAGATGAATTCTCCCAGAGTGTGAAGAACACAACTAATCAGAGTGAATAGAAGCATCTGGTTTCCACTGTTACCCTTATTCACCACGACGGGAGACAACGGGGAGTCATCTGCGGGGTCACTGCGCTTTTCATTTCTATTCCGACACCTCAATTACCTGTGACTCACACAGTCTCTGTGTGTGTGTGTGCATGTACCAACCTTGTCTGGCTGTATACTCGTTGTCTTCTATCAACCTAGCCAGACCGAAGTCAGCGATCTTGCACACCAGGTTCTCGCCCACGAGGATGTTGGCCGCGCGCAGGTCTCTGTGAATGTAGTTCATCCTCTCAATGAAAGCCATCCCGTCAGCGATCTGAAAACAAAACGTTTGACAGCATTTCAGCATCCCCCCTTCAGGAAATTATTTTTAACTTCTCACTTTGAACATCTGTCAGGCATAAAAGGTAAAGGAACAGGCAGGCGGAGACGTGTCAGCTTGAGGCCGTGCTTCTTTTTATAAAACTCAGAGGCTTAAAATAGAGCTCTAAACTTAATAGTTAACTGACAAAAATTCTGTATTCGAGGGGAAGCATGCAGCTATTTGTCTTACCTTTGCAGCCATGTCCACCAGCATGACAAGATTCAAGAATTTGCCATCACCTTCTTTGAGGAAGTCAAGCAGGCTTCCTGTAAAAGAAGAGAAGCTTTGAATGCAGGGCGGTCATGATGTGAGTGAGCAGAATACTGATATAATGCTACAGTGTACGTACTGGTAATTCATACATTACACCTGACTAATTTATTATTCAATTCACAGTGAGAGCGAATCCAGTTTCTCTTTTGGTGTCTGTGGAAAATATTTGAACAGTTGCTTTCATGCAATCACAACACACAGTGGATCAACAAACTGCAGGCTTTTAGACACGCACAGGGGGGCACGTCACACAGTTAACATTTACCCTCCCATAAATCAATTACTCATAAAACCCCAAGAAAAATGCGTTGCAGCTGAAGCTACAAAAAACTGCTGCAGTTTTCAATTAAACATCCCTGTTTCAGGCTTCGGGGAATCACAAGGGACTTCCAAGGACTTTCCATCCGTACAGCGTATTAATTAAAATGTCCATAAAATTTACATGTTTTCCTTCTAAGAAATCTGACTTTGCTGCTGTGCCGACAAAATTTGTGCCCCCAAAGTCTTCAGTGTCAGACCTGATGTTATGCTTTTCTTTTAAAAATAGACCTCATTGGTATTGTGTAACAGGAAACTGCTGAGTTTTCTTGCTCTCTGGGGATGGAAGCTCTTAGAAACTCAACAAATATGCCATTCTATATCTTTTCAATAGGCTGTCAGATACCTTTAGACATGTACTCTGTTACAATGTAGATGGGCTCCTCAGACACCACTGCATAAAGAGGCACCAGTTTGTCATGCCTGAGCTTCTTCATTATCTGAGCCTCCTGGAGGAATGCCTCAGGCGACATGGTCCCCGGCTTCAGCGTCTTTATGGCCACCTTGGTGGTGCCATTCCACGTGCCTGCAGACAAAGACAGGAAGAAAAAAGCCCAGAGGCCACAGGGGGAATCAGTGTAGTTAATAGCCTGGGAGCAAGACAATATAATTAATTAGGTCTTGTAATTGCTCAAACATGTGCTGTCATGCATGCAATTACTGCAAAAGAAAATTAATAAAAAGCCTGGGATGAGCACTCACAGTTGAAAAACTAGCCAATAAATTCAGAGGCGATCTCTGAGGATAAAGACGATACAACAAACAAAGGAAGCAACTGCAGGAAGTGATTTCTCACCAGTTTGGACAGAGACAAACACAATAAATATAGACACATGGTCTCTGCATTTCCTACATAAATCTGGGCTTATTTTAAACATCCCCTTCGGGATAATTACAACTAAACACTAAACAGTTTAAAAGATCACAAAGCAATTTCCTAATGTTTTCGTGCATGTCTCGCATGTCTTGCTCTTACCCATCCAGACCTCTCCAAAGCAACCCTGGCCCAGTTTGAGCTCCAGTTGCAGTGAATCCCTGGGAATCTCCCAGGCATCTTTAGCAAGCCCCTGGGTCTGAGGCTTGACTGTGGGGCAAACTGTTGTCAGCCTGTGGCAGAGTCCATCGGCATGCTCTGTGATACAGAAAAGCAGATTAAAAAATGCTACTCAGAGAGACCATGATGGGTCTCTGAAGCAAATGTTTTTAATGCCAGCCACTTTCACGCCTCGTCTAATTCCGTTTGATGAGGATGGATTGAGATGCTCTTGTACCAGCTGTGGTAAAAAATAAATGAGGTGAAAGGACTTTTAAGCACAGCAAAGCCCTCTCGAGAGTCACACTGAAATTAAGCTGAATCACAGATACTTAACCTCAACCCTCCTCTGGATGAAAACGAGAAGGGAGGCACAAAATCCTAAATTCACCATCAATTATGATCAAAATTAAAGACTATTCATCTCCCTTGGTAACACAGCAAATTGCATAGCATGGAGCAGCAGGTGTGACAGAGTCATTTTAACAATAATTCCTCAAGATGAGAAGAATAATGAGACGAGTTGCTGACATACCTGTGTAGTGTTTGACGAGCTTTTGTAATGTGTCAAACTGTGCTCGTGTGGTGATGTAGTATCCGCCGTTATCAAGCTTGCGGATCTTGTAATGTTTCACATTGTCTCCTTTGGCTTCATCCCAGTCTCGTATGGACAGAGAATAAGCACCTGCAGGAAGATGTGGGTATGCTTTATTAGTTTTCAGAGTTGTAAAGTGGGATGAGAAGCTGGTTTCCTGAGCAGTTTTCACGCAAGAATTCTTTTGAAAATGCCAAAGACGCAAGTCTTCTCATTGTTTTCTGAATGGTTACGCTCTTTTGTCCATCTGTATACTTCAGTAAGATAAAACAGAGAGAAAGCCAAGATCAGCCAAGATCAGAGCATTGTACTAAGCGTGACATGTCTTTTGGGAGGGCAATGTTCTCCGGTCAGTGAAAATGATGCACTGGCATGAAAACTGAAGGATTTGTAATAATCTTGATAATCCCTTTCCATCCATGTGTTCCTTTTTGATCCGCCTTTAACTTCCCATTAGAAAAGTGCTGCTCCAGTGACGGTTTCATGCTTTCTTGCCTGCTCTGAAAGCTGCAAACCTTGAACCTTCATTCAGATCTAGCTATATTTCCTGTATCATGAAATGAGTCTGAAACAACAAATGAAAACAGTTTTTTAGAAACTTTCTGCATCATATAATGACAGCACACCACTTTAAGACCACTTAACCACTTTTAAGAGCTTAAAATGTTATTGAGTTTTAGATTTTTGCACAATGTCACACCATTTTGTCACCTCCTGAAAGATCTTAGATATCAAGACCAAAATTACCTTCAGAATTCAGGGTTAAACTTAGTCAACAAATCATTTATTCTTCAACTGCAAGATTAGCATTTAAATTCCCAGTGCCAGCCACTCCTGATAGAAAACTGGTATTTTCATTTGAGGTCTCAGCGATTTAATTTTTCCAGCGAAAGTGTTCCAACTGCTGAAAATGAAAGCGACTTGAGCTCATGCATGCCTGAAAATAACTCATCCAACTTTGCTGCTCTGTTCATGAGGAAGCTCGTCACCTTTAGTTGTTTCACTTTCTCGTACCAGGAAAGTGCCTCGATTATTCCCAGGATTCAGCAGCAACCGCTCAGCATCTTTGCGTCCCATTTTACCAAAGTACCACCTGTGAAGAGACCGCACGAGAATAAAAAGAAGAACTCTTGGAAACACAAGGGCAATCCTCTGCCCGGGTCAATGCCATATCTTGCAAATTCAAAGAAAGTCTTTTGGATCTGCCTCAAAAATTGATTGTCAAATGGCACTCAAAATAATACATTTGCCTGCTTATACCACCCTAGCCCCATTATAAAGCTTCCCAGGTTGTGAATCTGTTAGTGTTGCTCTGGACTGAGCTATGAGCCACATGAGCCAAGATCATTCTACTGCCATTATACCGAGTAACAAGGTTCTTAGAAGCAGTCTTACTCTTCAGCCTGAATGGAGTCAGCAGGGGCCACATAATTGCTGGGGATGTAGCCTTTCTTCCCTGTGTTGATGGAGCGAGCCTCCCACCAGTCCCCCTCCCTGCAGGAGGACAATGACACAAGAGAAACAAGATGGATTCATTTCAACTGTCAGCCAAGGACTGGTGCTCGTATATATGGTTGCAGAATTGATACCAGAGAGGAAGCACCGTTAATGTTGGTTGATAATCTACAGGTCACCTCAGTCTGAAATGATCAATAATTTATGATTTACGAAAAGGCTTTGGCATGAAATCATTCCAAATCTTATTTGTTCGGTTAGACCTCCAGGTTTGACTCAGAATTTGTCCATGAAAGGTATTTTTGGACTGAATGCAGCCATTAGAACAAAACTGAATGTAAGCAATCGATTTAGCATTACAATGCTGCAGTCTCAAGTGATATCTCTGCCATCGCTAAAATCCACAGCGCCATGCAGAAAGCCAGCATCAGCACACAAGCGGCAATCTAACTCATTCATGAAGTCGTGAAACACACTGACAGGTGCTGAGTGAAAGCAATGCACCGTATAATCGCTGCGCTGCTCCCAAGGACATATTTTTAAAAAGAGTAAATAGATTTTCACGTGTTGTTGATGATCTGGAAGCGATCTCCCTTTTTAAACGTGAGATCATCTGATGTTCGGGCTTCGTAGTCGAACAAGGCCACAAAGAAGGTTACGCCGCCTGAAAATATAGGAACAAGACACAAATCCATAAATAAATATCATGCGAGTTTGTAACAACAGACAGTGCAGTTCAGGACGTTATAATGCTGCTGCCAGTTTGAGCCAGTTTAGATAGATGAATTTGTCTCGCCGTGGTCTGCATTGATTTCCTATACTTGTAATTCTATTACAGACTTGGTCTGCATAGAAATATGACTGGATAATAATATTCATAAATAAGCCAAAGAAGAGTCAGTATATCAACAGTTTCTAATAGGATACTCTCTCTTAATGCCATCATTCTGCCAGATTAGGCTACTGGCAGCAAATTACTGGAGCATGAGCTCTAATGAATCATTAAAAGCCATAGTTTATTAATTTATGAAAAAAAATCAGCTCATTTTTCCATGCCATGTTAACATCTTGTAAAACAGCACGCCTACTGTGCAGCCACATCTCCAGACAGATTACTTTCACGTCCCCACTGACAACAATCCTGTCAACAATAATCCTATTATCACCTGCAGAAAGCAAACACCCCAGAAGGGCCACCTTCATCCGCCTCTGAGCAGATAATCCAACACTGAGGAGGATTACAACCTAAATCCCACCTAAACAGGAGGTTCAATCTAGGCTATTTGCTCTCAGGATCACAGTTGATAGCAGGACTTGTGCTAAATGTAACAACTTAAAATCACAATGACTAGCTTTAGCTGTTACTCAGAGAACCAGATCAGTGAGCTGATAATGCTGGGTTTCATGCCGAGTGTGTTTTGACGTTTTCCTCCATGTATTGTAAGAAAAATCCTGATATTTTATATTGCAATTGGCAAATGTCACTGCAAACTGTAACTCATGAGAGTTTTCTTTGAAGTACGTTTGTGTTTCGTGAAATATTGTGCATTCTGAAACGCTGCCGAGTTTCCAGTGGTGTTGTTTTATTTTCTGAAATGTTGCTTTTTTTTCTGAAATGTTGCTTTTTTTGACTGAAATGTGCGACTTGGAACTGGATTCAGAACTCAGAACTGGATTCAGCCATTCCTATCTTCTTCAAGTGTCCACACAGTTTTTAAGTGCACTATTCCACAACAAAAATGACAGAACATAGATGAATTGAGCATTAGATCAGAAAGTCATTCAGATCAGCAAGACTGTTCGTCACAAATAAAGATTTTTCAGCATCCTTTCAGCGAAAAGAGACGTAAAGTGTTTGTTTCTTTGTTATCCCGTTAAAATGCAAGTAGCAGCTGAGAAAAAGCACATTAAAGAGGAGATTATGATGGTTCTAAGTGGAGTAATGACATCACAGAGTAAAACACTACTCACTGGACACAGCACCAGAAAAGGAGTTGGACATTGGACCGGTGAAAGAGGTTGATGTTCCTCCAAAGGGAGTCATAGCAGAGGATGAGCCCCCAAATGGAGTGATGCTGTGGTTGAAATTTGCAGCTCCAGAGCCAGAAGAAGGGGGGGCTTGACTTTGCTGCAGCTGGGTTGGATCTGGCCCGTAGTAACCGACATGAGGTGTGGTGGCGGCATTACAGTCTGATGCTGGAGAATTCTCTGGCTGATACTTCATTGTCGGGCCTTTGTTCTCTTTGCTCTTAATGCAGCCCATTGTCTCGCCCTGCTGGACAGACAAGAAAATAAGAGGTCGATTTAATGCAAACAGGACAGAGAGGGCAGCACAGAGCGGAGGGTTAACGGAGGAGTAGGATTCACGATTGCAACATAAGGTCTGTGGGGCTCTGAAGCAAACGTTATGAAATGAAAATGTAATGACCTGATATGATCATGTAAATCATTTTGTTGTCGTTTTAACCACTAAGACTATAAGCCATGTTGTAACTGGGACATATGGGTAAAAACTAAATCCGCTTTAGATCAGTCATGACTCAAACATGGCTATGTACATTCAACTGTACGTGCACATTGAGGTACTTTATAAACAGAAGGATAAATGGGTGAGTTTCATTTTAATTGAGGGGCATTTGGGTTCAAAGAGATTTTTTTCAACTGTTTATTGACAAACAGCAGATTACCTGCAGATTACACATGATACAGACCCATGCTGCCTTAAACGGAGAAAGTTCTTCATATTCTTACATGCTCTTTCCATTTCCATTTTCTGGCTTGTTATTGTTAAAAAAGCCATCTGTGGGGTCTTAAATCCCTGGATGGTTACTGAATATGTTTAAAAGGCTAGAAGCCCTGGGACCCAATGATCATCTGAATAAAATATTATATTTGTTAAGACCCAAATCTAGAAAAAGTGGGTTTTATTATAATCTTAAAGATGGGTCATTAAAGTTAAAGTTAGACAGTAAAGACAGTTAAGATGATTAAGTCAATGCACCATTCGTGGAAAAAAGTGTGTTTTTACAAATGCAGATTTTTCTAATCATTTTAGAACCACACACAAATTTCTTTGGTTGCTGAAAACATATGTTTTGGAAAACCTCTACTCAGGGTGGCAGAGTTTTTGGCTTTCCATGTAAGATGAGGAGCCATCATCTAGATGGTTTTATGTGTATGTGCGGCCCTCCTCTTTGTTTTTATGACAAAAGGAGAGAGCCAGAATTGCTTTGTTCTGGTTGTGCTTTGGGTTTCCATATAACACTGCTCAGTCAACAAGATTTATTGACTTATTTCGAACGAAGAATCAAAGAAGGAACAAGTGCGTTTTTAAAAAAAATACTCTTGTACATGTGGACTAGGCCTTCAACAGTTACTGCAAAGCAACTGAGGATGCAGAGGGGCGTTAACAGTTGGAATATCAATCAAATGAACAAAAACACACAATGACCCGAAACAAATGATAAAATTACCACAAAGCAATAAAACTAAATTACAAGAGATAAAAAGTGACTGAAGAAAAGCAAAATAACCATGAAGAGAAAAAATAAAAATAAAACAACCCTAACATCCACAAAATATGGCTGTAAAGATGTGTAGAAAAACTGGAAAAAGTAACAAAATGACCGCTGAAAGAGTCAACAAAAATAACAACAAAAGACCTAGAAAAAGAATACAAAAAAACAAGATATTTGAAATTACCACAAAGGCACAAAACAACCAAATAAATCAAACACTATGACAATAAAAAGCAACTATGAAGAGAGCTAAAATCACACCAAGGAATAACTAATTACTAACACATGAGAACTACTGAGAGCAACAAACTGAATGAACTAGAGTGGCTGTAGCTGTCGTCTGTCGATTGGAAGGTTGGTGGTTCGACTCCTGGCTCCTGGTGTTCTTAGGCAAGATATTGAAACCCACCTTGCCTTCTGATGCGTCTATTGGTGTGTGAATACGTGTGACAGAAAAACACCTACATTGTGTAGGTGTAACGCTGATGTGCTGTGTGTTGTTGTATAGGTGAATGTAGCTTGTACTGTAAAAGCACTTTAAGTGGTCCATCAGCCATTTATATTTACTATAAAACCACAAACTCACAACAAACCACAGAGAGACAAATCCATCTGTTCTTTTTGGTAAAGAAAAAGGGATAAATGACAGCAATGAGAGGCAAAATAAGAAGGCGGAAAAGTTATAGTATGCAGCAAAACTATAAGTGGTCTCAAAATAACAACAAATGACCACAAAACAATTTTAAAAGCATGAGAAATGGAGATAAAAAGACCAAATGGACTCAAAGTAATGCAAAACAAAGCCCTAAAAATCCTCTTGTGTAACAGTGTGGGAGAGGTTTGTTTTTTTCATAGTCGGCCCTCTGTAGGAGGAGTACAGACGCTTTGACATGTCTGTGCCCAGAGATCCATTGTTTCACAGTATGTCCATGCCTGAGCCTGACCACGTTGGGAGCTTTAAAACATTGGTGTTTCTCCATCTGCATGATTGTCATTCCTCTTTCAAACATAATTTGAACAGAGTCACGCTGAGGCATTCCTCTGTGACGTGAGGGCCCGGAAAATGTGGAGACAATCAGACACGCTCGTAAAGGAGTCTGAGCTTGGGGAGATCAGAAGGGTTTCATTCGCCAACAACAACGGCTGCAGAAGCTGGAGCTGGTTAACTGGCACTCACGCAGCACAAATCAGTGCAACAAAAGATGATTGACACAAAACGGAAGGTTTAACTATGAGCAGTGAAGGTGTTCTGTTTGAGAGCAGACAACACGAGCAGCATGGCTGTACATATGGTGACAAAAGTGACGAGGACAGAAGCCCACTAAATTATAGGCTCATAATCATTTAGTCATCAGTTAGAGAAGATCCAGTGGTGTGGTAACACATTGTTCTTTTATTTTGGATAAGTGGCCTGAATGTTGAGAGGTAGGACAGATCTTCCCTCATCCTAGAGGGAGGTATATAATCAAGAGTTCATCGAGTTCTCCAGCTGAACTGCCAAAGAAATCAACAAAATGGGGACAAACCACAGAAACCTTTTAAATATTCAGAGCACTTTGCACAAATAAAACTGTAGACGTGATTAAATTGCAGGTTGCAACTAATGCTGAGCACAAGACGTCCTCAAGAAAACCATTTCAAGAGTGGCCCTTCACTGGAGATGCTTCAAAATAAAACAGATTTCTTTACAAATCGCTTCAAATGAATGCACCAATATAAATCAAATCTCAGACGTTGGATCTGCAGCCAGCATGCTGAGAACGCTGGCACGGAGAGGAGACTTTCTATTTTCAAGCCAACCTTCCTTCAGCCTCTGGGTGAAACCATTGTCACGGAAAACAGAGGGCTTCGCTTGGCGGTAGACGGTGGTGGATCCTATATTACATTATTGGACAAATGAGAGTCTGGCTCGTCGAGTCATGGGTGAACTTACAACAGTGTAAAAGAGGAATATTTGCACTTTAACTTGACCATTAGACCAGCGGTTTCACTGACGTGACATCACTCTTTGAAAATTACAGTAAACATGCAAATATTGAACTGAAGCCTTTAGAAGCTCTCTCAGTATGAAGCACCTCTTTATTTTACTTTGCATCTCCACCAAGTAAGAAGGCTGCTTTGAAATACTTTTTTTTCCAAATCAGTTGTACAGTTGATGCAGACTGACTAATGACTTATTTGTTACATAACTTCTATTTTAATAGACTGGTAAAAATCAATCTTTTGTCATGTCTGTGACAAGGCAATGGCTATTGATAATTAACTGTAATGAACCCAGTTAACATCTGACCTTTGTTGCGTTTGGTTCCCGTCCCTCTTATCTCACTTCCTGTCATCTCCCACCACTCTAACCAAAGGCGTAAAGAGGGCTCTTTGAAATAACACGAAGTAAATAAAAACATTTAGTAGCCTCACTTTACAGTAGATTTGAGCAAATATTAATAACAATGTTGGTCTGTGGATTAATGGGTCATAGATCTGCCTCGAGGCTTCCTCCTGGCGGGACATGCCCGAAACACCTCCATTAGGAGATCCAGACCTGATGCCAGAACCATTTCAACTGGCTCCTTTCAATAAGGAGAAGCACCAACTCTACTCTGAGATCCTCCCAGATCACTGAGCTCCACACCCTATTCCCCCTCAAAGCGAGGCTAGTCCCGCTTTGAAGGACGTTATTTGGCCACTTAATTTCTCATTCTTACAGTGCCTGCCCACAGTTTGTGAGCATAGGTGAGGGACGTAACTTAGATTGACCACTAAATTGACAGCTTTGCCTTATGGCTCAGCTCTGCCTTCACTACAACTCACTGGTACAATGTCCCAATCCTGAGGAGCTCCTGGCACAACTTCACTTAATCCCAAGGTACTTGGAAAGGAAAAATGTCTATAGAGGTCTGAATTCCAGCAACACTTGAAGTACACACAGAGAATAACTTTATAGTTTGACCAAAAAGTGTTGCTTTGAGTCCTGACCTCTCTACAATGTCCCACTAATAAATAAGATCCAGAGCTACAGTTAGGTCATATCCTGCTGCTTTCAAAGAGCGCTTTAAGAAAACATCATAATCCATTTGTACATCCTTGCCTCCCTCTTTATAATCTCTAAGCAAGACTGTAACTGTACTGTACAGACTGTGCACTCGTCCATTGACGATACACCAGAAACACACCTGCATGCATGGCTTTCTAAATCTTGTGAAAAGAATGCATAAGCACATGTCTGCCTTTGTGTGCAAACAAAGTTTTAAATCTACCTGGATCTACCCAGTTTCATGCATCTGCCCCTGAAGTTGGTAATCCGCCTTTTAACGACTGAGGACCATGGCCAGTGCCAGTTCTCCAGCTTCAAGAGTTACCCCCTACATGTGGAATATGTAACGGAGTGGAGAGATTGTCTTGAATGATAGAGAACGTATGGTTGCATTGTAATTTTGGTTCTCTGAGTGAAGAAACTATCTCTCCACTTTTCAAGCTGCTCTGAGCTAAGTTTCAATCAAACTCTCAGTAATTACACACCCATATTCTTAAGGAAATATCCACTCACTCTGATAGACATGAGGATCATTCCAGCTGCTTCACACTATGCTGCAAACTGTCCCAGTGTGTCCTGGAAGTCTCTGCTCAATGAAGCCAACAGGACCATATCAACCACAACAAGCAAAGATGCCATCCTAAGCTGATCTGAAGCAACACAAAGACATACTTCCCATAAAAATGAACAGAATCCAGCCCTGCTGGAGTACCTACCAGATTCTAGTCTGACTTACTGGTAGCAAATCCAATGTCATTTAATTTTATTCATGAGCAAAAGGTCATCTTCAAGCACTTTTTATAAAGGAACCCAATAATTCCAGTTGAGTAAGCATTTGGCGACAGTGAGGAGATAAACCTCACATTTAACAAGAGGACCCTTTCTGGAAAGAGCCAGATTTAGGAAATCTGCCTTGAGGGTGGTGGAGGGACAGGAAGAGAGGAAAGGACAACGAGAAAGAGATAAAGAGACTATAACAAACAATTAACAAGGCCTTGAACCAGTAGCCAGAAACAAGTAGCTCTAAAACCAAAACTGCAGAAAGGCACAGGCAGAGAGGAAGCACAAAGTTTACAACCTGCAGTGGTGGCATACAATGCTTGGAGAGACAAAGATAGTGTAGCAGAACAGCCTTTTTGCTTAGAAAGGCTTCTGACTGAGTGAAATGACCCAGACATATTTAAGTAGCAGCCATAATAAGAACTGGTTGAATTCTCTTAATGCTAAAAAAACAACATCAGTGATTCCTTTATCATGTCCTTTGGCCTTGGATACAAAATAGGATCCATTACAAAAGGAAAGGGAATAATTCCTTCCCACAATTCTTTATTTTCCTTTCTTTATTCTGCAGTGGAACAGGGCAAGCTCAGCGTTCCTCTCTTTTCCTGATCTTTAATGTTTTAATATTGTCAGTTTCAGCTGAATTTATAAACTGCATTTGCAAGTTTTTTACAGAACCAACTTAAGAAGACATTCACATGCAGACTTGTTTTAGGAACACTGAAGTATGAAATAGGAGATAAAGCTGAGCTGAAACCGCACCACAGCCTGGAGAACAGAAAATATTTTGTGTGCTAGGAGAGAAACATTAAATTGTGTGAACCACAATATCTAAGTCTCACAATTCCCTCCAAATCCAGGATGATAAGTACAGCACTAAAATACAGCACTCCTCATAGTGTCTGTGTGGGCGAAAAGAAAACTATTTAGAATTAGTGCTGTAGAGTAAATGCAGAGAGAGATAGCAGGTTGGCTGAATCAGAGGGGAAGAGGGGGAGAGGGGGGGGCAGCTACATAGTGCCAGCTCTACCAGCTGGAACGACTAGGAAGATTATGAAGACAGAGGATTTACCCTAAGAGGATAACAAAGAAAACCAAAAAAAAAAATTGAGTGACCAGGGTCTGAAGCTGTACCAGTGAACACCCCTGACTCTACAGTCACTTTGGCTCCAGTTCAGAAGGCTCCAAGCAGTGACGATGCAGAGCGAACTGGCTTTGCTCTGAGCTCAGTCCAGTTTAATCTCCATCAATCGGCTAAATCAACCAGCCATTACATAATGACACTGTGAGGTTTGTCTGCACATGCAAGAACTGCACAGCGCAGCCCTAAAGTACAAATTCAATCACCCTGAAAGAGATGGAAAGTGATGCAACAAAAACAATACGCCTTGGGTGGTATTTAAAGGCCAGGATGGGCAAATAGTTCTATTGAAAGCAAGAGATCACATCCCAGCATATAACCTCCATGATGAGATGCGTGCAGAAAGACTGTTGCAGGGGATCTGAAACATTAAAATGTCCCCCTGACTTTTATTTTCAAGTCTACTCAACTTAGCACAAGATCAATTCTGAACAGCACAGCAATGAAACCTCAAGGAAAAGCAGCCTTGTCACTAATTATAGTAACTTATTGTAATTACAGACAACATCCTACTGCCCCAGGAAGATAACATGACCTACAACTGCAGATTGCATGACAAACACGAGAAGACATCCAGATTCACCAGTTAGAATCACAATGAAAGAGGAAGGTGAAGAGTTTAAAGTAGGAAGTTTATATGTCAACAAGCACGCACATTTACATACTGAAGCTCCTTCACTATCTGATTGGAAACCTGAGGTGCTATTGTCTATGTGCTGCTCTATTTGGCTTGACGGAGACAGAAAATCAGAGGTAAGTAAGCCTGACATTTCACTCAGCCTGTCGAAGCAAAGCAATTAGAGAGACTGTTTGAAATGCTCTTCCACCGGCAGAGGCTTCTCATTCTGCAGCCAAACTCAGTGTAAAAACAGACGTGTATGTTATTGTCCTGGCTTTCAGGTTAAACTTACTCAACGCCTTCAGAAGCTTTGTCTTCAACACAAAAAGATGAACATATTTGCAATAAAAACATGAATACATTTTCTCTCACTGCTCAGTTTCCTGCTCCCTCTGCAATGAAAATATATCTTTCCAGTTTTAAATGCAACACACTGGACAATATCTGTTTAATATTCCTCTTCCAGCGAGGTCAGACTGCCTGGTGAGCTGATAGGGATTCAGTTTCTTGCTCAAGGACACTTGACAAAGGGCAGATGCTTGCTGAACTCTGACAGCTTTTGGAAGCATGTATGAGTCTTCAAGAGCTGGCCCATTGTCTAGTAATACACACTTTCATTGTCAAATATTACAGGAAATGTATAATAAACAAAAAAAACAAAAAAAAACCTTTGTTTACAGACATCTGAGCCAGCACCAGATGTTCCCCTGAGGGACAAAATGCTTCTATGAATATCTGTGATTTATAGAGGACGCTGGATGTTCAAAAGTTTGTGACACTTAATCTTTTATTTTTAGTGCTTCCACCAGTTTCAGAGGCACGTTCTCACACTCTCACTCATGCTTTTCTCCAGGAGTTCAAGTTACCTGGGCTGGATAACGTAATCCGCATTTTAATCAGTGCACAGCTACAGAGTTGGAAGTGTTTAACAGAGGCTCAGACAGGGGTGCACACACTAAACCAAAGAACATACTGCGGTGAATCAACATCCACCACCAGCTGTGGCAGAAAAACACTCACCGTGGCTGTTCAAACCACCTCTCTGTGCTCTAAAGCTAGAAAATCATTCTTTGCATTTTCTTTCGTTAGTCAGAATTCAAACCTGCAGAGGGCTTATCGACAGCCTTCATGCAGTTTCCTTCCCCCACTGCACAGTGTGATAGCTCCACACAGGATTCACAAAATGCTGATAAGACAGTGAAGAGCTCAGTTTTTCTGCCCAACACTCACTGAATTTTAAAAAAGGCTGAAGTTTGGAGACAAACTGCAGCTGAGTAAACAGTAGATGACAGTGGATTTCTTTGATTTGTGTTTAGAGTCTTGGGGTCAGAAACTGGGGCACAGTTTTACTGTTATTACTACTCTTACTATTTACAACTACTGTCTGTATGTCCTGTTTAACATCATTTTAAATGCTCATCTTTGACTTTTATACCGTCAAAGGGACTAAAAAAAGCTTTTCGATTAATTGAAGATGAAGAATTGGTAAAAGAAAAAAAAAAAGCGCAATGACTGGCAGCCCACACATCAATTACTTAAGTTATCTACAAAACTGAGGCAGAAGTTGAGATGTGGCTACATGAGTCAATTGTATCTGTAAATACCAAATTCATACAATAAGATTAGCCTCAAAGTATTTTGAGTACAACTTGTACAGAAAAACAACCCTTTTGTCCTCAGATTCTGCTTCAGATGAGGACAAATTCCAGCCAAAAAGACCTTTACCAAATTAGGGGTTTCTGCCTGACATGATGAAATTTTAGAGGTCACTCAAATAAAACAGCATTGCGTGTTTCATTCAGGGCATTGGATTATTTAATTATTTTCAGTGAGACAACCAGCACAATAATCAGAGGGCGTGAATCGAGCTAATGAGACTGTGATGACTCGTGGGAAAAAATGTATTTCCTGAGTGAACTTGCCATTTTCTCAAATGGGCATGTTTTGTTGGCTGATGGTGGTATTGCACTTTAAGGGACTTCTGCTTTGGCTTTATGTCCAACAGCAGATAACTCAATCTGTCTTTTTATATAGTCAATGGGCATGACCCATGTGGAGTCATTTCCTGCATCTGTGTCACATCGGTTTTGCAATTGGTTCCACCTTACAAGCCGCACATATCTTCCAAAGACAGTAAAATTGTAATTTTTCAGCATCGCACATCAGGAGCAAAATTTCAATCAGTCACGTTGGTAATGTAACTACATCGGAACTGATTAGCATTAGGCTGCATCACGCCCTCAAAAAAGTATAAAACACCTCAATGGAGCCATTCGAATCAATCTTTTCTAATGAGCAACTTTAAAGTGTGCATGAAAATAGCTTATCAATGAACTTTTCCCAAGATGTTTCACTAGCACCTCATTAGCCTGGTAAGGAATGGTTGACTGACTAGCTTGCATTTTTCATTTCTTTTTATCGTTTTAATTCTAATGCCATATTTTGAGGTGATTTTGTTTAGACAAATATAGTCAGAAATTCCACACATTTTTTCTCCCTGTATCCTTTTAAATCAGACTCTTGAATATTTTGGAATGCTTTAAGGGTTAAATGACAGTTACCATTAGGTAAAGCCTTACACTAACAAGATTTAGCATTTTTAACAGTAATGATGCAAAACTGTAAACAAAGATGTTGTAGTGAAGCATATCTTATTAGATCATACTCTAGGGGCATTTCAAATCTCTCTTTTGCATATCATGCATGTTTGATGAATTGAAATCTCATCCTTAAATATTGCTCCTCTCCATTTCAGACAGCCTCCACTGCTCTGTGGTTTAGATCAACTAGATATTTTGACTGGACGAAAGCCAAGCAGCTGAGCTCAAGGGAACTATGATGGTGGAGTTCCTCCATCCATCAACCAGCAGTCTGACTGAAACCGTGCCCTGCGTCTTGCTGGACAGCTGTGAATGCAGACTGTGGAGCTTTACTGGGCTTCAGATCAGCAGCAGATGCTGCCTTCCACTGTGCACCACATTCCTCTGATGCCAAATGCTTAAAACTGGGTCTGGAGAGTCATGTGACCACAAGCATGTGAAGCCTCAGAGCATCCAGAGAAACATCAATAAGTGGCTCATCATGAGATTTACACTGTAATGAGTTGGGGGCTCTGATGTAAGATGATCCTGAGGTTTACAACAGATCGGATCATTTTAAAAAACAGCTTGAAGATCTTTCTTGTGCTTGAGTGCTCCACTTAGAAATACAGCTGTCTAATACTTCATCTCTCTTTGATATTTAAACTTCATTCCTGAGGTGAAAAAAAAAACTGTACCATCGTCTGCTTTATTTAGCGTGCCTAGTGTGTAAAACACAAGACCTCACTAAACAGCTCATGGTCGGGCTCATGTCAAGTATTGTTACGCCAGAGGACAGGCATCACACATTTTCAGAAATAACAGGTCTCATGGGAATACCTCAATGGGTAAGTGTGGGTTACTTTGGGAATTTGACTGTGCCTGCAATCATCCATTTGTCAGCACACAAGAAGGCAGAGATTCTAAGGTGTCCGCATCCAATAAAGTGACTTTAAAACCTATGTGATAGCCTATGTTCAACTTTCATGTGCTGGCAAAAAAATTTCCTTTAACCCAGATGGATTTGACATGTGGATTTTAGCACCAAGGGTTCAGATGATGATGGGTTCTTTACACTATAGTCCTTGGTGGAGAGTTTTGGTCAAGCACAGGGTATCTAAACACACTGTCCAACATGAACAGCCACTATAAAAGGTCATAAATGAATGTCACACATAACACAAGGTGAGCACCTTTAACATTTAATTTCCATACTGTGATGCACAGTAATGAAGTAATACATATTGGAGCATATATCCTCTTTGAGACTCTGATTTGAGCCCTCAAATTTAAATCAACAACACAATTATGGCTCTGATTTGGGAATTTTTTCATAATTGACTAAAAAGCTATTTTCTCAATCAAGAGGTGAATCTTGTCGCCTCTAAAACAGGAGAAGAACTGTGAAAAAAAATCCTTAACCACCAAAAGCAGAGGTATTTGAACCCAAAAACGCGTACTGGATTTGTTTTAAAGTAGGACCAAGAGGGGGAGTAAATCTTTTACGTTAGAATAAGTGGAACCATTGATTGGTGGCATTTGTGTTTACAACATGAGCAGCACAACTGCAAATTGAGATCAGTTTACTGATACACTGTCTAATTCTTTCAAACAAACTGGAAACCTGGTATTTACATTGGTAATAGATGCTCCGGTGAAAAACTCAATCAAGAGTTAGACAAAGTCGCTGTGTTCAGATCTGTAGAGTATTGCCCCATTTTCAAATCATAAGAAATACCGGAACTCCCCTGTAACTCCAACTCCATCCACCCTTACAGGGTTTCAAGCCAGCTATGATTCAGTTATGGTTGTGCAAAAAGGTGCAGAGGTGTGCAGGATATGACATGCTACTTAGTCACTTTGAGCCTGGCAGTTCACCATCTCACAGAAACTGAGCGAGGACTCTGTGTTGGCAACAGATAAAGAGAAAAAGGACAAGAGGAGTAATAAAGCAACAGCTCCAGCTGTGACTCGGCTGTTAAATTGACAACTTCAAATTCAGATTGAAAGCTGGCACTGTGACCAGAAAAGCCTCTCCCTCTGCAACTCCATCCTGATCTGCTGATGATCTGAATCAGCAGGAGTCACACATTAGGTTAGATATTTGGAATGATGAGGAGGCACCTTTTTCAATATGGGGCTTTTTTATTGTGGTTTTTGGAATCGAGATTTTGTATCAAAATAACCAAGATGAGGTCAAAGTGCATGAGAACATAGAGTTTATAAGACAACTAAAAAACAAGCCTGAAGTTTCGTTTTGCAACTCGAATCATTTCACAAGTTAAAACTCGTGTTAATGATGATAAAAACACCATTATAATAAAGTGATGGCGACAGCACAGCCTTTTTCTTTTTAATTCGTTATGCCTCTGTCTCTCTGGGATTTAAATCACATCCCGTCCTCTCCGCGGTGTCCCTATGCATCTAAAAATGACTTACTACTACATAGTACCTGGTTTATTGTGAAACTGTAGCACAAACTATAAGCAGCCATGTGTTAGTTGTATCAAACGGCTTCATTCCTTTGTTGATGACAGGTCAGACAGACTGCTGAGCAGCTGCGCTTCGGCCCATCTTGATCTGATTCTGCTGCTCTGACAAAGACAGCTTTCTCTTGTTTTTGCATTTACCTTCTCGAATCCACGTCCTCCTTGTGTGTTTTCTCCTTATTGCTCCCCAACTTCCACTTCGAATCCGATCGGGTCAAAGTAAAATCCCGAGTTATTCCAACCGGGACCGAGCCGCTTTCATCATCACTTTACGCATCCAGCGGAGCGGCTGAGGTCTGATTTAAGTCAAATCAAAGAGGCTCAAGTGCTGCAGTCTTGAAGGCTGGCGGAAGCGGCGGAGGAGGCAGTCATTGTCGTCAGAGCGGACAAGTCAGAGAGGATGAGTCCTGCAGCGGCATGCCCCTGATTACGAACAAAAGAAGGGAAAGTGAGCTCCTGAAGTGTCCCAGAGCGCCGAAGCCTCTACTTCCTACTACTAAACTTCCATCAACCCCCACACAACAACATGGCCGACCCAGCCTGCGGGACCGGAGCCACACAGCTGGATATACAGACACAGATCCGTCTGGTACAGCTGGTCTGAGAACAGCCGGGGCGTGAGGCAATCGCGGAGCGAGAGCTGGCAGAAAATTAGATGTTAAGAAAAAGGATTAAGATGAGATCATGTGGGATGAGAATCAAATGGCAGACTGGCCCGTGGAAGATGGTTTTACGGGCAAAAAAGGAGGATTCGAATTTATTCCGTTTTTATTCACAAATGCGAGTATTTGGCGCCCCTTACTGGTTGTTCAGCTCAGGTTGAAGGTGATTTCACACAGATGAAGTGCAAAATTTAAAGTAACATAGGAGTGACTGGAATTGAAAAGCCGATTTTCAGAGTGAGTTTTAGATTTGTGGGAATATTACAGTTATAAATGGGTGGAAAATGTCCACATTCTGTTGTAACAAATATGTCCATTTAAGGGGTAAATCAAATCCAATCAAAGTCAAATTATTGTTAAATCTACTATATATTTGTTGGACATTCAAAAGATGATTTTCTCTCAAACACGTGGTACGATAACATTAATTATTTAGAAAATTAGTAGAAACATATAGAATACTGTTCACCTCTAACCCTCTCTATGTCACAACGGTATTCTGCAATAGATTTATTAGGATTAAGAGGGATGGATTGATAAAAACAAACTTAAATTTAGCGTGGGTTTAGTTTGGTTAGTGCGTGGGGGGAAATTTTCCCTTTTTTTCGTTGGCTAACAAATGTGAAGAAAAACACCTCGCAAAATTCAGTCAGTCCATGAGGATTTTTGTTGTTTTTAAGGTGTTTGCACAAATGAGACATTTAGGAACCACTAATCCAGAGCATATACGGTGGTTTTGTGTTGCAGGGCTAATGATTCAGTTCCAAATATGGTTTGGGGAAAATTAGTTGATGGGACTGTAAACATCAGTTTATATATTTATAAATTTAAAGTAAAATATAAAAATGAGATTTTAACACATTATACAATAATTTTGTTCTATCATATTAATGTTTTCATCAAAGCTCTGGGCTATATTTTAGTTATGATATTCATATAAACTATAAGACTTTATATGAAGACTTTATAAAGTCTATGCCAACTTGTTAGACTCCTAAAGTTCACAGTCACCTTCCTGTTTGATCTTTGTCACCATCACACATAAGTTTTAATTATGTGGCTTTTACAGCACAGACTCACAAGTAGTTTTTATTCTCACTCAAGAGGAGTAAAAATAAACCCAAATATTTATACTGCCCCATGTTAGAGATTATGATACAAACAGTTTCTGATTGTCAAAGAAAGATGGTTTGTTGATGTTTGACAGGAACATTTAAAAACCTACTGTCTGATGATTAAAATCTACGGTGTGGAACTTCCTATTGTAGCAGATTTTACACAACAGTGACAGATGTCTGCTGAGTTACTTTTAGTTATGTTATTTTTAACTAAAGAAACAAGCATAAGGGCCTCCCTGAAAAGAAAAGACTGTGTTTTTATGTTAATAGAGAACTAACCCATACTGGCAACAACAATCACTATTGACCCGATCAATTAACAAATCTTTTACATAAGTTTCTGTCTTGTCTGTCTTGTATCTTGTAACCATGGAAATTGTAAGGTACCATCAATGTGAGGACCCTCTGGTAAAGAGTTCCTTATGGTGGAGGTGAAATCTGGAAGTTTGTCTGTACTGTGGAGCAGGGACTCACATGCACTAATATCTGCACCCAGATGGATCAGCTGTAACAGCACAGAACGCAGCAGCACGGATCACAACACACACTCAGGAAGATGGACTTGGTGCTCTGGTAAGGCTGCCAGTACAACAATTTGTACAACAAAGTTAACAGTCATCCTGATCTCATAGAACTTTGTATTGGTCAACGGCACAAAACACTGCAGGTTCAAGCTTTCCTGACTCGCATCAAAATGTACATTTCTTTATCAATTCTAAATACAAAGTTGGTCAGTGAAAACTCTGAAAATAATTTCCTTGGACTTGTGTCTGCTATATAATGGTTTTAAACAGATGCAAAAAAAAAAAAAAAGAATTACAGGTTCCAGGGTTGTGCAAAATCCTTCTTAACAAGAAGCTCAGAGGTGCTTACACATCGTGCAGTGATGAAACGTTTCCGTGCTGCTGGAACAGCTTTGTGTACTGTTATCATTCTGTGTTTGTAATCTGTGAAGTTTCACTAACTGGTTCTTGTATTCCACTAACTATTATATCCTCCTCAGTGTAGTGTCACTGTGCAATAAAATCCTTCTTCCTAACCTCCACTGACAGCCAAAAAAGGATATCCTTTCTGTTTACTCTCTCATGCACTTTAGTTACAGCCTTTATCCAGAATTTCTACTTATTGGACAAGTAAAACTGTCATTTTTATCATGTAATCTAAAAAACACTTGATGCACTCTGTTATCATCACAATTTATTTACTCTAAACCTTGTTTCAAATTAAACCAATCTAATACTTTTGATATTCAGTTACTTTACTTCTGGTCTGGTCATATCATATAAATGAATGAGTCTCAGGAGAGATCCACCCAAAAAAATGACTGAAAGTGCTTTTTTGGTCAATGCTTATTAAGAGAAGTTTTGAGCAGTAGTGTTCTTAATGTGTACTATGAATCAGAAAAGCTGGTTTTATTTACAATAGCAAGGGATCATCAGCAATGACAGCTTGCAGAAAAATTATGTGAAAATTCAGACATAATCACTAAATGACTACATTTGTCACGTCCATAAAAGTTGTGTTTCCATCACTTCAAAGGACCACGCTGACTCACATTCATTTCCTGGATATGTACACTAACCTTTAATCTTCACCCTAAACTGTAATGATTTATATTATGAGGAAAAAGATTTACATCCTCACAACATGAGCATCATGAGTGAACACCCACACACACACACACACCTTTCAAATTAGATTAACAAAAGCCACGTTCTGTCAACACTTGAGACGTGAGACGGTGACTTCAATAAAAGTCTTCAAACACAACATGTCGGCGTCGGCAGGTTCTATAAAAAGCTAACTTTACTAAAATTAGAATGAGGCATATGTTTTCTCTCCTGACGTGTTTGGTGCGATAAAGCTCAGTCATCCTCTGCTCGGTCTGCTATGATTATTCACAGCTCAGCTTCCGAGCATGAGATATGAAAAAGTGTGAGTTCAAGGAAGCTCCTGTTTGCAGACACCTCCAACCAAACAAAAGCCCAATTTATTTTATTGTGTTTTGTTTTGTCAGTTTTACTGCCGAGTTATTGTCATGTGTCACTCGTAAAACAGACAGTTTATGGATTTTATGTTCCATTTATCATCAATCTTGATGCTACTTCACATCTGAATTAGTGATACAAGCAGGAAATATAAAGATTGATAACCAGCTTTTAACTGGAAATGAAAATGCTACATTCGAACTACCACTCAGGTTTATTGATATCCGTCGTGTTTTTTTACTGGAGGCCATTAAAAAGCTGCGGTGAATCAAGTGTCAGGTGATTAAAGATAAACATTCGTATCTACTTTATGCTCTCAGTAATTGGATTTAGATACCCTGGTAACATCAGAAGAAGAGCTTGTTAAGACATGATTGAAGCTGAATGAGTAATCACCACTTTACAGTGATTGCTCTAATTCATTTCATGGAAATGTTGTAATTTCCTTAACTGCGTTATTCGTAATGACATAGTTAAGAGTGCAAGAGGCAGTTGACCCATTTTAAAAGAAGGGGCATTTAATTTAATTCCATTTTACAAATAATGACAAATGCAGTGGTTTAAAATGGGAATTTAATTGTTTTAGATTTTGGTTTTAAGTTCGGGCAACTATCAAATCCTCCTGATCTTTGGATTTCTCATGCATTAGACCTCTAACTTTAATCTGTCTTCTTGAAGTACGTGATATTAAAAGCCTTGATACCCTCTGACACGATGCTGTGCACTTTCTTCTCACAGCCACTGGGGCGCAGTGCTCACTCAGAGCAAGAATGGAGTTCTGTTTGAGGAGGCATTGTAACACTTTTTTTCCCGTCTTTCTTCAATGTGAATGCGAAGTGTTCGTTTACGCTGAGAAAATTGTCACATGACGTCAGAGAGCAAAAATGCTTGACTGTTCTGAATAGCCCTCTAAGGATTCAAGACATGGTCCTGTGGAGGGAAGACACCTCTAACTTTTGATGAATGGGATGGAGAAGCCGAGAAAAACGAAAAACAGCAAATCAAAAGTTAGATTTAGAATTTTCATCTCATACAACTTTGCACTTCAGCTTCACTAGCTCTAGGAGCAATATGTTGCACATTTCAGTCCACTAAACCTTTCTGACAGACATTCTTACAGGTTAATTCAAAGATTAAGATGAAACCTTCAATAAGCATTTGAGCTTTTACCTCAAGATTAAACAAACAAACAAAAAAATGTGCCTGTACTACTGTTCATTAGTACTTTCTCAACAGTTTTGTCTCCAAATTTCAGTTTCTGATTAGATTCAGATTTGCTTTATATTTCATTTAAGCCTCATACACTGGGTAAACTTTTTCTCATACAGTATGCACCATCACAGTTAACTTAACTCTATGTATCACACTTTTCAGTTTGATTTCTCAGATTGATTTCAATAAGTGTTTAAGGTTTAAAGAGATATAATCATTCTATATTTGAAAAACAGTAACAACAGCATGATATCCAGCAGAATTACGCTGTACTAGTTTTAGTTTTCTTCCCCCCTGTCTTATTATCTTGTGACCTTTTGGGACTGTCTGAACTCTATGATGAACAAAGTCCTAAACTCACATGAAGAAGCTCCACACTAACACGTTGCACCATAATGATGTTGCAGAATTCCAGATAACAGGATAATAGATCAGAGTGCATTCATACATTTTTGCCAATGTGACCATTGTACTTTGAATACAGGGCTTTTGTTGTGCTTTTTTATTGATATTTCAGTATATAAAGGAGGCGAATATTTTTTATCCTCTTGATTCAGTTAATATAATTGTGAATAAATTATTTTTCTTCAAGAACAAGCGCAAGCAATAACAATAGATGAAAAATAATTCTAACTTCATAACTGGCAACTTCATACTCTGCCTGTTAAAACCAGTAGAAACTGTTTTTCGTGGGAGCTGGAGCCTTTGATACCAGAAGAGAAGGTAGAATATCGGAGAAGTTGAAGGTGTATACTTGAATATTTGTAAGCTGAACATTTTTGTACAGAAACTTATAGTCAGTTAGTCATTCATCAGCACCAGACAGCTCCATGTTACAATAGGTACAATGTTATATTGGGGAAAAAACGGCTAATTTTACAACACCTTTTCACCACTTTCCGATAAAAAGTTAATTTCTTTGTATTAGTTGTGTCATTGAACCAGTCATTGCATCTTGATAGATTGGGAAATTTACAGATTACTCACTTGATTCTTCAAGTATGTGTAATCACAAAGGTAACAATATAATATGCAGTGTTTAGGCTGGCTGATTTTGACTTGTCCCTAGGGCCTCAAGTTGAAAGGGAGACAGCTCTATGAAACAACAGAGAATTCATAGTCACATATATACATATATATGTGGAGAGATATTTGCCAATGATACAACTTTATTGCTGCAAAAACCCTACAGTGATCAGGTTATAAATAGATCTAAAGCATCAGAATGTAATAGAAGTAAAGGTGCAGTCTGGATCATTCAACCACCTTAGGTTAATTTGCTGAACAATACTTTCATATCTGGTTGTATAACTTTTGTAAAGGTTCACAAGTAAACAGCAGGAATAAAATCATTGATGCGTATTGTTACTTTTTCTCTTTATGCATCAATTTATTGCCTTTGAGATATTTTTTCTATTATATTATTTCAGTACTGGACAGCTCCAACACACATTTCAGCACTAGACAGCTCCCACCCTACCCACTGGGGTTTAGAAGGCCAGTCACATGATCCTATTAATGGCGTGACGTCAAATGTTGACATTAATGCAGAGTTTAATTAATGGTGATGTTTGAATTCAAGATCCTGTCTTTTTTTTTATGACTTGGCCCGGCGTCTTTCATTGACGCGGAAGACGGCTGTACTCCAATGGGACGGGGGCCAATGACGCAGCCACCTACTCCCCCCTCCACTCCCAACCTCCACCCCTCCCCCTCACCTACGTGACAAGTGATAAAGGCATGTCTTTCGGATTCATGAATAAAAAACCAAAGGGAGTTAACTTCACAGGACGCAGGAAAGTTTTCCACAGACAGATGTTGTGCGCTCTTTGTTCCGTCCATGAGCGAGTATACGTTGAAGTCCCCGAGAACTGAGCCGCAGGCGCACGGAGGGCTGCACACTCTTAACTAGCGCAGATACACTGAAGAAGCGCTTCACTGAGGGAATCGAGGAAGAGGAGAGGAAGGGAGAGAGTGAGAGACTGAGATAGAGATCCTATCTCACTCTCCCAGTTGAGCTCTTCAGCGGATCGCGTTCAGCATCTCGCAACTGGTAAGAAGGGAGCACTTTTCGGGGGTTTTACGCAGCGTAAAAGTGGAGATATCTTGGAGAAAGTCAAGCGTGGCTGTTTGTTTGACTGTAGATAACTCTCAGGTGGGGTTTGAAACTAAATATCACGAGAAAAAAAGACAGAACTGTTTGTATGAGAACATTTGACTGATAATACACCTGTTTACTCACTGGCCGTCGTTTTTTTGTTGTTGTTGGTTTTTTTTTTTGTCTTTTGCAGCAGGACAATGTCTAGCAAAGCGACTTTAGCATTACTCATCTATGGGATCATAATGCATTACAGCGTCAACTGCTCACCTGTGGGGCTTAGCTTTCCAAGTATTAGGTACGTACAATCTTCCTGCCTTTTAAGTGTCACTTTTTATGCTTTAAAAATCATGACTATGCTGAGCAGAAGCAGAAAATTGGCTAAAAAAAACACATCTGCTTTTTAGTTGGTTATGTCTGTGAGGATAATAGCCTATTGGACTACTGGATAACATCATCTGACAGCCAATCCATAGGGCTGGGACATATTCACCAGGGAGTGGTGGTAACGTAATTTAGGCTGCTGTGGTACTGAAGTACAGTTTGACCTGTAGCCATTAACTGACCAATTTATGTGACTGGATTATTAACAGAAATCAATTTGGGGCAAAAAGGAGCTCCGATTGTTAGAGTAACAATTAAAGTTGATGGCAGCAAGTGGCATTTCTGGATAAATCTAGATAGAATGTTTAAATTCAAGCGAAAAAAAAAGTGTCTTGACATAATGTCGCTCTGTTTCCTCTCTTTCAGTTTGAAATTGGTTTAAATACTGTCAAATGTTCCCGTTACTGGAAAACCAGCTGTTTATATTTCTTTATTCTCACTTGACAGTGGGGTTTATGACGAGGATGGCAATTCGTTACAGTCCCTGGATTATGACGGGGACCACATGGAGGTGAGAAGCCCCTCATCTGTCGCTGACGACGTTTTCAGTTTGTTCTACCCGCCGGAGAAAAGGTGACTATCGCTGGCTTTTTACAAAAACTTTTGTTTCCACCTCAACGTTGGAGACATCCATGTTGAACATCTCGTTGTTGTATATTTGTCTATGTTCGTCGTTCGTTAAGTGTGAATCAGCGTATCGTCGAAATGTTGTAACTTCCAACTCAAACATAGTTTGATTTTGATTTTTTTCAAAGTTTTTTAAAAAAATTTTTACGAGATTATCCTTTCAAAGAGCTTTCCCACCGAGAAAAGTCTGTTTACTTCAAAAGATGGACACGACAATAATCAGTTTCCAAAAAGGGGAGAGAAAAAAATACTAATATTGAAACATAGAGAATATCCTGGAAAAATGCCGAACACGAGTGACATAATCGCACTATTTTAACTTTAATTCAGAAAAGGGGATTTTAGGCTCAAACTTCCACGCATGATCATCTTAAGACGGATATTTATTTCAGTGTAGTGAATTTATATTTGTTGCCTCTTGCGCTGGGTGTGTGGTGATTTTTACTGTGTGGCTATCTATCATCCCAGAACGGAAAGGCACGCAGACGGCATGTTTAATAAAGCCTACAGGAAAGCGCTGGGTCAGTTATCAGCAAGGAAATACCTTCATTCTCTGATGGCAAAACGTGTAGGGTAAGAACATCTTCTTGGTTGACACCTTTTCTGTTTTTATCTGATGTTCTCTGTCCTTTGTGCCTTTGTTTACCCCATAATTCATGCTGTTATATGTACTGTATCTGTCTGTGGTCCCATTATAATTCAGCATGCTGCCAAATCTGGCGCCCTTGCCTATTGAATCAGCCTTTAATGCTATAAAATCGTCAGGGAGGGCACAAATGGCCACTTGATTGATTTGGGATGGGTCATTTTCTTAGAAGGCTACAGAGGGAAGAATTAACCCACTCAGGTTTAGATTTATTTCCATATGAATAATTTATGGGACTAAATCCCAGTGGTTCCCAATAGAGGGAGGGGGCTGCAGTTGTGAACAGGCCTATCACATCTTAGTGGAAAATCCACACAGAAATTCTCTTGGGGAGGGTTAAAGTTAAGCAGAGAGAATCTGAACACGTTTTCCCAATTAAAGGTCTCATTTAGCAAAGATTCTTCACTGTAACTCTTCCAATAAAATCACACTGCACTTCCAAGCTGTTTGCTTTATTATTAAATCTCATTTCTTTCCCTAAAATGCTCTCAAGGGAGGAACTCTGCATAGCACTCCAGGCTGCATTGTTCTGAACAAAATGGAGAATCTGATTATCTAATGATTTTCCCTTTAAGATGGTGGCACAGTAGTTCAAGAGCCCAGGTTCTTCACCTCAGCACCACAGGCTGCACATATGGGGGGGTTAATATGAATGCACCTGTTACAATGTGATAGTAGAGACCTGTATCTCCTCTTCTCTTGCAGCGGAGGGAAAACGCTGGACGACAGCTCAGAGTCCCTGTCCAAGCGACACTCAGACGGGATCTTCACAGACAGCTACAGCCGCTACAGAAAGCAAATGGCAGTCAAGAAATACCTGGCAGCAGTCCTGGGGAAAAGGTATAGACAGAGAATTAGAAACAAAGGACGGCGGCAGGCTTATTTGTAGCATCCTGCTCTCCCCCTCCTCAACCTAAAAAGAAAAGAAAAAGAAATGTGTGTGCTGCCCCAGATGAAGTCATTTTGAGATCTGACCAATCAGTGGATCGCTTTTGTGTTCTTAAACATGTATTTATGTATGACGTAAGCCATTAAATGAATATTTTGATAATAATATTGTTTTTTTTTTATTTTGTACTTAAAGCACTTGAGGATGCACATATTCCTTTATGGACCAACATTTGTTGATTTAGAAAAAGTCACCTCTATTTGTGTATTCATTGATTTTCTTTTTTTAAAAGGGTTTATTGAGAGGATACAACTGTTTAAGATGATGATCTGCTCCAACAGCCCTGTCTTTTAAACGTTTAGTGAAGAGATACAATTGAGAAGGACTAAAATAGTTTAAAAGACAATCAATGCATTAAAATGCTGCTTTTTGTAAAGTGACTTTAAGAGTTTAGTTGTCTTTATTCACAACAGCCTTGAAGACATAGATTTTCACCAAATCCTACAAGAGATAAACTTTGACGCCCTCCCGGACGAGGAAGAGTTTGAAGCTTTTTTGGGAGACTGGCTGAAACAGTTCTCTCCCGAATTTGCGGTGAGTTTTCCGGCACTTTCCCGAGGCCGTTTCCTCGCAGGGGGTTTCTCATGCCCCCGCCCCCCTTTTTTTCCTCTCACCTCGTGATCTTGCTTCAAATACTCAAACACAACTCTTCTTCCACCTCATCTGTGTTTCTGTCTCACAGATTCCACCCGTATGACAATAAGCATACAGGTTGAAAGTGGAGCGGCTTTGCTCTGGCCGATATACTACACATATCATTGCTGATTGATTCAAAGAAAGAAGAGTAGTCGTGGCTTTAATAATGCCTGTCTTAAATTAAGTTAGGGAGTTTTGCAAAAGAAAAAACCCAAATCTGAGATGAGGACCAGAGTACTTTTGAGGTTTTTGGCGCCCTTTTTTTCTTCCACATTGTTTACAAAGTGAGCTTACCCCTTTTGACTCATGTACAGTGCCAATCCTGTGTTTCAATGAACTGGATTCTTTGTTTCGAAACCTCTTATTCTGATCAAGGTTTTCTCACCTCTCTCTGCCCATATAATAAGTATCACTCACATCCCTAGCACCATCAGGCAATTTTAAAAAGAAAAAAAAAAAGCAAACGACAAAAGAAAAGAAAAGAAAAGAAATGATACTTGTTACATGGTGACTTATCCATCAGTTTGTTCTTTGTGAGAGACGTACGAGGCAGTTTGAACTCTTGTGTTTGAGCCCTCTGGGTCTATTGTGCTTCCCTTTTCTGTCATGTGAACCAATGTACAAACTACAGTAGACTGCATGATTAAAGTAATTGCACTAGCCACCGCATCTGTGCAGACAACTAGATGGTTTTGCTTGCTTTCTGACTACTACAAACACATACCTGTCATTGCTGGCTGTTGTTTCGTGTTCTGTTCTCCTCACCTACATATCTACACAAACTGTATGTTGAACCTTGTCCTCCATTTGAAGAATCACTCTGAATGTACAGTACTTTACTGCTGGACCGAATTTCTCACTCTAATGTCATGCTTTATAGTTTCTGCAGAGTTTTGTAATCTACTTTTAAATTGTATATACGAAGGAGTCTGTGGAAAAGTACAGTAGTTATTTTCTATGATCTGTGGTTGCAGTGTGGCACAAAAGCTGCCACTACTGATCATATTTGAAGATGAGGTAGAACGTAAGCAGAAGGACAGGGAGATACAAAGATGAGCCAGCTGACAATGAACATGTTGGTTTTGAAAATGAAGAGAATCGGGCCAAATTGATCCAACCAGCACAGAAAACTCACAGCCTGCACGCTTCTTACCAAATTTCTGAGGACAGGAAAGGGATACAAACAACAGGGTAAAGTTCTTCGATTTGTGTTTTCTGTTATCAATCTTTCTTTAATTTTGCATTCCCCTCTAGGCTTTGTGACGCAGGGAGCAGTTTGCGACTGTGGTGCCTTGCATCGACTTAAAAATCGCCATGAATCACAGATGGCTATTTAGTGGCCCTACTATGCTGCACATCATCAGCTCACATTTCATCCCTTTTTGTTGTTGTCTTTGTGTCGCACCAATGTTTGACAAGATCTTAAGCAACATCCAGCTTAGACATCAAGCGTTCTTGCTTTAACTGCTTTCTTTTGCACTTTGTCTTAGAGCATTAGATTTTTGTGAAAAACAGCGAGAAGCATCAGCTTCTCCAATGAAACACTATATGTACAAAAATGAAAGCGCCAATAGCCTTACAAAAATGAAATAATCTTCAAAGATTTATATATATATATACATATATATATATATATATATATATATATATATATATATATATGTATATATATATTTACTGTGTGGAAAGTGAATATTAGATTACTACTTCAAATGGCGATCTGCAAGGATCAAGTCAATAAATGTCTAAAAAAAAGTGTTGTAAGATTTGTATGAATAAATTTTTGTAAACAACAAATATTTCGTCTAATCTTTGAAGCCGATATCACCATAAGTCTTAAACACATTTCAGAAGATGAAACAGAGTCATGAAAATCTGAACAATTTCATTCTTTCAATGGAAATAGACACTCACTCGACAGCTTTGTTGGGATGTCAGAAGGGAGGGCAGAGCTAGATCACACCAGAAAAGGGACAATAATGACACAATAAATAAACTACCTTCAGTCAGAGCAATGTACTGAAAATCAGTGTCAAAGAGCAGACAAGCATGTGTGGCACACGCTTGCTAGCTGGAATTAAACTCATGTTGGAAAAATGCCAAAAAAGTGTCCATCCCTTTTTTCCCCTCATCATTGTGGGCCTCATTTGTTATTTGGATAGTCAGTAACCTCAAGATCCTGCAGAATAAATCAACAAGCCACACAAGCAAAGGAAAGCTGGGAGTAAAAGGAGACTTAGAGTCTCTGCCCCGTTTTCACTGTGACTCAGTGGGTTTGGCGGAGAAGCAGTGACACCAGTTGGCCGGGTGTCTGCCTCCCCTCGGGACAGCATGAGTAAAGAGACGTGGGAGGGATCACCCAGCCCGCGCCACACACTGCCTCGCTGCACTTTACGCCTCTCCATGACTTCAGCAGTTGCCACCGACGGCCTGTGGGGCTTCTTGAACAGTTGGCCAGGATCAACACCGGTACTTGGATTTTGTGGATGCAAAACGATGTGAAAAAAAAGAACTGATGTGCACAGATAAGAGGGAATGCATTAGTAAAACCATATGTTTTAGACATAAGAAACACTATTATAAGTAACAAGAGCTTACATATGGAAGGGGCATGTATATATATATATATATATATATATATATATATATATATATATACATATGTATCTATTTACAAAACTGAAACTGAAATAATTCCGTGAGTAAGAATCTTTTTTTTTTAAAACAAATGAACCCATTTCCATTTTGAGGCTGCTAAATGTGCCTTAAATAGCAGCAGGCTTGGAGAAAACTCAACTTTCCATGACCGATATGCATTATTTACACAAAGACAGACACTTTCTCGCATCATCAGTTTGGTGTTTGTGTTTGAAGTACTGTTAAGTGTATATGTTTAAATATCACTTAAATGTATTATTTTATGCACATTTTGTCAGAAAACAGCCTCAATACAGTAAATTATATCCTACAGGGCATTGAAGACCACAGTTCTAACCATGGTCAACTACTATTACAGCCACTGTGATACTGCATTTTAGCAGTAACATTTTCTTTTCTTCTAAATTTATGAAAAAAAATTCATATTAGATTTAAAGAACTTTAACTTGTTTACTTCGTCTAAAAAGTGCGCTCAGATGACTTGTCCTCAAACAATAAGCAAATGGGATGGCATCAAAACGATACCTAGCAAGTGATTGGATGAGGCATCTTCTATTAAAGTCAGGAGCCAACCTCAACCGATACGATCAGCAAAGCGGGACAAGGGATGTAATTCAGTTTGTATGAGCACGTTGTTGACTGCTGTGACACCTAAATCTTGCCAATAGCAGCCAGCATAGTTCACAAAACATTTGTGTTTTAGCCAAAAAATTGTCAATTTGGAGCCTTGTCAGATGGATTGTCTCATGATTGCGATTTCATGAAACTGCCTCACTTTGTAATAACTCTGGCACCATAAAGACCTGGTTTAGTTGCTAGTATTGATGACCTGGTTCAAGACAAAAAAATAACCAGGAAAGACACTACAATAATACAAAAATGTTACATACACACACACACACACACTCACACACATATCTATAGTAAACCCTTATTTGATTGAATACAATGCATTTGAATCACTCAAAGATCATGAGTCAGTATATTGATTATAAAGATTTGCCATGACCTTGAAACTCATTAAAATCATTGTTCTATTTTTTTAACTTGTAATGGACATCTATAGTATAGTATAGTATAGTATAGTATAGTATAGTATAGTATAGTATAGTATAGTATAGTATAGTATAATATAGTATAGTATAGTACAGTATGTTTGTGCAGTATGGATACAGAGACAACAGAAAAGAAGTTCATCAAAAGCAAAGGACAAGACCTTTTTTCACCAGGTGCTGGAAATGTGGCATAAAAGACAATGAATCATAGATTAGGAATTCTAGATATTTGTATTAAGATACTAACACAGTCTCAAAGCTGTGAAAGGTAGAAACAGATGGAAAGCTTTGTTTTTTGTAAAGGAGTGTTTCTTCCCGCCACCTTATATAATGTGTGTGTGTTTCGGTGTGTGTCTGTTTGTTAGGCAGCCAGGTCAGTTGACATAACCGAGAAAGAAAAAAGAGACAATAGGGCCATTTTTCAGTGAAGCAAAATGCCAAGTTGAATGCCACCAGTGGTATGAAAGGCAGTTTGACAAAATCTTCATTAGAATGGAGTGAGGTGACAATGGAAATGTGTTCTGAAGGTGTCATTAGGAGAAAAGCAACAAGGAGAACAAAGCCAGGCTCAAAGAGGGTCTTAGGTAAGTTTGGTGAGTTAAAATCTGTGTTGTGAAATGTGGAGCATCTTCCATATTTAGAGTAGTAAAGTTGGAATTCTGAACATGGAAAACATCTCATTCTATCCTCAGAGTCACACGGTTGGTGAGAGTGGAAGTATCGGAGTCAGGGAGAAAGCCTGAGACTTGACTAAATGACAGCACAGTGAATATCTACTGTCTGCAACAGTCTGACTGCTCTTCAAGAAATTTGTCTATTTATTGTCCCACCCAACGCTGAAATGAAATTTCCGCCCATAAGTGTGTCTACCTCCCATTGAGACGCCCACTATGTGGGTGCATCAAGTGACATTTAAAATACCACCACCCACCCTGCAGCCCTCCACCCTCTTCTCCTTTTCCACTTTTTAGCAAACATTGAATAAATCCCCGTATTTTATAATATCTGATAATAGGTCAGGGTCTTTTCTGGACAATAAGCCTTTAAATTTCCCACTGATTAAAAAAAAACCTATGAAAAATGTCTATTTGTATTTCTTTTGTTTGTTTTCTTGGGACAATGATATCGTCAATCAAGGTTTTTTTTGTTTTACAAATGTTTAGGATGACGTTTCATGGTAAAAGAATCAAAATTTAAAAAAGCAATGACATCTTGACGTCACTTTTATGATTACATACCTAAACCAAGTGATATGGGTGACTAAGCTTGCTTTACTTTGATGGATATTTAATGGGATACAGTATAGAAACTCTAAAATGTGCTCTATCAAATGTTTCAGCAGAAAATCAGAGAGTTAAAGACTTTCCTGGCCACCCCCTGCCCTGTGTAGACCCTGAAAACTCTTTAAAAGGCTTCCATTACAATCACATCCCATGCGGCTGAATATTTGCTACAGCACACCACAATGTGTGGTATGGGATGTTTGGCTGCACAACCACACAAAGCTTGTCATGTCTCTCTCTGCTCCCCTGTGTGTGTGTGTGTGTAATAACCCCCTCTCAGACATGAAGGCAGGGCTTTGATTTTGTGGCTGCGGCCTCAGCTCTCGGCGGAGAGCGTAGAGAGGATGATCAATGGGAGTGATCTGATTCCTCCGGCCCGTGCCAGACCCTTCCTTAACCCTGCTAACCCAATCAGCTTGTGTTGCTAAGCAACCAGTCCCAGGAGGATGCGTTGGGAGTGGGTGGGGTGGCGGTGGCCTTCGCGAGTACCAAAAGATCACAGAGGATATATTTCACTCAAATGTCTTCAGTCTCAGCTATGTTGTCTTCCACAGGATGAAATGGCAAGTTGCAGAGAGGGGCGGATAAACAGGCTCTCATAGAGGAAAACAGAGGTTGAGTAATGTGGAATGATTCATAGCAGTGTACAGACAGGCACACACGGTGTAGCTAATGCTTTCACAAATGAATCATGGAGAAAAAACACTTAACAGACAGAGAAAAAATCTGCTAAAGTTAAAAAATCTGCAGAGGAATGATAAATGATTTGATGAAGCATCTGCATGTCAGTAAAAATAGAAATAAAAAATCTGCTAAAGAATGCAAGATGTGAAAGTTTGGTGATGACAGAAGTGATCAGGATTCATGGTGTGTGAAACAAACCAGCCTGTATCTTATTTTCATGTGGCACAATGTGAAACATTTCGCTGTAGAAGTGAAACTTTGATTTTCTGGGGATGTTACAAAATAATCGACTTCAGCAGCAACTAATCAATCCAGTTGGTTTCATGTAGTTAAGATTATAGAAGACAGGGGGGAGGGTCACCATCTGGGCTCTACTGGACTGACTGCAGCACGGAGCAAAAGTTCAGCCTTTGTGGAGCTCTGTTGCTGTTGGATTCTGTAAATTCTGTTTGCAATTAGAAAGGATTGGACTTTGAGTCTCTAATCTTCTGTCTTTATAATATGAGGCATTTTTGTGAGTTTGATGCATTTGGATTTAAACTGACCATGAAAACTGACTCCTGACTTTGACATGTTTTTAAGGCTTCCTGACACGGTAAAAGATATCTACACAGACAAACATAAAAACATAATGGCTGACCTTAGGCCACAAATAATTTGTCTTATCTTGTAGCCCAATTATAGTGATAGTATTTGTGTTACGACACCACAGAGTGCTAATAATTTGAACCAATCTTTATTTTTCTTATATACAGCTATGTTGACATCAGGAAATCATTTTGCCGTGAAGGTAAAAAAGCTTCTAAAACAACTTGCAGAGCAAACAACAGAATTCTTTCAACACCTCTTCAACATGACACCTCTTTTGAAGGACAAAAAAACACTTATTTCGCAAATGAAAATTTCCAGCAACAAAGGGAGCCTTGGTCAAGTCAATACACTCTGGGGCTGTTCAGCTGGAGCTCATCTGGTAAATCAGTAGAAAATTGGCTTGTTGTGTAACTGTTATTACAAAGACTGTTGGATGACTTGTTGACTGTTAAAGGCAACACACACTCTCTGTCACACATGTCTTGACACCTTTGTCACACATTCATTTCTCTTTACAGTGTTGGTATACAGTACAAGAACACTGCCATAAGGGAAATTGAATCCTTTTCAGAATTAATTTAACAGAAACAAAGAGTGATATAGAAATTGTTAGTTAGATTAGCAGATACACCCTTGTCCTCAGTGGCTTGAATACCCCTCATTTACCTGAAATAAACCATTTTGCTTAGCTGTCCAACAGTCACCTACTTTAAAGTGGAATGTTTTCAACATCTTTAGAAATTCAATATTCATGAATAAATGATGGAGGAAGAGGAAAAGTGTCCAACTCAATCTTCCCTGTCCACACACACAAAAAAAATCTATTTTCTGTTTAAAATCTGTCTAAAAATTATACATTTCACTTATATACATACTCTTTAGATTAACTAAAACCAAAGTAAAAACTAAAACTACATAAAAGCCTGGAAACTGAAGCCTTTTAAAGAGTATTAATGTACAATACCACTCATGACCACTAGGTCCAAAATATCTTCAGGCTCCAACAAGCTCCAGTTAAAAAAGCATCGGCCTCTTTCATGAAATAAGTCAATGATTTTTGTCATGAGCTGATGTGACTTCTATTGATCAGTGGCGTGGTGATCATTTGAAAATAAATCCAATATCAGACAATTATGCCTCAAAGAGAGGCATCACCGTACTGACTGACAAGCTGTTTATGGAAGACAAGCCAGGAAGTTCATTCATGAGTCGTACATATTCTAAAGTATTAAAGACAAAACTATTCATTGAGCAAAGCAATTAGATTATGTAATCCATATTCTCTCACGGATCTCTTGAATTATTACACACTGCTTCTGACAAATATCCCACAAGTGAAACTAATAAAAGCTAAACAGAAACTAAACATTCAAACACGAAAAAGCTAAACCGAAACAAGTCAACCCACTCTGGAAACTGCTTGAACTGTCTGAAAGGTGAATTTGTTACATACTGCATGACAAAAAAGCAAAAACAGGGTGTATGTATGTATACATGAATGTGTATGAATATATACTGGTATATGTTTTGTGTCTTTTTTGAGTACAAGGAATACAGAATACCCACAGCACTACAAAGCCTGTATCTTTGCAGCTGAAGGCTTTAAGAGCCTGAAGGCATGTAGTTTTTATTAACCACCCTGAGAACCCCAGAGAGCAAAGATCCATCGCTAAATCATTAATTCGTAATATTCTATATCCATATTCTTTTTTAACCTGAATCTACACCAAACACCCAGCCCCATTTATCAAGTTTCTTTTCTCAGTTTCCATCTCTCTGTAGACATGTACAGTACATCAGAGCCCAATTAGCATTCTCCAGCCTCAGACGTCACGGCAGTCTGAGTTGAGAGGCCAGAGGTCGGGGGGCATGTTCTTGAATTTGGGCTGAGCGCTGTATTCATTATTGAGCTTGTCAAGTGACCTCTGATGTCATTTTCCTCACATCGTTAAAGATACTGTAGGTCTCAGAGCCTAACTGGACTCATAACACTCACATCACATCGCCATTAATATGCATCCACTGTCGTCACACTATCGATCTGTCCATTAGCAGACACTATTACCACATGAAATCAACACTGAGAGGGGCTGTGGTTGTAACTTAGCTAGCATACGGGACAAAGAAGGTCATAAACACTTTGGGAGAATTTGGCAGATATGAAAACAATTAAAATCACTTTCCTTTTTTCCACTTCTTTTCTTGCACAGAGTTAGGCAGACATAACAAGACTATAAAGTGCTGTGTTGTTGCACTTTTCAGATCTAGATGCCCATCATTCACCTGACACCAATGAGATGGTGGTAATAAATCAATTCAGTTGCTTGCTCAAAATCCTGTTAAAGATAGAAGTTGAGTTAATTTATCTCACTTGTGCTGATATAGACACACCTGTCTTCTGCTGTTGCAGGAGCAGAAATAAATCACCTACTACAAGAATAGAGCATTCAATCGTCTCCAAAAAATTACAGCATCAAATGTATACAACTTTAAATAGCCTGATATTTTTTCATTCTGTGAAAAAGAATCAGCTGAATGAGAAAAGTTTTTGTCAGGAACATTAAATTAAACCCAAACTCAGGAACACCACACAACATCCCATCTGACATCAATATAAGCTCTGGCACCTGGACAGGAATCAAACAATCACAAGATTTTATCTATAAAAAGATGTTCAACAAAATAGAAGGTTTTGTAGGACGACACAAGAGAAATCAAAGTATATGGAATTGACCACAAGAATTTTAGGGGTAGACTGTGAGTGATGTGGGTTATTAGATTCAGTAAAAAATGGGATTTTGCTGATCTGAGAATGCCGTATACAGACACATGATATATTCTACATCTGAAACACTCCATGAGTAAAAAAAGCTGCATGAGAGTTGAAACAAAATGGTGTCACGGCAGGAAAGCCGTACAATTGCATCTGGTGGAAACGAGCGTTGATTAAAGTTATTTTTGTTTTCATTCAATGCTTGGTTAGGTGTTGGCACATAGTGCTCTCGATTATCTGACATTACCACTAAATTGAAATCAGCTTCTGCTCTCCTATGAAGAAATAAACTACCAACCGTTTCACAGAAATGGTGGTGTACTCACAACAGCCTGGGGCGGGACTTGTCCCCCAGGTAACCATGGCAGTGGAGGTCAGTTGTTCTCCATGGTGCCAACATGTTACTTCAATACATCATGTGCTTGTTTTCTGTATTTCCATGAGACCAGCCTGCCAAGAATTTGGGGGCCTGAATAAACCCATACATGTAGGGAGAAGAAAACACAGAGCTGTGGGATATGCATGACATAACAAAACAACAGTGGCCTTAGTTACGAATCAGACTCCAAATTAAAGCCTTGCAACTTCCTCCACTACTACGCCTCCAATCCTATCAATGTGGACTTAGTAGCTTGTTAATGATGCTACATTTACTCCCATCGGCTTGGCTGGCATTCCATCCGGTAGCATATTGAGCTTGAAGCAAACTTTCACAATAGTGTTTCATAGAAAATACACATCATGCTCATTTGCATTAGCTGTCTTGGGTGAATATAATTGGCTGAGCATGATTGCAATTAATATGGAGGTAGTTGCCAACTCGAAACAAAACCTGGAAGAAGTAGAACCCAAAGACAACCTTGGTCATAAAAAGCTACAGTGATAAGTTTAACTGGGTATATTGTTTATGTGTTCATGTCCACCCATATTGCCCATGTTTACTCTCTAGACAGACTCGGTCATGTGAGTAACATGTTCCATTCCAACAGAACTGATTTGTATAAGTTCAAATTCAAAAGTCACATCCAAACGATCATGGACACCCAGCTAAAGTGAACTTTTTGATGTCGTCATATAACATCACATCATCTTATCTTAAAAGTATATATATACACAAATATATGAGTCAATTCATTCCTTTTGCTTTGCATCGATGCAGCAAAGGCTGCCTTTTCTAAAAGCTCCTGTTATTAATCTTTCAGAGATTTCCTACATCAGTTTTCCAGATTGGCAGAGTGAGAAGCAGCCTAATACGGTTTCATGGATTGTTTTAACCCTTCTAAGTGGTCACCATCGTAGTGACACATAAACAGGTGATGAATAGAGAAGGTAATTAGAGTTGACTGAAGCTTAAACATATTTCTAAATGAGCTGAGCGATAGCTTCATGACCGTTACAATCTGCTTTGTGGAAGAAATTAATTTCCTGTCATACATGATTAGACAGCTTGTTCAGAATGTTATCCTGGTCATGGTTAGGCAAATGAGTCATTCATTCCACTTTGGATTTTACACATCATTAACATTCCTTTGCAATGGAGTCATGCATGTAGCATTACCACTTTCTATGATTCTGATGTTATAGCTCCTGTTAGCATACAGGATGTAACGTTTCTTGTCTTGTATGGCTCTGTTTTTTGGGGTTTTTTTTGTATATACATAATGAGTCAGTAGGTTAATGACCAAAAATAGATGTTGAGCAAATTGCACCTGATCACTAATCAGGAACTTGACAACCTTTGTCAACAAAACATGCATAATTACACTGCTGCTCGCTGACTGAAGATAACCTCTGAATGTTTCATTAAAATTGCGTCATCGTCACTATCTGAATGAGTGTGCTATCATTCTTGTCTTCTCTGCTCCCTGTTTCATATGTATCTTTAATATCTCCAGGGACTAAAATAGAGCCTCTATCTTTAGCTGTTCACAGTTCATCTCAGCAGACAGTGACTGCTTCTCAAATAAAGTCTCTGTCTTCTCAGATTCCTCCTGTGGAAGTGTTGATGAAGCAGCAGGAAGCAAACTAAAACACTTTTAGCAACTGAAAAAACGTTGACAGCATAGTTTTGCAACTGATAAAATAATTCCAAGTTAAGATGTGATATGGGCAGACTACAAGGAGGAACTCAGCACAGCTGAGGGATTTAAAATGTGGGTGGATAATAAAAGGATGTGTTTTCTCACATAAAAGCTATGGTTTGCTTTAAGTTTAAAGTCTTGAAAAATTATGCTTTTTGTTTACTGTCTCTTGTAAACGCTAACTGAAAAAAAGCCGCTGGGAAACAAACAGCCCTCTTTGTCAGAAGTTACACCATTACTGTGTAACAGTGAAATGTACAGTTAAGCTCAGAGCTTATTAAAAAAGATCGAGCACGCCATATCTGCTGACAGCACCGAAGTGTTTGGGAACATGTCAAACGGCAAAGCTGTTGAGTGTCATCCAATGTAAGTTGTGTCTTCGTCATGACCATGTGCTCTGTTTGGACTAATTATATCAAATATTTGTCCAAATCCATCAACGAGAAACGCAGTAACTCCCAAAAGGGCTGTATTCCAGATAGATGTTTTCACTGTCTCATGTTGCAGTGAATTGATTTTTTAAAGACATAATCGGAGGATAAGGTTATCCATCCTAGTCTCACAACAAATCATGAAAATCACCGAATCAAATGTATGCTATGTGTGAAAGAGTTATTTTCTTGTGACACAACGTGTGCCTTTTAAAACACCTTCTTGTTGGCCTTACCTTAAAAAATCTAACTTTCTCATTTGTCACTGATCTTGTGAAAAGGTCTGTTTCCAAGCCTCAATGTTTTCCTAAACCAAACCAAGAGGCCTAAACCTTACCAACAACAACTGAAAGCAAAACAGAAGTGTGAAAATAAAACAAAATTGGGCAGAAGATCTAGTACGGGAGAAAAACCTGTAACTCGTGAACAGAGTTGTGTGTGAGCTCACTGCATCATGTGAAACTGTATTTGTATAAGAATCATTGCCTTTGTGCTGAGAGACAAAATACATCAGTCAGTTTTCAAATGAATGTATTTCAGTGGGAGTGTATGTGTATTTCTGCACCATGTCTGGGGCTTTTGCTGAGTGGAAGATACTTTTCACCTGTTAATCCAGAAAAAAAGAGGTTTGCGACATACAGTAGTATCTGTGCTCAGGAAAATCAAGACGTTTTTGGTAGAGTTACCCAGTCTCACAGGAAAATGTTAATTAGTCAAGTGGTTCATGTGTCCTAAATGTAGCAGTGTCACAACAAAGGTGCAGAAATGATGAGACGTCAATATGTAACTTTGACAGCTTTCAGGTAACTTGATACCAGCCCATATTTATTGCTCTAACCAGGTATTTAATGTGTTGAACTCTTGGACAACTGAAAAAACTCCTTGGACAAGGACCTCGCTCTAAGCATTTTCAACATTTTATAGATGTGCAATATCATTTTTTGACGGTTTTATTGAATGCAAAATGTAAGCAACAATTTGAAAAAGATAACATCTCAGGTTGTTGGAGCCCAGAAAGTGTTGGAATATAACAATTTTGAGCCTTTATTTTAAATTTGACATACTGCGTTGTCGGGCAACTTAACTATTACACTATTATTTTCTCTGGAGAGTTGCCACCTTGTTGTGGTGGCGAGGCTCGCACGTACAGAAAGCCTGAGAGTAATGCCGTCTGGAGCCATGCTTGTGATAGGGTCATCCTTCCTGATAAAATTGAGGGGAATAGGCCAGTCAAATTATGTCTCAAGTAAGAAAGATCTCAACAGCGGAGCAGGTGGAGGGTAGTGTCTGGGCATGCAGGTGGATCACTACAATGGCTGTGAAGGTGGAGGTGGCATCTCACTTCTCCGTCATTGCCCACATTGTCTAAAAGAGACTCCTCCCCCTATCAGAGGAGATCCTACCTGAATCTCAGGGCAGTTTTCAGTATTACCACCACTACCAGTTAAGATGGACAGGTCATGTAACAGACATGCCTCTCACACGCCTCCCAAGGTAAATCTTCTATTCAGAGAGACATCATCAGAGCCAAACTGAAGAAATTCCAGATTAACCTTTCAAACTGGAGAGACGCAGCTGAACACAAAACCACATGGATCAACAGTCAACATAAGGGTGCCACTCCACACCACCAAACAGGCTGCCCCGCACTCTACACCCACCATCTCATATCCATGCCAACATTGCAACAAGGTTTGTGGATCCAGAATTGGCCTCTTTAGGTCCACCATAAGGACCCCCCAGAGGAGCACCATCATACTCAAGTCTGAGTGATTGCAGGTGATGATTGCCATTTTGGGTATGCTTGTCATCAGTCCTCCTACTCTGTCATTTTGCCCATTGTTGTTCAACACTTTAAGAAATTGATATTCACTTGTTGAATGATATATTCTGCCCATTTACAGGTGCCATTCTTATATTCACTTAACATTTTCCACAAAGTTGATGATAACGTATCAAAAAAATAATTGTTTATGGTCTGCATTAATACTTTCACCTGCTAGAAAGTTTTGTTATGTTTTATAAAAAAAGCTTGAGATTAAATGTTTCAAAGTCCGAATTTTAACTGAGAAGGGAAATCATGGTTGATGGGATAGGAAGTCACTTGAATGCATATGTAATTTAACTGTATATACCGTCAGGAGTGTTGTATTTTCTCCTCTGACAGCTAGAATGCAATGAAATATGATAATCTTATTAATAAGAGGAGGGTTAAGTGACAGCACTACAGTTATAAACTGTCCTCCTCTAACTGCAGCTGTGTTGCAATCTTCAAACTTCAGTGTATAATTATCATGTAAAGTTAAAGTTAATACCAGAATGTGACCCCCAGGTCCTGTGAACTGAGAACTGAGAGGTCTTTAATAGCGCTCGTTAGAGCTTGAGCATTCTTGGGGAGACATTTTCATTTGTGCACAGTGGTGCTTCTCTAATGACAGTCAGGACACGGAGGCCTGAACTCACCTGGCATTTCATCAGCTCATATACCCCAAGGGTATCCGGTCAAAGAAAAATCTGCCAAGAGCAGATAAGAGTCCAACGTTTTACTGTCAGCTGTCAAGGTAGCCTGTCATGTAAATTATACAGCATTATCAGGGTTAATTAAGAGTTATGGAAAAATAACAGTGAGATTGCCATAATTATGTGAAAAACTTTTCATCGTCCAATGTTTAATTGAGAGGATGCCTCACCAAGATGAGTGTTTCCGCCTTCTGTCTTATGTGAACGATGCCTTTGCTCATTATTGATCCATTCAATGCAAGGGTGTTTTAGTGTCAAATGAGATTTGTCTCACCATTAAGAGAAGTAATTGGCAGAGGCTCTCTCTGTAATTTACTCCCAGCCAGCGCCACTCTGTTTTGTGGTGAATAATTGCTCCTGTCTGGCTCACCACTGTTATGGGTAACATGTGTGGAGCCCCTGCAGCTGAGGGGACACTGATCTTCAATCAACAGGGCATAGGGCTCTATTTCAGTCTGTGGTCGTGTCTTGTTTGGAGCTAAGTATCCCATTGGAAGTGTCACAGATTTATTGGGAATGCTAGCAATTACATGAGAATGCAAAGAAAATGAGTAAATATTGGATGTAGTGAGGATTGTTGCTTGTTTAACTGCATACTGTTAAGATATTGTCTACCTATAAAACCCCGATCCAAATGTTAACTCCTAGCAAGATTATGTTCATAAAGCCAACTATTAAACTACATTGAAGTCTCTTGATGATTAATAATGAAGTGGAAATGATTCCACAGTCTCATTAAATGGCCACACAATGTGTTCATAACACACGCTTGCAACACTATAGATAATACAGGCACACAGACATTTTTAATAATATGGAACTGCAGTGCTTTTTCCCCCCAGAGAGCCTGCTTGAATAAACTCACAGTATACTGATGAGCTGATGCGAGTCTTGCCATTCATATTAAAGTGGAAAATTTAATATTTTTTTTAAATCCTGAGTATAGTTTAATCTAGTCTAGTAGATCGTCATTAATCACCATGAGAGTTTATTGCAGTAAACAATGACCTCTGAAAACAGAATTAAGATCTTTGAGAAAAGGAATCATAATATTTCATATTTAGAAAATAAATGTAAAATTGTATTTCTAAATAAGGTTTCAGAGTTCAGCTAAAAACACACTATTGCAGACAGAGAGGAATAAAACTGGTTCACTCATTATTTTGGCACCAGCTTTCTTTCATAGCGATTCAATTTGAACGCAGACAAGTCAAAATATAAAAATACCTCTGAGGCTTCAGAAGAAGTAAATCTTTCTTCATTTGGGCTTAAGTAGAGTACAGATTTGAAATATCAAACAGACCAGACCTGTAAAATGGATCAAGTTGTAATATATTAGAATATAACTTATTACATCTCCATTTGTCTCATCAGTGAATATTTAAGGATATTCAAATAGGGACCAGAATTTCTGGTTTATCGGAATTGCTGCTTTATCAGAGCACAAAATGTACCTTTATGTTGTTGAAAACGCCATAAAAAGTGTATGCACATTTAAAAAAGACTAAAATCAGTTCATGTAAAATTTACTGTAAACAACTGAGCTTTTCAAATGGTGAAAGTAAATTATGGGATCCAATCTTTAAAAGTTTACAAACCCAACAGCATTTTCTTTGCATCTTGCTACCCATTTTTGTTTTCAGAAACTGGAACCGATTGGAGTTATTCAGTGTAGAGCTTCCATATTTGAACAATGTTTGCATGGTTGCTCTGCCTTCCTCCCATTGTACAATGACACGCTTGGTAAAAAAATCTGAGATTCAGATTTCACTGTTGTTGTGAGTGTGCATGGCTGTTTGTTTTTCTGTCTGAGCTCCGTGAAGGACTGGTGACATGTTCAGGTTGCATGCAGACTCTTGTCTGCTGTCAGCTACTGGCTCCAGCTGCTTGAGAGTTTCTGTGAGATAGATTGGGTATAGTTGATAAATACGTTTTTATCATCATTAACACACAGAGACAAACGAGACAAACAACCGTCCACGCTCATACTCACTATAGGGTCAATTTAGAGTCACCAATTAACCTGACGTGCATGTTTTTTAGGCAGTGGGAGGAAGCCAGAGTACCCAGAGAGAACCCATGCATATATGGGGAGAATGTGCTAACTTCACTCCTTGGGTGGAAATGTTAAATTAATTTTGTTATCTTCAGACGTCTGCATGGGTGCATGTGGCCATTTGGCCATTTGTGACAAGTCCATTGACTGAGCATGAATCTGGAAAATAGGATGTGTTGCTGCTATGAGGTTCACACACAAATAGACAGTAATGGCTTAACTGCTGGTGGAAATATCTCCAGAAATCCTGCCTAAACTCCTGGCCCAATCTGTGGTTGAGATTGGAAGGTAACAAACAAACAACAAACTCTGGCTGCAGGTAATCCACAGCACTTTGTACACTTCAGGAGTCATGTTTCTGCAGTGCAATCTGCAGAAATCATGCTTTGCTCTATCTGCTTTGCTTTTTATAGTTTTGTTTGTCTTTGTGTGGCCCAGTGATGGACTGGCGACCTGTCCAGGGTGTACTTCCTCTTTTGCCCAGTGGCAACTGGGATAGGCTCCAGCCCCCCTTCAACTCTGTATTGGATTAAGTTGGTGTAAGAAATGCATGAATGGATGTTTTTGGCAACTGACTTCTCATTTGATGAGCTGGAACTGCAGTTTGCTGAAAGACAACACTTGCATTTTGGGAGGAAATTTGGTGCTTTTCCTTCAACAGCAAAATCCTAAATTTACATCTGTTATCCGTATTGCTGACTTCAAAAGCATCGTAAGGTATAGGCAGGACAAAAATCTGTAGCTCTCCTGGCTGCGGGCTACAGAGGAAAAAGGACCTTCATGGTATATTGATGGCCTTGGCTGAGAACAGAGTCCTTCACTGTCTGCTAGCAGTGTCCTGGTTATACATGCCTCACAAATTTTTAGCTCAGCGGTAGGATTTGAATAAAAATGTCCTAAATGATTGAGTGATAGGGATGACCTTATCATGATAATACTTGCCCTTCTATGTGTGTAATGATTTGGCAAGCGCTTTACAGTTAAATTTACCTATGATGTGACCTTGCTGCATTTCAGTAACGTCACAGTTAAGTTTCACCAAAGGAAAGGGCTCAGAGTTGTGGTCTATTTTTCAGAATTAGTTTCTTTCCTTGTTCCATAAATATTATGGAGTTTAAAGTCCACTTGCAAACAAAACAAGCATCTATGCCATGATAGAGGCTTTCGATTACTTCCTGACAGCAAACTTCATTTCTGGGCTATGATTGACAGTTTTGTGCTGTGAAAGATATTTTTGTTTTCCTAACCACAGGCAGCCGGCACTTACCATGAGACACATTGAGTATCCAGAGAGAACTCTGATCTCAGCTCATTAGTTTGGCTCTCATAGTTAAATGTTCAAAGACTCTTAAAACATTTGAATCTGATGAGGTCTGGCACGTGGGAGATTTTCCAGTTTTTTAACTGTGACATGAAATTATGGTGCAGCATTGTGCTCACTACTATAAATGGGGTAATTAACCTGAATTATGTTAATAAAAGTTTCCCTCTGATTTTCAAGAGATTTAATTATAGATACAGCTGATTGGGCAATGATCCTGCCACATTATTTTCTCCTCTTAGCCTGGAAACAGTAGCAGATCAAACATTTTATTCCAACCTAGCTATTTGTCATTAAAATACAAGTGACATGAATAACTAAAAACATGTAAGAACTATGTGTATTGTGAGTTGAAAATAGGCTTTAATGTGCAACACATCTGTCTATATGTTCATGGTACACTAGGCAATGGCTTGTTGTGAATGTGGATAAGCTGATCAGAAAACAGGGAATGTCCCTAATGGAGCAGGAGGAGGGAGAAGAGTAAGTGTGAGGAGGGCCATGACAGCGAGAGGGGCAGGGTAATTTGCTCATGTCCATTCATTACCTTCATTAAAGTTTGAGGGGCAAACACATGCTCACAGTCTGATTTACTCTGTCAGTCGTGGCAGTGATCGAACAATCAATTACTCACCCTCCTATCAGATTCTAGTTCATGACTCAGATAGCATGCATGTGACCAAATAAAAGATCATTAAAAAAATGCCAACATTGGAGTAGCTGGAAAACTTACATTGGCTGTGCTTTAAAGAAATTAAAGCCACCCAAAATTAAACATAACGGACTTCCTCTGTTTTACAGGTTTTATACTTTTGTGGGATACAATTGTGATGTCACAATCCACCCCATCTTACTGCTTTAACAGGAAAAGCACCAAATAAGGAATGACAAAGTCCCACAACAGAAGATTTAAAGTGATGTTGCATAACAAAAATTACCAGCTCTAAAACAGAGGGGGATTCATCTCATTGTCCTGCTTAGGTTTGATGGATATTTTTAGAATATTAAAGTCCTCTCAGCTTTGCTGAGTGTCATGCAGAAAACAAGATAAGAGGTAACAGTGCAACCTCAATCTTAATCATGTCAATAACCTACAGCGATGAGGGATCACTTTCTGGTAAGTGTTGTACGATACACGGAAAAAAAGATGATAAAAGTAAGGAAAAAGAAAGACAAACAGTGTAAGGGGGTATAAATAAGCAGCACCTTCAACTCCAATTACACATTCTTCATGCAACCGTTTAACGACCAATGATAAGAAACTATAGTAGCACCACTGTGTTTCAAATCAGCTTTGACCAATGTCAAATCATTGCCCTCACGAACATAAGAACAGTAGGCTACAGTAAATGATTTATTAATCACATACTTTATAGATACCTTATAGACTTGGTGCAATGGTACTTCTGGTGTCTGATGGCCTTGAAGCTGAGCTGGATGTCAGGCAGAGAGCTTGATTGGAATTAAGGCTCTGTTGGAGCACCCAGCAGTGATGGCCACGGGAGACTAATTGGTCTTTGGCATTTAGCACATTGTCAGTTGAAGCGAACAGATACATTTCCCCATGTGTTTTGACGTGTAGGTTTGCATAAAAGAGCAGAGAACAGCATGAGAGGATTGTTTTGCACATGCCGACCAGTGCAATTAGATGACATGGAACATGTACATAATATACGACCTTATTAAGCAGCCTTTTTTCCTATTATTACCCTCAGCAAGTGCTTGTTTTGTCTGATTTTTTTTCTGAGAGACTTTTGTAAAATTTTACTGAAGGCCTAAAAACAAGATTGTTCATTCTAACTATATGAATAACTTTTATTTGTAATGTTTTAAGAATATTTCTTGATTATACTCATGCTGTATATTTACAGTGTGGTAGTGATACTTGCTTTTAACAATAATAAAAAAAAAAAACATGAAGCTCCAGATTAACGTTCAGTGTAATCTAATGCAGTCAGAAAGATGTGCTGTGCTTTTCATCCTGAAGCTTGCCTGGAGGCCTCTCCACTAGGGTCAGCACCAGCGCTATTTTTTCAAAGGTTTTCAAGGATTTAACATTCACTGAAGAGGCTGCCAGGCTCCACAATGATTCAAATGGATGTGGCCTTCTCTTTCTCAACTTGCCATGTACAACTGCTTGGTCGATAGCCCTTCACTTCAGTTTATACTACTGCTCGATAGCTGCATTTTGCTAGTTATCTTTCTGCTGTGGTAAGTGAAGCACCAGCTGTGGCAACATTAAATGGTGACAGGAAAATTTTTTTCTGTGCTGAGTTATCAAAAAGTAACACGTCTCGAACATGAAGGTCAGAGGGGAGAAGATGGAGAAGATGGATAGACAACCAGCTCCCAAGCATGAAACTTATTTTCCCCCGTCTCCTACTTTGTTTCCTTCCTTCGCTTTACTTATCCATTACTTTGTTACACATTACGTCATTAAGTACTTTCTCGAGGTCAGGAAAACTAACCTCAACCAAGAGTTTTAAATAATTTCTGCCTTTCATCACACTATCTTTAAATATGCACACATTCAATCACGTTAATGTATCAAAAAAGCCATATTTCCACGTTAAAAAATCTTTATGTAAAATAAGTAGACAGAATAACAGCTTTAGAAAAACAACTCGGTGACTTTACATGACCCAACAAAATTGTTTTGTGTCCAGCAAAGTTAAAGGTTCATAGATTTAGTCAGTTTCAGGACAAAGTCAATACAGTTGTAGGCAACAAGCTGAATATCAGCCGATACTGATCCCTAAACAATAGGTAACTGAGAAGTTTTAGAACAATAGCTCATTTTTTATGTTGTTAAACCTCTTGTTTATATCTCAAATTTCTCACAGAAATACGTGACATGAACATGACTTCTTAACACTGTATTATATGCTGGAGGCACATATTATGTTAAACTGCATGCTGGCAACATGGAAGCAACAAGCTTGTCTGTCATTGACAGTGTAGTGTCAGGAAGATGTATCCATTTCACATTTGTCTGTGAAATCCTCCGGCTTGATTATCACAGTGACGAGTCATGCCTTAGCCAGTAATGATGACATAACAGCCATTGTGAAAAAGTTGGAGATTCATTCTTCCAGAAGAGAGCAGAAAAAAAAGTTACTGCATCCTTTAGCAGGTAACGTTTAGGTGCCAAAACTATTTTCCTTTAAGCTTAACCAAATGCCCTTTAGTGTCTAAACCTAACTAAATGAATAAGTGAAGTAATTAACAACAGCCAGAAAACACAAAAAATTGGGAGGCAGATAGTTGCTCGATTTCAGCCATCAGCAACCCTCTGTGCATGACTGTTGTTTGTGTTCAACTCTGTACAATGACTTCATAAAGCAACAGAAGCAAGTGCACATAGAGCACATCCCTTCACAACACACATAGAGCTCACAGGATTTCAGAGCTGTTTGGCTTTGACCTGCTGGCATTTCTGGAGAAAGAGCAGAACAGATCAACTGTCCCTGCAGCCCCCCAGCTGGGCAACAAGGATCTCACTGAGTCATGTGTGTATGTGTGGACTGTAGTTTCTCTCAGTGTCGCCAGTTTCCACAGAGCCTGTCAGCTTCAATCACCTCAGTGTGAGTGGGATCATTAAAAGGATGGTAACTGCGGGCAGCCAAAACTGGCAAAGATAAGGTCTCAAACTCAGAAGTTGTGTGTGAGCAAACTGTCAGAGATAGAGAGGAGATAACACACATTTTCATGACTCACAGTGTGAATCCTGATCTGCTTAGACCACTGGTGACAGCTATGTATATAGTATTTACATCATAGGGTAACTGACCATTTTTAAAAAAAACAGTATCAACACAACGTTGTGCTATCTGCACACTTAATATGCAGCTTGTTACACTGTATGTACATAAAGCACAAGTATAAGATCTTGAATTCACTGCTTGTGTGAAAAAAGTAAGGCTATATACACTTTTACTCCTTAAATCTCTAATAATTGTTTTAACACACCAAATAAGTATTGACTCTGAAATCTTAAAGAACCGATCCTAAACACCCTCTACACACTGTTTCATCTAATGTTGCCTTATTTCATCACAGAGACTGCCATTAAATCTGTTGGGGCTGTTGCTTTCACTAAACATATTTTTGGCTCTTTATAAAACGTCTTTTACTTCAAGTTTAATCACAGTCAGACAGGGTTGCTGGGTTAGGCTGAAATTCTTATTTCGCAAAAATGACACGATGGACAACTTTCTTATGTTTTATTTGTTTGCACAGATGCAACTGCAGACCAAGCTTCAGTGATTATATTTTAATTATAACATGAAACATGCACACATCGCAGTTGCCTATATGATGCTACCATATAGCTTGATAATTGCTTTTTCCTCAGAGGTGAACATGTTTCACTTGATTTTAAAAAGGCTGTGCTAGAGGATGCATCGTGCCTCATTATGTGTGAAGAGGACAAGATAAGTTAAGCTGGATGTCAGCCTGTTCTCTGAAAAGTTCAAATGTCACTATCTTTAATTAATGGATCTCGTTATTTGGAAAGTGGCACTAAGACCTGAAGATTTAATTCAAATCACACCACTGTGGAACTTGCTGGAAAACTTAATCCAAGAAACTTTCCAGGTCTGTACAGATAAACAAACAATAAATGCCAGAGATTTCCTTAGATTAAGGATGAGCATGACATTTAAGGTAATACATAGAAGGTGAATAATTCAAAGATGTGGTAAAAAATGGTACGAATAAAGTCTCTTTCCTTTTAATATATATGCCAAAGGTGTATTCTGTTCTTTAAAAGAAAATAATAAAGAATCTAATTTATCCTGACCACATTAAAATCAGTAGACCTTTGCTTCTAAGCTTTTCACTAAATCACTAAATATAATTAAATCAGGCAACATTTTCAGTAAGGACAAAGCGGTCCTTCTTAAATTCTTACAATAGAAACTGATAAATTGGCTATCCTGTTCTAATCAGTTACATTACAATGCATCAGAAATGCTTTCCTTGGTCAGGTATTTGGTTTCATCAAGCTGCATTTACTTGCTACATTTTTCCTTCTCATTAGCAGCTTCTTACCTCAGCTGGCTACTTAGGCTTGCTGTAAGTGTAACACAATAACCTCGTGGAAAAACAGGTGACCAGCTGGACTCTGCAGAGGAGGTGTTGTTGCTTATGTCTGAATACCAAACAGCATACAGGTGAATTCTTTCCATTTTAAACCTGCAGTGTGACATATGTTAATAACCCACATCTCAGCTGTTTAGTATCTCAAGATTATTCAAGTTACAATCACACATTTTCGTGTTAAAGCACAACTCTCTAGAGTTTGAGATAAGCTCTATGTACATGAATATTGCATTAACCATAGTTACTACTCCTGCCCTCTTCAAGGCTGGCTTTTATTTAGTGTCAGACTCCACCATTAGTTTAAAAACTTCAACCCCCTCAAAGCATACAGTGGAAGCCAGCAATTAGTAAAGAAGGAGTCTGCAATGATTTACATCAGGCCTGAGCTTTTAAAGAAAAGAAGATACCGCACAGTCAATTAACATGCATTCACTGATGTAATGACAGCATCATCCCACTAAACCCACACACGTTCATCCATTCAGTCAAGGCCCACCACTCTCTATTGATCTGACCGCTGAAGAATGCTGTGCGTTACAAGGCTGCGCATTCACTAACATTCATCTCTGCTGAAAAGATGTATTGCAGCAACAAACTGCAGAAAAACACAGTGAGAAAGAAAAGTGAATGTGTTTGTGTAGGAGGCAATGCTGGTTTTGATGTCTCTGTGTAGCTGGATGGCTTAAGTCCACACGGAAACTGTGATTAAGAACAAACTTGCATCTGCCCCTACAAAGGATGAACTGAGATTCTCACGTTAGGGTCAGAATTTTATCAACAAGGTTCAATAACTCAGCAACAAACCTAACCCTACTAACTAACTGTAGGTACAATACCAACTGACATAGGTATATGTAAATTAAGAATGAATTAACTGCAATGGGTTTTTTTTTACTCGAGTGAAGCGTATAAGAGTTGATGTGGTTAAGATGTGTTTAAATCTATTAGGTGAAAATTAATGTATTGTACTGAATTAGAGAAACTATGCAAAAGTAACTTTTTTGTAGTGTATTGTACTATGTAGTGTGGGGTCAGAGATGGACAAAAAAATCCCAGGAGAGGGATCAGACCGACGGAAGTCTAGACAAAGCCAGTGAGCTAAACATGTTTTTCTTTGGGTTCAGCTCAAGAGAATGCTGAGTATCCTTCCTCCCTGCTCCCAGTTAGACAGATCACATGCTCCCTGGACCCTCAGCTTCCATGGCATGTATTCAGGGTCACCCTGCACCTCTGTCATGGACCTTAACACAATCTCACTGACATCTCCTCATCACTCTTAGTTCTTTCCTGTTCCAGGACCTAAAAAGCAACTAAATCGTTTGCCCTCAGGGACTAAAGACCAGTTGTCCTAACAACCCACATCACGAAAGCTCTCAGTCTATAAAACGCATGCTCTCTCATACGGTAATAACATGCTTTAAGATTTATTGACTACAACAGATCTCAAAAAGAGGTAGACCTTGATGAAGAGAGGGGTGGGTGGAGTGAATAGACATGAATTAACACCAACTGATTGGTGGTTAACGTTGTCGACTGATAGCAAATGTGTTTTCTGTTTGAATCTCAGCTGGAGCCTATCTCTATGAAGTTTGCATATTTGATTCATGTGTGGAATCTCCCTGGGTACTCTGGCCTCCTACTACGGTCCAAAAACATGTCTGTTCTAAGTGATCCCTCAGGAGGGCGTGTGAGTGTGCATGTTTGTCTCGTTTGTCTCTGTGTGGCCCTGTGATGGACTGGCCCCCAGTCCACAGTGTACCCTGCCATTTGTCCAGTGGCAGCTGGGATAGGCAACCAGGCCCCTGTTATATTAATCTGATTATGGGCTTATAAAATCATGCAGGCAAACAAACAAGGTAAAGACAATTGTGAGAGTATATGATAATTGTGGGCAGGTGGGAGTTAATGAGAAACAAACTGGTCCCATCTCAAGTCCAATGAAGTTGGACCGTCACTGAAATGGAGCTCAGGTGTATTTGGCAGTTATTAAAAAGCAACAGCTGAGCCTAATCCCTCTCCTAGAGCTGCAGGGAATTCCCACACTATCCAGTTTGTCAAATTTGATGGTGTTGGAAGCTGATCAGCAGCAGAGCCAGCATCTACCTGCCGGGTTCATGTTGATGTGACAGAGTTCTCATAATTAAAAGACAAAGAGAGGAAATACAAGCTTGTAAATATCACACTGAGTATTCAACTCAATGGACTAGACTTATTTGGAAAAGGTTCTGGTAGCACAAGTATTTATCCAGGTGATTATGACACGGTAGGTCTGATATCATCATCACTGACAAAAGAGGCATCAAACATAGTTAAATGAAAACCATTTAATGCTGCCTGAATGTGATTCAGAGCAAAATAAAAGAAGATCACGGGCAGCTTTTTGTTGATGCTGCATGAAAGAAATTGTCTATATATGTGTATGCCTTGGTATTCAGAAGTGAGGCTCCCAGCAGTTTTGAATGGAGGACTAAATTATGGATCCAGGTTTTATTGAGCAGGTGTTCCTGTAGTAAGAAACGACCTTAGACACGTACAGGTGACTCTAAAGTACTGCTACGCTCCAGGTGCTTTGATGTTTCCTGTGCCACACCTGACATCACGCTACCTTTGTGAAAACAATCAGGGCAGACGATCAAAGGCATTGGTGTTATTTAACACGAACATTATGCAGTCTGTGAGTGGAAAACACAATCCCACACTTTCACCTTTCATGAAAACAGAACACACATAAGAATTGTGTTGATGTGATGATCTTAAATAATAAATAAGTAGACTTATCTTCAGAAATCATAAGAAATTTAAATCAGAGTAGAGGTTGGAAGAGATGTCTTAGGGCTATAAATTGGGTGTATGTTTTGAAAGTTAATCCTTGAGATTCGATTTCGCTGCTTTTTGAGAACATTCAGTTGCATCTCAGGGACTTGAGACTCAACATGTTGCCATGACAAAAAAGAATTAAACAACTATAAATTCTATAAATGAATTATAAATTCTTTACATCTGGTCTTCTGGAAAAGTGCATTCCCTACTCCCTACAAAAGGGATACAGAATTCCCCCTGACTTTGCATCTGCCCATTGGCTGTTAGCTATCACCTCTCCTATGTTTATTCTTTCAGACTGACCATACTGCATCTACTAGTGGACCAGAGGATGTTTATCATCCATACTGATGAAAAGAAAAGTAACAAGTAGTGAGTAAGCCAGATTTCAGTAAAACAAATCTAACATTTCTCCGATCTCTGAAGGAAAAACATGTTGTAAATGAGACGAGTTTGTCTTCTAATGTGTGTTTATCCTTGTATTATGTATCTAATTTGAACAAATGAAATAAAATTGGAAAAATAATACAAACACTGTTGCATTCTAAGGTACAAAGGAACACATCCACACCTCTGCAGATCTCCACACATTGCATTTTCTCTCTCGATGGCTTAACCGTGTAGATCTGCCACTTTGGTCACTTGTCATTCAGTCACGCATGAGGAACTGATAGCCAAGAAAAATAGGATTTTATAACAGAATCTAAACTGCTGATATTCTAAAACAACTCTTTGTCATATAAGATTATACTGCAACTTAAATACAAGAGGCAGGTTAAGGCAGGTTTCCATCACTAACTGACTGCAAATCAACAAAATCAAGTTTAATTCCTGTGTGCACGCAGCACACTGTGATACCCCAGTTGTGTGTTGTCAGAGATGAGACCCACTATCTGAAGATGAAATTAACTTTTGCAGGTGTGGTACCATGGACCTTGTCTTTTTTCCTCCCCCAATCTTTTAAGCAGCAGTTTAATTGCATTTCATTTAAGTACGCTGTTATTCTTTAGATACTTATTGTGCACCATTTGATGCTCTGCATGTAACTATTCCCAGCTCTAATTCCGAAAGAGTCAAGCTGAGTGCCAAAGTCACACTCCACTTCAGCATGTAAATCTTGATGTTCTTTCACCAATCCCTTTTCTGATTACCTCCTCTGATTCGTGTGACCAAAGGCCAACAGTCCGACCCCCAGCTGAATATTTTATACTTTGTTTATGCCTTCTCTTTGAGGGCTTTGAAGAGAGTTGTCTGGAGAACGCCCCTCATGCATTATTCATCAGGCAAACTCCCTATTGATTCAGCTGCTGTTTAATCTCAGCGGAGGCACGATATTTCCCCACGTCAAAGTCACCATCACCACTCCGTTCGCTTCAGCTGTCACCCAGAATTACCTACTCCACCCAGCGCCACATGAGGTGAATCCTGGAATACAATGCAGAGATTAAACTCGTGTCTTAAGCAATAACAAGTGAGACTTTTAAATGCAGAAACAACTTGAGCACCTTGCATCAACATACAACTTTGACAAGGACATTGTTGTTCTAAGTGTCACCTCTCAAAAGTCCAAATTAAATTTGAAGATTCATAATCTAGTTTCAGCTTCAGATCAGAAAGTAATAAACACACAAAAGATTTTTCAACTAAATTACTGTCACAAGTTAGAAAGCGTTGTCCTGTTCATGATGTGGTCTTAACTTGTTTTTGTATATATATAAATAAATAATCTGGTTTAAAAAGGTATTCTAAGTAGCTGTATCTCAGCAGTGTTTGGGCAATTATAATACAGACCTAAAATCTCTGAGTTGAGGTTCACAGACTGAACTGGAATTTCAGAAAATAAGTTAGTGAATGACTTAGAGACTTTTTAAATTCCTGTCGGAAGTGTACTTTTGTCTCTGAATTCTCATCCTCATCCTGACAGAGACACAGACAGAGGCCTTGTACTGGAGCATCAGAGCACCGTGGTCACATATTCATCCCGTTACGGTGAATGCAGTCATAACAGCCTCATCCACCACCTACAGTTTGGCTAATTGGCAAAGGCTTTGGTCCCTGAATATTTAATAATGTACATAAGATCCAAAGTGTATTGCCTATAATGACCCCCAAAAGGTTAAGCATTGGCTCTTTGTGTGCAGTGGGGGGGCACTCACACAGCTAATGACATCCATCAGCAGCTCATGCGTTGACCACAGCAGTGAGAAAGACACTATAGAGGGAAAATTTTTGATAATTTTTTAGTCATCACATTTCTCATGAATCCAATCACGAGTCCATTAGGGGAAGTATTTAGAGCCTTTAGAACCACAGTGTAAATTACTATAGTACATTCAGATTCATTATGATGACTGGAAAACTGCAGGATCATTATTGCTAACTACATAAGTAGCATTTTCATGTTTTACCTGATGGAGTAATGATTAGGACAGTCAAATTTGCTAACTCAGTATTCTTTAAAGATCTGTCACTGAATATTTTATCCTATACTGCCCTACATCCTAGACATCTCCTATTAAACTTGACCAGATTTGTGTCTGTCCAAAACTAAACTTCTATACCACAGCTGCCCCTACAGGAATGGATCATCCATAATATTAAATATTTTTTCAGTCAACAGTTAAGTCCAGCTTTTACTGTCCTGTTTGATCTGATTACCTGTAATTTGGGAGCTCTTCAGATGTTAAATGTTGACTAACTAGTGGTACCTTCATGTTTTGTTAGCATAATAACAATCTATCTTTAAGAGCTTGATAAGAATGGTGAGACTAAAGGTGCAAAACAAGGAAGATAAAGAATCGGCTTTACTCATAACCACCTCCAGGTAAGTTTACATGGAAATACATAGCAGAGCAGCTATAAGATCTACACATGAGCAAATATATTAAATGTGCACTCGTGATAAAACGTGTGTGCTCATCCAGCTGATCAAATAAGCAAACTAACTTTATTGAGTTGTTATAGACTCTCAGACCAATGACACATGGCCTTCGGGCACATTTATTACAAACAGGAAATTTGAAAGTGTTCTTATGTTCCTCTAATTTTATGTTGACCCAAATTAGGCAAACAGACTTCAGATTATTGCTGCATATAAACTAAACTGCTGCTATTACTGTCACAAAGAGGGTGTTGGGGGCTACGATGAAAGGGTTGTGAAAATGATATCTTTGTGGGAGGCACATGTTCTCAGGTGACTTATTTCTCTTTGTTGCTTTGTTGACTTTTTTGGACATCTTAACAAATCCTCATATAATTTCTCTTTGATTCAGATTCCTTTCTCTAAATTGCAAGTGCAAGACAAGTCCAAAGTCCTCCTGCGTCATTAACGTCCAAATATGGTTTACACAAATACTCAGGAATAAAACGAGTATTAATTCAGTTTTGCCTCTGGCGCTTCAAAAGAGATCAAAAGGGTGCGTGGCAGAAATGCCAATGTTTACTAAATATTTCATCTATTTGACGTGACCACAGAATAGTCAGCTTTTATTTCAAATGAGTTCAATTTACGACCAAATTAGCTGTCTGATTTCCATAACAAAAGGCTTTGCAGTGTAGTTCCGCAGGACTTGGGTGTTGTTGGGCAACAGCATAGACTAACAAAAGAACATTTTGACAAAAAACTTTTTGTTTGTTTGTTTTGTGACCCAATCTATTTTTTGTTTGCATTGAAGATTGCATGTGTCTTTCTTTATTCCCTCTTGGTGTGCCAAAAACCCTGCTGAGAGCTGATCGTGACAGATTCTGAGTCACTATGAAAAAGTGGAAAACACTTGCATTGTGGTCACTGACTAAAAGCTTGTGAAATGCCTATAAATGGGTTGAGTGACTTAATAGCATTCGGGATGAAATGATAGCTTCATTGTATTGATTTCTAATGATGTTATGAGTTGAGGAACATTCAAGAGTAACAGTTCTATCCAACACCTCTCTCAAGAGTAATTCAGTACCTATTTACGATTATAGTGGCAATCAACACAAAGCCCTTTGATATATGATTTGATTGTTAAATGCAATTTTCAGAATAAATCTATCTTTAATGAATTATTGCATTTGAACAGTATAGCTCTGATTATTTTCCGACTTCAACAATCAATGTCTCCTCATCTACTTTACGAATGCTCTTGAGACAACACGGTGCTCCTACTGAAGAAGGGAAGAACTGTTAACGTACCATAGAAGAAGAGCTGCCACCAGTCAAAAACCAGGTAAGATAAATCAGAAATATTATCAGATAACATTTTCCATAAATCATATAAAATGCTGAACTATAAACTAGTGCCAACAAGAACTTGCAAACTATTCATTTATCAAAAAGGTTTTCTTACTGTCGTGTGACTTGGAAACACGGTTTTAGCCCCAGGATGCGTTTTTGTACAGTTTGCTCTCTCCTGTTTGTAAGCAGGAAACCGGTGTCCGTAGTGACGTACATAGACTATCACCGCATTCTGAGCTGGAGGGTTCCTTTAGTGCAAGTGTGGATGTACGTATTGGCTGGAAGTTGTAGGTGGTTTTTGCGGTATAGTCAAGCGCATTCTTTAGTCCCTCAAATGCAGCCAACATAATGGAGATACAGCAGAGGAGCTTTCATTGCCACTGCTTCTTATATCTGTCTGGTGTATTAAGGCCTTTGGAAGCAATGTTTAATTTTTTTGGAGAACTTCCTAAATAGGAATTTTAAGGATGAGACATTCTCCACACCTTCGTCTACTTGCAAGATCTTCGAGATCGGTAACAGTTCTGCATCTTGCCTCAGTGTTTGCATGCAGAGAATCAGTCTTATCATTGATTGCTGACGTTGATGTTTTGGAATCAGAGCTCGGTCAGGCCAAAGGACAAGAAGAAGGGTAATCTAAGCATGGGCTGTCAGTGAATAAGGCTGACCTCACTTTGAGAAAACCTGCAGAGAACGTGAAACAGCCTGTTCTGTTCGTAGCTAGCAGGCTTAGGCAGTTTATTGTTGTTTGTTTTTCCTGTCAGGAACCACCCAGGGATGCGAGTGAGCCCAGTTGTTCTTAATTGCACTCACTACCACTTTGCTTAAGCTGTAATTACTTTACAGTGAGGCTCATTGTACTGGTTTGTTGCTCCATCTTCCAGAGAGATGTTGAATTCAAAGAGATGCTAATGCGTTCCTGCAATTCAAAATAAAACCTGGGGTACTCTACTCAGCCTCATGAATAAATGCTAAATGGCCTAATAATGAATCAGTCTTGGCACTGAAGGTGATGAATTTTAAGATACTGTAGCCATGGGAGCATCTTTATTACATTCATACTACTCGTGACTCTGACTCATACACATTTTTTGACAGTAACATATGTGGTAACCTGTGAAAGCCTGTGAGCACCCCTCGACTTTGGTCTCTCCAAAGATGGACCATCTCAATTCTATAATCCCCCTGTTTAGATGTATGAGTATATCCCTGCCATAGCATCAGGCTGTCAGAGCTTGCCAGAACTCACTAACTGTTCAGATGAGTCTTAGTGAAAAACTATTTATCTATATGATGCGCAGGAATGTAAGAAATCGAGGTGTAAAAACTATGAAATATAGCATTTTGATTTAAATAAATGGAATTAGAATTCAGGAAATGGGTAGCAGTTTGCCTAAACTGTTGACAAGATATTTGATTTGATCAGTTTCATATGACCACTGCAGAAAAACCATGCATACGTACCATACTTACTGCCTTCCAAATGTTGTAGTTCCAATCCAAGTGTCACGTCTGTTGTTTTTTTAAATATTTTTAGTTCTTGGTTTTTCTGTTATGACTTTAGGTTTTTCGTGTTTTAGGTTTCTGTTAAGTCATTAGTTTTACCATTGTTTTTCTCCAATCACTCTTGCCACATCATTAGGTTCATCCACGTCACCTGTCTTTGTTCACAGCTGCACTCCATCACCAATCACCTCCCCACAGTATTTAGTTTCCAGGTTCCCTCTTCTCATTGCGAAATCCTCACCGTCATTCTCGCGTTCAGGTTTGTCTTGGCAGGTTTTGACTAATGTTTTTCTCCACAGCCACAGCCACGGCCATGGCCACAGTCAAGTTTTGTTTGTTTGTTCTCCACAGTTTAGCTTATTGTATTCCAGCTCAGCCGCGCTTTGTGTTCTTTTTGTTTAAATAATCTGGGTCCTACCTCCACTACGCCATGCACAACCTCACCTGGTTGTGACACCAAGTTCAAGCTTGACAAAGGTCTTGTGTCAGATTAACTCAATAAACAGGTTAAAGATCTCTCGCTTGAAAAAAATTATTGACATTATTTAAAGTGATTGAATAATTTCGTTCATGGGCCGTATCATTCCATGTCAGCTGTTGAATAAAAAAAAATAACCACAACTTGTTTGTCAAGCATCATGCAAATCAGGAAAAAGAAATCCCTATATACTATCTGAATCATGAGTTATTACTGGAACGCAGTGATAACATGATCAATTCAGCCAACAGCAGCAGCAGCATGGTGAAAAACAGCAACATGCCAATCTCCAGCAAATCAAGAGTAGAGTTCCACATACCTGAATGTGTGTAGTACTGTAGTCAAACCTGTAAAAAAGGTGTAGGTGTAGTGACGATTCTTCACTTGAGCCAACTGTGCTGCAGTTGCTGGCTTGCTTTTATTTACTAACGGAAGTGAGGAAGGGGACCACAGTGACAATGCCATAACTTTGCAACAACAGGGTCTTTATTTCTACTTCTGACAGTGGACAGGATATATATCTTTAAGATAAGAGTTACAATTTACATTTAGACTTTTTAATTGCTAAATATGAGTAATCTAGTCAGCGTGCATTTGCTGTGTCATTCCAACAATTACTCACTAACTTTCCAAAAAAAGAGACCATTTTCTTGTTTTGATTGATCATACTATTTTGTGCTAGCATGAAATTAACCTCTCAATAACCATACAGGAATATCATAACCGTTTGAGAGAATGCCTTACCTAGACGAAGAGCTCCCACTAGCATACACAGCAAACTGAGCTCTGACTAACACACAACAAAGTGATAGAAAATACTTGACTGAAAGTTATTTGTAAAACGTGCTGCAAGACATGCGGGCGTGTCCAAATCATATGACTGATTCATCATATACAATGAGTCTCTGTTTCAACTTGTGTAGAAAGTATGGACTTCAAACTATATACCAGTTTTTAAATTCTGTTGATAAGCCAAGTAAAACCAGACTTACGATGAATAATTTACACCATGCTTTATCCTGAATAATGTCACGTTTGGTGCGTGTTTGGTGCAGAAAGAAACAGTAAAAACAGGGTAAATTAAAGTGAACCGTAAAGTCACACCTGTGAGGCTGCGCTGACAAAAATTGCACCAAACAAGGCAAGGTAAACTGTTTTTAAGGTGAATCACAACGACAAAATTAGAAATAGTCAAAAGCGGCTAATTATATCCTGGACCCCCGAGGGTTAAGGAAACCTCTTTGCGATGGCTTAAGTCACATTAACTGACACATTTTGCTTTGTTTCTGTGAAAAACAGGTCTTCATTACACACCAATGTTAGTCATGGAGCTCCTGCACTTGGACAAATTCTTTTCACTTTGTACATGCTTCCGTGGGAATTTCGGCGTTCACTGTCGCCTGGTGTATGTTCGGGATGTGAAACTTAATCCAGAGATAGTCTCACTGCAATCTGTTGGTTCCTCTAAAAAGCAGCATTTTATGAACTGGCATGATACAAATTGGAGTGATTTGGTTTTTAATCACTTTGATTTATTTGAATATGATTAATTGGATTGGATTATAAAAGGACAGAAATGGACTGTATCTTTAAAGTGCCTTGAGATTACTTTTCTCGCGAATTAGCATTAGCAAAGAATTAGCAAAATAAAACTGAATTACACTGAAGTGTGTGGTGTTTCAGCCACTGACTTCACAGAAATTCAGCTGGGAAATGAAGGGCCCTTGCCTGAAGAAGCCTGTTGTTCTAGATGAGGTATTTGGTATGTTCCCTAGAACAGAAAAGGTTAGCAGTTTCATAATATGTCACGTTTAGACAGATTTAAAAGATATTTGAATTACTGGATTCTGTTTTTATTTACATTTAACACAACTATTTTCGACATTTATTTCAATTTAAAATAATCTACTCCAAGCTTCCTGCTTTGATAGTAGTATCGTATATTTTTCATTTACTCTGGTACATCCTAATGTTGCTCAAACACCTACTTGTAACTTCAACATATCCCCTACCGAGACATAGCGAAAGCACATGTACACCTTGTTTTCCACTCAATCTGTTTCAAAAACTGGTCAATGCTTTATTTCTCTGCCTGGTTAGTTTACCATGTGTGTAACTGCAGATATCACTTTCACACTTCTGCGTGCATTTGTTTGCTTTGTCTCCATGTGGTGCTGTGTAGGCGGAAAACGCAAATGTCACCATCGATATGTTGTCGTTTGGATTGGACCGCACACACAGATACACAGAGGCTTATGCATATGCTGTAATATAACACCAGCTGAATGGTATACAACACTGATGCAAGAAGGGTACTACTACTCAATCTATTTCTGTAATGACTTGCACAGGCAGTACACACAGTTCAGGCTGCCTTTTACCAAACATTCTTGACTTGGTGTTCTGGTTTTGTCTTGCTACAGACACAATTTAAAGCATCATTCCACAGATCAAATTTTCCTCCGGTTTTCTGCTTTAGGGCTGTTAACACGTACAATCCAGTGATGCGGCTGGGGGAGTGGAGAGGAGATGGGATTAATAAGGTCTGGAGCCTGGCATTTACCTTCAACTATTTATTCACAACACCAGAATAAAGGAAAAAAAGCCCTTCTCTTGTGGATGAAAGCAAAGCTGTTAGAGCATGACAGCCACAATGTGCAACATTTGTATTAAACTAAAGCCTAGTCTCATGTTCTAAAGCTTTTCTATGTAAAAAAAAATAATATATTTCTGCTCCTTTATTCCAAAAAGGATCAATGAAATAAACACAATTCTAGATATTGAACGATCTACAAGTGAAAACAACATATAATATTTAATAATAATAATTAATTATTGATACTAACTGCAGCTTTACAGCTCGTTTTTAAAGTTATTGCATGTGGTTGAGCAGCTAAAATTTTCGAAAAGTTTAAGGTTTACTTTAGGCGCTGTATTTCATTGTGCTCATTTTCATCTTGTGCTTTGTTAAGTTCAGGCTGGGTTTTTTTTGTTTTACTTCTCCATTTTGTTCTGCTTCTGAAGTTCTCATGTTCTGATTAAGTTAAGAGAATTGCTTTACCTCCTGTTTTATTTTGTAGAGCTCGGACTCTTGTATTTTTGCTAAGCTTACTTCCTGTTGTTTTTTTACAGCTGAATTCATTTAGCAGATCACTACCACCTGCCTATTGTTAGTCATTAGGTTATTCAGTATAAATACCTTGGTTTTCTCTGTCCTTTGGCAAATCCTTGTCTTAAGTTGCTGTCATAGCATCATAGTGCCAGTCGAGCCAAAATTTTTGTTCACACATCCAAATGTTTTGTAGTTATTGAGTTGAGTCATGTGAGCAGGGCCTATCTTGGAGGCATCTGTATTTAGTAAAAAAGAGTAACTAAGAGTTGATTTTCAGAGTATGTTCTTATATCATTTGTATCTTAGAAACAGCAGGAGTGATATGTAGAGCTTCATGCAAGCCTGTCTGAGACGAACAGAGATGCATCATACATCCTTTCATCACGATAAAGACCCACAAAGAAAATGTTAAACTGTGTGACCAAGTGATATTTTATTTACAATAAAACAAAATGCTTTAAAAGGTTAAAATGGTCGTCTGAATACTGGTTGGTTCTTCCCAAGAATAAGACTAGAAGGTTGATAATACTCTGTTCAGTAATATTCAATAATGACCATCAGCTGGTTAGCTTAGCATGTGAAAAGAGAGCGAAACAGTCAGACCGCCACCATACTGAGGTGAAAATATCTTAAAACATAGCACCTTCAAAGCTCACTCAATTATCAAGTTATATTTATGAGCCAATGTGTGAAAATGATAAATTGCTTTTTGAGTGTGTAAAAACATTTAGTGGCTCATCAAACATTGTCCTGTCAATAGTTGTTAGAGGAATTTGGTGCAGGTACATCAGAAAAAACATCCAGCACATTTTAACTGAGGGTGTCCTGTCAGAAAGAGTAAGTAAGAAACTGCTTGATTACTTTACAAAATGCCCACAGGCAGTTTTTTCTGTGGGAATTACTCACCTTTGACACCGCTGACTATTTTATTTTCCTGCAGAAGAATCCTTGTAGCACTCCATTGTGCTACCTTTTTATGGTGCCACAAAAGTTTTTATTTTTTTTATTGTCATAACATTTTAAAAAGTCAACAGCTTACATGACCGTGGGGGATAAAAGAAAGCTGAACGGGGACAATGCCATACAGTCTTCCTGTTTGTTGGCCAAAAGAAGGAAACAAAGAGGTTTGATTTTATTATTTTTTATTTCACTGTGGATGGAAGTCTTTACACAACTGTCCTGAAAACGTAAGTGTGGTCCTCTTTCTAAGTGTGGATGTAGTCTTAGTCAGCCTCTTTCACACTCTGTCATGATCTCTTGGCAGACTGACCATGATTGTCTCTTTGCTGTCAGTAAAAACATGGACATCTTGAAGTATCTCATCTTATTTCACACATTTACTCCTCCTCATTTAAGCCTCCTTCTCTGCTCCCACATCTTGAGCTCTTCCTATAGTGGGACACTCGCTCTGCTACCTCAGTCCTCTGGTAAAGTGAGCTTTAGTTCACCATAGCCTCTTCCTGAAAGCAAAGGTGCCAAAAGACTGTTCTTGTGTGTACAAAAAGGCGAAAAAAAACATCTGAAATCAGCTATTTGGACATATAAAATAGTAGTGTTTTGGTGACATTGAACAAGCTTTCTTTCCCCTCAATACTTCATTAAATTTGTGGTTCATTCACATCATTTAAGCCTTCATAATTATGCTGACAACTGCATTGTGTGAGCAGAAGCTAAATTTAGAGTGTTAATTAACCGAGCTCTCACTCCTTCTCTGGTTGTTCTTGCGGTTTGATTTGTCTGTGTCACCTAAAGCACCTCCCACACTCTCATCCGGCCACCTTGTACAGTGAGATATCTACAGATGTTCATCTGTAATGTAACGTAGACTTAAGAAATCTAAATATGTTGTTTTTTTTGCATATAATCAAACGTTTATACGAGATGTTTAGTATGCAGCACTGAACGAGTTTATGAACTGAAGTTAAAGAAAACTTGTTTTGGCCTGTTTTAACTGATTGTTGCTTTGCGTTCCACAGAGTTGCTGATGGCTAAGCATCCTCCCATCATCTCATAGCACTGAACTAGCATCCAGTTCTGCAACTTCTGCAGTTGAGTAAATGTTTGGGTCATGGGTAAAATTTTTAAAAAAAAATTGTGGGTGCATTATATATTTAAAGTCATCTGTATTTAGCTTTTTTTTGTATTTAGCTTTAATATGAGCTACTGATCATAAAGTTTCAAGCTTGACACTGCCTGGACTGCATCTTTTCTGATTGCTGCCCTTTAGTTTATTTTTGTTATGTACTGGTATGTCAAATGAAATATGACCAGCTGCTGACTGCAGCAAATATGATCTTTGGTATATTCAGGTTTCATGCAAATTGGGTATTCAGAAAAATCATATTGTACTCTTCAAAGTACAATTTTCAGTTTAAAGTAAGTTTGTTTCTTCTTGAAAGATGAACTATGCTGATTACAATAGAAGGGAAATAGATGAAAGACTGAACACTATGGGTCACACAACCTTAACAAAGAAGATGGCTGTGGACATATCCTCTTTAAATAGACAACCAACTAGCAGTTGTCTACCAATAGTCATCAACCAGTGAGTCAAACTATATTCAAAACAACTTCACTGAATGATAACTTCTATAGAGGGTCTTGAGTTTTTAATATCTCTCCATTTCACAAGTCACTTTCTTAGGCATATGTCACCGATAATTTATTACAGCTGAGCAAAGACTTGCAGTGTTTTCATGCTAAGTTGCTTACTAGTTTGTGAAATGTATTGGTGGAAAATGAATAAGTCCACTATTTTCCATGTTCTCAATCTATATGTTCATATATTGATAAAGAATATTGACTGCTATGCAAATATTTTAATGTTTAAAAATCAGAATGGACATAAGTTGCTAAATTTAGTCAGTATCTTGAAATCATATGCTTTGGAGATGCAAACAAGACTTGTTGAACACTATTTTCTCATCCATCCTCCTGCTTCCTGGTATCTGTGAGTCACTACGGTTTGACAAACTATCAGGAAGATGAATGTAAAAAAAATACAATTAACATAAATTCTTGCCTTCCCCTGCTATTGTCCCTTTTGTATCTTTGGATGTTCAGCATCATTGCCCTCTTTTCATGCAGCAGTTTTGTGCCTCTGCACAAATAATTCTCACCCTCTTGGAAAGTTTTGACCACAAAATTAATCGTGAGACCATTTCCCCATGCTCCTTAATTATTTACCAGAAATGCTCCCGTTGTAGCTCTTTGTTCCTCCATTTCTGATCATATGACTGCACTACAGTAAGCTGAGAGATGTGCGTTGTCATTACTTGATCTCTTTTTCCTCCCGGACATACCGCACAGATAGAGCCAAGTCTGTCTACATCTCTGTGTGCATGATAACAGCATGTGTTTCATCTCTGCTGGGTTGTTGGTTGAAGACTATACAAACAGTAACCAGATTGTTCTTGGCTGTGTAATGTCTGACATAAATCCAGCATCCATGAAAGGATGGACATTCTGTCCAAATATTCTGATAACATAGGAAGTAGTTTATGGCTTTTTGGGTGCTTTTTTAACTAAATTCAGACCTGGAGGGATGCTGTTGGCATCTGTCATTGGGCATAATGTGGCAGCTGTTGCATGATGTTTTTTGCACGATGTGAATTGCAGGGTTTTACATCTTTTGTTAAGCATTTGACAAATATTTAAAGGCACATAAACTGGTTGCTCTCTTTTGATAGGAAATTCCACATGAACAGTAAAAACAGATTTAATAAGCTGTGACAAATACACTGCACCTCCTGTGGACCGAAACCAATTAAATTAAACTGTGGGTGAATTTCACAAATTGTAATGATTCACATGTACATCACAGCATCGCAACTTTTCGCTTACCTGCAGATAAACAGAGTCCTCCCAGATTTACAGGTTTATTGTCATCTTTATCTTTAAAAGCTGTTCTTTAGAAAGGAAAAAAAGGATCTTGCAAATGAGACCCTTCATTAAAGCATTAACTCTGATAAAATAGTAGCTTAAAACTTTGTGAGAATACTTCAATAAACAATAGAGCAGTGGATTTCAATTTGTGTTGTCTGTAGAAATAGTTCTTGTCACCACACTGTTTGAACGCATTGCCCTTTTTGTTTCTTCACTAATTTTGTTTTCATTATTTTATTTCCAATATTCCCTAATTTCTCAACCATTTTTCCCCACACATGAGGAAATGTTGAAATGACAAGGGTGTATTAACTTTATTTAGCATTATTTTATCCATTTTCAGTGCTCGGTCTCTACATTTTTTTAACCCCCACACCCAACCCACCCACATACCTTTTTGTTCTCTCATAATTTTACAGCTTTACTCTCTGAAATTCTTTATTCCGACAAAAACCCAAACCCAGAAAACCACATATAGTATATATGATTTAGATGCAATTTATAAACTAAACAAATTCAGTACACTGAATTCTCAAGAGACTTAAAAGGTTTGCCTGCTCAGGCAGTTTTGTCCCGTTAATAAATGTTCATTAACGTCAAGTTGCCATCTTTTGATGTGTGTTTTGCTTTCAGCATCTAATAAGCACAATTAAAACATGTTCAGTGAATCAACCGTTGTCTCTGTAGACCCTGGAAGTGTTAAGGCCAAAATGACTAATTAGTGTCAGATTTTCACTGTAGATTAATTTAGGCTTTCCTGCTCCACAAAGACTGTCTCTCTAATGAGCCCTGTCTTGCTCTGGAGGAGGAAGACAGAGAAAGTACAGGTGGCAGCTCTCTAATTATGTCCCCAGTGGATGACTACATTACCCAGGTATCCCAAGTCTGTGAAAGTTGGGAAGGTGGACTGGAGATGGGCCATGGGTGGGATGAATCATTCATGCATCTATTCCATCAGTAGGTGGGCTGCTCTTGATTATAGTTGAAGCTTTATCACAATTAGATGCTTTTGTTGTCTCTGCGCAGCCGATCGGAAATCGTTGGGAAGCAAACGTTTCTTTTTTCCATTGCTGCTATTGATCATTAAAAATGGCTCTTTTCAACAGACAAGTGACTAACGTGAAGGATTCCTGCTGGTACTTGTGTTATTCAAGGATTAGGTCAGAGGTTTAAAGACTAGCTATCATGAGATTTCAAAGTCCGATAGTTTTCTGTCACATAAAATAGAACTTTTTTTTTTTAGCAATTATCAGATATTTCTACAAACAGAGTTTGAGACAGAGTTTGATCATTTTTTGTGTTTACATGGAAAATGTAAAACATTTGTATGCTTTCAGCATTATTTAATGTCATTTAAGCGTTCAGGTTAGTGATCATACTTGCACAGTAATGGCAAATGGGCAGTGGCTGTGTCATCCTGAGACCATTCAGGTCAGGATAGCAATATTTCAGTATTTGTAAAAAGAAACCTGAATTTTCTGGCTTGGATTAATCAATTTTTTCCTTTACATGATTTAAAAAAAACATAACTTACATTTTTTTTTCAAATCTGTGATTAGTCAGGAAGAGTGGTGACTTCTTATTTTAGAAACTCTTCAAGAAACATCTAAGTCCCAGACCCCCTGCATTTCTACAGCAAAGACTAGAGACTAATTAAAGAATGGGGGAGATAATATATTTCACCCCCAATAATTTGCTGGTCAAGAGACAATACTTTTAAGAATCCTTAGGATGTTTGTGGTTGGGGTTAACGTGTTTGTAAGATCTTGTAGAAAAGTAGTAGATTTTCTGCAAACAGTAGCACCAGCACAGAACTTGGCAACAGATTTGCTAAAAAACTGATTCAAAGCTCTCAAATACCAGCCAAAATACCAACAAAAACTCCTGGACACAGTTACTACAAAAATGTCAGGTTTTGTCATCCTAATTTATATCTCTTTCACAAAATCTGAACAGAAAAGAATTAATTCTTCATGGCTAACGTCAACCTACAGTATATTTCTTCCCAACTGGACTCTCTCAATTTCCCAGCATTCCCTCAACCCTGGACTCTCCCCTTGTTTCAGTAAACAGCAGTCATCATTTTGAAACGGTCACTGGAGCAGGCTGAAGACTTCTTGGCAGTGATTTGTGTGGAGGGAGTCAGGTCCCATCTGTTCTCTGTCCACAGGGGATGTTGAGTTAGCCAGCCAGACTCCAACAGCACAACCCTCCTCCCTCTCACCTCCACTCCTCCTTAACACCCAGAGAGAGGATAATGAGAACAGGGAGAGGATGCACCGCACATCACAGGGCACAGAGCGTGTCTGGGCTACCGCCTCGTCACGTGTTGTTCACTCAGCCATCATATGGACTCTGGGCCTCAGCTGGTTGTGTGAGATGGGAGCTTACCAGACATTCTTCAAATGCAGATTAGCTTTTTGACATGTGTCCCAGCGACGGGTGCTGATGGTTAGAGCTGGTTATTGTTGCTCTTTATCAAATACTGAAGCACGTAGGGACACAAAAGGTCAATCCTCCCAGATTAAAGAAAAAACACAACAATTTATCTATCATTTCTTTGTGGTATCCAACGCCTCATCTCTGACACTAGGTCAGTTTTAGATGTATTTTTTAAAATCTCTTTTGAAATGCTGGGTTTGCATTAAGAGTTAAGAGTGCTTCTGTGGTGACTTCAGACACCTTGCTATCCCAGAAAGCAGTGCGGCACAAGCAGGGAAAAAAACGTACTGAAGTTATGCTAGTTATGTCAAGTTATGTCAGGTATGCTATTAGCCTCCTGCTCCTCTGCATCCTGGCTCTTCGCTCCCGTATCTCCCTCCTCAGCCTCACCGCTTCCTCTTCAGCTTTAAAATAAAGCATTCCAACAGCAACTGCAAGCATATCCTAGATGTTTTGATTTTTCTTTGCTGTTGCACACAGGCATCGAGCAGAGAGGCTGCGATGACGTCATCCCAATGGACGAGCGTGTAGAAAGCCCTCTATAAGCTCCCCGATAGCCGCCAATAACAACAACACAGCAGCTATGAGCTAACAGTGCAATAGTACGTGTTTATTCACTCATTCTTCTTAAAGTATTGGTGAAATAAAGACAGATAATGCCTTATTTAGAGGCTGTATTGTCAATGCCCTGTTCTCTCCCATTATATGGATATACGGATCTCGAGTAATCTAAATATCTTCTGAAGGACGCCGACTTTCACCAAACTGTTCTCAGTGAGTAGATGAACGTATTTTATGCCCGAAATAAGGTCCAGGTTAAAAAAAAAAAAAAGAACTTCACCTTTAAATCCCTATAAAATGTCTCTGATATGATTCATTGACCTGGAGATTGGCCTCCTTAGCTTCTGGTTTTAGAAGAAACATGAAATTTCTGTAGAAAATAGTACTCTGCCAGTCATTTCATGGGTTTTCATGGTTTGTCTTTTTGGTGTTTTTTGTCGCTGTACTGCAGGAAAATGGTTTTAGTTCTTGAAAAGGCTTTTACAAAGTTTTTATTGACTCCTACTTCAGACCAGGAGCTTTTCTTGGTTAAAGGGATTAATCCATGAAGCAACTTTAAGGTGATTGGTCAAAATGTCATAAATATATGATGTGTGGTCGTACATTATCAACATCTGAACCTGCAGATATAATCAATTTCTAAAAAAAACAAAAACATTCTGTTACACTGCTGACCCTAACTTATCTTGAGTGTTTCTATCTGTGCTGCAAATGCCACCGTGGAAAAGGCCCTTACACATATGTTGTCTTCAGCAAGCTTCCCATTCAATATAACCCTCCAGAAGTCCTTAGATATCCGTGTACTTGATTTTCTGGATTCATAACGTCTGAAAACAAGGAGCCCGCTTCAGTTGTGGGGTCCAGCGTGTTTAAAGGCCACATGTTTACAAGGGGTTTTGAAGGTGGTGAAACACATCTGAAACACCTCCCCAGGGAAGCGTTTGGAAGGCGTCCTGATCAGATACCCGAACCACTTCAACTAACTCCTTTCAGTGTGTGTGTGTGTGTGTGTCAAAACTGAACCTGCCAGAATGATGTTGGAGCTCTTTGCATCTAAAGATCACAGCAGCTGTTTCTTTCAATGTTAAACATTCATTGATCGTGCTCTTGGCTAAGAGGCCAAAACAAATCATGAGACTTGTAATTAAAATCTCATTATTAAAAGTGGAATCTGGGAAAAGACGATGCAACTCTTGAATTTATATTTTTTATTTCTATCCACCTCTTCAGAGACATAATTTCAAAGTCACTTATCTGTAAGTGTAATATTTTTTTCTCTGTAATACAGAATCAATCAGTCATTTCTCCCTCCAGACTGCCTGAGATGAGCCTTTCTGTAAACACTGTCTGAACTATGGAAAGAAAAAGGCCCCAATGATTTGTGTTTGGCCCCTCCCAGATGACGTCTTTCACCCCCCCCCCCCCCCCCCCCCCCGCACCCCCTGGCCCTGAGTACCTCTGACAATTACTAATTCTTCCCTCAGACCAAGAGTGAGCATTAAGTCATTTCTTTGATCCTGTTAAAACAAACACTTTCCGACAGCTCTCACTGTCTGGTGCATCTTCAGCCCGCCGTGATCCAGCAAGAGACTGGAAGCTTAAAATTTCACGACTTAACAGCGTGACCAGATGTTCCAGTGACCGTCTGACGTCCATGATGTAGAAGTAGAGACGAGCTCTACCATCGCACTCTCTGCCAAACTGAAGATGCTATGGCTCACTCGGGGACACACCCACACATGCTCACAAGCTGAAGAGAACTCCTGATGGCTCACACTGTCTGAAAATGGAATTATTTTGGCATCATGTACAATGAACTAAAATTTGCACGTGTGACAGTAAGTTTGTTCCAGGGATCTGTCTCCTGGATACTCTCATTCTTTTCACCTTAGATTGTAGTTACAGTACACACAAAAAGACAAATATTGGTCCCATTTTTCTTTGCCATCCCATGATGATATTTAGCAAACAATAACCAGTGCCCTGGATGATTCTTTCACCACAGATGGAAAATATAGCAAATTAGGTGTTCCTTTTGGGTTTTGGGTCAAGCTATCATTAGAATATTGATTCAGACAGAATATGGACTAAGGTCAGCACGACACCAAGACTCCTACCAAGATTTTATTTCACTAAAAATAGTCTGAGTTCAAAGCAAGATTAGAGTGTTAATTTGCACTTTGGAATTAGTGTTACTCACATTCTTTGAACATAAAGATAAGAAATTTTATCTACATCAACACTTCCTTTGAAACATTCTATTCATCTATGTGTCTTCACAACACACTAGCTTCCCTATTAACACTTAACCGAACACAATGTTTCATTCTCAAGTAAGAATTTTGGTTTACAAAGAAATGCAGCGGAATCTATGTGTGACTGTTGAATGGATTCAGCTTCCTCAAGAGGTTGTGTCAGCGGATCGCTAGAGTGGAGTTTAACTTGAAGTGGCCATAACTTTAAGTTATTCAGCTCACACAGAGCCACATGGGAGGTCAAAATGCAATTTTGTCAGTTGAGAGGTTGTGTCACGTTGGCTGAGACAAATAGCAACAACTGGGATTGTAGCATTAATTTAGCAAAACACTCTTTCAGTTGATGTTTTATTGACCTAGATGTGTCTCTTAAATAATGTTGTATTGATCATTTATGCTGATTCAACATCATATTACAAACCCAATTTCCAAAGAAATTCAAAACCTTTTTGAAAAGTAAGGAAAATCTGTGAATGTTATTTCCGTTTAATTTCCTCTTCAATTGATCGCAACAGAAATGCTGATTGCTAGCACTGCATTTACAAAATATAAACAAATCCAGAATTTGATGCCAGCAACACATTCATAAAGGTTGGGAGTAAGGCGTAGAAAGACAGGAAAGTTTATAGAATATACATGTAACATCGCTCTGGAAGAGTCTGCAACCAGGAGACAAATTGGTGATGGGTGAGGGTGTCAGGACTGGGTATAAAAGAAGAAATTCACCAAAGACTTAGTCTTTACAAAAAAGAATGAGTTGTGGCTCACCGCTTTGAGCCAAACTCAAACTCACTCTGAAGTTTTAGACAGTGTAAAGAAGTTACTTTGGTCACCTTTATAAACACCTGAGTGCAACATTAAATGTGTCTCACAGGAGGCCATCACCTTTATCTTTAAGTGCCATCTTGTTATTTTGAAATGGAGTGCTCTTCCATTTTTTACAATAAAATCTTTCAATTAGAGAAAGTTTTTATAATGCCACATGAATCTACCCAGTAACACACAATTATCCAAGTTAGAGCAACAAAAGCAATGTTACGAGTTCTCCAGGTTCATCATCATGCTCGTGATCGTGAATTATGCAACTGGGTCAGTGTGAAGAGGTGTAAATTAGTTTTTCTGCTAGTGTGAGAGCAGCTCAGGGTTAATTCATTCACACTGGTTCATTTTTTCACCCCCACCTCTCCCTGGTTGTCACATACACCTGCATCCGCCTACACCCTACTTACCTACACACACAGGAAACGCTGTAAACAAACGCTGAGGTCAAAGGGGTAGCAGATGCAGAGGAGAGATGGAGAAGTGGAGTCACTCTCCACCTCCAGTCTCGCTGCTTCCTGCTGCTCCTTCGTACCTGATGGGGACACCTGACTGTTTGATGTGTGTGACAGTGATACCAAGAACACCACACCCTGCAGTTTTGATCTGGTCTAATCATCGACCCACCGCCGCGCTCTCCTGCTTATCCGCATCCTGTCACCTGCAGGGGAAAAGGTCAGAACAGGTAACATCACAGCTCACAAGGCAGGTAACTCATGACTATTTGTACTGTCCCAAACAAACATAGCAATGGTATCTCCCCGCCTACTTTCTTTCTTTTTTTTCTTTTCTTTTCAGTAGATGTTGTAAATCCACAAATTCACAAAGAGCTGGACACCGCATGCTCTTAGTTAGACCACAAGTACTTCTAATGGCGTTTGGAAACACTTTTCCAGGTAAAAGAGGTTGTTAGGGAGAACACAAATATTGCATTCAGAATGCCTCGGAAGTGGAAACTCAAACCTCAATCTGTCTCAGTATATTTGATGCGCAAACACTGCCTCCATGTTTGTTTTGAAATGCTCCTCAACAAAAATGTAACGCACAGGAAAGAGTCAACAGGAGAGCTATATGGGCCCAAAAGGTAGTGTTTTTTCTCCTGCTTGCACCTGCTGTTTCTGGCGATGTCCAGGTGCTCCCAGACAAGCGGCTGAAAAATGTGGCATGTCCTGGGAGATTTATTTGTCATGGCTGGAAAGCCTCCAAAAAGGGCAAATGGAAATACTAACAGATGTTTAAACAGGAAGGTCATTTCAAAATGCTGAACTCTTCACCTTCTCATGCAGATGAGGGTAAAACGGTGAGCTGCGGGTAAACACCTCCCTGTGTACTGAGAGCAGCTCCTTCGGCATCACTGACCCAGATGCAGTCAGTGCACCGTCTGACAGTCTGTTTTTCCCTGCACACCCATAAGAATATGAATAATTGGGTCTCCAAAAGGAATTTAATTAAGCATATGACATTTTTTTAAATATTTAAAGTGAAATGATATTGATGTCTTTTGAACAAGTCAAAAATAGATACATTTGATCACTCCCTGATCTCTGAGTAAATGTTCACAAAGATTACGCTTGTTAGCACTATGGTTTGCTCATTAACCTTTAAGATTAGGCTTAAAACTTTCCTTTTTGACAAGGCGTATAGGTAGGCGTGGCTCAGCTGTTAGTTATGCTGTAATAGGCCCTCACTATGCTCTCTTTTTTCCAAAAATATTTTCTTTATGGCTTTTAGAAACCAGGTCTTGGTCACTCATACATTCATGTTAACAGACAAAACCTTTTTCGTTATAAGGTATGGTGAGCTCATACTGGGCGAAGTCTTTCACATAACTTTTGTTTGAGGGCCTCTTTAAACTTAACTAAAAGGATGATGTGCGTCTAGCACTTCACATAATATAGCTACTTTATGTACTTTCTTCATAAGGAGAAATCAGTGTCTCACCTCCAGAGCAAAAAAGATCAGCTTGTATCTGTATATTTTTCATGGAGGCACTCAAATCATTTCCTACTCCACTGTCATTTGGTGCCAGTATGAATGTCCTCATAATCAGATATAATAGCACTGATCGAGGAGAGGCATTATTTATCAATCCCCTTTCTAATATAGATTTCATTGTTTGAAAGATTAAATGTGGGTTTTTTTGTCTTTTGTCATAGAGGACAAAAGAAATTAAAGTCCCCCTCTCATTGACACACATGCTCCCGTGATGCAGAGAATAATATGGAAGTGATTGGTTGCTACAGTAGCACCTCTTCCTCTGTGTGTGTGTGTAAGTGAAAAGAAAATAAATTTAAAAGAACACAAATCATTTGTGACTTTGTAGACTCAAACGACTGAAAAAGCAAAGATCTAAATATTGCATCATAATGAGGAACATTTTTGGTTATTGTCCACTTATTCAATATGCGGTCAGCAGAAGCCCAAAGATTTGTTTCCAAGACGTGATAACAGCTTCATTCACAGTGACGCTTTGTCATTTTCATTTAGGCCCATGTATCTTATGTGTTATCTCAGAAATTGCAATATTGCATTCACCCTGAATAAATATCTCTAACACATAGAACAAGAGTTTAATGACAACAACTGCTGTTCCTTTTTTTAACAAAACGCCCTAATATAAAAGGGAATATACACTTACCAACCTTAACTTACCCTATCCAGGGAATTCTCATATTGTTTTAAGCAATTTCTAAATGCTTAACCTAACCACTGAGTGAAAACCAAAGTCATGAGTAAAACAAAACGCCTCGAGCAACTGTGACCACACCCTCCAGCCTCCCAACGATATGACTATATATAGGCATTCCTATATATACACCCTGGGCTGGTCAACATAGAATCATTTTTAAGTTAAATACTTAAAGTCATCACAGCGTTTCCTCGCTGCATCAAATATAGCCATGACTGGAACATTACAGTACTTTCATCAAAAGAGGTAACAGCCTCTCATGTGGGTGACCGGGGTTTGAATCATGACCCCACTGCATGAAAAAGTACTACCTCCAGCAGGGGTCCTTCTGCAAGACCCCCTTACACAACCTGCCTACCTGGGATATGAGTGTAAGTTGCTTTGGATAAAAGCATCTGCCAAATGCATAAACATAAACATATCTTTGTATATTTTGAAGACAGCTTTCAAAATGAAAACAATGGATACCTTAAGAATTAAAACAGGTTGAAAAGGCACACTCAGTTATGACTGGGTTTTTTTCTGTTTTGTCAGCCTTTTCCTATCAGAAAAATACCGAAATACGCCTGAATATCACATTCATCTTATTCTAGGATGTTGCTGTATGGATTTATTATACATATGACAAGTGAATAAACATGCAGTATCTGTAGTAAATAAAGTCATAATGTGTTTTATTGCCATCAAACAACCAAGTTCATCAGTGTCACTTTGATCATTTCAACTGTGCTTTTCATGCCTCAAGTCTTCTGTCATAAATCAATTAATTTGTCAGAGGTTATTGGTCTGTCAGTTCACGGCATTTTAATAAAGCTGAAGGGCTTTGATAAGACCTCAATATAATTGGCAGTGAGCAAGAGATAAAGCCACCGTTATTTATTTCCTCCTTTTATTTGGTCTCTTACAGTCGAGGATTCTTCAGTGCAGATTGATCTGTGTATTGGGGACGCATCCCTCAAGCCCTCCTGAAACTGTATATAGAGTTTTCGGTGAGCACTCTTACCAAAGCTCCCCACCGGTTTTTGAAAAAGGACAACGATATCCTAACGCTAGGACTGGTCTTCCTTCCAATCTGCGAACTCGGTCGTGCTGGTATTCTGAGCTGACACGTCTCCTTTCCATCAAAGCGACACATCTGGCCCTCCTGGAGTTATAGTCAAATGTCACCCTGACCCCCCCACAGAGGGATGCCAGCCTCTCGTCGGGTTACACTATCAGACACTGAAGCATTTCAGTGTCATTCTGGTGTCGCTGCCCACTGGGATGCCAAAATGAACTTTAACTTTTGTCCCTTTTAAGAACAATTTAACAGGTTATGATGATGCAGAGTCATTCTTGAAAGAAGCATCCATTTTAAGATCTCTTTTACGAAGTATAGAGAATGATATAGTCATAGTTCACAATGTAAAATATCAAAACAATATCTTTATTATTAGCACTAGAGGTACAAAATGTTCCCTGCCAAACAGAGCCACTTCAGCCAATCTTGTTACATAACACTAACCCTGAGGGGAAATCTTTCTTTGAGACGACACAAAAATTATTATATGACCAAACACCAAGAAACACATCTTAGTGGATGTGCCTATGCAGACCCGGAGCCACCAAATTTTCTTCTTCTAACAAAATCTGTACAGTACATAATCAGTACTTTCGGATTTGCATCATTGGAAATGTTGGACAGGTAATGAGCTTGGCAAAGGTCAGAAATTCAGCATTCCGGAAAGAGAATATAGAGGATAACTTCACATTTGATTTGCTACTCAGTTTAAGGGCTTGTGTCAACATGATGTATTCTATGAGTGGCAGCGTCTTTTCTCAAGTGTTACCAATAAGGAAAGATTGCATGTGTCTGCCAAGAGAAAAAGTGCAGCACCAGAGAAAAATGTCTGAACTTTTCGGAAACATTTGGAGGCGGCTGTAGCTCAGGAGTTGGAGCAGCTGTCTGCCAGGAAGAAGATTGGTGGGTCGATCCCTGGCTTCCCCAATCCTCATGCTTAAGTGTCTTTGGGAAAAAATCTGAACCCCACAATCCCCCCTAATGCTCTCATCAGCGTGTAATTGAGCGTGACTGAGGAAAAAAATCTGTATCGACACAGAAGTGCTGTCTGAATGTACGTGTGAAGGGGTGAAAGTGGCTTGTAGTATAAAAGCGCTTTGAATGTTCAAGATTTGAAAATTGCCATAAAAATGAAGTCCCTTCAAACCGTCACCTTGGTAACCAACTGAGGAAAAACTGAGAAAAAGCAACTGAGACTGTGTCTGTGAAATTTCTGTCACGTGCATCTTATGTTGGACATTTGCTTTGCACTGCTGCCGTGGTCTCATCAGTCACAGGTTGCAGGATGGCGTTTCTGTTTAACAGGCCTTCCTTTTTTATCATGGGTATACTGTCTTTGCAGCCAGCACCAAACATCAACCACACACTTCCCATGGGTGACGCTAATCCAAGAGAGCTTCACTCTTTCCTTCCTGTCTTCTGATCAGCCTCATCGAAGTCCAGCGTCAGATTTATTTGTCATGTCCGCTTAGCTCGTGTCTCAAACGCTCCGAAGAACCTGTCGACATGAAGAGCTTTTATACCCAGATGGATGTAGGGCAACGTGTTCTCCAGCTAGACGGGTAAATGCCTTGGAATAAAAATACACAGAAGCTCCAAGATCCCCTCAATGTTTCATTCACCCCTGCTCTTTGCCTTTTTTTTTGTTAACCACCCTCAGAGACCTGATTGAGCAGTTCTCAGACTGGCCGTGACAGGTTAAGTAGGGCACGAGACGCAGCTCTCTGCAGGTCCCGGCTCGCCGCTGACTCACATTACCAGATACATCTGTTTGAGGACTCCTTTTTAAAGGCCGATAAGTCATGTTGTCACAGACACTTTTCCCTTGGTAGAGGCTCATCTTGCTTACGGAGGAGGAAGGAATACGTGGGGTTTAGCCGTGGTGTCTCTGCACTAGTGCTTGTTCTTTCTTGTTCATATTGACTCTGGCATGTTTACTCACTAAATGCCACATTTTGTAATTCAAGATAATTTGACATATTATGAAATCCCACGCAGGTCTTTGGTGTTTTCCTCTGGGCTAATCATCTTCTGATTTCATGCAGGAGGCTGTCATCTTGTTCAGATGTCCACCGAATGAAATGTAATGTGCTTTAGTTCTCGATTTTGAAAGCAACAAATGATATGCACAAACTGCTGTTTCTGTAATCAAGAATTTAGTATTTTCAGACTTCCTATGCCTGGAGGGAATCTATTGGCTACATTCATTTAGTGTAATAAAAAAGCACTGATCAGAAGTATTCAGTAACTGGCTTCACTCAGGATAAGACAAGTAATCCGATTCTCACTGACATTTCAGTCGACGAAAGTGAGGATATTCCACAAGTTCCACAAAAAAGTGTCAATACTTCAAGTAAATGTGCTGTGTTCCTCATGCACAAGTACTTAACTTAAATCAGCAAATGTCCTTAACATATCAAATCAACAGGGCTCAAATCTCTTTGGGTAGACTAAAAAGAATACAAAAGAATCTGCAGGTTGGGCAGGTTTGGGTTAAAAAGTGAAAAAGCAGCATTGCTACCAGGTTATAAACTATTACAACAGTAGTATTAATAAGTTGTGATTACATAGACACCTTCCCCTCCCACTCACATCACTCCCTCTGGGTCTTCTTCCCTAACCTATTGTGGATACTGCAGGTCTCCTCCTGGCTGCTGTCAGTAATATGTATCACTTAACATCAAAGAAGCCACTTTCATTACAGTTAGCCAATAGGTCTTTCAAAAAGAGAAGGAAGGTACCTGCATGAAATTAAACTGTTTCATTGAAACTATCCTTGTTATGAATACGGACGTCCCGCATCAGCCATTATGGTCTGATTGACTTTGAATGGTTGATTATGGGATTCTTTTGTGGGTTTGGTGATCGTCACTGGTTCTAATGACAGGTTTGTTGTGTGATCAGAGCAGCAACAACTCACAATGCTCCCTCCAGTATCAACTCTTACCATGACAATGATGTTTATAATCTGTATAAATGGCATTTAAAATCCACAATCATCAGGGGTCAGAACTGCCAGCTCAGTCTGACAACAAAACGTGAAATAGTCACTTAAATTTAATCTATTGATTGGTGTCCACATGATTTTCTGTGTTTTTGTGCTACAGTACCAAAATAACAGGGTATCCACAAAGTGGCAATATTTGAAGAAATAGTCACATATCAATTTTTGCATCTCAATTAACATCTAACATTTGGACATTGGACTGGGCGACGGTGCCACACATTTCACTGACAAGTGAAAGAGTCAAGTTGGAATGCTATCATTTCCATTGGAGTCTTCAAATAACCTCACAATGAAATGTTGTTTCTGCGCTCAGTTGGTGTTTCCTTGTACTTTCATTTGCTGCTTCGTTTCTGTTTTAGTTTCAGTTCAGTTTAGGAAAACATTTAATTTTCCTGGATTCCTGGCTGGTGAGTCAAGCCACTCGGCTAAACGTGTAAAACGTGTGAAACGTGCTAAACACGAACCAGATGTCTTATTGAAACACTGAACTTTTTTTTTTTTTGAGAGATAGGTGAGAGTTGATTTGTGCTGCCTGTCCTCATTTATGTTGGACACATAGCATGTGGGGCTTAACCTCGTTCCATAAGTATAGTAGAGGGATGGAGGCCACCTGGCAACATGTGTAGGGGTGAAGCAGGGCTAATTTGCCTATTCAGAGCTCCATGGAAGTGAGGCAGAGATGCAGCGTTACATCTGAGTCATTTAAGACGTGACAGGATTACTCTCTTTAAAAAAGAATGATCAGTTTGTTGCTTTGATAAACAAAGATAAGCTCCAGGGCTTATGATCGGTGACAGGAAAAGGAATTCAAGCATTTATACAGAGACCCTCTCTGACCAGTGTGAGAGCAGAGGAGAAGCTCCATCATATGGTGTTACATAAACCGGGAGAAGTGGGTTTAGACTTGACTGTCTGAATGTTGAAAACAGATAGGTGTTGGAGACTTGAGGGTAGTTGCTCCTGTTAAACAAGACTTTATGTAAGGTGAGAGTAAATGTCAAAGTGGTACAAAAGGTGCTTAATAAACACTTTGCTGTCTGTGAAGAGAACTTAGTGGTCAAATCATTATATCATCACCTTTTACTTTATCCCTTCTTTGGCAAGAGAGCAGGCCTCTAATCATTAACAAAATGTTACGGATGAGTTCTTGAGGAAATCCTCAAGCTGCGTTCACAAAGACATCAATCATGTATCGATTGAGCGTGTCCAAAGATGGGCCAAACTGGCTGCAGCCTCTCAAACTTTATAACAAGCTGTCTAAAGTACTTATAAAAGCTTTCAGTCTGATCTGTACCTGACACTTTCTACTACTACTGAGTAGTAGAAACTACTTACTCTCCTACTCAAAAGGAATAAAATCATAAAATAAAGTTGTGAAAGAAGAGAAAACATCCCTGAATTAAATTATTTTTGTGATTTCAGTGTCTTCTGTCAACCAATTATTACATGATTGACTTCAGTGTGCTAGTGGCAAACGTGCTGCTGTTCCATCAGTCCTGTACCAACATTGTTCATAGATTTTTATGCTTTACAAGTATTTCGAGTTTTAAGTTTTTTGCTGAGTCAACAAACTAGTGTTTTCAGCAAATGCCGGCCACAGTGACTACATGCAAAGCATGGAACTCTTTTTAACATGTCAGCCACTAAAACTGTCAGTACATTTATATACACAGTTACGTTGAGCTTTGGCCAAAGCTCAAGGAGAACACACCTTAGTTACGCCATACTTTTTAGCCCTTTCAAAGCTGTTTTTGCAAGGCTCAGTGCTTTCCCATATATTTATATATATATATCCAATTTGAGTCCAATTTAATCTATATATGCATATGTAATTCAACTCCCTGCTTTATTATTTGGGTTTGTTGGACATATATATTTCATTTAGTACATTTCTAGTCGTACTAACCCGTTAATATGTTTGTATGAAGTCAAGGTTTTGAAAAATAACCAAAATACACCCTTGTTAACATGCCAAGCCCCCTCTCCATTCCCTAGTAGCAGGAGAGCTGGTCTAGTCTAGTCACTCATTGATCCTTTGCCTGAGGCTCGTAGAGGTTGAACTCTACTGACCCCACCATGACTCCGAGATATGTGTTGTGTACCAATAAATCCATAAAGCTGTCTGTGCTGCTGAAGAAGCAAACAGATTTATCACACCTTTTTCTCTCAGTCATGCTGTTCTGTCAACATTGTTTTGATTACAGTTTCTTATGAGCGCTCAATTCAGTGAACTTTTTATTTTTTGCATAAGCGCATAAGGATTAAAAACTCATCCAGTGCAGTTACACGCACAAATGCAGCTACAGTTATAGTTTGACTTCCATTTAATTGGATCACTGTCCTTGTCCCAGTGTACATGCACAGGAGCAGAATTAGGTTGTTGACTCAGTCATGTTCCACTCTGTGATGCTATAACTGATGAAAATGTTCAATACATTCTGATGCTTTGAACTTTCTCTGTGGGAGATCATCATACATGTAAGTATAGCCAAATTCACTGCACAAAAGTCTTTGAGTTACTTAAATGGGGGGTTTGTCAGATCACACTGCTCTTCTGAAATTAGGATTTTATTAGAACAGAGAGACCATCTGGGAATGCTTAAAGTGGCTGGAAGTTGACACATAGTCTTGATGGGCAGATAGTCCATCACAATTTCTGACATGTAGCCGTCTGACAAAAGAAATAGAAAAAACGTAAATGAGAGCAGCTTTATTGGGATTTCAGCAGTATCAATACACACTTGAACTTTACTGTTTATCCAAAAAGATGGAATTTGAAGAGCATTTGCAGAGCATCCAGGTCCATTTCAGTCTTGAAGTGATTTGAAAAACAATTGCATTATCTGAGCATGTTTGTCCGGTTTCGAGGAGCTCGATTTTGTATGATTTTGGTCAGACTAACATGTTCACATGCCTTGTAAAAGGGCAGTTTTGCTTAGAATTGCCCGTATATTGCAAACATATGCTCTTATTGTTTCTGTGAACACACTGTTTTGTCTCTGCTGCTTAAAATTCACCCTAAACTGCGCCACCTCTCCAACAAAGTATTTCAGAGCAGTCTTTATGAGAGATGTTTGGGTAAAACATGATAGGCACAAGTAATGTGACTGAGAAAAAACAGCCTACACTGACCCAACCATACTCCATACCATCAAAATCAAATTGGGCTTTGAAAAACAAACATTATTAAATTGTTTAAAGTCCACATCCACTTAAAGAAGAGAACTGCGTCTTCCACCAAATAGCTGTTCTCTCAAATCACAATTATAATTGCCTCAATAATACCAAGAATTAGTAAGGCGTGGGTGTGTGTTCTTTGGTGGTGTGAGAGCAGAAGGGTGCTCCCAATGGACCACCCCTCCTTGTTAAAAAATAATAAATCACCTACTGACTGCAGGCGATGTGAATCACCACATCAAAGGAAATATAATGAACTCTCCAACATGATGGCAAGTAATTAATCCTCAGTGGAAAATCAGATCTGAAAACAGTTGCTGAAAACTGAATGAAACCAAGAGTTTCTATTACTTCTGCTGAAATTAAGACCAACTTCCAGGAGGCATTATCTTGGGTCAAGCTGGCCTTAGTGGATTTTAATGGTTTGTTCAGTTGTTCAGCTAATAGTTTTCATTAAACACCAAAATGCTTGAATTATTCATTCATTTGCTAAAGTTACTCCTGCAGTGAATTTGAATTAAATTAGGTAAATGGTAGATATTTTTGGCAAAAGTGATCATTGTGTTCTTTGTGGTTCCAGATCTTTGCACAGACTGAATTTATTTTAAGATTCTTAAAATGAAAATGGACTTGCTAATCAATTAAACATGTTTTGTTGTAATGAGGAGTTCCTGGTTATGCATGAAAGCCTGGCTCTGAGCCAGCTCCTGACTGACTCATCTAATTATTCCTGTAAACCATTTAGTACAAACCAAGTCATTCATTAATTTGTCTTTGAATGTTCCAGACTCCCGAGGATAGGTTGTTTTTATGTAAATAACTAAGCATTTTCAGAGTCATAATAGTTGTCTGTTACTGTGTAGTTTTACAAAAGGGAGCCAGGAGTATAGGTCTGTAGGTGATATACTGAAAGAGTGCACGTTTAAATTTTTCTCCACAAAGAACTTGGAAAGAAAATAGATTGCCCATTCAGGCTTCCCGAACAACTCATATCAGTACATCTCAGACTTCACTGATACACCAGTTGTTGGGTGTATCAGTGATGGACAAGAGGCTAATTACAGGGAACCGGTCAACTACTTTGTGCCATGGTGTGAGAACAATCACCGTATCTTGAATGCCAACAAGACAGTGGAGATGATTGTGAATTTTGGGAGGACCACATAACACTATTTCCATCCTGGGAGAAGCAGTCGTGGTGGTGGAGGACTACAGATACCTGGGAGTTTACCTGCATAGCAAACTGGACTGGAAATGCAACACTGAGGCTGTCTTCAACTTGAAGAAATGTATTCTTGGTGCCACTATTTGGTCATGATGACGCAAATGCAACTGCGTCAGTTTAATTTTTCTCATATTTTCCTTTGCTTCATCTTTATGTCTAAAGCTCACAAATACTCTCCTATATCCCTTTGCCCTCCCTCGTCTCTTTCACACTTGCTATTGCAGCCAGTTTCCAAGTTAAGCCCCTCCTCTCTAAAATAGCGCTCCGGAGCCCTGGAGAGCAGATGCTGAAGTGACGGCATGTCATCTCTGTCCCATATCAGTGACTCACTGAGGCCCGTGTGCCCCAGCCTGTCACTGGCCTGTCGGTCTCCCTTGCTGGGCCACTTGGCAGCATGATGTCTCACCATCTCACCGTTGTAAACATCAGTTGAAAAAAAAAGTCCTTACCTCTCTCACCCAATGGCAAGTTTCACAAGAGGAACCACTTCAAAAATACTCATCTCTCACCTCTCATCTTCAGCATAAGACATAAGATCCACGGCATGTTCATGCAAGTTTGACCTGCAGTAATTTCTGCTGCTGGTTAGAGAAATATAAATTGTCTAAGAAGTGGATTTGAATAAACTGCCGGAAATGCTGTTATGTCTTTCAAGGGGAATGCCTGGTCCACAAGCTGTTGGGAACAAAGGGGAAAAGGAGGCTACTAATGTAGTGTGAAAAATGCTACTTAAATCCGTTAAAGTGAAGCTTTATGTGGCCTGGCACCTGCCAAGCCACATTATTTGCTCCAATAATACAAATAATACTTAGAAAGAATTTGAATTTGTAAGTTGTGTGTTATTAAAAGCCACAAGTGAAGCAGTGGGTGGCTGTAACCCTTTGTTGCTGAGCTATAATGATGGATATTTTCAACACAGAAATATTATATAGAGCTTGCTCCAGGGCTTTAAAAAAGAGGAAATGAAGTCCTCTGTATGATAATTCCTCTGTATCCGCTTGTGTATTTGCCAATTGCATAGAGAGATCTCATAAAAGTCAGTAGAGTTACACTATGAGGCTTTTCAGTGACCCTTACCCCTTTCAAAGCTACAGCTTGAAGCCATGAGAGAATCAAATGACCAAGACAGACAACAGCAGATGTAAAGATTACTGTGAGTCTGGCGACACGTCATCAATTAAACCCCTGAAAGGAGTTAACATTTATAAAAGATGCACATGTGAAGCCTTCACTCTGCCACTGCAGGCTATCTTCATTTCACCTGAAATTCATCACAGATGGGTCAGTTTCCATCACAGCGACTCAGCAGTGAAGGTGAAGCTCATTAATCTTCAGCAAGAACCTTCCCTGTTTGTTGGAGAAAAGATTTTGGAAAGGTCTGATCTGCAGAAAGTACAGTGTTGGACCTTTTAAGATAAGATTTATCAGAGCAATAGCTCCAATAGTACACAAGTATGTGCAGTTTTTCTGGTTATTGTGATGGTTAGAATGCAATTAATCTGTCAGATCGAAGAGGCAATATTGATAATAAAAGTAAAAGTTTACAAGATACATGAGGAATTTAGCACTCAAACCCAGCTTCTAATTTTTGGTCTGCCATTTTTGGTGTCTTATCCAAAAAAGCTATGTATTGATAGTCTAAACTGTTCCTACAGTAACCTAGAACAGCACAGCTAAGTTGCCACTGTTGCTAATCTAGTGACTTAGCTAGATTTGGTTACTTTGCAGACTTCCAAAACGATTTTAGGACAAACATTGCCAGCACGGTGGTGCAAGAGCGACATCTCTGTGTCAGCAGGAGCACCTCTCAGCTTTCTCTTTGCTTAATCAGTGGCACAGAAAAACAACAGCAGCAGCACCCGGAGACTGTGGTTTGTTTAGGAGGCTGTGAACCATGTGAGAGATGACTCATCACACTGTTGCCTCTCACTCTCACTAAGGGATCATTTTATGTAAATATGGCAAAAATCCCACTATAGCTGTTGTGTTTTACTTATGTGGATGGTGATTTTGTCATATATAAAATCAGCATTTTATAAGAGCAAAGCAGCAGCCTGGAAGGTGCTTGAAAGTCACCATGGATGAACATGCATGGATCAGCTTTCAGTCACAACTTAAGACTCATTTCAACTTCTGACAACCATGTCAAAAGATATTTCCATAACTCAAAAACCTATGTGTTCATTTCGACAAAATTTTACACAAATGTGTAATAGGATATAAAGATTAAGTAAAAACACTTTATATCGAAAACATAAAAGGTTCAATGTGGCATCATAATGTTAAAAAATACAGTAATGGCCAGTATTTAACAACAAAAAATCCTGTAAAAGAGGGAGAGACAGTGATTATTCTTCACATAAAGGTTGTCTTTGTTGCAGTTGTACTGGGGGGTATAATTGAGACATTTGAGCTGTCAGGCTATTAGTTATCATTGCTATTCAAGATAGACACAGAGATCTCACTAAATTCAACACTATTTATTCATCATCCCTTGATGTTATAATTGGCAACCAATTACAAGAGCTGAGAGGTTATTTAACTGTAAGCAGATTTTTAAAACTTGGATTTTATAATATACAAGGCATTCAGATAATCACGTGTAAAGCCAAAGGCACATTGTAAGAATTTTCAAGTGTTCGGGTGCGAAAGAGAAAATAAAAGCATGCTAAAAATGTAAACCCATTGTAAAGTAATCTAACTTTTACCTTATAAGACATAAAGCATCATTTTAAAAACTTTCTAAAACCTGAGGGTTTCTAGGGAACTTTAAAGTTTCTACTTAAGGTTTTTTTTTTTTTTAGCCACTGAAGAAAGTAGAAACATGAATTAAAAACCATGCCAGGTTAAACCTTCAGCTTGTATTGTAAATGATTGACTCTACACTTATGTTCTCTTGGAAATGTTGATGCAATGCCAAAGTAAAAACAGGAATACTTTGCATCAGGTCTCAATAAGCAGCACACAGAATGCAGGCACCAGATTTTACTTAATCAATCTTTACCTCTGATGACCAGAAATGTAATGCCCGGGCCATAAAACCCCCCCAAAATTTTGCTTTTAGATAATTTCCTTTGAACAACTAAATCCCACTGAGGTCCACTTTACTAACGTGTCCTCACTTTTCAAGCAGTCAATTCAGTGTCATAATGCCAACCTGAAGAGTTTAAGTCAACACTCACCCAAATTTACCTATTCTATTACCTCACATAAAGCTCCAATCCATTCTGGTGTCTGAGGAGCTTAAACTGTAACCCTTCTTATGGCTTTGTTTGCACAGTGATTTATAGGATTGAAGCTATTTTTATTACTCTAAAATAAATTCCCTCACCTTTTGAGACACAGGCTGACATTGACAGCTCCCTGTGAGTTTAGAGGCTCTAAAAGCGAGTCATTTGCACTTTTTTATATGTAATGTAAGAATTATACCATGTTTTGACTACAAATTAAACACCACTGCAATAAACTGTGAATCACCCATCTTACCTCTTTTTCTCCACACGGTGAAGGTGAGAAGAAAGGGAAGTAGCTGTTGATGTGATGCAGAGGTAGGAGCTTAGGCAGGCAGAGACACACCACTGAGACCGTGATTGATGGAAACACCTCTGAATGACTGGGCAGCTTACTGCCAACAATCTGCCAGTGTTGCAGCCTCATCGACACAAACCCACATCCTCCTCTCATGAATTTACTCTCCTTCACAGTCTTCAGTGCCACAGAGATAGCTGTCATTGTTTGTCTTGATACTCTTAATATTTCAAAGCATTTACAGCTGAGGCAAATCTTTCTCTCACCTACTACTACCCTAAACCTCATAAATAAGGAATCTTGGAGTGATCTCATCTTGCTTTTAACCAGCTGCCAGCATGTCAAGAAGGTGGGCAGAACCATCGGACACCACTTGTCCTCATGTGTTAAAAGCTTACACAAGTGTGGATGATGGCCTGTGCAGAAATGTGACTTGAGAATGAGAAAGAGAAATTATGCCAATCTTTAACTGCTGTAACAACTAACTAATTATTGCATTTCCTCATATGTAGCAAAAATTTCTTCACTTAATGTATTTATCAAACTTCAGCAGCATCATATTGTAAGAAATTTGCGAGGATGCAGGTTTACAATGACAAGGCATTCTTCTTCAAAATAGCCTAATTTACAGCAAAGGTTACACAGAAAACCTATTTATCTGGATTTTACTGTCAAAGCTTAAAAAGTCCGTAATGGATCCCATTAGACAGTGAGAAGGCTTTCTTCTCAGAGGTAACCACAAGTTGTAATTACGATATTCTCCATTTCCTCTTTTTTAAAGCCCCTTTCAGTACTTTTGTGACTGTCCTGCTCAACACATCAAGTTAAGACTAATGGCAAAGCTATAATTTGTAACATTTCTACCTCAATGTGTTGAGAAATAACCATGAAAGGCTTTGCCGTAACATTCAAACCCAGAGAAACATCATCTGTATTGATAACTCTGCATTTAATTCGGGTCACCTGTCAATGGCTTCAAATCGTCTTTAACCCCCTTTGGTCACAGAACAATAATTACTGCATTTCTCAGTCACACAGCACAGTCTCTTCATATATTCTCATAGAGTTGGCCATATTGCAACACAGTCACAAAACCAATGAACTGATCTTACAATACTGATCTAACGGCTACACTTTAATAAGGGTGTAAATCATACACTGAAGTAATGCTTAGTTAATTTATGGCTCATAAAGAGTTTATGTATGAATTAATGCAGGATATATCATAAACACCGAACTGTTACCATGAACTAATGATCTACTGACTGTGGATTTATGTGGTTAGTTCACTCTTAATAAATCATTACTTGAATAATGTTAATTCACTGTTACTGAATACATTAACTAATATGCCACCAAATTAGCTGTTTTTCTGCCTTTGATTAGCTTATTTTGTAGCTGTTGTTAGATGTATCAAAATTAGTAGTCATCTTAAAAAAATCTTACTGGTTGTCAGAAGTAAATCTGTAGGTATCTGTACAGAATGACCCACTGATCACAAGTTTCTATCTCAGTTTATTGGGTATGTGGGGAGGCAGGACACTTTTTGATTGAGGCATTTCTATGGCTTGTCTGGGGCCAACGCCTTAAACTGAAAGTGTTGTTTGTTCTTTATGAGGGATACTGGTCCCGGTTTGTTGATTGAAAAATGACTGATGTTCTTAATCAAATTAATACAAAAAATATAAAACTAGCATTTTCCATGGTGCTATGTTGTCCATGACAGGCTTTAAAATACATTAGAGGGAGGTTCAAGGAAAAACTTGTGTTAGAGCAGAAGTGTGAAGTGACGCAGTGATGGTGAACCTCTTTCCAATGAAAAAGCCAGCTGGTTCTTGGAAGGTTTCTTAGCTGAAACAACAGCCAGAAAGGTGAGCTCAAAAATGAGCTGATTTAGTCTCTGTGTATCAGTCACTTACACAAGAACACGAAAAGAGTGTTTGGTTTCTAAACATTATTAAGGCAAATCTGAATTGTCCACTTGAGATGTGTCATCTCATTTTCAAGGGGGTCCTGAATAAAAGCAGACTGTGAAAATTTAATAACCCATGCATGCTCTTCAGAGCTGCCGTGGCCTGAAGACATTTCACACCTACATCACTCCACATGGTGCCGGCTTAACAGATGGTATTGGACAGTTGGATTAAAATTGTGGTTCAAGGAAAGGATGATGATATATATTCTCAAAGTCTGCTCCTCCATGCAATGCCCTCATCTCTGAAGGTTACGCACTGGCTGCTTCCAGGTTATGGCATCTTAAGTGGTGGCATGGCTGATGGAATGAAATTCAAATGTTTTTTTTCTTCTTCCTGGTCACTCTGCTTTACGGGAGATGTAATTGTTTAAATGTATATTAAGATATTGTATTCAAAGAGATTAATAAGTTAATGAAAAATCTGCCTTGGTCCTGAAAATATACATGATTCACAAGCTGAGCAGGCATGGACCTCTTGCATAAATCCTGCTCTGTTATTATAAGACTTTTGTGCCTGATTTATTTTCCACAGCCAACTCGGTCGTGCCAATACATGGAAAGGGAAGACTATTCAATTAGACTGCATTTCCTGTGCAATGGCCCAGATTAAGTCTGCTAAACTCAACAAGTTAAGAAAAAAATATTAAACAAATGAGGGCAGTTCAGTGTCACCACGGGACACGGACAAATAAAACAATCTTCCAGCCCACTCTCAGGAAATAACATGCAAAAGATTTGCACCAGTCTTTCAAACTTGTGTTGTCAAATTTCCTTTATGTTATTCTGAATGATTTAATATTGTGTTTAAACACTTAAACACTATACTTGTATCAGAATGTGCTGAGTTATAACTGGAATTAGTAATGGAAATTAAAAATTCCAGGATATAGAAAACACTTATTGCCCTTATTTCCTCTGAAACAAAAGCTTAAACCATGAGTGTTCCAAAGTACTTAGTAAGTAATAGCAGCATCTCATTCGAAGTAAGACAAGCTGCAATATTTTAATATATACAGTAAGCTTCAGGTTTGATTAAGCACCATCAACCAACTAAAAGGTAAAACAGCACTAAAGATATGAACTCACAATGCCTGAACTTAAGATCACAGTGTGGACTCGAGGTAGAACATTAAATAAAAGAGAAACATGAACTACAGACTGCAAGTTTGCACATATGGCAGGAAGCAGAAAACTCTCCATGAGAGGTGAGCTCTCACCATCGGGACTCCTCGAGAGTGATTTCTGTAGTGCACAATAGGCTGGGCAAAATGCTGAGCCGCTTACACTTTTTCGTTTACAGCTAGGGCAGATGAGGCTACTGACTTATCTGTCAATAAATCTGTAAATGAATTCACGCTTAGAAATTTGGATACAATTTACAATGGATGTCTACCTCTTATCTCAAACTCTGTGTGTGTGTGTGTGTGTGTGCGTGTGTATTTGTGCAAGAAGAGAACAACACTGAAAATCCATTTATATTGTGATAATATCTTTGTCCAGATGTGTTTCAGCCTTTTGAATGGTATCTTTGTATGAAATATGTCCTTGTTACATAGAAAGATGAAAGTCTATTTTTGTCCTTTTTTCTCCGGGATCCATAGCAACATGACCCAGGGGGTCACAGAGTGGCTCCAGTGTACTGCTGTTAATTTTGTTTTCAAGTCAGAGACAGGCCTTTTCCTGAGTTTGTGAAGTCTGGGAACTGTTGGTTCTCAGCACTTTTATGTAAGATGGGGGCTTTATTTTGACACTTTCTTGGTAATATTTTAAGCCCTTCCTTTCTGCAGTACTTAGACTGGAAAGAGTTGTCCATATTCACCTTGATCTTCTCAGTGGATTTTAACAAAAGGGAATCCCTCACCACAAGTATGTTAAATCCTGTGGACTAACGTCACAGTGTAACAGCTTTCAGACTTGGCTCCAGGGATCTTGTCCTATTTAACAGCAAAAGCATCAGTAATGCCCTCTAAGTTGTTGGAAAGGTGTTAGATGCAACGGGAATTCAAGAAACATAGAAAGGGATGGCCAAGCTTGGACGAGTTTGTATGTAATCATGAAAAACTTTTAAGCAAAAATAACCAGTTGAAGGAAATAATAATAAAAGATAAGGAAAGCCCATTTCCACCACTGTGATGGAAGTAAAATATCAAGCAAAACAATACTTCCTCTGCTTCAGATTTTTGTATTTGTAAAGTATGATTTTGTATCTCAGAATTGTGACATAATGAGAATTTAAGCTTTATGTATGGGTGTGTGCAAACCGACTGGGACTCTACAGATGTGCATGCAGTCCTCTACTACCTTTTGATTTAGTTGTAGCAAAGCTTATATGCATGTTATGTTACTGTTCTACAGCAGTGCTTTGGAACAGTAACATTCCCTGCCTCAGTTGGCATTTTACCACACATTTGCATTTTTAAAATGGGAGTATAAAGAAAAAATATGTATATTTGGTGAAAGTACCTGCAAAGTTGCAGGTACTGAGAATATATCACCAAACTGAGCAATCTTCTTTGTGCTGCTCATTTTGATATTCGGTTTAGATAAGATTGATCTATATTCATTCCCCAAGAGAAAGCCCTCTCTTGTTCTGGACTAATTATAAACTATCTGAAATAATGAAGTGTGCAAAAGTAGCCAAGAGCAACCCAAGATTAAGATTTAATTGACTGGAAATTATCATATCATGTCCACTTTAAGGGGGTGTCAAAGATCACAGGTGATGTGTGAGGTTTTCACTCCAAAGAGGTTGTGAAAATTAGATTTCCACATGTATGAAACCATGGCATATTTACTGGATATTTAAAAGTCTTTGTGAGGATGAACTGTATCAAACACTGCTCTTACTTATAGAGCTGTGTGTGTGTTTTTTTAGCATAACAGGAAATGAAAGAGCGCATCTATAACTGTTCAAACAGCTGAATGATGTTTTTTTTTATTAAAATAGCCTCATGGAGACATTCACTCTCCACAATGAGACCGAGACGTCAGTGCAAGGTCCCGAATCAAACATAATGCAGCACAAAGGTGCTCTTCATGCACAAACTGCAGTGAATTGGAATGCATTTAAAAAGTTATGCATTTATCAAAGTATTTTTACCCATCCAGCAGTCTAAGATGTCAGCAATATGTATTTATTAAAAGCAAAAGTCTGTTAGAGGCTTTCAGAAACGTCACACCTGACATCTCATCCCTACCCAGAGGCATGCAAGGAGAATATGACCTTTAGTTTATTTATGGAAAGAAAAGTTTGACTGATTGTTCTTGATACAAGTGCCAATAAAGTTTTGGTGATGTCTTTTGTTGTGTGCACATATGTGTGTGCAACTGTACAACAGGGGGTTATCATCATGCTTCTGTCTATACACAGAGGTGTGGATAATGGCAATTGCAGTGTCCTCTCTGCAAAGGGGTGAGATGGGATATATTGCTTTTTAATGGATGTTTTTAGAGCTGTTACTGTTTTTTTTACTTCTCTTTTTTGTATTTGCACTTTGTAAAGCGCTTTGTGTTAAGAAAAGTGCAATGCAAATAAAGTTTGACTGATTGAGCCTTGTCTTCTTAGACTGGTATGTTTTTCTGGATGGAAAATGCTCTCACTCTATGTGGTGCAGAGGGACACAACAGACCCCTGCTGGCTCGTGAGGCTGATGAAATTAATGTTAATGCAATGTTGCGGCCGAGCCAACAGGAAAACCATGAATTGCCGTTTGGAAACTCAGAATTCTGGCTTTGTATCTTAAAATCCTGAGACACAGGAAGTTTCCAATTCTGAGACACTATCAGTATTAGGAGGATACAGTACTGATTAGTAGTTTTGGGATGCTGGGTTGTCAAGTCATTTGAATGGGGGTCCCAATGAGGCAGAAGTTCCTTGTTGTACCTGTGAAAAAAAAAATCTAAAAGTTGCAGAAATAGGCTTCCATAAGAAGATGATAGAACTATATCATATACTTATATCATCCGTAGCTCAGATAGTTTGTGTAGTTTTCTCCAACGCGCTTCCTACTTCTGGCCTGCTCAAGGGCTTCTTTCCTATGCAGAAACTATTGTCTTTTTTATTGCAACAGTAAAGAGGAGTCCACTCAACTGAAGCAAACGGTGGTCTAGATTATCCAACAGATCAAAGGATAAGAGTGAACTATTTTGGGATATTTTTCTGAATACTGCCACAGCTGATCAGTGGTGTAAGCCAAATGGATGTCTAAAAACAATATTTATATTGTTAATGAACAACCTCCTCCATTCCTAAGCTTTCCCTCAATTTTAGAGGTGCTAAGTCAGTGTTTAACAACACCACTGAAGCAGTGCAGATAGACTCTGTGGAACCTCCAAGGCTTGATGATGAATCATGAATACAATGTTATCAACTACTTTTTTTTATCATCTACCCCCCCCAAAAAAACGCCATCTCACACAGGGATTCCTGACTGCAATTGGTATTAAACAGCTGCCGTTGGCATTTCAGTCATTAGCATTGATTAATATCCTGCAATTGAATAAAAAATTTCCATGATTTTGTTTACTCCTAGGACAGAGGAATAGCCTGCAGCAACTGTGGTGCAACAGGACCCATCGCGGACGCATAAATATTGAAGAGATCTCTGAGCAATGTAATGAGACGTCTCCTATACAACGCGAGCAAATAGTATAGCAAGTCCTTAGCGAAAGCTTTACTTTCACAAATGAACATTTCTTGTATTATTACACATCCCTGCATATCCACTACTTACCTGTTAAAAAAAAATAAGAAAAGAAAAAACAGCAAGAAGAGTAAGCAACAGACCAGCAAAGAGCTGTCATGAATGGTTCTTTTTAACAAAGCCAAAGATTTGTAAAGCTGGCACACAGTGATTTCCTGCCTGCTGCCATCCACCTGTCAGCCATTTTGACACCTAAACTGCTAATATCCCTCAATCTATCTCCTTCAGTGACTTTTAGACTGTCTGCTCGTGATCAGATGTGCAAACAGTCCTTTTTTCTCTCTCTCTGACACCTTTCCATTGACTCACTGACACATGCTGCTTGCTGAGAGACAGATCTTTACATGAGAGACATGAGGTATCCTGTGAATGAATATGGATGGAGCTGTCCATCTGTCCATCTGCCATTAGGCTTCACTGGCACTGAATACTAAGAGAGCTCAGCAAGTGACTGAGAAGAATCTGAAATTGAGCTTGATGTGAATCGGTCTCTTATATTTTCCAAGACAAACCAAGAGGGAATGCAGCCAGCCTTGAGGAATTGTTTCTGTTGCATTCATTCTATTAGTGTGGCATTTGAATGATTGGCTCTAATTAAAACTTGGATCTTTGATGTGAACAAGTAAGTAGGATAAGGCTCCCGTTTCTCATTGTTTCAAATAATATGGCTTAAAAGCACCTCGGGCATCTTCAGAGCTGATCCAGAATTTATGCTTCTCGTTGTTTATCAGCTTGTTCGTTTGTAACATATTTGCTTACAGCAGGACTTCCTGTTTCCTAATAGTATTTTTCCTGTGGCTGAAATGATACAGGGGTTACTGGTCTTTGACTTCAATGTCTAACATGAATTAGTTGATCTTCAGCATACAGAAATGATGGTTTAGTAACAGATACAGAAGAACATTCTTGACAGACCCAGTATTTATTTTTCTTAAAGCTCTTTTCTGGTTTCTGCAAACTCCTCAGGGAAATATCCAGTTTTATGTATGTCGCTGCGGTTTGAAAAACAGATGTATAACGTGATCTTTTGTCATGTTGGTGCTAATGTAATTAGCCCAAAAAAAATAGTCACAAATTGTACATCTTTGAATTATTCTAAAAAATTTTAATTATTTGTGTGATTAAACATTATTCATAGTCTTATCTTACCACTTTATCATCATAATGTTCCTTTTGTGTTGCCACCAGCACTGCAGATCCTATGATGTGGCAGCTCAAAACCGTTTCCTGTTCAGGGTAAAAGTGTGAAATCTCTGAGCCACAATTTGTTCTTGTAAAACTACAAATTCTACAGCTTGTGTTGATTCAGCTCTGACACAAGCTTTTCTTCCTGCCTACTCTCTTCGTATTTATATTTAATGGCAGCCGGATATATCCTGTCCCCCTGGGTGACTTCGAAACACTTCGTGTTGTACATGGTACTCTGTTAAATCAGATTATATCACCAAAGATCCTCATAAATACATTTATGATATTCGGCAAAACGTTTGCTTTGATGCCTATAATATAGAATTTAGATGTAAATGAATCCTTTGAGGGGTTTAAATTATCATTTGAAAATGTCTTAAAACAAAATCAAAGTTCTACAGACTGTATGAGGAGCTGCATAAATTAAAAACATTTCACTAAATAATAGGAGGTGCAAAACAGAGTAAAGTCAGATTTAAAAAAAGATATATCTGGCTTTGGTATGATTTTTGGCCATGAAATTCTTTCTCTTTTAAAGGTATCAACATAAACATCAAGAGTTTGTGGTGATAAATTTATACCTTGGGATTTGTTTCTACATTTGCACACTCAACCTCACATTTCACATTCACTCTGAAGAGGTGGGCTGATGAAACTACCAAGTGCTGCTCGTTCATTGCCATTTTAGAAATCTAAGCAGTGTGAGCATGTCTAGCAAAAACAGTGCAGAGCAGAGGGCCTTGGGACTGAGACAGGCGAGGACAAGCAGCACCTCTTAGGAAATAATTATCTCTCTCATCCCCCCTGCATCCTCCTGTGGGAGGTCTGGCCATGATGGCTGCCAGTTTGCTGCACGGCTGCGTCTGAACCAAAGGCTTTGTTTTTCCCTCTGTGAGCATAGTTGTTGACAAAGCTTCTGACTATTTACAGCAACATTTTCCCATAATTACATGGGAAATATGAGTCAGTTTGCCACTGGTAACATAGGATAGTCTCTTGTGGTGGCGCCTGCACTATGAAAGTGTCTGATCTCATCGAAGAGAGTCAGATAAAGCTTTTGAAGTTATGAAACCTACCTTTGTCATTAAAATCCGGCCCACTGCACACCTTCAGAATGCAGAGTACAAACCCAGAAGGCAAGGAGATTCTAAATCTGTTTTTTTCATAATTGGTATGAAATCCAGTCTTTCAGGAGCTGTAATAATACAAGGTAGAAAAATAGATCCCAGCTTTTCTACCATTTTTCTAAATGTAATTCTTGCATGTTTAAGTAAATAAATCTAATATATTTCTTCAAGGGACTATTCAACGGAGACAGGGAATGCCATGGAGGGTCAAAAGATATTTTGAGGCCATGCTAAGCGCAGGTAATATAATTAGTTTGGATGTTGTAAAGGTAATTCAGTTGTCAGTTACGCTTGTGGTCTGTAGGCTATGACGCAAATTTTGTAATCCTCACCAGTCCTCAAGTCTGCAGCCGACAGCAAGCAGCGCAAAATATTGTAACTGGGCGACATTGACATTTTCTATCAGAAAACACATACCAGACAAAGAGGGTGATGAGCAGAAGAACAACACGGACACTCGTTTTGAGTCAAAAGTCTCAAAATCGATTTTCTGTACTTTAAAATACATTTCTGAAAACTGAGCCAAACACCGAACTGATTTTAGAAAAAGTCCAATTTCCCAACTTTTTATGCCATAACCTCTTCCCACGACACCATTCAGTCTTATAAATAGTCAGTCATTACAGATAAAACATCAAGCTGCTTACACGTATGAAAACTTAAGGTCAAACCTTTCGCCACATTTAGGCATTCACATATACCATTCAGAGCAGATAATTATCTGCATGAGATGCCTTCTCCCAACAGAAAATACTCCGAAGTAGTACATGGGTGGAATACACAGGATGAAGAACATGATGCAAATGTAAACAGAGGAATTCACTGTGTGTTGTTTACAGAAATCCAGGAATGGTGGATGAGACACTTTGATTACAGTTTTTTTTTTTTTTAGATCGATACCAATATGACGTGTTTGAACATGTGCACAATATCATAGACAGAGACAAAGAGGAAAGCAACATATAGGTTAGGAGAAAAGAGTATGAAGCTGTAACTGTTAGCAGTATGCACACTCCAGAGGATTAGAGTAAATTCCTCAGATTCCATTTGTGTAACTTGAATATGCACACATAATCTCACTGCCATTTTTTAGAGTTTACTCAGGAGCTGGTTGGGTAAATAGTAACAAATGTTCCAGACATTTGCGTTTTCACATGCAGCCCCTCTGGTATTTGTCGAGAAGATTTCAGGGTTAGGGACTATAAGTGAAAAAAGCTTTTGTTTCAATTCTGGTGTTAGAGGAAAGGCTCATTTTTCATTTTCTTCAGGTCAGACGAAAGATCAGCCTTTAAAGTGGCACCAAAAGGCACAAGAAACAAGAAGAGAAATCTAACAGCTCAACATAATAAAACGCTTATAACAGAGTAGAACATACACAGTATAACTAAGAGCAGGCAGGTAAATTGTTGTTACGCAATGTTAACAGGTCTATATCGGGTATTATGAGTGTCTAAGGGTTGAGGAATAAAAACCATGAGATTTTAAACCAATGAAAAATATAACTGTCTTCCATTTATTAGCTGCCACCTTCTACATGTAACACATACATGAAAGTGCCCATTTTATACTTATTGACTCTTTAATTCTTGTTAATAGTAATTCTACTATTACAAATAGGATTACATGCTTCAGTTCCTACAAACTATATTATTGTTCTCATAGTCTACCTTGCTGCACCTCTTGTTACCAGATGCTTTTTCTTTAGGTGTATTTAAGTCTGCTGAAAAAGAGGAGTCAGGTACTTTTTTTTTAAGAATTTAAAGATCAGAGAATGAAAACATATTGCATTTTGTCACAGAGGTTGTTCCTGTGTGTTAGGCTCAATTGTGTTGGTTAACTAAGGAGCAACCAATACAGCAAAAGGGGAAAAAAACAAAAAAAAGTGAAACAAGAATCCATTTTGAGGATTTAAAGCAAACTCATTTGCTAAGTTATTTTCAGACTTTAACAGAGGAACGGAGAAAACCCAGGGAAAGGTGACTAGGTCTATGCACTGGTGCTTCATCTTTAGTGTGACAGGACTCCTGGCTTTTACTGGCGCCTGTAAGCGAGATGATGACTTCATTCTTGTAGGTTTCTAGACACTGCTTAGCCTAAGATGCTGGCTAAGGCGTGATAACAAAGAAAAAATAGCCTTTGATTAAAGAGGAGAACAAAAGGGCTTGAAAACAACAAATATTTTAGTGAAAGTAGATTCCAGATCTTCTCTTCCATTATCTGCTTTTCTTTATGATTTTACATCAGATTACAAAAATACCTCAAAGAGGTAAAACCTTCACAGAAGGAGCACAAGGAGGGAAAATGTCAGTGAAAAGCCAATGGTAGCAACATGAATAATGTAGCCAACTTAGTTTGCCTGAATGTAGTTTATGGTGGCTTTCATAAAGGGCCTGAGGAATTCAAGGATCTTTACCTTGGCTGCCCGTTGTTTCTATGGGAACACACACAACCACAAGAAATCCTTGGAGACCTGACTGATACTGTCAAGAACCGCTCTACTGCAACCTCGCAAAAAGCATTTAATCCCTACTTTAACTCATGCCAGCTAGGTTTAATGAAATTAAAAGAAAGGTCATGAACTGTATGGAGTTTTGATTAGATCGACGTTAGCACTTGTGTGAAATGTCATCTCTTTGTATATCATCGAGTGCATGAAGTGGTATTTTTTCTCATTGACAATTCAATTAATAACTAAATTAAATAGAAATCAGCAAGTGTAGCACAGAGGAAGGTGATGCAGAAATCTTGAGTTCGCCATCAGTGGGTTGCTATCGTTTTTGTACCTTGGCAACAACTTAGTGAATGATGTCACACGCAGCATCGGCAGGTGACACAGGTGAACTCTCTCAGTAGACAACATGGACAGAAACTCACAGCCAACAGTTCAGCATCTGTCAGGCCTCAAGCTAAAGGCCAAGGCAGAGTGGTTAAGACCAATTGACATCCTATAATGATCGTCTACTACTGGCTTTCAGATCACATGGTAGCTAAGAATGGTGGTTTCTCAAGAGTTAGCTGCAATAGCACCAGTTATACCATAAGTGGAGAGCTTGATATCTGAACTGATTCTGCTGGTAGTGGTTTGATGATCTGATTGCTTAAAGTTTGCATGAGACATCCATATATTTCAAGTCACATGCAAACTAGTTTTTAACGTGCTTGTCGTTTTGCTGAAACTTTCCGACATCGACCTCTCATGTAGCATCGAGATAAGGGGAATAACATTTAAATGAACTTGAGTCTGTCTTTTTTGTTATTTAGTCTGTTCATCATTTGTAGCAATACGTTTAATTTAAAATGTATTTACCTTTCCTCGTATACATGTATATACTCTGTGTGCTTTGATAGACAGCATGGCAAGGTAATGTGTAAGTGATCCTGCTGGAGTCACATTCTGGCTTCATTAGCCGTGATGTGTACTGTACGGCCGTGGCCATAACTCATCTTCTTCAGAGGCAGCAGTGCTCAACCACACAACGCTGCCACCAGACTCATTAGAAAGGCACCACCCAACAAGAAATGGCAGGTAAGCTAGTTAGAGGTATGACACAAGAGAGCTCATCTTGCAGTGGAAACAGGAAGGATTAAGGGCCAAATTATCCAGATGTCCTTGACAGTACAAGGGAATAGCGGCAGATACATCAGTGTGTTGTTCAAGTGGAAAATCTTTAAGCACAAGCATGCCAATATGTGTTCAGCATGAAAATGCTTCTCTCGTCTGGAGAGGGAAAAATTCAGAAATTCAGCTCAAAACAGCCTTGAGTGCGTAAAAATAGATATACTTTGATCATCCTTAAGACACATATTTTGCCAGTGACTACTCAAGTTGTGCGTCTGACTGCTGAGTGGGAAGTAGTTGGGTTCAAACAGCTGCACAAACATGCTCTTTCATCTCTCCAACTGCATCATCAGACTTGTGTTTCACTACCTTAAAATGCACCTAGACCAAAAAAAAAAAAAGAAATCAAAGGTTCCAACATGCATGAAGATCGTAGATCAAACAGAGCTGTGAGAGCAGGATTTTGTGCTGGATCTTTATTAAAGAAAGTGAAAAATGGAAGTGACAGGTGTTGAACATCAGTCATTAGTTTAGAGTTGAGGCAGAGCGATGGGCAGGGCAGGTCTTCTCAGGTGAACCGAACACTTGTGTGGCTGTAGGTTTTAAGCGCAGTCCTTCCCTTTAAAGCTTTGATCGCCTGCGGGTGTCAGAGTGAAGTAGCTAATGTGCTGAAACTTCAGCACCTCATTGCCCCAGCTGGTCCATCCTGGTTGAAGACTTCGGGCAAACAGCTCCAAACACCCGGCTTCAGCTCTAACATACGGCCTCAGTACCTCTGTGAAAAGGAAGAGGAACGATCATGACTGGGTCAACATATTCAAGGTCTGTGGTATGTGCACCCCCCCAAAAAACTGCAATCTACACAGGGCAGCAACAAAACTACAGTTTGAGGGCTGGTTGTGTTGAACTATAAAGTACTGAAAGAATTTCAAAGACTTGTATAAATGAATAAGATGGTGACAGAGAACAACTCTGAGCTCAAAGAAGATCTCTGGTGAGAGCGCAGGGTGCATTTGGAAGTCATGTGACTGTCGGAAATAATCACCCAAACCCGCTCCAATTTTACTTAGTCACATTTATCTTTAGTTTTTTTTTAATATATAAAGCAAGTTTTCTATTTTACGAGCAGATTTTTTTTCATTATTTTGAGAATTGCTGAAATACTGTTGTAAAATAACTTAACTAAGAGTTTCCCACTCTTTGAAATATTGCCATTAACAAGGAAATATTTGGTAAAAAAAAATTAAAGATTGAAATCAAGTAACCCTCTCTATTCCCTTCATTTTCAAATTCAAAGCTTATGTTGCTTTTTCAGTTTCTGAATGTGGGATTCCTCTGAGCTACTTTTTTCATATTTCATTGCCCACCAACCATATTCTGCCCATTTGTTGTGTGCAGTTAATCATCTTGCTTTGGAAACAAACAAACACAAATTTATGTGCAATTATTGCATGATGACAAATTGAAAATGCTTCACTCGTGGCTATTCATCTATAAATCTCCCTCCTACTCACTTCTCAAAAGCACAACAATACTCTGTAGAGTAATTAATAGCCGTAACTTTAACATATATTTCTTTTTAACATCAAAGTTCAACAATCCGCCACGCCCACAGCAGCAAGATCACACTCTTGTGTGTGACACGTGCACACGTGCACTAATCCTAGTCCAAACCCCAAATGCTCTTATACACAAAGACAAGAATCTGGATGTCTGGAGTCTAATGTTGTTCTAAAAGCACGTTACCAGTTGAAGCAAGTTGATGAAATGTAATTGGATGTTTAGACCGAAGTTATGATGAGCTTTATTTTCTATCATCTTCCCCTTTATTATTTGTTTTTCCTAATTTGTGTTTCTGCTGTATTCATGTAAAACGGCGTCATTCTGTGTGAGTTTTCACACACGGAAAGTTGCACTGTTAGATTACTGCACTGCACCCTCGTCTTGGGTGAGCTCTTTGCTTGTCACCGTGTAATAGGCAGAGGACAGCACCGGCAGCTGCGTAGCTCCTTCACACCACAGCACAGATTTCTTTTTTATTCTGTGAGGAGACTGGCAGTGACCTTGGCTCTATAAGTGCTAATATACCAGGAGAAGCACACCTGACAGATACGTTTCACTTCCCCTGCCCCTGTGCTACTCTGACACTCGGCTCAGCCAACACTCGGGGAGTTAATGAGCTCAAAAGTCTCAAAACTGATCTAACCAGCACAATGTGCTGTCTTGCCCACTATTTTTTCTTCTTGTGTACGTCATAGAGGCAGAGCCACAGTGTGGAAAGGCCAAACATGCAGCTCTGGAGCTAATTCATCCTCAAGTGGTGACTCAGCTCTCGAGTCGAAAGGAGAATAAAGGTCTAATTGTCTTTTTAACTTTGAAATGGGACAATGTGTCAAACTTGTCAAGAAAACCCAAAGGGAAAGGGAGGTGTCACTTAACTACTCTCTCAGCAAGTAACACACGAGACATAGATACTCCATTTGCTCAAATTATGGATATCTATCATATGCTTATCGTTATACTCTTCTCATCTAAATTGTTTACCTCAATTTAATTTGGGGGTGTTTACCTTTAAAACCATCCAATACGTTGTTTTTCCATCGAGGCGTGGACTTTACAAGACCTCTAAAGACTTCCCGTGTTATCAGGCACCAAGACATTAACAGCTGATCCTTCAAAGCAGCAAATGTGACCGGATCATCTCGCTGATGTTTTCCCAGCAGAACGTAGCCCAAAGCATCACACTCTACACCTTTAAGAAGTGGTTTTACTTCTACTTATAGTGCCACCTCCTGCCATGTCTTCCCCGGATAAATAATGCACATTTACCAGGCTGTTTACACGATTTAAAAGAAAACATCTTCTTTCGTTGTTTTACACTTTATTTCCGACACTAAAGTCCTCGCTGCTGACACAGTTCGGAAACCCGCCTGTCAAAGCAATTTCTGCTACAGTAGTTATTCTTGGATACCGGACCACAAAAGTCAACCCTCCTCACTATTCCGTGACCCTTCTGATGGTTCACTGGTTGTCCTTCTTTTGCAGCACTTTTGATAAGTACTAACCACCTCGTACTGCCATTACAAGACCTGCTGTTTTGTGGAGATGCTCCGATTCTGTCATCGCTCAGTCGCAATTTAGCCCTCGTCTCTCAGATCCTTACGCATGTCAATGTCCTGTTGACACCTTACTCCTCGATTGCTGTTTAATAAATTCCCTCGTTTAACAGAAGCCACTGTAATGAGAAAATGAATGTTATCTACTGAACACCTCAGCGTCTGGAATGTATTGGCTGATTTACCTCTAAACGGAACATAATATCACTTAAGATAACAGGGGCTTAGCCTGTTGCTCCGGTGCCACACTGCTGAATAAGCCTCTAATACCCAGTCACATTAAAAACTGGCTTTCTTTTTAATAGCTGAATCTGAATACTTCTAAAATGGTTTTATAGTCAAACCTCATGGTAAGCTTGCTTTGAATACCTTCTGATGTTGCACTTCTGCACCAAGGGGCTTCTTCTTTAAATAACATTTTTACAATATCAAATGATAAAATAACTAAGTAGTGGAATGTATAAGATGCCACAGACCTATGGTGAAGAATTTTCCTGTTTTGATTCTCTCCCATCACATTCATCAGTAAATTTGCTCTCATCAACTGGCCACCAATCGTTCTGGTGACTATAGATGGATGCTTGTTCTGTTTATAGCAGCTACCTGCCATCAGAAGGTAGTTTTTTGTTTAAGCTACATCCAATAAGCAAGGCTTTGTGGAATATGATGCACATGTTGCCTGAAATCAATAGCTGTCAATTCACAACTCTTCTCTGAAATCTGTACAGTGAAATGATCGAAAATGACACATGATTTATCAACAGGCTTAAGCAAACCCTAACTAAAGTGTAGAGGTATCAGTAGATCCTGTTTTCAGCAATCGATAATCAGCATCAAAAACCCTGATCCGGAGGATTCCCACTGCACACCACCTGCTGAGCACTGACAGAGTCAGTGACTAGCTGGTGAACTCAGAGGAGGGTTTAAGAGCAGAGGAGACATTTACTTACCTAAAAACAGAGCAAAAAAAGGAGTAAATGCTCAACGATAACACAACCTTAGGTAAAAAAACTAATGGTCTGTAACTCCTAGGCTTTTAGGCGATGACAGAGTTACTACTTGGAGTCTACAGGGCAGCTGGTATCCCTCTCATATGAAGAAGTGTGCCTCTTCCTACATTAAATGCCTATCATCATCCTAAAGATGGAAGAGACTTACACAAGTTTAAAAAAAACCAGAGGGGGTTTATTAATAAAAAACACATGTTGTTTTTTAGAGAAGCGCAAACACTTTTTTTCTGTTGCTTGACCATCTGGCAAAGATTGTATCCATAATGGAGTAACACGGTCTCTTATCTCTCCATAGCAACCAAGAATGTCAGCGAGAGGGGCCCCATCTGAGAGGGAGCACAAGTGTGTCAGAGTGTCTCAACACTGGAAGCTCGAAAGTTGTGGCTTCGTGCCACCGAGGCTGCCCACTGGCTCGAGCCGACCCGACACATTGGATCCTGAAAGGTGCAGCAGAATTACCGGGGCGATCGCTATGAGGGGAAGAAAGCTCTGGCTGCAGAGTGCATGAGGTCACGACGGACACGTGACAGAGCTAGAAGGTGGACAGTCGGTTGCAGGAGAGACAAGAAAGCCGATCCTTAAAGCCTCTACTGTAGGTGTTAAATCGTCATCTCAACTAGTTAAATCAATCAACTCTCCTGCTTTTGTTTGGCATCTCAGCCGGAGCAGAATCAAACGCTTTGAATATTTTACTTTGGGCATCAGTTTACAGTTACCACGCTGACAGATCTGAGACACACCCACCACAGCTTCTTGCAGAATAACAAAAGCAGGGAGACTAACTCGATTTGTACCAGGGTTCGGATGCTGCTCATTCGGGTGTAACATTTTTCAACGTATAAATATCAAGTTAATGAAAAAGTTTCACAATTGAAGATATTTTTCCATCATTTTGTCTTTGGTTTTCCCTGCTGCCGAGTCTCTGCTCTCTGTCGTGTAGCCCAGAACACTGAAATAACAGCAATATTTTGTACATTAAAAGCACCACTATAAAAGAAAAGCCTCCACATCAGCCAGTAGAGTCACTGGAATAAACAGTGCAGTACTGAATTAACCTGCTGGGAGGTTTTTATCATGAACAAAGAATCCCACATGGAGACCGAACACAATCTGTTTCCTAATCTACTTAATCTCTATGGTATCACAGCTCCATAGAGGCTTCATTATGATTCAAATCAATGTATTTTAACAATATCCAGCTACTTCTATGAGGCTGGGGATTTTCTGTACTGCAGAAAAAGCACCGGCGAACACCGGCCGTGTTTAGCTCTCCATACCGCACAATAAATCGTGTTCCCCTGAGAGGGAGCCAAATGACGTCAAGCCTCCCTTATTCATAGTCACTGCATATTCATTGTCAAGGTCTTACATTGATTCTAAGTTGCAGAGTGCATACTGGAGTCAGGGGGAGCAAGCTGGACAAATCTGACATTTGAGCAGCAAAAGTTTACACTTTGATAGGTCAAAGAAGTTCAATGAATTCAAAATACAAACACAGGTACATTTACTTTGAGTTTGCATGGATGAGGTACACTTTCCTCCATGCAAACTAAAAGAACTGACTCACGCTTTGAGCCATTACTGTGGGAGCAAGCAGTCACAGTATTTAGCTCTTATCACTGCTGCGTAACAAGATAACAATCAATGACGTCGCAGTATTGCCCTCTGGTGGTACAACGAAAAACTGCTTACCTGACAGCGAGGGCTTCTGGGAGTGCAGGGCAGAAGGGACGCTGACAATCAGGCGCTTATCCTCCACAGGAACCTCTGCCATCTCTGAAGGGCTGAAGCAAGATTAAGTATGAATGTGACCTGGGTATATTCCATTCAACATTCATACTCCATAAACAGCGCAAAACATGGCACATAGAGAAGTCAATTATCTCCCACCCTGCGGAGGTATTGGCAGAAGAACGATATCGACCCAGCACCAGCGTTTCATACGGCCTCTTGTGCTGTGAATCTAGTGGAAACACAAACTGCCCAGACGTGGTGACCTGAAGGGAAAGAAGGAACTTTTGTAACAGTTAGAATGACCCCCACTGGGTGAGAGTTCTATGCTTGAGCAGCTTTATCAGTTAGATGTCCTGTACCTTGACCCAAAACCATTCAGCCACAACTTGTACGCCCCAGTGTGGATAGAGCTCATCGCGGACAAAGCGGAGGTGGCTGGGCCGGTTCGTCACCCAGGTAACCACTAAACAGTTTGGAGACGCCAGCAGGGGAACGGGGAGCCGTTTCAGCTGAGACGAAGGCAAAGAACTGTATCTTGATTGAGAAAATGGATATGACCAATGTTAAAACGATCTCCCCGTAAAGCTCCAATTTCCCCCATAAATTGTGACGCTGCGTAACGCGTAAATAAAAACAGAATGCAATGATTTGCAAAGCTCATGAATCAATATTTCATTAACAATAGAACAATATACATGTCAAATTCAACAATTTCCCAAACATCATGACCAGGTTAAAGCTTTCACTAACTAACATTTTGACATCTGTTTGATGGACTGAACAAAATTCTTTACGTTTTGGATGTTTGTGTGACTTGCATTGAGTGAATGCCGTGCAACTTTGCAGCGGCATTCGTGTCCCTTCAGCATGAATTCTTATTCCTCTAAAGATTAAAACATTTTATCGAACACCTTCTGGCCTTCATCATAACTTGTGTTTAGTGCTGACTGACCTGTTAACATCATCGACTGCATATAAAAGATGGACATGGCCAATGTGATGTCAACCACTGGTTTTTGGAGTTCTGGTTCAATGCGGAGTTCAGCATTTTTAGGTGGATCTGAGCAACAGGACAGCCCTGCTCTCAAGCATTCTGATTCACTCTAAATGAGACCCTAACAGATTTTGTCTTTGTGACTTTGTGTTACCGATTAATAAACCTGCCCCCTGCTGGACATTAGAAGCAATACAGGCTGAACTCACATCCACATGTGAACATGTTTATGTTTATGCATTATCCAAAGCGACTTACACTGGTAGGCGGGTAGGGTAAGGGGGTCTTGCCTCAGGAACCCTACTGGAGGTAGTACCTTTCATGCAGGGGATCTGAACCAAGGTCACCCACGTGAAAGGTGGCAATCTTACCTCTACACTACAGGTTATAAAACTTAGGAGGCATACAATCTTTCTTTTTAAACATGACTTTTCCTTTTGGGAAACACCATCTTTGAACTCTTTAGGCCTCAAAATTCTTCAAATTTGGATATCCCTTTGGATAACTCTAACCCACATCTTCATAATAAAGGGGTTGGCCTCCAGTTAGATTCTGAATTTGATCTCGATGCTTCTTTACCCGTTTCATGTCCTATTGTGACATGGTATTTTGCCCTCTGGAGCTCAGTAAAGCCTTATCCTTATACTGTTTAATCTTCTGTCCTTTACATCTAGTAAAATTTGCGAATGCCAAGTTACCTGCGACTTCTTTTCACGGACTTGTTTTCCCACGGTGGATCCATAACAATGAGGTCAAATCTCCTTCCATCTGGGTGAGAAACAGGAAACTTATTCAGCACAGGTCGCCAATACTTTTGGTTTAGATTTACGTTTCCAAGCTTTCTACTCACGTTGGACTAGTGGTTGTATTCTTGTGAAGTCAGAGAGCAAGAAAGCTGTGTGAGGTGGAATGACATACTCCTCTCCGGTAAGAGTAACCACCGCACCCCAGTCGTTCTTGTTCTCCGTCACCCGAGAGAACAGGTCGACATGTGAAGTACAGCCATCTTCTGTCACAAGGAGTTGAACACACTCAGCCTGCTCCTCGTCGTCCACTAGAGGAAGCTCTTTAGCCATCTCACAAAGAGCTGCGAGTCTACACTCCTGCCAAGGAAGAGGCTCCTTCTCGGTTTTTGTCTGTCCGTTCAGGTATCCAAGTGACTGGGCAGAATCCACCAGGGACTTAGTTCCCTCCAGAACAACAGATCTGATCTAGAACATACACATAAGTACAGAAATGACCATATTTGGATGATGCACTTAACTGAAAGTAGGAGAGGATTCGGAATGTATTCTCTTCTACTTTGCAATTCTTTTATTCACCTATTCTGGACAACATGCAGCCAGGTGAAGTAAACGCATCTCAGAAGAGTTGACAGTTATATTCTCATTCACTCATTTCACAATTTCTACTTAATGAAACAAAGTAAGTACAGAATAATACTTTGTTTTTCTCCCATCATCAATAAAGACAAACAGAAACAGAAAAGGAACCCACATAAAATTCCCAGCAACTCACTTAATAAATACACAGATACACATATATGTATGGATGATATTTATGTATATATATTCCAGTGGATGGTGGATTTAACCTTCAGGCATCACAAATCAGTTTCCCAAAAGGGAGTTAATGCAGCCAAGGCTTAAAGTTAAAGGATGAGATTCAACTTACCTTCTCATGGAGGGCCTGCGAATCAATTTCCCCCTGATTGAGTTCATTTTGTTTTCTTTTCCTTTTCTGAAAGAAAAATTAACATTCAATACAGTTAAACAGAAAGAAAAATGGAGCTTGATGAATAAACTCAGAGGATACAACAAAAATGATTATTGCATCGCGAACATGAAATTCCTCCTGCGTCTTGCTTTATATGCTCCCAGCATCAGGCAGACACGCTGAAGTGATTCATGAATGAGTCTTACAATCATCAGAGGTAAATGCTCGACTTAAAAACTCCTAATTATGATATTTTATCAACAGTGACTGATTACTGAAGTTAACGCTTTTGTTTGTGTTTTAAAGTGTGAAACTGAAAAGCCTCAAAGTTCAGACTGACCGCTAAATAAAGCAACGAGTTTGCATGCTGAAGCTGCTGTTAATCATACAACCCAAATTTAAAAAAAGGCTGGGATGATGTGAAAGTTGTAGGTAAAACCAATATCAAGACAAACATGCAGCGTGACAATACCGGCATTGACTTTTTTTCTCAGCAACTTTCCTTTACCTTATGTACCATCATATGCCCAAGGTAAACTTTAACCGTTCCACTCAGGTTGCATTTCTTAAAAGGTGTTTGCATGTATATCTGCCCCCTCGGGACAGGCCTGGCCCATCGTCTCTATAGCAACACCTCTATATCTTCCAAAGCCATCCTACGAGCAAAAACAGTACCGCTACCTCCTTCATGCATTCCACACGATATACATTTGAGCCATTACCAGAGTATAGATCCAGGGGTTTAAAAGAAAGAGTCAACAGCAAAGTCAACAAAGAACACCATAAGTTTTGAGCTAAAATTCAACTCCAACTGCAGCAACTGGCAGTTGTCTTTGGTTACTTTGCATATTGTTTTCCATTCAAGTGTTGACTGAATGGTTTGTAAGGCTTTAAAATAGTGAGAAAGGCTGTGTCAAAACAATTATATTGTAATGTTAGACAGCAAACTGTTCAATTGTTTTAGCTGCACTTATGTTAACTGTTGGGTAGTTTACTTTATTTAAAAATGCCATCCCATTCATTCTATTACTTTTTTATATATAGGTTTTGTGTGGAAACATCTAAATGTGTTGAGGAACCAAACCTATAAGATGTGGTGTACTCAGAACACTTAGAAACGGGGCACGATATGAAAATAATGTACCTACGAACTTGAGTAATTGTACTTAGTTGCAATTGACTGGTGTACAGTGTTTTGTGTGCCTTGCAGCAGAATTTACCTTCGATGGTTTGTCTGTTTTCTGCAACACTTCCGCGTTTCCTCCATCTACATCGGTACTGGCACTCTGACAATAGTGGCTTTTTAAAATCTGAAAACACTGCTTTTTAAAACTACACTTGACACGGGACTTGTGTTTATCTGCCCACCGAACGCACCTCGCATTGCTTTGATCAATGAGCGAGTGTGCATCCAAAACCCAGCCCGAGCTGCTCTGGAACAGCACGGACATCGTGTTGCTGCTTGTTCAAAACCAGCCGACAATACTGATGTATTTCTGGATGTTACTGGTTTCAGAGCCGCGGGCTAAACCCATCCGTAAAGTTTAATAACTGGGTTTCCTCATGAATGATACCGAAAGCAAAGCGTTACCTTATGTTGCTTAGCGGAAGTAGATTGCGTAAGATGCCTTGTTTTTCCCCTAGCGGTACTCCGTAGAAACGCTCGCGCTTGCACAGAGTGACAGGAATCATGCGCGGAGCTTAAAGGCGACACTAGCGGTTTCGGAGAAGCGAAACTTACAGACAGTGACGAAAACTAGCAGAAAAAAAGCAGTTTAGTCAACGCAGACTTGTCAAAAGTCGCGCGTGGACGAGGGCGACCGTGCACTTCTTTATTAACGTGACTTCGTTTCTCTCCGTTACCGAGTGGAACAACTTGAGTCGAGAAGATGCACCATCACTCCCCCCAGCAGGGGAGATCCAAGAAGATCCGAGTCTACGACTACCGCTTCGAAAACAGGGAGGCGACTCAGATAACGCTGGATACAAGCGGTTTGGACTTCAACGGATTTCTGAACCAACTCTTCAAGGCAATGTTTAATTTTGCTTTGCTTTTTCCATAGTTTGAGGTTGTCCATAGGGGAGGTCAGAAAGTTTAAGTGATGTTTTGTGGGCATGTGTTTTACATATTGTGTATATTTGTGCCATTATTAAGTAGTCTGTAGAACCACATTTAGCAGCTAAATGCAACTTGAAGTGATTGTTTTGACGTTATCAGCCTCTCACATCATTGTGGAGGACATTGGGTCCCCTCTTCTTGCTTTAGTTGCCCCAGTTCGTTGAGCTTTGCAGAGTGTTAACGAGCTATCCCACCGCGTCATTTCATCCAGGTTGAAGTCTTTGAACCATTGCAACGCCTCGTTTTATTTGTTTATCATTTAGTTGTAGATTCACTGCTGTTTTTGTGATCAATGTCCCGTTTGCATGTCTCGATTTCAGCCAAGCTTTAGCTGGCGATCAGATGGCCTCACATTTGACACTTTGCGTACAGAGTCAGGTCAACCCAACCCAATTACTGTTTCCAGCCCCAGGCAATAATGATGGAGGCACCGCACTTTGAGAATGTCCAAAATGCAACCAAATACAGATATGAGGATCAGATTTATTCGCTGAACATCCTGGCTTTGTGAAACATGGCAAAAAAACTTTAACAGTTGTTTTTATGGTGAAGTTGAGCAAAAAAAAAAAAAAAAAAATGATGGAATTGTAGAGGAATTTTCACACGTTCAAAACACTGGTCTATTCGGTTATATCAGTGGCAAAAAAATGCAATCGAGAGACTCTATTCGTACTTCTGGTACGTCCTGGGCACAACCCCCCCCCCCCCTTGCACCATGCACACAGAGGACAAGACACGTTATTCCGCACAAACTACCTCTTTATTCAAATAATTTAAAGTGATAAATAATATAACTAAAATGATATAAATAAAATCAAGGCCAGTCAGACGTTCTTGTGACATGGCAGACCGCAGGATGAACTTTCAGAATGCACAACACAAAAGTTACTAAATATAACACAATCCAAATTATTCAGAAAGCTATATCACAAAGTATAGCTTACAATATGTTTGACATTAGCATGAGACAGGGGCACTCTTTTTATATATTATAATTAAGATTTCTATAGCTTTTAAGTTTGAATGTAAACAGCTAGCTCATAACTAATGAAATTAAGCCAATAGTTTTTGGCCCCGCGCTGCCTTTATCAGGGCTTAACAATGAAATTAATGTATATAAGTAGTAGCATAACATAGTTAATGTTGCTGCTTCTAGCTATTATTAGCAAGGGGCTAATACACACTCTAATTCACATTAGGCTATTGCTATCCGTTTCATTTCATGCTTAATACTCAGAGATAGACATGGAGATGGTGCAGGAGCTTTTGCTTGGTGCAGGTCCAGTGAAACACGAGATGATGTCTGTCAGAAGAAAGCAAGCACATTTACACAGTGGTTGAAGACACAAGGTTAATGTCAGCTAAAGGACCAGGGGAGATCGGTGAAATCAAATTGAAGGTCAGAGTTGGAACTCCAGACAATGTTTGATAACGAAAGCAAAGACAAAGACCGGCAAAACTTCTAAAGTAAGCAAGTACGTCAGTAAAGTTGATTTATAAAGCACTTCTCACAGGTTCAAAGCCACAAAGTGCTTTACGGTAGTCAAATAAATAAGATGAAAGCAAAGAATAAAAGCAATCGCTTATCAAAACCCAAGCACACAGGAGATCAGAGATAAGATAGAAGTGAGATAAGAGCAAACATAGAATATAGCATGAAGTGGAACAGACGTAAATATAAAACCAAGCCCTTGTCTGATTAAAAGCCCGCCTAAATCACCTAATCAAGTGCATTTAATAAGCAGCACCTCTCTGCTACTCACCCTCTTAATTCTCATAGAAGCAGTAAGAGTGGAGTTTTTCACACTCTGCTTCTGCATTGTTTCTTACTTTTATTAAATTGATAATAACACGGTGTAATAAGTCATTGTTTGCTGTTCCTCTGAGCTTGCATTTACCTATATTTAAGACCTGTTAAGGATCAGATGATTTGTTATAACGTCATGATGCTCAAACCTCAGAATTTGGTTAACTTTCTTTTTCACGTGACCGTAGGGACAACATGACTGATCCCATGTCAACCTCTCCAGAGCTCATTTTCATAATCAAATTAGACACACAGTTTAGCAACATGAACCCAAAGCGAGCCTTTTAAAATGAGCAGTCCTGAGATGATGCTACGTTTCTTTACCGCGTGGAAAGGAAGAGAGCAGGAGGAAGGCAGGATTCAGTGTAATATGATGTTAACGCAGAAAATTTGGACTTCATTTTGTTGTTGATCTTTTGCTCATTTTCATTTTTACCACTAAACTTGGAAAACACATTCATTCAAGTGCAGCAGCTGGGTGTGTCAGTACCGATGCAGGTTTTTGTCGGTTCGTTTAAGGTTATGCAAGCCTGCACCTGTGAGTCAAATGGCTGTAAATGCAAACAGTCATGTTGCACGCCACACCCAGCCTCTGAGAACGCACGTAACAGTGTTTACATTAAACATTTAGTGACGGAAGTGTCACAAACTTTGGTTTTCTATCCTGTTTTATCCAAATTTATTTGCAGAACAGAAATCTGCAAATATCTTTGGAGATGTGACTTTGATGGACAGAACAACACATTTGATGGCTCTCAAAGCTTTTCCCTTCACTCCCTCCCTCTTACAGATAACTTCGATTTATCTGTTATGGTGTCAGAAAACTTTATGATATTTCAGCTGACCTTTTCTTTTCCTTTTTTGTTTTTTTTTACAGGCATTTTCTATCAGTTTACATCAGACCTTTGTGCTGGTCACGACTGACAGAACAGTGATAGATTATGACAAATTTGGTGAGTAAGATTTTGTACCGAAGTCAACAGTATCACATAGTAAATTCTCAATGAGAAACAGAGAGGTTGAAAACCGGAAATGTGTTTATATATGTATGTGTTTACCTACTCATTTACACCAGAGAAGCTTCAGAGCAGCACCACCCTCTACATGCTGCAGCATGAAGCTCAGGCTCTGCCAGCTGCAGCCCAGGAGGACATCTTGTTCGTGCCACATTATGATACACTGATCCAGTGTGGGACATTTGAGTACTACGCCGATGGCAAGGAATCATTACGTAAGTGTTTACATTATCAAAGTGACCCCTTAAATGGAAACGGATATCAATCCACAGAGATAACGCTTTCTGCTTTTTGCTGTCTTTGTTTTCCTTCCCCAGCCTACGCTCTCGCTGAGCTGGTGGACAACTCTCTTTCAGCCACGGCCACAAACAAAGGAGGGAGGATGATAGAGATACGGACGGTTGGTTCTACAGTTATTTGTTTGTACGCTATTTTGATATTGACGCCGTGTCTGCGATTGTTTTTTCTGACTCGTTGCCGCGTCTGTTTACCAGCTGCTTGACAAAACTATTGGGAAACCTGCGATCGTCGTGCTCGATAACGGGCGTGGGATGACCTCCAAGCAGCTCAATAACTGGGCAGTGTACAGACTCTCTAAATTTTTGAGGAAAAATGACACATTTGAAAGGTTCGCTCTCTAAGCTTTTGCACTCAGTACGACATCTTTCACTCGAACAGACCTAAATTAGGGTTACCGTTTTCTCTTTTCTTTCACTCCAGTCAGAGAGAGGGATACGTTCGGCCCGATTATGTGCCTCGCAGTCTCAACAGCGACATATCCTACTTTGGAGTTGGAGGGAAAAACGCTGCTTTCTTCATCGGGGACTCGGTCAAGGTGAGTGTTTGTTGAAAACTTTTACAAATATTGAGTTACGAAAGTCGCCAAAAATGATTGTATTGGCCTGTTATGGCACGAACAACCACGAAATGATGTATTTTCAATTAGTTTAGCAGGCTAACAAAGTGAAAACGAACAGTGTCAGACAGCAGGAGAACAAAATACTGTTACTATGGTGATGTTAGCGAATAGAGAAAGTGGCTAGAGAAAAGTCTTAGCTGAAATATTGTTCCATTTAATGAGGAGTGTTACCTGAAAAACTGTCCTGTCAACGCCTGAAATGTTGCAAAGAACCACTCACCCTGTGAGCACTTCCCAAAAGAGTTATCAGCTTTCTCTTCGAAGCTTTAAGTTTCTATTGGTGGATATACAGAAAACGCCCACACCAAGATGTTCCTTTACCTGAATTTTGAACCTGGTACTTAGGGGTAGTATTGCAGTCAAATATTAAATACATCCCTTCTCAGAAGGTAAAGTGAACAAGTTGGATTTCAGAACTTTCGGATTCTAAGAGGTCTCTTTATAAAAGGATCCTTTTTAAACCATTAGATGATCACCAAACCAGCAAGCTCTCCAGATGTCCATGAGCTGATTCTGTCAAAAGAGGAATTTGAGAGAAAAGAGGAGAACAACGAGGACGTTTACAAGGGCACCATTTTAAACAGGAAGGTGCGTGTGGTCTTTTTGATAGTTTCTGTCACTCTGGTAAAAGCAAGGCGACTGTGATGTTGACCGGGTCATTTTACTCCTCTGTGTGATGTTGCAGCCCTGTGACTCGTCGCACGTGGCGCTTGAAGAGCGCTTCCTCCGTTCCATCATTGCTGAGGAGTATGGGAAGGAAAGCTTCACTGCGGTCGTGATTACAGGAGTCAAGCCTAACCACATCACCTACCTGTTAGAGCATTTCAATAAACTGGCTACAGAGCTAGCGTGAGCTCACTCTCCCACAGCATTTGTTGTCTAAAGTCTTCTGCGGTAATAGATGTCATGTTAACATTATAGTGTTGTTTCTATATTCCAGGCACATTTATCACTATTACATTCATGGAGTCAATGGAAATGACATGAGAAATGCCGCCCCAAGTTCAGACAATTTCCAGAAAATAGACTTTCTGGTAAGGCTGTGTTTAATCAGTGAGCAGTCATTTCCCTTCCTGCTCGTAGTTAGGTGCAGTGTATCTTCACTATAAATATTTGCCTTTCTCTTTTTGATCAGCTCACTTTGCGGGAGAAGCCCCCTAAATGCCCCCGTGCAATACATCTCAGGGAAGTTTCAGATGACATGCAGACCCTGTACATCAATGCCGCCGTAGACACATTTGAGTTCAGGGCCTACGTTGGATCGGACGGTGGCACAGTGGAGGGGATCATTCGGTATCATCCCTTCCTCTATGACAAAGAGACTTACCCCAAAGATCCAAATGCTGCTCAAGGTATTCGGAACTGACACACTGAATAGACTTTATGACATGGCATGTTACAGCTTGAGCTTCAGTGTGGATCTTGTTTTGTTTTCCAGCTTCTGTCGATGATGACGATGACGGGGAAATTGAGTCTGCTGCCCAGAATCGGGCAAGAGGCAAGAGGGACATCTTTGAATGTTTTTGGAATGGGCGGCTCATCCCTTACACCACAGTGTCTGAGTAAGAACTGATTTATCAGTTTATGACAGGGTGGGTTTTTTCCTTTCATAAGACAGCGTTTACAGGGGTTGGACACAGGTCACGTTAGACGTCTGCCAGAGCTGGGCTGCAGAGATATGGGGGAGTCTCTGTGTTCTTGTGTGTTGTTTCTAACACATTTTGGATGTGATATGTTGAGCTCTGTGAGTATTCATAAACGCCCTTTTGGAAGGGTTTGTATTCAGAATTAGTATCACATATTCTTCTGTCTTATACCCTTTTCATCCCTTGCTCTCACGGGTCAAATTGTGTGTTTAAACCTATACCTTAACCCACCAAACATTGTCGTGTTAAAGTTGTGATTGTAAGCATTTAGCATTAGATAGAAGCAGTGCAGTACCAAATGGATCCTTGGATTTAAGCTTTAAACAGAGCCAGGTATCCTCTGGCTGAGGCTGCTTGCTTGTCATCTTTATGACAATAGTATAAATAGTGATAATTCTCTGTTGTATCTCAGTAAGGGAGAAAAATAAGCCTTTGTTAAAAATATCTAACTATTCCTTCACTTTGATTTGTTATTCTTGTGTTGTTCTGCCCATGTGTTCAAGGTTTGACTGGTGCTCCCGCCGCAGTAAAGAATCATTACCTGACGAGTGTTTCAGTCGTTTTTCAGGGGTACTTTTCACCGACGACAAATTCCAGGTCTCTACAAGTAAGCTCCAGTTCATGGAACTGGAGCTGAAACTGAAGAATAAGGATACCATCTTCACTCCCATTGGTAACGTACAGGTAACCACCTGCATTTCCCTCGGACTCTGATGATAGGAACACATTGCAGCCGACCATTGGAGAAATTAGATGGATGCATATTTGGAAATTAAGAATATAATTGCATAAAAAAAATATTCTCCTTATATTTTTGTTTATATGTATTATTGATAGCATCAGCAGGAAGAGAACAGTTCTGCAGCTACCTTCATCTGTGATCAAGGTGCTTACATATAGCTCAGAAACAACTAACTGACAATATTCAGCAACTGTAAATGTTTTAGATGCCATAAGTAAGCCCATCATTGATGTTGAATATATATGTTGAATGTGATATGTTGAATTTCCCAAGTGAGCGAGAGTGTAGCAGAGGAAAGAGAGGTGTCAAAGGGATTCCATCTGCCACTGCAAAACTCCCCAGATAAGGTGCCTCAAGAAGTACAGCAATGTTGACAGATTCATTCAAGCCACATTCAGCAAAAAAAACGAAACATTGGTTCCACTCAGGTTTTTCTGGTCTTACTTACAAAGTCTCAGTTTTAGTTTGTCAGCTATGTTGCTTTTCTACCACAGAGACTTGTTTTAGAGGCTTCGTACCAGTCAAAAGTTGTAACCTTTTAAGATTTGCTTTGCTTTGCAACAGAAATACTCAAAAAGAGGAGACATTCAGAAGAAGTTCCTGGAGTGGCTTAAAAACTGTCACAACAAGCATGACAAGCAGGTGCACTTTCGGGGTTACAAGGAGACCATAACACGATCAGATTTAATCAAGAAAATGCAGTATCCCTGGAATACGTTCGAATCCATTGAATGGGACAACAAGATATACAAAGCAGGCCAACTTGTGAGAATTACTCCATTATGTGTTTCTTAATATTCTTATATAAATACATATCATTCTTTATTTGAAGTTGTTTCTTCAGTATTCTTGGTGTTTTCGTGCAGGTGAAGTCTCATAGAACGGTGCCCATTTATCACGGCACTGTGGTTCGGTTTCTACTGTTCGGACATTACGATGGAGACGTCTTTGCCCCAGGAGGACAAGTGGAAATAAAAAGAGTAAGACGGGATCTAAACTGGTTAAATTTCTGTTTGAGATTTAACTAGTAAATCTGTTAAAGTGAAGTAGACTTAATGTTATATTAAAGCTAACTTTATATATTAAAAAAATCTGAGAAAAAGATTGCTCATGGTTATTTATCTGTTCCAATCCAACAGTACATACAAGTGGCAAAAGTATGTCAAAATCAACGACTGAATGTTCTGTGAAATTCGTGTCAGGCGTTTTCAATCTATGGGCGGTGTGAGCATTTATTAAAGTAACTGGAATATATCTTAAATTTGATCTTCACAACAAATGTTTTGAAAGTAAAATACGATAAGGACCTAAGAAAAAGAGTTATTAATGCCCAAAAAGTGTTTGGACTTGTAGTATTATGGTTTGGGCCTGTGTCTGAGAGATGCAACACACTCCGTATTACATGTGATCTAATCTGGTAATCTAATCAAATTCAAACAGTAGATAATCTGATAAGCTATATGTTGACTATCGTGCACTATAGTGGAGGAAGAAAGAAAAAGGAACCAACAAAATGTATTTATCTGTTCCTTGAAAAGCTGCTCTCTGCAAATATCGATCGAACAGCTGCAGAAGGGCCAAAGTTGACAGCCTCCAGCAAAAATGATGGAGTCAGCACACTTGGAGGAAGTTCATTTAGCTTTTTTATTCTGTAAAACACAGATATGACACAATCTAATTCTATTAACTTCCTGAGCACTTTGTAAAACATGCCTAAATTTTTTTTTTATTATTTTTTCTCTCCATCATCAGAAAGTCAATAATGAAAGTGTCACAGTTCCCTAATAACAATGAATATTCTTAATCAATCAAGTCCCAACTTCCTTATATTGCAGCTGACGGATGAACTGTACATTTTCAATTGAACTGAGATCCAGACTGTTTGCTGGACATGCCATTGAGTTGATGTGTCTAAATCTGACCAACACCTCTCTATTTTGTTAGGAGCCTGAAGCGCTTTATGGGACGACCAAGATCATACCCATCTCCAAGATTGACAGGACTGTCAAGGATGAAGCCATCAAGTCATACATCGAGAATGAGCTTGACAAGTGGTAAACAGTCGGGAAATATCACGTTTCTACATTTATGTTGCATTTAAATGGGATTCAGTGGTTATGAAAGGGCTGCCACCAGAAGTTGTCATTTAAGCCTATTGTGACTTTGTAAATTGCATTTGTCCAATCCAGTCTTCCAGAGAAGCTGAACGTGGGCTGGCCAAACGGTAACACTTGGCCACAGGATGCCGTTTGTCCTGCAGGGACTCGTTTAGGTGAGGTGCTGGACTGTTTAATGTGACACTTATCATTTTATTTTAGGAAGCCCTGAGCTCATATATGTTTTCTGTGTCGCATCATTTCAGGCCCCCTCAATGTTGAAATTCTAAACAGGAAGGGAGACCAGCTGTCCAGGATACAAACAGGGGGGGCAGGGATCAAAATGAGTGTTGGGCTCAGAGTAGCCCACCATGGTAAGAGCTTCTGTTTCTGTACGGAAACACGATCCATTTCAGAGATTCCCTTGAACTAGTTGGACACACAGTTGGATTTCTAAGAACTGCATTATAGAAGTTTTAAATTGACTGAGGTGGAAAGCTGTTCGATTCCTTCTGATAATCATTGACGTTGTTTTCTCCGGGCTGAAGAAGAGAGAAACCATGCAGTTTCTTTATCTCTGTGTATATTCTCAGGCATCCAGATCATGGTTATCCTGAGAGCTTTGATAAGGGCAGCTGGACTTTTTTTCCTTGATACTTGAACACATTTCACTCTGAATAAAATGGTGTCTATTTGCTCTTTTGCAGACTCTTTCCTAGAGTTTACTGAAATGTCCAAATCTTCTCATTAGTGAAGTTTAAATAAAAGATATTTAAGAATTCTATTGGAGTGTATATTTTTTTGTTCTACTAAGATGTCTCTTAACCTTGTGATCTCCCTCTGTCTGCTGTGTATATACTTCTTTACTTCTAAAGTTTTTGCTTTCATACATAGGTCCTAAAAGAGACCGCGTGGTTGTCAATCGTGTTGCGCCTTATGTATCGAACAGTGGATACAGTGGACACTGGTTCAAGAAAATTGGTACGTTTTTTTCCCATTTGTCTCAGACACCTTGATTTTTTTCAGCTTAAAGATCATATGAGCAAACGTCTCATCCTTCCCAGAGTCTCTGGCTGACTTGGGAAAGTACACGCTGACTCTATCCACCTTAACGAATGATGGCAAAACAGCCCTCCATGGTCAACAGCTTCCGAGCTACGTGCTCAGGTTTACCATCAAAGGTAAACGGAACCCCTGAGCTCACAGTATTTATTGTGTTTATCATCCTTTCTGAATCCCTCAAACAGACAACTCTGCCTCTTTTTTCTGCCTCAGAGGGTATAGCAGACAGCTTCACTCTGGGGACAGTGAGCCCCTCCGTTTGTGTGGGAGTGCCATTCAACATTCCTCTGCACATGAAAGATTCTTGCAGCAACCCAACCGGACCTCCTCCCCAACTCCAACCTGAGCTCAGATGCAGGTGGGTCATTTCTGCTGTAAATTTAGTCTTTTTCTCTCATTATAAGGTCATAAATCCTGATGAATTAAAGAGGAAGCCTCACAGATGTGGGGCAGGAGTAAAATGGAGAGAAAGCAGGAAGAATTTCAAATGGAAATGGACACGCTTGGAGAGTTTTGTCAGAGACATGGCTGCAGGAACATATTGCAGATTCTTAACACATAGTCACAGCAAAGGAGGAGGATTTGTAGTACTTGTTAATAACAGATGGTGTAATCCTGGCCACGTAACTGAGAACCAGCGTCTCGGCACCCGAGCGGTTGTTTGTTAGTTTCCTTCAGCGTTGTCTACAAAGGCCACATGTGTTACCTGCTGATGCTGCATGTGACATCAATAGCTAAGTTGCCAGGATACAAACACCTCAAGGCATTCGTGGTGATTTCTGGAAACAACTTATACGTCATTCTTTTTTTCCGTAATACACACTGCAATAGTATGATTTCCCTTTTAGCATTAAAGTATAATAAAAAGAATGAAATATAATTGATTTCTTTTTGTTTATTTTGTAGTGGCCTGGAGTTGAGTTTCGAGTCACTGGAAAGCAGCGAAAAAGGGTGCTTGATCAAAGGTGTCAAGGCAAAAGGAAAAGTCCAGAATTATCAGCAATCCAAGGTTAGAAAAAAGATATTCTTCATATAAGGTTCGACTTTGATAGTAGCGAGTATATACGTGTTTTACCTGAAAGCCGCTAACCGACAACCAGCCTGCTGATTTTGTTGCTATCTTTTTGTGTTGCAGAGTTACGACCTGTGCGTGACGCTGCCTGGACTGAAACAAGACACTCAGACTATCAAGATCAGCCTTCTTCCTGGTAAGGCTGCTTTTATCCATAAGTTACAACATTTGATGATGCGTTTTCTTCGAGAACACTCGAAAAAAATACTTTCTGTCTTTGTAACGGAAATGATTTCTTACTGTTGATGACAAAACAGTCTGAATAGTGAACTTTGGAAGGTTGGACTCATTTCTTTTTCATTTCTAATTACATGAATTTGTAGATTTATCAGTTAATCCACATCACAGTTATTGGAGCCAAAAACTTTGCTTTGCATGAAAAACAAAAGCTTTTTCTTTTTTTGTGGACAGAAGGAGAGAAAACAGGCAGGTAAGGACTTATGCGAGTCTGTCAGATGTCAGACAGCTCTGGTTGAAGTCCTCATTTGGGCGAGATTTGCTCTGGCTGCCACAATGCATGTGCAACCCACCCATGCTACAGAGCTCCTGTGCTTCTGTGCGTTCACCTGTCCCATTAGGATGGCATGTGCTTTCACGATGCAGTATAATGAAAGGGAAAGGCATCACAGAGTATACTTACAGGCATACAAATTAGTGTTTGTGGTCTGGAGTTGCACGAGTCCCAAGTTTAGTTCAGTACAGTTACAATAAAGGCCTGTTCTTCTTTTAAATCAGTGAACACTTTGATTTAACCAAAATATTGCATAATTGCATGAAACTCAAAAACTGAACCTAACTCTTTTAAGGTCAACAAAGCCAAACTGTCCTTGAGAGATCAGTTTAGCTTTGCTCTGTTTCTGCCCCTCATCGAGTCACCCCCACACGTTTCCAGCTGTTCATGTCAAGTATTTTCATCAAAACGTTGTATTGTTGACTTCAAAAAATCTGTTTGGGGGAGCTATGGCCCCACAGAAAGGTTCCTACAGAATCTGCTGTAATTATCCTAAAAAAAATCATGTTTTTTTTGTTTAAAGACAACAAAATAGCAAGAAATCCTAGTTGCAGCTCCAGCATTTAGTTCTCAAAACATCTGTTGATTAAACAGTGGCTTAACTTTGCTCAGTGTGTGTGTGTGTGTGTGTGTCCCTCCCATAAGACCTTCACCACTTGTGATAAGCAGAATTTGTTGCTACATGACTATGTGGCCTCAGCGCAGAGGCCCCAGATGTTGATACTTGAGAACATTTTTGCAAGTTCCCAAAACCAAAATTAAGACTCTTGTTTTGCTTTAGTTTTGTATAAACCTGCCTTAATTATCTTTTTGTGCTCATTGATTTTTCTTTATCCCTATGGGCCGGTTGTATAGAAATGGACTTATTGCGCATCCCTGTTCGTACTCACAGTGTCTCTCAGGAAAATGGCTGGAACAGTGTCACGCTTCATAATTAGTTTAGATCGAAAACCAAGCTGTTTACGGGTCAAACGGACTACAGTCCCATGTCCTCTCTGTTTATGTGTTTGTCCTAAGGGGCACTGCACTGTGTCCAAATAAACTGAATCCAACATGAAGGCTCACACGATCTGATTTCATGCCTCATGCTCATAAACAGAACATGGCCCATCGATCATCTCGGAAAACACACCGACCTGCTTTTCCACCTTAGTGATGTCAGCTTCTGTAACAGGATTACTTAGCGCTGGCTCCTCCAAATAGTCTACGTAAAACATTCTGTCTGATGTCGCCTTTCTGAGACTAAGAGCAGTTTTCTACATATTCGTAACAGAAATCCTCAGCAGTGTCTAACGTTGCTCGTTATATGTCTTCTAACACATACACGAACACGTTGAAGAGGTGAGAAAGTTCAACAGATTGATTCAAGCCGTTAATGCTGCGTAATAAGTGTTTGAAAAGGGCTTCATTTGTCAACGTGTAACTATTTATCTTCCAGGTAATCCACATTCCCTTCATGTGAGCTCGGAAGCCACAGTCGAGAATGGAAACCCGGCCATTTTTGAAGTGGAAATTCACGATGAGGCCGGAAACATCACTGCCAACCCCAAACAGTCAGTTTGCTGCCAGGTATGGGGCTGCATTTGTTGGGAAATAAGCCAGGCTGTGTAAAGCAGCACTCGTTTTGAGTAGTCACTCTTACAACTGCTGGATCCACTCATGAGGAGCCTGAATCTTGTTTGAACAGACCATCTGGTTCAGCAAGAGGATGAGGACTCCCATTTTCCTGTGTGTTTTAACACTGTCAGCTTGAAACATGAAAGCTTGAAATGAAAAACGCGTCCATGTTTGTCAGCATTTTGATTTCATCTTCGTGAACCGGTCCACGTCTTTTCCTGCGATCACTTCCAGGTTGAGGGGCTTCCGGCGGCTACGGCAGACTGCAGCAGCACAGGGGCTGGCAAGCTTGAGACGAAGCCCATAAAGCTGAAGATAATCAACGGAGAGCCACAAACGCTCAAAGTGAAATTTGACATGCCTGTAAGTCAAAGAAAAATGTTCAGCTGGGCGCTCCCTGGTGTTAAAGTTTGCTCGCAGCGTTTCCATCTTCTCCTTTTTTCTTCTATTAGAATCAGAAGCACGTAGCGCCGTACCTGGCCGAGCTGAAAGTCTTGCCCAGCAGTCGAGTCTCGATGCTGAAGCTCTACTCTCAGGGTTCTAGTCCTATGGTGCTGGATAACAATGAAAAGATCGAGTGGCAGGCTGGCGGAGTGGTGCAGAACCTGTTCTACAAGCTGTTTGATGAGTCTGGCAGAGAGGTGCCACTCACTGCTGAAATGGCTTCCATGATAAAGGTTTGTCATGTAATGTTCCATTAAGCTGTTCTGTAAGTGACTTTTCAACTGATTTGGTTTTGATAATGACACACAAATGATCCCACCCTGGACCAAGTATTCTTTGTATTTAAACTGATCCACACTGACTGCCTCTAAGGTTAACTGGACAGGAGTCGTAGATGGGACAGAAATGGCCCAAGGGAGGCTGCCTGATGTACAGGTGCCCATTCAGGTGCAGGAGGAGCGCTTCTGCCAGGTGTCCTACCAACACCAGAGTGTGTCCTTCTCCTTCACTGTTGTGTAAGCCACAAAGCAAACTCTAAACTCTGTGATTTGGTGTTTGCAGTTTTACAGTCTCAGACAATACACTGAACATTTGCATCTCTAAAACTCATTAGTTAACCTCTATAAATTTACCAGAACAGGATTTTGTCGCATCTTCCTCTTCTGACTGCAGAAAATTGAAAAACTGTGTTTTCCTTCCTGTAAACTGCCTGCGTGCTTTTTTTAAAGTCTGTGGCCGTGTCTTGTTTTCAGCCCCTGTCCAGATGAACCAAAGCAGCTAAAAGCAACTCTTCCCCAGAGCACAGTGAGGCTCGGTGAAACCCTATCAGGACACATCGGTGAGTTTGGATCCAGTCACTCAAAATTCCCCTTTTTTTTTTCTCTCTTTTTAAATTTAAAAATGCAACACTTGTATTAAACAGTCTTGGAGCTTGTGGACCAGTTTGACAACGTGACCCAGAAGCTCACCGCTGCCTGTGTGGATCACATTACTCTGAAAGCCGAGGGTCTCGACAAATCAAGCATCAAGTACACATGGCAGGTGAGGAGAGACTCTCAGATTTAACAGGAAACTTTGGCTTAAGAAATGAAAGCACCGTCTGCTACACAATTTTAATGTTCTCTGAATGCAATGGTCATTTTTTAGTCATCTTTATTGTGTTTGGGGGTCAGTTTCCTTTGAGAAGGCTGACTTAAGTGGCTGTTCTCCTACGCTGTGACCTCCTCACCTCCAGTTATCTTGTCCACCACCAGACCCTTAGAAAGTGCATAAGAAAGCAAACAAGGCAATAAAATTTAACACAGACTCCGTCTGTGCTTACAAGAGTCAAAGGGCAGTGCATTTTTCTCCTGTGCCTGAGCGTGTGAGCCGCATTCCTTAAAGAAGAGAAAATGTCTTTGTGGTCATTAAACTTCGCCTGTCCCTGCCTGGGAAATTTAAATGGTTATTCTTACTGGATATACACCTGCTCATCTGTTTTCTTACACATATTTGATGTAACAAATACATATTAAACATCTTCCAATAGGGCGCACAGGTCAGCATTGTGGTTAATATGTTGAATGTTACCATTCCGAAGCACCGCTGAATGTGTGCATGTGCATTTACTCTGTGGCTGTAACATTTACTGAGTTTTCAGAATAAAGTGATTATAGCCAAGATTTTTTTGAACATTGAATGAAATAACTAAATCTGCTTTGATTTAACAGCGGCAGCGCTCTTCTTGGTGTGTTACAGCAGAGCAGCAGTTGCGTTGAGGTGACAGGACTGCGTTTCCACTCGGGGTCTCCCGGCAGCAGAGAGATGTGCTTCCACTACGGCAGCTACGAGGGGTGGGTCAATATTAAAGTGAGCCCAGGAGTCCCCGCTCTGCTTAAACTAATCAGCGGACCTCAGCAGGTAACAGAAAAAGAAAGAAAAAGCTCTGACTTCAAATTGGAAATATCAGCTTTAAAACTGTTCATCACTTTACTTACAGCAGGAATATTTTTCCTTCCAGGCTGTTGCGATGTTGCAGTTTCGCACAGTTTTTTTTTTACAGTCGCACCCTCCACAGAGCCAAACCGAGTGTGAATGCTCATCGTTTCTTTTCTGTTTCTTAGCCATTGCAGGTGTTGAACGGTCGCGGCATCCCCACACCGTTCTCAGTCCAACTTTACGATGAGTTTGGGAATCCCTCACCGGATCAGAGAGTGGTGGCAGAGATAAAGTCTTCATCCCCGAGACTGCAGGTTAGCCTGAGGAGCGAAAACGCACCACTTTTTCAGAAAGGCCAGTAACATAAGAAGACCCCGTTTCACTGTGCATGTCCTGCTGTAATAGGTAACGACAGATGTTATTTCCCAACCTGTGGACGCAGAAGGGAAAGCCTCTTTCAAGGTTATTTGCGTGAGCGGTGCAAAGTAAGTTTCCAATTACTTTAAAAAGTGGTCGTTTTTTTATTCTGTTGATAATTGGCATCATAAGTCCTGAAACAGAACAGAGTCACTGCTCCATCTATCACCCGTAGCACCGTTAATACCATTTCCTTCCACCAGAGGGTGCTATCAGCTGCAATTTATGAGTTCCTTCAACAACAAAGCCATCCATGGTCCGTCAGTGAACCTCACTGTCCTCTCTGATCCCACCAAACCCGTCGATCTGTCAGTGTCCTACGACACCACCGCCAAGTGTCTCGCTGGAGGCTCCTTCCCAGGTTTATGTTTGAAGCAATTTGTTAATATTTATGTATTCGGTGCAGGCGCTGTCTCCATCCAGCACACTGATGTCAGCTGTGTGTGTTCAGTTTTCTCAGTGGTTGTGGTCTCCGATGAAGGAAGTCCAATTACAACATTTCAACCAACCGCTGTAACTATGCATGTGAGGACAGAAGATTCGTCAACACCTCCGCAGACAGTGAGTGTCTGACTGATACTTAAAGCCTTTGCTGTCATCTGCTTTGTTAAATTGTTCCTCATCTCTTGTCCAGTTCCCTGAGCTGAAGTGCAGTAAACCCATGGAAAATGACAAGAGGGACCGTTTTTACTTCAGGTAACACGCTCTCATATCTGCTCTGTATCTGTAATGTCTGACTTGTTTTAGGATTTTAAGTTTGTGGACTGTTGGTGCCACTTATGTCTTTACGGAAGAAGTGAAGTGACCACAAGCAAGCGGTTAGCTTAGCTTATGATTGAGGTTGTCCAGGTAGAGGCAACCAACACAGTGAGGGATGAAACACGGAGATCCACGTTGACTAATGAGCTTAAAGGGAATTCTGTTACTCTTTATCTTGTGTTGAACTAACTCCTGCTGTCTTAGCTTTCATATTTACAGTAGAAGAGAGTCTTTCCCTCAAAACGCAGAACTCTTCTTTACAAACTGTAAAGATTTGTGTTTGTGTGTTTCACTGCAGAGATAAAAAAGTCCCAGAACAAGTTGGAAAGTACATCGTACACTTCTCACTGAACGTTGATGAAACCAATGTCATGCGCAGTAAACAGGTTGGTTTGCACATATCATCAAAGCACCACAACAAGTTATTTCATGCCACTTTTAAACCACCAGCACGCAGAATTCATGCCTCATTTTAAATGTATTTTTATGAAAGTACATCCTATTGCTTTCCAACACATTTGACCCAGCAAACACTTGATCCTCTGGGACATCTTGCCTTGATGAACTAGACAGAAATATAAAAAATAAAAGTCCATGAGTTGATGAGAATCGGATAAGTGCCGATGATCACAACGTCTTACAAAACGGACCGGTGGAGCCTGCCTTCAGGGCCCTGCCATTGTCCTCTCTACTGAATTGTCATGTTGTCATCGTGCTTGGCTCCACAAAGCTCTCTAAGGCTATGCAGGAAACGTGGTCGCCTCTGAGTTTGGGAAAAGCTCTTCAAATTCTTTACAATAAATCACTGTGTTAAAGAAAATCCCATGTAGGTGTGACTGGTGCAGAAAGACGTCCTCAAGTCCCCTAAAATCGAATCCTCATGGGAGATCTGCGATTTCTCAGCAGGACAACAAAGTTGCACAGTTACACAAGAGAGGAAGAAGGAAAATTAAGAAAGGCATGAAGTTTTGAAAGTGGATGTCTGGACTCACTTAAAATTGTATTAAGTTATTGGAAAACTAACTAGGACTAAAGGACTTGAGAGATAAAGCTGGCCAGCAGCCATGACATGTGATTTCAGGAGTTTTAAATAAACTGAGGATGCAAGACATCAAAACTGGAATCAGAACGTTAGTAAATCTGCACATTTTGATGAACATATGGCTCAAAAAACGTGGAAAAGTCTAAGTCAGAATCTGGTGGACCGCTATGCAAATGTGACATCTTTTCATGTCTTTCTTGAAAATGAGATTATGAATGCAAATATTCCTCGTGGTGTTTATGCGGTTATTATCAAATGTCTTATTCACAGGTTGCGCTTGCTCTTTTTTTACATGATCATGTAGATTATCCTTTAGTCAAAAGGTTATGTTGAGTGAGTAGTTGCACAGTGTCAGTCTAAGCTGACCTCAGTGCTGTTTTCCATCTCCCAGATCCATATAAATGTCGTGGCCAGTCAGCCTGTCAAACTGGGACCCGACTCCCAGCCTCCGGCCCCGGTTGTTTCCCACAGTATGGACATCTCCAGACGAACCTTGGTTGAGAACATGACTCTGCAGATTATGGTAAGCTTCAGCCCTCGAGAGCCTTTCAAAGTTTCCCTATTGCAGACGAGCGGGACCGTCCCGTACTTTCAACTTGATTAATACATCCCTAAAGCTGTCAGTGTGGTATGCAGTCCGCTTGAGTTGGCGTAATTGATTCCAGGATGCGTTTGGAAATCCAGCGGGGCAGGACCTGAACGGGAAGGTGATGGTCTCTATAACGTGCTCCGATGCAAGAAAAGCCCTCCCTTTGTTCGAGGGAAAAACTAACACAATTCAACTGATCCTGAACAACGGAAGGTCCCACATCTTTGTGAGTAACATTCCCCACGGGACATGTGTTCTTTTGTCATCATAACATGTGATAATTATAGCCTTATGTTCCTCAGAGGCTGGCCATCGTGGAGAATAGCCCCGGCGAGAACGGCAGCAAATACATGCTCCTCTTCAAACCTGAAGTACCGATGGCTCCGTCGCCCCTGCTTCCTTTTGAGCTCCCCTTCCACTTTTATAATGGTTCGGTGTAGGAACTTTCTTATAAAAACATTCTGCTGGAATAAACGTGACGTATTGATGTAATAATCTCTCTTAATGTGGACAGACAGTCGTGGGAGGAGAGGATAGAAGTCTATACTTTTGTGTAGCAAGCAAAAGTTTGTGCAATAAAAGTAAAAGACCACATGTCAGTATTTGAACTAAATATGAATATTTATGATTGTTTTTGTGTCTGGCATGCAGATGGTTTTGGGTTTATGTGCTGATGATATAAAGTAGGTGTCTTTACTTGACGTACAGTACAAGTAAAAGTTAAAAGCCTACTTTTAAAGAGGGTTCTTTGCCCTGTTCACATCATTACATTCCTGCTGGCAGAGGAGGTGCTCCCAAAGCGGTTCTCATGCATTGAATGCTCCTGAGGAGTCGTCACGAGTCAGTGTTTTGCATTGTATGAATTGTACACAGGTCTGAAAACCTCAGCAACTAAAAGCAAGTGGTTTGAAGCCATCTTCTTCAGGGTTTGTTTTTTTCTTTTTCTATTTCAGATGCCGACAACCAACAAAAAGTGTCTGAACTGATCAAGAAGAAAGAAGAGCTCATGCATACTTTGTCTACAATTGAAGAACATAATATTTCATATAGTGCGCTCCGTGAACTGTTCACGAGTAAGTTTTGTTTTAAAAAATGATTTTTGTCAAGCATGCTCGTCTGATTGTTTAATCCAATGTGCTTCCCTGGTTTATGTTTAGTTTATGTTTAACGTTAAATACCAAAAGGACTGAGAATTACTACACTAATGGAACTACGATCATACCCCTACGTGTGCATTATCTGTGTCTTCTTGTATATGGTATCTTTATTGTAATAGAGCAAGTCATGGCTACAAAACAAAAAGAAGCCAGCTTCAGAGATGAGTTGAACAAAAGGAATGTGAAAATTGAGCAGACCTTATCTGTAAGTCATGAAAAATTCTCCCTTATTCTGTTGTGTGCAGATTTAATTATCTGGAAAAGACATTTGTGCATTTGTAATTCTCTGTAGGTCCCAGATATTGACAAACTCCTCCAGGAGAAGAAAGCTGAATCTGAAAGTTTTGAGAGAATGACTCGGAGAGTCTGCAACATCCGTAACAACTTCAGCGGGCCGGATGTTCTGGGGACGGTAATGACCACTTTGAACACCATGCAGCTTTTTCTGGATATGTGTGCTTTAACCCTTTAGCTTTTTAATGCAGGTCGCCCACCTGGCTGTTGTTGAGGATGACGACGCTGCGAGGGTCATCTCCTGGCAGCTCAGGGGTGACATGGACTGCGTGATCACCAGAACGACAGAAGCAGCCCAGAGGATCTACGGAGACACTCAGGGCAATCAGCAGGTCATGCCTCTGGACGGCATCATTGTGCAACAAGGAGACAGGTGCAGCAAAGATGCTTTCTTTCTTTAGGTCTTACAAAGTATATCATGAGCAAAAGCAGCCTCAATGTTCCACATAGAGCATGTTTACACATGGGCTGAGGCTGTTCTGATGCTTTGCATTTGAGGAACTGGCGGGCAGGATATGAGAAGATGTTATCCACTAACATCTGCGGCTGCTTCAGCAGAAACACACAAACTTAATGTTAGTCAGAGGTCACACTGATAGAGATGCACTGCTTGAAGCAGCCATGACCTGCTAGCTGCTATATGTCCACCTAGGGACTGTGGTTGCTAGCGCCGTAGCTCCTGTGCTCATCAAATCCAGCCACCCAAGGTACTAGAAGCTGAAACTCCTGGTTCACAGAATTTGTAACTCATGTACTGAAAGAGAAAATGGTGTAGAATTATGCTCCTGTGCAATATTAAGGCCATGAGGGGTTTTTCATGCCAAAAACATCGCAATGGACCCCATCCACCCCCCCCCCCCCCCCCCCCCCCCCCCCCCCCCCACTATTACCAGGCATCAACAGCATGTGTGTAACTGCTCTTATTACCAGAAGGAGGAGACAAAGTGTACAGTAGTTTGAAAATGCTGCACCCCATCACTTTTTAAGGTTCCCGTGAATTAAATTCAGTGTTTAAATCATTTGTATTTTTCCATATGTATCTCATTCAACAATGACTTATTCTTATGGTTTCTTTGTATTTTGGAGTTTGGAAAACTATTTCGTAATGTTCACGACTCAACTTGTCCTCAGGGACCGAAACAAAGTTAAAAAGTGAACATGCATTGTTTTAATTTTAAGAGTTTAAATCGCTAACATTCATGCCGCCTGCAGACCGCTGCCACACATAAGAAATGGCCGCAGTCTCTTTGAGGCCCCTGGGAACCCGGTGCGTGCCAGACAGCTGCTGATTTACCCCGATGAAAAGGAGAAGTGTGACATCGGTGAGCTGCCCTCAGTGGATTTACCTTGTTGCGTTTTAACCGGTTTAGTTTTTTTGTCTTAGTCTCTTTTTTGTGTCCAAAGCTTCTATGGTTTTCTAGAAGCTTCTCGGGTCTCTGGGTATTTGTTGTTGTTGGGGTATTTCCTTCATAACCCCCCACCCACCACTGCTGTAGAGTTTTGGGTAAATGTTTCCACCTGGGATCCAAACTCACATGGGGGGAGGGGTTCCTCTCATGGTGCTGTCACTGGAGCAGAAATTAGGCCTCTTTCACCAGATTAAAACTAATTCTTGTGTTTCCTTTCCAGTGTTTAAAAACCTCCTCGGAGACACGATTATTTTAGATGACCTGGACTCTGCAACCAACTACAGAAAGGCGGTGAGTGATGCCGACAGATCAGTTACATACTAACTGGCCGGTGGTTCTTTATTCTCTAAAATGAGTTGCTGCCTGCAGGTGGTGGAGAAACGGATACCATGTCCCACCATACTGACCAGACAGGGAGACATGGTCAGTGCCAAGGGCAAGTTCGGAGGCCGTCAGAACAAAGCCCCACCGATGGACAGATTACAAGTGTTTGGTGCCCCTCTCCCTCAACAGTACTACACTCTGAAGAAAGACATAGGTGAAAACTCTCACAGTCCTTATTTTTCTGTCCCACTCAGTCAAGCTGAGTTTTGAGTTGAGTTTTTCTGTTGGATAGAGCTGCTCTCTCAGTACCACAAAGCCATAATAAATGAGGAGAAGGCAGTAAAGGACCACGAGGATCACATCAACAAATGGAAGTCTCCTGAAATGCAGCAAAGTCGACTAAGAAAGGAGGAGATAAAGAAGCAGCTGGAGGAGATTGACAGACAACTTGGTACTTTTTTGATTTATCTACTTGTTTGACTCTTTGTGTATTGTTGGTCTTACAAATGGTTTGTGTTCTTCCTCCAGCTTCTGAAACAGTAAGATCAGGGAAGCGGGGTCCTGAGAGTGCTGGTGAGCTGTCTGGCATTAGTACAAAAAGATCAAGACCCACATAAGAGACCAGCTCCTTTTTATGATGTATTCTTTTTTCATTTTGTTGTGTCAAGAGTTAATTTGTGAATTAAACATTTCTGTCTGGAGAATACCTGTATATTGGGAAAAAAAAAAACAATAAACTTATATTTCCCTAGCTTTGGTTTGACTGTGTCCATGTTTGTTACTGAATATGAAATACTGGGAAATGCAAAACCTAATTAAAATGGTATGGATCTAAGGAGACGTGCACATTTTACGCACAGGATAATTATGGCTCCTCTGAAACAAAGACGATCGTTATCCAGGATGTCTGGAAATTATGTGGAAAATTAGGCCGATGATTTTCATTCAGCTGCACTGTGGAGGAGTTGTGAGAAAATGCAAAAGCAGCATCTGTCAGTATTGGAGGGGGTCCCAAAACGTCACATCCAAGGACGCTGGAAGGAGCTCGTTTAGATCTGCGCACCGCAGAGAAGGAACAACCCGCAGAGCTCCGACACCGCAAACCCCACTACTGACTACGCAAAGGATTTTCCAACATTGTCATCATGAAGCGCGGGCTGCCACTCCTAAACTTTTTAATAACTTTTCCTCTCATCAGCGGGTCACCTTTCCAGTACAACATGTTTCAAGGACATCCATATTCTGGCACCGAAACACGACAAAGGAACAAGTGAGTAATCTGTTTTGTTGTTGTTGTTCATGTTTGCAAGTTAATAAACTAAAATAACCGCATCCAGTTAGTTCCGTAGTGAATACGCACGCGAGATGAAGACTTAACAAGTCTTTTTCTGCAGAAACTGGTGCGCCTACGTCGTGCACAAGAACGTGAGCTGTGCCGTCGTGGGAGGCACAGAGAGTTTTGCGCAGCCAGAGTTTTTACCTTGTCCGCACGAGCTGCCAAACTGTGCGCAACAAGTGATGTAAGTTCCCTGAACTCCTGGTTATTGGGTGGATAGCGGGTATTGTTTAACGTTGTCACTAATTTTAACCTTATGAAGCAATACTGGTGTTGGGATCATGCAATTAGAACTGAGAAGTAACCACAAATTATATATAATAGATCCTGAGCCTCCGCTTGCCATGACATCACCTCATGTTTTATTATATAGTTTATCGCTTTATTATCAAAGCATTTGAACTTATTTTGTATTAGATATTTTTTTCCTTTGGGTCAAAACCAGCAAATCACCTGTGCATGCATTAGTGCATCATGATTGCAATGCACAACCTTACTCTGTCTTTCAGGTTCTTGTCCCTAAACTAATTCTGACTTTTGTCTTTATACCAGAACCTCAAAAGCATGTCTTATAAAGCAAAAAAAAGCAACATTTTCAGGCATCTGTTCACGGACAGCAAACACAGCCTCTTTGCTTCGACTTTTCCTGAGTTTAGCTCCAGTTTTCACGTGTCAGTTCACAATCACATGCAGGGAGGACTTTGCTTGCCAGCAGGGTCCTCATTATTGGAGTAGTAGTAAACAACAAATCTGCCTCCTGCCAAATGTTTGATAAATGAAACATACGACTTTCTTATCCAGTATTTGTAGTCAACAAACAGATTTCTTTTTTTCTTTTCCGGTTTACATTGTTGTGCTAAAAGCGAGGATCTAAATCTTACTTGCTATTTAATGTGCGTTTTTTCATTTAGCATTACTGCACAGTGACAGTGTGCTATATGTCTGCTATAGCCAGTGAGAACGCTGCCTATATATATTGATAACTTGATGTTTCTCGTTCGAAGATATCGACCACATTTTAGGCCCACGTACAAAATTGCTTACAAAACTGTAACAGAACTGGAGTGGAGGTGCTGCCCAGGGTACCAGGGTCAAGACTGCATGGTGGTGAAAGACATGAGGTTACTCCAAGTGGAGCATATTCCCCATGCTCCGTCTGCCTCTGGACATTTTCCAGCCCGTAAAGGTAAATGGCAATGGTTATAACAGAAGGAAATCTTGCATGGACATATGTTAATGAAATCAAAAGGTCAACACTTGAAGACGGTCAAATAAAAGGATTCATATTATGTTTTTTTTTTTTTTTTAAACTCTCCTTCTTTCATTTTGCCATAGCTCCAGACCAGAGAACAGAGGACCAAAGGAGCCATACTCTGGGAGGGCAGGTGTGGGTTGGAGGTCAGACAAGTCACAGGCAGCAGGAGGGTCAAGGGGGAGCCCAAAGTGCACAACACCTGGAGGAGGAGGTGCAACACTTGTCCCAGATGGTCCTCGACATGCAGGCAAGAATGACAGACATGGCCTCCAATCTGAGACTGGATTTCCAGGAGGACGCCAGTAAAATGCTGGTTACTTTGCTGAATAACTTTAAACATCCTGCCAGTGCACGGGGGGCTGAGACCCACACCGTTCAGGTGCAGGACTTCTCTTTTGACCACGAGTCAACACCAATGGGTGAGGTCATGAACAAGATAAACCAGGTCACATATGATCTGGAGTCCAAGAGCAACACCTTGGATGATCTGCTGGGCCGAGTGAATGACCACGACGGACAAATCCGTCTGTTAATGGAGGCTGCCCAGAATCCGCTGTCCACACCTTCTCCTGCTCCACCACCCAACAATGTAGACCTGCAAGCCTACCTGGACGATAAGATCCGTGCTCTGAGAGAGGAGTTGATGGAAGGCATCGAAATCAAAATGGGAGACCTGAAGAACTCTTGTGACTATAAAATGATCTCAGTTCAGGAGCAATGTGAAGGACAGGAGGCCAACTACCTCAGCCTGGCAGAGCTCATGGACTCAAAGGAAGGTGACCTCCGCAACGAGATCCAGGAGATTAAGGCCAAGCTCGCTGACCCCAGGAAGGTAGAAGCCCTGGCAGCAGACTCTGTCGTGGCTCGTGTGGAGAACCTTGAAATCCATCTTAACTCATCGCAGAGGACTCTGGTTACGCAGTGCCTCTCTGTAGAGGAGAGGCTGCGGAACGAACAGGCAGACTCTGTCAAAGACCTGAAAGAGATGCTCGATGTCAAGCTGGCCTCCACAGAGGCCAGACTTAGAACCCTGTTGGTAAACACAAGCACCAGCTCCCCAGCCGCTGCTACGAAAGACAGTCCAGATGTTTTGCATAGAGATATTAACTCTCTGAAGGACTCTGTTCAAACTCTGGAGCATAGACTCAATGACATGGAGCATTCATGCTCGCAAGTGTGCAAGGCTAATTTAACTGCTTTAGAAAACCTTCAGCAAGACTTCCAGAACTTTAAAACTACTGTAGACGCCAAAGGAACTAATCTAAAAGCTCCGATAAGAAACACTGGAGTCGTGGAGGGGCAACTCCTCAACCACAGCAGCATTGAGAATGTAAACAGCGAGGTAAATGACCTTAAAGCCCAAGTGGGCAAACTGGAGGACTCGCTATCAGAAATATTCCACCAGCAGTCTTGGACACTGCAGAGCCTGAACTCTTCTTGGGATCAAGTTAAAGCAAGGGCTGAGCAGGAGGTCAAGGACCTTTTGGAGCTCCACAGAACACACTATCAAGAGGTGAGACAGCAGCTGGACGAGCTGGGCAGGGAGGTCAAAACCGAGGCTGACCGCTGCATGAAGACAACACAAGATGTGGACAAGGAGATTGCCCACATGGGCAGCCGTGTAGTTAATGTTGAGACTTTATGCAGCAAGCTGGATCCAATCTCAAGCAGCCTCCAGACGATCAAAGAGGGGCTGAACAAGCACGTCACTGGGTTATGGACTTGCATGAACCAGCTGAACCTCACAGTTCAAGCTCATTCTCGTGATATTGGAGGACTAAGGGGGACTTGTCAGAATGTCCAGAACCACATCTCAAATGTGGTCAAAGACCTTCAGGCCTTAATGAACGGCTCTCCTGGGAATGAAGGTAAGCAGTAAGCCGAATGAGCTCCAATCAAACATTAAGAGACACTTATTTATTGCTTTTAGGTGTAAATATTACTGCCACGATGCAGCGAATAAATCACACTGACAAAAGAATTAACAATAAAATCTTATTAGATATTCAAAGCTGAACACTACAGTAATAAAACAGACTGCTGCTCAAGTTGATGTACTCATGGTCTCTTCACCTTAACTTCAGTTCACTGTTAAAAATAACCTCTGACTACATGTAATGTTGCCCTCACCCTGTAAATATCGCTATTCAGTTACATAATTCTACAGTCTACAGATGTTTGAATGGTAGAAGCTGGAGACGCACTGAAACAGATGAAAAGTTTAGGCTTTTAAAGTGTTGCCTGAGATGCAGACCAGCTGTATCATGAGTGGTATTGGAGAAGCTTAACTGTTGGGAGCGTTTTTCACTGCGTGAGTAAGGGGAAATCAGATATTCTTTTAACTTGTTCTTAGTTAAGGGAGGCAAGCTTGATTGGAGACACATGTTCTCTTTAATAGACCCCACATGAGTTGAGCAATGCCTTGGCATTTAGAAATATTACTCACCAGGCTTATTTGTCCATCCAAGTGTTCAGTTATGGGTGTGTCTGTCTTTTCACTTTGGGTGTAAAAGTTTCATGAACTATTTGTGGATTACATTCATGGCAGAGAAAAGACATGGATCTGTCACTGGAGCTAGCTGCAAGAAAGCTAATGGTCAATTAGCTATCATTTGTGGTGGAAATGCAGATCTAAATTAGGGACGTGTGTAAGTACTGCTTGAGTAGAGCGGTTGAGAAATAGCTCTGGTGATGTGCAAATGTGACGTTAATTGTCGATGTGCTCCTTGCAGATGCTTCAGTATGCTAATGAGGCACATGGAGCTCCTTTTAGTGGCGGTTAACAGGAAATGTGCTGGTTTCCCCTGCCTATTTACACCTTTGCAGTAAAAACTGACACACAAAAGGGCCACTCCAAATAAGCTCTCCCAAAATGTGCCAGAGGAGTAAACAATGTTTTTTTTAAACTGCATTCAAACCTCAACTATCTAAAATACCACATTTTTTGTCATTATATCCCTAATAATGGGGAATATGTAAAAAATTTTGCAAAATGTATCCCCTTTAAAAATCCATCACAGCCTTTTACCCTCGACATCCTCATATGCCCGGTTAACTGCCATCGCCCAGCCCTTATTGCTTTGAATGAGAACAGCTGGGTGATCTTGGTCACAGAACGCTTATGTCACAGGTTTCTCTTTCTGTTTGTTTATGGCTAATGCTGGATTCTGTTGCAATGCTTGGCGTTGTTGCTGTGAAGATGTGTGATTTTTACATTAGTGCACATGTTGCGTGCTTCTCCCCTGACCCTGCTCATTAATGGTACCTGTGAGACTCCCACGGTTGTAAATGCGAGCTATATGCACGCCCGTGTGTTTTATGAGCCAGGGCTCTTCCTCTGGGACCAGCTTCAGTTGCTGCTTTATGGGCAGCTGATGCAGCCCGCAGTCTAGTTTGGAATATCATGAGAGGTGGGTTTTGTTCTGGATCCTGTCCAAATGAGGCCAGAGGCTTTACAACAAAATCCCTTTTTTTGCTTCTGAGTCATACATGGAGCGCTCAGCGCTTTTTCATTTGAGCCAAAAGCTCAGCCCGAGATGACAGAAATGTTGTCTCTCCACCTCATTCTTTTTTTGGTCAATATGCCATCAAATGAATCCGCCCTTAAGAGTTCTTAGTTCTCCTGGATGTTAGAGGCCAGTCTGTGATCTCACTTTGTCTTTTACAGGTTCAGGTCTTTATTCCACAGCCAAGAACTGTAGTGTGTTTAGATTATGTGCTTCTGTATGGACATTTACGTCAGCGTCTTCACAGCCGATGAATGAAGTTTTAGTCCCTTCTCTGAGTTCCTTTTCAGTTGAAATACACCCTGTGAGCTGAGGTCCCAAAGGCCGCTCATGAGGATGTTTATCATGATGTCACACCAGTTGTTACTGTTAAACAAGAGGGCCAGGAAGTGGATGAGAAGAGCTGTCATGATTTTGTAACTTTCATTGCAAACTAACAGCCTCGTTGTTGGAGGTTAATATGACTGCTTCTTCAGTTATGAAAGAAATATAGTTAAAGTTGGAAATATTTGGACGCGGACACGGTTTTATGTAGATTAGATGTTCAACAGAACACGACTGCAGACTTTAAGCTTTAATTGGAGGGGCTTCTCGTGGAAATCAGAGATTTGGTTTATAAATTATTGCTTTAGCAAGTAGAACATTCAACTTTTTACACTTGCAGAGAATCTTTTGTAGGCGATGACTGCCTATAGATGGATACATTCAAGCCTTAGCCGTACTTTTTTTCCTCTTATCGTTCTGGTATAAGTTGAGCTGAGTTTCATCTGTCTACAGAATGCTTTTACAGAATCAATCTGCTTTTCTTAAGATGACTTTTTAGATTTTTGGTTCGTCTTTCTGCTCTTGAGATTTATGACTGTTTGCACTCTGAGGTCAACCCTCTGAATTTGCCCTTGAGAAGCCTTCTCTTCATCGCAGACTTGGGACTTGGACAATAATCTGTCTTCCTCCTGTTTTGATCTCTTCACTTGGCTGGATGTTGTGACGGTTCTTTTTTGTTTTTACTATGAAAAGGATTCTGTGATCATCCACAGAAGGTGCTGTTGCTCTGATATTTTTCTTCTGTTCTGTTCTGTTTCTTCATCACATGATCTTCCAAATGCAAATCCCGCATCTCATGTTATTACATTAAAGAGCTGTGATTTTCCCTTCCCTTTCCCTTCCATTTGAAACTGAATCTTCAGCTTAACACTATATTCATTATCTAACTGTTACCTGAACATGTTTTAGTAAACAGCTGCAATAACAGAAATTAAGTGAAGTATTCTAAACTATTTCTGGCTCTAACTCCTTCTTTGCTGTTTTGATTTTGTTTAATCTTTTATTCTACGTTGGACTACATTAATGGAAAATGCACATTATTCACTTTGTTGTTCCCCTCAGACAAGCTTTAAAGTAGTAGTTAACCGGATAACAACTTAACTCTGATGACAATTATCATATGCAGATGAATATTCTTTGACTTTTAGTCTAAATCAAACAATTTCTTCACTCATTAAAGCCACTTTTTGAGGTTTTTAAGCACTTGGTGCTGTTGATGAGTGCTTTCATATTACAGCATCAGCAAAGAAAAACTCACATGAATCTTCATAATCAGTACAGTACAAATTCCTGCTACTCATTTTACACTCTTCCACTTTATGTGGCCTTTAAAGGCAGTGAAAAAGACCCTTCCAACAGAGAGCCGTGGACCACAAAGGGCTGCCTGCTCAGTTTGTGTGTGTGTGTGTGTGTGCATGGAATGTGTACCTTTCCCATAACCCCTTCACTTGTGATAAAGCGCATCCTCTTTGTGTTTGACTCACTTGAAGCAGCGCTGAAGAGCTTTATTATGAACATCTTTAGAGATAAGAAAGCATGCTTTCCTGCCTCTGAGGTCGTTCAGCATTGAGGCTTGTAGGCTAGCGACCTGTGTGAGATAAGACGGACACATTCATGTCAGTGGTCAAACGTGATAACCCCTCTGAGCAAAAACAAGATGGGACACGACAGTAAGTCCTCAAGAACAATAAAGTCTTTTGTGTTTGTTGCTGGAACTTTTCTCTTTTTTTCTCCCTGGTTTGGCTGGCCTGTTGTTTGTCAGAGCACTTTTATAAATTTAGCATTGACTTCTCTCCTGAGATCTGAACACTAAGCTCTGAGGCAATGGATTCTTAAATCCAAGCCATGAGAGCTCAGTGTGTTTTGGAGACTCATTAAGTCTACATGTTGCCATGCAGTCATTATGATGTGATTTGTAACGTAGAAAGTGGCCGTTTTTGTGGGGCTGCTGTAATAAGGGAACTGCTGGAGAGTGAAGGACAAGCAGCAAAGGGTAACGTTTCCCATGCTGCGTTGGTGGAAGAATGTGCATTTGTGGCCGACCCAGCTGTATTTGTTTACAGCTCACCTCTACATCAGGACAAGTACACTTACACGCAGATACATCCTGCGCTCTTTATCCACCGGGTCTGAAATGGGTTTTGAGCTGCTCAGATCAAAGTCGACTCTGTGGAGCACATACCTTGCTCTATATGAGGAGCAACGCGATGAAGAAAGAGACCAGAATGCGCACTCGCAGACTTACCCCCCGTGCTGTTTTACAGCTGCACACGGCTCTCGCAGCACATGCTGCATTTTACAGGCAGGCTTCTTCTGCTTCTGTAGTAAATGACCCTTTCCCCCAGGGGTGAGGGGGACCAGCTGCCAGGTGACTGAACATGTGGCCGAGCCCCGGTATGCTGCTGGTATGCCTTTTATGTGCTGGTTTCCCTTTTTGGAGCAGCAAAGTTGGGGGTTTTATCTTTGTAGAGTAGACTGTAACAGCAACAGTGTGCCAGGAGCGATGATTTCTTGATAAACTCCTGGATTCTTCTCAGTGGTGGCTCCCAGGAATGCACTCGTTTAAAGCTGAGCACTTTTTGATGGCAGATGGTGGAGCGCTCTGTCATTTTCCCCATTTAAGTTCATAATAACAGGTTCAGATAATCCCTTGCTGTTGGACTTTCAATGAGATTATCAGTAAACCTGCCATAAACATAAACACAATGGTGTGTTTTTTCCAAGTGGAAAAACTGGATACACCATATAAACCGTATATTTTTACGAGGCTCGTCAGACTTTGCTGGTGCATACAGGCAAACAGTCTTGTGCAAATGGTGAAATTATACCAGGAGAACATGATTAAAATGTGTTGTAAAGACTCAGCCACGTATCTCAGTTAAACAACCCATAATATTCCTATAGCAGTATGCAAAGATGCCGATATTCATATGCTATTTTCCAGATTTTCCAGAATTATCTCCAAACAGAGACTACAGTTTGGACCTTAATTCACGTGACCCCACCATCTAATGTAATGGCCAGGTGGGTAAGCAACCGTGACGAGCCACAGGGTGGTCAGGTGGGTCAACAACCCCTAACCCTGACCCTCAATAACTCTAAAGGTGTAAACGACCCCTTAAGAGTTTAAATACCAGAAACTCCCCATCGTCTGTCCACTTTGGAGGCCTCTCTGATGAAAACACCTCTGAAAGTTCCGCTTCAGTTTGAGCATTGAGGATTAATGTGTGGGTCTGTGGGGATCGACTCGCTTTTAGAGCCAGTCTGAGTTGGCTTTTTCTTCATGTTTGAGCTCTGGAGGTTGTAGGCTCGTGTCATGGTGGTAAAATCTGGACCTGTAGACACCAACTGTAGCAGGAACTGTCACAAAGGTGGTTTTGAGTATTCTGGCAGGTGTTCATATATCTTTCTGTGGACAGTTGACAGTAGTATATTGACCTTGCATCCTTGTCACCAAACCTTAACGGGTGTTTTTGTGACATCAAAATGATGGTCAAGTTCAAAGATGGCCAACAAAAGCATGGGCGCAAGGCTGTCTTTTTCATCTTTAATGAATTTGCACATTTCAGGATAGTTTTCAGAAAAGCACATTTACAGTAATTATAATTATTAGTGCAATAAAACTCCATAATTAGTGCCATCTAAAGGTATATTTTAAACATTTATATCAGCACAAAGACCTTAAAGACAATTGGAGCCTAATAAAAGAAAAACCTGAAAAGTTAAAGTGGTTGAAGAAACTGTTCCACAGACACGTGAAGGTGAGCTGTAACCAGGTGGTTCGTTAACTCATCTGACCTCCACACATCTGCTGCTCTGACCCCCATCTTTCACTCCATGTCTGTTCTGTTCAGGTGCTCAGGTCGGACTCGGAAAGGCGGGATCTCATCGGGGTTCAAGTATTAGCCTCAGGGTGCCGGTTGGCCCCGTGGACGCCGCCCTCCCACAGCCTCGTGTGCTGGAGACCGGAGAGGCGGGCCCTCCCGGCAAGATGACCTCGTCCAAGTTGCCCAAAGGGGTGGACGGCAGCTCGATGCCTGTTCAAGGTTTCGCTGGAGCTCCAGGTGAGACCTGCCACCTGCACATACACTCACATGTTCCCCAGCATCGCTTCATTTCTCTTTATCGTTTTATTCACAGCTTCCCCTCTGAAACCCACTGACTCGCGAAAGGCCAGCACGACTCTGACCTCAGGTGAGTGTTTTCCTTTAAATGTTCTGAGCTGCGTCACGTCTGAACTTCCCAAGAATAAATAACACCGTTCTTTTTTTTTTCTTTTAATCAGCAGAAGTGAACATACCTCCGCTGCAGAAACCTCTCACAGCATCAGGTCAGAACATACTCATTATTCGGGTCAATCGGTTGCTGTCCTTTTTGCTCATGACCGATGTTTCCCTTCCTGCATTCAGGTGAGAAAGTGTCGTTCTCTGCTGGACTCACTCTCCCACCATTTCAAGGAGAAGTCGGAATCATTCGATTCAACAAGGTGCTTGTCAATGATGGAGGACATTATGACCCCTATACAGGTATCTTTTGTATATTTGTCCATACGTCTTTCTATTAAATAAAGGTTTTAAATGATTGTAATATCATGTCCTGACATCTCAGTCACATTTTACAGTGTGTCATCTTTTTTTTGTGATAGATTATCGACGTTCTGGTTGTTTCATTTTGTCAGTGACTATTATTGCTGCACTCAATCTGTTAAGTTTAAACTAAATTCTAAGTTCCGAATGCTAACCCACTGATGTTTACCAGGTAAACTGACCCATCATCTGAAAAGTCAGTTTGTGAAGAGCATGTCTTTGGCTTCCAGGTATCTTCACAGCTCCCAAAGATGGCCGCTACCTGGTGACGGCCGTGCTCGCAGCCCAGAGGGGCGACAAGGTGGAGGCGGTGCTATCTGTGTCCAATCACAGCATCCAGAGGCTGGACTCCACAGGTTTCTTGTCGGAAGCAACGGCGCGGCTGTCACATGACCAGTGTAACTGCAGCGGCTCGACATCACTGAGCCTGGTTCTCTCACTGAGGCGTGGAGACCGAGCGGGACTCGTCCTGACCGCAGGAAAGCTCGCCATCTCAGCCTCGCCGCAGATCCTGTCATCTTTCAGCGCCGTGCTGCTCTACGCCAGCCCATTGAAACGGTAGCTCCTGCAACACTTTACTGTACATAGGAGGAGCGTGGTGTACGTTACTGATGACACACTCCAGGCTCATCGTGTTAGATTGGAAGAACACCGATAGACAGGATGCAAAAGACAACAAATGAGATTATTTGTATCATGAGTGCTAATATATAGTTTACTTTGCTATTATTTTGTATTCTTTATCTTTTTTTCACAATTTAACAATCAGACCAACTAATCTCAGTCATTCAAACATGACAGTAATCTAACCACCCACAAATACACACAAACACACTCCTTATTGGTGCTAAATTATACAGAAACTTTGATTGTTATTTAAACAGACTTTTTATTAAAGCATATTTCAACACAAGACATTATTTTTTTCAGTGTTTCTGATTTAATACCATACAGGCCTTAAATATTCCTCTCTATAGAATATATGTAAGTTCCATCTATAGTTAAATGAGTCATTTCTTACAATTCAACATATTTATCAAAACAAGCCGACAGTTACATCATAGTGTGTATACTGGATCACCTCCAGGCGATCGCATCAGTCTGCAGAAACAACCTGCAGCAACGGCAAAGCTTCTTCGCTCAAAGGTGAAACTAAACTTCAGAAAACTGGGAGAATTACTGTGTGTTCTCTTCACACAAAGCTTGTCACTTTCATAGAAAGAATGCAGTAAATGGCTGCAGTGAGCGCTGAGGAGACTACGGAGACGAGCGCAGCATCTGGCAAAAACGTGAGCCAAAAATCACCAAAAATAACGGAATACTCTTACAACAAAATCATGGTTGTGAAAACAAAAAAAGTAGCAGCGGTATCTACATTTCATCTTTGTACCTGGACTGCAATAATGCAGCTTTGACTGAGCAAATCATCTGACATGTTCCTGCTTTGCATATTAATAAAATTCCTTTAACGTAACAAATAAGGCTTTAAAAGGATGACGACGCAGCTGCTCTGACTGCACCATGGATGTCTGATGACATGTCACAGGTCCACCAGCAATAAGCACTATGATACGCCTGTAGTCCCACATTGAATGTTGGTCACTATCTCATACAGTTACTGTACCTCCACTGTCTAAATAAATGCTTAGGCAACTTCTTCTCATGTGTATTTGAACATAAACTGTGCAAATGTAAAGACCAACAACAGACTCCTGGGCTCTGCATATACCACAAGTCTTCAAACAAATCTGTTCTGTGCGAGTCAGATAAAGCTCGCTGCAAGAGCTCAAGGAGAATCAACCCTTACAGGAAATATTACGGAGTGCTTTGAAATATATGGAATACGTTAATATCTCGGGCTTTTCCATTAAATAAGAACACATCCAAGAAAACGTTTCAGCAGCCTAGACGGTAAGAATGAAAGAAGTGCGTACTTTCGTGAACAAAATCACTAATGTGAGTTAGAGCAGCTCCTCGAAGCACACCTGAGCGACGGGCTGTCTCCAGTAACAGAAGGAGCTGAAATCAGGGCAGCTGAAAGTGGCGCTGTGCTGTGTGCTTCGCAAAGGGAAAACGTGCTCCACCAGCTCACTCAGCCGGCTGTATCTGCCAAAGTATGGGGGAAAAAAAAACAAAAACCATAAGCGTTTGTCTGAGAGAAACAGACAAACACAATGACTCCACAGATATTGCTACATACGATGTTTTATTGCCCTTGGCTTGCTCCAGGATCAGCTCCCCCTTAGGATTCACTGTGAATATCCGGCACACAGGCACACCCACTTGCTTGTAGGCAAACACATCCTGATGGACAGGAAAAAAGGAGACAATGAGGTCAGTTTTCATAGATTCTTTTTTTTTTTTTGTTAACAGTAAAATGTTAAAACGTTGCGACGACACAAAAGTAAAAGGGACTCTCACACTCTCTCTGTTTCCAAAGGCTGCATAGAAGGGGTGTGTGTTTGGGAGGAACAGGTTCTTGATGTCTGTGAGGCATTCGATCTTGAACTTCTCAGGCTTCTTTTCTATGATCTCTCTAATAAGAACAGTGGGTGGGGGGAAGAAAAAGCATTACAGATTAACCTCTGACCCTCTGCAGCTGCTGTTGGACTCATCTTCTTTTAATTGATCCAAGTTGTGGAGACTCCATTGGGCATTTCAATGAAAAACTGAAACGGTTGCAGAGGAACTGCAGGGTTAATTAGCTGCACCAAATGTGACATTTAACTTTTCTAAATTCCAGTCTTCAGCCCCTGAAGTTCCTTTAGAAAAAACATGTTATATTAAGTCAAACAAGCCCAAAACCCAAATGACTGTAATTAGCATCTTCTTCCGTTTTATCTCCACTGTAATTTTCTGGAGGTGCACCAAATGCAGCTTCAACTCTTGATAAGCATCAATTACTGAAATCCTGGGATGTATCTGTTTTGCCAAATATAGACGATGATCTGAAAATTACAAGGATTTCCTACCTGTGGAAGGCAGAGAAGAGGCTGCTCGGGGAGAGCATGAGGGGTCCTTGAGGCAGGAGAGTCCCTCTGTCGTTCACCCAGTGCAAATACCCTCGGGTCATGTCAGCCATGCCGATCGCTCTGGCCGAACAGTACAGGAACTTGTAGCCGTTCCTGCAACAGTCAGATTATCACTGGTGAGATTTCTGCCTATGATCCAGCATCATGTATTTGAGGAGGCAGTTGCTCGGCCTTACTCGTGCACGGAGACTTACTCGTGCACGGAGACTTACTCGTGCACAGAGACTTACTCGTGCACAGAGACTTACTCGTGCACGGAGTTGTAAAGCTTTGCGATCCCCCGGTGAGTCCAGTCTTTGCCGAGCTGAGGCAGAATCTGGCCGAACACATCCGACCTGTAAGGTAAAAATGTGTGTGTATAGAGAGATTATTTTACAAGCAGATGGCAACAGAATCACATGTTCAAAATAGTTTAGGAAGCCAAATGTGCAGTTATATCAAAGAATGTCAGTGTTATAACAACTCTTTAATGTTAGCTCTCTCACACCAAACAGTTCAGTTCAGTTCAGAGTGTGTTGACACTTCGACACACAATCGACCGTGAGAGGTGCTCATTTGCCGCACTTTGTGATGGTTCCATCGATGTCAGAGATGATGACTTTGTCGTCCCAGTTCCACAGGTAGATGGTGCCCTCGCAGCGGCACGTTCCCTGGTACTGAGTGGTTATGCTGAAGGTGACATCGTTTGACCCGTCTCTCAGCTTCAGGCTGGCCTGGAGGAGACACACAATTTTAGAGCTCACACATACCAACATTTCCAGATTCAGAGACATGATCATCATGCAGCTAAAGATGAGATGCATCTACATTTTGATAAGGAACACGCTTCAAAGGTTGATTTAACCGAATAACACTAACTGGCTAAATGATGTAATGAAACACACACATTGGATGTATGGGTTGGGGAAGCCAACCTCCGAAGTCGCAGCTTCCTTGATCTAAAAGGAAAACTTTTTATATGGCGACAAATTGATCAGGATTTAAAATTTGACTGTAAAATAACCACGTCAAATTCAACCAAAGTGTAAACCTTCAATCAACCTGTTTTTAATATCGGACTAATGTATCCCGCGTTTTCAAAGAGTGCAGAGACACAAGGAGAGTCCAGAGCCCACAAGAAGCTGAGGGTATCATTAGATCTGAATTACAAACAACATACTGAGCTAATTTCATGATAAAATTCCATAAAAATCCAAATATACCTGACGCACGCAAGTTTTCCAGCATCACCTGAGTGCTGGACAAAAGCAAAGCTCAGATACTGCTGAAAATAAAAGTGGACTTTTTTTTTTTACCTTACTTGTTGGCTTGGAAACCATTAAAAACAGTCTCCCTGAGAGTCTGCCCTTTATGTCTGCCTTTATGAGCACCAAACTGTTGAATGTCATTTCAAAAAGGGACACCACTAAATCAGCCTCTTCAGATCTGGAAAGCATAAGCCTTGGATGATGTTCTCTTCACGGTCATGTTTTATTACCTGCCAACATTTGCAGTAATCAGTATTTACAGTTTATATTCACTATGACAATTATGTGCTGCTCTGTTTTTAATTGTCTGTATGTATTGTGTGAACTGTTTTTATTTACTTCAGAAAAGACTGATTGAGTAGAGAAGACAGTTGTTTTTTTAGGCAGCAGTGGGTCGATGAAGAAAAAACAGGACCTTACTGTTGTTTTGTACATGAAGTAAATGACCAAATTAACAAAAGTTTTCCTCTCGCCACTAAGTCACCTTTCTTCTACACAATCAAAAGAAAAGAGCCTCAGATTGATCTGTTTCAGATCAACAGCTGTCACACAGCTGACATCAGTGTTCTTACTATCTGAGCAGATGACAGGCGGAGGGATTTCTTGTAAGAGTGACACGCAGCTGGAGAAGAAACTTCCGTCTGCACACGCTCAGTTGGTGTCAGAGCAGGAGCTGCAGCATTCAGCTCTTTCGTCTCATCGTCGCTGGACCACTCAGCAGCTTTCTGCCTGCAGGAGGGAAACAATACAGTGAAGACTTGTGTTTAGCCGACTGAAGGATTAATACGATCTGCTGGTGAAAGGCTCATCAAAATGAACTGCTAATGAGACACATTTCTGCTTAAGCTATCGTGACTCGGGTGTCTTTTCCAGCCAGCAGAGGGCAGCAGATCTACTTATCTGTCAATGCAACACATTTTTGATCACCATCACCTTAATTACTTCTAATACAGGTTAATCTCCTGGCTCAAACAATCTTTGAGATTTTTTTTTTTTTCTGGGACTCTTAATGAGTTTATGAGTCACAAGTTTATGAGTCATGGGATGTCAACACTGCTTGCTGGCAAACATGCTAATCCAGCCTCTGTGGGGCATGTTTACCCAACTCTGCGTGTGTTGGTGAGTGACTGTTGTGTTGGGAGGACGGCAGAGCTTTGTTGCTGACTCACTGTGTTTCTGGGGCCTGGTGGAGGGCAGGGCTCTCTCTGCTCAGAGACTCCTGTCTCTCCAACTTGTTCTCAGATAGTAACTAAGGAGAGGTACAAACTTTAATTGTGGCAGTATCCCATCATAATGTGACATAAATATCTAAAAGTAAAGACATAGAAAAAACAAAACAACAATCTTTGTATAATAATGCAAAACAGGGATGCAGTGGTTATACTTATGCATTTGAGGAACATGCTTCTCATTTGCAATGCAAAGTTACTCAAACTGGTCAGGACTCCCTCTGACCGCCACAGTGCTGTAAAGATGGACGCGTGACTCACAAGTTTACCCAAACAAAGCAGTCGTGAATCCCACCTGTTTTGTGCTGCTCTTTCTCCAGAACCACCAGCGTCCAGACTTTTTGGGCATTTTCTCCTTCACCCAGGCCTCTTCGGTTGCCTGCCATTCAAGTAACACATTCGTGTGTATATGAAGCTCAATGTTCAGACACAAGCGCCTCGCTCTAAACACATTAGATTAGAGGATACCTTTGGCAAGTTCTTCTGGAAAGCTTGCATACAAAGAATCAACGGTGCTGCCAGTGTCCAATTGTAATATCTGGAAAACAAAGTTAGTTTGATTCTTATCTTCAGTAGTGAAACATCAGTAAAACTGAGGAGAGGGTTAGGGAGTAGCAAGACTCACCGGTTTGAGATTCTAACGACCAGGTTGGGATTATCAATAAGTGCTGGATTCTCTGCAAATTCATTATAGGTGATGATGTGTTCCATGAATTTTTCTGCAAAGAATAGGAACAGCATAGTTTGACTCTATGTTAAATTGATGGCTTTTATTCCTAAACCACAGCCACAAAGCGCAGGAAATGTCAATTATACAGATAATCGCTCCCAATTCTTCAGTAAATTCTTCATAAACAAGCAGACCGAGGACTCGTGGTTTACTTTTTACATACACAAGGATGTAAAATTATAACTAAAGAAAGAACACTAAAGATTAGAAAATCTGCTCATGCAAGGACAAAATCAACAAAAATATGTAAAAAAAAGTTCCAGTTTGTAAAATGAAGGGACAAACAGCACTGCGAGCTGATAATAGAGATAATCACCTTTCGAGATCTCTGAGTTCTCACCCACGCCTCCGCACAGTGACAGCGTGACGTCAGGCAGATCACCAGCAGAGTCAGACAGGCACTCTGTTCCACTGTCTGCCGCTGCGCTGCCCACTGACTGCGGCGACTGGGATCCAGAGTGCTGTCCCATCTCCACCCAGTGTTTGGAAACCTGCTCACCCTCACTGAAACGCAGACAAGTGGCAGACACTAGACTCACAGCAGCAAACAAATAGCTCCTAACATATTTACTTGTTTCAAAAGTGAACACTAATTTGATCTCTTTTCATTACTTCTGGGTCTGTTTACAGGTCAGGTCAGGTTGGCCGTGCACGCTAAGTAGGTCAGGCAGGAAAGTGCTGCACACCGATGATTCCAGTTAAATGCTAATCACGAGGAATACATTAATAAAACCGATACAAACAGTTTTGTACCTTTTAGGGAAGTAGCGAGCAGCAATATCAGGTTCAAGAACATTCAGGTCCTCCAGGTAAATATCTTCAGGCCCCTGATGTTGGCTCCTCTTCCTCACAACTTTATTGGGAGGAGAATTGTTACTTTTTTAGAAGTTGCTGACTTCATTTTTTATTTTTAACTTCCTTTTCTCTTTACTTTCTTTACTTCTGCATGTGAATGCAGAGCAGACGCACAGTGAGATCTCAGGCCCAAAAAGAAACCACATCCTTCCTGTTACCATTCATTTACATTCAACTGGGTGTAGTTACAGTCACATAAGTGAAATCTGGGAAAGTTCTCACCGTTTCATTTTTGCATTAAACACTATTAAATGAAAACGTTTTCCTCAGTAACAAAGTGCAGAAAGCATTAGACGTTTACAGAGTACGGTACAAAGGCAGTTACCCTTGGTCTTGACAGGTGAGTCTGTATCTTTGGGGGAGGCTCCTGCATCGGGACAAACAGCGGTGGAGTCTCCAGCCTCTTTGCTTCCTCCACTTGCAGCAGAACCGCTGTCCCTGCGGATGGGCGGTGAAGACGTCCACCTGGTTTTACGTGCATTTTTTGCGCTGATGTCAGAGTTGCTAGGAGACGGTTGGGGGGAGAAGCTGCTTGACATTATGTTTGCGAGGTTTGGCTCGGCCTCGGTAATGTTTGCTTCACATGGTGAAGCTTTAGGGGGTTCCAAACTGCAGCTGCACAGATCAGGTTTGATGGTCCGGGGCTCTGGTTTCAAAATATGGCAAATGGGATCTGTGGGTCCTGCTGTTGACTCTTCTTCCATGGCTTCTGAGCTCAAAATAACCCTGAAATGTGTGTTCTCCGAGGGAGTGATTGTCAACTTCTTTGGCTCTGATTTGTCCTTTTTGTTGACCTGGACACAGACAGTAAAAGCGTAAACATTCATATATAACTTTACAAAACTCCTAAGCAAGTTTTTCATGTTTGAAGTTGCGGTGCGGTACCCTTGTTGATTCTGGAAACTCCCCCCAGGTCCACTGCATGTGAGAATCAGCCCTGAGCATGCTCTCTGTCGGCTTCACCATCAACTCTGAGTCACTTTTGGGCGACATGGGCTCGGACACATCCCTGATGGAAGCAAAAACCACATTTCCACTGAGTCAGCTGTAATGATTCTGAGGGAGTGATTTGTTTTACGCAGCCCTGTCTGTTTTCATTAAGTGGACGGTGTAATTGTTTCTCTGCTTGTATGAGCTATGTAAATATTTGAATGAATGGGGAGGGCCATACATGTTGCTGGGAGACCAGTCTCCATCAGAGAAAGGGTAGCTGTCCCATTCAAGAGCGGTGAGAGGGGAATGCTGCCTGTGCTCCATATTGTCCTTCATCACAGAGAGTGAGGATGCTCTGATGAAGGGAAACAACAAAGTTAGTAACAGTTATAATCAACAACAGAGCAGAGTTTAGTTTCCACTTACCGTCCGCTGTGTGCATTGTGCTCCTCGTCTGAACTGAGCTCACACAGCTCCGGCTCCCCGCTTGCACTTGTCTGCTCCTCCTTGCGTGGCTCAGCTTTGTGCTTCCTCCTGCGTCTCTTCTTCTTCTTCCCGGCTGAGCTGGAGCAAAGATGGACATTTCCAGAGGCCTGGTCTTCTGGGGCAGGAGGTTGGCTGTTCTCTGTTGTTGACCCCCCGCATCTGGGCTCTCTGCTCCTCGTCAGAACCTCTTCTGTGGGGATAGGGGAAGTCACCAGGTGGGCTGGGACGATCTCCTAAATTGGGGAGAAAATTCATGAAAGAAACAAAGTTATTGATCTCAACCAGAAAATGTATTTCTTTCTTATTTTCAGAGTAATGTGCCCAGAACTCACATTTTGCTGCTCTGTTTCCTGGACAAAAAAGGCTTCTCCGTTGTCTCCCAGCTTCATGTGCAGCTCCACAGGTTCTCCATTGATCTCTATGTCAATCTGAAGAGTCAAGCAAGTTTCACAGCTCACATGCTTTTACTGTGTGGGAGGGCTACACATTTCTCTAAGATATCCTCAGACTTTAACAAACACCAATGGGGCATAACACAAATGTATAATATGAATGTCTGCAATGCTGCTCGTGGGAACTGTGCGACAGATTTACCTGAAGCTTTAAATCTAAGCTGAAAAAAGAAACCCAGCTTGCCTCGACTGAATTCCACAAACAGGCTTGAATGTAAACACAGCTGCCCGTGTTGATGAAGGCTGATGAAAAAGGTCAGTGAAAAACTGCATGTAGCTGATGCAGCTTGTTTTCCTCTACAGCAACAAAGATGCTTTTAACCCACACATGAATTTACAGAATCACCGACCGCAGACGACTTCCTGCACTGTCTGGCTTTCCTGTAACAAAACAGATGGCTCTTCTGTAAGACGCCTTTTTCTGAATGGGATGGATCTTTACGAGTAGAGAGTAAGAGGCTAAATTAGGTTTTAGTCTGCGCTTCCCATCTCAGTCCTCAATCGAGTGCTACACGGTGTCTATAAATAGAGAGAGAAAGAGCAATCTGCTCCTGTGAGACGCAGAGTGGATAATGTGCTTTAGAAGGAAAGCGAGAAGCAGAGTGCAATTAAGCAACTGGAAAATCTATCGTGTAGCTCGACAACAGATGGAAATGGCTGCTTCACATATCGTATATCATAAAAAGGCACAGTTCATTCATGCAACATTTATTGCATACATTGATTGCCTATCACAGAGTCCTAGAATATCACTCACCACTTTCTCCCTGGAGCGCAGCACCCCCAGTTTTCCGAATCGGACATGGAAAGGGGAGCAGTGGAAGGTCCCATCAGGCTGCCGGACAACGATCACGTCGATGCAGCCTGACAGAGTGGCCTGATTGATCCCTTTGTACAGCTCCTTTACTGTCACCAGCACCTGGCCCGCCAGCTGCCCCACATAGTTCATGGTGTCCACCTATCAGCAAAAATACTCTTCATTACACTCCTCTAAAACTCTCAAACAAGCCCAACTCCTCATTTTGCTGGAATTTATCACAATTAACTTTTTTTTTGCCTTACGAGTACATTGTCCCTTATTGTTAATAAGGCTGCTGTTGTTCAGAATAGTCTGCGAATGAAATGCAAGCCAGTCCCTAAACACAGTGGCTCTGTCCCATTTTCCTCCAAAAGGTCGGGAGCTGATCAGGACTTAATCAGAGCCTCGACTGCTGCAGTATGGCTGCAGAGGAAAGAGGACAATGTGTGCTTCTGTTTAAACTCGGAGCTCAAACCTTAAATAGCAGGCCTAAACTGACCCAATCGGGGTCAATTAGAAACTTATTGTAAACGTACACAATTATAATCTATTGTAAGCAATTCGAAGCTGTTAGGAAAACTCTCTAATTGCTCCTCGGATGTTTTCTGCCAGTCATCTTTTGTTTCACTGCAGCATCGTAAACAACAGCCAATGATATCATCCTATCCCATATCTTTGTGACTCTTGAATCATTCTCACTGCCTTTCAGATTAGCCATGGTCTGCTTTGCGATTAAAAAGTCATTTTAAGCATCTAACTTAACGCCGAACCTTATTGTTTATGTCAGTCATGGCCTGTGAACTGCTGTTTTGAAGCCTTTAGCTCAGCGTTAGACGGTCACCATCTTGGTGTTTTTGAAAGCTGAGTTGGAGAGTGATATTTAAAACCTAATTTGGTCTTTAAATTTTTTTAATTTTTGTATTACTAAGTATGGATGGTTCCTCAAATTACTGCATAAAGAGTTTTGGGGAAAATAATTGACTTAGTATTATGTGACTGCACTTTAGGCACTTCTTCAATGTCCGGCATCAGCTGGATGCGTTACTCTAGGTTTAATATGGAGTGCTGCTCCACTGACATGTCATTGACAGCTGTTGATATTCTCTATTTATTTTGGGTCAGGTGACATGACTAACTTGTAACTTCCCCATAAATAAGAGCACTCTTATGCAACATTTTACACAGTGCTAATTACATTAACTATACTTATGAAATGTCATTAAGGTGCCATTCATATCTTCCGACAATACAGCAATTACACATAAGCCTATGTAACACATTATGTTTCAAGTATAAAATCGAGTATAAAAAAAGATATAAACTGTAAAGAGAGTATAAACAGTTAGAGCTGGGATTTACTACTGTATAGGCTGATGAGTGGCTTAAAAGTAACTTTAAAGGAAATCTGTGCGTGCACGGCCAGTCTGCCACCTCAGGAAACCCATTTTGAGGACACTTGTAGAATATTTCTGGCCCCACAGGTCCAAAAAGGAAGAAAATTAAGATTTTATTAGCACTTAGCACTCCCATTCAGTCTGAACCAGGGCCAAACTTTGATTGAAGCATTTTAAGCTTTTGGTCCAAACTGACTTAAATGAATAAAACAACAAACCTTTGTGCACACCACACCGCTAAACTTTAAAAATCATGTTCACAATGTTACCGATAAATCTACTGAGTGGAGCTATGTTGAAACAAATCTGGCTTAGCCCGATCGTGGCTTTTTAGGGTATCAGATTAAACTTTCAGGTTACATCATGTCATTATTTATCTGATGCAGCATGGTGTTTTTAGGGTTTTTAGCAAACAAAGGCCATGTTTTCAGACCTAAGATCAGTGTTGTCATGCCAATGGGAGGCACCCTCACTCGTCTCACCTCCCCTTGTCTTGAACTTACCCACAAGTCTTAGCTGCTGTGTGAGCTCAAAACGCTCATAATGTAAACATGTCATATTCACAAAGATCTTCTCATTTGAGTGTGTGTTTCCTGATTAGTGTGAAGGTTGAAATGACTTCTTGTATTGTGCGGTCCACTCATACTGACTCAATCGGAGCTGTACACCAGCTGGATGGACTTTGAAACTATTCACTGTAAGACTGGCAGAGCCACTTCGCTTTCTCAACTCTAATGCACCTAACAAATCCAAAATGCACTCAGCAGATTACAAGCTACCGATAACACTGGAAAAGCAACCACATGAATGAAAAATGTGATGATAAACACAGTGTTTATGTGTGTTCTTTCATTTTCGTTGTGTGGCTACTTGAAGCCTGTGGGCAAATCCGACCTGCTTTGTGTTAATTTAGGTTTTCAACTCAGTGTCATAACTGAGTTACAAACATTTTACAGATTTCAAGTGTCTGCTGTAAGATCAAATACATAGCTAGTTAAAGCTGGAGTTAGAAGGAAGTTAGGAAGACGTTAAAGAGTTAAAATGTTTACAGTGGATAGGATGCACAGGCTGAAATCATTTTTAAATTATCAAAATCACATTTAAATGATTTGGTTTTAGGTCCGTATGTCTGAAGATTTGCTGCTTTTCTGTGTCGTATATCAAATAAAAACTGAATATAGATGCAACGGGTCATTTGAACCCATTTTCTGACTTTTCACAGACTCAGAAAGTTGTTCATTTAATCACCAGGTTGTTGTAATGTGCAGATAAATCAATAATCAAAACTAGAAGAGATCGAAACGTAGTGGATTCTTCCCCTGCACACGCTCCACCTCTACAACAAGTTTGATTGCATAAAGGTCAGTAGTTTTTGGGTGATCTTTCACACAGAAATGTGCTACCTCTGTTGTGGCATTATTAATCACCTGATTATTAGACAGAACCCCTGCTTATTGTTAATACTTCCTACAAAGATGACAACTTTTGCTCTTATTATGACAGAGATACAAGGGACCAGGCAGGGGAAAAAGCCTAACACCAGCCGCCCAGCAGGATTCATACAGAAATCAAAGCGGCACTCTAACTCACCAGAGTCCACGGAGACTTCAGGTGTAGCCTCTGGCTCTGCTGCTCAACAGGTGTCCTACCTGAGAGCTCCATGTTGCCTCAAGAGCATTAAGGTGAGCTACGGCCTTCCCACCACCCTCTCCTCCTCTGCAGGCAGCCTGTTCCTGCTCAGTACCATTCACCACAGCTTCTATGACCCTTCTGCGTGCACTCTGAAGGAAAATTAGCCCCTGGTTGAGCTCTAAAACGCTTACATAATCTAACTTAGCACCAACCCCTCGGTCACCGCAATCCTGCGCTTGAGAAGTCTCTATAAACATCGCTAAACAGCTTGAGGGAACACTTTAATCCATTTGTTTGAATAACAGTTTATTTGCTTACGCAATTAAAAAAACAACCAAGATATTAATGATCTAGCGGGTTAATATCACAAACTGAACTAAATTCCACTTGCTGATGGCAAAGGATTCGTCGTCAGGAAATCATGAACGTCTGAGTCAAATATCACAGCAGAAAACTGCTAGTTATTCTGTGATGATAAGGCCACTAATGTTGCTGGATGGTAATAAAACATTAAGTAACAGCAAGCAGCGGCGTTTTACATGTTGATGACACTGTTTGCATTGAGCTCCCGTAAAGGGAAGCTTCCCCCTCACTGTGAACCACGGCAGACTGACAGCGCAAAGCTCAGTGGATGGACAAAGCAGAAGTGTCTAGATAAAGCATCATCACAACAGGATGGCAGCGCTGCACACTCACACCTCCCCGGTGAGCTGAGTGCCCAGCATCCCAAAGTGTTCTAGTAAAGATACAATGGCGTGGTGAGATAAAGTGTGTGGGCTTGTAAGTGGCTGAATCTAACCTGAGCACCACAAGAGAATGTATGTATGAGAAAACCACACTGTTCCCTAAACAACAGATCAATATTTAGGCTGTCAAAGAAGGGCAAATAAAAGCAGAATGCAATGATTTGCAAGTTTAATAAAATAATATTTTATTCGATAGATAACACAGAAAGCATATCAAATGTCAAAAGTGACATTTTACTGTTTCATTTAAAAATATTTCAGCTCATCTTGAATTTGAAATAGCTGATACTGAAAAATAAAGTGTACCAAGAAACAGCTGGAGGAACACGTTACAACTAATTAGGTTCATTTGTAACAGCGGGGCATAAAAATAGCACCTTAGAGAGGCAGAGTATCTCAGAAGTAAAGATAGACCGATGTTCAGCAATCTGCAAAAAACATTTTGGCATTTTCAAAATAATGCGCCTCAACTTAAAACTGTGAAGACCTTGAATACTCCCTCATATGCAGTTCACATTATCATCAAAGTATTCAGCGATCAGGAGATATCTCTGAACTGATCTGCATGAGCTCAGAAACACTTCACCGTCTGTGAACACGGTTCACTGTGCCACCAACAAGCGCAGCTCGATCACACAAAGAAGAAGCCATATGTGACCATGATGGGGTTACACCAGTTCATTTAAAATAGAGTGAGGTAAAGTGAACAGCTGTCCTGTGGTCTGACAAGTCAAGAATGCTTAAAAGGAACTAAGCGCATCAAGAGGGAAGGGCTGTTTTGTAAACTATAAAAATAATTCTGATGCCAGCTTGTTGTCAAGATAAACACTGATCCTTGTGGTAGATTTCAAATAAATTTCTCAACAAGATGAAGAAAGAAAATACCTTTGGAAACTATCGCAAGAAGATTTTGTGCTTCCATTTTCATTTCTCATCTGTCCAAGCTTCTTCCTCATGCATAGGATTATATCTGTATGACAGTGACATCTCGTGCCACAATAACAGTAATTATAGGCTTTTGTTTTCTAAGTACTGCTAAATGACCAGTACTTCATCGAACAAATCCAGCACAACCAGTCCTCATCCACGCCACTCTCTCTGTGTGGGGGGACAAGACCTTGAGAAGCGTTAATCCTGTTTACAAGATTAGGACGCGTCTAGCTTTCCCTGTCTCGGCACGTTTCTCCTGCTCACCGTGTCCAAGTGTCCAACGTGAGTTGTGTTTGCCACCTGAGTCGTTATGGGTTGCCATTTCAACCATAAGTTAAGTTGAAAAATTTAGATAAGCAATATTGTTCACTTGACTAAATGATAACCAAAATGAGGCTGCATTTCCATTGGATTCACCTGGGCTTTGAGTAACCAGTTCATCTGTTAGCCTATAAAATAAATGCTTAAGTTCTCAGTGCCCATTGTGATGCCTTCAGGTCGCATCATTTGTCAAGTAAACATTCCACTAGCTCAAAATATTGTTCATGCGTTTGAGTAAAACCGATAAAAGCCCTCACATGTAGGTGCTGTAAAGAATATTTTGGGACTTTTATATTTTATAATTGATCATTTAGTCCAAACTGAAGGTGGTTAAGTTTATATGAAACAACATCCATCAGTCATGGTGCCTTAAAATATCTCCGGGAAAATACTTTCTACCAACCAGGGGCCCCAATAACAGAAAAAGTCTAAAGATATTCCCAATAAGTGTAGTTTGTTCTGTACATTCGCATAATAAAAGATCTAAATCTACTAAATCTACAGTTATAGCAGAGTTCTTTTTTTTTTATTTTTTTGCCCTTTTTTATAACCTGTGTGGCGTTTAGGAGCACTCCTGCTATGTTTAATCTGATTAAATAAGCCTTTTATGAATTCTTTTAAAAACAAGTACGTAAAATTCAAGTTGATGTTAAATACAAAGTGTGAATTGACAGCTAGTCGGCGTTTAATCGCTAGTTTCCAGTATCACAGTCGAGACTTCAACAGTCGCCGTTAAATGACTCTTCAGAAACATTTCGAGGACTCCGCAGCCGCATATACGAGGGATAAAAACACAAACTGAGCTCGTTTTATCTTCCTGAACTGTTAAACGAGCGTACTGTGAAAAATGAGCGGTTATATCATCCTACCTGCTGGAGTAGAGGATCACCCGCAGGCACACTCCGTCCGTCCTTCAGCTCTTCCGCCGGCAGTTTGGAGACTGTCACTGTTGCTGCTGCTGCTGCTCAGAAGCCGAGCACGTCACGTGATCCTGCAGCTCTGAGGCCGCACGTGACAGCAACGCAGGTGATGAGGTTAATTATGAAAACTTGGTTTTAAAGTTTCATGAAGACCGCTGTTTTCTTGTACAATAACAACACAACATCTAAAAAAAGGATACAAGCATAAGGTTCTCATTTTTTGTTTTCCGCTTCTTTAACTGGGGAAGTCAAAGCTGACGCGGAAGCTCATGATAACAGTTTAGTAACATGTTAGACCTGTGTTCCCATAACAATAGTAATAATCAATATCTTGTCATGAAAATGATTATATCTGAGTAATGTTTTTTTTCTTATTATTTTCTACAGAGCAAAAACAAAGCTGCAGTGATTCCAAATCGGAAAGACAGCTTTAGCGGAACCCAATTATCACATTTTTTCACTTTCAATTTAGACTTTATTACATTATTATTACATTAGATTATCCAAATGTTATGTTACCATCTACATGTGAAAAATATGAATAGTGAAAGTACTATATGAATATAGCCAATTTACCATTTACTTTAACATCTTTTAACATGTAAAAATACAATTCTCTCCGATATGTACCTACAAATAAAGATAAATATAAGAAATGACACCTGTGTCAGTTTATGTTAGAGGATTTAAACAAACGAATAAACAAACAACACTCCTTCAAACTTCATGATTTTTCATAATTGTTCACCAACTATGACTATGTGTTAGTTTCTTGAATCGCAGCACTCAAATATAGAATGACATACACATAAATTATACAGATGCTCCTCTAAAACGCAGTCTATCACGCCCTTACATCCAGATCACTTAGTCTACCCGTGCAGAAATATAAATCAAGCATGCAGTAAATTGATACTCCATGGGTCAAAGAGAGTGAATTAATTTTCCATGCTTTCTGTTTAGAGGTCAAAAGTCACAGCCAGTATGCAGCCCTGCAGTGATGAAGGATTTTCGGGGATTTGCCCCATGACAGTTCAGCAGGACAGATATTTGGCAGGTTGGGCTTAATGTGAACGATCAGGTGAAAGGCACTGTGCCACCAGGCAGTCTTAGAATATGCAGAAGTAGGAAGAAGTGAAGCTATCTGGAAGCGTCGGATGGAGAAGTAGCCATTTTCATTTCCCTGTAAAACACTGGCAGAGTCAGATTACTTAATGATGGGGTTTACCCCAAAAAAAATCTGATATTGAGGAGTCTTACATCTTTCATAAAGGTTTATTGTTTTTTTGCTACCCAAAATGCATCACTTCCTAGGTGTAACTTTTTTTCTGCTTTTACCAAGTGAAAGGTTTTGCAAAGTAGATTTTCGATTTGTCAAATGAAACACAAGTTTAATCAAATTAGAGTTCACCAAATTCAAAATTCCACATTGCATATGGTGCATTTCAGTTTATGAGACTGCAATCTTCTCCAACTTTTTATGTGTCTATTTGAATGACTTCTGCTCCATTTCACAACAAGAATTTCTAGTGCTTGCTTTGTTCTTCCCTTTGGAATGAGAGCTTTGTGATGCTTTAAGCCTCTCACATTTTCAGGCACAATGTACAGAGAAAGAAAACAAAACAAAAAGTTACGTATCTCCTTTAATAGAGCATACAAGATGAAAACGACACACAAAATATCCTAAACTGGATGTGTGGTTATTATGATCCTACTTATCCCAGGACAAATGCATGAGTGGAATATCATTGTTGACATCTTACACAAGAGCAAGTACGGTGTCTATGTTACGATAAGCAAACATCAAACTTCTCTGCTGTATTCATCTAGTAATTTATGGCCGTGTCTCAGCTTCCGGTTTCTCAGGCTGCTCTGAGGCATCTGAGTGCTCAGCAGTCAGTGGTTGATCAGCCAAATCTTTTTTTGAGTCCTCTGGTTTTTCTGAATCAGAGGTTTTTTGCACTGCTGTGACATTATGCACAATCTTTTCTTCTAGCTCCTTGCTGTTGCTCTCCTCTTTGCCGTCAATATTTTCCATTGGCGCTATCTTTGCCCCAGATTCTGCAAGAAAATAACATCTGGTGAATTATACCTTTTCTGTACTGTCTCAGGTGTCACACATCCACCTATTCAATCTTTATCTTCCCACCCTTTCGCTTCTTTGCTCCAGTGACTGTGGATTTAATATTTTCCTTTGGCGTGTTTGGGCCAAACACCACATTTCCTTCTGCATCAGTCCAATAAGAGGTCACCCCAAAGTCAGGTGTCCCCTCTATGATCTCGAGCTGAGAGAGGACAAAATGCAGCCATGTTATGAAGCGCTGAAGTCAGAATTAACCAACACAGCATTGCTCACAAAGTAATGTCCATTACTTACCAGAAAGTTCACAGATGCCAGACCTACCACTGACTTCCAAAGTAATACATCTCGTGGTGCAAGTAAGAAAAACTTTCATAATGCAATTCAAGGATTCTTATTCATTCTTATACAGTAATGAATGACATTGAACCTGCTCACTTTGTAATGAGCTATGAAGTGGCCTTTAAAATGACTTTTTTACAGTCCCCGTAAATAGACATTTGTGGTGTCTTTTTTTTGGTTCCTAAATCAGAGCAGTTACTCACCCACGTTGGAATGGTGGAAACCTCCTGTGAAGTAATAGTATGTTTACAGGTCCACATGGCAAGTAACTATTTATGTCAACACATAAATGCAGCACCAGCAACGGTTATAAATGATGGCAAAACATTACCCATAAACCAATAGTTCAAACAGCAAATAGAATAAAACAGAACACAGAATTTATTTACTGACATTGAAGGCGTTTGAGTTGAGTGTGAGTTTGATTCTTCCAACTAAGTTCTGACTGACTGTTACATCACTTCAGTGATCTGTTCTGCAGTGTGTATGCAGCTGAGGAAACAACCCTTGATGGTACTTAGCTCTTCCGGGAGCTATTGAGTCCCCATTTTCTTCAGCAAGCACTGGAAACTGTACGGTATGGAAGTGCCAAACATGCTCTGAAGATAAACAATTTCCTCTCTCTGTGGCTCCATGCTCTTTAAAAGATGAGTTATGATTTAATTTCTCTGTAACTTGAGCTTGCTCTGGTGTACAACACTAATGACGATGTAAAGAAAAGATAAAACTGTCTTTTGCTGACTTAAAAAGGAATCCAGGCTAAAGATCTTACACTTTACAGTCAGAGAGAATAGTTGAGGTGGGTGGCTCTGCATACATTGTGGCCCCCATAATACTGAGGATAAACGTGCTACTACTTGCAATGGGAAAGTATTTAATCAGCTTGTTTTAGCAGGTGTACCTATGTTTAAAAAGAAAGTAATGATGCTACCATTGGTGTAAAAATGCTATTGGTCTTAGCGCAGGAAGAGACCCTAATTATACACGAGTGTGGGACTGGAGGGTGATATGTTTGTTATTGTTACTTTTTATGTGGCTGAGAGCATTTACTTGGCAGAGTATATAAAATACTAGTGTTGGGAAAAATCCCAACACTAGTATTTTGCTTGGGGTGCCATGGGTTGCTGCATTCACTGTACCTCAGAAACAGAAGATTTAAACTCATTTGTATTTGCTTTTCTACTTCGCTATTAAAAGTTAATTCTGATCAGCAGTTATATAGGTCACACAGAAATAGGAAATACGGAATATGCCTACCTCCATTGGAGATTAAAAGTAGCCCATATTGGCATCAGTTCTTGACTTTTGCATTTTAAAACTTAAACAAAACCGATAGGAATGGACTGACAGTGAAGCCCATGGTTTATAGAGCTTACTTGTGTAAAATACTTTAATGATGAGATTCTTGAAAGTAGTATTAAGCTGCACATCCCCCTTACTTTAGTCTTCCTAGCCAGTCTTTTAACAAACTGGGCCAGTTCAACTCATGAATCTCCACAAGAATGTGGCTAAGCTGTCTGTGGTCTAACTGTAGACAAGTAGGTATTTGACAGTGAAACTGCTTGTAAAGTATTTTTCTCTTATGGTGCATGGAAGTGTGAGCATGGTTTGCTGTTTGTGCTAACTGTATGGTCTCTCATGCTTCATAAGTTATTGAGTGCGATTCGTAACCATTTTACGTTTTGCATGGTGGCTGGAAGCTGTGAGACAAATCTCAATTAAGGAAGTAGAGTCTAGTTGCTCTCTTACTTCAAGGGACAGAGCTGCAAAATCATAGTTTTACTGGGAAGAATTGTTCTGTCCCTCTGTGTTATTTTGACCATCTAATAGACATTTCATTATGGCCTCGGGAAAGTGCATCAGCTTGTGATAAAAGGACATAATATGCCCCTTTGATGCTGCAACCTAGATAAATTATATACAGCCTATGTATAAAAAAGAAAATACACAAAACGTTCTTGGTTCACCTGATTCACAATTTACACTGAGTGATCCTCAGTAAGGATTTCATCTTGAAGATCATCCATCCATTTTCTATTAATCCAATTAAATGGCTGGAGTCTATCCCAGCTGCCATTGGTCGAGAAGCAGGGTACACCCTGGAAAGGGGGCCAGTTCATCACAGGGCCACACAAAAACAAACAACCATGCACACTCACACTCACTCCTAGGGACAATTTGGAATCACCAAAGTTGCATGCATGTTTTTAGATGGTAGGAAGAAACCGGAGTACTCCAGCTGGGATTCAGACCAGCAGCCCTCCTGATGTGAGGTGAAACCACCACCATACAGCCCCTCTTAAAGATCAATCAGGTGTTATTACCATATTATGGCAATCAAATTACATGAGAAATGAATCAAAAGATACAAACAACAGTGTATATTTTCTCAGTTGAACTGTTATGAACTTGTTGCTCTGTTAGTGTTGATAATGAGCATCAACACATATCTGAACCAGGGTTACAGCGGAGGGGAGTGGGTTGTCTCCATGCTAGATGCAGATCTTCAGGCTGTCCATCTCCAGAGAAATTATGACTGGGAGGGAAAAAGTGCACCGAAACTTGAGTGTTGATTGTGAGGTGAAAGGTGGAGGGTTGAGACCAAAGTGAGACGACTCATAAAGGAAAAGGAGGAGGAAGTGGGGAGTACATGCTTTTTTTTTTATTAGTCTCATCAGGAAACACAGGAACAGGAAGTGAAGCAATAACCACTATTGTTGGTATTAGCAGTGATATCACAGTCTTCATTGCGGGGGCATTGATATCACTAATACATTGTGACCATTAATGGTGGACTGTGATGGGCGTGTCATGACAACAGTGGATAACATCAATAGTAATGAGCAGATGCTGGGCTGACATACAGTTTTTACTACAGACAGTGAGACAAAGTGATGTCATGATCACAACTAAAGTGACTGTGATTAAGATGAAACAAACTCAAATCTAATGAAGCTGCACATGTTTGACTCCATTTGCTACTAATTTTGTTTGCTTCTAAAGTGCACCATCAAACACAGCCTGAAGCTCAACAGAGGCCCGTAATACGAAGCTCAAACTCAAACACTGTTTTTGTGCTGTCTGACTTGAAAAATGTGAACAGTCCGGATCACACTAGGTTGTGTTGTGAAGCTGCTAATGAACCCAGGTTTTATTACACAAAACATGTATCCAGAACTGCATATGTACCACATGAACTGTAATGCAAAACAAATATAAGGAAAATTAAAATGTAAATCAAGCTAAAAGCTGCACAGTTGCTGTGGCCAAAGCTAAGAAGGTAAACTGGCAAAAAAAAAAAAACGCGCTATGTGTATGTAAATGAAAATGTTTATCACTGCCACAAAATTAAGTCATGAGTATATCTGACTGTAATTACAATTAGACAATTAGAGTGCTCCACCTAAATAATGTGTTGCAGGTGTTTTCTTTAAGGCAACTAAGGCAAATTGAAGCTTATTTTTGAGCTGCAAACTTGGAAGGCTTGGGAGCAAGTAAAGAACAAACAGAAAGAGCACAATTCAACATAATCTGCTTTTGAGCAGTTTAAGTTACCGTGACGATGTATGAAGTCTTTGTGACACTGAAACCCTGAAGTTGTCTCACATTGCTATATTTGCTGCTTTGTAGAACAGGTCTCAAATCTGTCTTGCTTCGTTGATGTTGTGTGAAGGATTTTGTTAACTGTCAGTCTGAAGTTGCTGCAGGATTTTACCCATGATTTAATAAGCCTATAGTTGGTGTATAATCGAAAATTGCACAAATCGGTCCTAAATCTTGTAAGCTTGGTCAGCAGTGAAGTCCACAAAATGAGTAGCAAACGTTAAAACAATCATATTCCTAACAGACATTCCACACTAACGTTTTCAGTGACATAGCATTGTATCTGATCAACACCACACTTTGACAATTACCTTTGGCTTGTCCTTGTTAAGTCATATTTGATTTCACCTTCCTCTGCATGCCACAATTTTACATAAGAATAATTTGCACCAGTTATATCTGAAGTTGGTACAATAGCACATATAAACCTTTGTTAGATTTGTTAGCGTTGGACCAAATGTGTTCACATCAATTCGTAGCTGAACTAGATTTCTTTCTAACGTTCAGACGGAGCACCTCTCGAGTTTCTTTTAGACTACACAGAACATTTGATACTTTCTCAAGCCCTTTTTTTTCCTTTTAACCAGTATTTGTCATTTACAGATATTTACGATAAGACTTGGACCGCTTTTATTTTTTCTTGCCGCCCGCCTCCTCGGGGATGAAGACACTTACGGTGAAGTCTCCGCTCTCCGTGCCGTACTTGTTCTTCACCAGGATGCTGTACTTGCCAGAGTCCGACGTGTTCACGCCGGTGATGGTGAAGCTGGCAAACTTGCCCGACTCAAACTTCAGGATGCAGTGCTCATCAGATGTGATCTCCCTGTCGTTCTTCAGCCAGGTGACCTCTGGCACAGGGTTGCCCGAAATGTTGCAGGTGAGATTGAGAGCCTGAGGGGAGAATTTTGTGCAACACGTGCCAATAATGTGACTTAAAAATAGGGCAGATAAAAACAACACGCTGTGCAGTCCACATTATTTCAGCTGAAACAGTTTACCTTGCCCTCCTGTATAGTGACCACATCAGGCAGGCCTCCTGCTACCCGAGCACGATCTGAAAACAAAACATTTGACTGTTGTTTAAATTTTATATTTTTTGTAACTTTAAGAAATAATGGTGTTCCACATACATTTAGTGTAAAGATAAATGCATATACTAAGGTAATGTGAACATGTAAGAACAGCAACAGATCAATTACATGAGCTGTGTTTTTAGTTATCACAGCCTACACCTACAACACAGTGTATCCTAAACAGCACGAGGTCAATTAAAGAGCTTAATCTGCTTTAATTTGCCCAAAGGCAGATATTAGATAAGTGAAACCAGTGCAATTTCCCCATCACTTACTTCTCTCTGCAATCGCAGCAGCTCTGAGAATGTGGAAGAAAAAGGAAACAACTAATTAGATCAAAGTTGCTGAGAATCAGAAGTGATATTTAAGACTTAAACTGCAATCCAGGTTTTCTTTAAATCAGGAAAACTGTAACAGAAAAACATCACTGACTTAATTTGTAGAGCTTCCCATATGCTCACAATGTGGCCACAGTCAGAACTGCCTTAATTCTTCATGTCAAATCCATAATAGAGCAGCAAACACGTTTGGATTTTGAGAACTTGTGACTGTGCAGGTAATTTGAGTAAATTGAAGCCGGTCTGAAATGATACAAGCTGTGACATGGTGAGATATTATCCTCCTAAATTGAATCAGACGATAAGTACACTGTGGCGATGAATAGGTGAAACAGGCCTGTATTAATACACAGAAAGACCCTGATGCTTAAATGATGTTCAGTCGGTGCTAAGTGGTCATAAAAGATCCCCTAAATAATTCTAGCAGCACAAAAAAGCCACAGTGGGCCTCAGTTTCCTGTTCTCAGATGAAAGGAGTTGCACCCGGTGTGGTTTTCTGCTCTTGTGACACATCTGTGTTGTGCGATAAGAGATGCTCGTCATAGCTTCATTGTAACAAGTGGGTATTAACGTTACTGTCAGTAACAAGCCATTTTCAAACTGTTAGTGTTTACTTGGCCACGTACACTTACAAGGCAATTAGAGAATGGTAGAAGGTGCTAATAAAAGACCTTCATGAACCCTTGTACCCTCTAGTTGTACACTCATCCTGCACAATGTTTTCAATAATGATTGAGCTTTGTTTTACTTCCCTCTCGCTCTCAATTCCTTACTTTTCAACTGCTCTCACCTGCCACTGGTTAGCTTTAGGAGTTTGAGTTAGGTCTATGGGTTTAGAAAATACATGGCTAGACATTTGATAAAAATCTACGTGGTTTACACTTGACACATTTTTCAAGTCATGCCTCAGAAGTCCCATCATGTCATGCTAACACTGCCTGATGGAAACAGCAGCTTAGAGCTACATGACCATCTCACAGTTTACAACCGCCGTTTGTAAATTGTCACCCGCATTCCTTCTCCTCACCATTCCGATGTTTAGTTTGAACTCTTGACAATGTCTAAAAGCCTAAACGCACTCAGTTTTTGCCACAGGAATTAGCTAATTAGATATTTGAGCAGCTGAACATGTGTACCATGTTAGGTGGCTGAGGAAACCTAAAAATGTGATGATCACTGAGCGGTTTGCAGTAACTTACTTGAGTCGCTGGAATTCTGCAAATGCATCATCAAATGCTGCAAGACAGAACCGAAATACAAGAAGCTGAATCACATTTAGGGGCAAAGAAAAACTTCCTTATGGTTTGTTTGAGTGACATGCAGATGAATTAGTCTTCTATAAAACTATGGTGCAGCCCAAGTTTAAATAGCCAAAAGGTCTGAAATACACTGATGCTCTCACCTTGACCAGTGAGGTCCACGGTCCTCCTGAGGCCATCCTTTCCATCATGGAACTCGATGGCATATTTGCCCATGTCTTTCTCTGTGGGCTCTGTGATCTGAAGCCAGAGCTGATCTCCGACCACACCGCTCTTTATACGGTCAGAGAAGGAAATTGCAGAATCCCTGACAGAGAGCGAGACAGAAAACTCATGCAGTGCAGACCACTGTGTGAAACACAAAACAAGGAAAAAACAGATTGTGTAAACCCACTTGTAGTGCCATGTGACTTGGAGCAAGTCGTTATAGTAGCTGACAAAGGTGTAGAGTCGGATGCCCTCATCCGTGCTTGTGATCTTCAGTGGAGTGGAAGAATTGGCTGCAAACACGACCACAAAACATCATTTCAATACTTAACTTGTGCTATTTTTGAATCAGTTACAACATAATCTGCACACTACATCTTTCATCTTACCGATAAAACTGAACACTTCATTCATCAAGTCTTTGAAACCTTGAAGAGAGGAAAATATTGTTATCTCATGTGACTTATTTTCCTGTATTTATTGATTGACTTTGTCAGTGTCTCACAGTGTAAAGTTACCTTGATCTGTCAGATTCAGAGTGGAAGTGTCCTGTCCTCTGTCATCCTTCAGAATAACCTCATACACACCAGCATCCTTCTTGGAAATCTGACAGGTAGAACAGCAAAGTCAAACATGACCAGCAGCTTGTAATAGAAGCTGGTGATTAATTGGAAAAGGCAGGCTTTTCAAGTGTGACATAAAATAAAACAATGGAAGTATCCAAACAAAAAGGCAAAATCATAGAGTCATGATCCCTGCTTTAAGCGTTAATTGATCCCTTAAGAGTTCTCCAGACTGTTGGCACAGTCAGTCAGTATTTCTAGTGGTGGAATTAGAAATGAGTAAAATGTAAATGTTTTAAAAGCCCTCTCCTTTTTCACTTCTTTAGTCAAACAATGAGGTGAAAGATGCTCTTAAAATGTGAAGTATCCATATAAATTTATATAGCTACATCTACGGTCACATATACCAGTGACATGATACAAAAATATGCGTGTAAAAATACATAAATGTACACTTTATAAAGGATTTTTTCCTAATTTTCTCACCTGAGCAATCTCTAGCTTCAGAACTCCCTCTGTGAAGCCGAGATGCTCGTCTGCTTTGATCTGGTGTCCGTCTTTGTACCACATAGCTGAAGTCTCCTTCTTCATGTTGCCAACCTGAAAGGCAACACAGCAGAGGGATGCAATCACAACTAAATACACCAAGGAAAGAGAGGCAGAGAGATCTCTAAAGCTCCGGCTCACCTTGCACTTGAGCATGACGCAGCACTCTGGTGTCACCTCGTAACCCAAGTACTCAATAAAGTGAGGACCTGCAACACGTGTACTGGTTATAATGATAACAGTTCTAGCAATGTAAAAGCACATTTATGGTTATTCCTGCCAAGATGTTTAGTTGATTTATCAATGCACACCTTCTTTAATTTTCAGTTAATCATAAAACCTAGGAAAATGTGAAACTACCTTTTTGCAGTTATACTTTGATCAAGAAAAAGCCAAATAATAGTTACATTATAGTTAGTAAATGTGCCATACCTTGCTTTCTGAACCATTCTTTTCTCTGGAACTCTGATTCTTTCTGAAGCTGCTTGAAAACTGTGAATTAAAGGAGAATATAGTGTTTAGTTCATTTATCCATTTCTAACAATAAAAACTGGCGATACCCACTTAGCTAAATTATGTTTTAAATATAGCTGCAAATTAACCATACAGTTCAGAAGGGCACAGTCGCCATGACAAATTGAATTTATCATGAGTGAAATGAGTGACTTCAAGTATGGAAAGGAAGGATGTTTCGTAGTGCTGTACCCCTCAGTGCTGTTCTACATAAATAGCATCAGTATACAAAACAACAGCCAAGATATTATTTTATTTACTGCCAGCACATTTTAGCCAGTTTCAACTACATTTAAATTATTTTGTTTGCCTGAGCAGCTTTGCTGCGTGGCCTTGAGCGAATGTATGGGACATGATTTGTAAAATGTTCTACTGCCCCCTGGTGTTTTGACGTTACCACTGCTGAGCACTGCCTGCTTAGCACGATAAGCCTAATAGGTTTTAGAAAGTCTGATATATCTACTAATAGAAGATGAATGGGCTGCATTTATAAAGCACTTCAGGACATTTTCTACTCTTGTTGACTACCCAAAGCACTTTGCACTATAAGGCACATTCATTCATTTCCACACACATTTCCAGCCCTTTTATACAGTGTTTTAGCCTGTTCAGTACCTTCTCTCTACAACACACACAGTCTCGTACTCTCATAGCATTAAAGACAATGTGAGTTACAGGGCCTTGCCAACAGACAGCTTTATGTGTGGGTTGGATAAGCTATGATTCACCACTCAACATTTTAACTGGAAGACGCCTGCTCTAACCTTTGAGCCAAAATCTTTCAAACGATGAACCCCAAACAATTTTATCAGGTACTGGTGGCTAATTCCCCAGAAGTCTATGTTTGTGAGGCATCCCACGCTCACTGCAGTCCATCTTAAAGGCCCTAAAGAACCTGTTTCTTCTTAGTTCGGATGATGGGTCATAGGTGGCCACCCCATTTCCTGCCAACAGTTAAAGCAGTTTGAGTTCTTTGATATGAGAAAGTTTCTCGTTTCGAGCTCTTTTCTTGTATGCATATTGATATGCAATAACAGTTAGTGTTCGTTTGGATACACTACCAAGGTCATTGTCAAATACTTTCATTTTGGATGAGCATATTCAGTCACATTACCTGACCCTAAAATCATTTCAAACAAAGTTGTCAAAGGATTTTGATATGTTTCTGTTTTGTTTCTTTCCAATCTTTGATTTTAGACTTTTTGTGAGTTTGTTAGACTGAGCATACCGTCCCCAATCAGCACCAAGCTGGACTGGTTTGTAGCTTTGCCATCCTTCAGCTGGAAGGTGAAGGTGCCCTCATCTGCCGGGGTCAGAGACTCCATGACCATCTCAATTACACCAGTGTTCTTGTCAAAGTTCATTTTGTATTTCTGCAAAACAATAAACCTAAATCTGTTTAGTTTTGGTGTCACGTTAAAATCACTATTAGTGCACATAAATGCTTTAAAAAGATTCTTACTGACCTCCCCCTGAGTGACAAGATTATCATTGAAAATGTAATCGACTTTGCCGTTTGCTGACATCTGTGCCGCCTGCAGCCAAAAGCGCACTTTTCCCTTCTCCAACAGCTCCACAGCTAGGTCTGACTTCAGGGGAATAACTGGCGTGGAGAGTGATGTGCAGAAAGAGTGAGAGTTATCTCAAAAGTAATAAACAAATAGTAAATGAAAAACTATCATGTCATCTATGAAGATATTTGAAACACTTACTGGGGAATTTGTGGTCATGACTGACCTCCAGCAGCCTCTTAAACTCTAATGAATAACAAGACAACAAGAGATTGATAAACAAGAACAGGAAGTAACAACCAATCTCTTTTTAATAGACAGATCTCACATCTTTGTAACCCACCTTCCTCAGAGAGAGTGTAGCTGGCTGAAGCATTATCAGTGTGGGTGACCAGGCATGAGTAAATGCCAATGTCCTCCTCCTCGAGAGAATTGAAAACAACTTTGGACCTGCAGAGAAACCACAGTATTAAAGTGTATGGAAAGATAGTGTGAGCACTAAAATAGTCTCAACTGAATTAACTCTGTGGTCTCACTTGTTTCCCTTGGTCTCTGTTGTCAGGCGGGAGCTCTCAGTGATTTCCTCGTAATTCTTGGACCACACAAATTTAGAGTCGGGGGTTATATCGCAGCATTCGAAATTCAGGGAGATGACGCCATCGTCATCGACATCGACTACTATCTCCTTGGTGCCTGAAAACAAAAGAAGTTGAGCCTTGCGACAGAGTCAAGTTATTTTGATTTGGAGGATATTTATCTTTATATTTACCTGGTTTGGTCAGAGCAGGGACTGCTTCTGTAACATCCGAAGTTTTTCCAACACCAGCTTTGTTCTGAGCGCGCACACGGAACACATAAATCTCTCCCTCTTTAAGATCCTTAACCTGCAAATGGAAAGGAAAGCAGGGTGCCATAACAGCTGCAGCAAGCGGACATGAACATATCACAGAAATGGACTCTAGCTGATTACCTTGAAAAACGACTTCTCTGTAGCCTTGGTGTTGACTCCTCTCCAGGCTTCCTCCGGAGCGTCAGCTTCCTTAATGTCAATGTAGAACCCATTGACTGGATCACGGCCCTGATACACGGGAGGTTTCCATAGCAAGACCAGGGAGTCATTTCGAACCTCTCTAATCTGCAGATCGTGAGGAGGTCCTATGGAAACACACACGTCGCTTTAAAAAAACTGAAAATTTGATAAGGTTTTACTGTTACTTTTGTCAGACAAATGTTGTAAAACTCTGAAATCAAGGTACAATCCAAGATACAATGTTTTACCCAAAACATTTGAATCATGCTTTGAACAATTGCCAAAATAGTTGGGTGTTCATTTTCTGTGCATCAGGGGATGCAAGAAGAAAACAACAAGAAGAAAACAATAGAGCAGTGTGAGTGTGAAGTGTGTTTTGTTCCTTTTTCATTACTGCTAGTTTCTATTTGTGAAAACAATCTCACTTCAGGTGGTCGCACCAACCTGGTACTGCAATGGTCCACTCCTCGCACAGGAAGGTGTTGCTGGCCAGTGATGGGATGCCAACACCTGCCATGTTGGCTGCTCGCACCTGGAACTGGTACTTCTTGTTTTCTTGCAGGTCAGACACCTGGACACAGAGACAAGAAGACACAACCTCCCTCATACATTTGCCAGCTAAAAAGTACACCTGGAAGGAGATGTGTTCGCATCAGCTCACCCTGTAGGCTCTCTCGCTGACAGCCTTGATGTTGGCCTCATGCCATTTCCCCGGCACACCATCGATGACCTCACGGTAATCAACGAAGTAGCCGGTGATGTCAGCACCTCCGATGAAGGTTGGCTGTTTCCAGGACAGCACCATGGAGTCGCGCACGCACTCCAGAATAGTGATGCCATAGGGTGGAGTAGGTGAGGCTGAGACAGAGGACTCAAATTAACATGATAGCCTCAGCAGGGAGGCTGATGTAATGGGAAACTGAAATAATGAAAAACGGATCTATGAAACATCTTATTTTTGCTTTGGAAATACAGCTTAACCTCAGTGTTCCATTACTGAATTTGTTAACAGCACATTATAGCCACTCAGCAACTCAAGGTCCTTCCATGGGTAAAATGTAAAGTGTGACAACACTAATCTAAAATACAAGAAATGCTAAATAGTTGTGGTCAAAAGCACGAGACACTGGTACACTGGTCATTTTTATTGTTAGACTTTTGTGTCATTGCTTCCTAAAAGGAATAGATTCCGACTTTAGAAAGATATTCTGAAACTGAGAAATAACATTGTTTTTTTTTTAAAGATATGTCTATACTGGGGTTTTGCCAGCAACATATTTAAAAAAACACTTGGACAAACACTTGAGCAGCTGGAAACCTTTACCAAAACAAGAATACAAGGTAATTGGCAAATAACAAAAAAAAGAGACTTTATTTAACAGCTGAACTGAAAGCAAAAGGATTTTAACTTGTGATGTTGAATATATGTTAACAAAGCACACAGTGATTTCAGAGGATTTCAGAGGCTGCAGACTGTCATCAGACACTTTCTACAAAAGCAGGGTTGTGTGTATCACACTAATGATAAAAAATGAATTGTCAAACACAAATTGTCATGTGAACTTGATACCCTCCCATCTTTGGGGGGTGAGCAGTGGGTCAAAGTGTCAGAGAGTGGACTTTTGAAGAAGTGCAGCCCCATAAAGGTCAAGTGTCCTGCTCTTGTGGTGGTTGGGTGACCTACTTTTGAAGCACAGGCAGGGTGAGATTGAGTGGCTGCTGCCATGGCATACTTCTGTGTGTTTGTTTGTTAAAATGCTCTGGGGAACTGACAGTGAGTCAGGAGGAGATTGGGTAACTGTGTTGAGTTAAACCACAGTTTGGTGTGTTTAACAGTGACTTACCTTAAACAGGAGAACATAATCGGAAGAATTCACCTACTGCTTATTGATTATTTCATGTCAAATACCTTTGTGTACTGCAGAACCAATGGAACAAGGGAAATTCTCACTGATGAAATTTTTATGGATTTGAAATGGGTGGAAGTTGGGAGTTTTTTGTGGTTTCATTCAAATTTGACTGAAATTCATCTCTGACCAGTGCTCACCTGCTGGCTCTCTCCTGGGCCTTCCACCTTCCTGATTAGCAGAAGCATCTTTAGAGAACTTACGTGCCTGCCAGCCCTCTGGCTCACTGAATGTCTCTGCAGCCTGATTGTTTACTTCAGCGGTGACTTGCTCTACGTGTGCAACTGTGATCATGTCAGTAAGTGGTTCAGAAACTGAGCCTGACTCTGAGGGCAGGTTTTCTACTAGTTCAGGGGCCCAGGACACACTGCCTCTCTTGCCCCCCTTGTTTTTAGTCTCCAAGGGGTCTGGCTCTGCAATGCCTGAGCCAGCAGCACCAGCCCCCTCCCCGGCTTCAGTGTCAGCCTGAGCTTTATTGCACTTTTGGATAGTGTCAGGGAGAGACTGGACAGTTTCATGCGAGCCCGTCCAGAGTGGCCTGTGCTCTGTTAGTCGGCGCACGTTACCCCCCGGCCCCATCTTCTGCAACACACCATGTAGGATGCCGCCCCCTACGGGTGTTAGCACAGAGAAGCAGAAGAAGCTTTTTAAAACAGGCAAAAGATTCATCCATGGTTTACATCTCAATTACATGACATTCAGAGACCAAACAGAAGACAAAAGCATAAACAAAACAAAGCGATATTCATCACATCAGCATATCAAATACAATACAATGTCTTCATTTAACTGAGAGTGACAATGAAGACAAGATGGCAAACAGGTGACATCCATGTGAGGAAGGCTCCCTTAGGATTTTGAAAACATGCAGAAGAGACAAGCAGATGCATGTGGGTATGCAGCTTTGAACTGACCCGTCATGAAGAAAATTTCGTTTTGTGAAGGCAAACAGTCCACGAGGCTCAGCACAAAGCTGGTCAGTGAATGCGTGACAACAAAACGCAGAGAGCTGTTAGTCCATGCAGAGAGATTTTTAATACATAAGCAGTATTGCTTGTGTAACCGTCTTGCTTATCTGTTTGTAAAGCTTATTTCTTATGCAACGAACAATTGGGCGAGAAACTGCTTTATAAGCATGATTTGGTATTAATCAGATTAATTAATATTGGGAAAAGACAACACTTTTCATTTTTGCATTTTCATCAACATTGTTAGAATAAAGACAGCATCATGGCTTGGCCACATGTAACGATGCATCATTTTCATTGTTACTAAGGTAATAAGTCCTGCCTCTGAAAAAAAAAAAGATATGCAATGCATTGCTTTGAAAGCAGGGTTGTATAAAAAGCAGGTTCTCAGTAACTGATGAATGCACATGTATTTTTAAATAAAGATAATGGAAAGAAACCAACAAAATCACTGTGAGGTTATTAGGTAACACGAAGGTTAGGACAGGAACACTCAGAGCAGTTTAAAGATTCCTTCGGGGTGGGAGAGGATCATGTGTTGGTACCTTTAGCACCGCGTGGGGTTGCCGACACATCTTGTGTCCAGGATAGGTAAGGGGGGAAAAGCAGGTGATGGTGGTGTGTGACATTGGGCTGGTTTGTAACAACCGCTGCATTGGATCAAACTGACCCAAATTAGAGGAAGTCTACAAGTCCTGACCCCAACCCTGCCTCAGGCTGTGCAGGGAGGAGGTGGTGGTGGGGTGGAGCACACAACAGTGTAGAATGGTAGATCGGAAGACATGTTTCAAGAAAACAGTGGTAGCGTAGAATATGGTGTATGTTCAGATAGTAAGAAAATGCTGAGATTTGCACTCATTTCATAACTTGTTTCATACTTATAAAACAATTCTACACTTAGGATGAATAACTTAACTGTAGGCATCGGTATGTTGTATTGTCTATACTTGTGTCATCCTTTCTGCTGAAGTAGATCAATTATATACAAATATTAAGAAATTGTGTTTTTCAAATTTAGAAAAGCTGGCCAACTAGATATTTGCATCTGCAATTATGATTTTCAGATATCTGAAAGCATTTAGTTGAAAAACATAATGAAAGATGATGTAAATATAGAAGTAAGAAGGGGCTCAGATATTCACATTACAACACCAGAGGCTGTTTTGAATTTAAGCCAAGAACTTTCAGGTGTAGTTTTCCTTTAAGCCACAAAGCTAAAAAAGAAACAACCACCTAATACTCTTGCTATTCTCTATTTAGACTGCATTACAGTGTTTTACTGTATGATTAATCCGTTTCACTCACCGATTGCTGCCTTCACCTCCACAGGCTCCGACTCCGGGGAAAATTGGCTGAGACCTGCAGCGTTCACAGCCCTCACTCTGAACACATAGTGCTCTCCTGTCATCAGCCCATGGCAGATGAACCTGCAAGAAAATTTGATCAAACTTATGAAGTAAAGTAGCCATGAATTTGTATCAACATTAGATTAAAAAAGAAAGAGAAGTGTTTTTACCTGTTGCACTTTACAGGCTTGTTGTTGCAGGGCTCCCACACGTTGCTGCCCACAATGCTGCCCTCGATGTAGTACCCCACCAACTCTTTGGCATCACTGGAGGCTTCCCAGCTCACAACAACTGATGTGTCTGTGTTTCTAGTGGGAACAACTTTTCCTGGAGCAGATGGAATATCTGTGGATGAGAACATTTGATATTTTAGGAGTCATTATCTGAGAACATTCAGTAGCACCGCTGCTGTTAGGATGCAAGCATCTTTCTGATTCTAAAAGTAAAGTTGGAATAGGATTTAATGGCTTATACAGCCTAATTTGTGTGTATTTTCTGACCAAGCTTGTCCCCAACTGTGGTGGCTTCAGTTTGGTCGGATGGTTCACCAACACCAGCAGAATTGCAGCAGCGGACACGGAAGTTGTAGGATTTCCCTTCAGCGAGATCAAACAGCGCAAAGCGGGGAGACTTAACAGGGAGCTCTGTGTTCACCCTCTGCCAGCTGTCCGTGCCGGAGACACACTGACAAACAGAAAGGAAAGGGTCAAACTGTTGTGCAACAAATAATCATCTCAGGAGCAGAAAAGAAAGCAGCATGTGGTTTCAGTGTTTTGGAAAATTCTAAACTTTTACATAAAAAGGGAGAATATTTTGTTTGAAGTTCACCTTTTCCACATAGTACATGACGCCCTCAAGGCCCTTCTCTCCAGGTGGCTTCCAGCTCAGTACCACATAGTTTTTGGTTGCTTCAGTCACCTGCAGCTCAAGGGGTCTGCCGGGCACAACGCCCTCTGATGGTCAAAAAATAAAGTATTGCTACCCAAAACAGAGAAATGGGAAGAACATGACCTCCCAATCACTAACTGATAGCTTATTTCTTACCCGCAGGCTCCTCCTCTGTGACAATGATTTGTCCGGTCCAGGGAGCTGAAGTACCTGAGAACGTATAGATGATCAACACCTACAATCTGTAACTTTTCTAAATCCTATTAATCAAAGCTTTGCCAGTTATGTTTTAAGAAACCGTTCAATCTCGTCTACTTATTTCTGATGTTCTGTAATGTTGTATTTAAACTTTTACCACTTCGTGAATTTCTCTTACTATGGAGGAGTTTCTGGGGATATGAGAGTCAAACTCTCAGGCTGCAGTACCTCTCATGCGGGCGCGGTCGGCTGGGTCCATCGCAGCCACAGGCTCAGAGACTCTGGACGGACGGCTCATGCCACTCTTGTTGACCGCACGCACACGGAAGACGTAAGAACGACCCTCCACCAAACCAGTTACAGGGAAACGAGCAAACTTGATCGGAGTGTCATTGCACTGAATCCAGTGTGTGGTTCCAACTTCACACCTGTGCACAAATATTAGAAAACAAGTTTGTTTCACTTAATTTTAATTTTGGACATGCTATGACCGAGAGGCCGTGCTTAGTGACCTGCTGTCAACCAAAGTATGCCCAGTTCTGTATTTTTCTCTTTTCACAATTTTTTTATGTTTTGCGGGCTGGTACTTTTTGTTGTTGTTGTAGCTTCCAAAATATATAGATTATTTGTTTAATCTTTTCCAGGTGGGTTTCACGAGGAAAGTTATGAAGTTTATGAAGATTTCTAAGTTCTAAGTTAGTTGAGAGCAGAGACACACTGACTTACCTGTCCACAAAGTAGCCCAGAATGGAGTTACCTCCATCGATAGCTGGCTGCTTCCAAGAGACAATAATGTAATCCTTGTTGGCATCAAGACAGCGCACATCCAGAGGGGCTCCAGGAGCACCTTCCACCTCAGCATCAGTATCTAACGCATAAAGTAACAATCCCATCAGGACAGTCAAAATTAATACTCGGAGATATACCCAGCATGGTTTTACAGGATTTTGTTTTATAGAGAGTTTACTGCGGTGAACTGTACAGCTGCACTGTTTGGCGCTTCACCAACTTTCAGAGAGCCACAGCACAAGCTACGCTCTGTGGGTAAAAAGTCTGGGCACCTCACTGATGTCCAAAGTTCAAACACCGTAAGAGAAAGTACTGTTGTATGCAAAGATTTGATCAAAACGTCTGTTCATTCAGTAGAAATGCTACCAGATGACATTAAAAGAAAGGCACCATTTTTTTCAATGGACTACCACACGATGGGCAAGCTAAATGTGTTTCCATAGCGATCACAATCCACTAACCTAAACATGATTTAAGAATAAAAAGACCTCTTAAGGCCCGTGCATGTAACTAGAAGCCTTTCGCTGGATGAATTCATGAGGGAGTACTTACAAAAGGAGGTGTTAGTAACCAACTGCTATTTGATTTCCTGTTTTCAGTAACAGAAAATATGTCACAGCAAATACTGCATAACAAAAGAGGAGAGACAGATAATGTTTGCTGGCTTGTAAAGATATTTCAGTGAGTGCAGCAAAGAAACCAAACAGCTGGTTGTTTCTCCTTGAAGCAGATACTGACAACACTACACTTACAGTCGGACTCATTCCATCACTGAGCCCTCTGAGAATAACAAGCCGGCAGCCAGGATTATGACGCTTTGTTTTGGAGACTGTACTTTGTGTATTTTTATTAGCCGTCCCTGAACTGATGGGGGAGCAAGAGGGGTCTATTTTCTGGCACCCACATTCCCATCATGCTTCCTGTTTAGAAGCTAAGGCCTCTAAGGTCAGGTTGACTCTGAAAGCAGCAAAGATAAGCTTGACTAACTGCTGTTTCCACAGGATTCAAACAGATGCCAGAGACTTGCTGCTCAGCGGTGTCTCCATTAGAGATATCCTATTTAAAACCACCCACTGACATTCAATTGCTGTGGTAAATATGGTGTTGTCATCGGGTGCCAGGGTACGTGCTGTTGTGACTGTGACCTTGATCTGATGGGACCAAACCAAAGCTAAGGGAATCCGTCTGAATTTACCTTGTGTTGACTCAGATACAGAATTAAGGAATATTTGTGTAATAGTTGAATAATGGCTCTTTGATTTAAGGCTTGAGGGGCAAGAGGGCCTAAATTATTTATCTAGACTATTATTAAACTATTAGACTATCATTAAATGATTATTTAGACTATTTAACCATATAGCAGGTGGATTGGGGCTGTTTTGGGGTTAGCTATGTGGAAAAAACTTTTAAAAGGAATTTTATTGACTTCTTATTGAATTGTTTAGGAAGGTTGTACTCACCTCTGACAAAGACATAGGCTGAATAGCTTTCATATCCAGACTTGGTGATGACACGCAAGGTGTAGAGTCCCTCGTCCTCTTTGTTGAGGTGTGTGAGTGTCAGTGTGGCTCGGTCTCCACTCCAGTGCATATGGTTCCATTTAGAAGGAGACAGCAGAACATCTGACATGGATAGTAGATGAGGGTAAGAAATTAATTTCTTTTCTGCAAAATAAATGCACCTTAAACTAAAGGTATCAGGTTGGAAAGGAGCTTTAAAAGTAAGTCAAGATGGTATGATTGTCTGAGTGGTCTACCCACCGCCTCTGTACCACTGGACTTCTGGCTGATAGCGATGCAGGGAAGGGTAGATGATGACTGTGCACCCCAAGCTCATGGTCTCCCCCTCTCTTCCAAAGGACACACCAAACTTATCAACAATGTGAGTCTGGAAGGTGATGCCATACTCCGAAACTAGGCCATCTAAAGAGAAAGCAACAGTCAGACATTTGGCTGGTATTATAGCTTACACAAAACATTGTACCTTACAAATTTAGACATATGGGAGGACTCTACCATGATCAAATAAAAGGACTAAACGTTTCATTTCAAATGAGACGGAACATCAATTATCAAACCGAGAAAAAAACGCATGGACAACAAAAGAAAGGAGCATAAACAATATCAGATGTGCACGAAGACAACAACACAAATACAAACCAAAAGAATGACTTCAATACAGTGCTCACAAAAATAAACCAACTTGTTGTCATGCATCAAACAGTGAAACACGAGAGACACGTGAAATCATGAAAGTGTGATTAGTGATTCTTACATTTAAAAGCTTTACAATATATTCAGAATTAAATAATGACATCAAAATTAAATGAGCGGACTTTCATTGCAACAAACTATTCAAGTTTGATGCAGATCACAACAGGGCAGCTGTATGAAAAAAAAAATCAACAATTCGTGAAAATGTTGCATGACTCTTTGTTCTAAATTACATGAAAAACATTAGCTTACAAGGTTGCATCCTACTAGAGTGACAGGTTCCATTCAGCAATCCAGAAAAATCTGTAAATTTTTCCGTCCTAGTTAAAATCTTGCAATTCCAGGCAAATAGTGTGAACTTAATTTGAACTTTCTACACAGACAAGAGTGGTCATGCATGGACATCTATAGGAAAAAGTGGTTCACCAAAGGGTTTTCAAACCTTCAGTAATGGCCTCTGCATTGTCGCCGCAGCATCAAAGAAACAAAAAAGTTGTTAGTTCAGTAGCACCCACTGTTCGTCCTTCCAACCTCCTACCACCCTGCTTACAACTGAGGTCAGTCATGTATGAGTCAAAGGCAGCATGAGCAAGGTTTATAGCATCAGTTTTGTAAATGGCTAAGGGCAAAATCAATACTGCTGTATTGTCATTTCAGCATTTAAATAAAGCACTCCATAAAATGTAAAAGCTCGTTAGGAGAGAACATAATCACACAGCTGTTTAGCTTTGTTGAGCGTTTTGGCCCATTTTGGCTCATTTGTTTTGTTTTACTGTCTTAATAAACACTAGAGCTGGTGCATAAAGTACTTTACCTAAAGACCAAGTTACATTTTTCAAAGAGTTGTTGGAGACCAGACATGTCCAGGACAAATAAAGTAACTTACTCTCATCAAGTAACCAGACTACAAATTAATGCTATAGTTGTCTAGCTTTTGCAAATTTGCTAATATTAGCAACAGCAGAAAATAATTCAAGTTCAGATTAGTTTCAAGTTTAGATTTGTACCCATTAATTGCCAATAAGGAAACTTAAAATTGAAACAGAAATTGCACACTTACGTCTGGGTGCTGGCAGAGACTCATCAACTTCACCTTTGAACCCTGTGGAGAAAAGCAGCAGTTGCTATTAATACATGCAGCACAGACAGTATTGTATGACACAGGACTGAATGTACGGTATAATATAAAGTTCAAATGAGAAATCCCAAACATTCTCAAATAGGTCTTGGTTCAAACACACAAACTCTAAAAAGCTTTTTTATTTATTTATTTTTTGAGTGGTTTGAAGCAATTTTGCCATCATAAGAGTGTGAGGGATTTGTGATTACGCTGGGATTTGGTGAAACCCACTTTTGACAACGATAGAGGCAAATGCAGACTCCTCTCCCTGGGAGTTTGAGGCAGTTACATGATACTGGGCTGTGTCATCAAAATCGCATCTGAAATTAGAGAACATCAGCTGATCAGAGTCCATAATACACATATACTAGTGCTCACGGACTCACGGATGTTGCCCTTCCCCCACCTCAGCTCCTCCACCTCCTGCACATAATACTGAGTATGTGGGGCCCAACTGTAAAGCATTCCATAACTCCACGCCATGAATACTATGGCAATAAATAGACCTTACTGGTGATGTAATTTCCACCAGGTGCTGTGGGATCTCTGTACTTGAAAGCATCTGCTGTTTGAAGTGCATTACAGAAACTCTGAATTAAGCTTCAGGACACACAAATATTTATAAGAAAAAATTGATAAGTTTTCTGTTTTTTATTGACATAGCCAATATGATCTGAAGCTATCCTTTGACATGGTCTATTTATCTACAACATACATCAAGATTTCAGGAGTTTTTGGACTACAGGATCCTTTTCATAACTATTGGAGCCAGTTTCACTTCTCCATTGTGTCCACACCACAGGAACTGCTGACAATAGTTGTTCATAACTCTTTTTATAGGCTCTTACATCAGAGTAGGAACCCTTCCAGCATGAGAGTAGCTATCTGTGAGGCAGCTGTACTGTGATGGTTCCAAGTGATGCAAGTGATTGGGTTTAACTTATGACCGCAACACTGGACACAGCTCATAAAAACAAAACTTTAAAAACCCTGGTTAAATGTTTGTCTTAGCTTCTAAAAACTTGAACAAAACATATAGGAATGGAGCAACAGTGAAGCCCAGGATTTATTGTGCCATTGAGGAACGAAGACTTGGTTTTGATCAATCTACAACTTTCCCACTGGCCGTCATTTGAGCATTTCTATCTGCAGTGCATATGTAAAAGACTTCAGAAAGTCACAGTGCTCTCAGTTTGGAAAATCAGCAGTTTGCCTGATGGAAAAGTTAAAGTCAAAAGCTACACAAAATGGGGCCACGAGCACATTTCCCCCATCTACAACTACTCAAATCTGAAAAATGTCATTGCAGTTGAGCTAAAGCTACATCATGGATATTTACGCTACATCCCTTCTGCATCAGACAGTTACATGAAGTATGTCCATATTGCCACATGGTGATTCAACCTGGACTGCTTTGGAACAGCTTGTTGCTACATGGTTGTTCTGTTCTGAGGGAAAAAAAAATATTTACAACTGAAGTGATGCATGTGAATAACCACACTGGGCTAGTTCACTGCCAGAGAGGTGGCAAGAATCACTACAAGATGTGTTGTTCAAAAGCATACCTCACAGATCATAAATGATCTCTGTATGTACAAATATTTTACTCATGAGCTGAGCAAACAAAGTCAATCTGTCTACAAAGTTTTCATGAGCTCCAGAAAAATCTTTCAGCTGATGACACTACCCACCTGTTTACCTCCAGTGAGTGCACGTTGTATCTGCTCTCAAGTTTGTACTTGCTTGGGTTGGCAAAAGGGTCGATAGTCACATTGTTTTTGTACCTTGTAGTGGGAGACAGAGAACATGACAGAAGACAGACCGAGGGAAGCAGAAAAAGTTTAAAGTGGATTTCAGAGAATCAGGGAAGAAAACTTTGAGCTGTGAAAATGTCAGAGGAAAAAGGAGAATGTGGGCAGGACAGAGAGGACAGATTTGAGATTTTGTTGTTGGACAATGTGTGTCTGGGGCCTACCAGGTGACCCTGGGGTCTGGCCAGCCGCTGACGGTGCAATGCAACCGCACAGACTGCTTCTCCCACACGGTGTGGGAGCGGGGTTTAATCACAAACTCTGGGGTGTGCATCAGGCTGTCTTCGTTCATGCGCTTGAAGTGTTCCCCGTGTTCATGGATCTAAAGATATCAGAGTAAATCACTCAGGACGGTGTGACATTTGCCACGACTAAACACTTAAACCAAACAAAACATTTCTCCACAACTCCAAAAGGAATTCGCAATGCATGCCTGCAGAAATCAAATAAAGCTTTTACTGACACAAACTGGCAAAATTCCCATTTATCATTGTGTTTTACGCATGCAAGACATACAATTTGCATTTTGCAGTGGCACGTGTTACAAGAGTGAGACTATGTTGCTCATTATGTCATATAAATAGTTGAGGGTGTCTATATGTGCCTTGTCCGGTACAGAATATGACAACACCACTGGGACACTGCCTCCCTGTGTCTCAAGAAATGCAATCTCTTGAAGAATTTGTCACCCACTAGTGAGTCTGTCTGGCAGAGTGAAGACAGATAAATACATGAGGCAGTAACTGTGACTTCAGTGATGCTCACTGAATAGCTAGTTACTACTTCACATAATCACCCACAGACATAAATAACTCCCTTGTGTAAGGGGTAGTAATAAAAGCCACTTATCCACAGGCACTTCACATTCCTAAGAACTGCAATTAAGTGAGGTCAGTTATGCTATGATGGAAACACAACAATAATATGAAGCTGGGTATTAAGTTTAAGAAGTGTTTATTCACCGTAATGTACAGTAATAAAAACAAAAAGACATTGCGTGTTGTCACAAAAGCGGATAATGTAGTGTGATGTTGTGGCTACGATTTGTCTGCTTTTATTGTACAAGCACATGAACAAATGTTTAGAGTTACTTAAAGCCATATTCTTGTGTCACTAGTGTCTAATATTACAAAAGAAACTGCACCTCTGCTACTGGGTAGAGACAGATGATAAGATAACGGTCTCCTATAAGGCTTAAAGGTCCAGCTTATGTTGTCAAGAAGGATAATGCCTGCTGGGATTTTATGAACATGCAAAGAGTGAAAGAGTGTTGCAATATACCAGTAACCAATAACTGTGATATTAAAAGAAGGGAATATCAATATCAGGCTGATAACATGATAATATAGGTTTGATCTAAGCTGATAAAATCAACACATCACTGAATGCAGATGGATTTCGGTACAATTTTTAAAAATGTTAATTTCCTCATATTTTGAGTCTAATTCAAAAGGCAAAAATCGTAACAAAAAATTAGTTGATATAGGTCTTTTTTACTGATATCACTATAATATCAGTATTTCCGGAGAATCTACAGACATAACTTGCTGCCAAAAAAGAATGCAAAATCACCTCTACTGTATCACTTTTTTAAATTAGCAGTTAGCTCTCTTTGGAAACTAAAACTTTCAATCCATCCAAACTAATGTGATCAACCACGATTGCTATCATAAAGAGCATAGTCCCTCAAATGTTTTCTCTTTCAAAAATGATCAGAGAAAGCAGTGAGCCATGCATGAAATGCATGTTGGCTGTGTCTAGATATCCAGCAGTCTTTACAATCACTCCAAAGAAAAACAGCCAGCAAAGGCCTCAGCCAGCGACCAGTAGCCACTACACGTATCCAATCACTCAACTCTACTTCTACAAAGCAAACACTAAGATCCAGTCATATGTCATAAAACCGGAAAACATTTCTTCACATTTGTTTTGAATAGCAACATGGCCGTCCTTGTGTGATCTAAAAGCAGCGAGAAATCTGGCACTGACCCTTTTGTTCAGAGAGATGCGCTCAGCCGACTCACGCATGGTCTCCTTCCTGGAGAACTCTGACCTCTCCATCTCCACACCACTGGTGAACAAATTCCTGCGGGCCATGTACGCAGCAGTGTCCCTCACTCTTGCTTCCTCTGTATCTGACAATCCTGTAGCAAACTCTTGACTATGGGATAGATTTAAGGAGTAAGGCACAGCATTAAAACTGTAGTATTTCTAAGATGCTGCCGAACAGTCTTGGATTTCCAGCTCCACATGGTGAACAGTTAGTTACCTGCCCCTGAAGATAGGCACTACATAGCCGATGATTTGGTTCTCTTTGTCCACAGCCAAGTAAGATGGCTTGGTTCTCTTGGTTACAGGGCTTAGTCTGCTCTCCTCCAGCCCAGAGTGTGAAGACACTCTAAGTCTGAGACATACAGAACACCATCAGCCTGGCTCACAGCCAGACAGTGCAACATGTTAAGAGCATGTGGATGAGGTCAAAGCCATGAGTGCATTAGTTGTAGATTAAAGGGATGTGTTGGAGATTGCTTAGTTTTTATTGTAGTATTTTTACACTTCTGTAATCCTCAGACTATTCTGTCTCTAAAATCAGTAACAGATGTCTAATATGGGTGTGACTGAAGACAAAAGTAGAAAGCAGTATCTATTGAATGATTAGACGTTTAGCTGAGAGTAAAACCAGTCTTACAGGCAAAGCAACTTGAACCATTTATGATCTGTGTTGTTTGTTTGTCAGGAAGAGTACAAAAAAACTACCAATTTAATGAAACTAGGTGAAAAGTTGGAATATGTGAAGACGAAGAACCCACTAAATTTTGTGAAGACTGATTACCTTTCATTACAACCGTAAAAAAGACGCACTTTTAATTCCCTTCTTATTTCAGTTTTTGCATTCAGAATGCCAGATTTCCCTTTAGTCTGCCAGATGTAGGCATTTAATTAGGCGGCACACAGATTGTCTGTGGGAACACTATCTGTAGCTCTGTGGAAGTGGGGAAAGGAATCTGCCGTATGAGATAACAAGGACTCGATAAGAAGGCAGGGGCAAGACGGGTGACAGGGCAGCTGCCCTCATTTTTCCTATATATATCTAGGTCAGTGTCCCTTTAGCTCTGACTGTATACGTTCAATTGACTTTCTAGGATTATGTTCACCAAAAGTGCCAATAACTGCTTTACTGTACCCACCCTGACTGTTAAATCATCATCACATCATAATCCTGCTCTCCTCCCTCACAGATTTGGGTGGTGATGAGTTGCCCTGCTGTGGGTACGACAGCACAGCTTAGTTGGTGTTATTAAAACCTAAGCCCTCTGACCTGTTCACACTCTCCAAACCAGCGTATTTAAAGATTTAACAGATACTGATAGGACCACTGTAAACTTGGTGTTTATTTTTTCCTCAAATAGAATGAGCCCAGTCAGTGTAATCCATCCTGGAAATATCAAGGAAGCTAAATTAATGAGAAATCATGAACGCCTCTTACATATTTGCTGCAGCACTCATTTTATTTTCATCTTATTTTATTGTTTTGACCTGATTTCTTAAAATAAAAAGCCATTTAGAAACACTAGACACCTGGCAGATGCCTTTAACTAACTGGACAACAAAAGTGGCCACTTATGGGGGAAAAAATCTCCTCATATCTACAGGAAACAAAGAGAAGCATCCAAGTTTTCAGAATAATCAATGCCAGTGGGATCTGGTGGTGAATCCACAACATAATTGAATCTCCAGGAGGACACAACTGATAAACGATTACCTTTTACTTTCACTCTACAATTCACAGTTCAAGATACTATAACAGATAATGCCACTTACTATATGTCTGCTATTTTATAACAACACTTTTAAATGTGACTTATCTAACAACCAGTTTTATTCTGAAAGGGGTAAAAACAAACTTGAGAAAAAATTCGTTATTTAGGGGTGATTATGTTAAATAAAAGACTTAGCATGCATAAAAGCACACAAAGCATCCCTTAGGCTGCATGCAAAGTGCTTTATACAGGATTCAAAGCTGATTAAAGTCGCTGCAAAGAGCCTTAATCCTCAGCAAAGGGTTGATAAAAGTGAAAGGAAACTCATGGGGGAGGAAGGTGGTTACTTGGTGTCAAGGAAAGATGATCCCAAAGCAATGACAGGGAAGTGATCCAACAAGGGAGATAGAGGTGAACCTGATCAGCTGGGGTGAGGATGGCGGTGGTGTTAGGGAGGTAGTAAGGCTTTCCTGGGACAAAGAAGTGGAACGATGAAGTTATGATCCTCCATCTCCCTCTCCCTTCCTCCTCCTTACCCCCTGCTCCTTGAGGTGGCGGAGGTGCTGCTGCCAGCAGTGTATCTGCTGCTGGTCTGGTAGTGACTCATTTTAGATTTTGCCTCCAAGCTACGATAGCCACGGTCGTAGTGCTGATGGTGCTTCTGGTAGAAGGGTATAGATCCAGACATGCTGCAGGCCCCTGCTTGTACGAGCCCTGAGTTTCTTCTTGTCTGTCTGTTTCTTTGTCTTGTTAGTGTTCAAGGACAGGTGGATTCACTGTTAACTTAATACACATTATCATAACTTTTACTTATTAAGCTTTTTAATTCTCATTTATTGAGCAAATAAATTGAATCTAGCTCTCGAGATGTGAAAATAAACCAACCTAACTTTGTTAAGAATATTCTACTTGCAGATAAGCTGCGTCATTAAACCTGTAAATTCAAACCTGCAACAACATCTACCAAGACATGGAAGTTTCAGGCAATCAGGCACTTTCTCAGCATGCTTGGACAGACATATGCACCAACTACAACCTGACATATTACGTCTTACCCCCCCGCAGTGGCCACTTACCCTGGACAAAATCCCTCAAACTCCAAGCTTTAAACGAAAAGATGTTCAAACTCCACTCTAACAGTTTGATACCCCCGCAAACCTACAGGTAGGTGTGTACAGTGCTGCGGTCTACACAACAAAAATAATATTGGCCCTTGCCAGAATGTCCTAGCGGCAGTCACAGCCTTTTACGGTGAGGGTGGAGATAAATATAGATGAGCACAGAGCTGGGGGTGGTGGGAGTGACTCGGCTCCTGTGCTGCAACACATTTATGGGTGCAAGTCTTCATGCCAATGAGCATAACTGCCTGATATGTAGGTAAACACAAGCCTGCCTTTCCCTTTTTTGAGTTGGTAATCTTGTTCTTTTTCACCAGTTTATTCATATAGAAAATGTAGAAAACAAGTCTTTTTCATGGTGTCATGAGTAAGTGTGCATTCACGTTAATCACTGACTTACTGAAAGAAAACGAGCCAGCATACACCACCTCTTATGATTACAATAAAATCTACCATCTCTAAAATCAGCATTATGTCCTCCATCATATTTTTCTGAGGCTTGATTGGCTGTTGTTTAGTTTACACTTTCTTACGTTTGAACGAGTACCTGATCATTTCTTATTTCCCTTCAACTCCGTTAAGACCCTGCTGGCTTGTAGCCCCCCAGTTCTCCAGCACTAGTTAACCTGCAGCAGCTTTTGTTCTGGCGTGTTACCGCAGCAGCTTTAGCTATGGCTGAAACTAACTTTAGCTATGCTATTGTTACTTGCTTCACATGCAGCAAATGCCAGTTACTGTCTCTCTGTCACTCTCTCTTTCTGCCTCACTGTCATTTCTGGAAATACACACAGGTCCCTTCTTGTCCCCTCCGGTCATAAACACCTTCTAAAAGAAAGCGAAATAAATCAAAGCTTCAGAATCCACTGTTTGAATGTCTATATATTTCATATCAGTATGAACACCAACTGACAGACACCCACATGAACACAAAAGTGTTTCCTTTTTGATTAATGGAAGCAACAGGCTAATTAGTAAATAGATTTAATCTGGCTGGCACAGATTTTTGGACACTGTCCTGGAAATTGACTTTAACATCAAACCTCTGGTAAGTTTCCATGGCAAAAAATATGTGGCTGATCATTTCTATGGCTTTAATAATAAACGGTCCTCCCATCTGGCTCTCATCCACCACATTTCCACATAATACAACGGTCAGCGTGACAACATATCTAAAGTGTTTTGGCAGCAATGTGAAATCTGACCCCATTAAAAAAGACCAATCTGCTGATATGCTGAGCTAATGCAAGATACTAAGCAGGGTCAAGATACTTAATGCGTTTGAATTAATATGGCATGTTTTTTATGAGTTCTTCATGCTACAAGCCAATTAATTGCTTGCCAACATGACAGATTTGTAATGCTAAGATTAAATGAAAAGCAAAGGCAATGAATGCACTAACCATCAAATAAACAGGAGTGTGCGTGTCTGCATTCGGTTTCAACACTCAAAGTCTATAACACAGAGATGTTCCCACACTGGAACTGTTGGACTATTTTTTTCTACTGGAAGCTATGCATAATACAGAGTAAAGCTAAATAATTCACACAGTTAATCCATAGAAAAACGTATATTCACTGGCGGTAGGAGCATCAATATCTTTAATGTGTGGTAAAGTATTATTACAGCATTGTGAAAAGAAAAAAACTCCATTACAAGTAAAAATGCTGCATGAGAAATCTTACTTAAGTAGAAGAACATACAGTCATGTGAAAAAGGAAGTACACAATGGCAGTGAACCGGTCTAAGGTTATCAGTTCTAAATTGGTTTATCTTCCATTTTTAAAAGAAACACAAAAACTCACAGTCAGCTGGCAATGATTGCTGCACATAAAGCTGTGCAGTTGTTTTATACAGAATTATATAGATTAAAAAACATCTTTAAATTTGTTCGTTGACACGAACAAGAAGGACGAAACAGATAATGAGGTCAGCTGTTCAGGAAATTCCAAATGCAGGGTGGTCTCAAGAGGTCTATTGTGAGTTCTGACTATGTTTATATCCTGTTTTGTGTTGCTTTGATACAGACAATCTATATAGACATGGAAATATTCACTGAGCTCACACATAGGAGTTGGTGACATGTTGTGACAAACAAGTAAATTAATTTAAAAGAATTGTTCTGTAATATCACCGAACAAACAGAAAGTTTCCCATGAAAGCAGCGCGCTCTACCGGTTTAACGCGGTACTGCAACAGCTGGTAGCCTTTTTAAATGTTGGAAATCTTAAAAAGGTTTTTTCTGTCTTATTTGTCTGTTTGAATCAATTTAGTAACTAAAAATTGGTCCATATTATATGAAATAGATTCTTACAGATGGAAAACTTCCCCATCTTCCACACAATAAACATTAAAGCTACGATAAACACTTATTTGATGGAGGCATCAGATTATTCCTTCTGAGAGGTACAATTATTCCTTTTCTAAATATTCACCCGTATTGTGACCAACATCAACACCTTTTGCTACTCTTCTTTTTTTTTCTTTTGTCTGCTGGAACTGGTCTGTTTAGTCACAACACATATCAATGAATGGCCAAAGGCACAAGCTCAACTATTTGGTTATCACTTTGAAAGTGACTGGACAGATAGATATAAACGACAGATGTGGCTTGTTTTAACCAGTGACTCAACAGTTCCACAAATTACCTCTGAAGTCCTGTAGCACTAAGCCTCTGTATAGAGCAATGCACAACCAACTGTTGTCTTACTCATCCCACGCTTGGCTGTATCTATAATTAACCACCCTGTCAACATTTTTTCTTTTGTTGTTTCGTTTTTTTTATCCTTTCATCCTTTAATTTTTTTATTTGATTCGCTCTACTTGAACAAGTTAAAGTCTGATAAAAGTGAAAATCCTGTTTTTCAAAAGAAACCTCACTAAGAGGGCTACATAACACATATTTACAGCAACATATAGAACTCAGTCAACTATAGGCAGACTTTGAAAGCATTGAAAAAAATGACTAAATTAATAAGAAAATATTAGCTCAATCATGAAATAAGTATATATCCTTGATACAATATAACCCCCAACAAAACAGCAAAGTATAATAGAGTGCTTGATTATCAAGGCAAAACTAATGGGAAACCAGTTGTTTATTTGATGTTTGTCTTTTTTCTTTTTTTTATAGGAATCCCCATTTTTGCACGGGGGTCTCTTAAAATCTATATCTTCTAATGAGGGGATTGTGCAATACACAGGAGCATCAATTCTTTCTTCCCTTAAATGGACATATCGAGGAATGTCTACGCAGGCAAGGGAGCGTTTCTGGAAGTTACATTTATACCACCGTGGGGGTGTCAGGGTTACATTCTATGATTTGTTACCAACAATATGGTAAGGTTGTTGGTTATAGATTAGATGAATGTGGTTATAGAAACTAAAATCAAATATTTTAATCAAAATAAGTCCGTCATCAATTTTCAAATAAGCAGGACTGGTTTCACAGCTTGCGGCCACCCCCATTTTCCTTTGTTGGTTCATTCTGATGTTTTGTGCGGAACCAACATTATACTCAGGAAGTGAAGGGCGGTGGTTGAGAAGAAGAGCAACATCAGGCAAGTTGACGAGTTGAGAGGTAAGACTGTGTTCAGATGTTCTTTTTTGTATTGTTTAAACGAACAAGAAACTGTCTTAAACCTGTATATCATATAAAAGTGGCCATCATTAAATATTTTTGGTTAATCACGCGCCACCGCGCTGTTTTTAGCGTTCGGTTAATACCGATGAAAACACGGCTAAGTGTTAGCTGCGCGGCTAACGTCTCGGTAGTTACTAAAGTGAAATCTGATTTATTATCAGTAAGCGAATGTTTCCCACTTGTAAATTTAGTTTTTGACTTGAGTATTAGTAGATGTGCATGTCTCTAACGGCTGCTATCTGTTCAGTTTTCGTGTTTAACGTTGTTCAAAGTAGGCCGCAAAGCACTAAGACTGTATGGACGTGGTAATGTCAGGTGTTGTGGTGAAAATAGGTAACTGATCTGACAAGCAGTTGGTGTTGTGCCAGATTTACAAACTCACTAAAAGAAAATTACATTGATGTATCACAGGTTAGTCTAAGACAAATTAATCCATTGCCTGTTAATCGGCAAGAAATTGTCCGTTTACACCAATAAAAGACGATTACTTGCTCTGGTCTTTTTTTCCGTGTAAATTAAGATTGTTTTACATTGTTAAGGTTGATGTTACAGCATCTCATTAGCTATGTTATTTGTTGCTTCCCGAAAATAAATGTGACTAGACTAGATCTATGTGGACTGAATAAATGTGATTATATCTGTATGGAAGAGCCTGACTCTTAAATGATTGTACTCGCTGTCCATATTAGTTAGTCCCATCAACGCCCAAGTGTCAACATAAAGATGTAAATTTTGCACTGGAGACATTTCCTGATAAGTACATCTCTCCTCACACCAGTAATTTCCCTCCTCTCAGTGATGGCTGGGCACTGACCAACCTAGAAAGATGAGGAACATTTCCATTTTTAGCTCAGTGAGGGACATCACTCTGGGGATTCACAGCCAGAGAATTACATTATGCTGCCAGTGAACCGGCGAGATCTTGATTTGAGCAACAGAGTGATCTACTCCCTTTGAATGTCTCTCTCTAATGGGTTCTGAACCTTTCTGTCATGTATTTTTATCCTGTTTTTCTTTTCTCTGTTCTCCTACCGTGTCCTCTTGTAATTCACGTCACCGCCTATAAAGAAGGGCTCGGTGGAAATTAGTCAGACAAGAGCTGCAGTCATTTCATTCGTTATTTAAATTCCTACAGTGAGATAATCAAATTGTGAGCGTTGTCCAGCCACGAAAATGTTCACTTCAGTCTGCAAAGGCATACAATTGAAACATGTTTGGTATTTGGTGGGAAACTGGACAGAACTTTTGATAATTTGACAAATACTTAACATTTCTCTGGTGCCTGATTACTACTCAGATGTAGTGGCAACAGTCTTATGATAAGAAAGAGATGTATTCTGGATATGTGTTAATTTGATCAGTTTGATCTAAAAATACTTGTTGAAAACAACACAATGCTGCTTATTTTAAATAATTGGTTTTAAATCTTCTGCGAGACACATTATGTTTACTGTTTTATTCTTTGCCTTCAGGGCTCAGCTCTTCACACATTGCTGAGTTGCATCAGAGTACATTACACGCTGTCTGCTTTATCAGATTTTTTTTCATTTCCTTCCACAGAAACAAAAACAATCAAAATGTCGAGCAAAAGAGCTAAGGGAAAGACCACAAAGAAGCGCCCTCAGCGCGCCACCTCCAATGTCTTCGCCATGTTCGACCAGTCTCAGATTCAGGAGTTCAAGGAGGCTTTCAACATGATCGACCAGAACCGTGACGGTTTTGTGGACAAAGAGGACCTTCACGACATGCTGGCCTCACTGGGTGAGTGAGAGTCTCAGAGACGGTGTTCGTTTCAGGATGAGCTGAAGTCGGATCCCAAACGTAGTCCGAAGATGAAAGCTGTTTTTTGTTCTTTCGCTCATTTGGGTGTTTAGCTGCATCTGATGTTTGGAAAAGTTAAAAACGGACACATCAGCTGGTATTGTTACTTGAAAGTTTATGATTTCTGAACGCTTTACATTCAGAAAATTAATAGAGCTGAGACAGAGTTACATCAAAGTTAAAGTGCATTTGCTCTAATTTCTGACCAGGTGGAAGGGGTTGTTAAGCACAGAGTCCAGAGTGCAGTAAAAGATTTACAGGATATATTATCATTTATGAAAGCCTGTTGAAAGCATTTCCCTTTTAATTCTAAGTGTGTCTTTACCTGTTTTTCTACAGGGAAAAATCCAACTGAGGATTACCTGGAGGCCATGATGATGGAAGCTCCTGGACCTATCAACTTCACCATGTTCCTCACCATGTTTGGAGAGAAACTGAATGGCACAGACCCTGAGGATGTGATCAGAAATGCATTTGCCTGCTTCGACGAGGAGGGGACAGGTAAATTCAGACAATGTAATCTGTTTTTGTTTTTTTTTAATTTTGAAGAGGAGGATGGTGTCAGTCTGTGCGTCATTGTTTTGTTTTTTTTTTGTTTTTTTTGTTTGTTTTTTTTCCTTTTGTGTTCCAAATGTGATTTTTGACCCGATGCAGAGCACTTTGCATTGCTACTATCGTTGAAAATCTTTTCAAACACCATGTTAGCTTGCTTAAAGCGGTCCAGTACATTTTTGTAAAAACACAGGTTTTTTTTTTTTTTTATTTCAAGGGAAAAAAAAAAACTTTCTTTTCTTTAGTTGCAAGCAAAAATAATTCTTTAGAATGTGGTGTCATTTCTCACCTTCTAATCTGATTCGACTGTAGGCTTCATCCAGGAGGATTACCTCAGGGATCTGCTCACAACAATGGGTGACCGGTTTACAGATGAGGAGGTGGACGAGCTCTTCAGGGAGGCTCCCATTGACAAGAAGAACAACTTCAACTATGTGGAGTTCACACGCATCCTGAAGCACGGTGCCAAGGATAAGGACGATTAAAGAGCCATACATGATTGTTTCTCCTTCCACCTTTGCTGTCAGCTAGATCGCCGTGCTGCATGTCTCGACTCTCCTGTAAAAACCCAGTTTTAAACAAACCAAAGCAATAACTATCCACTTTGTGTGCTGTGAACTTCCAGTATTGCCAAATGTTCACATCTGAATTAGTTTTTAAAATGTCATGTAAAGATGTGAAGTGGCAGCACTTTGGAGGCTCCAAGGGATACAACTTTGCAATTCATGTGATCGGGTTTAGCTGAACTTTTACATTTTATATTATAAACTTTTTAGATAAAGTCGTCTATCAAGTTGTATTTTGCCAGCTGTTTCTCTTCCATAAATGACATCTGAAAAAAGAGCTGCATTATTCTCTCGGTTTTTTTAAGGGGTAAAACGCATTCTTTTGCACCATTTTTCTCTCGTCTGGGGTTTGTCTCGACATGTGTTCGCTTCTCTGCGAAATGATTCAACAAGCGCTGACTCGCGCTGGCTGGATTCTTTCTTTTAAAGGGCCAACAGGCAAAAACAGAGTTGGCATTATTGTTGTGGTTGTTAAATTCAACCCTGACCAGACGGGAATTCTCGGGTGCTAAGATGAACCGTCTTTTATGGTGTCTGATGCCTTTTTCCAGACAGGAAGCAGCTTTAAGTAATAAAAATGATTATCTAACACGCACGGAGCTATCAGATTAGCATGCTAATCATGTCCTGTGACCTCATACAGTTTCATTTTATTGTGTTGGATTGATTTAGATTACTCCATGAAGATCTATGACAGTACTGTGTAAATATCTTGAGCCACCCCAATGTCTCTATAAATGCAGGATATCAGTACAGTTCTTTACCAAAACATGCAAAGGTAAATTGAAAAGAGTGACCTACATAAGGCATAAACAGAGTTGGCATATTCATGAGCGTGATTGTTGATATTTGGTATGACCATCTTCATTCTTCAACGCACTCTGAATGCGCTTTCTTACAGTTAGCCTTAGAGAATAGTCCTCCAGACTTCTTGAAGGACATTCTGAAGGTCTGATTTAGATGATCAGCTGAAGGGCCAAATGCATCTATTAGGTTTCTTATCTCGTAAGGACATCATACTCAGATACAGCTCATTTACTGAACACCAGCATGCCAAGTTTTCAGCTAATAGCACTTTGGGAATCAGCTCATTGATTCAAATATTTCATATCTGTCAAACTGAATAATCTTTGGCTTTCTTTACAGATGCAATGAAGTTGTGTCAATAATGTTTAATCCGGTGAGTTAGGCACTTATTTTTTATTTTTTTCAAGGGTGAATGATTCATAGGTTGTGCTCAAGGGGCTGTGCCAAATTTTAAAACTACATTCCTCTGAAAATAGCCAGCTACAAGGACTGGACTGAGAATGAGTGAAAAAACAGCCAATGTCAGAAGACAAACCTTGAAAGGCCTTCAGAAAGCCTGGAGAGTTGTTGCTAAAGTAAACTTTAAAAAATTACATAACTGTCCGACCCATTGGAGGGAAAATATGAAGACGTGAGGGGTTATGTTTAGTGTCCTACAGCTGATGAAGTCGGCTTGTTGTGGCCTTATTTGGAATTATTGTGCGGGTTAATGGCTTTCAATAAAATTTATGTTGGTATGATTTTATAAAAAAAAATAGGCCCTTACAATCAAACCAAAATCTTGGTAGTTTTAGATGGGATTGTGCAGTATTTGTATGGATTTTTATCGCCCTCTGGTGCCTGAAAATATTTCTCAACTATACGGTGCTACCTTCACTGGCTCCCCAAAAGGTAGACGATAGCTAGTCAAGTCAGATTTATTGTCAATTTGGTGTTTATGCCGGACATACAACTAAATTGAAATTTCGACCCTCACAGACCTACGGACCAATGCAGAAACAGTAGAAAAATAATAGAATATAATAAAACACACGGTAGAAATCAAATTAGATGAGAAAACAACACTACAACATCCCAATTGGTTTGCATTTAACATTTTAAAGTTCACCATTTCAGCGGTAATAATCATTATTTTTGAGGGAACTTAAAACAGCTAAAACTGAAAAAAATCACATGCATAAAAAGGAGAATCATATTTCTTTTACATTTTTTTAAACAAAAAATAGGATGATTTATATATTACCGGTATATATACAAAGATACGACATTCCCAGGGTATCGTGAACGCCTCACAGTCGTTATGGAACCACGCTTGGTGGTGTTGTCGCTGTAGTGGTGCTTTGACCCTGTTCGGCAGTCGAAAGGTCCAGGTATGGCTATGATCTATTTCCTCGCTTCATCTGTTATGTGTTTATTATTTTTTGATTAAACTGTCTGTCTTACAACATGCTTGTAACAACAACAACACGACTCTTTATGACTGAACAAGAAAGCTAACAGCTAAGTAGCTAACATAGAAAAGAAGCTAATGTTACCCAACAGCAGCCCTCAAGGTTGGTTAGTTAAGAGAGGAGGATCAGGATACTCTCAGAGCTGGAAGTTCAGGTCTTTTTATCTTTTTTTTTTTTTTGTTGTTGTTGTAAATTTGTGTTTGCTCACTGGTAAACCTTTCGAGTCTGTTGTTAAAACGTTTTTGTTTTTCGGTGTTTGTGTTCCAGCTGGGACCGGGAGTCCTGGACCAGGCTTATGGCTCTGAAACTGATCCAGAGTCTTCCGCTCCTCGGACAGTTTGGGATCCGTCATTACCCAGTTGGACCTGTCTGTCCCACCAGGCTCCTGATTACCAGCAATGCGGCTCAGCCGTGTGTAGCATGCCTGTGTACCTCAGCCGGCCGGTGCTTCCGCAGACACGGCTGCAGGAAGCCCCACCAGAACTGCGGGACAAGGAGCCTGTCCACCATCGTCAGGGAGCCCTCGTTTGTCGCCAGCAGCTCTGTAGGACTCCACAGAGATTCGGTCCCTAGGTTCTGTCTGACCCAGCTACACCGGCCTTCAGTTGCTGAGGAACAGGGGTTCCTGCAGCGCCTGGAGAGCTGCTCCGCCTCCCGACAGGTCTTTAAACTGCTGTGCTCAGTGGAGATCATGTCTGACAACATGGCTGCAGCAGCCCTTCACCGTGTGGCCGACCTGGAGCAGGAGGGCAGCGCTCTCAAAGATCCTACAGTCCTGGAGAAGGACACTATCCGGGCACTGTGCTTCCAGTTGGAGCAGGACTCTGGACGGCTGACAGATGCTGGGCTGGTGTCAGCTCTTCTGGCCTGCACACGTCTCTTCTTGGATCCCTGGAGCACACTCATGGTACGGCTGGTGTCCGAGAGTCAGACCAGGTTGGACAGGGGACAGATGACCGTTGGACAGCTGTGTACTCTGGGCCAGGCGATGCTGGCTATAGAGGGTCCGGGCTGTGTGATGCTGGAGCAGGTGATGGAGCAAATTCAGAGACAGGAGCCTGCCCAGTGGGGTCTTGCAGACCTTGTAGCTGTTTACAGACTTCTGCAAGGTTGTGTGGGTGAAGATGGAAAATACAGGGACTTGCTGAATGCAATGCACACCCATGCTGTTACTGTCACGTCCCAGATGGATCCCTCGGCTGTCAGCGGGCTGTTAAGTGCTCTTGTCACCCTGAACCAGATGCAGGCCTTGCCTCTTGTAATCAGTTTGTGTAAGCAAGCTGTTCGGCACGTGTCTTACTTCACCGACGAGGAGCTCACTCATGTACTCGGTGCACTCATGCACTTTGGTCACAGCGATCATTACTTCGTGGAGGCGATGGAGAAGTATGTTCCCACAATGGCCTTCACCTCCCACCCGGAGACAGTTTCCAAAGTGATACAGTTCTTTGCCCGCAGGAACATCCTGTCCCCCACTGTGTTTGATGCTGTCGCTGAGAGCTTTGTGTACCGAGCTAACGACTACAGCACCAGCCAGGTAGCCAGGCAGATCATGGCTTTTGGGAAGCTGGGTTACCTCCCACCCAATGCTGACCAGATGTTCAGGAAAGTAGAATCCATCCTGCACACACATTTCTCACACTTCCAGCCTCGAACGCTGCTCAACATGCTCCACGCCTGCACCCTGGTGGAGAGGTTTCCCGTCAATTTCGTCTCCAAAGTTTTCAGCAGTTATTTCCTCCAGCAGCTGCCAGGTGAAGTGTTGTCTCAGGCTCCCGCGGCGCGCAAACCTTCAGCAAACGCGTGATCAGACGAATCATTTTGTTGACGATTGTTGCTTGTGTTGTGTTTTGCACTTTCAGAAAAGGAAGTGGGAATTGACCGGGCTGTTCTGGCGAAGTTGACTCAGCTCTACATGACTGTGAAGCTGGAATGTCCCTTCTATGAGGTGAAGATTTTCTTAGGGGGAAATGCTCACAGCGCAGTCTTTAGCAAGTACAGATGTTTTTACGGCGGTGAAATCCTGACACGAGGTGGAAATGGAAAAGGAAGCAACGTGGTTTTAGAAATGTTTCCTAATTTAAATGCGGGGGCTACAAACATCTGCAGCTGTGCACCACGACCTGTGAGGAAGGATGGGCGTGAAAACTAAAAATGGGGTATTTAGGGATCACTGATTTGGGCCATTAAAGAGAACAGCTTACATAACACAGCCTGGTTTTATGCTAATATTAGGAATAGTTTCTCTGTGAGTGTAATAACCACGGATCAATAATTTTTTATTAAGATTTTTTTAAAAATTAGGCCTTTTGGGAGGGTGAGAATCAGCTTGACCTGTTATCTCTGACATGAGATAGTCTGTGTATGTTGCTATCCATTAGATATACCAAACAGGAAATCTGCATCACTGCTGACAGATGTTTAATTATAGACTGACTGTAAATGTCAGTATTCATCTTAATGTTCTGTTTTTTTATATATATATATTAACAGGGTCCACGGCTCCATTCAAAGTACCGCATCAAGTCTTTCCTCATGAGTGGTCGCTCTTTGGAGACGCCAGTTGACCCCCACCTGTACAACTCTGTGAAAAACGGACTGGTGGACTTGCTGGGGGATCGTTCGTATTTTGGATCCAAAGTTCTGACACCATACTGCTACACGCTCGGTATGACGTGCTTTCGGATTAGCTTCTCTTGTGAGTATTTCCAGTTTGTCAGCATTCCGTTTAACATTTCATGGTTGTTGTAGATGTGGAGATAAAGCTCGATGAAGAGGGATATGTGCTGCCCGCCAGTCATACTGATGAAGTGTACAAAAGGTAAATGGTTTTATGTATTAGGAGGGATTGTGATCTTATACAGCAAATGCTCCGGTCATCCAGAAGAGCTGGGTGGTCAAACAGTCTCTGGTCGATGTTGCAGGATCGCTCTTTGTATTGACGGCCAAAGGAGGTTCACTACAAACTTGAGGCAGCTGCTTGGAAAAGAAGCCATCAAGCAGCGACACCTTCGGCTCCTGGGATATGAAGTTGTTCAGGTAAGTCACTCATGGTCGTGAGTTTGTGGGTTTCATATGTTTTCTCTCCCGATCAGTTCTAAAACGGAGCATCGCACAGCTTTCCGTTCTCTTAATCAGTCCCGTTTTCTTTTGACGCAACTAAATTCAGTTTTTGCTTTTCTTTTTTCTAGATTCCTTATTACGAATTTGAAAAACTGCACAACAAGACCAGCGTGGTGGAGTATCTTCACCAAAAACTCTTCCCCCACACGTACAGGCTGAGCTGGTGATGAGGGAACGTGTCTGCCTTCAACATCGGGTCTTACTGTTTGAGCAGAGCTTTCTAAAAATTTAAACAGATCCATATTTATTTTTGCTAACAGTCATTGCCAAAAGAACATGTTTTAAGTTATTGATTCTGAACTTTAACATATTTAACTCATCAATAAAGTTACTTTTTGTACAAATGCTTTTTTTTTTTTTCTCCAATGACTTCAGTATCACATTATTTATCGTTTGAAAAATATATAGTTTATTTTGTTGCTGCGGCAGAAACTGTACAAAGTTAAGAGAATCCCAATTCCAACAATCCATCAGAGTCCGACACACTTAAACAAGCTCAGTCGGAGAATAAAAATCACAAACTTTAAACCAAGATTTCACCTTACAGTTTCTATCACTCATTGGACAGAAGATGCTTTGGTTTTCAATGATGCGCTCTAAGGCCAGGAGTGTCATTTGGATAAATACAAAAAAGGGCTATGATACATGTAAAACTAGCATGTCACGTGTCTGGATGTGTTCTTTAGGAAGCTGGAATCTGAGGAAGGCCAAACTCATCCACCAGAACGCCATCCTGCAACGCAAAAAGAACAGTGCTTATTTATGAAAGCCTTGTGAATAACTGTGTTGAAGCTGTTCAGAACAAAAACAAAAATGCTCCGTACCCTGTTGGTCGACTTGTCGCCTGGCATGCCCTCTGGGATGGAAGGAGCAGTCGCGGCGTCGTCCAAGTAGGAGCTGTCGTCATCCATCAGGAGCTCGTCTCCCAGAGCGTCCAGCTCTGAGGACGCAGCAACAGTTAAAGATGAGAGAAAATTACATCTACCTAAAGCTCAGTCATCTCGAACCTCTCAGATCTGGGGACTTTATTTTTATTCAGATGAAAAAAAAGCTCAAATAGTCTCAATTAGAAATATTTGGAATCCTGATAGAACCCCTCCCAAGTGTTTGGTCTTTTTTTTTTTAAATGTTTTTTAATCCACATCTTAAACACTCGCACTTTGGCAGCAGTCTGAATCGCTTAGAATGTGAAAGCTTGGAATGCGGGTCCTTTAACTTTGCTCTGCCGCGGGAAGACAGAAGTCAAAGTGGACAAAGAACTGCTTTGTGGTGGCGTGAACAAAAAGTGTTTTAAATAGTATTTCCACTGCAGGTAAACTGAGCTTCTCATCTGCTTCTTCTTCCCTTTTTCTCACATCTGGTGTTGTTATTCTCCTTCCAGTTCAAGCTAACCTCCAATTAAACAAATTAGATTAGGAATAATTTTAGACCAAATTTAGACGCTTTAAAAAAAAAAAAAATCTATTAGCTACAACAAGATAAATAATCATTAAGATATAAGGGGAAGAAAAATCAGGTAACAGGACTCTTTAGTGTCTGATGCATTTTTAGTGTTATCTGGAGATGTTTTTCCTCACCTGCTTCCAAGTCATCCTCGTCAATGTCAGGAGTGCCATAGCTCCTGCCCAACGCATCCTGGATGTCGCTGGCATCTTCCATCATGTCTCCCAGCTGATCTTGGAGATCCTTGATATTAACGAAAATGGAAGGTATTAAAATGTGTATCATGCACAAACCCCGCATCTCTCAAGGAAAAAAACCCAAAACACTCCATTTGATTTATTTTTTAAGCGCTAATGGATATGCTGTGCATGAATTTCCTTTTGATCCATCAGTTTTCCTTCTTAGTAAATGTGAACAATAAGAAAAAGTACCTCAATCTGATCAATTTTAACGTGCTTGTATGCTTTCTTCATGTCTTTGAGGCCCACTTTCATGGCGTCAACCTAAAAGGAAACGCACTGTTAGTACAAAACCACGTTTTCTTCAGCAGCTGGCTCTCTAGTTCATCATCTCATATCTTACTGTGGTTTTAGTGTCTTTTAGGGTTTGGATTGTGTAGTTTGTTTGTTCCATGTTGAACGACTGCTGCATGAGGTTGTCTCGCTGGCCCTCGTACCTGAAAGATATGTTTTCATAGCGGTTGTTGTGTGATATATTCAGCATGACAGGATTCAATATCAGGTTATAAATACGGATAGGTGCCATACGTTTAGTTATTAAACAACGTTAACACTAAATATGGGAAATAAATTGACTTACATTCTCTTCTGCTTCAAAACTCTCATCGCCTTTTGTTTCACCATGTTCTAGTGAAGAGATAAAAAAAAGTTGAGAATACGTATTAAATTATATCTACTGATGATTAACATGAAACTTTAAGTAAAGACAAGCATGTGATGCCAGGGAGTTAGTCATGCAGACACTGGGTAAGTCTCACACTGAAACACACCGACACCTTCCTTTGGTTATGAATGTGCATTATAACACAATGATCAGTGTCTCTGTGTTCAAATAGACATGTTGTTTTTGGCTGAAGGGTTTCAAGAGAGGGGCCCAGCACTGTTTGTTTTTCAGCAGCATCTGAATCCAGCATCCAGAAGTCACCTTTGACGGCCCATCTCTCATCTTTTTCATCTGATCCTTGTACTTTGCAAGCTCGACATCTAGTCTGGCGATTTTCTTGTCGACGGACTCCGCCCGAGAATCAACCTACAAGTAGAAAACAGAGCAGGACGTTAACTTTTGAGTCAGCTCTACCCAAATCACGAGCCGAGGAAGGCGCTGTCACACATATATACACACATATTCGCTATGTATTCACTGTTTTAGTGTTAAACATGTGAAAATCGCTCGGTTTGTTTCTGCCACCCCAGCCGGCTAATAATAGCCCTTAAGCCTGTGGACACAACCAACCAGTATAACTGGTTGCTATCGGTTCCTACACCAAAAGAAGGACACTGTTTTCACTCGATGACAGTCATATATATGCTTATAATTACGTAATGCTGAGTCATTGCCCGAAGAGAACAACTGAATGTTATGTTTAAAACAACCCTGTTTATCGACCAACACCTCGAACACAAGGCGATATGTAAGAACACAATCTTTACCAATCCCGTCTGACGTTCAAAATCTGGCAAATTCGTCACCTAATCGATACTAAGCTGTTCATTTCGAACAAATCACGAATTAAACGAGGCAACCTGTGGCCCGCTTTCTGCTAAATAAAGTTGGCTAACAGCTAGCAAGGGTCCATCTTTGTTTACTTTGTTCAACAGCAAAAAGTTACTTCAGGATTATACTTACGTTTCCTATGCAGTCTGACAAGTTCGGTGGTGGGCCTTTGGGTTTACCCCTGCCAAAAATACGGTTCATTTCGACAGAAAATAGGCTTGAAATGTGAATAAAAAGCTATGTGAATTCGCTGACAAGAGTCCACAGTCCGGCTGAAGGAAACACTCGGAAGAGACTTTCAGATGACGTAAGAAGAGTCACATGATTTCTGACTCTATCGACCACGCCCTCTTTCTTGCTTTGTTTTGTTTATCTATTTCTATGTGCATTATCTTCGTGTTAATCCATTTTGCTTTAATCTAGGCTATTATTTTCCCTCAAGGGAACAGTATGGCATGGTGATTTAATGAATAGAGTTCATAAATCAGTTTAACAAACAAACTATTATTTTATGTATTCATCTTCAGTGCTGTGCTTTTTTTTTTTCAATCAACTCTTGAGCACAAAAAATGGTTTTATCAACAGGATTTGGTTGAATGTGAAGCTTGCTCCATTGCTTTATGTAGCATGTATTCCTTGAGCCAGTTTTCCATAAGCTGCCCTCTATTTGTCTCCTCCAGCTGTCAATGTGCATGCTGTAAAGAAAAGGATATAGTTTTGCATTTGCCTGACATTGTTTGCTCGTTAAACACATGGCTGTACATCTGTAATCATTAAGCCATGTAATACCGATGAGATCATTTCCATGTTTTCAGAACTTCTGGAAGTCAAGCGAAAGCATGCACGACCATCCAGTTGTTACCATCCAGGATCTATACATACAGGGGCCTCAAAATGCCCCAGATTTTCAGAGTGGGAATAATCAGTGGGTTAATTAGGTTAAGATTTGTTTATTCAAATAATCTGGCAAAAATAACTGGATTAGATTACTCTAAATTAAGTCAGTTTAGCTATAAAACTTAATAGATTTCCTAAAGAATAGAGAGGTACACTGTTAATCTTACAGTCACTGTAGTTTATGTAATGTGTCTTGTTTTCATTATTATTACTGTATTCTCACTTTCTAACAGTATAAGCTGTTATCTGCTTGTTTTGCCATGAAGCCTTCACTCATCCTATTCTCCTACTTTACATTAACAGCTTGATAACAGTTGTGCTTACTTTTGTTTCACGGGTTTCACAGAGATGCTGTAAAAGTAACAGCAGTATGATATATCTGCTAAACTGTTATACATCACTCCAATGTACAGTGTGCTTGAATATAAATGTGCAATCCTTTAAAAGTACAACTAGTATGAGTATGAGTATGCTAAAAACTATTGTATTCAGATTTATGGTCATTTTACGGTGATGTGATATACAGCTACAACTCGATGATTACTGCCTGCAATTCATTGTTAATTTGAAATATATAGAGATAATGCAGGTCTTAATTGTGAGTTTTTAATATCATGATCTAATGAAAAGCATAATAAAATCCAGTGTTCTTGTCCGTTATACTTTTTTAGATACATTTTAGATTGCATTTAGATCATTTTCTGTTCGCAATGTAAGCTGTCGGTAACTGCAGAACCTAATTTTACTCTCATGTTTTGGTAATTGCATTTTCCATCCTCTGGGGGGAACAGCTAGCTTACAGTAAAATATCAAAATCTCCTCTCAACGCTCACGTCTGTGCAGAAAACACTGTGATTCAAATAAGACTATACGAGTGACTGAGTTTTGCTTGAAAATGAAATAATTCTAAGAAAATAATATGCACTGACAAAGTAACATCTAGAGCGTATCAGTGTCTTCAACACATGGCAGAATGCTTACAAATGAAACCTGACAACAAGATGAGCTCGTCTCTGCAGTAAGAAAGAATATGAGTGGATTTATGAAACTTGCTTTAATATCAAGAACTTCACAGACAGTACCAATACACGTCCTGCACAAAGACAGCAGACAAATCCAACACACAATATTAGATTTAGTGAGGACAGACTGAAAAGAAAAAACAATGTATCGGTCACAGTGTGGCTTCCTGGATAACGTCCCTTACTATCTATAAAGTGATAGAACATCTGCGCTTTGTCTATTTTTATGTCTGTATACATGTGGCAGCCTTTAATAACATTTTTAAAAGCACAAGTTTCTATATTCATCAAAGCTAAAGTTGTACTCCAATGAATTTGTACATATTTTACATAATACAGTCTGTTTGCAGTACATTCAAAACAACAGTACAGTCCATCAAGCATATACGGCTGCTGATCTTGCCTTTTAATTCACAGCAAAGATGATTGACATGCTACAAGTATAGTTTATTTAAATATGACTCTTGTGCAAAGATATTCTTTTTTCGTAATCTATACAAAATATTTCATACACACAACCATACTGTACAGGTGTTAGTATATACTGTAGGTGTACAGCTTGTCCAGACAGCCGTTCATGTGTTTTGTTTGTACAATTACAGCATGACAGGACTTTGTGTGATCACTGTAAAAGCCATACACAGCACATATGGTAAGTTAATCGTATCACATATATTCAACAATGTATCAGTCTGGACACAAATCCAGGATCAGAACTGATAGAGAGCCCTCTGTCAAATTTTAAATGCACATTCAAGTCCAGGATTTCCACATTTACCTTTACTCATCAATACTCTTGCCATGACGCAGCTGGAGATTGCCTATTTTCAACCGTCCACTGACTCTGTGCAACTTCAAAGACCACCGTGAGTCAGTTCACTCACACTGTGCTCAATCAGCACCATTCACACACTTCACGGAGGTGAAAAAGCTTTTTGCACATGTCTTTAAGCAGTGTTTCATGCTACTACTACTGACATGTTTGAATTTTTTTTTTTAAAGAAAGAACAATCTTTCATACATGAAGTGTGTTCTACCCCAGCCAGTCATCACTCCTGCTGCAACAAACATGTTTTCCTGGACTGTTAAAGGCACTTCTGGAAAATATCAAATTATAAAAGGAAATCGTGGGAATAATAAACATATGAGAAAGATGTACTTTGTACCATATTCAATCAATCTCTTGCTTCTTTTCCACTTAAAAACTCAACAGTTCTCCTCAGAATCACAGACATCATGACTTCTTATATTTTAACAAAGAATTGATCAATACATGTTTTCTCACAGCAGACTACTGTCACATCAGGAAAATCACAGGTGAAATTAATAACTTTGTTCATGGCTCAGTTCCATTTCAGTGTCTGATTGAGCAATGACAGTTAACCAGCATGCACAGTGGAGATAACTCCCCTGAAAGGAGGGCAGCCCTCATTAGAAAATCTGCTTTGTCTGAAGTGAAAAATGGCCAATTCTTACAGCTGTAAAATGTCAGAAAACTGTGATAAAACAGATAAGATATTCAGCTTAGTGCCTTATATAACAAAGAAATCCAATCTGAGACACTAGGCGCTGCAAATGTTTGTAATTTTTGCTTAAAAAAAAAACCTTAAACAAGTTTTCTTTGCACCTCAGTTATCAATATTGTTAATGAGCAGCACTTTCTTGGCAAAAGTAACTACGATCGTAGATAAGTCTTGATCAAATTTGGTCTTTTTGCACCAAAACATGACTCTCTTGTAAATTGCATTCATTTGGAAAGTCAGTATCAACTAATCAACTATTGTTAGGGAGCAAAGGTCAAAAGTCATCAGCCATCAGGGTGAAGTTGCTGTTAAGCAGACAAGCTCTATGATTTATGAAGGGAAATTGGAATACAAAGAATAAATGCTCCTTATCATTGTTGGCACTGTTTAAACCCCAGGTGATAGTAAAAAATATGAAGAGGATCACCTTTCATTATAGAATCAGTCTACATTGATGATGTATGTGTTAAGCCCAGGTCATGCGAGTCTTCTTTTCCTATGTGGGAAATTGAAGACAGTTCCACTGCTAGTCATGTGGGTTTACTAGTCTCGTCTGGGTTGTCCAGGGGAATAGCAGCTGTCTTCAAAGCACCGGGAACCTTCTTGCTCCCCGACACCTTCTCTCCCTTCAGTTTGGCCGAGAGGCAGAAGTCTTTGAAGCAGCGCTTGAAGTTCTCATCCAGAAAGGCGTAGAGGACAGGATTGAGGCTGCTGTTGGTGTAGCCCAGAGCCACGCAGAAGAAGTAGGCGGCCATGATGGCGGTGGTTTCGGGCACGCTAACCAGAGCTTTGACCAAGATGAAGATGTGGATGGGGGTCCAGCAGACCACGAACACAGCCACCACAACCACCACCAGCCGCGTGATGCGCCGCAGGTTGCGGTCCTTCTCTCGCGAACCAGACAACATTCGGACGCTCTTCAGCCTCAGGACCATGAGGGAGTAGCACACGGTGATGATGAGCACAGGCACGACAAAGGCGAAGACAAACACACATATCTTCATCATTGTGTCCCAGTATGCGTACGGTTCTGGGAACTGCAAGGCACATTCAGTTATGTCTGCAGAAAGACAGATGGGGGGGGAAATGATTATTAACTGATAAAGTGCACTTGTGTTTTTATCATGAATGAAATTTCACTTTGCACTTATGTGCCATCAATTTAGCGAGCTGTCACGGAACAGCTAATCTGCACTCACAAGGGAACATTTTGCTCTTTTGTTTGACATCATCTATTTTCAGGAATAATGAGTATGATGTGTGCCTAATGGAAAACTCTACTGACTGATGGACTTGATAGAAAAAGATGTTTCTGCTCTTAAAATCTTAACAGCACACGGCTGCAGTGAATCACGTGGAAATTGACTTTAAAACTTTATCCAAGGATGGTGAAAGTGCTTCCTCACCACTGTTCGTCTGGGTACCGCCCAGAACGAAAGCAGGTATCCCTGCAGCAGATGACAGGATCCAGATGCACACATTGATCATCTTGGCTTTGATGGGGGTGCGGAAGTCCAGGGCTTTCACTGGGTGGCACACAGCCACATAACGATCCACGCTCATCATGGTGAGAGTGAAGATACTGGTGAACATGTTGTAGTAGTCGATGGAGATGAAGACCTTGCACACCACTTCACCGAAGGGCCAGGTATTCAGAAGGTAGTCCGTGCTCTGGAAGGGCATTGTGGTGGTAACGAGGGCGTCAGCGAGCGCCAGGTTGAAGATATAAATATTGGTCGCTGTCTTCATCTTTGTGTACCTGTTGAATGTGCAAAACACAAGCGTGTCAAAATTTAATTCACACAGACTTCCCAAGCAGCCACTTATTGCTTCCATGTCTCTGTGGAAAACCTTTCCTCTTGGCTCATTATGTATTAAACAGTGTGCATTAGTCCATAAAGCTGTCTTGAAACTCTAATGTAAATTTTCTGACTCACACTCCATTGTTATGTAGAGTATGCCGCTCACTGCAAGTCACGAGTGATCAGCTTGTTTAAATCTAATTAATTATGATGGCATTTTCTGCGGGATGACTTCTGCAAAGTTTAGTCTGAAAGTTTAGTCAAAGTTTTTAGACAGAAGGAGAGAGCAAAGGTGAAAGTATATGAAAGGTGCCATTTGTCTGTTTTTCCAGCACGATTACGTAAAAAACCACCAAGCCAAAGTTCACAAAACTTGGTAGAGAGGTGGAATATGAGTGAAGGAAAAAAACCACAAAGGTTTTAACAATTTGTTCACGTATGTTTGAACTAAAGAATCTCCAAGAACCAGCCTGGCAGGCATCCAGCAACAAAATAGTCGCTTGCAACCTCCAGCTCAGAGTACAACTATTTTCACATAGAAGTTTCATTTTTCAAATTAGGTGTAATCATTTTCAATATGTATAATCCCTCGCATAGATTCATAGATTTATGGGAAGTCCGCAGGTCTACTCACTGTCAGTCTTTACAGACATGATGACCTACAGGAAAGAATATCAAAACGACGCTGCCTCACTGGTAATTTTCTTTAACTTTACACACATTACTCGCCCTCACCTCACCCATTTGTTTCCATGGCAACAAAGGCAGGTCCTGTGTGCAAATTGAAATCAAGATGGGTAAAGGAAAATCATTTTCTCACAAAGAAAAAGGTTGGACTCGCAAGATGCAGCGGCCTCACTTTGTGTTCTTACCTCTCGGCTTTGTTCAGACTTCACGTTCATCGGATTTATTTCACAGATCACATTTTCATCACTGACCGTCAGAGCTGTTATTATTAGATCAGGTTTGTATCTATTTAAAATTTAGGCAAAACAGTTGCTGTAGTATCCACAAAGACGGAACCCATTAGTTTGTGGATTTCTATCCTAAAATATGACTGTTTTTTTTTTTACTTTCAGGCTGCAGACTGACACCTGACATAAGATCAGAAAAACACAAAGTAATTTCAAACCCATTATCTGCTTAATACTATACTTAATTTCAGAAGTACCACCTGTACCACACTGACCAGAAAGTATGTATTATCTTAGTATTTCATGTGAATAATTAATCATTTTAAAATGAGACTTTCATTGGCACTATATATTAATGCCCTCTGCTTCAGATATCAAACCCAGTGGCTACGTTTGCCTGTCTGTAAGCAACTTTTAAACGTAATTTCTCTGTAGAAACTTCCCCTAAAAGTTCCAGAAAACAGCTTGCTTTGGAATCAGTCCCCTAGTTCTCCATGTGGTCTTCCAAAGCCCTCTGCTTGTTAGTTTCGCTCAGTACTGCCATCTAGTTTTACCGCTGTAGCAGATGTGAGCACTCTGGTGTTGAGCTAACCACAGTGAGAGAATGAGCACATGAATCAGAGGAGAGGTTTAGGATTTAAGGGGTGTTCTATTAGTTTTGCAGTGGGGTTGTGTGTTCTACCACAGTGTCTTATCTAAAGTAGAGAGCAGTCAGAGTGCTCTCAGTTTGGAGGAGGAATTCTGAGGGGGGGGGCTCTATTCTGAGAGATATTCAGAATAGAGCCAACAGAGGGGCGCATTTTTTCATAGCGATTCAAGTGAATGCTGTATTGTGAACTTTGACTCTCTACATCACTTTTGTATCACACTGTTATTTGCTTTAGTAAATAATCACTGTATTTTCTCAACAGATGGTCTACGCTGTGCCACGGTGTAAAAATCCAGAGTACAGTGTTGCTTGAACAGCTATGAGGGTTTTTAGGTTTGAGGTGTTGGATGGCAAAAAATGTGCTCTTCTGTTGGACCCATGAAGAGTTCATGTTGGCTTGGTTTCCCGTCAAGAGTTCCTCCCTGATTCGCTCCCACTGCTGTTTACTGCAAGTACGACACAGACTACTCGCAGGTACTGTACAGTCGGCAGTGAGGCAGGGCATTTTTAAAGTTCCAAATATATCTGTGGACACGTTTCTCTGCAGCAAACAAGTCTATCATGTTTATTGGAAGATAGGAGGAGCACGCTTCTATTGTGTGGATAGTTCAAATGCTCAGAGAGAAAGCCAGAGGGAAAAAAGACCATAAGTGGTGAGAGATGGAGGGATGTAATGGTCTTAAATAAACCAGAAGCAGGATCAAGATGATCAGCAGGGTTCTACTTCTACAGCTCTGATTTTTACTTTGTTGTTTGCTCTTTTGCAAGTAATGCAAAAATAAATAACCAGAATGTTATTGCAACGCATCTGTGGAGCCAGATAACTAAATATGAAAGTTTCTTTATTGTTCTGTTTTTTTCAGTTAAAAATTTTAAAATCTAACCAGGTGAAATTGGAATATATCCAGATTTAAGCTGTCTGTCTGAATGAGGACCTTGTGTGGTACACTCAAACAATGAAAAACACGAATGCGCATTGGAAAAGCACGTGATTGAAGCTGCTTTTGTCGACTGGAAGGATAATGCCAATATATTGCCACACTTTACCTCCCTGAGCAAGCCATTGATCATTGAGAAGTTGAAAGGTTAAAGAAAGAAACAATAAACAATTTCAACGATTCTTTGGATTGTTTTGCCCAATGTACAAAACCGAACGGGTGGGTGACTTTGGTTGGAGCCAAACTCTGTTCGTTTCATTACTTCAAATACATGCAATTTATAATAAGCATCAGTAACGATAGTAATCTGCATGAAGGAAAAGAAACCTATAGTATAATCATCATTTGCATTTAGAGATGAAAATTGATCTGCACAACTATAAGTGGCTCTGTAACCTCTATTAACTTTGTTGGTCTTGTTGCTGGGCTGGTAACACAGTGGATTTATCAGCTGTAAACAGCTGTTTGCTGTTGCAGTAAACTACACTATTTAAGAATCAAAACAGAATGTTGTGGGCATTTGATTCAAATGATTAACTGAAAGGTGCAGAGCTGAGAGAACCTGCAGAGTTCATATAGAACTATTGCTTGAAGTAGCTTTAATGGAGCAAATAAATTAAACAATAAGTTAACCACCAAGTCAGTGGCTTCAAGTAAAGAGCTGCAGTTCAATATAGCATCTGTTTTGTGACCCATGGTTAGTGCAATTCAAGATATTTGTTTAAACTAAAACACCATAAAACCTTTTCTGCTTTCCACTAAATCGTCCTCAGCGGAGCAGTACCCACAATAAACGTACAATCTTCTTTAGCAAATGAGGAAATAAAACTGACTTTCACAAGCAGCCGAAGCAATCAATCTAATAGGAGGTAATTGTTATCTATGAACCGAAGCCTTCTGGAACGCGCTGCTGCATTTCACATTACATCAAACAGGATTTGTCACTCATGCAGATCATAAACAATTTCCAATGAGGGGAAAGCAGGCTATCAGTTTGATAAAGCACCACCAGTTTCAGCTGTAATTAATATCTTATGCAGACTTTTAGAGAGTTATAGAACATTGTTGTTCACAGTTGTTGGATTCATAAAATGGACTGCCTTAAGAGAATTTGGGAAGACTTAGTCCTGTGCTTTTCTTTCTTGACACCTGTATTTAAATGTTCATCCCCTTGAATCATTAACTGACAGCATCATACCTTTTATCAAAAGTGCATCCAAGAACAACACTAACACAGACCTCATGGCCTATGGATCACTTTAATAACCCAAGATTAGGTTTGAGCTTCATCCACAAACCTTTAAAAAGGACACAGAGACAGAAAGTCCTGTTTTTAAAAAAAAAAAACACGTCACGATTACGCTTCCTTTTATGTGCCAAAAAGGAAAGCCACTCTTTAACCACACTTATCTGTTCTCATTTACAAATAGTTTTTTTTTCGCACACCATAGCATATAGTTTTAAATGTGTTCTGCAAAGGTAAGAGAAGTATAAAACAATGACCTCACCTGACGATCACATACATGACGAGGCAGTTGCCCAACAAGCCGACCACAAAGACCACGGAGTACACCGCAGTGATGATAGGGATGATGGGAGACATGCTCTCCTGCTCCCAACCATTATCGTCGTGGGTCACATTGCGGCTGTCAGAGTATCCGGACACCCAAAGAGAAGAATTAACCGGACAGTCCTCCAGCAGCGAGAGGCACTTATTGTCTTCTTTGAAAATCTCAACTGGAGTGTTTTCCATATCGACACCTGTTTGATTTAGATCGAAAAGGGACTTTGAGTGCCACATAAAGCATTTTTTAGAGATGTTAGAGAGCCTGCTGTGGTGGGCAGATGCAGTGCGACTGAGCAACAAAAACGCATAAAGTAACACTTCGCTCCTGATGGAAATTAGGAGGGAAAGTGTGTATGGTTGTGTTAAAGCCAAACATGGAACCTGCACAAACGCATTCTTGCTCTAGTGACACTTGTAGATCATACAAAACATGGTCAGGAAAAACACAGGGAGCTCTGTCGTTCCCGGGGAAAAACACGCACTATAAGCAAAACAACTGTAATATGAAGCTGGCGGGTTACTCACCTTTATAAACCACAATTAACGGCACAGCCTGGGAATATACTAAGAAAAAAAATATAATCTTCCGTTTATATAGCTTGTTTCCTTGGTAGGGTTGCAGCTCATCAAAGTTTGGCGGTGGTTCTGCGCGCAAAGAGACGAGAAGCAGCGGCTTTGCGGAGACTCATGCACACGCAGTGAGGGGGAGGTGGCGCGCAGTCAGACTAGACATACGCAACACACACACACACACACACGCACGCACATAAGGGCACACATTCTCACAAAATATTAGATGACAGTGCGATGACAATAGCCTGCAGACAGGCACAGAGCTCCCCACGATCACCGTGTCACAATTGAGGAAAAACCGTCCAACATCATTAAACAGGACATCCCTGGTATACAAGTGTTTATAAGAGAAAGCCCACCATTAAAATTACATTTACACTGCAGGTTAATAGATTTACCCACTGATTATTTACGGCCGATTTAATATCACCGGTTCCCCGAAACACGTTTTCTGAGGCGGTTTTAAGTTGTGAAATGAAGTGAGAGTGCACTGAAGGCTGGAGACATGAATCAGTCGGGATTCAGTGCTGGCTGTATGCAATGATGGGGCTCATAACCACTTTCACTGGACACAGCACTGCGCATTTCAGGCAGGCTGTTTCTGCTATAGTGGACATAGAACATTTCTGGGACAGAAAAAGGGCACGATGTATGACTGAGGTCCAACAGAGCTGGATTACACATCAACCAGAGAGCAAGAGGAACCATCACTTTACCGTCTGAGTCATTTTAAAGGGAATAAAGAGTGAGATTTCACTTTTCACCTGCTTCGTTAACACGAGAGATTTGATCAACTCTTGATTTAGATTGAATAAAGCATCAGACTGTTCTGAATAAAAGTTCATGGTTAACATTTTTGGGGACTTTAAGGGCCACTGGGTTTAGTAAATGAGCATTGATGGAACCAACGGCTGCGCTACAGAGGGCCCCAAACCCTTTTCTGGACCACTCAGGCTGGAGGGGCAGGAGGTGGGACTGTTAAAAGTCTCTCAGGAGAAGAGATCACTCAACACAGCTGCAGGCAGGGTCCACAAAATGGGCCAACATCCATGTTCCATCTGAGGAGAATGAAAGGTTTTAATGTCAGAATCAGCCCTCATTCGAAATTGCATCCTGGTACAACTTCCTCAGAGTGAAAAATAAGAAAAAAATCACAAAAGGTGCGTGTGTGTGACCAAACGCACCTCTCAAAACCATCTCCTTTTTGTACCTTTTTGTCGTGCAAAGAACGGAAGAGTCAAGAAGAGGACTTACAACTTTCTCACAGCAATATTTACAGAACTAATTTTCTTTTAAAAGTTGGGAAACTTTTCTGTAATTGTTTCATTTATTTTTTATTCTTTCTTTTTTTTATCTAACAGACACATGTCCAAATAGATTATTTTCAGTGTTTTCTCTTCATAGTAAAAAATAAACAAATATATATATATATATATATACATAGAGAGATACAAAGGCAGAAAGGATGGTTGAACATGCATGTAACAACATTCTAAAAGATTTTATAATCAGCTGGCATCATGGCTCACCACCTTGCGCCAAAGTTGATTAGAAGATCATCACTAGGTTCAAATACAATATTTATCAGTGCAGAAGTAAATGATAAGTGGACTGTACTTGTATAGCGCTTTTCTAGTCTAGTTGAGTACTCAAAGAGCTTTAATACTACATGCCACATTCACCCATTCACCCACACACTCATACAGCTCGTCTTACTCTATATAGCTACACAGTGCTCCTTCTACATTTACACACATACACACACCGATGGATGCATCGGTAGGCAGCGTGGGGTTCAGTGTCTTGCCCAAGGATGCTTCGACATGTGGAAGCCAGGAGTTGAATCACCGACCTTCCGATTAGTAGGTGACTGCTCTTCCTCCTGAGCTACAGCTACCCAACGTGCAAAGACATTTGGTCTTTCAACATCTACAGTGAGAAATATTGTGAAAAGACTCAGAGAGGCTGGATAAAGCACAGTAATTAAAGGCCAAGGCTGGAAACTGCCATTGGATACATTTGAGCTTTGAGCAATTGAGGAGCACTGCATGAGAACCTGTCATGTCACCTTGATCAATCTTGCTACATGGGCTCAGGACTATTTTGAAATTCATTTTAACTCAATATAGTCCAACACTGGACCTAGAAATGTAATAGGAAACTGTGTCACACAAGGAGGAGGCAACATATTAACTCTGTGCAGAAACACGACGAAGTTCAATATACACAAGCTAATCTCAGATGGAGAGAAAGACAGTGGATGCATTTTCTGTGGTCAGATGAATCCACGTATCAGAGAAAGATGCAAAAGCCAACACCTAAGATCTGTGTATCAGTGTCCATGCCATAAGGGACTTTCATATTTGCAGGTGAGTATATTTGAATTTTTGAGAGACATGTGCTACGATTAACACAATGTTTTTTCTGGAAGGTCTGTGGTTATTTCAGTAGGACAATGTCAGACCTCATTTTGCACAACTTCCAACAGCGTGGCTTCAAACACACAGAGTGCTTGACTGGCCAGCCTGCTGTCCACTTCTGTCTCCTACTGAAAATGTAAAGAGCATCAAGAAGAGGGAAATCAGACAACGACAAGCACAGTGCTGTGCAGCAGAAATTTAGTTTCAGAAAGAATGGACACAGATTCCTTTAAAAAACAGTTAATATCAGTCCCTAAACAATTAAAAAGTCTAATTAAAGAAAAGTGGTGTAACACAGAGATATACCTCTAACCCAACCTTTTTCTTTAAGTGTGTTGCTAAAATCTAATTTTAGATTTATTCAGATTTTTATTTGAATACAGTGAAGTTGGACTGTGAAGATTAGTTGTAGTTGATTAAAATTTATGTTAGATAAAAAAGAATTACAGTTTTAAGTCTCTATTGTGAGATCTTTAACCAACTTTTCTGAAAATGAGGCTTGTTGTCAATAAACCCCAAACAGACTCTGATTACTTTTAACTCAGCCTTCCTGTTTCCATGAATTCATGAAAATTAAATATTTGATATTTATGAGCCTTTAATAATAAAAACAACAACTAATTGCTTTCATCAACTGATAAACAATTAAGCCTTTTGACTCTTAAATTTGAGAAGGAACTCACAGATTTTGTTCCAGTGGACATTCTTTTCTCCAGTGAAGCAGAAACGTTTATTTTTTTAGATTTTGCAGTGTTGTAGTAAACTCTGAACTCTGTATCGTTTCAAAAAGAATCCCCCGCAGTGCGGCTGCCAAAAAAACAACTTTTCTTTGTCCTGCAGTGCTGGCACTACTGTTGCTGAGCTTAGTGTTATCATAGCTGGTAAAGAATGCTCAGTGGTTGCACAAATGTGTGTTGGGCATCTATCTCCAGATACTCTAACTCTCCTTAACCAGCTAGAAAACATGAAAACAAACTCGATACAAGATAACTAATGACATTTTCACCATAACATCTATAAAGAAAACATCTACAGAATCTTTTTAGATGAATTAACATCATCAAGTATGAGATACCAAGTATGAAATGCCACTGCACAATCCAGCGTCTTCATTTCCTAATGTGCATGCAAAAATTATTTTAGCAAGTTAATGATCTCTTCCTGTGGGCTCCTGCTCACCACAGGTGTTAATCCAGCTGCATTAGTTGCATATATGATAGTTACGCAGGCGTGTGTGTGTGTGTAGCTGATGATGAGGATCCTTTTTGTGTCTCCAAAACCAATTAAGCACAATAATAAGCAATAAACTGCTGAAAACAGATACACAAGAAACTTGATCCAAAAATCCCAGAAGAGTAAAGATAAAAGACAATAAAACATCCATGAGAAAATTAACTGAGATAATCTTTTTTTGTCACATTTTCAAACAAAATGATTGCATTAGCATGATTTTATACACATTTCAAAGCCAAACCTTTAAACTTGACTTGTCATCTTATTTCATTATTCTCCTATTATCATTATCATTATTATTTAAAGTGGGTTTTAAGGTCTGTGCATTAGTAAAAGGCAGCTTCATAACCTCAGCTAAAAAGTGAAATTAGCGTTATGTACTTTTGGACTCTATAAATCATTTGACAATTGAGGTGACCATCGAATAATCAAATGTTTTTAAAGTTAGTCAAAAGGGCGGGGGACTAAATGAACAAATCAACAGCAACAAGCTTATAAAGATCCCATTTCCTCCAATGTACTCATATTTAAGAGCTGCTGCTTAGGCACATGAAATATCATATAAATAACACACCAAGTCACGGTCCCTGCCATTGCAAAATGGATTGTGAAGGGATAAGAACCACTGCCCAGAGTCACAAAATGAAGAAGTCATGGTGCTTTCCATTTGAATTTTGAAGTGGGACTTTCTGAGCCAGTAGAAAAAATCTCAAACACTATGAACGTCATAAACCCTGACCTCAAAATCCAGGATGATTGCCCCTCTCATAAAAAGTGGTGAAAGATAGCTGCAGCAACAAACTGCTTATTAGCACTTCTGTCAGTTTGTGTCCCGTTAAATCACTCCCACTCACAGTACTGTATAACCTCTACCAGTGAACTTATTGCTACTGTGTTTGTAAGCGCAAAAAACTGCTGTTTATCTGTAGAGTTCAGAAATAAAAGGTTTCAATGACCGGAGACAAGGTCAAGTTAAAGAGGGCTGCGATATGCCCACCTCATAATAGCTTGTTTACTTTCTCTGTAAAGTGCGTTGAGATGACTTTTGTTCTGAATTGGTGCTCTAACTATATAACTGAACGGAAGAGAGCTGAATCAAGGTTGTCCAAAGACATACTGGAACTCAGATTTTTCAAAGGTTTTATGGACAGATGAAATGATAGTGACTCCTGATGGAGCAAATGGATGGATGCCTGACTGCTAACGAACACAAGACATAACAGCAGTTTTGAGGGGAAGATGGTTACAGGTATGGGCTGTTCTGAGAGAGGATGAGCAAGTTGGACTGTTTAGGGATGCACATGGACTGAAAAGTAGCTCACAAATGAGCTGGTTGCAGCTTCAAAGGAAGTTATCATGTAAGTTATTGAAAAGAAAGGTGGCTCTATTTGATATTATACTATTGTCATCTTGTGTCACAAGTAAGTTGAGCAAAACTGTTCTAACAGCTTTTATATAATCACCCAAGTGAGACAAAACTCACTTTTCCTCAGTTATACATTCACAGCAAAAAAAGTCACAGTAAAGTGAGAGCATTGTATATGTTCAACAAAAAAAGGAAATCTGAGGAATACAGTTAACCGAATAGCTGTGCACACAACATAGGTGATTATTTTACATTACATTCTTCATTTATCTTGACTAGAACAAACCTCCTCAGGCTCCAGCAACTGAAACAATCCCACAAAAAACATTAAAATTTAGATGTTTACATCAGATGCCTTCAGGCTGCTCTTTGTCTGATATAATGTATTGATTTACAGTGGGTCATAACATGAGTCACCCTCAGCATTTCCTCTTTGGGGCAGAAGCCACGTTGCTGCTAACGTCTGAGAACATAAAAGGGTCTCTTTTTTCGAGTCCTGGAGGCTCTCAGGAAGCCATGGATATGTGAATTTATGTCTGTAATTAGGCTGAATGTGCAATTAGGAGGAAAATTCCCTGAAAAAGTCAAAAGTCATTATGGCATAAAAAAGAAAAAATCTAATCAGTCTTGCTGTTGACACAAACGTGTAAAAGATGAGCTCATCTCTGCCCCAGGTATCTGCTTTCATTGCGCGTCCTTTTAGTCAGTTAAAATGTTTTTTAAATTACAACATTTTTTAAAAGTAGGCTGTTATGACTGTATTTATCTTTTTAACGTGTTTAATGTTAATTAGTACACTCAGTTTTTGTGTGTCAGCTGAAAATAGGCCTCTGAAGGCTCCACAAAATCATTATTTAATTTTTCAGCCATGGTGCAGATGATTTTATGGCTTTGCTTGTCAACAAATGAAATTCATAACTTTCTCCCTCCTTTTTAGCCTCAGGTAACGCTGGAATAAGCTCACAGATGCTCACTGAACTCATCCCAGGGCTCAGGAAGAACACAGATATATGTTTAAAAGAGGGGGGACTACTTCCACAAATGCTGGTTAGCAGTGATTACAACATCCCCAGTGATTCTAGGAAGAGAACAAAATGAATATGGGAAAGGTGAGGTGCATGCTGGGATAGACTGCAGAACTGAATGGAAATAAGCAGGTGAAGGAAATCGATTAATAAAACACGAAAATATAGGAAAATTAAACAGCTTCAGCCAGATGGAGAGAAACATTTACATTACATACAGTACGGGGGGGCTTCGTTCATATTGTTCATTTGGGGTACAAGTAGTACACCCTCTTTAGAGGGTTATTTAACATAGTTTTATTCATCATCACACAAGTCACCTCATTCTCAAACATTAACAGAACAGGTTGATTGCCTGTTGGAAGCTCCATTTTGCCATTCTGAACCCTGCATGGTTGAAGCCAGACTTGCCATCTTTTTGCCCTCTTGGAGACAAATCTGTTCTTCCAGCTGGACTTACAAAGTCACAGTTGGGGTTGTGAGCTTCCTTAATGCAGCTAGGATTATTTTAAAGTACAGGAAAGAAGGACAAGACACCTCATGGTGGTTGCAGCCCCATAGAACAGTCATGCTGCCCAGTTTGAGATTCTTGGTTGAAATCCACTGAGATGGATATTTATTAATAAATAAATGATATTCTGATATGTGCTAGACAGCTTTGACGCATATCTTGTGAGGTGTTTTGTTGAGGGAATATTCTGCGACTTCGATGAGTTGATATAGATATAGATACACACACATATCTATATTCAGTATAGATATGTGTGTGTGTGTTTTGTACCACACAGCATTTTGAAGAATGGCTGCTACACACAGCATTTATGAGTTAGCATAAATGTGCAATGGTGTTGATATTCACAGGTGATACATACGGTTGAGGTGTAACTTGTATTAGTAGTAATCGTCCTAGTATTTTGCTAAAAAACTAGAAAAGTAAGTGATACTGAAAAGGAACAGCTGGATTAAGGTAATTGGCAATTGGCAACGAGTCAGTAGTATTATTGGGTATGAAAAGAGCAGCTTAGAGAGGCAGAGTCTCTCAGATATTATTTTTGAGCGGTTAGAATCCTATATTAGATTACAATGGGACAACATTCTTCTCTCAAAGGCCCAACAACTGGTCTCTTCCGTTCTCAGATGTTTACAGACTGTTGATAAAAGAAGAAGGGATGCAACGGAGGTAAACATGGACCTGTCCCAACTTTTTTTGAATCCCGTTGCTACCATAAAATTCAAGTTGAGCAATCATTGTTGTTCAAGTTGCAAATCATTGAATTTGTTTTTTTTTTATTCAAATTCTTACTGCATGCTTATCCATGCAATCCTGAATACAAAATGTCAGCTTAACATTTTGAAGTCCAAGGGTAGTCTTTACAAAATTGTTAAATCAATGTAATAGTTGTTAGTGACTGATTGTTATTTAAGTGAGGACTGATTCTGCATTTGTGAAACTCTGCAGCTTGAATGACTAAGCCTTACTAATAGTCTAGTTGCATTGGTGACAATTATATAACTGATGAGCATGTGAATATCATCTTAAACCTTGGATATTGTTGCTGTTGGGGAAATCTTATCTTTAATCTACTGCTGCTGTAATCATCTGCACACATCTGTCCAGGGTTGAGCTGCAGGACAGAGCAGTGCGGCACCAAAGACTTCTGGTTCAAGCCATGTTTGGGTGTTTAAGTCTTCATAGGAAAAAGAAAATCACTGAAGTTGTAGTTTTTTCTTTCCCAACCGAGCCTGACTTCTGACCCGCACAGAAGAGCACTGTGAGGGGAATGTCTCTTGAGAAATCAATACATCGCATCAATATTCTGAACAATCCAATTCTTCTTCCACACAGATTCATAATGTGCTGAGCTTAAACAAAATGCTTGTCACCATCTGACCACTCGGACAGAACTTAAAGTGTGTATTCACAGAGAGGGATTAAATGGATTTAAAAGAAGATTACTCTGGAAGTCTATGGCTGTGCCAACCAATAAACAGCACAAGCTTTGAATCGAAGGAATACACGAGTTTAGGATTTGTACGTCTGTCTGCTACAAATGTTTTCATGCTGCTAGAATACAAAATAATACATTCCACTGTACTACAACTGTCTTTACTCCAATCTTCTGATAACTCCTATTAACTTGACATCTAGAGCTTGATATTTTCAACAAAGACTCCATGGTGTGAAATTGTTTGCTTGATTGATCCTGCCGTTTAGCAATGCAACAACACCGATGATGACATTAACAGCTTGCTCATAGTTTTCAGCCTTTGTGAAAGTGTGGGAGGCTGGTGGGGTATCTTTCACAACTTTGTCTGAACTCGCAGCCATGGAAGGACAGATGGATCCCACAACATGTTTTATTTGTGCAGACGTGAGCGGTTCAGAGGGGAATCTCGGATCTAATTTAAGAGCAGCCTGACAACAGTACATGAGTGGATTCATGAACTGAAAAACTCAAAATGCAATTTGTGTTGTCCTCACCAAATCACAGTCCCTAAAAATCTATTGCTCAGATATCCTTGTGTCGTCACCTCACACTCTAGCCCCCAAATCTTTCGGATTTAGATTTAATCACACCCCATCATGGTGGTCTGTTTTCTTCCATAATCCACACCAAAATAGAAGAACGCTATAGTCATTATGTGCTGTCTGTGAATAATTTTTCCTATCTGATTTATAAACTCTCCGGGCATCTGTAGCCATTCTCCAGCCAACAGTAATTTCTTCTTGCTTTGTGTTCTTCTTTGTAAATCATCTCTCCAGAAACAAACAGTAATAGAGGTCACCACTGTGACACTAGATTATAAATCAGCTCTATGAGAATGTGCGTTGAAAGCATGCACTGTCAGTGTTTCACCTTGTAGCACCAGCAATAGATGGAAAATCTGTAGCTTCAGATGAGAGCGCAGCTTTTTCAGGTCAGGGAGGCTTTTCTTGTTGGATTCATACAGTGTATTTGAGAAACTGAGTGTGTTGTTGTGAGTTATTAGAGCGCCTCCCAACACTGCAATGCCTCTTTGTGCTTCTGAGAAAAAAAAAATAATAAAGGTCTGGCTGTAATCTCCCATCTTTGAGGTCAGGGGGATAAATTGTGTCTGCAAATTGCATCAGAGTGAGCATCTGAGTCCAAGGCAGACACCACGCTGATTTGTCACTGAGTGGACAGAAGTGTAATAGAAAGTGTTGCTGCCAGCCTTGTGTTGTTTTTGAATTACAATAGACACAATAAATGTGTCTCTTTGTTACAACTTGTTAAACGACGCCTCCGTTCCTCAGACACTTAAGCTAGTGTAAAGTTGTATGCAACAATTTTGCAGTTACTGACGGACCACAGCATGCCTGTTGTTCATACATCTTCACACACCGGAACAACTTACCAGTGGAGACACAAATTAATGAATTAATTAGCAAATGTGTTTGTGGCAACCTGATAAATGTAAGACCCATAGCTGTACACTGTAAATAAAGGACTGAAGTAGCCTATGTGACAGTAGCCATTAGTTTGCAGACTATATTTTTAAAACCTTGAGTTGGACAATTTGGCTGTCACCATCTTTATGAGTGCACATTAGGTCCAACCCCAACCCCCCCCAGCTATGGAGACCCATACCTCTGTAATATTAAAAAAAATGACTGTGAATTTCTTTCTGCTCAGCCCACTCTTAAAACTCTTAGGTCAGTGTCTTTGTAGACATTTTCTCCAAGTGCTGAGATGTACGGACCATGTATTTGTGATTTAAATGTTTACAGCTAAATCATACATACACTTGGATCACTGATTCGATTGGGGCGGTAAGATGAATCTCATTGGAAAATGTAGTTTTTATGTTATTTGTATATGTTTGCAAACGTGTCCAAAAAGTGTAAGTGTCACAGTAAAGGTGTAGAAAGTGTGAGATGGTTACTTTTCATGATCTTTTGTTTAGTATAGAACAGCCTTCAGGCGATGTGGTTTGAACCTGTCAGTGTGTCTTTATCAATATTTAAGCCAAACCATGTGCTTTTCATCCTTTACCCCAGCCACCTGGGATTGACAGAGAAGTAGAAACTTGGATTTCAACCAAGAATCTCAAACTTAGTTCTCTAGTTTGCACTCCACTACCACAGTTCATCCCCTTGTTCGTCCTCAGAAGTATTTCTGAACATGTAATAGTTGCGTAAATTCCTTTTGACAGTTTCATGCAATGCAAAATGCAGAGACAGGTGCAAGCAGCTGCCCAAAAGGTGAGGTCATTTGACAGTTTCTGAGCCTTTGTTGTGAAACTGTTACGTTTTGCACTGTGGACAAACGTCAATGTTTCCACATTCTGGTTTGAGATTGCTCTCAGTAAAATGTCACTGCCTACACTATGATACAGAGAGCAATGAAAAACACTTTGCAGGCCACTTAAATGAAAACTATGGCTGTAAGAAAAGAGAAGAAAAAAGAAAATGACAAATCCACAAACTAATGTCCAACTTTTTACTTGCTCACCCCTGCACCTCACAATATGAAAGGAGGGGCACTTTCCTGGCTTCTGGGGGCTGGCTTTTACTTTTTGTTGTCTGTCTTCCCTCTGTTACTTATAGTTGTCACTCTGAGCTCTGTGCTGCACACTCTGCTCACTGCCACTACTGATGGCAGAAGTAACAGCAGCAGGTGTGTAATTCTGAGTTACTTTTGATGAACCTGCCTCCAGTTCCTTCAATATTTTTTTTTTTCATTTCTTAACTATTTAGTAATACCTTTTGGTTTTGTTGCATGATTGTTCAATCCATGTTGATTTAGGCATCATCATTCCATCCATTTTTAACTGTTACTGAGTGTCTGATTATTTGATAGCAGCAAATGGGTTGGCCTTGGATAGGTGAACCTAAAATAGATGACAACAAGATAAGAATATATGCTTAATAGGTCCAGCTGTCCAGCAACTCCTGATATTCAGTCTACCCTTGCATAATTTTCTCATAGACTTCAAAAGAGAATGTTAAATTGCTGGCAGAAAGTGCTGAATTTTGGGTAGTTGGGAGTGTTTTTTTTCTTCTTCTCTGTGTGTGTGTGTGTGTGTTCATGCAATTTTGTACTGAGGCTGTATATTGTATGCAGGGACACTGTTTACTTACATGGACAACCAAAAGCCATAAGCTACAAAATCATAGCTCTGTCAAAGATCCTAGGAAATACTTTTCATTAATATAATGCCTAAAAAAAACCCACAGCATATAACTCAGTAAAAGCAGCACTCAGTTGAAGGCTTTTTAGTAAATATTATAATCAGTTTAGTCTAATAAATGATATGGGTCTTGAACTGTGCATTAGATCACATTTTAGCATAACATTGACTTGTTAATGAGCAGATCCTGCACATGGCCACTGCTAAACTGTTACTGCCCCCTAGTATTTATAACTTTTAATCCCACACCATTCAGTCTTAAAATGCAGTTACAGTGTGCAGTAGAGTAATCAGATGCAGAGCATCAGAGTCAGTAATCCAGTCAAGCTTGTCGACCTATGTCGTTTCAAACATTCTCTGGCAGTGTGATTTAGTTTCCACCAGTAAGGTTACGAAAAAAAAGGTATCAACTGTACAGTAGCAGCCACAGGTAACAAAGAACGTTCCTTACAATATGGTGCTCCAGTTCTGATATGAAATATTTCAGGATTGCAACCACTGACATCAACTTTTTGGTCATTAGATAGAATCTTGGTTGAAGGTACTTCATAATTGATCTCACTTCTCAAACTCAGACACTTTGTCCTTTTCTAGATCCATTTTATGCTTTTTAGCTCAGTGTTGTTAAACGTTGTTGTTGTTAAACTGCCAAAGGAGTTCTTAAACTCTGTAAATCTTTATCGGTACACTTTAAGATATGAACTGATAATAAATAAACTGATAAACTGATAACTGATAAAACACTGCCAGTGTCCATTTCAGTAACTGAATCACAGCCAAAGATGATCTGTGTGACCACAAACTAGACTGAAAAGTATATACAATACAGAAAACAGAGTAACAGTGATGTGCATATGCACAATAATCTCACAGGTTTACTGTATTTACTAATACAAATTATTCAGTTATGTAAATGCAACAAATTCCCCTACAGCCGCACCATATTGCAGGTGTTTATATAGTATTTTCTGAAGTGTGGAACGGGTGTAGCTTACTGCTTTTGATCTATGACTCTGGGGAGCAGCTGATCATCTCCAAAGCTGCTGAATGTGCACTGTGAGAGAGCGGGACATTTACAATCAATGACTGGACTGCTCACAGACGGTCCTCTATCACAGAGAGAGATGGGAGACTGTTGGGAAATTTAGGGCTTGATGTGGTTGAAAAGTTGAAGAAAGAGGCAGAAGTGATGGAAGGTTAAGTCAAAAGCCAGAAATGATGAGACAGGAGAGACAGGAGAAGAAGAGAAAGATTACTGTCTTGATAATAACTCATTTTTTTCAACTTTTTATTAACACTTGAATAGTTTACTTTTAAACATAACTGGAATGCAGTAAATATGATTAAATTGAATGCTTTTAAATAAGCCAGTTGTCATGGAACTACAGCTTTAATTCACAATTCATTACAACATTCATAATATGTATGTTTATTCATCAATAAGCATAAAAAAGACAGTTTAAGATATTATTCTGTTACCTGCTTTTTATTTTCTTCCATAGATGTTGTTGTGTCCTTTCTGGCAGCTTACATTGCTTTCAAATGTTCAGTTGTTAGTAAAAGGTAATGAAAGGTGGCAGACAGCTGTGTAGCACCAAGGTCTACGCTCACTTATTTTACAGTCAGCACTTGTTACACCTATTTGTAGATCGATTGTAGTCCTCCATGAGAGAAACACTAACAGGCAACACAAAACAGTGTTGCTGTAAAATGAGTAGTAAGAAGGAAACTCTAGTAACAGACAGTGTTGGGGTCACTATTTGTGTGAGTCAGCATTAGACTGTGAAGACAAAACACCCACCTTCTAGTTTAAAACATTTGCTTTTTAAGACAAAAAAAAAAACATATTTCAGTAATCAGGTAGGTTAAGTTCAGCATCACATAAAAGCAGGAAACAGACCTGCAGGTCCCGAAGACAATTGTAATCGGTTTAGAGAAATAGAGTGTTTTTCTGGCTATCCAAGAATGTTGCAGCCCGATTTTCAAGAGATGAAACAGCACTGTGGCGATAAGGCTGGCTATGTTATGCCTCAATGTCATGTGAAAACAGCAATGTCTAACTGTTCACATCTGAGAATGAAAAAGTTAAGGGGGTTCCCAGTACTGACTAAATGGACCTGAAGTGTTGGTGCTGTACTAACAACTGCTTTGTCCAGTGTCACACTAAACACCTAACACAAAGGAAGGGAAGGAAGCGTTTGTTGCATGATGCTTTTCGTACGTTTGGACTGTGTTGTTCATGCTCGTTCATGCAGTCAATAACAAGCTAAAATTTACGTTCAAAGGATATGCAACCTGTGGTCATGTGAACAACTACACTTGAGGAGTCAAAATGTCATTGATTAAGGTGTCGGCAGTGCAGTACAAGGAATGTATTGTAGTCCTTATCATGATGTTTTAATAACTGTATCAATAAGTTTTAATTTCTGACTTGAAAACCTTTTTTACATGGGCCCCCCAAAAAAAAAGACTATGTACGACGGCTTTAATGGGAACACAACCACACTGTGGATGCTGCATTCTGGGCTTCAAGAGTGTGAACATTCACTTTTTCTTTACAGAAAGACATATTTACCAAGCATACAAAAAGAAATGAACTAGTCTAAGTATCTCAGAGTTGTAATTGTCAGAAATTATTGTCCATCACAGTCTCCAGGATACAGTGTAATATCATACCTTGATGTTGTTGTATTTACAGGCTCCTACTCTGGGAGGTTAGCTGAACCACTAAGTTGTAGCCCCTGTAGCAATGAGGGAAAACACGTTACACCTGGCAATGGGAGCATTGGTAAAGGCTTCTTTTAGCGGGGGTACCTGCAATCAATAAACCTGTTTAAACATAGTACTTTTGATGTAAAGATGTAAATTTGTAATATTACCTAAACCCAATCCGGAAATGACAAACTATTTTAGCAAAGTGTTGTGTTATTGACTGAACACGACCCAGAAGAGAGAAACAATCATAATCTTTGGATGTCATACCCGAGCCCCGTGATTCACAGCACCTGAGGATGAAAGCACTGCACATAATTGCGCCATACACTCCCCCTCCTTTCTCATTAAAAAACCTTTGTGGCTTGTTAAAGGAAACACTCGAGAATGAAGTTTGCTGATGTCACAGAAACAGAAATACAAGAAAAAAAGTAAAATGAGACTAAAAAAAAAGAAAAGAAAAAAGAGGCCATTCTCGGTGAGAGTCCTGTGTTTTTCCTCCAACACCCAGACTTACATAATTTATTTTAATTTTTCCTTTTTTCATACATGATTTTTTACATTTAGGGTTGTACTTTCCCCCAGATAACACAGTCCTGTAAGGACCATTGGATCTCTTACATGCTTTATTGTTGAATCAGATGGTCTTGGGAGAACACTTTTATTGTGACTGAAACAAAACCCTCATTACTCAAACCAGAGGCAACCTTTAACCCATTAAAAGTGACAAAAAACTCACAATATTAAAGGTGTCATGACAACATGTATCAAAAATATTCAGTATTTGAATAGATTGTTATATTCCTTTGGGGAAAAATTAAAAGAAAAGGATATTTTTTGTATACATATATATTTCAACAACAACAGAATGCACTGTGTACATGAAACAATCGAAAGAGAGACAATTCACAAAGCCGCTGGAGCCTGATATTAAACTGAGGGAACAGCATCGCTTTGGAGTAATCTTCCTGTCTCACAACGTCAGAACTGCTCTCTGTTCTCATTTGCCTCTTGGTCATAAAACCGGTTTGTCATAAGTGGCCAGGACAGAAGCTCCCTGCAGACACATCTATGTTTATTGCATGTTCTATACACACAAAGGGAAGCACTTAGATCCACACTACCTTCACGTGTTCTCTCAGATATAAGGTAATCCTGATCCTTTCCGCATCGAGGACTTGTGCTCCCACACAGCGAGAGCTTTTCTAGTTCCCTGTGCACATCAGCCACTGATGCTTTCTGCTGTGATCCTCCATGATCCTCCACCAACAGCCACCTGGGAAGCCTCTAGCTTTTTGATCTATGCCTGCAACTTAATGACATGTGAGAGCTGTCAATGGACAAAATCAATGGGAATGCTGATGCATAAATCAGCATCTTGACTCCACACACATTTTCTCTGCTGTGAGGTGCTACCCCGGCATGTGGAAGTACATACACTTATGCATTCATGCACATATAGAGCTCTAAGCAGACTTGAACCCTGATGGCTGTGAATTTGTAGGCGTATCTGAATAATAATCTAACCAACACAACATTGTGAAAGCTGAAATTAGGACTGTTGCTTCTGTGCACGTCAGAAATATTTAGCAACATTCCATTGAACTTCAACCTGTGTTCAGTTGATGATTCTCTGTTTTTCTCCCAGAAACAACCAACGTCCTCCGAACACTGAGCTTAGTGGTGCAGCATGGAGCACACACACTTGGGTGCACTGAGGCGCTTTCTGTTCAAGTTGATGGAAATAATATTAACGTGTGTGAGTCTGATAGGTCAACACTGATTCTTGAGATATTTTATATCTCGACTCATGAGAATGAAAGAAAAGAATTTGCCTAAAACAAAAGTATATCTGATAATTGTTTCCATTCCTACAATAAAGACAGAAGTTTTGTTTTCATTCATTTGTACAGTGGCCCTGTTGATCAAAACACATATATTGAAAGAAAACTCTTCTTTTCTTATCAGAAATAACATTTTTTGTCTTTTGTTGTGTTTTCTGAAATGTGTTTTGAATCTTGTTGTGTTTGGATAAATGTCTCTTTCATTGTGTCATGTCAGGTTATTGTGTTATTGTGAGGTACTGCTATGGGCTTTTTTGTTGTCTTTTGTCAAGATGTTTTGTTTTGTGATGTCACAGTCCTTTCTCTTTTGTTGAAGTTTTTTGTTAAAACTCATTGTGTTTTCTGGTTTTGTTTATGTCTGGTATCGTGTTTGAACTAAAAGGCAGTCTCACAATTATAACACTAACGTGACAAATGTTGACGAGATACAGTATGCAATGGAAGAGGAAGCAGAGTAGAGTCTAGGTGAGCTGTACCACATGCTGAAAAACTGGCAGACATGGGTCTCTGCTGCTGATCTAACACTGTTGATTTGCACACTGAATTTAGAAAAAATATTTTTCCCCACAATTTCAAAGAGAACCCTCTCGAACCATCAAACAATCTGTTCTCTTCAAGCTCAAATATTACTGTACAAGTGCTGGTCAGAGGCAATGAAATGTAACAATGGGTCTAAATAAGGTGTTTGAACAAGCAATCTTTGAATAGTATTTAAAAGAAGGACACTCTTGAGGGACAAAAACACTCGTAAAACAGGACAGTTGGACTCATCAGCATTACCTCTCATGCCTCTTATCCTCCATCTAATAAGAAATAGGTTAGTTATCTTGTATCTTTTCATTGAAGACCAAAACAAGTCCTATGCAACAAAGTACAATCTTATCATTTGATTAAAATGTGTTTCATTATTCTCTTGATCATGTAATCGAAGGTCAGGCCATCACTGCACAATACCGTCCGTAATAGACTAGTTCCACTTGTTGAGTTCTTCAGAACTACGATGCTTAGATAGCTGCCTGTGTGAAAAGAGCCACAGCATCATGCTTTTTTTTTATTACATTACATTTAAAACATTAAGCAAGTAAAATGGACCAGACAAACAGCTCATTCTAACTAGTTCTGTTCTACACAGGCGGTAACAAGCGTGTATGAACACGCCATGAGACACGAGGCCTGTGGACAAGCACACGTAAAAGTCTCGTTTTCTGTGGTGTGACGTTTTTGAAGGTTAACTGCACAATTTTAGTATGTATTACACATATGTATAAATCAAAATTAAGCTTCCTGTCACAGCAAACTCACACCAGACCTCTTCTGAGCTTATATTCAACATGTATGGAGCCAGCCTATGTGAAAAAGCCTAGGCAACCTATGATGTTAAGAAGAGAGACATCTTCTTGACTTTACCTTTTACTTTGAATCGTCACATTCTGCATTACTTTAAAACTGCTTGAGTATAAACTCTTTTACCTTGAATATGAGGATAATGAGGATAAGGGACAGGTGTAGCCAGACAGGATGGAACTGAGGAAAACTATGGATGAGAATGAGGAACAAGAAACAAAACAGAACTGAGTCAAGACAAGGCTACTGACCAAAGCAAACACAACAAAATATGGACAAAATATAAGAGTAACTATAAACAAACAACTAAAGAAGACAAACTTAAGAAATTCTAATAACAAACCAATAATTCAATTACACATACAAACTAAGCTCAAACAAAATGCCACCCAAGCTCAATAACAGAGAGCAACCAAAGACTAATCCATGCACAAAAAGACAAATCAATACTAAACAAATTCAAACCGAATAAATCCGAATAACGACCGATGACTAAATGACAGACAAGAAAACTGGATGGAAACAAAACACAGAAAAACTAAGACATGAAAAACAAACCCAATGTCCAAAAATCCACAAACCCTAAAATCCACTTTCACCGGAGATCTTTGACTGTCCACAAGAACAATAATGATACTTCATGATGAATCTCAGGAGTCTCATTTATAAAATGCAATTACAGTCAATTTTGGTCCAAAGTTAAATTAAGCAGAATACCACATCTACACTGTCACAAAACAAACTTTGCTTCCACACTGAAATGATCTTGTCTCTGAGCAAAGACTAGTCTCGATTTAAGGGGGTATCAGTCCAAGGATTCCTGTTGGGGGTATCAAAGTTTGAGAATGCACCTCTGGTAAATTTTGTTTGAGCTTTAAAAACAATGTAACAGAATTACCATTTAAATGTGAAAGGATTCACGCTGTACGCACAATGCTTAAATGTTAAGGGCATTTTGTGTTATGTTACAGTGACTCTTCTTTGCTGAATATAATCAAAGGTTGGACCACTTTTTTTTATTAATATGAGACACAATTTGGTCTTTGTGCTCCACTCAGTCAAGGCAGCGGTGACGCACTCCAAATCCGAGTGTTTTGGCTTTGTTTGTCAAACCTCTATTTGAACCCAGAAAAATAAATCATGCCTGGCTTTAATCTCCCTTGTCTTCTGAAAAGTGTGCTTTTTTTATTTTGTTCCATGGCTGTTCCTGATAAACTGCTTTTTCTTTTAGAGCTTTACATGAGGGGAAAGGCAGGTGTAAATTTGATATTCAAGAGTCAACGGAAAATAGCTTTCTGTCAGTTAAACATCAGGCTTAGTTCAAATATAAATCTAAAAACATTTTCATAAATACTGCCTTGTGGCTCAAAGGCACCTCTGAGATTGATAAAATGATTGATTAACAAACTGTTTCATTCACTCCCACATGCTGCTTTTGAAATTTTAAAACAAAAGACAGACAAACAGTTGAGGTTTTATAGGAGATTTGTCAACACTCTGTTTCGGGTTTAATAGTGTTATCTGCGGTAGATACGGAGCATGTTTAGCAGTTTGGAAGGTTTTTCGGATTACTTTGGCCTATAATGATTGAAAGAGCAGACTCTCATTAATTAAGATATTGGCCAAATAGGCATCACATTGACAGAAGAAAGACAGGAGTGTTGGACACTGATTAAAATCTAAAGTTCAGGTTTATATATTCTTAAACTGCGACATTGAAATATATTGTTATACAGTACATTTTCTATTTTTTTTAAAAAAGAAATTAATAAAATATGACTATATTTTAGGCCTTTAAATGTTTCCAATTCATACCAAACAGATGCCAAATGACCAGTAAGAGTGAGATTTTCTTTATGTTCTGAAATGTAGATTTATTTGTCTGTTTTTTAGTTTTTCATAAATAAATCTACATATTTATTTTTATTTTATGCATTACAACAGAGAAATGCTACAAAAATATTATTTATAAAATCAGGTAGATTCAAGTGGCCATAATGCAGTTATGAAGATCTTCTCCATCCTACAGCAGGACATGGACTGATGCTAGCCCACAAAGCATTTGTTAACAGGCTGTAAACAGTGGTTTGCCCCTCCAAAAAAGAAGAAAGTAATTTGCTAAGTATTAACCATAACCTGTAATTGCTCTGTAATGAGACTGAACAAAGCACTGTTTGACTAGCTGCACCTTTAGGGCTAAGAATTTCTTAGAACAGCAGCGATTCAATGTCCCCTACTGCATGCCCTCATGTCACCAGCATCTGAACAAACAAAATAGCACATCAACACACCGCAAAGACATTTTCCACCTGCAGGCCAACACGTAGCATCTGTGCCTATGCAAAAAGAGCTTATCTGTGAAGAAGGAGGCAGTAGTACAATGTACAATAAGGAAGTGTGACATGCTGAAGTACATAATCATTTGACCTGGGAGTCAATGGCAATTAAATACTTTTGTAAAGCAATCAAAGGCCAGGTGTTAATGGGTGTATTTTCTTTTTTGGGCCCGTGTAAAAAGGGCTTTCAAGTCAGTCTGAAAGATGGTTTGGATTTAAAAGCAAAAAAAGAAAAAGAATAAGTAAACATTTCACTGCATGTTGCCATATTTAAACCCTCTATGTGCTTGCTGGTCTCATTCTAAAGATAATATGTGCCTGAGCTGTGCCATTTTATTAAAAACTGCCGTAGCTTAGCGTGTATTATTTACTCCTCTCTGGAAATCACTGAACTCTTTCTAAAAGGGGGCATGGTAATAGCGGCTCATTTCTTTAAAGCTACAGGCACTGAAACGGCTCGTTTGGAACAGGACAGTTAACAAACTTGCTCGAATGAGCGATCTGTGATGTATTACCAGCTGAAACATGAATTACACAATCCCTGAACATGTTAGAGTTATACTGTTTTTTTAAAAAGGGCAACAGTATGGGACCTTTAATAATTACCAGCATGGACGCAGAGCAGCTGCCTCCACCGTCTGTGAAGTTGTGCACAGTCACTGACATGCCAGGCAAATGGAGGGGGTGATGTGGTCTGTTAGGTGTTCAGTGAATCACTTGTTTTGTTGACATATCCATGGCAACCACAGGCAGCAGTCATATCATAATAATTGGTGATCTTTAGTAAAGATTTCTACTCTAAATAACGTATCTTTATTACTTTCAAATAATAAGAACAAAACAAAGAAATAATAATCAACTGGCAGCAGGGTGTTTGGGGGGTAAACATATTTGAAAAATTAAAACATAGAAAACAACGTTATTGTACTTATAATGCCTGCACTCTAATCATGGCTTCATGATAATATGCTATATAATTCATATTCTGTTGCACAAACTTTGAAATTACCTGTGTGATTGTTGGTGGTGGTTCATCAGAAAATGAATCACCTCATCAAAAGAATTATCTGGATAAATCACTGCGATGCTGAGCTGTGAGGCCGCAGGCTGTTTTTCCCAATATGCACTCAATGACATACGACTGGAACAGCGCTGATTTGACTGTACGTTTCATAATAGAAGCACTGGGGCTAATGCTGCTGTCCATTAGGCCAAGAGAATAAATGATCAGCCTAAAAAGCTTTTCTGTTGCCACATTGTTGGTAACATGGTCTCATCAACACCCCTGCAGATGCACTGAAGCTCACACAATGTAACATGAGTGTGTTATTGTGCTGCAGATGATTTTAATGGTCCTGTTCCAGATCAGTTACCTTAGAGAAAATAAATGCAGTTTTAATATTTGTTGATTACAAATACCCTTGATTGTTCTTAAGTGTGAGAGAAAAAGGTGCAGTATGTAATCATCTGTTTTTTAGCCCACTGGGACGCCACAGAATATTGCTTTCATGATATTTTTTTGCTATGATGTACTCATATTTCACTATTTTACCATACTGTAACTACATTGTCTATTTCCCCTCTTTGTATGAACTTAAACACGTGTTAATGTTCTCTGGTTAAACCCATCATGAATACCACAAGTTAAAAAAACACATAATGAAGAAAACCTAATGAGCCGTTTCCCCCATATGGATCATTTAGGTTGGAAGCATTTGATTTTTCTCCAGAAGCACAGAAGGCAGGAAATTGACATTTCCAAGTGTGACTTCAGTCATTTCTGAACAAACATTCGACAGCTGCTTGTGAGAGAGTGCAGGGAACTCATGAAGCAAAAAATTCATAAATATATCAGGCAGAGAGGGATGTTAAAAGTGCTGGAAGTGCATTTCTATTAAGTCCTGTCAGCAGCACCTGAATCATCAGAACATAAAGATGGCAAGGCGAGCGCTGTGAGGGCTGGCCTTGCTGTGTATTTATAGATTCACACTCAGTTTTACAACTACAATTAAAGTTGAGTATGTTTTGAAAATGGTGAATTACAAATGCTAAATTCTGGACTTCTGGTTACAAGAAGAAAAAAGCTCTTACCTTGCTCTTACTAATTAAGATGCACCTCAAGCTATGGCTTAATGAAGTAGCTTGTGCAGTACAACTTGACATAATGAAGTTTGACCATGAACCAGCCTTTTGGGCAAGTACCCACATGCTTTGATCCTGAAAGCTTTACAAATGACGGGCTCATTAACAGACTTTGTTTGCAGCCCACTCAGCAGGAACACCTTGAAAACAAAGAAACTAAGCAGGAGAAATGGAGTGAATATTATGTCCTCACGGGATCAGAAGCTGCACATATTCACACACAAAGAGTTTGCTTGAAAATGGGAGAAATCTTGTGTCTAGCTTGAGGATATATCAGGAAGACTTGAGCTAGAACTGTACAGGTGAAAGAGTCGGCCTGCTGCTTTCTAAAATCTCCCTGCAGGGCTGTCAGACCAAAACCCAATTTGAGCCCCATTTCTGTCTTGTATAACCCTCCTACATCTTTATAATCCTCTTTCTGAGCTCTGTATATGAAACTGATAAATCAGAGAGGACCACAGTGAGGCAAATAAGGGTGTGGGTATTGTGATATGTTCGTCTGGATGACTTTCTCTCAAGCTCAGCCACTTAACCCAAAGTCAGGAAACTAAGAAATAAAAAGCTAATATTGTTTCAAACTGATCTAATTAAACTTTCATTGTTCCCTCTAATTTGTTGAAGTGTTCAGCATCAGCTCTGAGAAATCCATGCACATCGCTGCATTTCAAAAAGCTGATTGTTGGAAATTCAACACATAATAGAAACGCTGTGCTAGCACTGGTCTTAAGGAGTGATGATCGCTTCAAAATAATTGAGGTCAGCAGGACATTTGCAGAAAAAAAAAATACAATTTTCCCATTCAGTTATGCATGACATGCTTACTGTGGACGTGCACTCAAAGTTGTGGGAAAATTGGAAACAGTGGTGCAATGTCAGAAGAAGGAATGTTTCATTCATACACGATGAAGAAGATGGATGAGATCTGAATGCAAACACCTCAGATCCAATTTTTGTTTTCATTTTTGACAGCAACACGAATGTTCAACAATTACCAATTACCACATTACCAATCAAGATGAATCATTAAGAAGGATGCATAAGAGGATGGGTTTAAGTTCTTACACTAACTTGGCCTCTCGAACATGTGGACAGAGCCACCTAATCTGGCTCATTTCAGTGTAGAGAATCAGCAGCTTCAATCTATGCCTGAATATCCTGTAGGGGAAGCTTATTTTCTCCCCCATATATTCATGAACCACTGTGCAGAGGGTCTAAAAATGTACTTTTGCCCTCCAACTTTCTCAAAAAAAAAAAAAAAACACAAGTTCCACAGTGAGAATTAACTGCATAAACACTGGGTCCATATGGTACATAATTGCATTACTATTTTCCAATCTACTTCGTCTTACATATCCAGGTATTTGCTGTCATTTAAGATTTCCCCATACCTGGTAAAGCGTGCACAGAACTAGTCTTAATAGCAGTGATGACTGATCTCAGCACAGTGGAATTATCTCATATGAGGATATGCATATAGCTTAAAGACAACAGGAAAAAATTCTCTCATTATTCTGCACATCAATCACCTCATTCTTAAAGTTGTCCGACCAAATAGAGGTGTGATCGTCTAAAACCAATGATGTTTAGGGCTGGTTCTGTGTTATGATAGATCATGTAAAAGTGACCTGTCAAGTAATATCATTGAAAACTAAATAACGTTCTTCTTGTTTCAAAATTATCGTGTAATTTTTCCAGGAAATGGGTTTGTTTTCCAATGGCAGTCCACCTGTTTAACTGGTTGAGGAAAAGAAGCTGAACAATGTGACTCTTGAGGGCACAGAGGCAAAGCTGCCACATGACTGTCTGATCTCAGGAGGGGAGAAGGAGAAGGAAAAGTTCATTCCTCTGGGAAATACTCTTTGAAGTGACAACAAAGGGATGAAGCAGAGGCCTCGTGGGAACCCCTACTGCAGTGCCTACACAAATATTTATTTCACTTTCCATCCACTGTACAGAGAGAATGCTCGTTTTTTAACTTAATGTCCCCTTAAGCTTTCAAGTAAATTATTTTTGCTCCTGACAGGAAATTTAAAATTGGGTCATAATGGTTGGTGGTGCTGTGATAAATCAGGTATCGAATGTCAGCAATTTTTTCTCTTTACCATAGAGAGGCAAGATTGAAGGCTGCAACAAGTCCATTTTGATCTAACCTTGAGTATTTTAAGTAATTTTCTTCACAATGTTCCTTCCTAAAAGCCCAGCTGCTCGGATAATGACAGCCAAACATGCATTCAACACATCAGCTACATCTGCTGCTGAGCAATGAGGACTTTGGCTCCAATAATCCAGACTCTTATCTGAAGTGGAGCTGTAAATGGCCATGGAGTGCTTCTGGAGGAATGATGATAGGATGCTGAGCCACTGTGAAGAGAAAGGCTTAATGCATCTGAGAATCTGAAAACACCTAAGAGACAAATAGAATGGTGAAGAAGGTACCTGGAAATCCACTAAAATGGAAAATAAATGGACACAATTTTAAGTTCAAACCGGGTGATGTAGCATTATCCTTTGCCAAAAAATATGTAAATATGCCAAGTAAATTACAGATGTAAAAAGTATGTTAGTCGTGGACTTCAGGACATGTATTATTGTACATTATGTACATCTATTAAAGGTGTCTCTGCTAGCTCTTTCATGTATCTGGTCACGCAAGAAAACAAATGCATGTTAATATGTAAAAATAACTATAGAATCAATTTGCAAAGTAAAAGCGTATGTAAACAGAAGATAATGAGAGGTATAAGTGTGGACTACTATTAGATAACTCAGCGGCTTAACAGCTTAAATACTGTGTGATTAATTGCCTGCTATGGTTGCTGTGAAACAAAAGCCATCCACTAGATACAGGAAAGCTCAGAGCAATTGAGAGTGTCACAGAAATCACTTCCATCAAGCCATTTATGTTAATGAGGGACATGAAATAATGAAGGACCTTCTTGGCCATTGTTTCAAACAGATGGCCTATTTTCATCATCTTCCGGGGCAGATCAGAATACAGTGCAGATAGAAAGTTTTCAGACTCGACACTTCGACATACAGCGTTGAAGGTTGTCAGAAGTTGTTATAGATTATGTAGAATGTTTTTGCACTTCCCTGTGTTAGGGTCTTCAGTTTCGGCCCTCCTCAAACAGCAAATCTACCTACCAGTGAGTTACTCACATTCACTTTTGAAACAGAAACTTTTACTTTGGATTTTGGACTTGGAATTTATACTCACCCAGTACAAAATAGTTTGCTGTGGAGTTTGCATTAAGCTTCTTTTCACAACAGGCAGTGTGACATCTCAGCAGCATTATCATTTATCTGGAGTCAGGGAGTACAGACGACAAGATTATCTTTTATGTTCTTTTGCTAAGCTCTTTTTCTTCACCTTATTAGAAAGCATATGGCTAAGGAAAGATGGTAAAAAGTCTCAACGGCTGAAGAAACTATTACCACACCATATTTACAATAAGCTTTGATGTGTGTTAGTTGTAGCTGAAGCAACTCTGGCGTAGTTTGTGAACTATACGCCTCGGACTCGTTTTGTTATGCCCGAAATTGCTATGGAGTGCCTGGGGGCTGAGATACCACAGTCTTTGTGGCCTCTTCAACATGGCAACAAATTTATGTGTATGCCTGTAGATGCGCAAGATGTATTGTAACACAACATCTTAAACAAATTAAAAAAGAATAATGAAAAAGCCACAAAAGTGACTAAATTTATCACAGGCTGCTCTTATTCCCCCTCCTGTGCTCACATTAATTTTATTGCGTTCCGGTAAGTAAAACTGGATTCAATTTTCAAGTGTTGCTTTGACTTGTTGGAGCTGTAAAGAACACTGAGCCAGAATGATCTCCTTTCCTTTCGTAAATAATGCTCAAGTATTTCCAGAGCAAAAGCAAATACAAACAAGGCACTAAATTTCCCCATCTTAGCATTTCGAGAATTCTACCATCTCTTCTCATGGCAGCACTTCTGGCATTTTTTTTCACTAAACGGTCGGGTATATTGTGGTTTGACTGGACAATGCTGTTCCTCACCTCATTTTCCATCACACACTGTGGGAAGGATCAGCTGTTTAACAGCGCAGTGTATGGGAACATATTATTATTTGATTTGCAAAACAATTTTAACCAAAGTAACACACTAGTTAGGACCAGAGAGTGGTTATTATTGGTTATTACACTGAATGAGTTTGTGACGGCCTTTTAGTTCAGAAAGGTTTGAGCATCTTTTGGGAGAGGCAACAAGTGAGCACTACAGAGCATAGAGAAGTAATCAATCTGTAAATATATACTCTTAGTTAGTAAACATGCTCATATTCATTAGACATGCACATTATGTGTGATCCATGTGCAAAAATGAGATATCCATGATTTATGTTTAAACTGTCTTCCAGGTTTTTAAAGGACCTCATGGAACAGAATTGAACAGAACCATATTATTTTAAGAATCTTGTTTGAGCTTTGATTCCTTTTTGACCATTAAATTAGCTGTCTCCCTGCCCCCCAAAAAACCCAATTTAATTGCACAGCTCAGCTCATCAGCTTGTCGTTAAGCTTTGCCAAGTGAGATAATGATCCATGCATTTGAAACAGGTGAAGCAAGGGGACGTCTAAAACACGCCGAGCAGGGGGTCCCCAGGAACAGGATTACAACACACTGCTGCAGAGCCTACAAGTGTTAATTATGTGTGGGGTCAATGCTGTCAGTGATTTCCTCCACATACAGGTTACATCATACCTTTATTAGATCCATCAGTAATAGAGAAATGCTAATCAGTTAACACACCCACGCTATTCCTCCAGTGGGGATTTCATGTACGATATATTCCCATGATTTGTCTTTTTCTCAATAAATCATTCCTTAATTGGTGGGTTGAGTTTTTTATCTCATTTACTTCTAATTCTAATTCACAGCCTCACTCAACTTCAAAAGTGAGCTAAATAAGCCTTATTTTAAATGTAAGTTTATCTTTAATCAAGAATCCGTTTAATTCTGTGAGCATTTTTCCATCGTCTTTTGTTTGTTGTATCTATGGGGATCTTCAATTTATTCTTTTACAACCTTTTGGCTTTTGGTGATGTTTCAATATCCCTTTTATCCTCTTACTTTTGATGGATTCACTTTTGAGATGTCCCCACCACAAGTGAGATATTTTGGACTCTATATTAATTTGTTTCTGAACAGGAAAATAAATGCCGACTTCGAGGGAATGCTTGTGCGTAATTCATCACTGTGAAGAAGCCCCAAATCCCATTTTTCAAAGCAGCATCACAACGGTGCAATTAATCTGTTTGTAAAAGCGCCGACCGGCTGAGAACTTAGACAAGATTATACAGTCTGAGCCTTACAACGACTAAGTTGCAAACAATTACAAATCTGATTAAGGTATTGAGGAAAAAAGACATCAAAAGTGACATCAAAATTATAATTACAAGGAGAGATTGAATGAAAGGTGACAGATTTATTGTTGTACAATAATCGGAACAAAGCTTGGTGTACAAAGAATTAGCATGAAGTGGAACATGAGATGATGGATGATGGGAAAGGCTTTGGGTCTAATGGTGCCCTCTTAGGCAAGTGGAGAAGGTGGAGTTGAGAAAGGAAGTAGGAAGACCATTGGAACAGAGCAGTGATGTCATAAACGATGTGGAAGATTTGGCAGCGGGAAAGAAGGGAGTGCCAGGGAATCAGTGGAAAAAGCCATGTGGGAAGGAAGAGTGAGTGAAATGATCTTCCTTCTTGAAATTTCATCAAAGACAGTTGTTGCTGGCTTCATATACAAAAATAAGCAACTATATCTTATCTTTGTAATTGAGGACAGCAACTCATTTCTCTCCTTTTTTAAATAACCACTGAAAAAAAACTGATTAACTGATGACAGGTCAGTAGCATGACTGGATTTAAACAGAGGATCCCACTCAGAGAAGATGGAGACAAGGATCATGCAGCTTATTATCCACACACGGCCAGTGTTTGTGATTGTACAGTGTGGTTTTAGTGTACATTGTATGACTTATCTGCACGTTTGTCACCACTAATGGTGAACCATATATACAGATTTTTGAGCAAACTATTCTAACATCAAGATTATGTCTTTTTTGTTTTTTTGCTCGTATCAGGTTATTTCGAAGTATTGCAGCAGCATGACATAAAAATAAAAGACTTCAGGTGATAAAGTGGCCTGCCTGTAGTCAAGAACTTCCCCCTGTGAAAAATATGACAAAGAAAAAAACATACCAAACTGTTGAGAAGCTGAATCTTTATATAAAGAAAGATTAGAAATGAAAAAAAACAAAACAACAGTCACTGAACTGAGGAAACAAAACATTTTGTTTCAGCATTTAAAGCTATGCTTTAAATCTTTTGCAAAACGGTGTATTCTGTTTTAATTCACATTCTAGACAGCATTCCTGATTTTTGGAAACAGTGAAATTGTAATGTAACAAAGAGAATGAGAGTACAAACCTGAATCATGAGTGAAGTGCACCTCACATCATTTCAAAGATTCCTCTGCTGAGAAAAAAAGTACATTAGGGAGCAGAGACATGAGGGACAGGTACAGTAAAGGTGTGAGAGGCATAATGAAAAGTTTCCATCTGGCTTTTTGAACGCACACCACAGTTTCTATTGAAAAAAAAGGTGGAAATATGAAAAAAGGCTGAAATGTGTAAATAAAAAAGTCTTGAGTGCCACCAACTTCATGCAAACAGACGAAATGAAAAACCTAAATGAAGCATGTAATGTAAAAACACAAACCCGTACAGATGAGCAGAGCACTGGTAGCATTTCAGATTAAATTTAGTTTCAAAATGTCTCAAAGGAACACCATCTCTGTAAAACTTCTAAGTACTTTGTTAATCCTCCCACACCAGTTTCAATGACACCCTTTTGGAAAATTAGAGTCAACAAATGTACATTATAATAAAAACATCTCCTAATATTCATAAAATGGCAGTGTGGGAGGAAACAAATGAAAACTAATTTATTTTGCTTCGGTTTTATACCATGTCTTTGGACCGCTCAGTTTCCTTCTCCTCGAAACATTTGTCGGTGGAGAAAACTAAGAGCTGATAGCAGGAAGATGTGGGTGCACTGACCGAGCGGGTGTAAAATTTAAGTCCGTTTTAATGTGACTTTTTCAATGTGAGTCACGTGCAAATACTCTTTCTTTGCCCATAAAAACATATCCCATTTCACACTTAACAGAATTCCAGTGAGAAATGTAGTCTTATACACTGGATATAGATAATCTATTAAATGAACCATAGCTTTAAGATGTCGGTTTCAAAATGCTGAGTGATTCATTATATAAAAAGCTTAAAATTGCCTTTTAGATACTTCATGTGGATTATTTTTCAACCACTATTATAATAACAGGGATATAGCTCAAATTCAAGATTCAGTGCTATGTGTTGGATTCTTTGCTAGGGAACTATTTTAGTATTTTATTAATATGTATGCATTTTTAAAATACAGCTATAGTGATTTAGATTACATTGAATAGAACTGGATTGGATTGAACTGTATTTCAGTTTACTTGAATTGGACTAGTTTAAAATCTTTGTAAAGTCTTGAGACAACGTTTGCTAAACAGACAAAGCTGCTCATGACAAAGCATGCCACATAAAACATAGTAACGGCAGCAATATGTAATGGGCATGTTTGGCTGCAAGTGGAACTGGTGTTTACCGATAATGTGACTGCTGCTAGAAGTAGCTGGAGGATTTCTAAAGCATACAGAGCTATGCTTTCCCCTCAAAATAACTCAAAAGTTGTAAAACTGTTTGTACGGTGATTCACAGATAGATACAGATGGAAAATTACTCAAAACATACAGTGACAGCAACTAAAGAGCTCGAAAGCTAAAAGTCTTTACTTCAGTCACACCTTGAATCTGTCATAATAAATCCATTGTGTTTGAAATGTGGAGGAAAAATTACATATCAGTTCCTTGTGACCTGACCAGAAGTCTATAGCCAAATCTGGACAAAATATAGGTAATTTCATTTAAAAATGGACATTCAGCTTCAAAACACGGTTCAAGCCCTTTGGCTGCACTCTGACGCCATCATTTTGTTACATATAATTCCAGCTTGGAACAGAGGGTTGTAGTCAAACGTTTCACAAGCAGGGATCAAATGTAAATCATTGGGATTTTCATTAGAGGAAGATGTGTGATGGTTTTATCAGGTTTTGTGTGGTCCAGTGAGGACTGCTGCAGTCTGACTTCTGTGTGCAGTTTGCACGTCAGAGGCCTAATATTTGTAAAAGAAAAATAACAGTAACATGTTTATGACAAGACAATTCACACTGTCATATTAATATGATCTAAAGTCTTATCCTTGTCATTTCAGATGCATGTTAGCTAAAAAGAAGGCCGCAGATGCTTCTGTGATTTGTCACAGTGGCATTCACACATCCGCCAGCCAGCATGACACACTTGCCCCTATTCTTAACTATGACTAACAAACCCAAACAGCACATCCCACACAGCCACACATGTAATCAGTCAGAGGGCAGAGGTGGCCACTTGACAGCACACATTACTCTTATTAATAAGCCTTGTCAAAGTGGAACATACCACACATCCATCAGCCACTAACAAAACTGTCTACTTCAAATGTCTCAACACACAGACTGATGCTCGTTAATGACCGCACCGAGGCAAAATAAATGGTCCTTCAATGAATAAAGTTTCTTTCAGTTACTGCGCGCTGATAGGAAGTTGATTCGTGAATCAAAGGGTGAATGATCACCACAGGTCCTGTGATATTTAGAGCGGGATATGCTGTTCACAAACACTTTAAGTTGTTTGTTTGTTTTTTTTCTTATTCCTGCCAGTTCAGTCAAATGGTCACTTTTCAAGATTTTGAGATACAAAATGTATAAAGAGCTTATTGAATATTATGGCATTGAATACAGACTTAAGTTTACATCAATGTAGAGCTTTCATTTTAAGTAAATTACCAACAATATTATGTTGAATAATTTTCTCCTGAATCTGAATCTACTGAACATATACAAATCAAACATTCAGTTAATTAACTGAAAGAATATTAGATTAATGAAACTGGTCATAAATCACAACCTGATATGTAATAACTCAGCACCACTCAATCAAAAACTTCAGCATTACCGGCATGATTTAGATAAATTAGTAGAATAAGAGCGACAGGAACCATTGTTCTGCAGAAACTCTAAAGAACAGAATCTAAATAACCCTTTATTAGTCCTTCAACTGTGAAATTCTCAGTATTTCAGCAGAAGAGTGACAGCCCAAATACAGAAAAATCTGTACATAATAAGTATACAAAATATCTATATGATACATAAAAGAAATTAATGTTTTACACTAAACTGAATTACTTTGTTTATAATTCTTCAATCCCAGCTGGGGCCTTTCTGTGGGGACTTTGCATGTTCTCCCCGTGTATGCGTGGGTTCTCTCCGGGTTCTCCCAGCGTCCAAAAACGTGCATGTTGGGGTAATTGGTGTCTCTAAGGAGTGAGTGTGAGCGTGTGTGTGGTTGTTTGTCTCATTTGTCGCTTTGTGGCCCTGTGATGGACTGGCGACCTGTCCAGGGTGTACTACCCCCCCCCACGACCCGACCGATGGATTAAGCGGGTATAGAAAAATGGATGGATAATTCTTCAAAAACATATTCTAAGTAAATGATATGATCAATTTCCTGACTACGTGTCCTTACCATGTGCTGCAAGTTAATTAACACTTATTTTGCTGTCCTTTTATATGTTGTGTTGTATTTATAAAGTGGTATGAGTTCTCTTACTTAATAGATAGCTAAATATAGGCTCTACCTTCAATCTTAAGCTGCAGTTTTTCCTCATAGTTCAGAGAATGTTGAACTTCAGGGATTTGGACAGTTAAAATCGAATGCATTGTCTCGTTGAAAATGCACAGAATAACCATAATAAAATTTGTGTTCTCAGTGTTCAGGTCTTTTTCTGCTCCCTTGTGTTATGTTGATGTTATGTTCCTGAAATGATTTGTGCATGTTGTAAATTTAATGAATGAAATTAAATTCAAAAAGGAAACCTAACTCTAACCCAGTATAAATTTAACGCCATCAGAGACCAGAGAATATCTTGCCATGACTGACCATCTACATATAGCTGATCATGTCCACATGAATGATATTATCCAAGGTTTCCCAGCAGAGCATGCACTGAAACTGTTCAAATATTGGTTTAAAATGACATCCAATGGCTTGTTTTCTTGAACTTCCCCCAGTAAAACCCAAGAGACAATAGCAGCTGATCATTTTGTATGGTGAAGATGATCTTGTGAAACACAAAATATTTTGTTTGGCATTTTTATTATTCTGAAGTTTTCCTACAATCAAGAAAAGCATCGAAAACATTTCATTTTAAAAAAGATGGGTCTTGACAGCTGACATTTTGAAATATATTGAGTTGCAAACATCAGTTTCAGACACCATTCAAATGGGAATTCATGTGGGTTATCTGCTGTAAAAAAAACACGATAATTGTGCACATTTTTCATCCAAGATGCAGTCAAAACCAGACAGAGGGGCAAAACATATTGTCTTGTCAGAAGAAAAGGATGCTAATATCGTTCTCTCTCGTGCATGCTTGGATAAATGGATCAATACATGCCTTCATCTGTATTTAAGCTAAGTGATAACTGCTGTGTTTGCATTGTAAGACTTTCTGTTGTTTATTTATCAAGTTCGCGATTACTTTTGAATTCTTTAAATTAACACAAAGGGGAAATTCTTAAACACAGTGCTGTGGATGTGAATAATTCACAAGTATCAGCACAATTATTCACCTTCAGCCAGCCTCACATTGCTTAAGACCTTTTGGGCCCTGAGGCTCCTGACTGCTCTTTAAGCTAATTGAGGTGACAACCAGCAAGTACCATCGTTATAATGGTCATCAGTCTGACAGGCGGCAAGCTAATGGGAGCTGTATCCCTCTTATAAATACCTGACTGACCTTACATGCTCTAAAATACATGCCAGAGGCAATTATAGGGCTGTTATAATTTCATCTAAAGTATATAAAAAGTGTTTATTACCCACAAATATGCTTCAACACTTCAGGAGGACACCAATCTGACACCATGAATGTGTTGTGTCTAAGAGCTATCTTTGCAGTCAGGGCACATAAAAATGAGCTTTATTGACTTGAAACTGAAATTATGATTGCGCAGCATAATGGCTAACAATCTTTAGATTAGATTCAAAATAATATTTAGAAGAAAACAAAATCCCGCAAATTCATTGCAACGTGAAAGTTACACCAGGTACAAGAGAGATATTCATGCTAAAGACACATTAGTGGAATATTTTCATGCCATAAAGTTCAAACTCTGCCAAGTCATTACTATGTGTTGGTAATGCTGATGATCACGGCCATGAGTTTGGAGAATTTTTACATGCACAGTTTTTAGTTATCTAAATATTTAACTTGTATGTCGTGATCCTAAAATGATAGCAAACAGCTTACAGTTTTCACACCTAGCAGACACAGAGGAGTTCATTTGAGGCTGTTTGTACCCTATCATAGTAAAAAATCCCTTCTTTTTGTTCATCTCTATCAATGCCAACAGGAGGTTTGTATTGTTAGCTGCTACAGTAAATGCTCTACTTTATTCACTAGTTTTGATCATTAAGGCAGGATTCAAAAGGATGCGATGTTCGACAGAGAGCAGTTCTTACATTAAGAATTGTAGCTACAATCAGTCATAAAATTAGTCACATGACTAGTCAGGTGATTTCATTGGCCGGTGAGTTCATTGGCTGGTGCCTTCACTGCTGCATGACAAACACTGTACTGTTGTCAAATTTCCACTGCTAGCAAGGCAAAGCAAAAGACCCAGATTTGAATTCCACAAATTCAGTGCCACATAAAAAAAACATGTCTACATATAATATCCACATAAAAATAATAAGTGTTGTGCCCCAACCTGGATATAAGTATGACAGAGGAGTAATGAATAAAAAACGAGCTAATGAATGTTTAATCTTATGAGGGGTGAAAACTGATGATACAGGGAAACGATCATATGCCAATGTTTTTTACCCAGAGGCACAAGTCTCAAAGGTGGCTGGTTTGATGGCTTCAAATACACATAAATCAGAAAGCAAAGGGTTCACAAAGCGAGAAAGACACTAAGCAGAGTGAAATAATGATTAAAAAAAAAAGGCTGGGGGACAGGTGCAAAGTGAGCAGCTCAGCATCTCATAGGCATGGCCGACTGTTAAACAATGCAACAGCTTTCACAAAGCTAATGATTGGCGTAGTTTTAGTCACGTATAGTTTTATGATATAAAATATAGTATATTTTAGGCATCACAAAATACACCAATCAGCCATGACATTATGACCACCTGCCTAAAGTGTAGTGCGCTCTCCTCATGCTGCCAAAAGAGCTCTGACCAGTCAGGAGGTGATCAAAGAACATCTTAAGGTGTCCTGGAGTGTCTTCTCCCAGAACCTTAGCAAAGGATCCTTTGAGCCCTGTGGGTTGTGGGAAAGGCCTTCGTGAATTGGGCTTGCTTCCCACGGATGGTATCAGATCCCATCCGATTGGTATCAGATCCCATCCGATTGGTATCCGGAGAGTTTAAAGGTATGGGGTACATCTCCAGCTCTTTGACATGCTTTTGAGCCCTTCCTAAGCTGTTTTTGCCATGCTCAGTGCTGTCCCTCTGAGGGGTGTGGTGTTTCCATACTTTATGGCTGTGGGGGATAATTGGTCTGCAGAAATGTTTAGGTGGGTGTCAAATCCATGTGAGTCCCAGGATGCAGGTTTCCCCAGTAGAACATTACACTGGATCAAGATGAGAAGTGTTGCTCACTTTACCTGTCAGTGGTTATAATGTTATGGCTTATCGGTGTGGTATTTTGAACAACGTGAGTTAGCAACTGGCAAGCAAAATATTCAGAAAAAGAGTGATCGTTACAGCTGCTGTTTTTTATTCTTTAGGCTTGTGAAAAATGCTGCTCCTCTTCTGAACAATAGGTGCTCCAAAATCAGTCATTTCTTTTTGAATAATTCCATCAATCATCCCCATCAAGCAACAATCAGCTCTACTCGTTTAAAAATCTGCTCCAGCCAACCCATCCTTAGAAGTTAGCACTGTATTTATATTTATTACTAATGTTTGCTGGATATATTCTGATACACTTAGTCTTTCTCTGTTATAACAGGGAACATATAATCCTAATTGATAGTCATTCATGCTATCAGTAATGTGGACTTGTAGGCATTGCGCTTAAATACAATTTTCTCTCAACTTCTTTTCAGGAAAAGTTAAGCTGTAAAAAAGGGATGATAATATCCATTTGTGAATTATGTCTCTCCAGTTGAATAAACAACTGTTTATGGTTTTTTTGGCTTCGGCACAGAGGAGGGTTCGTGTTTTTTAAGCCTCACCTAGAACAGTGGTGGGCTGATGGCTGTTTCGTGCTCAGAAGAGGATGATATAATCCAGAACAAGTGACCCTGGAATTTTAAATAAAAATTGCAATGCTGAGCTTTGATACAACCCTTGTGGGCATATGCATTAGAGGCAGCTAAACAGTATTTACGTATGTTTATCTTCCTCTTTAACCCGTAACGCATCAACCACCCCCATTTGCCAGCCAACCCACAGCTAAAGTGTAAACCTTATTTGTTGTAACTGTCTTATTATAGCATCAACTAATCAAGTGAGATTCCTTATTCTACGGGTTTGCACCTGCTGACAAGTGAAAGCAAGGCTGTGCTCTGTTTTTTACGGCTTCATCTATCTGTATGTCTCTGATGTTTATGTTGCCACAAAAAGTCCTGTAAAAAAGGGATACATGTTCCAGCCGCACTGGTTGGCTTGGGTGTTGTTGATCTTTAGGACTGTCCTGAACAGGAAATTGCAATGCCATTATCTTTATTGTATGCAAATATGTAAAACTGTATGCAATATTGTTTCCTAGTTTGTCCACAGATGAATTAGGTTGCACCATTGTCATTCAAGAAATGCGTCAGTGAAGATTTATTTGATGTTCAATAATTTGCCAATGGGAAACATAAAACATTTACCCTAAAATAGGCATTAGCAAGCTAAATTTATGGGGCTTATGTGGGTAATGAACAGGGTTAAAATGTTAACATGGTTTTGTCTATGGATTCAGTATTGGTCCAGTGTTAATTCTTAATTAATACTTTATTGCACTGGGTCTTAGGTGGGCTCAACATTTTGGTACATGTGGTAGATCCAAGCAGGCCCCAGGTAAGATGTCTATTTGGTACCGTCATGCCCAAGCCACCATCCATCCATCCATTGTCTATACCCGATCGGGTCGAGTCGGTTTGCGGGGGGGCTGGAGCCTATCCCTGCGGTCATCAGGCGAGAGGCGGGGTACACCCTGGACAGGTCGCCGTTCCATCACAGGCCCACACAGAGACAAACAACCACACTCACTCCTAAGGGCAATTTTAAATTCACCAGTTAACCAAACATGCATGTTTTTGAACGGTGGGAGGAAGTCGGAGTACCTGGAGAGAACCCATGCATACACAGGGAGAACATGCAAACTCCACACAGAAAGGCCCCAGGTGGGAGTTGAACCTGGAACCCTCTTGCTGTGAGGCGACGGTGCTAACAGAAAGCATAAACCATTTGGGCAATTAACTTGGGCCAATATGGAATCCATGGACGATTCTACATGAGACTGTTTTTCAGTTTTTACCACCCACATTGACAAACATGTTACCGTCAACTTTTTGAGCTGAGACTTTTACAGCTGGCAAATAAATTAGAAAAAAGTAATAGATTATTTAGTTCTCACTAATATGTTTTTTTATGTTTAATTCAGTACTCTTTCCCTGCAGTAAATACATAGCTATAATTCATCTAAACTGAAACTTTAAATAATTCCCTGCAACAGCTTCGAAAATCTTGAATATCAAAAAGTCAAATTTCTGACTATTCAAATACACATACTTGAAATATAGACCTATTTAGAAAACACATATATATTTCATAGGGTATATGGGTCTTTGTGTCAAGTCTGAAAACTACTACAAGTACAATATTCCCCCAAATAAACTGCACTGTTTGCACACTTTCAGGGTTGAGAGTTTTCCTCTGTGTGCTGCATTGCCTCAATTCTTTAAATCAAGTTGTTAATGTAATATAGATTTTCTGTCTTTGAAGTATGGCTGCTGAAAAATAGGAACGCTTAATTATTTAGTCATTCAAAAAAACTGAATTATTCAAAGCCTTTCTGATTTGCACATTGCTGATTTGATTGGAAATGGATTCACCAGACAAACATCTTCATCAGCACTGCATGGTTTATGATTGACACGCATGCACAATTCTATTTGCTGATTTACATTATCGCAGTTTTTTTATTCTATGCTGCATTTTTTTATTTTTGCAACCTCAAGGCCACCATACATAAGAATAAAATTCTTATACTGGGACATTTTATGCCTCAGGACTAGCTTTATAAGCTATAACTGGCAACTACCAGGAAACAATCATTGGCAAACATCCAGAATCTTCCAAGGAAGCACCTTTGCAAAGTAAAAACCAACTCTTCCGCAGCATAAATGGGGAATAGAGTGCAGATTAGATCAATAAACTGTGTCCTGGCTTTCCTTCTCCTCCAGTTTAATTACACACTCTCTATCTCATCCTGCCTTTGGGGTAACGCTGTCAGCTTATATCAGCTATGTCATACCAGCTCATTCAGCTGACATACTTGGTGTGTTGGCCCAATTGCCCTTCACTTTAAGTGAGGGGAGGGGGGGTGTCAACTTCTGCAACACCAGATGAAAGAGTTTTTAATAATCAGACAAATAGAGTTGTTGGTCAATACTGATGATACCAATGAGACCCCTTCAAAGAACAGTTACTGCCTATCAATAATGGACTGACAGAGGTTAAATGAAAGCTTCTGTAGTCTAGTTAGTCTTTTAGAGGGATTCTTTGACAGTTATCACTCAATTAATAATATAACCTCACCATCTGTTGCCAATTCTCCTTTGGAACAACTGATCACCTCCAACTAAATTGCAAAAACCTACTGGAGGCATATCTTAATGTGAATACTTTCTTGAAATGCTGTAAACTTGTGTGTTGACATTCAGCTGTGAGTCTTAGGACCAAAGTTTTAAGCACGAGACACTTTTTTAGTTGTGCTAAAGTTAATGTTTTTTAATATATAGCATAGAGAACTCTGGGCTTTCAAGAATCCCAAAGGCTGCTTTCTTTTAGCCAGGATTGATCCCCTGCAGGGATAACCTGCTGGGGGTTGAGCTGAGTTCAGAGCGATGCCTACTCACCAAAATGAGGTCAACTTAAATTATTTGTCTAACTAATAAACAACATGCTTCCTCACACTCTTCCTCATTCTTGTTTCCCCTTCATTGTTTTGGCAAACACATGTTATGCCTGTTGTTCAGTTCATTCTCCGCAACAACTCCTCTTTTTGTCACGGTTTTAGGTTTTGATCATTCTTGTTTTCAGATTATGTTTTCAGGTTTCTTGTCATGTTTTTCCCCCTCTCACTTTGTTCACTCAAGTCACCAGTTTTCTGTTGCACAGCTGCACATCAACACCAATCACCTCCCCACAGTATATAATTTCCTGGTTTCCCTCACTCATGGCGAAATCCTCACTACCCTTTCATGTTCGCTCCACGTCTTGTCAAGTAAGGTTTTGCGACCATAGTCATAGTCTCGTTATTCATAGTTTCCTTAGGCTTGCTATTTATAAATCATAGTTTTGTTTTGTTTGCCATAGTATTTTGATATCCGGCTTAGCCGCGTCCTCTGTTTTTGCCTTGTTCCTCTTTTGTTAATAAATCTTGCTATTTTGGAAGTCTGCATCTGGGTCCTCCCTTCCTCGCACCATCGTTCGTGACACTTTTAGCCTTCCCGCAAGACAGCTGATATGCGGTGAAGATTAATATACACCTCCATTGCCACACATTTGCCCACAAAACATAGTGTCCACTAAATTCTAAATGCATTTGGAACTTAAACGGAGTTAATATCCACCAACATAATTAAAATTCAATAATAAGTAAGAGAACAGAAAATGACAAATAATTATTATGTTAAAATACATTTACAATAGACAGGGTTGTCATGCAACAAAGTTGAGGTGGTCTAGTGTTTTGAGTCATTTATCTCATTGTAATCCCAATATGGGACCAATTATTTTTCTACTTTGATGTAAATTATTCCAGACAGGCCAAGCTACTTGCCTATTGGGCTTGACCGAAATACAAGACGGTAGGAGCTAATGATAAACAGAGAACACATATAGGTAGAAAATGAGTAAGAAGATAATTTTATTATGACTCACGCCCTGTGGGACAGAAACTCAACCCATCGTATCCCCATCATTTGCTTTCATAAGAGCAGAAAACATTTTAAAAATGCATTATTGTTGCCTGTTTCCCAGTTTCACACACTCCATTTCTCCAGGGATATCATATAAAAGCGGCATGGGTAATCAGTCTCACAAAGGTGGATTGTTTTTACTTATCTTTTTTATGGCCTGTACTAAACCAAGAGCAGTAGAATGAATACAACATTTTGAAGTCCAATACCTGCCTGGCTGTTGGTGTATTTTTAGACCATGTATGCTCCAAGCAGGTTTGACAGTCATCAGATCAGATCTGCTCCAACAGCCTCTCACAATCTCCCAGGTGTGCTGAATTATTATAGCTAGATTTGGCTCACATGCCTCATGTCAGCTGTGTTGTGGGGACTCTAAAAACAGAGATCAGTAAAGACAAATACAATGTTTAACTGTTATACTGTGATACAACAAAATCATCAGGGAACATGAAACCCATTTCATGACAATCCATCCAGTTTAAATGAGCAATTCATATATTTCATAGCTAGAAGCAGCAGCAACCTTGTTATCTTCAGCCGTCATGTAAACATGACTACGCCGATTAACAGTGTAGCATTCATTCTGATAGAAGCATTAGAGGTTTTATCCCGGGGTCCAGCTTCAATACATGCATGTATTGCCCTAGCACACAACTTCAAACCAGAATTTGGCCTTAAATAAAAAAAGAAATTAGCTTTGTCCATCAAACACTTAGCTACTGATGGGACCACTGAAATATAATGTAGCGCTGAGAAAGTGCCACATGAAGCGTTGTGCTCATATGAAATCTGGAAAATATCATACTGTGAATTATTCTGAATAAATAGCTGTGTGGCCGTGGAGGTGACATCTGATTGCTTTGTTCCAGAGTAGCTGTACCATGAGCTCACTGAAATCTTTTTCCTCCAAACACACTATTTCAATATACAATCCTTACACAAAGAGGATGGCATGTAAAGACCTTGAGATTTACATTTTAAAAGTTATTATTCAAATTCCTACTTTTTCAGCGTATTTCTTTTTTTGTAAATTTGTTTTATGGAGAAGTGTTCTTCCTTTTCCAACCCCAAGATTTGGAAGGGTAAGGATGCTGCAGATGAATATAAAGAACGTCAAACCGAAAGCGATAGATGTAGAGTAGATTTGTGAATATAAATCAACCAGCAAGCTTTTTTGCTCGTCAGTATACAGAATTAGCTTGTGTTTGTGTAAATAGTTCACTTTCCGGCATAAATTCTCACACTGATAGAATACTGGTGACAGATTTTGACTCATGGTGCTTGAGAAATTGGCATCAGAGGGCGTACTGCTATTTTCACTGGCTTGGTTGTAGCATCCACATATTTTGGACATTATCGTGGTGTTTTTCTGGTTTCTAGCTTCATTCCACTGCACACATTGGGAACGGGAGTTTTAATAGGCACACTGTAGGCAGAAATCTTGGCTGATTCGATACAAAAGTGTCCACCTCGTCTGTTTCATAATGAGCATACTTTTCATCTTTATATCTACTTTGTTGTTCTACTTGGCTGTTCTACTTGGCTGTTGTGTTCGTCAGCAAGAATATAGACTTCTTGTCCCTTTGACCTCTTTTCATCAGCTTTCACAGATGAGCTCTGTCTTTGAACATGAAAAACATTTGCATCTAATTAGATGCTTGTGTATTTGTCTCTATTCCAACATCTGTAATAACATTCAGGCAGCTTCAGTGCACACTGAATAAAGGTAGGTGGATGACAATAAAAGGAATATCAAACTTCTTTCGAAAATTAACTTGAAACTATTCATTTGACCTCAACATGCATCTATCTTTCAAACTAATATCAACCTCTCATTCATCTCGAGGTCAGTGATTCCTTTTAAATGACCTCAGCAGACGGAGCTGTTGAGCTCTCACTCACAGCTTAATCACAAGGTTATTTGATTGCATAGAGACTGCCTCCAGAGATTTGAAAAATCATGAACTCTTCCAACGCTATGAGTCAGTTTTCCCACAAACTGATAAAACCAATATCAGGATAGTATCATAAAAAGATACAGTGGAGCACAAAAGTTTTTGAGGGCTGTCAAATTATCACATCCCATGATTACGAGGATTACAAGGAGGACCCAAACGTAAGATCAAACAGGCCTGAATGGGTATCAAAACAAAAACTTTATTTGAAACAAGGAATACAAAAGGGACACTACAAACTAACATGAGATTGAGTACTGACTGGCAAAAATGGAGGTGATGCTGATTATGGTCTCTCCAGCACATAAAACCAAGAAGTATATATACTGGAACGGGTGATTGAGTGAGTGGATGCAGGTGAGTGACAAGGAAAAAGGAAGAGGGGGCAACACAGTGAAAGCAGATAAAAGTAACAGAGGACATCTAGGGACAATGGCAGATAACAGGGAGAATAAAAGTCAAGAACAAAGACAAATAAGGACAATAAACCTTACACAACACAAAAGCTCAAACAACCACAATAGTTTCACAGATTACGTAAAAAAACATGAACCTTGACAACATTGATGTATAAATACTATGCACGCACTAAGACAAAAACATTTATTGGGTTAGATTATATGATATAAGACATCTGTAAGTGGCAAACATTTGTGAGCCTCCAGGTTTGGCAGTTCATTTTATGATGACAATCAGATGTTAAAGGTTAAGAGCAGCTTCATATTTTTTTATCTGAGATCTGTCTAAGACTAATGTCTATAAATGTATCGTGGCACATCCAAACAAAGGACATTTCTGGGGTTCTCAGATGTTTGTGATGCTCATTAGGCTGGAAAAGGATGCAGCACCGTCTTTAAAGCATTCAGACTCCACCGCTTCACAGTCAGACAAATTGTTTACAAATGAAGAAAATTCCGGACTAATGTTATCATCCCCTGGAGTGGTTGATTTAAGAGATTAATCCAAAAATGAAGTGGCTAATAGTCTGCAGGGTCACAAAAGCTCCCATGGTAACTTCTAAGCAACTAATAGCCTCTCTCACGTCAGCTAATGTTAATGTTCAAGAGGCCATTATCAGGAGATCACTGAACAGCAACAGCCTGAACGACAGGGCTGCAAGGAGAAAGATGGGGATTTAAAAAATAAACATGGCTGCCTCTCTGCACTTTTCTAAAGATCATGTAGACCAAAAAGCTGTTGGGAAAAAATGTTTCAGTCCAGGTTGAGACAAAAACAAAGTTAAATTCAATTCAGTTTAGTTTGACTTATATAACATCAGAACAAATGTCATCTCAAGGCACTTCAAAGATACAGTCAATCATAATCCAATTAATTGTAATCAAATCTAATTCATTAAAATCAAATCAGAAAAATGTCAAATCAATTTCAAAATGACTTAAATTCATGCAGTGCCATTTTTAAAAAGTCACCTGGCTAATTAAACCAACAGAATGCATTGAAACTTCTCTTCGATTTAATCCCTCATCCTCAGTATGCACAAAGTGACAGTAGAAAGGAAAACTTCCTTTTGACATTGAGTAACCCCCAGCAGAACCAGACTCATTAAGGGCCGCCATCTGCCGTGACCAGCTGGTTTCAATTTAACATTTTGGTTTCACGTAGAAGAGTTATGCTCAAGGAAATGAAAACCCTCTGTTAAAGCCAGAACTTGATTCCATCTGTAAAACATGGTGGTGCTAGTATCATGATTTTGGGCCTTTTTGCTGGTTTTCTGTTATTGTTGGAACCATGAACTCAGAATCATACCAGTGCATTTAATGTCAGGAGATCTGTCCACAAATTGAATCACAGGAGAAAGTCATGTGGCAAGACTTAAAACATCAGCATGTATGAAAGCAAAAAAGAGGTATACTACCAAGCTTACAGCACTGTCAAAGCTAGATTGTTGTCACAAAAAAACATGTCAAAGAAAAGAATCAGTTGGTAACAACCATGACACCAAATCACAGAATACATAACCAAAGCATTCCTTTATGTCTTACCTTTTGATGTTTTCAACAAAACATATTTCATATTTTAGCGTCTCTTAGTATGATGACATCTTTTCGTGCCTTGTTTGTCTTGCTTTTGATCTCTGAGATGTCCTGAATAAATCAAAGCTTAACTGAATCACCTTCATCTACTAATAACATCTGTATTAAGAGTTTTATTTTCATCATTACAAAAGACATGTCTCAGCTTACACACAAAAACAAATTGGCAGGTTTCTACATAGTGAACTCTGATGATTTTTTTTTTGTCTTGAAGGTTCTGCATCCAAATGAGCAGAGTTCTGCTGCAATAAATGCAGCCAGTTGTTACAACGAGGGTCAACAAAAAAACAGTACAGAAGAACTCCTTTTTCACAATTTGATTTTGAATCCATAAACAGTTCTGAAGTTATCCAGAAAAATAAATGAGTGTTTGTCACAAATACAAGAGCACCACCTTTTCCACTCCACCACCAGCTTCTCGGCCTGCACTCCACCTAAAAGTGTACCTCTTCAGCCTCTTAAGTTAAAAAGTTGATTCGAACCACAGTAATAAGAGTTCTCCACTCTGGTAATCTCTAAACCTGACAAATATTTTGTCTGATTTTGTTACAAGCTGTAGACTGCCATTCAAAGGGGCTTATAGCTTCAGCAAATGCTTTTAAAAGTGACATGTAAGCTCTATTTGAAGCAGTTTGTACTGTTTTGATGATGAGGTTACAAGCCACCAAGGAGTAAACGACCTATTGCAACTGTGTGGGCTTGTATCTACCACCCAGTGTCCTTCTGCTCCCTTTGTTAAAAACAAACTACAGAAAATAAGACAAAAATGCCAATGCTGGTAGCTGTGAATTACCTACTGTGATGTGGGCGCTCTTGATGATGCAACAAGGCAGTTTTCCTGGCTGCAGAATGAAGTATCACAGAGGGATCAACCGCAGGAGGGACTGTCTTCACTTCCAGCATCATAAAAGGCTTAAAGGAAAGGTTCACAGTAAAGTGCCCTATTATCTACGTAGGTTAAGCCATCTTAAATTGTTTTACATGATTTCTGCCAAGATTATAAAGGTATTCTGTCCTATTAATGCCCTACTTATATAAAAAAGTGGAAGGGAACTCAGAGACTGTATTCTTCACCAAGGCCAGTGCCGTTTGGCATAAAATGTTGTTTTTTGGATTGGAAGCCAAGTCCTTCTTGTTTGCAATAGAAGGGTGTGCCCAAATGTGTTTTGTGATATAAATGTGTTAATGTTTCAGCTTAGAAAGGCTCCACTCTACATGGCACAGTTGCAGATATTGAGTGAATGCACACAGTCGGGAAGGAGTTCTTCTGCTTTTTTGCATAAACAACATCTAAAAAACTGTAGTTTCTCCCTTTGGAATAAACTTCTTAAGCATTCTGGACTTGTGAATTATGTGTGTTGATGTGGTAATGGCCACAGCAAGCCCTGCAGCAGAATTTAAATTAACTTTCTTGGGTTGTTTATATATGTATTAATATGTTAACCAAGTATCTTTCTTACTCCTTTTGCAAAGAAATCTCAGACTGCAAATAAGACTAATAAATACCGTAGGAAAACACCAAAAAAAGGTAATCATACGACCAAGTGAACCGATTATTGATAGGCAAAAACAGCAGTATAGGATAACATATCCTGCCAGGCAGGAGCATTTACACGAGAAAAAAAAACATGGATCAGTGAAATCAGACATACTGAACCTGATTTTCTGAGGTAACTATAGGGGATGCACCATGGCTTTTTATTGGGCTCATATGATAATTCCATTATGAAATATGCACTGCAGAATTTTAAAAAAAGAGCAGTGACTCATTAGTGTTGAATCACATGAAAACAAGAAATGCTCTATTTACACTAACTTAGAATGAGTGATTTATTTCCAAAGCCCATTCACTTCCTCCTTTATTTCCTACATGTCACAAAATCCACATACATTTAGAACAATTTGTTATTTCACTTGAAAAATAAGACACTAGTTAAATGCAGTATCAGACTGATAGGAGGACAAAGCAGACTGAGCCTTCCAGAGTTGAAGCAAAAAAAAGGACATTTTTTATATTTAATTTCTTTGTCATGCATGTGTGTATGAAGGCTTCAAATCCAGGCAGGAAGCAGGCAGATTAGAAAAAGTAATAGAATTAATTACAGCAAACTAAAGCTGCAGCTCTGGCAATAAAACCCATGAAAAATGAAAACATTAAACGTGATTGGACCAGAGCCTGGAACTAGATATTCAGCCTGACAAAAACAAGGTTCTGGCTCTGAACAAAGGAAAGCAGGGAGTATTTACACAGAGGGAGCTAAACACTAACAGGGCAGATGGTGGTGATTGGCTAATTGAATTCAGGTGTGTGTGGGGGGGCAGAAAACAAGCCTGACTGAGGCAACCCCAGTTACAGACTGAAGGAACAAAACAAGAATACAGGCCATGAAACAAAACATAAAATCCAACATGAACTTTCAGTGCCCTCCATAATGTTTGGGACAAAGTTACATTTTACTTCCCCTATGCTCCTTGATCCTATATGAAATTCGAGATGTGATTAAAGTGCACAGCCCAGACTTTAATTCCAAGTCATGTTCATATTATTCAGTTCCACCATGTAGAAAATACAACACTTTTCATTCATAGTCCCCCTTGTTTCAGGGCACCATAATATTTCGGACAAAGTCATGGTAGGTACATTAAAGCAGTCATGTTGAGTACTCGTTGCAAATCTCTTAGACAGGATGGCAGCTTGAAGTCAGTGAGTGCTAGACATCCTCAGGTGCTGAGTATCTTCTCCGGAGATGCTCTACCAGCCTCCACTACAGTTTGTGCCTTTAAGTTTCTTTCTCAGCATATAAAAAGGCAAACTCAATTGGATTTATTTCACGTAACTTGCTCTGCCTTTCAAGAATGATCTATTTTTTAGCTCTGAGACCCATGTTGCCTGAGCAGAATGTTTGGGATCAATATCTTGTTGCAGCATGAAGCACTGTTGAATAAGTCTGGAGACTTTTACTGGAACTTGAACGGATAAGATGTCTCTATGCACCTCAGAATTCATTGTGCACGTGCCATCAATAGTTCAAGGAAGATAAGTGTGCCAGTACCTGTGGCAGCCATAACACCCCATCACCATGTTAAACTGATGAGCTGGTGTGCTTTGGATCTTGGGCAGTTCCTTTTTGTCTCCACACTTTGTTCTTGCCATCTCTCCGATACAGGTTCATCTTGATCTTGTCTGTCCACAACACCTTTTTCCAGAATTCTGCAGGCTCCCTTAAGTACTTTTTGGCAAACCGTAAGCTGGGGATTCTGTTTTTGAGGTTTGCATTTTGCAGTGTAGTCTCTGTATTTCTATTCATGAAGTCTTCTGTGGATAATAGTCTTTGACAAAGACACACCTGCCTGAACAGGCATTTGAGGATATTTCTTTAGGTCCCCTGTCCTACCAGTCCATTTGCGATTACAGAGCTCACAAGTGCCTTCTTTTTTCTTAGTGATATTCCAGATAGTTGATTTTGCTTATCCTAAGGTTTGACCAATGTCTCTAATGGTTTTATTCTTGGTTTTCACCTTCATAACAGCTTCCTTGACTTTCATTGGCACAGCTTATCTCCTCGTGTTGAGCAATGGCAAATAGAGACTGCAAATTGTAGAAGCAAGCGAGGTATCTTATCCCTGCACTAATGAAGCAATGAAACACACTTGAGTAATCACAAACACCTGGGAAGCAAATTGTCCCAAACCTAATGGTGCCCAGAAATGATGGGGACTATGTATAACGACTGTTGTAATTCTTCCATGGTAGAACTGAAATGTGAACATTACTTTATATCAAAATATGGAATGTGCACTTTAATCACCTCTGAATTGTTTAATGTAGAATAATGTAGAGCAGAGGGGTTACTCAAAGAAAAATGGGACTTTGTCTCAAACATTACGGAGGGCACTGAAGCTAAAACTAACACAAAAAAAAAATCAGAATGGCTAACACAACAGGAACTGGATGTGTCAGCATCATGTTTGAATTACCTCCTCGTGTGTATCCTTAACATTTTTGACTGGGTTGCACCTTGTGGAAAACAACTACACTGTAGCAGAAGTGCAGTCAAATCCTAGCCAGTATAACACAGACCGTTCATAAAGCTTGAAAATGTAGAGATCCGCCACTGCTATGCTTTACATAACCACTGCCTTTTGGCACTTTATGTTTTGCAGTGATGATGAAAAAAAAAAGTTTGAGCTGAAAATATTTATTTATTTCCAAAGAATTTGCAAAGATTAACCTTCATATTTTGCATTGCCATTGATTTTTGGGGCCGGTTACACAATTTGCTTAGTCTGATTTTTCACTGCTTGTGTTTTCATTGCATTTTCATTTTGTTGGAAAGTTTAATAAATAGTTTTGCTGCAGAGTGAAAAAGGACAAATCCCTAGTATGTGTGGTTGCTTGTAATTAAGGAGGCTGCTGTTAATTTACAATCTGCATTCATAAATTAGTAAAATGAATCCTTCACTAATCCTAAAATAGGAGACCAGCTAGCATGGCGGAGGTGAAAGGGGAGCTGTTTTTTTCCCTTTTCCTTCTGCTGCCTCAGTGCAGCTGTCTGTGACAGCAAGCCAGCAGTCAGTCCAATTATTTTGGTGGAACATATACCATTTCTCCCAGCCTTCATTTCATTCCTGAGAGCTCACTAATTAGTTGCCACTTTTTTCAAATCACAGTCCAGAGCAGACGAGGTGAGCCTTGAAACAGAGTAATAGAGGTGACAGAACATTAAACCTTAACAGGTTTCTGTTCTGACAGGTTTTAAAAGTCACCCTGCGACTGCCTGTGTTGAATACACTAAAATGTCTACAGACCTCTGCACCGAATGTATGAGTTCTCAGAGACAGAGGGAAAGAGTGCACCTAATATACGATCAGTTCATCATGACAGCGAGAAAACACATCAGTTTTTGACGGAACAAACCAGATCATGATCCAACAAATCAGTCAGTTTCTCAGGTGGAGAAGTAATCGTAGAGTTGGTGCTGAGCGGTAAATAAACGTTGCTTTGTTTTTTTTTCATTTAGTAATGAAGTTTTTGTGACATTATTGTTCAGCGTGTTAACCTTTACACTTTCAGTGGACGCTATTGCTCAATAGCAGTGAATGAGGCGTATTTCGCTCCTCATCACTCCATTACCTGCTCTCTGTGCCTCTCATTACAGCGTCTTTCCCTGGAAACGCACTCTGACTGCAGGGCTATTGTCCTTGATATGCTACATCAGGGGTTTCTATCATTCTTTCTCTCCAAGTCTATTTATAATACCCGAGTAAGAACTAAGGCAATGAGAGTAAGTAGTAAGATAACATATAAGTATAAGTACTGTATTCATTTCAATAATATCATGTGAATAAAACTGTTGAGATAATGTCTTGGTTGATCACTAGGATTAATTAAATATGCATTAATTGCTGATTGAACTGGAGGATGTGCAGTTTATGTTCATTCTATTGTTTTATTTTGTGAGATAAATAAACCAATGCCAAATATGACTAAAACCACTTAATTTTACAGATGAGGCTAATGGTTTTCTAAAGCATACCTTAAAAACTTTAATAAAAGCGCTGTAATATTTGGCTTATTTTTTTCAGATAAAGTTGAGGGAAAAAAATATGGAATCATGAACAAAAAAAAACCCCTCACAGTTAGCACTTTAATCCACCTGCCACGGTTTTTGTGGCAGATTAAATTCTTTGAGGCATGAACCTCACTAATGACAAAAAAATATTCTTCATCATTCAGCTTCCAGCTTTCTTTTATACCAGTTGACAGAACAGCTGCTGGACATCTTTTTTTCAGTTTATATCATTTTCATCAATTTTTAAATTGGATTGAGATTGGAACTGCTGTCCATGTCACTGAGTTGATATGTCATTTGTGAAGAAAAGTTTGCCCACTCCTTGTTCTGTCAAAATGACTTCAGCATCATAAAACCGTCACTATTGATGCAGTGAGAAAAGTGTCCAAAATTTCTATGTCCCCCTGTGCATTAACAGTAGAGGTAATGAGCGCCATCTCACATGGTCCTCCACCGGATATCAACCCCATATCATCAATGAATGTAGAAATGTGTTTGGTGTCCTCAGACATCTTTATGTTTAATTGGATCACAGTCCATGACTGCTTCTCTTTAGCCCTCTGTAACCTTGTTTCTTTCTGTTTAGGTGTTGGTGATGGTTTACATTTGACTTGTCTATATGTAAATCCCATTTCCTTTAACCAGATCCACACAGACACCAACTCCTGTTTCTGCCTAGTTGTTTTTCATTTTGTTTGTTGTGCATTTTCTGTTTCCCTTTTACAACCGCCCCTTTGTGTTTGTTCTTGCTCCAAATTTTAGACACATCTGACAGGAAACAACTATCTTTTGCCACACTCTGAATTGAATTATCTTCTTCTTTCTAATGACAGCTCTTTTGTTTGGGTCATGGCAATCTGTCAGGTGAAACAGTTAACAAGAGAACATGATTTATTTTTTCCTTTTGTTTAAGCAATTTATATGAATTTCCCTCTATTTGATCTTTTAAAAAAGCCAGAAATTACCTCAGTTTTTGACGTATGTTATTATTATTGTTGTCTTGTCTCATTTGAGTGTAACAGTTGGGCATTCATTCATTCATACTATAAAATCACTGTTTCTACAATGTAAGTACAAAACAAAGGAAGTCAACTCTGAGAGATCTGGCAGCTCTTGGAAGCATTATTCAACATGGAGGCACATTGTACAGAGTGAAGTCAGGCAACATGTATTTTTAACTCCAGCCCTGACAAGAAATGAAAGTATGATGCTCTACTGCAAGGTAACATTCACCATTATGATTCCACTTCCCTGATGCACAGAATCAATTTTAACCAGTAGTCACAAAGGATCATGTTCCACAAATAACCTAAATGACAGCTGCATCTAAAACTGTGAACATCTATGACGGGAGCAGAGGAAAACAAATTAAGGCAGCTCCTAAGTGCTCATTTCATCTAAATGAAACTGCTTAATAATCACACCCCATTGTTGAGCTTTATGACATATTTTCTGCTCCTTCAGTTCTTCTGATCTCTTATTGGCTACAGCCAGTTGAAAACATGGCAAACCAATTTCCTGCAGTATGAAACTTTTCTGAGATAAATTGGAAATTAGCTGCAAGTCACTGATAGTGTCCTTCTGAGCGTGCAATGAAGTTTAATATGGAAAATTTACTGCCACTGATCAGCAACTGATTTATTTCATTAGGTTAATTTTAAATCATTCTGTGGAAGGAAAATCCTGAAAGCATTATCTATCTGATGTTAATCTGATTTATCTGTTTTACATGAAGAGACGTGATCGATCCTGAGACCGGAGTTTAAATACGTAGGCTCTTATAATGACATCAACAACTTTGTGTCCACTTTCAGTAACACTTACTCATTTTAGCATTGATAGCCAGCATTGGGTGTTTCTCAGTTGTAAAAGGTGCAAAAGTCGGTGGAGTGATGCACAACTGCCTGGTATGTCCCCCATCCAGCCAATTATTTGATCAGGTCACACACCTTAGGCTCAAATGCAAATGACACAAACATGGTGCAGGCACAAAAGATTCATCCAACTGAAATACGGAGACATTTAAAAAATAACAATTTTGAAAGGTGAAAATATATTGAAATTCCAAATAGTGTTGCCATGAGGGAATTATTCATCAGGGTAGAGCCATGTTTACAGAGGATGGTTCGGATGTATAATTCATGTTTATATGCAACTTCTTACACAGGATTAGGGCCTCAACAACACTACTTAAAAATGCTGTTAGTAAAACCTCACCACCAGGGTTCATGTAAGTTAAATCCATCTTTTGATAAACATTTTTTATGTTCATGAATTTGTCGAGTTTTTCCTCAAAGGCTGACATCTTTAGTTACTTCAACTGCTTTAGATACCAGGCCTTTATTTCTGATCACTGTTGTTGATATTAGTCAGCATTTTTCTATCATGCCTAAAATGTAAACAATGATGAGCATGATGCACCACAAGATGACCCAATTCAACATACCTCTGTGTTTGTTTGAAAAGCTTAACATTATCTGTCGCTTGCGTCGAGGCTTAATTCAATAAAAGGGGTACAAACTGAAATCTGTTGCCTTGATGCACTTTGTAATGACACAGATGCATTTTTTTTCCTTTTCCTCAATAAGAAGCCCTGTTTTTAATTGAACCCAGTTCAACACTCTGGTGATATACAGGTAAACCATAGAGTTGGAACAAACTGTTAAGAGTCATGAGAATTAATTAGCTAAATATCTCTGCTGAAAAAGGAATGGAAGATGCTGCTCCTCTCAGTAACACACTTTTGCAGTTATCTGTGCACATTATAGCCCGTTTGTGGCAGAAACTGACTCCAGAATGAGAATATTTTTAAAAAATATAAGAAAAAAAGTCGCAAGAGGAAAATACAAAAATGTCATGAATATTTATCTTTTACCAGAAAGCATTTACCAAAATTACAAATGTGCAACGGAAGCCCCTGGTTGAGTTGACCATAAATATTCTTCGTACAAAAAGCTGATTTCCATCCGTAGCTGGTGGAGACCAAACCAGAGGTAATCGAGAAAGTTTACATCTTGATCTGCTGCCCTCAAGTGGACAAAGCACTATGGTGTTTTTATACAGATATATGGATGTTTTAAAGTGTTTATTAATGTCTTACATAAAAAAAATAAAATAAAAAAAAGGTGTACAGGAGCTGGGAGCAGTAACTTCATACAGTTTCCACTGGTTGCCTGGCAACTGGTCAGAATCAAAAATTGCTCATCTGCCCCTGCATAAGACAAAATTGCTGTCTGTTTTTCCTCTTGAACAAATGAGAAGTGTTAACCAGTGAGTTTTAGAGCTACTGAAGAAAGCAGACTGTTTCCAGTCCAGCTAACCAGCTGCTGCATACTGCGTTATCTAACTACCCTCCCATAAAAAAAAATGGCTGACTATTTCAGTGAATATTCGGATGAGTTAGAAATTGTTCATAAATTAGTTCTGCGCTTGTGAAGACGTGTTGAGCTTGTAGATTCAAAAGCAGACTCCGTTCTGGTGGCAGACAGTTGGAAAAAGTAATTTACTTCATTTTTAAACTAAATTAAAAGGTACTGTTGAAGCAAGTATCCAAAAAAAATCAAGAAATCGAAACAATACTAATAGCAGAATCTGATGGGAGCAAACTAAACTTAGGAGTTTATGCACAACATTACAACAATGAAAATCTGGCACTGATCAAAGGAAACCAGGAAGAATTTATTGAGAGGAAGTTAACTGTAAGGAAGTGGCTGCTGGTGGTAATTGGCTAGTTGAATCCAGAAACCAAGACTAACTGGGACAGCCCGAGGAACAGAGGTAATCAAATAAGAATACATGTCATTGAACTAAATATAAAATCCAACATAAACTCGTGAAATTAACCAAGCTTAACACACACACGAAAAAAACAAACAAACATGGAAATTATAACAATATACCACTAAAACAGACCAACATTACATACATATTAATGCATCAATGATACATACTCATATGTTGAATCTCACATTCAAATATTTTCATTCACATCTTTTATTTGTCTTTGCTGTATTTCTATTTGACTTACGCTACTGAAATAAAGTCAAGCCTGTGAGCAGTGGATGGGATTTAGCCCAGGACATATCTAGGTGGCCTCATCCTTCAAATTCACGCTGTGCACCCTGCAGGGCCGCGGGCCATTTCTGCCTCCTTCTCACTCAGCAACAGCCCAGCATGGCCAACCAGGCTATAAACTAGACAGATAAAAGAAAGAAGTGAATTCATTACAGTGGAAACCTCTGTAGCACCGAGATAAACTCTGCAGTGGAGCTCACTGAGTTTTACTCTATTTCAAGTCACAGAGCAAAAAAATGAGTGAAAAACAATTACTTCTGAGCCTCAACTCATTTAAAGATTTTTTTTCCCCTTGCTGCCAAAGTTAAAATAATTACTTCTAATGAATCAAGCTGCAGACTGGAAAAATGGGAAACATAATATTCCGAGTGAATATAGCTGCACATTTTGTAGGTTCACTCAGTGGGGAACTGCCTTGGCAGACAGCTGGGTGGGTGATTTACTGAATGTGTTTTGGAAGTCTGCAGGCTCTGAAACTGGCACCATATTGAATTTAAAAATGATACTCCTACAGTAGAGCTTGATTTGCTTGCAGTTTATAGGTGCTTACATCCATGTGAAAAGATGAACGGATTCACACGTGTGCTTATATGTTCCAGCTGTAAATCACAGTAATAGTTATCTCACCAGAGAGCAGGGTCTATTAAAGAGGCAATTCTTCTCAAAGATTACTACAGCTACAACATGCATGATTTACTACAAGGTTTAGAGGGAGAGACTTCTCTATATTGAATTTGTATTACAGCTGAGTCACAAAGTGGAAAAGGATGGACATACCTCCTCTTCTGCAATCTCCATTTGGCATATTCCTCTTGCTGTATTTGCAGTTTCAGCTGAAGTGGATAATCACATTCCACAAGATGTGCTGCACAAAGAAAGAATCAGAAAGGCTATTCAAATTGATTAGCTTTGCTCCTCTGTGTGTCTTTAGAAAAAGCATGTGCGACGGTGCTGCAGTGAAACGTATAGATTCTGAGATTATACAGTGCTGTAATACTGAAGGACACACTCTGCATGACCAGCTTCTGCCTAAGAACAGCCCCAAAAACTAATTCAGTTCCTTTATGTGGTTTCCACAGGTTCAGACACTGATTCTGTTGAAACACGGAGACACCCTTTTGGTCCTCTGGGAGTTTGTGCCATGTGTGACCCAGGGGTTTTACATGCTGGAAATGGTTATTTAAAAAAACCCAAAACTGTTATTTAAGGATGTTTGATTTTATTTTATGATGGAGCATTTCAAACTTAGCAGTGGTACAGAACAAATAAATGAAACCATAGATCATCACAATAGAGAGTAAAGCACTTTTTTTCTTAAACCTTTCCATGCTGGTTTGGATGCTGTGCTACTGGAATGATTATGATACAGAACTACATTCCAAAATCCAAATAAATGGTATGGCAATGGAACTCATCTCCCTCTCCTCCCAACCAGCCATACCGTTGCCACAAGTCTTTTCATATGTGAACCAACTTGTATCTTGGAGTTTGTAGGGTTGGGCTGCCATATTCTTTTCTTGAGTTTTCTCCTGTTTCATCAGTCTAGGGAGGTAAGTGGTTGTCTTTTGTTTTGAAGTTACTTTGTTTAGGTCAGTTTCCCTTGTGAAGATAGTCTTGTTTGTTTGCTGTTTTGGCTTTGGCCCATCCTGAGGTCTATTAGTCTTATCTCCAAGTTCACATTGTATTTCTTATATATATTATAAATAAACTGCTAAATTCTAAATAAAGTCTCCGTGGCTGCTTGAGGGTTGAGGAAAATGGGTCACCTTTATGTTGTGCCGTGGTTACCCCTAGACTGGGCATAAAATAAATGCATATTTTGACATATCATGGAAACTTTCAGAAGTTCACCTGACCCTTAAGAAGGACTCCTGATGAGGCTAGATGGAACACAGGTGTGGTAGCAGGAGCTGGCTAGACTCCGCCCAGGAGGAAGCCCTGCAGCCTGCTCAGCCCAACCTATTACTCAGAAACCACCGGAAAACCAGTCATTAATGCTGTTTAAAAAATAAAAATAAAATAGTCTGTGTGTGGGCGTGTTCTTTACAAAGCTGACCAGCATTTTAAAATGCTGAACTGTATTCATGAACCATGCTTCAAATTTGTTTTGAGCAGGATCTATAAACACCAGCCTGCAAAATTAAAATACCCGAAAAGGCTTATAAATCAAGTTACAAATGATGTCTATAAATTCAGCTTAAAAGCACAATTATGAATGCCGCTCGATGCAATGCGTTTGGCAGCATTCATAACACAACTGAAGATATTAAAACATGAAGCAGCAGGAAAATCATAGCCAAGCTGAGCTTGTCCTCACACCATTTCAACTTCACATCTGTTAAGCTGAATTTCTTTTTTCCTTTGAGAAAGCAGGCTAAACATTAGCTCATGGCATTTTAAACACGGCTGTCACAACATTTCAAATGGTCTGGTTGTCCCCAGCCACTGACGTAAGCTGTGGACATCAAAGAGTTGGTGTTTCTGAAGCACCAGGTTTTCAGACCTCTTCCAGAACTTTGATAGATGAAACAGAGAGAATAGGTTCCAAGTTAGTCTCTGGCTTTGAACCAGTACTGGAGTTACTTTGTGACGTTTGAATGTCAGGTGTGTTACCCTAAATATCTAATAAATACCTCAAACAATTGGAAACCACGGAAACTTTAATGATGCCTTTAATTTATCTGGACGAAACCCTTGCTAGCTATTTGTTTTAGTACAGAGTACGGGGGACTACTAAAAATGGTTGTAAGATTAATGCAGTGAAGTCATTTTTGGCATTTCAAGTAGCATAAAATGAAACATTAAGGTACAGTTATTAAACTTTATTGCAGTTCTCAAGTGTATGTTCATTCCATGGACTGAAGCAGTAAGAATATCACACATACTGACTAAAAGCTTGCACTAAAACTAGTGATGGTAGTACTTCTATAATCTTGGCTGGGTTTTTTCAACTTGCCTCCACTTTAAAAGGAGCACGAGAGCCTTGAAAGTTTTAAGAGGCCACAAAGGGTTTGGTTTTATAATTACGTTTCTCTTTGCTTAATAGTCGTTAAATAAAGTTTTAGTCCTCCTCATGTGTTCATTGATTTCTGCTTCCCCAGTAGATTTAGGCCTGTTTAAATGGACCACTACTGCCCTCTCGTGGTCACGTGCCATACTGGGCCTCTCCAGGGCGTATGATGATGCAGATGTTAGAATTGGGGTTTCTAGATGTTTGATTGAATTATTCAGCTCGTGCAGAATTTATGAGTGTTTGGAGGGAATGCGTCATTTCCAGATGCTGATAGATGGACGGTTACAGAAATTAACCTTGTGCAAGTAATAAAAAGTATAAAAATAGGAAATATTTATGGGTGACAACAGATTGAGTTTAATTGAAACCGCAGCTGTTTGAGCTTTAAAACATTTCTGCATTATTTACGGAATAATGCAGAAATGCAGACGTGTTCATTTTGCAGAAAAGTTGGTGATACTAAGGTGACATCTGTCTCTTATCTTATAAAACTATTGGTCAGTTACAGAAATCTCATGTATCATCTGTCATGCAATAGCCCGCCAGCTCCAGTCTGTCCTGCAGAAGCCATGTCTGTAACAGACAGCGCACATTGTGTTCTGGCCGTCAATTCATGGGCGCAGAAAAATCTTTTCACACTTGCAGGAAACGCATGCGCGTAGAGGAAACCAACTGGTTTGTGTCAAGTCGAGGCAGACGGATGTGATCGGGCTGAAAATCACCTGTATTCTGGCATTCATGGTGACACAGTGAGTACACGTTTATATTAGATGTTTTACCACTTACAACGAAGTCCTCTTAAAACCACGAGAATAAGGTCGTGTTTAGCTATCTTTGCGATAAATACTGCGGCTAATTCAGGATCCAGTGAGGCTAGATCATCTTTATCTGGGTATTCCAACATCCAGTAATATTAGAATTAATTTAAGATCATTCTTCTGGATTGTGATATGCAATAAACCACAATGTGACTCATGAAAGTGTCGCTAATTAAAGATGGTATTTGCACGTTTGCTTTTGTTTGCCTTGAAAGAAAAAAAAAATATTGACGGAACATAAATTTATCAGCTTCTCTGATCAAATAATTTCATTGTGTTCTATAAATGGCTGCTTGCTTTGGGGTGAGTGCTTTTCTTCCATCAACCATCAGGCGTGCGTATCCTCCCGAGGACGCAACTGATGGATGAGATCGCTGCGGACACAGAGTGACGCCTTGTCGCTGTCATTACTGCTCATCCCTCACAGGCACGGAGAGGGGAGAGGTGGGGGTTTGTTGCTCGTCACATTCAGGTTTTGTTCCATCCAGTAAACCCGGTGGGACATCTGCCATTGGCTTCGTCAGCGTTAAAATATGTTAAGCTATAACGCACGACGCTCCTCTGATGGACAAAAATCGATCGATTTGTGAGGTTGCGCTGCACAGAAGTTGACCTCTCACGTCAAGATCGCGAAATAGTCATGCATTCCGCAAGATGACTCTTTTCCCTCTCTGATACAGTAGTTATAACGTGGTGCAATTGATCCTATTTTAGGATAAATCTGAGCAAGCTTTCATTGCTTTATCAAACAGATAATCGTTATTTTGTCAGGCCCTCATCCTGCAGTCAGATCTTTAATCCTATGTGATGTCTTCAGCCGTGGTGTTTGAGTGTGGTGCAGCCTCTTAATGCGGTAATCATCTTCCAGTAAAAGCTCCCCTCCTTCAGTGCAGCTCTCACTTTGTGGCCCTCTCCTTGCAGTCCATGGGCTCAGAACGGGTGGAGATGCGCAAGAGACAGATGCAGGTTCATCAGGAAGCAGCTGCCAGTGTCCTCCAAGCGCGCCACAGAATGGGAAACACCCCCACCAACGCCTCAAACGCCTGCTGCTTCTGCTGGTGCTGCTGCTGTAGCTGCTCCTGGTAATAACACATCTCTGTTTGCTTCCCACACAGCAAGAATGGAGATAAGAAAGCACAAAAGGGAGGATAAGAGACCATTAATTTTATCAATCTCAGTAACATTTTTGGAAAGTAGCTACAAATGAAATACAGCTTCATTCTCAGATTGCAGTTTGTGATTATTTCCCAAGCTGTGTTAAAAGAAGAGCAGTACAGACAACTCACTGCTTTAACATTTCCCCAACTACTTTTCTTTCATTTTCATTGGCTATATTACATGTCCATTGTTACCTGCAGTGGATTTATTTTCCACCTGCCAGACTTTCCTCTGCATTCACACAAAAGACTCCAAAGGCAGCTACCATTTATTCAAAACAAATTACCAGAATTAGGAATAACACAAAAAAAAATTCAGCAGCACTTTTCATCAAAAACAAGACACATCAAACTCAACTCAACTCAACTCAACCGTACGCTTGTTGAACACCAAACTGTATGTAAAAGATTAATGTAACCGCTTTTACATCATCTGTGCATTGGTGAGCAGCTGTTTACACAATCTGTTCCAAAAGAGAAGTAGAAAGCATCGAACAGCACTCACATTGTTGGACTCCAACACTAGTCCTTAGATATGGAGTTGAGTTGGGCTATCCCTCTTCGACGTCCTTTTGTGGCCTGTTACCTGTTCATAATCCGGCACTATAGAATGATGTCTTCTGGTCGCTGTTTGCTATTGGTGCATCAGTAAACTGCTGCAGAGGGATAACTGGCCAAATGCAACTGTTAACTGTATGTTGGAAAGCGATGGCAAAGAAATACTCTGCTAAAAACTGATGCAAAGGGCTCTGGGCCAAGTGTCTGTATGTAAAAATATGGGAAGGCCACTGTGTTGTGCTTGAGAACGGCCTCTGTTTGCCTATATCCTGAGTTTTATTAGAGCTAGAGGTGGCCATATTTAGACGTCCCACTGTGAGGAGCTGGAGAGAGCTGATGATTAGCTGGAGAGATACTGTGGAGTCAAGCCCCAGTGGGCAACAGTAGCATTGCAGTTTAGAGCATTTTCTCACTGGCTTCACATTTCAGGTCCAGTGACAAAGTTTTTTTTTAATTTAGTCTTCAGTTCAGTTACACAAAAACACAGCAACATATACAGCACTATACACTGTGACAAAATAACACATCTTACTAGTAACCAATTAAGGCTTGGAAGCAAGAGATGCCCAAAAGGAGCAATTAGTTATCCAAAACACATGGGAACTCAAAATAAACATGATGCACAATCTATGAATACTGCACATGTATCGAAATTATATAACTACTCGCAAGAACAATGGAATGGTGGAAAAGATGGAAAGATGGAAAACGCTACAAGCTCTAGTGTGACACTCAGTGGTTTTATATAGTCTTATATTGGAACTATATAGAATTTAGACACACATTCATTTGAACTATGTATTTTTTTAATTCTAAAATTCAATAATTGATGGGATAAAATGGTTACACTATATCCATCATGAACCACGAGGAAAAAAGAAGTGATATAGAGCTACGTGTATAAGTGATAGAAATATCAGATATGTTTGCTATGTTATCAGCATGTCATTATTCATTGATCAGTGATTGCAGTGCAACAGCAGATGCACCCACGTTTTGGCTCCACCTTCCCACTCATTCATCAACACCACAGCCCACGCCCTCACTCCAGAACAACAGGACCTCAGTGGAGAACTTAGCCCTCACTGGACTCAGACCTCAGGGTATTTTAATATGTTTTGGAATTATCAACGGCTGTCTTGTTCAGCTCTGATGACATCAGACCTGTAGAGTTGCAAAACGCGGCCACGTTAATTCGCTCCTCTGGGCATGAGTAATTCATTTAGTCTCTACATGTGTATGAATTCCCTGTAACCATTGCACTGCTTTGGCGGCCACATTCCCAAGTGGGGTGGCTCACGGCAGACTCTCACCTGAACCAATTAACTTCAGCCAGCTGCTCCTTCAGGTACTGGGAACATTTTAATTACACACAAGGAGATCCACAGGATGAGGAAGGCAGTTGACACACTTTACTACTTACGCAGGCGTTCCCAGTGGATCTACCTGAATCCGTTGTAGGTGCCTGTCATTTCAAGGAGGAAAAAACATTTATGATATGCTGTGATGCAGGAAATCAGTGGGGTTGTTTGACTGAAGTTCACATGATATAATTTACATATGTACATATATATTGCTGATCAATTTAGAAAAAGCTGGTGATCAAGGCGAAACATTGTTTTTTTCCTGCAGTTTGACTGTTAGAGGTGAAGACGAAACCATACAGAAATCTACATTTGAGCACAGATCAGAGGGAACCACTAACTGTGAAGAAAGGTAAGGTGACCCCTCCAACTAACGGCTTCCGCAAGACAGAATCTTTGTCGTTATTGTGAAAATTAAATAGATATCCTTTTATTTTTTTCAGCCTGAAGCCCACTCTGGAAGAAGCTCGCTCCTGGACAGTGTCATTTGAAAAGGTGATGAAAAGTGCAGCCGGGAGAAGCTGCTTCAGGCAGTTTCTGAGGACAGAGTTCAGTGAGGAGAACATGATGTTCTGGCTTGCCTGCGAAGAGCTCAAAAAGGAGACTAACAAGACTGTGGTGGAGGAGAAAGTCCGTCAAATATACGAGGACTTCATCTCCATCCTTTCCCCTAAAGAGGTGAGACATCAAGGACAAATGTGTAGTTAGATGCAAAGTGGCTGAATTTAGTACCAAATTCATAATTTGATAATGTCATCATTAAGGATTCATTAGCTCATTGATTTCTTAAGTGAACTATTTAGCTGCTCCTCAGAATTTGCTGTTAATAGCAAAACAAAAACGCTACAGCACAAGCAAATGAGTTTCCACCTCCCACTTCAGCGGTTGAAGTGATTTGAAGTTGAATGTGAAGATCATAGGTGGAGATAAAGATGGGGATGCTGGATATTTTTACTTTGACCTGGTATGGTGAAGCAACAGAACAAGGAAAATGGAAATAGTTAACTGAGTGAAATATGGAAGGGATAATGCCCGACGAGGTGTCCATTATCAGAAATTAATGGACAACGCTGAGGCGTGTGTGCTGATGTGTGGATGTGTGCTCTCAAGCAGAGAGAAGTACATAAAAAATAAAAAAAGCCTAATTCAATTTGATAATTAAATATATATATGTATATATGAAATATCTTTGGGCAATGTTTGTCATGATTAGATTACATAAATTATATTAGTAGCAGTGGTGACTGCTCAGTAGTAGCAGCATGAGTTAAAACTGCTGGGGATAACATGATTGGGCACATTTACCTTATTAAAATCTGAATGAGACACTAATCATGCTTACATGACACTAGAATAAACCAATCATTGTGTTAGTCCGACCAAAACTGGACTTTTAAAATGTATGTAAATGTGTTAGTCTTCAAGTAATTGTAGCTGCAGAGCCTTTGCCATTAATTGGTTGGTAACATGCATGCGTAGAACATATACTCCAAGCTGACTCCTTGCAGGTGCTCATGTTAGAACAGCTATGTGTATGTGGGGCCTACAGCTGTTCTAAAAACAGGTTTGGTTCATGTTTTTCTGTCTGACCCATTACTGAGCCAGCACATTTTCACCACAGTATTACTACCATGCTTCAGTGGAGTACATTTAGATAGGTTTGGTTCATGCCCACCCTTGACAACAGTGTCATCACAATTCCTGTTAAAATAGACTGTATATTAGGTTGCGACTGGTTAAAATACCCTAAAAAAAGACTTTAGTCAGTTCAGTCACTCAAATAGTTTGTTTAAAAATGTTTTATGAGCATACTCTATTCATTTTATTTTAAACAACAGATGAGTAAGTTCAGCTGTACGTGATGTTTTCAATGGAGCTTTACACTTCTACCTTTCCACTCTCTCTAGGTCAGTTTGGATTCACGCGTTCGAGACGTGATAAACCGCAACATGTTGGAGCCGACCTCACACACGTTCGAGGATGCGCAGCAACAGATCTACACGCTGATGCAGAGAGACTCGTACCCTCGCTACATAAACTCCACTGAGTACACAGATCTGCTGAAGAGCCTGGAGGAGCCTCCTCCTGAGCCATAGACTCTCCACTGCCACACCGTTAGCTTTCTGGCGCATGCATACCACACAAAGGAGTTTTGTGTTCCGTGTTGGAGTCCTGATATTTAGGGAAAGACAGACAGGAAGATGAACACTACTTCAAATCTGTCCTTATCCAGCTGAAACTGCTGTTTATTTACCCACGATTAGCTTACCAAAACCCTCAGAGCAAACAAGAACAAACGCTAGGTTCGGCATCAGTTGCTGAAAAAACATATCTATATTTTTATATACATATATATATATATACATATATATTCCCTAGCGCTTGACATTGCACTTTTCTACCTTGTTTAATGAGGGAAAGCATGTATCTGTGAGCACTGCATTTGTATTTAGGTACAGTATATCGTGAGCCTTAATGCATATCCAGTTCTTGTAGAAACTAGTAGGTTTTATTTAACTGTAACTTAAGAAGAAGGAAAGTGCCTTGGAGTAACATCTTTTACACAAGCACCTTTGGTCTAACATGAACGGTGCGACACATGTTGGTGCTTTCAGCTCTTTACAAAGTTTTTACAACTTGATGAGCTGATACCCTGAAAATCGATCTCGTCTGTTTGTTTCAATACTGTGATATTAGTCATATATTTCATTTAAATTAACAGGGAAGAACACACTGAATAAATGACCATGACCACTGATATATTTGTGTATTTAAAAAGGAATTTGTGTGAAATGGCTATTTGAATCCTCACAAATCAAATAAAGCACAATCATATGTTGTTTTTGCTGTTATTTGTCACAGTACACATAATGCTTTCTCAATCAAGCTGCCCGGGCGTTTCGTTTGCACTCGTTTCACATTGGGATTCGTTAATAGAAATATTTTACGAATTAGTCCGACTAAAAACATTGTTTTCTTCATGAGATGTCCAAAATGTGTCAGGCACTACAGAAGCCCACACATATAAGTTGTTTAGTCTATAAACAAATCTAAAACTCAGATTTTATACATACAGAAATTTAAAACAGAGAAATCAACAAATACTAAAATCTGCAAAAGACATTTGGCAATTTTGCTCGATAAAATCCCATTATTAAATGAGTTATTTCACGGATAAATAGGGACTACTACACATCAACTACATTAATGAAAAAAAAAAAAAAGCATTTAACAACAGGCCATTTATTGTGAGAACCGTAAAGTATAGCCCTAAGTGTTATAATACACAAGTTTCCTGGAAAAGTTGTCTCGTCACAATGGTGAGTAGCTTTACAATCAAGCAACTAACGTTACTCTACTGTAACACAGAGTTTTGCATGGCTCCAGATCAGTCAGCCGCTCCTGGGCTGACAGCCCCAGTCCTGTCCGAATCTATGGAGTAGCAGCGTAGATTTATTGTCAAGTAAGTCAGTGTTCCTTGAATCTCACTGGAGTCAAGCCCAGAGGACTCTGATACTGCTGAGCAGGTAAGTGAACACTCTGGAGTTCATTCGTCACTGATGGCAGGAAGCTGCTTCTCTATGAATCGCTTGATATCCACCATTTCCTACACAGGCACAGAATAAAGCAAACCATAACTCAAACAGAATGACAACTAGAGCTCTAGAGTGAAGTGTGACTGCATACTGACCTCTGGACAGGCACTGTGAGGTAGACCCCGATACGACTTGAAGGTGATGTTTGCCGGATTGATGAGGCTTTTCATCCTCTCTGCTGTCTGGGTGCCAAACATAAAGGGGACCAGGGGGTCAGCATCCCCGTGGCACTGCAGGACATGCATGTCCTTGTTAGCACTGTTGGCAGCCGCCTGAGAATAGAAGAGATTAGGATTATTCTTAGTATGTGATTATGACAGATTATGAGCTGGCTATGGGATATCCCTGCAGTGCAATTCCAAGGTACAGATACAGTACAGCAAAAAAATAGCTTTCAAAGCATTAAATGTGTATTCTTAATGCAGCTAAAAAACATTTAGAAAGATGTCAAAACTAACAAAAATGATGATGAACTTTAAGGCGACATTTTATTTACATCAACTATGACGCTCGTGAAATCGCATTCAAGCTCATGTAAAAAGCGCAGGCACCAACTTGCTCGCATCTTCTTGTCATTTTACCTGAGGGAAGGATTTGCGGAGGGGAAGCCAGCAGCTTAGAGCGACCACGCCAGCGAGCTTCTGCTGAGTCGTCAGAGCTGTGTAGAGTGACAATGCTCCACCCTGGGAAAAAGAAACCGGCAAACCATTCCCTATCACGTGGGATCTTTGTTGTTCATCACCGCAGAAAACAAACATGAAGTCTCATGAACAGATGGGAGGTCATTTGAAGCCTCCCAGAAAGAAAGCATACAAACTCACAAGTCCTCGTACTGCTTTTGACCTTCTGTTATGTACTGAAAAGAATTGCTTAGGCGGTTCATTTCTCCTAACTTCTCAGTTGCTTAACAGTTGCTCAGAGGCAAGAAATAGTCCTTAACAAAACCCATGTAATAAGGGCATAATACTGAATGTACAGATATGAGAGTGGCCCCAATCTAGTAATCGTCCTCTACACCAAAGCACGAAGCAGATGTATCTGAAGATGTTAAACTCCTTTAACAGTTTAAGCCACATGCAATACTTTAAATAACTTAAAAGCATTGGGAACTAAAATCTGTGATTGAAGTAAATTCATTCTGGCTTCTAAGTGAAAGGTGCAGATCTTTCCTTTAACCGCCTACAACAAAATATCTCTTTTTCCAGACTTAAATAATAGCTGAAAGCATGTTCCAAAAACCTTGTGCAAACGGTGCCTCTACAGTCTTATACTTATCGATTATCACACCCACTGCAAACGCTTCAAAATTCTTCCCCGTGAACTCGCTGTTTTATTCATCTGCCAGACACCGTGTTCTTGGCTTCAGTTTCCTGGTAACTGTGATTGAGGGAGTTGAATGAACCGTGCAATAAAAATAGATGTAGATCTATCATAATGCACGTTGAGAAGTGCACTTGCATGTGTGCATCTTTTAAATGTGGATATTAAATGCGTTATGTGAAGCAAAGACTTGTGAATGCACGGGTACATAATGCACCATCTGCAAACATGTTGCACCCACCTGTGAAAATCCACCCAGGATGATTCTGTGTGAAGGTATCCCATTCTTTACTTCTTGATCTATCAAGGCTTTAACTGCAGTGTGAAATCAAAGGGAAACTTTCTGAGGTCGAATTTCACTGTGACAAAACATTAGTGTTAAATTCTAATCAATTTTAAAGACTTACTGTTTTCAGATGCTCTTTTGATACCAGTTTCATCCTCATCTGCGTCAGGGCTCAGCCCATAGATATCAAACCTATAAGGGATTAAATGAGTGTGAGGCTCACTGTGTGAAGAACACGACGAGCCCTCGGTGTACTGAAATATGCACACTAACTGTGACGCTCACCAAGAAGGCATAGACATCCTCATGTTTAAAGAAACGGGCATGGTGGGGCTGAAAACAACAGAGGAAGAAGATAAGCAGATAACCGATTGTTGTTATATAGAGACAACAGAGCCAGGCACCTTTTCACTATTCAATGCCCATTAATGTGAAAGACAAAAGATTCAAGTCAAGGCACTGAATTTAGCTGCTTGAGGAGCTTTTGACAACTTACCCAGGTCTCCCTTTTCAAATATAGTCTTCTAATAGCTGTAAATACTTACGCATGCGGGCAGATGTATTTCACATGCGGCATTCTGATGCCTGCGAAAGCCTCTGCCCAGCCATGCCTGTCAGTGTTGACACAAAAAAAAAACATTTTAAAAACGGTAGACTTGCCTTTGAAACGGATAGACACTAACACTTCTGCACTGCAGAAGAAAAGAAAGAGGCCTTCACATACCCCGTGTCACCAAGGCCATGCAGGAATATGACCTGTAAAACAAAAATACCCATTTCCACAAGCAGGTAGAGACTGACAGATATCAGAATTTGGCAGCTTTGATCGTGTCGCTCTTACATGCCAGCGGACACCATTTAGATCAACTATAAATATGACAATATCGCAGTTATCTTGATAACTCACCGCCGCAGTGGCTTTCCGGGCAGCAGGCACAATGGCAGGTAAGGGTACTGACATGTTGTTGCCGCACATACAGCGCTGAGGCAGCTGATATGCAGGGAGAAGTTAGCACCTCTTAGCTAGTAACGTTATCACCCTGTTGCCAATCTGTGTCGGATTGGAGTTAAACTGTCAAATACTAAACAGCTGACCGGTCTACCGGCGATGAAGATAAAATTATCACCACCTCCTACTTTCGCTGGCGGTCGTGAATTTATTTTAAGAAGTTGAATTCTGTGAGAAATAACACGCAACACCGGCTCACGGTGACTGCTCGCATGCCACTTGCCAGCTGCAGCGACAGGACTCCTAGTCCCGCCCCCCCTACAAGTTGATTGGCTATTTTTAGCGGCCCCTTATAGATGCTCATCATCTATTGGTCCTGTTTAATGCCAGTGTTTAATGTCAACGCGAGCTGCTTTAAGGACAGTTAAATCCTTGACGATAGCAGCAAAACACATTAAGTTGCATTAGAAAAATATTGACAGTGACACTACGTGACAGTACGAGCATTATGATGCAAAACATTTCAACAAACCCTTATTATTCCAACCTTTATTAAAGTATTTCTGATTCTGACTTGACACAAGTTGTATTATATAAACACAAACAGCCCTTTTACGTTTTTAATGGTAGTATTTGTTTTTGCACATGTAACCGTAAAGTCTTATATATGCTCTCTTTTTTTAAGCAGCATTTCTAAAATGATATTATGTTTTGCAAAACGCTGTTTTCTTGTTACTCTGTTTTGTTTAGTTATGTTTTGCACCACGTACTTCACCTTTGTGGTACTTGTGGTACATTTTGATCGTCGTGCTTTTAACTTGAAAAGTCCCGGTGAACTAACACCAAGTACTTCCGCTACCCTCATATCACGTGACATGCGTGTCCTTGGTTTGCTAACTTTGACATGTGAACAGCAGCAACATGTCTTTCCCTAAAAAACCCGGCGATAAAGCATTGGATGTTTTGAAGAGTTTGCCGCGGATAAGTTTAGCAAACTTGCGGCCTGAGCCAGGAGCCAAGAAGCTGGTGAGTTTTAACACGTTTCCTTTATTAAAGCTATCTTTAGTAGCACAATGTAGTTAACATGGCTAGTTAGCAGTTGTAAGCCATTGGAGCGTTCTGTAAGAAAATTTGCCTGCTAGATAAAAATAGCTTTTAATATCGCTGTTTTGCAGGGCAAACGTCGGGGCAGAGGACAACACGGAGGCAACAAAAGCGGCCGAGGTCACAAAGGAGAGCGGCAGAGAGGAACCCGTCCTCGGCTGGGTTTCGAGGGGGGTCAGACTCCCTTTTATCTGGCTATACCAAAATATGGCTTTAACGAAGGGCACAGGTACAAGCTCCTCACGATGTTCTCCACAATTATAACTAACCAGTGGGTGTTTACCAGGGCAAAATATAATGTTATTGTTGCAATTTCTTCAGACAAACAGATATTGGGTACAACATACTGTTATGTTGATGCAGATGCAAATCACTAAACTCAAATGTCTCTCCCTAGTTTTCCTATTTATTTATTTTTAATTCATTTGGTTTAATACCTTTCTGCCAAAGCTTCTCTGGTCAATACACTCAATTTAGTTTATTAAGCATTCTCACTATTGTTTTCCTATTTTATTTCTGTTTGTTTGCCTTTATTGATGGAAATACTGCAGTATTGCTGTGCATTAAAGCTTTAGTTGAACAAATTACAGAGATCCTTTGCATTGTCTTCTCTGGCATCAGCTTTTGCACCCTTAAGTTAACATTATCATCTCCAATATGTTCACTGATGTTTTTTTAATTTTTTAAAATTTTTTCTCTTCAGTCGGCGTCCACAATACCAGCCTCTGTCCCTGAAACGACTGCAGTACTTAATCGATCTGGGGCGAGTTGACCCAACCCAGCCCATAGACCTGACCCAGCTTGTCAATGCCAGAGGAGTGACGATCCAGCCTTTGAAAAGGGACTATGGAGTCCAGCTTGTTGATGAGGTAATCACTTGCTTATTCTACACTCGGCATATCTGGTAAGAGCGAAGTCTGTGCTCAAAATTACATCCTTCTTTATAGATAAAGTTGGGTAGAAAAATAGCTGCCTCTCAGTATACTTTGTTACTTTCTGCAATGCTCATCAGTCTGAATTTATTTCTGTCGCTTTACTAGAACCTTGGACCTCTATTCTACTACAAAATACAGGTGCAACTACTTTTTTTTTAGGGAAGGGTTTGCTCACATCACGGCTCCAAGAATGTCAAATGCTGGCGACCGCTCGACAACCGACTCTGCCCACAGATCATTATCTTTGAAAGCTGGCACAGATTTGGAGAGTCTGTTCTCTCTTTCAAAGTTGTATCGCAACGTTGACATTGTCTTGTCTTGGGTCTTAATTTGCAGATCTTAAGGCAAATTGTACACACCCTGTGTGTTATGTCTAGTTGGTGCTTTCCTGTTTCATCAAAGTGAGTCTAGATATTCCCTTTCAAATGTTTAGTTTTATAAAAACTTTTTTTTTTAATCAGTCGCTGCTGAGATCCGTCTTCCTCAGCCACATCATCCAAAACATCCCAGTAATGCGTTTCCTCTGCTGCTGTCCCTTTTTCTATGTTTTATGGCATCTAAATGTGACGTCACAATGTCTGAAACTGTATTGTTCCACTAAAGCTGAAAAAAATCCCCATTTATTACTCGTCTACTATAATGTTGTCTGGCTTCAAATCCAATCTCTATTAAGTTCAATCACTGCGGAATTGTTCACGTCCACCTCCAGCTGCATCTAATGCTTAGTTTATGCTTCTCTGTAACGTCGTCATTGAGCATTCGAAGTTCTGCGTCGAGGGAACGCGTTGCTCTGCAATTCACCATGCTGGTGGGGGGTGTGGCTGTGTGTTTGTGTGGTTTCTGGGGTTATAGCCGAATCCTTGCTTTTTCTTCCGGTCACAGTACACAATGGCAATCGAGGTGGAGCAACTGTATTTACAGTTGGAGCTCATTAATATTGAAGAACAAATGCTTATATTGCAAATGTTGAAGCGGAGGCGACAGAGAAGACATTTGCGGAGGTGGTCTGTGCGACCGTTCGAGGCTGGGAACGGGTGAATTTACAACACTGGTTCACCCACTGATGGACCTGGATGAACAAATGCACTTTCGATACTTTCGAATGTCAACGGCCCGATTTGACGAGCTTCTTCGCCGTGTACAGTTTAAATTACGTTCTGAGCAGACCAATCACAGCCCTTACGGTCGTTAGAAGTTTTTTGGAGGTGCACGTCAGGCTACGGCGGAGGGGTCCTTCATTCTTTTGTGGCCCAAAAATAAAGGATCTCGCTGACAGTTTTCCAGAAAACATGCTTCTGTCTAAAACAGAGCTTTAGGCTTGGGTTCAGAAAAGGTCTTGGGGGGCCTTTTTTGTGGGTATATAATGTATATAATGTAGATGTTCATGTCTTGTTTTGTGGGATTGTAAAGTTTTGAGGAAAGTGCCACCAGTAGAGCTGCATGTTAGCCTGTCCTTGTTCATCGCTACAAAGAAAAGATTATAATAATGACTACAAATAAGTACAATACGATCAGTGAGTCCAGTAAAAGGTGAAGGAGAGTCTTGATTGCAAGATGCAGTTGACGAATATTCAAGTAAGCGTCTGATAAACTCTCACCAGCAGGTGGCACCACATGACTGCGTTGTCACTGACTGACAACGCTGTGGTTGACCCCTGTCTTCAGCCAGTCCTCACAGAGGTTCATGTTTGTTCTTTCAGGGTGCAGATATTTTTGCTGCAAGGATCAACATTGAGGTTCAGAGAGCATCTGAAGGAGCCATCGCTGCTATTGAACGGAACGGAGGCGTCATCACGACCAGTTTCTATGATCCCATTAGTCTCGGTAACTAAATAATGATCCCACTCTTAATTACTGTTTTTTTTTTTTGTTTGTTTTTTGTGGATACAAGGCTCAGGAATTCATTCTCACTTTTGCAGAAATTCTCATCAAGCCTGTCCCGTTCTTCATGCGTGGACAACCGATCCCAAAGCGAATGATGCCTGGGGAGGATATGGTCCCGTACTACAGAGGTGCTGAAAACCGGGGTTACTTAGCAGATCCGGAACAAATCCAGCAGGCCCGGCTGGCCCTGGCACAGAAGTACGGCTACGTGTTGCCAGACATTTCAAAGGATGAACTGTATCACATGCTGGCCATGAGGAAGGATGTTCGACAGATCTTCTTTGGCCTCTCTCCAGGCTGGGTCGTTAACATGCCGGAGAAAAAGATTCTGAAACCAACTGATGAGAAACTGCTGAAATATTACAGTTCTTAGGTGTTTGGAGAGAAGTGGTGTTTGTGTACAGCATCTCAAATCAAAATCAGAACTATACAGCGCTTTGTGTGGCAACTGTTATTTTATAGTGTATGTCTGTATTAGCACTAAACTTTATCTCAACTGATTAAACAGTTTAAATTAGGAATGCAGGTTTCGTACAGATGATTTATGTGTTCTATGCCACATTCATGAGTGTTTCTGAGCGACTGACGTTGGACGGCCTCGTGTCTGAGCATAACTGGCCCGTGCTGCATGATGGAAGGAACGTGAACTGTAACAGGTGAGGGGGAAATAAGGAAAATAAGATAACTCAAAGAATGAAAACAGGAAACAGATGCCTGGTGATGTGTGTTACTTGTGAAATGGGTTGTATAGGCCCTAGAAGGGGAGTTTGAAATTAGTCATAGGCAGCTGTATCCTGGTGTGGACGTTCAAAAGATCCACTGCCCCCCTTACACTCACACACATACACCCCCCACCCCCATTGGAATACAATCACAAGGAAAACAGTTGTATGACTTTTATCCAGTTATGCTTCAAACACTTAAAGGAAGAGATGTTTAATCAAATTTGCAAGGTTTCCAGTCTAATGGATGGGCTGATGTGTTGTAGAGCGTCAGAACACCAGTATTTTCACCAAGCCTGTACGGGAATATAGTTTAACAAGTTATGGCCAGATAATGGCTCTTTTGTATATGAAGTTCTCCATTGCCCTCATGTTTATTTTTTGAAGTCGAAAATGGCACACTCCCTATAAATAACTTGGTATTTCACGCAGATATTGTCTGAAGAGACGCTGCCATAGAATTTGTGCTGGTATAAAAACACTTTATCAAAGGAAGCATATGTTTGTGTGTGTGCGAGAGCGTGAGCATTGTGTTTGTATAAAATCCCCTCTTCCAGACAGGCAATTTTGCAGAAGAATAAAAAGAAAAGAGGTGATGTTTCATGAAGCCAAATTTCCTTTCAACATATATTTTATAAAAATAAATAAATAAAAAAAGCCTAAATGTTGGGGTGAATTTCTCAGTCTTGGTAAATATCAAAATTAGTTACCCTTGGTGTCAAAGGTTTTACTTTGATGACTTTGCTTGCGGCTCCCTGAGTGTTTTCCTGAGTCTCAAGTATCCAATAAACTTCACAAGTAGTGGATACATACACAGCCGGCCCTGCCAGGAAAACCAGCCCAAATCCTTACTACATAATACTTTAAATAAATCACGCCACAGGAAAGAAACAGCACAATCATTGTTTATGGCAGAACTGCAGCGCTTATCTTCAAAGCAGCAGATTCTTTTGAATTTCTATCAGGTCTCAAACGAGCAGCAGAGAGAGAAGGAGTAACCGAGGCACAAACAGCAACCCTGTGAATGTGTGGCTGCCAGGGGTTTGCATTAAAAGAGGGAAGAAATGGAATTATCAATTCCATTGGGCTTAAAAGATCTGTCAACCTATTTCAGGGCAGCATTATGTTTGTAGTTTGTGCTCCAAATAATCTAATGTCTGAGTCTAACCAGTTCACACTTTTTAATTAAACATTCAGACATTGCTGCAGAAGCTGAGCTGGGCAGATTGTTGCCTTGAATGAGCCATTTAAGACAGACGCAGATATCATGGCGTCTCACAGGTGTCAGTCAAGTTCCAGTTAATAATTAGAACTAATTACAGCTAAAGGCTGAGCTCTTTCTCTTCTGTCTGTAGAGGACAGACGTGTGGCAGAGGTCTGGGATCAAACTCGGGCTCATTGAATCATGAGGAACCTGAAGACGGCACAGATCTTATAAACAGCCTGCTGTGGCAGTAGGACATGCAAGGCCCAGCTGTGTGGACAGTAAAGGACTTTTGAGGAGCTTTTCAGTTCTGCAGATAAGAGTCTTATCAGTGCAGAATACAGTTCCTAATTTGCAAAGAATAGTGCTGTTTTTGCAGTACGAGTGGAGCTTTGCCTCATTAGCCAGTCTCAGCCTGAGTGGGCCTGCATGGTAGACAAATGAAATAAAATTAGAAAGCTGTCTGATTACAGTACAAGGGGAAAGGAGCTAGACTGATGATTGATGGCTGCATGCTTTCATTAATTGAACTATACTTGGTAGCAGATGCAGATAAGTGATGTCCAGCTAACAATGTATTTGATATCTATTTTTAGTCTAAAACTTATCACAAAACAAAAAAGGTAAAAAATCAATTTAAAAAGAAACCTAAAATGATTTAAAGTTTCCTTTTCAACCTTTTACTGTATGCTTTTTTCTCAGAAGTTTTGAGGTGTACATTTTATTTCTACATTGTGTCAATCACCTCTTATTAATACCTGTTCTTCTTAATATGAGATCATCATTCAATTTGATGTGAACATGTAACTCTTACGTTGTAATTTCTGTTTTCATGAATTATTTGTCCTCTCGCGTGAAGCCTGTTTGAATTTTTTATTTCAGAAATATATTTTAAGAAAGTTCAAAACAAAGAAACAGTCAATTTTGGAGCTTTAAAGTTGTAAATGTTTGGCAGTTTTCCATAATAAATCACTTTGGAGACTTAAACTGATCACAGTTGTTGACAATCCCTGCTTGTTTCAGTCTTAAAGTGGCAGAAACTAAATAAAAATTGTGCATGTTCTCCTTGTTGCTGCTGATTGAACGCTGTTGCACCAGGTAAGTCTGAGTCTGAGCTGTGTTTGAAGTTTAGATGAGGCTGGCCTGTTATCTCTGCTCAGAGCTGGGGTCATCTTTGTGTTCTGTTAATGAGGCTACATTAAGCCTGTCTACTCCAGGGGGCATGTAATCCTCTCAGCAGGCCTGACGTAGGGCCGGGCCGGGCGATGTTTATACGGAGAGTGTGAGGCTTGCATTTGGGATCTGGTGGGGTTCAGTATACTGTAATCTGCTCAAACACACGATTATAGAGTGGAGGTGGAGGCTGCCTGCTGCATAGAATGATGTCTGAGACTTGACAGTGTATCTTGATGCTGGCCTGCTGTGCCCATACAATACAAGACAATACAACACAGTCCCTTGCTGCGAAGATCATGGTCACTTGAGACAACAGTATTATGTCCTCTTCACACCTTTTTGAAACAATGCAGCTCTTTATGAATGAGCCACTGTAAGGAAAGTCAGTGGGATGGCACTGAAGCCAAGCTGGAATACAGTGCTGCCTTATCAAAGGTCAAGACAGGCCTCCTGTTTTGCACCTCAGTACTTTTCCACATGTTTCCCCACGGTGATAGACATCTGAAAAAGCTATGGTTAGGTTGGAAAATCCTGCAACTTGTATTTGCTCGATATCCATAATACAAGGAGAGCCGTGCCTGAACATATCAAAGTTTTCTGCTGCTACTTTGGCATCCTCATTGAAAGCAAAACCACAATCCACAAATGCAGCAGGCCTTTAAGTCGTTGTAGTCAATATCAAGTCCATATACCATCCAGAGCTGTCAAAATCTCCTCGCAAATCCAGCTGAACAGAACTCCTGCAGACCCTGAGTGCACAGCTCTACCTGTGCCAGCTCAGTCCTCACTGACCCAAAGTGAAGAAGGACAGGAGCGTCCCCTATATGAGTTCTGTCCAATACAATGGCACATTGTGATCAGAAAGCACGAGAACAATCCCTATTCGCAAATCACTGAGCTGCAGCATTCTGCTTGTTTGGACACGAGACAATACCTTGATACCATACAGTCATCCCATAGATTAGGATTCATTACAGAGTCAGAGTAAAGGCCGATTCACGGGAATAATTCAGCAAATGAATGTGCAAGTGGCGAGTTTAAATGATCAATTTAAATCCAGATGTAACCATCCCCTTTCTCATCGACCCACACATTCAAGCACACTCACAGATTGTCCAATATTTTGTTGACTCAAATCACTCAATTCAAAGGGTTTGCCGAAACTAACGTTATTGTATTCACGCTGCGTCATTCAAGCTGATTGATTAAATCCATTAGCGCTTCTCACCGCGCGTTGGAGCGCGTGTCCAGTTTGACACAGCGGATGTGGATTCGAGCTTTAATTCTGACAAACTGTGAAACGACACACAACCCGCCAACCCCCCTCACACGCATACACAGCTCTCAACAAACACTAACAAACAGTAGACAACCACTGTTTCTTTGAAATAAAAATTCGTATTTAAATTTGATCCAGACCCCTAATTCTGAATGTCCTGTCCACCTCAGAATTGCATTTCAGTTTAACAGCTTAAACAATGCAAAGATCAGATGCCAAAAGGAGTGGAGGAACACAGTTAAAATAACTCTGTAATCACTTTATTGATCCGGCTTTTCACCAAGATACACAGCTCTGTTCGGCTTGACTAACTTCTTCTGCAGGGCCAGGACAAAAAAATAATAAAATCCTAAATTCTCCAGTAATATCAAAGTGTGCATTACAGGGCACATTGCTTATTGGTTAAAGTTATTTGTGTTTTCTGCGTCATGTATATTCGGGTAACCCATTCAGATTGTTGCCTTTTATTTCTGTGTGTATCAACCTTCTGTTACACTGAAAAACAAAGCATTTACGATTAAAAGATTCCGCGTGAGCGACTCCTCTGCGGTCAACGCAGTGCAGGTGCAAGTCTCATTGAAAGACGCTCTGTACGTGTATTGCTGATTCAACGACGCTGAAGTGAATCCTCATAATGGAGTCTATTGTTTGCGTAATGTTTGTCTTCAGACAGTTATTCATTGAAACTATGTAGGGGCCGCTGCAACTGTAATGACATGCGGTTGTACTAAATATGCGTTTCCGGAGAAAGGATCCAAAAGTCCCAATAACATTCTTATTTTCAAATCAGAATTGAAATACTGCTGAGAAACTACAAGAAAAGGCTCCAGACAAACACGTCTGGCAGATATGAATCCGTCCTGATGTAGTTTCAGTAGTTTCTTTTGGGACAAGGCGCAAATATTTGCGCGCGGCAATCGTGTAATAAAACGCTTTGATCATGTTTGTTTCAGTCTTGTAAAATGTACTTTGATAAATGATAGTGGATGGCCGATAAGAGTTGAGGGGCACATTGTAATTAGTAACCAGCCCTACATGCTGGAAAACTTCGATGTTCTCCCATCAGCGTCCTATCTGCCCCTCGGGTCCAACTGAATTAATTTCACAGCAACAGGTAAAAGTGTAACTTGTTTTTTTTGTTGTTTTTTTAATGCACCTTTAGAGAGTAAATCGAGGAGAAATGTCTTAGATATAACATTTTTCTTTAACTGCAAATCTTGATGACAACCTTTTCTTAAATAAATGCAACAACAAAAAAAAAGTAAATCACACACTTTTGTGTGAAACTTCAATGATGATTATGGGTAATATTTAAAAAGGATTAAAAAAAATCCCTACATGCTTTTTTAGGCCACCTTTTCAACCACATTCTAAGTGCGTAAATGTCATCAATGGCCGTTTATGTAGTTTAATTCAGGGTGACATTGTGCCCTTTAAGTCTGCTCAACAGTCCACTTGTGAAGTTTATTACAGACTCAAAACTCCCATCAGAAGTTTCGTGGGGTCGTTGATTGGGGCGTCAGATAGGCCTATCACCGACCCGAGAAAACACCTGGTATTCACACATTAAATCCACTCCTCCTGTCCTCCCATTGGTGGAGCAGCCGCTTATATCCGTCACTCTACATCACCGTGAGGATGACAGCGGCCTACAGCTGAGCCAAAAACACCAACATCACCGTCGGTAACCATGCGTTTCAGTCACGACGTCGCTCACTTTCAGCTCTGCGCGAACATGTTCGAAAGACAGGATTCGGGGTCCGCAGACCCGGAGCAAATGAGCGAGGTGCGATCTCCGAGTTCGGGGCCTTCCAGCCCGGTTTCCGTAAACTCGGACTCCAGCTGCAATAGTCCCGAAGCTAAGTCCACCTCAACGCAGCAGAGGGTCAGGAGGCCCCTGAACGCCTTCATCATTTGGACCAAAGAGGAGCGCAGGCGGCTGGCACAGCTTAACCCAGACCTGGAGAACACGGATCTAAGCAAAATACTTGGTAATAACGTGATTTAAGTAGTTCAAGTTAAATATCATCTGCGAGATAAATTGTAATAAGATTTTACTATTGACTTCTCTCATGTTAGGAATCATGATATCACTGTATTTTATTTCCTGGTGAGGGGGGGCTTTCTTGCTTTAGCCTTCAGCACAGTATTATCCTATTTTAGAGGCGGTCAAAGGTCAGTTTTACCAAACCAATCCAGTGAATGTAAAGATAACTCAATAGACTGTGCTCCTTACAGGAAAAACCTGGAAGGCCATGTCCTTGGCTGAGAAGCGTCCATACATGCAGGAAGCTGAACGTCTGAGGGTCCAGCACACCATTGACTATCCCAACTACAAGTACAGGCCCCGGCGGAGGAAGCAGCTGAAGAAGAGCTCCAAGCCTCAGACTCCAGAAGCTTCTCCACTCTGCAGCTCTGGCTTCAGCGTGCCCTACAACCTCACCTACCTGCTCCAGAACCAGCAACAGACCCTCCAAAACTCACCTCCTTTCCCACACGTTCCTCTGCACGGCAGCTACACAAACTCCAAAGTTTTTCCAGGCCCAGCGGCAGCAATGGACACTTTCTCAAATAACCCTGGCATGTACTCAAACCCTCCTGCCTACCAAGCAGAGGCTCAGGTGTATTTTGGCTCCCAGAATGGTCACGTGCATTATGGTTTTCCCACCTCAGCAGGTCCTCTTGTGGAACAGAGAGAGTCCAGGGGCTACAGGGTCCAGCCCTCCCTGGACGTATACTTAGAGCAGGTTCAGCTGGACATGCTTTATGATCTGGACCGCAGCGAGTTTGAACAGTACTTGAGTCCCAGCCCTCACAGGCCTGAGTCAGCAGATCCCAATAGCTACCATTAACAGAGGAGCCACAGAGGGGGACACTTAATCTCATAAAGCTACTCCAAATGTTGTATTTATTTAAATTATTTCAGCATATATAATCATTTCACTTGATTATGACAGCTGAAAGTGTCTTTTGTTTTGTTTTTTGACAAGTTCTGTACTTTAATAATTAATGTATTGTCTGGCAGTGTTACAATTGTATTATAGAGTATCAATAAATAAATTCAATAACAAACACTTCACATGCTCATCTTCATATTCATTCTCTAAAATCAACCTTTTTTGTTTTTATAGTAGTGTTAGAATCACATTTTTAAACAACAACATGCAATAACTTTGAGACAGAACAAGTCCAAAAGAACATATAGATCAATGGATAAAAACACTGAATCCTGTATTTCCTATGATGTAATTAGCAATACCTTTTGACTTGACCCTTTAATAACTTTTTGAGTAGACCCTTCATGTCTTGTAAACACATTATGTGTTTGGAGAAATACTTACTCCGTACTCTATATTGCTTTAACATATTTGGCATCCCAGGATGATGCGCATTTATAACCTCTGCTGTGTATTCGTAATTTTTTAAACAATATTGTAACTGAATGAATTATCCTATTAGTCACATTAAAAAGTGACAGCAGTCAGTTAGCTATGATTTTAAGACTGTAAAAGTCCCCAAAATTGGCCTTACTGTTATATCTTGGAACTTGTTTAACAGTCTTGAAGGTATAACAAACAAGTAATCAATTATTTACAATCACTGATACTGTAGTTGTGAGCAGTGGTCACTCAGGTCATCGAGGGCACTCATAAGTAGAGGCTGGTTTACAAGCACATTTAGCAATTCAGTAAAACACAGAAGAATCATAGAACACATGACTTCAGATAATTATAACCCTTGACATATGTTGACATTTATTAAACACTTCAAGTGACCTAAAAGTGTGTTTTAAACCATTTACTAAAGTCTCTGCTCGTCTGTCTCAGTTTGTTTTACTTCTCTTCAATGTTGAAGAGTGATGAAGAAGAAGAACTCCAGAGTCAAATAAACCTTCTTTTATCAAGTCGTTTCAAAGGAGTTCTATACTGACACTGATCCTCATGCATAAAGTCTATAATAAAGAGAGTCTTTATAAGAAGGCTATAAATTATTTGAGATATCTATTACATTAAACAATGTCAGACCTAAACTACCCACCCTATTGCAAACTGTTGACACCCTATTTCATTTCCATCCCCGTCTCTCTTGGCTGAGCTGGTGAAGCATGGCGGGCGCCAGGGGCATAAACTTCTCAACTTCCTGTTTCATTTTAAAACATCTCACAAAGGCTCTAAAAATATGTCCCTAAAATCGACATATCTCCAAACTCATTCGACTTTGGCTGCCAAATGTTTACCCATTTAGTAAAATGTTTACTTCCCCATCCCATATTTTCTGTGTCAGAGTCTCGAGGTCGAACTCCGTCCTGGATGATGTGAGGAGGCAAGGAGTTTCTACAACATAATCACAAGCTGCACAGATGATCGTCCCACATGGTGAATGCAAAGGAGAACGTAATATCGTTGTATTTCTTATAAGATTTTCCTCAGCTGGCCAAACACGTTGGACTTATGAGACCAAATGATTGACATGTTATACATCTGAAGTACAATATAATTATTTTATCAGCAAACATTAATAAAAAAGCCTGAATTTAAAATAGAAAAGACAAAATGTCAAATAATATGTGAGCCGGTTTTGAATCATTTTCACCAGGTTGATGAACATAGAGTTTCTCCTGCTGACTTCAGTAGATATACAAATAATTGGACCACATTTTTTAATCAGATGGAGGTTTGCAACATCCCCAACTCTGGTATTGTTATGGATTTAGCTAATTTGTAATTGTGTATTCAATGAGAAATGCTCAGAATGTCCAAAAATGTTGTTGTTATGCTCATCTTATAGTTGGCATCTAATAGAAATCTTATATATGACTCTTTTAGTGTACCTACAGGCCTATATGAAGGGCAAATCCTTGCCATTCGTATGGGTCAATAGGTACCTGCTGTCTCAAATAATGTATTACAATATAGTGTGTTACCCAGGCAACCATGAAAATCCTGTAAAATAATGCACATATTTTAGCACAAATTGTGATCTGTTGTTTATTCTTGGCTCAGGTAGATTTCTAATTCTCTGATTTCTAACCAAGAAACTGCATTTAAACTTAACCAAAATTACTGTGAGGCATTAACAGCGAGTGAAACTAAAAGAAACAAGTGGTTTAATTAAAAGCAGGAAGTGAGGAAACAGCTGCTGTATCTCCAACATTTGTTGAACTAGGTTACAACAGTTGGAAAATGGCTCCATTCAACCTCCGTCCTTTTTCCTGATGTGGACTTTGTTGCATGTTTACGTAAACTCTTCATAATGACGATTGCTTAGTTGATATGGATGAGTTACAACAGCCTTCTAGCAGGCAGAGTAAGTACCTACGGGTCCATAATTTGGGCACAACGTGCAGTGATAACATACAGAATGGTTTGACAGCAATCTGACTGAAATCATAAAATATTTTTTTGATTTATTGTGTGTTTTTCTGAGTTTGTTGTCTTCACATTTTAGTATAAAGTCAGTAACCTTCTGGAGAGACATGCATTGATGTAACTCCAACATAACCATGCTCAGAGTGATTAATCGGCTCCTACTACGTTACTGGCTGTACAATCTGCTGCACACCTGCGGATGTTTTTCACTTCAAGAAGCTTCAGAGGTGGCGCTATCCGGTAACTAATGACTCACATGTTCAAATAGTTTGGCCAATCAGCAGGGTAGACAGCCAGTTTGGAAATATGTCTACACAGGGAAGTGTTATGAGTCAGTGAAACAGAAATCAGATCTTAAAATGTTGGAAGGAAGTGGACAAGTACAGGCAGTGGGAAGGATGAGAGAGCAGAGGAGCTGATTAGGAAAGTGAAGACTTGCTGCAGTCCAACGCCACCTGAATTAGCGGAAGAAATCTGACGTCAGTTCAACTCCCATGACAGTACTACATAACACGCGGCAATGTGATATGCAGAAAAACACACCGATGCAGAGGACTAGCTGCAACACAACAATAAAATCTACCCTCAGGCTGGATTTTTTTCCCTTCATTTCTTGAACTCAAAGCTCTCGGTTGTTTTCCTCAAACTTCAGCCCCTCAGCAACAGTTAATGACCAGTTGCAGGAACTTCCTGAAGGAAAAACAAATGGATGATATCAGAGTTTCAGGTGAAAATATCATCAGCAATAAACAACAGTGGAAATGGCAACCGGACAAATCAGATACCTTACCTTTATGAAACTTTCCAAATGTGTACAACGTTTTAGTGGGTTTCTGGTTTATTGAATAACATGACTTTAAAGAGGAATCGTTTCCTTTCATAAAAGCATAAAATGAGCTTAAGTCTTGAATCTTAAACTCAAGGTTTTTGTATTTTTTAGATAATTTGTGGATCATCTACAAATCATGTATAGCCTGTTTAGGAATTAAATTATATATCACTAATATGCTAGAAGGTAACAGAAGAATATTTGAGCTTATCAACAGTGAAGAATGTGAGGAATCTCTACACGTCAAACATGCTGTAATTCAGAGGAAACATTCCTTGCCCATGAAATACTTTCCCTGTTAGAGATTAAATATGTAAATATGCCAACTCTGTATGTGCAGTGTTGACACAAGAATAGCTGGAGTTTATATTAAACCTAAAAAGAGACTTGCGTTGACTAACTTGTGACATTCTTGAGATTTTGTGAGCTATATTTAGGTTCTTCTTGTCTTACCTTCAACATGAAGGTCATCAATAGTTTCCTGTCCTGAGTGCCGTTTGGGTAAAGTCGAGGCTGCCGTCTGCAGATAATGCTCATCCGAGTATTATCCTGCAGGGACGTCTGCTCTGTGTGGAGCAGAGGAGGAAACTCAAACAGGAAGAGCCGTGAAGTGAGATACTCGACAGTTTTTTTATCCTGCACAAATAATGAAGCAAAGTGAAGGTTTCATTATTTCCTCTCTGTGGTTGCTGAAAAAATGTAGATCCAAAAGATGACCATTCGGGTGATTAAAATGATTAAATGATTAAAAAAAAGACCATTTCTGGTTGAATTAAACGTGTCTGTTTGAGCCCCCCATTATTAGCCAGTCTAATCAAGCACCAATTGGGCCTATCAGATTACTATAACCTCATCAGACCAGCCCTGCATTGAAGGCTCAGCAGCTTTTCACCTGTATGTCTCGCAGCTTTCCATCCTCAACAGCTTCCTTTCTTCAGATAAGATCAAGACATTTCCTAAATGTGGACCACAGCTGTGTCTTTTACCACAGTCAACACCTCAACAACAGGAAACAAAGTAATGATAAATAGTTACAAAATAATCGAAAATTCAATGCAGTGGCAGGTAACCCAAATTTGAACATATTTGAAAAAATCCCTAGCAGTAACTCTGGATCATTTTGGTTGCATATACTTCAAATTAAGTCATTTTGATGAATTTATGACACTTTATTGTCATTTACAGTTTGAGTGAGAAATGAATAATGTATAAATAGATAGATAAATAAAATGCTGTGACAATAAGCAGTCAAGTAAAAGTGCTGCTCCTGCAGAATTATTGAAGTCGAACTGTTTGATATGTCAAAGCTAGATGGAGTGGATTGTGTATGACAAGGCAACATACTGTATGTTTTGGAATTTAAAGTTTTTAAAAAGTAAAGTAAATATCAACAAAAACAATGACACAGGTGCCTAGAAAATATGTTGCCTTTTTTTTGTTCCCGGAAAGAAAAAACACTGTTCAGTGTCTGCATTTCATGGCAGCCTTTTTTAATATGGAAAAGCATGAAATAGTCACAAAATAGAAAACTTTGTATTTAACGCCTGATGAAGACGCAGTCTGTATATTTAGTCAGTTTTGTGCATCCAACACATTTTGTGAGTTTGGATGTTGTGGCGGGAAATCAGCAGCTAATAATCCAGGAAAAAGATATTTGATTAAATTGATTATGAGCCTATAGCGTGTGTTTTAATGCAGGTATGATGAGTTACAAACATTACAAATATTGTTTATAACAGCTTACCCTATCGAAATAGAAGTAATGTGTAAAACATTGTCTAAACAGTGAGTATAGGAAGGAAACAAAGCAAGGAAACAGCAAAAATTACATTTTAAAGTAAATTGAAAACAGTAGCAATCATCATAGTAGTGGATTTTAGCTGTTCAATTTGACAGTGGTTATTTTCATGTTCAGTGGCACAAAAAAAAAACGTTAATCATGTCCGCGGACATGAATTGATTATGTTTACGGGACTATTTCACATAACTTTGAGAAGGAGTTATCTATATGTATTATTTCAGTTTTTTTCACCAATCATTCTTGCGTGCCTCTAAGACTGGTTCAGTTTTTTGCAAGCTTCTCTTGTGTCTTAGGCGTGTTGTAATGCAAATCTTTGCTCTAGTAAATACAAGCTCTCTGGTAAAGGTTTTCTCTCATAATTGCCCTATATGTTTCCACATCCATCTTTCCTTCTATCCTGACTCGTGTCCCAGCTGCTGTTGCAGAACAAACATCCTCACAGATGACATTTCAGAATCAGTGTGGCTGCTGTGTTTGAGGTACTTTCACATGCTGCAGTTTTTCCAACTCTGTTTCTTAACATAATCTCTAAACCTCTTAGTCTTGTTTTTCACTTTGACACGCATTGATATATTTTATAGACAGTTGTATGCTTTCTTAACCGTCCCCAGTAAATTCAAACAAGGCACAGGTGGACTCCAGCCAAGTTTCTAAAGTATCTCAAGCACCACCTATACAGGCAGAACAGTCTGAATGCGTTTTAGTGTTCTGTTTAATGAATCAACAAAAACCTGTTTTTGCTACACCATTGTGGAGAATAATTTGTGGATTGATAAATGAACTGAACTGATTCAAGATGAGTCTGAAAGCTTTAATCGATGTCTTTGTTTTGCAGACATGTATATCAAACCACAACTAACAAGGAGGAGGTCTCACTTCAGTGAGCAGCAAGTGACAGAAAACACTCCTCCGTGTGGTTTTTATGACTTAAGCACTATTTCCAGTCAACAGACAGACAGTCGGTGGTTACCAGACAGATGATTGTAACAGAGCGACACAGTCCGACAGACTCCCTGAAGAGAATGGAGCTGCTGGGTGTGGCCCCGTGACCTGCTGTGCAGATACAATACTCTACCAGGGTCTCTCAGCAAAGAAACTAACGCCTGTCAACAAACACTCAGAGGATGATTAACACTAAATCCTCAAACTAACCGGAAGTGTGTTTGTGTTTGTTTTTGTCTGGGCTGTTTTTATAATTCTGTTTCGCCTACGTTCACCTTATTTAAGGCTTCATGTGTTCATCTGCTGTATTTCTAACTTCAAAACGCTGTGAAAATGATCTTCAGTAAAGTTTGAATGAGGTGCCATCATCAAAAATATTTTTTTTTTCCTTGGAAATAACGTCACACCCTCTTCCTCAATGTTTCCTGGTGCTTTATGACTCACTCTGTGAGAATGCCCTTGTGTTTATCCGTAGGTTTATGTGTAATAAAAGTGGTTCTTAGATTTGAAATAAAATGTTACAGTGTTGAGATGCAACGCCCAGACCTATTTCAGGTCATGATTTTATTATTCATTTCAAGTGTATTTCCGTTTTTGCCACAGTTATCAAACTGCCTCCAGCTTTTCTGGAATCACTCAGCAGAAACATATACTTCTCTCACTCAAATGTTGGACACATCAGTTAGTTCTCTTTGTCCACACTGTACAGCTTCTACCACAGTTGATTTTTCATTCAGCATTTAAGCAGTTTAAATGGATAACCGTGGTAGGACCTACTACACAAACAGTTTCAAGTCTTTTTACACCCTAATACACTGAGCTTTAAAGGAGACACAGTGTGCTCCTTTGCACAGGCTGACACAATTTCTGTGACATGCTTTGATCAAAAGTTTAAACACACAGAGTATCTCTTTTCCATCAGGTTCCTTCTCCTTTGAGGGCAGTCTGTGCTGCACCAGCTCCAAGCTGACAGAAGAATGGACCACATGAAGGTTAATTACAGATCTTAGGGGAATATGAGGAAAGACACCCTGCAAAAGACTTCTGGTCATTTTTCTGGTCTTTAGTTTGGCTTCCTTTGCTTATTATGCACTAAAACACAATGACCGCTAACCAGTTCCCTTTCTTATTAACCTTATTTTATCGTTCCAGTTTGACAGTGACGTCTGATTAAACTATAACTCATAACAGCTCCCTAAGTTACATATTTTCTTACTTAGACATCCTCAAGCAAAGTGACAACATTATGTCGGGGTTCCTGAGTTGGAAGCCACTTCAAATACTTTTTTTTTATAATATGTCCCCTTTAAATTCAAACTGATAAAGAAATGTGTGGTTTCAGACGTTACTTTATTGATTTCAGGTTAAAAGACAGGGTAAAACCGTGTGTATCTCTGCAACAGTGGTGAGAGATTTTCCACGCATAGTTTCATACCATTACTATATTGGTTTAACCAAATTACTTTATTGTCTCCAAGACAGGAAGGGGCTTTGGTATTTGAGGGAAATGCTCTTCACGAGTTACGACTTCTGTTATGATGAATGCTGTTTTGTTACACCTGGAGTACGGCCCAGTTATCAGATCATGTGCTGCTGATAAACATCTTAAAAAAAACAACTTTAAAATCACACATAACAGAGCAGCCAGATTAGCCCTACATTGTCCTTCCCATACTAGTTCTTCCCATACCCTCTTATGCATGAGCTTCAGGCATATGACAAAACTGTTTTGTGTATTAGAGCTTCTACCTAGAACAAACTATGAAAAAAACTCCCAAAAAATAGATTTCTTCAAGCTAAAATAAAGATTGAGAAACTCAACATAGATTTGATCATCTATTTTTTATATATATATATTACTGGCATGATGTCCATAGAGTTTCATGGTTCAATGTGAAATACAAGTTTTGATAATGGACATTAGTATGGCTCGCTGCATCCTTTGGGAAGGTAATAGGGAACTGACCAAATAAACATTACAGAAGAACTTTTCTTGTACTATAAACATAGGGTAATGATTGATGATAAGTACAACTGAAACGTTTGATCATTAATTTTGGTAACACAGTCAATTTTTGCATTATCTGTATGTTAAGTAAAATGATGCCAATAGGTGAGCAGCTAATTATGCAGTTAATCTTGGCCTTGTAGGTAACTGTCAGTTACTGTAGGCCCTACTCTAGGCTGCTGTGATGAACTTGTTAGCTGGACATGCTCAATTTGAGCAGATAAAGACACATTGATTTATTTCTTACACTTTTGCCCACAAGATTTTGGGGTTTAGGAGACTAAAATTCTATAAATGCAGTATTTTGCAGAGAAGAGCCCCATGCACATCTGTTTTTTAAATTTTTTTTGCTATTATGAATCTCTATAAAAAAATGTCTGGATATGAATATTAAGAATGTGTAGGAAAGGGATACAACTTTCTGAAAACTTTCTGATTTCCATCTGTGGTCCACTTTTGGTCCAAATAGTATTGACCGGTCACGTTTGATGAGGCTTTTGTTGTATTCGCATAAAGCTGCGGAACACCGCAATCGAAAAACAGTCACAGAGCCCTCAGCTATCTTCTGACAACAATTTGGATTTTAAAAATGTGTTTGAGTGAGAAAAAAAAGAAGACTGGCACACAGCCCTGAACACACTGGAATCCCAGAAACGTTAGTGAGGGTACAGTCATCAGACTGTAGCCAGTGGGTTTTCTGGCTGTATGAAAGTATGATAGTCTATTTCTATGTGTGTGTGTGTGTGTCTTCATATACATATGGCTAAGAGGCTGCAGGGATTTGTTGTTATTCATCCAAATTGTAATAGCCTTTATGTAGCTGTTTCAAATTTACAGTCATTTAGCAGATGTTTTTATCCACAAGACTTACAAGTGAGGAAAAACATTGAAGCTTAAGTGTTAAATCTATTTAAAGCTGCTCAAACGACTGAGTACAAGTGCGGTGGTTCAAAATAAGTGCAGGTCAGCCATGATCGCATTTCGGACTTCTTCGGAGAAGAAATTTACTTAGAAAAGATGAGTCTTCAAGTAATTGTTGAAAGCACAGATAACACCAGTGACCCTGCTTCTTTGCCAGGGGGCACTTTTAGGTTTGTGTTGACTGGCGTCTTTAACACCTCTGCTGATTGACTATAGCCTAACAGCTCACCAGGCCCCTCAGCAGGTAAAGGACTGTGTGCATGAAGCATGCAGGTAGCACCTGCCAGAAATGCATTGTGTGCTAAGCTGCAGCTGCTGTAAAACTACTTTAGTTATAATGCAGTGATATTGCAGTTAAGGTGACAAAAAAAAGCTCTCTCTTGTCTTTAGTGTAAATTAACCCACACAGAGGGTCACAAGACTGTCTGAAAGGTCATGACGTGACAGGCATGGGGGAGCAAAAATTAACATATTTAGCCTCCTTCTTAGATTCAGCACAAATCTCTCACAAACTTGTGACAAAAGATGCAGAGAGTATATGTACAGTATTCAAAATTAGTCAGCTAAAATCTACTTAAAAAGATTACCATAAAGGATTTTAAACACAAACTTCCAGCTAATTAACACACAAATGTTTGAGTGATCGTCCAAGTACAGAAAAGTTTCCACTGGTAAGTAAAGTTTTCTTTGCAAATATTAAGATAAGCAGGAAAAAGCTGATTCAACACCCAGAGGTGGCTGAGATAAAGATAAGACAAAATACATACAAAACAAGCCCAGCGTGTCAGAAAAGTGGTCTTGATTTTGGGCTCAGGCTCTGGCAGGTAACTCAGCGTAAACAGTATTTGGTTTGATTGGCAGGTTATTGTTGAGTATGTGGGGGAGCTGAGGAAGGCTGAACCTTCTCTCAGGACGTAGCCTCACTTCCCTCACTTAGAGGCTTTCAGGAGGAGGGCAGTGTGCCTTTTAACTTTTTTTATTTGTGCTGTGTTTGTAAAGGCCACATTCCCTGAGCCAGGCTGCAACTGGTGTTATTCTTCCTGTGCTGTTTGCCCCACACTCAGCTGGATGGGCAGGAAAACCAATCTGGAAAACTACTTCATGTATGTCATCGATGATTACAGGACGGCAGCGTCCGCCTGTGCCTGGTACTGGCAGCGTCATCCCTGGGCCCAGAGGGCCGGGGAAGGTCTGAATAATGCTGTCCCATGGGGACAGCGCTGCCTCACGCCTCTATGCTCAAGGCCTTGCTTCTGCTTTCATGCAAGGAACTCTATGAGCCCAGGCAGCCCCGTCAGTGCTCTTCCTGTGGAGAAACGGGAAAGGAAGCTCCACCAGGCAGCCTGGGGTGGCCAGAAACCTCCATTACTTTCAATTTTTTGTTTTTATCCATGCAGTTAGAGTGCGCAACTACACAGAAGAAAAAGTCTCCTCAAGTCAAATCAACAAATCTAGATGCTTAAAAAAATGCTTAATGCTCCGTTATGACAAGTAAGGCTGTAGGTTTAATGCAGTATTACATACTGATAATCCACGATTGTTATCAATCATAAATCCACCTTTTAATAGTCAACAGATGTCGTTGGAAGTTGAATGTAGGATGATTATCTTCTGTTTTCCATGGCCAAATAAAAAACACATAAATCTGCCAGTCGAAACAGGTCAGTTCAAGACATTTTTATGACAAATCAACATGTTTCTTGAAGTGACTAACTATAAGCGAGCAACTATTAGGACACAAAAACTAACTTTAAAGCAAACAACAAAATGAAAATATATTAAAAAAATATTTCTGAAATGTCAGAAACCTCTATTTTTATTGTTACATTTTCTTTTTTTTGTATTTGTAGTCCATAAAGTGTGCATACTGTTGTGTTTTCTCAAATGTATTTAGAAAAAATGTATATATCCTTTTTTCATTTTGCTTTGGAGCTCAGGGGCCCCCGAACATGATGAATCTTCTTGAATTAAAATAAAAATGATATCCAGTTCTTTCCTATAATGCAAAAACAGGACTTTTTAAAGAATATTTGACTTAGTTTGGACAGAAATAACTATGCAACTGGATAATTTTGCAGTTCTGTTGTAAACTACATCTTAATCTTTAAAAGCAGCCCTTGATTATAGCTTTCAGGTTGCTGTAGTAGAATCAAACATACAGTTTCCCCTCAAGATAAGTATTAGCAAATTGAAAGACATACGTGACATTCACAGTTTATCAAGTGAAATCATTCAGTGTCTTTGAGATTCTGCCATCAAGAAGAATAAGAACGTGATTTAGTTCATGCTGAGTCGTCAGATCAGATCAGATCAGGCGTCGGTATCTTTGATGCTGCTGAGAAAACTGAAAAACACTTTCACATCGACTTTGCATTCACCATGAGACACGGTGTAATATTCTAATGTCAGATCTCCTTTTCATTGCTTCCTTTGCTGTAGCTTTCCCAGGCAGAGGACCCACAGTAGCTATGCTGAGGGATCAGGAATGACAAGGCAGTCCGGCCTCCCATTGTACGTGAGCGTTTACTCAGCATGGGAGAGCAAGGACAGTGAGGCTACAGGAATACAATAGGCTCATATTTATTTACTGCTTAGTGGCAGCCAGAGAGACCCTCCCAACCCCCCAGTTGCTGATAGCAGCCCTACAGTAAAAGACCGCTAATAAAGACCTCAGAGGGCAAGTAGAGGCTAGACTCTGTGACTCTGTCTCTGGCACAGGACATTTCAAAGTAATAAAGTAAGACGCTATTGAGATGACATGAAACTTTTGGGAATTCAAGGCAACATAACTGTCTTCCCAATGATAAATGAAGACAGTTCTCTCACATCGTAGTCTTTATAACAAATAACAAAGGCTGATTTATGTAGTCTAAACTGGTGAAAAGGGTTTATCGAATCATCTTCATATGTAGAGCAACAATAGAATTTGTGTATATACAGCAATATGTCCAACCATTTATCTTATATGTTGTCTTTGTAAGAACAACATGTCTCATTAAAACTCACCAACAAGCTCAGAAAATTTCAAATCTTTAAATCGTGGTCAGTTAGTCTTTTTGTAATGGACATGTTACTAATTTCTATTTCTATAGTTTACTATAGAAAAAAGTGTGATATTTTTTGTTTAGTGTGAACGCCTTCAAAAATGTAAAAAGCACTCCGAAAGCTGCTTGTTTTGTTGAAGTCAGATGTGCTCCTTTGCATCTGTCATCTTTACTTATAAAAGGTTGTTTCAATGTCCTCTGACACTGTCCCCATGAATAATGTCTCTGTATACAAATGTACAACTGAAATCAACTAAAATATTCAGTATAAACAGGGTTCTTGTCTGTATCTGTTTAGTGAAAACAGCTGTAAACCGCAGGCTGTGTTAGAAAGAGTGACAGACTCCAGCGGCATGGCTCGTGTGCTGGACTGTGATACCTATATATTCCAGCAGAGGGCTCTCTATGTTGTGCCGATTGTCCAAATAGATCATAAATCATCTCTAAAACACAGAAAAGAAGAGATGCTGACCACATACAAAATAAAATAGTAATTCATTTCATTTTATAACATCAGACAGAGTGCACTTTCTTTAAAACACTTGATAAAGAAGGTACAAACATGTGCAGTTGTTTCCTCCATCATGTCCCTGAGGGACCTTCAGGGACCTCAAATCTGCATTTTTATAGTCAGCTAATCTGTTGTGTCAGAATATAGTCTCACAGACACTTCACCATCACTTACACATGTTGCCTGTCTTGTTTTGATATGACTGAAAAAATGCCTTGACGTCAATCAAGCCAGCGCCGACTATCTGACCTACATGACCAAGCCTCAAGCCTAAAAAAAAAATTAATTTTCCGAAAGGTATTATGAGAGTGTGATTTATTGGTTGCCTTGATGCCTTGTGGGTGTAATTGAGAGAGAAGAGCAGATTCTGATTGGCTTTGATGCATCGTCCCCTCCTCCAATCCCTCAATTTCAGAGATTATCTCAGACACTGGATTAAAATCTCAAAATAGAGAAATCCTTTTTCGGTGAACAGGTTGATTAAAAAGGGGGAAGGATGAGTGTGTGGTGGAACCGAGCGACTGATATTCTCACCTGGGAGTTCTCAGATAAGGATAGTTGACTTGAAGCTCGCTAATTGTTGCTGACCTAGCGTTTCAATACAGTCGGAGTCAGTTGTTACTGACTCTTATTTGGACTTCAATAAAATGCTTTTATTTCTTTGATGATTATGGCGAGAATGACAATCTAATTTATCTTGTACCTTACGTGAATATAAGTCAAATCTGGTAAAAAGAAACAAACAAAGTGAAACTAAGTTTGGTTGTATAAGCAGTTCTAGCAGATTACAGTTGTATAGTCATATTCAGATTAGCATTTTATGCAGACTTTTATCTCACACACCTTTATTTCAGCATCACTTTAAGAGAGTCAGATGAGAAGATTTATACCAGTCTTGCATGTACATGCACCATCTGCATGTAAGTTATATCCACTTAGCTAAGCATAAAGATGTGAAACAAAGAAAAAATGTTAGCCTAGCTCTGTAAAAGTAAACCGAAACCCCCCAACTCTAAAGGACCCTGAAGTTTCATGTGTTTAAATCAATCAAAAACAAACAATCTATTTTCTATAAAGACTGTTCCTGTGGTTTAAAGTTGTAGCAGACTAGGTTGTGACTTCCTGGATCAACAGCTGATTTAACAGCCACTTTAGGTGCTGCTCTGGAGAAGCAGCTTTATAAAAGATTTTGTCTGCTTGCGGTGCATTTTCAAAACCTGTTTGGGATCTTGTGTCTACTAAGTTGCATTTCAGCTTGATATCACAGCAAAGCTTGTAATGAATCTTGACTGTAGTTCTGCACCATGAGAATGTACCACAAGCTGCTTTCACACAGAAAGAATGGACCAGGAGAATGTTTGGATGGTTTGGTCCAGACTTTTTCCAAAGTTGCTGTTCACACATGTACTCCATGGCAGAACATTTTCCACTGAAGATGCACACTCACAGCAGGAAATGTGAGGAAGGGAGTGCAAGACAGTGTTGGTCTACAGCACACAGGAGGCAGGATAGGATGCAGAAAGTATGCTGCGGGAACACATTGAGAACAGTAGATGAAGCTCCTTGTTGTGTCAGTATCAGTACTGCGTATATCGGAACCTTTCACAACAAGGAGAGAGTTGAAAGCAACATAGTTCCCACATTTGCACACTTGCAATAAATGCAGCTATGTTCAAATATTGTCTCAACCACTGATCTGCCAGACATTTTCACAAGAGTACTAGATGGAAAATCTCCACAAGTACTTTGGAACAAATGCTGTTAACATTTGTGACATGCTGCCTCTCAGTAACATCTCTATAATATTTCAGGGTTGCAGCGTATGTCTGAAAACGGATGCCATCATTTTTTGAATTGCCTAGATGTACACTCATGAATGTATAAGTGTAAAACCCTGCCAGGTGAATCAGCTTTCCACCATGACAAAAAAAAGAGTCTTTTCCATCTAGATTTGAGAATTTTCATCCAAACCATGAAGAAACATCACAAAGCTCTAACTAACCATTGTCGATTGACATTGTTTCTATGGTGGCAGCACAACAGTATCCTACAGACCAACAGGCACCAACATGTAATACAGTGTTAAACAGGTGCTCATTTCAAGTATTTTTGTAACACAAAGTTCCACAGGACTTACCAGAGGTGTGAACCACAGTGACCAAGGTGATATGAAGTGAAAAGGCATTTGAATCACTCTGGATTAGGACTTGTGTCTCCCCTTCAGTCAATAAATGCTGGCTTGTTTACTGGTTGATAGGGCTTACATGTATGCATTCATGCATGATGCTGCAACATTTGACGAGAAACAAATTGTCAACAAATACTTCTGTTTCCCAACAAATGCTTCTAGTAATAGAATATCTCAGTGTGAAAAATGCAAAAGATTATACGTAGTTTCTAGATACATAAAATGTCAACATTTTATTCTCTTTATTCTCTTGACTAAGTTGGAAATTGTGGAGGGATCAGAGTTGCCGGGTTCCTACCCTGGAGGCTGGAGTTCACGTCTTGTTACACTTTACACACATTTTCTTTTGTTTTTGGTTAGGTTTAGTCACCAAAACTACTTGCCTAGGTTTAGAAAGAGATTGGGAGTAGAACATGTTAATTCAAAGGTCACCCACATAATGTAAAAAATAGATAATTTTGACCCCCATTAACACGCCCGTGTAGACTCCCAGTCATCTGTGGCAAGCCCACCAAACATTCAAATGCAATTTTCACTTCTCTGATCAGTCTGGATGCTGTTTTCAAACATCAGTAAGGCTAAATGTGATGCAAGGTGTCATGTAGTAGATTAAGGGATCTGTTACATGATTTGTCATGAAACTGGAAAGTACTTTTTTATTATTATTGTTTGTTCTTTATATCATTTGAATGCAGCAGCATAACTACACAAATAGAACTGCTAAAGGGAGAGGGATGAAGAGGAATGATTTATGGCCCATTATTGATTGAACAACAAAAAAAACATTAAACATTTTGCATGCAATCACTGTGCAGTTTCAGAACACTTTGAGCTTTAAATTGTGGTGTGGATTTTAGGGAAGGCATCAGAATTAAGTTTGACTTTTTCTCGCTGTGAGGTCTGGCACTAACAGACATGCTTGATATCGTCATTGTTGTATAGCCTGTTTGATTGTGGGAAGCAGGTGTATGTTAGTGTGGCCTTTCAGACCAAATTTAGTCATCCATTCACTTCCCCCTGGACCCAAGTTCCTTCTGCTTTTCCCAGAAGAGCCCCCTCCCACCTCCCTGCATACATAAAATACTGCAGAGAACATATACGACATGCAGTACAACTGTATTTATTTTGTATTTGCTGCATTTATCTGGATTATTCTTCATTTCTTATTTTTTTAGCTGTTTTGCCCCTCTCTCCAGCACTGCCCTTGTCTACCATCTCCTCAGCTCCCCACTCTCCTTCCAGACTTGAGCTCTCTTCCTTCCTGCCCTCTCACAGCTTCCTGCTCCGGCTCTTATCACTCCAGAAAACGTGACACAGTCTGAGCCCAGTCAAACCAACGCTAACCTCTATAGTCCCCCTTCTTCCTCGGCCATCACTGCCTTAAATGGAAGTAGTTTGGCCCCACTGGGGTCTGGGTGCTTATAGAGGGCGGTGAGGGGATGTCACAGAGGCCCCTGTCACCCACCTGGGCCAAATCTGTTAATGGACTTATTTATTATAAACAATATAGCCTCTACTTCACAGCCTGCAGAGGAACAATAAATCTGGACAGCCCAGGCGTGTTTTTATTTATGTATTTATTTATCTGAGAGGAAGCCGTGGGCACAGTGGGACATTATCAACTCATTCTCCTTTGAGGGGTTTTCCTCTGAGCTGAGGAAATTGTCTGCTTTGATTTACTCGGTAAATCTGCGCTTTGTGATACCCAGAAAGGAGATCGTCCAAGGCCAAGGCTGTTTAGTGTAACTTGTTGTAAAAATATGCAAAATCATGCTCTGGGTAAAACAATTTTAGCAAGACAATCTTTAAAAGACCAGATGCATTATTATTAGTGCTTGATTTCCCATTGGAAAAAGAGATCAGAACCTAAATACCAATCGAATGCTGCCCAAGTTTGGTGTGTTTGCTCAGTCCTCCAAAAAATAAATGTCCATCCAAGCTTACAGGAGCATCTTGAGTAACACTGAGTACGTAACTTATGGGCTGTATTTGTTGTTGTTCTATGACACTGCTGCCAGATAGAGGTCTGCTGAGGCATGATAGAGCCTGTGTTATTCTAAGGCCACAAGGCCATCTGATAAGACCTCATGCTCCACAGCCTGCAGCGATAACACATGTTTTGGATGGTTTCAGGCCAAAAGAACTGAACCCGCTGCTGCTGCACCAAATGCAACAACTGCTGCAAAGTCCACAGCAGGCATTGATCAGAATATCTGAATGCCATTATTCAGCTGCAGATATAGCATTCTCTTGGGTCTCCATTGTTTCACACGCTGCAGTATGTCAGCAAAGGTAGTGGGCTTTTGTCTGAATGCAGTTAGTGATGATATCAGGAGGGACTTTCCCCAAGTTTCCTGATATGAAATTTTTCCCAGGTAATCTTTTAGTAATAATCCCAGGCATGCTAATTACCTGCCTAGTCTGCAACATTGTGCATTGTTTCTTATGCAACTATATCTTTAAACCTATATACTGATTTAAGCATGTGTACTTACAGATCCTTAACATATGGATGCAGCATACCTGTAAGGTAAATACAAAGTGGCAGCTTAGTTCAGCAGAAAGGACTGTGAACATGAGGAAACAGCAAGTCTGGCTGAAATCTAAAGGTGATAAAATGCTATCATAAACAACTGAAGTTCATAGCGTAACACTTTATATCGTGTTTGTTAATCTGTACAAAACGTAAAGTGTAAAAGCAGGTGCTTTTTGTGGTTTTAACATAACTAGCTGTTTTTCAGTTTAGACTTAGACTTAGACTTAGACTTAGACTTAGACTTCCTTTATTGTCATTGCACAAAAAACACAAGGTGAATCTTGACAACGAAATGTCGTTACTTGGCTACCAGTGTAACAGAGCTAGACCTTATTCCTATACAATAAATATGTTTTCTATAACTAAGAGCTAAGAGCTAACTATATGCAGGGTAAATAAGTATATATATATTCATGTATATTGCACTAAGTTATTGATATATTGCACAAATAACTTGTGCTGGATTGGATGAGCCAGACTCTCCTCTGTTGTGATTGGTTGTTTCCTTGGTGATGCAGATAAATGAGCAAGATTTAGATTCAGTTACTTGTTTTAAATGTTTAATACTTTTACAAGCTGCTTTACATATGTTTAAAAAACCTACCGAAGCCATGTAACATCACGGTTTGAAAGCATCTCACAAGTTTTCAACATTTTTCTAAAAGGAATTTGGACAATTGAAATAACAGTCTCAGAGCTAAAAGTGACAACACTGCAGTGTTTGCTTTGACCAAATTCAAATACATTTAATACGCTAACACAAGTTTTTCATATTGTAGCCTTTGAATCTTTCAGTATCACACAACATCTCACAAACTCAGCATACGTTCTGAAGGCAAAACTCTGCATTTGAAGTGTAACTTGTAAATGCAGCAAACAAACTGGGAAATTTGTTGTAGGGTGTAAGTATCAAAGAAAAAGTTTAAAATGATACAGCTAAATAATATAATCATGGCCACATGCCTAATATTGGTATATCAATTTTTCCACCAAAGGAGCTCTGACCCATCAGGTTAGAAGACATCTGAGAGTGTTCTGGAGTATCAGGAAATTTGGCTCTTTTGGCTCTGTAGGTTGTGGGGATCAGTGGATCAGGCCTACTTCCCACAGGTGCCATCAGAACCTCTCATACTCTTTATCGTGTTCTCTTGAGCTCTTCTTAAGTTTTTGCAGCTTTTGCAGGGAAGGCCTGCTGCTGTTCTCTCATGTTGAAGGAGATGTTTATGTGGGTGTGAATGCCAGGTTATCCAAGCATACAATGAGTTTTAAAAGGATGAGTAGTGTTGTTCATTTTATCTATCAGTGGTTTTAAAGTTTTGGTCTGATCGATTGACAACCTGCTGGAATTCAGCTGAAGCTTTGGCCGCTAAGCTTTGTGCTTTTACCTAATCAAGACTCAAAAGTCTGAGTATCTTGTGAAAGACTGCAAAATGGTTTTGCATCTAAAAGGGCAGGTAACTGTAAAAGATTGATCTATTAATAGGACTTTTCATGGGGCTGCACGATGTGTGGTGGTTAGCACTGTCACCTCACAGCAAAAGGGATCCAGGTTCACTTCCCAGCTGGGGCATTCCTGAGTGGAGTTTGCATGTTCTCCCCGTGTGTGCGTGGGTTCTCTCTGGCTTCCTCCCACCATCTAAAAACATGCATGTCAGGTTAATTGGTGACTCTAAATTGTTCCTACACCCCTGAGTGTGAGCATGTGTGTGGTTGTTTGTCTCATTCGTCTCTGTGTGGCCCTGTGATCGACTGGCGACCTGCTCAGGGTGTTCCCTGGCTCCAGCCTCCCTGCAACCCTAAAATGGGATTAAGCGGGTATAGAAAATGGATGGATGGAGGACTTTTCATTATGTCTGCCCTTTTCTGATTTGTGACCATGCAAGTACTTAGTTCAACATTTCTGACCAAGCGAAGAACCACAAAGACAAAGTGTCCCTTTGGCTGATCCAATATAGCACCAAACTTCTCAAATGCAAGTCAAAGTCAAATGTTCAACCTCTGTTTTGACCTCCTGGTACACAAGCCGTTTTTACTGTTTACGCTATATTTAATCTTTGAATGAGTGAGCTTTAAAGGTGCTGATGGGTACATATAGTTACCTTTGAGTACCTATTTCCCCCCTGTCTCCTGCCTGTTAAACTAAACACTTCATGTCAGGACTTTGTAGTTGCTCCACATATGTCAATAAACACATTTCCAGAAATGTCTATCTATTCTTTTAAACTGGGGTTTCAAGACCCCTCTGGTGCACTATAACCTCAGGTAAGCAGTGAGTAGATACTGATGATGCAGAGCATTGTGTGTAAATGAATTGAAGAGATAATCTCCATCAGGTGAACTCAGACACTGAGAGGTTTAGTCAAACATAGTAACTCCTTGAAGTTTAAGATAGGCCAGATATGAGAGATAATGTATTGATGAAGTGATCTCATGGGGTACATTTCTCTGTGGTGTGAGTGATTGGAGTAAAAACAGATCGGTTTCATGTTAAAGTTGCGTTTTCTCGGGGGTTATGTAATTGTCAGCCTTGACTTTTTTCTTAATAAAAAGGTGCAAGAAACGTTTTCACACCTGAGGGGGAATTTTTTTTATTCTTTTTTTTTTTAGTTCGACACAATTATTAAGTTGACACCTATCCATCTGCCTTGTTAGAGTATCTTGTGTTTGTGTGACAGAAGGTTTTAATTCAACCAGAAGAAGTAAAGTAAATATGTGTGAGTTTGATTAATGGTAGGTCGGTTCTTCCTATCAGTGAGACTCGTTTCTATACAGCATTAGTGTAAAAGGAACAACTCAGGGAGGAAGCACTCACACACATAGTGCATTTCCTCCATAAAACCACAGCTGTGTGAAAACAACACGACAAACATTCCTCAGTCACTTCTCTCACTTTAACACAGTACGGGAGAGCTTTTAAAGTAACAAATTTAATTCAATCACTTTTCTTCCCTGCATCTAAAACTATTCGGTTTCAGTTAAAGTTTTTCTTAAGACCATGAATCATTGTTAGATGTTTAAAGATCAAAGTGGATGTGGAAAAACAGTTTTAAGGAGCTTTTAACCACAGTCAATTAAAAGAGAAGTTGCTCTGTCTATGAGGAAGTTCCAGCCATGAGTTTGGGAGTATTTGTTCTGTAATCTCGAGAAATGACAGCGCGCTATTTAACAGCAAGAGGAAAACAATAAAAAGTCCCATATCAAACTAGTCTTATGATCTTCTTTCCCCCACAGCTCAGGAGAAGTTTCAAGATCTTTTCTCTTATCTTGTGTCTCTTAAGCTTCCTTGCTTACCTTTATTGATCCAGATTCCAGCTAGCTGTGATGCCACTGATCACACACGCTATTATTGATTGACACTGGCCACCCTGGACCAACATGGCGTCCTGTTAGCACCCACGGGGTATCAGCATTTTGTTCAGTGGTGACGCTTTAGCGCCTCAATAAGGCAAAGGCCACACATGAAAGGATTCAGAGTGTTTGAGCGACTGAGGAATCAATTCACACTTTGATTGTCATATACAAAGGCCTCACTGTCTCTCTTTCCAGAATCCTAGTCTGTGGAGTTTGATCAGTGATTACCTTATCAGCTTTGATCTTGAAAGAACTGATTTTAAACTACTGATATTAATCTGATTTCCAATCACCAGGGAAAGAAAGTGCAATCTCTTCAACATGCACCATCGTGCCGCTGCAAAATAGATTAGATTAATTGAAGGACTTCTTTGGTCGGAGGGGTCAAAAGCAGGTCAAGTTGACGAGAGTAGTATTCATGTGGCTGGTGGCTGTCAGGAAAACAATAATGTGGCTTCAACGCAATCTATCGTTTGTTTTCTCACCAATAGTTATAAAGCAGTTCCTTATTTTGCGATGCAAAGCTAGGTGCAGGTACTGTGTGAGAGCTGAAAATGAGATGCACTGCTTTGCTGTTGAAGTATTTTATGCAACAAATGGAGTGGTTAGTGTTTACAAGCATCTCCAGGTTAATTTATGGACTCATACTGTGGACTCAAAAAGAAACATAAAATAGTTAATTATGTCATGTAGTTAACTGAAACATTTATTTCAGGCTCATATTCTTGTGCCAAGGACAAAAAGAAAAGAAAGACCCAAAATAGACAAGTCTTATCAGTTTGGGAATGGTCATAGCACCAGTGGAAACAATGCTGTGGCAAGATGGGAGCTGAGCTTGACCCTAATAATGGGGCTGATCTGTCAAGAAACCTGGAGAACAGGAAGTCCACCATACCTCTGTCTTCTTGGATAAAGTCATAAAAATGATAAACACAGGCTTCAATTAGCCTCCCTCAAGACAATGAGCTGCTCAGTGGTGGGGTGTATTAGGGCCGGGCCAGTAAAAGTAAAAAGATGAAAGAGACCGCGCTCCCGTGTAGCTGATCTCCCTGTTCGTCTCACAGAGGAAACCTGGTTTTCCCTTTCCCCCAAATACTAATGGTGATTCATCAGTCAGTTATATGTTTCATTAATAGAATTTTTTAATCACTGTTGTTTTAATGAAACTATGACATAAAACTGTTGTCTCAGTTCAACTCCATCTCATGAAACTATCTATTGATTCAAGCATCATCCAGCTATGATTTTCTATTTCATAATTCAGGGGTACTGAGATTCAAGGTCCAACAACCCCAAGATGTAATGAGGAGAGGCCGGGGTCCAGTACACAAGATCCAAGAATCCTGACTTCTAGATAATTTAGTGAGGTTCGGGCATAAATTTATACTGCATTAAGATTAAGCATCTAGCAACGACTTGTTTGGTGTTAGGAAAATATCCAACTTAGGTCTATCACCTGTTTGAAGTCTGCATTTTCTGACTCTACAGGGAAATGGCTGCCTCCCAATCTGCAAATGAAACAAAACAGAATTCACAATTCACAATCATTTATATGAGTAAAGAGTTATGTTTGTCTTCAATCTCTGGACACAATCTCAGGACAGAACATAGAACTGCTACATTGGTCCATAGCGCACAGTGTTTCAGATTCACACAAAAGAAAAAACAACAACCATTACCTAATTTTCAGGTCGTTTACTTTTTCACTTCATGCTCCAATTATGACTATGCTTTTCTACATCACTCTCATCTGCAAACGGTGAGACTTAGATGTTAAAAGCCCATGGTGAGGTGTTTGAATTTGTGTATAGGTTAACTTGTGAAAAATACACTGTACAGGTGAAAATGTATACACTGTTACGAGTTATGTGTTTTAATATGTATGGATCGGCTTTCCATCATGTGACATTGACGCCATCCAGTACAAAACAAGAGCGATACATTTCCAATCACACAATTTGTAACCACGGCTTGTGACTCTTCTACATTTGGACATATTTTCCTAGTGAGACTGGGCTGCTAAGCCTCATTCTTGACAAGATTTAGGGGTTGATACTTTATGAATGTTTGCACCTTCACTCCTACTCTCTCCAAATGTAACAAAAACTGCCTACTTCCACCTCATGCTATATCTTGTTTGTTTGATCTTAACTGGAGTGCAAAACAACGATGCATGATTTAATGAAGTGTTACTGGTGTATTTTGCCAGAAGGGCTACGTGAGCTGCTTTCCCCTGTTTTCTGTTTTCCATTACTCTATGCTAGGCTAATAGCCTGAGGTTTTTTTAGAAAATAAAAGACTGAATATTTCAATATTTGCAAGCTTGACCGCACTCTCAAACTGTCACATTCTTATACACATAAATGTAGAGATAATCTTAACGCTGATACCACTGAAGAAATTTGAAACCAACCTATGATTTTCCTAACCATGTGCCTTCCCTAACCATGGAGCTTTGGTGTCTAAACTTAACCAAACAGCAGGTGAGGGTAAAATTGAGAAAACTGGCGTGCAAGAGAGGTGAAACCACTGTCTTTAAAGTAAAAAGAAATAAGTAAATGATAACATACCCCACACACACTGAAACACCCTGTGTCACCAGTACAACAGCCTTCATGGACATTGTAGGTCCAACACGAGGTAGTGCTTGTTCCTGGGATCAAATATTGCAGTGGCCAGTCATGGCACAGACAAATAAAGACAAATAAAATGTGAGTTATGGTAGTGTGAATGATGTACAGCAACTTTTAAAGATAAGGAAGCTTAGACTAAAGTTCAAACACTATTTTCTTCTTTTTCCTCGTTTCCTGCTTTTTATGAATGAATAATTGCTTTGAAGTTATAGCATCTTCTTTCAGAGGGAGAATTCACAAAGGAGACCTCCTACATTTGAAGCTGCTGTTTCAACATAATATCACTGACATCATGGATTTCTGTTGCTGTACCCTCTTAGTCGCCTGAGTCAAACTACAGCTCTATGGATGTTCTCAGGAAAGGGACTTTGATTATTTTACTTGTTGCTTCCGTTTTATTGTTGGCTGACCCCTGGTAGTGCACAAACCCAGAGGTCGTCACAACTTGTAGTGAAAAGTTTCTAAACATCCTCATGTTAGCATGACTAAAGGCATATTTAAGATTTGTCTTGGACCCGAGCTCGAGTTTTGTAAAACATACAGAGAATGAAGGCGTGACGAGAAGATAAGGCGGATGTGCTCATCTCCAAACTGAGCCGTAGAGCCAAACAAGAAACAGTTTTATCATCAGAGCATCTTCATGAGGTGGGGGCAGGATGGTGCCGCAGAGGGCGACGAGGTGAGCATATCCAAATGTCCTCACTACTAAACGTGGAATGAACCAGCCCATAAACACAACAGGGCTGAGTAGATTCCCACCTGATTCCCAGCAGATCCCTGACAGATTAACGCCTCCAGAACAATGGGACAAGAGTGGAGACGGCTTCCTCTGTGTCCCCACTTGTCTGCGGCAGACAACATCCCAGTGCTACCCTTTCTGCAAGGTTGGTGTGTGTGCTCTCGGGCAAGGAAACTTTCCCAGCAATCCCCTGAGGGAGGGGGAATACTATACTAGCCGTAACACATAAAAACATCTGTGTCTATATGTCAGTGAGAAGCAAAGTTTCACACAACGTGATCTTTTTGTTTTTTTGCGTCACTTGCCAGAATTTCAAGTCCCCAATTTGTGTGGCCAAAGCATGTTGCATTGCGGCCTCTGGAAAAAACATGACCCAACACAGACTCTCACATCCTGCTTAAGTGCTTAATTTAACCACATCAGCCTGTGGATGATCTCTCATATCTGCAATCACCCATGTGAGGTGATTTTCAGGTTACTAAAGATTACTAAAAAAAATAAATAAATAAATAAAAAAACGCTATCTTTGAGTAATTTAAAATACTTTTCATTGACATATTCCCATTTGTGGTCTTCAGCAGACTTCTGCAGAGTTTAACTGACAGCATAGAGCAGCAAATGAATTCCTGGGTGACTTTATTAGTGTCAAAACTGCAGAAAAAGGTGGAACTTCTATTTACAGAATCAATCTCTTACAAGATGTTTCCTCCCCTCCTTTCTCTGTCACACACCTGCTATGTGCTCTCCTCCTCAACCTCCTCTGGAGGAGCTGCAGGGCCCCACCCCCCCCATCCTTAAACACCTCCTGCTCTCAAGAGCAGGTGTTGGAGGAAGTAATAGTCTAATCAGACAATCTAAACAATCCCTATCTTACAGCTGATAATGACATATGTCTGTACACCTCTACAGAGGCCCAAAACTGTATGGCTTCCAATTTTATGTTCCAGCCTTAACAATGAGTCAATAGCCTGCAATACAAATTTTAAAAAAAAGAACAAGGGTGTGAAGTAGACCTGCATCAAACTTTAATCTTACTGTACATAAATACATCATTATTTTAATCTATTTTTTTTTAAATTATTGAGATGCAAAGCATCTTTCAAAGTTGCTCTATTTTCTATTTAAAACATGGATAAAATGACCATTTGTGATGTTCCCTTCAGAGTTAAGAATCGTTTTACCATCTTTTAAAGTTGGCAAACACCTTATAAACATAGTGGGACATTTACTTGCTGGACAGACAGAGATTCCAGTCTGCACTGGTGGAGAGTCAAATAGAGATGAAAGTAGAATGTGTATTGAGACAACTGTCATCAGAGAGCAGAAACATGACTCCAAACTGAATGCTAATGTTCTTTATGGGTTTTTCACAGCTTGATTTGCTACCCCTAACTGCCAAAAAAAATCCATTTCATGCAGGTGTAAGCTTTATTATATTCAAGAAAAGATCACAATGAGAGGTGGGAGCAGCCGTTCCCAGCAGAACAATGTGTCCTGCCACGCTTCAAAAACTGCTCAGGTACAGCTGCAGGAGCATGAGCCCAGGACAAGACCTCCATGTTCCCCAGATCCCAGTCCCCTAAAGTATCTGCAAGATACACTGAAACAAGCCAGATACACGCCCCACTCCGCAACATACATCCTCCAAAAAGCCTGAAGCTAACAACCACAGAGACCTCATGTCCCTGTCCCAACAGGTCTGAGCAATTTTTGACCCACCTGTTCACCTGAATAAAACCTCTTCACATTTCTCATCTTGCCATCTTTGTTGAAGCACATACTTTACCCTGCATAAGTACATGCTCATCAAACACCAAAGAAGTTGCCATTTGGATGTTGGAGGAGTAGCAGTGGAAGATAACTTCTGTCCTTTCACTTGGTTCTTGTTTCTTGCGCACTTCCTCAGAAATTAACACTACACGTGCGCTAGATATTATATGAAGTGGCCAATAGAGGCAGTGCTGGGACAACTGTGAGCTTGTCTCCAACTTCTTTGAGTCAGTGGCTTCAAATAGGTTAGACAGAGCCATAGATCTCGCTCTTTTCTCCTGTCATATTTACATAAACCAAATATTCACCTAATTTATTGCCTTCCAGATCTTTGTTTACATTCTGCAAATTTTGACATTGTGTATAATTAAGTCAACTAGTTTGCCTTCTCTTGAAAACCTTCAGTTCAGTTATTGTCTTAGCTGAAGACCATTTTCTTTCCTCTTCTTTTTTGGAAATTTTGTTGTCATTCACTGGTTAGGTTAGGTTAGGTTAGGTTAGGTTAGGTTAGGTTAGGTTAGGTTAGGTTAGGTTAGGTTAAAAGCTCTCGTTTGGCACAAGCCATTAAAATATCGGAAAATTCCCTTTAGTGAGTTATTATGTTCAACTGTCAAGAAATGCCATCAGGTAATGCCTTGGGACACAACTCTCTATTTTTCACTTTATTATGAAAATAACTGCAGTTTCATGGAAGAAAGTCTCACTGCATTTCATGACTCTGTCAGAAAATGAATGATTATCAGCTTCAACAGACAAAACAGTCTTTGCTTGGACAAACGTGACTGTTGGCCAGGACGCCTTAGTTCATCTCCTGTCCTACCCAAAACGTTTCTACACTTAACTGTAGCTTAAGACTTCATTTTTGCAGTTAATCTATTGTTGCTTTCAGTGGCAGTTTGGTTATGTTTAGGCATTAAAAAGTATGTGCTTTGGTTGAAGCATTAAAAACTACTTGGTTATGATTAAAGAGACATCATGGTTTGTCTTAAAACTAAGTGTTTCCTTATGTCTACCCTATAAAAATCTACTTTTCTTGGCATAATTTCCAAATGATTACATGGCCAATCTATTTGTGGTCTCACCTTTCTTCAAAAAAAGGAATAGTACCTTCAACACTTGCTGCCAATTAGTAGAGTACTTTCTGAACCCTGTGGCTTTATCCAGCACATGCCAGTGCAGCTCGAGTGGCTCAGGGGATCAGCGCAGAGTGCTAACATATATATACCTTCCGTCCCTGTGATTTAAACTAACACTGCTGCCTCTCAGCTCAGCACAAAGGAGCCAGCAAACACATTGTGCAATTCCCAAGAAAGCCACCCACAGACATTTATACAGAAAGACTGGCGACCAGCAGCTCAACTGGGTTTCAGAACTCACTTGGAAGGCGGACAGTTTGTGCTGCTACGCCAAGGACAGGAAGTGCTTGCAGAGGGACAGGAAGTGCTCACCGCTGCAGTAGCCGAGGCTGGAACTGAGATAATGCCATTGTGTAAGCAAGCCAAGTGACCTCTCCCTGAGCGCAGAGTCCAGAGGCTGGCGTCGAGAGCCCTGGCCCCCACCCAGCCCCAGACTCCCCAGGCACGGGGTGGGGGACATGGTGGAGGGACAGGGGGAGGAATGGAGGGAGGAGGAGAGGGGATATGAGGCGTGTCACCTCCCCTCATCCCATACACCACCTCCTCCCCTCCTACTTGACTCTGAACCTCACCTTGTAGAGGAAATGTGGCTACGACTCCAGACTTTATGACTTCTCCCATCAAAAGCCAGGATTTTTCACTCCCACACTGAGCGAGAGGCAGCCAGGGCACACTCATGCCCACGCCCATGTCAACACACGCTTTCGCAGGCACACACGCTATGACACCACACACACAGACACACAGGGTCCCTCTTTCTCTTCTCTCTTAGGAATGAAGGGGGGAAAACCCTATCAGGTCATCAGTGGTAAAATAGATGATGACAGTATTACAGTCAGGATCCTGTCCCATGTAGCGCCTGGCTGGACCTCCATCCAACACACCCACCCACCAACCCCTAGAGGGCATGCTCTGGAGTCCCTGCTGGTGTCTGCTCGGGGCATGAAAAGGTTGCATAAGCATCTCTCATATTTCTGTCAGCCCCTTTTGACAAGAGCGTAGACCACAACAAGATGAGAATGGTCCAAGAAAAGACCGAGCTGACAAGTTGGGGTCTGCTCGCTCTGATAAGAAGCTCAACAGCCTGTGGGTGATGTTTGGATTTCTGACCACAAACAGGGGCTTCATTCTCTAAAACATAAACACACCGAGTCTAGATATTTGAGGTGCAACAGGTTGCTTGAACCTTCCCCTAGTGTCATTATCCTGGTCTGGGACAGCAGCTCCAAAAACAAGGAAACACATTCGCATACATGTCTGTAGCTCACACGCGTGCCATGGGAGTTAATAAAGTTTATATTTGACTAGAGGCTGATGTCAGCTAGGAGTTTGAAGCTGCTCAGTGAAGTATGCCAAAAGGTTCACCTCAAGTTCAGCATGAACCTTAAACGTCTCAAGGAAGAGACTTGTATGACAATTTTAGAAAAATAACATTTGTATTCTGAATGAGATTTGTTTTTAGCTTTAAACACACAAAGGATTAAAAAGTACAAAATGTGCATCTAATGAGGTAAAAGTAATGAAAGGCACAATGGATTGGGTTATTTTAGGTAAAAATGTTCCTTAAACCTTTGAGTGAGTTGTTGAAAGAGTTATAATAGCTGGAAGTCAAATCTAATAAAATACTTTTTCAAATTGTGTTGCCTTATTTTTAGTTGTGCTATCCAATGAAGGTTTGGTGTTGCCCTTCAGTGATTCAGTATCAGCCGTGATTTAAGCTCTAAACTTAATCAATCAGCTGCTTATTGATTCATTACCATCCCAGACTGATGCCGTCACTGTCAAAGAAGTGTATCCACATTAAAGAAAACTGTTTTGACATTCAAACTTCACAGGCTGAGACATCATCTTGTCAGAGGTCTCATGTTGTTTATTTAAGCTTTCTCTGTTTCTCTGTTCTCTGTTCTTCTTCACTCTTTGAAAATCAAAAATCCTCAATTAACGCCTTTTGTCCAGCCCTCCTCATTAGACCTCAATCAAAGAAAGTCTCCATCGAGACGATCAGCCGTGCGGAAGGTTGCATTTAAAAGGGTGCGTAAAGGGAGCCATTTACTCCACGCATAAACCTGATCTTCAAGCCTTTAACATAGTCCACTGCCCAATACACAGACTGGTGATCAAGTGTATTGGTGTCTGAGAATCCTTAAGTTTATGAAGTGGGGGGTGTGAATTAAAACTGGACGAGCGCGCGGAGTCGAGTGCAACTAGAAAGAGGGAATTGTTTCACCTAGTTTTGCTCCAAAGTTAGACTAAACTGCTGTTGCAACTTTTAAACGCGTGTTAAATCTATATATATTAGCGAACACAGTCATACATTCTGTTGAATTAGTTCTGGACCTCAGCGTATCTCACTGCTCCAAACAAGGGTCGGAGGCGGGTACTCTGAACTTTTTTTACACCTTTGTAGTAGCTGGCACTCCCTTCACATGATGATTGGCTGCCTGCGCGTTTATAGAGGACGAACGTTCACATTCACTACTGACTTGTCTCTACCTTTCAGTTCTTACGGCTTACTGGAAGAAGCGAATGGATGTGACTAATCGTTTTTCACTCCAGCCTGAAGTCCAGAAACATTCGATTTTCCTTTTAATGTAATTGTAGGATTTTCTCACTAGCTGTGTATTGTCGTCTCTGCGAGCAGTCCGGTGGTTCTCCAACCCTCCCAGGTGGACAGAGATGAGTAGTCCCGATGCGGGTTACGCCAGCGACGATCAGACCCAGGCAAGGTGTGCGATGTCAGTCATGATGCCTGGAATGGGACACTGCCAGTGGGCCGACCCTCTCAGTCCTCTCGGCGAAACCAAAGTGAAAAACGAGCCGTGCGCGTCTAGCTCCGGCGGCCAGAGTCGCGGGAAGAGCGAACCGCGGATCCGACGGCCCATGAACGCGTTTATGGTCTGGGCGAAAGATGAGCGCAAGAGGCTGGCGCAGCAAAACCCGGACCTGCACAACGCAGAACTGAGCAAAATGTTGGGTAAGTACATTTTCGCTTTATTCCAGCAATCTGTTGTGCGCTTATTTGACAGATAACGATGTGTCGTTGGAGATTCGTTTATCCGACCTCTGTGCTGATGCTTTTTAGTTTCATTATGTTGAATTTACTTTGAATGTTTTTTTTCTCTGATAGTTTGTGCTTAAGTTTATATGTTTTTAAAAGTTACTCTGAGAGTTAAGCTCCAGATGTAACCTCAAAAACCTGTCCCTGCCCCCAAAAATGGCAACAGGCTATTTTAGTGGGTATCACCAGGCTGTGTACAGTATCTGCTGACATATCACTGATGTGCACACTCCTCTTGACCTGCAGGGAAATCATGGAAAGCCCTTCCTGTCACAGAAAAGCAGCCTTTTGTGGAAGAGGCCGAGCGACTCCGGGTTCAGCACATGCAGGATCATCCCAACTACAAGTACCGGCCCCGGCGGCGGAAGCAGGTGAAGAGGATTAAGAGGCTGGACTCTGGTTTTCTGGTCCACAGTGTGTCCGATCACCAGGCCCAGTCGATGCCTGGGGATGGCAGAATGTGTGTGGAGAGTCTGGGCCTTGGCTACCATGAGCACGGCTTCCAGGTTCCTCCACAGCCGCCAGGTCTCTACAGGGATGCTCAGGCCCTTGGGGGCCCCTCTTATGAATCTTACAGCCTCCCCACACCTGATACGTCTCCTCTGGACGCTGTAGAGTCAGACTCAATGTTCTTTCCTCCACATTCACAAGAGGACTGTCACATGATGCCTGCATACTCTTACCATTCCCAAGTAGCAGATTTTCAGCCTCAGGAACCCCTCTCCAATCCCCACGGTAATTCCATCCTGCACCGACACCCTGCCTCAGTTCTAGAGCAGCCCCCTCAGCCTGCCGCCCTCCCTCCTTCCTACATGGGATGCCCCAACCCTCTGGCCATGTACTACACCCAGCACTGTAGCCCCAGCCATCCTAAACGGCACCCTGGTGGGGCTGGACAGCTCTCCCCACCTCCCGACTCCCACTCTCACTCTCACTCAGCAGACAACGTGGAGCAGATGCACCACTCCGAGCTGCTGGCCGAGGTGGACCGCAGCGAGTTCGAGCAGTATCTGAGTTCCTCTTCAGCGCGAGCGGACATGACAGGCCTGTCATACGGTCCACATGAGGCTGGCATGCAAGGACCTGAAAGCCTCATATCATCAGTGCTGTCAGACGCCAGCACAGCTGTGTATTACTGTAGCTACAACAACTCCTAACCTCCTGCCTAGCCCTGCTGCAAGGACACGTTATCTGACCTCAAAACTCTGTTGCTAAATTTGAACAAAAATGCTTTAATTTTTATTTTTCACTACTGATACAGGAGGCTGCTGAGATTTTAAATGCAGCTTGAAGAAGACTTTTGTACTGTATCTGTGTTATAACAGTAAAGCCATAGAATATTTTAACCTGAACACTGGTTTTAACTTTTCTCTTCTTCTCTTGCAGGGAGTTAATTTTGTTATGCTAAATATTGTACAGTCACAATTTTGAAATTTATGTATATACTGAATGTGGGGTTTTTTTATACTTTCGCACTTTTCAGAAATAAATTTTTGCAAATATTCTTGTCTTCTCTTGTATTTATTGTTTGTACACTTGGAAATTCATGACATTTGATGAAGCTTTCACGCTGTGGAAGGTAATCTCATAAACTTCATAATAAGGTGTGTTTTGCTTTATAAATCGGTTTTTATTTAGTCGTAAAATAGATTTTAAAATGAAAAAGTTGACATTTTTGATGTGCAAATCCCCTCGCCAGACTTATCCCTTTTTTTTTAAATTAACTTGAGAGTTCATTCGGAGTTCTCTGTTTCATGGTTTGGGTTTGTTTTTCCTCCCTCCGTATGGAGCTGAATGGGCTCCCAGCAGCAGCAGCAGTTGCTCACCTGGAAGCAGGGCAGCAGAGGCCTGTGACCTAGCTTCCTGGCCCGGACAGAGTGGTGGTAATCTCAGTGTCCGCATTACACACGGCGCCTTGTTTTCGCAGCATGGTAGCGGAGTTTATGCTCCGGACATCCTGCCAGTAAATGATTTAGCTTTTTCTGATTAATACTAAAGGCCATTAAATACACCTACACCGAACAATGGTGACACTTTATTAGTGTATTTTCACCACAGAACATGGGGTATATTAAAATCCATATCCTTCAGTTGTGCTTAATAACACTGCGGTGACATCAGGTTTTATTTCTGTGGGTATACTGAATGGCAATGATATATTTATCCGCTAAAGCCCGTCTGTTGCTTCGACATCAATCACACTTATCGGGCAAAAATCTTTAAGAGATCAGACCAAACCTTGAGGATGATTCGTTGTATTTATAACTCAGAGAGAGTCCTGTTTTATAAATAGAGATTTTCCCTATTTTAAAAGGAAGAGGTTCTTCTCAGAGGGGTCAATCACCCTGACCTCAATCCATTTTTAGCGCTTCAGAGGAAACATGTTCCAGAGGTGTATATATTTATGTGCTTTGTTCATGCTGGATGTTTTAAGATATTCTCTTGTGTAGAAGTCACTGTTGGAGGCAAAAATTGTTGGTCTTCCCACGGTCTGATAAATGATGTCAGCTCATCTCAAAGTAAAACAAAAACAAAAACTGAATTACTGTAGCTACAGTTTTATTCTCCAGAATAACTTCTGCAGTGTTTTTGGTTCAAATAAGAATGTCTGACATGTAAAAGGTGTTCTTACGCGTCTTGGCTTCCCATCTGTCACCCAAACAGACTCGTTTGCCTTCGGGCTGTGGCTGAAGAATCCACTGTAATTGGTGTGAATGTGTTTAAATCAGTCTGCAGCTGAGTGGCAGGTTTATCCTCCCTGTTGTTACAGCAAATGGGTGCATAACAACAGGCTCAGGCCTCGATCCCCGAGGCTTCAGCAGTGTGGGTGGGGGTCACCTGCATGGACTCAGGGCAAGGCAGACCCCTGTATTATCTCCACATACTAACTGATTTGGGCTAATTGATGAGGAAGAGCTCAATGAGTGAAATTTGACCATTTGAAATCTGTTGCTCAGGCATGAGAAAGTTGAGGAGAACTATGTTTTGGGGAAAAATAGTTTACTTTATTGTCTGTTTCGTTTATGCTTAATTTAATTCAGTCTAAAACCAACCACCTTGTACTGGCACATATTGTGTGTGATGTCTTTTATCATTGTAACCACTTTTTCGTTTGATTTTTTTAAATTTACAGGTCAAGTACAGTACATGTAAAGATGATAAAAAAGGATATCATATTCAGAAAAATTATTATTACTTGTAAATATAATATGTTTATATGCAAACATACATATAAAACTGCTCATTTTAAACATTTATCAACAGATTTTCTGTTCCACACATGTAAGAAAACAGGCATTTCTTTGATTATAAGCAGTTAGTTTGTATCAAGCAGCAACACCAATAAGTTTCTAGATAAAAGAAAAAAATTCTGTCACAGCAAATGGAGCACATCTCGGGACGAAATCTGGCCTCTCATGGTGCTCCCAATGCTGGTGTAGTGCATCTGTGTGAGTGTGTGTGCGTGCATGTGCACGTGTGCTTGTGTGTCCTGGGGCTTCGCTGCCGGCAGTGTGCAGAGAGCCACACTCAGAGATTACAGCAGCATGGGCGGGCTACATTAACACAGCAGCACTTAATCATGGCACTGCCCTAATCTCATCTCAGGTAGCTGCCTTTCACAAACACAGCGACAAACACAGCTTCATTTACCCACAAAGTCAACTGCTGTTTAATTCAACAATCCAGCAAGATCAGCTGTATTTGATCGACTCAGACACAAACATGGTGAGGTTCAGTGAGAGGGTTTAGTAGCAATTATAGAGTTATCATAATGTCATGACAGCATCGGAGCAGGTTGAATTTACTGAATAAACAATGAATGCACAGCACATATGAGCTGATTCCAGGTGCAAGCAATTATCCTTAATTGATTTCTCTCTCCCTTCTTTATGGCAGTCAGAAACAGAGAGGGCAAACAAAAAGCATGTGTATTTTAGCATGTGTATATATATATATATATATATATATATATATATATATATATATACACATATACATATATGAAATCTATCAAAATATTATACATATTACATATTGGTGCTAATTCAGGATTCCAAGATCATTTTATGGAAGAGCTGAACTAAATCAATAATCATTAATTATATCTTATCATCATATATAACTGACCTATAATCAATAAGAAAAGGTAAAGTTCTAATCTTTAGATCACCATCATCATCTAGTGATGCTATAGATATATTTTTTTAAAACAAGATTTCTAAGGAAAAATGTCTTTGTGGCTCAAGCTTCACAAATATTAAGATTAAATGTGTTTCTCTGTGATAACTTTAAACCTTTTGACGTGCATCTTCCACGTGGTTTTTATGTTGGCTGTGAGAACTTGTAAGACGTTTAAACCATTACCTTTCTTTTTTAAATCCTTCTGAATAATTGACTTACTTTTTTTTCTTTTCAGTGCAGTTCAGACATTGCTTTTTTATGTTATTCTTCTGTTTTTTTTTTAAAAAACGTGCACAAAACAGCACTTAAATCTGTGAAATTTGTTTGGTTTAATCAAAAATGCTAACGTGCAGTTTCAGAGACAAAGATAGAGGCTGCATGGCCCAAACTAATTAAGTCATTGATAGTAGATTGCAAATACAGCATGTGAAACAGCTGCAGGAGAGGGTGTGTCCGTTGTCTAAAGCAGGGCTGGTTGCTCATAATCCCGGGCAAATGCTGTCCCTCTGTGGCCTGATCGCTTTTATGGTCCCTGTCTGTCACACTACGGTCCAGTTGTACTTCACTATATATAGTTTCACAGATACAATCTAAGTTCAGTGTTCAATATTTGACTCAATAGTTTATCTTTCTTCTGATTCCAGTCCTGTTTTGTCACTCACTGGAATAATTAGTTTTTGCCAGTGAATTGAACGGGTAACCACGTTTTTTTTTTTTCTTGCCATGATGTCAACTGATGTGTCAAAATTCACACAGATTTTTCACAAATTAGTATTGTAGCAAGGCTGCAACACAGCGTTATCATAACATGTAACAGCTGTGTGCAGTTCTTTTTCATTTTCTCCTGGAAAACCCGTCACGTCTTCATGTTGAACAGGAACACATTTGATAGGATTGTCAATGTGGAAGAGTGTCAGTTTCTAAACACCATTCTCACAACTAACTATTTTATACATGCACAAAAAAGTGCCCACTTTTATGGGCACATAGAAGACAAAGGTTTTCTTGGTCAATACTCCTCAAGTTTACACATTCATCCAATCAGACAAACGGAAAGTATTGAAAATCAAAGACAGTCTCCAAAAAAAAAAAAAGTTATTAAAACACAGAAAAAAGCCCTGAGGAACACAAACTAAAACAGATAACAACTTGATAACCTTGGTCTAAACTTTGTAGCTGTTTTTAGGAAAACTTTAGGTTTCTAAATCAGATAAGTACAAAACACCCAAAAAACCCATTAATAAACAGTCTGTCCTCCAAAATACAAAGTGTCAGATTTTAATATTTTGTAAAACTGCAGCTATAAAAATCTGTAATAAAGTATTATCATGACGCTTTGAGCATGTCAAACAATAGAGTAAAATAGATATATAAACTGCAATTTATGTAAAGAGTAATTTAAAAGTTATAACTCTAGAAAATAGAATTCAATGGGTGCTTCAAAACAGAGTAAAACATGCAGATATGATTAAGTGTCGTTGCACATATTAGTACAATAAGATGAGAGGAAGCCAGGGTTGACAGGACTGATTGTAGAGTGGTGGACTCGTGCTGGAGACCATTTTTCAAGCTGACGGGTACATTTGTTTCACAGTCAGGAATTGACTCAGGGAGCTGAATCAACTCCAGGCCTCTCCTGATCAGCTCAGCACTCTCTGTTCTTTTGTTTGAATCCCCTCGTGGCATTCGGGACAATTTTTAGCCCGTGTCCAGGCGGGTAGTGAGTATAAGATGACTACATCAGCAGTCAGCTTCCTCTCTGCTGTGTTTTTCTTTGGAAGGCTAAAAGGTGTTGGCGGAATACAACCACACTTTGCTCGTTTTAAGTCTTATGTCCTCTTACAGGATTCCCTGTTGACTCTGGAGCTCCCTTCTGGGGATACAAGTAAGGAAAGTGAGTAACACTGATGAGTAGCAAGGAACACCGCACAATGTGACTAACTGAACATCATTCATGAGTAATTAAAGTCTGAGACTAAAGAGAAAAAACTGAGAGAAAATTCAAAGAAAAGTGACTGCAGCTTCAGAAATTTCATTAAAGGAAAAATTGAAATGACAGTTTTTTCCAATTACAACATATGAAAACTAATATGTACACAGAAAAGTTCAAACTGTTAGCTTGAAAATTCAGTGAATAAATTGTTAAAGTTAAACAGCAGATAGATCGAAAGACTGACAAGTTACAAACTATTTAGATAAAAATAAAAAAGCCAAACCTGAAACAGCTTAAATTCATTATATGAACTGCTGAAATAGTGTGCTAATGGTTTAACAACCAGCCAAAAGGGATTAAACAGCTACATACTGCTGTACAACTGTTTGAAATGGTGAGCTAAAAGTAATGGACACAGTTATAATATACAAAAGCAATAAGATATTTGACAAATTTAATGATAAGGTTAAAAACAGTAGATTAATGATGAAACCACTGAAAAAGCTATACTAAGGTGGCTTCAAAAAGCTAAAAGTAGCTCATTTAAGGATATAAGAATAGTTCTCTGGAACATTTAATCATTTCTAATGGACAAATATTCCTAAAAATGTTGAAAATGAATGAAAAATGTGGCGAAACAGCCAAAAGAGTTCATTTTAAAATGGTTTAAGAAAAAATTTTAAAAATATGGGATGAGAGAAATAGCACAAAATCATGTAAATGGTATAAATGCCTTTATAAGTGTTTGAAATAGACCTCCAATGGATGCTAAAAAATATATGATATCAAACAGATAAGTCGTCAGCTAGGTAAGAATGACTGAAATGGTTGGAACAGACAGATAGCAGTAAGAAGTCAGAGGAAGTAAACAAGTTGGCCGACAAATTGCAAAAGCAGAGTTTATTTTTGCCTTAAAACAGCTCAAAGAAATGAAAGCATACTCAAAACATGTACTAAATCGATTTTTTAAAGCTCTGGACATTTGATCAAAGACTGGATTTCCTGTATTGTCACTGAATTGATTTCATTGCAGTAAAACACTCAGCTGCGGTGCAGAAAAAGATAAATGTGGACCATTGTCTGTTGTTTTTTTAACTTTCTGTCAATCTTTGAATCTTCCATAGAGCACCTGTCCTCACTTCCTTGTTCCGATGACTTCTGTTTGCTTCGTCCATGAAAGATTGGCTGGGAACATCCTCTATACGAGAGGAAGCCATGCTCTGTGAAATTCACACCACTCGCCCCATTTTGGGAATCACCGGTAGGACTTCCTTAAAAAATAAAAATGCATAAAAATATCGTCTAAATAAAGGGGGGTCAGGGCAGAGTGTCATGACCTGGGTCAAGAGCCTTTGTTTTGTCATTGTGTTTTTGTGTGAATGAGTGCTACGTTGTCTACGTGTGTTTGTATGTGTGAGCAGCTGATACATTTCTGCTATTTTCAGGTTCATCGTAGTTTTTGACCACAAACCTCGCTTTGCCTTTTAAGCTGAAAACTGAACTCATTGTCAGTTTTTACTGGTCGTTTCAAATCCTCCAACTTTGGACAAAGTCTTATTTTTAAGAGGGGATCTCTTAAGACTTTTATGTTAAGTAATAATGTTGAGGGCTTCTGTGATGTTGTCTGTTTAAAACAAGGAAATGTCGAGTTTTAAGGGAAATGTGGAAACTTGATTTTGAGTGAGTCAGATCTTTTAAAAATCTTGTTGTATTGTTATATTTTTAGATTAATGTTTTCATAAACTGGAGCACGACAATGTCTAGACACTGTTTGGTGTTTCTTTTTTTCAGTAGAACTATCAGTCTGAGAGCTGTCTCTTACACAGGAAGAGTATTTGTGCTTGTGTTATTGGATTATGAACTTCAAACAAATATCAAACACATCTCCACTGAAACAGCAAACAGTCCACTTCCAGTTCCCCAGGAGTTGACAGTGTGTTCCTACATCTGCAGGTCCTGTCTCCTCTTTTGTGGGCCTGGTCTGTCCTTTCATAAACAAATAGTAAAACAGTCATACTCAGAAGATTTTTACATGTAAAAACGACAAATTCTAAGGGGTGAATTTAAATGTTTTCTTCATTTGAAGTTTAATGGAGTGACTGGGTTCTTTGAAGGAAAAATAAACCCGTTGTAATGTTGATTGCTGCCACCAGGGGTCAGATGTGCACAGGACTACATAAAGCCCTCTGTCAAATCCAACCTTAACCTTGTGTGCGCATGAAAAACAAATCATGAAACTAGTTCTAAATAACTTGACATGTAAATGGAATCTCACATAATTTAACAGTACATAATTGTAATAAAAGGCATTTGTGATTTTGTCACTCTATGTGGAATAAAAACACAGATTAGTTTAAAAGACGTGTTTAGACATATTGCCCAAATTACTGATTTAGAGAGAGAAACAGAAAATCCACTTAACCAGCTAACAAGTTTGGTAAGATTTTATTACTAACGGTTCAAAGTGTGTTGGAAACATTAAACTGCTGTCTTGCTTTTCTAACGGATTGTTACATAAACTGAGAACACTTTATTGATCTACTACATACTTGTCTTTCTTGGGGAGGAAATTTTGCAAATATAACTGAGGAGTGTGTCAGAAAGCAGTAAATGGCTGAGTGATGTGAATTCAAATGTCTGTGGTGCTATGTTACTGTTTCAGTCACATGAAGTCATTTCATGGCTAACATTGTACGGACGCATCAGATGTGGGAAAAAAGCCCGCTCCTGACACTCCAGACTGTGATCACCGCAGTCATTGCGTGAAATTCTGGAGAGTTTGAAGCGGTAAAAGCACGTGACCTGCTGGGAGCCGCATATGGATGCAGGTGAGTTAGTAATCCCTGACATAAATCCTGCCATGGTGACGTAAAGCCTGGTATTTAAAGCTTCAACTAACACCGTCCTGTTGTGTTTGAGTTTTTGTACTACAAACATAGTTACTGTAAATCTACTGCTTACATTAACTGAAATTATATGATTTCATAGTAACACACAAAGATAAGGAGGGAAATCTTCAGGCAGCAAAATGAGTGTGTATGTATATGAGAGTGGCAGGTATATATATCTTGGCTGCTTCTATATATTATGTGATAACATGATACTATGCATGTGATCTAGTGTTTTAAGCAGCTAAAAGCTGGATTTGATTGAGATCCATACCTGTAAAAACAGCATCATGATCTATTTATTCCGACAATGACTGCAGGCCATCTGGATGCTCTGGTTTGAGCAGAAATCTGTCGACAGCTGATGGAGAAGTGGAGTAAAGCTGTGAGAATATTGAATAATTTTTACATCTGACATCATCATTTCCTGGTTTTGTCCTGTTTCCTTGAGTGTTGGTCGTACAGATTGTAAAAATCAGATGGAGGTTGTGGCCATAAAAATATGAACAACTAGAGAATTGTTGTATGGAGTATTGTTCAGACTTCAGTTTGCACAGATAACCAATTTCAGTTTCCCTCTGCGACTGTTATCTCTCCACTTGTTGTTAGAATTGGATGATTTTGAAAATCCATATAAACCCAGATGTTAAACATGCAAAATCCAATGTCTCCAGACTGAGGAAATTCATACAATGAGAATGAACAATTTGAACTTTACTGAAGAATACACTATACAGCTTCACGTACTGTTTACTGTTCCACAACTGATCCTGAAATCTCTCTCAAAGCAGTTGCTCACGAGGGTGAATAAACAGTCACGTTTTTCATGTACAGATCACAAAACAAGTTACAAACCATTTTCATATTAACTTGTGTGAATAGCAAGTATAAACTTGGCAATCCAAACATTAAACTGGAAAGAAAAGTTAAATACAAGCTTGAGCGAATGTACTGTGAAGGATTTGTAATTTAACTGAAAAAAGTATTATGAGCAACTGCAACTCAGCTGCAACCACATAAAAGAACTATGTTGATTGTTTTCTATATCGTAAGCTATGCAACCATAATTTGAGTTTAAGCAGTATTTACCAAGCTTCCAAAATGTTTCAAGTTTTTGTTTTTACTACAGAAGAAGAACTAAAGAAGACTACAGAAAGTAGGTTTATTAAAGAAAGTATCATGGGTACTTTTCACCCCAGTTGAATATTCTTTCATGCGTACAATAGACACTATTTCCACTTAAATTGATGGAGGTAGTAACCTGTTTATGAACCCTGAACATGAGGAACACTGCTCTTTAACAGCCCGCAGAGACAAGTCAAACAGTGGGCGACTCAGATCCACCACATCCCTTTGTTGTCAGGTCGAGAGAAAGTCAAGGCCAGCTCAATAAGTCTTTATCTTGGCTTTGGCCTATGTGTGTGTGTTTAAGTGTGTGTAAGTCAGTCAACGTGTATGAATTAATGAGAGAGGGCAGAAAAAATGACTACGTGCACATTCCTGTGTATATGCCCACTGGTTAAAGTGTGTGTTGTCATTGTAGGTGCACAGCACAGTACATGTGCTGTTTGCAGCGTCTGGAAAGTCCATTTGTGTGGCAGTCAGGATGCCAGTGTCTCACACACGGAGGCTGCTTGTCTCGCCCTCTCCACTCCGCTCTGTCGCTCAGAGACTGACCCTTAATCAGAGGAAGGTTGCCTGATGGGAGCACAAACGGATAAATCACTCCTCACTCAGGGCTGCTATCTGGGTCACGCGTAGCCAGGTTGTCCCGTCAGTCAATTGGCCCTCAGCCACAGGCCCTCCAAAGTTAACAGCCTGATGGTACTGAAAACTTTGGTGAGGAGGGCCCTGCCTGCCACCGTCCCTTGGAGACTAATAGTCCACATTCTCTGCATGTTATGCTTCTGTTGAGAGGCTTGGTTGTTGATATGTTGTATCATCACGGATACCAGAAGCTGATGAGAGAAACATATTTTACAATATCCTTTATTCTCTCCTTATGATAAAATGTCCTCCTTTCCTACAGTCTATAATGAATATATGATCATATTTTTCAGATGGTGTGGCCATTTCATACAGAACTCTTAAGAAAGATCTACATACATAATATTCTGGTGAACTATGGGTTAAATAAAAGAAGAAAAGAAAACGCATTCCTGGGTCTGGGGCTGTTTAAAGCTAAAGAACTTTATTACACATAAAGATGTCAAAATGTGGCTTAAATTGTGGGGAAAGCAGGAAAATTTACTTAAACGTGGCCATTATGCAAAGCCCTGATTATTGTTATCATACATCTATTGCCAACAATTTGTAGTCAGTTGAGGTCAGGGATATTGGAACAATTCATAAAATTTTAATTATATATTAAATTTATTTATAAATTATAAGGTGACAAATGCGCATATACTTACAGTTTCCACATGACATGATATGGGGAAAAAACTGCCTCCAATGCCTTTCCTCCAAGGTTAATAAAAAAAAAGAATTCACCAATTCTATTCACCAGCTCTGTCAATAAAGTGGTAAGATTGAGTATACTTCTACAATTCTCAAAATTCTTCCTCAGTTATATGTAAATATATTTACTCAATAAAGTAGCCATCTGCGATCAATACTAACTAATTAGCCAGAAGCTTGATAAGACAAGCAGAATAAGGAGTATCTCTTCAATACATTATCAGCAATGTATTGCTGGCTCTGATTTAATTTAAGTTCAATTATATTAGCATACAGGCTTTTTGTAAGTTAGCCAGCTAGTAACCTCTGAACATTGAAACAGCTGCAAGCAGCTCATGTAAAAAGAACTTTGTGTGTTTGATTTTTTTCTTTTGCAGACTGAGTTTAATTATTGAAGTTCATTTGAAATCAGCTAAAGAAGCTGCACCAGCAAGTCAGTGGGTCTAAGGTGCTATGTGAGCTAGCTCTCTGGCTAATCATGTTACTCTGAGTTACAAGATTGAGGTGATCAGCTGCTGCATAAACACATGAAAACATAATCAGTGAATTGATTGAATTAATTATACGTTTTAGGTGTGGTAAATTATCAATATAAAGACCTGGTTACACAGTGGTATGTTGAAAAGCTGTAAGTAGAGAAATCTGCAAACCGTTTTGATTTCACTCTCCCTGTTTTTGTCCCTTAATAAAGTAAAGTACCTCAGAAAAATGCTTAAAAACACAGACTACTCATAGATCATTGTCAGTGTTTATCACTGAACAATTAGTACTGTTGAGGGAGGGGGAAAAAATTATGAGAAGAAAAACTAAACTGAAAATAATGGGCTAACAACCTCAAAGCCTCTGAATGTAATTACCAGAAATCATTGTCTGTTTGAGTGCAGTCTAATTGAATAATGGTGATATCAGTGAACGAGTGGGAGTGCAGAGTGATTTACCACACGGTGGAGCGTGCTTATCTCTCTCTCTGTCCCATGCAGGAAACACTGGGATGTCACCAGGCAGATTAAAAGCTTGGCACAGCTGAAATGGAGCGCTCAAAATGGATGGGGTGGGGACCTCTGACTGCTGTGTGAGGGGTTTTGGAGGGGAGTGGACGTTTGGTGGTGTGACCTTATGAGTCCTGTTTGGCAGGCATTCATTCAAAATCTGGGAATTCCACTGGAAGTAAAGAAGGAAAAATAGATGTAACATCATGTAACCTGAATGGAATTTTGAATACTAAGCTTATTTTTGTCTCAAGTTGAGCCAGGCTACATTTTTTAGTTTGTACTTAATGCCCCCCAAAGGAAAAGTGGTATTCAACACGTTTGAGCATATTTAACATTTCTGGAGGATTAAAGCACAGTTTGTTTTGCACTAAAAGTTTAACTGAAATCGTAGCTGTTAGATCGATTGCCTGATTTTTAATTGAAGCAAAAATAGACTTCTTTGGTTCACGATATCACTTCTAATTGAATTTCTGACAGCTGCCATCCCAAGGACCATTTATGAAGGCTAAAATGAGCCGGCTATTTTATTTTAAACGGGCTCCACATCAGAGCAAGATGCTGTTAGTTTCTTTATTGCTGCTGATGTATTTCTTCTGTTTTAAGCGGGAGGTGACAGAAGTTGGCAGAGAATCTGGCTCTTGAATTGAGGCAGACTAAAGAGAGGTGGATGAGAACACAGGGGGACAGATCTGGAGGAGCAGCTGCATAGAGGACGATGGGCCAAATATAGAACGAACAAGGGCCAAAACATATCACACATTTTTTCCCATTAACAGCATAGGTTTGAATCTAACTTGGCGCCAATTAGTTGCAGTATGAGCACAAGAGCTCAAAAATAGAATGCAGCTGAAGTGGCAATACACCCGGAACGTGGAGACAGATATCTCTGTCATAGCGGTGTGTGATTTCACTTGTAATCATGTGAAGGAAATATGAAAGTATTCTTATCAACAGCTGGTTTGTTATAACTGTGATGTGAAAGTTTATGAGTCAAATGGAGCTTCAAACATTTGTTGCCTTTACCTGCCATGATATATCGAGCGCAGAGCTACAGCTAAAGCCTATTTTCAGTGTGGCTCAGGTATGCTTGGCAGGACCTGTGCTGCTCTATCAGTGCAGCCAGCCGTTTTTACCCTCTCGCTTTCAACATTTGCTTCTTTCTTATCTCTGCAGGGGAGGGCTGGAATGAGGGGCATGCAGGCTTCAGGCCTACCTGTTTACGCTGAGGGCTTCCTCCATTGTTCCCCCTCAGTTTCCTTTGCAGGATTTTTCACATTTTTGTCCTTGTTGTTGTTTTGGGAACAGAACATGGGCTTGGATCATGGGAGCCTCCTATGGCATTCCTGAATGTCTGTCTGGTCGGGCTCAGTGGGAATTCTTTCCTACTGCACATATCGACTCTTTCGTACACACCTGAGATATTTTTAAAGCAGTAAACTAAACACTATGACAGAGTGTAATCACTTTATCCTTTTATACTGAGCTGAAACCTGATAACCTTTATATATGCCTTTGATTCCCTGACTTCAGCCCCAGGTTTACTGTGGAATGAAGTCATCTCTTGTACACTAATCCCTTTTACTACAGAAATAGACTTAGTTCACTCTGCTTTTGGTAACTGTTATGCAACTCCTGATAGTTTACGGGTAAGGATATACATGACCACTTAATACCCTGAGTAATACAGTTCAGCCTAATCCAGAAGAGTCTACTACCCTTATAAACTCAGTAGTATTTCTAGAACAAGCACTAATTATTCTGTGTGTTTTTGTAGGGACTATGAATGACTTAATACGTCTGTTTACTATTGTGAGAATGTTATTATCTTATATTTATCTCTATTTTTTGCAATGCAATACAGTATGTGTGCTCAGTTCGTGCAGCAAGAAAGATAATTACTTATTGATAATATAGCATGTTTTCATCATTTAATTAATCATGTCTAAAAGCATGGAGGTGAATGCTTTTTACCCCTGTTACTGAAAACAAGTGCTCTTCTCTGAGGGTCCTGAGAATTGAGAGCCCATTTATCCTAATTACCTAAAGAGGTCCATAATGAGATTACAACCCTGTTTGAATATTACAAGTAGACACCAACTTGCCATCTGCTGTCAGTGTTGACAAAAACCTTTCTCGTGTTTTAGACTGCATATCCTTCTATTTCAGTCTGGAATGAGAGCTCCCCAGTACAAAAACACAACAAGGTCAGAGAATTTTCAATTGTGGTGAGTTTTGCAAGATTTTCCATTACCACTGAATATACATTCCTTGATGAGAATGCATATTTGAATGTGTTACAGATCCATTCTAACATAAAACATGTGATGAAAATAATCAGAGGTCCTGACACCACTTCTTTAGCCAGTTATGACAACTCCATATGCATCTGCGAGACACACTTTCTTGGAGAGGATTTTCAAGCTTTGCACCTGCACCGGAGATTAACTCTGAGCAAAGATTAAGCAAATTAACAATGATGGTGTCTCCTGAAATAAACTCTTACTGTGCAGTTGGCTCAACGGCAGTCATGATGTAGAGCACGGAATAAAATTTCATGGATCGTTGAAAAATATTTGGGACTTTTATAATGCCAAGAAAGGTGAGTTCCTTTTGAAATCATATGGTTTTGTATTCGTTTGTAAGCTCAAGTTAGTTTTGCTGGCTTACCTTCTCATACAACGTATGTGGTTGTTTGCGTCACAGTGATATTGATACTGTTACTGCTACACTTTTAATGTTAGATAAAATTCTAAAATGACTTCTAAAGTTATACTTGATCACGTTTTCAATAGAAAACCACACAAACGTAACAGCATTTATAATTGTATCATAATTTGTATTATTTTTTCAATAAAGTGAACTGTTTAGAGCAATCAGTTGGTTATGTCTATAAAAGAATGTGGTTTGAATAAGAAAATCTATCCTTAAATGTAACGTAAGATTTGGATTGGGGGACCTGCCCAGGGTATAACCCGTCTTTTGCCAGATGACAGCTGGGGTAGGCTCCAACCTTCCTGCGACCCTGAACTGCATAAAGCGGGTATAGAAAATAGATGGGAAGCATGGAAAAACTTTTTTTGCCATACTCCTACATACAGGCTGAAATAAAATCCGGTAAAAGAGAATTATCTTTCAACCACTTCTTTATCAGCTATTGAGCTCAGCTGTGCTGTTAAAACCCAAGTAATTCAATAACTGAAGATGCCTTTGTCCAGACTGCTTTTGCAGAAGGTAGGTCATGTTACCTGATGGCCATGGACTAACAAAGTAAACAACATATGTTTGCATGTCAGTCAGCTGTTTGGATATGATTTAGGTTGCCTTGAACACACGCTATAGTGTTTTTGTGCCGACATGTAAAAGACACCTGTCTTTAAAACAGAGGAATACACTGGGAGAGTTATGCTGTCAACACAATTCAATGCGGTCAATATAGTTGTTTCATTGAACATTACACTGGGATTCAATCTGTGAAAATATTGTTTGGAATATCTTAGATATTTTCTACAACAATAAATTAATCAGCTTGTCCTGGAGTGTGACTGAACCCTTCTAAATAACATGGACAAGTTCTGATTGTTCTAATTCAGAGCAGTGTGTCCATGTTCATCTTTTTGTTTTACAAACACGTGTTAATTACACAAATTATACAAATATCATAACTTATCTTGTTAGTCAAAAGAAAATTGACCAGTGAAGTAAGTTCAGAGAAAAGGTCAGTTGCTGTCTGTTTGCAAAAGGAAAGCCACTTTATTGTCAGACCACCAGAAAACTCAGTCTTCCATCCTCCACAGTTAGGTTTATTGCAGTGGCTCAGGAAGTTGAGGAGCCCAGGGGACCAATAGAACTTTTAACACACTGAGTTTTGAGTAGGAGCAGCAAAACAAGTCCAAAGAGAAACGTTCCTTTTTCTTGATAAATGTCTAACCCTTGACTTCTTTTTGTCCCCTTGCAGTCAATCAGTGATAATGAATGAAACAGGGCTTCGGCGGACCCTCCCTGACCAGTCATCAGGGAGTGGGCACACCTTTGACACACCACGCCACCAAAGCATTATCGACCCCATCCTATCAAAACGGGTCTGCTTCTATAAAAGTGGAGATCCTCAGTTCAATGGACTACGCATGGTCATCAACAACCGAACATATAAAACCTTTGATGCCCTACTGGACAGCCTCTCTAAAAAGGTTCCCCTGCCGTTTGGGGTACGGAACATCACAACTCCTCATGGGGTTCACGGCATCCATACTTTAGATGAACTCGAGGATGGGAAATCCTACATCTGCTCTGACAGTCGTAAAGTCAAACCCATCAATCTGGCCCTGGCTCGGAAGAAGTTGCCACCTTGGTACCATGCCACACCTGTTAGTTCTCGTCAGCGGACTGTGCAGCAGACCAGGTCTTTCCCAGGTCGGGGCATCCGCAAGCAGGAGCCATTGGTTGTGCGCACACCAAAGAGTCTTGTGGTCTTTTGTAATGGAGACCCCTCCATAAAACACACTGTGGTGCTTCACAAGAAGACTACACCCAGCTATGTCTCTATCCTGGACTATATCTCAGAGCTGATGCAGTTCCATGTGGTTAAACTATACACTCCTGATGGCAGACGTGTGAGTGTTCTCCTATCATTGCTGCAGATATGATTCATTTTAAGTTAAAAAAAATACATATATATATTTTACAACACTATAGTCCAACAGCTTTCAAGAAAACCTCAGTGTATTTACAAATGATCATTTACCCACAACTTAACTTAACCCTGGTATAAAATAGTAGTAACACAAGGAGAGAAGGTATTATGCTTCTTTCCTTCTCCCCTCATACCGTGAAAGGCCTTCGGAAATACTGCACTGTATGTGTTGGGTCAAGAATCTATTATTAATTCAAGACCAACTGGCACTGCAAGATGCCATTTTCATAGAGAATACATTCAACTTATACAGACACAGGCATTTTTTTTAAAAACTGTTTGTTAGAATGAAGGTTAATACTAATTGTTTTCCAATAAAGTTTATTGTGGCACAGCTAAATGACTACTACATTTATTTTCTTTATGTTGCAGGTCGATGGACTTCCAGGCTTGATCTTGGGCTCTGGGACTGTGGTGGCTGTAGGAAGGGAGCCTTTCAGGCCCGCAATGTACAATGCACAGAAATCCCTAGCTCGACCCAGACAGAATACCAAACCAGTGGGTTTCAGAAGAAAAACGGCTTTTAATCGTAAGTTAATATATGAATCAAGTTTTTCAAGAGAGCTTTTAGTACTTTGTTATGTGTAGTTCATTAGAGCGTTTCACAGTGGATCTTTATGAGTATGACACCTAAGATATATCTATCATAATCTACCTGCTAACCTGCAAGGGATAAAGATTGGGAAAGTGCTGAGGTATTAATACTGCACATAATACTGTCGATGACCTACATGCTCTGTCTACTGGCTGCTGGCTATTGCTCTTGATGAGCCCGGAATAGGATGTCTTTCTAACTTTCCTTTTTCTCCTCCTTTTTTCTTCATGCCTCTCTACAATCAACTTCAATCTTGAAATCCTTCTTCTTCATTTTCAAACTTTTGTGGAACCTGTTTGGCTTTTTTGACTGACTAAAAAGGTAAAAAGAAGTCACCATCATATTCTTCAAAGTCAAGAAATTTCTCTGCGTCCTCCGAGAGGTACATCATTCATCAGATTAATAACACCATCGCAGAGAGTTCATGTGACCTGCCCAGTCACGGCACTAACTCTATTGAGTTGGATTCCAATCGCATGTTGGAGTCCGTGGCAGAAATGGAGGGGGACACCTGCCTTGGCGATGGAGCTGAAGGGCAGGACTGCTCCCTGCCAGATGAGGACAACATCGAGAAGTCCTTTCGGGTGAATCAGGACGGCAGCATGACAGTGGAAATGAAGGTGCGGCTGACGATTAAGGAAGAGGAAACGGTTCATTGGACGACCACCCTGACACGCTCAAGTATAGCCGATCAGCTTAACGTTAACTGTTTACCGGAGCCTGAGGCAGAGCAGGAGATCTGCTCATCTAAATCAAACTCACGCAATTCCCAAAGTCCTACTGCTTCCATTGACACCATCAACAAGGATAAAACTAAAGACAACGATGATGATGACCCACCATCACTGGGCAATGGAGCTATGAGCGACAGCAGTCATGAGGAGGATGATATAAAAAATCACACAGATGTGATGTCCCCTAGGAGAACCCCCACTCCAGGATACAGAAGAATGAACAAACAACAAGCGTCAGTGAAAAGCATCAAATCTGTGGCAGCAGATGGAATTCAAGAAGGATTGGTGGGCTCTTATTCCTACAGAGAGCAGACAGAAAACGGAACAATGACAGAGCAGTACTGCTTGGTGAAGCAAAGCACCACCCGACCAGTACCCAAACCAAGACGATTTGGTTCTCTTGATGCCAACAGCAGAAATGTTTCTGCATTCGAGTCGTCAGAAAAGCCTGAAAAGCTGCGGACAGAGTCCAGCGGGGAGGAGGTCACTGAAACGGTCTTACACTTCTATGAACAGCAGACTTGTCAGGATAATCTCCAAGCAAATGTTTGTGCACACAGTATGTCTGCATCTGGGGTTAGTTTTGCTAGGCCTCCTACTTCAGAAACTGGACAGCTCTCTTCAAATAATGAATCTGAACTTGAGCGCTTGTGGCCTTCAACTGCTTCTGATTCAATTAGTACCTGGAGGGCTGAGAGCATGACAGTAACATCAGATTCACAATTGTCATCAATGAAGACTGGTGCAATTCAGGGAGCAAACAGACAACAATTCCATAAGGTCACCAAAGGCTATGTCAAGCCCCAACAAAAACAGGTTAGTAAAGACTTTAAGGTTTCCTTAAAACCGAAGCTGACCAACAAGCATGTTCGCCGGGTTAGGACGCCACAAAAGAGACAAAAAGATAATTCTGCAGAAGCAGCTGACACACGTACAAAAGTAAAAACTTTCTCCAGCGCTGGATTCATTAAAAGAATTTATGGACATAAATCCAAATCGACAAAAAGTATGAAAAGATTTAAAAAGAGACCAACACAAAACAGGGACAGAGATTTCGCAGCAAGCAAAACTAAAGACTCAAACATACCAACAGAGGTCAAAGAAAAGACGAATGGGAGAGTTTCCTTTGAAACAAACCAGATGAAAGTTTCTCCCACTGAGGTTAGCCCACCACAGGGAGAACTAACACGGCAGACATCAATGCATTTGGAGAAGAAGAGTGAAACTGAGTCACATGACATGAGTCAAAGCATGTCATTACCTGCTTTTAACTCCTCCAGCTCTGTCACTAAAGAGTATGTAGAGAGCTGGCTGGAGAGAGCTCACCTGAACCCTCCATCACTTCTAGATGAGAACAGTAAGAAATCAGAGGTGGTTGCTTCTGCACAAACTGAAAATGTCAGGCATGGAGAGTCTGAAAGCAAGCCTGCTCCAATCATTGTGGCAGAGGAGGCAACGTTGTCAGAGGAGACACCAGTAGCGCCAACACGTCACATTTCTGAACCACAACCTGAAAGTCTGGTGCCATCATCAGTCAAACTGAGAGTCCAGTCTTTTGAAAGCAAATTAGGTCTTTCAGAGGAGAAAACTACAGTCAGTCAGCAAAGTCATCATGATGCAAACACAAGACATACAGAGGATGGCAAGAGCTTATCTCAGAAAAATTCACAAGAAACAAAGCCTCTTTCAAATGGGATCTGCTCTGCAATAATTCCACTGGCAACTGAAATCCCATTAGGAAGAGAAGAGGGAAATCCAGTCAAGATCTCATTTGAAAGAGCAACGCCTACTGATGCACTTTCAATGCAGCAACAACCATTACCAACCGAACTACTCAACACTGAACACTGCACCAAGGATGTATCATCAGTAGCCAGCAGCCCTTTATACAGGCTCTCATCCTTGAGCAGTCAAAGATCAGATAATCATCCATTATCTAGTCCCACATCTGAAAAGGACAAATCACCAACTCCCAACACGTTAGAAAAAATGTCTGCTCAGACCGATACTTCTTCCACACTACAGGAAGCAGAATTATCCAGAACTCCATCATCTAAAAGGGCTCCTTTGGTCAGTAATCTATCTCTTGAAAGGAAAATGTCTCTCAGAAAGGCTTGTCTGGATAAATATACTTTAGCTAATGATGCCACCAAAGAGACGACCACATTATCCACTCACATCAACACCGTGGGTGATGAAGTGCCACCACATGACACCTGCTCAACAGGGACACAACTACCAATCAAAGCCCACCCAGAGGAGAGCCAGCAATTAGTCTTAGATCTGATGTGCACTTCCTCACTTTGCTCTTCTGTGTCCCCAGCTAGTCTAACATCCGATGAAAGAATGTCATCTGCCAGCAACTCAAGTGAGCATTTATTTAAAGAGACAAAAAATACTCAAATACACCAAAAAGAGGCTCCATCACCTAAAACATCTGTGAAAATAGCTAAACCAAAAACCAGTCCTTCTCCAGAAAGGAAATTCCAAAACAAGAAGCCCTCTGCTGAGCATGAAAATAACTCTCCAAAGTTGCTGCCTGTGCACAGTCCCCACGTGGATAAAACTGTTGTTCCAAATATTAGCACACAAAAACATTCAACACCAAATGCTAGCCCCTCTGTTGATAGAAAGCATTATAAACCAAAAGCGCAACAGAGAACCTCACCATATTCTCAGTCTCTGGACATGGCGTCACCTCCTGTCAGGCACAAATCAAGTAGAAAGTCGCTCTCCAGAAACCTCTCCACAGACAACCCATCAGAACCAACAAGTAAGAAACACAATAAAACATCACCCCAAAGAAAAAGCCAAGAAACACCGCAGTCAGGAAAATCAACAGCCGAACTGGACAAAACTTTGACCTGTGAGACTCCCACACCACAGGAAGCTGATAAGAGTGATGAATATAAGGTTGCAAGAGCAGATTGTGATAAATCCATGACGGACTTGCAAATAATGCCACAGCAATTAAACACAGCAAACCAGCCAAACATGAAACCAGTTCTCGAGAAGATATGTTACTCAATAAAATCAATTCGACGAATCACTCAGAACAAACGTCCATCCTGTCTGGAAAAATCCAACAGCTTGCCCGACTTCTCCTCTCACGTGGCCTCAACATTTGGCTCCTCATCCAAAGCCCTTCTTGCTTTCTTGTCCGTCATGACCTTAAAGGAAGGTTTAGTTAACCTAAATGTAGATGAGCTGAATGCAAATCATGTCAGCTGTGCGGAGGCTTTAAAAATGATCGATTCTCTCACACAAATTGCCAGCATCGAGGATTCCCACAAACTGAAAACCAGTTTGTCAAATTTACAACAGTCGGCTTCGAAGCAGCTCCTGCAAAGCTGGAAGGGTTTTCAGGAGCTCAGTGAAAGATGTGGAAGTCGGAGCTCAACGCCAAATGCTTCAGAGCCAGAGCTTATAACCGAGGCTGGTCCTGAACGAGACTGTGGCATCGAAGAAAAAGTTATTGATGAGATCATGGATAATTTGGACATTCCTGAGAAGCTCAAGGAGGAGTTGGCCTCTCTTTCAGAGAGTGACAATGAAAGAGAGACGTCTGCTATGATTACTAAAAGATTGGAGCTGACAGCGAACCAAAACAGTCATGAAATAACAAAACAGAGCGGAGACGTGAGCAGCAATAAAAACCTTGAATATCACAGCTGTAGTTTCAAGACAAAGGAGCAAGACATTGAATTTAGGCAGCTACAGAGGCAAAGTGAGGAAAGCATCCCTGAGAATGAATTTACCCATGATGATAAATCAGATTCAGATGAGGAAGAACAGAAGATGTCAAGTGCCAATAAAGATTTAAATGAAAAAGAGAGCTGTAAGCACAGTTCCGACGAGGACGACACAGAGGTCAAATGTGAGGAGATAAAACAAGAGCATAGTGAAGGTGAGGACTTGTCCAATCCTGAGAGTCATTCTGAGGAGGATGAGGACGAGCAACAAGGCTCCAACTACAATGTGGAAATGAATGATATAGGGAGGAAAAGAATATCCAACCAAGACAGTGAAAACCAGCATTTGTCAGATGAAGAACAGCTGGAGGTTGAATGGCAGACCTCAGAGAAGCAACAGCAGAGTAAAATGGGTAGCATGGGACTGAATATCAGTGCTGATGTGAGCACAGGGGACTCAGATGCAGATGAGCCATCTTCAGCGGATAAGCAGCCAGTGGCTAATTCTAAGAAACTGCAGGTTATACTTGAAGAAAGTTTGTCCGGCAATGAGGAAGAGCAGGAGGAAGAGCATGTTCACAATCTTCCCAATTTTGGGGAGCAAACGAAAAAAAGTAGAGAGTTAGAGGTTTTGATAGAAGAGACAGAGGAAGACCAGGTTGGCTCTGGAGATGAGGGTCTTTATGATGAAACACCAGAAAGCCAGAGTACTTATAACAGCAATTTGATAGAAAATTCATATAATGAAAACCATGACAGCACTTTGATTATAGCTGAGAGTTTAGAAAAAGATTTTAGATTCAGTGCAGATGATGATAGTGGGAACGATCACAGCAGTTGTGAGGAACATGTAGACGAAGAGGAACTACATGGTGAAGATGGACAAATCAGCATCTCAATTGAAGAAGAATTAAGCTACTATGAAAAAGAGTCTAACTCAGAGGAGGAACAAGTCGAATACTTAGAAGAAAGGTGTGCACGATACCAGGAAGATCCAGTGACAACACAACCTGAAGGGTCAAACTGTGACAAGTTTATGGAAAAGCTCAAGCAGAACCCTGAAGAAATCATAACCCAATCTGTTGCAGAGAGAGTGACTCTTCTGGAAAAGCAGGTTGCCCAAGCCCAGAAAGCAAAAACTACATCACAAAGTTCCACCATCAGACATCACTCACAAAGAAAGGCAACTCTGGAATCAGATGAGGATTCAACCTCAGAATCTCCAACATCCGAGGTGGCTCTCTGCACCCGGTCAGCTCCTCAGTCATCGCTATCTTTCAGCTATGACTCAAGTCGCGTCATAACTACAGAGCCTGAAGGCAGGGTCAGATCCATCAGGGATATGTTCTTAGCAAAGAGCGCAACAGACATCCAGCAGAAACGTCTCCTCAGCCCAAACGTATCAGAGCAGTCCGAGTTAAAGGCCGAGACCTCAGGTAGTGGTGGCTATCAGTCTCAGACTTCAGGTGAACTGTCCAGCGGTGAAGATGACTCCGCACGAAAGTCCATCACTAAAGGCTTTGTGAGGAGAACAATCGAAATGCTTTATGGCAAGAAAGATGCTGATCCGGAGGAGGCGAGTGAAAGGCCCCCATCCGAGCCAAACCAGAAAAAAAAAGAGCATTCCAGCATCTTCTCTCCATTTCATGCAGTCCGATCGAAAGCAATGTCTGAAATGTCTTACTTCAATTCCACTAACGCACTGGATGCCTTCAGTGAGGCAACAAGATGCATTGCTTTCCATGCACAAGTGGGGCCAAGTGTTCCAATTGTTGATGGACAATGGCTCCTTCGAGAGAACATGCTGATCAGAAAATCTGTCTCAGATCCAGTTGGACTGAATAAAACTTTTTCAAACACTCCTCAAGATGAAGGATTATGTAAAGATACAGAAGAGAAGACTCCATATTCTCTCTTCAGCACAAAGCCAGAAGTGGAAGACGAGGCTAGAAAGTGTACCTACTTCTCTCTGCCGCACGCTAATGACTCAGACATCTGTCAGGATGACCAGAGCACGGTGAGCAAGAGCAGTGTAAATGGGGACAGCGTCACAGAGGAAAAGGACCCCTCAGAGGACACCAAAACGTGGGCAGAGAGGAACGGCATACTGCCCAGCATTGGGCTCACTGACTTTAAAGTGAAGGATAATAAAGTGTATCCACTGGTAGAGCTCCCACCTGATGGTGAGGTTGTGTTGGTGCAGCCTGGAAAAGGCCATGGTATTGTTACCAGAAGGCCTCAGGAACCTGATGTGTTGGACTTTATGTATAATTTTTGTGGTGAGAATTGTCCCATACTTTAAAAACATTCCTTTCAATCTTTTTTTTACTGAATTCACATCATGAAGCATCCACTGAGGCTTGTTTAACCTCAGTAAGTATGCATCATGGGGCTGCAGCTGAATATACTTTATTTGGTGCCTACATTTTGATGTTGCCATGGCCTAGGCAAACGTCGACTCACTTAAGAGTATCTGCCGTATATATTACACTTCACAGAATCAAGAGCTTGTGTTTCAGTTTGTGTCAGCGTAGGAACCATCTTGGTTGTGTATTTGCAACGCGTGCTCCAGAGCAGCTTTTTTTTTTTTCCACTTACAGCTCACCTGTCAACAAAACAAGTAGCCAGAGTCTTACCGTAATCTCATTTTGAAACTCTTTAAACAGATCAAGTCTCTGCAGGTGTCAGGCAAAAGGCCAAACCCAGCAGCACTGAGTGAACCAGTCAGCTTTTGGTTGCAGCTAAACTTTGGCCTGGCGTTAAGGTTACAATAGTGCACTCTGTTTTCTGACAGCAAACAGGAACTTTAGAAATGATCAGTAACTACTGTGGTTGTATATTGGCTGTTTATGGCATAAATAAGACATTTCTTTGAGTAGCTCAACCTGCCACTTATCATTAGTATAAACTGTTTTATGTCTTATGTATAAAAAGGCAGCTGTAATATTTTTGTCTTTTTAAACTTGTGTGTGTGAATAAAAGTGTGCGTTTACAAATGTCTGCTCTCTTTTAGACTGAATTCCTACCAAATTTCTAATTACGAACCCTGTTTTTATTGATCGACCAGGATGATCCTGCATCAGGAAAAAAAGAAATCAATCAAAAAGGCACGTTAACAAGCTCAGCTCCGTTGTTTTCTCTTCCTGATTCGTATCTGATCTCTGAGGAGGAGTGAGTGGAGACCTCTGTTTTCTCCCCCTCTGTTCGAGGAAGCATTCATGTTGTTCTAAGGTTGTTTTGTCTCTCAGAAGTTGCCATCGAGCTGGCCTGTGTTGTGACAGGAGTGGCGAAGAATGCGCCAAGCAGGGGAATGTTTATATCTACAGCAACAAAGACAAAACATGACAAGCAAGAAAATTCCCACAATTTAAAAGTATCTCAAGTATATGAAAAGTTGCAGAATTTGCACGGCTGACTCAAATGTAGTATCACTACCTCAGAAACATTTTCAACAATAACCACTAGATGGCACTGCTCATCAATGCAACACCCACCTGCTGCAGAAATGTTTTACATTGTTTATTTAAATAAATATTTACATAACAGCTTTGTATAAATCAAATTTCTTTTTCTTACACAACACATCTCTCTAAAAGCAACCGCTTTAACAAGGAGGAGGAAGAAATAAGGGATGGATTACAATGATGCTGTTAATCTGTGTGTTGAGAGTTCATCTAAGCCTTCGTGATGATCACTGAGAGCTGCTTTTCACTCATAAACTCTGAACCTCGTTGATATTTACCAACACTGAAATAGCATTTAAAACAAGAGCCATGAGACCTTGCTCCTCTTCCGTTATAAATCTCGTTATAGTAGGCATAAATCTACATGATTATTCGATATACACTTTAGTTCATTACTAAGGAATAAAAGGATGATTTTCTACACTAACTGAATAAAAAGCCATAGGCTGCTTAGAGGAACATACAACAAAGAAGTAAAGAAAATAAATCAACATCTGAAGTGAAACATTATTCATTCAGGCACAAACAAAGCAAAAGACATCCTCGGTGAGATCTGAAGACACCACTCATACAGTAAAGGCTACAATGCCCTGCTAAAAAGGTTTACAGTATATGGCTCGGCTCGGAAAACAACGTTTCAGGCGAGGTGATCTAAAAATAATTAGAACACACAATGAATGCCCAAGCTACAGTCCTAACTCACAATTCTTCAACCAAATTGTCGTGTTGTGATGCCCTTAGAACTCAACTGGAGATGAGGGCAGCATCACTGTCAATGAGATTAAGATGACCCTCAGTGTTAAAAAAAAACAACACATTTCTTTTTAAAGATTTGGAAAATGTTAAAACAGTGCGAGGTCAACCGAAAATAACTGTTTAACGCAGTATGATGAAGCAACGATATGCTCTGTTTCTATTGCTGTCAGGTCATGCATGTAAACTGGATTCCTCTAATAGAACCAATTGTTTGCTTAAAACTGTCGAAAGAAAATATCCTTTTCAAAATACGATGTGAGGCAGGACTAAAGGGTGAATTTATAACATTTTTCAACAACACTTTGTTGTTTTTATCCTGAGATTTAAACCAATGTGTAACATCTCTAATTTACAGCTCGTGTTGTTAATACAGCAAAGATTCAGCGTCAGACACTGTTTGTTGAGGGGGGGGAGGGGGTCTCCGATTAATCTGTCATACTGCAGGAGTTTTGGGCTGGGACGACCGTGTTCCACTCACAAAGTTATAAACTAAAAACTGTGAGGTGCCAAAATAATGCGTGGCGAAGAGTTTTCCATCAGGGGTGGGGTCTGAGAACGCAATCTCGTCTTTGCTCAGGTAGGAACCGAATATGAAGTTATTCCTGTGTGCATGGGGAAAAGAAGAAAGAAGGGATTAATGGCGTGGAACTTGTTTTTAGCTGATGCAGTAATCGTCTGTAGATGGACCGACCTGAGGCACTCGAGCATGCGTGAGGCGATGCCCTGGCGTCTCATCATGCTGACAACCCAGATGCGGCTGATGCCGCAGATGGCCGGCTCTGGTGTTGTGGAGCAGCACCAGGCTCTCTGACGTTCAAACATCACCTTCTCCCCCTCTGAACCTTCGGGGAGGGGATCCTCAATCACCCTGTAGCCCTGTGTGTGTTAAATACCAACATAATTATGATAACCTGTGGGGAAAACACGAGCCGACACCTGCCCGGGCTGACATGAGGCTGCAGTTTCATACCTCTTGTATGTGCTCCGTTATGAGACATCCAGCCACTTTCTTGTCAATCGAGATGAAGAGGAAAGTTTTGGTCTGAGAGGGACACTTTGTCTCCACCTGCTGGAAGCCGAGGTCATTGTCCACCATCTCTCGGATCTCCTCAACCTAAGAGGAGATGTTTTGGCACAGTAAATACAAAATAACCTCACAGAAGCTTGATGCCTCAAATATAGAGGGATCCATGTAAATGTTTAACTCCTGAACTGGAAAAGTCTGGAAACTTACCTTCTTCAAAGCATATTTGGGATCATCTGGCAAGACAAGAATGATCTTGCCATCAGGATACTCTGCCAGAATCCGCTCTTTTTTCCATCCCTGAATGGAGATAAAATGCATATATTTTCAATTGGTTTCATTTCTATATCAAGTGTGTACATTCCATTACAAACACGTAAAAAAATTAAATAAAGTTCTACGTCTCCCTCATCGCCGATGCTTAGCAGCCCGTTGCAAAACAGGTTCTTTTCTCAGACCAAATTCATTTTTTCGTCCCTTACATCCGGCACAGCAAAGCGAAAACATGCACTTTCAATCGGTTAAAACTCACAAACAAACAGCGTTAGTCCCCCTGTGGCGGGGCATTAAACCTGGCCATCTTCAGGGCTAGCAGCAAGTTACCCAATGCAACTACACATCAGGTTCTGCTTTTTGTCTACTTTATGTTACAAAATTAAAGACATATTTGACAAATAAACACCAATATTTTTTTAGAGAGTCTCAGACATCTTCATAACTGTTTCATCCCTCCTGCCATGAATCGCCAAATTAGAAGCAAGTTAGTGGACTTCCAAAAGGAAAAGGTCTCTCTATGATGCACAGTGTTACAAGCTGAGAGATAGGACACACACGCATTAAAGAGGTGTGTATGACTGTGAAATCTTACACTTTTTTTTTTATAACTTTGTGCATTACAGATCCAAATACTTTACCATCTGACTCAGCCAAACACCCACAGCCTGTGTTAAGCCAACATATTTACACGGATGATAGCACTAAAGCACCAAATTTAAGCTGGACCTCTTGCCCTCACGTAAAAGAAGCTTCGATTTGAACAGCTTTAGTCATTAAACCAAAAGAAAAAGATCAACGCTGGAGACAAAACTCTTAGCTTTATATCAAATTATTGGGAAAACCATCTAGTTTTGTGCTGTTGAATTCAATCTACACACTACATGATAGATATATTCTCCTTTCTTAAAAACTACCTTGTGCAGGTAAATTTCAATTTCTAGTGAAGCACAACGAGACTAATTCTGTCGTTTTGTTGAACAATCTCTGGTGGCATTAATTTCAAACTGAGTCTATTACGACTTACCATTTACAGAAAGTTAACCTACACAGAAAAATAAAAAAATCACCTATTATTCAGGTCAAATGTCTCAAAAATCAATAAAATGGATAAAGAAACACTTATTCCCTTCAGTTCCAATTATTGTAATGGGGCACTGGTGTTCTTTTGGTCGATTAGTTACCCGATCGAGTGTTTTTTCTGTATCATATTCCCACTTGTTTTGATTCAGCCCAATCTGTTCTTTCATGTTGTGGTTTTGTGAGCAGTATGTCATCTAAACGAAACCACCACACTTTCAAGGAACCTCGACCCATTTCATACTGGTCGAGAGTCACGTTTTATACACCCAGGATGTGATCACATCTGAAACGGCTCACTGAAACACAAAGTGGCGCTGACCTACTTTGATAGCGGCGTGAAGTCAAACGCAGCCTGTAAGAAAATGTGCTGAACAGCCACAGCTCACAACAGCAACCTCTGCTACACACTAATCCTTTCCTGTTAATGCTTTCGATGAGCATGACGGCCAAGACTTAGAATTTCAGTTTGTTAGGTAAGTTGCGCAATATGAGAAGCATGCTCTTCATCGAAATAACCAACACCTGCCTGGTGTAAAAAGTGCGCCGCTTGTGTAAGTATTGTGCATGCATGCATCTGTGTTTATAGCCTCGATAAGAGTAGGCAAGGCAAACAAAAAGCATGCGACTTGCTCTCACCACATATTTGACAGCACTGATGAACTGGTTGTGAAACAATAAATGCTGAGATTCGTCCTCAGGATTGGCAGCAGAGTAGAGCATCCCACACACACTGCAGGCCACTGCTCCGAAATGCTTCTGCCCGGCATCCTGTGAGGCAAAAGGAAACAAGAAGTCAAACCTCTTAACTTAAGGGGCTCATATTAGGAAGAAGCAAAAATCTGTTTTTCGTGCTTAGGAAGATCGTGCATTTACCAACTCAAAGACTGTCAATTTTTTATTTTTTTTCTGGGGAAGGGGGTACGCGTCACTAAAAATGCCACTGAGTGAGCTGCTCAGATTTTTTACTACATCAAACTCCAAGCTCAGAGTGGAAATATCCAGCCTTCTTATCATCATCTCCCCCAAACTACAACTTCAAGTCATGCTGCCTTCACTGTCCCTCTCAGGTGGAAAGTCTGAGCTCTTTTGATTTGTCAGCAAATTCTTAAAGTTATATAGTTCACTTAAGAAAAAGACTATTGCACTCCGTCAGTACTTTGTTTCATCGATTTGATCTCAAATAGGAAATCCTACTTTGCTTGAAATTTCTCTCAGTTGGAAAGGAACGGACCAACGGTGAAGCTCACCGCTTATGGAGCTGACATGTGATGTTGATGTGAGCAGAGGTGTAAATTCAGGGGTAAAAATGGAACTGTTGTATTGTCTCTTTGAGTGTTTTGATCACAGACATTTAATTAGGATCTCGGGTAACTGTGTCCACTAGTGGAAAAAAGGTTATCGTACTGAATAAGAATTCAGTTTCCAAGGCCAGCCCCAAGCTGTGCATTTTAAGCTGTCCTTGGTTTTATGGGAACAGACAGATGCTCCAGTCCAACAGCACTTGATTTAAGAGGGGAAAGGGAAATTGGTCCACTCACAATAACAGTCTGAGTGGCATCTTTGTCAGCCTCCTTTAGTTTCTTGACTTCTTTCTGCAGACAAGCATCAGAGAGAGGGGTCGCAGCACTCTGTGGCTTCGCGACTCTGCTATGATCCAAACACACACCAGGTTATTACAAGTTTCAGCAGGTAAAAGGAAACAACTTGTCAAACAACTAAAGGGAAGCTTCTTACTTTTGACAAGGCTTTTCTGACGTCTTCTCCTCCATCTTGGCTGCTTCTGTCTTATCCTCTGGAGAAGGAAGTGAATGTGAGAAAGCAGACAGATTTTACAATTCTGTACATGCTGTTAGAATTACATAACAGGGAGAACGAGCAGAAAAAGCTAAATAAGTCTGTGTTTTAGGATTGAGACAACAACGTGACATGATCAAATAAATACCCGCAGGCTTTTCTTCACACTGCTGTGAGTCATCAGACACTTTGGAGCTTTCCACAGGAGGGCTAGAGGAGGCAGGAGCTGATGAAAATGCACCAGCTGTATTCTGTGTATGAAAGAGGAGAGGAGTTAAGTGACAACGGGAGGGTTTTCTGAAAACTCTTTGTGCCACACACTTTTCATTTCTTCTTACCTTGGACGTGTCATCTTCCAGTGATGGGGGATTCGGGGGTTTCTGAGGCACTGAAGCAGCATCAGCTGTAGCAGCAGCGGCGGGCTGTGTCTCACACGTGGCCAAAACAGCCGCCTGAGCTGCTGTCGGTGCAGACTGTTTCGACTGCGCTGCACCAGCTGTCTTTGACTGGGGTGAGGTAAAAGCAGCAGGTCTGGGCTGACCTGGAGAGGAAGCAGCTTTTGACTGTGCTGCGGTCAAGACAGGAGACTTAAGCTGAGAATTGGTTGAAGAAACAGGTTTTGATGAAGCTGCAGTTGGAGCCTTTGACCGTGGGGTTGCTGTGACTGAGGGGTTTGATTGTGAAGGCCTTAACTGAGCTTGAGCTGCAACAGTGGGCTTTGACTGACCTGAGAACTGTCTTGGAGTAGAGGTTTGAGTTTTGAGTTTTGCCTGGTGGGCAAGTTGTGATGAAACTGTGGGCTTTAATGGGGGTGTGGCTTTAGAATGAGCGGCAAGGTTTGACTGAAGGCTGGGTCGAGGCGGCTGTGAGGAAAGATTTGACTTTGTAGGACGAACTGGTAATGGATCATCATCTAATTCAAAATCATCAGGGGAGTACTTAGGCCGTGGTCTGTATGGCTTGTACTCCACTTCAAGCTTCACTTTTTGAGCATTAAGCCCATTGGGCATAGGAGGAGGCATTGCCGGGAGGGTCCTCTTGGCTGCTGATCTGGTCACTTTTGGGGCAGGTACTGGAGCTGCAGCGGTTTTAGAAGCTTGAGCCTTACTCTGCCTTGTAGTTCTTCGGTTTTCAGTAACGGGAGGTTCAGCTTTGGTAGTTTCAGCGTTGACGGGTAATGTTTTGGAGGCTTCTGTTTTAGTTGGTTCAGGTTTGGCAGTTTCTGTTTTAATGGGTTCAGTTTTGGTAGTTCCTGGTTTTGCAGGCTCAGCTTTCGGAGTCTCAACCTTGGGATCATTCGCCTTTGGCTGAGCAGGTTTACTGGTCGTGGCAGGACTTTGGGGGGGTGTTTTTAATGGACTGGCTGCAGGTGGAGGGGTTGCAGGGCTCGGTGAAAACAGAGAGCTGGTGGAAAAAGGTGCCTGCCAGTCCACGTCTGAAAACATCTGATTTGCTTGGTCAGACTTCAGTTTCTTTACACGGGCCCAAGACATTTTCTCTCTCTGCAGTTCAACCTGTCTTAGTCTTTGATATCGAGTTAGCTTCTTTTTCTCGTGGGCTTTCAATGGCACTGCAATCTGTGAGATGAAGAAGCGTCTCTTTTGAGGCTCGGCAGCTGGCTTGGTTTCGTCTGAATTAGCCGTTGAGGGCTGGGTGGCAGGTGCCTCCGGAGCAGGGGTCACTGAAGCGGAGGAGCCCTCTGGTCCAGCAGGGGTTGGAACATTAACAGGGTCTGTATCCTGCGTGTTAAGGGCTGGACGTTCCTTCTTGCTGGCTTCAGCCTTGGCTGCTGCGGCTGCTACCGCTGCAGCTGCTGCTTGTTTTTCTTCCTCTATCCTCTTCAGCAACATGCTGTCTGTGGCAATGTCCTCTGCGATTTCCTGACACAGGGCTAAGAGGTTGAGCTGCTGTCTGTGTGCTGCTCTTTTCGACGCAGCAGCCTTCTGCTCAGCCAGAGCTGCGAGGCGAGCTTTGGTTCTTGCTTGCGTATTCATTTCTTGTTTCTTGGGTTTTCCCACTTCCTTTCCCTTGTTTTCTCCCTCGGTCTTTTCTGCAGCTTTGTCCAGCTTCACCTCCCCATCAACATCATCACTATTTTTCTCATTTACCTTTTCTTCAGACTTTTTAGAAAGGTCTTCGTTGGGTTGATCCTGCGGCTTTTCTATTATTGTGACGTCACTGTCCTCCTCTTTCTCTTCCTCTGCTACGACAATCTCACGACCAATCTCCATGTCCTCCAGAATCTGCACTTCTTGAAGGTCCAAATTACCCCCCTCATTCTCCATCACCACTGCATCACTGTCCTCATTTGTGTCCTGAATATGAGAGTTTGTCATCTCTACGTCCCCCACGCCAGATGGTAGTTGGTGATCAGAATTTTGAACATCTTGAAGAATGTTTGCCTTTGTCTCCTCATCCAACACCTCACCTGAGCTGGTCCCAGTAGCATCTTTGACCCCATCAGCTATTTCGCATTGTTGCACCCCCTCCTCAACATAAACGGTTTCCTGGGCACCACTTGAAATGTTTTGATTTGCCTCTTCATCCACCAAGAGTGAATGTGCAGTGACATCCTCTGAGAGCGAGGCCGACAGACCTGATTCAGCTGCAGCCTGAGTGACAATATCAAAGTGAATTTCACTCTCTGGGACTGGCTCCAAGATCACAAACTCCTCAGACACACCAGCTGTTATCTCAACTTCAGTTGTGGCTGGAGTAGTTGTCCCAGTGACATCCGCAGCCTCCTGAAGTCCAACATCCTCCTGCACCGGCCCAGATACCTCTGCTGCACTGACACTCTCCGGGAAGCCATTTCTTTCACTTTTCTCTGCTGCATCTTCTGACCGGTCATCTGTCACACGGATGTCATCACTTGAGCTGACTGCTGCGACTTGTTTCACATCTGCAGGCGCGCCACTATGCTCCAGCTGTGCATGTGCAGGACTCTGTGGTTCGCTGACGCTTTGTACTTCCATTTCAACTGCTGCTTGGTTGTCCGACACACAACTTTCTTCCCCAGCATGTTCCTCATCCTGCAGCTTGGGGTGTGAAATGTCTTTGTTAGTAGAAAAGTTTGATACGCCCCCCTCTGTGTGCTGGGTCACTGTGCTCTGCATGTTCAGTAAAGACAGTCCTTCATGCAGCTCTGATGTCGTGCAAAGCTCCCTGTCACCATCACTCTCTGGACTACTAATGGGCTCATACACTACCTGGTTTTCATGATGCTCAATCTCTGACTGATTTGCCGTTTTAATCTGATCTTCCGATGACTGAATAACAATATCAGTGTCATCTGGTTGGCCACAAACAAAAACAATTACTTCATTGGTTTCAGCTCCTCCGTCGACGTTACTGACAGATCTGCCAGCCTTGACCTCATTAATCACTTGCCTTCCCATTTCCTCTTCTGATGCAGAATCTGCCCTCTCTATTGGTACACTTATTAGATCTGCGTCCCTTCGGCCATCCTCAGCACCAGGCTCTGTCTGTCTGTCTTTTTCTTCATTTTCCAAATTAGCAATGGGAAGAGGTGTCTGAACTTCACCTGAGAAGTCATAAGTGTGTTCACCGATTTCTTCTGCCACATGGTTTTGTTCTGCTACAGCTGCTGGATAAGAAGTCTCGTCTGGGGCTGCAAACGTTTCTGGGTTTTTATCAACTTCACTGACCTCCTGCCTTTCCTGGTTTTGAATTTCAAAGTCAGATCTTTGATCAGTCTGCATGTGAATTTCAATGCGATTCTCAGAAGCACCAACGGAGTTCTTGTTCTCTTCACTCTCAGTATCGATGGAACCTTTTTCCACTTCAGTGTCTGTGATGAGTTCACAGACATCATGGCCTCTCTTGCTTTCCATTTGTGCTGTAGCTGCTGGTTGAGAAATCTCGACTATCTCTTCTGCTGTTTGCATTTCCATTTCGTCGGGCCTCTCAGCAGTGCTGCCACACTCTGTGAGAGCCTCGTTTTCATTTCTGTTATCCTCTAAATTTTCCTGAACTTTTTCAGACATGTCTCCTGCAGTCTCAGTGACGTTCAGGCACTTCTGGAGTAGTGTTTCAGCAGGAGGAGATGAAATAGAAATCTCTGACTTTGATTCAGGCTGCATTTCCATTTTGTTCTGATTCACTGCTACAGTCACAGACAGTGTGTCTGTATTTTGTTCTTTGACATCTTGAATCTTTTGGTCTTTTATTTCCACGGCAGGTATGGTGGAAACCCGTTCGGATGTTGATACGCGTTGCATATCCACCTCAGTTTGCGTTTTCTCGTTCTGCATTTCCTCTGAAAAGGCTGCTTTAGAAATCTCTGATGCTGATGTGATCTGCATTTCCATATTGATTTCATTTTCTTGTACAGTCACACGTTCAGAGTTCGCCTGGTCTTCATTCCTCACATTTTGTGAATATGCATTAATTAAGTCTTCATGAGCCTCTTCAGACATATCGTCTGTTACACGTCCGCTGATATCCTGACTTTTCTGACTTTGTATTTCCACCTCAGACACTAAGTCAGAACTATACTCTTGTGTCTGCATGGCTACTTCTCTTTGGCTCTCAATCATTTCCACTAAAGGGGCTGGATTTGAAACCTTCAATGTTGATGTCTCCATCCCCTCGTCCATCTGACTTACAGTTACAGCTTGTAATTTCACTGTGCCATTTTCTAAAGCATTTAAATTTTCTACCTTGTGATCCTTATGAAATTCAGTTGATATATCTGCGGTAGGTTCGCTGACCATCTGGCTGTGTACTTCCAATACTGGTGCAATGTTACAGACCTCTTCTGATGTGGCTGCAGTCTGTAGATCAGCTTCTACTTGACTCTCAGTAGTAGTAGAGACAGCATCCTCACTCCTCTTACAACTGACGGTGTCCAGATCTTTCACACCTTTGTCAGACGTGTCTGTGGTAGGTTCACTGTCCACCTGGCTCACGGGGTCATGTGCTTCCACTATCTGTGTCACGTTACAGACCTCCTCTGTTGTAGCTGTCGTCTGTATATCCACTTCTATTTGACTTGCAGTAGCAGCAAAACATTCAGTATCTTCACTACTTTCCCAATTTGCAGTCCCTGGATCTTTTTGAAGTTCATCCGTTTTGTCTGTGATAGGTTCACTGACCACCTGGTTCATCTGACAGTGTGTTTCCACTATTTGTTTCATGTTACAGACCTCTTCTGATGAAGCTGTAGTGTGCATATCCACTTCTATTTGACTTTCAGTAGCAGCAAAACATTCAGTATCTTCACTACTTTCCCAATTTGCAGTCTCAGCATCTTTTTGAAGTTCATCCGTTTTGTCTGTGATAGGTTCACTGACCACCTGGTTCATCTGACAGTGTGTTTCCACTATTTGTTTCATGTTACAGACCTCCTCTGATGAAGCTGTGGTGTGCATATCCACTTCTTTTTGACTTTCAGTAGCAGCAAAACGTTCAGTATCTTCACTAATTTTACAATTAGCAGATTCTGGATCTTCTGTTACAGGTCTGTCTGTGGTAGGTTCAATGACTGGGTTCTCCTGGACTTGTACTTCAGCTTTAGCTGCATGACATTGCTCAAATGACGCGATAGGCTGCATTTCTGTTCCATTTTGACCCTCGGCATTATAAGCAGATTCAAGGGTTTTCATATTTTCCCATTTATCAACTTTAACATGATCAGACATTTCAGTAGATACGACTGTGATGGGTTCACTGACCTTCTGGAGTTCCTGCTTTTGCATCACAGGTGTTGGATTTGAGATTTCCAATGGCACTACAGTCTCAGTTTCCATTTTTTTTGCACTTTCAGCTCCACCATCACAATTAAAATGAACGGTTTCTTCATTTTCCATAATTTTGTAATTTTCCTCAACAGGACCATCATGAAAATTTGTAGATAGGGCCGTAGTAGATTTGTCAGCATCCTGGCATTGTGTTTTCACTGTAAAGTCCGGATTAGAAGTCTGTATATCCATCTTGATTTGGCTGTTTGGTGCCGCGGAACTCTGAATCGTCACGTCCTTTTCTACATCGATGCTTGTGGAATCTTCCTTAACCTCAGCAGGTATTTTTTCTATATTATCATAAAGTTGGTGGCTGTCTTGACAGTTTTTATCCACTCCAGGTGTAATTTCACCCTCTGAACCAATGACACTTTTAGAAAGTCCATCACTTTGATTTTGCTCGTGAACAGCCTTGCACTTGCGATCAGTATCAGGACACATGACAGCTATCACAGAGCCATAACTCAGCCCTACCTCAACCAAAGCTCCAGAACAAGCAACAGTCGGAGAGGACTGGAAGGCAACCTCTTCTCTGTCATGTCCTTCAAGCTCTTCCTCTAGCTTTCCAACTGCTTGGTTCACATCATCACACAAGCTGATCACTGCATTTGTCACCTGGTCTTGTGTGTCTGCAGAGTTAAATTCCTCTTTGAAATCCATCTGAATTTTGAGGTCTGATTGAGTTTCTGAAATGCCAGCAGACTCTGCTGTTGTTAGATTTTCCTCTGTCTGACCCTCTGGATTACAGTTTTTCACCAGAGCATTTTCTGGCACGGCGATTCTCTCATTTGTTTCATATAGTTTACTATCATTAGGACCTGCTTCTTCAGTTACATCCTCCATGTCACAATCCCTCTCCTTTGTTTTACATGTTATAGTCAGCTTACTTTCCTCTGAAACAAGCTCTGTGCTCAGGTCAGTTTGTCTTTCTGATTTGCAAGTTGAGGATGTCTTTTCGCCTTTGTGTTCTTCACCTTCACCACCTGATTTAGTCTCTCCAACAATAGAACATAGTGTATCCTTCAACAATGCTGGTGTTTCACTTTCTATAATCTTTTGGCTTTTGAGAGACTCTGCTTTTTCTTTGTTTTCGTATTTGTCGACCTCAGATCCAACGGGAATTTCTGCAGTGAAAGAATCTACCATTTCTCCAGAAGATGGTGGTGCTTTTAATTCTATGTGTTTCCTTTCCTCGGCTGCAGTGTCAAATTTGATGCCTGCCTCAGCACTCCCCGTTCCTGCCGGCGCCTCTTTTGTAGCATCATCTGAAACTTCTGTTTTCTCTCCTTCAGTTAAAGACTCTGCAGATTCTTTGTTCTCACCCTCACCGGTGCTCTGAAGACATGACAAATCTGAGAATCTGCCATAGTTGTGGTCCATCTGCACAGGATCCGCAGGTCCAGGTGGCAAAGCTTGGCTTGTCTCGTGTAGATCAGAAGACGACTCGTCAGCTTTGCGCTTAACCTTAACTCTGTTAGAATATTTTCTAATGCAGCGGGCCTTGTCTTCATCACCCCGCTCTCTGAAGAGGTCAACCTTACTACCATCGTTACTTAAGTCATCATCAGACTCAGTGGAGGTTGTTCGCTTCAGGGAAACGTTGGAGTTGGCTCTCAGTGAGGGAGCCTCTCCGGAGGAGGCACTTGTGGCTTTCAGGAGCTTGGCTTTTTTGACAGGTGGGTCAGAGGTGGCTTTACTGGAATCCTTTGGAGGGGAGCTCTGTTTGGATGACTTGGCTGGTTTGTTTGCTCCCTCCACTGAAGAAGACCATTTTATCTTAGTCCGTGGAGCTGCTGTCTTTTCTTGATTATTCCCCGTTTTGAGGGAATTGGTAGCTGGTGCAGTTTTGGAAGACAGAGCCTCTCCATCCTCATCCAACTTCCTCATCTTGGGTTCTGAGTCATGAGGAGCCGATCCTCTCTTTGGGGCAGGCATTCTGTGGAAAAAAATTTCACAAAGTATGATGAAGCCAGGACATGCAACTTGTTCCTACAGTCACAATTTTTCTGGCATCCTGCATGTCCTCTTTTGCTTTTCTAAATCGAATGCCATCACTAGCATCACATCTAATAAGTAAATATGAGGCTTTTATCACAAAGCACGATCTATCTCTTTCCAAATGCACAAATTGTTACCTGTTTTGTAAACATGCAACAAGGCTGGCTAACGGTGGACATAAACAAGAGATAAATCAGAGTTAAACTACATGGCTAGCAAGTCACACAACGTACGATCTACATTTCCTTACTTATTCACAACCTATATAAGCAATGTAAGTGACATTCTAACGGTCGACAAATGCAGGTTTCACTACGAGTTGAGCAGGCAGTCAGAAATAGTCAGTTAGCTAGTATTAGCTGAGCTGCTAGCGCGCTAGCTGGAAGTCCACAGTGATGGGTGCTAACGCTAGCAGCTGCCAACTCGCAACAAATGAGCGAAGCGACACTCGCTGCTCAACTCCGCCTAAACAGCAGCCGGACATTCAGAGCGAAGGCTCTACGGAGCAGTTCTTAGGATCCTAACATTAGCTAAAAGGTAAAGTCACGACACGCGTCAGAGAAACTCACTTTGATGTTTTCTTTTTCAACAACAGCTGTTTTTTTTCCTGTGAATAAAAAAAAAATTAACTGTACTTCCGGTGAGAGAAAGGGCGGATGTGACGTAGTAGCGTCCGAGCTGCACTCAAAATCATGATTTATACATTGCAGGTAAGTTAATTTTTACTTCTTTTTACCCCCACACACAAACGTGCATTGACACAATTTACGTAAAGACATATTATCTTTTTTACTTTTCAAAACTTCAAAATCATTAATTGAAATATGCAAATTGGGTCTTTTCCAGGTAAAACGAGAATCTGAGCATTGAATAAAGTCAGGTTCAAAATTCCTGCTTGAATTATTTGTCACATTAGAGACAAAGTTCTTTAGTCAGAGCATTTTGAATATGTCTACATTTATTACTACTTAAATTAGAAAATAATCTCTCAACAGCTGGTATAAAAAAACTGTGGATAGTATGACTTCACCATTTAAAGGTTATTTGTTGCATATACTAATGGTATTCAGTTGAATGTTTTTAAATAGGGAAACGTGGCTCTATAAATTAGATCATGAATAATATTTGAACAAACCACTCTTTAAAAGGTTACATAATATAGATGGGAATAATGGAAGTATGTATACAAATGCTTTTGAAGAGAAAATGTAATGTTAAATGTAATTTAGAGAAAACTGCCTTTAAACGAGTGGAAATTAAAATTCCAATCATTATTATGAGAAACAAAACATCTAATTGTTAAGAACAAGTATGACCATGTTACTTCCCATAGTGTATCTATGTAATTAATTTTAAATATACCCTAAAGCAAATTATTTTTATATAATTGTATCACATTTGAGTCGTCTTAACTTTTACACAACTTAAATGCAAAAGTAATATAACTGTTTTATATAGAGTAACATGAAAATAGAGATACTTTAGGGTAAATTAATCAGATCACCTGAGTGGTCAGAAGAATCAAGTTACCTTCATGTGCACAATGGTGTTTCTTTATATGATAAACATGAAGCAAATAAATCAATTAAATCTGTGTATTCCATTGAGGTTCAAAATTCCCAGTGTATTCAAACTGTCCATCTCATGGACCTTGAGATTTTATGTCTTGCAGCTCAAATTGTAATGATACAAGGAACCTGATAAATAAGCTTGATCACATCAATCAGCTTGCTTTATGTTTTCCACAGGAAAACTAGAGTCAGGTACAGCCATTCATACCACAGTTAATGGCACGAAAAATCTCAATAAGTAAAGAGTTAATTGATTTTCTTTTTCTCCGTGAGAATATTAAATGGAATCTTTGAAAATAAGAAATTCTCCCAGCCTTTTCACGACAGGAATAGGTTTTGACCCGCTACATTTTCTGTCCCAAAAAAAGGTCATTTAATTGCAGCTCAGAGCAAATATTTGTACATTTTGACCTGATCGACTTGTCAGGAATGAGATAAACTGTAATAAGCAGAAGAAACGCATAACAATCAAATAAAGAAAACACACACAGCTTTTATCCAATTTTATTTTTCACCACCAAATCACATTAGTTTCAAGCGGAACAAGCACAGCATTTCACAGTTGTTAGATGTAAATATACGAGCAAGGGTCCAATGGAAATATTTAGCATTTTTGCAAGTTTGGAGTTCAGCGACGGAGGAAAAGTGATTTTCATTGATCAAAGCACTGTGGAGGCAATATGAAAGGAGACAAAAAACATCAATAACAACATTGTGATTGCATAAAACGGTGTTACTTTTTCATCTCAAGGATTCCACTTCCGGGCCCTCGTCTCTTCGCACTGCAGATGTTACAGAACTGCACTCCGGGAATCTGAGACGGCAAGACGGAAGGGGAAAAGGCACAGGAGTCTCGGTGAAGAACAACCTCATTATGTTGGAGATCCACAGATAAGATAACTGAAAAGTTAAGAGATGGCGTGAGTGTGATGTCGCTTACCGTCCCTGAAGAAGGTAAACACTCCTTGTGAAACATGTGTCTGCAGTGGAAAACCACCACACTGAAGGGTCTGGCCATATCTGAAACACATGTGAAGCAAACATCGTAGAATAAGAATAGTTTTTACATGCAGCGTTAGAAAAACTGGTTGCAGCCACATCAGCCACCCACCTGAGGGTAATATTGGAGCATGACAAGACTCACAAATGTTTTCCTCTGAAAGAATAAAGACAGAAAAGGCACATATAAGTTCAGTCTCGTGTAATTAATCTTCACTGCGCTCGCAATAAACGTCCAAAAACACGCCCCCACCATCGACCCTGACTCCTCTCATCTGTGTTCGATGCATCTTCTGGAGCAGAGAGAGCGAGTCAGCCACCAGGATCTTCTTGCATCCTTCTCTTAAAAGAATCTTAGAAAGAAGAGGAAGAAAAAAAAGATGGTTAATAAACAATCGTGTAAATAACAAAATAACTTCTAGGTATGATCAGGTTAAACTAATATGAGACAGAACTAAAACTTTAAAAAATATGGTACAAACATTCAGTATTAATCGCAGCCCAATCTGATAAACAATTAAAAGCCGAATATAGTTAGAAAGAAAAACGTGTTTTGAAAGAACTTCAGGATTTTTCAGTGTGGTTTACAGGTGATCGAGATGCTCAATGTTATTTTTCAGGTTACTTAATCCATAAGCCAGACAAGAGCCATAAAAAGGTTATTTGAAGCGATGATGACAAACCTGTAGATTGTAATCGTGGAGGATTTTCACGAGTGAATCTCTGAGGTTGGGGATCTCCATGCCCTCCTTTATGCGGTGGATGAGCAGAATGGGATCAACATGAGTGCCGATATTATTGAGGAGGCCGGTGATGAATGCTGGAATCAGCAGCAAAGCAAAAAAGACACACGAAGAACACTTAAAGTGACAGCTTAAGATAATAAGAGAGTTTAAGTGTGAGTGAGTCAGCAGATGAGGCGCCATACGTGGCTTGTCGATAGAATAAGAGATGAGATCCTCCCACAACTCGGCATCGTCCTGCTCTTTAGCAAATTCTATGGCTTTGTCCACGTCCTCCAGCTCCTCCATGATCATCTGCAGGGCTCTTCTACAGTTCCCCATCCTGCCTGGGAGCAAAGACCTAAATTAGTTTCCCTCGTTTCTAATCACAGACGGGTTCCTTCCTAAAGACTTACTGAGCAAGAAGACGGTCTCCTCCACAAAGTTCCTCTGCTGGCAAATCTCAAGAGCCTGAGTGCGAGCCACAAGCAGAAAGTTTTGCTAAACAGTTCAGGTTTTGTAAACTTTGATGACTGTGTGTGCTAGGATTCCATGTACCTTTTCAAGAGGGCAGTGCGTGCTATCCCTCAGGAAAGGCAGGAGGTTCGGTCGATCGTATTCAGCGTACAGGCCTATCTGTTTCTCGTGGTACTTTTGGCCTTTGTGGTGATCCCGCTTGAACAGTTTATGGAGGTACTGTGGAGCACAGGTTGACCAAACTCACAGAGTGATCCCACTAGAGTTTAATTCTGTGATATTCAAATGTGCACTTGAACTCACCACATGCAGCAGCTCTGGCCTATCTGCGAGTTCCTCCACCACCCTGTCTATCTGTTTAGAACAGGGAAGAACAAGGCATCTATGGGCAGCGTAATTTCATAAAAAAAAGAGTAAGAATTCAAGAGAGACAGGTGCACTTACAGATAGCTTCTCCTCATTGTCGAGAAGCATGTCAACAGCTTTCTAACAACAGAAAATCATATGGCGTATTACTTCAAAGGCAATAAACAGCATTTTAGACTACGTTACAAACTAACATGACTTCAGTTGGTTTCTTTTTACCTCTTTGTCAAAATCCATGAGGAGGACGATCTTGTCCTCTATTGAAGAGAAAAGGTTGTGTTTGTGGATCAGCTGGTAAACATCTTTGTGCCTCAGTCTCAGGTAGATTTCTAAGGCTCTGTCGTACCGCTGGTCGTACGTGTACCTGAGGCGGCATTGAAGCAGCACAGGTTATCATTACTTATTTGGCCTGCATCTAAGTGCTGGAGAAGACACCAGATGAGTCATGCTGAATTTAACAGTTTGTCTAAATTATGCTCAGGATCAAAGCTCTTACTCATAAAAAGAAATGTTACTTTTGAGCATTTTAGAGGCCAAGCAGTCATGCAATGTATACATTAAGGTCGCTCACAGCTCTGCCAGCGTGGTGAGCAGCGTGCTGTTGGTGGGATCCCTCTTTAGGTGATCAGAGACGGCCTGTACGATGGCCATGTTGTTGTAAAGCTCTCCAGGCCATTCCCGGATCAATGTGGCAAAACCCTTTGTGGAAAGAAAGAAAAAAAAGAGACGGATGCTCATTTAAGCAAACGATTACAGCAACACCGGGTTTGTCAAAGAAAGTAAAGATGAAGAGAAGACCACGTACCTCATAGTCAGTTTTTAGAAACTCGTGCAAGATCATTTCATAGATGGCCGGTCTCAGACGCAGATCTCCTCTTGGCAAATACTGACTGATGGCCTGAAATTGGAGAGGTGGTAAAATATAAAGAGTGATCCTGAACAAAAGGCAACTTCAGGGAGAATGTGCTAGATTTCACAATCAGAATCGCTTTAATAACAGGAATAATTTAGCACCAAAAAAAGCAGACCAACCTTCAGCTGCCCTATGGTCTTGAATCTGTAAACTTCATTCTCCCACAGCTCCATGTTTTTCCCAAGAACCTTTTGGCACTTCCTGGAGTGAAAAAAGCAGAACCTAAGTTAAACGGTATAAAAGATGAACAGAAGATCCCGCTTTTTGACCTCAGAAGGAGTTGGAATGCTTGTTGATGCTGTGGAGTAAAATCAACATCACTTCTCCAACCCTTGCTTAAAAGTCGTGCTTTTACTAAATTTCTCTAATTATTAAAACAACAGATTTTCAAAAAAGTTTGAAAAGATCAAAAGAAATCGCTTAAACAAATGATACAAAAATATTAAGTTTGGAAATATTGAGTACAATTTTCTAATAGAAGAGTGGCAAATGGTGTTGACCTTTGCTTTGAGGATCTTGTGGAAGCCACTTCAGGCAGCAGTAACAAAAACTACACATTTCCAATAGGTGGCCCAGTAGGTAAAAGAGGTAAATAAAATAGGATAAAATAAAATAAAGTTCACTTATTGCCCACAGCTCTGAAAAAAGTTAGTAAATGGGCTGTGATTTCATCTCGGGCGAACATTTAGTTCATTAAAACCAGCTGTAATTACCAATAGTTACCTAAAATAAAAGAGTTTTTTCTACAATGTCACGTGATGAATTTGCATAAATTAATTTTTGCTCTTAAAATAAAGTTTCTATATATTACGGATCCTGGAGATGTTACATTCCTTCAAATATCACATACAGCTGCTCAGTGTGCATCTGCAGCACGAGACTCACCGCGCGGCGCTGTCGTAGTCTCCCTTCTCCACCAAATGATTGATATAAGCCATTCCAATTTTCTGAACATCGTGCCTCTTGATGTTTTTGAAGCTGATTTCCGCAGCCATCAGTGCCTCCTGTCGCAGTAACAGGACACAAAATTAAACTCCGACATGCGGACTGTAACCTTTAGCAGCATTCAATGAAAGTTCAACAACACAAACCTCGTATTTTTTCTTTTCTAGTAGCCAATCAATATGGTCATCCTGGTCTCGCTCCTTGGCCACAACGATGTCTTTGGGACTGATGATGTAGAAGAGCGACTCTCCCTCTGAATGCTCTGTTAATGAAAATACATTTATGGCTGTGCGTATTGCGCATTACAGCTGACATTTGATAGTTGATGCATAATGAAATCAGACTGCAGTAAAAGGCAGCGTGACATTTCTCTGAGGGCGCTTTTTATGGTCTCACCGAGGCGGTAGTCTCTGCACTCATTGTCCCGGTAGTTGCGCACTGTCAGTGCGTCTGAGGAGATCTCCTCGCAGCTCTCTGGGAGAGGCTGGATGATGTCGAGACGAGGCCGCGCGCGAAACTCCTCATCCTGCGTGTAAATGGAATGAGTAACGAGGCACTACTCTTTGCGTCTTTTTAATACACGTGCTTGAAAGTGTCACGGTTACCATTTGATCAGCATTTTCCCGCACAAAGAACAAGCTGACCAGCTGATCAGCCAGCGGTGCCAGACCGCAGATGAAAAACTCTGTCTCAAACGCAGACACTGAAAGAATCAGAATATTTCACAGGTGACGTGATGTCATCATTTCAAGTCTTTAGTGACCTTCCCTCCTTTTAGACTAATTTTATTTTGCAGCCGTTACTGTTCCTTTGTTCTTATTTATTGATGTAAAAAAGGTTACCCGTGAAGCAAATCCTTTGCCTTTACAGCAATCAAACAGGGAAGCTACAGAGCTAATATTGTTGCTCAGTAAAATATGTCAAATCAGAGAGAACTTAAACAAAATCATTTGTTGGCTTATTAACATTGTTTTAGATGAAAACTGTATAGCCAGCTATAGCTGTATTTGTGCTGATATTATCATAATCTTTTAAGTATCCATATTATGTTAATTTACAAGCTGATCATTTCATTTTGAGGCTCTACCAGAGGAGACTGACACGCTTTAATATTACCATTTTCTTTATTATGCTGAACACAGCTACAGAAGCTGTTGTCGTACACATCTGAACCTGAAGACTTTTGTCCCTTTAAAGCCTCCTTCCCAATGGCCCAATCTGTTCTGAATGGTGAATTCACGGGTCAGAATTGGTACAGTCTGGCACAGTGACACATTCTTCCCTTTAGTTTTGCCAAAATAGTCACTTGGCAAAAATAATGCAAATGCACCTTACTGTGATGTAGGCAAGAGAGAGAAGAAAATCTTGCCAGCAAACAAAGTGGCTCAGGCAGTTTTCTTTTCTATGAAACCAGCTCTTTCATGAAAAGCTGTTCACATCACATAAGTTTTTCTTTAGGGCTTTCTGAAAGGCTCTCTAACATGAGTTATTGTGGTCTTTGTCACTCTTTGTCATTTCAATTGACTTGTTAAAGCCTTTCAAGCAGTCTTTTTCACTGCGTCGCAAAGCTATGACATTACAACAGTGGGAACCATCGGTTGAAATGGTTTTCCTGAGTCAATACAATTATGATGTTAAAGGAACAACATCAGCTTTACAATATAAGATAGACCGTGCTTTGATGTTGCCATGCTACATGTTCATAATAGGCATAATTTAATCTACTGAGGTTTTCCAGGACTCGGTACTGGGACCTCTGCTCTCATGGCTTCACTGCTATGCAAAAGATACCCTACTGAGGAAGAAACCTGGGTGTCCGTTTGATGAGCAGCTGTCTTTCTTTGACCACGTTACATCTGTCGGTCATCTCGCTTTGTATTCTATAACATAAGACAAATTAGGCCGTATCAGACTCAATATGCCACCCACCTACTGGCAAAGGTCTCTGAACTCCACTACGAAAATGCTCTTTGAGCAGTTTTCTCAACATGTGCAGCAAAAACTCTTCAGACGGTCCAGAACGTGGCAGCAATTCTGGTGTTTGATGTCACTCCACCGCCTATCCACAGCTGCCTGAGTCACATTCAAGTCACTAGTGCTGCCAGCAGAGTGACAACAGGGTGTGCACCCAGTTATCTAAACTCACTCATACAGGTTTATGCACTTCTGCCAACTTTGTTTGGCCCTGCCACCGTCATGCACAAGACTTCCAAATGCTATCAAAGCAAAGAGGTGCCCTTGTACCTTCAGAGAACACCTCCTCTTCTAACACCCCCCAGTCACACTTACAGTCACACAGCTCTTAAAACATAGGCCAGTATTTCTTACTGTACTGAAGCTTAAATTATTATTTTTTCTCTCTTATCCTATAAATATTTTGAGGTTAAAATGATATAATCCATATGGGTGGCGTGTCTTCTACCTATTTCCACATAGCGGCTGGGCAGGTCTCTCATTTCAGTAGGATTTCGCTCTTTCACAACACAAATCTGTGAAGAAATAGGAAGATGACACTTAAGAGTTGCATCATCTAGTGCGTGAAAAAAACTGATTAAATAAGCAAGACACAAACCTTAATGGAAGTTCCCCAGCCAACAATGAGAGTTGTGTTGTCTTTCCAACACAGACTGCATGGGTACATATCAGGTCTCAGACTGCTGTTATCTCTCAACACATTGGTGATTCGCTGCTTTGTGCTGATGTCATAGATTTTCACTCCCTTGGGCGAACAAAGGATCATAACATAAGCATTCTCACATTCAGCACTGCAGATGCAAAGTGTCTGGACTTATGAGGCTGTCACTCACCAAGTTGTTGGCCCAGGCAATCAGGTTAGCTCTCCACTGTATATTAGTGATTGAGCCCTCGCCTTCGTGTACAACCAAGGTCTTCCAGCGATTTAACCAGTTCCTTTCATACAGAAGCAGCTTGAGCGTAGAAGTCAAGACAACATTTAACACTTTAGAGTGCATCTCAAGCAGACAGCAAAAGTGTAGTAGAGCAGCCTAACCTACAGAGGGCAGTGGATGAACAGCATATGGCAACGAACCAGCAGTCAGGAGCTGTCTGATACGTAGATGTGGAAACTTTGTAATGTAAGAATTTACCTTAAACTGCAAATAATGAAGTAAAATATGCTTTTCCCCCTCTTATGTGCAGACTTAATTCCACTTCAGAGCAATTTGGCACAAAGAAAATTAAGACAAATTGTTCATTTGACTTCACTAGACCAAGAAAAGCTTCATATTAGCGTTACGTTCACTGGTGGAAAAAGTCGTTTTGAAAAGATACACATGGCCGACAAAACTTGCAAGTGGAAGATTATGTGTGGGGCCATAAAGAGAGTGCTGAAAATTGGTTATAATATAGGCATGATTTCAGATCACTCATCATGACGGTTACAGCTTCTTTAGGTTTCACACCATTTATTGCAGAAACTGAGGGTGGTGTGGGGTTACAAAAAAAAAAAGATTTATTCATTCATTATATTTTCATGCCATGTTTTCACTTGTCTCGGCTCCTAACAGATGTGTAGTGTGTTGTTTAAGTGTCGCAGCGTGTCTTTTCATCACAATGCAGTGTGTGGAATTGATGGCCTCACAATGACTTCATCTTTGCAGCTTGTCTTTCACATTCTCTGCATTATTACTGTCCATACCGTATAAAGTTGGACAAAAAGCCCCCTAAAAGGGCATAAAATTACCAAGGTGGCCTGGAGGAGAACGCTCTTTAATTCAGCAGTTGGGCTATGTTAATAAACAGTTTGCTCTACAAAGAGATGATATGACAAAAGAACTGGAGAGACAAAATTGAATTTCCTTTGACAGGATGTGGCTCCCGTTGAGGCTTATTGATTTTCATCACAGGCACCTTGTGGAGGCCTTCACAACATGGAACTGAGAGGAATCAGCACCAATTGAAAGAAAATGGCAAAGTAACACTAATAATGGAGTTTCACAGAGAAAGTTTTTCCTCACAGCGCTGTATAAATGTCAGTATACCTTATTTATAGATGGCTGTGCAATGACGCCACATCAGCGCAGTTTATAGTACAGTAGCTGGTTTGTTGAAATAGACAGAATTTCTAAGGACAAATCTAATGTCTAAATTCCTTTTACCTTATGTATGCTTCCCAAAGAGATCACTGTATGTGGCTGAAAATGTAAGACTATGTACCCTCTTCATAATGACATCTATTTGCTGCACTTGTAAAGCATTGCCTTTGAAACACTGTTGGGAGAACAGCACTTTGTGAAAATGGCCAGCTCTGCCGAAAGCACTCCAGGAAAGAGACCGAAAAGTACGAGCCTTTCACACCAGACAAAGGCACGGGCTTCGCCTTCTCCCGAGCCAAAATGGCATGGTTTTTACAGAGCTCGGTTTCACCCGGACATAATCGGACTGAATTATCGTTACAGGAAATTTCTTTAAGTGCTATAAAATGCACAGACTGACAAAACAAGGAAAATGTATGGTTAAAACCTACCTTGTTGCCACCGGTTACAAACTGTTTGTAGTTCGATCTGCTGAACTGGGGGTGTAATGAAACCACCTGTGAACAAGGTTTTACTGTTTAGTAGAGCGCTTATGTCACAACACATTCATGCTAAGTTTGCAGGAAAGAAAGACTTACTTTGATGGGACAGTCAAAGTTATCATGGAAGCCTTCTCTAGTATAGAGGCCAAATACTTGAACCTGCAACAAAGAAGAGACAGCAAAAATGGCAAGAAAAGGTGAATGAGTGAAAATTTCTGCTTTAATTGCTGCCCCTGCAACTGTCTGAGTCCGGCGGGGGGAAAGTGTGGTAAGAATAGACTTTGATTGGCTCCCTACTTCTCCGCTGGGCTACCAATTAGTGGACAAGCTGATTCTCTGAACCCCCACAGGGTTAGAACAGAGGTCCTAATGTTGGACTTGACCACAGCTTGAGTTTGCAACAGTAAACTGTAATGTACCGTTACAGTACATGACACACACTTTTCCTTTAGTTAAAGCCCCCCCCCCCAAAAAAAAAGAGAGACGTGTTTTCAAGGTGGGGTAGTAATATAAAAACTCAGATGCTATCTCTTTTCTTAAACTGCACCGGTGATTAAGGATTAAGTTAGATTTCAAAGGATTAACAGAAAACAGGAACTGGTGGGGGCAAACAATTCCTGTAGCATTGATTTTAATTGTCTGCTCCACTTTTTGTGCGACAAGATCTTGTTTTTTACCACCAGAGTGCTGGAAGTAGGGGGAAGGCGGTATCAGAGAGCATATCTTGACTGCAAAATCCATGAAGGATGGTGGTAATGATGAGAAGAGACAAGATAACAGCAAGAACATGGAGAGGGTATCCATAGAACGGCTGATGGCTGACTGACAGCTCAACAGATCTGAGTGCAATCCTTTTCCCCTACTTTTCAAAATTGTTACAAGCTTTTTATAAATTCAAACATCATGAAAAAAAAGTGGGTTTATGTGCAGATATGGTGAAGATAAAACTCTTGGTTAATGCTCTGAATGCGGAAGGAGTGTCTTCTAAAAATTCACTCCCAAATGCCTCAACTTCCAAAATCATTAGCATAAAGTTTGAGGCAGATAAGATGAGTTTATATGAATTATGAAAGATGGAAAACACTGATTGGTGATTCTTTTGCGGCTGGCCCAGAGGTCTGTAACCAGTGGTGATGAGTAGAGAGATCTCACCTTCCCATCCTCGGAGCAGATGCCCACATGCTCTCCACTTTCATCCAGACTGATCTGGTTGATCTTCACTGAACTCTGCGGAGACACAATATCACAGCATCTTTCTTTAGAGGGGGGTGGCTATCATTGTGGTTGGCCAAATGTTGCTGACTGACATTTTAACCCAACTAAGTGAAATGCCAGGAAACGCGAAAAGCAAAAAGAGTGTGAGTTCGCAATGGCTGCATGACCCCATATGCATGACAGCACGTTCTGAAACTACGTAAAAATTCAACAGCTCAAACTCAGGGATGTCAAATTCTTTGATTTTTTTTCAGGCAGTGACATATAGCTAACAACAAGCTGCTCAGGTGAGGAGCATATGAACCTACTATAAATGAAAAACACAGTTGAAAACATGAGTGCAGGTAGGATATATAAAAAAAATTGGATTTGTTTGATTTGATCACTGATAAAACAACTGCTAAAACAGTTGAATGAATCAGATATGCAACATTTCTGACTGTCAATACGACACACTGACTATGAGAAATCACAAAATGTGTCTTATTTCTTCTCTTTGAAATTAAATTAACTCCTGATATTCGTGCTTTTTGTGTTGCATTGGTAAAATGTAAATGTTTTGAGTATTTTCAATCCAGTTCTTACACTGTTGAGACTACTTTTAGACTGATTCCTTACATACTAGAGTCACATTGAAGAAGGTTTTGAAACAGCATTTAGACCTTGAGGGGAGGATGGGTTGTTGTATTGCAAGGCAGTTGGTTTCTCATGAAATTGTCTTGATAACGAGAGAATCCATCTTGCTGAAGAAGCAACAACTTAGGCTGAAAAGACAACCTGCAAGACTTCAGTTTCTCTAATGGCCACGAGGCAGTCTGTCTCCAAAAGTAAGTCAATCGGCATAGACTCCCTGTTGAAATGCCCAAGCATTTGTATATAACACATGTTTATATTTCTTTACTATAAGACTTAAAGTTATGCATACTTAAGGGCTCTAACAGGTATTGGCATGTCTGCGCCCCAATGGACAGCATGTGGACACATTTTACATCACGTCCAGCTCCAAAAACTTTGGCCGTACCAAAATTCCAAAGTTGAAGCGTCAAAACAGTAGCTGACAAACCAATGGGGAAATATGGTCTTGTGATACTGTCAGTCCTAAAGTTATGCGTTTGTGGCCAAGGCACAGTGGGTTCGGGCCAACCCATATCGTAAACTGACAGGTGCAAGTACGTTTTAGTTGTGACGGCAGTCAGCAGTGGTGGTTCCAACAGAGAACTATGCCAGAAGTGGACAGTGTTTCTTAGTCGAAGAATACTGCTAATAATCTCTTTAAAGTATGTTTTTCCCCAAATTCTCCAAAGAAGAAGAGAAGTCTAGCTCTTTGTCTGATAAAAGAATACTTACTTACATACATACTTCCACAAAAAAAAAAAAAAAAAAAAGAGGGAAGACTGCTTCCAATAGTTATGAGAACTATGAAAAGGTTTCTCCTGTCCAGCACGACCCTTTGAATGACCAATTTCCCCCGCTGGCAGGGCTTTTTACATAAGCAATGATAGACGCATGGTCCATCCAAAGACCAGGTTAGGATATTTAACTCTTTTCCAAACACCGAGGAACAGCTTTCCAGATGGCTGCATGTAGCAAAAGTGTAACAGGTTAGCTACTGTAGGTGTCTGCTGATATAAATGCTTAAAAAACTCTGGATATTGTTATCATTATTATGTAATGCAGGTATAATGTTTATGATATCAACTGAAGAGCCACAAAGAAGAAAAAGGATCATATGAAGGTACTCACAATTTCAAACTTCTGTGTAACATTTCCTTGGATGTCCAGCAGGAAGACTTTTCCAAAATGGGTGCCCAGAGCAAGAAACTGAAAAGACACCGACGTAAATTAAACCAAAAGAAACTTGAATCCAATTCAAGATTTTACAAAAAAAAAAAAAAACGGTGTTCATGTGGGAAAGGATAAAATATATTTCCTGGAGCTGCAGTGACATGGACAGAGAGGGGATTGGGTGGGCTTGGAGGCAAAACTGTGAAATTGCAAAGGGTGGAAAAGCCCTATTTATTAAAGCAGACAGTGTGAAATGGTATTTTTTTCCCCCTCAAATTAAAATGCTTAAGCATAATAAATGCACTGTACATCTGACTTCTTCCCATGCTCTCCATGCAACCCAATCACCTCCTTACCCGGCAGATTTATTATTGCAGCAACTGGTTTCTGTGTTTTGTGCTTCAGCAAAAGTGTTTGCATGTGCGTGCGCATGTGTGTGTGTACGTATGTGTTCAAGTCCACAGGGACAAAAAAATTATAGAAACTGGGGGCTCTTGGCATTAGATTAAGTGTGTGTTCTTCCACCCCGGCCCATGCTCCATGCCCTCCCCCTAATCCCCCTCCCTTCTAGACCAGCATGTGGATGTGCGGCGAGCCCACCATGCTTCAGTGCAGTCTATAATGAAATGCTTATATTTACAGGCACAGCTGAGCATGTCAGACAGAGCCCCTGCAATCTCCCCAAATAAAATAACCAAAAATAAATAAATAAAAGGTTCAACCTTGTGAGGCGGAGCGACTTTTAAAGGGATTTATCAGGATGGAATTGTTCAAATGAAATTCCGATTCAGACACTTAAAATATGAGGCAACATAAGGCAATATATGCTGCCGCTGGCTTTAGGGTTGTGGGAGTTTGTCACAGGGGGAGGGGGCTGGTGTGACCACACATGTAGCTGGATGGCGGAAGGTAGAAACGCAAAGAAATCCTAAGAAAAAAAAAGACAGTCAGATCAAATTTAGAATTTCAGCAAAGCAGCCTCTCACTGTGGCATGGTGTCTGTTTTGAGTCCAAGACAGTAAGGGGGCCAAATCCTCTAAGAACAGATAAATAAATTAAAATCAATTGTGGTTAATAAAACATCAGGTGAGATGTAACTGGGTATGACTTTTGCTCTGCTCAGGCGTGCAAGTGTGCTGCTGGTGCCACGACGATTAAGCATCTTGCTGAGAGTGGCCATTTTAAAAATATCACCATTCAACAAACAGGGGGAGAGGGGCGAAAAATATGTGTGTGGGAATCAAAAGAGGAAGAGACAATGGTGCCTTTTGATGCACCTCCCTGAGAGGAAAAGCAGGGGAAGGTGAGAAAACAATGGCCTGCCTTTGTGGATTGAGCAGACAGGAAGAAAACCAACTTTGAAGAGGACATCTCTCAAATGTGCACATAAACACAGTGAAATCTCGTCTGGAGATGACTGGACTTGAAGCTGGAATGCCCCTGTGAGTGGTGGATTATCACCTTTACCTTGTCATGGACGGTCATGCAGCTGGCTGCGTCGTTCTGAAGGATTTCTGTCACCCCATTGGAGAGCCTCTCATACTTCAGCTTGGGCTCCTCCTCGCTGTCCTCCTCCTGCTCGAAAGAATAAGAGTGGCTCTTACCAGAGAGCTTTCTTAAAGGTGCTCATTACAAACACTAAAGTTTGGAAAGCCGTCTCTAAAATCATCCATGCAGTGGGCTGGAATATGCAAAATCTCAAGCATCGTGTGTTGTCTTCAAACCCGATCTTTCAAAAAAACTCACAAGGTGACTGAACTTCTTACTCTGCGCTCCCTCTACAACTTAAAGGAACTCTTTTAGTTTTGAGCACTCGTGGCCAAGCATGTCACTATATTATATAATCCACCGCTTCGCATATTCGTCATAATAGTCTGTATTCTCTTATAAAATCAGTTGGATGATACTGACAGAAATCTGATTTAATAGCTTTTATCTAAAGATCATCAGCAAACATCGCTGATTTTGCTACAAAGCCGAACATCACAGCACCGGTATTGGCCCGGTTTGATCCTAAAGCAAACACAACAGGAAATCCCAGCAACTTAGAGAAGACAACTTGTTAGATTTGCAACAGAAATGGTGGTGAACAAAGGTGCTCATTGCATTAACCTTCAAAAAACAGTGATGTTAAATCTTCAACAGGAACTACAGAAGAAGAGGGGAATATGAGATGATGTGATTAAAAGAGTCGAACCTCGAACAAGAGCATAAAAGCTATGACTGAATTAAAATGATGGAAAGCCCGATGAGAGAAAACACAGAGAACAGAAACTTATATTGTTTTACAACTACGAGCCCTTGAAAGAGTTCTGATAACAGCCCTGTGGACAAAATCATTTGTTTGTTTAACCTGCTTCCAGCTTATTTTCACCATTTATTGATATTTCCACATGTTCCGAGCATAAAAAACCTTTTTGAAGTATTTCAATATTTCATTTATGTTTTCTGTGTTTCCATCCTGCAGTTTTTTTACGTGCAAACACAAACATAAAAAAAAAAAACAGCTGGACATAAATGCAACTATTGATAGGTGCAGTGATTTGTCAAAACGGGCAGTGAGGAAGAAGACTCTCAGGAAAAAATGGACTCAGCTGCGCAAGAGCAAATTTCAAATAGAATCAAGGATGTCAGACCGATTTAATCTTAATTCTTTCAAGGTAAAACTAACATCGACGGCTGCTGATTATTTTTGGTGCATATCAATCAACTGACTATTGTCCTGGAAGGGTTATATCATCAATCAAATGTAAGAATATTGATAAAAAGAAAAAGAAACTAAAAAATAATAAATGACATATTCTGTTGTTTCCTTTCTCTGTGCATTTACGTGTAGACAAACTAAACTACTTTTTAACAAGATCAGTTGCTTCACAGTCTTCAGCAGCAGTAACTAATATGTATCTAATCCCATTAGAGGAGGCTACAGTGTGCACATGGACATGTGTGCATTAAGAGATCTATGCACAAAGATAAATTCCCATTACCTTGAAAGAAATGCTTAATAAAACAATTCTCCACCTTTTACTGGTGCTGTTCATCCCCAGTGAAATACATGAAATTATTGTTTTTCATAAAGCAAACTTAAGGTATTCTACTACGTTACACTCTCCAGCATGAGTCAACATTTGCAGCCAGTCACAGCCTGAATATTACTCATAATTCAGTTTATAACCGATGCTGCACAGTCTGTGGCTGCCCAGAGGGTGCATCAACTCAAAACATTGTCTGCCATTATGTGCTACTGGGTTGGAGGTGGGGGACAATAGCGTGGAAAAAATGTTATTTTCAAAAACAATCCTTCCCCACTCAACAACGCCACATCTAGGCTATTTCCTGTGTATTCTGGTTGTGAGATTTCTGATGCGAGGGCATTTGTCACGGGTTTAAAAGGCGTATCAAACAACAAAGGCAAGCTTCATCCCCACAGAGAAAATACCCATTTTAAAACTTTTGCTATCTCTTGTAAGTTGCTCTTTGTTTTCTCAACTACAGAAGTGGCTTTATGTTGTAACCACTTCTGCCTTTTTCTTTGCCTATTGACAGTTTAAATCCAACAAGGTGAACCGTTCACTGTGACAGCATCAAGGAAAACCCTCTGCCTTAAGCACCCTGAGACTAGACTACACTAATCAAAGACTTTTAGGATGAAAAACAGGGAGAGTCCCCTTCAATCCCAAGAAAATGATGCATCTTCTGCCAACAACTGCATCTGTCTGATGCTCAACATGCACATATCATACATGGCAAATCTGCCTAAATGTACAGACAAACAAAGGCAATGCAATCGCTTGTATATGCAACACAAGTTAAAGATTTGTTACGTAAATTGTACTGCCTGATCATGATCAGATACAGATGTCTGTAGAGATGTGTATATCAGTCATCCAGGTCACAGTAATCCTTAGAGCTTGAATAAGGGCAACTGGGCTTCTTTTTCCTGATTCTTGAAGACATTTCAACTCTCATCCCAAAGGCTTCCCGACTTCATTCAGGACTGTTTTTATTATAATGGTGGAGAGCACCTGTATCATCTGTATCTGATCTTAAGAGTTTCTTCAGAACTGAGAAAAACCTTTCGGATGAGAGATGAAACACCTTCAAGAATCAAGAAAAAGGGACTCTCGCTGGCAGTTGTGGTACAATAGACTGGTCCATTCCTTCTGATAACTGCATTATGTACTGTACAAATTTTAGAGAGAAAAGCAATATTCAAGGCAGAGCCCGTCATCCAAGCTCTTCAGAGGATGCTCTGGTTGTTGAAAACAGACTATTCTATACTGACTATAGAATGGATTGATAAATTATGTGCACTCCTTTTTTTCTTTTACGAGCTGACAACAATTTCCTGTGGTCTTAATGACATGTATGTAACTTTGGTCAAAATAACACAGGAACAATACAGCAGCTCCTCTGACATTCACTAATTCACTCCTCTTTTCAAAGAGAACATTTTCTGTTTAACCACCTCTTTTGAGACATCCATTTGTCCACTCATTTTCTAGACCCACTTAATCCTATTTGAGGGTCGCAGGGAGGCTGGAGGCTATCTCAGATGCCATAAAGCGAGAGGTGGGAAACACCCTGGACAGGTTGCCAGTCTTCACCATGCATGTTATTGGACTGTTAGAGGAGCCCGGAGGATCCGGAGAGAACATGCAAACATGCGTGAGAACACGCAAAAACAAAAAACTCTCTTACTCTCAGTGCTAACCACCAAACCACAGAGTGGCCCCTTTTTTGTGATGGGCAATAGAAAATGCACCACGGATAGGTGGTAGACCACTGATCCCTCTTTCACACACTTTTGCCTTTTCCAGAAACGTAATGATGGATCATTTTCCTCAAAGTAATAACAAGGTACATTATTTTCATTTAATTTGTTCAACCATATACTTTTTGAACCTTTTTAAAAATGTAAGATTCATACAGAGGTATAGAAAATTCTGAGGGGTTTACAAATTTTCCTGGGCCACTATATGTCAGTGGATGTCGATCAGTTCTGTCCTGTGTTTGCTACTTTGCTAATTAAATTACTTGGATTAGAGTGTTATTAAGGTGTTAGTTTACATTTATTTTCAATAATAAAGGACAGTTCATCAATACAAATATAATCTTCTAAATTGTGTAAATCACAATCTCTGATTCATGAATCCATCATTTCAAAGGTGGTTAAGAGCCTGCCTCCGACTTTAAGGAGTCCCAACTTCTAACGTCCAAACTGTTTCTGTGCTCATTTATTCAGTGAGCAGCTGAGTGCACAGCAAACGTGCCTTCATTCAGTGAAGCTGCTGTCAACGCAACACTAGCAAACCCCAGGACAGCTCCTTTATTCTGCAGTGGTCTGAGCAAATGATCAGCCGTTTGCATCGACTAAGCAGAGACAAAATTCAAGTTTGTGTCCTACAGAACCAAGCACAGAAAGTAACACAAAAAAAAAACAATTCTGGGTTTTTCTTTTTCTTTTTGGACTTTGTTTTAGCTCTCAGCTAACTTGTTGGGCACATTTAGTGTTCAACGCGGCCTATCCCTGACAATTCATTCTATTCTCAGTTTGTTACGGAGAAAAATTTCACTTCCTGCCCGGCTGGCGTGTAATGTTATGTTTTATTTAGCCCATGCGTGATTCTCAGAGGCACAGGTGTACTGCAACATGCTGAAGTTCAGTCATAATATTGATGGGTCTGGAAAGCTATCTGTAATTCATGAGTGTTTGACATCTTTCAAAACCTGACAAAGATCCTTCAGGGATCAAGCTGTGTTGATGTATTACAGTCCTTTCAGTGGGCACAAAGCTTTATGTGAGCTGGAAAAAATAAATACATAAAAATCATCCAGGCTTGACAGAATCAAGCACACACACAACACTGACAATATACAGTTGATTTCTACATTGACTTACTGGTGCAACTGCATCATATTTTGACCTTTGTTTTGTCTGGTCTCTTTATAAGCTTGCCTTCATACGAAGCCATTTCAAACTCTTTTTTTTTCAAATCTATTTTTTGGAGAAAAGAAATAACACAATATGATGTAATAATGGGTTTCTTACCTCTGATTCATCTGTGAATTCCTCACTAAGTTTTCTTTCCTACAAGGAGAAATATGTTGAGCAGCTTTTAGAAATATAACAGGTATAGTATAGTAGCAACACACAAACGTTTGTAGTGTTGCAAGAGTTTAAGGAGGGGTGTATTTATTGTTGGAATATAATCTTTATTTAGATTGAATACACATGTGAAAAGATTGTGAAGCTATGGAAACATCTTAAGTTCTTGTCTTCCACGCTACAATATTATTAGATAACAAACTTAATAAACTTAATACAGGCCTAACAATATCTGATAATTAATATGATGAGGCTACATAAGAAACATCACAATTAGCCAGCTAGCTTTAGCATGTTAGGCTTACCTGGACCTCCACTTCCGCCATTGTAAAATGAACTCATATGATATCCGAGGACAGTAGTTCTTATATATCAATGCATATTTGGAAAATACACATTAAATCTCCGGTTAAGATTGCCTCATGTCAAGGTATCCGCTAAACGTTACAACAAAGTGATGTTTGTTGACGAAGCCTGCTTCTTGTCATCAGTTAAATCACATGACTGGGGTAGGACTGTAAGGCATTATGGGTATTGAAGTCTTTAGGCAGAGAGATGACGCCAACCGTCGAAAACTCGAGTGGTGGAGACCTCAATTAAGAGGTACGGAAAGCTGGACGCTTCATTTTGTTTTTCATGATAGCACTTGTGGTCCTGCTCGTGCATATGCATTTGAGACTACTTTTTTTTGCTCATTTCTAACTTTTCTAGCGTCATTTTATCATGTTTTAAACAATATTTTGAAGAAAATGCCTTCAGTTGAAGTTTACACTCTTAAACAGGTATGTATAACCACAAATCATATCTCCAGATCAGTTTTATTAATCTGAGATCAACAGTATGCACAGGTGACTATTAAAATACTTAATACACATTTTTGGACTCTTTTCTAGAGTTTTCTGTAAGGGGACATTTGTTACTGTTTTAGTTTTTTAAAATTTTATATTTGCAGTACAATTTGAACCTTTTCCTCCGCAACAACTGTTAATAAAAAATTAGTGGGGTCTGCCAGGCAAAGGCTCCCGGACCTCTAATGCATTATATGTATCCCAGAAAGAGACGCGAGAAACCGCGAGAATAAGGTGCAGAAAATTTTAAAGAGACCTAAAATGACCCTTAAGAAATGTGGAATAAATTATTAACTATAAAGCTACAATAGTGTTAACAGAAAGAGACATCGAATAGCAGTAGCTTTATTTGAGTGAGTAATTTTACAGTTAAACATCCGCATATTGAATGCTTATTTAAGTTTCTTTTTTCTTTTTGTCTGGAGTGTCTTGGTTTCCTTAGGTTAAATTACAGACAGTTACATGTCTGTGTCCAGGTTAATTACTGCTGTGATATTTAATACTTTAATTAGACTTTAAGAGTGTTTTTAATTAGCTACATCTAATAAAGTACAACCCCTGATTACCTCCTCCAATGATTTTAAAGCAGGACTGTAGAATAGACACCTTATTTGATTGCGGGATGAAGAAAAGTACATTATTGTAAGAGTTATTAGCTCAACTTACACATGCTTACTGCCCATAAAAATCAATGTTATATACTAGTTATATACTAGTTGTTAAGATGTAAACTTACAAGTATATCCTTGAGTAGACTTCTTCAGTAAATATGGTCTCTCCCCACTACAAATAGCTGTCACAGACTTTTCTTAGCATGTCAAGTTTGACTTCCTCAATCAAGAAAAATGTTCAGAATCCCCAATAAAACTCAAAACGCAAACTCTCAAAACATAACAGTATCATTTTGAAGAATTCTAAACACAGGCTATAATAATGCTTGACACCACTTTATTTGTTTTGAATATTTGCAGGCATTCCTAAGCATGGTGTTGAATGAACCCTTCAGATAATGGTCGGCTTCTCTACTCCTCCGTCACTCTGCTGACAGCCATAGTCCAGATGAATGCCAAAGGTATGATTTGCCTCTCCTTTATTGAGATTGTCTCACACCTCCCTCTTGCCTCATCCATCCTCAGGAGAATCCTAATGCACTGATACCAAGGGGGAATAATTTTTTTTTTTTCTTTACAATCTGCTTAGCAATGATTTATTGATTGCGGCTTCCACCCTCACAGAGAATTACCGATCCTTTTTGGGAAATCAGATTTTCACACCTTTCATGAGTGTGTATGTGGCACAGGTCTCAAGGGACAATGTGAGGGGAAACTGACTTTGAGGAGCAGCCGTGTGTGAATCTCTGTGGTGTCACTCCTCTGCTGCCAATGGTATGTCCAGCGGATAGCTCCTGTGATTCTCTGATGCTCCATCTCTCTCTATAGTTTTGCATTATTTATTGGTAGATAAATACAGCCTGAGCTTGATTTCAGACATGCTCATTCCCTTTCAAATTATTTAAACACATGGTTTGCGCACACGAGTATCACAAGCATGCAAGAGCCCCTCGAAGGTATAAGCATCTTATGGACAAAAAAGTAAAATTATAAAAACAACCCTTGCCCTCATAGGAGGAGTCAGATTAGTGCACTGAAAGCTTTGATGCTCCAGAATGTCAGCTCCGTGGATCGATCTGGCAAAAAACACACACACACCTGACCAATCAGAGGCGCCTATCTGTTGTGGACCTGCTGGGCACCGTGGTTTACAAGCTTCAAAGAGCTCCTTTTAATACACTGCTTTGATAGCCCTCAGCCTTCACTGACCCACCGACCGTCCGCTGGGGAGCATTTTAGCTTTAGTGGAGGAGTGAAGCATAACTGTTGATCATATTAACAAGCTTGGACTAAAAAGAAAAAGAAAAAAAAATCATCACAAGTTTTTGCTTATTTTTACCGCTGGCCTGCTCTTCCGAGAGTGTCTCGGATTAAAATAGTGTTACCAAAATCACAGAATTCATCAGCAGCAGTAGTGAGCATTAGCATTCTTTTGTTAAATTGTCATAAGAATGCTCGAGGACACTGAAACATGTATCATTAGATGGGGGAAAGTTTGGTTAATAACCCTAAGGGGGAGACAAATCATCATCCACCAAGCCACTTTAAATGCCAGCGTCTCCGATGTACACTCAATGCAGCAAATACACACATATAATATTACCGCTGATAGTACTGCTTTAACGTAATGGTTATCAGTTATGGTTATTCTCTTACTGACATGAAAGGCTGATATCCAGCATCAAGTTTTTCTGAGGTTTTTGGTCATTCTTCAGGTAAGATATCTACGCTGCATTTTTTAAATGAAGTGTAAATGATCAAACGCCAGTATGTTTGCTTATTTTATCAATCAATCACAACTTTTTTGTTGTGATTGATTTGATTTGTTAAAATGATTTGTTGATTTGAGTTGTTAAAATCATATGTGGAAAACTAAACTTTATAAGATATTTGTTCATTTTTCAAGTTTTTAATGGCTAACATTCCATTAATGCTGTTTGTTAGTGTCTGACCATGCACAGCTTCATACTACCAGGAATGGTTTAGATTCCAGCATTTTCTCCCAACATGTTTTGTCATCAATACAAATATTCATCATTTAACAATACAAATTTTTCAAAGCAGTGCCAGAATATGTTTTTTTTCTCATTTAAATGTTATTGATAAAGAAAGTCAGCAGCTTGTAAATGTTTTTTTTTGTCATTGCTTTGCTAAAAGGGTGAATTAACCATCAAAACAGCTGCTGATTAATTTTCTGGATTGACTGATTGATTAAACCATAGCAGCTCAACTCAAATGCAGGTGTGTATCCTCCATCTTTAACTGCAACATCTTTTTGTCCGCCTTAATTTCACACTAAAAACTATTTCAAAAACAGCTTTAATAGTAAATATGTAGTTTAATTTAATGTTAATTCAGATGAGTGAAGAAGATTGCTTTTATTTGTGAAGCTCTCTGTGCACAACCTGATAATTTAGCATGAGCATAAAACATAGATACTGTAAATATGCTATGTTTTTACAGCTAAAATGAGTATCATCCGTTTGTTTTTTGTTTGTTTGCTCACAGGCTGAACTCCCTCATCCAGTGCCCCTCACACTGTGCACCACTGGTAAGACCACCAGCTCTTTTCATGGATATCTGATGACAGGACTCTCTGCTAATCACTGATTCTCCCGCCACCAAGGATATATGGTGAGCAGGAGGCAGAGGGGGGCATCAAGTGCTTTTTCTTGTTCCTGCAACCTGTTCCTGAGCTGTGGCCAGACTGAGTGAACTGAGAGGAAATCAAACAAACTTTCTCCCCTATGTCTGCCCCCACCAACACTTTTAACACACAGTCACAAGCGTACATTTTTGTTTTAATCAGGGGTCCAAGGTAGCTTGAGAAAATTAAGCTCATTCGTTTCATGTCCTCTGTTTAGAGCCATTGGTGTAATTTCTTAAAGTGATTTTTAAAACAACCTGTTTTAAAACAACCTTATTTTCACAATAAGTTATGGCAATAACTTTATTACCCCCATAGTTTAGGTTGAATAAAAACATCTAATTTGATTACATGATTATAAAAGAAAAGGCTGGGTTTTTTTTATATGTTTTTTGTAATTATCGGCTGGGTAAGATAGTGAGAGATGTGTCGCCCTCTTATCCTGGAGCCTCAGAGGCCAGAGGAAGATTAGAGCCCTGATCTCATTCCCAGCACTTGTTTGGAGTCTGTCAGGAAGAGAAATGCCAGCATTAGAGAGGTACCGCCACACTCCTGATATGATGAAATAAGAAGAAAAGGGGAAAGGGAAAAAGATGGAGGGATGGACAGAAAGGACCCTGCCCTTCTCTGAAGTGTCAGTAGCTTGTTTATTCTATTTTTCATCGTAGCTGCTGGGGCAAAGATTCCCATTTTTCCTTTATTTTTTTTCCCCCCACCTCCTGACAAAAAACACTGCTCTCATTTTTTATAGGTCTTGCAAACTCTCATGCCCCAGTGAAAATTACATTGTGAAACGGTGGAAATTTCTGGGCTGCCTGCACTTGCTGCTGTCCCTCTGAGCTTTCAAACAGTCAACAGACTGTGAAGAATAAATAATAAAAAACTATTGATTATTTTGATGACTGCAAGATTCAATTAGGTATTAATTTTGCCCTCCAGTGGACCTATCAAGCAACTCAAAGGAGAGGAGGTAGGAGGTGGGGGTGGGCCCAAATGCATGCAGAGTGTGGCCAGGCTCAGACAGAGGGGAAAATGTGTTTACCTCGGCGGGCAGAGAGGAGCATTGATGTGCAGTGTCCCACATTTAAGTGCTTCTCAAATGAAGCCCTGATGACTAGTGACATTGTTAGCAGGGATATGAGTATTGACCAGTCGGCTCACGTTTTTTTAATGACAGCTTAAACTACTTCTATTGATTAACATTTTCATAGATTATCATGTGTCATATCAGAGAGGGCAGATTCCCTTGATGGGCACATTAAAAAGGCCCCTCTGGGTAGGGGTTCATCGACCACCCTGACTGAAACGGCAGGCCGTTGATGGGTGCAGGGTAAGACAAGTCTCACCCTCCTTTTTTGCTCTCTGTGCCTGTATATGCAGTGGTCACCTGTCCACTGTGCAGACATATTTAGGTTGGACTTGATTCATAAATAAGAAAGAGGGCCGTGGTCCTGCTGCTCTGCGTCTGTGCCTCAGAGCCTGAGGTGGAGTTAACACTGTCTGAGGAGCTTTCCAGTCAGAAGACACAAGGGGGAAGAGACAGAGGGAGTGAAAGCGGGAGGGAGAGCCTTTGTATGAGGGAGAGTGAAAAGGAAGGAGGTGACATCTTCTGGGTTTGTCTTAGGAAGCAACCTCAGGCTTGAACCTGCGATCCTCATTCAGATACAGAAAGGTTGAGGAAGCTGCTTTTGGTTCAACAGGAAGCATGCAGTAGCTGTGGTGGCATGTTTTAGCTGCTGTTTGACTGATTTCAACATTTGGAGTTTTTGAAAACGCTTTATTTTTTCAACTCTTTCCTTCTAAAGCTTGTTGAGGTAAGAGAAGTTTTTCATAACAGCTTCTCAGGAAGTTTCCTTTTTAGATATCTAATAAATAAAAGCTGGAAGGATTTAAATCTGTAATGCCTCCTAAGAAAATTATTTTGTTTTAAATAATGATATTTACTTTTTTGCTGAGATAATACTCTAATGTTGTTCTTTCTGTAGCTGTTGTTCTTTCTTGTTTCTACATAAGGATAAAATATGGATATAACTGGGTTAAAAATGTGGAAACATTTGTGACTTCACGTCTTGTTTAAAATGGGCCTTGAGTTCATCTTGCCTTGCGCTATACAAGATGTCACTTTCAATCTTATTTTGTGTCCTGAAGTAAGTGAAAATTGACATAATCAGTGGTTTGAATTTTAGCTCGTATCTTTCTCTTAGATGTAGAATTAGATTAGTTTCATGTATTTATCCGCGCACAGCCCATGAACCTCATTGTAGTTTGCTGTCAGCTTAGTGTTTGCCGAAGATGAGGCACATGTCAGGTAGTAATGAGCCCTTGGAGATGGATGTATCACCTTCTCGGGCTGCAGGGTATAATGGTAAAGCCACGCGATCCGTAACAGTTCTTCACCAGGCAGCAGCCGGCAGTATCAGCGGGGAAGCACCAGCCTCAGATAAAAGAGGGAGCTGAGGAGGGAGGGAGCAGGAGAGAGAGGGAGAGTGATGAGTGAGCGATAGGAAGGAGAAGAAGAGGAGAGAGGGAGTGAGTAGAGACATAGAGAAAGAGCCGGTGAGGGTGAGACACTGAAGCACATCTAACCACGGGCATTTTCTCATTTTTTCCTCTCCTCCCTGTTTCCCACCTGGGCTCTCAGCTCCCTCCAGGATCCGATGATTACAGGGCAGCTGAGCAAGCCGCTGCTCTCCCTGCGCAGCGACATGAGCGCGGCAGAACTCCGGGCGGACAACAAAGCGGCCACTCCAGACAGCGATCTGAACGACGAGCACCTACTCCTGCCCTCCGAGGCCACGGACAGAGAGGGCACTCCCAACAAGCTTTACGGTAAGTCTGCTCACACCTCACAACTGTCCCTTTATTGTCACGAAGCTGCAAGCTGAGGTCTGACTGAGGTCTGGTTTAGGCAGTGATGAGATGTAAATGGAGAGCTTTCCGACCTGGGACAGGTGTCAGAGGCATCTAACTAAACTAAGTGTATGAATGAGCAAGTTTCACCCTTTAAGTGGTTAGATAGTATAAAAATGAGCTCTTTCATCCACCTGAAAACTTCAGTTTTGTTTTAGAAAAGTACTTCATTTATACACTAAGACAGTTTGTGATAGTTGAATTTGCTCCAGTCAACTGGGAGTAATTTAATTGCAGTACATTTTTAATGCTCTTTCACTCCTGATTACAGATTTTCTTATGCTTTATTACAGCTGTATATTTTGTGGCAGCAAATTTACATGAGTCTTCTTTATATAAAAGCTGTTTAAAAAAGTTTAACTGAACGGATTTTACACGTTACATGTTTCAAGATATTTTTCTCCAACTCTGACTTTGTGGCTCTATTAAAGTCTTACAATTTTATGTATTAATTTTCTTTAATTCAATTGAATTCAAAGGAGATATTATATCTTTCATTTAAACATTGGTCAAATTATTAAAGTATTTTTCAATTAACTTAGTGCTGAGTGAAATTAAAACCTGCTTTCTGCTGGAATATTGCACTCACAGTATATTAGATATGATATTATTGCCTCTGTTAAAGCTCAGGCTTCTTCTTCATTTATCTTTTGTCCTACAAATTAAAAAATTATACAATTTCTACATTTCTTTGGCTGTTATCTCATTAATGAAGTGTTGACATCATGATGGTTGAATGTAAATGCAAACGTTTTTCATAATTAGATGTTTCAGTCATGTGAACTAATTCAATCAGCGAACCTCGTTATGAATCAATAGGCATAATGATTGAAATAATCATTTAGCAGATTTTCTAATTAGAAATTGTAATGGAAAGAGTCATTTAGCCCCAAAGTTAGTTTTTTTTCTCCTCAGATGCTTTCAGAAAAGAGACAACAAACAGAATGTTTATATTTGTATGAAATTATTTCAACATGAATTTATATATTTAATGTTGAGGAGATTTTAACCATCTCCACATGTCGAAGTATTTCTTGGTGTGTTTTTTTTTACATGATTTCATTAGAGTTTATCTTACAAGAAGAGACCATCAGAAATATGGTGCAAAAAAAAAAAACAACACAAAAAAACATGAATGACTTATCTCTCAGTCAGATTTTGATCTTCTGATAATTTGAATATCCTTTTTGATATGGATGGAAGATGAAAAGAGATACAATCCCTCTCTAATGGCGTTAGATTTTCCTCTTGAATATTTATATAAACTTTAATGCCAGCTTGTAATGGTCTGTTTATCTTTTGTGCTGTGACTGGAAGTTGTGCATGTGCCTACCTATTGTTATTGTGTTTCAAACATGTTGGTATTTGATTATTTTGTGATGAATTTACAGTGTAGTAAACAGTGCATATTTTTGTTTGGATTTAATGAAAGTTGTACATGGGATATACGCATGTGCTATTTGGTAGCTGACTTTGTATGTGTGTGTGTGTGTGTGTGTGTGTGTGTGTGTATCTGCTTTATCTGGCAAAAACTATGGCAAAGTTTCTATGTTCTGAGCTTGCCAAACACTTTAAAAATTTAAGAGAGCCAAATATTACTCTCAAACCTAATCAGTTAAGAGTTCAGCTGTCTTTTAAATCCTTATTGCAAGAATAACCTCAGGCTAGTCCTCTACACAAGAACGGCTCACTGCAGGATTTATTTCAAAAGTATTGCAATTTGGTTTAATAAGCATCAAGTCTCTCCTTCTTTCTTCCTTTCTGATCAGTTTTCATCTGAATCTCCTTTTTCATACACGCTGCATTTTGTCTCCCTTTCTATCATGAATGTTTCTATTGTGAAATGCTTTACTTTCTGTTTATGTTTGATACTATATATTTTCTATGCTTGATTTTTTTTCTTTGATAAAATGTTTAATTCCACTTAGTGTTTGTTTATGGACCTTGGTCATTCTGTTTGTAGCTAATCGGAGCCACTGACCATGTCAGCTGGGAGTTTTGGTTGTTTCTGCCTGGTGGCAGAACCCTGGGCGGCACCAGCAGCAGGTTTGGTTGGGGAGCCACTGCCCACATGACTTGTCAGGGAATAGCGAGGAGATGTGGCACGATCCTATCCACTGCTGAGGGACACAGGGGGGAGGAAGGGTGGGGGTGTTGAAGAAGAGAGACTCTGCATCTCTGTCTTTGAAAGCTTCCTGACTGAAGAGGAAAGCGCTGCATATGTTTTTTGAGGTTTTTTATTTTTGTAGAAGTTTAGGTGAACATTTTGGAGTTGTTCATGTTTTGAACTGCAGTTGATGGATTACTTTACCTGTGATGAGTTGAGTAAGTTCTGTGAAGCTTTTCCTAAACCAGCAGTGTGACACTGCAGCCATAAAGGTAAAAGCTCAAGTGTTTAATTTGTCACAGGTTTTAAAAAACAACTAAGAAAGGATGTTAAGCTATTGTGTTGGTATGAAAGGATATTTAATCTTTAAAACCTAGCACTTGAGACAGTAATTGTTGTCTTTACATTTGGTTCTTTTGTTGAAAATGCTTTTGCTGCTAATTGAGAAACAGTTGTTTGCATTTGTGTTTGCAGTGGCTGTTCTGATTTTGCAAACACTCGTCTCTTATCGGCATGAATACAACTGACACAAGACACAAATTTCAACAAGCCTTTAAGTCACTCACTGGTTTTCTTTATGTGGTTCTGAACAGAGCGGAAGCCACATTATTTACACATTTGCTTCTTTCTGGGATTGTGGTTAGGAAGCAAACAATGATGGTATACTTTATTTTCTCACATAGAACAAAAGAAAAAAAACTGAAGTACTTTGTTCTGTTTCCCTCAAGCTTGACAGACACTTAAACCCAAATGCTCATCACATACGTAAAAACAGTGTAAATGCACTAATAGTTTAAAGGCAGTTAAACTTAACTTGCTTCCCTTGAGCGAGTGTATGACTACAGTGTACCATGCAGACTGAAAAAAAAAATTCTCAAATGCTGTTGCAGTATTTTATCACACTCACACATTCACAACAAAGCTGCCTGAATGTACAGTTTGCATTTTGAACCAGCAAAACAACTTTAAGTTGAGTCTGTAAATCAAGAGTGCTTTAGTCTCACAAAATTCTTAAAGATTTCTTTTATTCTTTTATTATTTGTACGAAATAGATGATAAATGTTTGGTCTAAAAGTGTGTGTGCATATGAACATTGAAGACTTTCTCCTCTTTTTTTGCAATTATTTGCCCTCAAATTTCTGAAGTCATACATGTATTTTTATAATTACAGCTTAGCACAATTTTTGCATCGCCTGGAGTTGATGTGCAACTGTCCCATTAGCACCTTGACACTGTTTATAATAAAGAGCTTGTGCCACTATGAGAAGGAGGAGTCAGCCAGCGTTAGACAATGACAGTAGCAGTTGTGTTTGTCTCCAGTATATTGTCAACCTTCTACAACCTCCACATGCTTACTGCAGTTGTGAAAGGGTTGTTCTCCTCCTAAAAGCTCGCCTGTGCAAATAGTCTTCCACTTCAGGTAACAGGGGCTACGAGGCACCACAAACATCCTGCTGCCTTGTATTTATTCCAAGTAGAAGTGGACGTTAGGTGGGAAAGCTGTGGTTAGTGGGGCAAGCAATTCTTTTTTTTTCTCTCTTAAGGACGAGATGGTGTTGCATGCGTACAGTTTCTGTCTTCTCTTCTCAAGCAAATCTCCCCCTTTTCAGACATCAGCAGACAAGATAATAAGACACTCAGAGCACAATTCCGTATTATATTCAGCAACCAAAGACTCATCTCTTGTCAGTTTGCATTTACTCTCCCAAGGATGTGACGCTTCTATCATCATGCTGTCAAAGAGAGCCAGGCTGGAACGACAGGAGCACTCATTTCATACACTTACTGTCTGCATGAAATGGTCTGCACTCATACAGATTCTGCCAAAATGGTGGTACATTTTCACAAAGGTCACCTAGAGACCCCCCCGTTCCAAAAGAGCAAAATTAATCTTCATTGATTCCCGCTATTGGAGGTCATATAGAACAAAAAGTGGCACAACTGCTGTTATGCAGCTTTTATGTTAGTTTGTTTTGGGTTTTTCTGCCTCATTAGGCTTAATTTACAGATTCTGCTCTCAAACAGCAAAATGTGTTTCCCTGGGATCATTCAGCACATTTTCATCATGGGAAAAGTTGCAGCAACCATCCCTAAATGAAAGCTTAAAGTACATTTGAAATGCAAAAGTTTCTTGAACCTTTTTTATTTCGTATTGGCAGCGTCGTATTTTATGGGTTTGAAGGTGCAAACGTGGTATTTAAATGTGTGTGCATGTTTTTACGTGTTGTTTTTCTTCTTTTTTTGCGTGACCTGTTGATGGACACCACTTTTATTCCACAATGCAATGCATGTGAGAAATGATGGAGCTTCTCACAGAGAGATGAAATTAAAACCAAAAGTAGAGTAAACACATTGGAAAAGCCTGGAGCTTTAAATCTTTGGAGTTTTTTAATTGATTTTGAGACCATCCTGTATATTTACCATAGTGTAAACTCATACATCTTTCACTATATATAGTGGATCCAGTACTGTCTCTCGTGTAAAAAAATCTCCTTCATATGTAGAGACACACAAACACACGCTGCTTGAGGCATGCATACTTATTATTTTTGTGTAATCAGCTTAGTGAGCAGGATGCATGGTGGGATAGGCTGCTTACTGATGCAAAGAGCCTTGTAATGTTGTGTGGCGAGGTTAAGTAATAAAGTGATGCAAACCCAGCATTGAATGGGCCACGCTGAGTAAATAAAAGTGGATAAAGAAGAAAGAGGGGGAACAAGTCTCTCCCCAGGAGGTGGATCTCATTATGGGGATTTTAGCTGTCTGCGCAAACTTGAAAACAAGCTTAATGCATGCCTATAAAGCAGGTGTAATACATTCGCTAATGTGCCTGCTACAGCAACACAATCACTGTGTGACATGGAGGGAGGATGAGAACACAGTGGACGTCTTGTTTTCGTAATAAACAACAGCAAAGGTCATCAGGTTTCACGGTGGCTTGTTTATGCAGAAATGACATTGAGCAGCACATAAAACTTCAAAAATAACTGACAAGATACTTCTTTCCATTGTTTGCGTGTTGAGGTTGAAGAATATTTTTTTCCTTGACGAGAACTCCAAACAAAAGCACATTACAACTTCTGTAGTTGGACAGCTGTGGAGAAAATAAATTGAATTTCACTATGCATTTATTTTAGTAATATACTTTCTTTAAGTTGGGAAGTAATTTAAAAAAAAATAAATGTATGTGTAGCATGCGCTTCAGAACCAATATCAGTATGCCTTTCATGTAGAGCTAACAAAGAGGAATCACGTCTCCTGACATGGACACGGTTGCCGTTATTGAGATGTAATTGAAGCTGCAAGGGTCACATTTTCGGAATAGAAATTACAGTCTTGTCTTTGACTTGTGTGGTGTGAACCAGAGATGTATCCCACAGCCCTTGTGTCCTTCACAAGCCTTTATTATTTATAACACTCGCTCTTTGAGCAATGACCAGTACTAATGCATAACCTTCTGTCCTTCTGGCTGATTCGCTTCCTTTGAAACCAAAGATTGAGGCAGGAGAAGTGGGTGTATGGTGGATGAGGCAGGGGTGGGGGCGGCAGAAGGGGGATAGCTAGTATAGGGCACTGAACATCCAGGCTATCGTGAAGTTATTATGTTTTTTCCCTTTATATCTGAAGATGTGGAATAACACTGTGATGCTTCTTTTCTCCAGAATAGAGTTATAGGCTTCAAAGCAATACTGTTTCCTGACGTCCCCCTTTCTACTATTAGTCTGCTTCTCCAGAATAATGTGCTGGTAGTGCTGGGCCGAGTTGGGGTGTCTTAGCTACATGATTATTTGCTTGTTTCCTCCTGTACCCACTCAGCTCTGCAAATATCACCACAAGAGGGGGAATACAGTTACAACTAATACAGCACTTTTTCCAAGTAAACTTATTCATAGATAAACTCTGTTTAGCTCAGACTCAGTGAAGGTAAGATACACTCCTGTGCAGTCTGTATCACCTGATGTTATCCTATGGTGATCGAGCCTGTGCTGCAGGTTGCTGTGATCCATTGTTACTATACCTCTGTGACAGAAGGAACGGGTGAGGAGGAGGGTGAGGGGAGGGCTTTGAGGGGCAAGGGGTAGAAAGTGGGACATAGGCAGCATTAGTGCTGGATAGCCTGGGGGTCCGAGGCTGATGTGTCAGGCATGACATGTGGGTGTCTAGCCCCCCACCTACTCAAACACAAACACACACACTACACTGGACTGCCCGCAAACCCCACTGGCTGCTTGTCCTACAGTTGACCAGACACAACTTAAGATGCTTTGTTTAACTTGATTGAAGCTAGACGTTTGAAACTCAATTGTAGGGATGCAAGTGGGGATTTTCTATTTATTATTCATGAATGTGTTTTTTAAGTTGAATTTAAAGTCTGTAAGTTGTCAGAAAAATAACCCATACAGGGTAAGTGTAATTTATATACACTTGTTTTAGACTGAAAAGAAGCATAAACTTGACTGAAACTGTACAATCATTAGCATTTTTGTGTGATGAAGTATTTCAAAAATATTTTAACAAAATGTACTCTTAGAATAACTAAGTCATTGTTTATTGCAACCCTAATTGCACTTATAATGCAGCATAATAATGCTCAATAACACTGGATAAAAGTTCAAATATCTCATTTTGTCATTTTATGAAGCGAAGAGCATCTGAAATCAATTACATTTAAGAGCAAGAGTAATAGACTTTTTTGTCATCTTTTTCATTCTAAAAAAGCCTCAACTATAGTTGCAAGAACAGACAAAGAAGAGGTGTAGGAGGTGAGAGGAAGGCCTTTGTTTTCATCACTGGGCAGTGGGCTGCAGGCTGTAGAATCCTATTTACAGCAAATATCATTTAAGTAATGTCGAAGGAAGAGCAATAGTGAAGCAGGCATCTCCTAAAAGGCTTACAGCTCTCTAAAGCAAGTCTCCATCACTGTGCCCCACCTTTGCTGATGGCTGTAAAAGGATGAAGAATAATTTGGATTGTTATTTACCTCTTTCAACCCTGAGCTAATCAGGTTGACATTGCTTTGGGAATGAGGCGGACGCTCTGTAACAGATGTGCTCATGTGCAAAGTGTCCAAAGTCCCCTGTGAGGATGAACACAAAAGCCCTCTTTCTCCCCCTCCTCCTTTTACCTCCTCCACCTTTCTCTCTCCATCACACCATCTCTCCCTCTTGACCTTTGAAATGGGCATTGCCTCTTCTCACCTATTTACCTCCCTCTGGTCCCTCTTGTGCTTGCGCTCCTTCCAACTCCACTCCAGTATCAAGGGAGAGACAGGTAAGCGGTGGAGCGGCGCACTCTCGTGTCAGAGAGCCTTTTGGTGAAGACCTGTGGCCACAAGTGAAAGCTCAAGTGTTGGAGCACAGGACCCTTACAGCTGTAAGCATTGTTTCCATGCAGATTCCCCATCTCTTCATCAGAAACTAGCAGCTTTCTCCAACCTGAAGTGAACTATCTTCTGTTGTTTACATTTAAAACCTACTACAAGAAGAGACACAGACACTTCTTTGCATCCATTTCCTCTTTGCTTGTCCTTCTTCTTCTTCTTCCTCTGTCCCCTTAGTCGTCCCTCCTCTGCTTGAGGCTTAACAATCACCTCAGAAATAGTTGCAGAACTGCTGAGGTGTAAAATCCTCTCTGTTCAGCACACTCCATGGCACTACCTCCTGTGTAATTCCCTAACTCCATAATTCCACTTTGTGCCAGAATAATGAATGAGATAGATTTTTTTCTACCCTGTAAGGTCTACACCCTTGTGCAATGAGGAATCAGGCTTTAATGTCGGAGGCCCAGAGAGATTGCTGTGGCCTCTTCTCCCTCTTGCTCCATGCTGCACTCTTAATTAAGGAAATGACAGCTCTCCCAGCCGCAGCAGTAGCCATAATGTAACTGATAGTGTTACAGGCAGACACTCAAAAGTCAGTCTCTGGTGATTTTCTATCCCTAGAAACACTATTGACCTATCCCAAGTAGCCTCTCCAACTCAGCTTCTAAACAGAGTATTACTTAGGTCCAGAGGGAGCCATCTGACTAAGAGCACCTGGAGTTATTGGCAGCAGATTATGCCTTGTGTTATTGTTGAGGGCTTTGGCGGTGGTAATGAAACTGAGCTAAATCACTAGTGATTTAGGCTCTCTTGCATTCTACTAGGAGTTAAGTGAATTACTTAAAAGCTCACACTTCATATTATAGGCTGTGTTTTTCTATGCAGCGCTATGACTTGTGTAACATTATGTTGTGGTTTGTGTTCAGTGCTGCTTTAGACAGAGGCATGAAAGTGAAATGGTCTGTCTCGCTCAGCTCTCTGTAATGCCACATCAACTTTCCAAGTGGTATTATCAAAATCAATGGTCAGCCAATCTGGGACAATTGGTTGTGTATTGACGGAATTAAACCTTGTGTATTATGTGGCTTGTTGTCTATCCTGACCCATCCTTTACACTCCAACAGCTCACAGATCCCTGTCAGACATGAGTGCTGTGAATCAACAGCACAACACACTTTTGATAACAAAAATCCTATTTTCACTTTGCATGTTTTTGCTCTGTAATTACCACAGCAGCAGTCAGTAAGTCAGCTCAGTAAACAATTAAGGATGTGATTAACTTATGTTCTTCAGTCTTTGTACACGTGAAAAAAAAAAATTTCATGGATTACATTCCAAGAGAAAAATGATTGACAACTTCTTAATAGCAAACACATGCACTCAGCCAGACGTTTTCAAAAGGACCATTATAAAAATGGGGGTTGGCTGTTCATTCTGAATAGCCTGAATCGTTACCAGGCCTCTCTCGTACATTTGACAACTTACATAATGCATTTCCACTAAAATAGCTTAAGTGTTAAAGCTTCTTTTATGGGCAGAAATTGATTCATAAATGCACTGAGGCAAAATCTAACGTGAACACAAAGCTTTCAATAACACCATTTTATACAGACTGTCAATGAATGAAGCAGTTGCATTAGACAAGGTGGCATGCTGATTGCTTTATGAAATCCAGGCTAATTGTTTTGTGGTGTAGTCCTTGGGGCACCGTACATTAAGACAGGCCGAATGAAGTCAAATAAATATAGCTCTTTGTACCCCCCCTCCACAAACACACACACATTCACACTCGGTGCAGAGAGGCCTTTTGCCTTGTGTGGCATTGAAAGTCGCTCTCCAGTGGCCACTTTGGTGATCAATGAGAGAGAATTTATTTAGCCGTGGATATTGGCAATATTTCCATGACCTAAGTCACATCAAATTGCATCCTGTGCCCTGTAATAAATATAATTATTTCACTTACATAAAGGAGTATATTCACTGGAAATCTCATCATGTCACTTCCACTGAGTCTGGATAGAATGAAACTTGTTTTATGTGAATAGTCAAGGCCATGACAACACACATGCATGTACATTTATGGACTAAAAGGTGCTTTTGTCGTTCAATAAGAAGTGATGATTTTAGGGCACTTGTAAAGTTAAAACGACAACTGCTCAGGAAATTCAAAAAAGAGACGTAGCCTGAATGCCCTAGATAAATGTAAAGCTATGCTGAATGTGCGTCGCCTGTTCTTTCATCCATTTGGCCTCTTCTTTCATCTCTCCTCACATCAATATATCCATTCATTCCATTTTATCCATTGTGTGACCTGTGTGTAATCATGACATCAAAAGACTTTCTTTTGAGTAAAGGTCTCATTGAGGTGCTTTCTTTTTCTCCTATCTGTATGCAGTAATAATCTCCAGCTGGAATTACATTTAAGAATCATTCACATTGGATAAGTAGATTTTTTTCAGGTAAGAGAAGCAAAACATGTACAAAGATTTTAGTAATAAGAAAAATAATTGAAGATTGACTCCTCTGGTGTTTCTTCGGTCAGCTATTCGATTTAGTTAAAGAAATTACACAAATCCTTTGGGTGAAGATGTGCATGTTTATTTATTATTATTGATTTTTTTTCTCCTGTGATAAACATGTTAACGTTACAGATATTTGCAAGGGTACGAATCCGCCTAAGTTATTGTGAAATGATGTGATGAGAGGCATCAAGGAATCGTTACTCAGTAAGTCTCACTCACTGCTTATCAAATAGAATACATTATTCACAACCAATAGCTTAACTATAGTCATCAGCTTTACTCTCTGGAGCCTGATGATTTCATTAAGTTGTGTTCTTTTATTATGAGTTGAATATCCTCATTTTTCTAATTGACTTTGTTATGATGGTAATTGGATAATTCATTGGCTTTAAAGTTCCTCAGTAGCACTGGGTTTATTGTTAATATCACAATAAACAATCTGAGAGTCACTTTTGGCATGGTTGGAAAGTTTGAGCTGTATTTAATAGAAACTAAATGCTTTCATCTCTGTTGGAAAGAAACTGTATTAATTTGATAATGTCCAAACTGTGAATGAACTGCATGGAGAAAACCAGTGATATCCACTCTAATCTTTTCTAAAAGGAAAAAAAAATCTGAAATGACAAATTTCAATTATATTGTGCTTTATCCTTTGTTTTATATTGATGCCAATGCAGCCACAAAGTGTTTCCTGTATGTTCAGATTGATTTTAGCCCCATATTCTGAGTGCAGAGGGTGGGGCCGGGCACAACACGATCTGTAATGGCTGAAATAATTGGTGAAAAGAGACTGGCTTGTCAAAACAGCGTCAGCATTGTGAGGCTGATAAGCGAGTAGATGTGGACTTTTATTGAGAAGCAGGGCCATCCAGCCAGAGGTAGAAACCAGCAAGAAAAGCAGGCTTCCCTGTGGGCTTTCACATCAACCATCAAATGCTTTAGGTTCATTTGGTAGGTCATGCCATTCACCAATTATTTGGATTTTATGCAAAGATGAAATGATTTTATTTGGCGGAGAGGACTTTAAAATGTACTGCATAGATATAGCTGACAGGCAATGGGATCTTTGGAAAGGCTTTTGAATTGTACGTTTTGCATTAAGCTAAAATCCACTGCATGCCCAGTATGATTAGCAAAAAAAGTAAATGAAAATACTTTTCACCCAATAATAAACAGACATAGACATAATTCACAAAGGAGTTATTCTTCCCTTAAAAGCTGTAATATTCCATTTAAAAAAAAATCAATCTTACAGTTGAGAAGTGATTACAGTTATTTTTTAATTCATTGACAGCATTGTGTGGTTAAATGAGGTTTTGTGGCCTTCAAATGCTTTTCTACATGATTGACTTGATTTCATCTGCAAAATCTATTTTACTTAAGGGATGACTTGTTGAATGAGGGAGGCACATTTAAAGAGTCTCTGTTGACTTTTTGTGAAGGTCTTGCATCTTGCATTCAAAATAGGGTCAGTCTTATTAAACTACAGATTACACCTCACCTTTTTGCACAATGATCATCTCTGTTCTTTTGAAATAAGTCAGTGGTACTGTGCACATAATTTGACTTCATAAGTATGAATAATAGGGGTTCAAGGCACACATTTGTAGTGTAACACAACCTTTATATTTAAAATCTTTAAAAGTTGCTTTATTGAGGGAATAGAGCAAAACGTGTTAATTTACAACATGCTTTTCAGTTCCATAATAAGTCTACAATACTTTTAATGATCAAATTGACTTTAAGTTATTTAAAACATGAAAACACACATGTCTTCCGGGTGTGTTCTACACACTGTAGCGCTGCATGAATGTTGTAGCTGTCAATTTAATCATTAACTCATTAAGCCCATAAAAAAACTCTGTTCAGGAAAACACTTATAGAATTTAAGAGGAGAATTATGTTGCTGAATGCCGTTATGTCAGTGAAAGCTAATTTAATCATCTTTGTCCACCTGTGCCACTACTCGGAGCACAAACTAAAGAGAGGATAAACATAAAGTCATGTTTTCGTGTAAGAGGCGAAGATAAGTTTTTCTTTTTTTTCTCTTTAAACTAAAGCAGTTTTTTATGCACTGCAGTCCCAAAGTTTTCGACCCATTTTCTGGAGGGGCTGCATGTGAGAGCACAAGTGTGTGCAGCAGACTTGAAGTTAACTCAGACAACATCTTAGTACGAAGAACCCAATGATTGAGAAGTCGCAGCAAGTGGGTATGCTGATAATAGTGGCTGTTGCTTTTTTTTTCGGCTGCCCTGTCCGGTGTTTTTTATCAATTGATTTTTCTCTCCGATAAGAATAAGTGTAGTGATATCGTCCTTAAAACATAAAAAAAACTTCATCATTACAGATGGCACAATGGCATCACTCTCATTCAATTTTTTTTGCAGCAGCTGCATTATCTAAATGAGCCAAAATGTGAACTTTTCTGAATTTAAAAACTCAGCAAAAGCAGAAAAACCAAGGCACTATGCTACAAACATTTCCCCCCTAAAATCTTGCTCAGTTTAAAAATCCAGAATAAAAGATGATAAAATGAAATGTGTCCTAATAAAAAGCTTAAACACTTTGGATAAGTTGAAGGGCAATAGCACAGCTTTGTTCACTGAGGTTAAAGCTAATGTTGTGGCAGTTGGCACGAGTAAAAGGCCTGAATCAGGCCTGAAGATTAATCTGTGAAGAGATATCCACTGTATTGCCGTATTGTGTATAAAAGTATATAAAAGAGGGACCTTGTTTATAGAAGCACTTTGTTCTGCGAGATTTTGTCTCCACAGCACTATGCCCTCACGTCACCCAACTTATTCTAAAGCCATTAATCCTTTGAACCATGAAACCACTTCAGCTCAGCTCAGCTCAGCTCTCTAATTTGCTGTATTTTCATGAAAATCAACAAGAGGTTTTTTGCTGGGTGTTATCAGTTTGTTTTACATTGTTTTTGAGAAAATCACAAAATTCGCTTGTCTTACTGGAAATCAAATCTAATATCACAGTATGGTTACATTTCTTTCACTATTATCAGATATATGCCTGCGTTCACAAGACTTACTTTAGATCAGCCAGAACATTAACGCTCTCCTCATTATATTCCTTTTGACTGAGGCGAAGCATTTCTCAAGTCTTTGTGTCAACAATGAGGCGTCATGTGCTGTCATTATCATGGAGGTCCAAGTTAAAGGGTCAGATCAGCTTCTCTGACCTTTTACAGTCGTCCTAAATGTGTGCGCTGCGGAGAGAGTTTGTGTGATAGGGATTGCTATGATAACCCATCATTGGTGGCTTTTATTTTCCCTGCAGTCATCAGCAAGCTTATTATCATGTCCCTGTCTGCTCCGCTCCACTCTGCCCTCATAGCAAACAGGTCTAATTGTGTCTCATAGCTGCAGGCTCAGAGTGGAGGAGGGAGTGGGCTCAGATGAGTGATACTCAGTGATGTAAATGTCTGAATAATATGGCCCCAGCGTTTGTGGTGGAGCTCTATCTCTCTGTGGTAATCTAGGCCATCGGGGACCCGCTAGTATGCATCATCCACCATCAATGAGCCTCTCCGCTGGTTTGTAATTTATTCAGTGCCACAGTGGTTATTGATAAAGCACTTAAACACAAACCCCCCCCCCCTCCTAGCTGCCCTCCTCTGCTCAGCGTTGTAAAATCACAGTGTGGTGTGTGTGTTTATCTACTTATACAGGCTGTGCTTTTTTCTACATTCTTCTACATGCATCTCTGCATGTTTCTCTTTCAGGAATTCGTGACGGATCAGTTCAGTCAGACGCCAGTAGCAGTCCTTCTGAGCAGAGTCAACTTGGCCAGTCTCATCCAGGATACCCAATGGGTCCACAGGTGAGTGGAAGGATAAATTAATTCTATATTGCATCTGTAATCACTTAAGTCAACATCTTAACCTTGTACCTAGTTTAGTTAGTTACAGAATTTATTAGTTGCTATACACAGCCATACTAGTTGGGCTCTTTTTGTCAAGCTGTCAAGGACTAATAAAAATAAAGTATTTAATTACTAAAATATGTAATAGGTTTTCTTTGTTTGACAATTGTGTCAGTTAGCATCATACTGTATTTCATTCTATACCTCAAAAAAGGCCGTACCCAATTACTTTGGGTACTTTATCAGACGGAGGCCTATATTTCCAAATGTTCCTATTAATATGACTTCTCGTGGTTTTCTACCGTGCTTTATTTTGAAATGCTACTTGTGTCTTTGCATGTATCGGTAAGTCAACCAGCTGTCCATTAAATGTTATAGAAATCTCCAAAATCTCTGACAGAAAGGCAAAACACCTTGTTCCATGTTTTCACCTTCAGATTTTGCCTCAAGTACATTGAACATTTTTTTCTCTTTTGAGTTGGGTTTTGAACAAAGTCCGTTCTGTGTAACAGGAAGTTGAATAAAACATTGCAAACATTGCAAACAAACTAGTAGCTTAACACTCAAAGTAATCCCATTGTTTTGGACACATTTAGAAGTGTGAATTGAAAACACAAGAGGTTGTGTAATGTAAGGTGTAAACGTCATTCAAAAAACTAGCAGCTCATCAGGCAGATCAGACCACCTAACTTGAGTCGTGAGTTCCATGTGTATATTCCATAAAACACAGTGGTAAAGCTGCTTAGAAGTATCCTTTGCATTACCGCAATTAGGTTTTTATCTATCTGAAATAAACATGCATTTCCCTATGTTGAACACACGGGAGAATAATCTGAAAGAAGCAGTAGAAACTAATTAATTTTTTTTTAATGGTAAAATCCTGATATTTTCCTATAATAAGGTTTTACTTTTCTGATAAGAAGATAATATAGGACCTCCTCCTGGGTCTCCATTGGATACCCAATATTATTTTTTAATCTTTCATCATCTCTCTTCATTCACATCCTAATTAGCTGCCACCAAGGTAGCAACTGAACTGGTCTGAACTGTTTTAACAACCATGAATGTTTCTACTAATTTATATCTAGCATTACAACTTCTGTATTATCATTATTGATAATACTGTATTATTAAACTAGCTAGTTTAGAATTTATAGAAAGTATAGAATTTAAACACTCAAATGAATCAGGCTAAATTGTGGGCATCAGAAGAGTGATTCAACAAAAAACTTATTTTGGGGTTTACAACTGTCATTAGAGTAAAATTTGTGTTTGCTTTGAAGTTTTAGTTAAAAAAAACTACTTTTTTAGACTACTTACTTATCTCAATCCATGTGGGGAGTGAAATACCAACACCTTCAGTAGATGCAACAATGTATAATGGTAAACTATTTAGTCATCACACATCATCTTCAAATGTAATTGAGTTGTGGCACTAATGAGCTGACAATACAGGCCCTGTCAAAACAAGCAGGGGAGCAAAGAGCCTGAGCCTGCAGCCTTGTTAATAGCTCAATTAGGCATTGTCCTATCTGATTGGATTTATTGGCCTGGTGCCTCGGCGATGTTTAATGAACATCTATCTCATTAGTGTTGCTCAATGTCACCGAGCAACACATACACACATTCACAGAGCATCAGGTTTCCTCCACCCTCTTTAATAAGGCCATTCTCCCTGCACTCAGTGTTACTCAGTGACAGTCAATCCTCATCAGGGCAGACAAAAGAGGAAATATGAGACAACAGGAGAACTGTTTAGTTTAGTCGGGCTGCTTTGAAGGGTGAGAAATTCCCAGTGAAAGAGTATGTTTACTGTTAAATGTGGAGAAAAATGTGCTTAATTTAAAACCCTTTGAGATCTGAGATATATCATATATCTGGTCAAAGCTGGTGCTTTGGTAATAGATAAGAAATACACAGAAGAAGGAGAGCAGCTGAAGCAGGCAGCAGTTACAGACTGAGCCTCAGCAGGCGGCTCTCAACAGTCACCATCTAATATATTAATGCTGTCAGTACAGTCTCTGTGAAGCTAACACTTTTCAGAAACAAAGGCGCTCCGCATGCCATACCCAATTCTCTTGTTCCAGGATCAATATGTTTTGATAGATTCTCGCTCTAGAGCCGGATATTGTTCGAACAACCATTATCCAATGGTAGTTTACCCAACATGAATCTACCTTCCTTCTGTTTCCCACTCACAGTTAGGATGACAAAAGTCTGCTATCTTGGTGATTATGGGCAATTTCTCAGTGCCAGAGCTGCCAAGCAGATAGAGGGGCCTATACTCCCCTGATGGGTAGAGAGGCTGGGTACCACATCCAGTCCTGACTGGGGCTGGTTTGCCTTCCAGAGCCCAACACACACCCAGTCTCATGCATCTGTGTGGTCCCTAGGAGACCACTTCTCAACATTCAGCTGTCGGGTCTGCCAAGAACTGTACAGCAGCTTTCTAGTAGCACCTATGGAGAGGAGAGCTGAGAGTTTCAGGCCAAAAGGCAAAAAAGTAAACTGTCTTTAAATCTAGATGAATGATGCTGGGATTCTTACAGCAAATGTTTGAGTTAGGCTAATAATGTTCTTACTAAATTAGTTCTTTTCTTGATCTCAGATTTTGATGTGTACATTAACTGTTCTCACCTCAGATAAAGATCACGATCACAACCTTATTACAGAAAGCTTTGAAAATATCTTCACAGTGCTTTACCCTAGCAGCTGCCTGTGCGTTGGACATCTGCCTGCATCTCCAAAGCTGCCTATAATGATAAATAAATCAGGGCTGCATCTCATAATTGTACAATTGTCTTTTAATGTCATTCCCTTCCATGGGAGGCTGTCTTTGCTGTCAAGCCAGGCAATCTCATTTTGTTTGATACAAAGATGAAATGTTTGAAGAGTGCCTTTGATTATGCGCTGCTTCGATTTGAGATTGAATTTATTTAAAAAAGCAAGATTAAACATATGTCACTTGCAGCTAACAAACACGTCACCTTTGTTAGTGTCCTTTGAGGATTCTTTGAGCTCCCGAATTATTAATTCATTTTTTAAAGTTATTGGCAAATGTCATTTTGAATGGGCTCAGATTTTCATTTGTTATGCACTGCTGTTGTGTATCAAAGCAAATGTTTAGAAAGAGGCATCAGGCGTGTGAACAATCCTGCCAGCAATATTCACCTCTTCAAGCTTTTTTTTATCCTTTTAACAGCTTAGAATCACAAACAAGTAGTCATTTGTCTCCGCGCACAGATTTTTGGCCTGAGATCTGGCTGCGATCACACGTATGTCGGAGTGGATGCAGACACTCTGCACCATGCAGGGTTATCACAGTGACACACCTGTCACCTAAGAGCACCAGGCTTGAGAGTGGGGTGGGCTCTTCGCACCAGTCAGCCTGTTCTGCATCCTGTACAAGCTGCAGACACACCAGGCAAAATGAAGAAGATAGCTGACAATTGGAGTTAAAGGGTTGTGAACTTTAGTCACAGTGGAGGAGTCAACACAGCGCAGCCTGGCTTACCCAGCAACGTCCAAAGCAACCTGCTTTACTGAGGACACAACGCAAGCTGACATTATGCTTTTATTATTCCATTCCAAACAATTCAATTCCATGCTTACACTGTGATTTTGTTGGACTCTGCAGCATCTTCAGTATCCCCTGTCTCATGTCTCTTGAACAAATGCGGACAGACGCTGACATAATTTGAAATAGGTTTTATTAGAACGACTTAAATTAAAGATGCTATATAGGCATACCAATTTCAGCCATGGTACAAACCTCCCCACTTCTAGTTCAAAACAGTTGATAAAATATCTGTATGCGCAAACCCGTTGCCTTGGAGAATACATTTCTAAACTCTTTTTGACCTCAACGTAACATATTTTCCTTAATGGGTATGTTTGCACAACTTCAATCATAGCTAATAAGAATCAATAAATCCAAGAAGAGACATAAATTATGTGTTATTTCAATCAAAATAGCTTAATACTGCTAGTGTACTTCAAGCTCATTATTCTTCAGTACCAGCAATTTGTTCAGTGGGATGAACCCTGCATTTCTGTGACAGAAAAGAATCTCTTTTCACAAAGAAGGAGTTTGATTTCTGTTTTGACTGTTGCTCTGTGATACAGCAAAGCACAGTAATCAGCTGCGTCCATCAGGACACATTGATTAGTGATAAAGTCAAGTAGCTTCTGCTTTACTTATCTCAATTAGTCATGTCTGGTAGTAAGATTCTTTGTATATCCATGACATACAAATGATCATTTTTATTCTTTATATTTTCTATGTCAAATATTTTGCTCTCCCCTCTAATGATTATGTGCCTTGAGGCAAATTTTTCTGTTCTTCAGTTGCACACAGCGAATATTCAGATATCTGACTTCCTGTTTCATGTACTGCTCATTATTTGAATCAGCAGGTACATTGTCATCATATGATCATTGACAGTTTTAAGATTCTTTAGTTGCATGCAAACAATGCTCCCCCCACTGATTTGTTGATTCTGTGTTCAAATTCGACTACAAATGGAAACCAGAAAACTACCAGTGCTAAAAACTTTGCACCTGTCCACAGTAACATGGATATTTTGCAAAACTAGTTTTGTCTTCCACGTCCCAAGAGCTAGCTTCAGTAGCCGAGGATCAGACCGCCAAGGCCTCCACCTTCGGCTGCTACCCAGCTCACATAGCACCCGACCCCCTTGGCCCCTCCCACGGGTGGTGAGCCCGTCGGAAGGGGGACCCACGTCATCATTTCGGGCTATGCCCGACCGAGCCCCATGGGCACAGGCCCAGCCACCAGGCGCCCGCTGCCGGGCCCCACCCCCGGGCCTGGCACTTCTAATCCAAATACAATCTGTGTTTTACTCAGTGCATCTGTGTGTGCTCAACAGCTTTTGAATGTCTCAGCCTTCTTTGAGCGTGCCAAGTGTCCCTTTGTGTAATGAGCAAGTTAATTAATACGGGTTCAAATGGACACAAGGAATCGTTTCTCTGAATCTCATCTAATTTAAGATTTAATTGTTTTTATGATTTTATTTTATTCAAATGATTATCCAGACTGTGTTATACTTAATGCCAGTTCTTATTTGTAATGTAAAAAACATGAAAAACAAACAAGATGACTAGAATGATATGATGAAATACATACATACGGTAAAGTGATTATAAACTGAGAGACGATCTAACCTTACTCCACAACTTGAATTAAAAATAAGGACATTTTCTGATAAGACATATTAAAACTTAAAACTGAGTGATATTTTGGCTTTCATTTACAATAAAACAGGCAAGGAGTGTGTGTTTGAAGTAGGATAGAAAAGCACCACTTGTAGGGTGACATAAAGTGCACTATAACATATAACTGATCATCATTTTTCTCATTTTACAGAAGCTCAACTCGTCTGTGTTCAAATAAACAAATACTTTTATGTGCTTATGTGTCTTTACGTGTACATTTGTGTCCTCTTCAGTCTCTCCTGGTGGCCCAGCAACTGGCTAATGCAGTGGGTGGTGTAATGTCAGGAGCAGCACCGGGCATGAACCAGCCCATCCTCATCCCCTTCAACGCAGGCGGACACCTGGGTGGTCAGCAGGGCCTGGTGCTCTCCCTGCCCACAGCCAACATCCAGAGCCTGGTGGCTGCTGCCGCTGCAGGGGGCATCATGACGCTCCCCCTCCAGAACCTGCAAGGTGAGAGAAAGGACAGCAGGCATCAGCATGACATCTCAGCAAAAGTAGAAAATGTCTTAGCTGCTTCAGGAAGCTGATGGGGGTACCAAAAAAAAAAAAACACAAAACGGAAACAACTTGTGTTGAAAATCCATTTTTCACATGGTGGCAAAACAGATGATTCATAGAGCATAAGCCTTAAGAAACCATTTGTAATACATACAACAAATTCTCTTCCCGATAAGAGCTTTGCATTTATTGTCTGTCATGGAACATCTTTTTTTTCATAATAAAATGCTTTACAGGGGTCTTGACCAGGTAAGAATCCTTCAGGGGTTTGTATCCCAAAAAGCAGCTATTCTCAAATTGCCAAGAGAAACAACCGTATTAATTACAGGTCAGCGTTTTGCAGTGCAGTTGAAAAGCACTTTCTGGCTTTTTCCTGTGCATAAGAGTGCACTGTACTTAACTTTTTATCTCTTTTCAACCTCATCTGTCCATCCACATAGCTGTACTTATCCGAGCTTTTTAAACTTTAATGTCCAAGTGTTCTCTTTTGATCATAGTTGTAAATGGTTTTCATTTTAATGTTTAAAACATTGTCTCTTTTATACCATTAGATTGAGGGATGGATGGGGAAACCATCAGTCATAAATCTTAGATGAGAGATGCACTAATGTAAAAAGATGCCAGGCTACATGTAAAGCAGTGTGTTTTTGGGATGCCGATTACAATAATGCCAGTGCAGCACAAAGTGCAGGGAAGGGTCCCATGATGTGTGGAAATGGATGGACAGATGCCCTGAGTGAGGAAATGTGGAAGTAGAAGCCTAATGGACACAAACATGCATAAATAACACCAGCCATTGCTGTGGGCAGAGCTTTTAATAAACCTGCATCTATCCAGCGAGCCCTTCAATGTATCCGTCAGTAGTGGATGATAATGGGCCCAGCAGGCCCGTCTGACTCACACGTCAACAGATCTTACTCATGGTGTGTGAGGGACAACCCAGAGGCTTCAGTGATCTGATGAACTGATCGACAAACACATTGTCAGGGTGTCAGAACTCCAAAACAAACACCTCTCCGTCATATATATTGTCCAGTGCCAAACAAACTAGCAAACAGTCTGAATCCAGCGTGCTGATGAAATTCTTCAGCCATGAGAGATAAAGAGAAAAAAAAATGGAGAAATGCCTCTGTGGCAGATCTTTTTTTAAGAAAGTCGACTGACAGACTGCCTGTTCACACGTCCTCTTATCTGAAGGGGATGCATTGAAGGGACCTCCGTAGAGAGAAAGTGACACAAGTCACGAGTGAAGCTAAATGTCTTGACTGTGTCCGGGCCCCTCTGGCCATGATGCGCTCCTCCACTCTCCCCTGTCTGAGTTCATCACAGCTCTGCTGAATGAGGCCTGCTGGCACAGCACCTCTGTCAGACAACTGCAGCTCTGGCCTCTGCCCTGGTGCCCCCCCAACTCCCCCTCGGCCGCTCCGGGCCTCCAGGCCTGATTAATCTCACATATAATACAGTGCTGCGCTGTCGCCAGGGAGCAGTCAGCTCATTTCACCACCTCTGGAGCAAGTGTGCTTTACAGCACTCATACTGCTAGCTAATTAGCATCAGCTCAGACACGAAACAACAGTGATGCTCAGTAATGAGACTCAGGGAGAAGTCCAGCCAATGGCTGTGTTTAAATGTAATGAGGCAGCTAATTACCAACTAATAAGGCTGTTTATCTCTAGGAATGGGCAGTTTGGAGTGGAGGAATGGTCTACTTTACATGAGGGCCTGCCTGCATGTTTGAAGTCTCATAATCTTCAGGTTTTCTCAGCACTTTAATCTGTATAGTCAAATGTAATATTTCATGTTAAATCAAATAAAAATGTAGGTTTTCAGAACAAATTATTCTTGCATTTTGTGTACTTGCAGATGTTGACCTAAAGACGGACATAAAACGTACAAATACTGACAAGAGCATTCTGATCATATGTTTTGATCAACTAATCAAAGCTGGTTCTGTGAGAGGGAATGTTGACAGAAAGGAACCCGCTGGTCGTCTGTTAGCTTTAGGAGGGCAGTCTGCTCAGACTGTGATGAATAACTATCACTATAATAGGGTTGTGCTATAAAGTTGGAGCAGTTGCTTAAATAAAACTGAACAGCATCTTGTGGCAGACTCCGTAAACACAGGCACCAGTGTAACTGGTTATTTGTCAGAATGATTTATGCCTGCAAACATGCAGTAAAAACAAATTCCCAATGAAACTAAACAAGGGGGAAAGTTATCTTTTATGACAGAGTGCACACAATTCTAGCTGACTTCACAGAGGCAAAACTAGGTTGGGTCATGCTAGAGGTCTGTAAAGATGACGGCTGATGAGACAAAAAAAAATCAGACTTGATTTTCACCATAGCAGATGTAAGTATGTAAGACTCAAACAGACAAAACATCTGCAGAGGTTTGTTCTTCTGCATTTTAAATGGGTTTTCAGTTCAGATGATTTTATAACAAGCAAGTCACGATTACCATACTTGTAAAACTAGCTGTATCAAAGGACTGTACATGTAATGCTCAATGGGAGAAAACAGAACAAAGTCACCTGTCGACTCTTCTTCTCCATGATTAACTCAAAGGTAATGCAAGAAGCTAGTTTACTGGAACACTTTCATATTAATGAGCATACCCCTTCTTATTTGCTTTGAGGAGAAAGCCAGGGAGCTCATCACATCAGAGAGCTGAGTTCTAATGTTGAGGTGAGAGCATTGTTCCTCTGTACTCGTCCACAGGAAACACAAAACAGCACTCAGGCTTCTTCATAAAGGTCGGCATCCCACTCACCTGCAGTAATGAGACCCTGTGTCAGTACCAATCAAAAGCTGTCTGTCATTTTGATGAAAATGCTCAGCGGTGTCATTCTCTGGTTTTGAGTTTGGCATGATACAAATTAGGGAAATCACTCTGCTCATTACACCACCAAAGGCTGGGCTCCTGGGGAAAGAGCCAAATGTTGCCACACTAGTTAGACATGTCAGACTGGATCTCTTCTGCCTCAGCTGAATGCTGCTCCTTTAAGAGGTTAGCTCACCGGGCCTGGCCACTGACTTAACCTTTGTCTGCTGTGGGAATGCCTCTATGTCTCTTTACCCATTACATTATCTGAGTTGGAGAATTCCAGACATTCTTTCTGGGCTTGATGCAGTCACTTTACCTGCTCATTGTGTAGATTTGTTGATTCATTTTGAGATAAGAAAAATAATAAGTAGTCATTTGTGGACACTGTATTGTGTCCATGAGCAGGCAGTCCACACTTCCTCACCTAAACATCTGTCATCGTAAGAGACAATATAGGCCAAAACCATCCCCTCTCTCTTATCGCTGTTTAATTTGAAGTGTTCTCTAGCAGTATGCTTTCCACATCGTCCTTTAATGATTTAACTTTGCTGTGGTTGTAAGATGACTCGCAGGGGAGAGAGCTGCATTAAATAAATAACAGTGATAAAATGTAGACCTCATACATTTCAAAGCTAATGCAACTAGCGGTGCAATAGGAGCAGCTGCACACAGTCCTGGAGCGGTAATTTGATTGATTTGTTGTGACAGCAGCCAAATAATTGAGAGTGAGAGGTGCTGCTGGAGATGAAGCGCAGGCAGAGGCAGGTTTGCTAGGCAGTCCCAGCAGATATGGCACCCAGTTTCTCATCTCTGCCATTGATATCTGCCAGTGGTTTATTGTTTGTCTTCAATAAGCAGCTTGGAAATGTGTGAGGTTAGTGCCGTTGTGACAGTTAGGTGACGAAAAGAGGGAAAAAAATCACCAATCAAAACGCACAGAAGAGCATAGAGAGGGTTAGGATCAAACACCCAAATTTACACTCAGGCTCAGGTTTACTGTACGTGCACACATGAACACAAACACACTCCCATGTGACTGATTCATACTCTCATGTCTGTTTTGAAGCTGAGATGTAAGTAAATTTTACCTCCTGCTGTTTCACTTGTTGCAAACATGCTAATAATTTGTTCTGAATCCAGGTTGCACACTTGATATAATTGCACAAAATTAACAGCACAAATTACCCACAATGTATTTGATTTGTACTTACATTGTTTACCCAGACCTTTCTGTGTTTATTTTTCCTGGTAAGAGCCAGAAGTGCTGTTTGTCTTAACCTTCTGGCTCTTGACTCGTGCTTTGTTTCTGTGGATGGTGGCAGTGTCACTCTGGTTCAGCAATGCCACAGGACAGAATGCTACCAGAGCCTAAAATAGAAAGAAAGGAAGGAAAAAGGAGGAGGGGAGCACGCATCTTTATGGCAGTGTGGAGGAGGACAATAATATTGTTAATCAGATGTGGCTGTGTCTGCTCCTCCACGGCAAAACCTGACATCTGCCCCCACTGGTAAACACTGAGGGAGGCTTTTTGCAAACCTGCTGCCATAAACACACACTCTCTCTGCTCTGTGTATACAGGGAGTGCAGCACATTTATTTTAAAGCATTTTACTCAGGTTGACAATAAAGCAGTGTGCATGTGTACAGGTTAGTTTTCTGAGTTTTCTGAGAGGCTGAATTAGAGCGTGACACGGTTTGATATTGGCTTCCAGTTATAAATAATGACCATTTGCTGTTTAGCTCCTCAGCTACAGCAGAACTCTGATTGAATGTGCACACTGATTGATTTAGCCAAATTAATATATTTTTACATTAACTTAAATTATCTTGATTTATGAAACTTTGTTATTTAAAATACACGAAAGGCTGCATATATTGATTAAGCACTTCTTATACATAATCAATACAGTTAATCTTTTTATTATAATGTTTCACTTTATTGATGAATTGACCAGTCAGTGACCAGGGTTCAGCAAATGAGGAATACCGAATGCTGTATGAATTACAACACATACCAGTGTTTTGTTTCCATGATATTTCAGGGCTTGTAAAGCACTTCCAGTAAATGCCTTGACCGTTTGACCCTCTGGCTGTTTTGTCGAAATTACACCTCACTTTTTGCCTCCTTTTTCCAGCCATACTGTTTCCGAAAGATTTGCTAAAGGTCTGCTGCGGTGCAATTCAGAAGCTTTCAGCAACAATCTGTAGTCAAGCATTTTAAATGAAAATTGATTTGTGATTTACATGGTCAGTGAGGGGAAAATGAACTTATGAAATGTTGTAAATGTAATATTAGACAAGGTGCAGTGGGAGAGAGCACACAGAGATGGTAATCTTGTGGAACTGGAATTCTTGCCTGACAGAACTGGGTGACATTTTACATTTATCTGTGTTCTGCATGAGTTGTAATGTTAATGGTAATTTTATGGGACTGAACTGGAATGAAAATGGTCTTATCACAGATTGCTTCAAATGTGGAATTGTGTAAAGCCGCACAGCTGCATCCTTTATTTCCTTTTCCCCGCTAATGTGAGTTATTGCATGATCTGTCGTCTGAGGTTAAACGTGTGTATTCAGCCTGTTTTAATAGCCTGTTCTGCTAAGAGCACCTTATATCTCATGTTTCCTACAGGATGAATCACTCAAGCTGCTGTTTTTTTATAGTCGTATAAATGCCACATTTGTTTATGAATATTGTATGTGATTTATTTCTCACTTTTATTGAACAGTTCCTTGTTTTAACTTGGAGAACTCAAGGTTTATTATACTGTAAGCACTACTAGTTCAGCAGGATTTCATATAACTGATTTTCTAAATAACTGTATCAAACATTATAATGTTAACCAACATATGGTCAATATGGATCTATAATGGACTTAAAAATACAAGCAAATCAATGTAGCATTACACTCTAATCAATACTTCTTACACAGCCAAGATGTTTTAATTTTGTTCGATACCTGGTGCACTGAACGTTTCTTATTTCGACTCCGGCAATGTACAACATGTATGGATTTTCATAGAGTTTGCACTTTTATATTTGAAAGAAAAAATTAACCAAAGAAACTAAAAGAACAAAGGCCTGGATGCTGTATGCTAAACCTGTGGGAGTTTTGGAAGCAGAGGTCATTTTAAAAGATGACTCTCCAGTTCCATGTGTGTGAAACCAAAGAGTCTGTGGTAACATTTGTCAGCAGATGGTATGGAACCGAACCCCTCACCAGTGGGGACGTTGAAGCCACTTCTAAAAGCTCTCTGTGGTTACTAATTGCTGACCAGCGCCTAATTACCTTAATTAATGGCATAGGTTTCTGGGGGCCAGATTTGTTGGGGCTTTTATCAGTATCACTGCAGCCTAAAAGGTCCCGCAGGAGGCCTAAGGAGTGTGCAAGTCCCATGGGTGCTATTTCTGAACTAACTGCAGACAGATCACAGATGGATCCTGTAGCATCAGTACAGGACAGCATGTTTGGAGAGGGATATCTGTTACTTACAGATCAGAAGAAATCCTTACTTGGAGGGAAAAAAGCTTTTCTTGCTTTTCTCTGAACATATTTTCTCCTCCTCTCTCACACACACAACCCTGTTTCCTGAATTACACCGCCGTAATTCACGATGACAAAGTAGACTTAGCACCTTTTTCCACAGACCGTGGGGGGTTTTGTTCAGTGAGCTCTCACTGTGAAATTAGCCCTGGTACTTTCATTTTCCAGCTGCGGTGAAATGGTTAAAAGACACAGACCAGCCAGTATGAAAATAGGACTGATTCAACAAAATCTACTGCTCTCCTGTGCTTGGTCCTCACCCATCCAGCAAAAAAAAAAAAAAATTAAAAATCTCCCACTCTCCCCCTTTTTTTCTTTCTATCCTCTCCGCGTCACCCCTCCCCCAACCCCATCAGGCACCTTGTCCGCATCTGAAGAAGGCTTGTAAGTTTCGGGTGCATACATTTCTCTTGATGATATATTGTCCTGGTGCGGAATTTCATTTACTGCTGCTGCCCTTTGCTGAACCTGTTGCTAGTCAGTGCGTACGATAAGCGTATAAGTAGCATGCTACTTCATTCATCATACATCGTTCTGGGCTCTCAAATATCTCATATGCGATTCAGGAAGAAACTACTAAACCAGCACAAAGGATCCCACCAGGATCAGCTGAGGGTCCATTAAACACTGTGTACAAAACACTGCAGACTTAGTGTTCATACACACATTTTCTTTGTTGCATCTACAAAATATTAGCTCTCATTTCATGGTGACATTGTTGATGTAGCAGGGAGAAAATCTATCTTCAGTTTAGTGCTCATGTAGAACATAATTCCATTCGTATTGCATGCACATTTGAATGCATGCATTTTGAAATCTGTTTTTTCCCTCAGTCATAGTGTCTTCTCTGTGTTGTATTAAACAGCATTAATAATCACAAGAGGCTCAGTGTCACTCAGAAGTCTCCACATCACTAAGGCAGACAGTGTTGTGCTGCTGGGCATGTTGTGCTGTGTGAAAGTGCTTACACGCTCCCTCAGACAACCAAAGGGAATAATTAAAGACAGAAGATGGAGGCAGAAGAATGGAAAGCAAATCCCATTGTTTGGGGTTATTTCATCCCACTGAATTTCTTCTTCTCACTTTCTTTGGCTCTCTTCTCACATTCCTCCCCAAATGCACTGTGGGTATGTGGCACGTTATCAAAAGCATATGTAAGCGAAGCAGCGTAGAACAAAAGCCCTATGATGTCCCCCTCATACCCACATTGTCTTTTGATTATTCTACAATCATTTTATATCTATGTAAGAGGGGAAGGAAGGGAAGGCTTAATAACCTCATAATATACAATACTGTTGCTGCTCAGAAGTCACAGTGCAAGATGTGTTTTAGACGATTTGAAAACAAGTTGCTTAGTGCTCTTTTGCTCCCTTTTTATCTAATGGTGTAATTCTTCAACTCCTCAACATCCAAGTCACTACCAAAATAATCCTCAATGAATTTCAAATTTAAGGTGAACTAGACTATTAGAGCAACTCTACTCCACTCCATTTCTAGCACAGTAAATGTAGCCCCTCAATCTCTCTCAGCTTTTACTGTCAGTCAGAGAGCACTCAGTCATCTCTGTGCATCAGGCCCGCAATATTGATTTTTCCACCCACTGAAACAGCCGCATGAACATAAATTTTGCATGAGGCTTTTACTCGCGGCCTCCGCTTTGGACTCACGACACATGATGGGACCATGAACATACTGTAATAACCCAGTCTGTCCTCCCAGGCAGACAGGCTCCTTTTTCTAAAGAAGAGGCGGGATCCAACACCTCACTGGGTTCCACAAAACTGCAGATCTTCTATACTGAAACTTGAGTTTTCTTGTAAGGGCTTTTACTTATTTATGACACTTCTAAAAAAAATGTGCTTCTAGTTTGTCATTTAATGCAGTTTTGCCTAAAAGAGACCAATGTAAATCAATTGGTGCCGTCTGAAGCTTTTTTTAAGACACCTGGGTCACTTTAAAAAGAAATAAAAATGTTCTAACACATTTACACTAAAAAAACATAGCAAAAATAAACTAAAACTCGGTTTGCTTGGGACCCCCCGGAACTTTGTGGGCAGCCCCCACAGGTTCCTGGACCACACTTTGGAAATCAATGACAAAGCGTAAGCAGCACCAAAAGGGCAACATTATTGAGTACACGGGGATTTTCTTGTATGTGTAACAACTCCATGGAGAGGATTTCATTCTTTGGAATGCTTCCCAAACAGTGAGAGTTCTACAACACTGCTTGATATTGCCTTGCATCACAAAGTGAAAGCATTATATCTGGATCCCTACAAGCGATGCGGTTTACTCTCTAAAATCATGTGGTTGTGACTTAGCTCGAATCTTAGCTGCTAAAAAATACACACACACACACACATATGTGTGTTTGTATTTTTTTTGTCACTCAGTTCCTCCTGCAGAAAGACTGATATTGCCTGCTGAGTAATGTTTTTGTTCAGTGGTTCACCATCCTTTAACATTTAATTTTCCCCATATTCATTTCAGACATTGCTAAGGCAGGAATCTATTCTTCATTCCTTTAACGTGATTACCAGCCATACAGATTTGCTAATAAAAGGAATGTAACACAAAAAGTGTTTCAGGTTGTAAACAGAAAACATACGAGAAAGAATAAGTGTTTGTTTTTGCTGCGGTTTGCCTGAAAATCCAACATCCAAATCCAACATAACTTTTCTTCCTGTTTCAAAACACAAAGGACAATCAAGTAATTCATTTTCAATGACGAGTGGTGGTGGTACATAACAAGGACAATTAAAAGCTTACAAGATACTTTGTAAGAAGCTTTGTTTTCCTCCTCTATATTCAAGAGGGAAATGTTTATTTTTCTTACATTTATCGGACAACTGCAGTAACATCACAGGATACATTTGAACAAGCTTACAAAATTTGAGACACTGTTACAGATTACTCAGTACAGTACTTTTTTTTTTTCATTTTGCTTTCAAATTCTCACTTGTGATGAACCAATTGAGTGATAAGCTGCTAAAAAAATGTTGCAAGTGTTTTCAATGACCCATAGTGATAAAAGTTAGCAGTGAACAAAGGAAGCGAGGGCAGAGTCAGTGATGTTATCTCCCTCATCAGTGTGCAAGTGCTCCGATCTAATCCACAGAGTAAAAAATGACCTTCCTCTGACCACCTTCATAATTACCAGATCTCATAGAGTCTAAATCTCCTTAGCTCTAGTGGAGTAATTATCAGTGTGACTCACTGAAAAGGCAATTGAGACACTGCTTTATGGACTCCACAGTGGAACGTGAGGCAGAGCAGTAATGGGGAGCATGTTTGTCCCCTCTCACTTCTCTCATTAGAGAATGACAACTGTGTCTATACCTTAGCAGATCCTAAAAATGCAATGTCACACTGGATCATCCTCACTGGTTCATCTGCAGTGTCTGATTGGCTTTTAATTTGCATAATTCATTTTCTAAATGATACTAAAGACTTATAAACACTGCAGCAGAAATTAGATGAACATTTTTTCTGCTTGTGGTTGAATTATTCTTTTGCTCTGAAAAGAGGTGATACATACGATGCACAGGCACAGCAGGTATAGGAATTACTGCAGAATCAAAAGAAAAGCTGTGTCAATGCGTACATACACATAATATGCCAATCTCAAGATTTTATTCATTCGCAAGAACATTCTTTTCAAGGTCTTTGAACCAGGCTTTTATTTCTGATGCCCAGATGTCTTAAATTCCTTTGACATGAGATGATCATCTCCGTCTTCCTTTGACCATACTTTATAGAACATGGAGCGCATGTATTTCGATGGAATGAAAGCCAGTCAAAGTCCTTTTGTGTAGGTTTGATTACTGTGACACCACTGTCACGCTTCAAGCCAGCTTTGACTGAGCCTCATCTAAGGCAGATGAGCACCTAGTTCTTCGTTTAAAAAAAAAAAAAAAACCAATGCATTAAAAGCTGTTTTCTTATTTCAACATGATTAAAATGTGCAATTTCTAAGATGCAAGTGAGATTTTAAAAGGATACAACACAGAGCAGATTTATTTAATGCATAAACATTTTGGATTTGTAAAAATTTCCTTAATTTTTGTTTATTTTTCTGTATTTTATATATAAAATCAGTTGTCAGGAAAAAAATGGAATCATGAATAAAATAAATCACAGTTAGCACTTTGTTGCTCTTTTTCTGGCTTGTATGACAGCTTGAATTCTTTGAGGTCCTCACTTTTGACAAACAATAATCTACATGAATCTGATCCCAACTTTCTTGTACAGCAGTTCATGGATCAGCTTTGCAGCCTTGCAATGAACCTTTTTTTTTTCAATATCCACACTACAGTTTCATTTGGATTGAGACTGAATATTGGTCATGTCATTGAGTTGATATACCTCATCATCACTCGACCTCTTTTTGGTTGCTGAAATGAGAAAAGTATCCAAATTTTCTGTGTCCTCTGCATTTACTCTAGAGGTAATAACTGCCATCTCCCCTGGCCGTTCACCTGACATTACCAACATATCACCAATGATTGTGGAAATTTGCTTGTTTTCTTCAGTCATCTTTGTATTTTTCATTGGACCTGCACCAAACTGAAGTTCCAGCATCATCTCCTTTTCCGATGCAGATTGGTAATTCATCACTGACTATCACTTTCATCTGAACATCCACAGTCCATCCACTTCTCTTTAGCCCACTTTTTTTCTGTCATTTGTTAGTGATAGTTTACGTTTGACTTTTCTGGATGGGAATCCTGCTTCCCTCTGCCAGTTTTTTACAGTTTGGTCACAAACGCTGACTCCTGTATCTGCCCATTTGTTTTCCATTTCTTTAGTTGTTCATTTTCTATTTTCAGGCATATTGCTCTGAGTTTTCTTTCCTGATGCTTTGATGTATTGCTTGGTCAGCCTGTATGTTTCCCTTTTATAACCTTCTCATTTTGTTTGTACTTGCCTCAAATTCCATTTTGCCACATTCCGAGTTAGATTACCTTCTTGAAGGAATTTGATCATCCTTCCCGTTGTTTCTACTTAAAGGGAGAAAGAAAGGAATTTTGGGGCCATGCTTCCTTTCAGTGAGGAGGTGCAACAGCTCATTCAGCTCTGCAAGCACTCTCTTTTAACTGCAGGCTGCATTTTTATATTTGGACCTGTGCAGGCATTTGTTTTAGAAATATAAATTACAAGGTGATTCCATGAATTTTTCATATACCTCATGTAAGAAAAAAATGCAAAAAATGACAACAAATTGAACTAAGTTCCTTTAGATGTTTTTTACAAAGCCAGAATGTTCACCTATAAAAACAAATTGTTTTGTGTCACATTTGTGTTCTATTTATCTTTTTAGAAAATAAAATAGCTGAACATCCACTAAGAGTGTTGATTCCATCCTGTTTGCCAGGGGTTGTTTAACTCAGGGATTTGTTGTAAACGCAGGTGTTGTGCACTATACGGAAAACAAGAAGTCGAGTTTAAATCAACCCCGGAGAGAAACGTGCTGTAATGTAGGGGTAGCCAGGGACTTCTGAGATAGCGCTGGTAATGAGAGAGGATGCTGGCCCCCCTACCCTAGTCCTCAACCACACACGAAACAAAAATAGCGTTTTGTCTGACGAACAAGCTGGATTTGACCTAGCCTTTCGACCTCTGACAATCAGTCTTGGTTCGTCCTCTAGCACCTCAGGATCCTGTGCCGGGACAGTCAAAGATAACAGTTGATTTCTTCTGTGTCACCAAAGCAAAAACAAAGACAAAGAACAGAGAGGGCTGGATGGCAGACAGTTTCTCAAAGCACAAAGGTTGGAGGCCTTAGACTGCTCTGTGCTGGTGTTTCCGAGTCCTTTGTGATTGTTGTTAAATGTTTAAACTGAGCACAAAATGCCACAATTCAGCTTGTAACTGATCATTTAGCAGCACGATCTGGCTCATTCCTCATTATAAACATTAACATCGGCAAGTTGTGACAACAGTGAAAAAGAGTCCCTTGCTCTTCCACCCCTAAGTCGCGATGACTAAGTGGGAGCATCGCTTGCTTCTTAGTAGACAAGGACTAGTGAATATGAAACGCAACAAAGAGACAGGGGGAGATATAATGAGCACTATAGGAACCAGGCACCCTCTTGCCCTCTCTCCATCATAAATGAAGCTCCCACTCTCATCCTTGGCCCTGTGTCTGCCGGAGGAAGGAGCACAAACAATTAGCTGAGACAAGCCGTTTGGATTATGTGCTCAACCAAAGCAATCAGACAGCTGTGGTTGAAAGAATGAGCTTCAGAATGCCAGTTGCCCAGTTAGATGGGAGTGGAGGGTCAGTGGTCCTGACAATCTTAACAAGATGACAGAATTTATAAAGCACTGCTGTTAAAGAATATAGTTACCTGCAGTGTAGCCCTTATAATAAGGCCACATGGGGCTTCTTCCATATTCCCTCTGTATTTGTTTTCTTTTGCCTCATATTCTTTTGTTGTGCTTCTTGTTCCTCGGCGTAATGGTTGGTGCTGGAGGAAATTCTTCAATCGTCTTTGATCTTCGTCTGGTTTCGATAATTCTTTGACAGAAATCTCATTTTACCCCCCTTTTGTTTTCTCCGTCTTTGTTCCCTTTTATTCCATCTTTAACTAGGGCTCAACACTTTGTCGTTGTGAAGTTGTAAAGGAAAAGAGCCAGTCCTGTCAGGGGCTCAACGCTTCCAAGACAACTTGCCCCAACATTTCAAGTGAGAATTGGACTCTTGCCGTTTGCACAGATGATATATAATTCATGGTGGGGGTGTGAGAGAGGTGTCAATGTGTCAAAAGGTAGAAGAAATATAAAAGTGTACTGTTTACTGGCCACGAGATGCCAACTTCCTTTGGCTGAGCTTCTGCAGAGTGAGGAAAGAGGAGGATGATCTGATCTTCATCAAATGTTCATCCATGCCTGTCCTGGAGTCGTAGTGACCCTACTAATCAAAGACTTGTCTACCCTGATGTTTTATTAATCTTTTATGAGACAAGCATACTTAAATAATTTAAGTGCATTGATTTAGTGTGTATACAAGCTTGTCTACGCCGTGTTCACAATTGCTGGGCTGCATTATCAATAGGTGTTCACAAGCACTCTTTAGAACTAGTGTTTGTTCTTTAGTCCTTTGCTTTTAAAATCATAATAATAGCAACTATGAATGTGAAGACAGGTTATGATCCTTTACCACTCCTAACACTGTAGATACTTGGTTGAAGTGAATTGTTTTTTAACAAAAATATAGTACTTGTAGCACTTTATTCAGTATGCATTTCAGTATGATTATACACTTGTAATTGGAGAATTTAAATGCTGGTAGAGATGTGATGATGTCACCAATGATGATATTTGTTTAGTTAAATTAGGTAAGGAGTAAAAGTATTTTCTCTGTTGTTTTCTGTATAATTAGTTTCAATGCTCAGAGAATCTACAACAAGCCAAGAGCTACATCTCAGACTCTACAGGCCTCAGTTAGCATGTTAAATGTTAAAGTTCATGACAGTACAAGTAGAAAAAGACTGAACACGTATGGTTTGTTTGGAAGGGTTGCAGAAGAAAGCCTCTCCTTTTATTAAAAAGGACATGGCAGCACAAATTAGAATTGCAAAGTTGCATCTATAGAAAACATCTGGAACAATGTCCTTCGGACAGACAAGACCAAAGTGGAGATGTTTGGTCATAATGCACAGCAGCACGTTTGGAGAAGATCAATCAGCACACACGCCTCATTGTAATTTTCAAACGCAGTGATGGAAGGCTGATGATTTGGGCTTAATCAAGGTGTCACAATGGCCCAAAGACCTCAACCCGAATAAAATTCTGTGTGGGACCTTAGCATGCCCACAAACCTCAATTAACTGAAGCAGCCTTGTAATGAAGAGTGGTCCAAAATTTCTCTTCAATAATGTGAGAGAATGATGAAACAGAAAACTGTTATCTCAAGTCTTGGTGCTAAAGGTGGATACACAAGCTATAGAACTGTTGGATGTACTTGGTTTTTCACACACTTCATATTGGCTTGGTCCTTGTTAAATAATAACACTGCAAAATGTCATGTTTTGATTTTCATCTGAAGTTATATTTTTCTAATTTAAGACCTGGTAAGGACAAATTATTTTTTTAATATGTCCTGACATGTTAAACTCTAAAACAGCAAGAGGGTGTACTTTCCTTTTCACATTACTGTACTCTTCTTTCAGCTCCACATAATTCATTAGATTTTCTGTAATTGAAATTGTCTAGTTGACCACTCAAAGCGCATTTACACTACAAGCCACAGCCACACATTCACACACATGGTCATAAGCACAGTCTTTCCAATGTTTGAGGCAACGCATTGCTTTTATCACACACATTCACACATCAATTGACGCATCGCAAAGGCAAAATAGGGTTCAGTGTCTTGCCCAAGGACATTTCAACATATGGCCCAGTGAAGTCCATTATGAAAGTCTTTTGTAGAAACATGTTCTCTTTGAAATTTTTAGTCTCTGGATTTTCTTATTTGTTAAACCTCACCTACACTCAGATGTTTTTTTGAGGAACTGCTATTTAAATTGACCATGTGGTTGAAGAACATTGTCTCAGTCATGTTATGTTATTATATATATGTTATAAATGTACATTCTGTCTTCTGAGGTATTTTAATGGATGGTGTTGCTGCAGCCAGAGTGTTAATTTCCTTTTTTGAAACTGCATGAAAATTCAAAAGCATTTAAATGTAGAAAGGGATTTCTAATGCCATACCATTATTGGATATAATTAGTTAATGGGTTTATTTCTGAACTCCCCCTGAGATGATGGATGTCTCTTTCTTATGAGATTTTAAGCCATTAAACCAAATATTCTGTGTTTTTCAGAGTGACAATGAGAACTTCTGGCTCCAGAGAGAGCAGTTATATCAGTCAGGCTTGATAGCGTTGTTCTCCAACTTGCTAAATTAAATTCACTGACTATCATGCAGCTTAAAAACCCTGAAGGACCTTGTTGTGGCTCCATGCAATTTACATGTGTCTCTCACTATTCACCTGTGCCTCCCACACCTCCATGTGTGCATGTATTTCTGTCTGAGGTGTTAGAAAATTCTCCAAATAATGAGGGCTTCTTTTTCTTATGTGCTAAAACAGTTGTTTCAGGTTGTCAGTCAAAGCTCATTTGTGTTTGCTGTGCTGTATGTGTGACACTTAAGATTGCAAGCACAAAAAAAAATCAAGCAACTGTCCTTTTACCAACAGCTACCTCATCACTGAACTCCCAGCTACAGCACCTGCAGCAGCTCCAACAGATGCAGCAGCACCACCAGCAACAACAACAACAGCAGCAGCAGCAACAACACCATCACCAACAGACCCACTCGCATGCCCTGAACCAGCTGCCTTCCCAGCATCACATGACCCCACCTGGCCAGCAGCAGACCTCTGTCCCGTCTCCAGGTTCCACATGCTCCTCCACCTCCGGTCATCCTCAGCAGTCCCCGCCCCACCGACCCAATCAGTCGCCGGTTCGCAGCCTTCCCTCTCCTGTCACTCCACCCATGCCTCTGCCGGTGAGTCCACAAACACAGATCTGTTGTGGGTATATGTGAATATATTTGATATAGATTGGTCGCATTGGAAAGATAGATTAGTTTTTTCCAACTATGTAGGTTTTTTTGCATATTCAGTAGATGCTGCCATCACTGTGCCATCACTATACACACGTGTAAAGCTCTCAAGGTAACTAACTATCTACAGTCAATGTAGGTAGTTAGTTACTTACCATGTAATTCTTTTTATATATATTATATGATTATCATTACAAGAACCACAAAGAACCCTGCTGGCTATTTAGATTTTACAAGCAATAACTTGCTATGTAATTAAACAGAATAATACCTGAAAAACTGAAATGAGCAACTGAATGTGTCTTTGTTGACATTATGATTCAGTCGGGTGCATTGCTCAAGCAGTACACAAGTCGCATGATTCTTTGCTACTTTATTTTTATCAAGTGTGTTTGACCTGAGGCTGGCACCTCCTCTATCCGTGAGGAGCTGTTAGAATATGCATTTGGTCGTTGAATCCTTGAATCCCTGAACCTCGCAACCAGGAAAGACTCATGATTCACATGTTCCTGCTGCTGTTTTTGAGGTTATCTATCCTTAGGCTTTCCAAGCATAATCAGTCCCTTAATCTTTGCTGCTCTTCCTGCTCAACCTCCTTTTTAGTAATTTTGTCTGTCCATCCATCTCTGCCCTTCTGTCCATCTGCCTGTCACTGTGTGATGATAATAACCTATTTTATATCCCTGTGGTTTCATTTCTGGTGGAAACTGGCCAGGGTCGCTTTTCTGTCCCTGGTCACATTCATCAGCGTCAGACCCTTATTGGGTTGTGGTGCAAGCTTCTTTATGGCCAGGATGAGTTGGGCTATTTGTTTCCCCTTGCAGCCCTCTCTGGCCCTGTCACGGCCTAGTGAGACTCAGCAGGAAAAACAGCTTCTGGATTTAATGGGCTCCAAAGACTAGCCGCTACATCCTTGTAGCTGTTGTATCCATAGTCACCTAAAAACACTAAATAAGGTGTTTAGTGCAACTGTGGATACGAAAGCTTCTGACCAAAATACAGATTTACACTTATAGCTTGTGTCAGGCTTTGCTCAAAGACTTGAAGTAACAGATTTGGTTTAAACCACCTCTAGATTAAGTTTTTTAAATAACTATTAGCAGCTTCATCTTACAGCCAACAACAGCTGCTATTTTAGAACAAGCTCACTGCATCAATAAGACTGAGACCATTTTCTTCAGATAGATGGTCTCCTTCTAAAAGAAGCAGCATGGGTGATTATGATGACTGAGGACAGACCTTACTTTAGGGGGACAAAGAGGCTACATCAGGTGTCATTAAGATATTGCCTCATCAAATAGGATTATGGAGTGTGTGTGCATGTTTGTGTAAGTGTGTGTGCAGGAGACGCAGAATGGCCGTAAAAGGCTTAGTTTCTCTGGGTCATTGCTGGGAGTGTGTCACCCAGCGAGGGGCTCACTCAAGGACAGGTCGCAGCCTCAGCACCCTCTTAAGGCTACAATAGGATTTAAACAGCAGCTCCACCTCACTCCAGTGTTTAGGTCAGTGATTGCATTTTCAGTCTCAGAACCGCTGTGCTCCTCATTGGTTGATTCATGGGATTCATGGGACAAGTTTTGAAATTCAAAGAAAATTCCTCAGCTGAAACTTGGTTATAAACCAAATTAAATTGTTGATCAGGCTTTTGTATGTTCTAATTAAAGACACAGGAGGACATTTCTGACATGTCCATGTTTTACCCAGAGGAACTGGTCTGTGCAGTAAAGAGGAGTCATAATTACCATAATACAATGAGTATTGCACAGATAACACCCCCATTTCCTGCTGTCATTATCCAGACAAGTAAAATCACTCAGCCATTCAACTATTTGCCGAAAATACAGCACAGAGCTGCAGAGAGACAAACACTCATTATGTTCCAATTAATGTCTCATTGTAATTCCCTTCTCATGGGAGGTGTGTGATAGTCTTTGTAAACTCATACTGAGGAAATCCTGAGCGTTCATTACATCCCTTGTGCTTTTGCTGTTTTTAATTTGTGTGACAAAATTCATTAACTTGCTCATTAATATTCCTATTAGAGTGCAAATCTTACCACAACAGATCTGGTCCCCTTGAGTCAATGGTTTACTCATACATTACTGCAGCTAATTTGCTTAAATTAAGAGAAAATTTACCTTTCTACAACTCCTACAGTCAACAGAGTACTATTGGATGCAGCCTGAAATAGCCACCAAAGTGATGACAAGTAGACAGGGGGGGATTATGAAATTTGCTTAAGTGCGTTAATGGGCTGATTGTGGGAGCCCGCTGGATTTTGCTGGAAGTTGATTGATTAGAGCTGCAGGTTTTCTCCACGCCCGGAGAGCTCAGGGATTTGACGGGGTAGAGGCGCGCCAAGTCTGTTACACCGGAATTGATCTTAATTAGATCTGAAAGACCTGCCACAGCAGAATGGTCGCGGCGATTAAAATGAAAAACAGGAGAAATTACTGATCAAATTAATCATAATGTCGGGCTACAGCTGTAGGTCTGGTGTAATTTGCCACTCCAGTGAGTTACATCAGCCCAGGAAGGGAGAGGAGAGGCAGTACATACTGATCCGTGGCAGTGGGAAGCTTAGGCCAGCCTATCAAATCTCTTATTGCAGTGTGTATGCCCAGACCCTTCTGACCCTCTGCACCATCCAGTGGAACCCCAGCATCCCTCTCTCTTCCTTTGATGTAATTAGTTGCTTTTTATTGCCCTTTTTTCATCTACATTATGTATTTCTCTATCCAGAAACTGCATCGTCTACAACTCTGCTGTTATGGTCATGGCTGTCTTGTAACCAGCATGTTGTGTGTTCTCTAATAGCCACTGACCTTGGTCCAGTCTCTGGCTGGTTGGTTTTTGGGGGCTTGGGAGAGGTGGAGGTGTTCTGTCTGCCTCGTCTGTCAGACTCCTGCCGTCTGTCTCTCTGCTCTTCACAGTCGTCTCCTTGATCGCTGTCAGAGCCCCACACTGGGCCTGTCCACTCTCCATCCGCACACTCATAGGGGTAATTACAGCCTAGGGGCCTGCCTCCTATCCCCGTGCTCCACAATTTACCACCAAAGCGTCCAAAGACATCTCTCTTCTTCCTTACTGCACCCCGACATCACAGTACCGCAGGGCCTCAACCCACAAGTGCTGCAATTACCCGAGTCTCTCCTCAATCCTTTTCTCTCTCCCTGCTCTCTTCTCACTCCCCCCTCCTCACTCTCTTCTCTTTCCCGTGGCTCCCTCACTGTTCCCCGGCAATCAGCCTTCATTAGAAGCCTCTGGTGAAAACCCATAGTCACCAAGGTCAGCTGCTGCCAACCACAACGGCCTTTCAGAGGCCTGACTGTCTGCACTCTCCATCTTTCCTCACCTCCTTGCCATCTTCCTGTTCCTCCTCTTCCCCTCCTCCACTGTCCTCCTCAAATCTCGGTCCCATCTCTGTTGCTTTTGTCTCCAGCTGAGGCCCCTTCAAACACTCATGTCACCGTTTTCCGCTGCAGTGCACCTTTACTTATGTCAACCGCTGTTAGAATCACCACTGTCCAATTTTCTCTAAATGTCTCTTTTTTATGGGCAGTGGGTGTTCCTCCCATTACATTAACATGTGCAGTAAATGAGCCCTGCACATCGATTAATTGATTTTCCAGATCAGCTCCGTGTTCCTTCATATTAGAGAAGTGGGCCGCCATCCTTCTGTTGGATATTAAATCAAAATTAAAATGACATGCTCGAATGTAGACGCAATGGCTCATGCTGTGGCTTGCCAATGAAAATGGCAACACTTAAGTTAAGAGGGACGAGTCCATTATCTGTTTCATGCCTGGAAATTCAACACTAGAGTATGTGGTTTGAAGAAATGCTGGAATTTATTGCTACATTTTTCTAATTTTAGCAAATTTAGCAACTCTTCTTTTTTTGTGATTTTGCTTGATTCTATTCTTAAAGTGAATGGTGAAAAAAGATATTGGGGTCACATTGACCAGTATTCACAAAAGTATTGCTATGGTGCTATTAAAGTAGTGTTATTATGTTCTGAAGATTAATTTAAAAGTTGCAAAGAAGTTGAATACAGTATGTCTGAGCTGTAAGGCAGTCACACATCCCTAGCAACATTCCTTGATAACACCTGTTTTAAAAGGCCAAATTTTAAATGAAATTTCACATACATATACATGTATATGTGCAGTGGCAGCTGTGTTTAAATAGCTGCTGTGGCTGTGTGGTTCAGAGCATGAACAGGACCTCAGCTCTTCAGCAGCTCTGCCCGGCCTCTTATTAATGCACGGGAGATCCAGCTCTTAAGAAGGCAGAAAATTGCCTTACATAACAAGCGCTCCACAATTTAGAAATACAAATGTGCACTGTTGACTGAAGCAGAAAATAAGACTGTTGCCCATCAACAGCACCACATTTCATATGAATAATTATAAAGCATGGGAGCTAGATGAGGAAAACAACCTGACCATGACAGCTCTACTACTTTTATTTACTTCAAATGAGGGATTAGGCAGGGAGAAAATCTACAGACTTAAGGACCAACGATGAGCCTTGAATTTCTAAATAAGAAGAAACTTACATTTATCAAATTTCAGAGGGATCATTTGAAAAACTGCGAGAGCACTTTCACTTTTAGAATTGCACTTATATTGCACCTTGTACTTACTTTGTGGCTTTTCCTGTTATGCTTGGCTTTCTGTCATTACAGAGCTGATATTTCCTTCAGTTTTTAAGGTCTTCACTTTTTCTAAACCTGGTTCCGTTAGTTTGGAAATGGGCAGAGGGCTTCCAGCTCAGACACCCAGCAGAAAGGCACAGCTCCCTGATCAGCCCACATGCACACTGGGGGCAACTCGCATTAGACACCCACATGGGAGCCCTCAGATAGAGCACCAAGCTAGGGCTCACCTAACAGTGGATAAGGAATAGGGTTTCTTTAATTATGAGGCAAGGCTGTGACATTGAGTTCCCCCCTTTCTCCTCCAGCAGCCTCTCAGACACCATCTAAGTGCTCCGCTCCGCTGAGGAGGCCAGTCCCCCCGCGGGGCGCGATTCCATTGCCTGTAATTTCTGATGCCCATTAGTGACCGCAAACAGAGCACCGGGCTCACACAAGGAATACAGCCAGCTGCACTGCCGCGCTGTAAAAAGACCCTTTTAATGCAATGTTATTGCATTATACCCTCCTCATAGAGCAAGTCAGAAGTCCCATTTGTGGTCCCTGCAGAATATTATCAGAAACTCTTCTCCATACTGTTTTTAGTTGTGGTTAGCTGAGGATAAATGTGCTTCTTATTTTGTGGACTGTGTGAATTGAAAATTGAAACTCTCTCGCTCTGTACTTTATGAGAAGCATTTTCCATTTATTTTTTTTTATCTGATAGTTGATTTTATGTCCTTTTTCATTATAAGTGTGAATATGTAATTGATGGGTTTTGCAGTGAAACTCAACTAGAATGCAAGAGGAGTGTTTTTTCTTAAGTCAACTCCTCAAACCGGGAAGCCTTTGAAGTCCAAACTAAAGTAATCAATACAAATACAGCCGTACATTTCATCAATTCATCTCTCCAATTATGCTGATTTAGCTTGTGCAGCAGCTGTGTGTATTTTTGGAGAAAAAGTGAGAGAGACAGTGAGGCAGTGGAGAGGAGGGAGGGTGGCAGATTTATCGATCAAGGGTGACCACATCTTAGCCACAGAGCCCCTCTCTCGTGATTAATCTTGGGACTTAGGGTTGGCCAATGACACATGACAGGCCTCCTCCTCAAACTCCTCCATTTCTCTTCATTACCAGCTGTATTTTTGGACACCACAGAGGAGAGTAATCATTTACCTTTATTGTGTTTATAAAGCTGCAGCATGGATGACCCTTCCTATATTGAATTGAGGACATCAAAAGATCACTGGACATTGATTAGGAGGATATTAAAGTCATTCAAATCCTATATTTATATGTCAAACAACCGCACAGTGAAAAGAGATTCCATTTCTTCCTGAATGAAAAGGAATGGAATGTAATCTGTCTGACTGATATAAGACATATATTTTTTATCAGATATTGAATATTTGAAGTAATGGTCATCCAAAGGCTGAGGAGAGCCTCTGTTAATAGATCATAATGATAGTCCTCATATTTTTCCACAGTCTGATCTCCAGACTCCACTTATTTTATTTCTCATTTTCTCACAGCAACTAAAAACAGAGCCAGGTGTTCTCTTTAAGATCATAGCTTGGGAAACGGTAGATTAACTGTAATACTGGTTGCTGCCATGATTTCCAGCCCAGCACCAGTGCGTTACAGAAATAACTGCACCAAATATGTCACATCACAAGCTGAAATGGTCAGCACTATCCTGTAGATACTTAATCACCAAGTAGTTTGAAATTTAATACATCTGGAAGGAGCTAAATATTATAGATCATTCCTCTGGAAGAGAAATAGTGTACGAAGATTGTAGTATAACTTATATTTTTACTCGCTGTGTTCCCCAACCAGAGGAAATGTACTGCAATGATTGATGACTAAGAACCCTCTCTGAACCGCTGTTCCTCACAATTATCAACAAATGGGCTGGAGCTGATTTTATGTAATGATTAAAACTGCTGTTAATTTCATATGAAGGTAATGAGTGAAGAGATTGACGGCCACTGTCCTATACTCCATCATCCCTTTATAGTTAGTTTAAGCGTTTTCACGACTCTTTCCCTCTCTCATTTGCATTTTACCTCATTAGATGTGGCCATTTCTGAGACTGCCCGCGATATCCATTTCCTGGAGTTAATGCGTTTTATTTGATCAGCCAAACCTCCTCAGTTAACAAGGTGTCATTCCGGAATTTCATATGACATCACTCCATTAGCACCCGCCATGCCACTTCAGCCACCTCCAGATCCTCACCCGCTGCCACCCCCTTCCCTCTACTGCCTTAAGCAATTACAATGTCCAACTGTCACCAGATGCAGCGTTATTGTATTTTGCCGGGTGTTATCTGCCCCAGTTGTTCTATCTGTCTTTCACTTCTCAATATTTTTCCCCAAGAATGGCTCTTTTTGGGTTTTATTTTTCACAACGGCCGAAGCTGAGGCCCAACGGTGAGCAATCGTCTGCACTCACGGGGCTCAGAGAGCACAACCACAGTGAGAGGCCCCACCAACCAAGGGACCAGAGGTGTTTTGAAGGGCCTAATGGCATTTTGATGTTCATAAGCACAGCAGATGTGAGGAGGTGGATAGTCAGCCGAGGACTGTCAGCAGAGGACTAGCAGAGTCTTGACAGACAGAGAACGTGTTTTCTCATGTCACAGCTGATTACATTCACTCCGGAGTGGGAAAAGAGCAGGGAGGAGACAGAGGTGGTGGGCTGGGATGGTCGAGGGAAACTTTTATGTTGTTCCAGATAAAAGACATACCTTTCATGCAGAAACAAGAGTGGTATTGACTGTTAATTTACCCTGTTGGGTTGACTTGGACACAGTTTTGGCAAATAAAGCTTTAGCACATGTCTTATATTTCATTAGATTCAACCTTCTTTCATAATCTTCTTCTACATGTAATCAGTTATTTTAAGTCACTTTTAAGAGAAAACTTTGGACATTACAGCTTTCTTACTCAAATAAAAACATGGCTGGCCTCTAATTTGCTAAATCAGTCTTTGCGGTTTGATCTGTAAACCTTTGACTCTGTTCTTGACTCACTGATGAGCAGAAAATAAGTTTTACACATCACTGAAGCCTGAGCATAGACAAATCTGCCCCTTTGCCAGTGCTTACGCCACTTGTCCATTTATCTTTGCTCTTTTTTGTCCTGCGCTAGACCAGAAAAAAAGCAATTAAGTTCGGAACAGCCACATGAAAAGAGCAAAACCAAGAATAAACTCCAGTTAGTTTGTGTCAGACGATTTTAGTTTCCAGGGGTCTCTCCACGGTTTGCGGGGACACTATTTTTCCCTCTATTCCTGAGATTACACGGGTTGCTGCACCAGGTGACCCTCATGGTCAAACAGGCAATGGAGAGCCTGGCGGAGTCTGGAATCCCTCCTCCCTCATTTTTTAACAATTTACAGGCTTTTTTTCCCCCTGCCAGACATTTATTTTGTGTTTGTTGATCCCTATGTGGCCCTGTATTTTGGCTATATTAAACTTTGATAGAAGAGAGAGTGATAGTAGTTACAGGGAGTCAAAGGTGACTAAATCATGTCACATAATATAATGGGGCCTTTGGAAGACCTAAAATTCGCTGTAACAGAACACAGCGATGTAAAAATACTTCTATATCTCTGGCTTGAATTTTACTTTAAGGTCACAAACATTTCTTTTTCCAATAAACATGCTGACTTTAACTTATTTTAGAATTGTGTCTTAATAGTAAAAGGGCTGGCCAGAGTGGTATGTCCTGCCAAAAATCCTCAACACCCTTTTCATGGTGAATGAAAGGAAAGAAATACAATGGTTTACATAGAGGCTCTACAAACTGGAAGATCACTGTTTATCTCCACCAACACATGCAATCAGTACAAATACCAGGCCAGGTCTGTCATTTTATGCCTCCCGCCGAGGTGTTGAGAGGAGTCACCGTGGCGGAAAATCACCTGTTTAGGTGTTGAACACAGCCTCACTTCTCCTTATTCCTGGCTCTCCTTCCAACTGCTATTCATATTACTCAGCACCAGAGATGTAGCAATAAGGCTAAGCAATAAGTCTTTTTTCATCCAGATTTACCAGAATAACAGTATCTGGAAGGGCTATCATCAAATGAAACTTGATGACAATATTTTTGAATAAATGTGAGGGCTTATCCAACAAGCTATCACTCACACAATGGCACTAAGCACAGCTGATTTTCAGGGAGACTTTCAGTGTGCTCGCCTGAGCAGATCACATTATCTCTCTTTTGATCTGTGACCTCTGTTTAACTCTGCTTAACTGACCATGTTAGTTTTTCTTTAACAATCACAATGTGTGTTCACAAACATGGCTGAAAGACCCCTTTAGTCTGTATTTTATATTCAGAGCCAGTCTCACCAAAACTACCACAGTTGCTTTTATTTCTTCTTCAGACAGAAGTGGAAGATTATCCGATAAGTTTCAGTTACAGCCTGATATCAGTATTCTGCCCATATCACATGCTTTTGGATAAGTGGTTTATCAGTGTTGTTATCTAAGAATACACTTCTGGAGACATTGCATTTAGCATATGCTTTTTAAAAGCTTTTCAAATTGTTTTTAGTTTTTACCACAATCATCAACTCATTTTCATCTCCGAGTGTAAACACAACAATGATTTCTGCCTCGTCAAACTAAATATTTGTTTACTTTATTTCCTGCATTCACAATAAAGACAAATTTACCGTGAGAAATTTTTTTGGCTATTATGTTATTAAAACCAAGCCATTTCATATTCGTGAATATATGATATAGGTTGTATCTGCTTGGGCTGGTATCATATAAATTGATCCAGTATCAATGCATAAATATCACAGTGTGGCAAATGTATTGAGAATTCCTTAAATTGATGTCCATGACAAGTTCTGTTATTTATTACAATATCAATGTGTTTCAGGCGGCAGCATATCATCAAAAATTGAAATATCATTGGATGACATAACAATATGAATCTGATAAAAGTTCATACATAATCGGCACAAGAATTGTATTGTAGTGTGCCACTAAAATAGCTTTTAATGTATGTAAAGGACCATTTTTTTTCCCAGCAGATGCACCGTGAGAAGAAGATTAAGTCAACGCTAATCAAGTGCATTGTAACTGTATTTGGGATCAAATACAAAACATGTCAACAAAACTTACTTCCACATTTTAAGAATTATTAAGTTCCTTATAGTAACTACAAACATATTCTAATGTTGCTCCTGAATTTGATTATTCTCAACTGCATTGTTCTTTATTCCCACTGCTTTATAAACCAAAGTAAACTTGCATGCCGGCAAAAAATTTTTAACATTTGAACACTTGACGGCTTCCGAAGGACGATCGCTGAACACATAAAAGACAATTCTGCGATTATCGAGGAAAAACTGGATGACTTTCAGACGAGAGGAGGCAATATCAATCACGGCCAATTTGAGGCCACCAACATGAAATATGATTTCATAAGACAAATGCAGTGTCATTCTTAATGTGCTTAACCTTTACTGTCAATGAAAAAGTATTGATCGCTCAGTGGCATTTTTTCATCATTTGATTTCAGAAAGTGTAATAATATATGGTGGTGGGATAAGATAAAAGATAAATGGCAACCGAATGATCTCAGATGAACAAAGCTGAATTCTCAGCAGAGTACTGCGGGTGTGGAAAAGTTGATATTTCAAAGAATAATTTCGGCTGCAGCACTTTCTATTTTAAGTCTTGTATATAAACTTTTAATTTCAGCCGTCTTGTTTGAATTAAGTAACCAACCAGCATTAGCAGCAGGGAGCAGGCAGCCAGCTTCTAAGCAGTGTTTCTATTATTTCTCTATTCTGTTGAGTAATTGGGAGGACTCCTCTCTCTTCTTGGTCTTTGATCTACTTACTCAAACTAATAAGACTTTGCTCTGCTGCGCTACAACCAAATCATCAGTGCATTTTCAGCCACCTAATAAGTGGTTAGCTTGATTTATATGGGTAATCTCAGCAATGTGGCGGAGCTCTACAACCTCCCTTCGATGCATGGAGATTCTCTTCACAACCACAGGCCAAACCAGATAAGTCCATTACAGTAGGGGTAAAGATGATCATTTTAACCTTCCTCTGCCTCAACAGCATCACTGTGTAAAAGTCTTGTGATGCAGGAAGATTTCTTAGTCGAAGCGTATTGAAGCAAATGATGATACAGTGATGCATAGCCACGCTGCCTGGCTCTATTGTGAAAGCAGGGAGTGGGTGGGCTACTGGTGCGGGTGGAAAGACTAGCCTCGGCCCATGGGGAGCCTCAGGGGCCCGGGAAAGCACTTAGAGTGGTAAAATGGCCACTTATTCACAGCCTTCCTCCAGTTTTCACTGCTCCTCCCTACCCTTGAGCCTCCCACTGGGTCCTGGAGCACAAACCTCTGGGAACTGTATGATGGACTGCATAGCCCTGTCTGCAGTTAGCCTACTCTGGCTCTGGCTGCAGAACTAATGTGTGAAGCCTGTTAGCTGACTTCTTCGAGAATTAGTATTTTATTTCAAACATCTTCTCTGGTGACATAAGCTGGCATAGTTCTGACTAATCATGTCTTTGACCTCTCCAGCTGAATCCTCTGGCCAGCCAGGCAGCAGTAGCAGCAGCAGCAGCCATGGGCTCCATCGCTGGCTCTCAGGTGTTTGGCAACACCCTGTCAAACCTGCAAGGGGCCACCGGGCAGCTTGTCACCAATGCACAGGGACAGGTGAGTGCAGTCCACAGGCAATCAACATGCTGATTGATCACTTTCAGCTGGATAAATTCTACAAAAGAACAGTTACCGTGGTAACCAAACCGTAAAAGATGTTTGCTATGTCATCATGAAAGTACAGTTCCAAGTAAACCATTTGTATAGTATTTCTGATCTTTTCAAATAGATTTCTTGTAGTGTCTCTTTGTGTTGCCTTAAAGCTGTTTGTCTACAGTCCAGTCGCCACTGCACCATACATTAAACGGTTTGGGAATAAGCAAACCCTTCCTTTTCTTATCCACATACGCCTGTTGGAGTAAAGCGCTGACCTTGTCATATTTAAGGGTGGCTGCAAAATTGTTCCATCAGTAGCCAGAGGCTTGAACGATGATACTTGTCAATGTGGAGCTCTATCTAATGAATCATCTTATCTCAGGTGCACACAGCACATATTAAAAGAAGATTGTGTGGACATTGTGCCCTTTTGTGCCACTTTGTGTTGTTTACATTAACCCTTGTTTCATCTTGTACCACTTGCACCGTTCTTAAAGTGTTGACCTCACAAAAATATGATGACATTTATGCAGTTGGAGACGACTTAGTATTAAAACACATGCTAGGCGCTTGATTTTAAAAGTGACCTTCCAGGGTTACATTTACCAGTTCGACCATGCCTCATTGTATACAGAAAAATGCTGTCCGTGAGCAAGCACTTGATCCTAAATGTTGCTAATGAGACAGTATGGACTTCCCTGGCTCACAAGGTGCCTGGAGCACTGGGAACAGATCACTGTGGATATGGACTTGACGGGACGCTCTGTGCTTTTGTAGTGTCTTGGTGGCTGACACTCCCTGACATAATCAGGTCACAGAGACGGTCAAAGCCCTGGGCTACAGTCTTTGCTCCCCACCTCATTATTCCACAGCATTATACAGACAGAGGGCTCTGAAATATGCACCGCCCTATCAGAAGGTCCTGCTGCTCCCTTACCCCAAACACAGCGCATAATACACAGGCTAATACATACATCACATAGGGCTGAGGAGGTACAAATTTTTGTTTGTACTTGTTAGAAAGCAGCTTTTATCTATTCAGGGCAATGTTTGATTGCGATTTAGGGGACGATCTTTATCATCTCTGCATTCCTCATCTAAAAAGTCACATCTTCTTGATTTAAAAACACAGTATACAGTCTTTGGTTTCTTAATTTCCTTTACAATGCTGATAAAAGACCTTTTCACTAGCAAGAGCTCAGAGAACCTTGAAAAGTGTCAAGTCTGATGGGCCTTTGGAGTTCAGTATGTTTTTAAACCTTAATTATTTTGGCTCCAGTATTTTTTATTCTCCAAAGAAAATCAATTAGGCTCTTTTATCCTTACCGCCTCTACATCAGTGATTAAGGCTGTGAATAAAAGCTGAAACGATTAAGGCACTCTCACTGCTTGGATATATATTTTTCCCCTTTACAAATTAGTGACATTTTGCTTCTCCTCAGCGTCAATTAGACTGTATTGGGCAACAGAGACATTGAGACATTAAGGGCTGTTTCCTGTCACAAACAGGACATTCTGAAAGATGTAAACACATTAAAAAAAGGGCTTCAGTTCTGTTACAAACCTGGTGCCTCTGCTTTGTGAATTTACCTCAGCATCTTCAACCTTTAGTAAGGCCTTGAGCCCCCTGGGCAGATAATGAAAGTGACAGGTAAAGATCACACTCACTGTAAACCTGAAAAGCAAGCTGGCCCATAAAGCAGGTGAAGCTGAACTACAACACAGGCATGCCATGTATATATCGATGGAAGCCTCCAGCCTTTAGATCAAGTGTAACCACTGTGTAAACTACTATTGACCTTGTAATCGTAGTGTAAGGCAGCAAACATTGATTATTCTCCTTATCAATAAATCTGCAGATTCCATACAAGCTACATGATTGGTTGTTTTGTCTCAACAACAGTCCAAAATCCAAACTATGTTACATGTCTCATGATTTTTAAAATAAAAAAGTCTCTCACTTAGAATTCCTTAACAGGTAATATTGAATAATTAAATTACAATACTAATTAAAGCAATTAATCAATCATCAAAAATGGTTTAGATTAAATGTCTCCATCAATCAGCTTTAATTTCTTTTCCTTTTTTCATGTTATCATGTTTCTATGCCAGACTGCAGTAAATAGGAAACAATAAGTATCTTTTATCCAGTACATTTTTGTGAGGCTGTTGTTTTGATCTTTAATTTGCTCTGCTTTTAGTTTTCTTTAGACTTGCATGTTGACACAAGTCCAGACTTCACAAACATTTTCCCTCTCGGGTGTCAATTCACTACACGAACAGTGGAGGAGTGAAAATGGGCAGAGATATTGCCTGGCGACCATAGCTAAAGACACAGATTGCCCTGGCTAGAGAGATGAGATGACATTTCTGTGGAAACAAGAGCAGCATAATCTTAATGAGTTCTGCTGGGGGGAGAGGGGCACGTTTCACACATGCCTTGCTATGAACCGGACACGAGCAAACACACAAAGCGAAATTACGGCAAAAGAAAAAAGAGAGATAAGTAAGGAGATGGAGCTGACTGTGAATGAGAGGTGTCCTGAATGATGTTTATTTTTGGAATGGAAGATGTGTGATGAAATTGCATCTTAAGAAATCCACAACCAGGTGTTAGGAAATGGAAATCACAATTTCTTCATCAAATTACCAGTGAATTTCCTGCTGGTTGTTTTAGAGCACCACAGGATTGGACAATCCACAAAACCGAGCAGCTTTCTGAATACATATTGTCTTAGAAATAATACTTCTTTTTTTTTTTGCAGGATATTTTCTATGAATAGATGATCATTATGATCTTCCAAGTCCCTTTTGGTCTATGCATTAATTCTTTTGTAAGTAAATAAATTGTTTCCTAAAATAGATATTCAGAAACTCAGTGTTGATATGTAGAAAAGGAAAACAGGAGACTTTTTTTTAGTAATGTGTGTTCGTGTTATCTGCTTTGTTTACATAAGGCGGTTCCTCTTGAACTGTAAATGGTAATATACAGGGATTTGACATTACAGTTTGCCATACATTAATTGATTAAACATGATGTTGATGGTGGCTCCTCTGGGTGTTTTGCGTTTTCATGGGAACAGATATTTATTTTGAATACCACTGCTTGGTCCAGTTCTTTGCTGTGAACAAAGGAGTAAATGCATATGCATTTATTATTTCCAATTCTGTGTAGACTAAGCCTTAACTTTAAGTTTGGGCATCTCAAAACAAGACAGTTTGTTTCTGTTTTGTCTTTTCAGACTAAAAGATGCAATGAAAATGTATCTAAATGTGTTATCTTTTAAAAATGTTCTCTTCATTGATGCCAACAGCCACGTTGCCAAGTTGAGGTACAAATTCTTGTACATTGTTTGACTTATTTAAAAATGCTTCTTATTTCATTCAACAAATGTAGCAAAGAGTCATATTATTAATGATGTTAATCCTAAATCCTAAATCATGATAGAACTTAAATCACTGTGTCCTGTTAAACACCCAATATTAGTCTTGTTTAGGCAATCTCTCGAGAGTCATCAAGATTACATACAAAGGCCTGATTATGTTAAACTATCATTAGCTTTAAGATTAAAAAAAGAGATAGAGGGGGAAAAAGCCTTCCCCTCTTACTAGAAGTTCACACTCTTGACAACTCACTGTTCTAAGATACACTTGTACCCTAAGTGGAACTGTTTGACATTGCTAAGAAACATCTGCCCGAATATGCAGATGGCAAAGCATTGCATGGAGGAATGAGAGCTAAGCTGTCAGTTGCCTACTCCTTTATTATGCTTAAAGAACAACCACTTAGTCCAATGATGATGAATAATTGAGCGGAACAAGTTCCCTGCCACTATGGCATGCAAAGCAGGATCAGTGGGACTCAGGAGACAGAGGCGTCAGGCAGGGCAATAAAATATGCTAAGTGGCAGGAAAGCATTACAGGGAATTTGTAAAGCCGGCGCAGAGAGAGAGATAAATTATCTCTTCCCTAATGCGAAGCAACGTAAGCAAATGAGCCGTGGCAGGGATGAATTACAGATTGTCGGCCCACCTTTCTCTCACAGATCCCTCCCCATTATGTCAAAGCGATGGGGGAGAGAGGAGGGGGACCTGGACCATGCGCTGAAACACATTATCAGTGGTGGCGACGAGGGAGCCAGAAAAGGCTGTTTGTACTTTTGTATTGCTTTGGGCTGTGTTGTATAAGCTTCAACTGGAATACAAACATAAAGAGAATGAGTCCAAGACTTTGCAATTTTAGCAGAAGTAGCTCTTCGCCCAGTTGCCAAATAACAGAATTTAGAATGATGGCGTCTCATCCATGTTGAGCTGCTCTCTGGTGTAATGAGGCTTGGTGGAGGAGCGCAGCCAGCAGGAGGGCCAGTGCGACGGCTGCTCAGGAGCTGCCCAGAACCAGTCCCCAGATGACATTAACCTTCATCATAGTGAAGAGGCGCTAAGTCCCCCCTAAAGCGCCACTCTTGGCCACACTCTGGCAGCTCTGAGAGCTAAAACGCTGCAGTGACACTCTGCCGCCCCCTTTGATCTGCCCTTCCTGATTACAGCCACAGAGGAGAGGAGAGCAGGGGTGGAGGAGGAATGAAGTGCCCCAGGGACCCTGAGAGTTGAATTAGACACACAAGGTCCTGTCTCACTCTCTGGTGCTCCTCTTTTCTCCCTCTTATTGTTTCTTTTCTTGCTCATTCTTTGCACTTCTTCCTGTCTGTGTGTGCGAGTGGGTGAAAAGGGGGTCTGTGCCTCTCAGTAGCCTCACTCCTTCTCACTAGAGACAGACAAAGACACTTAAGCACAAACACACATACTTTCATTCCGGTCTTGGCCTGGTGATGGATAATACAGTCAGTGGTGTGCACCATCACACACACAGGTATTCAGCACTGACCTTTGCAGTGCGCTCCCAGCAGTCTGCTTTGGCTTCACTTGCTCCAAACCTCTAAAACCACATCAGTGACAGATGATCAGTGGACACTTCTACATGTTTCTCTCTCCAAATCACACACACACTAACTCAAAACAGAGTCCTCTGATTACATGCAGAAAAGAAAAGAGAGAAAAGATATGCGATCTGCTTCACCCGCTGCCTCGCAAAAAAATACACACAGCATCAGACATTATTTTGACGTGATACCTCCAGTAGCATTTACCCTCCCTGTTCTTTCTCTTTTTAAAACCACCCAGCTGATTTTGTCTCTGCTCTGCGTCCTTTGTAGATAATTGGAACAATCCCACTGATGCCAAACTCTGCAGGGCCCTCCAGCCAATCAGGGGGTGGCAACCCAGCACTGCAGGTACAGCCAATTACACCTCAGCTTCTGACCAACGCTCAAGGCCAGATCATCGCCACGGTGATCGGCAATCAGATCCTGCCTGTCATCAACACCCAGGGAATCACGCTGTCACCAATCAAGCCTGGACAGCAGGTAACATACATCTTCATGTTCACACTAACACACATATAGAGGAAGATTGTCCAAAGAGCAACTTATTATAGTCTTAAATTCACGCTCCAAAACTGATCAAGGGCTGTTTTTATAACTGTGGAATGAGCAGCACCTAGTGGAGTCAGACTGGAGTCCTGTTTTATTATGAAGTTGGTCCTTTTTTTTAGCTTTTCTTTAATTTTTTCATTCATTTGCAGCTCTCCACTTGAAAAAAAACAGTAACTTTTGGTACATTTGATAAAAATGTGCGTATTTGCACACTTCCATGTGTGTCTGTGTATGTTTGGAAGGTATTTGTCAGCCAACCTTTCAGACCCAGCCATAGCAGACTTTCAGCAAGACCACCTAACCCCTGCAGAGCCAAAACTTGAAAAAAAAAGAAAGAAATGAAAGTCACACTTTTCATCTCCTCACTTAAAACTCAAACACTCCTGTTTCTGTTCACCTCTTTCTGTTTTATTCCCTCCTCCTTCTCTCCTGCCTCATACTCTCTAGCCCTCGGATTTGTCCTCTCTGACCTAAACAAGAAATATTTTGTTTTGATTTAGAGGATGGCAAATAAAACACTTGAGGTTTTTCTGTTTTGCACCCCTGATTTGAGTTCAAACTGTACGTTGAGTAGACACTTTCTCCTCCCAATTTGGTGATCTATACGGTGCACAAGTGTAGTCACACTGACACATGCACAATGAAAATGTTATTGACTTGATAATGATGATGCCAGCGCAGAATTACAGGGTAAAGGTTCACATTGAAGGCCCCTGCAGTGCAGAATAGATGAACTCTATCTGCAGATGGACACCTAATTGTTGCACCCAAAACAGCAGATCATACTCTTGAATGAGTTAATGCATTTGTAATAATGTTTATGCTTTTGTCTACACTTCAAAGCCAGCATGTACACATTGTTCCACAGGCATAATTTACGGTTGTCAGAGCCAACAGTCTAGAATATTTCCAGTGAAGCTAGATAATTCTCCGAGCCTGTCAACAGTCCTGACAGTGTGTGCATCGCTGCTGACACCCCCCCACCACCCAAAACAAACACATGCCACAGAAAAAATAATTAATAGCAAAGAAGGAGAGGAGAAGCCAGCCCAGTTTACTGTGGAGACAGCTTTTCGCTTTAAAAGTAAAGACGTACCATCTTGATCTTGTAAAAGCAATCCAAATGTGCATAAAACATGAAAATACATTGTTTTTTTGCCATCAGAGCACATAGCAGGCAAATCATGAATTACGTTTGATATGGGGAGTGCTGTGTCCACATGTTTTTATTTCACATTCAGGCTGACATTATTAGCACCCTCACAAGCCTGATGACAAGAGGAAAGACTCTAATTGTCATGAGTTGTTTTCCATTTTTTGAACGGAGTTGATCTCTGTAGAGAAGCGATTATATAGCTCACAGACAGTTGAGTACCCGAGCTGAACCAGTATGCACTTTCTTTTAAACTCTCACTGCAATAGTGAACTGCTTCTGCAGTTCTTTGTCACCACATTCTGTTTTGCCAGTCTACATGCTGCAGATAGTAATTACTTCATCAGCAGGTACAAGGTAAATCTTATTATATTCAGCTTCTAAGTGGCCAATTGAGTGGCTGTTGATTGGTTGATTAAATCTGATATTGTAGTCCAGTCACTATAATGACATAATTACAGAAAATTATGATTGTTATGATGATATGCCGCAGGAATAATGGATGTTTTTCTATTCAGCTTGCTGTCAATACATCATGTCAGTTCTATGTGTGTGTGTTTGCATGTCCAGCTGCCTCAGGCTCAGCAGGGTCAGACAGGCACTGCATCGTCTCAACCCAACCTACTCCACATGCCCCACAGACAGAGTCCTCTCCACCAGGCTTCTTCCTCCTCTTCCACCTCCTCCTCCTCCTCGGCTCTCAGCGTGGGGCAGCTGGTCAGCAGTAAGTGTTCGACACATATCACACTGACACAACATGCCTTCAGCTGCATCAAATATAGAATGATGTTCTCATCTACAAACAGTATAATTTGAGCTCACCTAAATTACAAAAAGCTCATTTCTTTTCACATATCGCAAGGGGAGTGCAGCTATGGAGGTAGATTTGATTTGTCTTAAAGAATTGTGCATCCATTTTGATATTGTGGAACTGAAAGAAATTTTCCACTTAAATAATGAAGCTTTGAAACACCCTAACAGGTCTGCACTGTATAGGTTTAATACGCTGGGGTCTGTTTTCACCTGTGGTTCCACACACATCTGTTTGTATGTGAAAACGACCAAAAATAAACAACTCTGTGTGTAAGTGTGTGTGTTCATCATTGTGGAAGAACATGTCAGCCAGTGCAACAGTGTAGTTTGCTGTGTTCTTATTGGTTGCTGGATGATAACGGAGCTCTGTGTCACTATCAGGTTTTGCCTGCACAAGCAATACTTTTCCAGGGGATTTGTTGACCATAAGAGAAACCATTATCACCATACTGATCCTTGAAAACAATTTAGCAACATGCATATAAGATACTTAAACTTGTCATTTATGTAAATAAACTTAAAGCATTTTTCCAAATACTTTTCAGAAAGTTTGTTTTTCTTCAGCGCAGGGCAGTGATTTGCTTTAATAATCATTCCCTTTGGATACCAGCTGATGTAAGAGTGATATTTATGGCATGTATTTTCATAGCATCCCCTCACAGACTTACACAGGCAGAAATACTGACAGATCTCAGTGTGATACCTTTCATTGGAACATCTTTCGATGACATAATTGCTGTCTTTGAAAACAAAAACGCTGTTCCTTGAGTGATACGTCACTGCTGAATTTCATTAACATAATTCTATTCTCCTAAACTGCACTGGGGTGGTGGAATGAATCTCAGAAATGGGTATCTCTCTCAAACTTTAGCAAAGAAAAACTAAATCCGCACAGTTTATAGTTTGTAAATCCAGTAAACTGCACTTTTAACATTACTGGCAGGAGATTTAATGAGGGGGACACTCAATATGGACAGCTGTTGACTGATTCTTTTCTTTTCTTTTCCCGACAGTCATTTCTGTGGTTTATTAGACAATCCAAAGTGGCGCATTTCATATATAATGAACATAAGGTATATTCTCCCAGTACGTTTGGCCTTTGTCAGGGCCTTATAAATCACTGGACCACAGCCTGTCAGCATGCAGCTACTGCCTTTAAAAACTTTGTTTTATTCAGATAAATTTAATTTGTCAGAGTCAATTCTCCTATGCTCATGTAAACTCATTATAAAGGCAGCCATAGTTCCACCAAATTTAATAAAAGCGAGTTGCAATTGATCAACTTGTTGTAGACATTGTGCTTAGTTTATGTTTATTTGTATCTTGAAAAATATCTTGTGAACCATTTCTGAGACTGCACAAAATCATAGTAGCTCAGGCGGACAGCAAATGGAATTAATGTTTTATGCTGAGTATGAGCCATATCGCTTCCTTTCAATATCATTTACAGTTCACATACGCAAAGAAAAATCCCCTGACTGTCAGACTGACAGAAAAGAAGTGCTGTCGCATCTGCTGGCCACAAAGTGCCAGAATCAGATTGAAGAACTACGAAAGTCTGTCAATAATCAGCAATAAGTCGCATTGAGGTTGTTTGCATTGTTTCACTCTTATTTAACTGGACAAAGTCAGCAGGGAATCCTTGCTGTTTTCCAGCTTCATCAGAATTAACAACAGTTATTCAACCCCATTTAACCTTGTATTTAAAATACAATCTGTATCGTACCTGCATGAATAAAAATAAATGTTAAAAAATATTAGTTTTGTTGATGCATGCGGTCATTGTGACCAGGATATGGCACATATTAATTAGGAATCCATCCCCCTTTATGGTGCTTAAAAGGAGAAATACTGTAATTCCATTTCAGGAACCAGGAACTTGAGGCACTTAGTTTTGTTTTTTTTGTGTTTTTTTTCATTGACATATCCAGAGAATAAAGACCCTGTGGCCTGGAGCAGTTTTGGAAAAATTGTCAAAGTTATTTATTGTTAATGTTCTTAACCATTGAATGTTCAATTGAAATAGAAATCATATTGTACTGTTTAAGGAAAAAAGGGGAATTTGACAATATTGAACTCTGCTGGTCAAGCCTTTAAAAAAATCTGAAATTGGGATTGTTCGGGAAAATGTGGTCAGTTCATCTCTATTAATTAAAGCTGCTTTAAGAAAACCATCTTTCAAGCAGCTTGACAGATTACCCACATGCACCTGTAGTTGCTGCAGTAAGTAGCATGTCTCCTCTCCAAGACACAGCGATCCAATAAGGAAATGTGGAACACATTTCAGCACCACGTTTGAACACCCGTGGATTAGATAATGTATTCAGTTATATATCACATGCTAACATCAGGTGTAATTGGTGTCTTAATGTGCAGGAGTGCACCACTTTGTCACATAGTGTTCAGAGATTAAGGCCCACATTTCTAACTTCAACACTACAAAATGATTTTGGAGACTTCAACCAGAATGAAAAACATGAAACAAATATCTTTTGCTGTTATTGAAAGACAAGCCAACTAAAACAAGGCTGGATTGTGTGCTAATAGGTACTTTCAAATAATAACAAGAGTCTAGCGTGTCATTTATGAAGGGACCATTTTTCTTTTCAGCCAAGAAATTGAGTGTCTAAACTGTTATTATTCAGTTGTAATTAATAAGCTTATAGGTGTCAATATATGTCACTTTTGAATTCTTATAAGCCCTCGCTATTGTTAATTCTTCTTATAAGTTGGCTCTAAAAACATTTTATGGACTATTCTATTTGTTTAGTGAAGTTCCATTCCGCTATTCATCATTGTTGCATAAATGAGTTGGGCTTGAATCTTGAATTATGTTCTGACCTGTAGTGTAAAGAAAAATATGGATCCAGAGTCAGAACGTTAAGAACTGCTTCCATTAGTCTTTCAATCCACTAAATAAATAGCCTCCACTGGGAGTGATGAAAAAATGCTCATCACCGTGAGGATGATGAGGCCTGAAGCTGAGTGCTCAGAGTCTGCAGTCCCTCGTCCTCCCAGAATTCACACGTCTGGAGCACGATGCATACACTGCACGTCACTTATGAGGCACTACGAGATGGCAGCTTCATAGATTTTTGCTTAAATACGCTTGGAGGATTCCTTTAATAATTCATTGATAATGACCAGTATGAATAATTCAGTTGCACAAACTTTGCTTTGGTAAGCAGGATGCCAGGGCACCTGACATTGATGTACAATGTGAAATCACTTTTTATTAGCAGGGAAATTCTTTAAAATGCTTCTGTGAAGTTTTTCAGATCTGCACAAATAGGGAGATTCAAAAACAGCCTTTCTGCTTTCTTCCTGGTCAGGAATTGGGTGACGTTTGTGAGTGAAGCTCACTGCTGCTTTGAAAGCTTGAAATGCCTTAACTCAGGGTCATATAGCTGTAAAAATGTCTTTGTGTGGTCTTTAATGTATATTTAAGAGACCTAGCATCTTAATATATGTGTATTCTAATGTAAGCTGCAGATTCTTTCATCTACTGACTGAACAAACTGTGTATGTCAAGGGTTTTTGTCCATATGCTTTTTTATTATGTAAAATAAAAGATTAACACTTTCAAACCAAACCCACAACAACCTGTGTTCAAACCTCAGATGAATTCTTCAAAACATCTCTCAGATATGTGTAGAGTATAACAAAGAGAAATAACAAGTTTTGACCCAGAGCAGGGCCATTTTTTTTTTTTTTTTTTTACAGTTTTTCAGGCATCATCGTGATCACATATGGCTGCATGTTCGCTTCATTCACTCTGAAAAATAGATCAAGTGACAGAGGAGCAGAGGGCTAATAGAATGAGATATGTGTGTTTTATTGTAGACCCACAGACCGCCCCCAGCGAGGTGGACGGGGTCAACCTGGAGGAGATTCGTGAATTTGCCAAAGCATTCAAGATCCGCCGGCTGTCCCTGGGCCTGACACAGACTCAGGTGGGCCAGGCGCTCAGCGCGGCTGAGGGGCCAGCATACAGCCAGTCTGCCATCTGCAGGTAAGGACAAACCAAAAAGGCAAAAATCTAATAATTAATGGTTAGCCTTATTTCTAATTAATATGTCCTTATTCTGTCAAATGAGAGCAGATGTAGCTGTGCGGCATCAATGAGCTGTCAAGAGCTTTAATCTATTTCCATTCCGTGTTTTAAAAGGCATTATTAAGATATTAAAATGCATAATTGACTGACATGGCATACATACACTTCCTCCTCTCCTTACCCGCTGACATGACAGCCGTGCGTTACTTATGCAAAATACATACACAAGTATTACCAGAAGCACTTAAGGCATTTAATAATTACTAAGGCGCATCGCTGTTCCCTCTGCCAGAACATAAGAGAGCTTGACGGCGATGATCTGTTAATAAGATTGCCGTGTTTTACTGCTTCCATGAGGACAGTTTAGTCATAAATGGTGCATTATATATTCATGAGACAATCAGTGTTTCGTCCGCCCTGTTTTTCCACTTGACTAGCGTTTTGCATGAAGAAGCCAAATGAGCCACATTTGCCTTTCAAGTCAGAATAATTGGGACCATATGAAGAAAAGATATTACTTTTTCAAGAGAACTTAAAGGAAAGGTAATTTACTGTACAATATGAGAAAATATTTCAGTCATTAAGATTAGTTAAAAAAGTTGGCAAATAGAAGTATATATGCTTAATTTTTTTTTCTCATAGACTCTAGATACTTGTGGCCTGTTTTGCATCAGTATTTCTGTGTGATTAAAATATTGATTTTAAAGTCACCTTTGAAATGCATGTGTTTTGATGATCTGCACTGTTTAGGTGACGTGACGCTGTCGCACACCTTTAAAATTTCATCACGTCAACATCAAACAGCAGATAAAATGTGAAACAGCACAGGAACGGGGGTTCTTATGAGGCCCGGACTAATGTTTAAAGTCGAAAAATCACACATGAAATATTTACAAGCAGACATAATTCAAATATTTATAACATACATTAAAAGCCATTAGCTTCAAAAATAAACACTCTGTGGGCTGTTACTCAGGCCGTTAAGACAATTTTTTTTGTTTGTATGACATTGGACATGACATCCTGATATTTTAAGTAGCGGGGCAGACTTCACATGCTTTAGTTTAGTTAACATCAACATAGACATGAAGTTTGAGGAGAGGGATGTCGCTGTAGCTCAAGGGCCCTGATTCTGAACTCAGACAGTGAACAGACATTGACAGATGCTTCCATCTTGTCTGCTTTCATTGCTCACTATGTTTCCAGGCTCTTTATTAGTTTATCTAAACAGGCACAAGCATTACACGAGAGTACCTTCAAACCAGTGATGTGCCTGAGTATCTTCTTTTGGCTCAGATTAAGTTTGATTTTGCTGAAATGAATACAAAAATATTATCAAAGAAGGAATCTATTTTCAAATAAATAACAGGCACACCATATCTTGTTTTAATTACATGGTAGAAGAAACACATCACTAATAACACCCTGAAAGGCATTTCCATCTGCTGAGGATTTAACACACCATCAGAAACTCTCTCCTCACTATCTAAAGAGATCAAATCTCTTATTTAACTTTTTAATAAATCAGGGATAATCAGCAGCCTTTTAAATGCATAATTTAAGCTATATCTCATCACTAGGCTTGAGTAAGGAGAATAAACCAGTTTATCAAATGACTGGCACTTTGAATTTTGGCAGGGTATTATTTTCTAAAATGTAAATATGTTTTTCTACCTTTTACCTTTTAACCTGTTTAATCAAACAGAAGAACAAATGGATTCATTTAAAGCAGCTTTACAATTATGGTCTATAATAATGTGTATAATATATTATGTGATGTAGGACAAATCTGTCATTTTGTGTTTATTTATTTCTCATTCTATTAATCCATAAAATACAGTTTATTCCTTTTTTAAATCCCACAATATACACACTGGACATGTAATGCATGCAGACTGTCTGTGAAGCAAGTATGTCGTGAAATGTATGTCTTTAATGACTACACCTGCAGTCCATGTATGGTGAAGGGATGTCAGTCACAGACAAAATGGCACAGTGAGCTTTCCTTTTGAGATTGTGCGGTCTTTTGTGTTTTGGATCCATAAAATGAGATCTACAGACTGCAGTAAATGATAAAAGATTGATTCATAGCTGTCAGATCAGCTGTTGAAGGTTGAATATTTAAAGAATTTTGGCAGAACTGTGCAGTATTCTAAATGAATGTAGGGGATACAACAGGACCCCCACTTACCACCAGGAATGAAGGCAGATGTGATGGACCAGGTGCTCTTTATTGAATTTAAACAAAAGGGTTAATCTGCTTTTGGCAAAAAAAAATAAAAAATACTGATGCTGGATTGATTTAAAAGAATTCAAACTTTTTATGGCTCATTTCTGTGTAAAATGCCCACTCCCATGTTACATAGAAAAATCTAATCTAAAGTATCTAATCATATTTCTAGATTTGCAGAGCAGATTTTCATGGCACGGGCACACCTTTTATGTGCTGCTGGTGTTCCTACTTTCATTGATTCTTGGGCAAGCGTAGAATTGCGGACAGACTGCAAACATGACACATTCAATGAGGCTGGTGGGTAACATGACCATAGATAGCATTGGGATATTGTCTCGCTGTGTGTACAGTTATATAACTCATATATGAAGACTCTGCTGAAGTACTGTTGCTACTAGAAAAGCATTTATTGTAACTGGTCACTCCTTTAATTTACCAGGACAAACATTTCAGAAACACAGGAGAACAAACTAACACTTTTTATCAAGGCAACACAAATTGCCAGGTGACCGATGTCAAAAGTAAGGCACTTTGATCGTATAGATTTTAGATTACCCCTAAGGTACCTTCTGTGGTTCATGACTGTAAACCCTTAGGCAGTCTGTAAGTCAGGCCAAATGCAGCAGCAGCATGTCCAAGCAGAGCTCGTGAAGTACTTTTAAGAAGAGCCAAAGAGGCTTCCTCCCTCGTGCTGATGCACTACAGTAGGGAGTGCATACCCCAGCTGAGCAGCTCTCACCTCATTTTAGCATCTGCGGTTCCTGTTGATCCATGAAATGTCCTGTCTCTGGTGACTCTTCATATTTACTAATGTATTCCCCTCAGTATGGAGCCCTCCTCTTTCCCCTGTTTAGGAGGAGGATGGGGTTATAAATAATACCGCCTGTCGACAAGGAGGAATTCACCAACGAGGTGTAGAAACAGAGGAAGTTCATGCATGCATGGACATCTCGCCCTCAGCTCACTTTGCCATTAAAAACAGCTTTTTTTGTCTTGTTTGTTCCACAGAGAGCAAAGCTTTATTGTGGCTTTCTGCTGCCTTTCTATAAGAGTTATCTTACTGAAGGCTTTTTATATTTATTTAACTATGTTTCAAGTCTTTAGAGCAGCTATTTATAAGAATAAGATTGTTCCTCTGCTATCAGACATACATTGGTTAATGAGTCTGGTTAAATTAAAGGTTAGTTCATTAAACCAAGTTTTTTTTCTATGAATTAGATCAAAAATATATTTTTTTGTTAAAAATGCCTCTTCCTCAATATTAAACATGTAACTGCAGTATCCCTGAAGCCTCCTGGACATCTTTACTAAGTGACTCAAGATCCTCATCAAATGTTATCTTCATGTTTTATATCAGAAGACTAACAGAAGCAGCATCACTCCAAAATGTCATCTATTGATTAGTCAGGCCTCTGTACATTTCAAAGCCCCCAAAACATCTGTTAGTAATGACCCAACAATATAAGGCATCTAAAACATCATCACAGTGATCTTTGCAGTTCTTCACAAACAGAATGGTAAGAATCTTACCATTTTTTCAAATTATCTTTATCAAATAAATGTAGTCTTGTTGTTAATATAGTCTTTAGGCAACTATAATTTTTCTAATTTTTAAACACAAAAAAAATCAATTACACATAACAAATTTAAAAGGTCAGTGTGTTTTCATCATATTAGGAGGATTATTTTGTCTGTTGCCAAGACAGCCTCTGAACTAAATGTTTTCTTTCCATCTTGCCCATGGTGAGTTGCAGTACTTACTGAGGGCATGGCGAAAAACTGACAATAAGAAAGATTACAGGTGTCCTTTTAGAGCTCTAATTATATCTAAATATACCTAATTATTACACATATACAAATCTCCTCATATCACATACAAAATGCACCTGACAGTCATTGAGCTGCCAGCTGCCAGTTGTTGCATTTTTCTCTATTCTGACTGCAACTTGCCAAGATTAGTGAAGTCTTTGTGAAGTCTAAATTATGTGTAAAGCTGCAGGAACTTTTAGTATGAAAGTGTATAAATGTATTCCTATTTGATATAAAATGAAATGTTGTTAAAAGATGAAAGAAAGTGTATTAGATGTACATTTTGATCAATAATTCAGGCTTTTTTTTGTAAATAAATGATGGTGCCATATTTAACTGCATGCTTTAGTGGATATTTTTGTTCTTGTCACCTGGGGCAAAAAATGGGATATTATGAGTTATTCCTGTTTGTTGTCCTATTGATTTATGAGACCTCTGAGTACAGTCTTTAAAACATTCAGTTGCATTTTTGGTATGTTTTTGGTTCAGCTGCCCCTGATTTTTAGCCATTGGCAATATCTCCTTGCTCCACTATTGCCAATTTGGGACAGAGAATCACAGGCTCACCCAAAAAAATGACACACTACTTGCAACGTCACCTCCAGCTGCTGCAGCTGAGGTGTGTCCAGGTGCAAGACACAGATGAGTTTGTCTCAGACGAGCACCTGGATGTTAGTCTCAGTCCCTGTGGCATTCTGGTTGAGGAGATTAAAAGGCAGGCAGCTTATCCCTTGTTCTGGCAGGGCACCTAAGTAAGATTCTTTTTTCTCAATTCTCCCCAGACACACCATCCTGAGAAGCCACTTTTTCCTACCACAGGAAGCCCAAGAGAACACTATAGGTAGCAGTCTGACAGGCAAACTGAACCCTGGCCTTTTATATCCTGCCAGGTTTGAGAAGTTGGACATCACCCCTAAAAGCGCCCAGAAGATTAAGCCCGTTCTGGAGCGCTGGATGGCCGAGGCTGAGGCCCGCCACCGATCCGGCATGCAGAACCTGACTGAGTTTATCGGCAGCGAGCCTTCAAAAAAGCGCAAGCGGAGGACCTCTTTCACCCCGCAGGCGCTCGAGATCCTCAACAGCCACTTTGAGAAGAACACGCACCCCTCCGGACAGGAAATGACGGAAATAGCCGAGAAACTGAACTATGACAGGGAGGTGGTGCGCGTCTGGTTCTGCAACAAGAGGCAAGCCTTGAAAAACACAATAAAGCGCTTGAAACAGCCCGACCTCGGCATGGCTGCACCAATGGACCCTCTCACTGATTCTCTAGAGGAGCTCCCGAAATGAATATGAGAGGAAAAGTGGCAGTCATTAAAAACAACAAGGCTGGACGAACTCTGAAAAAGTTTCCCAAGTCACCTGGATGGACAGTCATGAGTTTGCAAACAAAAACTTTGTGTTGTCAGTGTGATTACCACAGTTATGTAAATGACCTTGGCCAAACCAAAAACACGATAAAGAGATTGATATCTGAGAATTATGTAAAATACATACGGTGTGCTGTTTCAAAGAGTTTTAGATTCTGGCCTTACAGACCAGACTGTCGCCCAAATTTTGGTTCCCACGAGGAGGGATTTAGTAAAGAGATCATACCAAATCAAAACACTATGTACCAAAGTCTGTTGCATCTGAGTACTAAGAATAATTTTGTAATGTAAATGTGCTCTAAATTTTTACATTTGTACTGGCAAAAACTAAGCTATATGTGTAAGGTTGAGTATACATTTTATCTTTGTCTCGATAACATTTTTCTTCATTGTTTGTTTGTAAATATTTAAAAGAAAAGAGAAAAAAATGCTGTCTTCAGATTTAATCTCACTGATAAAAGTTCTCTTTTTCTTTTTTGGACAAAAAAATTAACCTTTGCTGTTTAAACAACTGCATTATAATGTTGTTGCCTCCGATTTGTGTTTCATCTGCAAATATTTTCAGTCACTGTGTAACTTTGTACAACTTTTACAGGTATTTATTAATAATTTCATGAGATTGTTACAGAGGACGAAGAAAACGGGGGGGAAACCGAGGACTGCCACTTGGTGATGATGATGATCACGAGGGGTTTCGGTATCAAGTCTACTGCAGCTTCGTTTCGAGCTACTGTGTCATTCTGTTGCCAAAGCCTGATAGCCAAAGAACACACAAACTTCAGCTCAAGGACTGGGGAAGATTTCACTTTTTTATTTCTATGTTCACATGGCTTTCTCTCCCCTTTTTCTAAAATGTTTTACTCTGTGTAGGGAAAAAAAGAACAAAAACATGTCAAACAGCTACAACAGTGTCTTCTGTAGTTTCTTATCACAGCAACATGTAAAATGTGGTTTTTTTTGGCAGGTTTGCCTCTGCATGCTTCACCTCCAAGTAATTATTTCTTTATAGATTTCACCTAAAAATCCACAAATTAACGTAATGATCTGAAATTTTACAATATTGACTGAAAAGGAGCGCCTAATTTTACATGATAGACGTTTAAAATTTGTCCCCACAATTGACTAAATGTTTATTGTTGCCACTGGCCGAACTACTGAGCTCATTCTACTTTAGCTGTTTTTTTAACCTGAATATCTCAGAACAGGTATGATTTTTCTGCAAATATAAACGATTGTTTCTATTCTACAAGAGAAGGTCGCAGATGTTTAATGGACTTTTTTTCAGCTGTGAATTGTTTCCTACTGATTATTTTATCTTACTACTTTCATTTTAAAAGTCATCCTCAAGATTTTGAGTATTTGTGGTCATTTTTATTCTTATTCACATTCGTGGATTAGTTTCAACCCACTGATATTTCAAGTAATTCAATCTCCATCTCTGTGAGCTACAATTTTATTTTTTATGTGGTATTTTCTTGTCAGAAATGTCACTCTTCGCGGCAAACTCTCAGACCGTCACTTCAAATATTTGGCTCTTACAAATCCCCTCACAGGAAAGAAAAAGAGGTGAATGCTGAGAATAAGTGTCACATGTCAGAATGAGTGAACATAATTTGAAGTGAGATGAAATTTGATGTAATTTATTTGGAATCAAGTGTCTGCTTGATACATGTCCTTCCATGTCACATTGGTTATCTCAGTTTTTCATCTCCCTGTACACTGCTGTATTCTTTTTCATTGCCTGGAAAGCAGGCAAACACACTGTAAATGTTAGAAAACATAAAAGAAAAGCTTTACCTGTCTGTGTTGTAAAAAGCCAGAGAAAGCAGCCACAGATCATAGTGATTTTTAGCTACATTTTGACTTGTTTTCACTGCGTCTACACCTGTAGCTTTTGTGATTTTTTTGTTTCGCTGCCATGGCTAAATAAACTATTTCAGCCAGAATTTTGGCCAAGAAGTACTACATGTCTGCAGAGATAACTATATTAAAAAAAAAACAAGAAAAAAAAGCAGCAGCAGTGTGTCAGTCCTGATGTTCAACAAAAAAGCTGTAACCAAAACCAAAAAATAGAAGACACAGAAAGGAGCTACGCCTTCGCTCAACTTTTCAATGCTGGACCAAAGCTCTATAGTTATGCACATTGTACAGAGAAATAGATTCATGATGTTGACAATCTTTCAAATTTGAGAAGAATCAAATAGAAATGTACAGTAGATCATCCAAGTTTTACCTCAGTACTGTTCTTGTGAGAATCATACAGATGCCATACGAGCAGCTGCAGGTCAGAGGCAAAGTAGATTACTCTGCACTGTGTCGACGTTCACTCTTAGTGTGGAGGGAGAGGCATTTGTTTTGTTATGATTTCATTTTATTATGTGATACATGACTGTTTTTCTTTTGTGAAGTGGTCTCTTGAGCCACATGTGACTCATTTGTTCTTTGTAATGGTAGATTTATTTCTCATACTGTGTAATATAAGTTCACCTCTCAGTTCTCACAGCCCTGTAGATTTGCATAGAAGAAAAGGAGATTACAGTAATGTTGCTCTTAACTTAATTAGGACTGATTTTGTTTATCACCTTTAAAGACACTTGTGAAATTTTGCCAACACAGACTAACTGGTTTTGAAGTTTTGTTAATGGTCAAAGAACTAGAAACCAAAGCTGAAAAGTCTGCAGAGGTTGGTTAAATATTCTTTTCTTTTCTTTCTTTCTTTTATAGACTGAAAACTGTACTTAATCTATAGAGCAATATCTGTTTGGTCGGTTAAGCAGCACTTTGTGTATTTCTAAAAAATAAAAAAAGAAAGAAAGAAAGACAAAAGAAAAAAGCTTCAAGTCTGTCACATTGATTTGTACCATAATTAGTAATAAACAATTGTTTGACATGAAATTTGTGCTGAGCTTCCAGTGGTGTTTCTTTAGATTCTGCTCTATAAGGCCAACACACTAACTATGAAACAGCACAGGAAACTGATGACAGATGTTGTCTTCAAATAGGATTGTCCAGAGGATTCCAAAGAATTCCTTTCAAATGTGGTGTTAACATGCCTGGAAGTCAACCTCCCATTGATGACGGCTAAAACACAGCTAGTTGTAGCTTCAGATCAAACTAAATTCAAATATTAGCTGTAATTTCCAACTCAAAAAGAAAAAACACATGACTGACATCTTAGAATTAAACATTTATTTAATTCTATTAAAGGTGGATTATGTCAGATTCAGTTTAAAAGCCATACAACCTTTTTTTTAATAAGCTACCTATAAATAACTATTAAATATAGTTATAATATAGTTCAGTGACATGGTAGTTAAACTCCCACATAAAAGTAATAAAAAGATAAATCTAACCTGCTTATGGTATATAACTTAATTTAGTAGCACCAATCAACTTTTGATTCAATAGTGGAATGTGCAGTTTGACCCTGGAAACGCTATTTTGTATGGCATGCTCTCTTATGAGCTGCACTCCCAACTGTTATTTTCCGGTAAGTTTTGGTTTAGTTTGGCCAAATCATTGGTCAAAATGTTCGAATTTCGTGGAGAGGGAAAGAGAGAGGAAAAGAGAGAATATTGAACCATGCTGCCAAAGCAGCAACATAGAACTATACACTGGACTGGATCGCTAATTCTTGTGCATTCCAACTACAGTGCAACTCAGATTTAATGTAGGGGTTAGTTTGTCTATTAGAGACAGACTGAAACATAACTGTAGTCTAACAGTATGTGCAAAAAATAAAGCATTATCCTGAAGACTCGCTTGAACAAAATTCAACACAGCGTGAAGTCAAGTTCACATTAGGTGTTCTAGTGGGCACGGCTTTGATCATCAGAAAAAATAAAAACGTAGGTTCCCTTCTGACACAGTAAATTAATAAATAAATAAACTAAACTATGACTTTTTGCCCAAGTAGGTTTTGTACCTAACCAAACCAGATAGTATTACCAAATTAAGTTTTACTTCCACCATCACCCCTCCTACTTCCTGAAATCAACTTCAATTGCATCAAATGGGATCATTTTTTACTGTGTTCATGAGTAAAGTGTATGTGGTTTTCACTTTATTGTGAATTATTTCTCACAGCCTGTGAGTGGCATTTTAAGACAGCAATTGTCAAATATTGCCTCAACTGGTGCATCTCGGCACTCACACCAAAGGACATGTGCATGACCCACCAGATCTGCTCGAGGTGCAGATTACATGCAATTCAGGTTTCTATTTGAACATTTTTAAACAAACCCCGCCCAGTGCTCACCTAAATTAACCAAACCTCTTACTAATCACTCAACAGTAAGGAATTTAAACATGGATGAAGATGCATTTCATTTGCTTTCATGGCATTTTTTTTAATACATTTGTATGGAAACTCAGTAAAAATGTATTCGCTGAAACAGCATTTACTCTGGCTGAAACGGAATAAAGTCCTCAGACTTTATTCAGACTCAGCAAGGTGAGGCCGACTGATGAGTTTAAGATAAAGAAATGAATATATGTAACACGTGTACAGTATAGTGCAGAGATCAGAGTTTTCACTGTGATACAAATGTTTTTAAAACATCCGGGATTTTATTTTCATCTTGTCAAACTCTGTGCAAAAAGGAAAAAAAAAAAGTTATTGTGAGTGTGAAACAATATCAAATTCGCTGACTTTCTCTTCCTGAGGTCACGGTCAAGTGCATCTCAAACACCCTCGTAAAGCCTTTGTGCTGTACAGCTTGAACTGTATGACATATTTTCAGCAGAAGGATGGGTGAATGATTCCAATGGCCATTTGAGGTACTTTAATGGGACAATGTGCTTTTTAAAAAGCATCTTGGCCTTTTATTCTGATTTATTTTGGGTCGATAGAGAAGAATACATGCTTCTCATCAGAGCATTGTGTGTTTGTCTCACCAAATAACAACAAGACAAGTGTAAAGAAGAAGATATATATAAATAAATGAAGAGAAAGCCTTTTGAAACTAAATTCAAAGTTTGACACAGCTTCCCTGCCCATGATGCCTTTGAAAAACGGGCAGGCTGCTGAAAAGAAAGTAGTAAATAAATAAATAACAATAATAAAAAGCACAGACAACATAAATTATTAACATTAGACTGAAAACTGATGTTCAAGATGCTTTTTCGTCTTCCTTTCAGCTCTCCCCCCTTCATTTCAAAACACTGGGTGTATTTTTGAGCAGTGATGGCTGAGGTGTACGCAGCTCGAGCAAGTTTATTTGAAATTCTTTTGTGTTCCATCTGTGCCATTTCCATTGTCTTCATCATTAACAATGTAATTGTGCAGACGCAGCTTCTGACCCACATCTGTTTTCTGAAGCAGTTTGTGTTGTGCTGCTGATAAAAGTTTACTTTCCCTCCTCTCTCTGCAGCGGCACGGCACAGCTTTTCAGTGAAGAGTAATAACTTAGTTGAAGAGAGATCCCACGCAGATGTTACTAAGTAAATGTTGGGGTTTGAGCTTTTTATCAGTCATTTGTGGATATGAATCTGGTAAGAATGAGTCACACTGAAAAGTTGAGTTCTATTTGTGCCCAATTTAAAGTTTTACTGCATTTAACCAGAGAAGTAGTGAGTTCAAATCACGAAAGTTGTCTCTTGTTTATGTCTCTTTGGATGCTCTTCATTCTTTCACTTGTGTAAACGTGCCAAACTAAAACTATGTCAAGACATCCTAAACACCTGAAGTATTTGTATTAATTGATCAAAGCAATTTCCGTGAGGAATTTCTCTAACTAACAAAATATTTCAGAACATAAAATGATCAAGATTGACAGTGGATGACCTGCACACTTATTGATCACTGAATAATTGTGGAATGCATGAACATCTTTCAAACAGTTAAGTGAAAAGAGAATTGACTCTAAATGACAAATTCTTTGTTTTGTTTTCCTTTTTATATTACTGTAGCAAGGACAAAATATGAAATTGGGATGACGTAGATGCGACCAAAATATAGAAAGCTGTAAGAACAGATGAAACAGGACAGAGGAGAACAGAAGTCACTCATAGTGGCATGCTGACTATGACAAAAATAAAAAAATTAAAGTTTTATAAACTACAAAGCTCACATTTTTGTTTTAGGGTATGTAGCATGCAAAACATGAAGGCAAAACAGAAACTCATTTTATCATTTGGGACAAAGTTGAGTGAAATAAAAACAGGTTGCAGTGATTTGCTTATCTTTTAATCTCTAAATTTTCAGTTAAAATTTAAAGAAAAAAAAAACCTTTTTAAAGATTCTATTTTGATGACGAATCTATTTTTAAAAAGTTGAGGTGAGGTCAAAAAGAATTCTGTGGCTTCTCGGAGCTAACGGCAACAGGTCAGTGACATGGTTGGTTATAAACAAAAAAGAAACTATAGACAGAAGATGCTTGTTTTAGGGGTGAAGTATGAGCAGGAAAGACTCTGGCCAAATAAATAAAGAATTTAAAAATAATATTTCCATCTATTTTCTATACCTGCTTAATCCAATTTAGGGGGGGCTAGAGCCTGTCCCAGCTGCCTCTGGGTGTGAGGCAGGTACACCTTGGACGGGTCGCCAGTCCATTACAGTGAAAAACTGCTGAGGTCATACACTCTCTGATAATCTTGTGAGGATCAAGCAGCTATTTTTCCTCACATTACAAAACCTGTTTTCACATGATGAATGAACGAGTAATTATCCAGTATACTAATTCTGATGAGAAATACCAAGGCATAAAATGAATGAAGTTTGATAATGAGCACAAATTCAGTCCAATACGGGAAGATGTTTCACAAACTGAAACAGCAGAGAAACGTATAAACCATAAAAGGGAGATCTTTTTAATGTTTGACTTTAAAACTAGGCTCCTAGAAAACTGTTTCTTGAAAAACCTACATTTTTCTTCTTATTTTCTTTACTTATCGGAGATGTAAGAGCAGCCTACAGTAGTTTCAGGGTTGCAGCCCAGCCTGTGTGATGTATGATGTTCCTAGTAAAGACAGCTGAGCAGTAAAGAAGAGTTTTGATCTCTGAATCTTTGTGATTCATTGTTTTTGTTTTTTTTCTAACCTACAGAGGCTAACAATTGAAGTTGAGGTCTCCTTAAGATGGATTTAAAGTCAACTTCTTCTTTTTTTTTGTCTGTGTTTTCTATGAAGACATAGAATGACTTGTTGAAATAAAACACTCCCGTTCAACCTGCAACCACCTGAAATTGTCCCGAATGGAGAGAGGGAGGCCGAATAGAAATATAATGACATGTCGGCGCTCCAAATGGATTATGTTTCAATATCAGTCAGGACACAGAAACAGAAAGGTGCAGGGAGAGAGTGCATGTGTTGGATGCAGATGGTTTTAAATTGCTGCCTTTGTTTTCCATCAGGCATGAAGCATTCACTTCCCTTATCTTTCAGACAATATGCGGTGGGCTGATGTTCAGGGTAAATGAACTGTCTGTATATCCCTCACCCTCCACTCCTCCACCTTCTTGTTTTCACTTCTTCCTCAGGGTTGAGATGTTGGTACACTGACTGTGAAGCCCAAGCTGCTCAGGCGTCTCCCACTTTGCTGCTCTGCACACCCAGATGCCTCTGGGGGTGCAATTACCAATCCTCACATGCAATCGAGGTTGGCCATGCATATGATCCCCTTTGCTTTTGCTGCTGTTTCTGTTTTTCCTGCCTTTTTTCAGCATTATTAGCAGTGACACACAGTGAGGTATTTGCAGGTAGAGGAGTTAATAGCCCAGGTCTTTACAGAGACACCTGTCTGACTTGAGCAGCTGATTGCTTCGGCCCATAGTCCATTTAACTTTGCAGCAACCCAGTTTTTGAATGCACCTCTTCAGGCTATGATGTCTCTGTTTTCTAACAGCCCCGCACAGGAATCTTTTCCCAAAGTATCCTAACCAAACGGGTGAGAGGCTGCAGCCGCACACCTGCTCGCACTGCTTTCCACCTGCCTCACACAAAACACAGTCAATAAAGAAAAACGATCAATAATGCTTTATTTAAAAGTTCACATCCACCTCTTTAACACTGGCTCTTAGCCATACAAATACTTTTCCTCTGAATGCAGTAAACATACACAAGGACAGGATGAAAATAACTAGCATCAAAAAACATATTCATCTAGGCTGTTGCATTTCTTTAATTGAGTAAATAGTCAACACAGAGTAAGCATACAAGGTATGCTTGTGGTTAACCGTTAAAAAAATGACATTATGTCCTCAGATCGTCAATCTGTCCACCTAAGAAAACACTAAATCGTTTTGTTTTTTTGCTGAGTGAAATGTTTTAACATAAGATGTACAATCTATTTGAATCTCTGAGTTCTCTTAAAATTTTTAGGGGTTGAATTAATTCACGCAACTCCTGCTGTATACAGTTTGTAGAGTCCCACAGTACATCTAAAACTATGGCTTTTGCTAAGATTCATGAGGGTTGCTTTTGCTATGAGTGATTTTGTTTTTGGTGTGAATCACTCTGCAGAAGCCTAACGGGTCCAAAAGTTTTCTAATAAAAAAAATAATAATAATAATAAATATTGATACAATTCATACAATTCACTTGTGAACAAACTTCGAATGTAAACTCATCATTAAATCTTAAACCTTTTTTTCGCCTTTCTAATGCTCATTTGAAAAAATGAATCAGTAACTTTCATACTGCATACTGTCTGGCAGGTCAAGATAGGTTCAGACCATTATTAGGACCAGACGCTGTGTGAAAGGGACCTGTGTTAACATCACTAGCTTACTTCTTATGGCTAGAATAAACAGAGAAAATCTAGATATTTTTTGTCTTTCTCTCTGTTAGAATAAAACAGAAATAAAGATAATTCACTGTTTCTGTGTCTGCTCGTCCACAAGGCCTGTGAATCTTGTTATTTGCAGGGCCCCCCCTGGCCCCTGTGCACCCAAGTATTTGGAAATGTACAAACTATGACTGTGCATGTGCCTGGATCAGTTTCCATTAAGAAAAACAACTTCTCATATATAGAAGATGAGGCACAGCATGGACTCTTGTTTTAAGGAGAGAACAGCAGGAAAACACAGTGCTTCCAATGTCCTGTAGACCAATTAAATGCCCATGTATTTTACATCTGAGCGTAAAGGTAGTGTGTATGTAAACTGGGTATGCGGGGGTACAAAACCATGCACTCAGCCATAAATATTAACAAATTTGGTTACGCCTACAGCTGTTGTCAACAATGTGTCTTTACTTTGATTCTGAAGAATAAAAACAGAAGGGTCATAGCGTTCACTGTATTTTCTAATTATGACCGCCCCCTATCGTGAGAAATGATGTTGTTACTGTTATGTTTTATCCTATTGTAGTTACACCTGGATGGGTTAGGGTTAGGGTAAGGGTTTCTTCAGTATGAAAGTAATTCAGAAATAGTTTTCAGTACACGTAATCGATCACAGCAAGAAGGATCAGCTAATGCAGCGTGGTCAATTTTCTAAATCATGAAAATAAAGTTTTTTGCTCATGATGTTACTTTCTCTATTCCATGGAGTCATATAGTTCTGGTAACTTTTAAAATGGGACATGTGCTTGCACAAGTGAAAACTTTTGATATGACATTTTCCAAGATATTCAATGACCTCTGAGTCTGTGGATTTACTTACAGGAGTAACAAGAAAGTAGGGTCAGAGTGACTTTGGTATTGGGAGGCAATTGGATAAATTGTGATTGTAGAGAAGAAAAAAAACAACTTGAAACTTGAAAAATCTCTTGAAATGTGTTATTATCAGATATAATGATTACAATTTGATGAAAACTAAATAGTTGAGATCTCCCTGCTTTAATATTTCTACAGTATTTTACAGTTATATATAAAAGCTCATTATACAAGCCTGAAAACTGTAACTATGAGGTTATGAATTCATCTCCATTACACAAACCGTGGGTATGCAGAATAATCCAAAATAGCATATAATCTTTTGTTACATAAAGTCTGCCAGTGAAAATGATTTAAATGAGATATTGTGCCAATGGTCTTTAAGCAAAAAAAATCTAAATCTTATCAATGCTGGTTTATGTACCGAAAACAAATAAAGAAATAAATAAATGAGTAAATAAATAACTATACAGATATAAGATTTATTCTGCTGGGATTCAGCGTTCCTTGTTAGTTTAGTGCTTTAAATATCATAGAAAAAGACGGAATCATCACAGCACATTTTGTCTGACATGGATGATTTTGAGTAAAGAGCAGAAGATAAAAACTGAAATAGTTTTCCTCCTGTTAGGTGGTTTGTAAACAGTACATGAAAAAGCCTTTGGCAAAGTGTAACTCTGCTGCACATGGGTCATCGCAGCTTTAAGAGCCAGAGGAAAATAACCGGCTCTGCCCTCCATCATCCTCTCATCCCGCTGACCTCTGCATAGGGTATAGTATACTTACAGCACATACAGACAGGAAGAGGTGGACGAAGAAGGGGTGAAAAGAGAATGATTGCATATCTGAAGGCATCAAGAGCAGATATGGATGGGAGAGGAGTGACATGGTCGGACACATCTTTGCTTTCTTATTAGTGAAGGCCTGTACGGACACTTTGGGCCCTTTTTATGGGGCCATGATGAAACCCCTCTTGGTGCATCTGCAGAAAATGGCCAGGGGAAATCACAGATGAGAATCACTCAAAGACAGGGAGATGTCAACAGGCACATAATGATAGCTGATGGCCCCAGAACACTCTCCCCTCTCCCTCTCAGCCTTACCTGCACAAGTTGCACTATCCTTGAAAACATAATTAGAGGTAAAACAGAGAGCGACGGAAGCTTTATCTGTCTGTTTTCTGTAAGCAATGCTCTTTGTTTTATACATCTGGGAGCCCCCCCTTCCCAATCTCTCTTTCACTTCATGGAGACAAGGAGGAGGAGGAGAGCTCCCTCTGTGAGACGCCAAGGTGCTCCCAGTCCATTGTGCTGCTGGCTGTCAGGTTAAATTAGGGAGTACAGGCTCCGTGAGTGTAAAAAAATCAATACTTGATGGAAGATTGCTCCCCGGAAAATCTGTTTTGATTCCAGGATTAATTCTTGACCAAAGGCTCCTGCAAAATGACATGCCATTAGCCTGAAAATGAACACATTCTGCAGTGGAAATTGGATGGAAATGTGTCAGGTGATTGCCCCGGCTGGTTGTTTTGACGATTCGAGAGAGGGGACTGAAGGTGTGGCTGCCGTGAACCAGGCCGCTGGGCCGACTCCATTTCCAGAACAGAGACAACTCCAACGTGGCCTCCGAGTATTCTCAAGGCCATTGTTGTCCGACAGCTGCAAATGCACTCCACCAAGGTGAAATGCATTTACCCGCTGTCCACTCTCTCCTGTGTTTTCCATAAAGCATGGCATGAGGAATGAGAGAATCTGAAAATAAAACAAGGGGGAGTGTTTTTCCCCTCTCTACTCAACAGTGAGAAAAAGGGTAGTGAGATGCATTATTGATGAGAGAATAATGTGTTTGTCACGACAGATGACATTTCCTGGGTTGAAAACTTAAACAGAAACCTGTGAATATGCACTGGACAGTGACTTGAACAGCCAGATATAAGCATTGGTACGACCGTTTATGTATTTCAATTATTTCTGTCACTCATTGCAACAATTTTCAAATGACAGTTGGCTCTGGTTGTCATTTGTTTATGGTCATGTTCATGTTTTGTTCATCAGCTGAAGCATCGGTACATATCACAGAACAGAGTTCAAGTTTCTTGTCTATACCATTTACATGCCTTAACAATGCATATTCAAAATATCATTAAACTTCTGTTTGCGTTATCTTATCTTTCTTTTTGTTATGTGTAATTCTGTTTTTACTCATGAACTTTATTTCTTGCCTCGGGCACCAGAGTAATTTAGCTAAAAGTGAGAGTATAATTAATTTTATACATTTGATTTGATACATCTAAATGCCAACAAATACACACACCCAATTCACAACTCATTAGATCTGTTTCAGATGCTGGTAGAACTTGGATAGCATCTCCAAATTGTCATCTTCCCAAAGAATGACTTAAAAAGTCTGACTTTATTCACTTTGATAATGCATTATTACTTATAATCTTTGGAGTTTTTCCATCACAAGACAACTGTCTGAATCTAGGTTTTATCTTTTCCATTTAATTTAAAACTCTGAAATATGAGAAATACTTTTGTATAAATGAACAAAGATAACACAGTTACCATATTTTCTCTGAATCTCTGTTAAGCTTTCATGCAAATTCTTACAATTGTGTATTCAGACTGAGAAGTGTAGATAAGTAGATACATTTGATTGTGTTTTTATTACATTTGCCCCAGTTTGACAGAAATTAAAGAAAGGAAGGCCAGAACAAAATTGTTCTGTCACTAAGAGGATTAAAAACACCAGACATAAACAAAATACAAAAATAAATACACAATGACAATAAAACTTCAGGAGAAGATAGAGCGGAACATGTTGATGATGATGCAGTTGATGATAATGAGGACGATGATGTACTGTGGATAAAGGACCCCGTTCACTTTACAGTGAGGCTTCAGCGCCACCTGCAGGTTTTATCTGTCAAATGCTGGTATGTATTATCCCTGTACCAAAGTGTCAAATTACAACTCCCAACACCAGAGAAGAAGTGAATATATTAGAGCGAAATTCCACACTAAAATAAGATTTGTATTGACTCCTTACTGTGTTCCGTGGATTCGCTCAAGGTGCTTGTGAATCTACACAGAACTCAACAAGGACCAGGAGAAATACATGCAAACAAATGTTCACTGACATTCATAATCAAGTAACAGTTCAAACAATATAGATTTTATACAGGCAGTGCACTGATGTTAGTAAGATGGGAAGGTGACAGAGAAACCGTTATAAATATACAATGAGATATAAGACATTTTTTATACATATAGTCGATAAGCAGTGTGCACATTTTCTTGTCTGTGAGTAGTATTTACTGTCTACTTTTTCTGAGTTTTACCTTTCCATTTTTTTTTTGCAAGCTGTAAAGTCCCCATAAAATGTTTTCGCAACAGTACTTTAAAGTTTGTCATTTCCTGGAAAATGAGGCAAAAATGCTGCGTTCACGGGTTTCAACTAGTTTTCGATCCAGTGACGCACCTTAAAATGTTTAAAAACATTTGATCAGGTAGAGGTCTCTGCAGAGCACTAGAGGGCGCTCATCAGTCAAAGAGTCAACAGGTAGAGGTGGAACAAATCTAAATCATGATTAAGGTTAGGCCAAGTGATCCAGCTAACCATTAATTATTTTTTGTTTTTACTTGAAGAAAGCTCACACTGTATTCAACATAATATGGGCATTGCATGTCTGCAAAAGTTCATTAAAGTGCGTCTGATGTTGTCATCAGAGGAGCTCTGTAAGGACACATTTGAAAATATGCTGTGATGAAAGGTCAGAATTGATCCATTTGAGCATACGTGGAATAATAATTTCTGTCAACAAAAATCTGCTGTTTGATTGTATCCATCCTTGGTCCCTGTAGCCACAATGCGTATATATTCACGCACTTTCCTAACATTTATTTTGATATTATAAACATTCAAACAAATATCTTGAAGTAACATTAAACAAAACAGAAGTTCTTTTGTTCCAATCTCTAAAAGACATTATTACCCGACATTTACAGCACATTTCCCATTTTAGTTGTATTTTCTCTGTCGGTCGCAGGTTGATGACGTTTCGTCAGTGGCTTGAAGTTGTTGCTGAGGCATCAAAGCATCAAACCTGTGTGGCTGTTCTGACGCTTCTAAAACGCGATAGTCTCAGGAACAGGTAATCATTTTTAGCTCATGATGTCTTGGGTGAAAGCTGCGTCGTTCAGCGGGGAAGATGTTTTTGACGAGAATGCGGACGAGCTTAATTTACAAACTAAAGAGTGGACATCCAACATGAAGAAACGCGTCAAGGTAAAGTTAGCATTAGCTTACCTCAGACTCTAACCTTCGCATCTGTTGTTGAAACTGGGTCTGTATTACACAGATGTAAATTCAGTATGTCCCTGACACACAGTATACTGCCCCATGCTTATATTTATATTAGCTATTTGTAGTTACAGTAATGCTAAATGTAGCTAGTTAATATGGGATTCTGGTGCTGCCGGTGTTGTGGACAGGATGGTTATGTAGATGGAGTTGATGCCGGGGAAGAAGCCTCGCTGCAGATCGGATTCAACCTGGGCTTTAGAGAAGGAGCAGCTCAGACTGTGGCTGTGGGCCGCCTCAAAGGAATAGTAAGGTAAAAACACATGTTAAAAATTTAAGAAAACAAAATAGATGAGCAGAAACTATTTCAACTTCATCATGAAGTTAAGGGATGTGACAAGAGGTTAGTGACCAATCGCTCTTCACTTTGAAGGTGTGACAATTCAGAAAATTTAAATAATCCTTCTAATCAGACATGTCTCATATTTACAGTAGTTAGAATTGTTAGTCTTGTTGTATACTAGTTCAATTTGGATGGTCTGACTTTTACAGAAATAGCTGGATCAAACAGAAATATCATATTTTCACATCTTTTTTCGCATTGCTTTCAAATATTTCCATGTTTATTTGCTTGTATGGTTTGAGCCACAGACTATGTGAGGTGCTTAACTTTTATGCAACGTTTTTAGATAATCTACACATTTGAATGTCACGCGTTTAGTCTCAAGCCAAAAACCACACTATTGCTTTGGAGACATTTTGGTTTCCAGTCAAATAAATTCCACTAAAATGTATTTTTACATATGTGCCAGAAGACTCTGTAGGAAAACTTACCAGCAGGGAAAAAATGTCCAATATCAGGACAATGTACTCGGCCAGTATCGTTCATATTAATGGTCAGCATTTTAAAGTTGCAATGGAATGAAAAATGTGCGTCAATTTTAAAAACATCCCAAACAATAATTTTCCTCTTCTCTAAACAGCCATGGCGTAATAGATGGTGTAAACATTTTGAAATTAAGCTTTCGGGACAGAGAAATTGTTCAATTTTTTTGTTTTTCTTTCATATCTGTATCACTTTATGTAGAAATTTTCATGATTTAGACGTTATTTTTCCAGCTTTGTCAAATAGTTTTAAAATATCCCCTGAGGTGTAAAATGTTCTGGAGTTAAAGCGTCTTTCCTGTAGAGAATCATCCTGAGTCTCTTTTGTTTGAATGGTTATTGAAGTCTCTTTTCTGTCCAGTAGACGCCTGTCCCAGTCACTTCTCTATGCCATTGTGTACAACACTGTTGCCTCTTTGTGTCTCCTGCCACAGTGCTATATGGTGCTGGTGCCAAAGCCAGCATCCAGAAAGCCCCGCCCCAGCTTCTGTGACTGACCTCCTCCAGCAGGTCACACAGCACGAAGACCTAATCAGAGACGGCATCAGAAAGGCTTTGGAGAATCCTCCTCCGAGTGTAAGCGACGTTTCAGAGAGCATGGAGGATCTGGAGGTGAAGCAAGCAGATCCGGGCCACTGTGCAGGTGAATGTAAAGAGCCTGACTGCTGCAGGAAAGCAGAAAAAATGGACTTGGACTGTCCTCGCCAGCCACAAAATGTCTGTTCAGGGCTCACTGACTGCTCCTCCAGTTCAGGTGAAAGTCTAAATATCCTGCTGCAGTGCTGTATGGATCTTGTGTCAGAACTGGGACTGCCGCAAGAGCTGATCGGTCACATAGAGGAGCTGAGGAACATGTAATTATCAAGCAACAACATCACAGTGGCACTGAGCCACAACAAAACTTATACTGTTACACAAAGCAGGTTTTAGTGACTTTTTTTTTTTTTTTAATGCAGGAATTAAGTATATCTGATGTACATAATATAAAATATTTTGTATTTGCGGTCTCTCAAATATATTTCGAAAATGTTTGAAAATAAATGCAGAACTCCTGTCACACAGTTACGGTACATTGTTGTCTTCATAAATTGAAATCCAGTCGTATTTATTTCACATTTTTAGACCTTTTGGGAAACGGCGTGACAGCCATTAAATTAAACAAATGAATAGAATTAGCAAAAAGATCCGTTTTGACTGATTTATTTTTTCAATTTACGTGGCTGTTCATATTTAATTTATGTCAGAATATAACAAGAAGCTTAAAAATATGGTTTTATACAAACAAACTTTGTGCTGAACCTTAAAAAGACCCAATGTTCAAATGACTTGTTTTTTGTGACTAAACTGAATTTTTTTACATGGTATAAAATTGGAAAAACAAATTCATCACTTAAAGGTACAATACTGTTTGCATTGTTTGTGTAGCTTTTTCCAGGGTGAATGGGAAATATTTAATCTATTAATTGATTTCCCATCTTTACAGACTTAATAAATCATTTTTTAGATAGTGTTGCTATAAAGGTACCAGCAGCCTGTGGGGATTACTTTATATTACTTGTTTGTTTCAATAAAATGTGTTTTATCAATAACTTTATTAGATATATTTTACTATATATAATATGGACAGGCGGGAAATGATCGTTTTTGGGAAGATGGGTCTTGTGAACAGCTGTGTTTTTTATTTTTAAGGTTTACTGGAGTAGTTTTAGACCTCACAACTACCGGTACAAAGAAAAATTACGACTTTTGATGAGGGCACTTGAATGCTTCAACACTGTCGTCGCACATGAGTATGACGTCATGCGCTCGGACCGAGCCGTGACCTGCTGCTCCGGCTAAGCTAGGGGTCCGTGCGAACAGATGTTCGGCAGAAAATACCGTAAAGACCCGCCTTATATGAAATGTTCTACATTGAGGGATATCAGCGCAGGTTCGAGGAGAGATAAGATTGCAGCAGGAGCGATTTTATTGAGCGGCAGTCACCTTTGTAGCGCTTGTTTGTATGTAAGTTTAGCGAAGCTAGCTGGCTAAAAGCAGCTTACCAAAAGTGAAACAAGAGCAGGAGCTTCATGATTGAAAGCTCTGAGAGTTCACTTCAGCCAAACTGAAACAAGGTTTGTTTGTTTTTTTCATTATTACAGTTTTTAAATGTCACTTATATATGTTGTTAAGTATGTCACTGTCTTTATGAACGTTACTTCCTTTTATTCTGATGAAATTAACAAGGGGGCGTTACTTTTAAAAAAACGAATAAAATAAGGTTAAAAACGCTGCATCAAGTCTAAGCTTAAATTCTTTGGTCCAAATAGGATTTTTAACTATACTGCCACTGCATTTTTTTTTATTAAAAAACGCTTGTTTACTTCCTGTATTGTGACGTAAAAATCCTGGTATATGATGAATTGAGGTCAAAACGGACAACCAAACATTGTGAGCCTGGCTATTTAGCAAACGTTTTATTTTAGGGAAGGCTTTTTAACCACTAAAAGTTATAGTCAAAATTTATTGTCAAAAACTGCATTACCAGGTCTGATAACTTGCTGTGTCACCTCTTACACCACACTGCAGGTGTTTTACTCATCCATTCAGTGAGGCTGGATATTCCGCCTTTAGGTGTCTACACCCTTGGCAAAAATAACCATAGGTGTTTCCTGGCTTACAGATTGAACCACTTCATCATGGACCCCTGAAATTTTTCAGGCTTTGGCGACTCTTCAGGTCGCTCGTGGTTGTTTTGGATCAGAGGCCACAGTCCAGCCTGTCTGACCTCCCAAGTAGAGGGAGCGAGCAGATGGGGAACAGTTGCTGTCACTCTAAAAGTCCCTGTAGCAGTGTGGAGGAAAGAAGTGGTTTGCTGGAAGATGAGTCAAAATTCAAATGCGCGGGTGACAGTGTAGTGGACGGCACTTGCGGTCCTGGAGGAGGGGATGACATGAGGTAAGCTATAGTAACTGAGAAACAAGTAGGGGAAAATCAAACTGAGTGTTGAAGCTGCTGGGCATCAGTAAGAGGACAAACCCTCTGCATTAAAAACATCTTGCCAGTAATGTTTTTTGTCTTCCATCTAATCATGAGTTTGTCTTAGAAATCAAAAATTTAACTCCTACGAGCATTTTATCTCTTAGTGAGGAGATTAGATTTACGTGCACTCATTAAAATACCTCTGAAGAATAAATTAACACTCAGACTTTCCACTTTGGTTTGCGTGGGATGCGCTGTGTGACCAAATCATATTTTATTTGTCCCGTTTGAGGTCACATTTGGGACAGAGGGGATTTCCACAAGTTTAAGGGGTTTTGGAACAGAAACACTTGTCATTTCATGCTCTCATGGGTAATGCTGGGAAATAAAGAAATAAGTGACTCTTCTGGTTTAAGGTTTCTTGTTTCCTCTTCACATACAGCACAAAAAGAAGAACAAAAAACTGTGTTCAGAGCGGTTTGAGGGATGTTTTTTGTTGTGCTCTGTGACACTGCTCATGCTGTGTTATGTTACTTAGGAGGGATACCGATGAGGAAGCTGAAGATGCGCAGATGAAGCGGAGTCCTGAGAAGGGAGAGACGGAGCCCAATAGCGCTCAGGGAAATGGACCTTTGCAGAGGGAAAGAATTCAGACCGCGACACCTTCTCCATGCAAAGCATCTAAACTCAAAGAAAACTCCACCAGAGCACAAAAAGTAATGAAGGGCACTTCTGCTGACAGTGGACAAGCTGAACGTCTACAATGCACTTTAAAGTCCTCAGCTGATAGTGAGGTTGTTGTACCCTCAAATCCAGAACCAGAGGGAGAAAATTCAGCCTCAGTGCAGGACAAAATCCCAGATGGCGTCCTGCAACAAACTGAAGCGGCCTGCTCTGACAACTCTTCCCATGCTGAGACAAACACAACAACAGAGCCCATTACAGCAGACGATGTTGAGGAAGAATGCTCCAGAGAGGCTATCAACACCATAGCCAAACCATCAGGGGAGTTGACTCAAAAAAATGAAGCGTTATCTGTGCCAAACACTCAACTCGCTGCAGCAGCAGGTCTGGAGGCGTCTGTTTCTGTGGTCAGTCAGGAGACAAACACAAAGGCTCTGAGCTGGTAAGTTACCTGGCAAAAACATATTTCATGAGGTTAAATCCAAACCAGTGCAGTAATGATTTGACACAAACAGAGCCAAAATGCAGAAGCAGTGTGCAAATGACTGAGTGAACCCTTACTGCTTCCATAGAAATGAAGAGGGTCAGTGGCAGCCAGGTGCTGCTAATCAAATGCACTTGATTAACTGATCATTAGTAAGTGCGGCCAGTGCAGCCTTTAGAAAAGTATAGCAAAGTATTGTAGAGTCGTATGTGAGGCCATCAGTTAAAGCTTGGCTGAAAATGGATAATGCAACAGTACATTGATCCCAAACACAGCTGCAAATCTACAACTGAATGACTAAAATAGAAAAGAATCAATGTTCCAGTCAAAGTCCACCCAGGTTTAACAGCCTTAACAGTTCATGTAAAAACAGTTAGAGGTGGCATCAGAATCACAATTATGTTTCTGTTTCTATCTGAACAAGCTGACAAAAGAGTGCAGATGATCTGGTTCTGGACTGGATAGTGTAGTGGTAAGATTGCCACCTTTCATGTGGGTGACAAGGATTCAAATCCCCCACATGAAAGGTACTACCTCCACTAGGGGTCCTCAGGCAAGACCCCCGTACCCTGACTGCCTACCAGTGTAAGTCGCTTTGGATAAAAGCATGCTAAAAAAAAAAAGCTAAATGCATAAACATAGATATGATTGGGTAAGCCAGTAAAAGGTGAGGTGTCGGAAAGGCGATTTAAAAGTGATCAAATAATCACATTTCCATGAAAGAAAGGAAATTTAACAAAATGATATATTTATGAGCTGGTTGGAAACCAGGGAGATTTGCAGACTGATGAACTCTTAAGATGAAGAAGCTGCTTTATTTTTTATTTTTATGAATGAATCCTACCAACAGTGATTTGACTTTCTTCCTTTTAAACTTTATATGCATTAAGTTGCACAGCACTTACTGTTGTTTGCTGTCTAAAGTTCATCATCCCTTAAATCAGGTTTATGGTTGTATTGGACCGAGGGGTGGGCGATATGACGATATTAAATCGTGAACGATCGCAACGTGAAGACGATCCGTAACGATCTGTCAAACTCCAGAGATCGTGGGATCGTCGAGGGCACATTCTATAGATTGCAGTTCTATGCTGATGCACAGACGCACCAGACGTATTACGTCGTCAACCTGACCAACGCATCACAGCGAATTACAGGCAGTGACGCGCTTTCTTACCCGCCTCCTTGTTTGTGTAGCAGTAGCCGCATGGAGAGCCGTGGCTGAAAGCCAAACAGAGGAGTTGGTCGCTTAAAAAAAATTCCACCTCCATTATATGGAGTTGGTTTGGATTTTCCGCAACTGATCAAGCGCAAGCAAATGTAATTTACAAAGTTTGCACAGAAAAGGTTCGCATGTCGGGTGGCAACACGACGAACCTGTTCAATCACTTGAAGAGGAAGCATCCCAAACAGTATGCTGAGAGCCAAACAGCGAAGGGCCCGATGGCACCGATGGCACCGCAGGCGGAGGCAGCAGCAACATTAACACAGGCGTCTGACAAAGGCAAGTCAAGCAAGTGATAGAAAGAGGTAACAGAAGCCGTTACCTTTTATCTTGCAAAAGATATGGTGCCATTCAAGACGGTAGAAAAGGAGGGGTTTGAACGCCTGCTGCAAGTAGTTGAGCCGCGGTACGAGCTGCCCAGCCGAAAATACTTCTGCAACACTCTGTTTTTCATTTTTCAATTTAAGATTGTGATAAAATCAAAATCGTGATTTTTTTATTTTTTTTTAAATCGTGATATATTTTTGCCATATCGCCCACCCCTAATTGGACCATCAAATCCATTCTTATGATCAATTTACTGGATTTGTCATATATGGAATGCTTTCTGTAAGAATCTTTATATCTATTTAATGTTAAATGTTGAATTTTATTATATGTTCTCTTCAGTGCTGTGATAATGGATTCGGACAACAGCGGCTCTTCGGCGTGCAAAGAGGATGCCTCTGAGGACATTCAAAGCCATGATGTCTCCAAGTCTTCCCCGGGATTAGATCCCACAGCACTCAGCCACAGTGTAGAGGAGTGGGACTCTGCCAGCTCCGTCACAGGGCCAGAAGCCACATCTGCTGCAGATGCCAAGGAGAGGTCAGAGGTGTCAGAGTTTAGTCATATCAAAACAAGGCACTTTTCTTTTTACAGAAATCGCATTGCTTGTGTTTTTGGTTGCATCGTTGTCACCACTAGAGGGGGGGGAGGTTACAGCTCAGACGTTCAGAAACTCCTCTCATGTATTTTCCTGCAATATTTGTACAACTCAGCACAAGTGTCTGGTGAAATATACATTAACTATACTAAGTATATGATATTGGTTTAAGGTAGAAATAATAAACTTAGAATTGTAAATAAATAAAAGATGCATTGTCTTTACAGATTAAAGTCTGAACAGGAAGCAAAGCTAGATCCTGAGAGTCGAAGTCCAGCGTGCTTGATAGAGGTAATTTCCTCAAATAAAATTAAACAGGATGCTGTGGAGGAAACCGTGTTGGGAGTGCAAGGCGAGGATAATTCCAAAGCACAGGAGGAGGAAGAGGTGGAGGGTGCTCCTGCAGAGGCTCCTCAGGTTGAGAAAGATGCTGAGACTCAAGAAAAGATTGTAGAAGTGGAGCAGCTGACAGGAAGCACAGATCTAACGGCCAACATTCAGCCTGCCACAGAGGAGGAGGACGATGTAGGGAGCAGGTCAGTATAGATGATTTATAGTCCTGAGCTGGATTTCAAAATGGCATCCCGTGTAGTTGCTGTTTTACCTGTTGAAAGATTGAGTGTTGAGGAGGTTGCGATGCTGCTCACTGTGTGTGAAACACGTGTCACACAAGACAGGACGAAAGTGTTTGGAAGTATGTGGCCATGTTTTTATTTATTGTTTTCTCTAAATGCGTTATTAAGAGTGCAAAGAGTACAGTAGTAATAAATCTAAAACAGACTGGACTCTTTGTTATAGTAGCTCTGAGATTTTTATTGTACTGATGTGTCCCAACAGATCGTGTCCCACACACACACACACACACACACGTATCTTCCTGCACCACAGCTGTCAGGCTGAGCTGAGACGAGCTCATTCACTGCACCCTAGCAGGGCTTTTCTAATGCGCTGTGTGTGAACACAGGCTCTAAAAAGAGCCAGAGAACCATAAAAGATTAGCTTGCTCACTATACTGCGTGACTGACCTGACTAATTTGTTGAAATGGATGAGCTTTATGTGTGTTTTTTTTAGCTACAGACTCGAGAGTAAGTGGTAGTTTGTTGATTGGATCTTTCAGTTGTTTATCAATATGTATTTGCTTTGAGGAAAATCTAAGTGTCAGTTTTTTATGGTAAATGTGTTTTTCCTTTCCCCCTTAGTGAAGAAGACCTGTACAGAGGAGCTGAGGAGCTGTCTGCATCACAAAGTAATAAACCATGGCCACCATCTGACTGAAAAACTAAATATTCTCTGTACATTATTATGATTTATGTAATTACGCTCTCCTCTTAGATTTAAAGGTGGAGGACAGATGCAGTTTGGCTCCGGCGGTGGATATTCTGTCTTACAGCGAGAGAGAGTGGAGAGGAAATACTACCAAAAGTGCTCTCATTAAGAAGGTCGGTGCCCGTAGAAGAAGTGTTTCGGATTAAAGCCAGTTTAGGTGCGGAGCGTTAATGACTTCCTGTGGTGTTGCTGCAGGGTTATAAAGAGCTGTCCCAGAGGTTTGTGCGTTTGAGGAGAGTGAGGGGAGACAACTACTGCGCCCTCAGAGCCACGTTGTTCCAGGTGTTGTCCCAAAGCGCCAGGCTGCCTGCATGGCTGCAAGAGGACGACGTTACTATGGTAATTGTTCACTTTGAGATGGTATTTGCTAAAGGCTTGCACGTTGTTGTTTATAATGATGGCGCTGAAACAGAATGATTTATTGATTGAAGTGTGTCACCTCTACTACAATAGAAGCACACTTTCAGGTTTTCCCAATGGACCTATTACATCACACACTGAAACAACTGCAAAAATATTAAACTCCCAGAAAATGTGTACCATGTCAAACAGTGAGTTGAACAGCTTTACATCTCTGTACATTTTGTAAGTGATGTAAATGAGATGCTTGCTATCCTTTATGGTTATCCTCTGCTGTTATCGGCTTTACCTCCTTGTCAAAGCCTGGGGAGGGAACAGTGGCACAGAAGGCACCTGGGTCAATTGAACGGCCCCTAGCTACAACCTGTGGGAAAAGTGGTTTTGGAACACCTGCTACGCCGTAACCTTAACCCCTGCCAGTCAAATTGGATGTGAGCAGAGTTGGGTGGTCCAACAGCAGGCAGAACTACTCGGGCCACTTTTAGTCCAAACGAACGAACAACACGCAGGACTAATTCAACCCGAACTAGCATTAACTGGGTGTGTTAGTCTCAGTTTTGTGGTACAGTTCCGGTCAGACTAACATATTCACATGTATGTTTATTTGTTTTAAACGTTGTGTAAATGCACGGACTGAATAAATCAGATTTTTGCTGAGCTTGCATCTCTGGCAACCGAAAACATCTCATTCGTAACCTGTGTTGTTGAGCAAAGAGTAGTCGGACTCACCTTTGCAGCCGCTTATGGGGAATTTGTTAACAGGACCAGCATAGAAACATATTACATGGCAGCATGCAAAGAATTCCCTACGACAACAGCTTGCGAGATCCTCTCGTACTTCCTCATAACATTCTATGCCTAAGTGGCCAAAACCCAATCTCTGTCCGGCACCACTGTGTCTGAGATTGCCACAACATCTTCCGTTATCACCTTGACAGAGAACATTCTGACCCTAAATAATATGCGGTATGAGCAGTGGCAAGGCCCTGCTCCCTCCCACAGTACATTACTTCCATTTAAAAGCATTGTAAAAATCTAAAAGAAATGGTCTGATAATTTGCAGTGAACTATTTCCTGCTGAGCTTTTATCCTGATACACAGAGACCGTAGAGCTTGGAACATCAACAGGAATAGTTTTGGGGGATCTCAGTTTCTCAGCCTTTTTGATGTAAGATTCCTTTATTGTCACAAAGTACAGGGAATATTTCAAAGCAGTCCATGATGGCGGATTTAGACTCATAAACTGCGTGGATCAAGCTATTAATGAAACCTGTCCTAGACTAAGCCGGCTGTCATATTTCTAAGTGAATAATTGCATGGCCTGATACACATCATGAGAATGATAGTGTTTTTACAAGTAAATCATTAGATGCATGTATATATATTCTTTGTACAGTTTTAAGAGACTCATAAGAGTCTTAATATATGAGATCAGAGGTTTACATTTTTAAGACATGAGCTGCAGAGACATTGTGGTCTTTGGGACTTGCAGGACCTCAGTCTGCTCTTTCACAAACCTGAATCTGCAATCTTCTCCTCTTGGCAAGAGGCTGTGATCCCCTTGTAATTTTGAACACTTTCCGTCCATCTCTTTAGGTGATTGGTGAAGTTAACTGGCTTGTCATCTCTGTTTAGGAGCTGGGCTCTGCCAAATAAACTGGGTTGAGTGCAGCTTTCTGCCCCCCCCGCTCTACATGCACTTCTGCGATGACGTTAGTCAGAAACCCATTTATAACTGAAGCGAAGCAGAGTCAACTCTGAGCATGTCATACCTTATTAGAAGAAGTTGAATTACTGTTGTACACACAGAAATGTATTTTAACAGGGCTGTGAGTGCAAAGTTAAGGAAAACAAACTACCTAGTCATTGATTTTCATTTTCTATTTTGTCGATATCAAACTATCTGCAACAATACCTCCTAATGAGCCACCTATAGTGGCTGAAGACTCTTGTGTATCATTTACTGAAGTTTTCATTCATTTACCACACTGATTTCAAACCTGCTGCGAGTCATAAAAGTGTAGCCCTAAAAAGTTAATACCTGTTACATAAGATCATGCTTAAAAAAAGAGGAATTTATACAACAACTGACTAGCCTGCTGCCTTCATTGCCTCAGCTCTTGTTAACACAGCTTATCTTTTACAATTTTTTGTTTATAGATGCCAATGCAGCTGGAGGAACATGAAGGGCTGATAAGCCAGTGGAGATTTCCTGGGGAATGCATGCAGGGAGACTGCACAGGAGATGCCACCCAGCAGCTTAAGGGCTATTTGGAGCTTCTCCGAAATACGGTACTGACCGCAGATCTGCTCAGAAACATATTGTGGGAAATTATTTTGAAGACAGCACGAGCGAACCGCAGCACTATTTTTAAGCCATCCATAGACACCAGGGCATTGATTCCTCAACAGAACTTTTGGATGTGATTGCTACCATATGTCAAAGGGAGGTAGTTTCCTGAGGGCTGCAAGGCGTTTTTATTTTTTTTCCTGTGTCATTAACTCAGCCTGGTAATTCTCGAAGGATTTGGAGGGATAGATGGGCCCTCAAAGAGCTGTTTGAACTGATAAAAGTACAGTCCGTCTTTACTGTAACAGTCTGAGGCCTGTGGTAGAATTTATAGTCTGTCACTTCCACTGGCAGTATGAGGAATTCTGGAGTTTACTGCACACTCGCTTTTTAAAAGTCAAACCTCTGTTGTTTTATTAGCTGGTGTGACTGTTTGGACTCTTGTGTTACTCTGGTCTGAGCTGATTGGACAGGAAAAAAACATCCCTCAATGTTATAGCTCCTCATTAAATGAAACTGTGTCGACTGACGCTTAAGTATGCAGCTTCAGGTTACATAAAAAACTTCCCATGAAAGCCTTGTTTCTTAAAATGTGGAATTGAATCAATAACCGATGACAGATAAAGAAAAAAAAGGCTCCATGTGAGGCAACACAAACAACAGGAGCAGAGAGTCAGCATGTTGCTCTTGTTGTTTAAGTGGTTATTGTAAATGAGACACGGCGAGTCGGACAGAGAGCATTTTCTAATAAGTACATATATTGTAGCCACAATCAATCAGATAGTAGTTAAACCTGCATATAGAGCTACAGATCATATTTTTGTCTCATAAGATGTCACGAAACAGTGTGATTAGCTCAAAACCATTTGCTGTAAGGTTTTATCTGACCAACAGATACTAAAGATGTTAGTTTGATAACAGAGACAAAGAAGATGAGAGATTGGATGTAGTTGATGCAGGAGATTAAATCAGCTTGAGGCTCGCTTAGCTGTGATTGGTTGACACCTCATTAGCTGCATCTGAGTGAACCTACATCTAGCTGCTTAGTAGCGAGAAGCAGACCAAACGTAGTCTCTGCTTAAAAAAAGCAAAGGTCCGGTCTAAATGAATTCTTCAGTCTGGATGTCCTCTCTACGAGCCGTCTTACAGTCTTTAACTGATCGTGAATGTCATTAGAAAAAAAAATCTAAACTTCATCTTTCTGTTTTTATTATCCGTTGAATTCAAATTTAGGGGTTAAACATGTAAATCGTGTCAAAAACTTCATCATAATTGCAGCTTTTTAAATGCCTGAATTTGCTGCTTTTAATAATTTGGGTTTTTTGTTGGACCAAGCGAGCATCGTCATGGTGTCACTCACTCACTTTGTAAGATTCAGTTAACAGATACAGAACTCATCTGTTCTCCTTAGATTAGTACAGCTGAGGCTGCTCATGGTTTCAGTCAGAAGGGTGAAATTATGATTTAGAGGTTTCTGAAACTTATTTCGACTAAATACCAGCAGCAAATCAGTTTGAAAAACATTAAACTAGCAGATATTTAAGTTTAGATCTGACACAGGTGGCTGCAGCACAAACATTTGTTATTAACAGTTGAACCATGAGTTAAGAGATGGATGAATTTTGAATTAACTTTAATTTGATCTGATTAGAGCTGCAGCATCTGGGTATCAATCCTTAGTAAGCTGTCATTTTGTTTCCTTTAACTGATCACAAATGTTAAAAGCAATGTATCTTTGAAAAGCTAAAATCAGCTGAAGTTTGCACTTTTTAGATGACTTATGCTCCTCTGATTGGTCTCCAGTGGCAGGCAGCAGTGGACTGCATCTCCCCTGAGGAGCGGCTGCAGCTGTGCGAGCGAGTGTTCCAGGGAGGAGAAGAGGAGCTCGGGCTGCTGGAGGCGCTCAAACTGCTGATGCTGGGCAGAGCGGTGGAGCTGCACAGCTGCATGCAGGGAAATGGAGATGTCCCTCTCTTCTGCTGGCTGCTGTTTGCTCGGGACTCATCAGATTGTCCACGTTCCTTCCTCTCCAATTACCTCAGGCATGTTGGCCTCAGTGCGGGGCTGGAGCAGGTAGAGAAACCAAACGCTTCTTTTTTTTTTTCTTGTTGTTTGCTAATCAGCTTTATGATAAAACAAGAGCTACTGGACGGGATTTTCTTCCCTTCCGTTGAATCTAAACTATTTCTCCTTGTATGAATCACTGTCACACGGAAACACAAACAGCAATTTATGTTAAATGTCACGAGTTGGGCGTGAAACGTTTTCAGAATCAGAGAGCTGATCAGTACAACATGCTGATACTAGTGCTGTTTTCCAGTTGCTGTACCTCTTTATCAGCCCCGGGCGTTGAGGAGGTTTCGGGACAGACGGGCTGTTGACTCATTTAATTGTTATTTTCAGTATAGTAAACAAGGCTTTTACTGGCAGGGCTTCCAGAGAGAGGCTCCGCTCATAAGTATTGTATTTGTGTGCAGATGATTAAACACCATGCTATTCGAGAGGTCTGTTGGAGTTACTCTGGAACCCTGCAATTATCTCTGTGCTCTGTGTACTCTCATGCAGGTGGAGATGTTCCTGCTGGGCTACGCCTTGCATTGCACCATTCAAGTTTACAGACTATACAAGGCGGACACAGAGGAGTTTGTCACCTACTACCCAGATGACCATAAGGACGAATGGGAGTCTGTGTGCCTCGTCACAGAGGATGACCGCCACTACAATGTGCCAGTTGTGGAAGCTGCAGAGCCTCAAGAAAAGCTCACCTTCCTCTGATTGCCACTGCAGGGAAACCTCCTGCCATACAAAACACCCCTCAGGTCGATCAAAATGATAGATTAACTCCAATTAAAGGAATAATTTTGGGGAATATGCTTGTTCGCTCGCTTCCCAAAAGATAGCAGCCTGACACCATCCTTGTGTTATTACAGTTTAGATTAAATTGAAGCTTAGGGCCCATCAGCTAAGCTATAACAACAAAATGTAAAGGGGAACGTTTCTCAACCATTGCGCATGATTGGCTGTGATCTCTAATTCCAAATAATTACTACAGTGGTAGAGACCAGAGGAGGTGGAGTCTGGAGAGCATTTTAAACGTTGTGTCAGCTGGATTTCTAGCCAAAGATGAGTGATGTAATTAACTTAGTTTTCTGTGACAGATGCACACTTTAAGTGATCGCTCCTCTCATGGACAAAATGTAATTCCCCTTCAATTAAGAGGGAAGCTCCCTGCTTGCGGCTCATCTTTTCTCACCAGGTTGTGCAGCGTATGGTGCCCTAACCCTGTTTCCATCAACTTTTTTTGGATGAGCAGCTCGGAAGGACTGACAGAAATGGCAAAAACTTTAGGAATTAGTTTTTGTTTTTTTGAAAAAGCCTAGAAATAATTTACGTGTATTAACGTAAGGCAGCGAAAACTTAGTTTAGATACTTAATTTAGTTTTTTTTAAACATTTGACGATTACATGGAATAAAAGACCAGTTTGCATCGCCATCCACAAACCAGAAACCCCTGTGAATGCACAGGGAGCAGATTTTCCTTTTAAAACACTGTAGTTCTACAATAATTTAGTTCCATGAACTTTTATCGATGCAGTGAAATGGAATAGTCACCATTTGTCTCTGACTCTGATCACCAGTTGGTTCAAATTAAATATGGCCTGTCCCTGGAGTGAGTTTTAAGATGTGCCTAAATGTGGGATTTGTTACTTTTGGACAGAGCCAGGCTTGCAGTTTCCTGTTTCTAGTCTTCTTACTGCAACTTCTGACTTTCAGCAAGTAAGCAAACAAGCATATACCCCAAAATGTCAACTTATTCCTTTGAAAATATGCTGATTTCAGACCCTGTGCAAGAAGTGGTTTACATGCTCTTGTACACACTGTACTGTATAGAGTTTTCTACTTGGGTATGTGTACATATCAGTTGGATCCAGATTAGCTTGCTGATTGCCATTTAAGGTAAATAAGTTAAAAGAAACTCGAACCTTGAATGTTTTGATTTTCTCTGCTCGTAATGAGGTCGAGCTGCCAATGACAAAAAGATGAGAAACATCATGTTTACACTGGAATTTGGGAATTTTTCTGTATTAATTTATTGGGGGGGGGGGTTGTTATTGTAAAAGAAAAGAAAAATCCAGTTTAAATGAATAGGTGTAAAAACTCTGGAGCAAACGGCTCAATTAGTCAGTGAAGAGTTTGATTTGTCAGGTTTAAAACCAGATGATGATCTGAAGACTCAGATGATTAATTAATCTGTGTCCGTGTTTGAAGATGTGTGTTAAATGTTGCCTTTAACCAGGCTGTTCTGAATGGAAGAAATGTGCCAACGTTGCTGCAGAAACGGGCAAAAACTTCAAACTACCAGCCTCTGGATTCATTAGACAAAGCTCGCTTGGTCCTCCATGTTGCCTTAGAAATAATGCACAATATGAATGAATGTTGGGTTATTTGTGATAAGAGGATGTTCCTTAACCTAACTGCACAGCAGAAGCTGGGCAGTAACGTTGATTATGCCATTTGCAGGGAGGTACTTGCACTGTCAGTTTTGGATGGCTTTTAAATAAATTTGGGAACGTTTTTTTGGAAAAGTTTGGACTTTCTTACATTTTATGAGCTTTGCTGCAGAAATTCGTGTTTCAGATTTCAGGCTCCAGCTCTAAATGTTCATACTGCATGTCTGAAAATTGGTGTTGACCTTTTCTCTTCCTTCTAACACACATTTTTTCCCCGTTGTTGGCATTTTACAATGTTTGGAAGTGGTCTAAAGAGGAGTATGACCTCACCAAAACATGAAAAAACAAACCAGACAATATATTGCAGTCATCCCAGGTAAGTAAAAGGATTAATTATAATAAAGCACTTTATTTGCCAAATAAGAATGCCTATACAGTATATACAGTACATACGACAGTCTGAATACTACCAGGAAAATGCTTGGCAAAACAAAAGTAGATCCGTTGACCAGACTGTATGGAAAGTGAACAATCATAACTGTATTCTGTTACACGCAGTGATATAATGTGGGATTCCTGACCCCTCTGGTCAATTAAATATACACAATGCATTACCTATAGAAAACGACAATAATCTGTACACCGTTGTATGTAAAATACGATTGCACAACCCAACAAGTCCCACAATGTGTTGTATATTTGAATCCAAGCAAGGCCTTGCTGCTTAATCTTGATTAAGTAACATAAAATAATGAACTCTGTATTTTGGCAATTCCACTACCACTCGACAGACGTCATTCTTGCGGCTGAGGAGGAACAGTTCTCCTGTGTCAATTTCCCTTGTTTACCAGTAAACACATGAAAACGCTTAGTACACCCGCTGATGCAGAACTAAAGAGAAATGCAGAAAAAGTCGGAAGACGTGACGGTATTTACACAGATGGATGAACACTTGCAGGTGCATGGCTTTCTTTACAGTGTGCGTTTTAATGGGTGCGTTGGTCAACACGATGAAGACCTCTGAAACAAAAGCAGGTCCTCTCTCCGGCACCGGGACACCCGGCAGTCTCCTCTTAAGCAAAGTTCCACGCTGAGTTCGACTTCTTCTGCCATAAATGCTCACTCCTGCTCTTCCTCCTCCTCCTGGAGCTCCTCGATTGCGTCCATCTGAGTCCTGGAGGACACCTCGCTCATTGGGGCCGAGTCCTCTCCCTCCACGACCAGCTCGTTTGACAGCTCGCTGTTTCTCTGTGGAAATGACACACGAGTAAAGAGAAATGGAAACCATTTCTGAACAACAAAGTATCATGCGGACGGCACCTCTGAACCTGGGTCGTTGGTAAATTAGAATGGAGGATTTGGCTTTTGTTTCATTTTCAAACTTCACACACATTCAGAGAGCAGCAGGAGAAGGGATCTGTTTCTGGACTCTTATGGACAAACCAAAATAAAGAATATGTGCACAATGACTTTCGCAATTTGAAAGACAGAAATCAAGTATTTTACAGACCATAAGCACTGTAAAGCAGAACTCACTTATTGGGGAGTTATGCATGTCAGATACAAAGAAGAGGAGAACGTGTCCGTCTCTGCCGACTATACAATGATGCAACAGCAATATGTGGGAATGTATTGAGCCAAAAAGGTTTACAAAACTGGATTACTGACCTTTGTCAGTGGAAAAACAGTAAAATACAGTATCACTTCTGTATTTTAAGACGCTACCATCATGGGAGCTTCAATCAAGAACATACGAGTGTGGTACACATCAATCAATACCACATTTTCAGCATTGTCTATTCTTTGAAACACCAGAAACCACCATTTCCTTTAGAGACGTGTCTAAAAGCTTTGAGGTTTCTATGGATATAACGGTCTGAACTGAATATAGATGAAAAAGATTAACCGCAATATTCAGGACAGCATTTATAATGCATGAAGATTATTTTGCTCGCTGCTTAAATGGGAACAAGGACTGACTGTCCTGTCATTTCACATGTTTTGCTTCTCTGACTATCAGTGAGACATGGCCTCGCTGCACAGAGAGGACTAATGGTCTGTGTAGCATCACTCTTATCGTTTAAAGACAGACATCGCTGCTAAAATAAAAAACAAAATTCACACCCAAAATATGGACTAGGTGTACAGAGGTTTTTGTTCTTGCCTGTATTTATGGATGATTACCTTCCTTTTATATTCCAATTCAAACCAAACACCATCATTACCATTCGTAAAGGAAACACCTGGTTCAACTGATCTGCAGAAAACACAAAATGAAGGTATGTGGTCTTGTGTTTGCAATTATCTCAGCCCAGGTGTTCTTACCTGTTGTCGATAAACGTAGCAGGCTGCTATGGCAACCATTGCTGACTCCCCAATGAAGCCGGCTAAGAGGGATCCAACGCCGAGCGTGGCTCCGTGGACCCTGAAACACAGAGAATTACACTCATCTAACGCCTTTTAAAAGCAGTTATTTCACGGCTTTAGAAGTGTGGAAATGAAGCATCGAGGAAGCAGGAACCGCACACAACGTGGCGTTAAATAACAGCAATCCTGAGTCACAGCCCCGACCCGTGTGAGCCGTCTCTGGAGTGTTGACTTACCCCATATAAGGCAGCACAACCAGACTTGTGATGAGGACAATGATGCGGAGAGCAGAGCTGGGGGCCAGCACAAAGGTCTTTTTCAGGGTCATGAGCCATCCAGTCAAATGAGCCCGAACAGTCACTGAAAACGCACAAACAAATTGGAAACATCACCTCACTAGTCTGAGCAACGGCCCAGTTAAAGCTACAGCGGATTCTTCTGATGAAAAACGTGTAAACAAGTCTTACCTGGAAGAGGAAAGAAGGAGAAAATCCTGAGTGGGATCACACACAGCTCAGCGAAAGCATAATCCACCCCGATGATATCGACCAGGATCTTCTCCGACAGGCGAGGAGTCCAGAACAACACAAAGCAAAGCTGGAAAATGGGAAAGGACAATCAATTTAGTTTTTGGCGTTGGTTTATTAGGGCATTTGGACTGAATGTGGGCCTTTGAAGCCCACATAAAACAAGCGACAGAGTGAACACATCACAATGTCATTGTTTCGGGAAGCAGCTGAGGCGACACGTGCTGCATTACCATCAAATCTCAAAGCACTTACTGTGTGGTCAGAACATTAGAGGGGATTCAGCAGAGGTACAAACTGTCTGATCTGAACATGAATAAAACATCCATTTGTTTGAAATTATCAAACAAAATTGACAATTGTCTATTTGTTTGCACTCCGGACTTCAATTGAGGACTGGGAAGCAAGGAGATCAATAACAGCTGTTATTCTAACCAACTGCTTGTTCCAAAGTACAGCGGTTTGTATTCCTAACTTCCCAACCGATGCCTAGCTGCGAGCAGTTTAATGCGTGTATAAACCTGTCACGCCCCAGAGCAGCTCGGGCGACTCAGACACGTCACAGGCTTCCCCGATGCTTTAATCATCAGCAAACTGTTGACTTTTGTCAACATAACTGAACAAGTTCATGAATTAACATGTTCAGAACCATATTTGATCCTGTGTTCATCAGCAAAGGTAATAATCCACATTTTACAGATTTACTTTTACTGAACAAATAAAAGCAGACGAGTCATGTAGAAAAACACATTTATCTCGTTTTAAACTTAAAAAAAAGTTAGAATCACAGCTTCCACATAAAGTAAAAGGAGTAGAGCCTGCTTATTGGATGATGGACATTTCAGAAGTAAATATGTTGTGATGGAACATATTTACAACAATTTACTACTCATGTGATGATAAAAGGCTTTTGAATCATCTAGAGCAAATAATTCTACTGAAAATGGTCACACACTTCATATTACAGTTTCCACTTGGTGCCGGACACGAGGCCGCGCATAATTCAACTTAACTGCAGACTCAAAAGGCGTCTTCTAAGATGCCAACATTTCATCTGCATTTCAGGAGACAATCAGGAGGAGATTAGAGCGAAATAATAACAACTCTGGATTCACAATTCCACAGGAACAGAAAACAAGCTCGAGCACAACCCTAAGACAACCTATCAGATGAACCACCACCCAAGGGCTGGGTTCACAGTGGTAGAGATGTTATGGTTTGGGTTTGCTTCACTGAGACGGGCCATTGTGTAGTTATTTATTCAACTATGAATTCTGCATCACATCATCAAAGACTGCGAGAGGACATCTGCCCAAAGCTGAGGCTGACGTTCAACAGCATAATGATCCTCAGCACATTAACAAATCCTAAACCGAAACGGCTCAAAATGAAGAATCGGATTTGAAACACGCTGAAATTAATCTTTACATTTAATAAAACCCTCAAACATCCTATGAGGCAATACCATAGGAGTAAAGTTCACAGACTTCCACAGTTATGCAAACCACCCAACAAGAAGTTGGAAAATGCTAGCTGCTAAGGCCAAGGCTGCTCTGACTTTCCATCCGACCGTTACATTAATGGAGTGGTATACGAACATATGTACTGGCTTTTTCTTATTATGTACATTATGTACAGGTTACGCTGAAACACCTCAAATTCTGCACGTCCTCCGTCTATGATCATGAGTATGATGAGTTTGCACAATAACCCCCATCCTTCAAACAGAATACCTCCACCTGATGTGAAAGAGCCACAGAATCCTAATAGTTTCCAGCCTTTCCAGGAGTCTTCGCTCACTTCCACCTGCTTATTGTCACATGTTGACATCCTGCCTCTCACTGCAACCTGAAGATGTCCAGAAACACTCATCTTAAGCTGTGCTTTTCACCCATCAGGCTTTCTCTATACCAGGCGAGGACATCTGAGAAGCTTTCTAATTAGCAACAAATGGAAATTCAGCCTATAACCCTCTCTGTGCAACCCAAGTCTCAGCCATAATGATGTCTCCAGGTTAAATCATTCCCCACAGAGTTTCAGCAGATCCTGGTTCCTCTATTGATGGAAAGGCCATTTTAAATCCACCTTAAGTTGAAAACAACCGACCAGTTTCACTGACATCCTATCTATTGTTTAAGAATACAACATTTTCACCTGAGGCTCGGATTTCGAGCAAGTCTGGTTTCGAGACATGTCATACCAGTGAACCCGTAACAACTGCTAATCTGCTACCAGCTTTTGTTCCCATTCACATTAAAGACCTCAGGAAGGGCAGCCGCTTACCAGCACTGAAGGTTAACGGACCTTCTCACTCTGTATGACGAGTAAATGACTGAGCCCGTCCTGTGTGGTCGCAGTGAGGTGAAACTCACTTGAGCCGGCTGGCAGGTCTTTATCTGCCCAGCTTCGGCTGCAAAAAAATATATAAATTGTCATGAAATGACTTGGTGTTGAGAGAAAAGCAGAAAGACACAAACTCTGAAACATTTACCGTCTCACTCAGGAGTTGAGTTGTGCAAAAGCCTTCAGTTTTTCTTTGGTCCCCTGAACCAAAACATGAGTATGGATTACATGATGATATCATTTGGCATCACCTTACCAGCTATCATTACTTCAGCAACATTGGGGCATATATGACCAATTTGCATGGCTCAAGCCAAACCGCCGTCTCTCGTGACTCAGCTTTCTAAACAAGGTGAGACATCCACACTCACTGTCGGTACATCTTCAACAAAGTCTGTTTTCATAAAGTGGAACGATTTGTTACGCAACGTTATTCACAGCCCCCTTTAACATTCACTTAATCTGCTGTACAATCAAACAAGTCCCGACACGAGGGCTTGTTTTCAGCACCACAGCAGACCATACCTACAGTATCTGGCTGTAAAGCAGTGCTGAGCACACACCCTCAAATACTTGTTTACAACTCTTGGTTCCACATCTGGTGTACCATTCTCCTCCTCCTCCTTAAAAAGACCCAACCTTTGCCACAAACTTCCTGTTTTTCTTACTCAAGCTGCTAAGACAGCAAACTGGGGCTGTGTCTTCTCACGGAAATCCAATTTGAATCAATGAATCAACAGTAAATTGTTGACACGCAGCTGTAACTGCAGCACGCATTGCTCAGCAGAAAAGTGGACCTGTGAGGGGGCATTTGGAACGTGTTAACCGGTGTGTTTTATGTGAAAGTCCACTTTATTAAGCTCAAACGTTCAGGTGGGAGAGTTGTGGGATACAAAAGCCCCTTCGCCTCTTCACAAATTCCACCCTAATGTGTCTCCCTCGCCCTCTGCAACCTGAAACCAAGACATGGAGGGAAAAGTACATTCAGTCCGTCTGCAATTAAGCCGCAGACCCCCCCCCCCCCCCCCCCCCCCCCCCCATCACTCTGAACATTAGAGCAAAGTTGTAAGACACGCCGAATGTCATCTTAAGCATTTTCAGAATTCACACAGATCGCTTTTTATCGCAGAATGAGAAATGATCATGTGAGACGCACGTCGTGCAAAGATCGTGTCAAACGTGCTTCTGCACAACACCAGACTGGTTGCGTCAGAGTTGGAGCTGCGACAAGCCCTCTAATCTGCGATGCATCGGAGCGAGAGAAACTACCAACACAGCAGACGACAGCCGGGTTTTGAAGAAAACCTACACATTAGAGAGGTTTTTGTTCCTGGGTTGGTTAGAACCGGCAACAACTAGAATACAGAAGAAAAGAGCCAAAAAACAACCAGTAAAGCTCCAACGGGGGTAAAGGTGTCTGCCACAACAACTGGCTGTTGTAGTTTATTTCTGAAACGTGGGAGGTGTTGCCCAGCAAAGTACTAAAAACATACTCTGCAAATGGCAGCTGGAACTATGTGCCAATACAAATACCCACGAGAGGCTCCAGGTTGGAGTCTTCTGGTCTTTGGTCCTCTGGCCTGCAGATCCAGATAAGCGCTCCAAAAAGTTAAGTCATCAAATGAAAGCTGTTGGGTTTCCAGACTCATGTGAACATAATGCAAAACCCATGTTCTTTAATCTGACTTTATGAATGATTGAGTCTGTCCGAGGGTCATCGGGTGCACAGGATACCTGATCTATCATAAATATTTCAGCTGAAACAGAGGCAGCGTGCAGAAGTTCCTCTCATTGCTTTTAATGCTCCAAATCTCATTCTGGAATCTCTGGATCGTTTCATCACAAACCACAAAAACAAACCACATTCTAAAAGCATAACTTATTCAATTCTACGCCCAAAAAAAACAAAAAAGGAGAGAAGATTACCCCCCGTCTTACCGTGAGTGACAGCGCCAGACAGCAGAATGTAAACTTTTTGATATGCGTCTTGGTGACGGGGCTGCTGGCATTCAGCTTGTTGCTGGGATTGTTCTGTCGGTAAGAAGATCTCATTAGTTGGCAAAGACATAAACACGATCTGTTACCACTACACCAAACACCGACAGAGAGGGGGGGGGGTTACCTTGTCAAAGGCAGGATACACTGCTCTCAGTTCGGTTAACCAGCCGTAGGGCATGTGACCTACAGGGTATGTGGCTGTGAGTACAGCCACGGCCTGGAATGACAAAGACACGACAGCTAGAAGTCCTCAGCACGCTGACACTTAACTTGGAAAATACCACCCGCATCACACAGCTAAATTAATAACAGCACACTAACAATAGCAAGCATGAAAGCAATATGTGTCCCTCTCACTTTCTTTGTATTTTTCATCAGTTTACCGCTGGATGAAAGCCTTGAGCTTGTTATTGTGTCCTGAACAACAATAAGCGGTGTCCGGAACAGTAGAGCCATGTAGGAATGTTTTCACTCAGTGCAATCATGCCCCGAGTTTCGCATGTACGTGGTGAATCACCCAAACCACTGGCAGCCAGTGTTGTCAATGATTTCCAGTTCATTCTGGTAAACAGCTTTGTATTGTCTCTAGTAGCCAGAAAGCCAGAAAGCTCCAGAGGGAGTCTGTTAGCATCTGGCATTGGATCTATAGTAACTTGAAGGGAATATTAGTCCACCAGCTTCACGTGGCTGTAAAGTGTCTCTTTATGATTCTGTTCATCTATAATGTTACCGGTAGTAGGTGATTATGGGACCTTTACAAATAGAAGGCAGCTTGCATGTGAGGTACAGATGTGACTGATGGAATTACATGTCTGATGCACCCACCTCTGTGGCTTCGGAGGTTCCCTTCAGGTCACGAGACACAAAGAGGTTGACGATTGGTCGACTGATGCGCTGAGTGGCCAGGATGAGGGCCAGGGGCCACCAGAAACTCAGCATCTTTTTGATGGTGGCATCGCCCTGCAGGAACCAATTCTTTTTTTTATACTGTGTGAAAAAAATAAGAAATTCTCCATTCATGTTGTACAAGAAAGAGGTAGCACGTACCCCCACGTCAAGTCCACTAGAGTCTGGGATGTTGTCGTGTATGTTGCAGTAGTAACCCAGGCCGACGATGCTGAACCGGACCAAGGCACCCATGTACAAGGAAAGGATGGGGATCAGCAGAGGCTCCACACATTCCAGATTACTGTGCAGGAGAATGGCCACAAACACGATCTGCAGGACAGAGCAGCAGCGATAACCTCAGAAAACAAACTGCGAAACCCCACTCCAGTGTATAAAGCTTTTCTGCATTTAAACGAGAAAATCTGCATCCGATTACCTGGGCCACAACATCGGAGATGGAGGCTGAGCCTACGATGACACTGTACTTGTGCTTGAGGAGTATCCCTGCGTGAATCCATGCCTGGACGCAGAAAAACGGACAGAGAAGTTAGCTAAACATGCAGCTCGGTGCAAAAACAAAAGCCTCATTTGGTCCCTTAGCTAAGCCACAGCTGGATGTGAGGCTGTTTAACAAAGGTGAGCTAGACTTGAAACGAGCATGACCAGAGGATTAAAAACCGCCCATTTCTAGGTCAGATGTGTTCAAATCTATGGCTTCCCGTGTGGATTAATCCTGCCGCTCTGTACACTCACCATCGCATCCAGCAAAGGGAATGCAGCCAGGTATAGGAATGCCTTTCTTGTCTTGCGCCCGACAGAATCATCCACATGGTGAAGCTTATTAATGATGTAGTATCCCAAATCCGTGTAAGCTGCAGAAAAAGAGAGAAAACCACAGGTGAGAGGCGGCTACTTGGATCGCTGTGGACATCCTGGATTCTGAAATTTTCCCAGAGAGAAAGCAGTCAAAAGATGCTGCAACAACAAAGACTTCAGGTTCACCGCAAATACCAAGACTTCCTATTTACAGGATGCGGCTTAAGCAAAGCGTGTCATCATGTGAGCACAAACAACCGTTAAACACACACCTATCAAGATGTGCAGGACAAAAGCGATGACCCCGGCTGCCACCATGCAGAATACAGCCTTCCTTCGGTCCCGCCTGCTGTTGACAAACACCAAGCCCACATTCTTGAAGTCGCTCATGGGACCTGTGAAGAACTTCATCAGGGAGTAGGCCAGACCATAGCTGGCCAGCATTTCAACCGCATCCTCCTTGACTGTGGCTATGCCCCTGTTGAGGGCCTGGAGCAGATGTTACAGGGTGGGAAAGGAGAGGTGAGACAGCACAAAGACAAGTTCAGTATAGAGGCATGACTTGGCCGAATGTTATCTCTGAGCAGATGGCCAGAGCAGCACCACCATGCTCTGCAAAAAAATGCTTATCTGGGTGTGCTTTTCAGTTGAAACTGGGGGGGAGAAGTGCCTTTTAGCTGGTATGAAACAGGTGCAATTTTAAAATCTAGACAGGAAACACCCACAATACCTCAAAACAGATATTTTTCCGTTCACTTTTACTTCCAAGAGCAATGCTACTGCTGCCCTTCTCCTTTGCAGGGCTTTGTGCTATTTATACCAGCAAACACATCCATTACATAAGCTTAATCCTGATATCTCCTGGCTTCAGTGTGTTTTTACACGGTCACACTATCTGCTCAGCGTCCCTCTGCTGCGAGCAGGCACCAAATCTGTGAGCTGGCTGAAACAGAGCAGGAAATGTCCAAGCCGGAAAACATGTCTGCTAAAGGCAAACAATCAGCTGTGCGCCTGTCATCTAAAAATGCATCCTTATTCAGATTTATTGACAAAAGGCAAATGGTGTAGTGCATTTTCAGGCAGCAATGAAAGCGTCACTGTTTGGAAAAGCAAGATAAACAAGGGCCTTCCTCCGAGTGAGGGGTCCACACGCCTCTTCTTCCTCTAAATAATGTACATAAACCTCAATGGAAGCCTTCACAGAGCACTCACCAGCCTACCGGCTAAGCTAGCTCTTGCTATCTAGATAAAAGGGACCGAAATGCCCGGTGACAGATTTAAGAGACGGCGTCTGGTGTTTTAATTCGGATCTATAAAAATGATGCTCTGCAGCCGCACGCCGAAGCACACCGCTGTCAGCAGCGGAATAAAAGCGGTTTTTCGCCGTTAGCGGCTGCTAAGCACACACACAAAAGCAGCCGTTGAGCTCCTTTTTCCTTTTTGATTTAACCCGAAAAACAACAAGCAAAGCAGAGACGTTACCTGTTCCCCGAGGTCGATGGCAACATTGGTGATAGCCAAAGGCACCAGAAAGCGGATGAGAGGCCAGTAGGGACTGAGAGATGGAAACTCCACCATAGTACAAGCCGGGACGACAGAGCGAGGGGCATCTGCCTCGGACTTTGTTGATTAGAGGAAAATCAGAGATTAGCGGCGAAAACCCAGTCAAAGCACCTGTGTTTCTGGTGAGATCGAGGTTATGTGGGGCAGCGGCGGGCGCCGGGGCGCTCCTGTAGCGGCGGCGCGTCACAATGCCTCGGCGGTGCTGAGAAGATCCGAAGGTCAATGACAATTTCAGACCGGCGCATCTTCCTCGCGAATCATCGTCGAGGGGGGAGGTGAGGAGCGACGCAAGGTGTTTCGAGCGGGGAGGCGTCCCGGGGTGTAGCCGCTCGTGATTTGGATGAAAGTGATAATCCGTGACTGGTTAGATTACTTCTGTCGCTCCGCATTTGACCGCGCCTGAGCTGTGCAGTTCGGCTGCTGTCGACCCTCCCAGAGGCTGGAACCCGCTGCTTGCCCGCACGTGGGCCTGGCATCCCAGGCCGTGACATCATCACCCAGTCTAAACCTGGCTTCTATTATTGTTGCACGCGACACACGGGGTAGCATGTGTTTACATTACAGCAGGGGCGACAGGACACAGAAACAGTGCTGTTCCCACTAGCAAGGTCGCGAGTAAACACGCACAGATTTCTGGAATATTGCTCGTGTATGTACAAGTCAACAAAAACAGACAAAAGTCCTGGTTGGTCTGATTAAATCACGCGGTGAATAACGGCAGTATCCACTTGAGTATGCCGAAATTACCGTCACGCTGCAAATGATTTTGATCTCGTGAATGTGAAGTTAAACTTTATTTCTGTAAGCGTGTCGGATAAAAAAGAGTAAGCTCTGAGATGTTGACAAGTGGTTAAATACTGACACCTGGTGGACGGGAGATGTAATGGCGTTTTATGGAAAAAACAAACGTTCAATTCAATTAAATTAAGATCTAATTCATCAAAAACAACAACGATAATACATTTTTATCACTTTAAATGTTTGGTTAATTGTTTCTGGTTGAGTAGTCAATGCTTATTTAAAGTCTTTCAGTTATATTTTATCGATCTATTTGGATATATCTTTCTTATTCTTATTCCTAAACAGTTTTCATAATGAGTATTTGTAGTTTCTGTTTTGATCTATCATCCTTATTCATCACGTTATTCGTGTTTAGTTTTTCAATGCTTTATTGTTTCTCATTTTATTGCTATCATCAGAACTCTTATGATCATTATTCATTTATTCATTTTATTATTAGCATCACATTTGTTTGGTGTCTCATCATCTGTTTAACGCTGTCCCGCTTCAGACGTGCAGGGAGGAAATTAAATTATTGATCAAAATGTGGCATGGTAGCAGAACAGCTATTGATACAACTCAGTGGAAGAGCAGCATTTTCCAGACCTTTCTCTTTTTTTTTTTACCACTTTCTCTCATAAATTGGTTTTTCAATTCTTGCCAGACAAGTTAAATATTGTCTCAAATGTTGTACTTGTTGCATGTGGAAAATTATTCATTTTCACAATGAATAAATGTATACATTGCATATTTGCAGCCTTTGTTTGAGTGTGAGAGTTCACTTTGGAACTTGGGAATAACGGTTTCACATAAACAAAAGACCAAAATTGAAGGTCACACTGCCAGTTTTCTTTTGTTTTTCCTGAGATTTTCACATTCACTGTTTCCTACTGTAGAGTTAAGTTTTTGTTTGTTTTTACCAAATTCCTTTGCTTACTTTGTTTAACCACCAGTGCCAGTAAGAGCTGTGAGTAAAACCTTCCTGCACAATCTCCAGTCAAAACACAAGCTTGTTGTGCCTCTGCCTGGTGCCTGAGGGAGGATCTGCTGTGGTTTTAATAGTTGAAACGGTCTTTTACAAGCAGACATGTCTTTCCTTTCGCAGCTGTAACTCAGGTCAGATGTTTACTGAGGAGCTTGTATCTTGCAAGTGTGCTGTGTGGGCTCAGTCGAAAGCCATAATGTTATTCTTACATGATGTCAGGATTATTTTGTGACTTCTGCTGACCGGCTACAGGCTTTTAGTGAAAATAAAGAGTCTTTAGGTTTTCTTTTGAAAGTAAACAGTGAAAAAGTCCAGTACATTTCAAAACTCCTCATTAAGTCAACAGGTAAAATGTGTTTAATTGCCAAAACATCCGACTGGTAAATTCACATCTTTTGACCTGGTTTCATTCAGCTCTGTTTGCTCTTGCAGGTGTTGGCTTTAGCCGCTTTTTTAAAGATTTTCCATGACTTTGGAAATAAGTGTGCAATAGTTTCCCAGATTATTAAACTTTGTCATTTTTAATCCTTTTCATGATTTGAAGACCTTACTCCTCAGTAGAAAGCCTTTTAACTATGGACTCGCCGTAATAGAGGACTAAAATGCTGTGCATGGTATGAGGTGTGTCTTAAAATACCCGTTTAAATGCTTTCAGCATTTACTGTAATGAAGACCGCGTTGTTTTGCATTGTCCTGATTCCAGGGAATCAATTATTTCAGTGCATTTGGTTGCCAAACATAAAAAGAGCATTTCACACCAGTAGTATAGAGAATAGGACTGTGTCTTTGTAAGCAAAGCTTTGTTGAAAGAAAACACTTCTGAACATACATACATATATAGAACCTTTTTATTTAAAAAAAAGTAAAAAGTGATTATTCAAAAGCACCTACATATTACACATCATTGACTTGTGAATGTGAATTAAAACTGATTTATTTCTGAGTGGGTGAGTGAGAGGAAAATGTAGGTTTTAATAAGTAGTAAGAGTTTTCAGGTGGTTCAATTCGCCCTCTAGTGGCCACACAGGGTACTCAGCGTTTTGTTCACTAACAGCAAGCTAAGTCTAAATGTTTAGTTTATTTTTCAGTTGTGATTAATTTGGTATTGTATTGACATGAAAAGACAATACACTCTCCATAGACACTTTTTGAGGCTTACTTTCCTTTGTAAATGACTCTCTTATTCATTTTTACCTGGTACAGAGTAGCGGTTAATGTTCTGATCTGTTTGTTCATTTCACTGTTTGTTTTATTCTGTATTTATTTTATCATCTCTATAATTCATTGTCCAATTTGATCATACATGTGCTGAATTGTTTAATTCCGTATGTAGTACTTTGTTACTTTGTTAAAAGTGTTCTCTAGTTAAACTTTATCAACATACACATTAGATATTTTATGAAATACCAAATATGTTCTTGCACAAGAATTTTTTTGCTTTTTGTAGAAACTGTATGCTTGATGGCAACATCAGCTTCAACACCTTTGTAATGTTTATAAGAGTGAAGTCTTCTTTGTGCGACTGTGACCTGAAAAAAAAAAGGTCATTTATTTACACTATGACAGCCTTCACTGACATACTGAGAGAGAAGGTTTGGGAATCAGACAAGAGAACAGACCTTCTTTACTGAACACACTCAGGGTTTAAATGAGATTAAGCTGCATGTCTCTCAGTGTGATATGCAGCGTAAGATAAGAACAAGGAGTGCTGCAGCAGCCGATCTCAATGTCATGCAGTCAGTCTGGACTTGAGGAGACAGAGGACCATGAGACAGTCTGAATTAAGATAAACTGTGATAAAAGTGATAAAAGTTCTCAGAGATAATTGAAACTGCCTGCAGTAGTAACTTGGGTTTTCATGCACACACACTTTCAAAAATGTTGTCGTTCAGAGCACAATAGGTGGAAAGCTCTACATTTTCTCCATCTTTACCCAATCAATCATATGTACCACAGGCTTGAAGCATGAAATAATGTATCTGAGTGTTGGGAACATATAAAAGATGTTCTTGATTTCTTTTCTTCGTCTTGTTCCTTTGCCTTTAATCTTTGGATTTTTAAGGTCATCGTCTTACAACTTTCCATCAACTCCAAGCCTGAAACATGTAGATTAACAAGCCCTCGGCACAACCACAAATTCTCCTCTTCCACAGGTCAAAGCCTTTCTGTTCTGTCTGTTGGTGTGAAACTGACCCAAAATACTTTAAGAGGGCTAAAGTCATCCAAAGTTCTCAGATCATTATAGTACTGACTCCACTTTCTGCTAGTCAAACATTAGAAGTCATTTTATAAATCTTTCAAATTAAAAGCCAGCTGCTTTGCAGGACTAGTATTCAGGTGTAATTTCATGTTGCAATTTTCTGTGAATGACTTTAATTACTGTTTTCCATCAAAAACAACAGAGTTTTAATTAGAAAAGAGAGGCCAGTAATTATAACTTACCACTCCTCATTTGGTCAATTCTGTGTCTCTAGAAATATCTTTTTATGGGATCTCAAAGCAGTTACTGTTTGTCCTGTCTGTGCAAGCCAATGCTGTAGACCTTCGACATTCCCTGCATCTAACTCACCGGTTTTCTAATTTTTCCTGTGAGACAACAAAAACTCTCTGGTGATTCTAATCTGTGCAAAATAGCCATATTTCATTTCTTCTAATACCCTGTAAATGTTCAGGCCAAATAAAATGATTGTTACTCATTTCGTGAAGTGAAATCTGCGGCTGTCACAGGCTGCTGACACCAATCCTCCTGTTTTATACTTAAAAACATGAATCACATTTAGCACGACTGGATGTAAATAATTATGATAAATATTAGAATTTATCATTTAAAAAATTAACTATAGTCTCTATAAAAGCTGCAGCCACAAGGAATTTACTTCCGGGTCGTTTCACTCAGAAAAGCTCCTCAGCTAACTGGATCCATTTTCTTTTTAACTCGACGGGGTTCAACCATGTTGGGAAAAAGTGGAAACTTGTTCTCAGGCTTTTTTCTTTCACCAAATACTTAATGTGAAACCGTTTCAGATTCTCAGATGAGACTCAACAGGAAGAGGCCATAACAGGTCACATTAAAACTTTAAATTTCACCAGGTTCAATTAAACAAAAAGTCATTTATACAAGATTGTCTCAATGGATGTGGATCTGAAGCCCATTTCAGACACTAATGGCTCAGTTCATTACAAGCTGCTTAATCATGGAGTGGACTCAGTTTTAATCCACCGATTCTGCACTTTGTCTCAGTTTTTCTTCAATAAACACGAAGAAAATGTGATTTTGTTGACCCGATTCATAAAATCGTTAAAATTCAAAGACTGCGTACTTTTTATAGGAATGTAATAAATAAGCTAGCCCGTAAAAGGGCAAAAGCTTCAGCTGAAACTAAAAGATTTAATCTGTCCTCTATACTCGACTTCCTTTAAAGACAAAGAAAAAAAAAAAAAAAAAAGGACAAAACAGCTTAAAGAAAGCAGCAAACGTACAGCAAATCATCCACATTTATTTTCCTGCACATTGAAAAGCAAAGTTTGTATTTCTGAATTAAAGCCCCCAACATTTTAGAAAAAAAGCAAACATCAGATACGTCTTGTGAATATGTGGGAGTGGTTTCAGCGAGCTTCAGTTTAAAGTTTCTGCAGTTTCTTGTTTTACTGTCAGTAAATGAAGCAGCAGCACAGAATCCAACACAGCACCAGTTCAGACTGAGCTCAGATTCTCCTAAAGCCACAAAGTTTTACTGTAAAAAGCTGTGACACAGAAACCCTAAACCGAACCTCCAGTCAGTAACGCCCTCTAGTGGTAAGTCAGACGAAAACACACCATATAAACCCCCCCATTGAAGACCAATTTGCTTGAATAAATTAGCTTGGTAATTTTGCCCACAACTCAGCCTCCATCAGCCGATATTTACACCAGTGCTTCAGCCACTTCAACATTTATACAAAGCAAAGAAGAAAAGATTCACTGTTTGTTACTTTTGTTTCTGATTTCAAACAAGCTGCTGGAGAAGATGGAAGAAAATTAATTTACACACAAATAAAAGGTAGAAAACGGACACAAACCCAAACTGGTCAGGTCTCAGGATGACACTTCAACCTTTAGATTAACATGATAAAACCTCCGTGGTAACCAAACAAAAAGGGGCAGGTTCACTTATTTAGGTTCACGAGTTCCACGCAGCTCTGGTGGTCATATATCAGAACATTACTTTAAAGGATAAAGAGTGCTGCAGTCCTTCTCTCTTTAAAGCAGATTTCTGAAGCCTGTTCATCGTTTTCCAGATTCATTTTTAGAAAAATGTTTCTCACAGTTCAATCTTCTTATAGTTTGCGTTTGCCCATATGAATAAAGTATTTTTACTTGTATTTGTGTTTCTGACAGCTTCCGACTACAAAGTTTTGGTCTGATTATTTTACAGAAGCTGCAAAGACGGATCAAAACTTTGTCACGAAGCTACTGACTCTACAGTGTTCCGTCTCCACGTTTAGTTCACATCATGAAGCATTTTCCGTTGAAATGCAGCCCGTTACGGATCTCCACGTCGTCACACTTTAACAGCAGGACGGCGCCACGTTCTCAAAGACTCTCAAAGTGTGAACCCGTAAGAAATTCTGAGAACAAAACTTCTCTCAAGGTCAATGGAGGGAAACGAGTGAAGATATGAAGGGCAGAGACGCAGAGAAGCAGAGCAGGAAGAACAAAATCGAAAAATCAAGAAGTGCAGACTGAATCTACACGTCAAACACTCATAAAAAACCCAAAGAAAAACTGCATTTGTTACCGTTATCGTAGCTCCTTAACGCACCAGAGCAGGGCTGCAACTAACCAATTGTTTTTCTGTCAATGACGCTCTCAAAGAGTCCAAAACGATTGAAATTTGGAGTCTTTAAAAAAAAAAAAAAGGACGATTTTAAAATATAAAAAAAACATGTTTAATTTCCTGTAAATCCGTCTGTTCCAGCCCTACGCCAGAGCGAGAGGTAATCAACAAAAACACAATCAATACTGTCACACAATGATAATATCAGCAGTTATCTCACTAAGGCTTTGAAAAACAAATAGAATCTTTAAAAAGAAACTTTCAGAGAAAAATGTCCTTACATGCGTTTTAAACCCAACATGCCTGTTTGAGGATCATCCATCTTTATCCCACATGTGACAGCGTCAGAAATTAAACAAAAAGGAGTGAGTTGTGTGTGAGTGCGTTTGTTTTCAACGGTTCGGAAGCTGAAAGTAGAGCCAGCCGTCGCTGAGCTTGGCACCGGTTAAAGTTTCTCAGCAGACTGAGGCAGAGTGCACCCGGGTGGAGCCTCAGTCCACCTCATCTTCTTCCTCCTCCTCCAGCGTTAACGGGTGGTTGAGGGTTCGCCCGCCGTGGTGTCAGGTGCCCGTCACTCGTCTGAGCCGGCCGAGCGTTTCTGGTTCCTTTTGCGAGGAGATCTTCTCGGAGAGGCCTTGTCTGGAGAAGAAGAAGAGAAGACTGAGCGTGAAAGATCACTGAAACACACAGAGGTGACGGCAGACTCAGTTTGATTTGTGAAAAATAATCAACATTCCACTGCAGCCTTTTCTCACTTAAGATCCAAAATGTAAATATATCAGTGCTGTCTTAACGTTACTTCTCTACTTTTCTTTACGAATGACAACTGCTGCATTAAAGGTCATATATGGACAATGTTACTGTTCCTTCTGTAAACTGATCCTTACTTATTATTTTATACAGTAATCATCATTATTACTGTCTTAAATAGTTAGAATTGAGGCTATGAGGTAAAGGCTGCAGTTTATGTTGGGATGTCAGTGGAGTTTGAATGAAGACAACATGAAGGATATCATGGAAACAATTATTAAAATTAATCACACTGCAAACGTCACTCGTGTCAATCAACAGTCGAGTTTCCATCCACTAGTGATGCAAATCTGCAGCAATCTTTTGAACAGCTGCAAAAAATCTTTTTCTAGCGACTGTCGATTCAATTCAGTTGAAAGAAAACTTTGGGAATGTCTCCAAATCCAAAATGAACAGACAACAGGAAAAGTAGAACAAGCTGAGTGTGGAGATGGGCTCAATGACCAGAAAAGAAATGTTGAGGATGACGACAAACAAAACCAGCAGCTTTTTAAGAGTGAAAACAGTCTCAATGGTCAACAACTGGTTTAAAATAAGAAGCTGTAGACAAACTCAAGTGGGAATAAACTGATTCATTCAAATGAATTCGAGAAATGTGGAAGGAAAATGACTGTTGTTCCAGCATGAAGCCATTTTTGTTGCTCTGCATCATAACTGCTTTCTCTGCTGTAAATTTATCTAAAAAGAAGGTTTTACACACATTTGAGGCAGAGATGCCCAAAGAGACATTTTGTCAAACTTCAAAAATTTGAATGACTTTCATGTCTTTGAGTGCTCCATCAGAACATCTGTACCATAAAACAGAGGATGCAGATGTACACACACACAAAAAAAAAAAAAAGGGGGGGGGGGGGGGGTGTTTCGGAGCTCCGATTCACGACACACACGACATGCAGCAGACCTCACCTCTGCGACTCTGCACTGAAGACATGACAGCAAGGAAGGCAGAGAGAGAAAAAGAGAGAAGAGGGTGAGTGATCCTCATGCAGTGAATGTTAAAGATCATTCTGAAACAGGTAAGCAGGAAGAGAACAGAGACACCTGCTGATTCTGAGGAAAAGAGACATCAAAGGTTTGGACAGAAAGAGGTTCGTTCTTTCAATCATTTTCTGCTTTTCCCCATCATTATTTAAATAAAGCTTCCAGGTGCACGTGTGTGAATGCAGGCTGTGAGGCGTACGCACTGATCTGGTTGAGTGTTTCCTGAGGGATCCAGCTCAGATCGACGTCGTTGTGGCTCGAAGTTCCCGTTTCCACCTTTGGTGCTGGGCGCCTCCTCTGTGAAAAAACACATCCATGTTAGGTGCCTGCTCGCCATCATGATGAACTCACCATTCTGTCATTTCCGTGTAGTTAGAACATCACTCCAATCACTGATAGAGAACACGATAAGCCTCAGAAACTTATGCTTATCTTTATACCCCATTTTATCTGACCAACAATTTTAAATTAGTGACATTAAGGTAGAAAATCTGCAGGTTCTGCAGCTTAATAAGCTGGATCCAACTGCATCTATAGATATAAGATAATAATCATTGAATGAAACAGCGTCCACCTTTCTGGACTCCAGCAGCTGGTGAAGGCCTACGATGACGAGCAGCCCGAGGCCTGACAGGAAGACGTACATGAAGATCCTGCCGGACATGAAGGAAAGAGAAACAAGTGCATAAAAAATGAGATGCAGCAATAAACAAACAGAAGGTTTGAGGATGGAAATATCAGTAAAACTCTTACGTTTCTCCATCCAGTCCATCCTCCCTCTCAGTGACGGTGACTGTCTGGTTGAACACAGCATCCTGGAAAATGTTTCCCTGCAGGTGGGAAGAGAATGAAGGAGTGAAAGGAATGAAAGAAAGCAGGGAGAAGGGTAGAAATGGGCCAGAGAAGATGGAGAGAAAAGGAAAGTGAGGGGAAGATGGGAGGAGAGAAAGTAGATTAGAAATTGATTCTGTATTTTTAACATCTCTGACACAAAATGCAAGTTCAGTTTGATCTGGTCTTTCTTACAGTGCTGTCCTTGTAGTTTAGGTTGATGACGAGTCCAAAGGGCCGCCCACCCATTGGTTCTGCAGGGATGAAGGAGTACTCGAAGGTGGCCTGTCTGCCGGGAGGAACCACGATGCCGAGCTGGAGAGCAGTGAAGTTCTGGATGTAGAACTGGTAATCCTGAATGGGACGATGGCAAACACTTTGCAGGTCAGAGCTCGAGTCCCAGCATTAAAAACATTCACACCTCCTTCAGTTTGTGTCTGAAGCGGGAGATGACTGTTTTCTTACCTGAGGGTAACGGAAAGAAGCATCCAGAGACTCCACGATGAAGTTCTCTGACCCCTTGTTGGTGAAGCCCATCAGGAACTTGACAATATCGTTGGCTGGGAAGTCTGGAAAGAAAAGAGGGCATACAGATCAGTTTTGACTATAGCTCCATCTAAAATGCTGACATTGAAATTAGATGAATCCGAGACCTTCTCCTTTGACGAAGAGGATGGTGGTGTCTGCATTGGGGGAAGCTTTCACCTCACCAACCAACGCTTCTTCCTCTTCATCTTCTTTTTCTTCCGTCTAGACAAAACACAACTTGACTGTTAAGGGGTTCTAAACAAAAATGCAGGTATTTCTCTTTATACATACTGAAAAATGAAGGCAATCATTGTAAAATGCTAACACAGCCCTCCAAAATCTTTAAAAAGACACCAAGGAGCGTGATGAGGGGAAGCTGAGACGTTTCATACAGACATGATCTGATGTGCAGAAACTAAAACTAATCATGTTCAATTCAGTTCCCTCTAAACATAAAAACAAGAGGCGGTTAGTTAATGGTGTGCTGCACATGAGGCTAATCAAATTCAAAATAACTGGAGGAAAAGTCCAATGATGAGGTCAACGCTTCTTCACTGTCCGGGCAGTTTAAGTTGGGTCATGTCCTCTAACATCTAACCGAAACGGACAGGAAATCCACACAAAAAATGATATTCGACAACCTGCTCACAACATTCTACAGTCCAAAGCAGTAAAATCTTCTGCAGTGCTTTAAGCCCTGCCCCTCTCCATCACACAGTAAGAAAGAAGCAGCGTCAGATCAAGTGTTTCATCTTTAAAATGAAAAACTAAAACTGACCTTTGTGTTAAACCAAACTGTTACCGTATTTATTTAGAAGTACGGTAATCTTTAATCAGTCGACCACCTACCAGTTCCGTATTCTCGTCATCTTCCACTTCAGCCTCATCGTCTTCGTCCTCCGCTGTCACATCATCAACAACATCTTCATCCACAGCCTCGGCCTCCTCATCCTCCGTCAGATCCTGGGCATTTGCCACCGGTCCTGAAAAAAGGAACGTTGTAAAGTATGACCACCACTAAATGCCCAGGAACTTTATTTCTTTATATCTAAGAGAGGTCTTGTGTCTTTAAGCCACATAAAAAGTTATTCAGTGTCTGTAAAAAAAATCTATTTTCCCTGCAGAAAATGACCCAATTCTTTGGCCCAGTTATTTAATTTAAATCAAAAGGAGTTATAATGGGTTTTTATCAGTTGTTGTATGGTTTGAGATGTGATGTTTGAGGTCAGTCCTGCTGAGTGGACAGAAAATAAAGAGGCTTAGTGCAAGAAAATAGAGTCTCTGCATACAAAAGACAACTTTAATAACCACTAATCACACAAAAATTCCAATATGTCAGCCTATCCAGGCATTTTTTTTTATTAGAAAAAATATCAGCATCACATAATGATCTAATTGAGGCTGCATTGAGTTTCCATTAAAAATCATCCATTGTGTAAATTCAGCGATTTTCACAGCACATGTCATCGCAACGCACCGTTTACATCCATCTAACACATTTTCAAGAGTGTAGGAATCTTTTAAAACACAGACCAAATAAAACTGTGCTCTGCACTCCTAAAAACATTCATCACCAACCCCAGCAGCAAAACTATGATCCACGAACAACTGAAAAGGAAAAATCCTGAGACTCAACGACTTCAAAACAACGAAGCAGAAGCAAAGACATTTATCAGTGAGTTATGTTCGACTGTTGGTTGGTATCAGTTCCTGGGAGTCATCATTCATGACAATTTATCGAGTTTAAAACAAACTCAATATTAAGCCAAGTTGACTCCATACAGCCTAGCAAATAAACAGCAAAGCTTCTGTCAAGTTTGCAGGATGCAGGCTGATAGTTGATGTGCAGGGTTTGACGATTCATTTACTTCAAAATAAATCCAGCATCAGTGCAGGTCTGAGGAGGTGCACAACTCCTGACCAACAACTGTTCCCACCACCTCCACCAGCACCTGGATATTGCTTGCTACCTTTTCTTTAAAGATCTCTTTTTGCTGGTACTTTCCAATTGAATTTTAGCCTTGGTAAAGTTCAGGAAAACCTGACTGTAATAACTGTATTAAATATCTACGAATCTAACATTGACCAAATCAATAAAATTGGAATTTTTAGCTTGAATTGGGCAGCCCAATATAGGGAGACTTAAATTAAGTTATGGTTAGTTATTAGTGAGTTAAATACAATTTCAATCCACTAAACAGAACGGAATTGTGAGATTAATCTGTAAAAAAGTATAAAATAAAAACGGCAGCTGCAGCCCTTGATTTATATGATGAACAATCTGCTTCTTCTGTGACCCATTGTGAAGACACAGCTTCCACAACAATCACCCAACATCTCTGCAGTAAATCCACAGTATTAGCCAAAAGTGGACATTCCTCACCGTCTGTTACATACATTAAAGGCTGTTAAGACTATCTCATTAGTATGTATACTGCTGGGGCAACATAAACTCTAAATATGTACCCCGAATTTATCCACACGTTTACCTCAGGCTACTGATATAAACCAGCAGACTTCAAATGACAGGAAGGTGGTAAATCGAAGCTTTCAATGTTTCAACTACGCCACAGGTTCCAATCATAGCGAACATGATACTATTGATCAACCAACTCGGCTTCAAACGCCCCTTGACCCCCTATTTACTGAAGATCAACAAATACCTGTTCAGATTACAAACCAAAATGTGGCTATGTGTTTTATAAAGACTGGCTGTCGATAATAATACAGTAACAGTTTAAGGAACAGTAGTTAAAGGAACACAACCAGTGAAACTTCTTTACTGGACCCGTATATATGCTAGCTGAATGAGCTAGCCATTAAACAAGTGACTTTCTATAGTTACTGGAAACATTTAGAACTGTATTTTTGCCACTGGTGAGGTTAATTGGAGTTGTTCAAGATATTAGACTTAAAATAAAATAGTTCCACATCCAGAGAGGAGCTGAGTAACAGCGAGCGAGGTAATAGCAACTTAGCTGCCCTGCTAACGGCTAACGAACCGACACTAAGGACACGTCAGACTAAGCAGGCGGATAAACTGCACTAATTTCAGACAGCTAACGCTAAGTCACATGTGATGTAAAATCAAACACAAAAGGGTAAGAGTTCAACGAAGTTGTTCTAATCTACTCAACATATATAAGAAAGTTATTCGTTTTAAGAAAACACGGTTGCTTTCAGTTAGCACATGTCAAATAGAGAACGGCCTGCCACTGGCTTTGCTGCTAACACTAGCATGCTAATCCTTACTTCCTCCTATAACACTACCATTTCCTCCGTCACGGTGTGTAGCAGTACTTCCAACTTACCTTTGATGAGGAGAGTCGCCGGAAAGGCCAACAACACCAATAACAACAGTTTGGGTAGAAATTTCATCATTTTCAAGTCAAAATCAGTGCGTTCTCATTCAGAATCGGCCAGAGACTTGCTGCAAGCGCCTTTTCCGTCACATTTATTTTCACGCATGCGCTGTGTATACTGACCAGAGGTGTATTGCAAAGTCCGTTTCCTCTCACAGATTGTGTCTACTTCAATGCTTAGTAATAAAAAAACAACTTTAAGACCGACTTTTCATCAAAAATATTTCATTTAGTCTTTTTATTTATTATTTTTTAAAAGTATCAAATAAATCCACGCGGAAAAAAATTACCGGAAAAAGTCAAATATTAAACTTTTAAATCCAAACCATCAAACTAAATGATTAAAATACTAGATCTAGCGGTCGTCTCTTTACGTGTTTGTGAAAACAGGCCAAATTAACTTTTTATTTACATTGAATTTGTTCGGCACCGATAAATCGGACTGAGAAACAGTAAATAATACTTCTTTCATTATTTAGCTTATCGGGATTTCTTTCAGTACAGATTTTTAAGATTGTTATGGAAATTTTAAAAAGATAAATCTTTAAACCATCTTACAATGATAGCAAGATAAATAAATTAATAAAAATGAAAACTTACAACTGATAACTAAACAATGAATCCATGTATAACGTCTGTAAGTACAATCAAAGCTTACTTAGAGGCATGTAGTATTAATGTATTTACTCATGGATCTTTTGTGTATCTGAAATTGTAATGAGCATGAATAAAGGGACGATTACTGTAAATCAAAAATTTAATATGGAAGTAGTCTCACTTCTCAATGAGAAAACATCACTCTTGACTGTTCATTGGTTTTTATTTCTTTCACATGTAACACACTTTAGTTATGGCAAAATAACAACTTAAACTGTGTGATATATTTACATGTCAAATAACATGTAAATAAATTCAGCATAATCTGTGCTGACATATAGACTAAATAAGAAAAAAGAAAGAAAAAAACTTTACCATGGTGACATCAGAAGCCACAATATCCTCAATGCAAGAAAAAAATTAAAATAACACAGAGTTCCTCATCCAAAAGCAACACAATTAGCACATTTAATAAATCATATTCTATTGCATCTATTTTTCTTCAAATTAAAAATACAAAATGCTCTCCAGCTAGAGTGACAAAGAAAGGCTGAGTGAAGGTTTTATTCAGTACACAAACTGGGATGCAATCCACACAGCAAGACAACAAGCCCTAAAAGCACAACTTTCTGGATACATACAAGTGAAAGTGTAAAATATATCTTTCCGAGACTTAGACATAAACCCGTGTATCAAAATAGTCTGCGGCGTACAGAAATCTCAAGCCCTGACATGCTGACACAGTCTGTTCAGATTCTAGTCCATATAAACTGTTACTGTATGTAGAGATGGTGGTTTAATTACCCAGAAAGCAACACGATGTGAAAACTTTAATCAATTCTTAAAAATAGAAAAACATGAACATTTGATACAAGAAACAGAAAAAAACACAGTGTGTTAGTTAAGTCCTTTATAAACACCAGAGGTTAGTGTTGCTGTTTAAAACTGAAGCTCTGCCGTGTGATTGTTCCATCTCTGTATAGATTATTGTAGATCTGAAGTCAAAAACTCAACTACACTCACCCGAACATCAATTAAACTCAGGATAAAGACACGTTTAAATTCAGAGGATCTCTAATTTTTGTTCATCGTAATGTTATCATCTTTAGTTCCTCCCCTTCCTCCTTGGTCTTCCTCCTTTCCTTTGGTTGCATCACTTCGAAATTTATTATTTTTTTTTTACATTTTCAGCATGTGATTTTCTCCCTCTTTCCTCCTTTTCCTCATCTCCAGACAACAGAAGACAGATCACTTTCCTTTCCTGCACCCCTTCTTTTTCTTCACCACCCATCAGTTAAAGTCTGATAATATTCTGTAGTTTTCTTATTGTCAACAAATTCCTCAAATAGATCAAAATCATCAGTCTGTCTGTCAATCCTACCTGACCTCCTCTCTCTACTTTGGGAACTCCGATCCAGACAGATGCAAATCTTCAGCTCTTTGTGTTGTTCACAGCGTGTATACCGAGCTCTAACATTCATATCTTAACATGAAATATGGGTCAGATGGCAACGCTCCAAACATCTCCTCTAATAAGGACACTGGACGAATAAATAGATGACTCAGTCTAGAAGCAAATAGAAAAGTCCACAACTGCTGTCTTTACACGCCTTCCTCCGAATAGTTAAATAAACGTCTTAATGAATGATGCTTTGCTTGTGATGACGATCTATTTTCTAAGTCCCGTGTGCTAGTGGATGTGGATTTAGTGAAAAATGTGTTTTTTTCTCTGCACTGACTCACCAGAATGGAGTTTTCATGGCTGATTTTCGTACTGATCCATGAAGTATTCATGGCCAAAGGTCACATTTTCAATGTTTTAGGAACCCTCTTTTGGAGTCTATTGCTTCTGTTGGTATTATCTTCATATTTTACTGCTATTTGCAAATTGCATTTATGTGCATTGCTTTTTTATCCTTTGAATCTTATATGCTATTCTTTATGATTTTGCTCTGTAAAGCTTTCTGAGATGCATTTGTGTCGGAACATACAATATAAATAAAGCTGAGGTGCGTTGGACATATTTGTGGTAGCAGGATGGTGTATCTGGGATTAAGTGACTGACTACAGAATGTTTTAGAACATGACAGATGAGAAATCTTCTTACACACGAGTAACTGTCGCTGATACCCTTCGGTGTTGGTTTAGGTCTTGTCATGGGTGTTGTTGGCAATGCGAAAAACACAGAATATCAACAGAATTGTATTTTAAACTCAGACTGACTTGTTATTTAGTTTTCAAATATTTTTTTAATTATCTCCTTCGCTTTGAGACATGATTAAACTTTGTAGCTCTTTCTAATCTCTGATTTTCTTTCTTCATGCACCCGTCTTTCCCTGCTTTTGTTGTAAATGTTGATATATGTATGACAGCATGCTAGATTTATGCCTCTACTGGTTTTCGTTCTTTATCCACTTGTGTTTCCTCTTTAACAAAACCACCCTCAGACCAATGTCAGACCAACCCGATGTCACCAGTCTGTGATGTTCAGTGCATTCCAGTTTCATTCCAATCATATGTTTACTTCTTTAGGTCATTCTTTAGGTTCCTCACAGACAGCCTCATTATTTTGTGGTGGCCCATGTTTCCCATCTCGCTGTATTGCATATGTGGAGGCTGCTCTCTATATAGAATCATTTTAAAGAGCTCTTAATATAAAACTGCTTTACAACCCAGTTTCAGTCTCTGCCTTAAAAATCCATAAGAAAAGCTGAAAACATGTAGATGTAATGTCAATGCATCTGTTTCCCATTGGAAGAAAAAACATACAAAATGCACATGGATCCTGAAATGCAAAGAACATCAACAATTTTTGCTGTAATAACACTGAGAGTGGATCTTAATCTGTAAATTTAGCTCCTGCCTGTCTTCTTCTCCTCCCCTGCCTCCCTCCTCCATGCTTCAGTTGCAACACTCCACGTAATTTGCCGGCAGCATGCCAGACTTGCCGGTTCTCTGCACCGTGCCATACATCCAGCCTTCGTCGATGGGCTGAGCGTTGATGATGACGTCACCGTCTCTGAATGACACTTCATCGTGGTCCTGAGCTGCGTAGTCATACAGCGCTCGGTATACACGCTGTGAACAACACAAAGACACAAAGTTAGGCTCCAAGATGAGATTACTATCATGTGAAAAATACAGTACAACCTATCAGGATAAATAAACAAGTAATGATCTGGTCATTAACCAGGCCTTGAAATGAGGTAAATCCAACCTCAGATGAACAACACATGACATAATGCACTGAGTCATTATCTATTGGACAAAGACTAAGACAAAACACAGAAGCAGTGTGTGAAAAATTAAGTGAACCCCATGATCCAACAGCTTGAATAACCACCTTTAGCAGCAATAATTTGAAGTAATGGTTTTGTAATGTAATGGTTCTGTATGTTATCAGTCTTGGCTGTGGTTCACATGGTTTCCAACATTGCTTCAGTTTATTCAGGTTTGAAACCCTTCCAAACAAGCCATACTTGTTCAGTTTTTTTCTAATTGTGCTGCCACAAACTTTAACATTTAACATGCTCACTGAGGCCTGTAGAGTCTGAGGTGTAGTTCTTGGGTTTTTGAACTTGAAGTGAACTTGCTGGGACGTCCACTCCTGGGAAGATCTTGAATGTTTTCCACTTGTGAATAATATTTTTGTCTGTAGAATGATGGACCCTGAATAGTGTGGACATGGCCTTATAACCCTTCCCAGATTGGTGATGTCTTTCCTCCTTGGCATTGTGTTAACACACACCTGAATGCTCCAGACCAGCAAAGTGACAAAACTTCTGCTTTTATAGAGGTGCTCACACAGATTTGAAAGAAGGTGGTATTTTTCTCACGGCTGTATCAGTTGAGTGTCAAGTAGTACTCTGACTTTAAGTTATATGGTCCACATAACCTATTATTAGTCTGCCTTCATTGGTTGCCACTTTTAATTTTTCTATATTGCGTGTAAATTTTCAACAGCAGCAGCGACTAAAATCTCCAAAAAGGCATCATAAACATCTCCTCAATATTTTTAACAAAAGACACTGTTATTTGGACAGTAGTTCCCTAAAAGAGAGAATGACTACTGATGGTGTCCGACATTTCAAGGCAAAAGAAGGCTGTACAACATTCATGTGTGGACAAGAACGTACCATGGTGGCTGAATGCGGCGGTGAGGTGACGGATCTGACAGATGACATGCTGGTCTGGTGCATGTAGCCGTGATACTGCTGATGCTGCTGCATCTGGATGCCCTGATGATGGTATGCTCCGGGGAGGACAGGAGCTGAGTAAAAGATACACAAACACACACAGGCAGAAGTCACACACCCAGAAAAGTGTCTCCAGTATCTGCTTGATTATGTAGGTCGACACTCTGCTGTGAATAAAACAAAAGAATGATGTGAGTTGTTACAGAAGATAAAACCTCAGTGACGCTCATGCACAAACCTGCAAGGAGACAGTGGATTAGTCTTATTTATCTGTGGATTAGGGACATATGCTGGTCCATGCTTTCACCAATCAGCAGGTCAGAAACATGAAAAGAGATACCAGGAGTGCTGGTGCCGCTGCGGTCCCACAGGTCAGAGGTCAGCGAGCTGACAGACTGAGCCTGGCTGTGGGTGAGCGACTGCTGAGAGTGCTGCCTGCTCAGTCTGCGGTCGGCCCGCTCTGACAAACAGCCGCCACCAGGAGCAGCACAGGACAGAGGTAATCCCAGCAAAGACCAGTAACGACGAGGAAAGGATGGAGAAAACAGAAAAAATGAGGGATCCAGCTAATAAGAACAACCAAAGCTATGATTTAACTGAATATAAATTCAAAGTTTTTGGACAACAACTATAGTACAAACAAATGTCTTAAAGTCTGAGTAAAGCAGATTCAGGGATTTGCATGGAAACACGTTACATGTGTTAGACACTAGTTGCAAAAAATGGGTAAGTAAATAGCTAGCTAAGTGTTCTGTCTTCATCATGGAAAAAAGTCTTCCTTGTTTGCCACAATTTGCAGAACTTGTCTACTAAAATTGTAAAGTAATAATGAGAACAATAAATACTGGATTCATTTAGTTAAGAATGAAGCTGAAAAGCGGCATCACAGATCTGGCAACAAACCAGTTTGGAGGCCAACTTCAGTATTATCCAGCACAGAGAATCAGATTAATACTCGGCGGAGTGTCAGTCAAGTTAACCATCTCTCAACGGCTGTTGTTACGGACTGTTTGTGCATGACATCATAGATTCATTTTTGAAGAACCAATGACGCACTGTGGAGGTTTCAGGGCCGTGCACCTGCTCAGAGAACCAACGTTTTCGGTGTAATTTTTTTGTGAAGAGAAACGGTGATCAAGTGTTCAGGGTCACTGCACCTATTTTTTCACCTAGTACTTTTACAAACTTTTATCATTAGTGATAACGATAAAAGATAGTTGAGATTAATAAATACACTGCTGTAAATACCCGGCTGAGTCTGTCACTCTCCTGCTTGCATGCTCACGCTACGCTAATGTGTGTCTGCTGAATCCTCTGCTACTAGAATATACCTGCCAAACGTATTCAAGTAGACTGCACAATGTTGTAAACTTAGGTCATTTTCACTCAGTTTGGCCCCGTCTTTTTCAGTCATTGTACCACACATGAACCTAACATAGGGAGACTTTCTGCTCGAAATCCTGAGAGAAGCAGCTGCAGCTCTCACCAGCACATGCACTTACTCAGGTCACAGCATATACTCCAGAATATTTGCTGATTCGTGTTATGTGCTTCTCACGTGTCACCGCTCTGGAGCATCTTTAGAACAGTTCAGGACTCGAGCTTTAGTCCACAGCTAGAAGGAGACTAAAATATTAATTATTTGTAGCGTGCGTTCGGGATTTTGAGTCTAAGCAGTTTATTTCAGTTAAAATGAACTCAGGGCTGAGATAATCATTTATTTTTTCATGATTTTGAAACCCAATTGTATTTACTTGATTATTGTTTTAGTAATTTATGTTTGGCTAGATTGTTAATTAACTTTTTGTCTATGATGTGACAAACACAGAACTTATTTTTTGCTGCGTTACTCTGACTTTAAGCTCAGGATGGAAAACTACAGCAGTTAGTTGGATTAATTCAATCAAATTTTTTGCCCTTTGAAGAAAATGACAACATCAGGGTAAATTTACCAACATAAATTAGAGGAAAATATGTTAATATTTTAATGTTCATGAGTTGTTGTGGTATTGAAAAATAATAATAAAATGGAGAGAGTGAATTAATGAAAAATAAGAGTAAAACAGACGCAGACATCTTTTGTTTTATGTCATCTCAACTTCTTCTGACTTTGTTGTAATCAATGGCCAGAAAACATGAATTTCTCATGTTTGTTTTGTTAACATTTTGTGGGGACTCGGGTAAAGTACCAGACATCCTGCGGAGGCTCTTGGACTGAATGTTGTCCTCCAGAGGGTCAAAGTCAAAGATGGAGCCTGGATCTGTCCTCCACACCTTCAGGTCTTCAGAGAAGATGGAAAAGTAATTTCTCTTTACACTGACTGCAATAATCCTGCAATGTTCACGTGAACATATTAAATAAAAATGAGCTTGTTTATAATTGGTTTCCTCTGTGTTTCCTCTCCACCTGTGCAGAAATTAATCTACGACATTTAAACATTGCCACTGTGAAATCAGTTAAAAGTTGTTATAAACATAGAACACAACAGATGGATAAAAAAGCCAAAGCTGAAGCTTGTCGACTCACCCTGAAAATCAGCACATCAAGTTCAAATAAATTATACAAAACTCTGAGCAGCACTGAGGAAAGTTTTAGTTACAGTTTGTCTTGCTGTCACATGAACAGCAGATAATATATTGGTACTTCTATTAAAGTTTCAGTATGTAACAATAATTATCTGGGAGAAAATATGATTATATTAGTATCTTATCACTTTGCAAAATACATGTTTATTTATTGAATTAGAAGTAACCATTTATATCTCTTTGTGCAGCAGCTCCTTTTGCACAGGAGAACTGTCAAATTACCAGAATAAAAGACACATAAAGAAGAGTTGTGCTAAGAGATTCAAAGAAGAAGCAAGTGAAAGATTCAGATGTGGATGCTGTTAAGTGAGAAGTTTTCAGGACATATATTTGATAAATAAAGAAACATACTCATTAACATGACACCAAGCTTATCAAAGAGGTAAAAACATGAAGAAGTGAAGTGGGGACAGACAAATACAGACACTTAGCTGCTGCAGTGATTACAGACTGTCTCTGGTCAAAGAGTATCTTGCTAAACTGACTGTGTTTTTGCTTTAGGTCTTTTTCCTTTTCTGCAGTTGCATTTTGTAGTTTCTAATTTGCAATTCTGTTTTCGAGTATCTAAACACATACTAATACACTTAAAGTGTGGGTCACTGACCAACAATGATGCCTCCTGGTCGTCTATCCATCTCCATCGCCTGGGGGTGAATCCCTTTGCTGTAGCCCGCCTCTGCTATCATCTGATTGGCCCTCTGGTAGCGCTCCATGCTGGGGTCATCCAGCCCTGGTGTGAAGCCTCGTCCACGCGCCCGCTCGAAGTCCTCGTGGTACTTCGCCTATTGATGGGCAAAACCAGCAAATGCAGAGGCATCAGTATCACCAGTGATGACAAGCAGAAGGAGCTCATGCACACTCCAGCGTGAGAAATCACAACACACACACACAAGTCAGGGTGCGTTTGGTCAGTGAGCAAATAAAACACACACACACACAAGGTTTTTAAAAGCTTTATTCATTAACTCTCTCACCACACACACTTTTACACACTGTTTTGGACTCTTGCACGTGCACACTGGAGATTTGTTAGCCAAACGGTTTTAGGACCTAAAAAACTGATCTTACAAACACCAAAAACTGAAGTCCCGAGTCTTAATAGTATATAAAAAAAAAGACAATAAGCATGTTATATGCAACTATATACAAATTTGAATCTTAATGTTTGTATTTTGATTGTATTTACAAAGGTCAAAAAACTTAAAGTGTCAGTCTTTATTTTAACGTTTAATAAAAATCTCTTTGTGAAGGAAGTTTGTGTGCATAAAGCCCGGTTTGCCTGGTTTAAGTTTGATAAGCTTAAACTTTGTATCTTTTCTCTTTTAAATATGTCTAATGAATTTACACACACACACACTCCTCCCTTTGGTGGGGATTAATATCAGTGCAGCATTCCCGCCTGCGGTGCCACGTCACTCATGTTAGCTCCTCCCATAGCCAAGATGAGAGCCATGACAACCAGGCTGCTACCATGGAGACCGAGTCTTGTGTCCTCCTAACACGCCTGTACTCAGGTGTGTCCAGCTCAGTGCAGCTTCGGCCCCTCAGCTCCTGCAGCCCGCGCTGATATTTCACCTGTTCAAACACACAATTCATACGCTGTTAACCTGAGAAACACACAGCTTTGTCAATGCTTGTGTGTGTGGGCCTGTCTTTGTGAGGACCAATTAAAATTGCAAGGAAATTTTGGCAGAGGGGACATTTTTGGAAAGTGGACATTCTACAGTATTGTGCAAAAGTATGGAGACAAACACCCCTCATTTTTCAATATATGTCCAGGGAAACAGGAAAAGGCAGAATCTATAAAGATAAATATCGTATATAAGGCAAAATAGAGTTTGTACCATTCTAACAAGCTTAAAAGTCAATATTTGGTCTGAGCACCTTTATTCTTCAACACAGCCTGAACTCTCATAGATAATTTTTCTGTCATTTCTTTAAGTAGTCTTCAAGAATAGTTCTCCAGTAGATGCTACTGTAGATAGTTTTTTAGGCCTGACACTTCTTCTTTTGTCCTCCACTTGTCCAGTTTCCTCAGATGTTTTAAGGACACACCGCATACCATGCTGAGATATGCCAAGTTTTCAGCTAATAGCTCTTTGGGAATCACCTTGTTGATGCAAAAATACTCTTTTCTGTCTGTCGAACTGTGTTATCTTTGGTGTTTTTCATAGATGAAACTAAAGAAATGGGAACAAATGATTAACAAAGTGCCTAAAGATACAATTTAAAACTGGTTCTTTTACTAAGTTGTCCGTTATGTGTCGACACAACACTGGTTCATCCCTTGAGTTAGGAGCCTTTTTTCTGCTTGAATGATTCATAGGTCAGAGTTAAGTGGCTTAAGAAAGAAAATTAACTGGACTGAAAATGAGTGAAAAAGCAGCCAAAGACCTTCAGAAAGCCTGGAGAACTGTTGCTCAAGACCACTTTAAAAGATTTAGAGAACGTCTGGCTGCTTGGAAGGAAAAAAATCATTTTAAAATAATTGCTGGATCAGGTTTTTGTACAGGACTGTAAATAAATCTAACTGATATAGATAATGGAATGTTATGCTTGGTTTAGGTGTTAGACATACATCTTTCTCACATAGGTAGTAGTACAAATGTGTGTGTTTGTGCGTGTCTTGCCGAGCTGATGTTTTCCTGGTTTTGTTTGACTCTCTCCACCTCTGGAGTCACTCCAACACTTGTGGCCTTCACAACACTCTGTTTGTATTTCACCTGGCGTGAAGACAGACAGGAAATCAAACTAACAAAATCATATTTTCTTAAGACAGTTGCAGTGTCCTCTGACACAATCTGACCAATCTGAGCTCACAGAGTTTCTCCCACAGTTGTGCAGACCCTGCTGGGTCATCCTTGATTTCCTGCTTTTGGGCCCCTTTTGGTTCATCACAGCCACATACAGAACATTACCAGCCTCACCAGCTCTCTGATCCCTGAGCTCCTCTGTTTTCAGCATCATGAGTGTCTCTGTACTCACTGAGCTGATGTTATCCTGGTTGCGTCGGACTCGTTCCATCTCAGGTGTGTTCATGACAGCGGTTCCATGGCCCACGTCCTCTCTGTACTGGACCTGAACAGAGACTGACGTGAAGCAGCTGCTGCTCACAGTTTTAACAGACATCTCATTTATTTTTTTAATGTTCGGAATGCTAAAAGAGAAGGCACCTGTGTCTGTCTGAAGATGTAACTGTTCTGGTTCTAGCAGTGTTGCTACGTCTTCCTTTAGTGGGTTTTTAGGTTTAAAAGAGGTAGTTTTGTCCTGGAGAGGGCTGCTGTTGTCTTCTCTTTAAGCACTTTGGACTACTATGACCTGGGTGGTGTTTGTTTTGTTTTGTATTTAGCACCTGTCATTATTGATGAGGACAGATATGAGCTTATTTTACTTAGTGTTGGTCGTTTGGCATATTTTGTTTGGATTGAACAGCACCCAAAAATGTTCAACTTTTAGTGTCTGAACAGGGTCACAGGAAGTTTAATCTGTCAGAAGCTGACCTTTTAAGTGACTCCAGAATGAAAATATCAAATTCAACATATTTTCAAACAAGCATACAAACAAAATAATAAAAATTCTTATGTATAAAATAAATAGTTAATTAACAGCGAGATTCCAAAGTCTAAAATCAAAGTCAAACTCTTTTAAAAAGTCTGACCTTTTATTGCATTTGAAGATTAGGAAAAATAATTAGTTGAGGTTTGGACTCTGCAGGCTAACATGTAAGATCCTTTTGAGAATTCTGAACTACATTTGGCCATTATATAGATTCATCCTCCATCAGAAGAAACAAAGTAACAAAACAAAGTTTTAACGGACAAACAAACCTGTTAGACTTTTCTGTGAAGTCCATTTTCTGAGCATTTTGTGATTATAGAACTATGAGTAAACATACATTGCTAATCTTCTTGGCATTCTCTCTGGCGAGGACGATCTCTGGCGTCTCTGTGACCGACGCCATCAGACCTCTCATCAGCTTGGAGTCCCAGCTGTACCGCAGCTAGGGGATGACAGAGAGCTGCTTTAACACCACTCAGAACGCATACAGGGAAACAGGCCATTTCAAATGGATTAGAGGTCACTTTTGGGAAATTGGAACACTTTGACTATTATAGGACGATCAAAATAAATGTGCGTTCTCACAGAGCTGATGTTTCTCTGGTTGGTTCGAACTCTCTCCATTTCTGGGGTTTCTGAAACAAGGCTGTAGCTTCCCTTCAGACGCTCCGCCTCGTCCTTATACTTCTTCTACAGAAACACACAGAAGTTCTCAGAGGCAGAACTTTTTTTTCAAACATTTTCTTTAATAAGAGTCGGCATAGTGTACTCGCAGACCTGGCTATAGATGTCTTTGAGGTAGGAAGCGTGCAGCAGTTCAGGGGTGTCTGTAACCGTCCCGTATGAGTTTTCTCTGAGCTGCGCTGTCTGTTTGTAAGAACTCTGCATCACAGAAACAGCTCATTTGTTGCACGGTTGCACTAACAACTACTAAAAAAGTGGATATGCAGATAAATACAACTTACAACATACATAAAAAAAAGCAATACTACTTTAATTTAAGCCAATTACACTATAAGTCAGAACATTGTACTTAATCTATAAATAAAAATTGGACAAATATAAGAATTTGAACAAGGGCAACTTGCTGGTGCCTCTCTGCTGTGCTGCAGCTCTGCCTCAACACCTCTCCTTTAAGCGAAAGTTATTTCTATTCAAGATATTAAGTTCTACTTGACAGTCATTTTCAAAATAATTGCTAGAGTATACTGTTTTGTCAATTTCTGCATTTAAGAGTTGAATTTGGTCAAAATGAGCATAGTACAGAAAGTACCAATTAAGTACTAAAATGATCCTCTTAAGGCTCCTTTAAAATTTAATAAAAATTTCTTGGTGACTGGGTTGAATCTGACATGTAATGTGAGGATCAGCAGAGGCCCATCAACCATCTGTGGGGGGGGAATCTGAGCCCAGATACCTGACTCTGGATCTCCGAAGCTCTCTTGGCTCTTTGCATCTCCAGGACATCAGAACTCAGCTCCATGCCTTTGCCCATAATTTCCCTCTCCAGATCCCTGCGATATTCCTTCTGTGGGTGCAGACAAACAATCACTGCGGTTAAAGTCAGATCTATTGTCTAAATGTGTGTGTCTGGAGGGTGCTTTACCTGGTTCAGTATCTGATTGGCATTCTTAACCCTTAGAAGCTCAGGCGTTTCTTCAAGACCAACACCAGACAAGCCTCGCCCCTTCACTTCCTGCTCAAGGTCCTTCTTGTACTCTTTCTGCAAAGAGACAGAGGGTTTATTGAGAATAGTGATCTCTGAAGGATAGCTGATAGTGTTTATTTTGACTTTACTTCATGCTTGATGGCTTATTACCTCAATAAATCCTCAATAGTAATATTTGTAGAATATCAGATATGTTGATAGGATATGTATGATATGTATGTAAAAGTTTCATAACACTGACACTTCCACCTTCACTGGTCTTTAAATATCGTGAAAATAAATCATATATTGGGTACTAGCATGTTCTATCGGATCTATCGGATCCCAAAACAACGATTTTCTTTTCACCTTTTCTGGTCTCTAAATGAGTTCATTCAAATTTGATTACCAGTATGACCACACTTTGGCCATAATCTGCGATGATCACAAATTTTCTTATTTTAGGAGCTCAAACCACTTGCAGAAGTTTTAATGCGCCTCTCAGAAACAGCTCAAAACACAACATGTCTGAGTGTTTTATACCTCACTCAGAAGGCTGCTAGCGTGGCGGGCTGTCAGGTATCCAGGTGTTTGGTCGACGTCCACCAATGGTTTTCCCTTTATCTGCTCCTCGTAGTCCCTCCGATACTCCCTCTGAGAGTAAAACAGGGACACAAAGCAGAAAGATATAGTAAAACTAAACTATGTGGCTTGATTTCAGGGATGTTAGAAACCTTTCTGAATGGTGTCTTTCTGTGAATTTCTAACTGTTCAGGTGTATCGTGAGTCTCATCATTACATTTGTATGATAATTCAGACCTGCTTGCAATATTAGACCAATAAACAGCCAAACTGCTTCAACATGACTTTTCTCTCTAAGTGACCTCATTTTATTAATAATCTGCTAAACATGTCAGTGACATGTAAGGGAAAGCTGACCTTGGATCAAACGGGGACACAACAACACACAAACAGGAAAACACAGAGAAACACATTATGTTTTCAACATGACAGCACAAGAGATCCAGCTGAACGTGTTCAAGCCAGAACCAGATCCAGAACATCAAAGTGAGCAGCAGGATGTATGTTTGATAAATCAGTAGCTGCTGCTGTGGGTAACTCCGTGTTTCTGAGCGGTTGTAAAAGCAACAAACTGATATGTTCAGTTGTCTTCTGCATACATTTATCAAGACAAAGTACCTTTAGTACCCTTGGCTGCATTTTCACGCAGTGTAACCATGATATTCGTACTAAAATGCATTGGTAACACAACAGACATTTGAAAAAGTTTCACTCCCTGTTTGAGTTACAGTGTTGTCCTGGAACAACCTTGAATATATTTCCAAATTAATACCTGTGTCCAAGCTACAATATCTAACTGGATTTAACTGATAGAAGTCAAAACATCCTGAACATTGGACCTTAAAATATGTCGAAACCAAAACAAAAAGTAACAGACCATTAACATGTTTCATGATGCTTTTAATAGAAAAACATAGGCTGTTATTATCTCACACTAATACATGCCTGCAGTTTGGATAAGAGTGCAGGAATAATCAAAGAGTTTTTACCTCACTCTGCATCTTCTGTGCTTCCTTGGACACTTTGTATGTCTGTGTGTCTCCAAACTCCATCTGAGAGCGACCTTTATTCTTCTCATACTCCTCTCTGTACTTCACCTGAAACCACAAACACACAAACCAATCAGCTACTGAAACAGGTGGTAAAAACACAGCAGGAAAAATAGAATAAAAGTGTGTGCTCGTGTGTAACCTGGCTGTGCAGTACTGCGTTCTCCCTGTGGTGGAGCTGTTCAGCCGTGTCCAGAGCTACGTGGTAGTGGGCCTTTGTTTGCTCGTACTTTTTCTTGTACTCCACCTAAAAAAATGTCACAACAAGAACTAAGATCGGCAACCATGAAGACAGAAACACAAGAGCATAATACAGTGATACATCGGCCACAGTAATAAACTCTTTGATGGCACCTGAGGTTGTGGTGTGTGTGTGTTATCAAAATCATTATCTTTTACGACGTAAATCGGCTAATCTGAACACTTCTGGTGTTATATCCCATAAAAGTGTAACATGTTGGACTTTTCTGCAACAATTGTAATAAGAGGTGAGAGAAGATGCTGTATTGTCAGTTTCTCTTGCATATGCAGTGTGTGTTTGTACGTTGCTTTGTAGCTTGCTGGCATGCAGGGCGTGCTCCAGCTGCAGGAGGTTCGGCAGGTCGGACCAACCTTCTGGTTTCTGGTTCTGGTTGGACTTATACTTCACCTGAAGGACAGAGGAGAAGATATCAAGGTTAAACAATGTCCAGTGATTTCAAGATGATTATTTCAAGAGAATAATGCACAAGAGTCTCAAGTAGTTCGTCCTTTGCGATAAATGACTACTTTCCAGGAGTGTACAAAGTAAAAATCAACTGCATATAATAATATGATGCAGTAATTATGTTTAAAAACAAGCTTTATGATATCTAAGGAGGAAAAACACCAAACATCCAGAATAATCTGATTTTGTTCATCAGCTGGATATCTTAAACCAGATATCTGAGTGTGCATGGGAGTAAATGACTATTCATACAGCTGACCTGATGTTATTGTAGCTTGCAGAGTCTGCCAGAAGTATATGCTGCATACAACCACCTCTGCATTGCTGCTGTGACTTGGTGTTCTGTAACTGGGCCTACAGTCTCTTTATTAAATCATACATTTGTACTAACCTAAGGCAAAACATTTCTGAATTATATATATACACAACAACTGTGTGAAAGAGGAAAAGTTAGAACTGAATTTTTTTCTGTACATCCTTTTTTCTCCTAAATGTTTCTTCTCACTGGTTCGAAGCCAGAAACTCAGGCTGAAAATCTGCCTGTATCATGATGCAGAGAGTCTGCTCAGAGAGGCTTTTCTAAAATCGGCTGAACGTTCAGCATTCCCAAACACCAGGCAGCGTTCAGCACAACAAGCTGTTACATAACTCTGTGAAGTGGGGAGGCTCTTTTCTGTGGCTGTGTGGGCTGCAGCGGTGCTAAAACTGAACTGCATCTGTGTGTGTGTGTGTGTTTGTTTGTGGATATGTGCATGCTGGCAAGTGTGAAGAATGTGGATGGACATTTCTGCACTGGTAGGACCTTTCTTATCTGTCAGACTGAGGGTTCAGATGTGGTTTTAGGGTTCTGGTTAGAATCAGGTTTAGGTCGGGGCTGGGATTAGATGTCTGGGATGAGTTTTTGTCAACAAGTGTCCTCACAGCGACAGTAAATCCATCATATATGTGTTTTTCGTGTGCATGTAACCTCTTCAACTTCTCCAGCTTTCATCCTACAATCCCCCTGCATTTGCCTTAGAAAGGTTGCCATGGTTACACCCACACAACAGCCTGAGTTATAGAGTGTATTTCAAAGTGTTAGGCGCGCGCGCACACACACACACACACACACACACACACACACATGCGCACACTAACAGACAGTTTGCCTCTTGGATTTGTTTATCTCTGAGGCTGATAAGAAAATAGAAGTGTCTGCCGGTGACCTGAAGGAAACAAACGTGAATATTCTCTTCTGTTCAGTTGAATTGTTGTAGATCTGTCGGGAGGGCATTCATAAAAACACAGCAGAAAAATCAACTCGTTGCTTTTACCTGAACAGTGCATTCATCCTGTTTGTCTCCATGAGAAAACTCTAAATAAAAGCTCAAACCAAACACCAAACACCTGAACAACGAGGTCTGAACAGCACCTCCACCTCCCAGGGGAATATTCATTTAATGGCATCGTTTTAAACTATCTGTGGTATCAAAGTCAGGAAACCTAAAGAAACCAATTTGAATGATTAAACTGGCAGACTGACAGTAATGATGGATATGTTCACGTTTCTGCACTTTGCTTTGACTTGAACAAATTACACTTTAAACTACCGATCAAGTATCTTTAGTCAGTGTTTAAGTAAAAATAACTAGGCCTTTAGTTATCTATATTTCTCAGTCTTACGTGCATATATGTTTAACTACTGCTTTTGTTACCAACAAGCCTTGTTATTTTTAGAGAATTTTTAGTTCAAAGCTACAGTGTCTTACTTGCATTTGCACTTTTATACGTTTTGTGCACTCCATTAACTTCAGTTCTAATCATTTTAACAGCGTTCAATTTAAGTGTTTACATATAGTTGGATTCTTTGACACCAAGTCAAAACTGTGCTGTCTTTGTAATGCCTTTTATCTTAAAAGTAGATACAAGTTACATGTCTTTCATGTTCTTTCTTTAGACTTAATTATTTTACTTTAGATTTTACTTTTTACTTTAGTAATTATGGTCTAATTTAATGTGGTCTAGTTTTATGTGCAACTTGACTCATTTTCCTGGGCATCCTGGGCCAGATTTATTGTAAGTTTTACACTTAAATTAACCTGAACAACCACTCTGGTAGGTTGGTATCTAAAATGGCCTGTAATGTTGAAACAAGGTGTGTTGTGGGTAAATGACGTGCTCCAGTTTTTCAGCAGGTGGACTTTTGTAGGCTGCTTTGATCATTACTAGAATGAGCTGGCTGCATTTGTGTAGATAGATGAAGTGAAATGTTAATCTCAATCAGCAGAACAGTCCACTTCAATCAGGTCTGTTTCTGAATTGTAACCACATGCTGATTTTCCTGTTGAAGTTAATCCAGCCTCATTTAGACATACTCACTTACTACATGCAGTAGCAGTCCAATTTAAGCAAACACATACATATTCATTTTTTGTGCTCTAATGTTTACTTCTCTTATTCGGAAATAAGAGAAGTAGGAGGGATGAAACATCGTTCTTCCAAACAACATTTCCTAATAACTTATTTTGATGATGACCTTTGGATAACACGAGTTAAAAATCTTCAAAGTGAAATTCAACTGGATTATGATCTTATCAATATATTGATATTGAAGTAAATTCACTGCTATGCTTCAGTTTGTTGACATTTTGATTAATTAATGAAAATTCGGTTTCGGTGGAGGTTAGCACTATTTTTTTCAGCTCTCCTTTGTGGTGTGTTCAGGTACAGTCTGACACCCAACACAAAAACATGAAGTGCGTGAAAGAATTTGCTTCATGTTTTAGTAAGTTGAGTGAAAATCCAGTCATGGACAAACATGATCATGGCCTGAGTTGAAGCTGTGTGAGACAGATCATGTGACCACATAAAACACCCACCTGACTGGCCAGGGCAGAAGCAGCTTGTGTGTGTTTGAAGGAGAGGCAGTCCAGCGGGTTGTAACACGGTCTCTGGCCCTTTAAATGTCTGTCAAAGCTTTCCTTATACTTCACCTGCAGGTCAGAGAGGTAAACACATCAATCCATTCATCCATCCATCATCTGCCGCATCAACCTCTGATGTAAACACATCAAATGTTCCCTGATATCACACTTACAGAGACTGACTGATGGGTTCCTACAGGCACAGGCTGTTAAATCTAATAAGTGTGTGTTTTCCAAGTCTGTTAACACCCCAATGTACTGGTTCTGGTTCCATATCAACAAGGTCAGTGCATGATGGGTAGCTATGTGTTTGTGTTACCTGGCTGGCCAGTTTTGAAACCTCGTTGGCATGCAGGATGTCGGTTCTGGAGAGAAGGGAGCCATCACTGTAAACGGGCTGTTTAGTATTGTTCCTGTAGGCCACCTGTGAATGTACATATATATTTTGTAGGAGAATAAATGGAGGGGGGGTAGACAGAGAACCAAGTTAGAGTCCCATCTAACTCAGTATTGTCCAAAATCATTTTACTTTGCTGTCAGTTTAGGTTGGTTAGGGCCAGGAGTAAAAAACACACGGTTTGTATCACATCACCAGGACGTTTCTCTATACAAACGTTTCTCCTCTAATAGACATCAGAGACAGTGGAGACCTCAGGTGGAGTAAAAGAGCATGTTTTTCTCAGATTTTTAACAACTATGCTTTGACTACAGCACATTTAAATTCTAACTATTATAAGATTGACAGTTCAAAAAGCTTAAATGTGGCTTTGATTCAAATCTCAACTGGAAAAATTTGTTAAAATTCCAGGAACAACAGCCTGTAATAGTGATCCTGTTTGAATGGTTTTAGACATATACACACAAACTGGTATCCTGATTAAAGTTGTTCCTGTGTCAGATGCGCTCACTCTCTCAGACACACACAGCAGCCCTTAACCAACTTTTTATTACTCTGACCGGAATCTGATCCTAACTTCAACACTCAGTCCTTACTTTCCACAAAATGCTCCCAGTCCCAAGATCTGAAACACTGTCCTCACAAAGATACGCACACACACGTACAATCTAACACACACTTCCCGTGAAGATGGATCTTACACAACAGCAGATTTGTTTTAAGAGCAGAACATTTTCTATAATTAATCAGCACTTTCCTTCGGTGAATAGCTGGTGAACGCGACTGTTGTCATGGAAGCTAATGTACAAAAGGAAGGGACATATTTATATACCACACACACACACACACACTCACATCGCTGGCCAGTTTTGTTGCATTGGTGGCGTTGACTATGTCAGGTCTGTCAGGCATTGTGTTGTAGTGATGAAGCTCCTCTTTACCTCTTCTGTAGCTGACCTGAGACCAATGGAGGCAGTTATTATGAACAACAGTCGTGATAGAGCGGACTGTAACATCAAACCACAGAAGAAGATACACTGCACTGAATTCAAAATAACAAATCTAAAGCAAGACATAGAGGAGTATAAGAGAGATACAACATGAAGGAGCTTAAATAATTTAACCTGGAATGGGTTGTAGTGCCTGCAGATAGCAATTTAAAACTAAAATATAGGTAATGACCAATCTTTGATTCGTACAGTATATGATATAAACCTGTCCAGGGTGTAGCCCGCCTCTCGCCCAATGACCGCTGGGATAGGCTCCAGCCCCCCTGCGACCCAACAGTTGGGTTAAGCGGGTAAAGAAATTGATGGATGTATATGATATAGGTGTGATGACACAGATCTCCTCAGGCATATCCATTTAGTTTCAGTTGTCTTTTATTGTTAATTTTATACGGTGACTGGTTTTAGATCTGTGGTATTGGCACTATTGACTTTCACACTTTTGCTGCAAATCAGACAGATTTTACATTTATGTGTTAGACTGCTATCTTTATGTCTGGAGCCGTCTTCTTGTCATATTTATCAGTCATATGACAAATGTGCTGAAATGACATGTTTCTGTTGACCACATCTCCTCTACCAGTCAAATATGAGTATGGTAACATATCTTCATATTAACCAGTATCATAAGTGTTTATGTTTTGTGGGTATAATTATCTGTCTGTATCAGTGTTGTCTCTGGCAAACAGTTCCAATTCCAAAATCATCTGAAATAATGACCATTTCTTTTTTGTATTCAGCCTCTCCCTTTACAAATATCCCAGTGTCATATTGTTGGCAGCAAACAGCCAGTATGGTTCCATGTATTATTTTGACATTAAATGTGCTGAAAAAAAGTATTTAGATGTCCAGACTAAATCATTTTCAACCAAAACTCAGTGGTGAAATCAAGGTTGGTGCTTTATGATCTTTGTCAAGATTCACAGACTTCAGTGTGTATCTTACAAGAATGAACATTTGGAAGAAAGATAAATATTTGGAAGCAATGGAAATAAATGCTGAGATGCGTATGATACTGCAATAGTTATGTACAGGGCTGGACGAACCTATATTGAGATCAGCTATTTCTCTTTATGCTGCCAATCCTGGTGATATCTGGGATATCTTCAAATAGATGTTGAATAAAACATAAGATGCCTGCAGTCCAGATCTTTGTTTTCTATGTTTTTTCTATTGTGAATTAAACACTGGTTTATCAAATTCTACTTCCATTTTACACAATTTCCCAACTTTTTTTGGAATTGGGATTATAGATGAAAATGTATAAGAAATTTTCATTTCTTTGGGATCCACAGAAAGTAATTTGTTGTGTAACAGCTGTAAAATTAAGGATTTTCCTCTTGACTCATGGACTAGAATTAAAAATGTAATACTCTTTCAACAAGACAGATTGAATAAATTTTTAATGGTTTGTGTTTTTCCTTCCATTAAACATGTGTGAGCAGCTGCCTGCACAAACATTTCACAGTATTGTTTTATTACGCTGAGCATGTGCATGTTGTGTGAGTATATTCACATCGCTCTGGTTCCTGTTGACCTCCATAGCGTGCTCCACCTCAGGCAGCGTCTTCATGTTGGTGTAGTTGGACTTCCCCTTCTCCCGGTTATACTTCTCCTTGTAGAATTTCTACAGAGAGACAAAGGCAGGAAAAGGATGTGAGTGGGATTAAAAAGAAAAGAGAAGGCCTGGGAAAAAAGAGGGATAAGCAGAACTAAACACAAATGTAGGGAATGAGGAGAAAGTTGGAAAGAAATAGATGGAAAAACAGCAGTTTGATAGGTTGAGGGTGAAAATATCTGGTGACTGATTCAGCCTGGTGTCGTCTAGGTCCTGAAAACTTCCAGCTGTTCACATTTAGCTTCAGTCAACTCGTGAGTTATGAGAGTTAAAATCAAATAAATTTAATGGATTTGTCAGTTTGCAGGAAATACTGTAAACTTTACATTTTGCATATAAACTTAAATCAGAGATGAGCTCAAAAAGTCAGTTTTTCCAATATGAATACGAGCCAAAGTAGACAAACTCGTCACATCATAAAGAGAAAAAATTTAAAACTGTATTTTCAGCCACACAGTTTAATGTAAAAGTCATTTTAATAAATATATCAACGGTATTGTTCCATGATTGTCCTGAGGTCAGTCCTTCCAGCGTTCTGCAGACAGTTAAGCTGTCTGAGCTGCTGTTGTGTTGTGCGCATACGTTATACGCTCCAGTTAGTGTAGCATTGCTCGGTCAGGAAACCAGGAAAGCATCAGGCCTGTGCCCCAGTTTACCCACAGCTCTCATTTTCTGCCCCCTGGGCCAACACCAAACAATTATCCTCATCTGTAGCTCACAAAGTCTGCGCTCCCGACATGAAACACAGTGGGGGTTTTTTATTTGTGGAAAAATTCTGCAAAAAAAATTTAAATGTATTCATAAACTAAATCAACAGCAGCGCCAAATCCCTGCAGTCCCATTAAAGTTGTGTAAACAGTGAAAGGAGATACACTTAATGATCTGTTTTAATAAACTGCTTAAATATCTTCTTTATAAAATCAAGCAGAAAGCTGCAGCTAACCAGAGTCCTTAGATCAGAGCAGCGGATCACATCAGTCTGTACTGCTCTGTAATAATTGGTCCAAACCTCCCAGGTGTTCTGGAACAGATGTGTTTGTTGCCCCATAGTGAGAACTAAACATACAGAAACACTATTCCATTTTTATGATCCAAATATCTGAACAAACAGATCTGTGCAGCACTCAGTTCCCTTTAAATCAGGGCAGCAGACTCTTTTGTTGCTGCTACATGATTTAATCTGCTCCTTTAAAATCTATTCTTGTGTTTCTTTCTTCACAAATCAGCTGCAACATTAAAGCCTCTGGCAGGGGAAGTGAAGAACAATAATCTTGTTACAATTCTGCTGAAAAACCCTGTGTCCTGGCATTCATGTGAGCGTTACACTGACTTATACTGCCCACCTAAATATCAAAAAGCAAGCATTCTCCCTCAGGCCAAAACCCCCCCATTGGTACAACAGAGACCTTCCTAAAGCTGCTCAGGAAAAATGTAATGAACACAACAAAGAGCTTAAGGTGTCGACCCAGACTCCAAACTCTCCAGATCCAAAACTGAACATCACACCACTCATGAAACCAAAACTATCAACGCCCAGAGGTCCCATTGTGTCCATTCAGCCGTTCGGAGCTCTACAGCTGCACTAACAAGGTGACAGGGAGCTTGTGTTTCTTTTAAATCTCATTTTGTTGTTGGTGCAAACAAACTTTTAAACAAATTGGCAGCATTGCAGGTGATCGCCAGTGGCTCAGAATCACCAGTGTTCTGAAGTTTGGGCGACACACTCAGTTTTCAGCAGCAATCCAGCAATGTGTCTATGTCCCAGTTTGTCTCCTCTGTGCACGTGTGTGTGTCAGCATGTGTGCTGTGGGTTATAGGTCAGCGTCTGTGTCTGTGTCCTCAGGCTGTTGAGCACAACACAGCTGCTCCCATTGTTCATGTTTGATACTACCGCACACTCTCCCACTGTGTGTGGTTTTAGGGTGGATTTTATTTCAGCCTGTGTGATATTTGTCTGAAGACGTTCGCTATAACTATGGTTGACACAAACAGCCAAAAAAGCTGCCCTTTACCCTCTGTCATTTTATGAACAGACTGGTTAACATGATTCAAAGATCACATCAGACTCACATCGCTCTGCACTTTGGCCACTTCCTTAGCAAAGACCGTCTCAATGGTTTGGGGCATCTGAGCATACAGACAGCATTCAGCATCCTTCTTCCCCTCCTCCCTGTAAGCTTTCTGCAACACAAAACACATTTACAACAACAGAAGCCAAATTATTGTTCCTTTAGGGAGGCAGCACAACTACATTTAGTTCTGTGGTGCAACCATTAGTTGCCTCAATATAATATTCAAATATACAGTACTCTGCAAAAATCTTGAGCCAACCTTCAGTTCTTTATATATTTCCAGGAAAATAGGAAATAGTTCCCCCGATTCACTGAAATATGGTCAAAAATAAATATAAATACAGCATATAAGGCAAAAAAGAGTGTAATTGTGTAACTCCAAAGAGCTCTAAAGTGAATATTTAGTCTGAGCACCTTTATTCTCCAACACAGCCTGAACCCTCTTAGACAAATTTTCTGTAATTTCTTTAAGTAATCTTCAGGAATAGTTCTCCAGGCTTCTTGAAGAACATCCCAAAGCTCTTCTTTGGATGTTGGCTGCCTTTTGTTCTGTTCTCTTTCAAGATGATCCCACACTGCTTCAATAATGTTGAGGTCTGGGCTCTGGGGAGGATTCATCCCTCCATAAGACCTGTTGCCACTGATTTTCAGTCCACTTCTTGTGTCATTTGGAATAGCTCAGCCTTTTCTCCCTGTTTCCCTTCCTTAAGAATGGCTTCTTGACAGCCACCCTTCCATGGAGACCATTTCTGATGAGGCTTGGGAAAATACTATGTTCTGTCTGTCAAACTGTGTTATCTTTGGTGTTTTTCATAGATGAAACTAAAGAAATGGGAACAAATGATGTGTCTTTGTGACAGGCTGCTAGTAACAAAGTGCCTAAAGATACAATTTAAAACTGCTTCTTTGCTAAGTTGTCTGTTAGGTGTCACAACACTGGTTCATCCCTTGAGTTAGGAGCCTTTTTTCTGCTTGAATGATTCATAGGTCAGAGTTAAGTGGCTTGACAAACAACAAGGTACAAGAACTGGTCTGAAAATGAGCGAAAAAGCAGTCAATGTCCAAAGAAAAACTCTGAAAGACCTCCAGGAAGCCTGGAAACTATTGCTCAAGACCACTTTAAAAGATTTAAAGAAAGTCTGGCTGCTTAGAAGGAAAATATACAGAAATGAGGGCTGGATCTGCAGTTTTGCACATTACTGATATTTTTTGTATTTCTGTACTTTCTGGAGGAGAAAATCAATGATGAGACAGCTTCACAGATATCACAGACGGCCAACAACTCGAGTTTAATGTCTCAACATAGTTTTCATGTAAAGATTTTATTTCTTTATTGCAGTCACATGAGCTCCTGTTCCTGAATAAACAGACTTTAATCCTCAGTCGCAGACAGTAAAACTGAAGTTGAAAATCAAACTGTTTATAGAAAAGTGTAAGTTAAAATGTACCTCACTGTACAGCTGAGTTTGCTCTTTGGCATGCTGAGTTTCTTTGGTCTCAGGCAGCAGCGAGTACAGAGAATTAACCAGCTCCTTCTTACCGGCCTCCTTGTATTTATTCTGAGGATAAATAAACACTTTAGATGAATGACTGCACAATGACACAGTGCACACTCCTGTAGACCACATACCAATAACTGATATTAACAGACAATGTCCTGCACCACAGCTCATTGTGTTTTCTAACAGGTCAATGTGACAAGGAGTTAAACAAACCTGTTTGCAGATGATACGAAATACTGTTTAGCAAAATGACAACTACTGATGGAGACAGAATTAAAAGCAGATAAAATGCACTAATATTCATGTCTTTTATAACAGACTATGTAATAATAACACTTATTTGAATCAATCAGGTGGATTGATGGAGAAATATTTAAGATAAACAAAAACAGTCAACACAGAAGTGCCTTCATCCACTGCCCACGAAGAGATTCACACACATTCACAAAGAGAACCTGGTTATCAACATTGCATCTTTTGATGATTTCCTAATGTATAACATTACAAAAACAAATCAATCAAAAGCACACACAGTTTCCCCACCTCACTGTGAGTCTCTGCCATCTCTTTAACAAAGTGAGTCTGCAGAGTTTCAGGCAGCAGCGAGTACAACGTGTTGGGAAGATCGTCCACGTCTTTCTTGTACTTTGACTAAAAAAGTAAGAGGTACACATACAAAAATACATGAAAAGTTAGATTAAAAGATTAATTTATTTACTTTGTCAATCAGAGTCTGCCTCAGAACAGCCTCATCATGAAAAGCTTCATCCCACCTCACTCTGAAGCTCTGAGATCTGCTTTACAAACTCCATTTCTCTGGTCTCTGGCATTTGGTGGAAAACAGTGCTGCTGATCTCCTGTCGGCCTTTCTGCTTGTATCTATTCTGGATCACACAAACACTGAGATGAGACCATGCAAATCCAGCACGTAAAAAAACTCCAAAAAGGCTAAGTGTAAAATATGTGAGCAAGGTGTTTTTTTTTCTTTATTCCAAAATTAAACAATCAATCAAATTTAAAGTCATATGAAAGTTCTCCAGGGAAGCAGTGATCCGCCTACCTCGCTCTGAAGCTCCGCGACAGCTTTAGCAAACTTAATCTCCTCTGTCTCAGAGAGCTGGGAGTACAGGTTGGTGCTCTGATCCTTCTTGCCTTCCTTGTACTTCAACTGGACAACACAAAGAACACAAACTACAGCAAAACTGACAGCAGATAAATACAGTGTTTAAAAGCTTTCATCCAATCAGCTGATTCTAGCTACGGTGAATAAATTCTGGACGGTTAAACAGCATCTTCCATCAAACTTGCATTTTGGTGCATTCAATTTAAAGGAAATATCAAAGACCTACCAAAAATAATTGACACTAAATTGTGCTAAAAGATTCCAATAATCAGCAAAAATTATTCAAAAATGAAACTAGTCAAAATCCTTTACACATGACTTAAAACATCCAAAATGTGTAGCAAATCTTCATTTGTCCAGTGTTTTCATAATATGTCCTGTATATGTGTGACTCTTTGTGAGTGTTTGTGTACCTGACTTTGTAGCTCAGTGGCCTCTTTAGCGTGTAGCGTCTCCAGAGTTTCAGGCAGTTGATGGTACAGACAGCTGCTTGCCTCCTTCTTGCTTGCCTCCTTGTACTTAGCCTGAAAAAAACCATCCATTAAAAGCATTTGCCTGCAGGTAAAACAGCTGCAGTGTTTCTATAGGAGCTGTTAGGTCTGGAGGTTTCTAGATTCTAATTCAGTGTAATTACAAAAAAAAGATTAAAAAAAATAAATCACAAAACAATTAAAGGAAGTAGGCTTTTTTTTCTCACCCCGCTCTGCAGCTCAGAGACAGTTTTAGCTAACTGAGTTTCGGTGGTTTCAGGTAGCTGCGAGTAGAGACTCTGAGAGAGACTCCTGATTCCCTCCTCCTTGTATTTACTCTGAAGTGAAAGACAGATACATAGAAGACTGAAGACAATGTGTGAGAAATCTGATTAGGACATCAAGAAGAAACCAGATTGAAGGAGGCCCTGTGTTAAAATCCTCAGGTGGAACTACAGGCAGGTGACAGCTCAAAGGAAAAACCAACATGAAGTGTAGTGAGATGCTGGACCCCCATATCAGCTAGAACAGCTTCACTTTGCCGTCATACTGTCATCCAGGAAGAAATATTTCATTATTACTTTAATGAACATCTCTGAGGATGTCGGCAAATCATTCCACAGCACAAAAGATCCTCTAACTATAACTGGGTTCAGGTTTTCTTTTCATTTGTCCCCATGCGTTAGAGCAGGTGTATCATGTGTCTGTATGTGTTCACCTCACTCTGCAGCTCGGACATCTTGGCGGCAAGCTGCGTCTCTGCCGTCTGCGGCAGCTGAGCGTACAGACTGGATGACATGGACTTTTTCCCGCTCTGCTTGTACTTGCTCTGAAAAAAAAGAGCACATAGAACAAAAGTAGATGAGTGTCATTTATTTTCATGTTACTACTTTTCACACGAGGCAGGAGATGAACTGTCCTGGAGTATGAGGCGCTTCTTGTTTCTCAGTGAGAGGCCAATAGATGCTTCTTCCCCCAGGGTTTTGCTCCAAAACTAATTTTACAAAATAAAATGAAATATTTTTTATGCAATTCTATTCCCCCAAACATATTTCTGATTTTTTTTTGTCAGAACTGGTGTATTTCTGAAGCTTTTTCTGGGATTTAAAGGAGGAAAATTCTTACTGCTGGTGAGTTCTGCTTTTATTGGTAACGCCCCAGTCACAGCGCAAAGGTGTAATTTCCAGAAAAGTTGGGAAAAGTTTCGAAATAAGATAAAACCTCAAATCTGTAATTTTATATTTTACAGAAGCAATTGCAAATAAATGACTTTCAGTGTCTTCACTGACCAACTTCATTTTATTTAGAAAACAGAAACAAATCTAGAATTTGATGAGCAAATTTTTTTGATGAGTGGCAAAGAAAAAAAGTTTATAGAATCTACAGTAACTTCGTTCTGGAAGATTCTCCAACCATTAGATTAATTGGTGCCCGGCAAGGGTGTCAGGATTGGGTATAAAAGAAGCATCCACCAAAGGTTTAGTCTTTCCTATAAGGATGGGTCGTGGCTCACCACTTTGTGCCAAACGCCATCAGACAATCATCAATAAGTTCAACAAATATTTCTCATTTCAGTGTGGAAAGGCCAAGGACAGAAACCGCTGTTGGATGACTTTGGAGCCCTCAGGCAGCACTGCATGAGAAATCATCATGCCACCATGATCAATACAGCCACATGGGCTCAGGAGGCACTTGAAAAACTATTTTCACTTAGCACAGTCCATGGCTGCATCCAGAAATGTAACCTGAACCTGTATTACACAAGGAGGAAACCATATATTAACTGTGTGCAGAAACATGGCCGAGTTCTCTGGACACAAGCAAATCTCAGATGGACAGAAAGACAGCGGACACGTGTTCTTTGGTCAGATGAGTCCACGTTTCAGCTGCTTTTGGGAGAAACTGACCTCTGCTTCTACAAAGATGAGAAAGAGCATCCAGGCTATTATCAGAGAAAAGTGCAAAAGCCAGGGTCTGTGATGGTATGGGGGTGCATCAGTATCCATGGCATGGATGACTTCATAGATGTGAAGGTACCATTGATGCAGAGGTGGATGTTGGAGTTTTCGAGAGACATATGCCACAATCAAGGTGACATCTTTTCACGGGAGGTCATTATTTCAGCAGGACAATGCCAGACCTTATTCTGCACAACTTCCATCAGCGTGGCTTCATACACACAGAGTGTGTGTGCTTAACTGGCCTGCCTGCAGTCCACATCTGTCTCCTATTAAGCATCATGAAGAGGAGAATCAGACAACAACAACCACGGACTGTTGAGCAGCTGAAATCTTGGGTTCAACAAGAATGGACACAGATTCCTTATGAAAACTGCCAGAGTTTGAAAATTTCCCAGCTTTTCTGGAAATGGGGTTAGTAAATCACTAGCCCCACAAAAACTCCTGACCAGCACACAGATGTGAGGTGTCTAAAGGTGTCTCTACAAACTTTAATTAATTTAATTAATAAACGCTTCTGTTCTTCAGTGACAAAATGCAGAGAAACTTTTGCTCTCACAAACAGCATTGCAAATGTCTCAGATTCCTTACTGAGCATCTTCAAAGCACAACATATTATTCATTCATCAAATCTGAGGAGTTATATATTCATTTTCAGCTTCACTTGTCCGAAGAATGCAATACAGTGACTGTGTGTTAAGTGCTGGAGTGATAAGATGTTTGTTCCATGACTCCAGTCTGTCTTTACATGAAAATAGACCAAGTGTTCATTTAAACTGCTGCTAACCTGTTCAAATTGACTAACAAGACTAAAAAAAATGACTACACTCCAAAATGAAAGGAAAGAGTCACTCTTTAATGTTTTTATGCTAAAAAATTCAGTCATGAAATGTGAAAAAGAGGGTGTGAATAATGGATGTATGTACCTCGCTCTGCAGCTCAGTAACCTCTTTAACATGCTGCGTCTCCAGAGTCTCAGGCAGCTGGTGGTACAGAGAGCTGCTGGCTTCTTTCTTCCCTGCTTCCTTGTACTTAAACTGCAGGAGAAAAAAAACAGTATCATGTTTTTATGTATTTTACAGTTTCTCTGACATTCTGAGAGACAACAACATGCCTGCACATCCTTATCAAGGCTCACTTTAATCATAGATTTACTTTTAGGTTTGTTGAGTCCGCTTAACATTAAAAAAACAATCCAGGAAGCAAACTGAGAGAACAAGATGAGAGCTGATGTCACTGATGTCAGCTGATGTTTCTGCAGCTAAAGAGGAGGTAGAAAACAGAGTGATGTAGGGGAAGTATCCAGCAGCACTGGCGGGCTTTTGATAACAGGACCAGAATAGACAACAGCCGTCAGTTTATCTATGTTGTGTTAACATGCTGGCGTGGCTGAGATGGGACACACACCCAATTTTGCCTCTTAGGGCATTGCATAGCGATGCAGAAATTCTGTGTAAACTGTGTTTCAGTTTGTCTCATCATGTTTGTGGTTCTTTTGGTTCCCTCTAAACACATTTAAATCTTTAACCTTTTGAGAGTTGATACAACACGCAAGTTTTCCAGTTACTGTTTGTACTGGAAAACAAAGCAACTTACAAATAAGTGGTTTCATTTTTATGATGAGTAAAGGTCACAGTTTCCTACCTCGCTGTGTGTCTCAGCCATCTCTTTCACAAACTGAGTCTCCAGAGTTTCAGGCAGCAGCGAGTACAAAGTGTTGGGCAGATCCTCCTTGTCTTTCTTGTACTTCGTCTTGCAACAAAAATAAACATGGAAACATTTGAGTGACTTAAAACTTGATGCAAACTGACATAAAAGGAGAAAAGAAGAAAATTAATTCCCATTGATTCATTTATAGTTCAATAATCTTTCGAATAATTAAAATAATAATTAAAAGATCCTGATGAGACCATCCCCCTGCAGACCACCTGTACTGTACTAGATGTTCAGGGTCCTCACCTCACTCTGTAGATCTGACATCTGCTTGGCAAACTGTGTCTCTGCAGTTTCTGGGAGGCACGAGTACAAATTTTTACCAATTTCCTTCTTTCCCTCCTCTTTGTACTTTACCTGAGGGGGAAAAAAACGCATCTGACTTTAAAAATCATCCAGACGGACACCCGGTAGGGATACCACTGTCTGTTTGCATGTTCATCACCTCACTGTAGATGTCTCTTAGATCTTTAGCCAGCTGGGTCTCTGTGGTTGCAGGTAGCTGATGATAAAGAGAACCGCTCATCTCCTGTTTATACTTCACCTACAAAAAGATGACAAAACATAATTTACTTGAACATTTGGAGGTTGATTGGTGTGATGACCAGCCACACATGATAGTATCCACACCTCACCACCAGTGTATTTCCACTTTAATTTACTTTTCTGTCACTATTCCAAACATTTAGACACACTACTTAACCCATTATTTCTTTACCAATTTGATTTATTTTCTCAGAGGTGTTATGTAGTGCACACATGCCGACACTGCAAGGTCAAATTCTGTTTATGTTGTATTAATACTCCTTTCTTTCTAATGAGTTATCTGGGATTAAGCTTCTCCCTCCTGGTGCTGCAAAGGGTGTGGCCAAGGACTGTAATATGCTTCAGCCAGCCTTATTCGACAGATCCATGTGCTGCATGTTCATAGGAGCGTTTGGGGTTTATTTTGTGTTTCTGCTGTTTGTTAAGAATGGAGCAGCCATTTTGTTTCCCCTTTGCGTTCTACAGGGTTTCGCTGCACCAGTATTTAAGTTGCCCTTATGGGTCTGTGTAAGTAGGTCAGTTTGTTATGTTATGTTCATTTGTTTGTTTGAGTTTCTTTATTCCTGAGTATGTTTTAGTATAGTTCTATTAGGTTGACCTCTTTTATGCTCCTGTTTAGTTGAACTTTTGATTTGTCAACACTTTTCACATTTTTGGGGGGGGTAAATAAAAACCCAGTTTTGAACAAAAGCTCCTGTGTCTTTGTACCCTTACTGCTTGGTCCCTGACAATGGGAAAGGACGAAACATTTAGAAATAGTTGCCAGGACCTGAATACGTCGTGATTTTACATACGTGACTCTGCAGCTGTGAGACCTCTTTAGCATGCTGAGTCTCCAGAGTTTCAGGCAGCTTCGAGTACAGAGGGCTGGATGCCTCTTTCTTCCCCTTTTTATACTTGGTCTAAAAGATGAGGAAGGGATACAACAGTTAGAAAGTCATACTGAACTGAAGCTTTTTATAAAACATTTTCTTTACATTAATGTACCGTACCTCACTTTGTATTTCAGATACAGCTTTGGCAAACTGAATTTCGTTGGTCTGTGAGAGTTGGGAGTAAGCACTCACAGTCTGGCTCTTCTTCCCACTTTCTTTATATTTGCTCTTGAGATTAAAAGACAAGAAGATATCTTAGCTACCAGAAGCTGGATACACTTGTTTTGTTTTGTAAATGGATTGAACATTTTTGTACAGATTGCACCAACAGAAACGGACACACATCGAGACGACTGAAGTATGAAGTATCAAACACAATCCCAAACAAAAATTTTTAAAAATCTCAAATATCCTTTTAAATGAGCTTGGACCCTAAGCTTCTGGAACAGGTTTCTATGATTTATTTGAAGATTTATTAGACAATCACTTTCAGAAGTGTTCTCTATGCAGCGAAGATCACCAACATTCAGTATTAGTTTGAAGTCCTTTGCACAGAGGTTTCTCTAATTCTCTGAATCCTTTATAATATTATGAACCGTAGATGATGGATTTGCTAAATTTACTCTAGGAAACATTATTCTTAAAATGTTTAACCATCCGCCCACATAGTCTGTCACAAAATGGTGAACCCCTCCATCTTTACCTCTGAAAGACTCTTTGTGATGCCCCATTATAGTCTAACTTGTTATTCTACAGATGCCTCATTAAAAATTCATAAATGCTTTATTTATCCTAAAGGGAAATTCTAATGTTGCAGTATTTTTTCCTTTTTTGATTAATTGGCAGAAATGACCTCCTATATCTCTCCTGTATCTTACAGCATAGCTGAAGAAACCTCTGACTGAACACACTTATAAAGGGTGGGCAGTATTGTCCATTATATTCATCAGCTTGTGCAGTATTCTTCTTCTCACAATCAGCTCCAGGGGCGACAGAGCAGTTCCCGTTTCTTTCATTTAAGAGATGTTCCAGTGTCACTGTTTGTGGATTACACAACTGCTCCACCATATTGTTTTCCCAATCTCAAATTTTATTTTAAAACAGGTTGTTGGTACAAATATTGGCAAATATTAACTTGTTTTCAATTACAAATAGAGTTTAAATATTAATTTCTAAATCACTGAATTATGTTTTAATTATATTATACACAGTGTCCTTTCTTTTTTTTTGTAAATTGTGTATACAGTTTAGGGCTTTCATTCTCAATTCTTCTGTCCTGTAATGTATATACCATATGTGACACTTTGATTTCAAGTGTAATGCAAGAAGAAACAGAGACTAGAGCTTAAGATCCACTGACACTCTGGTTAAGAGATTTAAATTGATAAACAGGCAGCAGGTAAACAATCAGTACTTTGTCTTGGAAGCACTTCTACGCTGAGATGTTAACATTCATTCTATGACAAACCAGAACATTCCTTTCTATAAAGCCTCAAAGTAACCAATACATGCTGTCCAAAGTCTTTATGTTGAACAACTGGGCAGCACTTTTTGCTCTTTGTTGTAAATCCTTGAAAGGAATATGGCTAACAGAATAACAACCAAAGGCCCTCAGAGTTCAGAAAACTCAGGAAAAAGAAGCTGTTTTGTACCTCACTCAGTATTTCAGTCATCTCTCGTGCAAACTGAGTCTCTGCAGTTTCAGGGAGCTGAGAGTACAGAGATGATGTCATCTCCTTCCTTCCTTCATCTGTGTACTTTTTCTGTTAGGGACAAAGAGCCAGAATGATGCATATTCACTAAAACTACAGTTAGCTTTATCATACTGAGGGTTTAAAAGGATAGTTTGCCTACATTTCAATGATCACAGAAGAAAACTTAAGTTTGATATCTCAAAATGTTAACAAATAAAGCCTAAAGATTACAATATGACAGGAATAGATGCTGATCTTTTTCTTAATCAACTTTTTTTGCTATCAAAAAGTGATTGCACCATTTTGTAGTGAGTAGTGTGCATATGTGAATTCATTAACATGAACTTGAGTGTAACTGAAGCAAAACATGAGAGGGAAGCAGAATAAAGGAGCACAGGTAGAAACAGGAGTACAGAAAGAGGCAGAGAGACGAACACTCACTTCACTCTGCAGCTCAGTCACTTCTTTAGCATGTTTGGTTTCCAGAGTTTCAGGCAGTTTGGAGTAAAGAGATGATGCATTCTGCTCCTTCACCGCCTGCTTGTACTTCACCTGACACACACCAACACACACTTTAAATCACCACTTTAACAGTGAAAAAACTGCTTTGTGAGCTTTAAAAATGACCCACTGCCCCCCCTGAAAATGTTCTTCATCTTCTTAAGACTTGGAAAATCTTTCTTCTCTGGCTGGTGTTTCTCCCCTCTTCAGCCTATATATTTGTAGCTGAAACATTCTGTGACATCACCAGCTTTATCAGTTGTCAACCAACGGGATTTCAGTACAATGCCCTGTTTGACCCCTACATAGTTAACACTTGACAGTAGGATAATTGAAAAAGCTTCAGACATTCATGTGAAAGAGCCAGTACTCCATCTATCAATTTTAAGGTTTTACATATCAGGACACAATAATAATAATACAAAAAGACATATTAAACTGAAGGAGGAATAATATATTCAGTATTACATATTGAACAGAAAGTAAGAAAAAATGCAGAAATAGTGTTTAAAAAAGCCCACCCCATGATCCGACAGCTTGTTGAACCACCTTTAGCAGCAATAAGTTGAAGTAATGGTTTTCTGTATGATGTTATCAGTCTCTCACATGGTTGTGGCGGAATTTTGTCCCACTCTTCTTTCCAACTTTGCTTCAGTTCATTGAGGTTGCATTCATTCATGCTAACTGAGGCCTGTTAGTATGTTAAATGCTAACAAGTCTACATCTGAGAATCTTTCTCTCTGTCGATTGATGGACTCCATATATTTTGGAAATGGCTTTATAATCCTTCTCAGTTTGATGGGCAGCAACAGTTGCTTCTCTAAGATCATTGCTAATGTCTTTCCTCCTTGGCATTGTGTCAACACACACCTGAATGGTCCAGACCAGCAAACTGACAAAACCAAGACACAGCAACAGATTTAAGTCACACGCTGTCACACATGGAAGTTGCATAAAACTAGTCCCTTTAGCAACCTGATCTCTAGTTAATACTAGTTAAAATTCAAATTATGCCAATGATTCTCCAAATGAGGCTTTAATCTTGTCTTGTACTTTCCCACAACATCCTTCTGCATCATTTAGAGTCCTGGTTTGGTATTACGGATTAAATTCTCACATTATTATGCTCATATTTCTCTAATAGAACCTTTCCTGACACTCTGAACAACTTGATTACTTAACAGTTCAGCTGACTTGTGGCATTCCACAAGGTTCAGTCCTTAGCCCCTTTCAGTTCTCTATTCATCTGCTACGTCTTGGTAAACTTATTCAAGGCCATAACATATATTAGAATTTTTTGTGTTGACTTTTAGCTGTACATGTAGATAAAACCCACAGGTCATAGCAGCCTTGTTAATCTTGCAGCTTGTCTTTCTGACATTAAAACCTGGATGTCCCATATTCTATAAACAGTAAATCAGAGGTCATTCTGTTTATTCCCCAAAATGTTTTCAGTCCCGTCGGTGCTAATCTTGGCAGTCTATCATATAATATCTCGTAGTCAAGGAATCTCAGAGTTATATTTCATTCTAACCTAATTTTTTATTTTTTGCCAGCTTAAGACAATCTAAAAAAAAATCAGGGCATTTCTTTCAACTGCTGACTAACAAAAAATGATGTAAGTTTTTTTTTTTTAATCTATTCTCACCTTGACTACTGCAGATATCAGTCAGAGCTCCCTCCCTCACCTCCACTTGATTCAAACCTGTGTAGTTCAGCTCATTACGGGGACAAAAGTGTAAGAACACCTCCCTCCTGTTTGCCTCCCTACACTGGCTCCCTGTTAGATACCACATTGAACTTACTGCTCACGTTCAAAGCCTTATATGTCCTCAAAATACATATCAGACTTACAAACTTGGTATGTTCCTTCCTAACCATTGAAATCCACAAATACTGTTCCCAGATCAAAGTTTGATACAAACAAAGATCAGATCTTTTCCATTTGAGCCCCATTTTACGAAACTCATACACAACAAGTCTGTCTATGTTCAGAGTTCTAACCTCGCTGTGTGTCTCAGCCATCTCTTTCACAAACTGAGTCTCCAGAGTTGCAGGCAGCAGCGAGTACAAAGTGTAGGGCAGATCATCTTTGTCCTTTTTGTACTTTGCCTTCAGAAAAAAAAAAGATACAATAAATGTTACATGATATAAAAGAGCTGTGACAGAAATAAAAGATGAAAAAGATGTCAGAGTATGATCAGAGAGGGAATGAAGCACTGCTGCACCTCGCTCTGGATCTCCGACATCTGTTTGGCAAAGTGCATCTCTGCCGTCTCAGGCAGGAGGTGATAGAGGGATGAGGAGGCTTCCTTCTTACAGCCCTCTTTATATTTCACCTGCATCACAAACCAAACAAACAAACTGAGCAAAACTGAAAATAAAGTGACAAAAAAACAATTTGGAGCTCATCTCAAATTCAGATTATACCAATTCATGATGTTGGGATACATTTTTTCTTCACTTTAATTTCAGTCAATGACTTCAATCAACTAAAGTTAGCTCAAGTGTTTGTGGAAGCAGCCTATTTTTCAACCACTCTCTTCTCCTGCTCAGATATGGAAACTGTAGCAGGGCTCTTTATGCAACATGAATAATAACGTGGCCTCACAAAAGGGACACTAAAAAAGCAAGAATAAACATTTCCGTTGGACTATTTGCACTGAAGTTTTTGAAAAAAATGTGACATTTATCTTTTAATGACGAATTGTCAACAGAGGCTTTGAGTGTTTAACACAAACTGACCAATCATAGAAGGAGGGAAAAGTAGTTTAAAGTTGGATTTCATCAATATTTAAAGCAGAGAGAAAAACATAGAATTATTACAACTCTGCCTGAACTAGAAACATTTTTTTTTTAAATAAAAAACACCTCTACTGATGCACATGAGCAGTTGAATGATGGAAAATATTTGTTACCTGACTCTGGAGTTCTGTTACTTCTTTAGCCAGTTCAGTCTGTAGGGTTTGAGGAAGGCTGGAGAACAAACTGGACGACAGCTCCTTCTGCATGTTTTCTTTGTACTTAACCTGCAGGATCAGCGTCACAAAGAAAATGTTGTAATGTCAAGAAAGGGTTTTGTGTGAGATTCTTAGTGACCATGAAGTCAGCATCATGTTGTCTGCACTTGCAAGCCAGAGACATTATATAAAGGGTGAAAATGTGGCTCTGTAGTGGCTTTCTTTTTGTGGAAAAACGCATCTCTTTTACAGATTTTACAGTTTAACAAACTCTAAATTGGCTCCGGCACAAATCAAGTACCAGCAATTGGTCAACAATGGGTATCTTCTTCCCACAAGCAATTATGTTCATTCACACAGACTTTGAACAGTACGCTTTATCTGTACTGGACCACATCTCCACCACCATAGACACTGTCACCACCCAGAAACAGATCACCATGTACCCCAACCAGAAGCCTTGGATGAACTGGGAGGTCCGTTTCCTGCTTCAAAACCACCTCCATCGTCCCAATACCCAAAAACTCCGACCCATCAAGACTCAATGACTACCGCCCGGTAGCCCTCAGCCCCATCATCACAAAGTGCTTCAAACGGCTGGTTCTAGCACACCTCAAATCCTGTCTCCCCCCCCACCCTGGACCCTCACCAATTTGCATACCGCCAGAACAGGAGCACAGAGGATGCAGTCTCCATAGTGCTGCACTCTGTCCTCTAACACTTGGACAATAAAAACACCTCTACCAGGATGCTGTTCATAGACTTCAGTGCAGCATTCAACACAGTCATCCCCTCAAAACTCATCACAAAACTCACAGACTTAGGCATCAGCTCCCTCGTGTGCAACTGGTTACTGGACTTCCTGACCAGCTGTCCCCAACATGTCCGGCTGGATGACCACTGCTCATCCACCATCACCATAAACACCGGTGTACCACAAGGCTGTGTGATGAGTCCCTTCCTCTACTCCCTCCTCACCCATGACTGCAAACCTGTCGATGGTTCCAACGCCATCATTAAGTTTGCAGATGACACCACGGTGATCGGCCTCATCAAAAACAACGATGAGACCGCCTACAGGGAGGAGGTGGATCGTCCGGCTGAGTGGTGCGACACCAACAACCTGTTGCTCAACACTGAGAAGACAAGGAGCTCATCGTGAACTTCAGGAGGAACGCTGACCCACACCCACCCATCCACATCAAGGGGACGGCGGTGGAGCGTGTGATCAGCTTCAAGTTCCTGGGTGTCCACATCTCCGAGGATCTCACTTGGATGACCGGCTGCTCCAAGCTGGTCAAGAAGGCTCACTAGCGCTTCTTTCTGAGGACTCTGAGGAAGAACTATCTGTCCCCAGACATCCTGGTGAACAGTTACCGCTGCACCATTGAGAGCATCCTGACCAACTGCATCACAGACTGGTAAGGGAGCTGCTCTGCCTCGGACTGGAAGGCGCTGCAGAGGGTGGTAAAAGCCACCCAGCACATCACCGGAGCACCACTTCCTGCCATAGAGGACATCTACAGGAAGTGGTGTCTGAAACAGGCTGGGAAAATCATCAAAGACTCCTATCACCCAGCACACAGACTCTTCACCCTCCTGCCCTCTGGGAGGCGCTACAGGAGCCTCCAGACTAAGACCACCAGGTACCGGGGCATCTTCTTCCCCACAGCTGTCACACTCCTGAACTCTGCCTCCTGACACCTGAACAATAACCATGGACTGTATCCCCATATACACACTAATAACACATGGACTACTGCATATACTGTATAAATACTGTATATACTGTATAGATAACTTACTCCTGTTCATAAATACTCTCTCATACTTATATTCTTTTTGTTATAGTCTATTTATACCCCTTCATATTTATAACTTGTTTATAGTCTGTACATTCATAGCCTGTATATACTTTTACTTATAGTTATAGCATATTCACAACAACTTTACTGTACATTTGTAAAATATATATTTATATTTTTGCTAAAGCACTTCTGGATAGATGCAAACTGCATTTCGTTGCTTTGTACTTGTGACATGTGCAATGATAATAAAGTTGAATTCTATTCTATTCTATAATGTCATTTGCTAGATTCATTCCTTCTGATCAGTGTGCTGCTCATTTAGATAGTTATCACATTTTTGTCTAATCAGGCTTCATGCATTACTCCTCAGCTCCTCCCTTTTGTCCAAACATGATCACCTCTGGCTAAAGACTAAAATAGGTGATATCACAGTGGCCACATCCACTTGTTACATACACACACACACACTATATGGCTGAGTGGCACTCTTAAGTGTCAACCAGAACAGAACACACATTTATAAGACATAAGAAAAACATTACAAGAGTCTGGCCAAAAAACAACTTTCAAAATGCATGTAAATATACACTGACTAAAATGATATGAACCTGAGCTTCATCTATGAGGATCAAATCACTCCTGTAAGTTTGCATTCAACTAGACTCAAATGTGCTCTGTACAAGCTCCAAAGTTCCATCTTTTTGCATCTTAAATCAAAATGTATATTAATACAGCTGAAGTCCCAAAAAAGCTGCTCTCATTCACATATTTTTTATTTCTTTTGTCAGACAGCTAAATGCATCAGAAACTGGGACTTAAAAATCCACCCATTGGGATTGTCAACTGGTAGCCACTTAAAGCATTTCCTGATTGTTGTTCTGCTCTAATAAAATCCTGATTTTATAACCGAAGTCTCATCAGACAAAGTCATTGTACGTACCATGATCTCCCACAGAGAAAGTTAGAAGCAGCTAAAAATCTTAAACATTTTCTGCAATTATGTTGATGAATTAGGTGAGTAAAGTTACTCAGTTACTATCCACAACAAAAAAGATAGCTGTACTAAGGTTATGCTCCTCCATGAGAGGGTGCTGGTCTTTAGTTGACATGACTATTTCTAAGCTTACGTTAGCTTGTGCTTCATGCTATTGGCACTACAAGGTGAATGGAATAGAGGCATTGAAGCACTCTGGAGCAAGCATAAACATCACATCGACAGAAGTAAGATAATGTGTGTGTATGTGTGTGTTATTGTGTATGTGTGGTCAGTACCTGACTCTGTATCGCTGAGACCTGTTTGGCGTGTTGCGTTTCCAGAGTTTCTGGCATCACAGAGTACAGGCAGCTGCCGGCCTCCTGCCTCCTCGACTTCTTATACTTTGTCTGTAAAAATGCACAGATGTCAGAGCAGAATCCTTCAATTTGTACAAAAAATTATTTCCTGTTTCAGAGGACATTAACTGCCCATCTACATGCAGCTGTGGGGATACAATTGTTTGAATTTATTCTCCCTTAAACACATTTGTTTCACTGGCAGTCATTTCATGTTCCACTCACCTCACTCTGCAGCTCAGAGACAGTTTTAGCAAACTTAGTCTCTGTGGTTTCAGGCAGCTGAGAGTAGAAGCTCTGAGAGAGGCTCTTTATCCCCTCCTCCTTATACTTGTTCTACAATCAGAAACAGAAAACATTTTGAACAACAAGCAGTTTATTATTTTTGTTGGAAGTTGTTGCCAAAGTCTAAAAAAAAGGGAGATGATTGAAGGTTACAGCAGAGAGCATTTTATTTGCTCTGCAGAAACTCAGAAAAGTCCCTTATTCATAATAGATTGACTCATTCATAACTAAACCCAGCAGTCTGTTTTACAGTGGATCATCACAGAAATCCATCGCACAGCTTTGAGAGTTGACTTGGTTGAAAATGTAAGTTGTAAAGAAGCTGCATCAGAGTTGCAAACCTGCTGAAGAATCCAGTACGACACCATCTCTGTCGACATTACACACATACAGGTCAGCAAGGACTGAGCTTGCAAAAACAGATTACAATTTCAGAGTATGAAAATGATTGAATAATTAATATAACATAAAAATTTGATATGAGGTTGCTTTTTGATCAGTAGAGTGGCTAAACAACCGCCCTAAGATGAGGCTGAAAGCTTTGAGGAACCTACAGGAAGTGGAACCGGTGGTCTGTTCAGAGTGAAAGATTGTCATAAAAACTGCTTCAGAGCTTCATGAAGCCCTCTGGGTTGTTTTGGAAACTCTCCTATTTGTGATTGTTCATTCCTTAAATTCAAATGTGTCATATTCTGTGACATGCAGGGAAAGTCAAGATCGCTGCTCACTTTTACACTCCTTAGATTGTAACTCTGTTATTTTAATTTTGGCCCTACTGGTCATGTTGTCTTAAACCATGACAACCAAGGCTATGTCCCAGGTAAGTATAACTAGTCGTCATAATTTTTCTAGCTTTTCCTCATTTTCAATCAATCCAGTTCGAGGAAACCCCATGAGAAATTAAAACGGGTCAGAGAAGGTAACGAAATTATGAACATAAATACAGATGATGCTGATTCATGTGCAGGTATTAAATTAGGTCTACACAAAGATGCGATCTCAATTAATCTGCTAGTTACAATGTCAAAAATATTGACTATACTATATAACTATAAAAGCTGTGTGCATCCATCTAGAAGCTTCAAAGGCATCTCAACGGGAGTAAAATACATTAATATGAAATTAGAAACTGCTTTTGATTATGTAATGCTCAAGCACAAGTTCTTTAACACGTGCTCATCCCACAATACCAGAAGGACCAAGTTACTACACAGCTCAACCAGTAAAGATGCTGGTTTAAAAGTGGCAGATAGTAAGGCTGAGATTACCTTAAGCCAAATATTCTCTCACAAACTGAGGACTGGTATAACCTGAGGTACAACCCCAATGTCAAAAAAGATGGGACGACATGTACAATGTAAATACAAACAGAATGTAATGATTCACAAATCTCATAAACCGATGTTTTATTCACAATGGAACAAAAAAAACATTAAATGTTAAATTTCTGACATTTTACTATATAATAAAAAAAGTGTTACTAATTATGTAAATTTGTCAATTTTATGTAAAGTCAGTAACATGACTGGGTATAAAAAGAGCACCTTAGTGAGGCAGAGTCTCTCAAAGAAAGACTGTAACTGTCGTTAAAAGCAGAAGGGATGCTACACTGGTTAATATGGCCATGTCCCAACTTTTTAGAGAAGCGTTGATGAGCTAATCATTTTCATGAAATAGTGAAATATCTCACTTTCAACATTTGACACGTTTCATATGTTCTATCGTGAATCAAATATTGGTTTATGAGATTTTATTCACATTTTACACAGCGTCACAAGTTTTTTGGAACTTGGTTTGCAAAATTCTAGGCTGTCTGAAACTAAAATGTTGGACTCCTGTGTGTAATATTCTGACAAAACTGTAAACATGTTGTTCATGTATCCACTTATGCCTGCTAACATTGCAAATATCCCGGTTCCAAGTCAGTTCTAAATATTTTATGTCATGAATTATTAAAGATGAGAATTTGGTTTGTTCTAATCAGAAAGTCTGTATGAGTTTAACTGAACAGAGCTGCTGGCATCAATCACTCAAACTTTAGTTTAGTGAAAGTAAAAAATGGATCCAGTTGTGAACATTTAAATGAATTGGAACTGATGCATGAATTATCATAAACAAAAATACAAGTTCTAATCATTTAGAGTAAATAAAGACAAACTATATGAAAACTACAGTTCACTGTTATATATGCTCTCTGTCAGAATATGTAAATGTATTCACACAGAAATCCTTAGCTACGTTTTTGTAGTTGGACAAAATTAAAGTGTGAGGGTGTCAGTGTTGCTGTACTGTCACATGACTTTGAAGTAAGTCCATGTTGTTCTCAAACCATCTCTGTGGAGTCTTTGTTCTTACTTGGCTCTGTAATTCGCCGACCTCCCGGGCAAACTGGGTTTCCAGAGTGTCTGGGAGCTGGTGGTAAACTGGACATGACAGCTCCTTCTTAACAGCTTCTTTATACAAGAGCTACAAGACACAGAGCGGAGAAAAAGTGAATTTCAATGAGGGAAAAACAGCAGAGTAACATAAGCTGCAAGGTCTGAAAGTTTACTGTTTCTGACATGACTCTATCAATTGACTGTATTCGGTGATATTTTACTATGTTCTGATAAAAAAGACTTTTTATCACCACTGTGTGTGCCGCACTACTGGTTTCTTTGCAGCGATGTTAGAGTTTTAGGGTTAAAGTTTTAAATAAAAAAAGGGACTTGAGCAGAACAATGCGAATCACTGTATACCTGACTCTGCAGCTGGGAGGCCTCTTTGGCATGCTGTGTTTCCAGAGTTTCAGGCAATAGTTGGTACAGAGACGTTGAAGACTGCTTCTTACCGGCCTCTTTGTATTTAGCCTGAAAGACACAATGAGTTTAAGGATCAACAATCCTCTGAAGCAGCACTGTGGGGACAACAGTCAGGAAACAAAACACCAGTTTTAAACCACTGCTTCCCCAACACATTCCTTCGACACCAAATAAGAATGTTACAATATATATCAAACTTACACTAACACAGGAAATGCCTCTGTAAATACAGATTTATAATCATTTTCAAACCCAACTTGAGGATCTAAACAATGTCTCAAAGACTCAATAAAATGCTGTTGGCATTGGGTCCTGTAAAGATCAGTGAAACTGAAAATACTCTAAGCCAATTTTTTTTTAAATTATGGAATGTAATCCCAGACATTCATGATCCAAGACATCTTTCAGATTTAATCCTGAGCATCCTGTATTCCAGCGCACCCTGAGGTCATATACATATTATTCCAATGTGGATCAGCCTCTGAATACATTTGGGCCTTTTTCTTGATTTTTCTTTTCCTTTCTAAGTTGAAAGCAGTTATCAAACCTGTCTGCAAATTTAAAAAAAATATTCTACATCAAGACACGTTTAAAGGAAGGAAAAGCCCAAAATTATCAAAGGAGAGATGTGCAGAGATAAGACAGGAAACTATTTTCTGTTTCACCAAACCTCAAAGACAAGTGAATATATCTGATCAGTATAAGATTCTGCAGGGGCATATTCAGTCCACCCACCTCACTCTGCATCTCCGTCAGCTCTTTAGCATGCTGGGTGTCAAGGGTGTCAGGTAGCAGAGAGTACAGGTTGACGCTCATCTCTTTCTTGCCATCTTCTTTGTACTTGACCTTGTCAAGAAAGAAAATACAGCCAGAGGGGTGAGAACAAAGCCGGTGGATGATTCACTTCTTCATGTAACAGCATTATAACACAGAGAAACATCATTTCTGCACTATGCAGATACAGAAATATGTTAGCAGCGGTCACTGTTGGAAACTGTGAGGTGGGACAAATTGCCTCAAATACCAGAGTGGACGAGGATCAGCAACACATTCCCACCTGACAACAGGCTGAGCAGTCATACCTCACTGAGCATCTCCATCTGCTGTCGGACAAACTGAGTGTCGTTGGTTTCTGGCATCAGGTGGTAAAGACTGGAGGCGTCTTTCTTCAAATTCTGCTTATACTTCAGCTGTAACGGATGTGATTACAGCACATGAAATTGGTTACAGAGAATTAATTTTTTTTTCAGTTTAAAAACCAGATCAAAGAAAAGAAAGAAGAAAACAAAATCTGAATTTGTTTGCGTATCCTTTACTGTCTCCTTGTCTGACTGTTGTGTAAGCTCTGGCTTGGTTTGTGCTTTTCAGGTTTCGTGCAGGCACATCTTTATAAGCTCGTAAAAGTTTGTTCACAGTTTAAATTCTGAACACACCTAGATGAGTTTGGACATCCAATAATCTAAATTTACAACAGTGTTTTTGAGACACACCGAAGGACAGTCTAATTACTGGAAGCCAATTACTGTTGAGACGGAAGTGCTGAAGTTTCTCTTTACATTAGCACAGCTCTCTAAACTGGAGTGAAGCCTCCTCTGACTCGACATGTTTCTCCAGAATACTAAGACAGACTCCAATCAGAGTTGTGAACAACTAACAGTTTGCATCTAAAGCCACAAACATTTTCCACATTAGGACGCTGATGCAGTTACTTTGACATTGATTTGCAATCCTGAGTGTTTAACCTTAAAAATACACAAGAACAGGTTGCTGACTGACTGTATTTTTCATTTCAGGCCCACTCAAAACAATAATTTTAAGCATTTCCAGCCAAAAAGAAAATTAACCATCATTCCTCTGTCGCATATCTAAAATCCTATTTTTTTGAAGAAATAAACGCATCAGTAAACAGTCCTCCAAGGAAACTGTGCTGTTGCAATGACACCATTATGATTGACTTTAACTAGTCTTTATCAGAGTGTTTGTCGTGGCGTGTTATTAACGTTATAAAATACAGATTCTGATCGTGTTTTCGATCGCTTTGTCAGGCATTAGCATAATCATTAAAAGCTCAAGAAAACTGTTATGAGTGCTCACTCAGACATGACTCTGACACCTTCAGATTAATGGAATGCTGTGAATGTCTGAGAGAGGCGACAGCCAATGGGCAGGGAGGAAATGATGGGTCCTGTGGATACCTACTGTATCACATGAGCTGTTTGTGAGTGTGTGCAGTTACCTGGCTCTGCAGCTGGGACGCCTCTTTAGCGTGCTGCGTTTCCAGAGTCTCAGGCAGCGTTGAGTACAGAGAGCTCGTCACTCCCTTCTTTCCTGCTTCTTTGTACTTCATCTGAACACAAATCAATAGAATGAATTCAATGATAATAAATGGCTTCACGCGTTCTCTTCTAAAAGTAAGTGATTTACATAGGACATATATAATTGTGTGTCATCTGGATAACTGTGATAAGTGACCTGGGATTTATTCAGTTTTGTATATAGCTTGGATACTGTGGAGGGGATTTCCACCTTTGAACACCATACACATGTGTCTGGCTAAGAAGGACACATTAAATGTGTCCTCTGGTTTGTGGTGCTGTTGGATTTTGCAGCAACACAGAAAACTCACTATCGTGGGGTTTTATGGGTCTCTGAGATATTATGCTTTGCAGCATGTTCTCTGTTTCTTGTCTTATGATAACCTTGTTTTTAAAAAAATTCCTTGAAGAGAAGTTTATTCCCAGTTTCACTTTGCATTCTGCCTTGTTTCACACCTGATCTCACCTGCATTTAATTTGTTATTACTTCCCTCTGTATTTATTTAACTTGGTCTCATCTGTGTGTTTATCATTTATCATTACCATGCATTTTTGTCTTTGTCTTTATAAAACAAGCAGGACCTTGATGAGTTATCCTCTTCCTCACCTCACTCTGCAGCTCAGAAACTGTTTTGGCAAACTGAGTCTCTGCAGTTTGTGGAAGTTGAGAGTAAAAACTCTGAGAGATATTCCTCCTCCCGTCTTCCTTGTACTTGTTCTGGAAAGATGAGCACATAAGATTAAATATGATTTGTATACACAATAATCTCATAACTCCAAGCAGCGTTACAGATGCTGTGAATTTGTGACTACAGTGCAGCTCCATCAGGACTTTTGAGTCCATAATACCAGATACATTTCTTTGATTGTGTCCTGAAGATAATGGAGATACAAATCTGGCTTCCCATCTTTCTGTGGCCACAGATGAGACTTTGTTAACACACACTTTACAAACAGCCTATATACTCTTTGATGTTGTTTCTGATGCTAATCTGGCCTCTGATGTGTGTCTAAGGTATAATCATCAGAGAGCATTGGGTAAAGTAATTATTTATAACCAATCAAACAGCATTCTAACTGCAGCTCTCTGTGCTTTTTAGCTATTTTCAGGAAGCATCTGCTCTAAACTAATACACATTTCAGGTCCCTCCAGCATTTTGGAAATCTCATGTTTATTTGATCTCCATCCAAAATGTGTGAGCAACAAAGTATGATTCAGTTTATTTCGCTGAATCACACACAGCAATTTAAATGATAGTTCAAAATGGATTTATCTTCCTAAGAGCCATCCATTTTATAGAAATTTTACCCATTTGTCATATCTAAATGAAAAAGCTTTAAACAGAATACAAGTCAAAACAAAATGCATGTATAAGACTTAATTTAGAAGGTGTTTTCTAAAAATACACTTCAGAGAAACATGAATCTTTTTTTCTCTGTGCAGTTGGAGAACAGACACAGTAGAAAAGGTATCGAGTCGCTACTCTTATGTTTGCTCTGCCAGGAAATCTGAATGAGTTATACATGGTTCTCGTAATCACTGTAGGCTGAGTTGTCACACTATAGAGAATCAAAATGATCTGACCATGAACAATGTCCACACTGACAAAAGTTTCAACATTTATACGTTTATAGACAAAGTTGAACCTATTTGAGCTGGTGAAAACTTTTCTCATGTAATCTGGGGATGTAAACCATGGGTTTGGAAATTCCCTTTTTCTGATGAGCCATGTTTATACTAGTGGGCGAGCTGTTGTGTGCCAGGGTCAATAGAGTCTCAACTGTAATTTCAGGGGCTTAGATGGGTCTTGATCGAGGCTTCATCTGGCCAATGGGATAGATACAGTGACCTGATAGTATAAATGTGGCTATTGCAAAGAAGGTTGCTACTAATAAAAAATATATATATGACTTCAAATTGAACTTCAGCCAACCAAAGGAACAGCACTGGTGGTTAAACTGTTTCACGAGTTAGCAGCTGTATTTTTCACCATATAAGTCATAAGATTGTGTTAATTTCATGCAATAAAAGCTCAAGTTTTCTCGGCTAAACAGATCCATGACATGAGAGAAAAGAAGCAGTCACTGAATCACAGATGTGGTACATAGAATGTCATTATAATATCAGCAGTTTATCAGGAAGTATCCTGAAAATTGGACAAAAATCTTTGGAAAACAGCAAATATTTCAATGTGTTCCAATAAATTCCAGTTGGTGTCTAATCGTTCACGCTAAACTGTAAAATGTGTCATGCTTTAAATCAGCATATACAATATATGAAGGTTTCCAGTGAGACAAAAATACATTTTTACACATAGAAACCAGAAAATAGATAGAAAGTTAACACTTCATTATAAACTATCAACTTATCTGTAAATATTGTGGATTTCACATGTGGATTTCTCTAGATATAACTGGCAAATATTCAGAAACATGAGCCAGACCTGTGAGTTGTAGCTGTGGGTTTTAGATTCTTCTTTGGGTTCTGGATTATGTGTTGGTTTTATTTACCTCACTCAGCACGTCGCTCATCTCTCTGGCGAAGCTGGTTTCTAAGGTGTCGGGTAGAGTGGAGTACAGAGAGCTGGACATGTCCTTCTTCCCATTTTCCTTGTACTTTACCTGTGGAGATGGAAAAGAAAATGCTACTGTGAAAATGCTGCGTTGCGTATTGACGGTACACTCACATTTGTTCTTTATTTTGTGTCAGTCCAATGTAAAGTCAGAGTGGAAGAAGTGCTCTGACTTTAAATCATAGCAATGATTGAGGCAAATTATTAGTAGTGTCAGTCTTATTCTGCTCTCTGGTAAAAAAAAAAAACTGTGTCCGGCTTACATAATACTACAAGAAATGAGCACATTACCTCACTGAGCAGCTCTGCAGCTTCTTTAGCTCTCTGCGTCTCAATGGTTTGAGGCAGTAGGGAGTACAGGCAGGTATTCCCCTCCTTCTTACCTGCTTCTTTGTACTTGGTCTAAAAAGTTCAACAAAAAAAAAACAACAGTAGAGCTTCAGTATCACTGATTTTTTTCCTGTCACACAAACACACACACGCACACACGCACACCGTAGCGCTAGTTATTATTTTGCTCACATGGAATTACATTTTGCGAGCAAGTGACCACAAATCGAGTAGTTTTATTATAGGAAGCAGAAATGAAATCGATTGAATATACATCACACAAAAGTGAGAGGCTACATTATGATTACATAGAAAAAAACACTGTCTGCATCTGAGCCTCTGGTGTTGAACAAGAAGAACTGGGTTCAAACAAGAGAACATCACAGAGAACCTGTAGAGAGTCCCTAAACAAACAAACTATTGTTAACAAGGAGCTACAGGAAGACTTTTAGACCTCCTGTGTGTCAGCATACCTCACTCTGCAGCTCAGACAGCTGTTTGGCCAGCTGTGTCTCTGTGGTCTCTGGCAGCCGATGGTACAAACTGCTCTGCACCTTCTGCTTCAGACCTTCTTTATATTTTACCTGCAGAGTATGGAGGAGGATCACATGATGTACAGTAACTCCTAAGATGCTTTTGGATAAGGGAATCCAAATGTATGTTGAGACTTGTGATGGTGGTTTTGGGGTTCCCGTCACAATTTAATCGAGCTCATGTTTTCAGCTCACAGTGGAATAGTGTTTGGACAAAGAATTTAAGAAAAAGAGATTCTACAACTTAAATAGAACAAAAGTGTTTACAATGAGTGTAAATTAATAAATCTTGGCCTACAACAAGAAAATAAGTAAATAGTGCATTTTCTCTCCATTAAAAATCCTAAAACTTCTAAGAAATTCGGTTTTGAGAACCAGACATGTCTATTTAAATGATGGCATCAGCAAGAAATAACTTGTCAATGTACCTCACTCTGCAGGTCTGACACTTCTTTAGCATGTTGTGTGTCCATGGTCTCCGGCAGCAGAGAGTACAGGTTGACATTCATCTCTTTCTTACCATCCTCTTTATACTTCACCTGAAAAAGCACCAGGATGGTGAATAATAATCAACTGAAGCTGCTGTACTTGATGCTCGTATCATTTCTGCATGGTTCTCCTGGTACCTCACTGAACAGCTCAGATGCTTCCTTAGCGTGGGCTGTCTCTAAAGTCTCTGGCAGCTGATGGAACAAACTGCAGGAAAGACCTTTCTTCAGGGCTGCCTTGTACTTCAGCTGAACGTGAACACACAGGTATTGATAAGGTGTCAGGGCTTGCCAGAATATTTCTAAAACCCACTGCATTCAGAGTAGAGGGTTCAACTTGGCCTATTGTTGTTGTTATTTTTATTTTTATTTTTTCCATAAAAGGCATAGATGCCTTATTTACAGTATGAAAAGCAGTTAGAGTTGAGTAATATGTCTGGCAGGTGCTACATAAATGAGGTGTACTGTCGGGATTGGTTTTCACCTCACTCTGCAGCTCTGAAGCCTCCTTGGCGTGCAGCGTCTCCAGAGTCTCAGGCAGAGTGGAATACAGAGAGCTGGTCACATATTTCTTTCCCTTCTTGTACTTCATCTGAAATTGAAACAAAAATCGTTCTTGTTGCCTGAAGAGATTTCAAGGACCAAAATAATTAGGTGATAATTAATCTAAACCAAAAAAAAAACATTCAATAAAATGTGACAAACTGAAGTGGCTTTCCAAATCTGCACCTACTGCTATCAATACTGTAATACTAACTGTTTTGTCTCAGTTTTTGTTCAGTAAATAATGACACACAGTATATTATTATGTGCTGATAACTTAAACCTTTGAAGTCTTTTTAACATGATTGTATATCAAATGGTCTCTGTATATGAACCTGCTAAATTTTTTTGTCAGCTGTCAGTGAATCTGTCAAGAAATGATGAAACCACAGCTGGACTCCTCAAACAAGTTGGTCTGTCTCGTGGCTGTAATTATCATTAATTGACTTGATAAAGTGATATTGTTTGGTTGCACTTTAATACTGAACAGCTGTCCCTGAGTTGTATAACAGATAAAGTAGTTTTTGTGGAGCGTTTGTTACAGTATGAAGAGACATTCATCAAAACTAGAAATCCTTTTTTGTCTTAACGTTTGACACCACTGGAGGATGAGGAGGAGCAGCTGATTTTTCAGCGCTGCTCTCTCTCCATCAGCAGGATAGAACACATCAGATTAAAACCATTTTATCCCCACAGGTTTCTCACCTCGCTCTGCAGCTCAGCGACATTTTTGGCAAACTGCATCTCAGCGGTTTCTGGCAGCTGACTGTAGATACTCTGAGAGAGACTCTTCAGCCCGTTCTCTTTGTATTTAGTCTGTCACAAAAGTCACAAAAACACAGTTTCTTCTCTGAATTTTCAGTTAAGCAATTAATATGTTAAATGTCTTAAATATGCACCGAATCCTAATGGAATCTAACAAAAATCTACTTTTTTTCCTATTCATAAATGTCGTTTCCTTGTTTTCTGCAGTTGAGTTGAACACATATTTGTGTCCTCACAGATCAGTGTTGACAGCGATCCAAGGCTCATCAGTGCACACTGCATCTGCACCACAGCGTTAAAATGCAAATTAAAATGGCTGCAACTCAGATAACCACTTTCATTCTTTTTGTGGAGATAATCAGAATTGTGATGACCAATTCCTGGAAGAAACATCAGAAACGATGAGCTGTAACGCTGCACTCAGCAGACACGCTGTCTGCATTCACTAAGGAGACTTTTTAAAATTCAAAACACAAAGTGAGTTTAATAAATCTGAACTCATTTTTATCTCCTTTTCTGTCCTTAACAGTGATAGCTTACTGTTGGCCATAATTTGTATCACATAAGAGGGTATATGAGTCATTTAATCACTGTTTTTATTCTGTTATGTGTCATGTTGTGGGCCTTTACTGTGATCAGTTTTTAGAGTATCTGCTTTTTTGTGCTACTTCTAGTCTTTCTTTTTCTGTCATAAGAATAAAAAGGTGCAGGCTTATTCCCAAAGTGTTGTCAACCCCCCTGATGTCTGGGAAGTTCATTTTGACGAAAACAAGCATGTTCCATGCTTTGGTGCTTTTTTCAAAGAGCTAAAATATTATTTCAGCCCTAGATCTCTTGCATTTGCACTGAGGCCTGAGGTACAGGATGGATTAGGTGATTCATACTAGTTGAAGAATGAAAAATGTCTCTCTGCTGCAGCCACTACGATGCACAGACATGTGGAAAAATGATAAAAATAATATTGATACACTTTATCTATATGGCACTACATGCACCAATGTCACAACATTAAAAAATCAGTACAATAATATAAAATGTAATGAAAGTGTATGGTAATTTACCAATACATCAATAAAAACAAATTCAGAAAAATCAAACAACATCAAGAAAGGGTCTCCGATAGTACGTTTTAAGAAGAGACTGACTCTGCCGATCTGATCACATCAGGTAGCTCGTTCAAGAGTATAGGGGCTTCGACCTCAAATATTCTATCACCTCTTAAACTGGGTCTCTGCAACAAGTAAAAGTATCTATATTCATACAGGCTCATATTTTACTTTAAAAAAAGAAATGTTCAAAGTACTGGCTAATTTCAAAAGTGCCACCTCAGTGCTGTCTTGGGTCCTGCAGTAGTAATGTAGGCAGGAAGGAAACCTTGAGAAGTCCCTAGTAATTTTAAGATTGTCCTGTGAGCTTTTGAGCAGTCCCTTGAGTAATCATGAACCCCTTTCAAACACGTACTGCTTACCTTCTTACCATCTTGCAGATGGTGAAAACCAATAAATCTTTTCTCTTTTGGTCAGTTAGTTGTTTCTGTCAGTTTCAGAGCCTCTGTCTCAGACATTACAGTTGGTAAATGTGTTTCTGTAAAGATAAAGCGATCTGTGGCCACTCTTTTGGACCAAAGCCCGACACCCTCAGAGAAAATGAGTGTGTTCACCTCTGTTGAGTTCCCATCAACGCTGACCAGGACTGGAGCTGATAAATATCCACAACTAATGAAGTCATTTGATGCACGACTGCATGCAGAAATAATAAAACAGGATTTTGAATACCTCTGCTGAAAAATAATTATCATTATTTTTATTGACCAAAATCACACTGACTCACATTTTCACCTCTCACAAAGGCACATATAGGAGGACCCAAACTAAAGCAAAGAAATGCAACTCATTTGTCCTCCCAGGTGAATATCATCAAATATACATCAAATTTGTTTTGTTTTTTTAAATCAAGCTGAGGCAACTTTCACATATCTCTGATTACCCAGACAAAGTGAAATGGGTGACGTGATGTTCATCAGTGTTGGTACCTTGCTCAACACGTCGGTCATCTCTCTGGCAAAGTTGGTTTCTGAAGTATCAGGAAGAGTGGAGTAAAGGGAGCTGGACATCTCCTTCTTCCTGCTCTCTTTGTACTTGACCTGAGATTTACATAAGGAAACAAACATAATCTTCATCCAGACATTTCACTTTGTAAAATAACACAAGTGCACTGATAAGAAAAAAGCCGCTCGGACCTCACTGAGCAGTTCTGACGTCTCTTTGGCATGTTGAGTCTCCAAAGTTGCAGGCAGCAGAGAGTAGAGGCAGCTGTTCACCTCCTTCTTTCCTGCTTCTTTATACTTGGCCTGCACAACACAAAATAGGTTCTCAAACAATTGGAGCTGAATGGCTTCTGTTCAGAGATCAAAGTCTAAATGATCACTGAACATTGAACAACAAACCGCAGTGTCTGATTGTTTTCAGGGTTTTTTATTATGATTAATGATTCACTAAAATACCTGTTTGTGTAAATGAGACGTATTTAACTTCCAGTGACTCAATCTGGTGTCAAAACCCCAAATCTAATTTAGAGATACATGTCCTAAAAGCACATAAGCAAAACCATAAAAAAACAGTACAGCTGTGTGCATATGATTAATTGATATTGAATAATATCTATGCAATTTGAAAACAGTTGAAAACACAAATCCAATTAAGAGGAAATGTATCATTTCTACCCAGGAGCAACTTAAATCAACAGCTAAGGGCCAAAACGTTTAATGTTAAACAATTATTTAAATTCTCCTAAAACAGACAAATCTGTTTAAGTCATCTGACTGATTTTTGAAACCTGTGACCCATCATACAAAAGTGTTATATCAAAAGCCAATTAAATGGCATCACTGTAAAATACAGAAGCATAATTGATTAAGTTTGAATCATTTTATACATTTTTCATTTATAAAAATACATTTTAAACATGCCAATGGCCCCAAAGATGATTAGTCAAATTAATTTAAAATTTAGCAACAGAAGCCACAACAAAGGGAAGAGTTCATGAAGGCTGTAAACCAGCTGGGCATAAAACCTATTTTGGTCCTTCTTCACTCTCATTTAAAAGTCTTAAGGCTTGGAAAACTTGGCCCACAAGAATGAAAATGATTAACTATATTAAAATATATAAATAAATAAAGATTGAATTTAGCAATTAGGTGTGACAAGAACAAATCAGTTTATTAATAATAATTAATACAGCACACAATGACATTGGCTTATAGTTTTTTCTTCCCTTCCTGGTCAAAGTTGCTGTGTGTGGTTTTGTCATTGTCAAGATTTGGAAATGTTCTACAAAGGAAAAACCCTTAAATCTGTAATTTGTTAATTGTTTTAAATGTTTATATTTGACAGACACAAGTTCAAAGAAATGACTTTCAGGTTCTTCAGAGACCAACCCCACGGTATTTAGAAAATTCTTCAGGAATTTAAGATAGAGTCATGTTTCCCATTGTGTTCCATCAGCTTCCTTTTCATGACACTTTCTAATGGTTTGGAAACTGAAGATAGTAATTGTTGCAGTTTTTCAGAGGACTCTGTGTCCAATCTTGCTACTTATTCAGTGTCATTTTTAATGAAACTTTAAATGATTAACTGAGCTGATGGGAGTCACTCTACAGAATATTAATGCCTGCAGTTCACTGCTGCTGCACTGCCACTGTGACTGTGTGGGAAAAAACTTTAAGTTCTCTCTTTTCATCTTTGTTTTTCCACTCAAAACCAATAAACTAACTATTAATAATTCAGTCTGAGTGAGAGCTGAGAAGAGAAAAAAACAGCATTGAGGGTAAAATGACTGTACCTCACTCTGCAGCTCAGACAGCTGTTTGGCCAGCTGTGTCTCCGTGGTCTCCGGCAGCTGATGGTATAAACTGCTCTGAATCTTCTGCTTCAGACCTTCTTTATATTTTACCTGCAGGTATGAGTGGATCAATGCACTACAGCTAACTCAGTTTCAGTTTTAAAACTGAAAATAAAGAGAAACTCAACAATAGCAATCCAATAAAAGCGTGTTACAACTGGCAAATGGCAGTTCTGAATAGCAACAGACTTTCTCCTATGTATTATTAAATTGGATCACGGCTAGCTTTAAAACTTTGAGAATACCTCACTCTGCAGGTTTGAAACCTCTTTGGCATGCTGCGTGTCGATGGTCTCAGGCAGCAGAGAGTACAGATTGATGCTCATCTCTTTCTTACCGTCCTCTTTATACTTCACCTGCAACAATACAATATAAAACTCAAAGAACATCCAGACAGAGGATTAAACAGTTTCTTGGAAAAACTTTTGTTTGTTGTGCTGCTAAAAGACGTTATCATGTACAGTCAACATTCAGACCAAGGTGAATTCTGCAGGTCAAGTACGAGAAGAAATCCTCCAACAGAGCAGCTTTAGAATAACAATAGTTGTCCCAACCCAATCAACAGTGGAGCCTTCAACTGCTGTGCCATGCTGAGAGAAAAACCCCAAGAGCTACATCTCAGACTCTACAAGCCTCAGTTAGCATGTTAAATGTTAAAGTTCATGAATGTCAAATTAGAAAAATACATAACAGTACACTGCTAAAGGTCACTTAGTTTTTCACACATTATTTTTGCTTTTTGTCTTATTTTTGTTCAACAAATAATGACACAGTGTAATTTGTAATGTGTTGTTGTTCATCTCAGGTTGTATTTACATCATTTTTAGGCCTGGTAAGGACCAGATTATTTGAATGATGTCCTGACGCATAAAACCTTATCACTAGAAGAGGATGTAGTTTTCTTTTCTACTTGCTGAAGAGGTTATATTAACCTCTGTACATGTCAGTTCATGCCAGAATACAGCCTTGAGCATGTTTTACTTTGATGCTCAAAACATTGTATTAATTTTTCTGTGTCTGATTCAAGTATTCCCGCTCAATATCAAACCCATTTCATACATTTTCTTAAATATTTGAACCCAAAACCATGTGAATGTAAGGCCCAGGTATATAAATAGCAGAATGTTCCTGTAGGTGTTGAGCACTCCTGTTGAGATAGACTGTTTACAGTACTGTAAGGTGATGCCTGTCGGGCATCTTGATGAAATCTAAAAATATTGTTGACATCATCTTATCATACAGTAGATGGAGCAAAATCACTATTCACTCTGCTGTCTTCTGTTGTAAGCTGTAGAACAATGTTTGTATCTGAACATGCCATGTAAATCTGATTGTGTCACAGTAAAACTAGGTGTTCATGTTTTTTGTGTTCTGTGATAGTTGCTGCACCTCACTGCAGAGCTCAGACACTTCCTTGGCATGAGCTGTCTCTAAAGTCTCTGGGAGAAGAGAGTACAGACACGAGTTCACGCCTTTCTTCCCAGATTCTTTGTATCGCATCTAAAAACAAACACACTTCTTAATATCAAATGTGTAAAACACTTTTAACATATAAAGTATGTGCACAAGTTTATTTACATTTCTAATGTGTGTGGTGGTCTGGTTTGTTTCCTGTGAGCATGTCTCACCTCGCTCTGCAGCTCAGCAACTGTTTTAGCAAACTGAGTCTCTGAAGTTTCTGGAAGCTGAGAGTAGAAACTTTGGGAAAGGCTCTTCCTGCCGCCCTCTTTGTACTTACTCTGAGAGAAGAGCAAACAAAATCATCCGTCAGCATTACGGTGAATGTCTGCTGTTAGCCCAGAGCTACTAAAAGTGATTTGTCTGGATGTATTAAACTCAACCAGCTGATTCAGGGAAGCCAATCAAATCAAAATTAATATTTTATACATTTGTTCAATCCTGATTCAGGAATTAGTGTTGAAGACTGAAATCTGTGTGTCGGTGCTGTACCTCACTCTGCAGCTCGGTCATCTCTCTGGCGAATTGGATCTCTGCGGTGTCGGGAAGCTGAGAGTAAAGAGAGGATGGGATTCCTTTGCCCAGAACCTTTGCTCGATAATTCACCTGGAGGAGAGATGAGAGACGTCCTGACATCAGATGTATCATGCAAAAATTATTAGATTCACATGAATGAGAGCTGGAAAAGTCCTCATCCGAGGTTTGTGTGTGAATACCTCACTCTGGAGCTGCGACACCTCCAGAGCGTGTTGTATTTCTGGAGTGTCTGGAAGTTGGGAGTACAGGGAGATTGAGGCCTTTCTCTTCCCGTCTTCTTTGTACTTTTTCTGCGGCAGAAACAGGTCAGATCAGCTCCACTAGTTTATTTCAGTTAACCTGTTCTTAATAAGAAACAAGCATGTAAGTCATGATTAATTAAGCACAGACTCATAGTAAGCAGTGTAACACGTGGCGTCACAGTTAATTTCGTTCTCGAAAGCTACAGTCCGTCAGCCATACGTCATTTATTTTAATATTGTCAGCAGAACAGGAAAAAGTTGCAGTGATCTATTGAAAACTGGTCAAGCATGAATGTAAATACAGTATATATGGTAAAAACAGAGTTTGTACAATTCTAAGGAGCTTGAAAGTCAATATTTGGTCTGAGCCCCTTCAACACAGCCTGAACCCTCTGAGATAAGCTTTCTGTCATTTCTTTAAGGAGTCTTCAGGAATAGTTCTCCAGGCCTCTTGAAGGACATCCCAAAGCTCTTCTTTGGATGTTGGTGGCCTTTTGTTCCGGTCTCTCTCAAGATGATCCCACACTGCTTCAATAATGTTGAGGTCCGGGCTCTGGGATGATTCATCCCTCCATAAGACCTGTTGCCACTGATTTTCAGTCCACTTCTTGTGTCATTTGGCATAGCTCAGCCTTTTCTCCCTGTTTCCCTTCCTTAAGAATGGCTTCTTGGCAGCCACCCTTCCATGGAGACCATTTCTGATGAGGCTTGGGCCAACAGTAGATGGATCAGGTGAAGGTCCAGATGCATCTCTCAGGTCCTGTGTCAGGTCTTTGCTGGATTTTTTCCTCTTTCTTAAGGACATCACTTTCAGATGCTGTTCCTCTGCTGTAGATAGTTTTTTAGGCCTGACACTACTTCTTTTGTCCTCCACTTGTTCAATTTCCTCAAATGTTTTAAGGATACACTGCACATCATGCTGAGATATGCCAAGTTTTCAGCTAATAGCTCTTTGGGAATCACCTTGTTGCAACAAAAATACTATTTTCTGTACAAATGTACAAGAACTGGACTGAAAACGAGTGAAAAAGCAGTCAATGTCCAAGGAAAAACTTTGAAAGACCTTCTGAAAGCCTGGAGAACCATTGCTCCAGACCAATTTCAAAGATTACAAGAAAGTCTTGCTGCTTGGAAGGAAACAGAAAGAAGGTTCAAGCCTTCTGAGCAGTACTGTAAATCTTAAAAAAAAAAAAGAAAATTCTGTTTGCTTTTCAACCAGACCTGTAGCTTAATAAAATGCAAAAGCTCTTGCATTAAATAAACTTGGAGCTGATGGCCAGAGAGGACTTGAATGATGAAATATGTTGAAACAGCGCTTTTATAAACTCAGAATAATTATCATGTTTAAGTACTTCGCTCTGAAACTCGTGGACAGTCTTCGCCAGCTGCGTTTCGGTGGTTTCAGGGAGCTGAGAGTACAAACTGCTGCTCATCTCCTTCTTTCCTTCCTCTTTGTACTTGTTCTGAGGGGTAGAGACAAGCCATTCAAGGAATAAACTTTTAATAAGTTTGGACAAATTCAATAAAAAAATATCAATAAACTTCTATTTATCCATCGCTAAGTCTGACCTCGCTCAGTAACTCGGTCAGTTCTTTGACAAACTGTGTCTCTGTGGTTTCTGGCAGCAGAGAATAAAGAGAGGAGGACATCTCCGTTTTCACATTTTCTCTGTATTTAATCTGCAAAACATATAACAAGGAAAACAGTTTGATAATCTATAACAGTCTACTATTTCAGAGGCTAAGCTTTAGAACCAGCAATTAGAGCTCTAAACTCTAAATTCTAGCTCACATCTTTACAATGTTAACCTTATGTTCAGTGTGACTGCTATCTCTGGGTCTTTTGGCTCTTCTGATATGGACATTCTCTGTGCAGCACAGGTACATAAGTCAATCAAATCTCAGTGTGCCGAAGTGTACCTCACTTCGCAGCTCTGAAGCCTCTTTGGCATGTTGTGTCTCAGAAGTCTCGGGCAGGATGGAGTACAGAGACACTGAGGCCTCCTTCTTCCCGTCCTCCTTGTACTTCGACTGAAACAGTCACACATCAGAGCAAAAAATTATTAAAAGATATGAGAGGATGTGTCAACGTGATGAGACATTTCAGACCATGTAAGGGAGAATATTTCTTTTTTGTCATAACTTCTTATAACATGAGTGTCCTCAGAGTTACTGAAGTATGGTCATGTCTGTGTTCAGACCTCAGATATGACAGAGCTGATGTTCTTGGAGTGGATGAGTTCAGCTCCAGGAACAAACAGACTCTGACCCTTCATCTTCTCAAAGTCCTCCTTATACTTGACCTGCAGGGAGGAGGAGATATGAGTGAGTGTTATGAGCTGAACTTCTGCGGCACTTCGGCTTCATCCTTGTGAAGCCTGCTGTGTGACTGCAGAGACTACTCTGTTATTCAGAGTTCTCTGCAGGCTCATAAAGAGGCTGTCCTGTCAGGCTCTGCTGCATAAAGTCAAATCTTTTTTAATATCTGCTATCCTGTAATCAGATCGTAGTTAAAGTACACTAGATAAAGCCCTGTCAGAAATAAAGATATCTGTGTATTTTCCCCCTCATATGTGTTCATAAACACATTGGACCTCACACGTCAAACACAGATCATAAAGAATCATAAATCCGATAACTTATGCTCAAACCTCAAAACAAACGCAAAGGCAACAGAGATAACAAAGCAGAGAAATGGCAAATAAAAGTAGTGAGAAATTAAGTTAAACAAAAAAATTAATAAAGATTAAATAGTCAAAAGAAAACAGCAAAATAGAAAAAATAAATAAATAAAAAAGTGAAAATAAATTAAAAAGCTAAAAATTGTTTTTTAGATTTACATTTCCACATTTCCATTTGTTTATTTGTATTTCTGTTCACAGATTGTATGTACAAACTTCAGGTGCAAACAAGAAGCAGAGGTTTGAGTTTGGTCAGCTTATTGTTGCATCTCTGCTTTTGGTGGATGATGTGGTCCTGCTGGCTTCATTAAGTGGGCTCCTCCAGTAGATTGAGCTGGTCAGGATGCCTTCTGAATGACTCCCAATGGGGGTGTTTCTGACATGTCTCACCAGAAGGATGCCAAGGGGCATTTACAAGAGACTGGAAACATCTCACAGTTGAGTTGGGAACGCCCCAGTGTTTTCCAAAAGGAGCTCTATCCCTGCTCAGACTCCTGCCTGAGAAATGTGGACCCAGATAACCACAGAAAATAGATAGATGTAAACTTTGGGCTCTTTTGGATGCAATGCTCAGCAGCACTGTTGGTTTGTGCCTTTAATAAAATCATTTGTTTGATGAATGTGAATGTGATGGATTACTTCATACAGCAGCACTTTAAAGAGGCCTGGGCTCACTTGAGTTTAGATGAGTGTAAACATGTATACAGAACACAATGTATGCATAACACAATAGATATGGGTTTTTTTAGCAATATGTAAACATGCTTTGCTAAGTGTTTGGTTCAGAGTGACTGGTTAGTTAAGCTACTTGGCATGCTGTGGAACACAAACTCTGAGAGGAAACCAGCATGAGCATGAAACACTAAATACTTAATGGTACCAAATTCAGGTTTATTGGCTACAGATGAGCAAGCATGTGAAGCTGTCTCATAACATTTTAAAAAATAAAAAGTATTTATTCTATTTTATATCAAAGAGAGTTTCTTCCGTTGAGAATGCCACAAGCACATCTTTAGAGTGGTAACGTTGCTATGGTAACAGTAATCTATGGTCTATGGTCTATGGTAATATCGCCTTCAGGATTTTGATTAGTGCAGAGCTTCAGTAAAAATATTTGGACCGACACATGAAAGTAAGTCCAGAAAGATAATTCAGACTCTTCACACCTACTCACATGAGGAGTGAAGAAGATTCTTTAGAAAGAAGTCAAATTTTGGAGTCTTTCTGTGTGAAACTCCTTAAAGTGAAGCACAGAATTCTCTCTCAGCATGTGATTATTATAACTGATGTTTGAAGACAGCTTTCCTCAGATATGATGTACAGCCACGCAGCAGAGCAGCAGCAGCTGGAGGCAGAAGTGAAGATGATTCTATGAAAAGGGTTGACTTGCCTCCACTGTAGCTGATGAGTCATTCCGGTGTTATAAACAAGTTGGCATGTTTGACTCACACCAGGGAATCAATATCTCGCCCACCTACTTCCTACAACATTCGCTCATATCCATGAGTTTACCCTGAGATATTTGCTCTAAAAAGCTACCGCAGAAGTCAAAGAGCAGATTTGATTTGAGTATATGCCACTGGATCTTTGGGACGTTACCAATGGCAACGCTGCCTTCACTTCATAGTGGAAGAGGTGGAAAAGAGGATCACATATTCCTGTCAAATGTATCCAAGAGTTCACATCAAGACGTGGTTTAAAGGGAAGCTGCAGCAGAGGTTACTGTATACATCATTCTCACACAAAGCTGGCATCATTTGCATCTCGGCTTCATGAACAGTAGTATAAGACGTTTGACAGTTGGTCCATTGAATGCTTCAATATGATGAAATACATCTGCAACTATTGATAGATTGTAAACTGATAAGGATTTTCTGAGACTGTAGCTGTTTTTTGGTTTGTGGGTTTTGTTGTATTTGGGTTTGGATTCAGTAGTTTCTTGGATTACAGTAGATTTAAGCGTTCTCTACTTCGTGCCATCATCCCTATTTATGTGTGTGCATGCTGGTAAGAGTTCTCCTCCAAACCTCTTTCTGCTGACTGTATGTTCGTGATGACTATTTCAACAAAAAAAAATGACAGTCATCAGCAGCCTCATCCACTATTCTTAACAGATTTCAACAAAACAGGGCATGTTTGTGCCATGTCTCGCCTCATCTGTGCCCTCCATAATATTTCCAGCTGTGATAACAAGTATCCAGACATCTCCAGCTGGGAAGTGCTTGTGTGATCTGCAACTGTGTAGAAAGTCTGAACTGAATTGTTGCCTAAAACTCCAGAATATCTCTGGTGTTCATGTGTGAAGACAATTCTACTGACTTTTTCTGAAATATTCCTCGGGGATCATACGATAGATCTTAAAGCTAATGAGTATAGCCTTTAAATCTGATATTTTCAGACTTCCATGCTTCCCGCAGGATGGATTCCTCTTATCTCAGGTCAGCGTGTTGGGCCAGCAAAATTTTTTGGTTGATTATTTTTACATAATTTTGTATTGACGAACTTTGAAAGGATTTAGAATGAAATGGTTTCACACTTTCATGTCCCAACAGGTATTATCACAAAGTCGTTTTGATTCCTTAATAAATGTTTGTTTTTATGATAACCAGTAGATGTTAGCTTTAAGATGACAACATTACATCCACCAAACATCATCGTTTACGTGGTCATGGAGCTATTGAAATAAGGAACTCACATCACTGACGATCAAGCTGCATCTCCTGTTAAAGGCTGGGTCTGGCAATGGAGGCTTTACATCTGAAGAGGCCTGAAAACAAACACACACCACAGCCAAAGTTTGGCCAGAATGGATTTAAACCGTTATGTGCTGAGTAACAATGTGTTAACCAGGAGAAACTTCCCTCATTCACACTTTAATCCCATGCATCTCTCAACAGGCCGGATTCAGTCCCAAAAATCCCACTATCAAAGGCTAATAATGGTGCATTTTCATTTGTAGTTCCAATAATCCTCTCTCAGCCTTCACAAAAACCTGCAGTGCCAGGCGATGCCCCGTGCCAAGGTCAACATGACCATGCACAGTCAGAGCTGAGAGGAAGTAAATCTGCCTCTTAGCAGATTTCATCAAAGAAAATCAAAATCCTCAAAGATATTTGAGAACATTGTGCTTTACAGTGGAAAACAGGGAAATTATTCAGGACAAAGTATAGCCAAACTACAGTATGAGCTCCTGCTGACTCTGTTTCTTAAGTAAGTTGAGGATCAGCAGCTCGTATTTGATTTAATTGGACTAATGTTAACACATTTAACACAGGAAAACAATTTCAGTCTGCTCAATATTTAGTTCGAAAGATCTGATTTGTCACAGAGTGCCTTTACAATAGAAATGGTGAGAAAAATTTTAAATAAACTCACATTTTTCAAACCTTTCTCACTTCTTGAGTTTCCAGAAAGTATAATTAAAGCACAGAATCTGAATGGGTTTATCCACCTTTAATCTCAACTCATGCTTCCAGTTATCTGATTATTGTTTCTTATCAACTCTAGTGAAACTTCTACAGTCTTACCTCTGACTCCCAAGGTCCCAACAGCCTCTTTACTTTAGTCTCCTCATTTTCTTCCTCCATCTCATCTTCATCATCTCCCTTCTCCGTCTTCTCCTCTGATGTTGCTTTGTCACTTTCAGCCTCCACCTTCTCCTCCACTTCAGTCCTCCCAGCAGCTGAGTAAACAGCTGTGGTCACAGTCGTCACAGACGTTTCTGTTGTCTCCTGAAAAAAGTTCTCTCTCTTTCCCTCCACCACCATAACCTCTTCCAGCCCTCCATCCAGTGCCGGAGCAGCAAGACTCTCCTCTTCCTCTAAACTGATCACCTCTGAGGTAAAAGAACATTTTAAGTTTAGCTACAGTTTATCAATAATCAAAACTTTTATATATTGTGCAACACTTCCTAAACACTATTCATCATAACAAAAAGGCTATTTAATACAAATAAAAAATAGAGACTACTACAGTGAACAAAAAAGGAGCAGAGGAGAAAAGTGAAAGATAGAAATAGACAGTTGCTGAGTGTTGAGTTGGATTAAGTGCTAGAAGTGTTTTTACAATCTTTTTGCCAAGTCTTCTTTGCTACTGCTTTCATTCAAAAGCAACCTCTTCACACAGAGATATGTGAAATAATCTATACTCCATTATAAGGAGGGAACAGTCTTAAAATGACCACCAAAAGCAACAAGCTTCATCCCTGATTGCAGCAGATTAAAACAGACATGCTCAGTTCACGTCTATTTGTCAGAACAGCCTGTTTGGTTACCCAGCTGACGATTCCACCAAAGGCAGTAATTCTATGAAAAGGTCAGAAATTCATCCATTCAGAGGAGAAAAGAAATGCGACTGCCCAGACCATTTCTTCTGCACCACTTTATCTCTACATAGGAACTAGTTGTTGCTGCACTATTAAAGTTCAAACTATCAATGCTACAATGGAATTGTCAAAATTTCAGTTGTAGAACTAAACCAGAGTTCAGTTTATCTTGGTGATAAATTCTTGCTCTTTTTCTATACCATCACCATCTTTACTTCACCCCCAAGGGTGGATTTTTTGGGACTTTACCTACATTTGTTTTCGTTAGTCCAACACAACAAATCTGCTGGTGGACTTTCTATAGGCTCTGTTTCTGTGGTGCCACCGCAATACGTGTCATTGGTCAGGTCGTGCTTACTTTCGGGATCTGTGTTTTACATTCTGAGCTGAAATCACCCTGAGTGTGGCTGTGGCCGTTAAAGACACATTTACAACCCAAAACCCAGTTAAAAAGAGAAACAAAGACTTCCGTCCTCGTATTGGAACGACAAACGTGCAGGTCAGAGCTCAGGTTATCTACGGTACTTATTCCAGCGCATTTAGTTGCAACTTGCAGTAACTTAAACAGCATTTAATCCTCCAGTTAGTCAAGCTGAAACACATCACACACCAGATTATCCAGTTTCTGAACTGTTAATGAACTTGCATTGACACTGAAGAGAAATTATATTGCTGCAGTTTAATATCATTGTTAAATATATCTACCTATAGCTGTTGCTATAGGTAGATAACTAAATAAAATTAAATGAAAATGATATGACAAACATTTACTAAGTTGAAGGGTAGCAGAGAGAGATGTGGAAATCACTGGAGATCCCCATCAATGGATTCGGGTGTTGTTTTTGTAACTTGATTTAATTAGCTGGCAACACATGGACAGAAATCTACAGCCCAACACTGGGGGTGTAGGAGATGTTGCTCCAGGGACACATACAGGACCACGCCATCAAGCACCGTAATCCCTCCTCCGCCACTGCCACCGCTGATCCTACACTCCCTGTCTGCCCATAAAGTCTGACAAATGAGCAGAGAGGTGTTAAGAGTTGTTCCTACAGCCAGGTCTTGATGAAACCAATAAATTGCCTTCCTAATGTTCCAACTGTATCCTTGACATCTCTCCAAGCTCATCCATTTTATCCATCAGTGATGTCCCACTTCCCATGATGACCAATAGAAGAAATAATAAAACTTCCTCTTTGTTTCTTTGTTTTATTTCAGCTCTGCATTCTTAACACCTCCACCTTTCCGGGATTTGACTTCTTACTTGGGCTTTGAAAAGCTCAGTCAACTTCTCCAACGTGATAACAAAGTTTCCTGTTGCCGTGGTTAAAAGTCATAACTTAACAGATAAAACTGATTTAAAAAGCATCCAAACCAGCATAGAATAGATGTGCTTTCACAGAAAAAAGCTCATTTGAAAATCTCATGAAGATCCAGAGATAGACACACAATGTCCAGAGCTGCTCACCCTTTATTTATGAAGGATTTCTACAGAAACAGTGGGATTCTGAGGTCATCAGCTCAGATTTTGCTTACAGTGCATGCTCAAAAATTGTAAAATGATCTGCTCTCTGGGCCACAAAATTGTTATTATATCATATATTATTATATTCTGAACATACCTGCATTTTACAGGATACAGAAACATGTTCAAAAAGTTGCAAAGTTCCTACATTTTCAAGGCTCCATACAAAAAAGATAATGAAAAACGTTACCATCACACAGTTTCTGGTCTTCACTTTACTCATCTTACTTAATGATTTAAATAGCTATAGCTGGGTCTGTGCATGTCTGAGCAACAGAATAAGGGGCAGCAAATGCATCATCATTTTAAGTGCAATTCCACACAAGATCCTTTTGCTGTCAAGTCTGTCAGTAACCACAGGAGTAAATTGTTTAGATGGAAAAAACGTTACATTTAGCTGTGTTCACTGACTAAAAATAGAACAGAGGAAAAGATAAGCTAGAGTATGCTGAATGAACCTGCATGGCCCACTTATTCCAACTAAGCTTTCAGTGGGCGGCTGTAGCTCGGGAGATGGAGCAGTCCTCTGCCAATCAGAAAATTAGGGGGTTGTTAGTTCAATCCCTGTCCAAAGTGTCCTTGGGCATGATACTGAACTCCAGGTTGCCCTTGATATATTCATGTGAGTGAGTGTATGAGGGGGAAAAGCTTAAAAAAAAAAAAAAGTTTAGATGAAGAAGATCTGTGTGAACGTGGGCTGAAGTGTGAAATGCTTTGGGTGTTCAACAAGCCTAGAAAGTGTTATATACAGTCCATTAAATGCCACAGGTGGCTATTTGTTACAAAGTCCAATGAGTGTGAAAACAAATGCGGGAAACTTTTTTATTCTTTCAAAGGGAAGGCCCCTAGATGCTCTGCTAATTATACATCTTTCAAGGTTTCTTCCCTCATTTTAAAAAATAACCAGGCACCCAAGAGTGGACCAGTCTTCACCCCAGAGTAAATCTGGACTGTACTAATAAGACTAATTTAAATTGGAATGAAACAAGAGTTCCCCACTCTCATGAATCCGTAGTTCGGTTAATCAGAAAGCAACTCAACTGTGGGCTGTCACTCATCAACTTTCCTGCTTCTTAAAACCCAATCAGTCCAGAGTCAGAATCCTTCGGTGGACCTTCAACCGGTCATTTTCAGACTGCAGACGGCTCTATCAAACACAAAATGTGTTCTTCCTCACGTCAAGGTCACCTCCTCAGCTTCAGTCACTCTGTTGGATTCCTTTTGAGGTTCCTCAAGGTCATAGTTTGAGTACTTTTCAGCTTCTCCCCAAACATTTAAAGGATTGTTTCCCTAGAACTCAGTGTTGTACTCACCTTCAGCCTGTGGTTGTCTCTCCATGTTCAGGTTTCTCCTTTGGCTTTCTCTGTTTGGGTCAGCCTTGCAGTTTCCTGTCCGTATGTGATATCTCTCACTCTTGAGTACTTATCAGTATTTTCACCTCCTTCTCAGTTGTGATCCCTCTGTTTCCTCAGTATTTTCTCAAACTTTATCTCAGGTTGGTCAGGTTGCTTTAGTTTCACTGTTCTGTCTCTTTCTGTTTGTCGACTTTGAGCTTCTTTTTAACCACTGACTTCAACTTGTATGTGACTGCTCTGCCTCATCTATGACTAAATGTCAGTTCATTGGGCACCTCTTATCACTTTTGACTTCTACATTTAGCCCTCTACTCAAGACCCTATCTCCACCGTGCCCTTCATCTAAATCACAGTGCCAGTTATGGGTACAGCGCATGTGTTTGATAAAGTGTGCATAGACTAAGGCGCTGAATGTGAGTTTTTATTTCCTATAAGGAATGTACATGTTGCTTTCAGTGGAGAAACTGCAGTAACTGATTTGATTATCATTTAGGGGCAGCAAAAAACAAAGGAATTGCATGAAAGTAAGAATCGTATTTTCATTACCTTAGCGGGAGCCATTTAAACCAAAAGTGTGGGTTACCTGCCTCACCACTCCATGTGGAGAAACTATATAAGCCCAAAAGGGTAAAATCAAAAACTTGCTCTAAAGAGAGACTTCCACCATTTTTATGGCCACCGAGCTTTTTCATTAACACTGAGGGTCAAGTGGAGCCTTAATTTGGTCGCAGTCTGAAATCTATGCCACCAGATGTCCCATCGCCCTACTAACTGAATCTTCAACATTTTAATCTGTCAGATGACATTGAAATTGCATATTATTACAACCTCAGTTAAAAAAAAAAAAAATTTTTAAAGTTGTATGCAAAAGTTAAATATAATTAAGAGTGCAAAATCACAATAGAACGTAGAGAACAATATTTTGCTACTTCGTGAAAAAAAACATCTTCAGCTCATCTTGAATCTGATGACAGCAATACGTCTCAGAAAAGTTGGGATTGGGCAACAAAAGTCTGGAAAACTAAGTAATCGTTGAAAAAAACCAAACAGCTGGAGGAACGTGTTGCAAGTAATTAGGTTAATTGGCAACAGGTCAGTAACGTGACTGTGTATTAAAAGAGCACCTTAGAGAGGTAAAGTCTCTCAGAAGTAAAGAAAGGTGGAGGTTCAGCAATTTGCGACAAAAATTCATCTACAAATTGTAAAGCAATTTCCGGAAAATGTTCCTTGGACTTTGAATATTCCCTCATCTTCAGAAGATAACAACATAAAAAGATTAACAGAATCTGGAGACATCTCTGTGAATGGGGACACAGCTAAAAGTCAGTCCTGGATGTCTGACCTTCAGGCTCTCAGGCAGCTCTATATTAGGAACAGACAAATCCCTGCATGAAAGGGAAGTGTGAATTAAAAAGTTCCTTCGCTGGTGAAGAAAGTGTCTTTGGCTGATATCAGTCAGAATTATCAGTTTGATATTCTTCTTTTCCATTTAGTTTATTTGGGATTCAACAAAAACATCTAATAAGCAGATAAAGTGTCAAACAGACAAACACTGTAAATGCCCTCCAATTTATACCAGCATCAAAAGGCTCTGAGTTTGTGTGCCTTCCATAATCATGAATATCCAAAGAATGGATATTCACTCAAATTTGAAAAATTCTAAAAATGTTTTCTTATTTCTCTCTGTAATGGATCACTTTAATATTCCACTATAGTCTGAATCTAAAAGGCAGCGGGTCGTCTGGCAGTGGGATCTTGGTGTCAGATGGCTGTTGAGGTAAACAGGACATCGACCTGATAAATAGCGACCAGAGCAGATCTGAGTGTGTTTGAGCCAAACCACCATCTGCTACCAAATCCCAGCTTGACACAACAACAAAGGATTCACTTATCACCAGTAACTCAGCATCATCTGCATAATGTAGCACACAGATCTCGAACAAAGAAAGACAAATCAAATAATAAGTGTGACATTCAATGAAAACGTTGAAAAAAAGTAGGATTAACAAGCTCCAGAACTCAACTGAACAATAACAACTCTGGGTGTTTATTTCTAAAGGGGTGGCTGCACACCGGAGCTCTTGAACTTTAAAGTTCATCCATTTAAACTCAAAAATATCAATGAGGTTGACATTGTCCAACATTTGGCCAGATCAAATCAATTTTTGTTGCCGATTCAAATAGAAACTGAACAAAACAGGTGATGTGATCAGCAGGTGTTGCCATGGTAATCTATGCAAAGTAATCAAAAATTCATGAAAAAAAAGCGCTAGTCGCTACTAAGATTAATAAAAAAGAGCATAATCTGTATTTTTACTTCTCTTCTTGTTATAATTTATCAGAATTTAAGCAGCCAAAACTGAACTCGACTCATAAACTGATCAAACACATTAACTACATAGAAATAATGGCCTTCAAAGTAACCATAAAACTAAATCAACACTCTCAAAAAACACTATTGATAAAAATCTAACATTACAAACTTCAAAATTAAGACATTTGTATTAGACTGCTTTTGTTTTAACCAAAAAAAGAAAAGAAAAAAGAAAATAAAAACTGTATGAATTGGTAACCAAGATGATGAAAAACCAGGTTTCTTACGTTCTTTACACTTTAAAGCCACAATATCTGCATGTAAACAAGCAAATTGATCAATTTTCCCCACATCAAGCAATAGCCATACAAAAACATCTACTATGGCAGCTGTCACATGACATGAAATCGAGATAAATCCCGATTTATTCATTGAAAAATAATTATTCAGGTCCTGCCAGTGTCACCCAGAGTCACAGTTAACACCCCTCTGAAGCACATCTGCGAAGCCTCTTGAAACAGGGAGATGCTGTTTTTTTTAGGTAGTTGCAGAAAAGAGATTAAGCCGTTTCACTATCAAGCAGCTTTCTCTTCGTCTCCCTTCAGATTTTGTTATTGAATTCTGAAACAAAGCTTTTCCTGGGAGAAATCCCTGTGATCTCATCCCTATAAGAACCAGCTTCACTGCCAACCACAACAGATGTAACACACCAAATTCCTCTCAGACTGACACACTGCACTTTAGAATTAAAACCCAGACAATATCTGAGAGATCAGAGGTTTTTCTCAAGCAGAACAAGAAAGATTTTCAAATGCACAATTTTGTCATTTCAATGTGTTGTAATCAGTTTGTTTGCTGTGATGCAGCTGTACTCAGACTGGAGTAAGCCCAACCACTGTTCATTCTTTATCTTTCAGTCATTTCTCATAGTTCAGAGCTTTGCCTTATGCCTCAGCTGCCTCTTCACCTCTAAAGCAACCATCAAACCATCCATCCTACATCTGATCTCAAGATACTTCTCCAGACACAGACTCACTCTCTTAGCATGAAGGTAGCATGACATGTGGGAAGCAATTTGGATGTCCAGTTTGAGAGGTTAGCTATTACTTGTAGTATACAGTTCTGATACTCTTACGAGAAGAAATGCTTGATAAGTGACAAACTTTAAGCTGTACCATATAAACAGTAAAATAGTACCCAAAATCCTGAGGTCAGGACATAACTTAGACTATAAACATGGATCTACAGCCTCAACAAAAGGAAAATAAAAGGTAAATAACTGTCAGCTGTGTGTGACATCAGCAGCAACATCAGAAACAAATATGTGTGTTCACTCAAAAAGTATGCAAGGCTCATTTCTTCTCTCATTCCTCCTCTTCAACCTCCCTTACATCTTCCTCCTACAATACTACCCTCCTCCTTCGCCACAGCCACCAGGTCAACCTTTAAAAGAGCTGAGTAATAAAGTAGAAGTGCGTGGGCTGCTGAATGTCACACTGTTTGAGCAAGAGGTGAAGTGTGTGTCTTAATTACAGCAGAGTAAATGAGGTTAGAGAATCGGTGGTGTGTTAATGCCGTGGAATAATGTGATCACCCGCTCAGGTAAACAGAGGAGGAATGAGAGGAGGAGAGTAGGAGACAGACAAGCTGAGAAAAGACAAAAGGAGTTGGAAAAATATGAGAGAAGAGGGAGAACACTAAATAAAAAGAGACATTTAAAAGAAAACATAATCTATTCACTGCTACAATCCACTTGAAGGAGCTTTCACAAGCTGACACAATTTCCTGAGGTCTTAATGAAATGTCTGTGATTTGAGTTGGTCAAAAATAACAAATAGACACGGCAGTTCCTTTCTTTTCTCATTAATTTACACCTATGTCCAAACAGATCAATTTGGGGCATGGAGGGACCCAATGGATTGCACTCCTAACATTTAGAACAGTCGTTTATGAGACCAATATCCTACTGATATTTGTTTTTCTGACAGCTGTTACTGTGCTACCCTGATGGTGCATTCAGTGACAAATAAGATATTGGAATTTCTACTTGTGAAAATTAAAAAACGACAATTAAAAGTTAGTTACTTGTCAGTTTCTAAATCATGTTAATATATATTTTAGAAAGTACTAGTAGAGCTTTATTGGCTCATTTATTTCTTCAGTTATGTGAACTATAACCATGAGATTTGAGGTTAAACATGTTGAACATGTTTGTACATGTGCAGGTCACATAAAACTGATAAAAGTGTTTAAAATGTGAGATGGACAACAACAAAAAACAAAGGACAACAGAGGGATCAAACTCTACCGTACCGCAGCATCATCTGGGTCACCGGGACACACAAGAAGAGCATCTGTTACATAAACACACACTTTCACATACACAACACAAACGATAAGGTCATTAAATGTTTCATTAAAATGACGTGATTATACTTAATCACCATCCTGCTATCTGCACTGATTAACTTTATACTAGAGTAACAAAAGGTTTTCTACGTTGTTCATCTCCGAGGGGGGAAAAAACATGACATTTCACTCTTTAGTAAGAAGTAAAACTCAACAATTGATACAAACTTCTCTATATACAGTTTAGCTCAAAACCTCATTTATCTGATGGTAACTGCATCTGTAATTGAAACACCATGTTAGTTTTATGAATGAAAGAAAACTCACTTACACTAAGAGTTGTAGAAGAAGCTCCTCTTCAAAGAGCCAGCGTCTTCAGTTGTGGAGTGCTCGATGATGATGATGAAGACATTTTGTGTATGTGTGTGTGTTTGTGTGACAAAGGCAGACTGTGCTCACTGACCAAATGCACCCTCAAACTTCACATCACATATACACTCATTTAAATAAAGAAACATACGTTGCTGATCTGCTGCTGAGTCTTTCTGAGTCTTTGCATCTCTGGAGTGTCGGACACGATGCTGAACCCTCGGCCTTTACTCTCCTCAAAATCCTTCTTATACTTCACCTGTAAGAAGGAAAGAGAAATACTTTGGATAAAGTAAATGGTAAATGGTAAATGGACTTGTACTTGTATAGCGCTTTTCTAGTCTAGCTGACCACTCAAAGCGCTTCACTACATGCCGCATTCACCCCACTCACACACATTCATACAGCACGTCTTAAGATATAACTACATGCTTTTTAAGCATTCACACACATTCATACCCCCAATGATACACTGGGGGAGCAACATGGGGTTCACTGTCTTGCCCAAGGACGCTTCGACATGTATCCTGGGGAAGCCAGAATCGAACCACCGACCTTTTGATTGGTGGGCGACTGCTCTTCCTCCTGAGCTACAGCCGCCAAAGTGTATTTTCACTTTTAAAATGATCCACTAGGGATGAACTCTGAAGTCACATATGATATTTTTTCCCCTCTGAGGTCATTTTCTTTTAACATCTTACAAACAATCAGAGAAGTCAAACAGTTTAGTTCCCTCAGCAACAAGAGGGACAAATAGACCAGAATGCATTGCAGCTACAACACAAAGAGGTTAGAGGCTGCAGTCATGACATAGTTTATGAACCGACTGGATCATTCAGTTAGACGTTTAGAGGAGCAACAAAACCATGATGTTTAATGAGATGAAATATCTGAGGGTGGATTCTACCTTTGAATATGCCCACGCAGTAGAGATAATTACACCACTCACCATTCAGATAGACTGCAGCAAAAATCAACTTCACACCACGTGAGAACATTAAATATTCTGTAATTGTGCCTCCAACAGTTTGAATAGTGATATATGGGATTTGACAAAGAAAGCGTTTCTATTTTTGGGTTTAAAGTCGAAGCCTTCTTAAAGCTCATCTTGTGCCACAGAGACATTTTGGAAAATTTCAAGCTACACTTATCCTCATAATAAAGTTAACCTGACTGATTAATGGGCATTTGCTCATTGTAAAGACAACTGATGATTAAATCAGACAGAGGTATTGGATGTGAATAAGAAACTGTACCTCATTTTATTTATAAGGTTTTTTAAGATAAATTTTAAAAATCTGGTCCTTACCAGGTCCTAAAATTAGGTTTTAAAAAAAAAAAACTCTTAGATGAACAAAACATGAGATATTACACTGTCATTATTTTTTTTTACAAAACTGTGACAGAACACAGAAGCAGTGTGTGAGAAACTAAGTACAGTTAGACAGCACAATCAGACAAAGAAGGGCTGCAGGAGAAAGCCTCTTCTCTCTAAAAAGAACATGGCAGCACAGCTTAGGTTTGCAAAGCTGCATCTGAACAAACCACAAGACTTCTGGAACAATGTCCTTTGGACAGACCAGACCAAAGTGGAGATGTTTGGTCATAATGCACAGCAGCACGTTTGGAGGAAACCAAACACAGCATATCAGCACAAACACCTCATAGCAACTGTCAAGCACGGTGGTGGAGGGCTGATGGTTTGGGCTTGTTCTGCAGCCACAGGACCTGGGAACCTTGCAGTCATTGAGTCCACCATGAACTCCTCTGTATACCAAAGTATTCTAGAGTCAAATGTGAGGCCATCTGTCCCACAGCTAAAGCTTGGCTGAAACTGGCTCATCAACAGGACAATGATCCCAAACACAGCAGCAAATCTACAACAGAATGTCTGAAAAAGAAAAGAATCAAGGTGTTGCAATGGTCCAGTCAGAGTCCAGACCTCAACCTGACTGAAATGCTGTGGTGGGACCTTAAGAGAGCTGTGCATGAACCAATGCTGCAAACCTCAATGAACTGAAGCAACGCTGGAAAGAAAAGTGGACCAAAATTCCTTCACAACCATGTGAGAGAAAGATAACCTCATACAGAAAACCATTACTTCAACTTACTGCTGCTAAAGGTGGTTCTGCAAGCTGTTGCATCATTCATCTGCCTCTGTGTTGTGTCTCAGTTTTTGTTCAGTAAATAAAGACTGAGTGTAGAATGTCCCGTGTTGTTGTTCATCTGCGGTTGTTTTTAAGACCCGGTAAGGACCAGATTACTTGTTTTGTCTAGATACGTAAAACCGGAGAATTATCAGAGGGAATACTTTATTTTTCATATTCCTGTATTTTTTCTACTCACCTTTGCTCAGGGAAACTTTTTTTTTATATACCTCTCTGAAGAGAAAAAGGGATTAATTGAAGATGTTTTGGCTTATTTTGTTGTTCAGAAACAGAGTGTCAGCGATTGTATCGCACAATTGCTAATATTTTATCTAGATCTGCAAATTACTGCTACAAGCCAACCAACAAACAGATTGGACAATTTACAACCCATAGAAAACAACAACAAAAGTAAAGGAGCAACAGGGGGTCATGTCATTCTCTGCTCCTGCCTGCACTTCAGCTCGACCTTCTGAGGAAACACTGCAGCTCATCTGGACATAATGCCATCCCGCTGGTGTCCATCAGTCATCAGTAACAGCCCATTAGGCACCAGAACAGAGTTATATAACACTGTAAACTGCAGAAATATGACTCACACACTTCGGGTGTGTCTGTCCTGCTATTCTGCTCTCACAGTGATTGTCCCTGTTCTCGGTACAAAGCAGAATTAATTCCCATTCAGTCCACAGTTCCCTGCTGAGCTAAGATGACAAGCTAATGAGCTAAAGCACCAACACGCATGCACTCAAATGAACGTATCTGATGCTGCACACTTACATCTATAAAAGGTTTTAAAGAATAAATAAATAAAATTTTAAAAAGGTGATAGTTTGTGCAGTGAACCGGAGTCGTTGCACTGGTGATTCAGTCCTGAAGTCAGAAGTATCACAAACCTGAAAACCTTTGTTCCTCAACAGATCCTCATCTTCATCTCAGCTGTCTGTTTACTGCATAATGTCAAGTTTATTTAAGTTACAGGCTATTCTCTGTTTTTATTTTCTTTGTTTTATGGATTACCTGCCCACTTAATCTACATGTGAGCTGCTGCTTTGGCTGTGAGACACCAGAAAACATCATGAAGTCTAATGATCGTGTCTCATCCACTCCTCTGTACAACTACCCAAATAGGTCGGTGCTGAATATTTGTGGAACTTCCCACTGTGTCTAATGTAAAATAATCAGCTTTCTTTACTGGAACTTGTAGGCTTCAGCGCTAATGTAAAGCGAGATCAATGTGACCTCCAAGGACGGCAAAGGCGTGGAACGGAAAAGTTAAAGAAGAAGAGGCGGTATGAGAAAAAATGTACAAAATGCAAATAATCTTTAAGAAAATCTAAATCTATTGTGATGCAAATTCAAAAGACAAGAGTTTCCCTTCATGTTATTTCTTTCATGTTCCATACCACAATAGAAGAGGTTACCCTCAAAAGGTTTTGGAACCAGCTTCTGCTTAAATTAATCTAGTCAACCCAAAAAATAAAATCCACAGAGACTTACGTGGCACCCAGTGTGCATCTCAGTGGACTGCACTTCCAATAAGACTGCTAACTGAGTGGGACTTTATGGAGTGCGAGCTTCAGCAAGCAAGATGTCAACAAAAAGATCAGCTAAAACAGTAACAGTTACAGGACGTCACCCAGTACGAGAGCGCTCACAGGGATCATCTAGCAGCCAACAAAAACAGGAGATAATGAGAAACACTGAACTTAGAGCCGAAGCTGAGAGATCTGCTTTATATAAAACTGTTCATGTACAGGAGCAGTGTACAGACACATTATATCTGTGGTCTGGAAATGACAAACAGGAAATAGGTGATCTTTATAGAGCAGGACACAAACACGGAGAAGAAACAGCATGTCCCCTTCTGCAGACTGCTGAGTGGACATCTGTCCTTTTGTGTATTAGTCTGATGGGCTGACACACACAAAACACACATACAGGATGACGACATATGGCACAAGAGAAGAGTGGCTGGTTTATTCTTTCACTTGTCTCCTTTGGATCAGTTTGTATGTCAGTAAATCAACACAGTGACTCATCTCGCCTTCAGGAGTCAGAATTGTCAGAGCAGCTTTTACTGGTGCACCTGAACATTTGTTTCATCTCCCTGTGGTGCCATGAGCGAGGTGACATGAGGCAGAAAGCTGCGTTATACCACATTAGTGGGACAGAAGCTGTAAACTGTGACTAATCCAAGGAGACCTGGATGTAAAGTAGCATATCTTTCTTACAAATTCAACACCCAGGCATCCTTTGTTAGCAGGATGCACCTCTGACTGAACACAAAACTGTACAGCAGTCAGTGAAGAGAGTCTAGCTCTTTTCCCTGCAAATGTAGCACAACTTTAACTCAGAAAATAGCAAAGCGTAAGTTTTTGCTATTGACACAGTCATGTGGAACTGGGCACACTGAGATAAACAGCAAAATCTTTAAATAGTTGCTTAAAAACTATTGTAGAAGAACAGGGCATTAAAAGAGCTCCAGTGAAGCTTTAAACTATTAAACAAAACCAGAAACATTCAGGAAATAAGGTTTTATTCTCATATTATTGAATTATCATTTCATGGCTCCAAATGGAACTGATATTTTTGTCTGGATATTTAAAGTTAGTCTTCACTGTTGTGTTTTGATTTCATCCCTTTACAAACATTCTAACTTTTTGGTATTTTTGTAATATTGTCTTTCAAAGCATGGTTAATGTGCCAATATCACAACTACAATGAAATCATCAAACCTGCTTGGGATTCAAAAGAAAAGAAAACTGACATCATCTGTGATGGACAGAGGTGCACGCAGAAGGATGCAATGACATCATCAAAAGCATCAAAAGCAGGTCAGCGATAGCAGCTGCCCTGGTGACACCTGATGCCTGGTGTGTGTGTGTTTATGTGTGTGTTTACCTGGCTCTGTAACTCGCTCTGCTGTCTCAGTCTCAGATTCTCTGGTGTGTCGGCCACGATGGTGAACGACGTCTTGGGGTAATGTCTGAAAAGTAAAAGGATTCCATATTAAATCATGTAAGGTGGGAAGCTTCTCGTGTAGACAGGGGGAGACAAAGATGCTAGAAGGAAGGCCATAACATAACAGTTATTCATACACTGAACAGCAGGTAGTTTGGGATTAAAGTCATGATTCTGTGAAACATGAAGCTTTACTTATTCATTAATCAAATGTGTCAAAAGGAGAAAGTAACAGAAGACAATTGCAGAAATTTGGTCTAACAGGACAGTGGACTGCAGGAGTTTTATTTATTTTGCTCATAGAAGTTTTTCCAGCTTTAACTTCAGGCCTGTTTTTGTTCTATGGAATATAAACATTTTAGTCAGCTTTTCATGTTAATTTTCTTAGTGATGGTTCTAATATCATAGTCGGGCCTGGTCAGAGCATTCCGGGCATGTTTGCACAAGGAAACACCAGGTGTGGTTGTTAGATACTTTTCCCTGGAAGTAGCTGATTGTTGCTGCTGAAAACAAAGTTGATAAGACCCAAACAACACTGCTGCTGGGCGTAAAACAGTGAAGCAGGATCCTGCGTCATACATGACAAAGTGACTGCAGTCACGCAAAAGTTCTGTGGGTTCATCAATATGGGCAACCACTTTCACGAGTCATTTGATCAGTTGTGAACAAAATGCAATGATTATGTTAGCTTTAAACAAACAAACAAACAAAAAAAAAATATATATATATATATGATAATCTGCTGAAATATGCCTTTCCCAATGGCAGTTGGATTAAGCGTGTATAGAAAATGGATGGACAGAAGGATGGGTGGGTGGATCAATTTAGCCATTTATTCCTCACTGGCTCAGCTCACCTATAACTGAACCTTGTGAAATAAAATGCAACCAAATACAGGAACACGTTTTCATTACAATCTCAAATTAAAAAGCCCTTTGAGATCTTGCGATGTAAAGGGCACTACAAATAAAATGTATTATTATTATCTTATTATTAAAGACAAGTCTATGATCTCATCTTTAAAATAACAAATGCGCTTGGGGACCATTCACAGTATTCTTCTAATTTAATTTCAACAATAAACGCTGTGGCTTGAAAAATGTCAGAGCCCCTTCCATAACTGAGGGTAACCTTAAAGACTTAATGACCCAACAGGACGATGACATTAGCAGAAACAATGACCCATTGAGAGGTCTTAAATCTAAAAAGGCAGCACAATTCCATGACTCTCGTTATCTCACTTGACCTTTTGGTGTGTTGATAATGCTGAGAGGATATGTTTGCGAGAACAGCATCAGTTTGGATTTAAAGCTTTTGTCTGCATGAACGGAATAACGTTGGATCTGAATGACTACAACATGAGGACATGAGACAGAGGTGGAAGCACTTTAGCTCTAAGTGTTTTAAACAGAAGAGAAATTATCATTTTTAATAAAATTATTGTTTAAAAAAAAAACTGGCTAAGATCACACTCTTGAGCTTTGTCAGAGTCTAAAATCGCTGTGGACATCGGTCCTTTCCTCATATGATAGCTTCTAAAGAGTCGCCATCAACCATCAAAGTTATTGGGCCTTTGGGAAGTCTAACAAAACATCTGAGGGGTCATGATTCACAATAAAAAAAAAGAAAAATTTGTATTTTTAATTAGTTTTCTACATATTTTTCCACTGAAACACTGAAGAGCTTCATGAATTCTGCACAATTTAAATCAAACTATGATTTAAATGTGTTGATCATGAATCTTGTCTTGTGTCTGAATGAGATATATATATATATACACCATTTCCCATTTTGTTAAAACAGTCCAGAAAGCAGGAAAGGAGGGCTTCCCGGATTTGAGAAATTGGAAAGCTTGTTGGAAAGTTGTAAATTTATACTGTACATCAGGTATCTGCCTGCTACTGGTTTACATGTATAAGATCAGAAAAGCAGCACTGAGAGCATCTCACATCCTGACTCATGACAACCTTTGTTTTTAGAAAAATACTACGAGTCACAGGTAGAGGTGGACCATTGATCAATTGGCTGATTAAAAATACAAATAAAATAGCAGCAAACAAAGCTTGGCAACTGCTTTGGTCTGTGAGCAGATTGGAAGCACTGGAGGAGCTCTACAGAACCAGGAGAGAAGCAGCGTCCTCACCATCTGAGCAGGCTGATTCGTACAACCTTAGCTCTGAACGTGTGTGTGTGAATCATCAATGCCAGCAGCATATTCAGCTGCACAGTTTGACCACTCCACTGAAGTCCTCTTTAACTCCCACATTTCAGCTCCCACTCTGATTCTTTCCTCTCCCACACAAACACATAGTGTATCTCCCTGTTTAAGGCAATAACCACCTGCAAAGGGAAAAATACCAGGTTCCTGCTTATAGCATTTATACATTTAGTATTTCTGTGTGCAATCTTTGTCTCTAGGTTTAGTGTAACAGTGCTGAGATACCCAAAATTATTCTCATATTTCTCTCAAAATAAAATCTGTACAGCCAGCTCGTGACATCCACAAATGAAAACAATACAACTTACCCCATAAAAAATATCAACAAAACCCAGGATTTAGTAAGTAGTCACTGAAGCTAGTGAAAACAAAATGTTTACATTTGAATAATAGTAAATTGTTATCAAGCTGTGATAAATTGAGATTATTGATTCAAAACAGAGATAAGAAGACTATAAATTGAATATTACATTAAGTTTAAATCTGCCAGCGAATGTGAGGGATTCCGGAGTAAAAAGTAAAAACAACCCCACAAAACAAAAGTCATCATTATGGTGGTAATTATGGGTCACAAATCATCTGCTATGGCCTGTGACTGTTAACTGATGATCACTGGGAAACTGTAAACATTCATCTTCATCTTTGTCCATCCTTCTCTGTGTTTTTCCTTCACAATCAAAGTAAGACTACAACCACAATGAGGCCTTTATACTTTAAAAAACGCACACATACAAATACACCAGAGATATTAAACTGCTCCTGTCTGTGTGTGGTGAGATTGTTATCAATGTTCAGGATTAGGAATATTTTCGTAGCACCAAAGTTTATGAGTGGGACCCAAGTTATCCTTTGTTTAATCACACATGCACTTAAGCACGAGTGCACATATTAATGCTACATGTGTAACGTTATTCAGCCTGAAGGGTGAACTGTGAAGTCGGGCTTTCCTTTGTGATGCTCAAAAATAACCGAAACCTCATCCCAGAGATAACAGGTACTGCCTGACTTCTCTCTGAGTCCAGACTAAGCGTGAACATGCATTATGTGATGCTTCTTCTGAAAAAAAACTACACCAAAGTGAAACTTAAGTGAACAGGTTATATGAATCCTGACAGCAACAAAAAAAAAAAAAAATGCAATCAGAAAATTGCTTGCTGGCTGTGCAAATTATTCCGTTATTAACTCCCTGCTGTTCATGTCTAGCACAAAGCTTTTAAACCCAACATTATACCCATGAAGTGCACGTAGCTCCAACATCGTTTCATTAATGTGGAAATCATCCAAATCTCTGAGTGAAATCAAAGCAGATTTCATATGATTGAAGATACTCTCCATAAACAAATAACTTCCCAATATGTGTTGGATCCAACAGCAGCACTAACCATGCTAAACCGTTTTGTCAGTGGTTGCTATGGTAACATGGCACTCAGTCTTTAAGCTTTTTTGGTATTATAACGTATAGTACAGAATGTATTCCCTCAGCAACACCGAGTTCTGGTAAGAAAGTTACCAAGAACTTAAAAAATTAAATGCCAACATTTGATCAAAGTCTGAATTCTCTGAACAACTGTTCGAGTAAAGGTTAAATTATTCATTCTGTGTGAAGTTATTTCACAATCTGACATTTATGGAGAGTCAGTGATGCACTTCTAATGAGATTTCAATATATTTACCCAACATACCTGGCTAAGTTAATAATACTGCTTGTACACCCTGTAGGAGCTGCAGCAGTGAGTCACCAACAGCAGGTTAACATGGATGTAAACAGGGGACAATTCATGATGAAAGAGCATTTATTAGACCTCAAGAATCCAGGCTTTGGTTCATAAAACAGTATTTTACCCAGCATTTAACTGTTCTCTGAAGTGAACCTGCACATTTAAGACTCAAATGAGCTTCAAGAAATGTGAAAAATTACTTTTTAGTATTCACAGAGGCTCCTTGAAATTTATATCAAAGAAATTATCAGCAGCATCGGGTGACTCTTTGGTTTTACTTTTTCTTTTATTCTCCTCCACTTTTACTATTTCTCACACTTACACCCATGTGTCCTTTAAAATGAGTGAATCCCCCTGAAATTACCGGCTAAATGCATCAAATAAAACATCTTCTCAATGAGGACCAGTCAGAAATCTGAAGCTGTTGTAAAGCCTCTGCAGCATTGTTTTTTCTCTTAAGTGCCACACATCTCACTAATCTGGGCATCATCACGAAAACCACTTTTTTAAAATCATTAAAAGAATATTTGCAACATGTACATGTATTATAAGGCATGCCCAAAAAGATAGAACAGACTAAGAAGGAACATCCTGCTGCCACAGATCATAAGTCCTTACATTAACCACTGATCGTTTCAAGATCTCATGACAAATGCTTTACTTTTTCCTGTATAAAGCCCTGAAGTCTTCATAAAACTTCTCCGAACTACCAACTTTAAGAGCTCCAACATCTTCTAATTGTGACAGTTAAACAGAAGTCACCAAAGTTTTAGTTGTTTATGGTCCTTTAAGATTCAACATAATTCAGATTTGTAACAACATTTAAAGAGACATTCCTGCCTTTTTTTCTGAACCTGACATAATTTCAAATGAAATGTCTGCGACTTGCTTTGACACCACAGCTCCATTCATACCAGCTGGTTTTCACTTTTGTGGGGGGGGGGGTTGCCTTTTCTTTAGAGCTGTCCAGCAACTTTGACCCACAATGTAATGTGGATATAAATGACACTCAATAACTTCTGACACACATGCGCATACCACAGAGCATACAGTACCTCGCCTGAGGGCTCAAACCACCACCCACACCAACATGATAGAAAAAAACTTGACTGGCAGTTTTATTTCATAACACTTACATTTCCGTCCTCTGCAGTGTAACAATGAACAGTTGATGCTGATCCATCTTTTAGGCTCAATCCTGTCATGATTCACGTGAACAGGCCCAAGCTGGGAAAACACTGCACCAGAAATAGGAGCAGTGAAGTAACTAACTGGACAGCCAGTTCTTCAACAACATGTTGTAATTTCTCTGTTACATCTCAGTTCCATAAACCTTACATGTCACGTTATAAAGTCAAGTAAGTAGAAAGGACTTGCAGCGAGCATTAATAAGAGGGAGTCCGTGACAAGCAAAGGGCAGGTGTGGTGGTTGGCTAACTGAATCCAGGTGTGCAGGAAGAGCAGAGAACACAAGACTGACTGAAACAACACCAGGAACAGACAAAGAAACAAAACAAGAATGCAGGAGATGAACTTAACCAAGTAACCACGCAAAAAACAAGTCAATCAGAACGACTAAAACTTAACCAAACACATAAAACAAACCCACAGAGGACTGTAACACCAGGCTTCACTGTCGCTCCATTTCTCTGTGCTTCGTGTAAGATTTCAGAAGCTGACATTGTTTATATGACCTACATTTCACCAAAGTTTACACCAATTTTTTCTGCATTGTTACTTCTTACAGCTGCCAAATGCAGTATGTTCATGTAGTGATTCCTTTCACCTCTGGCAGTTATTGCAGTTTTGTGCTGTGTCTCAGACGTAAGCGCATCTCTAATAAAATCAGTAGGTTAGCTTTTGTAATAGCTGGTTCCAGCTTTGCTGATGCTGCAATTGGAAGAGAACTTCCAACTGGGAAGAAATTAAAGACCACCAAGCAGAGGTTAGACTTCTTAGTGGAGATATAAAACATTAAACAAACTACTGATAGAGCATTATTACTGACTTTCTTTCTCAAGGTAAATGGCCTCTGTATAACTGCTGATGAGAATCTGCTGTTAAATTAAAGAAAGAAAAGAAAAAGTGTTTTGACTTCCCAGTTCTGGGATGTAGTGAATGCAGATGGGGTTGCTAAATGATTCTTCTCTTAGCTGTGACACAGAAATTTACTTCAAATATGAAGGTCTCACTGAATGACTTATTTTCAGACACCCAAATATATGCTGCAGACAACCTTCCAACTGTGCTGCATTTGTTTTACTGGGTTTGTTTTCATGTAAATCTGTGTTATGTGTTTCTCTTATGTCTTTTATGTCAACTCTGGCATGAAGTGCATCACAAATAAATGTGTCATAGGTTTTACGTGTGTATGATGTGGGGACATAGATGTGTTTACCATGACCCACTAAGTGAAGTGAATCAGTTAAGGTCCCACACATGCTCTCTGGTTTATCTGCAGTGTTAAAACGATGTATCATCAAATTAAATGTCATCCAAAGCGCAAAAGAAAAAAGAGGTATACACATATTTTTGTGTTTTTACGTAGAAGGTATCCAGATGTCTCAAACTCTTATTTGCAAGACCTTTTTTTCCACATCCTATTTTACTTATAGGTCACAGTTTAGAATTTCTTTTTATCATCAAATTCTCCAGGGAGTGTATCCACTGCGAACATACTAAAAGAAGCCGAACAAAGAACAAGTGATCCGTTGGTACTTTTCAAAGCAAAGGGCTTTGTTTTTGCCTCAAAGATTCTTTTTGGTTGTGAGGACAAGTTTAACATTTTCAGCAATCAGTGGATGTGGTTTGTTTTTCCTGGCAAGCAACACAGTTTGGTTTGTTCAATACCCTTCATGTACAACAGTTTTAGGAACAAGGACCAGTAGATGCTGATTTGCAAGGAGACTCAAGCTGAAAGTCGAGGCTGTTTCAACACTAAAAGGATGCGAGTCTGATTCACAAGTGGTGAAACTCTTTTAAATGTCTGTGCTGTGTTGGCATTAGACCTATGAAGGGATTTTAGTCCAAACATCATGGCTACAGTGAGTGAAAAGGAAGCTAAAGGTGCTAACGGTACTCTGTGTTAACAAATTCACACAAAAGACAACTGAACGTATCCATTTGTTGCTTCTACAACTGCTCAGAAACACATAGCTACTCACAGAAGTAGGTACTGAGCAGATTTACCAAACAGAGACGTCCTGCTGAAATCTTCATTATGATGGTTCATGCTGCTCATTTTGATGTTTGGGGTCTGATCCTGGCTTAAACATAGCATGTTTTCAAAGTGTTTACTTGTATATGTAATGTTTTAGCTTCTAACTTTTGTAGCATGTGTTCATGAGTCACCATCATCCTCTTCCCCACCCCCTCAGCAGAATCAAACAATCAAAAGACCCTTTAGCCAGATTCTCTCATTCTCAGGAGGAGGCTTCCCTCAAGAGAAAGCTCTTCCTCGTTCTGGACTTGTGACAAAGTTTGTAGTTATGAAGCCTGCAAAGCTAATCTAGAGAGACCAAAGATTTAGAATTAAATGGCTGGGACTGATCATTGCAGGTCCAGTTTAAATATCTGGGTGAACTGGTTTGGGTTTAGAAAATGTGAGTATTATGTAAGTAGTAATTATGGCTATAGTTAGAACAAATTAATGAATGCATGTCAGTCTCCCCTCATTTTGAAAACAGAACTGTGTTTGAGGAAAGTGTGGCTGTTTTTTTAAACAACAGTACATTTGTTTCACTTCTGCTGGTCTTAGTTTTAGTATTAAAAGCCCACACACACAAACTAATTCTGGCCTTAGGTTTCATTTCACCTGCTCCAGTCGGTCGCTACTGGCAACCATGGATGCTTTGTTAGGTTGTTGCAACCCAATACTTTTAGACAAAGACCTGCTCTGTGGGATGTTTTTCAAGCACACACACTCACACACACACGCAGAGCAAGCCAAGGTAACTCTGTTCTGGCTGGACAAGCAGCTCAGGACAATAACTGAGTTTGTGTGGAGTCTTTAACAGCCGGCTGACATTCAGACGCCTACAGGAGACAACCAGACCTGTCTGCTCTGTTCACATACATTTACAGGCCAGAATCAAATAAAAGATACATGTTTCACATTTGAGAGAAAGACTGAGTAAGATTTAAAAGAAGACAGTAAAAAATAGGCTGATATATCCAGACTTGACTGAGTCAAGCTTCCCAGTACTTCCAAAAATGTGATCCTGTCTTTAATCCTAATGTTTCACATTTTACAGTAAAGTCTTTGAAACCTCATACAGTTGCTTTGCATTGTGTGATTTCACTAAACAAGCTGAAGCACTGACAGTCCTGATTACAACACCGACTAAGATAATTTAAAACCAGTAAAACTTACAAAGCCATCTGAGACTTTATCTTACAAGGCAGCAGGATTTTTAATAAGAATCACAACATCACAATCCTGAGAAAACCCAGCACCAAGCTCAAACCTATCAGTAGCTAACAACACAAACGTCTGGCCTAAGCATCCAACAACAGGTATGTTTTAGTTGCAACTAAAATCCGCTGTGGCATGGCTGATCATATTCACTGACTGGTTCAGCGTGTAGTGTTTTGTTGATTTGATTGGTTGGAGTTGGCTTGTAACAGTGAAAGATCATCCAATCACCTATTTTCTATTTTCCTTTAAATGCCTCCCCTTTTCCAAGGGGTTTCTATGTAGAGCTTCCTAGATGGTCCTGTGAAACTAACCATCTGGCATGTTGTGTGATTTAAGACTAACCATAGTTATTAAGCTGATTTTAACTTTTAAATAAACTGTTTTAAGACCCCTTTTGAGCCAGACAAATTGATCATGATCTCATCTAACAAAGAATGTTCTCTCAATATTCAATAAGCTTATTTTTGTGTTATTTTTTGAAAATTTTCACATTCAGTGTCAGATTCAGAATAAATTGACTGATTCTGAAAAGAGGAATTAATTTGCAATCACCCTCCCAACACACAACACTCCTAAACTCACCATAAGTCACATGTCAGAGACAACCGTTAAACATACAGAGAACAGACCCCTCAGATAAACAGGCAACACTGCTGCAGGTAGAAATGTTAGTTTATAGAAGAAAAGTGCAGTCCATCAAGGACAGTCAGAGAGTGTGAGAGCTGAATGAATGAGACATTTGAAATCATGGTTTGTTCTCCCCAGTGGCACATCAGCCAGCCTGCAGCAACGTGAATCCACAAAAACTGACACAGAAACTCTGACTTCTAACTCTGGTTCAAAGTCTGACACAACACAATCTGTCAATTATGTCAAATAAATCATTGCTGTTGAGAATCTTCAGCACTTCCACATCCAAACAAATCCTCAAAAAATCATGATTTTAAAGCACCGACGAGCTTTTGACCAAGATCCAACAATGCCAGGGAAAAGGAACAAACAACCCCTGTGTTATACGTGAACAAGCCACCGTCCCGCTAATGTGTGCTGCCAGCAGAGTTAAGGTGATAACAGGGAGGAAGTTAGAAGCTGAAAGTTTCCACTGTGAAGAGCTCATCTTATGTTTGAGTAATAAGACCCGAAGAGAGGTGGAAAGGCCTAATAGTTTCACTTTGTCTCATTTATACAAGTAGACAATAGCACATAAACTCTAATTACACACACTGCTTAACAAACACTAAGATGTTTCTACGACATTGGCTAAATATAACCTCACACTCACACAGTGCATTAAAACACACACAAAATGTCCTTTAAACTGTTTTCAATAATACCCTCAGACACATCCTGCCTTTCTGTTACCGCTTGGTTAAGACATCAGATTTACAATACACCAGAGTGTGTGATGTAGTGCATGGGTGTGTTGTGGATACAGATTTAGACTTACCATTGTCTATAATGTTGCTGTGGCATTTGCCAAACAACAACAGTCTCCTCGCTCCCAGCAGCAGTGACGCACAAGAGTCTAACTACTCATTCAGATGCAAAAAGTCAGTGGTTAGGTCCAAAGAAAAGCACATTTAAATCCAAAAACTGCAGTGTTTTTTGGTGCCCATCTTTTGTGTGTGATGACTTACCTAAGAGTCATAGATTATCTTCCTTCATCAGCAAAAATGTAAACATCTCTGACAAAGAACTGTCATCTTATGTTTGTGAAGATGAAAGTTTTGAGGGAGAAAACGTTCTAAAACATTTAGTCATGATTTGGTGCTCAAAGTCAGCTGAAAGAGCACAAAAAAAAAAAAATTTCTCTCCATTTTTCATCACAGGGACTGTGATCATTGTACTGTCATTACATCTTGTACAACAAAATTACCTCTTTGTTATTGCTGGTCTTCTGCAACTCAGCAAACCTCCTGAAGCCCCATGCTATCTTTAAGCAAGACATTTTGTGCTGGTCAGTAATCATTTCAGTGTAAAAGTAATAAAACATACAAAAAGACAAAAAGTGCTTATCAAAAACTCTTTATTTTTTCTCATACTGTAAACTACTGCAGCAGATTGGGCTTTGAAAGGCCACTTTAACTAAACGCCCACCCCTTGTTCTATATCCCAAATTGGACTCAATTCCTTCACCTGACCCTTCTTTGTCTCTCCCACCAAAAATGTGAGTAAAAAAGAGAGGAGGCAGAAAAGATTTAACAAAATAACTGGTCTTTACTTCCTTGTGTCTCCTTAGTCCTTGATCTTCTCTCTGCTTTTCAGGACTTGAGATATCTGTGTCAGTATAACCATGGATGACACAGTTACAGTATAACCCTGGTGTTATGTTGTGTTCTGACATTGGAAAGAGCTTTGTGACACCAGGTCGGAGCAGACAACAGGGGAACAGTCCTGTCAGCTGTCACTGCAGTTAAAATGGGCTGCATGATACGCTCATCACAGTGCTCAGTCCTCCTCATCAACAACAATACAAACAATAAATGGACAGGGAAATGGTGCCACGTGCTCACATGCTGACAAGTAAGGCATGAGAGGCTGAAGTTTCCCAAGGAGCCGTCATCAGTCAAAGCATGCGGACATAAAGCAACATGGATGCTCCTTTGGTGAATCACTGGAAGTGAGACAGATGAAGAGGAGGAAGAGTGGCGAAGGCAGCTGAATGTGTCAGTATGGTTTGGGGTGTTTGTGTTCTCTACTCAGTCTGGCTGCTCTCCATCTTCCTGCTTAGGTGTTGATGAAAGTCTCAGTGTGGGCTCAGGACAGACTTGGCTCTTATGAACCTTTCTGACAGTGATGTCAGGGTTTGTGGTTTTTCTGTTTTATTTTTTGACCTTGGATTTGATTTCCTTGCCTTGGATTTTCTTTGTTTTGTGTGATTCAGTTTTTTTGTTTGTGGTCTTAGCATTTTGAGTTATTGGTTTGAACTACGATTAATTCTCAGCTTGTATTAGTCTATTCTTGATTTGCCTTTTTGGACGTATTTTTATGGTTAGCCTTAGTTGTTATTCTTCCTTTTGCTTTATATTTGTCTGGCCTCAGTTTGGTTTCTAGTTCATTCTGTTTCACATCCTCACCCCTTGTTGTTCTCAGTTCCCCTGTTTGATCCTCAGCTCTACACTCACCTGTTGTCTATTGGTCACAGTCACTTGTCTCATCAATCCCTTCCGTATTTCATCAGTCTGCTCAATCTTTGTCAGATCTTTTCTGTTACTTTCACCATTGTTCTTCTCAGCTGCTCAGTTCCTCTCTCGTCTGGTAGTTCTGTTATGAGTCTTTTGTTTTTACAAGTTTAGTTTATGCTTTCTTGACCCTGCCAGGCTTTAAACTTCTTTTAGATAAAGATTATAGTCAATTATTCTATTGCTTTCAAATATTTATCTTCCACCACCCACTAACCTCGACATCAGGAGCATAACAGAAGATTATGAAGCTGTGTTATGATTGTTGCAGACTTCCATAATTTCAAGATATCTTTCAGCTCAACATCAACTATTTCAAAATAAAAGTTTTTCTTAAAGAAAAGCCTAATGACAATAATTTTTCAGGATATTAAATATCCAAATGTTTCCTTAACATGTGCACTGAAGATAATATTTGGATACAAGTTAGTTCAAATACTTTAAATAGTGAAAACCTGTGAATTCTACAGCATTGTTAAAAATCCCGAACTCTGTTTGAAATCGTATGAAGATCAGGTTACAACCAACAATACTTGTCCATAAATTAACTAATCATGTCTGTAGTTGCAACCATCTCATGCTAAATGTCAGCAAAATTCCAGGCCAGCAGATGACCATGAATTTTAAGGTCAAAACAAGCCATTAAATATCACCAAGCGAAGAGTTAAAAGTCAATACAAATCTTCAAATGGCCACAAGGGGAAAATATTAAACCCCCATCAAACCTGGCTTCAGTAAAATTAACCAGATGTTTATGCGTTTGGCAGAGGCTTTTATCCAAAGCAACTTACACTGGTAGGCAGACAGGGCAAGGGGGTCTTGCCTAAGGACCCTTACTGAAGGTTCCTTTCATGCTGGGGATTTGAACCCAGGTTACCCACATGAAAGGTGGCATTCTTACTAATACAATATCCACTCCCAGATTAATTAAAAATGTACAATTTGGCTGTAAAACAGAGAGAGGGGGAATAATGAGGATGAAAATAGATCAGACACACACTGTAGGCAGTTCAACAGTCTGTGATGTATGAGTGTTGCTGCTTCAGCTTTATCCTCCATAAAAAGCCTCCCTCTGAGCTACTTGGCTGAAGGAGGACCTGACACAGCTTTGTCTGCTTTTCATGCAACAGATGATAACAAATGTATTAAAGATCTAATCCATCAATTTATTTGTCACTCTATTCAAATATTCAATTAATAAAGCAATCAATACACCTGTACGAACACTAGCTATCAGTGACTGACAAAAACTAAGAAAAAAGAAGCAGTGAGTGGAAAAACTAAGTGAGCCCTTACTGTTTCCACGGGAATTAAGAGGGTAACTGGCAGCCAGGTGCTGCTGATCATTGCACTGATCAATTGATCATCAGTAAGTATGAGCACCTCTATAAAAGCAGAAGTTTTGTCAGTTTGCTGGTCTGCAGCATTCAGATTCAATGCCAAGGAGGAAAGATGTCAGCAATGATCTTAAAGAAGCAATTGTTGCTGCCCATCAACCTGGGAAGGGTTATAAGGCCATTGCCAAACTATATGGAGTCCATAATTCTACAAAGAGAAAGATTATTGTGGAAAACATTCAGGACAGCTGTCTTATTTTCCCAGGATTGGACGTCCCAGAAAGTTCACCCCAAGGTCAAAAACCCAAGAGCTACATCTCAGATTCTACAGGCCTCAGTTAGCATGTTAAAGGTTAAAGTTCATGACAGCACAATTAGAAAAAGACTGAACAAGTAAGTCTTGGTTGGAAGGGTTGCAGGAGAAAGCCTCTTCTCTCTAAAAAGAACATGGCAGCACAGCTTAGGTTTGCAAAGCTGCATCTGAACAAACCACAAGACTTCTGGAAAAATATCCTTTGGATAGACCAGACCAAAGTGGAGATGTTTGGTTTTTCCCTGCTGTGTCGTCATGCTGCTGTTCCAGAGTGCCTGAGGGGAATCAAACCTGATTGAAATTTACACAGTTTCACTCTGGAAAAACCTGAACTTCTACACCATCTCGTGTTTAATGACTTCACCCTCACTGCCATCATTTAAAGCCTATAACCACTTTCTGTGTCTTTCTGTTGGTGGCAGCCACTGATAAAAGGCCATGACAAATGAGGGTAGATAATGAAGTCTGTCCTTATTTAAGTAAGAGATATTATCACACTGCTTAGTTAATAGCAGGCTGCCGGGCTAATGTTCAGCTGAGATTAGAGGAGTTGAGAACAGACGCCTCTGACTTCAGCTGAGTCGCATAGAGGAGATGAAGAGGTAGATAACCTAAAAGGTAAAAACATGTAAGATTTTAGTTTAAGGTCAAGTTTAAGTTAAGACATTTGTTCACTTATTTTAAATGTTTCTTAGCTCTTTGAAAATAGTTATTATATTCTGCCTCCAAAGTAGGAAATAGACCTTTTTGTTCTGTTATTACCCAAATAAACTGAAATGATTGCCAAAGTGAGTCTTCTCTTAAATTACCAAGACTTCCATATTCTGAAGCACAAATCCCCACCTCATCTCTGTTTCAGCTAGGAGGAAATTAAGTTTGTGACATAATTTAATCCAATAAATTATTATGCCTTAAACACTGAGGTCACAGTCTCTCCAAAATGACATAGTTTAGGTGTTTTAAAAACAGCTGAATGAGGACGTTTATCTGAGTTGCAACGTTTGAAGCTTTCTCAGCTAATAACTCTTTGTAAATCACTGAGCAAAAATCTTGATTTTGCCCTCATTTCTTTTTATATTTCCAGGAAAATAGGAAACATGTACAGGGACTTATTGTCACGTGCAAACATGAATGTAAAAAGTATATAAGGCAACGTACAGTAACATTGTGAAGCTTTGTCCTCATCGTTGCAGGAGAAATAGGTTGGTGCCACAAACTGCACTCAAAAAGTTAGACTATTATGGGCCTGGAACAATCACACTCATTCAGGTGATACTGCTGTGTGGACAGGACCTTTGTCCGGTTCATCAAGAACAGTCTCACTCAGCAAACTGGGGTGTTTTATAACTATATTAAGCAGGAGACAAGAGGCTGTGGTGTCCTCAAAAATTAAGTGTTAAGACACTTCATCTTTATCAGACAGCAGAGAGTAAAAGATGGAAGATGAATGGAGAGAGGAAAGAAGAGGTAAGAAGTGATAAAGTGTACAGGAAAGGAGAAGGAAAGATGAAAAAGAAATTAATGACAGCAGAGGATAATTGAAGACGGAAAAGCAAAAGAAGGAAGGAAAAGAAAGGACAGGGACGAAAAGAAAACTGGGATGGGGAGGAAAAGAGGAGGATAGCAACTAATTTTAATGAAAGGAATGACATGAGTGGACAAGAGAGGTCAGTAAACGAAAATAAAGGACATGGGAAAATGGGAAAATAGAAAAGGACTGGTATGATAGAAAAGAGTAGAGAGGAAGAAAAGTATGGGAAGGTTACAATAAGGGAAAAGAGCAAGAAAGAGCAGGAAGAAGAAGTACAGTGATAAAGATAAGGTAACAAAGTCAAAGGGAATGAAAGAAGAGGAAAAAATGGAAAGACCGGAAACAGGAAAGGAAAGAACAAAGGATGAAAAGGATGGTGTGAGGTAAAGGAATGACAGGAATTGAGGGGGATAGAAGAGAGAGCAAAAATTTGGAACTATAGAAAACAAATAGAGCAGAAAAAAAGGAAAAGGAGGAGTGTCAGCCTCCTGAAAGCTTTTTTATTCCTCCTAACACCACGGAGCCTGAGACTGAAAACAAAACCAAAAACAACAGCTTACTGGAGGGAATACAGACAACTATCTCAGTTCAGGGCTGTTTATAGAGACGCAGCACTTGTAACACCACAAAACTGTCTCTCTTCACTGTCCTCAGTCTTTCTGTTCACTCATTCATGCGTAACGCTCTCAGCCGGCCTTCAATAGAGCCGCTGCGCATCCCTCCGTCCTCTCTTCCTCTTTCTTTTCACACATGGTGGCGACTGAGCCTCCCTGTTGCTGTTTTGTCAAATCTGTCTCATTTTTATGTCATTTGCAAAAACTCTGTCTCAGTTTTTGCCCCTCTTTCAGCTCCCGTTCCTCTCCTCGTCCCCGTCAGCAGACTGCTGACTCGAACCGTGACAGAACAGACAGAGGATTACATAAGTTTTCCATCGTTATAGGTTTCAGCAGCTCCATCTCTCAACACACTTTCATCAGCTGCGCCCTTCTATTCCTCCAGCTGTTTAGTTACAGCACTAAACAGTCTGTTCCATGAGCTTATTTCCCTCCACTTGTTTATGATTATTTATGCAGAAAATCAAAGTCAATATATTTGGCCAAAGAAGAAAAAATTATATGTTGATTCTGCAAAGAGGAAAGAGGAAAATACAGTGTTTGAGGCATAATAAGGAAAACAACAATTGTATATTTCACAATTGGAGCTCTGATTTGTTCCTTCAGTAACTTCATCTAATTGTGTCCTTTTGTTTCTTATGTCATTTGGGTGGACAATCAACCACCAGCTGTTCATCTCCCTGAACTAACAACTATGTTTGCATATATTTATATCACCGGTGGATGGACAGTGCAAATTATCTTTCTTTAGATGATCTTCTCAAAATTGGCCTATAATTTCCACTACAATTAGATAGAAACCCAAAAATTGTTGAAATCCCTTATTTCTTTCTTTATTGCTTTTAACTTTTTTTTTTTTTAATTTTGCTTCTTTATATTTTGAACAAATTTGAGTTTGTATCTTTAGACACTTTGTTACTAGCAGCCTGTCACAAAGACACATCATTTGTTCCCATTTCTTTAGTTTTATCTATGAAAAACACCAAAGATAACGCAGTTTGACAGACAGAAAATAATATTTTTGCAGCAACAAGGTGATTCCCAAAGAGCTATTAGCTGAAAACTTGGCATATCTCAACATGGTGTGTGTCCTTAAAACATTTGAGGAAATTGAACAAGTGGAGGACAAAAGAAGAAGTGTCAGGCCTAAAAAACTATCTACAGCAGATGAACAGTATCTGAAAGTGATGTCCTTAAGAAAGAAAAATCCAGCAAAGACCTGACAGGACCTGAGAGATGCATCTGGACCTTCAGCTGATCCATCTACTGTTGGCCTAAGCCTCATCAGAAATGGTCTCCATGGAAGGGTGGCTGTCAAGAAGCCATTCTTAAGGAAGGGAAACAGGGAGAAAAGGCTGAGCTATGCCAAATGACACAAGAAGTGGACTGAAAATCAGTGGCAACAGGTCTTATGGAGGGATGAATCCTCCCCAGAGCCCGGACCTCAACATTATTGAAGCAGTGTGGGATCATCTGACAGAGAACGGAACAAAAGGCCGCCAACATCCAAAGAAGAGCTTTGATATGTCGTTCAAGAAGCCTGGAGAACTATTCCTGAAGACTACTTAAAGAAATGACAGAAAGCTTGTCTAAGAGGGTTCAGACTGTGTTGGAGAATAAAGGAGCTCATACCAAATATTCACTTTTATGTTTGTACATGTTTGGTAAATCTCTGCACTTACATTTAAAGAAATGACGAGTGGATCAGGATTTTTGCACAGGACTGTAAATCAGTGTTATTTTGGTTTAGATGAACCAACTGTTTTCTGGGTGAAAATATGGCAAAGTAATGATGTTATTACCTGGAAGTGTTTTTTTCTCTCTGTGTTTCCTAATCTCTTTGCATATGTCATGAATGTCGCAGCTGATCCAGCCACACGTATGTTAAGTGAATGTGAATCTGTGCCGTGCCGTAGAAAACAAACAAACTTCTAGATTTTCCATTCAAGTAAAGAGCCTCTACAAAGAGGGGTATTAAAGCAGAGACCAGAGTCAAGAATGCTCTGGTTTTTCAGAGATAATCAGTTTTAATAAAACACAAACAAACGTGAGGGTTTTTGTAAAGTTCTAAGATGCTTTCAATAAACTTAAAACTCCTCAGACTTTTCACTCACTACAGCAGCGATACTCCTGCCCCAATCTGACTTTTACTGATAAGTGTTAGTTTCACGCAGGTTACACTTCGAGGTTGGAAAAGAGCTGAATCTCACTGTATCTTAGAGCAAATAAAGAAAAAAGAACCATGCCTCTCAGCTCCCTCATCCAAACATGATAAAATAACTGGACAGTGGAGTTTCATTTAGAAAGAGACTGCCCTCATTGGTCAAGTGGGATTTAATTGTTTTGATCAAGATGTCCCATCATCCTGGAGAGACTGAACTAAAACAAGAAAGTGAGGTTACAGGATACTTTCACTAGCAGAGGCAGGTCTCCATCAGTGTTTGACACTTTCTGTAATGATGAGTCAACAACAGTCTAAAAACCAAAAAGCATCTCTTATAGCAGGTGTTTCTTTCTGGGACAGATTCCTACATTTACACTCAGCATCCACCTGCTCTCTCTGACTAAGACCCTTGAACATAAATGATATCCTACAGTTTTCCTTTCAGTTTTTTTCTGCCACGGAGAAGCAGAAATGAGCAGCCTTCTCTCTGCTGCTGAGGAGCACAATAAGACTGGAGTAATCTGGGTTATGTGGGCAGCCGCGTTACATAACCACAAAAAATCTGAGCTCATGAAAGGCTGTTAATGTGCGCACTACATGTGAAATCATATTAATGTGCACATATACACACAGAAGGAGCTCCTTTGTAAGATCACTTATGTGTGTCTCCTTGTTCACATGAGCAGCTGGTGTGCAGTGTTACATAACAAGCTTTGATTATGACTAATTTGCATAAAGGGTGACTTAATTAAACAGAAATATCTCGTGCAAGAAGACGCCTGCTGAAAGCAGTGTGTGCTGCGACATGCTGATCCACTACTCTGTGAGATCACAATGAAACAGATCTACTACAGTTTTTGGTGTTTCTCATTCATTTGGAATACGACTATCTATCTATCTATCTATCTATCTATCTATCTATCTATCTATCTATCTATCTATCTATCTATCTATCTATCTATCTATCTATCTATCTATCTATCTATCTATTTTACTTTCTGTGTGATACTTATTCTCACTGTTCACTTAATTTGAATTCCAATGCAGTTGGATAGAAAAAGCTCTGCCCTGATTTCTGAATCTACAAAGCATCCAGGACCAGACTTAAAAGTTTCATATGTGGAGTATAGCTTTAGGATTTTGCAAGATCAAAGAGAACATGATTTTTTAAAATGGATCCATGCTGTGAAGTGTAAGGCTCAGGTCATGATTGACTCAGATGCATCAAACAGGTGAGCAAGACTAAACACTGAAATCAGACAGTGTTGTGTTTTACTTAGGCTAAAATGGCTTGTTGATGTTTAAAACAGCTGATTGTTCTGATTTACAGACACTGTTTGCAGTTTGTGACACAGTGTGCCTGAATTTCACATATAACACAGAATTAAACCGATGATAGAGAAAGAGAGATAAAACAGCTCAGAGTCCATCCTGGTTCACAGAAGGCAGCCATACACCACAGATTAAAACTCATCCCATAACCTGCCAGAAAACATTAATCTTTGTGTTAGAGGTGAGAGTAAGAGCCACCATGACTGCTTGTGAAAACTGTTCTCCTGGTTATATTAGTCCTTTAATTATCAAAGTCATGCAGCCTTGTGTGTTAAAGTGTCAGCTCTCATGTGCCTCCATAATCCCTCTCCCCACTTGCTCCCTCCTTTCTGTCTGCCTCCCCTTTTTGAGCTCCAGATAAGTTGTAAGAAGCACGGGACCAGGACCATAGAACTCACAGGCCTTCAAGTCCCTCTGATCTGAAACACAAGTACATTTTGGCCAATCTGAATTCTATAATCAAACCTTGCAGTATTAAAAAAGCTTCTTTAATTACTCATTCATCTCGACAAATGCTGGCACTACCCTTAATAACTGGACTTGTTCAAACAACAGAATTCAAAATGTTTCATTCATCCATCCGCTCACTTTCTACCATTCATTTAGAAAAATTCCTGGAACGGATTAGATGTATCATATCACAAAGTGGATGTACGAAGAAAACGTCCAACAGACATCAATCAGGAGGCGTCTCTGTTCACATGATAATTCCTGAGGCTATCTTTTAAAATGTCCCTTAATTACAAAACCTGTTCATTAACTGGTGTTTATTCATCTGTTGTCATTATTCTTTCATGTCAGCGAACATTAAACATGTTCATTTTCTAGATAAAGAAACGTTTTGCAAAACTGAGTCATATATTTTGGGATTTCTGTATATCCATCTTCCTTTTTCTGATGTGCAACTTGAAAGGTGTTGATTGAGTTTCTTGCTGTGTTTTTTTTTTTTGCAAACTGGGTGATCAGATAAATGCTTAAAACAGTAGAATTCTGCGATAAGAACTGATCTGAACTCCATTTCCCTCCATATAAAATGGCTACAAAACATTAGAGTGAGCTCCAAGCGTCAACAGAAGCAGCATGCTTTGGAGGGGCAGAACCGATGCCGTCAATTCAGATGTTATTGTTGCTATCACAGTGGTCACTGCAGTCACAGCTCAACAATGGATCAGAAGCATGACACAGACAGCCAAGAAAAACAGAGCTGTTTTTTTCACAATAGACACAGCAGTAAAAACAAGCAGCATCACAGGGAGCCTTACAGAGAATCTTTAATTACAGGACGCTGGTTTGAGCACTGAGCGTTACATGTAGCACTAAGGCACAAAAACAAAACTCAGTGCTGAGTCAGAAAGCCCTGCCGGAAGTGTTTTCTGCCCAGTAAACAATCCTGACACACTAAGTTTGCTAACAGACACAAGAGATGAGAGCGAGCAGGCAGCTGTGGAAGAAACTCATTAAACAGTGACGTGCTGTTCATCAAAAGTTTGGAAACGAATCATCTTCCAGGAACAAACTTTTTTGGATATCCTTCATTTGCATCAACTCACAAGGGTTAGTTCATCATTTGTTCATTAATTTCCATCTAATTAAAATATATTGTATGAGAAATAAATATCATCAGAAGAAATATTGTACCTCATGACTCAATTCACCAAATGCATTTGCTTGACATCAGTTACAATTATAATAAGAAAAGATTTTTACGTTCACAGCATCCAAATATTATCCTCACAAGTTCATACCAATAAACCTAAAACAAACATACACATGAATCTCTATGATTGTGTATAAATTCATTTGTAATCACAAGGCTGAAGAGCCAAATGTTGAAAGCCCACATCACAGTAAAATGCTCTCAAAAAAAACAAAAAAAACAAAAAAAGGTCTTTTACTGACCTCCTATAATATTATTCAATACACTCCAAACACACTCAATCACACACCATTAGGTCCATTAACCAGTATGCCCACTGTGTGTGTGAAGCTGTGACACTTTAATCTAAATAAATCTCCATGATAACAAAGGCCACAAGCATGTGCCTGCATGCCCATGAGTTCTACTACTTAATATCTATTTAATCAGGAACAATGTGGGGGTTCAGTATCTTGGCCAAAACCCCCTCGATGTGAATTCTGGAGAAGCTGAGGATTGAACCAGAGACCTTTCAGTTGGAAACTGTAGCTCCTGACCACAGTTTCTTCCATTTAAAAGGATAAAATGTCTTGATTCGCCATATAGCAGAGAGTATATTGTAACATATCTGTTAACTTTAACAATAAAACATGTTCAACTAGCCACAAACAGTTGGAGGAAAACAATACACTAAGTAAAAATATCCTAAATAACCTTATTTTCAGCCTTAGCTTTTTTACTCTGAAATTATCCCACAATGCAGTTTTTAAACATCAAATCACAAAACTGAAAAAAATAGAAAACTGCATCTGAGCTGCGGTCATTCCTCAAAAAGGCAACCATGCTGGAGGTGATTTTTCCTGTTTTTTGTCTGTTTGATAGCAAAATTACACAACACTGCAAAACCAGCCCAGTCTGACAAGAAACTGTGTTACAGGTCCACATGTCGAGAACGTAGAGTCATGACAATGTGCAAAGTAAAAGGCTTTTGAGGCCAGGAAGTGTGGAAATTTTACTATTTTTCTACCTTTAATGAGAAACTGCACTGTTTTGCATGTGGGCGTAGGGACGTTGTGTGGGATCACATTTCTGCTTGCTGAGGAGACATTACTGCCCCATCAGGAGGAAGCTTTTGTGCATGATTTTATGGTGCACGTGACTGCTCTTCACATATCTGTCTTTTGAAGCCAATTAAATGCCACGCCATCGCATTTCCAGATTTAAATGTGAGTCTACTGAGCTAAGCCGTTTTTCCAAACTGGACGCCACTATTCAGAATGATGTATAAGTCTTATTTGCATTTGTGTGAGGAAGGGAGAAAAATGTGGAGACACAATGTAACAGCAGGTGTGACTGACGTACTTCGACGTGTCCACTTGTGTTCAGATCAGTGAGGGAAGATCAGGAGGGGAGGAGACGTTTCACAGGAAACAAAGACGCTGTGTTCAACAAGCTGACAGGAAACACCTTCTAAGCCTAAAAGGGTTGGAGGTCACTTTAACCCCTCTGCCATTAAGTCCAGCTTGTGTGCGTAGCCTCACAGAGTCAGAGCTGATTTGTCTGACAGAGTTTGCTTTTCTTTTCCAAACTTATGTCTGAGATCTTTCTTTGTGATAAAACTACAAGGAATTTATCTAATGCATTTATCATTTTATTCATCTTTCTGCTATCAAACAGCGGAGGGAAGTCTAGAAGAAAATGCAGACTAAAATAGTAAAATAAAAAAGCTGAGCAGTTAATGTGCTCCTCTAAAGCTGCTTCAGCCGACACCACAGATACTGTAAGCCTCAACCCTCAGATCATCAACATTATAATCAGCTAACAGTTACATGGTCATGGGTCAAAGCTGAAACCCTCTCTGTAAGTTACACCCTGAAGCACAGGCTGTAATTTACTTCCAACATCTATCAAGCGCAGATATAAGCTCCGCCCTCTTGCAGGGTTTTTAATCTCGCTCGAGTCTGTGAAGGTCTGGCCACGCAAACCCAAATATTCTTAATGCACCATAAGTGGCAGAACAGTGTGTAAAGCTGTGAGGATAATGACAAGCAGAGCAGGAAGTAAAAGGCAATGATTCAGAGCTGTAGACTGCAGTAGAACCTGGGCTGGGATCAGATCCAAAACCACTGAAACCAACAAAACCCCAAAACCACAGATGCTATTAAAAACCTGCGATATGAGCAGCCTGCAGGCCGAGTACAAACAAGCATAATGACACAGCAGCTAAGGAGCCTGAATGGTGTTTTTACTCAGAGAGAGTCCATGAATATAAAGTTGGAACGCTTTGGGATGAAGAAGCAACAGCAACACAGCAGTCATGACAGAAACATATAGAAAAAGAGTGTGATGGGAGTCTGGACTCACGCGTTGCAGTAGGGTTTCTTGTCATAGCCTTTATAGTTCTTCATGTTCAGGGTCATCTTGCAAACCTCGCAGTGGAAACATCCTTTGTGCCAGTTCTGAGGACACAGCACACACACAATCACAGTGGAATTGATGAGTCAATTCAGACCTTATCATGAAAATCATGAAAAAAAACAAACAAGCTTTTATAGTTGGACCAAGTACTTCAACTTCAAGGTTAATTTATGTTGTGTTTCTGGAGCTGTCAGATTATGTTGCTGAGCTATCAGGGGATGACTTGGTTGTTATCACGAGACACAAGTATGGAGGGCTGAGCTTCTAATAAGATACTGTCATGGATAACAGCAGATGGGGAACCATCTCACTGTTCTGGAGTCAGATATGAGTGTTTTCTTTTGTTTTAGTCTGGCATTCACACACAGCTGGGGTTGTTGTGTTGTCCTCAAACTACATCTCACATGTGGCATCACACAACAAGGACGCACTGAGCTGTTTAGATGGCTGGATGTTCCAACATATGGGAGATCAATTAGGATGTTTCAACTTCTGGGACCACCTGCTATCACATGACCGCACAATAACAACTGAGCCATCTCCATGACAACGGAGCAGCTCCATCTGCAGCGTGGGAATGCGGCTCAATGTGGCTGAAAGCTTCAGAAACACCATTTATATATATTTTTTTATAACTTCACTATAACTTAGTAAATGGATCAGTTTAATAGGACATGTTACTACATGTTAGTACTTGATCTAAACATGTAAAACACGCGATAAGAGGCTGGATGTAAACTGACATTTGCTCTGATGAAACCATGACAGGCTGCAGAAAGTCAGCTCCGTTTGCTCATTCAAAAGCCTGTTCAGATCATCCTCCATCTGTTCTGCATCAGGATTACTTAAATCCTAAGAAAAGGACTAAATTCTGTGTTTGAGCTGTCAAAACAGACATTTCACTTCTACATTAATCCTCTACTTAACTGCAGTGAAAAAGAATGTCAACAGTGATGATGAAAAATTAATGGCTGGATAAGAATCCAACTGTTGAAGTCGATGGTAACTAAATATCATATATATTACACTTATTGCAAACTCAACTTTACAGAAAGTCTGATAGACAGGCGACACACTGGACAGGTCGCCAGTTTAGACCAAACCCTAACCGTGTACTTTAAACTCCTAACCCTAACTAGGACTGGAACTTTTACCTGGAACATTCAGTTGACCTAATGAATGCCCTGGTGTGTTTTCTTAAAAGGAAAATCACAACACCAAATAATCTGAGAAGCAGTGTTTGGAAGTATCTTTGATTTTACACATCAAATGGTGTAGTAATGTGGAAAGATGAGGTAGATTGTTGACTTCCTATAAATGCAGCTGTCTCACGCTATAATGACAACAAATCTGAGGATTCACCTGCAAGCTTTACACGCATGTGAGGAAGCAGAGACACCATATAAAAGCAAGTCAACATCGAGTGTTCGCACCATCGTTGACTGTCTGTGATTTAATAGAGTCAGAACAGTCAGAGGCTAATGAAGATGCCATCACCACCAAAATAGCTAGACTATTACACAAAGATGTAAAGTTCATTAGCATTGTGTCAAAAGAGTGGTTAAACGAACTTTTGATGGCTCTGGAGTCAAAATATACAATTCATCTTCACATAGCACAGCTAACTTTAACCATTCATGGATGAGAGCACAGTAGAAACGCACCAAATTGTCTTGCATGAAAATTTGCCAGTTAGCACGTTTCATCATCTTGTCCTTCCTTCTTTACTGTTTGTAGCCAATTTAGCACTAGCGAGGTAGAGAAGAAATAGAAATAAAATAAAAATAGACAAATACTTTATTCATCCCCCAGTTAGGGAAATTCAAAAAAAGGTATGGACAGTGACGTCCTGACGCAGCAAAACACATGTGCTGACAAATTGAGGCTGCTGCATCGATGATGGGAAGTAGGTCAGGAAAATGAAGTAATCCTACCATTTTGGAGCCTTTATTGTAACCCTACAAAGTTGGCCTGTTGGACTACTCTCACATTCTTTCATGAGATTAGCTGCTTGAAAAGTGGTGAGGATCGAGAAGTATTTAACAGTCAATGAGTTTGATCATTTTCAGTTGTACTCACATATCCATCAGGAGTCACCACATATTAATGATAGTGATTCTCAGTAAGTGCTGGATGTTAAACTTAAAAGGTTTGATTTAATACCTGTCTGCAGCGCATTTCAAAGAATTTCTAAAGATTGCATTGCTTTCCCAATCATGTCCTTTACTCCTTTTGTTAAATCTAAATAGCAATATAATGGAAAAAACATTTAAACTTCTAAACTGGCAAAAGAAAAAAACTGTTAAACTTTAACAGCCTCCACTGGACAATAATAACAACTCTAGTAACGCGCTCTCTTCCCACTCACTTCAGCCTGTAACTGACACATGAAGTGTATCTTTCACAGCAGGAATTCTCAGTGAACAACACTTCATACAAATCTAAATCCCAGTGACATAAAGCGTCTTTGTTCTTAAGTTTTATTCTCTGACTTTGTCTCCAAATGTAAACGATGTGTCACCTTGTTTTGCAAAAGGTCTGACTGAAAGGGCATTTAGAAGTGACAGCCGGGAACTCTGAAGTCTTTGGATGGTGAAATAAATTCTTTCTCTTACTTTCTCACTCTGTTTCTCACATTGTTTCTCTGCCAGCCTCCTCCTCCTCTCTAAATCACCGCAGCTCATGCTGTTTCCAGTCTTTTTTTTTAACCTCAGCATCTCTTCAAACATGCCAAGTTTAAAACTTTTGGTTCTTTCTGCTCTCTTATTTTCCATCTTGTGATTTTAGAAGCATTACAACAAAGTTGGACATATTTTTTGTGTGTTTTTTTGTGAGTGTTTTTTCGCCAAAGCTGTGGGAGCTAATAATACGAGCTGAGCCTACATGCTGTTGTGTCATGTGATGCCTCACAGGACATACAGTGAATGCATGAGACTGCTGAAGATAAATTAATAATTCATCATCATTATGCAAGAGACTATTACAGAAGTGTTACCCTGCAGAAAATTTAAAAAGCGCTTTGATCATATACAGACATTAAAAAGCAGAGCTGTTTGTCAGAGTGGACCTTATATATCTAAATGGTTCTTTGCAGGAGATGTATTTATTTGTCCCAATATATTTGCATCTTTAAGGTGACACTATTCTATATAAAGTTTCACATAAAAATGTTCATATTTAGAATGAGTGAGACTGAAAATATAATACCAAAATATGAAAATGTGACCACTGACGACAGAGGACACTGAAAGTGACACAACTGGGCAGATCATTTGCAATGAATGTACAGTAAGCTGATAACTGTGTACAATACTGCAGGCCTCCTTTGGCAAAGATATATAAAATCAATATTTTACCTTTTTTTATTGATGGAGTAAAACATGTATTTATTGGGGTAAATTGAACATAAACGAGCATAATTTCACATTTGCTCTGCAGTTTTGGATCATTTATGACTGCAGGAGTTAAATTATTATCATGGTGACAGAGGATATATCTAATAATTCATTGCAGTTGTATCATTATTTCTCGTGTACAATCAGGAGATGACATATAGAATGTTTTACAATCATTGCAGCAATGTAAATCGATTATTTTTTCGTGAATCAATTGATAACCTGAGTTCTCACTTATTCCTCACGTTTTTTATTTTCCTGAAACAAAATGACGGAGAATAACTCAATGTTAAAGCATACTTATTTGAACGTGCCACAGCTTGCTATGTAATCTTTTAATCTTTGATTTCAAGCTGAAAAAAATAATAAAATCTCAAATTCTGTCCTACGGTGCTCAAAACTACCTGCGTCTCTGACAACTTCACTCATCTTCATGACCTCCACCTCCAGCCTGAGCCCAGTTTTGCTTGAACTTGGACGCCATTCTCAGACATTTCGCTGACGAATACTTACAGCTTTCTTTATTCTATCTGTTTGCGTTGGTCAAAAATGAAGTGCTCACCTTGTCCAGGCAGCTGACTTTCTCCGTGGGGTAGACGATCTTCCCACAGCGGGCACACTGAGGGTTCATTCTCCAGACTTCCTCTGCGCTTTCCAAACAGTTCAATTCCACTGGTTATTCAGAGCCGTAAAGGAAGAGCTTCTTACTGAGTCAGACTAAAACATAGAATTATTTAAACGCTGTGAAGAAGCTGACAGGCTGACGGGGAGAGGGTGTCACGGCTGCTTCCCTGAGCGCAGCACCGTCCGGTCTGAGGCTGGATGCTGCGCTGGAGCTGAACCCTCCATCTGCAACAAGCTGGAGGTGGTTAGGATGAAACCGGAAGTGGGTTCACTTCACATCAAATTAAGAGGGATGATTACAACACGACATATTACACTGTAACGTTATTAATCTAAAAATACTGAGACGAAATACAGAAGCAGTGTGTGATAAACTAACCCCATCCTTTCTGTTTCCATAAAGTTAAGAGGGTAAGCAGCAGCCAGTGTGAGCGCCTCGATAAAAGCAGAAGTTTTGTCAGTTTGCTGATCTGGAGCATTCAGGTGTGTGTTAACACAATGCCAAGGAGGAAAGACATCAGCAGTTATCTAAAATAAGCAACTGTTGATGCCCATCAATCTGGGAAGGGTTATAAAGGCATTTCCAAGCTATTCATTATTCTTTGGCAGGAACGATTATTAACAAGTGGAAAACATTCAAGATGTCAATCAAGGACTGGACATCCCAACAAGTTCATCCCAAGGTCAAAAACGCAAGAGCTTCATCTCATACTCTACAGACCTCAGTGAGAATGTTAAAGTTCATGACAGTTCAATTAGAAAAAGACTCACTGGCTTGTTTGGAAGGGTTGCAATCATTCATGTTGTTATGCTATTCCATGTGGTTTATAAACCTTTGTAATGCACTTTTTTTTTAACTAACCAATCACACCGTTAGATGGGATCAGTGTAGATAAGTGCTGCAAAACAATTCCAAAAAACAGGAAAAGACTACTGTTTTCATTTTCTTTGGTTGACTTCAAGTGAAAATTAAAATGTTTGTTGTATGTGAATTTATTAACAATCAGGCACTGAGATACATCACAGCTTTTTTTCTGAGTACAGATCTGCAGGAGCTGATCGGTTGCTGGTTCCCAGATTTCAGACTCAACTAGATGAGATGGATTTTAGTCGTTATGCCGCCCTCTGCTGGAATCAGTAAACTCTGGAATTTATATTTTTTCCAACTTTTGTCAATATTGTAGACAAGTAACAGACTCTTAAAACAAATACCACTTTCATAAATTAACACTTCCCTTTTAAGAGGGATGCAGCCAAGCAATAATTAGTCATTGTGATTGATTGCAAATACTAGCAATCAACTGCATATCAATCATTTGACAGAACTATTGCTAGTTAAAGTAACCATAAAAACTAGCTGCATTGTTCAAGTTAATAACAATCATTTTACTCTTCCAAATGTTTGCTGTTATTGACAGTTTATGTTCTTTAACTTCCTCGGATTTGATTCTTAATAACATGGATAAACTGCCTTGTTGGCTATAAATCTATTTTCCAGGAATTGCCTCCACAATCTGTCTCTAAAGAAAATGTTATTTGTGATTATTTTTGTGGTTTTCAGAACTTCATTGAACTCAGTTATTATCACCTGCTCACACCTAACACAGTGAAAACAGAACCAGATCTTTTTAAGGTGGACAGAACGACAGCTTAGGTTGTATAAAAGCATATTTCTGTCTATGGGCTTGATGGAATGAGTGTTGCAGAAGTCTCTGCCATTATAGAGTTACTATAAAGGAAAAATATATAATTTATGTTATTGAAAATAATATTTCATGTCAAATTAAACTGAAACTATATTTTTCAAAAGGTGTAAAGAAGCCTACATATTAAGTTTAGAACCGATCCAAATCAGAAATTTAATAATTTAACTTTTCCAAAAATCAACAATTTTCAAAGTTGATCTTTATTGTTCACATACTGAAAGACAGTTGCACAATCAGACACAGAGCTTTCAAACTGTGTATCAACACAACTTCAGATCAAATCAACTACATGTGTATTAATAAATATGGTGAAATAAAAATGTTTAATAACAATGAATACAAGAAAAAAGCACTAAAAAACACTTATTAGTGTCCTATAATGGGCACTTTGTATAATTACATCATGATGTCTAAATCATGTAATTTGAGAATGTATCTGTGCTGCAATTTCTTGTTACACTATGTAAAATACAGTCATATCAGCATGTGGAATCGATTATACTGCTGAACCAGATGTAGTTCACAAACATTTAAAAAGACAGGTATTCAAGAGTACATTTAAGGAACAAGGAAACAAAACCTTCTGGGAAGAAATCTAATCAGCATTGCGTCATTTCAGCTGGAGCCAGCAACAAAATGCACTTGTGGAGCAACAATCAGCCAATAAACCCATGAATCCATTTAAAAGCTGTTCAGTCAGCTCAGAAAATCTACTGATTTTACTTTTTACAAAATGTAAGAACAAACATGAGAAATGTACAACAACGTCAGAATATTTTGCTCAAGGGTTGAAATTAAATGATTCAAGTTCAACATTTAAAACATTTACTGATTCATTAGAATGTGAAAAATAAACTGATATATAGATTAACTGTCATGAAGATATATGAATTCAATATAAAAACAGTATGAATAATTTTTACCGTTGTTTTCTAGCACTGTGGGAACATTTACATCTTGAATTAAAAAAAAAAAAACCATGTTAAACAAAAAAATCAGTTATTGCCAGGAATTAAAAGCTGAATATAACTGCATCATACAACAAACATCATACATGAAGCTTATGAGCAACCTGAGAGGAACGTCCTGACAGTATGTTGTTGATAAGTGACAGTGACTATTTTAGGGAAAAGTCTTCCATTACAGTACAATGATGATCAGTTTCCAACCACCACATCTACATGACTGAACAGTTTGTTTCACCGTTGCATTTCTCTTCGGGTCAACCCCACATATTCACAGAAGAAGGGATCAGCCTCACAGAGGAACTGGATCATTGTTGAACTGGCAGCGTCACCTTTCCCCCTCACAGTATTGATAACATATCGAGCTTTGTCGCTTCGGCTTTGCCTCTCCTCTGCTGCCTCTCTTTCAGAATCAGTGATCACCTTTGTCTGCAGCAGTTTGTCCACCAGACTCTGAAGAACAGCTCCTGATATCCCCTCGATGAAGCTGCTCCGTATCTCCAACAGTCTATTGACTGGACAGACACTCTGAGCTCTCACTGTAGATGGGAAAAGACAAACCTCTCTTTCCCAAACACAGCAGGAGCTGCTCTTGTTTTCCACTTTTAGGTTAATAACTTCAACCTTGGTTTTCAAAATCACCTGGAATGATGTAAAGTAGCTGTTGTGAGACTCCTCATCAAATTCTGCTTCTGTTGGTTGAACTTTAACCAACTCACTTCCAAGATCAGAGGACAGACTGTAAGTTTGCTTCGGCTGCAGTTTACAGTGTGGAGATACATCTATGTACCTCTCATTTCCAATCAGTTTCCGTCTGGTGCGCTGCAGATCTCGGATCACAATGTTCCTCGGTAAGAACAACACATTAAGTAAAGACCTGACATTATGATCATCTGGGAGTTTATAGAACAGCAGAATTAATGCTTGGACCGGGTCAGGAGGGGAGTCTTCCTCCTTGACGTTACCGAAACCAGAAAACCCTGTGATGTTTATGATAACATGAGTTTCTGTTATCTTATGAGGGCTGATAAACTCGATGCCCTCATCAGTCATATGAGCCACTGACAAGAAGTTACATGCACCTGTGGAGAGGATCTCACAGTGAGGGAGATGAAGCTGACACACAGACTGCTGCAGACATTTAATGTCAAACAGGGGTCCTGCAGGCTTCTTGTGATGTTGACTCAGTAGCCTCCTGTTCCACGGAACAATCCTGTAAAGCACTTTGCCTTCTCCCTCCATGTGAAACACCAGGCCGGTCACCTCGCACTGGTACAGGCCTGGACTGGAGCACTGGAACCTGTAGGTTTCATCATCAAAATCCTCTGTGAAATCAGGTGTAAACATTTTTTCTGCTTTTGTGCACAAGTTTTGTGGCTCAGTGAGAGAAGGCCTGGAAGGTGATGCTAGTTGTGGGATTTTATTCTGACTTGAGGGTGAGAAATAGTTTGGAATTTTGTCTTTTTCTCCTGAGAGTTTACCAGAACCATCAGACGTGGTTTCTGATTGCATGGATGAAAGTCCACTTCCAGTGTGTTTTTGCATTTCATCTGCACAGGTAGAGCATTTGTTCAAAATGCCAGCCTGACATGAAGGCTCAGCATCTGAGGAGGAGATGGAGTGGGAGGAGGTCGAGGAAGGAATTCTGATGTGACTGTTTCCGGTAGAACTTCTATCTTTAAGTAACTCATAGCAAGAACCTTTTGTATTCAGATTCTTGTAGGGGTGACTGACTTTCTCAGGGCGTAATGAAGGCAAAGTGTCAAAACCAAAATGGTGTGCTGTCTTTTGAAATCCAACGTTTTTGGTTTCTTTTTTCCACTTTCTTTGGTACAACTTGTACAGTTTTCCCTCATCATCTTTACTTTGAGAACCCATGTGTGGTTGTGCTCCTCCAAGTGAGAGTTGGGTGGAGTTATTCATCCAGGAAGGGAACTCTGAAAATTCACAAAAATCTGATTTGATGTGATCAGGCAGAGCAGAAAGGTCCTGGGGTATTGTGCTACTGATGGCAACATCTGCGTTGGCTCCTGTGGTTATTGTCTTTGTTCTTGTTTTAAGCTTATGTTGTTTTCCATCATAATCTTTAAAAAGATGACCCGTCGGAAATTCTGTTTGAGGTAAACAAACCCCTCTATTTTTTCTTCTTTTAAGCTTATGTTGTTTTCCATCATAATCTTTCCATTGAGGGACCATGAGTGGTTGTACAAGTCCAAGTGAGGGGTAAGTCCAGGAAGGGAACTCTGAAGATGCACAAAAATCTGATTTGCTGTGATCAGGCAGAGCAGAAAGGTCCTGGGGTATTGTGCTACTGATGGCAACATCTGCGTTGGCTCCTGTGGTTATTGTCTTTTTTCTTGTTTTAAGCTTATGTTGTTTTCCATCATAATCTTTAAAAGGATGACCCGTCGGAAATTCTTTTGGAGATAAACAAACCCTTATCATTCTTCTTCTTCTTTTAAGCTTATGTTGTTTTCCATCATAATCTTTACGTTGAGAGACCATGAGTGGTCCAAGTGAGGGGTAAGTCCAGGAAGGGAACTGTGAAGATGCACAAAAATCTGATTTGCTGTCATCAGGCAGAGCAGAAAGGTCCTGGGGTATTGTGCTACTGGTGACAACATCTGCGTTGGCTCCTGTGGTTATTGTCTTTGTTCTTTTTTTAAGCTTATGTTGTTTTCCATCATAATCTTTAAAAAGATGACCCGTCGGAAATTCTGTTGGAGGTAAACAAACCCCTCTATTTTTTCTTCTTTTAAGCTTATGTTGTTTTCCATCATAATCTTTCCATTGAGGGACCATGAGTGGTCCAAGTGAGTGGTAAGTCCAGGAAGGGAACTGTGAAGATGCACAAAAATCTGATTTGCTGTGATCAGGCAGAGCAAAAATGTCCTCTTGCCTTGTGCTGATGGCAACATCTGTGCTGGATCCTGTGGTTTTGTCTCTTCCTTTTAGTTCATATTGTTTACCATAATAATCTCTTCTTAGAGAAGCTAACTGTGGTTCTTGTATAATTTCATCCCCTGTTTTATTCTCTGTTCCTTTTAGCATATCATCTTCTTCATCATAATCTTTATCTAGCCAGTTATCCAATGTCTGAGTTGCTGCTGTTTTAGTTGTTACTGTCTTATACACAGAAACATCTTCTGAGTTGCACAGGTCAATGTTTTGTAACCGAGGTGAAAAATGCAAAGGCACTGAAGAGCGATAGCTAAGAGGAAAGCTTGGTAGCTTTCTGCTGTAATCGTCAGCATCTATGTCACCTGTTTTACCTTTTACTGTCCTCTCCCTTCTTTTTAGCTTATGTTGTTTAGCATCATCATCGCATAAATGCATCACAGGATCTGTGAAACCTACCTTTAACCCTTTTTCTTTAACTATTTTAGACTGTGGTACATGGAAATATTTATCTTGAGAATGCAAATATGGATTTGCTCTCATTTTATTCCACGCTGTCTTTTCTCTTCCTTTCAGCTCATGTTGTTTTTCATTATAATATTTACCTGGAGAACTCATCTGAGGTTCTTGTCTCATTTCACTCACTGTTTTCTTCTTTTTTTCTTTTAGCTTGGGTTGTTTTACATCACCTTCACCTGAACAAATATCCAATGTTTGAGTTGCTACAGTTCTAGTTGTTGCTATCTTATACGCAGAGAGTTCATCTGAGCTGCTCTGGTGAATGTTATGCACCCGGGGTTCAAACAAGTCCAAATCATTGCATTCCATTAATGCAGCATAGTCCTGAAACCGTGCATCAAATGAGCTAACATTTGATTCGTATATACCTGCACTTTCAGTGTAAGTTTGACTTTTTGAGTCTTTACTTTTCATTTCATGTGTTTGCCCAGGAAGCATTTTCTTTTTTTCCTCTGATGGGTCGGTGGATGTTCCCTGACCTTGGGACACCAAGGAGCTTATGGATTTCAATCTTCGTTTCATCTTGGATAATGTTTCATTTGACCCATGTGAAAGGGACCCTTGTGACCATTTGGCTCTTGTTTTTCACCACCTGAAAGACAGGATTTAAAATCAGAAACCATATAAGATATATTTTTTTGCAGAAAATTACGTCAGCAACCACAATAGTATAGCTGGGATTGTTTGCATCTTGTGTGTCTGTATGTGTGAGATGTTGGGAAGAAGGATACATTGACAACCAGATAAACGTACAAATGTTTGTGAGTTTATATCTGCCAAATCACATTAGAGAGAGAGACAGACAGACCAAAAAACAGAAATTTTCCTTTTTGCGATCCCTCTTGTGATATCTCTGACCCTGACACCAGCAGACCACAGCACATTATATGGTTTTACCACCACAAACTGGTCAAATGATCCAAGTTTCCTCAGAAAGAAGAGTTTGCTCATTCCGCCTAAACACAGCACCAGTTTTGCTCCTCCAGTCCAGTTAGTCATTCAAGTGTACACTCAAGAAACACTCCAACTTACTTAAGAAGTTGATTGCCTTGGCTGCAGTTTTTGTCCAGCATCACATTGGTCTTGGTGGCATGAAGTGTGATGAGTGAACAACACTACCACATATGTCAGTCTTTTTTAGTTATTGTGTGTTACTTGTGTTCCCACTTCATCAGACAGGAAGCTCCCTAGCTGAACAAACTTATCAGTTTTGGACTAATGTTGCTCAACTTTTTTTTAATTAGGTTCTACCAAAGCAAAAGGCGCTTCCACATATCAGTTGTGCTTTATAGGCTGAAAAATTACATCCTCAACAACAAGCTGCCTAGCTCCTGGTATAAACCATGGTCACTGACTACCTTGACTATCAAAATGAGCTCCTTACAGGCCTCCCGACTCGTGCGATAAACCTGCTACAGATGCTCCAGAACGCGGCGGCACGTCTGGTCTTCCATCACCAGAAAAGGGCACATGTCGCCCCTCTGTTCACTGAACTACACTGGCTACCTAGCTGCTCGCATCGAATTCAAATCTCCAATGCTAACCCACCAATGCTGATTTCTGGGTCTGCTCCCACCTACCTCAATGGTCTCATACAGACCCGTGTTACTCCTTCGTTCCTCCAAAGGACACCGTCTGGTGCTGCCAACTCCGTGAGAGCAGCCCTCCAGTATAAAGACAAACTGCCTCTCTGCAAAATGACCCAATTGAAATAGACATTACTGGTGGTGTAGTGACATGGTTCTGTGATGGCTCTCAGTGAAAAAGCAAAACAGTGGAAATTAAATTCCGGCTCGGTTCACATCCCATCTGATTCAGGATCAAAAGAATATTTCCAGGAGAACGCAGACAAAATGTGTTTGGCCTTCAAAAGACACGCTGTCTCACTCAGGTTGGCCAAATACATCTTTGGCCCTCTTATAATAACAACAACAAAAAAAAATGGAACATGCTGTCACAGACATCACACGTGACACATCACGGACAAGAGTGTACAAGTTGAAGATGGTCATAATTTATTAATTTGTTTATTTTTAGGGAATAAAATATTCTTCTGGAAATGGCTTCGGCAGTAAAGAATCACAGATGATAATAATAATAATAAGGGTGGCTTTTAAGCTTTTAAGGTTAAGGACCACAGGATTAAACTTTGGCTGGTATTATCAGAATGAAATTGTGCACGGTTAAAATGTAGTGATAGTTTTTGTTTACACATCAATATAATATCTTTCTGGTATTCAGAGAAACTCTATAGGCACTGTTTTGTCATTTAAATATCATATATAGAAAGAGAAACTGCTACAAGTTCATACCAGGCTAATGGCAGCGTGACGCTGGCCCCATTTATATTTAAGAGAGAAAGCATTTCCTTTTTTAACATGCTGTCTGCTCTAGTCTCATAAAAACAATCGAACAATCAATTTGGGTAGAAAACAGGATCATATTAGGACAATACGTCTAACTTAAACGAATAAATGTACTACCTCTAATAAAATCAAAAGCGATTTTGTATGACTCAGCTTAAAGTTTCGGACAGATCTGCTCTTTAGCGGAAATGTAGATTCGAATTTAATTTAATTCAATTCGAACACAGCAGCAAAACCAAGGAGGTGATGCTCAAAAATTGTTTACTAGAGGTGAAAAAGAAAGAAATAGAAAACACATGTTGAATAATCATCTCACCTTTGTTTGGCCGCTCCGACGTTCAACTTCCGCAAATAAGTTTCCACATCGAGATGAGTTACTCCTCCAGCTCTGCCGCGTACACTTTATACAAAAGATGCGCGCTTGCTGAAACCTCGCCCCCGACGTACTGCGCTCGTACCATTACTCCCTACCCCCGAAATGTGAAAACCATAACTTGTTTCTATAGCTTGTTTGGCCGCTCCGACGTTCAACTTCCGCAAATAAGTTTCCACATCGAGATGAGTTACACCTCCAGCTCTGCCGCGTACACTACATGCAAAAGATGCGCGCTTGCTGAAACCTCGCCCCCGACGTACTGCGCTCGTACCACTACTCCCTACCCCCGAAATGTGAAAACCATAACTTGTTTCTATAGCTTTTTGTAAGAGTGTGAATGCGAGAAAGAAACTGACTTTTTTGATTTTATATTCTCAACAAATTGATGTCTTTAGCAGTAACAGATGGTGTAATGAACACAAGACTTTTAAAATAGTTTAAGAGTTTTCACTTTGAACGCAGACTTGATAGGGAAATGAGCACTCATACAATACATTTAGTCCTGGCTAAACCTGCCCGAACTTTTTTAGAGAATCTTATATCAGACAAGAATGGGAAACATTCTTCTAAAGGTCCAGCAGCTGGTCTCCTCAGTTCCAGATGTTTACAGATGTTGTTAAAAGAAGAGGGGATGCTACACAGTGGGAAACATGGACCTGTCCAGATGAGCTCATTCTTTCACGATATTGTAAAATATCTAGTTCAGTTTCGTTTTAAGATATTTTTCTACTTTGAAAAAAATATTGGTTTGTGAGATTTATAAATCATTTAATTCTGTACTATGTCTCTCGGCTGGCCTGGGAACGCCTCGGGGTCCCCCCGGAAGAGCTGGAGGAAGTGGCCGGGGACAGGGACGTCTGGGTTTCTCTGTTAAAGCTGCTGCCCCCGCGACCCGACCCTCGGATAAGCGGCAGATGATGGATGGATGGATTAATTCTGTCTTGTTTACATTCTACACAACATCCCATTTAATTGGAATCGAGGTTGGGTGGGAATAATTTTGAATATTACAGGTTTTTTACAGTTACTTAAACACAAATGTCATTAATATCCCACAGTTAATGAAACCCTAGACTCAGGGAGCAACACCAACAGTTTACAATCAAATGCCTTCTAACATGCTTTTCTTTCCCCATCATAGAGATTTTTCTCAGGATGGTAATTAAAGGTCTCGGATCCCCAGCCCTATGTCCAAATACCCTTCATACAAGCCAAGAAAGAGGCCAGTGATCAAACTGACGAAGCATCTGCAGATGAGTTAAATATTCAAGGTGGTTCCTCCCACAGTGTGCTGCTGATAAGAAAACAGCTTGAGACATGACAAAGTCAATTTTATGACAACAGAAATGGAGACTTTTCTGTTTTGTCTTTATTTTTTGCTGACTGAATGATGTTTTCTTTTGGAATTATTTTTGCTTGACATTTAACATAATGTCTCAGTTTCAGTGCTACAGTTTCATATATGCTAATACATATCTGTGCTAAGATAAAAATGATTTATGTTTACATTATTGAAACATATATAAAATTGCTATAAAATATATACTCCCACAGTAAATACCTTTATATGCCATTATGATATGGGATATAGTAGAGTCCAGAGGTGGAGACTGAGCTAAGCTGAGATGGCCAACTTGCCAAAAAAGTATATTAATCCACCAAAAATGAGTCAGAGGAGAATGGCATAGCAATAACCAACCATATGTATAAAAAATTTGATTCACCAAATTGTTCAAGGCAGAAGTGTGAAAAGGGTCAACTTACCCACACAACCATAAACACATTTTCCAGAAGACATCTCTGAGACAAAACAAAGTATCTGCTCAGAAAAGTACACAGATCACTCACTCCTTGAAGAGGGATGATTTACTTCATGAATTTGACTGTGTATATCATGAGGACAGTTCAGATGCAGTCGGAGACTAGCAGAAACTTTAGTAATATTTTGCTCAAGGGTTGAAATTAAATTATTCAAATTCAACATTTACAGCTGATTCATTAGAATGTGGAAAATAAACTGACATATAGATTAATTGTCATGTAAATATTCATCCATCTATTTTCTATACCTGCTTAATCCGTCGGTCAGGTTGCTGGAGCCTATCCCAGCGGTCATCAGGCGGGTTACACCCTGGACAGGTCATCAGTCCATCACAGGGCCACATAGAGACAAACAACCACACTCACTCCTAAGGACAATTTTAGAGTCACCAATGAACCTAACATGCATGTTTTTGAATGGCAGGAAGAAGCTGGAGTACCCAGAGAGAACCCATGCATGCACAGGGAAAACATGCAAACTCCACACAGAAAGGCCCCAGCCAGGAGTTGAACTCGCTTGCTGTGAGGCGACGGTGCTAACCACCACACCACTGTGCAGCTGTCATGAAACAGCACTGTAGGAACATTACTACATTTACTACATCCTGAATCTCAAGCTTTAAGAAAAAAATCATGTTAAAACAACAAAATAAACATCAGTTATTGCCAGGAATTAAAAGCTGAATATAACTGCATCATACAACAAACATCATACATGAAGCATATGAGCAACCTGAGAGGAACGTCCTGACAGTATGTTGTTGATAAGTGACAGTGACTTTTAGGGAAAAGTCTTCCATTACAGTACAATGATGATCAGTTTCCAACCACCACATCTACATGACCAAACAGTTTGTTTCACCGCTGTATTTCTCTTTGGTCAACCCCACATATTCACAGAAGTAGGGATCAGCCTCACAGAGGAACTGGATCATTGTTGAACTGGCAGCGTCACCTTTCCCCCTCACAGTGTCGATAACATATCGAGCTTTGTCCCTTCGGCTTTGCCTCTCCTCTGCTGCCTCTCTTTCAGAATCAGTGATCACCTTTGTCTGCAGCAGTTTGTCCACCAGACTCTGAAGAACAGCTCCTGATATCCCCTCGATGAAGCTTCTCCGTATCTCCAACAGTCTATCAACTGGACAGACACTCTGAGCTCTCACTGTAGATGGGAAAAGACAAACCTCTCTTTCCCAAACACAGCAGGAGCTGCTCTTGTTTTCCACTTTTAGGTTAATAACTTCAACCTTGGTTTTCAAAATCACCTGGAATGATGTAAAGTAGCTGTTGTAAGACCCCTCATCAAATTCTGCTTCTGTTGGTTGAACTTTAACCAACTCACTTCCAAGATCAGAGGACAGACTGTAAGTTTGCTTCGGCTGCAGTTTACAGTATGGAGATACATCTATGTACCTCTCATTTCCAATCAGTTTACGTCTGGTGCGCTGCAGATCCCGGATCACAATGTTCCTCGGTACCAACAACACATTAAGTAAAGACCTGACATTATGATCATCTGGGAGTTTATAGAACAGCAGAATTAATGCTTGGACCGGGTCAGGAGGAGAGTCTTCATCCTTGACGTTACCAAGACCAGAAAACCCTGTGATGTTTATGATAACATGAGTTTCTGTTATCTTATGAGGGCTGATAAACTCGATGCCCTCATCAGTCATATGAGCCACTGACAAGAAGTTACATGCACCTGTGGAGAGGATCTCACAGTGAGGGAGATGAAGCTGACACACAGACTGCTGCAGACATTTGATGTCAAACAGGGGTCCTGCAGGCTTCTTGTGATGTTGACTCAGTAGCCTCCTGTTCCACGGAAAAATCCTGTAAAGCACTTTGCCTTCTCCCTCCATGTGAAACACCAGGCCGGTCACCTCGCACTGGTACAGGCCTGGACTGGAGCACTGGAACCTGTAGGTTTCATCATCAAAATCCTCTGTGAAATCAGGTGTAAACAAGTTTTCTGCTTTTGTGCACAAGTTTTGTGGCTCGGTGAGAGAAGGCCTGGAAGGTGATGCTAGTTGTGGGATTTTATTCTGACATGAGGGTGAGAAATAATTTGGAAGTTTGTCTGTTTCTCCTGGGAATTTATCAGCACCATCACTAACGTCAGTGTTATGCAACTGGTGTTCAAACCAGTCCGAATCTTTGCAATTCATAAATGGAGCATTGCCCTGAAACAGTGCATCAATTGAGCTATCATCTGATTTGTGTATACCTGCACTTTCAGTGCAAGTTTGACTTTTTGAGTCTGTATTTGTTATTTCATCTTTCTGCACTGGGAGAATTTTCTTTTTTTCCTCTGATGGGTCGGTGGATGTTCCCTGACCTTGGGACACCAAGGAGCTTGTCGATCTCAATCTTCGTTTCATCTTGGATAATGTTTCATTCAACCCATGTGAAAGGGACCCTTGTGACCATTTGGCTCTTGTTTTTCACCAGCTGAAAGACAGGATTTAAAATCAGAAACCATATAAAAATATAATCTTTTTCTGAAAATTTCATCAGCAACCACAACAGTATAGCTGGTATTGATTTTATCTGGTGTGTCTGTATGTGTGAGATGTTGGGAAGAAGGATACATTGACAACCAGATAAACGTACATGTGTTTGTAAGTTTATATCTGCCAAGTCATATTAGAGCGAGAAAGACTGAAATTTATAGAAAAATAACTGAAATTTTCCTTTTTGCGATCCCTCTTGTGATATCTCTGACCCTGACACCAGCAGACCACAGCACATTATATGGTTTTACCACCACAAACTGGTCAAATGAACCAAACTTCCTCAGAAAGAAGAGTTTTCTCATTCCGTCTAAACACAGCACCAGTTTTGGTCCTCCAGTCCAGTCTGTCATTCAGGTGTACACTCAAGAAGCACTCCAACTTACTTAAGAAGTTGACCGCCTTGGCTGCAGTTTTTGTCCAGCATCACATTGGTCTTGGTGGCACTTAGGAGCAGATGATTCCTGCAGGACCACCTCACAAAAATGTTATTCCCTGTTCTCTGACTGCTGACTGCTAACCATCTCTGATACACCCGATTACTGCGGAGACATCAAAGAACTTCAGCAGGTGGCATAACTCACAGTTGTACTGAGAACCTGAATGTGCCAAGTGACCAACATCAGTCTTTTTTAGTACCTTGTTGGGGTCGCAAGGGCCAGTGTTCTCTTTTTTGGGGGGTGGGGGGGTCACTGGTGTTTGAAAAATGAAAAGTAGAAAGATCAAGGGTGGCACGGAGAAGGCGAGAAGAAAGCTCTGGAAACAGACGCATCTAACTAGGCACTAAAACCAGCTCGCAGTTTGTAACGTCAAATGAGGTCGATGAAACAGATAAGGCAATATGTAGAATGCCTGCAAACCACTGTTCAAGTTAAATAATTATTAAGTCAGTGAATTGTATGGCATTGTGGTATATAACGTAACGTTATATAATTTAAATAATTGTACGATGCGACGCCACATAACTGGGAAACTTTGTCTTGTAGCTCCTCAAGGTCAGAAGCAAGATACAGCACCAAGCACCAGCCATGAGCCCACAAGTCCAGAGTGGACAGGTAGGATTACTCATTGAGTAAATATTATTAGAATTGATAATGAAGAGTATGGTGTAGACCTGCTCTACATAAAAAGTTCCCTGAAATGCTAGATGAGTCAGCACTACATTAATGAAACCGACCTGAATTGATCAGAAGGCTCTGTAAAAAGAGGAGATTTGTGCTGAGAGTTATTACTATTTTTAAAACGGAAATATTGTTTAGAATTTAATTCAATTAAATTAGAACACAACAGCAAAACCAAGGAGGTGATGCTCAAAGTTATGTACTAGAGGTGAAAAATTTTAAAAAGTTTGAAAACACTTGTTGAATAATAATATCACCTCTGTTTGGCTGCTCCGGAGTTCAAGTTGTGAGTTACTCCTGCTGCTCCGCCGCATATACGCGACAAAAGATGCGCACTTGCTGATAAGTCGTTTCTGACTTATCTGTTACCATGGCTCCTCCCCGGAAATGTTTAAACCAAAAAACGTGTCTTCTATAGCTGTTTTTAAGAATACGAAAGCAGATTGAAAACTTTGTGAAAAAACTGACTTTCTTTATTTTATATTCTCAACAAATTTGTGTATTTAGCAGTGACAGATGATGTAATGTACACCAGACTTTTAGAACAGTTTAAGAGTTTTCACTTTGAACGCAGACGAGGAAATGAGCACTCAAATAAATGCACAATACAGTTTGTCCTGGTTAGAGTATCTGACAACAATGGGACAACATTTCTGGTCCAGCAGCTGGTCTCCTCAGTTCCAGATGTTCCAGATGTTGTGAAAAGAAGAGGGGATGTGTGGACACGACATGTTGACATATTTTGAGTCATTACATAGCCACTCGACAACAAAGGCTAAATGAAGCATTCCCAGACAGAATTGTTTCATTTTTATCAGAAGATATATCGTGTTAAGCTTTTGTGATAACTGGGAACAATTAGTTTCTTTTCGCCGTCTCATGGATTTTACTGTATATCATACCATAAATATTTCCACCAGCTGATTCATCTTGTCTGTCAGGAGTCACGCTTGGGTGCAGTCTAATGCTCGTCATCCCTTGGCTCACTAACCACCATGTAGTTACAATTTCCGTGTGGTTATGAATACTTTTCCTCTTATCTAGTTTAAACTTTATGCACATTACATTCATTTTGTAAATGGATCAGCTAACAGCTGAATAAGACCACAAAGATTTCCTTTCATAAACCGTAGTAAATTAGCACGTTTGATTTCTGTTTTGTTTGTGTAAAAGGTACAAATTCCCTGAGGCTCGTTCACAGTTTTGCAGTGCAGTGCGAAATCTGATGATCAAAAAGTTGGTTATATGTCAAACTCTGATCAGCTGCAGACCATCTTTTTGGTCCAGCTATAAAACCAGACTAATCACAAAACTTTCAAGCATGTGTTCATGATTATTCAGTTACAGGCAACAGGTTTTATCAGCTGTTATACTGTTGATCACGGTTTGCTAGAATCTTGGATCTTGTTAAAAGACATGTTTTGGAAGGAGGTTGTTTTGTTTTTATTTGAAGTGGACAGATATATTAACATTCAGTTATGTCGAGTATAAATTTATTCATTCCTGATTTTAGAGGTTATTTTTGCGGTTTGTGTTGAAAATGATGTAATGCTCAATAAGAACACAAAGATATGAATGCACATATGAACAAAGAGAACTGAAAGCCTTCGATCTGCTTCAGAGAACATTCCCAGACAGCGATAGGTTAAGTGACAAGCATCAGTTTTTATCATATCAATATTGACTCATCAACTCAGTGTTGTTGTCTGATTGTTTTCTGGTTGTTGTTTTTTGCATTACAGTGCAAAATATTATTGTTTATTCAATGTGAACACTACTCCTGTCAGTCAAGCAGAATGTATTCATAACACATTTTTTATTCAGACTGAATGTATCAAAAACGTGCAAATCCCAAAGCTAGGGGAAACTACTTTTGATAATAAGCATTAAAAACAATACATCCCAGCACATACCATCCTGTACATATTACATTATAACACTCAATTTGGAGAACTGCGGAAAAGCTTTTATTTTTAGATCTAAAAATCTTATAAATTTGTGTCAGAAAACACCTGAAGAAGAAAAAAACTTATTTGATAAAAATCAATTAAAAACCACAATTAAAATAATAATTAATATAATGATAATAATATTAATAACATCAAATAGATATATATCCCAGCTGTCATTGGGGGAGAGGCAGGGTACACCCTGGACAGGACCAGTCCATCACAGGGCACAAATAAATCATATAAAGTCTATTTGATGACAGACTAAAACGTTAGGCCTTGAGTTTGGTTTCTGAACTGACCGACCTCTCCTCTGCTTTTGGCTCTATTTTTCTCCCTCCATCATCTTCATTCCCCTGATTAGGTTCCACCATATGGCACTATTCAAGGACTTCACTTGGTTTCACTCACTCTTTGAGCTCTTACTTTCAGATGGGGTGGCAGTTCTGGTTAGTTCTAATACTATGGTCTTCGGTTTAGGACTATTCAGTCATCTAAATTTGATTTGTGAGCCTAATTTGAACTGACCTTAAAGCAAACAATTGATTTTACAGTCCATGTGCTTTTGAGCCCCCTTTTATATTGATGATGAACTTGTGAACACCTGTTTCATTGGACTTGATTCTCATGTTTTTGACACCAGTGTAGATATTTTACATTTCTGTAACATATCACAAATGCCAGTCTCTGTGATATGCACGCACATAGGTACTTACAAACAGTAACACAGATGCATCAGGCTTCCTGAATGGGCAGACAGTAAAAACAGGCATCAGATGAGGAAAGATATTTGGTAGAGAGCTATCTGCCCCATACATCATGAGCTGAGGCACGCAACAGCTTCCTTTCGATGAAACTGCCATCAGACTGCAAAGCCATGAAGCCAAGTTACTGTCTCTGTCTCTGATGTGTAAAGTCTCCTCTTTCTGCTGTGCTTGTACCTCTTCACTAGAATTATAGAGACAAAGCCAGCCAGAGGAGGAGAAGCAAGACCACACAGAGTCTTGCAAATCAGGAAAGCAATCTTATTCTTAATTAAAATTTCTCAATTAAGCAGAGTTCATGTTTGTAGAATATGACAAAGATGGAAATGAAGTGGTCTATTATCTAAAATCTTAAGTGATTTTTGTGTTATGTTTTTTTTTTCTTTGTCAGACCAGCATATGATACCAAAGCTAATGTGAAAGAGAATCCATCCATTTTCTATACTCGCTTTTTCCAACTCAGGGTCACTAGAGTGCAAGCTTCTCACAGAAAGGCCCCAGCCGGGATTCAAACCTGGAACCTTCTCGTAGTGAGGTAACAGTGCTAACCACCACACCACCCCTGAAAGAGAACCATTCAGTCAAAATAAATCTTGGTAATCCTGTTAGAGAGTCTCTAATAAATATCAAATGACTCAAGTTAGACCTTAGTACAGTTCTGTGGTTCTTTAATTCAAGTTTAAATCTTAAAGCTCTAAATACATTACATTACATAACAATTCAAGCAATGTTTGATGAGCCAGCATGTGATGTTTACCATAACGTCAAAGGAGTGCTGATGTTCTGATCCGATCACAGGTGAACATGCTGCTGTCGTAATGTTGTCTGTGTTTCCTTTTAGTCACGCACAGTGCACGTAAATGTTTATATATATAAGTATATAAACAGGTTTTATTGATTTAATTACAGGAATCAACCACAGTTTCTGTCTTCTCTGATTTACATCCTTCCAACCTGAGCAAAGGTAGAAGGTATTGTAATGTTTTTATTATTATAAACTTAGGTCAAAAACAGAAAGAAAAAAAACTAAAATAACATTCCAAAGTCTAATGAAAGATCAGCTGCTGTTTTGTGACAATTTTACAATATGGAGTCAACTGGACATGAAAACTCATGTCTGTGGACACAAATCTATACGTTTATCTTCATTCCTTATTTTGTATTGAGACTGAGTTGCATAGACAGAAGCAAAAATATTAACAAAGTTAGATAAAAGAAACAAAGCAAAGCAACTGAATAGTGTGAAGAAATGTGTCAACATGCGTTATGCTTGCAGACAACTACTGCGACTGAACATTAATGAATCTGGTTCCTTTCAATCATCAGACAGCTGATTTCTTCTCTCAGGTAAAAAAAAACCCATGGAATCTTTGGTAAAATCATTAAATCCACTTTTCTAACTTCTCTTATTGTAGAGCAGTGGACAGCACTAAACACAAAGACTTTAAAAGCAGAGACTGGAACACTATAGAAGACACTGAAAAGCTTTTGTAGTTGTGTATCATATACTAATATCAAATATTATTTGTTTGAAGTTGAAAGTACTGGCCACTGACTTTGAATGCTGTTCTCTGCAGTAAAAATCCCAATGAGCATGACCAACTCCGTCTGCATGCATCTAAGAATAATGCCAGTTCCCTTCTAACAATTTCCAGATATTCAGAAATTCATTGCAATAAGCACTTCATTGACTGGGAGCTGAAGATGTGTCTGAACATCTAAGAGAATAAATCAATAAAAATAATTAGACTGGATTTATAACACATGATATTTATTGACAAGTTATGCAATTTGAACCATACAGCCACAGTTTGTGCTATTGACATTACAATTAATATTTATTTGTGCCGAGTATAACATTAAGTAGGCTACACTCTTTCATTTCTGCCGCTCAAGGGGAATCATTCATTTGTTGTTTTTTTTATTCTCTACCTACATAAGTAAACAAATCATTATCATTTAAACAAAAGATAAATTGCGTTATTACAACAGAGAATTGATCAAAATCGGATGCATATTCTATGGCATATATAGTCATACAGACATTTTACATAGATAAGGGAAATTAAAACAGCATACAGTTCATTTTTGACATATTAAACCATCACAAAACACAAGACTTGAATGTGTAAATGGAAAGATGCTTTTTAACTTTGTAATTGAATTAGAAATGAGGTGTTAATACAATACAAGTCTTTCTAGCTTTTTAATACATTTCCTGTCTGAAACAGTGTCCCCTGTTGTCCCCTGTTGATTATATATAAGTTATGAGTTCTGGACAGTGTTTATGTTAACTTAATCTCTTTGGAGAATATTTACAAAACGTCTAATGCGCTGCATAAGGTCACCAATAAAGCTGTATTGGTTTTCATCCACATTTGGACGTGCAGCTCTTCTTGCCGCCTCCACCTCTTGATACATGGCATCTGTGTAGAATCTCCCGCCATTGACTGCCACCATGTCATTGATCTTCCTGAATAGCTCGTCTACCTGGAATCGGTCCCTGCTGGTGTTTTCAAAGACGTGGAATCTGTTTCCACATTCCTGAATGAGTCGTTGAAGCTCTGAGTCACCTTCTCTCAAATAATCTTGGATAGTTGAGTCGAGGCAACCACCATGTGAAAATAGCACAATCATGAACTGTTTTGCCTCTGGACCAAACAGCTCCTGCAGGGCTTGCACAGAGTTTCTCTCCTCTTTGGTGAATCGACCCGCCTGGATTACTAGGAGAAAGACATGTGGACCAGGAATTGAGACTTTGACACATCTCACTATTTCTGTTTTTATGAGCTCTTCTGTTTTATCAGTGTCAAGGATTCCAGGTGTGTCCACAACATTAATCAGTCTATTGTTCCACTGGATTTCTTCCTTTTGACAGGTGATAGTGACCGATCCTGCAGAAGGGCGAGATTCAAATCTATCTTCTCCCAGAATGGTGTTTCCAGTGGCGCTCTTGCCCACACCAGTTTGCCCAATCATCACGATTCTCCAAGAATCACCTGGAACAAAATCACAGTTTGTCTTTAACCTGTCTAAAGTATACTTTAGACAAATACTGTAGCGAAAATGAACATTTTTTAAAATTTTTAGAGTAGACAAATAGCTGATACTTACCTGGTTGAAATGAAGCCATGTACATATAAATATATTTATATATACAGATATATATCTGTATATGTTTTTTTTTTTGTTTTTTTTGCTTACAGTGTTGATACACTGTCACAGACCAGACACTATCAAAAAACCGATAGCCAGTGCAAGACTATGATATATGACATTTGCTTGAAAACCATAAGTCACGCCCTCAAAAAGTTCAACAAGCATAAAACCTGATCGCACATAGATCTGATAGCACAAGTCTCCTGGATGTTGTAGTACAGGACTGAAGAACCTGTTTTACAGTGAGTCTTACCAGTAACTTCTTATTCAGCTTAACTACTGACTGTAACATTTTCCTTGGTTTGTGTGATAGATATGTACATGCTACTTAAGAACAGAAAAGTATTTTCTAATAATTGAGACTCTGATATGTGTTGTCTGTGGTTGATAATGAGTTTTTACAACAAAGGAGTTTACTTGTACTGCCTCCCAGCCATGAACATGCAGATTACAAATCAAAATACGCTTTGTAAACACTTGTTTGAATATAACTTGGTTTTACTCCCTCATTAAAGGTGTGCAGTTCATCCACAATCAACTAAAATGGAGGTGAAAATAAGGGCGAAAAGTAAGTCATTCTCTTTCAAAGCGTCACACAACATCATCCACTGTGTAGTAAATGTGTCTCTGTTTGTAGCTGATTCTCTGTTCAACTGTGAGAATTATGTTTGATTATTACTTACATTTAATAATTTTACGTTCAGGTCAGTGCCCTGGATAAAGTAGCTTTTTTAAATTTTAAAACAAAATTTGTACCTATGCAGGAACGACCAAAGTGAACCTTGTTCTGGTGGGAATGACAGGGACTGGAAAGAGTGCATGTGGGAACACAATACTTGGAGAAAAGTACTTCACATCTAAGTCCAGTTCAAAACCAGTCACCACAGAGTGTCAGTGGGCAGAAAAAGAGTTGGAACATACACTTTGCTGTGTGATCGATACACCAGACATCTTTAATGATGACACTGAATCATCAGTTAGAGACAAACATGTGAAAAAGTGCAAAAAGCTCTGTGATTCAGGTTTTTGTGTGTACTTACTTGTGGTGCAAGCTGGCAGATTTACAGCCGGTGAGAGAGATGTTCTGACAAAGTTAGAAAAAGCTTTTGGGAGCAGAGTTAAAGAACAAACCATCATCTTGTTCACTCATGGAGATGGTCTGGACCGTGCAGGAATGAGCTTAAATGATTTTTTGCATTCGTGTCAACCTCAGCTGCTGAAAATGCTCCAAAAGTGCGGCTACAGGTGCGTTCTGTTTGAGAACAGAAGCTCAACTCCGTATGGAGTACAAGATCTAATGATGACAGTAGATAATATGTTAAAAGGAAAAAATGTTGGGGCATACATTAAATCATATCAAGAAAGTGCAGCGAAGGCATGTGAGGTTCAAGCTTAGTAGGGGAGGATGATGCAATGATGTAATTCAAAATCATATCAATACATATATGATTTATGTACTTATGTACTATGTATTTGAAAGTTTATTTGAGAATGTGATGGGTTTTCTTGAATAAACAAATATATCACTTAAATGGTGAAACTATCACTTTATGCTGCATTTACCAATAAAAATTGTTAAATTCTCTTTTGTTTCTGATATTTCGACAATAGACTGAGATTTAAATACTATGCTCCTTCTTTATATTGACATTTTTCATGGCTCATTCGTGGGATAAAGTACAGTTTACATGTACATACAGACACGTGTTTGGAATCGTGTAACTTTTCTGGTGAAGAAACTCACAGTAAAAAACAAAAAATAAAAATGAAAAAGTCGAAAATAGGCCGTCAGTGTCGTAAACAAAAAAGTGTCTAAAAAGTACGAACTGGAACATCCAGAAAATCTCCATCCAATGAGGTTGGATGGAATATCAGTTCCTGTTCTCCAGAGTCTGCTGGAGAAAAAGGTGTTAACTGATTCTGACAGGGAGGAAGCAGAGGGGATGAAGAACAGAGGAGACAAAGCTTGATATGTTCTCGACACTGTGAGGAAGAAAGCTGAAGCTGCCAGTTCAGGTTCTTGAGGTCGACCGCTTCTGCTGTGAACATCTGGGGCTGATCTGAGGAAAAAAGAAAAGAGTACTACAAGTTTTTTGCTGGAGGGAGGAAATCCTGAACAAGTTATGCAAGATCTCCTCATCAACATTTGTTTGGGTAACTTTGATGAAACATTAACTGTGCTGTGTTGTAGACTGGTATGAGTGCTACTAAAAGCTGAGTACAGTTGTATTTCCTGTCTGTCTTTACTGTTGATCACAATGACTGTGTGAAGTTGTCTTGTGCTTCAGGGAATCAAGATTAAAATTTGTGAAGTTTACAGCCATCTGATGGCCGACATTAGAACCACCTTCCAATAACTGGATTCATTCATCTAACCCACATTGTCACAGAATGTAGATATTCAAATTTTCACATTTCATGCTTTTGCTAACTTAGAAGTGGAGATAATCAACTGTTTTCCCGAACAAATGTCAGGGTGTACTTTTTACTAACTTCTATAAGTAAGTTTTAACTCTGTAATCATACCTGTGACATTACAGTCCCTGGCAGCAGCCAGCTGTTCACACTGAGAGACTACTGATTGTAAAACAACTTCATCAGACAATAAACAAATCTGATTTTTGTTTTACTCTTTATTTAACAGACACAAGCCCGAAGAAATGATTTTTAGTGGTTTCACTGATAAACTTGTTTGGATGTAGAGAATGAAACTAAATTCAGTTTGATACCAACAATACATTAAGAAACTTTTAAGAGAAAGAGAAAGAACAACAGAAAGATTTAAAGAATCTACAGTAAAAGAGTTCTGGAAGATTCTCCAATCAGCAGATTAACAGGTGCCCGGTGAGGGTGTCAGGATTGGGTAAAAAAGGAGCATCCACCAAAGGTTTGGTCTTTATAATAGTTTATATCAGGGTTATAGCTCATTGCTTTTTGCCAAACCCCATCAGAGAATCATCAATAAGTGAATATATATATATGTGTGTGTAAGATTGTAAAGAACTTTGGTTTTTCAGAATCTACAGAGCAGAATATTATGAACAGATTCAGGGAGTCTGGGGAAATGTCAGTGTGGAAAGGCCAAGGACAGGAACCACTGTTGGATGAGCTTGGAGCCCTCAGGCAGCACTGCATGAGAAACTCTCATTCCACCATGATCAAGTCCAATTAATTCAGTTGAATTTATATAGCACCAAATCACATCAACTGTCATCTTAACAGACACAGTCCAATTCAAGATGATTATAATCCAAATAATTCTAATAGAATCATAATTCAATTAAATTCACATAATTCTGCTTCTACAAAGATGAGAAAGAGCATCCAGGCTGTTATCAGAGAAAGGAGCAAAAGCCAGGGTCTGTGATGGTATGGGGGTGCTTCAGTGCATAAGTGTGCATCAGTGCGTTGATGCAGAGGTGGATGCAAGGTGATGTCTTTTCCTGGGAGGTCATTATTTCAGCAGGACAATGCCAGACCTTATTCTGCACGACTTCCATCAGCGTGGCTTCATACACACAGTGTGTGTGCTTGATTGGCCTGCCTGCAGTCCACATCTGTCTCCTTTTGAAAATATAATGAGCATCATGAAGAGGGGAATCAGACAACAAATGGACACAGATTCCTCTGAAGAACTACAGCAATTAGTATCCTCATTTCCCAGACCATTAATGATTAATAAATACAAAATCACAGCTATAAAACTCAAAACATATAGGGAGGGAGGGAGGGGGAGGGGGAGGATATAGGACCCCTTTTACAAGTCTGAGATTATGCTTATGGTTTCATTATCCCCACAAACACGGACATCTGTATTCGATATTTGTGAAAAATCAACACAGAGGAGGTCGTGATTTAACTATGAAAATATCTTGATACATTCAAATACTCTCTACGCCAAAAATTCTTCACCTTTTTCATATATTTCATGTTTACACAAATTCCCATTTCAACCTGAAGGCATCATTAGGACGTCATTTAGCTGTAAACCAATGGTTATTTAGAGAGGGCGTGGTCAAATAAACCTGAAGACCCTTGTCCAGCTGACTGACTGTGGTTACAGAGTCCCATTGAAACAGCGGAGTTTAACAGCCTTGTTTTTATTTACAATATATGCTGTTTGTTAGTAGCTAACATAATTAGCTTCTAAAATCACAGCTTTTCGACTGTCATCTCGCCTCGTGCTCCCACCTGAACAGAGGGCAGGTGAGGTGAGCTAGCATCTCTTTTTTTAAAACACTGCGAAGAATTTCCAAGCACACGGTTTCAAGGCTATCCCCTCGGTGGCCATTATTAATTCAATAGAGTCAGACGGAGATATATTGTTTTAATTTAATTTCAGTCGGTTTGGACGTTGTTGCGTTAGACATCAATGTGACAGGTGACACGAGTTAAAAACGCTAGTGGAATATTAACACTGAAGTATGTTCGTTACTGATTTAGCTGTCACTTTGTGTTTTGATTTTTATTCCTCTGACAAGTGAGAGAACAAAGGAAACCTATGCACATGTCTCCGCTGCAGGGCTCCGGTGTATCTCTAGGTCTCATTGGCTGTTACCGGTATGCCGTCAGACCTATTGTAGGACACCACACTTGAGAAAAAAATAACATCAGTTTCTCTAATTGGTCCAAATGTTTGGCGCCTCTTGAATCTGCTGCAGCCGTAGTGGGCGGTTGAGTGCGAGACGGTAAGCAGTTTGAACCGCGTCTGTGTTGAGGCGGAAACATTGAAATTAAACAGTTTGTTCTGAGGCAAGATAGAACAAAACTATACGTTTATCAGCCACAAACGGTGTTTCGTACTCGAGTACCAAAGTAAGAAAAGGGCAACTTTTATTGTTTGCCGCCTCTGGGTGTGTGAAGCCGGTTGTCGCGCGAAGCGAATCGCTCCCTCCTGCCGAGCTAATTGCTAGCTAGCCGCGGTGCTAACGTTAAGGCTAGCCGGGACACGGAGCCAGCTAATCCCCAACACAAAGGACGACTTCGCCGGTCTTTGTCGTATCACTCCCGAATCTCTCCGTTGGATGAGGACTGAGCCTTCCGTACAGGTGAGAGAAGCTGTCATTGCCAATGTCTTTATTTACAACGCCTTTGTTGCTATTCAAATGGCCCAGGTTTGTTCTTGGTGCCTGCTGAATGCCCCAGTCTTTGTTAACTAACCAACTGTTAGCTCGCCGGGGTGTCGTGACAAATTTAGTATCTCTGTCAAAATGCATACCCCCGTAAAGTCATTTTACCGTAGTTTCTTTAGATTAAATCGTTTATTATGAATTGCAAGCAAGTGGTTCTAAAAGAGACACTGATTTATATTATGTGTTACGGTTAACCGGTTTGTATGCTAGGGGAAGCACATTTTGAGGGGGTCCAAACTTGGCACGACATCGGTTAGGTTCCCGTTGCTTGAGTTTTGTTTTCTTAATGTGTCTATTTCACCCTGACATTTAGTTATTACTCACCCACTATCACATTCTTACGTTTCCGCATAGTTTACTGTTGGGGTTGTTGATGTATATGACCAGCATTTCCTGAATCTGGGGGGACTTTTCTGCTTTGAAACATCTTGCATTTTAATGCCCGCATCAGTATAATACTTTATTATGTGTGATCAACCCTTGGGGATCCAAACTGTGCGAACAGTAGAACATTTACTTCCTCTTATTTTACCTTGTGGGGGCGATGTTCAACCTTTGGCGTCATTATGAGCCTCATAACCTTGTATGACCTGCAATTGTTGCGTTGTTTAAAGAGCTGACATCTGACCCAGGAAGATTTTATTTCACCTGTCAAGGGAGGAGAAGTGTCAAACAGCCACAGAGGATTACATATGCTCAGCTGTTGGCACATCCAACCTAATGTAGACTAAATAACACCCTCATGTGAGTTCTAGTATTTAGTTGTATAAATTTAATATTTTCAGATTCTGTCCACATATAGATATTTGCACAGGTGTCTTAAACTTTCCTTTTTCTTTTTTTAATCTGCTCACAATCTTTCTGCAATCTTTCTGTGGTTTAAAGCTTAAGTTTGGTCAAATTTGACATGCTTTTGCAGTCCTGTACGTCCTCATGGCATCTGTCTGACACGACTAATCTGAAGTGCGAGATTTGAGTCAGACCCGGCAGGCTGGTTGGCAGCATCTCCTGCTCACTGCTGAGGTGGCAGATGGATCTTGTAGCTGTACGAAGACAGACAGCTGTTGTCATTTTCACAAAGTGGATTTCTTATCTAACTTCCGATTTCAGATCAGAGCAGATTTGTCAGCCTCAAAGTTAACTCTTGAATGCAGAAGTGAGAGCTGAATTAAACTGATTTTTCTTTTTTTTCTGTTGATGTTCATCAGCCCATTTGCAGCAATTTTAATCACAGCCAGCCTTTTTTTAAAATCTCTAATTGATGTAACACTTGCTGATCTGCTGTCATTATGCTGCTGTAAGTAGGGATATCATGATCATAACATTTAAAATCCTGGTTATTGCACAAACATTGGAATGAATTATTTAATCTTTGTTTGTATTTGTTTGTATCTACTGCTTTCGTAATACTACCGTTATAATACAAGCCTAACAGTAGTTTAATAATACATATTTTCTAAAGAAAAAGAGGAACCATTTATTGGCTGTAAGAATTACATTTATTTGGGTTTTAGGCTTTGTGAACTTAAAATCCTGGAACTACAACTCCAGTTGTCTCTTCAGATTCACTAAATTGGATGGGGGATGGGAGTATCATGTGGGGACAAAAAACTAAAGAAATATGACGTTTTTGGGCGTTTCATCCAGCTGTTATAAGACATGATTAGAGACGGTTATGTGAAATGATTACAGTCAAATTCAAGTAGTGAGTATAGGGAAAGTATTGATTGATTTGACAGTACATCTAGTGAAAGTCCCACCTGTTGGTGGATGTTTCCATTTCCATGCTTTTCAATTTTAAATTGTTAATTTGCAAGTTACTTTCTATTTAAAAGTATAGTTAAGTGTCAATTACTCAACTGTTACTGAGAATAAAGCGATTGCCATTGTTTCAAACAAAAAAACTCACACAGGTACTTTGGCCTACCTTGCTGTCTGAACCAGTAAGATCTCAATTTTCTGCAGGGTTCTACGCATAACTCAGTAACTATAGTTGAGTTTTGGTTTTTAACGTAAGTTTTTCAGGCCTGATTTTTACCTTTTAAGTGTATAAATGATGACAAACTTGTGGGAAAAGAGTGAAAGCAAAGGACATGTGAAGACAGTTTGTCTCTATGTTTAAAGACCTTCTTTGTCCTTCTGTCTGGCTGCAGGTTAATCATGGTGCTGACAGGGAAGCGCTCAGAGAAAGGTCCTGCCTGCTGGAAGAGGAGGGTAAAGTCTGAGTACATGAGACTTCGGCAGCTGAAGCGCTTCAGGCGGGCAGATGAGGTCAAGGTTTGTTCACACGCAAAGGCCTTCATTATGCACAAATATTCAACGAAGCCGGGTTATGGTCTCGTTCATATTAAGACAGACCGTCGGACACCAGGTTACCTAAAAACATTGATAGGTCACAGTTTACCTTTAGACTTTGACTCAGTTCCAAAGTTAGATTGTAAAAAGTTTTGATGAACTAAAGGCAGCAACTTGACGATAGAATCCAAACACGACTCACCTTCTTAAAGTCTTATCTTTAGTGTCAAAACTAAAATCCTGTAACTAGACTTCCCAGATGGACACAAGTCAGTAATCTGATAGTTAACACTTATTGGGTCAACTAAGCTCCATTTTTAGGAGGAAAATAAATAGCAACTCTGTTGTTCTTGTGTGTTGTCCACTTGCGTTCAAAAGCTGTGAACCAATCAGTCTGTTTGGGATTTATGATGTCAAACAACCAGCTGAATTTAGGTTTAAATGTTCTTGTAACCACATGAATTAGACGAAGTTTGTGGGAAAAGTTTGATGTTGGACGTCTTGAACAGATAGAACCAAACTGTCCCATTTTTCTTCTTATTGTGTAAGTTGGGTAAAACTAGAAATAATCAGAAAACATTCAGTAACTAGTGATATATATTTACATGATCATATTAACACACCAATTTTACAGGTTGATACTTAAAAATACCAGAAATCTTGATCATCTTGAATACAGCACGTCCGACTTAAATTGTGCGATATATTTCTGGACTTGGAATTATTTTTATCCCTGATGTCAGAGCTCGACTCTGCTGCTCTTTGTTCTGTACAGAAACTCTAATTAATTTAAGTCCTCACACTCTTCCAGAGCATGTTCAACTCCAACCGTCAGAAAATCATGGAGCGAACCGATATTTTGAACCAGGAGTGGAAGACCAGGCGGATCCAGCCGGTTCACATCATGACGTCTGTCAGCTCCTTACGAGGGACCCGAGAGGTGAGCGGACGTTCTCAGAAGCCTGTGATGATGCAGTTGAACTGTTCTGAATGCACGTCCTCTCGTCTGTTCCTTGCAGTGCACGGTGGACAGCGGTTTCTCTGAGTTCCCCAGGCAAGTCATCCCCCTGAAGACTCTGAACGCTGTGGCCTCAGTCCCTGTCATGTACTCCTGGTCACCACTGCAGCAGAACTTCATGGTCTGTATTAACTTTATTTAATTTAAAACAAGAAAAATAATGCTTAATACTAGTACTTTGCAGCCTGTGCTAGTGGTTTGGACAGTTGAATCACAGCTTTTATTGTGTGATGCTTCAGGTGGAGGATGAGACGGTGCTGCATAACATTCCCTACATGGGAGATGAGATCCTGGACCAGGATGGTACTTTCATCGAGGAGCTCATCAAGAACTATGACGGAAAAGTCCACGGAGACAGAGGTAAGGATCAGTAGGCTTTACACTCTCTTTATTGGGTTTAGCTGATGGCCGTTTCTTTATGAAATATGAACTCATCTCATTGTGCTACACTAAGGGAAACGAGAGTTTCTTCTGTTTCCACATTTTGTTTTGGATTCAGAGTGAAATAAGCAGTTTTAGACGAGCTTTGAACATCTGCTGCTGTGGATGTTTTCCATCTAGAACAAAATAACTGGTGAGAAGACCAAATGTGATTCTGGACATCCAGTTTATTTAATTTCCCTTTGGGATAAGTAAGTTATTATTTGATTTATTTTCCCATTTAGTTTAATTTCTGTTTGAGTTGTGGATTGACGTGTATAAGAGCATTATCCTCACTCAGCATCCTGACACAGGATATTTGACTTCTATAACGCTTTCATTCCAAACCTTGCAGTGATCACTTTTCTTTCCCCACATAAATTCTGACATTAAAATGTAAGTTGCTGATAAATTAGCCATTTTAGTGCATTTCATCGTGTGTGATTGGACAGTGCACAGGCTTGCAAAAAGATGCTGTTTTGGGCACTTTTTTGTGTCATTATGCTTCCCTTTTTCCATAAATCTCATTGTAGTATCTAACTGGTTAAGTTGGTTTAAATAAAAAATAGAGACTGTTTGGAACATGCAAATTGGTAAACTGAATACAGAGAATTACTTTTACTTTTACTTCTGTGCCGACTGATGAACTTGTTGTTTCATAGCTCAATTAAATTTGTTAATATGCATCATTTTTGCATTTAAGGCCTGCAACACACTCCCAAAAAGGTACAGAGGTTAATTAGGGTTTGTAATGAAAGTAAGGATGTTATTTGAAACAGCGGGTGTCATCGGGTGATTCTGGTACATAAGCTGCATCCCTGAAAGGGCAGAGGAATTGTTTGTCTACAAATGTGTGAGAAAATCATTAAACTGTTTGAAACCAAAGTATGATTGGAAGCGATTTGCACATTTCTCCCTCTACAGTGCCTCGATCTCTGATGCCTCAGGCTGCTTTTAAGTTGGTCGCCTTGGTCACTGGGCAAGCTAAATGTGACATGAACAAAGCACGGTAACCGTTTATTCTGGCGTTTCAGGCATGCTGAACATTAGGCATCACTACTGAGAAAATGGTGCCATAACACCACAAGGATATTTTGAAAAGAAGTACACAGGCCATACACAGATGAAACTGCAACTTCTCTGTTCCACTTCTAATGACGCTTCTGTAACATTTACAGCAGTTTGAACCTTTGGTTTTTGATATTTCTGAGAGATTCCTGTAGAGATCTCATACATTCTTACCTGCGACTTCTTTTGTTTTTAAACGCATCGCCTGTGGCGCTCGTGCCATGTTACAAAAATCAAGCAGGGCGCAACTGCTGTTGTAGGGGGGAGCATAAACCAAACACCAGGCAGCACTGCATCAAGAACCTCATTCATCAATAATTGATAGAGCCACGTGGACGAGGGATTACTGTGGTAACAGAGGTTCCTCCATTAGAGAATGTGGAGAATATTAGATTAGATTAAGTTGATGAAGCAACAAATGGACACATTCAAATAAAAGTTCTTAATCATTAAATGAGCCTTTTCCATACTGACCCAACATTCTTCTCTTCTTTCTTTTTGATGATTTCATGCTCTGAAGTAATTTAAATGAACGTCTTGTGTTGTGCAGAGTGTGGCTTCATCAACGATGAGATCTTCGTGGAGTTGGTCAATGCTCTGGCACAGTACAGCGACAACGAGGATGACGAGGAGGAGGAAGAACAGGAGTTAAAGGTAGACAAGATGGACATGTGTGATGGCAAAGACCACCCAGAAGATCCCCACAAGGATGGGCTCGTGAACAATGAGAGTAAGTCCAGAGCTGAGGTGTTACTGATGTGTGTCGTGTTTTTTTGTTGCTGTCTTTGGGTTGAACGTGACAACATTAATTTCAGATACCGCAGGAAGTATATAACATTTAGAATATGTCCATCATGAAATCAGGTTTTCTCTAAGATTGTTGAGGCCCAAAGAATTAATAACGGCATCATTAAGCTGTGTGATCTCAGCTCTATATGAAGCTTTGCATTTCTTTTATTTACTCCAAAACAGAGACGAAGCAAAGAAAATGATCTCATCACACAGACCTCATAAAGGCTTATATTGGAAAAAAAAAAAAATCAGTGTTGCAGTCAAAACTTCCAGCGTTTCATCCAAATATCAGCAACATGATGGATCTATTCTGTCATTGAGGAAGTGTGATGAAAGCATGTTTGTTTTGTTTTTTTCCCTCCCAAGTCTTATTTCAGCCAGTCTGAAAGATCTAAAGCCTGTCGTCTCCAAAAGACATGCTTGTTCACACAATAAATTCAGGATTTTAGACATGTTTGTGTCAGTTATTCTCACCACATGCAGCTGTTGACAGATTTGGGGCGCTCAGTGTAAAATAAATCACCCAGGTTGGCCTCTCGGTCAGGATGTGAAACTTTCAAGGTTTAAAAACACGTCTCCTGCTCAGATGTGGTGTATTCTACGGTTTCCTTCATGAATAAAAACACAACCTTCATATCAACCTAAGTTAATCTATTTTAGAAAGTTGTACTCCTGGGAAAAAAAGAGTAAAGTTTTGCACCCTGATGGAAATCGTGTGTGTTGTCTCCAGGCAGAACCAACAGTGACACCAGCAAGAAGTTTCCCTCTGACAAAATTTTTGAAGCCATCTCCTCCATGTTCCCCGACAAGGGCTCCACTGAGGAGCTCAAAGAGAAGTCAGTGGGTTTGTTTGTCCCTGAGTGTGTTGTGACAATAATAATTTAGAATAAATGTTTTCTTTTGGTGGAAAAGGGCTGCACATACATGACGGGGGGAGCTTGATGTATCTGTGTGAGATATATTCCTGTAATGAAGACGGATACACAGCTGGATTACTACTCTTAACATTACACGTTTGCTTTTTTAGCATCTCAGATACCTTCTCGCTACCTCACTGGCTTCTGATTTCAGACCAGATCTAAAAATCCTGAGCAGAAAACTAATAAACTGAAACGGTTCAACGAGACACAGTTCACAAACATGTTTTCAGTGACTACAAATAACACGTTTCCACGTAAATGTCAGAATTAGCTTTGCTCTGACTTTATAAGATGAGAGTTTGAACATTCATGGAGTTTTTCCCCATATTTTCTAATGATCAAATTCACTGTTGCTGCCTTTCATCAGAATGTTTCACCTGGAGTTTATATTTTCAATATTATTTAGTTATCGTTTCATAAATGTTACCTTTTTTATGAAGAACATTTCTAAATGGAATCAAAATGTCTCTGCAGCTGTGACCCCACCAGCACAAAGTGTGTTATCTTAACTGAAGGAGTGTGTGGGCTCTTAATGAGAGATGTGGAAGAGAAAGAGAAACTGTCACACTTTTAGTTTAGGATCTTTTTATTTGGTAGAAAACTGTTGACAGGCTTTTGCAGACATAACAGTCGTACTTCCTGTTGTTATACAACAGCAGGGGTTTCCTAAACATGTGAAAGTGTATTTTTACTCTGTTGTATAAATGTCTCAACCAGCAGAGGAGTAACAATCTCGTGTCTGTGTGTATTTCAGGTACAAAGAGTTGACGGAGCAGCAGCTACCCGGCGCGCTGCCGCCTGAATGCACGCCGAACATCGATGGACCAAACGCTCGCTCTGTGCAGCGCGAGCAGAGCCTGCACTCCTTCCACACTCTGTTCTGCAGGCGCTGCTTCAAATACGACTGTTTCCTCCACCGTTAGTACACACACTTCTCAAACAGCCAGGAATAACATGATCTTTGCAATTACTAACTTCCAGGTTATTAACTTGGATTAAAATATGCACTGAATTTAGCTTCTAATATAAGACGACACCCGGTGAGAAACTCTCATCGTGGCTAATTTTAGGCTTTAACAGTTTATCTGTGGCTTTCTTGAAGGTTTCTAATATAACTGGCCATTTAAAAATTGTGTGTAGCATCTTTTTAACAAGTAACTTTCTCTCTTTTAGCTTTCCATGCAACTCCAAACACTTATAAGCGCAAGAACTTGGAGAACCTGGTGGACGGGAAACCCTGTGGCATCGACTGTTACATGTACCTGGTCCAGGTGAGTCTTCAAAGTTACAATTTCTGAAATAATTAATACTACTGTTTTTTTTATGTTTGTGTTTTCAACTGATTGTCAGACATGAGTAAAGGAAGAACTGCTTTAATGTGTTTAACTAAAACCACCTTGTTTACTAAGGATGGGATGGTGCGGGAGTACCCCGCTGGTGTGGTTGCAGAGCGGGCCAAGACTCCTTCCAAACGCACAGTGGGCCGCCGCCGCGGACGACTGCCCAACAGCAACAGCAACAGCCGACCCAGCACCCCCACCGTTTCTTCGGAAACCAAAGACACAGACAGCGACCACGAGGGAAGCAAAGAAGACGAACGAGACAATGATGAACGAGACAATGACAAAGACGATGAAGACAAGAAAGACGAGACCACCAGCAGCTCTGGTACAGTCTCGCAGTCACCCGTTATACGATGTGTCAAACAAGCTGTTTTTCTTTTCTTTTTTTTTTTTTTTTTAACAGAAAACTGATTTACAGATTTAAAGTGGACATGGCAAGATCATTTCAAATTTCTTAATATTTATGGAAAACAGAAACAAGTAAACCCTTTGAGCAACGCGCACAAAGTACCGTTAGCACCTTTAGCTTGTTTTACGCGCTAAAATCATTTCACAAATCTAACCAACACAACACAGAGATTTGAAACAGCTTCACTCGCTGTTGGAGGTTCAGACTTCATGTGTCCTTTTAGTGTTGGAACAACCTCGACTTTGAGCTTAAGCCAGCATCGTTCTTGTCCATTTTTTTTTTATGGAAGCTGAACTCAACCTGTCCTCACAACTAAAAGCACATTTTCCTAAAGACATCACTGAGGCTAAAACAAAGTACTGTGCTCTGAAAAGTACGAATGGACCACTTGTTCTTTGCTCTGTGATAACTTCCACTTTTAAAATGCTGCATGCTCTCGCTCCCCTGGGCACACACGCACTGTCTAAAAGGAAATCCTGCCTTTCACTCACTGTGACTTGTGAGTCGGAGGGTTGTAGAAAGAGTCTTTGAGTTTTAGACTTCTGGGTAAAATGAGTTGCTTCTACATAAAAATACTAAAACAGTCTTTTTTTTTTTTTTTCTTCCAAGCTGTGAATGACTTTTACGGTGATAATACATCATTTTTACAAACAAGAAAATGTGTGGAAAAGCTTACCGTAGGACCTTTAAATTGTTTTATTTTATTTTTAAGGCAGACCTAGAATAGTATCCATCAATTTTCCATCGTCAATCAAACCACTTCCTGATTAATTGTGAGACTTCTTCATAATTTCAGTAAATCTACCAAATAATTTGGGAAATTCCATCACTCATTCACAGATGTATCATGGAATAAGTTTAATTTGACATACGGACCAGCCTCCTCCTCTAAGAACTCACTTAGTGCTCCTGCTCTATATGTTTTTGCTGCTGCAGTTGCAGCATCTCTCAGTTATCACTGACAGAATTGATTGATATGAACTTTAAGGGTTTGGTATGTCCAGACTTCCGGTAGCAAACGGGCCATGTTTTGATTTCTCTGCGTTTGGTACAAGCTGCAGACTTCTCACTGCCACCTACACCTGCCATGTGCACATTTTGTGCTCGGACATAGAAAGTTGTTGTTAGCATCAAGGAGCAACTCTGCTGAGCTGTAGATACGAAGGCAACGATGTGGAAGCAACGGTAGATGAGGAGGAAGAAGAGTCCTCCTGTTTCTGTAGCAGCAGATGAAATGCTGCTTTGTTTGCTTTCCTTTCCTGTTTGGGGAATGAAGAGGCTCTTAGCTAGCAGTTCTTTTCATTTTCAACAATGCCACATTTCTAAGGCAGACCTTTGTCTTTGTGGGATTACTTTTAAGTTCTTTTTACAGCAGATGCATAGAGATCTAAACTAAAACCGTTGGATAACGTATCATAGTGCTAAAAAAGTAGTTAAATGAGATGACCACAGGAGAGGAGGGATGGAGCAACAACAAAGTACATCACTGCGTTTAGATCAGAAAAACCCTCATGTTGGAATGGAACAAAATGGAAACTACTGTCCGAATACGACAGGAGAGGAACCCCCCCCCCATGTGTAGAATTAATTTCAGGTCCTGATAATTAGAGCAACATTTAGTCCTTAAAATTTTAAAATAAAAGGCACAAGAAGTAATGTATAAATTTGATCCTTATGGTCTTGCTAAACTGCTCTCACTGACTGAACCATTTGCTCCCATTTTTGTGAAAGTGATGCCGTGTTTTAAGATTCCTGTGATGATGAAGAAAGAAACAAGGTGTCTGTTAGACGACGAAGCTTCTGAGACTTGACGCTTTTTTTGTTGTCTCATTTCATAGAGTAGTTTGGTTCTGGTTTATTTTGGCAAAATGCAGGCAGAGATCTAAGTGTGGATTTAACGTGTCTACAGAGGGTAACTCACGGTGTCAGACTCCGGTAAAGATGAAGCTGACCGGTGAGGCTGAAGCAGTGGAGTGGAGCGGGGCTGAAGCGTCTCTGTTCAGGGTTCTCATCGGGACGTACTACGACAACTTCTGCGCCATCGCACGGCTCATAGGCACCAAGACCTGCAGACAGGTGAGCTGTCGCTACCGATATGAAAGCTGTCGCCTGATTAAAATCGTGCATTCAGACTGGAAAAAATAGTTAGATTTTTTTAGCTGTTTAAGAGCTTTTATCTTACCTTATTAGCTTCTCGTAAACTTACAAACATACGGCAGTGTTCTGTTGACTTTAAAGGTCATGCGTTCTTCTCTTCGTCCTCCAGGTTTACGAGTTCCGGGTGAAGGAGTCGGCCATCATCGCTCGCGCTCCTGCTGAGGACGAGGACACGCCGCCGAGAAAGAAGAAAAGGAAACACAGACTGTGGGCCACTCACTGCAGGAAGATCCAGTTAAAGAAAGGTCAGAGGTCACAGCTTTATCTCTTCATTTTAAGTCTCTTACAGAAGGAAGCGTGTCAAAGGGTTTATTACGGTGCGTTTGAGCCAAGTCGAACATTCGGTGTTCTCATGATTAGAACCTGTCATGTCAACAGTGAATCTGTGATGGGAAATATTGATTAATGTTTTTTAACTGATATTCAGATAAATATCCAGTTGTTCAGTTATAAACTGAATTATTTCTGAATATATTAAACCTGTGTGACCTCTCAAAATAAAACGTTTAATTCCCTGACAAACTGACTGCATCAGGTCCCACTAAGATTAGCATCTCCATGGTTGGAAACAGTTTAGCCTCGAGAAGCTAATGTTCTCAGGTAAACGAAAAGTTTAAGTTGTTGTTCAGCAAAGCAAAGCTTATTAATGAACACAACCCCCAGATATCTATGACTTTAATGCTGGTCAAAACTGAGTGGACTTCTGAAGGTCGCATGGAAAGAGCAGCTCATCCCCTTCAAGAAGACTCAGTCATCATATTTTAGGATGTGTCTGTTTAAATGTTTGATGTGACTGCAGTTCCTATGCACAAACCCAAAAGAGGGTAGCTGCTGTTAAAAGGAAAAACCTCAGACGACTGTTTAGTGATCAGCTGAAAACAAAAACGTTTGACCTCTAATATCTCACATTATCACACAGATGGATCATCCAATCACGTGTATAATTACCAGCCGTGTGACCACCCTCGGCAGCCCTGCGACTCCTCTTGTCCCTGCGTCACCGCTCAGAACTTCTGTGAGAAGTTTTGCCAGTGCAGCTCCGAGTGTAAGAACATACACCTTCACAGCTAAAAGATGGCTGAGATGCAAGTTCTGCTCTGGATCTGACGTTTCCTCCGTCTCATGTGCTTATGCAGGTCAGAATCGTTTCCCGGGTTGTCGGTGCAAAGCCCAGTGTAACACCAAGCAGTGCCCCTGCTACCTGGCTGTGAGGGAGTGCGACCCGGACCTCTGCCTGACCTGCGGCGCCGCGGACCACTGGGACAGCAAGAATGTGTCCTGCAAGAACTGCTCCATCCAGAGAGGAGCAAAGAAGGTAAAAATGCTTTAATCGTGCTTATAGTTGGTGTAAAAACAACTGGAGCTCGAACCATCTTGATTCTGCAGAAAAGTATCGTGCGCATATGCGTTTTTGTAATAAACTCGTTCTCCTGTCCATCTCTTAGCACCTGCTGCTGGCCCCGTCTGATGTGGCGGGTTGGGGTATCTTCATCAAAGAGCCGGTCCAGAAAAACGAGTTCATCTCTGAGTACTGTGGCGAGGTAAGGATGTGTCCCCCGTCTCCCTCAGGTTGAGAGCTGATGATGTCCGAGGTGCTTCCTGGAGGCCAGCATCAAACATTTTACCTCTTTACTTCTCATCAGCACAAACAAAAGCAGGTCACATTTGCAGCTTTTCATTTGTTAAAATTGTCAGGGATGAGCGATGGGCGCCACCTGGGCAGCCCCTCGTCACTGATCCTCTTTGTGATTTTCATGGACAGGATCTTGAGGGGGAGTCGGTGAGAGGAGAGGCGTCTGGTTTTGGAACCTCAGGGTCACTAAGTAAATGAAGTTAAAGTGAGGAAAAGATTGGAAATGTGAATTGGAAAATCTGATTTGCACAACTGCACCTGAATGCACCATTCTTAGGGATCCTTTATAAGGAAGTTTAGGTTTTGAATAAAAAAATTTTTAAAAATAAATTAAAAAAAGATTAAGATCAAGAGGTCACGGTCATGTACAGGGAAATACACAAAATTTCTCCTTCGCATTTAATCCCTGGAGTTAAACACTGGAGTGGTGAGCAGCCATTCACAGTGGGGAGCATTGGCGTACAGTGTCTTGCTCAAAGGCAGGACTGCCACCCCCCCCAAGCTGTCAGTTCACCAATCTTTGAGTGGCAAATGTGGCGTTTCCATGCCGCTGGTGTCTCTAAAATATAACTGAGTTTGTACATATGTTTTTCAATCTTAATTTGCTCTGAAAACATTAAATCTTTAACGTTTGTCTGTGCAGATTATCTCCCAGGATGAAGCCGACCGCAGAGGGAAGGTCTACGATAAATACATGTGCAGTTTCCTCTTCAATCTCAACAACGGTAAACCAGGGTCTTCATTTACTCTGATTGGTTCGATCCCTCAGCTTCTGGTGCTTTTTACAACTGTCTTCTGCTCTCTGCAGACTTTGTCGTTGATGCTACGAGGAAAGGCAACAAGATCCGCTTTGCCAACCATTCTGTTAACCCTAACTGCTATGCAAAAGGTAAGAAGATGAGCACATGTGAGCTCAGTGGAGGTTGTGTGTCTCTGTGTGCCTCTGCAGTGACTCATGTGTCTGTTGTCTGTAGTGATGATGGTGAATGGGGATCACAGGATAGGGATCTTTGCTAAGAGAGCCATCCAGACTGGAGAGGAGCTGTTCTTCGACTACAGGTCAGTAACAGATAAATCAGAAGCTTTCCTCTCGTCAGGCTCTCAAAGCTCAGAATGATTAATGTTCTGCCTCCTGGCAGGTTAGTTCCTGCCGTAAATATGTTGGGAGGACTTTTAACTCGTTAGTACTGTATTTTTTGGGCTATAAAGCGCACCGGGTTATAAGGCGCATTAAATGAAACAAAACTCAGATAAGTCCAACTTGATTCAGCTCACCTGTTGTACTGATCCGTTGAGTTTGAAATCCGCTTCGTGAGCATGTCTCTTAACAGGAGCCATTTTTAGGGCAGCGGGTATAGAAAATGAATGAATAAGGCACACATCTTACTGTTGAAGCACAGATCGTATCACTCCGCGAGGCTCTGACTACGGTGGCCGTAATGCTCAAACCATCAACCAGTAAGCTTCGTAGCTTACCAAGGCCGTGCTAAAACATTTTGACAGATTTTCGAGCGCTGTGAAGCACATGAAATCGGTTCTAGGTCAGAAAGCACAACCAGAATTAATTCATACAAGGCGCACTGTTGATTTTTGAGAAAATTTAAAGGATTTTAAGTGCGCCTTATGGTCCGAAAATTACAGTATTTGCTATATATTGACATGTTAGCGAACCAAACTGACTCTGAACGTCTTACAAACTGGTATGTAAGATGACTCTTTTGCAGGAAAATGTGTCATCTAAATATTTGTACCAAAATAGCTCTGTTCAATAATCCAGAAAAGAGAAATGCTATAATTTGCTGTGTCATGATTAGTTAGCTGCTATTATTTATTTACCGCCTTGTTGCTTTTAAGTTTAAACATGTGGCGCCGTTATACTTGTTAAGGTTCTGAGGTTCTGGTTTGGTTCAGTCATTCAGATCATTCATGTGAAAGAGATGATGATCAGACAGTGGAACACTTCTGATGATCAGTCAAGTCATTCGTCAAGTTCCTCATTGTGTTGGTGTCACAATCTGCTGCATTCAACCGTTTTATTTCATTAACACAGTTCTGTGTAAAACTCCTGGTCCAGCCCTCAGTTATTTATATTTTCCTTCCAAGCAGCCAGACTTTCTTATAATCTTTAAAGTGGTCTGAGCAACAGTTCTTCAGGCTTTCTGAAGGTCTTTCAGAGTTTCTCTTTGGACATTGGCTGCTTTTTGTCTCATTTTCAGTCCAGTCCTTGTTCCTGACCATTTTCAGTGGAATGTGTTTGATTGTTAAACCACTTAAAAAGGCTCCTAACTCGAGGGATGAACCAGTGTTGTGTCGACACATAACAGTCAACTTGGCAAAGAAGCAGTTTTAAATTGTATCTTTAGGCCCTTTGTTACCAGCAGCCTGTCACAAAGACACATCATTTGTTCCTATTTCTTTAGTTTCATCTATGAAAAACACCAAAGATAACACAGTTTGACAGACAGAAAATAGTATTTTTGCTCCAACAAAGTGATTCCCAAAGCTTGTCTAAGAGGGTTCAGGCTGTGTTGAAGAATAAAGATGCTCAGACCAAATTTTGACTTTCAAACTCCTTAAAATTGAACAAACTCTGTTTTTGCCTTATTTACTGTTTATATTTGTTTGACCATGTTTCAATGAATCACTGCAACTGTTTCCTGTTTTCCTGGAAATGTATAAAGAATACTGGGTCAACAAAGACTTTTGCACAATGCTTTTAGTGGGTTTTATCACAGGAAGATTCCCATAAAACACCCATATCTGTATTCCCAGAATAGATTAACTTATATGAAGTGTTTTCCTGCTGCTCAGGTACAGCCAGGCCGATGCTCTGAAGTACGTCGGGATCGAGCGCGAGATGGAGATCGCCTGACGCTGCCTTCTACCTCCACAAAGGCCTTACACTCAAACACAAACACACCTTCACTTCAGGAAATCCAGACGACTTGTCAGAATTCTAGAAACTTCAGGAAAACTGGGAATATTTGGAGCTGAACTGTTTTGAGGTGTTTTTTTTTTGTCATGTTTTTTAACTTTCCATACCTGTTTTTTTGTTTTTTTCTTCCGTCAACAAGTCCTCCTCTTCTGTCGGGATGTTTGGATACATTACTCTTCCCTCTGCTGAAGGTTCAGATCACTTGTTTTTCATTGGTTAAACATCCCCACGGCAACAGGAGACGAGCCCACACCTGTCTGCGTCTGAGTGATTTTTCAAAGCTTCAGGGACCAAAGTCCTCCACCAGCCGCTTCCACACCACTGACTGGACTCTGCTGCGTGTGATTCTGTGTGCAGACACTTGTGGGTGGCTCAGTGTCGTGTTGCACTGTGCGTTTTTGTGACCTGAACCAGCCGCACGCTCCTCAGAATGCCACATCGCTGTCAGGTTCACAAAGCAGCGTCCCACTGCGAAACAAACGGGTTTGTAGTTGCTGTCCACATTTAACGAGCTTACAGAACACACAAGATGGATGTTTCCTGTTTGTCAAAGCTGAATGAGAAAGCTGCGTCCACCTTGAGTTTCGTAATCCAACAAAAGGGACTTCAGTTTTCCTCGTGCTCTTGTTTTGTCCGTTTTTCTTTCCCCTGAAAACATAATGGAATCATTTTGTAAAAGCTTGAAGTTGTTCCTTTAAGTCGTCTTGGAAAACATAGTCTTCAAACTAAAATTAAAATCTGAGAATCACCACGACAGCAAAGCATCTTAGAGTTGGTGACGCCTCAGCTTCAGGTGCTAACGTGAAAGGTCTAAACGCTGTGGCGGCTGATGTCGACCTTCCTGACGCTGCCTTTCAGCTTCCTCTCAGACACGAGCTGCTCGCCTCAGAGCAACAAAGACCAAACCGACAGCTTTTAGTCACGTTCTCTTGATGCTCTGCTGTGATTCGGCCGTCTGTTAAAGGTTTCCCAGCATGCCTCAGGAGCGTCCTTTTCGACCAGCGTGAACCTGCTGCAGGTGCTCGAGCCGGCTCAGCGTTGTCATTATGTCGATTTTAATCTTTTCCACGCCGCTTGTGTCGTCTGATCCGCCCTCTCGTATATTCTCACCATTTGTTGTCCAGTGTGAACAGATTGTTTCCTCAGATCAGTGTTTGTCTTGTTTGATCTGCGTCTTGATATCTTAAAGTAACGATTACCGAAATCTAGTGGTCATGTCTGAGATGGCAACCATCTCAAAAGCTGCCCATCCGTCAAGCGGCATCTGTATCGGTTTGTTAAAATACCTTTCGAGGAGAAAATGAGCAGCTTCAAGATGTTTACTTTTCATCTGGGATTTCAATTTGAGGAAAGTGGCACCAAACAGTCAGGTTTCCTTTATCTGGTTTGAAGTGAATAAACTACACTGTGTAATGTCACCAGAGGGTGGCGGTACAGGCCATGTTAGGCTAGAGGTTGTAATTCAGTAGAAGAAGTAGTTGGCTGTGGTGGACATCCATGAGAGGAAAATGGACAGAGCTCTCTTTCAGGAATAACTTTAACTTCTGGGATATTATATCGTATCTGGAGAGACAGATCAGTTATGAGTTAGTTTATGAACAGCTGGCGAGTGCAGTCATTTTAGTCTTTGCAGGTCAAACACGATTCGCTAAAGTTGCTTCCCTTCTTGTTTACCTTCTTCTTCATTGTCTTCTGAGCAGCGCTCTTCTTCTACCTGCCTTTAACGGCAGCAATAAGGAGACTTTCCGTGTTTAAAAACCTCCTGGCAAATAACTTTGCCTGTTTTTAACACGCAGTTGGGATTTTTAAGCATTTAAAAGCAGAAAATAAGAGGAAATCTGAGCTTACATCAATGCTGAAGTATTGAAATGGATCTTAAATGATGGACCTTACTAACATCAAACATCGGCTTTGCTTACACACACGTCCATAAGACCAAACTGAGGCACTGCCAAGTTAACCAGCAGCATTTTCTGATCACTTTGACAAAAATAAGGCCAAACTCAGAATAATAGCCCGTTTCCCCTCAGTTCAAACCTTCAAACCTGACAGCAGAAGTCGTTTTAAACATCGAAGATTGATCTGAGGCTGCGAGCACTGACAGTTCAGCACAAATATTTATCCAACAGACAGCAGAAGCTGTGATGGGAAACCTTTTTAAAGAAAATCTGCCCCTCTGCTGTGCCTTGAATGCTTTACCGAACACCCACCAGAGATCCCCTCATGGGTCCGGTGCTCCTGTAGCGGACCTTGGATCGCTGCACTTCCTCCTCGTGATGTCCAGTCTGTATTATGTTATCATGTTATTATTCAACAAGCCTGTCAGTAATCACTCTTAGACTTTTTTTTGTGAATTCTGGTGCTCGCAAAGACTCGTTAAATGTCTTCAAGACTCTTGGCAATAGCAAGCCCCTCCCTGACCCTCTGTTCCTATAATTTATTACAAACTTACGGTAAGAGACAGATGAGTTATTTCAGGGGCTCTGAAACATGGTGCTTCGCTCGCAGGATTCCTACACCTTTCTGGAAATGTCAAATTCCACCTCAAGTGTGTGAATTCTTCCGATGGAAACCTGCAGGGATACTTTTTCCTCTTTTTAAAAGACGACCACAAACCTTTCACTGCTGATCCAGATGAGCCTTTGTGGAAACCTCTTAACTTCCTTCTGTAAAAGGTGCTGCAGAGATACGATTAAGGTGCTCCAGCAGCTTCGTGGTGGTTTAGAGGGCTGGGTGACAAAAACCAAATGTCTCTCCTGGGTGCTTGTTGGTCACCTGTGAGCATCATGATGTAAAATATAAAACTAAATACTTAAACCATGTGAATGAATAAATCTGCTGTGACCCGGCCCTCCCTGTAACTGCTGGTTATTTATCAGTTCCTCTTCCTCCCTGTCAGACCAGGACCACTCTTTCCTCTGATGACACAGGTGCTGATTTTGTAATGTTTACAGGGATTTTGTTGTTCAAAGTGATGCAGATTAAAATATTATAAAAAGCTGAAGTTTTGGGTTAAATTTGTGTCATTTTAGTTTTGTCACGGTAAACTTAAAGGGACATTTTCCTCGTTTAGAAGTTGGGTTGTGTGAAGGACTTAAGCTGAGTTTGACTCCTCGTTTCTCTGGCATCAGACCAGCACTCGGCGTAGTTTAAGATGATGAAAATTTGCCCATCTGGAAGTATTTTTGGAGTAAATCTCATACTTCACACAAACCCACTTCAGAGAGACGAAAATATTCCTTTAAGACCGTATTTAATGCAATTGAACCTGTTGGCACAGTATGGGAATGTGTATTTGCACTTGTTTGTAACCTGAAAATCCAACAGGAATCACTCTTTGCTATCGGGAGCATCGGCCACTGTCTCATAGCTGCTGATGACAAACTGAATCAGTACTGAGGAGATATTTCAGGTTGACAGTTACAAGCAGAAGTCATTTCAGGTGTTAGTTCATATTAAACCCATCTGAACAACAACAAAGATGGATAGAAAAAGGCCTGGTAATGACTCTCCGAACATTAACTAGAGAATTATTTCCTAAGATGTGTTGATTGGACGTCCTGGTCAGCAGCTGCATGTCTCTGTAACGTAGATGAGTCATTACACAGAAGAAATAGATACAAATGTTAAGTTAATTTTCTTTAGAAGTTAATGTCCATATATGCGGGTCTTATTTTCGAGTATTCTGTGTGACAACACGGCTGCGTGCATGACTTAAGTCCATAGAACAGAGTCTCTGAGAGGCGAATGTTAGAGAAATCTTTCCTTGTTTTTATTTATCACACATTTAGAAAATGAACCACACTATACAAATGTCCACCGTTCAGCAATGAAACAGGCCTCCTGCATGAACCCGACCTCAAACCAAAACTGGCGCTTCAGATGAAGAAGCGTCACGGCGGCTCCAAACTCACCACCTCCTCTGGTTCAGTCGCGGCGTTGATTTGATCCTCGTTCGGTGGACTGCGTGAGCTGCCCAGTTACTCAACTCATTTTTACTTGGTAATCTTTTTCGCGGTCACTGTGGCGCAGGTAGGCAGTAGCATGCAGAAACCTTTGGATGCGGCTCTCCTCTGATTGGCTGTAGACTAATTTATTACGTTTGCACTATGCAGAGAAGGGTTTGTTTATTCCTCTTAGAGTCTGTTGTTATTTACAATATGACAAGGGAGTGAGTGTTTTGAGTCATACGGATGGGACGGGACAGGCGAGCGTGTAAACGGGGTTTCCCAGCCTCATCAGGAGGGGTGTTTGTTCCTTCATCGCTGCAGAAAGTCTTCCTCCTCTGGTTGGTGGTTTGCTGTCATCTCGGTGCGGCCACAAGTCAGCCGCTCAGAGGGATCCACACTTTATTACTCAGACATGAAATTAAAATGATTACAAATAAAAATAAAACTGAGGAGAGCCGGCGGGCGGGTAGGTGTGTGGAGGCGGCAGCATTCAGGCCAGGTAGCTGTACGTGTCCTTCTCACCGTCCACTCGCTCCAGGTACTCCTTCTCTATCAGGATGTCGATGCATTTCTGTCCACAAGAGGGAGACAAAACGGATTCGCAGACATTTAAAAGCCAAATAAAATTGCAAACAAAGCTGTTGAGCATCAAGTTCAAACCAGAAAATTAACTGATCAACTACTAATTACTCTACTTTCCTTCCCAAAGAGACACAATCCATAAGGAGGATTAATCCACTTTGGTTCCTGACTGAATTTAGAGACATGTTCCTCATTCATACACCAGGAAAAGTGCTGTGATGTCATCAGACATGTGACTACTGAGTGGGCAAAAGGCCCCTATCTGAGCAGCAGGAAAACTGAGGACATGTTTCTGATGGTGAGGAGCAGACTCTGTTATAACGCCAGATTCAGAAAGAAGTCGGCTTTTCTTTTAACAAATCTGACCCCCGTCTCCCAACAGGGAACAAAAGGAGCGCCATTCCGTTCAAACACGGGTTATAACCCGAGTACGCTTTCCCGCTGCAGTCTGAGAGGACAAAGGGAGTGTGTGAGCGTGTGTGTGTGTGTGTGCGCTACCTTTATGACGGGGACTCTGGGTTTGAATCGGGACGACAGCTGGTTCAGGACTTCAGCCAGGAGCTGCTGGTGCTTCAGGACCTTCCTCATCTTCATGATCCTCACTATGGCAGCCTACAAAATGCACATCAACGTCTTATTTTACACATTAATGTTAATCTATGATTCAAAAAAGAGACGGACAGTACAACCCATCTGAGCTGGGTCATTTCAGCATCTTCAAGTTAGATCATCTCCAACCTCCTGAGATATACACTGACCTGGATGAGGAGCTTTCTGTCCTCCTCGATGTTCTTGTGAGTCGTCTCCTGCTCCTGTTTCTGCTCCGTCTTCATCGGGACGTTGATGTTCACCCTCAGCTTCTTACTGCAGAGGAGAAAAGACGATTAAAAACTCCAATAAACGCCAAACAGCGCAGTACGCCTCTGTATTTAGGCTGATCAGCCATCCCTCACTTCTTGTATCCGAGGAAAAGTTTGATGACGGTGTCAGGTTTGAACTCCACCTCGTCCACATTGGCGTTCTCGTCCTCCATAACCTGACGAGCAGAAAGTTTGGGTTTAATTTGAAACCTGCTGTAAGGTTTTGTCCTAAAAAACAAAAACAAAAAAACAGCTGAACTCAGCTTTAGTTTAAGAGAAAAACACGAGATTTTACGTGTATTTGATCACTGGAAGGATTTTAAATGCATATTAATATAAATCAGCTTCTCAGGAAATCAGAGACTTGAAGCTAAAAGAAAAAAAAACGTTTAATTTAATCAGATTTGGTGCCCTCTGCTGGTCGTAAACTGGGTTTGCATGTTTTACAGATGACTCGGTATATTCATTTAAACAGACTTAGTTTTACTCACCAGCAGCTTCGACTTTAACAAGATTTGCAGAACTTGAACCAGAATGTCCTGAAAAGAAAGCAAACTCTAACTAAACTGTAATATGAGCATCATCTACATAATAAAGCGGTACGGCCGTGTGAAAGTGCCTTTGGCTGTTTCAGAGTGCTGCTTACAGTTTTGATCTGTGTGCTGTCGGTCAGCTGCTGCACAGTGTAACTGTCCTCTGTGTTGTACTGCAGCAGGATGGCCATCTGGAAGGTGGAGGCCTGCAGCGTGTACCTGTTGACCACAGCAGGATCAGCATGGAGTGGACTCCAACAGCAACATTACTACGACTTTAAATTAACCACAGAATGACACGCAGCTGCATAATTAAAACTCAGCGACCAGTACATCCTTCACTGGAAAAGTCCAAAAAAGTCCACTCTGTCCTCCTGCTGGATTCCAACCAGCTGTTTCAAGCATGAACTGAACTGTGAGCGGTTTTCAAAGGTTTACATCCTCAGAAAGAACCAGTGTGAAGCCAGAGCTGCGAGCTCAGGGGTGAGAAATCATCAGCTGATGACGGCGTGCAGGAGCGAGCGCTGCAAAAACGCTTCCATCGCTTCCTCTCCGTTTGCTCCGACAGCACAGAAATATCAAACAATGACATTTAGAATTACTGTGAAACAACAGGCAAATACATCTGGTCGTTTCCATTTCCCTCACAGTCGAGGAGGATCCAGCTGTTCAAATACTGCAACAGTAACCACTGAAACGCCTTAAATGGCTTCTAAAAAAGTCTAAACACCCAAGTGTTTGCAAACATTCCTGAAGTGTGTTGTAAGAGTGGCCATAAGGAGGCAAATAAACAGCTTCACCCCTCAGTTTTCCTTCCCTTCATTCATATTTAACCCTATTTAGAGATAAAGAAGGCTGTAAATGGGAAAAATACTGAGTGAGACCCAAAGTCTCTCCGGGTCGGGAATGAGATCCTTCCCCAAGTGGAGGAGTTCCGGTATCTCTGGGTCTTGTTCACAGTGAGGGACGAATGGAGCGGGAGATTGACGGGCGGATCGGTGCGGCGTCTGCAGTGTTGCGGGCTCTGCACCGACCCGTCGCTGTGAAGAAGGAGCTGAGCCAGAAGGTGACGCTCTCTACTTACTGGTCAGTCTACGTTCCCATCCTCACCGATGGTCACGAGTTGTGGGTAGTGACCGAAAGAATGAGATCGCGAATACAAGCGGCCGAAATGGGAGGAGAGGAGTCAGCATTGAGAGGAGTCAGATGAGGTGGCTCAGGCATCTGGTTAGGATGGATGGATGGATGGATGGACCCAAAGTTTATGGCGTGTAACCACCTACTTTGCATGTGACGACATCGCTGACGACACATTTCCACGTGGTTTTCACATTTTTTTACCGATCCTTTTCTGATCTCATGTACACAACTATGAACAAAGCTGTTCCAAGTTATGACATTTTTTCATTTTATCCACATAAAAACAAAAGAAAAATGTCTTTCAATCAGATCTTGATTCCTTGTTCTGGTTTTTATCTCCGTTAGTTTCATTTGTCCTGAAAGCATCAGTCAGGAAGAAGGACAACATCTCCCCCTCTGAACCTTCATCAGCAAAGATTTCTTTGATATCGTGATCAGTGGCCATTTGACTCGGTGGGGCTGAAACGCCACAAAGTCAGACTCCGTACCTGTTCTTGAAGCAGTTGGTGACCAGCTCTCCTTTGGACAGGTGATAGAGCCAAGTCAGCTTCCTGCCGCTGTGTCTGCTGGCGTAGAACGCTGTAAACCGCTGATAGCTCCGCTCCAGCTGCACAAAGAGACAGAAAAAGGAAGGTTCAGAGACTGGCTGCCTGAATCAAATCTAAGACACTGATGCTGCCTGCAGAGTGACGTCTGGCTCTATAAAACGCGACCAGAGAACATCTGCCAATCTGCACTCATTGTACTTTCATTCTGTCATTTAAGCCGATCAAGCACTTAACGTGAAGAGCAGGGTTTCTATCTGCAGTGAAGCTTCAGTGAGCGATAAAAGCATCTGCTAAATGACTAAATATTACTGTCACCGTGCTGAACATTGATGAAATAATGAGCCTGATGTGTGTTCAACATTCACACATAAGTTGAGCTTTCGTTAAAGCTCAGCTGGACCTCAACAGCTCAGTATGTTCCTCGTGTGCTACATGCTTTATTCTTACTATTTATCTATTAACTTGTAGTTATTCTCTGCAGTTAGCACCTTCTTCTGTTTCTTATGGGTCAAAGCTCAGGGCGGGAACTGTGGAGCATGTGCAGAGGACAGAGTCGAGCTAAACGCATGATCGCAGTGTGTTCGTCCACCTTTGAGAGATTGGATTTCAGTCATGTTTACGACTCAGACAAACACACCCAGATAATGCAGTGGGGGTTCAAATCAAAAGCTCCATCTTTTTGCATCTTTTAGTAAAAAACAGAGTAAAGTGTATATTAATACCGCTGAACTCTCAACAAAGCGGCTCTCATTCACATATTTTTACGTTTCTTTTCTCAGAAACTGGGACTGAAAATCAGCCCGTTAAGCCTACCTTTCAACTCACTCAAATCATTTCCCGACGGTCGCTCTGCTCTAATAAAATCCTGATTTTATCTGACAACATCTGTGCAGTGAATCCAGCTGAGCTTACATGTACCATGATCCCCCACAGAGGAAGTGAGAAGCAGCAGAATGTTTCCTCTCAGACTACAGCAGTCAGACCCTGATTTCATCTCTGTTTGTGTACACTGAGCGGAGGGCGGTGCTCCAGTTAAACAGCCGAGTCGAGCCCTAACTTTGCTCAATGATGCGTCTGCTGACTTTGAATCATTGAATACATTTCTAAAGGTTTACAGGAGCTGCTCAGCACAGAGTCGGACACACGTGTCTGATTACCTCTGATGGCAGTGCAAAGGTGCACGACTGCTGGAAAGGCCAAGATCCGGAGCTCAGAACCTGGATACTGAAGTCCACTAAACAAAAAAAAGAAACAAAACAAATCCATTTCAGTTCATGAGCCGTGACACACTCGAAACAGCACAATATTAACTTACTGGATGAATTTCTGACAAAACAAAACCTCTTGTGAGCTCCCTGTCCAGGTGAATCATCTTAATGATCCATTTAAAAGCTCTAAAACCTTAAAAACTGAACTGAAACTGAACAACAATGTGACAGAAGTGTGCGCTCACAGTCCAGAGGCTCCGAGTTAGTCAGGTGTTTCTTAAACTGTTCGTTCAAGTCTTTACTGACTCCGATGTCCTGGAACATTCGCTGCAGCTTGGACGTGTACTCGAAGCCGCACGCTTGCTGCAAGAGAAGAAGAAACTAAAACGTCAGCCGGCGGACTCCAGGTGGCAGTTTTCATTCCCTGCTGTGAGTCAGACCTTGAGTTTGGAGATCATGCTGGCCTCGGCGTCGTCACTGGCACTGTTCTGGTGGACGAGACGCTTGGCCAGCATCTTGGCGTAAAACTTCTGGAAAACATCTTTGTCCTCGATGTACTTGAACACAACCATCTAGGAGAAAAGATAATGCACTCAAAACAATGAGGTGACAGAGTTTAACTGTTTAAAGAGTAATTCTTGAGTTTAAATACAGTGATGCTGGGATTTATACGAGAGGAAGGTCACTCCTGTTCCAGACAAATAAAACCTTTCATTGTAAACACCCTGATATATTCCTTTATTCTCCAACACAGTCTCTTAGATGAGCTTTCTGTCATTTCTTCAAGTAGTCTTCAGGAATAGTTCTCCAGGTTTCTTCAAGGACATCTCAAAGGACAGACTGCACACCATGCTGAGATATGCCAAGTTTTCAGCTAATAGCTCTTTGGGAATCACCTTGTTGATGCAGAAATACTATTTTCTGTCTGTCAAACTGTGTTATCTTTGGTGTTTTTCATAGATGAAACTACAGAAATGGAAACAAATGATGTGTCTTTGTGACAGGCTGCTAGTAACAAAGTGCCTAAAGATACAATTTAAAACTGCTTCTTTGCTAAGTTGTCTGTTATGTGTCGACACAACACTGGTTCATCCCTCGAGTTAGGAGCCTTTTTTCTGCTTGAATGATTCATAGGTCAGAGTTTGTTGGCTTAACAGACAACAAGATACAAGAACTGGACAGAAAATGAGTGAAAAAGCAGCCAATGTCCAAAGAAAAACTCTGAAAGACCTTCAGAAAGCCTGGAGAACTATTGCTCAGACCACTTTAATGATTATAAGAAAGTCTGGCTGCTTGGAAGGAAAATATAAAGAAAAGAGGGCTGGATCAGTGATGATGGTTTCAATCGTGGATGTGGACCTGTCTTTGTTGACTCGCGTGCATCAGGAGGCAGGGTTCCCGCTGCCTGATACCGCAGCTGCATTTAAGTTTCACTGTGATAAACAGGAGCCGTGAAAGCAGCACCTGCATGTAAACAGCTGCACAGACAGATAAAAGGATCGTACCACTTGGTTGAGTGTGTCCTCCAGTTCTGCCTCCTCTGGGTTTTTGGAGCTGAGAAGGAGGAAAAAAACACAAAACCAGAGTAAATTCATTTCTTTTTTTGTTCCTCACAGACAGTGAAGATGTCTCAGATATTTGAACGCAGTAACAGCTGCTGATCAGACTCCCTTTAAATCTAAAGGAAAAAAATAAACAGCTGAACAAACAACCACCACTGGAAGGTCCCTCTTCTCGTTTGTTTGAGGGATTGTGGTTGTTAGTGATTTGTTCCAACTTTAGCAACTTCCTGTTAAACCTCGGGTTGCTGTTGACTGAGCAAACTTATCCATACAGGTTTTTCTCTGCTTTCAGTATTAATCTGATTAAAAACCCCGTGGACTTTCCCTTCTTGGGGCAGTGAGTAACCCACCTCTTCTTCAGCAAAGAGTCGCAGTATCTGGCCAGCAGCTCGGGGGACTTGCTGGATGACTGAGCCATCCTGGTAACAGCGTTGTTGTTGATGAACCGGCCGCACGCCTGTGAAGAGACGAGTCCTCAGATGTTTTCACCTGTCTTGGTCTTATCAGATTTAAAGGACAGACAGACATTTCAGTTTTTCTGTAAACTCTGATTTACTGACCTTATCGAGAGCGGCAACGAAGCCGGCGTCGTTGTTGAAGGCAGACATGACCAAGGCGTTGTACTTCTTATGGACATCCAGGGTGGTCTGGACGTAAACTTTGGGGTCCTGTGTGAACATCGTTTGTAAGTAAGCAGAAAAGACTCATTCAAAACTCCTAATCTGCCTGTCGTGGTGTCAGAGGACTCCTCCTCTTACTGTTAACACGGTTTATGACCAGTACGGTGAACTACTGAGTAACGGCTATCAGCGGTGAGAAAATGGTCTTTACGTTGAGCGCGGCCTCTCCGCACTTCTCGATGGCAGCCAGGCCCTGGTTGTGGATATGAGTTTCTAGAAGTTTCTTCAGTTCACCCAAACCGTCTGTGATCCGCGACACCAGGTTGTACATCCGGCCCAGATCTAAGAAAAGAGACATGACAGCTTTTATCAGAGGGCTGATCACGTGACACAAGACCAGAAAACTATTCGAGCAACTCGATCAACTGTTTAAGACCTAATTTCACATATTCTGCTGCTCATCACATTTTCTGGTTGTTTGTAGTTTCAGAACTTTTAGATGAACTTGACTGGAATTTGAAGAAAATAAACCTTTGTGAGATTCTATGAATTCAGGACGCTAAAAAAATCTAATCTTGTGGATGTACAGTCGTGATTTATGGCTGTATAAATGCATAAAATCATTAAAACCATAAAACCACAAGCATGATCCTGTAAAAACCCTTTTGTTGCTAAAGAGCTTCGGTGCTTCGTTTCCATCTAACTTTTTAAAATATTAACTTAAAGTTACATCAGCACGTTTCTGGTCGACTATCAGCTGAGGTTTACCTTCATTTTTGTCTGCATCCAGCAGGTTCTGAAACTCTGTGTGGAAGATCTCCAGGTGTTTCTCGATGAGGACCTGCTCGCACTTCCTGGCCAGTTCGTCCTGTGTGGACTCATGGAGGTAAACCTGCACACGCCGCTGCTCCTCCAGAAGACGGGCCTCCGCCTGAGGAAACAAAAGCAGCAAAAACACTCACCGACAAGTGACAAGATCATCATCCTCACTCAGTTTAAAAGATCTTGTTTGAAAAGAAGGACAAGAACTCCTTCATGATCCTGAGGAACCCATTCGTTGCTCCTCTGCTGTATGCAGCCACCTCACCTTCTTCATGTACTCTGTGACGGGGTTCTGCTGCAGGAACTCTGTGCTCTCGCGCGTGTAGAAACGTTCTGTGTCAGTGAGGAACTGACATTCGAAGTACTCTTTGTACACGGACAGCGTGGGGCCTTTGGCGAAGGCATCCTCCTCGTTCAGACCCAGCTCAACTGGACGAGACACAACAGAGAGAGGCCGTCAGTGAAAGCTGTTGAACGGAAACATCAGACCACTGGAACATACTCAGTTTCATCCTTTCATTACAGGCTGCAGATGAACATGATCTCATCCCGAAGCCTGCACACACTGATGTTTTTCTGAAATGAGGCTGGTTGTGACCATCAAGAACACACAACAGAGGGCTGCAAAACGAATTTCTCAATCACAAGATGTGATTAGCTAATTGGACTTAAAGCTGCTGCGGAGTTTGCATTCAGAGGGTCACAAGGTGAATGGATATTCTTAAAAGGCAACAATTTAGTCTCAATTTTAGACTCGTTTGATGTGAACACAGAGCAGAGGAGACCTCAGCTAAATAGCTGCCAACTCTGTGCTGCTGCCATGTTGCGCTGCAGCTCACTGAAAGCTGTTTTATAGCTTCATGGTGGCATCTGTCAGAACACTGTCAACAGACATGTAGTCCTCCAAATAGCTGACAAAGCATAAGATCCAGAGATAAAGCTATACGTTAACTGAATGCTAAAACAATCAATTTCTAAACAAAGAGGACGAAGCGGCAAAAAAATAAAGATCCGAGAAGTGCCGGTAAAAAGCTCAGGAGCATCACTCCATCACAAAGCAGATCTGACTCCAGTATGACTCTTCTGTCTTTTCTAAAGCAGAGCAAAACAACAGCAGTAACTTAACCAAGAGCAGCCCACAACTTATTTAGCTTGTTTATGTTGGAAACGTTGTAAAGATTTTGTTCTTCATAGCTTCCATGAGCACAAAATAACTGGGACTCTGCAGAAGTACACTGTAGAGGTGTGGATACCACCGATTCTCTGGCAAAGTCTCTCCTAGAAACAAACGCTCGCTGTTCTTCTGTAGATCTGATTTTGTCTGCTTCGTTGTCTTTAACAGAGCTTGAGCTAGGCAGGTGTGTAGCTGGCGTGCTCAGTTATGATAAAGGTGCTGCCCAACCCCGGTGGATCCTCACGGACCGATAAGGAAACCATGACCTGGCTATACAATAAGGAATTAGGAGGGCCCGGTCGAATAGTCCTACAAATCACCTCCTATCTTATTACCTTTTGATTTTAGCCTCACAGCAGCTGTGGTTTACAACAAAAATATGTTCACAACACTGGTCTCAACATGCAAGTGTTGTTCTTGCTCTGATGAAACATCAAGAGCTCTGGCGTTTGATTTTCTGATGTCTGCCAACAACAGAAGGACGTTTCTCTTTACTTCTTTGTTGTACTTGGACCTACCATAAGACTGGACGACACCACTGATCAGTCTGGTGTTAATGGTCTCGCCGTTCCTCTCCCTCTCTATCAGCTTCAGAACGGCGTTAGTTACCTAAAGGAGACAAAGGTTAGCTTAGCAAACAACAAAATGTTAACACAGTGTGTAACTTCACATCTATAAAAAGAATCGAACAGACCTGTTTGTTGAGGGGTCGGAATAAACACTCTCTCCAAGTCACAAGTGCCAGCTGTGAGGAAAGAGAAGCGTTAAAGGGAGGAGGAGCAGGAGAGGGGGGTAGAACGGGAGTAGAATGAGACGTTAGCAAAAGGTCTGGTTAAACTCTCCGGTCTCTTTGGGAAGACCATATTCTTTTATTTTGAAAGTGAGGTCTTGTACAGTGACATTTAAAGTCTGAACATTTCTCTGAATTGATAAAACAATCAATACACCGATGCTTAAAGGGCAAAAGTCTGCGACACTGCACATTTTCTGCTCCGATCATAAAATCAGATAATACTGAAAGATCCGCGGCATTTATTTGACAAGTCCAACACCTTTGTTTGTGTGTTTAATGGCAGCTTAAAATATTTTTTATTATCAGAAATCAAAATTGATCTAATGTAAACACATAAAAGAAGAACAACCATCTGGTCTTTCCTTTTAAGTCTTTTTTGCTTTTAGAACTCCGCAGATATCTTCACTATCACACCAGTTCCACCCATGAACCGCTAATCACAGCTCACTCGTAAAAATAAAAGCTCATGCGTAGATCTGACTTACTGAGTATATTTCGTAAATACCCTTGCGTCCCTCATCACACTCCCGTCTGACCCAGTGGCGGTTGAGGTAGGCACAGATCCCGTTGAGGACTTTACTTGAGAAACGATAGTCCTCCCACTGCTGGGTGTAAAACTTCAACACACACTCGTCCATTAGATCCTCGCCGTCCTGCACAGACACACAGGAAAGGAAAAAGCAAGGATCTGTAAAACGACGGGACACAGAAAAGGGTAAAAAGTCTCAATAAGATTAACTCCATGGACTGACCTTGAGCAGGCTGGTCAAATAGTTCTTTAGGAACTCCTTGAGTCGCTTATAGAGCTCCAGGCCCACAAACTGAGCCCCACCTGGAGTGGTGGACTTTTTGGAGGGCTTTGCTGGAGGCACAGAGCCCCTGCCCTGGCTGGACTGGTGGACGCTGGTACAATAGTTATATACATGCCTGAGGGAGGGGTTAAGGAATAATCACATGAACACCGATTATCACAGATTAGCAGTGAGTAAAATCTGCAGATGTTAGCATAGCATTCCTCACATCTGGTTGTTCTTTAAACAAAAATTGAGGAATAAACTTCACTATGAATTTTAATTTCCTTTTTCCTTCAAGCAGAACAGCAGCATATAAGCACACCAAGGCCTGAAGTAATCAACAAAGCAGCTCCGGAGGGCAAACATGCCATGCCCAGATATTAGCTTCTATATGCCTGGATAACATTACAACTTTGATCTCATGTGACTGGATGTATTTTATACTTCAGGGAAGTTGAACATGATGAAATGAAGACAACAAAAACACTCGCATTCTGCACCGGTTACATTAGGAGCCACAAAAAGAGTGACTTTAAGACATTAAAACCATTATAAACTCTTAGAATAACACTAGTAGATATTGTGTTTCTTTATGTGAAATAATAATAAAAAGAAATGCTTGAAGTAAATCTGTCATCACATAAAGTAAAGATGTGTTTCCTGTTTCCAGGAGTCTCTGGTGTCGCTTTGTCACCCAGTCAAATAACAGGTTTTAGAGAGAAGGAAGTAACAAACCGGTGTGATTAAGCAGACAGCAACACACAACACACACAGCAGCTTGTTACACCTTTGTGATGATTAGCATCATCAGCGCTGAATACCTAACCCTAACCCTCACCCTAACCCATAAAACTAGGTTTTGACCCTCTAAAGTCCCTTTAAACCTGTCAGATCCCAATAAAACATATTGGACCTCACAAGTACAGTGGGCTGCTCATTTCTGGACCTTTTTAATACAGAAAAGCAGGTACAAACACACACAAAGGATGGCTTCTGGTAAACGCTGGTAAATATTTGCTCAGCGCCACTGTTAAGTAACCATCGCTGTAATTATTACCTTTAAGGGAAAAATTATAAATAAAAACTACTAGACATCCTTACTTTTCAAGCTTTAAACAAGGTAGTGAAGTGAAGTTCTCCAGAAGGATCCAAAGTACAAATAAGAGTTGTGGCTATTAAATAAGAGTCCAGTGGTTAGGGGATAATTGTGACCCAATTATGACATTAGTGATGTGTATACTTCGATACACAAACCCCTGAAACATAAGGTTTTCCAAATTTGGGTCAGAGTAGGTGCACAAAGTTCACACATCGTTTCATGTGAACCTTTCACTGAAGAACCTGCTCAGATCAAATGGTGAACGCAGCACACACACCCAGAGTCACTGCGTGTGAGGTGATGTCCGACAACCAATGCGAACCAACCAACCAATGTTTATGATGCAACAGCAAATCTAATGTCCGGAAATCATTTTGGGTTTCATTAGAAGGAAGGAACATCAAACCAAACTCTGCAGCGCATCGATTAGGACAGATCTGAGCGGTCATGGTAAACCCCAACACGGATATTCAACACTCTGTGAGATCAAAGGTAATAACAACTGTGGTAAAAGACTACTAATTTGGCCACATGACACAGAGTTGTGGTCAAAGGTCTGAACTCGACAAAGAAATGTGTGCCAGATCACATCAAATCTTAGTTGTATTGAGAGGAGGATTTGGAAGATTTAAAGTCAGTTCACAAACGTCAAAAATGGATTTCTATACATCCATCCATATTCAGTCTAAGAAGCAGGGCTTTGACGCCAATCCCAATGTGAAGATATGTTACTGACACAGTGATGCCCACACTCTACAATGAGACCAAAAGTTCTGAAATAACCAAGGAACACAGAACCGCTCCAACGTGTGAGGCGTGTCAGACTCATCGTTACCTGTGAGCTTTATCACCCATGACTGGCAGATAGCTTCTCCAAATGTGCTCCCAACTCCACCAATAGCGAGTGATTTTACAGCTCATTGCACAGAACAGGAGGGTGTTGATTAAAATTGTGATGATTTTGTTCGTGATTCAGAATATGCTGACGTCTGTATTAATTTACTGAAAGCATGCTGCTGCAGACACATCCCTGTTGTCACCTTCCAGCTGACTCACCAAATCTCTTCTTTATGGTTTATAACTACAAGATATTAGAAGTAAATCAATCATGCACTGTTCCAAATATTTTCCTTGGATGTATCGATCATTGTTTTATAAACACACTGCAGAACTTCAAATCAACTCCTATGGTGCTAAAAGTTCTTTCTATTTTAAAATTAATTGTCATGTGAATCGTATCATATGTATGTGGATGCATATCTAATCGGCCTCTAAGGGACACACACTAACAGTGGTGTAGATTAGTTTTAATACAGCTTTTCTTCCGTTCTGTTCCTTTTTCACAGCTACACACCTCTAAGAGTCACAGTTGTTTTAGCTTCACTTCAGATTTCTCAACTTTACTTGAAAGGAAAGGGGAAAAGTTGCATGGTGCTTGCTCTAGTATCTATGGGGGGGGTGAAGTACAACGATGCCTGTCAGAGTGTATTTTATAAAGATGGAGGATGAAACCATTTTCTCACAGCTCTGGCCACTGTTCTCACACTTTCTCACAATACTTGAAACAACTGAAACTAGCTGTTTTCTATAAAATCCCATGATAGCAAACGGGTCAATGTTGGTAGTCAGACTTGACATCATAAAATTACTGTTAGCCTACTACTACTACAGGTATTTACACAGCTGGACACAGTGAGTTTGAACACTAAACTGATCTCTTAAAAACAGCTGTGCACATGCATGCATATAAACATCCACACCACAGTCACAGCCATGCAGCATCAACCTCCCCCCATCTCACAGGATACGTGTAGAGTTCCATGTAGCGTGACTTGGCCATGCTTTGCCGTGTGTACACCTGCTGGATGCCTGCCCGCAGGTCGTCCCATATCTGGTCCAGGCCTATCTGTTTCAGTCCGTGGGGGTTCTGGGTCCTGTTTGACGACATCGTAGAGCCCCTTGTCTTTTCCTCTACTCTCCCGACCTTTCCTGCTCCGGTGAGCGTGCTCCCCCCCGGCTCCTCTCCTCAGATGATTTCGGTCCTTGCTCGCTGTACTCTCAGAGCTCGCAGTCCATCTGGCAGCTGCGGTGGAGCTTCGGGAAGCTGGTCGTCGGCTGTGAGACGGGATGCAGTCCCACTCTGCACGCCTGGATGGCGCTGTCTGCCACTCCTCAGCCTAAACACACTCGTCACCAGATGACCTGAGAAGGAAATGAAAGTAAAGACGAAAAACATTTTCAAGAGTGATCTTTGACAACAAGGTGGACCCAAAACTGGTGTTTTAAACCCCAGGATAAAAAATAAAAATCAACAAGAAGAATTTCAGGTTTCACTGTGCTGTTAGTCATTAGCCAGGTAGGTTACATGGATTTATCTGCCGACACCTGGCTATGAGCCCTGTGGGCGCAACACTGACCTGATCCTGACGTCACTCGGCCAAAGACAGATTAGTCCACTTCTACACCTCCATGATTTCCCCTTCAGCAAAGTTAAGACAATACAAAGCTGGTCTATAAAATTTCACCAAAACAATCCATTATTTACATCTAAGCAACTTGTATCTGAAAACTTATGGCATTACGGTGTTATAATAACGACACGCCAGCATTTTAAACTGCCTAACACTTCAGAACAATCTGAAAACAGAGCTCAAATCCCAGTGTCAGATGCAAGGTCAGGTCATGGCTGTCACATGGGTTAAATCAGAGGTGAACAGTGGACTGACTAAGCCTGATCATTAAGGATAACAGACCCAAAGCTGTAATTTCATCCATGCTGACGGGACACAAGAAGGTAAATGAGCGCCAGACAGCGTTGCAGCATCAACATTTTTCAAGCCAGAGAGACGGAGGAAGAATGAGACGCACAAGAGAAAAACTGAGGAAATACAGCAAGGTGACTACAGTTCTGGACTATAACATGTTATCGATTTATAGCATTAAGTGGTTGTTTTGTTTACTGGACTAAAAATCTACAGAAATGTAAAAACTGTGAAACCAAAGCTGAAACAATCAATCAGTGACCAGAATACTGCCGCTTTCAGCTTGATCGGTCACAGATACATCCCTCTATCGGAGGCTGAAATACACTCAGTGCTTCACATCAAGGTCTCACACACACTAACATGTCATCAGCATGAAAGTTTGTAACTGGAATTAAAGAGACACAAAGCTCACAAAGATATGGGAAACTTTCTCCACCAAAGCATGAAATGCACTCACAGGTGAGACAATGTTCAAACACACAGATGGTAACTATATACAACCTAATGCTTATTAAAAATGAACCATCCTCTGAGCTGGGCAGATAAAGCACTCTTTATTCAGCCGGCTGTGACGTACAGGGATCATCTCTAAAGAGCAGCAGCCTCTGCTGCCTTTCATGGAGGACAAAGTGGGATACACTGGATCTCAATTTCAGCTGGATTTCATTTGCATGAACAAGCTTAATCCAGGAAAACTACAATCTTATTCTACCCTCACACCATAAATAAAAGAAAATGTTCATCACACACAAACATGACAAACACACTGCGTAATGAAAGTGGCTGATTTTGGTACCCGATGCTGAACCAAAAACCTGCCCTGGAGCAGTTTATGTTAAGAGTTTCAGATTAAACAGTAAAAAGCGTTTACCAAAAAAAAAAAAAAAAAAAGTGTAAAAATCGTTACCAAGACGCTAAAAATCAGAGCGAAACGACATTTAAAACTTCTGAATCTAAGCTGACGTCTGGCATTAGAGAAGTAATTTGAAGTGACTGATGCTGGGTTGACAATAACTGACAGAAAACCAACAAATGAAACATGTTGAGCTGTACATCGCAACACCGAAGACGCTTTGCTGTAATCAGTAATGCAAACAGCAGGCTGTGTGTCATGTTACCACGGTAACCACGCATTAGCACAGATTAGAGAGTTAATTAGACTACATATCATCAGAAAATATTGGATCAATGAGCTTGAGGTTTCTACATAAACATGGAACAGCGTCAGAGCTAAACACACTTCTTATGTGTCAAGTTTAAAGCTTGTCGAGCAGCTAATCTAAATTAAGTCCAACTACTGAACTCACTTTATAGCACACCCTCTCTAGTTAGATTAAAAACAAGCTATACGAAGTTGTCCACCGATTTAAGAAAAACAGTTCATTAGTTGAACCATCAAATATGATTTAAAGATCAAATGATAAATAAAACTATTAGTTGCAGCCCTGGTATTATAATGGTGGGCCTTCACTTTTCTACATGAAAATAAAAGAAAGCTGGCAGATTAACCCAATGAGCTTTACTGTTTAATGGCTCATATTAGAGTAAAAGTATTTAATGGCACTGGAAATTCATACCAAGGACATTTAAGAACATGTAGCTGCTGCTTTGTGAATGCAGCCAAAAAGTCTGCAGAAGGCGGGTGGATGAGTAGAATCTGCTGTGTGCATGTAGGCAGCGCTGCTAAATTTAGACGCACCAGGCGGCGATGCCAGTCTCTGGCCATTCCCAGCCATTAGGGCCGGAGACTCAGGACGTGACACAAGTGCAGCAGTCTTTTAGTGGAAGAGGGGAGGAAGCCGAGCTGAGCCACCGGCTCTGTGCAGTTCCTGTTGGACTGCTGACAATGAAGACATGACGTCTGAGCAACCTGGCAAAAATAAATCCGGTGGGGACTTTAAAGATGCGGGCAGGAAAAAATCCTCACATTCGAGTTTTTAAACAAGACAATAAAAGTGTCCTTATTTGCAGTAAATATCCAACAATATTTAGATATTCATGAACACAAAGCAATTTATTCTTAGAGTATGCTGCATTTCGTTGTGCTGTAAAGAGTATTATAACTTTAGAAATTACAAAAAAAACTACAGGACTAGGTCCTAAAACTCCCTTTGTCAGAGAGTCCAAACCTAAACTTATATTTTCTACAGCCTGTAACTATGTAATATAGACAGTTGAAATTACTATCTAATGATTTAATCTTTGAAACAACACAAACACAGTAATATTTAAGTGTGAATGAAAAATGTGCAGCTCCTCAGCTTAATCATTTTGTGTAACCAAATCAAACCAGAGCACCATCCAGCAACCAAATCTCAGAAGAGAGCATACGACGTCTGTTCGTTTTGCATGAATAACCCTCACCACCTCAACCTCTCAGTTCAGCTGCTGCAGTGCGTTTTCTACTTGTGGTTTTCAGAGCTACACTCTGGGCAAAGATGATAAAGAGAAGCACTTAAGCCACTGAGGCAGAGAAGAAGAGACACCACAGCAGTGAGCTGCAGGCACATCAAGACTTTGATTAAGCCTTCATCAGTCACTAAAATCTGCTCCACACCCAACTTCTGTCTCCATCATCCCTCCTCCCGTCCACAGCACTGCAGCTGCTGTTCTACCCTAACATCCACCAACTTCTTATACAACCTCCTCACACACAAACCACAGAGGCAAAGCCCTCGTGTTTAAAATAATTCTGTCACAGCTGAAAACAAAGTTTGATCCACAAATAGGGTTATACCTGGTGATTTGCTGTGCAGGGAGCTCCATTAAACATCCCTGCCAGGACTGATCAGCTCGTTAATTGAGTCACTCCTAAACAAACTAATCTGCTGCTTTTATTCAACCGGCGGTCACTGTAAACTGAATATGCAGGCGATATTTGAAAATATCTAAAAATAACTAGTTTGGACATTAACCAACACACAGTTTTCGGTACAATGGGAAAAGCAGAGCTTCAGCAACGTGTTGTCTTTTTATAATCATCTCACATGGGTACATATCAAATGTGAAGCTGAGATACAAACTCTCAGAGCAGTTTAACTCTCTGAACATTATAGTTTGTAAACCCATAAAGACCTAAACAGGGAGCTGTGACTAAGGGGCAGTATACAGACTTTGAAATTCATTTCCACTTCTTTTAAAATAAGCTATAAAAACAGAAAACACTTTCTAACAATACAGACTGACCCTGCACTGGATAACCTGTTTCCCCTGTGGACTCAGTGGTCTGGATGTCTTTTAATTACAGCAGAGCCCCACCCATTCTTTTCTACTGTGTTTGTGAGCAGCAGAGTGAGTTACAGACTAGTTTATCATTTCTTCTCATTGTTGACAGTTCAGCAACTTTGTCTATATGCTTTTGCAAACAAGCAACTCGTGTTAAATGCGGTGAAATGTTGGATAAATCACATCTATCTCTCTTTAAAAATGGCCACCTGAAAAGTGTGAGCACTCGCTTTTGGAAAGTTTCACACAAATTTCACTAATTATATGAAAATAAAAGTTCAAACGCTCTTAAAAACTTGCCTGAATAACAGTTGCATCAGTCTGTGTACCAAGCTTCTTACCATCAACTTCAAGGCTGACTTTAAGAATGATACATTACACTCTGCAACAACCTAAAATGTCAGCACACCAAAGCTGGAAGGATTAATCTGGACTTTTCTCATAAACACATTATCAGGAGTTAAAAGAGTGAATATAGCAAGCAGTTCCAGAACAAAGATCCACATACAAAACATAAAATAAACAAAAATACTGGAGATCTCTAATTCTAACTGAAGTATCATAAAAGCAGACCGATTAACTGATTCACTGAACTTCAGGTAGAAGATCTGTGGTAAGGAGCATCACCTCTGCTCTAAGTAATTCAAATCAGATTTCTACTATTTGATGCTTTCCACTGTTACAGCCGTCAGTCAGTTCAAGACAGGAAGAATACGAGTTAAAATCCAACATTATTCTTCCAGGATGGTGTTTTTATGCATAAAGCTGTAAATCTGATGTTTCTTACTCACATTTATATCTTTAAAGTGATGCTAATTAAGAGTTAGTTTTAGTCAAGTAATGAAGTTATTTGCTAAAGTTTGTGTTCAGAAAACATGTAAACGAAAATCTTCCTCACTGCAGATTTGCACTTTATAAGTGATATGATACGATTTTACTTATTTATTTTGACTTTGTCCCAACTTTTTAAGATTTCATAACATGGAGACAGGAAATAATGGCGGTTGAAGCCCACTTTTGCTCACCAAACATTTACAAAGTTCTCATAAAGTTGGGACACAAGTGTAAACAAAGCCTTTTACCTGTGCTCGGTAACTCTCTAACTTTCCCACCCAGCTCTGAACAGCTTCAGGATGCTGGTTGGCGTCTTTACTGATGGAAACCGAGCTGGGCCTGACAGCAGCGAGCTCGGCCCGGACTGTAGACACTCCCCATCCTCGCTGAGCTCAGGAAGTCAGCCCTACCTGAGTTGCTCCAGTAGTTGCCATGGCAACAAGGGCAGACAATAGCTCCAAGTAGCCATTGGACTACATACGGTAGAGTGCTCAGTGCATCTATTCACTGACAGTAAGAAAGGTGCCCTTCATAGCAGCACCGGGATCAGATTTCAGATTCCCACACCAGAGGGTTTTACATACGTGCCACTCCAGTGTCTGACCTATAATCAGCTCCACGGCTATGTGACTGGGAGTAACAGGATGTGGACAGCTTGCCGAGTGGCAACAGTTTCTAGTAAGCTTGTTGTGAAACAGGAATCTCAGGCCTGTTCATCATCATCAACAACATGTTCATTACATTCCTCCTTCACCGGTAGCAGGAAGGCAGTCGGATTCAGGTATCATGCCTAATTTCAGGAAACAATAAAGCCGCACGAGTCCGATCCACATTAACTGAACTGATACGTTTCTGCTTTTCAGAGCTTATCTCTCATAAACTGGGTTTTGGGGTTTGTTTGATTATGCAAGTGAAGTTAATGCATCACTTTGAACTCTTGAACTCTGAGAAATCCTAATTTAACACTTTTTACAGACAAAATTATTAATATGTTAATAATCAGATGTATCAATGGTGGCAATATTTGGTAGTTTTATTCAGTAGGGAGCAAGGGATGCAAAACAATATCATCTGTAAACATCATAGTGTAAGAAAATCTAGAGTTATGTTAAATCAAACCCGAAAGAGCAACCATTCATGACAAGACCAAACCGGGGACAAAAACAGAAACAGTAAACCTGACATCAGCTTTGGGCTGAAGAAAACAAATCAAAACAAACCTTTTCTTTACAAGTTTCCACTGCAAACCATTTCTTTTCATTCAGATATGACTGCCCACAAAAACGAGTTCTTACCTCGCTGTCAGCAGCAGCATTTTGACGCCAACATCCCATCAAACTTTCATATAATGGTTCTACATGGTGAGTGATTGTCTGCCAAAGACACTGGCAGACAAACTGAAAGACTGAGCTCCCCTGCATTTAGTTGTTTTCTGCTCTCCAAAAATCAAGTCTTTACAGCACTTGTAGTACAGCTGAGATATTTGCTGAGCGGGAGGGACGCAGGGAGTGGTGTCGAGAGAGGCTAAAGGAGGAAAGAGAGGAAGAGCGGTGCTCGTGGGGAAAAAAAAAGCTCAGCTCAGTAAATCAGATTACCCTGGTCACCTTGTGTCCTGGTCAGACTCAACAGCCTAATTACCCACATTTAAAAACACAAACAATGCAAACCACAGTAAAAAACAACAACAAAAAAAAAAAAACACCTGTCATCACACTGCAAAGTCACCATACAAAAACCTCACTCGCTTTAGTTATAGACTGCATCTCCTCCCCAACAAAACTCCTACTGAACACTGTGGGTCATAGTACTCTACTTCTTGAACACTGACAAGCTTGCAACATACATTTGTGTACAGAAACCATTGTGGGCCAGGTTGGACTGCAAAGATGGACGTTCATTAGCATAAGCTGCTTCGCATTTCTGCTGCTCAGCGTTCGAAAAAGAAGTCAAATGGGGACTCCTGGCCCCTTTAGGCCGACTTTACAATCACGGTCCTTAGTGACATACTAACCTGACAAACCAAAACAGCTCTGAGAGGGTAATGGAAGAGGGAGCATAGCATGGAATAAAAACCTTTTATGAGAGCAGAATTTTTTTTACATACTGCTGGTTTGTAAATATTGGGTCATAGAAGGTTCAGTTGTCATTTTCCCGCTGCTGACCACACACAGACTAACTTCCACTCAGCACATCAGGTGCCACACATGCTGCCTGTGGTGTAAACGTCTCTGTAGAAATCACCTTCAATATTTCTCTTCACATCATATATGGAAATCCAGCATTGTTCTTAAAGCCACAAAAAAAAGAAGAGTATTTAAAAGCAACAAACTACTCAATGACTTAGAAGATAGCAGACAGTGTTTTTGAGTTATTTCAAGCTGTGAAGAAGCTGATGGGGACAACAGGCTTCTCCTCCAATAGATTCCACAAGATACGACAGAGCAGATGTTAGAGAATATGAGCCTTTTCCTTGCTGTTTGTTGTCACTGTGCATCTAAATAAAAACCTACATAAAAGAGGGAGGAAAAGTCAGTAGATCTTTAATAACAGTAAATAAACAAAGCTGCTCTGTACCGTCATTCTCGAATCACAACTCCTTAACAGCTGGGCATCCAACCCCATGGGGTCACACGTGAACAACAAACTTTTTTATTCACTCTCTATGTGTTTTTTCTGAGACTTGATGAACATTAGGGGAAATGAAACAACTTAATGAATCACACCCAACCTGACAAAGATTTTTAAAAAATGTGACTCACCAACCATTTCTGCAGTGAGCCAGAAAACAATGAAACTCAGACTGAGCAGCATATTCCCAGATTTAATATCCCAAACATTCCCAAAGATGAAATTAATTCCCAGAGAACAACCCTGTCTGACAAAAACAATTGCCTTTCCCGCCTCGAGGTTGGTTTCCTGTTAGGACTAAACCATCAATAACATCACCTATACTGCCAACCAGTGACAACACAACACATCCTGGTTTATTTCTGTGCAATTCCCAAAGTTTTTGCAACTTTTTAAAAGGTTGCCAAAGATTTGCTTCACTAGCTCTTAAAGATTTTGATCCTGAGAAGATAAAACGTGTCTACAAATGTAAAGTGACCGATGACTGAATGTCGTCGCTTTAAAAGACCAATGAAACCATTAACATTACAAATCTGGTGTGAAAAGTTTCTGTCCGTATGACATGGCAACAGAAATTACAAATGTATCAAATAATCCAAGACAAAAGGCAGCTACAAAACCTTGTCAACCTTTTAACATTTCCTTCCCCTCTTCCCGGTTGGGTAAAACTTTCCTAAAACTCCAATTTATGACATTCACAAAGTAAACAGAGAGCTGGTCGACAAACATGTGGAGTAAACATAAAAAGAATTATACTTTTTAACCAGAAAAACAGTAAGAATCACAAAATTATACTGAAATAGAGTTACAGATGTTTGAATACACTGAAGAACAGAATGTTAATTGTTTGATTTTGGGTCTTGTAGATGATTACAGCTGGGAGCTATTAGCTAGAAAACAACACATCAAACCACATCCTGAGGCCTTACAGTGAATCAGTCCAAAAATCGATAACAATAGCAGAATAAAAAATAAATAGTATTTTACAAGCTTTTCTGCCGTTATGGAGCTCACTCTTTCTTTGTCTGATATTTCCTCCTCAGACTAAGCAGCGGCATATTTAAACGTCTACAAATGGAGATTTAGTTTACGCTACATGCACACACAGGACTTATTGCTGCCATCACACTACTTAACGCAGGACTTTCTTTGTTGAACATTTAAAGTTTAGCATGCAAACAGCATGTCAGTGTTTTCAGAGCTCATTTACAGCCTGCTGCGTGTATACACAGAAAAAGAGGGACATGCACTTATTATTTTTCAACATATAGTCTAGTTTGCTCTTGCAGTCTGTCGACATAACAGGGAAGCTCCTATAGTCTCAGTGAGGTGTCAACTATAAGCCAGGTAGGCTGGCGAAACTTTGAAATCACTGTATCAAGATGTTTACACAGACACCAGACTTTAATAGAGAAGCTGTGACAGATTAGGCAAAACTAGCTTATCAGAAATGTAGCAACAGCAAACTAGAAATATATTGAAGAACAATTTTTAGGGGGCTAAACGTTTTACCAAACCCGATCAGTGGTACTCCGGCCAATGTTTTAGTCCAGCAGGCTTTAAAGTAAGCTGCCACGATGTTGTAATTTTTGTTTTGATTGTTTGTAGGTGTCGATTGTGCCCGCTGTGGTCACGAGTCATGAAATGCTCTGCATACATCTATTCACAACAAACTTTACTTTCCAGTAGTTTGTGTATAATGAACTTGAATCTGTCGATTTAAGACAACTAAAAAGGTCAACGGCAAACATTTGTTGTCCATTTTAATCCATCTATGCTAGCAGCCGATGATATTATCCAGCAAAAGAAAGGTCATGATTATTGTAAGGAAACAGAAATTACTGTAAAACTGTGCAGTTGTTGTAGAAGAGCTACTTCCTTATTTTAATCTCTTTTAAGTAACAATTTCACCAGGCAATATGGGTACAAACATTTTTCAATCTAATGTGCGTTTAACTTAAACAGAAAAAAAAAAACAAAATGCAACTTATAACTTCTGAAATTACAGTGTTGTATATCTGTATGAGAACCTAAGGATACATTATTTAAGATTACAGGGCTGAAAACTAACAGAATAAACATTTATGTGATGCGAGTGGAGGAATCTTATGCTTTCTAAACTGAAAAACCACACATTCATGTCTAGGCATCTACATGTAGAGGTAATGAATGTTAATTTACAGTGAACAACTGTGATTGATGCCAACTGAGATGCGTTTTAAACTTAAATTAAAAGAGAAAATAGGTTCAGCAACCAATAATTTTCTCTCTGCCAGCTACAAAAGGTCTGATCAAGTCAAGAGAGACAGCAATAATGAACTCTTTCCGGTTTAACAATTATTCACATCTCTCCAGACAAGACAGTGAGTGGTTTTAACACTTCTTGGCTTTTTCCAGGTACTGCAGGAGTGTCAGGTTCAAATCACTGGCCAGCAAGCGAAAACGACACAGGGCCGATCGGTTCTGTTCAGGGGCGAGTCGTTATAAAGTCAGCTTAATAAAGACATTATGATTATGTGAAAGAGACCCTCGAGCTATGTGTTAACTGCTCCTTAAAATTGTTGTTGCGATCATCTTTCCGTGGGCTACGACTGGAGTCTGACACTACTACGCAACACTGCTAAGTCTCATTAGCTTCTTTAGATTAGCCAGTTAGCTCGACTGCCTGGCTGCCGGATGAACTTGCTTTTAATCAAAGTACAGTATTTAGTTCATACTTATCAATCGATTGGATACAAGTGTAGTATTTGGGATATTTTCAAGAGAAACGCAATCTTGTCCGAGCCAAAGGCAGTGGTCGGGACACTAAGTGCCTGGTGTAAAATGGCAGCCTAGCTTCTCAGGCTGTTCAATAATGAGTCAGGAAAACAGTTGGCTAACCGTTTAGCATTAGCCAGCTAGCTCTTAGCTACACTGGTAGTCATTTAAGAAGAGCGCCAACAACCTGCGTTAGCAACTCTTCAGCGTCTTCTTACCATTTTAAGGCCGTCACCGTGACTGTATAATCGCTGTTGGGGTGAATTTTTGGGCCCAGAATCGGTCTCCCCCGCTGCCTTTCGTGTCTCTGAGTGTGCCTGCTGTGCGTTGCTAACTGCGACCGCTTTGCTGCTTCGTTCGCACAAAGATCAGCTCAGCAGCAACCGAATCATGCTGCCTTCACGTGCTGTGGGAAACACGGCAGTTGCAATGAAAAGTTCATACGCACACTCAGATAAACAAAAGTCATTGTAAGGGGAAAACGATCAAAGTTAGAGGTTTAATATATTTAGAGGTTGTATGTTGTTATGAAAATAAGAAATAGGTGCAGTGATTCATTGAAACATGTGCAAAGTGGCTTAACAAAGAAAAAAAAAAAACAGAAAATGGCCATAAACAAGGAATGGACTGAAAATGAGTGAAAAAGCTGCCAATCTCCAAAGAAATTAGGGTTATAATTAGGAAATAAATTAAATTATGTCTTCATACATGGAGAAATAACTTATCTCTGTTTTAGCTGCTTCAACTACAGCTGACATATTGTTTAATTTAGTCTTATGTCTTAAGTTAAGTTTGGTAATAACTTAAAATTCTTCAATCCAAAATGTTTTTTTTTTATCAATATAGAGAAAAGTAAAGAAAATAGAAATATTTCAGTGTATTTCAGTAGGTTCTAATTTCTAATCTCAACAGTGTTTGCTGCAATCCATAAAAAAAAAAACCATAAGATCTTAGCACACCACTTGACATACTCAACTTGGAACTTCTGAGCTTACAAACCCCTCATTGAACGCAGCATCTGCGTCACAGAAAGCCCTCCCGTGGAGGACTATAATCATGGTTTCACGTCTCTTTCAACTACATATATCGCAATACCTGTTGCGCATGCGCAGTTCACTGTTGTCCAACGTGACATTTGAGTCATGGATGCCGGAGGCAGAAGCACGACTCTGACATTTAGGTCTCTTTGCTTTTAATTTGTTTATGTCTGTGTGATGCAAATTACATAAATGCACCTTACAAATAATTGCAATGAGATAAAACTTAAATAAATATTTAATTCCTATTTTTAAAAACTTTATGATGTTTGGCTGTGACGTCACCTTGTTGGCAATATATAAATCCCATACTCTGACAGTGATTCTGGACTGTGTCTTGAAATGTTTCCAAACACGGTGATCTTCATCAATATCGCACCCTGTCTCTGAATCATGCGGAACACGACCTCTGCTGGTAAAGGAGGGAACAACAGAAATAAATACAACTTGCTTTTCTTGGTATAGGGGGAGGATTTTTACTTTGTATAACGTGCTTGTAGATTTTATCATTTCCACTTAAAAATACCAGTGAATTTCCGCTTACAATAAACTAATAATAAACTCCATTAATGATCTCTGCAAAGTTATTATGAGGCTGTCGTAATTTGTTATGATGACGTGTGAAAAGGTAGACTTAAGCTCTTCGCAAATATCTGTTGGAAGTAATAGCACTGTTTTTATATCCTAAAGTTAAAATGTTAGTCTCAGATTAATTTTCAACCAATTACATGCAAAATATCTATCTAAAATTGGGAAAATGCAGTCTATTCCAATAAAAAAAAAATTTAAAAGCATGTGCAAACATACTCTATACTCCTTAAAGCATACAAGTCTAGTTATACAACACGTTGTTTGTTGTCTAAAAATTTCCCATAAGTAAACATAAATTTTGTTGTCCAGAAGCTGTTAAAAGCACATCAGTGAGCCACGTATAACTGGATGAAATGTCGAAGGAAAACATAAAGAGACAAGGGCTGGATGAACACTTTTGAACAACACTTTATAATTCAAGTTCCTGGTCAGAAGTGGGTAAAACTTTCTGATGTGGAACAGCTCCGCAAATCAGTTTGTAATCTTTAATCAAACAGTTTCTGTGAGAGATTCTCCTTCTCATGAGAGAGTACAGATGTTCACTTTTAATTCCACTGAGCTTTATGAATTGTATTTAGCATAAATGTAAATGTTAACACATAATACACAGTATACTAAACAACTTATACAAAACGTATGATGAATGCAATCATTGGAAAGTCATACACATTAATTATGTTATGGTTTTGATTAATAATTTATGTAAATTATACATTCAATTACACATGTTTAATTAAGGTTTAGTCTGCAGCTGCAGTGAGGAATTGAGCTGCCGGCAGAAACGAGACGAGACACGACGATCAGCTCGTCAGAACAGGTGTTTCCTCCATCAGCTGCGCCTTTATCTGAAATGAACAAGATGAGAGCAGATGTGATATTCAGCTGGTCGGGACAGGTGAGTCTTTCCAGAGATGTTTTTTTATCAAAAACTGGCAGCTTTAGCTCTGACCTGTATCCCTGATACGGTTTAGGTACAGCCATGAGCAAAGAAATCAAGTATCACTGTGTTGTTATATATATTAGAAAAAGTTTTTAAAAAACCCACAGAAGCAGTGTGTGAAAAACTTCCTGCTTCCACAGAAATTGAGAGGGTAAGGAGCAGCCAGGAGCTGCTGATCAATGCATTGATTACTGATCATCAGTAAGTGTCTCTATAAAATAAGTTTAGTCTCTCTCGCTCTTCTCTCTAAAAAGAACATGGCAGCACAGCTTAGGTTTGCAAAGCTGCATCTGAATAAACCACAAGACTTCTGGAACAATGTCTTTTGGACAGACCAGACCAAAGTGGAGATGTTTGGTCATAATGCACAGCAGCACGTTTGGAGGAAACCAAACACAGCATATCAGCACAAACACCTCATACCACCTGTCAAGCACGGTGGTGGAGCGCTGATGATCTGGGCTTGTTCTGCAGCCACAGGACCTGGGCACTTTGCAGTCATTGAGTCCACCATGAACTCCTCTGGATACCAAAGTATTCTAGAGTCAAATGTGAGGCCATCTGTCCCACAGCTAAAGCTTGGCTGAAACTGGCTCATCAACAGGACAATGATCCCAAACACAGCAGCAAATCTACAACAGAATGTCTGAAAAAGAAAAGAATCAAGGTGTTGCAAAGGTCCAGTCAGAGTCCAGACCTCAACCTGACTGAAATGCTGTGGTGGGACCTTAAGAGAGCTGTGCATGAACCAATGCTGCAAACCTCAATGAACTGAAGCAACGCTGGAAAGAAGAGTGGGTCAAGATTCCTCCACAACCATGAGAGAGAATGATAACGTCACACAGAAAACCATTACTTCAACTTACTGCTGCTAAAGGTGGTTATACAAGCTGTTGGATCATGGGGTTCACTTAGTTTTGATCATATTCTGATATGTAAAACCATAGAATTGAGAGTGAGCTTAATTTTTATATGACTGTATAAGTTAACAAGTCACCTTTTATCATGATAAACTCTCATGTGTATCAGATGTATCAGTCTGTGTGGTTTGTAATCCCATGTGTGATGTGGCAGCTGTTTGGTGTGACCCCGGAATAAAAAAAATGAACCCATGAGCCCTCTAAGATGTCACACCTGCTTCTGTTTCCTCTTTGCTTGCATCATTTCCTGCTGCTGTTTAAGTCGTACTTCCTCCAGACTCATGCAGCCACCTGTTAACGTGACATAAACACACAGTCAGAGAACATACAAGTCAACACAATGAACAGCGAACATTCCGTTTGCAGGTCTCTCACCAACACTACTGGGATTAATTGACACGTAGGCCATCGCTCTGCTCAGCCGAAGCTCCTCTAAAGCGGCGAGCTCCGCCTCCGCCTCTGCTCCACCAATCAGATATGACACAACGATGAACAACAACATGGACAATGATTTACATCCAGCTGCTTTAAGACATTACTGATGAACTACAGAGAAGACAACTCACTTCTCTGGATCTCTCTTCTCTTCTTTGGATTTGGGGGGATGACTGTGAAAGCTTTAGAACTGAAACAAACAAAAAATGTCACTAAATCATTCCCTTTAACTTATCTTATCATGTTTTAATCAGTCTATTTATTTATATCCTTTTAAAAAAATGTAAAACTCATACACAAAAACATACACAACAACAAAAGAGGGGATTGTAAAAAAAGAAAGGAATCATCCTAAATTATTCCTCATCCATCATCTCAGCTTCAACACAGCCTGAACCCTCTGAGATAAGCTTTCTGTCATTTATTTAAGAAGTCTTCAGGAATAGTTCTCCTGGCTTCTTGAAGGACATCTCAAAGCTCTTCTTTGGATGTTGGCTGCCTTTTGTTCTGTTCTCTGTCAGATGATCCCACACTGCTTCAATAATGTTGAGGTCCGGGCTCTGGGGAGGATTCATCCCTCCATAAGACCTGTTGCCACTGATTTTCAGTCCGCTTCTTGTGTCATTTGGCACAGCTCAGCCTTTTCTCCCTGTTTCCCTTCCTTAAGAATGGCTTCTTGACAGCCACCCTTCCATGGAGACCATTTCTGATGAGGTTTGGGCCAACAGTAGATGGATCAGCTGAAGGTCCAGATGCATCTCTCAGGTCTTTGCTGATTTTTTTCTCTCTTTCTTAAAGGGGAACTCCGGTATTTTTAAACCTAGACCTTATTTCTGGTATGAAATACGTGGTCCCAGTAGAGTGCCTGTGTAGAAATCTCTCCGTTAGCTCTCCTGTAGCCACAAGTAGCCACATAACAGCACCTATGAGCGAACAGAGCTATAGTACACGTTCGTTCATTCATTCGTCTTAAACTATTGGTGAAATAAAGACAGATAATGCCTTATTTAGAGGCTGCATCGTCTTTGCCCCGTTCACTCCGTTATATGGATCGCGAGTTATCTAAATAGCTTCCGAAGGACGCCGACTTTCGACAAACTGTTCTCGGTGAGAAGATAAACGTATTTCATGCCAGAAATAAGGTCTAGGTTTAAAAATACCAGAGTTCCCTTTTAAGGACATCACTTTGAGATACTGTTCATCTGCTGTAGATGTTTTTTTGGGCCTGACACTACTTCTTTTGTCCTCCACTTGTCCAGTTTCCTCAAACAGCTCTTTGGGAATCAACCCTTGTGGCCAAACATCAGTTTCTTCTGCTGCTGTCGACCTCACTCTTGTTATATTTCTCCACTCCAGACTGTTTAGATGATGTGAGGTGAAGGTCACAGATCTTCTGTGTAAGGATGCTCCACAGGTTCCCAGCAGAGTCAAGAACACTTTATTTGCTGTTATTACCTTACTTATTAAAGCTCTATTGAAGTTTTGTGAATTGTCCTGCAGTAAAGAAGCATGCATGATGATTATTTTTTTCTTTAGCCCGGCAGGAAATGGTTCCTTTTGAGGAGGTTATCTGAAACCAAAAGGGACCTCCTATCTAATTTCTTAATGTCATCACTACTCTGCCTCTCTGTTGACATCACAGGTTGGGAATTCATCTTTGATCCAGAACTCTGTGGAACTAAACCATCCAGTGTGGCACAGCTCTCATCACCTACTGCAAACATTTCCAAGAGAACTGCAACTTGCCTGACTATGGCCAACCTCTGTATGTAGGTTCACCTTTTCATCATTGTTTCTACTGAGACTGAAATAAAACTTGCAAAGATTTAAAGTGAAAAGATGGACCCAGACATGTTACTACAACAAGAAAACAAACCTTATAATAAAGATTCTTTATATTTGCAGTAAAAGAATGTGAACTATAAAAACCAAAATACGTTCAAATGATGTGGCTCATGTGTTTTTGACGCTCAGCTCTGCAGCAGTCGACCTGCAGGTCTGTTAGGCCAGTGGGTGGTAAAACTTCTGGGGATTAACCTGCTGTGACAGATGGCCGCAGACAGCAGCGGGAAGCAGGATACTTCAGGACTGTACCTGCCTTTTACAGCAGGATGCACCTAAATGTTGTCCTGGGCCTCAACACACGCAGGTAGAAATAAATGCACAATGTCTATGTGATAACTTTCATGCTTAAATTAGAAGAAATTATGTGGATCCTTATAATGATGCTGGAAGCTTTCTAAAATCTTTAAAAGAATAATAAACAAGATTACATTCAAACTGACAAAAAAAATGCTTAAGTTTTCATATAAAGATGCTTCTCCACATACGAAACAAACATTTTGAAGGTGAATGCTGAGGATTACATGACTTAATCTTAGCATTTGTTTTAGTGTAAACATTCAGATTTAATGAGCTGACTCTTTCAGTACAAGATTATCTTAACATCGTTAAAGCTATTTATACCGAAACAAAATGACAAAAACTACACGTTAAACAGTTGAATATGACGTCATGAGCACCTTTATCCATTAACTAAACTCCTTATTGGTACGTCTGAGGTGTTTAATTTCAATTTAAAGTCAACATGCCTCTGGTGGTAGACTGGCTGGTTGCTTAAAAGAATACTTTTACAGTCGGACAGCAGAAAAGTCATATAATACCCCGAGAAACACCTCTATGTTGTTTTTCGGGGTATTTAATAGGTATTTAATACGTTGTCTTGCAGTTACACGTTTCTGAAGTGGAGCAGCTGATAAGAGGATAAATTGACACTCAAACCTCTCAAACTTCTGTCAGCACTCCACTGAGGCCCATCCTGTCCGTCTCACCTCTGAATTGCACAACGAGTCTCGGCTCTGCCCCCCCGCAGCTCCTTCTGACCCGCAAACACGCTCGTGTCCCGGCATTTTGGGTTGACTGCAGTCTGTCTAACGGAGCTGGTCGCCCTCCGGTGGTCCGGGTTGGTTCGGGGGACCTTCTCTGTGAGTTTTGGGGCAATGGATGTGGACCTGGCTCTCCTCTCGCAGCCCGGTTTGGAAGCTAATCCCTGAACACCGGCGATGGTCCTCTCGCACCTGCCCTGCTGCTGCTGCAGGTACCTCGGGCAGCTCGACGCGCGGCTTTTACGCACAGCGGGCACTTCGAGTTCACTTTCTGCCCCGCTGGTTGCTTTTACCTTCACAGGTTTGGTTTTATCCAGGGTTTTCTTTGTCGCCTCCACAGGTTTGGATTTAATCACTTTTGTTGAGGGCATTTTTATTTCACGGCAAAACTTCTCTTTCCGCTCTGGATTTATTTGAAAGACGCGTCATCTTCTGATGCTGCTGCTCATTCCCTAATATTCAAAGATAAAAACGTAAAATCTCAACTTTCCTTTTCTCGTGATCCGGTTGCTATGGAGTTTGCGCCCTAGCAACTTCGGAGTCAAATCTAACAGATTGGAGATTAACACTTCCGGTCAAGACTTTTGCAATAAAAGCCTTTTTGTTTTACCTAAAAACGTTTGAATAAAAATAAACTCTTGGATTTACCTGGACTCGTTAAATCGGTGTTAGATCGGTGTCTATGGAAAGTGGCTAACAGTTATTTTATCAATAGTTGCAGGATGTAAAATATGGACAAAAGCTCCTCATGACACGACAGCAATTTTTTCCAGATTAACTATTGATTTTAGTCAAAAAGAGACTCCAGGGGTCTGTCATTGTACAATTTGCAGTTTTTACCAAAAAAAAAAACAACAACTCTTCATGGCCTTAAAATTACTCTACACCTTTTTCTCTAATCTAGTAAACAAATGTGCCAATCTGGACCTGCCCAAATATCTACCTCTCATAAAATGAGAATTTAGTGCAAGATATGAGGAGAAAAAAGCCAAGGGCAAATCAAGCAATTGATTGCTTGGATACATCACTGGTAGCAACTCGTATCCACTCACTTGTTCCAGCCCGCATAATCTAAGCAGGTAGTGGCTGTTACTGCTCACTGTGTGTCACTGACTGATGTGAGGCGTTTAGGTACAAGTACTGTGGCGTAATGTGAATCAGTACAGTTAGATACTGGTGACATATTACCAGCAGCTGCAGGAGAGGCCATAAGACATTTTAGGAAGATTGCTGGTTTCCATCTCAACATTCTCTGCAGAATGTTTGTGGCACTTTATTGATCTCTATGACAATTTGAAGTTTGTTCGTGTATATTCTCAGTAATCTGTGTTATGGTAATCCTAAAATCTTGAACAAAAAAGTTGGAACATCTCTTTTAGTCTCTGGGATAATGTTCCTTTCGTTCGGGCATCCATGTGGGGGAACATCAAGAATTTCCTGGGATGTTCATTGGACATACTTGTGTGTATATGTTTGTGTTTTATCTTTCTTTAGATGTACATAGAAAAAAAAACTCAATGAACAATGGTTTTTCAGTGACTGTATATCAAATTACTTCTGTCAGAAGCATTTCTCCATTCTCCCTGAAATGTCTGATGTAAAATATACAGACTTACAGGGAACCATCCTTTTCTCCGTGAAGTGAAAACAGTCGGGTCAGATTTTTTAACCCGGTTTACTTTAAATTAGAGCACATTTTGTTTTGAAGGCAGAGCTACCTTGCTTCCGGTGTGCTCGTGATTGACAGAGCGACTGCAGATTAAAGTGAGTGACGCAGCATAGTATTTATCACTGGGTGTTGGTTCAGTTGTCCGTCCAATGACAGAAGCTCATCGGATTACTGACACGCGCGGGTCACATGACCACACAGTGCAGGATTACAGTACACAGCACGACTAGATTCAGTTTGTCTTTGTTTTTGTTATACAAACATAAAAATGAGCAATTCTGTGCCATTAAACAAATATAAAACATACCAAATATACTTTATTCAGGCTGCGCGGAGCGTTTTAAATGTGATTACTTTTAAGAAGACAATTTATAAAACACAGAACACCAAAGATAACACAGTTTGACAGACAGAAAATAGTATTTTCCCAAGCCTCATCAGAAATGGTCTCCATGGAAGGGTGGCTGTCAAGAAGCCATTCTTAAGGAAGGGAAACAGGGAGAAAAGGCTGAGCTGTGCCAAATGACACAAGAAGTGGACTGAAAATCAGTGGCAACAGGTCTTATGGAGGGATGAATCCTCCCCAGAGCCCGGACCTCAACATTATTGAAGCAGTGTGGGATCAGACCAAATATTCACTTTCAAGCTCCTTAGAACTGTACACACATTTTGTTTTATTTTATTGTCTTATAAACTGTATTTATATTTATACATTTTTATTTGACATATATTAAGTGTGTAACTGAATTAGTTTTAACGCTCTAAGTTGTGGAGTAGCCATAACTCTGAGCTACATAATTATTAGTAAAGTTTATGTTACTTCATAATTGCCTGTAAGCAGTGGTGGACAAAGTACTCAACTCCAGTACTTGAGTCAACGTATTGATACTCATGGTCAAATCTTACTCAACTACAAGTAAAAGTTGCTGGTTCAAAATTTTACTCAAGTTAAAACACTGAAGTACTTACTTTTAAAATTATTTAAGTATTCAAAAGTACAAAGTACATTTTCTAATAGCAGTACATGGCTGAATTGTTTTCTGAGTGCTTTTACAGAACCATGTAACTCTCTGAAACCACCTGATGATGTACGGACATGCAAACTTTTTGTACCACTCTGCTACAAAAAGTCACCTGTAAAAACTTACAAGAAATTACAATCCTTTTAGGATTACAAAGCCTAAAAGGAACGAGTAACGACAAGCTTCCTAGAAATGTAATGGAGTCCAAAGTACAATATTTGTCTATGAAATGTGGTGGAGTGAAAGTCATAAGTTTCCAAAAAACAAATACTCAAGTAAAGTACAGATACTCAAAATACAGTACTCAAGTAAATGTACTCCGTTACTGTCCACCACTGCCTGTAAGATAAGTGTAAGCTTTTTATTCAGTTTTTCAGACAGTTTTGTAGAATATATCTTCTAAGATACATGTTTAACTATGCGGTATTTCTATGTATTAAACTGGTAATTGAATATCAGTTCAACTTAATGTGTATTTTAAATACAACATAAATAATAGCTCAGTAATATAATGTGACTCTAAATAATATCACATGTATTTTTGACAGCCTTCTTTAACTTCCCTCCCTCTGCGCAGTGTTGATTGCGGCTTTTCAAACACTATCATTCCTTTTTTCAGACAGACAGACAGACAGTGTGTTGTTCCATTGGTACAAACACAGTACTACACTGTGCAGTGTGCGTGGCGCAGTCGTTGCGGTCCTCCTGAGCTCTGAGTGGTGCTGTCTCGCTTCTGTCACTGTGCTAAAATTTGTCTTCTATTGCTTCTCTCCAACAGCGGACTGACAAGGCCCCTAGCAGCCGCTCCACGGTGGCCCTGACCCGGGCTGATTCCCGGCAGGTGAGACGGTGGAGATTCACCGGAGGACGGCGGACAGCGTAACCCCTCTGGATGTCGGATTTACGGACTGCATCGGGAGGGAGGGGGCTGTTGGGGGACCAGAGCTGTGTTAAAACCCTAAACAAAGTGCGACACACAAACCCATGCATATCATAAACGGGTCTGTCTTGAATAGCAACTTTGCCTTTTTGCCTCTCTGCAGGGGCTACGGGGGTATAACCACCCTGTAGGTGAGGCTGGATAAATTATTGTCTGGGGAAGGGTGACGCGCACTTCGCAGCAACCCCTGCGCTGTCAGACGAGGAAGTGAGACTTCATACACGCCCATTTCAGCCTGCTAAAAAGCCCAGACCCGCTCATCAGATAACAGCAACAGACTTTATAAACATGCGCTCACTTTCGGATGGACAACACCGGGAATAAACCGCAGGACGACGCCGATTTCAGCAGGTAGGTGACCAAAACGCTTTACGCAGAGCGTGGACGTGCCAGATTTCCAAATGTTATTATCGTGAGACTTCTCCACTGTGCAGGCCTGTCTCCATCTTTTTTTCTTTCTTTTTTTTTGGCCCAACTGTCACCAGCGTGCAGTGATAGTGACACATTGGTATCACCGCCATCATGTGCAGCGTTAATGTGAGTCTTACACGTCCAGTTAACACGCTGCAGGGCAGATGTCAGCATCTGGAGTGGCACCTGCCTGCGTGGTGTGTTCACGTTGCAGACTCAGCTCCCGTTTAAACCACAAACCTCCTGTGATGCCATTTGTGGGCCCAAATTTACGCCGATCTCTGTAGGTAACTTCGAGCAGTCTAAACCTCCTTGTGCCAAGGGACCGCAGAGGTTGTAATCAATCCTCGGTTGATTATAACCATACAAAGCCCTTGTATGTTGATTTCAGGTTGTGGTTAAATGGTGCGGGACAAGTGAAATCATTTTTCAGGTAATTTTGAAGCAAAAATATCAAGAAGACTATCACTTTAAACTACTTGAGTTGTTTTTATTATTATTTTCTTATTCTAAACTGAGCATCTTTCAGCATTTTAGTTCTTGGTTAGACATTTTCTTGGAGCCTAAAGTCATTTAAGAAGAACATTACACTGTGTCATTATTTAATGAACTAAAATGAAGACAAAACACAATAGCAGTGTGTTAAAAACTAAGTGAACCAGTTCACTCAATCAACTGTTTCTGCCCATCAATCTGAGAATTGTTATAAGGCCATTTCCAAATTATTTGGAGTTCATCGTTCTACAACGATATCGATTATTCACAAGTGGTAAACATTCAAGACAGCCGTCAATCTTCTTAGGAGTGGATATCCCAGCAAGTTCACCCCAAGGTCAAAAACCCAAGAGCTACATCACAGACTCTACAGGCCTCAGTTAGCATGTTAAAGGTTAAAGTTCATGGCAGCACAATTAGAAAAAGACTGAACAAGGATGGCTTGTTTGGAAGGGCTGCAGGAGAAAGCCTCTTCTCTCTAAAAAGAACATGGCAGCACAGCTTAGGTTTGCAAAGCTGCATCTGAATAAACCACAAGATTTCTGGAACAATGTCTTTTGGACAGACCAGACCAAAGTGGAGATGTTTGGTCATAATGCACAACAGCACGTTTGGAGAAAACCAAACACAGCATATCAGCACAAACACCTCATACCAACTGTCAAGCACGGTGGTGGAGGGCTGATGATCTGGGCTTGTTCTGCAGCCACAGGACCTGGGCACTTTGCGGTCATTGAATCCACCATGAACTCCTCTGGATACCAAAGTATTCTAGAGTCAAATGTGAGGCCATCTGTCCCACAGCTAAAGCTTGGCTGAAACTGGCTCATCAACAGGACAATGACCCAAACACAGCAGCAAATCTACAACAGAATGTCTAAAAAAGAAAAGAATCAAGGTGTTGCAAAGGTCCAGTCAAAGTCCAGACCTCAACCTGACTGAAATGCTGTGGTGGGACCTTAAGAGAGCTGTGCATGAACCAATGCTGCAAACCTCAATTAACTGAAGCAACGCTGGAAAGAAGAGTTTGCCAAGATTCCTCTACAACCATGTGATGATAACAATGATAACATCACACAGAAAACCATTACTTCAACTTCCTGCTGCTAAAGGTGGTTATACAAATGTTTTGTCTCAGTTTTTGTTCAATCAATAATGACACGGTGTAATTTGTCATGTGTTGTTCATCTGAGGTTGTATTTACCTAATTGTAAGACCTGGTAAGGACCAGATGTTTTTTTTTTAACATGTCCTGACACATGAAACATTAAAGTTGAAAGAAGGGGAACTTTTCTTTTCTCTTGACTGTATAGGACAGCACATGCATAATAACATCACTTAAAAGTGATTTGACACAGAAACTACATGAAAGTAAAAGAGTGTTTTTGTCATATTATATGATCTTAAATGGGTAAAAATATATCTCACCTCTGTGTTCAGTTACTGAATGATGTTTTTCACTCATTTAAGCCAAATGAAGCAGCTTCTTTTGAAGAACTGGAGGTGTTGTTGTTTCACCTGAATGCACACATGGTCGGCTGAAAAGGATCTGTCCCTTCTTCTAGGACAAATTTTGTGATAGAGGGTAATGTGGTGTTCAGGAAGATTTGGGGACAATTTTAAGTAATCTTTCAAACAAGGAGAGCAAACAGACTCATATGCACTTTGTCCTGTGACGATTGGGGATATCACTGGTAGTTTGAAACATCTGAATTTGACTGCTGTATGTTTTGTTTGCTGACTTTCTGTTCCTGTTTTCTTTTCCAGAAGTCAAGAGTAATAACATCAAGTTCTCTACTTCCTTTGACTGATCAGCATTTTGCAACATAGAATGTCAGAAATAAGAGATGTCACTTCATAGCCAAAAGTCTTAAAACCAAAGACATTCAGTTTGCAACCATGCAAGACGAATAAAAGCAATAAATCGTCATATTTTATATGCTTGAACCAGAGAATATTTGGTATTTTTGTCCACAACAGACTAAAATCAATTAAATGTTAAAGCAGTAGTAGAATGATATTCTGCCTGTATAATTAGCTTATGGAGTCACTGGATGAATCACTGGATAAATTCAGTTTCTCACTGTGGTGGTTCACATTAACCGTTCCCATGGCTCTGATTCAAAACACACGGCTGAAGTTGATATTAATGAGTGTCAGTCTGTGGCTCTCACTATAACATCAGTGACATTAGATGTATTAACAACAGCTTATAAGTTACCCATTTGAGTCATTATGTCCTCAAAATTGACCTTTTGGTGAAGGCATTGATTAACATCTTTGGTCTATTAAAAGGATTTCACATGGTAGATGTGGAGTTTGAAGATCCATTTTTTATCATGCTCTTTGGGAAAAAAAACTGTGTGGTTATGAATCCAGAAAATTAGATTCTGTTTGTTTGACTTTTCTCATTAGCTGATAAATATGTCTTAAGAAAAACAGTATAAGATAATTATGTAGTTAAAATGAATTAGGATTAAATTAGAAAGATGATGCAACAGCTTGAAGAAGCACCTTTAGCAGCAGTAAGTTGAAGTAATGGTTTTCTGTGTGACGTTATCAGTCTCTCACATGGTTGTGGAGGAATTTTGACCCACTCTTCTTTCCAACGTTGCTTCAGCTCATTGAGGTTTGCAGCATTGGTTCATGCACAGCTCTCTTAAGGTCCCACCACAGCACTTCAGTCAGGTTGAGGTCTGGACTTTGACTGGACCATTGCAACACCTTGATTCTTTTCTTTTTCAGACATTCTGTTGTAGATTTGCTGCTGTGTTTGGGATCATTGTCCTGTTGATGACCCAGTTTCAGCCAAGCTTTAGCTGTGGGACAGATGGCCTCACATTGAAAGATGATGGACCTTTTCTCTTGACTGTGTGTCTATCTTGTTTTGAGACCAAACATGTAAAATAACTCTTAAATCTGTCTTTCTGTCTCAGTGAGCTTCAGCGTTGAATGATGGACAAGGAGCTGGTTCAGCAGAGCCAATCAGAACTGGCCACCAATGGAACCAGCCCTCACATCCCAACCTCAACATCTGACCCCTCAACGCCTACAACCCCCACCCCACCTCGGCTCACCCCCAACCCCATGCTCCTGGAGTCCCCTGCACCCATGTTAACACCCACCACGTCTTCCCCTCCTCCCCCTCTCACTCCTGCTCCTTCCGTCTCTGCAACCCACAGACCAAAGGCGGCGGCTGGTGCTCTGTCCCCTCACATCCTCGTCCCAGCTCCCCCTAAACTCACCACCACCGCAACCCCCGCCCTGCGTACGTACTCTCGCCCCATCCTTCCATCCCTTTTGGGCACCCCCAAAGCAACTCCAGCCACACAAACTTCCACCGCCTCTTCTCCTGTCACAGCAACCACCGCTTCTCCCCAGCTCTGCTCTAGTGCACCATCCTCTGCAACGCACAGCAACACCACAGGGTCAACCAAGACCTCCACCAGCCTGACCAATGGGAATATCAGGCTTGGGTCCACCTCCACCTCTACACCCATCACACCATTTCACACACCAGCCAGTCCACCTGGCAGACAGGTAAGTGATGAATACAAATCAGTGTTGCCTGTAATCAACTTTACATGAAGAGTTTCATATATGGGAAACACACATTATTACTGAAAGACACTTTTTGACCTGTCAGGCTACATATATGTGTTATTAAGAACTTAACCAGAGTACAGTTGTACACAAATACAACATATAACAATCCAAATGATTAAGGTTTATTAAGGTTAGTGCAATAACAATGCAGACTTTCTTTCTTTTTTAGTTCACTCTAAAGTGAACGTCCTAACCAGGCTTAAACTCTTATACAAACCACATTTCCAGAAAAGTTGGAAATTTTTCAGTTGAATCTTTTATCATTAGTTTGAACTTTTATGGTTAACAGAAACAAATCCAAAGTAATGATTTTCAGTGTTTTTACTGAACAACCTGGATAATAGAACGACACACTCAGTAAAAGTCGTTCTAGAGTCATGTTTACCAGTGTGTTCCATCAGCTTCCTTTTAATGACACTTGCAGTTTTTCAGAGGAATCTGTGTCCATTCTTACTGAATCCAAGATTTCAGCTGCTCAACAGTCCGTGGTTGTTGATGTCTGATTCTCCTCTTCATGATGCTCCATCCTTAATAGGAGACAGATGTGGACTGCAAGCAGGCCAGTCAAGCACACACACTCTGTGTGAATGAAGCCACGCTGTTGGAAGTCGTGCAGAATGAGGTCTGGTATTCATCCAACAGATTTCTGTTCTTGGCCTTTCCACTCTGAGATTTCCCCAGACTCCCTGAATCTTTTCACAACATTCTGCTCTGTAGATGCTGAAAGACCAAAGTTCTTTACAATCTTACTGAGAAATATTTGTTGAACTAATTGATGATTCTCTGATGGAGTTTGGCACAAAGTGGTGAGTCACGGCCCAACACTAAACCTTTGGTGGTTGCTCCTTTTATTACCAACCCTGACACCCTCACCTGTTACCAGGTAATCTGCCGACTGGAGAATCTTCCAGAACACCGATACTGTAGATTCTATAATCTTTTCTGTCTTTCTTTGCCTCCATAACAACTGTCTTGAATGTGTGGCTGCATTGAAATTTTAATTTGTTTAGTGAAGACATTGAAAATCATTTCTTTGGAAAAGAATTTATTCTATTCTGTGTTCATTCAACACACGAAAAGTTTAGCTTCTTTTGATTAAATATAATAAGCTTAACTAAATCATTTAAATTGCATAACATTTTTGGAATCATGGATATCCAAAACAGTTTTAAACCCTACCTAGAAAGCTCAGCCTCCCAGCTTTATTACATTAAACAAATTCACCAAGCTTAAATTCTTTTAACCATAATTAGGTGACATGCTCACAATTCAAAGTACGTACAGATTACTGCAGATCAAGAAGCCCAAAACATCTCAGAGAAAAGTTAAAAAAGCAAGATGCTGGTGGTGACGCTAAACTGAAAGACAAAAGATCACATCAGATGCTGCTCGATGCTCTGAGCCTACCAGCCAGCCACAGTTTGTTCCGTCTCAGTAAGCGTCAGTCTGACTGTTTGGGGTTACCGTTTCCTTTCCTTTTGCTTTTATCAGAGAACCCTTCACATGCTCAGTCTAACCTTTGTAGTTAGTTGACTTTGTGAATCAACATATAGCCAAACTGTGAGAAAGCTACAGCTACATACAACATACATGTGCAGGTGTTGTGGCATGCATTTAATCTGTTGTTTGTCTTTGCTGGTGGGAGTGTGGAGTCATGTACAACTATCTCTGTCTGGTCTGGGGTTCCTTTTCTTTACCATGATATCTGAAACCTAATTGGACAAGGAAGCACATCTAATAACGAGTCAAATGTTAAATATTTTCACCGTTATGCAGATCCGAGAGTCCTGCCAAACAAACAAAAGTTTAGATGATAAGGAGCAACTGAAAATTTAAACAAAGCGCTTAACAGATATCCAGTGTCAGTTTCTGTTCAGGCCCCTTTATGTCGAAGATCTGTTGCAACACCATTATAATAACAGGACTCTGAGGTCCTCTGATCCAGGTTTGTCGTTTGTTCTTCGATCCAGGCTTAGAATTAAAGAATGTGCTTTGATGTTGTTGCTCCTAAACTTTGGACCTCTCTTCCATTGGACTTAAGATCTGTGAGCAATGGGGACATTTTTAAAAAGCTTCTTAAAACACATCTATATAAACTGTCTTTCATTTAAGTGTATATATTGTATGATGTGCTTTATCTTTCTTTGATATCATATTGTGCTTTTATTGTTATTATCTTTTATTTTTTATTAAGCACTATGACATACGTTCTTGAAAAGTGCAAAATGAATGAAATATGGAAACCTTTAAACTAAGAATTCAGTAGATTTTTTTTAACATTTCTGTTGCAGCCCATGAACGTAACTCTGCTAAAACTCGACCTGCTTTCAAGCTTTTTCCTTTATTTGTCACTCTTTTCCTCTGACGTCTCCTCTCCTCTTTTGTTCCAGGTATCGCAGGCTCATCCTGTGGGCACACCTGGTCTTGTGCGAGCCAATCAGAGCCCCTCCCCTGTCAGGCAGAGGATATCCCAGCAGACCTTGCTCTTGGGGAAAGGTCTCAAAGGGTCTGGCCAAGATCAAGTGCTGCTTAGAGCTCAGATGGTAAACATACAGACACACAAACCCACATTTACATATATTTACACATTTAATCTGGTTCGCTAGAGGCAGCATATGCAACAGCGAGTGCAGCTGCAGAGGAGATGACCAGTATTAAAATGAGCCAGTTGCAAAGACTAAGGTCAGACTTTCATACTGCTTGCTGCTACTCTGGAGAAAGAGAAACTGTGAACTTGGAAAACAGATTTTAAAAGGCAGAATTTGAGCAAAAGCCAGAAAAAATTTCTTCTACATAGTACATGATACCTTGGTTGAATACATATTGCAATTATTATTGTTTGTATGTTCTGAGTATCACGATAAACCTTTTTAATTAGCTGAAATAATATAAAATGAGCTGATGGAATAACAAAAAAAGAGGAGAAACAACTGTTTACGTTTTATTCAGAAAAACATATCGAAGTTTTTAAGAAAAACCAGATGAAAAAGACAAATAAAACTCATTAATGAAAAAAAAGGATGGATTACATCATATACCATGATGGTAGCACACCTGATAAGGACATTTGATTAATTTTACACTGTCTTTGATTGGTTGCAAGATATTTATCATTTTCTTTGGAAAACTCAATATAGTAGCTATTCAAAGTGAATATAATGGAAAAAGCATCAATCTAAAACAGTGTTGGAAAAACTATGTTGGTTTGTGTTAAATCGGGACAAATTACCCTGTCATGACATGAGGTATAAACACCATCTGGAGGCAAATATGAATAATTAACTATCATGGTCTTTGGGTTTTGTTTTGTTCTGTGTTGCTTTGTTTTAATGGGATTTTAATTTGTTTTCCAATGTTCTGTATTCTGGTTTACTTTTTGTCATCAGTTTACACCCCACATCTTAGTTACCCTTCTTCCTGTTGTGTTTTTTAGTGCTTTCCCCCTTGTCTATTCTGTCGATTTACTTCTTTTTTACTTCTCTTCTTGTTTCACATCAGAGGCCTGTTCTGAGAGGCAGGATTAGTGTCTTAGCGACATAACTTCATGTTCAGCCCAGGATTTTTACAATACTACGAAGCTGGTTATGTCAGACAGCTAACCTGTGCCAGAGTGGGTTAGGCTTTGAGATAAGAGATTAAGACACATAAAAGTGCTGCTGCCCTACCAATCATTTTATCATTATTTTTATGACCCTGAAAGTCAAAAACCAACTACACTGTTTGACATTCACTCAGAAGCATCATCGTAAAGAAATGTGACTTAAAGGCTTGGAACTAACATTTTTTATTGATTAAAATAGTCTTTGACTTATAAATGATTTACTAGCCATTGCCTCTCTAAGTAAATTTTCATAAAAACATGTCTGTACTTTTAAGAGGCTTTATAACTGAAATCAAAATCACTGGATAATTAAAACCCTCTTTATTATATAATTTTAGAGACTGCAATAAACAAATGAACTTTCACATTTACAGTAATCTGACTGACTGCTTTTTATTGCTTTTCTGCCTTCCTAACAGAGTGAAATGACCCCGAAATATCTGAGTAGCACCCAAGATAAGAGCTGTTTGAACTCTCCAAATAATAGAGAAAGGAGCTCCAATGTGTCCTTAATTATCTCCTTTAGCAGAGGATACACCGGGCCATCCTATATAAGAAAAAGGAGATCGTTCTGCCCCACAATTCCTTGCGACCACATGTTTTATAGCGACGCTAGATTATTTTCATTCAGTCGCACTAACTCTAATGGTGCAATAAAAAAATAATATTCTATATAATCTCTAATATATGATATAACCTTTGTGTAAGAATGTCATTAGATTGCAACAGATGAAGTATCTATCACGATATTTGTAGAATATTTATTGAACATCGTTCTACATAGCAGTTTCAGTGCTGCAGACTCCCATTATAGTTTAGGGTCCCTTATCCACCTTTCCTTAACCCCATGATGTTTTCCATAAAAGTCAAGGAAAGGAGCTTAGAAAAAGACGATAAGAGGTCTTTTTTTTTTACTATTGGACCAGACCCACAATCATACATCATCAGATCTGGATCATTGGGCTTTAATTTTGTGGCAATTTTGTGATATTGATCAGATTAAATTACACGTTCACAATATGGGCATTATTTTTCTTTTTTGTTATCTTCTCTTCCTGCTTTGGTTGCAGATGCTATGTTTCTTTTCATCCTGCTAGAAATATATAATTGATACGTCAGGTAATTCTAGCTCTTCCTGTCTTACACAGGTTGCCTCACCGAGTTGACAGCCAGCATCGTAGAACTCTTTTGTTGGGGTTTGTTAAGTCAGATCATTGAAAGATACCTTGGATATGTGAAACCTGCTTTATAGTACAGACCCCTGGTCTTGATTTGCTGATTGCCTCTTCAGCGCCTTTCACTCGGTTTAAATAAAAGTTATTTTTATTTCTTCATCTGCTTGCCTTTGGGAGCTTTGTCTGCATTTGGGCCCTCATCTCCACCACAGCAACACTCATCATTGTGATGATTAACAGCTCAAGTTGCTACATCACACACACACATTACGGTGTTAGTCTGACTGCAACCACACTGTTGATATACATGTAAACAAGCCCATATTACCTCTGCGTGTATGTGTTCAGTTGGACCCAACCTGAGCTTGGTGTTTAGCACATGGTCCACAGTTTCCATCTTGGGCTTTGACCTGGAAGTAATAGAGAAAGCCGGTAACATCAGAGAATAAGCACAAGGGAGAGCCGCACCTCATTTGTAAATAAAACCATAAAGCATACAAGCCTACAAAATGTACAGAGCTACAACTCAGCTACAACTGTCCAAGTCATCGCTCCACATGGTGACAACTTGATGCTAGTTAAGTTGTTTGTTGATCGTCAAATGGAAAAATCTCAAAGTTGATTAAAGATTCAAAAGCACACTCCCGCTTGCACCCCTGCTTGCCTCCGTTTATCTCCTCCTTCACTTATTTTCTCCTCCACTGTCCTGTTTTTCCTGATCTCCTTGCAGCTGATTCTCACATCTGCTATGCGACCTGCACTGTCATCCTCTTCCTCCTTCGCCCCTTCCTCTAACCCCGCCTCCGCTCAGGTGAGCACCCATGCACATACACGTTTTAGCTTTTGCCGGCATGTTTTTTGCCAAACCCTGTTTTTCCTCGACATGTTCACATTACAGAGATTAATGAAGAGGCTGTACATAGTGACTTCTTGTTGGTGAAAATCCTGACCTATCAGGTACCTCGCTCACATCACTATAACTACAAACAACATTATCAGTGGAGCTGTAACACAAGGGAGAATGATACCTCTTTATTCTGCTCCATCTGCTCACCTTTTTCAGTTCAGTTAAACTGTTTATTTTCACCTGATTATCCATCATGCCAGATTAACATTACAGTGGTGTACTTTAAGCCTCAACACTCTTTTCCTAAACTTAATCAAGTAGCTTCAGTGTCTGAACAAAACCAAACAAAGAGTAAAACCTGAGGGTTGCTCGACAAAACCTCAACCTCCTGTCAGAGGTAACGTACATGACGACAGCAATACTCCAATCATCTGACACCTGATTTGTAAGAGGAGCAGGGGATTTGAATGGAGAGAAATTTATATATTATTACAGCACAAAGAACAGAAACCTGTCAGAATTAGTACGCTCTGACATTTTTAATAAGTGCGTGTAGAACTGTCCCAAAATAACGTGGAAATCATTTCAATCTCAAAGTCTAGAGATATTTGTTTCTCTAATATTTTGTGATATAAAGACTAATTCTCTAATTTGATCCAACATCAGCAGTGTAGAGGTAGAGCCCTGCAGCGTAAGGTAGCATGATGCACAGGCTGCATATATAACATATTCCCTCAGCTGAGAGGTATCCAGGTCGTTTGTGCTTTCATAAATTCTCCAAAATGACATCTTCAGAGATTTATGTCGAGGCCTGAAATTGATGCTCGTGCTCTGAAGCTAAAAGTCACCGTGTGCGAAGGTCAGAGATGTGGTTTTGCCAAAACGGCAGTTCCACTTTGGCCCTGTTTACACCTGCTACAAATGTGTCCTGGGTGATCCAGCCACAGGTAGAAGGTGCTGAATAAAGGTGTAAGTTCACTCAGAGCATATCAAGAATGCAGTAACAACCCAAAGAGCACATTAGGTCATTGTATGCTGCTCAGTTTTTTGTGTATTTTCACACAGAATTGATTAAATTCTTATCTTAGTTTTTAACAGATCTATTGTAGGAGAAAACTGACTAAAATGTGGTCGTCTGTTTCTTTTCCTTTCATATCACAGTGGTACAAATAACCGTTGTTACGTACAACTATTGCTTCGTATAACTGTTGCTACGTTGTGGGAGGGTTTTAGTGTAAAGACCTGAGCATTTTTTTTCTTCCTCTGCAGCTCCAGAGTCTCACCTTGAGGCCTCCTCCCCCTGGGGCCCTCACCATCCCCCCTTCACTTCGACTGAAGCCCCCCTCCTCAACCCCACCACCCCTCTCTCGCTCTCAGACCCCCATCTTCCCCCCCCTAAGGCTGCGACCGCAGCCCAGCAACACAGCAACAGAGGGCCCAACCACACCCAGCCGACACCTCCCGGTCCCTCCACCAAGTAGGTCCCAACTGGATGATCAATCCTGAATCCTGAGCACAACCATCACGCTGGATGGCTGTGTTCTTTTACAAAAAAAACAAGGCATTATGTGGACCAAAAGCCAAACTCAAGGTTTCAAAAATCAGTCCACAAACCAGCGGGACATGTTTTATATTCGTCCAACTCACGACCAAATGCTGCTTATAGCTAAACAAGAAAGATGGCTCAAAAGCAGAGAGAAAACTTCCACAATTAAGTCTTGAAACCATACTGGTCTGTAATAGAATTCATAATAATAATCGTATGGTATGTAATGCTGGAGAAATCTGAATAAATACCAACAGATCTGACCTTCTTCTCCAGAATTTTAAGACTTAAACACCACAAGTCCTAGTTTTGATCAGCTGAATATTTCAGGGTTTTGTGAGGCCATTTAAAGGAAAATTACCTGTTAAATAAGCATATTGTGTACAGTCAGTTTCCTCTTTAACATTACTCGCCCTTTTATTCCTATGCTACTTCAGTTCTTTGAATGAACAAAGACAGAAAACAACCTCATAAGCAAAACAAGAATGAAGCAACAACTGAGCTTCGAGAGAAAGACGAGAAGCCTTCTGCCAACACCTGGAATCAACAGGTTCTCTAAGGAGCAGCCGGCAATGCCTCGGTTGCATCAGTGCTGGTCTCAGAGCAGCACTGGGGCTTGAATCATCACAACACACACGAGCATTGCTCCAGAAAGACAACGCAGATAAACAGTCGATTAGTTGATCAACAAGAAAATTTGAACAGTTGTTTTCATTTTTTTTATTCAAGTTTTGTGATTTAGAAAACATTTATAGACAAACAACTTAACTGATAAGAATAGAAATTCAATTAAAAAATGTTTAATTGTACTTATTTATTTTTGTACCAATTAATTTTACCTAAATTTGTACCAAATATCAAAAGCTGCACTGTTTAACTGTTTCCACAACGTTGGGATCTGATGAAAAATGTGAATTAAAAACAGAATCCCATATTTTGAAAATCATTCAAACCATCCATCCATTTTCTATATCCGCTTAATCCGTCGGTCGGGTCGCGGGGGGGCTGGAGCTTATCCCAGCGGTCATCGGGCGATTCAAACCATATTTCTGATTTCAGTACAAATTTGGCATATGTGGCATAATGACACAGATGTGGATGGAAGACTTTCAATTCAGGTTTCCAGCTCACATAAACAAGCATACACAGACCTGTATGTACTGGATGTACACTAAGGGCTCATAAATTAGTTTTACACTCTCAGTTGTGGAAAATAAGTACAAATATTGACAACCCCTGGTCACAAACCTGAAACCTGATGTTTTAATTTAGTTTCTCCACTTTTTAATGTTTTACCTCTCCTCCCACAGCTCTCTACTCTCCAGTTCGAGCCGTCCCTCTGAGACCCAGGCTTCATTCTCCCAATGGTCACAGAGCGGCGTCACTTCGACAATCCTCTTCCCTTCAACCGATCGCAGCTGCTCCGTCCAGTCAGGTCTTCCCCACAAGTCAAACACCGGCTGGGCTAAAAACGACACTGGGACCAAGCCAGCCCCATCAAGATCCGTTATCTGTCCCCAACCGCTTTGAGCACTCGCCGTCTGCCGCGAGGCAGCTTCAAATCATCGCCCTCTCTTCAGGTCGGCAGCCGCAGTCGGGCATGTACACCCCCCCTGTGATTCAGTCCACACCTACGGTTGTAGAGACACCGGTGAAAGGTGAAGACGAGCTTCCTCGTCCTCTCAATCCCTCGCTGCCAAAAATCACCTCTCCGTTGCCCTCACCTCCATCTCTCCTGAGTCCAGCCTCTCCTTCGAGTCAAGCCAGCTCTCAAACACAAACTCTGACCCAAAAAGGAGAAGGAAAGGACAGTGATGAGCAGGGAGACAAAAACAAAGTGAAACCAGAAATCAGAGATGAGAGGCAGGTGGACAAAGCTGACCAAAGACAGAAGGTGAAGGAAGAGAAGCCGAGCGAGAGGGAAATCAGTCAGGAGCAGCAACCTGAGACAGAAAAACAGGAAGATCAAATGGAAGTGATGGAGGAAGGCATGAGTGACAAAGAGAGGAGAGAGAAGGGCGAGGAGAGGAAGATGGAGGAGGACATGGAGGAAGGAGAGACTCCGATGGATCAGTCTGATCTCCTTAAAGACTCAAGTGTGGAATTAAAACCCAACTTGGGTCTAATTGCAGCTCCAGCTCTGGCTCAGACACCAGCTCCAGTACCAGAGGTCTCTGTCCAGAGTCATAGGCTGCCAGAACCAAGCCGAGACCCACAGCCTGTCAGCCAGGAGGACTTCTGCGAGAACATGTCGACTCAGTCTGACAATCAGTCAGGTACCTGCGAGCACACATCTGTAGAGCCAACTGAAGGCGAACACACTCTGTTTATCACCGCACATTTTTTTATATCACCGTCCTTCCTCTCAGATAGTCAGTGATCTGAGTCTGGAAACTATCTGGCACCATTAGGGAGAACTGTGCCAAAAACTTCCCAGTTATTACGTCACTTTTAATCTTTTTTGTGCAGAAATTTGTGTCAAGGAAGACAGAGAAGGGCAGCTCCACTGCGGCACATTTGTAGTGTAGCAACCTGAGATTCAGGGTCCCCCAGTGGGCGGGCATCCTCTGCAACAGCAAGCAATTTGGATTATCATGAAATCTGGACCAAAACAACACTGCAGGAGGAAAACTAAGGCTGACTGCTGTCTCAAAAACTAGTTGTAGTAGAACAAAAGTAAAGAAACACAGAGGTTAAAATGCAGAAAGGGACTCCTGAGCTGAGATGACAGATGTTTGACTCTATTCAGAGCTATGGTGAGGGTCAACACTGATGTCAGTGATCTGTTGGTTTCAGTTCATCCCAAAGGCCTGAAACTGACAAAAGCTGTAAAGTTCATCTTCACCAAACTTAGAAAGCATTGTTTTTTAGCTTGGAACTCATTTACAAGAAGGCTTTTAGATTTAGACGATCCGATGGTGGCCGTATGTTTGAGGGCACTGAAATGCTTTGCGATTCTGAATCTAGGGGTTCAACGGTACAGGTAACCCACTGTACGGTCCGTACTTTCGGTTGAGTTTCAGTACGTGTTTTGTGCGTAAAGAGAAAAAAAAATTCTCCCAGAATTCTCTCTTTATTTTGCTTGTCAGCAAAACAGTTACTAAACACAACTTTCAAATGGTAAAATTAAAATTCTAACATCCCAAAGCTCTTCTTTGGATCTTGGCTGCCTTTTGTCAGATGATCCCACGCTGCTTCAATAATGTTGAGGTCCGGGTTCTGGGGAGGATTCATCCCTCCATCAGACCTGTTGCCACTGATTTTCAGTCCACTTCTTGTGTCATTTGGCATAGCTCAGCCTTTTCTCCCTGTTTCCCTTCCTTAAGAATGGCTTCTTGACAGCCACCCTTCCATGGAGACCATTTCTGATGAGGCTTGGGCCAACAGTAGATGGATCAACTGAAGGTCCAGATGCATCTCTCAGGTCCTGTGTCAGGCCTTTGCTGGATTTTTTCCTCTTTCTTAAGGACATCACTTTCAGTTCCTGTTCATCTGCTGTAGATAGTTCTTTAGGCCTGACACTTCTTCTTTTGTCCTCCACTTGTCCAGTTTCCTCAAATGTCACCTTGTTGATGCAAAAATACTATGTCTGTCAAACGGTGTTACTGTTGTTTTTGTTTTTACAACTAAAGAAATGGGAACAAATTATGTATCTTTGTGACAGGCTGCTAGTAACAAAGTGCCTAAATATACCATTTAAACTGCTTTGCTAAGTTGTCTGTTATGTGTAGACACAACACTGGTTCATTCGTTGAGTTAGGAGCTTTTAATTGATGATTCCTTTTGAATTGCTAATAAAAACTTGAGCAAAATTAAACCCTTTACAAACTAATTAGTACAAGTTTATATTTAATCAAGTTATCTGGATTTAATTTAACACCCCAAAGCAATACTCGATCATGTGATGAGTTACTGTTTGATCATTCAGAGTCATTTAAGTGGAGCTCTACCATACCTGCAGATAGAAACTTGTTAATGATAACAGCATATTCATCAGTTTCTCTTTTTGCTCCACCCAGCGTTGTCCAGCCTCTCCTCCCAGTCTCCACCTTCCTCGCCCTTCATCACCCCCTCAGCAGAAAATCCTCCTTCCCTCCTCCCAGCTCAGACCGCCCACACGACTGACCTCAGCCTGTCTCAGCATGAAGTGGAGAAAGTCGACAAAACACTGTGCGACTTGCAGGATGTGGCTGAAACTGAGATGGAGCCCGTCGGCCAGTCAGAGGATGAGTCTGACAGCTTCAGCCAATCACTGAGCAGCGCCTGGGAGCCAAAGGCGTGGCCTGAAGGACGACAGGTTCTGACCCACCTGGTGGAGGGATTCGTCATCCAGGAGGGGCTCCAACCATTTCCTGTAAGGACACATTTGTTTTACATCACATGAACTGAGCAAAGCCTCAGAATAATGTCATTAATTTTGATTCAAGATGATTTTAAAAGTTTAAACTCAGAACTAACAGAAACAGAGATTAATTATACTGCTTCTGTTGAGAAATTATATCTATGTATGTATCTATAAACACAGTATTTCCCCAAATGGTCCTTTTCGCAGTACAAAACCAAGATACAATGTAAATAAATCAACTTTTTGTCAAAGCTGCAGTTCACTCTGATGTGGATAAATGATTCGGTATGTTATGGCTGACAGATTGTTGCTGATTGTTGAGGCTCATCAAATTTTATTGAGAGCGAGCGAAAAGAAAAGTTTGTAAAAACACAACATATATGAAGATTTGGCTTTGACTCCATGCAGATGTGGGCTTTGTTTCTCTTGAACAGCTGTCAGTTTTTCACTGTCGCAGCAGCAGATTGCTGCAGCGTACTGACTCACCTGTGATCTCGTGCAGGTGAATCGCTCATCCCTGCTGGTTCCAGAGCAGGTGAGCAAACCACAGGAAGTGAACGGGACCAATGGAAAAGCAGCGCTGCCTGTGACGGACTCGAAAAAACAACCTGAGCTCTCGACGGATTCAGAGGAAGAAGAGGGAGGAGACGCAGATGAAACAGGGAGCAGTAAGGCTTTTATCTGCTTTTAAGGTCTTAGTATGTGAAGCTATCGTTGATGAGCACAACGTGTGTCTTTGGTATTTGTTTAAAACTGAAATCACAGGTGTTTAACTCAGCAGGACATTTTTAGGGAAGAACCCTCATACAAAGTAGCATCAGAGAAGGATCGTGTGGAAAAAAGCGTAACATTTCAAACATCTGTTTGTATTAAGGAACCATTTGAGAAACTTCAATTCTCAATCATATATGTTTTTATTCTTCTGAATCCTAAATAATAGCTACAAAGTGACAATTAAAACTTCCTGCCTTCAACACGAGGCATACATCATCAAGCCTAACGACAAAGACATCCACACATTCATAAAGAGATGCTTTAAATATTTTATCAAATTACAAAACATCACAGTTTGCTCTAAAAGCAGAATCCATGAACCCAATCCCTTAAATAGGGATTCATCTTTTCTCTGTAATAACATCTTTAAATAGACTGAAACCATAAACCAGAATGTAAAGTGTTTTTTAATAATTTATTTTGCTTTAAATACTGACTACAATTTGTAGATTTCAATTTTCGTTTGTGTTTAGTTTATGGTAAAAACTCAGCAGACCTTAAGGTTTGAGCTGATCAGGGAGTAACTGATTGATTGTTTGAGTCAGTCTCCTTTTCCTTGAGAATGTCAAGTCAGTTCAGTTCAAAGCATTTATTGCACAGCAGTACAACAGAACTATGTGATCTCTGTGGCCATACACATAAAAACAATAAAACATAGCCAACAACAATGAAGCAATTAAATAAACTAAGATAGGATATGAAAACCATAATCTATAAAAGCTCAGATTAGCTGAGCTTAATTATTTTAACAGCATATGAGTAAGTAGTGCGAGTTCTCATAGATCGTCTTCACAGGGGAGCAGTGTGAAGTGTTGGTTTCCTGGGTGAGAAGAGTTCTTGATAATGTTTGTGGCCCTACAAAGACGGCATTAATGTGGCAGGAAATTGGTATTTTATGACTTTTGTACGGTGGCCCTGTATTGCCAAAATGAACAGAGGCGAAAATGCAACACAAAACAACGATTTTGAACCTGTTAAAAAATTGATAATTTTATCTTCAAAATAGTATTTTTATTATCTCAACAGACAATAGAATAGACAGATAGCCGCTTTACTCTGTAGCATGTAGTAGTTTTAAGTCAAGCTATGGTGAAATGTCTTTTTTCATGGATTAACAATGATTCTGAAAATTGATTTCTCTATTTTTTTCCCTAAGTTTATGTATTCAATTGCTTATTTTCAACTGTTGTCCCTCAGCATTTAAAACCATAAAACAGACGCACTGCACAGTCAGTAAATATAAAAGGAGGAGACATTTGATGCAGGCAGTTAAAGCATGACAGTTTAAAGCCTGATTAAAAACGAGAGGATACAATCTGGCATGTACACAGCCACTCATTATGAGTTTGCTTTTTAAGATTACACACAAGTCATATTAAGAATATTGCAGGTTTAAATAAGTCTTATTAGGAAAGGTAACTGTGAGGGAATTATTTGTGTTTTATTATCCAGGACTGTGCAGCTAGGCTCTGTGCATCCTCAGATTATAAAGTAATAAGTTCTGCAGCTCTGATGAAGCACAGCTGACCGTGAACATGTTTGTATCCACTCAGGGTCAGGCCACAGAGACCGAGCGGTGCTGCACTGCCAGTTCTGTGGGAAGAGAGGCCACGCACACAACTTCATGCGGTCCAAACGCTTCTGCTCAACTTCCTGCGCACGCGGGTGAGACTCGATTTCATTGGCTTCAAGGTGAAAGAAAAGGGCGGAAGAGGGCAGCTGTGGTGTCATGTGACCTACAGACAGAAGTGTCGTGCGTGCAGCAGCAGCAGCGCTAGCAGGATGTGGTGTGCAGTGCCCACATAGAGGCGCACAGGTGTTACATACAGATCTGAGTGTGAATTAAAGCAGCAGAACAAATTTCAGCTCTCCCTACCTCTCCTGGTTTCTCTTTCAGGTTTAACGTCCGGCTGACAAAGCGTCTGCGAGCTCTGAGTGCAGGCAGCCGATCGGAGAGGCCTCGTCCGACCCTAAACCGGGCCGAGTCTGTCCCTGAGAAACCTCTGCTGCTGCGGCTGGTAGGGATTCTAAACTAACGTGAAACCAGCTCTGGTACCAGCTTTGGCTTAAAACTACCCATGCAATACTCTAAAGATATTCCAGTACAAGTGAAATTTCTGCTTTTTAATCCTATTTGAGTAAAAAAAAAAAGTAATGGTTACTTAAAGTCTCAAAGGTTAAAGTCTAAATTCTTCAAAACGTGGTCCATTAATGTGACAAAGTAGGTACAAAGTATTATATTAATTAACTGTAAATGCTGATGCATCAGTGTGTTCAACTACTTTTAAACATCCAGTTTAGTCCAGTGTTTCCCAAACAAGAGGTCTGACTCCCTTAAAGGGTCACAATGTACTTTTCTGTTGTTTTCTGAAAGTTTTGGACATCAGATAAAAACTATGTTAAATATCTGTGAAAACTACAACCTACTACAAAGAATAGTACACTGGCCATTACATTTTGTTTAAAAAAAACTATTTTATTTAACTGCTTTACGTTCTGGTTTCATTGAAGACATCTAAAAGAAAATATCAGTAGAATAATTTAATAAATACCTGCACTCGTCTAAATATGCAAAATAGTCCTGCTGATTGACAGGAAACAACTAAAGCTGTCAGTGGAAACAATGGAAAGAGGGATAATTCAACTAAATTTGTTGTTCCCAGTCAGCACAAACAAAATGAGAAGGTTGTAAAAGGGAAACATGCAGGTCAACCAAGGAAGACGTCACACAGCAAAAATTCTAAGCAAAATGTTTAAAAAAATGCCCAAGCAGAACAAAATTATCTGAAAAAGGAGCAAATGTTTGTGTGCAAACTGTCAGAGCCCAGTTGAAGGAAATGGGATTTCCATCCAGAAAAGACAAACATAAACCATCACCATGATTACAAAAATGATCTGGTCCATAAAAGCAGGTAAATACGATACATGACATATTACACTATGTCATTATTTATTGATCAGAAACTAGTCCTCCCTTAGTGCTTGTTTAAAGAAGTTCAAATTATTGTTTCAGTAGAGTATTGAACATTTTAGAAAGCTGGACCCTCAGGTATGAAAGTAAAGGATGACCTCACCTGTGTTTTAACCATCATCTTCACACACATGACCTCTGCAGCCTCGTGATCTCTGGAGTGCCGGGCGGCGTGAGAAGGAGGGAAAGGAGAAGGCAGCGGCAGCGGCGGAGCACAAGGAGGAGGAAGAAGACGATTTGGAGGGAGGTGGGGAGGAGGACGATGACGATGGAGGAGAGGAGGATCCTGCAGTTGCCATGGCAGCCAGGATGGAGCACCGGGCGGCACGGAGAGCGAGGAGGGCGTCTGCGCCCGCTGTCACAACGTCGACGCCCACCTCGACCTTCAAGCCCGCCCCCTCCCTGTGGAGTGTGGAGGAAGTGACGGCCTTCATACAAACTCTACCAGGTTTGTTCACTCACCCAGCTGCTCCTGGGACCTTTTTGAGTTTGCAGCCTCAGTTAAAAGTGTCAGTTTGATTTACGCTAACGCTCCGATTCCTAACCGTCAGCAGATGACAGGGGGCTGGCGTGCGGCCTCTCTGGCTCCACTCAACCAATTAAACGTTTCGCAAAATGCTGAAATTAACCACATGGTGAGCTAATGTGCGTTCTTTTAACCGCAAACTGTCAGTCTCAGTGAGATCAGTGTGAAACATCTGGAAGAGACAGAAAACATGATGAACCCCAGCGACAATCTGAAAAATATCTGTAATCAGGCATCTCACATCAGGAGCACAGATAGTACTCTTCTTAACGTGGACAAGTATTTTTTTGTGTTTAACAAGAAGATCAGATCAGGATCTCATATTTACAAATTTAGTAATGATATATTTTCTTGGTACAAGCCTTATTCCATCATTATTTGATCAATGATGATATTCTTGATAAATGGTATTGATTCTGAGGGAATGCCTTAATGTTGCAGTAGTCAACCCCCTCTTGACGCTCCATTTCTTTGTTACAACCTGTAGTATAAATGGATTTTTGGGGTAATTTGATATAAACATACAAAAAATATACATACAGTCCAATTGGGTGAAGTAAAATTTAAATAAAATTAAAAAGATATTCACTGCTGTCGAGGCAGGAACAGCTAGGAGCCAAACAAGAAAACAACGTGAAAAAAAACTGACTGACCAACAGAGAAAGTTACGACATAGGAAATAATAATGAGAATGTGGCACTGAACAAAGGAAAACCTGGAGGTTATAAACCGAGGGAGGTGATAGGAAAAACAAGGAGGAAGTGAAGCGATCAGTAACTGCAAACCAGGTGTAAAACAGGAAGTTAAAACACCAGAATACACATTAGACTCTTCAAAATACAACAGGATGCTAGGAAACTAAAGAGGAAAATAAATAAACCAAAGGATAAAAACTCAGACCATAACAAGAATATTTTCAAAAAATATATTCACAGGCTGCTCACAACTCCCCTCCCTGTCCTCATATTTATGCAAATAAATCACAGATAGAACACCTGGATCAACGTAATCAAGCCTTGCTTTGAAGGCTGCGGCTGCAACGAACTGACAGAGTCACCTCTTTCCTTCTTTAAAGATGCTCCAGTGTGTCCTGTGCTAATAAACTGAAGCTTCTTTTTTTAGTGTTTAGACAATCCAAACAGCTCTTGTCATGGCTGCTGCCCAGATAATTCTGGGTTGTTTCACTCAGCTCTTGCTGCTTGTGTTTCCTCACTTGATTTAGGTAGAAATCTATTTCTAAAAAACATACTAAAGCTAATTATAAGAAACTCTTGACACAGTTAATCATTACCAGGCTTAAATTGGACCAAAAAAAGAATGAAAACCAAAGTTGAAACAGGTAGTTTTTTCAACTAGAAATTGTGCTTCATTGCTATCAATTTTCCCATGTGACCCTGAACAGGTTAAGCTACAATTTTCAAAACTTGCTGAATGGTTTTGTGTTCCCCAGGCTGTAGCGACGTTGCCGAGGCTTTCCGGCTGCAGGAGATCGACGGCCAGGCTTTGCTGCTGCTGACCGAGGACCATCTGATGACCAGCATGAACATCAAACTGGGACCTGCTCTCAAGATCTGCGCTCACATCAACGCTTTGAAAAACCAGTGAGGGAAGGAACTAAACTGAGAGAGGCAGAAAGGAAAAGTCAGGGTTTCGTACGGAGGGAACAAAGGCAATAAAGACGTGAGGAAAACAAAAATCTTCAAAGTTAAAAGTTTGCGTGGACAAAAGCTGACACCAAGGATGACAGAACAAAGTCACAAAAATAAGGAATTAAAGTTAAATTATAATTTATGAGATTATAATTAGAGGTGTGGCCTTAGCAGATTGGAACACAGGAGGTGTGCAAAGGCTTGAAGATGCTAAAATCCAGAAGAAAAGTCGTCTGTTTTGGGCCCTCTGACTGTAGCAGGAGACTTTGGGGGGTTTTGTAACTTTGTGTATATTTTACATGCCACTGGAGAGTGTAAATTTCAAGCTATTTCACGAAGGATTTTGAACATTTAATATATGAAATTTGTCTATTTAGTTTTTTTAGAATGTGACGTGAATGACAAATCTATCCATAGCTAACATAACCAGTGTGTGTAAAAAAAAAAGAGCAAAAAACAACAATAATGAGTAGACTTTGTAAGTGATTCATTAAAGTTTAATGTTTTATATCAATATATTCTGGACAAAAACATGTCTGTGGGTTGAGAAAAAGTCACTATCAGGGTAGAGGCTGGTGTCTTTCATCGTCACATTTTTATGGTATCATGCTTGAAATTATTCAATAAATTAATAATTAATCAAGGGGATTGATTTATACTCCTGTATGAAATCAAATGGATGTGTGTTATGTTGCATGAGGATGGGAGGAACACCAGCAGAGGGCCACTCTGAGGCAGGTGAGTGATGTCTGAGGAGAAATCTGTGTTTTATAAACCAAACTGATTTAGATTCGTGTCACAAAGTTCCTTCCTGGTGCTCAGTGAGATGCAAAGCCTCTACTGCGGGCATATTCCCTCCAAATGCCTCAGACCAGACTGTATCTGCTGCTTGTCTGATAGATTCAGGCTTTTGTTTTTCTTCTCTGGGGCTGTCTCTTCTCTCAATATCTGCTTTATGTTAGGAACTCACATGTGCTCTGATTGGCTTTGGACCGAGCGCTATGTTTTTCACCACACCCCATGATAAATCTTATTCTAGGTATTTTCTTGATCAGGAGTCTCGGGGCGCACTAACGGGAGAGAGCAGAACTGCTGTCTAATTTCGACTTTTTTTAAAAGCTTTGAAATATATTTGTTTGCTCTAAAAGTAGGGAGAAATACTTTTTAGTTCTTTTTTTTTGTATATTTGAGGTGTCGCAGTTTACTTAAAATTGTTTACTTTGCAAAACGGAGAAAAACGCGTAAATTTGTTAATTTATTTCGTGTTGTTTAAAGTAAGAACGAGTTTCTAAGTTCCTTGTGACAGAAAAAGAGAAGCAAAAGAGTTCAACACTCACAGACGTAAAAAAAAGAAGTTTGGTACTTATTTTTGGAGCGCACAAAAACGCACATCTGCTCCTCATGGCGCATTTATGCAGGCAGCTGACGGGCAGTTTTGCAAGCTGCGCGGGCTGGGTTGGTCTCATCGTCGCCACGGCAACCAACGACTGGGTCCGGACCTGTGACTACACGGTGGCTACGTGTGTCCGCATGGACGACCTGGGGTCCCGGGGCCTCTGGGCAGAGTGCGTCATTTCCCCGGCGCTGTACCACTGCGTGGCTCTGAACCAGATCTTTGAGCTGCCAGGTGAGTGACGTGGGTGGACTGGTGACTGGACGCATACAAATATTTGGATGCTCTAAATATTACATTGCTGTGCAAAAATATAAGTTAAGGTTTTTACATTTTTAACTGATAATGTGTTTGTTATTCCTGTGTTGATGTGTGAGAGACAGAAGAAGGAGTAGCTCGATATTTAACTAAGTCATTAAAAATATTTTTTGGATGCACCAACAATGAAATGCTATGGGTCATCTTGTAAGGACATATTTAGATAAATCAATGACTGTGAGGTGCCTCAGTTCACATTTTTGGAAAAAATGTCAGTTTATTTTCTCACTTTAAAAACTTAAAAAATCTTTTTAAATGTCCTTTTAAACACACAAAAATAACAAACAGTAATATATAATAAACAGTTGCCAAACACATTTTAATGAAACATTTTGAATTGCTGTGCTGCGTTTGGCCCGTGTCAACATTCCTACCAGTCAGAGGCCAGCTGTGTTGAAAATGTTATAGACAGATGTTTCATTTCTTTCAGCCTACGTGCAGACCTCTCGTGCTTTGATGATCTGCGCATGTCTGCTGGGTCTGCCTGCCATGCTGCTGGTCATCATGTCGATGCCCTGCGTCCGTGTGCCAAACGACTCCTCGGTCATGAAGAAGCGCCGTGCCCATGTGGGAGGCGCCCTCATCATCATGATGGGTGAGGAGGACTGTGGATTAGACCAACATGATATATACAGTGCTGTTTAAAGTTCTGATCCAGTCCTCATTTCTTTATATTTTCCTTCCAAGCAGCCAGATTTTCTTGTAATCTTTTAAAGTAGTTTTGCACAATAGTTCTCAGGCTTTCTGAAGGTCTTTTGAAGTTTGTCTTTAGACATTGGCTGCTTTTTCACTCATTTTCTGTCCAGTCCTTGCACCTGACCATTTTCAGAGAAATCTGTTTCTTTATTAAGTCACTTAACTCTGATCTATGAATCATTCATACAGAATAAAGGCTCCTAACTCAGGGGATGAACCAGTGTTGTGTCGACACATAACAGACAACTTAGCAAAGAAGCAGTTTTAAATTGTATTTTTAGGAACTTTTTAATCATTTTAATCCCATTTCTTTAGTTTCGTCTATGAAAAACACCAAAGATAACACAGTTTGACAGACAGAAAATAGTATTTTTGCAGCAACAAAGTGATTCCCAAAGAGCTATTAGCTGAAAACTTGGCATATCTCAGCATGGTGTGCAGTGTGTCCTTAAAACATTTGAGGAAACTGGACAAGTGGAGGACAAAAGAAGAAGTGTCAGGCCGAAAAAACTATCTACAGCAGATGAACAGTATCTGATGTCCTTAAGAAAGAGGAAGAAGAAGAGGAAAAACAGAGAGAAAAGGCTGAGCTATGCCAAATGACACAAGAAGTGGACTGAAAATCAGTGGCAGCAGGTCTTATGGAGGGATGAATCCTCCCCAGAGCCCAGACCTCAACATTATTGAAGCAGTGTGGGATCATCTGACAGAGAACGGAACAAAAGGCAGAAAACATCCAAAGAAGAGCTTTGGGATGTCCTTCAAGAAGCCTGGAGAACTATTCCTGAAGACTACTTAAAGAAATGACAGAAAGCTTATCTCAGAGGGTTCAGGCTGTGTTGGAGAATAAAGGTGCTCGGACCAAATATTGACTTTAGAGCGCATTAGAATTGTACAAACTCAGTTTTTTTCTTATATTCTGTATTTACATTCATGTTTGCACGTTTCAATAAATTCCTGCATCTGTTTCCTTTTTTCATGAAAATATATAAAGAAATGAGGAGTGGATCGAGACTTTTAGGCAGTACTATATAAATTAAACTTCACCATTAAAAAAATAATACATATAACTTTATTCAAATAGAGGACGCCATATTTAAAATAGTCATTGTCTTACATAATTATTATTGTTTAAAAAAGATATTATTATTTTAAAAAGACAGCTTATGACTAAATTACTTTAATACCTCCAAAACCTTTTTTCTTTCATTTTAGTAAATTCAGCAACAATGTTTTTCTGATGTTTGACACTGGTAAATTTAATCTTTTAAGTCTTTCCTCACAACACTAGTTTAATTTCATTGCAGAGGGTGATGGTTTTGGTTTTCAGTTACAGTAGTTTTAGACTTTGGAGACAGTTTTGAGGACAGTTGTTTAGGTTTTGGACATCAGGAATCAGACAGCTGGAGCAGTGTATGTGGTGATAAATGTTTTGATTTTGGGAAACAGATTGAGGTTTCGATGACATTTTTCATATTGCAGGACTGAAGCTCCTGAAATGAGAGAACGGTTTTACTTTGAGAGGACAGTAGTTTCAGTATTTACAGCGCTCGGGTCTTTCCCAGCTGTTGAGGGGAAGGAGGAGCGATGGAAGGAGGGTCATGGTCTGGCAGTTCGGCTTCATCCTGACTGGGTTCATCTGTCAGACTGTCCTGCTTGAGATGAGATGGGTAGTTCCTGTGTACGCCCTCCAGGACAGAGAGCCAGACAGATACAAACATGAAGCACATGCTGACAGTCTTTTTGACCAAATTTAATATGTCTTCCCTGTTTCTCACCTTTTTCTTTTAAAAATATTCTCTCTCTGTTGAAACCCAGCTGTCTGTGGCATCATATCAACCATCTGGTTCCCCATCGGTGCTCACAAAGAGGAGCATCTGATGTCGTTTGGCTTCTCCCTGTACACCGGCTGGGTCGGATGTGGTCTCTGTCTCCTGGGCGGCATTGTGATCTTGTGTTGCCAGGTTTCCAACATGGCCAACCTGCCCAGAGACAACAGCTTCTACTACTCCAGACGGGGGGACACGGCCACGCAGCTGGACCCCCCCGCCAACCATGCCAAGAGCATACATGTGTGAAAGCCTCATGCTCTTTCTTTTTATATTCAGCTGTTGATGCTGTTCTTTTCACTTTTAAAAAAACATCATTAGAAAAACTAAGAATACATTAGTTGATTTTTGTTAACCCACATGTACTCTAAATAAGACTTGTATATCTTCTTTTATCTCTCTGTCACTAAATAAAAATTGACCAAATGGAGTTGAAGGTATGGCTGTTGATGTTCTAAATAAAAAGTTCTGATTCGTCTGGCCTCATCTGATTTTCTATCTTTCTTTTTATTTTATTTTATAATAATCCAGCATCAAAGCAGCATTTTATCAACTTAAATCATAAACATAAACTTAAATAGCTCTTTTAACAAGCCTTTTAACTTAAAGCAAATGGCTACAATGGCTAATATGTTTCCCATAAAAGTAGAAGCAGGGGATTTTGTTCTGCTGCTATGCAGTTATTCTGTTATTTACGAATTTATTTTATTGCAAACTTAAAGCAAAGTTTGATAACAAAAACAAGATGTTTTAGCGCTTAACCTGCTTTATTTTGAGTGAAACAGGCTGCAACTGGGGCCTGATGGTCATTTTTGCAGGTTAAAAAGCAAGATCTTCACCCTCTGAGGTCACATTCCTAAGATTGTTCTTATCATCTGTCAGTTTAAATAAAACATTAATGGTTCTAAATTATCATAAAATGTGGAGCTCCATCATTTTACATTGATCATACATCAGCTGAATTAATATCTATTCAAAACAGTACTCTGGTGCCAAAGGGAAGAGGAATCAGCACTGTCCTCCATTACAAGATGGTCGAAGCAGGCCCTGCTCATCATGATGCATTCAAGGTATACAAACAAACTATTTGGTTTGCAGCTTATTTTCTCTTGTCTCTTGTTCCACAGCAGATGACATTAGCACACAGAATAAAGAAGGGACACAAACGCTTCAGTTGCAGAACTAATATCAGACAAACATAAGGTAACTTAAGCAGCAGGTGAAAAATACAACCTAAAATCAAACACTAATTGAAAAATACACCAAAAAGAAACTAAAAACAACTCAGTGGCAGACACAGGGTAGGTGAACATGCAGCTGTCTGTGTCAAGGCCAAAACAAAAGTTCAACTTACACAACAGGTGCTTCCCTCTGACTTTCTGCTGTACAAAGTCATCTGTTACATCCATCAGATGCAGCTGTCAGTCCTCGCTGACTCCTTTAAAGCTTTCTGCTGAATCTTCTGTTTCAGTGTTTCTGTTTTCCACTTTTCTGTCTGCAGCAGGCTCGTTGCTGTGTAGTTCTACACATGTCTGTGTTGCCCTAATGTAGTCGCTTTAATTATAAGTTGTATTTACACCTTCAGAGGGGCAGAAAAAGAAACACAGTCTGGTGGCTCCAGGCTTCTCACTGGAGCATCCACATCCTGTGTGCTTGCAGGTACAGTTCATCATGAAACGTTCACTGTCGACAACAACCTTGCTCAATCCCCCAAGATAAAAAACAACTAAGTTAAAAACAACCTTGTTCTGTTCAAAATTCATGAAAAATATTAAAGATCACTCATAAATGTAATCATTTTGACGCACTAATGTACAACAGTGGCACTAAATATGTAGAAAATGTCAGTAAAGCTTCCTGAAGTAAAGTTGTTCAGTTGTTTATTATAACCCTTAACCAAGATGCTTTCCTAACCCAAACCAAGTGTCTTTTACATCATAATCCTGACCAAGTATACCTTATCATAACCAAAACCCCAAACAAATACTTTTTAATGTCTAACCCTAGCCAAGCATTTTTAACATCCAACTTTAAGCAAGCATTTATATAGCATAAACCTAACCATTAATACTAATAACTAATTATTCTTATACCGCATTTCTGCCAATAGATCACTTAAAACTGCACAAAGTGGTACTTGAGGGACCTCTTAGAATAACAGATTTATTGTTTTAATCCATTCTATCCACCTGAGCATCAAGTCAGTGGGACCTAACATAAACATATTTAGACATCCAGGCTATTGTACACAGAGATGAAATACGTTAACTTTGTGTACGGCTAAAAAGAATTTACAAGTCATCGTGTAACCGATGGTCTATTTTCTTCTGTTTAACCAAAACCTCCAACAGCACTGAGAGATGCTTGTTCTGTATCAGAGGGAATGTTCTTGGGTCAAAAATGTGCCTTGTATTCAAAATCGTAATTTAATTTCCTTTATAAACTGTACTTTCAGCTGCATTCAGTGTTTTACATTTTCCTCGGACAGGAAGCAAAGTTAGAGGATTTTGTGTTTTTGGCTGTCTGTCTGTTTAACTGACCATGACCTCAGGTCTAATCGACTCCAGTTAATCATGTCCTGTCAGGAGGATTAGATTAGATCAGCAGTGTCTATAGATGTCGAAGGGAGTTTTTATGATTTGAAATTAACTAATATTTGGTTGTGTGCTGATGTGCCTCTTTCATTAGATTGTTTTTCAATCATTATTCTACAGCAAAGTTTGTTAAATAAAAGCGCACACTTAAACAACTTAATCCCAAAAAGCAGGTTGGTCCTTTGTACAGCCTTTTGTTTTTTTTCTTTGTCCACAGCTTAATCAATATGAAGTATATCAACAGTGTATGTGTACTGATGAATTTTTGGCTGATGTTTTAAATGATAAAAGTTTTTTTTTTTACCCAAAAAGAGTCTCAGGATGTTTTATTTTTTCTTAAAATGAGACATTTATTCCTTTGAAACAGACACCCATTCTCATTTCTGCACATAACACACAATATCACACATGACACTGAATAATACCAAACACCCAAACAAGGAACAAGTAAAGACTGTAAACAAAGTACACAAACAGAACCAGGGGGAAAGGTCACGTGGCATTCAATGTCACCAAGAGTTCAGGAGAAATGATGTCTGACCACAGGAAGCTGACAAGAACACATTCACTTACATCCTTAATGTGACGTGTTGCTGATGGTGAAACAAATGATCAGAGAAGAAATTTGAGTTTTTGATTGGTTTTGACTAAAAACTGTCTGGACATGTAACAATAAACACACATGAAGAGATAAGAAGCAATAAACCAGTTGTTGTTGGTTGTACTCTTTACAGCCACAGTAAGGCAAAGGGTGGAGGAAGTGTCCTAAACGGTCCTGGTGCCAACAACTATTGATTTATTTTAACTTAATTTTATAATGATGCATTATTATATCATTATTCAACTCATAGAGGGGCCACAGCGATGACCTGGCTCCATCAGCTAAGGGCCACGCTCACATTACAGGTCGCAGCTCGGTTTTTGAGTTGTAAAATAGATCTGATCTTTCTGTGTGCATGTTTCATGTTTGTATGTGATGCCATTCAGAGCAGTGCAGCACATGTGAAAAAGTTTAACCTCCTTCCAGTTTGGCTTAATAACTTTCTGACAAATCAAAAACATCTTCACCTCTCTGACCCACAATGATATTGTTGCTCTTCTGCATGTGGAAGACAATTCTGAGTTGTTTAACAGCAGATCACCCTGAGTTTTCGCACTATTGTGTCTCTTATCCTCTGATGTTACGGTTAACCCTCAAGACAAACTGTTAAAACATCCCTTTACCCGGGGAAGTTTAGGGTTGTGTTGTCACTGGCGGCTTGTTGGTGTGTTTTGTGGTGTGTAGGAAGAAACGTGGGACCAGACATCAGAGCCTGCTGAAGCTTCTGCTGTCAGACTCATTCTGTGACTCATCTTTGATGGGATCCTTTTTTATCCACAGATGCAACCACACTGAGGAAACCCAGAGATGCGTTCGGCAGTTAAAAATAAACTTAAAATCTTGTTGAGTATGATGTCACATGATTAAGAATCAAATTCAGTTTTATCAGCTCTCCTAAATGTTGAGACCGTTTCAGTTTCGGAGGATAGAAAGTGGGAAACCTCTTGAATTCAGTCATCATCATCATCAAAGCCATAATTTGTCCTTCCTTTGGACCTGCCGCCTCTGCTTGTGTTCTGGCCTCCTGCTCCAGATTGGTACCCGTACTGCTCCCCATCATCCTCACTCCGGTTCTGCTGTTCTACCACTTGGTCCTCACCCTGGTTCTGCTGCTGCTGATGCTGGTTTCCCCTCTCTTCTGGGGCAGACCAGCCCTGGTAGGGCCTCTCTTGCTGTTCCTGGGTGTAGATGTCAGAAGAGAAGGTGTCGTCCATGTGGTCGTCGTAGCGCTGGTAGGAGCTGGCGTGTGCCTGCTGCTCACGGGCATTTAGCTCCAGTGTGCTGTGCCAGACTCCGTAACAACTGTAGATGAGAAGACCTGAAGACGGACAGGCAAAAGTTCCAAGTTTATAGTTTCTTTTATTGCACAGCAACTCCTCCAACCTCAGAAATGCATCACCAGATATCGTGAGATTTCAGTCCCACATTTACAACAATCACTTGGTTCTGTGTGAGTTAAAGAATAAAACTTGTTCAGTTAAAGTAGAACATCAGTGTTGTCACATCCACCATCACTTTCATTTGTGTCCTTCTTGTTTGATGCAAAGTCGTATTTCAACCAAGTCTCTCATGTTTTCCTGTGTTATGAGTATTAAGTGAGGTCATGTTATTCCATCAAAGGATTAGGCTGCAACAGGATCTCCATCATCCATACATCTGACACATGCTGTTTATTTTAAAGAATTAACTGATTATCATTTTTTTATGACTCTATCCATCCATCATCTCGCTACCTCATCCATCCATCCATCTATCCATCCATCCTCCATCTCATCCATCCATCCATATGTCCATCCATCCATCATCTGCCCCACCCATCCTTTCACCTTCTACGTCATCCTTCCATCCATACATCCAAAGTTTGGGAGCAGGATCTTCTGAGAAAGAGAATAACTTTCTTTGAGCTAAGACTTTAAGCTTTTAATGATACAGATGTTTTACCTCACAAAAAGCTTCAACACATCAAAGTGAAAAAAACTAAAAGATGCATTGTGCCCTCTTTAAATCTGACAGATAAAGTAACTGTGGGTTACACTCTTTACTACCATTTAAAAACAAATCATTTCTCTTTTTGTAGATTGCACTACCATATGTTCCTCAATAGTAAATTATAGAAATTAAGTCCTTATTCTCAACTCACCTATGAGGCACCAGATGGTGAACCTGGCCCAGGTGAGAGCAGACAGCTTCAGCATGAGGTAGCTGTTGACCAGTATGGCTGCTGCAGGGACAAATGGCACACATGGCGCCATGTATGGAAGCCTCCGTGTGCTCTCTGGTTGTTGTATGATTAGAATCACAAGCTTCGCCAAGGATCCTGCCATCAGTGTGGCCATCAGGCCTGAAAACACTGCTCCAGCCCCTGTACCCTGCTCAAAGCCAAATATGACGGTGGACCACAGGAGGAAGGATGTGAAGAAGAGGAGGAGGGTGCATCTGGTCACTGTGCGGCCGGTTGCAGGAGTGGGCTTTGCTGACGAATCAGGCATTCCAAGCCGGAGTCGCAGGGTGTAGTAATGACCTCCCAGAAGCCTTTTCAACAGGGAGGCGTGGCCTGTGTGGAAATCAGAGTCATCTCCCTCCCCTTTGGTCCCACCAGCATGGTAAGAAGATGACCCATCACTATCTGAGCCCCCGATCAGCATGTGGTCATCTTTTGTGGGGACGGAGTCACCATCTTGGTTCTTTAGGCCGTCCATGTCTTCCTCTGAGTTAAACTGGTGTGTGTCGGTCTGTTCGTCAGGCTGGTAGCGCAGTAACAGCACGCACACACTGACCAGAGTGTAAGCCAGCAGGGTGCCAATGGACATCATCTCGATCAGGTCCCTAAGGCTCACCAGCAGAGCGAGGATGGCCGCCAGGCTTCCCGACACCACACATGCCACAGCAGGAGTGTGTGTGAGTGTTGACACATGTGACAGGAACCTTCAAACGCAGACACAAGAGGACTGACCTCACGTGGGAGCTCCTTATCCTGACTGTACGTTATCTTTGTGTGTCTCAAGCCTCACCTGAACAGCAGTCCGTCTCGGGCCATGGCGTAGATGACCCTCGGCATCGGGAACAGGGAGCCCAGCAGGGAAACGGTGAGACCAGCGATGGAGCCAACAGCCACAGTGTACTTCCCCCACATGAAGCCGTGCACAGCAAACATCTCCATGAGAGGAGCCGAGCCGTCGATCAGGTTGTATGGAACCATTAGAGTCAGGATCACACTCACCTGTCAAGAGCAAGGATGTGAACAGATTTTAATATGTTTTCGATTAAGCTTAAGCTAATCAAATGTATAATAACATCCTCACAAAACCATTGGATTCTTAGTCCAGAACAAACAGATGTAACACTGAAAGTGACAGTTAACTTTAAGCCTTTCTAGTCTGTATCTAAATCTCTTAAATGTGGATGTCAGCGTGGTTCATTCAGTGGAGAAAAATCTGGAAACTTGCTCACTTCTTACTGCAAGGAGCAAAAGAGAAAGCACATACGGATTCAGTTCTACTGTTTTACGTACAAATGCAGAAGCAGTGTGTGAAAAACTAAGTGAACCCTTACTGCTTCAACAGGAATTAAAGAGGGTAAGTAGCAGCCAGGATCTGCTGATCAATTCAATCATCATTGATCATCAGTAAGTGTGAGCACCTCTATAAAAGCAGAAGCTTAGGCCGTTTGCTGGTCTGGAGCATTTAGTGTGTGTTAACACAATGCCAAGGAGGAAAGACATCAGCAATGATCTTAGAGAGGCAATAGTTGCTGCCCATCATCTGGGAAGGGTTATAAGGCCATTTCCAAATTAGACAATCCCAAACACAGCAGCAAATCTACAACAGATTGACACCGCTGTACTGACCGATACGTAGGCGGTGAGGCAGGCGACCAGTGAGACGGTGATGGCATAAGGGATGGAGGTGTTGGGGTTTTTTGCCTCCTCCCCTGTCGTTGCGATGATATCAAAGCCAATAAAGGCGTAGAAACATGTCGCTGCCCCTCGCATCACCTGATGAGAAACAACACATCACAGAATATCAAAAAAACATATTTCATGCTTAACAAAATAAAGATTAAGATATTTTTTTTTGTTAGTATCACACTCCGCAAAGCTCAGATGCATCGTCACCAGTTATCCTGAGATGTTTCTACGACTTCCACCTGTGACTGAGCTTATTGGACTCAAATACTGAGAGATACACGTGTTTTAAAACAAAGTAATGTTGTCAACAGAATGGTGCAAAGACTTGCAAGACAGGATTTGTACACATACATATCTGGGAAAGGATGAATTTAAAGAACCCAAAAGCTCAACATCCTCCTTCATACTAAAATGGAACAACCAAAATAATACACTGATCTGGCTGCCAAATTCAGAAATATTTACAAATTCAATATGTTGAGATTAAATATAATTGATATTCAAGATTTACATTTTAACCAGTAATCTACTAAAAGCACGAGAAAGGCTTCAGGAAAGGCTTGAGTGCTGGAATAACCGCGCCAGAGTCTGAACCTGAACCCAGCAGAGTAGCTCTGAAATCACCTGGGCTGCCTTCAAACTGTTTGTCACGAGGCCAGCGGCGTGACAGTTTTTGTGCTGATCTGTACTGTTTGTGTTTGGCACCTTCCCCTCCCCCTTGCACTCTGTCTTCACTGGAGCCGTCTACCTCACACTCTACACCTGCCCTGCTGCTACAATCAAGCCACCTGGTTCCCATCAGCTCATCACCCAGTCTGCATTTAGTTCCTGTCCTACCTTCAGCCTCAGCCGGATCGTCATTCTGTGCATATGGTTTGTCAGAAGGGGAGTTCTACCTGCCCTTTTTGAACCAGTGCTAGTTGGTTCAGTAATATTATCTGTTTTCTTTGTTCAGTTGCCTGCCTGCCCTGCCTGCCCGACTGCCTGCTTGCCAGTAAGCCCAGCCATCTCCTCTCGCCCTTCACCTCCTTGGACCAGTACCCCATCTTCCTACTTCCTCCATGTTTAAATAAACGTGTTCTGTGGTCAAATGGTGTCATAATTTCGGTTCCTAGCAAAGGTGTGACACTGTTCACTTGTTCACTTTACACTCTATTAAAATTAAACAAATCTCAAAGATGACACAAAATCTTTTATTAAGCAGCTTTACATTCTGACGTTGAAAACCATACCAGCCATTTTTGGAATTTTTTTGTTAGATCAAAAAGTAGAAAAATGTTGGAATCACTAAATCATGAGAGAAAAGTCTCCATAATTTGAGCCCCATTTGAAACTCAAGTTGTTTAGCTCACATTTGAAATCTTCATTTGCAAACTACATCAATGACTGACTTCAGTTTAGGAGGATAGAAAGTGGGAAACCTCTTGAACTGACTTAAAATTTGTTTACCAACAGTTGTTTTGTTGCTTTTCCTGCATATATTAATTCATTATTAGTTTATTTAGGATTCTGATATAGTTACGGCTTCAGTCAGTGTTTGTTTAGGTGGATACGGAACCATTTGAAAATAGATTTTTGTCACAAAGGTGTCATGTCAGCATTGTGAAGAAAGATGTCAATCACCACGTTTTAAACCAAAAACAGCCAACTTGAGATGTTCATCTCCTCAGATTTGGTGTTTGTTTGTGGGCCGTGTAGATTACCGAGCACGTAACGATGACCAACCACAGCATTTAAGTTGCGCCTGAAAGCCACCAGCAGCACTCTCCTCCTATCCACTTTGGAGTCCTCCATATAGTTAACACTATATAGTGGGTAAATTAAATTAATCTGAACACAGGTGTGCACCGATGCTTTCCATCCAACCTGGTTGAGTTTGAACGTTTCTCCAAAGAAGAATGGGAGACACTTCCACAACAGATGGGTGTTGGACCATTCCTAATGAGACTGGAGGCTCCCACTACTGCCAAATTGCTGTAAACAAGTACTAAATAAATGGTGGAGATGAGATATTTCAGTGTGTTATTTTCAATTAATTGAAAAAAGAAATATCCCATTCGGTATTTTTTTACTCATTGTGGGGATAAAATGAAAAAGTGGAAAGCTGTAAAGGATTTGGTTGACTTTCACATGGACATGAGCAGCTGTTTCACTGCATTTCATATCAGTGTGGCGATCTCACCCCTGACCACCCGTACGGCAGGAAGTTGCCGCCCTCCCAGTTGCTTGGTGAAAGGAAGAAGAGTCCGGCCACGATCATGAAGACCCAGACCACCATGTTGACCAGATTCAGTATGTTATTGAAGCCCACGGAGTTCTTCACGCCGAGAGCTATGATCACCGTGACCAGCAGGGCGATGAACAGGGCCAGCAGGTCGGGATATGTGTCCTCGCCCTTCCCTGAGACAAACAGACAAAGCAGCCATACTGACTCAGGTGCAAAGACAAGGATACGAACTGATAGGTGAAAAAGGGCTTTCTTATGTCCATAAGATGAAGTTCATGTCATGATTTTATCCTCTGCTTTTAATGTTAAACATCTTTTTATACCCACAACACAGAATCAGACTTCACTGCAAGGTAAGACAATGAATATGAATAAAAGATAAAAGTATTAAACAAAAGCATCTATGTTCAACCCTTTGTTGCAACTAACAGCACAGGTTTGTAATTTGCATGATTTTGAAACTGACCGAGTCCTCTGAGCGTGCCCAGGTGGGTTATCATGTAGTTACTGATGCTGTGATTGGCCAGAGAATCGAACATGCTGCTGAGAGCCGACGCCCCCGCCGCTGTGCCGATCAGGTACTCCAGGATCAGGTTCCACCCGATGAAAAACGCCACAAACTCCCCCACCGTCACGTAACTGTACGTATAGGCTGAGCCCGTCGTTTTGGGGACCCGGACACCAAACTCTGCATAGCACACACCTTAAACAAAAACACATTTATAACAACCCAAAAAAATGTGGCTTCAAATGTGTTGTTGAATGTGTTTAAACTTGACTGCATGAAACATTTTCCAAGATAGTTTGATTTTGAGCTGGAAAGGTGGCAGCTGGAAAACACCCATAAGAATCCAGACCCATTTTTCCTTAAAGAAAAAATCATAGGGAATATAAAACAGACCCAATGGACGACATAGATCATATTTCTAAGAAAGAAAAACAAAAAAAACATTCAGGTATCACCACCAAGAGTCAAAGATCTGTAATGTTACATATGTTATATTGTTATATTTAGTTTCAATCATTTGTTACAACATACAGCGTTCCTGTATCATGGTCCTTATGGCTCAAGCAGAAGATACTCAAAATCCTAAAAGGTATAAAAAAACTAATCAAAATCCTAAATTTTATGTTTAACTTGCATAAAATGAAACAAACGCTTGCTGGATTAAAACCGTTTCATCCATATTACACAGTTTATATCAATATAGAGTTTTTGCACAGTTCTCAAAGAAACAAATTTAGCTTTTTGGCCTAAAATCTTAATGCACATGACTTTAGGGTTTTCTAGTTAGTGTTTGCAAATGAATAAAGAAATAACAAACTTTGTAAGGCTGTGTTAAAAACTCGGGAAGAAAATAGGTTTTTTGTGCTTTCAAATGAGTAAAGACATGAAAAGAAAAAAGAAAATATTAATGGTGGAGAAAATGAAAGATGTGGACACTCCTAATTTGATCCTGATAGATTTAGGGAAGAAAAACAAAGGAGAATAAGAGGAAAGGAAGACTGTTATGGTGATTGCGGAAGCTTTTTTTTGGCCACATCTACAACTAGGGGCAGATTTACTTTGCATCTGGCATAAACTTTGTTTGACTTATTAACTGAATTTTTCACCTTGTAATTCACTACTAATTAAGGTATTATTTACCACCAAATCGCCTTTTACCTGACAGTATGGATGCCACTGCTGCAATGATGAAGGACAGGATGACACCTGGCCCTGCCATCGCCTTAGCAACCAGCCCGGAGACCACGTACATCCCTGTGCCAACGCAGCTGCCTACCCCGAGCGACACCAGGTCCACTGTGGTCAGAACTTTAGCCAGTCCCACCGCCGACCCCTCTGCCGTCTCGATGAGGTCATCCGAACCATGAGCCATAGAGCCCATGGGCTTGGTCCGTAGCAGGCGGGAGTACATGTTGTACCAGGCGTCGCCCAAAGACACCCGGCCCAACCACGCCGCCATCACTTCACCTGGTTATTACCTGCTGATGTCACAGAGTTACTCAGTGCCTCTGCCTTTCTCCTGTCACTGCGTCTGTCATTGATTCAACTTCATGAGGAGCCTCCCCGAACTGTCTTTCTCAGGTTTGTTCTCAGGTTCATTAAACCAAAATCCACTCAGGTCAGAGGCTCTGAAAACAGAGGCAACATGTATGAGGATCAAAGTGAAGTGACTCTGAGTGAAGGAGAATGTTGTTTTTATGGACATTAGAGCTCATTTTCACATTAAGGTGTATGTATGAGCTCATATAGTCTGCTGGTGCTCATTAAACTGATGACATTCATGACTGAGCCACAATGAGCCTCCTGCTGAACAGCAAAACTATCAGACTGACAACAACTATTGTCATTTTTCTCTTTTTGTAGTTGCTTTGTGTCTTTCCTAAGTGGTCACTTTGCACCTCTGTTATCTTTTCTTTGGGGTTCTTTCTGCTTATACGTCACTTTTTGTTCATTTCTAGACAGTTTAAGGTAATTTAATGTCTTTAAGCCTATCTGGAATCTACTTGTGGTCACTTTAAATCTCTTTGTAGTCGTTTCATAAATGTCAGATTGTATTATGAGTTTTGTGTAATTTTGCTGGTCTTTGTTGTGATCTTGCCATTTTTTTTATGTTGTTTCTTCACTTTGTGTCAATTTGTTATCATTTTGAGTTTCTTTGTGGTAATTCTTTGAAGGTAACTCATTTTCACATAGTTGCCTCTTTTTAGTCTCTTGAGTAATTTCGTATCTGTTCATCACACTTTTTTCTTTTGTAGTTGTTTCACGTCATTTTGTAATCATCTATATCCGTGTTGTTTCTTTTGTTTCCTCCTTATTTGTTCTTTTTTGTTAATCCTGAATCTCTCTTTGGTTATGTACATTCTGAGGTTATTTCCAGTCTCCTTATTGTCTCTTTGAATCTCTCTGTGGTTGTTTTGAGCTCTGTCACTGTTAACTAGAACAATTTTCAAGGTGCGGTCAGCTTTATATGCTCTAACCTGTTTATAGTACTATGAACTAATCTTGGTTATGTTGGGCAGCACAGAGCCCAGGATCCAACTTTTACTCAAGAGTATAGCTCCATCTCGGCTCAAAAGTGCACAAACAGCCCTGCGAGTGATGTTAAAACATTTTTATCCCCAACACCTGACAACCTGACTGAAATGCTGTGGTGGGACCTTAAGAGAGCTGTGCATGAACCAATGCTGCAAACCTCAATAAACTGAAGCAGCACTGGAAAGAAGAGTGAGCCAAAATTCCTCCACAACCATGTGAGAGACTGATGACCTCATACAGAAAAACATTACTTCAACTTATTGCTGCTAAAGGTGGTTCTACAAGCTGTTGGATCATGGGGTTCATTTAGTTTTTCACACACTAAATAGATAATGACAAGGTGCAATATGTCATTATGTTGATCTGAGGTTGTAGTTACCTCATCTTCAGACCTGGTAAGATACACACAATGTTTTTTTCTTACAATTTCCTGAAACTTTGGAATTTAAAGAGGATGTACCCTCTTTTTCCCATGTTCGTACTGACTGAGATATTTTTAATGACAAAGTTAAGTTGGCTGTTTCTCACTATTTGTTAGCGAATAGTAAGAAGTATTACTATTTCATACTTTCATACTAACATATGTTTCCTGTAAAATACTCCCCCATACACATTGTTGTAATGGTTCAGACCTCTGTTATTTGGGATTTTTTTGACAGTGCAATCATAATTCCAATTATCAGTCACAATTTAATCAGCTGGCACATGTGCTGCTGCTTAAAAAGTTTAATTTCACAGTTCAGCACACCAAAGCGGACCTGGGATTCCTGCCTCAGGGGCAGGAGTAGCTCTCCAGGTGAAGCTGAGATACTGTCAGCTGTTCGTCGCACTCATCAGAGCAAGACTCCCTCTCTGAAATATTAATGAACACCAAGGATCCACTTTCACAACGGAAAGCTACGTTATGGAGGCAAAGACTGAATCGTGAGCAGCTATGAAACTGCTCATTTGCACTTGAACATTTATAAAGTTTTTAAAGTCCATCAACATCTGAATTCAAATCAACTGATAATCAGCAGGATGGACTTAATACAGTGAGGCACACAGACAGTTTAAGACCTACAAAGACTGATAAAAACATCCTACAAGCAGTTAAACACCTGAGCACACAGGTCTTACACCCACCTGCTGTGTGTTTCCCCTCCGGAGGAAGAGCGTGAGGCATTTGGTTGATTCCTCGTTGTCTGCAGAGCCGCAGGAAATGGTGACGATATGAGACGGCCGCGTTAAATCATTCAGACCTGATAACATGTGATCAGGCTAATAAAATATTCAACAGCCCTAAAACTGAGCAGGATTGCGTGCATGTAGCTGTCATCATTCATTAATGGAAGGGAAAACAGCTGCTGTGAAGGTTTGAGTTCATGCTCAGGGCTGGGAACTGACCAGGTGTCTGGAGATAAATTATCAAAGTCTTTCCAACCTACAGGTGAAGACTGTCCCATTTATAGTGAGCATAAATCTAAAACTTCATCTGATTAATTTGGTTTACTGAAAACCAAAACCAAGCTCAATGTAACATTTATTATTTAACTTTCTACCAAAGCTTTTGTCTGTATCACTGTCTCTAAAGGAGGTGAAGTTCGTAAAGCTGTAGAGTCAATATGCAAATGCTGTTAGTTAATACAACTTAAAAGTGAGAACCTCTACAAAAGCAGATTTGTCAGTTTGCTGCTCTGAAGCATTCAGGTGTGTGTTCACACAATGCCAAGGAGGAAAGACATCAGCAATGATCTTAGAGAAGCAATTGCTGCTGCCCATCAATCTGGGAAGGGTTATAAGGCCATTTCCAAACTATTTGGAGTCCATCATTCTACAGAGAGAAAGATTATTCACAAGTGGAAAACATTCAGGACAGCTGTCAATCTTTCCAGAAGTGGACGTCCCAGCAAGTTCACCCCAAGGTCAAAACCCAAGAGCTACATCTCAGACTCTACAGGCCTCAGTTAGCATGTTAAAGGTTAAAGTTCATGACAGGAATTTTTTGGGAGCCACATTAAGGGAAGGTGAGACACTCTTAACACTCTTAACCCAGTAGATAAAATCCAGTGAAATGTTGAGTGTTATTTTCCATTTCTCTACTATGGTGTCACATTTTCTAGATTATTCATTTTTTGGTCAATTTTGAGAAAAAGTGTGTTCAAAACTGAGTCAATCCCATGGTTAAACAGCTTGTAGAACCACCTTTAGCAGCTATAACTTGAGGTAATCATTTAGCTGATGATCAGTTAATCAAGTGTATTTGATCAGCAGCACCATCCTGCTACTTACTTTCTTAATTCCTGTGGAAGCAGTAAGAGTTCATTTAGTTTTTTCACACACTGATTCTGTGCTTTGTCTCAGTTTTTCTTCAATAAATAACGACACAGTGTCATGTGTTGTTGTTCATCTGAGGTTGGATTTATCTCATTTTAAGACCTGATAAGATCCAGGTGTTTTTCTTATTTTTTGTCCTGATATGGGAAACATATGAATTAATAGTGTGTACTTTCTTTCCTACATGACTGTAAGTACATGGTGTATTGCTGTAGTCTGATGATAATGTTAGCACGATTCTTTCATTGGAAGCCCAACAACAAGCTGGAGAAATCTTAAGTTAAACAAAGTATTTATTAGTGGTCACAGGTAAGCACTGGACTCAGAGTGACAGAGCTCTTGCAGGATATCTGTCAGCCCGAGTACCAATATCCGGAAATGGTTCACATTTACCTTCTTCACATTTATCTCACAGAGGTTGGACTTACACTCAACAGAGTATAATTGGCCAGTTAGTGACATGTGCAGGCCAACCACCGTCCACGTCATGTTCTTTGGATGAGATAAACTATATTTGTGTGTGAGTGTTGTTTTAGGCGTGTATCTAATGTACCAGACCTACCTGACCCAGTTATTTAGTCCCGTTATGCCATCTTAAAGTCTTGGACCATTCAAGGACATACGTTGCGTAGTATGAGCGGAGTGGAAAAGTTCAAAGACAAATACAGAATATGAAGACCTAATGTCTAAGAACAAAGCCAGTTATAACATTTCCCCCTTTTGACATGATTTTATCATGTCAAATAAACTAGGTGGGAACGTTATATTCTGTATTGTGTCAGACCTGTTAGTGACAGTCACTTTAGCAGGCCCCCAAACTGCAAGTGGCCACTTACTTTGATGTGCAGCACAACCGGATAGGAGAGTTTTGTTATTTACACTTTTACAGAACCACTGGAGATCTGTCAGTGTAGGAATTCTCGATCTGTCTCGACTGTTTGATACACTTTCACGAACACAGTAACATATCAACCAAGTAGCAATCCATCCCACATTTTCATAAAAAATAGCAAATTTAGGCCTAAACACTTAAATTCTTAAAAAGCAGTACTAAATCCATAGCTATCGCGGATTATGTACAAATTCAATAATTTTATACAATTTAGAAGACAACCCTCAGGGATTATTCATTTTATATTATGAATTTTGCGCATTTCATTTATCCAAATTGAACTAGATTAAAACACTTAATTTACTCTCTCTATGTGAGACTGTGGTATACTTTACATGTGACCATTCAGTTAAACAAACAGAGTATCTAGTTTCTTACAGTAATTTTGTCCATTGTTTTAGCAAATGAGAACATCATTAATCAGACAATTTGATTTAGCATGTCCAATGTGCAGAAATTTCCCACAGGCTTATACAAGAGGTTTTCTGCTCACCTTGTGTTTTAGGCGCCTTGAATTGTCTGATAAAGGGTCTCCTCCAATTAACTCCGGCACCCCTCAATCGGACACGGTCTCAGAGTCAGCCAATCTGGGTCACGGCACCAAATTGTTAGCCCGATTTTTTCATTGGAAGCCCAACAACAAGCTGGAGAAATCTTAAATTAAACAAAGTCTGTATTAGTGGTCACAGGTAAGCGCTGGACTCGGAGTAACAGAGCTCTCGCAGGAAATCCTTGTCCGAGCCCCGATATCTGGAAATGTTTCATATTTATCTTCTTCACATTTATTTTACAGAGGTTGTACTTACACGCGACCGAGTATAATTGACCAGTTATTAGCGACATGAGCAGGCCAACCACCGTCCACGTCATGTTCTTTGGATGAGATAAACAATGTGTGTGTGTGAGTGTTGTTTTAGGCGTGTATCTAACGTACCAGACCTATCTCACCCAATGATTAAGTCCCGTTATGCCATCTTAAAGTCTTGGACCATTCAAGGACATACATTGCGTAGTATGAGCAGAGTGGAAAAGTACAAAGAAAAATACAGAATATGAAGACCTAATGTCTAAGAACAAAGCCAATTACAACAGCAATCTGATACAGAGAGTAAGATTACAGGACGGCATAAAACAGAGGAAACATGACACTTCACAACTGTCAGCACAGGCTGGCAGAGGGTATATAAATGAGCTTTTTTTAAAACTACTTTTAAAGAGTTGAGTCGTCTTTAAATTAATAAATATATTTCGGTGTATTTCATAAACCAAGTGTGAGTCTAGGTTTTAGAAATTTTGCTATTTAAATTTGAAATAGAAGCAGTAAGTTTGCAGAGTCAGAGTAAACAGTTTCCACATCGTATATCCTGAACAGGGGTGATGCAGAACCAGATGGGGTATATCCAACAAAATGCTTCTTATAGAGCTCAATGATGGTTTAAATCATAGCACACATGCAACAAATTCTCTCCTGTCTTAAATTTATGCATTTCCTTCTCATGTCTTTGTCGTTTGTGCATTTTCTTTGATATAAAATGTCACTGTAAACTGTTTTTCTGAGAGTTCTGTATATATGTAAAATCCACTAACGTTGTGAATCCTTGTGTGGATTTGAGAAGCCACCGGCGGCTGTTGACTGCAGAGCAGCTGAAGGTGGGTGCATTCCTGAGTCCAAATGTTCCAACAGAAGAAGCAGAAGCAAAGCAAAACATCTTTTTTTGTTTAAGGGGAATAAAATACTTTTCTTTCTTTTTGGCAGGAAGCTTATGACAGTTTACGGAGAGGGAAAGGCCTGAAGGGTTGAACATTGTTCGCATCGAGCCAGCTTGAACCTGAAGATTTGGCAACGTGGACAAAGTTTTTTGGTGCCTGGCTGAATTTAAATGTATGCTGAATTCTGCATTGAAATTCAAGAAGATATGTTGCCAATTATCTGCGTATTTCACCTGGATGAACAGTTAACAGTTCCAGTGAGGTGTTTCAGTGTAACTTTGTCCCTGTTCGTTACAGATAAGATGAATAAAAACAGGCCCCTGAAGACACAAATCATTAACACAAACTGACACTATCTTTTTGGTTAGTTATCATGTTCCTGCCCTTTTTCCCATGACTTTCTGTTCATTTCATGTCCACATGTAGTTGTTTAGTGTCTCTGCAGTTCACATTCTAGTTTTTTTGTTTCTACTAAATAGCTGCCATCTTTTTCTCTCAGATTTAGTATCTTACATTTTCTTCTGTCGTCTCCTGAATCGCAGATATTTTTCTATGTACCTTTGCTGTAATATCAGCTTTGTAGACTTATTTTTGTGCGTTTTTAACCTTGTTGCATTTATTTATTTTTTGCTCACTGTATTGCAAACTAAATATGATTTTCACTGTCTTGGGTGTTCACTCGGTACTGTGCCGTTTCATATCAATGTAGTCTTGTTCTGCATCTTTGCCAATTTTTTGGTTGTGCTGTTGTGAAATGTCTCAGTGTAGTCAGTTAGCAGCCTTTTGTAGCAGTTACGCACATCTTCGTGGTTGTTTTTATTACAAAATAAATCCATTTAAACTTTGTGACTGCTTTTGTAGTTAAGATCATCCTCGTGTTGCTGTTATACAGCACTTTAAATTTGCTCACTTGATGCACCACCTGGTGGCTGTTCAGTAAAACACTTGATGAGTAAAAAGAATCGTTTCTGGTCTCATTTCACTTACTCCAAGTTGTTTCAAAAGCCTAAAATAATGTGACTGTAGTTTTGTTGGGCAGCTTTAGATTTAGTCAGGTGTAACTAATAAACTGGGTAAAGTGTCCAGTCAAAAATAATGTGAATAGATTAATGGAAAAAATAGTGGTTTTCTATCACATCTGAAAGATACCAATGTGATTACTTTCTATGGAGAATCAACAACAAAATGCTTGAGTGGTTGAGTGTGATAATTAAGGAACATTTCACTTGATGAAAAGCACTGGTGAACAAAATAATGTGCGTTATTGTTTGGAGAATGCAGTAAAAAAAAAAAAATCATTTAAAAATAAAGACAGATGAGTTTTTTTTTACATTTATTCTCCTGCTGACACACACAGACAGCTTTTCACTCGTCTGCTTCCGACTCCTCGTCATCCTGACTGATCTGGAAGTACCGCAGCTCATACGTCTCCTTGTCGGACGCCACCACTCTCAGCCAGTCACGGAGGTTGTTCTTCTTAAGGTACTTCTTTGTCAGGTACTTCAGATACCTGGTGAAGGGAGCGAAGGGGTTTCCAGTCCATTAATTTGTCCCACAGAATCCATTTGAACACCCACAGTACAACTGTATGATCACAATCTGCCTTTTGTTTTTAATGTCAAGGACAGTTTTAAATAATGTGTCCCCTGCCAACCTTTTAGAAAACTGCTTCTCTGATGTGACGTTGATCTTGTTCTTCATGCGGCCGACCTGGACAATGTTACCCAGATTCCCCGTCTTTCCGTTCACCTTGATCCTCTCTTTGAGGAAGGTTTCCTATTGGACAGAGCATAGTGACGTACTAGGGAAGAGAACCCTAGTAAATTTGGAGCTAGGGAAGGTCGCCCTAGTCCAGACACCCGGTCAGCTGCTTGATCTCTAAATTAACCCATTATGGAGAGTATTAACCTGTTAAATACTATAACTGCAATACAAGTGTTGTCTAAACAATTAAAATATCAAAAACTACGAGAGACTTACAAAGTTTGCAGAATCCAGGATCCCATCCTCCACAGGGTGAGTCAGGTCCAAGGTGAACTTCCATGAAGCTCCCTTTTTGGACTTCTTACCAACTGCCGGCCTCTTCAGTTTGATCTGTGATGGAAAGCAATGAATAAAGATTTGTTTGGCTCAACCTATTCCTGCAAGTCACTTTTAATAACAAATTCTTATTCCTCACCAACTTTATTTTTACTGTTAAAGTAAACAGTAAAATATGAAGTCTTACCCATATCCTGCTTAAGATTTTTTAATTATCTTTTCAACTACTCTTATGCTGACCATCATTATTTACTTCTTAACGAAAATCTTAAGCATCAACTGCTTGAGTAAATATACCAACACATGAATTAACAATGGTGACATGAAAAATCACCGAAAATATTCTACTACACATTCATATTCATATATTTAATCACGTGAAATAATTGTGCAGTAATTCATTAAAACACAATTAATTCAGTCATCATGAGCTATGAACAGCTAAGTAATAACATTTAAAACAAATGTTTGTTATGGAATTTATATTGTGTGTCTGTTTGCTTATGTAATATTGTTTCTGCTATTTTGCTTTTTTCATTTTATCCTAAATACTTGCACTGCTTTAGTCAACACACGTTTTCAGATGAGCTTATAAATAAACTGATGTGACTTGTAAATTTGTTGTTGGAATTTGTATTATGTCTTTTTGTATTGTAATAAATGGAACACGTGTACAGACTACCATGAGCTAATGCTAACTATGCTAGTTTCTATCCCCCTTCATTATAACAATCCTAAAAGACAACAATTCATAGCGAAAATGGTAATGCCTTGTATTTTTCCTGAACAAAAACCAAAATTACTTAAGACGATAAATTAAACTAACATGAACCAGCGTGAATGTTAGAGAGCTGACCGGACTTACCGGCGCCATGTTGAGAGTCGGAAAGGAAAGGAGGAAACGGAAGTGACGCCAGAGTGACGTAGGACGTACCAATGGAACGCACCAATGGAACGCTATTACTAAATATGGTCAAAGCCGTATCAGCCAAAGTATGAGGAAATGTGTAAATTGGTCTATTTATCGACTGAAATCCAGACTCGTGACTTTATCCAACTTTAATATGAATGGTAAATGTTTCTCTTATATTTCTTTAATGAAAGACTAGCCGTTACATTTAATTTTCTCCACGCTATAGCAGAGTTTGGCCTATAAAACAAAGGATTTCAGAGTTCGGTTTCCTCTGTTGTTGTAGCAGCTGTGTGTGGGATGACGGATGACCAAAGTTCACCTGCAGCCCAAACACACCCTAATAAACCTGCTGAGCCTGGTCAGTCACTGACAACCTCCAAACATGCCCACTCACCGTTCTGCCCTGGGCCTCATTCATTTAGATGTATTTATGTTAAACACACAGAAAAAAACAAAACAATACTGGTGATGAGTCAAAGGATCCATAACCAGCACTATGAGAGAAGAGAAACAGAAAAAAAAAATCAAATTAAACATATTTTCCTGTGTGCAGACATGCAGAAAGAGTGATTCATCCTCACATTACAGTTTGAGGCATTCGGGCAGGGTGTGGTTGAGGCTACCATGACTTCCAGTGCAGAGACACACAAAACAAGATGCACCATCAGAGAAGGAAAAGTTCATGATTTGCAACCTTTTTTTTTTTTTTTTTTTGAGCGGATAAGAAACCCATTAACTAGCTGTTTTAATAAGTCACATAAGTCAATAAGGCTTCTTGACAGCCACCCTTCCATGGAGACCATTTCTGATGATGCTTCAGTAGATGGATCAGCTGAAGGTCCAGATGCATCTCTCAGGTCCTGTGGCAGGTCTTTGCTGGATTTTTTCCTTTCTTAAGGACATCACTTTAAGATACTGTTCATCTGATATAGATAGCATGATGTACATGCTGAGATGTTACATTTTCAGCTAATAGCCCTTTGGGAATCACCTTATTGGAGCAAAAATACTATTTTCTGTCTGTCAAACTGTTATGTTTGGTTGATTTAAATTTTTTTTTTTTTAAATGTAGGGGAAAGTAATGATAAATTATGAAAATGATTGAAAAAGCAGCCAATGTCCAAAGAAAAACTTTCAGAAATTCTGAAGAACTGTTGGTCAAGACCACTTTAAAAGATTATAAGAAAGTCTGGCTGCTTGGAAGCTAAATTTAAAAAGGACATGAGGGATGTAATAAGATCTTTACCAGCAGATAATGTTCTGACTGTTAAACATCATTTAGGTTTCGTCACATCAAAGTGACACTGCGAGTATGTCAGACTTAAATCTACATTTTTGCAGTTAGTTGAGCTATAATTTCGTCTTTGTTTCTCCAGTTCAGAATTTATGTCACTACACTGGAAAGGTTTCTGGTTTTCTGCTTTGTGCATCATTCCCAGTAGTATTTTTAAGCCTCTGATGAAGCTACTAAGCTCCTGTTTTCTGTGGAAGAACAAAATAATATAAATACAAACCCAGAGTAAAAATATTACACTTTTTCTTTTGGGTTTAAGAAGAAAACAGAGGTACTTTTGCTTTTAATATTTATTACCTGCATTTCTGAAGGAATTAAAAGTACTTTTTAAAAGCACAGAAAACAACTTGCAAAATAACATTAATATTCAACTTTTTTCCTCATGTTTACCAAGACCACTTCACCACACATCTCCTGCAGTGCTGAGCACCAACTACAAAATGTATTACTCTTAAAAAATAAGAATTAAATAGCTTTCAAGGACTTTACCACTGCATTCCTTTAACAAGCCATGCCATTGCTTTTAGCCATTTTGAGGACCTGACCTGACTCGCAGGCATGTTTTAGACACAGAAAACCAGACGGTGTTTGCAGTTTTTCTCCATTTGTATCATTGTTTTATTTTGCCATCTCCAGTCAGGTGACAAAGGCCTCGAGTGAACAATAAGTTTGCAACTCAACCACCCTCCCCAACCCGATTGAGTCCCTCAAAAGAAAACGCACACCTCACTGCAAACTGCCTCCCACATTTCGGAGGCCCACACCGCTGCACACACAAATAGAACTCTTTGTATTGGGGGGAAGGCCGGGGTAACGGGACGAGCCCTCGACTGCCCCGGCGGATTAGAGGTGTGAGCGCACTGGACCGTCACGCCCCTCAAACTTCTACAGACAAGAGACTGGCATCACGAGGGCAAATTACTTAAGTTTCTGTTTTTTTGTTGGGAGGAAGAAAAAAAAAAAAAAAGAAAAAAAAACAACAAAAACTTCTCTTTTCTTGGGTTTAGAGCTCAAACATGCTGGGGTGGACCTCAAGCGCTCATAAGTGCTAGCCACCACCAATCCAAGTGATGAGGAGAAAATCCGACCCTGTCACATCCAGTCCACTTCAGAACCAGAGCAAAGGCCATGCTGAAAAGCGGTATGGCTGCTAGAGGGACGACCTAAATCAGAATTCAGTTTCTACTGGGGCATCCCTCCCTCCCTCTGCATTTACAACTCAAACGGCCCCCTCCCATTCCCTCTAAAAGGCTTTAGACCTGCTATAGTCAATCTAAAGAATATAAAAAATAATCATACAAAAGCTGAATCCCATTGTTATTTAAACATTCAGGAATGTGAGTGGCAAAACCAACACTTTGAAGGCAAAAATAAGCAGGAATGAGCAACTGATCATTATTTTTTGAAGTTGTTTTATATAAAGTAGATTGTTACCAAACAAAACCTCAGTGATCAGGCAGAGGACCACGCAGCGAGCTGCAGTGGAACATTCCCAACAGCAATGGAAAAGAGAAACGAAAGGGGCGGGGCGGGGGAGAGAGAGAAAAATAAAAGATCATTGATGAGAGAAATCACAACAGAATGATTTGAGGTTGTCTGTGAAGGCCGACGCTTTGGTGACAGAACCAATGAGAATGCAAGAGAATGGTTGTGGGTGGTGCTTGTTGCCTGGGCAGCAAAGTCCATCTCCCTATTTGCTGGCCAAGACCTTGGTAGCGACAGCACATTCCTCCCCCATGGCAGAAATCACGGTGACCTGCGGAGAGCACACAACGTGTTCAAGTCAATCATCTGAAACTTTACACATGCAGCTCACATTCTCATGCAGCGACTTTCTGCTCTAATTCAGGACTGAAACTCCAGCTCACATCTGATTTATATCGAGACACAATTTCTGCTCCAAGTGCTGCCAACAGAGTTGATTATCAGCCTTTTCCGTTTCTGATGCCACAAATCAAAGATGTTTGAGTCAAGGAGTTACACAAACCCAGAGAGCTTTAAGAATTTAAAACTTACCATGAATTCTTCACCCGCCTCAAACTTTGACTCAATTTCCTTGCCGACGTCGCTCTCAGGGACACGCAGGTCCTCCCTGATGTCACCATTGTCGCTCATCAAGGACATGTAGTTTTCATTGATGTTAACCAGCTGGAAGGCAACACATTGACCCCATTAGGATTGCCTGCAAAGCCACACCTCTTCAGAGTCAAATTAATAAAACCGGCTTATAATGGAACCTCCTTCTGCAACATCCATATAACTATACAACTATAAACACCCTGCTTGTTAAGCAAACACGAGCCTCTTTACGGTCACATCTGTCTTGGAGTTAAAGTTAAATCGAGCAGCATGTCCAGTTTCAAACCAAAATGATCTATAAATGACAACTACTATGTTTGCTTGGTGGAAAAGTCTGGCAGTCATTCAGCTTTTTCATGTCAGTTATCTAAAGCAAACTGTTCAGAGAAACAACACAGATGTTACTTTCTTTCTCACACAGGCATCAGTGGTGCTAAAAGTTATTTCTCCCACAGGCATTAGTTTGTCTTAAAAACAAAAGATTAATCTATCATTTTCGTAATGAGATGAACAAAGAGTCCTTTCTAGTCAAGGGATGTTCATCACACCCCTTTAACTCACTGACATGCGCGTTAGCAGCTGTAGCTTATTACAGTTAGCAGCTACAACAGCACAACTCGTTGTAGTGAAGGGTTTTTTGGTTTGTCAAGACTAATACCAGTTTCAAGACAACTGATGAGCATCACCAGATGGATACTCGCATCAACACTTATTAAAACCACTCAAAGTTCTTACAGCAAAGATCAGGGATTGTGCATTTTCATTTACTTTTTCATCTCTTTCAGTCATTTCTGTGTTTTAATGCTTTCAAATCAACTCTGTAACAAATTGTACAAATTTACTAAACTTACTTTTGATTGGCTTTAAAAACGAGTCATATCTCACTTTCCTTAACCAGCAAACCCCTTAAATGTACCCTAATAATCACTGGAATGATCTATGAAAGAAACAGATCTTGTAAATCCTGTCCAGGAACATTTTGGGCACCAACAAAACAGCTATTAGGTATACAAGTCATTAATGATAGTTTAAGGCAATTCAAGTAAGGCAAAAGTTATTCAGGTAATCATGAGCTCAATGATCTTGGAAACAAGCATTCATTGATCTTGATCAGAAGCAGTTTTGACTATTGCTCAAACCATCTAGGCACAAGCTGAACTAAAAATGCCATCAAACGGAACACAATTACTGTCTTCCCATTAGTTTTCATGATTACTGGAAGACTGTTACAAAAGCAGCCTTCAAGCAAAATAACAAGATCACCTCAAAACAAAAATGTCAGTGAGCCTCACAATACAAGGAGTTAAAAATCTTTTCTAATCAATGTTATCCTTTAATGGTTTCAATATATCTTCAAATACAGTTAGTCACTGACCCTTTATTAAACCAAAGCTAAAACTACCACCTACAAGTCTCATTAAAATTAAAGCAGAATATACATTATATAAGTTTTCAGAGAGAGCTGACAATCAATCAGGTACGTCTGCAAGACCATTTCAATTGTTGCATAGCACTAACACATTACCACCATTAGCTGAAAAAGATGCTTATTTAGCGTTTACTCTCAACACAAACATTAGGCGATAATTGGATTTACTCGGCATTGCAGAGTGAGCTGCTTCAACCTTTCTTCCCGGCTGCAGCAGCACAAATTCAGGACACATTCAAGATAAGAAAACTGACTGAATAGTGCATTTTCTCCTTTGATGCCAAAGTTTAAATTTAGTTCACCAAGGAATTGATTTCCTATAAATGTCAATTTTTCTTTTTTAACACCACTGTCATGAGGCAGCAAGAACTCTTAATTTCTGAGCTCCAACCAGACCGGAGCTTAATTTTACGCACAAGAAAAAGTAAACGTTATCGGGCATTGTGCCCGGCACAGATGGAAGCAGTCACATGTTCGTCCTGACCGAATTATACTGCAGTGACACAACTGTGAGAAAGTTCCAGAGATGTCTAGACCATATGTGTACCTGATAGTCTGTCCTCTTGATGGAGGGAACATCCATGTTGTGGGTGGAGGGGCACATATCTTCATACTTCTTGTTGGTGAAGATGTCAATACCAACCATGTTAACCTGCAGAACAAGAGGACAAAACAACCCATGAGAAAGTTGGGAACCACAGTTCCTCTTTGTGAGCCTTAAATGTGATAACTTTTAAGAGTGAATCTTCATATTTCTCATTTATTGAGTGTCCCACAGATAGGCAAAGTGTCAGCACCCTGATGTTTGAGGGAAAGAACAGTTCATTACCAAAGCAACGGTTCAGACAGGCCTGAAATGTGAGATCCTTCTAACCCGAGCTGAGCCTTGGGTCTCTGGCTTAAGGCCACATCCCCGGTGAGGTCTTTCCCCTCTCCCAAACTCCATTTAAGACTTTGCATTTACGACTTGCAGCAGCTCCCAGTTTAAGACGCAACATTAGCATGTTTGAAGGATAAACTTACCTTGGCATGCCCGTGCTTGCCAGTCTTGGAGGTGGACATCTCCACAATTTTGCAGGGACGTCCCTTCAGCACCACATAGCCATTCTTACGCAGAGCTGAGCACTGCATAGGGTAGGTGGCGGAGGCGCCAGACTCGCCAGTCGTGAAGTCAAGATCGGGATCTGCCATGGTGCGATGGGTCAGGGGCGCTGCAGAGACATTTACAGATCACTTGCCATGTCAAAGTTTACCCAAGCATGGATTAGCTGACATATTGATCCAAATCATCTTACACTTCAAATAACTAATGTCTCGTTAGCTGATCAATAGAAGACATCCAAACAAAGCCACACAGACCCTCTAAACTCATAGCCTTAACTCACTGGAATATGGAAATGAGATTACTATGCATCGTGGTCCCGTATTTTCATGACAAATTACAGTCTCCATAGACAAAAAGCAGGTCGATAACATACCTAAACACCTAAATCCGTGTCTGCAGACTAAAAATACTAATTAGACTTCTTCTAAAGACTATTATATTAGAAATTTAATCACGATTGTGTAACATTGGTTGTCACAGAATGGATAATGCAGAACTTTGATAAACTGACAATATTGTTAGTAAATTTACAGTTTAGCAGACACAGCCCTTACTTGTCTCGCTACCTGCTGATGCCTTTCCAAGGCACAACTATTTCTATGTCTATATCATGTTTTAACGACGAAGGAAAGATGCTGGTCGTGATGTATTTTATACAACAATTTAGCTCTCAATAAAGGGAAGGGATGAACCTGCAGCGTCCCTGAAACGTGGAAGCAGGGACAGCTAACCGGCTCGACACGAGGCTTCACTGCTGACCAAGCTACCGCGAGATTTACTGAGTTGGAAAACTAAATTCAACTTAACTTAAAAGGCAGAGCATATAACCGTACGTTAATTGCTAAAACAACAGAGTCTTTATTGAATGCGGAAAATGGGCGTTAATTCAGTGCAGGGATTATCGTGGTATTTTAACATCAGCTGAAGCGCTAACACGCTAGCTGGCCTTTAGTTTACAAGGGATAACGGTGCAGTGCTGACTTATTGTTATTATATATGCGCTGACAAAAGCTACTGTTAACCTGTATAATTGCATTTGAAATAATTCCAAACGTTTATCGAGTTAAACATCAGCTAACTCGAGTTTTAAAAGAGTCAAGACAACCACAGCCGCTTTCAAAATGTGTGAGCTAATGCTATGCTACCAACGGCTAATAACGGTAGCCGTCCATTCAGCTTCGTCCAAATAAGAGCACAAATTGATGCCGGCTCGACGGTAGTTTGTGTGTGACATCTTATTTTACCTTTATGAGCAAAACATTGTCACTGAATGACAATACGTGTAAATAAATCCGAGCGGCGTCTACAGAACGCGCTGCTGAAGGCCGCATGTCCCTTTGATTCAGCCTGGTAATGCTCGTTCGAACATCGGACACCCACACCCTGCCCTGACACCGACCACATCCACCGAGAAAAATGACAAAACTACCCCAACGACTTCGATAATCAATTCACGACTACTTTAGTACCTCTAACCTCGCTATCGGTTTACATAAAAACCGATAAAGTCTTCCATTTATTCCCTCAAGGCAGAAACACGCGCCATGCCACACTTACCTTCCAAGAAAAAAGAGGACCGAAAGTGCGCAGGCGCGGCCAACTTTACTGCGGCATCCGTAGAGGAAGAAGGTAGAAAGGGGTGGGGTGGGGGGTGGGGGGGCGTTTATGTGTTCCGGTGGCTGCCAGGCAGAAAGGGATGCCAGGTTTGAGGCAAACATGGCAACCAAGTGACACACTGATGCCCTCCAACGATGCTGGGCTGTCCTGCAACATTTACTTTATAATACCAAGGCCAAAAGAGCTTTTTATCTCTGTAAATTTATTAATGTTTACAAGTACTGTGCAAAAATCATTCAGCCGTCCCTAATTTCTGAATATATTACCAAGGAAACTGGAAATAGATGCAGCAATTTATTCAGATATGGTCAAAGATAAATATGAATATAATATATGAGACAAAAACAGAGTTTGTGTAATTCTAATAGGCTTGAAAGTCCATGTTTGATCTGAGCACCTTTATTCTTGTGCCAAATGACACAAGAAGTGGACTGAAAATTAGTGGCAACAGGTCTTATGGAGGGATGAATCATCCCCAGAGCCCTGACCTCAACATTATTGAAGCAGTGTGGGATCATCTTGACAGAGAACGGAACAAAGGCCTGTCAACATCCAAAGAAGAGCTTTGGAATGTCCTTCAAGAAGCCTGGAGAACTATTCCTGAAGACTACTTAAAAAAATTACAGAAAACTTGTCTGAGAGGGTTCAGAGTGCGTTGAAGAATAAAAGTGCTCGGCCCAAATATTGACTCTGAAGCTTCTTAGAGTTGTACAAAGTCTGTTTTTGCCTCATATACTGCATCTCTATTCCAGTTTTTATGAAAACCAACATATGAAGAAATTAGACGTATCTCAGGACTTTTCTACAGTATTTTATCTTTCACTACATGTTATATTTCATAGGTGGAGAGTTTTTGGACTCATTCTGAACATATATACATATGTGGAAGCACTCTGCCAGTTGTCATCATCTCTCTTTAGAGTAAAACTCCACTGTGTGTGCGTATTTTGTTGTGTGAAGAAACAGAGCAGAACGTGCGGTTGCTGTACAAGGAGAGGACATTTATTGAAGAATTCCCAACATCATGTTTTACCAGATCGAGGTGGTTTTTTGACTGATTCCAGTGATTCAGAGGAGGTGAAAACATACACTCACATGCATGCCACACACCTGTGCACACACCTACTCACCTACACACTCACGCACTCACAAGCTGACAGTCGTACATACGTTCACAGTCTTGATACGTACAAAAATTTAAATACAAATACAAATAATACCACAATAAAAACATTGTATTTATTTTTAGAAATTCTTACAGTATAGCTATGTTTTCTATTTTGTAGAAAGACAACTAAGCTTTAATAAGTGAACATTGTTTTTTGTCCTTCTCTAAAATGATCATAAGGTATCATCATAATGAAAATTATTACAGTATATATATCTTTTGATCTATGGTTTCTCAAACGGACCCTGCCTCCTGACCTTTATTCACAGGTTGTTGATCAATGCTAACATCCTGCACATGTAAAAGGCTTCAGCTGGCCTTAAAGCGCCAACGCTTGCATGTTTCGCATCCTTTAAGATCCGTGAACAACAAAAGCTATCAATTAAAAGATGAACCAGTTTCCTCACACAAATACCAGCTTTTACAGTCATCCATGGGTCAGTCCACCCCAAAAAGTGACCCTCCTACTTGTTCTTAACATACATAAATTCATATTAACAATTATTGTATAATTCTGCAGTGTACAATCATGACTGTTACTTGATAGATAAAAGCGAGGAACGGTAAGATATGTTGTTCAGCGTTATGTGAAAAATGCTTTAGGGTTCCCACCATCCAACTTGCACGGCCAAACCCACCAGTGTATTGCCTCAAACCTGCAGTTTGTATCAAGTTCATAACAAGACAGGTAAAACATGTATGTGTCCATGCAAATTGCACAATTAAATAAACAGCAATGAATTACAAAGAGCAAACTTTTGCTTGAGTCCCTTGCTTGGCTTGTCATTCCGAAAACCTTCCATCTGGACAGATTTACAGAGCTATGACAAAAACAATAAAAAATTAAAGTGGAAAAAAAAGTATGGAAGCCAAGAGCGGCCATCCTTGCAAATGTCATTATTTTATTAACATGTGATCACAGATTAATTATCTAATTATCTCAAAATAACTAAGATTGTTTTGTAGTGATGACAGGGTCAAATATGTTGTTATCTACAGACAACAAGGATTGTCTTCTCGAAACAACAGGTTAGTATATTTTCTTTTATCAAACACCACTGTCTGTGCTAAACGATTACTAAAACTCAAAGCAACAAACAGAATTACACGTGCTTTTGTTTACTGTGATAGATCCTCCCCAATTCAGTATTGAAATGAGGACACATAAACTGCTCATTTTTGAGCTCATCATAATCACCGTGGTCTTAAGAAACCAGTCCTCATTTTCTCAAAGTAACATGTCATGATCTCCAAAAAAACAAATGCAGATTTCTTAAGAAAGAGAGAATAATGAACTTCTTATCACATGAGAACAGGCTTTGTTGTCAAGAAGTAAAAAACAATTGCAGGCAAAGCTACACTCTTGGCTTCCGTAGAAAAGTAAGCAAGACAGTTACTGTTTTCTTCAGCGTTCTCTCCTGCTTTGCAAAGTTTAACATCAAAGTGAGTATTTACACAAGTGCAGAGCACACATAGCAGTATGAACACTCTTGACGACAAACAGCAACAAAAATAAAAAACCTCCCGGAGTTAGCAACTATCTACCGCCAAGTTTCTTTAGTGACAAATGATATGAAGATTTTCTTGTTTCTGTTACAGCAATTGTACAATATATACAACTGTCCTTCTTCCAAGCCAGAAACAAAACAAGACAAAGCAGCCATAGGAGCTGACTGTGTAGCATCTGCAGTGATGTGTAAAATGTATCTCCATAATGCCTCGTGGTCTGGTCCGTTTCTTCGTCTGATATATGGACTATGCCGCCTGGTGTTCATTGTGAGGAAATGCATGTTTTATTTCTTTATTTTTCAAAAGGATGAAGTGTCTGATGTTAGCAGTTATGAAATTACCATGAACAACATCTACAACACAAAGACTGTTAAAATAACAAGGCCTGGTAGTATTTTTTTGTATGAGATGATGTTAAAAGATGGATGAACCAGTATTCCCATTTTTTACAGTGATGGCTGAATATGACAGAAGTGTGCTTTTAATGTGTTCAGCGATCTCGTTTGACTGTAAAGGTAGTAGTTTGTTCACCTGTTGGCTGCTTCAGTTCCAGTGCAAAAGTAAATATTTCAACATGCAGAAGGCAAAACAGAAGGTGGAGTTTCACACGTAGAGGTACAGTGGCCCCCTTAGGTAACTCGCATATGAACACACAGGAATGTGAGGTTCACATTGAGCTCACAGCCCTACAGAAGAGACTGAAGGTGTTTCAGCAGCAGCAGCACTCAAAATGAGTGTTCACACTATGAGCAGACCTATTATTATTGTACTATTCAACATCAACGCATTTTGGCTCAATAAGGCCATCGATAATTTTTGCATTAGAAAACAAATGGTGATAGTTTTTTGGTTTCAGGATTTTTTGGAATTTTCAGAACATTACTTTATGATTCAGCAGAGAAATGCTTTGAACAACCCCACCTTTAAAACTATAATGTCTTAATTACTAGTGCACATAGGGGTTTAAGTAGCTAACTAGGTGATCCAGCTATATATATTTTACACCTAGGTAGCAAACTATATTGTCAGAATTTGAACAACAACCCAGTGGCATTAAGGTTAGAGTCAAGTTTAAAAGCCGAACCATCGATAGCACAAATCGAAGGCATGTAACAGTAACACCAGAAGTACAGGAGTTACACTTTGTGGACAGCTATTGTTATCTACAGTTGTGGGGTTTCCATTAACTACCAGATCTGATGGGAATTATGAAAATTTATCGGCGCTCTTGTTTGAAGTGAATCAACTAGGCTATGTAGTGCAGCCAGAGGGTGGTGGTATAGGCTTCACTGCTAGTGGATGTAATTGAGCTGAAGAAAGAATTGTCCTCATTCAAAACAAATCTCATGGAGGATAAACAACAAATGTGGTGGACATCCACAAGAGATAAATAAAGACAGCTCTTCTTTGGGAATTACTTAATCTCTGGAAACATCTGGGATATTATATAATATTTGGGAAAACGCCAGTCAGCCACTGAGTTTATTGTTTGTCAGCTCAGAACGGAAATAGTCTTTGTGCCACATAATTCTAATCTTTGCCAGGTCATACTCAAGTAACAAAGTTGTTTCTATTCCACGTGATGTGCATCAAATCTACTTGTAAACAGACAAAAAAAAAACACCTCACAAGAGCATATAAACTTTGTTGTGCATTAGTGGAAGTTTTTTATATTTACATTCACCTTTTCTCTAAGACTCATCATTTCTTGCCTACAAACATTTAAGCAAAACTGCTGTTGGCAATCATAAAATTTTAAAAACATCTTTATTAAATGTACATTTTCATCGTTTGTAATTCTTACTGACTTAATAATAAAATAAGTCAATCATATGAAGGTATTCCCTAGTTCAGAGTTTTGATATAGATTTGTGAAAAATGCAAACTGACAATATTTCCGAATGATCTCAAACTGTTTTTTAAAAACTGGTTGTGTTTCTTCTCTCCTTTTCTGACTAAATCGACAGCATGGTAGTAACGTTAGTTTCACTGGGCTCAATATATAATAATTTTCATGACAAGGTATACTTTGTAACCCAGAAATGGCGCCTACAGTCCAAGACACCTCAAACCATAACTGTCAGAAAGAGTGTCAGGATACAGCAGTTTCTCTGAATATTTGATGACCAAGAGTCCTTTATTATCACTATTCAAAGTATAGAGAAACTTCGAACAGTTTACGATGATGTACTTATTTATTCAAATGGCGCATTCCAAGATGACAATATAATCAGTTCTAGCTGTCATATTTCTAAATGAGTTGCCGTATCACTGTGAATGTATTGTACAGTGATTTTACAGATTAAAATCTATTAAAAACATAGATGCATGAATGTATGCTCTCTGTGTAGTTTTAAAGAGATGAGTCATATGACATGGGATCAGAGTTTAGAATTTTGAGACACAAAGTGAGCACTAGACCTTAGTCCAATGGGCTGTGATCCCCTTGAAATATTTAACAATTTCCATTAATTGTTAGTTAATCAGTTAACTGCCTGTTCATCGCCGTTTAGGAGCTTATCTCTGCCAACCGAACAGGGTTGAGTGCTGTTATCTGCCCCCCTAGTTGCGCATACCACGTTGCACAGAAACCCATCTATTTGCTTCTTCTGATTGCAGATCAAAAAATGGCTTTGGAAACCCACAGATGAAGAACAGAGGACCACCACCAACACCTGCCTTTGCAGTGACCATTTAACATTTGGTAGCTGCAAAACCCTTCATGTGACACAAATGGGATTAGCAGCCTAAGCTGTTTGGTTTGGTTAAAACAAACTCGGTTCTGTTTACCTGGTTAGGGTCATTCATTTGAGCTGGTCTGAGATCTGGTGATCAGCATCTGAAAGCAGCTAATATGGCTAATTCTTTAGCAATTTTGATTGTATTTTTAAATAATTTGGTGTCAGGAGAAGTTAAAAAAAACACTAAATATGTTCCTTAAATCTTATAAATTCGCTACACTGTTGATCTAATAATGCCTTGATTACAATCTGCATCCAGTGATGTGCATGAATGGACATGAATGTTGAACTGAACAAGTTTGTTTTTAAATGATGAAGATGAAGTAAGCACCCTTGACTGTTGTGATACGAAACAATGTTATTCTGAAGCGTGACATAAAGTGACCACACTGATCATATTGCATGGTAAACAAAGAACTGCTTAGCAGTATGGCCAGTGCTAGTAGCAAAATAACGAGGACATTCTTAACATCTAAAGGAGTTTTATGAACGCGTCAGCTCAGATTCTGAAAGAAAAATTTTCATTTTTGTAAGTAAATTGTGTCCATGGCGCCTGAAGAAAACTGTCTGCTTCAACAAATGTGCATGGAAAACATTTTAGAAGGTGACAAGACAAACATAAAATGCCAGATTAGGCATTTTAACAGTAGTATTATGCTGACTTGACTTTGTATTTTGTTTCTGTTTACACTGGTTCAGTTTGTTGCAGGCTGTGTTTGGTCTCAATCAACCATCAGTGGCTTAAACAGTGATTTCCCCACATTTCTCTCACGATTGTCAACTTTCATTTGACCCAGTCCATATTCACTCAGTGACTTGGTGCTTTTGTTTGTTGCTTCTCAAACCCATGAAGCTCTGATTGTGAAAAGAAACTAGATAAAAAGACTGATTTTAAAATTCAGCAGGCTTAGTGAGGATGTTCTCTTCTCTCAGATGCTCTATGAAAGGATTCAGATCTAGTCTAAAAATTGCAATGAGCGAAGCAATACTGGCTTTGCGAGGTGAATATAAGCACTTCTCAAAAAGTTTTGCACTTATTGTTAGATTCAGAGACAAACTCAAGTGTTTTTTTCTACCTAATGCTACTTTGCTTACTCACGACAACAACAGAGCACAGTGAGGGATTCGCTGCAGTCACAACATCTGAATCGCCACCATAAATCTTCCGACATACTCGCAGTGTGAACACCCTGTGTGAAAGTCGCTGATGTGCTACACAAAGAACTTCTCCACAGCTCAAAGGCTACTTGGCATGTCCTTTAAAGTCTCCAGATCAACCACCAGTGCAGCTCAACAGTCCTCAGCAGAGTTGAAGACGTCGTCTGCCAACAGTATGTGGAGTCATCTTTACTCTGCAGGCGGTGACATCATCCTTGAGGGTCCCCTACAGCTGAGGGTTTCTAAGTAGGGGCACACTCCTGTGGTTTAACTCCTCCTCCAGATGCTCAGTCCATTCAGCAGCTTATTGTTTTCATCCACGAGTACACACACACACACACATACAGACACACAAACACCGTCCTCCTGTCATCCATCCCTTCCTCCTGTCGGTGGCTGATGCTCAGGATGAAGAAGAGGAAGGTGGTAGGTCAAAGGAAGATGCAGGTTACCAGTTCATCATGGAGCTTCTGTTTAGGGTCATGAAGAAAACTTGACTGCTGCCTCCAGAACGCACTGAGGCGAAGAAGACCTGCAGATAACAAGACGTGGGGGACAGCATCAGCATCTACTCAGGTGTATTTAAGCAGATATGTCAGTTAGATATCTATATAGGAAATCGGATGCAGGTTATTTACTTATTGATAACATTAAGATTAAACAAAAACTACTATGATGATTTTCAATATTGTCACCGGGGATGAGGGTAAAGAAAAACCCTTTAAATATTGCCTGCCCTTTGAACACTGTAGCATCATCAACAGGCTGAAGTTGAAGGTGCCTTCATAAATATAGTTTCTGATCCATATGCTTACTCTTTTATAGATTATACACTGTTCACATTTTTTTCAAAGCATCCAATGAAATATGTTCGTATGATGGAATTCCCATTCTTAATCGATTTAATAAAAAATGCATAAACAGTCCACAGACCACATTCCTTTCATCTATTTGTACAGATGATCTCCATACCAAACCCTACAAGTGGAGACTTAATAATTCTACTTAGTAAGTCAGACATGAGAACTTCTTATAACAGATTCTTAATCTAGGGTCACTGTGACGAAGCCTTTGAAGTGGTGATGATTAAAGCCTCTGCTAACTTTCTAAACAACTGACACAAAACAACTGTTGTTTTTTTAAGATTTAAGACGGCAGAAAACTCCAGATGCGCCGATATGTGCTGACTGGGGATGACACAGAACAGAAAACCCACCTTGTCGTTCCTCTCCGTCAGGAACTTCAGTCGCTGAGCTCGCTTGTGCATGAAAACTCCGTCGAGGTGTCCCGTTTCCACGGAGCGGATCTCAATGGCCTTCTCTCCCCAACCCATGATCTGGTTGGAGTGGATGTAGGCTGTACATACACATCCACACACACACACACACACGCACACACACACAGAGGGAGATTGGACAGGAGAAGACTCAGCACCAGTCTCACACCCAAGCCAATCACACCTCGAGGCCGCCTCCGCCTCACCTACGGGAGATTATTGCAGCAGTTTCTGACTGAACGATCTCGACATCAGAGTTGAGGAAGACGCTGTCATAGCAACAGTAACGCAGGACAGCGGGACGGACTTGCTGGGTGTCCATTGATTTGAATCGGTTTGAAGTTGATATTTGATTTGAATGAATTATTTGAGCATCTGTGACTGGCGCTGGTGGTCTGAACAACAGGACGGCTGGCTTACCTTTCAGCAGCTTCACAGTAAAATCTTTCCAGTGGTTCACCCACAGATGGGTCCTTTATCACTGTGAGCTTCATAAGCCAGTATTACAGCTCTGACATTACAAGTCAGCCAGTCACAACAGTTATACAGCTTTCTGTTGGATGTAAGACCACATACTGATATTATGTTATTTTACTTATAAAGAATGTAGTGAAAGTTGATTCTCTAAAACAGAGGCCATCTCATTTCTGATGGCGTACAAATGATGACACCTTGCCAAGCAGCCAAACTGTGCAACACCAAATCAGTGGAGACTGGTCAGCAGTGTGGGTCAAGCTTGCAATGATGTCAGATGGTCTTTTTCAAAATATAATTATATCTAACTTTTGTTTTAAGTTTTAAATAATGTTGGAAACCATCACCTTAACAAGCAAACACTTATCTGATGAATGTGGCACAAACTGATTGATTGAAAATAGTTTTCAGCCACATAAGGACACTGTATGCAAACAGACACTATTAAGTGATGGCCTCGTCCTCATGGTCACCCAGGGTCAGTGCAGCTTCGGTTTACAGTTGCTGCCGGTGTTTGTAACTCAAAATGCTTTTAATTCAAAAAGGGGATCGATCAACAGCTCATCAACACAACATGTGTGTGCAAAATTAAATATTTCAATGCAGGTTTTATATTTTTCCTGGGAGATGGGGGGCTGAGGCCAGGCTTGGCTGTGAGAAACTCTGGTCTGACAGAAAAGTACATATATACACACGTTAACAGGAGATGATGTCACATAAGTGCTTCGGGACAGAGATGTTGTTGGTCAAACACACATGTTCTACAAATCAGGATGTTCACTGACACCTAAAAAATAATATTGACGTTGAAAGGAAAAACTCCTTTCCAACACTTGTCCTGGATTTGCTCAGCTGTACTACGCCCATTTTTGCTTCTTCCTCATGCAATTTGACTGAGTAAATTGATTAATACCAGATTTATTTAGATGTAGGTCAGTTACTCTGGTCGTAGGCTGACCCTTTATTGCACCTCTTGGGCTGCTAAATCTTATAAACATTTTGCTTTGTTGAACAGCTCATTCAGTCAAGGATGAAAGTAAGAATGAATGTGAAATTTCTTTTTTAAAATACGAGACAGAACAAGAGAACAGAAGTCAACACAGCAGACAGACTAAAATACACATGAAAAAAAGGAGTGAGTAGAAAGTGAAGGCATTTGTCTGCAGGAGGAATGTGGATTGAAGGTAAATCTCTGCAGCAGATGGGTGGTCAACACTTATGTTAAAGACATACATTGAGTTTTTGGGGTGTTGTACCTTTAGTCAACTTACCTATGAAGTGATGAGAACAGCAGCACTGAAACTTTTCATGAGCTCCAGGCAGATTATAACACTGTAAAGCTAATCTTCATGTGTAATGTGTTTTAAGGATTAAATGTGTTTCTTTTTGTCCTGTACATCACTCAGCTTGAACACCAGAGGGGTGAACTATGAAGCAAAAGGAATCAGTTTTCGAAGTTGTCACGAGGACGGCTCTTTTGTAAGGGGGCTTTTTTTTTGTAAGGTAACTTATGCTGAACACTGGAACTGCTTCAGAGGACGTTAAAAGGTCAAGTTAAATGAGTTATCAAAAACACGAGCATTTCACATGGTCTTTTGAAAAAAAGAGATTATTTCCTGAGAGAAACTGGTCTACAGTACTGTACAAAAGTCTAGATCCAGCCCACATTTCCAGATATATGTCCAGGAAAACAGGAAAGTGTTGTAGGAATTTATTGAAACGTGCAAACATAAATGCAAATACAATATATAAGGCAAAAACAGAGTTTGTACAATTCTAAGGTGCTTGAAAATCAATATTTGGTCCGAGCACCTTTATTCTCCAACACAGCCTGAACACTCTTATATGAGCTTTCTGTCATTTCTTTAAGGAGTCTTCAGGAATAGTTCTCCAGGCCTCTTGAAGGACATCCCAAAGCTCTTCTTTGGATGTCGGCTGCCTTTTGTTCCGTTCTCTGTCAAGATGATCCCACACTGCTTCAATAATGTTGAGGTCCGGGCTCTGGGGAGGATTCATCCCTCCATCAGACCTGTTGCCACTGATTTTCAGTCCACTTCTTGTGTCATTTGGCATAGCTCAGCCTTTTCTCCCTGTTTCCCTTCCTTAAGAATGGCTTCTTGACAGCCACCCTTCCATGGAGACCATTTCTGATGAGGCTTGGGCCAACAGTAGATGGATCAGCTGAAGGTCCAGATGCATCTCTCAGGTCCTGTGTCAGTTCTTTGCTGGATTTTTTCCTCTTTCTTAAGGACATCACTTTCAGATACTGTTCATCTGCTGTAGATATTTTTTTAGGCCTGACACGTCTTCTTTTGTCCTCCACTTGTCCAGTTTTCTCAAATGTTTTAAGGACACACTGCACACCACGCTGAGATATGCCAAGTTTTCAGCTAATAGCTCTTTGGGAATCACCTTGTTGCTGCAAAAATACTGTTTTCTGTCTGTAAAATCAAAAGCAGCCAATGTCCAAAGAAAAACTCTGAAAGACCAAAGCTTGGAGAACTATTTCTCAAGACCACTTTAAAAGGTTACAAGAAAGTCTGGCTGCTGCTTAAAAGCAACCTTTAAAGAAATGAGGGCTGGATCAGGACTTTTACAGTACTCTAAATATTTGAACATACACTATCAATGTAAACAAATGAAGCAGTATTTGTTGCCTATGTATCTCCTTCTCTTCTTAAGTATGTGAGATGTCAAACAAGAAGAGGGACTACAATTAACCCACTGGGGTTCCAGTGACCAGCATTAGATCCAACATTTTAGGGACATACTCCTTTATTGGTATACATTGTTAGACATTTCTTGACAGTTTATCCATAAAACTGTCCTTTTCATCTGTATGTTTGTAGCCTTTTTTAAAAATAGCTTTAATTATCTTGACAATTGGGTATGTGCTGAAGCGATTTCACCAAAATAAAATTGTGAAATAGGTATATTTTTTGCATCTATTTTCTTCTACGCATCCTATGAGCCTGCTCCATGGCATCAGGAACATCTATTTCCTGGGTTATTTTGAATATTGGACAGCACATGGAGCTTGTAGTCTACTAGCATGATTAATGCATAAAATATTTTCTTATTCAATCATTTAATCTGACTAAGATCCAAGTGTGATAAGAAAATTTAATTATTATTATTCTTTTTTTAAAATCGCCCTTGTCTGTGATGTGTGTACTATTTCTTCTTTTGTAACTACTTTATTCAACAGTTACTGCCCTTCAAATTGACAGGACTGGTTTTTGGTTCTAAATATTTATGAAAGTCGGATTGAATGTGTATTTTTGAGATTCCTGTTAGAGGACATGCTCAGTCATTGTGATGAGTGTTTACTTTACTCATGATAAATCCTAGCATCTAAGGCACAACATATGGAGGTGGTCTTGAATTAAAAGAAAATCACCCACATGAGTTTTTCTCCAAAGATCAAGATAGTGTGCCCAAAAAATGTAAGCAGGGAGCGATGGAGCAGTGGTGATGGAGGTGCTTTCGTTCTCATCACTTTAGCACGTTAAGTTGAACAACTCAGTCTCCCAAAAACCTGTTGCATCCCTTTAAGCAGCCACTGAAACAGGTGAAACTACAGTCTTGGCTTCTTGTTCAAAGGTGTAACTAAAAGCAAAAGGCCGGAAAAGGTAAGAGTGCTGCTTTAAACGGAGGAGGGGTGTGGTAGATAGTGAGGGTGAAAGATGATCTGCTGAGATCGCTTATAGAGGTCAGAGGTCAGGGTTCAAGGAGAAGCGAGCTGATTGGTTGACGTACCGACGGAGGTGGGCATCTCGCCCCACTGCAGCACCACGTCTTTGGTGATGCGTCCATAGGTGTTGACGTAGACGCCCTCATCCTCGTAGCACAGCAGCATCTCCATGCCGTCCGTCTTGGGCAGAACCACGATGGCGTGCGGGGTCACCTGACCCTGAATCTGCCGGGACGACACACGGGAGGGAGTTGGAGGGGGTAGGGGCAGGAGGTTAGGAGCTGCTGGGCCCCCCTAACCCCCCCCTTCCCCACCCTGAGAGAGAAGAAACTGCTGCAACAATAGAGTCTCCCGCTCCTCAACCACGCAAATGCCATGGAAACAGACATGAGCACAGCGTGATTCATGACTGCCAAAAGCAAGTGAGGCGGTTGCTGTGGTTACCGTCTCCCACCCCCACCATCTCTGACTGTAACCAGACCGGTTAGAGGATGACACTGACTCACCTGCTTCATCACTCATTCATTCAACCACCAAACTCAGTATTTTAACTGTCATTCACTGACAAAGTCGTTCCATCATTCATTCTCTTATTTACTCACAAATCAAAACACCATGTCACAATCTAAAAGTTATTTTCTTGCATCCCCACTTATTCAATCAGTCATTCATTCAATGTCTAATTTATTTCACTCACTCATGAGCACATCAACTGATGTTTTCAATATTTGATTAATTTCAGTGGCTTTCAGTGGTTTTTAATTTATTATTCTTTCATACATGTAATCCTTTCACTCACTTACTTATTCAACGTTTATCCATTATGTCACTGCCCTCCCCTCTCATTTTTTTTATAGGTAATTAATCATCACTTCATTTGTTCAGTCACTCACAAAATCCCTCATTCACTGGGTCACTCATTCATTTTAAGAGCCTGACCAAACCATAAGCCCACCATTAACCTAAATCCAATATTAATCCAGTTCTCCACCTTAATATTTGATTATTTATATTATGGGGACCTGTCCCCATATCATAAATAAATTATGGGTCCCCACAATGTACTAACACCCCCTACACACACGTACACACACTCACACCCACACACATACACTGAGTCTTACATGTGAGGGGATGTAAATGTCGTAGGGGTTTCCAGAGTCAACATCGATGACATGGAAGCCAGCACTGGAGCCGTAGATGACTTTTAACCTCTGGCCCTCCTCCACAGTCAGGTCCACCAGCATGGGGCGATGCTGCAGGTCTGTGAAAGACTGGGAAATAAAGAGGTCGATGACTGATGAAGAGCTGAGGTCGGGACATATAACCCTTTTCACACATATTCTGTAGCATATCAGTATGTTATGTAAATTCCTGATCCTAAAACTCTTGGGCATCCAGGAACTGAGATAGTGGATACTGGTTTCCAGTACGGAACCATTTTGCCTTACAGTCTGTTGATGTTTTTGTGGGCTTTTAATGGCTACTTTGTGGCCTCTTCAACATAACAAATTCACGTGTATGGCTGTACATGTTCAGGGCTATATTTATATTATTTGCTATTACCTTTCACTTCATAAAAAAATATTGGACCAAGAGCACACCTAGAAATGACCAAAGTTTATTTTAAAGCAATGATTTATTATTATCTTGAAACCATGGTCTGAATATTAAATTTTAATTTCCTGTATTTTAGTTAAGAGTAAAAACAAAATCCAGCAGCATGTCCTGTAAAATATTTGTGTTGCTGAATATGAGAAAATATTTTTTTGTAAAAGTTTGTAAAAATTGAAAACATAAAAATTTACAACAGCTTTCTATTTTGAACATAAAACATTCTGACAGGCTCTAAAACATTTAGGGCTTTTGTCTGGAAATTGTTGAAAAGTCATAATATTGCTAATGATATACTTGACCTACTAAGACTAAATCAGTTAAATAATCAAATCTGAAATGATTTCCTATCTTTGTTATCAATCTCAGTACATTTTTGCTTCCTGGTGACTTCAGTTTCGAACCCTAACCTAAGCCGTTTCTTGGTAACATAATGAACTACACATAAACAAAAATAAATCACAATCATGCTGCTCGTGCACATCTGTGTTTTTAGCTTTCATGTTCTCAGCTACAAATGTCTTTTCTGAATACCTCAAGCACACTCCAATTACCTTGAAGGCCATAAACTTGTGGTAAGGTTTTGGTGCCCATGCGTAGATTTCAACAGAGTTCTTCAGAGCGATCACCAAGAATTTAATCCTCTCATATTTCACTGCAAGAAAACATAAAAACAAGTGAAACAAAATACCTGAAAAAAAAGTGCTTTTGTTTTTTGATGAACTTTAAATGCAGATCCACAAAAAAAGAAAAAAAATCAACTGAGCAGCAATTCACTTGCTGTTATTCTGACAACTCCTTATCTTAAATCTTATGTTTACCTAACTTTTTGTCACTACATTGTGTGAAAAGGTTTATCTCCTCACAGCACACATAAACCAGCTCTCGTACCGACTTTGTAGTGCACGCAGCCCTCCAGTTCCCCAACAGTGATCCAGCCCTGTTTCTTTTCCACTTCAGGGTCATTGTGTAATATCCTGTTCCTCAGCCAAGACAGGTAGTAAACACGCAGCTTGTTCTTCTTTCCTGGTTTGGGAAAAATGCTTTCATAGAATGTGAGAGGAAACAACATCCCTCTAATACATGCAACAGGGTTACCATCAGGTGTTACATATCAGGATTTGTTTTAAATTTGTACTGTGCAGCAGTAAGAAGATCAACAAAGAAGAAAAAAAGTAGTACCATGACAACATGTCCAGCAAAACAAAAATGCCTTCTAAATGATCATATTAGTTTAACCTTTATAAAGAAATTTGACCAGTGGAGATTCTGTTTCTGGACTGACACCAAGGACTGATTCAGGGTCAGGTGACCCCCCAGGTAAGGGCTCAACAACAGCACAGTACTGTGTAAAGACCTGAGCCACCTCTCATTCCTTATATATGTCCAGGAAAACGCAAACTATTGTATGAAATATTTTAAATGTGTAAATTCAGCATAAAAGGAATAAACATAATTTGTACAGTCCTAAAGAGCTTTAAAGTGAATATTTGGTCTGAGCACCTTTATTCTTCACACCACCTGAACCCTCTTAGACAAGCTTTCTGTCATTTCTTTAAGGAGTCTTCAGGAATAGTTCTCCAGGCTTCTTAAAGGACATCCCAAAGCTCTTCTTTGGATGTTGGCTGCCTTTTGTTCTGTTCTCTGTCAGATGATCCCACACTGCTTCAATAATGTTGAGGTCCGGGCTCTGGGAAGGATTCATCCCTCCATAAGACCTGTTGCCACTGATTTTCAGTCCACTTCCAAGTTTTCAGCTAATAGCTCTTTGGGAATCACCTTGTTGCTGCAAAAATACTATTTTCTGTCTGTCAAACTGAAAGCAGCCAAAAGCAGCCAATGTCCAAAGAAAAACTCTTCAGAAAGCCTGGAGAACTATTAATCCAGCCCACTTTAAAAGATTACAACATAGTCTGGCTGCTTGGAAGGAAAATATAAAGAACTGAGGGCTCTACCGTACAATTCATTCACATGTGAAAGAAGTTAAACCAAATTTTTCCACAACAAGAAATAGTTTACTGTAACAGCACCACAAGATATTTTAGCCTGAGTAGTTAAAAAAAAACACGTTACAGACTTTAAATGGTAAATGTTTAAGCGAACTTAGTTCTGTGATGTTCACATGAGAAGTTATTAAGCATTAAACAGCTTCATAAAGGGATCACAAAGGTTTACCAACCTGAGATGGTGACCAGGACATTGAGTCCCTCCAGGACGTCCATCTGTTGGAAGCGTCTTCGATTAATCAGATTGTAAACTTTGCCCTGACCGCTCCGATCCAGCAGCATCAGGCCGTTCTCCGTCCCCACCAGCAGGTTCACCCCTGCAAACACAAGAGTCTGATTTTTACCACCTGTGTGACCACACACACGATTAAAATCTCTGTGAAGTTGTTGCCATCTCACCCCAAAGAGCGGCACAAAGAATCTCAGAGTTGAAGCGTTTCTTGTATTTTCGAATCTCGGGTGTGTCGCTGTGAGGTCGGATGTTAGTTGGGTTGACGTTGACCACAGAGATCTTCCTGGCCTCGTTGAGCCTCGCCTGCTCCTGTTCCTGTTTCAGCAGCTCATCGGCGAACAGCGCTGCAGCACAACACAGCGACATCATCATCTGACAATACTTTGAGTCTTTTCATTCATTATGTAAAACCTCAATTCTAACTGTGCTATTTGACAGCACGCTGAGAATAGAGACATGAATGTTACATCTTTTTATTTTACAAGCTATTTCTAACCTAAACAAAAGTATTTCAGTACTAAATCACTCCTGTGAGAACGGCAGTAATTAAAAAGGAACTGTAACTCTCTGAACCTTTTACTGCAGTATTAGGTCTTTAATACATCTTATAATAATCAGTTTGTCCATCCAAACTCATAATTTTTGGCTTATTTTAAATTTCATTAATCTTATACTTGATTAACTTTTCTCATTGAACTGTATCTTGGACAGTTTAAACTGTGTCTAAAATTCAAAATCCATTTTTCCCCCGGTTTTAATCATTTCTATCTAAGATAAATAGTATAATCTTAAAAATGAACCCTGCTTTTAAGAACCTGTTTTGGGGATCAGAGGGTTAAAAAACAAAGCACAACATTTGATACTTTTTCTTCCATATGATTGCAAACATTTGACCCCTGTTAAGTCTTTTGATTTTGGTTCAAGCACATCATTTCATCACTTCCCCTCTGTTATCTATGTCGATTCCAGAGGAGGTCAAAATAATTTTTTTGGGGGTTGACAGATGGTTGAGGGAGATGAAATCAAATAATAAAAATAAAATGTCATATTTTAGATGGGGAAATGGTTTATACAGTATGTAGCCTGATTAATCTGAGGGTGACACTTGAATCATTCACATTATCACCAGAAATATATGACAACAGTCTCACGTTGGTGTTGATCTATGAGCAACCTGATGCTAAGAGGTCCTGATTGAGGATCCAAAAGTAAAGTGATGAGTTAGTTGTGAGATTGAATCTTCCCTTCAAAGGGATCCAGGGCACCCGGCTTATCTGTGAGTCCTCATTCAAACAGGAAATGTACCTGCAGCAGAGCTTGTATCATCATCATCATCATCTGTCGGGGAGGTCCCGTATACCCGCGGATCAACAAAAGGCGTAAAGGAAGACTTGGAGCCTCCACTGCCTCCCATCCCATACTGCAGATCATAGAAACAGAAAGGAAGACTTAGTCACACGTTTGTCTGATGGTTTGTTAGTTTGCAGAAAACCGGATGAAACAGGTATCAAAATGAAGGAAACACATGAGTTCACTAAAGATATTTTTGGTGTCCCAGTGAGAAAAACTGGTCCTCATTAGTGTTTCCTTTATTTTGTCAGCTACATGTTTTATGCACTCAGGAACAGGGTGGAGGGTACTTCCTGGATCAGAGGCTGGAAGACAGAAAGAGGAAAGCAGCAAAACAGGGATCAAACAGCGGAGTGGAGGGAAGAAATCCAATTTTTTTCTTCTGTGAGGCAGGAAATAAAAGGTGCCAACAGGTTAAGCTGAACATGAGGCCGAGAACAGTGGATATGAAAATTTTAAGACTAAATCAACAGTGAATGGATATTTCATGTTGTGTGTGTGGCATAGTTATTGTTCATTAACTCGTATTTAACAGCTCAACTTCCTATGACAGAGCGAGCCTTTTTTATTCTTTCCTGACATCTAGTTTGGGGATAGATGAGGGGCACTAGAGGTACGCCCCCCAAAAATGTAAATGTGAATTCAAATGTCTCAACCATGTTTCTGTGAAGTTTACAAAGGAAGTTATGAAGCATTGAGGGGTTACCTTTTACAGGGATTATTAAAATCAGATCGGAGGCCCCACCTGTGTTTGATCAAATCAATGCTACGCTCATAAAAACAGTGATGATTTACTGATATTATACTGAGCAGCTTTGATTATTTTTGTCCACAACCTGCAATAACAGCACCCACTTCGGTCTTAAAAGGCCTTAAGCTTGAGTTTACAGTAATTTCCCATGCTGAAAAAGCACCAAACTGTTTGGTGAAGGGTTTGTGGACAGGTGAGCAGGGTGAGGGAGGGGAGGTTCTCAGGGGCTGGGATTTGGATGCTGCTCCACCTACTTGGGCCCCAGAGGTTTCGCCTGGGGAGGCCAGAGGGGAGGTGCTCTGCAGCACCAAATCTGGGAGACTGGTGTCGCCAAGGAACATATTAGCGTTGCCGGGGAAACCGATGCTACCGGCAGAGCTCCGCCTCCATCCCCTATGTCTCTGGAAAAAGAAAAAGAGGGACGGACTACTGTGCAGGGAGGTTGTGATTGACAGTTCAGGTGATAAAGGGAAGTAGAACCCTGCTGAGTGAAGGTGTGTTTGTTTCTGACTTTAGATAAAATAAAATATTCCCACTGGTATATTTTTGTTTGTTTTTGTGTAAAGGCCCCTGAAAACATAACCATCACAGCACCTTTACTTTCAATTACAATACAAGATGAAGCATACAGTCATGTCAAAAAATACACCCTCTTTCAATTCTAAGTTGATGTGTTCATGCACAGCTCTCTTAAGGTCCCACCACAGCATTTCAGTCAGGTTGAGGTCTGGACTTTGACTGGACCTTTGCAACACCTTGATTCTTTTCTTTTTCAGAGATTCTGTTGTAGATTTGCTGCTGCGTTTGGGATCATTATTCTGTTGATGACCCAGTTTCAGCCCAGCTTTAGCTGTGGGACAGATGGCCTCACATTTGACTCTAGAATACTTTGGTATCCAGAGGAGTTCATGGTGGACTCAATGACTGCAAGGTGCCCAGGTCCTGTGGCTGCAGAACAAGCCCAAACCATCAGCCCTTCACCACCGTGCTTGACAGTTGGTATGAGGTGTTTGTGCTGATATGCTGTGTTTGGTTTCCTCCAAACGTGCTGCTGTGCATTATGACCAAACATCTTGTTTGTCTTGTGGTTTGTTCAGATGCAGCTTTACAAACCTAAGCTGTGCTGCCATGTTCTTTTAGAGAGAGGAGGCTTTCTCCTGCAGCCCTTCCAAACAAGCCATAAACAGTCTTTTTCTAATTGTACTGCCATGAACTTTAACATTTAACATGCTAACTGAGGCCTGTAGAGTCTGAGATGTAGCTCTTGGGTTTTTGACCTTGGGGTGAACTTGCTGGGACGTCCACTCCTGGGAAACATGATGTTTTCCACTTGTGAATAAACTTTCTCTCTGTAGAATGATTGACTCCAAATAGTTTGGAAATGGCCTTATAACCCTTCCCAGATTGATGGGCAGCAACAGTTGCTTCTCTAAGATCATTGCTGAAGTCTTTCCTCCTTGGCATTGTGTTAATACACACCTGAATGCTCCAGACCAGCAAACTGACAAAACCTCAGGATTCACTTAGTTTTTTACACACTACTTCTGTGTTTTGTCACAGTTTTTGATCAATAAATAATGATACAGTCTAATATGTCATGTGTTGGTGTTCATCTGAGGTTGGATTTAACTCATTTTAAGACCTGGTAAGAACTAGATGTACTTTTTTTTATCATGTTCTGATAAAGAACTTAGATCTTAGAACTGAAAGAGGGTGTACAATATTAGTTAATAATAATTTGATCACTTTTTTCCTAAAGAAAACCTCCACAAAAGTCTTTGATCACAAGTTTTCCATATATTTACACATTTACGTATATTAATTTAATATGATCAAAGGAATAAGCTATTTAAATAGCTTAAAGTCAGATACCACGATAAGCAATGTATCTACTGAACTCAATTAATCTGAATCAGTTTCTAATAAATAAATACTACTGGAAAAACTGCCAGATGTTCAACCAGCTGATAATCTTGAACAGATGTGTTTATCAGGGGTTTATGTGGTCAAACCATAATGCTAACAGACCAGAACACAAGCTGTAAACCCCTCAGCCATGCAGGGATGATGTTTGTGGGGTCAGTGGAGTTCATTTGCCAAAGGTCAGAGGTCAAAACTGTGTCTCACCTCACGCATCATCAGGGTGCTGTTCTGGGAGCTGTTTCCATATGAGTCGCCGTGGTTGTCATTGTGGCTTCCAATCATGCTGAATGGCTCATTGGAACTTTGGCTTGAGGGAGGCCTGAAAGAGAGAGGTAAAACTCTTAAATTACTCTTAAACTGTAAATTAAAACTTCTTAACTTGTAAGGTTTTTCCTGCCAGGTGTTCAAATAAAACTGGGTAAGAAGAGAAATTAGTCAATTTGTGTTTTAATGTGTTAAAATCCACAAAGACTATTTCACTTATATTAATTTAGATATACAATAAATAGAATTTTACATGCTGTACAACAAGTTAATATATTTGATCAAACTTGTTTGCAAAAAGCCTTTTCTTGTATCTAAGCTAAAATTCTCCTCCCAAAACCTGCACTGCCTACAGAACATAACTCGAAACCCTCCTCCTGGTGTACAGTTTGTTCCTGTAAAACTGTCCACTTGTGATCAGTTCAACCAGGATGCACATTAGTACAAGCAGGAAAACATGTAAAAGTATTTAATGTTGCATCTTCAGGGTACATTTCCAATTGTAGCAGACCTCTCAGGTCAAGTAATCAGCAATTTCCCAGAGTTAAAGATACCTGAAGAGCAATCAATGTTGGCCCACTTTGGGCTCCCTAACAACAACGAGCGTTATTGCTGACCATGTGCATTACTTACCAACTTCTACTGGCTACTTTTATGCACAAAATTTATAAAATCACGCACAAAGGTCATCTCTTGGTTATGAACAACAGCCTCAGTGGTCAGTGGAGAAAATGAAGCTGGAAATAGCATCATAAAGGAACGTTTCCAGCATTTCAACAAGAGCTGAAGCAGCAAATGCTTATTTTGCTTTTCTTTATCAGGATACAGATGTAAATTCCAGAAAAGCTGGGAAATTTTCTTTTTTTAGATGATGAAGAACCTCCTGATCCCTGTAATCCCTAAATAGACCAGTGAGCAGTGCTGACCAATATTTCATTGGGGTCATCAGATGGGAACCTCAAGTCAATCTAAACATATGTTATAGCCCTAAAAGCCCAATTTTAACAGACTGAAACGGACTGTGGAAGCCAGTTCCTCCTCCTTGAGGAACTTCTTATTCCCAGTCGAAGTGGGAGCTGATGTTGAATGCCTTACTCACATAATGCGCGGTATATCGCTGACAGCCACTGTTCCGTCATTAGCCCCTCCTTCTCCCTCCTCATCCTCACTGCTGTGAGACTCTTCACTGGATGATGAGTAGTCTGTCACTTTGACTGGCGGGCGGCTGGTTTCTTCCCCCTGTCGCAGCTCCCTCAGCTCTTTGGCCAGAGCCGTCAAATCCTGGAGGACAAGAAATCAAGCATCACACCAAGAAAAAGGCAACACTCAAAGGTTAAACCAGGGGAATAAACTCATAAAACATGATGAGTTTCAACCCGCTAAAGGCGTAAAAAGACCTGTCCATCTGTTTACTTAACATATACAGTCTCAGAAGAGCTGCAGAAACAGTCTGGTTGGAGGATGCATTACTACAAAACAACTCTTTCAGTTTAAGACTGAGATCACAAAACACACAAAATGTTTAATGCACTAAGTAGAAATGTAGTTTACTGCTGAAGATAATTTACATTATAAATAGCATTTCAAATGTTATCTGGTTTTGTGTTTGATTCTAAAAAGCAGAGATTCCACATTAAAGCAATATCAGGCGACTTTTGAACCTCACAGTCTCTCCAGCTGCAGCTGCTTCAACAACAAAATAACTGAAGCAAATTTAGAGGACATCAGTGTATTTCTGACTGAACAAACAAATAGACAAAATAACAACCAGACAGATTTTTGTCGACACCATGCAGGTTGTTAGTAAGGTCCATTTAGATTTCTGCCAAATGGCTGAATCTTCGTCATGAGGAGGGCGGCGAGCAGGGGGAGAAAACAGGGAGTCAAACAGACGTCGCCATGCCTCAGTGTTAAAGATCAGACTTTAAAATCAGCCTCTGTAACATCTCATTCTTAGCAGCCACAGATAAATAAACATAAATGCTTCAGTCAGCTCACGTGATGCATCTGTCCTGCCGCCATATTGCAGCAGGTTTCAGAAACTGAACCAGAAGAAAATTTGAAAAAGAAGCAGAAAAGAACACCGTAATCCTCTGGTTGTGTTGAATTTAACCTGAGAGCAGACTATCTGCATTTTATATGATATAAATGAATGAAGGTGACTGTGGATGGCTTCAATATTTCAATTTCCAACTGCTTTAATGACATTTATTCAAATTCACAAGAGCAGTTTATCAGGATTTCTTGTTAAATTGAAACTCTACACAAACCTGCTAAAATAGTGAATGTGTGCATGAGGAAAATCAAACTACAAATGCAATTAAATCATTGAAAAAAAAAGGTAAGAGTGATAACATAAAAATATATTTAAAATTTGTTCTACAAATATAATTATATTAAATAAAACAAAAAATAATTGTAGAAAATACTAAAATAATGTAGAAATGGATTCTCACTGAATAAAACTATGGAAATTGCATTATCTTTATCAATTAGTTGAATAAAAAGTCTTTGTAAGACTTTAAAGAAATGTTAAATGAAAAATAAATATATTTTACAGGAAATTTGTTATCAAATTAAATGAAAACTTAAGCAACAAAATATTACAGTACAAAACAGATAATTACTGGAAATTAATGCTGAACTTAAGTAATCAGTTAGTTTGGTTTAAATCTAATTTTCAAAACTATAAATAATTTAATTATCAAAGCTGCACCCCAAACATATTTAGAAAATAATTCCACCAAAAGTACTTTTTTATTTTAAAGTTCAGCTGCTACTATCCACAAAGAACATCAGAACTTAAAGTTTCTATTTCAAACCACATTTCATGCATCGCTAACAAGTATCTGCTGGAAATTAGTTTGAAAATGTGTTGAGTTGTGTGTTTGTTCTCATAGATGTGCACCACATAGCTTAGGAGGGTCCTGTAGCAACATGGCGGCTGCACTGATGCATCACAGCAAAAAACAGAAGCCACTATTAAGATATCCACATGTAAATATCACGGCTGGAACATGAGAGGGTAAATGTAACTGACAGGAAGTGGACAAAGTGGGTGAGCTGGGGTGAGGCTAATGGGAGGACTGGAGGGTAGTGCGGGTGGGGTTGGGGGGTGTGGGTGTTATCTTACCAACTCCTCCTGATGATAAAGAGAGGAACGGTAAAATGGAAGAAGAAAGAAAGAAAGTGTGACAGTGGAAATGAAACATGAGAGCAGAAGTGTCTGAAGTGGCATCAGGAAGAGTCGGACAGTCACCGATCAACCATCAACGACAGCTTCCTGCCCGATAAAAGAGGAAAACACTACAGCTGCATCATTTTACCAGAGACAGACAGAAGAGGGGAAAGGTGGGTTTTCACATGTTCTTCTGTTTAAAGTTAATAAAGAACAGGAAAAGTTTGACCTTTAAAGTAATGTTACTTAATCTGCTGGCATGAAAAATGGTGGGAAAATTCAATTTTCAAAACATTCCTCCTCCCAAAAACGACCCTGCCTGGACCTTCTGTTGATTATTGATTAAGTTTTTTAAATTTACAACTGAAAAAAACAAAGTATAAATAAATAAGTACAGATCAATTAAAAAGCCGATTTGAATAGTTTGAATAGTGAGAAAACATCATGTTTTTACTTTTTACAAAAGTAAAGTTTCCTTTTTGAGTTAGTACAGGCAGTTTTTAATAGATAATACAATTTAGTAAAATTTGGGAGATTGAAGACAATTAAAAAAATGGAAAAATTAAATTAAATGAGCCACGTTGCAGACAATGAAGCTCATTTTAATCTTGAAAGCAATAAAATAGGTTTTAATAAAGTATTTTGACTGGAGTTTAAACTGTATATGTATAATGATATAAAAACACTCTAATTGATTGTTTCAACTTTGAGACTTGATGTTTTCACAGAGAATGTTTTTCGAAGGCATCCCATAATGTGATCTGTTTGTCTTTGTGTAGCTTAACTAAAAATCACCAAAAGTAAAAACTTTTTATCCTCTTCACAGCCTGCTTTGGTGGCAGTGGATGCATTTCATTAACGTCAGTAACTTATCCAGAAACGTGAAATGTGGCATGTGAAACATTGCAGGTGTGAGGAGGAACCAGCAGTGTGAGTGTATGGACTCATGTGAGCACATGACACAGAAAAAGAAAGAGGGATGGTGTGAGATAGAAAGAGGGGTGAAGGAGAAATGTCACTGACCTCGTCTACAGCTTTCTTATAGCTCTGAAGGACGATGGAAGGAAGGATGGACGACAGGATGAGAGTAGAAACAGTCAGAGTGAGAACCAACAGCATTGTGGTTAGTTCAGAGACAAGAGTCAGCCTTCAGTGTGTGTACCCGTTACTTGATATGTGATCTTCATCATACAGGAGTTTGTTTGACTGACAAACACAGATGGATGGACTCATATGTGTGTGTGTGTGTTTACACAACCTAAGTACTCACAGCAGGCCTGCTGGGTCGGGTCAGCTCTCTGCTGTCGTCTTTGGTGTCGTGGGAAGAAAGTGTCGAGCCCTCGGTTTTCGTGGATGAATTACCTGAACACAGACAGACACAGATGGCATTGAGGACATTTTTTCAGCTTTGATCCTGATCAGGATCTGGGTCAACATCAAACGATTTGGAAAGTGAAAATATAATGGGAAGCATGGATATAATCGCTAAGGACAGGAGGCTTAATCGGTGAGAGGAAGGTGACTTTTTTTTGCTGATGATGTGGTTCTGTTGGCCTCTTAAAGCCATGACCTTTGTCGCACACTGGAGCAGTTCCAGTTCAAAACTCAGTTTTCATACCGAAAAGTTTAATACAAATAAAGTTTTATTGATTTAATGATAAAAACAGGAGTTTTAAGATTCAATTCTAGTCCTTTGAGCAAATAAACAGCTCTCTGAAGGACTTCACTATTGGGTGTTGTGTGGAGTGGCCAGGCTAAAGTGGATGGTGACCAGGGCCACCACTTCATGCCGGTATTTCATGCCGTAAATAAGGTCTAGGTTTAAAAATACAGGAGTTTCCCTTTATTGCTCAGTTCATATTCAGATGTGTTCACCTCGCTCATTGGAGCCTCCTTGGGAGCTGGGGGTGCTGGAGCTGGAGGAGCTGCCGCTGCTTGTCCTCTTCAGAGGCGTCTCCATGGAAATGTCAGTCCTCCGCAGGTCAGGGTTGCTACGGCGACACAAACACAGAAGTGTCTCATTCATGAAGAAAACTATAAGAATCCTATCAGCTTGTCATCAGTGGTGTGCTGCACCTATGCTGTTTGTCCGTACCTGGCCCGTATGAGGTGAGCTCCAGCCCGAGGACCAAGTCCAGGACCGTTTCCAGGAGAGTTCTTCCTGACCAAAGCAGGAGAGATGGAGGTTGTCCTCTGAGGAACCTGAAAAAACACACCACTATCAGAGGGCTGTGGTCTCTCAGATAGGATTTATGCTGATCAAATCTAAGAGCTGCAAAAGAATACTTCAAATATTTATCAGAAGGGTGAAAGCATCGTTAAAAACTAAATTAGAATGAATATTTACTGCCGGCTACAACTATTGTAAAGTATATGGGTCATTTTGAACTAGAGATATTAAATCAAACTTGCTCTGTGCTTTTTCTCAACATTTAAAACTTGTTTTACTCTTTACTCTATTGAGACCCGCATCAATATTCCCAGGCGAGAGCACATTCTATAAGTGATCAGAAACAAGAAAACTCAGAAATCAGTCTGAGCAAGTCACAAAATCAGAAGTTAGAAAAAAGCAAAGTTGGCATGCATGCACACACTCAGACAAAAACACACAGCTGCTTCATGCAGAGACCTTTGGTGGCATGTCGTCATCCTGCCGCAGCCACGAGCTGCGGTCCAGCTTGTCGAGAGGGGGTGCCAGGCGGGACAGGGGCGGGGGAGGAGGGGTGTCGGAAGTGGGGTCGGAGTTCTGCCGGGGCATGGGAGGCCGGGAGGGGGAGGGCGATGCCGAAGAGGAGGACACGCCGTGAGGGTCGTACAGAGACTGGGAGCCTGAGAGGCCGTGACTCTTCACCTGCATCAGGTGGGCCATCTGAACACGCACACACACGCACGCACACACACACACGAGCAGGAAACAGGCAAGGCCGAGGAGGAAGAGCAGGATCAGGATTTGCATGTGATCAGGAGGCAAGTCAAGAGGGGCAGATGCAGGAAGAGTGATGAGGAGGAAGGAATGAGGTGAGAAAGAGTGTAAGAAGCGCACACCTTAGGGTGCGTTTACACCAGTCAATTTAGAAAAACTGGTGACAATTTCCTCAAAACAGTCTCAGAATAACTCAGAAAGTTGCAAAGTTAAGCTCACATACAACAGATTCTCCGTGCTAATAAACAGCAGAAAATAAGATGAACCCACAGGTTCTGCAGCTCCTCTCAGTGGCCCATAAGAGGCGTTGCCAAAGCTCTAAACCTGCAGTTACCTCCTCAGCCAGATAAAATCCACAGCACTGAGATCATATTTGACTCACAAGGAATGGACAGTGCGCTGCTGCCAAGGGTGCCGAATCTATTTCAGAAATGTGGGTTCAAAGATTTCATACATACAGTATTTTTAAAAGAGGGATTTATGCATCATGTCCACCTTGGATGTTTCAAACACTGCAAAAACTTCCTCAAAGGAAACAGGGTTCAATCTTCGCTTATATTTCCTCCAGCAAGCTTCGTCTCTGCCGGGTGAATTTCAGAAATCGAGGCATGCTTTGCTGGGATTGATTTCTACATCACAGGCAGAAGGACAGAGGACATGGGGACCACAGATCTCGCTCAGGCCCCTGCGCTCTGAGCTTTTCACCTATTTTACCGTAACTGTCTTCCAAAATCTGTTTCTGAAAGATTTTGAGGCGAAATGAAAGCAAAGTAGTTGCTAAATTTCCATTCATATTAGACGGAAAATGCCATCTTTAAAACTTTGGTCAGCCTTTCATTAGACTCTGATGCATATCTGGTTATCATAGTTATTTTTAAAGCCTCCTGGCAGAATTGTGCAAGTTCGCTCTTCACAATAACTTGCTCAACGTAGTTCAGTTCAACATAGATAAAAGGCTCCGGGTGAATAGTTTTGTTTGCTAAGCGAGGTTATTATCTGAATTAAATGACCCAGAAATATCTAAACAGCTGTCATGATGAGAGCTGGTCAAATACTAAGGAAGGGAGCTCTAATGTTTCCTTAATTATCTCCTTTAGCACAGGAAACACTGGACCATCCTTGAAAGAATGGAGATAACTACACACACAATTCCTTGCGACTAAAACTTTCATAGCGAAACTCAATTATTTTCATCCAGTTGTACAAACTGTGATTCATGTGGATGAATATGAGGAGAGTGACAACACTATATTTAAAGTTTTGTGAGTTTCTCTCTTGTTTTTTAATCGCAAAACTGATAAGTTGTAACTATGTGATAAGATTGCAACAATCAAGGCTAAAGACTTACGATAACATTGAACTTGTTTGATTTTGATGTGAGTAAGAGCACCTTAAAACAGCCTGGGTTGAGTTTTATGACCACCTTACACCAAACGAGCGAATCACAAAAGCATGCCACAACTCTCTTGTGATTCTTCCCGATTTCATTCTGACTCTGGAAAACTGTCTACAACTTTAAAATTCATGAAAAACAGTGTAGTGTATGGCTAGCTTGAGATGAGTCATATATTTCTATCCTTGTAAAACTGTCAACTCATACTCAAATCTGATTGGCTCGGAGTGCAGGGACCTGAGGAGTGAGGTTTTCAGTTGTTGATAAGGTGGCACCGCCTGCAGCATCTGACTGCTGTTATCTATTATTGTGACATGTTGTGCACATAATACGAGCCATATTCCCATTCTGCTCGTGCTCTCAGCACTGACAGCAAAACCAACCTTTTTCATTCGCATCCTGTGTCGGGATTTTTAATTATTTGAAACAATAACAGTTTCTGTAACTTCCATGCTGTTGCATGCTGTTTTGTCGCAGAAAATAACTTTGCTTCCCTTCTGGAAGAACTTGGTTAAGACCTGCCAATCCCTCTTCACTTCTCAATAATCTAATTGAAAAACACAAAATCAGCTACATTAATCACACTCCGAGAGATGTAAAGAGTGTAGACCACACACAGGTGAAGCCGTAGGGGACTCACCTGGGGTTCGACTGAGCGGTGCATGGGTGGAGTCCGGGCCTGCTGGATTCCCCCGCTGCTAAAGGATTCGGAGCGGGGTGGCAGCGACGGATCCGAGATCCGGTTGGAGACTTTATGCTGCAACGCAGGAGAAGTCTGTCTGTTCATCTTATAATGCTCCTCCACCTGACACACATATCAGAGCATGGTCATTCGGCATGCAGTGACTGTGTGTGTTCAAGATAAACGTACATCAGCAGGTGCATTGTTTAATTTAGCACATCCAGATACTGGACATCTACAGTGCGTAAGATGGATTTAATTCCTGTTGTAAAAGTACCATGTTTTGCGTTGCTGATGCCAAACACTGTCCATTCTTATATCTCATTTAATGATAAACAGGAATTTGTTCGGCATTATGGACATAATGACTCAACTGCGAATATAAATAAATGTAAAACAGATATATCCAGTAAAAGTAAATTATCCTCTTTCTGAACTATGTTAATTTAGGCTAAAATTTCATCATTATTTCTCTGCAGGTACTGTTAGATACATTTAGAAATGTATTAACATCAATATATGGATATGTAGAAATAAATCCAAGTCATTAACAAAATGTGTGTCTTAAATTATTCATGTATTAAATTATTAAATTTTGCACTAATACATTCATATTTAAGTCATTTTTCAGCACTATCTGTAATATGTTGTAAAATTTTCATACTGAATTCCATTTACTGCACTCTGCTTTTACGGTGTTAGCTGGGAATTAGGGTCACATTATACTTTTACATTAACAGCATTTAGAATTTATAAAACATGATGTTTTGTTAAACCACCCAACACTAACGTAGAGCTGAAATGTGCGGACGATGAGCTGCTTTTCCTCATACATACATTTTGATCCTGGTCCTCAATTAGATTAAAAAAAATAAGGAAGATGGTAAATGTGGTTTTGATCATTTGTGGATCCGGTCTAAAATAAAACACTGTCATTAAACATGAAAAAAAGGTTTTATTTCAATCTTTCATCAAATATAAGTTATGCCTCAGTGGACAATTTCTTAAGTGAATTTAGCGGCTACATTTGATGAAAATCAAATCACTAAAATGCCATTAAAACAGCAGTTTAATGGTCTAAACAACAACAAATATATTCCATTTACTGTGAGAAATGTTGGGAGTTGGTCAGCTACTTACTGTTCAAGGTCAGTCACAATTAACTTCCAGCTGAGAAGAAAAAGTGGCTGTTTGGGTCCTAATTCTAGTGTTAAATGCATAAACATTATTATAGATGTATTCGGCTCCCTAAATATCAGCTTTCAATTTATTTATTTTTTCATTTTTCTGTGAATGCATAAAAATAAAAAAGATAACACTCTTATTCAAATAATCCTTATCCTTAATTTTTGACCAGGATCTGTCTTTTAATTTATATATCAAGATCGGCCTTCTTCCATCTGCATCTTCCTATCCCAAAAAAACCCTTCATTATTGCAGTCATCACATCCAGGTTAGACTGCTGTCATACCATTTTAGTTGGGTATCCAATGGATTCCCCCAAAATCCTTAATTTAAAATCCCTCATCAAACACAGATAATGCTTTGTGCACATCAGAGATGCCGCAGACTGGAAACAGATCTATTGTATTTAAATGCAACTAGGTTTGTTTCACCATGACTGGCTCCTGTATAGTGAAATCAGCTCCCAGTTTTGATACAGGACACAGAAACTGTCTTCAGTCGATATCTGTTGTGATATCCTTTGTTTTTAGTATATTTTTAAACCTTTATGCTTCTATTTTGACTCTTGTTTTTATAGCTTTCTGGTTGTGTTTTTTGTCCCAATTTGCAAAGAACGTTGGGTTGAACTTGTGCTTAAAAAGTGCAACATAAATAAACCTTAACTGAAATCGAAATGAACGTTTGGACAACCTTTGCAAAACGTTCCTGTTTGATTGCATTCATGTTCTCCTAACCTTTGCACTGCAATTTTGTACAGTTGTGGTTAGGAAGTAAATATTAGGAACTATCATGTTGTCAGTTTGTGCAGTCAGAGCTCTCATTTAGTAGAAGTTATATCTTCAATCCTGAATAATGTTATGTTTATGTTTATGCATTTAGCAGACGCTTCAAAGTGACTTACAGGTAGGCAGATAGGGTAAGGAGGTCTTGCCTAAGGACCACTACTGGAGACAGTAGTTTTTTAGGAAGAGTTTTAAAAAATCTCCTTGAGTTTCAGTTTAACAACCCCAAATAAAATGAATTATATCACCACTATTTTACAAAAGAAGCCCATTTCAGCTCTAACAGTGTTAGGGATGATTCATGTTGGCTGCAAACATGCCCTTCAGCCCCTAATGAGATTAACTTTTACTGCAACACTGTCTAGAAGGGTTAACTCTTCCTAAACTGTGGTCATCTGTTTTTAGAGTAGAACACTGTGCCTGTAGGCGTGATGGAAATATTTCTTTCCCCGAAGCTTCGAGGGGCATCTCTGGAGGCTAAGATGAGGGTAGACCTCTCTGCTCAGAGTATGTTTCCATGTGCAATGTCCACAGGGAGTGAGACTGATATAGCTACAGCTGCCCTACATCTGTCTACCAGCTGCCACCAGGGGGCAGGCCTGGAGATGTGTCCTAAATGTGTGTGTGTCTGTTTGTGTGTGAGGGCAGCTCACATGTAAGGGCATGCTTTTAAGCTTTGATTTAATCAGCCTTGAGTTCAAATACAGAGCACAAACCTGCGCTAAAAGTCATCGGTGCTGCTTTACCAAACTTACACATCAAAAGCTTCAATAAAGGTAACACTCATTTAACATTTAAAGTGAGAATTAAGTGTTTAAAAGCAAATCAAACAAAAATCACCCAAAAATAAAAGGCTTTAACAACCTAGAAATAAAATAAAGAGAATATGAGGCCTGAAAAAGAAAGGTTTTTGTTAGTTGTTGAAGTTTGTTGAAGTCACACCACAACATGCAAATGAACAGCAGCTGTAAACCTTACTGTCCTCAGGACAAGAACACAAAGTTGTGGTTACAAAGAGGATTAAAAGCTGTGAGGGAGAAAGAATGACTGAAGATTAAAACAAGAGGTGAGCTGGTGAACAGACAGAAAATAGTATTTTTGCAGCAACAAGGTGATTCCCAAAGAGCTATTAGCTGAAAACTTGGCATATTTCAGCATGCTGTGTAGTGTGTCCTTAAAACATTTGAGGAAACTGGACAAGTGGAGGACAAAAGAAGAAGTGTCAGGCCGGAAAAAAACTGTCTACAGCAGATGAACAGTATCTGATGTCCTTAAGAAAGAGGAAGAAGAAGAGGAAAAACAGAGAGAAAAGGCTGAGCTATGCCAAATGACACAAGAAGTGGACTGAAAATCAGTGGCAACAGGTCTTATGGAGGGATGAATCCTCCCCAGAGCCCGGACCTCAACATTATTGAAGCAGTGTGGGATCATCTCACAGAGAACGGAACAAAAGGCAGAAAACATCCAAAGAAGAGCTTTGGGATGTCCTTCAAGAAGCCTGGAGAACTATTCCTGAAGACTACTTAAAGAAATGACAGAAAGCTTATCTAAGACAGTTCAGGTTGTGCTGAAGAATAAAGGTGCTACAATTTAGATTAAACTATATTTCCTCTAAATAAATCCCTGCAATTATTTTCTGTTTCCCTGGAAATCTATAAAGAAATAAGGTGTGGCTCAGATTGATGTGATACGGCATTACTGTATCAGGAGTTAGTCTCAGTTTTGGAATGAAAATGGCTGAAAGCACCAAAGTGACCAGTCAGAGAGAAAATTAATAATAAAATCCCAATGAGAAACGTTGAGAAGAAGAGGTGGAAAATGAAAACAGAGCTAGCCACATCATCTTCTGTGTTGCGGCCACAGTGAAAGGATTAGAGTTCACCTGATTAGAGATATAAAGCTGTTAGGAGAGATTAAATGGGAAATCATTCCAGCAGCCCGGGTTAAAGCGGCAGCTTTAACTGCAGGGTGAGAGAGCGCCTGTTTATCTTCCGACTGACCCTGCGGCCTGGGCTGCGGCCCCTGCTCATGGGGCTTCTTCCTGGACTCTGCCGCCGCAGTGGCTCCGCATACTCTGGTTCAGGGATGCAGGTGATGCGGATTCGAGGCAAGTGAAGGTGATCTCTGGCAGGGCTGACGTGGATGGGGTAGGAGGGGGGGCGGGAGCGTCGAGGTTTGTAACCGGGAAGCAAGAGTAGGTTGTCGAGGTTAACGTCACGTGTCTCCTTGAATGAGTGGTGTTTCTTTGGAGGGATGCGAGGAGAGTTGCTCTGAGTTCGACGCATTACCTGGAGAGCATGGTGAGTGTTTACAAGACAGCAGGTAAAAGTTTAAAGGACACATCCTCTGGCATCTGCTCAGAGGGTCCGCAGCTGAGCTGACAACGTTTTGAAATGTGAAACTGAAAACCAAGCAAAAAGATTGCCTGTTAAAGTCTGATGAATGAAAAACTAATCACAATGATGGAGCAATCAAGCTCATCATAGCATCAGAGAGCTAATCATCAGGGATTTCCTGTAAATAAATGAGCAAATATATGGAATCGACTATGTTGGAGGATGTTCATTCAGCTGTTTTATTTTTCACATGTGACATAAAACTATTTTATGTACCAGCTGAACATGCTGTCTTTGTAAAACTCACCCAGAAAAATAGACAAGAATAGATAAAAAAAAATAATAATAAAACTGTTATCTTTTTTCAGTTACAGTTCAATCTCATTGCAATTTGCATTTCTAAAACAGACACCTGCACAAGTCTAAATATGCAAATGAGTCTGGTGTTAAAAGATAGTGTTGGCAGAGCTGTTGCAGCTGCTGATTGACAGGAAACATGGTCCCAACAAAAGAGCTGTCAGTGGAAAGGAAAGGATATGAAACTCCACCAAGGTAATTCAGCTCGAGTCTGGTGTAAGATGTTGGTTGTTCCCATTTAGCTGCATCTAAAATTAGGAGTCAGTACATTGGGACTATGGGAGTCAAGAAAAAGCATCAACCATCACCAACAATGAAGAGAAGAAAACAAGGTTACAGTGGGCTGAAGAGAAGCAGTCATAGACTGTGGATGGTTTCTGCTTTGGACAAGGAGATGATGCTGAAACTTTAGCTTGGTGCAGGTCCAATGAAACAAAGGTGACTGACTGAGGAAAAGAAGCCTCATGATATGGAGTTGATGTCAGGTAAAGGACCAGGGGTGATGGCAGCCATTACCCCTACTGTAAAGGAATGGGTGGACTCTTTTCTCATTTTATCAATCAAAAGGATGTTTGGTGAGGCTGAGCTCATTTTTCAGGATGGTGACTGATCTCACCACAGAGGAGAAAGCGTTCAAACCTTTCTTCAGGAAAGACATTTCAACTCAATGGCACGACCAGACCGAACAGTCCGAATCTCAATCTGAGTTCAAATCTATGGTCGAAATTGAAGAAAATGATCCCTAATGAGGCTCCATCCTGCAAAGCTGATCTGTTAACTGCTGTACAAGAAGGTTTGAACCTGACTCATGAAGAATATTGATTTTTAAAGAGTGAAGTCTTTAAAAAATGGCTCATAATTCCACAGTTCTCTTCTGGACTCAAGAATATAACATTTTATTCAGTCTATTCTAGGCATGTTTTACAGAGCCAGAATATCCAGCTGTAAAAAAAAGGTTTTGTGTCCTATCTATGATTAATGTTTATCTTACGAAAACAATAAATAAATAAAACAGCTCAATGAACATCTTCTAAGAGTGGGTTTTCTATATTTTTTGCCAGTAGCTGTGCAGCAGTTGCTACAGGAGAATCTGTTAAGAACATAATATGCATTAAAAATGGATAAAATCACAATTTACAAGAAGTGAAGACAGAATATACAATATTTGCTGATGTCGTCATGCACCTGTTGCCATATTTTCACTTCATGTTCAGCAGGTAGAAGAAGTCAAACATCTATTTATGGTGTTTGAAAAAACAGAAATGCAACACATATTATGTCAATTTAAATGCAAACAAAGAGGTCCATTCCAAAATGCTCAGAAACTATTTGTTTCAGGTCTCAAAAGTCAGAAAACTCCTATTTTTTATTGTAAATTTTATTCTAACTTCATTAGTCTTTTATGAGATAACTCAGTTTAACGGCACAGCTGCACGTCACAGCAGTCTTACCTTTTTGTCACATCAATAAAAGTTTAAAGAGGCTCACTTTTGGAATGAAACTCTCAATTTGCTGAAGGAATAAATTGACAGTCTGTGCATTGCTGCTCTGCTGTTCCACCTGTAAAAAGAAAAGCCAGTGAAATTGTTATTTCAAGCTTCACATTTCTACAGCTGCAGCTCTGATGATACCTGGAGGGAAGAAAAGTGCATTCTGTTTTTATTCACATTTTACCCAACTCTTTTAGATGTTTAGGGGTTTGAAATATGGAGAGGAAAGAATTTGCAAAAAGTGAGATTACAGGGTTTAGCTCTTCTTCCTCAGACATGTAAATTAATATAAAAAAGTTATAAAAAAGGTTTGAAAGCAGTTTAATCTTTTTAACTAGCTTTGAGACCATGTTTGTCTTCTGAAAAGTGAGAAAAACAGGGACTTTCTTAATTTGTTTTATTTGTGGCCCTTTTTATCTATTCTAGCTGCATCTTCTTTTAGGATTTCATCTCACTATTTCAGCTTGGGTCAGTTAAATCTACAAATACGAAGGAAATAATTTCCTAAAACTAATTTTGTCATCAATAAAGATTAGAATATATCACAAACAGGGTTTCAATAGTAATTTGTGTAGATTTCATTCACTTTTTCTTAAAGAAAATGAGGTATTTGGACTTTTTGTTCAAAGTTAAAGTTAATTCAAATGTCATGATGATCATATCAATAAGAAAATATACTGTGGTGATCTGTTACGACACCATTACGAACATCAATATGAAATTAATGAATAAATAAATCAATATGTTTCTTAAATGAACAAATACATGAAATAAGAATAAAAATACAGAATTCATATATCAAAATTTAACATTTAAAACATTTTAAGACAATAGTTTTTTTCAATGTGGAATTATGAAATTAAAATCAACTGAAATTCATAAGATTTGTCTATAAGAAAAATTCTAAACAAATTTGTGCTATATCAGTTCTACATCTTTATATGTTTTTAATGTGTCTGTTGAAAGATTCATTTCAAAGTTCTGTAACGTGAGGGTGCAATAGGTGGCAGATATTTCACAGTTTCACACACATTTCACACACTCATACTTCCTCATTTCTCGTCCCATGTGACTGAGCTAGCCAATCAAAGCTAGGAGGAGTTAGCCTAAAGTAAATGTTAGGAAAACAAACACAGATTCACCATATTTCCAAATATGTGAATAATTAAAAGTGAACATCTTAAACATATCTTATATCCAAATTAACTCAAAACTTTACAGCTCTATTTATTCAGCTTGCCTATTTCTTCATTTTATCAGGCTATTTCTGTATTTCATTTGGCATTTCTATTGCTACTTCTTATCAATTATTGACTAAAATGGCCTTTCATACCTCACCAGCAGTACATCTGCATAAACAGACATCTCTCTTCACAGCCCCAGCGATAAAACAGTAATTTGGCACTAAAATAAAACGTGTGATGAGGTGAGAAACAGATTTTGTGAGTATCGGGTGGTGCTGGCTACCTCTTTGGCCCAGGCGGGCTTGTCGTTGCTGCCAGGCGCCTGGTCTTTGTAGTGGTACAGCTGCTTCTTGTCCTGCGGCGGCCGCGGCGGCTCCTGCTGCTGCTGCTGCAGCGACACCAGGTACGCTCGCTCCTGCTGCAGCTGCCTCTGCAGCCGCTCGGCCTGCCGCTGCTCTTCAATCTGCTTCCTCTTGTACTCCTGCAGAACAACAGGTGGACAAAGGTAAAACTAAGGAGTTAAAAAAAATACAAACTACTAACCATGAAGAGAGAAACACTTGTTTTATGTTAACCTTTGTGGATCTCACGTTCAGCTCAGTTTGTGTACAATTTACAGCGCACAAAAAAAACTTTAATCCCATCTTGAGAGGTTTATGATTCATCTATGTTGACAATATTACTGCATCTTTATTGTGTCATTTATGATAAATGGCTGTGACTGACCCAGTCCAGGTGAGAACAGGTGGAGATCTGTTAGAACATGAGGGGTGCACTCAGTATGAGCAAATGAAACAAGAGCTCTCACAGTCTCCTGGTTCCCAGATATCATTAGACACTAAAACAAAACCAGAGTGATGAAACGTGTTGTGAATGCCAACATCTTTACTGACAGAGCCATAACAGGATAAAACCTCCAACAGAAACAATAAAGATGTAAAGATACTAAATGTGGTGCAGGTTTTTCCAGAAGTGTATCCTTTTTAAGAGCAGTTTGGATTGAATTGAATATCATCAATCGACTGTGTGTTTTTCGCACGTCTCATCACGGTTAGAGGACAAACATTTCTCTGAGGTGTGTGTCGAGGTCTGCTGTAACGTCACTGAAAAATGATGACAGCTTCGTCACACACAATGAAGGTGATTTAGCTGTGATTTCAGGGCCGGCAGCCTTCGACCGACACGCCCGCTGCTGTGTGTGTTGATTGATTTTATGTTTGTGAACTTTTTAAGGAGACATACAAAGAAAATGAGATGATGTATGGGTCTGTTTTGACTCAGCATTGATCTAGTATCGACCGCCATCACCTTCACGTCACAATTTCTGTGGGTAAACAACACGTGTGCTCAACACATCCGGGAAACCATGCTGTTCCCAAGGTTATCAGAAAATGTCATGGACACTGGCTCCATTTTTTTCGGATGTGAATAAACTACTAGATTGTAATGCTGAAGATTTTACATTAGACTAACTTTTATGGTTTACAATAAATCTAAATTTCATAATTTCATCTAAAATCATTGTTATAAAGGCCACAAAGATGCCATCAAAAGCCTTCAAAGCAAGACGATGTGGTGCAGGGCTGGAAACCAAAGTTGTAAACTGCGGTATCTCATTCCCTGGACACTACAGGGCAGCTTCAGGCCCAGGAATGTGCTTAGCAAAGGTCAATCAAAATGAGTCAGAAGCACAAAGTTTTATGGCTCACACTCTTCTCTAGTGTGCTTTAATGTGTTTTTGTGTTATTTTGTATATTACATGACATATCACTACAGCTGAGGAATTTTGCTTTCAATCTACGGAGCACCACCCTCAGCCTCAGAGAGACAAGATCAGACAGCTCTACGTAGACTGTTTAGAGGAACCAGCACCAGTCTATCCTTATTATTTGCTGGGTAGGGCTCCAGTAAATTTCAGCAGAAGCTAACACAAACAAGGAGGAGAATCTAGTAGGTGTGTTTTCGTCTGGTTGCTAAAATGGCAGACGTGACGTGTCGTTTATGACTGTGACAGCATGCCATTAGATTCTGTGAGCCTTCATATCTTATTCAAATATGTTAAACTACAGCAGAGTAGATATAGTTTATCTGACACTGCAGTGTCCCATCAAAAATAGCAGAGGACACAGGTATTCATTTTTCAGAAATCAGGAAAAAACAGGAGGGTTTGCCAATAAACGTATGGTGAAGAATGCAAAGCTGACGCCATGTTTCAATTAGTCTGGTAACCATATTGTATTCTGGCTCTCTCTGAGGCTGTCTTTTGTACGTACAGACTCTGAATTCTACCTTTAGGAAAGTGTTTCTATGCTCAAGCTGTATCAGCCTTTAAAAATCATATCTCAGTCAATTTCTAATCCTTATAACCAAAAATGGAACATATCTGTCTAAAAAACATATTAAAACAAATATTTATTATCAATACAGTGACTCAAAAAATCCACTACACATGAGTTCATATGATAAACAAATCATTGAATCTATCTAGTAATAAATTAGTTAGCCAAAAACTGTGGCTCACATTTAGCGAGGGACAGATTTCAGCTCAATATCAGCTTGATAATGAGCAGATTTTACATTCAGTGGTGTAATTTGAATATTTCTGGTAAGATCCATCTTCTTTCTTCTCACTTCTTTATCCATTTATTTTTCCCTCACTAGATTTGACCTTTTTTAACCAAACAAAACTAAATCTAACCAGGCAACAATGGTCTTAAATTGAGGTAATGGGAGAGTACGTCCCAGCATGACGTATTGTCACATTCTTTATGACACCGATCGAGAGAGCGAGAGGGCAAGTTTAAGTTTTTTTAAATTTGTCTTTGTTTGTCTCATTCGAAATTCATAAAGCCTCGAGCAGCGCCAGCAGTAGCCTGGCTGCAAGTTGGCTGTATTTGCAGGCTATGTCCACGGTTTCCCCTGGAGAACACACTGTCTGTGGCAGATTGTTAAAAAAGCCAACAGAGATGCAGGATTGTCCCAGAGAGGCGTCAGCACACCGTGCCAGACTGCTCACACAGCTGTTTCTTGAGCAATGGGCAGACAGACCCACAGAGCGGGACTGGTGTGTCACTGAAAATTAGCTAAGTGAGAGTGGTTGCTGCCTTTTATGTGAAGCGCCCATGATTCTGTTACATTCACAATTGCGATGAGCTACTTACAGCTCGACTTGGCCTTTAATTGGACTGTCGTCCTTGTTGCTGTGTGCTTGCAGAGGAGATAAATGGAGTTTTTGACTAAACTATGTCTGACGCCACTGTGGACTGTGAACTTTCTCAGTGGGACATCATGGTACAACTACAGCTGAATTCACTCCTCAGATGTTGTCTTTAAGTTCTTTTAAATGGTGATTTTGTCAGATGAGGCTGTGGTTACAAAATCAGGATTTTATTAGAGCAGAGCGACCGTCTGGAAATGCTTTAAGTGAGTTGACACCTAGTCTTAATGGGCTGATTTTCCGTCCCAGTTTCTGACGCGCTTAGCCATCTGACAAAGAAAAATATGTCAATGAGAGCAGATTTATTGGGAGTTTAGCTGTATTAATACATACAATTTACTCTTTTTACAAAAAGAACTTTGGAGCATCTGTGAGCTTCTACTTTGGGAAATTTCAGCTAGTCTGATATGTTTACATGTTTATATGCATTTAAGTCTTGACAAAGCTCCTTGATGTCGAAAAGAACATGGGCAGATTATGTCGGTAAAACAGACAGGGGGAAAGTGCACTGGACCCCTCTCATCAGTAGTTTGATTAACATCCAGCTGCTGAGTGCACAAACTAGAAAAGACTCATTCATGACTCCTTACTGAATCATTCATTATTCTACAGGCAATAACCAAGGCGGACGTTTGTTTTCTGTGTTGTTTGTCTGTCAGCATGATTTGGCCCATACTGCAGAGCCAAATTTAAAAGTACTTGGTAAAGGAGTAGAGCACACCACAAGGCCAGAGATAAGCTTGATTTTATTCAGTTACAGGTTAGCATGAAGGCAGCCCCAAGTGTCCTGTTTGGAGTGTTTGCTGTGGTCGTCCTCAGAAACTAAAGGGTTATTTAATTTTCTTTAAAGAGGGGTTGAATGAAGTGCTTATGAGTAGTCATTGTCTTACATGCAGTAGACAGCAGTCAGAGTATCATAGGTTGGAGAGTCTCATCCTGAAAAATCTGCTCAGCCAGGTGAGCCACTTTACTTTAGGTGCACAAAAAGACTTATCAGTCAAAAAGTAATCAATAAGTTGTTATCTGTTTGTTCCACTCAGCAACTGCTTCAAAGGAGTGGGTTAATTTAACTTGCTGTAGAAGAAGCTCATGTAGGACTCTTCACTGAGAGTAAAAGAACAACTCAGACATCGTTATATGAGTTAAGACTAAATTTGATAACATGAGGAGTTACTGAGGATCATTTTAACCAGGATTAAGAAACAAGTCGACAAATTGGTGCTCAAGAACACAGGAACTCAGGAACACAGGACTATTTTTGCCTGTTGTTATTCTGGGTTATAATTTGAGGATCAGGGTTGTATGTGTGTGTGTTTACGTGTTGTGTTACCAGCAGTAAAGCCTGCTCTTGCAGGAGCTGCTGCTGCAGGATCTCCAGCTGCCTCTGCTCTTCCTCCAGCTGTCTACGGATATACTCCTAACCAGCATCAGCCGCAGCCAATCAGAGAGCGACCAGGCAGAACAGAAGCAAATCGGAGCCCAGGCAACCAGTGACATCAGCAGAGCAGGAAATACCGGAGAAGAAAAGAAAAGAGGAGGAGGACAGATAAAAGTAGGAAGTGTGAGATTTGGGTTTTAGTTTTAAACAGGAGAGGAGAAATAAAATGAAAAGAGCAGAAGGGGTGTAATTAGTAGAAGAGAAAGACATGCAAAGATGGTGATGTTAAATCAGCTGTGAAAGGGGAGCGCGTTCAGGAAGCAATTCAATACCGGAAAACCTTTTCAAGGCATCCTGCCTCATCAGTGATACTATGGTGTGTGATGATGTTACCTCATAAGAGATTCTAAGAGACACATCCAGTTTGTATAACAGCAGCATTATGAAAACAACAGGATTCACCAGGGAACAAACTAATTTGATCTGGAAAGCCTTAGCTTTTCTGAGTTTGCTCACTCAGATGGATGCATTCTTAATCATCTTGAGGGTCTTAAAAAAAAAAAAAGCTTAAAAGGTTCTTTTTCTTACATCATGACATCATGTTTTTCTCTGACAGATGAGGAACATGTTTTCGAGGGCGAATTGCTGTTTAAAATCTTATCCTTTTTGAAGGTTTTGAGACAAAAGTTAAATTCCTTGTCATAGCAAGGAGTCACTTTATCAAGCTTATCAAAAGCCTTGCAAGCCATTTCCCAGAGCAAACATATCTTGTTGAATTTTTTCTCCTACTACCATGATAAGACTGAAAAAGAAGGTCATTGCCACATCGATTGTGGGTTGCTTTGGTTTCTTAGACATCTAATCATTGTGTTTCTTTGACGTCACTGATTGACGGTGCTGGTCGCTGAAATAACAAGAAATATTTGTGATATATTAAGTTAGTGATGTGTGCTCATGATGAAAAGATACAGAAGAACTTCTAATCTTTTGATAATCAGAGGAGATGCCGTGATAACATGAAAAAGATAATGAAACAACGAAAAAATTAGATTTTTGTCAATACGCAACCATATTTATATTTACTATATGATATTGTTTGTAAAGCTTACTCAATGAGGTTTGACCAAGATGTTCATTAGTTTTAGTTGAAAAGGAGGTTTTGAAACCTGTGTTGTTACGTCACTCCAACACCTGTCAGTCAGGTGCTTTCCTACCTGCTCTCGCTCCGCATGCCTCCTTTCCTCATCCCGGCGGAGCTGCTCCATCTCTTCGTACCTCCTCCTCTGCTCCCGCTCCTGCTGCTTCCTCAGCTCCCGCTCCCGACGCTGTTGCTGCAGGTGGGAACCATTTCACACGGCAGAGCCTCAGTTGTGTGTGTTTCTGCATGTCAGGTGTGTTTCCCTGCCATCTAGATGAGCTAAAGGCGCTAACAACAAAGGTGTGATGGGTTTTGCATGGAGGACAAGAGCTTTTTTTAAATCAAGGCTGAGATGTTTTCTCAGGTTAAAATAACTGCAGGCTAAATCGCGCAGGCAGTCATCCTCATTTGTCCCATGTGCTGTCAGCGCATTTCACAAGTACAGAAAGGCTTATTAAAGGTGTCAAAGCACTTATTACTATTCTGCTAAAAAACTTTGGTGTATAACTAATCCCTCTGCTCTGAGAAAACACACAAAAAAGATATCAAGATATAGTGTGGATTGTTTGGGAATGGCATTCCATGACTTTTGGCACCGATATATTGTCTAATGTTTGCAAAATACTGCAAAAAATGTTCCCACTGAGAACAAGGAGGTTTAGCCAAAAAAAGTATGTCATACTTTACAGCAGAAACATCATTTATAGTTTAAATGGGTCACAGGAACTTGGTTGAATCTGTATTTTTGAGTATTTAAATAATTTCTACATAATAAAAGCTTAAGTTTCTAGGATGTTTTAAAGGATTAAAAAACAGAATGTCAAAGATTTCTAAAAAATTAATTACACAATACTTTTATCCTCACAATTTTTCCTCTACATAAACAATTCATACATCAAAACACAAATTTTTGTCATAGATTTTCCCTTTAATTGCCCCAGGATGCAAAGTGCACCCATCCGAACTCAATTCACTTTCACTATATTTGAGTTCTGAATATTTTCTTTAGATTTGTGGGTGAGAGGTCTGTTTAAACTGCTATAAAAATATATACAATACACAGTAGATAAATAAAATCAGTATGTTCTTGAACTCATGGTTCAAGATCTTTTTTGATAAAACTTTTAGTTTTCACGCAGCGAGTGTCTGTTTGAGGCTCTATTTCTAGTCTGCCTCTGTCTCCTCAACAGAGTGATGTGCTGTGTGCCCCCCTCCCCCTGCCTCCCAGAAAGGCGGAAAATTTCTCAGTGGAATATTCCATCATGGCTGCCCCTATAGGTCCTGTATAATCTGCTTTATGTTTGATTAAAAAGAACAGAAAAAGTCAGTGTTTTCCCAAAGTAAGTATCTCGATAGGCAGTAGCTGCATTGGCAACCTTCAATATTTCTTTAGAAATGTTCAAATTTGATCCTGTTTTTTACTCAAATTTGTGTGCAACATGTTTTAAGAACAAAGATTTTTATACTTTGAAGACTTCATGTTACCTCTTCCAGCCGCCGCCGCTGTTCTTTCTGCTCTTCGATGCGTTTCTGCCTCTCGGCCAGTAGTTGGCGTTTGTGCTCCTCATTCTGCTGCTGCTCCAGCTGCTGACGTCGGATCAGCTCAGAGCGTTCCTTATTTGCGAGCTGAAGTCGCAGAAAGTCCCGTCTCAGAGTGGACTCGCCAGGAATGTTGATGATGGAGCTGGAGGACAGCCAATCAGAGGAGAGCCAGGAAAAATCAAACCTCTGTATGGCCTGGTTTCTTTCAGTTAAATGTTTGGACCATTTCTGTCCTCTTGCTGTAGTGGTACTCCTACCTGGGCTCTCCTATGTCCCTTTCTTCATCCTCTTCCTCGCTCCCACTGTACTCATATTCTGTCTCATCTGACAGGAAACAAACACAGATTTCAGGTCAGCGTTTACATGGGTTAAAACAGCTGTTAGCAGCAGTGAAGGGAGTCAGTGGGGGTGTGACCTCACCCCTCTCCCCCCTCCTCTTCTTGGTGCGGTCGATGTGGTCCTTGAGCTGGATGCGGACCTGCCGCTCGTTGGGAAGATCTCTGATGAACGGGTGTTTGAGGAGCTGCTCGGTGCTTGGCCTCTGGCTGTGACTCTTCACCAGGCAGCTGTCTATGAACGACTGAAACTTCTTTGACCTAATAACACACAAGTTAAACACAAGAGCAGAGGAGTAAAATGAAAGCGCTCATTGTTCTGAACGACTCGTTTCAAGGTAAAAAATAAATGAATACATGCAGAAATAAATAATTTCAATAAACATACATTTTTAAAAAAATATTTTTGCCTTAATTTTGTTGTATTTATATGTTACTAATTTGTTTATTTCTCCATTTATTTCTGTATTTCCATATTAATTTTTGTCTATGTCTGTATGGTATATAAAGTAAAGTAAAAATGAAGAAATACAGAAACAAATAATGAACATATTCATTTATTTTTTTGATAGTTTTGGGAATTTTGGTCCGCCATACATCATTAAATCTTTCACTAGGATGAAACCTTTTCATGCAAAACAGGATTAGCAGGATTTTCAAGTAAAGCGGCATCTTTAACTTTTCTTTGACAATAATCTTTATGTGTCTCTATCAGATGTTTGATGATTTTTGTGTTTTTGTGTTCAAGTGACTCACCACTTCTTTGACTTGAGTCTTGGGGCAGGATTTCTTGGGATGAGGAAGAGCGCTCTCATTGGATGCATGTCACACAGAGCTGAGGAGGGGAGGTAGAGGGGTAAGGGAGAGCAGGGGGGAGAACAGAGGGAGAGAAAAGGGAAAAGGAAGGAAAAGATGACACCAAAGAATAGTTACAAAATCGGATGAGTAGACAAGCGGGAGAGTATTAAAAGAACAGGACAGGAGATAAGAAAAGACATGGAGAATGGAAAGAATATTTGAGGACAGGAAGAGAGGCAAAAAATTCCAACAGGAAATGAGACAAGGAAAAGAAAGAGTAACAGAAGAGGAGGTAAGTGCAGAAGGAAAAGAGGAGGGTAAGGTAAAGAAATGAAAAACGAAGTGACAATCAATGGGAACAAAGAGGAGGGAAGAAAAGAAAAGTACACATAAGAAAATACAATCAGAGAAAGATAAAGAGGAACTAGAAAATAAGAGGAAAGGAAAGACATCAAACAAAAAGAAAACAAAGAAAACAAATTAATGGAAAAGGAAGGGGGGAGAAATAATAGGATATAATAATAGCAGGAAATAGGACAAGAAAAAGAAAAGAAATGTATGAAAGAAAAAACAAGGAAATAAAAATTTATATGAGAGAGAAAAGAATAAGAGGTAAGACAAGGAAAGGGAAGGGAAGGAAAGGAAGATTAAAACAAAACAAAGGAGGACAAAACAAGGGTTTATAAAAGAAAGAGAAAGAAGTAAAAGCAAACAAAGAAAGAGAAGACAAAAGAAGAGGAAGAAACCGAGCAAAACACAAAATAAAATAAGGAAAGGAAAGAGAAGAGAAGAGAAGAGAAGAGGAAGATGTTGTTCAGCTGATAACAGCGTCATCACACTTACGTGGTGCTCCCTCTGCCATCTCTATAGCTGTGATACCGAGCGACCACAGATCACTCTGCAGAGAGAAAAACACACGATGTTCACATCCTCACAACGTGTACCCGACTGAAAACGTCAGCTGTGCTGATCAGAGACTGGTCCCCTGGTCAGTGTACTTGTGATGTTATAAAATTACAGATAGAAAAACTACCCATCTGCCACTGCTGCTGTAGACTTCTGCCTTCAAACTAACATTCTATCAATATTAGTTGTATGTGTTTCTCTGCTAAGCTGTATCCAACAAACTATTCATGCTGTAAGATGAACTGAGACTTTCTTGACACGTAAAGCCCTGCAGGGTCGGAGTTAATGGTGTATGCGCTCATCCTCCACCGGCTCGCCACAGGGGTCCGTCCTGTCCCCATTACTGCACATCCTTCAAACAGCAACAACTGCTAATACAATGTTTTCAGACGCTGTTTCTCAGCGGACTTTTATCATTTATCTTTTGTGCAGTCGAGTGGCAATGATTACATGTTTCCAAAAAGATCTAATCATTTAGAGATTGTTCCAAAGGTCAGGTTGTGCTTTTTGTTCACAGTTACAAGCAGCTTGACTCTGACTGATGAAATATTGAACTTTGGGAGCTCAACACAGGCAACAAAAGAAAAATGAGCAAAAACTGTGGGTTTTTTCTTGTCATAAACCGGTCTGCACTGTACCAAGGTCTTTCAATGATATCCCATAAAGATCTTTTCTCAGATTGTTTTCTGATCATACGCCGTATCATTCATCTTGTTATTTTCTCGTCTTGGTCCAGTGCATTTGTTTGTGTTCAAGAATCCCAGGACTGACAGCCTAACAGATACTGAAATCATTTAAACAAAAAGCTTATAGTTCAAACTGTAAAGCCGGCTCTAACAGATCACATGACTAATGGATGATACTAACATCAAACGATGAAGAGGAATTTGCACTCTTATGGCTGACTTAAGCTGGGCTGAAACTAGTCCTGACCTCATTCAAAACTAGACCAAACCTAGCTCAATAAGAGCCAGTCTGGGATTCTGTTTAAAACTAGTCCAACTAGAAAAAAAGAGTCATGAAAAGACACGGAAACCTGAGTCCACAGACGACCTGTTGCAAGTTTAAAAAAATGTTCCAAACCAGTCCAGAACCAGACCAACAGCTTGTCTAAAACAAATCTAAAACCTGTCCAAAACCAGCTAAAAACCACTGCCAAGTAGTACAGAATCAACCTGTCTAAAACCCATTTAAAAGCAGTATAGAGCAAAGTCTTAAAATCGTCCTAACTATTTCAGAACCAGTGTAAGATCAGTCTAAAACCAGTTCAAACAAAAACTACTGAACTCAACATCATGAAGTCAGTCTGGGATAACATGAAGAGAAAACATGCTGAGACAACATGAATCCACAGAGGAAGTTCTCTGAAATGTTAAAAAAATCAGCTAATTCAAGCTAGTCCAGAACCAATCTGAAATCTTTTTGAAATATTTTCAAAAATTGTAAAAAACGTAGCCAACTACCTGTGGATAAAGTGCCCTGATTTCAACACCGTCAGCTGAATCTGGTGCTTCAGAGACCGAATGTGATGAGTCAGCCTAAATCCACTGAGGAAACAAAAACCAGGCTAACACCGAGTCCTCTACCTGTCTTATATCATCAAGTCATTCCAGGATTATATGAAGACACTGGCATACCCTAAAACCACAAACACGGTTGTAGTAAAACTAGTTACATATCAGTCAAGCAGCCAGTCTATAAATGTTTAAAACTAAGTCTCTAATAAATCCAAAACTGCTCAAAAACCTGTCCCAAACCCATGTACAAATACGAAATAACAATCTATCAAATCTCTTCCAAACCAATCCATATCTGATCTAAAAATCAGTCTAAAATAGAAACAGAGGACAATGAGACAACTTGAATTTGATTTTTTTTCTCCAAGTGCAACAAGCACAACACCCAGTTCAAATCTAATTCGAAATGCAGTCCCTAACTGATCCAAAACTGGTAAAAAAATCTTTCCAAAACCAACCAAGGAATGTCCAAAACTTTAATGCTATAACCGGCCTAAAGCCAAGTCCAAGACATGTCCAGACAAAATCCAAAAAACAACACAAAATCAAGTCCAGAACCATTCCACATCTGGCCTAATGGAAATGGAGAACACTGAGACGATCTCATATCAAAGATGGACTGTTCTGCAAGATGTTTCAGTTCCAGCCTAAAATCAAAATCAAAAACAGACTTAAAAGTCTAAAATTAGTCTAAAACAGGTCCTAAACAAGTCCCATAGCAAATCTGAATCACTATAATACCTGTAACCTTTCCAAATGAAAGCAGTCTTCAGTGTATTCAATAGCAAATATCAATAGCTGTGGCTCGAGTGTACAGTGTGATTTTCCAAATGTAAGATGGGTGTTCTATGTCCTGCCCACATGTAAAAGTGTCTTTTGGCAGAACACTGGAGCATGCTCATGAGAGCGTGACTGTAGAGAAAAAGAGCTAATACTACATATAATAAGAGGTGTACTGTGAAAGTTAGTATGTATCAGGTCTACCTTGAAGTCGTATGTGGCGTCGGGGTTCTCATCACAGGCGATGACCTCGGGGGCCATCCAGTACGGCGTCCCGATAAACGTGTTCCTCCGCCCCACTGTGCGGTCCAGCTGAGCACTCACGCCAAAGTCAACTACGCAGACGCACACACAAAGGGTAGTGTTGTTTGTCTCAGGGAGGTTTAATTTAGCAAATAATCCTCACACCTCAAGTTAAAGTAATTTAATTGTGTGCTGATGCCTTCTCACCCAGTTTAACCTCAGCGTTCTCTGTCAGCAGCACGTTCTGGCCCTTGATATCTCTGTGGATGACCTTGTGTTGGTGAAGATGGGTCAAACCCTGGAAACAGAGAACATTTTAAGAAGGCTGTTAGAGAGAAAACATGTCTGCCGAGCCTTCTTCTTTCATCAGCAGAACATACGCTGCAGACCTTTATGAGGCCAAAACAAGTTTCAAAGCCAAAACAAATATTATAATCCTCCGTATTAATGATCAGAAATAAAAATGTTAAATTTACCTTTACCTTTCTGTGGAACAAGCTGCCAGTTTGGGTTCTCGCTGCCTTTAAGATTAGGCTTAAAACTTTCCTTTATTTATAGTTAGGGATGGCTCAGGATGGCTATCCTTTTAGTTATGCTGCTTTATGCTGCTTTAGGCGTAGACTGCTGGGGGACCGCCCAGCATGCCCAGGGCACTTTCCCTCAACCTTCCTTTCTTCCTTTCTCCATGTATTTATATGTCACCTGCTCTGTACCACAGTTTGGCTTTTTCTTCACACGGTACAAGCTGCATGTTTCTGATTTGTAGTTACTGGTCTGATCAACTTGTCCAGGGTTTATAGTTTGCTCTTGACTTTTTATCTTGCAATCTTTTTCTCTCTTTGTTATTCTCTCACTCAAACAAACCAGGGTAGACAGATCTCCTCGTGGGTGGTTCTGTTTGAGGTTTATTCCTGTTAAAAGAAAGTTTTTCTCTGCTCTGAGGCAACTGTTGGGTTTCTCTCTATACAATGTATGCAAAGATTAAGAGAGGAATATAGATACATCTGAGTTTGATAGCATGTTTAGAGAAGCCAGACCTGATTAATGCTTTGCACCACAGTGAGATGGTCTAACACTGAGATATCTGGTATTAACCTTCAATATGTATATATTGATATGTTAGCAAGGTGCCAGAATGTACGGGTGACCTTTAAAGGAACCCTGTGTTGAACAGAACCTGAAGATAGAGGTGCTGTTCTGCACATTCACTTTGATATAAAAAGGAATTGGCTTCTTTGTTCTTGGTCAAACATCTTTGGCATGCAAGCTGCATGACCCTGAATACTCTTCACAAGACAATTATCTGTGTTTTAGGACTGATTTAAAGATTATTTTACTGTTTTTTAAGGTTTTTAATGGTATTAGCCCAAAATATTTATCTGATTTTCTTTCGATTTATGAACCTCCAGAACCCTCAGGTCTTGTATTAATTCCTAAAGTTAGGACCAAAGCATACGGAGAAGCCTTGTTTAGCTACTATGGTCCTCATTTATGGAACATGGGACCTGAGGGCAGCAGGGAGTGTTGATATATAAAAAGCAAACTCAAGACAAACTTTTTAGTTAAACTTTTAACTGAATCTCATTTATTTATATACTTTACAATATTTTACTTCCATTTAGTTCTTTCTTATCTCACCTTTCGCCTACTTTAGGTCCACCAAGTTTTAGTTTAATTTCATTTCATTAGTTAGTACCATTACACAGACACCCATAAGACCATATGTGCAAGTTAGTGTTTTTAAGTCCATATGCACGCTTGGACTTGGATGGGTATATTGGTGGGTATGGTGGTGTGGCTGTTTTGTTATATCTTTTTCTGTTTTTATTGCTTATGTAAAGCACTTTGTGCTACATATTTTGTATAAAGAGTGCTTTACAAATAAAGATTGATTGAACTGGATTGACAGTCCAGTTTTATGAGCATTTCCTTGTCTTGTGCTTGTTTGTTCTTTAAATAAGACCTGGAAATGAAATTGAAATATAGTTTCTGGTGTAATGATTTGTTCACTTTGAATCTGCATGCAGATGAAAAATTTCTGCTTTTGTCTAGTGCAATATTACAATGTTTATCAATAAAACTAATCAATAAAGAATTCAAAGCCTGTGAGACAAGAAATACAAAAGAATTTGAATCACAAGTGGTTCCTCAGTAGAAGGTTTTGGGGGTCTCTTTTGTTTAGAACAGTAACATTTCTTATCTTTTGTCTGCTTTTTTGTTTTAAAGATAACCTGCAGTTTCAGCACTTACCCTCAGGATCTCTCTGCAGATGTAGGCGATCCACTCTTCCTTCAGAGAGTTGCCTTTGGTGTTTTTGATCAGATCTGTTACTGAACCGGCCCCACAGAACTCCATCACCAGCTGCAGGCACACAACCAATGCCACCATACACATCAGGTTGTTATAACCACAGTTTTGGGTAAAAAACACCTCTTTATGGACGTCATCGCTGACCCAATCTATTGATTTAATCTGTCACTTTTTGTCTCTGTGGATAATTTGTGTCTTCAAAACAGACATCTGCAGTTTAGCTTTTTTGATCTGCGTACTCAAACACACTCGTACCCATAACTGGTCGTCCATCCCCGGAGGGTTTTTCTTGACGAAGGCTCCATAATAGGTTGCGATGTTCCTGTGGTGGCTGTACTTCTTCAGCATGTTGATCTCAGCTTTAATCTCCTCCTCCTCATCCTGAAGCACACAAACAGAGAGATAAAGATGCTGCACAATAGTTTTTGTAACTGCTGTGATGCAGAATTAAAAGCTGTGTGTGTGTGTGTGTGTGAGACGCTTACTCCTGTGACATCCATGACCTTGATGGCAGCGAGCTGCCCTGTTTTGACATGGCGACCCTGAACAGAGACAGAGAGAGGATAACGTGGATTCATTTATTAATCTGTGTCTTAGTTCATGTTGGTGTGACATGTTGACAGAAGTCACATTTGGTGAGACGAAGTCTGATTGGAAACAAATCAAACATTAGTATGCAGAGAAATGCCTTTCATAAATTCATTGTTTTAGAAAGGGTTTCAGCACCCATTCTGCAGGGAAAGTGGACAATGTCCTTTAAATTATTCAGATATCTGGTTTTCTCTATCTATTGTTCCTGTTTTTTTAAAGACGTGGACTGTAATTTTGTTCCTGAAATCTTCTTTGTAATGAGAAAACATCCCCAAAGGCCTCTGTAAAAGCAACAAAGGTTGACAAGAAAATCTATACTAAGATACTAATGGATACTGAAAATTAGTATCTGATTAGTTTCTCACTCGAGTTATTGACTGAAATATGTCCGACGTCACAATGCAATGGACTGTCTGAGAAATTCTGCCGCTTTTAACTTAGTGTGACATTAGCATACTTCTTATATATTTCTAGATAGTACTCTTTTTAGTTAGTATATTGGCAACATACTGTTGAAAGGGTGAATATATTTTAAATATAATAAGGTATATAATGTTTCACTAGAGTAAGTTAGAAGTGTATATATGAATTTCAGACACTGTTGTTGATATGTGAGCTCTTCTTATGTAATGCTGTCCTGAGCTGTTGAGTTCACATCCTACAAATGTCCTTGAGACATGAGTCTGTCTGCAGCCTTCATTAGTGATAACAGCATGCTTCTTCTTTCCATATGAACCTAGTCACACCTGGAAGCAGCTAATTGTTCCGGGAATAAAACACAGGCAACCACATCTCACATACAGAGAAATTACTACACTTTATAATATCTTAAATTTGCTCTACTTTAAATACAAGATTTTGCATTTTTCTAAATTTTAAACTCAATATTTTGTCATGTTTTTTACACATCTTCTATCTAGTTCACCCTCATTGTTTGGTTTCTCTAGATTTTTCTCAGCCTTTTGCAATTGTCAAGCTCTGAGTCCTCAACCACACCTCCTGTTTTCCCAGTTGGAAAAACAGCTGACTCAAACAGAGTTTTGCAGGCAGGATTAAGAGTGAAAACATGATCTTCATACTAAATCCATTCAATCATAAATGACACTGACTCAGACATGCAGGTTGTTTAAATTCTAATAACATGGCCCTCCCCACACGTGGCTTGAAGTGTATTGTTCTACCAACAAAAATCCACTAATGCTCAAGTTCAGACAGCACAATGTTTTCATTTGTATCACATGTGTCAAAGTAGGTGATTAAAGACTCAGAAATTCTTGCTGCAACTTGAACAAGATGCATGACAGAAAACAAATTTATCCCTGACTAACTGCTGTCTTTGATGATGTCACTGAAAGAGAGTTTTCTGTGTCTTTTAACATTGACAAGCTCAGTCTTAATATCTGACATATAAATTATGCACATCAGCATCATGGCTCTATCACACTGAATTTGGTAACAACATCATTCTGACTAAACAACAGTTAGGGACATCCCTAATTCAGCTTCGACTAGTCTGATAAATGCAGATAAACAAAAGTTATTATGGTCAAAGCATGTGAAGTTGCTCATGCGAGGTCTCCTGTTGGATTAGTGCTTAGAGCATTGTTAGCACTGTGGCTGTTTTGATGAGATAGTTAGAGAATGCTCTGCAGAGCTCCTGTGCTGCAGCTTAAACAAATCACTCAGGCTGAAAGATGTCAGCTGGCAGATGTCAGCTTTTGATATCCAGTTATCAGAAGCTTTTTGTCTGCTATTGTTGCTGGAAAAGGTGGCATAACTTTAATTTCATGGGTGTCATTACGTCTTCAGAGGTCCAGGCGGATGTGTGTGATACTGAAACTGAAACTGTGACACATAGTGTGATGACTTTACAGTTTTTTATAGAAAAATACCATGCTACCCGTTAGACATAACTCTGAGCCAAGCCCTGAACAGCGGTGGGCTTCCCTGTCCCCATTAAAAACAGCAAACAGTAACCCTGGTCGAGCATCAGACTCAGAGGCAGAGCCAACTGAAAATAAAAAGGCCAAAATATATTCGTTTTGGACTGCTTACGATAAAAATGTCCAATTTGATGCGCTTCATCTGTCTCAAAGAATTTGGTTATAGTGCTTTTGTTGTAAAAGTGTTCAATTACAGAGTTAAAACACTGAAAGAAACACACAATGTTGATGTGACAACTGTCTGACCAACAATGCACCCTTCCTTAGCATTTCAGTGTCAGACAAAAATGTTACTCAAGTGACTTATGATAAAATTCAATGCAGTCAGAGAAGACAATTTACATAATATATTATCCTCTGGAAAAAGAACGAGTTAAATGTAAACAAGTATGCACACATCAAGACATCTACTCATCTAGACAGGTGGTGGTGCACATAAAAGAAAAAGCTAAATCTGCCAGTGAAACCAGTGCAAGAAGTTAGTCTGGAGCCCTGTTAGTCACATCGGTCATTTATTAACTGAACAATCCAATTCAGTCAGGACCACTGAGAGGTTATTCTGTCTATCTGCAGTTATAAAGTAGCTTATATTTGGTGGTATGACTCTGCTGTGGGCCTAAAAGCAGAAGAGAGCAGCAGCATTAACAATCCTTTTCAAACAAATATCACGATATAACATAAAATATATAGACTTCCTACTGACTAAAAGAGGTAGCAGAGTGCAGATTATTCTTTAAAATAGCATGCTGGCACTGAATCAGAGGAGTAATAACAACATGTATGTATAGAGTAACATGTTTCACTGTGTTGGCTCCTCTTTAAGCTGGATTTATTCTTCCACATTACCTGACATGTACCATCCCTCCTGAATGCACTCGGTGCCCCTTTACGGTAATTTTTTTAGGAGCAGTGAACTATTTCACAGCCCAATCTTGCTTGCTTTCCTTCTGCATCCGCAAGACAGAAAACACTGCAAATATTACTCTACAGTGCACACTTATTAAGGAGCAACACAGCGCTCAATAGGAGGAGGGAGGCAGATAGTAGCTCCATGGCCAGCAAATGACTCTTTTTACCCTCACTTTGAGGCTGCTGTTTCTCCACTTCCTTTTTTACATTCATCTGCTCTATTACTACTTTTTTACACATTAAATGTACTAGTGTTAGGATAATATCGTGGTGAGGCATATACAGAAAAACAAAATTTTTCAGGCTGTTGTGGTGACCTGCCTCTTGTGGTGTTTTAATGGTGCACAGGTACACCAGCCAACCCTGCCTCTCGCCTAATGGCAGCTGGGATAGGCTCCAGCACCCACTGAAACTCTGAATTGGATTTAGTGGGTAAAGAAAATTGATGGATGGAGGTAAACCAGCTTAAAAAATGCAGATTAAAGCTTTTGCCATTTTGGCTGTTGCAGGTTTAGAACCAGCGCTGTCAGTGTCACAACTTGCCAGTCCAGTATACCTCTACCTCCCAGAGGACAGCGGTTTTACCATGATGACATGAAAGATGGTCTTACTTTGTATCCTACAGACTGTGTTAATGATAATCACAACTCTCTGAGATAATCGTGTTGGTTTCCTGCATTTGATCAGCCCCACACAGCGGGACAGAGAATAACCTGCCATCGGGCTTGATGACCGTTTAGAAAAAGTTTTTTAAAAAAACAATAAAAAAAAAAGAAAAGATCCTTTCGTCCAATAATTATTGCCGTCAGTTTCATCAGCCTCCTTGTGGGTGCCTGTGTTTCTTTTTAAAGGTTTTTTGGTCGCAATGGGCCTGTATTTGAAAGTAGAGTGGGTACAGCAAGAGGAAAGAGGCCCGGGTTGAGACTCGAACTACATCAAGGAGCTAGAGCATCTGCACAAGCGGCACCAGCTTAACCAGTTGAGCTATCTGGCACCCAGTAAATGTTTCTGTAAAGAAAAAGTGAGCTGAGCCCATTTTTGCTGCCCCCATCACAGCATTAATTGAAAATTAATATCTAATCTCGGGTGCTGTGTTCACACTGATGTCGAGCTGCAGACGAGCAGAGTTAATTTAGTGGTAAGCCGTTTTTTTGGCCAGTGTAAACAGGGCTTATATGTGGAGTTGGGTGTGAGAACATGCTGATAACAGCTGTGATTGGTCCACCTGGTAGAGGTTTACGTGTTTTGCTTGAATGTAAAGCCCCCACGGAGCACAAATGTAAAGTGAAACATGTATTTTAACACCTTTTAACCGGGTTTTTAACACAGTGAAGGAACTTTAGTTAAAACTACTCACTTTGATCCCGAATATGAGCTAATATCCAAAACTCAGTCTCCTCCTGCAAACTCTCAAGTCAGTATCACAGTAGCTGTTAAAGCGAGAAAGTGGAAATTCATTCACCTCACCGCACAAATGCATACACACACACCATTTCCTCTCAGTAACCTAGCAACAAGCCTGGCAGTGAGGGCAACGAATAGGGGGGCTGGAGCAGGCAAAGCGATGGCAGTGTGTGTTTGTGTGCATGAGTGTGCATTAGAGGCCGTGATATTTCACACACTGGGTCACATGCACATGTGAGCTGCTCAGATTCACACGCACACACACATCTTGGTTACTCAGCGTTGCATCAGACACTGAATGTATGTGACAGGCCGAAATCACCTCCGAGTTTGGGAAGTCTTCTTCCTTTTCTCACATCTCTCTTTGTTTTGTGCTTTTGTTTTTGTGTCTTTGTGTGTCTCTCATCTTTCCTGTTCCTTCCTCACTACCTTTTAGCGCTGCCATTGTTTGATAATTCAAAGAAATTTCCCCAAAATTTTCCTGAGACATCAAGTTTACAAGAACAAGAAACACGAAGCCTTTGGTTATGACTGTCAAGCCCTTACTACTGCTCTTAAATGTGAAAAACTCGATAATGGGTGCTCTGCAGAGTGAATTTCAATTGTTGGAGTTTCCCTCAGATCTGGCAAAACCACTTTCAATGTCTTCATTAAGTACACTCGGAAAAATACACTTAATTTGTCAAAGTCTGACAGAATAACGGAAGTTAAATTTCTCCCGCAGGCCTTGGTGTTCTGCACCTGCTCCACAGTTTTTGTCTCAGCATTTAACAGGAAGCAACAGAAGAAGCTGGTAACAACAGAGAATATGCACAGAGCTGTAAAGATGTGCAGTTCACTGCTCGACATGGTAACAATTTGTCACCAGCAAATATTTTGTTGTGTGATGTAACAGATCAACCAGAAATGTACTGATTGGGATGATTCTCCCAATTTGTGTGTAAAAGTACCCTCTGAGGTTCAGAAGTAGTAAATGCTGTGGTACATCATAATTTGTAATGGACATATTTGGAACCATTTGATTACGGCACATGTAGCCATTATTTAGCGGAGGGAGACAGACAGGAAAGTTGACATGACATGCAGTAAAGTGCCACACAGGTCAGGGTTCGGCCATGGGTCAGCTCTGACAAGAACTTCAGCCTCTTTATATGAGGAGCCCTCTCAGTGAGTTAAGCTCCACAGCTCCCTACATAACTATACCTTTATCAGCCTTAAGATGAAAACAAATAGATTGACTAAAGTCTTGATACAAGGTGTGGGCTGCACTGTGTGTTGGTTTGCACAGTCACCTCACAGCAGGTAGGGTTGAATCTGAGTTTTGGCCTTTCTGTCTGGGGCATGCATGTTCTCTCTTGATTCTGTGGCTTCCTCCTACATTCAAAAACAATCCTGTAAGGTTAGCTGGTGAGAAATCGACTGAATGTGTGGGTGCATTTCTGTACCTGAGCATAAAGGGGCATTTTTGTCACTCGTGGTGCAGAATTGTTCTTTCAGGGTACAGCGCTTGTAACCTATTCGAGTAAAACTGGAGTGATGTGATTTCTAACTTTTTGATACTATTGATACTTTTTCTTTGATTTCTTATCTTGATTTCTATCGTGTTAATGAAAGTATTTCCTGTTGAACTTGCTTTAATGCCTGCAAAGCACAACAAAGATGAAGAACTATGAACAGACACTGCAACATTCAAATGATGCGTGTGGCTGCCATTAGACTACTGAGTTAGCTGAGCAGCATTGCAGCATTTATTAAAAAAGAAACTCAAGGGCTTTAAACTGTCAATGAAATAAAAAAAGGCCACTTTGATGGATGTTTAAACATATTTTAAAAGCATATGAAAGACTCCCTGGGTGAGGTGTCAAGGCCTTGTGAGCTGTACAACACTAAAGTAATATCACAAGCAAGAAACTTTTCTGGCTCCGGTTCGATTTGAATGAATTTTATTTAAATGAGTCCAGTATCCAGTTCTTCTAAAGACATCCATGTTTATCCACCTAAAAAATTAACCACACTGTGCAGAAGGAACAACAGGTTGGAGCATCTATAATCACATCAGTCCAAAAGCTGATGTTTATGAAAACACACATCATTCAACACAGCAGGCAAACTGCAGAGAAAGATAAAAGATGAACTTTTAAGGATTAAAAACAGGGAAGAAAGGCTCAGGTATGCCAAATTATGTCAACATTATTGAAGCAGTGTGGGATGACAGGGAACGGAACAAAAGGCCTGTCAACATCCAAAGAAGAGCTTTGAGATGTCCTTCAAGAAGCCTGGAGAACTATTCCTGAAGACAGAAAAGAAGAAAGAAATGACAGAAAGCTTGTCTAAGAGAGTTCAGGCTGTGTTGAAGAATAAAGGGGCTCAGACCAAATATTCACTTTCAAGCTCCTTAGAATGGTACAAACTCTGTTTTCATCTAATATAGTGTATTGTGCGTGCATGTATTTCCTGGTGATCTACAAATAAATGAGGGGTGGATCAAGACTTCTGCCCAGTACTATTTAGATATGTGTGTAAACGTGCTTCTGGGACAACAGGTTAAGTGTGTGAAGAGCTGCTGTGACTGCAGGACAAATGGCAGCGATGCTCCACAATGAAGCAATAAAAGCAGAGGCAGATAGAGCAGGGCACATGATGGAAAGCGATATCATCTCATAGAGGCTTTTTGTTTTGCTATCTCTTTTCCCCTGACGCTGACGGCCAGCCAGACAATCTCCCAAAGGTGACACAGAGCTCCCTGTGTGTTTGTGTGTGACAGAGAGATTACGACAGAGGCTTTAAAACAGTACCTGAATCCACACATGCACGGGTGGAATGATAAAGATAGAGACTGATTGAGAACAGAGGGAGTGAGGAGGAGGAAGAAGATCTGCAGATAGAAAAGAGTAAGGATATTCTTTTGAGGCAGCCTGAGGCGTTAAAACACACCTCAGGCCCCGCGTTCAGACCTGCCTCACATTCCTAACCTAAACACAAGCCTCAACACATGAAGAGAGAAAGAAATCAGACAGATACAAACACAAGTGGAGTATCCATCCCTGATCTCTAATACCACAGGCTGAAAGGAAACAGCTAGTTAGTGCAACCAGGGTGAGCGTTTGTCTGCATATAGATGCAAACCATCAAATCTGGCATTTCAGAGGTGGGCGCAGAAGTTCAACTAAATATAGAAATACTGCAGTTGCAGAGACACATTATAATTCTTTATCTGACGCTTGTTATCATTTTAAGGCCTGGAGTTGGTGCATTGGAAACTTATAAAGTATCTGCTGGAACATCAGATTACTCCAGATGAATATTTATGAAAATGCTTTGATTTCTGCTGTAAACACACCTGCTTATTACCAAGAACTGGGATCCCTTGATTTCCAGGAACTGTAGCTGAAATTTGCTTTCTTTTACGGGTGAAATATTTAGCATCTGTGTGTTGGAGTGTAAGAAAACTGAAGGCTGCTTTTGCCAAAGCAGAGATCTGCTTTTTATGGGAACTTCTCTGCAGTTTTATGTTGCTGACTAATTTTTTTCTATCACATTAAGAGCTGGAGACATTCGTGTGCTTTTATCTTTCAGTTCTGATGTGACGAAGCATTGCATCATTTCCAAAACACATAAGCAATGACTGTTGTTGGATCTGAATGGGTCAAAGCAACAAATGTGCATCCTTTCAGTATGAATCAGCTACATGTTTCTGCAGAAATCATGGCTGGATTTTTCTAAAATGTGTTCCTTTTTTTTAGATGAATCGCAGACTTTACTTTGCATGCGCTTGCATGTCTGTATAGGTGAACTAATAACTAATTTCCTTTTTCAGGTAAATTAACACAAACTGCAAAGTGAAGTCTGTGTCAAAGCAGATTCCTTTCTTTCCATAGAACTTGTTGGACTAAATACCCTGACAATATACCTGTTTTCACATTAATAGTAAGTCATCAAACAGTTACAGGACTTTGAATTGTTTTGAACAAAGTGTCTGAAACCAAAAGTTTGTTCGTAAAGTCCAAACTGATGGGGACTTCACAGAGAGCAGCGAGACACGACACATTAAATAACAGTGCACATTTTCCATTAGTCTCTCCAAGAGGACATTAACAATGTTATAACTATTCACACAAACTGGGTAAGTTTTCAGGCCAACTGTTGTGTGAACTGAGCAAGACTGAAAAAGAATGAAACAATGATGCCTTCATCCCCAAATCAGTGTGCAGAGCACTGTTCGGATACAAGACAGCAGTGATATGAAATGTCCAACAGTAATTTCCAGAACTTCTACATCTCAAACCACCAAAACACCAAACAGAAACAGCCACATGTGAAGGATTTTACTTCCCTCTGCACTATAAAAGGTGCAAAAAAGTGTCGCAGAAGGTTAAAGGATTCTTTATGGTTGCCACCTTGTTTTTCCCCCTTTTAACATAAAAGCACTTAGTAACGACAACAAATATTAACACACGTGAATAAAGAAAAAGGGCAGCTCATTTCCTGCAGCTGCACAGTAATCTGTGTGAATCAGGTACCAATAAAATATTTACTTATTTCAGCTGACACCTACATGTACGGTACTGCGTGAATCGTGTTTAACCACAACACTGATTCATCCTTTGAGATAGGAGTCTTTTTTTATACCTGAATGATTCATAGGTCAGTGTCAAGTTGCTTAATAGACAAAAAAAAAACATTACTCTAAACCAGATAAAAAGATTACAAGAAAGTCTGGCTCCTTGTAAGCAAAATATAAAGAAATGAGGACTGGATTGATACGTTTAAACAGCCATGAAGGTCTAATAAAAGAAAATTAGACAACAGGAAACAATGAAGTAATAAGTAGAGGTTTCTACTCAGGTCCTTTACTTCAGTAAAAGTATCTATATAAAGCAGTGAAAACACAGAATTACAAGTAAAAGGCTTCCATTGAATTTGTTACTCAAATGTAGGTATATGCAAAGCAGTCTCACATAAGAATATGCAAAAGCTTCGTTGGTCACAGCTGTTTCACAACACAGGCTCAAAAATGTAACAATTACTACTTTATGTGCTAAAACTGTTTATGTCCCTACATCTGCCATTTAACATCCCAACATGCGTACATTTAGAGTCACATGAAACGGCCACAAATGCTAAATACCTGTAAAATTACTGCATTGTTTCACTCTGTCATAAATGTGTCATAAACATGTTTAAAAAAAATGCTTCTGAATAGATAGGAGGAGGTTGACGGTGGTGTTAGCAACAGACTGTCACACGAAAGAACTGGGTTTGAGTCCTAATACTGTCCAACAACTATTTAGCTGTCTGCACTGCTGTCAGTCATGCTTGGTTAGGTTTTCATATCAATTAATACATGGTCACAAGTTGGCATCACGTCGCCTAAATGCCACCCTATGAAACAGAGCAGGCAAATGACAAATGTTACCCTTTGACAATTTCTGCATCTTTATAGACTGTGAAGATACATCCCACCATGCTCTATACTGGGATGTTAACACTATCTCATGAGGAATGCTCTTCCATTACGTCAGTTTAAAACCACCGTTGCCTGGTTATATTTTGTTTTGTGTGGATGAGTCTAAATCTAGTGGAAAAGAGAAGAGATGGACACTAGCATAAGTAATTGAATCGCACAGCTGAAGTTAAGATCTGCTAATTAACACGGCGGTATTATGAAGAAATCTGCTCCAAATCCAATTTCTTTAGCTAATTCGTGAAAGTAAACAAATTATAATTCTACCAGAAAGATTCAGCGATGTGTTTAACATATTAAGTCATGTGTAGTGGATGTATGATGTCAGCTCTGCAGTTTGTGTTGTGACACTGATGCGTTTTGGTCATGTGGACAAACCATTTCCACATTGTCCTGTATGTTTTAGGATAATAATATGTATCCATGTCAAATGACTGTTTATTTTTCTTTGCAGAGAAAAAGGCTTAAAAGGAGGTATTTGAGGTTGAGCCAGGACACTGAGAGGCTTGTGTCCAGTCTGGGAGCATTCTGGTATTATTTTCCGACTTATTCTCAGTATTATTTATGAAAAGATAAACACACACAACTGAAACACCAATTTTCCATTTTTAGAGGTTATCAGGGTGGCAACTTTAAATAAAAAGGCTTCAAATTCTGACAAACTGGAATCAGAAAATTTAGAAAACCATTGTAAAGACTAATACATTCATAACCAGTACTTTTACACACTGCTCTGTCATTTAATCTAAAAGAAAGCACCTTTATGAGCAACTCATGTGTTTTGTTTGCAAAATTTAACTGCAATGTTTTCGGGTAAATTAAGTGCTGCATAAAGTACAATATTCTCCTCTTAAACGTGATATAGTAGAGTTATAAAGTAGCACGGAAACACAAGACAAATACCTAAAAACTGGACTTAATTCTCCCACTGGTGGAGAAGAGGATTAAAGCCCTCATACGTCATTATCAGCGGGTGATAAAATAATTTAAATATTCATTTGTTGCTTCCCTATTAAACATTAAAGACCTGCAGTTGATTAACCTACAAGTATGAGTTACATCATTACATGACTTTTTAATGTTGTAGCCTATCCACAGCAGCTGGAATAAATGTTCCAGAGAAAATGTAACCATTTAACCACTTGAAGAAAGTACTCTTTTCTCAGGTTTTATGTATCAGGACATAACAGAAAATAATCTGATTCTTACCTCAGATGAACAACAACACACTGTGTCATTATTTATTGAACAAAACCTTTAGAGAGAAGAGGATTTTTCCTGCAACCCTTCCAAACAAGCCATACTTGTTCAGTCTTTTTCTAATTGCACTGTCATGATCTTCAACATTTAACATGCTAACTGAGGCCCGTGGAGGCTGAGATGTAGCTCTTGGCTTTTTGACCTTGAGGTGAACTTGATGGGACGTCCAATCCTGGGAAAATTGACAGTTGTCTTGTATTTTGGTTTTGGGTTTGTTGAATTCTTCTTCTTTTTCAAATAAATGTTGTTTACTTATGTCCTGCTATGTAAAACCTTGATTTTTAAGGGGTAATCCAGTAAAAATGTTATCATCAATAGTTAATTCTTACAGTCTGCATTTCTTCAGTTTTACTGCAGGAGAAAAGTATCTAAATCATAAAGAAGACAAGTAAAATGAAGTGCAACAAAATATAAAAAGGCAGCTCAGGGTAAATGTGGGGATTCAAAGACACAAGTTTGTGTTACGAAAAGTTTAACCACGTTAAACCAAGTGAATCATGTATCAGTACTCGCAAATGGGAAGTGGAAACTTGGAACACATTGTAAACATATATATATATTCATATATAATATAAATAACAAGTAGGCCCACCCTTTTCAATTCATTTCAACAAATTTAATCACTTGTCTTTATTTAAAAAACAGCAAAAGACGTGATAAAAGATGCTTCCTTGGAGTGTGGGTGTATTTAAGCTCCTGCCTACAACACACTGACATCACAACATGCAGCTTACATTACAAAGTAATGCAAAGTATGTGGGTGGTAGGTGGATGGCTTGTTCCTTCATTCAAATCAACATGTATTTACACTGTATATACCAAAATTCTTCAAAAGGGATATTATAATTATTTCCTCTAAAATGCCCATTTGTTCCTCTTAGTCTTGTTTTTCTTCCTCTGTAACAAAATTAAGGTACTTTGTTCTTTACTCAAACAATGAGATCACCCTGTAAATTGCAGGTTGTACCATCAAGTGCCATCAAATATTTAAATTCTCAGGAACTAAGATAACAAAAGACCGATTTTCAGCCTCGGTAAACAAAAGGCTGTGGCATCAGAACCTCTGACATGCACCTCCTGCAGTTATTCACCATCCCCAGACCTGCTTTTACTGACTTTACTTTCTGAGCTAAATCAAACACTTCTGTTTAGAATGTGTGTTTGTTGTTGACTCTGAATAAAACTATCAGCTGCCAGGAATCTGATGAAGATGGGACATGAATGAGGGCAGAGGAGTGTTTTTTAACTGTGTCTGCACTTCATAGCCCTCACCCACATACTTTCAGTGCCCAGGTATAGGTACATGTGTGAAAATGATTCATCTCTACTTCCTGTGATTATCAGCATCACAATGTTTTAAATCAAGCTTGGTCCTAAACTGCTTCTGGCCTAAAAGCATCTTTGAGAATCTGTTTTAACCTGCTAATTCTTACAGTGCTATGAAAGATCCTAGTTCAGGGAGATGAAAAGAGATATTCAGCCTCTGTGAGCTTCGATCAATATTACAGATTGAATAAACTCCACTTTGTGAAGGATGATTCACTGCTTAATCAGATCCAGTAAAATCTAAAGCTGCCTCCTCATTGGTCGAACCTCCTGTCCAAGCTTTTAAATGTGAGGCAAAGAGAAACAAAGGTGATGAAAAGGTCACTCTTAGCTGGATACCAAACCTAGAGAGCAGATTCTGTGGTAGCAGGTTATATATAACACAACATCTGAGTGTTTCCTGCATTAATGCTCCAGCATCATTCGGATATCCCTTCCAAAATGTAAAAAATTACTTAAATTGGGAGATAGGAGGGAAGGCAGCAGCCCAGTCATGGAAAAAACATTTAAAAGCTTTAAGAAAACATTGAATGAATGGAAATGCTGCTTAACTTCCATAAATGTCCTTGACAGAAACTAAGTGTATTTGCTTCCATACTTGACCCCTTTTGGGATGTGTTCCTACATTTTCAAGGAAATCTTGTTCAGTTTAATCCCGTTATGGGTTTGTTAGAATTTCCTGGTAAGCAGCCGTCATGTTTTGGAGCTTCCATGAATGGTGTAATTCTGTGTTAATTACATAAGCTATGGAGAAGCTCATACTAATTAATGCTCTTTAATTTCTAGCATAGTGCAGAGAGTCTTGTAGTGACAGCTCAGCTGGCAAAGATGATTTATTGTCAAGGTACATCAGCGGTAATTTGTGGTACATAAATAGTAGTTTCTTAGTTAGTTTTTGGGGACATTGAAATACAAAAAGGTATAATCCAGTGTTTGTAGCTGGTTTATGTTGTTTTGTTTAATATTGGTTATTTTCTGTTTTCCAAATTTTTTTTGGCATTTAGAGTCTTATTGGTGCAGCGTACTGCACACAAAAGTGTCTCCAGAGTTTCCTCATTCGTCTATATTCGAAAAACCAAACTCATATACCTTAAACTGTTAAGGTTCACAGAACCTGTTGGAGAGTTAGAACATGCACAATAGAATGAGCCCATTTAATTTTGGAGATGATCCTTTTCCTCAAAATGATGTGCGCTTGCATTTTTTTATGGTACCTTCTTAATCACAAACACTTAACTTTTGTGGGCCCCTTGTTAGTTGCTGTTAGATTGACTCCTGCTATCTGCTACAAGTGCTACCAAAAAGTTCCACACACAGGACAACAGATTGAAGTTATGTCACGTTAATTTCTTTAGTGCACTCGCTCATTAGCACTTTAAAAACAAGCCTCACTAGATCAAATGAATACAAAACAACAAAAGCATTAACTTTGCTTTGCAGTACAGTCGTGATTCCACACATACATGTACTTAAAGATGACAAAAAGAGCTGCAAACCCACACGTGGTGCATTCGCTCATATTGCAGAACTCTATTTTAATCTCAAGGTGTTTCAGTTTAAAGCTGAAAATTTGTTAAATTTGATGCATAATGGGGTTATGCATTTAAAACATAGCAGCAGAATTTCTACTCACTTTCAAGCTGAAATCAGTCAATTGTAGTTCTAAACGCCACAGCTATTTTCAATACATTTCTGGGGAATGATGCAGATAAATGAGTGAAATAATGAAAACCCAGGCAGTGTTAGTCCGGCTTTAAGTAGTTTAATTTTGTACAATTTCAGTCAGACTAACATGCCTTTAAATTTAAATTAGGCTACAAGATGCACTTTTTAGAAACAATTTCTAATTACTGAAAAAATATATATATTTCATGATGTGAAAGACTAAATTGAATCCTCTTTAAATTTCAAAATTTTCCTTCATTTGTCCCAACTTCCCTCCTCTGTGGACTTTGTCACTTTGAATTCTATAAAATATTATGTTTGCTATTCTTAAAAAATGGAAATAAGTTGCTTCTACATGACTTTCTGAGATTTTCCTCCCATTTTTTCTTTAACTGCAACACCAACGCCCAGATGTAATTTCCCAGTATTGTTTATATAGGTCATCTTACCTTATAGACCTGCCCATAGGTTCCATTTCCAACCAGCTCGACCAGCTCAAAGATGCCAGCTGGGTCCTGCAAGAAAGGGAGGAAGAGGTGAATGAGGAGGAGGAGATGGACAGGAGAAAGAAGAACAAATCTATTCATGAGACTATAACCCTGTCTTAACTCGACACAAGATGGATGGAGGAATTTTATAGGAAATTTGACCTTCACACACACGCATTAAGGGTTGAGTGGGAACTGCATACCTGTGGAATTACCCTGTAAAAAGCCTCCCTATGTCACCACAGTTATTATTCGTTCAATTATTAACCTTTGCGACTTGTTCTTTACTTCCAGCTTGCCACTTACAGACTCAAGGAGTTCATGGCAGATATAAATGCTCATTTCTTTAAACACGCACAGTCGTCTGATAGACCTTAACCGTCTGAACAAGTGAAATAAGAAGGTGTTACACCAGGACAAAATGCTGTCTACTAGTGACGCCAATTTTGTGGGACTAGTCATCATGAATCAAAAACATGGAGAAGCTTGAAGCAGAAAGGGTAAGTGTAGCCTCTAATGTGGCATTGTCAATTTATCAATTCTAACACAAACCACAAAATTCTCCAAAAATGAACCAATGCATGGCTGTGGTTGAGCAAGTAGAGTTTCCCCCAATGATCTTTCTGTCAAAATGTGTTGAGTGTATAATATAATTACAATAAAAGTTGTGAAACAGTGTTTGAATGTTGAATGCAGTCCTATATATCTGTAGTGCCTAAAACTAACCAAATAAAAACTGGAAACAAAAAAATAAAACAAAAAGAAACTATGGCTCAGAGTCCAGCTTTCCCAAAATCTGTAAGTACAAACTTTGTCAGTTCTCGTACATCTACACCCAGTAATGCTCGTGATCCCTGCTTGACATAGTGAAATATTATGCCAAAGTGTTATGCGGTGTGTTCAATGCAGGCTCTTCACTAAAAGCTCATATGTGACAACCTGCTTGTGTGAATATGTTGTTTTGTAGAGGCCATCATCCAAATGTAAAGTCTGTTTTGAGCAGAAAACCTAAGCAGGCTGATTAAAATCGATAAACCTCCCAAAACACAGATGCAGACCTTTAAGCTCACCTGTGTGTGTTTCATATTAACATGTGTGTGTGTTTGTGTGTGCATGTGCTAGCGTACACTGGGCCAGTTGGGACTATTCCAGTGCAGCCTCCTGAAAGGGATTATCTTAAAAAGCAACGTTCCTTTTCACTCAAGGTCAAACAGAGGCAAATCTAATCCTGAAGGACTGAGCCTAACGCACACGCACACACACACACACCCCTTCACCTGTTAAAGCTCTAACCGACTGTCAGACAACAAGCCAAAAAAAGAGAAGTGAGAGGAAAGGTGGAAGGCAAATGAAGGGAGCTAAATATAACAACTGCCTGTCTGTAACTTCCTAGCTTCTATGTTGGGAGTATTTCCCCACTGACAAATTTGTATCCAAAAGCAAGAATTTAAGAGAGTGTGAGTCCAGTTTTAAACCCATATTTTCAACAAAATATTCAATTTCTGTGTCACTAAACATAATAGGAACACTTCTTTGTAAATATTAATTGTGTTGCTGTCTCAGAATCTGAACTGTATCTCATCTTATCCCTTCCCCGTTATACAGCATTCATGATCCACTGATCTCAATTTATATTCTATACAGCTTGTATTGCAAAATTATGCTGCCATTTTGGTGAAGAACACGGGCAACACTGTCATAATATTTCATCTTGGTTTTCTCATCATACTTAGTGGCTCACGAAAAACATCAACTGATCAAGGAAAGATTATTAAGACAAACACAGAAACTGTAGAAAAGACAAAGAATTCAACCTTAAGCTAAACATTAAAAATTCTGTGCATGAAACAAGCAAGTTCAGTGATCATTTTGAACGTGAATGACTTAATATCTAAATAACTGGGTTAGTTCACATGATAAAACTGTTACAAATTCTGGTAAAATGTTTGTTTTGGTTGAAATTATGAACTTAAACATTGAAGGGATTAAACCGATACCGCCAAAACTCTGGAGTAAACAATATCTGTCACCTTATACAGAATGAGCAACATATTTGGCTGGATTACTGCATGAACTAACCAGATACAGGTTCACAGAGTCCAAACCTTGAGCTCACCTGCAACATGTCAGTGAGATTTTAAAAAGTGACAAAAAATCATTATGAAATACAAAACGACAACACAAAGCTGACCACAATGAGACAATACTATTAGATAAAGATGCAAATCGACCACAAAGAGACAAAAAGTCAGCATAAAAAGAGTCAACAACACTATGAAGATATACAAATAGACCGCAGAAAACCACGATTACAATGAGACAAAGTCATCACATAAAGATCAATGGACATATCTTTCTGTCTGGGGCATTTGATTCAGTCAATGAAGGTCAGGGGCCCATTGTGTTATAATGTGTCTCCACCATTACGAGTGTAAGATGGCTCAACTAGCTTTAATACATTTACATGGAGCCTTTTCACTGGACCTGAAACAAAACTGAGTTTTCTGGAGATATTACCACATCCAACAGGTCAGCAGTTAAGATGTGAAAGATACAAGTGAAGACCGAGATTGTTCATAAAAGTGTATTCTGCTTTAAAACACTCCTCTTCCTCCTGAATGAATCACCCAGGATGTGACATAACAGGTTATGTCCTTATGTGACACTCAAACATCTATTAATACTGCTCCCTATAGCAGAGGACTTCAACCTCAGACTGTGACACATTTAACCATCTAGTTGATAAAGAATCCAGCTGGGATTTGACATACAGTGAGAAAAGGAAAATAAGAAGACAAGTCAAACAGTTCTGTACGTATTGATCAAGCCCTCATGTCTTTAGACAATTTGTTACCAGCAGCCTGTCACAAAGCCACATCATTTGTTCCCATTTCTTTAGTTGCATCTATGAAAAACACCAAAGATAACACAGTTTGACAGACAGAAAATAGTATTTTTGCATCAACAAGGTGATTCCCAAAGAGCTATTAGCTGAAAACTTTGCATATCTCAGCATGGTGTGTCCTTAAAATATTTGAGAAAACTGGACAAGTGGAGGACAAAAGAAGAAGTGTCAGACCTAAAAAATTATCTACAGCAGATGAACAGTATCTGAAAGTGATGTCCTTAAGAAAGAAGAAAAAATCCAGCAAAGACCTGACACAAGACCTGAGAGATGCATCTGGACCTTCAGCTGATCCATCTACTGTTGGCCCAAGCCTCATCAGCAATGGTCTCCATGGAAGGGTGGCTGTCAAGAAGCCATTCTTAAGGAAGGGAAACAGGGAGAAAAGGCTCAGCTATGCCAAATGACACAAGAAGTGGACTGAAAATCAGTGGCAACAGGTCTTACGGAGGGATGAATCCTCCCCAGAGCCCGGACCTCAACATTATTGAAGCAGTGTGGGATCATCTGACAGAGAACGGAACAAAAGGCAGCCAACATCCAAAGAAGAGCTTTGATATGTCGTTCAAGAAGCCTGGAGAACTATTCTTGAAGACTACTTAAAGAAATGACAGAAAGCTTGTCTAAGAGGGTTCAGGTGGTGTTGAAGAAAAAAAAGTGCTCAGACCAAATATTCACTTTCAAGCTCCTTAGAATTGTACAAACGCTCTTTTTGTCTTTTCTAATGTATTTACATTTATGTTTGTACATTTTTCAATAAACCACTGCAGCCATTCCCCGGGGAAAGAAATTAGGGTAGATCAACACTTTTGCACAGTAGCCTGGATCTTAATAGATCATTTCGGACATGGTGCTCACAGAAACAGGAAGTGTGTGGTTGCGACATGCTTTGCATCACACTGAAATGTTTCTCTCAGCTCTCTGCTCTGTCCTGGGTGACCTAATTTCTGTTCATAATGCCACAGAAGGAGACGGCATCTTTACAGCAACATCTTGTCCAGTCTTCTCTCACGTTTTTCTGTCTTTTTAAGTGTGTGTTACAAGTGCAGACACACTGAGACAGGCGGTCCCACCCGGTCGATCATGCCCAGACTTGATCGCTGCTTTGCAGGTACAACTGAGTTGCATAAGCTGCAGGGAAGACACTCACACGCGCGTGCACAGACATGCAGCAAATTACATGTTCAGCTGCTAATGGTGAGATGGTGTGAATCCTGTAAGATCTGGTTCCCTAAAATAAGAGAGTTAATGCAGTGTGAAAGTATAATCACACACAGAGATATGCAAACACACACATTCCTGCACTGTCTCTCTTCTACACCTCCTTCCGACGTCCGCGCGCGCGCGTAAACGGCCGCTGAGATGTGATGCTGCTGTCGCCACAACATCACGAAATGGCGGAACTCGCTCCTGTTGCGGTTATCATCGCTATTATTCCCGGTGTGTTTGTGAGTGTGTGTCTTTGAGAGGGTAATGGAGAAATATAGAGCGCGCGTGCACGCTTTTATTTGTGTGTGCGCGCGAGCTCACTGGAAGGTTTATGTCCGTGTGTGTTTGTGTGAGTGCTGTGAAACTGTCAGAGACCAGGCAGCTTAACATCTGCCCCACATCGTACAGAGACTTCTATTATGCCGTCTGACGCACGTGCAGGAGTGTGGATGCACGCGTGCAGCAGCAGCAGCTTAGGGCCTCATTACATCACGTCCCAATTATTAAGAAAAGGAACATCAACAACAAACAAGAGTATCGGTGAGAGCCCACATGATCCCAGTCAGATATGTCTGATTTCCTCAACCACTGACCGCTGCGCACGAGGATTACTTCCCCCATACACACACGGTATGGGATTCATGCACGCGCACGCACACCCCAGCTCGGGCGGCAGTTAACCGGAGGAAGGTGCAGGAAGACGCATCCACCGCGGTAATTAGAGAGGAGGGTGAGGATGGAGAGGAGAAGGGAGGAGAGACAGTGGGATGGACAGGTGTTCCACACGCACGCGCGCAGAAAGAGACACCTCACACACACACACATACACGCGTAGGGAGAATTTTACCCGTAGTGCAGACAGGTCTATCTCGTCCAGACTCCGCGCAGGGGAGTCGCTCGCCATGGTTCTCTCGGTAGATACGGGACTCAAGATGGAAGCTTCCTCAACGACCATCGACCGAGAGGTGCAGAGCGGCGGGGGTGAACACACACTCCTCTAAAATAGGCCTGAACCAATCCCCCCCACCCACCCCACAAAGCAAATTCCCTATAATCCTTGTGCGGGCGATGCTTTTCCTGAAAGGAGGAATGGGCGCTCCAGGAGGGACAGAAGACGGAGGAGAAGGAGGAGCGCAGCAGGGAGGTGATGTGCGCGGAGCTCCAGGTGCTACATGCTGGTCGGAGCGGTGAATCCGCTGCTACATACCTCCACCTCGACCCCTGAACTGAAGAAGAGAGGAGAGTAATGAGGGTGACGCGCAAACAGAGAGAGGAGCGGACAGAAGCGCACAGCAGCCGTAGCGCACTGAGGGCGAACACGCTCAGTCAGTCGGTGTGGCGTAACAGCAGCGCGCTTCCCGGGAGTGGCCTGTGAGGAGGCTGCGCTACACAAGGAGACGCCCACAATATCACACACATACACACACTCACCTCTACTTAAAAGGAAGCAAATTCACACAGCTGTCCGCTGTGGTATGGCGGCTTATTCCGGCCAAAACGGACAACAAATGCCACGAAGCATTCACTGACAGCCAAGGGCGAGCACTCGCACAGGAGGGGGGCGACTGCCCTGTCCTTTTTGTTGCAAGTGCCCAAATGACTTTTATATAACCCTCATGGGACAATTCCAAGTCTAATTTACATATTAATGTCACATCAAAGGGATGCTTAGCCGAAGATATTTGTGCCTCTTGCTTGGTTTGGTCCCTTTCAGTGTCTCCATTCATTGAAAGAAAAACACCTGACTATATATAAAATCATAAATGCAACAATTAAGTAGAGTTAAGGTGGTGCTGAGGTTGAATTCTCTTGTAAACATCTGGACAAAAAATGTTCCGTCTGTTGCTTCTCAGGTTATATTTTGGTCTTAATCTAAAAAATAAAAAAACAGCAAAAGTCTGGCTCTCTGCTGAAAACTGGATTCACAACTCCACATGACAACAATCACATGTGAGAATAAAAAAGTACACCCAAAATCACATATCAGGATATAATATATATTTTTAAATCTGCTCCTTACCAGATCATAGGTAAATAAAAAAAATATATATACAGTATTCACAAATGGAAAACACTCAAGTCAGCTGTCAATCTTCCCAGGAGTGGACATCCCAACAAGTTCACCCAAAAGTCAAAAACCCAAGAGCTCAGTCTCAGTTTTTACTGAATAAATAATGACACAGTGTAATATGTCATGTGTTGTTCATCTGAGGTTGGATTTACCTAGTTTTAAGACCTGGTAAGGACTTTTTAATGATTTTCATGTCCAAATACGTTAAACAATAGAATTGACAGAGGGTGTACTTTCTTTTCATGACCTCAGGAGTTGCTCCTTTCCATATTTACTTCATGCTCTCATGTTGCTTCCAGCTGTTTCCTGGAATTCCTCAGGCGTTTCAACCATAATCTTTTTTTTTTTTTACTGTGTACAGTGTACAGTTTCAGCCAGCTAAGCTCCTCACCTGCTTTTCAGTGGTCCCACTACAACCGTCCAGACTTCAGGTAAAACTTCCAGTGTTAAGGAGCAAAATATCCCTGCTGTCACTGTTTGCTGACAGATTCTCAGCACCGACCTGTCGGGACACACCTTTAATCTGCTCTAAAGATGTTATCAGAGACCAAAATCTGCAGACAAACCGACAGTTGTTACAGCAAACCAGTTGTGTAAGCATTAGTGTAGCATGTTTGACCTTATCATAAGGCTGATTTCTGTTTTACAGAGAAGATGTACCCAAAATTAAGTTGGAACAGTGATATATAATCTGACTTTTTTTGTCAACCTAATTGCACAAGGTTGAACACTCACTCTGTATTTTATAAGCTTAACTTGCAAAATCCCAAATTCTTAACTTTGTGTTAACTTTTTGTTAAAAAAAGTTCATGTTTTGGCTGCTGGTGTGTTTTGAAACATCAGCACTGTTACAGTTAATTCACAGTGATCATGACTTTGATCGTTTTTATGAGTTTTAAACTACTAAAACCTGTTCCACACTGTTGATCCCATAAATAGTTCCGGTGCATTGTATGAAAACTTGCCCCAGAGCATAGAACAGAGGAGCAGTATCTGTGATTTTCTCACTCTAACCAGGTTTCACCAGAAAACAGGCAAAAGGTTTGCGTGTCCATGTGTCCAAAATGTTGTATCATACATGAACTGTGAGGTGGTGACGTGTCTGTTGTGTTTTTGTAGCATCCAGGTCACGTAGTGGGAGCCACAAACCATGTGTAATAAATCCTGCAGCTCTTAACAAGGTCTTAATCTTAACCATGTTCTTTAACTCCTGAAACTGATCTCTTCAACATGTCGCCACATTGTCATGCAGTGAGAACCTGGGACATGTTTGGCGTAATTTTGTAGTAATTTCTGCTTTGTCGGGTCTCTGCACTGTGAATTTGTGTTAGTCTTTTTTAGTTTTTAGTCGTTTTTTCGATGTTTTTTTAAATCCTTAGTTGTTTCATACCTATTTGTGGTCACTTAGCTTATCTCGTGTCATTTGCCATTATTTGGCATCTCTGTGATTGTGTTGCATGTGTTTGCTTGCTCATTTTAGGTCTTGTTAGTGGTTTAATTCCCTCTTTTAAAAACCTTTTTTTGTCTTTTGTGATAAAGTTATTATTGTTTTTTGTATCTATGTTGAGTTCTTGCCCATTTTAGACATAAACATACAGAGTATATCTAGTTAAGCACAGTTGTATGAGCAAACTCGTTAACAATTCAAAAGCAGAAACAAGAAGAAGTGGAACTAACAACGAGCTAACTTAGAGGAAAGGTGATTAAGGATCATATTAGAAATCAGATCTCAGATCTTCCTGAACTTAAAAACACTTCAATTTGGATATCGCTACTTATAAACCACCAGGTGCCTCTAAAAGTTTGGCTAAGTCAGTCCTTTGTAGGTAACTTATAAAAGGGCTCCAAATATTCTGAAAGAGTGGCTGTTTTTTCCTGATAACATGCATAATTCTTTCTATTGGTAGTGTTGTAAAGAATGAAAGCCATTCCTTCACAATTGGGACAGTAATCCTTCTCCATGCTAAAGCAACCACTCCCTTTGCTTATAATAATGTATTTATTTATGAAAATATGTGTAATATTCTGTGTGATCCCAAAATTGGCTTAAAAAAAACGGTGTGCAAAGTATAGAGCTTATGTCCTGAATACAAGCCTTCACTTTATTCAACATTTTTATTTGAACACTTTGCCAAAGGCAGTGAATCAGTGTATCTTGTGTCTTTTTGCTGTTGCTCTGTGATGTATTTTTTGCTCTTTTTGTTATTCTATAAACCATGATTTTGTATTTATTTCTTCTCATTTTCTATCTCTTTTTTAAATATGTTCTGTGTCTCTTGATATTTTTGTTGTTTATGTGCCTCTTTGGGGCCATTTATTCACCATCATTTTATGTATTTTCTTTCATGTGCTCTGTGACTCTTTAGCATCTCTGAAGTTATTTGGCATCTTGAGGAATTGTTTCATGTCTCTTTTTGATTTTGTTGCACATTTTATTCTCTGCTCATTTTGTATCTCTTGGTCTTTTTATTGTTGTTCTGTCTCTTCATGATACGTTGGAGTATTAGTCGTTTCTTCCTTCTTTATGCTCTTAGTTATTTTCTGTCTCTTGTGGTTGTGTTTTTTTGGCCATTTGGGATCTTAGTTGTTGGATTCGTCTTTGTGCCCTTGTTGAGTCTCATTTGTGGTTTTGGGGAATTATTCTCATTATTTGAGTCCTTTATGTTGCCTTTTTATGTTTATTTGTTCTCATTGTGTGTCTCTTAAGTGATTGTGTTGTTTCACGTCTCTTAATGGTCACTTTCTTTCTTTGAGCAACTGTCTTTTTGCTGCTTTTGTCATTTTGCTTGTTTTGTGTGAACATCTGTGGATGTGCCGATGTTGGTTGAGGTCATTCTTTGTCTTTCTTTTTGCAGATTTATCTTTCTTGTCAGTGCATGTCCTTTTTGTACAGTAATGGTTTCGCATTTCTGTGATTATTTGATGGCTTTTTGGTCTTTTGTGTCCCTTAGTTGTAATTTCTGGTTTCTTTGTGAATGTATTGCATGTCCTCACAGATAGATTTGGTCATGTTGCTTTTTTCATGCAGTATTATTTGTTCTTCCATACTATTGCATCTCTTTGCAGCTGTTTTGTGCACCCTTTTAGTTGTTTGACATATATTTGTGGGGTTTTTTGTGTCTTTTTGAGCCTGTATTGAGTTTCAGTCTCTTCAGCTGGTTCACTTCTCTTTGTGCTCATTGTAATATCTTTCCTACCACAGTTGTTGACACATAACTGTTCAATGATCCTTATTTAGTTACTACCATCTGCTGCAGGTCAGTTTTTATCTGGTTTGGTGCTTTTCCATTACAAATCTTGCATCTTGACCTCAAACATTAGTTGTGACCCTATCACTGTAAAAAAAAAGAAAAAAAGAAAAAAAAAGTTATATTTGTAAATTTATAGTTCCTATAAAAACTGGTTTTCTTTTATTTTTTTATATATGAATGTTAAATGTGTTAAAGAGAGAGAGAATAAGACATCAAGGCAACAATCAGTGGGATGAGAAAATGTAAAAACAATTAGCCTCTGTGTGGGGATTAACTGGGATAAAGTTCTCAGGACACAGGTGAGTCCGTGGTGGCGTGTTGAGGCAGGTAATACCCACACAAAACCACTTCTTCAGTAAGAAAACAACAAGGTTTTGTTACACGTTTGAGCTTTGCAGCAGTGAAAATGGAGGTTAGATACATGAAAACTGATGTCATGAAGCACAAACAGATACTAAACAATTCAAAGTATTATGACACACAAACTTTGAAGCTGTATGTTGTGGCTAAATGAGTTAATCCAAAACCCCTAAGCTGCTGCTTCCCACCAGATTTTAAAGCGGCTTGCAGAGGTTTGCTCTCCTTGAGGCTGAGGTCAGGGCACTGGGAATATGTGGTAGCAGGAAAAAAAAAAAAAAAGGAGGAAACACAAACAGGTGCTATAAATGGCTAAAATGATCATCTTTAAATCATGTCGATGTGGCACCATCAAGAGGCACAAGTGGACACTGCAGAAGGGGATAAATTGGGGGGGGGGGGTTCTGAAGCTGATTTTGGGGAAAGAGCAATCAAGACGAGCAAAAACTGAGATTCTTATCATGTGGGAAAAATTGTTTTGCAGAAGAAATGCACTTTTACTTGATTTCCAATGTCTCAAATCAAGCTGTGGCCGCTACCTCAATGAGCGCAGAGCTGGGCTTACCTCTTTATATTAGGTCTGCTCCCACTGTTCAGCAATTCCAATCATTACTAAAGACCCAGCTCCTTTTCTCAGCCTTCCTTTGATTGTTTTTAAAAGTGCTTTTCAAATAAAGGTGCCTTGACTTGACCTTAACCACAACTTCTTCCCACATCAGCTGTGACTGAAATATCAGAACAAAGCCACTCGGTTAATCTTCAGCACCTTTAGGATGATGTTTAGGTTTCAGTAATCACAAACAATGTTTTAAAGAATCTGTATTTTCTGTAGAATAATCCAGACTTGGTTTGATCAGTCTGTTGTGTTTTTTTAATAAACTTCCTTTAAGCATTTTTACAAATAAGACCTTCTCCCATCATATGAGCCACCACCTGGTCTAACACCCTGAGGCCTTTTAATGGATTAACGAGACCGACCAAGAGGCCCCTAGGCTCTAGAACAACACACCTGCATTTAACTTCTCTCTAAGTCTCATAATTTACTCCAGTTTTGATCCTTTTTTAAGGATATATAATACAGTTTATCTGCAGAGGTAAAAGGGATTTTACAGCTGAAGGAAAACATCTAAGCTAAAAAAGTGCCAAATTTCCCATCTATTCAAAAAACACACACTTCAATCAGGAAGAGAAAGAGTGAAAATCTGAGCCTTTTTAAAGGCACTAACACCTTTTTTATTTATTCCATCATTTCACAAAGCCACACAAGACGTGGTACTGCAGATCATCTTTAAGGGGTCACCACAAGAAAAGTAGTCTGTGCAAATAGTGCATTTTCCAAGAGATACAGCAGGTAAAGCTGTAAAAAGAAAAGACGAGACAGATGAGTGTTTCTTAACCTCTGCTGGCCAGATCTGAGAAAACATGAGGAAGCAGCTGAGTTGCAGCCGCATGTTTGGTTCGACAGAGCTTACCGAGTTAAGCTTTTCCTCTTTTTGGTTTCCAATTTAGATGTAAACAGACTAAAGTCAATATGCGCAAAGCTAAGACTAAAAACACGATCTGCTGAGAAGCCCTGGAGCAAGAGGAAGAAACACAGGGAGGTAGAAAGTATATAAAAAGTACATTTAAGGTCCCATTTTCCATAAATATTGACTGTAAAGTTTCAGGCTCAGACAGGCACACTGTTAAGCATCATAATGGCTTTAAAGGAACTCTTCCATCAAGCAGGATTCATGTCTTTTATCTGGAACGTTTACAGAACTGCTGTCATGCTGTCAGCCACAAGTATTTGGGTCAAATTTGCAGCATCATGCCGATAACATACAGACCAACGAGGAAGACACAGGTACATTTTTTATGCTGCATTTGAAAAATAAAAAAAAAATAAATTCTGAATCACAAAATTATTACAAATACCTTTAACCTGCGGCGTCAGATTATTATTATTTTTTTTGTTGGTAGGGGCACTAGTGGGCAACAGAAACAAGCCACTAACACAAAAACTGAAATATGTGAGGCAGAAAGCTGTTTATTTTTGTCTGCTGGAGACGTAAATCTAGAGATGTTGTGTCTAAATTCAGTCAAATTCTAATTCTGTTTCCAATCCAAAGGGATTTTTTTGCATCTTTAGCTGCTGCTTAGCAGGTAGTGTTCGCTGGCTTTAACCAGCTTTTTCTCTGGATACGACTGCCTCTGACTGGTAAACTGGTAAACCAACAGACAAAGTCAGCAACTAGCAGGTGAACCTAGTGGAGCATCAAGCGGCTGAAGTGTCGGACATTTTGCTCAGAAGCTGATGGAGATAAAAAATGTATAAAAAAAAGATTTAAAAAAAAAAAGAGAGTGATTTAGATAAATAGATGTTGTGATAATGAGTGAATGCCAGCACTGGTTGGAAGTGAATCAACCAGGCTATGTTGCTTGTGGTTGTAATTCAATTTCTGAAGTAGTTGTTGTAACTGACTGAATTTCAAACATAAATGTTGAGGTACTGCTCCAGATTACCACATTTCTATGTCGCATGCCTGATTGGGCAAATTACTCTTGGTGAAGAGAAACATGACACGAAGAGGAAAACGTGTGTCTTCAGTTCATGTAAACAGGTGACAGGTTTCCGAGAAACATTATAAACTAAATAAATGTAAGAAATTGTGTTTTCAGCTTGTTCGGCTGCCCCTTAGAGCCTAGAACAACTCACCACAGCTTCACAATTCAAAAGCAGCTGCCACTTTACTGGAAAAAATATTCTAATATAAAGTTGGCTTTGAAAAGTTTCCACTTTCTGACACTGAACAAAAATGCCGCACAGTAATCCACTTATCATGCATAAATCTGAAGGTAACACAGTCAAAGAAAACAGGAAAGGCTTATAATAAGTTTCCTAATATTTCCTAAAAGTTTCCTGGAGAAAATTAGACTTCTCCAACTGTCTAACAGAAAAAAAATACAACTTATTACATGCAGTCAGAGGTTTCTTGTAATACGTGAGATCATTATCTGTTCAGGTATAAATTGAGTTATTTTGGGGGAAAAGTCCAAAAATAACTGTTGTTCCTTCCAGAAAATCTTTCATAAATCACAGATGTACAAATTAAATCTCCACCAGGAACTAAAGAGACCAGATTATAGCAGAAAACAGGTAATTTAAGGCGTGGCACAGAGTCCACAGCACGATGAATGTAAATTAATATATAGTTCTAACATCAGGCAACAGAATTTGGCACTTGTGATTTTGTCTGACAAAAATATTGAAAACAGAGATATGAGAGATACAGAGATGTTCGTTTTATCCTTTTTTTTAAATCATCCTTTTAGTGTCTTTTCAAACCAAATCAGCTGTGTTCTCGTTGCATAGTGTTGTTAGAGAACAAAGGAACAAGCTGAGATCACAGAGTAAATGCATTCCTTTCTCCTTTTCTTTCTTGTAAACGTGAGATCCAGATTTCCAGGCACTGAGTTCAATGCTGCGTCTGCTGATTGACTTCTCCTGTTTGCATGCACACATGTCGCATCCGTTTGCAACAACATGCGCATACACATCAGGTATGAGAAGCTGTCTCTCTGTGGAGGTTTAACATTCCTAATACATCACAGCTGACACCATGCTGGAGGTAAAACAGCATCTGGGTGTATTATACGGTATTTACATTTTACTCTACAGCAAAAAAATAAAGTGACATACCTTTAGGTGTAATTACTGCTTATGTTCACCTAACAGAGATAACCACCAGCTTCTCTAAAGATGATAAACTGAGGAGAAATGTTGCAAAATGCACATTTTTGCTAGTCAAGTTCTTGTAAATAGACATTTTCTTGCTTTAATTGGCCAAACATTACTGTTAATTTTTTATTATTAATTGGACAATATCTGACATTTTGGAGCCACACCAATTACTCCAGATCCAGGTTTAGTGACAAAAATATGAACACGAACCATTAATATTCAAATTAATTAATAATAATAAATAATCGCCACTTTTCCCAACATCTGACTGAAAGAATTTTCCATTAACTAGACGATAACGGAGATGTTTAAATTGTTGTGTTAATGTTTCATTAAATGTTTCTTCATGCAGATATTTGCAACATTCTTTAGCGACTCTGTAAACAATTCCATAACAGCAGTAAGTGTTAACTATCACAGAACCAGTAACCATTGGTTACAGAAACTGGACCGACTTCTTGGCTGTCTGTAGTGTCAATCTTTTAGCCCTGGGCAAGGCCTCGCAGGCTGACCTTCCTCAAAACTTGCAGCTAAAAGCCAATCCTAAAGTGTTCTTAGTTTTTGGCACGATCTACGATGCTGCACACACATCAAATCATCCTGCTGTCAATATACTGGGAGTTTAACTGTATTTAGGATTAACAGAGGTTTCTAATTTAACTGTGAACATAGAAATATTTCTGGTGTTAGTCAGCTAACTAAGGTCTGTTCTTTTTGTCAGAATCTCTGGCTGGTGTGGACCTAATCCTCTCGACGATGACTCACACTGTCATGAATCTGAGCTGCTCAAGCACCATCATCTGATTAATCTCAGTAGGAACCATCCCCTGGGAGGCTCAATTAAGGAGGAAAAAAACACCTTCCTGTTAACATGCAGACACAAGTTGCTGCAAATCATAAGAAAAAGAGAAACTAACTGAGTCGCTGATGAGTCGTTTCCTCACCAGTAAAATATTAAAACACTCCCACATTAGTTCTTCGCACAACAACAAACGATGCGAAGCTTTTTCAGGCTCAGGGATCTCCAACATGGCGTCAATGTATTTTATGACCACCAGCGCCTCAGGTCCAGACCTCCATGGGCACCATAGCCTCCTTGGAGCCGATGGGAGGAAGCAGGTTCTCCTCATACAGGAACTGAAGAGGAAACTGAACCAGGAAGCCACGGATCTTCTTGAGCTCCTCATGAGCACGAGCCGGGTCCTCTTTGTCCAGCCCCGGTTTGGCCAGGTAGACCTGCAGCTCCAGGATGGTGCGGACATCGCTGGATGGCAAACAGCGGAAAATCTGAACGGGTCAGAGAAAGGAAACAGGGTCTGGTGTCAAGCCTGTTTATGTGGCTTAAACTAAAGAAAAATGTCCATAAAAAATGTCATAACATATCATAATTTAATAATTAAGTTCAAATTTAAGTTTTAAAGGCAAAAACAGGGGATTTGGTGATATGTAAAAAACAAAAACTGAAACTCCCTCAATAGATTGAAGGTTCACTTTGAGTTAAAGGGTTACTGTGAATTATATTAATTAAACTGTGGTATCGAGATAGATAACTGGAATCCAGCTGTGAGAGCCAAACTCAGGCTGAATTTTCATGCCATCTGGGAACTGTAACATCAGACTCACCCTCTGGTAGATGGAGGCGTTTCGGGCGCAGGTGGCCATCCAAACCTCCTTGTAGAAATGATCGCTGATGGGATCCGAAACATCGATGGAGGGATCAGCATTAGCACCAAGGATCATCCTGACGGGAAGGCAGAGGTAAGGAGGAGTCAGTAATTTAAAAAAAATAGAGCTGCAAAGAATCAACCAAACATTTGAATGATTTAAAGACTATCAAATATCCTTCACTGTAACTTAAACAAAATCTTACTGCTCACTTTAATCTGATTCCGCTTTCCACTAAAAGTCTCTTCAGTGCATTTCTCACAAACTACTCTTGTAAGATGAATTAAATTAAATAAAGTATCAGTACTTGAAGCACTCCAGGCGGAGCTCCAGGGCGTATTTTCCCGCCTGGTACTCCTCCCCGTCCATCACAGAGGTCACCATTTCCGAGTCCTCCACGATCACTGCCACCTCGCTGTCCCTCTTTCCCAGCATGCTGCGGTCATTGATGTTAGCAGAACCTGCAGTTAAACAGCAAACAAAGCAGGTGTCAGGAAATAAAAACCACCACCAGGTGGTGCTACAGCACATTATTTAACAGCTGCCAAAATCACATCAGTTCTCTGCAGGACAAGTTAAGTTTTTCTTATAAAGTTTGTTCAGGGCCACTTTTAACACTGACTTGGATTCAGCCCTGGCGTTTTCTTATGACGAGTCTTAGGTGGAAGTTAAAAACATAAATTCTGTCCATATTTCTCTCTGGATTAACGCCTCATCACCTGTGGGATCCTGCTCCATCCTCCATCTCCTACCATCATTCAGGACTACATTCTTGACATTGTCACAGTCTAATCACCAAAACTGTTCAACAAACATTGTAAACCACTCCAAAATTTTCTCACTTTATTCAACCTATTGATAAACTTCCCTGTCTTTTGACCATTCTGAATTTTTCCCTTTTTTCCCTCAACAAAATGCTAATGGTGTGGGGAACTCAACTCAATACTTGACCTGATTAAAACAGCTCCAGGCCAACATTGACTGAAGGTGTGTGAAGCCTTTGATGGGACCATATCTGCCTTTTCATTTACTTTATTCTTGTTTCACTTCATTCAATTCTAAATAAGAAGTAAAACAATTTAATTGGCTTTAAATAGGAAGGTGATCTGTCTAGTTCCTGAGCCACAGTCGACCATTTTCCTGCCTCTCCAACCAGTTTACTGATATGTTTGGCTAAAATGAGCTTTTTCAGGCTCCTGGTGAAGATATTTAAATGCCCCGTAGGCTACAAAGTATTTGAAAAGAAAAAGAAAAGTCAATATCTTCTCCCTTGTTAAATCATTTGTATTCTGTATGAATGTAGTCATAGATATTATCCCTGGGAGAATAACATTCAAAAGGTGATGGCTCCTTGTAAAGTTATGGAGACAAGAGTTTGTTATGTTGTTTTGCTCAGAGAAGTGGACAATTAATCCCAAACCAGCAGAAGTGTGTAACATTGACTGATTTTAAGTTAAAACTAGTGAAGCAGACTTCCCAGTGCTGAGTGACACACTTCAGTGATGCAATTTTCCTCATTTACTCTGAACTTGAATCATCTTTAATCTTTAATGTTCCAGATTCTCTTTGCTGAAGGCTGAAACTGTCATTCTCTTCTGCTCTTGTTTGTCACTTCTCTACAATAAATGATCAGTAAAGATATTTCAGTCCATATTCCAAGGTCTGTTACGAAGGAAGTGTTTACCGATAATGACGGTGTTGTCGTCGGCGATGAGCATCTTGCTGTGGACGTAGATGAGCTCAGTGACCAGTTTCCCTTCCAGTTCAGTGTGAGTCCTCAGACCAGCGATGGAGATGTAGTTCATCCACTGGTCTCCCACTGGAAACAAAGAGCAGATGTTACACTCACAATTTTTCCTTTTGGCAGGTGGTTTAGTGTTTCAGAAACTATCCATCCCTCATTTCTTCACATTTTACTTCCAAGCAGTCAGACTTTCTTGTAATCTTTCAAAGTAGTCTTGAGCAATGGTTCTCCTGGCTTTCAAAGTTTTTCTTTGGACATTGGCTGCTTTTTCACTAATTTTCTGTCCAGTCCTTGTACCCTGTAAAAGGCAGCCAACACCCAAAGAAGAGCTTTGGGATGTCCTTCTAGAAGCCTGGAGAACTATTCCTGAAGACTACTTAAAGAAATGGCAGAAAGCTTGTCTAAGAGGGTTTAGGCTGTGTTGAAGAATAAAGGTGTTCAGACCAAATATTCACTTTAAAGCTCCATAGAATTGTACAGACTTTGATTTTCCTTTATATACTGTATTTCATTTGATGTCTGCAAATGTTTCAATAAATCCTTACATCAATTTCCTGCTTTCCTGGCAACATACAATGAACAACATCTGAAGACTGATACACAGTACTTTATTACCACTTTTCTTGTTAGCACACTTTTGAAATAGCTGTGAAACAAATTAAAGATCAGAGGTGCAGCGTTCCAAGTTTCTATTGCTCATAGAAACAGCGCAGCCAGAGCTGCTCAGAAACAAACTGTACCAGCGGAGTTGCCGAGTGTGTTGCTGTTGGCTCTGACTTACTTTCTCTCTTAAGCTGTGAAATGATGGAGTGGTCTCCTCTGTTCATGGTCCTGCAGGGATGAACGGACAGAGGAGGATGAGCAGCAGATCCTGATTCCTTACAATACAAGGCTTTTCGTGTCAGCATGTTTGTACAAGAAGTGAACAGGAGTGTGTACTCAAGAATGCAGCCTAAACAATGATAGTTCAAACAGGAATACACAGCCACAGTTCAAGAGTTAATGTGTCAGGGCTCCTTCCAGGATTTAGTCATCAGATATAGGCAGACAGCAGGTAGACATGAGGAAGCTCTCTCATCACATGGCTACAAACACACACCTGTAGTTGAAGTGCATGACAGCCTGGATGGCGCTGCCTCCTCCAGTGTTGATGTCCCCTTCAAAGCCTGGCAACAGAGGCGTCACCACGTACACACGGTACTTTTTACCCTCCCTACAAACATACAAACAGAGACAAGATTAATCATTTCAGGAGAATATTTGTGAAATAAATGCTTTGCTGTTCTTACAGTGCTGCCAAGACAAAGAGCCCATGCATAGCAAAGGTTAACAAGCCCCATCCCAACTTAATTTGACAACAAGAAAGAGACAGACACATTTACAGGCTGATTTAGCTGAACAAACCTTTTGTGTGTGGACCAAATCATCTGAACACTGATTCAACCCAAAGAATTCTGAACTCTTGACCATATGAATTGTCCTGAAATTCTTTATTTCTCTTTTTGAATGTGTTTAAAATGTCTGTTTTCCAGTTTTCTTCTTGGTTTTGACGGTTTAAGGAAATGATTGACTACTCCTGGTATCTCAGGCTTTTGACCACAGAAAAGAGAGAAGCCACCACTGAGATAGCTCTACATTCTGTAAAGGAGACCGAAAATACAAGCAGCTAAAGCTTCTGCAGTCATCTTACTAAATCTGTCTCACTGTTTTTGACACTTTAAATCATGTCATTGCACCACTTGTCCTCTCTGAGTTGGATATTTCAGGCATGGCAAAGTCTTGGCTCAAATAATACTTCACTGAGAGTTCTTTCAAAGTGTGGACCGCTTACTTTTTGCAATATACAACATATTCTTGGCCCTGATCATCCTGTAACATCGCTTCTTGCATCACTGGTATGCAGATGATACCCATCATTCCCACCAGGTCACCCCACAGTTTCAGCATGAATCTCAGCTTGTCTCATACAGTACAGTCACAGTTTGACTGCCATTTAACTGGGCCACAGTCCTTTAGCAGGGGAATAGAGTAAATACATTAAGACATTCAGCTGCGTCTAACTTTCTCTGTGGGAGATCACGGTATGTGTAAGTACAGCTGAATTCACTGCTCAGACGTTGTCTTTAAGTCACTTAAATAGGGATTTTGTCAGATGAGGCTGCGGTTATAAAAGAGTGACAGTCTGGAGATGCTTTAAGTGACCCTGAGTTGATGTGTAGTCTTAACGGGCCGATTTTTCAGTCCCCGTTTCTGACGTGTTTAGCCGTCTGACAAAAAAAACAGAAAAATATGTGAATGAGCAGCTCGATTTCATACGATTTCAGTCAAACTGGTGTGTTTACATGCATTTTAAAAGTCCAGCTTTGGTTTTACTAAAATACATTTTTATACAGTTTTTTTTTTTTTTCTCGCACCATTCCATTCAATATCAAGATAAAATCTGCCACTTTAACTAACTCTCCAACTAAGGCTGAAAGACACCTGGCTGTCCTGATTGATGATCAGGTGTCCTGATTCTGTCTGTCCTGGTACAGACCATGGTTGTCTTAGGTCTCCCAGCATGCACAGTGAAACCTCTACACAACAGTGGATCTTGTGTTTTATTAACCAAAAAGGTCACATGCCACTTCACTACTCATTGACCTCCACTAACTATCCATGGCAGCCTAAATCAAATTCAAGACACTGATGTTGCCTACAGAGAGACCTCAGGGTCTGCAGCAGCTTTTTAAACTTGGTCATACAGACTTATGCTCCTTTTGGACCACTGCATTCCTCTCAGGAACCTGATTAGGTACCGCTACCCACGCACAGTCCAGACTATGTCTCAGTCCAGACTGTTCTCATTTGTGGTTCCACAATTGTCAAAGAAGCTACCAAATGCTGTCTGAGCAGAGGCATCCCTCTCTGCCCTCAAGAATCTCTTCAACACTAATCTCTTCAGATAATACCTCATCTAACAACTTTAATACCTTAAAACACTTAACTAAAAACTTAACTCCTGTACCTAATCTGTTTGTACTCTGTAATGTAAATATATTGAAATACTGAATATTTAGCACATTGTGTGTAGTTCAGGTTCTCTACAGCACTGAAATGTGAATGTTGTTTCTCACTTGTAAGTCACTTTGGATAAAAGCCTCTGTTTAATGACCAAATGTAAAAGAAGAAAACAGCAAAAGATGCAAATGCAAGAACAAGAGAAGTTGGCTTAAAAAATTGCACACTGAGCTGTGTCTGAAGAGGTTTGGTCTTCAGTTAAACACTTTCAGCAGGAGATATTTGTTTCAACACTTAATATTTTCCTTCATGTCAGCTTTCATCCAAACTGAGAACCAAGACATACAGAATATTTATAAAGGCTATCATTGACTGCTATACACTGAAGCTTTGAGGAAAAACCGGGTCAGGTTTGTGTCAGGGTATTTTCTGCAGGATGTGATAAGCTCATGTTCCCCGACAACAAAACATCAGAGAGGAAGAGAGTTACTGCAGAGCAAACTGTTCAACACACACCCCGAGTGTATTTCTGGGAAATGATTTCAGTCTAAGCCAAAATACACACAGCAGGCACACATTTATTTCTAATGTGTGCGTACATTAATCCAAAACTTTGTGCGTTTACCTGTACGCTCTGATGATGCGCTCTGCAATAGTGTCTCCTATCTTATTGAAAACATGTCTGTTGTCTGCACAGCTGATGAAGAACTGATTCTGAAAGAAAAACACATGCACACATCAATAAATGAGCAACAACCTTCCGACATTCTGCTCTCACAGCAACTCCCAAGAAGAAGTACTTCACGTCTGTAGTTGGTGCACAGTTTTGGTTCTAATGTAAGATGAATTTAATTAAATGAAAATCTACTGTTGTTACTTCCTTTCAGAAGAAAATGACTCCTTTTTGTTATTATACTTCCACTGCAGTGTGCCATTGTATAGATTCTTACTTTTGAGAACGCAACTAGCAACACTGCATGGAAAAGTAAGCAAAGTATAAACTCCAATTCCAATGAAGTTGGGACATTGTGTAAGTTGTAATTGTCATTTATTTTGAAAACAATTTGTTTTGGTACAGTAAAATCTCAGTTCAGTTAAAATTTATTTTGTAGCAGAGCTTCTCTCTGTTGCTACAAACCCTTCCAAAAAGGTATTTTTTTGCTGGTAATAAAGTGCCTAAAGATACTATTTAAAATGGCTTCTTTGCTAAGTTGTCTGTTATGTGTCGACACAACACTGGTTCATCCCTTGAGTTAGGAGCCTTTTTCATGCTTGAATGACACATAGGTCAGAGTTAAGTGGCTTAATAAACAAACAGATTCCTCTGAAAATGGTCAGGTCCAAGGACTGGACTGAAAATGAGTGAAAAAGCAGCCAATGTCCGAGAACTATTGCTCAAGACCACTTTAAAAGAAAAAACTCCCTTTTACCAGAGGAAATTAAGTTAATTCAATCTGCTACCCAGTTATATTATTAGTTATATTATAACTTGTTTAGTTTTTAACTAAAGCTTGAAATGTGTATTTTTCTATCCAAAGACTTCACTGAGTGTCTAAACTATTTTTCAGTTATTTATTGATTTCTATACACAGAATATGAAGAGACATAATAATGTTTTCTGTGTCCCAGTAAACGTATTAACTCACAGTTTGACTCTAATTTGAGAGGATTTGCTGACTCTTAAACATTTTCTTTCCTGCCTGGCAGACTAAACCACAGCTTCATGACTTTATAATATATATCAAAAACAAATAAATCTGCCATCAGACATCTTAACAATTGAGGTTACGGTAGAAATACAACACACGACCAGCGCTCTCTCCACTACCTAAATGTTTAATTAGATAATAAAGGGCCCAAATTTATGAACAGACAAAGGAGGTGCACATCCCCAGTCTTCCTGAGCTACACATCAGTCCTGTGCATTTAGGACACATGTCACCAAAAAGATTTCAGGAAAATATTCCTGTTGTGCTTAAATTTGTACAGACAAATACCTCTATGTAAATGAAGTGCTGGCTGTTCTTGATGGTGTCGACGTAGGCGTTGTGGATGGACTCCTCGTGGTACTTGATGCCAGCGGACCAGTCTGAAGCTGAGCGAAGGATCTGAGGAAAGGCGGAGACCGGAACACATCAATGCACTCAGCTTCTTTTCAGAGAGAGCTCTTCACAAAGATGTATTCATTCCAGTTTTAGCTTTTACATACTCTTAAATATGTCAGCATGTCACCTACACTCTCATGCAAAAAACACCCAAGAAAAAAAAAAAAAAAGAAACTCCTTTAACAGAAATGTTCATCTGAAAATCCACTTTTGCAGTAAAAAGGGAGTCATTCTGGTGAAGCAGGGCTGTAGTAAGTGTTACATGTTGCCAGGTTTCTGAGAGTCAAACATTAAGAATGTGATCACAGAGTCAAGGAAAGAGGACTTTCAACACCCAGGTTCAGTAAAAAGCTCCACAACAGCACTTAGGACAACTTGTAAGCATTCATGAAAGACTTGTAAATGGATAAAAACTATAAAGACAGCACATCCTGAGCTTATTCAGAGTCCATCAGCTGGTAGAAACAGGGACAAATCAAACAATTTACATACTGGTCAAGAATACTTGTACATGGAGAGGTCTAAATGACAGAGGGATGAATTAACAGCCTTTGAGAAGAAGTACATATTTTATTCTTCTATATTTAGATAGAAATTTAGTTAATGTTGGCATCTATCTTACATTCAAATATGACAGAAGTTACATATTAACCATAACTAAAGGTGACATAATGCAAATACAAATCTCAAAAGATTTAATGGAGATTAAATAATTAATTTCTGTTCATAAATCTAGTGGAGAACTCAGCCATGGTTGAGTGATGTTTACATAGAAACTCATAAGCATTAAACAGGAATAATAAAAATAATTTACAATAGAAGCCAGGATGCAGAGACAGACCCATAACAGATGTGTATATTCTATGTATTATTCATTGTAGAGGCAGTTAATATACATTCACTAGGGCTGTTGTGTATCGTCAATCATTGTGATATTCAAAACGATTAACAAGCTGTGTTGATTATGTAAATATAACAGAGTGATCTGATATAGAAAACCTTATATAGTCATAGCTAGAAACAATACCAGTAAGTTAAATTTCACAAATCTAGCAATAACCTAAGAGGACACACAGACAGACCAGTTTATTTGAAATTAAACTAAATTTAAATAATTACACATAATCTTGACAAACAACTTCATCATTAGAAAACTAAATCAGAAAATGTGAACCGACCTGTACTTTTGCGTTGATGCAGTTGGGAACCTGGTATCGCTGCTCTCCAGCGGTGGTGTGAGACTTGGGCAGCAGATGTGGGTACGACAGTCTGCGATACTTTGGCTTCACAAGCTGGTGGACAGACCGAGTGGAAGTGTTAAAACAGTGATGGACACGGCAGCACAGAGAAGACCAAAGAGTTTACAGCCTATGTCGGGCAGCAAAGGATTTAAACACTTTTTAAACCAAGTGTTGCATGTATCTAAGGTTTCTGGATATAAAAATGATCAAATTCAATTGTTCCAATAAAAAAAGCTCATCACTTGACTTGTGAGCGACTCCTGATAACTCTGAACAAGAATTTTCTTTTGATAGTTGATGCAGAAGAGTCATAAAGAAAAATCCTGCCATCACTATGCAGATGATGCTCTATTATATATCTCAGTTATACACTTAAATCAATGCAGTGTCACAAATACTGAAAGTTAATTTAACTTGTGCCATTTATCGTTTTATAGAGCAAAATCCCATGAAACAACTAAAGCTGGGTTTGTCTTCTTTTGTCTCTAAACAAAACTAAAACAGCAACACGTCATACCTTGGTGAAATTCCACCGCTGGATGAAGTGTCTGGCTACGTCTCGAGCCGCCTTCCCATGAACCACTGAGGCAATGTCATGCCAGGGCATTCTAGGAGTTGTGTGTCTGTCTATGAAATCTAAAACAGCAGAAACTGGATCATTAGAAGGACTGGGGCAAAAGAAAATTCTCCGTTGTCATCACAGATACCTCAGAGGTGTGCTTACCGTCGAAAGGTTTGTCGAGCTGAATCCAGTCCTTGTGCACAAAGTTGCAGTAGTCTTTCCCGTGCCAGAACCGCGTGTTTCCAAAAAGCTCTCCGACTCCTGTATGTAGACTTCGCATAGAGCCACTTTCTAAAATACACATGAATATTTCCACTTATTTGTCATCAAACATTAAAAAATGGCAACAAACCTTTTGTACTCCTTTAAAAATGGACTACAAACAGTTTAACATTTACTATTAGCACTCATATTAAGCTTTCTACTATTAATTGATTCATTCATTATTCATTGATCACTTCTTAGTATTTCAACCATTAATCTGCTACTTTTAGCCACTACTTGAAAAAAGTCATTGTGTTTAAAGACTAATTCAACTCTCTGTACTCTTGTCTGATAATACATGATATGAACAAAAAGTTACAACTCAATCTGGGCTGTGAGACTTACTTTTAAGTGACAATTTTACTGTTTATTCATATTACTAATGTCACTAAGTATTTAAATACTAACACTAATAATTTCAAACTGTTTATGTCAAATCTAATCCTTCTACTTCAAGAGTTGTAGTCCTTTGTCTGCACTTTTACCTCACAGGTTTACTTTTTTCCCCCCTTTTTGATCATTACATATTATAATAATTAATTTACCCCATTTGTTTTTTTTTTGGTTTTTTGTTTTTTTTGGGGGGGGGTATCCATTACTTGTAATTACCAATAGAATAAGCAACTCTGTGATGGTTGTACCCCTATTTAATTCAATTCAAACCCCTGATTGAATACCTTGTTTAGGCTGCATCTAAATGTTATCTAAAAGTCTGTAAACTGGAGCTTAATCATAACTGAAAAGGAAGAACCCAAGTCAGATAACTTGGGCATATCTACATAAGTTAGGCATCCCTGTGGAATGATTTAAGGATATCTGTAGATATTTAGTCATTTGGGTCATGATTAACTTCTTTCAGTACAGAACTGAAAATTCCTCTTTGACGGGAAGTGAAACATCCTCAAAAACCATGAAAATAAATCTATCTGTCTTCCACTGAACCCCTTTGAAATGTTGTAAAGACTTTTTAGCTTATGTGGTATTAGTCTCACAAGACTTCGCAGAACAAACGGATGGGTAAGGAGGTGAGAAAGCATTGTGAAACAGACCAATATTGTAGCTTCCACTCTTTTTGTGCAATAACACAACAAAATCTTTTAAATCACACTTACCAAAAGGTTTCTAGGAGCAATGAAAAAAGTAATTTAAAAAAAGATTTAATGGTGGCAACATTAACAAAAATGTTTCATATAAATTTAGTGACATTTCGGAAAATAACTTCTCCTTCAACTGAAATTGTTGCATAATATCTGACACTGAATTTGATTGTATTGGAACAACACCAACAAGAGGACACCGCAGTCAATTCTGGTTAGTAGTTGACCAGAAGCAACATACTGACCCTGATGATGACAGACTGGTGTTTGCAAAATGCTTCAACAGCACTTTTTAAGACGGCACATAAACCAAAGATACAAGCAGAGCAAACACATGCAGACTCACATTGTTTCGCTACGGTCATTTCACTCACCTGTTTGGACTGACGTGCATTTTATAGAATAAAACTTACATGTCTAAAACACACAGTAAGGATAGAAAAAATAATGGTTAGGTTGCCTTTTATCTGCTTGCATGCATGGCTGCATTTGATCCATGTTTGTCTCTCACACTTCCATCTGTCATGGAAGCAGGATAAACAGAGATTATCCTGGCAAACAAAAAGCAGCGCCCTGCAGTCAATAAAAAACCTACAGTGTTTGTTTAACTGTATGAAGGGCGTGTGTGCCTGCTGAGAAATATGAGGTTTTTTATATATATGTTAATAAAGGGTGATTACAGGCTGCAGTGTGCGGTCAGACCTTAAACCACGTCTGTTTGATGTGTTTGCAAACCTTAACTCACAAATGGATTTCTCATTATACTATGAATAAGAAATGCTTGTTTAATGCTACAAAATTACATTTACTTGTTGTTAAATCAATAGTCCAGAATGCAGAAAAAAAGTAAGTTATTCAGAATTCAAGGCAGAGAAAAGCAAAATATTTTGGGAGCAGAAATTTTATATTTTGCTTTTTTTTAAAAGACTAACTGTCACTTCAACAGTTTTTACCCCAATGGAGGGTAAAAATGATGGGAAACTGTTTTTCTTGTGAAGTAAAATCAAGGCAGCAAATCCAAAGAAATATCCATTTATCAGTGATAATCACTGAGACAAGTCAGATTGACCTTTGTTTGACACAGAGAAACAAAGGTAAGTGTGTGAAGATCAAAACCACAGCAAAGCACTCTGGGAAACCAGAGGTGAGTGACCTCCAAACATCCAACATGGCAGCCCGACTCACCAGCCTGGCACTGGCTGAGCGGTGAAGCCGCCTTCAGCTCTGCCAACCTGCTGGGGATCAGAATGTGTTGGCTGGTGATGCTGTCAGACCAACCTGAGCAGAGCGTTCAGAAAACACGGATGAAGGTTGTTTCTGCTGGACACGAAGTAACAAACACTAAGGTGGTAGGAAAACCTCCTACACACTGTCTGGTTTGAAAAAAAACGTTGGTTTGCAATGTCTAGACTGCCTTGCTAAGATCCATTCATCCATCTGCACATCCGTTTCAAGAAACATGTGTGAAGTATCTCCTTCCATTAATGTTGTAATGGTTGTAAACTACATGAACTACAATATCTTGTCCTCGAATTCTTGACTTAGGTTCTTCCTAGGTTGACACAAAAGCAGGTATTCTTAAAAACGGGGCTTTGAACCCGAACGCTAAAGCATGGAGATATCGGCACACAATCTCACGTTATAACCACAGTTTACATGTACACACATAAAAGTTACAATCGGAGTGAAAATGTGTTTTTAAAAAATGTTGGTTTCAAATCATGCACACATGGTCTCAAGTAGCTGAAAAACTGCCAAACTGTTGAACACTGGGTGAGGTTATCATTTTAGCTTTATAAATCTTACAATCCTCTAATTAACTGATTTACAATCACCTTAAATATTCTAAGTTCACATTTTTAAGTGAAAATGTGAACGTTTATTCCCACAACATCTCACCTGTTGCAATAAAACAACAGCAGTGACAACTGGAAGATACTTTTTTTTTTAATTACAAAATCCAATTAAAAGATGTTACTTTAAAAATATTAAGTGCAACTACTGTGGAGCAATATTCTGATATCAGCCTCCAACTCTGAATTAGACACAGCATTTTCTGATCATCTTAACTCAGATAAAGTCATATTTGGAGAGAACAATAACCAAATTAAGCTATGTGGAGTATGCTGATGTTTGTCTTTGACATGCATACACCTCAGTCACATGATTTGCATCCTGCTTTCAGTGTAGTTTAGGCTTTGAAATACACTGTGCTGCTTGTTTCTGTTGCAATATCTGGAAACACCGTCTCAGGCAGAGTCCAGTGTAGAACAGGAAGGCTGTGGGTAAATAGAAGACTAACTTTTCTGTCAAGGGAAGAACAGAGCAATGCTCGTGTTTTGGATACGGACACAATAATGACCAAAGGTGGGAGGGCAAAGCTCACAGTTGCATGAGGACATAAACTGATATGTAAACTGGGATATAAAAGTAATATCCTATCTGCAACTGTAAATGCTATAATCAGTAGAGAGGATCATTGGGAATCCCCCTCCTCCCATCCATAAAAAATGCTGCTATCATCATCATCATCATCATCATCATCATCATCATCATCAGGTTTCCCACCCAGATCCAAAAGTTGATGAAACCTTAAGTTATGAAACACCAACATGTGAATGTCAGCAGAGGTCAGCTCATACTCACTGTCTTCCTCCTCCAGGTCGCTGTCACTGTCGGCGTGGGCCAGCCCGTGTTTCTGCAGGTGCCTCCTGATGCTGAACCTGGTCCTCTTCATCCTCCCCTGACCCTTGAGCCTGGGCTGGTCCACAGAGTCCGTCAACGTGAAAATGCCCTTCCCGTTGTTCTGGGAAGCTCCACCGCTGCCGTTGGCAGGAGCCGCCACACTGGTGCGAGAAGCTTCAGCCTAAAAACAATGAATATAAGGTGGGTAAATAATCATTTAACATACATTTTTTGGTGTATCTTTATCATAAAGCTGCATTCTGACCAGTAGCACCCTGAACTTAAAGTAACACTAGGGAAAATTATGAACCTTAAAACTATGTCTTTCAGAGTTGTTTTGAAGTACAATTTTATGCACATTGCACAGTTGAGATACCGCAGTTTACAAGTTAGATTTTCAGCCCCACACCACACAGTTTTGCGTTACAGTCGCTTTTTGGGGGGCTTTTGATGGCGTTTTTGTGGCCTCTTCAACATGACAACAATTTCATGTTTTTGGCTGCACACGTTCAGAGCTCAGATAAAGATTTGTTGTGTGTGCCATGTGAAGGCGGAGCCAAAGAGCAAAGAATCAGTCTCGGCCTGTTGAGTCTAACTGGACCATAAAACCAGGAAATCAGCCTCAGCTTTACTAATTTTTAATTCAATTTGTCCATATTACGAGGTGTTTTATTGAGTATCTTAGAGTTACAACTCTATCTTATGTGCACTTTATCATAAACACATTTTATATCTATGTATTTATTTATATTTATAAGTGTTTATCTTAAATCTTTACTACCTTAATTATTGCAGAAATCAGGAGAATTTCCCACTGCATGTTGTAAAACTAGATTCTATAAGGACTGGATTCAGATTTTGGGAGGATTTTACAAGGTTTCTGAATCTTGAGAAGAGGTCAGATCAAATCAAAATTAGATGATGTGAATGAAACCTGCTCCATGTGAGAAAGCGTCACACTCCCGATGTCCGTCAGACGGTGTTCCTTGTCATCCCAGCGTCCGTACGCAAGGTCTATCCCACCCACAAAGGCCACCGATTGGTCGATGACTATGATCTTCTCATGATGTGCCCACAGATAGACAGCAGAGGAGACGTGGTCTGGGTGGCGCATCACCTGATAAACATTAATGTAGCAATTCAGATGGGGCAAAAGGTGTGTACAGCGTGGTCACCGTGAAGCAAACCTTCCACACCTTGATGTTGGAATGAAGCTGCAGCAGCGTTCTCTTGCTGTATCCTGAGTTGATACCCAGAGCCAACTCCACCTCCTTGTAGAGCATCACAAAGATCCGCACACCTTGTTGCTGCAAAAGAAAAATCACTTTAATACCCGAAGAGTCAAGAAATTTTACAGTTTGCTAAAGATTGCAGATGTGCACCATGGAAGCAGGATTATATGATGGGAAAATACTTCAAAAGTATGTACTTTTTTAATGAAAAGAAAACTGACTTTGTTCAGATTCTTTATCATTTTTGAGAAGAAACACATTTAGAAATGTTCTGTATAAATGTTGGATGGTCTCTTCTTGTATCAAGAGGACATCCAGAGGAAATTACTGTTTTTAACGTTTCCATTTATGCTCAAATTATACAAACAGAAACTCGACATATTCATTGTGTGAACTGTGGATGAGCTGGTCATCTCAGTCTGTATGAAGAGATATAAGTCTCATGCAGAAAGTGAATCTCTGCTCAATCTGAAAACCATGTGCAGTGTTTCCAGCTCACCGCTTTGCGCTTCAGGATGCAGTCGAGACGCCATCGGTTTCCTTCAACCACCGGCCTCTTCAGGAAGATCTCCGGACTCAACCTGCACGATGAAACAAACACAAACTGCTTTTTCTTCTCTTACTTCTCCCACTTTCTGTCCTCTTGTCAGACCACTGGACACTGCTACGTTTGTTCTTTAATCTCCACACTGTCTGCACTGATATAGCCATCTCAAAACACATCATACGTAAACAGCTGTGTCCCATCAATAATCTCATGTGCACTTTATCATAAACACATTTTATATCTATGTATTTATTTATATTTATAAGTGTTTATCTTAAATCTTTACTACCTTAATTATTGCAGAAATCAGGAGAATTTCCCACTGCATGTTGTAAAACTTGTAACAAATATACAAAATAAAGAATTTGAAATATTGAGCTTCTGTTTGCTCCGTTTCCTCTTGTTATCATATCTCTTTGTCTTCCTTTATTTTACCTTTACTCTCTTTCCTTCCTCTGTTGTCTTCCATTTTTCCCTCTTTATTTCCTTTTTTCCTTGGTCTTTCTGTCATCCTTTCCTTGTTTATTTCATCTCCATCTCTTTTTCCTGTTCTTTATTTTCTACGATTCGTTTTTATTTCTAACTTCCCCCATTCCTCTGTCTTTATTTTATAGTTTTAGTCCTTCTACTTTGACTTCTTCTTTCCTTCCCTTTATCCCTTTATTTCCTTCTCATTTAAAATAGTTTCTCTACTCTTGCATCCCTTCCCTCTTTATTTTTTCCTCCTCTTCTGTCTTTTTTCCAGCCTTTACCTTCTTCCTCCCCCAGTTTTCCTAATTTATTTTCTGCCTTTTCTTCTTTCTCATCCATCTTTCTTCCTTACACTTTCTTCCCAACATATTTTCCATTGTTTCAACTTGAATGTGAAACAGGAAACACTCCAAAACTAAAATGAACAACTTTCATTTAACATCAAGACTAGAGAATACTGAAGACACACACTCCTTGAATGAAGCCTTGATATTTGTGTCTCTATGTGTTTGTGAGAGTGTAACAAAAGTCTGACCCTGTGACTCAATTGAGCGTCAGACTGTAACTGATCCGTTTGACCAGAAAATCATCCTGCAGAGGTGACCGCCGTGTGCACCCGCTGCACTCTAAAACAAACACACATCTACTCTGCATCTTAGTGTGAGGGAGCAAGCAGAAGTGGAACACTCACCACCAGTCTGTGATGAAGATTTCCTCTTTGGCCTCTTCAAGAGCATCAGCTACATCTTCCATGTATGTTTTGCCATTCACATACCTGTGAAGGACACAAAAAACAAAGCCACAAAATAGATTTAAAAAAAATTATTATAGATGCAGCTGGACTGAGTAAAACACGTGGAGACATGCATGTGTCAGCTGCAAAACAAATATATCTTTCATTTCTATCTGATCAAAGTTTGTACATATTTTAGAGAAACTCAAGGTCAGACTATGCAAAGCTCAGAGAAACTATAAAAAACCCAAGAGCTACATCTCAGACTCTACAGGCCTCAGTTAGCATGTTAAATGTTAAAGTTCATGACAGCACAATTAGAAAAAGACTGAACAAGTATGGCTTGTTTGGAAGGATTGCAGGAGAAAGTCTCTTCTCTCTAAAAAGAACATGGCAGCACAGCTTAGGTTTGCAAAGCTGCATCTGAACAAAACACAAGACTTCTGGAACAATGTCTTTTGGACAGACCAGACCAGAGTGGAGATGTTTGGTCGTAATGCACAGCAGCACGTTTGGAGAAAACCAAACACAGCATATCAGCACAAACACCTCATACCAACTGTCAAGCACGGTGGTGGAGGGCTGATGATCTGGGCTTGTTCTGCAGCCACAGGACCTGGGCACCTTGCAGTCATTGAGTCCACCATGAACTCCTCTGGATACCAAAGTATTCTAGAGTCAAATGTGAGGCCATCTGTCCCACAGCTAAAGCTTGGCTGAAACTGGGTCATCAACAGGACAATGATCTTAAACACAGCAGCAAATCTACAACAGAATGTCTAAAAAATAAAAGAATCAAGGTGTTGCAATGGTTCAGTCAAAGTCCAGACCTCAACCTGACTGAAATGCTGTGGTGGGACCTTAAGAGAGCTGTGCATGAACCAATGCTGCAAACCTCAATGAACTGAAGCAACGCTGGAAAGAAGAGTGGACCAAGATTCCTCCACAACCATGAGAGAGACTGATAACGTCATACAGAAAACCATTGCTTCAACTTCCTGCTGCTAAAGGTGCTTCTACAAGCTGTTGGATCATGGGGTTCACTTAGTTTTTCAAACACTGCTTCTGTGTTTTGTCTCAGTTTTTGTTCAATAAATAATAAGACAGTCTAATATGTCACATGTTTATCATCTGAGGTCATTTTTACCTCATTCTAAGACCTGGTAAGGACCAGATAATTTTTTCTTTTGTTCTGATAAGAAAAACCTTGGAATTGACAGAAGGCATACTTTCTTTTTCACAACTCTCACTTTAGTAAGAGTCTCCTTCACAGTATGGAACATCTTCGTGACAGTTTTATCTCAACGTTCGATTGTTTTTGCACTTTTTTTTTTTTTTTAAATGTAAGAACTCCACCCTCTCTGGAGTCATGATGCTTTTTCTGGCCGACTCACACGCTCAGTCCATCTCACAGACAGGATAGTGTTGCCCAGCAGGAGGAAAGGTGATGAGCAGGCAAGTCTCACTTTCCCTCTCTTTGTGTCGAGTTACTCCAGCGAGACACACACACATGTCACTGCTTTTGTGAGAACATTCACTGATATAATGGACCTTAACCATCACAACAATATACTCTAGAACACCTCAGTCTGCCATGAACCATTAGGCAGCTCTCTGGATGCTTTTCCTTACTTTCCCCAAATGTCCTCACACGTATAGGCATGCAAATATACATACACTCACACGCTAACCTGCAAACTTACTCTGCCAGCTGGACTGAAACTCGTCTAGACTTCTCTTTACTGACATCTGACCGGCATCAGTTTAGAGGAGAGGGCTTTTTAACACATTAACACACATTACTAAACAGAGGAAGTTAAAAGAAACACACACACAAGAAAAGACAAGAAAAGTATAAAATATCAGATAGGAATGTAGCTCCAGTAGAAATTTTGAGCTGGTTACCATTTAGCAGGGATGTTCTCTTCCTCTCTGGCAAAGGATCCAAAGCGGTGGTCTTTAAGGAAGGCCGCGCCGTACTTCTTGGAGAAGTCTTCGATGGCCTGACCCCACCAGCGGGCGTGTCTGTAGCTGCTGCACTTCAGCACCAGCGACCTGCACACACACAAGTCAGTTTTAAAACAAAGGCTCCGTCCCTCTGAAGCGCATTTCTGTCAGATACTGAGCAAGAAGCCTGTTTCAAGGTTCTTCTACGGACCTGGAGAGACTGTCAATGCGGAGGCCGTGTTTGGTCTCCGTGTCCTTGGAGTCCATCTTGATGCTGAACTCTTTATCAAACAGCATTACGAAGGAGATGGCACCAGAGTCCAGCTTCATGTACAGCAGGAAGGAGTCCTTCACCACCAGCCAGCTGCACAGGTACAGCCGCAGCTTTTTAACATTTAAACTCAGAGCGTGCATTTAAAAAACATCCTCAGTAATATTATAGCTTTGTGAACTTTTTTTTATAGCTAAATGATCAAAACAAAATATTTAAAGTGATTTCTGTTTATGATAAAGTGAATTCTCACGTTTTACCAAGCCTGACTGACTGACTGGTCTTTCAAAGAGGGACAAAACAACCACAAAAACATAAAAAGTGTTCTTAAACACAATATTTAATGTCTATTCACACACACACATTTCTTTTCTATATCTTATTTATCTAAGAAAGAATGACAGCCAACAGCAGCAGCTCTGGAGATGCTGTGTCTTTATTTGCATCTTCTTTAGATTTTTATACGGAGCTTTTTTTCTGAGAAAACAGATTTCTGAACACATTTGGTTCAGAAGCTCTGCTGCTGGAAGGACTTCTGCTGTTAACTCTGATTATTTTTCATATCTGCTATGATGCATAACCATGGCAACAGGAAAGTTTTTAACCTGTTTTAGCAGTTAACTGAGCTTTCAAAAGCCCAATTGATGCCTGGGATAAGACCTGAAGTCAAGAGGAGACGTCAACAATGCAGAGCGGGAGCAAAATGGAGAAAAAGGTGAAAGTGTCAAAATTTGTAAAAGTGTTGGCATAACATATACTATCTTTCTGCTTTATATATCTAAACCTAGTAGTAAAGATGGCCGACACAGGTTTACTTCAATCTTTTTTTTAAGATACACTAAAGTCACTGAAAAATGTGCTCGACCAAACTGTAGAGCTGAAAATTAAAGGGTTAACAGTGTCAGTGTGTCTCTAGATAGCACAAAAAAGTTTTCAAAACCATGAGAAGTTCAGAAGACATGCTGCCCGTGTGTGTTTACTCACCGTTTGGACCAGCGGTAACACATTTTGCTGTGACCACAGCAGTTCATTCCAGGAATCCGATGGCCGCCGGATCGCTTCAACACATTTCCCTCTCTGAGAGACAGAAGAGATGCTGCTGAAATACTGCCCCTGGTTTTAGGAATCAAATCCTATACTGTACGTTTTTAAAAGCACATTCACTTAACGAAAGGTTATAACATGAGCTGGATACATTTTCTGAAATAAAATGCTCAACAATGGGCCATATTATTGATTGGATTTCATATTATTTGTATTAATTAGATAAAATCATGTCAAAGAGCGGATCCCCATCGATCAAAGGCAGCTTCATCATTTATCAATCTATTGTTCAGTACTAGTTTTAAGTAAAAGTACAGCGAGTTGTTCTTACAATCCTTTTGGTCCTAGGTCATGGATGAAGGACAGCTGACTAACATCAATGAACTCCATCTGAAAACAGGAAAAAATTTTGTTTTTAGGCAAAAACAAAAGCGAAAAGATCTAAAAACCAGAAACCTCTTACTTAAGTTTCCTCTTCCTTTACCCACATTGATGTGTGGCCGACTGCAGCCTATTCAAATATAAATCAAATCTATACCCTTTATCATAAATAAGAAAATACAACTCTCAAAAGTATTAGTAATGTATAATGTATAATAATCTAACAAAATGTACTAAAATTGGGTGCTGATAAATCAACAACAGTGTTAATAAATTTACCTGCACATGTAACTTAAAATTGTAATTTTAATTCAATTACAGTTTCTTGAAAGTGTGCTCACCCTACATATACTTTAAAAACAAATCCTTACTGTAGCATGATGGTTCCTGTACATTGGCATCCGTAGTAGCTTATTCAAGTAATCTTCCAGTTGTTTCTGGAACCAAAAGCATAAATTAGTGCATGTAACAGGTCATAAAATGAGTTAAATACAACATAAGATGAACAACATCTTGTCATTATTTAATAACAAAAACAAAGACAAAAAGTCGACGATCCATGATCCAACAGCTTGAAGAAGCACCTTTAGCAGCAGGAAGTTGAAGTAATGGTTTTCTGTGTGACGTTATCAGTCTCTCTCATGATTGTAGAGGAATCTTGACCCACTCTTCTTTCCAGCGTTGCTTCAGTTCATTGAGATTTGCAGCATTGGTTTATGCACAGCTCTCTTAAGGTCCCACCACAGCATTTCAGTCAGGTTGAGGTCTGGACTTTGACTGGACCATTCCAACACCTTGATTCTTTTCTTTTTCAGACATTCTGTTGTAGATTTGCTGCTGTGTTTGGGATCATTGTCCTGTTGATGACCCAGTTTCAGCCCAGCTTTAGCTGTCGGACCGATGGCCTCACATTTGACGCTAGAATACTTTGGTATCCAGAGGAGTTCATGGTGGACTCAATGACTGCAAGGTGCCCAGGTCCTGTGGCTGCAGAACAAGCCCAAACCATCAGCCCTCCACCACCGTGCTTGACAGTTGGTATGAGGTGTTTGTGCTGATATGCTGTGTTTGGTTTCCTCCAAACGTGCTGCTTATGACCAAACATCTCCACTTTGGCCTGGTCTGTCCAAAGAACATTGTTCCAGAAGTCTTGTGGTTTGTTCAGATGCAGCTTTGCAAACCTAAGCTGTGTTGCCATGTTCTTTTTAAAGAGAAGAGGCTTTCTCCTGCAGCCCTTCCAAACAAGCCATACTTGTTCAGTTTTTTTCTAATTGTGTTATCATGAACTGTAACATTTAACATGCTAACTGAGGCCTGTAGAGTCTGAGATGTAGCTCTTGGGTTTCTGGCCTTGGGGTGAACTTGCTGGGACGTCAGGATTGACAGCTGACTTGAATGTTTTCCACTTGTAAATAATCTTTCTCTCTGCAGAATGATGGACTCCAAAAAGTTTGGAAATGGCCTTATAACCCTTCCCAGATTGATGTGCAGCAACAATTGCTTCTCTGAGATCATTGCTGATGTCTTTCCTCCTTGGCATTGTGTTAACACGCATCTGAATGCTCCAGAGCAGCAAACTCACAAAACGTCTGCTTTCATAGAGGTGCTCACACATACTGATGATGATTAGTTAATCAAGTGAATTTGACTGGAAGCACCTGACTGCTACTTACCCTCTTAATTCCTGTGGAAGCAGTAAGGGTTTACTAATGTAAATGTATGAATATGTCCTGAAGCTCTTAGGACTGAGGGATGGTGGGATTTTTTTCAGATGAACGTAAAGCTAATCAAAGTTAATAATTAGTGGGAGACGTACCCTGCGGCTGGAAACTTGCTCATCTCTACCCATGTCCTCTCCTCCTCTGGGAAGGTTCGGCATCTCTCTCACCTCGCTCCTCGTTACAGTCTTCCTCTTCACTGTGTGACTGTGAAGAAATATTAAAATGACCTGTGAGAAGGTTGTTGGCTGGACTCTCAGAGCTGGCAGTGGAAATACAGAAAAAAGTGAGTTTACCTGCGTGTTGGCAGCGGCAGCCTCATGAAGGTCTTGTACGTCCTCATCTCTCTGTGGAGCTCCATGAAGTGTTTCTCCTTCTTCTTCACCAGCCACGTAAACTCCCCATGTTTAAGCTCGATCTTATACACAGCTGGCATCGACTGCACATAACAGAGCTTCCAGTTAGTTACATTCAACATTTTACATTATAAAAGCACTTAATAAATCACCTAAACAGATCGATGATAGTTCAGCTCGCTGGCAACTTTCCTGCCCACTTGTCATCTTTAATTAGACTGATCTTCCTGGGATATGGAAAATGGATAGAAGGATGTTTGTTGTTTAAGGATTTTAACATTATAAAAAAAAAATATTACCATTCACTGTGTGCTTACATATTTGAGTGATAGAGTTAAGCGTTGGAGTAGAATCTAAGTAGTATTGGAGACAAAATCTGGGCTTATGTCCACATGTTAAAGCAACACTAGAGAAGTCTGTGAACCATACTTCTGACTAGTTTTAAAGAACAGTAACTTTTGTTATGCACATTCATGGACCAGAAACTCCCCTGGAGTGTTTGAGGGCTGAGATACCACAGTTCATGACTTGGTTTCCAACCCTGCACCACATTATTTTGCTTTACATTCCCTTGTCATTTTTGCGGCCTTTTGTTGGCGTCTTTGTGGCCTCTTCAACATGTGTATGGCTGTACATGTGCAGGGCTCACACGATGGCTCATTTATATAGCAGTGGTGTTACATTTCACAACTGTAGAGGTTCTCTGATGTTACTTTAAATTAGGCAAGGAGTCCACAATCTAAGCCATTTAAAAGGTATGAAGATACATTTTTAGCAAAAAAGCTAATTTAACAGCTATATTAATCTGTCAGTCCACGTATTGGTGAGAGAAGTCATTGAAACCAACAACATGTCCCTCTAACCCCTAATGAAAAACCGTCTTCACCTTGTTGACGCTCCTCTGTGTGGTGACATTGAAGCGGTCCTGAGCTGAGGTGAACCGCTCCACTTCCAAAACTTTGGCAGTGATCGGAGATGATAGGAAGACTTTGGCCTGAGCCTCTTTGAAACCCACCGTGTGGTAAATCGCCGTAAAAGGCAGTCGCTTCTCTGGAGGAAAAATAAATGCAGTTAGAAACACAGCAGATGTAACATGAAAACACACGTGTAGTGCATGTAGCGACTGCAGATACCGGGGATGTTGGTGTCTGTCGTGTCATATTCGCCATCACCGAGGTCAAGCTCGCGGGTGTCCAGATTCTCCATGATGTCGGTCATATCATTCGCTACCAGCTGTAGGGTGCTCGAGGTTGGCTCAGTTTGCCGCTGCATGGCTAACACTTAGCGTGGAGCCCAGGGCTCACCTGGAGAGACAGGTCAAGGTGGGGACAGCTGAGATGAGTTCAAGGTTAAGCTCAAATCTGAGTGACATACTCATCTTCCTGTCATTACACAGGACAACCAGTGAGTCACACCAGAATATCTTGGCGTTTACATTTCATCACCCAAAATAACAGAGATCTTTATCACACACTGTGGGTCCAATAACCAGCCTGTAAGAAAAGTTAGAGAGCTCTGAATCTGGCCTAGAAATCAATGTGTAACTGTTAACTGCCTGGTCACTAGAAGGAAGTTAAGGTTTTCCCTTGTTCATTAACTGCAGCTGGATAATCAGAAATAAAGGCTCTGTAAAACTTTTATGGCCAATGCTGATTATTCATAACTGATAAATAATAATTCAACACTAAATTTGATTTCACTGGGAGCTTTCAAATGCCTACACCTGTTTTAGGTATTTAAAAAAAAAATAGGTATATCAATACATTTCAGACACTTAAATTGGTTAAGTCAGATCCAATTCAATCATTATCTATATTAATAATATGTCTAAAGGGTTACTGAGTGTAATTTAAGTGAATTTAAGCTTGCATGGTAGCACAAAGTGTAGGATAGATCTCATAAAAGGTACACCACCCATAAGAGAGGGGTGAGGAGCACTCACTCCACCTCCTAAAACCTGCTGCTATGAACAGAACATATAACAGACATTTCATTCAGAAAAAAGGTCATAATAGGTCTCCTTTAACCAGAATGGCCTTCTAAAGCCTGTTAGATCTTATTATCTATCAGTTTCTGAACAAAGTAAAATATTTTAAAACATTTTGGAGGTTAATTGTTTTGCTTTTTTGTAAATGATCACTTTACCTTCATATTTACCTATATTTCTTTAAATAATTGTGTAAAAATGATGCGATGTTCCATCAGGTCACAACGGGATAAATTTAAAAGTGAAAAATGCTTTCAGACTCTCAGACACTTGCAGTTGCTTTGTTTGTTTGGCTCAGGGGATTTGCTAAATCCCTGATAACAGATCAAATTGGAGCTGGATGATTAAAACAATAGAATATGAGTTTCTTACCCATCTGATTTTTTTTATTTAGAGCAACTTTAATGATCTGGAGATGCATTAAAGGATAAACCTGGTTTATTTGAACTTGCTGCATTTCCCTTAAAAGTCTTTATTACGACTGTAAGGGTCATGTTAGCTTTGCACAGTCCATCTTATTTTTCAGAGATCTGATGTTGCACCAATATGATTATAACAATAAGCAATTACTTCAAAGTTGCTTTTTAAGGTCTGCCAGAGAGAAAACAGACATTATTCCAAATGGAAGAAAAGAGTTAATTTCCTTTTTGAGCTATTGTACATTGAATTATGTTTGCAAACCTAATTTCATATTATAGCATGAGATAGCTAGTTAATCATTTAAATACATAACAGATTCAAACCTGTGATTATGATATGGAAATGTTTCTCAGTGTGAGACCACAGGGAACAAATGTTTAGATTTTGCAGATTAAAACCAACATAAATAAAATTGAGGAACAAAATTTAAAGTTAGCTACGTGGATTATGGAGGAAACGTGACTTCAAACTGCGATTTTGATTCTGAGATGATATGTTAATTCGTGCTGCTATTACAGTCTGTGTGTTCACCCACACCGATCATCTTTCATCATTCATGTTTCTGGGTCAGTTTATGTGAAAATCCCTCAAGACAAACCTTTTCATTCATGAGTGAGTGCACACTCACCATTTGACCTGTTATTTTTCCTCCTCTTTCAACTTTCCCACACATACATGTATATTGTGGAATGTGGTGGAAAAAGAATTCCTGCCTCATGTGCTTCCCCTCTGATAATCCTTGATGTTTGGATTAGTGTTACGTTTGACGTGATCTGAGGTGGCGAGGGAATTAAGGAAGAGGAGGATCGATGGTGCCATCTTTTTTAGAGAAACTAGTTTACACATTCATCTTTAAATTATTTAATCTGCTGCTAACAAGTGAAACTTGTTTTTCAAGAGATTAAATCAGCAGCAAAAATAAAGTTGAAGATGAGTGGGCATCAAGTGAACATGAGCCAAAGTTAAGTTGTAAGCCAGAAAACTCTCTTCAAACATTGATCAGTAGGAGTTGATCCAATGAGAGGTGAAGCAATTGATGTAAAATCTCCCTCATGGTGGTTACAGGTAGGGCTGCAAGATATTGGGAAAACATGCTGTATGCATTACCACCTTTAAATATTCCAATGATGATATGACTCGCAACTTATAAACAAATACTTCAGTATGTGGTGTTAAACTGATGTGTAATAATGACTCCATTCCACTTCTGCAACTGTGCATGTTCAAAATCTTCTTCAAAGTGAAATGTTATTTATTGTGGTCCAAGCGGTCACATCCAGTAGTGGAACTGCACTTACTGATTTCACAAAAACAATGAATTATCAATATATTTTGGAGCAGTAAATAAAGAGGAATGTATCAGTTGCCTTAATTAAGCTTTCCCTCTTCATTTGCACGCAAAAGGTTTAGAAAAATATGAATTACCTACTTCATGCCAGCATAACAATAAGTCAGACTTTCTAGCTGGTAACACAGATGTTTCTAAAAGGGGTCTAAAGAGTCACCGGCACAAATGAGAACCTGGTTTTAACATAAAAAATGGCACAAAAATCAATACGTGGACTCATGGACTGATTTATCATAAACGTTTCATTTACAATAAACCGATCCATGAAGTAGGGTGACTACTGTTTTGCTGTAGATTATGTAAAGTGGAAAACTGAAATTATCACTTAAAAGCAGAAAACATAACATTTCTGAGAACTATGACACATGAACGATTCACCATAAAATCTAAAGCATTAAATGTGGAAAACATTTTGATTTTATTAGCAGGAAGAAAAATTGGAGAGAAGTCTGTAGAGCATTAAGTGCAAAACGTTTTGTATTTGAGTTCTGTAGAAAGTCCCACAGAGACCCATTTGTCTGCTTTCACTTCCTCCACCAGGAAACTGACAACAACTATAAAGGATGTCAGGCCATCAGATGACTCAGTAGCCACACTTCCCAAAGATCCCCAATGACAGCATTTCATTTGTTACGAGACAGAAAGTTACTAATGCTGTTGTAATGTTTAAAGTGGTTATAAACAAAGCTGTGGTTTGATGAAGCAAAACCACACACTTTCAAAAAGTCTTCTTCTGATGTTGACCATTGGCCTGCATGTCACAAAGACACTACTACGCTTTCATCCTAATTTGGAAATCATTCAGATAATTCAGGAAACAACACATCAGACCACATTATGGAATCAAGAACAGGCTCATAAAAGTGGACCTGTGAAGACAGAACAAAAGAAGCTGCTGAGGCTGCAGATGGTACACAAAATTATCAATTATTCATGGTGTGTGAAGTGTTTTCTTGGACACTTTGAATCCACACTGTACCAATTAATCATGGCTGGGATGCCAAAACGTGGCAGAGTGTTGCTGCTGCTGATGTGCATCCCTTTATGGCCACAGTTTATTGTTTTCTGGTGGCTGCTTCCAGCTGGATGATGCAACGTGTCACAAATCAAACATCAAACTGGGTTCATGAACATAAAAGGGAGTCCGGTGGCCTCTAAAGGCACCAGGTCCGAATCAGAAGAAGACCGACTGATCAAATCTCAACCCAGTGTTGGTATGCTGTTCCTGATTAAACTTCGCTCCATATATTTCTACTCCACCATATTTCAGAGGCAAATATCACACCTTTTACCACCTGTAGCTGTTGTGCAGATTACATATAGTAATAATATCAGTAAGTACAGCATGTCATGAGGTTTTACTATAGATTAAACCACAGATTAGGTGGTACATTAAGTACGTTTTGATAGCAATTCTCTTGTTCTTCTGACTACAGGTTGTAGTATATCTAGACTGTTTTTTGCTACTTTCACAAGTAAAAGATCTGAGTAATTTTTCTAATACCTCCAGTGTCTGGTTGTTATGAGCTGCAAGTCTAAACTTTCATTTGAGTAATTCTTTGAGCATGAAGAGGTAAAACATAAGTATTTTGCAGGAAAATCAGTACAAATGTGTCAATCAGATCTACATTTTTTTTCTTAACAAGTGACAACCTCCCAGATAAGAACCCTTGATCTGCTGGATTCGCATCATCTTCCATATACCTTCACAGACCATCTGTTTTCGTACACTGTTTAGGAAAAGCCACACATTCTGATTAATATCTTACCATGCAAACTCAAACAAATTACATGCAAATGCAACAACTTTTCCTTCCTGTTACCAGACCACCACAAACAGTTGCACACACAAAGCATGGAGTCTGTATTATGTAAACGATCCGTCAGAAATATCCCGAGTGACTCTGCTTATTGCCTCACACTGGTATTGAAACGGTGTGAAAGTGCATCATAGGTGTGTCTCCAGACAGCTAACAATAACTCCTGGTGGAACCGGTGATACAAGGAATTACAAGTAACAGAGAAGCGTGGACAAAGACTGGGGAGAAAAGGTCACCAGAGCAGAAATCTGAGATTTAATTATCTAAAAAGAAGTGTTCACCCTCTGGTCTGCGGTAAATGATGCCACTACCACTAAAAATCTGTAAAAAATAGAAACCTGAAACCACAACACCACATTCGAAGCAAACAAAAGTCTTAAAGAGGAAGTGAAAAATTGCTGATCCACTATGAGAATACATTTTTAATTGTTTTCAAGGTGAAATTAGATGTGCAGAGACTCAGATGACTTGACCTATAAAACTAATCTGTACAGCTTACTACATTCCATTCAAGTGTCAAAACATCTTATCGTCTTACCCGTCAACACAATACAAATTCCATCAAGAAAAAAGCTGGATTCCAGGTCTGAGTGTCTATTCTTAGCTACGGATCGCAAGAAACGAGACCAACAAGTGAAATAAATGTCAAGGCAAGAAAAAATAACATACAGTAAATACTTTCAGTGGTTATTTGTGTTCTGGGTTTGACAGAGAGTCGAAGTCATTAGAGTCATCTTCCAAATGACTACCACAAAAATTCATAGCACAAGTTTGGGTTGCATTTAGAAAAGATTTCGCCTCCTCAACACAGGCTGAACTATGAGCAAGGTTTAAAATGTATTTATTTGTTTTGGAAGTGGCTTGATTTTTAGAACAGCTTCCAAACAAATTTAGATTTTTGCATTAATCCTTAGTCACCTCTGCTTGTTAACTTAATTTTAAGTGTTTTAACTTTTACAAGGGGAGTCTTTTCTGATGATCAAAACCGTACACAATATGAAGAACTTGTATAAAGTATGCATGACTATACCGGGATCTCATTCTTTGTGAAGTATACATTGTGTTTTAAAGCAACTCTCTCAGAAACTGAGGCTTTAGAGGCCATAAAGATCATTTAAATGTTTGAAATAAATAAATGTTCATATTCATCTCATTTAGAAAGAACAAAAAAGTCCACCAGTTAATTCAAACCTAAGTGAACGGAAAAGTAAAGATGAAGAGAAAGTGAGAGTGAGAGAACATGATGCTACCAAACTACTCTGTAGATTCTGGGATACTAAAGTCAGCTTTAAGTCTTTACATCACCTTAGTTTATGTTTTCACTGAAGCAGAGAGTATAGCTGAAGGGTTACTGTGAAACTTATTTGTAAGAACAGTTAAGCATATATGAAGTATAAAAAGTACAAAGCTGTCCAACTGAACAGATCATCTCGCTCCTCCAGTGTAAACTGGAACAAGGTCAGTGGTCCGGTTAAATGGTCTGTATGATCGGAGCTCGACTGGACTGTGCATGGAAACGGAAATGTGATGCAGTTAGTGATGGTATACTTACTGCTGAAGTTTAAACTGTTATTTTTCCTGAGTGACAAAAAACCTTATTGGACATTTTATCAGATCCTCAATAAAGTTGTCTTAAAGTGAAGAAATGCTTTTAAAATGTGGTCTAATGTGTCCCTGACATTTTTTTGTATTCTTCACCGTTTTTGTTTATACGTTCCTCTTCCTTTCTTAACTTCCTTCTTTTACTTTTTCCTTCCATCACCGTATTCCTTCCTTCTTTCCCTCATTTCCATTCTTTCATTTCTTTCCTTCCTTCCCTTGTTTCTTTCCTTTTTCCCTTCCTTCCTACTTTACCTCATTTCCATCCTTCCCTTCTTCCTTCCCTCATTTACTTCTCTCCTTTCCCACCTTCATTTTTCTTCCTTCCATCCTTTCCTTTTTTACTTTCTTTCCCTTCCTTCCTTCCTCCCTCCACCCCCTTTGTGCATTTGCACTAAACACAAAAATGGACCCACAAAAACGAGAGATTAAAGAATAAAACACTGAATAAATGCTCTTTTACTTGTTTACTACTTTCCACGAGTTGCTTTGTTGATGTCCACTTCATTCCATTTTATGAGGAAATTAAACTTCCACTAATTTCTGTATACCATCATTCATTTGATGAACCATTAACCATTGCTTTGCACTTTAATTTTTCTTTTATCAACATACCAGGTTTAAACTACTCATTACTTTTTTTTTTCTCTGAAGTTTTCTGTATTTCCATCCAGCTGTTTGCATGCTTTCATCTTCACAGTGTGTATAAACACCTGGACTGTTATCATGTCTATTCATCATGTCTTTTTTTTGTCTATTCGAGTATAAACAAGCATAATCTTATTCTTTTTTCCTCAATGTTTTCAAAGCATAATGGAGAATTAATGGAGTTATCAGTCTTTTTAACCACCTGCTTCTCATTGCATTCAGCAGATTAATATTGCACCTGATGTGTAGTCGTGTTTATGTCCACTGGACCAGTTTAGGAGCAACATTCTCTCCCTTTATGGTCTGTTTTTGGTTTCCACCCCCTCCTGAGGAGAAGAATTCCTCACCAACTCGTCTCCAACTGTGTCTGTTTGCAGTCTGGTGAGAATACTCTGTGGGTTCAGAACTACAAAAGAGCCTTTTGGTAAAAATCTGCGATTAAAGCAGCCTTCATATATTCTCTCCATTTAAGTACATTTGCTGTAGGCACCTCAAACGGGTTAAACCTCAAACAATGAGAGGAAACCGAGCTTGGGAGATCATTGTTGACTTTGGAAATACCAATATAGTATTTGAAATGATTAATGTTGACGGAGTGTGTGTAAATGTGTGTGTGTTATGTCCAGCCCAGTGAGCACTCACATTAATTGGGTACAGCGTGGGCCAATACCCCCCTCACACCACATCACTCGCCAGGCAGCTGGCAAGCTGCTGAGCCCTCACACGCAAAAAAAAAAACTCATGCATATTTGACAAGTAAGACTTTAAAATCAAGAGCCAGTTCTGGCATTTTATGTTGGCATTTGGAGCTGATCAGAACTCCATAATAGCCTTCAAGAGACCACGGATTGCACATAAGGACTGTGGTCAGTAAGAAAAAGGGGGGAATACTTAGGCTGAACAGCCAATGGGACTGAGTGAATCCCCACCAGATGTTTGGGACTGAATCTTGCATCTGATTGATTTTTTTAATGCTGAATCTCAGTTGTTTGACTTCAACCCATTCAGACCTACAGGTTGTTAGAAACCTAATTAATGCCACTGCTGATTAATTTAGTAGCCACCACCAGCTTTTCACCCCAACAACAACTTTAATGGGTCTAATCTAAAGCTTTGAGTCGAGGTTTTAATGTTGGGTTAACTGTAAAAAGCTCAGCTTGGATTTGAAAGGAGTATTTAAAAGTGCTCTAGTGGTAATACATCCCAACTATATGAGCTAAAAGCCAAAATGCTGCAACTCTGGGAGCAGCACACACATGATTCTGATGCTTTTGAACTCCTGAAACAAAATCTCAGACGCAACTTGAACTAAAAAAAGAGATGCACAACATACCTGCAACCATCAAAGTCATGGAAACATGCAACAAAACCAAAGTGGAAAAAACAAGCAGGCTGTGAATGCAAACACCAGCAATTTTGTACACACACAAACATCAGCGAATAGCTCAACACGGGGTGGAAATCCACTGACCTGAGCGTGGAGAGGCTGAGAGACACCAAACATCTTCATCATCCTCATCAAGCCTTTACTTCTCTAAACTGTCACCTGGTCAGAAAACTAACTTCCTCCGAGTTGAACAAGCTGCTGCTTTCCTCCTCAGCAGCCTCACATTGAATCTCCCCACACTCTACTGTTGCTTTCCAACACACAAACACACACATGCACAGCACAACAGGAGCTCTGACAAACAGCCTGAAAGGTTGAGAGTCTGTGTTCAGAGTGCAGCAGCAATGCAGAAGGAGGAGCGGAAGCTTCAGGTGGGTGGGAGTTAGTCAGGACGTACGAGACGCTATAGGCCTGAGGACCCAAGAGCCCAAAGACAGCCAATGGGAGGAGTGGGAGGAACTTTTTGTTTGAGGTACCCGTTTGTGTTAAAGAAGCAGCCTGTTCAGGGTTTTTAGCATGAGGGCAAAGTGGCTCAACTGGAGAGTCAGATTTGAGTGTCAGATATGAGAGTTATACTTCCACAAAATCCTGTGACTTCAGGACTACCTCAAAATCATGTTTGGAAATGTGTCTGTTATCTAAAAATAGTCTGTCAAGATAATGACAGAGGCAGAGGTCTGCATACTGAAACTGAACTGAAACCTTAACTCCGCTCTAAAGCAGAACAAGTGGTTTCCAAATTTGAGCTACTTTGAGAGCCCTGCATTAAGCACTCAACAGGGAAGTAAAGCTTCGAGTCATTTTAAAGAAGTCACTAAACATTCTCTCCTTTCAGCTTCTACAAAATCAAGACGCTTTGAATTTTGAGATATTTAATCAAAGTCTGAAAAGCTCACCTTGGCTGAAATCACCACACCTAACTGTGCTGAATGGCTTGTCATCCTGTTGGGACACACCCATGATAAATTGGTAATGATATGTAACTCAAGCCTTTTCTGCTTGAAAATCCCCTTTAACTGCCAAACCACTTTGTATCCAAAACAAAGAGAGGGCGACTGCAGGTTAAAGGTAAGAGTAGACAGATTTTAAACGTCAAATTTTACAAAAAGAAAAGTTTCATGGTAGGAAGGTAGTACTTTTGATATTACCTGAAACATTGGGATGAGGCTTGCATCACTGAACATTTCTGAAGGGTCGAGCATTCTCAAAGATTTATTTCAGTCTGTCTCAGTCATTTCAGGTTTAATGTCCACAATAGCCCATACAATCAGTTAACTTTAAGTTGTAACACAAACTCAGACACTTATTTTGGGAGCCACAGACTAAATGAGGAGACAGAGCTCATATTGTGATAAGAGAGCAGTTAAATCAGAGCAATGAAACGTTAAACTCTGATCTTATCACAAACAGTTATCCTCTAACACACAAATAAAGTAAAGAAATGTTTAACGTGGGCAGATTTTGAGTTAATACAGCTGAGGCTGACTCAGTGCAGCAGTGCTAAGACCCCAGTGAGCAGTTTAAACTCTGGGTGCTGTGGATCAAAATGCACCTTAAACAAGTATGGCTAGTTTGGAAGAGAACATGGCAGTACCTGTGCTGACGTCTCTGACTTGCACCAACTTGTCATCAAACTAGCTTTAGTCCCACCCAGCAAGTAGTAGGGATTGGTTTCTCTTGTAGACAAGATAACAGGGTTAAAAACTTGCTTTTAAGAGTGATTTCAAGTCAGATTTGCAGATTTTCGGTTGAATTGAGGACTAGGAATATTCCCCTTAAACTGCTCAAGAGCGTCTTTAACGTCACTCTCAATCTGAACCTCCAAACATTGAGTATGTCTATTACAGAAAACCTCAAAACAAACTTTTCATTCAACAAAACAGGAAAAATGTCAAGGGGGTGCACAATTTTGATGTAATGTTAATGTTATAAAGACTACACTAATCGAAGGGATGAATTTTTATTGAAACTGGGATTCAAGAGTATCAGGATTATAACACGTGCCAATGATAAAAGATCATTGTTTGGAAACAGGTTGAACCTGTATGATTCTTCGAGAAGCAGGTATGAGTAAAGCTGGGGCCTGAGCAGCTCCGCGCCCGAGACGAGCCGGCCGACATGATTCATTGTTGACATTCCAGAGCAGGACCAAAGTATTCAGACTCTCACCCACACATCAGTTACTGTGACACACACATTTGTTTCTCCATGTGAAAAGCTCAAAATACTCCCCGAGTCTCTTTACAGCTTAACACCAAAGCTGACCCAATTCTAACCCTAAAACCACATCTGAATCCTCCACAAAGCAGTGAATTTACTCCATACAGTCAGTTTGAAAACCCTGGTGAGTTATCAGAACACACACAGACACACACAAAGCTTTTACAACACTGTAGAAACTACACAAACTAATTAAATGTTTAAGAAGCCAAAGCACATCCATGTTGTCCAAGATTAAACTCCAGCATTTTGTGCAGGTTCCATGAGAACATCAAAGCAAAATTTAGAAAATATGACACATATATACAGTATGGCAAACATTTCTTAATCAGGAATATTCAGATTGCTCAACCCTACATGCAAGAAGTTTCGAAGAGGCAACAGGCAGCCTTAACAGTAAGCATCAAAACAGGCCCAATTCTATTAAAGGTGTTAAAAGTGTTAAAGGTTTTTGAGGTTTCAGGTGACCACACAAAAATGAAAAGTTTCTAAGGAAAGTAACAAGAAGAACAAGATTACTGCCATGCGGGTGTCTGCATCACCAGTCAATAAAGCTTCATCATTGTATCCTGTTAAACAAACAATTTTGTCATATTGGCACATATGGTATACTGTTACTGCTAAAAAGTTGCTCTAATTCTAATTCAGGTGGATGTTTGGGCCAAATCATGCCATCAAATTTGTTGCTAGAATGTTAAAGCAACACAACAGAAACATTCAAAACGCCTCTGACTCATTTTGAAGTACATCAACCTTTGTTATGCACACTGCCGGGCCAGAACCTGCCCTTGAGCGCCTTGAGGCTTAGATACTTAACTTCAGAACCATAGTTCCCTTTGTGATACCACATAACAGTAATAATAATAATAATAATAATAAATAAAGCAAAAAATAAAAAATACAGCTGCATCAACCAGACCAAAGACAACACAATGGGAGGTAGTGAAGAAGAAGAGATGAAGTCTACAAGCAAGGCACGGCACACGAATAAACCTCAGATTGGATTTTACTGCTGGAGAGACAGAAAAGTATAACTGATTGGATCTCTTGTTCTGTGGTTTTTAGTTTGCTTGGCTCTGTCATCGAAGTTGTTAACATGCAGGTTTACAATAATGAAAAGAATACGATTGAAGCTGTGGTTGATTCCTGTAATAAAACATGTTTATATACTCCAGACATTTACTTTAGTGCTCTGTATCAGCACTAACAGGAAATTCACAACATTATAGCAGCAGCGTTTTCATCCCTGTTATGTTATTCATCAGAGATTGAAACACAAGTTATAACCTTATGGTCTTCATCTCTGATGAATCCTCAGTTAGCTCCTCAGTTCTGTTTCAAACTAACATGGAAATAAGTTCTTTGGTAAAAATCTTTGGTTGGTTTTAGCAAATTTAAAACAAAACTCTTGGAGGTTTTCAGACTTGAAAAATGTTCTCCGCTATCTTCAGTTCATGGCGCTGTTTTATATACAATGTGCATTACATTGCTGATTTCACACACACACCACTTTCAGATCCTTCAAAAATATAAATCAGAAAAGTCTAACTGTATTACAGATGAACTAGAACATTTTATTTTTGTATTTTGGCTCTTTGTGAGGTTGTTTTTTTCCTCACGTAGTATATAAAAACATGCAGTTTTATCCTTGTTAGGTCTTGTAACATTACACCACCTTGTCTCTTCCTGGTGTCATCTAGAGCATGACTACAAATTCACATTCGCTGTATTCACATACAGCGGTGCATGTGCAGGGCTCAGAGGGAGGGTGGCGTTTCATCCCACAACAGCAGAGGGAGCCAATGAGCAAATTAATTGCAAATAAAACTCCATTATCTAATATCTTGTGCAGTTTTGTTAATCAGTTTTTGGTCACATTATACCAGTTCTACATTTTGTTTTCATCTATTTTCGCTCAGCGAATGTGGGTAACACATATAGGTTGACTTGAAAACACTTCCTGGAGGCTGCAGAATTTGTAGAGCAGAGAAAACAGAGAAGTCACTGAACAGTGAAAAAACACTTTCCCATCTTTGAAAATCCCTGGCTATGAAAATGTGTATGTTGTGATAGTAACTGAGGATTTTTGGATAAAACTACAACCCGTACTAAAATAAGAAACCAGAAATGATCAAAGACAATGTAGGAACACATTAACAGGAGGTCATAAAGAATTAATAGCAGCTGGTGTAATAAAAGGTATATTCAAGGGCACTGTGGAGTCAGATATAAACAGAACCGCCTCTGCACAGCGTGCTATCATTTCCTCCTCTATATCAATACTGTGTATCAAGCTTGTCTTTGTGTGGCTGCTCATTACAGAGCAATCAGCTCCACCATTACTTTGACTAACATTTTAATGATTATTCCTGTCTCATTTTACTGAGATCAAACCTTGAATACTCAGCTACTCCACTTATTTGGCTCACCAACATTAAGTCGGAGGACTTATCTTACACTACCATATTTTAAAAAATTAGAAAGTTCCATGTTGCAACTAATAAGATTAAAACTATAAGTGGTACTTAGAAAAGTAAAGTGTTCCATAACAGTTTTCCTGTGCACATAAAGGAAACATCCTTTCTCAGAGTAGAGACCTCTTAGAAGTCTAAAACAATGAAACAGTTTTGTAATTTCTCTCCAGTATACGTCATCGTCCTGTAATGCTGGGTTAGTATTGTGGTGCTTCTGCAGGAAGTCAGCGCCAGCTTGAAATGACTACTGCGCTTTTGAAAGGTGCAACAAGAACACACATTATTAAAAATGCCACACAGTTACTTAACAGCCTACCAAATGCCCCAAAAATATTGCTGATCACAACAGATAGACTGCAGAAATTTTAAGGAGAGGCCTTTAAAGTAGTAGGAGAAACATTCCTATGCATCAAATTATGAATATAAAGTGGATAACAAGGCCATCTACTGGTCAGGTTAGTCAAATGCATCCATTTACTTCATAATCAGACCTATTAATAATCCAAGAGGAGACTATCAATGGTTATCAAGTTAGTGAAATTTCATTAACTGATGCCCCTGTTGATCTGCAGAAAGGAAAAGTAATCCTTATTGTAGCTTCAGATCATAAAAAAATACTTTGAAATATTTCCAAAACTTGTGACTATGAACAAAGAGACTTAGAAATGCACAGCAGTGTTTTATATATCATTTCAGAATTAAACACATGATATTATTGAAGTGAAAAATAGGCTGAGAAAATAGAAAATACACTTAAAACAATATTAAATCATGTTTTATGACCATTAAATACAGATCTTATATGTTTAACAAGAATAAATATATCCTTTAGGTGGCTATGACCGCTGGAAAATAATAATGATTAAAATAATAATATCGAAGACAAAGAAAATGAGGAACCTTTACTTATAATGTAAGTGAAGTATTCAGAGTATAGAATTTACTATGTGTCCTGGCTGCAAACCTAATATTTCCAGTTGAGGAGGAGTGTCATGGTTTCAGAGGAGGCATTTGGTAGCAGCTTAAAAGCAGCTGTCAGATAAGTGTTGTGGGGTTAAAAAGACTGTTCTCTGTTTCAGTTAAAAGAGCTATTTCTCCCTAAAATGTTGCCACAGGAAGAGAAGTGAGTCAACCTCCCAACATGCAAAAGCTCAATGAAAGATATGAAGAGAAGTTTGTTAACTCAAGTCGCTGCAGGTGCAAAGCTACTTAATGCTACTGACAGTCTTTAGCTGTTGTTTTTAGGCATCATTAAATCTTAATCTTTCAGTACAGCCAATATTTGATAATATCTAGCTGAAACAGAGAGCTCTGTAATGTTGTATAACATCCTGTTTCATAACAGCATCAGAGCGACTGTACTGCTAAACACACAACAGACTCTAAATTCATTTAATATTCTATTTTCAAATTAGAAAAGAAACAAAACGATAATGAAATTTTATGAATGAGATAAATGGGTGTTTTTGCTGTTGAATAACAGAAAAATATAGATGACAATTAGATTTATTTAGTAGAACATAAAACTAAGTGCTAAAGGAGCACAGAAAAGCTTAGTTTGTTAGAGTTTATGGGTTTGTTCTTGGGTTTTGTTTTCGTTTCTTGTTATTAAGTCACAGGTTTTGTAACGATTTATTTTTGTCAAGTCCTTATTTCTCTTTTTGTTTCTTGTTATTCATATGATTATTCTGGTCTTCATTCAGTTTGTTTCACCTTCTCTCCCATAGTTTCCCTGTTCAGGTCATTAGCTTCTCTCACTCGTCTGTGTTCAATCTTCTCAGCTGCAACCATTCACTGATCGCTTCTCCACATTATCTAATCTCCCTGGTTTATTATAGTTTTTAAGATCCTCGCCGTTGTCAACTGATGATTTTTCCCCTGTCGGTTTGTGTTCCTGTTCATGCTTAGACTCACAGGCAGGTTTAGTTATTTCTAAGGTTTTTGTTGCTCCAAACAATTACAGCCTGAATCTGTCCACTTATGCAGCAAAAACATCACCATTCTTGGGTCACCAGCATTACAGCACAGCCACACCAGTGGGTGGGACTTCACACTCATCCTCGTCGTCTTCTGAAAGAAGTAAGGACAAGGCTTGCTTTTGAAAGCGGTGACCGAGGAGACAATCAAGGGTTCATTTTTATTCACAAAACTGTATCTACATACAGCGGGGAAAATAAGTATTGAACGAGTCAACATTTTTCTCAGTAAATATATTTCTAATGGGGCTTTTGATGTGACATTTATCATTTCATGTCGATAACAAATCAGTCCAAAAGTCCATAATTCAAATCATGAGTTCTGAGGTTAAAGGACACAGGGAATAAGTGTTTAAAACATGAAGAAAAGAAGGTGCAAAAGAGCATGGAAAGCCAAGAAATCAACTGAAATCTGTCACCATTTAGAAAGCAATCCTTTGCTCTATCAGTGTAAATGAATATCAGCTGGTGGCCTATAAAAAGGCTTCTGATTACCAAGATGTCACACAAGAAGCATCTCATGATTGCTAAAAGCAAAGAGCTCACTCAAGACCTTCGCAACCCAATTATTGCAAAACATACTGATGGTTACAGACATATTTCTGAACTTCTTGAATGTTCCCGCAAGAAGCGTTGGGGCCATAATCCGGAAGATGAAAGAACATAATTTCATCATAAACCATCATTGTTCTTGTTTAATTCTAAAAGGATTTTGTTTTTCTGAAGTGAATGTTTCATTAGGTGTCCTGTGGCCATGTTCACATGCACAGCAATATCCTGATATTAACCTGGTTAAAGCTTTACTCTGAATAAGATTTTACATTCTCAAGGGGTTATCACAGCACCTTGCACCTACAGGCTCCTGAGTTGCCAGGTCAGCTAATCATGAGCAACTTTGGATTTATGTTGGACTTTTAGATCAGATTTTTTTTTGTCATGCATAGTAGTCATAAACCTGAAATTTGTCCTCCACTTTTAACCCATCCAGGTTGGCACCTGTTGACACACACATGCACATGGTCACACACTCATAGAGACAGATGCCATACATTGGAGCGGTGGTGGAGCATGGGCGTACGGTGCCTTGCTCAAGGGCACCTCGGTCGTGACAAGGAGGTGGACTGACAACCTAACCCTAACCCTTTTCTTTGAGTGGCGAGAGCGAGAATCGAACCGCCAACCTTCCAGTTATTGGACGACCCACTCTAACCACCAACTACATTCTGCAACACTGGCACCGCCACAGTTCACAGTGCAGAACAAGAAAGCAAATAAACAGAGGAACATTCATGTTTATGAGTTGTGTATTGTGAGAACTAATCTACACTCCAGAAAGCTCATTAGTAACAGCAATGCCAGGGCTTTCCTCCGACAGTTAGGAAGATACATCCTGCATCCAAGTCTGTAGCAGGTAAACCTAGCTACTTCTTGGATGTCTTTTTGGTCACTGAGCAAGTGGTGCAAACCCTGGAAGAGATGTGTGCTCCTCTCTCCTGCAGCAAATGCATACCACACACATCCATTATGAAACCAGTTTATTAGTCATTGATTGGACTGTAAATGGAAACATCAATGAAACATCCAATCTGAATGTTAATCTAATCAGACAGTAAAAATGAGGTAAGTGTTTCCAAAAAGCACAACTATGTTGCATATTTGAAATCTTTGCCAAAGTAACGCCCAGCAGTGAGCGAGTCAACAAGTCTGACATCATTTTTGATTGGCTGATCTGATCAGCAGCAAGATACGCCTGACAGCCATCATTCATGAAAAGAGGCGGAGCGGCTCAGATGTTCTTGGGTTAAGAAAACTATGAGAAAGTAAATGACTAATGCAAAAGTGACATTGTGTAGAAACCCCAACATAGAGAGCACTCAAACCACTGCAAAATATCTCAGATTAGAGTCGTGTACATGAAGAAAAATTTCCTTTCTCTGGACAAGTTCTGAGTAGCTGCTAGCTTAGCTACTCCTACTTGGTTTAACAAACTGAGAGCTCACTGACAGCTGTTTACTCATGAGTACTTGGCATAATCCTGCTTTAAAAAGAAAAATAATATATCTATCCCATTAAGCAACACCAGCAGTGAAGATCTAGAGACAGTATGTTGGAGTAAAATTTAGCCCTCATGAGACTTTGGACAGACATTTGTGTTCCCAAAACGATCAATCAAACAGACTTCCATCCTCTGACTCCTCATTTATCGCCTTAACATCCTGAATTATTGAACAACTATGTGACAGTTGCTAAATCAGTTTGAATCGCGAACAAAAAAAATTTGTTTATTTGCTTGTTTTCTTGTTTGTTTTTTTAAATCAACAGCAGCTCCACCTTCTGATTCACCTGGAAAATATCACAGAAACGTAGTTCTTGCTCAGTGGAGTGGAGAGGCTTTTAAATATATGTGATAAAAGCACGACTGTCTTAAAGTCAGGTCGAGTAAGACATCGTCTTTAGTGGTGTAACCTTTGTAGCACCATCTGACGGTTTAATGAATAGTGACTGCCAGTGACACACTTCCTCTTTCATGCTCTGGAAAATGTATAATATTGTGTGTGTGCATGTGTCTCATGTGAAAGGTCAACTAATACAGATGCTCGATTCCTATCTGTACTTTTCAGCATCTGATTACTTGTAGTGACACAAAAGGCATCATATTTTTGTTGTTTTTAATCTGATGATCTGAAACTCCTGACCCACAAAACCATGACTCAGTTGAGAAGCTTTCACCAGTCAAACCAGTGGCACAACAAACTCTTTGTGAGCTCAATTTACTAAGAAATGTTTGGCATTCAGCTTACTCTCCCACAGCTGCTCAATTCACAATAAGTAGCAGAAGGAATATCAGAGTTCACTTAAGTGCAACAGATATACCCGTTTAATTTAGAATCTGAATACAATGGCAAGGCTAGAAAGAGACAAAGAAATGTTTGACAAAATACAAATAGATTATAATCAGTCTAAACTGCCAGAAGTCCCTCTCTTAGCTCAATTTAAACACTTTTAAAAAAGGAAAACATCACTTTAGGTTGGTCTTTTTAATAAAACTGTGATGGGTCAAAACAGTTTAGAATATTTCCCCACAATCCCTGCCATCAGGCACAATTTCCTGCAATATAAATTAGGGCATGAAGAGTTAATTGACCTTCCACAGAACAGTTGCAATGTCCCACACACAGGAAATAAGTGAAAACAAGGGAATGACCAGCAGAGGATGGTGTTTCTACAGAGATACACACCATCACACACATCCAGGGGGTCATAAGACATGACTGAAAGAATCGTCTCATACTGTTTTCATGACCAGAGCAGAAACTGAATATTCATAACTTGCACAGTTGCCAATGAAGTTACCAATGGCTTGCCTGGATCCATGCCGTCCACTCCCCTAACTTGTTATTGGTCTGGCTCTGTGACATGAAACACCAGTTTCCTGGTTGTTAAACTATCGGTCCTATGAGTCCTCCAGGAGCACAAATAGATTACTGTACAAAGTCTTGATCCATCTCTCTTTTTCTTATAGAACTGGGTAACAAGTGCAGGAATTTCTTGAAACATGATCAAACATAAATGTAAATACAGTACATAAGGCAAAAACAGAGTTTGTGCAATTATAACAAGCTTGAAAGTCAATATTTGGTCTGAGCACCACTCACACACACTGATAGTCTAAAAGCTCAAGGGGCAGTGGGCGTGGAGGATTATTCCAGCCTTTGATCAATATTATCAGTCAGTCAGACTGTAAGTGAGGCTGAAACACCCATCAAACTGCTGATGGAGCATACGAATAACAAAGGAACGATACAGTGCTGCGTGAGAAATAAATATTCACAAAAATATAATCAGCTTTCCACATAAATCTTAAAAGTGGATGAAGAGAATCCAAATAAACAGATCAGACAAAAAATGGAAACATTTCCGTAAAATAAAGTGCTGTGAAAAAGTCCGGGTCCATTCTTTATATATGTCCAGGAAAACAAGAAGTAGACTTAGTAATTTACTGAAACATGAACAAACACGTCACACAGTTTGTACAATTCTAAAGAGCTTTAAAGTCTCCATGGAAGGGTGGCTGTCAAGAAGCCATTCTTAAGGAAGGGAAGCAGGGAGAAAAGGCTGAGCTATGCCAAATGACACAAGAAGTGGACTGAAAATCAGTGGCAACAGGTCTTATGGAGGGATGAATCCTCCCCAGAGCCCGGACCTCAACATTATTGAAACAGTGTGGGATCATCTGACAGAGAACAGAACAAAAGGCAGCAAACATCCAAAGAAGAGCTTTGGGATGTCCTTCAGGAAGCCTGGAGAACTATTCCTGAAGACTACTTAAAGAAATGACAGAAAGCTCGTCTGAGAGGGTTCAGGCTGTGTTGGAGAATAAAGGTGCTCTGACCAAATATGGACTTTAAAGCTCCATAGAATTGTACAAACTGTTTCTGCCTTATAGACTGCATTTATATTTATGTTATTTTTGGTTGAAATTTATGAGGAAATTCTAACTTTTTAAGCTGCACTGCATCATTCCCTTGTTATTCACACACTCCCCCAGAAGTTTGATGTATTTCAACCTCACTTACTGTATCTGACAGTCAGTCTTTATTTTCCATGCCATGACATTTTGCTGCTGATAACATTGATTAAAGGCTGGAATAATCAACCACGCCCACTGCCCCTTGAGCTTTTAGTCTATCTGTGTGTGTGGGTCACATAAGAGCACACACACACACACCCACAAAGTCAATTAAGCACTCCCATGCTGTGGACAATGTTTGCTGGAAGAGCCATAACATTCAGGATCCTGCTGTAAGTCGGTCCCATTAGTGACTCTCTGTGGGACTGGATGGACATTATTTACACTGTAGATGAGCAGGTCCATCTGAAACCTGTCACACAGTAAAATAAATACATTTGATGTTTCCTCTCTTCACACTCTCTGTTTCCTTCCTGTAGACTTCACACCACATCAGCTTACAACAACTTCTTTGTGGCCACAGTCGTCATGTTACCCCACAACTCCTTGTTGCAGCAGGAGGGCAGAAGTGTTGCAGCATAAATGAACAAGATGGTGGAGCCAACCTCCAGTGGGTACCTGCCAACTGCCATCAAAATCGTAAAGGCAGCCTGTAAGTGGTGATGGCTCAGAGTCACAGTATCTCTTTTTATTGCTTTATAATGATGGAGCGAATACAAAGTCATGGTGGAAACAGAGAAGAGTGAACAGATAAAGAGCTGATAAAAGCGGAGTATATATACTTAGTAAAAAATGACTTGTCTAATCAGTAGAAGCGATCATAAGGCATGATCAGGAGGTGGTGCTGTATATGAGGGGGTACGCCATGTGATGGCCAGGCTGATATGGAGGAAGTGGTTTTATTTGCTTTCACCGCAGAGTATCGTGGAGTTAAAAGCGGTGACACATGGACACGCTGCTCATACAGGTCTAACTTGTTCCCATCTTCCCCGAGAACCCTCCGCGTACCCGCCGCAAGGCCAGCGTTTGGCTCCGCTGATCATCTGGATGAATTCACAGGAGATTTACGAGCACACATGTCGCGCATCTGCGCGCTGCGTTCCAACACAACACCGAGATGCGGTACCTGACCACTGCAGAGCGGCCGTTCGGATGCCTTCACACCCCTGATGTCACCAATCACACGCAAACTTTACACCAAAATACTACTAATTACGCATTTACGCACCTGCGCTTCCCTAGTACGAGCAAACTTTACCCGATAATCACAAGGTGACACCTTTAAACATACACTCAAAAGGGTCCAACCAGCCGCTAAAGACAAAAAGGAACCTTACCTTCTGATGTGAGAAGAAGCGACAGCAGCTGCTGCTCAGAGACTCGAGGCGCAGTGAGCCGGTCACCAAAACCAGCTGATGAGTGTAGCGCTCAGTAAACACCAACAGCAGGACTTCCTGTTACTTTACTGTCAAAACAAAGTCCCCGATTACTGTCAAAATAAAATGTCCACACCCAGACAGAAATTATCAGCGTCGAGAGGATTTTATAGCGCTTAATTTAATCTAAAGTCTATGATTAACATAAAATCTGTTATATCTATAACTACAGCATCGAAAAAAAAACAGATGGAAAGGCAAAACAAATTTAACTTAAATCTTGACTTCAAGCTGTAGGCGTACTTAAGAAAACACCAGGATAGTTAAAGTCTGTATTTATATCATATAAATAATATCAAATTAAGGTCATGAGTAAAATCTGAGGGTGTGTTTTCATTAAATACGTTATACAGCCCTGACAGTAGTTTCAATAAAGTGAAATTAAGTACAATAAAAGCAGTAAGATAAACCTGAAGTGCTATTATCTGAATCTAAAAAACAAAACAAAACCTCATCTGATATATAAATGCAAAGGAATACAGATTCTAATAAAAGTATAACTTTGTATTGTACTATACTGGTAATGTTTAAATTTAATTGTATGAACCATATTTTTTTCCAACTTTCACTGGTATTTTTTTCTGCTAATATGCTCAAAGTTTCAGATAAAATAATCTGCCAATACAGGACGGAACACTAACTATGGGAAACATCACCATCTTTCATCAGGACTGTGTTTTTCAATTTTTTTTTATGCCCATGTAACGTTCTGCTTTCCCTCAAATGCACCTTCTCACTAAATTATGCTCTGAGTCACCTGAAAACTGTGTTTTGTCAAATGTTCTGCTCTCTCTGTCCTTGATTTTTTTTAAACATGTTGGCAACTGAAATCTATCCCAGCTGCCATTAGGAAAGAGGCAGAGTACACCATGCCACACAGAGACAAATGAGACAAGAATCATCATTTGACCTGACATGCATGCTTTTGGGAAGGTGAGAGGAAGCCATAATACCCAGAAAGAACCCTTACATGCATGGCACGAGCATGCCAACTCCAAACAGAAAGGACCCAGTTGGGATTTAAACCAGGAACCTCCTTGTTGTGAGATGACCGTGCTGACCACCACACCACCTAAAACAGCTAATGAGAAAGCAGAAACTACCACAAGGCCAAAGCAAGAAGTTTCCAGATAAGAAGCATTTATTTTCAGGCTCTTGTTGGAGAAGGACAACAATAACTGCATTCTGTCTGCATCTTTTTATTCACTTTATGAGAAGGTTTTATTGTCATTTCTACTGTACAGGAACTGAGCATTTTATTAAAATGGAAAAAAAAAATCTCTTTAATTCAAACACTCAATATTCACCGACAACAAAACCAGGAAGAATTTTCCAGCAACAGTGGAAAACTGCATAAAAAGATAACATTTGTACATATTTAATTCAACCAGCAGCCAAGTAGAAAAAAAAAGAAAAAAATGTTTTTCACATATTTCTTAATGAACATATAGAAAAAATACTTTTTTCAGTATGTTAGTGCTCAAAATGTTCATCAATGGACTGAATGTTCTACAAGAAAAAAAACAAGAATCAGAACTGCAGATTTTAAACAAAAAAATTTAAACATGAGTTTGTATAACATGGCTACCAGAAGACAAGGTAAAATACTGCAGGAATCAAAGGAAGACTCTTTACAGAGTGTTTATGTTAGTTTCCATGAAGAAAAAAGCATTAAAGTTGATTATTGTGGTTGAACTCAGTAAATCAATGCCCCAGGTGGAAAACTGAAGTGTCTAAAGTCTTAAAAAGGTCTTTAAATGGAGTCAGCGCCACATTTCCTCCTTCCTCTGATGTGTGCTTTGCTCTCAGTCGGGTGTGATGCTGCATCAGCGGCGTCACCGGCTTGAATGGGAAGGTGTGTGTTCCAGAATTTCTCACTTGAGATTGGGTCAGACCTGGACGGCTGACGGACGGAGCCCCTGCTGCCTCTGAGGAGCTCTGAGGAATCTGAGAGGACGGCCGGTGCTCTGCTGAGTGTTCAGCTGCTGTCTCAGAGCAACGTTTGAGGGAAACTGGACTCTGAGGAGCAGAACAGGAAAAACAAAGAGACATGATGTGATTAAACATCCCATTTCATGCTTTTCCATGTTTTCTGGCTTATCCGCAGTTGAAATGATACATTATCACCTTAAACGTCACCAAAAGCTGAAAAAACGAGGCATGTTTTAGTTTTTTTATGCAGAAGGAACTCATTTTATCTAGTAGTCTCCACTCAATTTTTTTCTACAACCTTTTTACGCACACATCAGACAGAAACAAACAATGTGATGGAGAATGCGCCGTTGTGCATCGCATTTATGCCATAACCGTGCTCATCACAAATTAAATGTAGAGGGACGTAACTTCATCTTGCTCTTCGTTCGCCATCTTTCTCGAATGCCTGAGTTTGTTGTTGTTGGTGGTGAAGACGTCAACAGGAAGTGGCTCTATTAGCGATAGTTGAAATGGGTACAGCGCCACTTATCTACTGTGGTATTGCATGCTTTGTGCCAGTGATTCGATTCATTCACCGCCATGTAACAAAGGATTACTACCCTTGCTCAGATAAGGAGCATAACCAAACTATAGCTATAATCGAGTTAATCTCATCATGTAGACCCACTGAGTAACGCTCTCACTAACAGCCTGTCAATAAAGTATTTATAGTAGTAAAATACCTACCATGTTGTTTTTCTTCTCTCCATTATGGCTTCCACTCTTCTGCTGAGGCTCAAACGCACACCCCGCACCGCTCCTCTTTTCACCCTCTAAAATCCAAACAATTACAGAATATTGTTAAATTCTACTGGGATGAAGCATTTTATTGACTGTGAATAAACAATACCTGAGTGGACGATGGTCTGACTACTGTCCTGCTGATCTCTGTCCTCTTTGTACGGCTTCAGACTCATAAAGAGGGTTTTCAGAACTGAATTTGAAGAAGTTTCTACAGCAGAGTCTACAAGATGAACACAGCTTTAACAGTTAGCACATTTCAGCAGCATAATTACATGGTCTAATGGTCCCCCCCCCCCCCTTGGCACTACCCCTTCACTGTGTAGGGATCGGGTGTTCCTTTTTGGAGATGAAAGATTAGTGGTCATCCAGCCTTTCAGCCTTGAAGAGGAACTCTGGTATTTTTAAACCTAGACCTCATTTCTGGCATGAAATATGTTCATAGCAGTTTGGTAAATGAATGAATGAATGAGTACTATTGCACTGTTAGCTCATAGCTGCAATAGCTCCAGTAAGGACGTCCATCGTACTCAAAGTCGTCATTCACGTTGTCAAAATCTGATAAATATCCTGCCATGTTGCACAAAACTATCAGTAGCAAACTACGTGTGAAGTTAGCCGACTGTCACAGAGCTCAGAGTAAATAAGCTGTGCTGCAGCAGCACACGTCGATGAAGTCATCCCAGTAGATGAGTGTGTAGAAAGCCGTCTATAAGCCCCCCCGATAGCCAATAACAACAACACAGCAGCTATGCGCTAACAGTGCAATAGTACGTGTTCATTCATTCATTCATTCATTCACTCGTCTTAAAGTGTTGGTGAAATAAAGACAGATAATGCCTTATTTAGAGGCTGTATACCGGAGTTGCCCTTTAACCTTGGGGGTCATTTAAATGGCTAGTGTTATGGGAAAGAAACCAGTCTCCCAAGGGAAGACATATAAAACTCAATTCTGAGTTCATTTGAGCCGGGACCTAATGAGAGTCTGTGACCAGTCCCAAAGTTACAGAGGATACAAGCAGCATAGGAATGAAAACGAGGATGAGCTGAGAGATAAACTCTGACATTACATATTCAACAGAATATAACCCACATCTGAATAAACTCTTAAAAAACATGTCTAAAATGTCTGTGAAGGCTTATTTTCCACAACAAATACACGACCACCACTTCTTGGTTACCAATAGAAAATACCTTGTAGGAGGCACCTTGTCCCTACAAAGCAGAGAGAAGGGGACAAGGGGAAGAATCTGGCCAACAACTGGCATCAGCATGTGAATGAAAGTGCATCACATCCTCACCTCTGAAGGGTGTAATGTCAGGCAGCTGCTGCACAGTCTGAATTGTAGATGCATCACTGGGACAATCGGACACGAGGCTGCAAACTGGAGTCACCAGATGCTTTTCAGGATCATTTTCCTTCTTTGGGGACAATTTAGGAGATTCCAGCCTGTGAGAAGTTTGTTTGGCATTTTTTCTGACCGGGCATGGCAGAGAAGACTTTAAACCAGGAGATCTTTGTTTGGGGACCGAGGGTGTGTTCTCAACTGACTGCTGACTGCAGGGAGGAGTTGTAGAGTGAGCTGTTTGAGAAGGCAAGCACTGGAAAGAAGCAGGAGTCTCAATGAGAGGGGTTGCAAAAAGGCTGAGGAAGGATGTGGCAGAGGTTTTGTTTCTGGTCACATCTCCAGACTTGATTACGGCTTGAGGAGAGGCTGGAGCTGTCACAGAGTCAGATGCTGGCGTCACACTGTCATTGAGAAGGCTGGCAGAAAGGGTCTTATTACATCCAACTGAAAGATCACCATGACTTGACATTTTACTGCGGGTCTCTGGGGTGACGTCAGATGAATAGGCCTCCAGTGTGCTCGGTTTGATATTAGATTGTCTTTTTTTAGAGCTGTGGTGGATCTCACCGAGTTGTTTTGCCGCAAAATGATGAAAAGCAGCAGCGTTTGCAGAGTCTTTTGTCTTAATAGAGCCAGTCACACGTTCAACAGGATTAGAAGCTCCGTCTTTAAACTCCTTGAAACCAAAGGATGGAGGGAAAGGCTTTCTAAAAGACTGTGAATCAAATGTTAGACAAGAAAGATGTGGCTTCAGTTTGGTAGGTAATGTCTGACTTGTGAGTGTTTCATCTCCTTTGCTTTCGGAGGATGCAGTGTTCTCTGGTTTGACTTTATGCAAAGTTATTTGAACATCTTCCTGGCATTCTGACATATCTGCCTCTAGTTTCTTATGATCTCCAGAATTAAGATAATGGTCAGCGTAAGTCTTTGAAATCAGGCCGGTGCTCACTCGGAGGGATGGCAAGCTCTTGTACATTCGTTGCTTGGATATGCTCGCTTCATGTTTTCTATTGAGCGACACCTTCTCATTTCGGTTTTGTGAGCTAAACAAAGGGACTGAGATTTCTTCTGAGGTGATCTTTGGAGCACAGGACACAGTTTGTGCACTGCGAGGGGTAAATGTTTGGCCAAACGTAGTTTCTTTAGTTCCGGGAGTTGTAATGAAACTGGGGAAAGGTCTGGACAGCTGAGGTCCAAGCACAGCTTCCACTGAATAACAAACTGGCTCCTCTTGGTTGTGAGGGGTTGATGGAGGGCTGTGAGGCTGGGCAGCGTCTGACTCAGGTACATCTGTGACATCGGACGATGCTTCTGTCTGACATGTTGATGTTTCCTTCTCAGCATCACTGCAGTTGTAAAAACTAGGCCTGAAAAAAAGTTATAAAAGATCTCTAAATGATTAGATTATCACGTCATCTGCCAGGAGTGGCAAGTTTGTATGTGCATACCTGAGTGGTTGTATCAGTATTTCAGGGTTCCTATTTGTTTCTGTCATTTCAGACTCCTCTGTGTTTGCTGACGACTCCTCATTAGTTTTTCTGGCAAGTTCATACCGATCACTTTCCATTTTTAAAACCTGCAATGAAAAGATAATCATGTCTTTGTGACAGGCTGCTAGTATCAAAGTGCCTAAAGATACAATTTAAAACTGCTTCTTTGCTAAGTTGTCTGCTTTGTGTCGACACTGGTTCATCCCCTAAGTTAGTAGCCTTTTTTCTGCTTGAATGATTCATAGGTGGCCAATACCCAAAGAAAAACGTTAAAAGACCTTCAGAAAGCCTGGAGAATTATTGAAGTCTGAGAACTTAAAAAGTCTGGCTTATTAGAAGGAAAGAAAAAGACACGAGGGCTAGATAAACACACTGCTGTCCACACCTTATCCAACAGTTGTTCAGTGACATCATTAAGTGGCTCATGGGAAAACTTGCAATCTTCTCCTTGAAAGCATTTTCCTTTTCTGTGAAAAAACTTGCACGGAAATGACTATGGAGCTCAGTAAAGGAAACATCTGACATCCAAGAGCTTGCAGATTCAAACAATTACCAGTACACTGAGTTTCTAACAGAAAAATATTGCTTTTGAGCAAAAGGATATTGTGCATGTATGGGCAGCTTTCCCCTTTGGAGCATGCTCCTTGAACATAAAATTTGCAGACATCTTTGATGAGATCATTGTACCCCTGAACGTGCTCCAGTTGGCAGTCATCAGCCTGGACACAGAAAAGGGGAAAAAGCTTTTTGTAAGGAAAAGTGTTTCATGAAAAAATTAAGGATTTTCACCTTGAAGGTAAAGTTAACTTGTGAGCTTTGATGTAACCTGCCTTGATGCATCGCCCCCAGAGGAAATGTCGACAAACTAACCGTCCATCCACAAACAAACCGTTCTGCTCCTTAAACTCCTGAGACATGAGTTTTGTTTTCACCTGAACGTCATGAGTGGGAAAATTATTAGAACATTGAAATTCCAATCTAATAAGTTAACTACATTTTCAAAGAGAAGCGTATTTTGACTCCTGTCACCGACAGCCAGGTCCTTCTTACCTCCTTGACGTCTCTACTGGTTCTTCCAGCTTTTCTTGGCACCGGTCCATCTCTGTAATCCCTTCTGTCTGTGTACTGCTGCTTTTTCTCTGTCCTCTTTCCATTTTTCTTTTTCTTTTTCTGACTTTTGCTGTGTCTGGTATCGCAGCCAGGTTTATAGCCGCTTATCATTTCTTTAATGTGGCCAAGATGTTTACGGTCACCGTCATTGCCCTGCCTTTGGTAGTGGTTGGCTCGGGTGTTATCACCATAGGTTCTGGTGGTCTGGGACTGGTAACATCTCCTCTGTCAAAAGATAAAGAATAGATATTAAATCTCAAGGAAATTTGGATATTTGCTGCATTTATACAACTGCAAATTGTACAACCCCTTTCTGAACTGTTGACAATCCTTTTTAACTGCCCGTCTAATCTACAGAATAGAATATAATTATATGTTCTTAACACTCAAAGGAGAATTATATTGTTGCAGAATAATATGAGGATCTAAATAAATATGAAGAACAAGACCAAACAATCATGTAGGGTAAATGCGGCTGGTAGGGAGGACCGCCTGTATCTTTCTGGATTGCAGCAGAGCTGAAGAAGCCTCTGACTGATCACACTCAGTTGTTTCAACACTATGTTAAGAAGAGGATAGTCGGTGTTGTTTATCATGTTCACCAACTTGGGCAGCATTCTTCTTTTAACAATCAGATCCAGAGCAGTTCCCAGCACTGAGCCAGTCTTCTTTATCAGTTTATTCAGTTTCTTTGAGTCACTGGCTCTGATGGTACTGCCTCAACAGATGGCTGCAAAGCAGTTTCCCTCTCCACAACTGACTTGGAGAATATATGAAACATTTCAGTGCAGACACTGAAGGACCTTAGCTTCCTTAAGAAGTACAGTCTGTTATTTCAGGCACCTAGCAGACGCTGATGGAGAAGACACAGATTAAAAAGTTCTGCTCACCTTCATGTGATAATCTGGCTGATCAGCCTGTGTTTTCCTCTTTCTGCCTCTTCTACCATCCTGAGACTCGTTCCTGTAAAACACAAAAGTTAGCGGAGGAGGGGTAATTCACACAGAAGTGTTTTTTTAATCAAACTTAAATCAATCACCGGTATGTGACGCCTGAACGATCTTGACTCCTGACGTCTTCATTGAAGGTTGGCAGTCCCGTGAACAGGTTTGATAAAGCCATTTTGTTATCATCAGTTTTTTTGTCTTTGTTAAAAGTTTGCAGTTAGAAGTTAACAAACTTTCCTGCACGTGGTAGTGACGCTCGCAGATAAACACATCATCCAACACGTAACCTTCCTACAGGTGACCTTGTTTTGGTTTTCATGTTCATCTGCACTGACCTGCAGCCTTCTAATGCTTCACATGTTTCCGTCAGACATCTGCATCACGCTATCGTCGACTTCCGTGTTTGAGACCTACGTCACCTCCTTGGACTCTACCAAATGCAAGCAGAAAAGGGGGGGATACTGCACACTGACACCGCCTATTTAAAACCTTTTTTTAATTTTCTGATCGAAACCGTCGTCTTGAAAGCTGGACTGGAATTTTGTACAACTTATTAAAAGCTGGTAAAATTAAAAGAAACTGACTTTAACGTAACTGGACAAACATTGTCTTTTTTTCCACCCCTGTGATGGAAAAAAGACATGTGACAAAACATGAATATAGCTGTCTAAAATAAGAAATACAACCCCAGGCAAACAAATATGCATTCACAACTGTTGGATGATGTTTATTCTGCTTTTTTATTTGTTTAAAAAAAAACACATTATCTTGCAGTACAAAAAATGTAATAATGAACCAAAAACATCCCGGTTTGTATTTTGTTTCAGCTCCTCTGTCTTTTCTGACAGCCAGAATTATTTGAGGACAATTGTCTTGATCGGTCAGAATCACGTTCAAACTTTCTTGTATAACATTTACAGATCATATTGCAGGATGGAGCCTTGTCATTGACCATTTTCTTTCATTTTCCTCCACAAATTTGAACTCAGGTTGAGATCCAGACAGTTTGCTGGCCGTGTCATTTAGTTGATATGTCTGTGCTGAAGCAAAATTTGAACGCCTTTTGCTAGAGACGCATCATCCTCCTGAAACAGGACCTCAGCATCCCCGAACTTCCCTCTGATTGGTGGAATGAGAAAAGTGTCCAAAATGTCAAAGTGTCCACCTGTGAATTTAGGGCAGAGGTGATGTCTGCCATCCTCCTCTACATGGTACACCGTGCTATGAATAACTGGAACAGCCATCTGAACAGATACATTCAAATCTCTGCATTTCTCTATTTTATTTCAAACTCAAATCAAACTATGACAATAAAACATGATTTCAGTGCATAACCTACTTTATCTGATCAAGTTGAACAGGCTGCATCCTGAAGGTCATTTTTGCAGGTTTAAATACGACATCTTCACCCTCAGAAGTCACACTTATAACATTCTCAACAATTCTGCTTCTGCCAAGTCAAATAACACTTATGGCTCAAAAGCATCATAAAATGCAGAACTCAATCAGTTTACGGTTATCTTACAGCGGTTGAATTGATATCTTCAAACAGTACTCTGGTGGCAAAGGTGAAAGGAATCGCATCATGCTCCACTACACGATGGTCAAAGCAGGCTCTGTTCATCACGGTGCATCCAAACTATTCAAGTACACTATTTAGTTTGTAGCTTTTTTCCTCTTGTCACTTGTCCCTCAAGACTTAACATTTTCACACATAGATTAGACTGTTTTGCTACATAGTTCCACACATGTCTGTTTTGTCCTGATGCATTTGCTCTAGTTGTGTATGTTAGTATTTACACCTTTGACAGATGCGGAAATTATCAAAGGTCTTGTGGCTTCTGGCCTCATAATTCAGAATGACACGTTCACTGTCAACAAGAATGCCGTTCAATGCACGTTTGTCAGAAAAAAACTGCTTTTTTCAGTTCAAAATTCACATTGAATATAAACCTCGCTCATTTCAACGCATTTATGCACAACAATGATCATCTTTAAACGTTTATTACCTGCAAGTTCCAGCATCATCTGTCATGATCTGTGTTTTTGGTTCTGTATTTTGTTGTTTTGTTTTCTCTTATTCTGGTTGAGTCAATATTGCAGCTCGTGTTGGTTCCAGTTCTATTTTGCAGAGCCTGGTTCTCTGTGTTTTCTGTTAAGTTAGATCATTTATTTTTCTTGTGGTCTGCCCCTTTTTCTCCATCTCGGTTTTTACAGTTCCCTCACAGATATTGACTCCTGTGTCTTTGCATGTGTTTTCATTACTTTTGTGGTACTCTCCTTGAATCTCTCTGATCTTTTTGAAGGCGTTTCACAGTCCTTTCTTTTGTTTGACAGCTCTCTTGTTGGAGCCATGTTTTTTGTCAGTCAGTCAGGCCCAACAGCCCTCTCTTTCAACTGTAGACTAAAATTTGTGCCGGTATTTCTTTTAGAAATAGAAGTTCGATATTTTTATCAGTATCAGCAATCTCTTATGATAATTAAGTTGTTGTTTTTTAGGGTAAAATACCTTACATCCAGTCAATCTTGTTTTCTCTTTCTGTTCTGATGCAGCTAATAACAACTGGTTTCCTCCCCACAGCTATGACGCTCTGCGGCCTATTTACCCAGATTAAATCACATGTACCTGTTAGAAATGTGAAAATGCTGCACATGTGTGAGACAGTAAAACCGTATAAATCTCATATAAATGCTGCAAACACGATGCCAAACTTCCAGATGAAATGTTGACAGGATTATTGCAGTTATTACATGTTGCTGCCTTTTGAGGGCCGACATACAAACAGAGGTGAAGTTTAACCATATAATCAATCTGTCTAGAGCCCTGTGTTTATGTGAGAGAGGAGGAGGAATGAACGTGCAAGGGAGAAAGAAAGATAGTTCATGTTTTCAGAGTTACTTCAGCATCTTGTGTCTTATCTTTGGTTCTGTCTGTAATATTTGAGGGTGTGCACAGAGCAAACTACATTCAGGGTTGAAATCAGGTGTTACAATGGAAACTGACTGTACCAACTTCAGAAATACAAAGTTTACTGTTAAGAAGGAAATACAACCGGGAAGCTTTCTGGTATCTACACATTTTGGTTATTTCTGCCTTTTTCTAGAGCAAAACTACCCTTTTCTGAAAGGATTGCTGTGAACAGGCGAGCTGTGTCAAAAGCTGGCTCTTACTTACTTTTTTGTGAGACTGTCTGTTGTGTTGCACCAAAGTATTTCGATTCAGGATTCACTTTATTAGAATAAAATAGAGTAGAATAGAACAGAATAGAAATACTATTCATTCCAAACTGAGAAATCTCTTTGCAGTAGCAGTATATAAACAGTATCTACCATCAAGTAGTAGTATAAAGAAAAGTATAAAATTCAACCTCTAGAAAAACAATTACAAAATCAGATTCAAGTAAAAAATATCGTAAAGAACACAAGGAAGAATTAACTATTCAAAAAACAAAGTTTAAAGAAACACTACGGGAGCTGCGTCCGCAAACGGCCGACTGCACCAGCGGCATCTTATTATGAAACAACACAAACTTGAACAATTAAATCACGAGAAAAGAGTGTCTCTGTCACAAATCACAACACAGCAGGAAAATCTCACCTGATAAAATCAAAACAAGGACCTGTGAAGAGGTATATTTTGTGGGTTTTTTATATATATTTTTTATGCTTTTAGTTGTTGTATCTTGTGGAAAATAGTAAAAACCCTCTGAGGAGTCTGTGATTACATTTTCCACTGTTTCACACAGCTTCTTCCCACAGCTGAAAACAGGAGTCATTTTGGTTCTTTAGGACAGATCAGCCTCTAATTTGATACGCAGCCACGACTATCACTGCAGTTACACGGCTCTATTATCTTATATTCAAACACACTCCACTCTTAATAACCACCCACACACTAACAGACCCATCAGAGCCCTGAAGGTGTTCTTTATCTTTGCTGCACAACTCTGGGATCCATTATGTAAACACAATGAATGTCGCCACATTAGATGAGCACAGTGTGCACTTCTACAGTCGAAATAAACCTGAGGTGTGTTAACAGTCAGACAAAGACTGGAGCAGCAGCTACTCCCAGTTTAAGAGTCATCTGAGCTCCTCATTTGCATTTTCATCTGCTCAGAGCAGAAACATCACAGCTGCAGTGACTGATAACATGTCCATGCCGAATAATGCAAAAACAGGTGTGACACATACTGCTGATACAGCTCCTGAAATACACTTTCGAGGTACTATTACAACTGTTGTGAACGCGTCCAAGATATACGATGGGTATTCTTAGCCCTTTACATTTAAAATAATCAAGTCTTGTGTTGTTGTCAGTCTGAGGCTGTATTTACCTCATTTTAAGACCTGATTAAGGACCAGATTATTTTCTCTTATGTCCTGAAAACCTTGGAAGTGGAAGAGGATGAACTTACTTTTTAACATGACTGTTTTTCTTACATTTATACACTAATCAGTGACTAAATTACATAACTATCAAATATACTGATAATAAATAAGACTGATGTTTGCAGCCGTGCAGTTTTCCGATGGCGACCTAATGGCTAATATGTCACTACAAAGTTTCTGTATCTTAATCACTTGAAACACAAAGAAAACTTGGAAATTAATTAATACAAAATTAGAAATGAGCTTCTTAAAAGACTATAAACAGGACTGTAAGAGATACAGAGTAAAGGAGGAGCCACAATACTGTGTTAACCTTTAACCTACAAAAGTGAAACACAGGTTATGAACTCATTACATTTGTGGCTTTTCAAACCAAATAAATGAGGGCATAAAGTTAGATGCAGGTGAGTGTGGGGAAAGTACAAAGTGCCATAAACACATTAATGAAAATATAGCAGTCAGTCTTGTTTTTTTTAAATCTCATCGTTCAGCATCGTTAGCAACAGTTTGTTTGCATGTACAACTCCCGGATACAGGTGATGAAGGTATATACATCTGCAGATGTAAAAACACATTCAGATTCCAGAGAAGCCGAACAATCTGAACGCCACAGATCCTGCAGAGAAAAAAGCTGCTACACTACTCCTCCTGCAGGAGGTGAGGGGAGTGTTCCTCTGCTTCTATGGTGTAATGCTTTTAAGTGATGATCTGTTCTACTGTGTTGTTCACCAACAGCAGTTTTCAGGTGGTGTTAAATCACATATCTGACTGGTTTCAGGGTCAATGTCGGTACTGTACTTGTTCAATCAGCCCTTACAGAACCTGGAGGAGTTGTCTGACCTCCAAGTCTGGCTGATATACAAATGATGGTCCGTTATTTGGTCTCATGTGGGCTCTAATCTGTGGCAGTGTTCTCATGAAATGACATCAAAAGTTAGGCTGATTCAAGTTTCTTCATTTTTTTTTTTTTTTTGCTGGAACAATTTTGCCTTTAAGTCATAAACTTACATTTGTATAACAAGTTATGCTCATAATCAAAGAAATAAAAATAAACTGAGGAATTTCTCCTCTGGCACCAAAAGATCAATGGCAACGGATGTTTTTTACAGATGACTTTAAAATGATCTTCACATTATAAAAAATCGTGGTTGATTTTTTTTTTTACCCTATTGAACAATAAAAGGGGTTTTGCTCAAATTCAACATTAGTTTTGTTTAACTTTTCTAGGCTAACTGACCCTCACGTTTTAAAGTAGTGAGCCGATATACTTTCTCTTTATCTACTGTAACTAAGCAGTCATTTCCACATTATGTATACACCACCAACAAATATTTAACAAGACTAACCTTTTAATTAAAACTCATACGGGTGAAGTTGCTCAACAAATTGACAACAGTGAACAAAGAGTGGCTTCTCTGAGGAATCTATTTCCTATTAGGGAATCACGCTAAGCATATACACATTTCATACATTATAAGTCACACTAATATATGTTTATAGTAACACATGACTTAAAAATACAAGAACATGTTCCAAAAAAGATTTATAATTTTAAGTGTACAACTGTGTTTTGCACGAAATGTATGATCATGATACCTTCTCCTAAGCAGTCTCTTTACAAAACATGAAAGACCATAAAACATTACAATAAACTAACAATAAACAAATTACTGTTTGGTTATCATCTTTACCACCTTTAGACTTTGCTAGATTGTTCAAAATACCAAATAAAGATTTAATTGACCAAAAAACATTGTCATATTTTGGTTCTAATCAATGATCATTTAAAATGATAAAATTGGTATGCACTATTTGATTTACCAATTTTTGACCGCGATCAAAATATAGTCAATTTTAACATAAAATCACAGATTTAATCTTTGTTCTCCGCTCTATGGACTGTAAGTGAAAAATAATCACACCGTTTTGCAGTCTGTTGTCGAGGCAGGACGGTACTCATCTTGCCTGAACCTATCATCTTTGATCAAAGGCGACGTCTCGCGAGAACGCCTACGTCACGTGGATAATGGCCGAAGATCGCGGATATTAGAAGGTACTTTTCAGCTTTTATTTACTTTACTGTGGCTTCATAGCGAGCGAATGCATTGAATATAATTAAATTGACCACACACTTGCACGACTTATTGTAGAAATAACCCTAATTCTTATATTTTGTGGTCGCTCACGTCGACCCCGCTTGTACAAACCGCCAAACCTTCGAAATAAGAGCACAATGTTTTCCGCGCTTTTTATCAATACAAAAATAGTTAGCTTTAGCCTCGCAACTCATCCGCTCTGGTCAGACACTTATGAGACATACTCGTTTCGATGTTGGCTTGTACAGCATGTAAAGCTTTATTAAATCCGTGTGAAACAACAACCAACCAGCAGAGGTCATTTTAACTGATCTACGACACTGTTGTTAGCTTTAGCTTTAGCCGAAGGCCTGTTCAGGAAGCAGGCGGGAGCTTTTATTTTCCAAAATTGCTTCTTCATCTCACCTGTCAAAGATGCTGAGTTATATCTGTCCTTAAGCGTTTATGATGATAGAAAAATGTCAATTAGACAGTTGATAGTACCATGGCTTTGACTTATTTTCTGTTTGTCCCAAATTGTCGCCAACAGAGGAATCTACTAACTCCAATTTAAAGAGGCGGTGAAGCTGTGACTCTTCAGCAGCAGTATACTACTGAGAGTAAGTTTTTATGTTATTATTAATTCTTTTAGTCCGAGAAAATAATAATGGTGTTTGGGGCTTTCGTGAATTTTCATATTTAAATTATTTCAAGCATTGAAATTAACTCAGTTATGTACTGAACACTTTTCAGTAAATATTTTAAGTCATAAAAGGTACAAATGTGCTTTATTCATATTGTCAACAAGTACCTATGTGAGACCCAACAACAAAGCTGTGCATCAAAACCTGGTATTTTTTTTAATTCCTGAGCCACAGTTAAAACCATATAGTAATGTGAAAAAGAAAGTACACTTTCTTTCAGTTCGAAGGTAAATCATCTGGTTCTCATCTGATCCAAGGAGGAAAGACATCAGCAATAACCTTAAAGAAGCAATTGTTGCTGCCCATCAATCTGGGACCGGTTATAAGGCCATTTCCAAACTATTTAGAGTCCACCATTCTACAGAGAGAAAGACAAGTGGAAAACATTCAAGTCAGCTGTCAATCTTCCCAGGAGTGGACAGCAAGTTCACCCGAAGGTCAAAAACCCAAGAGCTACATCTCAGACTCTACAGGCCTCAGTTAGCATGTTAAAGGTTAAAGTTCATGACAGCACAATTAGAAAAAGACTGAACAAGTATGGCTTGTTTGGATTGTAGGGTTGTAGGAGAAGGAAAGAAGAGTTGGGCCAAAATTTGTTGCCAAAACAACTATGTCAGAGACTGATAACGTCACACAGAAAATCATTACTTCAACTTATTGCTGCTAAAGGTGGTTCTACGAGCTGTTGGATCGAAGTATGGATGGAAGTATGGTTTGTTTGGAAGGGTTGCAGGAGAAAGCCTCTTCTCTCTTAAAAAAAAACAAAAAAAAAACATGGCAGCACAGCTGAAAAAGAAAAGATTCAAGGTGTTGCAATGATCCAGTGGTGGAGCGCTGATGATCTGGGCTTGTTCTGCAGCCACAGGACCTGGGCACCTTGCAGTCATTGAGACCACCATGAACTCCTCTGGATACCAAAGTATTCTAGAGTCAAATGTGAGGACATCTGTCCGACAGCTAAAGCTTGGCTGAAACTGGGTCATCAACAGGACAATGATCCCAAACACAGCAGCAAATCTACAACAGAATGTCTGAAAAAGAAAAGAATCATGGTGTTGCAATGGTCCAGTCAAAGTCCAGACCTCAACCTGACTGAAATGCTGTGGTGGGACCTTAAGAGAGCTGTGCATGAACCAATGCTGCAAACCTCAATGAACTGAAGCAATGTTGGAAAGAAGAGTTTGCCAAACGTCCTCCAGAACCATGTGAGATACTGATAACATCAGCAAACATCAGTATCTCACAAAAACTTCTACAAAAACTTGATCCTTTAAGGGACTCATACATTTATGGAGAAGTTGTTAGTTATGATTTTTATCTACTATTATACTGTGTAATGTCAGAAATGTCTCATACATGTTATTGCAAGCCACACGCTCACTCAGAAAGAGTTGTTTCATTGATGTTCACTGGGCTTTCCCTTGTTTGCCAGCAGTGATGGCTCATGTCTCCAACCATGGGAAGCTGCTGTTGCAGCGCCTACATCAGCAGCGGGAGATGGACTTCCTGTGTGATATAACCATAATGGTGAAAGACGTGGAGTTCAGAGCTCACCGCAACATTCTAGCTGCCTTCAGCAACTATTTCTCCTCCCAGGCTGAAAAGGGTCAAGAGGTCACAACTCTGGACCCTGATAAAGTCAGCCGGTACTCTCTGGAGAAGCTTCTGGAGTTTATCTACACCGGACAGATGAATCTCAGCAGGTAGAAAAATACACTGAATTATGACAGATTGGGGTGTTTTTTTCCATCAGCTCATGGAGGATTTAAATGTTTTTTTTCTGGTTTCAGCACCAGACAAGCAGCTGTGCGACGAGCGGCTGTGTTTCTTGGAATGTCTGAGGCTACAAAGTATCTGGAGGAAATCCTACATTGGTCTGAGCCCAGTGAAACGTCCCAGTCAGAGGTGGATAAAGAGGCTGGTCTGTCTCCGCCCAGTCCTGGTTCTGCTGGCAGCCCCAGTTCCCCGCTTCCCCTGTCTATTGTCTCTGTGACAGGAGACTGGCATGAACGGGAGGGGGATGGCAAAGACCAGGATTATGACCCCGGAGATGTAGATGTGGAATACGGAGACAGAAGCGATGACGAGTACACCCCCACGCTGAGGAGTGTTGGTAGAGGGATAGGCAGGAAGAGAGGTAGAGGACGGAAGAGTTTCAGCGGCGAGCAGGTGGACCAGAGCAGCTCAGCCGACGGCGCTCCCAAAACCTACAGGGGCAGAGGGAGGGGCAGAGGGAGGGGCAGGGGGAGAGGAAGAGGCGGGTTGAGAAGTGAAGAAGATCTGTGTGTGGGCGACTCTGACACGAGTGTGAAGGACTTTGGAGACACCTCTGCAGACTGGAGCCCCTCACGGGAGGACGAGCCGCCAGTCAAGAAGCCTCGGCTGAGCGGAGGAGAGGGGAGGAGAGGACGAGGCCGGGGGAGGGGGAGGGGGAGAGGCAGAGGTAGGGGGAGAGGAAGGGGCCGTGGCAGAAGGAAGGTTGAGGAGGAAGAGGAAGAGGAGAGTGGCGGGATGGGGGCAGATGATGAGGAGGAAGGTGAAGCCGGGGAGCAGGATCCGTCTGAACTGGACGAGCTGTCGCTGACGTGCACCGAATGTGGCAAAACGTTCAAAGATGTGAGCAGCCTGCGGCGACACGAGAAAATCCACAAGGGGCTGAAGCCATTTTCCTGCATCTTCTGCTCCAAGACCTTCAGACAAGCCACGCAGCTGAAAACACACCTGCGCATACACACAGGTGAGCCCAGTCGGATGTGAAGAGGCTGAGGGTTGGTTCCTCTCTCACATTTTGGATGTGATGAGGCTACAGAAGCCAAGTTTATCTGTCAGTTGAGTTTAGTCTTTAAAAAGAGAAAACGGACCGTCAAACTTCCTCTCAACAGCAAATATGTGTGTGCGTGTGTGTGTGTGAGCAGAGAGCACGAGCCGGGATTTCAGTGTTGGGTTCTGGCTGATAAATGCATGATTTGAAGATATAAAATGAATGAGTCAAAAACACCTTATTTATGTAATCATTGTGTTAATTTGTCAAGCTGTGCGTTGAAAATAATGACTTAGTACTGATTAGCCAGAAGTATGGCTGAGATATTTTGACATGAGGTAAGACAAGCGTCTGTGAATATGAGGGCTGCATTCCATTTAGAGGAAGTTCTCCTTTTGCGCGTGTTCTACAACTAACCAGCACACACAGGATCAGAAGTTGATACACCTTAAATTAGCATCATAAGTATTCGTTGATATATCAAAAATCATATCATCATCATATTCTGCCATATTTTTGCACATAACATGTTTTCTTAATATCATAACCCCAGCGTGAAGGTATTTCTCCCAAATCATCCAGAATCTCATGAAATAAGGTAGCTAAAGAAAAACTCTTAAAGACCTTCAGAAAGCCCGGAGAACTGTTGCTCAAGACCACTTTGAAGGATTAGAAGAAAATCTGGCTGCTCAGAAGGAAAATGTAAAGAAATGAGGGCTGGATTAAGACTATTTAGGTACTTTAAAATGTCACAAACATGAGACAATACAGGTTGTGTGTAGCCAAAAGTTTCAAGACATTAAACTTTCTGTTGGTTGAAGCTACCAATTATAGCATCATACAGGTAAATGAGATACTGCCAAAGCTTTTTGAGCCTCAGTTGATGATCTTTAAGTTATATTTAAATGTTTTCTTGATGTAACGTTTTAAATGTCTTCTCGGTGGTTATAAAAAGTCTTGAATTTGATCTGTGGAGGTCTGGTCTGTGTTTGTCAGCTGGACCTTTCTGTTCTTTACATCAGTTTCTTGGGAAAAGCTTCCAATCCATCAGCTGACATATCAAACAAAACGCAGGTCACAGGGCAGCTGATGCTCAGTGAACACAGTTCTCACAGTTTCCCTGGTCCTATTCACCAGTAGGGCTCAACTTTCTGTGTCTGGCTCTGTCTGTGGCGTCGTTTGCAGGCGAGAAGCCGTTCAGTTGCAGCGACTGTGACAAGTGTTTCGCTCAGAAGTGTCAGCTGGTTGCTCACCGCCGGATGCACCATGGAGAGGAGAAGCCCTACACCTGCGACCGCTGTGGGTTCAAGTTCGCTACGTCATCCAACTACAAAATACACATCAGGTATGCAGCTGCGATGTGCCGTCCAATAACTCACCAAACAACCAACTTCAGCTGACTTGTATCTTGTTGGAGTTGGACAGTTTTACCGTCATGGCATTAAAGTGTCGACTAACATCAAGAACTTTTACTTAAATGAACGTCTTTAGAGGCAATTTGTTGTGTAGATTGAATATGTCTGGTGATCAAACAACCTCAGTGTATCCAGTCATTCTGAAATACGTGGACAAAAACAACATATTTACAGCAGATTTACTGTTTTTTTACAGTTTACTGTTCACAGAGACATGTATAATCACTGGTCTTATTTATTTAACATCAGGGTGGGCAGGGACCAAAGTAACAAGAAAAGAAAACAAGTCGGGAAGCCACATGAAAGATGACAAAAAGCCAAAAGTAGGCAAATTCAAAAGAAAGGTGACGCTCCTAAAGAGCACAAAGCCATAAGTTGAACACTGCTGATGGGAACTGGGAAGTCTGTCTGTTGCTTTTGGTTGTTTGCAACAGGAAGGAGATTAATTTTCCCCTTGAGTCCGAACAGGCTCTTGTTACCGTAAATGCTGAAAGAAAACACACCTATGCTTCTGTTCCTCTTTATCCTGAGGCTGTTTTCCTCTTTGTTTGTTTCCTCCAGGCTGCACAGCGGGGAGAAGCCGTACGTCTGTGACATCTGTGGTCAGGCGTTCGCTCAGTCCAGCACTCTGACGTACCACAAACGGCGGCACACCGGAGAGAAACCGTACCAGTGCGATCTGTGCGGCATGTCCTTCTCCGTTTCCTCCTCTCTCATCGCACATGCGCGAAAACACACAGGTGAGAGCCAGGGTTATTGATCCGCAGAAGGTATTTGGTGTGCGGATGAGAAGATTTAACAGCCCAAACTTTTGTGTTTCAGGCGAGACTCCGTACAAATGTTCACAAACAAATTGTGATGCAAAATTTGTCACATCTTCCGAACTGAAGAAACACATGCGGCGACTTCACCCCGGTGAGTCAAGAAGTTTGTTGTCATGTTTCAGAGACTTGATTACATCAGAGTTGAGGTTTAGATAATCAGAAAAGTGGCTTCATAGAGTGGCCTTGATATGGTGAAGATTTCTCTAATATCATACAGAAGTCCACCGTTACGTTTGCTCAGCCAGTTTCTGACATCTTCAATGACATGTGTCTTCTTGAGTTAAAGCCCTTAATCGTGGTCCTGTGATGTTGACATGAGTTGGGTTTTTTATGTTAAATAAGGTAGAAAAAGCTCAACTTCACAGAAAAAACGTGCAGATTAAAATATGTGCTTTGTTTTAATTTCTCTTTCAGCTCATTTTCTCCTTTGTTACACAACTATCTCTCACAGCTTTTCAGATTAAGTGCAGAGTCTAAAATGTGCTCCGTTAACTTCACATTTAAACGATATTAAGACCCATTTATTGAGATGGGACCTTGAAGCTAGCAACAACCCTCCTTGCTGAGCTCTTTGCACAACTGGTTCAAACTAAAGTGTCTCAAATAATTCAGTAACAATCTAAAAAACAAAGAGGAAATGTTTGATCATTTGCGAGGATTTACAAAGTTTGTTCACGGTGATTCTTTGTGCAGATGGAAACTCAGGTGTGCAGTGCCTGCTGTGTGGAAACCGATTCGCCAGCGTGAAGAACATGATCAAACACCAGGAGAAGGCTCACGCTGAAGAGGTGCGGCAGCACAAGGAGCGGGCCCGAGCTGGTGAGCTGTTTTAATGATTTAATTTAACAGATTCATTTTCTCTCCGAGGAAATTCACAACTTCTTTTCTGTTCCACATTTCAATTAAAGAACCATCAAACATTTTAGATGTTGATGGATTTCTGTGTCCTCTTCATATATCCTTATGGAAACATTTCAGTTAGACCCTAAAGTTGGAAGGGAGTTTTCTCACCAGATGTGAATATCCAGGTTATGTTCTAGTTTTTTTGTAAAGTGTTTCACTTTAAGCACTAAAAAGAATGGGAATGAGAGTCTCTGAAGATCACACCAAACTCTGCTTTTTGCTCCTTTTGCTTCAAATGCGCATTTCAGATGTTGTTTCTCTGTCTAAACTACGTGTTCCTCCGCAGTCGTCCTTCTTGCTTCCAGTCATCCTGTGGCTTTTGTCCAGAGTAAACTCTCCCAGGAAAACAAAGGCTTGGTTTCCATCCCTGAAGGCGAGCCGCCCAACCCTGAACCGGCCACCCCCAACCCCAAAGCCACACCACCGTCCGCAGCCTCCTCTGACGCCACCACCACTGAAGTGGACAACACAAGCAGCACCACCGCTGATACTAGTATCATTCAGGACTTTAAGACAGAGCCCAGCCATCTCCCTCTGTCCACCACCGACCAGGTGACCTTCGAAGCCGACCAGGAGCAGACCATCAACTCAGACACCCTCCACGCTCTGGTGGAGCAGCTGCGGCCGCAGGCCTCGCCTGCCCAAGACCTGGAGCAGATAGTCATCATCAGGACGGTGGACACCACCGAGAACAACCCCCCTCAGCAGTGATGATCTTCACTTTTTAACGTGCGCTCTACAGTCGGCCCCCGTTTGGAATAAATTCAGTTCACACATTCAGGCTAATGTAAAGTACACTTTGCTAACGTCTAATCTTGAATTTTAGGTATAATTAAGTACAGCTCGGGCTGTGGTTTTATAGTTTTGTCCGTTTCTATCTGCAGGACTTAAAGGAAAAAAAAAAAAAGAAAAAAGGTGAGAAAACACAAGCAGTTTGGTCAGAAGCTTCCAAGTTGGACGAATGGTAAAATTATTCCAAAAATAGTCAGTTTACAGTTTACTCACCACATTGTGCTTTGGTTCAACCCTCTGCAGCAGGGCTCCAATTTACAGTTATATTCTTTTTTAAGTAGTACGTTTCTAAACTGATCTGCTCATTTCATATTTGATTAAGTGTCAAAACGTAGTTTTTAAACCAAAACTATGTCTTAACTCTTTTCTCCCTGTTATTCCAAAGTTAAACAGTTTAATGGAAAAGCAAAGAAATGCAGAAACTGCTTAAAACACACTGCTGAAATGACTGGTTACTAAAACATTTGTCCTTCTATCTACTGACCCTTTCAGCCCCGAGGTGCAAACATTTCTATTTTTACAATGATACTTCAGATATCTCATCTCCAAATAAACTAGTTGAAATATTTTTGGATCTTATATTTGTCACTGAAAAGTTTTGTTTTCTTAATTAACCAATAATTTTTTGTCTCGAAAAATGTGGAAAATAGAAAATAAGATGTGTGTATGTTTTCATTTTACCATCATGTGCTACAAAAAAAGGCCACTCTGGAAAAAAAATAATGGCTTTTGATTTTTTTTTATGTCGATCCATTAAACAAGTACTCGTTTTGGCACTAACTTGGATAAACTTTCTTGTCATACTGCCATGACATAACATTCAGTTTCTACAGATTCAGCTCAGATACCACCAAAGACAAGAAAACTCAAGAAAAGCAGTGTTTAATGTACGATTATGCTACATTTACTTTATATTTACTGTAGGATTTAGGATCAAAGCTACAAAAATAAGCCCTGAGTTGTGAAAGACTCCCAAAGAGACGACAGGATGGGTAAACATGACTCAGACTGCCATCCCTGCATTTCTCTTCCAACATCTATTCTAAACACCACTGATGGTTTTATTATGTTGTTCAAACGTTTCTGTCTTCAACACTGATTTGTGGCTGCAGCTACTTGCTGTTACGGCTTACTCGTGTGGAATAACTGATGATTTACTGTAGTCAATAGGAGCCTTACAATCACGACGAGCTGTGTGTGTTTTTTTTTTTATTTATCTAAATAGTGAATGCTGAATGTGACGGCGGCTTCGTAGATCTTAACGCTGAGCTGTTGTACTCGCGGCCATGTTTTTTAAACTCATGTTTTGGTGTTCGAGTCTGAAAACTGCTGTACATGAAGCATTTCTGTTAGCTTGAAAGTAGTTGTTCATTTCGTGCTTTTTACTTTCACAGATATAAGCATTACATGTACAAGTTCACAATTGTGTAAAATTGTACAACGGAGCAGGAAAATAAAGACCAAAAAAAAGGGACAGATATCTGTGTTTTGCGGGTAATTTTGAAGAACATTTCCTTCAGCATCAAATTAATTTAAATTCGCTGAATCCTGCTGTGAAAACAGTTCAGGAGTGATAATTCACTGAATGTATTTCTGTATTAGATGCCTTCACATTAGCATATATTCCTACAGTGTAGTTCTGAATTCAGTCAATCAGAAAAGGACTAAAGTGTTTTATTGCCTTCCTTTTGAGGATAAGACTAGGTTTTTGTACACACATGTCTACACCTGTATGTAAACATTTACAGACACCTACCTGTGTACATAGCAGAGCTAAAACATGCAGATTATCATCATATAAGCAGGGAGTTGACCAAATCCTTCATGAACAACATGGCAGGAGATGGAGCCATCTCCTCCTTGGCAGTACAACTAATAGTTTTTCAAGGAGGGGGGTTTGTGTTGTAGGTTCCTTCAAGCAGTGGATCTGTAAATATATACGTTTGTAGACAAAGAGGAATGTTATTTCTGTGCATTAGATACATCACATTAATCAAGTCAGTCCAGTCTGTGGAGGATAAAGATGCTCCGCAGTTTATGGAGATCAAATATAACTGCTAAAACGCGAAAGTAAGAACACCGGATTCTGTTTTGTGGCAGAAAATGACTATTTTTTCAACTATTTGTTCTTTTTGTCCTTGTGGGGACGCCGTCATCAGCCGTTGCCGTAGCAACGTAGAATGCGCCGTAGCCTCAAGAAATGACTGGCAAAACGATTTCTGAGTGCTACGAAGATGTCTGCTCCGAACATGACATTAAGAGAAACCCAGACATTTCAGACATTTTAGAGAAGACGTCAGAAACAGGGTGAGTGTTGAACTTTGAACGCACAGGTAAGATTGATGAAAGATTAGCTTCCGGAGCTAACGGTACATCCGGGTCCTTTTGCTTTTAAAAACATGTACAAGTTCCCGTCTGAAAATTTTACAAAATTATACGTATTTCAGTATTTATTTATTTTTAATTTTTTTTAGAACTCTGAGCTTAAAGTATAAAAAATATTTAGAGCAAAGAAAAAATGTTCTTGTCTTTGTTATACTCAGAAACTCAAGCTTAAAATAATTAAGTTGTGAGGGGAATCCTTCAAATTTTTTGATAAAGTTTTGTTTGTTCAGATCGGTCCAAACTCAGTTTTTTGTTTTGTTTTGGGTTTTTTTGAGGGAGGGAAATAGAGATGAAGCCATTTCATGCTTATTTGATGTTGGGGTCCCAGGACGTACTTATGACAAGTGGGCCTCTAACAACACACAATCATCATTGTCCCTGTCCCAGTTTGAGGGTGACTGCCCTGAGTGCTCCAGTTATCACTTCCCACATATTTCCCAACTTCTTCCTTTTGTTGTTGATGTTTTTCAAGCTTCTCATGTTCCTTCTTCTTGATGTTACTGTCACTTGGAATCGCTACATCTACCACTACTGCCTTCTTCTGTAGTTTGTTGACCACCACAATGTCCAGTTGGTTAGCCATCACCTGTTGTTCAATCTGGATCTGAAAGTCCCTCTGGATCTTTACTCCACCTCCTTTGGAGGCATCTCCCACTTTCACTGTTCCTGTACACTATTCCCACCACTTGGTTATAGCGTTCCATGTATGCCTGCATCTTAAACTTTTCATCTTAGACTTTTTGATATCAGCCGCTTCTTCAATCTGTTGGCGGTACGTGTCATACAGAGGCTCACCCTTCCATGATGGTTCCTCCTCCCCTTCCCTGGGTTTTAGCTGGCTGAGGCATCATTTGGGGCTATCTTCCTGATGTTTTCCTGGATCTCTGGATGTTAGTTTCTATGTTCTGGTAGTTTTTTTCTTATATAACAAATTGTTAGTGTTCTGCTTGGGTTTACTCCTGGAAAACTTTCAACAAAATATCATATTCTTTTAACTCTGTCCATGCTTTTTAAAACTAAATTTCCATCTGTAAAAATAACTAAAGCTGTCAGATAAAATGAGTTCATTAAAAACCAAATTATTCAAATATTAGATAATAGGTATTTTAAGTAAGAGTGCTCACCATAGTATGATAAAACATTAGATTGTTATTTGCTACTCATGCACTGATGTGAAGGCATAAAATGAATATATGTGAAAGTTGAAGAAAGTCAGTTTATGTCAGTTATGCTCTATGTGAACTTTTTAAGCATCTTTGAACTAATTAATAAATCTCTACCCTTCTCCTCTATATGATGACAATCAGAGGGTTTTGCAGGGGGGGTTGGGGGTATTATGAGTTGAGAGTTAAAGTCTAATGGATTGGGGAGTGGAACTATTACAGAGTGTACCTGTCTGCATCACCAGGAATTTGGTGCTGCTGACTACACCCACAGCCGTGTTTTCAATGATGATCATCTCTTTGGACTTTTCGACATTTAGGATCTGATTATTGTCACTGCACCAGTCCATCACCTGCTTCACCTGCTCTCTAAAAGACAGATCGTTGTTGTCCCTAATGACACCCACCACTGATGTGTCATCCAGATACTTGATGGTGTGATTAAAAGCAGATGCAGTGCAGCAGTCATGTGTCAGCAGCATAAACAACAGTGGACTCGGGGCACAGCCCACAGGGGAGCCAACGGAGAGGGAGATGGAGCTGGAGATGCTGTTTCCCACTCTCACTGACTATGGTCTGTCCAGCAGCCAGTTACACGTGGAGGTGCTGATACCCAGGGGCCTCAGCTTGCTCACTAGTTGCTGTGGCGTGTTCAGATTAAATACAGTACTAAAGAAAGAAAATGTGTATAATCTTGAATGTTCAAGCAAGACCAAGGGGTAAGCAGATGAATGTAGACAACTCTGACGTATCAAGCATGATTTATGCTCATAAAGCTATTAGAGAATATGTCATTCACTCAGCAGAGGGAAGCTTTCTGTCTCTGTGTGTTGAGTTCATTTCGGTGGCCGAGGGGAAAAAAAATGCTGCAGTGGCAGAGAGCCCAAAACAGGACAATCCTCAAACAGTGACGGCAGCAAGGCAGGAGCTTAAAATACTTCCACAGCTGCAAACAATCACAACAGTTTGGTGGCGAACAAAGGAATTAAACAGGATCAGGAAGCAAAAGTGAACAATAAAAAAGAAACATTTTCCAACTATATTTTAAAAAAGGAAGTAAAGCTAAAACACAACATAGAAATCCAAACAACTGAGTCAGAAATGAGGAACTAAAACAAAACCAATACAGCATTAAAGCTGCTGTATTACTGTAAACTGGTAATCTGCGTCTGTAGCAATAAGCCGAGCCAACTTTATTTATAAAGCTCTTTAAAAACAGCAGCAAGTGACCAAAGTGCTGAACAACTGTACATAAGACATTAAAAACGCATAAATACAGATTAACACAGAGGATACATAAAAGACGATGCAAAACAAATAAAATGAGCTTACACTGCAGTGTTGCATTTCAAGGCTGCAAAATGTTCCAAAGAAATTTTCTTTGATCGTTGAATGAAGCAGACATGTTTATACAGTATATGTGTAGAATTTGATTTAAAACTATAAAAGCATTTGTTTGGATTAAGTTTGGTTTCCTGTTTTCATCATGAAAATATGAGTCCTGCTTGACTTTTGTCGAATATGTTTTTTTATCGAAGCCTGTGGCTTGTTTTGTGTTTGATGTCTAAAACAGCGTTAAATATGCTCCTCTGTTCTGTGTGGCAGGAATTTCACCTTAAAACTGACAGGAAACAACAGACTGAAACACATTCAGAGACTCTGTGATGACGACGTCTGTGCTCTTTCAAAATGTCTGCAAAGCAACGAGTGTGTGACGGGTGAGCCGTCAAATTCAGGTCAACGCAGCTAGAACAGATGTTTTTAAGGAATTAAACACCTTTTTTTTTACAATTTGTCTATGAACAGGTCTTGATGTGAGATACAATAACATTTGTGATGAAGGGGCTGGACACATCGCTGAGATTTTAAAGGTAGATAAATATCAGTTTCATCTAAAAAACAAAGCGTCTTACTTATGGAAAATAAGTATTTAGGGATTTTTGGACATATGTGTTACAGATTAGTCATAAACCGTCATATGTGGGTTTTATTCTGCTGAGTAGGTAAGGCCAGGGAGACGTGCTTCCCACACACCAGATCATACCTGATCATCTCTTGTTCTTTATTTTCTGTGCTACCTATTACCTCAGAAATCTTGGGACTGTGACACAGACTGCATAGATAACACTGTGTTTATCATTTCAGCTGCACTTCCTTCTGTCAAGCTTTAAAAAATGTCAGAATGCTCCATCGTGAAATATAGACACAAACAAACTCACAAAAGACAGGTGTAGGATTTCCAGCCTGACTTCATTCGCCTTCCCTCAGAAGAATCAATCAGAATCTCTGTTGTTATTATTATAGATATGGAGGATTAACTGTATTTATTATCTTAAATGTGCAGTTCACAGACAGCTGATTTAAAAACGGTTTTCATATTTGGGAATATGGTGTTTAATTTTTGCTGTGTTGTTGATTTTGCATGTTATTAATGTGCGTTTCCATTGTGTGTTGCGAGTAGGCCGATAATTCAGCTCTGCGCTCTTTGGACCTGATGTTTAACGACATTCAGACTGATGGAGCTCACATCATCGCCAACAGCTTACAGGTTCGTAAAATGGTTTGGAATATGACTGCACCTTTTTCCACGTTCAGTGAATGGACATCTACCTCATCTTTGCTTCGCTATGCAATGACCAGTTCTAATACGGGAGTAATTCAGCGGCGTATGATTGAATAAGACAGCGATTCTCAAGAAGAGTAAGTTAAACTGTACAAGGTCAAGTGGAAGTTTCAGAATGGTTTCACTTTCTGTTGCTTTCTTAATATTAAAAAAATATATTACAGAGAAAACACACTCATACACACACAATAAAGCTTTCTGGACGTTGGACATGTCCACTTGTACTTACAGTGTCCTCCAGATAATGACAGGATCTAAACTCTGAAGAGAAAAAAAGATGGGGATAAAGAATAATAGCTAAGAACACAGAGCCGAAGAAAAGATGAGGTCAAATCTAAATATATAAACCATGAATCATGAAGACCAGGAACCCAAAGGACAAAAAAATCAAAACACAGAGTTCAAACAAACTAAGAAATAATTAAACCACAGAAAAGACTAGAAACTCAAAGGACAGAAAAACGCAGATCATGACATTAACAAGGTTAAAAACGTGACTTTTACCAGGGGGAGACTGAAAAGTGATGGGAGTTCTCTCCTTTTCTCTGCAGCATAACGACCGCTTGCTCTCTCTCAGGCTGTCAGGTAATAAGATCTGCAACAGAGGAGCCATGCACCTGGCCCACATGCTGCAGGTGAACAACACGCTGCAGGAGTTGGAGCTGGCTGACTGCGACCTGGTAAACACACATACCCAGTAAACTGTGTGTGAGCTCTCACTGGCCATCGTGAAATGTTGGGGGGGGTCCAGTTTTTCCAGCTTTAAACTGACAGATGTCTAGTTTCTCTGAGCTTCCCTCTGTCCCAGCAGGCCACTCAGAGTGTGATAGCACTCAGCATCGTGTTGAAAAGCAACACAGCTCTTCGCTCTGTCGATATCAGCCGACCTCTTCTTTTCAGCCACCAGGTACAAATACACAGAACACAGTTAACCGAGATCAGGATCTGTTTAGACTGATGTGTAACTCCACTCTGGATCTGTCTCAGGAGGAGTGGGCGGTGCACTTCTCTGAGATGCTGGCAGTGAACTGCAGTCTTGTGGAGCTCCACCTGGGGAAGATGGGCTTGACTGACACTGGGATGGAGAGGCTGACTGAAGGCCTGAGGCTGAACCACAGTCTGCAGTACCTGGACCTGCGCTGGTAGGAATAAAACAACTCAAAAGTGTCATCCTTCAAAGCTTTTATCACTGTTTATTTCACTTCCTCTTTATCTCGCTGTCTTCGTGGATTTCTGCAGCAACCGTGTGTCTCGTGACGGTGCACGCCATCTTGCTGGGGTGCTGAAACAGAACTCAACCCTGGAGATCATAGATCTGTCGTCCAATCGGATTGAAGATGAAGGAGCTGCATGCCTGAGTGAAGCCATCGCATGGCCAGGCTGCATCCTGAGAGAGTGAGTCTTCTTCTGTCTTTTCTGACAACTTGAATTCTTTGGAGTTTTCACTGTATTCTTCATCCATGAGGTTCCAACTTTCTTTATTAACAGAAAGCAGATCAGCTTTGCATATCTCTGAACAACCCTTTCATCCAGCCATCCACAGTCCATGGCTGCTTCTCTTCAGCCCACTGTAACCTTGTTTTCTTCTCTTTTGGTGTTAATGATGGTTTAGTTTGGCTTTTCTGGATGGAAACCCCATTTCCTTCAGCTGGTTTCTCACAGTAACAAACACTGACTCCTGTTTCTGTTCTTAATTTCTTTTGTTGAACATTTTCTTTTTTCAAATGTACTGCTTTGAGTTTTCTGTCCTGACACGTTGACCTGTATGTTTCCCTTTTACAACCTTCCCATTCTGTTTGTACTCGCAGCTAATTTCAGACACAGCTAAATAACCAGCATCGTATGCCACACTCTGAGCTGAATTACCTTGTTGAAGGAGTTATATAACCCTCTCCATTGTCTCCACTGACCGCTCTTTTGTTGTTTCTTGACAATCAGCAGGTGCAACAACTTGTTTACAGCATTTTTTTTTAGGTTTTTACAAGTTACGGCACTCAGCACTTAAATTCATTACCTTATCTGTGATTAATTTAAATTTCAAACACACACGCACACTGCAGAAATAACATGATAACATACCCCACTAATAGTGAATCCATCATTTTTGCCAGGGGTTTTACTTAAGGAACTGAAATGTCTTTTAAAAAGAAAAATCTCTTTCTTTATTCCTTATTTAATTTCACAAGTTTTAGGTAAATTAAGACAAAAGTCACTCTGTGAAGTATTTTCAGAATATTTAGAGGTGCACGGAGAGGAAAGTATCATACTTTACATTTAAATTTGGATCGGAATCCAGTTTTTCACTTCTTATAAAGACCATTTCTATCAAAGTTTGATTATTCAGTATTGAGATCTGAATAAGAATTAGGAGTCCACTTTTATGCTCACGCTGTCTCTGTGTGCCAGGCTGTCCGTCAGGAGCAACAGCATCAGGACGGAGGGTCTGTTATCTTTGGCTCAGGCTATGAAAAAGAACAAAACTCTAACACACATCTACATTTGGGGAAACCACCTGGAGGAGTCAGTCTGCCAGGTAAAACACACTAAGGAGGGCTGGATTCACATTTAAATCACATGTTGCTTAAATCTATGGCTGCTTCCTCCCTCAGGCCTTCAGAGAGCTGATATCCAGCGGCCGACTGCCGCCCGAGCAGACAGACGTCAGTGCGTACGAGGTGGACGGTCAGGTGTTCCTCGCAGAGGTCTTTCAGAGTTTGAGGAAACGCATTTACTGTGCAGACACATCCAATGACGCCACCATTTGTCCGCACATCAGGGAACAGCATCTTGTTCCTCTGCAGCCCTGAACTCTAAAGCCTAACTTTCCTCACGTCCAACGTCAACAGAAATGGATTTCAACACAAAAAATATCAACAAATAGCGGCAAATAAACTTTTTTTTTAATCATTGCACCCTGATTTAACAGTAAATACATAAAAAACTGCATAATTCTGACTGAAAAGTGTCCCAAAAGTCTGGCTGTGCTTTTTTAAAAATTCATCTTGAAGTAACAAAGCTGCTTCTCTCGTGATAACTGGCAGTTTCATCTCAAGAAATCTGCCGTATGCTCTCTTAAGAGGTAAATACAACCAGATACTTTGAGAAAGCAAAGCTCCTCCCAAGGATATTTATACAGAACCCAAAAATAAGTATTAGATGAATTTGATCACACCTGATTTCAGCTTGAAGATCATCATCATGACAGCTGATGTGGATCCATAACTGAACATTGTTGCTAAACATTAAGCATGATTGTCTTGCAATAATTAAGTCATAAGAGCAGACAATATCCTTTGATAGTAGACCAAGGTGACCTAATGTCAGTGAGGATTTGATTTGGATCTTTTTTTCATATTTTTCATTCGTATTTGGTGAAACTTACGAAATGAGTTGAATCACATGTGAATATTTTCCAACTCTCTGTGACAGTAAACTCAAATCTTTGAGTTCAGAAAAGCCAAGACATGAGAATAACTTTAACTAGGGCTTCAGGAAAAAATAAATATAGGTGTTTCTCACCATTTTATGACATTTTTCACGCTAAACAAGCTTGTCACTATTAGAAAGGAAAGAGTTGTTGGTTGAAGCTTAAAAGTTATGTTGTGTTGGAATAACAAAACTAAATAAAGCTGAAATACTGTATAAAACAATTGATCTCTTAAAGTTAAAATTTAACTCTGATTTCATCTACAAGAGCAGGAACTGAATATCTGACTTATTGTACGTTAGTGGTGCAGTTATCTGGAGTAATCTGATCATTTTATATATGAGAAGAATCTATAAGTTATTTGTAAGGGATTATGATGCTCTGATGAAGTCTTGTAGCTGAACTGGATCAGCGGTGGTTTGTTTTTAATTGGGCCTCCTTCATCCGTGACAGACAGTATCAGATTATCTGCCGTCAGGATTTTTGTGCCTACTCCTCAGGCTGACTCTCCTCAGGCTGACTCTCCTCAGGTCTCTCCTCGTCGGTCATCTTACAAGCTGAGTCTGTGATGTCTGGATCCCACTCCAGCTGGATGCCTCTGTTCTTCGTGCTGTAGTTCAGCTGCTGTCTCTCCTGGGATCCGGCGGTCCAACGCTGCATCGCCAGCCGAGCCAGCACTGGCATTCGAGGCAGAGCGCCGAGCAGCGTGGGCAGCCAGGCCAAGCATGGAGAAGAGGTCAAAGGTCTCAGGCTGAGGTCCGCGTCCTCCAGCGAGCCCAGACCTCCTGCTGCGAACAGAGCCGACCAGCCGGCATCACCCACCGAGCCGTTGTAGGACAGATCCAACACTTTGAGAGAGGACAAACAGCCACGTCTGCACACTGCAGCTGCACACAGAAAGATAACAGACCGATTATTGATTATTGATCAATTTAGGCAGGGAGGCGGTCAGGATTCGATTTTCCACGATTCCTGCACAATGTTTCTGACTTAACAGAACTACAGCCACTGTGAGCATGGTAGATAATATATTTTGATGATAATGTTACTGATTTCCTCATAAAGAAGTTCTGCTTTCTGTTTTCTCCCTGTGCTTATTGTGCCTCTCCCTCTTTAACTTCCTTAATCTTTTACATTTTCAGCTAATTTCCCTTTGGTATTATGAAAGTATTATCCTTTAACATTCAAAACATTCAATTTGAAGACCATGTTCCAGCTTTTGGAACATATTCGGAAAGCATTCAAAGTGATGTTATCAAACATGTCAATTTGACTGACCTACACATTTTTTGTGCTTTATAACATATTTTAATTCTTTGTACTGTGTAAAGTATTTAGTACCATTTTCAAAAGGTATGTTTTTAATATTTTTGCAACAAGTGTGTAGAAATGAACATTTAGCTACTTAGTTTGCAATAATTCAAAGCAAGAAAGACGGAAAGATGCAAAATCTCATTAAACGTTTGTGATATTTGTTTAAATATAGTTTAGAATATGAATGTAAGTCATTTTATTCAGCTAAATGATACACTGACAAGCTGTATTTGAGATTAAAATCAAGCTATTGTTAACAAACAAAACAGCATTAATTGATTCATTAACTAAATCTACTGCAATGATTCTGAAGTGAATGTTTGTTACCGAGGTGATGCAGGTCGTCAGAGGTGAGCTCACAGCTGCTGAGGCGGAGCTCCACGGTGACTGATGGCTGCAGAGCGTCCAGCAGCAGCGCCAAGCGACCGCCAACCACTTTACACCAGGAAACATCCACACTGCGCAGGTAGGGGACTGCCAAGGCTGACACACAGAAATGTTGCATAACATAACGATCACTAAGGAAGTTCTCATCATTTTAGGCAGACGGTTATCTTGTCCTGTTTCCAGCTTTCACTTCGTACAGCTGGTCTGTCTCGTCTGTGCCTCTTAGCCCCAGATTATTAGCTTTCTGTTCAGCTCCTTTTGTCTAATTTAGTCATTTCAACCTGCCAAATACAAATTTAAATTCCAGAACAGTTGGGAGTTTTATAAAATGCTCTAAAAACTTAATTCTGTAATTTGATAATACATTTTAAACTTTGTGTAGAAAACTTAAATACATTTCAAATTTGACACAGTAGAACACAGGAAAAAGGTTGTTATAGAGGCAAAAAAGGACAAAAAAGGTTTAAAGAACATAAAGTAGATTCTTCAATCTGCAAGTTACCTGGTGACAGGTGAGGGTGTAAAAGGAGCATCCACCAAAGGTTTCTTTCTAAACAAGGATGGGTCGTGGCTCACCACTCTGTGCCAAACTCCATCAGAGAATCATCAATAAGTTCAACAAATATTTCTCAGTAAGATTGTAAAGAAAATTGGTCTTTCAGCATTTACAGAGCTGAATATTGTGAAAAGATTCAGGGAGTCTGGGGAAATCTCAGTGTGGAAAGGCCAAGGACAGAAACCCCTGTTGGATGAGCAGATCCTTCTTTCATTTGATTTCAACCAAGTGACCTTCTAAGCATTAATTATGCAAATGAGTTGCTTTGAATTTTGTCGCTTTGCAAAGCTTCTTATTTATACAAAACACTATGAAACAGAATGATCTTCATCAGTTACCCAGAGCAGTGAGGGACTCCTCATTCAGGCTGCAGCTGTTAAGCGGCAGTCGTCTCATCTGTGTCAGCGGGAGGGCAGAGACCAGCGGGTGGACTACGCTTCCTGCCTCCTTATTGGACGATACGTCGAGCTCCGTCAACGCCGTCAGAGAGGGAAGCACCTGGACTGGAGACAAAAAAGTCACATGACTGCTGCAGATACCTGCAGCCTCAGCTCAGTCTGAGATCCAAGATTCACAGCGACTCACTCAAGGCCTCGAGGTCAGCATGCGTGAGGCAGCACTGGTGAAGGTCCAGGCTCTCGAGGTGTGTGACGTGAGCCAGGTGGCCGGTGTGGGAGCTCAGTCCTCCAGACAGATGTTTGTTACAGGACAGGTCCAACTCTCGCATCGAGGGTAGGCAGCGGAGTGAGCCACCTGCAGGCCAGCAGAGAGGAGACAACACATGTATCTCAAGGTTGTAATTCGTTCTCATAATACAACTTTGTACTTATACCTCCACTACAAGTTGTTCATCATGTGTATGGGTGAGACACTTCATACATGAATGATAGATTTACAGTCTACAGTCACATGAAAAAGAAAGATCCCCCATTTTCACTTCTGCAGTTTAATGTATCAGAAGTTAAAATAAGGTAAATCCAACCTCAGATGAACAACAACACGTGACATATTACACAGTGTCATTATTTCTGGAACAAAAACTGAGACAAAACACAGAAGCAGTGGGTAAAAAAACTAAGTGAACGATCCAACAGCTCGTAGAACCACCTTTTAGCAGCAATAAGTTGAAGTAATGATTTTCTGTATGATGTTATCAGTCTCTGACATGGTTGTGGAGGAATTTTGGCCCACTCTTCTTTCCTTCTACTACAACCCTACAATCCAAACAAGCCATACTTGTTCAGTCTTTTTCTAATTGTTCTGTCATGAACTTTAACCTTTAACATGCTAACTGAAGCCTGTAGAGTCTGAGATGTAGCTCTTGGGTTTTTGACCTTGGGGTGAACTTGCTGGGACGTCCACTCCGGGGAAGATTGACAGCTGTCCTGAATGTTTTCCACTTGTGAATAATCTTTCTCTCTGTAAAATTATGGACTCCAAATAGTTTGGAAATGGCCTTATAACCCTTCCCAGATTGATGGACAGCTTCTCTAAGATCATTGCTGAAGTCTTTCCTCCTTGGCATTGTGTTAACACACACCTGAATGCTCCAGACCAGCAAACTGACAAAACTCCTGCTTTTATAGAGGTGCTCACACTTACTGATAATCAATTAATCAGAGCATTGATCAGCAGCACCTGGCTGCTACTTACCCTTTTAATTCCTGTGAAAGTAGTAAGGGTTCACTTAGTTTTTCACACACTGCTTCTGTGTTTTGTCTTAATTTTTGTTCAATAAATAATGACACAGTGTAAAATGTCATGTGTTGTTCATCTTAGGTTGCGTTTACTTAATTTCAGGACTCTTTCCAGTCATCCTACCGAGAGCATCGAGGCAGTCTGCCATCAGACCACAAGACTGTAGACGAAGCGTGGTGAGGGAGATGGTCTGAGAGAGGGAAGTCGCCAGGTCAGTGAAGCCGCCAGCATCCACCTCCTGTGTGAGCCGAGGGTTACAGGAGATATCCAGCACGCAAAGTCTGGGGAGAACAGCCGCCATTCCTCCTGAGAGGAATATATGACACACAGGGAGTTATCCATCAGAGGAGGCAGGAAATGGATCAAAATGTAACCAAACATCATGTGGAAACATTAATATTTGTTCAAAACATTACCTAAAGCAGTCGCATCCGCTGCAGTTAGCTGACAGGCCACGAGGTGGAGCTCCCTCAGCGGTGGGTGAATTCTTCCCAGCAGGCTTTGCAAAGCTCCGCCCCCAACACCGCCGTTCCAGGACAAATCAAGTATCTCCAAAAGAGGGAGATAACTGAGACCTTCACCTACACAAACATACCAAATAACAGCTAATATGACGACACAGACCTTTAGACAGGATCACAGACTACACAAAAAACATGGAAGGAGCCACCGGTTATATATCGCAACTGTATTCTATCTAATGGCCAGCAGGGGGAAGCCTCTTTGATTTGTTCTTTGATTTGCGCTTAAAGTCTGGCTTATTTAACATTGTGAATTAACATCCAATTCAGGGTAAAAAAAAATGCTCATATAGTCCATAAATAAGATGTATCAATCAACACACTGACAGTTTATTGAGTTTTTCTTTTAAAAGATGGCAAGAGATATTTCCAGCGAGTTTAAGTTTAAGTAAAAGCTCATGGAAGACTTGGAGTGAAACACAACATAGTTATAGTTATACAACTAATAAAGTTATCTTGGAATTAAACATCAAGCAAAATAAGAATTTTACTTACAGTAGATGCAGACTCAGTCTGCAGTTTATATTTTACTCTTAAAAAATAAAAGCGACCCTTACCCAGAGCGGTGATGTCATCGGTGTTTAGCCTACAACTGCAGAGCCTCAGTGTCCTGATCCCGCCCACGTGCTGGAGGTGAGTGGTGAGCACTGTCAGACTCCCACCAAGCAGCTCGTTCCAGGAGACGTCCAGCTCCTCCAGCTGAGGGAGGAGGTGGAGCAACGTCGCTGAGGAGGAAACCGATAAAAATGAAGCGGACTTGTGCTCACACTTATTTCACACTTTGACCAACGTCCTGCGTATGTCACACCACTAATATCACTCTTTACTTCATCTTTATCATATGTGCAGGTGTGATATGGAAGTGGACATCAGTCATCTCATTCTGAGTTGTTTCAAAGGTAAACAAAAGGTAAAAATCTTAAATCTTAAATATAATCCAATAATAGCATTCAGATTACGTGTGTGTGTTTGTACCGAGCTCCAGAAGGTCTGTGGCTGTCAGATCACAGTGGGCCAAACTGAGCCTCCTGCTGTCAGCTTTCTTTCCCAGCTTCTGCAGGAAAACACACACTCGACCCCAGCCAATGTGGCGCTCACTCTCTGCCGCCGCTGCAACACCTGAAACACACACACCTGATCTAATGAGCCAGCACCTCTTCTGCATCTTTCTGTAGCTGTCAGATTGTTTCAGTAGATGTGGCAGCTGCTGAGCTTTGTTTTCAAAGATCTCTTTTTCTTCTGTCAAAAACACCTCTAACGGTCTCTAAGATTGTTTTACAGCACACCTCATTACCTTTACGTCATGCCCTTTCCTCTCTACCTTCTTTTTCTCACTACTCTTGACTAACAAGCAGATGGACATTCTGCTGAAAAATGATGTGAATCTTTTTGAAGTTATTCTTTTTCACTTTAAAGTATCCCTAAACAATTTGGCTTTTTTTGTTGCTCTAGTTGTGGGATGTAACATCACCTCCATCTAAGCCCTGTACATGCACCGCTACACACGTGAAGTTGTTGTCATGTTTTACAGCAGGGATGCCCAAAGTCGGTCCTGGAGGGCCGCTGTCCTGCAGGTTTTAGATGTTTCCCTGCTTCAACACGCCTGATTCAGGTGAAATGGATCTCCTCAAAAGATTGTTAAGTTCTGCACAAGCCTGCTAATGACTCACTGATTTGTTTCAGTACATTTGCACACTGTTTAAATGACAGTGCCAGGGACTGAAGATGGCAGAGAACATTTTTAAAGGCTGAAAACTTCCAAGATTTTGGTGTGAAATTAGATCAAAATGACCAAACATTACCAGACGTGTTAGTCTGAAATAGAACCGAGGAGCTAACTGAGGCTTCATCAATGATATATGATATGAGGTTATAATTGATGTTTTTGCTATTGTAATGTTGTGAATTTCCTGTTAGTCCTGATACAGAGCACCAAAGTAAATGTCTAGAGTATATAAACATGTTTCATTAGTTTTATTACAGAAATCAACCACAGTTTCAGTCTGACTTACAGCCTTTAAAGCGCAGAGGGGGAAATGATCATGATTTTATTATTTTCATGATTAAACCTGCAGGTTGACGACTTCACCGACAGAACCAAGTAAAGCAAAAGGTACAGAACAAGAGCTCTAATTAGTTATTACTTACTGATAAGTAAAGTACTGATCATCCTGAGTTCTCTCCAGCAGTAACATCAAATCTGACGTTTATTCTTGTCCCGTGTCTTACTCGTAAACTTCATCTCCTCCTCCTCCTCACTTCCTCCCATTGTGTTGTCTTTGGTCTAGTTGCTGCATATTTTTATTTTACAAAGCTTCCCTCTGTGTGGTTGCTTTGTGCCTTGTTGCTGCTCCTTTGTGTAATGTTTCATATTCAAACTACGTGTTGTTTTCGTGGTCATGTTGTATCTTTTAAGTGCTCTATTTCCATGTGGTTATTTCACATTTTTGCACAGGTGTTTGGTCTCTTCAAGGTTTATTTTTCTACATGTGGCTGTTTTGTTTCTATTCTTGGGGATGATTTGTTGTAATTTTTCCATCTGTCCTGTTTTCTTTTTTTTTTTTTAAGTTTTTTTGTATTTATATTATTTCTCTTAGTCTGTTTGTATCTTGGCCCCTGACTGATTTGTAGCCATGACTTCAACAACACTAAAGTAAACATGCCAAACAACATATATCATGAAAGTCACATATGACTAACACTAAGTTTAAGTTATATTTTACTAATGTAAAGTAAATGAGACCTGAAACGACAGAAACCTGGAAATCGCCACCAATCAGAGGAAAAACCTGCAAACTTTCATGTGTTGTGAAATAAACAATAACCAGGGATCCCAAACTGCCCTGAAATAACACAACTCAGACTTTCATCCTCACCTGGACTCTGTCCTCTGTTCTCTTTGCCCTCCGACTCTCCATTCTCAGGGATCCCCGTCTGACTTAAGGTTCTGGAGAGGAAGCGTCCCAGCGGCTTCCTGTCTGAGGCTGATCGTTTCCTGCGGATCTGACTCATGATGACATCCAGAGGGGAACGTCTCTGGCTGCCACCATCACCCCCCCGCTGACCATCTGAACAAATGTACAGTCATTATAAATACAGTAAGAATTATCTAAGTCTTAATAGAAGTTTTATTTGTTAACTTATTATTGTACATTAATAAGTGCTTAAATGTATCAAATGCAATATCATAACTCCACTACAACTTAATAGATGTTACACTGATCAAAGGTTGAATTTGGCCTTAAATAATTAAATAATTGTGACTAAATACATATTTACAAGGGTTGACATTATTTAGAAGAGACACGTTGATTATCAGGTACATTCATTTTTAACTTCAGTATTTAGAAGATCAAAAAAAGGTGCGGCTTTATTCTAAATATAATCATCACAAAAGTACCAGTGCAGGGAAAATCTAAAGAGATATTCATCCTTCGGTGGGAGAATTCTTAACGTCCAGGACAGAAATCCGTGTTTGGTTGCAATAAAATACGAGCGTGTGAACACAAGTCCTCTTACCTGCAGACTCCATGTGAGTTTTAAGTCAAAAGAGATACAAGAAGTGGAAGAAAATATGAAAGCGTGAGTGTTTTTAATCAATTGCACGAGAAGACGACTCGCTCTCGGTTTGTCTGGAAAACAAAGTAAAAATGAAAAAGCAGGAGTTCAGATCACCTCACCATAACTCTCTGCACAGTTTGCGCTTACTATATTACAGATATACGATTCAATAACTTAATGAAGCCCTATCTAAATCACCTTTTCCCCTCGGTGCTTGTACACCTGCCCGACGTCATGTCCCGTGCTCGTCAGGTGCCTGAGCCCGGAAGTGCGACGACACCTTCAGTAAATGACCATCGGTTTGCTCTGGCAACAGTTTTGCGGGCCATTAAAATGCAAATATTGTTTTTACTTCTTAACTAATGCTGCGGTTGTGACTGGCAGCTGAAAATCTAAGAATATCATTTTTAAGATAAAACTATATTTACTGCACAATAACTGTCCTCTTCGTTCAACTTTGCTCTTAAAATAAAACAGAATTTATTAACTTCATACCTTTTAAGAATGAATTCAAATTGACTGATTTAGAGATTGCGACTTTTTAAGGTCACACAATTGCTGCAAGATTTTCTGACAAGAGCTTATAACCGGTTCTATCGGTAATATCTTGCAACTTTAAATGCGCCGAATAAGCCTTGAACCGTTTTCTTTTGTTTTGTGCCATCAGAGGTATTGGTAGCTATCACGCTGATTAACTTGAAATTAACAAAATGATAAACGCTGTGGAATTTCAGGGGAGTTCTGCGTCATTCCAATTCTTCGTCTCAAAATGCTGCTGTACTTTTTCTCGCGATTATGAGAAAAACTGTCATATAATCAGAATTACGAAGGGGACTGCGAATTGAAGTCTCATAATCACGAGTTTTAACTATTAACAGCTATTTCGGCGAATTGACTAACCCAGATTTTAGTCAATATTGGCCAAAAGCCCGCAATGCAACAACTTGTATCCATGGCAACAACGCACTTCCTGTTTCTCGGGAAAACTCGCGGGTTTTAAACTGTTTGCCCGTTGTACCTTCAGCTGCTTCCTTTTGTTATGTACCAGAGCCTTATAAAAAGAGGTTGAATTAACCATTTGCCACTTAAATAAAGGAAAGTTACAGCTTCAACTATAGTTAGCTATAATTGCAGTTAACATTCAAACGGACAGGAGACTCAGATGCAACAATGAGACATCAAGGACAAGAAAGTTCCTTCCAAATTTATTTTATTAGATCTGAAATCTGTTGCCAGTACAGGTTTGCCTCTGCACTGAATGGACTCCTGGTGTCTGCAGGACTGTTATGAAAGTCTAAAGAACTTCCTCTACTCCTGGGCCCTCCTTTATCTCCAGCAGGAGGTAGATCAGTTGCATGCCACCCTTGAGTGCCGCTGCAGAGAAAACAGTGTAGACAAGAGGGAGGAAGTGTCTTTAAACCTGTGAAATGTCCGTGCTGTGTTCTCTCTCTTCGTCCTCTATGTGAGAAAAATAAAAATAAAAAATAGCCTAGAGGAGTTGGGTGGTTGTGTTGTCCGGCTGATGTTCTGGTTTGGTCTTCTCAGTCGTCGTCCACTGTGGGTGTGATGGTCACGCCTCTCCTGATCTGTCCCCAACCAATCAGGCTGAGAAGAATAACAATACATCGATTACATATTCCGATGCCACCTGGACACGTTGGTTAATATTCTGGAGACGTTTCCGTCTTTATTCTCACCGCCAGTGTTTCTCCACACGTCGACTCAGAGCGATCTTCTCTCCGACCTCTGTGCACACAGGATTGGTGAGGACGATCTTGGCCAGATCAGCCTTGACGGCGCTGACACGGCCGCCCGTCGACAGCGAGCCGATGTTCACCATCAGCACCTCGTTCTTGGACAGTTTCTGCACCTGCAAAACGGAAAGACAACAGAAGCTGTTTCATACAATCAGGCCAGACAAGTTCAGCACCATCAAACAGATATTCTTCTCTCATAGCTCAAAGGCATTTGGACTACATTTTCCATGATGCACCACTCACCTTGGCAGCCTTCTTGTCTCCCTCTGTGCGGACTCCCAACAGCCGTCTGAGCAAGAAATAAGAAATCTCAAGCTCGGTGAAGATGTCAGGCAGCGCTCCGACGGCGCCCAGCACCTGACCGACCATACGATCCGCCCGGCACAGCGTCGGGTCGATCTTCGTGCCCACACCTGCGTAAACACACATTTCACTGCTGGTTTTACTTCACACACACTTCACATTTTTCTCTTTAATGTACAAACTGAGTTCCAGACACTGGACGTGATACTGTTGTTAGTGCATCTGTATTCAAGTCCACTTGAACTCTTTAGATCTGAACCTCAGAAATAGATCCAAACATAAAAAACTGTTCTTTCTTTTCTAACCGACAAAGCTCCTTTATGGAGACCAACGTGTTAAAAATCCAGAGCCAAAGTAGAGTCTCCTCTGTTTAATTCATGATAAAAATTGAGCTTCAGTGTGAATGGAAAATAACAGAAGTAAATACATCTAGAAATTAAATTTAAAAATAAAATGTATTCTGAAATCTAAATAAAATAAACGTGTAAAAAGTCTGGAGGGAATAAACAGATCAATATGATGTAAAAGAATATAATACAGAAATGAATACAGGAGTAATAAATTAACAAAGAAAGAAAACACATTTAATTTAAAAATAAATTAAAGTGGAAAAGTAAATAAATATCAACATTAACAAGTGCTTAAATGATTTCCTGTTTAAAATTAAAGCAGAAAGTTTTTCTTTTCACATTCTATCAGATTATTTTAGCATAAATTTAATTTCTATTTACTTTTATTAGCATTTACCATCATATAATCTTAATTTATCCATTCACAGATATTTGCATTTATTTCAGATGATGGCTGTTTCAGTTCCATCTGCAGATGCACTCATAAAAAAAATTTAAAAAACAGTCATTCATCAACTATAAACAACATTTATAAACTGTTTCGGTGATAGACGAGGGTGGAGATAAACTGTCTCCCTGTCCTCTGTAGATAAACAGAATACAACACAGGGAGCTTTAAATGCGTTTAAAGTGACATGTTTGAGCAGCTCTGTGGTGGGAACTGGCTCCAGCACCAGTCCTGAAACAGCACCTGGTCGAAAAGCTTTAATTTACTCTGATTATTCATCTGAATAGAACGTTTTTGTAGTAACATCTGCGCTTCACTGCTCTCTTTTGACACAAGCTCAGGGTAGACCTGGGGCTCTGTGCTCTTCCGTCAGAGAGTAAAAATCTGGAGATGAAGCTAAATGAGAGCAGAGCATGTCTCACCGATGAGGCCTCCGGGTGCAGCGTACTGCAGGTCGTTGTGCTCCGCGAACAGAGACACGATCTTGGAGAAGATGGGTTTGCACATTAGCTTTCCTTCCTGGTCTTTGGAGACGATGCCGGGCCGCACCTCGATCTCCTGACCCACCTGGATGTCACACAGAGGAGGACAACACGTGAGTCAGTTTTAGGTGTCGGTGTTTGTTGTTTCAGTATAAAACGAACAGGTCATAATTCTCACCTTCAGAACGCCCTTCAGGATACTTCCTCCGGCCACTCCTCCCTTCAGGTCATCAACTTCACAGCCGGGCTTGTTCACATCAAAAGATCTGATGACTGAAACAACAGGCTCGAAATGTTAAACTACAATAACCTTCACAGAATCACAGAAAAACGAGAGCAAATAAGTGCTGAAAGAGTTAAAACGTGTTTGTTCGTACCGATGAGTCTGGGCTCGGAGATGAAGTCTCTGACAGGTACAGGAATCTTTTTGACAATGTACTCACAAACCACCTCAATGTTGTACTTCAGCTGGGCTGAGATGGGAATGATGGGGGCGCCCTCGGCCACCGTGCCTGCAGGGGAAACATTTAGTTAGAGCAGAGAATCCCAAAGTGGACACAAGAAGACAAGACAGAACAAAAAAAAAGCCAGACATCCTGTAAAAGTTCAGTCTCAACAGTCGGAGTGACTAAAAGCAACTAAAATGTCAAAAAGCTGAACAGAGAGGTTTTGGCTGCTTGTCGAAGGCGGTCATCATCTGCTGTTTGGCACCTTAGCAACATGCACCGCCTGGTAAAGAAAAGAATGGTACGGACGTATTCCAAGGTTAGGATTCATCGTGGTGAAAGTGGGACATTTTCACACATGGACTGACTTTTTTTTAACCCCACTGAGAATCTCTGGGACTCTCTCTATCTCTGAGACTTTACACAGCGATCCGACTCTTCATCATCAGTACAAGATCTTGGTGTAAAATGAATGCAGCTCTGAATGGATATTAATCTGTTATCTGATTGTATGAGCTTATAAAAATGTTGCCATGGCAAATGTGCTCCAGAAGACTGCTTCAGCTGATGGACGAGCTTCTCTCGAGGTAACTCACCCTGCACGAAGGCGAGGATCTGCTCGTACTGCTCTTTGGCCTGGCTCTCCTTCACCAGGTCGATCTTGTTCTGGAGGATGAGGATGTGTTTCAGCTTCATGATCTCTATGGCAGCCAGATGCTCTGACGTCTGAGGCTGAGGACACGACTCATTCCCCGCTGGAAGGACAAACAACAAAGAGGTCAATCTGCTTCCTGTGATTTGACTCCGATCTGTGATACGGGGTCGTTTGGTGTCCGACTTCAGTTCTCAGAACCGATAACAGCAGTGATGCTGACTTTAATCTAGATTCTTGTGTTTATTTAATTAGATACTACAAATATAGAAACAAAAGTGGCTGCTTGGATGTTGGTAATTCTCAAATACATTGTTGGGACATAAAGCAAGTTGAGTAAAACCCTCATTGACTCAATCATAGATTTACCAATAAGCAGGAGGGCGGCGTCCATGACTGCAGCTCCGTTCAACATGGTTGCCATCAAAATGTCGTGACCAGGACAGTCCACAAATGACACGTGTCTGTCAGAAGAAGAAAAAGAAAATGTCTTTATTTGGGTTACAACAAACCATTATTTTACTCTCCGTAGTAGTTTTGTCTATGAAATGTGAGAAACTTTCCAAGACTTTAAGACATTTAGTTTCCTACAAATAAAACGGGGAGAAGTTTAAGAGTTTTCACTGTCAAACAGCCTCAGATGTTGTGACTCTAAACTAACGAGTGCTACTTGGAAACTGCTCCCCTTTTCTTCCCAGTCGTACCTGACCAGTTTAAAGCTGCCCTTGGTGCCAGGGATATCTGTGGGAAACTCATCAGGAGTGCTGCTGCCACACGACCTGTAGCATTCTGGCCTGGGACAGCTGGGTTCGTCCAGCTTGTAGACCTAAAACATGTGGGAACACAGACATGGAGGTGAGGATTAGCTTCTGGAAATCCTGATATGAGCGAGTCCACTCGAAATCCAAGTCCAGACTACAAGATTTTAAACCAGAACAAATGACCCACATCTGAGGTAAACCAGAGTCATGAATCACTACATGTGAACACTTCAGAGATGGGATCTGTGAGGCTGGCTGGACTCGTCCCAATCTGACATAATATCTATCTTGCTTGATGAAACTGAGCAGCTTTTGGTTAATTGTTGGTGAGAACAGCCATGACTGACATTTCCACTGTGTAAACTCATTCCAGAAAGATTGAGAGAGATCTGTGATAAGAAGCTGCCAGTTATCCTCAACAACCAGGAGCTACTTGTATTGCATAGAATTTAATATCAATGACAAGAAAGAGACTCGTGTGCATGATACCTGAAACAGAGACACGAGTACGTATAACAGAATGTGACCAACCATCATCGATCGCATCAAAACAAGACATGCGCGCTGCTGAATGTGAACAACACGACAACCATTTCATTTTACAAACCTGTACTTGGATCATCCTACTATTTAAAATATCTTAAAATAACAGTGACATTGATTCGGAGACATAATCGAGGACAAACACACTGCTTAGCCATAGAAAATAAGTAAAAAACAGTCACAAATACTGAGATGTTGTCAGACAACCTTCTTTTTATGTAGTGTCACAACAATGATCTCAGTCCAGAGTTTATTTAATTTTTAACTGATGTCTCATATTGATGATGGAGAGTTGGACCACAGTTAACGGGGTAAAGATCTGAACTGGGTGGTGGCCAATCCATGTGAGAAAATTATCCCTGAACCACTATTTCACACTCTGAGCCCATCAGGGACGAACCCTGTCATTCAGTATATTCACATGGTCAGTTGACCCACATGATGCGACTAACCTTCGACCTGACCAACCTCAGATGACAGCTATGCCTCTACAGACTTGAACAGTAGACACCAGGTAAGACTGGTGCTACGCTCATTACTCTGGAACCGAACAAATGACTTACCTCACCTTTTAATTAGCTGAGCTGAAACCTTCATTCAACAATCCTCACTAATGAGTCGTTCCCTAAAGGCTGCACAGCTGTTTGGTCCCGACACACAGAAGAAATTGGAAATACTCGCTTTGAGTCGATTTTCAAATGATCTTTGATAACAATCAAAGATTTTCTCTCGACCATTTAACTCCCTAAAAGAAATGATAGTTCTCCGCTGTCCTTTCAGGTTTTAATAATGTGTTGGACGGTTCTTAGCCCAGCTTTAGCAGTGTCAGACACCTTCATCATTTTTTTTTTTTTTTGCATCAGTTGGACTCTTCTGAAACAGAGTACAACCTCAGAGTGTATCTTCTGACACGGTTGACTCACTGCTTCAGTCAGAGTTAAACAATCGGTTGTATTTATCACTGTATTACTTTTGTGGTCTCACCTATTTATCTAATCAATCCACGAGGTGTGTAAGTTATTGAGCTGGGCATAATGCCCCATGATCTAGGTCTGGTTTATAAATATAATGAAAATGCTGCTGGCATTTACAGTAAAAGCTCAGTTATATTTAGTAAAAAAATAGTTAATAAAGTATGTATTCTCATTTATCAGCCAAGTAAACATGCTAAAGTTTATCAACCTGGATCTCAGCTTGTGTTTACACAGCTCTTGCGCTGAATGGCAACATCATTCATGACACTTTGTGCTGCTGAAAGAACAATACTAAAAAAATAATACTAAAACCCTTTAAAAACAATGACAGGGGCAGCAGATAGACAGAAACAGCTCCACTCACCTTAGCGTTAGCATATCCTAGCTTGATGGTGATGTTCCTCTCCAACTCGTTCTTGAACCTGACGGTGTGCACACCGGAAATGGCCTTCACTACTGTGGATTTTCCATGGGCCACGTGACCGATGGTGCCTGAGAGCAAGAAGGAAGAAGACCAGGGTCAAAATAGGCCGTCCATTTTAGTTAACTTGAACGGAGTCTCCAAAACTGATCAAGTTGAGTTCCATACCAATATTGATGGTAGCCTGTCTGCTGATGATCTCCGGAGAGAGCGGCGTCAAGGTCGACACATCCTGGCGAGAGCAAACTCAAAATCAGACAAAACGTACAATGAAAAACAACACGGGCAGCCAGCCTGTGTTTAATCCGGGAGGTGAATAGGGACAAAGAGAGGCAGCACACTGACACAAGTGACTCTGTACCGCTCATAAAACACAACAATAAAATGGTTAAAACTGTTGCCGCCTGCCAGTGGATATAGTCAAGTCACCTTAACGTAACAAGACAAATATTTTTGTAAACCGAGTGTGAAAATTAGTTAATAAATTTAAAACTATTAGCTTTAAATGTTTAGACTGCAAACTAAACACTTTTTACCAGCTATGAAAATGTATACGGAGGACAAAATATCAGGCTTATTGTCATATTAACAATCTACAAAACGTTCATAACATTAATTTGGAGCTATCCAGGCTAAGCTTTTGATAGCAGAATGACAAATACAGTCTCCCAAAGAGTTTGCCAAAAAAAACAACAGTTATCAGACAACTTTCTCCGCTTCTATTAAAATTTGATCTATAATTAATCTCAAATTTTAAACACCAAAGCTCCTAAATGACAAAACTGATGTCCTGCTAGCCTAATTTTCTGTCCTTGTAAGCAAACCCCACTAAGACTTTGTTCATTACCATGCAGCATTACTATATTAACCATATAAAACTATATTCCAGGTGGTACATGTTTTTTAAGTCCAGCACTGTTTTAATCACATTTTAGCAGTTTCAAATAAATATTTAACGGTGTGTATGAACTATACAATTTTAAAAAACTATGTTCTTCCATAATTGTTAGTTTTTATGAACTGGCAGATGCTTTTCACATACCTTTTGATGTTACAAGACTGGATGTACGTCTAAACATGGCTTTATCCAGAACGAAATCACCACCAAAAACCAAATGGTTCTCTATATTTCACAACATAACTTGTAGCTGCCCGGGGCCATATATCTATAAGTAGACACCACTGACACTCATAACTACTACGCTAGAAAATCATGCCAAACAATGAACCATTTGTTTTATAATAAAAATATGTAGAATCCAACACTGAGCTATCCGCCCCGCCGGGCCTGGCGTCATGTGCCGGGTAGAGGCGGCGCAGCACCAGCGACCGTTCATGTTAATATTCCCACTTTTTCTTGAGTTGTTGCAGTGAAACGATGGACCAGCAGTCGCCGACATAAAATCACAGAGCTGTAAAGTCCGTCAAAGAAAGACTTACCAAAGTACTAAGGTCTTGTCTGGCCAGGTGAGGCTGACCGAGCGTTGTACCAGACTCATCGCCCGCCATCTTGAATGAAAAGGGAATGGAAGAGGCGGCTCCGGCGAATGCCTGATCAACTAACGAAACCCTAGGTTCTTTGCACCAAAAGTTTGTTGTAAAATAATTTAATTCTCTCTTCGGACGTGAGATAATATCGGACAACTTTAAAACAGTACAATTGTTTGAATTTGTCTTGAGTTATAATGACCAAAATGTTGTATCCAATACGACGGGGTCCTTTATTAACGGCTGATGCAATTTATCTCTACTGTAAAGAAAAGTAAATTGAACTTTCTGTATTTTATATCATTCTAATAACTGCCAATAACTTTAGGAGCTACCTGCGTCGCTTGATTTTGCTTCCCTAAAAATAAACTTAAAAGAATCTTCCTTTTTTCTGTTCATGTGTTTGGTCCGTCGTTGCAGTGTGACGTCATTGAAATACAGTTTGTAGTCCTTTGATCAGGGTTGTAGTTCTTTAAATAATTTAATCAACTAACGAACAGAGTATATACTCTATAGCTCTGGTTGGGACTTCTCTATAGCTCTGGTCCCAAGGCTTGGTGTTGGTTTTTAACTATTTAATTCAATTTTAATATCTTTTTTACTTTGTGAATGGAATAAATTGTGTGTTATTTATTTGAATTTACAGTATTACTTATTTATTTCTTCTTTTAATGTTTGTCAACTACATCCTGAAAAATCTTTAAATTTCTTGCTGTAATTACTCGATTAATAAACCATAATTATTCCTTTAATAATTTTTTAAGTGGTAGATGAATTATAACCAAACATGGTCAGCAAACCCAACCACCCTCAGAGAATATGCACAATTATTCTAAGCGTCTTTGTTGACATTTGGTATCTCATTTTGTTTATTCATTTTCTTGGCTGGGGTTTTATGTCTTTGTGGCTTTTTTTTGGCATTTTTCGTGATTCCTTTTAGTCGACATATGGTCATTTAGTCTCTTTTTCCCTGTTCAGCATCTATTTGTGATTATTTGAAATCGTTTGTCATAATTTTGTGTCCATTTCTGGTCTCTGTGATGATTAGGATTGCTTTATAGTAATTATTTAGTGTATTTGTGGTCGCTTTTTTTCTACCTTTGGTCATTTTGAGTGATTGTTTTGAACATCTTAGTGGTTATTTTTAGTTGATACATTTTTTGATACTTTGGTCGCTCTTCCTGCTCATTTTAAATTTTGACATTAGCATTATTTAACATTTTTGGGATATTTTTGTTTGTTTTAGGTGTTTTTGTTGTTAAGTTGCAGTTGATATTTGACAATTTTGGGAGTCTTTGGAACAGAGTAGCATGTCTTTATGTTCATTCTGTCTTTGTGAGTATTTTTGTGTATGTGTGTGGTTTTTTTTTGTCATTTTAGTCCTAGTAGACGGTTCAAGTACCTTTATAATCCTTTGGCATATCTTTCTGGTCAATTTGATTTCTTTGAGTTGAATTATAGTAGTTTTGAATCTCTTTTGTGAATACCGTGACAGCCTTTTTGTGATTGTTTTGAGTACTTTTGATTTATTCTGTTGATACTATGTAAGTATTTTCTTCATTAGTCTTTTTTATTCATTAGTTAGCTTGCAACTAAACTAAATCTCTCTCCCTCTCTATCTATCTATCTATCTATCTATCTATCTATCTATCTATCTATCTATCTATCTATCTATCTATCTATCTATCTATCTATCTATCTATCTATCTATCTATCTATCTATCTATCTAACTTTTACTTGTAGTGCCACATCAGTGTGAATTTACGATCTTCGTTACACTGCACAACGCCCTTCAGTTCCGCCCAAAAGGGAAATGACGCCGGTACAGAAGATGGCGTTCGTAAAGCCTGTGGACCGCTGTGGCTCGTTACCCGTTTAATTTAGAGCCGTGTGGGGGGTCTCTTCGTCAGACAGATGGACCTCAACACAAACATGGCAGTGCACCGCTGCCCTCCGCTTTCTTGATCCCGGAATCGAACCCGCTACTTCATGTCCGACGGAGCCAGAGCTGCCTGGTCCAAGAGGGGTTGTGGGGATTCGCACCGCCGAGGTGAGACGGCTGGATTTAGCTGCTAAGCTAAAGCTGCTCCCCAGGTCATCACAGTTGAGAATCGTGACAGTTAATTTGGCCGGACAGGTAGCTAGCCGAGGAGCTTAAAATCTTTATTGATTAGATTTCCCCTCAACATATCATCTGAAAAACTAGCTTGAATCAACGGCTTCCCTCCGGATCCCAGAGCTGAGAGTGAACCGTTATGTGGAGCCTTTGTTTTGGGGCTCTCATCTCAGCATGTAGCAGCACTCCCCTCCCGCTGTTATAACAAAACTAGGCAGGATAACACGATGTGGCATTTAACCTGCCCATATTGGTTTAAATGCACATAAATACGTCAAAGCAACACTGTTTGTCCCCCTTTGTTAGCCTTTAGTCTGCCCTCCTGTGCTACTCCTGCTGTTGACTTAAATATGACAATAAGACAAACTAAAATCTTAATTTATCACCAGACATTTGGCGTAAAGTGTCATTTATAGACTGGTGTACTGAGGTGTGCTGGCTGTACACTTGTTGTTGTTTATCCTCTGTCAGTCCGGGGAAATCCAGGTCAGGTCACTCACAAGAGGAGACCTCTTAACGTAAAAACTTACACAAATATCATTTTTTACACCATAATGTGCAGTAGATTAGCACTGAAGTAATGAGATTATCAATTTAATGATAATTTTAGTTGAATTAACCGATACTTTTATCAGGAAAAATGCACTAAATTACAGATTCAGGATTTTAATGGCTGACCAGCGTTCTATCAGCGCCATGAAAACACCAAATGAGGGAATATAATCTAGAAGAAGAGCAGAGATCCACAGACTTCTGGTATCATTACAGAGGCATGTTGATGTTTCTCTAGTAGGACACTGACTAAACACCACCCTAAAAAGAAAAGCAAAGTTTAAAGGTTGAGTTTTTTTGGAAAAAAATTAACTATTAAAGGGGAACTCTCCCCGTTCCTCTCTGCTGTGCTTGTGCTGCAGAGGAAGGGGGCCTGTAACCATGACAACTCTATACTTTTGTGATTGACACTGGTTGTTTTTGCTCAGGATGGATTTGTATGAGCAGTAGAAAGAGCTACAGGGGCGCAAAGTGGCAGCTTCCCAAATATTACGGTTCAAGTTCTGCTTTAATACAAATACAGCTGACATTAAGAGCTTATTGTGCTGTTCTTTGACACAAACTGATCCCTGAATGCATCACAGACTCCAGCGTCTTCTTCTGTCTCCTCTGTTAGAACCAGGGAAACATAAACACAGGAAATGCGAGCGGCCCCTTAGCGCTCAGCCGTCACAGCCTGTGATTGTTCGCCCGGGCTCCAAAAGGTACAACTCTCAACCCCTCGATCCCACTGTGTGTTAAAACCTAGATAAATAACTCAGCATCAATGTTATTTCTCTGGACGTCAGTCTCCATTTCAGCTCCTTTTATTTTGGGGGAACGTAACATCCGGTACACAAAATGCTGCAGTTCAACAAGGATATTTTCTTGAATTATTTGTGACAGATTTGTCTGTTAAATTAAAGCAAATCAAGTTTTTAGGTCATATGAGCATTAAAACTCGGTGTGTTTTTGAGCAAGATGTGGATGCTAATTTACAGAAAGTAAAAGCTTTTCTAATACTGACACACTTTCAGTTATTTTTTTACTTCTAAATACAGTCTGCCAAAGCTGTTCTGAAAAGATGAAGTTATGGGGTTAGTGTTTAACTTTTCATTATCTTCAAAGAGCTCGAGCTACTTTTTCTGCTTTATGCTCTGTGAAGAAAACACAATCGCAGCCACTGATAGGCCAAACTCCAAATCCATCAGGGTGTAAAATTAATTTGTTATCGAGCCAAAATTCAAAGATATTGTTTCCCATCCGTATTCTCTGTTGTGCAGCTTGACAGTTTATTTGTGAGTAAACAAAACAACACATTAAGAAATAAATTTTTTTTATGTTGTCTTTGGTTCAATTACCTTGAAAATTGGAGCAAACTTAGGAGTTATTTGACCTTGTTTGTCGGTTCTAACACATCTATCCCTTCAGAAATGGATGAAATATGCTAACAAGCTGCGGTCTTATGCTGAATTTCACCACAGTTGTTGTTATCTTTGCAACATTCTGAAACAAAGAGTTGGGTTAAAAGTGTGTGGACACGAGATGTGAGTGCGAAACGCCGGTCGGCACACTTTTAGCCATAGTTTTGGCGTTCATGCTTTAACGTGGCGGTTGTGTTGGCTTTGTCGTTCAGGTGATTGACGCTCAGAAAGGGACTTTGTTAGCATCTACTGGACACAAGGGGCACTGTCCTCTGATTGGCTCGGACAACCCCCTCTGACATGCCCGTGGCCAATCAGAGGTGAGTGTGCTGTGTGCGTGTTTGTGTTTGCTTGTCAATGAACGGATGATGTTTGTGTATGTTTTCACTTTGTGTTCACTTTCTTACTTGGTGTACATTGTCATGAACTCAGTGTGTGAGCATGGCTGCCTGTTTTCTTGCTGGAAGTCTTTCCTCTTACTGTGTTGCAGTGCAGCGGGGTATTTCCCCAGCGTGTCAGCGCTCCGTACATTTGGCTGTGAAAGAGATGCAGCAGCTGAACTGCTGAGCTTTTAAAGCTGAGCGTCCTATTGAATGTCCTTCCAGCTTTTGACTTACTGTTCTCAGCAGCAGCAGCGCTCACAGAAACCTTTTATTTTTGGGGAGCCTGAGCGTCTTTGTGTGTGTGCTGGATTTGTTTTTGAGTTTTTGCCATTTTCAGTTTATCTCTTTGTTCCGTGTGTCGGCGTCGCTCATGTTTTCGAACTGTCACACCTTCAGGTGTGTTATGTCGGGGGCGGATGTGGAGGTGTACCTGTCCCAGGTGCACGATGGGAGCGTATCTTCGGGCTTCCGGGCGCTGTACGAGGAGCGTCTGCTGCTGGATGTCACGCTGCTAATAGAAGAGCACCACTTCCAGGTAAACAGATACAGCAAAGATCTCACATACATGTTAACTAAAGCCATAGCTGTATGCTAACAGGTCTCGCCTGCGTATCCACACCCTGTTTACCTGTTTCCTCCTTGCCAGCGAGCTTTATTTTTACCCTAAAGTAACTGGAGGATCCCACTGCTACACGTAGAGATGTGCCTGTATTATTGATTATGAAATATATGGATTCTAGAAACAGCTCCACAGCTTACAAAAGGTGAACAAATATCACGTTCTACATATCACTCTCCTGCGTTTGTGTCTCTTTTCTAAATTTGACATAAATTTGACATTACTGACAAAAGAAAGTACACCCTCTTTCCATTTTTAATATGTCAGGATGTAATGAAAAACCATCTGGTCCTCACCAGGTCTTAAAATGAGGTAAATACAACCTGAGATGAGCAACAACACCTGACATATTACGCTGTGTCATTATTTATCGAACAAAAACTGAGACAGAACACAGGAGCAGTGTGTGAAAAACTTAGTGAACCCTTACTGGTTACAGCCAGGAGCTGCTGATCAATGCACTGATTAATTGATCATCGGTAAGTGTGAGCACCTCTCTAAAAAGTTTTGTCAGTTTGCTGGTCTGGAGCGTTCAGGTGTGTGTTCACACGATGCCGAGGAGGAAAGACATCAGCAATGATCTTAGAGAAGCAACTGTTGCTGCCCATCAGTCTGGGAAGGGTTATAAGGCCATTTATTAGGCCAACTATTTGGAGTCCATCATTCTACAGAGAGAAAGATTATTCACAAGTGGAAAACATTCAGGACAGCTGTCTTATCTTTCCACGAGTGGACGTCCCAGCAAGTTCACCCCAAGGTCAGACTGTGCAATGCTCAGAGAAACTTTGAAAAGCCCAAGAGCTACATCTCAGACTTTACAGGCAGAAAAAAACCCGCTGAATTAACTTAAGGGAATGTCTTCTAAACATGATGATGTCTTGACATATTTGATGTTGCGTGTCCCTCTTCCAGGCTCACAAGGCGCTTCTGGCCACCCAGAGCGACTACTTCCGGGTCATGTTCACAGCAGACATGCGGGAGAGGGACCAGGACAAGATCCACATGAAGGGGCTGACAGCCGCTGGGTTCGGCCACATTCTCCGGTTCATGTACTACGGCTCGCTGGAGCTCAGCATGCCCACCGTGCAGGAGATCCTGCAGGTAACACTCCAGCTCTCTGAACGCTCTGCCGGTTCATGCGAAGTTCTGTTTTTAACCCAGAGCTGATGGCGAGACTCCTGGTGTTCCCTGTTCCGACAGGCGGCCATGTATGTCCAGCTGACGGAGGCGGTGGAGTTCTGCTGCTCCTTCCTGCTGGCTAAGATCTGCCTGGAGAACTGTGCTGAGGTCATGCGCCTCCTGGAGGACTTCAGCGTGGGCGTGGAGGGTGTCCAGGAGCAGCTCGACAATTTCCTACTCGACAATTTTGTCCCCCTCATGAGCCGACCAGACTTCCTGTCCTACCTCAGCCTCGAGAGACTGCAGGTTGGGCAGAACGCTTTTTCTGTCAGCACCTGTCTGTCTTTAATCATTCAGTCTGATTCATATCCAACTCCTCACGTCCAGCCTTTGACAGATCATGTCTGTGTTGATTATGTGTTAAAACAAGCATCCTGAGCAGATACTTAAGAAGCAAATGCTAAAACAGAGAACTTGTCCAGTATTGGAATTAATTTGAAGCAAACTTTGGAAATGTAACTTCATAGAAGAAGCTCCTCAGGCTCTTTTTCTCTCATCAATTTGTGGCTTTAAAACTAGGCTGCGTGGTGTCGTCAGCAGGTGACTTTGTGGCTCTAATAAACAGGCAAATGTAAAACAGGAGGAAGAACACACGTAAGCAGTCACCGTGGCTATTTGAAGAGAAAAGTCCTCCTTATAACTGCGTGTGTTGTGTTTATTGTTTCATGTTTCTTCTCCAGAAGTAGAAACAGCCGACTGATCAGTCATGTGAGTGAAACGTTTGCTTCCTCAGAACTGAGTCAGTTCAACGAGCCAAAGAAATCCACCTTTTTCACCCTTTTCAGACCGTGCTGCTTCCATCAACCTTTTCCAAAGCACAGCTTCAGATTGCTCTTCAGAAAGCATGGATGTAGACCGGCTAATGTTGTGAAAATGTTTTTTAAGTTGCAGGAGCCCAACTTTAACAGCTCAGCTTTAGTGGGAGAAAACGTTTTGCCTCTGAGGATGATTGAGACACGAATGTGTTCATGTTCTGAAACACATTTCCACCACTTGACTACATAACGCCTCATATAAGTCGTGAAGGGTGAGGGGAACATTAAAAGTGAACCAAAGCTGCTGGACCTGTCCAACAAACCGTGTCCGCCGTGATCTCTTTTATCGCTCACAGCTTTATCTTCTTCTCTCTTTCTGAACCAGGCGTACCTGAACAGCGACGCTTTGAGTCGCTTCCCAGAAATCGAGCTGTACGAAGCCGTCCAGGCGTGGCTAAGGCATGACCGGCGGCGCTGGAGGCACACGGACACCATCGTGCAGTCCATACGCTTCTGTCTCATGACCCCTGCCAACATCTTTGAAAAGGTGGGGTACTTTAATTGATTTCAACCCAGGGTCACCTCTGATCAAAGGCCCGTGTTTCAGCACTGACCTCATGTGGCATTGGACGGTCAGCAAGGTCCTGGGTGATATGACCTGGAATTATGGAACTCGCTGCCATAATGAGAGCTGGTTGAGTTCTCTAACATAAGCTTCAGTGCTTCCTTTATGATCTCCTTAAGCATAGGAACACTGCAGCGTCCGTTATAAAATGAGAAGAGATAACACCATCCCACATTTCTGTGGAGCAGCAACTGTATTTTCATACATTTGCACTTCTAGTGACTCGTGTAAATAAATATGTGGACAGCGGTGTGAGCAGCCTGTGACGACAATATTTCACTTTTGTGTCTTTTTCTTTCTATTTTAGATTATTACACTCAGATAACCTTAGTTAAACAACACAATAAGAGTTTTGCTCCTCCCATTTTTCTTTAATTTGATCACATTTTCCAGCGAGTTCAAGGACCCCTACTGTTCTGTACCCTGGGTGTCTGGTCCTCTGCTTTTCTACCAAAGTACGCAGGGGATTATTGTATCCAACATAATAGCCCTGGTCAGGAGAATCTTGGTCCATTCGGGACGGGTCTGAACATTTCTGATTTATGGGATACTACCGGAGAAGCCAGTTTTCTTAGTTAATTCGCTGTTTCTTTGATTGGTCGTCCGTGACCTAATTTACTCTGAATTAAGAAAATATCAGTGAAGCAAAGTCTTCGACAAACAGTTTGTTCTGTCTTCTCAGGTGAAGACATCAGAGTTTTACCGTTACTCCAGACAGCTGAGGCAGGAGGTAGATCAGGCGCTCAGCTACTTCCACGATGTCAACCAGCAGCCTCTGGTGGAGACGCGGTCCAACCGCATCCGCTCCGTCCGCCCACAGACCGCCGTCTTCAGGGGAATGATCGGCCACAGCATGGTCAACAGCAAGATCCTGCTGCTGCAGCGTCCAAAGGTGGCTACTCCTCTTTCTACCATTCACGACAGTTTGATGCTTTTAGGTATCACATGCGAAAGCACACCGAGGAGCTCGAGTGGTTCACAAAGCTGTGCGTTCAGAGAAGCTCGGCGTCCATAACCTGCGCTGTTTATCCTCAGGTGTGGTGGGAGCTGGAGGGACCTCAGGTGCCGCTGAGACCGGACTGCCTGGCTATCGTTAACAACTTTGCCTTCCTGCTGGGCGGAGAGGAGCTCGGACCAGATGGGGAGTTTCACGCCTCGTCCAAAGTCTACCGCTACGACCCCAGGCAGAACTCGTGGCTGCGCATGGCAGACATGTCTGTGCCCAGGTGAGAGGAGCGTGAGATCCTGGGTGCATACTTTACAAAACTGAACTTTCTCTGATGAATTATGCTGCGTATTTATGGTGTCTGCAGGTCAGAGTTTGCTGTGGGCGTCATTGGAAAGTTTATTTATGCAGTGGCGGGCCGCACACGAGACGAGACCTTCTACTCCACAGAGCGATACGACATCACAGAGGACCGCTGGGAGTTTGTGGACCCATATCCTGTAAACAAGTACGGTCACGAGGGAACGGTCCTAAACGGTAAACTCTACATCACGGGCGGCATCACCTCCTCCTCCACCTCCAAACAGGTGTGTGTGTTTGATCCGGGGCGGGAGGCGGGCGGTGGGGGCGGAGGAGGGAGCTCAGGTGGGTCGGACTCTCACAGGACACGTGCCAGCCGAGGCCCGCTGCTGCCCGGTACTCACGCCAGCTGCTGGGAGAACAAATCTAAAATGAACTATGCGCGTTGCTTCCACAAGATGATCTCCCACAACGGGAAGCTGTACGTGTTCGGAGGCGTGTGCGTGATCCTGCGGGCTTCCTTCGAGTCGCAGGGCTGCCCGTCCACGGAGGTGTACGACCCAGAAACTGACGAGTGGACCATCCTTGCCTCCATGCCCATTGGTCGCAGTGGCCACGGGGTGGCGGTGTTGGACAGGCAGATCATGGTGCTGGGCGGCCTGTGTTACAACGGCCACTACAGTGACTCCATCCTCACTTTCGACCCTGACGAAAACAAGTGGAAGGAGGACGAGTATCCCAGGATGCCTTGCAAACTGGACGGCCTGCAGGTGTGCAGTCTGCACTTCCCAGAGTATGTGCTAGAGCACGTCAGACGCTGCAGCTGAGGTCCGCTCCACAACAACCTCCTTTTATAGACATGGGAATGCACTGTTCAAGGACTGAAGTCTCCCGCTGGGGGATCAGGTGTTTACAGGTGGGACACTACTGATGCGCAGGCTTTTAAACCAGAGACCAGCATTTACCTTAAGGTGAAAAGATGGCTGGGGCCATACATAGAGTTGCTTTTCCTAATGAAGGCAATCGAAGCGTGGCGTGGTGAGACGTCATTATAAGTCACCTTGAACATTTTCAAAATTAGCTTTCACAGAAAATTAAGAAAAAATGATGTTGGGGAGATAAAAAATGTTACATTTTGCTAGTTTATGTTTGGACTGTGGTCAGTTTCCTGTTCTACTACTCACCTATTGTATTTAGGCTGTCCAGTCTGTGCAGAAACGCACTGGAAGCGTCAGGGTCACACTTTTACTGTAATTCCACCACACACCAAATCTGCTTCGATTAGGTTTCTCTTCCTGCTACCTGAGTTTTTGTACTTGAATATGCTGTCGTTAAGAAATAGGTTAGTGAAAACCAAGACTATTTCAAACACTTGAAAAGTAGGCCTATGGATGATGTGGTATCATCAATCAGGTATATGGACAAAATATAACACTATATGCTGTAGTGTAGTTGATTCTCTCTCCAAATATTCAACAGAATTAAAACCATTAAACAGATACTATAACAGTGTGCTACACTGCTGATGCTTCTGTCTGCTCCCAGCTGCGAACTGTCACCATACGAATTTATAGATTCAGTTTTCGCTTCCAGTGCGTTCCAGCTTTCAGTCCTAATTCTGCTTTCTGCTTCCAGATATCCACCATACTGTACTCATGTTCATACAACACAGCTTCACCATGTCTTTTTGTGCCCCCCTCCTCCTTCTTGCTTCTGTATCACAGTTTGAGAGTTAATGCGTGTCAATGGGAGAACATTACATGGCAACCAAGGCTTCGCCCTTCATTTGCTATCACTGATGATAATGGAGACTCCACAGAGTAGAAGGGAAAGGTCTTTGTCTCAAAGCAGCAGTGCTTTACTCACTCTTGTCTACATTCCTTGCACTTTATCGTTTCTTATTGTGTGTATAAACGAACAGTTTTACCAGCTTACACTTCCAGCACCTGAAGTGTTAGAACACAGCGGAAGATGTTTAGTAGTGTCTGACATTAACTTCTCTTCCTTGCTGACAAGTCAAGAGTAAGTACAATGTACCCACACAGGTCTGTCTGGACCTCATGCAAGAACATTTTCATACAGCAGAGTGGTATTCAGGGAGCTGAAACAGTTTTCACACACAAACACCGGAGATGTTCAGGAGGCAACTTGGTCTGGTCTGTTTCTGCAGATACTGAGCACACAAGCACATAACAGAGAGGCTTTCTACTGGAGATGCGCTCTGCCGGCTGGAAATGTGAGAAACAGGTTGTGTAGAGCATTCGGGAGACAGCCCATGATGCAGAAATGATGCCATGGAAATCAGTGTTTCCTTTACAGCACGTTCAGAATAGCCAGAGACGCTCCTCGCTGTGTTGATACGAGTTCTGCATGTATTTGTATGAATCCACAATGGTGAGGAGCAAGCAGAAAGCAGCATACAGGTCAACAGAAAAGATAAACTGTCACCAGCACACACGCGTGCTCATAAAGCAACAATAAATGCTCTGGAACATTTTCTGATTTTCATCAGAGGGCCTGGTTGGAACTCCTTGCAGGAAGTCCAGGGCACCTTCTCCGGAACATCTCTAGAACATTTCAGGATACCAGTGCATGTTTAAAGCGGCTTTAGAAAGGGTTATATTCCAGTTGAACATTGATTGTAATTATATCGGATTGGTTCTACATGGGATTAGAAGCAAAAACTACACCAGCAATGAGAAAAGAAAGGTCTTTCTGCACCAGACTTTACAGTTTTCTGTCTCGGATGATGATTTTATCAAAGTGAGGAAGCATTACAATAAAACCCACAAATGATCTAAAAATGCTCTGTATGTCCCAGTAATATCACTATTTATATAGCTAACAATATAATGCGTTCATTTACAACTATAAACATTTTGGTTTTGTTATTTACAGGCAGATGAACCACTGAAAAGGATTATATTCATTGGTCAAAAATTGAGATGGCAGCTACTGAGATCTGCTAACCTATTTATTGTTCGCTCCTTTTATTTCCTCTTCGTCATGAACTCATTTTGCTGCTACTTCATTAATGTATTTAAAATAAACAAACCGAAAAACAAAAATGTTTGTCAGGTCATCAAAATGGGTATTTTTTTGTTGCATCATATACACACAGTGGTGCAAAATCTGTAGGTAAACCAAGCTTTAGCTCAGGCTAGCCTAGCTAGCTTAGAAGCTAACTTTCACTTTATTCAGCCCACAGACATTAGCTGTGCAGTTTGCTGTTTAATGTTACATCACCAAATCTCTTGGATCTGAAAAGTTAGTTAGCAAAAGCAGGCAATTAGCCTTTTTGATTTCTTGAAGTTGAGTTATCTGCTTAAGTTAAAACTGCTCCCTCATTTAATTTTGTGGGATAACAAACCAAGATATTTATTTTTTATTATCCTACTCATCCATTCAATAGCTACAGTTAGCCTCAGCTAAAGCTAGTCACAGCTCGTTGCTCCCTTCCACAACCACCTTTTTTACCTCATGAGATTTGTTCTCAGCTCAAACGACTACTAAAACTAATGATCTTTAATAGCACCTGCAGATTTCTTCTGAAAGGATGTTCTTGCTTGAGACCCATACCTCTAAACTGGTCTTCACATTTTTTCATCTTTACAAGTTATGTGTGTTTGAAATTAATTTACAATGAGTGACGCTCAGTGTAACCAAAGCTTTTAGCTGTTAATGACTTTAAAAACTGTTTTGAACCAGTGCTTTAACGTTTTATTTATTTATTTATTTCACTTGTCAGTATCTCCACCAGTTTACGCAGCCAGATGTGTTAATTTCAGACACTGACAAGTCACCTGAAAGACAGCTATTCAGCAGATGCAAACACTCTGTTGTCACACAGTATAGCTTGCCCGTCTCTGCAGTCAAACGCCTTGATCCTGCAGCCTAACAAACCGTGCTTGATGACGAGCTCCATGTTTATTGTATTTTCTTTTTAAAGCCAACTGTGAAAAGGGCTACAGCACACACTGATGCAGTTCTGTTTGCTGCGTATTCATTTTCTAAGGTATTGCTTTTCACCAAGCTATGCAGTAACAGTAATAGGATTATTTATTATGATAATTTAAATGGGAATGGTGGTGTTTTCAAATCCCACCTCAGCCTCTTTCTTTGTTTTTTGTCCTTTGCTGTACACCCTTTCAGCCCCAGCAGCACTGCATGTGGCTCATGAATGGAAGCTTTGAGAAAGTTTGTCCTCCAGTTTGCTATGTTGAAGGATAATGGATTTCAGCTGAATTGACGTATAATTGCTGACACATTTTAATACAGGTTTAAATTAGAGGTAATTCCTTATAGTCAGCAGTAACTGTGCATTTTCCTGAATGCAGATTCTCATTTACAAGCTGTTAAATTTAAGAGGTTCAGACCTAGCTTTCCTCCAGACATAAAAACAAAATGGTATTATCCTTTTTACCCCCATGTCATTCCACCCACTGAGTCTCTACTGTTTACACTACTTTAAGCTGCAGCTTTACAGCGTTCATGCAAATCGACTTTGGTTTGGGGAATTCCTCCAACACTTGATGGCACTAATGGAAATCTCATGTACATTTCTCTGTTGTCAAATAGTTTAGACTTGGATAAATTAGTGCTCTTAAGGGGGAGAAAAAATTGAAGAAGTCAAGAAATGTTGTCAGTCAAGGAATTGATAAAATGTCAAAGATTTGTGGACAAACTAAAAATATGTTTTCAAAAATTTAACTCTGACAAATGAGAAGCTGGAATCTATTCATTTTTGGAAATAATTCATATTCTTGGTACTACTTGAGTTATTGGTCAATCATGGCCGTGTTGCCACTTGTCATTTCCAGATTTCCCTGTAAACAGAAGCTAAATATCAGTAAATGAAACTTTTTGTGTACTTTTAACCCCCCCCCCCCCCCCCCCCCCCCCCAAATTTCAACACTTGTTCAAATCTCTGTTTTTAAGGATCGAAAACACCAGTCTTGTCATTTTTCCTTGCACAGTTGGGGGCACGTCTGGTTTGGGAGAAAAGCCTCCTGTGTGTTACTGTAGTCCGCAGCTGATATGAACATCACATGCGCCATGCTGAAGTTTGCTGCTCCTCCTCCTCTTCTCATGTTGCTGTTTGAAGAAGAAATGTGTAACCGATAAAGTGCTCCTGTCCCGAGCTGAGACACATTCAGACATGGTGCAGCATCCTTTAGTCCATCAGTCTTCAGTCTGTCAGTAGGAAAACAGAATAAAGGATTAAAAGAAAAAAAACATGCATTGCTATAACGGTTGCATCAGACAAAGAAAGTAAAAATCAGATTAACATACCTTATAATCTGAGTAGAAGCTCTTTGGAAACGATTTGTAACTTCTTTCCAGAAATAAATGTTCATATTGGTCAACTTTCAGCTGCCTGCCTGCGTGCTTTTGTATTTCTAAGTGTAAACTTCTTAAATGCATCACTTGTCAATGAATCATTCGAAACTAGAAATGCGAGGTTATGTAACCATGCAAATGTGATATGTAACCATGACAACAAGACAGTTGTTTCTATGTGGGAAACACCCAAGTGGTGCATAGAAGACCATAAATCCATTTAAATTTAAAGAGAAGACGTCTTGGAAGCAGAGCAGGAACAAATTGGAGAAAAAGTAAATAGTTTCTTCCCTTAATCGTCACAGGAAATGTGAGATCCCCAAGACATGGCGGGAATTTTGGGAGGACAGTATTTGTTCAACCAAGACAGCAGCTCTGGACATATTGCGGTTTTTTTTTTTTGTTTTTGTTTTTTTTTTGCATCATCTTGAAATTTTCTATGTTTTTCCTATAAAAACGCATATTATTGACTTTTTCTATGCTGATTGGGATGTTGTGCTGATGAAATGATTGTTATTATGCATAACTATGATGACCAGAAAGTTGTTTGCATGTGGGAGCAGCTGACTGAACTGTCCAAAGTCCAAGAAATGCAGCAATAATAACAGAAAGGTCATATTTGTTTCAGTGAGACGTGGCTACAGGAACAACTCTAACACCTCTTTACTCAGCTTTAAGACTATACGGGCAGACAGAGACTCTAAAGGAGGAGGATTACAAAGCTGGTTAACAATAGTAGGTGTAATCCTGGATATGTCACTGACAAAAAGTGTCTCTCCACCCAAAATATTGACCTATTGGCTTTAAATTTCTGTCCATGTTGTCTACTGAGAGAGTTAACTTGTTGTCACCATGCTACAAAAACAACAAACTGATCCATGAATAGATGTTTGAATATTTCAACCACACCTCTCTCTGCTACACCTTTCCAACTGTTTTTTTGTTTGTTATGTTTGTTTAATCTATCTATAACACTAACATCCTAAAACAACATGTAATACTTCAGAAATTATATTTATCTCCAGAGATTAATAAAGCGCAATTAAATTGAATTAACGATGGTTACTGGTAGATATAAAAACCAAAGGTTCATTTAGTCAGAGAGATGAAGTGTCCCAAAAAAAAGCCCCATTACTTTTTGTTTTCCACTAGTTTGTACTAATTTAATTTGCTTTGAAGTGTTTATTTCTCCCCAGAGACGCCCTGTCTTGAGTTAATTAAATCTATTATCCCACATGTTAGGAATACATTTCAATAGCAATTATCTTTAAAACTCGTTTCGACGAGAGTATATACGAAATATGTTAATTTGCATTTCTACACGTATCTGTTACGTCATGTTTCGTTTTGAATAGAATGCGCAAGCGCCTTCTTCCTCCAGCTCGCCGTAGAAAAGCGAAAGTCGTCTGAATGAATATGTCATATGTGAAGCTGGTAACTATTTTGAACGATATTGGCTTGTTTCGTCATCTTAAACTATTTACACTTCATAGGTTATTTAGTGGAGATAAATGTTTATAACAAAACCTTCATTGTAGAGTTTTTCAACTGTTAATTTAGTCAACAATTCATTTAGCATGTTGCTAGCTGTTACTAGCATCGGTCGCCGTTAACGAGGAGCCGTTGACATTAACAGCGTTGTTGGGTCACTGTCGTGGTGGGATGCGTCTGAATTCGTTTCTGATCATGTAAAAGACAGCAGAGTCATAAATCGTTTTAATTCGTCACTAACCGGTGTATGTCTGTTGGTTGGACTGCAGGTGTCGCTGTGTGCCGCGGCTCCGGGGCTGACGGCCCTGATGAGCAGCTCGGTACTGGCTGCCAGCGAGGGCAAGAAGAAGAACATCCAGCCCGTTCTGAGCATCGATGAGGTGGGTTAATAATGAACTGGCGCGTTGAACATGAGATATGGGGTCATCCACCACTGCTGAGTTTTCCCGAGTGTTTGTTTTGTTTGTGATCCTCGGGAGCTGGTTGACGAACAGGTGTATTTCTGCCAGTCTTGACCTTGTTTGGATAGTGTTTTTATGTATGATAAACGTGTCACTACAGTATAAGTTAACATATGAATGAGATGTAAGTAATTACCACTCGTCAGATATACATTTATATGACTGGAGAAAGGGAATAAATGATAAAAAGTCCGACTCGCATTAACCACACAAAGTCATGAAATAACCACAGAATGGCAGGAAACTGAACAAAAGGAGTCAGAATAGCCACTGAGGCGCAAAGTTATCACAGATTGGGACAAAACATTTATAAAGAGGCAAAAAATAACCATAAGATGGCACAAACTATCCACAAAGAGGGACAAAGTAACCACAAAGGGACACAAAACTGAACAAAGGGAGGCACGAAATAACTTCACTGAGGCACAAACCTAGAAAAAGCGGCACAAAATAACCACAAAGTGACAATAAGCTAAATGAAAAGAGTGTCTGAATAACCACAGAAGCACAAAATGACCACAATAAAATGTTTAAGGACTGTAAAAATCAACTTCTAAAATAGACAAATTGTCCACAACAAGACAGAAAACTAATGTTTTCAGAAGAACTGAACTGAATAGAAATGGACTAAACATATTGTGGCTGAACAAAAAGACGTGGAAAGTGGCAACTATATCTTTTACAACAACAAAAACAAGAACATATCAGACATCCTTATATTGGCTCCCTTTTTGTTTGTGCATCATGTTTTCGTCAAGAACTGTGGGAGGCCTCTTTCATGCTTTATTTGGCAGGACTCAGAGTATGAACCGGTCACATCAGGTCTGCTCTCCTGTGTGCCAAAGAATGTTTGAGGCTCTCAGTGATCAGCTCTGACCTATAAGCTGGTCTAAAACTGAGTCAAAATAAAACCCCAGAAGCACCCATCTTGGAATTTCCAGTTTGTTGGATGCATAACTGTGCTGTTTGTTTCAGCTGCCGTCTCTGTACACGACCCCTGACTCAACGCCGCGGTACGTGGAGCCGGAGGCGGGGCAGCTGGAGCAGAGTGTGGCGTCGCTGAGGAAATGGGCCGAACCGTACACAGACCAGTGTCAGGTGTGTCACCTCAACTCAGGCTGAAGGCCACATCAAAGTCATCTAAACCAAATAGTTCCAACATGTTTAAGATTTGAGTTGATCATTTATCAGAGATCTGAAAAATGACAAGAATGTTACTGATGTTACTGAGATTCCATCTCTGATGAGAGAGTCCAAATAGCCTGTAAATTATGTGGTTAAAACCATAAAGTTTGAGTTTAAGGTAAAAATGTCCTCTGTAGGTGATGGTTGTGGCTTTTCTCTGTAAAGAGAACCCCATCTGGCAGGATTTGACACTTCTCTGGTCTGGTTTTCATCACAGTATAAAATTAGCTATTTTTTATACTAGATTATGAGAAAGAAAATCCTGTTTATTTTAATTTTTACAGATTTGCACAGAAGGTCAAATGCTGAACGTCCTTGAGAGCATGTTTGGCTCGGCTGTAATTTTCCAACACATATTTTTACTGTATGTGTTGTATTTAGTTGTTATTTTTGTGTTCTGTTTATACAGCAAACTGTCCAGGTAGGAGTGGAGAAAGTTGAGGTGAGTCATGATCTGATCTGTGGAAATACGTCCAGATGTGATCTTGAGCAACAGTTCTGCAGGCTTTCTGAAGGTCTTTTCTTTGGACATTGGCTGCTTTTTCACTCATTTTCAGTCTAGTCCTTGTACCTTGTTTATTAAGCCACTTAACACTGACCTATGAATCATTCCAGCAGAAAAAAGGCTCCTAACTCAAGGGATGAACCAGTGTTGTGACACCTAACAGACAACTTAGCAAAAAAGCAGTTTTAAATTGTATCTTTAGGGACTTTAGCAGCCTGTCACAAAGACACATCATTTGCTTCCATTTCTTTAGTTGTATAAACAAAAACAACAGTAACACGGTTTGACAGACAGGAATTTGCTTTTACAAACAAGAAGTGGACTGAAAATCAGTGGCAACAGGTCTTATGGAGGGATGAATCCTCCCCAGAGTCTGTCTAAGAGGTCACAGTCCTGAATGCATTTGGACATTAATATAAAATGAGAATCACTTACTTGATGTCAGATGCAGCCCCTTTAATGTTCTGTCTGCTTCTCGTGATGTTTGGTCCACAGCGAGTGTACAGGACGGTGGAGCCCACCATCAACACATCAGTAACAGCCGTCACCGGTGAGAAAACGCACTCTGTCCAGATGTGTCGCATCGTCTGGTGCACATCTGCATCTGAGAGACAAAACACACAGAAAATTCAAGATGAAGTTCATCTTTTCTGTACATGTGTGAAACCGCAGAATCTGACGAAATATTCGCTTTTATCCTAAAGACAAATATTTAGCTTTCTGTGGATTATTATTGCTGTTTGAATTTTAGTTGTAGGTAATTATGTTCTGTGTAGAATGAACAATTCACTGTTTATCTGATCTGAGTTACTAGTTGGATAAAAGTGCTTTTTAAGGGACATTTGTTTAAAGCAAAAAGCTCATTGTTCAGTTTTTCCTCAGCTCTTGATCTTTTCATATACAATTGGCACAATAATACCTTAAATATTTTGTATTTCCTTAGTGTTGTTTTCTTTCTTCCGTATTACTTAAACCAGCCTGATATGGTTTATCTCTGTAATCAAGTATTCTAATCAATCGACTCAAGATTTGTTGCTAACAGCCTCGCAGGTGATGTTTTTTTATAATTTTCATTAATTGTGTCGACGGTGAGAATAATCCTGTGAATCCAAACTGACAACAAAGTCTCACATTTGATCATCTTCTACCATCGTGTGTTTGGTGCTTTTACCTGATCAGTGAATTGTAGTTTCTAATGAATGAATTTGAACTGAAATGATCCCTTCTTAACACGCCGGGTTTCATTAGTATTGTTCATGCTTTGTTTCTCTCGGACATTCCAGATACGTACCAGTTCCTCAGCGACCCTCCTCCTGACCTCTACCCCAGCGTGGCGGTGGTGGGTTTCTCCGGTTTTCTGGGACTTTTTCTGGCCAAAGGTGATGTGCATTCTCTCAAACTCTACTTAAGCCACAGGCCGCTGATTACAAGTGAGATAAAATAGATTTAAAAGATGTTTCATGCAGAGTAACTTGTAGTCATTCCAGATTAGGACGATCCTTGCAAAGATGTGTTAAAACGGTTTAGAAAGCTGTTTCATTCTGCTATTTTTCACCCTGCTCTGCTATAAAATGTGTTCAGTGTGAGTGATTTCTAACTTTCTTGAATGGCATTGCCCAGTAAACTCTGCATGTCGCACAGCTGCTGTCTCTGTGAGATTAGATATTCAGCCAGTCAATAACATGTGTGATAAAGAGTAGAGGCGACATCCTTTCTGAGCTCCTCTTGACTTTGAACTTTGAAATCTGTTTTTCTGGCTTTCAGGCTCCAGGGTAAAGCGGCTGGTGTTTCCAGTAGGACTCATGGCCCTGACCGCCTCCATGTTTTACCCCCGGCAGGCTGCACACTTGTTCAAGGTGTGTCCTCATATCATACTTCACAGCAGACAAAACATGTCCTGACTGTGTGAGTGAGTCTTTGTGTTAAAAAATGAGTCACATCGCGTCAGATTCTGCTCCAGTTTTAGGCATGAAAGGGAGAAGAGGTTGTCTTCAGTTCTGAAACACCTCATCAGCACATCAAACCTGGTGTTGGGTTTGTTTTTGGACTCTGTTTGACAAATTGTTCACTTATTAGTGGTCTATTTTCCATTTGTTTTAAGCTTGGTTTTAGACTCATTTTGGACATGTACCTGACATGGGTTTGGCTTTGATTTAAAATTCTACAGTTCTGTAATAGTTCAATATTAGTTTTAACTGGTTTTGGATCATTAAGGAGCATTTTTTGTCTCCTTTTGGGCACATTTCTAATGTGGATTTCTGAGAGATTTGGGACTGGTTTTTGACAAATCAACTTGGTTTCGCACCAGTTTCAGACTGGTTTTGTTGTTTGCTCCACAGCTGCTGTGCGCTGGTGTAATTTCAACTACCATATTTTCTGCACCATAAGGTGCACCTAAAAGCCTTAAATTTACACTAAAAACAGCCGTACGCCATATAATCCGGTGCGCCTTATGTGTGCACCGGGTTCCAAAATCTGTCACGGATACCGCCATTTTGGATTTAGCGCAGGGAGCGCCGAGCATTCATGGGGGCATTGAGCCCCCTCCGCATCACTCACCGCTCTCCCTTCGCGCCGCTCACTGCCACGTTCACTTTTGCCGCGCCTCTTCGCTCTCGTACATTGGAAATGAATGGCAACTGGCCACTTCCGTCGCTCGCTTTGCATTTGTTGTGAATCCAGGGTCAGGCGGATCCCAGCCATTCACTCTGAATGGGGCGAAGATTGTATCGAGCTCGTACTTAGCGATTGAATCGTGTCATCATTAATGCTTTTGCCCATAATGTCCCATTGAGGGCCTGTTCTTCAGTCTGAGATGGGTGATGCAGACCGATGTGCAGTTTATAAGTTTATAAGTGAAAAAACGACCAACGATGTTGTCCTTGACCGTCGGCCCATTTCCCGCTGACACAGAGACGTAAAACATGCACTACGTGAGCTGGCAGCGATAAACCAATCAGAGAACATTAGGTTATAATCAGGTGCATCTTATGTACAGAAATGGACCCCATAATTGAGGGTGCGCTTTATAATCAGGTGAGCCTTATAGTGCGCAAAATACGGGTAGTTTTAGACTAGTTTCAGATTCTTTTGGGGAAGGTTTCAAACTGGACTGGTTTTGAACAAATATCTTACACGGTTTTTGTTTTTTTAGTCTTTATCATTATAGTTTTCACTGGTTTTGGACTGGTTGGGGAGCACTTTTTGTCCTGTTTTGGGGGCAAGCTGAGAGGTTTGGGGCTGATCTTAGACAAGTTTATTACATGGTTTTGATCTAGGTTTTTACACCTATTTTAGACTGGTTTTGTTATTTTCTTTTCTCTTCTCTAGTTGTGTAAATTCACCCACTTTTAGACTGGTTTTGGACTTTTAGGAAAGGCTTTAAACTTGGATTTGACAAGATTTGAACTGGTTTTGGGCAAGTTTCTAAATTTCTTTGGGAACTTCGTTTTGACCTGGTTTTGTTCTCGGTGTTTAACTTGTTTGATTTTGGGGATATTTTGTGCATATTTTTACTCCTTTACAGACATACCTTGGTGGTTTAAGTTTTTCTCTAATATTGTGTTGTTGCTTTGTGACATAGCACCATGTAACTTCCTAAAATCACTCATCAGGTGCCCTTTTGAATGCAGGAACATCACTTCTCCCCCTCCTATGCAAAAATACAATTCATCATTAATCTTAAGCTACTGTTAGCTTCCAGCACCCTGTGTTTGACAGATTGAGTGAATATTTTCCAAAATTGCAGTGTTTCTGGTAGGAGTCCCCTTTTTTGTGTTGTTGAGTAACACTTCTTTGTCTTTTAAAAGACTAAAACATTGGAAAACATCCTGATGGCTTATTGGACACAAACAGGTGAAGCGTTTTCGGTTAAATTCTGTTCAGTTTCATTTATATTGCTCCTAATCACAACAAAGGTCATGTTAAAGATACAGTCCAGATCAAACCAAATATAATCCAATAGATTTACATCCAATATTACCATCTTTAGATCAGACTTTAGATTTTTGTCCCTGATTGTTGCTTGACTTGACTTGACCAGAGCAGCTGAGCCTCATTTAACACTAAGAGCTGTTTGTTAGACGTGAAGAATTAGAGGTGTTCATAATCCTCATCTTCTAAATGGGGAAATGACTGTGGCTGCTCTGTGAGCTGGAATTTTCCGATGCATTAAAGGTCTGTCAGTGGAAACACTGACTTGATGGAGATAGAAATCTGTTGTAATATGTTTTAAATATTTTCCCTCTGCTCTGACATGCACTCAGGAAACAGCTGCCGGCCTCTCCACTGTTTGGTTTATTTTATTTTAGGCACAAATTAGCCCTTTTACAAGGAAAAGAAAAGTTGACAGTCAGAGTCTAGCTGGGAATCAAACTCTAACCCTGACATTATAAACTGTATTTGTCCGGCTCTGACCGACCACACAGGCATTAAAACTTTCCAGTTATCACTGTTTGTGTGCGTTTGATCTGTGACTGGCTTCCTTTTAGGAAAGGGTTGTGCTTCCGTGCAGGAAGCCCAGGTTGTGAACTGTGTTTCTAATTCCCTCTCATGGCTGGGTTATTTTATTCTCCCTGTTTCCTTTGCGCACACATGGAGACAGACACACCCCGACACAATCACACCTCAGCTTCTCACATCTGAGGATGTGAAATCCGAGCGGGACGGCGAAATGAACAGTTTGGTTACTGTTAGAAATGAGAAAAACCACTTCCTGAAATCCTTCTATTAATGCTCAGTTACATGTTGATAGACGATCGTCTTTAACAGCTATAAGAAACCACCTCTGTTATTACATCTTTTATGAGTATGTTGCTCCTTCGAATGCTTTACAATAGAAACTAAAAACAGAAGAAAATCCCCAAATTTTACACTAGTATTATTATTATTATCATTATTTTATGATCTTCCATGACAAATGAACCCTAATCAACACCAGCTGCATCTTCTGCCTTCCTTCCTGATGGTTTTTCTCGTGTTTCCACCAGGATGGTCGAGACTCGGTGTACACCTGGACTGAGCAGGGTCGTGTTGCCATAGAGACGCTGTGGAAAGATCCACCATTCGGCAAGAAAAAGGTGAGTCTGGTTCTGCCGGTATTTTGCATGTACAATCCCACTTCCCAAAAAGTTGGGACGCTGTGTCAAATGGACATAAAAACAGAAGGCAATGGTTTCCAAATATCATAAACTAACATTTTATTCATGATGGAACAAAAGTGTTTGAAATGAGACATTTTACTGTTTAATCTGACGGCAGCAAAACACCTCAAAAAAGTTGGGACAGGGGCAACAAAAGGCGGGAAAAGTAAGTGGTGCTAGAAAGAAACAGCTGGAGGAACATGTTGGAACTAGTTAGGTTAATTAGCAAAAGGTTAGTAACAGGGTTGGGTATAAAAAGAGCACCTTAGAGAGGCGGAGGCTTTCAGAAGTAAAGATTTTCTGAGGTTCAACAATCTGTAAAACAACAATCTGAGGAACAATTTCTGAAAAATGTTCCTCAGACTTTGAATATTCCATCATCTATAGAACATAATATCATCAAAAGATTCACAGAATCTGGAGACATCTGTGACCTTCAGGCAGCTCTGCATTAAAAACAGACCTGATTCTGTCCTGGAAATCACTGCATGGGCTCAGGAACACTTCCAGAAGCCATATGTGAACATGATCCAGAAGCACTGCCGTCTTCTCTGGACCAAAGCTCATTTAAAATGAACCGAGGCAAAGTGGAAAACTGTTCTGTGGTCAGATGGATCAAAATCATGGACGCTGCATCCACCAGACTAAAGAGGAGAGGAACCATCCAGCTTGTTATCAGCTCTCAGTTCAAAGTCAGTTCATTAGTGCGTATGGAACTGGAAACCTGCACATCTGGAAAGGCTCCATCAATGCTGGAAGGCCTTGCATATTTCAGCAAGACAATGTTAAACGACATTCTGCATCTATTCCACCAGCATGGCTTCATAGAAGAGTCCGGGTGCTGGACTGACCTGCCTGCAGTCCAGATGTTTCACCACCTCAAAACATTTAAAATACAACAAAGAAGACCCAGGACTGCTGAGCAGCTAGAATCCTCCATCAGACAGGAATGGGACAACACTCCTCTCCCAAAGGTCCAGCAGCTGGTCTCCTCAGTTCCAGATGTTTACAGATGTTGTTAAAAGAAGAGGGGATGCTACACAGTGGGAAACATGGACCTGTCCCAATTTTATTGAGACATATTGCTCACAAAATAGTGAAATGTCTCCCTTTCAACATTTTCTATTGTGCTTAAAATGTCGTTTTTTGAGATTTTGAAATCACTGCGTTCTGTTTTTATTTACATTTTACACAAAGTCCCAACTTTTTAGCAGTTGAGGTTGTATTTGATTAATTGTTTTTCTGACCGTTTTAGTCGAGGAAGCCTGAGAAGAAAGAGCAAACAGAGAGCAGTGAAACAAGCAGCTGAAGAAGACCAGTGACCTGTGACCTGTACGACTCCTCCACATCAGTTCTTTACACAAACCTGCAGAGCTGCAGACATTCCAGGTTGTTTTACATCAACAAACTGCATTATTAAGTTATATTGCAGGAGTTTGGAAACCTTCTGCCTCGACCCGAGTCATTCCTGAACACACAGTCTCTTCTAAGAAGCGGGTTTGCTCATCTTTCTTTGGGTCACTGCTTGGATCTGCTGCTTCTTAGAAATCCACCTCCTCTGTCCTGCTGCTTCTTAGAGATCCGCCTCCTCTGTCCTGCTGCTTCTTAGAGATCCGCCTCCTCTTTCTACAACTTCCAGTTAATGACCTCAGCTCTTCAAGTCTCTGTTTTGTCACAGGTTTAAACAGGTTAAAAATGTCTCTTAACACCCTCATTTTGTGCTTCCTGCTTCAGAGAGATGTGAAACTGTTCAAATTTCCAGTCAGTCTGATCAAACCGTCTTTTTTTAAATTAGTTTATTTCTGTCTTTTAACTTTTGCTTTCTTTCTTTCTTGTTTCTTTGTCTTTCTTTCTTGTTTCTTTGTCTTTCTTTCTTTCGTTTTGATAAAACTAAAACTTTTGAGGGTTCTAACTATTCACAACCAGTTTGAAGATGTCAAGTTGGACTTCTCTGTTATGTTTTGACATTTTCTGGACCATGATTTTGAACAGAATAGACACTAAATGGTGGATTTATCAACATCTAAACATGTGGATTACAAAGAACTTGGGATGATCTTTTCCTGAACATTATATACTAAATCTGCTGCTTGCTCCACTGACCCAGATTATTTCCCTCCAGCAGGTGGCGCTAGGTACTGCTTGACACTTTAAAGAATATGCAAATTTATTGATGTTATGTCAGATTTATATTTATGGTTGCATCATAACTTCAACTAACTCACTGAACAGTGAAATCTCTCTGGTACTGATTAGAAAAACTAGAAATGCATAGATACAGCATTAGTTAGAAGCTGTTGATGCACTTACAGTTTATCTATTTATAGTATTTTCATCCAACAACATGATTTCATGAATATCTGTCACCCTTTGTAGATAAAGATAGAAAAGTAAGTACAGGCTATAGTTTAATCAGTATGAGTCATGTTTTCATACGTCACAGTAAACATCGAGCAGCACCTGTCGGTGGAAGCAGGTTTGAGTTGGTGGAATCTCAGCATCTTACCACTTCCTGATTGTGTTCAAACATCACAAACAACTTTTCAGGAGCAGTTTGGCTCTTAGCAAATCAGGCTGTCATGTCAGAATTATTCAGTTCTTTATGTAAAACTATGTCTAAAATGCAGATTTTAGGTTAAATGGCTCAGCCATGAGATCGTATCTGAACTACATTATAACCAGCGTTTTCTTTCTAGCTTTTAAGATAATTCAGGTCGTTTTTAGATGATTTTCTTTTCTTCTCTTAAAAACTACAGAAAATCCCTTTTTCTGGACACTGTTTCTTCTCTCTGTGTTGAAGGAGTGACTGTAGAAACCAGCCTGAATCTCAACAGTGTTTCATGTTTCCACTGAAGGGGGGGGGGGCACTGGTGAGATCTAACATCTCAAAGAGCTTCACTCACTATTAAAGGGTCCAAATATTGTATTCATTGTGTTCAATTAAATAACTGATTGTTGTTTGTCCACATCCTGTAATACACTGTATAAACTGTGCCATTAAAGCTTTTATTTAACACTCATGATGCAGTACTTTGTCTGATGTTCAGTTATATTTAGGTGTCACAGAAAAATGTCTTTATGGTGCTACTTTAAAAAGTGTTGATGGATTTATAAAGGTTAAAATTATATTTCCTTTGTTGATGTTTCAGACTGTTCTTGATCATTTATTTGTACTGTACGATGTTTGGGGACTTCAGGTCCTTGTCTGAGCTCTTGCAGCTGTGCACAAGCCCAAATTTACAGCATATTTGAAAAGATCCAGCCCTCATCTCTTTACATTTTCCAGACAAACTTTCTTGTCATCTTTGTGGTCTGAGTAGCAGTTCTCCAGGCTTTCTGAAGGTTTTTCAAAGCTTTTCTTTGGACATTGGCTGCTTTTTCATTCATTTTTATTCCAGTTCTTGTACCTGACCATTTTCAGAGGAATATGTTTGTTTGTTAAGCCACTTAACTCTGACCTATGAATCATTCAAGCAGAAAAAAAGGCTCCTAACTCAAGGGCACATAACAGACAACTTATCAAAGAAGCAGTTTTAAATTGTATCTTTAGGCACTTTGTTACTAGCAGCCTGTCACAAAGACACATCATTTTAATCCCATTTCTTTAGTTGTATAAACAAAAACAACAGTAACACGGTTTGACAGACAGGAATTTGCTTTTATAAACAAGAAGTGGACTGAAAATCAGTGGCAACAGGTCTTATGGAGGGATGAATCCTCCCCAGAGCCGGACCTCAACATTATTGAAGCAGTGTGGGATCATCTGACAGAGAATAGAACAAAAGGCAGCCGACATCCAAAGAAGAGCTTTGGGATGTCCTTCAAGAAGCCTGGAGAACTATTTCTGAAGACTACTTAAAGAAATGACAGAAAGCTTATCTCAGAGGGTTCAGGCTGTGTGAAGAATTTATATTTGCATGTTTTAATATTTAGCTGCACCTATTTATTGTTTTCCTGTAGATATATAAAGAAACGAGTTTGATCAAAACTTTTGCAAAGTATCGTCTGTTTGAAAATAATTTTGAGTATTTTCCATGTTTATTGATATAAGATATAAACATAAATCAATATACGAACCATATTAACTTGTGGCCTGACAGACAGCTTCTCAGCTTATCTACGGAGCAGAAGTTTGAACTTAATGCTTCTCTCAACCTCTGGAAATAGTTTGTATTCTATCCAGCTGTAGTTTTCACTTTTCAAATGCATACAGGAAAAGATACAGACTGGCATCGTCTGAGAAGATCATGTCCTGTTGCTGTTATGAAGGAACCCACTTCCTTACACAGCCACTGCTGCCCAAAGTTCTCAGCGTGGCTCTGAAAACAGACCAAAATTGACCTGAATTCACTCTCAGACTGCGCTGCGAGTTCCTGACTAACTGATGTCTCGTTTCCCCTCTTTTCCACTTTTCCCACCTGGTTTTCATTTGTCCTTCAGCCACGCAGGTCACGTTTCTGCAGACGGAGCGGAAAACATGTAATTACATCAAGTTTATGTGGGTGTCTTTTTACTGATAAAGAGCTCCGACTCACCGATCTCTGCTGATTTGAGGCTCCTTGGTTTTTAAGAAGCCAAAACAGCTGATTCTTGACAAAAAAAAACAAAAAAAACAAGCCTTGTGCAAATTTGAGCCCAGCCCATTCCACACATGAATGTGTTGGGCGTATTCGTGTGACATGTTGCTGTGTGAGCGTTTTTGTTCCTCATTAGCTGCTTAGAAGTAGTCACTTCCCCCATTTCTTTGTGAATAATCAAAGAAAATTCTCAGAAGTACTTTTGGCCGTGCTGTGGGTGTAAAAAACATTTTGTTACAAGCTGCTAATGTGGTGTGCTATTCTATACAAGTGCACGCCCTTTCTGGGCCACAAAATTTGCTCTGAGATGGACTAAAACCTGCATAAACGTAGCTGTATGAGCTATTAGATTATGTTGTATCGCACCAAGACATGCTTTTAATATTATTTCCAACCCATCTGAATATGTTTCAGTTAAATAACTCAAACAGCAAGAGATAAACTGTATAGAAAGACAATTTTTTATGAAGAGGATAAAAAACTACTAATTTTAACGATTCTCATTGAACATATTTTTTGACAGTTAAGAAATATGTTGTGACACACAGAGCAGAGCTTTGTGAGCTTTAGGAAAAGTGCTGTAAATTTCTGTTCTTCAGCCAGATTTAAAGGGCCAAGCCAAGATAAATGACATGCTCCTGAAAAGTACCACATTTAATTTGTTAAGCCACAACAATTTTATTATCTCCGTCTGGAAAAACTCTTGCCACCACCTTGAATTGGTGGTCTGGTAATTGTCTTCATTTATTTACAGATTTCTTTTTCTGTAAAAGGTTTCTGCTGAAAATGGATTCTAAAGTAATTTCCTGGTGTATTTTATTTATTTTTGTACATGCTACAAGGTGTTTGTGTTACTCAGTCTTTTAGGTATTACTTTGTATGTTAACAGCACCTCCTCTTTGGTTTGTTTTCTGTTATGAGGTATGTTAGAAATGCTGCATTACAAATGTGATCAGAAGGTGAATAAGTCTCTAAGTTCACCTGTATGTGACTCTAATATAGACCAGAGTTTAAAATGTGGATCAAATCCACCCCTTGTAATACTGCCTGCTACTCAGGATGAAACCCATGTCATGTCAGAGGCTGAAAATCTGCATTATTATTATAGCCTCCGTAATGCGTTTGATTTATCCAGATAACGTTCATGGTGATGTTTATTAGCATCTGCAGTTATGAAATTTGAAATGTGAGAAATCATAAGATAATTCATCGAATGAGACTAACAGTAATCATGTTGAAAAGCTTTTATTGATTTTACACAACAAAAACACGAGTCAACAAAAGGTTACGATAAACATGAGTCAGACTGACTTACTATTAGACTAAATGAGTGGGAATAACATGCAGAATCATACTGTGATACAAAATTCCCGGTTCAAAAGCTTAACTTTGAACAATCCCCCCTCGACAGAACGGAGAGAAAAGCCGAGACATCTGGTTGGACTCTCGGCTTCACTTCTCTCCCTCTGCTGCTCTGCTCTGCTGGACCTCATGTCATTCCTCAGACCGAGTGGCCATCTTGACGAGGCTTTCCTTGTCAAACCTGAAGAGCCTCCAGCCCTCCTCCTGAGAGAGGTCCTCAGCACCGCGCGACTTGTAGAACTGAACGGACGGCTTGTTGTTCTCCGCCACCACAAACATCATGCCGGTGCAGCGCGTCTTCATCGCCAGCTGGAAGAGGAATGAGTACCAAGTTAAAGAACAATCAATACGCCTACATTTCCCATCATGCAACTGGTCAAGGTCATTATAGGCCAACTTTAGGCTTTTAAGCTCCAGACTTAACAAACAGAGTGAAATAACATGAGAAAACGCAAAAAGAATTACAGGTTTAAACGTTTGATTCGTTTGGTGTAGAACAGATTGCAAAGCAAATAGTAATACTATAACATTAATTAGTATTCCAATCTATACACATATACACCACACAAGCCTTAATAATATTAATAATTATCATTATCATGACACTCTTCAAATTCTTGTGCTTTGATTCTGGCGCAAGTCACGAACAGAAAAGTGAAAACGGAACCATGTTTCTCTTTCATTTATCATCGTTTCTCTCCTTAAAAATGAGTTTAATTTTTTTTTTTTTTTATCTTAATTACCAGGAAATCTTAATTTTGGTTTCACAGAGCCCAAGAATAGATACAAATACAACATGCACATTACATTTTACACACAAAATGACATCAGTAGTTTTAATTTCACAAGCAGAAACAGTACATTACAAAACCAGAAATGTTTAGTGGGATGTAATGTGTGCTTGACCAGCTGCTGCTGGAGCTGAACTTAGTTTCAGTTTGGGAATCTACTCACATCACTGAGGTGTCGCAGGATCCCCGAACCGATGCCCAGCCCTAAAAACAGAGAGAGAAGAGGAAAATATTGAAGCTTGTGACTTATAACGCCTCAGAAAAGCAGTGAATGATGAGCAGATGGTTGAGCCCACCTCTGTACGTGTCCATCACATAGAACTCCTCCAGGTAGAGCTGTTTGCCAACCCAGGGGTCGTAAGTGAAGTAGTACATGGCAAAACCCACCACATTCAGATCTGTGTCGGGGGCACAGCAGTGTTAACTCATCAGATCGACAAAAAAAGGCCCTTTTAGTGTATTTCAAACAACGAAACACGATGAAATATCTGCAGAAAAAGTCAAACTAAACTATCCAGAGCCTACCGATAAGTAAAATACATATTTACTCTATACTGTACAACACTTCTGTGTAAATACTTTAATCATTTAAATGTATATATTATCATATCTATATGTAGACACCATGCACCTGTACTTACTTTTTAAAGGTTTTAAAGTGGCATGTCTGGACTTAAATAGTTCAACTCGATGCAGGTGTGAAGTGTTTGGCCCTGGGCTAATGTAGTTTACACATGTGAAAGAGTTTTACTTTTGACCTACTTCTTCCTGCTTTGATACTGTCGTGTGGAAACTTCCCTCCAGGCTACAGAAGCCTGTACAGTATGTGCTATAATTACTGAGACTGTGCTGTGGACTGTTTCTCAGGCCTTTTTCACGCTGGGACTGTATTTCAGACAATGTATACACTGGGAAACAATGTACACCAGCAGCTAGACATCTGACTCACAGCCAGCTCTGCTTACAACGAAACCGGTAATTCTATAAAAAGAAAGCACACCCCGTGATGCCTTTAAACAGACGTTCTGTCCCTCCAGATGGTAGAAAAACTGCTGCCGTTTGACAACACCCCTCGTGCAGAAAACCACTTAAACCCGCTAATCTGATTAGCTCTGGCCTGATCGAAAGGCTGACATAGAGAGCAGGCTGCTTTAAGCTATGTCAGAGTGTGTTTTTATTCTTAAAGGAGGGGGTGAAATGTGTCACACCTTCACTGCTGTTCTCTCCTTGGATTTCAGCGATGATGCAATGGTAAAACGGGGTGTCACCAAATCCATCCTCAAGGAGATCTACACAGAAGTACAATTTTTGATCAAACACGGGAGGAAGACCAATGGTTGTTTGCGTAAACATGTCGACGGTGTGACGTAACACTCACCCTTTTCCGTCAGTGTCACCTGGTGCTCCATCTCTTCGTATTTTGCAAGTTCCTGGGACAACAAAGAGGGAAATATGTATACATTTACAGCTGGAACGACTATTTCGTTGACCATAACATCAACTGACATCTGATAGCAACAAATCCACAGTTATTCTCGATTGGTAATCAGTTAATATCGAACATGTTTTAGATATAAACGCTGCTTAAAATGAACCCTTCAAGGCACCTGAATACAGAAGCTAAAACTATGGTATATAAAGATAGAAATACTTAATTGGCTTAGCTGATTATTACTAACGATGTTCTGCACAAAATGGTTGCTTATGTGTTTATGTACTGTTACTAAATGAGGGCTGTTACTTGCTACACATGAGGTGACCTTTATAATACCCATATACATGAGAATGTGTGATAAATTACACGTTTAACTTTAGGATATTTGTAATGGGAATGTCTTAACTTTTTTCACCCGTTTAATTGCCATAAAAAAATCAAAAATACTCAGACATAACTGTGTTATTGTGTCAGATCCGTTGTTTATGTCAGGTCATCCGTTATACAACTGTAGCATTGCATCCGGGTCAGCCTTGATAAGCACATAAGCTCGCCGTCAGACCGACCATATTTGGAGAAGAGCAAGTCGAAGTGGTCATGTGTCGTCTGGCTGAAAACTAGGGCCACCAGCTGATCTCATACTCGGATATCCACCGGATACCCTCCATTCCCCTGATTTGCCTCCATCACCCGGTGCTCAACACATCTGACGTCAGCCGTTATCGACAGCGAAACTATGTTAGCCGAAGCATCAGTTAGCCAAAAAGTTTAACGATGACTCCACACTAACGGTCACGTTGAATCCCTGTTGCGTGAGGTGATGCTAAAGGAATTTCTGATAGAAATGTTGATTTTCTTCGAGCCTACCTTCACCAGTCGTAATATATCCGGGACGTCCTTGGATTCCGCTTTTCGTAATTTATACTCCATTTTCTTCTTTTACTCTTTTTTCCTTTCGTTAGAAGTCCTCTGTATGTGAAGTGGAAGATTAGAAGTTTCTTCATTCGCTTCAGAGTGGCTTTTCCCCCACAGTCAGCCTCTGGTCAGGACGCTTTTGTCGAGACAAGAACATCCAGTACAAGTTACCCTCGGCTGGGTTGCTGCCGTTCAACTAACCTCTTTTGTTTACATCGGGTATATATATACCCGCTTGGCACTCGAAAGCTATTGGCCAGTTGGCACAGCGCTCAGATTTCTGACCAATCAGCGTCACACTTCGGCTTCTTTTCATCCTATCAGCACACAAGGAGGAGACATTGGGATGTTTGTTTTGGACAGTTAAGACAAAAAAATTGATGTATTTTCTACTTTAAATAAAAGCAACTATTATTCTATAAAATCATTGAGAAGAAAATTTTGCATTTTTGCTAGATTGAAAATGCAACTGTTTATTGTAAATTAGTGTATAACATGAATTTAGTCCTTAAACTGCACTGGAAAGACTCCTCAGAGGCAGAAGTAATTGTTACTGCCTTGATAGCTACACGAGTGGAATTTTCCACCACTCATATACAGCATATCATTGTGGGATTGACTGTACATCCCTCTCAGACAGTGGTGGGAATAATGGATAATGAAACAATGCCTCTCTGTATGTGGAAGAGGTAAAAAGATCTCACAGTGCTCAAACAAGGAAGAAGATATAGAGACTAAAGAGAACATGTGGTTACAGAACAGCCCAGCTGCCTTGTGTCGTCCGCTTTGTGATCATGAGGTGTTTTTAACCCTTTTATCTGGTTTGTAACTGTGGTTGTTTTTGCCTCCTTGTGGTCATTTTTGCATCTCTGTTCTCTGGAGAAACATTTAATAGCATAATGTCTTTTCAATTTTTTTGCTTATTATGACTTTTACAGTCCAAGTTCCTGCCAAATGACTCAGGGAAAGCTATTTGTTTCCACATATTTGAATGTTTCCTGTAGAATTTGGGGGAGAGTCGGTTAAGCTAAAAATATCAGAGAGTTTCATTGGATGCAAAATCAGTTGCAGAATGAAACATCAGCAATTCAAAAAAAAAATTTTAGACATGAAAAACCACATTGTTAAAGATATCAACAATACAAATGTTTTTATTGTTGAGCTACTGGTAGAGGTCATGTGAAGTGTAAGGAATTTAAGAAGTCTGAGGCAGATAAAGTTTGGGGAAAAAAAGACACCACACTTATACTATCCTTTAGGATCTCGATTATGTTATTTAATCCCAAACACAATAAGAAAATGAGCCACCTAATGTTAATCTTTGACATATTCAACTTTAACTTTCTGAAAAAAATCTCAAATTCCTGTATTTGACCTTTTTAACCACATAATAAACTTATTATAATTTATGAAACGCAATATATCCCCACCTTCAATCACTGAGCCACCACTCAAACTGTTTAAAGCCTTCTTGGGGAGGCTCACCTGAAATTTAGAAGACGACATTTCATAAAAAGAAACCACCATAATGTTTAATTTCATGGGAATTTTGAAGTTTGTTTCATGGAAGCAGCGCGTATTTAAACTTTTGATTACTAAAATTTCTCAGCAGCTGCGGATTTTTCCAGGTTGGAAGGCTCAAGAAGTGCCTGACAGGCTGCACTTAGGATGGAAACCCTACGTACAGCGTGAATCAGAGCGTCTGCGTCATTAGCTCATGGGCGGGATTACGTAGCAACACGGAAACTGCCCAGTGGTTTCGCCAGTTTATCATATCTCCCGGCACCGTTCTCTCTCACAGAAAAAAAGCAGTGATTTTCTCCTCTAAGCCCAACTCAGCTCAGCTCAGCTCACCTGCTTTGTGTGGACCCCCGAACATTTGACTCCATCAACCCGGACAACATGATGCTGTCACCGAGGTCAGTGTGGTTCAGATCATGCCTGTGCAGCCCACCACGGCAACGCTAACATGTTCACAAATCGGCTTAATAACGCCAGGATCCTTGAAGCAACCATATAAACTATCTGTGACAGCGATGTGCCATTATGTGATGTCTTATATGACTTAATGCTAAAATAATAATGAAGTCAGCTCAACCTGGGAGCGGCCAGATAGACCCTGATAGGGCGGGAGTCACCGTGTACACTGAGGGTGTGTCGTGTTCAGTACATTAACACCACATAGAAATGTACTTTAACACACAGAGGAGAATCTGCTCAAGCAGGTCTTTTATTTTGAAGCTTTAATTGAACTGAAGCAGTTTTACAGAATACAGGATTTATTGTGAGTCTGTTGTTTCAGCCTGGAGCTGCAGGGCAGGATTATAACACATCAGCTGATCAGTTATAATTAAAAGAAGGGGATGCCTGTGGATGGAAATAGACTGCTTGTGGCTAAGGTTACTTTTTGTTTGTCTGTGGTCTGCAGGTTGTTGTTGCTACGGACGGCTGCATCCGTGAGGAGCAGGTCTCTCTGCACAGGTGTACCATTAAAACAAGGCAAAGCGCCCGACATGATCGAGGGTAAGAAAGCAAACACATCTCCTTTTCTGTTTAAAGAACCCCCCAATTACCAACATAATTCCTCTGTAAGCAGGTCAAACAAGAAAACAACAGTGCACAGTGGAGGGTTGGATATTGAATGTCGGGGAGGGTTATTTCAGTACATCAATGCACATACTTTTATGTATTTTTTCTGTATTTCAAGTTTTATTTTAGCTTGATTTAACCACCAGTTTGTGCATCAATAAACACTTTATAGCCAATAATGATTGAAAAATGCAGGGTGGAATTAAGACAAAGATTAAGATTTATTGTATGCTTTTCATTGAAAACTGGAACAGAACATACAGAAGTGACCCTATTTTCTTGATACCCCTAATCTCTGGAAACAGCCAACATGAGGGTCAAACCAGATACGGCTAGTGGAGAAAACTCACGCTTGTGGAAACAAATCTTATCAACTGATACATTTTTAGAAATGAAGGCGAACCAGCGGGAGAAGAATCCTTTTAAATCCAAATGTGATCTTGAGTTTCTCAAATAGCAGCAGATCAAATAACCTGGTGTGACCTCCACTGAGATGATGTTTCCTTGATATTTACTCCAAATAACAACTAAAAAGTTCAGTTATTGAAATGTGTAACTAAACAACTAAAATTCTAGTAAGTATTCAGATAAACTTACAAGATCCTGTCCCTTCTTTCATATTTTTCGTTTTATATATATACATACTTGTGTTTAGTCTACAATAAACGCGTATCCATAAATATATACATCGACATTAATACATTTATATATTGTATTTTTCAGTTGGATGTGGATGTTGTTTCTGACAAATGGCTTCAAACTAAAGAAACAAACATGGAGGATTTTTCACTTTCACACTGATCCTCTGCACAGCTGTCCGAGGACACATCAGTCATATGTAGAGGAGTAATCATCGACAACATCTTATAATGGCTTATATATCCTAAAGGAGAAAAGTCCTCCTAAAATGTGATGGAGATGTCCACAGCCGGTCCTCGAGAGCCGCTGTCCTGCAGGTTTTAGATGTTTCCCTGCTTCAACACACCTGATTCAGATCAGTGCGTCCCTCCAGGACCGGCTTTGGGCATCCCTGACATAAATCCTCCAGATTCAGTTGTTTACGTTGAGGTTTTGTCTCCTTCAGATGTTTAATGTGTGTCACGAGTCATTTGTCGCCCTCTGAGCCCTCATCCTGCATGTTTTAATCATTTTTGTTTCTCTGCAGGAAGCCCACTTTTACACGTGTCAAATGGTGTGTGTTGGTAAACCAAAACAAATCTAAACTGTCTGAAACTCATTAATCCACTTTTAATTAGCTTTAATCGCACTCTGTTTCTTCCTGCATGTTTTAGCACTGTGAACCCGTAACACCTCGTTTCAGCCTTTTCCGTGCACCTCTTCAGTCTGTTGGTACGTCTGGACTTTACGCACAGTGACGTCTCCTCTGGCAGAGATAGACCCTCCCTCCTCTTCCTCCCTCTGTGGCTTCAGTATTGTTTCATATTGTCTCACTGTTTAAGCCTCACGGAGCTGCATTTACAGCTCCCAGCAGATAACTGCACTTCTGTGAGTAGATGTTTAGAATTCAGGTCTTGAGCCGGCTGGAGGCTCCGGCTGTAAACAGAAGCAGAATCAGAGTTTATCCCACAGCTGCTCTGAGGCAGAACTCCAGCAGAGACAGAATGAAACAATCGGCCTCGACTCCCTGTTTTTATCATCGCTCCCCTGCATAGATGTGAGGACGCGACATCTGACTGTTTTGTCTCTGCTTTTCAGTGCGTAACAGGCTGAGAGAAATCGTGGGAGCTTCCACAAACTGGAGGTACTGGACCGTGCGCTTATGTGCGTCCTCGTGTTGTTTTGGTGCCTCACTGATGTCGTTAACGTGTCAGAGTTTTTAAAAAGTAGACTTTAATATGTTCATACTCAGCCTATAGTTCCACATTGTTGCTCTCATTTTCAGAAATCAGAAATAGCTTTATTTCGCCAAATGTACAATGTACACAGGAATTTGACCTGGTAACAGCACCACAGAGCAATAAGATAACAACTTAGAAATAACAATAAAAATATGGTAAATATAAAAATATGTACAATTTGAATGAATTGGATTTTTCAGAATGAAATACAGTTAGTATTGTAAAAATATGACCTTTTTATCATAATCTTTTCATGTCATATTAAATCTTTAAGCGATCTTCACTGTATCCTAATGTCATGACATGCTGTTGTCAGGTTGGACTTTTATGCTTATTGCATTACATAAATATTGTTTTATTGTCAACTGTAATGCGGAGAAGATGCTTCTGCAGTTGTTCTGGTTAAATTATAACTTCTGGTTCTTAAAAAGATACAACTGCAAAAATCCCTAATTCCTCAGTTTTTCTTTACATTACACTGTATATTTTTCTCTTTATTGAATCATTCGTAAAATAATGTCTAAAGAAAATACAGAGAAAGTGACACAGGCCACGACTGTAAAGATTATTTAGAATGACAAAAAGAACAAATCCAGGCAGTTCTTCTTCAGTGTTATATTTAGAGACATTTTCCGTTACGTCATCCACAGTGACCATCAGCAGGCCATGGCAGAGCGAGTCTCGTTGTCGTCCATGTTGGCGAAGTCTCAAAGCGACCTTCCTGCTAAGAGGATGAAGGACAGCTACCTGGAGGTTCACCTGCCTCTCGGCTCCGAGCCACAGCTCAGGGAGAAGTACCTGACGTACCACAACACTGTCAGGTAGATGCACTCAAACGCCTTCCATCCTATCATCCATCAATCCATTCATCAGGGTTGCGGGGGGGCCGGAACTTATCCCAGCTATAATTGGACATCAGTTTGGAATCATCAACTAACCTAACAGCAGCTAACTTGAACTAATGGGATCAGAGGCGCTCCTCTGGAGACTGAGACGTCTGCTGTGAGATTCTTCATCTTTAAAAGCACAGCACAAGGCCCAGACTGCCCTAATCTGATCACTCTGTCCTAATTAATAGCTTACAGAGCACTTCATGAAATGAAAAATACTTCATGCATCCCAAAGGGAAATTATATAATTAGAATCCATTTTGAATTTGCAGAGTTGTGAACTTGTGTTCCATCTGTGATGCATTCATTCACTTATACTGAATTAGTTCACTTGCAGATTGAAATAATCCCAGATGTCCTTCTTACTCTAACTGATCTCATGTCTCTCTCAGGTTTGGCAGAATCCTGGAGGACTTGGACAGTTTGGCAGGTATCGGTCAACACAAAAGATTTCTGTTCAGATAAGACAAGGACCTCCACACGATCAAACACTCATGAAAGTTTCCTCCTCCTCTTCCTCCCAGTCCTCATCTCTTACTCTTACACCTATAATCCGGAACTAAAGAGGTCTCCGCTGTCTATTGTCACCGCGCTGGTGGATAAGATCGGTGAGCGTCTGCAACACGCCGGGATGATCAGATTTTGTTTTGTGTGGCTCTGAGATCGTTTTTTCCTTTTCTTTTGTGGCTCAGACATGAGGCAGCACATCATCTATCCTGACTGCGACATCAAGTTCACGGGTCGTGTGACGTGGGTGGGGAAGACGTCAATTGAAGCAAAGATGCACATGTCACAGGTAAACACACACAAACTCAAATGCTCAGTGTTATGTTTATTTCTGCTTCTTTTAAAGAAAAAAAACCCTCCTTGACTATAATGACCGACTTCCTCCTCCTGCAGTACCGTGATGGAGCGTATGCCCCCATTCTGGATGCTACATTTGTCATGGTGGCTCGAGATCCAGAGAACAAAAGGTAGAGATTTAAGAGCTACTGTTACTATTTATGGTGCAGATTCTGTATTAAAACCTGTGGTTTCTAACCTTTTTTTTCTTTCACAATAAATCAAAGCTAATGACAGATTAATGACGCATAAACAAAGTTTTCCACTCAGGCTGGATAGGTTCAACAGAGAAGCAACGTGATCTCAAATCTGACATTTGATATTAAATGCACACAAATAAAGGTGTTTGCTTCACTGTCTCTGAGGTCGGGCTTGTTTTTCTGAGTAGATTAAACTCCTAAAAGTCACGTTCAGTCACAAGCCTCAGGCCGCTTCTGTGTCTCACCTCGTTTTAGGGCAGCGTTTGTAAATCCGCTGAAGCCCGATGGACCAGAGGAAGAGATGCTCTTTCAGGAAGGAGAAGGTACGACTTTGTGACTCTATAACATGAGGTAAATATGCTTTTAGTATGCCAATCTGGTCCCTTTCTTCTGCATTTTCAGCAAATAAATCCCGCCGTGTGGAGCTGAGCACTGCATCGCTGCTGAAGGTCGCTCCCACAGACGAGGAGAGGAAGATCATACACAGTCTGTTTCTCAACACCCTGGACACAAAGTACGACTACGATATTATTACCTTTTAAGAGACAAATTCAGCTTCATCATATAACTTAGAAGTTGAGTAAAATTCTAAAATGTGCTGTGTCTGACATAGCCGCTGCTCGCAGTAATAGTGAGTAACCTTCTTCCTCTGCTCCGCCGTCGCATTCATGTCCAAAAACACTCTGTCTGTTACTCTGTTGCTGTACGTGCTTTTGGATCTTTTGTGTTAAGGATGCAACACCATTATAGAGATCTGTGTGTTAAATATTCCCTCTGGTACGTTTGTCTTCTGCTGTTTCAGCACAGTCAGTTTCCGCAGCCGACTTCTGCCTTCAAACTCTGTGTGGATGGAAGACGCCAAACTGAAAGGACTGGAGATCTGCCACCCTCAGGTGAGACAAATACATTTATTTTGAGTTGGTTTCCTGCTTCCTCGGCTCAATTGAAACACTTTCAAGCGTTCGCCTCAACCTTAAAACCAGCAGCCGCATTTATTAGAAGTTCCAGTCCAGTCATTTTGTTGAATTTTTCACCTATAAACAGCTTCATCTGGGAAACCTCACCAACCCTTCTCCCTTCTCTTTCTGTTTGATCAGGAGAGGAACATCTTCAACAGGATATTTGGAGGTTTTCTGATGAGAAAAGCCTACGAGCTGGGCTGGGCCAACGCCTGCTCCTACGGGTGAGAAATTTGGTCAAAAGATGATCTCAAAGAGAGGGATAATATTTAATTGAACCATAATTAAACACTGTGTGTGCTTATGGTGTTTTGCAGAGGATGTCGGCCAAGTCTGGTGGCTGTTGATGATATCCTCTTCCAGAAACCCGTGGAGATCGGCTCCTTGCTGCTGCTCTCGTCACAGGTCAGAAAAAGATCTCCATCTTTGAGGGAAGCTTCCTTTTAATTGTTATCAATTTAACTTTGTACTCTTTTAGGTGGATTTCTGGTTAGAGAGCAGCTGCTGAACATAGTTGAGTTTTTATCAGATAGAAAGAAAAACGTCTCCTTGAGGACACCAAAACTAGTGTGAAAAGAAGTTTTCGACTTCAAGCTAAACGTTATTAAGGTAATTTAATGTTCAACCCAAGCTGCTTTCTAAACCATTATTTTTCTCTAAATTCATTATGGTCACACAAACAATATTCCAGTAAATGTCTGTTTGCTCTCTAACTCGTTCTGTCAATATAAATGTTTACAGCTTCATGTTCTTTAAAAGTAAAACCCTTGAACGTATCCTTCAATTTGATTGAAATAACGAGCGTTACAAAGAGCAGTTTGAGTTGCGGAGCCAGATTTTTAGCCACTTAAACGTGAATCAGTTGATTTAGAGAATAATCAGTCATTAAAAACATAAGTAAGCATGTGTCCTGACTGACCACGTGTGATCAGATCTCAGTCCCCTGCTCTGTATGCAAATAAACACGTGACCTGCCTCACAGTGTATGTAAAAAAGCACTCAGTGGCTGAACTTTATTGAGACATGAACACACTTCAGAATCACCTGTGTCGCATTTATTGCTGAATCATCAACAATAAGCTGAGACATTCAGAACCTTCTGTTCACATCTTGATGCATTCAGTCCATTTTCAGTGCGTTAGAAATGTTCTGTGATCGGATCAGTCAGGACGCATGTAGGCACCATATGTGATGTATCTGCGTGTGTCTTTGTGCGTTTCAGGTGTGTTACACACAGGGGAAGTACATCCAGGTCAGAGTTCACAGCGAGGTGTATGACCCGCTGACACGGCAGCACAACACCACCAACGTCTTCCACTTCACCTTCGTTTCAGACCGCGATGTCCCCAACATCGTTCCCAAGACGTATGGAGGTGAGACGCTGCTCTTGTGAACAAACTAATGTTTTTTTTCTTTTTCTTTTTTTATTGTATTGATAGGATTTTCTCGTGGTGCTTCCCAGTTGACCGGGAGTAGCTTAGCTTGCTCATTTACTCCCTCATAATGCTGAAAATTTAATGGGGGCTCGAGTCCCTGTACTTATGTTTTAGCCATGCTGAAGAGTTTAATAGTTAAAAGTACAATCTCCCTTCCTATAGGTGACATGTTAGCTTTCTGCACTTCATAGATAATGTGAATTCTGTTGTTTGAGCTAAAGTAAACAAAAAAGAACATTTTTGTGGATAAAAAGTCTGTGTCTGTAACTGACCAGCTTGTGTGTGGTTTTCATGTGTTGTGTGTCTGACAGAGTCTATGCTCTATCTGGATGGGAAAAGACACTTTAACCAAACAGTTGAGGCCTGAGATCCATCCAAGATGCGCCTGCCAAAGCCTTTCACCATCTGAGGAACAAGTCAAAAGAGTGTGTTTGTGTCAACTGGGAAGAATGAATGCAGTTAACTTTCTTTACATCATTTTTATACCTCGCTCTTTGTTTGATTACTTTTACTGTATTTGCTCTGGAGGTTTACACTTTAGTGTCTTTGATGCACAACAAAAAGAACATATTTATGACAGGTGACAGGAGGAAATTAAGTTAAAGCTCCTGCTATTGTTATAGTCTCATATATTCTTACTTATGTATGCATGATGTTACAATATGTTACATATTTTTACTGTCACTTACTCGCACAAATTGTTTGACTTTACTTCTTCTATGGTATTTCTGAATGTATCAGACTGCTGCAAGAGGGACCAGGTTCAAGGCTTTTGCTCAAATAAATATTTATCTCAACTTTGCCGTTTTCCCTCCAACTTTAATAATTGCTATTCCGTGCCGTTTCATGTATATTTTCTGGCTAATTTTTCAAAAGAAGAACATAAAATTTTATCAGATTTGCCTTGTTTATGCTGATTTTATGGTTTTATACTTGTATGTACATGCTTTAACCATGTAAGACAAATATATTTTTAAAAATGCCTTTAGAAACTACAGTGATTTCTGTAGCTGTTTTGTTTGATAATTTTGACAAAGTCATATACAATCAGCCAAATTTGACATACAGTGTTGCAAAAATTCTGGTGTCAGGCGTTTTTCTTTAATTTTCTTTAAGAATTTAAGAAGTCCATGCTAAATTTCTAATTTACCTTTTAAAATGTAAAAGAATTGTCACTTTTATTTGCATCGATTTACTCCCACAGTTTATTTTTTATTGTATTACTTTAAAAGCACTACTAGCTCTCATTAAAATATATTTTTTATCTTTAAGTTTTGAGACGTTGTGATTTTTGTTTTTAATTTAAAATTATGGGTTGTGCGCGCTCTGGCTTTAAATACCGAGCGGAACGGATATTTCAGTGCTCATTGCTAATCGGCGTCAATTTCCGGACGGACACTAACGGGGAATAAGGAACTAAACGGCTGTTACATTAATCCTCTTCAGAGTCAGGTCGTTATTCTTTAGCATGAAAAGCATGTTGGCCATTATCTCTAACGCACTTTGTAGGATCACTGGCAAGAATGTGGTGAGTGGTACGGGGTTAAAGTCGAACTTTTCTGAGCGGAACCGATTCATGCTAACCGCTAACTGGCCTCGTATTGTTTGCTTGGGGCTGACCTTGTGCGTATCAGCTAACGTTAGCTCTGTCGGCTATCTTAGCTCTTGGTTTTCCGTTTGCACGTTATAATGGGAAATCGGGTTAGCTCGGCTCATTAATTGTTGACTGACTAAATATTTGAATGCGTTTTTTGCACGTTTAAACGGTGAAACCCGAGGGCTTACACTGCGACATCACGGTGTCTACATTTTCATCTCTAACAGAACTATTCTGGTTTTGTGATTGTGGTGGTTTGTCTTCCTGAAACAGCACAGCAAGCTTGTACTGCTACAGATTCACTGATATGACTGGTTCATTATTCAGAGTTTAGTTCTCTTCACAATGCTGAAGTTAAATTGCTTCAACTCTAAACAAAACATACCACGAAAGCTTTAAGTTTTAAGCGAAAGAAAGTAACTTTCACATAACTGCACAGAAGTCATGAATCGCACCTAAATTCTCTATTCGTTTTAAGGAATGAGGGAGAAAGGGGCGGCGATTTATTAAAACACGAGAAGCATCTTCAAGGACATGGATCCTGGCTGTCTGCGCACATGGATCTTAATGAGCAGGGTTTTGTTTAATCGTGCTCCAGTTAAAAATCACTTAAGACTCAGTAGAATCAGTTAAGACTCGAAAAAATCCGCAGATATGAGCAGTAAACCTCAGATCTTAGGGAAGCATATCAGTGCATCTCTATCAGTAAGCAGGACCGGCAGCAGCATGAGTTTGTGTTGTGGTGTCTCTGTGACAACAAGTTCCTACAGACACTCAAAAGAAACTTTAATGCCTAAATTTAGAGTAATTTTCATGTTTTAACCTGTTTTTTTTAAGTCTCTTTTTGATCTTAAAAGATAAACTATCAGAAGTGACTAGAGGAACCTTGCTGTTTTACTGCCAGCTTTAACCCTCCCACCTCCTGCTTTACCGCCTGCATTCTTCACAAACAAAACATTCAACAACCCCTCTTTATTTGTTGCTTTTCTCCCTCCTCTCCTCCTCTCCTCCCCACACCCGAACCCTAGGGAGCCCAAACTGTATCGGAGGTAAGCAGCTGCTGTTTGTCTGTAAGCCTGACCCAATCTTCCTTCCCCCTGCAGAGATGACGTTTCCCAGGGAGCATATGAGGGTCAACTGAAATAAATCGCCATAAATTGATCTTAACTTGACTTTCCACATGTTGGTGAAAACAAATGTCATTTAAAGTGCTACTTACATACTTTAATCTTGTGTTATTTTCTTTTACACAGTCAATTTAACCAGTAGGATGTTTGTCCTCTGCAGTAGCTCAATTATCATTCAGCTTTTCCAGCGATATTTCACATCAGCACAATGTTTCTGCAGTGAATAACACAATTTCTGGGTAAAATATGTGGCTACCACGGACATTTGGTTCGGATCTAGTTGACTTTTCTAATATGTATGGCTTAAAATAAAGTTTGCCTCACAAAAATGGTAAAAACAGTGTAGTATGCTCAAACTGGAGACATTAACAGGCCTCTAAACCAATGAAATGAGCTAAAAATGTATTAACTCTGATGTGAACATATTTCTAATTTATACATCTTAAACATTTCAGTTAATTTAACACCAAATCTTGTCAGATATGTTGTTTTAGTTGCTTTTGACTGTTTAAAAACAAAAATATGATCAGTTTGCTGTCATCAGATCATCCGTTTTAGTTTTGTTTGTTATTTTTAACATAGAAAAATAAAGATGCATCTTGAGGGCGCAGAGCTAAACTGTCTCTAAATGAGATATTATACCAATATTGATCATTCCAGTGATCGCTTTATAATACATAATGTATAGAAGTCAGAGGGGCCATGACATAAATGTCCCAAACTAAAATTGTTTAGTTTGTTCCACATTTTTGTCAAACTCAGAATTGTTTAATCAACTTTTTTTTTTCTTCTTAGAAAAATTGCAGATTTAAGATGATTTAAATACTCACAGCAGCTTAAATTCGATTATATTGTCAAGAAAACAGGTGAAATCCTGTTGATTATTGCTGACTTGAGACCTGATTGATCATGTTGTTTCGGTTCTAATCTGCGAGGGAATCTGCTGAAACTGCAGATCTAAAGTTGTGCTGGTTGTGAAGTATCGGATCGGTACCAGCTGAGCTGGTACCAGTCTCCAGGTTCCTGCTGTGTGTTTCTCATCATTTTAGACTCCAGTCGTCATGTTTGTCTCCATCTAGTTGCTTCTGCTGTTTCACCTGTAGACGTCCCCTCACCTGTAGCCTCTGTAGACCACCTCTGGCTGTGCTCTGGTCTGATTGGTTGGCTCCTGTGTTCCCCAGCTGCTGATTGACCTGTCAGAGTACGTCAGTCTAACATCACCGACGGCACCTGCCTTTGCACAGACCCAGCGGCAACCACCTAAACCACCACCAGTCAGTACTAGAGCGTCTGCTGCACAGTTAGTTAGCGCCCAGACCGACCAGCTAGACGGACCAGTAAGGACTCGTTTAGCATCCCCGTGTCTGTCTGCTCACTAACAGGGCTGGGGAACCTAACCAGAGCTTTTTGCTAGGCTTCTTGGGTAATTTAACACTTCTGGTGGATGTATGGAGTCACTAACTAAACATTTTGAAGATGGGATTTAATAACTTGCTGGTAAAAGCACGACTGGAGTTTGCTGACCAGTCGGTTTATTTGTCTTTTTTGATTTCTTTTCCCTTTTATTTCTGGATTGTTTTCTTGGTTTCTGCGTCCCGTTTTCTGAATCTATGTCTTTTCTTTGTCTTCTGTCCTAGATTTTTCTTTTTTCTGTCTTGCTGTATTTGTCAGCATTTTCATATTCTTCTATCATCTGTTTAGTTGCATTTCTTCCTTGATTTCTAATTTTTTTTTTTCCTGTATTTTTATTTTATGGATTTCTGTCTGCATTAATGTTTTTTTTTCCATCTTTCTTTCCATCTGTCTATTTCTCCTTGATTTCCATTTTTCTTTCTTAAGGCAACACTACAGAAGTCTGTGAACCTTAAAACTTTGTTATTCAGGCTATTTTTCTTTTGTTATTCACATTCCTGGGCCTTAAACTGCCCTGGAGTGCCCCGGGGCTGAGACACCTTTGGTATGCAGCCCTGCACCACACAGTTTTGCTTTATGGTCACTTAGCATACACAGCTGTAGGGGAGCCAAGAGAAAAAGAGGGGAAAAAAGGACAAATTCTCTAGTGTTACTTCCCGGTTCTGGTGGAGGTTTATTGCCCTTTAAAAGAGGTTGTTTTGTTTATTTTCCACCATCGCCTCATGCATGCTCAGGGCGGTGGAACGAAAGAAGTTTAAATGTGGTCTGTTGGTTTCCTTGGCGAGGAGACTTTTGGACTAAAGTTGCTATTTTAATAAAAAGGATTTTATTGGATTATGATTGGACTGTATCCTGAAAGTGCCTTGAGGTGACACTTGTTATTTGGTGTTCTATGAATAAAACTGACTCCAGTGGACAAAGATATTAAATTTGTCTTTGTCGGTCTGTGAACCAAAAGGACAGCATGATCAGTGACTCTTCTCACAACTAAACCTGTGAGCTGTTTTGTCTGATCATTTAAACAAAGGCTTCAATACAAGCTGTTAAAAATGTAGATGACTTCTGTCACTTTCATCCCGGTTTCCAGCTGGAGGAACTCTTCATTACTTAACTGTTCCATTTAAAATAAGCATTTACTTTTCCACTTCTTGTTCCTCTAAAACACCCAAATATTCAGTTTAACGTCTCACAAGAGAATTTTTTTTCTTTTAAAAACCACTAAAATAGCAAATATGTTATTAAGGTGACAGATGATTGGCTGATGTTGGTCTCCCACCCTGTTACTGAGCCAAACATTCAGTTGTAGTTAAACCAGCAGACCCACACCTGCTCCTTACTCTGAGGGAGGATGTCTTGTTGTGGAATAAATGGGAGCTTTAGGTGAGAACCCCGTTTGAGTTGACTGTGCCTGATGTGTTTTTCAGGGTGGCCGAGTCGTCGTCGCCCGCTCTTTTGCAGACTTCACTCCTCAGGCGACCTTTGACATCAAGGTGGGCTGAAATAACAAATTCAACTTTACTGCGTTGAGCTTAAAGTAAACCGAACTTAATTAATCCAAATAAGGTCCAGCTGAATAGTTTCTGTCTTTACCATTTCTAAGTGAAATGGTTTATTCTCTCAACCTCACGTGTTATTTGTGTGCATACAGGCCTCATAAACGGTAGATGTTTGCCTTTTGGATAGTTTGCAATGTAAGTTTGACAGAAAATCCCCCAAAAAAAGATTATATTGATTAAGATCCTCAGTCATCCAAGTCATGGTAATCATAAGAGCTTGAATCAGGGAAAAAGAAAATCCAAGTGCCACAGCACCTCAACCTTGATTAATTTTCTGGTGATGATTCCAGATTTATCAGTGATTATTATAGACTGTAGGGTATGAGGTTGTTTTTTATGGCTACAGACAGGGATTTAACCACAATTTGGGCCTCATAACTTGATCTAAGACCTGAAAATGACAGCGTTGATTTTGAAGTCTGACCCTAGCTAAAATCATGAATCACGCTCTGACCTTGAAATTGGCATGAAGAAGCTGTACTTTCTGCCCTGTAACAGAAACTATGCTGTTGTTGTTGGACATTGGATCAGGAAACTGTGTGATTTAGTGCTTTTTCTCCAGTAGAAATGCGACCTGCACCGCCTGGAGGAGGGTCCTCCGCTGAAGGCGGAGCTGACCAGGGAGCAGGGCCTGCAGTATTACCGCACCATGCAGATGGTGAGGCGGATGGAGCTCAAAGCTGATCAGCTCTACAAGCAGAAGATCATCAGGGGCTTCTGCCACCTCTATGATGGACAGGTAAACTGTCCACCCCATGATGCAACAGCTTGTAGAAGCACCTTTAGCAGCAGGAAGTTGAAGTAATGGTTTTTTGTGTGATGTTATCAGTCTCTCACATGATTGTGGAGGAACTTTGGCCCACTCTTCTTTCCAGCGTTGCTTCAGCTCATTGAGGTTTGCAGCATTGGTTCATGCACAGCTCTCTTGCACAGCCATGTTCTGTTTAAAGAGAAGAGGCTTTCTCTTGCAGCCCTGCCAAACAAGCCATACTTGTTCTGTCTTTTTCTAATTGTGCTGTCATGACCTTTAACCTTTAACATGCTAACTGAGGCCTGTAGAGTCTGAGATGTAGCTCTTGGGTTTTTGACCTTGAGGTGAACTTGCTGGGATGTCCATTCCGGGGAAGATTGACAGCTGTCTTGAATGTTTTCCACTTGTGAATAATCTTTCTCTCTGTAAAATGATGGACTCCAAATAGTTTGGAAATGGCCTTATAACCCTTCCCAGATTGATGAGCAGCAACAATTGCTTCTTTAAGATCATTGCTGATGACTTGTCTACAAGCTTGATGCCTAAAGTTCAGTCTTCACCCACAGGAAGCGTGTGCTGTAGGCATTGAGGCTGGCATCAACCCCACTGATCATCTGATCACAGCCTATCGGGCACATGGATACACGTACACCCGCGGCGTTTCGGTCAAGGAGATCCTGGCCGAACTCACAGGTGAGAGTAGTTACAGTCTGGACTTGTGTTGTTTTTTTTTTTTTTTATTTGTCTGAAGTGATGTTTCATATTTTCTGTCTTCCACAGGCCGTAAAGGCGGTGTGGCCAAAGGGAAGGGGGGTTCGATGCACATGTACGCTCCACACTTCTATGGAGGCAACGGCATTGTGGGCGCACAGGTAAACCAGCAACACATAGACGCAAATGTCACCTTTTCTTTTCTGGTTTTAAACACTTCCTGTTGGTTTGTTTCCAACACTGATGCAGTAACTTTTGAGTAACTCTGCTGTCAACTGTCCAGGTGCCTTTAGGGGCAGGTATCGCTCTCGCCTGCCAGTACCAAGGCAACAATCAGGTGTGTGTCACGCTCTACGGAGACGGAGCAGCCAATCAGGTGAGATGTAGATCAGAACAGTGGATTTGGAGGAGGGGCGTGGGGGGGTTACACATAGCAATAATAAAAAAAACATTAAAAGTTATAAATTATATAAAATTCTGGTGAAGCCAGTTTTATTCATTTTTTTTAGATGCATCTTTAGGGGTCATTGAAGGGTAAGGATATGGTAATTTTCAACTTTCTCACCCAAACTTAAAGATTATAGAAATGTTCATAATTCCCTCCACTTCGACTGAAGCTCCAGTTCCAGGAACTGGAAGCACCTCCGCAGTATGATGTTTCAGGGTGGTGTTCTTTAAGTGATGCAGTTTTTCAAGCTTTTTCTTTCATCAGAACAGAAACGCATCTTCCCACATGCTTTTTGGGTAACCTGATGAATTTTTAGGGAAAACTTAGCTGGGTGTGACATCTGTCATCCTGTCTGATCCAATCAGGGTCAGATCTTCGAGTCGTACAACATGGCCGCTCTGTGGAAGCTGCCGTGCATTTTCATCTGCGAGAACAACCAATACGGCATGGGGACGTCTGTGGAGAGGGCCGCCGCCAGCACCGACTACTACAAGAGAGGAGACTATATACCTGGACTCAGAGTGAGACACGAATGCAGAAATATGAAACTGTTTAGGTCTTTATTAGCTCAACCCCACAAATGTTTGATGTTGCTGGCTGTGGTTAAACTTGGCGGTCGTAGGCATCAGCTGCAGTGTGTCTTTTGGCCGTACGCTGCAGCTGGCCTGTACGGACCCAGACTATAACAGGAAGTGGACAACTGTCCATCCTGGCAGTTGCAGGTGTGAGCATTCATTCAGCTGTCTGATGCTCATGTATGATACTGCACACAAACCATTCAGAGGAACTGCAGCCCGAAATATCCTGATAATTTAAGATGTTCTGCAGCTGTTTGTGAGGAATGTCCATTTGGTGAGCTGGTGTTTCTTGTCCTCTCCATTCTAGGTGGATGGGATGGACGTCCTGTGTGTCAGGGAGGCCACAAAGTTTGCTGCAGATCACTGCAGAGCTGGGAAGGTGAGCTGAACTGTGTTCACATCCGAGATTCTCTCACATTAAATTTTCTTTCATTTTGAGGTTCCTTCATTTTAACATAAGGAACCCACAACTTTGGATGGATAAACGCATCACCACAAACAAAACATTTTATCCTCAAATGTTCCCCTGCTGATTTGCCCTCTTATCTCACTATTACAGGGATGAAGTGCAGAGTCGAATAATAAAGAAGCAGCTTTTTGTCTAATTGTGACTTATCTGACCCGACTACCAATCATTCTGAGCTAATCCGTCAGACGTTTTCTGGCTCATTGTTGCAGCAGGTCTGGTGTGGCAGGTTTAGACTCGGTTTAAGAACATTCCTCAGTGAACTGGACCAAAGAGTGTGATCAATCATTTCTAAAGGCAAAGGAAGCAGCTGCTTGTCTTAAATGAAGCCTTCACACTTCTTCTCGTGTGCCAGTCCGTGTCCAGGAAGTGACAGACTGCAGCCGATAATGGAAGAAAACAGTAAACCAGAGAAATAAATTAATCTAAGCAGACATTTAAAGGTTAAAGAGCTGGTTCTTTACTCTCTGCGAAGAGTTTGAGGCAGCAGCCCGAAATGTAGCCGCAGTAACGATGGCGTGAAATCTTAGAAGTGACCTGCTGTGTGTTTCAGGGTCCCATCGTGATGGAGCTGCAGACCTACCGTTACCACGGCCACAGCATGAGTGACCCAGGCGTCAGGTGAGTCATCAGAAAGCTTCAGCTCTGCGTTACGGTTTAGGAGAAAGGAGTTGGGAATGAGTGAGTTTTGTGTCTTCCTGCTTCTTTATAATGCGATGTGACCTCCTGCAGCTACCGAACTCGTGAGGAGATTCAGGAGGTTCGCAGCAAAAGTGACCCCATCTCCATGCTGAAGGAGCGCATGCTCACCAACAACATGGCGTCTGTGGAGGAGTTCAAGGTGAGGGCATCCTAAACAAACATGGAGTGTAGCAGGTTCACTGAGTTTCTGTTTCATTTAAGTCTGTTAACATGTTAACACACATGAACGCTTCAGACCAGCAAACTGACAAAACCTCTGATTTTTATAGAGGTGCTCACACCTACTGATGCATTCTGGGTAAAGGGTTTAATGAATGAATTTACAAGCTTCGGGAACTGATGGAATCATTTTTCTCTTGTCAGAAAATGGACGTTGAGATCCGTAAGGAGGTGGAGGAGGCGACTCTATTCGCAACCTCTGATCCAGAGCCGCCGCTGGATGAGCTTTGTAACCATATCTTCTCCAACAACCCGCCGCTGGAGGTCCGCGGGACACACCCCTGGTCCAAACTGAAGTCCGTCAGCTAGACTCAACCGGCTTCACACACAAATACACAAACTGTTCTAACCTTTGACATTAGAGTCCTTCCAGAACTAAAGAGGCTGCCTCACTGCACCCACACCTCGACCATAGATCTCGGCACCTTAACAGGACTCAGATTTTACCTGAAACCTGCCAGTATTATTTATTTATTTATAGTTCTATATAGAAATGTTTAAGATATTCTTCATGCTGTACATCTGGGCTGCCTGTTGTACCATCATGTTGTCAGAGTATGAGACCAGGAGACATTTTTCTGAGCGCGCTGAGTAAAACGCTGCAGAGCTGCACGACATATATGCACAAGACTCGAGTTTCACCTGTATGAGTTCAGTCTGACGACGTTTAAAACTGCTTCGAGAACATTTAGACACTCCTGACAACAAAGAATCACCGATTAACGTTTCATTGTCTTCTTCACCTCTGTCGTCTTCTCATGCAAGATTAATTTAAAAAAAAAACAAAAAAAACACCCCACCTGGCAAACCTTAGAGCTGTATTATTAAAGGAAATTACTGTATAAATTTAATAGGAGTTGGTGCAAATGTTGCCCGTACAAACAGTGATTCCAGCTTATAGTTAAGATTTTACAAGCTGTGAAAGAGATAAAACGTAACAGACGTAAAAAAAATACCTTAAATGAGCCGTCAAACCACATCCCAAAGGTTTATCTCAAAAGAAATCGCTCAAAACAGGTTGTTTTTTGGGTGGGGTGAAACATTTCACCTGGAACTTGGATGCTTCCTGCTTCCTGAGGGTGAAATGTAGCTGTAAATACTGCAGCTGTTTAGAGCCATCAACTCTGCTGGTCTCTTTAAGGTCCAATTCCCATGTGGAAACCATCCAGGTGGTGATCAGCGTGGTAACATCAGGGGTCATCGTTCATCAGTTCATGCTGTATTCACCAAAAATGAGGAGAGTTGTGCAAATGATTGTCTTTTAGGAATCTGAAATATTTTATGTTTCTGATTCTCCATTAAATGTGGTTTATTTCTACACACTGGAGAACGGTACAGACCACGTAAAACCCTGCAATGAGTGGCCGTGTCCAAGCTTTTTACTGGTACTCTTAGTGTATCCGCTGATAAATTGAGCTCCTGTCTGAGCTGTCCCAGCTGTCCCAACTCCCAACTTCAGTTTCCATCCAGCTGTGGAGAAAACTTTCACCTCCCAGCAGAGATTTTCCTGCTTAACTCGTAAAGAAGATGGAGATTTGAAGTGGTGGGTGGGTTAAAGAGTCGCAGGAAACCAAAGGTTCCTCCTGTTCTGGCAAACAAAAACACTACTTTACTTTTTAGTTTTTACAAACGAACTTCAGTAGTTTTATGAGTTGGATTACTTGAAACTCGGGTCTGTTGTCTGTGGATTCCTGTTTAACGTTACTGACCTTGTACAGATAAAGTTTTATTATTTATGACTGTTGAATGGTGTTAACTGACTGGATGTGAAGAGAAGTGGAGATGGTTTCTGTTGCTGTTGTAGAAATCCACCAGCCATAAGTCACTGTGTCCTGATATTTAATAAAATATTCAAGAAAAACTGGGTGTGGTTGTTCCATCATCTTCCTGTAGGTGTCACTATAAGGCTAGAAAATGTTTTAACTGCAGCCACAGGCTTAAAAAACAACAGGTTTATAAGGTTTATAAACAGAATGCAACATGATGTATTTTTGCCCTTTCATAAAGACAGATGAAAGTCTTGAGTTAAAACCTCAAACTTTAACAAAGCAGCAGAAAACCAATACAAACAAACTTTCAACATATCAAAACAAGTTTAAAGCTGCATCGAGTCATTTTTTTATAGTCTGACAAGATGGTTTCTGTACAATGAACATTTCAGTCAAGTGCAAACGTAGGAAGGAAAAAGAGATTTATCTAAAATAAGTCCAAGTTTCTTTATTCTTGACGTTATAAAGCTTTTCAGTTGTCGGACATTTGAAATAATACGAGTCCATTGGCTGAATGACCAATAATAAGACAGAAGAAACCTTTGTTTTAGTTGGATATAGATCGTTTTAAAGGATTTTCATAGAATAAATGACATTTAAACTCTTTTTTTCCAGTTTATTTGTATGTTTTTGATCTTATGAAAGATGTGAAACTTCAGCACTCCATGCACAGATGTGTTTTTAGTCCCTTTGTCGCTGTTTTTCCAGTCCTAGTTATTATTTTGCATGAATTCATGATGCTTTTGGGTGTATTTTATGTGATTTGGGGATTGTTTTTGCTTATCTTTGTGTCTGTGCCTCTTTTCTGCATTATTTAATTTTGCACCTTTTTGTGGTTGTTTTGCATACCATTTAGATAATTTTGTGTCTATTACTTTCCTCCTGTGGTTGTTGTAACTCTTTATTTTTATATATCTGTGGTATCTTTCGAGTTTTTATGTCATAGTAATATTTTTGTTACCATTGTTTGTCTTTCTGAAAGTTTTGAACAATTCTTTGACGTTTGTGCGTCTTTGAGGTGATTTTGTGGTTGTTTTTATATAATTTTACGTTGTTTTCACGTCCTTCTGTGTCTCCCTGTAGTTGCTTTCTATACAGTCTCTTTCAGATAATTTTTTTGTACCCTTAATGTATTTTTAATATCTGTGTAGTCTTTTTCCATCTTTGTCTCTGGGTTGTGTCTTTTTTAGGTAATTTTACATTTCTTTTTCATTTGGTGTCTCTTTCCAGACACTGCGCATCTCTGGGGGGATCTCTTTAACATCATTTTGTGATTTTTATCTCCCTGCGGTTGTTCAGCATCTCTGTTGTTGGTTTCTGACTCTTTAAGGTAAATTTGCATCACTTTATGATGATTTGATATAGTTTTCAAGTTCTTTTTTCAACTCTTGGTATTTTTTGGCTTTCTCGTTGGTCATTTTCTTTTTTTTTGTGACTTTGTAGTTCTTGAGTGTCTCTTTTTTGTCCTGAGTTGATGAAAAATTGTTGAGAAAATTGAGAATTTCCCCTTGCGGGATTAATTAATTTAAGTACTTTGATTTGAAATCCTTGTTTTCAAACTTGTAAATTCATACCTCTGAACATTGGACTTTTCCAAAACGATGAGTGGTATTAAAGGGAGGAACTGACCATGACTCATGCGGCATTTATCCATAAAATCAAAGCCTGCCGCAGATAAGCGCTGACTGGTCTTACCTCAGGATGCCGCCTCCTGTCGTGACGCACGCGTGACGCAGCGAACTGACGGACAGGTAAGCCGACACCGGCCGCCATATTGGGAAAGAGCGGAAGTGAGGGGGAGAGGTGGAGGGAGAAACAGTCAGATTAGTGAAGTCGATCAGTTTCCGAGAAAGGGCGTCCTCCTCGCTGCTTTTTCTCATGTTTGTCACCCCGGAGGAAGGGGCGGTCTCAGCGCCACACCAGATCCGGAATTAGCCCGTGTTCGCCCGGCTCCACTCGGTCGGATGGTTCGGTTCCAGCCGACGCAGAAACGGGGACTACAGGTTTAAAACATTCCCGAAGATTATAGTCAGGTGAGAAAGAAGAGCGGAAGAGGGAGACACCGGTTGGACTGAGAGTATCGACGGAAGGAGGGACGGTCAAAGCGCAGCAGAAAAGAGGAATACAAAAAGAAGAAGAGGAGGGGAGGAAAAGTAGAAGATGCCTCTGGCTCAGCTGGCAGATCCCTGGCAGAAGATGCCAGTGGGGGGGACAGCTGGAGAGGTGAGGCATCCACATGAACACCCAGACTTTGGTTTGTCCTCATGGCAGTTAGTCTGCAGCAGCTTTCAGGGCATGTTGTAAAATAACTCAGCGGGCAGGATGCAGAAGGCACGAGACACCCTCAAGTTTACTTTTCACAGCAGCTGCCACTCCTAAAGCTCCAAAATGGGATTCAATTACTCCTTAAAGTACCACTAAATAACTCTGGAGTGTGCAGAAATGTTGTAAGACGCAGTGTAGAAGTTGTAAAATTCACACTGAAGAATGTACAAAGTGCAATAATGTCACTACAGGCCTGAAGCGTGCGTTGAAGTCTCTTAAATACTGCCTGCGGTGAAGTTTCAGCGCTCAAACGAGAGATTAGAACTGTCACAGTGCAGGAATGTGACAACATGAGTGAAAACGAGATTCTTGTGAGAGCAGCAGCTACACCTGAGTCTTTTAGAAATATGTTATTTTGTTTTGATGCCAAAAAAAGCAGGAACTTAAATTTGGTGGAATTATAACAATGCAGGACTGTGCAAAAATCTTGAGCCACCCCTCATTTGTTCACGTGTTTACAGGGAAACAAGAAATGGGTGCAACGTGGATTTGAAATGTGTAAAATGATGAATTTAAATGCAGTATATAAGGCTAAAACAGCTTTAAAGTGAATATCTGCTCTGAGCTCCTTTATTCTTCAACACAGCCTGAACCCTCTTAGACAAGCTTTCTGTCATTTCTTTAAGGAGTCTTCATGAATTGTTCTCCAGGCTTCTTGAATAACCATCACCTCTATGTTTGGGGAAAAAAGATCTTCTGTCTTTTTGTTAATACAACTAAAGAAATACAAATGATGTGTCTTTGTGACAGGCTGCTAGTAACAAAGTGCCTAAAGATCCAACATAAAACTGCTTCTTTGCTAAGTTGTCTGTTATGTGTCGACACAACACTGGTTCATCCCTTGAGTTAGGAGCCTGCTTAAATGTTTCATAGGTCAGAGTTAAGTGGCTTAACAAATAAACAGATTCCTTTGAAAATGGTCAGGGACAAGAACTGGACTGAAAATGAGTGAAAAAGCAGCCAATGTCCAAAGAAAAACTTTGAAAGACCTTCAGAAAGCCTGGAGAACTATTGGTCAAGATCACTTTAAGATATTACAACAAAGTCTGGCTGCTTGGAAGGAAAATGTAAAGAAATGAGGGCTGGATCAGGAGTTTTGCACAGATCTGTACAACATAAACATAATAAAGTTCCCTTTAAATGTATTAAAGTAGTTTTACATGCAGACTCCTTTAAATGACTATGAATTTCCTACAAATCTCTTATCACAGAGCATGAAAATGTCAGCCAGGGTGCAGGGAATCCTCTTTAAAAGCTCACACATCAGCAGACTGCTGAGTGTCAGCAGCAAAAAATTTGATTAAAAAGCACTTTGAGGCATCTCAGTACACTCTGTGGAAGTAGCATTACAGGAAACAAAATACCTTAATGTTAGCTACAGGAACGTCATGGCTGTGTCTCGGTCTCATTCGACTCGTATAGATTTCTGATTAGTGGAGATGATCGTGAGCACGTCCACAGAATCGCCTTCATTTATAACCTCTTATTCTTTTCAAAGGTTTTTAATAGATTATTTTGTTTGTACAACAGTAGTGGAATAAAAAGAACCGGAGAAAGATGATTAATCAATCATCAACCAAAAGTTCATAATAACGACTGCCCTGGAAAGCACTAAAATCAATATTTGGTGCCATAAACGAGGCATGAATAGATCACCTATCAATATAGTCATGCGAGGATGTCTGCTGAGAGCAGATTGTAATAAAACTAAACAATCACTGACCTCATATACTGTCACTATCACAGAAAAATATTAAAAACAGTGATATCAGTTCTGATTAAAGTTCTAAACTACGACATGGTGTATTTTTGTTGAGGTGCTGAACTGTCGGACTTTAAAGAGTTTTATCTTCCCTTTTTATCGGTCATCGTACTGTTTATATTTGTTGTCTATGAAAGCGGGGGACGTGAATCGTGATAGTTCTTGGTCTTTAATTGAGTGTTTTTAAAGTAGAGTAAGCCACTTTTGTTTGGCTCTTTGGCGCCCTCCACAGTTTGTGGGCCGTAACGCCACTGACGTGAAAAGAAAGCTTCATCTGAGCCCCGCACATGCACAGCCACGTCTGTGAATTTATTAACATGCTTTAAAGGCCGACAAAGACACCACCAGAAGCCACTAAAAACTTTTAGGGACGATGCAGGGTAATGCTGCTGGGCCTAACAGGAATAAGAGCGCACATTTTTATAGACGATCATGCATGTGATTAACAAACACGCTCATGAAAACACAGCTAGCTTTTTCTCATTTACCGTTTCGAGGCTTTTATTTTACAGTTGAAAGGCTGCAAACTTCCAAGATTTTGGTGTAAAATTTGCTAAAATGGCTGAAATACTTTTCTGTTCAGAAGAAATTTCCGTGGTAGCCTGAAGCAGAACTGAGGCCTTAACTGAGGCTTCATCTCTGAGTCAGAGATGATATCGAAAAGGTTCGAACTTATGTTTCAACCTCTGATAGATATCATGACACGGATGTTGTGCTGTCGTGCATTTCCTGTTTTTTGACGATGCAGAGCGCTGACATTACTTATAACAGAAAGATTAGAGCAAAGATGGTTTAACGTTACAGTCATTGCAACAACCGCATCTCTTGGGAATTGATATCTCAGAATAATTTAAACATGCTCAGCCAGAACTGGTCAGTCTCTGCACTGTTTCAGTGGTAAAAAGATAACTAATCTAACGTCTGATTAGTCTGTGCGTTTTTTGTAATGAGTTTAATTCGTTCATGGATTTGAGGTAACCCCATTAATCCTCTTATTCTGAGCTGTTTTTTTTAAGTTTGTAGTTAAAAATGTACAGATTTATATGAAATGTGGCTGACATGTTGATTTTCACTCCTGAGGCGACTCTCTGTGGTTCTCTTTTATTTTCCCCGTGAGACATTAATGCAAATCTTCTTCTAAAAATATTGCTTTTGAGTCAACGAACGAGATTCAAGTTCGCAACCAAGCCCCAGCGCGACTGTTTTTCTTTTTCCTCTTCTTCCTCCTACCAGTTTGTATCTTGATAAAGATCAGGAGGCGGTGCTGCTGTAAACGCATGATTCAGGAAGAGCGTACATCTGTGTTTGCGTGTGTCCACTTCCTGTATGAGGTGTCACAAGCCTTTATGGAGAAATCTATGTGTTGCTCAGCAGGCAGATTGTGAATTGTTAAAACCTGACTCGCTATCAGCTCAATAACACGAATGACTGCTTCTCCTTTTCTGTCTGGCCTCCTAAACAAGCCCGTACCTGCTTTCAAGGTTCACTCATGGCCTCTTTTCGCCTCACTCTCTACCACGACAGGAGCGTGCTGCAGGCGCTCTGTTCAATAAACCTGACTTTCGACCTTGTGGTTACAGCTTTCAGCCTTTTGATGTGCAGCAAAGCATCTAATAGCTCAGCGTACGCAAAGCAGTGGGAGGTGGAGCTGTGGTGAGTTTGTTTGCCCAGAAGACTGGATCAGTCGGCTTGGAGCTGTCCGCTGGACAGAAACGTGTCTCGATGCACATCGTTGATGCTTTTCTCACAAAACCACAGAATGCACCAGAAAAGCTGGATGGAGATGCACATGTGTAATGAACTTTCCTCGGGGGTTGCAGCTAATTGTTTTCTTCTTTGCTGAGAAATTGAATGGCAAAACATCACATCTGATTTCCCAGAGGGGCAGTTTCACATCTTCCAATTGGTTGTTTGATTCAGTCGGCGGCACGAAGCCGAGACACTTTCAGTGCAATATCCAGTTCTCACTTTTCAAAAAGCCAAGAGGAGACAATTATTGCTCAGAAAGCTTGTGAAAAAATAATTAGACGTATCCCAGGCCTGGAACTTGCATCTACTTTCATTCCAAGTTATTGGTTTTGTTTAAAAAATGACAGAAAAATCGAAAATAATGCAACTTATTTTAATGGTGAAGCACAAACTGTCCGTCAGCATAAGACCGTCGTGAGCACAACTTCGCAGCATCACTTAAAATATTCAAAGTCGATCGACTAACAGTAATCGCACCTTTCGTTAAACCACGCAATATGTCACGTTTTGGGTGATGAACTTAATCCTCTTTGGCACAGTGGCACAAATCTCTGGAGGGATGTTTTCGGTTACTTTTACTGACCCACTCATCGTTTTTATTTTGGTCCTCTTTGGAAATTCTGTGTAATTTGAAGTGTGAGAACACGATTCATCCTGTTAGTTGGTATTTTGTTTTTACACCGTCACAGGCATCGGGGAATCCACCTGTAGCCGTCATCTCCCTGACACCTTCTGCACTCGATCTCCTCCATATCACTACACTTCCACCTCCGTGCTTTGCCATAAGGACGATGCATTCTGGCCCTGGGAGGTGTAAAGATTAACAGACAGAAATCAGAGCCTGACCTTAACACTAAAGGTGTAATTAGATCAGTAAGTGGATCCCTGGATTGAATTAAGTGGACCATAAATCAGTTGATTCCACCATTAATGTTTGCTGCACAGGTCAAAGCATCAGAGATGCAGAAATTAGTGTTAAAAGTAATATTTTAGCTTTAATCAATAGCCAATACCGTTTATTTTGTTTTAATTGGAGAGGAACCATGAAATAAGCATTTTTGAAACAAACTTCCAGCTCATCATCGTTTTTAAATGAGCGCACATCTATTCATAGCATAGAAATGTATAAAAACTTTATTGTAACCCATCAAAAGACGTTTAGCCTGTGAAACCAGCGATACCAGCTCAATTTTTTATGTCCAACAACATTTTTTGCGCCTAACTTAATGAAAACTAAATAAATCTTTTTATTTTCAATGCGATACACCCTGCACACGCCAGATAGATGTCAGCGGCGGCCATCAGTTGGTCTTTTCATGTTTGGAGACGCGCAGATTGCGGTCAACAAGCTGTTTGATGCCCTATTCTGATCTGGTGCTGAAAGTTGCAAATAGACCTGCTGTTGCCGGTCTGATGGCCAACTCTGACACAGTTTTCAATGCACCAACCAGTCTAATGACAAGGAGTGAAGGCTAGTACAGCACCAGGAGCCTGTACCACCGAGCAGGATTGGTTCAGCTCCAGATTTTTAGACTCATGAAGCTGGTTCACTTCTTATCACCATGGTGACTTACCCTGGAAACCTAAGAGATCGAGACAGGTAAAAGCACCGCCTCCTGACCAGTCACCTCTCTTAGAGACCTGGGAAATCAAATAGACTTTGGAATTAAAAGTGAAAGACTGAATATTCTGTTTGACTTTGACTCAGAAGCATCTTTATTCGAGACAAAGTGAGTGTTTCTGCATCCTAAAACAAGGATTGAGTCCTCTAAAGCGTGTTCCTGCTGACTTTTAAAGATTTGGAACCAACATTTATAACTTCATGAATCAAAATGATCATTTAAATAAAAAGATTTCATTACATGAGTGTGCAATGCATTCAATGACTTAATATTCATGTCCACATGCGTCTTATAAAGTGTTATTAGATTAGTTGAAAATATTAGACAACTAAACACCCTTTTGTTCAACATTTTAGAGCCTGGATGACAGAAAATAACAGCCAGAGTTAAATCTGACACAGCACCTCAGTATTACATACGTTTAATAAAAAATACACAATTATAAATCAGTCAGATGTTTTCATGCTGTAAGGACATGGCAGTGATATTGATTAGCTTATTAATCACATTGCTGGTATTCTTTTGTCCTTTTCCTTTTTCGTCTTGTTCCTTTCCTGTTTTGGCTGCAGCAGCTTCTGCTTTTCAGTGTGATTGATCGGTCAGCTGATGCCAACTCCACCTCATAAACAGAGTCGCTGATTGACTCACGCAGTTGATAACTGGTTTAGGAGATCTCTTTTTCAAGGGAGACCTGGGCCAAAATGCCAAAATGGCAACCGAAGAAGTTACAGTACAACAATGAATGAGGAGAGTAAAGCATAAAAATAATCATTAAGATGTACATAACTTAAAATCTGCAGACAGCTACACATACCAACCATTAATGGTCCATTAATCAATGCTCTAACGTGACTTTCAATATCAGACAACGTGACCAACACGTTCAGTTTCAGAACATCCTGCAGGCTGTTTCAAGTGTTGGGAGCAGAGCACTTAAAAGGCTGTTTCCCAAACTCAGTCCGTGCACAATAACATCAGATGCTGCCATCTCAGACTGTAACTATAACCGGCTCGCTGAGCAATCAAGGTGCACATATAGGACGGTAATTAACCTGGAATGGCTTTCTGAATGAACAGGTGCCAGTTCTGACTGAGCCAGACCTTGTATAGAAGGTAGAGTGATGAGTGAGGGCTTTACAGTTTGTTATCGACCTCGGAGCACTGCGATGCACCCTATCTAACATATGCAAATGGTGAACAGGTGCACTCACATGCAGTTGGTCACCATAATCAAGAAGTGGTTAAAATGTGCTAGAGATCAGTCTCCTTCTGGCCCGCATAACAAAGCAGGATGATAACAAAGATATTTAGGCCTTTTTCCAACGACAACTTAGCTAAAACTTGGTGAGGTCAGATATTATTCTAGTGTCTATTGCTGGATTTATTGCTAAAGATTCATGATCTCACAGTCTGGCTGAGCGTGACTGCTTTGGTCACATGATGCATACATTAGAGCCGTGGTTAAATATACCAACACAGCTGTGTTTTCTGACAAATGCATGCCCGACTTGTATATGAAATGCATTTCTCTTATGCACCAAAAATACTTGTTATATTTCCTGATCATTTATTACACATGTCTGGTTGAAGTTAGCTAACCAATGCCACATTTATGGAAAATATATCCATCCATCCATCCATCCATCCATTTTCTATACACGTTTAATCCAATTTAGGGTCTCGGGGGGGCTGGAGCCTATCCCAGCTGTCATTGGGCGAGAGGCAGGGTACATCCTGGACAGGTCGCCAGTCCATCACAGGTTGGAAAATATATATCTATGTTAAAAGAAATGTTAAGAATTGTATCAGACTGTATCAAATAGAAGTAAAACACCCTCTTTAAAAAAAAAAAAAATGTACTGTGTCTGAATCGTATCGTAACAATGTATCCAGATACGTTTTGGTTTGTTAGGTAAAGAGGAAATAATCACCCCTGCTGGTGTTGTTCCAGGGATTTTTGTTTCTCTTCCACTGTTCTTTCCGTGAGTTTCTACATCACTAAAGAATCTGCTTGTGATAGTGTTTTAAAACTAAATGCTCCACTGACTCACATACAGGAGATATGAGAGGAGACACAGCTTGGATATTTGACATTAAAGCAGTGTTACACAGGGATGCACAAATAACTATGATACAATATTGAGATTTCATCAGTTTAATATCCTGCTGAGCAAAAGTGAAAACCTCTCCATCCATCCATTATCTACCGCTTCTCCGGGGGTCGGGTCGGGTCGGGGGGGCAGCAGCTTGAGCAGAGAAGCCTCTCATCGGAGAAATTGAAATTGAAGCTGCTTCTGCTTTAAAAATGACAGGAATGATTAATAGATCATTTAAATTCAGCCTTTCAGTTGCTGCTCAGTTGAACTCTGTAGAAAAATGAACTGGCTGAATAATCCAGGGATGCAGTGGATTCTAAAGTAATAAAAAACTTAACCAACAAAATGTTACAAACAAAAACAGCTGTTTAAATAAAATTTGGCATTTTAAGGACCAAATCTCTCTGTGATCAAGGAAATCATGAAAAAATGCTTATTTAACCAGCGGTTTATTAAAATAAACAGAGTCTGTACACTTGTACACATTTTTAAAGGATAGCCTCAATATCTTAAACTTTAGCTCAATCCAGAACCTTTACTGCAAGTCAGTGTAAGTGATATCATGTCCACACTGGCCTTCAGGTCTTCTTTCTGTGCCAAAATGCCTCCGAATATTCAAATAAAATGAGGCTTCTGCCTTCTGAGTTAACAGTGAGAAGAACGGTGTCCGAGCTGCAGAATCTTTGGAAAAGGAACGAAACCGAATAAAACAGAGACGAATCGTGTCTGAATTTGGAACTCATTCTTGTAAGATTGTCCCGTCATATTTTACTATGAGGTTGTTGTTTAAAGTAAAGTAAAAGCACCGTGTGCGTGGATTGGAAAAGTCACCCTCGCTGGATAAAAACCACAGATAGAAAGTGGAATAAGAAGAGCCCACACAGCAGCATCACTTCCCTTTGCCTGGGATGCTCTGTGTTCATTTAGTTTCACATTGAGTTTTTTTTTTTTTAATAACCAGTAATGGTCGTTCAGGTTTAGTTTGAGTCGCTGATGCATCAGAAGTGTTCACAAGTTCCCACTTTGCAGAATTGGAAAACAAGCCGTTTGCATAAAAATGTCTTGTGGTACAAACACACCCGTTAGGCTCTGATCGGTTTGTGATTCTTCCATGAGAGCCACATACCTTCAATGGTCTGTGGCTCCCATAGCGACGGTAATGATAGGCCGAAGACCTCGGTTACTGTCCTCCAGCTTGATTGGGTTCCAAACAAGCTCTGACCAGGAAGGGAAAAAGCCCGAAGAAGAAAACCCGGCTTGTCGATTGGCTCGCACCGAAAAAGTTCCAGCCAGCCCGCAGGTGGCGGACGAGTAAAGATCACGTTGTCATTGTTTTGTCCTGTAACTCCAAGCAAAGCAGTACAACGTGGCATTGGGTTAATGTTTTCTGCTGCTGCCGTGTTGTGGCTGACATTGGAAAAGTGAGAGCTATGAAGCACAATCAGCTGTCGTTCAGAAGGTTCCTGCAGTCTGAACACACCGAGTAAAGCCTGGACTTCACCGCGTGTGGATTTTCTCACGTTGGTTTCTTTGGACGGCAGTTTTCTTTGTGTTCCTCGGCTGCACACAGGCTCAACAAACCCTGTCGGTGATGCCTCTGTTTTGTTGAATTATTGTTTACGCAGCTACTAGTTTAGCAGTTTTCTGTAATGTTGGTTTGTTTGTTTATTAAGATCCACATTAGCTTTTTGCCAAGCAAAACCTATTCTTCCTGGGGTCTTTTCAAATCCATTTGTGACAAATACAAACCATTTACAAATAATACATACTTATTACATGACACCAAAAATAAATAAGAAAACCTATACTTAATACGTTCACTTACAAACAGAACATATACACCAAACCTAAACACTACATTGAATCATTACACAAAGATACCCAGACCCACTTTACACTAATGGTCAAAATTAAGATCTGAATAATAATCTCTTAGTTTCATTTTAAAACTGACCTTGTTTCTTTGTTGTGTAACATAATTCGGGAGGTCATTCCACTCCTTCATAGCTCGATATAATACTGTACATTGAGAAAGAGCCCGTGGTAAAATAATATAACCTCCAGCAGCATGTCGAGTAGCATAATTATGTATGTCTGAACTAAAAGATAGTTTTCTGTATAGAATATATGGCATTTTTGTTGCTATAATGTTTTTAAGAAATACCATCAACAGATACAACAATCTATGCTTAGAAATCTAATGGTGACGTAAAGTTGTTACATCAGTTATCGGAACTACAAAAAAAAAAGCCTAAAAGTTGTCTTAAAACGTCTTAGAGATAGATAAGATAATAAAACCTGTAACATGCACCTGTGATGAGATCTATGTGCCCCTCCCAGAGCTCCAACATGATTCAAACGCTCATAATGTCCAGATTTTGTGTACAGGCACGAGTAGAAGTGCACGCTGCGACTGTATTTAATCCTCCAAACTTTTGTGAACAAATGCAGGATTTAAAAAGAAAGCGAGTTTTAATCCAAAGATCAGGCTCTGAAGCGTTCTGCCCTCTCTGTCTGCTGCCCTTCCATACCTCCTCTTTCACCCTGTTCACCCCCCCCCCCGCTGGGCAGATTACAGGCTTGTTCTGAGGTTGCGTTTAGCAGCAAAGTAAATAATCACCTTAATTGCTGTTATTGTTTTTGTCCCGCTGTAGTATCGGTGTCTGAATCACAGCTGTCGTTGCAGCAGGGAAGCAGACAGGCTGCTAAGCTGCCTTACATAATGCAAATTCATGTCTGCTTTTGTTTTTTGGCCGAGCAGATGAGGTGGAAGCAACCTGAGTTTGGCAGCCCTGCTAATAAATCTCATACTGGGACTGGGGGGGGGCTTCATTTAGCTATTTGATATTCTAAGAGCAATTCCAGTGTAATGTGCAACACAGCCCTGTCTGCACCCTCCATTCGACTCCCTTCTTTTTATCGAAGTATTATTTTCTGATTTGAACGTGTTCAGTCCTGTTTGTTCATGTCTTTTTCGTTCAGTCGTAACATTAAGTGTCTGTGCAGTGACGTTAAAGATTCTTATTTTATCCTCTGCCTGCTTCATTTGAAGTCTGTTTAAATGCTCAGCAGGAGATGAGCAGAGGTTATGAAATATGCCGACTCATTCACCTCTAAATGAAAACGTTTGCAGGACATTTACTGTTCAGCATGAAGAATGCAGCGATTTCTGTGCATCTCAAGCATCTGTGCAAACAGTTATGGCACCATACGGATGTCTTTTTTTGAATGGTTTATTAACCCCACTGACTGGCCAGTTCGTATACTGGCCCAGTACAAGACTCACAATAAAACTGTGCTTAAAAGACGGATCGGTGCCAGCTGTCTGTGGACGAAATGCAGAGGAGTGAGATTAGTCCAGGATGAAACTCCCAGTTTCAGTTTCGGGTGTTGTTATGTGAGCTCAGACAATCATATATAAATTTGATCAAACTAAGTGGTGATAATTCATTAATGCATGGAGCGTGCACATTTAGATTAACAATATATGTCCCTCAGAGCCCCGAAATGATGTTAACTGTAGTCCCAGAACAATGAGAGGAGATTAAAGATAAACGGCTTCTTATAAACTGCAGAGAGCGGTAAGGTGAGCTGTCTGCAGGCTGTTTTTCATGTGAACATGTTTCAGAGTGAAGCACCTGCCAGGATCACACTGGGAGCAGGTGCTAATTATCATGTCACCCCTGTGTATCGGCTGTGTGTTAACGCGTGACCTCTGTGTGTGTGTGTGTGTGTGTGTGTGTGTGTGTGTGTGTGTGATTACAGGATGCACATCAGGATCCCGAGGACTTGGTTGGCGAGGACGACTCCATGTCTGTCTGCACTGTAAGTCCACCTCCCGTCCTGCTCTTTCTGCTCACATCGAACGCAGAGGAAGCTCCAGACTGCGTTTGGAGGTTTCTGTTAGTCCTGCCTGACATTTAGCGACTCCAGCTGTAGGCGCACACCCTGTTTTTAACGACAACACCCTGAGTCTGACGGGCGCTCTGTTGTCGATTAAACAGCCTTTCTGCTCCTATGACACACGTGTGTCCTTGAGTGTGAGTTTCAGTCACATTCACACAAAACAGAGTTTTCTCTTTAGATGATTTACCCACCGTTTGAAAAACCTGACGCCTACTCCTGTTGGATAATTTCTGGTATGAAAGTGAAGCACAGTGTTGCTCACTGCTGAAGTCATGAGTCATCTTAAGAGGAAAAGAAATCCTCACATCCTCATCATTGTCTAGAATTATTCTGGATCAGTTATTGGCTCTTCAGGTAATAAAACCGTGGCTCAAACCATGTGGTCATGAATGGATATGAGTGGATCGTGGGGCAGGCTTTCCAGCTCAGTAAAGACCCCGCTTGATCCTTTTAGCACAGGATTTGAATGTGACCCAACTCCAGGTTTAGTAGCTGCTTGATGGTTCATGCTGCTTCTTGACTCGAAAGGTCAACAAACTCATGTTTTAGAGCTGCTGGATTATCGAGTACCAGCAGCCTGTCTCCACTTGAATAAAACAGAACCTAACTTTGATCTCTCTGTGAGGTTATTTCTAGTTGCCTGCTCTGCGTTAGTGTGTGTGTGTGTGTGTGTGTGTGTTGGCAGCAGGCGGGGCAGCTGCACGCATCGATTTTTAAATGCAGAGGAGATGGTTTATAGATCTGCTGTCGGAGAAGAGCTGAGCACTCGTTAGCTGACTCTCTAGAGTCTGGTCCACACACACATGAAGCAAGATGTGACGTTATGAACATCACATCCTGTGTGTGTGTGTGTGTGTGTGTGAGGATGAATACATTACAAAGCTGTTAATGAGTGAGTTATACTGTTCTACTCCGTGTGCAGCCTGTGAGTGTGTGTTTGAATGTGTGTGGTGGGTTGGATGGAGGTAAAGAGGCAGCATTCTCTCTTCGTCACGTTGCTGAAAATCTTTGCAGTGCAATTGCCACAAGTTTTTGTATGTCACTGACTCAGACGAAGAAATGTTCCCACATCAGTGCTTTCTGAGTCACACGTGAAAACACAGACAGCTCTTAGGACAAAATAAGATGATTATAGAGCTTCCTGAATGAGATCTGACTTACTGACGTCTGTTTTATCACCTAAAAATGCTGTTTCTGCAGCCAGAAAGGTGTAAATGTGCGAAATAATGTTTTGGTATCACTGCTATGGGACTCTTCATCTTTCTGCTGCAAAGTGAAAGCTGACTAAACAGTTAAAACCATTGTGAAGCAGCTGACTCCATAAAATGGGCTGACAACACCAGAGCTGTGAGTCTTTGCTGTCATCATGATGCGATTAGATTACAATTTTATCTGCTAACAGTTCCACATATCCAACAAGGCATCTCTGTGTCTTTCATCCTTAGATTAGTGAGTCAGGCACTTTGTTACTAGCAGCCTGTTACAAAGATACATGATTTGTTCCCATTTCTTTAGTTTCACCTATTAAAAACACCAAATATAACACAGTTTTACAGACAGAAAATAGGATTTTTGCAGCAACAAGGTGATTCCCAAAGAGCTATTAGCTGAAAACTTTGCATATCTCAGCATGGTGTGCAGTGTGTCCTTAAAACATTTGAGGAAATTGAACAAGTGGAGGACAAAAGAAGAAGTGTCAGGCCTAAAAAACTATCTACAGCAGATGAACAGTATCTGAAAGTGATATCCTTAAGAAAGAAGAAAAAATCCAGCAAAGACCCGACACAGGACCTGAGAGATGCATCTGGACCTTCAGCTGATCCATCTACTGTTGGCCCAAGCCTCATCAGAAATGGTCTCCATGGAAGGGTGGCTGTCAAGAAGCCATTCTTAAGGAAGGGAAACAGGGAGACAAGGCTGAGCTATGCCAAATGACACAAGAAGTGGACTGAAAATCAGTGGCAAAACTTGTTGGTTTTTCTGTATGACGTTTTCATTCTCTCACGTGGTTGTGGGTCCTCCTTTGGGATGTCCTTCAAGAAGCCTGAAGAACTATTCCTGAAGACTACTTAAAGAAATGACAGAAAGCTTGTCAAACTCTCTTTTTGTCTTATAAAGTGATTTTTTTTTTAAATTGTTCCAACATATTGCTGCTCCTATTTCCAGGTTTACAAGGGAAAAAACAGAAATCAGAGTAAATGAATCCGCCTCAAAGACATCCTATCAAAGAATTGATATAAAAAAAAAATGCTGTTAAACCAATTTTTTTGAAGAGCAGAGTTGGTGCTTGCATCGTTTGAGTGTAGCACTCATTTACACACACACACACACACACACACACACACACACACACACACCCACCTACACCTACTCACTCTTAATTAAGTCCTGAGCGCTAACACAAACACCAGCACCACAGCGCTGTTGCATTCAAGTGTGCTGCTGCTTGTCTCGATAGCACACACAGCACTCATCATCACACACACAGCACACACACACACACACACACACACACAGCACTCATCATCACACACACAGCACACACACAGCACACACAGCACACACACACACACACAGCACTCATCATCACACACACAGCACACACACAGCACACACACAGCACACACACATTATCACACACAGCACACACACACAGCACACACAGCACTCATCATCACACACACAGCACACACACAGCACACACACAGCACACACACAGCACACACACATTATCACACACAGCACACACACAGCACACACACATTATCACACACAGCACACACACAGCACTCATTATCACACGGTCGCTTATGACTGCAGCATCACATTCACTTGACATACTGTCCGTACTACTCACTGTTGAATCAGCAGCACTCACAAAGACACCCGGAGAGGCCCCCAGTGAGGCAGAAAATGCTTTCCAGACAGCGTGAGGAACATCGCTGCCCTCCGAGGGACCATCTAACATCTGCTGCCATCTGCCGCAGCACAGCTGTGTGTGTTTCAGTGCGTATATCTTGTCTTGTAGGGATGAGGTCACTTATTCGCCGTGGAAGAGACGGCCTCTGAGCACCGCTTCGAAACAGTGCTCCCACAAACGCATCCGCCAGCGTTCTCGTTTCTTAGCGTGCGTTTTGGTCCTGGTTTGTAGCAGCTGTAGATGGCTTAATCTACTTTATTCTGTTTTACAACTGTGCCTGCTCGCAGTGAGTCAGTCACAAACAGCAGTGTTTTAATGATGATCTCATCAGATTGGTGAAATAACCTCTAAATTTTACGAATATATTGTCAGTTATTGGTGTCATATTAATGTGAAACTGTTTAGAGCCATAATATTTTATCATTTGTAGGATTTTTATTGAAAAATTCAAATGACAATAGCCCCAAAACAGCAGAGTTTTGGTTTAAAAATGGACACTGGAGTTCAGTTAAAGGAGCTTTGAACCTGACCTTCTTTCAACCAACCTGTTGGTCACTTACTAGTCAAGGTTGTACTTGTAAGTGTGGAGTTTGTAATGTTCTGGGAAGGAGGGAGCATGTATTATGTAGCCTGACTGTCACGAGTAACAGGAAATGTCCGTTTTTGGTCATTTGAACTCATGTCATCAAATATTTCTCCCGTTCTTTCAGCTGAGCTACAGATAAATGTGTTTGAGCCTCAGAGTTTGTACAGCGGCAGGCTGAGATAAGCATCTGGAGGAGGCGTTGGTAGATTTCTCTGGTCGGCTTCAGGGATCCGATACCAAAGAAAATAAAAATAAAAGATAAAACATTCAGAATCTGACAAGCTGAGCTCTTATCTTTGTCGATTAATCTGATGGGTGCAGGTTGAGCATATCGTATTTGGAAGTTGGTGCCGCAGCCTTTTTGGAGCTAAAGCCAGTTTGGGCTCTGGAGCAGCACCACAAAGGTGATCCGAATATAAAATACCTCCATTAGCACCGTCATCAACACCATCCGAACAGTTCTGCTGGGAAGCAAATCATACACAGAGTTAAAATTATCTCACAATTCATTCACATGAAAATCAGTGGTGTCAAAACACACACACACACACACACACTGCAGCTGCAACACAACGTGTTTGATTAATTAATCAAGTCTGACACAACACGTGCACCCTCATTTCCTCTGATGGATTATAAAAAGGTGGCTAAATTATTCATTATTACCCCCAAAACAAGGCCATTACTCCTAATATATAAAAATATAATGCATTTTCTGATTACAGAAGTCATTTTTCAGGTTCCATAAATCATTTTCTGCGTGTGTGTGTGTGTGTGTTGGCTGTGTACAAAGCGCTCGCTGGCAGATGGTGTTTAATCTTCTCTGGCCATCTGGACTGACTTTCTCTGGCGTCTTAAACGCCCACACACACACACAAACGCATGGTAGTCTGCACCCTTATTCGACTCGCTCAGGTGTGTGTTGGTGTGTGTGTGTGGGATCAGATAAAGGAGACATTCCTTGGAAACAACTCATTAAAACGTCACAACCTCTAAACCTGGAACAAATGGCAGAAGACTCTGTTTTTGTGTCTTTTTATGTATTTGCTTTCAAAGTTTTTGTTGTTTTAATGTTTGGTGGTTGTTTGTTTGCATCTGCGGTCAGTCTTTTTTGTGTGTGTGTGTGTGTGTGTGTGTGTGGGTGTGTGTGTGTGTGTGAGGGAGGCAGGAAGTGTGTGCGCAAATTCCATAACACCTAAAATGGAAACCTCCGCCCCACCCACGCTGGCCAAAGTGAATATTGATGGATTCAGAGACGGGGAGAGAGAGAGAGAGAGAGAGAGGAAATATTGATTGATAGGAAGAGGCACAAAGCGGGGGAAGGGAAATGTGTGTGCGTGCACGTCCGAGAGTGTGTGTGTATTAGGGTAAAACGGCAGATAATAAGTGAACAAAAGGAAAAGGAGGACATTTTGTTTCTGTTGGGATCAGTCGGTGCATTCATTTGTGGTCACAGGGAGGGTTACTGTGTGTGTGTGTGTGTGTGCATGACTTTGTTATGTGAACAAGGCATTGTGGGTATATGCCATTGTGAGGTCATGGGGTGATGATGTAATCTGTGTGACCCGGCGCCACTTTTCCTGAATGTTCTCTCCAGGAACAGACCGATCACAAAGCAGCCGCACACACAGAAGCAGTTGGCTGTGTTGTGCTTGTGAGGACCAAAATGGATGTCCTCGTGACCTCTGACCTTTCCCCGTATCTAAAGGAAACCAGCTAATTTTATTTAAACCGTTTATTCTGCCTTTTTGTTTTTGATTTGCCGTCTCATCGGGTGCTGGCAAACCTTTTTTAATATCAAATTATTGATCTATTAGGTCGTTCAAAAAGGCCTTTGCTTTCATTTATCCATAAAACTTTTGCTTTGTGATCAATCCTCCAAAATCCAAAGATATACAGTTTATTATGATGGAAGAATAGGGAACTGAAAAAATACCCACTTGTAATGAGCAGAAACTAAAGTATTTTGATGTTTCTCTGAAAAAATGGGTCAAATTATTAATTTAATTCCAAAACAGTTGTCAGTTTGTTGATCTTTTCATATGTTTTGCATCTAAACAATGCAGATCCTGTCATCGGTTAATCAAAAAATATCTAATCTATGCTATAAGGAGCTTTAATTAAAAATTAAAAACTGTATTTTACTGCTTTTCCAATCTAGTATTTGGCTTAAAATTCAAGCGAAACCCAAACACTCTACCTCCTACATAAAAGAGCTGGTAAGAGTCGAGTTTGGCTAATTTTAAACATGAAATATATTTAAAAAACAAAGTATTCAGACTTGTTTGCTTCTATTTCATTGGCACAGTTAGAAATAAATATAATATATTGCATATGTGAGCATGTTTGAGATGTCCACAACAGCAGATTTACAGCCGGAGAGCCATAAAGGTTGTGAAACGTTGACCTTGTTTGTTATTTTAAGAAGATTTAACAAAGAAACTGGTGCTAAACAGCTCTTATATTTTTAAGTAACTTATTTGGCTCTTAATTAGCACCTCCACAGACAAATATTTCATACTTTTAATCATTTTTGTCATAAAAATAGAAGTGTTTATGGACAGCCAAGACAAGTCATTTGATGAGCTTTTTTTTACATTTAACAGATCAAACAATTAATTGAGAAATGATAAAGCCAACAGTTGACTCAAGCTCATGAAAACAAGCTTGTTCAGTAGCGTTTCCATCCAACTGTCAAACTAATCAGATCATTTATTAGTTTGGTTTGGATCTTATGAAAGCTTGCGTTGTGTTATCAGCAGGTGGCGGTTTGGACTACGTTACACATGGTTGTCGTAAATAGAAGTGATAACCTACCGGAAACGTTGAGGGAAAAGACGCTAACAAAACCCAACTTACACGGTCGTATCTGAGAGAAAAACGGAGATCCGTCTTCAGGAAGTCTGACGTCTGCGAAGTTTGGCTCTAGTTTTTGCTCATGTGAGTAAAATTTGAGCTACTTCAGATTTCATCCATGAAACATCTCGAACAGTTTCTTTCCTTACGAGACACAGGCACTCTACTGGGACCACTTCATTCACACGCCCCCCTGGAGCACGGCTTATTTACTCCGTGCACTGTGACAGTCGGCTAACTTCACACGGAGTTTGCTACTGATAGTTTTGTGCAACATGGCAGGATATTTATCAGATTTTGACAATGTGAACGACGACTTTGAGTAAGATGGACATTCTTAACCGAGTGAATGAGCTGTGCTGCAGCCATGCGTGTCGATGAAGTGGTCCCAGTAGAGGTGTGTGTAGAATTCCCGCCATTAGCTCCTATAGCTGCAAGTAGCCACATAACAGTAGCTATGTGCTAACAGAGCTATAGTACGCGTTCGTTCATTCATTCATCTTAAAGTATTGGTGAAATAAAGACAGATAATGCCTTATTTAAAGGCTGCATAGTCCCTGCCCCGTTCACTCCATTATATGGATATACGCTTATCGCGAGTTACCTAAATAGCTTCCAAAGGACGCCGACTTTGGCCAAACTGTTCTCGGTGAGTAGATAAACATACTTCATGCCAGAAATAAGTTAATAAGTCTAAGTTTAGAAATACCGGAGTTCTCCTTTAAGAAGATAAACCTTAAAAAAACATTTCAAGGAGGAAGACGCTTGAATTATTTCTGGTGATGGGCTCACCAATCAGAGCAGTACATAAAGCAAGTGGAAATAAATGTGAGCTTTATTAATATTATGGTGTTTTTACATCCCAATGTCATTTAATACAGACCACAGTGTTGCAAAGTCCTGAACAGAACTTAAGAAATGAAGGTCTACTCTTTGGCTGCTTTCAAAGTAACTCTCAGAAGTGCTTGTTTTTCTCTTTGCTTCTGATTCTTTTTTTAAAGATGAAGTTGCATTAAAATTAGAAGCACAGCAGAGCCAGATTACAGCGATGACAGACTGATGACTGATTAGACTGGTTATTTAAAATCAACATCCTGTTGTTGCTGAAGGATGCAGGAGATGCGCTGATGATTAGAGCTGCAACTAATGCTGGCTTTAATTACTGCTACAGAGCGCTGATTCGTTGCTTTGTCTACAGATGGACAGAACGCTCTGAAAGGCCAGTCTCCAAAGGTCAAGATGATGTTAAAGGATTGCTTGTTTGGTTTGATGAACAATTCAGTCCTCTGTTAGCAAAAAAGGCTGCTTAGTAAAATGATTAATTTATTCCCCAAAAAGAACCTAATGATTGTCTAAATGTCACTAAATGACCAAGATTAAAGGAATATATTTATGAGGCTGATTTGAACTGTGCCTGTCTGAAAAGACACAGAGTAGAAGATATGCGTATGCAGGGAGGATGATTTGAGCCGGGAGTTTCCCCAGGACGGCGAGGGAGGAAGGAGGAGCGGGGGCGTTTCCTTTCTGTTCACAGGAGAAGAAAATTCAACCACTATTTACATTTTATCTCTGATGTATTTGGCTGTTTCTGCATCTGAAAGTGTCTCATGAATAAAGATTATTTGAGGTATTGCCGGTCAAAGGAAGGAGGGGAAACCACGCTGGAATTTGACACACAGGCTGGAAACCGACCATCCCTCCTCTTTCTCCTCTTCTTCGACCACTTCATCCTCCTCCTCCTGTGGAATTTCATGTCAGACGCTTCCTGGTTTTCCCCCTCAGCGGCAGGATCTGCGCTCACACCCTCACACGCCGCCCTTTTTCTGCCTTCCCCTTTGATCTGTCATGACATTTTGTCCTCTTTCCTTTTCTCTACATTTGCTCTCCTGCTCTGTTTTCCTTTCTTTCTCCCTTCTTGAATCTTCAGCCATTACTTAAGCGTGCTGCGTCGCATTACATATGACGCTGTGGGAAATCCCGCCGCTGAGTCTCAACCCTTAATACACAATATTTGTTACATGAAGCTACGAACACACCCTTGAGATGACCTTAGTGGTGTAAAGTTTGTCCGCTGCTTCCTGCCAACCCTGCTGTGACATGACCCGTGAGTTTTGTTTAGTGAGGCTGGGCAGATGTGTGTCTTCCTGTGCAGATGTTGTTGCCAGGGAGACAATGACAGGACACGCTCTAATCGCCATGATGAACAGCTGGACAGCCTTCCTCTGTGTGTGTGTGTGTGTGTGTGTTTTTGAGTGTGTGTGTGTCTCCCAGAGTGCTGAACATGCTGCAACATGTTGGTGAGTTGATCAGTTTGAGTGGCGCTGTGACAGCAGAGGAGCGCGATGAAGACGCTTTTATTTTACGTTAGGAACAGGCAATACCAGGTACAGTTGGCACACACACACACAGATTGTCGTGAGCTGGCTGTTTGCGTTTGTTTCATTGGTTGTGAGTCATATAGATTTTTGGCGTTCTCAGTCTCCTTCTGTTTATAGTTTTCGGTGTGTGTGTGTTCAGGTTTATCAGGGTGTTGTGAGCACACACGAAGCTTTGCTTTGGCAACAGGATGAAATAATGTCTCTTTATCTGTCTGAAACCTCAGCTGTTTTTTGTCTGTTTCTGTTTACTACGTGTCATATCTGTGCATATTTCCCTTCAGGAATGCCAGCAGCTGAAATTTAAGTGGTTCTGAATGTGTTCAGGCACACTTTGAGTGAAATAAATCACTTTTTTTGGTGATATTATCAGGGTTACCTGAGACACTAAGCTATGCAGACCCTGAGCCTCTTACTAGATTACAGTAAAACAAAAATGCTTACTCACTAAACCTAAAAAATATATACATTTATGATCAATTTAAGCTGTTTCTTTAAAGTAAGAATGACAAATCTAAGCAGCTGTAGCTCCTCAAATTAAATTAATCCTGGATTTTTAAATGAAATGATTTCCTATTTGATGAAATTGTGCTTTTTGGCAATGAAATATTGTTAAAACTGATGTTTTATAACTCTATTGACAAGAAGCTGTAATCCAGTTTCCTGTGTTGACGGAGTAAGCTCCGGTCGTCCAGCCCCTGGCTCAGATGCCGAACCCCAGAGTTTGCTCCCATGCGTCATCGGTCTGTGCATGAGAATAAAAACTGCTGTTTGAATGCGAGTGTGGTTTGGACTGTGAGTGATCAAAAAGACTGACTCCTACATAATTGCATTCCAGTTATGGGTCACTCTGAGCCTGAGCATTGTTCACCCTTTAACACTCGCACTCCCTGTGGTGAGGTCTGCCTAAATATAAACAAAGGGACTATTTTTAGGGCCCATTCTGATGAATTTGGACTTTTTAGGGATTTATTACTGCTGCTCTAGAGGCCTGAGCCCGATTAAATTAAATACTGAAACTGAAATGAGTGAATAAAAGAGTCCCACATAAAAACTACACTTTTAGTACTTTAGTGTGAACTAAAAAGGGAATGTGTTGCTGTGTTGTTTAATAGTAGTGGATTATCTGCTCCAGATGAGCTCTCCCTGCTGGATTTGTCCACCGGAGAGGAAGGACATGATGCTGAAAGTACTTTCTGCTTTATTTATACATGTCTACAATGTCTGATGAGGCTCGTTTTTTGTGTTTGATGTATTTAAATGTATCCACAGTGTCATTAAGCGGTTCAGAAGCAACACACAGGTCAGCAAAGATGAAGATGAAGAGCACTCGGTTAACGCTCCTGAAGACTAACTGCCACACTCTTACGCCGTTTGTCTTTTCTGTGGGCGATTTTTACCAAGAAGCTGTCTTCTTGGTCTCTGCACCAGTCAGGGGTGAATGTTGGGGACATCAGTGGAAACTTTCAGGGCTGCAGCACAGGTGTGAAAGCAGCTTATGTGATCAGGCCATTTCTAAGTATCTTTGTCTGAGTTTATGAAACATTTTGTGTGCTCATTTAAGGTCCAATAAAAAAGAAAGTGCACATTTTAGGTTTTATATATTAGGACATAATGAAAAATATAATCTGGATCTTATCAGGTCTTAAAGTGCTGCAACTACAACCTCCGATGAACACCAACACATGACATTTTAGACTGTGTCATTATTTATTGAACAAAAACTGAGACAAATCACAGAAGCACTGTGTGAAAAAACTAAGTGAACCCTTATTGCTTCCAATGGCATTAAGTAGCAGCCTGGTGCTGCTAATCAATGCACTGATTAATTGATCATCTGTAAGTGTGAGCACCTCTATAAAAGCGTCTTGTCAGTTTGCTGCTCTGCAGCATTCAGGTCTATGTTTACACAATGGCAAGGAGGAGAGACATCAGCAATGATCTTAGAGAAGCTGCCCATCAATCTGGGAAGGGTTATAAAACCAGAGAGAAAGATTATTCACAACTGGAAAACATTCAAGACAGCTGTCAATCTTCCCAGGAGTGGGCGTCCCAGCAAGTTCACCCCAAGGTCAAAAACCCAAGAGCTACATCTCAGACTCTACAGGCCTCAGTTAGCATGTTAAAGGTTAAAGTTCATGACAGAACAATTAGAAAAAGACTGAACAAGGATGGCTTGTTTGGAAGGGCTGCAGGAGAAAGCCTCTTCTCTCTAAAAATAACATGGCAGCACAGCTTAGGTTTGCAAAGCTGCATCTGAACAAACCACAAGACTTCTGGAACAATGTCCTTTGGACAGACCAGACCAGAGTGGAGATGTTTGGTCGTAATGCACAGCAGCACGTTTGGAGGAAACCAAACACAGCATATCAGCACAAACACCTCATACCAACTGTCAAGCATGGTGGTGGAGGGCTGATGATCTGGGCTTGTTCTGCAGCCACAGAACCTGGGCACCTTGCGGTCATTGAATCCACCATGAACTCCTCTGGATACCAAAGTATTCTAGAGTCAAATGTGAGGCCATCTGTCCCACAGCTAAAGCTTGACTGAAACTGGGTCATCAACAGGACAATGATCCCAAACACAACAGAAAATCTACAACAGAATGTCTGAAAAAGAAAAGAATCAAGGTGTTGCAAAGGTCCAGTCAAAGTCCAGACCTCAACCTGACTGAAATGCTGTGGTGGGACCTTAAGAGAGCTGTGCATGAACCAATGCTGCAAACCTCAATGAACTGAAGCAACGCTGGAAAGAAGAGTGGGTCAAGATTCCTCCACAACCATGAGAGAGAATGATAATAATGATAAATGATCACAGTGTAATATGTCATGTGTTTTTGTTCATCTGAAGTTGGATGTTTTGCACAAAAATGCACTCAGGCCAACATTAACTCCAAACAGCAGAAACCCGAACGAGGAACACGCTGTATTTGTAAAGTTGTTTTTATCTGCATTATTTATGAGAAGATTCTGCTCGATTATGCATGATCTTGTTTTTGTACTGTCAGTAAACTCCATATTTGTGTGTCTTCCTGCGAACTCGTGCCTTATTTCCCTCTGGGATGGATGTGATGAGATTGCTCAACTTGTTTGATGTAGATTAAAAGTGTGACGTACCGCACCTGAGCCTTGTTTTCATTTGATTATTTTCTTTTTACCAAATGAGAAGTCACGCTGCATTAGCTGCATTAGCTGCTCCTATCTGCACTGTAACTCGGAGGGTTTAGACTGAGGAAAGCCTCCAAACGCGCTGATTGATAAGGTTGAAACCGATTTATGGTTGTTGTTGGTGTTTGCTACCTTTGCCTTGATATTTCAAGTGTGATCCAGGCTCTCTCCTCCTTTTAATAGATTATTGATGGACATTTATCATGCTGGCTGCTGAACTGCCGGGTTTTCACTCAGAGGAGGAGCCATGAGGTTCCTGAATGTGGGCTAACAGCACTGAGTGATAGTTCATTAGTTTTCCCTGTAGTGCAGAGATGGCTCTCAGTCCTGAATGTTGCATTTTCGTGCATGTCAGTCTGCTGATTGGCGGCGGATGAAGCACTTTGATATCCCCTAATGAGGAGGTTGGAGCGAAGGGGGGAGAAAAGGGGGACACAAGGGAGAGAGTGAGGCCTCAAAGAGGAAGAGCGAGGTAGGAGGAGAAAGAATTTGACTGTGGGGCTGCTGTCCAAAACATCACACTGAGGTATGTGTGTGTGTGTGTGTGTGTTATGGACAGATTACCATGGTAACATGGTTGGCATGGTGACAGGGTCTCCTGTCTCGGAGCTGTCCCCCTGCTTCTGTCTGTCTTACTGTCTGCGAATGTCTCATCCTCTTCCACTGAAGTCCAAAGTTTTCTTTTAATCTTCATCACGCGTTTCCATCACAGGCACAAACAGAAGCCTGTTGGGTAATCAGATGAATTCATGGCTCATTTTTAATGTCACAGTCTTTAAAGGCATGGCAGAAATGTTACACAGTCGTACATCGTGGTCATTTGGGATGAAGTTTGTCATATTGTCACGCTTCCACCTTGTTTTCACTCTTTTGGTAGAGTTTATGCCTTTTTAAGGACTCTTCTGCTCATGATGTCATATCTGCCATGTGCAGTAGCACATTGACAGTAAATTGTTCCAACTTGGATTCATTGCATCTCAAAGCTTCTTTGGCCTCTCCTGATAGTTTTAGAGGGGATTTCTTTTTATTTTTTGTGGGTCAGTAGAGGTTTCCATCTCTGTCTTGGGGCCTGTAAGCCTTCATGAAGTGTGCTTCCTGCTGTGTGAACTGAAACCTGTGAGCAGGTGCCAGCAGCCACCACCTCTTTCTGTGGGTCTTTTGCTGTCACTTTCTTATTTGAGAAGGTGAAAAACTGCAAGAAGATTACTATCTACCACACACAGGAAGTGTAAAAGCTATGAACTTATGCCTTGTGCTTCCAGCTGTATCTCTCGAAAGATTCAGTGCATTTCCTCTGTTTTTGTGTCCATTTCCTCTCTTGGTGACCTCCAACTTTCTCCTGTAGAGCCGTTTGAGACTCTGAAACCTCAGAATTACTGATAAGTTTACTGGCCACATATAAAGAACGCCTGACTTTGCACTTCTGACAATCGTTTGTCGGGTGGTTGGATAAAATTGGAATCCAGATTTAACTCCAGAAGAAGCCAGGTGTTGAGTTTGGAGGATATCTGTCATATATATTTATTTTTGATCAAAAAGATGTATTTTCACTGGAGTTGATCTCCGAGAACCACCCTGCTCAGCTCTATTTAATTTATTGATATTTCAGCCAAACTGTGTTTCTTATTCCTCGTCATGTATTATTTACAATAAACCTTAAACACTTTTTTTGGGGGGACTGGTTTTCAAATGTAAATAAACGGGGAAAGATCGTCTTAAAGCACAAATATTTGTATGAGATTTAAATTTTAAGAACATTTTCACAAGTAACTCTTTATTTTTGTAGATCAGTGTGAGAACATGAACATCATAGCATCCCTCAGGGCTTGAATTCCTCCTCCTGTAGTGACTGCTATGCTTTTGGGTTGGTTTTTTTCTCTTTGTTTTGTAACTTAAAAGTTGGGTGATAGTTTAGACAAAGAAAAAGAGACAAAATCTTACTTTTTCACCTCAAAATTAGGCATTTTTGCTCTGAAAGTCACTTAAACTTTATTGGTATAGGTACCAGTGAAACCAGTTTGTCCAGGTTTCACAGTGTCGCTTGTATTTACTGTTAAATATGAAGAAAATGGACTGAGCTACTTATTTCTTACATTTTATTTGCTATACTTCGTATAGTTTATTCATCCTACATAAACTCAGGAGGAGTCTAATATTTTGTTATGTTTCCTGAGAGTTTAACTCACTAAGTTGGGATCTCAATGCAGTTTTAAGATGAATTTATTTTTCTGGCAAAGATCAAAGAGTACAAATCAGAGATGTTGCAAAGCTGAGAGGGACTCTTTACCTCCCCAAACTGAATATTTAATTGGTTTTCTCGAAGTCTGGAGGTTTTCTCGCTCCAGCTTGCTGTCGTAGATTCGAGCTCAGTGATTGGACGCCTCTGGAAGGTTCAGACTTCTCTCTGGCTGAGGAGGTTGTATCTCTGACTAAATAAGAGATGTGTTTTGACATCGGAGTTTAGCTCTGCCGAGACCACCGGGAGAGTTTCACGATGGCCGCCCGCTGCCCTGTTTTATCTCCTGGTTACCTCTGTGCCCTTTTTGGTAGATCAGTTAACAGCACAATGAAAAGCTGAGACTCTCTGTGTGCTGAGCTGAGCTGTGATTGAGGATCTTATCTCGCCAGCTCTTGAATAAATGATGATGTCCTCCCTCTGCTCCTCCTCATCTATTCTTAATGCTCTCCCAGTCTCTCTGTACTATAAAGTTCGGCCTCTGCTGCAGATCATATCCGCCTCTTTGTCATCGCTCTCCCTCCTACTTCTTCTTTCTTCTTCTGTCTTTTGTCAACCATCTTTCAGATGAAACACTTGTTTCTTTCTCAGTTTCCGTCCTTCTGCCTTCTCACTGCTCCCAGGTTAGCACCTTGAAAACAGAGATTAATCCTTGAATTTAGTTGAAAATGTCAGTGTAAATCTTTGCTTTGGTTTCATTTGAACGAGCAGTTAAATATAGTCGCCCTCCCTTTGTGTCTGTGGTTACATTACAGCACTTTATGACAGCATATGGGGCTTAGCGGCTGACTTTTGCATAAAGGTAGCGGTGTTGTAAAGAAGAAGCAGAAACCCTGAACTGCTAATGTGTTTCACTGCCTGTTTGATGACATCTCACAACCTGTAACCACGTATTAAGTAATATTCAAGCCTAACCATATGCTGTTTATCTTTAACCCTGAGCAGCCGCTGAAGACAGCGAAGTCAGAAAGCTTTGACAGCCTGTGGTGTAACCGTTGGGTCCACCACCTCCTTCCTCCTTGTGAGACTGTTTAAACATGTTTTAGTTGTGCAAGAATGCATTTGTGACAGTTTCTCATAATACACACCATGATCATGTTCCAGTTGCAGAGAAAAACGGAAGCACGTAACTATGTTGTGGTCCACATTTTACAGGGTTTTGAGCTGTTATTGCAAAAAAAAAAAGTGACAAAAACGTTGTTGAAAAATTCTTGTTAACTGTGGAAAAAAATCATTACCCACCCCTCATTTCTTTGTACATCATCAGGTAAACAGCTGCAGTGAGTTACTGAAACATGAATATAAATACAGTAAATAAGATGAAGACAGAGTTTGTACAATTCTAAGCAGCTTTAAAGTGAGTATCTGGTCTGAGCTCCTTTATTCTCCAACACCGCCTGAACCCTCTGAGACCAGCTTTCTGTCATTTCTTTAAGGAGTCTTCAGGAATAGTTCTCCAGGCTTCTTGAAAGACATCCCAAAGCTCTTCTTTGGATGTTGGCTGCCTTTTGTTCCATTCTCTGTCAGATGATCCCACACTGCTTCAATAATGTTGAGGTCCGGGCTCTGGGGAGGATTCATCCCTCCATAAGACCTGCTGCCACTGATTTTCAGTCCACTTCTTGTGTCATTTGGCATAGCTCAGCCTTTTCTCCATGTTTCCCTTCCTCAAGAATAGCTTCTTGACAGCCACCCTTCCATGGAGACCATTTCTGATGAGGCTTGGGCCAACAGTAGATGGATCAGCTGAAGGTCCAGATGCATCTCTCAGGTCCTGTGTCGGGTCTTTGCTGGATTTTTTCCTTTTTCTTAAGGACAACAACACTGGTTCATCCCTTGAGTTAGGAGCCTTTTTTAAAGCTTGAATGATTCATAGGTCAGTGTAAAGTGGCTTAACATGCAAAGAAGTTACAAGGACTGGACTGAAAATGAGTGAAAAAGGAGCCAATGTCCAAAGAAAAACTTTGAAAGACCTTCAGAAAGTCTGGAGAACTATTGCTCAAGACCACTTTAAAAGATTAACAGAAAGTCTGGCTGCTTCGAAGGAAAATATAAAAAATGAGGGCTGGATCAAGTTCAGCAGAAGATGATAATCCATTTTAAAGTGTCTGATAATCCAGGCTAATATGTTTACTTTTGTCTTAAAGCTGTACGATGCAGGCTTCTGTCAGTCAAACCGAGCGGTTCCCACACTGTGACGTCTTCTTCTTTGTGGATTTTCTGTTGATGCAGTTTGAGTTTCTGTAGGTGGAGCTCTTTTCTTTCTCTTGCTCCTCTGTCACTGCTCTCAAGAACTTGGCTCCAAAATGACAGGAAAAGCTCCTGAGCTCTCATATTTAGCCCTCGTAGGAGCAGTTTTTAGATGACTGCCCATTGCAGCAGATTTTATTAATCTTTTTATTTCGCTGCTGAACCGACTCTGATTCCTTTGACAAGTGACTCGTGGATCAATGCTTTGCTGTGTGTGTGAGTGTCATTCGAGCTGAGGACAAGGCCAGCGGAAGCGCCCTGTATGCCTCTAACCTGACAAATCCCAAGTGTATGTGTGTGTCTTCTTGTGTGGTGGCCATCCGGTCTGTTAATTTGATTGCGTAACGGGCTTAGGGGGTGCAGATTGTCTGGAATGGAATCCTGCTCGCTCAATCCGTGATAGCTGCTGCCATGGAGAAGCTTTACACGCACACATTTCATTGACATTTGAGGCGTTTTAGCTCACGCTTTTACCCTCCGTGAGTCACATTGAGAGCAGCAATGAGAAAAAAAACTTGATTAACAGGATATTTATGCAACCAGCTGTTGCAGAAACTCACACAAACAGGAGGTATAAGGGTACAAAACAACAGTGTGCTCGGTATTATTACTCAATTCCCACTTGCATCTATTTTTATTAGCAGAGTTAATAAGGGATATGAATATGCTGCTTGAAATGTGGCGTCACTTCTCTCTTGTTTCCCCTCTCGGTCTCACACTTGCTGTGTATTGTCACAGTAAAGTTAGCTGAAGTCGGTCATAAATGTGCAGAAAAAGTACTTTTCTGCTGCGAGTTTGTTTTTGGAGATGAACAGCTGATCTGTGCTCTTTGCTGACAGGTTTTTGGTGATAATAAGCCGACAGTTTTGTCTAAAAAGTCTGAAATTAGCAGCATAATCGAGAATATTGCTGAGTAATCGGGTATAGTTTGCTGACACCAATTGCAGTTTTGTATCAGAGATCAAATTCACAGTAACTAAAAGTTTATTAATTAATGTACAAATTATCTTCTTCAATCTAACGTTTATAACTAATTTGCTGCGTCATTTTCCCCCAAAAATTCTTTCATTTCTTTACCAAACATCACATGAGAGGCAGGAAGCAGCTGCTGTTTTGATTTTTTTCCCTTGTAAAAAGATGAAAATGAAAGTTTTTGATGTTATTCATTTTGTCTGTTGGTTTTTCTGAGGTCATGAAGGGAAAATACATTCGTTTGCACCTGAAATCATTTCTAAAACAAACATTTTTGCTTCGGTGGCTGTTTGGATATTTGAAAACTCGGCGTATTTGGACATGAAACACTGAGTAATTTGGTGGTCTTGCTTTAAACTGAGGCATAAATGAACCCTTTTTGGTGAGCAGAAGAGGCTCACAGCAGACATTTTGCTGGCGGTCAGTCGGGATGCAGGTGCTGTGTGTATTCAGCATGCTGATGTTGCTCTGAGGGGTGCTCACTGAGAGAAGGTGACAACAGGTGGAGGTAACACAAGAAATGTCATGTGGCATCGTGTACATTGTGTTCGAGAGAGTCAAGGGTTGTGACGGGTGGTGGACGGGTGGGGGACGGGTGGAGAGTGTCACCCACATTGTGTCCGTGCTGGAGTTTGATCCACCGACTGACTGCTGGAGAGGGTTTTAGAGGATTGTTTTGGGGTATTTTATGGGATATTTGACTTGTGTGTGTGTGTGTGCGTGTGTGTGTGTTGATCATTGTTGGCTGCCCTGTCAGCTTTCACACATTTACTCAATGAATGAATCTAGAAATTGTTATTGTGAAGGATATCGTTGTTTTTTGGTGGTTATTTCATATAGGATTTATGATTATTTGGATCAGATCTCTTGATTCATTCCTCATTTCTTTTCTCAGGTTCAGGAAAACAGCTGCAGATTTATTTATTTTTTTAAACATGCTGAAACATGAATATAAATACAGAATATAAGACAGAAACAGTCCAATTCTGATGAGCTTTAAAGTGAGTATCTGGTCTGAGCTCCTTTATTCTCCAACACAGCCTGAACCCTCTTAGAGAAGCTTTCTGTCATTTCTTTAAGGAGTCTTCAGGAATAGTTCTCCAGGCCTCTTGAAGGACATCTCAAAGCTCTTCTTTGGATGTTGGCTGCCTTTTGTTCTGTTCTCTGTCAGATGATCCCACACTGCTTCAATAATGTTGAGGTCCGGGCTCTGGGGAGGATTCATCCCTCCATAAGACCTGCTGCCACTGATTTTCAGTCCACTTCTTGTGTCATTTGGCATAGCTCAGCGTTTTCAAGTGGAGCTCTTTTCTTTTTTTCCTCTGTCACTGCTCTCAAGAACTTGGCTCCAAAATGACAGGAAAAGCTCTTGAGCTCTCATATTTAGCCGTCGTAGGAGCAGTTTTTAGATGACTGCCCATTGCAGCAGATTTTATTAATCTTTTTATTTCGCCGCTGAACCGACTTTGATTCCTTTGACAAGTGACTCGTGGATCAATGCTTTTCTGTGTGTGTGAGTGTCATTCGAGCTGAGGACAAGGCCAGGGGAAGCTGCTCGTAACAAAGTGGCTAGAAATACTATTTAAAGTGGCTTCTTTGCTAAGTTGTCTGTTATGTGTCGACACAACACTGGTTCATCCCTTGAGTTAGGAGCCTTTTTTCTGCTGGAATGATTCATAGGTCAGAGTTAAATGGCTAATAAAGAAAAAAAGGTACAAGGACTGGACTGAAAATGCGTGAAAAAGCAGCCAATGTCCAAAGGAAACTGAGAAAGACTTTCAGAAAGTCTGGAGAGCTATTGCTCAAGATCACTTTAAAATATTACAACAAAGTCTGGCTGCTTGGAAGGAAAATATAAATAAATTAGGGCTGGATCAAGACTTTTAGGCATACTTGTCTGTATAAGTCTTAACAAAAGCTTGAAAGTGTAACTTATAACGCTCTTGATAGCAGTCGATTGATAGTTTGTTGTTTCATCTCTTGGTGGATACAGAGTTCACATTTCTTCTTGTTTTCTACAGCAAACTGAGTCAGAATGAGGGAATTAATGAGCGAGTCTTATTTCTAACTAAAATGTCATTTCACACATTCAGCTGAGAGAACAAAGCTCACATTCATTGATATTATTTCAGTGTATGTAGGCTGTGGGTCTAATCTGAAGCTCCCGGTGAGTGTGACCATAGAAGTGTGAGTTTTTTCCTTGTGGTCTTTAGTCATTGGTCAGAGTTATGTCAGTGGGGAGTGAACGGGGATCTCCAGGACACCTGGTGGAAACACTGGGTGGAAGGTTACAGCTGCATGTTGGTGGAAACTGGGGCGCTGGGGGGGATCCCGCTTCCTATCCCAATTTGGAACTGCCCCTCTCCCCTCCTCTCCACTTCCCTGCCCGTCCTCTGGGTATCCCCTCACTCTGCCTCACAGCCACATTTGTTTGTCCCTCGCTGTCCGAGTCATTCCCTGCAACATCTCCTCGCTTCAGTTTGTGATGACACGCTGCGCGGCTGAGGCCAAGCTGGCGTGCAGGTGCGCCGTCAGCAGCCTCGTCAGAGCGCTGAGGGGTCGGCTGAAGTCGCTCCGACGACTTCTGCTCATCGCCGGGTCCAACGGCAGCCGCCAGCGACCAGACTGGAGCTTCAGAGGTGGCTGCTCAGAGAGACCTGAGCCGGTAAAGAGGAAAAATGTGGGGGCAGTTTTAGACTGTCGTGGACCAGCACCCCTCAGTGTGATTGTGAGTAGTTGTCTGTGCGTGAGCTGAGGTTTTTCCCATCTTAGCTGGGCATCCCATAAGTTAAATGCATGTATTGGAGCTGGTTGGATGTTTAAGGTTTTAGGATCGGCTCTCTTGCTGGTGGAAAAGGGACCAAGAAGCGTGTCCAGCTAACGGTTGTTGGAGCATCTGGGTTGAATCTCAGCTCGGCAGGTGTTTTATGGTCATGAAATCAGCCGTTGATGTGGAGCTCTTTCAGAAACCACATGCCACACAGACAGAAATGCGCCCTCTTTATCCTGAAAACGGAAAACGAGGTCTAGTAGAATCTGGGACTCTGGAATGTTTATTTATTTAGTGAGATGTAAAAGAGAGCTGGATTATCTGCTTTCAAACCTTTCTGTGTATGTTTGCATGTTGGATGGCAGCGAAGGCTGCCAGGGAGTCAGGTTACCGCCACTCTTATCCTCTCACGCACTGACGTGCCCGAACATCAGCCTCAAAGACCTTTGTTCCAAAACAAGATATCAGGATGTTCTTGGTCCCACACACAGAACACGAAGCCCATTCAGGAAACCTTTCAGTACTTTCTGTCTCCTGTGCTTGCTGTTCTGTGCATGAACGACTGCAGTGTTTTGCTCTGGGATTAAGGAGGTGAACATGTGTTCAGAATACTTTTAATTTGCTTGTCTTATTTAAAGACACACCAACTCAGGCCTGTACGGTGCGTTGTTGAGATTTCCGAGGGGTGTGTTTGGCTGCTCTGCAACCTTCAGTAACCCATCACATCCTTCTCTGCAGGAAGTTCACACATGGCAGCACATCCAAGGTCCTCTGGGCCTGGGATTAAGTGAGCTGCTGGTCAAAATGATGCTGTAGTTAACCTTAAAAAAGTCCTGCTCCACACATGATTGGCAAAACTGATTTAACGTGGAGCCGAGTGCCCAACACTTCACCTCACCACTCTTCTTGGTGTTCCCTACTTTTCTATTTTCCAACCTTAGGCCCGTTGTAATTATGACATAAAGTCTAGATCGTGATTACTTTGGTTGATGGAAATGTTTGCACATAAGCGTGCATCATACCAGCATGTCCCTTGTATACAAACAGCTGCATTAAAACTGATCTGATTCTGTCCTGGAAATCACTGCATGGACTCAGGAACACTTCCATAAAGCACTGTCTGTGAACACAGTTCATCGTAACATGTGTAAAATGCAGGTTGAAGCTCTGTCACATGGTCCAGAAACACTGCCGTCTTCTCTGGACCAAAGCTCATTTAAAGTGGACCGAGGCAAAGTGGAGAACTAAAAGAAGCATTGGTTTAACTTTATGAGATCTGCAACCTTTTTGGAGTTGGTGTTATCAATGAGAGGAATATAAGGCTCACCTGACTGATTACAGTACAAATAATTAAAAAAACCCAGTGTCTGCATATGCTGCCCGTCTCGGTCCTCGTGCAGCTGTGCTCGGTTTGCTTCATGCTTGGTGATACGACACTCTCCCTGCAGCCACCCGCTCGTGACCAGAGGTTAAAAACGTGTGCAGAGTTTCTGTTCATTTGATATGATGGCTGTTACGTGTCCGTCGGGGAGGTCTGCTGCTGCTGCTGCGAGCAGAGCTGTGTAACAACATCAAACCGATCCACTCTGCTCTTAATTAGATCTGACGGCGGACAGATGTGAAGTGTTGCACGGCTGCTGAAACCTGTTAATGAGCGCATGTTTGCTTTAGTAGCAAAGCTTGTCAGGGTGAATATTTCCAAAGGATGAAGGAAGATTTCTTAAATCAGACTTTAACTGAAGTTTTCTTCCTGGACAGACGGAGTTAGAGGAGGTAGAGGCTCATCAAACATGAACTTCAGAGCTGATTATCTTGATTAAATTAAATTAAGAAAAGAGAGGACGCTGATTGGATGTTTATTTTCAAGTTAAAGAAGCGGGAAAGAGCCTCCCAATAAGAGATGCAGTCAGGATACACTCCGGGAAGTTTAGGAACACAGATGCATCCTCTTCGATTATCATGAAAGTCACTTTGCTGACTGTCGTTTTAATTCCTCGTGCTTTCAATATTGACATATTTATTGCTTTAAATTGCCTTTAGTCGTGCATCTAAATAATTAATTAAGTTGTCATCTCTTTTAAAGGTGTTGGATCCTGCATTTATGCACCTTCATCCAGGCTTTGGACAAAAAATCTTCCAAAAATTTCCGCCCTCTTTCCCGTCACGGTTTACATTTTCACCTTTTAAATTGTCTTTGCAACTCCCTAATTTCCCCAACAATGCTCTCATTAATCCTTTTAAAGCAGACTCCATTTAAAGGACGTGAGATTAACTCAATAAGACCGTCTGATAGTGAAATGTTACCTCTGAGTTAACAGCTGGGGTCAACTGCAAATGAATTCTGTTATTTTCAGGTATAAATAACAAACACGTCCCAGTTCCAGAGTGTGAATTATGAAGCTTTCTCTGTATCATGCTCATGCAAACTGAACAGAGAAAGATGATAAAAAGTAACTGAAGTTTTTAATTAATCAAACTTTATTAGTCTCACACCTTTAAGTGCTTCTTTTACAAATGATTGAACGAAGGGATTTTGCTCTAATACGAACAAATAGATAATGAAACAGATCTTGTAAATAATATGTAATGAAACAATAAACACTGATTATTAAAAGACAAAGATTGATCGAATGAAGAATCTACTAAACACATTCGTAGCTAAAAAATGTTTAAGAAAGTTTGTAAAAATACACTTAAAACATTATCAAAGCATATATAATTATAGAAAAATGATAGGAAATGAATAAACCGCTATAAAAAAAGTCAGACTGAATAAATGTGTTTATAGTTTCAGCTCCTCTCATGTCTTCTGGGACGTTTTTCCAGCTGTGTGGAGCATAAAAACTAAAGCTGACTTTGCCAGATGTGCGTTTGTTTTGCTTTCTTCTAAGCTCACACACTGTCAGCATTTCAGATTATCCAGATCAATACCAAGCAGAACGAATAAAAAAGACGTTAAAGTTTCTATTGGCTTATTTTCCTGAGCCTTTAAGGGTGGTGTGTGGTGATAAAACTCCACTCCAGAACATCTTCTAAATGGCTGTTTACAGGATTAGGCATCAACATGGATGCTCAGCGTCAGGTTTCTGTTTATTGGCTAATTCAAGTCAACTTTTAGCCATTTATAGAAGAGGACAGAGAGCTAGTTTCCCCGGATGTGTGAGACAGAAATAGACTTGGATGGAAAGTTCTGGAGGGTGGATGTGACTGTTTCCTGCGCATTATATTGCTGATGATGCTGGTGACAATAACAGGTTAGAGTGACATTTAACGTATGTGTGTGGACGCATGCAGGTGAACATACCTGTGCGTTATTTTGTGCTCATGCACGTGTGTGTGTGTGACTGAGGCACAGGTGCTAGGTTTTCAGTTTTAATCCTGTGATTAAGAGGTGCTACATGAGCATCCTGTCGCCTCGGCTCTGATCCTCCATCTGTGTTCTGACTCACACAGACACACACACACACGATTTGAAATGTCAACATTCCAAAACTCGTCAGCCTTTTGAACATTTCCCGAAGCCAGCAACGTCCAAACTCTGTTTTTATCCGTTTATCAGCTGCTCCCAGAGTCAGGTTGTGTTCAGGTGATTCATGGGTGGGAAATAATTTACATGCAGCAACATGATGCTTCATACTTAATGACATGCAGCCCAAGCAGAATATTTGTTCTCATGTGTATCTATAGCTGTTACATGTGATTCTATTCAGGCGTTGGTTATATTTTCATCTTTGTGTCATCACAGTGCTGCTAATTAGGTGTCTGAGTTTAGTTTTCAACTGAGATGCAAAAGTCTTCAAGTATCCATCCCTCATTTTCTTTATGTATTTTAATGAAAACAGGAAATAGCTGCAGACTGGTTCACAACACTGGTTCATCCCTTGAGTTGGGAGCCTCCTTGATACTTCAATGATTCGTGGGTCAGAGTTACTGTAAGTGGCTTAAAAAAAGAACTGGACTAAAAATGAGAGAAAAAGTAGCCAGTGTCCAAAGAAAAACTTCAGAAAACCTGGAAAACTATTGCTCAAGACTGCTTTAAAAGATTACAAGAAAGTCTGGCTGCTTGGAAGGAAAATATGAAATATTAACAACGCTGCACAAACGCTAGAGCAGCGTCACTTTCCAACACCAGTGGCTTCCCCATGCCAGGCTGCACAATGTGAAAATTACCCAGGATCAGCTCAAGGGACGCAACTAAAAGCAAATTGTTGACTTGATCTCTGCACAGTCTGATGGAGCATCCAGAGGATGTGTTGGCACAATTCTTACTGTCTTACCAGAAGCAGGTCGCAGGGGCAGCAGTCTAAAGATAGAGCCACAGCCTTCTCCTGCAGCTTCTCTGGGGGGGACATCAAGTCTGTCCCAAGTAAACCAAGATGTATACTATCTCCAGCAGGTCCTGGGTCTGCCTCCTCCCACTGGGACATGTTCGAAACGCCTCCACAGGGAGGCGTCCCAGAAGGCATCCTGATCAGATGTCTATTAAAAATTAGTCTTTTTTTTAAAGCTCAGTTTCAACAATCTGCAAAGACAGAAAACAAATATTTTTTTTACCAATTACTAAGGAGAAGACCAGCAGGCAGTCCTCTGACCCCCTGTAATCCAGCCTTTTATGTTGTTTCATGATGTAGCACAAAGACAGGAGATATTCTGCTGCACCACCCTCCACCCATCCCCACAGTGTGTAACCTTTTCCTCAGAGAAACGGGAAGCAAGAGGGAGAATAACAAGCAGACAGAGAGAGGTGCAAACCGGATTGGAGAGGTGAGAACGGTTCAAATAAAGATAGAAAAAGTGAGAAAGGAGGAGGCAACGAGGGAGAAAAAGAGGGAGGGAGGTAGGGAGGCGAACATTCCTCTCAGGGAGGGAGAGGTAGTCTCAGCGATGAGCAGAAGCCGGCACCGGCTCCATCCTGCCACCTCACAGTCGATACTCAGGAGCATGTTAGCGCCACAGAGTCTCAGCCGCAGTCGGGACTACAGGACCCACAATGCACTGGGACATCCGGCACCGAATAGGTCTCCCACCTGGGAACTGCAGGTATGAAAAGGATGAGGATTGGTCCAGGGGCTGAAGATGGCGGATGGGAGGAAGGGAAAGCAGGTGGTGGAGGTGAAGTGTGTTTGTTCACCTGCTTTTGCTTTAATGGCATCGGTGTCCTGAGTAAAGGAAGGAGGAGCGATGCGGACGCTTTAGACGGAGTTGGAGACTGAAGGAAGCAACGCAGTTTGGTCACATTAGCAACAGCGGGGAGCAGGTATTGGAGGTGGCTCTGTGACAACTCTGTGTGCATCCGTGTGTGTGTGTGTTGTAACTTCCTGCTGTGTGCATGACGAACGTTCGGGAAGCCTGCTCAACCTGCTGTGTGACTCACCAAGATGTGAAGAAGCCCGGACGGCAGAGACAAATCCACCTGCAGACAAAGTCACTCTGCTTTTTTAGTGTCGTGGTTTCCTTTTGGATTTTCCTGCTGCGTTTCCCAGAATGCATTTCAGAAGAAAACCCAGAAAGTATGTCTGAACTTTCTCTGGTTTTTGCTCATGCTCTGCCTGATAAAGACACGTGTTCATGGAGAATAAATGTACTCAGACCACACCCTGTGCTGTGACTCAGTGGCTGCAGTGCATCATGGTCTAATGAGGCTTACTGGGACTAGAAATCGATCCCTTGCCTTCTATAATGACTCAATTTTGAACAGAGCAGAGTATCTAAGTCACCTTCTATCAAATGGATGCAAGGATTAGGAAGCAGAGAAAAGGCAGGACAGGGAGGAGGAAACACCTCAGCTCGAACTGAGAATGCTGTTAGCCGCGATAGCAACTGGATTCAAGTCATTAGCTTTAACACTTCATATTTTACTAAAGAAGAAAAGAAACTAAAAGCCTGGGGTTAGGGTTATTATAAGTTTCTCTAGACATCTTAATGATGGTGAGTTAGAGATGGACAGACGGATTGGGGCTTTATCAGCAGTTATGAGGGCGCTGCTCCCGTCCGTTGTGGTGAAGATGGAGCTGAGCTGGAAGGAGAAGCTTTCAGTTTGCTGCTCCATCTTTGTTCCAACTCTCACCTGTGGTCACAGATCTGGGTGGTGACCCAAAGAATGAGGTCAAGGTTAAAAGCAGCTGAAATGAGTTTCCTTCAGAGGGGGGCTGGGCTCAGCCTTAGAGATAGGGGGAGGAGCTGCTGCTCCGCCACATAGAAAGGAGTCAGCTGAGGTGGTTCATCTGGTTAGGATGCTTCCTGGTCACCTCCCTTTGGAGCTTTTCCAGGCACGTCCAACTGGGAGGAGCTGGAGAGTGTTGCTGGGGAGAGGAATGTCTGGGTTTCCTTCCTGGACCTGTTGCGTCCGCGACCCGACCTCAGATAAGTGGAAAATCATGGATAGATGGATAACTCACTTCAATTTTGGTTCATGAGTTAATGATTCAATTTTTTATTCCAACCATTTCTGATTCTGTACAAAACGGTACTAATTCCGGTCTCTAATTCACAGTGTAAAAAGAAAGCTCACCCAGCACATGTACATGGCATTAGAAAATAAATGACTGTCAGTCTGACCAAAACTGGACTTTCAAAGTTAGCCTGGCTAACTCAGATCAAACTGAGCTTCTAGAACCTGGACTAATACACCCGGATAATGTACAGAGCACCTCTGCTGATTTTATTTGATTGCCAAAGTTCCTTCTTTTTGCATCTTTTTGTAAAGAAAAGTTATGTCTTAGTGTATATTAACACAATATAGCTGCTCTCATTCACATATTTTTCTATTTCCTATTAAGACCTGGTGTCAACTCACTGAAATCATTTCCAGACTGTCACTCTGCTCTAATAAAATCCTGATTTTATAACCACAGCCTCATATAATGATAAAATCACCATTCAAGTAACTTCAGCTCTGTACCATGATCTGTACCATGAAGTTAGAGGCAGCAGGATGTGTTGAACACTATCCCTGTCACACCTTTAAATCTATGCTTTTTAGACTCTTAAAATGATTTACGGGAACAGAAAACAGAAAATGACTTTCTGGGTTAAATTCTAGGTTTCACTTTGTAAACACAGTTCAGAATTCCTCCAACTTTGTGCCGGTAGTTTCTTTTTGTGTATTCTGTGCACAAATCCAACTTTATAAATAAACTCTATTGTCACCATGAGCCGAAACCCATCATCCAACATCAGTGTTGATCCTCAGTTCTTTGAAACCGGTGCACAACAGATGTAAATTTGGGATGTCCTACGTAATTATTATTCAGGTTTTGTCCTCAGATAAAAGTTTTGTGTGTGTGTGTGCGTTTTTGCTACTTTCTAGTAATTAAATCTAGTAAAACGGAAAGTTTCCTTAGCCAAAAGCTTATTTCCTGCTCGCATTTTGCCAACATTCCTGTTCTCAGAGTAAACAGGAGATTCGGACTGTCTTCATGTCAAGTTCACCTTGAATTCAGGCCACTTCAACCAGAAGAGGGCAGAGAAATCAAATTTAGATATTCGGATTATGCATTTCTCTGATAAAACTCTGTTTCCTTCCAAACTGTCAAATGACCGATACTCTGGATGGGAACTTTACAAATGAAAGTTACAGCCCTCATAACACAGACTGTTAATATCAGGCCAGTGATGAAAATCACCACCATATATTTTGCTTCTTCCCAGTCCTGCCCATCAGATTCTACAGGAGGCTTTCAGAATAACTATTCATTTTAGATTTGACTCTCTCTCTCGCTCTCTCTTTATATTAGGGTCATTTTCTCAACTATTACCATTCCTCCCAGTTCTATGCTATACACAGTTCTATTGTTGGTTCAAGACAAATCTTCAAATAATGGTGAAAGCAATGAAAACTATTGTTATCTTCCTTTATTTTCTCCTTTCCTTTTAGAAATGCATCTCCGGTATGTCCGTTTGAACTTATCAGAAACTGTTTTTCTAGTTGAACCTTCACAGCAGAGTCTTGAGATGTCATGAAAGAATAAAATGGTTCCATAAAGCAGTTGCATTTCTTTTAATTTCAGTGGAGAAATCATTTCAGACCTTAATGTAACAACGAGTTTATATCTGTGTGTTGCAGGACGACGTGCCGATCAACGAGATCAGCATCACTCACCATGTGAAGGAGGGATCAGAAAAGGCCGACCCGCGGCAGTTCGAGCTCCGCAAAGTCCTGGGACAAGGCTCTTTCGGCAAGGTGCGTGTTCGTTTGAGTAGCTGTCAACCTCTGTGTGTAAGTGGGTTTGAAGTGTGTGCGTAAGTGTGGGTTTCATTTCCACTCAAAATGCTGTAATGTTTCCCTTGAGCCGGTGTTTGAGAGGCCGTCGCCAAGGAGACGGCAAGCTGAGGGCCCTTCATGCAACAGCTCCGTGTCATCGTCTTTTATGAATGAACAATTAGCCTCCCTTCTTGTTCTGAATGTGTGTTTCTGTTAGTCTGTGTAAGAAAATGTGGTCAACACAGAGAAAACAACACAAAACACACAACTACCAGCATGCTCTGATGCCCAGTCACAAATTACAGCGCTGATACAGGCTATTTCATCATTTAAAGCCTTATTTTGTGCTGTGTGTGTTTGTAGGTGTTTCTGGTGAGGAAGGTCACAGGACCGGACGCTGGTCAGCTGTACGCCATGAAGGTCCTAAAGAAAGCCACACTGAAAGGTAGAGAAACCTAATCCTGATTTATTCTACACTGTCCTCAACAGATCCCACAAATATGAACTGGAATGGTGACTTTTGTCCGATAAGGCTTCGGTTACAAAATCAAAGTTTTATTAGAGCAGAGCGACAGTGACTTAATCTAAAAGGACTGATTTTCAGTCTCTGTTTCTGACACGTTTCTTACAAAAGAAACCCAAGAAGTGTGAATGATAGCAGCTTTATTGGGGTATTCAGCTGTATTAATACACTCTTACACTAAAAAGATGAATAAAGGAAGCGCTCGGGCCCTTTTCTGCATCATCTGGGTGTGTTGACCCGGCTTTGAGAGGCTGGATTCTGTACGATTTCAGTCAAACTAAGTTTATGACTTTTAGAAGTCCAGTTTGGTTCAGACTTCCACAGTGAATCTTTTTATTTTCTTTCAGTTTCACGTAAATGTACCAGTATTACAAAAAGTTGGGACAGTGGCAATTTAGAGCTACTAATGAGGTTAGCAGACGGGGAGAAGGAATTTGCATATTCCAATCAGTATTCCAGATCTTTGTTGGAAGAAATGGACGCCCTGTGCTCCGGACCAAAGAGCAAAAGGAGCATCCAGACTGTTGTCAGCAACCAGGCCAAAAGCCAGGCTCTGTGACGGTGTGGGGGAGAATTGGTGCCTTTGGAAAAGCTCATTTCCACTTCTGTGATGGCAGCATTAATGCAGAAAAGTTCACTGAGATTTTACAGCAACATATGCTGCCTTCAAGTCCAGTGCAACAACATTTACAGGGAGAATGAACTAAAAAAAAAAAGAAACTTTTCATCAGTTGGTATCCTCAAGGTCAGATAAAAACTTAAATATTTTGGGTTCATACCATCTCCAGTGAGCTAAAAAGTCAAAGTAAATGTAAGAATCTCTTTGTTTTTCCGGTTTGGGGTTGTTAAACTAATAACTTATTAAAGAGTCCGCGATGTGTCTGATTCTTCTGTACCAGGATGCACCGTTGTTGTTGAATAATGAACCACAGCGTTGCTACCACGTTGGGACTCATTCCCACAGACTCCCACAGCTCTGAATTTACACTAAAAGTAATCACATCCTCAGTAACAGGCTGTAGCAGACTTGGCTTTTTGGTGTTTTTGTGGGATTTGTTCACAATAAGGTAGCTATAAATCCTCATTAGCCTTCCTTCTGTTAAGACAAACACACTCACAGTTTGAGGTGAAGGTCTTCAGCTCATATAGCAGCAACAACACCAGCTGTTGGGTCACCAGATGGCTGAAAGGTTAGAGCTCACAGCATATGGGGCTGAGATGGAGTCCCTGGGTTCAGACATTTGAATCCATCCACTCCATCAGTTCACTGATTTGTCTCACATCATGACACGGAGCAGCTGTTTCTTGGTTAGAAAAAAGAAAGAATGAAATCCAGTCTAGTGAGCACCAAGAGCATGAAAAATGAGCCGAAAGATTCAGGATTGATTTCGCTGTCAAGCCAGAGTGGCGCTAAAGAGATATTTTAACTTTTATCACATTACTGCTTTGGCCAGTCCTAAAATCTGATTAGTGCAGGTATATCTGCATGGCTTTGCCTCCGTGTAAACATAAAATAACATGAAAATTCAGGCAGATTTGTTAAAAACTGTTCGTAAAAGTCAAGCATCCTCCCCCATGAAGATGTGTCTGAATACTTCCACTCAACAGATCAACAAACTTTTATTAGAATCAGCTAAGTGGGAGTGTTTTGAGTCCAGTTCATAGATTGAAAGTAACAAGAGGAAGATAAGAAGATAAATTACATTTTTGAGCCTGAGCCTTGATGACCGAACGAGTCAAATTACTGTTAAAGTCGGTGCAAAAATCCCCTTCAAATACAGTCTGAGCACATTTTCAGGACTTCTTTTCTTTTTAATCTTTATAAAACGGCTTTATTTATTTTTTATCAAGTTTTGTTCAGGTTTTAACCTGAGCTGTCAGTTACCTGCCAGCTGTTATTTCAGTCGGTAGGTGTATCACATCTGGGTCATCAGGTAGGGCCCAGCTGTGGCTGGTGTTGAATGAGGAACCCGCAGCTTTCCCTGAGGTGGGTAACCTCAGTGCAGATATATCTCCATGTTCCTGACCTGACCTTTAAACTGAGCTCTGCAACCTTACGTTTAAAACCAAAAAACGGTCAGGATGATAGTCGACAAGTGGGCGAAACATGCCAAAGAGAAGAAGAAAGAAAGAAAGAAACATTAAAATAAGCGTTTTTGTTCATCTACATCTTGAATGTTACTGTTGTAAGTCAACTTTGGAGGAAAAATGTTGTAAAGTGTGTGGAATATATGTAAATGATCAGAAACTAGTTCTTTGATACCGGAAGGCAGAAGCTCAGCATTTTATATTTGAGTTGCTTTTGGTGGTTTGCAGATTGTGTATTCGTTTGGTTTCATTCCCTGCACTCCTGCACATTTAAATTTATCAATCATCTGCAAAGGCCAGAACTCCCACACTTAAGGTGTTCTGTGTTTCTTCTTCTTCACATACGTGATGTTTTGGATTATTCTCGAGTGTTTATCTGCTGCATCACATGATGAGCTCACCAGGACTGAGTCTTATTAGTTTAAAATTTCAGAGTTAACTGCGGGTCTTTGCGCTCAAGAAATCAGGTTTTTGTGTATGAAGTCATCTGAAGCTGTGAGAAAGTGAAGTGGATTCACTTTCTCAGCCTCCCAAAGTGGAATTTCACACCTTCACATGAGACGAAGAGCTAAAGAGGTGTGGAGAGAGAAGAGGAGAAACAAATTCTTTGAATGATGTTGAACTCGAGCCACGCTCCATCTGCTGGTGGGAAAAACACGACCTGATGTGTTTGTGTGTGTTTTGTTTCTGCTGTCTTAACTTCTTCTTTGACTGTTCTTTATTTTGCTGTTTATTTTCTTCCCTTCTCCCCTGTGATTCAGTCACTCATCAGCCACCATCTGGGAGTCCCCCGCAGCCAAAACAGAACCGAATAAAGAAAGCGGATGTATTTTTGGCTTCCTGCAAAGTGATTTATCTGTTGATTTCTGTGTTTTCCACCCTGTGTGCGTTTCCAGTGCGTGACCGGGTCAGAACAAAGATGGAGCGAGACATCCTGGTGGAGGTCAACCATCCCTTCATCGTCAAGCTGCACTATGGTGAGTCCACTCATAGCGGAGATCTTTGAGGAGCCACGAGCCAGTTGGAACTAGCAGTGGAAATATCCAGGGAACCTTTTAGCTCTTATCTCAGCTCACTTTCTTCCCTGCAGCGTTTCAGACGGAGGGGAAGCTCTACCTGATCCTGGATTTTCTCAGAGGAGGAGATCTCTTCACTCGTCTCTCGAAGGAGGTAACTGCTGTTAAGCACTGATCTGACATCGGTTTACGCACCAAGGAGTCAGATTAGATCACAGAAACAAGCAGGGAGGAGAGTGGAGCTCATACAGGAAACAGGAATTTATCTTCCTACAGTGGAATACCAGCTGCAGTAGCAGATATAAGCTGCTCTAGCCTTTAAGCTGCTGTGTGAAGGAGTGGGGAATATAATGTTATAATGCTGTAGAATGTCAGGAAAAATGTGTTGCTGGAAAGCATTCAGAATTTTTTGAAGAGTCACAATTGAAGGACAGTAAACCTAAAGATGCACCGAAAGTGTTAGAACGACCAGAAGAAGTTTTTCTCTGTCTGTATGTGGTGTGGAACAGTTTAAATGACGAATTAAAGCAAAATCCTGACATAACTCAGCTCAAGAGAGATTATTTGCACAAGGTACAGGGATTTAGACGGGTGTTAATTACAGGGTGTATAGTTTGGTGTGAAAGTTTGTTGGTTTGTTTTATTTGTGCAGACTTAGATTATATTATGTGTAAATTTCTTTTTAACATGTAAAAGGCACACATGGAGCCTTCCATGTCCCTTTATTATTTTTCTTATTTTAGTTTTTTCCTTTTCTTCCTCCTGTTTACAATGTTGTTGTTTTATATTTACATGTATTTACAAATTAAACCTTAACAGCCAATCGCAGCAGAGCATCCCTGATCCAGTCTAGCACATTGTTGTGTAATAATCTGATAAGTGAAGCAACATCTGATCATTTTCATGCAGCTTACTGGGATTTTTATCACTGTGATGTGTAAGTAGAGGCAGTTTTAAAAGCCCACCGATGCTCAGTGGGGAGGTTTTTAAACATGTACATCATATCCGATGTTCACTGCACCAATATCATAGCCACAGATATTCAGGGTGTTGATATTATCGATGTATTTATCGAAAGATTGAAGAAAATTAGTTACAAAAAGTGTGCTTTTTTGGGGGGGCATTTGAAATAGGAGGTGAGGAACTATAAAAAAAAAAAAAAGAAAAATATCTACAATCAATAATGTTTTTATTTATATCAGCTGAGATCGGGACTCTTTGTGAAGCCACATCTGCCTCAGAGTATTTACAATCTGGTAAATGTTGTTTTTGGTGTTTAACTCACCAACTCTTCCTCCTTTACAACCGTTCTTTGTTGCAGGTAATGTTCACAGAGGAGGATGTGAAGTTCTACCTGGCAGAGCTCGCGCTGGCCCTCGATCACCTTCACGGCCTCGGCATCATTTACAGAGACCTCAAGCCTGAGAAGTATGCGCATACACACACTGATGCTTTTCCATTGATTTCTATTCATTTCCCTGGAGACTTTCCCCGACCTCAGAGGGTCATTCAGGTTTATTTTAACATGCAGTTTATTGATTCTGTGTTTGTTGAGGCTGCTAACTTAGCACTCTCCATCACTAAAGCATACATTGTGGTGGGTAAATCATTCATACTTTATTTTTCTGTGGGGTTAAACGTCACATTTAATCCTATCGTTTCCTAGACTGACTTAAAAACAGCTCAAACTGAGATGTTTAAACTACACAAGAAAACCTAAAATGTTACAAATGATCCCACACTTGTTCTAGGTGCATGTTCAGGGCATGAAAGAGCATTCACAAAGTGTTCCCTTTCTGAAACGTTCTTTATACACATGGTAGCCTGTCAAGCAGACATCCATGATGCATGTAGGAAGGTCAGTTAGAGCCACAACTGATCACCCCTTCTTTTAACATCAGTCTGTAAACATCTGGAACTGAGGAGACCAGCTACTGGGCCTTTGGGAGAGGAGTGTTGACCCATTCTTGTCTGATAGAGGATTCTAGCCGCTCAGCAGTCCTGGGTCTTCTTTGTTGTATTTTAGATGTTTTCAGTTGGTGAAACATCTGGACTGCAGGCAGGTCAGTCCAGCACCCGGACTCCTCTTCTATGAAGCCATGCTGGTGGAATCGATGCAGGATGTGGTTTAACACTGTCTTGCTGAAAAATGCATGGCCTTCATCTGGATGGTAGCACATGTTGCTCTAAAACCTGTTTATACCTTTCAGCATTGATGGAGCCTTTCCAGATGTGCACTAATGGACCCCCCCCCCCCCCCCCCTACCATCGGAGATGCAGGCTTTGAACTGAGAGCTGATAACAAGCTGGATGGTTCCTCTCCTCTTTAGTCTGGAGGATGCAGCGTCCATGATTTTGATCCATCTGACCACAGAACAGTTTTCCACTTTGCCTCGGTCCATTTTAAATGAGCTTTGGTCCAGAGAAGACGGTGTTTCTGGATCATGTTCACATTCACCTTCTTCTCTGCATGATAGAGCTTCAACCTGCATCTGTGGATGTTCTGGTGAACTGTGTTCACAGACAGTGATTTCTGGAAGTGTTCCTGAGCCCATGCAGTGATTTCCAGGACAGAATCAGGTCTGTTTTTAATGCAGAGCTGCCTGAGGGCCTGAAGGTCACAGACATACCCAATACTGATTTTCAGCCAGAGATCTCTCCAGATTCTCTGAATCTTTTGATGATATCATGGTCTGTAGATGATGGAATATTCAAAGACTGAGAAACATTTTCCTGACGTTGCTCCACATTTTTTTTGCATCTTTACTTCTGAGAGACTCTGCCTCTCTAAAATGCTCTTTTTATTCATGTTACTGGCCTGTTGCTAATTAACGTATTTCTCCAGCGACTCTAAATTGACTCTCGGAGTGAGTGTGAGCGTGCCGATGTTTTTCTCGTTTGAGTGTACCTTGCCTCTCGCCCAATGACACCTGGGATTGGCTCCATTTCCGTTTCGGTGCTTTGTTTATAATTATCAATATTTTTGGAAATCTGTGGGAAGAAAGGCTTTATACTCACCTTTTATTATGTACAGTATGCATATTTCCTGTCTGGATTGAAAACTTTATTTTGTGAAAGACCCACAACATGAGACACACAGAAAGTTGCTTCTTTCTGGACTAAATAAAAACTCTGTCTGTTTTTTCAGCATCCTGCTCGATGAGGAAGGACACATCAAGCTGACCGGTGTGTAATAAAAATAACCATCTATGTTTCTGACGCTCATTCCAGCTGCTCTTCACCAGCTTTTTCTTTGCTAACTCTTTTATCATCTCAAGCTGGCACTAATGTGTCTGTTGTGTGTGCTCAGACTTTGGCCTCAGCAAGGAGTCAATAGACCACGAGAACAAGGCTTACTCCTTCTGCGGGACGGTGGAGTACATGGCTCCTGAGGTGGTGAACAGACGAGGACACACGCACAGTGCCGACTGGTGGTCGTACGGCGTGCTCATGGTGAGAAGACTTGCTGTTTGTGTTCAGTGCTGTGATTATTCACTTCTAAAATCAGACACCACTGGTGTTTACTGCACCACCGAAAGCGCATTGTAAAAGTCTGAAGTTGTGAGCGTGACACATTTCTTTCTTTTATCAGTTTGAGATGCTGACGGGAACGCTGCCGTTTCAAGGCAAAGACCGGAAAGAGACAATGACCATGATACTCAAGTAAGACACTTAATACTGTCTGCACACTCCCATACAATCACCGCTTAAGAGCTTTTATTTCAGCTCACAATACATCCGAGAAGAGACAGAGAGACAGTGTAGGTGAGGCTGAGTCAGCCCAGGGGAGAAGATGAGGAAGAGGAGAGCAGAGCAGAGATAAAAGACATGGACTCAAAGTGTGCTTATAGAGATTATAAGGCTGAGATAAGAAGGAAGTGGAAGTGAAACAGAAAACATGATCTTGTTGAGAAATATCTGCGAGGAAAATGAAAAACAAAGCTCAGAGGAACTATTAACCCCTCCTCTTCCTCCATCTCTCCTACACTCCCAACATCCGTCTGTTGGAAACTGCTGAACAGACTCTACAGAGTGCTGACTGTGCTTTCTCTGACGGTGACATGTTTTTGTCTAGTCTTACAAACGCTTCACTTTGGATATACAATATGGGACATTCAATATGTTATCCTCTCCCTGCTGCCTTTCATCTCTCTGTCTTGTTCTTTTTTTCCCTTTTTTGTGCAGGGCTAAGTTGGGAATGCCACAGTTTCTCAGTTCGGAAGCTCAGAGTCTCCTCAGGAACCTTTTCAAACGCAACCCTGCCAACAGACTGGGTAAAACATTCATGCACGAAGCTCGCTGGGGTGTCTGTAAAAGGGCTCGAGGCAACACAACAATCCATTACCTGCTAATTCACATGTCCAAAAAGCTTATTCATTGCGTCTGTCTGTGAGATAAAGGCTAATAATAAAGGATGAAATACCTGCTGGACTTATGGCTGATTATTTGTTTGTAGGAGCCGGACCAGACGGAGTGGAGGAGATCAAGAGGCATACCTTCTTTAACACCATCGACTGGAATGTTAGTTTCTCCATTTAATTAACACTATGAGCATCGGGATTTAAACATATACGCCCGCTTTGCTTTATTTTCAGAGATTTTCCTCACATTTCAGTAACAAGCACATTAATAAAAGACCATAGCTCTGCTGTTATTGCTTTGTGTGTTTCACTGTCAGTTTTCCAATATTTCTTGTCCTTGTAGAATCTTTTCCGCAGAGAGATTCCCCCTCCTTTCAAACCGGCTGCAGGACGACCTGACGACACGTTCTATTTTGATCCAGAGTTCACAGCTAAAACACCCAGAGGTACACACTGTCACTCCATCTTACCTCCTCCCTCTGCAGCTCGATCTCTGCTGAGAGCTGAACTACATTTTACAGTCAGATTTTTTTTGTTGAGGAGTAACAGCTGTTTCTGTGTGTTCTTCAGACTCGCCGGGGGTCCCCCCGAGTGCCAACGCCCACCAGCTTTTCAGAGGATTCAGTTTTGTGGCCATAACAGAGGAAGAAACACAACCACTACCCAACACTATTGTACAGGTGTGCACACATGAACTGTCTCTCAGTGGCAGAAATATTAAACCTCAGTAGATAGATCCAAAGGTCACAGCTCGAGCTAACTGACCCGGTAAACTAAAGAGAATATAAAAGATCCAAAATGGCTCATTGGCTTATTGACAAGTGTTTGGATCAGTTGAATGTTCTTTTAGAGTTGTTTGCGTCGCTTTTTAAAAAAATTTTTAGCAATTGAATCACGCACAGAAGTCATTTTTACATCAATTTACTTTTTTTTTGGCGTAAAGGATGTCTGTGGTGTATGTGGTTGGTTTTGAGATTTACCGAGCTTATTACCGGTCCACAAAGGCACCTCCTTCTCGAACATTTATGTTACAGACTCCTAAGGGTTGAAGTGGGGTTAGAATTTTGCCCGCATTGTGTTAAAATACAGCTGGAAACAATCAGGATCATTTTGGAGCTCCTTTTTTCAGCTACTGAAACTCCTTTGGTGCTTGTTGAAAGGTCAAATGGCCCAATCATTGACTTTTTCACCACAGAAATCATCCTCACTGCATTTTGCCTCGTACTGCAAATATCTCCAACAGAAAAATGCACCTGACTCTATATTAGTAAATCTCTGTGTGTAGCTTTTAAAAAAAGAAAAACTTGGTGTGTAGATAACTTCACAGATGACACATCTACGTTCATTCATAGTCGGAACAAATCCTAAATCAGCTGGGATTGTTAGATTCAGCAGGTTTTAACTAACTTTCCTTTTTTAATTTCCAACTAAATCAATTGCTCTTCAAGTCACAAACCTTTTGGTTGAGTCTGATTACGCATAATCATAAAGATAACACAGAATTTGAGAATCTCACATCCAGATGTCCCAGAAAGTTCTGAGAACATAAGATATGCAGAGGATGCCGTTTTATTCCAATTTTGTTTTAATTCATGAGCCTTTTTCTGGATATTAACCTCACAAATTATTCACATTTTTTCCTAAAGGATAAAAAAAAATAAGAATTTTCTCATATTAGGTTAGAAATTAAACATGACTATGACCCCAAATGGATTAATATGTTCCACTTTTCTGAAAACTCCAGCCTATGGGGGCAAATTTAATTACATTTTAAAAAGTATCTCCAGCAAAGAGCAGATGGATTCTTCCAAGGCTGCCCTTTAACACCCACATACACCCACTTTTGATGACTTGAGCAGTAATACTCACTTTTGTGTTTTATGTAGAAGCTTCACAGAAGCACCTCCCAGTTCTCAGACGCCTACGAGATCAAACAGGACATCGGCGTCGGCTCCTACTCCATCTGCAAGCGCTGCATACACAAAGGAACCGGCATGGAGTACGCCGTCAAGGTAACAGCAGCACGATTTCAGCTGTCAGGTTTTACGCATTCAGGATATCTCGGCCTCTTGAAACACCTTTTTTAAACATTACCTGTAGCCCCACAAAGGCTTTAAATAGTGTTTCCATTCATGTTAAGCAGGGTCAAGTATTTTCTAATTAAGAATTTATTTGACATGGAAGCTGCTGAGAGTCTGTTGGACCTCCATTTTATATGTGTATGTTTAAAATCTAAGGTAAAAAAAAAATCTGTGACCTCCATGGAAAACCTCATGGGTTTAAGGAAAGCTGGTGGGAGACAAGCTGTGATGTCACTCAGCTGTGATGTGACTCTGCAACTGAAACTACAAAGTGCTTTTAGATACTAAGTCTAAAGACGTAAAATATAGAATATTACGTTATTATAAAGGTTTGCAGTTATAAAAGGAAGGAACTAAAGTGAAATACAGGGATATTAAATCCACATAAATCACAGTTAGTGCGACTGGATGAACAAAATTAAGCGTCTCCATGAACGTTGCAGCAGCAAGGAATTATGGGACAGAATTATCTTCTTTCTCTCATCAAGGATGATCTGATGTATCCTCTGCTAAAGGAGATAATCAAGGAAGCATGGGAGCTCCTCTTCTTTGCATTTGAAGAATTCAAACGGTTCTTATATTCTCCAAACTGTGGTGGACATCCTCAAGAGGAAAAGGAAGAGAGCTCTTTCTCAGGAAAATATTCGATCCCTTGAAAATATCTGGGATATTAAATCACATCTTGGAAGATGTGTCTGTCATGTTTATTTTTTCATCAGTTCTGACCGGAAACAGCTGGTGAATCACGTCATCTTAAACTTTGCCCGGTCAGAAAAGATCCACAGAAGTGTTTTCATTCCCCTGTAATGTGCACAAAGTCCTCTTTAAAACTAAAATCACCTCAACCGAACGTGTAAACGTTTCTTCATTGTCACTGCTCACATCTTCTGAATGCAAATCGAAAGCAGCAACTGTTCTAAAATCTGAACTTTGTTGTTGTTACAGATCATTAACAAGGCCAAGAGAGACCCGACAGAGGAGGTGGAGATCCTGCTGCGATACGGACAGCACCCCAACATCATCACCCTGAAGGATGTACGTCAAACTGCACCTTTAAGCTTTCTTTATCTCTTTATTTTCAATAAGAAAAACAGTTTTCATTTATCCGTCTTTTAATGTCTTAGTCACTAAAAGTTTTATGAAAGCCTTTGAGATGGGGTAATTTTTTGCCATTTTTAATTAAATCTGTGAGTCTTTCAGTGTCAGATCAGCCACAACTTTAAAACCAGTGTAAACCCTGGGTTAATATCTGAACCTTAGCTGGGTTTTAATCCATAGACAAAGTCAATTTTAAGCAAACTTTTTAGATGTTGATTTGCTGAACATGTGTCTCTTGCTTGAAGTTACACAACTGGGCTGTGTGGTGTCATCTCTCTACGTTACGCAACGTCAAAACTTTGGTTCCCATTGCAGTTGAGGGATGAAACACAAGCAAATCTCCATGTGAACCCTGCACATGTACAGCCGAGCACACGAATCTGTTGGCGTGTTCAAAAGCCCACAAAAGGGACCTTGAAGCAAAACGGTGACGTGTGGGGCTCATGAAACTGGGAACAGGTCTGCATCACAACAGTCGAAATGAGCCTGAAGCACACAGCGTTAAGGTTCACAGACTTCTCTAGTGTAGCTTTAACACCGTTCATTCATCTCCAACTTGAGCACCAGAGTTGATGAGGCACTGCAGCACATTCGGAGGCGACTTGATGCTCCTTTCAGAAGAGACTAAAATACCCTGTGTAGGCACTGAAATTACCTGCAGCAAAGGCCTTAAATCCTGCTGTATGTGTTTAAATGATTTAATCCAACTAAGAGCTTCAGCCTCCCCCTCAGGATCAAATGTTTCAGCGTGAGGTACCTGAGGTGTTCGAACGGTCTTGTATCACCACTTTACTTCTGTTACGAGCTCTGACTGATACCAACAGGAGAATGTGACTGATAATACTGTGATTTTGAACTTTAATCAAGCTGCTTTCAGATAATATTATCTCTTCTCTTTAAAAGTCATCCTGCCTGTTTAAATTTGAATTACTCATGGGCTTAGTTTTTCAAAGTGACTCATTCGGGGTCACTTTCCAACCACGAGGTCAACCTAAATGTGTGGTGAGTTTGCTTGTGCAGCAGGACGGACTTACAAAAACAGTCATTTTCCTGCTTTGATTTGAATGGTCTTAGATTTTCTGTGACTCACCGCTGATTGGAGTTATAAATATCCCCGGGCTGCTGGGTGAAATTTGCATCAGACAATGACTGAACGTGCGTTCATGTTTAAGTTCAACTCCTTCAGGCTGCTTCCAGAGAGGATTCAGAGGCGGTTAATATTTCAACAAGGTGTATTTTTCTGTTTATTCGGTGGATGTATTGTTTGTTGTGAAAGATGGTGAAAATAATCCACAGACCTTGATATCTGAATGAGTGAACTGACTGAGTGATTCAGTGGCTAAATAGTTTCTTATGTACGTGTGGGTTGTTTTATTTTTGTATCGTAGGTGTATGACGACGGTCGGTCGGTGTTCCTGGTGACGGAGTTAATGAAAGGAGGCGAACTGCTGGACAAAATCCTCCGACAGAAGTTTTTCTCTGAGCGAGAGGCGAGCGCCGTTCTCTACACCATCACCAGGACTCTGGAGTACCTGCATGTACAAGGGGTGCGTTTGTCTCACCGAGATGGAAACAAATATGGCGGCTCTCAGTCGTGGGTTCTCCCGGATGTCAAACATTCTTCTAATGAAAGCAAAAATGCTAACTCTCTGTGAAATAGAGATGTGTGTTTTGATTGGTCTTCCAGGATTGAGAAGTTGCAAAAAAAGTTGTCGATGGTTCTCAGAAACGTTTTCAAGGAAGTAAAGATGTGTAAAATGAAATTTTATCCACTGTTTTAAGCTCAGCAAATGTTTTGTTGAAAAGTTTATTTACCACCTCAGACTGTGACATTAGATATTCTGCAAAGAGCACCTGTCCTGCTGCATGTGCCGGTGTATGTGTCGACTCAAACACTGACTAACCTGCATTCAGCTCAGTCAGGTTCTAAACTAGTATCTGGAACTATTGACGTCTCAGCCTTTATTTCTTTTGTCCTTATTGTTTGCTGTGGACCTGTGTTTGTGTGTATTTGATAAAGTAATGACGTAAAAGCTGCCATAAATGAATCAGCTTGGTGTCTGCTCACACGTCTTGGCCTTGGCCTCGCTCTGTTGCGTTTGCAGGTGGTGCACAGAGACCTGAAGCCGAGCAACATCCTGTATGTGGACGAGAGCGGGAACGCAGAGTCTATCCGGATCTGCGACTTCGGTTTTGCCAAACAGCTGAGAGCGGAGAACGGCCTGCTCATGACGCCGTGTTACACTGCAAACTTCGTTGCTCCCGAGGTACGTCAGGGTTTGGGTCCCAACTCAGGAATTTTTGGTCCTTCTTCAGCTGCGTTGCTTTTCTATTTTTTCCCTCCTGATTTTTTTCCTGTCAACATGTGAGACATTGTTGGCATTCGCTATTCTTCTCAGCAGAAGAACTGCTAAAAGTACAGCTCTACCAACTTATACGATAAGACTTGATGTTGCAGTTCCCATGTTTAACCGAGGCCTTTGGATGTAATGTCACACCTCCTCAGCAGTAAGTGATTGTCGGAATATGAAGGTTTAATTTAACAGGTAGATGGCAGGAGCATCATGCATCAGTTTATGTTGTTTGAATGCCCACACTTTCAACCTTTATTTAACACCACCAGGAAAAGTTTAAATTTAAGGATACAAACGCCCTCGCAGTGTCTGTTAGAACCAGACTCCATCTAGAAATTCCCCAATTTACAGAAACCATGTGTCAATCTGCAGGAAGATTCACATGAGGTCTAAAATGTATCTCCCATCATTTACATTCACTTACCTTTTTTACTGGCACTATTTGAGTTTATTTATATCCTCATAAAAAGTCATATTTCCAGCTTCCGTTTTGGGTGGGTTTATGTGTGAGTTTACTTTGAATAAAACAAAAAAAAAAGCTGCTAATTACATTAAATTATCGTTTGTTAAGCCCCAAAAAGGAAATGATATCATCACAGAATAAGTAATAGATGAAAAAGGTATAAATAAATTCATATTGATAATAGTCAGTTAAAAGGAATCACCTTGAATAGATTTGGGTGTTGTGTTTGTAGCTTTGCAATAACTGAGCTATGTCACACGCAGTATCGGCAGGTATGATGAACAGTAACTCCTTTACTGTTCCCTCTCTGTCTGCAGTCTCTGTCTTACCTGTATAGTCTTACAGTCTGTTGTTCCTGTAATCATGTTATGTTATATTCCTGCTGTGTCCTTGTCAGCCATTCAAGCTCATTCATTTCTATCAGCTAGTGATCTCACATTCCTTATGCTGATCAAGAGAGGAAATTATTTAACATTTTCTCCTCCTTGCTCTCCATTTTGACCTGACCGACATCCTAGACGTCTCCTCTTAAACTCATCTGGATTTGAGGTCTTATTCCAGGCATGGCTTTGGAGAGCTCAATCAGCTCCCGTCGGCATGGTTACTCATCATAACTGATGTCAAATAATTCAGACAGGATTTCAGCAGCACAGCATCCAAACCAGCGTTGTAAAAATATTTAAAAGAAGTTTTCACAGAGAAAACAAACAATATGACCCGCGCTTCTGCCACAGGCTGCTGCTATTGTGACTCTGTTGTTGAGCTATATTAATTATTGGTGGGTTAATCTCTGCTTCTAAAGTCACTTTAGATGGAACAGTTTTGGAATTATTGCCTTCAAACTTTCTCCACACATCTTCTTTCTCCTGTGGCTTTAACTTGGGTTGGGTGTCAGGAATCTTTACCAGATAATACACATCTTTTAAACACATGACACAACAGCTTCACACTTCAACCAAAAGTACTCGATACAGAGACTCTAATTAGAGTTGAGTGTGTCTGCTGCATAAATTAGCTTATTAATGAGGTGAAACTGATTCTTTAAGGCACACCGTTGTTATGGAGATCAGCTGATGATCCAAACGTCTCTTATGTTGTTGCTCTGTTATGGAGGCTTGTAGCTGTTAGTCTTTTGTTCTGTTTGTGTCTGTTTGAACTCGGATTCACGGCTATGTCATCACACACAAACAAAGTAAGGATGAAGATATTATTTGTTCAGACACAAAGAAATATAATTACACATCTCACAACAAGTTCAACGCTGGCAAATAAATATATTAACATAAACTTTTTTACCGCTGTGTGTAAGAAAAAGGAGTGAAATATCTAATAAATATGAAGTGAAGCAGTTATTTTACCTGAAACAGCTTTTTTCTGTGTTCCTTTGCAGGTGTTGAAGAAGCAGGGCTACGATGCAGCCTGCGACATCTGGAGTCTGGGAGTCCTGCTCTACACGATGCTAACAGGGTAGGTTTACTTCAGCCTAACTCGAGATAAATTCAGCAGTTAAGTTTGACCTTTCTGTTCTGATTTGGAGCCTGTGGGAGTTTTATGATCGTTACAAACGTTTCTTTGGCTGAACGTTGAATATTTAAAATTTCGATTTATTCGTTTATGAATCACTGAAGTGTTTGCCACTAGTTTTGTGTGGATTAGAACACAAGATTTAGATTTATTTACAAACCAAACCTTTGACCCGTGCTGTAAATACGGATTTTTCACCCTCCCCATCTGTCTGCAGTTTCACTCCGTTCGCTAACGGCCCGGAGGACACACCGGAGGAGATTTTGGCTCGTATCGGCAGCGGGAAGTTCTCACTCAGCGGAGGATACTGGAACTCTGTCTCTGCTGAAGCGAAGGTGAGGACTCAGACACAGAAAACGTCCTTGTTTCTGGTTTGCAGCTCAAGTGTTTACCAGTCACTGGAGGGGGATTTTTATTATTGTCGACCTCTGACCCCTCAGGATCTGGTGTCTAAGATGCTGCATGTGGACCCCCACCAGCGGCTGACGGCAGGTCAGGTCCTCAGACACCCCTGGGTGACGCACAGAGACCAGCTCCCTAAATACACCCTCAACAGACAGGACGCGCCGCACCTCGTCAAGGTATTGACCTGTGACACGTCAAGTCATCTCTCCTAAAACATGAAAGTCTTATCAACAGGAAAACACATGAAATAGTTATTATTTATTGTAATTGTTCAAAGTGGCTTTAATGTCAATTACTTCACATGTGAAGACATACAAAGGAATCGAAAGGACGTTTCCAGCTCTCCCACGGTGAAAACATAGAAAGTGCACAGGCACAACAGATGAGACGAGATATTTCTAGTACAAGTAAACATTCAAATACACACAGATGAGACGTATATTTTGGTTTACACAATTGGTATTTATTAGCTTTAACGCTTTCCCACTCTGTGAATTTGTCCATCGAACACCCAGAACAGAAGGTCGTAGCTCTCATGATGGACCCTGTTTCCGTTATTATCTCGTGTTTTTACGCTCTGGAGTTCATGAGCAGATGACTCATTAATTTCTGCTTTCCCACTGTTCGATCTCGCCCTCCTCCAGGGTGCGATGGCGGCCACCTACTCGGCCCTCAACAGGAACGTCCCCCCGGTCCTGGAGCCAGTGGGCTGTTCCACTTTAGCCCAGCGGAGGGGGGTGAAAAAGATCACCTCCACCGCTCTGTGACCTCCTCCAACTTCCTCCTCCTTTCAACTCTGACCTCGATCTGACCACCGCCGGACACCCACCCCACCTCTCTCCAGTCCGGTCCATTCCGGCGGGACAGACTACTGATGGACCTCAGAGCCGCAAACACCAAATAGGAGCATAGAGAGCGCCACCCATCAGCCCCTCCCCGCCCCGTCCTGCACCTTAACAGGCTCTTCTGATTGGATCTCTTCTGCTGTCTTACTGTAGAGTCTCAGCTTTAGCGTCGCTGATCGACAGCTGGACTGAGCTGTGAAGAAAACCTTTCTGTGTTTGTTGCTTCGGACAATCAGCTCCGCCTCGCAGACCCAGAGGCCGGGTTTGCGTCAGCAAAATGAAAGTACTGTATTTATTAACTTCAGATGGGGAAATCATAGGAACAAGGTTATTTAGAGTGTGTGCATTTAAGGAGCTAGGGCTCATTATCATGTTGTCACAGTTCTGCGTCACTGTAGATCCTGAATTTAAACCTCAAAGTAGCCTCTGAGATGACGACGTCTGCAGGAAAAGACAGAAGGAGGGGATCACTCATTCAGAGGTAAAGACGAGTCTCTCCAAAGTGGTATTTTGTTTTTAGAAGAAGTTTTGGTGCGTCAAGAAACCTCCGGATTCCAGTATTTCATCATTCACGAACAAAAGGCAAAGAACAAAGCTTAATAGGCTTTTCCACCCAGCAGTCCACACGAGGCTCTCATTTTCACATTTATCCAATATTTACATATAAAATGGGAATATTATAAATCAAAAAGTCACAATAAAGCTAATTCTGACTCTTTTTATCAGTTCAGAAAGCTCAGCATCAGTTACGTTTACCGTGTGCTGCCCCCTGGTGGCCACGAGAGGTTTGACTCCTAAATTCTCAAGTACTTATTAAATATATCCCGTTTTCTTTTCGCCTTTGGACAGTCCGCTCGTTATATTTCACATTTATCATTATTCAACTTTCTAATCTGACAAGTAAAGAATTTAATGTGATAAAACGGATTTAAGCAAAAACGGGAGAATCTGAATCAGTGGTGCTCAGTCTTCTTCTTCTTCCAGAGTTTGGAAACTATAAAATTATTTAATGATATAAACAGATTTTTAGTTTTAAAAAAAAAAAAGGAAAATCTGAAGCTTTGTGTTACAAATGAGCAAAACAAAGCTAAAAGAAACTTGAAATTAAGATATTGAAATAATTTCTTTTTAAAGTAGCACATTTTTAGTGTATAAACGTCTAATTATTTTCATTTCCTGCTCAGTTTATTTTATTGTGAAGTTCAGGAAATGGTTTTCAAAGTCGGTGCGCCACATTAAAGGAAACCTTTATCTGCTTAACCACCCAAAGAATATGACAAATATTCTCATTCAAAGGGATTATCATTTATTGGGTGATGTTTAACACGAAGAGGCATTTATGGGATAAATCAAAAGACAAGTTTAATTCCAAAACCTGATGGGTTCTTCTTGTCTTTGTGGGTGTTCATTTTGTAATATACGGCCTCGACTTTAAAAGTGTTTTAAAGAAAGTAAAAAACAGCCGTGGAATCCAACTCTTCTTCCTCAGTTTGTAGCAAGTGTTTAAATCTGTGACGGAGACGTTGCTTCTGTCAGCAAACCCTTTAAGGACTCGTTTAAAAAACACTCCAGTTCTGTTCAGACCTGCCTGTAAACCACGTTTGGCACCATCTTGGAGGTCAAGAAATCAAAGGAGTAGTTCTCCGAATTACAGGAAACAAACCACACTTACAGATAGATCTTAGCATCATAGGAAAGGTTCTTCTTTGCTTTTTTTTTGCCAAAAATAAAAACGAACAATGGCGTTTTTGACTATTAGTAGCACAAAATTGCAACCGTTTGCACATTTGGTTGCACCATGTAGCCAATGCATAATCGATGGGAAGCTTATCAGCAACTAACAGCGGCAAAAAAGACTGATTTTCATCTTTTGGTTTTATGAGTTCAAACTGTAGGACTGATGGTCGTCGTCAGCACACGCTGATGAGTAAAGTCAGTGCACTCATCCTGAAAGGCTCAGTATAGTTAGTCGGACCTGTTAATGTGATCATTATATGACCTCCAACATGGCTGCCAGGAGGCGTTGCATCTCTCTGTGAAGCTTCCTGTGTGGAACCGGATCCCTCAGAGTCACAGTTTCAGTCTGCAGGACCTTTAAGGTTCGCCTTACTCCACTGAAATAAATCTGCTGCATAAAAGATCAAATGTGGGTCTGAGGACCACGACAGGAAAACATTGATCATGATTTTAAGATCATTTGAGAAAATAATGCAAAATATCTTCAAATGTGACACTTGAGATTTTAAAGAAGTCCATGAAAATGTTAAAATTGTAATCCTTCTAAAACTTTGGAGATAAAGCTCAAAATTTTCATATTAAGTCAAGACTGCATTAAATCAATCAAACAGAACTTTATTTATAAATCACTGAGAGTCGTTCAGTACAATATGTCCGATTTAAAAACGAGTTGCAGCAGTAATAAAAGATGCAGCGAAAAAGAAGATAAAAGGCATAAAATAACATGAAATAAGATCAAAACAGGCACAGTCCAGAGAAAAATGAACCAAATGCAGTGGTTTAAATGTGTTAAATGTCACATTTTTGGGGTAAATGTTAAAACTTTGAATAAAAAAGTCGATTAAGAGAAAAAAAATAATTTATGAGATAGTGAAAAGTAAAAGGTGTTTTTTTTTTTAACTTGTGAGTCATTAATCATAAAGGAATTTGATCTAATTTTGATGATAGTTCACTTTTTATCTCATGATGACTCAAGTAAAGATTTTAGCCCCAAAACCTTGTTTTTAAAGCTTTTTTAGTTCCTATAAATACCTAAATATGTGTGTGTGTGTATTTTAGTGGCGGAGACGGCCGTCCTCTCGTGGCGCCTCACAGCTGTGACTCAGCTGCTGGTGAACAACTGAAACCTTCTTCCTCTCTGTGCTTGTCCAAAACTTAAAGGGATAAGATTCAGATTTTCTTTTGGATATAATTATTGAATAAATAAATGTTGACGCCTGACTCGTCCGCAGCTCTGGGATAAATACGTGTAACGGGGTGATTTTTGTTCTGTAACTCTGAACAGAGGAACCGCTGTCTTTCTTCTTCTCTTCATCCTCTTCCATCTGATCCTGTCAGACATGTTCAGCCCTGCTGCTACGCCAGCTCTCTGTTTTTGTACCTGCAGCGAGAGTTGGACTTTCTATTCAAAACAATAAAAAACAATAATCAGCTGAGATGGTGCCGTGGCTTTTATTGATAGAAACACTTTCCTCAAAGCAAAACTTCGTTTGGGTTTCAGCTTCTTTTTCAATTGATCCAATTCAGTTTTATTCATAAAGCACCAAATAACAACAAATGTCACATCAAGGCACTTTGGTGACACAGTCCCATTCAAGCAAATTAGAGTCCAACTCATTGTAATTACTTAGATCAGAATTTGTCCTCCCTAAGGAAACCAACAGATTGCACTGAAACTTCTCTTCGGGCCAGTCTGAACGTGCACGAGGCGATTGTGGAGAGAAACAACTTCCTTTTAACAGGAAGGAACCTCCATCAGAACCACAACATTTTATGCTGTTTTATGAGTACAACAAATCAGTTCTTTATTCTTTAAACTATTTATTTTACCTCCAAGCTTTTACCAACTCGACATGCATAAATGAAAACAGCTGAGAGGGTTAAAGACTTAAACGTCTTTACTGAACCTCTGAAGTCTTAGGTTAGAGCTTACAGCCCATTTACAGTTGCTGGATGCCAGATTTCCACCAAACGCCACTAAAGGCTCACTTTGGAAGCACTTGGCACTACTTTGGTGTTTTCGGGTAAAGGTGTGTGCTCTGAAGTCACCACCTTCATTTCGATGCATCCATCACCACCTGCCCCTGTTCTTGTTCAAATAAGGGATGCTATTATGATAAAAATGGCATAAAAAGTGTAAAAAAAAATAATAAAAACTTTGTAGTTCTGATAAGGGCTGAATCTGATTAAAAGATTTAATCTTTGAAAGTGGAAAAAAAAATCAATTTATATGATTTTTTTTAGCGCTTTTTCAGAAGGGATCCATTTGGGTTAAATCTTTACATTTACTGCCTTTTATAAAAAAAAAAAAAACATTTTATAAACCAGGAAGATATTTCTTCAGGGAATCCTGGTCAAGATGCACAAATTTCACATAAAAGTTTTAAATAAAAAGAGTTTGAAAATTCATGTTTGTGCAGCTAAACCCCACAAATTTCTCCTCCACTTATCAAACCATATAAAACGGCTACAGATTTGACTTCAGGGCTGTTCTTAAATTAAGTTATTATATAAAGAAGCTTCTTCCATGCATGAGAAGAAGTTTTACAGCTCTGCGTGAACCCTGGGAACTTTAAAGTTTAAAGTACTTTAGCTGTTGATCGAGTAAGTAGAGAAGACTAAGTTTATCCTCTGTGGTTCAGGTCGTCCCAAATCAATGCCTAAACAGAACAGAATGACCAAAAAATTCAAATTAGTGACATTTCCCTTTAATGGTTAATGTTGCAGAGACAAATCAAACCACCACAGCGGAGAATATAAACAAAAACAAATGTGCACAGCAAAGATTTGGTTTCGAAAACCACATTTCATCTAAAAAAAACATTTAAAAAACAAAAAAACATGAAAACACAAATGTCCAACAAAAACAGCTGCTTCTTGACATCGTGACGTGTTTACGCACCAAAGTTGATATTTTAGCATCATTTAACACTTTATTAGACCAGAAAAGGTTTGTCGTGTTGGGGTTAAAAATCCACATTTTAAGTGTTTCAGTGAAACTTTTTAACATGAAAATAACTCATTTTAACACAAAGCTCCAGTTCTGTGGGGCCCAAGATGAGTGTGAAGGGGCCTGTGATGATCAAAGATCTAAATCATGCTAATTTCTGCTGTATTCTACTTTTAACTTTATTATACACAACTATATTTATCACTTTTTGTTCCCCAGCCCTTAGCAACCGCTTCAAATGAGCAAAAACTTGGATAAATTGCAAATACTGGGTAGGGAAGCATTGCCAGTTCATCCATTAGTTATTTATTGGGTTAACTAACCTATAAAATATGTAAATGGTACACTCAAACTGAAGCAATATGTTAAAAAAATTGGCTTTTTTTTATTTGAACATCAGTTAAAATGGTTATCAATGAGACATTTAACTGTAAATATGTTAAAAGATTTGTCCTTTTTCCATTCATCAAAGTTGTAGTTTTTCCCCACAGAGCCAAAGTTTCCACATCAGGTAAAGAGACAAGTTAAAATAAGATTAATTTAGCAGCTCCTAAGGTTTTAAACAAGAAGACAAAAAGATCTCCTTCGAGTGATGACATGGGCATGCAGAAAATTCTGTGGTTTATTTTGTTAATAGTGTAACTTACCTCAGTACTTTGTTTTGTGTTGTAGCATCAAATACGATCTGTTTTGTACAAAAACCCTCTGAAGTCTGAGCTCACACTGAGCACCTGAACGCACCACACAACATCTCTGTCCAATCCTTGTTTTTAAACCATTTCAAACATGATTTCTTCTGGTTTTTGATTCGCTCGCACAAAAAAGCGCTCCTTTAAGATTCAACATGTCGCCTAATATTCGTAGACCACCAAAATAAGCTGAGAGAAGCTAGTTTATGTCTTAAAACACAGCAAGGTGGCGTGTGAAATGCTGCTCATTCAGTATTATGAGACTCACGGGCAAAAAAGGCAGGTCATTCAGCAGGATGTTATAAGAAAAAGAACAAAAGTTTCCTAACTGTCACAAACATTTGTCTTAGTGTCCGAGCTTCATTTTAGATGCACAAACGTCACTGAGGAGCCTGACAGCGAGGACGCCGCATCACGTCTGGAAACAACTCAAAGAAAAGAAAACCCGGAGGTTCAGAAGTCGGAGTCGTCTGTCGCTGAGTTTTCAACGTAGGTGGAGACTCCGAGGGTTAGCGGGCGGTTCTCACCCAACGACTCCTGCTGCTGCTGCTGCTTCTTCTTTTCATGGTTTTTGATGTGAATGTTCAGACCCCGCTCAGTCATTTCATAGATCTGACACCTGGCACAGAAGTACGGCGACACTCCAACGTGTCTGAACTGGTCTGCGAGATACGAAACAAGCGACTTGAAGCCTTTGTTGCAGATGTCGCAGCGGGGGATGACGCCTGGGTGCTCCTTCTCCAGGTGCTTCCTCAGGCCCCACCTGGACCCTTTGTACTTATTTTCCGCATCAACCGAGCAGAGGTGGCAGGTGAACACCGCGTCCTGGTTGGCGTGGCGTTTCGTGTGTGCGTCCAGTTCAAGCTGACTGCGCACCGTCTGATTGCAGGACGTGCAGAAGAATGTCTTCTTCCCCTCCATGGTGTGGGCGTGTTTTAGATGAACCGCCAATCCTGACGCTCTCTTGAAGAACTTGCCAGGAGGCGGGCAAATTGTGCACAGCAGCTTCTTACCTGAGCCTGAATTCGTCTCCATCACTTCGTTGTAGTTTTCTCCCAGCTCCAGCACGCTCTTGTTGCTGACGATCACCTCCTTTTTCACCTCCTCCTCTGCCGCCGCCTTCTTCTTCTGGCTCACGTCGTGTCTCGACCTCTGAGGTCTGACTGTTACAGGAGCTGAGGAGTTCTCTCTGACAACTGGATGTTTTGTCGGCTTTTTAGTCGGAAGCGATCGATCTACTGACATCGTAAACTTGTAACTCTCCCCCTCCTCTTCAGGATTTGAATACTCAATAACATAAACGCTGTCCTCCTCTTCCTCTCCCACTACCTCTTCATCTGCAGGTACTGAGTACTCCACCTCGTAGTACTCTGAGACATCGCCTTTCACCTTTCCCCCCACCTCTAACTGGTCCTCTGCAATGTGGGTGTCATCTATCCGCACCACTGTTATCTGGTCCATCCCACTTCCGCCGTCCCAGTTTCCGTTTCCAGCCATGAACGAACAGCAGGTGGCTTCTCGGACAGCTGCTCAGAGTCTGGAACTAAAACAAAACCGTTGTATGCTTACTGACAGCTAAAAAAAGTGGATCTTACTGCATAGTTTACACTAGTTTTCAGCTAAATTCAAATTAAAGCCTTATGTTTTCATCAAATTAAACAGCTGAGCATTGAATAAACTCAGCTCTATTCAAGTTTTATCATCAGTTTTGGTGTTCATCCTTTACAAGGATGTCTCTTCAGCTCTAAAGGATGTTTATCATATAAATGTTTTGACTAAATCCCACAGAGATGACAAAAAGAAGACCCAAACCAGTAAAAGTCACTAACTGTAATCTTTAAGGTGTTTCGATATTTTCATGTGTGAATTACTGATATATCTTCAACAAAACATTAATTCCTACACCAGTTACAACTTTTAACCTCTCATTAAAAGGTAACTTGATGTATTTAAATGATTAATTAAATGAATGCATGCGTTTTACTTAAATTTTTCCTTCATGATTAATTAAGAAAAACTTGGCAGTTACACAAACATATCTAAAATAAAGCCTGAAACGTACGTAAAACTACCCATTAACACCTCTCTTTTAAAATGTGTTTTCTTATTTGATTAAACTGTAACGAGCTATTTTTCCTCTCAATTCATTCAATGTTCTCCATCTAAATTAAACCTCAGGACCGTGTCGATGCGAACTGTAACCCTGCAGCAGAAGTCACCGACCGCAGCTAACGTTAGCTTAGCAACGCGGCTGCTAATGCGCGGAGAGAAGCAACAAACAGCTCCAACCGAAGACGGGTTCTCACTTTAATGCCGCTGGCTACAAAGCGGTAAAAGCAAAGAGTTATATAGCATACCTAAATGTAAATAAATAAGTACATCCAAACGATGCAGGGGGTTGACTTCGTGCTGGTGGCTAGCTGAGTTACCTCAAAACGGTCTGTTTCCTTCTGAAAACAGCTCCTCTGGGAGTGGGACAGCGCGCCTCTGGTGGTGAGGAGGAATATCGACATTCTCCATTGTTTACAGATACCATGTGGCTTTCACATTCTGCTTGAATTCCTTCATTTGATTGATTCATATACCGACAAAAAAATTGAGGCAAAGACAGTATTTGTATAATTCTAATAAGCTTAGAGGTCAATATATGGTATGAGTGTTCTTCGGGAATGGTTCTTCAGGCTTCTTGAAGCTCTTCTTTCCGTTCTCTTTAAAGATGATTCTCACACTGCTTCAGCTCTGTAACAACTGGCCAAGAGGTGGAGGAAGCACACCTAGAGTTGGAGTAATCTTCACCAGGTGTCCGGTTCACTCCATAAGTCTGACTATCAAGAACAAACTATAAACATAAACCATTAATCAAACTATACAAGAAACATTTTTAAGCCCAAACAACACAACAAATACAATTATCTTAATTTTTCTGACACGGAAGTAGATTCCTAACCAAATACACTCCTCAAATAATATCCAAAATACTCAAATAACCCCTCCTATAAACTGTGTTTGCTTATCACATGCTGTTTATCAGTTTGGATGTAAGCAACAAAATGGAGGCAAACATCAAATTGAATGTGTAAATTAATTTTAATGTGTATGTGCAGTGTGTGTATTTAGCTTTTATTTCTGTTTTCAAGTAAACTTCTTACATGCATTTGTTTGCTGTTTCAACATATTTACCCTAATTCTGGATGAATTCATTGACTTTTACACAAAGAGTGGCTGAGGAGTCAACGGGAGGGTCAGGAGGTGCTTCTGTCTTTACGAGACCGGCTCTATCTCCAAAACATTACATGAAAATAGGTTACAATTAGCCCTCATAAAGAGCCATATTTATTGAATTGGGTCACAAAAGCTTATTACAGTATATTTGGGTGGATTTTACAGGATTGAGAATGAGAATCAGATTTAAATTAAATCAACCCAAATTGGTTGAGACTTTATGGATACTGTAGATAAGATGGATAGTCCTTTAGGGAGACTCAAACTTACAGTACTTAATCTTTAGGAATGTAGGACCAAGAATAGCTTTATCAACAAGAATATGCCAGTGTTTGAGTCTAATGGAAGACAAAGCAGAGCATCCAATGTCTACATGTATATCTGTATAAAAGTTTTCAAGAAATATGACCCATTTTTCAGATATTAGAGGATAAATACGAACTCCAACTTTCTCCTTAAGTGGATATGTGTCTCGAACTATGTTGAACTTATTCTAATGTTTGGTATTCCTGTCACTCCAAAAGAAGTTGTCATACTGATTGATACATCCCCTCTGGTATTCTGACTCCTCTGAAAGGGTCTGGAAAAGCTATGAGTCTACCTCACATGGACCCCAGAATGACCGTTGTGGATAATGTCTGTCTGTCACATTCAAATAAGTGTAAGAATAAGTGTAAAACACTGTCTCAGCAGGAATCTGCCGCTCCCCCCAATGGAATGATTTTACAAATAATTTGTACTGGTGTGAGATTCAAACCCTCCCTTACAGAATTACCCTCACTAATAAGATATTTCCTACAAAATCTTACATAAATGTTATCTTGTTAACCACCATCTTCATGAAATGATATGTGGCAATGTCCTTGCTCTAGCAAATGTAGAAAAGATTTTACTTAACACATTCCCATTGTTGGGAAAATGTACCGTTTGGTTTCCACAACAATAGTAACAAAAGAAAACCCCAGAAAGAGCTATACTTTGTGAATCCGCCGATCATTTGAGGTCAGTTTAATTATTCACAATGCAGAAATGGGCCGCTATAAACTTATTTTATTAACATGTTAAAAAGGCAACTGTTCTGAACTGTACATTAAAACTATCTCTGAATAAGAAAATAACAAATCTGTAAGAATCTTTTGTTTGTGCTCCATATTTAATGTATTTGTATTTCAATCCCCCCCTGGCAATGTTTGTAATGTTACATTGCGTGAAGTAATAACTGTTCGTTTGTGTTTGCTATGTTTCGGAAGTCCAATAAAGGAAAAAGGGGGTAAATTTGTCCCTGTAATAATCACCCTTTTCAATAAAGCAGCATGGTTTTGAATGCCGTCGTACGCTCATGCGCACAAGTGAGAAGAGACTCGCTGACTCGCTAGCTTCCTCCTACGTTTAGTTTATATTTGTGCTTTCACCGACTCTTGTAAACAGTTACTGTTTAACAGCTGAACTTTTCTGTCGAGTTCCATTGAGCTAGGGTAACCTGAGCGAGGCGTGAAAGAATATGCCCAAAAATAAAGGTAAGAGACGGAGAAGACGTGTTTTAGTGTTAATTTTCCTGCCGCTAGTTTTAGCCCGCCGTCAGGAAAACGTGACTCAACCGGCTAACTCTGGTTAGCCGCTCATATCCGAGTCCTTCACACAGCGGTCAGCGATGTCCCCGTAGTATCCAGTAAAATAACGAATTTGATTTAGGTCTGGTAAGGTTTTCTGACATCGCTGGCCTAAAAATCAGGTGTTTAACATTCTTACTCTTATAATTCTGCGGCTGGCTGACTTAGCTAACTAGCGGGTTGCTAGCAAGTTAAACCCCACCCCGTGGTGGCCCGTGACATCTGCTTATTAATTTCAGCAAAAACTCACCCCAATAACACATTTAACTCTTGATCAGTGTTACTAAACACATTTGATTATCCTATTTGAGCTTCTTGACAAGTTTTCAATGGGCTAACAGCTGCTATTTAGCTGTCGTTTCTGTCAGTTTCATAGCATATATAGTGTGGCTGACGTTAGCGTTTATATTAATATTTTGTTTTAAACTGATTACAAAAGATGGTCATTGATAAGGACTCTCGTTAAATAACATTATTGAGCGCTTGCTTAATGATAATGTCTACTCCCATTTAAATTAAACATGTAAGGGTCTTACTTTTGTGATATGTTACTTTAGGTCTAAATCTTAAGAACTATATCGCTTATTTTTCTGTTATCATTAGTTTTCATAAATAAATAAAAAAAAAAAACGCTTTTCAGGAGGTTCGTCCTTGTTGGAAGTTTGTCAGCTAAGGATTGGGCATGACCACAGCTGAAATTGAGAGCTGTGAGGTTAACAATGACAACTCTGCTTACAGGTAAAGGAGGAAAAAACAGGCGACGTGGAAAGAACGAGAATGAGTCCGAGAAGAGAGAGCTGGTGTTCAAAGAGGATGGACAGGGTGAGTTCTGGTTCTGTTTTCATCTAGTTGAAAGTTAACACATCATGACCTGATAGGTCAAAGCTTTTTACCTTTCTATCCTGTTGTGAAATGCTGCTCTTAGACTTACCAACACAAATGGGGATGGATGCATCACCCCTGAGCTCCATGGCTCTGTGTTAGATTTATATTGATTTAAAAATGTTACTGCTCACCTTCAAAGCTTTAAACCCCAAAATACATATCAGACTTTTTTTGTGGTCTTTTCTTTTTTTTCCCCTCCTAATCTTTGACATGTGCTGATGGTGACTTGCTAACTGTTCCCAGATCAGTTTGCTGCGAAAGAAGATTTGGTCTTTTACTTATAAAGTTACTTTGCCCTTGGAGTCTAGCACACAAAGTCAAACCACCTGAAAATCCTTCCTTAAAACTTCTGATCCATTTTTAAGTGTTTTTGTTCACGTCTCTCTCACTCTGACTCACCTGATCCCTTCTTGCTTAACACAATGTAAACAATAATGCTAAACAAATAAGATTATATTATTGTCTGTTACATGAACAGTTCTATATCAGGGCCACGGCTTATGTTTTTTTATTGGTTTATCTAGTTATTTTTTGTTGATTTAATTTATCAATAGATACTAACTATACCTTCCATTAATCTGTCAAGCTCCACTGACCTGCCAATTATACCTGATAATTATGGTTATTTTGGTCAATATCATGTTCATTATTATTTAGTTATTTAATTACTCTGTGACCCTCAAAATGACATTAAGTAATTGGTCTTTTTTAAGTAAAATTTGTCTTTTCGACATCAGATTTTCATTAAGGATAAAATAAAACTGTAAAGCACCAATAAAATGTTTGAAAAAAGGAAGTAATGGCAGGTGGGAAACACACAGTTGTTGGTCAGGGGTTTTATGGACAGAACAGAGTGTTTCATGATCGTGAAGCTTGTCTTGTGAACCAGTGACGGTCAGTGGGTGCTGCTGGGGCAGGGGGTCCACAGCTGCTCATGTACCTCTTTAGACCTGCACTGACACTATGGGGAGCAATGCCCAGTAAGCCGAGGACAACAGACTGTCTTAAGTGGAAGTTGTTACGACTTCCACTCATTTACAAGCTCATGCGAAAAGTGCTAAATAAATAAATTTTACTTACTTACTATGTACAAACACACCATGTCCCTTTTTCTGTGAAAAGAGAGAACTGGATTTATAACAGAAGACAAAACAGGAGCGTTGTTGAGCTGGAATGCAGCACAATAATAATTTTTACATGAATTGTATTGTACCAATGTTTTTCCAGTACCGGTAGGATGGTAATAGATTGTCTTATGAATCACCGTTAGTCTATTCTTTGATTTCTCTATGCTAATTATGTGTTAAAGAGCATGTTCTGTTTTTCGGGGGTGTTTGGGGAGATACTTGTGCATAAAAACAATGTAAAGAGGTTAGTGACACTGTAGACATTTGATTGGGGAGCGTTACTAATTTTTATCCAATGCCTTAAAAAAAAATCCTCACATGACACGGATGATGCAGGCGTACCGTACTGTATGGCTAATTGAAGCAGGTCAGGATGAAGGGCCTTGTGGTTCGTCCTGTACATTAAAGGGTTCTTCTGAACTTGGAGTTAATTGATGTTTTAAGTTTCAAATTAGTCACCAAAATGTTCAGAGTCCTCTCCAGCCAAAAAACACCAACGTGCAGCTGTACTGCTGTCTTGCTTTTATGCTCCCACCTGGAATTAATTGGATACGTCATACGCCGTGACCTTAACTAAACAAATCAAGCTGCGGCTCCTTGTTCCGTCGCACCTCGCTTCACTTTGGTGAAGCAAACTCCGGAGTCTCAGCATCGTCTGGCTCGTCACTCCCGTCTTCAACCTGCTAACGTGATTGAAGGCCGTAGCTTTTCCACTTCTTTCTGTGCTGTCATCATCTTTTTTGTTTCCATGTTGTCACGAACTCTTTAACTTCAATCAATCAGAATACTTTCATTCGCTTAGACTGTGAAGAGTTGTTCAGACTGTTTAATTTACACCTGTTAGTTGACCACCTTTCATTGTCGTGTCTTTCAGAGTACGCTCAGGTGATTAAAATGTTGGGGAATGGACGTCTGGAGGCCATGTGCTTTGATGGAACTAAGCGGCTTTGCCACATCAGAGGAAAACTCCGGAAAAAGGTAGGAATGTCCCGACCATCCTCTCGCACCTTTTCTGCTCCAGCTCACATGCAGGAAACCTCCTGACGCAACGCCACATCAGCAATTTCTCAACGGTCAGTCAGCCGCCGTTAATGTGGCGGCGTGGACTCAGTTGACCGTGTGAGGGTCACAAAGTACAGCGTGACCCCATGTGACCTCTGCTTTGTTTTGCTTCCCTCCAGGTTTGGATTAACACGTCGGACATCATCCTGGTCGGGCTGAGGGATTACCAGGTGTGTTGGGCGCATCTTGCTCACGCTCGGATATAGACTGTAACACATTTGTTAATTCTCACTTAATTCCTGTGCACTACTATTATTATTTTATTTTTTTTAAATTTACTTGAATAATATACCTCAGGTGTGTTGGGGGGGGAAACCACAGCTCACATTCAGGTGACATTACCTGAGCTGATTCAGGGCTTCAGCATTTTCTCAATTTAAATTCCTCTAAAATACTTTGAACCTCCCTCTGGTGTGTTCTGAGTTTCCATAGAGGAGCACAGTGCAGGGAGACGGTTTATCATCGTCATCATCACCATAAATGTCGTAATATCACTAGCATGGTTTATAAATTACAACACCGACCGGTGTTTCCAAGTGCTGAACATTACCTATACATGAAGTTTTGTGCCGTCACCAGCGGTATTTCTTTTCTTTTTCTTTTTTTTTTTTTTTTAAAAAACTCTGACCTGAACTTCTGTTTCAGGATAACAAAGCTGACGTCATCCTCAAGTACAACGCAGACGAAGCTCGGAGTTTGAAAGCTTACGGAGAGCTGCCAGAGCACGGTGAGTTGTTGCTAATTCCACCGCCGGTGGGTATGTAAATCTACTCGTTTCTGTCAGGGAAACGGACAAAAGACTCAACTTTTAGATGTTGATGCCAGGTTACAGAGGTTGGACTAGGGGCGCTTTCACACTGGAGCTGGTTGGTCTGCTTTAAATGGACCAGAGTTTGTTTCCTCGGATAGTTCGGTGTGAAAAGTCATCCGAAATCTGGTCCACCTGAACATGTGAGTCTCTGTTCGCTTGTAAGTGAGAAATGCAAACGGACTACCCAGCAAAGCAAAGAGAGGAAGGAGGACAGCTCGCTGCCTCGCCTGAAACTAAAAAAAACTGAAAACAGAAACTCCCAGACTGCAAAAATTTTTTTGTTTTTTCTTTCGTTGTGAAGAAGCCGGCTGAAGGTGATGGATTTCTGTTTTCGGTCATGGCCAGTGGATGAGCTGGGTTTTCTTCTTCCTCATGCTTTTTTTCCTTTCTTGTCAGTGCTTTTTCGAGACATTACCACCCAATCAAACTGAATCCCCCAAACTATCCTGATGTGAAAGCACTTTAAGACAAATGAAGGGGTGGGAACAGGTGAAGGATGTGTGCAGTTACAGGCTTTCAGCAGCAGGGGTCCTCATTCTCCTTCCTTATAATTCACATCAATCTCAGTTTGTCACAATCTGCTGTTTTATTATTACTAATATATTACTATTATTTATTACTATTTAATTCTGCAGCGATCAGCCTCTAAGTTTGCAGAATTAAAAGTTTATCCATTCATTTAATGAAAGTGTTTGAAAGACTGAAGCCTGAGTGATTCTGGAGCTTTTTATCACATATTTTACAACATAAACACCATTATGTCTGCAATTTAGCTCTCTGCAGGCAGCAGTATTTCACAGCAGCTTCCAAAGAAACAAACCCGGCCTGTCGTCATTTGTGGCGTTTCTTGAGGAGCTTTTGGTCATGATCAGCTTTGACTAAGGCTGCTATGACGGTTTCAGTTTTAATTTAGCAACAGAAAACATTCACTTGCTCCAGATTTCACATGCTGACATGAACGGTATCCTTCTGCAGAGGGTAAAAATGAGTGTTTTTGGTCCTCAGTTATGCGTCGTCTTACTGGCTGACGTTTCAAACCGCTCTCAGATTTGTGCCGAGCAGAAACGTTATTATTTGATGAAATTGAGGATGTTTTCCTAACATTTTTATTACCATTGTTTTCCTTTTTTAACACCCGAATCTCTTCACAGCTAAAATCAATGAGACGGACACCTTTGGACCTGGAGACGACGATGAGATCCAGTTTGATGACATCGGTGATGACGATGAAGATATTGATGATGTGAGTTTTTTTCAACTGTATCATTTTATTTTTTGTAGTTTACGAGTTTAGCTCCTGGAATAAATAGAATTAATATTAATATATACTTTCGTCTTGATTAATTTAACCAGTTTCTCTTAAACAAAGAGGCTGTAGCTGATCAGTAAATGTTGTGTGAAGGAGTTTTCACCTGAAATTTGTTTCTGTAGTTTGCTTTTAATCGACGAGGGAAAGAACCAGACAATGTTTGTCATGAGGAACTAAAACTGCCAATATTTTGAAATGAACAAAAAATATAAACATGAACAAAAAATATATAAGTGGCTAAACTATATAAGTTGTGTCACGGGCTTTCGGCGTCGAGGCTATGATTCAGACGGGGGCAGCTTGTGATGCCTCAGTCACTGATTGGTTCTTTACGATAATGTGGGCTGTGCAGCTGGCTGCATTTTGGCCGTTGTCCTGACAACATGTTGAGCAGTTGAAAGATCTTGTATCAATGATGGAGAGTCAGAACCACGTGTAAAGTCTTCTCCAGCACATCCCAAAGATTCTCAGAGGGGTTCAGGTCTGAACTTTGGTGGCCAAACCAAATGTGAAAATAACACTCCCTGAACCACTCTTTCACAGAGGATTCAGGACATTGAAAAAATACACATCTAAAAATATCACATTCGGCTCTTGGAACTTATCAAGCAGTGTCTTTAATTTATCTTTTTACACTTAATAATATGCGTAAGATCCAGTTTGTGGGATGTAGTGACATCGTGTGGCATAAACTTCAAACTGCTGCCTGGTTTAATAGCATCTTTTGATTAAAGATACTTGTTTAAGGCCCAGAAAACAGCAAATCAAACTAATCGCACTAATCAAAACCACACATTTTGGCATTTCTGTCAAGATCATCCCTCTAAATCTTACATTGGAGCATGAAAATCTCTGTTTCAAAAGCTTGAACCCTTCCTGTCATTAGAAACTCTCGCCAGTGCCTTAAAACTTGTCATTTTGACACGATTAAACGCTGGAGAACCACCTACACGGATCAGAAGCTCCAGTACTGTCTTAAACAATTCCTAAAACAGCTGAACGAAGGTTGAATAATTTGTGCTTTCTGCCTTTTCTTCCCAGATCTAAAGACCTGCTACTGGAGGGGGAAGGTGGGATTTTACTAGAGATGCTCCGATTGGGATATTTTGAGCCGGTTCAGCGCACCAATAATTATTTTTACTAAGATCAGCCTATGCCAGTCCAATACAGTTTCTTAAAATACAGCATGTTTATTTCAGTCTGTTTACCTTCAGTAGATGTTTTTTGTTGTTTGTAACACTTTACAGTTCATTTCACACGGGGTAAACACCATTAGTACTTTGATTTATTGTCACAAATTAATACGAGATGCTGCCTTGGAAACAGTCTCAGTTGTCAGTCGGAGCAGCTGCAGCAGGCTGCCCATCGACTGATTCGCTCTTCCTGCCTTCGTGCAGTGGGATTGGAGAACCCAAGAAAGGCTGATCGCCAGCATCAAAGTTGGGGTTGAACATCTGAAACATTGTTAGATTTTTACCATTTGCTTCTAACATCATCGAAACGACCATTTTTGCCATCTCGTTCGCTGAGTTTTCTTTAATTTTTTTATTTCCTTCATTGTCCAAGGAAACGCTGTTTTGTAGCCGACACCATGACTGCGAAATATCACAACAGTTGCGTCATCTTTTAAAAATGTATTTATATTCATTTCACACTATGTGGAGTTTAGAAACAATACAGAATCTCTGGATTCGCCAATAAAAAGATAAACCATTTTGTGTTCTTTTTCCTCTTTGAGCAGTCTATCGTTGTAGCCTGAGACAGAAGTTAAACTTTTTTTGGATCTGTATTATTTTTTTTAGGTTTTCTTTTTTGTTAAAGTCATGTTCCACTGACGGCGTATCAAGTGAACTATTTGCTCGTTTTGGATGAACCATGGCCAAATGAAGGCAACCCATCTCCTGAAATCAAAAGATGGCATAAAATGTACTTTACTGTTCATTCCCTTATTTGTGTTTGTCTTTCTTTTTTTTTTTTTTTTTTTTGTTTCCTGAACTCTTCGCTGCTCTCTCTGTCGCTTTAACTCAGTGAAACTCGGCTGGTTGGTCGCTCTGTCTCACATTAGACCAGCGGTTCCCAAACCTCTTCACCACACACACACACACACACACACACTCGTATCTACCAGTAAAACCTCACAGCAGAGCCGTCTGTCTTACACACATGTAAAAATCAGTCAGATATATACAGCAGATTATATCTATTTCCCTTAGTCCTTCCTCTGGGAATCTGCCCACGTTCACCGAGGGGGCCCAGCACCTCAGTTTGGGAACCACTGCTCTACTCCACACAGAGCTTGTTGCTGTTGTTCCTGTAACTCTGAATTAATAAAATAAAAAAAAATGTACAATGATGTTTGAAGGCTGGGTTTCCAATAAAGATCTTAACTCCACTGACCTGGCTAGTGGTTTTTGGGCGCCTAACGCACTTCCTGTGCCGGTCTGATGGTGGCAAGATTGAGCTAGAATACCAAGGCCTCAGAGCATCAAGGGTCTTTTTTACCTTAAAGTGTGGACAAAACATCCCTTATGAGCTAATGTGGAGCGCCCGCCAGCTCTAGAGCCACGAAGTCTGGATTCTGACCTGCTGGCTGTTCTTTTCTGTGCTATGACTTCTAGTCTCTTCTAATGGTTTAAAAATTAGTTTTATATTATTTGCTTTGTCTTGGTTTTTGTCTTTCCTGGAAAATGGGAGGGAAAAGCTACAGTCAGGATAAGATAAGGTTAATATTCCATCTTTAATATGAAAATTAACCCTTTTTTTCTTCCCTGCATGCTGGGAAAATTAAGGTAGTTCTGGGTGATGTTAAAGAAGAGCAATTTTTACTTCCACAAAGGACTTTTAAGCAAGATGTTCCTGCCATTTCAACAAGTTTCTTCACAGATCTTTAAAAACGTGGTTCTTTGAGGCAGCATGAATGATTCTCCATAAAGCCATTAAGAACATGTTAAAAGAAAAGTCTGTTAACTTAATCTTTAAATTTCTCTTATTGAAATGTGTTATTTCAGTTGGCTACTAAATGTTGGCTTCTTAAATAAACCCATGAAACAAAACTGTGTTTTGTGGTAAAGTGGAAGCAGAAATGACATTTTTCAAACAAAACATTTTAAGTGCCATGTTGATTTTACAACTCGACATTTCTCTCCAGTTCTCTAAACTCCGTCCTAAGATCTTCCATATTGGCAGGACAACTTTGACCCTATGAAGGGCAGCTCTATGTCCTCAGCTCCTACATTCCCTGATCTCCTGTTCACAAGTGTTTTTTTTTCTGCCAGTCTTCTTCCAGATGTTTTTTTAGGAAACTTTGCAGCCATTCTCCACCCCAAGTCTTCTCTTGTTCTCTTGGCCAATTTTGACTCCGAGATGCGTGGATTCAAACAAAAGGTGCTATCTTTTAAGTTGTGTATCACATCCAGATGTAAATGCCTTGAAATTAAAGCCAAAATGATCAGCTGTTATTCATCTGTTGATGTCAAACCCAAATGCTTTCAGTCTTCTGCAAAAAGGAACTGGCCTCACTGTTCCAGTACTTTTGGAGGAGGGTGTAGATGCCTTGTGTGGGATAACAAATGACCAGCAGCTCAGTTTTTCCAGAAATGAATGGACAAAAGTTAAATGAGAGTCTTATTCGAGTCCTATTTGGTTTCTGGGCACCAAAAGATAAAATGGCTCCAATCAATTCTGTATTCTCTCTGAATGTTTATTCTTTCATATATTAGATCTTGTTCCAAATACAGTGAGTGATCTTGGTTTTCTTTTTTTTTCTTTCTTAGCGGTGTCGTCACACATGACTCAGTAAACATGTCACAGCAGTGGCACTGACCCATATTAACACTGCTAGCCTCCGTTTGCAATAACTATGACGTAAGGCTGCCGCTGGAACTCGCTTGTTCTTGGCACGTGCGCTCTGGCACGAGCCAATTTGACAGATGCACCAAGTAAAACGGTCATCCACGTGAGAGAGAGATAGCGGGCTGGAAACGGCAATAACAGATCATATTAATTACATAAAAGGCTAAAGTTGTTTGGTAAAGCCATTTTCAACTTTATTTAGCCAAAAGAATTTCTGATTTTTCCGCCACGTTGCTAATAGCATTGGGCAACAGCCTACCTGGTTGCTAAGCGACGAATAGTGACATGAGTTTGCGCATTAATATGTAAATTAGCTAACTGTGAAGCGGTGACAGCTTTATGTATCTTTGGTGAAGAAGCCGAAATATTAACATAATTTTTTCTTTAAAATTCCAATAACTTTTCAAGAAAAATAAAATATATTTACAGACTAAAATAAATGTGGGTCACATTTTAGTAATTATTTATTTCCTTTGGAAAAAAGGTAACGTTTGATTGGTGGAAAGTGGACCTGACGGTTGAATGTTTTTGTCCTTAACTGAAGGCTATCGGCAGTGAAAAGTGTACACAAGATAAATATAGCTTATATTTTATGACATCATATTATGATGCTGGTCCCCCTCCCCACTCTGTCGGTGTAGCAGCGGCTGTGCGCTCCTAGCATCCGTTTCTCCTCCGTGTTTCCCTGTGTCACTGTGTCCAACCGGCGGTTACCTCAGCGCTCAAAATACTCGATGACCCAAGTGGCCCCAGACAGCGTTGACATGACAGGTGAAGAACATATGTGCTCACGTTTTTATGTCTCTGCAATTTGGAGCAAATGTCTAGAACTGGAGGATCGTTTTTTCTGGGTATACGGAGACACCCGTAGGGATAGAGGAGGCAAGAGATAGCTAGAGGATCGATCCACAGTGAAAGCTGCATTAGCTGCTGGGTCCACAGTCTCGGTACTGCAGTGCTGTGCAATGCTGTGCTTTGTTCTTGATATTTGCTATTTTAAAGATATCGTAACCACCTAAAGGAGTATCTTAAGGCAGGTTTCTTACAGTCAATCCAGTCATGTATTTTCCATTTTATTGTTATTATTATCTTTAATTATTAAGTTCTTGAATGGCTCGATTAATTTAGCTGTTAATACAGTATTTTCAGTCTGTTTCAGTTGTTCAAAGACAAGTAATGTGTTGTCAAGGCATTAAAAAATTCATATGCATTCATGCATATGAATTTTTTAATGCATTCATATATTTTGATGTCAATATGTTTGTATGTGTTACAAAACTATATGTAGATTCCATATGTTCTTTGAATAACATATATATATATATGTTCTTTGAATCTGATCCTTTTTTAAATTAATAAGGTGCTGATATGTCACGTATATTAAACTAAAATCAAGCCTTTAAGTCGTGATTCAGCTGATCTTTGCCTGTGATGTAATTTGACTTGAGAACCTAGGAGATGCTTTGGAATAAGCTGAGATTTGCATATATTTGCATATCTAATGTCTGCACAGAGGATCTTTTTTGGCTGAATCCCATTGCGTGCTTGCAGACATCTGTCTTCTGGCTGCGTACATGTCAGTTCGACAGACTGAGACTCAGAAACACAACATAAAAAGGGCTGGAGGTCACACTTAGGGGTATTGAACTGACGATTGACCCGAAAAACCAATACAGTGACTGACAGGCGATTTATTTTATTTAGATGCCATGCAGAAGTGCATGTGACTGCTGTCCTTTGAGCCACTTCCACGCTGATATACAGGAGTCACGTTCACCACCAGCTTTATGTTTAGCTGTATCTGCCTTTTGGGCAGTGTTGCATGAATCATGTGTCATGTGTGACTCTCTAAAACACAGCTCTGGTCCCGCCTCCTGAACCACTGCTCACCAACAGGCATGTGTCTCCTTCACGATCACCATCCAGCCCTACAGGTAAGCATCTAATCGCATTAGATTCTCGGTGAGTAGATAACGTATTTCATGCCAGAAATAAGGTCTAGGTTTAAAAATACCGGAGTTCCCCTTTAACCTCATTAATAATTGTACTTGGAGGCCTACTGGAACTGATACCTCTTTGTAGCTTAGTTTTTATAAGCTTTGCACAAACATGCAAACAGAAATTAAGCTTTTCATACTGCATGAGAGAGCATTTATTAAGCAACCTGTGAGCTCACACAAGCACACACAGCGAACTGAGCTCAGACTGCCTCACTCCAAACTGAGTACTTACGTTTCCTAATCAGTTGGTACCAATCCCTCTTTTAGGTGCAGTCTTGTCTTGACTTATGTGTTGACGCTGCATTTTCACACAAATATGAACTCAAAATTTTCAACAAACCAAAAATTTAAGAAAATTCCAGTGAAAAGTTGTTCTTAGACAGGTCTTTTTTTCTCAACCCGACTTCCACATCCTAATTTTCCAGTCTGCTGGTTTATCAAATAAATTTAGAATCTTGCATTAGGTATTTATTGTTTTAATAAAGCAATGTTGCAGGATTTATTTCTGAATTCAAGAGAACTTTATCAAATAAAGCTGAAGAAATTAGATACGAGTCACATATTTTCAAACTGAGATGTCACCAAACAAAGTGACAGGGTTGTGTTTTTCAGAGTTTATGAGTTGGTAATGATTTAAATCATCCAAATATATCCTCTCAAGCAATAAGGATGCGGTTGTTATTCAGAATATGTCCTTTTTAACTCTATTTTTTTAGGATGAAGTAACAGAGGAACTCAGACCTATGCTGATCTGATATTAGATTCACACACTAATGTCTAAATTTTCTCTTCGTCTTTCTCGAGGCTCTCAGCTGCATTTAGCAAAAGAGCGACAGGAGGATAGAGAGAAGACACAAGGTATGGATAACTGTCCAGCTGGTGGAACTCTGTGTGGTCTGTCCTGTTCATCTGTTACTGGTACACGCACACAAACACACACAAACTGGGGGTACATTTAATTTTTGTCTTGTTGCCTTCTCAAGTTTTAAAAAAAAAAATTTAAACGATCACTTTACCTTTCATAGTGCAAGTTACCATATTTTCTTACAAGCACATGCTTTAAAAATGGAACCTCCACATGCTGTGGCAATAGAATAAAGTCACATGATTTTCTCCGGCCAATCAGCAAGGGCTAGACGACTTCACAAAAGGTGATGTCACTATAGTCTATGACCAATCAGGAATGAGCCAAATGCCCTCAAACTTTTGTCTAAGTGAAAAAAAATCAAAATGACATAATTAACAAAGAAAACATGAGAAATATAAAAAAGACTTTGAATCTTCCATCATCAACTGTACATGATATCATTAAAAGATTCAGAGATTTAAGAGACATCTCTGTGACCTTCAGGCCCTCAGGCAGCTCTGCATTAAAACAGACCCCACTGCATGCTCAGGAACACTTCCAGAAATCATTTAAACATACAACTTTTGGTGTGAAAATGTCAGATCAGAGTATCTAGTTTTCTTAAACCAGCCAAAAAGATCCTTTCTGTTTCAGAAAAGAGAATGAGACGTTTACATGTGCAACACAGACTAAATACCCCCCAAAAATCTATCTTAATCAGGATACTACTCTTAATGGAAAGACAATTTCAAAATAATGAGTTATGATGATTTTAGTTTTAATAAACTAATATCAACTGCTAACTACGACACCAACAACAAACCCAGACCTGGTGTTATGGTGCTTGTTGTCCCCTCTTTGCTGTCCTCTCAGCCGCCACCCGTCCTGGTTCTGTTTCTGATGGAGGTTTCTTCTGTTAAAAGGGGAGTTGTTTCTCTCCACAGTCGTCTTGTGCATGCTCAGTTTCAGTGCAATCTGTTGGACGAATATATGGAACTGGACTAATTTGAAATTTGATAACCTGGAATTGATTGGATTAAGATTGTATTACTTTGAAGTGTGTTGAGATGACATTTGTTATGATTTTGTGCTTTCTAAATAAAACTGAATTGAATTAACAACTAATATAAATCTCTCTAAAGCTCATTATTTTGAGTGTGTCCTCATCATGGCCGATATGATTCTTAAAGTCTTAAAAAGGGATACAGAACAATGAAAAAGGGATTGAATATCCTTTATATTAAATAAAAGTGACTAAAACTCCTATAGATGTCCCCTACAAACCAGCCACTCTCGACTTGTTCTGCTTTTTCAGTTCCTAAACAGATTACATCTTTTAGATTTAGGATTTTTACAGTCAGGGGGATCTTATGTTGAATCCTCACAGCCACCCAACCAACTGACCGACATGAAAAAGGCCTTAAACTCATGCTTTATCAATTAACCCTAAAATCCTGATTTGAAGGTCCCCACGTTGGTAACATTTGTTACAGCAGTTTCCAAAGAAAAGTTACAGATTGTACAGAGACAAGGAGGATCTGAAGGTTATTTGGGTCACCAGGTAATTTATTTTTCCATGAAAACTTCTAGCAGTAGTGAAGCAGGATTAACAAGGACACCACTTGCCTTCTTTTGTTTTAAAAGAGAGGAATTTGTGAATTCTGATGCTAGGATTTTAGGGAACGTACTTCATTTCCACCTGTGGCGCTCTGATGTGCGTGCAGGACTGTCGCAGGTGCTGCAGAACAAGGAGCGTCGCGCGCAGCAGCAGCTGGAGCGCAGCGCCGGGGAACGAGGGAGGAAGATGGAGGACCAGAGGAGGAAGGAGCAGCAGCGCCGAGCGGCAGCTGAGGGGAAGAGACGACACCAACAAGAGGCAGAAAAGGTCAGAGGTCACGACACATTAATGATGCATTAAATGCCATCAGAAGAGGTGAGAAAACAGGATGACGATCCAGTGTTTTAGAATGACACTTAAAGCTAAAGATGGGTAATAATCATGAAAATATTGTCGAGTTGTAGTGAAACGATGTCGAATACTCCTGCGGTGCTTTGATTTGTGACATGAATCTTTAGTTGTTAATTGTCGTGTTAAGTGACACAGTGTGTGTCGTAAACCTTGAACACAAACAACTTCACCTGAGTTTGTGAAGTATGAAGTAAAATAAAATTCTATTTTTAAAAAAAATCATTCAGTGAAATAAGACACAATCAGGAATATTTACAACAAACCCTGTTTGTCAAAGCAGCCTTTTACAATTAAAAGAACTTGTTAACATGTTTATTGATCAGCTTTTTAATAAAATCAATCAGATTAAAATGGTAGCAGGTTAATGTGGATGTGAGGACGCGGCCGGCTGTACTGTTGAAGTTATTCTGAACTACCTTTCAGCCCTCAACAGCTCTTATGTCCTTTAATAAATCACAACCCTCTTATCCTCCAAATGGCCACATTATGCGTTCCTCTGTCTCTTACCTTTTCAGCTTTCCTCTCCACCTCTCGCTTGTTGACATTTTCAAACTTTGTCCAGTGCAGCTGGAAAAACATCTGTGATAAAAAGCTTTGCTTTCCACGAGGGATCACTCATGGCTTTTTTCCGTTCGCCCTCTGCTCTCTCACTCTGAGTTAATTGTGTCGATCTATAATCGAGTCTGTGAACAGCTGAAAACACAGAGACTCTAATGGCTTTCTGTCAGCTGACCGATGGTGTGCATTCATCTGAAACATGAAGAGTTTGGCTGGTTTTCTGCGCTACCATGTTATTGTTTCCCCAGAGCCACGCCCTGTCTTGAGTTGTGTGTACTACGAAGCGAGATGGATATTGTTTCGTCCCCGTTTATGCGAGGGGTGAAGGGAAGTAACATAAAAGATGTCCAGATGGTCAGTTGGAGTTTAAAGGTCTATTATGGTAACAAAGACAAGATAAACCAGAGGAACTAAGGGCGGAAAGGTGCAACTCAAATCAATAAATAATCAAAACTTAAAAAGCATCTTCCTTAATATTTAAAAAACTAAGAAAGGAAACAACCAAACAGCCTCTCTGAACTACGCTGGCTGAACAAACAGAAAAAACATGAAGAGAAGCACCTCTAAACATAAACTATAAAAGGTACAAAAGTATTAAACGGGTGGCGAAAACTAATTCATCTTTAGCCCAGCCTCTGAAAGAGTTTTAAGTTATTTAACACAAGAACAGAATTACTTAGATTAACCACGATCGACAACAAGATAGCAGCTGATCACAGGTGATCCAAAGCAGAGAGCAAACTGCACACCAAGCTGCAGTCGTCACCAAGTGAGCCTCTTCAGAATCCTTTTATAGTTGTAGAAGGTTTGCCATCAGCCGTCAGGAGTCTGGAGGCCAGTCCAATGGGCAGCCAGGTCAAGGGAGCCAATCCTTATTGAGTGCTGACACACTTGTCTTTGCATGAAGGAGGGAGGTGGAGATACTTCCTCAGAGGCTGTTCTTAGTGAATTATGTTGAGCTTGAAGTCAAGAAGGTGTTTTTTTAATTGGCTAGTTAACTAACCCTAATAGCTTACAGGTTACAAAGTTTGTTAGTCTACATATGTTCAATCGATGAAATTATTCCCAGTTTGATTTGTTAAAGTTAAACCAGAACCAGAACCAGAGATGTTATGAGGAGCTGGCTGTGCACCGTGTTCAATCAAACCACCTTCTTCCATACCACCATATCAGCTCTCATCCATTTATCTTGAGACCTTTATCTTTATCCAAGTCCACGGAGAGTCTCTGCCTCTGTCTGGAGGTATTCTGCCACCTCCCTCATAGATCTTCCCTTTAAGGACGCTCCACAGGTTCTTAGCTGGGTTGAGGCGCCACCATGAGTTTTTCTCCCTTCATACCCACAGCAGGCAAAGATTCAGTGGTACTTTTTGCAGCATGGCATGGTGGATGGGATGGTTCTTCTTTCTAAACTATGGCAGGAGATGGTCAGTTAGAATCTCCATGTACTTTTCAGTTGACCGACTCACTCCCTGTTATTCCAGCCCAGAGCATCACTCCGCCACCTCCGTGCTGACGTCACAGCCTTGTTGGGATGTGGTGGCCCTCCACCAGCCATCCAGAACTCCATCCACCTGGACCTTCCAGTGTAGCACGGCATTCATCGGTTAATATCGGTTTGAAAATAAGTCTGAGCCCACTGCCATTGTTTCTCCCTGTGAGCATAGGTTAGTGGGTGGGGCTGAATGCAGCTTCATGCACAGCTGGAAGTCTCTGGAGCAGCTTATTATTGGCCCCCAAAGTCCACAGTGTAAAAGCTGAGATTATTCTGCACATTTTGATACGCAACACACGGGTTATCAGGTTATATGAAGTGCCTTAAAAGCTGATTATAAGCAGATATAACAATAAGGGGCATTTATATTATTAAAACTCCTAAGGCTTACGTGGTGCCCCTTTAATTAGGCTCAAACTAGTTATTAAACCTGTCTGAGGTTGATATCAGTGATCTGAACAGACAGGAGGAACAACATGAGCAAAAACTTCCATTTAACTGAAATACTGTGTGCATGATCATTTGGAACAGATGTTTGGTCAGTTCATATTTTATTTCACCTCAGGATTTTATTAAAAACATTTAAATATTTGGCCCAAATTAATGCCAACTCAAAAGTAATTTGCTTTAATCTGACTTCAAGCAGCTACTTGAGCAGATATCAAAGGCCCAAAGATGTATAAAGTTGCTGTTAGACGCCTTTTTCAATCTGTATACAAATCACACAGAAGCCAGTCAGGAAGCCTGAGTTTTATTAAACACAGACTGATTTTAAAGAACTAACAAAAAGCTAAGTGATATCTACTTCAACCAATGTCCTCTGTGTTGTTTACTCTCCACTTGAGGAGCCTTCACACATGATTGGTCAGTATGACTCAGACTTTAAAGGGACAGCAAACCAGAAACCTTCTGGTTCCAAAAGTCTTGAACAGCTGTATGACCTCGTTATGGATGCTCTCAGTAGACCTTAGCTGTCCTAAAGCCACTGATATGATGAAACACATGACGTATGTGGGGAAAAACAGACGTATTATCACCATGTAATTATATGGAGTGATATCGGATCAGAGTAATGAAGTTCGCCAAAGAGCAGCTGAAATTGCACCTGTAAGACAGCAGATATAATGATGTAACATCAGCTGTGATGTGGCGTCCTGTTGGACAGCAGAGATTCATTCATTATCTCTATTTATGCAGGGAGGTCCGTTGACACCGAGCTCTTTTTCAGTGTCGTCTTGACACAATAAGAAAAAAATAAGAGTGAAATAATAAGTACAAGACAGTAAGAGCACGATAACAATAAGATGGTTGCACATAAAATTCAGAATATGTAAAACAGTTCAGAATAAATATGTTAAAATCAACTAATTTGATTAAAACGTGAATCTAATTGGCTCATTGTCTTCCAAGATGGTTGAAAGGAAGCCAAATTATCTCCAATTTTAATTATTTATTAAATGATTTCACTTGTAAGGGCCACAGAAGTTAAAAGCCAGGCTGATATATTTTTGGGTCCCAGTGCTGTGTGAAGTGGATTTAGAGTGAAATAGACATGTGACATGACTCTGTAGTTAGCCGAGGAGAGCTTTATAGATGAATAAAATGCACTGCTGTTGTCTTCTGACTGCCAATGATTGCAGAGATGATTTTAAATGACTCTGTTTATAGTTTTTTCTTCAGAGATGGTGAGAGGACATCACTGGGCTGAGAACCACGGACAATTTCAAAGCGCACCATAAATTATTGGCTGTTTTTGTTCGGTAACCTCGTGAGTTTGACCCACATCATAAATTTGTGGAGCTGAAATCCTGATCAGCACAAAAAGGGTTAAAAAGTAACAACCTGGTCCTCAGAGGGGTGGAAGGTTACTGCTTATTGATTTGGAGGGGCTGTTTTCCTTCTACAGTCCCCCTCCTCTGCTGCTCAATCATCATGTGCATAGCTGAATGACATAATGATTGGTCGGGCTCACGGGGCGATGACATCATCAGCGCATCATTTACCGGAACAGACAGTCGATGTGGGCAGGCACATATTTCACCTCTGAGGAGGAAAAAAAAGCTACAGGATCAATGAGCCTCATTTTAGCCTTTTAACGTGAGAATTTACTGTCCTGAAGATTTTTACTCCTAATATTCAGTCACTAGAACTATAGTTACAGGTATGTGAGGTTGGATTATTTGTTCTGATTAGTCTTCATAATTCTTTTTTAAAATTTAGCATTTAATAGTCTTGTGTGCGATTAGATGTCTGTCTGCAAATGTTTAGAAAAAACAGTCTAAACTCCAAGCATGTAGTTGATCATATAAAAAGATGAATGACGTTCAAAATCAGAAAGAAAAGTTTTTTGGGGTCTTTTTTTAAGTTATAGACTATTATTTAATTTATCACTTCATTCATAAGTTCACTTACATTTTTGCTGAATCTAAAAGATGAAATTAACTGACATACTTCCTTAAAAAATGTCCCAAATATTCCACTAATCTGATAACTGATGAGTCATTTCAGCTCTAAAGTGCAGAATCAGGGAATTTTAAGAAGTTTTTTTGCTGATTTATGCTTTATGAATAAAGTAAGATAAATATATATATATATACATATATATATATAGAAAGGATGTATTTTTATTTGTTGGGTTAAGGTTGTTGTTAGCTCACCTGCAGCACCTGGCTTCTGATTGATCTAATTGTGATTAATCCGCCTGTGTCTCATCATCATTTAACGCCCTGGTGCAGCTCTGCAGATGTAAATAAGAAAATCATGACCAGCTCTGCTAAATTCATCTTAAATGTGTGGTCATTTAACACGCTGCTCCAGAATTCATTGTTTTATGAACAGATGTTGCAGAGAGTGAATAAAAATGTTCTGGCTCCTGTTGGTCATGTTGGCACTGAAGAGATTTTCTCACAATCCTGCATCAAGATGCAGCAAATCACTCCTCTGCTGCAGTCTGCTTCTCTCTCTATCTTTGATCCACGTTTATATCAGCCTCAGTCCACGTCTGTGCACTTTACATTTCCTCTTCCTTTACCCCCCCTCCCCCACTTTACTCCGGACCGCCCTCCCTCCTCCTGCAGTTTGTGCGTGACTCTGCATGCACCTTCAGCAAACCCCCCTCAGTGCTGAGGTGGGGCGTTTTCATCTTTTATGTATAGGCAGTTTACCGAAGCAGCATATCAGCTTTATGTTGGGCAGTCCTGTACACACCGCCGTCTGCCTGCAGATGCCACCACATTACAGGCTACAGAGGACGTAAATAGATCTGCATAAAGAGCAGACACTGCAGAGAGACAGTTGAGGGTTGAGAAACTGAACTTTTATGTTTTGTGGAGCAACAAAATACTGTCTGCATGTAAACAAACACAGAACAAGTCGGAACACAGATACATCGCACATCATAGAATGTTATAGAAGTAATATATATGTAATGTAAATTAGATATAAGGTGTCCAAAGTAAATCCAAGTTGATTGAAGAAAGTAATACACAACTTTATCATCAAAACTGAATGCTTTACACCTGCAAGGCAAACAGGTATTTATGATTAAAATGAAACTAAAATCAAGCCCTGAAACAAAGAAGACGGTGGAGATGGGACATCGATAGCGATAACTTCCTTCTTCTCAGGATTATGCCCTTGTTTCGTCACTGTAGACTGTAAACACAATTTACCTATAACCAATAAACCAGATAATAACTTCAAACTCAGAGAAGTTAACCAGCCAACGAAGCAGCATATCAGTAACCGTACAGTCGTTCACATCTCAGTGTGTGAGTGACTGAAGGTCAGAGAGATCTGCTGTTTTGGCTTCAAACAAAACCAGATTTGGCCATCCGTTTTATGCAACTGTCATCAGTCCAAGTTTTCTTTCACACTTTTCCAATATATCCCAATTTGATGGTCTGTCCTAAAAGAGGGATTAAATTCTGTTCTATGTGGTATCGAAGTACCTAAAATTGAATCTGGAAACCCTGAAGTAGCCCTTAAATAACTTATGAATTACAATCTTTGTAAATATAAAATACGCAGTACAGATTAATGTTAGATCTGACAATATCTTCAAAGTATCATCCACTTTCTTAAAATTTCAGGCAAGAAATTAAGAATTTGATTAATGAACAAAGTCAAGCCACAGAAATACTGTTTTCTTTAAAATTAACATACAAGTACAGATGCACAGATGGCCTATAACTGATTGTTTTTGTCTTTTAATCGAGCTTCAAACTCCAACGACCTGGTGGCCACCAATGCGGACATCACATTTTCCAAAAAGAGCTTCATATTCAAAATTGATATCTGATTATTATTTTTATTGGTTCCTCCTGATAGCTGAAATACATCTAAAAGCTCGAGTCTGAGGAGGTTAGTGCCAGGGAAGCAGTTAAAAATGCACTAAAAGTAATATCTGGACGGTTTTAAGGGGTTTCAGCCCTTTATCTCGCTACCTTTGAATGGGCACACATTTAAAAAGGGATAAAAAGATAATTTGTGTTGGATAAAATAAGAAAAAGATGCATACTTATTGTTTCAGGACAAAGTCAGAGCAACACAACCAGGACACAGCAGATAAATAAGGGTCAGTTCTATCAGTCGATCTCATCCTGTTTGCTGATTACTGGTGAAGCCTGATGTCAGGCTGATATAAAGGAGCAGTCCTGTGTTTTTACTGTGTTAAAAGGCAACAAACAAACAAAAGATGTTGCAGTCTGCATGCAAATAGATAAAAATGTGATAAGATAAAATAAGACACGTGAGATTAAAGCTGTTGTGTGTATTTTGGTGTATCTACTGTGAGTTTTTTAATTTGTATTAATAGTAATATGAGCATTAGAAGTCAATAGGAAGTGGAAAGAAGAGGTGGAGGAAGGTTAAAAAGAGGAGGAGGAGAAAACAAATGCTGCCCATATCAATATCCAATTCACCCACTCAGTTTGTGTGTGTGCGTGTTTATGCATGTGAGTGTGCGTGGGGGGGTGTTGATGAGCTGCATTTGGTCATGAAACAGTCATTAGAGAGGGAGATCGAGGTAGAGTGTGTATTAGAGAGAGAGGAGAGAGGGTGGGGTGGAGAGAGGTGGAGGCAGATAGAGAGAGTCAGCTGTGGTGGGGGGAGCAGCAGATGGAGCAGAGAAGGAGCGCCGCTGCTGTGTTGTGTATCACTGAGTGAGAGACAAGCGAGCAGCAGCCGGCGGCAAACAGACGAGCGTGAAGGGGACGCAGGGGCGAGGCCGCTGCATGTGGTAACCATGGCGCAGCCGTCTCCGTGCGCATCGCCCGGCTCCCGTCGCCGTAGCGATGGCTCAGTAAGAGAATGCCTGTTCTTCCCTGTTTCTGAACGCAACGAGCAGGAGAGGCTGGAGGCCCTGGTTCGCCGGAGAGCTGGGGGTAACGATAAACGTGGAGGAGGAGGAGGAGGTGCAGGGGAGGCCCGGGACCACCTGGATAACAGGCCCAAACGATGGACATGGGGAGGACCTCCTGATGGAGCAGAAGGTGAGTACAATGGTTGTTAATTGTGACGACGTTAGCTGGGGAAACAGTACGTGTGGATGCTGATGGGGGCTGGTGGAGATGAGGGGAGATGTTTTGGGAGGAGGTCTGGAGGTCAGGTGGAAGAGGAGGAGGGGGATGGTGGGATGAAAGGGTGGGGATGTGAGAGCAGAGCAGGGCGACTGTGGACAAAGAGCAGGTGGAATGAGGATACAGGGAGGAGGTGATGGAGCACAAGAGAGGAGAAGGGCAGTGGAGGGAAAAGGGTGTGGAGGCTGCAGTGCAGGAGCAGCTCAGCGCTTTGTCTCCACTAAATCATCTCAGACATGGTGACGCTGTTTCAGGGTGGTGCTTGCTGCTTCTTTAGGCTTGTAAAGGTGGTACAGGTGTGTGTTGGTGTCAATCGTCTGTTGTTGTGTTTCTCTGCTGGGAGACGGCTCTAATCCTCAGAGGAGTTACACATCTAACCTTGAACACAACAAGGCCACACACATAAACACAGACCGCGCCAGCATCCATCCGTCTTTTTTATGTCTTTTTCTCCGCCTCTTCACGTCTCTCTCGTCTTTTCTGGGATGTTTTCTGTCATCATGTCTGCCAGCACGAGGCTACAGCGCCACCAGCTCGGCTCTGTTCTGTGGCGCATTCGTAACGCCATCAATTATTTACAACAGCCATCAGCTGAGTTGTCCTGGCACTGACCGGGGATCAGGGTCCACCCCGCCGCTCATCTGGCTCCGGCCCTGCTGCCTGTCAGGGTGGCTGCTCTGGGATCCGTCAGGCCCAGCAGAACGCTCACTGCAGCAGAAACGGCACCGTCTCATCTTACAGCTCCACTCGATTAAAGGACACAGTCTCGCCAAAGATAATGTTGGTGTGCTGCGTAGTGTCCTCTGGTCCACTTAAAAATGTGTGCACATTAAGAGCCTAACTAGAGTCATTCATGATGTCAAACGTTATGGCCTGAAAAACTAAAGAAAATATGGGGGCAGTTGATTGGCTCATAATGATCTGACCTTTTGGGGCTATAAATAAAAGAGCTACAACAGGCTAATTTAGCATGATAATGATGCAAACCCTAACCCAAACACACAGCACATTTTAGTTTAAAGACAACGCATATGAAATCTTGAATAAAGCTTTTTATTTGATATTTCAGTTGTAGGGAGTCAGAAAGAGCTAGAACAAGCTATAAAACTGTGAAACAGAGTGTAGTTCAATCAGTATTTAATGCAGACAGTTAGGGAAACCTTTGATTCAGATAGAGTTGGTATCCTCTTGGAGCCAGATGAGGTAGGCACACATAAACCGTGCAATGTGCCTTTTCCTGCTCAGAAGCTGGTATTTATAAAGGAAGAATTTGCTGGGAGTGTTTGCACCTCCTGCAGTCTTCAGACAATGTATTTACTTCTGTTTTTATAGCATTCTACCCCTGATGTGGACAAAGAGGCCACATTATCCATCATAAGATAAAAACAGAGAGTCTTTTTTACGGTGACTATGAATAACATCAGCGCAGTGTAACAGCAGTGCAGACCTCTCTAATGAGACTTTAAATAGAAAAGAAACATAGATCATTCTAATTGACTGACAGGCCATGGTCTGTCTCTACATCTGTATCTCCCTGCTGATCATCTCCACACAGGCTCCACATTTGTCCACTGCAGATAAAAAGCAGCTGTAGGACCTGTGCTGTTGCCCTGATGTGATGCGTGAGCTGATCTGTGTTTACTTACAGAGCCGATCGCTTGTTTCTTTATTAATTCAGCAGTTTTTGTTCTGTTCGTTATCATCATGCCTGTTCAGTTGTTGTGTAGATGATGTCTAGATATGTAAATGACAAATTAGGGAAGTGTCCACATCCATTTATGGCTAAAGATGAGAGTGGAAATCAGGTTTGTGCACATGCGTGTCATTTCTTGAAGATTTAGATTGATCAAACCTTTATGCATGTGGCCCCTGGACTTTTTCTCTGCAGTCTCCAGTGTAGATTAATGGGTGTATTAAGAATAATAAGTCTGTGTGACAGCTTCATATAAAGTAATTTCATTAAAAGCAACATTTCTTTAGCTCCAGCTTGGACCAAACAGAGCTGCATACACAACAAATTTAATTTATTTATATATTGCCAGGAACACAGGAAACAGGTGCAGGGATTTATTGAAACATGCTTAAATGTTAATACATTTTAAAAAGGCAAAAACAGAAAAGGCTGAAGCAGACCATTTCTGATGAGGCTTGGGCCAACAGTAGATGGATCAGCTGAAGGTCCAGATGCATCTCTCAGGTCCTGTCAGGCCTTTGCTGGATTTTTTCCTCTTTCTTAAGGACATCACTTTCAGATACTGTTCATCTGCTGTAGATAGTTTTTTTAGGTCTGACACTTCTTCTTTTGTCCTCCACTTGTTCAGTTTCCTCAAATGTTTTAAGGACACACTGCACACCATGCTGAGATATGCCAAGTTTTCAGCTAATAGCTCTTTGGGAATCACCTTATTGCTGCAAAAATACTATTTTCTGTCTGTCAAACTGTTATCTTTGGTGTTTTTCATAGATGAAACTAAAGAAATGGGAACAAATGATGTGTCTTTGTGACAGGCTGCTAGTAACAAAGTGCCTAAAGATACAATTTAAAACTGGTTCTTTGCTAAGTTGTCTGTTATGTGTCGACACAACACTGGTTCATCCCTTGAGTTAGGAGGATTTTTTTTATGATTAAAAGATTCATAGGTCAGAGTTAAGTGGCTTAACAAAGGAAAAAGTGCAAGGACTGGACTGAAAATGAGTGGAAAAAGCAGCCAATGTCCAAAGAAAAACTTTGAAAGACCTTCAGAAAGCCTGGAGAAATGTTGCTCAAGACCACTTTAACCCTTAAACACCCTAATTTACCATTTGGTCAAGCACATTTTTCACTGCTTATACTCTGTCTTATCAAAGATTAGTGGAAATGAACCCACCTAAACCATCTCTAAAACTTGGTTTAGGGATGTTATGGGGAAAAAAGTGTCATTTGTAAAAAGAAAAAAAACATTGATTCTGATTATTATTTCTCCAATGAAATGAAAAAAATGCAGAGAAACATTTTCCTTTTCTTTCTACTCAGTGCAGAAGTTACAGGGTTGAGATTAAAACAAAGTCTGGCTGCTTGGAAGCAAAGTATAAAGAACTGAGAGATGATCTGGAGGTTCTGTTTCATATTCACTCCAAACAGAAACCCTCACAGCAGTTACTGTCAGCACAGACATGTAAATTCTCACAGTGGGAAAAGCTCAGTCTACACAAACGTAGAAGTCTAAATCAATTTTTAGGATCCTGATTGGATGAAAATCAGTTAGAGCAAAGGGTGAATTTAAAGCAGGACAACCATCCAATCACATGTTACATTGCACGTCTTACACATCTTGTTTGTTGTTTTACTGGGTGATGGTTCGCTCTCAGCATCATTGGTGGTGGTGGTGGGGGGGTCTCTGTTCCGGCTGTTGATGTTGCATTTCTAGTGTTGTTTTGTCTGACTTGATGTGTCAAAACAAGCTTTAAATGTAGCGCTTCCTGCTAAGAATCTTGTGTCGATTCTGTTTTATCCTGCTTGTTTTTTACAGTTGAAATCGTTGTGGATGAAGGCGGGTTGTGTGTGTGAGTGAATCTGTAACGCTTTGCTTTTTCCGCTCTGCTTCACGTGCTGACCAGGTAACCTTAAGACCCCGCCCTGCCATGCCATTGGCTCTGCTCAGCCCAATGAGCTTCCTGCCGCTTCCAGTGCCAGCCAATCCCGTAACGGTACAGACCACATGACTCTGTGTGCCATGCTCATGCCACCTCCACCCTCCACCTGCAGCTGACCTGTGTCTGCATGTGTGTGGACGTCTTTGTGTCGTCACACTGGCTGTAACATTGTCCTGAAGTGTGTGTGTGTGTGTTCATGATGTGTGTGTGCTGTGTCTGGTGGTAAATTTAACGCAGTGCACCTTTTTAGTCCTTCCTTAGGTCTCCTCTCAGATTAACGCAGAAACATCTCCAGTAATGAACACGTATCACCATCATCGCATACAGGTGCAAACGTGTGTCAAATACACAACAAATGTCTCAGTTGGAAATCATGGTGATAAAACAAATAGTTCTCCAGGCTTCTTGAAGGACATCCCAAAGCTCTTCTTTGGATGTTGGCTGCCTTTTGTTCCGGTCTCTCTCAAGATGATCCCACACTGCTTCAATAATGTTGAGGTCCGGGCTCTGGGGAGGATTCATCCCTCCATAAGACCTGTTGCCACTGATTTTCAGTCCACTTCTTGTGTCATTTGGCATAGCTCAGCCTTTTCTCCCTGTTTCCCTTCCTTAAGAATGGCTTCTTGACAGCCACCCTTCCATGGAGACCATTTCTGATGAGGCTTGGGCCAACAGTAGATGGATCAACTGAAGGTCCAGATGCATCTCTCAGGTCCTGTGTCAGGTCTTTGCTGGATTTTTTCCTCTTTCTTAAGGACATCACTTTCAGATCCTGTTCATCTGCTGTCGATAGTTTTTTAGGTCTGACACTTCTTCTTTTGTCCTCCACTTGTCCAGTTTCCTCAAATGTTTTAAGGACACACTGCACACCATGCTGAGATATGCCAAGTTTTCAGCTAATAGCTCTTTGGGAATCACCTTGTTGCTGCAAAAATACTATTTTCTGTCTGTCAAACTGTGTTATCTTTGGTGTTTTTCATAGATGAAACTAAAGAAATGGGAACAAATTATGTGTCTTTGTGACAGGCTGCTCGTAACAAAGTGCCTAAAGATACAATTTAAAACTTTCTTTACTAAGTTATCGGTTATGTGTCGACACAACACTGGTTCATCCCTTGAGTTAGGAGCCTTTTTTCTGCTGGAATGGTTCATAGGTCAGAGTTAAGTGGTTTAACAAAGAAAAACTTTGAAAGACCTTCAGAAAGTCTGGAGAACTAGTGCTCAAGACCACTTTAAAATATTACAAGAAAGTCTGGCTGCTTGGAAGGAAAATATAAAGAAATGAGGGCTGGATCAGGACTTTTGCACCATACTGTACATATATCTTAGAAAAACCCTGAGAGGATTTCTGAATCACTTATCACTACCATCAAGTAGTTTAATCTGCTGTTAAATGATAAATTGAATAATTTGACTTTCATGTAGCAAATGAATGCCAAAGCCACACGAGTGAGGACATCTGGAAAAGATCGTGAATAACACTGTATGCTGACAGCTACGTAATCATTCATTGTCTTTGTTATACAGTAGCCTCCATTTGATCTTAAGGAGAGACTGCTTTTAGTTACAAACTGGATGATAAACACAATTATCTGCTTGTTAAAACATGAACGGGTTTTTTATTATTACTGAAAAACCTGCTTCATGTGTAAGACTTTTCTCTCCCCAGCTTTTAAGTCATTGTCGACACATTTAGACGTGTCTGTTTGGGCTGTAGTTGTGTATCAAATAAAAAGAAACCCAGCTTCTTTCCTTCTACACTTCCTTGCCCCACTCCCTCTTCCAACCGCATCACAACAACAAAAGATTGTTCCTATTCCCGTTTTCCTGGCCCTGGGCCCTGTTTAGCGATGCGTACATTATTCTCAGCTGGGAACCCACTCCGTAGCCCCCACACCACACACACCATTCATCATATCAGACACTCCACCCTGAAGCTATCTGTGAAACTTATTAGACCCCCACCAACATCCAGGCCAGTGCAGTCAAAAAGAAACACACAGCGTCCTGCATTTATTTCCAATCATTACTGTCCCATTTTGTGCAGGCAGCAGCTGTAGAAATGAAAAAAATCATTCTCCATTTGACCCAAGTACCAACAGCAGTGCAAATGCAAATATATGTATATGTACAACATCTATTGCATCTGTTATTTTATGCCAGAGGGATCACATTTTTGGGGGCTTAAACACGCTGAAAAACTCATGAAATGTTTGATAAATTTAGTTTCCCTAAAACTGCAGCTCATTTTGGTTTGGATTAAAAACAGAATAAACAAATATTATGAGAGGCCTTTCATTTTTAATAAAATGCCTCAGCGAGGGGAAAAAGCCAAGATGTGGACCCACACAAAGCAGAAAAAAGAATTAAAACTGTTTTTGGCACAGAGTATCAACATATAATTCAATAATAAAAAAGCAAACTTAATTATATTATGACGTATGACATATTATGATACTGTGTCATAGTGAACCTGAGAGTAACGCGTTCATCTATCTATCTATCTATCTATCTATCTATCTATCTATCTATCTATCTATCTATCTATCTATCTATCTATCTATCTATCTATCTATCTATCTATCTATCTATCTATCTATCTATCTATCTATCTATCTATCTATCTATCTATCTATCTATCTATCTATCTATCTATCTATCTATCTATCTATCTATCTATCTATCTATCTATCTATCTATCTATCAGAGTTTGCATGAAAACAAACTGAATGTCTAAATCTTGACTTTCTGGAGATCGGGCTTCTTTTCTCTTCTCTCTGGGTGTTATCACGATACCTTCAGGTGCTGTCTGAAACTTGTACCTCTCAGTTTCGTAGGGCTGCAGTGACTGCTTTTGTATCATCATCCTCCATTTCACGATGAAGCAGTGTGTCTGACATCACAGAGGTTAATTCATGCAGCGACCTGCACGGCTCATCGCTCAGCAGGAGTTTTTTCTGTTTGTGGTTTGATTGCTGTTTGTTTTGGGACTTTTAACATATTTTACGTCATCAGTACAGCAGCACCAGGAGTCTGTATCTCATTCTGTCACGTTTTTGTTCATGACTAACTTTAAATCTTTTTCCTGTTAGTTGACTTCCTGTCTCCACCCGCGATGGATCAGCCAATCAACAAACAGCTTTCCAACTCTTCAGCTGCTCTCCACTCACCAGAACGAGGTGAGACATTCGGATCAGATATGAACAAATGTTTTCTGAGAACAGACGGTACAGAACGTACAACAAGTGATACGCAGCTTAAGGCGCTAACATCAGGACCTGAATTTCATCTCAGCCATTTTAATGCATAAAGGGATTTATTTAATGGAAAAATCCTCTAAATATGTAATATTGATTACCAGAGATTGTTTTTAGGGCTTTAACTGATCACTAAAAAGGATCCACAGCTTCTATACAATTCACTTGGGTGTTTCGTGGTAATCTACCAAAATTATGCCAAACCCAAGAAGAGCAGCTCATTGAGCTCTGTCCTTCATTGTTTTCACTGAGATGTGATCCATGTGTCTTCTTTTAGGAAATGTTAAGTAAAAGTTTAATGCAGATCTTTATTTTACAGGGCAGTTTTAAGTTTAAGATACTTATTTTACACCCATGCCTCTCACCCTGAATTGGATAGAAAGTGAATGGATTTTTCATCCCTGACAAGTAAATTCAGATAAACCGTAACTGTGTATTTTAACGGTGGTTTTGGAAATGGATTTACTTAAAAGAAGTAAATAGAAACATCAATGGAGATAGATTAATTTGCAGTTTGCTGAATTAATTCAGAGAAAGATGAGTTTCTGTCTTTTAATAATAGGAGAATCAGCAGAAAGTGGAGCAGACAGACAACAGAAAACCAAAAGCCACAAACTAAACCGAGAAAATAAAAGAGAAACTTAACACCAAACAACCCATAAGGCAAAAAACAGAGACTCGTCCAGAAGGATCTGACAAAGAGAGGCCTTAACAAAGAAGTATAAATACTGAGGGGAACTAATGAGGAAGTGGCTGCAGCTGAGGTTGATTCAAGATCAAGACTCAAAATATCTGATTAGATACTAATATTTAGCTTTAGTTAGTATACAGTCTTATCAGAAATAGAGTAGCTGAGTAACAGACATACAGAGAGTCAGAGAAGGAGGTGTAATGCCTCGCTCTTTGTTCACCTCGTCATAACTGGCCAGAGAATATTGGATTGTCACATTTCAGAGGGTTTATTACACTATTTCACCACCCAACAAGCAGCTCGGGCAGACTATAAGTCCTGCTTAAAGCTTCAACAAACAATGGGAGGCAGATATAACAGAATCCACAAAACCTAAGAGACAAAACCCAGGGCAAATATAACCAAATGCTGCTTCTCTCTGGGATTTTAGCCTTGAGAAAACAGTAGAAATGGAAGGTGGTTTAGAGTTGTACGCCAAGGTTTACTTTGACCGATTATTCTCTGGCATCTAATCACTACTAACATGAGTTCAGTGTCTTGTTTTTGTGTGATTTGTGTGAGCTTATTTTTGAAATGATGTGATTCAAAACATTGGTTTCTGTTTGACTCCTGTCATTGGACCTGCTGTGCATGAAAATGCTCATTTTAAGTTAAAGATTTTAGGTTGGCAGTAATAATATGTCTTTTTAATAATTTTCCCTGGTTCTGTTTGTTTTTTTGTACGTGTGTCGGTCTGTGACCCGTCAGTGTCTTTTGTGTCCCATCGAACAGCTTTCTCCAACAACCACAAACTGCAAAGGAGTTCCTCCAACCGCAGAAGCACCGCTGGACTCCCTGAAGATGCGTCCAAGGCCAAAACACCCACGGTCAGCTCTCCCACGCACAAACGCACCCTCACACACAACAGCCTCTTCATTATTAATGAGATGATCACAACTAAAAGGTCACGTTTGCAAGCGTCGTGTTTTTTCTGTTTGAATACGTAGATAACGACACATAGACGTGCTCACACCTCCACATCTGTCTGCACCCATAGCTGAATATTCTCCCACCACAGAACTGTCTGACTGCTTCTTTCCTAAAGCGGCGTTGTTGTTGTCAGTATTGTTTCTTTTCTGATCTATCTTTTTAATCTAATTCTTTATGCTGTAATTGCTGTAAGAGACTTTAGGAGGGTTCTGCCCCTGACCACCCATAGGATGGTCCTGGTTTTACTTACAGAGTGCAGCTTAATTTCTTTATTTCAGACTTCTTTTCTCTCCTCTCACGGTCGATCTTTATGGTGTACCTCAGGAAAAGCCGATACTCTTTGTAAACTCACTGTTCAGACTCAGGCATTCATGTCTATTTTAATAACAAGAGAAGAACCACAAAGATACAGTCCAATTCATTGCAATCCAATTAATTAAATTCCAAATTAGTCAAATTCCTACAGAACCAATTCAAAAAAGGCTCTTGTTCAGGAAACCAACGGATTGCTTTGAATCTTTTCTCTGATCCAATCTCCCATCCTGAGCGTGCACGAGGCGACTGTGGAAAGAAAAAAACAAAACCTCCATCAGAACCAGAACCAAGAAGGGTGTCCATCAACCAGCTGGGGGTTGGGAGGACAGGAAAGAGGGGACAAGCACCATAACACCAGGCCAAGGATACCTGCTGAGAAAGACAAACACAAGTTAATGACGACAATAATGTTATATGTACATGGAGAGTAGAGAGCAGAGGGAGGAGAGGTGCATCATGGGAGGTCCCCCCACAGTCTAGGCCTATAGCAGCTTAACTATTGGATGTTTCAGAGTCACCTGAGCCATCCCTAACTATAAGCTTTATCAAAAAGGAAAATATTAAAGTTAGAAGGGTGCCTGCTTCCTGAACCCAAACTGGCAGCTGGTTCCACAGAGAGGGGCCTGATAACTGAAGGCTCTGCCTCCCATTCTTTTAGAAACTATGGGATCCACAAGTAAACCTGCAGTCTAAGAGCAAAGTGCTCTGTTGGGAAAATATCCAACTATTTTTTGTGAGGAGAAGAATTTTAGATTCTCTTCAGAATTTAACAGGGAGCCAATGAAGAGAAGCTAAAACTGGAGAAATATGATCTCTGCTGTTAGTTCTCATCAGAACTCTGGCTGCAGCATTTTGGATCAGCTGGAGGCTTTTCAGAGAATTTGTAGGACAGTCCAATAATAAAGAATTATAGGTGTCCAGTAGTGTTTTAAACACAAACGATACATGGACAGCTCAGCATAACTGCACTTCCTTCTGAAATCTGCAGTTTTAATCTATTTAGTTCTATTAAAAAAAACCTGGAGTGTAAATGTTCTGAGTATATATGGTTGAACTGAGGCCTAAGTGTGAATTATAGACGTTAATTTGCTTGAATAGTCCACTTTAAATGATACACTGGGGGCTTTTTGTTTTAGATTTTGATAAACTTGGTCGTTTGACTTTTAACTGTGTTAAAAGACAAACGACCAAGTTAGAGTTCCTTCCCCACTAACTAGTTTGAGCGGTTTACAAAACTGGATGCGTTGTATGAAGAAACTTCTGTGGGAAAGAGCTCAGTTAAAGTGCTGCATCACGTTTCCATCACAACCCTTTAAACTGACAGGTGTTTACAGGTGTTATCTGTTGAACTGTGATCCTGCTCTTCCCTGAATCGATACCTTATGAACATCTGGACCGGAAAGAAATCAGTTTAACTAAAAAAAAGTTTCACCTTTATGTCGAGCTTCTCAGGGATGAACTGAGTGTGGTTATACTCATGTTTAAAAATTTCATAACATGTCTTCACATATGCAGATGTTTTTATTATCAGATGTTTAATCTTATACTTGATTATTTAATTTTTTTATTTTTTTTTATTCTAACTTATAAATCTTACTCACAGGGGGAGACACCAAACACACCGGTCCGAAGTTCTTCCTTCAGGGCCAACAGCAAGGGCCCCGCCACACCAAAAAGGTACACGAATCCATCCACACACACACACACACACACACACACACACACACACACACAAACCTCTCTTCTGGTTTATAAAGAACAGGTCAAATGATGTGGCTGTTTTCTCTTTTTCAGAGTGAGATCCAACAGGAGCCGGGCCCAGTCTCCCTGCTCCCCTGGACAGTTCCCCCCCTCCCCGCTCCGACAGAGAGCCTCTACGCCCAGCACCGACGACCGGGGCCACGCTGAGCTCAAAGGTCACAGCACCCTGGAGAGGAAGTCCACCAAATCTGAGACCTCAGAGAAGAAGATCCCCAAATCCACCAGCAGAGAGATGACAGCAGGTAAACCAGAGTGTTCAAAACTGATCTTAATGTTTAATGTTAAATAAAAGTTCGATGGGCTGCAAATGTATCATTTTCTGTCTTTATTAAAAAATGTCTTCTTTAATGATAGATACACAACTGTAATCATGAAATGAATCATTTCATGCGCATATTTGGGTTATTCATGATGTTCTACAGATGAAATCACACACCTCTGAATTCAGAGCACATCTACTCCATTAATGTAATGCATGTGTTCATCCTGCATGATGTAAAAGTTTATATTTGACTAAAACCAGGACAACAGGAGAGGTTGAGGATGAGTGAAACTGAGTTGTTCTGTCCAGTTTTTCTAAGAACACCAAAAAGGTTTCTACAAAATTTGTACCTCACCTCCACCTCCTCACCCAGTCATCTCTGTCCCTCTCCACCCCCTTTATCCACCCATGCAGAGTCTCCGGGCACCCCCACAGGCAGGAGTGTCGGTGGGACGACGGACGCTGAGGAGGCGTCCAGGCTCCTGGCAGAGAGACGCCGTCTGGCCCGAATACAAAAGGAGCAAGAAGAGAGACAACGGCAGGAGGAGGAGAGGTGAGTGTTATCATACATACAGCTACTCCAGTATTTCCACTTGTTTAGATCAATGAGATGAGACCTGGTTACATGCAGAGTTACAGAAACTATAGAATCTTAGACTGAAACGTGTGTTCATCACGATATTGTGAATAAATCCATGCACAAAAGCAAAAGTAAATGCACCTTGGATCCCGGAGAGAACACTATGGTTTCCAGTTATTCTAACTGCATGAACATGGATATAAAATCACACCATAGCTGTCTGAGTTTAGGACGTGTCTGTAACATGATAAATAAAGATATCTGATGAACAAAAACGGGGGGAAAAAAGTCAAAAGTCTGTGTATAAACTACAGATATCAGGGGCTGTTGCTTTACTGTCTGTAAAGCCCTGTGCAGCTCAGACCGTGGGTTTCTTTCAGGCTGAGGGCTGAAGAGGAGCAGAGGAGGCAGCAGGAGGCCAGAGAGCAACAGGAGAGAGCAGCACAGCAGGCCGAGGAGGAGAGAGTGAGGAGGGAGGAGGAGAGGAGGAGCAGAGAGGAGGAGGAGAGACGACAGAAGGAGCAGAGATGGAAGGACATGCAGGATCAACTGGACAAAGAGGTCAGTCTCCCCAAATGTCTCATTCTCTATCTTTTTATAGTGTTTTCTTTTTAATATATTGGCTGCTTACAGTTCTGTCCAAAAGTCCTGATCTTTTTTAGAATCTTTTAAGTGGTCTTGATCAATAGTTCTCCAGGCTTTCTGAGGGTCTTTCAGAGTTTTTCTTTGGACTTTGGCTGCTTTTTAGCTAATTTTCAGTCCAGTTCTTGCACCTGACCATTTTCAGAGGAATATGTTTTTTCTTTGTTAAGCTTAACTCTGACCTATGAAGCATTCCAGCAGAAAAAAGGCTCCTAACTCAAGGGATGAACCAGTGTTGTGTCGACACATAACAGACAACATAGCAAAGAAACAGTTTTAAATTGTATCTTTAGGCACTTTGTTACCAGCAGCCTGTCACAAAGAAACATCATTTGTTCCCATGTCTTTAGTTTCATCTATGAAAAACACCAAAGATAACACAGTTTGACACAGCTGAGTGGCTGTGAAAAAAGCATTGAAAGCTAATTTTCGAATGTCAGGAGGATGATTCTATCTTTTATGAAACCTTAAATTTGGGCTGGCATGTAAGTTATTTGAACATTATTGAACATCAAATCTCATCATGTTGTAAGAAGTTAAAAACAGTAAAGTATCTGAAATACTCATGAAAAGAAGAGGAAGTTGGTAGTTTAGTGACTTTTATACAGACCTGTACTGATTTATCATTGACAATGTTATTATTAGTAAAAAAGAACCAAAAATAGAACTGACAGCAGCCAACTAAACATGTTACAAGGAGGAAGAAACTACAATTGATTTACATCTTCTTTTAAACTACTTTTAGTAATCGGGTGTGAGAGGGGGAAATTAAATGACTGGGTGTTCCCGGCTGTTTTTCAGAGGGAAGAGGCCTTCCTGCGAGCCCAGAGAGAGGCAGATAGGAAGAGGCAGGAGAGGGAGCTGCTGCACATCCAGGAGGACCAGGAGAGGCAGCAGAGAAGGAAGGTACCAAAGATTTCCACCTGCTTCATCTGTTAAACACCACGTTTCATTTTAACATTTCTCTAAGGAACTGACAGGGTTTTAACCATAGCAGCTGATCTGCATCTGCAAAGATGTTTTACCTGGCTGTCATGAACAGAAATACTAATTCCAAAAGTTTTATTAATTTATTTAATGAGGATATTTGTTTATTTGTGACACTCTGGTCTGGTCTTTGTTCGATGTGTGTTTTACTTGTTGTACAGAGAATTGAGGAGATTATGAAGAGGACAAGGAAGAGTGAAGTGGAGGCTCCATCTGCCACCTCAGGTAAATGTTAAATAACCACCCATCCTTTAACACAAACACATACACAGATACACTCTTGGATAAAGTCAAACTCACACTCTCATCTCCCCAGTGACTTCATTAACTGTACCAGCACAGTTTAAACCCTTTCAATTCTGATCTTCCCACAGCTCCCACGGCTTCTTTCACATCTTTTATTTGCATATGAAACATTTTTAAAGGGCTTGTCTCAGTTCCTCCATCATCTTTATTACCTTCTGGAAAACTGGATGCTATCAGATCTCAGCTGCAGTGTGACTCAGCAGTGTTGACAGGCAGGGGAACGCTGCCCCCCGGTGGTTAAAGTGGGGTAACACCAGCTGTACTGCGGCGTTTGTTGAACTTCCTGACCCGAACTGGCCGACATGATGACTGTTTTATTAGCACAAGTGGCCCCAGAGGATGTAAACTATGCTAACCCCTGCAGTATTAGACTCTATGCTCCAAAACCAACCTTTAACTAGCTTAGAATAATACGTTTGCTCATGGGTTATTGTCTGAACTGCAGAAAACAGCTTTCTGTTGCAAAAAAGGTTTTTCTGTCCCATATTTTTAACTTCCTTTTACTCAAACTGTAACTATAATGTGGTGAGTGTACAGTGTAAAGGGACACGAGGACAGCCTTACTTGTTTGATGCAGATGTAAACATCTGTTTGCTGTAATTCTGAACAAAAACCTTCACTGAGAAAACTGTCTCTGGTGTGTTTGCAGCCTGTGAGGTGAAAGCTGAGGCTGCCGTGCCCTCTGAGGACGACGCTCCGACTCCTACTGTACCCCCTGTCATCACGCTGGGTCCTCTGGAGCACAAGAGCTGTGTGGACGAGCTTTCCGATGGAGTCCAGTCCATGGATGTCAGGTAAATGCATGAAAAGAACGTGAGTGAACACTCTGATGTTGTGATGTAGCGTTCCACATCGTGGAAAATGTGAATACTTTTCATCTCAAATAAAGGAAAAAAAAGATGAACTATTTATTGCCATGGATGACTTCATTTAAATGTTTTGGTTATGGACTTCTTAATCTGTTTTTCGGTCAGAAACTCTTGAGAAAATTACAGATGAATGATCCTAAAACATAAGACGATCGTGTGAAATTCTTCTTTATCTGATCAATAGTCCAAAACAATCCTTTTTTGTTTTTTTAAAGTGGGGTTTTGTGAGGAACTTATCAGTCAGAGCGCTCTCAGTTTGGGGAATACGAAGGTTTCCTAACAGGTGAGCTGATGCAACATGAGAGGAGCAAATTTCTTGCTTTCATAAAGTTTGTAATTATGCAAGTTGTTAGTCCATTGTGACCCTAAACCACTGAGCAAAGTGGATGTTCTTTGGTTGAGAAAAAGTAATTAACTGTCTGACGTGGGAATTCTATTTGTAGCTTTTGCTCAGATTGAGGTTTGAGTTGTTTTAGAAGAGGAAAATTCCCTCTTCTTGTGACCATCTTCTGAGTAGCTTTTAGCTCTGCTTGCCAGTTAGGAATAGTTTCTGATTCTTTAAACTGGCTGCGATTACGTGAGTCACTTTTAATCCGATTCATGGTTCAGTCAGTATAAAAAAGCCTAAAGTAAACGCCTCAATCAGATCAGACTGATCTGATCAATCTGAAGGTTACCATGTGTACCATGTGTAGACTGAGTTTAGCTCCTTTCTGGTTGGAATAAGTGTGTTTTGTTTAGCATGTGCTTAAACCACTTCGGTGTTAGGTGACATGTTGAATTTTAAAGGTTTATAAACCAGCAAACTGAACAGCTGCACGACTGACAGCTTTATTGGAAACATTAGAAAGATTAAAGATCGTTGAACATCTTCAAGACGTATTTTCACAGTCCTGATTGGTAAATCCAGGGAGGACAACTCTCTCCTGGAGTTTTCACCTCAGGCTCCCTTTGTTCTCCTGTTTGGGAATAAAATTGGAAAAACAAATTTTCTTATTTTTCCTGTGCTATATCTTCCACATATAAGCCAGCAAGCCGACTTTTCACATGTCAAAAGAGTTTAATTCTGATTAAATGCTGTGCAGCACATAAGAGCACAATGTGTGGCATCTCTTTATTTAGACTCCATGTAAACACAATCATTTCAATCAGATTTAAACACCACTGAAAAAAAACTTTAGTTTGAAAGAAGAAATGAGTTAGACAATTAATTGATTATAAGAGTCCCTGCTGATCAGAGGCAGTTAACACTGGATTTGTAATGTAAACACAGATGGTGGCTGTTCCATAGAGGCAACATGCATGTCACAATGAGGCATTTAAGTATTAAGTGTATTTTAAAACCGAAGCAGCATCTTTCAAATTACTAATAAATCAAACATTGTGTCTCTGTCATCGTTGTTCCTGTAAGCTCTCCATCTGTCTCCATCAGTCCTGTGTCCAGGGACGAGCAGGCGAGCGCTCAGGAGTTTTCACCGGTCACCGAAGGACCCGACGTCTGTTCCCTGGAGCACCTGATGGAGCTGGATGCGCCGGGACGAGAACAGCGGCAGGGTGCGGAGACACCCCCGTACCCGAAACTGCAGGCCGGCAGCGGGGTCGGAGACCTCAACAAGAACCTCCTGATCCAAGCTTACAGCGCCGCCTCTGAAACATCCCAGCTTATCCCCAGCATTGGCCCGAGCAAACTGGACGTCCAGTAGCCAGGTGGAGACGCACACTCTTTTATTCATTGTTCCATAGCACCACTCGTTACAGCAGCTATATGATCTAGTTTCATCCAGTGGTATCCTCAGTGGTGGAGGATGTACTCTACTTTACTTCCAGTATTACAGTGGATAAATACTTTCTAGCAAGTCCCCGTGTAGAAAAGCAATAGCTTAAATGTGCATTTCTAACTATTTCCCTTTTTGTGTTTGTTTTCTCTCTTAGGTGCTTTTTTAGGAGCTGGAAGATAAAAGCAGGAGCCAGGAGAAACAGAGCAAGAGACCTTCGCCTCCATTTACAACAGCAACAACAATCATTTCAACAAGAAACAACTGCTCAGCACCTTATCTCTGATCTGTATTACCACACATGCAGAACTGTGAGGCTTTTGGCCATGTTTTGAGGCAGTGCAGATGGGCATTTTTGAGGTGTGTTACAGAGATAGTTGGAATGAACATTCTCACAAAATCCACCTTCTGAATTGTAAAATTACTGTAAATTTAAAGTCGTGTCAGGTTTATTCATCCTAAACCTAACAGAGAACCACACCTTAATCATGCTATAAAACTTGAAGTTGAGCTCTTGTACATATTCCACATCCTCACATTAAAGATACCAGACACTGGGCTGCATCTTTTCATGAGCTTTATGTTCCTCCATTAATCTGTGCATGTCCTCACGACAGCTCATGATGAAGCCAATGTTGCCCATCTGCACCGCAACAACACATCTCCCAAGTGCCCTCTGCTTTAATCTCTCACCCCTGCTTTTGAACACTTTGTAAATAGATCCGACTGGATGGTGGAGTCATCGCTGGGACGAGAAGCAGCTGTGTAGCCGTTAATCCGGAGGAGAGCTGTTAGACTGAGGCTGTTGTGTGAACCCTGTGTAGCATCTTCAGTGAGGACTAGCTAGTTTTATAGGCTGTGGTTGTAGCTGTGTACTTGAACAGTGTGGGAGTTTCTCTCCTTCTGTCAGTGTTTCTGATGGTTCCTGTGTGTTTATCCCACCGCTGAGCGTCTGTACTGCTCACAGCCTCTCTCACTAGTGTAAAACAGATTTCATGACGCTGGGGAAACCATCAGTGAATGATATTATCGGCCTGCTGTTAACCCGTAACACGTAGCCTATAGCTTTGGTTTCTCTGCTGCTTGTCACTCCATCGGTGGACATTTGTGGACTTGCAGTGATCCACGACAGGGTTCAAATATCGCCTCGAAGGGGAAAAGGGGGGAAAAAATTATGCTAAATGTCTTGTTTTTTTTATCTGCAGGTTGACACAGTGTGATGTGGATTTGTTTGGCACCGACTGTAACCACACAAGCTGCAGTTTATAGTGTGCACTTACACTAGTTGTATGTTTCACTGCTCTGAGGATGCTTACATTTCCACGCCCGACTACAACGTACCTCATCGTTTCAACACAGACCATTTTGTTCAACAGCGCTCACCTCGCAGCTCATCACCTCTGACGCCTTAAACCTCTGTGCAGTCAGGTTCTCTCCCTCTACCAAGTTTCTGGGCTTCACCCTCCAGCACGAGCACTTTTCACTGTTTAGGGGCCCATTTCCATGAAGAGGAACCACAGAAACAAGAGCCACGTGTTATTAGATAGTTTTTTTTAGCTTTTTTCTTTGCTTTCCAGCCACGAAAGATTAGGGAGATCAGTGAGGGGAACATCACAAAAGTCACATTTACACTATCAGACCACGCCGTGGTGGAGCTGTCGTTGAGTCTTGAAACTCAGAGTCAAAAACCCTTTTGTATTTAACCTTTAGGGTACTAAAACCTGGCCCTATAACCTGCCTACAATAGACTTGTGAACATCATGCAGCCTGTATGTTCCATAACTAAAAAGTAGTCTGTTCTGTTAACACAAGATCCATGATGTCGTAACAGTGGAAATTCTTCTTTTGGACGCCACTGTGGGAATTGGGAAGTTTAGAGGCCTGTAGCGTTTTTCAAACTTGGTGGTCACAAAAATAAATTATTTAATGAGTTGCTGAACTTAAACAACCTGTAAACCCCAGATAAACCCAACCTTTTCCGGCCCTAGGGCATAAAACCCTGACTTCTAGCCACGAGGGATCCCTGATTAAGTCTTGTTTAAGCCTTGAAAATCACAGTGGAGTTGCTACAAGCCCTGATGTACACTTGCCCGCCCGCTTTTTGCCCGATAGTATAAATGTGGCTATTTATGTGAAAGCATGGTTTGACCAGTCTTTGCCCTGAGAACACAAACCCTCAAGCAGCCAGGAGGCCCAGGTTCTCTAGCCATGACTTTAGATCCACTAAGAGAATATATTTACACCTAACAAAAGCCATCCACCTATAAGAAGTTTGACCAACCACCAACCAAAACTCTGGAAAATATTCCTGAAATCGGAGAGTATTGTGTTGGTGGAGGAATGTAATTCTCCCCTTTCAATAGCTTTTAAAACAAGCAGAACACAGAGAAAGAGAGTGGTGTGGATGGTGTATGGTATATTCCCACAGAGTGTTCTTGAAAAATGTCTTCTTTTATGGAAAAGGGGCTCTGCTGTTCCACGTCGCTGCCACGTCGCTGCCATGCTGGGGGAAGAAAGCATTTACCGACACTGCTGTGGACCTCATTACGCTCCAGTCAAATCCTTCCTCTCCACATTTGCTCGTCATTCTCCAGATTCTGCTGAAACTAGAGGGTCTTCTGGGTTCCCTGTATATGAAGTAAACATAAAGGACATAGTGTTTATCCTTATATTACTTAAACTCTGTGACACTGCAGCTTGGTGGAATATATCATTGTAGATGTGGTGCATGGATACTTGCTGAAAAGAACAATAAACTACATCAAACCATTTGGTTGAGTGAGTTGGATCAATAAAGGGATAACAATGAAAAACACACTTTTATATGATGTTTCACATTCCTAATATTACATATGTGTAGGTCTTGATGCAGCCACCTTTTATATATTATGTGTGACATGTTAAATCTTTTGCTTTAACCAAGCAAAGTTCAAACAACTGACAGCAAAACAAAAAACATCCTGATGAATTTTCAACCTTTAAAATAAAATATGTCATAGCTCTGATAAACACACATGAGGAGGCTTCGGCCAACGGTAGATGGATCAACTGAAGAAATGGTGACTTGATGTGTCTTTGCAACAAGCTGCTAGTAGCAAAGTGCCCAAAGATAATATTTAAAATATATTTTGCAAAATTTTCTGTTACAAGGCTACACATTATTTCATTGTTTGAGTTAGGTAGCTGTTTTATGCTCGATATATTCATAAGGCCTGTGTTAAATGGGTTGACGAATTTAAAAAAATTAATACAATTCCTCTGACATCGGTCAGGTACAAGGACTGACTGAAAATTAGTGAAAAAGCAGCCAATGTCCAGAGAAAATTTTTGAAAGCCTCGAGAACTATTGCTCAAAACCATTTTAAAAGATTGCTTGGAAAATATAAAGAGAAAAGGGATGGAATATGCCTTTTACACGTAACATTTGTATATATTTCATCAATAATCTTTTTGGAATTTTTGGAGCAGTTTAATGGCACCACTCAACAAACCTTATTTTGAAAAACTTAGACGGAAGTGCAGTGCTACTTCCTGCTTGGGTCCAGTTCGTTGACCTCGCTGGACGAAACGGGCGGATGAACAGCCATTTTCCTGCGGTGTTTACTGGAAAACTCATCACTTTTAGCTGAATTTAGGTTGTATCTGGTAAAAGAGGGGGGTGTGTGATTAATTTATAAACGGTTAATTGTCTTTTTAGCGTGGTTTTTCGCTTTTACAGCGTTAGTCGCGGCTGCTCGACGCGCGTTGTGGTCAAAGGTAAGAGAACTGCTAGCCGTTTATTAGCGTTAGCTAGCTTTTGATTAGCTTATGTGCATGGACATCGTGGGTTAGTGTTTGGGATATATTCAAGTGCGTATTGTTGGCTACATCTCCATGTAATGTAGACACCATTATTGTAGGGTGGCGGAGGCTCAGTTTTAGTAAACCTGTTTGCTAATCATACGCATAGGATGTGCTGAGGTTTGCAGTTAGTGTCCTTTCAACGTTAAGCTACTGAAAAGAAGCTCAAATACTCCGATATTAATTTATACAGAGGGAGTAACAAGGACTGCAACTAAAACCTGATTCGATTACTAATCAGTCACTCATTTTCCTAGATTAATCGTTTGATATAGAGCACACCGCTCTTCATAAACGTAGAATACCCCAAATTATTCTACGAAAACCATAATTTGAGAGCCCCCAACTCTCAAATATTTGCTGCCTTCTTCTAAAATGAATATTACTGATCTAATATCACAATAACACATAATTTTACTAACTGTCATTATTAGTAAAGATTATTGTTAAATAGTCAACAGAGTTGAGATGATTGTTGAAATATTCTAGATTTGTATTTGACAGAAAACTAAACTCTCCCTTTTCAGGTTTTTCCCTCTAAAATCAATGCTATTGAAGTCTTACTTGGAAAATAGACATATTTACCGGTAAATTAAATTATCTTCCAGTGTTTATAATGTTTAGTTTTCCAACTGGCTGCTGAAAATGTTTCTAAACGCTTAAACTTACTGAACAGGTGGTGGGATAAAGAACTGCCATTGGCTTCCAACTAGTGAAGGTTTATTACGCTTATTTCTGTTTGATTAGCTCGATATTACATTGTAAATTCAGTTTCAAGTTGTGAGTGTAGCACAGATTGTTTAGGTTTCCTGACCTTTGGTTCGCTCTTCTCCCTGTTGTGTTATATTTTCTCTTGTTACATTAAATTCTTTGTTCCTTTAAAGTTGGCAGATGTCAAGACCAAGGTCTGGATCACCACGTTACAGGTACATCCATTGCATTTATTTAATTTTAAGTCACTGTGCCTCTCATGAGGTGGGTAATGTACTCATTATTTACTGTCATGTGTTTTGATATTTGTCATTTAAGTCTTGCATTACAAGTGACATATGTTCGGGGTTTTTTTTGCTCCCAATGTTTATTTTCTCAGGAGATTCCCATGGGAAGAACCCGACTTTGATCCTCACAAAGTTCTTGCAGAACTGGATGGGACTCCATGGGACAGACGCCATCGCTTCAGAGAGGGACCTGAAGAACTTGTAGACTCTTTCAGGGAGGACATGTACCCAGAAGGACAAAGAAGATCCTCTCCTTTCCCAGATAACCACCAATATGGGCGACAGCATCATCCAGACAAGGAAGAATTTTACCACAGGAGGTTATCGCCCCATCATGATGGGATACGATTTGAAAACCAGAGGCTCACCCCACTGGATGATGGAGGGTTTGATACAGAGAGACGCAGAGGAGGGTTCAGAGAACACTTTCAGAAGTTTGAAAGCAAGGAAACTTTGTCCAAGTCTCCACTGCGGATAAAAAGGGAAGAGTTATTGCCCACTTCCAGGTCTCACTTAGACCACCAACAGAGAGAGACAGGAACAAGCTGGTGGAGAGAGGAGCAGGGCAAAGGTCAGGGGAGATTCAGAGACTTTAGCCCCAGGTCAGGTGACCAGAGAGCTGGTGACAGAGAAAGAGGAAAGTGGACAACGCAAGGTCCTAATAGAGCTAGACAAAGGGAAAACCCACACCATGAGAGAGCCCCTCCTTTTAAAAGGCCGAGAAGAGAAATGGATGACGCCGATCATCTTGGGTAAATTTTAAGCAAAATGCTTTGCAGCACTATCTGGAAAATGAAGAATACAGAGGATTCTCGCGTTTCATGTTTTTCATAGAGCAGGCTGTTAGTTTTCATGCCTCATTTACAGTAGTGTAGCAGCTGTTGCATGGCTTGTAGTTTCCTGTAAACTCCTGAAGATTTGAAAATTTTGCATGCCTTTTGTTAAACATCCTCTAGTTGCGCATGGCAGTTTAAAAAGATCATTACTGTGGTCTCAAGTCATTTCAAGTTTGAATTTAAGCTCAGATGTGATGGTTCCATGTAGCTTTGTTGAACCATGTCACCTCCTCTTATGCCATCACAGGTACAGGGAAGAGGAGAACTTTGGGGAAAAGGGTTTCTCACCTGGAGGTGGGTTTAGAGGAAACTCTCGGGGGAACTTCCCCCGAGGACACATTCGGCACTCGGGCCCAGTTGTCATAGAACATGATCACGGCAGCGTGAACAGCAGAGAACTGCCGCGGTGGGAAAAGTTTGAGGATCGCAGACGTCACGAGCCTGATTTTGATCGACGAGGAAGTCCTCGCTCAATCCGGACATCAGACAGCAGGTTAGATGACCGGGAAGACGCACGAGATTGCCATTCTCAAGATAATTTGGGAGACGCCGACTACTGTGAAACAGCGAGGGGCCATATGCTGCGGGACGCACCAAACGCAGTGAGATATGGTAATAGAGATGATGTCATGAACCACAGAGGGAGAGGTGGTCCGAGGAGGTACAGTCAAGGTCAAGGTGGAAGGACTGGCCATCCCAAGAAGGAACCAACCAAAGGATACCATGGTCTTCCTCATGAAGAGCAGAGACCAGGATACCAATCCTTCAGGGAAGATTTTGGGGATCCGATTAAGGAGCAGCCTAAATGGGCAGAAAAAGACAGAGTTGAATGGTGGGAACACGGCAGGCCGAGGAGTTTGGACCGACGCCCACAGAGGAATGACTTGGCCCCTAAATTTCCTCATCAGAAGGAACATGGATGGAGTGATCAGAAAGCTAATAACATGGCGGTTGTGACAGAGGAAACACTAACCATCAAAGTGGACATGAGTCGACCCGTAAACCAAAACAGGTACAGTACTTTTTCTAGGAATATAACATAGGTGAGGGGTGAAAGTTCACATTTTCTTTTTCTAAACTCAAAGAAAAACAAACGAAACAGAATGTTGCATTCATATGGAGGGTGAAGACTGACACCGAGATGAAGAGAAGCAGTTTGATGTCTGCTGATGGTGGATTTGGCTGAATTTACTCCAGATGGACGCGTTCCCTTGTGGATAATCTAAGAAAACTGCCGACACAGGCAGTTCATGGGGCTGTTGCATTGAGCCATCAGGATGCTTAACACAAGTTGCATTCACTGAGTAACTTGTTGAACATCAGGAAAAAATGTTGCTGCTCCCCAAGCTACTAACCCTGGAAAAAGTCACGCTTATGAAGATGTCTGTCAATTTGACCTTTGGGAACTTATTAGGAATATGGCCGAGTTGATGTTCAGGAGCCTTCTTCGCCCTTTTAGGAAAACAGAGAAACTGGAAACAAAGTTTTCAGTTATGAAATTTAGTAACGGATGCGTTTCATTCTACACAAATGGAAGAAAAGTTTCAGAACACGACTTTTGAATGACTGAAGTTGAAATAAAATCCACTGAAGAAATGGAAAGAATGGTATGTGGACATAAATCAAGTCTGAATCTTTTTCTCTTCCGATTGATGGTAGAAACGTATAAACGTACCCTATACTCTACACTGGATGTCTGACAGAAGAATACCATAAGAATCCCCCTCAAATCTGTTTTTATTGTATCTATTGGTAAAGGTAGATGGAAGATAATGTTCTGGCAGGATTTAACCAAAAGCCAGCAACAACACACAGAAGCAGATACAACTTCAACTGGTCATCAAGTGCTTGAGATTTTCAGAAGGATCACAGAAGATTTAGTACCAGAGATCCTGCTGAAGAGGGAAAAGGAGCTGGGCACAGTCCCGAAGATACGCTTAGGAGCACATTGAACAGACCAGAAGCACAGCGCAGCGACGATGAAAGGAGCCTCATCATGAACACCACCTGCTGCTTTGTCACCACTCTTTCGTTGGAGCTGCTTCGACTGAAAATCTTAACTGTCCTCATGTGACTGAGATGAATTTCATTACATTTTGATGCCAAGTACTCCTCCATTTGTGGTTTTCTTCGACATTTGAAGTGACCTCCATTGCTGTCATTGAAGCAGGAAAAAGAGAGATCTGATATTGTTTCAACTGAAAGAGGAAACGCTCATTCGCCACTCCTGTGTTGAATGATTCTGGCAGAGATGAGCGCTGCTCTGTGAAAACATGGAAACTCAGAGGTGCAAGCTTGATGAGCAGCTTAACGTCTATACTAAGGAGATGAAGTGTTCATTAAAGGAAGAAACTTGGGCCCTGAGAACGAGCAGAAAATGTTGGGATTATTTTAACAGACGTTCCCAGGAAGGCGAGAGCAGGTTTTGGACTTTGGCTTTGGGCTCCAAGTCTACCCCAACACACCTGAAGATGTCAACAAGTTATGGACCCGATTGGGAGGAGGCGGAGACCATCCAGGATCAAAACATCTTGACAGGCATGGCTTCCCCATTTTGTGTGGATGGGTATTTATGCATGTGGCCTTCAGAAGACTTATCTGCTACCCGAGGAGTCAAAGCCAGCCAAAGTGTGAAGCCCGAGATGTATCCAAGTGCAAACAGAAGAAACTAAGGAGTCTCGGTTTTTTTCCAGTGCACCCCGTTGGGGTGAAAAGCAACGTCTTTAGTGATGAATTGGATCTTCCTGAAAATGCTGGAAATGGAAAAAAAAAAACCTTTCAACCTCCGGTGTAACTTACAGACGTCAGCCTCACAGAAAAACATGAAGTCATACGTGATGTTTAAAGAGGAAATGAAAGGTGTGAGCATGAACATTCATGACGATACACTGAGGAAGTTTCGCCTCAGCGGTGCCCTCAAAGGATGAAGGAAAGTCATGAGAGTAAGTTTCACCACTTCCGTGGGAAGAAGATATTAAAGCCAAATCATGGAGATCCAATGCCTGCAAAAGAAAGTGGGAAATTGGAGCCGTTTTATTGTTGTCAAGAAGAGGTGTGAAAGCCAAGAGGATGAAAAATGACAGCCCTGAAGAATGGCGGGAAATGGAGAAGAGAGGCCATCAAGTGTTGGTCTCTGCCATTTAAGAGCAAGTCTGTGACATACAGCAAATATCAGCTTTACTCTGGAATGGATACATTAAATTCCACAGAAGAGTTTGACAAACACTAATAAGTGGAAAAGCCAAAAGAGGAGTCATGAACACATCGTTTCTCATCAGTACTATAAGACACTTTCTTCTCTCAGAGGGATCAGTCATCACAGGGAGGGGGAAAGTCTTCCACTGGAGTGATGAGTCATGACCGGAGGCATCGACTGGACAACAACGGTCAGATATGTCTGCTGGGTCCAAAGTCACCATTTCTTTCATTTTTAATCGATGAAACAAAGAAAAGAACTGTGAACTTTCACCCAGTCTTTAACTCACCCGTCTGTCATCTCTGGCTACCACTTAGAGGCTTTTTAAATGTCTTTAAAAGTTCTGACATGGTGTGAATCTGTGTAGTTTTACGTAAACATCCCCCCCTTTCGGTTTATATAAAAGATGTAGTTGTTGTAAATGTCATCTGTGGAGCTCATCAAAGGTAAGTTTGTTGGGTAAGGTAAATGTTCTTTTATCTTCTGCTTTGATGTGATGTAGAAGGAAAATACCTTTAAAAAGAAATCCTGTTGGATTTAGAGACTTTTGACTATTTTCTCTATATTCTACAGTGGATAGTTTAAATGGAAAGAAATGTTAATTAGTTTGAGCTATGGTCTGGGTGTCTAACTCGTCATAACATAACTGTGCATTTAAAGGCTGAAATTGAAAGTTTTGTTCTTGTAAAGAGGGAGCTGACTGGTATTGCAAATGTTTCCTCTTAGTTCAGGTCACTTTGAATGCAACATCACTCTTAAGGCCTGTGTTTTCAAACATTTAACTTGTAAATTTATTCATAGTGTGCCATTGATTGCTTGCAGGGCTTTGATACCCGTGAGATTACCAGAAGCTTCCTTTAGGCTGTCTGTATTAAACTTCCTCCTCTGCTTCCTCCTCTGCAGCTCGCTTTGTTACTCCACAGACAGGCAACTCTCTTTCGACCTGGTCAACGTGGGTCGCCAGCGTCTGGACTTCCTGCCCATGCTGGAGCACTCTGGGACGTACCAGGAGACCGCCATGCACACTGGGACCTTTGCCCAGGAAATCATCACACTGGTGCACCTCGTCAAAGGTCAGCACCATGGAGCTCTAGGTCAATCCAAAATGTTAATAAACCTCAAACCTGAATATTTAAGAATGTGAAAGTGAGCATTTAGCTTTCTGAGGGAGAATTATTATGCAACTTAACTGAAATTTTCCCTTCAAACTTGTTTATTTTCATCTGTAAAGTGAGAATTATAACTCAGCATTTGCAAATAAATGCAATTTAAAATGCCAGAAACCCTTATTTTTAAAAGCAGTCAGAAAGCTTCCATTCATGGAGTCTGTTCAGCTGTTTGCCTCCTGGACGCTGTTCAGAGAGGCGTCCCGTTTACTTTCAGCGTAAATCTCCCGTTTAGGACGGGTCCACGAGTTCAGGCGAGGAAGGGGGGGGGGTCCTGTCATTATTCTTCCATCTTTAAGGCCTTACTTTACTGGCATAGATGCGATGTATGCCTCGATGTTTTCCTGTACCACTGCTTTGAGGAAAGTGTTTTCTAAAAACTGGCAGCAAGTTTGGGAGTTGATTTTGAGTCCAATCTTCATCCCGAAGTCCATACCAGTACCCCCCCTCCACCTTGCTGGTGTTTGATTCGAAGTGGAGCTCTTTACCTGCTACTGATCCAGCCACGGACCCGTCCCTCTGGTCATTCTTGTCTCATCAGATCTGTCTTCAGATATTTTTTTGGCCCAGTCTTGCTGTTTCTACTTATGCGTGTTGTTCTGTGGTGGTCGGTTTCGGAGCCTCCTTACCTTGGCCGTGTCTCTGAGCACTGAACACCTTGCACTTCTGGGCACTCCAGGTAGGTTGCGGCGCTGGAACATGACAGCACTGGAGGATAAAGGGTTCCCGGTAGCTTCAAGTTTGATTCTTTTCAAATCTTTGGCAGGTAAACCCTGTTGGCTGTTCTGTTCGGTTCTGTGAGTTTTCCCACAAACATCTTCTCCTGTTATCTTGGCAGAGAGCATCCTGACCTTTACTCTTCCAGGGCAGCCTGAACAACGTGTGGCGTGAGCAGTGAAAGACATCGCTCACTCCCACATATCCCCCTGAAATCACTAATCGGTGATCTGAGAAAACTAAAGAAATGGATCAATAAAAGGACTCTCCACTCCAAACCTCCCAGAACAGAACCTTAAAGGCATTACATTCTTTAAAAACACAAAAAAGGAAAACATACCACAAGTGTCATATGTAAAATCTTATCAATGTGTATTTGTGATATTTTCTAAATGTCTTTGTGACTTGACAGATCTGTGAAAAAAGAATTTCCCCTCTGGGACAAATAAGCTAACCGAGATACAACCTGCAAACACTCATAAGTACATGAACCATCACCAAAAAAGATCAGACGCGATATAAGAACCTAACAACCAGAATAAACATGAAATATCCTAATTTAATCCCAAACAAATGAACATTGCTGAAAACAATCACCCAAAGAAAAATGGAAACCTTAATAAATGAAACGATATCGAGGCTGAAACTGAAAATAAAAACAAATGGGCCTTTTGTCATGTTGGCGAATGGCTTCTTCAGGCGTCTCTTTTCTGCGTTTACAGAGCAGTATTTCAGAGGTGATGGAGTCACCCTGAACGAGCGTTTCTCAGCTCCACAAAAAGCAGGCGTCTCTGAGGAAGAGCCGGAGGAGCTGACGTTGAACCAGAGGTTCAGCTCAAACAGGTTCGGCGCACGGTGGCGGGCTGGCTTTCTATTGGTTTCTTTGGCAATCAAAGTTGTTCTAATAGTTGTAAGACACTGAAACACTTTCCCTCTTTTCTCTCCTGCAGAGGCTTCAGTTTAAATTTGGACTCGTTACTTGATGACGAGCCACTCTTTGCAAGACTCGGACCCATACAGGTGGGACGAATCATTGATGCTCGGGACTGTTGGTTACCCACGGTAGTGGCTGTGTTCCTAATCGTGCCGATTGTGTCAGGGTTTGAGCAAGCAGCCGTTACGAGGCCCGGGGGACCTGAGGCACGACCTGGAGAGGAGGCGGCAGCAGAAACTGGAAGGCGTCAGAGTTACGATAGCAGGAGGCAGCATATCCCAGCGGCCTCCGGGGCAAGTCAGGTATGACTGATCTCGCTCCTCCACTCTGAAAAAGGTCATTGTCATGTGTACGGTTACCTGAAAATTTAAATTGTGCTTTTCCTTCACCAGTGAGTCCGATAGAATGTCTCCAGTGAACCATGAAGGATTTTGGTCAGGAGTGCAAAACAGGAGACGAAAAGGCGACATTGTAAGTGTTACAGAGTCGAGTTCAGAGGAGTTTGTCCTGTTGGAAACCTTTCAGTTGTATGAAACATCTGCTGAATACAACATGAAGGAAGGGAAAGTGACCCTGAAGTTTGTTTCTCCTTAAGGGACCGAGGATAGGAGCCTCAGACAGACTGAACATTGGCCCTCAGCGCAGGAACAATCGCTTTGCTAATCGGAGACACAACATGCACAACAATCCGGCAGGTAACCAGCTCCGAATATTCCCAACATGTAGTCCTGACCGGGGGAAAATCACAAGTCTTTGCACTTCGTGTTAGTGGATCGTAACCAGGCTGTAAGCAGAGCTTCGAAGTGTGAGCAAAGCAGGAGCAAGAGACAAAAGATGAGTTGCAATTTATTGAAAACTACATTTAAACTCAAACAGGCTGCTCATCAGCTGGTCAAAAGTTTAAACCATGCCCAGAAGAACCCCAAAACACAACTAAAAGTGTCAAAAAAGGACTCAGAAGTGAGTGTCTCGCTGTTCTTGTTGATCACTTCAGAAATTCGTTTAGGCATGTTTGGTGTTTCCAGGAGGCTGTTTTCACATTCTGAAGCTCTACTTCCAACCTGATTACGATCCACAAGCACGAAATACAAATACTTGTAAGTCTTAAGATTTTGTTCAGGAGTGTATGATTTAACTGAAATTATTATTTTACACATTTATTTAAGTCTTTTTCTCTTCTTTGAAAAAAGCAGACGAGAGCTGTTTGACAAAGTTGAAAACAAGTGTCTCAGTTTCTGTCAGCTTGATATGATGTTTAAAGTAAAAATCTGTTAAAAGTAAATCTACTGCTCCCGTGTTTCCTGTCGGTCCGGTCTTTGAACGCTCCGTTGATGTTTTTAACCGGAGGATTCACACCCTCCTGCGCTCCAGAAAAGTCTGTGAACCTTAAAGCTAAGTGCCTCTGACTTGTTTTGAAGCACACCGGCCTTTGGAACCTGCCTGTAAAGCCCGAGTTCTGTTGAAGCGCTGTTGACAGGTTTAGTTTCCGGCTGGCACAGCAACAAAAACAGTGGCGCCATGATGAATACAGTTTGACGAAGAAGAAAAACTGCAGAGAGACACCAGACAACACTACTGGAAGAAATGAGGAAAAAGTGATGAGGTTTACGAGGACGGGACAGAAATAAACCTCAGACTGGCTTTTACTGCTGGAGAGAGCTCAGAGAAGACTGATAGGTATGAAATAACTGAATCCCTACAGAGGAGCAACAGAGATGTTGGAAAGACGGGAGCTGCTGTGAATGCAACCAAACTTTTACAAGCAGCAACATGAAGAACCAGCTGTGTGGCTCTGATGGCAGTTCAGTCCGTTTCCTCATCAGTAAAGTGAACCTTTATTCAGCTAACGCAGCAGAACGAAGGTGTGAGCCTGGATCAGTAGGAAAACAGTGTAGGAGGCAAAGAAATCCTGGAAGGAGGCGGTTTGAAGGTGTCGAATCCCAGCAGATGAGTCTAAAGACTGCTGGGTAGCTTCCCTTTCCCATCCTCTCGTCTCCTTTCTCTCTCTTCACACGAATCAGTCTGTTCCGCTCCATTCGTTGTACTCGGACCTGAACATCTCTGAGCTCACGTTTCTGCTTCTTCTCCTTTTCTTTACTCTCTGTAGGACCTAACTGGTGACTGGACCCTGAAGAAGTCTCCAGTTTGGACGTGGACTGAAGAACACGAATGAAATGAACCCATCTTATGAAGGGAAGTATTTCCTCTGAAGTGTGTTCGCTCAGCACAGCGTGGATGTCTCAAACTGTGAAGAAGTCGGCGCTCCGGTGTCGTTTTCACGTGTTTGAGAACAAGTCATGAACTTGATAAATGTGAAAACTTAAGAGCTCATTCTTAAACTTTTATTTACTGTTTACTTCCTCCCGCCTGTGTCTGATGTGATGTCCCATTAACCTGTTGCTGCTCACATTTTTTACTTTAATCTCTTTTCACGCAGTTTGATTGAACTATTTTAGATTTAAACAGATTAACGATCATCAATCTGTTCGAATTTAAAGTTTGTGTGTACAAATCGTGTAGAAAAAAAAAGGTAAAATCAGAAAGTTTAATCACCATTTAGGTTTCTAATTAAAGAATGTATATTTTCCAGCCTCGTGAAAATGTTTCTAATAAACCTCCATGTTCTGAAACTTTTTCTTGTTTTCTTCTTTGGTTAATCTCACCTGTACAGAGTTTAGTCGTCTTTACCGACGCGCCACGAGTGTTGCAGCATTAATTCATAAATTTGTGTTTCTAAGAGTTTATTAGTGATTCCACAGTTAAACATGAGGTGATTATCTGCATATTTCGACAGTTAAGATGAGGCTATGCTTTGGTATCCAGAGGAGTTCATGGTGGATTCAATGACTGCAAGGTTCCCAGGTCCTGTGGCTGCAGAACAAGCCCAAATCATCAGCCCTCCACCACCGTGCTTGACAACTGGTATGAGGTGTTTGTGCTGATATGCTGTGTTTGGTTTCCTCCAAACGTGCTGCTGTGCATTATGACCAAACATCTCCACTCTGGTCTGGTCTGTCCAAAGGACATTGTTCCAGAAGTCTTGTGCTTTGTTCAGATGCAGCTTTGCAAACCTAAGCTGTGCTGCCATGTTCTGTTTAGAGAGAAGAGGCTTTTAGGAGTGAAAATATGAAGCTGACACCTCTCGAACATTTAGTCCTCTAGGCTTTTACCTGCTGAAAATAGTTAAAACCTTTAGTTTAATTCCATCAAACATAAACTTAACAGTTTTTCAGTTTTGTGATTTCAGAGTATTTATTTCAAACAGTGAAAAACAATTAAAAAAGACAGCAGTAGGTTCATATTATTTAATGTTGCACCCTAGAAGAAGTGGTTGTTTTGGCTGCTCCCCGATGAGGTCCCTTCGTCTGCATCTTTCCATGATTTTAAGATGAAACATCACAGCAGCGTCTGTGTTGAGGTAGCAGTTCTCAGCCTGCAGCTGCGACCTCTCCTCCGGCGGATGAAGGTCTTTACTGCTTTACTCCTACCCTTTACATATCCTACATTTGCAGTGTGTTTGGTTAATCTCACTCTGAGAGGAGCTGCAGACCAAAAAGGTTTGGAGCTGCGGGTACAAGGCACAAAGAGGGGAAACTGACCTGAAGTTTTAGTTTTTTAGTTTTGTCTCTGTTGGAGGGACCTAAACATACAAATAAATGTAAATAACGAAGGTGTATTTTCTGTTAATTCTTCATGTTGTTTAACTGGATTTAAGGGTTTAACGGTCAAAACATAAACTAGTTTATATGCTCAAGTTTTCAAGGTAAAATGCACGAGGAAGGCTTTTCCTTACGAAACGGAAGAAGAATTAATGTCTTTGCATCAAACTCAGGATTGAAAATCAGAATTTTCTTATTTTTGAATGCAAAGGACATGTATACAGCTGTAAAAACAGCGTCAATGTTTAGTGACCACGGGTCTTATTCTGTTTATTCTTTCCTATGTTCTGGTTGGTGGAGTCCTGACTACTTTTATCATGTTTTATTATGTTTTTTTTTTTAGAATAATCTTTTTCATATTCTCACAGTGTTGTGTCAAGTTCTTTTACATTATATTCTTAAGATTAGGCTCTTAACACTCGTTCCGAACATGCTGTATAAACTCTGAGTTGGATATGTTGCATTAGCAGTTACAGAAGAGGTGGATCTTTACAAATCGATTCATTATAACTCCTGTTCTCACAGTTTAACATGAGTAGCTGATCAGCTTTCCAGCTCTTGGTTCTGAGAACCAGGCGTGCCGCCTCATTCAGCCTGCACTAAGTCTGCGGGGCCTCCTTTAAAGCTCCTGGAGCTCGCTGTGGCACCCAGAGGACGACTGGGTCCCGTGCTGAAGGGTGAGTCACATGTGTTTCCATAGAAGAAGAAGACGTCTGTTGAGTCGGGGCATCAGAGGCGAGGGTTACAGGGCAGAGGCCGGAACTGCACCTCCATGTTTTCCTCCATGACGATGTCATAGCAGCACATCAAAGGCCTGATGGAGAGGAAAACACGTCTGTTACCTCCTGCGTAACCACTGTTTGGGACATCTTTACACACCCATTTTAGCCTTCTGGGGCCATTTCTTATTTTACAAAGTAAAGTAATGTCACATAAGAAATGGAACAATAATTTACATTTGATCACCTCAGTCAGTTTGCATCACAGGAACAATTTAGGTTTAAAAAAAGTACTCAAAAGGAATTGTTCAGTTGCAAAAATCACTTTACCTGTCAGTAGTCATAGTGTTATGGCTGACAAAGGGTTGTGGGATTTTATTAAAATGAGAAGAACACAAAACTTTTACGACCTCTCGAGCTTTCTCTTTACTTTAATGGACATTAAGGGGATGGAGGTGTAAAAGCATCAAAATGACCTTAAAACAGTTTGAAATCTGTTTGAAGAACAAAAACAAAGAGACTGAAGTTCGATGCTGATGATAATGAACAGTTACGGGCTAAAAGGTCCACTCTGGAAGTCATGCGTTCAGAGTCTATTTGTGGTGTGTTGAGTCTCCAGTTGGTTTAATGTCTATTTGCATTCATGTTCTGTGTCTTTTTGGCTGTTTTGGGTTTATTTGTGTCTTTTGCTATGTTTTAACGTAATACTTTCCGTCAGGTTGATTCTCGGTTATCATTTATGTCATTCTGGATGTTGTCTCCTTCCTTCAGTTTTGTCTCTATTGTTGCTCACTCTCTGCCTTCTTTTGTCACCATGTGTTTGTTTAGCTTCTCTTCCCATTTCTTTAATCTCTTGGTGTTTTTCTGTAGCATTTTCAGTCTCTTTTAATACTCAGTTTGAACCTGTATAACTGTTTTAATAATTCATATGACCTTAACAACCTGCCAAGTGTGAGCAGCCTCTCTGCCACTTATAACATGATACTTTTCCACCAACTAGTTTAGAACTGAAGAAGCTTTATGGATGAGAGGTGAAACATCTTCAAGAACCAAGAAGATGATCAGGTGCCCTAATTCAAGCTCTTAGGATTGATTCAATATAAATGAATACTTTCTAGATCAGATATAGACCATTATAAGCAGGTTTTGGTGGTAATTTTGTGGAAAATTCTCAAAAATCGTGACTGTTGATGAACTATTGATTCTCTGGAAATGAGCTGAGCAGTAAATGCTGACCTCTCAGGGTTTTCCAGCGGCGTGAAGCGAATTCTCAGCAGCCTGATTTTGTAACGAGGGCCGATGATGTTCCTGGTGTTGATCCGAATGGAGATCTTCTGGATGTGCTGCAGGTCCTCGTCGAACTGTGCCAGCAGCCGCGTGGAGGTGTACTGCTCCAGCCTGATGCGCTTACTGCGAAGAGCCAAAGAGGAGGGGAATGTCTTTAAAAAAGCAGTATCAGCAGGAAGCGTCATCATTCGGGTAGCTGAGTGTAAATAGACAAAGATTTAAAGGTAATAGACTTTTCTTCTTATGCTTTCTTGTTGTGTTTTAAACAATAAAAAGACTCACTGGTCTATTCGGGCCTCTGTGAAGTTCCTGCCACTGTGCAGCCGGATGTAGATGACCCCCCAGCGGAGGTACTGGTTCCACGTCACCATGTCCACCCTGTAGACGAGCTCTGCCACCAACAGGACAAAGTCAGCCCAACCAAATGAATCATCCGTGTTTTCCTCCCTAAACAAGTTGTCTGTGGTGTGGTGGGATTATTCTTCCACAGACTTGAGGTCTGAACGTGAGTCCCACTTTGTGAGATTTCTGAGTGTGTGACGGACTCACTCTTATAGGGCAGAGTGCCAGTGGTGCTGAAGAAGACTTTCGTCTGTCCGAGCCGAACAAGAGTATCTCTCCACTGGCTGACGTTATAACCTGCAGGTGAGAGCAAACATGTGGCACTTTCAGTGTTTAGTTCAAAGTACTGACATCATCATTTATATTTAAAAGAAAAATATTGCCTGATTACAAAGTTTCCTCTTTAAACCACAACAGCAAAGCAAGCTGTGGCGATGATTTAGTTTAACATGTAGAGCACAGGCTCATTTGTCAAATATTATTCTATTTGTGTCACTTCAGCACTTTCAGCAGCTTCTGAGCTTTTTTCATCTGACTGCAGCGCCCCCTGGTGTGCAGGCATCAGCATCATGTGCAACAAGTTGCTCATTAACCAAACTGTCCTAAAACAATAATCGGTTTCAAAGCTACGGATTCACATACCATAAGCTTGTGAGTGGTGCTGTTCAGGTGCAATTTGGGCATTTTTATATGTGTAAATAAAAACCTGAAAGACATTTCAGAACCTGTCTTTTGTGACAGAAGGGTTCAAAGTCACAAATAAAAAAAGAAGAACAAACGTGGCAGTGACCTTCATTCTCTGTGTTTTGGCACCTCTGAGGGTTTTGGTACCTACCGAGTACGGGACAGGAAGCGGGTTTAAAGGCCTCACACTGCAGACATCTGCCTTCCAGGAAGTGTGTGTACGAGGAGCAGGGGTAGCCTGTGAGGTGGCAGGTTCGGTTGAGAGCGCACAAGAACAGGAACATCGAGCGCTGGTGGTTGCACACTAAGTAAGATTTACCTGCAGGACAAAGAGACGACGCTGCAGTGAGCATGTGTGTTCATTCATGTGTTTGTGTCGGCTTGTGTGTGTTTGTTTACCTGCAAAGATGGTTTTGGGACATCCTGGTTGGTCAACTCCACCGTTGGCATAGAAGTCAATATGGCCATGAGCTCCTCTCAGTCCCAACACTGCAAACAGAAACAACGGTGGTTGAAAAGTGGTGAAATCATATGTTCTTATAATTATGATACCAACATTTAACTTTGAATGGACTATATCTGTGCTTAAGAGGGGAAATAGTCACAAGTAGTCACAAAAGTGTTGCCATAATAAGATTTCCCACTGAAACAATATAAACAAGATCCTGAGCTCATTAAAAGTGGGTGGAGAAGAAGTGGAAATTTCTTTCTACAAAACCACAGATGTTGTGTTCTACAAGTCAAAGTTTGTTTTCAGGGGACAGTTCAAAACCCAACATCATGCTCATTGGTTCATGGTATTTTTTCTTCTTGAAGTTCCAATCAAATTAATTAATTGGATGCCAAATTAGTAGAATTGCATAGATTTAATTTAGTATAGATTTAAATTTTCTGGCTGATTCAGATTTCTAATCTTTTTAAGTGCCTGACTGGAATATTTTAAGTATGAGAACAATAATCATCTGATAAGAAATAATTGTAATTGTAAGTGTAACTGAACGTTCAACTGTTAAGAACATTTTCTCCATAACTGCACCAGTCAACACATAAACCAACCAACCAACCAACTAACATATCAACCAAACAACGAACAAACCGACCGACCGACGCATAAACCAATTCCAACTCATTTTTATTCTTGTTATGTCAAAAATCCAAACTGCAGGTTACACTTTAAATGGCAAAATTCCCTCCAGTGCAACAAATAAATGTAATATTCCCAGTTTTATTATATAATTTAAGACTCCCAGTTTTTCTGTACGTTTACTCATCTGACTCCACCCAGACAAACCCCGGATTTGTAAATGAATGTCTAATCTATGTTTCGTAAGTTTCTTACAGTCCATGTCCGTGTGAAGTACATCCACAAACATGGCGTCTGAGGGGTCCAGACTCTCCTCCGGTGTGGCGCTGGTGAACAACGGCCCGGCCGGATCCAAACCTGTACGAGAGACAGAAGGATGTCTGTCATCTGGATGTTTTCATTGTTTTTGTTTTTAGTAGGAGGTGCTGATTCACACCTCAAACCTGCTGCTTTGCAAAATCAAGACGTACAACACATTTGTCTCATCAGAAATGGTCTCCATGGAAGGGTGGCTGTCAAGAAGCCATTCTTAAGGAAGGGAAACAGGGAGAAAAGGCTGAGCTATGCCAAATGACACAAGAAGTGGACTGAAAATCAGTGGCAACAGGTCTTATGGAGGGATGAATCCTCCCCAGAGCCCGGACCTCAACATTATTGAAGCAGTGTGGGATCATCTGACAGAGAACGGAACAAAAGGCAGCCAACATCCAAAGAAGAGCTTTGGGATGTCCTTCAAGAAGCCTGGAGAACTATTCCTGAAGACTACTTAAAGAAATGACAGAAAGCTTGTCTCAGAGGGTTCAGGCTGTGGTGGAGAATAAAGGAGCTCAGACCAGATATTCACTTTAAAGCTGCTTAGAATTGTACAAACTCTGTTTTTGTCTTACTTACTTTATATTTACGTTTCCACATGTTTCAATAAGTTTCTAAATGTTTTCACTCCTCTGTTCACTTACTTACTTATTCCCTTATTATTATTTCCTCCCTGTGTACAACCCTCACATCAGGCTGCAGGTTCAGGTGTATTAAGACCAAAACCACCAGACTCCTGAACAGTTTTCTCCCTGAGGCCATCACCCTCCTAAACAAACCATCCCAGTCACCCCCCACCATTCCCAAAGATAGTTGAAATAACAGTAGCACTCTCCCCCATCTCCATGTAAATATCCACTTCTTGTCTTCTTGCATATATTTCCGGTCATATCATTCTGAACATATCTCACCTCAATTGTAAATATTTTTTTCAAAGGCATAACTTCTTTTTTACTTGTCTCTGCTTCGTTAACTGTCATTTAGTGTTCTGTGGCGCTCTTACACCAGGTCAAATTCCTGTGTACGTTGTGCATTTGGCGAACAAAGAGATTCTGATTCTTCCTTTTACCTGTGATGCGGCCAATCTTCCCCTTCAGGTTTGCTCCTACAAATCCAGCCAGGTGAGCTCCCAGACTGACTCCTATGAGGTGAATTGAACTCAGAGAGGCTCCTTCCTCCTGCCGACACACAAGATTCACAACTCTCCATCACTTTCAAGGTGCATGTTTTGTTCTCTGTCCTTTAACCTGTTTCTGACATATTAAACACATTTCAACATCAGCAGATCAGCCTGGATTTTCCACTTTGTGTTTATTATTTTGATGCCACTTTCTTTCTTCTGTGTTGAGAAACTTTTGGATGTTATAATACTCTTGATTCACAACCTAAAATATTGTCGCCTATCGAGAATCAAATGTCTGTTTCCTCTATTTTGAGAAATGGTTCAGCACTCATTTGCTTGTCTTTTTATAGGTTTTTAGTACTAAATTGATCCCATTAGAAATGGGAATTATGCAGTTTGGTCTGGAGAGATTTCTCATTCTCAACATAAAAGCTCCAGTATGGTTGATATTTCTATTATATATCTATTCTTCTTCGTTAAACAGAGAGTACAACAGTGATTTAGGTGGTCTGGAGGGATGATACTATCTCGTTTTAGGCACAGTTCTTGGCACAGAGAAAGCACACTCTTTCAATTCTAAGATGTGAAGTATCGGTTCATGATTAAAAAGTAAAGATCGTGTCCTTACTGGGTCTTAAAATGAGGTAAATCCAACCTCAAATGAACAACAAATTACATATTACACTGTACAGTTGTTTATTGAAGAAACCTAAGACAAAATTTGGAAGCAGTGTGTTGTAGAAAAAATTCAGAAACTGAAGAAATAAGACTCAATTTAGTCGTATTTCTTCAAAGATTTCTTTAATAAAATGCATGTTTTTTTTGCTGCAGATCAGCCTGAAACACTCTCATAACTTCTGTTTTTGCCTCTTGGTTGGACCTGTATCTGACCTCTCAGCTGCAGTGATATCTTCTTTGAGACGTACTTGGAGGTCTTTTTCTCACCTGCATGGTTTTGATGAAGCCGGTCAGGTTCTGAGCAGCGTCCCTTGTGTAAGTCACAGCGGTGAAGTAGTTTAAGTTGGCCGCCCCTCTGTTCCAGTCCACCACGATGACGTTCATGTCCTCCTGCTCGGCCAGCAGGTGGACGAGGTGGTTGATCCAGATGGGCGGTGCTCCGGTGGGGCGGTAGCCGTGGATGACGAAGGCGGTGGGGCGGTGAAGGTCGAGGAGCGGCTGGGATGACAGCTGGTGGTGGCTTATCTCGCGGCCGCAGTCGAGGTTGGAGCGGGTGTAGAGCAACAGCCGGACGTACAGGCTGGTTCCCATGAAGCAGTGGGACAGGTTGAGGTCTGTGAAGTCGTCGCAGGACTCCGTCCTATTTCCCTCCTGACCTGGAGACACAAATGTGAAATGTGACTTAAATCCAGCTAGTTTTGACTTTAGTTGCACGGTTAACTCGACATCGCTGCACATTAAAGAAGATGTATTCTTCCTGTTACAGTTAGTTATTTCTTCCCACTGTCGCCTCGTGCATGCTCTGGACGGTAGATTGAACCGAAAAGAAGTTTTGATGCAATCTGTTGGGTTTCTTAACTCAACAACTTTTATTTTTTATTAATTGGCTCTGTATGTATGAATCGGACTAATTTGAAATGTATTGTTAATTTTTTTTAACACTTCCTACACACCAATTTCTAAATATTCAGCTCATTCAGGAGATGGGTGCTATGACTTTTGGTGTTACTGAAACTTAGTTTTGGAGTTATTTAACATTTAAAAAAATGTAAAGCTGTGAAATGATTGGACAGTCCTTGATTTGTGGGCGGAGACTGTTTGCCTTACATAGCTTTTAGTGCGTAATGTCCTGATTGCAACTAATTTTCCATGCTGCCCTGGTGAAGCACACCTGATTCAAATCAATGGTTCTTAAACAACCTGCTGAAGAGCTTTTTCAATCAAGCATGTTGCACCAAGGACAGTAGGAATAATTGCAGGTCTTTGTGCCCTGAGGACCAGGCTTTTCACACTGTTGGAAAGCAGTAATCATTGGTATTTAGTAATCTGTGTCATGTTTGCTGTGTGCTAGTGTGAGCTCCTAGGCTAAGTACTGTGTGCTCTGTCCTGTTCTTATTTATGACCATCAGTTTCAAATGAGCCCTAGAGTGACTCATTTCATGTCCTGAAACTCTTCAGTCTTAGTACAGCTGTAAATTCATGGTGGAAAAAGGAGCCATTGAACTGTATTTTTGTTGTTTTTCGACCAAACCATGTCACAGATATTTTTCAAGGCCTCTGGAAATTGTGTCAACCTGTGAAAAAAGGCAGAAAATGTCTCGCAAATCAATTGGAAATTGCATCTCCACAAGGAGAGGTAAAATATTTACCAGAGTTAAAGTAAAGTTTAAAGCCAATATTTGCCGTTGGAGGACGAGGGAAAGCACACTCTTGGTTTGAATCACAACTAAACACACATTCTTTTGTCATGTTATGGCAAAAACAAGCACCCACAACCCGTCACCTTTCCAGAGGAGTGCCCCAAGGTGCTAGGCTGGGCCCCCTTCTCTTTACAATATACAGTACATGGCTTCCTCATATCACTGTTACACAAACAATACCTGTAAAAACTGTATCTTTCCTTCCAGTGTAATAAAACCAAGGTCTAAGCAGGAGAAGAAACCACCTTTAACTAAACCTCACTGGGACTGAGCCGTTTCTCATCCCAGCCAACCAGTCCATGACTAATATCAACATAGAATAATCTCTTCATCATTTTCAAACCAGGATTGAGACAAAACTGGGGGTCGTGATCGATGATGACTGCACTGTGCAAAACCTTGTAGTACTTAAGATGTTTGTTTTCTTATCTAACACACGGGTGTCATTCATAAAGCTGGACTTAAAAGAGCTATCTTTAGTCACTAAAAGAACAGGAAATCCTGCAACAAATGACCCCCATCATGGAGTCAGTCTGGGATTTCATGAAGACACAGAAGACTGTGAGTCCGACTTAATCCACAGCAGAACTGTGACAAGTTCTCCGAGATTCTTCAAACAAGAACAGCCTGGGAAAACTGAGCAGCTGGTGCTGTTTTTCAGGTAAAAGGTGCTCAAATTTGTAAGAATCTTATTAATAAAAAGAGTTTCTGTAACTGTAGAAGAGAAAAATCTCGGACCTCAGAGGAATGAGCTAAACCTTAGACCCCTTCCCCTCACAGCTATAAATGTGAACAAGTCAAAGGTCAGCAGGGTGAGTTAAAGTTGACTCTGTCTGACCGTAAATGGTGGGATCATGTCTTTGTCTGGCGTTTCAGTCAGTGGCGTTCGGTCTTTGGCCTCTTCAGCTGTGTGATGGATTAATATAAGACCATTCATCCTTTTGGATATTAGTAACAGCCAGTTCCTCTGCTTTCATGCATCAGCTTGTCTCAGATAACATTATCACCATCCTGATATGAACATTAGTTATACAAAGAGGAGTGTGTTTAATTAGATCAAGAGAAATGTCAAAGCATTCTGGTAGATTTAGTGAATTCTGTCGGGTTAATCCGGTTAGTGAATTATCTATTTGGCATTCAGGTGAGTGCACTGATCTCAACATCTGGTGGATTACTCTGACCCAGTCACGAGTAGAGCTCTGCTTCTCCACTACAGTCTGTCCAGCACATTAAAGATTGTGATGATCTCCTGCCATCAAACACAGAATTTAAAACATAATCTAGTTATTTAAGGAATAACATGAACAAGTACTTCTGCAATAAGATTATGGAGGAGTTTGTTCTAATTTCCCATCCTGTCAGTTTCCCTTCAGCATCTTATATATGCATAAGATACGATTAGAAACAGCTTATAAAACATGAGTTAGCTCCTGCTCCTGTGTTAAAAGTGGCCTAATCTTGTCAATAAGACTCTGCTATAAATGGATGCAAAGTCAAGAGAAAAGCAAAAATAGAACTGGAAAGACTGGATTCCCCCCAGTCAGGGAAAGCTGTTCGAGTTTCAGTGTTTTGGTTCAACTCTGAGCACGGAGGGGCGTTTTGACACTTTCTGTCATCTGTTTGTTGGTTAAGAAACCAACTTAAAAAAGGACAAAGCATAAAGGTTGAAAATAGTGTAGAGTTTTTGTCATTAGGTAACGCGGTCATCTTTACGTCCACTGGAAACGCACTGAATACCACTGTGTCTTAAAAACATGTTTCACACTTGTAAATCACACTGGATAACAGTTTTAAATATAGATTAAATAAATATTACGCCTTCCCATCAGTTGTTAATCCCCTGAAACACTCATCTGGGGCTGATCCAGTAATTTATTTTGTTTAAGAACCTTCTGAACTGAATGAAATGACCCAGAAGTTATTGAAATTCTCCAAATGTTAAGGAAACAAGCTCCAATGCTTCCTTAATTACCCCCTTTAGCGGTGGATACACCAGAGCATCTTTTATGAGAGATAATTCTGTCCCATAATTCCTTGCGGTTGCAACTTTTAAAGTGATGTTAGATTATTTTTCATCCAGTTATGTTAAATTAAGACTGTTCGACCAGACCCAACTGTCTTCCTCAATACTGATCCCAGCACCGATGCTTTTGATCACTCAGCTTCCTTCCTGCCACAGTCAGACTGATGCAAAAACACAATAACCACAAACTAAAATCTACCTCCTCTTCAAGTGCAGTGTTTACTATATTATAGTCCTTTAAGTGCAATGATAACATGAACAGATTTTTTATGTGAATTATTTCTTTTTATCTTTGTGTTATATTTATACAGCCTTGCTCTTTCATTACTTATTGGCTTTGGGGTTGTGTATGGCCACATGATTTTGACTTTCACTCTGAGCTCTGCACAAGAAATGAACCCAGACCGAGTGAGTGTGTGCAGATGGTAAATGAAGACCTTAATCTTACTGTACATTTGGAAGCTATTGCCATTAAAATAACCCTCTCATCACCTTAAATGACTTGGAGGGGGCTTGTAACTCCACAGCTGCTTCTCAAAGTCAAAGGTCTTGTAATTTGCATCCTTCTCCGGCTTGGAAAGAGTTTATCCATCACAGGGCCATACTTGGCCAACGTTTTCTAAAATATCATTATCTCGAGACAGAAAAGCGCGTTTATGTGTGATATGGAATTGGTTAAACTCATTGCACACAAAATGACACACATACTCCTTAATGTAATGTTATAGATCCTCTCCAAGTGTCATGACCTCGATAATGAATGATGAAATTAGGAATTAACAGAGGGAGCATGAAAAATCAAACCCTATTTTCTCACAATAACACATCGTGACCTCATGGCTGATTTCTTGTGAAAACGAGATAAATGAACTTAACTTGAAAATCACACAAAAAACAACTTTGTGTCTTGAGATGACCGAATAATCAGCCTGTGATCTGAAGATAACCAATATAAATATCTGTAGACTTCCCTCAACACATTTTTTAATCATTAATCATAGAAAAGAGGAATTATAATTCTCATAATAAAGGTAATTAATTTCCCTCAGCCACACAAACAAAAGGAAGTATGAAAAGGATCACTGGAGTTTCTTGCTGGAAATATTTCGCATTGGCTGAATATGTTGTTATTTATTAATAAACATGCCGTATGTTGTGATGATCAACTAAAGAGACCAACTAGAGAGTAGTGCGAGGCGGGAGCAAAAACCTAAAGGAAGCTGAGGAGAATATAAAATCTGAGGGAAGAAATTACAAATCTGTGGCAATAAGTACAGTAAGACCAGTTGAGTAACAAAGACTGAAAATAAAATGAAATAGAATCATAAGGGACCAAGCTCCTACAAAGTAAAACAGGAAATAAGACGAACTACTAAATAGAATATGTCAATAAGACAAATGTACAGGCGTAGGAGCTTTACAAAAACAAAGAATTGGAGAAACTCAGGACTGTCCTACCAAAGCAAACACTAATTATCAGAGCAAAACTCTTTATAAGTCCCCTGAATGATCTAATTCTCATTTCTGTTTACTAACAGAATAAACAAATGTGGAAAAAACTTTTAGCTGTAGGAGGAGCTGTCTGTGATGTTTGGTGACCGCCGTGTTACAAGTAGCTCACGCAAGTGCGCCACTGTCCTCAATTGGATCAGCCTGCTATAAAAAAACACCTCATCCTATCACCACCTGCCCCACCTCTAACACAAGGGGTGATTACAGCTGCCACTCAAACAGCGATGGGAGGTGGGTCCAATCCCACCTCAGATATGAGCTTTGAACAATGAGCAGACGGAAGCAGACGTTTCCCACCACAGCAGATGGAGCTGACTTCAAATAATCTGTTCTTTCCACTCCTCCCAAAGCTGTTTCTGTCTGCAGACACTCAAAATACACCAGGACTACTTTTCTCTGTGTGTCATGTTCAATCAACCCCACATCAAAGATGAAAAGGGAGGTGGAAGCAGGTTTAGTCTTTCAGACTTTTTGTGTCACATAAACAGCCTCGTTGGAGTTTTCTTACCTTTGCAGAGCATGAGGAGTCCCAGCAGACCCAAGACTCTTAGAGGCAGCATCCTTCCCATGGCCATAGAGACGCAGAAGCAGCGATCGAGGTAAAGAGACGCACTGAGAAGCAGGAGATCTGAATTTAGAGTGAAGGAGGGACCGACTGAAGCAGGGAGGGATTGATGTGAGAGGAGGGAGGGAGAGGGGGTGGTGCTTCTTGAAAGGATCAGTTTCTAGAAGAGAAGAGAGGCAGAAGGAAAAAGGGCAATTAACAAATGAGATAAAGGATAAGGATGTGAGTGGATAAAAGGAGAGGAGGGAGCAGGGTTGGATTAATAAAGGTGATGCAAATCTGACCTTAAGGAACGCTGTGGAGTTCAGACGAAAGCTTTGATCATAAGCAAACTGACGTATAACAATATATGCACTAGCAGGTCCAAGAATGAACTTTAACACTAAAAAGTATAACAAAGATAATTAATGTAGTGTTTTATATATATTCATACATATATATTCATATAGAGTCAGTATTTTATCTGAAATATTCTGCTCTAGAGATGTGATGGACATTAGATAAATTACTCACATTATTCTGAGTTAATGCTTGGGTCTGATGAAACTAAAGAAGATGGGAACAAATGATGTGTCTTTGTGACAGGCTGCTGTAACAGTAAGTTATGTGTCGACACAACACTGGTTCATCCCTTGAGTTAGGAGCCTTTTTTCTGCTTGAATGATTCATAGGTCAGAGTGAAGTGGTTTAACAAAGAAAATAGACTGGACTAAAAAGGAGTGAAAAAGCAGCCAATGTCCAAAGAAAAACTTTTAAAGGCCTTCAGAAAGCCTGGAGAACTATTGCTCAAGACCACTTTAAAAGATTACAGGAAAGTCTGAATGATTGGAAGGAAAATATAAAGAAACGACGGCTGGATCAAGACATTGTCAACAAAAACTGATGTTTGTATTTACATCACATTACAGTTTTTCAAAAAACGGTGAAGCTTTCCTTTTATTTTGGTGCACTTTCAGCCATCATTTGTGTTTTGACAAGCTAAATTTGTGATAGTAGCTACAGTGACTTAAATAAATAATGCACCATTCACGTGCACAATGCAAAATCAATCCTGTTTTAGACATTTGTATTAACCTTTTCAATAGTAAGAAACACATGTACACATTGTATTTACTAAAAAAATGATTAACAAACTATCGTGTTAAACATGCTTAGTACTTTCTTACAGGGTAATTTATGCAGTTTCAAAAGGTTAACAACCAAAAATGGAGGATAAATGGAAATTAGCTGCAAAAAAGCTCATGCAAAAAATACAGCTCCTTCTGAATATAACTGACGCTGCAAAACGGTATAATTTTATTAGATTGTTGTTTCTGTGGCACCAAAACAGAAAGTATGCCTGCTCCCTGATGTGTCCCATCTAAAGTTGGAGCCACACCGACACCGGTTATGGTTATTAATAGCTGCACAGACTCTGACCACACTGCACCCAGCCCAACCCAACCCGCCCTGTTTTCACCAAACTACACATAAACACATGTCATTTACCATCTACAGAGAGCTGAGGCCCATCCTGAAAATCACAGAGGCCGAGGCCGAGGTTGCAGTAATGTTAGAGTGAATGTTGAAACCTGACAATCAGCCGTGAAAAAAATAAAACTGCTGCCTCACAGGAAGGAGCAGCATGAAGGCTGCTTGTATTCAGAACAAGTTATCAGAGGAAATGTCCAACATGATCATCACCTTGTTGCTAGTTTGGGATTCAGAAGCTTCCCAACCTGATATGATAAAAACTTGTTGGTACAAATATGAGCAATATTTTAGATTCCTGTCCTTTTTAACGGGGAAATAAAACTGCAAATCACTGGTAACTCTGACTCAGAAACCTTCTCCTCCACATGGTCCTCATCAAATAAGTATTCACTACAAACCCCAGCAAAGGATTCTATACAACAACTTAGAGGTAAAGTGTGAAAACTATGGATTTTTCCTGTTTTTTCTTTAGCAATTTTCTTTTTTTTTTTTTTAGTTATAACTCATTTCTGCATCCTGGGTTTATACAGTAGTGGCAGCACTCTCCAGCTCCTCCTGAGGGATCTTGAGGTGTTCCCAAGCCAGATGGGATATACAATCCTTGGGTCTGCTCCGGTCCCTCCTCCCAGTTGGATGTGCCCCAAAAAACATCCAAGGGAGGTGACCAGGAGGCATCCTAACCAGATGTACATGCTCAGCTGACTCCTTTCTATGTGGAGGAGCAGCGGCTCTACTCTGTTACTGTTACCTCAGAATCCTGAGCATGGGTGGATGATCCAGGTGCACTGGTCACCGGTGAAATCAGATTGGCCCCTGTAGTGCCCCCACTCAGCCACTGAACTCACTCCCCTCGTTACAGATGAGTAAAAGTTACAAACTGTGGCATCACTTCTCTAGCTTATATCTTCAACGAAGATGTTGATAAAAGGGTATTTATCATTAAGAAACTGGCATTTCTGACGACACTGAATGCAGCAGTTCAGAATGGACTTGAACCCAGCATGATGGTGCATTTAAATTTGAACTCAGATGTTAGAATTTCTGAGTTTGCAGTCGGGAAAAAATATATATAATCTATTTATATTTACTTTGTGCTCGAACATGAAGCAATTTTCACATCATATTCAGTGGCAGAACTTTGCTCAAATCTCAAACTGGAGCCAGCAGCAAACAATGAAAGGTTGTTGAAATGTTCTGTACGTGCACTTTACTGAATCGTACGTGGACACTGGGTCTAAACTCAGCCTTAACTTTAATGTAACTACATATTTATAATAATGATTCTCTGTGCCCCCGGTAGTTAAAAGTAACTCATGCAGCTTTAGGTTGTTGAACACATGTTCCAGAGTCATTTATCCTCAATCACCTACACTTTTATTTTAAATCTTTAAACCTAAACAGTCTCATCAAACAACACAAGCTTTTACAACAAAAGAGAAAATGATTGTCTTTATTTAGCTCAAAATCGCTGCAAGTTTACACTCAATTGCTCTTAAAAGAGGTCACATCTTTGTGGACAAGGGTTAGAATAAAAAATGGTCAGAATGTGCACAAAAACACAGTTAGCCGACAGCTCCCTGATCCTTTTGGGGGGACTAAACAGGACCTGAAGCCTGGTGAGCAGCCAGGTGTAAGGTCACTGTACGGCCACAGTGTTCTGACCACTTAACGAGCTTAACATCAGAGGCCACACCTTCTCATCAGTCACCTGACTTGGCACATAACAGAGGTCAGAGTGGACTGACCGATGAGATCATAACTGTGATCTGATCAGGCCTGAGTGTTCACCTCAGAGGTCACAATTAAACACTGGGCAGTAGCTGGAGGGCAGCTAACAGAAATATCTATAATTTCTCAGAAGCCAGCACTCAGTCTGGTTCCCAAATGTAGTCTTGTGTTGAGTTTGTTAAGCATGCGTCTGATGTGTGCAGAGGCTGCTCGATTCTCTGGTTAAAATCCTGAAACAGAGTGTGTATTGCAGGTTTTCTCCCACACTACATTTTAGCTTCACAGGTGATTTAAACTGGCTGCAGGTGTGAATGTGAGTCCTTCTGTCAGTGCTGTTACATGTAAAGCTGAGTTGTGCCCAACTTGGCCATTTAACTGGACCAGCGTCGTTGTTGACTGTGTGAGAAAAAGCTAACTTCATGGTACATGTAAGTACAGCTGAATTCACTGCACAGATGTGGACTAGTAGCTTCTTTTACAAAACATCAGTGAAATATTACTAAAAATCTAAAACTTTGACTAAATACAGAACCGATATGTGACAGAGACTCAGTGGTTTATTAACCTCTTATTACCTCTGTGACGTGTGTTTTAACAGCCTGGACTGGTGAACACATAACTCATGATGGATCAGTGGCCTTCCAGCTGTTTGCGGTTTTCAGGTGTTTCTCTGTTAGTTTGGTGTATGGGCTGAGCTCTCAGATTATTTAGGAGTTCATTAAGTACTACATCTCTGAGGAGAGGTGTAAAGGAGCTGCTGCAGTGTCTCTCTGTGTAATTTTGACCAAATCATGTCACAGACTTCAGGAAACTGGTCCAGCTTGTGAAAAAAGGGACATGTCTCCTTTAAAAGTCCTATTTTGGCTGGACTACTCAATAATTTGTTGTTGGACGAGTGTCATGTGACATAGCTGAGAGAAGCCAGTTAGGCTGGCTGGTAAATTAGATAATAACACCTCCCTCTGTTGTTCACCAGGCATGCCAGCAGGGCCCTGGAGCCCATCCAGGACTCCCTGGGAGGATTATGTCACCCAGCTGGCCCGAGAGCATCTGAGGAAGTTGTTGTTGTTGGAAACATGACGATCTGGACATCTCTGCTGTCCCTGTTGATGCTGCCACCATGAAAGGTAAGGAGTTTGGAAAATGTTCGGATGACTGGATGAATCTCTTTAACGCAGCTTGATTTGATTAAGCAAAAAGCCAAACTCATTAAATGATTCAAGGAAGAGCATCACATTTTTTTATTTGAAAATCTTTTGAACCTCAGTTTGGTTGTTGTGTGGCAGTGCTGTCAGACAGAGGTTGGAATTGATGTGAGGCAGCTGGGTTAGACCAGGTCAGGATGTCAAGAGAGGATGGATGTTCTATTATAAGAGTCTTCTGCTAAAGCTGTTCAGATTATGGCAACTTAACCTCTGAACCTGAGCATATCAATGTGTGCAGAATTAGGTGATATAATGGGACAATCCAGCATGTTTCTGTACTCTGGCACCATGAGCTGCAGCGTGGGAGTCCCACTGCCAAATCTGAGTTGGAAGGCTTGATTTTTAGTAAAAATGTGTCATAACATCTGATCACTTCTGAGCAGTTTAATCTCTGGACAGGAAACGACAACTTGGATGCTCATATTCTTAAGGCTTTGGGCTCTTTTGCTTTAAAAAAACGCTTCATGTTTCTCAGACAGTGACCGCTGCAACTGTTTTAGTTCACTTTTTAAAAAATATCTGAACAATTCTTGCACCAATTGCAATGAATGTTGGCACAGATCTTATGCACCACTCATGATACTTTGTAATTACTTTGATGTTGCTCATCTGAAACCATCTTCAGGTAAAAATTGAATCAAAATTTGAATTCTTAAACAAAAGCCAAGAGAACTGACATTCCCTTCTGCTATATTGATGCTTTCTGTTTATTGCCTATCAGCAAATGTTAGCATGCACACCGAGCAAAGGGGTCGATGATAGAAAATCTATATCATTTAACGTCTTTGCATTCAACCTCTCATGTCTAAATTACCACAGAAGGAAAAGAAAGATTCCCAACAAACAGGTCTGCATTAGGTCACTTAACTCTAACCTATGAATCATTCAAGCAGAAAAAAGGCTCCTAACTCAAGGGATGAACCAGTGTTGTGTCGACACATAACAGACAACTTAGCAAAGAGCCAGTTTTAAATTGTATCTGTAGGCACTTTGTTACTAGCAGCCTGTCACAAAGACACATCATTTGTTCCCATTTATTTAGTTTAATCTATGAAAAACACCAAAGATAACACAGTTTGACAGACAGAAAATAGTATTTTTGCAGCAACAAAGTGATTCCCAAAGAGCTATTAGCTGAAAACTTGGCATATCTCAGCATGGTGTGCAGTGTGTCCTTAAAACATTTGAGGAAACTGGACAAGTGGAGGACAAAAGAAGAAGTGTCAGGACCAAAAAAACTATCTAAACTGACAGCTTTTGAACTTTAAAACTGTGTGGATTTATTTGTTAAAATCTGAAGTTAACAGGTTGATGTTCAGAGTAATCACTTTCTCTTAAAATATTATTAAAGCAACAAAGGTAATGAGTGTTTGCTTGAATATAGAATCGTTAAGTTCAATGTAGAATAAGAATGATGACAGTCAGTACTTATAAACCACCACAGGGGGTAAAGTAAAGAGGCCTTTACTATTCTCAGGGGCTCATCTCCTCAGTTTGAACGTAATCACTGTGCAGGCAGATGCTGGATGGAAATACAACTACAACTTTCAGGGTTAGCTGTGCCATGTTTTATGGGTATCTGTCAGGAAGCCACAGGCTTAAACTCTGTCTGTAGGTACACAGAGATTCCTCCACACGGATTATTTTCTTATTCTGAGATTCAGATTTTTTAGAATTTTTGAATTTCCCCCACTGGGGGATGAACAAAAGTATTTCCTTTTCTTTTCTATTCTTTTCTTTTCTGATGGGTGCCGATGTTGCATAGCAACAAGGAGACTTGGGTCTCTTAGTTGGAATGGTTAAATTACATCATAGTTCTAGAAGCCTCTTTAAAAATCTGCTGCCTTTGGTTCACACTATGACATCAGAGGAGATTGTGACATCATAACTGCATTGACATCATATGACACATCAAAGAACAGTGTTTCAGTACATTGGCACAGCGGTTGCTTCACACATCTTTTTAAATTTGTTCGCGACAGAGCACTTTTCTAAGAGAACGTCCACGATTTATCACAAATCTTTAACATTTTCTGATGCACGACAGTGAGAATCAACATCCAAGTTCACTACAAGTCTTTCACACTGTTTGATATACAACACAGTTGAAAACTTATATCAACAACCATCTTCATAGACAACGAGAGGAATTTAAGAAAAGCAAAAATGGAACAAAACCAGTTTTTGAGTCAGTCTGGATCCTCTCAAGGCTCATTTCAGTGGGGCGACATTGTGGATGTGGAGAAAGAGCCTGCAGGCTTCACCCTTTTCCCGTTTGTTAGTAGCAGAGAAGAACTGAATGAGCAGTCCACCATCCAGCCAGAACCTGAAAACCCCCAAAGTGGAGATTTCCAGCAGCCATCCAAATCAGTGAGTGAGGACTCAGAGGAAGTAAGTCAGAAGAGGGAGCAGTCCCAGGCCTCTGTGTCTCCTCCAGACAACACTGACGCACAACAGAACTTCCAGCCCTCCGTGACACGTAGAAGAGGACGCGCAAAATGCAATTTAAAGCGGATCGACTATCTACAGGAGGTGAACCATCTCCGAGTGAAAATATCACTTGACCAGGAGAAAAGTAAGAGACTCGTGGCTGAGAATAACTGGAGACTCTATTCTAAAAGACTGCAAGAAACTGAGAAGAACTTAAGAAACGAATGTCAAATAAGACTCTTCTGTGAAAAGCAGCTGAAGGAGTTTACAGAAGTCATCGTTTTACGTCAGACCTCCGACTCTGACAATAAATCAAGGTATGGAGGTGTCAGCAAAGAGAAGATAATAAGGGAGTTTGAGCAACTAGAGGAGAGAAATGCCAAACTCTGCAGGATGATAACAAAACTCCAAGTTCACAAGGAAGAAGCCAAAGCGACTGCTCTGGTCGAAGTGGCAACTCTAAAGAAACAGCTCGCAGAAAAGACCTTATTGTGTGAAAAACTTCAAGAAGTGGAAAAACAACTGAAAGAAGAATGTCAAAAAAGGCTCATCTGTGAGCAAGAGGTCGAGGAATGTCGGCGAATCCTCGAGCCAGATTTAAGTTTTCCTGCCAAAATGGAGAATCTGAGGAGCAAGTTTAAAGAGCTGGAAGAGAGAAATGCAGAGCTCTGTGAGATGATAATGAGGCAGAAACTCAAGGGAAAAGAGACAACCACAAACTGCCAGAAGAAGCTGGAAAACCTGAAGGATGAGCTCCTTCAAGAGCAAAAAGTGAACATCGAACTGACCTCAAAATGTAAAAGACAGGACGAGATGATTGAGTCTCTGGAGAAGATGTTCTCCGACGTTACCCAGCAGCTGAAAACCTTGGAAGAGGAAAATACCAGGGCTAAAATCAATCCAAGTCAAACAGAGGTGGCCACACAAACTGCAGTTTTAAGTCAGGCAGAGGTGGCCACACAAACTAAAATTCAAACTCAGGCAGAGGTGACCACACAAACCGAAGAGCAACCAGTGGAGTCTTCACTAATAACCGTCCCTCTGCCAGAGGACCCATTAGATCCAGCAGAAATAGCTGATCCAGAGGACTTCCCTCCACCACCACACATCTGGGCAAATGTTATCGTCCTGCCCCCATCAGAAGACGACTCCTCATCTGATTATCAAACCATGTGGTGTGAAGACCACTTGTGTGAAAAAACAAGCATCGTACAGCAAGTCACACCATCATCAGAAGCACTTTTAAAAGCACAAGCCCCCCTCCCTGAAGATGTGTTTCTGCCGTACGAGGAGGTCTCCAGAAGTGACAAACCCTCCATCTGGAGGCGATTTAAAAAGCACATAACTCCAGCACATCTACGGAAACATAAGGACAAGAAAAAAGAAGAAAGCCAGGAGTGAAAACAACATATAAAAATAAATCTACCAAAATCTATATTCTTTGAGTTCAGCTGTGTTTCTGTAAAGAATTCAGTTTTCATCCCTCTGGAGGTTTCAGGTACTGAAAAGTACAAAGATTTAACATCCCAATGAAAATGTTAAGTGTTATTTCACAGTTTTACGGTTCGGTTCAAACAAGCACTGAAACATAAAGGGAAAAAGCTCCTTCTCAAATAATACGATTATTTTATTATTTTGAACATGTAAAAATCACTTCACGAACATCCGGAATGGTTTGAAATGTATATATCTGAAGTTAAACTTACAGTCGGTAGAAAGGTGAATATTTTGGGGACTTTTATGGTAAATGTTCAGCCCAGATTTCAATAACACTCAATTAGTTTTCTGAAGTGCAGAAAAGTAGTGAGACAACAAGTTTAGCTTCATTCAGACCTATGAAAGAACATTATTGAAGGAAAAAAGAAACATTTAGCATAATATCTGTAGAAAAATGACCTTTTATGAAGAATTGCACAATAATTCATGAGCTTCATGTATTTATATGCAAAAATCTTAATTTTCAGGTTATTGTATAAAGATAAAAAGTCATAGTAGCCCAGTTTTGTACTTTATTGCAGTATTTTTCAGTGAAAGTTCACCAGTGGTCACCATTTGAGGCCTTATTTTCTCAATGTTTCCTGCTTCATACTTTGATTCAACCACCAGCTGTTGCTGGTTGAGTCACTGCTGTTTTATCTTTATTAATTATTAAACATGGAACCTTGAAATTTAGTAAAAATGTGTCATAACATCTGATCACTTCTGAGCAGTTTAATCTCTGGACAGGAAACGACAACTTGGATGCTCATATTCTTAAGGCTTTGGGCTCTTTTGCTTTAAAAAATGCTTCATGTTTCTCAGACAGTGACTGCTGCAACTGTTTTAGTTCACTTTTTAAAAAATATCTGAACAATTCTTGCACCAATTGCAATGAATGTTGGCACAGATCTTATGCACCACTCATGATACTTTGTAATTACTTTGATGTTGCTCATCTGAAACCATCTTCAGGTAAAAATTGAATCAAAATTTGAATTCTTAAACAAAAGCCAAGAGAACTGACATTCCCTTCTGCTATATTGATGCTTTCTGTTTATTGCCTATCAGCAAATGTTAGCATGCACACCGAGCAAAGGGGTCGATGATAGAAAATCTATATCATTTAACGTCTTTGCATTCAACCTCTCATGTCTAAATTACCACAGAAGGAAAAGAAAGATTCCCAACAAACAGGACTGCATTAGGTCATTTAACTCTAACCTATGAATCATTCAAGCAGAAAAAAGGCTCCTAACTCAAGGGATGAACCAGTGTTGTGTCGACACATAACAGACAACTTAGCAAAGAGCCAGTTTTAAATTGTATCTGTAGGCACTTTGTTACTAGCAGCCTGTCACAAAGACACATCATTTGTTCCCATTTATTTAGTTTAATCTATGAAAAACACCAAAGATAACACAGTTTGACAGACAGAAAATAGTATTTTTGCAGCAACAAAGTGATTCCCAAAGAGCTATTAGCTGAAAACTTGGCATATCTCAGCATGGTGTGCAGTGTGTCCTTAAAACATTTGAGGAAACTGGACAAGTGGAGGACAAAAGAAGAAGTGTCAGGACCAAAAAAACTATCTAAACTGACAGCTTTTGAACTTTAAAACTGTGTGGATTTATTTGTTAAAATCTGAAGTTAACAGGTTGATGTTCAGAGTAATCACTTTCTCTTAAGATATTATTAAAGCAACAAAGGTAATGAGTGTTTGCTTGAATATAGAATCGTTAAGTTCAATGTAGAATAAGAATGATGACAGTCAGTACTTATAAACCACCACAGGGGGTAAAGTAAAGAGGCCTTTACTATTCTCAGGGGCTCATCTCCTCAGTTTGAACGTAATCACTGTGCAGACAGATGCTGGATGGAAATACAACTACAACTTTCAGGGTTAGCTGTGCCATATTTTATGGGTATCTGTCAGGAAGCCACAGGCTTAAACTCTGTCTGTAGGTACACAGAGATTCCTCCACACGGATTATTTTCTTATTCTGAGATTCAGATTTTTTAGAATTTTTGAATTTCCCCTACTGGGGGATGAACAAAAGTATTTCCTTTTCTTTTCTTTTCTATTCTTTTCTTTTCTGATGGGTGCCGATGTTGCATAGCAACAAGGAGACTTGGGTCGCTTAGTTGGAATGGTTAAATTACATCATAGTTCTAGAAGCCTCTTTAAAAATCTGCTGCCTTTGGTTCACACTATGACATCAGAGGAGATTGTGACATCATAACTGCATTGACATCATATGACACATCAAAGAACAGTGTTTCAGTACTTTGGCACAGCGGTTGCTTTACACATCTTTTTAAATTTGTTCGCGACAGAGCACTTTTCTAAGAGAACGTCCACGATTTATCACAAATCTTTAACATTTTCTGATGCACGACAGTGAGAATCAACATCCAAGTTCACTACAAGTCTTTCACACTGTTTGATATACAACACAGTTGAAAACTTATATCAACAACCATCTTCATAGACAACGAGAGGAATTTAAGAAAAGCAAAAATGGAACAAAACCAGTTTTTGAGTCAGTCTGGATCCTCTCAAGGCTCATTTCAGTGGGGCGACATTGTGGATGTGGAGAAAGAGCCTGCAGGCTTCACCCTTTTCCCGTTTGTTAGTAGCAGAGAAGAACTGAATGAGCAGTCCACCATCCAGCCAGAACCTGGAAACCCCCAAAGTGGAGATTTCCAGCAGCCATCCAAATCAGTGAGTGAGGACTCAGAGGAAGTAAGTCAGAAGAGGGAGCAGTCCCAGGCCTCTGTGTCTCCTCCAGACAACACTGACGCACAACAGAACTTCCAGCCCTCCGTGACACGTAGAAGAGGACGCGCAAAATGCAATTTAAAGCGGATCGACTATCTACAGGAGGTGAACCATCTCCGAGTGAAAATATCACTTGACCAGGAGAAAAGTAAGAGACTCGTGGCTGAGAATAACTGGAGACTCTATTCTAAAAGACTGCAAGAAACTGAGAAGAACTTAAGAAACGAATGTCAAATAAGACTCTTCTGTGAAAAGAAGCTGAAGGAGTTTACAGAAGTCGTCGTTTTACGTCAGACCTCCGACTCTGACAATAAATCAAGGTATGGAGGTGTCAGCAAAGAGAAGATAATAAGGGAGTTTGAGCAACTAGAGGAGAGAAATGCCAAACTCTGCAGGATGATAACAAAACTCCAAGTTCACAAGGAAGAAGCCAAAGCGACTGCTCTGGTCGAAGTGGCAACTCTAAAGAAACAGCTCGCAGAAAAGACCTTATTGTGTGAAAAACTTCAAGAAGTGGAAAAACAACTGAAAGAAGAATGTCAAAAAAGGCTCATCTGTGAGCAGGAGGTCGAGGAATGTCGGCGAATCCTCGAGCCAGATTTAAGTTTTCCTGCCAAAATGGAGAATCTGAGGAGCAAGTTTAAAGAGCTGGAAGAGAGAAATGCAGAGCTCTGTGAGATGATAATGAGGCAGAAACTCAAGGGAAAAGAGACAACCACAAACTGCCAGAAGAAGCTGGAAAACCTGAAGGATGAGCTCCTTCAAGAGCAAAAAGTGAACATCGAACTGAGCTCAAAATGTAAAAGACAGGACGAGATGATTGAGTCTCTGGAGAAGATGTTCTCCGACGTTACCCAGCAGCTGAAAACCTTGGAAGAGGAAAATACCAGGGCTAAAATCAATCCAAGTCAAACAGAGGTGGCCACACAAACTGCAGTTTTAAGTCAGGCAGAGGTGGCCACACAAACTAAAATTCAAACTCAGGCAGAGGTGACCACACAAACCGAAGAGCAACCAGTGGAGTCTTCACTAATAACCGTCCCTCTGCCAGAGGACCCATTAGATCCAGCAGAAATAGCTGATCCAGAGGACTTCCCTCCACCACCACACATCTGGGCAAATGTTATCGTCCTGCCCCCATCAGAAGACGACTCCTCATCTGATTATCAAACCATGTGGTGTGAAGACCACTTGTGTGAAAAAACAAGCATCGTACAGCAAGTCACACCATCATCAGAAGCACTTTTAAAAGCACAAGCCCCCCTCCCTGAAGATGTGTTTCTGCCGTACGAGGAGGTCTCCAGAAGTGACAAACCCTCCATGTGGAGGCGATTTAAAAAGCACATAACTCCAGCACATCTACGGAAACATAAGGACAAGAAAAAAGAAGAAAGCCAGGAGTGAAAACAACATATAAAAATAAATCTACTAAAATCTATATTCTTTGAGTTCAGCTGTGTTTCTGTAAAGAATTCAGTTTTCATCCCTCTGGAGGTTTCAGGTACTGAAAAGTACAAAGATTTAACATCCCAATGAAAATGTTAAGTGTTATTTCACTGTTTTACGGTTCGGTTCAAACAAGCACTGAAACATAAAGGGAAAAAGCTCCTTCTCAAATAATACGATTATTTTATTATTTTGAACATGTAAAAATCACTTCACGAACATCCGGAATGGTTTGAAATGTATATATCTGAAGTTAAACTTACAGTCGGTAGAAAGGTGAATATTTTGGGGACTTTTATGGTAAATGTTCAGCCCAGATTTCAATAACACTCAATTAGTTTTCTGAAGTGCAGAAAAGTAGTGCGACAACAAGTTTAGCTTCATTCAGACCTATGAAAGAACATTATTGAAGGAAAAAAAGAAACATTTAGCATAATATCTGTAGAAAAATGACCTTTCATGAAGAATTGCACAATAATTCATGAGCTTCATGTATTTATATGCAAAAATCTTAATTTTCTGGTTATTGTATAAAGATAAAAAGTGCTTATTTTCCTCTGAAATAAAGAGGTGTCGAAGTATAAAGTCATAGTAGCTCAGTTTTGTACTTTATTGCAGTATTTTTCAGTGAAAGTTCACCAGTGGTCACCATTTGAGGCCTTATTTTCTCAATGTTTCCTGCTTCATACTTTGATTCAACCACCAGCTGTTGCTGGTTGAGTCACAGCTGTTTTATCTTTATTAATTATTAAACATGGAACCTTGATATTTAGTAAAAATGTGTCATAACATCTGATCACTTCTGAGCAGTTTAATCTCTGGACAGGAAACGACAACTTGGATGCTCATATTCTTAAGGCTTTGGGCTCTTTTGCTTTAAAAAAACGCTTCATGTTTCTCAGACAGTGACCGCTGCAACTGTTTTAGTTCACTTTTTAAAAAAATATCTGAACAATTCTTGCACCAATTGCAATGAATGTTGGCACAGATCTTATGCACCACTCATGATACTTTGTAATTACTTTGATGTTGCTCATCTGAAACCATCTTCAGGTAAAAATTGAATCAAAATTTGAATTCTTAAACAAAAGCCAAGAGAACTGACATTCCCTTCTGCTATATTGATGCTTTCTGTTTATTGCCTATCAGCAAATGTTAGCATGCACACCGAGCAAAGGGGTCGATGATAGAAAATCTATATCATTTAACGTCTTTGCATTCAACCTCTCATGTCTAAATTACCACAGAAGGAAAAGAAAGATTCCCAACAAACAGGTCTGTCCAAAGGTCTTACTCCTTCTCTCATTTCTCTATTTTCTTCCAAGCAGCCAGGCTGTCTTTAAATCTTTTAAACTCATTTTCAGTCCAGTCCTTGTATCTGACGTTTTTCAGAAGAATGCATTAGGCCACTTAACTCTAACCTATGAATCATTCCAGCAGAAAAAAGGCTCCTAACTCAAGGGATGAACCAGTGTTGTGTCGACACATAACAGATAACTTAGCAAAGAGCCAGTTTTAAATTGTATCTTTAGGCCCTTTGTTACCAGCAGCCTGTCACAAAGACACATAATTTGTTCCCATTTCTTTAGTTTCATCTATGAAAAACACCAAAGATAACACAGTTTGACAGACAGAAAATAGTATTTTTGCAGCAACAAAGTGATTCCCAAAGAGCTATTAGCTGAAAACTTGGCATATCTCAGCATGGTGTGCAGTGTGTCCTTAAAACATTTGAGGAAACTGGACAAGTGGAGGACAAAAGAAGAAGTGTCAGGCCTAAAAAACTATCTACAGCAGATGAACTATATCTGAAAGTGATATCCTTAAGAAAGAGGAAAAAATTACTAAAACTGACAGCTTTTGAACTATAAAACTGTGTGGATTTATTTGTTAAAATCTGAAGTTAACAGGTTGATGTTCAGAGTAATCACTTTCTCTTAAAATAATAATAAAGCAGCCAGAGTCAGAGTGTTGAGTTTTGCACCTGCAGCAACAAAGGTAATGAGTGTTTGCTTGAATATAGAATCGTTAAGTTCAATGTAGAATAAGAATGATGACAGTCAGTACTTATAAACCACCACAGGGGGTAAAGTAAAGAGGCCTTTACTATTCTCAGGGGCTCATCTCCTCAGTTTGAACGTAATCACTGTGCAGACAGATGCTGGATGGAAATACAACTACAACTTTCAGGGTTAGCTGTGCCATATTTTATGGGTATCTGTCAGGAAGCCACAGGCTTAAACTCTGTCTGTAGGTACACAGAGATTCCTCCACACGGATTATTTTCTTATTCTGAGATTCAGATTTTTTAGAATTTTTGAATTTCCCCTACTGGGGGATGAACAAAAGTATTTCCTTTTCTTTTCTTTTCTATTCTTTTCTTTTCTGATGGGTGCCGATGTTGCATAGCAACAAGGAGACTTGGGTCTCTTAGTTGGAATGGTTAAATTACATCATAGTTCTAGAAGCCTCTTTAAAAATCTGCTGCCTTTGGTTCACACTATGACATCAGAGGAGATTGTGACATCATAACTGCATTGACATCATATGACACATCAAAGAACAGTGTTTCAGTACTTTGGCACAGCGGTTGCTTCACACATCTTTTTAAATTTGTTCGCGACAGAGCACTTTTCTAAGAGAACGTCCACGATTTATCACAAATCTTTAACATTTTCTGATGCACGACAGTGAGAATCAACATCCAAGTTCACTACAAGTCTTTCACACTGTTTGATATACAACACAGTTGAAAACTTATATCAACAACCATCTTCATAGACAACGAGAGGAATTTAAGAAAAGCAAAAATGGAACAAAACCAGTTTTTGAGTCAGTCTGGATCCTCTCAAGGCTCATTTCAGTGGGGCGACATTGTGGATGTGGAGAAAGAGCCTGCAGGCTTCACCCTTTTCCCGTTTGTTAGTAGCAGAGAAGAACTGAATGAGCAGTCCACCATCCAGCCAGAACCTGGAAACCCCCAAAGTGGAGATTTCCAGCAGCCATCCAAATCAGTGAGTGAGGACTCAGAGGAAGTAAGTCAGAAGAGGGAGCAGTCCCAGGCCTCTGTGACTCCTCCAGACAACACTGACGCACAACAGAACTTCCAGCCCTCCGTGACACGTAGAAGAGGACGCGCAAAATGCAATTTAAAGCGGATCGACTATCTACAGGAGGTGAACCATCTCCGAGTGAAAATATCACTTGACCAGGAGAAAAGTAAGAGACTCGTGGCTGAGAATAACTGGAGACTCTATTCTAAAAGACTGCAAGAAACTGAGAAGAACTTAAGAAACGAATGTCAAATCAGACTCTTCTGTGAAAAGAAGCTGAAGGAGTTTACAGAAGTCATCGTTTTATGTCAGACCTCCGACTCTGACAATAAATCAAGGTATGGAGGTGTCAGCAAAGAGAAGATAATAAGGGAGTTTGAGCAACTAGAGGAGAGAAATGCCAAACTCTGCAGGATGATAACAAAACTCCAACTTCACAAGGAAGAAGCCAAAGCGACTGCTCTGGTCGAAGTGGCAACTCTAAAGAAACAGCTCACAGAAAAGACCTTATTGTGTGAAAAACTTCAAGAAGTGGAAAAACAACTGAAAGAAGAATGTCAAAAAAGGCTCATCTGTGAGCAGGAGGTCGAGGAATGTCGGCGAATCCTCGAGCCAGATTTAAGTTTTCCTGCCAAAATGGAGAATCTGAGGAGCAAGTTTAAAGAGCTGGAAGAGAGAAATGCAGAGCTCTGTGAGATGATAATGAGGCAGAAACTCAAGGGAAAAGAGACAACCACAAACTGCCAGAAGAAGCTGGAAAACCTGAAGGATGAGCTCCTTCAAGAGCAAAAAGTGAACATCGAACTGACCTCAAAATGTAAAAGACAGGACGAGATGATTGAGTCTCTGGAGAAGATGTTCTCCGACGTTACCCAGCAGCTGAAAACCTTGGAAGAGGAAAATACCAGGGCTAAAATCAATCCAAGTCAAACAGAGGTGGCCACACAAACTGCAGTTTTAAGTCAGGCAGAGGTGGCCACACAAACTAAAATTCAAACTCAGGCAGAGGTGACCACACAAACCGAAGAGCAACCAGTGGAGTCTTCACTAATAACCGTCCCTCTGCCAGAGGACCCATTAGATCCAGCAGAAATAGCTGATCCAGAGGACTTCCCTCCACCACCACACATCTGGGCAAATGTTATCGTCCTGCCCCCATCAGAAGACGACTCCTCATCTGATTATCAAACCATGTGGTGTGAAGACCACTTGTGTGAAAAACCAAGCATCGTACAGCAAGTCACACCATCATCAGAAGCACTTTTAAAAGCACAAGCCCCCCTCCCTGAAGATGTGTTTCTGCCGTACGAGGAGGTCTCCAGAAGTGACAAACCCTCCATGTGGAGGCGATTTAAAAAGCACATAACTCCAGCACATCTACGGAAACATAAGGACAAGAAAAAAGAAGAAAGCCAGGAGTGAAAACAACATATAAAAATAAATCTACTAAAATCTATATTCTTTGAGTTCAGCTGTGTTTCTGTAAAGAATTCAGTTTTCATCCCTCTGGAGGTTTCAGGTACTGAAAAGTACAAAGATTTAACATCCCAATGAAAATGTTAAGTGTTATTTCACAGTTTTACGGTTCGGTTCAAACAAACACTGAAACATAAAGGGAAAAAGCTCCTTCTCAAATAATACGATTATTTTATTATTTTGAACATGTAAAAATCACTTCACGAACATCCGGAATGGTTTGAAATGTATATATCTGAAGTTAAACTTACAGTCGGTAGAAAGGTGAATATTTTGGGGACTTTTATGGTAAATGTTCAGCCCAGATTTCAATAACACTCAATTAGTTTTCTGAAGTGCAGAAAAGTAGTGAGACAACAAGTTTAGCTTCATTCAGACCTATGAAAGAACATTATTGAAGGAAAAAAGAAACATTTAGCATAATATCTGTAGAAAAATGACCTTTTATGAAGAATTGCACAATAATTCATGAGCTTCATGTATTTATATGCAAAAATCTTAATTTTCAGGTTATTGTATAAAGATAAAAAGTCATAGTAGCCCAGTTTTGTACTTTATTGCAGTATTTTTCAGTGAAAGTTCACCAGTGGTCACCATTTGAGGCCTTATTTTCTCAATGTTTCCTGCTTCATACTTTGATTCAACCACCAGCTGTTGCTGGTTGAGTCACTGCTGTTTTATCTTTATTAATTATTAAACATGGAACCTTGAAATTTAGTAAAAATGTGTCATAACATCTGATCACTTCTGAGCAGTTTAATCTCTGGACAGGAAACGACAACTTGGATGCTCATATTCTTAAGGCTTTGGGCTCTTTTGCTTTAAAAAAACGCTTCATGTTTCTCAGACAGTGACCGCTGCAACTGTTTTAGTTCACTTTTTAAAAAATATCTGAACAATTCTTGCACCAATTGCAATGAATGTTGGCACAGATCTTATGCACCACTCATGATACTTTGTAATTACTTTGATGTATCTCATCTGAAACCATCTTCAGGTAAAAATTGAATCAAAATTTGAATTCTTAAACAAAAGCCAAGAGAACTGACATTCCCTTCTGCTATATTGATGCTTTCTGTTTATTGCCTATCAGCAAATGTTAGCATGCACACCGAGCAAAGGGGTCGATGATAGAAAATCTATATCATTTAACGTCTTTGCATTCAACCTCTCATGTCTAAATTACCACAGAAGGAAAAGAAAGATTCCCAACAAACAGGTCTGTCCAAAGGTCTTACTCCTTCTCTCATTTCTCTATTTTCTTCCAAGCAGCCAGGCTGTCTTTAAATCTTTTAAACTCATTTTCAGTCCAGTCCTTGTATCTGACCTTTTTCAGAAGAATGCATTAGGCCACTTAACTCTAATCTATGAATCATTCCAGCAGAAAAAAGGCTCCTAACTCAAGGGATGAACCAGTGTTGTCGACACATAACAGATAACTTAGCAAAGAGCCAGTTTTAAATTGTATCTTTAGGCCCTTTGTTACTAGCAGCCTGTCACAAAGACACATCATTTGTTCCCATTTCTTTAGTTTCATCTATGAAAAACACCAAAGATAACACAGTTTGACAGACAGAAAATAGTATTTTTGCAGCAACAAAGTGATTCCCAAAGAGCTATTAGCTGAAAACTTGGCATATCTCAGCATGGTGTGCAGTGTGTCCTTAAAACATTTGAGGAAACTGGACAAGTTTAGGACAAAAGAAGAAGTGTCAGGCCTAAAAAACTATCTACAGCAGATGAACAGGATCTGAAAGTGATATCCTTAAGAAAGAGGAAAAAATTACTAAAACTGACAGCTTTTGAACTTTAAAACTGTGTGGATTTATTTGTTAAAATCTGAAGTTAACAGGTTGATGTTCAGAGTAATCACTTTCTCTTAAAATAATAATAAAGCAGCCAGAGTCAGAGTGTTGAGTTTTGCACCTGCAGCAACAAAGGTAATGAGTGTTTGCTTGAATATAGAATCGTTAAGTTCAATGTAGAATAAGAATGATGACAGTCAGTACTTATAAACCACCACAGGGGGTAAAGTAAAGAGGCCTTTACTATTCTCAGGGGCTCATCTCCTCAGTTTGAACGTAATCACTGTGCAGACAGATGCTGGATGGAAATACAACTACAACTTTCAGGGTTAGCTGTGCCATGTTTTATGGGTATCTGTCAGGAAGCCACAGGCTTAAACTCTGTCTGTAGGTACACAGAGATTCCTCCACACGGATTATTTTCTTATTCTGAGATTCAGATTTTTTAGAATTTTTGAATTTCCCCCACTGGGGGATGAACAAAAGTATTTCCTTTTCTTTTCTTTTCTATTCTTTTCTTTTCTGATGGGTGCCGATGTTGCATAGCAACAAGGAGACTTGGGTCTCTTAGTTGGAATGGTTAAATTACATCATAGTTCTAGAAGCCTCTTTAAAAATCTGCTGCCTTTGGTTCACACTATGACATCAGAGGAGATTGTGACATCATAACTGCATTGACATCATATGACACATCAAAGAACAGTGTTTCAGTACTTTGGCACAGCGGTTGCTTCACACATCTTTTTAAATTTGTTCGCGACAGAGCACTTTTCTAAGAGAACGTCCACGATTTATCACAAATCTTTAACATTTTCTGATGCACGACAGTGAGAATCAACATCCAAGTTCACTACAAGTCTTTCACACTGTTTGATATACAACACAGTTGAAAACTTATATCAACAACCATCTTCATAGACAACGAGAGGAATTTAAGAAAAGCAAAAATGGAACAAAACCAGTTTTTGAGTCAGTCTGGATCCTCTCAAGGCTCATTTCAGTGGGGCGACATTGTGGATGTGGAGAAAGAGCCTGCAGGCTTCACCCTTTTCCCGTTTGTTAGTAGCAGAGAAGAACTGAATGAGCAGTCTACCATCCAGCCAGAACCTGAAAACCCCCAAAGTGGAGATTTCCAGCAGCCATCCAAATCAGTGAGTGAGGACTCAGAGGAAGTAAGTCAGAAGAGGGAGCAGTCCCAGGCCTCTGTGTCTCCTCCAGACAACACTGACGCACAACAGAACTTCCAGCCCTCCGTGACACGTAGAAGAGGACGCGCAAAATGCAATTTAAAGCGGATCGACTATCTACAGGAGGTGAACCATCTCCGAGTGAAAATATCACTTGACCAGGAGAAAAGTAAGAGACTCGTGGCTGAGAATAACTGGAGACTCTATTCTAAAAGACTGCAAGAAACTGAGAAGAACTTAAGAAACGAATGTCAAATAAGACTCTTCTGTGAAAAGAAGCTGAAGGAGTTTACAGAAGTCGTCGTTTTACGTCAGACCTCCGACTCTGACAATAAATCAAGGTATGGAGGTGTCAGCAAAGAGAAGATAATAAGGGAGTTTGAGCAACTAGAGGAGAGAAATGCCAAACTCTGCAGGATGATAACAAAACTCCAACTTCACAAGGAAGAAGCCAAAGCGACTGCTCTGGTCGAAGTGGCAACTCTAAAGAAACAGCTCGCAGAAAAGACCTTATTGTGTGAAAAACTTCAAGAAGTGGAAAAACAACTGAAAGAAGAATGTCAAAAAAGGCTCATCTGTGAGCAGGAGGTCGAGGAATGTCGGCGAATCCTCGAGCCAGATTTAAGTTTTCCTGCCAAAATGGAGAATCTGAGGAGCAAGTTTAAAGAGCTGGAAGAGAGAAATGCAGAGCTCTGTGAGATGATAATGAGGCAGAAACTCAAGGGAAAAGAGACAACCACAAACTGCCAGAAGAAGCTGGAAAACCTGAAGGATGAGCTCCTTTAAGAGCAAAAAGTGAACATCGAACTGAGCTCAAAATGTAAAAGACAGGACGAGATGATTGAGTCTCTGGAGAAGATGTTCTCCGACGTTACCCAGCAGCTGAAAACCTTGGAAGAGGAAAATACCAGGGCTAAAATCAATCCAAGTCAAACAGAGGTGGCCACACAAACTGCAGTTTTAAGTCAGGCAGAGGTGGCCACACAAACTAAAATTCAAACTCAGGCAGAGGTGACCACACAAACCGAAGAGCAACCAGTGGAGTCTTCACTAATAACCGTCCCTCTGCCAGAGGACCCATTAGATCCAGCAGAAATAGCTGATCCAGAGGACTTCCCTCCACCACCACACATCTGGGCAAATGTTATCGTCCTGCCCCCATCAGAAGACGACTCCTCATCTGATTATCAAACCATGTGGTGTGAAGACCACTTGTGTGAAAAAACAAGCATCGTACAGCAAGTCACACCATCATCAGAAGCACTTTTAAAAGCACAAGCCCCCCTCCCTGAAGATGTGTTTCTGCCGTACGAGGAGGTCTCCAGAAGTGACAAACCCTCCATGTGGAGGCGATTTAAAAAGCACATAACTCCAGCACATCTACGGAAACATAAGGACAAGAAAAAAGAAGAAAGCCAGGAGTGAAAACAACATATAAAAATAAATCTACTAAAATCTATATTCTTTGAGTTCAGCTGTGTTTCTGTAAAGAATTCAGTTTTCATCCCTCTGGAGGTTTCAGGTACTGAAAAGTACAAAGATTTAACATCCCAATGAAAATGTTAAGTGTTATTTCACAGTTTTACGGTTCGGTTCAAACAAGCACTGAAACATAAAGGGAAAAAGCTCCTTCTCAAATAATACGATTATTTTATTATTTTGAACATGTAAAAATCACTTCACGAACATCCGGAATGGTTTGAAATGTATATATCTGAAGTTAAACTTACAGTCGGTAGAAAGGTGAATATTTTGGGGACTTTTATGGTAAATGTTCAGCCCAGATTTCAATAACACTCAATTAGTTTTCTGAAGTGCAGAAAAGTAGTGAGACAACAAGTTTAGCTTCATTCAGACCTATGAAAGAACATTATTGAAGGAAAAAAGAAACATTTAGCATAATATCTGTATAAAAATGACCTTTTATGAAGAATTGCACAATAATTCATGAGCTTCATGTATTTATATGCAAAAATCTTAATTTTCTGGTTATTGTATAAAGATAAAAAGTGCTTATTTTCCTCTGAAATAAAGAGGTGTCGAAGTATAAAGTCATAGTAGCTCAGTTTTGTACTTTATTGCAGTATTTTTCAGTGAAAGTTCACCAGTGGTCACCATTTGAGGCCTTATTTTCTCAATGTTTCCTGCTTCATACTTTGATTCAACCACCAGCTGTTGCTGGTTGAGTCACAGCTGTTTTATCTTTATTAATTATTAAACATGGAACCTTGATATTTAGTAAAAATGTGTCATAACATCTGATCACTTCTGAGCAGTTTAATCTCTGGACAGGAAACGACAACTTGGATGCTCATATTCTTAAGGCTTTGGGCTCTTTTGCTTTAAAAAAACGCTTCATGTTTCTCAGACAGTGACCGCTGCAACTGTTTTAGTTCACTTTTTAAAAAATATCTGAACAATTCTTGCACCAATTGCAATGAATGTTGGCACAGATCTTATGCACCACTCATGATACTTTGTAATTACTTTGATGTTGCTCATCTGAAACCATCTTCAGGTAAAAATTGAATCAAAATTTGAATTCTTAAACAAAAGCCAAGAGAACTGACATTCCCTTCTGCTATATTGATGCTTTCTGTTTATTGCCTATCAGCAAATGTTAGCATGCACACCGAACAAAGGGGTCGATGATAGAAAATCTATATCATTTAACGTCTTTGCATTCAACCTCTCATGTCTAAATTACCACAGAAGGAAAAGAAAGATTCCCAACAAACAGGTCTGTCCAAAGGTCTTACTCCTTCTCTCATTTCTCTATTTTCTTCCAAGCAGCCAGGCTGTCTTTAAATCTTTTAAACTCATTTTCAGTCCAGTCCTTGTATCTGACCTTTTTCAGAAGAATGCATTAGGCCACTTAACTCTAATCTATGAATCATTCCAGCAGAAAAAAGGCTCCTAACTCAAGGGATGAACCAGTGTTGTCGACACATAACAGATAACTTAGCAAAGAGCCAGTTTTAAATTGTATCTTTAGGCCCTTTGTTACCAGCAGCCTGTCACAAAGACACATAATTTGTTCCCATTTCTTTAGTTTCATCTATGAAAAACACCAAAGATAACACAGTTTGACAGACAGAAAATAGTATTTTTGCAGCAACAAAGTGATTCCCAAAGAGCTATTAGCTGAAAACTTGGCATATCTCAGCATGATGTGCAGTGTGTCCTTAAAACATTTGAGGAAACTGGACAAGTTTAGGACAAAAGAAGAAGTGTCAGGCCTAAAAAACTATCTACAGCAGATGAACAGGATCTGAAAGTGATATCCTTAAGAAAGAGGAAAAAATTACTAAAACTGACAGCTTTTGAACTTTAAAACTGTGTGGATTTATTTGTTAAAATCTGAAGTTAACAGGTTGATGTTCAGAGTAATCACTTTCGCTTAAAATAATAACAAAGCAGCCAGAGTCAGAGTGTTGAGTTTTGCACCTGCAGCAACAAAGGTAATGAGTGTTTGCTTGAATATAGAATCGTTAAGTTCAATGTAGAATAAGAATGATGACAGTCAGTACTTATAAACCACCACAGGGGGTAAAGTAAAGAGGCCTTTACTATTCTCAGGGGCTCATCTCCTCAGTTTGAACGTAATCACTGTGCAGACAGATGCTGGATGGAAATACAACTACAACTTTCAGGGTTAGCTGTGCCATGTTTTATGGGTATCTGTCAGGAAGCCACAGGCTTAAACTCTGTCTGTAGGTACACAGAGATTCCTCCACACGGATTATTTTCTTATTCTGAGATTCAGATTTTTTAGAATTTTTGAATTTCCCCTACTGGGGGATGAACAAAAGTATTTCCTTTTCTTTTCTTTTCTATTCTTTTCTTTTCTGATGGGTGCCGATGTTGCATAGCAACAAGGAGACTTGGGTCTCTTAGTTGGAATGGTTAAATTACATCATAGTTCTAGAAGCCTCTTTAAAAATCTGCTGCCTTTGGTTCACACTATGACATCAGAGGAGATTGTGACATCATAACTGCATTGACATCATATGACACATCAAAGAACAGTGTTTCAGTACTTTGGCACAGCGGTTGCTTCACACATCTTTTTAAATTTGTTCGCGACAGAGCACTTTTCTAAGAGAACGTCCACGATTTATCACAAATCTTTAACATTTTCTGATACACGACAGTGAGAATCAACATCCAAGTTCACTACAAGTCTTTCACACTGTTTGATATACAACACAGTTGAAAACTTATATCAACAACCATCTTCATAGACAACGAGAGGAATTTAAGAAAAGCAAAAATGGAACAAAACCAGTTTTTGAGTCAGTCTGGATCCTCTCAAGGCTCATTTCAGTGGGGCGACATTGTGGATGTGGAGAAAGAGCCTGCAGGCTTCACCCTTTTCCCGTTTGTTAGTAGCAGAGAAGAACTGAATGAGCAGTCCACCATCCAGCCAGAACCTGAAAACCCCCAAAGTGGAGATTTCCAGCAGCCATCCAAATCAGTGAGTGAGGACTCAGAGGAAGTAAGTCAGAAGAGGGAGCAGTCCCAGGCCTCTGTGTCTCCTCCAGACAACACTGACGCACAACAGAACTTCCAGCCCTCCGTGACACGTAGAAGAGGACGCGCAAAATGCAATTTAAAGCGGATCGACTATCTACAGGAGGTGAACCATCTCCGAGTGAAAATATCACTTGACCAGGAGAAAAGTAAGAGACTCGTGGCTGAGAATAACTGGAGACTCTATTCTAAAAGACTGCAAGAAACTGAGAGGAACTTAAGAAACGAATGTCAAATAAGACTCTTCTGTGAAAAGAAGCTGAAGGAGTTTACAGAAGTCGTCGTTTTACGTCAGACCTCCGACTCTGACAATAAATCAAGGTATGGAGGTGTCAGCAAAGAGAAGATAATAAGGGAGTTTGAGCAACTAGAGGAGAGAAATGCCAAACTCTGCAGGATGATAACAAAACTCCAACTTCACAAGGAAGAAGCCAAAGCGACTGCTCTGGTCGAAGTGGCAACTCTAAAGAAACAGCTCGCAGAAAAGACCTTATTGTGTGAAAAACTTCAAGAAGTGGAAAAACAACTGAAAGAAGAATGTCAAAAAAGGCTCATCTGTGAGCAGGAGGTCGAGGAATGTCGGCGAATCCTCGAGCCAGATTTAAGTTTTCCTGCCAAAATGGAGAATCTGAGGAGCAAGTTTAAAGAGCTGGAAGAGAGAAATGCAGAGCTCTGTGAGATGATAATGAGGCAGAAACTCAAGGGAAAAGAGACAACCACAAACTGCCAGAAGAAGCTGGAAAACCTGAAGGATGAGCTCCTTCAAGAGCAAAAAGTGAACATCGAACTGACCTCAAAATGTAAAAGACAGGACGAGATGATTGAGTCTCTGGAGAAGATGTTCTCCGAGGTTACCCAGCAGCTGAAAACCTTGGAAGAGGAAAATACCAGGGCTAAAATCAATCCAAGTCAAACAGAGGTGGCCACACAAACTGCAGTTTTAAGTCAGGCAGAGGTGGCCACACAAACTAAAATTCAAACTCAGGCAGAGGTGACCACACAAACCGAAGAGCAACCAGTGGAGTCTTCACTAATAACCGTCCCTCTGCCAGAGGACCCATTAGATCCAGCAGAAATAGCTGATCCAGAGGACTTCCCTCCACCACCACACATCTGGGCAAATGTTATCATCCTGCCCCCATCAGAAGACGACTCCTCATCTGATTATCAAACCATGTGGTGTGAAGACCACTTGTGTGAAAAAACAAGCATCGTACAGCAAGTCACACCATCATCAGAAGCACTTTTAAAAGCACAAGCCCCCCTCCCTGAAGATGTGTTTCTGCCGTACGAGGAGGTCTCCAGAAGTGACAAACCCTCCATGTGGAGGCGATTTAAAAAGCACATAACTCCAGCACATCTACGGAAACATAAGGACAAGAAAAAAGAAGAAAGCCAGGAGTGAAAACAACATATAAAAATAAATCTACTAAAATCTATATTCTTTGAGTTCAGCTGTGTTTCTGTAAAGAATTCAGTTTTCATCCCTCTGGAGGTTTCAGGTACTGAAAAGTACAAAGATTTAACATCCCAATGAAAATGTTAAGTGTTATTTCACAGTTTTACGGTTCGGTTCAAACAAACACTGAAACATAAAGGGAAAAAGCTCCTTCTCAAATAATACGATTATTTTATTATTTTGAACATGTAAAAATCACTTCACGAACATCCGGAATGGTTTGAAATGTATATATCTGAAGTTAAACTTACAGTCGGTAGAAAGGTGAATATATTGGGGACTTTTATGGTAAATGTTCAGCCCAGATTTCAATAACACTCAATTAGTTTTCTGAAGTGCAGAAAAGTAGTGAGACAACAAGTTTAGCTTCATTCAGACCTATGAAAGAACATTATTGAAGGAAAAAAGAAACATTTAGCATAATATCTGTAGAAAAATGACCTTTTATGAAGAATTGCACAATAATTCATGAGCTTCATGTATTTATATGCAAAAATCTTAATTTTCAGGTTATTGTATAAAGATAAAAAGTCCTAGTAGCTCAGTTTTGTACTTTATTGCAGTATTTTTCAGTGAAAGTTCACCAGTGGTCACCATTTGAGGCCTTATTTTCTCAATGTTTCCTGCTTCATACTTTGATTCAACCACCAGCTGTTGCTGGTTGAGTCACTGCTGTTTTATCTTTATTAATTATTAAACATGGAACCTTGAAATTTAGTAAAAATGTGTCATAACATCTGATCACTTCTGAGCAGTTTAATCTCTGGACAGGAAACGACAACTTGGATGCTCATATTCTTAAGGCTTTGGGCTCTTTTGCTTTAAAAAAACGCTTCATGTTTCTCAGACAGTGACCGCTGCAACTGTTTTAGTTCACTTTTTAAAAAATATCTGAAGAATTCTTGCACCAATTGCAATGAATGTTGGCACAGATCTTATGTACCACTCATGATACTTTGTAATTACTTTGATGTTGCTCATCTGAAACCATCTTCAGGTAAAAATTGAATCAAAATTTGAATTCTTAAACAAAAGCCAAGAGAACTGACATTCCCTTCTGCTATATTGATGCTTTCTGTTTATTGCCTATCAGCAAATGTTAGCATGCACACCGAACAAAGGGGTCGATGATAGAAAATCTATATCATTTAACGTCTTTGCATTCAACCTCTCATGTCTAAATTACCACAGAAGGAAAAGAAAGATTCCCAACAAACAGGTCTGTCCAAAGGTCTTACTCCTTCTCTCATTTCTCTATTTTCTTCCAAGCAGCCAGGCTGTCTTTAAATCTTTTAAACTCATTTTCAGTCCAGTCCTTGTATCTGACCTTTTTCAGAAGAATGCATTAGGCCACTTAACTCTGATCTATGAATCATTCCAGCAGAAAAAAGGCTCCTAACTCAAGGGATGAACCAGTGTTGTCGACACATAACAGACAACTTAGCAAAGAGCCAGTTTTAAATTGTATCTTTAGGCCCTTTGTTACCAGCAGCCTGTCACAAAGACACATCATTTGTTCCCATTTCTTTAGTTTCATCTATGAAAAACACCAAATATAACACAGTTTGACAGACAGAAAATAGTATTTTTGCAGCAACAAAGTGATTCCCAAAGAGCTATTAGCTGAAAACTTGGCATATCTCAGCATGGTGTGCAGTGTGTCCTTAAAACATTTGAGGAAACTGGACAAGTTTAGGACAAAAGAAGAAGTGTCAGGCCTAAAAAACTATCTACAGCAGATGAACAGGATCTGAAAGTGATATCCTTAAGAAAGAGGAAAAAATTACTAAAACTGACAGCTTTTGAACTTTAAAACTGTGTGGATTTATTTGTTAAAATCTGAAGTTAACAGGTTGATGTTCAGAGTAATCACTTTCTCTTAAAATAATAATAAAGCAGCCAGAGTCAGAGTGTTGAGTTTTGCACCTGCAGCAACAAAGGTAATGAGTGTTTGCTTGAATATAGAATCGTTAAGTTCAATGTAGAATAAGAATGATGACAGTCAGTACTTATAAACCACCACAGGGGGTAAAGTAAAGAGGCCTTTACTATTCTCAGGGGCTCATCTCCTCAGTTTGAACGTAATCACTGTGCAGACAGATGCTGGATGGAAATACAACTACAACTTTCAGGGTTAGCTGTGCCATGTTTTATGGGTATCTGTCAGGAAGCCACAGGCTTAAACTCTGTCTGTAGGTACACAGAGATTCCTCCACACGGATTATTTTCTTATTCTGAGATTCAGATTTTTTAGAATTTTTGAATTTCCCCCACTGGGGGATGAACAAAAGTATTTCCTTTTCTTTTCTTTTCTATTCTTTTCTTTTCTGATGGGTGCCGATGTTGCATAGCAACAAGGAGACTTGGGTCTCTTAGTTGGAATGGTTAAATTACATCATAGTTCTAGAAGCCTCTTTAAAAATCTGCTGCCTTTGGTTCACACTATGACATCAGAGGAGATTGTGACATCATAACTGCATTGACATCATATGACACATCAAAGAACAGTGTTTCAGTACATTGGCACAGCGGTTGCTTCACACATCTTTTTAAATTTGTTCGCGACAGAGCACTTTTCTAAGAGAACGTCCACGATTTATCACAAATCTTTAACATTTTCTGATACACGACAGTGAGAATCAACATCCAAGTTCACTACAAGTCTTTCACACTGTTTGATATACAACACAGTTGAAAACTTATATCAACGACCATCTTCATAGACAACGAGAGGAATTTAAGAAAAGCAAAAATGGAACAAAACCAGTTTTTGAGTCAGTCTGGATCCTCTCAAGGCTCATTTCAGTGGGGCGACATTGTGGATGTGGAGAAAGAGCCTGCAGGCTTCACCCTTTTCCCGTTTGTTAGTAGCAGAGAAGAACTGAATGAGCAGTCCACCATCCAGCCAGAACCTGGAAACCCCCAAAGTGGAGATTTCCAGCAGCCATCCAAATCAGTGAGTGAGGACTCAGAGGAAGTAAGTCAGAAGAGGGAGCAGTCCCAGGCCTCTGTGTCTCCTCCAGACAACACTGACGCACAACAGAACTTCCAGCCCTCCGTGACACGTAGAAGAGGACGCGCAAAATGCAATTTAAAGCGGATCGACTATCTACAGGAGGTGAACCATCTCCGAGTGAAAATATCACTTGACCAGGAGAAAAGTAAGAGACTCGTGGCTGAGAATAACTGGAGACTCTATTCTAAAAGACTGCAAGAAACTGAGAAGAACTTAAGAAACGAATGTCAAATCAGACTCTTCTGTGAAAAGAAGCTGAAGGAGTTTACAGAAGTCGTCGTTTTACGTCAGACCTCCGACTCTGACAATAAATCAAGGTATGGAGGTGTCAGCAAAGAGAAGATAATAAGGGAGTTTGAGCAACTAGAGGAGAGAAATGCCAAACTCTGCAGGATGATAACAAAACTCCAACTTCACAAGGAAGAAGCCAAAGCGACTGCTCTGGTCGAAGTGGCAACTCTAAAGAAACAGCTCACAGAAAAGACCTTATTGTGTGAAAAACTTCAAGAAGTGGAAAAACAACTGAAAGAAGAATGTCAAAAAAGGCTCATCTGTGAGCAGGAGGTCGAGGAATGTCGGCGAATCCTCGAGCCAGATTTAAGTTTTCCTGCCAAAATGGAGAATCTGAGGAGCAAGTTTAAAGAGCTGGAAGAGAGAAATGCAGAGCTCTGTGAGATGATAATGAGGCAGACACTCAAGGGAAAAGAGACAACCACAAACTGCCAGAAGAAGCTGGAAAACCTGAAGGATGAGCTCCTTCAAGAGCAAAAAGTGAACATCGAACTGACCTCAAAATGTAAAAGACAGGACGAGATGATTGAGTCTCTGGAGAAGATGTTCTCTGACGTTACCCAGCAGCTGAAAACCTTGGAAGAGGAAAATACCAGGGCTAAAATCAATCCAAGTCAAACAGAGGTGGCCACACAAACTGCAGTTTTAAGTCAGGCAGAGGTGGCCACACAAACTAAAATTCAAACTCAGGCAGAGGTGACCACACAAACCGAAGAGCAACCAGTGGAGTCTTCACTAATAACCGTCCCTCTGCCAGAGGACCCATTAGATCCAGCAGAAATAGCTGATCCAGAGGACTTCCCTCCACCACCACACATCTGGGCAAATGTTATCGTCCTGCCCCCATCAGAAGACGACTCCTCATCTGATTATCAAACCATGTGGTGTGAAGACCACTTGTGTGAAAAAACAAGCATCGTACAGCAAGTCACACCATCATCAGAAGCACTTTTAAAAGCACAAGCCCCCCTCCCTGAAGATGTGTTTCTGCCGTACGAGGAGGTCTCCAGAAGTGACAAACCCTCCATGTGGAGGCGATTTAAAAAGCACATAACTCCAGCACATCTACGGAAACATAAGGACAAGAAAAAAGAAGAAAGCCAGGAGTGAAAACAACATATAAAAATAAATCTACTAAAATCTATATTCTTTGAGTTCAGCTGTGTTTCTGTAAAGAATTCAGTTTTCATCCCTCTGGAGGTTTCAGGTACTGAAAAGTACAAAGATTTAACATCCCAATGAAAATGTTAAGTGTTATTTCACAGTTTTACGGTTCGGTTCAAACAAGCACTGAAACATAAAGGGAAAAAGCTCCTTCTCAAATAATACGATTATTTAATTATTTTGAACATGTAAAAATCACTTCACGAACATCCGGAATGGTTTGAAATGTATATATCTGAAGTTAAACTTACAGTCGGTAGAAAGGTGAATATTTTGGGGACTTTTATGGTAAATGTTCAGCCCAGATTTCAATAACACTCAATTAGTTTTCTGAAGTGCAGAAAAGTAGTGAGACAACAAGTTTAGCTTCATTCAGACCTATGAAAGAACATTATTGAAGGAAAAAAAGAAACATTTAGCATAATATCTGTAGAAAAATGACCTTTTATGAAGAATTGCACAATAATTCATGAGCTTCATGTATTTATATGCAAAAATCTTAATTTTCTGGTTATTGTATAAAGATAAAAAGTGCTTATTTTCCTCTGAAATAAAGAGGTGTCGAAGTATAAAGTCATAGTAGCTCAGTTTTGTACTTTATTGCAGTATTTTTCAGTGAAAGTTCACCAGTGGTCACCATTTGAGGCCTTATTTTCTCAATGTTTCCTGCTTCATACTTTGATTCAACCACCAGCTGTTGCTGGTTGAGTCACAGCTGTTTTATCTTTATTAATTATTAAACATGGAACCTTGATCTTTAGTAAAAATGTGTCATAACATCTGATCACTTCTGAGCAGTTTAATCTCTGGACAGGAAACGACAACTTGGATGCTCATATTCTTAAGGCTTTGGGCTCTTTTGCTTTAAAAAAACGCTTCATGTTTCTCAGACAGTGACCGCTGCAACTGTTTTAGTTCACTTTTTAAAAAAATATCTGAACAATTCTTGCACCAATTGCAATGAATGTTGGCACAGATCTTATGCACCACTCATGATACTTTGTAATTACTTTGATGTTGCTCATCTGAAACCATCTTCAGGTAAAAATTGAATCAAAATTTGAATTCTTAAACAAAAGCCAAGAGAACTGACATTCCCTTCTGCTATATTGATGCTTTCTGTTTATTGCCTATCAGCAAATGTTAGCATGCACACCGAGCAAAGGGGTCGATGATAGAAAATCTATATCATTTAACGTCTTTGCATTCAACCTCTCATGTCTAAATTACCACAGAAGGAAAAGAAAGATTCCCAACAAACAGGTCTGCATTAGGTCACTTAACTCTAACCTATGAATCATTCAAGCAGAAAAAAGGCTCCTAACTCAAGGGATGAACCAGTGTTGTGTCGACACATAACAGACAACTTAGCAAAGAGCCAGTTTTAAATTGTATCTGTAGGCACTTTGTTACTAGCAGCCTGTCACAAAGACACATCATTTGTTCCCATTTATTTAGTTTAATCTATGAAAAACACCAAAGATAACACAGTTTGACAGACAGAAAATAGTATTTTTGCAGCAACAAAGTGATTCCCAAAGAGCTATTAGCTGAAAACTTGGCATATCTCAGCATGGTGTGCAGTGTGTCCTTAAAACATTTGAGGAAACTGGACAAGTGGAGGACAAAAGAAGAAGTGTCAGGCCTAAAAAACTATCTACAGCAGATGAACTATATCTGAAAGTGATATCCTTAAGAAAGAGGAAAAAATTACTAAAACTGACAGCTTTTGAACTTTAAAACTGTGTGGATTTATTTGTTAAAATCTGAAGTTAACAGGTTGATGTTCAGAGTAATCACTTTCTCTTAAAATAATAATAAAGCAGCCAGAGTCAGAGTGTTGAGTTTTGCACCTGCAGCAACAAAGGTAATGAGTGTTTGCTTGAATATAGAATCGTTAAGTTCAATGTAGAATAAGAATGATGACAGTCAGTACTTATAAACCACCACAGGGGGTAAAGTAAAGAGGCCTTTACTATTCTCAGGGGCTCATCTCCTCAGTTTGAACGTAATCACTGTGCAGACAGATGCTGGATGGAAATACAACTACAAATTTCAGGGTTAGCTGTGCCATGTTTTATGGGTATCTGTCAGGAAGCCACAGGCTTAAACTCTGTCTGTAGGTACACAGAGATTCCTCCACACGGATTATTTTCTTATTCTGAGATTCAGATTTTTTAGAATTTTTGAATTTCCCCCACTGGGGGATGAACAAAAGTATTTCCTTTTCTTTTCTTTTCTATTCTTTTCTTTTCTGATGGGTGCCGATGTTGCATAGCAACAAGGAGACTTGGGTCTCTTAGTTGGAATGGTTAAATTACATCATAGTTCTAGAAGCCTCTTTAAAAATCTGCTGCCTTTGGTTCACACTATGACATCAGAGGAGATTGTGACATCATAACTGCATTGACATCATATGACACATCAAAGAACAGTGTTTCAGTACATTGGCACAGCGGTTGCTTCACACATCTTTTTAAATTTGTTCGCGACAGAGCACTTTTCTAAGAGAACGTCCACGATTTATCACAAATCTTTAACATTTTCTGATGCACGACAGTGAGAATCAACATCCAAGTTCACTACAAGTCTTTCACACTGTTTGATATACAACACAGTTGAAAACTTATATCAACAACCATCTTCATAGACAACGAGAGGAATTTAAGAAAAGCAAAAATGGAACAAAACCAGTTTTTGAGTCAGTCTGGATCCTCTCAAGGCTCATTTCAGTGGGGCGACATTGTGGATGTGGAGAAAGAGCCTGCAGGCTTCACCCTTTTCCCGTTTGTTAGTAGCAGAGAAGAACTGAATGAGCAGTCCACCATCCAGCCAGAACCTGGAAACCCCCAAAGTGGAGATTTCCAGCAGCCATCCAAATCAGTGAGTGAGGACTCAGAGGAAGTAAGTCAGAAGAGGGAGCAGTCCCAGGCCTCTGTGTCTCCTCCAGACAACACTGACGCACAACAGAACTTCCAGCCCTCCGTGACACGTAGAAGAGGACGCGCAAAATGCAATTTAAAGCGGATCGACTATCTACAGGAGGTGAACCATCTCCGAGTGAAAATATCACTTGACCAGGAGAAAAGTAAGAGACTCGTGGCTGAGAATAACTGGAGACTCTATTCTAAAAGACTGCAAGAAACTGAGAGGAACTTAAGAAACGAATGTCAAATAAGACTCTTCTGTGAAAAGAAGCTGAAGGAGTTTACAGAAGTCGTCGTTTTACGTCAGACCTCCGACTCTGACAATAAATCAAGGTATGGAGGTGTCAGCAAAGAGAAGATAATAAGGGAGTTTGAGCAACTAGAGGAGAGAAATGCCAAACTCTGCAGGATGATAACAAAACTCCAACTTCACAAGGAAGAAGCCAAAGCGACTGCTCTGGTCGAAGTGGCAACTCTAAAGAAACAGCTCGCAGAAAAGACCTTATTGTGTGAAAAACTTCAAGAAGTGGAAAAACAACTGAAAGAAGAATGTCAAAAAAGGCTCATCTGTGAGCAGGAGGTCGAGGAATGTCGGCGAATCCTCGAGCCAGATTTAAGTTTTCCTGCCAAAATGGAGAATCTGAGGAGCAAGTTTAAAGAGCTGGAAGAGAGAAATGCAGAGCTCTGTGAGATGATAATGAGGCAGAAACTCAAGGGAAAAGAGACAACCACAAACTGCCAGAAGAAGCTGGAAAACCTGAAGGATGAGCTCCTTCAAGAGCAAAAAGTGAACATCGAACTGACCTCAAAATGTAAAAGACAGGACGAGATGATTGAGTCTCTGGAGAAGATGTTCTCCGACGTTACCCAGCAGCTGAAAACCTTGGAAGAGGAAAATACCAGGGCTAAAATCAATCCAAGTCAAACAGAGGTGGCCACACAAACTGCAGTTTTAAGTCAGGCAGAGGTGGCCACACAAACTAAAATTCAAACTCAGGCAGAGGTGACCACACAAACCGAAGAGCAACCAGTGGAGTCTTCACTAATAACCGTCCCTCTGCCAGAGGACCCATTAGATCCAGCAGAAATAGCTGATCCAGAGGACTTCCCTCCACCACCACACATCTGGGCAAATGTTATCGTCCTGCCCCCATCAGAAGACGACTCCTCCTCTGATTATCAAACCATGTGGTGTGAAGACCACTTGTGTGAAAAAACAAGCATCGTACAGCAAGTCACACCATCATCAGAAGCACTTTTAAAAGCACAAGCCCCCCTCCCTGAAGATGTGTTTCTGCCGTACGAGGAGGTCTCCAGAAGTGACAAACCCTCCATGTGGAGGCGATTTAAAAAGCACATAACTCCAGCACATCTACGGAAACATAAGGACAAGAAAAAAGAAGAAAGCCAGGAGTGAAAACAACATATAAAAATAAATCTACCAAAATCTATATTCTTTGAGTTCAGCTGTGTTTCTGTAAAGAATTCAGTTTTCATCCCTCTGGAGCTTCAGGTACTGAAAAGTACAAAGATTTAACATCCCAATGAAAATGTTAAGTGTTATTTCACAGTTTTACGGTTCGGTTCAAACAAGCACTGAAACATAAAGGGAAAAAGCTCCTTCTCAAATAATACGATTATTTTATTATTTTTGAACATGTAAAAATCACTTCACGAACATCCGGAATGGTTTGAAATGTATATATCTGAAGTTAAACTTACAGTCGGTAGAAAGGTGAATATTTTGGGGACTTTTATGGTAAATGTTCAGCCTAGATTTCAATAACACTCAATTAGTTTTCTGAAGTGCAGAAAAGTAGTGAGACAACAAGTTTAGCTTCATTCAGACCTATGAAAGAACATTATTGAAGGAAAAAAGAAACATTTAGCATAATATCTGTAGAAAAATGACCTTTTATGAAGAATTGCACAATAATTCATGAGCTTCATGTATTTATATGCAAAAATCTTAATTTTCAGGTTATTGTATAAAGATAAAAAGTGCTTATTTTCCTCTGAAATAAAGAGGTGTCAAAGTATAAAGTCATAGTAGCTCAGTTTTGTACTTTATTGCAGTATTTTTCAGTGAAAGTTCACCAGTGGTCACCATTTGAGGCCTTATTTTCTCAATGTTTCCTGCTTCATACTTTGATTCAACCACCAGCTGTTGCTGGTTGAGTCACTGCTTTTTTATCTTTATTAATCATTAAAAGAGAGCAGAAAAGATGAAAGTTGACTACGATGGAGTCCACTAACAGGTGGAGCTGGGGGTTCAGAGGTCACGCAGTGATGAGCTCCAGCAGAATGGCTTACACAAACGGCCTTTATCAGAGATGCTGCCTGCCTTTAGCTCTAAGCAAACCTATAATAAAGAATTACTAATTAGTGACTATGGAACTGGAAACCTGCACATCTGGAACGGCTCCATCAATGCTGAAAGGTATAAACAGGTTTTAGAGTAACATCTGCTCCCATCCAGATGATGTCTTCTTCAGGGAAGGCCTTGCATATTTCGGCAATGCAAAAATAAAATGTCTCACTTTCAACACGTTTTCATTGTTCTCATGTTAATAAAATGCTGGTTTATGAGATTAAAAAAACACTGTATTCTGTGGAATATTCTGGAAACAGCAAGTTAGAAGTATTAACTCCAGACTCTTTTGTTTCCTTTCCTCCTTCATGATGTGAACCAGACAACAGCCACACAGAACAGCTAACAAGTTCTTTTTATGTAAAGAAAATGAAGAACACAACCTGCAGAAGCTCAAGCTGGGATCAGTTATATTAAAGTTCATGGTTACATTTGGACTGGATGGTGTATTGGTATTATTGCCACCTTCCAGGTTGGAGACCTGGGTTCACACCTCCTGCATGAAAGGTGCTTTCTCTCATAGGGGTTCTTAGGCAAGACCCCCTTACTCTTCATGCCTACCTGTAAGTCACTGTGTAAAAAAGCATCTGCCTAATTCATAAACATAATGCATAAACAACATTTACACTAAATATTTACAAATGATCACTTTCAAACTTAATTTAGCAGCAAAGGTTTAACATAACAGGCTAATGAAAGAGCTGTGAGCTTGTTCCTTTTGTTTGTTTTTCCATCACAAAGCCGGTATTAGTGCACCTTCTTCTCTGCAGACACCTTCAGCTTGTGAGCGTCATGAGGACCTAATGCTGCTGGGAAATGGTTTCTCAAAAGCTCTGCGGGGAGGGTGAAGACCACGATGGAGGCCCTGCTCTGCACAGAGGACGTGCCTGGAAAACCTCCACCTGGATCCTGAGCCCAGCCCCCCTCTGAAGGAAACTCATTTCAGCTGCTTTTAATCTTGACCTCATTCTTTGGGTCAAGACTCATCCTTGAACTGAATCATGTGATGCCTAAATATTTAAGTTGGCTTTCTTTCTGCTTTTTGAGACAGAATAGGAAAGAACTATCACCACTAACACCACTGAACTTCACACCATGTGAAAGCACGCTTCCCCATTTTGAGACACTGAATGCAGCCGTTTTGGAATATTTAAGTAAACAAGAGCAGTCTGAGATTGAATAAAAGAGTCCTGATTGATCCTGATCAAATATTCAGTCACTTCAGGTTTTTACTGTTCCTATTTATAAAAAGTATAAGGAGCTTTGTAAAGTGAAGAATAACATCTGCTTGATCACTAAGTGAAAATGTAGTTTTCTCACTGAACTGCAACATACTGTGCAGCTCGTTTCTGTAGAGTTTTACAGTTTCAGCTCCCATCTATTCTGTACATTTACTTTCTAAGTGACTATCTCAATCCACCTAGGGGAAATACTATTGGATAATGAGTAACGTTGGTAAGGATTTAATCAGCCTCCATGAGATGAATATAAGTCAGTGTAACACCTTTTTAAGTGATAGAAACATGACTGTGTCTGTGAATTTGTAAGCACCTTCGCCCTGACTGTCCTGGCAGCCTCGGCCTCTGAAGCCATGCAGCGCTGCAGGTTAAACGGGAGCGTCAGTTCTTTGAGCTCCACCCGCTCCACCTGAACTCCCCACCGTCTGGACTCAGCGTACAGCACCTCCTGCAGGACACAACAGGTACAACAGGTTCTGACCGAGGCATCAGGCAAGACCGTGAAAAAGGCTGAGATTATTATGGAGATATCAGATATCCAGGAAGATTCTACGTGTTTCTTTAGCCCATTCAGACCAACAAAAAAAAGCTTCTAAAACCTGAGAGTTTTCTGGAGAATATAAAACTGTCCACCATAAATCTAACATTTCATACATAAAACCTTTTACTTCCATCCAATTCCAATTACTGACTTTAACCTCATGTTTACTAATATTTTTAAAGGATATAATTGTTTGGGGAAATCAGGTGTGATACAGTGGCTCCACCGCCACTGGGCAAGTGCGCGCTCCCGCGTATGGGGTGCAATTTCTGGAGGGGGGGTGACTAACTTGTCACGGCACCTGACACCCACTTTCTGCGTCACATCGCCTAGCAACACGCCCCCATCCACGGGGTTAGCAGTCAAAGCTGCGCATGGCAAGTAGAGTTTTCTGTAATATTTATGTCCTTCCACTTTGTGAATCGTTTGTACCTTAATTTAAAATAGATTCTAGATGCTGAAGCTTTTATATTATAGTTGCCACACTTTTGCTTTACTGGACAGAGAAAAATAAACATCATAAATCCACTCAAAGTGCTTTAACATGCAAAATCTTGTTAATTGTTCTTAAAGTCTGAAAAAGTATTTAATCTTTTCACTTAAGAAGAAACTTACTAGACTTTTAAGTTAAGTTTTTATAATTTATTTTAGGAGTTTATGTGTTTTATAACATAAACTGAGGCCGTAAACTGAGGAAAATCTGATACCTACTGAAACCTACTGATAAAGATTACAAACAATCATGCTCTGTTGCATGTATAATGTTTAGCAGAGCTAAATTGGATCTGATTTAGCATTATGTTAGAGAGAGAAAAAGTTCTAAGTGACTCTGAAAGTATCATGAGTTGTGTGTTGGTGTGGAGGAAATGACCAAAATGCAGACTTAGTATCCGAATAGGCAGGAAGGGGAAATAATGAAAGCTTTATTGTTCAAAACAAATAAAAAGTGTAAAAATGGAGCGCTGCAAAATAGAAGACTTGGCATCTAGAAAACCTAACAGAACTGGGATAGGGACGTCAACAAGACTCTGACAAAGACAGGAAAAGCATTTATAACCCATGGATATGGCATGAATGTATTTGTTTTGAGATGAACCGAGTGTGGCTGCTCTGTTTTTAAAGGTTGGCTGTCGATCCATGGTGCGAAACTATGTGACGAAACTGTGGCTTTAAGTTTAAAGCATATGGAGGTGGATTGTATAACACTTTATTAAAAATGTTTCCAATAATCAGCATAATTTCTGATTTCTGTTGTTCTATAAGCAAATCAGTGTTAAAAGAATAGCTCCAGTGATACAAATAATTTAGTTTCAGTTACGTTTTTTTCCACTTGTAGTTGTTGTTCTCACATCAGCATGCACTCTTCCTGTGAAACTGTGAGGCCAACTCAGAGGTTTTTTTGCTCTACTTTTTTCACGTGCACTCTTACAGACCTACCAGCAGTAAGTTTTACCCCCTCTCTGCTCTTCTATTTCATCATTGCACCACAAACCAGTATGAGTGCAAGGTGGCAAATGGAGCCTTCTTTCGCAGAAATTAAGTCATCCTGAGAAAGCAGAAGTTGGTGTGCAGTCAAAGTCAATTCTGTCTCTGCTGTCTGGTAGTTTCTGTTTAATATGGCAGCGGCTTTGCCGGAATACTACCACGGCGCCATGAGCAAGGTGGAGTGTGAGGAACTGCTTGGGAAGAAGAACAAGGATGGAGCTTACTTGATCCGAGACAGCGAGACCATCCAGGGAGCCATGTGTCTTTGTGTTTAGTGAGTACATGTAGACTTCTCCTCATCAAAAATGTATTTTTTATTTCTTTTTAAAATTCTGACGCTGATTTTTGTGTCAGTGATTTACTTTAAGGTGGCACAGTCAACACAAGCTCAGTCTGGAGATAGATAGAAACTTTATTGATCCCAAAGGAAATTCAAGCATCAAGTAGCAAAAAAGTAACACAACATACATTCAACATACATTTGGATCTATACGAAAGCTATTACAAAACTAAGAAGTAACTGTAGAAATAAAATGTTTTGTACAACTATAAATTATTTACAAATATGAAGTGACCGTAGAACTAGCAGACGTACCATCACTGAGAGCTGTTGTACAGCCAGATGGCCAGAGGGACAGAAGAGTTCTTGAGTCTGTTGGTGGAGCAGGACTGAGACAGCTGTAAGATAAGAGGTGAAATTTACAGTCTTAAAGTTACTTGGTACAGGGTGAATACTGGTATGAATTATCAGTGTTGCTATTTGAAGTCACATAAATTACAGAAGAAACCACCAATGGTGTGTGATATTTGAAGAGATTTGTTACAGAACTCAGTATGGGTATGTTAAGCACCATGCAACATCATCTCCTCTTTAAACAACTTTCAGTATGTTTTTTGGGGAACTGAGGAAACCAAGTGCTGTTGTTTTGAAAGTTCAGCTTTAGTTTTTAGTATCTTAACTTAAAGTATATATAGTGGGTGGTGGGCCAGTCAGGCAGCTACTAAACCATGCTGTTGAAATGTGTGCAGAATGTGGATTGTATCGTTGAAATAAACAAACTTTCCCTAAAAGAGATGCCTTTAAGATGGCAATCGATGGTGAAGTGTAACCTGTAATGGTGATGGCTTTCAGAGGCGTTCCTGAGCCCATGTGGTGATTTTTCCCTACAGCATCATATCTGTTTTTAATACAGTGCCACCTGAAGACCACTTCAGGTGTAAACTGTGAATCATCTGAACCTTTTTCTGAACAGTCCTCTATCACAGAGTGAGGAACCCTCCACATCTGATCTGATCTGTTGTCTGTTATTTAGTCAAATGAATTGTTGCCTAATTCTTTAATTCGTTAATGTTCCCACTTAACTTAAAATCGTAGATTCTTTGACAACTTTTCCAGCCTTTTGTTGCCCATTTCCCAACTTCTTTAAATGTGTTGCATCAAACTCAAAAATAGCTGTTTCAGCATTGCATATGTTGTCTTTTTACTATTTCTAATTAAAGAAAGGGTCAAGAGGCACCATCAGGACAGTATAGAGGGGACAGGGATCAGTCATTATTGCTTTCTCTTGGCATTAAACATGGCATCTTTACTCTTTTGGAAACAGAGTTGCACTCATAATTGTTGATGGTTTTCAGTGTGCATCGGAGGTAAAATATCTCGTTTTTTTTTTTTTTATTATTGGACTCAGCAACTCGACATCTGAACGCAGTTCAGTTGTCGCCTGAGGTCAGATGAGGTTTCACTGTGGTTGTTTTTTGTTCCATGACAGGTTAACTGAGTGCACAAACACGTATCTTTTTAAAATTTCAGTAGAAATATTTTGAAATATTTCAGTACAAAAAGGCTTTTACAACTAAACCAAAGAGGTCTGTGACACAGTACATATACAGATCTGGAATGCTTCCTCTTTTTTATTTGTGATCTAAATAAATGATTAACATATGTCTCTTTTTTGTCAGTAAGAAGAAGGTGGTGTACACATACAGACTGCTTCAGACACATAATGGAAGCTACACTCTTCTGGTAAATGCACAAACACACAAACACATCTAATAATGAATGATTTCACTTTCCTTAAAAGGAATTTGTTTGATTTCTTTCTCTTTATTTATTTGATTAACCACAGATTCAGTTTCACAGCATAAGAGATGATATAAAATACATAAAAGTAATGATTATTTCAAAGCCTCACACTGATTCAACTATGGGGATAAAATATAGTTTATAGGACTGCGTAAGAGTTGATTTGCTCCTGACACAAATGTGTTTAAAGTACTGAGGTATTAAACGCTGCTTTCTACTGACTTAATCAAATGCTTCCTGATTTAGTCAAACTTCAGTTACAACTTTAAATTGACCAGTTGTTTGGAATTATGTTTAAAAAAGGTTATTTAATTAATTTTGTTTCCTTTGGTTTGCAATGGAAGGTCCGATAAGATCGTTTTAGATGAGGATGTCCTGGCCATGAAGTTAGCATAAAACGTCATGGAAAAATTATATAAGTGTGATAGTCTGAAATGTGATGACATTTTTTAACTCAAAGAGCAGGAAAGCAGTTTTACCCAGATCCAAGTGCAAGAGGTTTAGTTTCAGATCTCATATCATATAGGCTGGGGTGATATGACCAAAGGCCAGGAATGTAAGCAGATAATTCACCTCACAATGTCTGCAGTAAACGTGTGCTTTTTTCATCCTGAAGAGTAGTGCAATTTTGAGTGCATGAGCCTGCATTTGTTATAAAGCGAACAGGCTTAATCCAGTTTTTTAAGTAAGATAAGATGCATTAATTTATATAATATCAGAACAGAGACAAACAACCACTTAACTATGTAGTTTCTGGCTGCAGAAGGAAAGTGTCTTTTTTTAAAAGTTAAATAAAAGCCCAAAACAGATTATCAACATGAGCATTAAAAAGAAGCTCATCATCAAACCACACCATATATATATACACTGTCTAGGTTCAAAATAGAAGAATCAGGTGCTTTGAGGAGATAACGAGTAAAGGTCACAATTTTTTTTAGTCTAGGAGCACTTTTAGTTTCAACAACAAGAGCTGAATATCTTCTTCTAAGAGCTCTATGGCTTGATTAAAAAAGGGTGTCATCGGCATAAAACTATACTTTGGCTTCATTTAATTCCTGTCCTGACTCAGTTATAAAAACAGACACTAGCTTCCCTATTTTTGCTCACATGATAAGTCATAACAGATTAAAACCTGGCTCGAGTTTCTTAATATTCTCCAGTAAGCTGAGAAACAGCTAACAACAGCGTAACAACAAATGAGTTGAAAAATGATTGGTTTGGTTTTGCGATGGCGGACTGCTTCACAGAGAAAGCACACATTTATCAGTCATTGTAAATGTATAATTCCCTAAAACAGCAGAAGCTCCACTGTATAGCAACTTGTAACACATTCGTATATACAAGTAAAATATAAATAAATGCTAGTGATTGATAACAAAAAGAGTAAAAAATACAAAATGGCCTTAAATACATACAAGATGTTAGATTCAGTAAAAACGCTGCATAATAAAAAATCTACAGCAAGAAGTTGGCTTTAAAGTTAACATCTAAAGTCATGGACACTTTAAGAGGTCCAAAGATCTTTGAGCAGAAACTTAAATCTGCCTCATCCTAACTTTAAATGTTGAAATAACTGAGGAAGGACGGTGCAAGACAGTGATCTGCTTCAAAGTTAATTCAGAGTTAATTCAAATTCAGTGGCGAGCTGTGCGCGGTAAAGTGTCGATACAGAAAAGCGTGCATCAGTGTGCACCTTTAAAGCTTCAGCTTTAACTGGTTGTGTATAAATACCAGATTTGGTGACAAACACGACTCAGTGTCACTTTCAGTGTAAAATTTCAGTTTGATTACAGCTGAGCTGCTGAAAGATTGTGTCTTTGGTGCTAAACGTAACTAACAACATTCAGGTTTTTGACTAATCAAAGAGTTTGCCTTTTCAAGTCTGAATTTGACAAAAACAACATGACCAAGCAGAGTCAACATTTAACAGCCTGATCTCGTAGATTAACGTAACACCTTCAGAGTGGAAACCCCTCTGTCCTGTGTTCAGCCCCCACACCCCTTCCACTACACAGGAAACTTTTTTCCACCCCACTTTTTTCCAAAGCATGACATCAGACAAATATCAGATTTTTAACTCGCAGGCGAACGGCTTCCCACACATATGAGCTGTTTAGAGTTGAAATGAAATGCCAGATATGTCAGTCAGAGGGTCGGATCAGTGGAAATTAGAATGTTGTGACTGATTATTCCACCATTTCTGGCTGATCACAATCTTTAAAGCTGTGTGTGTTGGCATTAATGTTAATATTGATACCGCTTTTCTTTCCACATAATTTTTCCTACTCATACATGTATCAACTTTGCATTCCCAATAAATATTGTTTAAGACTTTTTATACATGTTGCTTCTTTTACTATTTGTCCACATTTATACTTTACATTTGTGGGCTGAATTACTTTTAGAAACTGTATATAACAACATATTTATTGATAGACAAATTAATCAGGAGACCACAGAATAAGATTGTGAGGGCCAGATTTGACTGAAAATATGTTTATTTTGCTGCTGTCACTGTCTTGTTTTCTTACCTAATGCTGTTATTCTATCAGACGGCCGGAGGCATCGAGGAGACATATTTCAAGAATTTGGATGATTTGATCCGCAACTATAAGAGGAAGAACCAGGGATTGGCTATACACCTGCGCCGTGCAGTCAAGAGAAAGACCAGCATGTTGATCCAAGTCCCAACGAAAAGGTCTGAAATGTCTCCTAGAAACCAGCGTGAAGCATCAGTTGGAGACTCGTTTCGACACATGTCATTGAGGGACTTCAGTCCTTTACCTGATGATGAAGAACATGACTATGAGAGTACGTCAAACACTTTCTTGCATCTTCTCACAATATCTTTGTTGATTTGATGTGTATTTTGATCTTTCCTCTGTTTTTTACCTTTAGATGCTGCCTGCTCTGAATATGTGGAAGTTCTTCCCGACGAACAACTTTGATATTTATCGTCAAACCTACAGAGACCAAAGACCTTTTGAGGAAACAAAAGGACAAAGACTGAATCGGATTCAGGATAATGATTTATAAACATGGAAATGCAGCGTTAACTTATGTCTTTGTACATAGTGGTCTTTTCTTTCTTTATGGCATTTTTTTGCGGTGCCAGCTGCAAAGTTCAAAGGATGTTAGTCTTGGTATTGTATTTTGGAGCATTTTTGTCCAGAATTATTTACCTGAGAAACTTTTTGGGGAAGATTTGATAATCATGCCCCTGATTTCCCACTAAGTGATGGGTTTTTAAGAAAAACGTCTCTCGTTTGAATCTCGGATGGGACCTTTCTGAGTGGCGTTTCTGTGGAAACTCCGCCTTCCTCCCAGAGTCCAAATACATGCGTGTGAGATTAACTGCTTTTATCAAAATGTTTCTAATTTAGTTTTTAAAACGATTTTTGATTTTATTTTGTTATCTGTCTGTAACATATAACAGCAAAACAATGATTAATACTCAAGCAATATAATGTAATTTCCTTTTGGAGATTAATAAAGTAACAGTTAATTGAATTAAAGTGTGGGGATTAGCGCTGTCCCATCACAACATGAAGGTTCCTGGTTCTCTCTGTGTATGCGTGGGTTCTCTCCGGGTACTCCGGCTTGCCCCCACCGCCCCAAAACATGCAAGTTAGGTTAATTGGTGACTCTAAAAAAGCAGCTAAACATTTGCATTCAAAGCACAAGGTCACCGCAAACTCACCTCGTGGAAACCTACATGTAAAACCTTCAGATACGCTGGATTTGGATTCCCCTTGAGACATGGATGCCCCTGATCGGAGGCACTTCCTTTCAGGATACCTACCTGGACACCTCGATCCAAAAGGAACACTCCAACCTGTGGTACTCACATGTCTGTCAGCTCGCCAGCTCCCGTTTGGATTCTCATCCTGCAACGAAACCAAACATTCATCTGCGAAATAACTCTTCTTCCTCAATCTTATTCCCTCCAACTTGTGGCTGTATGTTAATGATTGTGCATATCAGACTTTTATCAGACATATGGTAAACATTTCTATTGCTGGCTTTATTAAAAACATGAACAGGTATTATCTTTGAGTGTTCAGAATTACCATAGCAGTTTATTGAAGAATACTTGAATGTCATATTTTTTTAAAGTGTCGTAAACAAGAACGTAATCTTAACTATTTAATCTTAATCTTGACTATTTTCAACACCTAAAAACACCAACGTACTCGGACTAGACGTTTATATCCGTTCACACACTTCTTCCATCACAATGACGTCCACTTTCCATGTCTTGCTATTGCTTATGTACATGCACTTATAAAAAGGAGAAGTTTGCGAGAGGTGCTAAACCACTTTATGACACTGCGATACTGAATGTTGTGCAAGAGAGAACTGGTTTGAATTGTTGTCCATAAGAAGGAAGCAGTACATGGTTGGGTTTCTGTGATGTTTCTATATATCTACATGGTTCCACATGTCCTGTTCATGTGTTGTGAATCCCGCTGTGTCATGTGTGCGCCGCCTGACAGAGACAAGCACAGCAGGGATATGTTATCAGCTCACAATCTCCAACAGTGGATTGTGAGACTAAGTTTTGGACGTGGAGAAATCTTTCCCGTTTTCTGGTGAGACTGATTTGGGCTAATATGGCTGTTCTACTGAGCAGACGAACGCACAGCACAAATAGATACGAATGGTTCATTCTAAGATAGTAAAAATACGAGTCATTTACCAAAGTGATGAAAATATCGTTCTTAATAATGTGATATCTTTTTCTCATTTGCGCTGTTGTTATGCAATTCGCTGTAACTTTTAACCCATGAAGTAGCATTGAACCCATCTTTTAAAAGAAAAGAAAACATTCAGGCGGTGATGTTTGCTGCTGTAAAAAAACATTTGAACTTTGCTCCAGTGAAGATCCTCGTGCATTGTTTCGGTGAATAACGTGAAAGTTCTAACAAGCTGCTTCAGTATAAGTGAGACTTCTTCCACATTATTCCAATGAGACCTAAAACAACAAAAATCTGATTAGAACCTTGAAGTTGTGGTAAATGTTTTTAATGTGACATAAGCACGCTGTCAAACCCAAGTGTTAATGTGACTACACTCTTAATTGCACATTTTGAAAGAGATGACGGACTTTTTTCTCAGACTTTGTTGATGGCGCTTCAGTTTTCATGTTGTGCCTTTCTTCTATCTGAAATGTACAAATAAAGCTTTTAGTACTCCTCAGTCTTGCTGGCCCAAGAAAACTGAACATTCAGATCGTCTTGCTTTATGTGTTCAAAATATAACTCGAGAGCCTTTTTACTGTACCTGGGGGCCAACAAGGAATAGCTCTCTGTCGGTGTCAGTACACACCAAACACACATCCGGTGTCTATTTTAACACCACTCCAGTACAAGCTGCTCTCAGGCCATTTCATATTTCACTTTAGCCTTTTTTTAAGGTTTACATTTGTTACCTATGAGTCTAGTTTTTTTTGTTTTTTCTATTTCTCTCCATTTAGGAATGTACATATTTAAAGTAATGTCTGTGTTGTGATCAAACGAGGACAGTGGAAAATAAAAACACGACACAGAAAAGCGGAAAAGTTTGTGTGGTGGGGTTGAAATACGTGTGTGTGTGTGTGTGTTAATTCTGAAAGTTGCATGTAGAACCAATATCAACCACATGTATCAACATCCGATGATGGGCGATCATCACTGATCCCTTTTTGTTTGAAAAATTTCTTCTTTTTCAAATCCTAATAGAAAACCAAATTTTTTAAAAATCCTGATAAATGCTAACGTCATTGTAAAAACATTTGCTTTTAAACGTGAAATGTTTCACTTCACTTTGATCTTTTGATAACTACTCTTAAACTTGTTTAGGGTTTATTTATAGGTAAAAAACAGGAAACTGACCTTTACACTGCTGTTTAAACACCCAAATATGGATACCTATACTTTATTAGTTTTCAAAACTCTTACCATGCAGAGTTTATAATGTAGAAAAAGTAAATCTGTTAAGATTAATACAAGCAGCACAAGTGCACAGCTGTCCTTTAAGAAAAGTATTCTAATCATTTCTAAATAGTTTTCATGAAAATAAACAATATACATACATACTACATACTTCTATGCTGCTTGCTCCGCCCCCATACGTCACGTTTTCTCGCCCCAAAGAGTTGCTGGCAGAGGGGGGGAGTGGGATTTTTCACGAACGTAATTAATTTGAAATCCAATTTTAAACGATTATCTATATTGTTATCTTCAGGTTTATGAAAGAGTTGGATAAAAATAAATTCATACACCATATCAACATCAATATTAGCTAAAAAAATAGTTTTAAAAGTTTTTATTTGTCTTCCCCCCTCTGCTTTGTACATGGTCCGTTCCTTTCCCGTTCGAAGCACAAAGCGGGAAGAAGTGGTTGTGGTGTTGCTGACGTTTGTTATTGATGTTTCTCGAAGACAGAAAAATAACGCAGGTATACTGCCACAAATAAGTACCAAAACATTTGATATGACACGTATTTGAAGCACACAACAAAGAGTTATTACTTTCTGTTCTGTTATAAGTTTTATTATGTTCTCATGAAACTGTAGGCGTAACTAGCTAGCTAATGTTAGCAACGTGGAGTTTGACGACGGCCGTTAGTTGAAATAATGATTATTTTGTGAACCGATGCGCTGTGTGGTTGTTACAGCCTAATGGAGTGTTTGTTCTACAGGATGGACATGACGACGTGTTTGAAGTCTCTTCTGCTGGCTATCCAGCAGTACAGAGACAGCAGGAAGGCGCAACACGCAGTCCAGCTACAGAAACAAGTGGAGGTGGGTTCTAACGTTAATTCACTGTCTGCATAAAAAGATCAGATGTTCTGTTTAATCTTCCATAAAACAAACTGCTTGAGACAGAGTACAACTTTGGCTTCAGAGTCAGCAGACGGAAAAGGATAGAGCAGAATGCTTCAAGGGGGCTGGATGGTAAACAATGAACGTTTTCCTAAATGTAGCAGTAGTTAAATATCCACAAGGGCATGTTTGGAGAGCAGGATGTTTAAGACACTTTTGTCTATAGATTACTTAAGATGAATACACAAAGTCATATTGATGACTTGTTGAAATGTGTTCAAAATAAATACAGAATATGAGACATAAATGATAGAAACAGTTCTAAAGAGCTTTAAAGTGAATATTTGGTCTGAGCACCTTTATTCTCCAACACAACCTGAACCCTCTTAGAGAAGCTTTCTGTCCTTTCTTTAAGTAGTCTTCAGGAATAGTTCTCCAGGCTTCTTGAAGGACATCCCAGAGCTCTTCTTTGGATGTTGGCTGCCTTTTGTTCCGTTCTCTGTCAAGATGATCCCACACAGCTTCAATAATATTGAGAAATGCAAAAATGCAAAACACCCATTTCATCCCCTGTCATCTTGGGTGAAACCTTAACCCTTGTGACAACACCATTCACCTAACAGATGCTACGTCTTTGAAGTCGCCACTTGTATGCTTATACATACTTTAGTGTTTAAACTGGGATGTGGGTCATTATAGGGGTCTTTGCATCTGATGATTAAATGATCACAAAAACATCTGAAACAGTTGAGGATAACTCTGTATTTGCAACTTGTAGAAATGGTTATAAATGCCACAGACAAATTGTCATTACAAAGGTGTGCTTAATATTGTTTGTAACATCTTTGCTAATTCAGCCTTGGCTCACCTGCATGTTGTGTATTTTTAGGAGCTTTCTGGCCTGAAATGCGAAACGCTGCTGTCGTCAGGCCAGGTTCTGCCCAGTGAGTGCGTGAGTGGGCTTGTGGAGCTGGCTGGAAACCCAAACACCAGCCCTGCCCTGACGAGCTCCATCATCTCCCTGCTAGCACAGTTAGGTAGAGTGCACGTGTTGGCACCTTTTCACAAAGCTTATGCATCAGAGCCTAAAGGCTATAGTTGGATTCCTATGGGCACAAAACAAAAATTAGTATTTGTATTTTTCTTTCCTTCAGCCTGTGATGATCCCAGTCGGGAAATGCTTCACAGCAGCTACAACCTCACAAGCACCCTGGCTGCTGTCATCCACTGCCACAGCACCACGCCGGGAGAGCCTCTGGTGCTGCAGGTGAGTCCATCACAGCTGTCAGGGGGATGCTAGAGACCAAAATTATAACAGTTTCCTGTTTAACAAAATGTCCGCTGACTGATCTAGCATTTTGAAAGGAAAAGCACCTGTTATAAATCCCTCGGAGAAGTTCCTGCAGATGTAACGGCTTTAGATTTGTGATTAATTCCTGACTTTTTGGGAGAAAACTCAATAATTAAACATTTCTGATGTTGTATTTGCATTTCAGTGCCTTCAGGTGCTGCAGAAACTGACGTACAACACTCGCATCTTCCAGTCCGCAAACTACATCCATGAGCTCCTCACGTTTCTCATGACCAACATGTAAGAACCCCCTGTCACTTCTCATTTTTAGAAAGGAATGATTCATGTCTATGTTTGGCTTTCAGTTAACCATATCAGCCCCCGTGTCTCACCACAGCCAGTCTCACAATGAAGACATCCTCATGCCGTGCCTCGGCCTCATGGCTAATCTTTGCCGTGACAGCCACCCGGTGCAGAGTCACATCAAGTCTCTGGTGAGTTCCTGCTGAGTCAGTAACATCTGCCTTTTGCCTCATGCCATGAGGTTTTGTGTTTGATGTTTAAAAATACACCAAAACATAGATAGCAGCGGCCTTTTTGTTTGGTTTGGTTTGTTTTTGCTATTTACAATATGTTTCCAGTGTGTTTGTGTTGATATAATAAAAAATAAATCGACTTCTCCTTTTAGAGACGGCAGAGAAACCGCATGAACATTAACAGCTTGTGCTAACTGCTGGATATGTCTGTGTGTTTGTTATATTTGTGTAGGAAAACGTGAAACCGTTCTACCGCACTTTGATCAACTTCCTGGCTCACAACAGTCTGACTGTTGTGGTTTTCACCTTGTCTATTCTAGCCAGCCTCACTCTGAATGAGAAGGTGGGCGAAAAGGTATGTGTGAGAGCATCTGTGCTGGGATTTTACATTCAAGACCAGGTTACAGGTTTGAAAAGCCTTTATAACATTTTATAGAATTAGATATATGTCGATACTTCAACATATGAAATTACAAGAAGATACTTGTTCGTTTCATGAAGGAAAGAAGGAGAGCAGAGCGCCACAGACAAAGGAGACGACGTCTAAGTTTAACTTATTAAACATGCACCAGTTGTGTCCGTGTCAGATGAGTAAACATTTCAGACAAGTGGTGTAGCTACCAACCACCAAACACCTACGTCATATGTGTTCCTATGGAACCCAGAAAAGACCCTGCCTCGGAGAAGGAGCTAAAATGGTTATAGGAACTGAGGGCCATGGTTCCTAGTTGCTGTTTGTCCGATTGGGCAAAAAAACTACCCTATTTCTGAAAAGGTTATAGGAACTCCAAAAGGTTCCTACAGTGGGAATGCGCCTGAGATTCTATTTTCTGCTCTGTTTGTTTCTGTTTTTTACTTTTAGCTCTTTGATGCGAAGAACATCCACCAGACTTTCCAGCTTGTGTTCAACATAATAGTGAACGGTGATGGTACTCTGACACAGAAGTACTCAGTTGACCTTTTGGTTGACCTGTTGAAGAACCCGAAGATAGCAGATTACCTCACCAGGTACCCTCAGTGAAATGTCTTTCAGGAACATCGTTTACAGTCTGCTGTTGCCTCTAATTTAGTTCTGAAAACCATTATTCTATTTCTAGGTATCAACACTTCTCAGCATGTGTGTCTCAACTTTTAGGACTGCTGCATTCAAAAGACCCGGACTCTGCAGCCAAGGTGAGACGAGAAGAGTTTGGAAGCAACATTAAATGCAACGTGTTATTCTTGAAGTTTTTGCTCTGCTTTGAGGCTCTTGTAGCTGAATTGTATCAGTTGTATCACATGATGTGGTATATGACAGAAAGTGTTAAGTAAAGAAAAGGCTGCTGCTTCTTGATGTTGCTGACTCATGTATGTATGTATATTTGTGTGGGTTTAACAAAAGTCCAAAAGCACGGGGCATATGGAAAGTATTCCACATTAGACCATTTTAGAAGAGATACAGTTCCATCGTTTGTTAATTTATTGAAGATAAAATACCAAAGTGTTTTATTTTCAACATAATACTGTATCAATTATTGGTTGTTACACTTCTGCAACTTAACTGGAGTCAGTCAGCACATAATTTGACTAATTATACATAACTGCTACAGGCAGACACCTTTTTCAAAGTTTGTGTTTATGCATTTAGCAGAAGCTTTTATCCAAAGCGACTTACAAATGAGGGTATAACATTACAGCTAACATCAAAGCTAAAAATAAGCTACATAGAAGGAAACCACTAGTCAGGAACTGTCAGAGGTGACAGTGTGGAGATAGATAGAGATTTAGGTCTCATACCTAATGGTGTATGTCAATGGTGCATCACCTCATTGAAACCATCCCTGCAGTCAAAAGTGGTGTGGAGCACGATGCTGGGGAGGTGTTTTTCTGTGACACGAGCTGGAAGATTGGTCAGGATAGAGAGGAAGATGGATATAGAAAAATAAGGAGCAATCCTGAGAGAAAGCCTTGAGGAGACTTCGCAGACTCTCAGGCTGGAGTGAAGGCTTGCATTTTAAAAAGTCTACAACCTGAAGCTTCCTGCTAAGTGGACCTGAGGGTTTCTGACACCTTTTTCAACTGAAAAAGGATCAGTCACAAGAAGACTTGAGGTTGCCACTGCTGACAAAGCTGCTTTAATTTTGGAACAAATGACTATTTACTATATGTAAAAAGGATATTTTAACTCTTTATTGTGTTTTCTTTATCATTGATGAGTTTTGCACTCAGACTGATGTCAAAAAATGCATTGGGTGCTAGTTAGTGTTAGTTGGATGTTATATTGGTATCTGCTGAGGACAGTGGTTAAACATCACCATCTATCGGCATCTGACACTACTTTAAGTTCTATGAGGCTACTTTGTGAGCTTTGCTTTGAAGGTTTCTTTTGTTTGATGTGTGTTGTGTTGTGTGCAGGTCTTAGAGCTTCTACTGGCAATGTGCAGTGTCTCAGGTCTGCGCTCGCTGCTGTGTGATGTGGTTTTCAGACCAGCCGGCCTGAAACTCAGAGCTGCAGGCCGCAGGCAGGGGCCCGGACTGGATGGTGGACGGAAGGCAGAGTGTGGGCTGGCTCTGGTGCAGTGGCTGAGCTCGCCAGTGGAAGGTGCTGAATCCTGCTCGCTGCAGACTGTGCAGCTGTTGAATGAGCTGCTGGAGGTATTCTTTTAGTTGTTTTAGAAAGGCAACTGATGTATTGTATTGTATATTAGAGCAACACTACACAACACGTATCATGTACAACGTTTCTAGAAGCATTTCAGTGTTGAGAGAAGCAAAACACCTTCTGGATCGCAAATCATGCCGCATTCTCTACTGTTCAATTTGAATTACCGTGCAGAGATTTGGGAAGGCAAAGCAGCAAATAAAAGGGATGATTTTTAGTTACTAAACAGTGGAGATAGGGTGGGGTTAAATAAACTTATGCTGTTGGTTTTCTTCTTTAAAATGTAAGTGGTCTCTGATCACGGTTTCTCTTCTGACCACATTTCTTTCTCAGAGATGATGGCTCACTACTGTCCTTCCAGGTATTCATGATGCGTTGGACAGTTCTTACTCCAGTTTTAGTAGTTTCCATGAAAAGAATCATGTGGTTATCTTAGAAAACAAAGTTCTTTTCATTGATTTTCAGGATATGTGTGTCTTTGAAGGTATAACTGAGGAGGTTGTTTATCTGTGGACGGATTTAGTCACCTTGAACCGAGTGTGTTTGTGTTCTGAGGTTTTTGCCCACTCATATGACTTTGGTTTAAATAGATGCAGGGGTGACTTGTATCAGTGTCTCTTTTCTTTAATGTTGTGGTGTGTTTCTCCTTCCAGGAGTCATTGGGAGCAGAGAGCGTGTCTGAATGCACGCTGAGCTTTGTGGAAATGTTGCTTCCGGGCCTTTTGGGGCTGTTGAAAGGCTTCGATCCTGCAGCAGGAGACGCTCACCTCAGAAAACACTGCCACCGCATCACACATGTCACCAGCCTGCTGCTCAATATCCTTCAGAAGACTCTGCCTGTACTTTGTTTGTATTTCTGTGTTTCTGTCTTATTTGAAGCCCTAACTCTTCTACCCCTGTGTACCGAGGACGCCACCAGATCCTTGCTGTCCCATCAGGTGAGCGCTCAGCTCTGCCTCTCTCAGGTGGAAACTCTTCTCTCCAGTTGCCATGGCAGCAGCCCACTCACCTGCCCGCCTCCTGGTTCTGATAATGATCTCAGGTGAGCGGAAATGTAGTACCGATTGTAGACTTCTCACCCATGTAGGCGTACAGATGCTCACAGCTGTGTGTGTTTTTGTCTCAGTCAGCTGTGTGCTGAAGCTCTTCTGAAAACCCTGGAGTTAATGAGCAAACTGAGACAACAGGTGAAAGACATGGAGACGAGCTTTTACAGGATGCTACAGGTATTATCATCAGCTCCTTTACCTCTCATCCTTAGCTTGAGTTTTCTCCCCAGCTCTGGGTTTTTTCTGTTTTTGCACTTTTCAGGACCATAGGATAGTGACCCCCCTCTCCCTGGCCCTGACGTCCCACCACAGAGACCGTGTGCAGACTGGACTCGCCCTCCTGTTTGAAGCCACGCCCCTTCCAGACTTCCCCTCACTGGTGTGAGTTAATAGTGTGACGTCTGAATATTCATTATAATTCTGTCTGTCATGTTGTTGATTCTACTTGTCGAACCATGTTTTTATAGTCTGGGGGAAAGTATGGCTGCCAACAACGCCTACCGTCAGAGGGAGGCAGAGCTGTCCGTCAAGCGTGTCGCAGTGCAGGACGTCCCGCCTCCCAGGACAAACGCCAGCATGCTGGACTCCTCCAGTGCTTCCAGGAGTGTGAGCAGTCTGGTTGAGAAGATTCAGACGGGCTTGGAGGTACAGTATGCTGGTGTGCTTTATTTAAGAGATCACTTATTCATAGACATGACTTCATACTGACATTAGAGCCCTGTTTTATGAATTACTCACAACTTTTGTCAGTAGGATCATTGTATTCTCACAGAAATGTCTCCTATTTATGACCCTTTCTTATTTTAAAGTGACCCAGTATACTCACACATGACTGATTTCTTTCTTTCTTTAAAGATCATAGCTACATACTTTCTTTATTTTTATCAGACGAAGGTTTATTGCTCATTGTAGATACTTATTTTACTTACTACCTTTAAGTCAGATGTGTAAACATGTAATTGACAGCTTCTTCTTGCTTATTTGGAGATTTGGACCCTCTAGAAGAAAATGAACATATCATTTTATTTATTTATATTAACTTGGCTAATTTCTTTTATCTAATTAATGACTGTTCTTATTTGTAACAAGGGTCACAAAAAGAAAGCTTTTTAACCTAAAATGTTGTGAAAGCTAAATAAAGACCTAATCTTTGTCAAACCAACTATACACAGATTTATCATCAGCGCTAACTGCCCAGTCTGCTCCTTTTCTCACTTTAAATAATTTAAATGAATATGAGATTGTGCTAAAAAACAAGTTTCAAACACAAGTGTTTAATATTTAGATAAAGTGATACGAAATAATAATTGTTTTCACTGTGTTTAACTGTAGTTTCCACCTTCCTTTTGTGCTTTGTAGCTGCAGCAGCCGCATGTGTCTGAGATCATTGATGTTTATGAACAAAAACTTGCTGCATTTGCGGTGAGTTTGTTCAACAATTTTCATAAAAACATGCTGGTCTGATTTCACTGCAGCCGCTTCAGAGGAGTTATATGTCTCTGTGTTTCCTCTTCAGTCTAAGGAGAGCCGCCTGCAGGACCTGTTGGAGGCGAAGGCTCTGGCTCTTTCTCAGGCCGACCGTCTCATCACTCAGTATCGTGTCCAGCGAGCTCAAGCCGAGGCTGAGGTAACTGAAACAGACACAAATAATCTCACATGATCATAGTTAAAGAGGTGATTCACTTCCAGTTTAGTGACCCTTACTGAGGTTACAGTTGTGGTGGAGTTTTGTACACCTATCCTGACATACAACTAACAGTATTAGTAAGAAGTAAGTTTCCTTATCTGATATTTATTTCCTGCAGGCTCGGAAGCTGGCCTGTCTGTTGAAGGATGCCGAGCGTCGGCGGGAGGATCTGCAGGGCGAGCTGAGCAACCAGGTGCTGGAGGTGGAGCGATCCAAGGCCGACATGGAGGAGCTTCTGCAGCACAACACCAGGCTGCAGATGGACTCTGAGGAGCACCAGGCCCTCAAAGGAGCCTACAATGCTTTACTCAACAGGTGCTCAAAATTTCACTCATAAGTTCCAAGGTTCTGTATTCATTTTGCCCTAAAAATGTTTAATTCTTTCCTAAAAAATACAAATGATGATGCAGTTCTTTGCTGCACTGTTATTAGGATGTGTAAGAGTTTATTCTCCTGCACAGGTTTAATGAAACCGAGCGGCTGATGAAGGAGCTGCAGACGGCTCACATCTGTCTCACCAAACAGACCGAGACTCTGAAGAAGAACCATGAAGCTCTCCAACTGCAACAGGAGAAGTAACACTTATTTTGGATCTGAGTATTGATTGGCTCCGAGTAGACGACGTTTCTGAAAGCTCTGTCTGTCTCTCAGGATGGCGTCAGTGTTGGAGGAGAGAGAAGGAGAGAACAGATCACTTCACTCGGACCTCCAGAAGAAAAACAGCGACATTACAGGTGAGTCTGTCACTGTCAACACCAACAGAATTAATGTTTAATGTTGGTTTAGACTTCTCAGAAGACTTCTTTTGATACGTTGCGATACTCCTCTGGCAGGTCTGCGTGCTGAGCTGCGAGCCGAGGAGGAGAAAGTGAAGAAAAAGGACAAAGAGAGGACAGACCTGGAGGAGACGGTGGATGTTTTGAGGAAGGAACTTAACAAAATGGAGCAAGCCAGGAAGGACGCCAGCATCAAGGTGAAAAGCTTTCAGGGGCCCCTTCTTCATAGAAACAAATGTAAACTGGACACATTTGTTCCAAGTTTACAGTCAGATCGCCATCATTTCATCATTTTTAAACCTTTTGCTTCATGATTTTCGTTCATGCCTAAAGGATCATATTCAATAAATAACCAAAGCGAGCTTCATTACAGCAGTTACCTGTTGTACATCCCAGTGAACATTTTCTCTGTCGTAGGCGTCCTCCCTGGAGCTGCAGAAGAGTCAGCTGGAGACGAAGCTCAAGCTGAAAGAGGACGAGCTGAACAAACACTCGGCGATGATCGCCATGATTCACAGCCTCAGCAGCGGCAAGACGAAGGGAGACGTCAACCTGTCGCTCTGAGGAGTGACTGAAAATGACTTCCTGTTAATGTCATGGTAACATTTCTGTGTTGTGTTTGTCTTTTTATTGTACGGCAAATAAATGATTTTAATCCAACAATGCTTTCAGGATGAATAAAAAAGTAAAACAAGAAGTTTCTCCTTCTATCTGAGATGTGAAAAGGTTAAGAAAAATCATGCTAGTCTCCTCTTAGCTCATTTTTAGCATGTGGAGTTGAATATTTTCAACCTCCAGTTATTGGAAAGCTACTTTCATGTGATTGCTGTGTCATATCAGGGCGCACAGGTGATGCACAACCTGCATCATATTCAAGCTGTCACGTGTCAAATGTCCCACACGGACCTTCAGTAAAATTCACATCAAATCCAACTAAATAATAATGTATTAGTAGCACATGTCATAGATTCCAACATAATAATATCTGACTTGTCATCTCTGGTGTAAATGAATTTATATTATACTAATATAAGCCAAATGCTAAGTAAAAAGTTCAAATCTTCAATCAACATATCAAAATAACAGAATGCCCCTCATTACGCCTCCCTCTGTGGATCCACCTCCGATCCTGTGGGACACAGCTGAGTGGGACACTGCTCATGTGAGAAAACCTGTTATTTATGGAAAGTCGAGACTTTTTCAACAAGATAGAAGTAGACCTTTTGAGAAGCTCGAGAGACGCTGGTACATTTATGTTGGTCTTATTTTCTGTATTGTAGAGAGATTTGTTTTCACTGATGCTGAAATGAAGCTTAATTCGCAATTTTATTTGATGAACTTATTACACTAACTGAACTTTCTGATCAAAAATGTAAAGTTTTGGTAAAACAATTTCTTGTAACTAACTTTGTTTCTCAAGCGGTTCATCTCTTCAATTTGTGACCGAACAAATAAAAAAAGCTGTTAAAACTCTAAAATACTTCTTTCTTTCTTTATATATGTGTAACTATAGACATTGTGCCCTCTTGTCAATAAAGTTATTTTACAGAAAAAGGAATGTCAGCGTGAATTTATGATCAATTTTAAAAGTAGTAGCCTTTAGATAGTAGTTATCTTGAATTAAAGCTCTGTACACAATAATAAGAGTTCTATGTGTGTAAGCGTGCATGTATGTGTGTAATATGATGGATGTGTTTGTAGGTGTGTGCGTGTGTGTGTATGTGTGTAAGCGTGCATGTATGTGTGTAAAGTGATGAATGTGTTTGAAGGTGTGCGTGTGGGTGTGTGTGCGTGTGTGTGTATGTGTGTAAGCGTGCATGTATGTGTGTAATGTGATGGATGTGTTTGAAGGTGTGGGTGCGTGTGTGTGTATGTGTGTAATATGATGGATGTGTTTGTAGGTGTGTGCGTGTGTGTGTATGTGTGTAAGCGTGCATGTATGTGTGTAATGTGATGGATGTGTTTGAAGGTGTGGGTGCGTGTGTGTGTGTATGTGTGTAAGCGTGCATGTATGTGTGTAAAGTGATGGATGTGTTTGAAGGTGTGCGTGTGTGTGTGTGTGCGTGCGTGTGTGTGTATGTGTGTAAGCGTACATGTATGTGTGTAAGCGTACATGTATGTGTGTAAAGTGATGGATGTGTTTGAAGGTGTGGGTGCGTGTGTGTGTGTGTGTGTAATGTGATGGATGTGTTTGAAGGTGTGGGTGTGTGTATGTGTGTAAGCGTGCATGTATGTGTGTAATGTGATGGATGTGTTTGAAGGTGTGGGTGCGTGTGTGTGTGTATGTGTGTAAGCGTGCATGTATGTGTGTAAAGTGATGGATGTGTTTGAAGGTGTGCGTGTGTGTGTGTGTGCGTGTGTGTGTATGTGTGTAAGCGTACATGTATGTGTGTAAGCGTACATGTATGTGTGTAAAGTGATGGATGTGTTTGAAGGTGTGGGTGCGTGTGTGTGTGTGTGTGTATGTATTATTATTTTCATAGTGTTGCAATAATATATCCAGTAAGTAACTTTTATTTTGTTAGTTGCTAACAAGTAACTTAGTTTATTAAAAGTAAGTAAGACTATTTGTGTTAAACTTTTAACATGATCATGCTTTTGTGGTTCATGAACCCTTTTTGTTGGGACTGACAACAGGTGCAACATGAGCCAGACACCACACCGGGTCTCTGTGAAACCCACTGTGCCACCAATCCCCTTCACACTTGGAGAAGTTTTCGGAGGCTTTTTCAATCTGCATTTTTAGTTTTGGACCTGAAAACTGAACAGGACATAAGATTTGATCCCACAAACTTTGAAGTTGAAAGCATTCGCTTAACAGCCTGAGCTATTCTTCAAGACCCTGCCAGAAAACCTATCCGACAGCTTTTCTCTCTGTACTTTAGATTTGACCTGTAAAAACACAAACAGTGTCTCACTGGGGATTGAACCCAGGTCCTTCTGGAACATTAAGCCACTATCCAACCCACTGAGCTATATCACCACACTTTCTTTGGGTGTCAGACTTCAAGACATATTTAACCACAAGTTTAAGTCTGTAGTCATCCCAAGCTTCACTTAAACTTGTGAGAATTGAACCCAGACCCTTTGACCCACTCTCTATCAGCCTGAGCTATCTCACCACACAGACCACTCATGGTGGTACTTTAAAACCATGAAAAGTGAGACAAAACTAACAGGCATCACTAACCACACTGCTTTGCTTAAAATTAATCTCTGAAAGTACTCAAACATCAAATGTTGCAGACTTAAGGAATATTGGGACCATGTTATTTCCTTTCCTCCAATAAAATATGGTCCATTGTTTCCTGTGTTAAAGGAGAATACAACTTCCTAAAAAAGCTGGACTTCGTGTAAAATGTAAATAAATACAGAATTCAAGGATTTTCAAATCTCAAAAACCAACATTTTATCCACAATAGAACAGAAAATGTTGAAAGTGAGACATTTTATTATTTCATGAATAATATCAGCTCATCTTGAATTGGATGGCAGCAACATGTCTCAAAAAAGTTGTTACAGGTCCATGTTTCCCGGTGTGTAGCATCTCCTCATCTGTAAACATCTGGAACTGAGGAGACCAGCTGCTGGGCCTCAGAAGACTATCGTCCCATTATTGTCTGATAGAGGATTCTAGTTGCTCAATTCTTTGATTTGCAGCTGAATCTGCAGCTCCATATGACTTCAACACCTTTATTTCATAGTTTGACTGTTTTTCTTCACTTTCACATCTCTCGCAGCATCAGGCTGCTGTTCTTCTAGAAAGAGCTCTAAAATGCCACTGTACACAACCCATGTAAAACAGATATGAACAGGGATCTTCAGCGTGAAGTAGCATTAGGAAAACCTTTTCTGACTTAGAAATCATTACTTTGGCTCCATCATGTGCAGTACGTCTCAGCCTGTGAGCTGCAGAAACACAAAACTACCTGGATTTTTACTTTTTCTACCACTTCCATTGAACTTTCTCAATCTTATGTACCTGAAAATGAAAAGGGAATGTTTGTCATGATTGCCTCTTAAAAAAAAAAAAGTTGCAGATCATCATGAGAGGAAGATAAAATTAACTTAAATATAACCATAGATGTACTTCTGTGTTGAAAAGCAGTGATATTCCCCCTGTATAAAAAGAATATGTTGATAAATGATTCCATGTGCAAAGTTTAGATATTTAACTAAAACACAATCTTAAAGGTTTATTATCATGAGTCCTGCTGCTTCGAGACATTTGAAAAATAACCCAAAGTCAAAGTTGTCCAATCATAAGTTTTTATTCAAACCACACAAATAGTAATTTATTTAAACACTAACTCCAGACTGAAAAACAAAACATGAAGCTGGAAAACTCAAATGAAAATAAAAAATGACCAAGAAGCTGCACCTGAGCACAGTAACAGCCAGCTGTGTTACAGCAGGCGTGCGCTTTCCTCCATGTAGTCATGTGGGTCTCCTTTGAAGGGCAGATGTGGAGGGTGGTTACAGATTCCCATGAGGAAGATGATGATGGTGCCGAGGGTCATCACAGGAGTAACCAGGAAGAGGCAGAGGCGGTCCACGGTGCGAGCGATGCCGCTCCAGTTGTCCTTCTCCTGTGAAGTCAGCAGGGAGGGGAATTTTCTCAGGTTCAGAACAGGTACAGAAAAGGACAGGTAACCTGATTATTCCTCTGCTGAAGCTGAGCTGCTTTTTTCTTCAGCAAGTTGACAGAATAATCTGAAACCTGATGGACAGGTGGAGCATTTACAAAGAAAGAACACATGAAGCATTACTGTTGGTCCAGCTGGTATCCAGCTCCTCTGCCAACACCTACTGGTGTCACACCTACTGGTGTCACACCTACTGGTGTCACACCTACTGGTGTCACACCTACTGGTGTCACACCTACTGGTGTCACACCTACTGGTGTCACACCTACTGGTGTCACACCTACTGGTGTCACACCTACTGGTGTCACACCTACTGGTGTCACACCTACTGGTGTCACACCTACTGGTGTCACACCTACTGGTGTCACACCTACTGGTGTCACACCTACTGGTGTTACACCTACTGGTGTTACACCTACTGGTGTTACACCTACTGGTGTTACACCTACTGGTGTTACACCTACTGGTGTTACACCTACTGGTGTTACACCTACTGGTGTTACACCTACTGGTGTTACACTTTAGTTGAAGCTATGACAGAATTATTCATTCAACTTTTAATATGTGGACTAAACATGTTTGACCAGAGGACTTCAAGTCTCACCTTTTCTACACCGTTTACACAACTGTTGTGAATGCAGACAAAAAAGGAAAAGTATTCAAACATGAACAAACATCCCTAATTTTAAGTAGATTTTTCTTCAGGTGAGGAAACAGAACATCTTCCCAGTCTCACCTCGTTGTAGTCGTTCTTGTTGCGCATGTGTTTAATGATGTAATTCGCTCCGTCCACAGCCGGCTTCATCTCCGTGTACAGCTGATCCGTCGCAGTTCCATCTTCCTGTGGCTTCACCACTACATAAAAACAAAAAACACACATCCTTACTTTTATATCCACAGTTGTGTAAAAAAGTGTAAGAAAAATCAGAGTTATACTATGGGAAAAGCTGTAAGAATAAAGGTTTGCGTTTATGTGTCACCTTTTGGTGAAATTGTTTTTGACTGTCTGAGCTCGTCTTCCCATAACATTGACTGGCCAGCAAAAAAATAATATAAACAGCAATTTTGTGAGTCAGACAATTCTGAGCCAGCTTCCTGATAGGTTGTGCGGACTTGTCTCTTTCTTGTAAGAAATGTTTTGTGTTAATCGTATCCAGTGACTGAGCCTAATTTTGAGACTTTTTCTGACTGGAAGTCCACTCTCTTTCACTTCCAAGGTTTAAAGAATGACGACGTTCTGTTTATGTTTATGCATTTAGCAGATGCTTTTATCCAAAGCGACTTACAGGTAGGCAGATGGGGTAAGGGGGCCTTGCCTAAGGACCCCTACTGGAGGTAGTACCTTTCATGCAGGGGATTTGAACCCAGGTCACCCACAAATGAGGACATCATAAAATATCTTCTGGTTCCTACCAGGCCTCAAAATGATGCAAATACAACCTCAAAGGAACAACGGACGACCCATTACACTGTCAATACTGAACAAAAACCAAAAACACACAGAAGCAGTGTGTGGAAAAACTATGTGAAGCTGATGATAAAACAGCTTGTAGAGCCACTTTTAGCAGCAGGAAGTTGAAGTAATGGTTTTCAGTATGACGTTATCAGTATCTCACATGGTTGTGGAGGAACTTTGACCCACTCTTCTTTCCAGCGTTGCTTCAGCTCATTGAGGTTTGCAGCATTGGTTCATGCACAGCTCTCTTAAGGTCCCACCACAGCATTTCAGTCAGGTTGAGGTCTGGACTTTTGACTGGACCTTTGCAACACCTTGATTCTTTTCTTTTTCAGACATTCTGTTGTAGATTTGCTGCTGTGTTTGGGATCATTGTCCTGTTGATGACCCAGTTTCAGCCAAGCTTCAGCTGTCGGACAGATGGCCTCACATTTGACTCTACACTATTTTGGTTTCCACTACACACGTGAATGGCTTCATGAGCACAACTTCTTGATCCCTAAAAGAAACAGGGCACCTTAACTCTGCAAAATGGAGAGGTACGGTCAAATGGAGTCATTTGATTGGGCTAAGAAAAAAAAAAAAGCTAAAACTTATCCTTGTTTAAGGATTATCGAGTTAGACTTGTGATTTATATTTCTGCCCTTTTGGGGGTTAGTAATGATTTTGCTCTGCAGCTGCTGAATGTTGACATCGTGAGACTTAATTTTTATTAAACTATCTAACATTATGCATTATGCAGGTGTTCACGTTTACTGTCCCCCAAATGGCAGAAGAAAAAAAACCAAACTTCTCCAGATTTGAACATCCCCTGATATTCCTGGACTAACCTCCTGCATGAGTGGGTCGTTTTGTAAGTCCATGCCTTTCCGACTGCTTCTCAAACATCAGATCGCTGCGGGACTTGACGCTGTAGTACTCCTCGGCTTTTGCGATGTATCCCACTGAACTGGATCGCCGTGGCAGAGCTCCATCCCAGAACGGCTCCGCTTCTGCAGGGCGAGACATGCGCAGGATCTGGGGCAACCGCTCGAGGAAAAACTGGACAAAAATTAACACATTTAAAATTCAAGTAAACAGACAAGGTACAGATTTAATGAACATCAGAGATGATACCAAAGACTATTGTACATTCAAAGTGTAAAAGTTGTGTTTTAATAAGAGATTTGTATAAACAGATACTTCTATAAAGCAAAAGGCATGATTCATCCATCCCTCTGATAAAGTAAGTGGGATTAAATAAACATGAAATTCCATTGATTTGATTGAGCTCCAGGATGCAGTGGGATTAAAAATCAATGATGAGGAAAAACCAACACCACCCCAAACACTGGAACTTTTTAAATGCATCTAATATGAAGTGTTTGCCTCAAACTAGCAACATGCTAGCTAACGGTTCCACTTTCATCCCAGAAATGTATTTTCTTGATGCCATAATTTGCTGTATACTTAAGTGATAGAAACAATGAGAAAAACTGGATTCATTTTGTGAAACGTACAGCTGAACAGCAGCACCACATCTGCTCAGCGAATCGGATTCTTACTCAGTGCATTAAAGGGCCGAGTTAACAGTCTTGTGTGGTTGTCCAAGCAGACCAGATGCCTAAACCAACCCTCAATTGTTCACTGAAGCCTCAGAAATCCAAGGAAGGGTGGCTGTCAAGAAGCCATTCTTAAGGAAGGGAAACAGGGAGAAAAGGCTGAGCTATGCCAAATGACACAAGAAGTGGACTGAAAATCAGTGGCAGCAGGTCTTATGGAGGGATGAATCCTCCCCAGAGCCCAGACCTCAACATTATTGAAGCAGTGTGGGATCATCTGACAGAGAACAGAACAAAAGGCAGCCGACATCCAAAGAAGAGCTTTGGGATGTCCTTCAGGAAGCCTGGAGAACTATTCCTGAAGACTACTTAAAGAAATGACAGAAAGCTTGTCTAAGAGGGTTCAGGCTGTGATGCAGAATTCAACTTTTGTCTTATAGGCTATAGTTACATTAGCACATAATTCAATAAATTACTGCACCCAATTTGTGTTTTTCCAGAAATATATCAAGAAATGAGGGCTTAAGATTTTCTCAGTGCTGTATCACAGGTGTTTTGTGTGTGCGTTACCGTCTTGGTCCACTCAGTCATGACGTGTGTGCTCGGTGTCCTGAAGTGCAGGTTGAGGACGACCACACAGTTCAACACCACCACTGTAACCAGCACCATGATGAACATCAAATACCTGAGAAACACAAATAAAATGATCTCTAGTCTTTTATCCAATTAGTCTTTCTTTAAAAACAGCTTTTGTACTTTTAAAACAAATATTTCAGTTTGTCTCTTCAGATGATACTGGAGCAGAACATGAATGTAGACTCAGAAAGCAACATTTCCATCCAAATCCAATCCCTGCAGCTCGCCAGCTGATTCGTTCTGCCTGTTCAGATACCTGCAGCTTCTCCTCAAAGACTGAAATGGTTAAGTTTTCTCTACGTGTTTCTAGCATGTTTGTGAACAAGAAGTTCTAGGTCTAAGGTGGAGGGTTGTGGTTCTCGTGAATGAAAAGGAAATCTTCTCATATTTGAGAAGTTCTGACTCTAAACAGAGAAGATGGATCCAAACTCACCGCAGATGTCACAGCCTGCAGTTTACAGATGCTGTGTGCGTTTTACCTACTTGACAATAAGTGGAACAGACATGGACGTCTCCGGCAGCCTTTGTGAGATCAGCAGCAAGAAGACAGACTGAGCCAGCAGCACCGAGATGGACAGCGTCATCTTCTCACCACCTACAAACAGTTTTTGGCTTTTAAAACACCAGCCAAGGCCAACATATTTCCTAACCAGTTTGAGTCTAGAAAGTACAGGTGAAGTCAGAAATGAAAGACGCGTTTCGGTTTTCAAATGTTTTGAATGTCAAACTTTGTGTTTAATATGCACTGACTGTCAGCAGGCAGGTAGTAGACGAGCGAGGCCAGGAAGGAGATGAGCACACAGGGGATGATGATGTTGACGATGTAGAAGAGAGGTTTGCGCTTGATGACCAGGTAGAAGGTGATGTCCTGGTGTTTGTTGCTCTCCATGGGAATGTGTTTGTAGGAGTTTCTCTTGGCTGGTCGGTGGATGATCTCCCACTCACCATTCTCTACAGAGAACGAGTATCATTTAGCCAAATTTTATCAATTTCCTTCTTGTCCAGACTTTCCGCTCATGGCGTCCAGAACCACTGAGCATACAGTTTACAACCGAGTTTCAGTTACCTGACGGGTTAGTTTCTCCTCTGAAGCTGCAACTCTGAGTTTCAACTCAAATACAATGCTTGGAAATATGTTATAAGGGGAAAAAAAGAGCTAGTGAATAATTCCTGGCACAATAGGAGATAATATTAAGATAAATGTGACTCAAATGAAATCCAGGATTTCTTCACAGGAAGGTTGTGATCATAATACAACAGAAACCAACTGAATGACATATTTCAGGCAGTTGCACGAGACCCGTCAGCATGCCCTTCCCCACACATTGATACATAAATTTAAGGTTTAATCACTTCTTCTCAAACTGAGCGTTTGTGTGAACAACAGGGGAAAAAAACCAGCAGAATTAATGGAATATATGAAGGGAAAATATTAAAGAACGTACACATGTTGCTGATCTTAATCATTTATAAAAGAAAAAATGAGCTCGGGTCCATTTAGATACGCATGTTCCGTTCAAAATTATGAGTTTGTGTAGTTAAGAAAATTGTGAACCACTGATTTGACATCTCAACCTTTAGTTCAAATCAAATTTGCAGTAAATGATAAAATGTCTGTGGTGATGGCTCTTCCCCGCTTTGTTTTCCACTGCAGACAAAATCTCCTCATCGTGGGGTGTTGTCAAAGTTTTTGTGACCAGTCAAACTCAACTTAACTTTATTGATATAGTACCTTTTAAACACAAGTGTAACTCAAAGTGCTTTACAGACCAAAGCACAATTTAGACAAAACAGCCAAGGAAAAAGGATGAGAATATTAAAGGTAATTTATGAAATGGTCCCAATTTGAGTTTGAGGTTAGGACCTGAATCGCTGGAATCATGAGGCTAAGACAGGCAGTAAAATGATGAAAGCTTTGTTTGAGTCAAACAAAAAGTGAGCAGAAAATCAAAAACATAAAGCAAAGTAGCATTCATTCATATTTGCCTCACTTTTATTTTGGGAACAAACATTATTCAAAATAGAAACCTGTGAAGCTGGCAGGGTCGATGATGATCCACTCCACCGTCCATTTGTTCGTTTCATCTGCTTCCTCCTTCAGCAGCATCCTGATCTCTTTGGCATTGTAGGTCAGAGAGCTGCAGAGATACACAAAATAAAACGCAAAAAACAAGATTTCAGGAGGAAATAGTCAGAAAAAAAAATTTGCTTACACCTTTGCACCTTTGTATTCAAACAATCCTTATTTTTTGTCAGCATCCTCACGCCAATCTGCTGTTTATTTTACCGATATAATCTGAATAAAGTCATAACCAGATAACACATTCCTGTCAAAATGTGTTGAATATTCTGATAAGTGGGCTACACTGACACTTTAAAGGGATATTAAGATAAACAATAGTTCAGTGTGTTAAATGTACCACAGCCTTCAGTGTGTAGTTTCTGGCCTACGTGAATTTGAGGGTGCAGTTCTGCCAGTCGAAGGGGAAGTAGTTGACGTTAATTGAACAGGAGGAACGGAAGATGGCAGGAGGCAACCAGTAGCAGAGACCAGTGGAATCGACCAGTACGTTGCTGTAGTAGGCCACCTGGAACTGGGCATCGTTACTGAGGAAGAGGGGAAACTGATACGTAAATGTCTTTGAATCGCATTATATAGGTGTGAAAAACAAAATACACCCTTTCAAGTCTAAGGTTTTACCTACCTGAACATAATCTGGTCCTCACCAGGTGTTAAAATAAGGCAAATGCCATCTCAGACGAACACCACATGACATATTACACTGTCATTATCTATTAAACAAAACGCCGAAGCAGTGTATGATAAACTAAGTGAACCCCTACTGCTTTCACAGGAGTAAGTAGCAGCCAGGTGCTGTTGATCAATGCGCCGATTAATTGATCATCAGTAAGTGTGAGCACCTCTATAAAAGCAGACGTTTTGTCAGTTAACTGCTCTGGAGCATTCAGGTGTGTGTTCACACGATGCTAAGGAGGAAAGACATCAGCAATGATCTTAGAGAAGCTGTCCATCAATCTGGGAAGGGTTATAAGGCCATTTCCAAACTATTTAGAGTCCATCATTCTACAGAGAGAAAGATTATTCACAACATTAGTCACAACATTAAATACAGCTGTCAATCTTTCCAGGAGTGGACGTCCCAGAAAAGGACTGAACACGTGTGGCTTGTTTGGAAGGGCTGCAGGAGAAGGAAAGAAGAGTTGGGCCAAAATTCCTCCAAAACCATGTGAGAGACTGATAACATCGTACATCATTACCTCAACTTACTGCTGCTGAAGGTGGTTCTACAAGCTGTTTTATCATCAGGTTCACTTAGTTTTTCAAACACAGTTTTTGTTCAGTAATTAATGACTTTAATAGGTCATGTGTTGTTTTGAAAAACACTTTTCTTATATAATGATGCATTTAAACAGGTGTGTATACTTTAATATTGTAAAAATGTTGCTCAAAGGAAATAATAAAAAAAAAAAAGTAAAGTCTCTGCAAGCTGATTTCCATCGCAAGGGAATTCATTACATTTTTATATTTTTTAGTTTCTTTTCACAGGTACATTCTGGCTTAAACTGCCATAAAACAACAGGAGTCTGCATTAGTCAGTGGAAAATATTCAGTATAGAACAGGTTGATGCTTCGTTGATCAAAATAAGAACCAAACAGAATCTCACTTGTTTTCCAGCACAATCTCTGGCAGCCACACCATGTTGGTCGGCAGGCGAAGCATCTCAATGCCGTCAAACTCCGACGAATTCCACGCCAACCTGTAGTCAGTCCACGTCTGTCACAATACAAAGACAAGATATTGGAGCCAAAAAACCCCCAAAAAACTGGACATCCTGTAAATAATAATAATAATAAAAAAATAATCAGACCATACATGATCAATCCACACATTTGTCAGCAACGTCTCATCGACTTCTTTCTACAGATGAAGGAGAAGGAAACACAAATTAGAGGATTGGGATTGTACACCTCCAAGAAAAACCAGAAACAGATGCATGTTCTGCACCAGAGAGATGAGGTTGGACAGAGTGAGGGCGAGGTAAACGTCAACAGCATCCTGCTGCCTCTCGACGGGCCGCAGCTCTTTGTTGTATCCTTTCTCCTTCATCAGGTAGTTGATCAGTCGCTCCTCCTCGTTCCTGCCCCAGCACTCTGACACACAAAACACACTTTAAACTTCAGATTCAGGTCGAAACAAACACCATGTCTTCATGTTATCGCAAACACACGTTAATGAGCCTTCATGAACTGATGAGAGAAGAGAGTTCAACATGAACCGTCACACACTGCAGGCTGGAAGATGCCTGGTGACGGGTCAAGGGTGGTGGTGTTGAAGGAATTTAAAGTAAACACAAGAAAAAAAAAGTACCTAATGAAGAGGCTCCTGATCCCTATAATCTCTATATAGACCAGTGCTGATCAACATGTCATTGGGGTCATCAGATGGGAACCTCCTTTCATCGGTGTTCAGAGTCACTCCCCTAATGCCAGCCATCACTGCTCCTCACACCACAACAACCATCTTTCTTCCACAAGCAGCATTATTATCAGCTACTCCAGCCTCTCACCAACTGCACACCAGTCATATTGGGGTGGGGATACAACCCTGGTTCAGGTGTGTGTGTGTGTGTGTGTGGGGGGGGGGGTAATGAAAGAATAGAGGGTGCCAGAGGTGGGGGTAGGATACACTGGCAGATTCAGCAGACAAACTCACCTAAACAGTCCTACAGTCACAAAAAATGCCAGCAAATAGAAGGCCATAAAGGCCAACTCACCTAAAATGGCCACCTGGTTTCAAAAGGTTCACATGGGTCAAACCCTCCACTTAAATACATCCTGGATGTCTTCCTTGCTTCTCCCAAGAGTCTGTTTACTCTAAGTGCTCCCCCTGCTGGGCCCCCAGCTACTATTGCTGCTTCTGACCCAAATCCACTGACTGGACTTTACTGCCTCATCTGACATTTCCTTCACTATTCACTCTGTCCACTTACACCCAACTCCCTCAACGAGGAAAACTTAACTTGGTTTATTAAAAGAGTACCAAAAAGTGCAGACTAATCCAGAACATCAACAACCAAACAGAGAAAACCAAACCTAAGAACAACTAGAAAACTAAGAAACCTGAACACAGATGATAGAGAGCTGCATGAGGAGACACAGCAAGGACCAGGCAAGGAGCGAAGGAAACCAAGGGGAATACACACTGAGGGAACCTGATAAGGAAGCAACTGCAGCTGTGATTAGTTAACAAGAAAACAGGTGTGGAAATGGAGCCGAGAACCAGAACAGGAGGAAACTAAGAATAAAGACAGAATCTAACATACAGGACAGAAAAACAAGGAACAAAAGCAAACCGAGAACATAGATCCAAAGATTAAAAGACTAAGATCAGGAACAGAACACACAAAAACACAGATCACCTCATGAAGTGGTTAGTTTTTTGTTGCTTTTTTCATGTAAGGCACAGTATTTGAGAGGTTATTAGTAAAATGTGTACAGCAACCATATTTAAAACTTAAGTTGCTCAGCCTAAACCCTAAAGATGTCACGAATAAGCTGCAATGTAGCTCACTGTTCAGATATTTGCCTTAAGCTACAATGATAGGTCCATGGTGGCTCTAAAGTTATTTTTCTGGGTATTTAATTCTTTATTGGTGTACTGAAGATTGTTAGAGGTACAGCTGCAGGCAGTGATTATAAAGGCGGATACGGCACAATAAATATAAATGAACAGATTTGCATCAGAGAGAAAGATGTTCATTAAAACATGTTCTCAACCAAAAACAACAAACTTGTACCGTTCATTGCCTCAGATTTGGTTTGTCCCCATCATTCGTTCATGTAACACCCACTGTATAATTATGAAGCTCCAAAAGCATATAAAACATACAAAATAAGGTTGAAATGGTTAAAAATGAGATTTTCAGCACCTTCAACTCCTGTTTCAAAGGACAAAGGATTTAACTTAACATTCACTAGCTCGTGCAGTCCAACGGGACTTCCTCTTCTTCTTCTTGGTTTTTTCTGACCCTCATTCTTAAAATGATATAAATAAACTGTAAACAAAACATTCTTTGGCATTCACACACACTGAAGAAACAAACAGGATCCGAGTGTGTGTGGATGCTTTTGTGCCGCTCAGGTTTCAGCGTGGAGCAGCTGCTCTGCAGATCAGACAACCAACACCACCGCTGTGCCTCCTTCATGGCGCATACAGTAACTGTGACACAGACATTTACCCTCTAAACACTTAATTCACCTCAGCCACGTTTGTTTTTGTTTAATCAGATACTTTTTTTTCTAACAGCAACATGAAACTTCGTAAGAAGTTGTTCTTTTGAGTTGAACTATCCTGCTTTTGACGTTTTTCTTAATTTAAAGGACTGATGTGAGACATTAACTGCCAGTTTCATTATAGTTTCAATTGTTTTCACGTCGGACTGATTGATAAATCAGAATATAAAGCTATTACACAGGTTGGCTTGTTCATTCGCCTACCTTTGGGGCGTAACAATGCAGAGTTTTAGTGTTCTCTATTTCATAGGATTTAATTAGCTTCTTAACAAATAAGATATAACATAGTTGGACAGAAAAGTGCTGGAAATGGAAAAATTACTTAGATCCATCACAAAATCACTATATATAATAAAATAAAATACAACTTCATATCAATCTGCTTTAACATATGTGACACTTGGATATGGGTGAAAAGAGTAGAACATAAGCTATTAAAACTCACCAGTGGAGAGCAGCGTGAGCAGGAAAACAGTGGAAAGTGCTGCACATTTTAGCTCCATGGCTGACTGGCAGTGAAGGGTCCTGATGCCTTTTACCCACCGACCTTCCAGCAGAAGACTGACGGAGTGACAAGCAGCAGCTGCAGAAACACAGAGAGGAGAAAATAGAAAACTGACAGCAGGTCTGAGCAGCCGTTCGCCGTCAACCCCCCACTCTGCACAGCCAGCAGAGTGAGCCAGGAGGAAGAAATGTGTCAGGTACAAACAGCGCAGAGAGCTTTCAGTGCATCTCCATCAGCAGAGCTGCTCTCATCAACATTCATGGAACGGGGGTTTACGTCCACTGCTATATCTTTCGTTCCATGAATGAACAGCGGACGTACCCGCCCACCCGGTTTCTTAATGTCTGGGGGATTGAGGGTGCGTCAACCCGGTTGGGACATAGAAGGGAGTGCCGCTGATCTTTAGTTTGGGAGCCGCTGATTTACGTTATAAAAGTTATTTTTTATTACTTATTTTATTTGAGGCTGCACAGCATCCAGCCCTTCCAGGACTGAACAGAGGTTTACTATGGCAACCTCATTAATGTGTAAATATGTGACGGCAGAGTATGCAGCCAAGCTCTCTGACTTGTTCTACTCAGCCACAGGCATCAGACTCAGATATGTTATTAGATTATCTAAAGACCCGGCAATTCAATCAGTTTCCCGGCACATTTGCAATGTAATGCAATGCAGATGTGCACACCGCCCCCTACCGAACAAGATGGGTAGCTCGGTCAGCAGGGAGCTGAAGAAGAGCTGACTTCACTCTGCTGCGCTGCTCAGATTGATTTTTTTGTTTTTGAATCATGGCCAGTACTTTGCGGGCAGACCATGAAAACGAATAAGCAAAAATGCGCAGTCTTGAAGAAGAAAATGCAAATACATATTGAATGATCGATTACTAGTTTTATTTATGAGTCCAATAATGCAGCCACATTCTTAAAATGAAAAAGCATTTCTGCAAATGCATTTTAATTTAAATTATGGTCACGATTCGCTTCCATATAACCGCAGTCTCTAACTGTAGTTGCTTTACTACCTACATCGTCTCTTGTTGAATACAGTCTTGTCTGATTGAGATTCCCTTTCGGTTTACAGCAGTGTAAACAAAAACTGGACTTTTTTCTAAGGCTTTGTTTCAGCTAAGTTCCGTTATCTAACAGCCGCTCCTTTGTATCGCTTATTTCCTTCTCATCATAAACCGCTTGTAGTGCGGACGCAGAGATCCCAAACAAGGGAATGCATTAAAAAAAAACTAACTCTAATCTAAATTCTAGTCTTTGATCTTTATGGTATTTAGTCTCGTAGCCTGGAAAAAGCCAAATTCACGGGCACAATCCAGTCTAAGACAAACAACGGAAGTGATAGTTTTCCACGTTTTTTTTTTTTTTACCGGAGTTTTAAGTTAAGAGGAAAAAAGACACGTATAAAGTATGATTTTATTTAAGAATTAAATATAATACATCTGTGAAACAGTCCTGTGATTGATTGGCAACACGTTGTATCCCATGGCTGTCAGAATGGGCTCCAGCCCCCAAGACCCCATTTTTGCATCAACTGAACATATGACAGACATTTTTTTACATGTCACACTTTAAAACACTGTGTTCGTCATTTGCTGAACAATCTGCTTTAAATTAATCGGACAAATGGACCTTTACTCTAAGATTAAGTATTTCTTCATATTTCACAGTCACACACAGGATTTCACAATATCCTTGAAACCTTCATTTATTCAGAGCCATGTGACCTTGGACCTCTTCTTTGGACTTCTCAGAACTTTGCTAAAGAAAACTGTGAATTAATTAATTTCTTCTCAGCATTCAAAGCATGTTGTTGTGTAGAAAGTCTTTGGTGTCTTTCTGCATGTGAAGTCTTCTTGTCCTTCATTTATCTTCTCATATTATGACTGAACAGCTCAGGGAATAATTAACAGAGAGGATGTTTGCTTTAGAGAGCTTCACAGGAGCAAACATTTGGATCTACTCTGCTGCACATCAGTCCATCCAAGTGCCATTATTTTCTTATTCTAGTCTTTCTGACAGGAAAGCTGTTTGTGTGGATCACATTTAATGCCACGATGTGATCTCTGTCCTTCTTTGACTGAAGCAAACTGCTGTTGGTCAAAACATTCCTGCAAACAAAATGGAAATAAATTTAACTCAAATTAAACTAACAAACAAAGTTCACTTAATTCTCACTCACAGCTTAATATAAACTATGGCGTTTTTCATATAGTTGTCAAACTGCATATAATGCAGTTTAAAGGAAACGTACACAGGAGTGATGCACACACTGTGAAATAGACTTAAGTTATGACACAGGTCACACCATCCCTCCAGTAGTTTAACTTTTGATCTGAAGACAAACATTCTGGGTGTTTCAGTAGGGACGAATTGACTAAAAACATAAAGACAGGGTTATTGTGCTGTAAATGTAATACTATGATAGTTTAAAGGAGTGTGTAGTCTGGGGAGAGATCCTTAAACATGTGCAGGAAATATAAGAATATTTATACAGAATATCTGGTTGGTTATAATCTACAGTTTATGTTGCAATATTCAAGAAAGGTTTCTTGTTTGTAAATGATATAAATGATGAAAATCTACAGATGATAAAGCAAGATGAAGGATGATGGTGAGGAGAGGTTGAGGTAAAAACAAGTTTTATCTTGGGAAGAAAAACTGCAAATCCTAAAATGTATTCTTCATATTTAATGTTGATTTATTTTGTTTTTCCTATTTTAGAGTGGAGAGGAAGGGTTGATTTTATGGTCATTTTGTGTCTCTTTGATGCTTTATGTTTGATTGATTGATAAAAAAATATATATGCTCACAGCCTCTGATACAAGTCTGAATCTCTCATCCCTGACTTATATCTTCATGTTTTAATATTCTTTATGACATACTAAGCTGGAAGTCCAAACACAAAACACGTATTATTATCTTAACAATCTCAGAACTTAAAGCCAAATTAATTTAATCTAAAAATAAATATCTTTAAAAAATGGACTGAATGTTCCTGCCAATATCTTCCTTTAACATGTTAACTTCTGCTCTGTAGTTCATAAAGCACAGCAAAGCTTTATAATACTAAAGATTTACTTACAGGACATTTGGGTTTCACAGTTTCTTGCCTCTGAGTAGACTCTCTCCCGTCGACCTGAGAAATGACCCAAAGCACAAAAGCATCAGTACAAACAGCTGACACAAGCTTCATTTAATGTGAAGACAGAAGTGTTTTTACATTTTTTCTTTTTGTAGATGAAAATATAGATGGCTGCTACTGCTGCTGCTGCTCCAACACAAACACCCACAGAGACTTCAATGCCTTCTGAAGAGAAAATAAGTCAGTAAACTTAAGTATCCATGGTTACAACATGGTGATATTTTAATGTTTGGATTGCACACACAATCTGTAACTTAAAGAATAGAATAATAGTTCCTAATTTCATGTTATCTTACCTTTATCTTTCTTTATTCCAAGGAAGATGTTTGTTAAATATGTCTCCTCAGAGTTACTGAGCTCACATGTGTATTTTCCCTGCTGAAGTGAAGTTAAGTCCTGTAGTGTGAGGCTGCCTGACTCTGAAACATTCTTCACACGCTGCCTCCACTCCTCTGACACTGTGGAGGTAACATCAGGACCAGCTTTGGTCAGGATGATCTGAGTGTGGTTGAACCTCCAGATGAGACTCATTATTGAGGTGTTTGAGACAGAACAGGAGATTGTTGTGTATCCACTGGAACTGCTAATCAAACCTGAATTATTATAGCACAAGAGACAAAAATATTTACATTTTTGTAAGATTTCTTTGTGAGAAAAACCTTTCTAGATTTATTTGATGAACATTCTTCTGGGTTTGTTGTTTTTCATGTTCAGCTTCCTGTCAAATGATGAAATCATCTCATGATTTATGAATTGTTAGTTTGAGATTTAACCGATTTAAATAGATTATTATTAGCCAGAAAATTTGTCATTAAGATGATATCCAGTCTTAAAAAATTATAAACTGTTATTGTGTCAGCACATCCAGGGATTTATTTATTTTTTTTTTAAAAAAGGAGTCCTGTTTTAGGGGTGGAAAACTTACTGAAATGCCTCCATGAAGTTCTCTTCTTGTTTCTGTGATTGCTGACGGTGCAGCTGTAGGTCAGATCAGTGTCACTGTCTGAAAGTATCAGAGAGCTGCTGATGTTGTAAAGCTGCTGTTCAGTCTGTTGGACTGTGGTTGTGTTCTGAAGCTTCATGTTGGATGGAGGGCTGGTGGACCAGGTGAGCTCAGGTTCAGGGTAGATCCAGTTAGAGCTGCAGGTGATCCTGTTTCCTACCTGATCAATGCCGACTTTTTTAACTGGAGCTGCAAAATAAGAAGAGTTTATAATCTGAGTTAAACATATTTTCATCTGTCAGTTAAACAGCTTTTTGCCACATTTAGATACAGATAACACACATAAAGGAGAATAAACAAGTCCCACTCCAGAAGTTAATGTCTTAAAACTAATCTGTGTTCCTGGAAATGAAGTTTGAAGTTGAAGAGAAAGACCTCTCATGACCTGAACACTGTGTGGTGCATCACTGTAACTTCTCCTGCTAAATGAGGACCTATGAGTAAGCTAATCTCAATACTCTGTCCGCCAGTTATATAATAAGCAAGCATTGCAAATAACTCACTGAGTATGACACTTATTGGCTTTTCACATCAGCTTATACTAAGCTCATCTTCAGCATGATGCTTGTGGCTCTACCTGAGCAAAGTGTGGCAGATATTCATCTGGAAAACACCAGCAGGCATATGGTAAGTTTATTTTCCAAAAATGCTGCTTGGAAGTGGCTGAAAAGCTCAGGTGTAAATCAGAGTTGCCAGAGGGTGATGCAGCTGAATTTGTGAAAGTAACAGATTCTTTTAAGGGGACAAATGAGCTCAGGACCGACTACTTAAGATAAAGTCAGAGATGATGATGAGTGTGTCCATTACTTTGGAATGCAAGGCTGTCAATAAAAATGTCAAATCCCTGGTCACACAATTTTTTTCAGCTGCCATTTGAAGAGGGTTAAACCAGATCTTTTAAAAAAGCTAAACAGAAGCTCCCAAGTCCTCGCTGAGCGCCTCGCTATTGAAATGAGAGGGTCGCCTCGCTGCTGCTGGAAGTCGCAGGAGGAAAGATTCAAACTGTAGTTCATGCATATGGACAAAGCTGCTGAAACCAGCACACTGTTCAGACTGCAGTGAAAGAGCAGATCTCATTCAAACTTAGATAAGGCAAACAAATAAAAGATGCAGGATTGCAATAAATATACTGTTGTTTGATCAAATTCCCTCACACTGATGAGACGTGAACTGGTTCCTCTCTGATCATTCATATTTCTACCTGAATAAATGGTTGGAACTGTCAGGCTTCATAATGAACTAGGTGGCAACACTCAGTTGGTTTTTTAATTAATTTGCACAGCTGATCTCTGTCCTCAAAATAAAGACTGCAGACCTGTGACCTTTCTGGTGTTTTCATGAGATAAAGCAATGTTTCCAACAAATCTGAATCTACCTCTGTCACAATCTGAATCTACTTCTGTCACAGTTTAACTTCTTTGGCAACAAGAACAAAACTCACAAAGTAACTTCTTCCCTTTTCGTTGACTTCTCATTTCATAGGTTTCCTCATCACATGCAAATTAGCTGCACAACTCTGACCAGTTATCAGTACTGGTTCCTACAGTGTTTTACATGGAGACTGTTGATTATGTCTATTTTAATCCTGATACATCTAATAACATAAAGGAAAAAACTCATGGACATGTTAACATTGTTAAAACTGGGATTTCAGCAAAGGGGGCTTCATAATAAGATGACCTGCTCATCACACAGTTTGAGTTTCTCATACCATTCACTTTAACTTTGATAAAAGAGTCTTTGTTTCCTCTGACTGTGCTGCAGTGACATTTGTATCTGGCTTCATCCTGAACTTCCACTCCTGTCAGCTGCAGTGAGGCGTTTCCTCTGGAGATCTGATCCTTGAACAGTGACGTCCTGCCTTTGAAGCGCTGGCTCTGGTGTCCCGGTTGGTCCTGGTTGTGGTAGAATGAGTGGGCATGAGGGTATTCCACTGTCATCTGAATCCAGTGGATGACAACATTCGCACCACCCTGACAGCTGCATGGTAAGACACAACTCTCACTGAAAACACACGACACCTCAGTATCTGAAACAAAAAGACACCCAGGAGAGATGGCAGAAATCTTTACTTTTTCAGTGCTGACCCAGCAGTTTATTCCCCTACGATGTACAAATAACATCATGACACATTCAAACACACCTCACAGCAGCATCAGCCTCTGGTATTAACTAGCAGCCTGTTAAAAACGACCACTGCCTCCTCTCTAAGTTCCACCATGTAACAGGATAGTCTGAATCTCCCAAAAGCCTCAGAAAAATCTACAAAATATTTTAACTAACACTTGTTATACAAGTGGGACACAATTAGAAACCATTTAATCCACTCCACTTAAATCCGTTATCTAAACTCGCGATCCCATATTTATTATCCCCCTTTTTTTTAAATAAGAGACCCTGGAAATAAAGTTACTGCCAGGAACCGTGGGGACTTAGGACACAGATGCAGGGTCTCTTGGGTTCAGAAGGTTTATTGTAATAAACACAGAGCAATGCAGGGCGATCTCCCGGCAGCGCAAAAGAAAGTGCTATGAAAACCTAAGCGCCCTCAGGAACTAAGGCAGAGGAGGAGCGCAGCTATGACATTTACAAACACGCTGGGAGGAAAACAGAAATGCTATGAACAATAAAACAAACAAAGTCACGCTCTCCTAATGAAGCGGATATGAACACAGGTCGCACTCTTAAAACAGAGGCACTATGAAACTTCAACGAAAACTCGAAACTCTCTTTTAACGGAGGCAACTATGAAATGTTACAAAAAAAAAAAAAAAAACCGGAGGAAAAACAAAGCTATGAAACTTACCGTAGAGAATAAATAAACTAAGGCTATGGACGAGAATAATTTACAAACAAAATAGCACTGCAGGAGAATCGCTCACTGCAGGCTCGTGGAATCTGTGGCACATGGAAGACGACAAAGGGCTGGTAATGATGCTCGAACGGAGACAACATACTGGCACAAGACAAGGGAAACGCAGACTATTTGAACACATGAGGGCGCACGGGGAACAGGTGGAAACACTTGGGAATCAGGGAAGACAATGAGACGCTTGACACGGGAGGAAGGGCAAGGTACCTGAAACGAGAGGAGAAGATTTTTCAAAGTAAAACAGGAAATGACGAGACAAGACATGAAACAGAACGTAAATCGTGACAGTTACCCTGGAAAAGGAGACAACAGATGTAAGGAACTTGCACAATATCACACATATATATTCAGATATAAGTCTTTCAATGACTCAGTTACAGAGATAGTTTATAAAGTACTTCTAATCGGCGGAACCAAACCGGCGTTATAATGTGTGCTACTTTCACAGGACATCCAGCATGGCTTATCAATTTCCTGACGCAATCAACCACAACCACACTGTTCTTGAGTCATTACTTTTGCAAGTTCTCACAATGTTGAGTTGCATCTTTTGGGTGACACAAGACATATGTAGTTATAAGCAATGAAGAGCTTGACTTCCCCCAGCTCATCACAGTCTGTCAGTGTACACAGACCATAGAAGAAAAACCCAAATCACTAACTGTAAAACTTTAAGGATGGCATGGTGTGATCATTTACTGTCATAAAACTCAGTGATCTAACGAAAGAAGTGTGAAACAGCACAACCCTGACACCTGCGCAAAGAATAACACTTTAAAGCAACTAAGAACACACGCAAACACAAACATGGTGTCACAATGCATGCTGGGAAGGCTCTGTGCAGCTACTCCCCCAACATGCTGCTTTATTAATAAATGTAAAGTGCTTTTTATGAGAGTTATAAAGACCTTTATTACACTAAACCATGTTTAACCTGATGATTTGAAGTTTAAAATGCAGCAAAAGTCTAAACAAAAAGCTTCTTTTACACGTTCAGTAAAAAGTTTGGACACCTTAAGTACCTGCTGATACTTTAAACATTAAATAAAATGAATAAATAATAACTGCAAAACCTTATGGAACCAAAACCATAAAGAAAGCACATATGTGATCCACTTCTTCCCTGTTGGTTTTCGTATTGGTTCAGTGAGCTCTTTGAAATTGAAAAATGGGTTTACAAAGTCTGATGAACAGCTCCTCCACATCACACCGAAAAGCTCTTTAAAAAGAGAACTAGAACAGCCCCTGCTCTACATCACAACCACAAGTTTTCCCACAAAGCTGCAGTAACAGATCAAATGGTCCTGATATGATAGTTGTTATTTCATATCTCTTTAGGTTTAATTTTCTCTTTTTAACATCCTATAAAACAAATAATTTTTACAGCCAACACCAACTTATCTTTAAAGAGAGACACCATTTTTATGAAACAGGGAAAATGTTTCTTTATAAACAGAATACATTTGAAGTTAGTAGAAGGATCATAGAGTCAAATATTAAAATGATCTTGTTATATTCAACAGTTTCTCTTTCTGAGGAAAGACTGAGTAAATATTTGCTTAGTGATGTGGCTGCAGCTGTTGGTCCAAACTCACCTGCTCTGACACGAATGATCATCCAGGGAAAACTGATCAAAAATACAGTATTGCAGATCCCGGTCATCCTCCTGTGACATTTCATGTGATGGTTCTGGGAAGAAGAAACAGGACAGCTACTGGTACCGCTGTTTGAAAGCAGCGAAGTGTTGCAGATGGTGAAAGAGGCGTGGTAAAAAGAGGAAGTTAGATCTTCAGATGAGCAAACAATATGCTATTCACTGGGGCGGATACAGATATCCAAATAATATGTATAACTGTGTTTAACTGTAAAGTCAAGATTCGATATAATCAAGAAATTAAATATGACTCTTTTTATTAAAATGTTCAGGGTTTGTTGGTTTCAGTATGTTCGTGGGTTTTAATGTTATAGTTTGTCGTTTGCCTTTTAGTGTTTGGTTTCCCATTAAATTTAGTTGTCATCTGGTTATGATTGCTGTGGTTTTTGTCCAGTGCTCTGGTTCAGGTATTCTTAGTTCCTTGGTTTAGTTTCTGTTCTGTGTTTCGGTTCAGCACCTGTTTGATTTCAGTTTTTTCTTTATTCTTCGCGTGTTCGGTTTTGGTCTCCAGAACTCTTTCTGGATTCTGTTGTAAGAGTTTGTGCTCTTTTTGTGTGACGTTTAGTTTCTAGCTTTTGTTTCCCAGGTCCTCAGTTCTGTATCTTCATACACTGACCAAAAATATAAACTCACTTTTGTTTTTGCTCCCATTTTTCATCAGCTGAACTCAAAGATCTGAAGCATTACAAAAAAACATAAAACATAACATACGCCTGCCCATACCATAACCCCACCGCCACCATGGCCCACTCGATCCACAACATTGAGATCAGGAAACCGCTCACCCACACACACACCGTCTGCCATCTGCCCTGACTAGTGAAAACCGGGATTCATCCGTGAAAAGAAGACCTCTCCAAACGCCATCAACTGTGAGCATTTGTCCACTCAAGTTGCTTACACTGACGAACTGCAGTCAGGTCAAGACCCCGAGCATATGACGAGCAGATGAGCTTCCCTGAGATGGTTTCTAAAAGTTAGTGCAGATATTCTTTGGTTCTGCAAACCGATTGTTTCAGCAGCTGTCCGGGTGACTGGTCTCAGACGAGCTTGGAGGTGAACATACTGGATGTGGAGGTCCTGGTCTGGTGTGGTTACATGTAGGGTTGCCACCTTTCAGAAATTAAAATAAGCTCCTCCGGGCCATGACCACTGCTGCAGGTAGTTTTATTTTCTGCAAGTGTTTTTAGTAAAGGGGTAAGAAAGCAATTTGTCATACTTAAATCTTGAAATCAAGTGAAGTCAGGTCATCCAAACAGTTAAACCGCACTAATGAAATAATTTATATAATGATCACTGAACACTGCATTCTTAAAAATATGACACATAAGACTGTACAAACATTTTTAATCAAGGAAATCTAGCCTATGTATGTTAAAAAAATAAACCTTTTCTCTCAACAATATTTATTTATTATCTGTTAATCCGTTAGTGTGGTTTGTTCTTTAAATGGCCATATATAATATTCATATTGGCTAATACTGTATATTAATAATCAATTTGACTTTAAAAATTCAACATCCTAAACAATGAATCAAACCACAACAGTCTTCTGCAGTAGGCTATGCTCATGCATGTACTGACATCTTCTGTAAAAGTACAACCAGATCAGAAATTTAATGAGTCTTAACATCATGTCCCATACCTAACAGTCTGGTTAGGAAGAACTGTGACACGGGCGCTTATGTCTTCTATGATCTGACTTGTCTGCAGTGTTGCTTCCTGATGCATGCTGTCTTCTGCCAGGCAGCCCACCGCGCGCCACTGAAAACACGCACCTGCATATTTTCCTTGTGATGGGCTCCACTCCCCCCACTCATTTCTGTACTTCTGTAAGCGTTTTCGCTTAAGGGGAAACGCTGTTGAGTCGGGTGTAGCGGACATTTTTAAGAGGCGCGGGTGTTGTTAGTAGCTCTGGTGACAGCATCACCCGCAGATAGCCAGGAACAGAGGACCGGAAGTCCTGCGCAAATCCCGGCCATACATAAAGATCCTGCCACGACAATTTGGCTGGCCTTAGTTTTCCCCGTATTGGTTCAATACTCAACGCGACATTTAATTGCCAAATAAAAGACGATTCCGTATTTTACGGGACTGGTGGCGACTCTAGTTACACGTGGTCTGCAGTTGTGAGGCTGGTTGGATGTACTGCCAAATTCTCTGAAACGCCTTTTAGAGACGGCTTTCGGTAGAGAAATGAACATTCACTGCACGCGCAACAGCTCTGGTGAACATTCCTGCAGCCAGCATGATATTTGCGCGCTCCCTCTAAACTTGCGATATCTGTGGCATTGTGCTGTGTGATAAAACTGCACATTTCAGTTTGGCCTTTTATTGCGGCCAGCCTTAGGCACACCTGTGCAATGATCATGCTGTCTAATCAGCGTCTTGATATGCCTTACCTGTTAGGTGGGATACATTATTTCGGCAAAGGAAAAGTTGAGACAGATTCGGGAACAATATTTGATAGCAATAGATCTATTACTATGTCGAAAATGTTTTAGATTTTTTATTTAATCTCTTGAAAAATGGGAGCAAAAACAAAAGTGTTGCATTTATATTTTTATATTTATATTCATGCTCATGTATTTATTATATGAATGAATAGTATTTAATTTCTAGTTACTTTCAGTCTGTCACGGCCCAGTTGAAGACAGATGCAGGGTCGTTTTCAAAGTAAGAGTGTTTATTAGCAATAAACAAGTCGAGGATCTCCAGACAGAGCAAAGCAAGGGGCTGTGAAATTCCTGAAGCACTCTCCTCAATAACTATATATGAGGATAGTGTAGCTATGAAAATGATCAAAAACAAACTCTCTCCGCTCCAGGAAGAAAACAGAACAGGCTATACACGATTACAAAATAAACTCCCACGCTCTCCTACTGAGGCGGACCTAAAGTTCTCTTATTGTTGTCATCGCCTCTTGATGTCCTCAGTTGTCTTTGTCTCCATGCACATTTGTTTCCTGTTAATCACTCACCAGTTTGTTGTTGTCACCCCCATAGTTATCCTTGCTTGATTCTTCCTCATGCTTACTTATTTTGTTTGTTTGGAGTGAGGAGCGAGGAGTTTTTTAGTTACTGGATTTCCTGCTCTGCAGCATCTGTAGTTTGGTTTAAAGATAAAACATTTTCTTTCAGTTCAACGTCCATCTAAGATTAAGAAAATGATAGTACAATTCTGAAGATGTTCATCTCTAAGTCAACAAAATAAACAACATTTTCTTTCTCCACAATAGAACCCCAGACCATCAAAATACATCTGCTGGTGGTTTAACATATTTTGTTTATATTTTAATGTATTTTGTATTTGCATGAGAAGTTTCCTCTGTCATTGGTACAATTTCTGAAAAACATGAATCCCCCCCCAATGAAAATACTCTAAATTGAACAATGTATTTTCAGACTTCACATTCTTCACATTTTAGATTCACATCTCAGAAGATATGATTGAAATGGTGGAAAAAATAATGTTTGACAAATATATTTCTGACTCCACATTCCATCTCTGGTCTCCTCCACTACAATGCAAATGAATGTGTAGTTTCTTACACAGGGGCTGATGACATCAGCAGGCTTTAAAAAAACGCGCCCCCCCCCCCCCCCCCCCTCCCCCCACTCAATCTTTCTCTCAGCTCTGGAAAGTGGGGGCAGGGTTGCCAACCGTCCCTTGAAAAACAGAATCGACCCCTATGTAGAAACAAAAACATCCGTCCCATATTGAGCTGAAAAGGGACACACTTTGTTCCGTATTACTGTGAGTGTCAAAAAATAGTCAGTAAAATACAAGTACTTTTTGAAAGATATGGCGAGCCTCTATGAAGTTGTGATTTATGGTGGCATACAGGCCAAAAAAAAAAAATCACTTTTGTGCCCCCCCCAATCCTGACAACGGATCTACACCCCTGATCTAAACAATTCCTGGTAGAATGTGCGAATGCTAAGCGCTTTAAAGAGGAATAAAGTGAGAGTCTTCTTGGCAGCTTTCTGTGGGGGAAAAATGTTCTTGGCTGAACTGACCTCCAGATTAATTTAAAACAGCTTTTAGCTTTTGTTCAAATTGTTTAAGCTTTTATCTAAAAAAAAAAAGACTATAAAGTTTGTTCTGTTATGACATTTTCAGATAAATAAATTACATATTCATGCATGAGTATGTTACTTTTGGGTTTATATTAGTCTTTTCAGTGAACCAAATTTCAAACATAGTCATCTAATAAAGTCACAGGCCCAGAGCTGAGTCTACATCTGACTGAATCAGAGGGATGTTGGAGGCTCGTTGGTTGGAGTCAGACGGGACATCATCAGTCGGTGTTTCATGAGTATCCTGAACATCTCTGCTTCTGTTGCAAAATGTACAAAAACTTACAATAAAATCCAAATAAAGAGTTCAATTCCATACTAGTTATTTTTTCACAGTAAAATTATTCACTGAGTCAAACAGAAGTTATTAACTTAAGTGTGTTTAATGTTTTCATATAATGTGAACTCAGACGGATCTTCACACCTGATCTCTCTTTATTTGAGGTGGATGAAGGAGTGCAGATTAATTAGAAAACAACAAGACTGACTTACTCTGTTTCATCTCTGGCTGACATTCTGTTTTCTGGTTGATCTGTGAAAAGTTCAGATGACAACATCATTAACACAAAGAACATTCACAGAATTTATTTAAAGATTGATGCAGATGGTCATTTTACCTTCAATCTTTTTACGGCACTTCACCAGGATGAATATTACTACAGCCAAAATGGCTCCAATCATTGAGGCTATGATGACTGCAACATTGTGACTCCCTGGATGCTTCATGAAGGTTTCTTCATCTTTTTCTACATCAATAAGATCACAGTTATTACAGATAACTGATATCTTCTTGCAAACACTTCCTGAGGTTCTAACTTGTTATTTTACCTGGACTCATCCTCAGAAAGATGTCAGCTATCATCGTCTCCTCAGAGTTACTGAGCTCACATGTGTATTTTCCCTGCTGAAGTGAAGTTAAGTCCTGTAGTGTGAGGCTGCCTGACTCTGAAACATTCTTCACATGCTGGCTCCACTCCTCTGACACTGTGGAGGTAACATCAGGACCAGCTTTGGTCAGGATGATCTGATTATGGTTGAATATCCAGATGAGGCTTGTTAGAGAAGTGTTTGAGGCAGAGCAGGGGATTGTTGTTTCAGAGGAGCTGCCAATAACTGAAGCTGAAATAACACAGAATCAGACACACACACACAGAGTTACAGTGAAGTTTACAATTACAGCTCCTGAGAAACTAAAAGTACCCTCGATATTGGAAATTATAAATGATCAGCAGCTAAAGGCCACCTGTGTTACTTTTATTTAATGTATACAGATGTTCCAAAAGGTAGCAGTATTCTGGTCTCACTCTGATCCACAGTCAAAGACTATTAATAAATCTTAATATTTTTAGAAATGGACACAGTCTTAGTGAGCACAAAGACAGCAGCCTTTCACAGATGTTCTTGGTCAGTGAATGTACAGCTTGAATATTCAATCACTGACATTCTCCCATGCAGTGAAACTCACAATGTATTTAATCTCTTTCCTGCTCTTATAATAATTCTTTCACTCAAACTGCCGTTGCAGCTCTGTTGGTGTCTTGCTGAAAAGTAAGTGAGTACAAGCAGATGCCAGCATGAAATGTCCCTGAGTCTCAGGCTCAGTGAGTGAGAGTTCTCTGCACTGATTATTATCTTACTACCATTTGGTCTTGACAGAATGAATGTATCACTGCTAGTTTTACAGAATTGAACTACTGGTGGGCGAAGGATACATCAGCAAATTCAGAAATCTCCATTCACTGAATGAAGAAGAAGATTGGGAGTCATAACCCAAATTATGTTTGAGGACAACGGATACATTTTTTAGGAGATGAATAACTGCTAATTAATTCTAGTCATCTTGTAAGTTACCTTAAAGTCTACTTTAGTCTACCTTGATGTATTCTTAAGTTGTAAGTCGCTTTTGATAAAATGGTCGTCAAAATTAATGAAATGTCATGCACCATATATGCTCTAATCAGTAAAATGTCTGGTGTTTGGGAAGCTGACCTTCAGAGTTGTTAGAGAAGCGTTTCCACTGCTGTACTTCATGTTCCTCGTCAGTCCGTTGAGCAACTTCTTATTGTGATAAATAGTTTTATTCTTAAACTTAACATCTTCCTAAGTGGCATTTACTATTTATTCTTTGTTATATGCATTAACTTATAGTGGCCTAAGATGTGAAACAAATCAGGAGGAAGACAAAATAACTAATGCTAAAGTTTTGGCAATGAAACTAAGATAGAATATCACTGTGACCTTTATGTGACATGTCACAGTTTGTGAATCTGTGTACTTTTATTCACTGCAAAGTGCTGAGAGAGTGTACTGACATGAACTTGTTTTACTGGTTTAGATGCAAATGATACTGACCCAACTTCCTGAAAGTAGCTCTCCTGCTGTTTGTTCTGGTGCTGACGGTGCAGCTGTAGATCAGATCAGAATCACTGTCTGAAAGTATCAGAGAGCTGCTGATGTTGTAAAGCTGCTGTTCAGTCTGCTGGACTGTGGCTGTGTTCTGAAGCTTCATGTTGGATGGAGGGCTGGTGGACCAGGTGAGCTCAGGTTCAGGGTAGATCCAGTTAGAGCTGCAGGTGATCCTGTTTCCTACCTGATCAATGTTGACTTTACAAACAGGAGCTGAAAAAAAGTATGTAGTTAAAGTTACTTTCAAATAGATGAAGGATGAGTACCTGCTCTCATGTGCATTAAAATGTAGTTTACTGAAGATAAAAGTTTATCTTCTTCAAGTAAGGCAAAGCCATAGCCTCCCTTAACCAGTTTTCCAATCAAAACCATCAAACCAGTAATTTATTCATACACTTAAATACCGTCCATTATAGCTTCCTATACTATAAAAGGAAAACATGACTTACATGAGACTTAACACATCAGAGCAAATTTAATTCGTAAGCATTTAATTTAACAAGCAAAAAAATTATCATCCAAAGAGCTTTCAACCTGAAGTTGCATGTTTGAAACCCAGATATAACAACAGTTTATTTTATTTCTACAACATGTTCAGTTAATAACATGACAGCACTTTTCTAAAACACTTTTGCCACATCCTGGCTGGGTTTAGATAATAACGTTACTTGATCATGGTTAGAAAACAATTGCGGTTATAGTTAAAATACATTTATCGTACAACACCACCATCACTTTAATGGACAGCAATTTGCTGGTTGCCTCAATGATGCGTCAGCACAAAAACACACCATGACAAGACTTTCTCACTGCCTACTGCTTCATGATTGCTGGTGATAAGTCCCCACCTCCGCTGTGTCATCAAGTCTCACAATAAGATTGTCCTTGCAGTGAGATCTGCTGTGAGACATGTAGAGTGTGTACAGCAGTGAGCTTAGTACGCAGCCTTGGGGAATGCCAGTGTTGAGGATGACGGGTTTGAATGTCGTGTTATTGATTGGTCAACTCAGTCTGTGGTCAACTGGAAAAAGCTCAGGATCCAAAAGAGATGGAAATGATCTAAATACTGACTGAGAAGCTGCTCACTCGTCAAAAAACCTAGTTGTGCATCATATTGTCACGATTTACGTTCTGTTTCATGTCTTGTCTCGTCATTTTCCTTTTATTTTTATTTTGACAAATCACAAAAATCACTTTCCCATCTCGTTTCAGGTATCTTGCCCTTCCTCCTGCCAAGTGTCCCTCATATGTTCAAATAGTCTGCGTTTCATAGCCATCTCCGATTAGCGGAGCTTTGCATTCTGTTAAAATTTTGATGTTTCATAGTTCCTCCTCTAGTGGAGTGTTTTCGTTTTTTGAAAGATCTTGTGTGCCACCGTTAAAGGTGCGTTTTACGTTTACAGTTAAAGTTTCATAGTGCCTCGGTTTTTTAGAGAGCGTCCTTTGTTTAAATCTGCCTCATTAGGAGAGCGTGACTTTGTTTTGATATCTTTCATAGCTTTTCTGTTTTCCTCCCAGCGTGGAGAGATTTCTGTTTGTTAACTTTCATAGCTGTACTCATCCTCAGACGTAGTATTGTGCTTAGGATGTTCACAGCCCTGTTCATTTCCTCTGTGAGGAGATCCTCATCCTGCCTTGCCTTGCTGTGCTTTGTTTATTTGATAAACATCTTTGCATCTGAACCGACCCTGCGCTTGTGTCCTGAGGCCGTGACACATACAAAGATTATTTTTCGTTAAAAAAGACCTTTTAAAGTGTCAGGTGCATCAGTTACAGTACAGTTCTAAATTAATGTGATTTGCATATTATCAACTCTTATTTTGGCTGTTTCCTGTGTGTTTCTCATACCGTCCACTTTGAGGTTGATAGATAATTCCTGGTTTGTACGGATAGTGCTGATGTAACACTTGTATCTGCCCTGGTCCTGAATCTTCACCCCTGTGAGCCTCAGTGAGCCATTTCCTCTGGAGATTTGATCCTTGAACAGTGATGTTCTGCCTCTGAACCGATGATCCTGGTATGCAAGCCGGTCCTGGTTGTGATAGAATGAGTGGACATGAAGTTGTCCTGCTATCTGAAACCAGTGGATGACAACGTCTGTATTGCTCTGGAAGCTGCATGGTAAGACGCAGCTCTCTATGAAAACACAGGACACATCGGTATCTGAAAGATAGAGATATTTAACAAAAAAAAAAGTATGTCAAGCATGGCTGCCCTTGGCTTCCAAATTCCACAGGGCCAGACACAAAGAGATAAGATAACATACCTGAAACTATTAGGTTTGGTTTTAATGTATTACATTATTGTTACAGCCCATCAATATTGTATATTATATTGTGCTGTTTCCCAGGTCCAGCTGCTCATTTCCCTGCTTTGATCCGTTCCAGCTCAAGCATGGCTCATAAGTGGACAATTAAAGGACCCAGGACCTGGCTGTTATCAACACCTTATCTTTGTGTCGGCCATAGCCTTTTGTTATATTCATCTTGGTTGCAGCTGTTTACATAGTAATCCCTCAGTGATTGTGACCTTTTTCTAGTAAGTTGTAGGTTTGTATATCTTATTTTTTTCTTCATAGTTTAGTGAGTTATGCATTTTAATATATAGTTAGTGATGTGCCTCTCTGTAAAGGTAAACTGCCAAGTCTCCATATGTTCCCTGACTTGAATTATGTTTCTGTCATACTGTTACACACTGCCTGTTCACCACTTTAACAAAGCAAATAGGTAAGAGCCTCCCATTGAATAATGACTGCATGGATGATTACGTTTCAGCTGGCAAAAAGTTATTTAACTCTAACTGATGCAGTGAGTAGCTTCTCATCTCTGAAACAACCATGTCAGAAGACACATCCTGCGGTCGTGAAAAAGATGTTAATCTGTTTCAGAGGGGTCAAATTATTAGAAAGCACCAAGCAAAGAAATGATCGACGATCACTTAAACGTTTGGTGATCATAAAAATAAAAAATGGAAGGGGAAGGGAACTCAAGGGATTGGGACTAAACGGCTGTGTAGCCTTAAGAAAACCACTTATCAGTGAGGCTATTTAGAAAAAGAAGGCTTCAATTTGCTTTTTCACACCTGGATTGGCCACCACAGAGTCCAGACCTGATTACACCATTGACAATATTTGGGATTGCTGGAGATCCAGCGGTCCAACTCTCCCATCATCAAGATGGAAACAAATGTTGCGACATTGCAGAAGCTTATCGAAACGATGCCACAGCGAATGTGTGCCATGATCAAAGCTAGAGAAGGTCCAACGAAATATTACAGTGTGACTTTTGTTTGGACGGGCAGTGTACATTACATTAAAACTTTTATACCCCCTTCTTTATTAATCTTTGTAAGAATGTACATCATAATCTCACTGCATGTAATAAAATGGATCAAATCAGGTTGATATGAAGGCCAAAAACGATTAAAGCAAGTTTCACTTGCAAATAATCATTTTAAGGTTATAACAGAGAAACGGAGCACAAAGATGAAGCCGAGTTAAAATCTGAAACAGATAGAAGACTTCGGAAGAATTTTGCACAGCTAAACATAAAGAAAACCTGACAAACAGCATTAAACACAGCTGCAGTTCATATTGCTCTTTTGGAAAATAAAAATCTAACAATGAAAGTTTTAGAGTTGAAAATCTTATAACTTGAAGGAAATATTTGTTGGCATCAAGACAGCAGCTGTGGTAGTTAACTCTGTACTCACCTCCTCTGGAAATAATCTGCATCCACAGAAGCAGCAGAATCCCAAAAAGCCAGATGCATACGTCCCTGATCATATTCCTGCTACATTTCATGTGACAGTGAAGCACAGGACTGAAAAAGCAAGCAAACAAAAAAAAACTGTAAAGTCAACATAAATGTTCTCAGCATGTTTATTTTCAAACTAAGGAAACAGGTTTTTCCTGCTCTGCAATCAATTAAATTAAAAACAATTAAAAACCCTCAGTGTCTGATAGATCAAGTTACAATCATGTCAGTGAGAGACCTGCATCAAGAGAGTTATTCAGATTTAAAAAGAATAAAAACAAGTAAGAGATCTACATCATATGAAAACATTTAACATGATAAAGAACATTAACAAAAACAAATAAATAAATCTGTAAAATGTCTTTTAGACCCAGATTCTCTAAGTTGGGTGAGTGTATGTTCATGAATCATAAAAGCACCAGAACAAGGGTCCCAATAGTCCAGTTTACTACAACTTTTATCCCCAAAGAGTTATTCCTTCAACACATTCACAGAGATTAGATGTTAGATTTAAAACAAGTTTAAACTGAGTGATATTTGATATGCAACCAGCAGCTGAGATAGGAACTCTGTACTCACCTCCTCATGAAATGTTCAGCATCCACAGAGAGAAAAGGATCACAAAGAACCCTGTACAGTCAACCATGATCATATTTCACGTGACAGTTAAGAACTGAACAGATAAAAACAATCAACGGTTGTAACCTGTACATGACCGTTGCAGAAACCAGTTGGTCGAGCCCCACCTGCTGAACTGTTTTTTTTTTTATTTTATTCCTTCTAAAGATCATATGAGGAAGATAACACCTAAAGACAGACATTTTGTTTTGCACCAAACAGGACCTGGTTTCTTTTGCTTTTTTACTTCTGATGCATGCGAGCTGTATGAGACGGTGTGCACAGTATTAAAGAATATTCTCTACAAAAAGACTCCTGCTTCCATTGATTCCAGCCTCATCTATGCAGTTTCTGATACTTACCAGCTGTGTGAAGGAGTTCAGGAAAACAGGATCTCAAGATAGGAAACATATGTAGTCCAACATAAAACATTTTGAGAATAACACACTCCTCATTAGTGCGTCCAGGCGAGGCTCACCAGACACGTATATCTTATCTTCTGACTGTGTGCTTGTGGACGGGGCGTGCAGCATCATCAGGGTCACCAAATAGAGGAAGGTTTTACCCTACTTAAGGGGAAAAGCACCCACAGTTAGACAGATATTGCATTGGACCTTTGGGCTTTGAAGATTTCTCCAGATTTGATGCATCATTCTGTAATTCTGATACGGACCTGGTTGGCAAATAAAAGGTTTCTGTGTTCGACCAAGTCTGTGTCAGCAGAATTCTTCCTACACATCAGTTGTTTGAAGGCGACCATCCCTCATATGCCTCATCTACTTTGACTCTTGGGCCTGATGACGACAGAACAGCTGCCCAGGAAACCCTCCTTACGAACCCATATCCAGAAAAATATTCTGACATCCAATAAACACTTAAATCTGTGATTCTCTCAGTTCGTTTGAACCTTTATTTAACAGAAACAAGTACATGTTTCAGTGTATCCACTGACCAACTTTCTTGTATTTAGAAGATGTGAACAAATCTAGAATTTGAAAACAGTTGGGTCAGAGCAGCCCAGTCTCACTAGAAACTGTGAAAGAAGAATAATTGTCCATGTGTCCAAAACATCGTACTTTTACAGCCCAGGCTTATAAACTGAGTCCTGGCAGTGTTTTGGTGGGTGGTTCTATGATTTTTAATCCAAACTCATGTATTTTTGATAATCTAAACCCAACCATGAACATTAATTCTGAGCCTTGGACTTGTGAGGGGGCTTGTTTAGCCACAAGGAGGAAAGTCATATCTGTCACTCTGCTGGTTGGGATGTTTGACAGGATTGTTTTACAGCAATCCAAGAGTGAACCCGAAGGTCCAGTTGAATAATCTCATTCTGCTGAGGAAGCTTCTTAACGGAATGAAATGAACTGAAAGCATCTGAGCAGCAGCCAAGTTCAGACCTGTTTGAATCCTCTAAATACGGCAGAAACGAGTTTCAGTGCTTCCTTTAGCATACGAAACACTGGAGCATCCTTTAAGACATGATGGAGAGAATTCAGGCCCACAATTCTTTGCTGCTGTAACTTCCAAAGCAATGCTTGATTGTATTTGTGTGGGTAAATATGAGAACAGGAGGGTGAGTGTGAGCCGCCTGCGACAACACTTAATTTCCCCTTTGAGTTGTTTTGTTTTCACAATGCCAACAATGGCAATAAAGTAATATTTAATGTTACAGTCTGCAGTTTAATGTGATATAACCTCTATTAAACAGCATGATAAGAATGAATTAGACAAAGTTTCTAAAACATATTTTGTAGAATAATTATTGAACATCTGTAGTTTCAGTGCTCATCTCATGGTTAGTCCTGATGAACTTTTCCTGTCATCTTTCCTTAATTTAAAGGAAAAGAGCAGAGGAAAAGTTTATATGAGCGAATGTTTTGACTATTCAACAGTACCTGAGAGGAGAAAAGTTCCCTGAGTGCACAGAAAAATACATTTTTACACACAACGGAATCTTTTTCAACACAACAACAGGCTTTTTGGATGTGAGGATTTCAGGAAAAGCAACATAAAGTCAGTGAGATAACAAATAATCCTGCTATCAAATAAAATGAACCTGATAAAAAATAACAACACACCCCATTACCTGTACAATCTCATCTTTTGTTAAAGACTCATGAAGCACAAAGCGAATGATGGCAACCGAGGGTAAAACAAATGTTATTCTATCAAGATTTAACAAGATTTCCAAAGATTTATCAAGAATAAAACATTTTTTTTCAAAAGAGTGACACTGTTTTACAGAGTTTCATGTTTCTTCAAGAAAAAGATATGATTAAGATTCGAGAACTATAGTTCAGTCGTCTACAGTCCAGAGATGTGACTGAAGCGCCACCTGCTGGAAAGAGACTGGAAGTGCAGAATCTGTTACCAATAGTTCTTTCATTTCTCAGAGAAACTCGATTAAAATTTTTAAAAGAAAAAGTTACAAGAATAAAACTAGAAGCAAGTCGACAGATGTTTTTAACTTATTGATTTTTTTCCAATAAAAGGGTGAAAAGTTTGTCTCACTGCAGAACAAATACAGAATATAAACATGTTTTTAAGTGTTTTACATATGAGCCAAAACTACATTTAAAGAAATGTGTTCAGTGTTAGACTTAATGAAACATGAAACTTTCCTCTGGACTCTGCTTGAAAAATTAAAAGCACAAAAGTTCTTTTGATTTTTTCAGAATTTTTGCTCATAAATCTTACTGAGTTAACAGAATATCAAGAAGTAGAAGCAACATTCCTTAGCTGATATGAAAGAACTCCTGCTGTTATGTCTTATTGTATAAAGACTCTGTTACAACAGTTTTTAACACTTTAAGACTGAAAGAATACAAAGTAATCTCTACTTAACAAACTACATATAAACATTAATCTGAATACTTTGTTCATGAACAACATGATTCAATATGTTCAGCGGGCTACACAGGCTGAATTCGACATAAAAGTAGAAAATATAGAAGAAAAATATGAAATATCTATAAATATTAAGTATATAAAATTATGAATAAGAATAAGAAGCTATATAAGACATTCTGTGTGTCTTTACTTGGATCTAAAACTGTTCATATATGTTCAGGAGCTTTGGCTTTTAAATGGTAAGTAGTGCAGTTGAGTGCAAACATTTGCAGACTTTAATAACCTTAAAGTAATCAAACTGAGTAGAACTGAAGTGTGTGAAGGGGATAATAAAGATCATCTATTAATAAGGTATTGTATAATAAAGAGTTTCTAAAGGCAACATCGTATTCTTAGTAGTAGAGAAGTCATTGGACAAGAATAGCAGCAAACACAACAGAACTAACAGTGTCACTGTGTCGTTTAAAGACACACAGCAAGCAGCAGGAAACAGGATATAACGTGTCATAAAAAAACTGCCTCAGGGTCATGGCACTATTATTGAAAGTAAAAACAAAGTTAATTTTATGGGCTGATAACATTCAAAGTGGGTGTGCTGATTAACCCACTTGTGACTGAGCTCAGAAGCTTCGGTAACAGACTGAAATCCATTAAATTTTGTTAGCTTTTCTTCAGTTTCAAGACAAAATGTGAGATGTAATTAATCTGACATTTTTGAAAAAGTTTGATCTTAATGCTCTTTTGGATGATTCTTGCACAGGTTAGTTCTAGTTATGGTGGGGAGAAGCAACAGAAGAAGAAGAGGCAACTGCTTTTGTGGTGTGTGCTTCAACGACCTGTTTCCTTTAACAAATCTCTTTTTCCTCCTTTTCTCTTTAAGTGGTTCAGAGCCTTACAGTCTTTGTCTTTCATCGTCTTTCCAAAGAAGAGGTGTCAGTGATGGTCCCACTGGTTTATTGCACAACGCTGTTCTTCATTTGTAGTTTTTTTCCATTTAAATTACTCTGTAAACAAAGGAAAAAACATCTTATGTCAGTTTAACTAAACATGTTTCACGTCATGGATGTTGTTGTTGAATCTAGCCAACTTAATGGAAATCTGACTGAGATAACTGTTTAAGCTGAAAAATCAGTTATTTTTTTATGTTAAAGTATTGTGTTAATTAAAAATAAGTCGTTGCTGTAGCAACAAAGTTGTCCCCTCACAGGATTGTCTTGATGAAGTGTGCAGTTATATCAGTGATGTATCTGATTGGAAATAGAATTGTTTTACCCAAATATGAAGCAAATGTTTCACTTTCAAACAGATAACCACGAAGCAAAGATTATTTTTAAAACATGTAAAACCACAGAGTGAAAGAGTTGTAAAATAGATAAAAATAACAAGACAAGAAAAGCTTCCTGCAGGAGTCAAACTGGGCTCTCTGGGATGGATATCCACCACCCCTCCTAAACAGTGCTCATTGTTGGTGGGTAAAGGTGGTACATAAACCAGATTATGGTCTCCTGAAAATGTAAAACGGCTGCATGTTTTCATGGCTGGTTTGAAAATAATCACCAACACAAGAAGCTGGTGTTATTTTCACAATATATTAAGTCATCAGTGTTTTCATCAGTTTACTGTTGTCATTGAGTCAAGAAAATACATTTATAACAGTCATTTAACAAAGTCACAGACCTCTTCATCAGAGTCTTCATCTGACTGAATCAGAGGGATGTTGGAGGCTCGATGGTTGGAGTCAGACGGGACATCATCAGTCGGTGTTTCATGAGTATCCTGAACATCTCTGCTTCTGTTGCAAAATGTACAAAAACTTACAATAAAATCAGAGTTCAATTTCATACTAGTTGTTTTTTTTCCCCCACAGTAAAATTATTCACCGAGTCAAACAGAAGTTATTAACTTAAGTGTGTTTAATGTTTTCATATAATGTGAACTCAGACGGATCTTCACACCTGATCTCTCTTTATTTGAGGTGGATGAAGGAGTGCAGATTAATTAGAAAACAACAAGACTGACTTACTCTGTTTCATCTCTGGCTGACATTCTGTTTTCTGGTTGCTCTGTGAAAAGTTCAGATGACAACATCATTAACACAAACAACATTCACAGAATTGATTTAAAGATTGATGCAGACGGTGATTTTACCTTTGATCTTTTTACAGAGCTTCACCAGGATGAATATTGCTGCTACAATCAAAATGGCTACAACCATTGAGGCTATGATGACTGCAACATTGGCTGAATTTTCTGAATAAGAAGAATAGATAATTGAAGACTCCCTGGATGCTTCAAAATGGTTTCTTCATAATTTTCTACATCAATAAGATCACAGTTATTACAGATAACTGACAGTTTCTTGCAAACACTTCCTGAGGTTCTAACTTGTTATTTTACCTGAACTCATCCTCAGAGAGATGTCAGCTATCATCGTCTCCTCAGAGTTACTGAGCTCACATGTGTATTTTCCCTGCTGAAGTGAAGTTAAGTCCTGTAGTGTGAGGCTGCCTGACTCTGAAACATTCTTCACATGCTGCCTCCACTCCTCTGACACTGTGGAGGTAACATCAGGACCAGCTTTGTTCAGGATGATCTGATTGTGGTTGAATATCCAGATGAGGCTTGTTAGAGAAGTGTTTGAGGCAGAGCAGGGGATTGTTGTTTCAGAGGAGCTGCCAATAACTGAAGCTGAAATAACACAGAATCAAACATTCAGCTTTTTTGGATGCAGTGACAGAAACTAAAACTAACACAAAATTGAAAAATACATTGTAAATGAAGAGAGAAATAAAGCTAAAGAACAGAATAGATAACAGGTTGGCAAAAGAAACCACATAATGTAATCAGTAGATCTCTGGTGTTATTGAAGCTCTGTGATGGTCACTGTCAGGTCAGAGTGAATGTCCTCCAGAGAACCAGTTCAGCTCTTTTTCTTCACTTTGATGGTGATCTAGTTGTTTTATACACACTGTAACTGACTCTGCAGCTTTCTCCATTAAAATGATTTAATGAGTGAAGACACGGTAACCCACCACATAAATAAAGTGTCATCATGACTTTATGTCTTCTTAAAATACTTACTTTGTCTAAACCAAGTAGCTCTCCTGCTGTTTGTTCTGGTGCTGACGGTGCAGCTGTAGATCAGATCAGTATCACTGTCTGAAAGTATCAGAGAGCTGCTGATGTTGTAAAGCTGCTGTTCAGTCCGTTGGACTGTGGTTATGTTCTGGAGGCTCATGCTGGATGGAGGGCTGGTGGACCAGGTGAGCTCAGGTTCAGGGTAGATCCAGTTAGAGCTGCAGGTGATCCTGTTTCCTACCTGATCGATGTTGACTTTACAAACAGGAGCTGAAAAATAAGAAGAGTTTATAATCTGAGTTAAATATATTTTTGATCTGTCAGTTCAACAGCTTTTTGTCACATTGCGATACAGATAACACACATAAAGGAGAATAAACAAGTCCCACTCCAGAAGTTAATGTCTTAAAACTAATCTGTGTTCCTGGAAATGAAGTTTGAAGTTGAAGAGAAAGACCTCTCATGACCTGAACACTATGTGGTGCATCACTGTAACTTCTCCTGCTAAATGAGGACCTATGAGTAAGCTAATCTCACTACTCTGCCTGCCAGTTATATAAAGAGCAAGCATTGCAAATAACTCACTGAGCATGACACTTATTGGCTTTTCACATCAGCTTATACTAAGCTCATCTTCAGCATGATGCTTGTGGCTCTACCTGAGCAAAGTGTGGCAGATATTCATCTGGAAAACACCAGCAGGCATATGGTAAGTTTATTTTCCAAAAATGCTACTTGGAAGTGGCTGAAAAGCTCAGGTGTAAAATAGAGTAGCCAGAGGGTGATGCAGCTGAATTTGTGAAAGTAACAGATTCTTTTAAGGGGACAAATGAGCTCAGGACCGGATACTTAAGATAAAGTCAGAGAAACACCAGCAGGCATATGGTAAGTTTATTTTCCAAAAATGCTACTTGGAAGTGGCTGAAAAGCTCAGGTGTAAAATAGAGTAGCCAGAGGGTGATGCAGCTGAATTTGTGAAAGTAACAGATTCTTTTAAGGGGACAAATGAGCTCAGGACCGGATACTTAAGATAAAGTCAGAGAAACACCAGCAGGCATATGGTAAGTTTATTTTCTGCCTGCTCTTGTCAGCGATTCCTTTACTCAAGCAAATGGGGCAGCTTGCTTTCCCAAAAAGCCTCCTGATCTGAAAAGTAATCAGAGAATCAGTGACCACTGAGACAGGGGAGTCAGCGTCAGTCTCTGCAGCGATGCGCTCCGGTTGGTCGTGCAAAGCCCCGGGGCCTGAGTGCAGGGGTTATTAATGAGATCAGGCTAAAGAGATAACTCATTAGAAAAATATATGTAAAGGCTGATAGACATGCATGCTTACATGAAAGTTTTTTTTTTTTAAATTCACATTCATCATCTGTGTTTTGAAAAGGAATAAATGAAAAACTCATGGACATGTTAACATTGTTAAAAAATGGGATTTCAGCAAAGGGGGCTTCATAATAAGATGACCTGCTCATCACACAGTTTGTGTTTCTCATACCATTCACTTTAACTTTGATTAAGGAGTCTTTGTTTCCTCTGACTGTGTTGCAGTGACATTTGTATCTGGCTTCATCCTGAACTTCCACTCCTGTCAGCTGCAGTGAGGCGTTTCCTCTGGAGATCTGATCCTTGAACAGTGACGTCCTGCCTTTGAAGCGCTGGCTCTGGTGTCCCGGTTGGTCCTGGTTGTTGTAGAATGAGTGGGCATGAGGGTATTCCGCTGTCATCTGAATCCAGTGGATGACAACATTCGCACCCCCCTGACAGCTGCACGGTAAGACACAACTCTCACTGAAAACACAGGACACCTCAGTATCTGAAACAAAAAAACACCCAGGAGAGATGGCAGAAATCTTTACTTTTTCAGTGCTGACCCTACGATGTACAAATAACATCATGACACATTCAAACACACCTCACAGCAGCATCAGCCTCTGGTATTAACTAGCAGCCTGTTAAAAACGACCACTGCCTCCTCTCTAAGTTCCACCATGTAACAGGATAGTCTGAATCTCCCAAAAGCCTCAGAAAAATCTACAAAATATTTTAACTAACACTTGTTATACAAGTGGGACACAATTATAAACCATTTAATCCACTCCACTTAAATCCGTTATCTAAACTCGCGATCCCATATTTATTATCCCCCTTTTTCTAATAAGAGACCCTGGAAATAAAGTTACTGCCAGGAACCGTGGGGACTTAGGACACAGATGCAGGGTCTCTTGGGTTCAGAAGGTTTATTGTAATAAACACACAGAGCAATGCAGGGCGATCTCCCGGCAGCGCAAAAGAAAGTGCTATGAAAACCTAAGCGCCCTCAGGAACTAAGGCAGAGGAGGAGCGCAGCTATGGCATTTACAAACACGCTGGGAGGAAAACAGAAATGCTATGAACAATAAAACAAAAAGTCACGCTCTCCTAATGAAGCGGATATGAACACAGGTCGCACTCTTAAAACAGAGGCACTATGAAACTTCAACGGAAACTCGAAACTCTTTTTTTAACGGAGGCAACTATGAAATGTTACAAAAAAACGAAAAACCGGAGGAAAAACAAAGCTATGAAACTTACCGTAGAGAATAAATAAACTAAGGCTATGGACGAGAATAATTTACAAACAAAATAGCACTGCAGGAGAATCGCTCACTGTAGGCTCGTGGAATCTGTGGCACATGGAAGACGACAAAGGGCTGGTAATGATGCTCGAACGCAGGGGAAACGCAGACTATTTGAACACATGAGGGCGCACGGGGAACAGGTGGAAACACTTGGGAATCAGGGAAGACAATGAGACGCTTGACACGGGAGGAAGGGCAAGGTACCTGAAACGAGAGGAGAAGATTTTTCAAAGTATAAAAGGAAATGACGAGACAAGACATGAATCAGAACGTAAATCGTGACAGTTACCCTGGAAAAGGAGACAACAGATGTAAGGAACTTGCACAATATCACACATATATATTCAGATATAAGTCTTTCAATGACTCAGTTACAGAGATAGTTTATAAAGTACTTCTAATCGGTGGAACCAAACCGGCGTTATAATGTGTGCTACTTTCACAGGACATCCAGCATGGCGTATCAATTTCCTGACGCAATCAACCACAACCACACTGTTCTTGAGTCATTACTTTTGCAAGTTCTCACAATGTTGAGTTGCATCTTTTGGGTGACACAAGACATATGTAGTTATAAGCAATGAAGAGCTTGACTTCCCCCAGCTCATCACAGTCTGTCAGTGTACACAGACCATAGAAGAAAAGCCCAAATCACTAACTGTAAAACTTTAAGGATGGCATGGTGTGATCATTTACTGTCATAAAACTCAGTGATCTAACGAAAGAAGTGTGAAACAGCACAACCCTGACACCTGCGCAAAGAATAACACTTTAAAGCAACTAAGAACACACGCAAACACAAACATGGTGTCACAATGCATGCTGGGAAGGCTCTGTGCAGCTACTCCCCCAACATGCTGCTTTATTAATAAATGTAAAGTGCTTTTTATGAGAGTTATAAAGACCTTTATTACACTAAACCATGTTTAACCCGATGATTTGAAGTTTAAAATGCAGCAAAAGTCTAAACAAAAAGCTTCTTTTACACGTTCAGTAAAAAGTTTGGACACCTTAAGTACCTGCTGATACTTTAAACATTAAATAAAATTAATAACATTAAATAAAATGAATAAATAATAACTGCAAAACCTTATGGAACCAAAACCATAAAGAAAGCACATATGTGATCCACTTCTTCCCTGTTGGTTTTCGTATTGGTTCAGTGAGCTCTGTGAAATTGAAAAATGGGTTTACAAAGTCTGATGAACAGCTCCTCCACATCACACCGAAAAGCTCTTTAAAAAGAGAACTAGAACAACAGCCCCTGCTCTACATCACAACCACAAGTTTTCCCACAAAGCTGCAGTAACAGATCAAATGGTCCTGATATGATAGTTGTTATTTCATATCTCTTTAGGTTTAATTTTCTTTTTAACATCCTATAAAACAAATCATTTTTACAGCCAACACCAACTTATCTTTAAAGAGAGACACCATTTTTATGAAACAGGGAAAATGTTTCTTTATAAACAGAATACATTTGAAGTTAGTAGAAGGATCATAGAGTCAAATATTAAAATGATCTTGTTATATTCAACAGTTTCTCTTTCTGAGGAAAGACTGAGTAAATATTTGCTTAGTGATGTGGCCGCAGCTGTTGGTCCAAACTCACCTGCTCTGACACGAATGATCATCCAGGGAAAACTGATCAAAAATACAGTATTGCAGATCCCGGTCATCCTCCTGTGACATTTCATGTGATGGTTCTGGGAAGAAGAAACAGGACAGCTGCTGGTACCGCTGTTTGAAAGCAGCGAAGTGTTGCAGACGGTGAAAGAGGCGTGGTAAAAAGAGGAAGTTAGATCTTCAGATGAGCAAACAATATGCTATTCACTGGGGCAGATACAGATATCCAAATAATATGTATAACTGTGTTTAACTGTAAAGTAAAGATTCGATATAATTAAGAAATGAAATATGACTCATTTTATTAAAGCAGACTTTAGCTATTTTAAAATATTTTGCACTAGTTCAGTGCAGTAAATCTTTGGGAAAGCCAAAACTCTGAGTGTTTCCTTCTCAGTGAAGTTCTTCTTTATGTTGAATGTGAAGTTCAAGACGAAACAATCACAATTACTGTTTTAAATCCGTAAAATGTTCAGGGTTTGTTGGTTTCAGTATGTTCATGGGTTTAATGTTCTAGTTTATCGTTTGCCTTTTCGTGTTTGGTTTCCCATTAAATTTAGTTGTTATCTGGTTATGATTGCTGTGGTTTTTGTTCAGTGCTCCGGTTCAGGTATTCTTAGTTCCTTGGTTTAGTTTCTGTTCTGTGTTTCGGTTCAGCTCCTGTTTGATTTAAGTTTGATTTAAGTTTTTTCTTTTTTTCTTTATTCTTTGCGTGTTCGGTTTTGGTCTCCAGAACTCTTTTTAGATTCTGTTGTAAGAGTTTGTGCTCTGTATGTGTAACGTTTAATTTCCCAGGTCCTCAGTTCTGTGTCTTCATAGGTTTGTTTGTATTCATGTTCATGTATTTCATATATGATCTGTTTAGTTTCTAGTTACTTTCAGTCCTCGTCTTAGCTAAAGTTTATTCTATATTATTCTATATTTAGTCTTATTCTTGTCATCACCTCTTGATGTCCTCAGTTGTCTTTGTTTCCATGCACATTTGTTTCCTGTTAATTACTCACCAGTTTGTTGTTGTCACCCCCGTGGTTATCCTAGCCTGATTCTTCCTCATGCTTACTTATTTTGTTTGCTTGGATCATCAAGTTGTAAGATGACATCATGTTGTAAGATGTCATTCAGATTTATTTAGATTTCATTTGAGAAAAACAATGAGGAAACTTTTGTTCACGTTTGAAACTGTGAAGGTTGCATTGATTTAAAGGTGTGCTTTCAGTGTTACTAAACTACATTTTAAATGATCTTTTTAGATTATGAAAAGCTGATAATATGGTGCTGGAATATCAGTTTAGTCTGATTTTAGTTAATAAAATGATTCTTTAACTTTAGTGCATGGTGAGTCTTCCTTCTGTTGTGGCCATGTGAGTCAGGTCAAAACAGATGTTGTTCTGTTTGACACCACAATGTGTCTTAAAGCAGGTTCACCATTCAGAGCCAAAGCTTTGTTTAAAAAGGGGGTCTGAAAGCTAACAACTGTCCACTTATATTCTCAGCATCTGAAGAAACTAAAACATGAATAAGACACATTGGAGCGGTTAAACCTCCTCTTTTTAAATGATTGACTTTGTCCTCATGGTGATTCATATTTTTTGAATAACATAATTGTTATGTTATGTTAAATATTGAAGATATCATCAAAAAAACATAAAAATATTGAATATTGGTGACCAGAACTGACATAAGGCTCAGCTGCTTGTGTCGGGTCAGTCGTTGGACTTTCAGTCTGGTCCTGGACACATTCTGTTAAGACTCCTTAACAAATATGATCCTCATATGAATTTCCAGGGAGTGCAGTTACAGGCATCCACGAGACCCTCAAAACACGAAATTCTATTGGTAGTGTCTGCAAAATATTCCAACTTTTTGGGCATGTTCAGCCCCTCCAAAAAAGCAATTTCTGAAGGAGAAGCAGAAGAAAGTGCTCCAGATAATCCATGATAGTGAGTCAAAACACTACAGTGTGTCAAAGAAGGATGAGGGACACAAGCAAGAAATAACGAAAAAACAAAAAAAAGTGAAGGAATTCCCACTCTTATAAAAGCAATTTATAGATAACAGATAAAGCAATAAATCAGGAAAAAGGCTAATTAAAAAAAGTTCCTAATATTTGTTTGTTAGCATCGAGCACATTTATAACAAAATCAACAACATAATACATCAAATATAAACATAATTCAGCAAACATTTGGTAAACTTTGGGTAAAATAAAAAAAAAAAGTATGCCAATTATTTCAAAGTCAACCCTATTCAAAAGAATGTGTCATATCTCAGAAAACCTACATTTCTCCCTGCTCAGAGATCTTCTGAGGTTGATCTTGAATCACTCTTAAGCTCAGACTAATGTTCAAAAGATTTTAAGTTTTCTTCAAGGATTCTAAGAAACTTTACCATAAATGTATTATGAAAAAATAATTAATGTACAAAAATTTAAAGGCTTCAAACAAAACACTGTATTTTAGTGTATAAAAAAGAACAAATAATATGAATAAACATAAAACGGGTGAAGGTAAAAAAAAAACCTGACCAAGTCTAAAACATGACAGAGCCAGTTTTCATTTACTACAATGTATGAATGATATAACAGCGCCCCCTGCTGGATTAAACGGCTCAAAAGAAAACCAGCTTACCGTAAACAGATAAAAACTGAGAAAAAACTCTGGAGAAAAGATTTTCAGTCATGATGTCTAAAATAATCAAAGAACTGTGCTGATATGCACAGAAAACAGTCTCCTGTGTCTGATAAGTTTATTACCTACTTATCTAAAAAACTCAAGCTGCCTTTGTTTCACTCCATCTCAGTTTATACAGAAGAGTAGAAAAAACACTCCATGCTTACTGAGCTGGAGTCTACTGGAAAACTAAATCAGTGCAAAAGCATTTTGTGGAGTAGAAATTTGTATTTCAGAGCCTACGAGCCACAATATAAAATCTTAAAATAATACAGGATAGACGTGTTTTAGTCTGTTTCAGTCTTAAAATAAATAAAACAGAAGTTCTTCTCAGACAGATCACTGTGGTTCAAAGTTCTGCTCATCTGTAACATAAAACACATTAATGCATCAGAATACTGCTGCTTTGTTATCAGTTGTTCTTATTAAATGAATTCCCAGTGTAAACCTGTAATCTGATCACAGGAGTCTTCATCAGAATATGAGGCAGGACGGTGAAGGAGAGTCCTCAGTCGAAGTCCAACAAAACCTCATTTATCAGAAGTCGGTTTGACCTTTAAGTTCCAACCATCTGTTAACATATATAAATATTTCACATCATGATGAAAACTGATCCTTAAAAATTCTTGAGAGCATTAAAGTCAGATTTAAAGATTTACTCACGTTTGGGCTCCATCTGTGTCTGACCTGCTGCTGTTGACTTTTTGTTTACCTGAAAAATGTCCAGATGACATCATCCACACAAACAATCGATACAGATTGATTTTTGACTGTATGATCTAACATTATTCAATATGCACAGCAGCTCTCCAGAAGCCTTTATGGTTTCATGACTTAATACCATCAAAATGTTTATCTTTGTGTATTTGGCTTACACACTCTCACTCTTAACTTACACAGGTAGGCAGGTAGGGTAAGGGGCTCTTGCCAAAGGACCCCTACAGGAGGTAGTACTTTTCATGCAGGGGATTTCAACCCAGGTCACCCACATGAAAGGTGAAAATTTTACCACTACTATTCAGTTTCATTAGTTCTGATTTTCTGTTTTGGAATATTTAAATCTGTCTCTGTTTAGTGTTGGTGAAGAAGCCCAGAGTCCCAGTCTGGCCCAAACAGGGACTTTGATGTTCCAACATCATCTGTGAGCTCATCAGATTCTTGTTCAGGTGTTTGTGATTCATCCCGAATCTACTAAATGGTGAAAGTTGTTGGCTGTGAACTCCGTCCTATTAAAAAAATTCAATCTGTGCCGCTTAATTTAGGTTGTAACAAAGCTCTAATGTTGGATATGAACAAGCATTTTTAATTTTTTATGTTTAAAGTCTATCATGGATCTACTTTATTTCTCCATATGTAAAACAAAATTAGAGGTGGAGTCATTTCATCTTTCACCTTTTGCTTTTTTATAAATAATTTCCAGTTAACACCATCAACACAAACAACATAGACAATGAAAACTTTTCATTGAAAAGTTAAGTTGGATCATTATTTTACCTTTTCTCTTTTTCCAGATGATCAACAGACCGACTGCTACAGCTACAGCTACAGCTGCTACAACTACTCCAATGATGATGCCTCCATCACTGACTGAATTCTCTGAAATGTCAGAAATGTCAGAAAACTGAAGTTTTTCTGGATGCTTCATGTTTTAATGACTATAAAATCACACTGATTTTACAGATAAATGACAGATTCCTCCAGTTCTTATATATAAAAACAGTTTTTTATGGTTCTAACTTGTTATTTTACCTGGACTCATCCTCAGAGAGATGTCAGCTATCATCGTCTCCTCGGAGTTACTGAGCTCACATGTGTATTTTCCCTGCTGAAGTGAAGTTAAGTCCTGTAGTGTGAGGCTGCCTGACTCTGAAACATCCTTCACATGCTGCCTCCACTCCTCTGACACTGTGTAGGTAACATCAGGACCAGCTTTGTTCAGGATGATCTGAGTGTGGTTGAACCTCCAGATGAGGCTTGTTAGAGAAGTGTTTGACTCAGAGCAGGGGATTGTTGTTTCAGAGGAGCTGCCAATAACTGAAGCAGAAATAACACAGAATCAAACATATTCAGCTTTTTATCAACAAATTCTGACTTAAGATCTCTTCTTTAATCTTTTCATGATATAAAAGTCCCTGAAATGACAGTTCCAGCATCTTCTACCCATCTATCCATCTCTCCATCCATTTTCTATCCCAGCCTGATACCTGCTGTAGTTAATGTAACACGTAGGTCTTTGGACTGTAGGAGGAAACTAGAGGACACCCACATACTGTAGTCTCTGAGAGAGACTTCTGAACTCTTCAGTCTGACTCATCAGAGACAGAAATGGTCTGAATGTCTTCTGAACTTCATCTAATCTCTGTGAGACTTTATCTGAAGATGATTAATGTATCTCTGCCTTAAGTCATTATCAATAATGCATCCTGCAGTAAATCAGATCAGTAAAAATACTCACAGATTTGTCTCCAAGTAGCTCTCCTGCAGCTTGTTCTGGTGCTGACGGTGCAGCTGTAGATCAGATCAGTGTCACTGTCTGAAAGTATCAGAGAGCTGCTGATGTTGTAAAGCTGCTGTTCAGTCTGCTGGACTGTGGTTGTGTTCTGGAGGTTCATGTTGGATGGAGGGCTGGTGGACCAGGTGAGCTCAGGTTCAGGGTAGATCCAGTTAGAGCTGCAGGTGATCCTGTTTCCTACCTGATCGATGCTGACTTTCCTGACTGGAGCTGCACAAAATAACAAAAAAGCTGCTCCATGACAAATGGACAAATTCCAGTTTGATGATGATCTCATTTCTATTTTTTCAAAAAGCTGGCAAGTTTTGCTTCAAGTTGCAGTGCACCTTCAAATAAAAAAAATTTGTCTTAATATGTGTTGGTGTTTTACTGAGTGTTTCTCATACCGTCCACTTTCAGGTTGATAAATGTGTCTTTGTTTCCTCTGATGGTGCTGATGAAGCACTCATATCTGCCCTGGTCCTGAATCTTCACCCCTGTCAGCTGCAGTGAGGCATTTCCTCTGGAGATCTGATCCTGGAACAGTGAAGTTCTGCCTCTGAAACACTGGTCCTGAAGTCCCAGCTGGTCTCTGTTTTGGTAGAAAGAGTGAACACGAGAGTGTCCCGCTGTCAGCTGAATCCAGTGGATAACTGTATCATCTCCACCCTGGAAACTACACGGTAAGATGCAGATCTCCATGACAACACAGGACAGCTCAGTATCTGAAACAGAAGGTGAAACCTTTGTTAGTGGAGACCTGCATCAAAAACTAACCTTGTTGTTGTGCAGTTGATTAAAGAAAAGAAGAGAATAACATGAAATGTTCTCTTCACATTTCTGCATCATGCTGACTGTCCTAAAACCCACAGAAACCACTGACTGTGACGGCTGCCAATGCAAGTGTTGCCCCAGATCTGCCGGTCTTTAGATGTGACAGAGTTTCCTCTATCATCCCTCTGGTTCTAGTTTTTATGCTTCTGTTTTTCACTCAGGAAAATAACTATTCTCATTGGCACCAGATTATATTTCATAAAATGTGGGAAAACTCAAAAGTATATAGTTGGGAATAAGGCAGGTCACAGAGAAAAAAAGATTTAATATAAAACTTATATTACATCTACTATATATTACTATATAAGACTTATTCCTCTGAAGGTTGTTTCTGCTGACTTGGAACTAACATTTAATCAAAGTCATCATTGAAATAAAAAAATATTTATTTTTTATACAAATTAAATGAGTGTGCAGTGTATCAAATTTGCAAAATTGTATCAGCTGATGTCTGCATATTCACATTATTTCCCTCATACATCTTACATTTAAAAATGTGATAAGTCATTAAATAACTAAAAACCTTTTGTTCAGTATTTTAGAGCCTGAATGTTATAAAATGAACTCCGACACTTACAAAAAGCCCTCTGACTGTGTTAAATCTGACAGAACAGACATGTATATTATATAAACATAGTTTAATAAAGATCTGTATTACATACATTTAATGAAATACACAATCAGAAATTAATCAGATCTACTGCTGCTGTAAAGATGTGGCAGTGATATTGATCAGCTCGTTACTTAAACATTTACATTGTCAGCTGCTGATATTATTTTTCTCTTTTTGTCATCTTTCCTTCCTGCTTCGGCTGCAGCTGGACTGTGATTGGTCAACTGATACCAGCGCCAAAACTTTTAAATAAAGGCGCGCATATCAGTCAGCTGTTTAGAAAGAGCTCTGTTTTTAGGGTTAGTTAAGCTAGATCACCAAATGATGACCTGGATATATTGATTTATACTGTGGTCATTAGAAAATTAGAGGGAAGCATGAAACATTTTGATAAAAGCTGAAGAAAAGTCTTCAAATAAGAGTTTTGGTTCAGGCTCATCTGCTCCTGACCTGGAAATCTTGTGCAGACACAGTCACGGTTATAACAAGTTAAAGTGAATCAGTGTCTTAACAAACATCTGTTGCACTAAAAAACAGAACCATTATATAAAGACTAGAACAACTTAATATGTCATCATGACAAAAGCTTGTTCCTATGAGGGGAAAGTTTGAAAGAAGCAAAAACATTGTGGCAGCAGCTGCAGTAATGAACATGAGACTCACCTGCTGAGGAGACTTTTATCAAGTAGAGAAACATCATGATCACCAAAAACATGGCAGGATATTCTTAACATTGTCCATATTCCTGTAATGTTTGATGTGAAGGTGCAGCACAGGTCTGAACAGACCGTTTTTGCTTCCTCTCAAAGGTAGAGGCAGTTATAATGGTCTGAGACATGCTTGACTTCCATTTGAAAGGGGCGGGAAGAACTCTACCTGCTGCTGATCAAAGATAAAGTTTAGGGAAAACATTTATTTTTTAACTCTTTAATTAAACTGTATTTCCCCATCTAAAAGATGCATTAAAAATAATGAAAATAATTGAATCAACTCTGCATAAAATCTTCAGCTGTGTGACAGTTTATGGACTTCACACAGAAATACAGTTTAAAGGTGTTTGTATTCTGCATGTTTTTCATGGATTTTAATACAATGATGTGATCATTCTGATCCATTTTCCATTAAGTTTTCTGTAATAGCAAAAGACTTAAAGAATTTCTGAAAATTAAAGCTGATGAAAAAAAATTCCTGAGAGAAGAAAAACTCCACATGTACAAACATGTCGATTACACGAGTTTCCACCCGAGACAAGATGATCTTATCTTAGATGTCATTAATCATTCTGTCTCTAAACAGTAAATCCCATCTAATACACACATTTTAACAAATAATAATCTAACTCAGTAAATCTACGTGAAACAATCAGCTGTGCTTGTTAAAGTTTTAATAAAAAACTTATGGACTTTAGCTTTGTTGTTGCTATTGTAGATTTAAGCAGTTCATGGATCTCATGAACAGAACAATTAACCAACACACAGTCTGTTTCACTCTCTCTGTTGGCAAAGTAAAGTTTTCATCATAACTGAAGTTACAATATTTCCCTCTTTTTTTAAATTAATCAAAAATGATGAAATTATGTCAATCATTACATTTTTAAGTGAAAATGTTTCAGTAAGTCTTTGGCCAACAAACAACATCTTGGGTGTATAATGTCTTTAAGTAGGACTCAGTTTCCATTTGCTAATAGTTTCTCTGGTGTTTGTGTATTATCATGATGGTCTGTTCAGTTTCAGTCATAAAACACCACAACATGTTTTACTTTTGCATGATTTCTGTTTATTTTTGGATTGATGCACAAGTTTGTGTTGTTTACATGGATAATGAACAATATTTGGATATAAAACTGAACCTCTTTACATGTGTGTGAGTAGAAATGTAACGACTTTAAAGCAGCAGTGCAGTTTAGCACCAACATTAGCAGGATTACAGTGTAAAATATTTCATTTGCAAGACCCATCATAGCAGATATGACACAACAGGGGTGTCCATTTCTGTCTTCTTATAATCCAGCCTTGTGGAACACAGAACTTTGAAGACAAGAAATAATGAATAAAATATATTCACAGAAGCTAAAACTGTGGCTAAACACTGTATAATTCACAACAACAACAATATGATTTAACACCTTATTAGCAGATAAGAAAGTAATGACAGAGCAGCTCCTCTTTTTGTAACAATCATTGAAGTCTTTTCTAAAACCAGTATTGCATTTAAAACACTTAAAAATCACATCAAGTGTTTTACCAACACATTTGTTCATGTTTACAAGATATAAGGTTTGTAATAAGTTTAATAAACTGTCTCACCTACACTTCATATCCACCGGATTTTGCACAAAAGCTGTAGAAACAGGTCATCCTGTATGATCCTGATGTGTGGGGCTTTCCTTCATAGCTGCACAATAAAATAATAATAGATATATGAATAAATAGTGCATGTCCCAGACCCAAAATGCAGTTTATAAGATGGTGAAGAGATGTTTCTTGTGAAACAGAATAAATTTGGGTGCAGCATACAATGAATCTAGAATCAGTGTTTCAGTAATTCAGTCACATTACAAAATGAGAAGTACCAGGTGTCATGACCCGTTGAGTTCTTTTGTTTTGAATAATGTTTTGTCTCGTCACTTCCTGTTTTATTTTGAAATATTAACCTTCCCTCTCGTTTCAGGTATCTTGCCTTTCCTCTTGTGTCAGGCGTCTGATTTCCACCTGTTCCCCATGTTCCCTCATGTGTAAATATAGTCTGTGTCTCCCTCTGTCCTGTGCCAGTGTGTTGTAACAATCCTTGTGTGAGTTCTTCATCCTAGCCTTACCAAGTAATCCATAGCCTTGAATTCCATGTCTGTGAATTTGTGCGTTCCCTCCAACAGAGTGATTTTGTTAAGTTTTGAACTCTAGTCATAGTCTAGTCTCGTTTAGTTTCATAGCCTGTTTTGGTTTCCTCCGTTTAGGAGTGATCTTTTGTTCTCATTAAAGTTTCATAGCACCTCCATTAAAGGAGCGTTTGCGCTGTGGTTAATTGTAAAGTTTCATAGTTTTTGTTTCGTGTAATGTTTCAATAGAGCGTCCTTTGTTTGATAATCACTTTAGAAGAGTGCATTGAGTTTATTTGTAATGTTTTATTGCTCTTTCTGTTTTACTCCTGGAGTGGAGTGAGTTTGGTTTTGATAAAGTGTTATAGTCACACTGGCCTCAGCCTAGTTATTAAGGTTAGTGTATCAGGATTTCACAGCCTCTTGATTTCTCTGTCCTGGAGACCCATAAGTGGTTTATTATAAAAAAACTGGCTTATTCTGAAAAGATCCTGCATCTGTGTCCTGTCGGTTTCTGACACCAGGAGGAAGGGTTGGTCACAAAGAACCGAATCACAGAACTGAAGTTGTTCTTCAGCAGCTCTCTGTGGATCAATCTTCTGCTCAGCTGAGCTGATACCCACAATTATTCCCACATCCACCTTAATTCAGATTTATATCTAAATTATATTTCATACAACAGGAAGAACTAAAAGTTTTTGCATTTTAAAATACTGAAATGTAAAATGTTAATGTGTAAGTCACAGCACCAACATTACCATGTAACTTTTTTGTTTCCAGTCATTATTGATTGAATTCAACTAATTTCCAATCCAGTCATTCAGTACAGCCACAGGACAGCATCAGAGTCTTCCTCAGAACATGTGAAGGTTCCCCATGAATCTGTGAACAACATGTACAAAACACACACACAAAAAGACCGGAAATACAAAATTAAGAAATACAAGGTGAGAGTTCAACTTGATTTATTAGCTAAAGAGCATGCCTTCATAAGATAATCAGGAAAACAACATTTAAATGTCCCACAAGGAAACGAATCAGTTTATGACATCAGTTTTCTCCTTGAACATGTAAACATATAAACTGTAACTCATACAGAGCAGCAGAGCATTTTAATACAAAACATTTACTTACGTTTGTGTCTCATCCGTTTGACCTTGAGCTGTTTTGTTGATCTGAGAAAAGTTTGAGGTCAGACATGGACATCAAAGCAAACAACAACCAGAATGAATGTAAAAGTCAAGTTGTATCTTTTTTACAATTTTTTTTTACTTTTTCTGTTTTTCCAAAACATCACCAGGCCGACTGCTGCTGCTGTGATCAAAATGGCTGAAATCACCCCAAAGATGATGCCTAAAACATTTGCTGAATTCTCTGAAACGTTAGAAGAATCAGATGATTGAAGGTTTCTTGGATGCTTCATGTTTTAATATCTGTATAATCATGCTGACATACAGATAACTGTTAATTCTTATGGTTCTAACTTGTTATTTTACCTGGACTCATCCTCAGAGAGATGTCAGCTATCGTCGTCTCCTCAGAGTTACTGAGCTCACATGTGTATTTTCCCTCCTGAAGTGAAGTTAAGTCCTGTAGTGTGAGGCTGCCTGACTCTGAAACATTCTTCACATGCTGCTTCCACTCCTCTGACACTGTGGGGGTAACATCAGGACCAGTTTTGTTCAGGATGATCTGACTGTGGTTGAACCTCCAGATGAGGCTTGTTAGAGAAGTGTTTGAGGCAGAGCAGGGGATTGTTGTTTCAGAGGAGCTGCCAATAACTGAAGCAGAAATAACACAGAATCAAACATATTCAGCTTTTTATCAACATATTCTAGACTTAAGATCTCTTCTTTAATCTTTTCATGATATAAAAGTCCCTGAAATGACAGTTCCAGCATCTTCTACCCATCTGTCCATCCCTCCATCCATGTTCTATCCCAGCCTGATACCTGCTGTAGTTAATGTAACACGTAGGTCTTTGGACTGTAGGAGGAAACTAGAGGACACCCACATACTGTAGTCTCTGGGAGAGACTTCTGAACTTTTCAGTCTGACTCATCAGAGACAGAAATGGTCTGAATGTCTTCTGAACTTCATCTAATCTCTGTGAGACTTTATCTGAAGATGATTAATGTATCTCTGCCTTAAGTCATTATTAATAATGCATCCTGCAGTCAATCAGATCAGTAAAAATACTCACAGATTTGTCTCCAAGTAGCTCTCCTGCTGCTCGTTCTGGTGCTGACGGTGCAGCTGTAGATCAGATCAGTGTCCCTGTCTGAAAGTATCAGAGAGCTGCTGATGTTGTAAAGCTGCTGTTCAGGCTGCTGGACTGTGGTTGGGTTCTGGAGGCTCATGTTGGATGGAGGGCTGGTGGACCAGGTGAGCTCAGGTTCAGGGTAGATCCAGTTAGAGCTGCAGGTGATCCTGTTTCCTACCTGATCAATGCTGACTTTTTTGACTGGAGCTGCACAAAACAAAATAACAAAAAAGCTGCTCATTGATTTATGATTCCAGTTTGATGATGATCTCATTTCTAAAGAAAATAAATACTCAAGCCAGCAGATTTTAAATGTGAAGTTACATAAGTTACACAATATCCTGTTTCCAATTACTGGGACACTATGTAACATGTAAACATGTCCATGGGCATCAATGAACAGAATACAATAGTTTTCAATTAATTCAAACAGCTTATTCTGTATAAAAAAAATATTTTAAAGGGAACTTGTCTGGCCCTGTGATGGACTGGCGACCTGTCCAGGGTGTACCCCGCCTTTCGCCCGATGACTGCTGGGATAGGCTCCAGCCCCCCCGCTACCCGACTGACGGATTGACGGTATAGAAAATGGATGGATGGATGGATGGATGGAACTTGTCTGTGTTTAAAAGTTGGGACAGGGCTTACACATCTGGACTGCAGCAGACTGCAGAGTTTAACACCAAAAATCTTATGATTTTTCCGGGTTCATAGTTTACACCCAACGAATGTTTTGGAAATATCCTTAAACATACAGTATGTGCAGAAGTCAGAGATGTTTACTGTCTCACTGAGCAGCTGCGTCTTGTTGCTGTGCAGATGTGCAGGGTACAAAGAGCACCAACACCATCCTGTTGCATGTTTAGACATGATTCGGTTCTCTGTTTCACTGACAGAAGCTGACATATCAGTTCTTGCAAGTTCTCTTCAAGTTAAATACCTGAGATCCTGTTTCCTACCTGATCAATTCTGACTTTACTTACTGAAGTGTCAGTTTTAACAAAGTTTTTCCAAATAAAGTGTTAGAAAAAGTTTTTTTACATTTGTCTTAATGTATTTGTTGGTGTTTTACTGAGTGTTTCTCATACCGTCCACTTTCAGGTTGATAAATGTGTCTTTGTTTCCTCTGATGGTGCTGATGAAGCACTCATATCTGCCCTGGTCCTGAATCTTCAACCCTGTCAGCTGCAGTGAGGCATTTCCTCTGGAGATCTGATCCTGGAACAGTGAAGTTCTGCCTCTGAAACACTGGTCCTGAAGTCCCAGCTGGTCTCTGTTTTGGTAGAAAGAGTGAACACGAGAGTGTCCCGCTGTCAGCTGAATCCAGTGGATAACTGTATCATCTCCACCATGGAAACTACATGGTAAGATGCAGATCTCCATGACAACACAGGACAGCTCAGTATCTGAAACAGAAGGTGAAACCTTTGTTAGTGGAGACCTGCATCAAAAACTAACCTTGTTGTTGTGCAGTTGATTAAAGAAAAGAAGAGAATAACATGAAATGTTCTCTTCACATTTCTGCATCATGCTGACTGTCCTAAAACCCACAGAAACCACTGACTGATTAAATACATTAATGATGATATTTAAAAGAATAGATTAATGAAAAATAATCAAAATTAATATGTTTTAGGAACAGTTAACATCCGAATGGGGAAGATCAGGAAGTTTTATCTGTTATACGCAGCATGACATACCACAATAATAAAGTTTAATCACGACACCACGTCTCAAATACTTACCTAGTTTATTCACAGTAGCTGTCCTTTTATTTCTGTGATTGCTGACGGTGCAGCTGTAGATCAGATCAGTGTCACTGTCTGAAAGTATCAGAGAGCTGCTGATGTTGTAAAGCTGCTGTTCAGTCTGCTGGACTGTGGTTGTGTTCTGGAGGCTCATGTTGGATGGAGGGCTGGTGGACCAGGTGAGCTCAGGTTCAGGGTAGATCCAGTTAGAGCTGCAGGTGATCCTGTTTCCTATCTGATCGATGTTGACTTCACTGACTGGAGCTGCAATATATGAATTCAGTTTGTGACTCTGATAACTGAGCTTTAAATAGATCACAAAATATTTGATCATTTTAACTGCCAGTGGGTTTAAAATCGTGTATGTCCCATGTGCACTGGTTAATATTTATATTATGTTTGAAGAAAAACTGTAAAACAGAGAAAAAATCTTATTACTATTATATTTATCCTGTTTTCTTGCTTTTTAAAAAAAATTAAAGTGTGATTCTCATACCGTCCACTTTCAGGTTAATAATTGAATCACTGATTCCACTGATGGCTCTGATGAGACATTTGTATCTGCCCTGGTCCTGAATCTTCACCCCTGTCAGCTGCAGTGAGGCATTTCCTCTGGAGATCTGATCCTGGAACAGTGACGTTCTGCCTCTGAAGTGCTGGGAAACCTGATTTTGGTAGTTTTCGTGTGAGTGGACAATAAGTCCTGATGTCATCTGAATCCATTGGATGATGACCTCAGAACCACCCTGAAAGCTGCACGGTAAAACACAGCTTCTCAAGACAACACAGGACACCTCAGTGTCTGAAACATTAGATAAAGAGAAATTAACTTTCAACTGATGATTAACAACAACATCTTAATCCAACAGAACTATTTTCAAAGGTCTTGGGACACTTTTATTAAAGATATTAACAGAAAGAGTCCTCTTATATCATAGTTTTCCTTTAAGATTTATTCAGTTAGTTAGAATGGCAGACAAAAGCTTATTTAAGGTGATGGAATCAGATTTTAAATGAATGAAAACAAGGACCAGTGTATCACACATTTGTTTAAAATAATATGAAGGATCCTCTGTCTTTAGACATTCAAAGGATATACCAAGCACCCAAAGGTGGTGCTGCAGCTGCTGGATGGAGGGAGACAGACTAACCAGGGACCTGCTTATAGAGGCCCAGCCCACAAGCTACAGGTGCCTGTTATATGGCTAATTGAGCTGAAGCTGAGAACAGAAAATACCACAATAAAGCAGGATGTAACACTTCCCCCACAAATATGGAACCTATCAGGTGGTACCACTCATGAATTCTTTGCAATTCATCTTCAACAACATTTTCTTGACCTCTCATTCAGTGTCTGTGTTATATGATGGCCCGATGCATTAACTTCTGGATGCTGTTATGCATGCGATGGAAATCAGTGCAAACAGCAACAGGTTGTAAAGAAGTGACATTGAAGAACCTTTCCAAGTCAGACGCTATCAAACGATTGGTTCATATTACTCTGAATTCTGGTGGAAATTTTAATAAGGCACAGAGTCAGTTATTTTCTGAGGAGATAAGATGCTTTTAATAATATCTTGCAAGGGAGAACAACACAGTACGAAGTACAGAGCTGCTCAGACTCTGAGGCAAAAACAATTCAGTTATAATGCAAATTGTTGCGTCACTGCTCCTTGGCTATAATTGAGCGTTCTTATCTACTTTCCCTTTCTAGTTACAGCCAAGTACACTGTCCCAGCTCCAAGTACCATCTTCCCTTCTGTCCTTAAAATGCAGCTTTATCATATAGAATTTATAAATTTATCTATAAATCATATAAATTATTTGGTCGACTCACAGATCCTGCCATTGTGATGGGCTCATAAGGGACTATCACCTGTGTGGAGTTGGGAGTTCTTTTTAGCCATTTTAATGTGTGAGTGGGAATTGGATTCACAGAGTAACTGTGTTGGGCTAAAGCATAAATACCATCAAGAATGAGGGACGCACCAGCGGTAATCCATTTGCTGGTTACGTCTTTTTTGTTTGTAGTTACTCTCATGCTTCTTTTGTCCCTGCATTGAATCCTGTGTTTAGATCTGGTCATTATCTGCGGTCTGTTGGTCTCTTTTTTTCCATCTTGTTTGTTTTCTCTGTTTAGTTCATGGTTTTCTGGCTCTTCTACATTTTGGCTTCTGTTTTCTAAGAAATCCCCTGTGTCTGAAAAATCTGCTTATTATCACTGCATAAATGTCAAGGACAGAGAGGCCATCATATAGCAAAAACTCACAAGGAGGAGAGGTGAGACAAAGAGAGCTGTCTATCAAAAAGGCATGTTATCTTCACTCTGATCATTATCTTCTCACTGGCCAAATAAGTCGATGACTGCATACTCATGATATATCCCAGGTCTCAGCACATGGAATATAGTAGAAGATTGCATGTGTGTGTGTGATACCAAATAAAAGGTAAAGGGAGGCAATCACTTGCTGGAGAACTATTGTGAATCTGCAGAGAGAAGGTTTGTGTGTTGTTCTCCCCTTGCAAGTAAAATACTGAGGCCTTTGAGTGATTTCTTGGTTTCAAGCCGTTGTCTGTGAGGGAATTTTCTAACACTCTGTCAAAGTGAAGCTGCTGTTCAGTCTGCTGGACTGTGGTGGTGTTCTGAATTCAGGGTAGATCCAGTTAGTCCAGTTACTTTGTTTGCCAAGAAAAAGCAGCCGTTTACAGAGCGTGGGATCAAAGTGCTGATCACAGAGGCTTATTTGGCTCATTTAAATATCACACTGACAGTCAATGCTTGTTTACTGTAACAGTGTATTTACTGGTCTGCATGAAAGATGGATCAGGCAGCTGATTCAGAACAGTTCTCTCTAAGACCAGAAAAGTGGATGATATCACTTCACTCCTGAGGTGTCCACGCTGGCTTCCTGTCTGACAAAAAAATAGAAGAGGTTTGCTTTCTGACTCCAGAGTTGGAACTAAACACGGAGAATTTTAATGGACCATATATGTGTAACAAACTCACCAAGTGACTGCAGGTCAGCATAAATTCTACTTTTAAATCAAACCTGAAGACTTTCAATTTCACCTCTGCACTTACTTATATCGATTCAATTCAACTGAGCAACTTTGCATATAGTAGCGAGCACATGATGCCCTCAGGAGGAAAGAGAAAAACAGGATGTGTTGGTATCTTGCAGGAGGTCATCTGCAGGTTATACACAGTAACACTCAATACAATGCATATAAGAATTATTTTTCCATTACAGAGTCCACTATGGAATGCCTGGTAACCCCATAGTCATGGCAAAGCTGGTCTAGAAAGGAACCCATGCAGCATCAACATCAGGAGAACCCAAGTGACTCCTGCACAGGTTTATGAAAAGCAAACAGCAGGGGGCGCACACCCCCATCCCACTCAGGACCACACATGAGACTTCCAGGACGCTGGCAGCAGAATGTTCACAAAGACACTGAATACAAAGCCAGTTCCCCGAGCTGTTTGCATAACCTTTGATAACCCAAAAGTAGAGTAAAACTTCAGCGATTCTAGTCTCCGAGTCTACAGTAAGCCTCAAATGGTTCCTCCTCAACAGGAGTCGAAAGTAGAGGTGAAGGAGTCCATTTGTTTAGTTTTCCTTCTAAGTAGCATACATGACAAGTACAAAAATACTCAACATCTGATGGGTCATTTTCAAATTGTGTCTTTGTTACCCCTCATACATTGTTAAAATATGAAGAAAATGCTTGATTGTTGTAATTGTTTGTACAGGAAAATGCCTTTTTGTGACAGTTTAAAGGTGAATCAAAAGACAATTTTAATTCTGGGGTGCTCTGTTTTGACAAAGAGCTTGTTACATTCGGTTCCTTGTTCCAGACATACGACTGTCCACAGGAACCTGTTTCTGTCTCTACACCTGTTTTAATCTGCATCCTGTTTGCAAGAAACTCCAGAAGTAAAATCAGAGGCTGATCGGGCCATTTCAAATGTCATTTAAAAAGCCTTTCAATCAAAATATGGAGCTGCATAGAAATATTTGTAAATAGGAGTCTCACTTAAAACTCACCCTCTCTTGAGCTGGAAATCTGATCCATGTACAGTCATGAGTACAACAATATGAAGTGATTTCGTGTTGTAACAACCAGCTGTTGTATAAAAACTAGAACAACCTAACATTTACATGTAATAATGACTTAAACATCTTGCTATGAGGGGAAAGAAGCAAGCAAAGCTGTGTGATCATGTGGCAGCAGCTGCAGTAATGAACATGAGACTCACCTGCTGTGGAGACTTTTATCAAGCACAGAAACATCATGATCACCAAAAACATTGCTGCATATCCTGTTCATATTCCTGTGTTGTTTTGTGTGAAGGTGCTGCACAAGTGTGAAAAGACTTGTCTGATTCCTATAAATGATGAGGGCAGTTATTATGGTCTGAGGCATGCTACAACACGCCCAACACAAATTTGAGAGCAACAATTATTACTGCAGCTGAGAAAGGTATGTATGTAGAAACTGAGCTGTCCTGACTGGAACTGTAGAAAACAAAAGCAGTACATGTTGCAAGTCAGCTTTATAACCTCAGGAGTACAGAGTTTAAATTAATACCCAATGACCTGTTTCCAAACAGTTAACTTGGGGACATGTTAACCTGTGCAGGAACATGTTAGAATAATAGTTGGGACAAATCTGACGAGTGTGAACTGCATCAGAAAAAAAATAATGATCAAACTAACTTTTTATTTTCTTTTTTTTTACGTTTGCAGTATGATTCTATGTTTTAAATGTCAGGGTTTGTGAAACTTGTCTTGGTTTTTCTGTTTTCTTGTTTCTGTTCTCGAGTCGTGGGTTTGAATCAGAATTTATTCTGTTGGTCTTGTCTTGAGTCGTCTTTTTTGTTTGTAGTTAATCTCATGGTTTCTTGTGATTTATTTGTCCTTGAGTTCAGTCTTTTCTCTGTAATAATTTCTTAGTCTTTTGTTCTGTGTTCTTCGTTGAGCTTTATTTTATCAGTCCTGTGTTCAGATCTTGTCATTACTCCTAGAATCCTGTTTCCCAGGTTTGGTTCTTAGTTCCACTTCTGGTCTCTAACTCAATCAACTGCAGCTGCAGCCACTTCCTCTTTAGCTACCCTCAGTATATCTACTCCTCTGTTAAACTCACTCTTTGTCAGATCCTTGCTGTTGCTATCCTGAAAGTCGTTATCTGCAGTCTGTTAGTCTCTTTTATTCCATCTTGTTTGTTTTCTTGGTTTAGTTCATGGTTTTCTGGCTCTGCTGAGTTTTTGGCTTTTGCTGTCAAATATCCATTTTCCTACAGCCTGCTGATCCCTCTTCTCCACCACCAAACCGTAACGGTGAAGCTGCTGTTCAGTCTGCTGGATTGTGGTTGTGTTCTGGAGTTTCTTCTTAGATTTAGGGCTGGTGGACCAGGTGAGCTCAGGTTCAGGGTAGATCCAGTTAGCCCATCCTCTGGTGCCTGGGATATTCCCCGGTGCCCCCTCCCCGGGCTCTGGGTCTATTTGATGCTCACTGTGTGCAATTTAGTGGCTTAAATTGGGATTGTATCTTATTACTCTGAGTAAGATGTGATACAAATCAGGAGGGAAACAAAATAACTAATCTTTGGTAAAGAAACTAAGATAAAATATCACTGACCTTTTTGTGACATGTCACTGTATGTGAATCTGTGTACTTTTATTCACTGACAAATTTTAAAAAGTGCTGAAATGAACTTGATTTACTGGTTTAGATGCAAATTATACTGACCCAGCTCACTGAAAGTAGCTCTCCTGCTGTTTATCCGAGTGCTGACGGTGCATCCTTTAAGACATGATGGAAAGAATTCAGGCCCACAATTCTTTGCTGCTGTAACTTCCAAAGCAATGCTTGATTGTATTTGTGTGGGTAAATATGAGAACAGGAGGGTGAGTGTGAGCTGCCTGCGACAACACTTCATTTCCCCTTTGAGTTGTTTTCTTTTCACAATGCCAACAATGGCAATAAAGTAATATTTAATGTTACAGTCTGCCGTTTAATGTGATATAACCTCTATTAAACAGCATGATAAGAATGAATTAGACAAAGTCTCGAAAGCACATTTTGTAGAATAATTATTGAACATCTGTAGTTTCAGTGCTCATCTCATGGTTAGTCCTGATGAACTTTTCCTGACATCTTTCCTTAATTTAAAGGAAAAGAGCAGAGGAAAAGTTTATATGAGGGAATGTTTCGACTATTCAACAGTACCTGAGAGGAGAAAAGTTCCCTGAGTGCACAGAAAAATACATTTTTACACACAACTGAATCTTTTTAAACACAACAACGGGCTTTTTGGATGTGAGGATTTCAGGAAAAGCAACATAAAGTCAGTGAGATAACAAATAATCCTGCTATCAAATAAAATGAACCTGATAAAAGATAACAACACACCCCATTACCTGTACAATCTCATCTTTTGTTAAAGACTCATGAAGCACAAAGCGAATGATGGCAACCGAGGGTAAAACAAATGTTATTCTATCAAGATGTAACAAGATTTCCAAAGATTTATCAAGAATAAAACATTTTTTTCAAAAGAGTGACACTGTTTGACAGAGTTTCATGTTTCTTCAAGAAAAAGATATGATTAAGAAACGAGAACTATTAGTTCAGTCGTCTACAGTCCAGAGATGTGACTGAAGCGCCACCTGCTGGAAAGAGACTGTAAGTGCAGAATCTTTTACCAATAGTTCTTTCATTTTTCAGAGAAACTCGATTAAAATTTTTAAAAGAAAAAGTTACAAGAATAAAAACAGAAGCAAGTCGACAGATGTTTTTACATTTTTAATGAATGTTTCTTTATATAAACATGTTTTTAAGTGTTTTAAGCCAAAACTACATTTAAAGAAACTTTGATTCGTAACTTTGATTATTTCAGATCTGCATCTTTTAACCACATCTTTGTGTCAGTAAACAAAAGATAAATATAAAATACAGAGTCTTTAATTCAATTATTGATTGATTATTAGGACTTAATGAAATGAGTTAGGACTAAATACTAATCTAGTTGTAATCCAGGTGTTTCATCATTATGATGCTCTGTTCAGTGTTAGACTTCATGAAACATAAAACTTTCCTCTGGACTCTGTTTGAAATTTTCAAAGTACAAAATGAGGGTTCTAACATTTTGAAAAAGTTCTATCTTTATGCTCTTTTGGATGATTCTTACTAGGGGTGCACTGATGACAGTTTTCTGGCCGTTCACCGATCACCAATCTTTAAAAAGCCTGACCTGCCGATTCCGATTTTCGCTGATACCAATATTTTTTTATTTTTATAACTGACACTGTCAGGTGTTATAAGGTCAGTCTGACAGCATACACCTTCAGTGTCCAAATCTTTTTTTTAAAAAAACATTGAACAATACCCGTGAAACAATACGAACTTGTTGTAACTGCACACGAGGTAGACAGTCAGCTCTATCTCACGGCAGAGAAAAAGGGACAGTGGCTGATTTTAAGACCTTTGCGGAGGTAGATAAAATCGGTTTCACATGCAAGTATCGGCCGATCGCCCAAAATTAAGGAAATCGGCCAGCTGATCGATCGGTGCACCCCCAATTCTTACACTGGTTAGTTCTAGTTATGGTGGGGAGAAGCAGAAGAAGAGGCAACTGCTTCTGTGGTGTCTGCTTCAACAACCTGTTTCCTTTAACAGATCTCTTCATAGATTAATAATTTTCTTTTAAAGTGGTCCAGAGCTTCACAGTCCTAGTCCTTCATCATATTTCCAAAGAAGAGGTGTCAGTGATGGTCCCACTGGTTTATTGCACAACGCTGTTCTTCATTTGTAGTTTTTTTCCATTTAAATTACTCTGTAAACAAAGGAAAAAACATCTTATGTCAGTTTAACTAAACATGTTTCATGTCATGGATGTTGTTGTTGAATCTAGCCAACTTAATGGAAATCTGACTGAGATAACTGTTTAAGCTGAAAAATCAGTTAGTTTTTTATGTTAAAGTATTGTGTTAATTAAAAATAAGTCGTTGCTGTAGCAACAAAGTTGTCCCCTCACAGGATTGTCTTGATGAAATGTGCAGTTATATCAGTGATGTATCTGATTGGAAATAGAATTGTTTTACCCAAATATGAAGCAAATGTTTCACTTTCAAACAGATAACCATGAAACAAAGATTATTTTTAAAACATGTAAAACCACCGAGTGAAAGAGTTGTAAAATAGATAAAAACAACAAGACAAGAAAAGCTTCCTGCAGGAGTCAAGCTGGGCTCTCTGGGATGGATATCCACCACCCCTCCTAAACAGTGCTCATTGTTGGTGGGTAAAGGTGGTACATAAACCAGATTATGGTCTCCTGAAAATGTAAAACGGCTGCATGTTTTCATGGCTGGTTTGAAAATAATCACCAACACAAGAAGCTGGTGTTATTTTCACAATATATCAATGTTTTCATCAGTTTACTGTTGTCATTGAGTCAAGAAAATACATTTATAACAGTCATTTAACAAAGTCACAGACCTCTTCATCAGAGTCTTCATCTGACTGAATCAGAGGGATGTTGGAGGCTCGATGGTTGGAGTCAGACGGGACATCATCAGTCGGTGCTTCATGAGTATCCTGAACATCTCTGCTTCTGTTGCAAAATGTACAAAAACTTACAATAAAATCCAAATAAAGAGTTCAATTCCATACTAGTTATTTTTTCACAGTAAAATTATTCATTGAGTCAAACAGAAGTTATTAACTTAAGTGTGTTTAATGTTTTCTTATAATGTGAACTCAGACGGATCTTCACACCTGATCTCTTTTTATTTGAGGTGGATGAAGGAGTGCAGATTAATTAGAAAACAACAAGACTGACTTACTCTGTTTCATTTCTGGCTGACATTCTGTTTTCTGGTTGATCTGTAAAAAGTTCAGATGACAACATCATTAACACAAAGAACATTCACAGAATTTATTTAAAGATTGATGCAGACGGTGATTTTACCTTTGATCTTTTTACAGAGCTTCACCAGGATGAATATTGCTGCTACAATCAAAATGGCTACAACCATTGAGGCTATGATGACTGCAACATTGGCTGAATTTTCTGAATAAGAAGAATAGATAATTGAAGACTCCCTGGATGCTTCATGAAGGTTTCTTCATCTTTTTTTACATCAATAAGATCACAGTTATTACAGATAACTGACAGTTTCTTGCAAACACTTCCTGAGGTTCTAACTTGTTATTTTACCTGGACTCATCCTCAGAGAGATGTCAGCTATCATCGTCTCCTCAGAGTTACTGAGCTCACATGTGTATTTTCCCTGCTGAAGTGAAGTTAAGTCCTGTAGTGTGAGGCTGCCTGACTCTGAAACATCCTTCACATGCTGCCTCCACTCCTCTGACACTGTGGAGGTAACATCAGGACCAGCTTTGTTCAGGATGATCTGATTGTGGTTGAATATCCAGATGAGGCTTGTTAGAGAAGTGTTTGAGGCAGAGCAGGGGATTGTTGTTTCAGAGGAGCTGCCAATAACTGAAGCAGAAATAACACAGAATCAAACATATTCAGCTTTTTATCAACAGATTCTGAATTAGGATCTCTTCTTTCATCTTTTCATGATATAAAAGTCCCTGAAATGACAGTTCCAGCATCTTCTACCCATCTATCCATCTCTCCATCCATGTTCTATCCCAGCCTGATACCTGCTGTAGTTAATGTAACTCGTAGGTCTTTGGACTGTAGGAGGAAACTAGAGGACACCCACATACTGTAGTCTCTGAGAGAGACTTCTGAACTTTTCAGTCTGACTCATCAGAGACAGAAATGGTCTGAATGTCTCCTGAACTTCATCTAATCTCTGTGAGACTTTATCTGAAGATGATTAATGTATCTCTGCCTTAAGTCATTATCAATAATGTATCCTGCAGTCAATCAGATCAGTAAAAATACTCACAGATTTGTCTCCAAGTAGCTCTCCTGCTGTTTGTTCTGGTGCTGACGGTGCAGCTGTAGATCAGATCAGTGTCACTGTCTGAAAGTATCAGAGAGCTGCTGATGTTGTAAAGCTGCTGTTCAGTCTGTTGGACTGTAGTTGGGTTCTGGAGGCTCATGTTGGATGGAGGGCTGGTGGACCAGGTGAGCTCAGGTTCAGGGTAGATCCAGTTAGAGCTGCAGGTGATCCTGTTTCCTACCTGATCGATGCTGACTTTCCTGACTGGAGCTGCACAAAATAACAAAAAAGCTGCTCATTGATTTAGGATTCAAGTTTGATGATGATCTAATTTCCATTTTAAAAGAAGCTGACATTTCAGTTCTGACAAAGTTTTCTCTTCAAGTTGCAGTGCACCTTCAAATAAAGTGTAACAGAAATGTATTTGTTGATGTTTTACTGAGTGTTTCTCATACCGTCCACTTTCAGGTTGATAAATGTGTCTTTGTTTCCTCTGATGGTGCTGATGAAGCACTCATATCTGCCCTGGTCCTGAATCTTCACCCCTGTCAGCTGCAGTGAGGCATTTCCTCTGGAGATCTGATCCTGGAACAGTGAAGTTCTGCCTCTGAAACGTTGGTCCTGAAGTCGCAGCTGGTCTCTGTTTTGGTAGAAAGAGTGAACACGAGAGTGTCCCGCTGTCAGCTGAATCCAGTGGATAACTGTATCATCTCCACCATGGAAACTACACGGTAAGATGCAGATCTCCATGACAACACAGGACAGCTCTGTATCTGAAACAGAAGGTGAAACCTGTTAGTGGAGACCTGCATCAAAAACTAACCTTTTTGTTGTGCAGTTGATTAAAGAAAAGAAGAGAATAACATGAAATGTTCTCTTCACATTTCTGCATCATGCTGACTGTCCTAAAACCCACAGAAACCACTGACTGTGACGGCTGCCAATGCAAGTGTTGCCCCAGATCTGCCGGTCTTTAGATGTGACAGTTTCCTCTATCATCCTTCTGTTTCTAGTTTTTATGCTTCTGTTTTTCACTCAAGAAAATAACTATTCTCATTGGCACCAGATTATATTTCATAAAATGTGGGAATAAGGCAGGTCACAGAGAAAAAAAGATTAAATATATAACTTATATTACATCTACTATATATTACTATATAAGACTTATTCCTCTGAAGGTGGTTTCTGCTGACTTGGAACTAACATTTAATCAAAGTCATCATTGAAATAAAAAAATATTTATTTTTTATACATATTAAATGAGTGTGCAGTGTATTGCTGACAATGTGAATGTGTATCAAATTTGCTAAATTTGATACACATTCACATTGTCAGCTGCTGATATTATTTTTCTCTTTTTGTCATCTTTCCTTCCTGCTTCGGCTGCAGCTGGACTGTGATTGGTCAACCTGCATCATGTTAGCAAGAAACTCCAGAAGTAAAATCAGAGGCTGATCGGGCCATTTCAAATGTCATTTAAAAAGCCTTTCAATCAAAATATGGAGCTGCATAGAAATATTTGTAAATAAGAGTCTCACTTAAAACTCACCCTCTCTTGAGCTGGAAATCTGATCCATGTACAGTCATGAGTACAACAATATGAAGTGATTTCGTGTTGTAACAACCAGCTGTTGTATAAAAACTAGAACAACCTAACATTTACATGTAATAATGACGTAAACATCTTGCTATGAGGGGAAAGAAGCAAGCAAAGCTGTGTGATCATGTGGCAGCAGCTGCAGTAATGAACATGAGACTCACCTGCTGTGGAGACTTTTATCAAGCACAGAAACATCATGATCACCAAAAACATTGCTGCATATCCTGTTCATATTCCTGTGTTGTTTTGTGTGAAGGTGCTGCACAAGTGTGAAAAGACTTGTCTGATTCCTATAAATGATTAGGGCAGTTATTGTGGTCTGAGGCATGCTACAACACGCCCAACACAAATTTGAGAGCAACTATTATTACTGCAGCTGAGAAAGGTATGTATGTAGAAACTGAGCTGTCCTGACTGGAACTGTAGAAAACAAAAGCAGTACATGTTGCAAAGCCCTCTGACTGTGTTAAATCTGACAGAACAGACATGTATATTATATAAACATAGTTTATAATCTAGTTTAGTTTGTATAGATGGAATATAGTTTATAATCTGTATTACATACATTTAATGAAATACACAATCAGAAATTAATCAGATCTACTGCTGCTGTAAAGATGTGGCAGTGATATTGATCAGCTCGTTAATTAAACATTCACATTGTCAGCTGCTGATATTATTTTTCTCTTTTTGTCGTCTTTCCTTCCTGCTTCGGCTGCAGCTGGACTGTGATTAGTCAACTGATACCAGCGCCAAAATTTCTAAATAAAGGCGCGCATATCAGTCAGCTGTTTAGAGAGAGCTCTGTTTTTAGGGTTAGTTAAGCTAGATCACCTAATGATGACGTGAATATATTGATATATACTGTGGTCATTAGAAAATGAGAGGGAAGCATGAAATATTTTGATAAAAGCTGAAGAAAAGTCTTCAAATAAGAGTTTTGGTTCAGGCTCATCTGCTCCTGACCTGGAAATCTTGTGCAGACACAGTCACGGTTATAACAAGTTAAAGTGAATCAGTGTCTTAACAAACATCTGTTGCACTAAAAAACAGAACCAATAAAGATTAGAACAACTTAACATGATGTCATGACAAAAGCTTGTTCCTGTGAGGGGAAAGTTTGAAAGAAGCAAAAACATCTGCGGCAGCAGCTGCAGTAATGAACATGAGACTCACCTGCTGAGGAGACTTTTATCAAGTAGAGAAACATCATGATCACCAAAAACATGGCAGGATATTCTTGATCCTGTTCATATTCCTGTAATGTTTGATGTGAAGTTGCAGCACAGGTCTGAACAGACCGTTTTTGCTTCCTCTCAAAGGTAGAGGCAGTTATAATGGTCTGAGACATGCTTGACTTCCATTTGAAAGGGGCGGGAAGAACTCTACCTGCTGCTGATCAAAGATAAAGTTTAGGGAAAACATTTATTTTTTAACTCTTTAAACCGTATTTCCCCATCTAAAAGATGCATTAAAATAATGAAAATGATTGAATCAACTCTGCATAAAATCTTCAGCTGTGTGACAGTTTATGGACTTCACACAGAAATACAGTTTAAAGGTGTTTGTATTCTGCATGTTTTTCATGGATTTTAATACAATGATGTGATTCTGATCCATTTTCCATGACGTAAACATCTTGCTATGAGGGGAAAGAAGCAAGCAAAGCTGTGTGATCATGTGGCAGCAGCTGCAGTAATGAACATGAGACTCACCTGTGGAGACTTTTATCAAGCACAGAAACATCATGATCACCAAAAACATTGTTGTATATCCTGTTCATATTCCTGTGTTGTTTTGTGTGAAGGTGCTGCACAAGTGTGAAAAGACTTGTCTGATTCCTATAAATGATGAGGGCAGTTATTGTGGTCTGAGGCATGCTACAACACGCCCAACACAAATTTGAGAGCAACAATTATTACTGCAGCTGAGAAAGGTATGTATGTAGAAACTGAGCTGTCCTGACTGGAACTGTAGAAAACAAAAGCAGTACATGTTGCAAGTCAGCTTTATAACCTCAGGAGTACAGAGTTTAAATTAATACCCAATGACCTGTTTCCAAACAGTTAACTTGGGGACATGTTAACCTGTGCAGGAACATGTTAGAATAATAGTTGGGACAAATCTGACGAGTGTGAACTGCATCAGAAAAAAAATAATGATCAAACTAACTTTTTATTTTCTTTTTTTTTACGTTTGCAGTATGATTCTATGTTTTAAATGTCAGGGTTTGTGAAACTTGTCTTGGTTTTTCTGTTTTCTTGTTTCTGTTCTCGAGTCGTGGGTTTGAATCAGAATTTATTCTGTTGGTCTTGTCTTGAGTCGTCTTTTTTGTTTGTAGTTAATCTCATGGTTTCTTGTGATTTATTTGTCCTTGAGTTCAGTCTTTTCTCTGTAATCATTTCTTAGTCTTTTGTTCTGTGTTCTTCGTTGAGCTTTATTTTATCAGTCCTGTGTTCAGATCTTGTCATTACTCCTAGAATCCTGTTTCCCAGGTTTGGTTCTTAGTTCCACTTCTGGTCTCCAACTCAATCAACTGCAGCTGCAGCCACTTCCTCTTTAGCTACCCTCAGTATATCTACTCCTCTGTTAAACTCACTCTTTGTCAGATCCTTGCTTTTGCTATCCTGAAAGTCATTATCTGTGGTCTGTTCGTCTATTTTTGTTCCATCTGGTTTGTTTTTCTTTTCTTGGTTTAGTTCATGGTTTTCTGGCTCTTCTACGTTTTTGGCTTCTGTTTTCTAAGAAAATCGCTGTCAGATTTCCATTTTCCTACAGCTTGCTGATCCACTTCTCCACCACTACACCGTAACAGTGAAGCTGCTGTTCAGTCTGCTGGACTGTGGTTGTGTTCTGGAGTTTCATGTTTGATGGAGGGCTGGTGGACCAGGTGAGCTCATGCTCAAGGTAGATCCAGTTAGCCCGTCCTCTGGCACCAGGGGTACGCCAGTACTTATTAATAAACTACCTATAAGTATTTCTATTCAATTTGAAGAGCATAATGCTGAGCTATCAGCGTTTTAAAGGGAGACAGCTGAAAACATTTGCCAGGTCTATGATGATATTCTGTATAAATACAATATTCAGAACAAGGTGTCATTCATTCTAACTGACAATGCATCCAATATAATGAAGGCATTCATTCTGTTTCCACCAGTTCGTGTTACCAGTGAGAGTGACGATGAAGAGGATGACACCTGTGATCTAGAAGTGGTCAATGTAGAAGAGGAGATTATGTACTTTCCACCAGAGAGACTATCTTGCTTTGCTCATAGTCTCCAACTGGTAGTGTGTGATGTCTTTGGTGATACTAGCTCCATAAAAAGCCTCCTAGGCACGGTCCAGAAACTTGTCGCTTTTTGCCATAAATCCAACCATGCTACGGAGGTTCTGGAGGGAATGCACAAACTTCAACCTGCTAATGTCACCCGCTGGAATAGCCAGTTAAAGAAGCTGAGGTCAGTCCTTAAAGTTCCAAATAATATCCTTACTGAGCTCCACTGCCCAATACACAATCAGTGTATGAACTAAAAATCATTCAGGAACTTTGTGAGGTTCTGGAATCCTTTGAGGAAGACGCGGACCGCTGTCAGGCAGATAAAGTTGTCACATTAAGCTTGGTTATTCGTTGTGTTAGAGGACTGAGACATGCTATCAAAGATGACTGGAAACAAGAAGTTTGTGTCTACCTTACAAACCTTACTTGAGAGACGACTAGTAAAATTCAAGGATATGGAATGCTATCAGGTGGCAGCAAACGCTTGATCCAAGATCTAAACTAGACTGGTGTCATGGTGAAGAACCGATCATAATCAAAAATCTTCACGCTGCAAAAGTTGAATCTGTATGTCCAAACATCAGTGCCACCTCTGACATTAGTACTCAAACAAGGCAACGCCTCAGATACTTTTCCGACACGGAGACTCAAACAACTGCTGTCCTAATTGACACAGCTTCACATGAGCTGCCAGTTTACTTAAGCACACCATGTTTGGCTAAACAATTCCTTTATTGTTCTGGAAAGAAAACCAAACATAGGTATACTTGTATGCAAATATATGGCCATACCTGCTTCCTCTGCACCCGTTGAGAGGATATTTAGTGTTGCAGGCAAGATATTCAGACCAGAACGATGCTGCCTCAATGACAAAACATTTGGGGAACTGTTGCTACACCTTTACTCTGTACATAACTTTAATAAATGAGAATTGCATTTACCAAAACATTGATTTCATTGATTCATTTGATTACTTGGAAGTTAAGATATTGCTAATTATTCAATATTAAGGGAATGTATGCTTAATGTTAGTGTCTCTACTTTCATTTGGAAGAAAAATGTATCACATTCTCACTGATATGTGAGAAGAAGGAATTTTTCTGAATTGCAATTAATTAAATTCCACTTCCTATAATTTCAATGCAAATTCAATTCAACAATGTTGTTCCGGTCTATGGTTTCCTCCCGCACAAACATTATGGCAGTTTAACTGAGGTGTCTTTCCCCTGCAGATGTGCGTGTGTGTGCGTGTCGGGGGTGTGGCTGTCATTCCTTAAACTGATCACCAGTCTTCACTGTGTCTGCTTTGCAGTAACATTGGGCCTATTCCTGCTTCTGCTGCAGTCAGTAACTGTCTTTTCTGATGTTTCCCAGTTTGTGTTTCTAGAGCCATCTTGTAAAGCTGGGTTTTTACCTGGATTACTACTTGCCCACTTTTTGGGAGGACTCACCTGCTCTGACTGCATCCCGGATCATTCTTAAAAAGTATCAAGAATCTTTAATCTGCATTTTCAGTCTGCTTTTTGGGAGCCTTATATCGAACTGTTCCCTGTGTTCTTCCAAGACAAATGAAGACATGTCGCAACGAGTCTTGAAGAACAAAAAGAAAGTTCACAAGAATTTGAGAAGGTTTAAGAATCTCTTGATGTTTCTATGCATGCTGACTTTCTCCAAAGGAGGTAAGTTTAAAGTTTAATACTGCAGCTGCTGCCACCATGTCAATCTTAGCATGTCATATCAAATCCCTTTACTGTCACAAAACTTTCTCTGTATGTCACTAAACCAAAGCATTTTCATGCGAACAGTTATTGCAATGATTTTTAAAATGAATAACTAGAAAAATACACATTTACATATGACTTATTTGGCACATTTAAGGGTAATTTTCACCCAAGAAAAAAGGAGGGAGAGAGCTGGTAGCAAGGTGAAGCTAGTAGACTTTAGATTCCCCGACAGAAGTACAAACAATGCAAAAGTTCTGTACAAAGGGGTGCTAGTACAGATGAAGTGAATTCCAGTATTTACAATGTGAAACTGTGGAAAAACTACAAGAAACATTTTGTGATGTTCAGTGATGCAAGAAGAGCCGAAGGTTCCACAGAACACAAATGTGTGTGTGAGCTGCTGGTGATATGCTGGGTAACTATTACTGTGAGCCTTAGTCAGGCAAACCTTGGTGTACCCTTGTGATCTGTGCGTTTTTTGGATTTAAATTTTTTTTTTTTTATTGTGTGCCTGTGTCTATCAGCCTGACTGCTAGACTATGATCCATTTATAGCGAATCATCACAGAACTTTCCAACCTTTTTGACTAATATCTCAACTCTTCAAAAGTCTATTTGACATAGAATTTGTTTAAAAACAATTTTTGGGGTGAAAATTTTCATTTTGATTAACTAAAGCTACCAAGATTACAAAAAACACATTCTAAGTTTGATAAATGATACACTTTTTTTTTTATTTATAGATGATCTTTACCTGTTTTTTTTCAGACACTGAGGTGTCCTGTGTTGTCATGGAGAGATTTATCTTACCGTGCAGCTTCATGGGCAGTTTTGCTGGCTTAATCGAATGGATTCATTTGCCATCAGAAGTTGCTCACTATTATCACAATAAAGACCAGGATGAAGTCCAGAGCCAGAATTACAGAGGCAGGACATCACTGTTCAAGAAGCAGATTTCTAATGGAAATGCCTCCCTGCAGCTTACAGCAGTGAAGATTCAGGACCAGGGAAGATATCTTTGTTACACCGAAACAATCATTGGATGGAAGAAGTCATATATCCTCTTAAAAGTAGATGGTATGTGAATCAATACGTGAAACACAGTGAAATAACAATAGTTGTAGTACTTTTCATTAATTCATTTTCCCCTATTAAATCATTCCTACATTTGTTTTCAGCATCACATACAGCAGCAATTTTATATGAGTGCAGGTCAGCTGCATATTTAACCTAATGATGATTTTATGATTCCATGAACAACCAAACGCACCAACTCACTCTCATTCTTCCTTTTCACTCTCATTCTTTCACCACATTGAACTCTCAACTTAGCATCTTTCAATTTCTTTATGTTCACTATTTTTCAGTTCCAGTCAGGAAAGTCAGCATCGATCAGGTAGGAAACAGGATCACCTGCAGCTCTAACTGGATCTACCCTGAACCTGAGCTCACCTGGTCCACCAGCCCTCCATCCAACATGAGCCTCCAGAACCCAACCACAGTCCAACAGACTGAACAGCAGCTTTACAACATCAGCAGCTCTCTGATACTTTCAGACAGTGATACTGATCTGATCTACAGCTGCACCGTCAGCACTCCAACAAGCAGCAGGAGAGCTACTTCCAAGATAACGAGTGAGCAGCGGTAGATAGAAACCACAAGTTTAAATAGCATTCTTATTTCATGCAATTTTGAGTTTCATTCAACAGTTCTTTAGACTAAAACACACATCATACATGTCCACAAGGTAAACGTCTCAAGTGAGGGTCACAGGGGGACTGGAGTCTATCCCAGCAGTCATCGGGCGAGAGGTGGGGTACACCCTGGACACGTCGCCAGTCTATCACAGGGCCACACAAAACCATGCACACTCATTCCTAAAATTGCTAAAATGTATGTGCATGTTTTTGGGCAGTGGGAGGACGCTAGAGTACCTGAAGAGAACCCACGCACACAGGGAGAACATGCAAACTCCACAGCTGGGTTTTGAACCAGGAACCCTCTTGCTTTGAGGTGATGATGCTAATCACCGCACCACTGGCCAGGCCTGAATAGAAACAAAATCTATTAAAAACAAAAAAAGAAGTGGAAAAAAAGCTGACTAACTTTGCTGTGTAACAGAGTGGATCATTCACATATACACACAGTGACCGCCGAAGGAATCTATGATCTCAAAAATCTTTCTAATCCTTTGACCAAGTATTTATAGAATTAACACCTAAACCTAACCATGAGCAGGATGGCTGTGTGGTTATGTACAGAGATTGTATGTTCCCCACGTGTCTGGGTAGGCCTGCTTCTTTCTAATGTTCAAGAACATGCATGTTAGGTTGATTAGTAATTCTAAAATTAAAATAGATTTAGATGTGAGTGGGCATGTTTTTTTTTTTTTTAATTTGTCTGTGTGATGGACTGTCAATCTATCTAGTGGGAATGTTCACCCTGTCAGAGCAGCGTGGTGTAGAGGGAGGACCCGGATGCAGAGTTCAAACGTAAAAACTTGATTTATCTAAACAAAGGCAAGAACAAAAAGCGCGGCAGAGCTGGATACTAGAAATCTTAAACTGTGAAAAAACAAAACAAAACAAGACTTGACTATGGCTGTGGAAAATGAAGGCAAAAATCTGACCTGATCAAACCTGAGACCCGTGAACCTGATGCATTAAGTGAGGTGAGGATTTTGCCCTCAGCTGAGGGAAACCTGGAAACTAAATACTGTGGGGAGGTGACTGGTGATGGGGTGCAGCTGTGAAACAAAGACAGGTGACTTGAATGAACTTAATGTGACAGGGAAAAAACATGACAAGAAATAAACCTAAAACCTGAAAAGAAGACATGACAAAAACAAAACTCAAAACATGGCATGACACCCCCATTCTTACCAGATGAGCGCTGGGATAGACTCCAAGTTGTGAGACCTGGATGCTGAAAATACTGAAAACCTTAAATTATTCCCTATCCAGGAAGTCACATATTATATGTCCCGGAGTATGTTTCACCTTTTCTGTTAAATACAAAAGTTTCAGTGAGTTGAACTATCAAGATTAGTCAGCAACTGTCCCTGACGACTGACTGTTAGAGGTGATCCGGGGTCAACTCTGATTCAGTTATTTTCAGTGTGCAAAAAAATATCGCAGCTGAAGTCTTGAAAATGTTATTTGTCAAATTCATTCATTCGTAATTATCAGAAACTGAAACAAAAACCAAGTGCGTCTCCTCAAACATTGTTCTGAGATCTCATCTGGAGGTTCAATCACAGTCAGATCATCCTGACCAAAAAGTTAGAACCTCAGTGAATACAATGACATGAAATTAATTATACTTTATTCATCCTGAAGGGAAATTATATTGTTGCAATATATGCTGCTGCCCCAACTCCACCATAGGACTTATTGAAAAAGTCTTGGTCAAGACACTGAACGACCTAACCTTCCTCAACAGGTACAGGCTGTTGTGTCGTTTCTTGAAGCAAGCCTTGGTGTATTTCCAGTTTAGCCTGCTGTCCAGATAAACTCCAAAGTGTTCGTCAACCACCTCCACCTCTTCTCCTTGGATTGAGACAGTGTTTGGTTTACTCCTGGTCCTCCTAAAATCCACAATAATCTCTTTTATTTTGTTCATGTTGAGGATTAAAACCATACCACAAAGTGACTGACCAGTTCCCTGTACTCTACCTCTTGTCCATCACTAATAAAGCCAACATCTGCAGAATCATCTGAGTATTTCTGTAGATAACAGCACTTTGAGTTATAATGAGGAGTACATTGAGAGTACAGACCCCTGTGGAGCTCCAAACCGCCTTCTCAGACACATGACCCCTCAGTCTGAAAAACAGTGGTCTGCTTGTGAGGTGGTTAGAAATTCAAGTGGAGGCATCCACCCGTATTCACCTCGAGAAGTGTTTTCAAGAGTCTCTCAGTTATCTGATGTATTGTTTTACCTGAAAAAAACATTTAAAAAAAGTATGCTGAGACACTTTTTCCATTTCAGAAAATTCAGGCAACAAAGTGTGGAGTCCAAACCCCGATGAGACAAAGAGGGGACGAGATGGACTGATTGCAGCCTTTTTGCTCACAGCAGCAGCAGCAGCAGGAGTCACTGTTGGCCTGGTATTGAACAAAAGATCAGGTAAAAAACCATCTACTTTTAACAATGTTTCCTGTGTGTGTGTTAATGCCACCGTCGTCTTGACTAATCTGAAGTCGAACAACATCGAAAACCCTAATGCTAACACAAATTAAAGCTATAAACCGAAATAATCTTCGGGACCTTTACTTTGTTTTTTCACTCATTTTGAGATCATTGGATTTATAATGAATTAATTAATGTGATTGATTTCAACAATGACTTTGCTAAAAGATCATTTCAATGTGTCAGTCTGAATGGAGTGGAGCTCACTTAAATGAGAATAGCCAAAGAAGCAACAAAGACTGCTGTGACAACCTGAACTCACTCTTTAAAATGGTTTTGAATACAAACTTGCAGTATATTGGGATTAGAGATTTCAGTAAGGACAAAACAGTTCTGGAAAAAGCGAAAAGGTAAAATAATGATCCGACTTTTCAATGTGTGTGTTGTTTATCTTGATGATGTTAACTAGCTATTATTTGTAAAAAGGTGAAAATATCTGACTTCACCTCTAATTTAATTTTACATTAGGAGAAATAAAGTAGATCCATGACAGACCTTAAGTATAAAAAGTTAAAACATGTTTGTGTATATCCAACATTAGAGCTGGGTTACAACCCAAACAAAGCGGGACAGACCGATTTTTTTTTTTTTTCAGTTCACAACCAACAACTTTCACCATTTAGTAGATTCGGTATGATCACAAACACCTGAACATGAATCTGATGAGCTCACAGATGATGTTGGAACATAAAAGTCCTGTAAGTACTGACATATTTCTGAGGATAAGGGAAAGTAACGAGTTTGAACCTCTGAAATATCTGCCAGTCGTCAGTAAATCAATTAATGATTAAATTAATTAATAAATACAGATAATTGAAGGTTCCCAGAGAACATGTTCTTTCATAAAGTTAGAGCCATCACTGTTGCTGTGGTTGTAGCCTTACTGATCATAACAATAGTTCTCCTGATGAGGTGTTGTAGAAATGCAAGAAGTAAAATAACATCCTTTCTTGACTTTTAAAGACTTTTTTTGGTGATTTTGTCTTTTGGATTCAGATCAACAAGACAACAACCAAAGGTCAAACAATGAAGAAATATGTAATATTTATATCCATTTTTGACATATAATTTGTGTTTCGCTCTGTCCTTTTCTATCTCAATTCCTGAATCAATCAATGTTTTCCTCTCTGTTGAAATCTGATTAAAGTCCCAGTTGCAAAGTTGATCTCAGCTGAAGTATGTCAGGCTGACATTTAAACATTAACAAACTGACATGAAGATCAGAGAATCAGATTAATTAATTATGATTGCTGTGATTCATTCTCCTATGAAGAAGAAATAATAAGGAACAGAGCTTTGTCTTTGTATCTTGTAATGTGGAAATGTTCTGTTTTTGTTAACAGACGCATGAAGGTCCAAGGTGCTGATGAAGGACTGACTTCTACTTCCTGCCATGTCTCATCAGAGGACAACCAGGCATCCTCACTGTCCTCTGCGTTGCAGTTTCGTGAAGACGACAGTACAGTTTAATTGTAATATAATTGTAAATAAAAAAAGTGTTTATAAACTGTATATGAAGGTATCCTGCTGCTATAAGTTAATGTGATTACTTCAATCTTTCCATTGATAGACTGAACATCTTTGTTGCACAGTTTCTAAAGCTTAACTATTTAACATTTCAATATGTTAAATATTGAAATACCTGATCTTTTGTTTTCAAATAAGCTTTTGAAAACAATGATGTCCACATATGGGGACACTATGTCTGATAACCAAAAATGTGATGTTCATGTATGTGGATGCCACGTCGTAGGAGGTTATTTAATAGTTTAATAGTTAATTAAATAATTTTTGTCAGCAGATATAATGTACTGGTGTAGATTTAAAACACTGATTTTGTCAGCGTTTGTCTTGATGATCTTTCACCCATAAAAATTGTATTCATGGCTGGCCAAAATGATTCTCTGTCATTATTCACCTGCCATTTTTGAAAAGGATTTCACTTGAAACTGTCCTGTTTTCAGTCTGCTTTTGGGTCCTGAATTCAGAGGTACTGGCTTCAAAGAATAAAAAGGACATTAAAAATGACTTGAAAGAAGGAAAGTGACAGTTTACTGACAACTGTACAGTTCAACCAAGAAAATATCATAAATCACCTAAATATTGGGCTCTGGCTGCTTCTTGTTGTCAATCGCTGCTCATATAATGTAATGAATAAATTAAATAAATAAACAGCAACAAAACTAAAAACTATAACAGTAAGAACATAAACTTTATACAGACTCCTCCAATAAAAAAATCAGAAAGCAACAACTCGGCCAACAGCCTACCTTAATGATCAGTTTAGCTTCATTCCTATAACAGTGGGACAGTGATAAAAGAAAAGATTACTTTTTTACTTCCTTCAGTTTTGTTTAATCAAGACAACAGTCATCTCAGAAAGCTTGAAAGATACGGTCCAATTCAAGCAATAAAACCTACTTTTTTCAAATTATTCCAAAATAGACAAAGTCATCCGATGCCAGTTTTAAAAGAAGCTGCCTTAGTAAACAGGAAAACAACGGATTGCATTAAATCTTTTCTGTGATCCACTCCTTCCATCCTGAGCGCGTACAAAGCGACTGGAGAGAAAAAAACCTCCCTTTGAACAGAAAGAACCCTCCATCAGAACCAGAACCAGGAAGGGTGTCCATCTGCCTCGACCAGCTGGGTGCTGGAAGGACGGGAAAGAGGGGACAACAAGCACCATAACACCAGGCCTGGGATACCTTCTGAGAGAGAGAAACACAAGTTAATGATGACAATAATGTCATATGAGCATGTGGAGTAAAGAGAGCAGAGTTAGGAGAGGTGCATCATTGGAGGCTTACAGAAGTTTAACTATTGGATGTTTCAGGGTCACCTGAGCCATCCTTAACTATAAGCTTTATCAAAAAGGAAAATATTAAACATAGAGAGGGTGTCTGCTTCCCGGACATATACTGGCAGCTGGTTCCACAGAGAGGGGCCTGATAACTGAAGGCTCTGCCTCACTTTCTACTTTTAGAAACTCTGGGAACCACAAGGAGACCTGCAGTCTGAGAGCAAAGTGCTCTGTTGGGAAAATATCCAACTATGAGATCTTTAAGGTATGATGGAGCTCGGTCATTAAAAGCTTTATATGTGAGGAGAATTTAACAGGGAGCCTTTGAAGAGAAGCTAAAACTGGAAAAATATGATCTCTGCTGTTAGTTCTCATCAGAACTCTGACTGCAGCATTTTGGATTTTGTTCCTGATTTTGACTTGTAGTCTAACAACTGATTGGCTCCATCTTGCTTCGTGAATAATAATAGCTGAGTATAATCTGCACAGCACTGGATATTTATACTATTCTGTGTATTAATATTACCCAATGCAAGCATGTATAAAATGAAAGAATCGGTTCAAGCACAGAACCCTGCAGCTCGGTGAATAACTCTGGTGTGTGAGGAAGACTCGTTGTTTGCATGAATAGACTGAATCTATCAGGTAAATATTAATTAAAGCAATGGAATGTAGTATCTTAAATCCTTTAAGGTTTGTATTCCTTCAGTCCATGGTGGAGAGGTTAATTTGTCTGCAGTTCTGTTCTCATTTATTGTCCATATCATATTAATTAATCCACACTCACAATCATTTAAAGCTACCTCACCTCAGAAGTGTGCAGGAGTGTCTTTACAGGAGATTTTCTGTAACTGTTGTGGTTACGTTGTGGAGTTCTGTTGACCTAAAATACAAAAGCACAGCTTCAAAACATCATTTTAAAGAGTGAGTTCAGGTTGTCACAGCAGTCTTTGTTGCTTCTTTGGCTATTCTCATTTCAGTGAGCTCCACTCCATTCAGACTGACACATTGAAATGATCTTTTAGCAAAGTCATCGTTGAAATAAATCACATAAATGAATTAATTATGAATCCAATTATCTTTTTAAAAAATGAGTGAGGAAACAAAGTAAAGGTCCCAAAGATTATTTAGGTTTTTAGCTTTAATTTAATAATCGTCAAGACGACGGTGACATTAACACACACACAGGAAACATTGTTAAAAGTAGATGGTTTTTTACTTGATCTTTTGTTCAATACCAGGCCAACAGTGACTGCTGCTGCTGCTGCTGCTGTGAGCAAAAAGGCAATCAGTCCACCTCGTCCCCTCTTTGTCTCATCGGGGTTTGGACTCCACACTTTGTTGCCTGAATTTTCAGAAATGGAAAAAGTGTCTCAGCTTACTTTTTTAAAATGTTTTTTTTTCAGGTAAAACAATACATCAGATAACTGAGAGACTCTTGAAAACACTTCTCGAGGTGAATACGGGTGGATGCCTCCACTTGAATTTCTAACCACCTCACAAGCAGACCACTGTTTTTCAGACTGAGGGGTCATGTGTCTGAGAAGGCGGTTTGGAGCTCCACAGGGGTCTGTACTCTCAATGTACTCCTCATTATAACTCAAAGTGCTGTTATCTACAGAAATACTCAGATGACTCTGCAGATGTTGGCTTTATTAGTGATGGACAAGAGGTAGAGTACAGGGAACTGGTCAGTCACTTTGTGGTATGGTTTTAATCCTCAACATGAACAAAATAAAAGAGATTATTGTGGATTTTAGGAGGACCAGGAGTAAACCAAACACTGTCTCAATCCAAGGAGAAGAGGTGGAGGTGGTTGACGAACACTTTGGAGTTTATCTGGACAGCAGGCTAAACTGGAAATACACCAAGGCTGTGTTTGGCTGACACCTGCCATGTAGTTTTCTGATTACTCCACTGTTCTGTTGCTCATATCTGCATCTGACTGTAATCAACCATGCAGTTTATGCTCTCTGGTTTCTGGTGGTCTCAGCCAGATTGTCCATGTTCTTTGTGACTGTTCCACTTGTTTACTTCTTGTGTTATTCTCTGACCTTATCTTATTCTCAGTTTTTTTCATTGTGGTTTGCTCGTGTTAGAGTTGTTTGCGTCCAGATGTTTGACCCTAACTCTGGTTTTAGATTCTGCCAAACCCTCACTTGAGACGTTTGCCTTGTGGACGTGTAGGATGCTGTATGAATAACTAATAAATCAGACTAAAAATACAGAAAACTGTGTGTTTCAGTCTAAAGAACTCTTGAATGAAACTCAAAAGTTGCATGAAATAAAAATGCTATTTAAACTCATAGATTCTATCCACTACTGCTCACTCTTTTTCCTGAAAGTAGCTCTCCTGCTGTTTGTTCTGGTGCTGACGGTGCAGCTGTAGGTCAGATCAGTGTCACTGTCTGAAAGTATCAGAGAGCTGCTGATGTTGTAAAGCTGCTGTTCAGGCTGCTGGACTGTGGTTGTGTTCTGGAGGTTCATGTTGGATGGAGGGCTGGTGGACCAGGTGAGCTCAGGTTCAGGGTAGATCCAGTTAGAGCTGCAGGTGATCCTGTTTCCTACCTGATCGATGCTGACTTCACTGACTGGAGCTGCAAAGCAAACAAACAAAACTCATCAAGAACACCAAAGGAAACAGCAACATAGATTCAACACAGCTCGATAAAGACGTGTCTGTAAAACCATTTCTATCAAAGATATCCTACCTTCTACTTTCAAGGCAACAAATGATTCCTTGTGTCCATTTATGGTGCTGGTGTAGCACTGATATCTGCCTTCATCCTGAACCTTCACCCCTGTCAGCTGCAGTGAGCTGTTTCCTTTGGAGATCTCATCCTTGAACAGTGATGTTCTCTTTATGAAGAGCGGGCTCTGTGATCCCAGCTGGTCCTGATTGTTGTAGAATGAGTGGACATAAAGTTGTTCTTCTTTCATCTGGATCCAGTGGATGACGACGTCAGCACCGTTTAAGCTGCACGGCAAGACGCAGCTCTCATTGAAAACACAGACCACCTCAGTGTCTGAAACATGTAATAAAGACACATCATTACAGCTCAGTTCAGTATAACTGATCCAGTTTAGCTCGTATAAATCCTCTTATTTGACTATTTCACCTTCTGTCCAAACATGCTATTTTTTACAATGTTGTCTGTTATAAGAAAAAACATATTATGTTATATATCTGTACAATTTTATAAGCATGAGTTCAGGACATTTTTACCCAAATTTCACCTTGGAAAGCTGCAAACTACATCCTTATTTTGATCTATGAGACAGTAACTCCCTGCTTCTCCTTCTATTTTGCTCTCAGGATCAAACCATCAGTAAAAACTGTTGAAGTGTGGAAGGATGAAGCTGCAGCAGCTAAATGCATAAATGCATCTTATAAAAGTTCAGCATATAACAGCCTGTAAGATGAGAGACACAGCACAGAGAACATTAAAATGTTTTTTGTTTTTCACAAACAAGGAAATGTTGTCAGGACTTTAAATCCCAAAAGCCTGCTGGTGTGAAGCAGGCTTGATTGTCTGATGCTTTTCTGTGCCTTGTTTTCATGACGTGGGTGAGAGGGAATGTTTCCAGACAGGTCAAACAAGATTCCAGTTAAAGTGCTGACATTTTTTAATCTTGAGAAGAGATTTATTCTTCCTTTTTTTTCTCTCTTTTTTCTAATTAATATAATTTTCACTTCTTGTCTACACTATTTATTCCTGCCATCTTGCATATATTTCTGGTCATATCATTCTGTAAATATTCCACTTCAATTGTATAAATTTTTTTTCAAAGGCACGACTTTTTGTCTCTGCTAAGTTAACTTTTATTTAAAGTTCTGTGGCGCTGTTACACCAGGTCAAATTCCTCTGTACGTTGTGAATAAAGAGGTTCTGATTCTGAAGACGCTCTCACTATTGACTTGACTATTTGACATTAGCATTAAGCATAGCATTATCTGAGTGTCCATCAAAAGAATATAAATTCATGCTGTGCCTTCAAGTGTTTAAATGTTTATATTCCACATATGTAAAAACAGAATTTTTAGACAAACTTACGTCCGGTAAATCCTTGTTTGATTTATGATGCAGGCATAAAAACATTTTGAAATGAAAGCTCAGTTTTAAAAAAAAAAGTTTTAATGTATAAACTGTCAGAGAGAAGCTCAAATGAAATCCATTCATCTCTGAAAACAGTTTTGATTTTATCATTTTTGTTTAACACACATTTTCCTTGAAACATACTTTGCGTTGACACTGGAATAAGATGAAGCTGAATGTGCAGGAAATGTTTGACTCACCTCCGTTTGAAAGAATCAACAGAAAAGCCAGGACCACCGAAAACATGACACGCTTTATCTCAGTCATTGTTGCTTTGGGATGTTTTCTGCTTGCTGCTGATTTAATTTACAGTAAAAGACCAGAGAGTGAGCTGTGTGAAAACAAAGAATCTGATCCGACTGGTGTTGTTTAGTTTCACTTCATATGAAGGCTGCACCTACGAATCGTCCAAATATTCTAAATGTTTTTGTGTGGCAGTCAGCTTCTCTTCCCTCCACTAAACGGTGTCAAACACAAACACTAGAATATCAAACAGCATTAACTGTTTCTAATCTTCATCTGCTCTGACAGACTTTACATAACCTGCACTGAACTGCAGAGGAGAAATACTGTGAATGAGCCAGAATACTTGAGACAGAATAAAATTAACAATAATCTTTAAAAACAAATGTTGGCCAACAATTCAATCTTTTTTATGTCTTCATTCTGCAACATTTGAAAATACAGAGGTTAAATCATGTAAGTTTCTTTGTATATAAGCTGTACAAGATCAGTCATTAAGGTCATGGTAGTACTAAGCTTTTGTCCTAAGAATATGACTTCTGTCAGCATTTAGTATACAAATAACATATTAGGAGAGTGTCTGCATCCATTTATGGCTTATTACAGCTCCTGAGGGGATAAGGGGAGTAACATTAAAAAAAACAAGGATTCAAGCAACAATTATAATGATAAAGAGTAATGATAACCCAAACATAGCCCACTGAAACATAGGAAACCAATGGTTTAAATATGATTAGCTGGTTTTCTGACTGGTGTGGCTTACAGAGGACCTGTTCAAAGGTAGCAACAGTCCAGCCAATCCTGAGTGCATGTGCACATAGTTTCACAATGACTGTGAGTTCTAAAAGAGAACCATATGTGCAGCTTTATTAAGCTAATGGAAAGAATGGATTTGTATATTTCTTCCTGCACGAGGTGTAGCCACGACTGTGGCCCAGGTGTGTTATGTGTTTTCTACAACTTCTCAAGTGCTTTTTCTTTTGTTGCTGCTGTTTTTAATAAAAAAAAAGTCTTCAGTTTTCATGGTTTATATGAAATAAAATCCCAATTAAAATCTTTAATAATTATCAATAAGAATGAAATTCTTGTATATGTCACCATTATATTAATTTGATATTCAGCGAACTAATAAGAATTGAGAATCAATTATTCTGATCGGTGTACTGGCACAAACATGCAGGTGAACTGTCATTTTGTTCAAGGATATAATAAAAATATGATCAGGTGATCCTTGATGACGTTTCTATGAATAATTATCCTTATCCTTTATCTGAACACTGGTTATAGGTAGTGTACCAATATATTTTGCGATCAGATGTTACAATCTCCATTTCATGTAATCTGTTACTATTGAAACCTGCTGTTTGATAATCCCTGTCTGGCCGCATTAGGACGCCGCCAGACAGGAAGAGTAATTTCTTCTTTAAGAGAAGTTTACCCAACCTTTTGGTAGGGGATGTTTATCACTCAGTTCATATTACATCAGGTTTTATTTCATAATTCTTTTTTATTAATGTAGCTGTGTTTATTGTTGAGTTACTTGGACATTTTGATATTTTGGTCCAAGGCATACACAAGCAAGTGGGCAGGTATTGGACCAGCATGCATCAGGAAGGGCATATAGTTTTTTAAGAGAGCATGAGAAGCAACAGAAAGCAGACACAACTTGTTCTTTATTTGCTGGCTTGCAATGGATGAATAAACCACCAAAACCCAATTAAATTCAATTTAATTCAATTCAGTTTTATTTGTATAGTGCCAAATGACAAAAAAGTAAAAGTAATTTCAAGTTACTTCAATAATATAGTCCAATTAAATCCAATTAGAGTTCAATTCATTGTAATCATAATTCAATTAAATCTTAATCCAATTAATTCATGTAGAGCCAATTCAAAAACAATTTCCTAGCTAAGAAAACCAACAGATTGTACTGAAACTTCTGTTCAGTCCAATCTCCTGTCCTGAGCATGCCTGTGGTGACTGTGGAAAGGAACGACTCCCTTTTAACAGGAAGAAACCTCTGGCAGAACCAGACTCAGGAAGGGTGGCCATCTGCCTCGACCAGCTGGGGTTTGAGAAGACAGAAAATAGGGAAAAGAGGGGACAACAAACAGCGAAAGACAAGATCAAGGGTATGATTAAGGCAGTGAGTAGGTCTGTGAACACTTTGAGAAAATCCAATAGAGTATAATATAGAATTAAAGTTAATACTTTAGCTGTCATTTTCAACATCTACATGAATGTCAAAGTCACCCACTACAATGAATTTATCTGTACTCAGCACTAAATGGGATAAAAACTCAAATTCAGACAGAAACTCAGAATAAGGGCCAGGTGGACGATATACAATAACTAACACAAGAGGTGTTTGTGATTTCCATTTTGGGTGAATCAGAGATTCAAAAGCCAGATCTAAAACTAATCTTGGGTCTAGGACTGTAACCCTTAGTAACCCTGATCTGAAGATAGCTGCCACTTCTCCTCCTCTGCCTGTGGTTCGAGGAACGTGAATATTTAAAAAGTCAGAGGGAGCTGAGATTCTCAAAGAGTATCAGAGAGCTGCTGATGTTGTAAAGCTGCTGTTCAGTCTGCTGGACAATGGCCGTGCTCCTGAAGATGACTTTGGCTGGAGGACTGGAGGACCAGGTAATTTCAGGTTCAGGGTAGATCTCCACTGAGCGGCAGGTGATCCTCTTCTCTACCTGCTGAATGTTGACTATTTCTACAGGAGATATAAAAATGAGGACAAAAACTTTATGATTCAGTGGTTAATGGATGGTTAAAGTGGAGAATATCTATTCTGCATCACAATTATTATTGCTTTTTGAGTGTGTTGTTGGCATTTACTATTGTCTTCTAATTTGATGCACAGACAAAAGAAACAAGCTGCTTATCACAGCAATAAAATCACTCAATTGGGGGTTGAAGCCCCTGTAGATAAACTCTTAATCCCAGAAATTTATATTACAACCCTGTCTCCAAAGAAATATGTAGCTATGTTAGTTTATAGAAGAATCAAAAACATAAAATACAATCATAAGCCAAAGGAATTTCTCTGCCACAATGTGGGAAAATGAGGATTTAATAGGAACATACTGTTAATTGTTGCAAGGTGGACCCGCACAGCGTCGGCCAGGGCCCCTCACTCTTCCCTACAGGAGGAGGGAGGACTGCTCTGGACACGCAAGGCTGACCCGCACAGCGTCGGCCAGGGCCCCAAACTCTTCCGTACAGGAGGAGGGAGGACGGCTCTGGACACGCTCGCGGCCCCGCACAGCGTCGGCCAGGGCCCCTCACTCTTCCGTACAGAAGAACAGAGGACGGCTCTGGACACGCAAGGTGGACCCGCACAGCGTCGGCCAGGGCCCCTCATTCTTCCGTACAGGAGGACGGAGGACGGCTCTGGACACGCAAGGTGGACCCGCACAGCGTCGGCCAGGGCCCCTCACTCTTCCGTACAGGAGGAGGGAGGACTGCTCTGGACACGCTCGCGGCCCCGCACAGCGTCGGCCAGGGCCCCTCATTCTTCCGTACAGGAGGACGGAGGACGGCTCTGGACACGCAAGGTGGACCCGCACAGCGTCGGCCAGGGCCCCTCACTCTTCCCTACAGGAGGAGGGAGGACTGCTCTGGACACGCTCGCGGCCCCGCACAGCGTCGGCCAGGGCCCCTCATTCTTCCGTACAGGAGGACGGAGGACGGCTCTGGACACGCAAGGTGGACCCGCACAGCGTCGGCCAGGGCCCCTCACTCTTCCCTACAGGAGGAGGGAGGACTGCTCTGGACATGCTCGCGGCCCCGCACAGCGTCGGCCAGGGCCCCTCATTCTTCCGTACAGGAGGACGGAGGACGGCTCTGGACACGCAAGGTGGACCCGCACAGCGTCGGCCAGGGCCCCTCACTCTTCCGTACAGGAGGACGGAGGACGGCTCTGGACACGCTCGCGGCCCCGCACAGCGTCGGCCAGGGCCCCTAACTCTTCCATACAGAAGAACGGAGGACTGCTCTGGACACGCTCGCGGCCCCGCACAGCGTCGGCCAGGGCCCCTCATTCTTCCGTACAGGAGGAGGGAGGACTGCTCTGGACACGCAAGGTGGACCCGCACAGCGTCGGCCAGGGCCCCTCACTCTTCCGTACAGGAGGAGGGAGGACTGCTCTGGACACGCTCGCGGCCCCGCACAGCGTCGGCCAGGGCCCCTCATTCTTCCGTACAGGAGGACGGAGGACGGCTCTGGACACGCAAGGTGGACCCGCAAAGCGTCGGCCAGGGCCCCTCACTCTTCCCTACAGGAGGAGGGAGGACTGCTCTGGACATGCTCGCGGCCCCGCACAGCGTCGGCCAGGGCCCCTCATTCTTCCGTACAGGAGGACGGAGGACGGCTCTGGACACGCAAGGTGGACCCGCACAGCGTCGGCCAGGGCCCCTCACTCTTCCGTACAGGAGGACGGAGGACGGCTCTGGACACGCTCGCGGCCCCGCACAGCGTCGGCCAGGGCCCCTAACTCTTCCATACAGAAGAACGGAGGACTGCTCTGGACACGCTCGCGGCCCCGCACAGCGTCGGCCAGGGCCCCTCATTCTTCCGTACAGGAGGACGGAGGACGGCTCTGGACACGCAAGGTGGACCCGCACAGCGTCGGCCAGGGCCCCTCACTCTTCCCTACAGGAGGACGGAGGACAGCTCTGGACACGCTCACGGCCCCGCACAGCGTCGGCCAGGGCCCCTCATTCTTCCGTACAGGAGGAGGGAGGACAGCTCTGGACACGCTCGCGGCCCCGCACAGCGTCGGCCAGGGCCCCTCATTCTTCCGTACAGGAGGACGGAGGACGGCTCTGGACACGCAAGGTGGACCCGCACAGCGTAGGCCAGGGCCCCTCATTCTTCCCTACAGGAGGAGGGAGGACTGCTCTGGACACGCTCGCGGCCCCGCACAGCGTCGGCCAGGGCCCCTCATTCTTCCGTACAGGAGGACGGAGGACGGCTCTGGACACGCAAGGTGGACCCGCACAGCGTCGGCCAGGGCCCCTCACTCTTCCCTACAGGAGGAGGGAGGACTGCTCTGGACACGCTCGCGGCCCCGCACAGCGTCGGCCAGGGCCCCTCATTCTTCCGTACAGGAGGACGGAGGACGGCTCTGGACACGCAAGGTGGACCCGCACAGCGTCGGCCAGGGCCCCTCACTCTTCCGTACAGGAGGACGGAGGACGGCTCTGGACACGCTCGCGGCCCCGCACAGCGTCGGCCAGGGCCCCTCATTCTTCCGTACAGGAGGAGGGAGGACTGCTCTGGACACGCAAGGTGGACCCGCACAGCGTCGGCCAGGGCCCCTCACTCTTCCGTACAGGAGGAGGGAGGACTGCTCTGGACATGCTCGCGGCCCCGCACAGCGTCGGCCAGGGCCCCTCATTCTTCCGTACAGGAGGACGGAGGACGGCTCTGGACACGCAAGGTGGACCCGCACAGCGTCGGCCAGGGCCCCTCACTCTTCCGTACAGGAGGACGGAGGACAGCTCTGGACACGCTCGCGGCCCCGCACAGCGTCGGCCAGGGCCCCTCATTCTTCCGTACAGGAGGAGGGAGGACTGCTCTGGACACGCAAGGTGGACCCGCACAGCGTCGGCCAGGGCCCCTCACTCTTCCGTACAGGAGGAGGGAGGACTGCTCTGGACATGCTCGCGGCCCCGCACAGCGTCGGCCAGGGCCCCTCATTCTTCCGTACAGGAGGACGGAGGACGGCTCTGGACACGCAAGGTGGACCCGCACAGCGTCGGCCAGGGCCCCTCACTCTTCCGTACAGGAGGACGGAGGACAGCTCTGGACACGCTCGCGGCCCCGCACAGCGTCGGCCAGGGCCCCTCATTCTTCCGTACAGGAGGACGGAGGACAGCTCTGGACACGCTCGCGGCCCCGCACAGCGTCGGCCAGGGCCCCTCATTCTTCCGTACAGGAGGAGGGAGGACTGCTCTGGACACGCAAGGTGGACCCGCACAGCGTCGGCCAGGGCCCCTCACTCTTCCGTACAGGAGGAGGGAGGACTGCTCTGGACATGCTCGCGGCCCCGCACAGCGTCGGCCAGGGCCCCTCATTCTTCCGTACAGGAGGACGGAGGACGGCTCTGGACACGCAAGGTGGACCCGCACAGCGTCGGCCAGGGCCCCTCACTCTTCCGTACAGGAGGACGGAGGACAGCTCTGGACACGCTCGCGGCCCCGCACAGCGTCGGCCAGGGCCCCTCATTCTTCCGTACAGGAGGACGGAGGACAGCTCTGGACACGCTCGCGGCCCCGCACAGCGTCGGCCAGGGCCCCTCACTCTTCCGTACAGGAGGACGGAGGACAGCTCTGGACACGCTCGCGGCCCCGCACAGCGTCGGCCAGGGCCCCTCATTCTTCAGTACAGGAGGAGGGAGGACTGCTCTGGACACGCAAGGTGGACCCGCACAGCGTCGGCCAGGGCCCCTCACTCTTCCGTACAGGAGGAGGGAGGACTGCTCTGGACATGCTCGCGGCCCCGCACAGCGTCGGCCAGGGCCCCTCATTCTTCCGTAGAGGAGGAGGGAGGACTGCTCTGGACACGCAAGGTGGACCCGCACAGCGTCGGCCAGGGCCCCTCACTCTTCCGTAGAGGAGGAGGGAGGACTGCTCTGGACACGCTCGCGGCCCCGCACAGCGTCGGCCAGGGCCCCTCACTCTTCCCTACAGGAGGAGGGAGGACTGCTCTGGACACGCTCGCGGCCCCGCACAGCGTCGGCCAGGGCCCCTCATTCTTCCGTACAGGAGGACGGAGGACGGCTCTGGACACGCAAGGTGGACCCGCACAGCGTCGGCCAGGGCCCCTCACTCTTCCCTACAGGAGGAGGGAGGACTGCTCTGGACACGCTCGCGGCCCCGCACAGCGTCGGCCAGGGCCCCTCATTCTTCCGTACAGGAGGACGGAGGACGGCTCTGGACACGCAAGGTGGACCCGCACAGCGTCGGCCAGGGCCCCTCACTCTTCCGTACAGGAGGACGGAGGACGGCTCTGGACACGCTCGCGGCCCCGCACAGCGTCGGCCAGGGCCCCTCATTCTTCCGTACAGGAGGAGGGAGGACTGCTCTGGACACGCAAGGTGGACCCGCACAGCGTCGGCCAGGGCCCCTCACTCTTCCGTACAGGAGGAGGGAGGACTGCTCTGGACATGCTCGCGGCCCCGCACAGCGTCGGCCAGGGCCCCTCATTCTTCCGTACAGGAGGACGGAGGACGGCTCTGGACACGCAAGGTGGACCCGCACAGCGTCGGCCAGGGCCCCTCACTCTTCCGTACAGGAGGACGGAGGACAGCTCTGGACACGCTCGCGGCCCCGCACAGCGTCGGCCAGGGCCCCTCATTCTTCCGTACAGGAGGACGGAGGACAGCTCTGGACACGCTCGCGGCCCCGCACAGCGTCGGCCAGGGCCCCTCACTCTTCCGTACAGGAGGACGGAGGACAGCTCTGGACACGCTCGCGGCCCCGCACAGCGTCGGCCAGGGCCCCTCATTCTTCAGTACAGGAGGAGGGAGGACTGCTCTGGACACGCAAGGTGGACCCGCACAGCGTCGGCCAGGGCCCCTCACTCTTCCGTACAGGAGGAGGGAGGACTGCTCTGGACATGCTCGCGGCCCCGCACAGCGTCGGCCAGGGCCCCTCATTCTTCCGTACAGGAGGAGGGAGGACTGCTCTGGACACGCAAGGTGGACCCGCACAGCGTCGGCCAGGGCCCCTCACTCTTCCGTACAGGAGGAGGGAGGACTGCTCTGGACATGCTCGCGGCCCCGCACAGCGTCGGCCAGGGCCCCTCATTCTTCCGTACAGGAGGACGGAGGACGGCTCTGGACACGCAAGGTGGACCCGCACAGCGTCGGCCAGGGCCCCTCACTCTTCCGTACAGGAGGACGGAGGACAGTTCTGGACACGCTCGCGGCCCCGCACAGCGTCGGCCAGGGCCCCTCATTCTTCCGTACAGGAGGACGGAGGACAGCTCTGGACACGCTCGCGGCCCCGCACAGCGTCGGCCAGGGCCCCTCACTCTTCCGTACAGGAGGAGGGAGGACTGCTCTGGACATGCTCGCGGCCCCGCACAGCGTCGGCCAGGGCCCCTCATTCTTCCGTACAGGAGGACGGAGGACGGCTCTGGACACGCAAGGTGGACCCGCACAGCGTCGGCCAGGGCCCCTCACTCTTCCCTACAGGAGGAGGGAGGACTGCTCTGGACACGCTCGCGGCCCCGCACAGCGTCGGCCAGGGCCCCTCATTCTTCCGTACAGGAGGACGGAGGACGGCTCTGGACACGCAAGGTGGACCCGCACAGCGTCGGCCAGGGCCCCTCACTCTTCCGTACAGGAGGACGGAGGACGGCTCTGGACACGCTCGCGGCCCCGCACAGCGTCGGCCAGGGCCCCTCATTCTTCCGTACAGGAGGAGGGAGGACTGCTCTGGACACGCAAGGTGGACCCGCACAGCGTCGGCCAGGGCCCCTCACTCTTCCGTACAGGAGGAGGGAGGACTGCTCTGGACATGCTCGCGGCCCCGCACAGCGTCGGCCAGGGCCCCTCATTCTTCCGTACAGGAGGACGGAGGACGGCTCTGGACACGCAAGGTGGACCCGCACAGCGTCGGCCAGGGCCCCTCACTCTTCCGTACAGGAGGACGGAGGACAGCTCTGGACACGCTTGTGGCCCCGCACAGCGTCGGCCAGGGCCCCTCATTCTTCCGTACAGGAGGAGGGAGGACTGCTCTGGACACGCAAGGTGGACCCGCACAGCGTCGGCCAGGGCCCCTCACTCTTCCGTACAGGAGGAGGGAGGACTGCTCTGGACATGCTCGCGGCCCCGCACAGCGTCGGCCAGGGCCCCTCATTCTTCCGTACAGGAGGACGGAGGACGGCTCTGGACACGCAAGGTGGACCCGCACAGCGTCGGCCAGGGCCCCTCACTCTTCCGTACAGGAGGACGGAGGACAGCTCTGGACACGCTCGCGGCCCCGCACAGCGTCGGCCAGGGCCCCTCATTCTTCCGTACAGGAGGACGGAGGACAGCTCTGGACACGCTCGCGGCCCCGCACAGCGTCGGCCAGGGCCCCTCATTCTTCCGTACAGGAGGAGGGAGGACTGCTCTGGACACGCAAGGTGGACCCGCACAGCGTCGGCCAGGGCCCCTCACTCTTCCGTACAGGAGGAGGGAGGACTGCTCTGGACATGCTCGCGGCCCCGCACAGCGTCGGCCAGGGCCCCTCATTCTTCCGTACAGGAGGACGGAGGACGGCTCTGGACACGCAAGGTGGACCCGCACAGCGTCGGCCAGGGCCCCTCACTCTTCCGTACAGGAGGACGGAGGACAGCTCTGGACACGCTCGCGGCCCCGCACAGCGTCGGCCAGGGCCCCTCATTCTTCCGTACAGGAGGACGGAGGACAGCTCTGGACACGCTCGCGGCCCCGCACAGCGTCGGCCAGGGCCCCTCACTCTTCCGTACAGGAGGACGGAGGACAGCTCTGGACACGCTCGCGGCCCCGCACAGCGTCGGCCAGGGCCCCTCATTCTTCAGTACAGGAGGAGGGAGGACTGCTCTGGACACGCAAGGTGGACCCGCACAGCGTCGGCCAGGGCCCCTCACTCTTCCGTACAGGAGGAGGGAGGACTGCTCTGGACATGCTCGCGGCCCCGCACAGCGTCGGCCAGGGCCCCTCATTCTTCAGTAGAGGAGGAGGGAGGACTGCTCTGGACACGCAAGGTGGACCCGCACAGCGTCGGCCAGGGCCCCTCACTCTTCCGTAGAGGAGGAGGGAGGACTGCTCTGGACACGCTCGCGGCCCCGCACAGCGTCGGCCAGGGCCCCTCACTCTTCCCTACAGGAGGAGGGAGGACTGCTCTGGACACGCTCGCGGCCCCGCACAGCGTCGGCCAGGGCCCCTCATTCTTCCGTACAGGAGGACGGAGGACGGCTCTGGACACGCAAGGTGGACCCGCACAGCGTCGGCCAGGGCCCCTCATTCTTCCGTACAGGAGGAGGGAGGACTGCTCTGGACACGCAAGGTGGACCCGCACAGCGTCGGCCAGGGCCCCTCACTCTTCCGTACAGGAGGAGGGAGGACTGCTCTGGACATGCTCGCGGCCCCGCACAGCGTCGGCCAGGGCCCCTCATTCTTCCGTACAGGAGGACGGAGGACGGCTCTGGACACGCAAGGTGGACCCGCACAGCGTCGGCCAGGGCCCCTCACTCTTCCGTACAGGAGGACGGAGGACAGCTCTGGACACGCTCGCGGCCCCGCACAGCGTCGGCCAGGGCCCCTCATTCTTCCGTACAGGAGGAGGGAGGACTGCTCTGGACACGCAAGGTGGACCCGCACAGCGTCGGCCAGGGCCCCTCACTCTTCCGTACAGGAGGAGGGAGGACTGCTCTGGACATGCTCGCGGCCCCGCACAGCGTCGGCCAGGGCCCCTCATTCTTCCGTACAGGAGGACGGAGGACGGCTCTGGACACGCAAGGCGGACCCGCACAGCGTCGGCCAGGGCCCCTCACTCTTCCGTACAGGAGGACGGAGGACAGCTCTGGACACGCTCGCGGCCCCGCACAGCGTCGGCCAGGGCCCCTCATTCTTCCGTACAGGAGGACGGAGGACAGCTCTGGACACGCTCGCGGCCCCGCACAGCGTCGGCCAGGGCCCCTCATTCTTCCGTACAGGAGGAGGGAGGACTGCTCTGGACACGCAAGGTGGACCCGCACAGCGTCGGCCAGGGCCCCTCACTCTTCCGTACAGGAGGAGGGAGGACTGCTCTGGACATGCTCGCGGCCCCGCACAGCGTCGGCCAGGGCCCCTCATTCTTCCGTACAGGAGGACGGAGGACGGCTCTGGACACGCAAGGTGGACCCGCACAGCGTCGGCCAGGGCCCCTCACTCTTCCGTACAGGAGGACGGAGGACAGCTCTGGACACGCTCGCGGCCCCGCACAGCGTCGGCCAGGGCCCCTCATTCTTCCGTACAGGAGGACGGAGGACAGCTCTGGACACGCTCGCGGCCCCGCACAGCGTCGGCCAGGGCCCCTCACTCTTCCGTACAGGAGGACGGAGGACAGCTCTGGACACGCTCGCGGCCCCGCACAGCGTCGGCCAGGGCCCCTCATTCTTCAGTACAGGAGGAGGGAGGACTGCTCTGGACACGCAAGGTGGACCCGCACAGCGTCGGCCAGGGCCCCTCACTCTTCCGTACAGGAGGAGGGAGGACTGCTCTGGACATGCTCGCGGCCCCGCACAGCGTCGGCCAGGGCCCCTCATTCTTCCGTAGAGGAGGAGGGAGGACTGCTCTGGACACGCAAGGTGGACCCGCACAGCGTCGGCCAGGGCCCCTCACTCTTCCGTAGAGGAGGAGGGAGGACTGCTCTGGACACGCTCGCGGCCCCGCACAGCGTCGGCCAGGGCCCCTCACTCTTCCCTACAGGAGGAGGGAGGACTGCTCTGGACACGCTCGCGGCCCCGCACAGCGTCGGCCAGGGCCCCTCATTCTTCCGTACAGGAGGACGGAGGACGGCTCTGGACACGCAAGGTGGACCCGCACAGCGTCGGCCAGGGCCCCTCACTCTTCCCTACAGGAGGAGGGAGGACTGCTCTGGACACGCTCGCGGCCCCGCACAGCGTCGGCCAGGGCCCCTCATTCTTCCGTACAGGAGGACGGAGGACGGCTCTGGACACGCAAGGTGGACCCGCACAGCGTCGGCCAGGGCCCCTCACTCTTCCGTACAGGAGGACGGAGGACGGCTCTGGACACGCTCGCGGCCCCGCACAGCGTCGGCCAGGGCCCCTCATTCTTCCGTACAGGAGGAGGGAGGACTGCTCTGGACACGCAAGGTGGACCCGCACAGCGTCGGCCAGGGCCCCTCACTCTTCCGTACAGGAGGAGGGAGGACTGCTCTGGACATGCTCGCGGCCCCGCACAGCGTCGGCCAGGGCCCCTCATTCTTCCGTACAGGAGGACGGAGGACGGCTCTGGACACGCAAGGTGGACCCGCACAGCGTCGGCCAGGGCCCCTCACTCTTCCGTACAGGAGGACGGAGGACAGCTCTGGACACGCTCGCGGCCCCGCACAGCGTCGGCCAGGGCCCCTCATTCTTCCGTACAGGAGGACGGAGGACAGCTCTGGACACGCTCGCGGCCCCGCACAGCGTCGGCCAGGGCCCCTCACTCTTCCGTACAGGAGGACGGAGGACAGCTCTGGACACGCTCGCGGCCCCGCACAGCGTCGGCCAGGGCCCCTCATTCTTCAGTACAGGAGGAGGGAGGACTGCTCTGGACACGCAAGGTGGACCCGCACAGCGTCGGCCAGGGCCCCTCACTCTTCCGTACAGGAGGAGGGAGGACTGCTCTGGACATGCTCGCGGCCCCGCACAGCGTCGGCCAGGGCCCCTCATTCTTCCGTACAGGAGGAGGGAGGACTGCTCTGGACACGCAAGGTGGACCCGCACAGCGTCGGCCAGGGCCCCTCACTCTTCCGTACAGGAGGAGGGAGGACTGCTCTGGACATGCTCGCGGCCCCGCACAGCGTCGGCCAGGGCCCCTCATTCTTCCGTACAGGAGGACGGAGGACGGCTCTGGACACGCAAGGTGGACCCGCACAGCGTCGGCCAGGGCCCCTCACTCTTCCGTACAGGAGGACGGAGGACAGTTCTGGACACGCTCGCGGCCCCGCACAGCGTCGGCCAGGGCCCCTCATTCTTCCGTACAGGAGGACGGAGGACAGCTCTGGACACGCTCGCGGCCCCGCACAGCGTCGGCCAGGGCCCCTCACTCTTCCGTACAGGAGGAGGGAGGACTGCTCTGGACATGCTCGCGGCCCCGCACAGCGTCGGCCAGGGCCCCTCATTCTTCCGTACAGGAGGACGGAGGACGGCTCTGGACACGCAAGGTGGACCCGCACAGCGTCGGCCAGGGCCCCTCACTCTTCCGTACAGGAGGACGGAGGACTGCTCTGGACACGCTCGCGGCCCCGCACAGCGTCGGCCAGGGCCCCTCATTCTTCCGTACAGGAGGACGGAGGACAGCTCTGGACACGCTCGCGGCCCCGCACAGCGTCGGCCAGGGCCCCTCATTCTTCCGTACAGGAGGACGGAGGACGGCTCTGGACACGCAAGGTGGACCCGCACAGCGTCGGCCAGGGCCCCTCACTCTTCCGTACAGGAGGAGGGAGGACGGCTCTGGACACGCTCGCGGCCCCGCACAGCGTCGGCCAGGGCCCCTCACTCTTCCGTAGAGGAGGAGGGAGGACTGCTCTGGACACGCAAGGTGGACCCGCACAACATCGGCCAGGGCCCCTCATTCTTCCGTACAGGAGGACGGAGGACGGCTCTGGACACGCAAGGTGGACCCGCACAACATCGGCCAGGGCCCCTCATTCTTCCGTAGAGGAGGAGGGAGGACTGCTCTGGACACGCAAGGTGGACCCGCACAGCGTCGGCCAGGGCCCCTCACTCTTCCGTAGAGGAGGAGGGAGGACTGCTCTGGACACGCAAGGTGGACCCGCACAGCGTCGGCCAGGGCCCCACACTCTTCCGTACAGGAGGAGGGAGGACTGCTCTGGACACGCTCGCGGCCCCGCACAGCGTCGGCCAGGGCCCCTCACTCTTCCCTACAGGAGGAGGGAGGACTGCTCTGGACACGCTCGCGGCCCCGCACAGCGTCGGCCAGGGCCCCTCACTCTTCCCTACAGGAGGAGGGAGGACTGCTCTGGACACGCTCGCGGCCCCGCACAGCGTCGGCCAGGGCCCCTCACTCTTCTGTACAGGAGGACGGAGGACGGCTCTGGACACGCAAGGTGGACCCGCACAGCGTAGGCCAGGGCCCCTCATTCTTCCGTACAGGAGGACGGAGGACGGCTCTGGACACGCAAGGTGGACCCGCACAGCGTAGGCCAGGGCCCCTCATTCTTCCGTACAGGAGGACGGAGGACAGCTCTGGACACGCTCGCGGCCCCGCACAGCGTCGGCCAGGGCCCCTCACTCTTCTGTACAGGAGGACGGAGGACGGCTCTGGACACGCAAGGTGGACCCGCACAGCGTAGGCCAGGGCCCCTCATTCTTCCGTACAGGAGGACGGAGGACGGCTCTGGACACGCAAGGTGGACCCGCACAGCATCGGCCAGGGCCCCACACTCTTCCGTACAGGAGGAGGGAGGACTGCTCTGGACACGCAAGGTGGACCCGCACAGCGTCGGCCAGGGCCCCTCACTCTTCCGTAGAGGAGGAGGGAGGACTGCTCTGGACACGCAAGGTGGACCCGCACAGCGTCGGCCAGGGCCCCTCACTCTTCCGTACAGAAGAACGGAGGACGGCTCTGGACACGCAAGGTGGACCCGCACAGCGTCGGCCAGGGCCCCTCACTCTTCCGTACAGGAGGAGGGAGGACTGCTCTGGACACGCAAGGTGGACCCGCACAGCGTCGGCCAGGGCCCCTCACTCTTCCGTACAGGAGGAGGGAGGACTGCTCTGGACACGCAAGGTGGACCCGCACAGCGTCGGCCAGGGCCCCTCATTCTTCCGTACAGGAGGACGGAGGACGGCTCTGGACACGCAAGGTGGACCCGCACAGCGTCGGCCAGGGCCCCTCATTCTTCCGTACAGGAGGACGGAGGACAGCTCTGGACACGCTCGCGGCCCCGCACAGCGTCGGCCAGGGCCCCTCATTCTTCTGTACAGGAGGACGGAGGACGGCTCTGGACACGCAAGGTGGACCCGCACAGCATCGGCCAGGGCCCCACACTCTTCCGTACAGGAGGAGGGAGGACAGCTCTGGACACGCTCGCGGCCCCGCACAGCGTCGGCCAGGGCCCCTCACTCTTCCCTACAGGAGGAGGGAGGACTGCTCTGGACACGCTCGCGGCCCCGCACAGCGTCGGCCAGGGCCCCTCATTCTTCCGTACAGGAGGACGGAGGACGGCTCTGGACACGCAAGGTGGACCCGCACAGCGTCGGCCAGGGCCCCTCACTCTTCCGTACAGGAGGAGGGAGGACTGCTCTGGACACGCAAGGCTGACCCGCACAGTGTCGGCCAGGGCCCCTCACTCTTCCCTACAGGAGGAGGGAGGACGGCTCTGGACACGCAAGGTGGACCCGCACAGCGTCGGCCAGGGCCCCTCACTCTTCCCTACAGGAGGAGGGAGGACTGCTCTGGACACGCTCGCGGCTCCGCACAGCGTCGGCCAGGGCCCCTCATTCTTCCGTACAGGAGGAGGGAGGACTGCTCTGGACACGCTCGCGGCCCCGCACAGCATCGGCCAGGGCCCCTCACTCTTCCGTACAGAAGAACGGAGGACGGCTCTGGACACGCAAGGTGGACCCGCACAGCGTCGGCCAGGGCCCCTCACTCTTCCCTACAGGAGGAGGGAGGACTGCTCTGGACACGCAAGGTGGACCCGCACAGCGTCGGCCAGGGCCCCTCACTCTTCCCTACAGGAGGAGGGAGGACTGCTCTGGACACGCTCGCGGCTCCGCACAGCGTCGGCCAGGGCCCCAAACTCTTCCGTACAGGAGGAGGGAGGACTGCTCTGGACACGCTCGCGGCCCCGCACAGCATCGGCCAGGGCCCCTCACTCTTCCGTACAGAAGAACGGAGGACGGCTCTGGACACGCAAGGTGGACCCGCACAGCGTCGGCCAGGGCCCCTCACTCTTCCCTACAGGAGGAGGGAGGACTGCTCTGGACACGCAAGGTGGACCCGCACAGCGTCGGCCAGGGCCCCTCATTCTTCCGTACAGGAGGAGGGAGGACTGCTCTGGACACGCAAGGTGGACCCGCACAGCATCGGCCAGGGCCCCTCACTCTTCCGTACAGGAGGAGGGAGGACTGCTCTGGACACGCAAGGTGGACCCGCACAGCGTCGGCCAGGGCCCCTCATTCTTCCGTACAGGAGGACGGAGGACGGCTCTGGACACGCAAGGTGGACCCGCACAGCGTCGGCCAGGGCCCCTCATTCTTCCGTACAGGAGGACGGAGGACAGCTCTGGACACGCTCGCGGCCCCGCACAGCGTCGGCCAGGGCCCCTCATTCTTCTGTACAGGAGGACGGAGGACGGCTCTGGACACGCAAGGTGGACCCGCACAGCATCGGCCAGGGCCCCACACTCTTCCGTACAGGAGGAGGGAGGACAGCTCTGGACACGCTCGCGGCCCCGCACAGCGTCGGCCAGGGCCCCTCACTCTTCCCTACAGGAGGAGGGAGGACTGCTCTGGACACGCTCGCGGCCCCGCACAGCGTCGGCCAGGGCCCCTCATTCTTCCGTACAGGAGGACGGAGGACGGCTCTGGACACGCAAGGTGGACCCGCACAGCGTCGGCCAGGGCCCCTCACTCTTCCGTACAGGAGGAGGGAGGACTGCTCTGGACACGCAAGGCTGACCCGCACAGTGTCGGCCAGGGCCCCTCACTCTTCCCTACAGGAGGAGGGAGGACGGCTCTGGACACGCAAGGTGGACCCGCACAGCGTCGGCCAGGGCCCCTCACTCTTCCCTACAGGAGGAGGGAGGACTGCTCTGGACACGCTCGCGGCTCCGCACAGCGTCGGCCAGGGCCCCTCATTCTTCCGTACAGGAGGAGGGAGGACTGCTCTGGACACGCTCGCGGCCCCGCACAGCATCGGCCAGGGCCCCTCACTCTTCCGTACAGAAGAACGGAGGACGGCTCTGGACACGCAAGGTGGACCCGCACAGCGTCGGCCAGGGCCCCTCACTCTTCCCTACAGGAGGAGGGAGGACTGCTCTGGACACGCAAGGTGGACCCGCACAGCGTCGGCCAGGGCCCCTCACTCTTCCCTACAGGAGGAGGGAGGACTGCTCTGGACACGCTCGCGGCTCCGCACAGCGTCGGCCAGGGCCCCAAACTCTTCCGTACAGGAGGAGGGAGGACTGCTCTGGACACGCTCGCGGCCCCGCACAGCATCGGCCAGGGCCCCTCACTCTTCCGTACAGAAGAACGGAGGACGGCTCTGGACACGCAAGGTGGACCCGCACAGCGTCGGCCAGGGCCCCTCACTCTTCCCTACAGGAGGAGGGAGGACTGCTCTGGACACGCAAGGTGGACCCGCACAGCGTCGGCCAGGGCCCCTCATTCTTCCGTACAGGAGGAGGGAGGACTGCTCTGGACACGCAAGGTGGACCCGCACAGCATCGGCCAGGGCCCCTCACTCTTCCGTACAGGAGGAGGGAGGACTGCTCTGGACACGCAAGGCTGACCCGCACAGTGTCGGCCAGGGCCCCTCACTCTTCCCTACAGGAGGAGGGAGGACTGCTCTGGACACGCTCGCGGCCCCGCACAGCGTCGGCCAGGGCCCCTCACTCTTCCCTACAGGAGGAGGGAGGACTGCTCTGGACACGCTCGCGGCTCCGCACAGCGTCGGCCAGGGCCCCTCATTCTTCCGTACAGGAGGAGGGAGGACTGCTCTGGACACGCTCGCGGCTCCGCACAGCGTCGGCCAGGGCCCCAAACTCTTCCGTACAGGAGGAGGGAGGACTGCTCTGGACACGCAAGGTGGACCCGCACAGCATCGGCCAGGGCCCCTCACTCTTCCGTACAGAAGAACGGAGGACGGCTCTGGACACGCAAGGTGGACCCGCACAGCGTCGGCCAGGGCCCCTCACTCTTCCCTACAGGAGGAGGGAGGACTGCTCTGGACACGCAAGGTGGACAGCGTCGGCCAGGGCCCCTCGCCCCGCCTCAAAGAAGCAGAGAGATGACATCTTCTTACTGGAACTGCAATCCAAATACAAAACTCATCAAGAACATCAAAGGAAACAGCAACAAAAATTAATCTCAGCTCACAAACACAAACAAGGAAATTTTGTCAGGACTTTAAATCCAAAAAGCTTGCTGGGTGTGAAGCAAATTTGGTTTTCTGATGCTTTTCCGTGTCTATTTTCTTGGCGTGGGTGAGAGGGAATGTTTCCAGACAGGTTAAACAAGATTCCAGTTAAAGCTCTGACATTTTAACAAGTTAAGAAGTGATTTATTCTTCAGTTTTCTACTCAGTAAAGATTTGACCTTGATCTTAATTAATTCAATATCTGCTCCTGACCAGAAGACGCTCTCACTTTTGACTATTTGACATTAACATTAAAGGCACATGTATAATGTACATTTATGAACTCATTAGTTCAAGTTTGTTGTGTTTGAAATGAGTTTTTATGTCAGTCTAACTAAAACTTATTTGAGCGTCCACCAAAAGAATATAAATTCATGCTGTGCCTTCAAATGTTTATTCAACACTTGTAGAGTTTTTCCAAATATTACACATATGTACAACAGAATGTTTAGACAAACTTACATCCAGAAAATCTGATTTATGATGCAGACATAAAAACATTTCGAAATGAAAGTTCAATTTTTAACAGTAACATTTTTAATATATAAACTGTCAGAGAGTAGCTCAAATGAAGTTCATTCTTCTCTGACTTTAAGTGCCACAGTACTTAAATATCTCGGAACACCTGGCCACTTCCTAATGTAAAAGCTAACTTATCTTTCCATTTATTCTGCAACAGATAATGGAATCTCATACACAGTGACAGTGGCCACATCAACCGAGGAAACAATCCAAACTGCAGAGACCACAGCTTCAACTTTCATGGCAACCCTGATTTATCTATTCTCTCCAGTCCCTCAGCAACATCTTTCCTAAACTGCACTGCCTGGTCTCCATCATCCAAGTCTGCCTGGTACCACCTACCTAAACTCTTTACTGCCTTTTCCCTAATTATTGGAATTTTTTCTTCATCTATAACAAACTTTCTATTCCTTAATTTCCCTCTAATTATTGAGAAACTTCTATACTTACTGCGTTGGATTTTCATACCAGCCCACTTTAGATTTTCATTAAGTGTCTAAAGTATTCTCTTCAAAAACATACTTTGTGTTGGCACTGGAATAAGACGAAGCTGAATGTGGAGAAAATGTTTGACTCACCTCCTTTTGTGCGACTAGACAGAAAAGCCAGGACCACCAAAAACCCAACCCACTTTATTTCAGTCTGGACGTGGTCGGCCAGGGCTCTGGGATGTTTTCTGCCTGGTGCTGCTGTAATATACAATCGAAGACCAGGAAGTGAGAATAATACGTGTGAGAGTAAAGAATCTGATCCAACTGGTGTATTGTTTAGTATCACTTCATATGAAGGCTGCACCTACGAATCATCCGTAATGGAAATATTTGAAATGTTTTTGTGTGGCAGTAAGTTTTTCTTCCCTTCACTAATCAACTGCTTCTAATCTTCATCTGCTCTGACAGACTTTACATAACCTGCACTGAACTGCAGAGGACAAATACTGTGAATGAGCCACAACTTGAGACAGAATAAAATCAACAACAATCTTTAGGAGGTGGAGTTGGAAATAAGAACGTAGCTCCAGGATTTATCTCAGAACTTTTCTCAGCTGTGACAGTAAAGGCGATTTTGTTAACACAATAGTGTTCAGATACCCATCTTCAAAGTCAGTACTACTTGTCTATTCCACTCCACACCTGTAAAGTTTTACAACTGTAACTTGTGCAGTTTTGATGTTTTTCACAAACAAGAAAATGTTGTCAGGACTTTAAATCCAAAAACCCTGTTGGGTGTTTTGTTGGATGTACAGTGACACTCACACACAGACATTTATACACACACTTCATAGAAACAGGAAATAATGAAAGTCATGCACACACTGGTTCACTACAACAACTTACATCACAGTGTAACAATTCAGCAGTTTATTCAGCAGTTTTTAAAAGCTTCAGGAAAGTTTCAGGAAAGAATCTGATCCGACTGGTGTTGTTTAGTTTCACTTCATATGAAGCTGCACCTACGAATCATCCAAATATTTGAAATGCGTTTGTGTAGCAGTCAGTTTCTCTTCCCTCCAGTAAACGGTGTCAAACACAAACACTAGAATATCAAACAGCATTAACTGTTTCTAATCTTCATCTGCTCTGACAGACTTTACATAACCTGCACTGAACTGCAGAGGAGAAATACTGTGAATGAGCCACAACTTGAGACAGAATAAATTGAACAATAATCTTTAAAAACAAATGTTGGCCAACAATTCAGTTTTTTTTGTCTTCATTCTGAGGTTAAATCATATAAGTTTCTTTGGATATAAACTGTACAAGATCAGTCATTAAGGTCACGGTAGTCCTAAGAATATGACTTCTGTCCTCGTTCATGAGGACGTTTCACCTCTGAAAGGTTTCCTTCTGTGATTGGTGGAGAGTTTCAGATGATACCATCCATCTTACCTCAGAGGACATTGTTGGGGGTTTTCCTTGTAAATTTCAGCTTTATGTGTTTCTGTTACAGTCTATCACCCAAATTAAAGAATGTGTTTTTCTATATGAACGCCAACATGACTGCAGTCATTACTGAAGCCATCTTTGATTATGTTATTTGAGTAATAACAACTACTGCTGTGTCACATTTAAAATATATTTTTATAAACACACAAATAAACAGTTTTCACTGTTAAATTAGGTTTCAGATGGCATCACAAACACCTTATAATGAATGTACCAAAGTCAGTGAAAGAGTTATTTTAGATTCATAAAAATGTGAAGAGACTTTAAAACTTGTGTTCATTTCTTCTGACAATGGTCGATCCTAGAGGTCATATGTGAAACACACAGCTGATAAATGCTGATACACCAACAGTCACATTGTGAATTACTTGTGCCCAGAAGGGTTCATTGTTATGAGGCAGACTGATGAGCACAGGATTAATTTAAAAAACTCCCCTTTGACAGGAATGTTCCAATGATTACCAAGAAAAAAAAAAAAAAAACACTGCTGAAGGATTAAATCTGTGAATTACAACACAAAGGTTTATAACTCTGCATCACAGAGCTGAGCTGTTGTTCACAAACTATTAAAACACACCAGTGACTCATCCGAAGGTGTGGTTTCATCAGACTGTCCTCATACCCAGAACACACCCGTGTGTCTGTTCATGCTGGCAAACATAACATTTGGAAACATGTGTGAACTGTTATATTTTTTTATAGAATCATATGATACTTGTGTTTGCATCTGTAAATCTATCCCTTGCATTTTTTCCACATATAATTGGACATAATCTGAAATCTGGTTACAGTTAATGCACTGTTATATATTGAAAACTAAATTTCATGTAATCTGTTACTATGGTAAGCTGCTAATTGATAATTCACTGTAATTTCTCCTTCCTGACGCTTATGAGCTATTTATCTGCTGCTGTTAATAACTGCGCTTTGTTTTATGTTTCATTTGAAAAACTCTGTTATTCATTCAGCTGTGTTTAGTTATGTGGACATTTTGGTCACTTCACGTGTAACCAGGGCAGCAGATAAAGGACCAGCATGCATCAGGATGGATGCATACCAGAGAAAGAGAAGATTCACATGAACAGAGGTTTCAATACATGTTTTTACTCAGAAGAATGCTGCAACCTGATAAAAGCAAGTACAAATACACAAAAATATTTGATAAAAACATCGTGTTGCTCTTATATTCTTGTTATATGCAAAATGTATTCCTTGGTTTCATTATTTCTCCTCCACAAAGATGAAAATTAGGTCAACTCTGCATGCAGCCCTCAAGGAATAAGGTGGTTGATCTGATATCGAGATGATATCAGATTTGACTTTTTGTTCATTGACACTGCATATATTTACTGTGGCATCGTTTTGTTTTGCATTGACAGTTGAATCACTGCCGAATGTTATAAAAGACAAGTGTTTATCTGTGTAATAAGTACAATTCATTAAGAACTTAATAAAAAAAGTCACATTTTAATCTTTACCAAATCTTTCATGAAACCCTCTTAATTATTAAAAAAGACGTTCACAGAGTTTCAGAGTCTTTTTTTCTGTTCTGAGACATGCTTTGTGCCTTTATGAACAACTTTCTATTCAATATCTATGGACTAACCATAGATATGAGGGAGAGGAGAAAGTCTGCATTTCCTTCCTGAATCCATCTGGATGAGGATGGCTTCAACACACAGAACTGAAGGTCCTCTTGTCTCGCAGTCACACTGAAAACTAAATTTCAGCTAATAGTCAAACTTCAGATCCTTACAGCCTCCTCAGATAGTGAAACAGCAACACACTGGGTCTTCATGGTGTAATTTAATCCTACTTTCCAAGCGAAGAGCTTAATTTGTCTCCAGCTAACTTAATGTATAATTTACACTTATTTGGCTTCTTTGCAGGCTGTGATTTTAAACAGCTTTCTACCTCAAAGTCGGCCCTGCAAAATGAAATGAAACCCGATTCAGTTCTGAAACACATCAACATGCAACTCAAAACAAATGAAGTATGTATAACACACCATGCTCTTACAGAAAGTCTATGAGAGCTGCTATATTTCATACTGAAGATATATCTACCCCTTAGTGTTGAATTCTTGCATGTCTTGGCCTTTCTCCCTCGATGAGACCTCGCGCTGATGTGATTCTTCCACCTGCTGAGACTGAGGAGAATGAAAATAAATGGTGTTAAGTCTCCTGAAAGTGTAACTGTTTACCCTGATTTTTGTTCTATTTTTTCACTCAGTCACCAATAATTAGAAAGAGGTGTTGGGATCGTGCTCTCCTCTATCAAAGATGAGCCCATAATTGGAGATTTCTGGTGAATTTTGGGGGAACAAATGAACAGATTACAATAACAGAGTATAAGTAGTTACTTCAAAACAAAAACTAACTACAAAACTAAGGTACCCATTCATCACTAACCACCTTCTTAATCCACTGTGTCTCAGAGGAAAATACTGTCTGACGGCCTGAGTGAGCAGTTACTTTAAAACAAGATTTTTGCATGTAATATGTACGAGACTGTTGAAACACTGTGAACTGGATTCAATCTCATACAGTTTAGAAGTTGTGGTGAAACGTGGTTTTATTTCACCAGATTAGAAACAATCTTTGACAAACATTGAAGTCTTTTGTCATTCATGTGTTAGTCAGTACTGTCCGTATCAGTTAGGCTCCATGGGACCCGCTTCCCTGGCTCAACACACCTGACTCCAATTAATGGGCCAACAACAGACTTCTGCAGAACTTGATCACAACCAGATCAAGGTGATCCATTTATCTGAATCTAGTGTTTCAGAACAAGAAAACAAGCAGGGCAGTGATCTCTGTGGGCCAGGATTGGGACTCTCGGGGCTTTAGATCCTCCGACACAGAACTATGTGTTCTGTGTGCCGTAATTTTACGCAGACCGTAACATTTATATCATCTTAGTGTGAAAAGGAAAGAAAAGGTTGGTAGAACTCTATGGAAACATTTGAGCACCACTTTGAAAGGTTTGACTGCAGGGAACTGGCATTGAGGTCCTTTTCTTCGGATTTAGAAAGTTCAAATGAGCTATAAACCCTAAAAATAATTAATTAGACTAATGTTCAGTTTATGGACCTTTGAGTTTGAAATATCTTGTTGTTCACATTAATATTTGGATGTTGTTGATTCTTAACAGAGGAGCAGTGCTTGAAAACCTGGGACAAAACATCAGCTCCTGTATGAAAGCAGATCACTCAGAAGAAACTCTGCTTCAGATCTGTCTACTTTTGGCCAACAAGAGGTGTTGTTTGTGCAGCTTAATGTCAGATTATCTGAGCAAAATGCAGCAATTTTTCATGATTTTTGTGTCATTAAGCACTGCTTTCTCCGTTTAAATGGATGCACCACCACAAGGCTGGGGAGGAAAAATGTGAATTTCTAAATGATGGTGATCTTCATGCCTCAGAAGCTCTGCTCTTGGGCTGCCAGTCCTGGACACATTTGAAATCTCCATCTTTTTAATTCTCCAGATAAAATCACACTTCTAATCACTGTCACCTGATCTGGATCCCTTATTCTAATTCTATGGATTTTCAGAGTGATGACTGTACCTCAGATTTATCTGACATGAACATGAATAAATATAATAAAATTAAACAGCATAAACAGAAATTGTGAGTGAAAGCCAAATACATTTTAAAAAATACAATTTTGTTTTACCTTGTCACATTTGCGGCAGAGGAGCGGCACCAGGCCCACAAACCCTGCCACCAGAATGACTCCAACAATCAGTCCTATACCTCTGCGTTTGTCTGAGAACACACACAGAACATTCACAAAAATGAAATGACACTTTTCTGGACATCTTGTATTTCAAGATAAATATCCACAACACGATCTGTTATGTCGGTCTTTGCATTGGGGAGATTTCCTAGCTGCTGTCTGCAGCCTGAATACCTGCTTGGACAACAGACAGCCTTAACAGAGTAGCTCTCCTGCTGTTTGTTCTGGTGCTGACGGTGCAGCTGTAGATCAGATCAGTATCATTGTCTGAGAGTATCAGAGAGCTGCTGATGTTGTAAAGCTGCTGTTCAGATGGCTGGATTATAGTCGTGCTCCTGAGGATGACTTTGGATGGAGGGCTGGTGGACCAGGTGAGCGCAGGTTCAGGGTAGATCCCCACTGAGCTGCAGGTGATCCTGTTCTCTACATGCTGAATGTTGACTGTTTCTACTGGAGCTGTAAAGATTAAGACAAAATCTTTATGAGTCATTGGTTAATGGATGGTACAAGTGGAGAACAATTATTGTTGCTTTTTGAGTGTGTTGTTGGTGTTTACAATTGTCTTCTATTGTACATATTAGATTCTAATTACATTACAAAGAGATAAGTAGAAACCTCGATAACATACATCTACAATCATTAGCCAAAGGAGTGTCTCTGTCCCGATGTGATATTGTGAGGATTTGAGAGGAACATACCTTTAAACTATGTTGTTTTATCCTAACTGTTGACTGGTATCTTATTTTCCTAAAGCTAACAAAGTGACTGCACATAGTAACCAAAGAAAAGTTAAAAAGAGGAGGAAAATGCTAGTGTTATGATTCCCCATAGAGGTAAAACAGTGTTTGGAATTGAATTCGTCTGTGAGTGTGATGTTTCAGAGCCACTGTCACTGCAACCCTCCCTCCAAACAAACAGATGTCTGTTGTTTGACCCAAAAGTCAGTTTTTCATTTGTAAATGAATTCCATCTATCCCTTAATCCACTTTAGGCTTACTGGGGATGGAGACTATCCCAGTTGCCATTGGGTAAGAGGCAGGATCAATCACATGGTCAAACAGAGACAAACAACCACGCAATAATGTAGTTATTGTACATATTGATGGTTTTCTGTAAGGTAAAATGGCCACATGTTCTCTTAGTGATTGTGTTTTATATCATAAAATCACAATTTGACTGGAATCCATTTCTGCACAATTTTTTATGCTTTTTTGGTGAAAAGCACATACAAGATGTGTTTAATTGTGTGTTTCTCATACCATCCACTTTCAGACTAATGAACGAAGCCTTCTGTCCAGTGTCGGTGTTGGTCTGGCACTCGTATCTGCCCTGGTCCTGAACCTTCACCCCTGTCAGCAGCAGTGAGGCGTTTCCACTGGAGATCTGATCCTGGAACAGTGATGTCCTGCCTCTGAAGCGCTGGTCCTGATCTCTGATCTGGTCTTGGTTGAAGTAGTAGGCGTGATTGGGAGGAGTCCAGTGGATTATTACATCACTGCCACCCTGGAAGCTGCATGGTAAGATGCAGCTCTCCTTGAAGACACAGGATACCTCAACATCTGTGACAGATCAATAGAATAGAGTTCAGTTCTGGGAAACGAACCACAGTTAAAGAGATCTGTGTTGAACCTGTTCTGAGCTGAGCTACAACTGAGGTGCACATCCATGAGAGGGAACTAGAGAAAGCTCTTCTTTAGGATTTACTTTAATTTTTGGGAATATTTGGTAAGTTACATCATATCTGGGAAGACCCCAGTCAGTCGTATAAGTTTATTATTTGTTGTTGCATGTTTTAATGTATAGCAGGTCAGAAGAGATATATGTTGTTGTTTAAATTCCTGACGTGTGCGTCACATTTCTTAGAAACAGGAAATAAACACTTCCAGAAAGAAACATTTCCTTTTGAAACATATTTTACAGTCAAGATGTCATGATTTGGGCCTCAAGAGCTGAATTTTATTTTGCCTTTTAAAAGATGTGAAAAGAAAACGTGAACAGAAAAAGTAAAAATTTAAAATGCCTCCACTAACGTACAAAAAAAGGCTTACACCATTTGACTGTTAACTGTAGCAGCTTGGAAAGGTACATTCCCACAGTATACTAATATTGTAGAAAAGAACATGAAAAGCTAAAGGCTGAACCAGCCTTCAGTGGAAAAGTCAAAGGCTCATTTGTTGCTTAGCTTGCTTGTGGAAAGGAAGGTTTAGTTCAACTTTCAAGCGTCAGAGCAGACATGAGCCAATCAAATCGCCTGATTGATTGTGTGCCCGGTCTCTTCAGGAGGGGGTTCCTGCTTCACCGGAGGCTGTGGAGCCACAGGTTCAGGGCCCTTATTATGAATTAGCCGGAAGAGGAAAGAATTTATTTCAAGCAGTGAACTATCCAAAACTACCAGAAAAAAAACGACTTATGTTTTTGGTCTTGCATTTGTGGGACATTGTGCAAAATCAGGGATGTAAACCTGTGGCCTCTGGCACCGCAGGAACCCAGAAATGGATCTCTAGAACGATAATCTCTACAATTCCAGACATCAGTGTGAATCCTGTCTGAACCTGGCAGGTGTTTACACATTTTTATGTTGGGCTGATTTCTGATCTTCAAACATGGCCGTCATTTTAATCCTAACCACAAACCTGTAAAATACTTGGACAGTGCAGGTAACACGTTAAAAATGTTTTTGTTGCAGTTTGCTTTTCACAAACACAGAAATGATGTCAGGACTTTAAATTCTAAAAGGTGTAACTGTGCGAAAGGAGCGGCTTTCTTTAAAGAATGTTTCCAGACAGGTTCAGCAAAGTGTTGTTATAACCTTGTCTGTTACAAACCGATCTCTCCCACACAGCTCACACCGTCACCGTTTTATCGCGTTCTCAGTACATTCAAATCTCTATCTTATCAAAAGGAGCAACACGTCTTAACCTCACTCCTAGACATTTAGCCCGAGTTCAAACGTAGCTGCATTTTGAACCTCATTTATAGATATTAGTTTTATTACGTCACACAACAGTTGAGTTACTTGGTTGTGTTTCTAAAGTCAGCAAAAACACAGAGCCACAAGGATTCATTAGAAATCCAGATCAACCTCATTTGTTTGACATAAACTGTTAAAAAAAAGAACTCTCTTTAGATACACATGGTCTCTGAGATTTCTGCCTCTACAGTTTATCCTGCCGACAGTTTACAGTTTTTTAAGGAAACTTTCCATAAGAAGTCAAAGAAGGTTCATGAATCTCTGGATACATTTTCGTTCTGTGATTTTTGGCTGTCACATGTTTAACCTGTCAAACTTTGAACCTGTCCTCATTTGTTATGTTAGTTGATGTCTTCTTTTCTCCTCTGGTGAACACCATAAAGCCAACACAGTGTAACACAGTAAATGTTTCACTCACCTCCTCTTGAAAGAGTCCACAGAAAACACAGGAGCACCAAAAACACAACACACTTCATCTCAGTCATTGTTCAGCTGGACTGCCGTTGCAGTAATTAACAATAAATCAGCCGGCTGTGAAACTTGCACAAAAAATGTCATCAAACTGGTCTGTCGCTCGTTCGACTGCGCCTGCACACTGCAGTCATGGAGCAGTGACCACAGTAATATCTGAAATACTTTGGTGTGGCAGACTCTCAGTAACATTTTAGACTTTCATTTTAATAATTGGTTTGTTCTGTAATTTTCTGAAACTTTACAAAGGCACATACTACGCTGTTTTGCACGATTAACTGTTTAAAGTCCTCAGCTTTTTCTGTTCACCCCCAAGGTCAAAAGCCCAAGAGCTACATCTCAAACTCTGTCAGTTTACCAGGGGACTCAGGACACAGATGCAGGGTCGTGTGGGTTCTAAAGGTTTTATTTAAAGGCAGCACACAGAACGCAGGGCGATCTCCTGGCAGCGCAAAAGGAAAAGGCCATGAAAAAACCGAAGCGCTCTCCTCAGTAACCTAGCGGAGGAAGAGCGCAGCTACGAAAAGTTACAAAACTATAACTGGGAGGAAAACAAAAAGCTATGAACGCTTAACAAAACAATGTCACGCTTTCCTAACGAGGCGGAGTAAAACAAAAGACGCACTCTGACCAAACAGAGGCTCCATAACGACAAACTTAAATATCGCCTTTAACGGAGGCAGGCTCGTGGAACAAGACAAGGGGCTGGTAATGCAGCTCGAATGGAGACAACATACTGGCACAAGACCAGGGAAACGCAGACTATTTGAACACATGCGGGACCAAGGGGAACAGGTGGAAACACTTGGGAATCAGGGAAGACAATGAGACGCTGGACACGGGAGGAAAGGCAAGATACCTGAAACAAGAGGAGACGGTTAGTGATTTCAAAATAAAACAGGAAATGACGAGACAAGACATGGAACAGAAAATACACCGTGACAAACTCTACATTTGATTTATTCTCATTCAATTTTATTCTTGGGATGAATTATAATGACATCCTGGAATCGCTTCAGTACAGTGCCAAAGATAATAAGAGACCGCAGTTGAAATGCAGCAGTACGAACATTGTTGTTGTTGACTTCGCCCAGCAGGAGCTGGAAGGACCTGGGACGCAACATGAAATGCTTGGTGAAGGAGACCAGTGCAAATGATGTTTGTTTGATTCTTTAATCTCTGGATCCAAGCTCCCAGAGCCCAAACCGAAGACAGTAATCTGTTTCCATACATACATTTACTTGCTCCACTGGCAAAAAAAAAAAAGCAGCTTCTCAGTTTCCTGTGATCATGCAGTAATGATGCTGTGGCCATTCACACAGTCCTGTGGGATTACTAAAGTTTAGTTATCCCACATGACTGTGATTTACATCTTGTTCTGACACATAGTTTCAACTGAACTATTTCATCACGCTAAGGCATGGCTACACAATAAAACCTAATATCCCTGCGTTAGTAATCAATGTCCACACATTACAAAATATTGGTCACTGATTACTAATGCAGCAATAATTTTCACACAGATGTTTCCAGTAAGGCTGTGTGGATGTGAAGCAATGATTCTAGGGAAGCCTGACTGATGCCCTAACGACATTCTTATGCGTTTTCAGTTAAACAAAACCCATTTAATGTGTGGATATAATTTTTTTAGCTTTAGTTTTGGATTTACTTGGATCTGTCGTGATTCACAATGTTTTGCTTTTTCTGAGGAAAACAACCCCGGTAAGACAACTTATCAACAGTGACCGTAATCGGTTGCTTTTGTTTTGTTTGACGGGGCTGCCATCTCCACCGGAGCGAGCTCACTGAAAAAAACACAACACACTGGGTCTTACTTACAGATACTTACTATATCTGTAGCTTTTACTTTATCTGACTGAAAACACTCTACAGTTGGCTCTCTTTGAGGAACATGTGGAAACATAAAACCTTTCCATAGCCTTCATAATTCAGTAATGTATGGAGCCATTTCAGGGCCATGATATAATTTGAAACAAATATGTGAGTATAACGACTTCAAATTCATTTAATTGTTTTTTTTCTAATATTTTTTATTTCAAATTCTTTTTTGATTTTTCAGTTTTTATATTTTAAGATTCAGATATTTTGTTTCCAGTTCAAAACCTTTTTTTTTTTTTCTGTTTTAAAATTTTGACACTGATACGGCGTGAGGGGCGGGGCTTTAGATGACATCCAGCTGTCAGGGCTCTCTTAGTCACGCTGCCTTCAGGAAAATATGAAAGTAAGTGAACATTTCCCACACCCACAAAGTATCACATGCAGTAGTTGTCTCTTACATTGAACTGTGAGTTCAAAATTGGACTTTCAGTTTCAAAACATCCATCCATCCATTTTCTATACCGTCAATCCGTTAATCGGGTAGCGGGGTTTCAAAACATATTTTTTTCAATTTCAAACGTTGACACACATTGACACACATTATGGCCCTGAAATGGCTCCATAGTTTGCTGTTAATTTATGACGTTTCAATAAAAATGCACATCAAAATAGGTTTAAATAAAAAAATTCTTTATTAAAAAACAAATAAACAAAAAATTTATTAATATCTTCATGTGGTGGCTACAAACTGTAAACCTACTTCATTTAGTCTGTTCCAAACACATTCAGTCCAGTCAAGGTGTGAGTGTCGGAGTGAAAGCTTTCCAGCTCCTGCAGTCACTCCAATATCTAACAGATGTTCGTTTATCGTTCACTCTGAGTTGTTGTTTTTTTTTACAGTCACATGTGGAAGTTACACCCCTCAACGAGAAGAAAGCAGTAAAAATAATCATGCAGTAGTAGGTTCACTGTTTAACAGCCAAATAGAAGCAATGGGTCTAAATACAGGCAGTACGATTTAATTGTAATGTGTGCATTCAAAGCCATTTACATCTTGGGACTTTAGTTCTTTGATAAATAAAGACGTATATTCATGGGTTCAGAGTGAAGCTTATCCCAGCAGCCATTTGGAGAGGGGCAGAGTACACCCTGGACGGGTCGCAGAATCATATCAAATGGTGATTACATTTAATAGTGTTGGACAATACATCAAAGCAAAACAAACAAAAAAGAAGATAAATATAAAAAAAATCTAAGAAAATAAAACTTTCAAGGCACCTGTACAACAGATAGAACCATTACCTATCTCAGAAACAGAATTTAAATGAACTTTTTACAAAACAGCTGAGTCTGAATGTCAGGAGACTTTTTCTCGATGAAAAAATAACATACATCGTTTTTCCCTTTGTGACACACATACAGCAGCTTTGTGTGTCTCAGTTATTCTTTTACTTCTTCTTTGCTATTTTTGAAGGGTGAGGAGATACAGTTTGCTGTACCTTCTGCCCAGTCTTCTGGAAAAACTCTAAATAGTCGCATAAAGGAAGACAATGTAGTGCCATGCAGCTCTACTGTCAAAGTAACGTCATTCACCAGACTGCCGGGTCTGTGGATCCGGTATGTTTTGTGTATTTGGTCAATGGTTTGGGACCCAGCAGCAAGTATTATTTTGATTTGACTTTGTAGAGGGTCAGTTTTCATGCAAACCATGATGTTTTCCTCACATTAACTTTCTCATTTTGAATATCTAACCTGAAACAAGTACCTTAATTTATAATGTGTATAATGTAAAGTCAGAACAAAATGTTGTGACACTGTGGAGTTTTATACACCTTCAGGACCAAGAAAAATCTGTCTGTGGACATGAATTCATTGATGAAAGTTATGCGTCTATTTCTCATTTTGCTGTAAGACTGGGTCGGTACCTCATATTTCAGAGAATTTTACATTCAAGTGCAAAATTTGTGCATCCTTCATTAATCAGTGTGCATAAAGTGTTATAAATACTAGTTTTATTAAACAAAACAAATCTTGTTCTCAAATTCTTTTCAAACTACTTTGACCAAGTGTGACAGCCAGTTCAGCCAGTTCAGAACCTTCAAAGAACTGGTTGATTTTCCTCAACCATAAGCTACCCCTGACCTTCATCACGACATCACTTCAGTCTCTTGCAGGGAGACACTTTATCTTCACAAATAACTGTGTTTGGCTCAGTTTCCCTTCAAAGTGATGTCTTAATATCACTAATCTATGCAGTTTATGCATGAACCGTTGAACAGTTGGAGCTTTGGGGGTTGAAAAAAGAACCATCTCTAAGTTCGGCTCCAAGCCAACAATGGCACAAAGTTAGTTGAAAAGGTTATCAGAGTCTCACAGACGCTTGAGTTTTGCTCTAATGCTGTCAAAATGTCTCCACCTACATGTCCCTGCAAAAAGAAACAAAACAGAGGTCAATGCTGAAATCAGGAAACATGATTTAACGTATGTCGGCTTTAAGATTAATCCATTAATCAGCAGAACTGATATATAGTCTGTTTTAGCTGATAATAAAACATTTCAAACAGAGTGGACACCTTTGATTTAATGATAGTTACTGAGATGATTTAATCAGTCACAAAATGAGATATTTAATATTTATTTAAATTTTTGTACTTACATGTCCAATAAGCATCATTTTCTGTCACAAGCTTACTGAATCCTTTAAGCTGTGATTGTTCTCGTCTCTGGAGACGGGGATATGCTTAGGCTGGAGAGAGTAAGAATAATCTGTGTCATTGTGAAGTTAACAGCATCTTCAGCTTACTTCATACAACTGTCTGTATTCTGGATACATTCTTATTTCGTAGTTATATTTTAGTCACAAATATCAGCTGTTTAGGTTATGGAATCTATGAAACAATATCACAGTACTTTATGTCTATTTCATATTTCAAAACATGAAGTAAGACTAAAATATGAACATATTTACATACACAAAATATAATAAGTGAGAGCTGAACACATGTTTTACCTTTTTGCGATTTCTTATCCACACGACCAGGGCTATTCCAACTGCAACTGCAACTACTCCAATGACCACACCTGAAACAACAGCTGCACTGATCCTTTCTGTTAAGGAGAAAGAGCCAAAATCTTTTACATCAGTGATTACAGAGACAGCACACATGTCTTAAAAGTTCCAGCCTAACATCCACAGTGTGACTACATGCTTTGAGCTGCTTCTGTTTGATAGACATTGCTAATGCAAGTGGATGTAATGAACAATAAAGATGAAATAATCAAATTGAAGAAGTAACCCTCTCTTTTTCTGTAACATAGAGCTTTTACACCATGTTCTTTACAACTTTTCTGCTTGCTACCATCACAGCTCTCTGTGACAGAGACTAAAACTTCATCACGGATACCGTGAGCACTATAACAGATTCATCTGATCTCTCTTACCTTTTTTAATTTGAAGAAAGAAGTTTGATATGTATGTTTCCTCAGTATTACTGATTTCACACATGTATTTCCCCTCCTGATTTGAAGATAAGTCCTTCAGTGTGAGACCTGTCTTCAACACTTCCTTCACATGTTTTTCCCAGATATCTGAAGCTTTGTAGCTTTGAGCTTCGCTCTTGGTCAGAATGATCTGACTGTGGTTGAATCTCCAGGTGATATTTATTATGGGAGGTTTCGGGGCCTGGGAGGGAAATCTTATCTCAGTACCTGACCCACTGACATTAGCTGAAATTATAGGACACAAGAGGACACACAGACATGAAAAAACATTAATATATTTGATATAAAAAAAATCTGAGGAACATCTCATGCAGCTGGTAAAGGCAGCGAGGTTCCACCACAAAATGAAGTTTCATATTGACATACCTGATTTAAACAAAGTAGTTCTCTTGTGGTTTCTGTGAGTGCTGATGGTGCAGGTGTAATCCAAATCAATGTCACTGTGTGAGACTTTCAGAGAGCTGCTGATTTTGAAAAGCTTGTCTTCCATCTGTTGGACTGTAGGTGTAGACTGGAGAGAAGATAAAGGATTGGTGGTCCATTTGAGCTCAGGCGCTGGGTAGATCCCCTCTGAGCTGCAGGTGATCTTGTTTTCTTCCTGTTTTAAGTTGATTTTCTTCACAGGAGCTGCAACAAAAGAGATTAATATTGTAAAAATATATAGTTGCAGTGTTACAATCACTGAGCATCTGGTTTCATCATTAATACTCATCATCAATTACTGGTAAGATTCAGAACTTTAGCTTTTAGCTTCACTCACAAATTATAAGACATAAAACTGTGTCATAATCATGTGTCTCTATGCACGTGCCCAACTTGTGATCCAGTTTCCATGCAAGTAAGTAATTAAAGGGTTGTTATGTGTCCCTTTGGACTGAGATAATGAGTTTCGGTATTTAAGTTTGTTGCTCTTCATCTAGCCTTTGTTGACCAGCTCCTCACCTCCATTATCCACACAAGTGGAAGTGTGAGGTTTATCATGTTGCATTGGAGTGCAGGCAGCAAAAGTAATAATAGTTCATTTTTTTAATGTGTTCTTTACAATTCATGGCTCAGGTTTTGAAACCATATATGGATACAATTTGAACATTTTCCTCATCATTCTTATATTTGATGATGACATTTCTTGCAATTTTCTGTCTTTTTCATATTTTATCTTTTAAGGAGTAGCTTTTTAGGCACAATTTTCCATTGTTTGTCTTTTTTTCTTTTCTTTTTAGCTTCATGTGTTTCCTGATTTTGGTTGTTACTTTAGATCTTTGGGTTGTTTCTGGAATTTCATATTTCCAGTGTGATCATAATTTAAACCAAAGACTTTCCTCAGAATTCTTAACCACAGATGTCATTTGCTTGTTGTGTCCTTTGCTGTTGCAGCCTTCTCACTGAACAGATTAGATTTGCTTTTCTTAATCTACTCATTGACCTTGGTCACACAGCCTTGGATGAATGCTTTTTATCAGTCTGTCCTGGGAGAGAACACTTATCAGCCACATGTCTACAAGAGTAGCTGCAAGAACTCACCGCAAAATGTGACTGAAGAAATGCATTTTTACAAATACATCAACACAAAAGCCTTGCAAAAAACTTCTCGCTGTTTAAGAATGCTCTCTTTTATGATACAAAAAGCTACCAACACTTGCAGTTCTTAAGCAAAGCTCTTAAGTGTGCAGTCACACATCACAAGCAAGCAGATGATGCAAAACCTGACAAAACACTTACACAGGTACTCACAGGTACTTAAGAGTCACATACCTAATACCAACTTACAGTAGTATTTATTTTTGCTTCAATCACATTTCAATTGGACTTTCATGGCAGGGAATAGCTGCAGTTTGACAGCTTCTTACTGGATCTCTTCAGTTTTTATCTCAGTTTTAGTCTCACTTTTACTTTCCGTTATTATTAGTAAAAGCTTAAAACAGCAGCTCAGATTAACTGATCATCAGTAAGAGTGAGCACCTCTATAAAAGCAGAAACTTGTCAGTTTGCTGGTCTGGAGCATTCAGGTGTGTGTTAACACAATGTCTTACACAAATTATTTGGAGTCCATCATTCTACAAAGAGAAAGATTATTCACAAGTGGAAAACATTCAGGACAGCTGTCAATTTTCCCAGGAGTGGACGTCCCAGCAAGTTCACCCCAAGGTCAAAAACCCAAGAGCTACATCTCAGACTCTACAGGCCTCAGTTAGCATGTTAAAGGTTAAAGTTCATGACAGAACAATTAGAAAAAGACTGAACAAGGATGGCTTGTTTGGAAGGGTTGCAGGAGAAAGCCTCTTCTCTCTAAAAAGAACATGGCAGCACAGCTTAGGTTTGCAAAGCTGCACAAACACCTCATACCAACTATCAGCACGGTGGTGGATGGCTGATGATGTGGGCTTGTTCTGCAGCCACAGGACCTGGGCACCTTGCAGTCTTTTGCATTTTGTGCCATGATTGGTGTTTTGTTTTTAGTTCCAGGCGGGGCTGAGCAGGTATCCAGGAGTCTGCATCGCTTCTGCCAGCACACCTGCTGCTCGTCTGTGTTCATTTAGAGCTTTTAAGGATCTGCAGGAGCTCACAGTCCCGGTGGTAATCAGGCCAACCTTGCTTCTCCCAAGATTTTTGGATACCTCTGTATCCACTGTGTCTGGATTACAACCTGCTTTCAACACTGCTTCCTAACTTTGTGCCTGCCTACTCGCCCCGACGCCATCTTGGACAAACCACATCACAGCCAGCATCACTCACAATACTGGACTGGATTCTCTGTGGACCTACCTTGCACCATTACAACTAATAAACCATTTCTTTTTCCATCTGTCCCTGTGTCAGTCTGCTTTTGGGTCCCACCTTGTGTGTTTTGGCTATTTCATAGCCGTGACACTTTGTCTTAGTTTTTGTTTACTGACACAGTGGATCAGATAATATTTTCGTTGTGTCCTCAAATGTAAAACCTTCGTGTACACTCTTTCTCACATGACTATTTATTTTTGGTCATAAGATACTGACTAAAGTCTGAGTTAAAGTTGACTTAATGAGTTCATAAAGTTATCCGCTAAAATGTGTAAAACAGAAACAAATATACTTTCTTGTCTCTTTTGACATGTTTATGTTTCTCATACCATCCACATTTAGCTTGATGTAGGAGTCCTTGCTTCCACTGATGGTGCTGGCGTAACAGTGATATATGCCCTCGTCTCGCAACGTCACCCCTGTCAGCTGGAGTGACACATTTCCTCTAGCGATTTGATCCTTGAATAATGATGTCCTGTCCTTGAACAGCTGGTCCTGAAAAGCCAGCTGATCTTTGTTGTGATAGTAGGAATGGGCCTGAACTTGTCCGTCCTGGATCCAGTGGATGACAGCTTCATCAGCATAAGGAAAAGTGCACGGTAAAACGCAAGTCTCCCTGAGCTGGCAGTAGACCTCAGTGTCTGTAAAACATCAGGTAGAAACACTTGTGATGGTTCTCTTTATGAGGAAAAGTACAGTAAAGTAACTGATGTTCACAGTAAACATGCTGAGTGTTTATCACTACATGTGACTCCTTTTAAAGTTAAATGATTATTTGATATTTTGCTGAAATGATTTACATCAACACAGTTTTAAAATGATGAAATATTAAAAGAAGAAAAGGCATTTAACTCACCCAAACAGTACATCTAAATCACTCACTTTAAATGTCTGCTTGTGCTTTAATTCACTAATTCAGCAAAAACTGAGGTGATTGTTTTTGGCCCCAAAAATGTCCAAGAGTCACTATCCAACCATATAGTTGCTTTGGATGGCACCACTTTGGCTGCCAGTGCTACTCTGAAGTTACCTTTAAGTCATTTTTGACCAGACCTATCTTTTGGTCCACATATCAAAGGCGCCTCTGAAGTGTTTTTCTTTCATCTGCAGAACTTTGTCAAAATCTGGAGCACAAATCTCTCCCTACTTGTTATTGTTAATATTATTTTTCCGTCTCGTTTCTTTGCTCTGTAAAGCACTTGTGGTTATTTGTTGTGTTAGATAGAAAAGCTGATTGATTGCATCTCTGCCCAGCTCCACCTTATATTTTCTTTTCTTTTCTTTAAATCTTAATTGCCTGTCTGGGAAATCATCGACAGCCTTGTCATGGTGTAGCCACAAGCCTTTTGTTAATGTTGCACACACAGCTAAAAGGATACAGTTTTGTTATATTTTTACCATCTGGCTGGCTAATTTAATTGTATATCTTTATGTTGTGTTGTGTTCCTAGTCTTGTGCATTAATTCATGGTTTGCAGAGCATTTGCATTAACAGGACATGTTAATTATGAATAGCTGCTCAGACATTTTAACTGACTCTCTGGTGTATGTTATGAGTGGACATATCCAGGTGAAAGGAACATAATGACCCAGAGTACATTAAATACATTATTAAAATTTTTGGATTGAGGAATGTGTTGTTTTCTTGCCTCACCTGCATACAGTTTCTGGCATTTAAACCAAAATGAGGCATGTTCCTATGCTTTTATAGGCCAAGGAGCATGAGATAAAGCCCTACAGCTAAGGGCCTAGTTTGGTTACCTTAGTTTTTTATCTATTTGTTATTTTTCCTCTACAACGCACCTTTGCACAGCAGCACATGTCACTATATTGGTGAACAAAAGTGAAGTCTTGAGTTAAGTCTCCTCCTTCAACCACTCAGTCAAATCTTGCAACCCTATAATCAAAATGTATATGTACGTCTACCTTTGTCCTGCTTGACATCAGAGTTAGAGTCAGAATAGAATAAATGATTAAACGTAACCTAAAATGAAGGCAGCCAAAGCTTTTCTTTTCCACTAAACAAAAATGAGCCAACATCCACTAACTTCTGGCTATTAAACGATCCGTAAAAAGTGGTTTAGTCAGCAGTCTAATTATTCTGCAGTGATCATAAGTGGGGAAACATAAACGCCCTTTATACCTCAGCATTGATAAACCTTTATCTACATGTAGGAGTGCTCGGGAACAGGAAACCAAAAGCCTTTTTCAGGTATGCATCAATGGAATCCTTCCAAGCAAGTTTTGCAAGATGAGTAAGACTCAGACACTCCTTTAACCATATTTCTTTTTTACATTGATTTCAGTTGTAATTTTCTTTTTAAACTCTGTTCAGAGGGATTAATTTATGTGATTCATTTACTAGAACAAATAGAGTCACTGTGGACTTTGCCACTTGACCAAAGTTCAGTCAGATAGAAACTGTTGTATCTCACACACAATTTATACAAAAAAAAATCTGAAATAAATAACTAACATTAACATTCGAGAATTTCAACACACAACACAGACACTTTCTGACTATCCCTGTGGAGAAATAGGAATTTGACTCAGCTAACACAGACATTAATCTCATTCCCTGTTTTTTGTGGTAAAAACTGTCAACACAACTCAATACAGCAGTTTGTGATTAATGTCTACTGTATAATAAGTGTTAAAGATGGTAAAAGTTTCACTCACCTCCTCTGACAAACGTCCATAGAAAGTTTGAAAACACCAAAAGAAAAGAAAATCTCACAGCCATTCTGTCAAACTTCTTAACACTAATCTTGGTCGCAGTACTGAATCAGCTGGTACATCTACTCTGTGGGAGGGGTAAAGAAACTTCATACTGATAGGTCAGTCATGGTGTCAAACACAGATGAGAGAATAACATAGTGTATTAAAACCAAATGTAGCTATTGGTACTTTCGGCATCTTGTCTTGGTTAAATTCCCAGAGTGGCATTGTTGATCTGACCTCACCTAAATATTTCATCAATCAGAAGGAAAACAGTGCAGCCGCCCTGACATTTCAGCTATATAAGAGACGTCACAGTCCAAAATTAGATCTTGGCAGTTGAAACGGTCTGTGTGGCACCCACAAGAATAAATCAAGGCTTTCAGCTGTATGTGTATGTTTAGCCATGAGGGTTACACAATGTAATAATAGTTTTGAAACTGATTTCAAAGTCAAATCTGCTGGGGAGAAAGCAGCTTTCAGTTGCATGTTGAAACTGAAAAGGAATGAGGAAAATTAACTGCGTTGCAATGAAATAAACGACTACACTTTTGTCAAGCTGTGATGTCTGTCTACAAATCACAAATGTCCAGTCAATATTTTACCAAAAACTGCTTTATATACTTCATCTAATCCAATTCATCACATTTTTAAACAGAAACTGTATCAAAAACTGTATATTCCTTTGTATTATAACATTATAATATATATTTCTTTGTAAGTCAAGGTTTGTAACTTGGAGCGGAAAGACAAGTTTATTAGGTATATTGTTGTCACAGGCTGCTTACACACAAATATCTGTTCTAATATTTATGCACACAAATCCCTATTTGTACAACCGCATGAATATAATCCAGTTTGTTTTGAAAGTTGTGGCTGCAAGGAATTGTGGGGTAGATATATGTAGGCGCACTGAAGCTCGTTTAGAGAGTTATTAACACTCACAAGCAAAAATAGAACTTAGCTTACAGTGACACACAAATACTGCATGACTCTGATTTGCCAACCAGTCAGTCTGAGTTTATTTATAGCAGCTTCATATTAAGCACTGCAGCAGGGGTTCTCTGTTCACCAAGATTACATAGACGCTTTTTCAAGAAAATAATCAGTTTAATCTTCCAGACCATACCATAGTTGTAAGTGTACAGTTCACTGTTTGAAGCTCTATTATTATGCAAATTGGCCTCTCTCCATCTGAACTTCTCCAGTCCACAAACTGAATGTCACGATTCGTGGGTGCAGGAGAGGGAGGACCCAGATGCAGACTTCAAAATCAAAAGGTTTATTCCAAAAAACCACAAGGGGGAAAACAGAAAGCACAGCTGAGCCGGATTTACAAAATTCTTAAACTGTGGGAAAAAAAAACTGTGGCATGAAGGGTAAAGTGAGGGGAAACCTGGAAACTAAATACTGTGGGAGGAGGTGATTGGTGACGAGGTGCAGCTGTGAAACAGAAACCAGGTGACTTGAGTGAAGCTAAGTGACAGGAGAAAAAAACATGACAAGAAACATAACAAAGAACCTGAAAACTTGATAAAAGACCTGAAAACAAGATTAATCAGAACATAGAACATGACACTGAAATGTATTTTGGGATGATACTGAACCCAAAATTCTTTCTGGATGAATAAGGTATTTTTCTATTCTATTCTATAACAATTTTTTTCTTTTATTGTTATATGATCATCTGTTGTCCAGCTCTGTGTCACTTGAATTAGCTGCAGTGAGCTTGTGTGGGCGTCATGTAATATACCAATACAAAGTCTCTCAAAGTCTGAATCAAAGCCAATATTTGTGTGGAAACCTTAACAAGGACTTTATCTGTTGTAAAAGTGCAAAAAATTGACAACTATTTGCTTTAAATTACAACTGCTGGTCAACCAAGACAAGTTTTAGTCTGATGAATCCCTAATTTACATGTAACCAAGGCAGCCATCAAAATTAGCTTTCCTGATAGAAATGGCCATGTTGTAAAAATTAAAGTATTTTAGCCTTAACTATGATCGTTTTCTAATCCAAACTAAGCAATGTTATTGCATAAACCTCACCAGGGAGTGCGTTTTAGTAAAATGTTGTTGTGTTGTTGACTGAACGGAATAAAGTCGTCATGTTGGTCTCAAACTCGAGTCACATGAAGGATTATGGTTACAAGTGCTGCATGTAAAGTTACTGAAGAAACGGCCTGGAGCCACACTTTAATCCTGAAGTCACTTTTGATAAAAGCATCTCCTTGTGTGGTTCCACTGTATCATCTATATGTACAATGTCAGAGTCTCTACTGTTATATTGCCGCTCTTTCTCATCTCTGTTTGATGTGTTTGTGCAGATGTCTCTGCTGATTGTGTGGCTTCCTTCTGCTGTTTGTTTATTTTTAACCAGGGATCCTAACTTCTAGTATTAATTTTTTTGCCTGCTGCAACAAAAATCTGTTTCAAATAAAGATCTTCTTCTTTCACAAGGTCTGCGATGTCACCCAAAGGCATCATTGGTTACATTTTTGGGATTTTCTTAACGATGGAATTGATACTTTATTATTCTATATTAGTATTATTCCAGATAATCCATGACTGATTGGTCTCTAAGGTCTCATATCATCTCCAGCAATGACGTGAGCAAATGTTTAGGTCACAGTGGCATGAGAAAGCACACATGGTGAGCACAGTCTACAAGTGCAGACATACCTACATGTATATTCATTTGAGAGGAGAAAGACACAGCTTTCATTGTTTCACAGGAATAATCTTAACTAACTGGCTTTAGTTTGTCTGTGTTTTAACACACCCAAAGTGAGTGTGAAGAAATGCTCTCTTTGGGTGTGTTCTAATACTTTTTGGTTTGGTAGCTTTTCATAATTTCCATTATGAATCTTCTGGTGATGTGTGGACTGTTTTAATGAGCCACAATAACCAAATACAAACTCACACGCTCACTCTATTTAATTGTAAAAAGTCCCACCCCTTATAAACTGGGCACTCTCAAAGAATAGGATTGTTTCAGATATTTTTGGGTGTTACTTCATAAACACCAGAAAATACTGCTGAACTAATTCTCTGACCTAAGACAGTTTTGTGTAGTGAATAATTCCTGATGAATAACATGTAAGAGAACATAAACTAGTTTCAGGGAAACAGTCTGACTCTTAATCACCAAATTTTGCTGTAAAATGTCCTTTTATAGTCTGAGAATGGTCAGGGGTGCAAATGAGGAGTGACATTATAATATTTACATAATATTAACTCTGCAGATGGTTTTAGGTAAGGGGAGGTTCGACACATATAGTGGAAAAGTTGGGGTTGGAATCAGAAAGTCAACAACTCGACCTTCTGAGGTGTGGCCACCCAGAGAGCTGGTGGACAGGAACCTGGGCCTCAAATAATGAGTTCATCGAATGCCCATTCATGCGCTTGAGCTCCCTGGCACCCCTATCTAGCTGCTAATGGTTAGTAGAGAATACTTAAACAGGGCTTGGACGTGAATGTGAAGAAATACTGAAGAAATTAAACGCACTGTTGTGGGAGAATTCAGCTTTTTTGCTAAACAGAAGAACAGTCCTGTATGACTGTGATGGACAGTTACAGGAAGAAGCAACAGTTTCTTGTTTATTCAGTGACTGCACAATAATGCAGTGTTTCCCAGCCCTGGTCCTCAAGGCATACATGTTTTCCATGTTTCCCTGCTCCAGCACCTGATACACCTGATTCAAATGAATGGGTCAAGTCTTTAAGCTCTGCAAAAGGCTGAGGATGAAAATTCTTTCCTTATTACCAGATTAATGTGAAGCAATCCAGCTCCCACAGTGAAGTTTGAACATTTCCTGACTAACTTATTTTTATGATCCAGGGAACAATGCCCAGACAAAGTTTGACCTCATGGAAAATCCTTTAAACTATAACATCCAAAGGTAAGAATCAATGTGATCAGAAAGTACATAAAAAACGTGACAAGATAGGTCAGGAGGTTGGGAAACTGCTTGAGGTTGCAAATCTTTTGGGTTAAATTCCCCAGGAGTCTCAATAATGGAAGAAGTGTCTTTAGGATAAAGGCTAGTTAGCTTTTGTCACGACCGGCTCGAGAGCTGCAACAAAAGGGAGATGCACTAATTAAAAGTTAACATAACGTATTTTATCAAATCAAATACTGGGAAAAGAATAAAGTGTGAGTATCAGTATCACCTTGTTACTGCTCAGCACCTGAAAGGCAAACAAACACATAACTAGTATGCCATACACCAGCAGGACAGGATCCCCCCCCCCCCCCCCCCCCCCCCCCCCCCCCCCACAAGGTCGTAACAGCTATACCTAAATACAATGCCAATATCTTATATATTAACACAGAAAAAACTGCTTCTCAATGCAATTCAAATGCACTTCAAATCAAATCAAATAAAATGTTATTTATATGGCACCTTTCATACTTTAAAAGCAACACAAAGTGCCTCACAGAGGCTGAAAACAACAATGATATACAAAAACATACCAACCCACCCACCCCCATAAATACCCAGAGAGACACGGAGCCAAACAGACACACACACAAACATACTAGCTCAGACCCACTGCACCTAGCAGACAGAGACATGGTCGGGCACCCAGACATAACGCAAGGAAAAAGCCACCTTGGGGGGCCGACCACAATGAGAGGGCTCCTGGCCCATGACCACAGGGAGCGCCACCACAGAGACAGTCCTGACCAGGGCAGGCAAGAGGCCCCACACCAAGGTGCAGAGTCCTCCAGCCACCCGGGCCAGAGCAGTCCACAGAACAGCACCCCCGTCAGTGGACCAAAAGCAGCTCCCAGTGTAGTAGGCCCCCATGAGGAAACACTGGAGCGAAAAACTGAAAGACTAAAAAAGGTGTAAAATTATCAAAATAGATAAAAGGCTTTTAATAGATAAAAGGAGTTTAAAACATATAATTAAAATAATATAGAACAAAAATTAAATATGATAAAAAGTTTGATTAAAAGGAATAAAGAAAATCAATAAAAACAAATAAAAGCCTGATTAATGCAAGTGCTGCTCTTGACCTTGGACGTAGATTAAAAGATCTACACAACCTTTTTTTGCATTTACAAGGGTGAAATCAAAGCTTAGTAATATGGATCCAACTCTACTGAGTGCATGCTCGCGTGTATGAGCGATACATTTCCTTTGAGGGATTACTTTAGCACGACACTGGCATGCAGTGACCACTTAATGTGCCATGAGTGGTCAATGATGATCGCAGATCTAATTCATCTCCAACTGCCCTTTGGCATCATGAGTCTTTTTCAATCTTCTCATCCAAACTTATTTGGTTGATCACTGGGGCGACCAGACGAAGGTGATTTTATTTACGATGCTGCACTCTGCTGGAATCACAAATGTGTGGAATTTAGATTTTCTTCAACAGTTGTCATATTAATACAGTTATAGCTGGCTTGCTTAGAAAAAAAGAAAAAGCCACCTGCATTTATTCAATAAATTTGCACCTGTCTATGATTTCATCAAATATTTCTGTACTTATTTGTATTTTTATTGTAAAAGAAACGTTCAAAGTTTTTTTAGCGCAAATATGCTCAATATAAAGGCAGCTGAACCTTCCCTTTTAAGATGAATGCAGCCAAGCAAGAGTTTTGTAATTGCAATTATTAACAATTAACAGCATATCAATCATTTGACAGCCGTATTGCTTGTAAAAGTAATCATAATGAATACCTGAAAAAAATTATTTGGTTACGGATTATTTGTCAGATTAAAACAAGTTCAACTTTAAACATTCAAAACACAGAAATGCAAACAGTAAATGGGCAGCTGCCTCCACAAACCATCACTAACGTTTTCATTTCAGAAGACTTTTTTTAACTTAATTATTGTCACCTGCTCACACATGGATACAGGGCAGAACCTTTTTAATGTGGACAGAATGACAGCTTGGGTTATATAAAAGATTATTACTGTCAGTGGGTTTGATTGAAAGAGAGTTTCAGAAGTCAGAGAAAACCAAGTGGGCAAAAGTTTTCTTGGTGACGATTCTGCACTGAATTAAACTGAAACTATATTATTTTAAAGGAATAAAGAAGCTTGGAGATGAAGTTTAGTTCCAAATGAGGAATTTCTTTTCCAAAAAGGCAGCTGATTTTGAAAGATGATCTGTGTTGTTCACATATGGATAGACAGCTGCATAATCAGAGGCTGTGTTTGGATGTCTTCACCATAAAGACAGTAGATTTAATCAACACAGCTGCACATATATCAGCTACATGTTCAGTCGCATATTTGTGAAAATTATTTAATTTGAAACCATCCTGTTTTCAGTCTATTTTGTGTCCAGAATTCAGAGAATTGATTTTTCAAATGAAAGGTTTCAAAGAATAAAAAGGACTGAGACATTAAAAATTACTTGAAAGAAGCAAAGTGACAGTTTACTGACAACTGTATCAGTTCGACTAAGAAAATATGACATATCACTTAAATATTGGGCTATTGGGCTCTGTCTGTTTCTTGTTGTCAATCACTGCTTCCTAAAAGTTATAGCTGCTTCTTTAAAAAAAATCAGCTGGTATCACTGCGCCCTCTACTGGACAGACTTTTCGAAAAAAAGAAAAACTACCGTAATTTGGGATTTCTGGAAATCTTGCAGCTATCCACAAAAATCTAAAATGATCAAATGATTCACAGTCAAGTTCAGAGTGACAGAAAAAGATGTTTGTGTTTAAAAACTCATCGAAACAGATTTATTAAGTGTAAAATGCAACTACAGATGTTCTACAGATTTTTATGTTAATGCCTTCATATATATATATATATATATATATATATATATATATATGTATATGTATATTAAAGATTAACTGGAACTAATGTTACTAACATCAATTTATATAATGTAATAAACACCCAAATATATGTGACAGTAATTAAAAAAAAATTGAATAAGACGAATAAATAAACCATTAACTATTGAATCAAAGAAAGCACCAGTGCCATCTGGTGGACACTCTGTGTATCAGTTTAATCCCAAACTGATGAGCATTGTGTTACTTCAACTTCAACCAGCAACAAAATTAATTTAAGAAGCAAACAACAATCAGCCTGAAGATTGTTCAATCTACTCAAATGTTCCACTGATTTTGGTTTTACAAAATATAAAAATAAACAACATAAATGTACAAACATCTCAGTAACTATGTCAATATTTCACTCGATTGAAAATGATGTCATTAACATTCAACAGCTGATTCATTTGAACATGGAAAATAAACTAGTTCAAAGATCATGAAAACAAGGATTTTAAACTCGGTATCCCATTAATCTTTAAAGAAATGCAATGTCATCACTGAAATAAAAAAAAAGGCTAGTTTAATCTGAGGACCTCTTGTCCATCCGCACTTTGAGCTACTTATATAAATTTGTTCCTCCACCAGACAGCAGGGGGAAACATTTTTGTATTAATTGTGAAGAATGCCACACAAAAGAACACTCAAGATAATAAGAAAATTAACAAAGCATTCATGAAATACCCTAACATACCCCTATTTAATGTAATAATAAAGGCTTTATTGAATTTCTTGAATTCTTCTGTCCTATTTCTGTTTCTGTTCAATTGCTTTTAAATATTTTTCTGTAGTTATGATCATTTCTGTATATTTTAAATTTTTTCCCAATTGTGTTTGCTATTCACGTTGGCTTTGCATTTAGTTTTGGTTTAGCTATTGCTTTAGCTTTTATGATTCCCCATTCTTATACTGCCTCTAACAAGGATTTTCAGTTCAATAATATTTATGAAGAACTAAACTTTCTTATGCTAGAATTATTTTGATTTTGTTTTTAACTGTAATGAAGGAAAACTTTATTTCTCCATCTCCAGACAGTTCTTATTGCTGCCACAGAAAATAAAATCCAACTCATATTGCCTAGAAGCCTTTTCTGACTATTTGTGTGAATGCTGAATAGCTGCTCACTGTAGGGTTCATTGAAATAGATGGCTTTTATTGAAACCGTATACAAATAGTTGATTCGTATGTATTCAGGGGGCAAAACCACAGTTGGCGGTTATGGGATAGTCAGTGGCAGATCTGGGATTTTTCTGAGTAAGGGGCCATCAAGGGGCCACAATATTCATAGAGGGGCCAAATATTTGTCCACCATCGTTCAGATCTTCAGATCTTCTTCTTCTTCTGTAAGCTTTATTCACGCTGGACATTCTTATTTGACACATCAGCGCCACTAGTATTTCAGCACGGAATTGCATCCACCTATGATAATCAGCTCGGGCCAATGCCCCTGTGGCCGCGCCCCTTGAACTGCCCCTGGGGATAGTGATGAACTTCCTTAATAATACATTTTCATTGTTTGTAAACTGTTGACTCCATGATTAAATAGCTCAACCTTATGGAGGAATAAACTTCACTAGTAGATAGATTTTTTTGTGTTATTTATTTTATAGGAATATGATAAAACCTGCGTTTGACAGTAAAGTAATGTGAACAGCAGCCAACACACAAATCGTACTGAGACAATGAAATGAATGGAGAGAGTTTGTCTAATTCTCCAAATCTCAGCAGAAAAGGTGTTACTTTCTAAACAATGATAATATGACATAAATGACACAAACGCCTTGAAAGAACAATGGTCAAGAAAAAAATATAATACAAATGGTTTAATTAATATATTTAGAGGAGTGTGATCAAAGTGGTAAATGTATATGTTTGAAACTTCATCCATCTTTGGTCACATATTTAATAAACAAGCAAGCTAAAAGCAAGGATATCAACTAATTGTGATATCTAAGATTGTCATTTCATTATAACTGACAAAGGTAACCAAAGGAAGAAGGTAAATGCATCAATTTTACAGACAATGAACAACAATTTGAATCATTAGACACTAATTACCCTCCTATTTGATGCTGATTAGAAGAAGACAAATGAAACTGTACAGTTTGAGTGTGAATTAGTTCTTGGTCAGTGTTACTTGTATCTTTACAGAAAGAAATCATACCTCAGCACTTTATAGATATGATCTGTAACACTAACTTATTTTAATTGTTCTAACATGCTTTTCACTTGTGCCATAAGCGTTTCAACCTGATCTGAACGTGAGCTGCTGTTCTCAAACAGAACACACCTTCTATCACACTCGTCAACAATATCCTTCAGGTTTGGTTCACATTTATCCAAAAAAGATTCCAAGCTCATTCCTGCCCGGAGCAGTTCATCTCCACGAGTGAACAAGATGATGGTTTGTTCTTTAACTCTGCTCCCAAAAGCTTGTTCTAACTTTGTCAGGATGTCTCTTTCTCCATCTGTAAATCTGCTAACATGCATCACAAGTAGGTACACACAAGGACCTGATTCACAGAGCTGTTTGCACCTTTTCACATTTTCCTTTTTAACAGATGATTTAATGTCATCATCAAAGATATCTGGTGTATCAATCACTCGCACATTTATCCCATTTATCTGTTTTACTACCATCTGACACTCTGTTGTAACTGGCTTTGAACTGACTCTTGAAGTGAAGTATTTATCGCTCAGGATTGTGTTTCCACATGCACTCTTTCCGGTTCCGGCCATTCCCAGCAGAACAAGGTTCACAGTGAGCTCTCCTTCAGAAACAAATCAAAAGATGATGAGGGAAATTTTAAACAAGTTTATCCCTCCCTTTTTTGCCTTATTTTGAAACAGTATATGCGTTGTATCAAAGAGAATGTGCACACATACAGACAGAGAAATAAGATGGTGAAATGCCTGCCGAGGTGAATTGTTTCTTACCTGTCACTTCCTTATCACTCTCTTGTGACGTTTGTGACTCAGGAAGATCATCAGAGCTAAAATGTAGAATCAAACCATACTAAGTGACAAGAAAGATGTTTTTGTGTTGTATGTTTTACTTGAAATGATAAATGGTAAATCTACAAATCTTTCACTCTTACGTTTTGTTGTTTTCCTCCAAATGTCTGTGCTCAGCCATCTCCTCAAGTGGCTCCTCCCTAATGTAGGATAAATGTAGAATCAAACCATACTAAGTGACAAGAAAGATGTTTTTGTGTTGTATGTTTTACTTGAAATGATAAATGGTAAATCTACAAATCTTTCACTCTTACATTTTGTTGTTTTCCTCCAAATGTCTGTGCTCAGCCATATTCTCTGGTTCTGTTTTGTTCCCTCCTTCATTGATGTAACACAAAAGAGAATTTTATTGAGAAAAGATAAGTTTTATGAACTAAACTAATTTCTTAAACAAAGCTACCACTCATTATTGCATTAAAACACAGAAAATTCTGATTATTGCATAATTGTAATTAGTATTGGCTACAAGATAGTAATACCACTGTGTTGCATTTTAAGCATTTTTGGGGGAATAGAAATTCTCTGAAAAGTTAGATTAAATTCAGTTTTATTCATATAGCGCTAAATGACAGATAAAGATTTAGTCCAATTAGAGTCCAATTCACTGTATGAAACTTACTTGTGTTTGAGTGGCTCAAAGTATCAGGTTGTTGTTCACCACACCAACAACAGAAAGTTACTTGACTGCCCCTTTGAAAAGATGATGATCAGCAAAATGAATAATTATAATAATATGTCATAATGTTATAATTATTATATATGTCAAAGCATTATCCATTACTGGCCTGAGATTTTATATTTTTGTCATCTTAGATTGTTGTGTTGACATAGTTTGTGACTTAGAATGAAACTTATAATACATGATCAAGAGGTGATATTGATGCAGTAGGAAAGTGTTTTTGCTGATGTGTAAGTTTTAGTTTTTATTCTAACAATGCATTAATAACAGAGTTGAATTTATTAGTTTACGTGCAAAATATTTTATGTGTAATATTGTGAATCGTTGAAGAGATATTCCTCATAATATTTTACATGAAGTCATCTCAAATGCTTAAACTCTTCCTTTACCTAATTTTTGACTTCAGCTTTTGCAGTTTTTTCATCAGTTTGTTGAAGGTGTAGGTTTTGAAGGGGTAAGACGGTGTGGTTGTATGTCCAAGTGGCAGCACAACTCTGAAGTCATTTTCAGGTATCTGTGTTTTTTCTCTTAAATTATATATTTGCCTGCTCACATCTTCCTGTGAACTCCCCTTTTCTACCACCAACAAGCACATGTCAGGATTTGGAATTATAGAAAATGAATCTCTTATCTCCTCAGATAGTACATTCAGATCTGGTGTACATATAAACTGATGTGTATCATCTTCATATAAACAGATGTTTTTCAATATATTTCTCCTGGATAGTGTAGATATATCTTTTCCTGCAATGTTGGTTATTAGGGCTTTCTTCAAAGATTTGCCATTTCCAAAGATGAAGAGTGAAATCTTCTTATCTGTGTAAACAAATAAACAACTTATTGTTCTTATGATGCAAAAAGTACTTCAATAAATAGCCTCAATATTTATTTCGAATTGTTTTTAACAATACTTCATAGAAAAAAAACATAACAAGCAGTCAGCAGTTCGGAAAAATAGAAAGCTAAAGGCAAAACTTACTATGAGACATGACTCTATAATCCAGAGCAGCAAAAAGCAGGAAATAGGCTTTGTGTCAGGTCGAGGCTGAGCTGAGGCTCTGTCTGTGTTATATTGACCTGTTTTGCAAGCCTAGGGGTGTGTCAGCTGTAGCTGTCAGTACAAACAGTGTCTTAACACGCTGCTTTAACATTTATCTTTCTCAGTCATCAGTCCTCTCATGTGACTGCAAGAAAGATAAAAATGGCTTAATCCCAATACAGTATGACTTGAAGAAAATAGTTTAATCAATTGAATGTGAAAATAATCAATGTGTTCAAATTCACTAAACAACTTTTTCCAGTTTAAGATTAGAGACTTTCTGAGTAAATATAAGTTTGCTTGAAATTAAGAGAATTCACACTTCCTGTTTCAAAACCAAAGCCTTTAAATACTTCAACATCTACCGAAAACAATGTGGAGAATTTTCAGATAACTGCAGAGGAAATAGTTCCCTACTGATGACTGCAAGATATGTGCAGGCTGTGAATCAAAACTCACAGAACAAGGGCTTACCTCAAAAGTTCAACGTTAGCAGTTCATCATCCACAAGATATACACCTATCAGACATAATATTATAACCACTGACAGGTGAATCAGCTGAATATGTCTTCATCGTGGCTCCTGTTCGTGGGTGGGATGTATTAGGCATTTTGTCCTCAAAGATGATGTGTTAGAAGCAGGAAAATGGGCAAGCAAATGCTGGCTTATGTGGTCCAATCCATCAGATGGGCTACTGTAGCAATTACTCAAATTGCTGAAGAGGTTAATGCTAGTTCTGATAGAAAGGTGTTAGATGACACAGTGTATTGCAGTTTGTGGTGTATGGGGCTGCATAGCTGTAGACCAGTCAGGGTGCCCATGCTGACTCCTGTTCACTGCCAAAAGCGGCAACAATGGGTATGTGAGCATTAAAACTGGACTATGGAGCAATGGAAGGTGGCCTGGTCTGATGAATACCTGTTTCTTTTACCTTGCATGGATGGCTGGATGCATGTGCGTCGCTTATGAGGGGAACATGTGGTGCGGGGATGCACTATGAGAAGATGGCAAGCTGGAAGAGGCGATGTGATGCATTGGGAAATGATCTGCTGGGAAACCTTGGATCCTGCCATCCATGTGGATGTTACTTTGAGACATACCACCTACCTAAGCATTATTGTAGACCATGTCCAACCTTTCATGAAAACAGTATTCCCTTATGACTGCGGCTTCTTTCAGCACAAAGCAAAAATAATTCAGGAAAGATTTGAGAACAACAACAAATTTAAGATGTTGCCTTGGCTTCCAAATTCTAAAGATCTCAATTCAATCAAGCGCCTGTGGAATGTGCTGTACAAAGAAATCCGATGACTGCAGTGTCTTAAAATATATTTTAACTTGGTTCCTTTAATACCAGGAAATAAATGACAAAGCGTGAGAGCTCACTGCTTCTCAAAGGCGTGTTTAGATCAGTTAAGATCAAATATGACAGAAAGATGGATACTGATATGGAAACATTTCTGACGCCTGTCAGTCTGGATTGCAAATGTGTCCACAGTTGCGTGTGTAGTAGTCTCCTGAAAAACCACAAATATGTAAGATGCTTTTTTTCAGCTACTTGTGTCTTTACAGAAAAGTTGTTGGACTAGATTGTTTAGTTTCATCAAATGTTTTCACCATTCTTCTCTCACCAGATAAATGTGTCAGGAATCAAAACATGACCTTCCAATGATGGATGCTTCTTATACTTCCTGAGCTACAGCCACTGCAGCACCTCAGAACATTTTATACATTTAGAGAAGGTGAGAAGTATAGCATCTCCTCTCTGATAACACAGGCTGAATTTTCAGGACAGTAGTTGACTTGAACTGCCATACTTCTTTAGTCCTACTCCACCTGAGGGACCTAAATACAAAAAGACTTGTGAAGACAGTGAATACATTGCTTGAGTCATGGGAGTACAGTAAGGACTGTAGGCATGGATCTGGTTCCTGGAATTAATTGTGTGATGTGACAGTTCCAGTCCTGGGAATATCTTGCATGTCTCCATGCTGACCGTGTTTATTTGCGTTTAAACAAGTTTCCAGTCCAAACTGAAGTGATTCCTCATCATTGTGTCAATGCGGAACTATCTTCCTGAAATTAGACAAGATTTTTTCATAATCCTTGTTCTTTCAGGTAGATTCATCCTCAAAATGACAGATTTCTCTGCCTCAAAAATGTTTAGCAGGCTTTCTTCCTCTATGAGTGAACTTGTGCTCAACAGGAGGCACGAAGTAGCCAGAATGGCTTTGCTCATTAAGAGAATAATTTGTCTGAGATAATGTGGTTGTTCTTTGGTGCGTGTGACAAAATAACTAACTTATTTTCAGTAAAAGTTGTTATGACCATCTTGTCTTAAAATATATTTTAACTTGGTTCCTTTAATACCAGGAAATAAATTACAAAGCGTGAGAGCTCACTGCTTCTCAAAGGCGTGTTTAGATCAGTTAAGATCAAATATGACAGAAAGATGGATACTGATATGGAAACATTTCTGACGCCTGTCCGTCTGGATTGCAAATGTGTCCACAGTTGCGTGTGTAGTAGTCTCCTGAAAAACCACAAATATGTAAGATGCTTTCTTTTCAGCTACTTCAATTCAATTCAATTTATTTATATAGCGCCAAATTACAAGAATTGTCATCTCAAGGCACTTAAATAATATCGTCCAATTCAAGCCAATTGGAATTCAATTCATTGTAATCATAATCCAATTCATTCATATAGAGCCAATTGAAAAAATAATATCCTAGCTAAGGAAACCAACAGATTGCACCGAAACTTGTCTTCAATCCAATCTCCCGTCCTGAGCATGCCTGTGGCGACTGTGGAAAGGAACGATTCCCTTTTAACAGGAAGAAACCTCTGGCAGAACCAGACTCAGGAAGGGTGGCCATCCGCCTCGACCAGCTGGGGTTTGACAAGACAGAAAAGAGGGAAAAGAGGGGGGGGACACACCATAACACAATTCAAAGGATACCTGTTTGAACAGGGAAACACAAGTTAATAACCACAATAATAATAATTGTGTGATATGACAGTTCCAGTCTTGGGAATGTCTTGCATGTCTCCATGCTGACCGTGTTTATTTGCGTTTAAACAAGTTTCCAGTCCAAACTGAAGTGATTCCTCATCATTGTGTCAATGCGGAACTATCTTCCTGAAATTAGACAAGATTTTTTCATAATCCTTGTTCTTTCAGGTAGATTCATCCTCAAAATGACAGATTTCTCTGCCTCAAAAATGTTTAGCAGGCTTTCTTCCTCTATGAGTGAACTTGTGCTCAACAGGAGGCACGAAGTAGCCAGAATGGCTTTGCTCATTAAGAGAATAATTTGTCTGAGATAATGTGGTTGTTCTTTGGTGCGTGTGACAAAATAACTAACTTATTTTCAGTAAAAGTTGTTATGACCATCTTGTCTTAAAATATATCTCAACTCGGTTCTTCTAATACCACGAAATAAAAATTAAAAATAAAAGCCATGGTTAACTGGATCTGTGTTAAGAAATATTTCCGATGCAGCACAATTAGGGCACAAGAGATCGCGTATTAACGTGCGATATGTATGATAAGCCACTGCTGTGTCGCGCAGTCAGTGGCACTGTCATTAACTCCCTCTTGGTTTCCTAACAACAGTTTACGGTCAGATGTGCTGCTACCCGATGGCTTATCAGCGAATTGAATGTATTGCATCTTGTAAAGCGCAATTGTTGCTATCTTTTCTTTGAAAGGGGCATTTTCGGAGACACCGCGAAAAACTAAACATGGAGGGTTCAGAGTGATGCATCTGAGCGAACCACGTTAGCAGAAACCAACAGTAGCCAATGAGATTTCTCCATTAGCTATGAATCCGCCGTTTAGACATTCCCGATTGATTATTGATACAAAGGAAATGCAATTATTGTTCAGGAGACTCAGAGCTTTACAACAATCAAGCTCGGTCATGACAGACTTCAGTAAATAGATGAAGCTCGACATGTTGGGTTGGAATGCTAACTTTTTAGTAAATTAGGGAGAAACGTACTGAGTACTGAGAAAACAAAGTGTAATAAAATGTTTAATGTATGTTTTCAACATTTCCTTTGTAGCAGGTTGAAAGAACACATATTGAAGGAGTAGACTAGCCCAAAATGTCAATATTGACCACTGCATGAAAAATCTCTGTTTTTGCCTGCCGTGTCTCGCCTTTATGCATAGATATATACACGTAGATACCGCCTCTGACACTGCTGTCCATTGGAACGATACGTCAACGCAGCCGCCACCTTCAGACCGGGGAAGTCTACTTACTGCATAAAACATAGTTTATACTTCTCAAAAGTCAACAGAGGCAGAGGTCTATCAACGATTAACATGACCACAACTCACTGAATTTTCAACTGATTTTCAAGCCGTTTGGTTTAATATAAATTTCAGACATATATTTGTGATAAAACATAGATTAATATATATATTCTTTTATTTTTATTTTTTTAATAAAAAAAATTATATTATACATACATTAGAAATGTGATTATTTAGACAAAGATTTCAGGTATTTAAGGATAACTCAAGCATTCGTTGTTGTTTTAAACAACGTTTGTTGTTTCTCTGTTAATAGAGTGCAGTGTTAGTAATTGTGCATTTTAACATCAGGGAGGTGACACTGATGTTTTTAAAGGTTTATATAAGGGTTAATTCAATAGGAACAATTTCTAACAGTGTATTTTTTTATCATTTAGTGGGCACTGCGTTGTGTTAGTGAAATATTAAGATTATATGAGAATTTGTCATAACACTAACTTTGCAAAGATGGTCAGGAAAATTAAAAAGCGATGGTTTCACTCCTTCCTTTAAACGAGTTGACTGTTCAGTCCTGTCAAACTCTTGTGGTTTAAAATGACAGCTGCAGAAGACTGAACTCTCCTTTGGGATAAAACCTCTCCTCCTGAGTGACTAACAAAAACATCTTTTGTTTTCTTGTCCTGATGTAAGCTAGTAATAAGCTAGTTTAATTTATGTTCATTTAAGAGATACATCAAATTCAACACGTTCATTAGAGTTAAACAATATAAAACAACTTCTTACTTGTAAAATGTTATTCCAAATTTCTTAGTTTTGGTGTATCTTCCACGGGAACATCCTTAAGCGGCACAAAAGTCTGGCATTTTGCCAGATGCACAGCTGTCAGACCCACTCTGACCGTTAGGGCTGTAGCTATACACTAATCTCACGATACAATACGATACAAGGCATTCAGCCAACGATTCGATACGATTTTATAAGATTTGATTCTATACGATTTAATACAAATAATTTTCTGAAAGATTTTAAACGGACAGTGTGATTTGACATGAATCGTCGCTGATTGGACTGGTGGTCCGTCCTTTGAACCGGAAGGACAACACAGCCAGACAAACGGAAACAAGCAAACATGTCTTCAGCGTACACAGACTCATGTTTATGTTGTGAATATTTCATCATCAACATGCTTGTTTTACTTGCTAAATACCATATATACACAAAACCAAATTCTCTAATCACAAACCATCTTTTTTCAATTTTGAGAAGGAGCTAAAACAATACATTATAATAATGTACATTCTATAAACAGAAAAGACATCAAAATCACGGAGCTATGCACTTTATATAACATTTTTATGAACAAATTTATCACTGTTTTGTATAATGTGACCCCCCTGGCATTGTTTTGTATTATATTAATGTTCTGTGTTTTCACTAATTGTAACGTCTGACTTTTCAATAAAGTTTGCTAAAAAAGAAAAAAAAAAGATACTCTCAGCTGAAAAATCTATGCTTTATCGGGAAACAAAATATCGATATATATCACGGTATCGATAAAATCACTCAGCCCGACTAAGCGTAACTAACTGCGGTAAGAAACCCTGTCCCAAGATGGCGGCTGTGTTAACGTGCTCGAATGCGGCATCTAAGTGTATATATCTATGGGCTTAGTGCCGGTGGCTAGGATCAGCAGACTATCAGATGATTCGGTTTGTAGATATGTAAATGTAGATCGGTGTGTTTTTTGTTTGAAATATTAATAATATAAATAATATTATAATCTAATGATAACATAACATAATTTAGAAGGTGTGTTTTAGATTTATATTGATTATTTTCCTGGCTTGTGCTTTCAAGGCCAGGAGCTTGTGTGTGTGCGCCTGATCATGACCCTCCTCATCATCATCCTCCCCAATCATCATTCCCCTCATCACTATCCTCCTCCTCATCATCACCCCATTCTTTATGAACAACTTCCTAATTCTTCAGTTCAGCTGGTTGGACATTACAGTCTGAACTGAAGTGGCGAGCCAAACCCCGCTGACCCTGGACTGTCAGAGAAGTTTATTATAAGCTGAAAAGCATTTTATCTATTTTGTTCATTTTACATCTTTTTATCTTATTTTTCTGTTTTAGTCTTTCAGTATTTAGCTCCAGTGTTTCCTCATGGGGGCCTACCACACTGGGAGCTGCTTTTGGTCCACTTACAGGGGTGCTGTTCTGTGGACTGCTCTGGCCCGGGTGGCTGGAGGACTCTACACCTTGATGTGGGGCCTCTTGTCTGCCCGGGTCGGGGCTGTCGGTTCTGGGTGCCTGGCCATGTCTCTGTCAGGTGCAGTGGGTCTGAGCCTGTGTGTTTGTGTGTGCGTGCATGTACGTGTGTGTGTGTCTGTTTGTCTCCGTGTCTCTCTGGGTATTTATGGGGATGGGTGGGTTGGTATGTTGCTTTTAAAGTATGAAAGGTGCCATATAAAAAAAAAATTTGATTTGATTTGATTATTTACTTTACATTAATCATCAAAAATTATCAAAGACTCCAATCATCCAGCACACATACTCTTCACCCTCCTGCCCTCTGGGAGGCGCTACAAGAGTCTCCGGACTAAGACCAACAGGTACCGGAGCAGCGTCTACCCCACAGCTGTCACACTCCTGAACTCTGCCTCCTGACATCTGAACAAAAACGATGGACTGTATCCCCATACACACACCAATAACACATGAACTACTGTATAGATAATCTACTTCTGTTCATAAATACTCTCCCACACTTATATTCCTTTTTTATAGTCTGTATACACCTGAAGTAAGTGTAGCCACCTCTGTTCTTTCCATCAATCAGTCAGCTGGTGATGCTCCCACAACAGACTTAATTCAGAGAACGATCAGACAAGTAGAGACGACAGCCAACCATGACATTCTTCGCTCTGAGCCCCAACTTACATGTCATAACATGGATCACAATGCAGCTAGTCACTTTCCTGTCTATCCAGCAGCCTCATCTCTTGCTGACCTGATCCACGCAAGACCTCCTGCACCTACATCACTGAAGTTTACTCCAGAGTTGAGAATGTGACTCCATCCAGAAAAACGAGCTACGTTCCATCTTCGTGGTTGCACGTTGTGAGAAACGCAGACGTTTCCTGTCCTGCCCATACATCCATTGGGCTGCGATCCTTTTCTGGGAAGTGCCCGCACCCTAACAACGATGCAGACTATGATACCTGACAAACTATTGTCGAGCTCATGCTTAAAGACCCAGCCATATCTGACCTACACAGAGTGAGTAAGATACTTGAAAGTCTCCTGACCCCCACAGCTGATATAATAAAACAGTTAGGCCCTCAAGCTTCCCCCACTGACTATGTGCAGCTACTAGATTCAGCTTTTGGCACTGTTGATGATGGTGAAGAGCTCTTTGCTAAGTTCATGAACACATTGCAAGATGCTGGAGAGAAACTCTCCCAGTACAGCCACGCTGTGAACAAGATGAACATCTACTGAGGCAGTTTTGCAGAGGTTGCTAGGACAACACAGTGCTCAGCAGTCTCCAGCTAGAGAGGAGAAAATACAATCCTTCATCCTTCCCAGAACTGCTGTTGCTCCTGTGCACAGAAGAGGACAGACAGGCTGCAAAAGCTGCCTGCACGAGACAACACCTTCGGAGCCCCCAAGAAAAAAGAGCTACATCCCATCTTCATTGTACCTGCACCCATAAAGAATTGAACATGACCTGGCCAAAGAATAATCCCACAGTAGATGTACTATGTGAAAACCAGAACTTGAAGAAACAAGTGGCTGAGCTTCAGAGTCAAAGGGCCAATCTAAAGACAGAACCGCCAGACTCCAGTCCAATTCCCCCCAGTTTGATCCTCATGGCCAAGATCTGAAGAGACAGATAGCAGAGCTGCAAAGTCAACTGGCAGCCCTCAGAGCCCAGATTCCCCTTTCTCCTACTCCTGCTGAAACAAATGAACGTGGTGAGGAAAGTCGTGCAGCAGTCAGAGTGCAGAATGCCAAGAGTACCAAGATCCTGGTACTGCTTCAGGTGTGATGAGGATGGACATCCATCCATCCATTTTCTATACCGTCAATCCGTTAATCGGGTAGCGGGTGGGCTGGAGCCTATCCCAGCAGTCATCGGGCGAAAGGCGGGGTACACCCTGGACAGGTCGCCAGTCCATCACAGGGCCACACATAGAGACAAACGAGACAAACAACCATGCACACTCACACTCACTCCTAAGGACAATTTAGAGTCACCAATTAACCTAACATGCATGTTTTTGGATGGTGGGAGGAAGCCGGAGTACCCGGAGAGAGAGGATGGACATATTGCACCAAATTGCAATGAAGCGTCCAGTCCAGCCTTGTTTGAAGTGAGGAAGAGACAGCTATAAGAAAGACAGCTTCTGTGGGAAGCCCAGAGAAGCTCTTCCAGAACACAGCCTTTAAACTAAAATCAGCTCCGGTCAAGGGACTGATAGGAGCTGGAGAACATCAGAAACGTCCCATAGGCAAACAAAGAGCTAGCCTGAACCAAACATCTCCTCATGGAGGGGGACACCTACCAAAAGGGTTAATAGGGACCAGGGACCTCATGTACAAAGACTTGCATGAATTTCCTACTGAAACATGGCATACGCTCAAACCAAAATGCCCTCCAACGTACAAAAATATCTGGATGTATCAATGTGTGCGCACGCATGAATCCAAGCTCATTTCATTTGCACATCCCAATCAACATGGAACTGAGCGCACGTGTCAGAGTACCCGACTGCTCCCGGTCCACGCTCCTATTTAAATATGCAAATCATATTTAAATAAGCCCTGGACCTGCGATACAGAGGTGCTACTTTCTGAAGTGGAGGCCAGGGGAGGCTGTTTGAACAGAGAGTCGGCACAACTATGGGTCACACTGCTCTCTCAGCGGTGGTGGGTGTGGGTGACTCTGATTACCCCCAAGGTAAATACCTATGTTTTTGTGTAACTCACAACAAACGTGTTCATACAGTAACCTAGTGCAGAAGTGTGCCGGGGAAAAGGAGAGACTGATTAAGACATTTCACACTTTACACACGGGTTAGTAACATTTGCACACAGAGACGATTAGGGGCTTGTTAGAAAGATCTTAAGCTGTTGTTTAACCAGCAAAAAACAGCAACAATGATGCTGTGAAGACGGGATAGAAATTGGGAGCGCACATGCTCAATGCACGTCAAAGGGAATAATATTAGGACAATTACACAAATAAAGTTACTCAACCAAGAAGCCACCCATCGCGCACAGTGCCAGCTTGTAGTCTGTTCCCAACTATTCTGTTACTGAATGTATGAATTGTGCGTTGAACCAGGCCATCCCCACAAAGCATTTGCGCATCACATATGATCTATACATTGATGGAATGAAAATATTTCCTGTTGATATACAAATTCATCATGTGATGGCACTTTTATAGCACTGTGTGTGCAGTCGATAGCTCCGATTACATTAGGAAAACCGGCTGTCGCTTCAAATTACGCTTTAATGTTTTAATGTTCAACTGCATTGTGGGAATTTGATATACCTGCTGAGATGCAAATAATTCCGTCCCACTCAGTTGGCATGGCTCAGCTCAGGATCGACTGGCACAGTGCCAATCGGTTGGCCAACTCCCTATGGAATGCCCCGGCTGCTTAAACCCTAGTGTGCACATCACCTGTGGCACAAGCAGCGCGTGGCTCCTCACTGTGTTGCGCTCCAACACCGGCCACAGCTCTGCGCACAGTTCCAGGAGGATTGCCCTCAAAACAGCTGATGAGCCAGTTGTCATAATGTACAAGCAAATCCTCTCTGTCTCTTAAGACACACTTGTCTTCCAGTACTGCTAAAGCAGCCATTGTTTTTAATGGTATGCACTGCAACACTTTGCGCATGCTTTTATATCCAGTCGTGCAATTGCAGACACATGGGTGTGTTAATTGTTCATGTGTCTCAAATGCGCACTTCACTCAGTCTGAAGACAAATAACAGTTTGCAAACATCACCTCTAAGTGTCGCTAAAGAATCAACAGCTGCAGAAAAGTGCGTATGCCAGCCCTGAAGTTGGCATGAGACACCACACATTTCCACGGTCATTTCGCTCATGATACATCTGATCGTTGAGGTGAAAAAGTGCGTACGCCACTTTTTTGTGCGTATGCACCCTTTGTACATGAGGCCCTAGGTGTACTGGAAAAATGATCATTGCCAGAGAAGAATGCAGCTGTCTAGTAGAAACAGGGTCACAAGTGACCACTGTCTCCCAATAATTATATGAAGAGAAGCTGACCTCAAAGACCATTCACCCCATAGAAGACCTGCTAGAGGTAGAAGGTGTAAATGGCCAGACAGTCCCCTACACTGGTTATATCCAGGTCAGTGTAACATTCCCAAAGAGTTTCCTGAGTGTAGACATCGAAATACCTACATTGGCCCTTGTAGTTCCAGACTACCGTGCTATGACCCTATCACCAGTGTTAATAGGCACTAACACCTTAGATGTATTGTACACCCTCGACAGTGAGACAGACAACCCCCCTCATCAGGCTACCCCATATGGCTACCGAACAGTGCTGAAAACATTTGCCCTGAGACAAAAGCAAACATCAAATGGCTACATTGGATCAGTGAGGCTGCAGGGATACTCAACCGAAATTATTCCAGCTGGACAGAGAGTTGTGATGGAAGTAGGCAGGGATCGAGCCTCTGTCATCCTACTCCCTTCCTGGGGGCATAGTCGTCACTTGTGGTCTGCTCACCCTTTCAACTAGAACACTCTACAGAGTACCAGTAGTGCTGACCAATGAAACGCAGCAAAATGTACTGCTACAACCAAGAAATGTCTTACCTGAACTCAACACCATACAGCGAGTGCTTCCTGGGGCAGGTGAGAAGAAGACCAAAGATCCATCAGCTGATCAGCCAGAACCATTTCTCCACCTACATTTAACTTTGCAGACTCCCCAATACCTGCTGAGTGGAGAAAGAGAATAGAACAGAGATTAAGATCAATGTCAGATGTCTTTTCACAGCATGACTTGGAATTTGGAAGAACCAACAAAGTGAAACATCGCATCAACCTCCATGATGAGACGCCCTTTAAGCAGCGAGCTCATCTCATACACCGCCAAGATATCCAAGCCGCCAAAACATCTCCAAGAGCTGCTGGATGCAGGCATCATCAGAGAATCTGAGTCTTCTTTCTCCTCTCCCATTGTGGTGGTCAGAAAGAAAAATGATGACATACGGCTGTGTATCAATAACCGGAAATCAAATGCGCAGACGGTGAAAGACACATATGCCCTGCCCAACCTTGAAGAGACCTTCACAGCGCTGCATGGATCCAAGTGGTTCTCTGTCTTGGATCTCAAATCTGGATACTACCAGATAGAAATGGAGGAAGAGGACAAACCTAGCCCGAAGAACCTAAAAGAACTTAGGTCCTTCCTAGGGTTCTCAGGATACGACAGGCGATTTATCCAGGGATACTCTGGGATTGTCAAACCTAACAGTTGGCTACCCACCTCTGAGAAAGACCAAGAGAAGAAAGAGCAGTATCACAGTCCAAAAAGAGCACTTTAATGACCGCTGGACTCCCACATGCCAGCATGCTTTCGACACAATCATCAACAAGCTGACCACTGCTCCAGTGCTGGGTTTTGCTAACCCCACACTCCCCTACATCCTGCACACTGATACAAGCACCACTGGCTTGGGAGCTGCCCTCTACCAAAAGCAAGAAGGACAAGTGAGACCCATTGCATTTGCCAGCAGAGACCATGCAGGGAAACAGAATTTGGATTCTGATAGTCTGTCAAGACGTCCCCATGGAAAGCTGACAAATTATCCTGCATCACAGAAAGAGCATGAACGAATCCAGCAGTTCATCACATGACATTCTCTGGATGAGAACCTCATCAAAATGGAATGTGAAGTGATCAAGGCAGTCACCTATTCCTAAATTCTGTCCCCATAAAGCCATAAGGCTTTTTAATAGTGACGGGTGACATGTTCTTCTCAAATTAATTTATTTCGTCATTGATTATTATTATTATTATTTGTATTATTATTATTGTTGTTGTTGTTGTCTAGTATGAAATCATTGTAAATATTTTATCATTTTTTGAGCTACTTGACTAATTTGAATTTCCCCGACTGGGGGATGAATGAAGTATTTTCTAGTTGAATCCCTTGCTATGCATGCAGACGCCATCCCTGCCATCTTCGAGCAAGAGAAAAGTGCAGAGTGAACATCCACCATCCAGCATCCTACTGCGCAAAGACGTCGAAACAACATATTTTGTAGGTCATTTTTGCACGTCCAGTATTGGTCCCCTGAAGGTGCAGACCGTGATGCCACATGACGTCTTTTTTCCGACGTCTTCCATACTTCTAGTATTGACGTTCCCAGGACCTCTGGATAAGGGCTAATTCTAGTCCAAAATGAGATTGTCGTGGACATCATTTCTACGTATTTAAACTACTTTTAGACATAGTTTTTGTAGGCCTACTGCTTCTAGGATCTATGCATTGCCAGGACCCCCAGATAAGGGCTACTTCTAGTTCAAATTAGGTTGTCGTGGACGTCTTTTCCACGCAACGTTTAAATTAATTTTAGACATTGTTTTTGTAGGCTCTGTGCATAACTGTAGTACCATTTCAGAGGGTGGCATTCTGTTCCAGTTAATTTTCCTACAGTTTCATTTGACTGTCTCAGCAGCAGACAACTGGAAATGCATACAAAGGTGTAAAGCATTTCCAGTTTTAATCTGGCGCTGAGTCCATCAAATTTCATGATTAGAATTATGATTAAAGTTATTAGAAATATGAGGGCAAACAGAAAGTCCCCAAAAATAGGTTGCCTATGCATATACAACAAAACTTTCACTGCAAATGTTAAAAATAGCCATGGTAGACAGTTGACATTGTATTTTTTTTAATGTCAACAATAGAAGAAATATTTTGTCCAATCAAGTTATTATTTACAGATTGGCAGGGGTTAATTTTCTTCCCTTAGTCAACATGAAAGATGGGCTTACCTTGTATTGCTTTGTAAACCTTTGTCCTCTCCAAAGGTTTCTTTCCCTTTTCCCCCCTTACCCTTCTTATTAATATTTGCCATCAGGGCATTAGCGAAGAGCCTAAAGAAAATTATTATTATCAAAGTAAATTATTTATGCAGGAAAAAACATCACACAGGTCATAAAGCCTTCATACTACGTTGATCCGTGTACCCTAAGTTTCCACCCACTTTTCCGAAAAGCTGGTCTTTGAGACCACAGTGTATTGTGTTGTGAACTTTTAATTTTCACCTATTATGACATGCTCAGACATTGTTTTATGCCAACGAGTAGAGAAGGATCAGAAATTGACGTTATAAATGCAAGTCAATGGTGCAAAAAATGTCTGAAGGGTAAACAATGGAACTTTTTCTTCTACACAGTGTATTATAGTCCTATTTTAAAATCAAAGATTGAAGATTTCATAAAAAAACTGAAATGCAAAACATGTACCAAGGGGTGCACAAGGATAAAGCAAGAAAAAAGGCTGGCATGCAGACTGGTCCACATCCAGAAAATAAAGTTCAAACAGAGCATCCAAACATCACACACTCAAAATTCATACTGTATGTAGAAACATACCTGTCAAGGATTTTGTGGACACAGTCCTTGGTGTTCTTCCCACCAACTCTTGAAATTTGCAGCACCTGATAGAATAAGTTATTTATAGAGTAAAATAATAACCTAACAGTGTGCGAGTACACTGAACTGTGTTATGCTAGACCAGTGTTTCCCAACCATGGTCCTCAAGGCACACCGCCATGCATGCTTTTGATGTTTACCTGCTCCATTACACCCGACTCAAATGAATGGGTCTTTAAAGCTCTGCAGATGGCTGAGGATGACCCATTCATTTGAATCAGGTGTGCTGGAACAGGGAAACATGGAAATTATGCAGGGTGGTGTACCTTGAGGACCAGGGTTGGGAAACATCCCTGGTCCTATCAATTATTTTCAGACTTGTAAAACCTACCAGGGCATCAAAGGCTTTGGCATCACTGATGCGTTGCTCATGTTGCTCAAAATCCTCCATGGTCTCCATCCTCTTAATGTGGACAGCTGAAGAAGGAGGTTGTGCTCGTTTACACTGATTCAGAATGTCGACCAGCAGGTTTAGTACCTTTTTTTTGATACACTGAAACAAATACATTTGTTGATTACAATGATTATCTTAGAATAGCAAGGCGAGCTAGCTGGTTCACTATTTATTTTAATTTTTTTGTAATCGGCTTCAGTGTCCATTATCAATACAGTAGATAGTGTTGGAGAAAAAAAAGTAATCAGACATGATAGAAGCCACCCAACAATTGACAATTAACCCATTGCTATAATTGAAAACCAGTTTGTGTGGACAGAGAGAACAGTAGGGGAAGAGAGAAAGTTGTACTATTAAGTCTCTCTCTCTTGCTCAGTGTCTTGTCATCTCACACTTTCAATAGATCAATACTTACCATCCATATGACATGAGAGTAGCCACGTGTTTAGAAAGCCCCGATAGTACAATAACAGGCGACTCTAAACTAAAAGCGCAATAGTACACATTCATTCGTCTTTAATCTCCTGGTCGATGGCCACTCCACTTGTTCACGGCACGTGATGTCAAAATGACGTATTTCCACTTGGCGTGCGCCATGAAAAGGCGTGAATCTTTCATTCTTCAGATCTGTGCTCAAGTGTCACTGCCACAGCGCAATAACAGCTGATCGTCCTTGCAACATCAGCTGTCATCAGTTGGGTCAGTTTGGTTTGTAAATACCAGGGCTGGCTCTTGGCATAGGCAATATAGGCGGTCGCCTAGAGTGCAATCTGCTGGAGGAGTGCCACCAAGTACCCTTGACCTTGAGGAGAAATTTTTTTTTAAAAACATAAAAATAATTTTCTATGCCCAGTCGCCCTCCTTTGTGTGTTCTCTTTTGAAAATGATAACTATTAACAAATAAATGAACAAAGATCTTCCTACAATGTGGTGCTGCTGAGTCACTTGATCAGAGGTCAGGTCACAGACAGGTGATGGTTTTGTTATTTACGAGATGAAAAGGCCATCCAAACCATCGGGTGCGCAGAACCAAAAGAGAAGAAAAGAGTAGGAGAAGGTTTTTTAATTATGCTATTTTGTGTGAAGACAATTTATTGGTGCTAGCTCTTTAGCACATATTTCTGCTTGCTGGCTACACCGTGTTTAATGTGGAATCAGAATCCCAATCAAGTTTATTGCCAAGTAGGTTTGCACTTACAAGGAATTTGACTAAGTGTAGTTGGTGCAGACAATATGGACATATATACAGAATCTAGATATATATACAATAGAGACTGTGCGCTAATGTAACGCAGAAGGTCTAAAGATGCTACGTTGATGTAGTTTGTGGGTCTGGAAGGGGTGAGGGAGAGAGTCAGTGTCAAGGGGGCTCCGGGCCTTGTTGATAAGGCTGGTAGTGGATGGGAAGAAACTGTTCTTGTGGTGTGAGGTTTTGGTCCTGATCAGTGTTGCCAGGTGTATGATAATTATCATATTTGTACAATAATTTTGCCCTGTGTATGACATACGATCAATAATCCCAAAAAAGGCCAAATATACGATAATTTGACCATTCTGTGAATGTGTGGTTGTAATCGGTTGTAATCAGTCTGGGGCAACTGTTGGATTTTTTTGTGAACCCTGAAGGCATTGCCATTTCCATGTGACAAGTTTCAAACCAATCATGCTTTTCTATATGCGCTACGAGTGACATGCATGTATTTGCCTCAGAAGTTCCTAACAGTAGGTGGCCTCCAGGCCTCATGATTTGGCTGATTAGTTTCCACTCGTCATTGTTTACTGGGGACATTTCGTCTAACGCAACTGTGGGGTTGCTGATGCAAAGCCATGAGTGCCTGTTAGACGCTATTCAACATTAGAGTGACTATAGCGACTCAATAGACTTGTTATTTTGGTTATGACAGGTGTACGATAATTTTCCTCAAAATACGATCATTTTATGTCTCTGGTACGATAATACGACATTTCCCACCTGGCAACACTGGTCCTGATAGACCACAGCCTCCTGCCAGAGGGGAGTGTCTGAAAGAGTTTGTGACTGGGGTGCGAGGGTCAGCGACAATCTTCCCTGTCTGCGAAATTCTCAGAGTCCTGGAGGTGTACAGGTCCTGGAGAGACGGAAGATTGTAGCCAATCACCTTCTCTGCTGACCAAATGACACACTGCAGTCTGCCCTTGTCCTTGGTGGTGGCAGCAGCATACCAGATGGTGATGGAAGAGGTGAGGATGGACTCAATGATCGAGGAGTAGAAGGGCACCTGATGTTCAGCTCCCACTTTAGGTCCTGGGAGATGATAGTTCCCAGGAAGCGGAAAGACCCCACAGTGTCAATTGTGGAGTCACAGAGGGTGATGGGCTTTGGTGAGGCTCCAGGTTGTTCTCCTTGCACCAGGTCGCCAGATGGTCAGCCTCTCACCTATAGGCGGACTTGTCACCATCAGAGATAAGTCCGATGAGAGTGGTGTCATCTGCAAACTTCAGGAGCTTGACGGACTGGTGACTGGAGGTGCAGCTGTTGGTGTACAGATAGACGAGCAGAAGACAAAGAACACAGCCCTGGCGGGAATCAGTGCTGATGAGCTGTGAGTCGGAGACGTGTTTTCCCAGCTTCACATGCTGCTTCCTGTCAGACAGGAAGTCTGCAATCCACCTGCAGGTGGAGCCAGGCACACTCAGTTGGCAGAGCTTCTCCTGAAGCAGAGTCGGGATGATTGGTAGGTACATCAGCTGCCTGGAGAGAGCAGGGGTGGGGATGATGACGCTATTGCAAATGCGATGATGGGTGGGCGGATCATGCCCACTACTCCTACTCACGCTGTCTCTTTGCACTCTCTGATCGCCAAACACAACAGGGTACAGTGGTGAAGGTAGGACCCAGATGCAGTACTTCTCAAAATCAAATGCTTTATTAAAAAAAAACGCACAAGGCAGAACAAAGGTTGCGGCTGAGCCGGATGTCAAAAATACTTAACAGTGAAAAAGCAAAGCAAGACAAAATATGACAAGACTATGAAACAAGACTATGGAACTATGGTTTAAATAACGTGAGGCAAAAACGTGACTTGACAAGGCATGAGAGGTAAGTGAGGATTCTGCAATGAGTGAGGGAAATCAGGAAACTATATACTGTGGGGAGGTGATTCGTGTTGAGGTGCAGCTGTGGAACAGAAAACAGGTGACATGAGAGAACCTAATGTGACAGGGGAAAATACATGACCTGAAACATAACAAAGAACCTGAAAACATGAAGATCAAACAAAACATGACTGAACCTGAAACATAATAATCAAAACATAAACTGTGACAAACACATGCTAACATGACACTAATTGCTGCTGTTGCTAACCCAACCCCAAGCCCAAATATATAAATATAGTGTTCTGTTTATTGTGCAGTAGGCCTAAAAAATAGTTAGAGATTTGCACTACTTAATGGCCAGATCTTCCTTTGTTTTTTTTTTTACCCAAGTTTACACGTGTTTCTTAATTTTGCACTTGAATCTTATTTTCAATATTTATTTATTTTTATTATTTTTATTTCCATGCATGTCATATGGCAGGCTGTAATCTACTGAATTCAAATAAATACCAAATGTTCTAAAATATTGTACATAGTGTTTTTGTTTTTCAGTCAGTTAATATAAACATCTTTGACGTTGAAGATGTTATAGAACATAATAGCTGTCACAACTGATGTTTTGTTAAATCTTTTTTCATGTTTTCAGTATTTAGTTTCCTGGTTCACCCATGTTCATTGCGGAATCGTCTCTTTCACTACCCTTCATGCCACAGTTGCCAGTTAAGTCTTGTTAATCATAGTCATGCATTTTTTTTTACCACAGTTATAGTAGTTTTTTTGTCACAGTCTTGTTAAGTTTCTATAGTTACGATAAGTATTTTTGATTATCCGGCTCAGCCGCGCTTTATGTTTTTTGCCTTAAGAATTTGGAATAAACCTTTTTCATTTTGAAAGACTGCATCTGGGTCCTACCTCCTCCCCCATTCCTGACAATAGCGTATAGAACATAAAAAATAACATCACAGTTACTTTGCTGAGTAACTAATTACTCTTACAGTGAGGTAACTGAGTTACTAACTCAATTACTTTTTGGGCGAAGTAATTTGTAACTGTAACTAATTACTTTTTTCCCCAACAATTTATTTATTGATTTTTTTTCCCCAAACAAAGTACCACACTTCAGAGTCAGTACATTTAACATTAGCTATTACCCCTCTCCCTCCCTCCCCATGGACAAGAGTGGGGAAAAAAAAAGGATAATAGTAATAATTATTAAAAAAAATAGGTATAACAACACAACAACAACAAAAATAATAATAGTAATAAAAACAATAGAAATAAAAAAAAGATAAAATAAATAAACAACTAAACAAAAATAAAATGACAAAAAGCAAATTATGTACCAAAAACAAGAATAACTGGTAATGAAGATAGAAATAACAGCGGAAGGCTTGGATGAGTTTATATCACTCTCTACATAGTGTACAGCCAACCTTTCCCGGGGTTAAACAGGATTTTTTCTCATGGCAAGTATAACGACAGCTCCTTAAGACACAAAGAAACACCAGGGGGGTCCTTACTCCTCCAGTTGATAGAAATACATTTATTAGCTGCAATTAGGGCTAATCTGATGAAGCGAGTGTTGACTCTCATATTTACTGGTTACATCGACAGGTCCCCCAATAGTGTCAGCCGTGGATTGGCTGGGACTTCCACCTCCACAATTGCTTCAACAATGTCCAAGATAGATCTCCAGTACTGCTCCAAACATCTGCACGTCCAGAACATATGAAGAAGGGATCCTATTTCAGTCTGACACTTAGGGCAGTATTCAGAGTAGTTACGACTTATCATATGGAGACAATGAGGCGTCAGGTAAACCCTATGTATAAGAATGAACTGTAATAGTGTTAGAAAAATTCACTCACAGACAACAGCATGAAACCAAGAAATCCCTCAGAAACCTCAGTATTTTACTTGCAAGGGGAGAACAACACACAAACCTTCACTCTGCAGCTTTGTAAGAGTTCTCCAACGAGTGGTTGCCTCCCTTGCTCTTTTATTTGGTGACACATACACACATACATACAATCTACTTCTTGCTTTCATGTACCCAGGTCTGGTATGTCTCCTGAGTTTGGAGTCATCTCCTTATTTGGGGAGCTATAAAGATAACGATCAGTGGGGAGACAACATTCCTTCTTAAAACACAGTTCTCTTTGTCTCCAAACTTCTCCTTCAGAAGTTTTTATATATATAATGTCCTCTCTGGCTGTGACATTTATATATTGATAATAAGCATACATTTAAGACAACTAGTTTGTGTCGACTGTTATAGGAGAATGATTGAGAGCTACTACAAATCTCGTTCCATTCAAAGTCCTCACAGTCAGAATCAGTGTCAGTTTTCCACTTCAGCTTTGCATTATTTTCTGCCAGGCTCATTAGTCTGTTATAAACTGTCACAATTTACGTTCTGTTTCATGTCTTGTCTCGTCATTTCCTGTTTTATTTTGAAAAATCACTGACTTACCCCTCTCGTTTCAGGTATCTTGCCCTACCTCCCATGTCAAGCGTTTGATTGTCTTCCCTGATTCCCAAGTGTTTTCACCTGTTCCCCTTGGTCCCTCATGTGTTCAAATAGTCTGCGTTTCCCTTGTCTTGTGCCAGTATGTTGTCTCCGTCACAAGCTTCACTACCAGCCTTTGTCTTGAGCCATAGTTTTCACAGCCTCAGTTTCCACGAGCCTGCAGTGAAGCGATTCTCCTGCAGAGCCATCTTGTTTTGTAATTCATTCTTATTCATAGCCATAGTTTATTTATTATTACGATAAGTTTCATAGCCTTGTTTTGTTCCTCCCGTTTGGAGAGATTTTTGGTTCGGTCAATGTTTCATAGAAACCTCCGTTAGTGGAGCGATTTGTTTGTCGTAACGATCTTTGTGCCGTCGTTAAAGGTGTGCTTATAGTCATTGTTTAGTTTCATAGTGCCTCTGTTTTTTTAGAGTGTGTCTTTCGTTTAAGTCCGCCTCACTAGCAGAGCGTGAGAGTTTGTGTTTGTTTTTGTTCACAGCGTTTCTGTTTTCCTCCTGAGTTGGAGCGGTTTATGTTTATAACTTTCATAGCTGCATTCGTCCTCACCCATAGTTACTGAGGAGAGTGCTTAGGATTTTCACAGCTGATTACTTTGCTCTGTGAGGAGATCCTCATCCTGCCTTCCTGTGCTGCGTTATTTAATAAACACTCTTTGCATCTGAAAAGACCCTGCATCTGTGTCCTGAGGTTCCTGACATAAACATTGGATAAAAAGCCTTTACAGTTATGCTTGTCTCGCATCGTATGGTCTATCTCAAAGTCCTCCAAGGGGATGAGTTTCCTACCCTGATGTACCCTAATAAAATCTCTGACCTGCAAATATTTAAAAAAAATGTGCAGAGGGGATCCTGAAAGAGAGCCTCAGTTGCTCAAAGGATCTCAGATTACTGTGCTCATATAAATGTCCAAAAGCGCATATACCTCTGTTATACCAGTCTTTAGTAATGCCGTGTCTCAGTGCCCCAGGTAAAACCGGATTAAAATGAAATGGAGTAGAACCGTACAGTGTGTGGACACTATGGAACTTTGCTCTAATTTCATCCCAGATTTTTCATGTGAATTTTATCATTAGATTTGAAGTTACATGTTTTTGCTTGTGATAAGAGTGAATAAATGGAATGCTAGACAACGCTTCCGCTGTATGGGACTGTTCGACCTGTTTCCAAGCTGGAGGGTGCTCCAGGTCTTTAATCCAAGTCCAGATAGCTGAAAATCTGGTAAATTCAGCCCTCATTGTTCAGTGGGCCGACAGAGGGTTTTGAGCTTGATTCTGGGAGTTTTGCCTTGCTACAGAAATCTAGATATCAGTTTGTCTAGGTTTCCAGGTTGTCCAGTGCTTGAAATAAGTAAAGAAATTTAGGTAAAATATTTGTTTTGCATACAGTTTATTCTTCCATTTAGGGATATAGGAAGAGACTTCCATCTGTCCAAATGTGCATCAATTTTTTTAAACAGAGATTCATAGTTGTGAAAGTAAATCTGTTGTGGCTGGTTGGGTATTTGCAGACCAAGATAACAAAGCTTACAGGGGTCCCAATAAAAGGGAATGTTTCCCCTTGATAATCCCCGAGCAGCTGGGTTAAGAGGCATCATCACGCTTTTCTGTTTATTCATTTTGTGAAGAGATGCAGAGATGCAGCTATAATCCTCTAACAAGGTACAGAGGGCGGGGAGTGACGTCAGATACAGCATAATGTCGTCAGCATAAAGTAAAATTATGTGCTTCTCGTCCCTAACCATAACGCCCTCTATTGCAGGATGTGCTCTAACAGCAATTGCGAGGGACTCAACCACCAATGAAAAGAGGAGCGGGGAAAGGGGACGACCCTGGCGAGTGCCGCATGACAAGGGAAAAAGAGATGAGATGACAGCATTTGTTTGACTCATTGCTGATGGATTTAGATAAAGTATCTTTATCATTTCTATCAAATTTGGACCAAAATTAATTTTTTCCAAAACTGCAAAGAGAAAGGGACATTCTAAACGATGAAATGCCTTCTTAGCATCTAATGAGAGGGCAACAACCGACGTGTTGATGTCTTTAATTTGGCCAGGGACTCAGATTCATCGCAAGCTGCCAGTTCATCCTTTATGCTCTCATTCAGAGAGTGGAGAAAAATTCCCATAAGGGCCGGTTCACCCAGTCACTCTCCGTTGCTAGGGTGGAGAATTCAATTGCGTGTTCGGTGACTGACCTGGAGCCTTAGTGCAGTAAGAGTAGTCAGTTGCCCGCCTCCTTTCCCCGGACGGGATGCTCGAAAATTCCTCGCATCTCTATCACAAACAGCTTGTAGGAAGCGCAGAGCCGGGGGTTGCCCTCCCACGTTGCCAATGCCCATCTTGGCGGTGTTGGCCTGGTACATCCTGGTACACAATTGCAGCTAAAAAACCAGTGGAGGAGAAAACGTCCACATGTCCACTGACTTCCCCGGTGTAGCGTTCTGGCATCAGGAGATGGGGCTCACAGAGAAGAGGTGACGGCACCGATGGACCAGCTACAGTAGGTGGAGGAGGTTGAGGAGCGAACCCTTGTTCCAGCCTCAGAGAGAGGAAAGCGACGTTGGAACTCAGAGCCTCCAACATACCTATTATGCCCCTGAGGTCCTGGGCATGTTATCCTAATAAGGCGCCCTGAGCCACCAATGTCCGGTCCACAGACTAGAGTCCATTTGGCCAGATAGTTCTGTCACGATTTGCTGAAGTGTGGACCCCGGGGCAGAGACACAGAAACGAGTGAAGTTACTTGTATTCCAAAATGTTCACTTTACTGAGGACTTGCACTCACAAATATCACCTGTGGAGTATACAGAAGCAGGTTGGCACCAAACTCAGGCACAGGATACAGGTAATCCTAATTAACACGTAAGATTAAATCCAAAACGTAAAGCGAAAAGACAATGGTTTAACCTAGAACACCAGAATAACCACTGATAATGCAGACTATCTGGCAAGGAATGGGGAAGAAAACCAAGTATTTATACATGGAAGATAAATGAGAGACAATAGAAAACTGGTGTGTCAGGGCTGCATGACATCCCCTCCTCCTGCTGGGAGATGGAAAATCAGGAAAATAAAATAAACACTAAGCAGGCCTTGAGTAGCAGCTGTGAATTTGACACTTCCTTCACTATTTTCCTCACACTCTGTCCACTCACACCCAACTCCCCAACAATGAGACAACAGACTTTGCAACAAATCCTCTACATCCTACTTCCACTGGACATATCCTAACTTTCCATCCTCACTGCTTTGCTTCTGCCCCCAACTCCACATACCTAAGCTTTTTACTTTCATATGCTTCTGCCACTAAGTCCTCACAAGGAACAGTCAGCTCTATGAAATAGACTCTCATTCTACTCTGTCAGAAAATTTCGCTGGATACGATTAACACAAAACATTTATTTCTTGCAAGAAAGAGACAATTCCGCACAACCTGTCAGGCACATTAAGATAAGTTCAATTCCCTCTAAGTTTAACACTTTTTCTGGCTTTTCTGCTTCTATCCTGGTTACAGCTCCTGTTTTTTCCTTATCTAGTCATAACTGACTCCCAAATGCTTCCTCTATCTTACTCTTGCTCCTGCAGTCCCTCGCCCAATGCCCCCTCCTTCCACACAGCCGACATGTATTTCCTCCTGCTCTCTCTCCTTCTTCCTCCTCTGTCTCTGCTCCTGTTTTGATCTGTGTTTTCACTTTCCCTCATCACCTATAGTTGCTTCTCTCCCTTCCAACAAAAAGTTTAGTCCTTTCTTGCTTTTTTTTTGTTGTTAGAGTGCTCCTCTGCATGCCCTCTTTATTTCATTGCTGTGCAAACACATTAAGATTACTGTTTATTGTCATGTTACAAGTGTTACAAGTCCCACAAAATTACTCTCCGCATTTGACCCATCCAGTTTGGCACCTGTTGAACACACATGCACAACCTTTCTGTTTAATTTAATTAATATTTATCTGCAGGCTTAGAAACTGCTAATAGTATTAATATATTACTCCACTTGTGCAACTTTCTGGTCACTGTGGCTGGTTTTAAATGCACCATAAAAACAAACTTTGACTTGTTATGACTGGTTTACTGAAGCTGTCTTTAAATTTCTCTTTAAGAAAACTATTGTTTGATATCTGACTCACATAGCATATTTCATTGCTGTGTTTTTTAGACACTTTACAGACTTTGTTGCTGATAAGACATGGGATAAATGCTTTAATCTCTGATGAATATGATATCAGTTCCTAAATTCATAAGTTCATAAGTTTTAGGGAAGTTAGTCAATCAGAAGTAATGAAGCCATTAATATGTTAAATTCTCCATTTCCGGCTTATGTTTCTGATACACTTATGATATTGTTGCAGAAGAGCTAATCTCAAATTTAGAAAATGTTTCAGTTTAGCTTGAAAACCATCTGCACCTGAAAGGTTTGACTGTCTGGTCTCAGATCTGCTTCAGGTGGAAATTATTTCATTTTTAATGCCTTGAACTTTGTCATTAAAGAATATTCCAACTTCATTCCCCTTATATGTAGAAATGAGTTCTAAATGCAGTGAAGGAGGAGGGTTTGTTAATCTGTTTACCGTAGCAAGCAAGACATGAGAGTTGTTACTGCAGTTTTTTTTATTTAACTTCCTTGTTCTATGCAAAGTCTGGTTGAACACACATAGCTTTTCTCTGTAAATCTCATCATGAACCTGGAGCTTTGACTTGCACCATTTTCGTTCGGCTCTCTGGCACTTCTTTTTCTGTGCCTTGACCGACTCTTCTTTTCTCCATGGCGCCCTTTGCCTACTTTTTTAACTATTCTAACCTTGACAGGAGCAATGGTATCCAAAACATTCAAAAGACTTGATGTGTAAGAGCTCAACAGATCATCATCATTAGAACACAGTATTTTCAAAACTGATCATTTGCAGGGGGGGGGGGGTAGTTCAGTCACACGCTGAGTTAGATCAAACATTTCAAGTAAAGCAGTGAGTTCTTTAGCTTGCTTATTATGGGCTACATCTATGTACACCTTCAAGTCCCCTGTTATGACTAAACAGTCAACAGCAGTGCACACAATTTAAAGAAAGTATTTAAGATCGTTTTATCTCCATTTTAAATGACACATGCTCGAATTAAGGAAAAAAATAAATGTTTTATCTTGTGAGTGGGTATATTGGCCCTGAATATGGCACAAAGACCCTCGCCACTCTTGGTCTTGTCGTTTCATCTCTCAGTTAAACACATAAAATCAAGACTGTGAGAGGAAAGTATCAAAAGCATTGTTAGACAGGAAAAAGTCAGAAAGCTGTTGGTATACAACTTTTTCTAGAACTTTGCCTAAGATCTCAGGTTGTGAAACATCTTTTGCTCAGACAGTTTTTCCTGTGAAAGGAGTAAAGATTTTAAATGCTCTGTTTGTTTGTCTGAACTTTAACTCTTTAAGAGAGCAGCTAAATCTTAATACACAAACTTGTACAAATGTCTAGCTTTAAACCTTGTTTTTTTTAGTTTTTTTTTTTAACTAGATTTACTTTGTACATTACGTTTTGTCTTCCCCTTCTCTAGGATTGGGCAATGTTACCATGTTCAATTCTCCCTCAAACCCAAATTTATTTTCTGTCTAGGTATTTAATATTATCTGGGTTTTTCTGAAACATGATTTTAGCACTCCCACTTAACTCCCGGTTAGCTTTAAAACAGGTATTTCCCATACTGTCCTCTTGCAGCTAATCAATTTTCAGTGGAGTTATTCTGAGTACTACTGAATGAAACACTACTTCTGTCGTTATGTCACGAGCAACAACCAAACTCTAATGTTCACTTCAACTCCATTAGTCAGTAATACATTACTTCTGTCATCACCATCAGCAACATCAACACACCAATTCTTTCCTAATAATCACACTATTTCTCGCCAACAATAGTAACACAAAGGGTTCCTTACCATATATCCACTGGTAAGTTCAACAACGAAGAATCCAGCAAGTCTGTCCACTGATTCAAAAATAGATCATGTTACCTTTCCTCCAGCCAGTGGCAGCCGGCCTCTATCAGAAACTCTGCTGAGAGGACTTCAGTTAGGAGTCCTGGACTCCCCCGTGCACAGTTTCAGCTCCGATCCTGGGAGGTGGAAAGGATTTTAGGATCCGGCTCGAAGGACCATTATGTCAGAAAAATTCTCTCAAAATTAGGCTCAGTGTCGCTGGATACGATTAACACAAAACATTTATTTCTTGCAAGAAAGAGACAAGTCCGCACAACCTGTCAGGAAGCTGGCTCAGAGTTGTCTCACTAACAAAATGGTGTTATTGCTATTTATATTGTTTATGCTTGCTGGCCACACAATGTTATGGGAAAGGGACATTCAGTGTTGTGGGAAAAGACATTACTAGCCATTTAATGTTATGGGAAGATGAGTTCAGACAGTCAAAACACTTTTGCTTGCTACATAATATTATGAGAACCAAAAGACAGGAGGAGGCCTCCCCCCATCACAGAAACTCTTATTCTTGCAGCTTTTCTCATAGTATAACTATATAATTTTTCTAACATACTCCTAGACCACAAGACTATATTGGGCCTTAGATTTGTAGAGGCTATTTCCTGGGGAACAACAAGCTTTCCTCCTAAACCTACCTGCATCTCCCAATCACAAGCATCCTCCAAGCTGCCTTGCCTCCTTATTGTCTTATTAACTTTCTCCCCTTCTTGAACAAACTGAATTGCCACTTTCTTCACCTTAGACCCTCTTAAATTCACCTGCCTTTGTTTATCTTCAATACCTGCAGCTAAGCTTCTTAATACTTGGTTATGTCACCACCGGCCTTGTGACAGACTAACCTTACAACCTGACAAAATGTGCCTAAGAGTTGGAGTACCTGAACATAATTATGCACGTTTTTCTTAATGTGTTGTAGGATTTTTCTTAATGTGTTGTGGGATTTGCAGCGCGTTTTCCTTAATATGTTGTTTTGTCAGATTTGAAGCACCCTGACCTCTCAGGGCCACCGTAGAAAGGTCAGCCTGCATTCTTGTGTACATCAAAAACTGTACTTTTTACGCAGACTTTGCAATACTTCCATACCATGCTGATATTCCATATCCAGTGGCGGGCCGTGCATTTCACACCCAGGCCTTCAGTAGTGCTCCATCTGAATCAATCCACCCTCAATAACTATTTTATGGCTGTAAAAATATATTTTTATGCATAAATGCAGTATAAAGAGCTTTTGCATCGCAGATAGATAACTCCTGTAGCCAGAATAAATGCATTTACTGAAGAAACAACCCCGGGGTGCACAAGTCTCCTTCTACTACAGCTACAGCTACCACACACATAAAAAACATCAATAACAACCGCATATTATTCATTAAAATAGCTTGTTTCATGTCACTTACTTTATTGTAAATATGTTAGCAGTAAATTAGCAAAACATAAAAACCGTAAACAGTAAAGTAATGTGAACAGTAGCCAACACACAACTCAAAGAGGAAGAGTTTAGTGAAGGAGCCAAAAGCAAGTATCAGTAAGATAATGATGACATAATATGACATTAAAATGACACAAATGCCTTGAAAGAAAAATGGTCAAGCAAAAATATATAATACAAATGGTTTAATTTATATATTTAGAGGAGTATGTGGTAAATTGGTGTGTTTGAAACTTCATCCATCTTTGGTCAAATATTTAATAAACAAGCAAGCTAAAAGCAAGGATATCAACTAATTGTGATATCTAAGATTGTCATTTCATTATAACTGACAAAGGTAACCAAAGGAAGAAGGTAAATGCATCAATTTTACAGACAATTAACAACAATTTAAATCATTAGAAATATATCACCCTCCTATTTGATGCTGATTAGAAGAAGACAAATGAAAAATATAGCTAAAAGCAGTAATGGGGGGGGGTTAGCAGCATACCAGATAAGCCTATGGCTGCTCAGGAAGGCGTCATGAGTCCATACACCAAGTTTGGCATTGATACAGAGATATGGACTGACTTCCTGTTTGGCGTGTCTGCGCCAAGTGTGATTGGCTGCTACAGGCAAACGGAAGTGAAATGAAAAAATCCACATGATAACTTTTGTGAGGCTGGGTCTGAAGATTCTATGTGTCACGTGCCATGGAAATCAGAAAATCTACGTGACCTGAAATGCTTTTTTAAGGTTTGTGATAAAATTCAAAGTGTCGGAACATCCAATATTGCGCAAATGACGTCATAGGCGACGATGACCTCGTCTACATCCAGGGATTCCAACAGTACATCATTTGTGAAATTTCGACCAATGGGTCGAAAGATATGAGCAAAAATGCATTTTTGCTACATATAGCGGCCCCTAAAGGTCAAAGGTAAACAAAACTCTTGGGCCTCTCAACAAAGTGGTCATGGGTCTGTGCTGGAAGTTGCCGAGATATTGCCTGACATCCTGTTTGGCGGCGTTGCCGCCGAGTTTGATTGGCTGCTACGGGCAAACAAAAACTAAACTAAAAAATCCACACAATAAGTTTTGTGTGTCAAGTCCCATGGAAATCGGACAATCTGCGTGACCTGAGATGCTTTTTGAAGGTTTTTGATGAAATTCAAATTAGCGGAAAACTTGCCTTGCCTTGATTCAGGGATTTCAACGGTACCTCATTTGTGAAATTTGGACCAACGAGTCCAAAGTTATACAACTGAATGCACTTAAAACTTCAACGTGTTGGTAACGCTAGAGAGTTCACTGTTCGGGCATGAAAATTCTTGACTTTGCCCATGGCACTGTCCTGAATACGTGTATTTCAAAACTTTTTACCATTGCGTTCTAGGGACTGCCGTAGACTTCATTTGCAGAAGAAAGTAGATCAATAATAATAGGGCTATTTTATAACACAATGGGTGCCTTCACAGTTTCGCTTCTAGGACCCCAACTATAGAGTTTGAGTGTGAATTAGTTCTTGGTCAGTGTTACTTGTATCTTTACAGAAAGAAATCATACCTCAGCACTTTATAGATATGATCTGTAACACTAACTTATTTTAATTGTTCTAACATGCTTTTCACTTGTGCCATAAGCGTTTCAACCTGATCTGAACGTGAGCTGCTGTTCTCAAACAGAACACACCTTCTATCACACTCGTCAACAATATCCTTCAGGTTTGGTTCACATTTATCCAAAAAAGATTCCAAGCTCATTCCTGCCCGGAGCAGGTCATCTCCACGAGTGAACAAGATGATGGTTTGTTCTTTAACTCTGCTCCCAAAAGCTTGTTCTAACTTTGTCTGGATGTCTCTTTCTCCATCTGTAAATCTGCTAACATGCATCACAAGTAGGTACACACAAGGACCTGATTCACAGAGCTGTTTGCACCTTTTCACATTTTCCTTTTTAACAGATGATTTAATGTCATCATCAAAGATATCTGGTGTATCAATCACTCGCACATTTATCCCATTTATCTGTTTTACTACCATCTGACACTCTGTTGTAACTGGCTTTGAACTGACTCTTGAAGTGAAGTATTTATCGCTCAGGATTGTGTTTCCACATGCACTCTTTCCGGTTCCGGCCATTCCCAGCAGAACAAGGTTCACAGTGAGCTCTCCTTCAGAAACAAATCAAAAGATGATGAGGGAAATTTTAAACAAGTTTATCCCTTCGTGTTTTGGCAGTTTTAAAACAGTGCATGCGTTGTATCAAAGAGAATGTGCACACATACAGACTATTATTATCTATTATACATTAAAAAACAGATTTACAGTTTTATTTAATGCATTTAAATATTCAAACACATCTTTAAGCCACAGGTCTCACTTTTTTGACGCTTCTTGAGATGAGTGTAGTTTTCTTTTCTATTTCTGCAACCTGAATAAAAAGGTCACAAGAGTTTTTGTAAGCGTCTATAAAACCTCTGGTTTATGTTTGAATGAACTACCCTCCTCTTCACACATCCACACCCGCACACACACACACAGAGAAATAAGATGGTGAAATGCCTGCTGAGGTGAATTGTTTCTTACCTGTCACTTCCTTATCACTCTCTTGTGACGTTTGTGACTCAGGAAGATCATCAGAGCTAAAATGTAGAATCAAACCATACTAAGTGACAAGAAAGATGTTTTTGTGTTGTATGTTTTACTTGAAATGATAAATGGTAAATCTACAAATCTTTCACTCTTACGTTTTGTTGTTTTCCTCCAAATGTCTGTGCTCAGCCATCTCCTCAAGTGGCTCCTCCCTAATGTAGGATAAATGTAGAATCAAACCATACTAAGTGACAAGAAAGACGTTTTTGTGTTGTATGTTTTACTTGAAATGATAAATGGTAAATCTACAAATCTTTCACTCTTACATTTTGTTGTTTTCCTCCAAATGTCTGTGCTCAGCCATCTCCTCAAGTGGCTCCTCCCTAATGTAGGATAAATGTAGAATCAAACCATACTAAGTGACAAGAAAGATGTTTTTGTGTTGTATGTTTTACTTGAAATGATAAATGGTAAATCTACAAATCTTTCACTCTTACATTTTGTTGTTTTCCTCCAAATGTCTGTGCTCAGCCATCTCCTCAAGTGGCTCCTCCCTAATGTAGGATAAATGTAGAATCAAACCATACTAAGTGACAAGAAAGACGTTTTTGTGTTGTATGTTTTACTTGAAATGATAAATGGTAAATCTACAAATCTTTCACTCTTACGTTTTGTTGTTTTCCTCCAAATGTCTGTGCTCAGCCATCTCCTCAAGTGGCTCCTCCCTAATGTAGGATAAATGTAGAATCAAACCATACTAAGTGACAAGAAAGACGTTTTTGTGTTGTATGTTTTACTTGAAATGATAAATGGTAAATCTACAAATCTTTCACTCTTACATTTTGTTGTTTTCCTCCAAATGTCTGTGCTCAGCCATCTCCTCAAGTGGCTCCTCCCTAATGTAGGATAAATGTAGAATCAAACCATACTAAGTGACAAGAAAGATGTTTTTGTGTTGTATGTTTTACTTGAAATGATAAATGGTAAATCTACAAATCTTTCACTCTTACATTTTGTTGTTTTCCTCCAAATGTCTGTGCTCAGCCATCTCCTCAAGTGGCTCCTCCCTAATGTAGGATAAATGTAGAATCAAACCATACTAAGTGACAAGAAAGATGTTTTTGTGTTGTATGTTTTACTTGAAATGATAAATGGTAAATCTACAAATCTTTCACTCTTACATTTTGTTGCTGTCCTCCAAATGTCTGTGCTCAGCCATCTTCCTGTAGCTCCTCCCTGGTGTAGGATTTAAATGGGTAACAGTTGGATGCATGTCCTTGTGGAAGCACAACTATGAACTCATCTGCAAGTTTTCCAGTTGTTTTGCTCATAATTTCAATTTGACTGAAATCTTCTTATTTGTTAAAACAATGAAACAAAACATTTTCTTTTTCACACGCAGTACATAAAGAGAAAAAACATTTGGCTGCCAATTTAAAAGCTTCCCTTTTAAAACAATTCAAGATCACAGAGTAAAGACTACATTTGTAGTAGTTAGTCGTCTTACCAAAGAGAAAGTCATTAACTTACTGTGAGATATGGCTCTTCAATCCAGGGCAGCAAAAAGCAGGAAACAGGCTGTGTGAAGGCTGAGAGGTAACTGCTGTGCTGTTCTCTGCCTGTTTTATATAGACCTGTTACGTAAGAAAATGATCATGGGCGTGTCATGAAGCTGCTATATAAGCTGCACGTTAGACAGATTCTTTTAACATCCATCTTTGTCTTCTGTTTTGTGAGAACAATAAAGGCAAAATGGCATCAACTCAGTCAGGTAAGATTTTTTTTCCCCCATCTGTATAAGTAATTTTCATTTTTAAAATAATGAACTAACATTCAGTCAGGTATTTATACAAGAACCGAGTGACACTGGAAGAGAATTTAAACTGAGTTTGTCAATTGTCTTGCAGGTCCTGAGTTGAGAATTGTGATGATTGGAAAAACTGGTGTGGGCAAAAGTGCAGTTGGAAACACCATTCTTGGAGAAAATCAATTTGAATCTCGTCCCGCTTCAAATTCAGTGACAGGAGCCTGTAAAGAAGGAGTCACTCACTGGGATAACAGAGTAGTTAGGGTGGTTGACACACCAGGGATCTTGGACACTTCAAAATCTGCAGATGACTTAAAAAAAGAAATAGTGAGATGTGTCGAAGTCTCCTGTCCTGGCCCACATGTCTTCCTGCTGGTGATCCAAGTTGGCCGATTCACCAAAGAAGAGAAGAACTCCGTGGAAGCACTACAGAAGCTGTTTGGTCCAAAAGCCAACCAGTTCATGATTGTGCTGTTTACCCGTGGAGATGATCTTGGAACCATGACCATACAGGAATATGTACGTGAAGGTGACCCAGGGCTTCAACGAGTTATCCAAAGTTGTGGCAGCAGGTTCCACGTCTTTGACAACACCAGTAAGGACAAAAGCCAGGTGACACAACTTCTGGGGATGGTTGAAAACGTGGTGGCAGCAAACGGGGGGAAACATTACACAGATGAAATGTATGCAGAGGTAGAGGCAGCACAGAAAATGGGGCGGGCTGTCATGAATGAGGACTATATCATTAGGGCTCTGATGCAACGTATCAGGCTTTTTCATTTGATTCTTGGAAGAGAATATATGACCACAATGGATTTTCTAGACTCATAATCAAGACCTAGAAATCTTTTGTTGGCTAACTATGTAAGAAAACAGAGGAGGTTCGGCAAAGTTATAACACAGTGTATACAGAGTACAGCACTGCTTCAAATCAATAATTAGTCAAAATTGAGGAAACCTTGAACTTTTGATTGTTATGGGGGAAATATGTGGTATCTATTATACTCAAAGTGTGATATGCTGATAATAAAACATACTTTAGTTGTGGTAGACATAATGTTAATTTCATAAGAAGCCTGTAATCATGGTGTTTTCTTGTATTCTATAATCATGGTATTCAATATGTCAGGATTTAGCTTTGTGGTGTAAAAAATTACAAATTAATAGAATGGATTCCATACAAAGTAAAGCTTAGTTTTACTTTGCAAGATGATGGTGATAGAAAAGTATGTACTGCTGTTATTAATGTTTCTTGTTAGTGAATTGAACTTCAGAAGCGATTAGATTTTATGTAACTGTCTTTCTTTTCCTATATGTTGATATTTTATCATGCATTCAGCAATAAGTCATTGTAAATTTCTTACTACACTTGCACAGTATGTATATGCAAATGATGTCTAAGCTACCAGCTTTTTTAATAAGTTGGCTCTGAGCAATTTATATAATGATCTTTTTTTAAAAAGTTAGCGAATGCTGTGGCAGACGTCACACACAGCAACAGTTTCACCAAAAAGGAAGAGACCAGAAGTGTTCTTCTGAGTGATTCATCCACGTCTCTCTCAACACATTACTGAGCGTCATCCAACCTTTTTAAAGGAGAGGATTTGTACTGCATTTGAAAATCCTTAAATTTAAAAGACCTTTTAAAGATCAATAAGATGAAATAAGATTTTTTTTTAATTGCCTGATAAATTACAAATGTGAACCCACTTGCATGTACATATGCACAGCACAGTGGGACCAAACTGATTCGGTTGTTTCTGCTGACAAACATGTTAATTTGTTGTACTCAAGTTATGATTCTGTGATTATTAAAGTCATTTCTGATTTACCTGCTTGTTCTTTACCTTTGAATTAAATTAATGTCAGTGAATATTCAGCTCTCCTACTTCATTATCTTTATTTGCAATAAGAGACAACATTGCACTTGTTCATCAGAAAAACCAGCTGAAGATCATTAATCTATTAATTGTTGTGTTTATAGAACTTTGACACAAACACAGTTATGCTCTACTTTATGGATGTTTATTTATAATATATTTTGAATTAAATCTTATTATTTAAAAAAAACTGTCATAAATTTCTCTCTTTCATGTATTATTGTCTTTCACAATGTCATCTACACACTCAAAAAATATCTGTAATAAAATTATATGGCTAAAAGCAGGGTGACACTTATTTTTATCAATGTATAATTTTTTGAAGAATACAACTTTATTATTTATTATTCATTTAGATTTCCATTTCATTACTTTGGAGAATAGAGGGGAAACTTTTGAAACTTTTCAATGAATGTCTATTTATTAATAATATTAATACCCACTTAATCCAATTTCAGGGTTGCTGGAGCCTATTTCAGCTGTTATTGGGTGAGAAGCAGAGTACACTCTGGACAGGTTGCCAGTCCAGGGTCACACTTACTCCTAGGAAGGCGGAGTACCCACACGTACACGGGGAGAACATGCCAACTCCACACAGAAAGGTCCAAGCTGGGAATCTAACCTTTCTGTGGGTTTTGTTTATTCTGTTTGGAAACCCTTATTATTGAAATATCAAAGCCACTGCTGCCATCTACTGGCTAACAAAACATTGACAGAAAAAAGACAGAAGAAATCTCAGCAGGTGATTTTGTTATTTAGTCTGATTATTATTAAACAATAATAATCATAATAATACAAGCAAACTTCTTAACCTAAAAGTGCCAAAGGTATGACATCATCATGAGGCAAACGGTTTGTTGTTTTGATATTTACAATTTGATATTGGCAAACAACTATTTCATATACTGTACATTCATTATAAACAATAATGTTACAGAACTAGTACACACACCGCAACTGTGTACTTTATCCAACAGATCTATATTTCTCTATATTAACTGTTTTAAATAAAATAAATATAATTTCCACAGTAATTATCAAAGTATAACAAATATGTCATTTAATGTAATGCAAAGTTGCACATTTGAAAGCGATCAGTTTAAAGAACAAACTCTCTTTTCCATCCATGTTCCCACACACTTGATCAAATTCAGGGTTACAATGGTGCTGGAGCATGTTGCAGCTAACACTGGCCAGTCTAAATGAATTCAAGCTTCATTATAAAGAAATGAAAAGTTTTAGCATTTAGCCCTGCTTGCACTGTCAGATTTTTACCAAAAGATAAACTGCTTATTCCTAAATAGGGATAAAATCACAGCAGGTTCCTGCTTTCTCCTCTTCCTCTCCATTCATTCCAATTACATCTTATCCATCCTTCATATCAATGCATGTCAACTTCTCTCCAGATATTGCAAAGTAAGTCACAATAATTCTGGTAATATGCAAATAGCATTTTCAGGCCAAATGCATTTTGGGGAGAATACAATCTGCTTTGCAGTCATGTGTTGCGCTGGACAAGTTAATGAACGTAATGTAACCATCTCAGCTACCCTCATGTTGGCTGGTCCAAGTAGCATTTAGACTCTTAACTCTGCTCGGTAAATTGACTACTCTTCTCAGTAACAGTTCCAGAATTTACAATGCAATACAATTTTACAATTAATTGGATTGAATCATCCAAATAAAGTCTTCTCCATGACCACAGGGTAGCTTCAGGAATGAGAGGCTACTAGCTGACTCAGTTAGGGTTAAATAACTTGAAACATATTAATTGCTACAATACCTTTTCAGCAGAAGGCACTTTACAATTTGATCAGTTAAAATCCAGGTGGTGACTTTTTTTCTTGCAGTGTGCTTGGTCCAGGCATAAAAACATTCCAGCTTTAAAATAAACTCCTAATATTTGTAAAATTACTACGCTTCCCTGACTTGCTTACCTGAAGAGCTTTAGTTGTAATAGTGATCACATTTCCACGTATGATGATGTGAAAACAAAACTCCTGTGAGGGAACATGAGAACTCCTCTAAAACACATGAAAGAGGTTTAATTTTCAAACTGTCCAACAACATTTCATTAGCTTGACTTTTGCTCTGCACAATTTTCCAGACATTTCACTTTTCTGCTTCCCCTTCCACTAACTATTCAATACAATTCTGTTTCACTCTCTTCCAGAGATGAGAATGTGAACCGGCTCCCAGTAGTTCGATTCCGTGGAATCATTAATCCGCCTGCCGAACGTCTGACGCATTTGCGCGATGTCGTCATGTGCACGCTTCGTATTTTGGCTCACAATGTTTCCAACATGGCGTCGAGGCAGAAGCACCAAAGTTTGGTTATATTTCACCAAAAGGACAATACTAGGGCCAGTTGCAACACGTGCAGAGCTTTGATTACATCAATGGGAGGAAATATCTCCAACATGCTGAAACATTTGACCACACAGCATGCAGGGGGAGCTTGTGGCACAGCTTCTTCCGTCTCAAAAGTTACAGGTAAAAATTCCCGGTCCTGTCGATTGTAATAATGTTAGCGACATACTGTATGAATAATTTACATCTGATATTAACACTTAGTTGATGAGGACTGCAAGAGTGAGGCAGGCTCAGAGGCAGGCTCCTGTATTCCTGTAGCTGCACCTTTCATCGAGGCAGGTAAAAGTAAAATGACAGAGGAGAAAATAGATAAAATGTTGGTGCATACTTGAAATTAAAGTGTTACTGCAACCAAAGCCATTTGTACTATATATAACTGGATGAAAATTGAGAACAGAAGCGATATCGATAATGGAACCATAATAGCTAAATTCTTAACAATTCCCTGGATTTAGGAGTAAAAAGCTCATGGTGAGTGTTACATGCTTTAAATACATACTTAGGGTTTGAAAAGTGCACATAAAGACTTCCACATTGCACAATAATGCCAGCTGCATATAATTCAGCCAGTGCCACTGCCTACAGACTGAAAGTTCACAGAAAAGACTCAATATGTTTGATTCTTAGTAATTTTAATAGCATTTATTTAATTATGACTCTTGACATCATGAAACATGCTGCCCAGATAAGGAAAAATCTGTGCTGGACTCATAAAACAATAAGTTCTCCACATCAAACAATGCTTTACTGACCAAATTATTTTTCATGATCCAGGGAGCAATGCCCAGACAAAGTTTGACCTCATGGAAAATCCTTTAAGTTGAATTATGTTAATGAAGGACAGTAGAGGGGGTGCAGAGCATGAAGCCACTCTTACCTAAACTATCCTTGGTGATGTATTCAAGAACATACTGTGGTGATGTCTATGCAAAGCTTCTTGACATTGAGAGAAATAAAAACAACATCCTCAGCAGTTTTCAACAATTGACAACAACAATCATACGGACTCCTTTTCATAGGCTTTGTGGTGCAACTTTTTGGTTCACCCCCTGGAAACTTTGCTCCTCTAATCCCCTTTTTGCTTAAATAGTTCTGGGAACTAAATTGGAAACCTGAAACGTTTCTCTTGGCACATTTCTTCAGTTGCTCTCCCTCTGAAGAACTGTGACGGCAGAATTCTGTCAACGTTAATGAACTTTGACAAACATGAACACTTCTTCTCCTTGCAGCATCCGGTATTTATTTGTTTCCTGGCAGCATGAAGGTGTGTTCGTATCAGCATTAAACCTCAGTGAATCTGCACTGTTGTTTATGCTGTTTAACGGGACAGAGAGTCAAAGAAGGCTGTCAGTGATCATAAACTGTTTCTCACGTTTATCTTCTCTTTTGCATTTGTCTAACCCTCTCTGCAGGTGTAGAAACTGCTCAACTAAATGAGATTTTGAGACCAAGCCAAAAATGTTTTTATACGTTGAAATGATTCACGATTGTGAGGAAACTGACTAATCCTTCTAGAAGGATGTGTTACTTACCACTTCCTGTTGGGTCAAATATACAGCATTAAGCATAATACTGTCCCATATCACCAGTCCTTAAAGTCATCAACCACATTTTTAGCGGGAACATGGTTTATTTCAGGCTACTGAGCAGTTCATCTCTGTTTTTTTTTTTTATGAGAGCAGCAACCGTTTAAGACCAGAAACTGATTTTCAGCATAATTCCAGCGCTGGTTCATCCCTGTGAAATGTAGATTAATCCGCTGGGATCTTTACATGGACATTTTTCCCAGAGAGTTTCTGAAATACCTACAGCTTATCAGATGCACTGTCAGGGTTCATAAAGCCCTCATGAAGATGTTGAGAGCCATTTATACTTTGTGAGTTTGCGTTCCTGTGTTAGCGTGAAGAGTCTGAAATGCAGCTGCTCCTCTGGGTTTCCTCCAAAATCCAAAGAATGCCCATTCTGACATCAGTCATTTTAAGGCAATGTTGTGATCCTTTTTTCAAAAAATAAAATAAAAAATCCTAATGAGACTTCTGTTTCTCAGAAACTTGGAGTTCCTCATAAGTGTGTCTTGTTAGTGCCTTGTTAGTTAAGGTGTTTCAGGCTGTTGTGCCTGATAGTGCTCAGTGTGATCAAGTGCCAGTGAGGAGGGATGAGCGTCCATCGGTGCTGCAGACGGTCAAACATATGCAGGTTACTGCCCTGCTGCTGCATCTGAAACATGACAAACGTGTTTAGCATTAGAGGATGAGACACAGAGGCCATAAAGTTCAACAGGAAAATTAATTAAATAAGACCTTTTCATTTCTCTGCTTGTCAACCCCATTCCAAAAAGATTGGGATGCTGTGTAAAATGTCAATAAAAATAAAGTCTCATAAACCAAAATGTTTTCACAATCGCACATGTGAAAATATGTTAAAGGTTTAAAGTGAGACATTTTACTGTTTCATGTAAAATATCAGCTCATCTTGAATTTTCTGTCTCAAAATGTTAGTGGAACTCCAGGACTGCTGAGCAGCTAGAATCCTCTATCAGACAAGAACGGGACAACACTCTTCTCCCAAAGGTCCAGCTGCTGGTCTCCTCAGTTCCAGATGTTTTTAAAAGAAGAGGGGATGCTGCTCAGTGGGAATTATTTACCTGTCACAATTTTTTGAGACCTATGGCTGCCATCAAATTCAAGATGATCTGATATGTTTCATGGAACAGTAAAATGTCTCACTTTCACTTTGATATGTTTTCTGTGTTGTATTGTGAATAAATTAGTGCTTTATGAGATTTGCAAATCATTGCATTAAATTTCTAATTTCATTTTACCCAGCATCTCTCTTTTGGAATGGGGTTATATGCTCATTTTTAATGCATCTTGCAAAAACAACAGTTCTCTGGTAGTTTGGCACACTTTGCTTACTTTAAGATGGACAGATGAGAATATTGACATAATTTATATCCGTGTGGTAAAAAAGAAGCTGCATCCAGCAGCTGGCTGGTTTAGCTTAGTATAAAGACAGGAACCAGGGCTGCTGAAAGTGAGCTGCTTGCCTTAAAACTTGCTTTAGATCCTTATTACAGTTTAACAAACTTTAATTCAACAGTCATATGATAAAAATCTGTTTTAGACAGTTGGACTTGTAAGTGGTTTGTCTAGAGCCAGCAGAAGTTATCATCTGGCTCCATCTAGTGTCTGTTTTTAGTAGTGCATGTGACGTATAGTTTTGATGACCAACCTTTGACCAAGTTCAGCTCCGTCACCTCTTCGGGGTCGTTTCTGGGCTTCGAGGTTCTTCCTGCAGATGGAAAGAGCCATTGTGTGATTGAACCTTTTCATTACAAGACACTGACAGTGTTTAATAAATCTGTACACACATGAGCACACAGTTGTTGGCTGCTCCCTCTTTAAATGCCAGCCTTAAGTAGAAATCAGTCAGAAAACAAGAGGGACCAGAAACAAACATTGTGACTTGTACATGTATGTTGCAACTGAATTTTTTTTTTTCTCAACATCTTTTACCTCTCAGCTTCAGGTAGGCCAGCATTCCTGCCAGAGCTAGAACCAGCACTGCAGCCACCAGACCGATGACCCACCAGTAAGAGGCATCCTCTGATGCTCTTTGCTCTTTTTCTGCAAAAGGTAACAAACACACACACAGACTTCTAAGACAAAATGCACTCTACATCCAAAGGTATGTTTCTATGGAACATAAACATCCCCAGAAGCAGGGTTAAATCCACTTGACTTTCAACTATTCTACTCGGCAAGTCAGTCCAGACCAATTTGGATTATTAAGAAAAAACCCAATGAAAGAGCTGAGCATTAAAGCTTTAATTACAGACTCCTGTCATAATCTAAAGAAAAATGTTAAACCCTAAAGTATTTCATGAGATCAGTGTAAAGTCCCTCCGTATACTGCCTGCAGTACTGAGAGTTGGTGTTCCTAAAGACTGGTTCAGCAGAGGTTTATAATGACCGTAATCATTTAAAATCCTTCAAACAGATGAGATCCACTTCTGGGTTTCCCTTTGTACTTTCTTAAATACGTAGCTGTCATTTAGAGATTGTGGAGCAGTTCAACAAGAGTTCAATGGTGCAAAGAATTTTCTGATTATTATTGTGATGCAAGAAAAGCGTAATCCCAAAGGTTTTCTGTCCTTTGAATCTGCTGAAAATCTCAAGGAAAATAAAGCTCCTTGTGCAACAACTGAAGAGGGACTGAGTCTGAATCTGGGCGCTGTGAAAGTTCTCAAATGTTCTTCTGATAGCTGGCATGAAATTTCTCAAACACAGGGTTTACCTGACCTCTCAAAGTTTCACATGTACAGCTGAAAAAAGGGGACTCAGCAGTAAAAACTCCTTTAACATGTTTGAGTTGTGTTAGCTGCCTCGTGACGGTTGTGTTCGTGACCTCACCTTCAGGATCGTGGATGGTCACTTCATTGCGTTCGGTGTGTGAGCTGTACGGCACGGAGAACTCGCAGGTGTAGCTGCCCGTGTGCTCCAAGTGTTTGGGGTCCATCAGTCGTAGGGCGCCGTCTCCAAACGGGACCCTGAAGTTGTCCAGTTCCATGTGATTGTCCCATGGCGGCATGGAGACGCTGCGCCCTGACCGACTGTCATAGGTGAGGATGCGGGAAAAGTCCTCACCGTTGGAGAAGGTCCACTGGAGGGAGGGATTGTTCAGGTAAGTAGGAGCACTGCAGGGGATGGTCAGATCTTTCCCTTGAGTTCCTCTTATTTCTGCCAGGGAGCAAAGGTAGCAACATATTCAACACATATCAATGAGGTCACAGTTATTTTACTGGACTGTATTAGCAATAAAACTACACTATAGTTACATTTTTATAACAAATTTGCATGCATCTCCCTAATAAAGCTGCCTAAGAAACACGAAAAAGTCTGCATATCTTTCAGTGATGCAGGTTCATCAAACCCAACTAATCAAGTTTCAGAAAATTTGAAAAAGTGAATGCAAATTGATTCTTATTTGCATTTATTTGATCATAGTTAGTGACTGCAGTTCTTCTCTCCTGAGACAGAAATAAATAAATGAATCAATAAGAGCTCAAACCCAAAAGCCATGTAAAAAACATGACCAAAAAGTTTATTTCATGTGTTTTTTATATTAATGTGAGGAGGAGTTTTGTTTTCTAAGAGCTGCACACTCATCTGATGTTTTCATCCTCTACAAAAGGAGGATATATATAAAGAAAACAGCTGGATAGATCCAATCCAGAGAGATTTTACTGGGTAAATCTATCAGAAAAGCACAGCAGCTATTCTGATCCACACACCTTTCAACACATGAAACCAGCATAACTGGAAACATTTGTACCTCTCTCCCTGAGTGAGGCGGTCCAGGCTGGACCACCATATGAAGTGGTCACTTTACAGATGTAGATGAGGTCAGGTTGTCCCTTTAGTCGCTTCAGTCGGCTGTCAACCGTGTACAGGCCCTTCTTGTCAGCCAGCATGCGCGTGACCGGTCGCAGGTCTTCGAATGTGGGTGGTTCGGTCGCCCAGGTTACCCGAGGAGCTGGGAAGACATTGCGGACGGTGCACTTCATTTCCTCGTAGCCGCTCATCCTGGACTGTTCCAGAAACAGGCCTCGGATAGGTGCTATTCACACAAACACACACAGAAAGACACACAGCTTGCTTAATGTTTCCAGAAGCCTCTGATGATAGACTCTAAATGTCAGGGCCTAATATAGCCTGGCGCTGGGTGATATCATTCTTATGAAGATATCATGAGACCTCTGTTAAAAAGTTATACTTTAATGCAGCCACAAGAGGAATAAAAGGGGTCATATTTAATAATATATTAATAATTAATGGTCTGAACAAACAACCTATTTGTTTGTTTTGAATGGAACACATGTTTGACATGATTCTACATGGAAGTAAATAACTTTTAACGTCAATCTGGATCCAGGAACTTTTTATTCAGCCTTGCCAGGGGTGTAAACTTTTACCTGATTCCTTCTGTTTTATCTATTTTTTTCTTATGGTTAACTTTAAGGTTTTTTCAAGCAAGCATGTGGTTTATGCTTTGATTCTGTCAGTACTGATAACACACTGAACAATCCTAGTATTTTTCCTGCTGTCCATTTGCATTGATTTCCTTCTATTTTTTATTTAAAGTTCTGATATGCAACATTTAATTAATCTTTCCACAGCAGCAAATACATGTTACTGCAGCTGAAGCGGTGTACTGACGATGTTAATATAGATCACAGCCTCTCTGAGTGTTCACTCATGCAAGTGTTCGTCAAATCGAGCAAAGTTTCACGTTTTTCCTTCTCTGAGACTCTGACATAGTGACATAGTATAAGTCCTTATACCTTATTATATAGACTTATGAGCTATCAAATGAGCTCCAAGTCAGGTTTCTCCTTTAGTTTGTCTCAGTTTGTTTTGAAGTTGGGTTTTTCTGCTCAAGTGCAGCACCCGGTGGTTAAGTGAGGTCACACATTTCACCTGTAAGTGGCTCAGGACTTTCACCCCAGTACTTTGCCTCACACTCATTTTACCACTCTGAAGGGAAAACTGGCTTTTAACTACCATTTAGTGTGAGCCAGCTTGAGTTCCAGTTGCTAGCAAAGTCGCATGGCCTGACAGGTGACTCATTTATTGGAAGCTTGCAGAGTCTTCTGTTCTATGTGGAAAATGAAAGCAGATTTTCCTCTGAAGACTGGCGGAGGTGCTTTAATGCAGCCCGTCAGGTTTGTTGATCTTCTCTGGGGGCATTCAGACTGTGACGTCTTTGTTACAGCTGAATGGATCATGTTGAGATTGAAACTGTTTGTCATACTGTAGCGTCGGATCTGCACAGTAAAACTGTAAGATGAAAGTTGCGTGTGGTACTACTTCGCAAGGTGAAGGTGTTTTTTTTTTTTTTTGGTGAGTATTATTTGATGATTGGGGACATTTGAATACATTTTCCCAAACACGTTAAATCAGCCTTGCTACTGTAAGTGCGGAAACATCCAAACCTCACTTGTAAACTCACCTTCCACCTTCAAGATGACTTTTGCATCGTGTTCGCCCTCAGAGGTGAGCACATGACACCTGTAAGTGCCCCTGTCTTTAAGACCACTCCTCCTAAGGATCATGGTGGCATTGCCGTTGGATATCTGGACTGGGGAAATGGAGGCGCGTCCAGTGAGCTGCTCATGCTTGAAATGCTCCTTACTGCTACTGCTGCTGTTGCTGTTGTCGTCCTTCCGCTCAAACTTGTACACCACCACGTTCTGTCTGAACCACTCGATGGTCGCCTTACTGCCGGGCTGGAAGTTGCAGGGGAGCACACACTCCTCAGAAACAAAGCAGGTCACCGTGACGTCTGAAACATGGCATGAAGAGTCACAATGAGGCTTTTTTTTTTTTTTTTCAAACAAATTGATCAGTTAATCAGTGCATTGATCAGCAGCACCTGGCTGCTACTTTTATCTTAGTTTTTGTCAGAGTCATGGGAAGTTTTATTAACCTAATGTTAAGATCTGGTAAGAACCAGATTTGGAACTGAAGGCTGTAATACTTCCTTTTTTACGTGACTTTAGGTGGCTCTGGATCCTCCTTACTGCTCAAAGTACCAATAATTATAGAAGCATTGTGACGCCTTGAAGCATATTAACCATCAGGGCTCTGATGATGGATAGGTAACAAATGAGATGATGCAGTTTCTAAGTAAGTTTTCCAACCATATATACTTCTTGGCATTCATTTTGAAAGTTTTCAGGAGCTCTGGAGAGAGAGAACACCACTCTTCAAAGTGATATTCCCTTATTTGGTATTTTGATGACTTTTGTGAAGAGCTCTCTTCAACCCATTTGTGCCCTGGGGGATGAGGTATTTTCATCCAGGATGAGATTACTCTTTGCAGTGACCCTCCAAGAGGACATGTGGACTCAAACCATGCCAGCAAAATGCTCTCCACAGCATAGCAGAGCCATTGGATCCCCTGTCTGCAGGGGTCAAGTATTCAAGCCTGCAGTATTCTCGTGGAGTACCTAACACATGCTCTTGCCCACTTGTCAAGAACATGACGAGTCACTCATCTGGCCGTATTGCTTTTTTCCAAATCTCTGCAAACTAGCTGCTATTGTTTTTCTCCACTGAATGAAGTTTTATTCTATAACTCTGCTAACATCTGTGTTTATGTACACCCCCACCTCCAAGTTAGGACACATGAAATATTAATAAAACCAGAATACAATGATTTGAAAATCTCATAAACCAATGTTTGATTCTCAAAAAAAGAATTCTATATCAGACAGGGACAACATTCCTCTCCCTGTCCAGCAGCTGGTCTCCTCGGTTCCAGATGTTTTCAGACTGTTTTTAAAAGAAGAGGGGATGATACACAGTGGGGAAAAATGGACCTGGCCCAGCTTTTTTGAGACATGTTGCTCCCATTAAAGTCAAGATGAGCCAATATTATTATGAAACAGTAACATGTCTCATCTTGAACATTTGATGTGTTTTCTATGTTCTATTGTGAATAAATCAACTGGGGTTTTTTTTGTGGAAAGTTTGCTTTTCTGTTCTTTTTTTCCCCTGACAAATCCAAACCATCAAATATGCGATGCTGACCATAATTTCCGACCCATATGTTACTTAAGTCATTGTTGTTGATATTTTCCTTTCACCATCTTGAATCAGATTAACCTGCCTAAGCAGTTCTATACATGCCACAAAGCGTGGTTGGACTTTTAACTGTGTAATTGTACCTTCTCCGTCTGTTGAGAGGATTTGAATAATCAATGCTTAAAATGTAAAACTGCAACATGTGTCAACAGCATCTTTTGTCGTGGCAACAGCTCCTGACACGAAAACAAATGATGATAGATGGACCTCACTTAGAATATTAAAAAGAGGCCCTAAAAACAGGTGTATGCAGAAATGTAGTATTCGGTTGCTGGGTCTGTCACCATGCGTGTTAGTATTTAAAAAGCTCACAGTGATAATGGCTGCTTATCAGATGACAGCACCGGCTCACAGCTGGAAACCATTGTGTTGTAAGGTTCTTTTGTTTAGTTATTGTTTTGCTTAAGTCTTATATTCATGTCTTTATAATGTCATTCTTAACTCTTAACAAACTCAACTAAAGCTAAAACTCTCACTGCACTATTACCTTTCACTTGTTCTTTCACTGGTCCACTGACAGCAGCTTTTCTCCTTTTGGCTCTTTCACTACATGTTACCATCACACTAAGGAGTTTTATTGAGTATAACAAAAGAAAAAAGCTCAAGTGAAAAATGATCTGCAGCAAGTCCATCATCTTTGATGCAGTCGTCTATATTGCTTCTATCCCTGGATGAACTGATGAAACCCTCCTCTGTATTTATACACATTAACTTATATTTTAGCTTTATTTAATCTCTGAATGTGAGCTCATAGACAATCGATGACATACTGTAGTTTCAAAGTGAGTACTTCCTTGCTGGAAAAGGGAACACACCTGAAGAAAACTTCCACCCTAAAGGTTACCTTATTGACACACAGCCAAGAAGGAGTGTTCATCTGCAAAGGAACATTAGGTTATAGTACGACATGATGTGCAAGACAGAACCAACCTGAAATAGTCCCCTTAAAACATCAGGTGGGAAGATAAACTCACACATTCTTGTTCTAACTGGTAGCTATGGGGTATAATGAGAAAATGTCAAACTTGAAGACTTACTTTTGACATGATAGAAAAAAAAAATACCCAAACAATAACCCTGGCTAATACTAAATATTTCTTGGCTGATTAATAGAAAAGCAGCAGCACCATTGCAAGCACTGCCAACATGTCTGAGCTCGTGTGTCAAGAGATGACTCACGCAGGTTTGGTCATTTCCTCTGCAGAACAGGGAACAAACAACTCACTGGTTAACATATTATAGGTACATGGCAGGAAGCGAATGAGGTGTTTAAGTTAATGTGTTGGAAGCAGAAACATTTGACAGTTTAATGATTTTTTGTAAGCTAAATTATACTGGCCAGAGGACTGGGTCAAAACACCACAGTAGTTAGAACATGCTAAATGTAGTGCCTAGCACTGACAGAAAGATTTATGAATGCACAGTGCAGCACATTTTACTGTGCATGGAGCTGTGTAGCTGCAGGCAGGTGAGACTTTTTATGCAACACCAGCCTTAACTACTCTGTTACATACTGCAAAGTGTTCAGCAGTGGTTTGACGGGCAGGACAAAGCCTCCAACATTTAGAGGCCAAGTCATGATCAAGTCCACAGATGAAATATGTATGAAATAGACTGGAAAAATAAGTCTGAGCCACAAAAGCCCCAGCTCGCAACCTTCAAGACTTAAAGGCCCCTCGAGAGTTTGTTTAGTCCCCGTGTTGCAGATCAGAGCCTTTTTGGGAGAATTTTTTCAGTGGATAAATCCTTAGTGTGTATAAACTGTTTGTGGGTAAATATCTCTCAAAACAACCAATCCTTTCTCCAAGAAATTCAGTCTCAAATTTGAACCATGTAAGAACACATTTTTGGGCAAAACCTTTACTTTTGTCTACTTCCTGTGTCTTATAACAGAAGCACTCTGACCCTTTTAGGCACTTATCAGTCCCCTAAAAAAGATCATCTCCATTCCTCACATCTGTACAAACTTTCAGGCTAACTGCGAGTGACTCCGGTCCTGGTCACTCGCCCTTGGCTAACTTTAGCCTGTGGTAGCTTTTCATTTCATCAGTCACAGCACATAGAAAATGCTCTACACCCCCAGGGTTTGGGTCTTCTACATAGAGTATAAAGACCGTTTAAAGACTGCCAGCCCTCTGCAGAATGTCTGTGCACTGCAGATTCAAAGCAGAAATCCCTCACACAGACACACAACCATCTAAGAACATGAGTTAAAAACCTGATTTCCATCAAAGTGTGGGCTTTACCAACCAGCATGAACCTTCCTGTTTTTTTAAGCCAATGAAGCAGACCTCAACTAAGTTCTTGTTTGCAACTTTAAACTATGTGCAGAATGTGTTATCAGCGGCACCCTCCTTGCTTCATCTCATGCTGACAGTGTTTTGACGGACTTTGCCAGCTCAAGCAAGCAGCTCTTTGCCCTCATTCTTCCTTTTCTTGTAAATCACAACACTGACTCATGCCTCTGACTCACACCTGTGTGACGTAGCCAATAGCTTCGACTGCCTGGCAGACCTGCGCCACACCACCATCACAGTCCGCTCCTGTCACACTGGGGTGTTACATTTCTGGCTCTTGCAGAACGTTTTGCAGTGAAGCAAACACAGTTCATTCAGGGTAGCTGACTAAGTGTCAAACACTGACCTCACATACATCCTCATTTCATTAAATAAACCGCAAGTTACTCACTTTTAACTGTTAGGTGAATAGGTTAAGACTTGACTCAAGGTGTAATTATTCTTGTTAACATTTTGTGAAGCTCCACCTATAATTTGTCTTTTTCAGCCCCCAGCAGTCATGTTTCCAGCAGCAACAGGCACCTGTTTCTAGTCACTATGGGGAACAAAAGTCATAGGATGCAGCTTTAAAATGAGTCTGTGCCTATTCTTTCAAACACCATGAAAAGAAAAAAATGTTTAATTATTTATATGTTGTGGTGGACATTGAGAGAAAGTTTTTACTCAGCAGCCTTCTTAGTGAAAAAACATTGTAATTTATTTTATTGTAAGATTGTACTGTATTAATCTGGGAGAGACAAGTAGATGCAGATTTTAATCTGTCTGTTTAAAACATTACACCGGCCATTTTTCAGGATACGTTTCTCTGTAAAGGATGAAACATTCACATTCAGAGACGTTTGAGTGGCTGTTTTTCATTTACATGCACAGATTTTAGATAACACATTGGTAACAATGCCATCCTGAGTGTGCACATAGCCAAAAGGTATCAGTGATGATCAGCTTCTGAAAACACCTTTTGTCTTAAATAATAGATGAAGCTGGCTCCAGATTATCAAGGAGAAGTAAAGTAACTAAGTTTTTCAGCTACATGCATTTTATTGGCACATTTCTTTTTATGCTGCTACATTTGAGATAAATATTTCTTATATTTTTTTGGACAGGAGACATTTAAACTTATCATCAAACTGTTTAAACCATCTGAAATCAGCCCAACGGGTCATTTCTTCATGCAGAAAAATTACGACCAACAATTATGTTTTAAGAGCATGTGACCTCAAGTTGTAGTGGGAGCAATCTGTGTCATACACGAGCGGAGTGGTTGCGTAGTACAAAGAATGTATTTTAGCCCAGATTGAGATGTTTTTATAATCATAGTCAATGGTTTTATTTACTAAAGCCAACAAGGTTGTGACAAAAGTGTAACCTACACTCGATCAGTAAGCAATGCATATACAATATATATATATATATATATATATATATATATATATGGCGTGCCTTTCAGGAAATTAATCTTTGAATATATGGAATGAACCTTTGAATATATTGATTGAAACTCTGAATATCGTTTTATTCTGTTGAACCCGACTTCTTGTGTTTAGTGTAACGCTGACATCCTGTTGTTTTACCCCTGGGTTTGCTTAGCTAATCACCACTACGCACCCTTTGTTCATTATTTATTTAACTAAAGGTGTTGCTGAGGCAGGAACTAACTAGTTTAACAAGGAAAACTCTGATGTTGACACATACCAGACTGACTAGCTGACAGAGGTGAGCGATGATGATGATGATCTGACGATGATTTTCTTTGTTCATCACGAGATCATCATCATCGCTCACCTCTGTCAGCTAGTCAGTCTGGTATGTGTCGACATCAGTGTTTTATTTCCTTGTTAAACTAGTTAGTTCCTGCCTCAGCAACATCTTTAGTTAATTATATCAATAAAGTCTCTGCTTCTTTTGCCTGTAAGTCCTACATTTGGGTCCATTTCCTCCTTTGGCTCAAGCCATGAATCACTGCCCCACTCTTTGTTCCTTCATTTTCTGTGCGCTGAAGTTAATATCATCAATCCAGGTCTCCAACTGAAATAAAAGTAGAACCCATAATGGTGCCCTGTAAAAGTAGCAGCAGGAGGTAAATCAACTCACATGAGTGTTTCCTGATCAGAACAGATGTGATTTCCTTTAACAAGCCACAGACTCCTCATAATGAGCATTTTTTAATGCTAACATTTCCCAAATGCTTTTTTACTTCCTGGTTATTTTCAGGTAATAACAGAGTGCTTCACTGAAACTCGACCCTCATCATCACCATTTTTACACCTTACATACAGTTGCTCTCATGACATCGCATATTCTTTAAACATAATTTCAGATTGTTTTTGTCTGCAGGAGCTCAGAGGGATGCCGAGAGCGATTTTGTTCTGCAGTAAAAAGCAGGTGCTAATACAAAAAAAAGAATATCTGATGGTTTTTACAGTTCTTGATTTAAAGGAAGAGGTAGTTAAGTACTCCTTAATTCAAAACTTGATTGTAAATCATTTAATTTAAGTTAAAACTCTGGATTTAATCAAATGCGCCCCCCCCCAAAAAAAACTCTTTCTTTGCCTGCTCATTTTTATACATCTTCCTTCTAAAGAGTACCTATTTTATGAACTGGCTGCATTATTTTAGTATTATTATCATTATTATTATCCAATATTGCAGTACTGCCATGTACTTTATGACAGTACTGTAATTACTAGTTATTCATTTTATTAGCATCAGGTATGAGGTCGACACCTGGACTTTGACCAGCACCGCCAGGACGTAATGAAAGTGTTTTAGGAAGCTCATTTTGTTGCATGAATGTTACCCAGAAATGAAGAAACTCTTGTATCATAGATGTTGAAATCGATGGATAACAGTGCTGTGTGTAAAGGTGCCATTTCTCTCCTACCGCCCCCTTATTCCTCCTTAAAAGGACTTTGTGGCTTATTAAAGGACACAGTTACGAATGATATTTGCTCCTATCTGGAAATTCTCTCGTGGGGCATATCTAATGGCAGAACAAATTATCTGATGGGCTGCCTTTAAGGGTATGAATAAGGTTGTATCAGCTGGAGGACTGGTTGTTTAAAACCAAGGTAACACCACGTTTTATATTCATCAACAGTGGCTCAGTTCCATGAAGTCTCCCAGCGAGCTGCTACACAATAAACAGGCACCCGAGAATGTGCTCTCTAAAGGAAATGCAGTCGTTTTTTCAAAATAAAGATCAATACTGTTGACTTTTTCCCACATTTTAGATATTGCCGTACAGTTATCAATTATGACACATTATTGTAGATTAAAATGTCCAAAACGCTGCTGAATTTTTTTCCAGCTTCAGCTGCAGCATTAAAGAATACTTCAGTCCTCATGTGCCTTTTTAAATGTGCAGCCTCTGCTTTTTTATCCTCAGAACTTTGCCTTCCACCGTATGACACCATCTGAGTCATCTGAACAAACTGCAGGGCCTTGTTTGATGTGCAGGGCTGCAAGTCACAGTTTTATGATTTTGGAGCTGAGCTCTCTTGTGCTCCTGTGTTTTCTCTCCTACTTTTCATTTAATTTCCTAATAAATGCACTCTGATCTGAGTTAAACTTCTGCACAGATGTGAGCAATGAAGCTCCTGAGTCAAATAGTTTTTCTTTTAGGATCAACTGCTCTTTCACCCGCTGTGGCCAGAGAATTTTTCCGTCCTGAGTCCTCCTCTGACATTCAGAGGAAAAAGAACGAATGTGCCATCTGACTAATATGAAACAGTTTCCTAATCTTGAAACGTGCAGTTTTAAGCTACACACATTCAGGGTTTTTTTGGTGTGTGTATCAGTATCTGTAAAGAAAGCCTTCAGTCTTTAAAACCATGAATACGACTCTGTGTTGTCGGATCAGTTCAGGCTGCTGGACAAAGAGACAATTGTGTCTTACCTGGGGTTTTGTCCTGTGTGGCAAAGCTGATCCAGAGAAGGAAGCAAGCCCAGGTGTGTATCGCAGACATGATTTCCTTTCAGCTGCGCACATTTAAGATGCAGAAAGATGCACACGTACACTCCGATGACACAGAGATACTCGTGCAGACAGGCCCTCAGTCCACGCTCCTTCCACTGTGGTGATTTCAGCCGTATTTTTCCACCCTTATTTTTCCCCTTGTGGCAGGTCGGTCTTTGGATCTCGCTGGGTGGTTCAACATCACAGGCACAGAAATACAAGGAACAAGGAAGGGAAAAAAAAGCATAATTAGAGACATTCTTGATGATATGGGCACAGGAAGATATGCAGTTTGAAACTTTAATTCTCCTTTCTAAGGAGAATTAAAGTTGAATCCCTTTATGAGCGGGAGGATTTAGTTGATCAACCTTCCTTTTTATCACCAAAAATACAGTTCTGTGAGTCTTAAAGCTATGTTCTCCACCAGAAACTCTGAAAATCATTTTTCCTTGTTCTCAACCATGCCTCACTGTCATTTCTCTGTCATATACTTCATATCAAACCCTTCTTTTATCCTCTGAATGATTTGAAGAGGAAGATAGATGATAAAACCATCTTGCCACTATCTTAACAAACAGGTGAATTTTCTGGCGTGCTTCAAAGGCTGTGAGGAAACCTCTGCAGTCAATCAATCTTAAAGCTTCAGGAAGTTTGCAAGAGCTTGTTTGAAATATGCAGAAGGAGAACAAGTGATGAGTAAGTGATGATGGTCAGTGACGTTTTTATGGGTAGGGGTGAACCGGCATTGTCACAGTCTGTATGTGTTTAGGTTGGATCCTTCCTGCATTAGAGCTGAAGACAATCCCCTCTTTAAGTGTTATTAACTACAGAAGAAGCACACAATCTCTCATTATTGCCATCTCATTGTTGGCTGAAGAATAAAGGCAGTGCTTGGATCTTTTCCAGTCATTTATGTTGGCAGTAGATAAAAAAATGCAGTAATAGTGGTGCAAGTTTGCACTAAATGGCATTTGACTCTTGGTAAATCTGCAGACAGCTCAGCCATGCAGTTTGCATAATTCCACAGAACATTTCTCACTCAATACGAGTAAAGACATGAACATGAACTGAATTTGCCTGAAAAACTTCAAATGACTCAGCCGAATAAGAGTTTAATCACGTAAATGTTCTGTTTTTAAATGCCTCCTTGAACCTTTTACAGAAAGTCATTTTTACTTCATTTCTGCTGCAACAAACTTAAATAACACAGAAGCTAACAAGTTTTAGAACTGTGTCAATCACATTAAAACCACTAAAGTCACGAGACTCTTATTTATCCTCTAGTTTACACTGGTCACTTATTGTTTCAGCAGTCAAAGCAGAGTGTCTTTAATCCACGGAGCCCTGTGTTTAGTTGTGGACACCGACTGGATTTGATCATTGCTTTCAGGTCAAAGCTCAATTAGTTCAATTGTAATAAGAGAATAATTTCGACCAATAAATTCACACACATGAGTCTCCAAAACATTCAAAACCACCCTTCATCACTTAATTCTGTGTGCTGTAGACATGCACACTCTGGAAATAACACCTCAGACACCCACTGACGATAGATTTAGGCTTTAATCCGAGATCTGATTTCAACGATACAATTAGCTTTTCCAAAAGCTTTCATGGTAACGAGATTTCACTAGAAAACTTTAAACTAAACTATAATTATATATTTACTCTTCTATTCTTTTGATATTTGAAATGCACTCTAAATCTAAAAAAATATATATTTTCAAACTTTGCTTTATTAAGTTGTTATTTTGCCTTAATTTATGTTAGTTTTTACATGTGTCATTTTTCCCATCCCACTAAGGATAAGGGCACAGAAGGTAAACAAAGTTCATGAAAAATTATTTCAATTAAACAGTTTTCAGCATTATTTGGAAATAGGAACAAAATGCAAACAGTTTGCATACATGTTCTGTAAAATCAAGACCTTTAAGAAACTTTCCAAGTAACCAACAAGTTTAAATGTTTAAATGTGAACAGACAGCTTAAAGTCGTTATGCATCATTCATAATAGAAACGACAATAAAACAAACTCCTTCAAGGATATTGAGAGGGTGCTTTAAATGACTATAATTGGCAGTTTTGTGGACGTCTCAGTGCCGCTCAGATCTGATCTCACACATACAGTAGTGTTTTTAATCTAATCTGTTTAGTTTTATGAATGAAAATACTGTTTTTAGAGGCCTGCTGATCATTTAAGCTGTATTAAAAAAACAACAAAAAAAGTCACCTGTTGGTGACTTAAACTGTGTACAAATCATACACTATGAATAAATATCATTAAACAGTGAGATTTTACTTACAAGAGGTTTTTTGAAAGTTTCTAAAAGAAGACCTGTCCTGTTACTGACATGTACAGCTGCTGTAGAGGTTGAGCCAGTCGTGTCTGCCAGTGAAGTGCTGAGAAATGTGTGTGAAAGCAAAGAGACCACAAAAACCAGAGCCTTACCGTGACTCAGCTGCAGTTCAGATGAAATCCTGGAGAAAGAGGAAGGAGTGAAGAGCAGAGGAAGAGCCCAGCCTGCTGCCTCCAGAGACTGAGTATCAGCACGACTGGATCAACAGGTTATTTAGAGAATAGGCTGCACACACACATCTAACCATACACTAGGCTCTGTGACACACACACCTCCTCTGAATGGGTGGAGTTTAATTGTGATTGGCAAAGACACAAACACACACATGTGGACCCTCAGTGAGAGTCAGTATTTCCTTTGCTGCACTGTGAAATGTCAGAGGGGTTGTTTTTAAAGTGTTGAGCTGTTTCTGTGCGCATCACATGTCATGTGCTATGTGTTGTATGTGAGACAGGCAGCAGTGAAGCTGTTAAACACCTGCTGGGTCTCACAGAGAAGCAGAAGTTGCACTAAAGGTTTGGCCTTCTCTTTTAAATCACAACTCCATCAAACGTGAAAAACTGAAGCAGCACCGGCATCCTGTCAGTGTGTGGAAGAAGAAGAAGAAGAAGTCGAAAGGAAAAGTAAAACAGTCAAAGAAGCAGAGAAACCTTTAGTTTACCCTACAAGTTTTACTGAGGGCACTGTTCTCCTTTTCAGGGAAGCCCCACAGTTACTCACAGCCACAACTGGGAGCTGGACATCGGTACAACCAGCAAGTGAGCAGCTCCACCTCAGCAGTTAAAGGGTTACACACAATAAATACAGATAAGAGATGGAAATGAAGGAGGGACTGTTCAACTTTAACTTGTTATGTACTATAATTACACTAATCGCTGATAAGACTGAAATAGTAAAGTAACCATAAATTGCATTCTTAACATTTTAATATTAGGAATGACTCTGTGGGGTTGGCTGTAAAACAAACACTTTAATTAGGACACCTCATACAACTTTCCATGAAGGCATCTGCAGAGTTAACAAATCATAAGATAGCATGTCTTTTACCATATTCACCATTGTTTGTTGTACTGCATTAGTTAGTGCTATTTTTGTGCACTTCAAATAAACGTCTCCATCAAATGTGTCTCTCCAACCAATCACAAAAATGTTTTCTTTTGGACAAAACAAATCAAACTCCAGTTGTGTAGAGTGAAATTGTGTTTATGAGTTTTCACCAAAGACTGGTGATGAAATGTTGACACCTTAATGGGAATTTATTGGGAGGTCTAGTGACACAAATATCTCAAAAATTTTCAGAGTGAACATTAAACCAGAGACTTTTTTTTCTCGCTTCAGACTCAAGATAATCACAAAAGATAACTGATCTGAGGAACCGAGAAAAAAAACGCACCACGCCTCGTGTAGTTCATTTTAATGTGTTGTGGCTACTTGTAACCAAGGTAACAAGTAAAATGACAGTAATGGTCATGTTTTAGTCCTAACCTGTACTAAAGGGTGTGTGGATGCTCTGTGATGACACTGACGTGTATTTAAAAGTGCAAAAGAACCCAAAACACTCAATCAAAGACAACAAGACAACTTTTGTGACTGTGAAAACATTAGATTCAACAGAAAACATTCACTGCGTTCTGTAGTCTTTGTCATTTCCTGATTATTTCACAGTTTCAAGGTTAGGGTCTTTGCGCAATTAGAATCTGTGTAGAAATTAGGGGAGAATCGTGTGTAATTATGAGATCACTTTGAATCCTCCTCTTTAATGAAAAGGAGGAAATTCCCTGAAGTCTGCAATTGTTCAAAAAATTAACCAAACACCTAAAATGCCTTATGGCGTTTGTGTGCCGCTGCATGGCATATTTATGTGTGTCCGTTGGCTTATGTTCTCCAGAGGTGTAACATGACGAAGGTGCTAGTTGAGGCTGGATTAGACTCATTTCGCTCCACTCCAGGTCGAATTTAATCTCGGCTGATCTTGACAATTTTTTTCTGTTTGAGCGAGAATCCAAACCTGTGGATTGTTTTCTCTCATAAAAACCCACTTTGCACAAACACACACACACACACACCTGACGTAAAGGTGTGGCCAAACCTGGAATACTCTGAACAGGTGCCTGATTTTTCATTGTCTCGCCGATAAAATCCTGATTACTGATGGGAGTGTGTGTGTTTGTGTGACTGTTTGTAGGTTAGTGAAAGATTGCTGTGGCTGTAGATAAGAGGATTAGGTTGGAATTAGTGTGATTCCTCTATCGCCACGAGGAACAGATTCCTATCGATTTTAATCAGAGATAGAACCATAAAACCAGAGACAAAGCAGACAGATTCAGGGCGAGAGAGAAGAGGAGTGAATGGATAAACTGGAGGGAGGGCAGAAGATCCAGGAAACCTTTACAGCTGGAAACATCAGCTGTGAGGGGAAACTTCCACATCTCCCTCATGTCTTTGTCCTGCTCTGAAATCCTTGAGCTCTATGGTGGAGCAAACATCCAGTTTGACCAAAACCACCAACTTTAATGTGGATGGTTTGACTGCAGAGACTGTGGAGGTGGAGCAGAGGGCTCACTGTGGTCGGGATGCTGCAGTCGCATCACTTTTGGCAGGGAAACCTGTGAAAAATGAAGGTGGACGTGCTGACTTGTTTGGCTCTGGCTGTGGCCAGCTTTGTTGCAGTCGTGACCGGCGGTCGCAGCTCTGGCCGAAGGAAACACAAGGAGGTTTTCATCGGGGATGACAGCAAATTCAAGTTTGGAGGGTGAGAGCCAGACAGATTTTTTTTCTAAATTTAAGCAACAATCACCCTAAAATATTGCAAATAGAGTTTTCTAACTGTTGCCAACGGTTTCACACTTTAATGATTACACTTGAAGGAAATCTCTCTGTATTTGGCAACATACGGAAGTTTTAATATGTTGTGCCTCTTACGACATTCCCATGCTGCCCCCTTGGGAATGATGCTAAATCTTTACTTAAAGTTATTGACATGGGAAGAAATCAGCAGCAGAGACAGAGTAAGCGACAGAAATTCAAAGTGTTTGAAACATGGCTGTTGTTGGGACCTTCATACATTAGGTGCTTGGTCTAGAAAACTTTCTATTTTAATGACAGTTGCGGTTATTTCAGAGAGAAATGAACATGAGGTGTGAGTTAGATAAAATCAGCACAATATGAATACAACCTGAGTTTACATTTTTATTGTTGAAATCAGGGGCAAAAATCTATAAAATCAGACATTTACAGCCACATGCTAAATACACTGCAAACATTGTACAAAATACTCAAACATCATAAAGCCTCCAAAATCAATTCAAATTCATCATTTTGTCATCTGATGATTAGACAAAATCCTAAAAATGCATCTTATTACAGAAATTTACTGTACTGAATATATCATTTTACCAAATATTTGAAGACACGTGGACTGTGAATAATATCCGTCTCAGGTCCTTGTTGCATTGTACTGTATTTCTGTTGCTAGGCTACATAAGATGTTTGCTTTTTTTTGCTAAAATAGAGGACTTTCCCAGCTTGAGAAAATGTGTCCTTCATAGCTATAATCTGTGACAGTAATGACTCAATCACTGTTTCTTTGCATTTTCACTTAGCCTACTGCTAAAATATCTTTTTCCTGCATTACTGGCAACAAAGTCCTGTCCGGACAGGAATATAAAGTCCTGTTCGTTATATATTCAGTTCCTCCTGCTCCAGCAGTAGCCTACTTTGATTTAGTTTTAATGCATTTAGATCCTCAATCCCTTGCTCCTCCAGGATCCGTGAAATGATGTTGTAAATTAATTTCAGCGGATTGAAAAGAGGGCAAACCTCGATATGCACTGTTATCTTTGGGTCGTCGACACTGAAATCCTCAACTGTGCTCACTGCGTGTATACAATAACACTTCACAAACCAAGCAGGAAGACACAAGTAAGATATTGCATGTTAACTGTCAGTAAACAGTTTGTTTAGTATATTTCGTAATATTAGTTTGTGTACACAAATCAAGAGAATAAACAAAAATGGAATACAATACAAATGTCAATTAGCCTTAGCTTTATTCTACAGTTGTGTGTTGTGTGTTCTACATAGTGTTTGAGCACATTTTCAATTTATACATTAAGACTGGAGACAGATGGAGAACTTGGTGTAGACTATTCATGGTGTTCAACATGACCAATGCAAAGGACACAGGAAGTTCTGTGAATAAATGATTAAGTAGAGATATCCTATAATATGAGTTCATAGGAGCATTTTTTGATCATCTCTTCTAGTTGCACCATCTGCAGCTCATCTTGATGAACCAACCAAAAATAATCACATACCACCAGCAGGCTGGTGGATGAAAACATTCATGTGTAATTCATTTTCCCAAGAATGTGTTTGAAATTTGTGACACATTATGTAAAAAATTTCTTTTTAGTTCAATTGGCACATCTTAGCATGCTAAAATACGTTAGCATTGTTGTCATTAGCATGTTGTTAGCCATTGTTAGCTTGACTCAAAGAGCAGCTGTTTGCTCTTTTTTCTTAATGGAGTTGTGTTTAATTAGTGAGTAAGTCCTTGAAAGACCTTAGAATAAATATTATATATTTGATTTGTTGTGTAGCCCATAGCAATTCTTTTTTACATGATTTTGTTTTTGGTCAGCATTAGCTCATATCAGTTTCTGTGGATTCTGTTGTTCCACCGAATTATGGTTTAACCCCTTTCACTTCCCTTCCTTATAAATATCAGAAAGCCTGCCTTAAGGAAATTGCACACCCAAGTATTTCTTGTTCTCATTTGCTTTAAAATGAATGAGGATGTGTTTAAAAGTGACTGGAAGAGATTAAGATCATTCACACATAGTGAACTGGGAACCATCCCCAGTTCACTATGTGTGAATTATCTTAATCTCTTCCAGTTTGATTCATGTAGCTACAGTAATTGAAAAAGTGTGTTTGCATCATGTTGAGTGGAAAAAAAGTGATAATACTGTTCCCATTGGAAGTTTGATATATTCCAATTTTTCATTATACAGTCAAAAATTTGGACTTTAATTTGTTTCAGAAAGTCAGTTAAATTTGTGACTGAGGGCAAATCTGCAGTAAAAATGACAAAACATGACCATCCTTTCTAACTAATGGAGTGTTTGATTGGGGCATAATAACATTAATGGCTCTATATTTGGTTACGTATTAGTCTTACACAAACAAACACACACCTTAACACACACCTTAACACACAACTCATACTCAGTCTCAATTATAAAAGTCTTCTTTTACTGCCTGTTAACATCATTCCAGTGGAAAATGTTTGTAAAAGTATTGCTCTGCTCTGTTACAGCAATAGACAGTTAATGATAGAAGGACAGGTGATATAAGAGATATGTAGTGGAAATAAAAGGGTGATTAGAGCAGAGCAACACAGAAATGTCTCAGTTAAAATTAAATCAAAGTGTGGAAATATTGCTGCATTTTCACTGCCTTACTTGTAGTTAGCTAAAAAGTTACGTATCAGCATCCTAAATGGAATTTGGCTTTCAGTAATGGTCCCTCTGTGAAATTTCAGAGAATGTCAGTCCTCAAGTCTTTCTCCTTTGCTCTTTCAGAATAACAGAGTTGTTCCAAAGTAAGCTGTGATAATAAATCTCCCCGGTGTTTCCAGACCCAGCAAACAAGTGTTGTTTGCTGTTTACATCTAAATCACATTGTGATTTAGACATTCAGAGAACGTCCCCTTTTAGTCCCCCAGGTCAGCTTTTCTACTCTCTTCTCAAGTGTTTAAGTGGAAATGTCTGAACTTTTCTGGGTTTCATTAGACATACATGTTATACAGTATGTGCATACATCAGTCTACACACATACATTTATCAAATCACTCACTGTAATAATGGCTTTCTTGTAGATGTATATTGAAAGATGAAATTTTGCAGATCAGCTAGCAAAAATTCCTTGCATGTTGATGTTTTATCAGGGCAAGTATTTGAAGCTGGTGTGGGAGAACTGGGTTTAAGAGATTTATCCTTTAATGTTCCAATTTTAAATGTCTTGCAAATATAATCTCTATTGCTAAAAGGGAACAAAACCTTCACAGAGATATATAGTTGACTCTTTAAGTTTATCTTTTGCAGATGTCCCAGAGACCCTCTTTTTATTGCTGGGAATTGGCCTTTGGGTATTAAATACCTGCTCTGGAAGTAATCTGGGAAGCCTGTTAGATTCCCAAACCTCTTTAACTGTCTCCTGGTGCAGAGGTGCAGAGGAGCGCTAGTTTCACTCTGAACCCCTCACTGGGCTCACTTGAGATACCCCACAGAGGAAGCTCATTTCTGATGCTGTGCTTCCATATAAATGTGTGGGTCAGCCAACGGTCATTTGGAAATGTCTGGGATCTCTGGAATTAGCCTTAACTATGTTCAGAAATTCTAACTTTTGTGGTGGATCTCTAAAACCAAACAGTGTCGCAGCCAAGAGGCTAAAACACCAGCTTAACAGCCAAACTGATGGTTAGGTTTCAAACACATTTCCAAGTGAAATCTTCATAATCATATTTAGCCAACACTAGCCGGATTTACTCTGCCTTTTTTAATTTGCATTTATAAGATCCATCCATCTATTATCTTCCACTTGTCCAACCTGTTTCACTGCGAGTGAAACAGGTCCAGGGGGGAAACCCAGACATCCCTCTCTCCAGCGACTCTCTTCAACTGAAATTCCAGGGCGGTCCCAGCCTAGAGGGAATAGATAGTCCCTCCAGCAAGTTCTAAGTCTGCTCCAGGGTCTCTTCCCAATTGGAAGTATCAAGAAAACCTTCAATGGGAGATCACTAGGATACATCCTAATTAGATTCCCAAACCACCTCAGCTGATGTGAATAAGTAAAGGAAATTAAATGGGAATGATAAAACTAGAATAAACTTTACACAATCACTTCAGGTGGAAGACTCAATGCATATTATTGGGCGTAGAAACACTTGACATTTTTTGGGTTAATTAGTTTTGATTTGATGTAACTACCCTTCAGCTTGTGATTTGTCTTAAATTAGCTCATTTAGGGGCAGTCTGCAGAGTGGGATTTAAGATTAATTTAAAAGCTCATGAAAGAGAATGAGACTCACATTTTATTGGCCTAATAATAACACTCTGACATGTGTGTCAAGGTGAGTGACTTCCAAAAAACATTTCTTAATCTTAACACTGTGTGTTCACCTGTGCGTGTGTGTGTAATTACATCCCACTAAACACACACGTGCAGAGCAGCTTGTAGCTGGGAGGCTCAGGGTGTAATTAGTGCCTTTTATCCTGACTGCTGGCTTTCTTCCCTTGTTGAGCATCGGTAACACTTATGTTTAGTTTGTGTAGCTGCTCAGAGTGTTTGTTTTATGTCTGAGGGCAGAAGTGTGACATTCACCCTGTTGAGGCTGTCGCTTCGCTCTTCCTCTTGGGAATGGCAGTTTCTGACTCAGTTATTCAGGACATTTCAGCCTAATAATATGGTCTTCATCATGGTCATCACAAAGCGTGTTTGCACCACAGTCCAATCAAAGATAACTCAGTGAGATAAGGGGTTTGAATTTGTCTTGCATGTATTAGCTCAACTAGACTCAAATGGGCCTTGGTGTTTTCTACATGCTCCAGTTTTAGATCTTTTTGCATTTTTTTGTAAAAACTGTAAAGTGTAGGTGTATATTAACCATGTCATGTCCTGCTTTACAATTATTTTCAGTCTCTATACTGTATCTTATTGACTAGATTAAGTAAACTTACCTAAACCGTCTCTACTGCTCAGTTTGTCTATGTAATGCTAAAAGAAATCATGCCATTATATTATCCCTCTGAAGTGGTGGGACTCTTTTGTTTTTGAAGATTTGATCTATTGTTAATAACCAGCCACTTATCTACTCAATCTTATGTCTCTTTAAAGGATAAATATTCAGCTTGTTTCATCAACACTGACCCCCCCCTCCTGTCTCCAGTGGGTGTCCCACAGCTACCAGCTAACATGCAAACATAAATTTGAACACAAATTACAATGAATAAGACTTGAAACACATTGTTTCTGTTCAGGAGCATATAGTAAACAGCCTGAGAACACATGGGAAACAGAACTCGAACCATCACACTCCAGACTGATAGAAAAATATTGAAAAATACTTGCTTGGTAATATTATCCTGAAATACTTACATTTCCCTCGTCTGCACTCCAACAAAAGACTTTTTAGAGTTTTTCAGGATGTGATCTAAAGAACTGGGCAATGATAAATCAGTGTTTGTTTTGGTAATGGTACAAGGTATTCCAACAGAGTTTCCAACCTCCAAATGGGGGGAAATTAAAGACTCTTTCTTGTCGGTAAATAAACCACCAGACAAATTACTGGTTTAGTATTATTATATTGTTTCTTTTTAAAGTGAACTACGTAAGTGCTTACTAGAAGTTGCTGTTAATAGAAAATCAAAAAGCAAGAGCAAGCACCTACTTTGGAGATACAGCGAATGCAGCATGATTTGAGTACGAAGTTGGAGATTAATAGGTTGAATATTTTTGCTCTGAGTAAATCTGAACCGCTCACTTAATGAGACATTTCCAGTCATAAGGAGCCCAAAACAAAGTGTTTTTGAGACTTCCAACACCAAAATATATCCTCGAAATGATAGAAAACATAATTTAGCATCTTTTTGTTGCTAATTTTGCATATGGTTGCACATTTTGTTTCTATATATGACAGTTTGTGTCTTAGTAATCATTTGTTTTTGTCTGTAATTTCTCTCATGTCTAGTTTGTGTGCCAGTTGTTACAGTAATTTTTGTCTTTTGTATCTCTAACTGACAGTTTGTGTATCTGCAGTTGTTTTTTTTTATGCTTTTGTAATTATTGTTTGAGTGCTTTTGGTCGTTGTAGTCATTTTGTGTCACTCTAGGGCAGTTAGTCTATCTTTATCATTGTGTACCATTTCAGATCCTGCGTGTGTCTTTGTGGCAGTTGGGGTATCAGAATGTATAGACTTTTTAGTGTGTCATTTCGTTTGTGTCTCACAGGATTTAGCTGATGAGAAGAGACTGAAACATTTCCATTTTTTAATTTAAAACCAAGAGCAAAATGATGAGACAAGCTGCACTCTCCAGGATTCACTTTATCGTTGAACAATGTTATTGATCAATCCAAATCGTACCTGAATATTTAACAAAGACAGAGTCAGTTTTGCTCGTCGTGTTACATCTGTCAGTTTTACACATAAGAAATTCTGCAAAACTACATTGATAAAACATTTTAAACAAGACAGCAGTTTAGTTATTGGACAATATCGTGGCCTGAGCTTGGTTTTCTTCCGTGACAGTCTTTAACGCCGGTCTTACCTACGACCTTGTAAGTAATTTTCAACATATGATAGTTACTGTATCTGTGACTGTTTCATATAAAGTGAAATATAGGCTTGATACAATTTGCAAAAGAAAACAGGCATGCAGTGTTCTTGGACTCTGAAAATGCAGCAATTTTACGATTTTTGGTCACACTTGACTGTTTTGAGCAATGCAAAGCATAGGAATGTAATGACTGTGAAGACATTTGGAGCCCTTGTTATTAAACTGTCCCACTTTTTTTTATTGTGGACCAACGTGACTGAGTTGTAACGTTGTTTTGTTTCCTGTTCTATTGTTTCTTTTTTGTTATGTTGTCATGTTTTATACCCCAGAGCCACTGTACATGTTTAGTTTCTTCTTTTTTTGGCCATTTCACAATCAATGAAGAAGCTGCCGAGGAGCTGTGCACACCTGAAAAGATGAGTCTTTAGTTCAAACCTCCTCTCTCTGAACAAATACACAGCTCACAAATACATTCAGGTTCAATACTGACTAAGCTGGAATGATACTTACTTACTAATTACTCACATGGCAGACCTGGTAAACCTGTTTTGTCATAGCATAACATTACCTCCTCCCGGCAGGTTATATCAGTCCTGCAGCTCTAATGCTTTAAGAAAACACGTACACGTGTATTTACATGCACAAGTGTTGTTTGTTCGTGCAGTTGTGATACGCCTTTGATGGGTTTTGGTTTTGGCAGAATGACAGTGAGTTGGTTGAAGGAAGGAGGAGGAGGAGAACATGAAGAGAAAGCCACAATCTGTGTTCTCTTTAATCACAGCCTGCAGTTACAACTTTAATAGAACTAATCAGACAACATGCCGTCTGTGTGTGTATGTGTGTGTGCGTTGTTTTTGCAGACGTATCGACTACAAGTTAAAGAAGCAGGACAGCACCAAAACACTCCTAATAAAAAGTGAACAACTGCTGAACATCGAGGAGCACGACTTCGCCATGAGACCAGGCTTTGGAGGTCAGAAAGACACAAAAAATCAAACACACACAAGCACACACCCATAGTTTAAAAGACAAAGGCGCGACACATCTCATCATCGAATTGATGATTTAATCCACTCACTCACTCACAAATGGTCTACCGGAGGAAATCACCTCCACACTGATGCTAACGCAATGGTTTGATGATGGGCACTGTGTCACCCTGGCAACGGATGTGTCAATCCAAAATCACCAACGCTGACCCAGATATCACCAGTGTGTGATCGTATCTGAGTGTGTGTGTCTGAGGGTTAATGCATATTGGCGATACAGCAGGACTCAGTGAACTGCTGTGTGTGTTTGCAAAATAACGAGTGCCGAGTGGGAGTATTGTGCGAGTCGGGGGGATTCGTGTGCATTAATCTGGATTATATTCCAGGTCTGGAGCAGATGATGGGATGGGAAACAAGCTGACATCTGGAATGACGATCATCACCATCAAACACACACCAGATTCATGCAGACACATTCTCTTCCAAAACCTTTCCATGAACCAAACTTCGGATTAAACTCATCAGTGCGCTCACTAAATGTTCTTAAGGTGTAGATGTGTTATTATTGCTATTCATTATATTTGAGAGACATTTAAGTGGGAACAAACTGAGAATATTTAGGGGCTTTTCCACCAAAGCAGCTCCAGTGTATTTTTATGTCTTTTATGTCTTTAAGGGTCCATGTTAACTGCTGATAACTCATCTTTATAATATTACCACATCAGTTTGAAGGGGAATTAGGCAACACTGACTACATTTCAGTCAATCACTTCCACATGTGGGATCTTTTATCCTTTCCCAAACATAACCTCATATAACTGACTGCTTATTTTTGGTTGTTTTGCCTAATCTGTGTTAGGTGAAACATAATTGCTGTTGGGGTGGATGGTGAGCCTTCAGATGACAGACCATTAACAGTGTAGGCTGAAGTTTACATCCTCCTTCCTGGGTTTACTCAAATACTTTGAATGAGGGCAGCTTTTGAAAATTGCTTGCGCCAGGGCAAGAGTTGAGGTGGAGGAGTGTGATTTTTACTGTTTGTGCATTTCTTGGCAAGATTACACAGAAACGACCAAGATGGAGTAGAGCTTTGCAGAGGAAGAGCCTTTCGAATACAGATGAACACTAGGATCTCTTTCTTTAAAACAGCAAACAGCACTTTGCACAGTGGAAGTTCAATGGAAATGAAGATCCAAAATACAGATGAACTCCAGGAGATAGTCAGATTCAATGAGCTGAACAAAACACAAAGTGTGAGGCAGGAATCTAAAGGAGGAAATCTGACAGAAACCAAACTGAGCTGGAACAATGTGTTAAAAAACTCACATACAGATATACAATGGTCTGGCAATAAAGAAATGAATCTAAGCAGGATTTATAACAAAGAAAACTAACAGAAAGCAAACAGCAGGTGAGATGGCAATCAGCAAGGACCAGCTGTGACAGTTCAGGAGTAAAACTAACTGAAGAAACCAACAAGGAAAAAACAGGAAGTAGAAGTGAAGAAGTTAAACAAAAACAATGATCAAAATGACACCTGTACCAACTTAATTTTGAGATGATTAAAGAACATGGCAGTTAACAAACCTAAAGAGCAGAATTCAAACCCAACAAAAACCACAGACCGTGACAATCTTTAATCTAGCCTAAATCTTTAACAGTGTGTTTCCATCCCATTTTAACACCTAACCAACCACACAATCTTTCACTTTAAATCTGAAACCCAAGCAAGCAGTTGTGATTTCTGAATCCAGTTGCAAGTTGGAAAACTACTCGTCATACAAGTTAATGACATTACATGATGTACTGATAGAAATCATGAAGTTCTTCTATGGTTTAGTGAGACACAAACTAACAAACAACTTCCAGTAAACAGCTGTCACCACTTCTTCTGTGTGGAGCCGCCACGCTGGATTTTGACGTCACATCTGGTAAAGTTTCTTTGACTTTTCAAGCTAGAATCCAACTCGAGGGGTTTTTCACTTTATTTTCTTTCTCCTCGGAGTTCAAATAGAAAACGACATTAATACGGAAGCAGAGAAGGGACAAACCAATCTGTTTAGCAAGCACTCACATCACATGTTTGCTGTTAGATCAATGCTGTACTGTAGAGCTTTAGATAAAGTTTCATATTGGTGAATTATTCATTTTTACTGTAGCTCACTGCATTGCTCCTTCATTTAGAAAAGAGGCAATTTGTTTAGCTGAACGCATCTTTAGGTTGAAGGACGAATTAAAAGGAAACACTTCTGGCTGTTGGTCGGGACCAGGATCCAGATGGTGGGATCCACCCAGCGCTTAAGGTTTTTCAGAGGCTTTTATGTTCATTATTTGCACAATATGAAGAGACTGCTGGCATGAAAATGTAAACGTAGATCTTTTTAAGTTTTTGAACTGAGGACAATGCTGTCATTTTTCTGGTGATGACAGTTTCTTCCTTTTATTTTTCCAAAGATCAGATCTTATCTGTTCTACTCTTTGCTCTTCTTTCCTTTGAAACACTGACTTTTAGTACTTTATATTGTTTATTTTACCCTTTTTTTTTTATTTTAAACTTCATTTTCAGTGTTTCCACTTCACTAAAGTAAGTATTTGAATGCTTTTTGAATCATTGGTTTGGCTTTACTAGCATTTAACCCAACAACATCGTTGTTTTCTGTCCTTTGATCCCACACACTCAGCCTTGTTGCCTCCCTCTGTCTTGTCCATCTATATGGTTGGCTGGCGTCTCTGTGGTCCTGCCTGTCATTCAGGGTGGGGACAACAGAAGCAGCACTGTCTGCCCCATGGCCCTGTGGCATTTCCTTGCGCTATAATTTTACATTGAGGGAAATTTCAGCATTTTTCCATTTCAGATAAACCTATAGCTGCTGTGTGTTTGTGAGACTAAGGAGCAGAATAATCAAAACCACCCCCTCCTCAGATGCCTCAAGGGTCAGCCCACAATCCATAAATACTACATGTGACATTTCATTTCTCGCACGTGTCTATAAACTTAAATTAACCCGTACAAGAATTGATTTAAACATCACTTCAGGCCACCTCAGTCTCTCTACTCTAGTATTACATTTTGTGATGCCAAATGCCAGGTTAAAAGCAGATCCTGCGTTCATCTGGTATCCTGCCAAATGCTGGTATATTTTGGCTGCAGCTCCCCACCGTGCAACCACACTTGGCCCAAGTGTCCGGTGTCACATAAAGTATCTGATTGGCAGAATTGTTGCTGTCATTAAAGTCGGTGTCAGAATTAGAAAAATGTTGTGATGGTTTTTATTTTGATTGCAGGTATTTTTGCCCTTTCACATGCTGTTTAAAGCCAAATAGTAACAAAGACATTTTATACAAAGTAAAACTTGAATCCAACAAAAGTCCACAGGGTATTTTCAGTAGGTGGTCTGGTATGGGGGTCAAAGGACTAAGATGACCCTGGCCAAAGCCACGGAGGGAGTCGGGGGCATTCAAATGTCATGTAACTGCTAAAGACCATTACGTCCAGTCGAGTACCATTCAGTACCATTTTACTTTGTATATTCTGCAGGGGTCAAATTTCAGCCCAACACTGACTTGCTAGTTATCAGAACGTATACTCAGCCACTATGGAATGATGGAGGTGCCACAAAAAAGAATAAATCTGTAAATCATTTATTTAATCATTTATTTGGATTACTGTGTCATTTATGTATTTGTATCCTTTTATGTTTCTTGTGACTCATCAGATTATGTGACCAAACTTTGAATTAAAGTTATTTTCATTTAGCCTTGTAGATGGAATGAGTGACTGTATAATTTTCAAGATCTAAATCTTTGATTAGAGATTTGAAAAGTATGCCCTACTTGCACTTCCAGTGTAATAGCTAATTGAGAGAATGCTTAATCAGCATTCCTGTTCCTGTTTCTCTTTAATATGAGAATGCTGTTAAGCTTTTTTTTTTAGCATGATCAGCTATCCCCATTCGGCTCATCGGCATTCTCACTGCTGTTTTGCAGGAACAGATTTTCCTAGTTCTGTCACCCATCAGATTTTTTAACAAGAAATCTCTGTTGAAGCCTGTTTTTCAAAGTTTTTCGTGAGCTTCTCTTATCACTTTTAAACTTTTCAAAGTTTTGGTACAAAAATGCAGCGTGCTTGTAAGATAGTCTCAACACATAAAACGTTGTAATCATGTTGGTGATTGTGCCAGCCAGCATGACTTTTAAATTACTGTATCACAGTAAAACATGGTTCATGCATCCAACAGGCTTTGTGGGCTAAACTGAGGGGGTGGGACTCAGCAGCAGGAATATTATATGTGATACACTATTAGAGTGTCTGCTTGAATGCAAGTCATGTTTTTCTAACCTTAACCATGTGTTTCTTAAATCTAACCCTAACCAATTAGTTAGAAATGTGTAAAAAAGCAACAAAACAGCAACTGAAAGAGCTATGAACTGAGACCTAAAATGATCTTTTAAATTAAGGTAACTAAGAGTTTAAACAGGATTTGAACTTGTTTCTTCAGCCAGACAGTCCACTCAACCCTTTTTTCAGAAAACTCAGTGATGATGTCTTCCTCCATGTAATTATTATTGTCTGTGACCAAAAAACAGAGAACTTCATGTCAGTGAATGCGAGTGTGTGCAGTAATCTGAGCGAAGGCAGGGTCAGTAATCCAGTCCAGCCTGTGGATCTGCACACAAATAGATGACAGAATATTTACAGGTTATTTCAAATTATCTAGTATTTTTGATCTGTATTGAAACCCAATTCAAGCACATGAGAGATTAATATTTATTGTTATGGTGCAATGCAATGATTCATAAATCTCACAAACCAAACTTTTGTCCTCAAGTGAACATAGAAAACATTTTAAATGATGACAGTGAGATATTTTACTGTATTATGAGAAATACTAACTCTGAATGGCAGCAGGATTTCTGAAAAACGTTGGGGTTGGGCCATGTTTACCTCTGTAGGATGTAGGATCCCCTCTACAGAAAGCTGTAAAACGTAACACTCAATGCCACTTCACATCTTGTGCTTCATTTTCTTCAGAGATGATTTCCATTCTTAATCTGTCCTATGAAGATCCGATTTGCTCAGTCGTTGTTCCAACCACAGAAACAGCACAACCATGACCCAATGTCTTTAAATCACTGAAAAACAAAAGAACAAAATGCATCCAGACTGTACAGCCGGGCTTCCAGAAAGGTTCACTGTGATGCAAAGAACATATAAAGAGAGCTATAAATGTGTTCAAACAAAAAACACCCATAAGCTGTTTTAAAGCTTCTGTAAACAAGGAAAACCAGATTAACATACATTAGCATTTCAGTTTAAGCTGTCAGTCTCATAGACAGCATGAATTCCATAGTTTGAATGAAATGTTAAGGACGTCCTCAAGCTGCCCAGAGATTCACCTTATAATTCCCTGCCACCTCTCACCTTCTTATTTCTTTATCTGATGGAAATATAGAGTCACAATATACAGAGCAGTGATGAAGGCTCCACAGAAACATCCCTTATTCTTACAGGAAAAAGCTGGGATCTCCCATCTGTTTTAGTCCAAATCATTGATAGAAAAAATATTTGGAACTGATTCAGTACTGAGCAAGAACATAATAACCAGCAGCCAGTAATGCCGTTTAATCCCACAGGGCGATTCTGGCACTTCTCCAAAATGTTAATTGAGTGGATGTAAATCCAGAAATTAACCACCTGGCACCGCTATGTATTAATTAAACTAGGTCAGCATGCCAACAGTATTAATCACTAACACATTCATCATATTACAGTCATCTGAGCTCATGTAATGGTTGACTTTAGAGCACAGACGAGGAGCAAAATTGGTTATAAAACAAGAGACTAAGGATGAAAGGAGAACGGTGCCCTAGAAGACCACATCTTTCTGGAAACTGCTTGTGTTTTTGTGCTGCCACCTGAGGATACAACTTTGTATGTTGTTTGGCTTGGAGAATCTCCACCTGCCCTAGTCGAGAGTAATCTGGGCTGTGGAATTACGTCTAACTACTCTGCAGTTTTGATCAAATTTGCTCACTTTGAGTTAGTGTCAACTCCCAAAAACGTATTTGTAAGAAAACAACAAGCCTGGTTGGACAAACTGCTCAGAAAGTGAAGCTGCACAGTGTGTAACTTTAGTCTCAAACTATGGTCAGTTTGTCCATGATACAGGCAGTTATGAAGGCATCTACCTGCATTTTCTGTACATTCTCACATAGCAGTGCAGGCTGAATTGGATCAAAAGCACTGGAGAAATTAAATGACATGATCCTCACAGCGCTGCTTGTTTTGTCCAGATGAGAGTGGTTTCACTATAACAAGTAGATGTTATTCATCAACACCAACCGCAGGATGAAAAGCCAACTGTACTGAGCCTCGGAAGGTGCTATAGCCAATAACTCCAGGACTGATGATGTGACATGTTAGATCAACTGGTTTGTAATCAGGGCAGACGGATGAGACTTTTTAGATATTACATTACATTACATTACATAATTTCTTTGATTACCTTTTCTCGTATATCAGCTGCAAATACAAGCACTTCCTTTTATAAGGACAATCACCTCACATAGTTACTTGACAGATACCAAAGATTTTTGCTTTGGAAACTTAAGATGGAACAGCAACCAAAATTCAGACACATTTCAATATTCTTTTCTTTTTTCAAACAATTAAGTATCATGAGTACGGTCAGAGGATGAGAAGGTGGTGGTCTGAACACACAGCAGTCTTAACACAGCAGGAGCTTGGTGGCTTGGGGTACAAAAATGTGTTTTTGTGTGATTTAGTATTCTGACCTTGGGTTTGAAATGAGGGTCAATGTTCAGCATTTTATGCCCTTTACCAAATTCTTCCACGTCCAAGCAATTATTTTGCAGGGCTTAAATTTAGCACAAAATGTGTTCCCAATATCTTATATGGGATGTATGTGACACAAGCTTAGAGGGATGTACCCGTCCTACTCATGCATACGTCTATTTATAGTTTTCCTGCCTCATGGATTAAATCTGACAATCTGACTGGGTGCTTCGTGGGAAAAGGAAAACAGTAAAGTGAAAAGAGGGAAAGTGAGGAACCTACTAATCACGTTTTTTCCACCAACAGCAGCCGTTGTCAGGACTACGCTGTGAGTTGTGTCTGCTCTGCTGGTGGTTTTTACGAGTCACGTGGAGATAAAGCTGGACTGCGGCTGGAGGTTTATGGGCCTTGCTGTCAGATGAACTTCATTAAATAAAGTGTTTAGTGAGCTGCTGGCCTACTAACATTCACACTCTGCCAGGCGCACACAGAAAATTCACATAGACAGTGTTTTCCTCTTGCTGTCGCTGATGGTGAAAGCAGGAATGTAAGCCGGTAAACCACGTCCAGACAGAGGTCACAGAGGACCAGCGTGCATGAGACTCAGAGACTGCGTGTTTATGCACGGGGAACCAGCAGAGAGGGTGATTGGGTGGCCAAATGGAGGAAGGCTTTTGCTCTGTCATGAACTTGTAGCCTTTAATTATGATAAAATAACAAAAGCCAACAAAAAATAAACAAGCAAAACATCTTTATTTGCATCCATAAAGATACCTGAAAGTGCTCAGGATCAACTCTGAAAACACGATAAATTAAACCCATTAAGAAAGCAAACAGTCCTTTACTCCTTTACTGCATGAACTGTGCTGTAGAAAGACAAAGCGATTCTTCAAACATGCATTTATGTGCTTCTGTTCTATGGTGGGCAATACAATTCAAAAGCTTACAAGACACCACTTAATCAGCAGGCTTTTCCAGTCAGTAGCATACACCATGTGGTCGATAGCTCGAGCTGTCCAGTCAGGTAGCGTGAAGGTAGGGTAAGGTCAGCTAATGAAGCACTGCTGGCTGTTCAAATGAAAATCAGATTAATTTATAACAAGATAAAAATGCATTTGTGAAAGCCTCTGATTCATCACTGTGGAAAATGATTTTATTTTCAGCATGAAAACAACAGAGCTGTTGGATGATGTGTATGATTTTAATGAGCGGACTAGTTCTGTGACATTATTGGTAACAGAGAATGTATATAGAAGTAGTTGTTTGCCAGTTTGAAACCACGAATACCCAAACAATAGATTGTTTGCATCACAACGTCTTTAAAAATAAAATTTTGCCACAAGATGGTGTGGCACCAATGGCACTTTTTGGCTAATATTGTTTAAAACATTTATTATAGTTTTTGTGCTATTCTGATTATTGTCATGTTATAATAACTGGAGTGATAACCAGAGATGCTCCTCTACATAACTAAATCACGTGCTTAGTTGCCTTGAAGTTGCCTTTTCTAAGGTGATGCTTTTGTTTGCCAATAGATGGCAGCACTGCCTTTAATATCACATTAATTGACATAATTTCAGCAAAAGCGACAGACTGAAATCTGTATTAAACAATGAGACTGGAAAGTAAATGTAATGTTAACACATGATAATCAGCATCATAGTATTCATCAACATTACAGCTAATTTATACAGCTTTATAAGCACATTGTGTCAGCTGTCCTGGATATTTTACAGTGGGACTGAGTGGAAGATCCTGGACAGAAGTCAAGACTGAATGATGCAAACATTTGCGTTCTCACTTGCCACAGCTCTAGAGCATCTCTATAACATTTCAGGACTGTGAGAAAATGGCTTTTTTAGTCCATCAGCTTTTTCACAGTTTTTTAACTGTTTCTAGTGCAATTGCTCTATTGTAACAACCAACGGCCAAAATACCCCACTACTGAAACCGTGACTACTACAATCCACGCAGCTTTAATGCAGATTCATGTTTTACTAGTTTACTACAGCTACTCACAACTCTACTACTTCTTCTGATCCTATATTAGTATTACTGACACCAACTGGTTCTGCTGGACAGGAGAGTGGAGCATGAGATTGTATAGTCAAAGAATAGGACACACAAGACATTGTCTCCACATTCAGTCTCTAAAGTCAACCTGACAAGCAAATGAATGTTGAGGGAGGATTGAGAATGCCTCACAGAAGTGCTCCATCATGAACGTTTTTCACAACTAACTAAATCCACACGATACTGCTGCCGAGATTTTTGAAGATATTCCCTTTTGATTCAAAAGAAGCCCAGTTTGAATCCTGAAAAATCATGAAAACAGGCTATGAGGCTGAGGGTGATAATTAAAACCAGCTGGTTTTCTGGAAGAGTTCACGAGTTTAGGACAGTAGCAAAATCATTGTTGATGCTTGCATGGGGAGCAAGAATGATCATCTGTTTACACTGCAGACCACAGCGGCAAATAAATCCTAAAATTAGCTGAGGAAATTCACAGACAAGAACACGACCACTAAACATCACTAAAGTTGGCTGTGGGACAGTCAAACATCCTGAGAAACCAAACATTGTCAGGTCCTGATTGCTTTGTGTGGGCAGAGCGTCAGAGAGAGTAACCATGATTGATAGGTTCTTTTTCTTGGATGGGGATTTGTGCTATTTGGCTACTTCTGCTCTGTTTGTGTGCACAAATCAGGTTATGATTAATCCGCTAATGAGGCGGACAGAAGAGGGGGAGTAGAGGGCAGATGTCATGAGCCAAAATTAGGTTTGCGGGCCAGAACAGAGGCTGGTATTAAAGTGGTATTACAGTGCCTGAATTTCTGTTTAATCATATTTGAACCGGTTTTATCCAAATTGCTGTACAGTGACATACAAACGTTTGGGTGCCCCTAATCAACAGTAGTTACTGTTAATAAAACATGTTGATTTGAAGTTAAACTGAACAGAAAAGTGCAAAAAGTTAAAGATGAAACATTATTTTCAGCATTTTAACCATCATTATTAGTTTTTTATTCTTCATGTGTAATGTTTGAGTAAAAACAGAATGTAATCTTCAGAGTACCATGCAAAAAAAATGGGCTCCACAAGAAGTGTGACATGTCAAATCAGGTTGAAAGCCTTAGACATTAATTAGCTTGTCAGAGAAAAGGCCTGGGTATAATCATCATTGAGAAAGGGTGGAAGATGCACATTTACTGACTCCACAAACCTTTATCCCTGCAATCAGCAGCCATGGTCTCCTCTAAGCAGCTGTATAGCACTCTGAAATTCAGAATAACAGCCCACAAAGCACAAAGAGGCTGTAAGAAGATCAAGTATCTTTAGGTAGATGTTTTCTCAGTTTAAGATGTCATTACTATAAAGCGTATAGCCAGAAAAGTTATTTACAGTGATAAAAATAAGCCTGCTGTTATTTTCAGTTTCTTCACTGACACTGTATTTTTTTATTCAATTTATTCATTCTCATCACTGTATTTTAAAAAAAGATAAAACAACTCACAAAAAACATCCTTTTAATAATACTTTGGGGAACTGAGGATACTGATTGTTGCAGTTTTTCAGAGGAATCTGTGTCCATTCTTGCTGAATTCAAGATTTCAGCTGCCATGGCTGTTGTTGTCTGATTGTTCTCTTCATGATGCTCTGTACATTTGCAATAGGATACAGACGTGGACTGTAGGCAGGCCAATCAAGGACACACACTCTGTATTTATGAAGCCACGCTGTTGGAAGTCATGCAGAATGAGGTCTGGCATCGTCCTGCTGAAATAAAAACTCCAATATCCACCTTTGCATCAATGGTACCTTCACACATCTGAAGTCATCCGTGCCATGGACACTGATGCACCCCCATACCATCACAGACGCTGGCTGTTGCAACTTTCTCTGATAACAGCCTGGATGCTCTTTCTCATCTTTGTAGAAGCAGGTGTCAGTTTTTCCCAAAAGCAGCTGAAACGGGACTCATCTGACCACAGAACACGTGTCCACTGTCTTTCTGTCCATCTGAGATGAGCTCGTGTCCAGAGAACTTGGCTGTTTTGCACAGAGTTGATATATGGCTTCCTTTTGACTGTTCCTTTGGGTTATTTGGATGCTTCACATCCACACTGCCACTGATTTATGTATTTAGAGTTGGAGTTATTGATTTCAACACTAACCACGTCATTGTTTCAGGTGCAGCCATCCCAGTGGGCATAGATGTACAGGTGGAGAGCATTGACAGCATCTCAGAGGTCAACATGGTGAGTTTTATTCCAACATTCTGTCTAAAACTTCATGTGTGAACCATTCAATTTGTTTAGTGTCCACTGGCTTTACAATAACCCCCGCAGAGCCAACTGTATGTGCACAAAACACATTCAGGAATACGGAGTACAATATCGTGGTGCATCAGCTAAATCAATCACAAGTCTAAGGTTATTTTCTGACTTTTGTCTATATTCAAGTTTTAATTTATCTGTGACTTACACGATAATACAAGGATAAAGGTCAGTGAAAGGCTCATAGATCTATCTGGCTGTAGACTAGTTTTTAAAGAAAAATGAAAATGAAATTTCAATGACAGTGAAAGCAGTGAAAGTAGCATAATGTTACCAGTAAAATGAGACCTGAAGTCGGACATGGAGCAGTCGTGGCAAAGGTACTGGAGTGAATTATACAGTTAAACAAATGTTAAACAGGACGCTTAATATGCATAAAAGAGGACTAAATCCTGCAAATGCAGCTTTCAAATGTATAAACAACTTGCAGTGTAAACTGCTAACACGTCAAAGTTAAATTTAAGTTGTTTTTAGATAAAGTGTCTTCAAATAATGTCAAAGTGTTTGGAAACTCTTTTTCAATAATTTTTGTTTCTTTAACCACCAGATAATTCAGTTACTGTCAAAGCAACAAAAAATTGGACAGTTTTGCTCCTGGTATTTCACTTTGATAACAAAAATCCTTTTGCTTAATGCCACTATCCTCTTGTTTGAGCTGACCTGCGCTTTCTCTACATTAATTGGTAGAAATTTCCTCTTTTATGTAAACTATTGACCATGGTGCTCTGATGTTTACATGAGAAGTTATTAAGTATTAAAGAAAGCTTTGTAAAAAAAATCAACCCAAGCAGAAGAGGGGAGTTATGTTTAGGTTATACTAGGTTGAGAAGATATTTTGATGAATGGAACTGAATGTACATTTATTAAGTCAGTTTCAAAGGTTAAAACCTGACTTCAGGTTGTTTTTAGATTCTGTACACAAAATAGAGATTTACAGAGAGGTGGGGCTGTTCTCCTGTGACCTTGTTTGTTCGTGTAAAACTTACTTATCACAGCATTGTCATCTGTTCAAAGAGAAATAATAAAAATGAAGACTGTGCTGATGTCATTTCCTGTCCCTTCATTTTGTCTGGTATGTGACCTCTCAAGTAGCCAGCTTTGAACTGAGCTCACCCCCTTATGTACAAGTTGCTCCAGCCAGGAGAGATAAATGGTGCAGAGGAAGGTGTTGCCATGGGAGTCTGAGCTGGAATGATGGAATTCTTTTCAACCATCAAATCTCCCAAAATAAGTTACTAACATGCTTTGAAAAAATGTCAGCATGACATGAATCAGAAATTCTGGATATATTAACAGCAATGAACTGTAATTGTGAATAACTTTTTATGGATTTGTTGCAAATTTATGATTAAAAGGTTTGAAAATGTAAGCTGAGTATCATCCTGTCTGCAGGACTTCACCATGACTCTGTACCTGCGTCACTACTGGAAGGATGAGCGGCTGTCCTTTCCATCTCAAACAAACCTGAGCCGAACGTTTGACTCTCGCCTGGTGAAGAAGATCTGGGTCCCAGACGTCTTCTTCGTCCACTCCAAACGCTCCTTCATCCATGACACTACCATGGAGAACATCATGCTGCGGGTTTACCCCGATGGAAACATCCTCTACAGCGTCAGGTACAGACAGGAGTGGGTGGAGGCACAGGAGGTTAATCCGTGTAGGTAACAAGCAGTCTGACAGAGGACGATGGTTTCCTTTAAACTTCGGTGCTGTCAGTGTCAAATGTCAACCAAATGTTTCCTTCTCAATCATGACTTCAACCCCTGGTAAAAGACTGATGATCGTGTATTTCTTATCAGAGATGCAGCCCTCTGCTGGTATTTCCCTTGTTTCTTCAAATTTTTTTGTTCTGCAACCTTTGGGTTTTACGTTTGAAATCCAGTCTGTCATGGACAAACTTACACTTTTGGTACCCAGTTCAAATGACAGATTTATGGTCTGTGACACAAGCTGCACAAAAGGAAGTATTAGACAGTTAGAAGTAGTTTGTCTTGTAATCCAGCAGAGGGCAGTCTAATATCAGCTTGACTAAATGCACATCCTGCTCGCCTTTCAATAAAGAAGTTAAAACTGCACATGTAAGCTGCAAAATTTTCTGAGAAGAGGTCTTTATTTTTGATTCTATACTGTAAATGGTATAGTAATGTAGAAAAATAAGGCAGTTTGTTGGTTCATACTTACGACCAAGTGAGGCAGTGAAGGCACCAAATATCAAGTGAATGTCAGCCACAGTCATAAAAACATAAGAATACATTTAAAAAATATATGTTTATTTCCGATTTGTTTAAACTTGATTTTTCATAGTGTTGACCAGTTGAATGTTTGAAGGGAGAAGGTAATTGTTCTCTATAGTCAGAGAATGTGCAAGAAGGTGGGACATAAAGAGAGAGACCCTGAGAGTTTGTCAGACTGTTTAGCTTCACTTTGCTTTGCCTTGACTCTAGAAAACTGCTTAACATGTCAGGCCAACATGGGCAACCAAAACTGAACCACTGAGGAAAGAGGGCAAGTAAAGCAAAGCTCTGGTTTCCTTGGCAACAGCAGGGATGGTCCCAGCAGGACCTGGAAAAAATTTGTCTGCAGTGCAGCATTAAGTGTAGTGAAAGCTGTTGAAATGTGTGTGTTTCAGGGTCACTGTGACGGCGCTCTGCTCGATGGACTTCAGCAGCTTTCCTCTGGACACTCAGAACTGCTCACTGGAGCTAGAGAGCTGTGAGATGCAGACACGATACACACAATACTGACAACTTCGTATGCTCAAACAATATAAAGCAGAGAGGATCATCAGCCTTTTTCTCCCCCTCTTTTTTGCTTTGTTCTTTCTTTCTCCCCCCTCCGTCTCTGCGTCTCTCTGCAGATGCGTATAATGAAAACGACCTGATGCTTTACTGGAAGAACGGTAACGACTCTCTGGGGACGGAGGAGATTGTCTTGTCTCAGTTCTTCATTGAGCATTTTCATGCCTCCAGTGGCCTGGCTTTCTACGGCAGCACTGGTGTGTGTGTGTGTGTGTAAAGTGGTATCGGTCATGTTGTCGGGACCTAAACGTGTGGGGGCACACCTCGTATCATTTATCAGGTCGAGGGTATTTAGTTGATTTAGTGGTTAGGGTCAGGGTAAGTCGCCAGGAGAGGAATGTAAGCCAAATAAATGAGTGTGTATGTGGTTAAAGAGCAGAGATTTCTTTTTAAAAAGGACAAAAGGCCGTAAGGAAGTAGTTCTTTATTGTTTTTATTATTAGCATTTTTATTTAGTCATTATTTAACCAGGCAAGTCATGAAGAACAAATTCTTATCTAAAATGGCAGCATGGCAAAGCCTCTTGAGGAAATTAGGTGAGGGTAATAGTTAGCTGGAAATATTTTCACCTTTCAGTGAGAATCTAAGTAAAATCTGTCATGTTTCAATGTTTCTTGTAGCTCATGACTGCGTTTTGCTGCACAAAATGATGTGTTTGTTTGGGGAACTTCTAAAAGAGCATAGTTAGGCATTGTAAGTGGTGGACAAGCGATACGGTTAAGGGCTGACAAATAAAGGTAGGCAAATTAGAAATGAGCAATGAATATTAAAAGGTGCAGAGTGTAGTGGTGGGTTTGGAGAGGAGTATTTATAGCAACCCAGGAAGCAGAGGGAAAAAAACATCAATCTTCTGGAGAACAACCTCTCAGCCATGTAGAAATCACAAAGTATATATAAATAAATAAACATGAAATGATATTGGACCAAGGATTAAGCCGTGAGGTACACCTATAGGGACAGAGAAATGAAGCGAGGACATGTTGAACATGTTGCTTCTTGCCAAAAAGAGCAGCCCTAATCAGTTACTTTGAGACACCAGTGATTTACAGCCTACTGAGAACTGAATGATCGACGGTATCAGAAACCTTAGCAACGTCAACGAAGATCAATAATCTTTGTTGACGTTGCTAAGGTTTCTGATACAACATTGCTGAGAAACTAAAGAAGAAATACTCTCATTAATGACTTTAAGGGTCTCATTGGTTTAACCAAAACTGGATCCAAGTCCAGACTGAACATCTGAGCGAATATCATAAAGATCTCATAATAATCTCCTCTCTCAAAAAAAGGCAACAAAAGTTTCACAAGAATTTATCTGTTTGGTGAACCAGGTTAAACAGTGTGTAGTGGGAATCTTGATGGAGATTAAGTTTCAGCTCATCAGGCCCTGGTGGTTTTTAGGGTCCCACCTGAGAAGCTCATCCAAGACCTCACCCTCTGAAACATCCTGTAGGGTAAAGCAAAGTAAGGTACATTATCAGATATGAAAATAAAATCCGATTTTATACCATGTTGATTAGTGTCAGAGTCAGGAGCTGGAGTGTGCAGATGCCCCTGTTTAAATGTTCTTTTGTTTTCTTACATTCATGCTTTGATACACTGATGCTCCTTCACACAAAGACATCATTTTCTCATTTTCGTGGGAAAAATCTCAACTGTTCTGTACAGGGCCCTGAAATCTCTGGGATGAACCAGAACACCGACCTTGTCGCCCAGCATCTGTGTTGGACCTTGCTAATACTTTACTGATACTTAAATCCCTGCTGCCAGGATTTAAAATGTGGTGGAAATACCTTAAACCAAAAAAAACTGAGTGGATTAAAGCACTTTGTTTTGGTGGGACATTTTCATCTCTTCCGTCTGTCTCACTGTCAGGTTGGTACAATCGTCTCTTCATAAACTTCATCCTGCGGCGGCACATCTTCTTCTTCATGCTGCAGACCTACTTCCCCACGATGCTGATGGTCGTCCTCTCCTGGGTCTCCTTCTGGATCGACAGAAGGGCCGTTCCTGCTCGAGTGTCTCTGGGTAACACATGAACCTGTTCTTAACCAGAACCGCAAATACCAAAGTCTTGACCAACCTTTTCTGAAATGTGAGGAGACTCCCCACAAAAATAATTATTTTTTAATGTAACACAGGTGGACTAACTAAAAGAATACTAGTTTTGATTGTAACTACACATGACTTGGTCCAGACTGAGATATCTGAACATTTATCAGTACAAACAAGCTGTTCTGTGACGTAAACCCTGACCTCTGCTGTGTCCTGCTGCAGGAATAACCACAGTTCTCACCATGTCCACCATCATCACCGGAGTATCCTCCTCCATGCCTCAGGTAGGAGCTGCAGAGACTCTTTGAATGTCAGCCTGCTTATACAGGCTCTCGGATTCATTTTGTCAGCACACATCTTCAGTGCTCTGTAATCCAGCACTTTGATGTGTCTCAGAGCTTTTAACTTTTCAGTTACCTGCTGGAGAAAACTGAGCTGAAGAATCATCTTTAAAATCTCCTCTAAAACGTTGCTCTTCCATTCTCATCTCACCCTCAGATAGCTGCTGTTGTTTGCGTTTTAGTTTGATATTTCTCACTTTAGAGTTATTTGTCATGTTTTGAGACTGTGTATATTTGAAAAAGCAATTTATTTTACCGAGGCCCTCACAATACTGTACATGTATGCATAATACAGTCTGACGGTAACTCCACTACAGGAGAGACGCAGTGTTTTATATAATCAAATATCCAGTAATGTGCAACAGCAACAATCACTCCAGCCACTGTTTAAAAGCGTAGGTTTTCCAAATTACATGACACAAGTTAAATTGAAATGTTTTCTAAGGTTTATAGATACTATAGATATTTCAATTACAGCCAAACTGATCTCAGGAATAAGCAAAAATAGCTAATTTTTAATTAATTTGAGAGCATGATAACCTGTGAGTAATTTCATTACCTTAATTATATGTAAGAGAATATGTTCCCAAAGATAAAGGTTAGCTATTATGCAAAAAAAACTCTGAGTGAATTTGTTTGCCGTTTTTGTCCAGGTGTCGTACGTGAAAGCGGTGGACATCTACATGTGGACCAGCTTCCTGTTTGTCTTCTTGTCTGTCATTGAATATGCAGCTGTGAACTACTGCACCACTCTGGAGGAGATGAGGAAGATGAAAAGGGGGAAGGTACGCATAGAGGGCAAAGGGGATTATTACTCCGAACAAACATCAACACATGGATGGCACATTCAGGAAATCATGACTACAGGGAATCTTTAGAAGCATGTTTTACTTAATTTACTAACACTGACATTACATAAACCAAGAGCCTGAACAAGCACTGCCGTTTCTGACAAACAGCTGGAGTTTTATTAGAGGATGAGTTTCCTTTTATGAGTCTGAGAAGTCAGCGAGTGTATCAAGCAAATTCATCCCACAGAACCGCAGCAACAGCAGTCAGTTAGATCAGAAGATCATGTTCCAATCAGCTGTAGATTTCGAATTAGTTCCCTTTTTAATGTCATATCACTGTCTTGATTTTTGCAACTCAATTTTCCTCCCGCGGGCGTGTACTTGGAACGCCCCATTCGAGTTGTAATGATTATCTGAGTGTTAGTCCAACTTTGAGAAATCTGATTTAGTTTTTCTGTCAGACTAACATGTTTAAATGTTTTAACAGTCCGGTTTCTAATGGCCTTTGTACAAAGTTGCTTGATAGGAGATGGGGGCAGAGGTGGGGGTTGATATGCATCATAGGGCCCAAGCCGGAACTCGAACCCCAGCGGGTTGCATCAAGGGATTACAGCCTCTGTACATGCGGCTCCAGCTTAACCAACTGAGCGACACGGCTCCCAGACTGAGAGTTTTAGCTTGAGCACACTGCGTGCACATATGAAACTGTACAAACCGTTTGTACCGTGCTGTACAAACTGTTAAAGATCTACATGGTGCACATTCTTACAGGTAGTCATTTAGTTAGAGTGACTAAACTTTTTAGAAATGGCACCACAGAGTTGACAGAAATTGCAGCCAGTTGATTATTTTCTGTGATTCCATCAATTCTTGTGATTGCTCTCACAATACATTAATTTGAACAATATTAAATGTCAAGGATACAAAATTATAGCAGCTGCTTTATGTTATCTTACACTTTTCCAAATGTCACGTGAGGATTTTAAGATGGAGACACTGAAGTATGTTTCAGTTTAAAACTCTATAAACCAACGTGTTCTCCCTTTTTGACTTTTCAGATCCCTTCCACCTTTAACGCCAGCCAGGCGATGGCCTTTGACGGCTGTTTCCACGATAATGACATTGAGCTGACCCCGTTCCCTCGGATGGCGCCCACGCTGACCTCTGAGCCGCTGACCACACCAACACAAAGCCCAGACATCCGCCCCACGGAGGGGACTCGCCTCCGCCGGCAGCGCTCGGTGCGTGAAAACGTGGACCTGCTGGTCAACAACAGCCACATGATTGACTCGTACTCGCGCCTGGCCTTCCCTCTGTCCTACCTGCTCTTCAACATCATCTACTGGATCCTTTACTCCTGATCCAGCTCCACACGCAGGACGCCGGGACTCACTCAATCAGCTTCATTACGCTGTTTCGTGCCGTTTGCAGTAGAGATTGACATAAAAGCACTCAGCCTGTGTTAGGACTGTCTATGCATGGCTTCATCCAGCCATTCATCTCATGGGAGTGTTTTAAACATGAGATTATACAATGTTTTTAGTCTTTTTTAATGTCTTCTTTTTGTGCTTCATTGTACTCGGATGCACAAAGCTCTCAACTCTGAATGCTGCTACCATTAAGATGGAGCTTCATTAGGCTCAAATTCACTTGAAAATAGTCTTTTCTTGGGTAAAGACTTTTTAAACCTGAAAAGAAATGTGATTGATGCAAATTAACGTCTGAAGTTGTTATTTAATTTTTTTAATCTAATGATTTTAGTATCTTGTTGAGAAGAATGTAAAACTGATTGTATATGCTGTAGAAGCTGCACTTGGGACACTGAGATCACTGATGAAACTGGACTTCAACTTGAGATATTTTCCATCTGGATTTGTGAGTTTCAAATGTTCCTCAATGAAATGTCTCATTTTTACAATAATAACAATGATGATAATCATTCAGAGATTTCTTTCATTTAATTTTACGTTCTTTTAGACAACAAAAGTTGTATAGGCAAAATTTTGACATATTTCATGTGAAAATATGCACTTTTTCTTTGTATAAAATTAATTTTAAGGTTTTTATAACAGCAGAACAAGTGAACAACATAAAAACAAGTCATATGAAAAAGAAAGTTGACCCTTCTATAGGTTTTCTGTGGCAGGACATAATAAAAAAGGAATTGTCTGGTCCTTATCAGGTCTTTAAACGAGGCAAACACAACCTCCGATTGTAAAAACAACACATCATAAAACTAAGATAAAACATGGAAGCAGTATGTGAAAAACTAAGTGAACCCATGATCTACAACAGGTTGTAGAACCACTTTTCGCAGCAATAAGTTGAAGTAATGGTGACGTTATCATTGTCTCACATGATTGTGGAGGAACTTTGGCCCACTCTTCTTTGCAGCGTTTCTTCAGCTCATTGAGGTTTGCAGCACTGGTTCATGCACAGCTCTCTTAAGGTCCCACCACAGCATTTCAGTCAGGTTGAGGTCTGGACTTTGACTGGACCTTTGCAACACCTTGATTCATCTCTTTTTCAGACATTCTGTTGTAGATTTTCTGCTGTGTTTGGGATCATTGTCCTGTTGATGACCCAGTTTCAGTCAAGCTTTAGCTGTGGGACAGATGGCCTCACATTTGACTCTAGAATACTTTGGTATCCAGAGGAGTTCATGGTGGATTCAATGACCGCAAGGTGCCCAGGTCCTGTGGCTGCAGAACAAGCCCAGATCATCAGCGCTCCACCACCGTGCTTGACAGCTGGTATGAGGTGTTTGTGCTGATATGCTGTGTTTGGTTTTCTCCAAACGTGCTGCTGTGCATTACGACCAAACATCTCCACTCTGGTCTGGTCTGTCCAAAGGACATTGTTCCAGAAGTCTTGTGCTTTGTTCAGATGCAGCTTTGCAAACCTAAGCTGTGCTGCCATGTTCTTTTTAGAGAGAAGAGGCTTTCTCCTGCAGCCCTTCCAAACAAGCCATACTTGTTCAGTCTTTTTCTAATTGTTCTGTCATGAACTTTAACATTTAACATGCTAACTGAGGCCTGTAGAGTCTGAGATGTAGCTCTTGGGTTTTTGACCTTGGGGTGAACTTGCTGGGACGCCCACTCCTGGGAAGATTGACAGCTGTCTTGAATGTTTTCCACTTGGGAATAATATTTCTTTGTAAGATTATGGATTCCAAATAGTTTGAAAATGGCCTTTTAACCCTTCCCAGATTAATGGACAGCTTCTCTAAGATCATTGCTGATGTCTTTCCTCCTTGGCATTGTGTGAACACACACCTGTTTACACCTTTTAAAGAGGTGCTCACACTTACTGAATGATCAGTTAACCAGTGCATGTTCTGTTGTATTTATAAGGGTGCATCCTTATCCTCATTGGTAAAATCTTCTGATTGAAAAATTATGTACTTTCTTTTTACCCTAATTGTAAAGCCATATCAAAGTAGTATTATATCTCTTCCAAAATGGCTACCTTCTTGAGCCTATGGTGATATCAGTGAAACTCCTCTGTTGCACAGTCCAGATAAGGCTACTGAATTTTCTAGTTTTACTCAAGTTCCTCAAATTATAAGTTTGCAACAATTAATTTGAAAAGAAAATGTGGCAATTAGAGGAGGAGAGTCTGATTTCCAAGGCTCACATGTAGTTTCTAGCCAATCAAGGATATTTAAAAACATTTAAGTCCTTTTCCTGAACATATAAGTACTTTTACATAAATAAGATTTTACTTCCACCAAAATGTATTAGTCAGGAACCTAACATTAGCATATACATATTACTCAAGTAAATGGAAATGCATTGTGCACTAATAGAAATAATACATACTATCAATTATCAGTAGTAATGTTTAGTAATATTCATTGAGTTGTAGTTGGATTTAATTAATAGATTTGCTGTTGTGTGCAGGATTCATACAATTATTTTTATAGCTCTACTATTCTTATAGCTCTCAGATATGTAAACAAATTAAGGGGCCCGTGATTCATTTAAATATGATGCTCATTAAAGATTGTTAAGCTCTGTTTCCATAGCAACCAAAGTTTACTGGGGAAGTATTAACAGGCGGTTACATGGAAGCAAACAAGGACAAAGTCACACGCCCACCAACACGCCGCAAGAAAGCCGCCCAGCACTCCACCGTGACCACCGTCCACAGAGGAAGGAGGTTCCAGGTGAGTTCCTGCGTCTCTTCCCGTGAAAACAACCCGGACAGAGCCCGCTTTCATGCGCGGAAAGCTAAACTACGTTAGGGTAACATGGACGTTAGCCAGCGGTGACCGTTAGCTTCTGCAACGTTATTGTTGTCGTTCGATTTATGGACGTTAACTCGGTTAACTAACCGTAACTAGCGGGTCCGGGGCTGCTTTTCAACTGAAATGCTTCCCACATACCGGAAGACGAAAGGTGTCACCTCGGTTAACTTGACCAGCAGTTGCACAAGAGTGTGTTTTTAAAGGTTTTGTCTGGTTTAACTTCACCTGTCAAGGTTGTCAGCGCTGTGAGGACTGTCTTTACGGTGAATATCTCCGGAGAACTGGCAGGTAAACAGAGTAAAACAAGTGTTAAGTTGGATATTTGTTGCTGACAACATAGATTTTTTTAGAGCAATGTCTTTATGCGATTGTGCGTTTTTAAAACCATTTTAAATGAGATAAAGTCACCGTAATATAGCGTTCAGTTAGCTTGCAAGATCTACAAGCTAACGGATAAATGTAGCCGTTAAATATCAGTTTGTGTCATGAAATTTAGTTTAAGCTGGTCGTTAAGGACAAACTTTTCCTCTCAATACACTATGTTACAAATTAGTTATGGGTTTATCATTTTATTTAGCCAAGCGGCATTAAGTCTGTGCGAGGATAAGACGGTGAAGTGATGTAAACAAAGCACAGCATCTGATAACTAACATATGGTTTTAGTTAACTCGGTCACAATGGAAACGACAAAAGTTTCGGCAGTTTTCTTCCTTCATACTTCTATTTTTAACTCTGTCAAACCCAGACTGATGCTATTCAACATGGTTAATGCGCCTGTTATTTCTTACAAAGGTGAAATATATTTTCAGCTTATTCAATGACTGTTTGTCTAGTAGAAATGAAGCCTTGGTGTTGGTTAAACAGGTTGAATTATTGAGCACATTATGTAAAGCTGTGTATTGCATCTTTTGAAATGTAATCTGAGCCCCTGTAAAGGAAATTGATAAAGCATATTCTAGACATTTAAAGATAATCTGTTCCACAGTCAACTTTGATTTACATGAAAAATATCAGTACTTTACAGGTGTGCAAAGTCATTTTCCTCCAATCACAGAGTTGATTTCAAAGATGAGGGTTTCACATTTTTGTCTCCACTGAATGTTACATGAAAGCAAAGATAATCAGGTTATTGGAAATAGGTGGATGACTGATTGGGGTTTTTAAGTTGGATAATATATAGCAGTCATAGGTGTGGTCCTGATGTCATGTTTGTTTTGCTCCATTTTCTTTCATCTTGTGATAAATACAGTAATAATGCCAGCTGAGAAACAGGTGCTGAACCTAAATGAGTATTTATGTAACAGAGCTGTGTCAGCATTGTCTCTGTTTGCTGATATGAATAAAGAAATGTCTCTAAGAAATGTTTACAGCTGATCAAATAGCAGCTACCCTGACAAAGATGCCTGCACCGTCATCATCTTTCTCGGTCGTAGCTCACAAATCATTTTTAAAATCAGCTACTGGTGTGATCATTTTTATTGCTTTGTCAGTAAAATGTTAGAAAATGACACAAAGAAAGTGTCGGTTAGTTTCTAAGATCTGCTCAGAGACACTTATGGAACCTGTTTTTTCCCCAGATCCAGGAATCAGGTTTATCTTAGAAGCTAAAGCAGAAAAAGATTTGATGGGTGAATGTTGTAAATGAATTTTAAAGATATTGCTCATTAGTTTACCACCAGGACAGCGTGGTCCTTAATGTGATGTGATGCAGGTAATTCCAGGCTCGTTTTACTGTTATTGTGTTAAAACAAGTTGGTTAACACGTTTGTCAACTGATACAGTTTAAGAAATGTTCCCATCAAACTAAAACACTGGAAACTAACTACTTGTTAAAGTTTGACATTAAAGTCCGTGTTTTCCTGTCTGGTAAACTGTGAATGGCATCTGTCCATTTTTGTCATTTCATATTAGTTAATAGAAATTAAAAAAAAAGCTTTAGTGAGGGCTACAAGTAGTCGTCAGTGTGACAGACCTGGGAGGATCTGCTCATTCTAAACATCTGTACAAACAGATGTTTGTTGTTTACAGTGATTCCACATGCAGTATTTTTCAGTTTAGTCCATATTGAGTAATCGAGTCGTGGCGGTGTTTTCATCGTGCCAGCTGGCGTTGTGACTCACTTCCTTCTCTGCCCTGCTCCTCCTGCCAGTCTCCGTGGTGACCAGCAACAGCAGCAGCACTTGTCCTGTACACTTCCCCTCCTGCCCGTGTCACATGACGTCAGACCAGAATCCACTGTATCCAGCTGATCTACAGGTGCAGTTAACGCTCGGAGAGCTTGTTCCTGGCTACTACTACGTTTACCAGGTACTAAAACCTCAACCATCACTACACAGACACTTTTTAAATAAATCTGTACCTGCCGTGAAGTGATGTGACTACTCAGCAATTCAATTTTGCACACTGACTTTTCTGGAGATAACTTCAGTCTCTTATTTCACTGTGAAATTCAAATTTTGTTGGAAAAAGTCAACTTTTTTGCACTAAAAATCACAACTTAGCCTGTACTGTCTTTATAGCAGATGACAGTCATTGTTCGCACATCTTTTCCTCGGATAAGAGGAAACGTATGAAGAAACCTAAAGCAGCTGATGGATCCCCTCATCCAAAAATCCAGTATTTTTTGTTTGTACGGATTAGACATTTTGGAAAAGACAGATCCAGTCAGCAGGTGTATTTTAAAATGGCATGTGACCACTCTTCAGTTATCCTGAGATCTGTTTGTATATCCTGTGGTGTAACTGAGTATGAGAGGTATCAGTGGGATAGAAAGAGAAGTGAATGGTGAGGGGAGAAGAAGGAGAGGACACTGTTTCAACACTGTTCTGTGATTGGTGACTGTTGGACCATGTGTCTTGTGCTGACCCCTCTCAAACTGTAGCCTAACCAGGTCTATGACATATGCCCACACACACAGAGACACACAAAAGTAATGTGCGGGCCTGTGTTGAGTGGCAGGGACATGTGAGCTCCTTAACATTTGCTATTCTGGGCTGGGAAGGGGAAAAGGGGGGGAGGGAATGGGAGGATTGGGACAAGGCAGGGGGCGAAGGGGGTCGTTTCTCTTTCCGCATGTGGCTGAGCCGTCGTGAGGAGCTGCTCAAGATTTTGTCTCATGTTGTGTAGGCTCTTGGTGTGTGTGGCCATAGCAGTTTTTTGTTTTATTCCCACTCTAGGCCGGAGAAGATGGGGTGCTGCTTTAGTAAAGAGCTCAACCCTGGCCTACAGAATGAGAGGAGCAGTTTAATACAGTCCCCACCCCACAGTGGACTGAACGAGGGAACGGAGCAGGTCAGGCAGCACGCTGCGGTTCTAGCTCAACACGTGTGCCTGGAGGAAGAGGAGAAATGTCTGCGGGATGGACAAACTGATGCGAAGGCTTTGGAAGATGAGGAAGGTCATCCAGAACTGGACTACAAAGTTTGTACTGAGGCTGTAATGTCCAGCAGGGACTGCAACATACAGACCGAGAAGGATCTTAAACCAGCAAGCACTCATGAGGAGAAAGAGGCTATTCTTATCACAGCCAGCACAAACACACATACAAACAGGGAAACAATTGCTAGCGTGACATGCATTGCTAGGCCCAGCTGCGAGCCGGCTCCTTATATGGAGGTGCCCACACAGAGCCCGTTCAAACAGAAGATTTTGGACAATGCAAGACTCAAAGCATTATGGTTCAGTCAGCTCCCAGAGGAGAAGACAGAGTACAAGCCGGCAGGCTGTCAGTCAGCTCCTGCCAGGTTAGCCTTCGATCCCTGCGGGCTCACAGTGAGTGAGACTCCACACAACCAGCCTCAGGTGGTCAGTGTGTGTCAGGGGACGCAATGGGAATCCTCCAAAGAAGATCACCAGGAGGAGGATGTCGGGGAAACCTGCATCAGCACGACAGCACTTTGTCGTGTTATGGAAACAAAGAGCCGGAGCTTCTATAGCATATGTTCCATCGATGCTGAAGACCTCGAACATGACCGTGAACACAACCAATGCCAAACAGCTGGAGCAACACATTCACTGGGCAGAGCTGAAGGACAAACAGCTGCTCCACCCTGCACAGTGGAATATGCAGTCTCCAAACAATCAGAGGCATTTAAAGTGTGTGACCATACATATGTCAAAGAATCTGAAATGCCGAGCAAGTCACGTGATAAGGAAACAGCTTCTATGCAGTCACATGCTGCTAAAGAACTTGCCAAAAATTTACTCTCAGCAGAGCAAACTGCCTCACAACAACAAACCGCACCCTCCCAACAGGTGGACACTTGGGCCCTGACCAGCTATCATATTAGCAGCCAGGATCCTCAGGCATCCACACAAGACAGCTGTCAGTATAACATGTTGAATTTTCAGAGACCTGCAAAGGACACAGATGCTTTCACATACGATGTTTCAAATGCCACGATGCCACACACAGGTGAATGTACATATATGGAGGTAAAGAATGAATGTGCTGAAGATTGGATAGCAAAGAGGTCAGAGGAGATAACAGTGACAGAGCAATGTTTTCATTTAGGTAATGAACATAAAAGTAAGGGTTCAGAGGAGGACCACAGGGCATCAGTGGGAAGCTGTAATGTGACAGAGGAAAGTGCGTTTGACTTTCAGGGGAAAGTAGATCAGAGCTTGGATTCTGACTGTGGCCCTTTAAGCACTCGTCTGCATCAGTCTGAACTTGGAGCAAAGCAGGACATCATCAGTTCACAAACATCCACTGAAACTCCTGAACTCAACACTTCCTATTTGAAACCCACATCTTTAAATCTTGACATCAAACAGCTACACAAGGAGGAGGTAGATGTACTCTATTTGTCTGGAGAGCAGATTGAGACGAATAAATCCTGCCTGCAGAGTGAGGCCATTCCTGTGAGTATCTGCAGAGGCCACAGCGCAGAGGGGGATGTTGGTCACAGCAGCACAGCTGGTACGACTCTCACTGAGGTGTCGTCAGCTTCCACCGTCTCTTCATTTTCTTCCACCCTCTCTGGCCACACTAACCTGACACCTCACTCAGATTCAACACAAAGCACGCTTCAACAGTGTGGCTCCGTCGATTTCCACGTTTATTCAAACAAGCCAACATTTGAATTCAGAAACCACCATGTTGAACCGATGATATTTAGTGACCATCAGATTAACGAGACCGTGTTAGGATCCTGTGACAAAGTGTTTGACAGCTCTGGTGTAAAAACTGAATGTGCCCCCTGTCATGGAGACTTCGAACAGGCAGTCAAAACTCCAAAAGCAGAAATTCATCAGAAAAGCAAACCTGTTGAGAGAGTTGATGTTCCCATCGGTTTACCTGAAATGGGCCAAAAGACTTCTCTTTTAGAGACGAGTAATGAAAAATGGGACATCCTGTCTGAACAATCTGACGACTGTGTGGGTGTAAATGAAAGCATCTCTCCTCAGGGCCCTGAGACATCTGAGAGCCGCATCGAGGATTCAAGCCACATTCCTCTCACACAGCCTCCTCCTGCTGAAAGTGAGCTTTCTGTTAGTACTTCCTCTACTCCACCTCCCTCATCTTTCTCCCTGAGCACATCAGAGTCTGTTGAAGTTGATGCCACTGAGAGTGGATGCAGCCAAATCCAACAAGAGACAAATCCATCAGACCACAAAGTAGAGGAGACAGCTGAACAGCTGACCTACATTGACCAGCTTGTTGTGATGCCAGTCAGTCTTAAATCTGTAGATGCAGTAGAGCAGCACTTCCATAACACTCAACCAGCCTTTGAACCCACAAAAATATTTACCTCCAGTGTTGCCTCTGACTGCAAGAACCCTCAGGCTGAAGCTGACATCCATCACGAAAATCTTCATATTTTGCCACAACTAGAAGACTCATCAAATGGAAATTACTTCGAGGAGATGAATGAGATGGAAATGGACACCTCGTCAACTGAGCCCCCTGCTTTGGACAGTCACACTCTTTCAGAGAGTCACAACGATTCACTTTGTGAAACTTCCTATGCTACCGGTGCATGTGACAGGTCCAAAATCCCTGATGAAATTAGTCATCAGATTGACACGTTGTTGAGCTCCGGAGAGGGTCAAACCTTGATTGCTGTGGACCCAGGTCAGATAGATATTTATGCTTCAACTCCATCGTATGAGATTCACTTCCTGGATCAGGAAGTGCCGTCTGCTGCTGAGGAGGGAGAGAAAGAAGGAGGGATGAGGGAGATGGTGTCTGAGCTGCTGGGAGAGGAGGCGGACTCCTCCGTCTGCCGTCTCTACCCCCACACCTGGATCAGGTTGGGTCTGGAGGAGAGCGCTGGGGGGTGGGCGCAGGGGGCGTCTGAGGCTGAGCTGAACCAGGGCGAGAACAAGAAGGGCAACGATGCAGAGCTGCTCCCACCAGCAGTCACAGAGCTTCAACCCACTATGGCTCTGCTGGGAGCTTACCCCTACAGCACTGTGCTGCCTCATGGATCCTGTGTGTGGGACTGGCACACAAACTGCTCTCAGCCTGTAAGTGTTCGCTCAACATGTCTGACTGGGCTGAGTGAAAACATTAAGCATCACGATTTCATTCCCAAGAAAAAACACAAAGTGGAATGTGGTTCTGTAGAATGAGTCATTTATATTATTTTGGAGGCAAAAACTAACCACAAAATGCAACTGGAGTGGAAGCAGATGTCGTAAATACTTCATGTTGGAAACAAAGCTACATACAGTCAATTCTCACACGTTCCTAAAACCTGCATCCACAGTGTGAAGTTTGAGATCAGGGAATACATAACGCAGGTGCTCACACTAACTCTGATTTAAACCAGTTACCTGAAAGTGGTCTTTATCGATACATTTTGAAACGGGTGGATAAAGTGTTAAGACTTTCATTTATTATTGTAAGTATTTATACTTATATATATTTATATAGGGTTTAGTGAACAATAAGAACATTGAACCTTTGACCTGTCCAGGGTGCACCTCTGAAAACTGCAAAAAGAACCAAAGGATTAAATGAATTACAACCCACTTCCAAGTTGTCTTTGACACTTTGGGGGATCTGCAGTTTGTTCTCTGTTGTTGTCATCTGACAGTTGCAAGGATGTCATCGAAATGATGTTGACCCCTACAAAAGTATGAATAAAGTTTGTTCTCCAGCCTTTGTAATAGAGTTGGCAGGTTATGAAAATTCGTGTCAGGGCCTGGGAACACATGCAGTGTGTTCTTAGTGTTACTGCTCACAGCTGTGTGGATTGTCACATTGTTTTCATTTGGTGTGGACTTTTTCTTTCTGTCTTTACAGAGTTGACTTTAAACTTTTGCACAAAGTATTCTGAGATGCATCATCTCTCATTAACATAAAAAATTGATTTTTACCTCAGTAACTTGGTATCATGTGTTTGATATTGTGCACATTTGAGTTGTTTTTTTTTCTAATTTCAGGAACCTGTTGCTGCCCCCAGCCTTAACCCTGACGCCCAAGTATGGACAGATCAAAACTTCAGCTTTAATGTCACTGCATACCAGCAACCTCAGGAGCCATGGCTACAGGCTCCCAATGATCTGACCAATCAGGAAGGTAGGCGGAAGTTGTCCCTGACAGGACACAGGAGTGGCTGTTAAGTAGTACTGAGTGATGATGGAGTTTATTTTCTCTTTCTTTTAGGATATGTGCCAGAGTTCGAGGTGAACATGGGCCTGACTGAAGCTGCTCCCAACGCAGTAGAGTACCAGACGCTGACTGCTGAAGCTCCTCTACTTAACGGAGAGGCCACTCTCCCACCTGTTACAGGTATCAGTCTGATCCAAGTGCCTTTAAGTTGTTTTTACACATGCACTGCAGCCCTGACATTTTTTTAGATAAATTTTTTGAATAATTATCAAATTGTAAGAACACAAATATTCTGATAATTTGGAATTGCTCATTAAACAGACTGAATCAGCCAGCCCCTCGGTTTAAAGTGCAGGTAGATAGTGCGCTGATGATGCTTAATGCTTTAAAATAAACGCTATTTTATTCATGTTGTTTTCTACGTATATTTGACATTGACATGAGCTCAGAAACAAACATTATAAGTAAATTGCTGCTTTTGTCCAGCAACTCAGTTTGTTTCTCCAGAGTACTTCTAGACTATTTTAGTATTTCAATAGACAGTTTCCTATAGTGTAAAACATGCATGAAAGGGCAGCTGCAGACAATGCCTGGACATGATATACTGTCCAGAATTAATTTGTGAAACAGAGTATCAAGAAAAGTAGCACAAACAAAGTAGCTCAATCAAATTCCTGTGATTTCAGATGAGATCAGAGAGGAACTGAGCAGTATTTTGGAGTCCTGTCTGACCAGGTAACAACACTGCACACCCCGTAGTTCATGAACAAAGAAACAAGGTCGTTTCCATTGTCTTGTATTAGTCTAATTTTAGATTGTTACATTTGTTTGTCATGTCACGTCCCCTGTCTCTCCTTAGGGAGCACCTTGGCAGCGACCTCTACCTCCAGTCTCAGATGGACAACGACCAGTACGTTTCTGTTGCAACCCTGGCCAGCCTCGACAAGATCAAGAATCTCACCACAGACCTGGACCTCATCTCTGATGTTCTGAAATGTCAGTGTTTGTTTCTGCTCATGTTGGGGCTTTTGTCTTGATATTTCTGAAATGTTACCACCAGCCAAATGTGGGTGTATCATGCTGTGAGGAGACGGATATGGAAACAGAATTGGTCTGGAGATCGTATTTGTTTAAAGCAACGATAATATTAATATTATATTTAAACAAATTAATTGGCTGGTAGATATCTATTTAAGCAAGATTATTTATCAGTATTCAGGTTTTTTTTTCTGGTGTGTTTTACTTTTCAGAACATTTTATTATCCAAACAATTTAAGATGCAATTCTCACTCGTTACAAACAGACCGTAGTGTTTAGAGTGATGACTGCTGTTGTCCTGACTTGTTCTCTTTCTCCCTGGCTGGTAGCCATGCCGCTGGTCCAGGTGACCCCATGTGGGCAGAAAGTCCGGCCCAGACAGAGCCGATGTGTTGTGATCCTGCGTGAGATTCCTAACAACACTCCTCATGAGGCAAGAACTCCCGGCGACACCAACACAATTCATCTCCCCCTCTCTAGTTTTATTAAACTGTAGTCTTTACAATATTCCTCACATCTTTTCAAACTGTGGTCTGAAATGGACTGAAAACCTTGAGTCAGTAGATGACATTGATTACAACCTGAGTTACAAAAAATAAGGAGACCTTGCATTAAGTGTAAATAAAAACAGAATTCAATCATTTTCAAATCCCATAAACCAACATTTTATTCACAACAGAACATAGAAAATATATCAAAAGTAAAAGGTGAGACATTTTGCAATTTGATGACAAATATTATCCGTCTCTTCTATTGCTCCAATGCATCTGAAGTTGGGACAGAGCTGTTTGCTGCTGTGCTGCATCTCTGCTTCTTTTAACAACACTCTGTAAAGGTTTTACTCGGCGTTGCTGTGTAAAATGTCCCAATTGGGGTTTTACATTGTTGCCTCTCACCTAATGACAGCTGGGATAGGCTCCGCCCCCCCACGACCTGAGTTGGATTAAGTGGGTATAGAAAATGGATGGATGTGTTGCCAATACATTGCCAGAATGCAGGTTCATATTGAATGTTGAGTAATCAGTGCATGTGATGTCACTGCTGCTGTTTAGGAGGTGGAAGCTCTCTTTGAAGGAGAAAACCTGCCCAAGTTTGTGAGCTGTGAGTTTGTGAACAACGACAACTTGTTCATCACCTTTGAATCGGAAGCTGATGCACAGCAGGTAAAACTGATGACCGATGTAAAGTTTACCACCAAGGAATCTTCATCAGGGTCATCACATGTAAAATGAAATGATCAGTTTGTTATATATTCTGTAACATCACTTTTCTGTAACTGTGATTCTAATTCCTGATTCCATGTTGATAATAATCTAAATGATATAATGATAATGAAGAGGTTATTCCTGTGTAATATTATGATTTTACAATGAAAGGTTCAAAATGCTGTTTGTCTGTTTGTTTGTTTGCTCCTGCTCCCAAACTGTTCAGTTAGCATGATGTGAAAACAAAATCCTTTCAACAGTTCTTTGCTGTGCATGCTCTGTGTTTGTCCTCAGGCCTACAACTACCTCCGAGAAGAGGTCCGGGTGTTTAAGGGAAAGCCCATCATGGCAAGGATTAAGGCCAAAACAATGGCATTCAATACTTATGCCCCAAAAAATGGTTACAGACCCATCCAGCTGGACCAGTGCAGCAGTCATTATGGCTCTTACTTCCCCCCGACCACGTTCCAGCAGTCCTGCCCGACCCACATACCCACACAACAGTTGTATGATTTCAACAACGAGGTGTGGACGGCTGCAACGGGTTACCAAGAATGTGCCGAGGTTAGTCCCTGTTATGCTTAAAGTGGTGCTAAGAAATTGTAATTTATGACAGGAACACACACTGCACAGATGATGAATGACGTCTGTCTCATCTTTGTCATTTTCATTGGTTTGTGATTGCTGTCATTTTTCCTCACTGAATGTGAACGTGGTTCATTCTCGCACGTCTCAGTCTCACAGGTCATTAACAGTTTAATTAAGCTATCGTTGTTGTTGTTTTTGCCAGCAGCCACACTTAATGATGAATGACTTGATCAATGGATTAGCAGCAGTTTCCAACTTCAAACCACACAACCTACAGAGGCAGAGGTATCATCACTCTGTCAGTTTGATGTTCTGTGTGCTGTATACCTGTCAGTTAGTTGTTAAAATGGTCTGATATAAACGCTGGCCCCTGAGGTGTTTCATCATTCTTTCCTTCCAGGAGAGGCTCGAGGTTGTCAAACTGTGGAGATCGTTGGCAGAGTGAGTCCTCTCAGTCATCAGAGCAGCTATCGGCGGATCACACCTCTTGTCCCACAAAGCAAGGTCGAGGCCGGTCCCGCGGCAACCTGCACCGACAGAGCAGGGGTGGGCGGACTGAGTCCAACAAGCAAGTTCAGTCGGCCTCTTCTGAACGGGGAAGGTAACAAGACATCAGTTCACTTTTCACATAGTTGTGATTTAGGTGAGCTTTGTTTTCTACTCGCTGTTCAGTCTTAAAGTAATACTGAACAGTTCCATACCACTTAATGTATATCGTCCATGAACTGCAGTAGAAACAGTTCAAGACAAATTACCGATGTTAATCTCTTAGAACGTAATGGCAGTTATATTAACGTTCCACTACGAGTGGAAAAAACTGTGGATGAACGTTCTTTAACACCTGTAGTTAACTTCATTTGATCTGGAACAAGGATGAAAAAGGTGACATCCTCCTTTTAGTTTTGGTCCATTTCACATTTTTCACATTCACCTCAACTTGTTCCAAACCAACTCAGAGCTGTAAGTGTGAGGCCAAATGAACTGAAACCAGGTAGAAAAAAGTGCTGCTAAAATCACACACGCTGAAATCACTGCTGATTTATCCCTGACTTATATGACGGCTTTATTTCACTGACAGAGTCCAGTGGACCAGAAGCTTTGACATGAGTCAAATAAAACCAAAGAAAATGCCAAAATAGTCATTTTGGTTGTACTGAAACAAATTGGATGTACTTCCATGATTTAGAGTCTGAATCCAAGCAGGAAACCGATTATAACTGAAAGTTGGCCTGAGCAGAAACATTTATCCATAGCAGCAAACAGGCTATAAAGAAGAAAGCAAGATGATGAAAGCAGTAAAGTTGTAGCTCATGTCATTTACACTTATCCTTCAGTCATCATGTTGTTGCTTACTGCTTACTCAGAACCGAACTGAAACTGTCCGACAGACACATTTTAAAAACTTGGAGGCTGAGCGTGCTTTGATGAAGATGTAGAGATCAGACTTTTCACTGAGTAGCACCACGACTTTTCTTTGTGTCTCTGCACTGAAGGAGAGCAAACTTCAGCCACAGGAGGAGAGAGAATGCAAGGTCTTGGGAAAGATCGTCTCAAAACAGTCAGGTATATAAACCATTGAGCAGTTTTAACGCTCCAGAGCTGAGGATGTAAGCTGACCGCTGTGCGTTTGTTCAGAACCCAACGACTCCTCTTCGTCAGCCGTCTCCTCCTCCGGAGCTCAGCCTGACCAGCTTCCCTCCTCTTTCGACGGGAAACGCTGCCGTAGCAACGATATCCGCAGATAATGACAACACGAAGGTAACAAACGCTGGAGGACTGAAACTGTCGTAATCTGAAGTGAAGACAAACATATATAAATGGTTAAATACGTTTATATGATCATAAATGCTACTGAAATAAATAAATACTATTTTTTTATTTTGTTATTTATTTACTTTGTCACTGGAATTAATTTGTTATTCCTGTATTTATTTCTGTTTATGTCCTTAAAAGCATTTATTTCTTATTTTATTTTTTTATTTTTACTTTATCATACTTTTTTTTTCAAATCGATTTTATTTATAGTATTTATTTATTACAAATAATGGGGCCGTCTGTCATCTGCTCAGCTATTGGTTGATTATATCAAAGCTATGATACAGATGGCTTGTTAACCTAAAGACAGGGATAGTTAGGGTTTGCTTAGAAGGTAGCAGTTGGCCTCCTGTGACACGCTGAAAGACCGCCCCCCTAATTAGCATAATGAGGCAGAAGTGCAAATGAAAATGTAGAAACATAGACAGGGAAATGTAAAAAGAAAACATGGAAATAAAGAAATGAATGCAGCTATAAATAAATCAATGAGAAGAATAATTAAAAAATGTATGAAGAAGTCAGAATAAAATTAATAAATCTTTTTAAGTAATTAAATAGTGAAACTGACATAAGCTGAAATGAATGCAGTTTAAGATTAAGCAGGAAAACGTATTTATCTCTCATATTATTCAACTACTAAGATACATTTATCTTTGTAGCATTGATTATGATGTAAACTGTCCTCCACCCAGAGATAGTTGATAGTGATTTATGTTTTTTCCTCACAGGTTCCAGTCACATCACTGCCAGTGGTGTCAGAGGAGCCTCAGCCCATCTCACAGCAGTAAGAATCCCAGAGAAAGCAGCTGTATGAGGCTCTGTTTGATCTGATGGTTTCCTTTTAAACATTTAAACTGTTCATCGAGGTTTCTTCACTCTGATCATAATTAACAATCTGCCGCCACAGCATGAGCTTCTCCGGTTACCTAATACTCACCTGCCTGCTTATGGAGATATTTCTTATGCAGACATGTAGCAGCAACAGATGATTGTTTGTCTCTGCAGGAATCTGAAGGAGAGTGCAGAGATGACCAGTGAGGCCGAACCAGTTCAACTTTCACAGGAAGCAGCCACAGTAAGAATTAATCAGTAACAGTTTATTGCCTCCCTCTCATTAAGCTACTGCCCTGTGATATTTTTTCATTGCCAGTTAAAGATGCATTTTAACCTGTCATGTTGACAGTGTAAAGTATGAGTACAGACACTTAACTACACATGCATGTGTCTGATTTTATGGCCGACTTTTACGTAGCAGATTAATGTTTGAGGTCAGGGACAAACGGTCCAGGTTAGAGGCAAATCAGCAGTTTGATGGGTGGGCAGTAATCGCTGTGTGTGAACGTTTCATCCACAGCAGAATATCTAGCGTTCTTTTGGCAGGAATCTTTGTACATGCGCTAGTGTCTCGTAAACGCATATTTAGATGTTGTAGTGTTTTGCTGCCTCTTGGGGCAGTTTGCCGCTGTTTCTCCTGTACTTTGTTGCTTTTCATGGTTTGAGGCGTTTCCTCCTCTTTGTCGTGATATTTCTCATTGTCGGCCCCTCCTGGCTCAAGCTAACTTTCAGCCAATCAGCATTTGATCAGCTCGAAGCTTCTTCCCCTAAGCGTCTGCATTGTTAGCCTTTTGGAGGGCTGCACATCTGTCTGTCTGCGGCGGCTGTGAACGCCGTAAACAGATACCTCCACGAGGTATAAAACAGACCCACAGACTGTGGAGCTGTGGCTGATGTGAGCATGAGAGATGCATGAGAGATAACAAAGATACAACAGTAACCTGGGACCTGTTGAAGAGTCCTGAGGAGTCTGGACCCTGGTGTCTGGCAGCAGATGCTTTGGGTTCTGTTAGTTGTAGGAAGGGTCCTCTGTGGACTGGGATTGTCCCGGCTCAGTCCAAGGATGCATGATTGGACTTTGATCTGAGGAGTTTGGAGGGGGGATCAGTGCGTTTGGACTGTTGCGTTGGAGCTGTTCCTGAGCAGCTTTAGCATTGTGTTGGTGCTCCCTGAGCTGCTGGGGTGGCCTCTGTCTGCAACAACTTTTGGGTTTTGTGGTATGAGTCACAGTATCATCCAGATGTGTGCCAATGACCCAACAAGCGCATGGACAGTGTCATTCACTTCACCTGTAAGTAGTTTTAATGTCGTGGCTGATGAAATAATGCCTTTCCTGACCTCAGAGAACGTTTAATGTCCAAGTCTTAAACATGTAGAAAAGCTGTGAGAGTGATCCTGATTTATTGCTGTGATTTGATTGACAAGGAGTCCAAGAAACCGAGCTACGCTGAGATCTGCCAGAGAGCATCCTGCAACGAGTCCGTGCCGCCCGCTGACCACGCCCCCTCAGCTGCGAGCCCGGCGTCCGAACCAGCTGCGCTGCCGTGGTGATCAGAAAAGATGAGGAACAGACACTTGGACTTTTTTTTCTTACTTTTTTTTAGTCTGATGTGTCAAACCAGTTGAAAATGCGGTGTTGTATCATCCTGTGTGTATGAACAGGATTCATGTTCAGCACCAAGATGGTGAGGAAACACTGCATTGGGCACCACACAGCCTTTAAATAAACTCATTTTAAGTATGAATCTGCAGACACTGAAATGTGTACATGTGGGGAAGGGCTGGGTATAGTGAGCACCTGTCAGCCCTAACTTTCCTTTTCCTGGAATAAATGTCGATCTGCTACTTCTGTTTTATTTCTTGGTTTGTAGTTGAGGTCAGTTTAAAGAGAGCCAGGTTTCATTTTGATTTAGTCTTGTTTTGCTGATGGTATGTTTCCTTCTTTTCGTCTGTACAGGATGTTCTGTCATTATTTCTTCCCCCATATATGTGTGTTAATTAGTCTAAAACACAGCTGTGGACATACAGGATGCTTTTCCTATTGATATCACCTCCAGTTACCCACTTTGTTTCCATTTTCAGACATCAGTGAGATGTCAGGACTCGTTATGAATAAGAAAAACTACTTTGCTCTATTTATTTGATCTTTCTACCAGACGGGTTTAATTTAATTCAAAAGTATATTTCCCTTGAAAAGCACTGAATGTTCTTTTATCTTTGCAGTATTTCTTTTATTTTTTTTTCTAATTCCACTTTTAGAATTTCTTGGTATGTATTTTTTAAGTTATATTAAACAGGAGTGCTTTCTGTGTGTTAAAGCTGTTTGATGTAACTCTGTGTCATGGTGTCCAGTGAGCTCTGTTCGCCTGTGCGTCCATCAGCAAGCTCTGTTTTAGCACGAAGAACGTCAAATTAATTTGATTGTAGTGACAAATGTTCTTCAGTTTGCAATATAAAATTTTAAATGTGAAGCTGTCGTCATGGAGAAAAGGCAGGCACAATTGCGGCGTGTTAATCTGTACAGATGTACATATTGCTGATGAAATATTAAAGAAGTGCCTTTGAAGTAAAGATGTCTGTTTATATGTGTTGATATTGGCCCAATCATTGGGATTAATCAGATCACTGCTGTACAAACATTCGTACTCTTAATGTCCTCCTTTAAAAATAAATTAGGTTAATTCCTCCCTGTGACCAGCAGGTGGCAGAAGAGCCTCATTACCACACTCATTGCTTGTTTACAAAGAGAATAATTTGATTCTTGTGAGGCTAAAGGCTAAATGAACGGGACATAATACTAATCAAATACACTGTGTTACACTGACAAATTAATCCACCATTGTGTCACAACCACATTAGGAACATCTAATAGTATTGTACTTAATTTAATATGTTGCTTTAAGATTAAATGCATAATAAATGTGTTGAAGCTCAGTTTCCACCCTCAAACACGTAAAGAATAATGACCACAGCAGCAGCTCAGTATGACAGAGGAGAAAAACTATATGTGAAGACTGTTTGACTTCAAACTCTTAACCATGTTCGACAGGTCTAATAAATCTGATGGAATCTGATGTCTCACCGACTTTGTTTGGGTTTAACATTACTGAGGCTGAGCCAGATTAACCACAGCGAAAGGAAGATTTGACTATTTATATTTTAAAAACATGTTGATTTAATTTATTAAAGATACGAACAAATTAGGTTCAACTGTTCAGACAATTGCTACTAAATAACTTCTCAAAGATATTTATGCCTGATTGACCACTTCTATATTTTCAGTTTTTCACCTCCAACAACAAATCAGTTTATAAGGCAAAATCTGAGTTTGTGCAAAAGAGCTTTAAAGTGAATATCTGGTCTGAGCTCCTTTATTCTAGGAGCCTGAACACCGTTCTCTGTCAGATGATCCCACACTACTTCAATAATGTTGAGGTCCGGGCTCTGGGGAGGATTCATCCCTCCATAAGACCTGTTGCCACTGATTTTCAGTCCACTTCTTGTGTCATTTGGCATAGCTCAGCCTTTTCTCCCTGTTTCCCTTCCTTAAGAATGGCTTCTTGACAGCCACCCTTCCATGGAGACCATTTCTGATGAGGCTTGGGCCAACAGTAGATGGATCAACTGAAGGTCCAGATGCATCTCTCAGGTCCTGTGTCGGGTCTTTGCTGGATTTCTTCCTCTTTCTTGAATGATTGAATGAGGCGCTTGAATGATTCATAGGTCAGAGTTAAGTGGCTTAACAAACAAACAGATTCCTCTGAAAGCGGTCAGGTACCAGGACATTTTTTGTGTAAAAATGTGGGAATGGAACAGTTTTTCTACAACAGAAATAAAAAATAGAGACAAATTGAACTTTTTAAATAATTAAACCAAATATTTTTTTCTTTAAGTCCTAAAGGCCTGTTTTATTTCTCGAGTTTCAGTGACGTGAGGTCGTTCGCTGCGCCCCCTTTCGGCCATCACAGGCAGCGCCTCCTCCCTCCCTCCGTTGACTGGAGTCACGTGACACCAGCGGCAAGGAGCTGCAAACAGCGCTGAGTCTGGGGCTGCGCGAGCCTCACCATCATCATCACAACCGCCACCACAACCGCCGCAGCAGCAGCGTAGAGAGCCGACTGAGCCACCGGGGTGTTTACCGTTTCGAGGAGCCGGGCGTCATGGCGGGCCCCCGTTAAAACGACACCCAGATTTATCCTCTTTGTTCTCCCCCAACGCCGCGCAGTCTTTACGCGCCTCCATCGAGGAGGGGCCGCCGAGGAGAAGCTCTCCCTTTCGGAGCAGAGGAGGAGGTAGCTGAACCGGGGAGGTGTTTTCTACGGTACGAGCCGAATGGCGGACCGTGAGGCGTCGCCGATACCGTTGGAGATCCGAGCCCGGCTGGCGGAGCTGGAGCTGGAGCTGTCAGAGGGTAAGAAATTAATTAGGAAAAGAGGAGGAGGTGGGGGGTGGGGGGTGGGGGGCGAAAAAAGCGCAAGCCCCTTAACCCCCCCTCCTCCCCCCCTTCCTCTTTTCTCTCGTTATCACGTTATCTCATCACCATCACCATCCACACCGGGAGCCTGCCTACTAACGGAATCTAACCGTCCATTCCTGCGGCCCCCTCCTCCTCCTCCTCGCCCCCTCCCGCTCCTCCCATCCAGATGTTTGTCAGCCGGGGGACCGGCCTGGGCAGCTCTGTGCAGCCGACAGAGGATGAGGGCAGAGCGGGAACACGCTGCGGGGTTCGGCCGCCTCTCTTTGTCTCCGCGGTGAAGACAAAAAAATAAAAAACCCACCCGACCGGCCCGTTGTCCGGTTTTGGTTCCGAAAACAGAGTCGTTGTTTGACCTTGAGATGTTGACACAATCATCCGAGCCTACCTGTGCGTGTGCATGCATGTGCGTGTTTAATAATAGCATCGCGATGCAACGCAGCGTGACAGCAGCACAGAGGGGGCAGTTTGGCTTTTGATGTCCGCCGTGATCTCAGGCTCCTGCCTCTGTGTTTTTGGGCCTGTGGAGCAGCTGAGGATGAGGAGGATGCCCAGTTATTCCTCCTGCTTTTTTTTTCCAAGCACACAAACACTTCCACTCCCTGCCCACCCACTTTTTAATTTGAATGCAACCCATTTCAGACAGGAGCAGGGAATAATCTGCTTTATATAATGGGAATGTCATATTTTATTCATACAGGCAGACACTGATAGAGGTGAAGCCTCCTTATATGCTGGATGTGAGCCACAGTGTTGCTTAATATGAGCAGGTGTGTGTGAGAGGCTTTTACGGCACACTATGTGTAATTATGTTGCCTTGTTTTGCAGGAGAAATTAGATAATGTGCGACTGAAGGGGACAAAGATGTGTAGCTCGAGATGCTGTGACAGGGTCTCCTCGATGATGCAGGGTGGAGTGTAAATTCTGGGACAAATGTTGAATAATTCAGCATGAAAAGATTTATACTGCAGGAGCAGGCGATCAGGAATCTGCAGCTGTAATCTGAAAACATCAGAGGAAGTCTTTGAAATCCCAGAGAGCAGTCAAACCTCCATACATCAGCTGTCCCGTTTCTTTCTGATCAGCCTCATCATTCATAAAAGCCTTTATTTTCTCCCACCGCAGTGACATGCACGCACACAAACGAGCACTGAGATAAAACTGAGGCAACTGCAGGCCTGCCGAAGCTCATAATCCAGCCGGGAGTGTTTATCAGAGCAGAACCCGCTGCTGGCAGATGTTATTAATGATGGACACGACCAGAGGAAGAGGCGCTTCAGACATCCAGGTGTGTTAGTGAGGGCCGGCGGGGGTTAGAGGCCTCCTCGGGGCCTGGCTCCGTCCCTGGTGTTCCCACGAAGCAGGCTGAGAACATGTCTGCTGTTGGTTTGCGTGCTGATACACTTAGGGAGAGTGTTTTGGCTTATGAGCGCGTGTGGTCATTACAAAATAAGATCATGGCGAGCAGCAGATGAAGCAGTTTAAAAAGGTGGCATCCGTTCAAAGAGGCTTAGATTGGAACTGGAAGGGATGGAAGGCAGTTGTTTTTTTTTATCTTCTTCAGTAAGTGGTGGAGTTTTGCTCAAAAGAAACTCAGAAATGCAGATTATAACCATGTTGGTTCCTCCACATTTTGCAATGTTGGTTATTTTTAAGTCATTTTTTAAGTGTAAAATGCCCCAAATGTTCTGTTGACATTGAATTCACATTCTGGATGTGTCACTTTGAAGCGTCTCTCATCTTTTTTTAACCATTTCATTACGACCACAATTCCAAAAATGTTGGGACACTTGAGAAATGTGAATAAAAAAACAGATTGCAGGAATTTTCAACATTTTATTCACAATAGAAAACTGATCAAGTGTTGAAAGGGAGACATTTCACTGTTGCAACACGTCTTTCAGTGTTTCCCGCTGTGTAGCATCCCCTCTTCTTTTAACAGCATCTGTACACATCTGGGGACTGAGGAGACCAGCTGCTGGACCTTTGGGGGAGGAATGTTGTCCCATTCCAGCTCCATACCATCAGAGAGGCTTCCTGCCCTCTGTAGTCTGGAGGACAGCGGCCCGTGACATCAAAAACGTTAGAAACTTCCAATGTTCTGTCTTTTTTGCTTCGTACAAAAAAGCCAGCCTCGAAATTGATCCTCTCATATTTGACTAATCATCTCCCCACTTGTATATTCACTTAAACGAAGGCATTTGAGAGGCTAAAACACGCCGCCGCTGCTCTAAAATGAACCGTCCTTCTTCATATCAACCGCTCACAGACATGTAGAACAAGGAGGATTAAAACCTCTGCCTCCACGTAAACAGAGCCTGAAGAACATCACTGTCAGAGAAAGAAACCTCGGGCTGCAATTTCCTGTCAGCTCAGAAGGGCTGAAACTTTATTCTTCATCTTTGAGAAGACGATCCACCTGTTTATTAGATAAAGTCAGCCATCAGCCGAGCTCTGGCAGATAAGCCTCTCTCCTGCTGCCCCGCTTAGTGGCGCCTGAATCACATCATCGCTGCTGAGTTTCTGAGACCTCGAGGCTTTAAGACGATGGTCTTCAGCGTCTTACAGCCTTTAGCTGCGACTCTTGAGGAGTGACTTTTTCAGATGAGAGAAACTGAGCCGTCGACGGACGTGTCGGATGTTTGCAGAAGGGGATCTGTGAGTTTTTAAATTGCATTTGCTTTCAGAGGGTTATAAAGTCGAACACTGAGATGTGCTGCAGAGCCCAAAGTCACCATTACGATGCAGCCGTGGTTCACTGTGGGTGTTTTTGATGGCTTTAAGGACCTTGTGAGATGTTTGGGATTCTCCGGAATCAGCCTGAGCTGTTAAAACGAGTTTGACCAGGATCCATATATTTATTTGAAGCGTTTCAGGTCAGCCTTGTTTTTGTCTATCAAAAAATCCACCATCTTTACTGATGATACTCACGAATAATCCACGATTACTCACTTACTCACGTCTTTTGCATAGTTGGAGAATCTCTCTGTGAAAATCATCATGTTAAGTGAGATGTTTTATTTGTGGCATTAACTAAAGCTGAGATGTGATTAGCATTTTTGTGCATAATATGTTTTTATGTGTACGCATCAGAGCAAAACAAGCTATGGTTCTGGATTTCTGCTTTGAATCTGCAGAGCGCCGCCTGGAGTCGCTAAAAGGCGACGTCTGTTGCACGTAGAACACTAAAGGAACTGATCCTGGCTACTTGCTGGGTAGACCTGTACAGATGATTGACATGTGCTGTGAGGAACTAATGAAATGAGCAGCCAGGAAGCCATTAGAGAAGCAGTCACTCTTGCTGTGGTTTTTCATTTCATGACGGGTGTCATTGAAGGAGGGTCAGATTAGCATATTCATAGATCCGCATTCACTGAATAAGTTGAAAAAGTTGGAGTCGTACTCCAATGGAATGGTCATTCACAGCCACTGACAAAAGGCCAAATCTATTCCACACACCAGCTTTAAATACTTCCAGGTTAAAATGCTCGCCTAATAGCGATGGGAAGTTATAGCTAATGTGTATGTTTTAATGCTTTTGGCAGATGCTTTTATCCAAAGTGACTTAGACTGGAAGGCAGATAGGGTAAGAGGACCTGCCTAAGGACCCCTACTGGAGGGAGTACCTTTCATGCAGGGGATTTGAACCCAGGTCACCCACATGAAAGGTGGCAATCATACCACTATAGTAATTATTCAGTCTGAACACCTTTGAAAAGTTGGTATTAACTTACCACTCTGAGGCCTCAGGTTGGATAAACCCAAACAGTCACAAAGGAGCTCCAACAAGAACCTGTCAACATTCTGTGCCTCCAAGTATTGATGTTTGATCGCACTGATTTGGCTAAATCTGACACAATTAGTCCTCAGAACAAAAAGCAGCCTGGCTTTGTGTTTGTGCTTCGAAAGCCGGCCGGTGACAGCCTGATGAGTGATGCGTTGGTGTGTTATCAGGACGGAGCGCTTGTCAGTCAGCTGCTGTGCAGCCTGTTTGAGATGACGTCCGTCTCCATCACTTTCCCCGCTGAGCCTCACAACCAACAGAACTAGACTGTGGGCTGGTTCTGTGGGTGTGTTGTGTAATTTCACTGCTCACGGACGACATCTTGGATCAAAATAGCTCAAATTGATTGAGAATCAATGTCATGACTTGGCAGTTGATCCACCATCGGGGCTCATTAGCAGCGACAGGTCTGCTGAGACCATCACGCTGCTTTGTTCTGCGTGGAGGTGTGGAGGGAAGAAGGAGCATCTAACCACCTCACAACAGCGCCTGACTGCGTATTGCTTACTTCACCAAACGGCAGTAAGAAGGTGCAGCATCACGCTTGCTCTCCTCCACCCTCCAGTGTCACATGGCAGAGGGCGTCAGACAGACTAGAGAAGGGATCCAACTGGAAATGTGTGTGCCAGCAAGGTCGTCGCCGTGCTGTATAAAACCCGGTCATCCTGAGAACTCGGATAGCTAATTTGCATATTCACTGAGACACGAGACTTGGTGAGCTACCTTTTCTACCTGCCGACAACTGGAAGATGTTAAATGGTGTTAAAAGATGTAAAAGGAGTCTTCGTGGGTTCGGGTTAAAGTCCATATCAACATTCAGTGATCAGATAGAAGCTCAACTGCATTCTTAGCTGGATTTTTAATGTTTGATGACATAAGAAGAAGAAACACAAATGAATGCAGATATCAGTATTTTACAATCTCTCCAAATTTGCATTTGATTCCCATTTGGACCAGCAGTCTTACAGAGAAGCTCATACGGCTCTCTTACAATGGCCATCCACTCTTCTTCTTTGGTTTTGTGGTCCCACTTCTTGATTATCCACACCTGGTGTTTTCAGAAGATATTTGTCCCAAACTCTCAGGTCTGCTGGTACACGACAGCTCTCTGCTGAATATCAGCGTTATCTTAGTGGCTTTCTCTGGCCAGCAGGGTTGAGTTATAGGATGATATGAAGGTGGAAAGTCACTGGTCTCCTGTTCTGTAAATCCTTTCTTCTTGGAGAAATAAAAAAAACTGTTCTGTTAGGGTTATATTTGCTTTCTTCTCCCTTTTAGTGTGATTTTTGGAGCACCGCTTAGTCTAGTCTAGACTGGAAGGCGTTTAACGTTCCTTTCACGATGCAGATGTAGCACAGCACAAACAGCATTAGTTTAGCTTTAAAACACCTTTTATGGTTTGCTTTTTACAACCAAAACTGATTAATATAACATTTACTTTTAACCGAAAAGCAAAAATAAGCACAATTGTTGCTGTTTCCTTCCCCGCGTCGAGCGAAAGAATGAAGAAAACAAAGTCATTTGTGAAGATTTCAGGGTCAACTCAGCGTTTTAATCCCTCTGCATTTGGTCGTAGTGAAGAGCAGCAGAGAGGAGACGAGCGGCGCCATGCCTGCTGTAACAAACCGTGGTTCTGATGACTGATGAAGCAGTTGGTTCGGTTTACTGAGTGAGAACACCAAACATTTGCTCAGTTAGCAGCTTGTAGGAGTGTAACAGGAGCTTTTTGCCACAAGAGGAGACATTTGCATCAGAACTTGGCCAAGAGCCCTCTCATGAAAAATCAATTTTGGAGAATAAAAAACTCATCATAAAAAACTAACAATCCTTGTTATCCTGAGTTAAATGAATGTGTCAGTTATCACTGAGAAACAATGCGTTTATCTCCAGATAATGACAAAATGAATTCTTGAGATGCTGATAAAAAAAGAAATTCAAAGCTGAATATCTGACGCAAAGAGACACTCAGCTGATGTTCCCGACGTTATGAGTAACCAACGGTTGGATCTAACCGCTCTGAGATAGCAGACAGATCCAGTGAGCAGCGGTGGAGGCTGTTGTATTTCCACTGGGGGCATCTTTATCATCCCACTGCTCTGACAGGACGCTCTGGTTGTGGACGTGACACTTGGCTGCTACTGCAAATGTGTGTGTGTGTGGCGTCTGGCTCTGCTGTGGACAAATGAGTTGTAGAGCTAGAGGACTCTCTGCAGTCCACACGGGTCCCTGCATGTGAGCGTGACAGCCCAAGGTCTCCGAAGCATGACGCAGTCAGTTCTGTGTGTGTGTGTGAGTGTGTGTGTCGGCCGGCTGGAGGTAGATCTGGTTACCATGGTGGCTTGATGGGTGGACTGGCTGCTTGTGATGATGAGGCAAGAAAGACAGCTGGAGGCAACAGACAGGCGATAGATGGAAGGATGAAAATGAATATCAGTACCTGAAAAATGTTCCAAAATAACAGAAAACCTCTGTTTTCTTTTGCACCTGGATCCAAACTGCGTGTTTACCTGAGCTGAAGCTGACCTTCAGCGCTTTAGTTAACATTTTCCATCAAAATGTCTTCATTAAACAAACCAAAACGTCTCACTCTCTGTTACTCACTGACCTTTTCTACATTAGATGCAGTCCAAAACTGGCAAAATATCCATTTCTGTTTGATCAAAGAAGCGACTAACACCCAGATTTCACATATATTTGGTGCTGTAGTCGACACCCGTTGCTTTGGAGGCATTTCATCTGATCAAATTATACTTGAATAAGACTTCCAAAATGAGCAGACATCTGTTACCAGTGTTTCAGCGCTTGATGTTTTTATCTCTAAATGCTGCAACATCATTTATAACGAGCCATTCAGACTCACAGCAGATGATAAATGTCAAGTTTCTCTCAGTTCCTGAGAGTCGTTGAGTTGGCAGAAATCCATCCGGAAGAAAGGGGACCAGCATCACAGCTTGATAAGACAGATGGGGGCTTGAGTAAGAGGTGCAGGTTATTCTGGGAAATGTAGGAAATGACTAACTGGTGTGGACGTGAGAGAAGGCAAGTTGAGGCAAATCTGGTCCACTAAAATATTGATGGAAAAACTCCCAGAAATGATTAAATATCATAGATGGTTGTTAGATCTGATCTGGAATTTCTGTAACTCTTCTGCTTATTTTCTTTGTTGTTCTTCAGCTAAAGCACTTTGTCAACTAAATGCTAAAAATCCACAAGTTTAGTTTGACAGTTGTGGATGTTTTAGGGCTCTCTTCCTATTCTGGGGCTCAGAAGGTAAAACTAACATCAGCCATAATGTCAAAGGGAAATAAAACAGTTTGTTCACAGTAGAACACAATAAATGTTAAAAGTGAGACACAAATTGATGTTTAACGACAGCAACACGTCTCATAAAAGTTGGGAGTCCACGGTTTGATCTTCTTTGTTGTATTTTAGATGTTTTCAGGTGGTGAAACATCTGGACTGCAGGCAGGTCAGTCCAGCAGCTGGACTCTTCTTCTATGAAGCTATCGTCCAGGCAAAGTAACTCATTTTGGAGCCAAAAGTAGAACTATAAAATAATTCTTTTCAGCTTAGATCATTTCTATGAGGGGTCCAGAACAACGTACTAAAAGTCCTAAGAAATCCTAGTTGAGGAAATATGTTAAATTCTCATTAATCCGAGATGTGTGCCAATAAGGCCAGACAACAATACACCCCAATGGGGCTGTTTTTTTCCTTTACCCCTATCAAAATGAAACTTTATACAATGAAAGTTCCCATGAAAAGTACATTTTTTGTATTACAAGTTTCTTTGAAAATGAATTTGAATACGAGAATGTTTAAACTAAGCTAAAATGCCCAAAATACACCCACATAGGCTTCATTTTTTCCTTTATTCCTACCACAATAAAACTTTACAAAGTAAAAGTATACATGAAAAGTAACTTTTTTTTTCAGCATTGATGGAGCCTTTCCAGATGTGCAGGTTTCCAGTTCCATAGGCACTAATGAACTGACTTTGAACTGAGAGCTGATAACAAGCTGGATGGTTCCTCTCCTCTTTAGTCTGGAGGATGCAGCGTCCATCATTTTGATCCATCTGACCACAGAACAGTTTTCCACTTTGCCTCGGTCCATTTTAAATGAGCTTTGGTCCAGAGAAGACGGTGTTTCTGGATCATGTTCACATATGGCTTCTGGAAGTGTTCCTGAGTCCATGCAGTGATTTCCAGGACAGAATCAGGTCTGTTTTTAATGCAGAGCTGTCTGAGGGCCTGAAGGTCACAGATGTCTCCAGATTCTCTGAATCTTTTGATGATATTATGATCTGCAGAGGATGGAAAATTCAATTGCTGCACAATCTGTAGACACGTTGTTTTGCAGATTGCTAAACGTTGGCCTATCTTTACTTCTGACAGACTTTGCCTCTCTAAGGTGCTCTTTAAAGCCAGTCATGTTCCTGACCTGTTGCCAGTTAACCTAATTAGTTGCAGCGTGTTCTTCCAGCTGTTTCTTTTTAGTGTTGCATACTTTTCCAGCCTTTCAACTTTCTTTAAATGAAATATTGGTTTGTGAATTTCACACAGTGTCCCAACTTTTTTGGAATTGGGTTTGTACTCATCAGAAGGGTGAAAGTACGGAGAACGGCAAGGGTCAAAAGACTTCTTAAGGGACAGTGATTGTGAAACAGGACAGAGATTTCTGACTGTTCCGCCTCCACAGTCCTCCAGGAAACTGCATCATTTTCATTCACTGACAGACTCATTTGAGGCCAAAAACTACTGTGAACTTGTATATGAATGTGCAGCTGGTGTATGTGCGTAGTCGCACCAAAACACTGTTGGATTTCTTCCTTTCCATTGAAATATATACAGTTTCATCATAAAACTTTGGCGCCGATTCCACGCCGCATACGAAGAGCGAGTGGAAGCCTTTAGATTTAGTTCATCAGTGGTGACAAAGACCTTTGCTTCCAAAGATAATCTCCACACGCAAGGCTTTGGTGGTAGAAAGTAACGCGTTACTACAAGCTGCTCTTTTCTCTCTGAAGCTAAACTGAGCAAATGTTTGGTGTCTCACTCAGTAAACGAAACCAACTGTTCATCAGTCATCAAAACGAAGGTTTCAGGTGTTTGTTGTGGCGAATTTTCAGTTATTTTCTGACAAAATAACCTCAACATAATTACAGTATGAACACAATGATGACAATCCTCAGTGGAACATAGCAAAGGTTTGAGCTCTCAAACAGAACAATGGGAAATAAGAATATCATATCAAACACTGATTGTTTCTAAATGACAGCGAATGCAGCATTTAGTTCCCGCATTACGTCACACTTCCACTTCCCTTGAACACGCTATTTTGCCATTTTTCTCATATAATCCCTCGATGGAGTTGTTTTACCATTTGTGTCTGATGTAAAACAACCGAGATTAGAATCACTGATCAATTAACGATAAAACAAACGCCGTCAGTGGGACACCGATCCAATACTTGAGATTGGATCAGGACATCCTTAGAAAATGCACTTTACATCCAGATGATGATCTCATAAATCATTACATATTATTTATCATTGCCTATCCCTAGTTGAAGCTCAACTGATATTCCAGATGTTCAACATCTTTTGTGTGTTGCTGTAACTTCAGTTCTGGAAATGTCGAGCTGAGCTGAGACGCAAACTAAGAATAAACGTAATCATAAAAATGGGATTGATGACATTTGGGTGTAGACAAATCCAGCAATAAGAAGACATCAACCGCGGCTTCAGGTGGTTATAAACGCCATTGTTTTTTGTTTTATGGATCAATCAAAAATGAATCAGCTCGCCGACGGATGACAGTTCAGGTTATTTTGGGTGAAAGCTGGTGGAAAAACCTTCAAAGGGTAGAAACTGTCCTTTAAGATAAAGCTGAGCAGAAAATCAGGCCTGATGAGTTTGCTGCAGAGGACGTCACAGTCAGTCGGTTGAAAGCTGAAAGCTCAGACCTTTTGGCTTCACGATCTCAGCGGGTGGAAAAACTCCAATCTGGACTATCGTTCCTCTCTCAGCTGTGTGTCAGGGAGCAGGGAGCAGGAGGAGGAGGAGGAGGAGGAGGAGGAGGAAAGTCATTTGACAGCCAGTGCAGACTGGTACAACGCGCACGCATCACACACGCAAACATAGGCATCCACCCTTCAGGTATCATTAGCCCGCTTCTCACGTCTGATGCTCCACATCCAAGATGGCCGTCTCAGGCCTTCTCCAGGAGAACCGTTGCCAGGCAACACCCTCCCTGCTCTGCTGTGCTGCAAGTGGAAGATGGCGTCTCCCCACGGACCACAAGTGTGTGTGTGTGTGTGTGTGTGCATGTGTGCGTGTGAGAGAGAAAGAGAGAGAAGAACCAGGAATGTTTTTACACTGCGGCTGATCTGAGAGTAGGCCTCAGATCGAACACTCACACACACACACAGCTGAGCAGATTGGACCCAGATGTTCTGGCCGTTCTCCACCATCAGATTGTGAAATGCAGACTCTAGTCTGTTTGTCTGTCTGTGAGTTGGGTTTGGTTCTGGCTCATGAAAACATGGAAATTTGTCTTTCTTCCACTGTCTTTTAGTGACATTTCATTCAGACTCTCAGGCGAACGCTCCCACCTCATGTGCACCTCCACTCTGCAGAAATCTCTGTTTGCTTGTGTAAATTCCTATTTCTGTCAACATATGTCTCACATTTGATTGGAAAAAATGAAAAGCTCATAGATAACTGGAAATCTGCACTTCTGTCTCAGAAAATCTTGGTTTAATGTGATTCCAGATTGGAGAAAGAAACCCATCTGTGTGCAAACAGCTGAGTTCATCGCCTTGTAACGTGACAAAGCGGCCTCCTGTTGTGTTTGCGCTCAAAAACACACCGTTTTAGAGCCCTAAAACACACCGGTGAGCCTCACTGGTTTATGCTGTGACGCTGGTTTACGCGTTACCACAAACGCGCTGTGGTTTATTTTGATTCAGCTCAGCACAGATCGTCCAGCTGCAGGAAACGCTCTCTGGGACTGGGATTAATCAGCTGCTGAAAACAGTCCCCAACAGATACTCTCTCCTTGTTTGCTAAAAATTCCTCTCCACATCTGTTTTAGGAATGAAACAATGGAGTGTGTTATTCGTTTTTAAACAATCATATGTTTAATAGACACGGCATTTGTTAACACTGATATTAACTTTCCAGCGTCTGTTAGTGAGCTAAAAACGCCCCCGTCTTCCCAAAGCAAAGCGTGTTTATTTTCGCCATTTGCGTATAATTTCCACTTGTTCTGAGCACAATGATATTTAAAGACTCATCCTCTGTTATCACTGGATTTGATTATGCTTCCCGACTCTCTGGCAATCAAATGAGAATGAGTAATTAGCAAACTGACGTGAGGCAGTTTAACAGCTTTTAATTGGGACAAACATGGAGGTATTAGCTCATATTATCCCTGCTGTGAGGACCTGAGGGTGCTGTGATTGATTGGTGGTGTTGTTTGTGGTGATTGAGGGGCGGTTGCCAAGGCAGCGAAGACCCCCCTCAGGGATAGTAAGGAGCTTCTCCAAAGGCGGCTCCTCTGCGCTGACCTCTCTGTATGTCCACTATTTGTCAGCGATCAATAACCATGAAACTGGACATGGATTAGCAAACAAGGCAGTTAGCATTAAAGATGATGGTGAACGTGGTTCCACAAAATGAAAAATGATCAGCTGGCATCAACTTAGCTGCCAAAATGATAAAAACGATTAAGTGTGTTGTGAATTAACGTGGGCAGCCACAGGAAGGAAATTAATTTAGCAGCTGCAGCTCCTAATCCATATATGAGTTATTATTTATCAACTTTATCACTTATGAGTACTTTTCATGATCTCAATCCCTAAATTATACTGAGAAGCTTTCTCTGTCAGGGTAATTAAACCCAAATCTAAAATGTCTCCATCAAAGTCACAGTTTGAAGCATCCTAATCTGATTGATAGTACACAAACTTTTTTTTTTTTTCTTCAAAGGCTGTATGGATGGTAGGAGGCGATTTAGAATCAACTTGACCTGATGAGCTCTCAGTGGAATACGATAATGATATGTGTTCCTACCAAAAAAGAAGAAAGCATCGAGCTAAGCTGTCCTAAGAGGACAACTACGACACCAAATAATCCAAAAGAATCCAAAGTCTCTGGTTAAGATTTTAGACATTTACCATAATTTTACTGAGCCTTAATGTAAGAAAATGCAATTCACAACAGTGTTTGTTATCACTGGCCTGATTTCACAGCAAATCAAGCATGCCTGCCTTCAAAGCCTCCTCGTGGTTGTGTCCTAGTCCTTCCTTAGTCTAAACAACTCTGTCTTTTTAGTCTTAAAGCCATGAATAGTACAATTAGAGCCCACACATTGGCGCTCCTCCTCCCCCAAAAGGTTGTCACGGTGTAGCATTTGATTGTGTCTTAAGTGACGTTTCTGTTAACGCCTCGCTTCCTTTAATATTAACGCACCTGAACAGCTGCTGCGCTTTTTAAGTGTCACCTCAGAAGTGATGTAAGCTGTTTCCTTTAATCTCTCCGAGGTCAACATGCAGCATTTTGGACATGTCGTGTAATTAAGGGCAACTTAATCTTTAACATGAGACCAGATGCCAAGAGGAAGTTTTTGCCGTCATCCCACACAGATGTTGGCATGACATTTCTGATCCTCCCAGGACATGATACCCAAAAATAGAGAAAATGTAATCGTTCTGTGATACTTTGTCACAAACGTGTTGATGTCCTGAATTTGGAAAGCAGTGGACAGTTGTGGAAATTTCTTCATTCTTCTCATTATTCCTGCTGTCACATTGTTCATTTCCATTTCCATTTCATGTTGTTTTATTTATGTTCACATTTTTATCTTTGATTAACGTCACAAGCAACCATTGAAGACTGGGAGAGACAGAGGTGGCTGGGAGACATGAGACAGGTGTCTCAGACCTGATCAGTTTGTTTCTCCAATAAGCCTCAGCCAATTTGGTTAACCCCCCCAAAAGAAAAATTAAAATCATTGATAATGAAAGAAATGATTATATGGGTAAATGGATAAAAATGTCCCACAGAGCCACCTCTATCTCTCTCATTCTCCATCTATTTCTATCTTTTCACAGGGGACATCACTCAGAAGGGTTATGAGAAGAAGAGGTCCAAGCTGATCAGGGCATTTGCTGGAGGTAATTTAGCAACCTCTGACCCCTCCACACACGCCCACTCAGCTAAAATATTCCCATACCACTACTAGCGCATCGATCTGGTATCATGACAAACACGGTTGCGTTGATGCTCTACTCTACTCTTATCGATTCAGTCTTCAGCCGCCGCCATTAGTGAATGTAGGTTAGGACTCCCTAGAGCTCAGCTTGGGCCTGCTCCTCTGTATCTGATCGTTTTGTAGTCGCTCCTCCACACACAGAGACCCCTACAGGCCTCACGGCTACTAAAACACACACTCATCCATCACACACCCTGGTTTACCCTAGTCACGTGTCACAGGCTTTAGCAGTAATGGGTCACAGGATACTGAGGGGTGTTCTATCAGAGAGCAGAGATACAATTACCACATTTTATTTTATGTTATTTCTTTTGTTTATTTCATTTTATGAAGCCAGAAAAATACAATTTTTCTGCCGAATCAAATCACCTCCATGTTTGTTTTTCTTTTTGGCACTCTTATCTATTGCTTTTGTCAAACGTGGATGTGCTGATATGTGTGTGTCTGTACCGTGGATATATATATGTGCGTGTCCGCCTGCTTATCTGCCTGCCTCTGTAGGTATGGAAGGGCCCATGTCTCATCGGGCCCCACTCGGCCCTCCTTCTGCTGCCCGTTTCCACCGGCGGAGAACTTCTGGTACAAGAGATGAACGCTACCGATCAGGTACAAAATACTAAACTACCAATCAGGTCTAGAAACTCCTAAACGAGTGACGAAGAGAGTACTGAACTACAGATGGGTTACAGTCCATATGCAGAAACTACGGATCAGGTAGAAAAAATACTACAAATTAAATACAGAAACTACAGACCAGGTACAGAAACCATAGATCAGGTACAGAAACTACAGACCAGGTACAGAAACTACAGACCAGGTACAGAAACTATAGATCAGGTACAGAAACTACAGACCAGGTACAGAAACTACAGACCAGGTACAGAAACTACAGACCAGGTACAGAAACTACAGATCAGGTACAGAAACCATAGATCAGGTACAGAAACTACAGACCAGGTACAGAAACTACAGACCTGGTACAGAAACCATAGATCAGGTACAGAAACTACAGACCAGGTACAGAAACTACAGACCTGGTACAGAAACCATAGATCAGGTACAGGAACTACAGACCAGGTACAGAAACTACAGATCAGGTACAGAAACTACAGACCTGGTACAAAAACTACAGACCAGGTACAGAAACTACAGATCAGGTACAGAAACTACAGACCAGGTACAGAAACTACAGACCAGGTACAGAAACTACAGATCAGGTACAGAAACTACAGACCTGGTACAGAAACCATAGATCAGGTACAGAAACTACAGACCAGGTACAGAAACTACAGACCTGGTACAAAAACTACAGACCAGGTACAGAAACTACAGATCAGGTACAGAAACTACAGACCTGGTACAAAAACTACAGACCAGGTACAGAAACTACAGACCAGGTACAGAAACTACAGACCTGGTACAAAAACTACAGACCAGGTACAGAAACTACAGATCAGGTACAGAAACTACAGACCTGGTACAGAAACTACAGATCAGGTACAGAAACTACAGACCAGGTACAGAAACCATAGATCAGGTACAGAAACTACAGATCAGGTACAGAAACTACAGATCAGGTACAGAAACGACAGACCTGGTACAGAAACCATAGATCAGGTACAGAAACTACAGACCAGGTACAGAAACTACAGACCTGGTATTGAGACCACACCTGCTACACACCTTGACAGATAGAGTGAGGAAGTGACACTGAGGGACCTGAACGATGGAGTTCTATTGATTTTATGACACTTTCCAGAGTTTTAATGTTCCAAAACACAGTTCATTTTTTTAAATAGATGATATTTCAACAAATGTATTTGAGTCTCTGTTTTAAAGACATTTAACCAGCAGATCCACCAACATACAACAACAACATACATGCTTTTCAAAGATGTAGAGAACAGAAGAGTTCTATAGCTTTGTGGATGTTTTGTATTTTAATGCAGTATTTGACTAAATTCTTAACAAACAAAACATTTACAGATGTTTATCTCATTCTCACATGAACATTAAACTTTAAACATGACACTTATGACAGAAAATAGTGAAAAGCATATTTTTTTAAATATCTAAATGCTTCTATTCATAAATTAGATGTTTTACCCTCAGTCTTACTGCATTTTCACTTAAAACAAAAACTGTTCCAAAGTCACATAAAGCATCAGACAGTATATTGTGTAGCAATATTATAAATGATAAAGAAAATAATTTAATGTAGTGGAAACTGATTTAGTTTAGTTGATCATCAGCATAGAAAATCATTGGCATTCATAGTTAGCTTTCTCTGGCTTTTAGCTAGCTCTGCTTTGTTGTTGTGATCCAACAAATTGAAGTTAGCTCCTTAGATTTTACTTGAAATCAGCGACTTGTTTTAGAGTCGTTGAAACACAGGAAACATTCATGCTCCGCTGTATGAATCTGACATTTCATCTCTGTTTATCAGACGTCCACACAGAGGCGGTGCAGGCCATGCTGGCGCGACACGTAGAGCGGAAGGTGGCAGTGCCCATGCCCTCCAAGAGACGTTCACTGGTGGTCCAGACATCCATGGACGCATACACACCTCCAGGTGACGACACAGATACAAAAACACCCTCACCTGCACTCATCCTTCACTAGAAATCATCCTCCTCTTTGTCATGCTCAGAGATAGGAAAAGCCGTCTGCTGTGCTGTGGATTCCTCGGAGCTAGTTCATTCTTAAGTTCTCAAATTGACACAATTAAAAGCAACGATGAGTTTGCGATGATTAGGAGTAACACAGCTTTCTCAAACAGAAACTCGTTCGTCTCACAGTCTCTGAGACATGCAAACCCACCGGCTGATTCACACTAAAAACAAACCCCAGACAGTTGTGATGCAACACCCTGTCAGCTTGTGAAGAGCAGCTCTGCCACCAAATATTGGAAAAATACAAATTAACCACACAGCCAGCCAAAGAAATCTGGCTGGAAAAGGATCGTGGAGCTGACCTTTACCTCCGATATGAGCTCATTAGATAATAATCACAGTTGATGGGGTAATTTTTGGCGTTTTAATTAAGGAAATATAATAATTTTGATCCCTTGTAATTTGCTTTTTAACCTCTTGGAAAACTCCTAAGCGAACCTGACATCTCCCCAAAGGCTTTGGTAACTTGTGTTGCTGACTATCGAATGCTGTTTCTTACTTTTTTAATCCAGTCACTAAATCACGTGATTATCTCTTTTATAGAGAAATAAATTCCACCTGAAGCCAGGTGTTTGTACACTGGTTCTAATGGTTGAATTTTCATGTCTGGTTGCCTCAGCCACTCAAAGGTTATAAAACTGCAGTGTTGAAAAGTATAAATCATCATTGATGATCATTGATCAATATTGAATAAACAACAATGGCGGTCTCCGAGTGGAATTATTTCCTCAAATGCAAATGTAAAACCAGAAATATTGCACCTTTGAGGCTGCAGAATAATAAGCCATGTTATTCCATTTAAAAACTGAAACAAACAAATAACCGACTTGATGCTCATTGAATGAATGAATTTCAGGTTTTTCTTGTTAATCCACAACAAAACCAAGACCAATGTGGGCTCATAATACTAATGAGCTGTTAGCTCCGGCCTCATGTTGCATGAACCGATGTGGAAGTTGTGTTGATCATCTCACTCACTGATGAATTTTGAAGGTTTTCTTTTGTGTGTTTATGTTATTTTAATGTTCTTTGAAGATTTTTATTAACCAATAATGGCGGCCACTGACTCTCACCAGGCCTGTCCCCCCTGTGCTCAGACTCGTCGTCGGGCTCCGAGGAGGAGGCGGGGCCAGGTGACGACATGTCGGGCATGGAGCACTGGATGAGCCGCCCTTCCCAGCTAGGCCCCGCCCACCTGGGCTCCACCTCCTCCTCGTCCTCGTCCACGCAGAGCGGAGGCAGCGGGAACGCCGGACGACTGGCCGACTCGCTGGCGCACACGCATATCTCGCACCTGGCGCACACACACCTGGGGCACACACATCTGGGCCAGTCGCACCACCAGCAGAGCCACCTGTCGCAGTCACATCACGGTAAGACATCACTTCCTCACTCCCTGGTGCGTGTCAGTCAACCCAAAGAGAAAAAGTTTTGTTATTCATTAGCATTCCTTAACTTGACAATTTGGTCGATTAAATATGAGAGTAGTTGACATCATCAGATTTCACTTAGTCTTGATAATATGCGCATTGTAGGATCCTCTAAGTTTTTATGATTTTCTGCTTTGAAATGGACTTAAAATGATTAATTGATCATCAGAGTTGATGCTAATTACCTGCCGCCCTCCCACAAGAACACACTGAAGCTTCAGTACATTTCCAGACCTGGAAGATAACCAGTGATCCAAATGATTGTGTGCATTAAGCAGTTTTTGTGCAGGAAAGCACATTAACAGAGCCCGGATTAATATATATATGATGTGCTTTTACCTCACTTCAGGTTTCTTTAAGTTCTCAATTCTTTGCAATTCACATAAACAGAATCTTTCAGCTGAAAATGATCCTGTGATGGGATCAAAAGCTCCCGAACACACAGTAGATGTTGGTGAATAAAGGTGCCAATAACATTAATCCAGATGTGAGTTTACAGATGAGTTATCAATAAATGAACAATTGTTTTCCACAGCTTCAGAGCAACATCATTTCTTCCAGCAGATGAGTGAACCTTCGCCTATTCTGAATTTCTGTTGAGGACCGCAGTGCAGAATTTATTTAGTTTTTCCTGCAAACTCATGTCTGAATATCATCTGCCTGGCTTACAGATGCTGATTTAAATGAACAGAGGTGCCAATGGGATTCATACGTCCAGTTTTGAGTGCCAGTTGGTGATGTGAAAACACCCAACGCTGTTTTTGAATTTAGCTGAAACGGTGGCTGATCATTCTGTGCGGCTCATTGGTTAGTGTTCACAGACTTAGTTTTTTTCATTTTCTCATGAATTAAGCGGTCTGGGTGTCACACTGGCTCTATTTTTAAACATGGCAGCCGTAGCGTTTCTGAGGTTCTCTGCTCTGGACCAGCAGAGATTGGGTTCACTTTTTTGGGGCTGGGGTCATTAACGTGGAGGTTGAAACTGAGAAAAAGTGGTTCTAAGTCAGGTTCTGGCTTTGAACCAGCAATAAAAGCCCAAATTGTTCTGCACTGCCACTCACACATTCACTCCTTACCTTCACAAGTCTGTCGGTACAGTACCACACAGGTGTGCGTTGTTCCTCCAGGTATCGGCCACCTCTCTCTGAAGAGGAAGGGACCTCTGAGTGTAGCAGAGAACGGCGGATCTCTGCGACGATCCTGCGAGTTTGGATCTGACATGCTGTGGCCGCCGCCTTTGGAGTCCGATGGTAGGTCCAGCTGAGATATGAACATCTTTACAGGATGTCAGCGTGCCTGAATCAGGCTTATCTTTCAACCAAAATGAGCCGTTGTTGGAATAAATGTCGATTATCTTCTGGAGGCTCGATTTCCTTCAGTACGCATTTAGTTGATTTTAGTCATCAAAAGTGTTTGATCAGAACTTGAAAAGAAGTTGGAGAAGTGGCTTCATTTAATTTTTTTACGGATGTTTCTGTCCTAACATGACAAAACAGCTTCGAGTGTTTCAGTGTAAGAGATCAAACAGAAGTACGATCTAAATTTGACAGTTTTCTGTGAATAGATGGAGGAAGTTCTGCGCTGTAGTGAGTCCAGCTCACTGACTCCTGTGTATGCCAGGAATGCGACCCAATTAATCACGAAACAAAATGACCATCAAAGCGTGTTTAATTGACCGAGAAGACAATAAAGCATGGCCCTTTGCAGTTTCTCTGTCTCCGTCTGTCTGCTTCACTCTCTCGCTCTCCGCTTCCCTTCAGAAAATCACTCGGCCCCTCCGGACGTGACGGGATACTCGTCAGACTCGTCCCACTCCCACACCGAACGTCACCACATGTCCAACATGGGAACGATTGCCAGGAACACACAGAAGTACGGCAACGCAGAGCGCATGGAGACAGGCGATGGTAAGAGTCACCGCCGGGTGAAACACTGCCCCTCCCTTAGGCTGAATAAAGATACTGAAGACGGAAGATAAAAATAGCAACTCTTTAATCAGGAAGGGTCCTCAAATTGGACCAGCGCCTTGGAGAACTGTCCAATTACGCTGTTTCTGTTGATGTCAGTGCTTTGGATGAACAGATCGTGCTTTGGTCTTTTTTTACCCTTTATTTTCCACGCAAAGCTGACAGAGCACCTTTGTTGTTGTTTTTTAAGCGTGCTTCACAATCAGACGGTCACAAACCGAAAACTGAGAGCCGCTCAGAACAACCAGTCATTAGCAGCTTTAGCAGAGATGAATGCCTCCCTGTATCTCAAGTTTCCCATTCAGTGATTCTCTTTAAGGTTAAAAAGCCAGTCTTGAGATCTGATCTCATTCTTGGTAAGACTTGCCGTAACTCTTGAGGTTTGTTGGAGTTGTTATTGAAAAGATTGTCAGTCATGCAAGCTATTGAGGCATTTTCTTTCCACTGGGATTTTTCCAGGTGTTCCAGTCAGCAGTCGTGTGTCGGCTAAGATCCAGCAGCTCGTTAACACGCTGAAGCAGCCTCGCAGACCGCCACTACGAGAGTTCTTTGTCGATGACTTCGATGAGCTTCTAGAGGGTTAGAAACTGTCTTTCTGTCTGCATGACATTCTGTCTGTCCATCTGTCTGTCTTTAGTTGCATTTTAACATGATAAATGATCATAGTTAGCATGTGTTTAGTGGTCTTCATGAAGTGAAAGTCTTAGTGCACCCGTGAGTGCAAAAGTTTAGAGATAAATCCAGTGGATGTCAAAGGGCTGAAGTGTTAACACTGCAGGTCCTCACATATGGCAGCTCAAAGCATAGAGACGGAGGCGCTTTTGTCAGTCACGTTCGTTTACTTGTGAACGTCAGGGGTGTTGCCGTGCGTTTCCCATCTTTGCTGAGCAGCATAAAGAGAATGATTGCGGGCTGATGACAGTAGATCTGTTCCCCCTCCAAGACTGAAGTCAGAGACTGCAGCTGGATGCAGAGCAGTGAGCCTGCTGTAGTGCTGGTAGAAAAACGAGAGGAAAGCTGGGCCTCTGACGGCTGAAATGGGCGGTCGGTGTTGGTTGGGTTCGGCAGTTAGCAGGCGAATGCAGCAGCAGTGCACCTGGAAAAACTGCACTTATTGCTTCATTTTGAAACAAAAGTGCTGGTGGTCAGCTGATGTGAACACGTGTTCTCATTCCCAACGCCTCACTTTGTGGTTCTGAGCACAGAGGATATTTTCTGTGTGTATCATAACTGACTGGGATGTTTTCCTGACCCTCAACCAATTAATCCCCAAAAGTTCTTTTAATGCCTATAATCAGGTGTTTTAATGCTTAATCTCAACCATGTACTTCTGTTGCCTCATCTTCACCAACTAGTTTTATTTATTTTTCTAATAAAATGGTCAACAAAGAAATAAAAAAAATAAGGAACAAACAGCTGAGTCAGGCTTTGGAGTCCTTCCTCTCAGCCTACTTATAGGGTCCAAGCTGCGAGTCATTGATGAAGATTCACAGTCATCCAGGTCATGGTAATCATAAGAGCTCGAATAAGGGCAACTGGACTTCTTCTTAGATCTCATAAACATCTTGGAAACGTCTTCAAGATACAAGAAGAATTCCAGGTGCCCGTTATTCGAGCTCTTATGAGGTCCATGTTGATGTTTGTAAGCTATCGCTGTAGAATAAAGTTTTCCTGTTCTGGGTTACAGCGCATCATTTACCACCACAGAGGGATAACTGGAAATATGCAGCTGCAGAGCAGTTCCTTGTGTTGGAAAGTGACAGTAAAGCGGAGCTAACCCGGGGGGGCAGGGGGGGGGGCAGGAGCCCTCTGAGACACAAAGTCTGTGGTTTAGTGATGATCTCCAGAGATGTTTATGTATTTATCAGAATTTAGCAGAATCCAGAGTGTTGAAAACTGTTGGGAATGAGAATGTTTTGGATGCGGTCTCAATAAAAACTGGATATTTATGAAGATTTAGCTTAAACTGTGTGGAAAACAAAGAGAAACAGTGTCCTGTTCTATCACAGAGTTTGCAGTTTTCTTTATTACGATCTCTGGCGTCTGAGTGAATAATCATTTCCATCCATGGAGCCACATGGAGCAGATGACAGGGTTAAACTTTAAATTTGAGGGGTTTGGACCACAGAGATAAACTGCTCTCATCAGTTTTTTCTATCCCTCTGACTCTGTCTGTTAATTTCCAGTCAGTTGTCTTTCATTGTCTCATTTAACAGCATCATAAAGATCTGCTGTGTGGTTATACACGGCAGTTTTGAGCTTAGGGTTGATGTTTTGATTAAGACCTTTGATTGACAGAAGCTTAAACTGAATCCTTCCTGATTATGCCCACTGGTGCAGCCTTACTGCTGTAGAACTATTAAAATAAATCAGCTGTTCAGTGCTGAAATGAACACATCTCCCACCGCACGTGTGTTTATAACAAGCCCTGCTAATGAATTAATGCCCCAAAGTGTAGTTTTCTTACAGCTCTTTCACTTTGCTATTTTATCTAATTGTTTTCATGTATTTTCACACTCACACAGCAGCTAATAAACAACACAGTAGAGCTTTGTGAGCTGGACACTCATGGCGTTATTTGTCTTCTGATCTCCAGTCCAGCAGCCGGATCCCAATCAGCCTCGGCCAGAGGGGGCAGAGATGATGCCGGTTCGGGGGGAAGCGTTGGGGGTGGTCACCAACTGGCCGCCCTCCCTGGAGGCTGCGCTCCAACGCTGGGGAACCATCTCCCCGAAAGCCCCCTGCCTCACCAGCCTGGACACAGCAGGGAAACCCCTCTATGTCCTCACATACGGTAAGCAGACTCATTACATCAGCATACATTTAACTTACAGTGGTTTTTACCTTTTAGAATACATGGTTTAAAATCTTTTTAAAGAAGAATATATTTACTATTGAACAACCAACACACTGCATACAAGGAACCATATGCTCTTATGTTATGTTTATATATGAGAAATCTATCTTTTTTTGTAATCTGACATGTTGAATTAATATTTACAAAAGTGGCACTTTGATTTCTATCGATGATCCGTACATTTTCTGAGGTATACTTTCAAAATTTGGACGGATTTTCCTTTCCTAGGTTTGTGCTTTAAGGCCAAAAGGAATCTGGATGGAATCTATGTATCCGAGAACGGAAATTAAGTTACGAGCTAAAAGTTGTTTTTTTGTTCTTTTAAAGAACAGATAAAAAACCATAAGATTTAAAATCGAGATTAAAAGGGAAAATAATCTGAGTTTATTTTCAGGCCACATCACTCAGCCCTATTTTCTTCATTAAATGATCTGAAACGATGATTTAAACCTCCTCAGATTGGTGATCATGTGTTATTGAGGACAGTGTCTCATAAGTGTGAGCGACGGTGAGCCTCTGCTTTCAGGAGTTTCACTTCTTTCCTCACAGAGAACAGCTTAAACTCTTGGCTGGTTTCCTCCTGCAACACCATTAAATCTATTCAAAAGCATTTTTCATTTTCTTCAACCATCCTTTTGTAGAACTTTCTCTGTCACCTTCTCTTCTTGTGTCATCTGTATTTTTTGACACCCTTCTGCCTTTTCCACACGATCTTTATCAAACTGCAGATCGGCAGAGAGAGGCCTTGAGTTGCCTGGAAGTTACCCTGGGTTGCTTTTTGACATTACACTCTATTACACACCTTGCTCTTTCAGTGATCTTTAACAGTGGATCTGAAATCAAACTGAAATCAAACTGAAATCAAACTGAATTCTAACTCAAAGAGTTTCTGACTCTGAGTCACTCTGTGTTCGTGCTTAAATACAAACTTTCACAAACTCGAGTTGTGAAGATCAGACTTCACATACTCCCTGTTCACCCACCTACTGACTTAAAACACCTTCATCCTTGAGGTTCACATACTTTTGTAACTCACAGGCATCCAATAATGGATAATTCTCAACAGATATTTTTTTTTTCGATTGTTTGAGTAAAACTTCTGTTGAATTGAAGTATTGTTACTGCGTGGATGCAGACGAGGGATTTTTTATTTATTTAAAAGCCTCTAAAACAGTTTGAATATTCTCTGTTAGAATAAGGCCTACAGTAATACACAAAAGTCCTGATCTTCTCCTCGTTTCTTTATATTCCTCCAAGCAGCCAGACTTTCCTGTAATCTTTTAAAGTTTCAATAGTTCTCCAGACTTTCTGAAGGTCTTTCAGAGTTTTTCTTTGGACATTGGCTGCTTTTTCACTCATTTTCAGTCCAGTCCTTGTTGTTTGTTAAACAACTTAACTCTGACCTATGAATCATTCAGCAGAAAAAAGGCTCTTAACTCAGGGGGTGAACCAGTTTTGTGTCGACACATAACAGACAACTTAGCAAAGAAGCAGTTTTAAATTGTATCTTTAGGCACTTTGTTACTAGCAGCCTGTCACAAAGACACATCATTTGTTCCCATTTATTTTGATTCATCTATGAAAAACACCAAAGATAACACAGTTTGACAGACAGAAAATAGGATTTTTGCAGCAACAAGGTGATTCCCAAAGAGCTATTAGCTGAAAACTTAGCATATCTCAGCATGGTGTGCAGTGTGTCCTTAAAACGTTTGAGGAAACTGGACAAGTTGAGGACAAAAGAAGAAGTGTCAGGCCTAAAAAACTATCTACAGCAGATGAACAGTATCTGAAAGTGATGTCCTTAAGAAAGAGGAAAAAATCCAGCAAAGACCCGACACAGGACCTGAGAGATGCATCTGGACCTTCAGCTGATCCATCTACTGTTGGCTCAAGCCTCATCAGCAATGGTCTCCATGGAAGGGTGTCTGTCAAGAAGCCATTCTTAAGGAAGGGAAACAGGGAGAAAAGGCTGAGCTATGCCAAATGACACAAGAAGTGGACTGAAAATCAGTGGCAGCAGGTCTTATGGAGGGATGAATCCTCCCCAGAGCCCGGACCTCAACATTATTGAAGCAGTGTGGGATCATCTGACAGAGAACAGAACAAAAGGCAGCCGACATCCAAAGAAGAGCTTTGAAATGTCCTTCAAGAAGCCTGGAGAACTATTCCTGAAGACTACTTAAAGAATCGAGGGGTGGCAGAGTACTGAACTGATGTGGTTATCATAAATAAACTAATTATTTCTCATATTGCTCATATTTGAGTGTCTTTGCTCTATTGTTGGAATTCTATTGATTTTAGAAAGTTCATTTTGGCATCAGGTAATGATAAACATGTGACTGTATCTTTAAGGATAATCTGTATTCAGATGATTTGCTGTTAAAACACAGGTGCAAAGGAAAAAAGCTGATTTTGTTCACGGATAACATGCCTGGACTCTGTGTTTTCAATGAAGTCAGTGAGGGCAGCGAGCAGGAATGTAACCCTCCTTTTAACATCGTTCATTTTTTCCTTTAAATCTGTTCTGTGACGGTCCAATAAACAGCTTCTGCTTTAAGTGCCATCCATCAATAAAAAGTCACCTCTCCTGAATGCTGAAAACCCTTAAGTGTCCCCTCTGTAGACAGTTTTGTTTTCTTTCTCCCTAAAATAGAAGTCCAGGAACACACACACTCACTCACATGCTGTGGCCGCGGTCTCACACACCCTCATCTTGTCTGCAGGAAAGCTTTGGTCTCGCAGCATCAAGCTTGCCTACAACATCCTTCACAAGCTGGGCAGCAAGCAGGAGCCCATGGTGCGACCAGGCGATCGGGTGAGTCACAATCTCCCACCGTCACACGCTCGATTTAGTTTCTCCTCTGTGTTTGAGCTCATTTCACTTGAGTAGTTTTATTAGTTTGTGCTATCGCTATGATGGCAAAAAGTGGCTTGTTATCTAATGGTTGGCGTGTGGCATCGTACCATTGGGCGAAATGCAGTTCTCATGAGATGTTACTGGGCGGTAAGCCAAAGTGCGGTTTTTCAGCCCACGAGCACTCCAGGTGAGTTACAGGCCTGGGAATGTGCATCATCAATGTCAGTTCACCATCAAAATGAGTTATTAGCACACATCACCCCTTTGATTACTCGATGCCACGAGCTTCATCAAGCTCCATGGCCCAGTCCTAATTCACTTAGTCCTGCACCTCTGTTAAAGTTCCCCTTAGAAAATACTTTTAGCCCTTCAGACAGACCATTGGGGGTTTTTTGGGAAGCTAGATGACCATTATTTCATGATCTCAAATGATTAACAGCCACCTTACCTCTACAAAAAACCAGAGGACACGTGTCAGGGCTAAGGAAAGGAGCTGGAATTAGGCCTTAAGAAGGCTCCCAGCATCTGTGAACCCGTCTGCTATCTTCTCTTTCTTCCTCAGGTGGCGCTGGTGTTTCCCAACAATGACCCGGTGGCCTTCATGGTGGCCTTCTACGGCTGTCTGCTGGCTGAGGTGGTTCCTGTTCCCATAGAGGTGCCACTAAGTCGCAAGGTTTGTGCTTGAAGATGTGTCACCTTCAAAAAGTCCTGGCTTGTTACCTCGCTGACCTGCACAGCATCTCAGACACGCTGTCTGTAATGTATTTATCTTTTGTCTTCTCAGTTTCCAGACCATTAAATTTGCCTTTAAATTAGTTCCACAGGGTCATAGTCTCCCAGCTGGAGGTCAGGGAATGTGATCTTTACAGCACTGCTGCTTATTGTTAATCCTCTTTGATTTGTCAGTAGCTCCAGAGTCCTGCTGTGTTTCATCTCTGTCCTGTTTGGGAGGACATTTTGGTTATACAGCAGACTTAGAAACGCGTTTGGGATCTTCAGACTCAACGGTTTGCTGGCAGCAAGTATTCCTGAGAGGATAATCCTGTCTGAACAGGAAGCAGAAAAACATGTCTGACATACAAAAAACAAGCCTCAGCCTCCTGCTGAGGCAAAGAAGAGTTAAAAATCTTCATCAATTAGGTGCAACTGTTGAACGCCAGAGACCTAAAACCTCCAAAGTCTGGAGTCTCTACTATAGCACAAAGCTTTCAGAAAGGAGCTCAAGGCTGAAAAATATATTTAGTATTGATTTTATGTGACTTTTGGCTCTTCTTTTAGTACACTCAGTGCTTTCTGCCTCAGTCTGTGCTAACTGTGGGCCAGCAGTGAGACACAGCTGCCTGTCTTTGCAGAATTATGTGCAGAACAGGGTTGGCATGGTTACACAGTGATTACTTGCTGCAGTAGAAAAAAGCCTTTTGCTGCAGGTTATCTTCCTCTCTTGAACCCCCTCAACCAGTCTGCATTTTTCTAGCAGGATTTTCCATAAAAGTTTAGTTTATGCGAATGAAACGGTGCTCCACCCATGCTGCATGTGTGCACCGTTTATGTAGAAGTAGTATGAATGCAACTATACTTGATATGAATTGTACTTTGCATTAAGTCACAATATGTCAGTCTAAATGTATTTAGTAGAGATAAAAAGCTCGAAAGGGAATGTGTTTTTTGTTGTCATTTCTTACTGTCTTCTCTGTTTGTTCACCTTTTGTGTCGTCCAATAGGATGCCGGCAGCCAGCAGATTGGATTCCTGTTGGGCAGCTGTGGCGTTACCGTGGCGCTGACCAGTGATGCCTGCCATAAGGGTCTTCCCAAGAGCGCAACAGGAGAGATCCCACAGTTCAAAGGTGAGAGAGAAAAAGCATCCATCAAAGCTGGATTGTAAAGGCCTGGTGTGGGGGAGGGGAGGCTCATAAAGAGAAGGTTTTAGGTCGACATGAATGTATTAACTCAGACTCTAATGAGATGTTCACCATTTTCAGAGACTTTTAGCCAGATAACCTTTTTGTTTGTTTGAATTGTTCTGAATTGGTCTGATGTGTCACGTTGTTTGGATGTCTGAAAACCATGTGAATGGAAGAGAATCACTTTTTTCTCCCATTATCAGCTGTGAAATGTTTCTATCCGGTTGGATTACTTACTTCTGCCTGTGCGAGTACTTTTGTTGACTCATCCTGTCACCCTGCGTCTCTCCTCGCTGCAGGTTGGCCCAAGCTGCTGTGGTTCGTAACAGAGTCGAAGCACCTTTCCAAGCCTCCCCGAGACTGGTTCCCTCACATCAAAGATGCCAACAACGACACAGCTTACATAGAGGTGAGCGAACAGGTCCACAGCTGACTCTCCTCCTGTCACCTCTTCTAACACGGACATCTAAGCATGTGTGTTTAATCAGCAGTTTTTAGCTTGCATTCACAAGTGATGATTTTAGAAGGAGCCTCAGAACAAACTACTCTAATTTAAGCTCATCTAATATTGCCAAAATTATTAAAACTGTCATTTATTCTTCACTACAGCTTTTGTGTAGATTAAATGAATAAGATTGACAGAGTTTTTCTTATGTGTGCACTGCAGATGTGATCAGAGGGTCAGAGTTTCAGCTTCGTAGTATTAAAGCCTCACGTGTAGAAACGTGTAGTAAAACATGATTTATGAGAAAATATATAAATATATATGCCTCAACAATAACAATTAGAGCTGATTTATTATCTGTTTTGTGCACTTCATAAAAGCTCAGCTCAGCATGAAGACGAGCAGCAAAGGAGATTTGACGCACATGACAAAACACAGCCTCGTAATAACGAGCCTGAAAGGCAAAAAGAATCATCTTTCAGTGAGAAATGCTCAGTTAGTGACCTTATCTAACAAAAATAGAGGTGGCTGTTTACTCCTGGAGCTGGTTGGGTGTTAGTCATGTTACACAGGGTAAAACAAAGGGAAGCTACATTTTATGGTGGGTTGAATTAAGAGACATGACCTTGAATCTTTACCAAACGATTTCAGTGATTCACCAGCTCAAAAATTTACATCTTTCAAAGGTAAACGAATAGGCAGCGCTCATCGAGGTATGCCTGCTAAAAAAGTCCAAGTAGTGTACAAAGACACGAGAGGAAAAGAAACATCAAACAAGCAAACTTAAAGAGCAAAAAGGAAGTGCTTTAAAGTTAATAAAGCAGTGAAACTTACTTCATATACATATGGCTAATGTTTTTGGAAGCTTTAAGACATTCCCCCCCAAAATTCTTTCCATACTTACAGAAGCATATTTTTAACTTATTAGAAAATTTGGTGCAACCTTGTGTTTGATATTTCCAAATGAGAAAAATGTTATTGGCCAACAGCTTTGTTTTAAATCTAACGCGGGTTGTGCATCCTATAAAAAGCTATCCACTCATGAACCGTGTCCCTAAAACATTTAACAGCACAGTTTAATATCTTTACAGCAACATTTACATTCACCGCTGCCCAACCCAAACTTTAATGGATCACTATGATATCCAGAGAGAAGAAGAAGTATTTTTCGTTTGTCTAAGACGTTGCATTAATCACTACACAGAGAAGGAAATGTAGGTGTTATAGTAGAATATTGTAGTTAACCTTTAACAAACTGAGAATGTTACTGTTAGTATCCACTTAATAGATATTTCCATTCCCTCCCAGTCTTTGTGGAATAAAGACGTTCTCCTGTGTACAATGTACCAGTTATTCCAGTATTTTGTGGCGTGAAATAATGCCGTAAAGCATTTATTCAACACATTTGTACCTTTATGTGGTATTTGTATAAGGTGCAAATAATCCAGAGAGCGATTGAATCAGAAAAGTGTGCAGTTCCCGCCTCTGTCGGACTCCGGATGTCCAGCAGCCTGATGCCGATGGAGGCAAACAGAAGAAGCAGCTGCACCGAGTGGACCGCTGTCAGCTGTCAGGCTCATGTGATTCTGGCATCCACATCCCATCTGGAACTTCTTAAAATATCTGGGCACATAATGGTCTCATCTAAACTGAGCACAGCACACGGTGGCATCTGTTGTAGCAGCTTCATCAGCGAAGTCTCGTCTCTTATCTCTCGTTTAGAGACCCGGAACGAGTTCTTCATGCTTTTCTCACCACTGAAGACCGGCTCGCATTGTCCATCAGCCAAGATCAGTGTTCTCTGCGTCGTCTTTTGACTGGTTTGAAAAAGCGTGAACACTTAGCTCCGGTCTTGGCATCTCTTCACTGGCTTCCTTTCTGTTTCTGGGTTGATTTTAAGACTTTACTGCTCACTTTTAAAGTTTTAGAATAGGCTGGCATCACCTGATTTAACAGATCTCCTCAACATCCGCAGCCCTGTGAGAGCACTGCGGTGCAGGTTAAAACACAGAGGCGATCAAGCTTTTGGGTGGCTGCCCCAAATCTGTGGAACAGTTTTCCACATAAGCACCACTCAGACTGCAGACTGAGACTCAAGCACTATTTAAAGTGCTCGAGTCTCACCTCTTCTCCTTTGCAAAGTCTGACTAAACTAAACTGATTGTTTATTGTGTTTCCATCTCCTTTTAATTCCTTTTCTTTAGATTTAGTTGTTTTCATGTCTTATATTCTCTTATTACATCGTTATTAGTACATTTTAGCTTGTCAGCTTTCATTAAAAGTGCTGTATAAATTAACGGTTGATTCTTCCTGGAGTTCAAGGCGACTTAAGTGTGTGTTTTGGGAACTGTTGCTGCCTCCTACTTTTCTCTGTTGGCCTTCCGCTTGTTTGCCACAGCGTGTGGGCTCCAAATGCAGGTCGTATTGATAGAAACATAAAAACGGATGAGCAGGGAGCCTCGTCCACCATCCTGCTTTAAACACAGCAGAGCAGCATGGCTTTGGCATCACTTCCTGTTTGTGAGCTTTTGAATTTATCTAGAGCTTTGAAAGCACATTATGCAATTAGATAATTCCATCAGTGGCAGAAAATCTATTCCAATAATAGACAAAAATATTAAACCGTATTTGCTTCCAGCAGGAGGATTTGCTGCCACCAGCTGTTTTTATTGTTGTAATTTCAAACTAGACATTTGACTGTGAGTTATTCAAACCAGAAGAAATAATGAGAGGACCGTAGCTCAGGGGATCTTTTTAATCAGAAAGTTGCTGGTTTAAGCCAGAACTTCTCCAGCCTACGCACTGAAGTCTCTTTGTACTCGTCGCATATGTGCGATAATGTCATTTCAATGAAACTGTAAAAACCAAAAATGATGTGGATTGTTCATGATAATCTTTTGCAGCTCTTTCATAATCAACTAAATTTCAGCGTTAAAGTTCAAGTGAGACTTTCTGTACTGCCTGACGGTGAGAATCCCACTGAAAGCTTCCCTCTGCTCTGATTTGCTCTGATCCATCTGTTGTTTTCCCCTCAGTATAAAACCTGTAAGGATGGCAGCGTGCTGGGAGTCACGGTGACGAGGATCGCTCTGCTCACACACTGCCAGGCTCTCACTCAGTCCTGCAGCTACACCGAGGGTAGGCACACACCAAAAACACACAGAGCCCTTTCTGTAAGTCCTAACCGAGCTCCTAAACACTGTTCTGTTCCTCTCGGTCTGCAGCGGAGACCATCGTGAACGTCTTAGACTTTAAGAAGGATGTGGGTCTGTGGCACGGCATCCTGACGGTAAGACCTGCTGCTACACGTCTGAGCTTCAGACCGTTACGTTCCTGCTTATTCAGGCAGTTAATCTGCTCTGTATGTCACCTTCTGACTATTGACATCTGTTTACAACCTCCATTCCAATAAAGTTGGGACACTTTTTGCAATGCAAATAAAAACAGAATGCAATCATTTGCAAATCTCATAAACCAGTATTTCCTAGAATCATGGTTATTACTTCAGAAGACAGGCAGGACTTTTTTTTTTTAAATATGTTGCTGCCATCAGATTCAAGATGAGATGAAATATTTTTCATTAATAATAAAATGTCTCACTTGAAGCATCTGACGGGTTTTCTTTGTTCTACTGTTAGCGAAATGTTGGTTTATGAGATTTGCGTGTCACTGCCTTCTGTTGCGTCCCAACAGTTTTGGAACTGGGCTTGTATGCTGAATGCTTTGACTCTTTTACATATTCTCTGTGTGTGTCTGCAGAGTGTGATGAACATGATGCATGTGATCAGCGTGCCGTACTCGCTGATGAAGGTCAACCCGCTGTCCTGGATCCAGAAAGTCTGCCAATACAAAGGTCAGGCACACGCCACTCAGCTCCGTCACGCCTTTTTCCCAGCTTTTAAAAAGATGAATGCTAATTTCCGTGTGTGTCTGTGCATTTCGCCCTGCAGCCAAGGTCGCGTGTGTGAAGTCCAGAGACATGCACTGGGCTTTGGTGGCCCACAAAGACCAGAAGGACATCAACCTGAGCTCCCTGCGCATGCTGCTGGTGGCCGACGGATCAAACCCCTGTAAGGTCACGCACAGCCTCCTCAGCCGAGCTCTTTCACTAACAGGGGAGTTTAGGAAGGTGTTTTTGAGATAGAAAATGTCAAGGAAGTTGGATAAACCCTCGAGGGATGTCGGAAACTGGGTCATTTCACAAGAATAGAGCAGGATGTGTCCAGCTTTTCACGTTTGGTCCCATAAATGGTTTCCAGCCTGAATACAGTGGAAGAAAGACTGAGCAGCTGGATAACTCCCCTCACTTTGCATACAAATGATCTATTCAGGATGTAAGGAAGAAGTAGCTAGACACCTGAACCGAACCGGCTCTGACAGTTTGTGGCTGTTTCCGTCTGTTAGGGTCCATCTCCTCCTGCGATGCTTTCCTCAACGTCTTTCAGACCAAAGGGCTGAGAGGCGAGGTCATCTGTCCCTGCGCCAGCTCCCCCGAGGCCCTCACAGTGGCCATCAGGAGGTACACACCTGCTCACCTCTACCCCTACTTTGCATACACAGATTTGCAAACGTGCACACACACACACACACACACACACACACAAACACAAGCACAAAATATGCAAACAGCCTCACACACACTTACTGCATGCAAACATCCACTGTTTTTTCCTTCATGCTACCTACACTTAGCTAATAAATAAATCACTCGTTAATAAATCTGTTTATTGATTTGCTCATTTAGAATCTACCAGATGAGATACACATTAACCTGATGGAGTTTATGAACATTGTGCGGTGTACTGTAACAGGTTGTTTGGACATGGAGAAGCATCTGTGGCTCACACCTGTGTGTGTGTGTGATGTTTGGTTTTCAGGCCGGTGGAGGACATCAGCCAGCCTCCGGGTCGAGGCGTCCTGTCCATGCAGGGTCTGACTTACGGGGTGGTCAGGGTGGACACGGAGGAGCGGCTGTCTGTGCTCACAGTGCAGGACGTGGGCACCGTCACACCAGGAGGTAAGTCTGTGTTCGTAAGACAAAACCTTGGTTTCTTTTTGAACACTTGCACTCTCACAAATTTGCACAATAGCAAGCAGTGATACAGATTTAAAGCTCAAACCTGATTTGATGAATAGAGACAGAGCCTGTTCGTATCTCGTGTGAACTGGCTGTAGTACAGCATGGAGGCAAAAAAGTTGCCAACTATTTCCAGTGGAATGCAGCAGGAGGGTTTTCTGCTCTCACTGTTCACATTCGCTGCAACTTAACACGGCCACATTCCTAATAAAGCTGCTCTCTTTCACATATGTTTCTGTTTCTGTAGACACACTGTAAAACATGCATAAGATTAAGACTGAACACTGGCCCTTCAGGACATCTTCACCCATGCTCTCATTGACCGCGTTGCTTCTGCTCTGCTCATGTAAGATTCTGATTTTCTTTGAGCTCGGCGTCATCTGAGATTCACTTGAGTTAAAGAAAACGTTAGTGCTGCGATTTCAGCTGTATTTAAATGTACCACGATCACTCAGGCAGAAAGTTAGAGGTGACAAAAAGTCTTACACCTCATTTCCGCTGCTGGGCGCCACCACAAACACAGCAGACATCTAGATTCTGCCCTTCTGGGGCAATATTGTAAATGTTCTTGTCGATGAAATAACTAATGTTTGTACTAAAAGTTAGTTGATTTGTCGCGAGCCGCCTAAAAAAAGTCTCACATGCGAGCTTCAAGTCTAATTAGCCGATCACAACTTGTGATTGATCAGCACCCTCATCCAATCTGCACAGACCTCTCCTCTGCTCTCTTTAGAAGTCTGGTGATAAATGGGATAAAAGGCTTTTTTATTTGCCCGGATTTCTTTTACACTTATCACCATCTTTTTTGGCATAATTGCCATTTTCAGAGCGTAGATTGCAACTTGGAAGTTGTTTCCTGTGACGAAAGAGATTTTAAAAGCAGTAACTTCAGATGGCAGCAGCAGGAGGAGGAGGAGGATAATGTTGCTTGAAATGACGAGCCGCTTTACAGGTTTATGCCTTGACATCCGGGTGAGTCAGACCACTGAGGCGGACTACAGTGTTGCATAGCTGCATATAGTAAAAAGATTTGCTTGAACTGCCACTCCATGTTTTGGACTCTACATATGATCATTTAGTCAGCTTTAAGAAGTAAAATGAAGTGAAAATGCCTCTTATTTTTGGGCTAAATCTAGCTTGTGTAGGTCCTGGTGTGAAACTTAGAGGACGCATATTCTGCCTTTTTTGCACAAGTTAACACAATTTCCTGAGCTCTTAATGAAATGTGATCAAAATACCAGAGAAATACAATACAACAGCTCATGAATTAACGCCTGCACTCACACTGACCTGTTTTTAAGGCGATGAGAGCTCATTCACGCCACTCCAGTCCTCTTACCTCTTATGGGATCTGTAGTATTTAATGACCCTTGTAGCACATTATCACCATATGAGAGAGCATACTGTAGATAGGCTGAGAGCTCAGACTTGAATACATCGCACTGATATAGAGATACTTAACAGGCAATTTGTTTGTTATATATGTGGATTTCCCTCGTCTGTAGTTCAGCCATGGACAGTTGGAACTGATAAAAACTTGTCACAAGTCAACGTTGTTCAAGCACTGCACCATGCAACGTAACGGCCAGCTTCCAGGTTTATAGTCATTACTCACAGACCGGCTCCATAAACTATTACCTTTAGAACTGTGGCTTACAACTTATCATTTAAGTTCATATTAGATGCATTCAGTGACATATAGAGTCCTGGATTTTCCAACTTCCAACTGGGTGAAAGAAGAAAAATAAAGACTGCTTATGAAAGGTCAGATTTCCAGTTGGGATGTAAAACATCAGACATCCTCTATAACTGCACTTTCTGTCAGATGTCAGAAAGTGCACATCCGGACAGCTATCAATAGATTTGCATGAAAACAGAAAAAAACATCTGTATCGTAGGTTCCTCGCATGCGTATAATGCAATAACTTGGCCTATCACTGACCAAATGCAGTGATTGGCTGGCCCACCAGCTCTTCTTCCTGTTTACCCGCCCTCCAACGGGGTGCAGGGACAGAGAGCAGCGAGCAGAAGAAACAGAGCAAAACAGATTTAAAAATCTAGCTTTCTCTTGCTTTAGGGATACATCATCCACTGCTGCTTTGAATAAAAGTGGTTTCTATGATTTGCCATCAGCAGTAGCAGAGCAGGGGTACAGCAAATGCAGCATGATGCAACTTGAGGTTGGGGTGGCTATTTTTTCTATTTTTCACTGCACCTGTGTGTGGTATTTGGTGAGGAAAAGCTTTAAAAAGCCACGTTTTATTCAGCGGAGCATTGAACAGCTACAGCATCAGACTAACACGACTGAAATAAATGATAATGTTGCTGCATAGCTACTGTTAGACTCTTTGCTTATGAGTTTGCCACATTTGATAGATATTGATGTGAGATTCAGAGTTAGATCATTCAGATGAATATAAATTAAATGTAAGTATATATAAAGTTATCGTAGGATAAGCCCACTGCTGCTTGTCTAAAGAGTTAAACTATCGGCCCTCGGTTGTGTCATGCATCGCATGGCAAAAAATCCATTAAGTCCATTAAGTCATTAAATTAGTTCTAAGAGTGTGTAAATGTTGGGCGTCTCTTGTTCATCAATGTCCAATTTCTGCAGCTCCTTCTCTGCTCATGACTGAGCGAGTTAAGTGTGTTCAGCTTCACGTTCAAAGCCTCGATCGCCTCCGAGGGGGAAAAAAGCCAAGAGTTTTTTATAAAACTGCAATCCATCCTAATCAGCTGAGTTTTATTCTGTGGATGAAGCCCACACTGGTGACTTTAAAAGGTAAAACAGAGCATAAAAATACATAATTCATCATCTGTTCAGGGCTTAATGAAGCGTCCATGAACAGCGGACTAATTATTTGTGTTAGAACAGTGTAATGGATGGATTAAACGTGTTTATAATAACAAACAGCTGTTGACAGCACTTATTTTCTTCAAGGATTAGTCTAATATTGTGGTATTGATTGATTATTATGTCTCTACAGCCCCTCTCACACAGCTTTTGTCTGTTTATTGCACTTCACTGTTCGGTGTGAAAGGAATGAAAACAGTGGCGGGGTTTGTTACCTTGAGCTGGCAGCAGGGATGTGTGGATAACATGGATAAATGCTCCGAACTGGCGCCGTTAAACATCACACTCCTGATCCGATACACAAGTGTGCTGTGTGAGGGCACACACCAGGGCAGCATCACACTCTGCATGGCAAGTGTGAACCAGTAGAGATGAGCAAAGGCAGCGATGAGCCTTTCATCATGCAGCCCCCAACTCCAATGAAGCTGCCAGATGGTTTCAAATGCAAATAAAAACAGATTGCAATCATTTGCTAATATCATAACCCTGTGTTTTATTCATATTAAAAGATTTCAGATGTTTAAAGTGAGACATTTTACTCTTTCATGAGTATACTTCTTTCATTCCATCCTGAATCTGATGGCAGCAACACGTCTCAAAAAGGGACATCAAAAGGCTGGAAAGGCTAAGTTTTACTTAAAGAAACAGCTGGAGGAACATCTTACCATGAATTAGGTTCATTGGCAACAGGTCAGTAACATGACTGGGTATAAAAAAGTACCTTAGGGAGGCAGAGTCTCTCAGAAGTAAAGATTTTAGCAATCTGGAAAACAACGTGTCTAAAACTGTAGAGACATTTTAGAAAAATGTTCATCTATTCCACCAGCATAGCTTCATAGTAGAAGAGTCCAGCTGCTGGACTGACCTGCCTGCAGTCCAGATGTTTCACCACCTGAAAACATCTAAAATACAACAAAGAAGACCCAGGACTGCTGAGCAGCTAGAATCCTCCATCAGACAAGAATGGGACAACACTCCTCTCCCAAAGGTCCAGCTGCTGGTCTCCTCAGGTCCAGATGTTTACAGATGTTGTTAAAAGAAGAGGGGACGCTACACAGTGGGAAACATGGAGACATGTTGCTGCCATCAAATACAAGATGAGCTGATATTTTTAACGACAACATAGAATGTCTCACTTTCAACATGATTGGCTGTGAAAAAAGCATCCTGGTTTATGAGATTTAAAAATCATTGCATTTTGTTTTTATTTACGTACATTTTTTTAAACTTCTTAATGGTACTGTACCGAGATCTGTGCGTGAAAGAGGCTTAAAGCTGGTTTGAAACAATTATTCGGCGAAAATTCACATGAATTTTATTCAAAGATCAATCTTTAGATCAAAGCATTTCCTCTGTGACTTTATCACCATTAGTCCTGCATGAAAAACACAATTCTTAGTTGTTTTTTTTAACTGAAACCCCCCCCCCCCCCCCCCTATTGAAATTAAAATAGAACTGAAAATGGACCTTGTTAAAGTTAATTGAATCCATTTGGGAAGTCAGTGGCAATATCCAGCCTTATTTCCTGTGAATTAATAAATGAATAAAATTCAATGAAAATAGAAATTATTCATATCAAAGCAGCTGGAAGTTTTTGACCTTTTTGAACCCGACAGAATCGCTACAGTCTATGAAAGCCGAGTATTCTTCACGTGCATCGCTGACACAAAGTGCTGTATTCATATGACAGACACTGGTTTTGGAGTGGATTTTTTGTCACATGTATAAACTCCAGCCCACTGTCATGTTATATATACTGTAACTGCCGCCCAGAATCACAAGTTGAACATCATTCGCTCATCATCAGCAGCTCAGCTGTGCACATAGGTACAGCGTATAAGTGGTTGCAACATGCCGTTAGAAAGCTGAGGATTTCAGGACCACAACGGGCACAAATCAGTGCCGGTAAAGCTATTAAAGGAGACTCACACAGGCAGAAAGCCACATGGCAATCCCTTCATCAAAATGATCCAGGTCAATAAAACTTCCACAGATTTCTGTAGCACATCAACCCCAATAAGCTGATGAGCTGTGGCTCTTCGAGGTCTGATCTACACGTTTCGCTGATTTTAAAATGTGGCCAGCATCGTTAGCTTTTGATTGACACGTCAGTTGAGACCGTAGGAGCTTCCACGCCGTGTCCACAGGCTGCCACTGTGCAGCAGTAAAAACAAATGGCCCATCTTCTGCTGTGCGTGCACTGAGCCAGCTGGAAACGAGCTGGTTCAGGTCGAGGCTCGTTAAAAGGTGACTCCCAGGACTGACCAGACAGATCCGGAGGTTTAGAGCTGGGCTCATCGCTTTTATGCTCAGTCTCCACAGAAATTAGCACCCAGGATCTGGACCTGTACTCTGTGTTGACTCCTCTATTTAGTACCGCCCTCTCCTGATCGGATCACCCAGGACAGATTTTAGCACCAAGTCTGAACTGGAAAGCTTTATCTCTTCTTTACCTAAATGTCTGATTGTTAAAGTGTTTTTGTATCATTTAACTTGACGCAGGTCATTGTAAAGTGTATCTTCCATTCCATGAGCAGTGAGTGTTTGGACTGAATGTAGAAACGTAGACATGAGTAAGGGAACTTTGCTCTCTTTTAATCCAGTAATCTTCAGATCTTGTTGTTGTGAACTCACACCACCAAGTGTTGGCCTCTGGAATTACACCTCAATTACCACAAAAGAAGTTGAAGACTGAATGAATAAATCTTTCTGCTGCGCGGATGTACGTTTGAAACTGATGATCCATGTGATGATTTATCATCCAAAAAGCTAAAAGGCAGAGTTTGAAATAAGGAAATCTAAAAATGGGAAGTAAAGGCTGTTTGCTGAGTCACTGGAAATTGATCGGCAACCTTTAAAATCTCTGCAGAGGTCATTCTGAGAACAGTAGCATCTCTCTTCATACCGTTATTTCTCAGTGCCTTGGTTTGATCTTTGTTCTGTGTTCTGGTTTACTGTTTTGCTTGAGCTTTATTCTTTGTATTCTGTTTTAGTTTTAACAGATTCTGTTGCATTTCTGTTCCTCGTCACTATCCCTGTTATATGATCTCTATTAGTAAGTTTATTTAATGTTTTCACTGAGCCATAGAGAGTAACGGAATGCACATAGGTGATGTGCGAACGCTTTTCTCTAAAGTTTTAAGGTCAAGGGGGATTTGATTTGTTCCTGTATCTATAATTTAGGCTTATGTGTGACTTCATTAAAATTGTAGATTGATTTTAGAGAGATAACATCAGTAAGTATGTACAGGGACAACTTTCCTGCTTCATATATTCTGTTTTTAACCCAGTCATACTTAGTTGGTCTAAAACAAAACTACTTTAAGCTCAAAAGATGTTGAGAAATGACTCAGACAAGCGGCTGCTACTAAAAACAGGTGCATTTGGGGTGAGTAATGCTGCTGCTGGGGTCATCACATCCTCCCACTGTGAAAAATAAGGTCTGTTTACCTCTCCTCTTCCCCAGGCCTGGTGTGTGTGGTGAAGCCGGAGGGCGTGCCGCAGCTCTGTCAGACGGATGAGATCGGTGAACTGTGCGTTTGCTCCATCGCCACCGGCACATCCTACTACGGCCTGACGGGCATGACCAAGAACACCTTTGAGGTGAGACGGTCTGGAGACTGTTTGAAATGTTTGTCACTCTCTGATTGTAAGACGCTGGCAGGTGATCAAAAGACTGAGCACAAACCCAAACAATGACGCATTATCATTCAGCTGTAGCTTGTGAATGCCACCATGTAGAGCGCTGTTACTGCCTGTGTTGGAACCTGCTGTCAGGTGAAGATTTAACATGCAAAAACCCCTGAAAGTGGTGTTAACACCTGTTTAAACCTTTAATCTTAAATAAGGGGCTGTAAATGTACAACCAACATGGAATCTCTCTGCAGATATTCCCTGTTGTCATGATTTTTTAATATTTAATATAAAGTTTTTCTTGCTGTACCCACTTCAGAGACTCATATTAATACAAAACCAATGGGATGTCGGGGTAAAATGTAGATTCACAATAGAACATAGATACCAAATCAGGTGTTTAAAATGAGACATTTTACTGTATCATGAAAAATATGAGCTCATCTTGAATTTTACAGCAATTTTACAACACGTCTTTAAGTTGAAGCTACAAACTTGGATTTTGCAAGTTTGAATTTTATATGTACTTGTATTCGTCATTTGTTGTATTTAAAGGAGTCGTGTCTCCTCTGCCGTGTGATTCCTTCAGGATTATTCTTGGAATGAGACATCTTGCTGGTAGATTTGTAAGTGAGTGATTAAGTGATTGATTGGCTGTACACTTAGAGGCTCTTCTCTTTGAAGATTGTTCACAACGGTGTCGATCAGAAAGGTTTAAGATGTGTTAGCGGGTGTGTCGGAGTGCGTTCTGCTTCTGGAAACAGATTTCTGAGGCATTCGTTTAGTCAACACGGATTTTTTGCAGTTATTTGATCTGTACAGTCTGAAGACTAAAATACTTTAGGCTGCATCACACTGTAGGTTCACACTGTTACCTGCTGTGTGCTGAGGGTGTGTTTAATTAATAATTAAAATGTTTGTTGGAGGGAAAGTTGGGTTTTTGATCTCTGATAAGGTGGAGACATGTGTGGAATATAAGCCTCTACGTTCCCTGGTGGATCATTTCATTGAATTATCTGCCACATTCAGCAGTGGGAGGACAATTATTTTCATCTAATTGAGTAAAAGTTTCACTTGTTTTAGGAAATCTGTTTTTGAATTCCACTTGGGAAGTTCGAAAACCTTTTGTTTCACTTCTACAGCCTTTGATCTTATTTGTGACATGAGTCGAATCTTTTCTCACTGTTAAATGTGAGTTATGTAACCACTGAATTACATAAACGCCCGCCTGGCCGTCATATCCACTTTATTAAGACCAGTGGCGTGATTATTATATATGATGTAATACCTGATATTATTTCTGGCCCTGGCCAGAAATAATATCATGGCAACTGTGCAGCTGAACTGTCATTGTGTGTGTTTGCAGGTTTACCCCGTGAGCTCTAGCGGCGGGCTGATCAGCGAGTACGCCTTCGTACGGACCGGCCTGCTGGGCTTCATCGGCCCAGGCGGTCTCGTCTTCATCACCGGCAAGATGGACGGGCTCATCATGGTGAGCGGGCGGAGGCACAACGCCGATGATATCGTAGCCACGGCGCTGGCGGTGGAGCCCATGAAGTTCGTCTACAGGGGCAGGTGAGTGAGAATACTGCGTCTGTGTGAGGGGGTGACAAGCGTTCTCAGACGTATTCATACCTGTGTTTTTACAGTCGCATATCGACCACACAGAGGAGCCTCAGAGCGAGCTGACATCATTACCATCGACAGCAGTATAAAACCACCCAGATGTCCAACACTGGCACATTTACTGTCACGCTGATAAATGAGCAATACCCCCACAAATTATAAATCTAATAAAGTAGAGCAATAGCGGATGAATCCAGGCACAGTAATAGAGTGAAGTTTAATTGTATCCACATCCAGCGAGGAGGAAATTCATCTTTTACCCGACAGGCTCTGATGACGCGTTCTGGAGCTATTTAAAGTTTGTAGTCGGAGAGGGGGCAGAATGGGGCAGCTGCAGGAACCGTGAGCTCAAAATCCTCCTAAAATGTAAAGCAAGCTGGCTGAAAGTTTAGGAGATTTTATCTGTTTTGTTTCGTATGTATTTGCATCGGCTTCCTTGTGGTTTCCATTGTTTTTACTCAGCTGAGTCATTGATCCTGATCATTTCGGTTCTAGTTTATTGTGACACTTTAAAAGCTTTAAAAGCATCCATCAAGTGTAGCTGGAGTTGCATTTTGTGTGTCATGTTCCTCCTCTGCTCTCTCCTCTGCTCCTCTGAAAAATTTCATTTATCCGCAGCACATACTTTAATAAATCTGTGTAATGATTGTGTAGATTTTATGAGGGAGTAGAGGAAAAAGTAGAACTGTAAATACTTTTAATTGAAACAAACTTTGACTGTGAACCATCATTTCTTACATTTTAATCCTGAGCATCTTCTTTCACTGCAGTGCACACACATGCAGGTGGTGAGCCCAGTCGCTGCCTCCCTCAGGTGATTTTACAGGGGAAATTAAGTAGTTAATTACACTGGCTGATGCCCCATGCGTCAGCTAAATGATCCAACATTTAATGACAGTTTTTAGCTTTGGACAGAAGTTAAACCAGGCGTTGTGCTCATCAAACAGATTTTCAGTGACGCTTTGAATAACCTAACAAAAAGGTCATTATGCCTGATTTCTTTGTAGAAATTGCAGCATTTACAAAAGTTTTTGGCTGATATCGTCCTTTCTGTGTGTTTTGCTGTGCTCACACAGAACCTGTGTGTTACTGGCTGCTTTGTAAATAATGTGAAACTGGAGTAAATGATGGTCTGTCTGGTCGTCATCTCATGTGTCCGTCATGGGAAATGACAACTGTTGCGGTTTTAAAAATCAAAGGAGAACAAACCTATCCTTGAACTTTAAATAAAGTGGCATATTTTGGCTTTTGGAAATAGAATCCGATGTTCCCGATAATAAAAGCAAAGGAATGAAACAGATTAGCTTGAGGTTGTAGACTTTCATTCAGTTGAGGAGAGCTGTGATTTAGTTCTGGTCCCAGTGTATGTGAACGGGAGCGAAATCAAGTTATTTACCAAAGTATGTGCGTCACCACGGCTCTGTGGACTGTGAGAAAAGATTCACAGCTGAATTCACTGCACAGACGTTGTCTTTAAGTTACCTAAATGATGATCTTGTTGGATGAGGCAGCGGTTATGAAATCAGGATTTTATTAGAGCAGAGCGACCGTCTGAAAATGATTTAAGTGGCTGTGAGTTGACACTGGATGATTTTCTGTCACAGTTTCTCATGTGAATCTGACAAAAGAAACACACAAATATGTGAGAGCAGCTTTGTTGGGAATTCTGCTGGATTAATACACTCTTAAACTTTTAAAAAGATGAAACTTTGCAGCGTGTTCAGAGTGACGGTCTCATTTGAGTCTCGTTTAACACACAAATGCAGGAGATATTCTATCCCCAACCACTTTGTCTTGAGAAGCTCTATTTTGTGCATTTTCGGTCAAACTAACACGTTAAGATGCTTTTTAAATGAACACAATCATTTGTGTGTTCTGGTGGCATTTAGAAGTATCTTTGCTTGTCGCTGCTCGAATGGGAAAATAATCGTAACTCTCACTGCTGTGCACATTTACCGACAAAGAATAGATTATATGAAACACTCATCTTCAATATGAAGTGCAGGTTCTGGACAAAAACTGGCACTGCCTCACATTTACTGACTCAAAAATAAGATCCTTAGTATCTTTATTCACATTGCAGTGTCTATGCTGGAATGATATATTCTGCAACACATCATCAAAAGAATGAGACCTGCATCAAACACAGTCTGATGCATCTGCAGCAGAGCCTCTGTCTGAAACTAAAAACCCTCTGAAGTCAGTTTCTCTGAGCTGTTTTTAGATCCACGATGGGCCACATTGTGTGATGGGCTGAAGGAATCACATTTTATTCTCTTATACTCTCTGATAACAATCTCCATTTGGTACCACTGTGTCTGGATTTCCTTTCCTTTGGTTAGAAACATAACCAAACGCTAAATAATACACAACATTTAAGAAGTTATTTACCTCTTTAGGAAGGAGATGATGTGTTACTGACAGCAGTATGACTCAGTTTGGTGGTAACAGCTGCACTGGCTGAAGTAAGGATGTCTCCGCCCTGCAGGATAGCGGTGTTCTCTGTGACGGTGCTGAGAGATGAGAGGATCGTGGTGGTGGCCGAGCAGAGGCCCGACTCCACAGAGGAGGACAGCTTCCAGTGGATGAGCCGCGTGCTGCAGGTACTCGTCCTTGAGATATATCCCAGACACGTTGCAGTGTTATTTGACTCCATTGCATCATATTATACTCTGCTTTCGCTAGTTTTTGTGTCAGACAAAGCAGCCTCTCTTTGTACTCAAGGTGTTGCCATGGTAACAACCCAGTATTTATTGTACTGCTATGAGGAGTGTTGCAGGATTTTCTGTTTTTTCATGACTTTTGTTTCGTATAGTTTATTGATCTTAAAAAAAATTCACAAGCATTAAGAGTAAAGTGTTAAAAATCTCTCTAATGTGTTTTTGTGATTGATTTCTGCCTAAATCTGCAGGGATTTTAATCAAGGCTAGAAGAAGAAAACCTGAAAACATTCAAATGTGCAATCTGTATTAAATGACCTCTCCATCCATGTCTCAGGCCATAGACAGCATCCACGGGGTGGGCGTCTTCTGTCTGGCTCTGGTTCCGGCCAACACCCTTCCTAAGACTCCTCTGGGTGGCATCCATCTATCAGAGATCAAACAGCTGTACCTGGAGGGGGGGCTGCACCCCTGCAATGTCCTGATGTGCCCCCACACCTGCGTCACCAACCTGCCCAAACCGCGGCAGAAACAGCCAGGTGGGACGCAGGGTTTGTGTGAACTGTGTGTGTGTCTATTCTGTGTGTGAATGTGCTGATCCGGCTTCTGTGTGCCACAGAGATCGGCCCTGCCTCTGTGATGGTGGGGAATCTGGTGTCGGGGAAGAGGATCGCTCAGGCCAGCGGCAGAGACCTGGGACAGACCGACGACAACGACCAGGCGAGCACACAGACTCAATATTATTAATGTGTTGATAGATAGAATGTTGGGTTAAGTCACAACTAGAAAAACTCATTTAAAAAAACATCTTTTCAAATTAAAAGTAAACTCGTCAAAATGTTCAAGTTTGATTTTTCTTCATGGCAGCAAGACTAGAAAGTGAAATAAGTTGTTAGGTAAGTAGGTAAGAAGCAGCCAGGTGCTGCTGATCAATGCTCTAATTAATTGAAGGAGTGGACGTCCCAGCAAGTTCACCCCAAGGTCAAAAACCCAAGAGCTACATCTCAGACTACAGGCCTCAGTTAGCATGTTAAAGGTTAAAGTTCATGACAGCACAATTAGAAAAAGACTCAACAAGTATGGCTTGTTTGGAAGGGCTGCAGGAGAAAGCCTCTTCTCTCTAAAAAGAACATGGCAGCACAGCTTAGGTTTGCAAAGCTGCATCTGAACAAAGCACAAGACTTCTGGAACAATGTCTTTTGGACAGACCAGACCAGAGTGGAGATGTTTGGTCTTAATGCACAGCAGCACGTTTGGAGGAAACCAAACACCAGCTGTCAAGCACGGTGGTGGAGGGCTGATGATCTGGGCTTGTTCTGCAGCCACAGGACCTGGGCACCTTGCAGTCATTGAGTCCACCATGAACTCCTCTGGATACCAAAGTATTCTAGAGTCAAATGTGAGGCCATCTGTCCCACAGCTAAAGCTTGACTGAAACTGGCTCATCAACAGGACAATGATCCCAAACAGAATCTGATATCCTGCATATATATACTTAAATATACTTTAATCTTTCTAGAAATACCACCTCGTCTTTTGATTCAGCGAAAATGTTCATGTGTTATTTTTCGAAAATCTGCTGAACTTTAATTACAAAATGACTGAACGGAGTGAAGGTTGGGACTGTTTTTCTTTGTTCTTGATTGAAAAATTCGACATTTCAGTTAAACAACACAATTCATAATCTTGACTTTATGAAGGACCTTCGATTGATTTACAATCAGAACCTGGGAATTAACTTTCTAAACAAGCCAGACACAGTTTTAACTGCCTGATAAATCAAAGTCCCGTTGCTGCATCACTAAACTGCTCCTAGCAGCATTCTTCAGAGGCAGTTTAAAGTGTTGGCAGGTTATCTTCTACGTTCTCTCAAATTTCACAGCCTGTAATATTGATCGAACCACTTAAATGTTGTGGACAGAAGGCTCTGCTCTGTATGCAGCAGCTGTGAGAAATCACATGCTCATTTTGGCTAAATTGGAATTTTATGTCTACTTCGAAACACACCATTTTGTATCCCAGCTGTTATTTACAGTGATTTTTATCTGTGTTAGAGAGCATCAGGGGAACGTGTTCAACAACTTCAGGGGTTGGCAGATTTAAATTGATCAAATTTAAGATGAAAAGTTTGGAACTAATCACTGCCCAAATAAAGTGCTGGTTAGAGATAAAATGACTGTAATATAACAGAGGGGATGTTTCTGTGTTTCAGTTCCTGTTCCTGTCAGAGGTTTTGCAGTGGAGAGCTCAGACCACACCGGACCACGTCCTCTACACCCTGCTCAGCTCCCGGGTAACAACACCTCTGACCACATCTAGATTTTTAAATTAGTTCCATAAAACTGTGCCACAGTTAGTTTGACAGAAAACAGTCTCCACTGTGAGGATTTTCAGATAACCATGGGGTAAACACGGGCTTTGATAACTGCATAAAGTGGATCTTAACTAGGCTTTATTTCATCTTGTGGTTCAAACATCCATCAAACCCTCCCCTCCTCCAGGGGGCGGTGTCCAGCTCCCTCACCTGTCTGCAGCTGCATAAGAGGGCAGAGCGGGTGGCGACTCTGCTGATGGAGAGAGGAGGTCTGCAGGAAGGAGACCACGTGGCGCTGGTCTACCCACCAGGTCAGAGAAGATGCACACGTTAAACCTTTTGTTTAGTCAACATTTGGACGTTTCCAGCAGTGAGGGTTGACACACACCCTCTCTGTTTGTATATCTGTTCATCCTACAGGTATAGACCTGATTGCTGCTTTCTACGGCTGCCTGTACGCCGGCTGTGTTCCCATCACAGTGCGACCGCCTCACCCTCAGAACATCGCCACCACCCTGCCCACCGTCAAGATGATTGTCGAGGTCAGATCAGATTTTTACCGCCCCGTTTGGCCATTATGTCAACAGCTTCTCATGTCAGTGTCTTTCAGTTGACGACCGCAGCAAGACTGCACTTTGTTGCCAACTAGTGTCAGAGTTTCATGAGCGTAGCTGAACTCCGATCCCTTCTTAAAGAAGGTACTATTAGCAGAATGTTTCACTAAGATTTATTGTAGGATTATGCAGTGGGAGAGTGTTCTCTTAACATTTGTGGAACAGAAAAATGCCATCAGTATCTCTGAGTCTCATGAAGCTTTTTACACATTGTTCGTAATTGGCTGTATTTGGATATTTCTGAATGCAACAATGAAAGAATGTTCATAGAATATTGCGCACAGGTTGACTCGAGGATTTTTCATCCATTTTTAAGGCTTTGTCACAAGGTTCGTAAAGGTTTGCGAATGTCCTTAAAATGTGCTGAAAATCCACGTTCCTCACACATTTATTCGGATACTGAAATATTATTGGCTCTTGCAGTAGCACCTGAATAAACAGAACATTATTTTGTTTCCATTAGGATTTGTAAAGGTAAAGCCTGAGTGTTCGTAAAGACTCTGATGGCCTAACTGTTACGCTTTTACACGGGAAGTGTCTGCAAAAGCTGCCCGACGGTTTCCACATTATAGACGGTAGGATAATGTTCGATGAGCTAAAAGCAGCCATATTAGTTTTGTCAGAAGAACACTCCTGAAACAAAGCTAGCTTTTAGAGACTAATCCTGCAACCAAGAATCAACGTATCTGGAACGTTCTTGTTAGCAGGGAAAGTCTTTGCTTATTTTGCTGATTCACAGTTGGTTTCTGAAGCTCTGATGGAATAAGTTTAAGAGCTCACCTCCGGTCATCTTTTGTCTGAAACTCTTTTCCAATTCTTTAGCTAACTGCTAACACAGTTTCAGAATGTGATTCAGCTGCTTATTCTGTTAATGGGGTCTAAAACTAACCTGTAGACAAGCGCTATGCAAATATGATTCACAGTGATGTCTTTATGTAAGGGAAGACAGCCCACACTACAAATGAGGCTTTTTCAGATTTGTATGCACAAAGATCTGTTTAACATACAGAAAAATAAGAGACCAACTCAAAAAGCTTGACTTTACCTCGTTAAAGCTTCTATCCTCGTCTGATTCCTGCTGCAGGTCAGCCACTCGGCCTGCGTGATGACGACAGCCGTCATCTGTAAGCTGCTGCGCTCCAAGGAGGCCACAGCCACAGTGGACATCAGGAACTGGCCACCCGTCCTGGACACCGGTACTGTGGCTTCTGCAACAAACACACGTTTACGCTGACATTCAGCCTTTCATTGAACCCTGTCCTTCACATCACACACCCGAGAAACGTGTGGCATAGAGCGAAAAGCTGTTGTTTGCTTTGTGAGGATGGAACAGTGTACGATCCTCCGTTCTCTGTGATGGCAGCCGCTCTGGTCATGTGAGTCCCTGCAGTGCAGTATAGCGACCGAATGTTTAAAAGATTTTCCTCCACTGAATAAACAGCGTCCTGTGCCAAAAAATCCTCCCTGAAGAGAAAGCTGAAATTAAAACGAAGAGAACTGCAGGCAGCTTTCAAGATTCAGAGTGAGTCTTGTTAACTTTAGCATCTATAGCCTCATTTTGACCCAAAAATTAATGGGTTGTCATAGTCGGATGCAAATGAAACAATGAGTAAGCAGCAGAATGAGAGTCGCAGTTGCAATAGTCAGATTTGATCTAATCAAATTTGATCTCTCTCTCTAAAATACTGGATATTTGCTTTTAAAAACTGACATTCCCTGAAAATGGAAACACACAATACACATAGCCTTGGTTTAAAAGAGCAGCTGTAGTTTACCTTTTTATATCAAAAGGAGTGTTTTTATATGGATCTTTTTTAATGCAGGTACAACAGGCTGATTGAACAGTTTCATATTGTCAGTATTCGCATTTTTAACCAAACTTGTCCTAAAACTACCAAAACCCCCCAGGAGACAAGCCTGGAACTACAACAACATGAAGAAATGGCATTACACTGTGGGACAACGGTTTGTGATGTTCGTCATCCTGACATAATTAGCCAGTTATTGTTGACATCAGCGCCTCACAGCAGGACTGAGAGTGCCAGCTTCCAGTTGCAGAGACACATTTACCGTGGGAGATCTTTGCAAAGTAAACGCGTGTCTCTGTAAAGAAAAAGGGAGCCGTGTCTACTCTTGCAGCCCTGACTGCAGCACCCTTGTTGATAATTGGTGTGTGCAGCCGGGTGTTTCATTCCCATCAGCGCCAATCAGAGCTGAAGCTGATAAAAAACTGCAACTACAGCAGAGTCATTTGATGCGGGACTAAATGTCAGCTCAACACTTTCTCATTGCACTCAAAAGCCAGATGTAAGCAGGTGTTAGCGGTTGTTTTTTACCTGGTAGAAGGGGCTTTATTTTATATCTGGCATGGTGCACAGCTTCCCTTTGTGGATCAGGGGACCAAATCCTTCCTCCGGCGGTGCAGTCCTGCCATCTGTCTCTCCAAAAGGTCAAGAGATTTATTGTTTGGTGCTCTAAAAAAAAAAAAATCAGTAAAAACGAAACATTGATTAACCTTCTCGCCAAATAAATAATCGAATATTCACACGCAGTAGTGGTAGAAGCTTTAGAGATCCGAGCCCATTCGTTTCTGCTGATATTTATCCGTAAAGATGCCCACTACATGTACAGCTTTATTTGTTTGTATTGTACGAAGCTGAGTAATTTCTGTTTGTAACATTTCAGTGTCTGTTTTTATTCATAAAGAACTAACCAAAGTTGCACCACAGTGCTGTAAAACAAGATTAAACAGACCCAGATCAATAAAGGAAAACATCCATACATGCTAACAGCAGCCAACAGTAAGTGTCAGCAGGGCATCAGCAGTGTGTGTGTGTGTGTGTGTAACGGAGGAACGTGTCGCCCGGTGAAGCAGCATGAGTCTTTGATTTTAAATAGTTTTGGACAAAAATGGAGCTCTGTGGCACGGAGCAATAAACTGTATCAGCCTGAACACACAGAGCACCTGGTAGCAGGAAACATTGTTGGCCTGCGTCTTTCCACGGGATTTGTTGAGAATGAGAAGAATGAAGAATATAACCAGCCTTGCGTTTTAAACGAGCTGCTTTTAATACTGAAAGCAGAGCAGCTGTGGTGTTGCGATGGCTCTGCTGCATCAGAATATTGAAGCCCTTCTTCGAGCTGCCAGAGGAGCTCTGTGGGTTCAACTTAAGGTCAGGCTTTCTAAAACGGATAAAACTCAACAGTGTTCTGTTGAATGTAATGAAATAAATATGTGTGTGTGTTTGTACTCCAGATGACCTGCCAAAGAAGAAGGCTCCAGCTCTCTATAAACCCTCCAACCCTGACGGCCTGGCCTATCTGGACTTCAGCGTGTCGACGACTGGCATGTTGGCCGGAGTTCAGGTCAGCCCAGCGTTAATCCCCACCACCCAATCTAACGTCGCCCGAGCCCACCACCTGCCTCCTTCCTTAATTAATTCATTTCCCACTCCAGAGGGAGATTCGGCCGTCAGAGCAGCAGGGAAATGAGTGAACAGAGAGATGGCAGAATAAAGCGTTTATAGCTCAGAATAGAAGATTTTAATTCAAACACGAACAAACCAGCTGCAGAGTGTAAACATTTCAGTACCTTTTTTTAGTGTTAACTGTCAGTCTGTTTTGTTCCTTGTTCGTGTCTGTGTGTTGTTGTCTCTCCCGCTCCTTCCCTTCCTCTGTCCAGATGTCCCATAATGCAGTTGGAGCCTTCTGTCGCTCGGTGAAGCTGCAGTGTGAGCTGTACCCGTCCAGAGAGGTGGCCATCTGTCTGGATCCCTACTGCGGCCTCGGCTTCGTCCTCTGGTGTCTCTGCAGGTCGGTGAAACTCTTCTGTTCGTCGCCACCGTATCAGAAGCCCGAAATTATTATATTTTTTTTATGTTTTGTGTTGTGACAAACTAGAGACAAATTTATGTTTAAAACCAAAGCAGCAGATGTCGAGATGTTTGATTTTAACTGCTGCTGCAGATAAAGCACCCAAGACATGAAGTGGCACTTTTTAAGCATCTATAAACTAAATTCAACTTTTAAAATGTCTTAATATGTGATTGGAAGTGCATTGATATCAGTCGTTGGAGTGCGGTGTTGAAACAATAGTTGCTAAAATTTATTCAGGTTTTTATTTCACGCAGTAGCTGACTACCAGAAAACATTTTAGAAAGCAAGTTTGCTAACTTTTAAATTCTCTGTCTATAAATTCAGCGATTGTCTGGAGTCTATTTCTGCAGCCAAATGTCTTTAAAAATGTCACAAATCACGCTCGGTATGAGCATTTCTCGCCTGCTTCAGCGACTTTTAAGCAGCAGTAAATAACGTTTACATCTGCTTGTTATGAGATACGACCCTGTCGTTTTGGCTTTAAAGCTTCCCTGGAGAGCACATCCTGAGCGTCACATGATTGATTTTTTGCTTCATTTTATCATTACATACAGCTTTGGTAGGCATGGTGCTAAAACACGCTCAAAATAAGAAGAAATCTTCCATTTTTAATTGCATCTTGGCTTGCTGGAAAGAATATAGAGTTAGCTCCTAAAGACGCCTCCAGTATCAGACTCACATACCCTAAGGAAACATGTTTGTGCTGTCTGCAGTGTTTATTCCGGCCACCAGTCCATCCTGATCCCCCCGGTGGAACTGGAGACCAACCCGGCTCTGTGGCTGCTGGCCGTCAGCCAGCTGAGGGTGCGAGACACCTTCTGCTCCTACAGCGTCATGGAGCTCTGCACCAAAGGACTTGGACTGCAAACTGAAGCACTCAAGGTCAGCACTGCACAAACACTTCCAACATAACAATTCCACTTATACCTGTTTCTGTATTTAGGCTTTACACCCCAGTGTTACCTCTGCTGCCCTTTACACCTGCTCTGTTTTCCATTAATCTGGTCATGAAGAAAATGACCTCTAGGTGCTTTTTTCTGTGGCAGTTTATGAGGGCAAACTGAAAAGTTTGGACACGTTCTCTGCGGCACGAACGAGGACTGCTGAGATGACGTTAACACGCAGACACATACAGCAGCGATGGCTTAGTTTGACATATGACCAGCTGTTCACGGGACTCTGATAGATAACATATAGATGACATTATTTTTAGCTGTAACAGTCTTTTTTCACATCATGTGATCCAAATGTAACAGAAAACTCTTTAAAATCTTCCTGATTATGCATCAATATTTTCAACTGCTCCCATCCTCCACCATCATTTTAACACAATGCTGCACGTTTGTTAGCATGGTAGATTTTTAAAAGAAATCTCTGACTATATCGGGGCTTAGAGAGTGATGCTACGGCAAATGGTGGAGAAGGTGCTCTCAGGTGGAGTAAACATGGGAGAAAACTGGGACTCTCTAAGGACTTAAATATTATATCACACTTTATACTCTTGTCATATCTCCATGAGTCCACCGTGGCTCTTTCCCATTTTCATGCCTGAATGAACTGTGAGGAACATTAACACAAATGACCGTCTGTTACTTCCATGGCCAAAGACACCACTCACTCATGAAATGATGTGCGACTCCACACGCTTCCTAACCCAAAAGATGGTCAGCTGCACAACACAAGTCCAATTTCCAGCAGCATTTTATTGGCTTAGGATTTGGACCGTGCCCGAAACCACTAACAAAACATTACTAATCAACTCCAGTTATAAAATGGGTTTATATTGACAGGAGTCCACTGTTAATGGAGAAAAAACTGAATCTTGTGCTAAGACGGATGACTGATCCTGTCCTGAAACTTCTTCCACTGAAGTCTTTGCTACCATCCACAGTCAACTGCTCAGCTTACCCAGAATGCATCAGCACAGGTGAACTAAAGGCCTGTGCTGAAGCTAAATTTGAGACGCCACATAAACCACCGGCCTCTTGAGTCCTTGTGAGAGCAGAGACTGCAGCTCTCTAACTCGCTCCATCATCCTCTGCAGGAGGCGTCCGTCCCCTGGTTCAGTGGTAATAAACTCTGTCTCCATCTGCTCAGCCGGAGGCCACGTCTGAGTGCTGGAGTAACAGACACACACACCTCTGATTGGTCACTGATGGAAGCCACAGAGTTAATTTTAGTCATTATCTGTCTTTAAGTTTCCATGGAGACTGAATGGAGAAGTAGAAGTGTGCTTTATTACAGGCAGTTTATCACAGCACACTTTTACAGACGCAGAAAAAGAGAAGCTCAGTACTTTTCTGACTCTTTTGGGAGATTTTTATTTACTTGTTTTTTTAAATGCATCATATGGACATGATGGTATTTGGATCTGTATCTGATAAAGTAAAGTGGATATACAAATGCAGAAAGCTGGTTTAGAGCTTAAAAAAGATGGTAAAGATTTAGTCATTATTACTCATTCCAATGTCAGCACTGTGTGAACTCGCAGGTAAACACATCTGACCCTCAAACAGAGCTGAGAAAGCCCCTCCGGTCTCTATCTTTTTTAAAAAATCCCACTCGTCTCTCATCCAGGCTCGAGGTCTGGATCTGTCCCGGGTTCGGGCCTGTGTGGTGGTGGCGGAGGAGAGGCCCAGGATGTCGCTCACACACTCATTCTCTAAGCTGTTCAAAGACCTCGGTCTTCACCCACGGTCTGTCAGCACGGCCTTTGGCTGCAGAGTCAACCTGGCCATCTGTCTGCAGGTAAAAACAAAGCCACACTGAACTGTACGCAGCCACAGAGATGATTCACACCACCGTGTGTTGAAAATGTTTATCTCATTTATATACTATATAAGAAGTGACAACTACTCAGATAATTCAGAACAGAAATAGTTTAGTTTTGTACATTTAACCGTCTCTGGTCACATGCTCACCGCCTCTGCGTTGTGATTGGCTGCAGGGCACTTCTGGACCCGACCCCACAACAGTGTACGTGGACATGAGAGCATTACGCCACGACAGGTACGTCAGTCAGTCCGTCAGTCAGTCCTGTCAGCTGTTGTTGTGTACAAAGGTTTGACCTGTAAACATTTGTCTCTGTCAGGGTTCGGTTAGTGGAGCGAGGTTCTCCTCACAGTCTGCCCTTAATGGAGTCTGGAAAGGTGAGTGGATTCTCGTTTCAGATGGAGAATTACACATGCTGTGATTTAAAAATAAGCAACGACGGGAGTGATTAAGCCCCGCAGAAGCTCGTTTGAAGGATTTTCTCCTGGGTTGTCGGTCTGGGGGATGTTTCATGCGTGTGAAATATGAAGCTCAAACTTAATTAGATTCATCAGTGACTGAAATTTAACAGGATTTGCACAGAACTCCGCTTTTAAAACAAATGACAGAAAACAGATAAAAGCTCTTAAATAGCAAATAGATTACACAAGACACTGAGATATCAGAATGAGATTTCCACTGAGTGACGGCACATTCCAGGACTATTTCTGCTGCTTTTCAGTGCACGTCCTCCCACGCTCAGTGACTCACAACAGACAGCAGGTTTGAGTCAATGATGAGCCTTCAAATGTTCATCCTCCCTCTCTGTCTGTGCATATGTGGGAGAAGAGAACTGCATCGAGTCTAGAAAGTCTAGAGGTAACTAGTCTAGAGGTAACTAGTTAAGAAAGTTACCTCATCCATTAGTGACATTTTATGCGAGAACTCGATGTATCCGACCATTTTCTAATCATCTTTGTTTTTGTGCTACTGCTTAAAGGAGTAATTGTGTGGCTGCTTACATGGAGGATTCTCTGCTTGTTGCTGCTTTACGTTAGCTTGGAGTTGTGAGATAGTTGCAGGCCTGAAAAACTAGTTTTTATGTTGGAGCGCCTCCTGGATTCATTGTGGATTTGTTTAAGGCGCTTTGGATGGCATAGATTATCACCATGCCTTTATAATGAAAGCATTTGAATAGTATCAGGTATTTTAATGTCGACATTTATACGAACCATCAAAAGCCAAGAAGGAAGAATTATTGCAAATCTTACAAAAGATTACAGATAATTGAGAAAGCAGTGTGTCCTAAATCTATTCGAAGAGTTCGAGAAGAAACGATAGAGAGGTGCAAAGTGAATGTGACCAGGACGTGAATGACTGCGTTGAGACATGCGTCCCTATTGGCTGATGAAACGCTGGATGTGTCGCCACGTTTTGGACCATGTGTAGGAGTTTCCCTGTGGATGCTGGGAGACCCGCAGGAAGCTGTGATGGGAGATAACCACGACCACATAGCCTATAAAGCCAGACACGGCCTCGTTCTTCTCCTCTCTAAAGTGCAAAGAACCGGTCATTGATCATGACAGCCGGGTTTCTTGCGGCCTCTGTTGGGGAGAGAAATAAAGAAGTGATTACTGTATTGATTTTATGTCCTGGATATACTGATTGGCTGGGACGAACAGCACAGGCTCAGATTTAGTTGAAAGTTTGTAGCAATTTCTTTTGTGACACTGATTGTTAAGCTAACACTTTCAAGATAGTAACAGCCCTTGTTCTTGTCTAAAAAGGTTTTCCTTCACACATTTGTCTTGTTATCAGGACAAAGTGACCATTTCTTTATTGTCTAGATATAACAGGAGAGAAAATATTGAATATTGCAGCTACTCGTCACAGGCTAACAGATGGAAGAGGAAGGAAGAAAATATCATCACCTGCGGTGGAGAACTCGCCCACGCCGAGTTGATTAAGTCCGGCGAAGTCCGTTTATTTTTAGAGCTCTTTTAAAAAACAGCAGCTGTCGTTGTGTGCTGATGGTTTCTGTCCTCATCCATGAGTGAAAGAACAGCTGGCTTTCTGTTTCTTCCTTTGCCAGGTTAGAAATAAGGAATGCATTGATATCAGAGCTGAGCTCATAGTCGTTGTGGGTGTTTGAAACAAAACCTTTACTGTTCGCATACAAGCTTCATTAGATAGACAGGTCACGTGAGAATCGATGTGTTTCACATTGAGCTGATTCACCGGACACCATGTTTGAGCTGTTTCACAATAATTATCAGGAATTCAGCTGTCTGAAGAGCTTTGTTTACTGACAGCCATTTATACACGTGTTCTTACTGTAAACGAATAGTGTTATCAACATTAAAGCAGAAGTTTTTTTGATTGAAATGAGCTCTGTTGCTGTGGTAGGTTCGAACAAGTGGAAACCTTGTTGAGCTGCGTTTCTGCTTACGGTTCAACACGTCTTCATTTTTCCTCTCAGACATTTAAAAAAAACACCACTCGCTGTACACACATCCAACAAGCACGTTCAGCCCAACTCACAGCGATGTTTGGGATGTTTTCCACTGTCCAATCAGGTGTTCGCCTTATCTTTATGCCTTTTGTCAGGCGTTTCTGGTTTCATATAAAAGTGGATCTGAACACGAAAGCAAACCACGACTGAATGGGAAGTTTCTGCTTTGAACTTAGCTACAATATGAAATCATCCACAGTGTCTCAAACCCTTGAAGACCTTGAGCACCCTTTTAAAAAGATTTCTAAAGCTAAATTGTCTGAAAATAATCCCCTAAACCAGAGTTCTCTGACCAACCTTTGAAGCTGATGGAAACGTTTCATACAAAGCATGTGAGAGCTTAAACCTTCAACTATCACTTCAAATGTTTGCCTTCATCTTGATGTCTTTCTTTATGTAATCGGTCATTGTGCACATAAATGTCAAACCAGATATGAAAAGCATGTCTGAGCATTAGTTGGAGTGGATGTTAAAGAGTGGAGGTATCTGGAAAAAGAAATAAATGAACACCGTGTCGTCCACCCCTCAGTCCTCCCTGCTGCTCCGTCTCTCTGACACCAAAGAACTGTCGAAAAAAAAAGCCCCAAGTTATCCTCCAGTGGCGCCTCGAATCTGCTGCTTTAATCCAGGAGGAAATGACATTGTTCTCATGTGACGGCTGAGCAGAACGTATTTCAGTTTCATTACAGCAACTCTGTGAACTCCATCAGCGAGGTCGGGAGGAGCGACAGCGGAGCGCGTCGTGTGAATGTGAAACAGTCAGCCTGAGAAAAAACACACGACACCTTGTAATAATTCATTTTACCCACATGAACCACAGTCAGTCACGCTGAAAAATCATATTCCGCTAACTGAATTTTAATTCCATTCATTTAAAGCTACTTTGACTCAAACAGGTTTCATCATATACTCGTTAGAACCATTACTTATCATTACTGATCTTTTCATGAACCAGAGCTGAGAGAATAAAACTGTCACTAATGCTTTTAAGCTAATAACGGGCGAGTTAAAATGTATGTGAATGTAAAGATGGAGGGATGAACTGTTTGGTAAAGTCGATGGATCCCTGATAGTCAGCCTGGCTGTGAAGTCATCTTTTACAGAAAACCAAACAGGAAGCAATTGTTGTGACGTGTGGCCTGAGAAAAGGCGAGTTCTCAGCGCGACTTTTACCGTCTTCAGAGCACGAAGCGTCTCTGAAGCGTCACTTCACCATCTGAGAAGAGAGATAAAACAGTCGCTGTTTAACCATCTGGCTTACGATATATTCACATAGCGGATGTTTGCCTTCCAGTTTAAAGATGACCCCTGGCCCCATTCATGAGCTGCCTCATGATGATTGGATGAAGTCTGAAATATGAGTGATTCTTTTCATTTCTTCGTTTACATGGACACGGAAGACCCTGCGCTGCTATGACGTGAATCAAATGATCTGACAATTTCGAACTCTATTCTTCGATTCTCATACATTTAAGCCCAGCTGCCATTGGAAGAGCTGCAGAGTAAACGCTTAGTTCTTGCCTCTCCCACCTTTGTGGGCATCCTCCAGACATGATAAATGTCAGATTTAAAAATACTGCTGTTGGTTTATAAAGCTTAATGGTTTGATTTCAGTTCTTCTGGTTCGTAATGAACCTTTAAGGGTTTGCTTTCTATCCACAGAGTTAAAACTAAACATGTATGTGGAACAAACTCCCAGACAGGTCTGTGTCAGCTCCTGCCTTTTCTGAATCAGATCGAAAGATGTAATTAACCGATAAATGAATTAAAGGACTGTCACTGGCCTGTAAGTTTTAGTTTTAAATCACTTTTGAATCACTTTATCTATCACTTCATAGATAAATTTGCCTCGCCTTGCAAATGATTTTAAATTATGATTTTAACACTGAGTAAAGGATGAAGCGTGGCTCCATTTTCATTAAATCGGTGTCAGAATGAATCAATTTTCTTGTTATTTTATCACTTTTTATTTTATTTACAGCCCTTTTCTTTGCTCCTTTTTAAAAAATCCCGTCTCAGTCATGATCTCCATTTTTATCCTTTAACTTTTGTAACTTCCACTCCTTATCTTATGGAAAATGGAAATGTAGCTCCATAAATGTGGTGCAGACGTTGTTGCTCCTGACTTTGGTGAAACTCTTTGAAATCAGTGAAACAGCCCAACAAATTTTGGGTGTGTGATCATGACATTGGTGCGCAGCAGTCATCACCTTCACTGCTGAATGGTAGCGTGTTAGACTGAAGCTCTGCTGTGTGACATGTTGGCTGGAGTGCAAAATATTCATAATCCATGAAGGTTGCCGACTTCAAACTTCTTAAATGTTACTGGACAGATCATTAAACAGATGGTAGAAGATGTTTGTCAGAGCACATTTATATTTGATATAACCACAGCTTCTGAAAACAAGCCCTGATCTGTGAGGAAAGTGATGGATTTTTCTCGGAGCTTGATGAGTTGTGATCTTCCCCCACACTGACACACAAAGGCAGGACGTCATGTCTGGGGGCCGGTCATCGATCAGCACGCTGCTGATTTTGACTCATTGCATGTGGGTGGAGGAAAGAAGAAAAATGTTTTTAATGTCAGTTAGTGGAACATGAAGTTTTGATGTTTGTTTATTCACAGCTTTATTTGATTTAATGTGTTGATGTAAATGAATTTAAACTGGGTGCTGAATGCAAACAGCTGTCTGTTCCCGGTGTTTTTGGTGGAATCAAAGGCGTAACTCAGCATGAAGCAGTAACCATGGCAACTTTCTCTTTCCCCAGATCCTGCCTGGAGTCCGTATCATCATCGCCAACCCAGAGACCAAAGGACCGCTGGGAGACTCTCATCTCGGAGAGGTCGACTGTTGCCTCTCTTTAACTTTTTGTTGCTCTTTCTTTTCATATTTTATTTCTGTTTGTTTTTCTCTTTTCTGTCTTTCTCCTCCGTCTTTGTCTTTTCTATTTTTACTGATGTTTTCTTTTTTCTTCATCACTCCATATATATTTGTAATGAGAGTTAATTACAAGGTTTAAAGAGCCTTTTGTGCTCCTGCTGCAGATCTGGGTTCACAGCGCTCATAACGGCAGCGGTTACTACAGCGGCTACGGCGAGGAGGTCCTTCAGTCGGACCACTTCAGCTCCAGGCTCAGCTTCGGTGACACTCAGACGGTCTGGGCCCGGACAGGCTACCTTGGTTTCCTCCGACGCACTGAGCTCACTGATGCCAACGGAGGTGATGTTTGCTCTCTTGACTCTTGCGTTTCTTCGATCGGTTGTTGCAAAGAGCGGAACTGACTCTGTGTTTGTGTGTGGGGACAGAGAGGCATGACGCTCTGTTCGTGGTGGGGGCTCTGGAGGAGGCCATGGAGCTGCGGGGGATGAGGTACCATCCCATCGACATCGAGACATCCGTCATCCGTGCACACAAGAGCATCATGGAGTGGTAGGTTTATGTTAATACTGACAAGAATGAGGTCGACAAATCAGTGTTCAAATGCAGCTGTTGGTGTAGAGCAGATATCTTCTTCTTTATCCCCTCAGATGTCCTGACATTAGTGAAATTATGACCTCGTCCTCTGCATGGCTTGTTGTCCCTGCTGTATTGGTCATTTAGCTTTCAACGTGATGATTAGTTACAGTTCGGAGGCGGCAGCTTAGTGCAGCTCCTGACCTGACTTGTCTTCAAATAATAACACAACAAAAAAAACACTTTGGAAATATTTATGAATTAGATAAAAGGAAATGACAAGTGATCTCACGATGCTGCAGCTAACCACCTGTTCCAAGAGACAGTTTACAAGAACACCTACTGGCCGATAATCGGAGTAGCTCTTTGGATGGTCAAAGGACTCGTTCCCTCAGGATGCATAACTCTGATGTTGTCTCACTCTATAGTCTGAGAAGGCTTCATGGTCTTGATTGATGGCGTTAGAGCGAAACACCAGCAACAATAGTTTAAAATCGTCACTCTTTTAGCCTCTTCAAACTCATTGCTTTGGTTTTATGGAACATTTGCGATTTGCCCAGTTTTACACATCAACACCTCCTCATGTTACAGCCAGCTGCTGTCAAACAGACTCTGACAAAATATTCCTTCCAAGCTGCCAGGCTTTCCTGTAATCTTTTAAAGTGGTCTTGAGCAACAGTTCTCCAGGCTTTCTGAGGGTCTTTCAGAGTTTCTCTTTTCAGTCCATGAAATGGTTTCTCTATAAAACTGTTTACACACTCTAACACGCTTCACAACACGCCACACGCTGACTTGAACGTGATTGTGTGTCTTCGTCAGTGCGGTCTTCACCTGGACCAACCTACTGGTGGTGGTGGTGGAGCTGGAGGGCTCCGAGCAAGAAGCCCTGGACCTGGTTCCCATGGTGACCAAGGCGGTGCTGGAGGAGCACTACCTGATCGTGGGCGTCGTCGTGGTGACAGACATCGGCGTCATCCCCATCAACTCCCGCGGTGAGAAACAGCGCATGCACCTCCGCGACGGCTTCTTACAAGACCAGCTGGACCCCATCTACGTGGCCTACAACATGTAGCCTGAGAGCGCTCGCGTGTCCGTGTGTGTGTGTGCGGGAGTGAGAGCGAGCATGCGTTCGTATGCTGTGCATTTTGCCGTTGTTGTTCATTTATTTCCCGAAAAATCAAGATGTACTGTATTTTTGAACCTGCGTATGGTGTGGTGGTCCGTTTTCTTTAAAGTCGTGCTGTGCCGGTGGGTTTTGATTGGCTCATTGAGTGACTGACTGCTCAGAGGTGTTACGACCATTTTTACACCCGCGCTCAATCCTGTGACCGTGAGCAGGAGCTCGTCACTGCAGAAAGCCTGAGGGGAACACTGTGTTCAGGGGCGACGGCTCCGGTCGTCGCACCGCGCGTCGTCTTGGACGTTAAAGCAGAAGAAGAAAGGTTCTAGAGACTGTACCTGTCCAATCGTTTTACTGGTCGCATCCAAACATCCCATATTTGTGGTATTATTTCAATTAGAACAGGGGCATCCAGATTATTGTAAAAATATAAATATTGTACATAGACATAATAATCTATATGGAGAGATACCTAAAACACAATGAGGTGTAGTAGCCCCTATATGCAGCTCTCTCCACCCGCACCCTGTGTGTGTGTGTGTGTTTACCTGTGTTGATGTGTGACAGGGACATTTAAACACTGATTTTAACCTGAGACGACCAGATAAGAAACATTTCCAGGGAGGAAGGAAACAAAATAACCTGTGTGTGTTTTCGGTGGCTCGAGGAAACTGCACTGCTGCATCTTCTCTGAGTCTCGTGTAGTTTTTAAAGGCTCAGAAGTGTGCTGCCTCTCTATAAAGAGGTTCATTTAAAGCAAAAATGCTGCAAATTTCAACACAGACAGTAATAAAGTTTAATTTTGACAATTTGTCCAGTTAATTTAGTGAATTGCTGACCTGTGAAAATCAGACCCAAAGCATCAAAGTGCACTGTGTGAATATATAAAAGAAATGTAACTATTATCATTATTTAAATGGAGTTCAAGGGAAACTACATCATAGATAAAGAATGATGACAATAATAACAGCTTCCAGATGTTGCTGCTGTAATTTTAAGCTGTCAATCAGAGGAAATTAAACAATTCACAGTTTTTAATTGTTATTATTTATTTTTTTCTCTGATTTTCTTTTTTTACGATAAACTAAACAGGTTGTGGTGTTGAGAGCTCTCTGAGGGGTAATAAAGGTAATTTATGACTTAAAAAGGATCAAAATGATGCCTATTTTTTAATATATATTAAATCAAACAATCTGACCATTAACCACTGCTCCGTTTTGAATGTTTTAATCAAACAAAAAGACCTGGAACAGCTGTGCTAAATCCTTAGTTTGTCTAATCTTTGGTGTGGCTTGACTGCAGAAACATCTGGAAACTGTTGGGACAAAGGGAACTCCAGATGAAGTTTACATAGAAAAGCTTCTATTGTAGCAATAATACCCTAAAAGGGTGTTCTTTACTGGCTGAGTGGATTCCAGACGTATGAGATTAATATCTCTAATCATCAGAAACGACTTCTAAGGGTTCAAGATTTGTGTTTTCTTGCAGTCGTGCCACGCTGCTCTTTACATATAAAAACCTTTTCATGTGGAGTTCAAATCAAACAGCTATTTTAGATCCAGTATGAAGTGTATTTATCACTTCTAATGGTAACGATTGTGTGTAACTTCTCAGGTGGCAGAAGTGCAATGAGATAATGTTTCTGTGGTAGTTCAAGCATTGAATGGAGGTCCTCTGCCATGTATCTACAGTAGCCCAGAAAGGTCAAACAAACACCGGCTCCACAGGGTGTTGAGATATTCAGATAGTTGCAATTTTACATTTCTGCCACTAGATGTCACCCCAGACTTGAACCCGTTAACTGGAGAAGCTTCAGAGGCTGCTGTGTGACGTTTCTGTTCAATGAAAAGTTGGTGATTAATGTGTAATTGAGCTCATCTTTAAAGACATTTGACAAAATTCCATTATCCTGGGCGGAAGATTAAAACAGGAGAGCCTGGGGCACCGGATGATTCAGCTAGTTGAGGCGGCGCTTCTTTCCACTATCTTTCCGCTCTCGGCCCCCTTTCCTGTTCCTCCACTGCTGAAGAAGGACCACATTTAATGGCTGTTTAGTCAGCCTGTAGGCTCCATCTTGTCATGTCATTCTCGTCATTTAGGACTTTTAGGATGCAGTCTGAGTTCAGCAATGTCTTGAAGCATTTTCTGAGTCTGTCCTTTAAAAGAAGCATGTTCCACGCGTCTGTCTCGGTGCGTCGTGCTTCTTCTCTTGGTTTTTGATGGGAATCCCCAGTAAAGAACACCCTCTGAGCTCCGGTACAGCAGCTACCACCTGATGTGCACTGACTCAAACGTTTCCTCAAACGAACTGAGGATATATTAGATTCTAACATAGATAATAATAGAAGTATATGAAGAGTTTAAAGAAATATCACTTTATTCCAGGACTCTTGTCTGAGAGACTTCTGGGAATCGTCCAACCTGTCTGCAGGTTGTGTAAAAGCGTTTTACTCAGAGTGTTGATGTTGTTTAGAAAAACTCCTGAACAATGAATTTGTTTACATGCCTGTGGGTAAATAACGTGTGACGTCATCTCATCTCTCTTTGCTTCATGCCATTGTTTTTCTCCATGTGCTCATCATCATCATCAGAAGAAGAAGAAAACCTTTATGCATATCAGAAGATGCTTAGCGCTTGTTTGGCTAACTTAGCAGTTTGGGTTTGTGGGTAGCAGCGTAGCGGTTATGTTTCAGTCCCTGAGTGTGTGTGTGTGTGTGTGTGGATCAGGAGGATTTCCCATCAGAAACCCAGAGGACTCGTCTGTGCGTTCGGGGCTCGATGGGAGAAAGACTGCATGGCGTGTGTGTGTGTGTGTGTGTGTGTGTATACTGTATGTAAATAGTGTTGATTTTGTACGGTACAAGTGTGTTGACTTGTTTTGTACACATGATGAAAAGATTAAATGACACTTTTATAAGAGCCTGATATTGGCTCACCGTCACACTATACAGTGCAATAAAGTGCTTTGATTGGCTAAAACTCAGACTGGTCTTTTCTTTTTATTACTGTGCTGCTCCTACAGAAACTGTTTGTTTTGCTTGTTCTGCGGTTTTCTCTGATAAAAATGTGACTTTATTTTTTATTTGCTTGATTTGGTTCTTCAGACGTTCTCCTGTGCAGAACGTTCCCCGAAGCTTTGGAAAACCCAACGACAGCGTTGCAGTTCAATCCTCTAAGCCGAGCCATTGAAATCTCTGCAGCTTTCTGTATTCAGAAACACTGAAATACAACCAAATGGGAACATTGTGTGCAGAGCTCAGAAGAACCCCGGTGTTTGAAGAACGTCAAGCTTCTGCTTTGCTTAATGTTCTCTATACGTTATTTCATGGTTCTTTGCAGCCTAACTTTAAGAGAACCACGGGCTAATTTAAGTCGAATGTCCTGCGCTTACTGGGGTCAGAACACCCATGAAAGAAGGTGGAGATGATAACATTTTTAACTGTAGAAGCCAGAGTGATGTACAGCTGCATTGCTTTGAGCAATTTGGTACATTTATCATATCATAACAAGCCCAGATTTTGCTCTTTCTTACCTGGATTATTGCAGATGTTCTCACACTTAAAGGAAACCACATTTGGGCTCCAGAATCTTATAAATAATCAGAAATGCAACTAAAAATGTTGCAGATTACAGTCAAAGCACCGATCTTGTCTTGATAAAAATGAACATGTGGAAGCTCATCCGATTTCTCTGTCTTGTCCCTCTTTGGTTTATTTCTCTCTGACCTGGAATTCAGTCAGAACATGCTGGTCTTACCACTGAAATTAAGCAGTGAGAAGACTATGGTGGCCCTGAAAGCTCAAAAAGCACAAGTGAGAGAAAATTACCAAAACCCATCAAATTTCTGTGTGTTGTCTATGTTTCACATGCTCTTAAATTCTAAAAGTATGTTTATATGCGTAATGTTTTCTTAGTTTGTGTTGTATTTGTCAGCTAAACCAAGATGTTCATGAATGGCTTCGTCAGACACGTGATGTCACAGTTGTTCAAGCTTTGACCTCGAAACCATCATCCGGAGCAGGCAGGGACTCTCAGACTGATCTGAACTAAAGACAGAAATTCCAACACTGATGAACATTTAATGTCAGTAAAAGCCTTTAAAGGCAGTAAGCTGTTTTAGAGTCAGTCAGGGCCACCGTGCGCACTGTTGTTGAACCATGAGAACACGTGTCCGTAGCCAGTTGATAAAGATAGACTGATCATCCTTAAACAGTCAGCCTAATGTGAGGTGAGTCTTTACAGAGCAAGACAAAACTTAAAAGACACAAAAATACAATGAAGATCTCAAAGATTAAGCAATGAAAAATCTAAATAATGAGTTAAAAGTTTAGAAAATTAAACATTTTGAAATGCATGAAGTTGGACTATCTGTAGAAAGAAGAAGTTTCTTTCCTCTTATTGGCAAATTTTAACCAGTTGCTGCTAATCACACTTAGTAAAGTGATGCTGATCTTCAAAGCAGGTCAAAATGTAACCACAGCATCACTACGTGCTGTCTTCGTATCCCAGTATTCCCAGGGTGAAAGGTCGAAGCCCGGCCTCCTCTCCCACACTGTAAACACTTATCTGTTGACATGAAAGAGTAAAGTTTATACACATGGAGGAGAGCCACAGATGGGCAAACAGTTTGAGACGAGCATCATAAAACAGCACGAACACAAAGCTGTGTGAGATTCTCTGGTCTGCAGGATCAGCCTCCTGGACCATTTCAGCTCAGTTATTTATGTATGTGGAGTCATAAACAACTGAGTGATCTCTCACTCGGGGGATCGCACTGATGAGTTCGGCTGATGGATGAAGTTTCCACTCTTTCCTCATCCGCCGTTCTTTGATCTGTGATGGATCCCCGTCAGCTGACCCTCTGCGGATGCTCTGGTTTATCTCCGTCTTTAAATAGTTACACAAACAATTAAACAAAAACAATCCCAAGAAAGCAGAGACAACATCTACAGACGATCTAAGGAAGACACGAGAGAATTTTGTTTGAATAGTGCGATTAGTAAAGTAGTAAAGTAAAGTAGATTAAAATGATTAAAATGATCTAAAGTTTAAAGAAGACAAATAAAAGGACACATGTGAGACAGAAATGAACAGAAGGCCTTGGATTACTCAGAACAGCTGTTTTCAGTTTTCTGGAAGTTTAGTTTTGACACCTGAGACGTCTGCATGGTTCATAAAGAAGCTCTTCACTCTGAAAAAGGTTTTCAGTTTTAAAATAAAGGTTTAGTGAATATTAAACCCCAAACAGAAAAGGTTGTGACAGGATAGAAAATGGGAAGTAATTCTTAGATTTACTTTGACTTTTATTTAATTACAGACAGAATGAGCCCATTTTCAATTCAATTTAATCTTCAATGTATTCAGCCTGTTAACATCTATCAGTTTTTGCATTTCAGGCCTAAATTACCATCCTAAAAAAGTTGGAATCAGAACAGTTTCGTTCTGGAAACGAAGTTAAAAAAAATCGTGATCTGATCCAAAAGTCTTTTAAGTGGAAAAATCGGCAGGCAGAAAATGTCCAGTTTATCAAAAGAAAAAAAAATTTAACTGTTTGAAAATAAAGATTGGAAGGGATTCGCATATCTCTCCCACTACAGAGCAGAATATCTTAAAACCGTTCGAGGAATCTGGAGGAATTTCAGTGCTAAAGGGACAAAGGAGCACAGGGAAATGGACTCTATGCGCCCTGAAGCAAAGAGCATAAGGGGCATCCAGACTGTTCTCAGCAACCAGTCCAAAAGCCAGGTTCTGTGGTGTATGGGGTAGTATCAGAGCTCTGAGATGTATGGGGTAGTATCAGAGCTCTGTGGTGTATGGGGTAGTATCAGAGCTCTGTGGTGTATGGGGTAGTATCAGAGCTCTGTGATGTATGGGGTAGTATCGGAGCTCTGTGATGTATGGGGTAGTATCAGAGCTCTGTGATGTATGGGGTAGTATCAGAGCTCTGTGATGTATGGGGTAGTATCAGAGCTCTGTGATGTATTGGGTAGTATCAGAGCTCTGTGATGTATGGGGTAGTATCAGAGCTCTGTGATGTATGGGGTAGTATCAGAGCTCTGTGGTGTATGGGGTAGTATCAGAGCTCTGTGATAGTATGGGGTAGTATCAGAGCTCTGTGATGTATGGGGTAGTATCAGAGCTCTGTGATGTATTGGGTAGTATCAGAGCTCTGTGATGTATGGGGTAGTATCAGAGCTCTGTGATGTATGGGGTAGTATCAGAGCTCTGTGGTGTATGGGGTAGTATCAGAGCTCTGTGATGTATTGGGTAGTATCAGAGCTCTGTGATGTATGGGGTAGTATCAGAGCTCTGTGATGTATGGGGTAGTATCAGAGCTCTGTGGTGTATGGGGTAGTATCAGAGCTCTGTGATGTATGGGGTAGTATCGGAGCTCTGTGATGTATGGGGTAGTATCAGAGCTCTGTGATGTATGGGGTAGTATCAGAGCTCTGTGATGTATGGGGTAGTATCAGAGCTCTGTGATGTATTGGGTAGTATCAGAGCTCTGTGATGTATGGGGTAGTATCAGAGCTCTGTGATGTATGGGGTAGTATCAGAGCTCTGTGGTGTATGGGGTAGTATCAGAGCTCTGTGATGTATGGGGTAGTATCAGAGCTCTGTGATGTATGGGGTAGTATCAGAGCTCTGTGATGTATGGGGTAGTATCAGAGCTCTGAGATGTATGGGGTAGTATCAGAGCTCTGTGATGTATTGGGTAGTATCAGAGCTCTGTGATGTATGGGGTAGTATCAGAGCTCTGTGATGTATGGGGTAGTATCAGAGCTCTGTGATGTATGGGGTAGTATCAGAGCTCTGTGGTGTATGGGGTAGTATCAGAGCTCTGTGATGTATTGGGTAGTATCAGAGCTCTTTGATGGTATGGGGTAGTATCAGAGCTCTGTGATGTATGGGGTAGTATCAGAGCTCTGTGATGTATGGGGTAGTATCAGAGCTCTGTGATGTATGGGGTAGTATCAGAGCTCTGTGATGTATTGGGTAGTATCAGAGCTCTGTGATGTATGGGGTAGTATCAAAGCTCTGTGATGTATGGGGTAGTATCAGAGCTCTGTGATGTATGGGGTAGTATCAGAGCTCTGTGATGTATTGGGTAGTATCAGAGCTCTGTGGTGTATGGGGTAGTATCAGAGCTCTGTGATGTATGGGGTAGTATCAGAGCTCTGTGATGTATTGGGTAGTATCAGAGCTCTGAGATGTATGGGGTAGTATCAGAGCTCTGTGATGTATGGGGTAGTATCAGAGTTCTGTGATGTATGGGGTAGTATCAGAGCTCTGTGGTGTATGGGGTAGTATCAGAGCTCTGTGATGGCACCATCAATGCATCTTTTCCAGGGACATCTGTGTATTTTTCAACCAGACAATGTAAAACTACATTCTGCACACATTACAAAGGCATGGCTGCGGAAGAGGAGGGTGCAGATGCAGACCTGGCCTGTCCTCATTGAAGACTGTTTGTGAATATGAAACAGCAGCTACACTCTGTGTGGCTGTATGTGCACTGCAAACCACACTGTGCGACAGGCATCTATTGATTCTGGTGACGACCTCGTATCAGGTGAGTGCAGACTGAACAATGATGCTGAATCACAGCAGACTGGGGTTTCTGATATGAGCTGGAGGACTCATCACTCAGACCGGACCTCTGCTCAACCAGATCTGTGTTTGGTGAGTCTCATTTGGATTCTTTCACCTTTGATTTGGCTGTCAGCACGGCATCGACCAGCATGTCACTCTGTGCTCCTATTGGTTCATTAGGAGCGTTGGTGGCAGCAGTCAGGAGTGTCAGGAAATGATGATGATCAGGCTGAAAGAGTCGATGACTTCTTTTAAATCACTCCTTTAAAAAGCATTTTTATACATTGCTTTCATGTGACCGTTCCTTTTATTTATTTATTATTGTTTTTAATATTTTAAAATTGTACTGCACTCTTATTCCCTGTTGTTTGTTTCTTGTACTTGGACTTGTTGGGCTCACAGTTTCTTCTACCTGATCTGCCAAAGCGCTTTTTAAAAGGTGCAACATAAACAAAGTTATTCTCATTTTCTTTGGTCTGGGTTGGTTTAAAATTGTGCGACATATACCGGATATAATTCATGTTTGCAGGAAGAATGTGACAATGTAACAACTAAAAACTCTTCTAAGCGGTAAAAGCTTTAATGTGCCATCTTTTTTTGTAACATATTTCAAGATGACAATGAAAAAACTATGTATATCAACAAAATAAATGAACAGTAAATATCTTGGCTTCCTACAGATTTCTTCTCATTTGGCTGTTGTAATAATGTTTTCATTTTGTCAACTTTAGCACCGATGGAGTACCTTAAGGGACAAGAATTTAAAAAAGCAAAGAGCTTGTACAGTATCAGCAGGCCTGTGTTTGGATGAATATGTTAGATTAGATCAACATATCATCCTAAACATGGATTATTGGCTTTGAATTTCAGATGTAAAGTTGTGACGTGTACATAGAAATTAGATGTTTGTCAGTTTATCTGAATTTTCTACATCCTGAAATAGTTCGTTTAGGTTCCTTCTTATGTGATCAGCTCCTGATCAGGCTCTTTGAGGGCCACATTTACCCTTTCTTCTGGTGTGCACATGAGGTCGCTGCTGGGTTTTGTCGTCAACACACACAAACACTGAAATTCCTAAAGGTTCTTTCACGTGCGCGCTGCAGGGGCGCGCATCGGTCCCGGGAGACCAGAGGTTGCACGTGTGACGGGGACGCGCTTCAGGGAGCAGGGAGTGAGCCGGGATAATCGGCTGTGACTTCTCTCTGCGCGGCTCGTGCACTCCAGCTGGTCCGCGTCAGTTTGGACTTTTTCCGGTATCAGTGTCATATTTTACTGCCTCTGCGTCCCTGGGGTCAATGTGTCAGCCAAATCTTCATGTTTTTGGTGCCTGTATAATTTTTTTTTTTTTTTTTTTGCGAACCAAAGTGAGATTTGGTTCGTGAAGCGACGTGTTGAAACTGCGTAAAGGTGACGAATCTGAGTTATACAGGCGGAGATTTTCGCGTTGAAACCACAAACCTGTCAGCCCGCAGTTCGGCAGCATTTTACCACACGTGTTTGTAGCTGAAGATAAGAGTCAGATGAGCGCTGAGCTGCTGTTCAGGTGGGTTTAACCTTCCGCTGGATGAGATGTCCTTTACGCAGCGACTCGCTCTGCTTCTGCTCGGCGTGATCCACACGGTCAGTCTCTGCTTATTATTGTTACCATAACGCTTCTTTTTTTATCAGATTGGTGCGTTTTGAAAGCAAAATTTTATGAGGGCCTTTGCTTTGACTTTATGGTAGTTCTCAGAATGATTTTAAACCCCTACGGTTAAAATTCCTAAGAGTTACTCACTGTGAGTTTTTTAAGGATCTGTTTGATTTATTTTATTTTCCTCTAATATCCACTCGGGATCTCGTTTATTTAAAGCTTAAGTCTTGATCCTCTCCATGTTTCTTTTGTATTTTTCTTCCAAGCAGCCATAGTTTCTTGTAATTCTTGTAAGTGGTCTTGAGCAATAGTTCTCCAGGCTTTCTGAAGATTTTTCTTTGGGAATTGGCTGCTTTTTCACTCATTCTCAGTCCAGTTCTTGAACCTTACCATTTTCAGTGGAATCTGTTTTTGTTTTGTTTGTTAAGCGACTTAACTCACATTTCTTTAGTTGCATCTCTGAAAAACAGCAAAGATAACACAGTTTGACAAACAGAAAATAATATTTTTGCAGGAACAAGGTGATTCCCAAAGAGCTATTAGCTGAAAACTTGGCATATCTCAGCATGGTGTGCAGTGTGTCCTTAAAACATTTGAGAAACTGGACAAGTGGAGGACAAAAGAAGAAGTGTCAGGCCTAAAAAACTATCTACAACAGATTAACAGTATCTGAAAGTGATGTCCTTAAGTAAGAGGAAAAAAATCCAGCAAAGACCTGACACAGGACCTGAGAGATGCATCTGGACCTTCAGCTGATCCATCTACTGTTGGCCCAAGCCTCATCAGAAATGGTCTCCATGGAAGGGTGGCTGTCAAGAAGCCATTCTTAAGGAAGGGAAACGCTGAGAAAAGGCTGAGCTATGCCAAATGACACAAGAAGTGGACTGAAAATCAGTGACAAAACTTGAAGAATGGTTTTCTGTATGACGTTATCAGTCTCTCACATTGTTGTGGGTCCTGTGGCTTCAGAACAAGCCCGACTCATCAGCCCTCCACCACCGTGCTTGACAGTTGGTATGAGGTTCTCACACTTACTGATGAACAATTAATGAAGTTATTTGATTAGCAGCACCAGGCTGCTACTTACCTTCTAAATTCCTGTGGAAGCAGTGCGGGTTCACTTAATTTTTCACACACTGCTTCTGCACTTCATCTGAGGTTGGATTTACCTAATTTTAAGACTTGGTAATGTAAAACTTTAGAAATAATGGAGGTTGTTGTTTCTATTTGTCAGGACTGTATGTAAAAACTTTGCTTCATCAGCATATACACATTTAAATCACAGATACAGTGTAAAATGTGACCCCGATATATAAAAGACACCTCAAATCTTGACATATTTACATTCATGCTTTAGATGAAGACCTTAAATGATAGAAACCTGCTTTTTATTTAATTTCTTATCCAAGGATTTGTATTTTCGACCTGTTTTGATGCCATTTTTGCATCTCATTTTTTCGTAGGTTGTGGGTAGTTGAATTGAAGAGAGAAGTTTCCTTTGGCATATCATTACTTCAGTATGAGTAGTCCAATTTCAACCTGGACGTCTAGACATCTTCTGACCTGCAAACCACAAAATCAGTATTTACCGGATGCATTTGTCTGGTGTTATGCTCTGACTGCAAACACTGTATGCGTCACAATGTGCCAGTTTTTAACTACTCCGGTTATTTTGTCACAATTGTTGACTTCAGAGGTAAAACATGTGAAGCCTGTTTTCAGATGTCAATGTGTGTTACCAAAAGTCTTGTGCGTTAGTGTGAGAAGGCTCCAAAATGCAGATGTTCTGCTGAGATTTAAAGTTTTCTGTCGACCAGTTCTTTTCGAGCTGAATAAATCAAGATTTTATTGGAGGAAAAGGCTTTTAGCTGTTGCATGACTGCAGTTTGATAACTTGGAGAATTCCTTTGAAATATCTCATGAAGAAGAGTGGCCTGTAGTGAAGTCAACAAAGACAAGTTTAAAGTTTAACTAGAAAAATAGATACATAAGTTTGTATTTTGTAGGAGGTGTGATCAGGGGCTTTTATTCTAATGTGATTTATGTTGATCTGTGAGTCTGCAGTGAGCAGCAGGCCCAAAGTTTGAGGGGAGAAAATAGCCATGAATGTCGATGGCATTGATCTGTAACCGTCTGCTCATTATGTTTCTGGACATTGGTTTGGCTGAACTAAAGTGCACCCCGGTACAAAGGCTTTAGGCAGGTCTTTATTCATCATGTGGAACTGTGTAAACGTCCAGCCGGAGTGAAAAATAACTACTCGTAACAGATGATCTGGTCTTCACAGAGTCTCAGTCTCAGCTGGGACCAACTGGATTCACAGAGGAACCCCCAAAGATGCCTAAACATCCTACATGCTTTGTCATTATTTCTAAGAGTGTAGTCACTTCACATTTAGTGCCGGTGACTCTTGTGCATGTCGGTCTTTTACAGTAAATGTCTTCTTTTTCTTTTTTTTTTGTGTTCTCAGTAAGCTGAATGAGTTGGACCAGCGAGTCGAGGTCAGACAAGGTTCAGGATTAAAAACTGGGAAAAAATCTTTTGTTTTATTTTAATCCTGAACATTTCATCCTCCATCCCGTCATGGATCTGATCTGATCTGATCTGATCTGCTCTTGTTACACGACAGAGACGATGTTATTTGTTAGACAAAGACGGATTAAATTAGGTCAAATAATCCATTATTTCCTGATTGCTGCTTGCTGTTTACAGTCTTTTTTTGTATTAAGGGAAACATGGGAGATGTTAGCCCAGAGAAACATTTGAATCTGTTGTGAAACCTCTATAGAGCACAGTCCCTCTAAACGGGAACATCTGGATTTGTATCAATCTTTGTTTGTTTGAAGACAGGAGACCTATTTCTAGTTTGCAAATTTCTTACTTTCCATCCCTTACCCATCCTGTTTCCTTTTGAAATATCTGCCAACTGTTCTAAAAGTTTGGCAACCAGGGAACAGAGAAGTTGACACAAACAGAAAGTTTACTCATGTAGTTCCAACTCAGACTTGTTCCTCCTAATTTACTCAAGCATGACTCATTTATTAGATGTTCACATAAGAAAACTTTCATGCCGGAAAAACTGCAGACTGGAACTGAAAGTCTCAAATCGAGCCTGTTTTTTTTTTTCTTCTGTATTGTCAGCCCTGAAGCTGATATAATCCGCAGTACATCAGGATGTAAAAGAAACAAAAGCAGCTACACAATCACCTTCATCTGCAGTGCAATAAGTCCCCATCTGCACAAGGAGAAGTTTTTAGTTTGATGCACTGACTCATACATCTCCAGAACTCAAAATGCAGATTTATCCACTGATGAAAATACGCTAAAAGAAATGCGTTGAATCTTTTAGCAAATTTTTATTTACAACCTAAATGTTGGTGAAATAAACTATACAAAAATTACTAAATTATTTAAAAGCGTTGGTTGAAAAATGAAGTTCATCTTTACTGCTTCCATAGATTTAAGATGGTAAGAAGCAGCCAGGTGCTGCTGATCAAATGCATTTCATCAACTGATCATCAGTAAGTGTGAGCACCTCTATAAAAGCAGAGGTTTAGTCAGTTAGCTGCTCTGAAGCATTCAGGTGTGTGTTAACACAATGCTAAGGAGGAAAGACATCAGCAATGATCTCAGAGAAGCTGCCCATCAATCTGGGAAGAGTTATAAGGCCAATTCCAAATTATTTGGAGTTCATAATTCTATAGAGAGAAAGGTTATTAAAAAGTGGAAAACATTCAAGACAGCTGTCAATCTTCCCAGGAGAGGACGTCACAGCAAGTTCACCCCAAGGTCAAAAACCCAAGAGCTACATCTCAGACTCTACAGGCCTCAGTTAGCATGTTAAAGGTTAAAGTTCATGACAGTACAAGTACAAAAAGACTGAACAAGTGTGGCTTGTTTGGAAGGGTTGCAGGAGAAAGCCTCTTCTCTCTAAAAAGAACATGGCAGCACAGCTTAGGTTTGCAAAGCTGCATCTGAACAAACCACAAGACTTCTGGAACAATGTTCTTTGGACAGACCAGACCAGAGTGGGGATGTTTGGTCATAATGCACAACAGCACGTTTGGAGGAAACCAAACACAGCATATCAGCACAAACACCTCACACCAGCTGTCAAGCACGGTGGTGGAGGGCTGATGATTTGGGCTTGTTTTGCAGCCAAAGGACCTGGGCACCTTGCGGTCATTGAATCCACCATGAACTCCTCTGGATACCAAAGTATTCTAGAGTCAAATGTGAGGCCATCTGTCCCACAGCTAAAGCTGCGCTGAAACTGGGTCATCAACAGGACAATGATCCCAAACACAGCAGCAAATCTACAACAGAATGTCTGAAAAAGAAAAGAATCAAGGTGTTGCAAAGGTCCAGTCAAAGTCCAGACCTCAACCTGACTGAAATGCTGTGGTGGGACCTTAAGAGAGCTGTGCATGAACCAATGCTGCAAACCTCAATGAGCTGAAGCAACGCTGGAAAGAAGACGTTGTATTTACCTCATTTTAAGACCTGGCAAAGGCCAGATTATTTTTTTATGATGTAATTTTATATAAAACCTTAGAATTGAAAGTGGGTGCACCTTTTTTCACATGAGTGGATCATTTTTAATATATTCAGCAGGAACCATGGGCTCACAGTTGAGAATGAGACATCACAGGGAAGAACTGAGACACATGTTGTTAGTTTTGGATAAAAGCTGCTTCTTTCTCACATAAATACAGTATACAGTTTAATTTTCTATGTCAACAGATTTGTTCTGTTTGAATTTTCAGAATTCATAAAATAAGTGTATGTGTAACTCCAGTTGTATGATCTGTGTGTATCTACGGCCGTGAATGTGTTTTAAATTTCATTCTCGTCTGTGATTGGTCAGATGTTGACAGAAGTTAAGTGGTGTTTTATTAATGAACACGTTGATGTGGCAGGTTTGGTCGGAACCGATGGAGTCCCAGCAGGAAGTGAGGAAAGCTGAAGAAATTTATGTGTGTGGGCGTGTGTGTGACGGAGAGTGTTATAAACACTCTGACAGGTCTGACATGCAGCTGAGAGTGGGGATATAGCTCAGTGTAAACAGACCTCCCGGCACACATACAGACTCAGTATATCAGCAAAGTCAAGTTGACACATGAATTCATTCTGGTTGAGGGCTTTTCTCTTTGTCTAGATCGTTAATGCTGGGCTTTGTGAACACTCTGTTTGAGTATGTCTTTGGTTACCATCAGCTGTACCAGAACACACTCAAGTTCTGATCTGAAGCCGGTAACCATTTATCAGAAGCCTGAAAAATGTGTTTGTACTGTTTTGGCACTCAGCAGCAGCACAGCTTCAGTTAACCAGGCAGTGCTGATTTATGAGTGTTTTCTGATTCTGTAAATATATATAAAGCAAAAAGAATCACTAAAACAACCTGCAGTATGTTTTTTTTTTTTCATTTCCAGGTCGTGCTGCTTTGGTTGTGTTTTCAGAACCTCGAAGTAAAATTAGGTTTGAATCTTTAGGTTTTAGTTGGCCAGCGTTTTGTACGTTTTGTGTACATTAAAATTGGTATTTTGATAATCACATTGAGGTTCTCCATCCTGTCAGTCTTTAAGGGGAATAATTTGATCCCGTCTCTCATTAGTGTTGCTCCTAAATTCTAAAAGTCCATGCCACGAAAATCTGTCTCAGTCACAACTCAGTCACATCTGAACACCTAAACAGATTTAAACCGAGATAAACGTTCCTTTGCATCATAGTAAACTATTGGTTGATTGTACATCCTTAGTTTTTAAAGATTAAAGAAGCAGTGTTGCCTCCCTTTAAGCTGTAAAAACTTGCATTTTAAATGCATAAAGAGAAGACAGCCCGACTTGTTTTTGGTTCAGTTCTCTTCCTTTTAAGCACTCAGGATTACTTCGACCTGGATGACTGAGAGCAGACAACATTTGGAGTAGAATGAGTTCATTGTGTTAACAGAGGCCTAAATGTCTAAGTCGGGCTCAGATTTATCAGAGATTGACTCCCAGAAACGTGAACTTTTGTCCAAAGAGCTGAGGAACGTTTATCAAACAGCAGCACAGGCACAAAGAGGCAGAGCTTGAACCTTTGACTGACAGGAGGTTTGTGCGTGTTGGAGGTAATACTCATAATATTTATTTCCCCTTGTCCTGACAGGGTAGTGGACGGTTTCCTCACTGCCTCCTCCAGTGGGAGATGGAAAACGCCAGAATAGAGTGTCAGACACATCTGCAGCAACAGATGCCAACTGCCACAGGTACTCACAAACACACGTTGAAAAGCACACAAGAATGTGTTAGTTAGGATACATCTACTGGCATGTGCAGAAACAAAGGCCACGCTCATAAAAACACCAAAACATTTAATGTGTATGTTGACCGAGGTCAGTGACGTCAGTTACATAAAGAGGAGGGTGTGTCTGTGAGCTGTTTCAACATGTTGGCTATCAATTATTTATTCACCTCTCAGTCCAAATAATCAGAAAGTACACACATGCTCATACACATTGGGCTTTCTTTTGTTATAAGGACACTTAATCTTACAGACAGCCTGGTGTTTTTACTGAAACGTGCAAATAAGTCATGTTCCAGTCCCATCTGGCTGTCAGAGCAGCCTACTTTGTTGCCAGAATGATGAGGAAGGTGGAGCGAGACATTAGCTTCTGTGAAAGGGGTCAGAGATTAAGTAATTCAGTTGAAATACTGTTCCATTCCCCATTTCTTTGGTGTTTTTAAGGATATTGTTACTTTTTTTTTTAAGTGATATTTAGTTTAGACTTTTTCAGCCTGTCTTTGGTTAGATTTAGGCACCAAAACCACTTGGTTAGCTTTAGGACAGCCGTACCTTATCCTTAAAAAGACATTAGTGGTGCAGGGCTAGAGTTAAAGAAGGTTTAGCTTGTTGCTTTCTGTGACAATTTCAACATATTGAATGCCTCCAACGGATGCTGCATTTTTAAGAAGTCATTTTATGTGTGAACAGTCTGTAAAATCCAGAGATTGAGCTTTGTGTGTTCAAATTTACTCTGTATTGCTGCTGTGTATGCAGTAGATACTACTAATGGCTGCATGAGCTTCAGAATAATCCATCTATTAAAACATGCACACAAAAGCTGTTTAAAAGCCATAATTTAATGATAGCTGGATATGTTCGACATCTCGAGTCACAACAGTCCTGTTAACTTGAAAAGTTACAGTCTGGACCCACCGCAGTTTATGGGAGTCTTATTATACTGGATCATGGATTTATTACAAGATGGTGAGTCATTATTCCACTGAAAGCTCCTCAACGATGTATCCTGAGGTTCCACAGTAAGCCCACAGAGCATGGTCCTTAGCATTATAGCGAGTAAAGAATCATCTCTGTGAGGCTTTTCCAGATGTTTTGGACCAATTGCATCACATTTTGATGGAAAGGGTCACACGCTGTGTGATGCTCAAACAGTATTTGGTATTCAATGTCCTTTTCCACGTGCCAAATAAACATAGCAAAGCAGTTTAATTCTGCATCCTTATTCAATCTACCGGATTAACATTGTAAGGAGGTGTATTTTAAACCGAGCAAACCATTTTTTCCTACTTGTCACTGAGTCACACTTGGTCTTGAGCCCACTGTGTCTGTTTTAGATGCAAAGGGTTCCCCAAAAGCATCACATTTTGACATGCTGGGTTTTCCAGAGTCTATAATGTAACAGTGTTGGACACATCGCCAAGACAATATGGAAAATGTTGGAGGAAATGTCATTTATCGTATATTCTTTATATTTTCATTTTGCTTTCCAAACCTTAACCAACTACTTTTAACACCTATTCTTAACTATAAGTTGAAATTAAGTGAAGTCTCGTATGTGTTAATTGTATTACTACACCCTGCCTCCCCTCTGAATTATTTAAATGACCTGTGTTACTTGTTTATATTTGTAATAATTAATTATTCTATCTAATGTCATCATAGGATTGATTATATAATATTGATATACAATAATTCATAATGACATGGGCACTGCAGGTGAATTAGCTGCTGGATTTATATCAGGTTTTAGTCTCTGACCTAAGCAACAGTGCTCCTCTCTTATTGAAGATATAAGGATAACTTCTTCTTGCATCATGCAGTGTTGGTATTTATGGTGGAACAGAAAAATTAAGAACTATGAGTCAATCAGCCATCTTCGAATAAAACCTTCAATCATGATAAGAGATGTTGCTTTTTCTTTCCACAGTGTGCATAAACACAACATGAGTAATTCAAGAGCACACGTACATAAAGATACAGTGCATGCAGCACTGAGCTGGTCTGTTTTTATCTGTAAGGTTGTGTTTGTTCGAATGTTTCACTGCAATGATGATGAAATATTGTATCTTTGTATTCTGCAGCTTTAGCAATGTGAGGTTTTCTCACACGTGTTTAATCTTCAATCACAAACCAGTATGAGATACTGCTGTAAAACTTATCAGAGCAGATTTGTGATATCCGCATTTACTTTTTGAAGTATTATTTCCTGGACCCCAAACATTTCGGCCACTTTTTAAGATAAGGATGGGGATTTTCTATGTTTGAAATATTGAAAAAGCAAGTTCTTTTTGTGGAAAATAATGATAAAGTCATTTCTCTGACAAACAGAAAATAATCAAGAACTTTTTTTGGTTACATTGAATTATTATTAGAATTAATATTAGATTATTTGAGTAAAAAAAAAACTCCTTAAAGGTCGTCAGAGCCTCAGACAGCTCTGCATTAAAAACAGACCTGATTCTGTCCTGGAAATCAGTACATGGCCTCAGGAACACTTAACACCATAACATGCACAAATGCAGGTTGAAGCTCTATCATGCAGAGAAGAAGCCATATGTGGACATGATTTTGTTTAAAAGTTCATTTAAAATGGACCGAGGCAAAGTGGAAAACTGTTCTGTGGTCAGATGGATCAAAATCATGGACGCTGCATCCTCCAGACTAAAGAGGAGAGGAACCATCCAGCTTGTTATCAGCTGTCAGTTCAGGTATTAGTGCCTATGGAATTGGAAACCTGCACATCTGGAAAGACTCCATCAGTGCTGCAAGGTATATACAGGTTTTAGAGCAATGTATGCTCCCATCCAGATGACGACTGACCTGCCTGCAGTCCAGATGTTTCACCATCTGAAAACATCTAAAATACAACAAAGAAGACCCAGGACTGCTGAGCAGCTAGAATCCTCTATCAGACAGCAATGGGACAACACTCCTCTCCCACAGGTCCAGCAGCTGGTCTCCTCAGTTCCAGATGTTTACAGATGTTGTTAAAAGAAGAGGGGATGCTACACAGTGGGAAACATGGACCTGTCCCAACTTTTTTGAGACCTGTTGCTGCCATCAAATACAAAATGAGCTGATATGTTTCGTGAAATAAAAGTGCAATATGTTTTTGTGCTGGATTTGAAAACCACTGCATTCTGGTTTTATCTACATTTTCACACTATGTCTCAACTTTTTTGGAACTGGGATAGTAATAAATCAGACTGATGAGTAATATTAGAGGTATCATTACATTTATTAGAGGTGCCAGTCTGGTTGCTTATATTTGGACTTGATTTGTAGTTCAAAGCCGTAGCTCATCTAAACAGGAAGTTCTCTGCCTGATAACTTTTAATATGTGTGTGTGTCTTTGAGCAGGATGTAAAGGCGAGTGGAACAACGTCTCGTGTTGGCGTAGTGCGGCGGTCGGTGAAGTGCTGACCCTTCCCTGCCCCTCCCCTTTCCTGCTCCTCTTTGGCAAGGATGGTGAGCTTCACCTCAAACACACACTTCCTCCTCCTGCCTTCATTTGTTCTCCTCAGCACACAAACACTACAGAAAAATGTGGGAATTTGACAGTCCTGCATTCAAAGAACTCTGTCCTCCTGTTCCATTCAGTGCTCATTACTAATAAAGGAAATAAATCAATCAAATATCAGTATTTCACTTTTCTTCCTGTTTTATTGTTGGATCTAATTTGCCTCACCTGCTTAAAGATATTTTAAAGAGATAAAGCTTGCTAAGCCAAGTTATAATACTTGTGCAACTCATTTGTAGCTTTGCCAATAAAGACGGGAAGTTGAACAACTTTGATTTGCAAAATATACAAAATAAGAATTACATGTAGATGTGAAACGGTTTGAAGGCCTGAAAACAGTTCAGTTTGAATATGGTGCCCACTTAACAGACAGGTAGTGCAAATCAGTACTTAATAAGTTCTGAAGATGGTTGGAAATCAGTTTTTAATACCAGAGAGGCTGACTGTAAACAGCACAAACTTAGAATAATACAAATTTCTTCAGTTGATGTCAAACAAACTATCCGATTTATATCAAAATCATGTTTCCAAAGGTGTTGAGATGTTGTGTAGGATGTATTAAAGCATTTAATGCAATCATTTGGAAATGATTTAAAACATATATGCAAATTATTATAAAACAAAAACAACGTATCAGATTTTTTACTTAAAGAATTTGTGTCCATTTTGAATCTCTGTTAAACCAGCTCTTCTTTTAACTAAATTCAATGAAAAACAGTTTAAAAAAAACACATACTTGGCTTGTGGGTATTAATCTGCTCCAGCTCTGATTGGCATTGATGGAAAACATTTTTGATGAATACATGTTTGATTTAGCTGACTACAAGACAGCTGGCAGCTCAGTCTGAGTCCCGCTGTGTGTTTAAAAATCACAATTTAAGTCAGAAAAGTTGTGATTTTTAACAACTGTGGTCCAACACAGCCTGCAAGATACCGCAGTCTCATCCACATCTGCCTTTTTAAAGCCGGGACTGATGTTGTGCATCGTGTTATGTGTAGAAATATAGAGATAGAGTGTGTTAGGACAAATGATCAAACCTCTCCAAACTTCAGTCTGCAGAGAGGTACAAGACAGGGTTGCCCACTTTCTCCCTCACTTTTTGCTATTTTCATCGAACCTTTAGCAGCTGCTATCAGACAAGAAAGAAATATTAAAGGCATCCAACCCCAAAATATTGAGCATAAAATAAGTCTTTATGCTGATGATGTTTTACTTTTCCTTCAGAACTCTCAAACGTCTCTCACTCACACGATCACACTCATAAATAAATTCTCAGCACTTTCTGACTACTCTATCAATTGGTCTAAGACCACAGTTCTGCCCATTAACTGCAGAGTCCAGAATATACCAGCAATCACTTTACAGTCAGGAAATATCAGATATTTAGGCATAAACATTTCCTCCAGGCTCTCAGAGCTAACAAAGCTAAATTATGTGCAATTATTAAAGACAGTAGAGGACGATCTCTCTCGTTGGAAGTCCTTACCTATATCACTTATGGGGAGAGTTACAACCATTAAAATGATGATACTACCAAAAGTTAATTATTTGTTCTCAATGATCCCCATAAAACCATCTGCTACTTGGTTTAAGTCACTAGATTCTTGCATCTCCAAATTTCTGTGGAAAAACAAACCACCACGTATTAGTTTAAAAACCCTACAGAAGACCAAGGACTGTGGTGGATTAGATTTACCTAATTTTCAGCACTATTCCTTAGCCAATAGGTTACAGTATATATCAAAATGGTTTAAACCTAGCCCAATAGATGAACCATGGATAAATGTAGAACAAGCATTGTGTGATAATCTGGAAATCTCTGACCTGCCACTTATTAGTCAAAACGTAAAACATCACAAATGTTTCAAAAGCATTAACATCAGCACCTCTCTGACAGCCTGGTGGGAATTTCTTAAAATAACAAAGTCTTCAATTGTCCCATGTAAGCTTACACCCATCTGGAACAATCCTGACATACTGCAAAACAAAAAAATGCTAAACTTTACTCTGTGGAAGATCAAAGGAATCAAACATCTGGAACATATAATCCAAAATGGACATTTTATTTCATTTGATGAGCTCATATCACAACACGAGATAGGAAGCAATAAATTCCTAGAATATCAACAACTTAAGTCTATAATAACAAAGAAATATATCCTCCACCAACCAGACTTACAACTCCCGATTAGGGTAGCAGAATTTCTAAGCATCTGCACCCCAAAACTACTATCAAAAATATATAAATTATTGTCTAAAATAGATGACACAATGTCTCTTCCATCCTCAAAATGGGAGGCAGATTTATCCATCAGTTCTAGTCATAGCTTCTGGCCACAAATATGTTTGAACACCTTCAGAATGACTCAGAATTCTAATTTACAGCTCATACAATACAAAATCCTTCATAGAACACACTATACAGGACAAAGGATGTTCAGGATGGGTCTGACACACTCAAACATCTGCTCACAATGCACAGATAACACACCTGATGATTATGCACACGCTTTGTGGTTCTGTGCGCCTGTCCAGAAGTTCTGGCTTGAAGTCTGTGCGGACCTATCAACATGGCTAAAGTGTAGCATCCCTGCATGCCCCACACTGTGCATACTGGGTGACTTAGACAACATCAACATGGAAATTAACTCAGCACACATGGTTCTCACAGTGTTATGTATCGCAAAGAAAACTATTCTCATGAACTGGAAAGCGAAGAACAATCTGTGTATTAACCAGTTTAGAAATTTTCTTTTAGATTATATTAGCATGGAAACAATGTCTGCCTCCTAAAAACATCAATTGGCTGAATTTAACTGTCTCTGGTTCCCGCTGATTAGCTTTATCACATAGTGGTGGTGGTGGGTTGCTGTCCCGTCGCTCTGGGCGGTTGGGTGTGTGCTGGGGGGGGCTGTGTGGCTTCGGGCGTCTGGTGGTCTCGCGGGTCGTGGGGACCGGGTTGGTCATTGCTGGGGGGGACTGTGTGTCGGGCTTGGAGGGCAGTTTTGGGGGCTTGCGGGTGGGACTGTCTTGCGGTGTGGGGCGGGGTCACTTAGAGGCCTTGGGGTGGTGGCTGCTGGCTCTATGCCGGGTGGCTGGGCCGCTCCGGCATGGGTGGTGGTGCTGGGCCTGGGCCCTGGTGGCTGGGCGCTGCCTTGCGCCCGGGGGGGGGGGCCTGCCTGTGCCTGGAGGGGCTGGGTTGTCCTGGACGCGCCACAGTATGGGTGGGTTGGTGCAGGTCCTGGTGCCGGGCTTGTTACTCTGGGACCTCCAAGGTGTCCGCAGATGGTTGTTTTTTTTCAGGGTGTTGGGGCGTGCGGTGGGGGGGGGGGGGGGGGGGGGGGTGGCCTGTGTGATGGTGGGTCTCAGGCCCGGGCTGCTGCGACTGGTGTGACCGGGAGGTTTGTTTGTTTGTTTTTTGTTGTTGTTTGTTTGTTGTTTGTAGAGGTCCTCCGGGGTGGGGTGGGATGGGTACCTTCTGGGGGTACAGTAGCTCCCGCAATATGGTCGCTGCAGGCCCCGAGCCTGGTGGACATCAGCCCCTCCTGCCCTGGGTTGGCTCCCAGGTAGCGGGGATGCCTATTGCAGCCAGTCCCTGGCTGCCTTCTCCGGGGGAGAGTAGCTGCCCCGGTGTATATCCCCATACCCCTCTCCCTTCTGGCTCCTGTACACAGCACACACTCACACATGAAGGGTTTTGGGGGCGTGTGTGTTCTGTGGGGTGTAGTGGATGGGGCCACGTAGGTGGTCCCCTTTGGTTGCACTCTGCAGTTCCCCGCCCCTGTTTTAATTACACCTTAGACATTACTACTTATCAAACACACACTCACACACACACATTAGGTCTTGGGGGGTGGTTACACTGAGTGGCATCTGGTGGGCGGGGCTCTTTGGGTATGTAGGCTGCCCAGAGGGCCGCGCTCCCAGTCTTACAAGTTGGGCTGCCCCTCAATTTTAATCGCTCACTATTAGAAAATATTGAAGAGCCAGAAGGGTGAGGGGAGGGGTCTTCTTCCCACACCCCTGCTTCCTGGTTGCTGCTCGGGGCAGGAGGGGCCAAGAGGATTAATTAATTGTTCTGCTGGTTCGGGGTCTGTGGTGGCTGGGGGGCTGCTGGCCCCCTGGTGTGCCCGCTGCGCTACACCCCAGCAGAGTCGAGGGAGGGAGGATGTGTGGATGTATGGGACGTGAAAGTGTGTGTGGTGATGATTGGGCCTGGATCTGGGACTTGCTGTCGCCTGGCCTGCCTGTGCTTCTCCCGATGGGGGGGCGGCGTTGCCTCTCCCCGCTGCTCGCGACTTCACCCACCTGTGGGCACGTCTTGACTCCCAGGGCACTTGGCCAGGGGCGCTGGGGCAGGCGCTGACCCACTGCGTGGCTGTCTGGGGCACTTGGCCCTCCTGGGTATTGGGTGGGGCCTCTGCCGGGGGGTTTGGGGGCGCTCGGGCTCCCGGGGCCCGGGTCCAGTGCACGGCCCATGTCTGGGCGGCTGGGACCTGGCGGGGTCGGTGGGCTGTTGCCCCTGGCTCTCTGAGGGCCTCTGCCCTATGCTTATGGGGGCTCTGTCCGGGGGCTTCCTCTGCAGTCTTCTGGGTGGATGCGTGGTTGTCCCTGCGGTGGGCTTCCTGGGTTCTGTGCTCCGTGGGGGCTGCTGGTGGCCTGGGTCTTGTGGCCCTCTCTGCCTGCTTCTGATTGCTGGGGGGGGGCTGTGGATTGTGGCCCTGTACACTTATACACTCATAACTAACCACGGTTACCATGTAGATCCTGTGCCATGGGTGTTGCATGTTCTCACACACACACACACACACATTTATTAGCCCAGTAGCATGCTCGCTAAGCAGTTTATGTGTTATCCTGTGGTTTCAGGTCATCTCTCCACAGCTGTGTTGTATGCGATTGCCGCTTCTTGTGCTTGTTTTTGTTTGTTTGTGTGTTTGTTTTTTCTCTGCTTGTCTGCTTTCAGGTGCTCCTGGTGGCGCTAAGGCTGGATTCCCCTCAGAGGCCATGGATTGTTGTCTGTTTTGTTTTTTACAGGTGTAGCAGCTGGTTGTCTGGTTTTTGTTTCTATTTTTGTTCTGTTTCCTCTTCTTTCCTCTTCTTCTTTCCTTGTCCCCCGGTCCGGTTCAGTTCTATTACATGTCATATATTGTAAACAGAAATAAATAAATGGGCATCAAGGGGAGCTTTACATTTATAAAACTTCCCTTGGCAAAGCAAATCTGTTTGGCATCAAAGGTATTCAGACTACAATTCTGCTGCCATAATGCTGAACAGGACAAGGGAAAAAGAAAAAAAAAAAAAAAAAAAAAAAAAAAGAAATATAGAGATCCCGCCTTGAATCACGCCAGAATCGCGGAACACGCCACTCTAACCAACATTGCTGTTGTCAGCTGAAGACATGAGTAGGACTTGATGCGTCTAAGGACACAGTGATGCAGGGCTAATCCTCCTCTGTTTGGTATGTGTGACACAGAAGGTGGAACAGCGGCAGGTTAACAGAGACGTCTTAATGCCATCCCTTCATGTTGTCGTAGCTTACAGGCTTGTCCCATGGCAGGTTGTTCTGGGAGTACATGTAAACCCAGGGCACTGAGAGTAAACACATTACTACTGGCTATGTTTTAAATCTGCTTCTTTTACCGCTTGTACCGGCACTTAAAACCCCTTTTAAACACCTGCTTTCAGTGTAAAAATGGTATGTGTTTGGGAACTGAGACCAACTGATGTAGTCTTTCTTTTTTATTTCGGCTGCTCAACGCATCTGGGCCGTTTTTGAATCACTTTTTTATTCCAGAAAGCTCCAGATGTTTTCAGCGTGTGACGTGTTTTGACTGCAGTTTTTTGTTTTGACTCTTCATCTTTGGAGCCTTGCTGTTATAATATGTGTCAAATGTGGTTTGTGCTTCTGAAAAGAGCAAAACCTTCACTGAAACAAGACCTCGTCAGGATGGCAGCTACGTAACCTGTTTTTAAATATTTCAGCATTAATTAATGGTGCCTTCACAGAGGTTACATGTTGAGAGTCAAGTTTCTTTGCACAGTAAAGTTTTAACTTACTCACTATGGTGCTCATTTAGTTTCTCATTCTTTTACAGATTTGGTTTGTATCAGTTGTAACTGGTTTTAATTCCTTCAGCACTATCTGCCAACAGCTGGTTCATTCCCCTCTTGCCCCTTCAGTACAGACAGAAAACATCAGGCCAGCTGTTGAACTGATGAAACCAGCAGCAGGATAAGAGCTGCTCAGCATCAGAGGTCCTGACTGAAACTGTGACCACAGAGAGAGTTTTATGACTCTGCTGTTGGTCATAGCATCAGATTTACAACACAGTCTCTCCTGAGAGCTGTGAAAGTGCAATCTGGCCAAGCCTGAGGTGACGGGAACCAAAAATTCCCCTGCTTCCTGTCAAACAAGTAATAGATTTGGGCCTGAACTTCCTATTCCTTGAGTGGGTCAATGTTTGAAAGCAGATGCGTTTCAAAAAGCTAATAAAAGCTTAGTCGTTATCATGTGATAGCCGGTGGTGTCCAGATTGATTATAAGCACAAATCAGCTGTTTACTTTTTAAACACGAAAATTAACTCAGTAAAAAAGATAGGTTAAACCAAAGGTTACATCTTGAGGAGGAGAGAAAATGTGGGCTATCTGTGGAAATGTAGTGGATTAAAAAGTGAGGTAGATTTTGCCCACATTTTCTTCTTTAACTACGGTTTATTTACAGTTCCCAGCAGCTTTCTCCTTGTTCCTGGATGTTCTTTGTCCTGTAGCTGATTGACTTGCTCGATGTGGTGTCTCAACTGGATCACCGGTGTGTGTTTGGAGGCAGCTGTTCTGCCTGACTGCTGGTTGAAAACTGGACGCTGCAAGCCTGGGAAGTTCATTAACTCTCACGTTGTTTTGTTTGATATGTACAAAAACTGTAAGTCGGTTTCTGGTCATTGGAGACGGGAATGTCCTTAAACCAGATAGTTTTCTTAGATTAGGGGGGAAAAATGTTTTTTCAGTGTTTACATGTTGGTCTGCAGCGTTTTAAAGTATTAAATATTTTTGTGTGCAGACTAATTTGTCTGATGCAGTGCTGTGTTTTTCCACAGAGACTTATCAGATGCTGAGTTATATCTCTGAATATTTAAATATTTTAAATATTTAAAAGATGACCCGCAGTTCATCGGCCTACGGTCATTCTATCTGTCGAGGGACTCGGGCTCTCCCTCTGTGTTTACATCTGTCCGAGAGCTGATGCAACCACTGCTACTGCAGGCTTCTTGAAGGACATCTTAAAGCTCTTCTTTGGTTGTTGGCTGCCTTTTGTTCCGTTCTCTGATCCCACACTGCTTCAATAATGTTGAGGTCCGGGCTCTGGGGAGGATTCATCCCTCCATAAGACCTGCTGCCGCATAGCTCAGCCTTTTCTCCCTGTTTCCCTTCCTTAAGAATGGCTTCTTGACAGCCACCCTTCTATGGAGACCATTTCTGATGAGGCTTGGGCCAACAGTAGATGGATCAGCTGAAGGTTCAGATGCATCTCTCAGGTCCTGTGTCAGGTCTTTGCTGCATTTTTTTCCTCTTTCTTAAGGACATCACTTTCAGATACTGTTCGTCTGCTGTAGATAGTTTTTTAGGTCTGACACTTCTTCTTTTGTCCTCCACTTGTTCAGTTTCCTCAAATGTTTTAAGGACACACTGCACACCATGCTGAGATATGCCAAGTTTTCAGCTAATAGCTCTTTGGGAATCACCTTGTTGCTGCAAAAATACTATTTTCTGTCTGTCGAACTTTGTTATCTTTGCTGTTTTTCATAGATGCAACTAAAGAAATGGGAACAAATGATGTGTCTTTGTGACTGGCTGCTGGTAACAAAGGGCCTAAAGATACAATTTAAAACTGCTTCTTTGCTAAGTTGTCTGTTATGTGTCGACACATCACTGGTTCATCCCTTGAGTTAGGAGCCTTTTTTCTGCTGGAATGATTCATAGGTCAGAGTTAGCATGGATAGCTCAAGACTTCTGCACACATTGCGGATGCTTTGTTGACTCTGCCTCCACTTGGCAGCAACACCCTCTGGAGATCATGTGATAATACACAATATCAACTGCATCTGAAAATATACACAATGTTTACCCAGTAATATAAAACTTTAGTATGTGCAGTATAACTTATGGTGTAAAAGTGGTATGAAAATGTGAGTCCAAAGTTTCCACAGCCTGAGAACTGCCAAAGTAGAACTATAAATTCTACTGATATATGTTACTTTGTTGTTTATATTTATGAATTTAGCAGATAAATTAAATGAAACTGCATAGAAGAAAAACACTAGTCAGACGCTGTCAGAGGTGACAGGGTGACAGTGTAGAGACAGAGTGCAGACAGAGAGGGAAGTACAGAAAGATAAAGTGCAGTAAGGGGGTAGAGAAGGTTTCTGAACCTTGGCTAAATCAGTCAGCTAAAAACTCAAAGATATTGTGTTTGCCTAACTAGAAAGCTTAAAAATCAATCAAAGTTCACATTCTAAATGCTGGAAGGGGGTGAATTTTCACAAATTCCCCCCCAAAGTGTGATATAAACATTCAGTACATGTGCGTTTTCTTTTTGCCGGACAGACTCGGTGGTGTGGATGAGTGGGGCTCTGTGACCCCTCCTTATTTGGTCATGTTTGATGTGACCGTAACATTCTCAGTTTTCAGGGGTCTAACGACGGTAAACCATCTGTGTCTGTCTCAGGTAACCTCAGCAGAAATTGCACAGAAAAAGGCTGGTCGTCCGTCTACCCCGACATCAGAGTCGCCTGCTCATCAAACATCACAGATCACCCAAAAGAGGTGAGCTCCACTTCTGAATCCAGGTCAGTGTGTCCGTTTGAAGTTGTGTTTGCTGTGAGTCTCTGGACACGGACTGCAGAGGTTGCACAGCTGTAGGTCGAAAAACATTTGATTCAGTTCTTATCTTTCAGCATTTTCTTTGTGTGCATCTGGCTGTAGACTGTTGGGAGACGCTTTAAGCTTTTTCAAAGTAATTTTTTCGGGGACTTTAGAAAATGCTGCTACATCATTCACTCGTAAAAGTTAGATTTATTTGAACAAAAATACATCTCAGCTGGTGGAATCATTCAAAAAATGTTCAGGAGAATTACATTTCTAAAAATATGTGTGCACCCAGGAGCTCAGAGAATGGCATGTTATAAACCCCAATTCATTTCTGTACTAAATAAAAAAAGTACACGGGTTTTGTTGTCCCTGCAGACCTGAACATGATTCATTTTGTGCTCTGAAAGTCTCACGATCTGTTCAGAGCAGTGTGTGTGTCTGTTTAGTTTCATATCCATCTCATATCTACTGAGCAATCTCAAACGACCGCATGGAGTCTGATACGACCGCATGGAGTCTGATACGACTGCATGGAGTCGAAAGAATCTCTCTTATCACAGATGGTTGCAGCACATCCCTCATAAATGCCAAAGTCCCAGAATGCACCAGTTAGTATAAGTAAAATTGTTAATCTCGGTTGCTTTCAGCCACAAGGTCACATGTTTAACAGATGGATGAGGTGCCAAGCTCCACTCCCTCTGCAACGGACAGAACAAATTAAGGAGACGCAAGATAAAGACTTTACTTTCAAAGTCATGTCGTGTGGCGTGAAAAGGAAAAAAAGAAACTCAGATACAAAGATTTAAATTTTTCTAACTTTTGCAATTTTATCCATGAAACCAGGTTATATAAATGCAGCTTGAATGGAGGGCTTTCTTGCAAAGATTGCACAGACTTCGTATTCATTCTGTTGAGCAGATCTAGATGTGAGATTTGTGGTTTGACCCATTTTTAAAAGCTTTGTTCTTTGCAGCAGGTAGCAAACCAATCACAGACCTCGTTCTCAAACTACAGTCCAGTTTCAGAGATGTTTATATGTAACACCTTCGCTGTGCAGTGAGGGAAACTCCAGTTTGGTCTGGGCTTCCTTTAGGTTAGTAGCACTAAGTTAATATGTTGACTCTAAATATGATTTAGAGTCTGAACCCTGGCTGAGGCCTGTCTGTGTGGAGTTTGCATGTTTTCTCTGGGTACTCCGGCTTCCCCCAGTCTAAAAACATGAATGTTAGGTTAGTTAGTGACTCTAAAATTGACCCCAGGAGTGAGTGTGAGCATGGATGGTTGTTTGTCTCCTTTGTGTCTGTGTGGTGCTGTGATGGTCTGGCGACCTGTCCAGGGTGTATCCCGCCTCTCCTCTAATGGCAGCTGGGATAGGCTCCAGCCCCACTCTAACTTGGATTAAGCGGGTATTGAAAATGGAAGGATGAATTCGGGCTGTCATGATATACTGGTCTTTATTGAGTGACTATGGTATTTTTTTAGACATTTTAGATAGTTTCATATTTGTTCTGAGTGTAACTGGCAAAAAAATGTAATCATGTTGGACAACCAGATCTGTCTGTAGTTATAAGAGGAAGCTCTGTGGGAAGAACACACTGTGAGGCTCAGGAAAATGTTCTGCTGGAAAACCTTAAGTCCTGGTTCCATATGGTTGTTATTTAACATATTTGGACATCAACCTAAGTTGTCAGACTACTCCTCTTTATTAGCATGGGTACTTCCTGAGGGCACTGGTCTCTTCTAGCAGAATAATGCTTCTATCCACACCCTGAATATTGTTCAAGAGCAGTTTGAAGAGCATGACAAACGAATTAAAGGTGTTGAGTTAGACTCCAAATCCTCAGATTTCAATCTTTTAGGGCATCTGTGGAAAAACAAGTCCAGTGCAAGAAGGGCCAACTTTACAGGACTTAAAGGATCTGCTGCTTATGTGTGCCTGACACTGTACCTCAGGACCTCTCCAGAGGTCTTGTGGAGTCCTCGACAGGTCAGGGCTCTTTTAGCAGCATGGGTGGGACTTGAATAATATTAGGCAGGTGGTTTGGTGTTGTTTGCTCTCGAGGCGAGACACTGGCTTAAATTTCCAGCTCCTCCAGCTGAGTTAAGGGGTTCAGTTATCGGTCGAGGCACACTTGGTGCTCTAATCTGCTTTCGTCTGTTTCCATATCTGCTTTTTCACAAGATGAAGGTAAAGCTTGAATTCCCCCACCAATGTCTGATTCTGTAGAGGATTATGAAGCTGAGTGACACAGCTGAATATTTGCCCTCATGAGTGTTGCAGATTGAAGAACAAAGATTAAACTGTCGAAGTTTTCTCTGCAGCGACTGCATTTGTGTGTGCTCTGCTCTTAGTCTGCAGTATGTGTGTTTGCTATTATCTGTACATTTTAACCCCTGAGGCATATCCTGTGTGATGCCACAGAGTTTATTCTCTAACCCTCTCAGTTATTTATTATTGCACTCCAGGACTTTTTTTTAATATAAGCTTTACACAAGCCAGTAACATCCAGAGAATATCCTGAACCATTATTGTGTCCACACAGCCTCTAAAACCATAAAAAACACTTCCTCCTAATCTTCTTTATGTTGTGCTTCAAAGTCAGGGGTTTTATTCTGTAAATTAGGAGGAGCTGTCTATCACAAATCATCCACATCAACACACAAGCATGCAATTTTCAGCTGCAGATTAATCCTCTTTTGGTGCTTTAGTCAGTATTTCTAGCCACAGGAGGTGTGTGAGGAGTCAAAATGAACTTCACTGAAGGAATAAATTACCAGAGCGACTGTGTGACTCACTGGTGTGTTTTCACACATTTTCTTCTAGCATTCCTGCGACTCAGGAATTAGACATCAGGCTGATATTTTTACGTTTACTTTGACTTTTATCTCATCACAGACATTACGAGGGAAAATATTTCATGGTTTGTCGCAAAAACTTAATTTCATTTGTTAATATACGTCCTTTTTTGGATGTTTAGACCTGCAACATGTTCCAAAAACTTGGTTGGTACAGCTGCTTCATGTTTACAATCACCTGTTGACATTAGCAGGTTTTTACTACATTACTAGCCCTTTATGGCCCGTTCTAACTCTTTTTTTGGGATCGTGTTCAATGCCTGAAATGCAAAAACAGTGGATGAATACTAACAAATTCAATGAAGCATGAAATAAAAAGCATGAAATATCTTGGCTTTATAAGAAAAGTCTAAATTTATGTAAGAATCACTGTAGTTCTTCTGTTAGTTGCTAATTTATTTGGTATTTTTCATCACTTCTGTACCTCTGGAGGTCACTAACCATATGAAACAACAGTTCATGATAAAAAATCATTTAAAATAATCTAAATGATTAGAATTTCCCTTTGGGATTGATTTATTTTTTTTTAAATTTTTGTTCGTTTAATCAGCTCTCAGCACAATCACTCTTTTTCTTTTAATCCACTTTTTGTTTATCTAAGATAGTTGCTAGTAGCAAAAACAACCAAAAAAAATGTATTTCCATAATCAGTACTTCGATCTCACTTGGATCTTTCTTTTCAGATTTTGGGTGCTCCCTCTTGCAGTGTGAAAGCTATGCAGTCTTTGTGAGGCCTCTACAAGCCCTTAGGAGGTGCTTTGTGGTGTCAGGCTCTAAGTCAGTGGACCCTTTAAATCTTGGCTGTTGGTGTACTGTGGATCAGACTTGTACCGGCATATCTTTCAACACCTTGTGGCTTGTCATAGGTTTGTCTTGCCTCACTTCACTGGCACCTAACATGCTCTGATCCTGTCGTCTGGACGTTGTAAAATTCCCTGTGATCTAATATCTGCACATTCCTCCTACATTTAACTTCTTAACGGCATCTGACGGTTCACATAACCTTTAATAAAGCAAAACCATTGCGCATGCTGCTTTAGGAGATCAGTTTTGTAATGTTTTTGCTCATGCTGTTGTTGAAATCATCAAATGACCTCAAGGAAAAGAACTAAAGAGTCAAAAACTTGACTCTTTACCTTCCTCTGCGTGCATTTAATAATAAAACTATCATACTATCACAAACACCCATCCAGGGTGTACTCTGCCTCTCGCCCAATGACCTGAATTGGATTAAGCAGGTATAGAAAATAGATGGACGGATATTTATACTGATGCATCAAACTGTGAGCAGCAGTTTTACTTTGAATAGGTTTCCGTCCCTGCCATCAGACCCGTCTAAAGGGTCGCTCGATTAATAAGCATCATGAGATTATTAATTACAGAAGTTAAACAAAAGTTCTCCTGCACAATTTGTCATGACTTCATGGATTGTTTTCTTATCTTTGATAGATTGTTTGAAATATTGGATGATTTGTTATCTCGTTAGTCCTATCTTCCACTGATCTTAAAGCAGAGCAGAGTTTAGAGATGGAATGTCTCGCTGGTAAAACTGAGACATGGAAGCATTTTTTTATTTTTTTTTTACATAATTTATCTTTCATTTTATTTCTTGAGAAGGCTGAATCTACATGATAGAAAAATCCCTAATATCATAGCCGAGGAAGAATTATTTTTGTTAAGTTGCAGCTACTTCTATGGAGGAGAGATGAGATTTAACATTTTATCTAAATTATTGTGCAAATTCGTGCAAATTTGATCTCTTCATAGTTTTGAACTTCAGTTCTTATTTAACGTTGTCTGTAACACGTGTCTGTCACCATTCACAATAACAGCAAGTAATGTCCAACTTCAACAGCAAGGCCCGGTACATGCCTGGATCGTTCCCAGCACACCTTGCACATCACCTTCCAGTCAGTAACTTGAATGAAGGTCATTGCCACAGTACCTTTTCATATAATGTGCAAGATTAATAGAGAAGGTTTACAGAACCTGAAAGAAAATAAACATGTTCGTTTTAGCTTAGATAACTCGGGTCTTTGCTACGACTAGTGGGGATGGGAATTGTTAAGAATTTAGCAAGTCCGGTTCCATCGATATCGCTTATCGATTCGGTTCTCTTGTTGATTCTCATCCAGTTCTATATAGTACAAGTATAGTACAAACGGCTTTGGTTGCAGTAACACTTGAATTTCAAGTATGCGCCAACATTTTGCACTCAACTTTTCCCTGCCTTGATGAAAGGGGTAGCTGCAGGTATGTGGGAGCCTGCCTCTGAGCCTGCCTCACTCTTGCAGTCCTCATCAACTAAATGTTAATATCAGATGGAAATTATTCATACAGTATGTCGCTAACATTATTACAATCAACAGGACCTGAAAGTTTTACGTTACCTGGACAGCGTGTCAAAGACTTTACATTCATGCAAAGTGATAGCATGCTGTGTGGTCAAATGCTTCATGTTGGAGCTATTTCCCCCCTTCGATGTGATCAAAGCTCTGCACGTGTTGCAACTGGCCCTAGTATTGTCCTTTTGGTAAAATATAACCAAACTTTGGAGTGCTTCTGCCTCGACGCCATGTTGGAAACATTCTGAGCCAAAATACGAAGCGTGCACATTACGTCATCGTGCAAATGCGTCAGACGTTAGCAGAACCTATAAACGGGATCGTTAGGCAGGCGGATTAACGATTCCACAGAATCTAACTACGAATTTTTGATTCCCATCTCTAACGACTAGAGATGTCATTTAAAACCCAGAAGAGTGGAGAATAAAGAGTTCTGTAGGTTTTGACTTGCACTGTGGCCGTGTGAGCCACAGTTTATGGATGGATGTGCATTTGAACATAGAAGGCAGTGTGACTGCATCAGAGCAGAACCGGCAGGTCATCAGTTCCCAGCCAGAAGGCCTGAGAGTCAAACTGAGGAATGAGACACTGATGCCAGGCTGTTTATGTCTGTATATGTGGGAATATTTATAATGGGCAGAGACTGCTGGAGGGAATACTGTAGTGATACTGCAGGGTAAGCCCTGCCACAGTGGAAAAATACCCGGCTGGATTTATATCTGAGAACCATTTAGCCTTCATAGCCAATAAAAAATCTCTGCTGGGTTTAAAGTTTTAGCAGTTATAGTGAAATATTTTAGATACTTTTCTTTGTTTCCATCACGCTGTACCATCACAAAGATGTCTGGTCAGAATAATGATCATTCTGCTCCTTAAAAACAAGTCCAAACATTTAATCTGTGGTGTCCAAAACATTTCACCTACAGCTGATTCTCACCTCGTTAACAAGGTAGAATTCAGCAGAATTTGAATTAAAATGTGAACAAATCAACTCAAACAACAAGTACACAGTTAAAAGGATGTAGAGTGTGAAGAGTTAACCAAACTTTTACTGGTTACAGAAGGTCACATCAGGTTACAGCAGTCCAAACTTCCTCCTGAGAATTACAATATTTTACCATACTGACGCTTAAATGCTTAGTTTTCCCTATAATGAAAGCACAGTTAGTTATACTCAGCCTTTAAATTACTGTGAGTTCTTAAGTCGGGTCAGTGTGAGCATGCGTTCAACATTTCCAACTGAAAATATTAATATTGATGAAAAAGTTAGAAATGAGGAAATATTCTCTGATACTACAGTGTACAATCCACATTTATAGAAAAGTTGGGAAGCTCTCTAAGATGCAGGAACAAATTTATTTAACTCTTTAACAGACACGTGTTGCTGCATTTTCTGTCATCCAGGTCATGGTCCAGAAGTCTTGATTCTCCAAAAAGAAGTCCAGTTGTCCTTATTCGAGCTCTTCGGCTTTAACAGACACAAGTGCAAAGGAATGTTTTTATGTGTGTTCTCTGGTAAACTTTATTGTATTCAGAAAATATAAACAAATCTAGAAGTTGATGCAACAGCACACTCGGGGCAAGTTGGCAGAGAGGAAAGGAAAGCAAATTTGATAGAATAAACACAAGTAACAGCGTTCTGGAAGATTCTCCAATCAGCAGATTAATCGGTGACAGGTGAGGGTGTCAGGATTGGTTATAAAAGGAGCATCCAGCAAAGGTTCGGGTTGTGGCTCACCACTTTATTCCAAACTCTAAAATCATATTTTCAAATGTGAGATTGTAAAGAACTTTGATCTTTCAGCACCTACAGAGCAGAATATTGTGAAAAGATTCCGAGAGAAAAATCTCAGTGTGGAAAGGCCAAGGACAAAACCACTGTTGGATGACTTTGGAGCCCTCAGGCAGCACTGCATGAGAAACCGTTGAACCACTGTGATCAATACAGCCACATGGGCTCAGGATTAGCTTGCAAAACCCTGGCTGCATCCACAAATGTAACCTGAAACTGTATTACACAAGGAGGAAGCCGTACATATCATCTCATTTCTCTGGACGTGAGCTCATCTGATATGAACGGAAAGACACATCTTCTGTGGTCAGATGAGTTGTTTTGAGTCTGCTACTGGCAGCAAATTCTGGATTTGTTCATATTTTCTAGATATGACAAACTTAGAATGATTTGTTTTCATGTCTGTACATGTTTAATTGTTTTTGTTTCATTTTTGAAAACTTTGGGTCAGGCCAGTTGCGTTAAATGTTGCTTCATAGGGCTGCACGATGGTGTGGTGATTAGCACCGTCGCCTTACTGTAAGGTTTTTGGGGCGAATTCTGGCTGGGTTCTTCCTGTATTTAGTTGGATTCTTTTTGGGTTGTCTCCAGGTACTCTGGCTTCCTCTCATCGTCCAAAAATATGCATGTTCGGTTTGATAGTGATTCTAAACTGTCCCTAGGTGTCAGCGTGCATGGTTGTTTGTCACCGTGTGGCCCTGTGATGGACTGGCGACCCGCTCAGGATGTTTCTTGCCCAATGGCAGCTGGAATGGGCTCCAAGCTCCCTCCCTGGACTAGAAAGTGGATGGATGAATGGATGTAGCATCATACAACGGTGTAGGAAGTACATAAAGATAAACGGAGGCATCTGACTCCAGTGTTAGCACCCCTGCTGGTAATAAATAGAGCGGTTGGATGTTATAAATGGCTTTTTTAGAGTTAGTGAGAAACTTAGAGGGAAAGATAAGGACAGATTTAAGGGAAAGCACAATAAGAAAGGATGAAAGGAGAGAGAAAACTGGGTGTTAAAGTGTGGCAAAAACAAAATATGGTTTAAAAGACAAAGTGAAACAGTTTTGCACTGAGAACAAATAAGGAGAAACTGAAAAAAAGAAAAAGATGAGCAGAGAGAAGAATGGAGATCAGACAGAAGTAGTGAGTCTCCAAAAATGGCAATATTTAAGTAAAAAGACAAGTGTCTCTAAATGATACTTGAGTACAGCAGCTGCATATGGAGATGTTGATCACGCGCCTCCTGGTAATCCATCTTTGTGAGAACAAGAAACTGAATGAGTACATGTTGTAAAAATGTTGATATTTTGTCCGGTTGTTTCGTCTTTACAGTCTTTGTGTTGTTTGTGTGCTAGTTCATGTGTGTGTTTTTGCCTGTATGTTTGCATAATGTTTCTGTGATTGCACGCTATATATTGAGAATGTATTTCCAGTCAGTTGCCAGGTGGCGTGTCAGACATGGGGAATGCTGTTTACACACGATGAGAGCGATGAACACCAGGCACACTCACACAGTTAACGGGCAGCATGGACACGGCTCCACAGCTCCAGATCTGCTGCCGTGTCAGCCTGAAGAGTTTGAGGAGAGTTAGCGCAGCTTTGAGATGGACCAGATCCTCGTTCTGATCCTGACCCCCTTCTGATTGTGAAAGAGTCTCTCCACTCTGGAAAAAGAAGCAGAAGGCATCAAGTGTTGTTAATCTTACCGCCATGTTTCCCGCTTATGTACATCATCACTGTAGGGTGGTGTGGGAAAAGTTTTCCTGAGTGTTCTGTCTTTTCACTCCGCACATTTACAGGACCTCAGAAGCAATCAAAATTATTGTGTTAGTTGACTGAAACTGGACTTTTAAAACACATGTAAACATGTTAGTCTGATATCTTAGTCAAATTACTTTATTAAAGTCAGAAAATCCTTCCAAGATGATACTCTTGGGAGCTGAATTATCACATCACCGTGTTGCATGCAGGGAAGAGTTCGCCATCTTGTGAGAACTGATGCTGTTACCTGGTTAGACTCAGTTTTGTTTGGTCAAATCTGGCAGAGAAGGTGAGAGATGGAGAAAGAAAGAGGAGAAAGAAGAGGGACTTTTCCAGGAGAAATTGTATCACACTGCTGAATGCAAGATCTACTAATTAACAAGCTGGTATTTTGCCAACTGCACCATGAAGTCTGTGTCACATTTTTTTGGCCAGTTTATCAAAGTAAACTAATTATAACACTTCCAAGAACATTCAGAGGTGTGTTTACTGGAGTCATTTGGGGTGGATGTTATTCTTCTCTATATTGATCAAACAAACAACAGTTTTAATCTGCTGTCAATGCTATGGCTGAGGATTTTTTATATATAACTAAAGAGAGCCACCTTATTCTCAGCAAGGTGAGGTATGTTCTACGTGGTGGACTATTTTCAGCAACCAGTGATCCAGTCAATTAGCTTATTTAGCTGAGGAGCCTTCCTGAGTGAAATAACCCAGAAGCAGCCATAATAAGAGGCTGCAGCCAATGATTATTTAGGTAACCTGTAGGTATTTGAATAATCGAGTAGCAGGATGAGAAATACTTTTGCAATAATAACTAAGACAGTCTTAACATTTTGGTTTAATTTTCAGAAAATACAACAAATGTCAGTATTGTACTGCCTGTTAAAAGACCAAAACCAAGTAGTGCATTTAAGGACCATATTAAATAATGTTTTAAAAGAACAGGGCAGTTCTGGTGACATTTTGTGTGAAAGTGTTGCTGCATGGAGTTTATAGCTGTGTGGCTGCTGCAGGTGCCTCCATCACTATTATAAAGTAATATTATATGATATAGTCTTTGTGTAACAGTGTGTTATGAAGCACTTTTTCCCACAGATTTGTTGAACAGGTATAATTTCAGAGCTACAGACCGACATCACAGATTTAGTGTCAGTGTGGGTGGATTCTCATTGTAGAGCAGTTAACTTTAAGTTAAGTCCATAAGAATTTCTCCTACCACCCATCCTTACCCATGCGATGTTTTCCAACGAGGTAATTGACAAGAGGAAATGAAAAGATATTAGGAGATCATTTTTATTAGACTATTTGACCAAACCCCAAGTCTGACTGCTTGGGAGGAGCTTTTCATAAGGAACCGATGAAATGAGCAGCTTGAAAGCTGCGAGGAGAAGACAGCCGATTCTCTCATATTTGGCAGACCTTTTTGTTTGTGCCCTAACCCTTAAGGTTTTGTTTCCAGTTCACAGTAACTTTCTAAAGATGATGGAAACATGTCCGTTTCCTTCTTTCACCTTTTTATTCATTCAAAAGCTTTCTTCATATTCTTTTGACAAATTGAAAGAAATGGTCTGCCTTTCAGGAACAGGTTCAATTACAACGTGGCAGATATTTGATTAGATATCCTCTTTTATGTTTCTGCATTCTCACAGATCTGCGCTCATAAACATCAGGATCAATAACTGTCAGCCAAAAGTGATCTAACTGGGCCAATGTTTGAACGGAGGCGGTGACCAAAGTGTGGATCTTATAATCCATTTTCACCTGCAGTTATGAAACATAATATGCTTTGTGGAAAGCGGCCCAACTGTGCTTTACATTATGGGATTTTCAGATTTGACTCATGGTCTCATTGTTCCTGGTTCAGTGCTCCATGAGTCATTTCTCTGTGTTTGTGTCCAGCTGGTCTTCTACAAAGTGGTGAAGATTCTGTCCACTCTGGGTCACAGCTTGTCGCTCATCGCACTGTTCACCAGCACCGTCATCATGTGTTTGTTCAGGTAAACGCAGCCTCACACACAACCGCAAAAGACTAAACTTAGGATACATCTCCTTTTGTTGATGAAATAGAACAAGCGTTTGGCTTAATTTCCAAAAATCCAAAATTGGGTCACTGTGAAAAATGTAAACAAAACCAGGAACAGATTATTTGAAAATTGCTGAAACATTTATTCAACTGAAAATAGCACAAAGACAACATGTCAGAGGTTAAAACTGAGACTGTTTGTTATTCTTATAGAAAATAAGTGCTTGATTTAATTCGATGTGATGTCTCAAAAAGAAATGAAACAGGGGCATGTTTATTGCTGGTTTTCACAGCAGTTTCTTTTAACAGCACTTGAGAGCAAGCAAAATGTTTCCAGTCTTGCATTATATTGGATTTCAGCTTCTCACAAGACTCTTCCATCTCTGATTTCTGTACATATTTCCAGGAAAACAGGAAATAAGTTAAACTATTTGTTTAAATATGTGCAAATATAAATATAGTAACTAAGGTAAAAACAGAGTTTATACAGTTCTTAAGAGCATTAAAGTGAATATTTGGTCTGAGCTCCTTTATTCTCCACCATAGCCTGAACCCTCTTAGACAAGTTTTCTGTCATTTTTTTAAGTAGTCTTCAGGAATAGTTCTCCAGGCTTCTTGAAGGACATCCCAAAGCTCTTCTTTGGATGTTGGCTGCCTTTTGTTCCGTTCTCTGTCAGATGATCCCACACTGCTTCAATAATGTTGAGGTCCAGGCTCTGGGGACCATTCATCCCTCCATAAGACCTGTTGCCACTGATTTTCAGTCCACTTATTGTGTCATTTGGCATAGCTCAGCCTTTTCTCCCTGTTTCCCTTCCTTAAGAATGGCTTCTTGACAGCCACCCTTCCATGGAGACCATTTCTGATGACGCTTGGGCCAACAGTAGATGGATCAGCTGAAGGTTCAGATGCATCTCTCAGGTCCTGTGTCAGGTCTTTGCTGGATTTTTTCCTCTTTCTTAAGGACATCACTTTCAGATACTGTTCATCTGCTGTAGATAGTTTTTTAGGCCTGACACTTCTTCTTTTGTCCTCCACTTATCCAGTTTCCTCAAATGTTGACTCACTGCACACCATGCTGAGATATACCAAGTTTTCAGCTAATAGCTCTTTGGGAATCACCTTGTTGCTGCAAAAATACTATTTTCTGTCTGTCAAACTGTGTTATCTTTGGTGTTTTTCATAGATGAAACTAAAGAAATGGGAACAAATGATGTGTCTTTGTGACAGGCTGTTAGTAACAAAGTGCCTAAAGATACAATTTAAAACTGATTCTTTGCTAAGTTGTCTGTTATATGTCGATAACACTGGTTCATCACTTGAGTTAGGAGCCTTTTTTCTGCTTGAATGATTCATAGGTCAGAGTTAAGTGTCTTGATAAACAAACAGATTCCTCTGAAAATTGTCAGGTACAAGGACTGGACTGAAAAATGAGTGAAAAAGCAGCCAATATCAAAAGAAAAACTTTGAAAGACAATCAGCTGGAAGGAACTCTTAGGGATAGTGTGAGCCTCCTGCTACTTAGCTAGGAGCTGTGTCACTGGGGCTTTTTAAAAAAAAAAAATGTATTTGATTTATTTTGCCAAAAATCACAGATCTTTTTTTGGAGTACAGGTACATCAATTTATCATCTAGACTCTTTTTGCCACAGAGCTATGTAGCTGTGATAAACCAGGAAGTGGTTTGTGCTGCTGAAATAAACAAAAGCTTTCCTGAAAACTCCCCTTTTGTTAAATGTTGCTTACATCAACTTCAAAATGAGCATTTCTTTCAAAATTAAACAGTGAATCAGTTTCAACATTTGATTTGTTTTCAGGTAAAATTTAATTGAATGTCAGGCTTATTATCAAATTATTGCATCAAGTTTTCTTTACATTTTGGTAAATCATTGTTTGAACAATTTCTGGCACAGAAGAAATCAAAATACTTTAAAGGTCCTAATTCTAATTAATAATTTGCTATGTATCATGTTGCAGGAGTATTTACCCATCATTAATGTTTCTGAGTAAAGAAGCATTTATGATGAACTTTGCTGGAATTATGTGTGCACATGCCTTAAACTCAGAATAACCCGTAAAAGTCAAGATAATTTGGACAAATGAACTCAGTTGATATAATAGAAGCCCATTAAATACACCCTCACATACATGTCTTTTAACACACAGAGCACTTGTGTTGATAAGAGTTTGTTGTAAAAAAGTGCAGCTCAGTCTGGATGAACTCCAGCTGTTCAGCATCCATCTCTGGATTCACGCCCTGAGACTTTCTATAAACACACTTCTCGACATTCTTGTGTTTGTAGGAGGCTCCACTGCATGAGGAATTACATCCATCTCAACTTGTTTGTGTCATTCATGCTGAGAGCCGTGGCCGTGCTGATCAAAGACACCCTGCTGTTCTCAGAGGATAAAATCATCGACTGCAGTACACAACCTTCACTGGTGAGCGCCCACGTGTTTGTTTCACAAAGTTCTTAAATGGTATCAAATGAATGTAAAATGATATTAAACCTGGTCATGCTTTTACATGGAAAGATGGTTCAATATCACATACCTGTGTGGGGGGAAAGTATGTGAACCATGTCAACACATCTTTGTGAAGGTGTATGGCAGCAGAAAAAAAACAAGATTCATGAAGACCTTAGAGGAGGGTTTGTAATGCTCATTTCTAATCATCTCTAAAGAGTTTGGACCTTATTTCACAATCAGACAGATTATATGCAAATATAGGAGACCATTCAGGATAATTTTTACCTCCTGCAGAAGTAGTTGACCAACAAAAATGACTCCAACAGATAGATGTGGAATATGTGGAAGGCATCAAAGGAACTCAGGGTAACCAGGCAACCAGAGGCCTTTCTGATATTGGCTAATGTTAACATTCATAAGTGAACCCTGAGCAACAATAATGTTCATGTGTTATCCCCCCAAAAAAAACATTCCTGCCTGATTCTGCAGTTTCTATAGATCATATTATCAAACCAAAGGACTGTTTGATAAATGCTTTATGGGCAGATGAGGCACAAGTACAAAAACTCATAAAGCTTTTTTAAACACCTGTCGACATCTGGCTTTTTAGTGCCAGAGTCTTTAGTCCAATGCAGCCTGCAGGTAGAGTGTAATGCCATCTTGCTCTGTGGGAGGAGGTAAATCAGTGAACTGTCACTTTTCAGTGGGAACAGATTCACTGGCTTTGTTTTAGTGGGTGTAACCATGTTTAAAAATAAAAAAAGAGGCTTTAAATATTACTTTTTGGTGTATAATTGAATGTGAAGAGGAGGTTGGTCAAGCAGCAAGACAGTAAGGCTCAGCACACGTGGTTCTACCAAAGAATGAATGATTAAGTTACTGTTTTGAAATTACCTTAATAATATATATATATGGAAAGACCTGAAGCGAGCAGTTCATTTCCCCATTTCAGTAGTACCTTATCAGCGTAAAAACGATATCTTCGTTGACCCGCCGCTGTTCCTCTTTGGTTATTCACACATGTAAAATAGTGTGGCTCAGCTTTGTTTCAGTGTGTTTTTTCACATAAAAAGCCAGCTAAATCAGCTAAATGACCAACAGCAACATTAGTTAGAGCAGTGAGTTCCTCGATAACCCCGTTAATGTCATATTATAGCATTTCTTTCAGTGCATAGATTAGCAAGTATAATTTTAAGTGTTATTTGTTTAACTTTCAGCCTTTTGTGTAAATCTAATGACCTCCTTGGTCATATTTAAGCAAATTCATTGCATCACCACTGTGATATAATGAGTATTAAGCTATGTAGCTAGTAACAGCTTGACTAATAATTAGCTGACTTTATGTAAACTACAGAAAATCAAAGAAAAAACAAAACAAATCAGTATTTTGTTTGAGCAATATTTGCTTAAAAGTAGCACTGGTTCTCCTAAGTATAATTAGCAGTAGGTCAGATTTTATGGTCAGTCGCTTCACTTGTAGGCCTTTTTTTTGTGTGCGACTAAAGATAGTTCCTTGTCATTTTGGATGTACGTTTGGGTTTGCAGTCTTAACGTGATGGAAAGTTATCTGCTGTAGGTCCTCAAGTAGTCAAAATTACTCACCTCAAAATGAGATTTAGTTGGAAAACTGTTGGTAGCTTGTGATGTGTCTCTATCAGAGCTGTTCTGTATGAGTCCTTGTTTCTCTACAGACTGAGCCACATGTTATTTATCTCAAAACAATGGCCACTGTGTTTATGAGTGTTATGGCATGTAACAAATGTGCAGCCAGGCACGAGTCAAATCATGGATGTTATATGGTGTCTGCTCTTACCATTAGGCTTCTGGTGCACCTTCTACTCATTCAAAGCCAGCCTGAAAGGTCTTGTGACTTTTGCCTGATGTTGTTCTGGGAAAAGTCAAGTCTAGAAGTGTTGATGAGTACTAAAGCGGAAATCCTTCTCAAACAGATGTATTTTTATTAGACGTGACTACAGAATCAGGATGTTTACATGCTGGCCTGTGTTTGATGACTTAAAATTTAACTAAACTCTAGTTTTATTGACGTGTGCACAAAAGCGATGAGGAGCAACGCAATGATTTTTGTAAAATGGGGATTTGCTCCTTCTGGACAGAATCCATAACATCTTGATTAATCTTAAGACCAGGTGTCTTTACAGCTAGACTGTGCAAACTGTTTGCTGTAAAGTATGTTGTTGTTGTAGGTGGGCTGTAAGGGCAGCCTGGTGCTCTTTAACTACTTCGTCATGGCCAACTTCTTCTGGCTGCTGGTGGAGGGCCTCTACCTGCACATGCTGTTGATCGTCGTCCACACCTACTCCACTCGTCTCTCCATCTTCATGTTCATCGGCTGGGGTAGGTAGAACCACGGCCTTGTTTCAACCCTAACCCTTCCATCTGAAAATTAGGATTATGAACAAGTTACTTTATTGATTTTAATGCCCAAGGGTCGAGTTTCAGACTAGTTAGAGACACGATGATATGTTTGGAAGTTGTCTTTTAACAGGACAAAAACAGAAGAAATATTAAAATTGTTTGAATAAATAAAGTTCTTCAAAGAAAAAGATTGATGACGCTGATGTTAGCACAATGATTCTGTGGCTTTGTGACCAAAAGAGGAGGAGGTATTGGAGTTGTTTGGTTTTCTTTTGTCTTGTTTTAAGCATGAAACCTTACCATAAACGATCATGTGGACACATCATACTTTTAAAACAATATTGATCACACATGCAATATGTTATAAACAGAAGAAACTAACTTGTATTGTGGCTGCCTTTAAAACCATCAGACAAGAAGACGTTATAGGATTCACACTTTTTTGTGAAAACTCATGAAAACTCAAAAAGTTTTTTTTTAACCTCATGGTAAAGGCAGCTCTTATACACCGAGCCGACAAGCAGCCATCGGGAACATCGGGAGCGTCTTTCTAGCTTGTTTTTTTAGTTTGTAATTTATTGGCCAGTTGGAGTTTGCCTCTGCGGTGTGTTGAAGAGCGATTGTTCTCACCGACACTTCCGATAGCCAGAAACTGACAGTGCTCGTTGTTGGCTTGTCGTGTAAGAGCCTTTAGCCTTAAGCCGGGTAAACTTAGCTTACCATGAAGCCTGGAAGCAAAAGGAAACAGCCACCCTTGGCTTTGTCCAAGGCAAACTCTGAGACTTGCTAAATATTATCTATATAGTGTAAAACAAATATGAGAGTTCCTTTGGTAATTTCATGAAGAGCACAAGTATGCACATTTACCAGAATATCAGACTAAGATATTAGATATGAGAGATTTTGATAAGACAACAGAAAAGTACAATGTTCCGCCACAACATTAAAACCTCCACTAGGTGAGGTTGTAAAGACTCTTTAATGGTAGCACCATCCCCCAAGAGGACATTGCATCTTTCCCACACTCATAAACCGCTGCAGAATTAGCTAAAGACCTTGATTCAGTCTTAGACCTCAGTCTTATTGAGCATCCAGGATGAACTAGCTCTGCAGAGGTTCATGGATTTTTGTTTTGAGGTTCTCGACATAGAACACGGACTAAGTCACAGTGAAATTAGCCATTGGTTTACAAACTGCCAGACCAGACTCAAAGCCATAACACACTGGTGCCAAATGGCTTCAAAATTGCTGCTCTGCTCAACAGACCATTCAAGGAACACCAGTTTTTGCCTCTAAAGTTTTAAGCTAGAGAAGCTGCAGACTGGGCCCGACTGAAAGCCACAACTCAGGACATGACAAATCAGTTTGGACAGCACAGGAGGGACCTACTGTAACAAGCAGGGGGGGTTAAATGTTGAGGCTTATACTCAATGTCTTACTAAATTACTACAATATATTTCACAGCTCAAATATCAAGGACAGGGCTCTTTATATCATTTCTACTAAAATGAGGAGTTTTATTGAATTATTTTTTACATTCCTTCAAGCCTGTGCTCTCTTCCCATCCTTTCATTCGAGTATTCGTATCAAAGTATCATTTTATTCACCCAGAGATTCAGCTTTTCTTTTTTCTTAAACGATTTAGGTGATTAATTAACATAAAGGTTTAACATTTACTGAACATAACTAGGCCTTTCCATACATTAGATACCTGATTCTTTGTTTTTTTTTCACGACGCTTCATGAGCTGCTACAGAAAATGTCCCACAGTCGGAGAGACGAGCACGCAGTGGATTGGTGTATTTAGGTAAAGGTCGGGCTGTAAACACTATCCCGGCCTCTGTGTTAGTTTTTTTTTCCATTCAGTCTCAGCTTCTGCCTCGTGACACCTTCTTCCACTATTTATCACCACTTTACCAACACTCCCTCCCCCCTTAATGCATCACCACTTAGCCCCAGCTGTTTAATGTACGTGTGAGTGTTGACGTCATATTTCCTGCGTGGCACCATGTGAGGATGTTCTGTTTCTGGTAGATGGAGTATCTAAACAGACTCCTCTCTCTGACTCTCAGGCATCCCTTTTGTTTTCATGGTGGCGTGGATCATAAGTAGGATAAATCTGGAGGACATAAGGTGAGTCCACACTGCAAAGCATCACTATTTTACCGGTGATTGTTGATATTGTTTCTTCTTGTGCCCAGCATCCTAAGATGCAAAGACTGCATAAAAATCCCTCTAACCTTTGGAAATCTTGTAACCTGAAAATTTGGAATTGATTGGGGACAGGTGAGGGTGTCAGGATTGGGTATAAAAGGAGCATCCAGCAAAGGCTCAGTGGTTTCCAAACACAGATGGATCGGGGCTCTCCACTTTGTGCCAAACTCTATCAGAGAATCACCAATAGGTTGAAAAAATATTGTAAATGTAAGATCTCTGGTCTTTCAGCATCTAAAGAGCAGAATATTGTGAGAAGATTCATAGAGTCTGGGGAAATGTCAGTGTGGAAAAGCCAAGGACAGAACCCACTGTTGGGTGACCTTGGAGTCCTCAGGCAGCACTGCATGAGAAACCATCATGCCACCGTGATCAATACAGCCACATGGGCTCAGGAGGAGCTTGGAAAACTATTTTTACTCAACACAGTCCACGGCTGCATCCAGACATGTAACCTGAAGAGGAAATCAGACAACAACAACCACGGACTGTTGAGCAGCTGAAATCTTGGATTTAGCAAGAATGAACACAGATTCCTCTGAAAAACTGCAACAATGAGTATCCTCAGTTTCCAAAACCATTAAAAAGTGTCACTCAAACTGATAATGATATAACACACCGAGTATGTTGCTGCATCAAATTCTCTCAAATTTATCTCTATTTTCTAAATACAATCACGTCAATCAATGAAGACACTGAAAATAATTTCTTTGTACTCATGTCTGATAAATAAAGGCTACAATTTAGTTTTTTATTCCATTTTAGACTACCCAACCTGAGAATGGCAAATCATATCCAACACGAACAAATACGAGAATCTTTCCTTAAACAGGCTTATCGTCCATCTATTTTAAAGGTTATTTTTCTGTCTTAAATCTTGACGTCATACTAATGTAGAAATGTTTGTTGTACCAGAATGAATCATATTTATCTAACCTCCTGTATTTGGAGCCTTGTTAATTTGTCATTTTTGGCAGCTTGTCGTGTAACATATGTAGAATAAATGTAAAATATATGAAAATGAAACATTTTCTGTCCTCTTTCTTTTCTTATTAATTGTTTCTATTTCAGCTGTTGGGAGATTAATGACAACCCCATCCCTGACAGACTCATCAACTGGCCCATCATGACGTCTGTCATTGTGAGTTTTGTCCATAGGTCACTTCCATTGTCTCATTTTATTCAGATCTTTCAGGTAGTTGAGAGGTAGTTTGATTTTTCTCACAATCTACAATAAACTTAATAGATAATAAGACGCAGTATCGTAGATTAAAATGCCTGCATGGCCGTGTTTTCATGATTAGACATTTACATTAGATTCATTAAATTAATCTTTGCTCTGGAGCAAATCAGACAACAATCCTAAAAAGTTATTCATTTAGTTTTAAAGGAGAACATGTTATGCTTAGATTTGAACTCAACTTCTATTAAGCTGTAAGTTTTGTCATGCAATTTCACTTTTGAAATACATCCTAAGTGCTTGTTATTTTGGATATTTACCTGGTAGTAGTATTTCTGCTTTTTATTCGTAACAAGGTACAATACAGAGCAAAAGTCCTGATCTTCTCCTCATTTCTTTATATTTTCCTTCCGAGCAGCCAGACTTTCCTGGAATCTTTTAAAGTGGTCTTCAGCAATAGTTCTCCAGGCTTTCTGAAGGTCTTTCAGAGTTTTTCTTTGGACATTGGCTGCTTTTTCACTCATTTTCAGTCCAGTCCTTGCACCTTTTTTTCTTTATTAAGCCACTTAACTCTGACCTATGAATCATTCAAGCAGAAAAAAGGCTCCTAACTCAAGGGATGAACCAGTGTTGTGTCGACACATAACAGACAACTTAGCAAAGAACCAGTTTTAAATTGTATCTTTAGGCACTTTGTTACTAGCAGCCTGTCACAAAGACACATCATTTGTTCCCATTTCTTTAGTTTCATCTATGAAAAACACCAAAGATAACACAGTTTGACAGACAGAAAATAGTATTTTTGCAGCAACAAGGTGATTCCCAAAGAGCTATTAGCTGAAAACTTGGCATATCTCAGCATGGTGTGCAGTGTGTCCTTAAAACATTTGAGGAAACTGGACAAGTGGAGGACAAAAGAAGACGTGTCAGGCCTAAAAAAGTATCTACAGCAGATGAACAGTATCTGAAAGTGATGTCCTTAAGAAAGAGGAAAACATCCATCAGAGACCTGACACAGGACCTGAGAGATGCATCTGGAAAATCAGTGGCAGGAGGTCTTATGGAGGGATGAATCCTCCCCAGAGCCGGACCTCAACATTATTGAAGCAGTGTGGGATCATCTGACAGAGAACGGAACAAAAGGCAGCCAACATCCAAAGAAGAGCTTTGGGATGTCCTTCAAGAAGCCTGGAGAACTATTCCTGAAGACTACTTAAAGAAAGGACAGAAAGCTTCTCTAAGAGGGTTCAGGCTGTGTTGAATAAAGGTGCTCAGACCAAATATTCACTTTAAAACTCCTTAGAATAGTACACAGAATCTGTGTTTGCCTTAAATACTGTATTTACATTAATGTTTGCACATTTCAATAAATCATTGTATCTGTTTCCTGTTTTTCTGGTGATATATGAGGGTTGACTCAGGATATTTACTCAGTGTTATCTACAGTGTAGTTTTCTTACACCCTCAATGAAGGATTTCAGCAGTTTCCACACTGTCTGTGGAGTCATTGAGAACAGAGTGAAGTGCTTGATAAGGTTCAACATGTTGGCCAGCAGATGGTCAGTTAGATAAAAGAAGACATCCTGAACTTTACTTCCCTGTTTTAGCAGCATATTTCTCATATGTTAGTATATGTTTACTGCTTGTTTGCATGTTTGCTTGAGAAGGTTTTGACTTTGGTTGCTCCCCTTTTGGACTTTTGGTCGCTCTGCACTATTTAAATGCACAACAATGTTTACATTGATATGCAAAAATCACTGAACATTTTTTGAGATCTAGCTTCTGAACATGAAAGCTGATTTATTGTTTTTTTTATAAAGGAGGCACTAAGACAAATATTGACAATAGATTTTGATTATATAATTCTTTCATTAATGAGTGTTTTTCCTGCTGTGTTTCTCTACAAGATCAATTTCATTCTATTCATCAGCATACTTCGCATCCTGGTACAGAAGCTGAGATGTACTGATGTTGGAGGAAATGATCAGTCACAATACAGGTACACCGAGGAATCATATTTTACCCCTGAGCTGTTTTTTTATTTCATTATGACACGTTTCAAAGGGCTGACAGCTGATGTCCTCAGCACAACCTGATATAAGCACACTAAATCGTATGTTGAACATATTCTAAATGAACTTATTCTATGTTTTATACACTGAAACGATTTCTCAGGGTCTGAGAGAAGAATGTGGGATGACATCCAAAATTTTTGTTGTGTGTGTAATTACCAGGCGGCTGGCAAAGTCCACTCTCCTGCTGATTCCTTTGTTTGGGGTGAACTACATCGTGTTTTTCTACCTGATGGAGCCGGATAATAAAACCTGGAAGCAAATAAAGATCTTCTTTGATCTCGGCCTCGGATCTTTCCAGGTATAACCTGACAGGTTCAGCAACATCAGAGTACATTATTCAAACACATCATTCCCAAATAAAATGAGAGGAAAATTGATTGTGGACATGGAAAAAACACATTTCAGGAGGAGGATAATGTTCAGGGAATTTACAGTATTTTGGACATGAGGATGATTTCAAGTGTTTATGCACTCTCTGAAGAAAAAATAACATGCATCCTCTTTCTGTTCTAAGGTTTTACGTAAAAGAATCATTTGGTCCGTATCAGGGACCTTTACTATGAAGCAGGTTCAGTATATCCGAGGCAGTGATGTTGGTTATCTATCCAGGATTTCTGATTCTGAATATGCACTTGTTTATTTAAAACAGGTGGAGTTGGCATCAGTTAACCAATCACAATCTTTAATTCTATCAGACTGAAAAGCAGAAGTTGCTGCAGCCAAAGTAGGAAGAAGAGATGACGCTGATCAGTCCCACTGCCACGTCGTTACAGCAGGAGTAGATCTCATTGTTTTGCCATTTTGGTATTTCATTAAATGAATGTGATACAGATGTATTCATAAACTGTGTGATTCTGTCAGATTTAACACTGGTAGTTCTAAATGATATTTACACCAAATAAAGAACAGATAAGATAAGATAAGTTAATTTTCTGTCATCCAGGGTCTGAAATGCTGAACGGGTTTTTAGTTGTCTCATGAATTGAATCGAGGTTTAAAAGACTTGATAAGATGTATGTGGGTAAGAATATGAACAAACAGACATCAACTTCTGCATTTTAGCTAATCTGATGAGCTGCACACTCGTGTGACGTACCAGAAAAGACAAGGATATCTTTTATATATCAGGGATGATTTTGATTAACTTTAGTTCCAAATCTTTAAAAGTCGAGCTTCAGAGGAATCAGTCTTTGTTTTACAGAAACATTTCCTGTGGCTGAAACCTCTCTAATAAAGATTCTTCTGAATCAAAGTCAAACAACAAATCTAGAGTCTTTGACTCTTATATGAGAGCGTCTCATTGTTAACACAACAACGTCTCTTTTATTTTTTCCTTCTCTACGTAAAGTGATTGGTTGGATGTTGGTGTTTTTTGTGTGTTGATCTCTTATCTGGCAATCTAACCTGTTAAAGCTGAAGTTACCTCCATAAGCTGCTAATCGTAGTACAGGCCCCTGCTCTTAAAGTTAGGTAAAAATGCCCACAGATGAATAACAACACAACATATTACAAAGTGTCACCATTTTTTAGGACTGGAGGTCTGACATCAACTATGTTTTTATATTTGATCTGAAAAGCTAGTGACACCACTGTTTGAATGGAAATGAATGCTTTTCTCTTTTAGGGTCTAATTGTGGCTGTCCTCTACTGTTTCCTCAACAGCGAGGTGAGCCTGTGTTTGAAGTTTCTGGAGAAAATCTGCAACATACTCTGAATTCATTAAATAATTCTGCTAAACTTGACTTTCTGTTCAAAAAGGTTCAGAGTGAGTTGAGGAGGACGTGGAGGAGTTTATCTCTGAAGAATTGTGTGGGACAGGACTACAGGCTCCACGCCATGTCAGTGAACCAAAATGGCACCGAGAACTCCACGCAGTTTCCCAGGAACATCCGAGCACAGTCCATCCTGCAGACCGAGACCAGCATGCTCTGACCGGCACAATGGATTACACTCTGAAAAGCTTACCCTCTGGAGAGGGAAAACTATTGATGTCATGATATGAAGCCAAAGGCTGAAACGTAACAACAGTGCCTGTGGCCTGTGCCTTAATATTAGATTTCACAATCGTTATAACAATTTGTGCCTGCCAGAGAGAAAAAGACATGACAAACAAACCAGAATAAAGTCAACTCCATCCACTTAATCTGTTGGGGGAGCTGGAGTCTATCCCAGCAGTCATCAGGTGAGAGGCAGGGTACATCCTGGACAGGTCACCAGTCACATGGCCACACAGAGACAAACAACCAGACACCTAAGGACAGTTTTTTAGAGACACCAATCAACCTAACATGCATGTTTTTGGACAGTGGGAGGAAGCTGGAGTACCCACACATACACGGGGAGAACTTGCAAACTCCACACAGAAAGGCCCCAGCCGGCAGTTGAACCTGGAACCCTCTTGCTGTGAGGTGATGGTGCTAACCACCACACCACCACCTAAAGTCAACTCTTCTTGGAGAATGACGCAGTGAATGACCAGATGATACCATCCTTTAATCCAGAGTTTCTCAATCCTCGTGACCCACTGCCCTGCATGTTTTCAATGTTTCCCTCCTCCACCACACTTGATTCAAATGAATGGCGCCTTATCAGGCCACTGCAGAGCTTGATGAGGAGCTGATCATTTGAATCAGGTGTGGTGGAGGAGGGAAACATCGAAAACATGCAGGGCAGTGGGTCATGAGGACCGGAATTGAGAAACATTGCTTTAATCTAACAAAACCCATTACATAACCCACCGACACTTGGACATTTAACTACGAGGGTCACCTTTTTTCAATCGTCCTGCGGATTGATGCCGCACATCTCACTGCCTTTATCCACTTTTGTCCCAGTTTTTCAGTTTGGCAGCTTTTAAAATTGGTATTTTTAATGTTTGTAGTGCATCCGACAACACAGTCAGAGACCTAAACTCCCCTCTGATGAGGGCAGGACTTATTTTTAAGGACTTTTGAGAACTGATCGTATGTTTAAAGTGAGTCAGAATGCAGGAAGTCCAACTCAAGGATGCTTTTACTGACATATCATGTGCTGCTGCGAAGACTGAACTCGAAGCCTGCAGGAGTGTTTTGGGCGAACGTCGTCTTGTCAGACCGTCTCTGCCTCCAGGACAGATTGGAGTTGCATTCACAGTGAATCCTGTAGCAAGAAAGAATTGCTTGAATTATTCTCTATGTCACAAAATTTGCTAATATTAAGCATATTATATCTATCATTCCAAAATATTCCATCCATCTGAGAGAAACTGTTCATTTAGCTGTCAGATATTCATCGCAGACAGCTGAATATACCCTGTGTTAAGCTGTTTTTCTTTTATTTTCTGTCCACTATAAACAACAAAAACAACCAATTCATCCATGAATCCATAACATTTAATCTATAGTGTCAAGCGGGTCCTCGTGGTCTAATTCTATTATGTGGCCATTGTTTTTTACTTTATGTGGCTTTTTGTGCATTTAAAAGGTCTGTATCATTACAAAGACCCAAATCTACACCAAGGGATCCTTATCGCTCATTTCCCCTGAAATGTCAATTTTCTTCATCCAATTCAAGTTGTAGTATTGGCATCGCGGCTGTGGATGACAGCGCTAACTCTGATTGGCTGTTCAGGGTTGTTAATGAGTGTGTGAGAAACGTGGTGATAGTGACAGCAGAAAGCTTCCAGCTAACTTAAGAAGTCCCACACAGCCTCTTCTCATTTGTCATGCTGCAACCATGTGAAGGGAAGAAACTGAAGACCAGCTGAGAGACCAGCTCCATTTGTCATTACCAAAAAGTAGAAAAGAACACGCTTCTGTCCCCTTCTGCACTGTCGGGCTACGTCTTCTTGCACAGGCATAGATTTTACATCCTGGGTGGCAGGTTAAAAGTCGTACTTGTGTTAAAGAGCAGATATATCACGCTGTGTTGTATTCTGGGATGAATGAAAATCCATTACCTCTGTTTAAGACCATCATTGCCTGATTAGACGTTGTTTTGTTTGGCTAAAAAAAGGTCAAATCTAGTGGAGAAGATAAATCTTACAGAGAGATCTGATCATCAACACACTAGTATTGTGCCAAAATTTAACCCCTCATTTTTCATCTTATTTATTAAAGTAAACAAATTAGAGTACTGCAACAAAATGCATTCAGTTTTTATTTTATGGAATCAGTTACAAATTATTTTTGGGTCTTGTTTTACTATTGAAACTCATTAAAAATGTTTTGTTTTTTTACGTGGACTAAACAGATATGTTTAACATTCTGTTATGAGGATCAGAAATGGATGTAGATACGACTTCAGAGGCTGATTCTACAGTTTGAGTGTAGAAATATTACCCTGGAGTGAGAAGTCAGGGTCTGTACATACAAATGACAACAAGCCAAACAAACCAATGCATGGCATCAGCTTTGCATTCTATATAGATATGTAGAAATATGTATGTATAAACGTCTTGGCAGTAGGCCCAGGTTTGATTGCTGGGCCGTGATCTTTTGCCACCCCTTCCCCTGTGCCTACCTTCTCGAGATATGTGCCACTAGTGTAAAAAACATCCATTTGAGTGCCCTTAACTGGATTGTACTTGTAACAGTCTGCTACACCTTCCTATGCAGCCTTTGGTTTGAAGCACTTTCAATGTAGCTACTGGTTACTGATTATCTGATATTTTATTCACATTACAAGCATCCATCCATTTTATATACCTGCCTCATCCAGTTCAGACTTTACAGGGCTGCTGGAGCCAATCAGATGAGAGTCATTTCACACCCTGGACAGGTCATTACAAGCATGTTAATCTATCGTATTAAGTTCCCCAAAATAAATGATAAACTTGTAAATGAGCATTATATGGGCTATTTAAAGAGCTATAGCATTTTTTCAAATTTTGTCCTTTGCTTAAATGCATTTTTTTCTGCTATTCAGTTTGATCATCTCACATCCTGTCAGATTTTTACTTTGCAAACCCAAGCTGGGAAACGATGTCCTAATGAGCTATTGTTATGTAAAAGCTCAGGAGTGTACAGATTACCAATGCGCATGTTACGCTTTGTCCTTTTGAATATTTGTGTGGATCATTTTTTTCATGTGTTTTAATTCGTGCAAAATTCAGTTATCAAAAATTGTGGCTCTTTGAAGAACCTATTATAAATATTTTTGTTATTCTTAAATATTCTGTCATTGATTTCCTTTATTCTAACAGATCCATGAATCCCTCTACAGTGTTTAAACGTCACCACTTTGTCTGTTGATCTAACTAAGTGACTGAGTAAAATTAGACTCCCCCTCATGATGTGAGCAGGGGATTAAATTGACAGTACTGAAGATGGGCTAAAACATATTTGCGAATAGACACTTTTCTCTAATTGTTGTTCTGTTTGCTTTCAGCTTGCATGCAAACCAAAAAAAAGAAAGAAACTGCAGAACAGAAGCTGTTTTGTGTGTAATGACTTTTTACACAGTTGAACATACTCCAGGTTGATTGTGTGACAGTGATATCTGTCTGTTAGCTTTGAACACATCTGTGATCCTGTGTATGTCTAATGTATAAAGCAACTTTCATCGGGAGCCCAGGTCCTGTTGTCTTTTCTACTGCACACATAAAATGACAAATGCTGAGACACCCATTGGTTGTTGAAATATAGATAGGATTATCAGCAAAAATGATGGGACTCACCACATGTGGAGGATGTCCAGTCAGCTTCTTTGTGATGTATGTATGACTGTTGATGTGAAGCCAAAGGTGACTGTTTCTCTTTCCTTGCTCTCAGCTCATTAACTTCACACCAGCTGAAATATCACTCTGAATGCTCTCTGACAAAGTAAGTCAATTATTATTTTATTGATTTTAACATCTTTAGGTATCTTATCTGAAGTCTTTACCTGTGGCTGAGCTGACAGTTGCTTCATCGAAGTAGGAAATTCTAAGGTTGCTGAATTCTTCAACTTGAACTCATGATAAAACACGACATCTTCGCGCTTCACTAGCCCACTATGCAGCTTTATTCTCACAAGATTAGCAAAATCACTGTTAAGAAAGTATCTTCTAGACTTCGAGCTATGTGTTTGTGGCCAATCCACTGAGATCTCAACCAATCAGTGGCTGATACCAGCAGCTACAGGAGGATTTTAGGTTTGATGTGAAAAGATGACTGTAGTGTCTTTTATACCAGTTACAGCCACATGATGGCACCAAAGTCAAGTTTAAAGTCTGTGTTTGTGGGTTTTCAGATTTTTTGTTTCTTTTTCTTTTTTTAAAAGACTATATTAAATGAGTATTTATTTTTATGTGATCATGCTCATAAAAAAATGGCTGTTTCCTCCTTCAGAAGCTCCTTCAGAAGTAACAGAAACATTTTTTTAAATGTTTTCTAATGTATTCATTGTCTCATCTTTTCCAATTATTAATGATAATTATCGATGATGTTGGAAATGAAGACAAAAGGAAGAGCTTTATGATTCAAAACACATTTATTTCTTGATCAAACACTTTCTGTAGATATATAAGTCAGCACAGTTATAAGCTTTGGGGTATTTGTGCTCAAAGGAAGATTATTACAATATAGGTTATTATATACAAATATATGGGGTTCTTGAACCGCAGCAGGAGGGAATTTTCTCCGACAGGCAGCCAAAGTTTATCTCACCTTCATCATATTGACAATTACTAAAGAAATAAGAAAGATATAAACAAGCGTTAGTGTTTCTTTACAAACAGTGTAGTGTTCACATGTCTCTGTTTGAGCAACTTACGTTTTTTGGCCCATGAAGCCTCTGGATTGACACAAACCTGCCCGTCAGCTGTGTTGAATCTGGAAAGAAGATGATAAAACAATAAATATTGGAGCTTTCTTGGATATCATGCTTGTGCTTTGGACAAGGCATGTAAACTTACATTATAGCCTTCACACAGGGATATTTAGCAGGTTGCTCATGATAATAGTTCCCAGTAACTTCTCTGCTGACATTTTTCCTGGAGACTGAAACGCAGCACGGTCGATTCTTTCCAGTTGGATAGTGACCTGAAAAGAGCAACGTAAGAGTCTGTTTAGCCCAAGCAAACGGATTTAATGCATCAGCATGAGTCCACATGCGTAACCTTAGAAGGGCAGGGGTGGTGTGGCATGAACAAGCCTAACGTGTACCACAGGTTGCTGCCCACCCAAAGCATGAAGGCATTATACCTAAATTTGATTTCATTTACAGGCTACTTTTGAGATAAAATAAACAGATAAACCAGAAAACCAATAAAACAAAAAATAAATGAATACAATAGATCAGGTAAATAGAACTCAGTTTAACACCATACTAAAAGTTGGAGACTTTCATCAACAATTCAGAAGGTTTAACATTAGAAATTGCTCCTGATCTAATTTGATCAATAAAAGGTGACATTTACATGTTATACTTTTACACAGGGGGCTTATATAAATAGAGCGACCAAAAAACTAAGTAAAAAATAACCATATACCCTACAGCTATGTGCCACACAGGAAAAACAATGAGTCATCAGTTTCTCTGCCACCTCATAAACAGTTTGTCGCAACCTTCAAAAAGACTCCGGAGTAAAATGATTCAGTTCAACTTTTGCCTCTTTTTCACAGTAGAAATTGAACTCTTCATGGTGTTATAATACCTTTACAATACAGAGTAGTATACCGTTGCTTAGTAGGATTCTTGCCATGTAGACATTATTATTTTAGATGACGATGACAAGGCTGCAGACTTAACTGTTTACTACCGACACTTTAACATTTAAAACATGTAAAATTTCCATGTACAAGCTCCAAATAACAGAGGAAGAAGTAGTTTCAGAACATGTCCAGGAATGAACTGATTCTGCTTTACATGTTCAAAGTTATGTTAAAGATCTCCTTGAGGAAAAACACCAAAGGACATTTTCGCATCATGAAACATGCTAGTATAAAATTGGATGAATTCCTGACTTCTAAATACATGTAAAGTTTTTAAAAAACTGATCATTTCCTGGACAAGCAACTGAACACTTGGACTGTTGCATTGCTGTAACATAGCATATAAAAGGCCTCAATCACTCCTTTTGTTTCCTGTTTTCTGTGCTCTGCAAATACAAAAAAATGCTCTAATCTGAAGCGTGGTATTCTAAAAATCAGCCAAATAAAAGTTTACAGAAGACACCTAAAAAACTGCTGAGAACATTATCTAAATGAGCTAAATCTTACATCACACACAGAGGCTGAAAAGACATTGTCAGAGTTCAGTTACCTGCAAACGAGTGAATGCACGAACAAACCGAGAGCACAAAGAGAGCAACGAGCAGGGTCTTCATGGTGATTCTGAACAACGGCTGACAGATCAGGCTGGAATGACACAAACAGATCAGCACGCTGATATTTATTGGTAAGTGAAGATGATGCATCTCTGTATGTTTATGTATGTGTGTGCGTTTGTCTGTGCCGTCATTGCTCTATCACACCTCCGCCCCTCACCAAAGAAACTTTTCGTCCCTCAAACCACCATCACCTCAGTTAGGTGTTTCTCAGAAACAACATGACACATCTGTGTGTGTTCCAGCAGGCACGCAGACGCTGCAGTGTGATGGTTGATCTTACCTTATTTGTATCAAGCGACCAATTTAGAGACCAGATGATTGTTGTTTTCCACTTTGAGTGACAGCTGACAAATGTTTCAGAACCTTTTTCAGAGTGACTTGCTATCTTGTAGGGAACAAATTCCTTTTTAAAAGAGGGTTTTCCAGATTAATTCCTTTTTGTAACTTTTTGTTCGGCCTTAATTTGACTCATTCTGCGCCTCAACATCGCTCAAGCCAATTTCATGTTTTTGCTGCTTGATTAGTTGGCCCTGAAAGCTAAAAATTAGCCCACAGTTTAGATTTCAGTGTGTTTACTTCTTCACTAAATATACAAATATATATACAAATATCCAGTGATGGCAAATCATACAGTGTTAGTAGTGCTTAGCTTGCAAAATATACTTCCTGACATGCTTTCATTTTGCTTTCAAGTTGGCATCAAAGGTAAAAATGTACAGCTTCTTTTTAGAGACCTCATTTATTTAGAGTTTTCTGTTTACTATCATTTTGTTGTGGTTCCACAAGAAATGTAGTGGAAACACTGGCAAACCAAATCAAACATATCTTTATGTCTAGATGCTGCAATACTATGGCAATTGTTTTGCATTTTGAGTGAACTTGAACAAGATAGAGGAAGTTAGACTTCCTGATACCCAGATACTAATCAATCCTCAGAATTTCTGTCTAATTAGATAACAGTAGTAGCAGTTTTGATACCACCGCACAGAACTTCTCAAAACACTGATCCTCCCCTCTGAAGAGGCTGAACTGTCATGTTAAAAGTTTTGCTTTTGGTTTGTTTTTTGGGCGCTAGTGGCCTTTAGTTGACAGTAGGTACACAGGACATAGGTCAGCCAGAGAGTGTGTGTGTGTGTATTGTTCACATCTTTGCTCTTACATTAATGAATCACAGTCCTAATTTGTAAACGCCCAAAATGCCCATAAAAGGGCATAAACCTGCAAACATGTCAAGCATCATTTTAAAACGCTCGATTGTGGACATGTGCATGCATCTGATTGAATAAAACCTCCCGGTGAGTCTGCTGGTTGGTCAGTGTTGTTATCAACCAGGGGGGCAGTGCATTTTCTCCATCTCCTAACAAAACAAACAATAATAAAAAGAAAAAATCATTATTAAAAGATATGTACCAATGAGCCACGCGTCTTATTCGAGGCTCATGCCCACGGAGCTGTTCTGTAAAATGAAGGAGTCATGTGCTCCTCCTGGGAAGCTGGGGACCACGTTCATTATGTGATTCTGGAAGTCACAATTGAGTTGGACATTCATGTGGTATTGAATGCAGTTGAGGTAAGGGAATGGATCTGGCGAAGGTGTTTTAACGCGCACGTGTGTGGTGTTAGAAAGACCAGCAATAGAATTAAATCAGTGACTGACTTGTTCTTCAGCTGTATGTGGAAACTTTATGTATTGTGTGGCCAGGTAATTTATCGCATTCATGACCCGCGGGAAAGTACAGCTGATTGGGCCAAAAAGCCCAAAGCCAAGAGCTGGAACAAGGTTGGACCGTGTGTGTGGCTCCGCAGTGCTGGTTCCTAACGATTGCAGTGGTCAATGAGAACCGCGCTAACAGCAGGGGCGTAGCACCAAATTCTGCGCCCTATGCCCAAGCAGTGACCAAGGCCCTGTCCACTATTTTAAAAGACTTGATTTTCACCTTTCTATTCACATAACAATCTTTGTGCCTTTTTCAGCATGTTGATGCGCTCCTTGATTACCATTTGGTGTAATTTCAGCTCAAATAATTAGTCATTTACACAGTAATTATTACTTTTTACACTAGTGGATCAACTGAGTCGTTACACTAGAGATTATTAAGAAGAGAAAACATTGGTGAATGCCACAGTCTTCTTTAAAAGTGCTGGTGAATGAGGCCCCGTGTTATTATTGTTCTAAGAGCTCCAGCCTGAGACCATTTAGTCACATTTTGTTATCTCTCTTGAAGACAGCGCTATATACATATGTATATGTAATATTTCTGAAATTACTTTGTACATCCAAGCCTGTGATGTCATATAGCTGTCAAGGAAGCTTAAAAATCTGTGGACTAATATCCATAACTTTTGTGAAAAACATCCAAAGTGTTTATTATTCGGTGGTATTGTGACAAAGTGGAAGCGTTTGGGAACGACAGCAACTCAGCCACAAAGTGGTAGGCCACGTAAAATGACAGCGCAGTGTCAGTGGATGCTGAGGTGCAGAGTGCGCAGAGGTCACCTACTTTCTGCAGAGGCAATCGCTACAGACCTCCAAACACCACGTGGCCTTCAGATTAGCTCAAGAACAGTGCGTGGAGAGCTTCATGGAATGGGTTTCCATGGCCGAGCAGCTGCATCCAAGCCATACATCACCAAGTGCAATGCAAAGCGCTGGATGCAGTGGTATAAAACACACCGCCACTGGACTCTGGAGCAGTGGAGACGTGTTCTCCACAATAGTGAAGAATCACGCTTCTCCATCTGGAAATCTGATGGACAAGTCTGGGTTTGGCAGTTGCCAGAACAATGGTACATGTCTGACTACATCGTGCCAAGTGTAAAGTTTGGTGGAGGGGGGGGATTATGGTGTGGGGTTGTTGTTCCAGTGAGATTTTGGGCAATTTCATGTTCCCAACTTTGTGGAAACAGTTTGGGGATGGCTCCTTCCTGTTCCAACATGACTGCGCACCAGTGCACAAAGTAAGGTCCATAAAAACATGGAAGAGGCAGTTTGGTGTGGAAGAATTTGACTGGCCTCTCAGAGTCCTGACCTCAACCCGATAGAACACCTTTAGGATGATTTGAAGCGGAGAATGCGAGCCAGGCCTTCTGTCCAACATCAGTGTCTGACCTCACAAATGTGCTTCTGGCCAAAAATGGCCAAAAATTCCCATAAACACACTCCTAAACCCTGTGGAAAGCTTGGCCAGAAGAGTTAAAGCTGCAAAGGGTGGGCCGATGTCATATTAAACCCAATGGATTAAGAATGGGATGTCACTTAAGTTCATATGTGTGTAAAGGCAGATGAGCGAATACTTTTGGCAATATCGTGTAGGTGACATGTCATTTGCGTAAACAACAGCTCTTAACTAAACTAAGTTTGGAGGAATGGACCCACACTAAGGCCCAGGTTTGTAGATGTTGTATATGACAGTTTTCTGTAAGCATGTAAACTAGCTGTTACATTCATTCAGCCTTCCCCTCTGTGGTGTATTTTCTTTAACTGCCTCCACCACTTCAACTCGTGACTCACAACGAGATTCCTCCCTTAAAGAGGAATCGATACCGAGTGTGTGGTCAGACAAGGGAAATCTGAGTATTTGGGTCAGTTTGGTCTGTGTGCTAATGTGTATGCTGTTTCGTACCATAAAAACATGCTTCCAGGGTTATTAAGTGTAAATTGTATCCAAATTTACTCAAATTTTACCCAAATTTAGCTCTGAGCTGTCGGAGAAGAGAAGACGAGTCAGGTGGAGTGGCTCATTCGACGCTTCTAAGAATAGTTCAAAAAGGCATAACGTGTCTCCTTAAGTAAGCAACTTGCAACTCAGTTGTTTGAGAAGACCTTGTGACTGATGTGTTTTCTTTGTCATCTACTTATCTTGATAACAGTGGCATACACAGCCTTTTTTGGTTACTCTGAGTTAGTTATTTGTTTTTTAAAAAAGTTGACATCATGCTGACAAAATGGTGACGTAATGAACTACACAAATGGGAATAATTCCACTGTGTCTTCCTAATTCGAGCGATGCAGTGTTTTAGAGGGGAGTATTGAGGTTTTTCTGAATCATTTAAGAATCTAATTTTCAATAAATCATCAGACAGTTTGATATGCATCAAATTGTCTGTTATGGTGGATCATGATGCTGCTGGTTTTCAAAATCCGTCCTAAAACCAGTGTTTTAAACTAAACTAGTGCAGTCATATGGCAACAAAGAAAACTATTTAGTTTTTCACTTTGGCTATTTGTTATTTGCAACTTGCGATAACTTGGTGTTTGTGGAAGTTTAAGGGAGAAAAGCTTTGAAAAAGTTGAAAATGAGGATTTCCTGATGTTAACTGGAGGTCCAAAGATGTCTCACCATAATTGAATATACATTTTTTTAAACACTCAGCAACTTCCTGTCATTGTAAGTAATTTAATATTCCAGCTAGTAGCCATAGCTGTCTTTTTGGCATGTTTCATGTTTGGATAAAACTCTTTTTGCAGCTGTTGTGTCTGAATGTCTTACTTTTTGCAGGAAGGAATGCCAGAAAACATAAAAAATTACGGAAGTAAACAGATAAACACCGCATGGAAGATCTGAGAAACATTTATTTCAGAATGAAGTTCTCATATTTGCACAATTTCACCTTCAGATGGATTTTAAAAACAAATTTTCAAGTAAACAAATAGCTAAAAAAAATTACCTCAAAACAGTTTCATAAATTAAAGACTGGACTCTATAAGCATGCGTGCAGGCTTAAAAATATTATACTCTTTATAATGTAATAAGTAACTTCTAAACATTATAAATACACTTGGTAATAAATAAAACCCTCTACTGTATAAGCACAGGTAATTAGTTTAAAGAAATAAATACTCAATAAACAAAATCCTCAACTTAAAGTATAATTTAAAATAGTTAAACTTCAAATTCTCTAACAAACATGAGCTTCCAGCCGCAGTGAAGCGTGGTTGTTAACTTCTTAATAAACTTTTCTGCATGTTTTCATCAGCTGGTGGTGAAAATGAAGCGGGTCTACTCTTCGCTTCCTGAAAAGCTCTCACCAGATGTTTCGAAGGAGGGAGGAGACAAAGAGGAAGAAAGAGGGGTAGAGGATGAAAGAGGGATAGAGGAAGAAAGAGGGGTAGAGGATGAAGGAGGGGAGGCGGTGGATGTTATGATGGAGAGGAGGGAGACTGGAGACGACGTGACCGCAGACGGACTGGTCGCCTGAGCCTTTGCTTTCCTGTGAGAGAAGTGATAAAAGATATAAAAATTCAAGTTTGGAACTGAAATATTAATTAAACAACAGTATTAATGATTATTAAACAACAGTGAGATGAAGAGTTGCCGAACGGTGACATTAAACTCACCTTAATTCCATAATCTTGCGGCGAACCCAGGGAGCGTTGAGCTGGCTGCAGTAAAGACCTGACTCTGTCTGAAAGCTGCAGGATTAACAAATAAATGGGTTATTATCCAAGCAGTATCACTAACAAAAGTATTTTAAATACTTTGCCATTTCCCAATAAAATATAATCAGAAATACTTATTCCTCTGTGCCAAATTCTGGATGTTTTTTTAAGTTCAACACGTGCAGAATATTCAGAAACGCCCTTCTTACTTACATGACTGCGTTGACACACGGAGGACTGGCTTTCTGTACCAAGTAACCCAAGACTGGTTCTGTGATCTCACGTTTGTTGACTGTCTTACAGCAAGAAGCCAGCTTCTCCTCTGAAGATAAACAGAAATAAGTTTAGAATAATTTTACTTCAAATGGAAGAAAAGCCATCTGTAAGATCGTACACCAAGTTATTATAAAGTGAAATATAATATGAATCTTACCACCTTCTCCAGATTCAGCAACAGCTAACAGCACGAAGGCCACCAGCACACATTTCAACAGGCTTGCACAGTTGGTCATTTTTGCAGTCGATAATATGAGATTGATCAGTGAGGAAAGTGTTCTCTGTTGGTCCGTCGTCTTCTTTTCTCTCCAAAGAGCTTGATGAAGTGACGGTCATCTGGACACAGCTGCTACTTAAGGCCGAAAAGCAGAAGCTGCTCATCCGGTTACTCATCTTCCTACTTTTCGTTTTCCCTCGTCTTTCTACATGTGAATGAATTAGACGCTGATCTAAGGGGAATTCCACAGAGTGACCGAAAGCGTACCCTCTGGAAACACTTTCATCACATCTTTCGGAAAATAGAGTCATGATCATTCATGATCATTAGATTGTGGGGGCGTAAGGAATGTCTTCGAAGTCAGAGGTCATGCTGAAACCACAACTTTTGCTCTTCTACGTATATAATATAGATTTAAAAAAGATAAGAAAATATCATCAACCAGTAAAAAATACTTAATGCAAACTGGTCAAAGTCAAATGTAAATAGGTTGGGTCTAAAAGATAAAATGTATGTTTTCTTAATGAAAACTAATTGATAAGATATCTTTTATTTTTTTAAGTTTAGTTTCTCTTGTCATTTTGCAGAAGTCACATTTGTGGCATTTATGTCACAACAAGTTTGGTAAATTTGCTCTTGCCTGGTGACAGACATGTCCCAACATTGGCCTCTCAGCTTCAATCTATAGGTAACATAATGTAGTTCACACTTACTGTATGTTACCAGGAAAGCAGGAAACAGGTGGAACCGTTCCTCCTGCACTCGCTGAACTCATGAAGCAAATGGGACCATCTTACACAGAAATGATTGTAATTAAAATTAGTTCAAAAGGTTGTTTAATTTTTCTTTAGATGCTTTGTTTGGAAAAGAAAAAATTACTAAAAATGTCTAAATATGTCTAAAAGTCGCTGACTAGTGTAACCCAACGAGTATTCCTCCTGTGTTTCTATTTTGATCCAGTGTGTGTGTGTATAAAAACTTAGAATCAAGACAGTCCTAGTTAACAGAGTCACAGTTTCATTGGGCAGACAGACTTGTGCTATTTTTTTAAATGAATAAATTACTAGTGACATTCAAGCTTTCCAACACAATGGTTTTACCCACAATAATATAGCTGCAAATCCAGATCCAAGGCCATGGTTCTCCTGAGAGGGAGGAGTTTAAGTAGCTTGGGATCAAACGGCGCACAACCACTGCATTTTCATAACCAAAACATATAACTTTTGATGGACTCTTCTGAGTTACAACAGTGATGATGTCGAGGCAGAGTCCTCAGGTGAAATAAACATCCCATTTTCCTTGAGTTGATAACAGCCATGCTGCTACTATAGAGCAAATAAACCTTAACAAGTGAAGCAGAGAGTCTTGAATTAGTTTAAACATGTAAAGAGCTGCTTCCACCACTATGAGCATGGTATACTCCTATGAATTATTGTGACAATGTGGCATGCTGTTAGTAAACTGAACTCAGTATTATTAGATCATGATGCACTTAATATGCAAATATCTCATGCACACAGTGGCTATGTCACTTTTACAGGCATATCGTAATGAAGTCATGAAGATTACTAACAGAAATGTTTGAAATGTGTGAATGGCTGAATGTTGTTACTTTCACAGATTGGTTGAATGTAACATATTCAACCAGCTGTTTAACTGCTGTCTTAGGTTTTTTGGGGTTAGGGTTACACACTGGTGTGTGTGTAGGTTTTAATTCACATTGGGACTGTAACATTTGCCTACTTTTCAGGACTGGCCTATTATGTTTTTTTTCCAAATACAAGGATGGAAACTTTCCTCATCTTAGAGGGACGTGACTAGTAAGGTCCAATCCTTACACAGAAGCATTGTTGACTTTGAGAAGCACTTAATGGCCTGCATGACCCACAGAATGAATGTGATTTCTCAAAGTATGTATTTCCCAACAACCCTTTATAATCCTGAAACTTCCAACCAGTCAGACCTGAATGAGCCCGTCAGATGAGCGGTTAAACATCTTCAAGATGTGAGAAAAAGAGTCCAGTTGTATTCTGTTCAAGTTCTTTGTGTAATGGTTGAGTGGGAATAGGGCTCAAAGATAAATGACAGAAGAAATGAGAACAAAGAGGTTTATTGGTGCAGGTAGGTGGCAGTTTAGGGGTCCCAGTACTGGGGAGCCGAGTTCCCCATCCAAACACGGAATGAGTTAGAAAGTCCAATTCCACTCTGAAGAGAGAAAACTAAAATCCAGGTCCAGTCCAAGGTCAGGTCAAAGGTTTCCAGAATAATTGGTTCTGGTTTGGGCAGAGATCAGGGTCCAAAAACAGGTCCAGTACACTAGATAGTACGACAGAGGCTAACGCTGGCACTTGAACTTGCAAAAAAATTGTCACAATCTGGCAACAGGCAAGAGCTGTAGATCTGTATATGAAGGGGAGAGGACAGGTGAGAATGATTAGCGTTGATTGCCAGAAAGGAGGTCGGCAACAGGAAGTGAGCTGGAAACCATGACACTTAGGAGCAGCTTGGCTTATAACAAAAGTTATCCATGCATCATCATCATCCCAATTATTGCCTCTCTTCAAGTACAACCAATAAAATCTAGAATTAATTTATTAATTGTGTCTTTCATAAATAAGGCCCAGTGGGGCCTGAAAGCATTTTTTTAATTTGTTTCCCTTTTTAAAGAGCAAGAGCCATTCGTGGCTTTCTTTAACCTTGGAATTTTTTATTCTAAAGGGTTTGCAGCCATAACTGGGCTGTAGAGAAATAATCAGAGGCTTGACAAGACAATACCAAACACTGATGCAGAAATGTAAAGAAGCCAGACAGGAAATTACTTGATGTTGCATCAGTAGAGCCCTTCATGCTGGGTGCACTTTCAGTTTGTTGTGTTCTCCTGATCTCAATGCATCATTGGACACTCTTTTGGTTTTCTTTCCCACTCCAGTGTTTGAGGCTTTCAAGCAACTGATTGACTGACAGGCCAATATGCTTAAGGATTCCTTTTAGTAATTAGAGTATCTTTTTGTTATGCAAAGAGGAGGTGGGACGTCTGCTTGAATTGGCATTGTGACTTTATGTTTTTTCGTCAGTAAGTTTCCAAGGTCAATGACTTGATTGTCAAAATTGTCGTCATCTCTGTTGAGGTGTGAAGGCTACGTGCTTTTTTGGTGAGAGACCTTCTGGGAAACAAGTATTGGGGTTGGGGGGGTGTTGAGAGGTGATGTGTCAGCTCATCTGCGTAAACTTTCACACAGGGTTGAAAAAATACAAAGCATTGTGAGAACATTTCTTATGCCCTCCAAAGATTGTTAGTGCAAATCACATTAGCTGATTAGCTGAAGTAATGTGTACTGACGGGATAACTATTAAAATAAACCAAACTTCCCTTCTAATTTCCTCGTGATACTTCTCACTCTCAGTTGCAACACATGGGGTGTTCTTAATTTCTCTTCAAATGCAGAGTGAACAAATTTTTTTTATAGATTTTTAGAGAATTTCCCTCTTAAAATGAGTTTTTTGGAAGAAAACTGCAGACTTAACATTATTTCTCAATCCCCATTTAAAATGGATTTATCTAAAAAATCTTAAAATTACGTAAGCACAAAGAGGAGAGCACTGGAGGAGTTGCATTTTTCAAATAGTGTTCTTTTAAATAATACATTCCAAAGTCAGTATTACAGATGACTGTGGCTTGCTGAATCTTATCATCTATTCAGTGCTTGACATATTTGACTCGAGCAGCATGTAAAGATTGCGGAGTCGTGTTTTTAAAAGTCATATGTTTTCATGGTCACTGAGGAATGCCGGCTGAAATGAGATCAAAGCCTTATCTTTTTTGTGTGTTGCAAATCGTAAAGCACTTCACCCTCTTTTATTTTGTATTGTAGAGGTAAGGGCGACTGAATGATCATGACATATCATTATCATCGGTGTCATAGTTATGCAGACAACACCCAGATTAATGCTACACTGAAAACAGTGTAAAAGCAAACCTACAATGTCTCGTAACTCATACAATCAGGTTTTGCTTAACCCAGGACTTCCCCCCAATTAAATGAATAATCAGAACTTATTTAATTTAGCCCCTAAAATTCTCAGATCCAATTGTAAAAATCCCAGTTATAAATCCAGGTGTATCCACAAGCTCACTTGGCAAAGAAATTTGAGGCTAGAAATTATATGTATAGTTGCCGAATATTACATATATGAAGCCTAAATCAAATGTTTGATGCAACTTGTGTGAAACGGGGTTTACAAGTGGAATTCTTATTTGGGGTCACGGGATTTGGTGGTTCACTGGAGCATATCTTCCAAAACCTGATCACTCTGATCTCTTCAGATATGTTCATCAACAGATTTTGATGTACAGTTAAGATGAAATAATGTTGTATGTAGTAATATTCTCAACAAGCAGTTCACAAGGAGAAGCTAAATAAGTGTAAAAGCTTGATTTAAAAGCCTAAAAATACATCAGAATTGTGAAGTAACTGTACCAGTTGGACAAAACCATGGATTCTCCAGCTATGCTAAGCTGCCACTGAGGATGATCTCTCTCTCTCTGACACAACTGATGCAGATTAAACCTGCTGAGGAGGTCGGATTAAACATTAATGAGGTCCAACAGCATAGTTGGTGTGTTACAAACCCAAAAAGATGACATCCAGAGGGCCTTTAGAGGTGCTCAGAAAAGAGATGTTCTCAGTAGAGATATATCTCCAAAAGACTCGCTCCCCACCCTGCTCTGATAGAAGAACTGCACATTAAAACTTACTGGACTGCTTTGTGAGATGGTGCTACCAAAGAAATGCTCCTGAGAGGAACACAGAGGTCGGAAAGGAACATAAGCATATATGACAACTGTTGGACAAGTGGCCATTATTCATAAACCCCAGGTTTTGTGAAATTATACATAGATGGAAATAGATCAGTGTTAGAGAGATTAAGTTTATGGTGTTGTTAATTCATTTATGTGGATATGTCAAAGACACACATAATAATCCTGTTTGCAACCATGGAACTTGAGGTCTGTGAATCTCCTAAGATTAAACTGAAAACTAAAGATAGCGGCGCTGTTTCAGTCAGCGTCTCAGCTCTGAAATTTGCTGCCTGATAATCTGATTCTCTTAAATCTGCTGTGTAATAGTGCATCAACGCTTTGCATAAAATGGGTGGTAAAAGGAAGTAAGAGAATGTTCCATATTGCGAGTATGCTGCACACAGACATGATCTCTTTTCCTGTCATGTCGACAGTATTCACACTTTTAGAGCCTGTTTATAATGTGGTGTACCACATGTGCAGAGAGCTGATGGTAGATACATTTTTGCGATGGATTGTGGAAAAAGTTCCGTTTTGTTCTTACATGTTTGCAAAATAGTTCAGAAGCTTAGGACTTTCTCTCCAGGAAAAATATGCACTTGAGTCCAAATGAATGCATGCCCAAGACATGTTGTAGAAAAGAGTGAATCAGGATGCAAAAGTTACTTGTTACATGAACATGAAGTAACACTGTTTGTCTGGCCGACACAGCTGACTTGTGAAATATGAAGTTCCTGCTCTGAGGCGGAATAAAACCTTAGATAAGAGCACACCACATTCAGAATTACAGCTGCAAACCATCAACAATTACATGTTTTAAAGTGATCTTGACCAATAGTTCTCCAGGCTTTCTGAAGAGCTTTCAAAGTTTTTCTTTGGATATTGGCTGCTTTTTCACTCATTTTCAGCCCAGTCCGGACGTGACCATTTTCAGAGGAATCTGTTTGTTTATTAAGCCACTTAACTCTGACCTATGAATCATTCAAGCAGAAAAAAGGCTCCTAACTCAAGGGATGAACCAGTGTCGTGTCGACACATAACAGACAACTTAGCAAAGAAGCAGTTTTAAATTGGATATTCAGGCACTTTGTTACTAGCAGCCTGTCACAAAGACACATCATTTGTTCTTATTTCTTTAGTTTCATCTATGAAAAACACCAAAGATAACACAGTTTGACAGACAGAAAATAGTATTTTTGCAGCAACAAGGTGATTCCCAAAGAGCAATTTGCTGAAAACTTGGCATATTTCAGCATGCTGTGCAGTGTGTCCTTAAAACGTTTGAGGAAACTGGACAAGTGGAGGACAAAAGAAGACGTGTCAGGCCTAAAAAAACTATCTACAGCAGATGAACAGTATCTGAAAGTGATGTCCTTAAGAAAGAAGAAAAAATCCAGCAAAGACCTGACACAGGACCTGAGAGATGCATCTGGACCTTCAGCTGATCCATCTACTGTTGGCCCAAGCCTCATCAGAAATGGTCTCCATGGAAGGGTGGCTGTCAAGAAGCCATTCTTAAGGAAGGGAAACAGGGAGAAAAGGCTGAGCTATGCCAAATGACACAAGAAGTGGACTGAAAATCAGTGGCAACAGGTCTTATGGAGGGATGAATCCTCCCCAGAGCCCGGACCTCAACATTATTGAAGCAGTGTGGGATCATCTGACAGAGAACAGAACAAAAGGCAGCCCACATCCAAAGAAGAGCTTTGGGATGTCCTTCAAGAAGCCCGGAGAACTATTCCTGAAGACTACTTAAAGAAATAACAGAAAGCTTGTCTGAGAGGGTTCAGGCTGTGTTGGAGAATAAAGGAGCTCAGAACAAATATTCACTTTAAAGCTGCTTAGAATTGTTCAAACAATGTTTTTGCCTTATTTACTGTATTTACATTTATGTTTGCACATGTTTGCTTTTCTCAAGGCACTATATAAATATCTGGGGTGGCTCAGACATTTGCACCGTAATGTGTAAGTATAAAAAGGCTTTGAAGCTTTTTCAGAAAAATCTTTTGACAATGGAAAATTTAAGACTTGGTGAACTTTGTGATTTCAACATGACAGGAGAGTTGGTATTTCCTTTAAACTTATGAATGACTTCCTTCCCCTCCTTAATGTTTGCTTGAGCTGAGTAAAAACTAGAAAGAGGATGTGGTGACTCCAAAAAAAACAAAGTATCGGAAGAATGACAGGATCATGTGCCACACTAATCATAACTATTTTACACATGACATCAGCATTCATTGCCTTCTGTGGAAAAAAAGCTTATCATTCACCAGAGGCTTTGTCATGCTCTTTATACTTTAAAATGACAGTAAGTGTTCAGCTACTGCAAGCAGTTGGGTAATACTGTCTGTAGTGTGATTACTTTGAAAGTAGCTACTGGGCTGGTGTCGTCAGCAAAGCGGTTTCCTATTGTGCATTAACTGCAGTTTCACATTATGGCAGCACTGTCAGTTAATCAAATGCCTGCTTCACAGATGGATAAAACATTATCATATATGTCAGTAAAGATTTAACACTCTATGCAGCAAAAGACAAAATAAAATCTCCCAGTGTTTGTCTTATCAGTTTGCTAATAAGTAAAGTAAACTGTAAGTAAACCAATAACAGTGGAATTACTCTCTTTGGTCAAGGGTAAGAGTCACTGTGTGACAAATGATCAGTGTATATATGTATATTTATGTGAAATGTGACTTTGGGATTAAATGACAAGCTTGAACTTGATCAAAATCCATTACAATTATGCAGCATTAAAGTCTATTTTAGGTTACGCTCATTTTCTCACAGAGATAAAAGTAGCATGGTGGGTTGAACGGAAATAGCTATGATATTCACTTCTGCTTCGCTTGTCTCTTGTCAACTCATCTGTGTGAGACAAAAGATAAGAATCAGACAGAAACCATTTCAACCACAGAAGCTGCTGCCTGAACGCTGGTGCTGTTCAGACTCAGTTGTGAAGCAAAACCATGATAACCCTTTCAAATGACTGTCAAGTTGGCATCACACTGCGTTGAATTCATTGTTAAAGGAAACCTGTTGAGGTTGTCTTTTGTGTGCAGGTGCTCGGCATACAATAGGAATATTCTCACACTGTTGGACCAACCTCAAAATGCATGTCTTAATCTCTTTCTAATCAACACAACCAAAAGCTAAAAGCATCCACAAACTGCCAAATAAGAAAAATGAGTCACAACAAACATAACTAGTCTTTATAAATCAGTATAGCCACTAATGGAACCCACTTTTAAAGTGCATCCACTCTGTCCTGTAGAGAAGTTGAGAATATGCAGGAATCTAAGCAAAAGTAATGCGTTAGACTACAGTATGGATCTTTGTTCATTTTAATAACTTTGTCCACATACATATTGCCTTTTGATTCTCATCAGACTCTCTTCCCTTCTTCATCAGATTTGACCGATTTTGCCAACATTTTAACCAAACAAACAGATTAACAGTAACCATGTGACCACTGTAACTGGCACAGGAAGAGAAGGCAATCCTCATAAACTGGTACCTCCATCCAAACATATAATGTGTTGTTTTAGCTGAAAAGATTCTTTGAGTAACTTGATTACAAAAGATCCTGCATTATGCATTCTTTGAAGTGACGTTCATTTCACACAAATAAGTTCCGCTAAGTGTCTTCCGTGTTTCACACGGACAGTTTCTACTGTGACACAATTTGTAGCAGCTTGATTTTATGGCACGATCGAGGAAAACAGGGGAAAAAAAGTCTTAAATTTGGGACCATTTCAAACAAAAGGGAAGCGAAAATACTGTAGAGTGTGTCAATTGTAAAACTGAATTAGCTTATCACAATAGCACAACCTCAATGCTAGCAGAAAGCAGCCAGTTCACATATTGACTCCACTGAGCGTAACAAACAAAGAAATATTTCACGTTAGCATTTTAACGTAAATCAGTTGGCTTGTTAGCTGAGAAGCTTGGGCTTTGATTGTATAGTGACTTTTTAATTCTTGTCTCAATTTTTTTTTTAAATAGCAACTTGGACTTATTCAAATGATGCCTAATTTCTGTCGAATTGTCGTCAGAACTTTTAGCACAAACACACTTAAACGCATCATGTTTTGCTTGACCTTCCTCTGCCCATCACAGCAGCTTCTTATACGATTACTCGATTAACCGATGGAATTCTTGATAACCTAGATAATTGCTAGCTGCGTGTTGGGCTCTATCTTCATGTCCTCTATAAAGATCTGTGAGGTTAAATCACATTAAATGTTACTGTTACACAGATATATTGTGTGTTGTATGAAACTGCAGGAAATAATTATTGAAAAAAGTGCATCTACAATTCAGTACAAACAGCTAATCGATACGTTTTAGATTAAAATAGCATACCTCACAGACATATTCGCTGTTTATAATAAGACAAACAAGCAGATGAGGGGGCCTGAAACACACATCATGGGGTACAAAGACTCCTTTCATGCCCAAACAGGAATATAACTTTGAAAAAATATCAAAGACAGCAACTTAGTAGAGAGAGTCAGGTGATTGAGAATGCATCACATTTACCCTTAATATGAGCAAACTTTGGAAGGAAATTACGTCTTTATTTGTTGATGTTGACACATATCAACTAGATGAATCATGAGTGAATCATCTCTACAACAAAGTCTCTACAGCCTTGTGGATGTGGAATATGTCAGCAATGAAGATGAGTTCACTTACTTTCAAGCTGATTTGGTGTCAAATACATATTCCCAGGAGAACACATAAGAATAAAAGAATAATAGTGTTGGATTGTCACGTCGCTGTTGCACCTAAACTAGGCAAATGGTTCCCAGGTTATTCAGCACCAATTAGCAGAACAAAGCCCAAATATCAGAAACTTCAGCACTTTGTAAGAATAAAAACAAAAGGCTGTCTCAAACACTTGGCATCTAATCTCTGGACAGAGCTAAGCTCAAAGTGGATGGTAGTTTTTCATTAAAAGGAAAAGGTTTCGAATTAGGTTTTGGAGAAGATTCTTTCAGTGTGTGTGTGTGCGTGTAGGCTTTTGTTTTTTGTGTTTCTTTGTAGCAGTGATTGAAAGATCAAAAACACTGAAACTCTTGACTGACTCCAGGAAGATGAAAGCAAACCTTCCTTACCTCACACTACACCAGTCTGGAAACATCGTGCAGTCAGGGCACACCAGCGTTTGTCTAAGTTTTATCGCCATCAAGTGGGCAAAAGAAAATCTGCAGCAGGGATTTTGTCTGTAGAAATATCGTCCCCTCTTCTCATTTCTCAGGCTGTGTTTGAATGGCCCACCTGTTCCTTCATTCACTAAACAGTCTTCACTATATAAAGCATTCACTGGGAAAAACAGCTGCTGCTGCATTTTGGACACTATTTGTACCCAGCAGTACTTCAAAATCATGCACCAGTTATTCACTGTTTTTAGAGCCACAGTGACCTGTTGTTGTAGCTCACATGCAAATATTTTAAAAGTGAGTTGCATTATAATGCATCTATACCTTGTAAACTGTTTAACTTAAGACTCAAGTTTCAAATATGGTTCTTACATATTTTATGAATAATTTTTTAATTCCTTAGTCTTAGGTGTTATTTGCTCTCCAGACTTTCTCAGGTGGTGAGAATAGCTGCAAATGCTAGCAGTAACACATCCTGTCAGCTCCGGACTTCAGGACACAACGCTTGATGGTCTATTTTGACCACTGTGTACAGCTTTTGAGGTAAAGAAAGTTTTTGATGGTCTTAACTGTTGAAAAGTATTTGTTGAGTCAAGTGTGCCAAGATGTGCACATTTAGAGGGGTGACTGTTTCTAAACCCTGTGTGAGGTCAGCCAGGTGTTAGATAAAGGGTGATTTTCTTCTCAATTCCTTTTAATTTTTATATGGATGATCTGTTCACACACACTGTGGGGAATCATATCATGTATACAGATGATATTGTGATCTTTAGTTAAAGTAGCACAGTTCTACATTTTAGCTTCTATCTATTTGTTCTGTCTGTTGATGATGTCATAGTATGCAGTAATGTCATAGAAACTTTATCATAGAACTAATGATGAAGATATTTATAGACATTGTCGCATTACAGGCAAACACTTTCCTGCACACGTTTAATGCCGGTACAGGTGGAGTCAAGATGTTTTTGTTGAGAGCATGTTGTGCTCTGCACTGCCCCCTTGTGGGCAAATCACAGAAACGCTAGTCGACATTGGCTTCAAGTTGCTCATAGGCTACATTCACACTGCAGGCAAAAGTGGCCCAAATCTGGCTTTTTTTTTTTATCCATTTGTGATCCATATCTAAATGAGTTGTTAGACTCGTGACAGACTCATGCTTCTTTCCTGCTGTTTCCATAGCGATAGCGGCGCACCAGAGAAATATATGATATGATTTTTTTTCAGCGTGAGAAATACAGTGTGTGGCAAAAGACCGAAAGGCATGACTGTGACAGCCCTGGGGGGGAAGTTGAGGTGCTAAGTGTTCACTCAGTGATAACACTGTTAAGATTTTTCCTGTTTTTGCTTTTTTTTTTGTTTCTCGAAGATAATCTCAACCTTGTCAGCAGTTGAAAGTTGCTGGATTTTATGAGATGGACTTGATGCAAATTTTCCATCTTCCAGCCAAACACCTGCAACAATGAACATTTTTAGTATGATTTTAATGTTCTGTTCTGAACTTTCAGAGGTAAAATGTAAATGTAATGTGCTTTTTTTTTACCTTTTCGTCAAATTGATCCCAGTTTGTGTCGTGAACTACTCAAAAAGAGAGAAAAATACACAAAGAAAAAAAATACTTGAAATGTTTTATTTTAAGTGTTGAATTCGATGTAAAGGAAGAACTGTAAATATTGTTGAATAGAAAACATAAAGCAGCAGGCAAGATTAGTAAGTGAGACTGAAGACCCAACACGTGTGTTTTTCCGCGTTTATTCAGTCCGGACCGTATAAGATAATGTTTTAAACACCTTAAAAACTTCCCAAATATGAAAAGCTAACGATATGATAAGGGAAATATGATATATATACTGTCCAGAGACATATCCTGGCCCCTTCTGCTTCACAGAATATGACACATGCGTAAATCAAAGTATTAAACTGCGTATTTTCCTTGACACCATTGAGTTGCTGTTGCTGTGCAACTGCTTCTCAGTTGCTGTGTTAATTCAAGACTTCTGTTACTCCAGAACATCTTCTTCCATAGCTTTAAGTCTGAGTTTTGTAGGCTTGATCAGTGGAAGGCATTCTTTTTTCTGTGATGGAGAAAGGAAGTAAAAAATTGAGGAAAGACAAAGGAAAGATGCTATTAGAAGAGTCAATAAAAATAATTCACATTTACAGATCAAGTTGGGTAATATTTCAGTTCCTTAAAGGGACATTTAATGCTTTACTCTTGATGTGATCGTATTTGTGCCTTTTTCTTGACATATTGTGTGTATTTAAGACCATGTAACTGTTTGGTTTTTCATCTTTTTTGTTTGTACTATAATAGTCATTCTGGTACTCACCTCTTTTAAGTACATTTTGAGCTTGGGGTGATTTTTTGGGACACAATAGTTTTTCTCTTCAGTGGTTTTGACCCTAGAATAGAAGAAAGAAAATTAAACACACAGAGCTTTGACATTTTCACTCATTATATTTTCACAAGGTTTCTCAAAGGTTCTACCCAATTAAATCTAAGCAGAGATATAAAATATATATCTAAAAATTTTTTTTTTAATATTTGTATTCAACATAGGGGTGATGGTTTGATTTAAATCCCATTTTTCCTTACAGGTAGGCGTCGATGCTGCAGCCCATTTTGGTTGTTTGTTGAAAGCACTCCATAATGTTCGCTTTGATACTTCGTTTTGAGAGTTCCATACAGCAGCCTATTGCGATTCCTCCCTGACCTGCATCACACATACAGAGTAAGGGATTCGTCCTTTTTATTCATCCCAATGCAGATGCCTGCACTAAGATTAAAGATGAGTTTATTGTTGTTTTATACTAAGCAGTTCATTCAGAATAAAAATCGAGTAGCTAAACTAAGATAAGGAAAAAAACTTCATATTTATAATGAGTTTCTTGTGTCTTATTTATAGAAATAATTTGCTTTAACAATGTTATGTGAATAAATCTAACTGTTCTGTTTTGTTTCCAAGTGCAATCTTAATTAGTCCAATATAAAAAATAATGAACTAATTTAAAACAAAAGGACCTGACTACAGTCATTTCAGGCTAGTGTTACCATAACTCCAGATTCAGACCATAACCACGGCACATTTTTGTTACAAATCCCAGAAATAAAGAGCTTTACCTCCTGACTCAGGGATGAGCATCACAGCAGCAAAACTCAGGACAAAAATCCAGCGACTGATGGACAGAGTCGTAGTCATCTTCAACATCTGACCAACACCAAAACTGACTTTAGATCTCAGTTGTGGACAGGTTTGTTACTAACTGCTCAACTTGTTAAACGATGAGTGATCTTATGTACTGTAGCTTCCCACAAAAAGAGGAACCGTTGTTGGGTGGTTTATTTATAGATGGTGATGATGCACAAACACAAAGATGAACATTTCTGCAGAAACAGAACTTACACTTTTCATGTCCTTATATGCACAGGTTTTGTGTTCATCTGTATATCTATAATACTGTGCAAAAATTCTTGACCCATTCCTTCATTACTTTATATGTTGCCATAAAAACGAGGAAATAGATGTGATTTATTGAAACATGCACTGGCAAAAATACAAGGAGTGTATGAGCCAGGAACTTAGCTGGACAGTTCTAACAAGCTTAAAATATTTGTTCTGAGCACCTTTATTCTCCAACACAGCCTGAACCCTCTGAGACAAGCTTTCTGTCATTTCTTTAAGTAGTCTTCAGGAATAGTTCTCCAGGCTTCTTGAAGGACATCCCAAAGCTCTTCTTTGGATGTTGGCTGCCTTTTGTTCCGTTTTCTGTCAAGATGATCCCACACTGCTTCAATAATGTCCCTGTTTCCCTTCCTTAAGAATGGCTTCTTGACAGCCACCCTTCCATGGAGACCATTTCTGATGAGGCTTGGGCCAACAGTAGATGGATCAGCTGAAGGTCCAGATGCATCTCTCAGGTCCTGTGTCAGGTCTTTGCTGAATTTTTTCTTCTTTCTTAAGGACATCACTTTCAGATACTGTTCATCTGCTTTAGATGTTTTTTTTAGGTCTGACACTTCTTCTTTTGTCCTCCACTTGTCCAGTTTCCTCAAATGTTTTAAGGACACACTGAACACCATGCTGAGATATGCCAAGTTTTCAGCTAACAGCTCTTTGGGAATCACCTTGTTGCTGCAAAAATACTATTTTCTGTCTGTCAAACTGTGTTATCTTTGGTGTTTTTCATAGATGAAACTAAAGAAATGGGAACAAATGATGTGTCTTTGTGACAGGCTGCTAGTAACAAAATGCCTAAAGATACAATTTAAAACTGGCTCTTTGCTAAGTTATCTGTTATGTGTCGACACAACACTGGTTCATCGAGTGAGACTTTTATACGGTAATGTATTAACCCAAAACATGGACATTCAGTGCTGCTTTGCACCAAAACTGACACTGTCACTGTGGTTGTGTTATCTTTGCACTAACTTCTAACTTATTTTTCATCTTTACTGCAGCTTTGTAAAAAAGGAGGAACTATTGCTGTTGTGTGAAATTTTTCAGGGGGGACTCACACACCTAGAAGTTCCTCTTTTGAGTCATTGTCATTTTTGTAAATTGAACATCTTTGGACGATATAAGTAAATATATTAAAACATCACTTTGGACTTTAATTTTGTATTCATTTTATTATTTAATTTTGTTTATTTTTTGTTTATTTTATTCTGTTTAAAAGAAGAACAACTCTGCTGTTGCTGTTCTGGTCAATTTTACAAAAGGAATTTATTAAAATAATGCCATAACAACAACTGATTAGTATGTCAACACAAAATGTTCACAGTAGCTTTTTGTCCTCATGCTACAGTTTTACTTGAACATCTTGAACTTGAAATTATGAAGTCTTGAAATCTTGATAGCTGGAGAACACTTTCCCTGTGGTGGGACAATTGAAAAGAGGACAAGAAATGTGTGGGTAGGTAGGAAAAGTAATATATTTTTCTTCCATACATGCTCATTATGTTTACTGGTATTTGCAGGGCAGTCTCATGAACTTCCATCGTTGTGTTGTATGATTTTTTTTCCAACTATCGAATGGATTATTCTATTTGGTAAAGAGATGTTTCACAACATCTCCTTTTTCCACCATGATTTTTCACTTTTCATAACGGCTGGTTTTAAGACACGAACCAACACGCTCGACTTTATTATCTACTATGGATCCTATTATCTGTGGCAAGGTGTTTCTTGGAAGTGGCACTTCAGTGTTTGGCAGACAAACACATGACGTCCATAATCTTTTTGACCAATGACACAGTTGATGTGGCTCTCTGGCCCTCGAGGATAGCATGATACAAAGCTTCCAGTTTTGGCTACAGATGCAACATAACTAAATAGTTGACTTGAACAATACAGTCGTGTAAAATAGCTCTTTGAGATGTGATGACTTCATGGATTCATTATAAAGATATTACCTCGTATCACACACTGTGATCTGGGCTCTTCCCCAATCCAACTCTGGCTGAGCCCACATGTGAATAAAGTTCTGTTTACTTACTGTTTAGCAAAGTTAGCGACTTTTCTTTGGTGCCATGATCATATTGGTTAAACCACTCATCTTTTTAGCTACCTCCACTTAGTAACTTGCCATCAGTGTATTTTATAACTGTTAAGTAGCTTGTTAACCATGAAGTGGGTTACGCCATTGATACATGTAACATACTCTAAGAGCTACGGCTCTTGTGCCATCATCAGGTTCACATTTATTGTTTTTGGTGAAATATTTTAGTCATGATTCAAAGTACATTGAAGAGATTTTGATTGATTTCATAAATTCTAACTCAAATTATTTTTTCATTTTATTTCTAACTCCACCATCACATCAATCGAAACTAATGACATTCCCATTTGTCTCAGCTGTTTTTCATATTAAGTGCTAATTTAAACTTTTAAGATACATTCTAATGTTGCCCCCCCCCCCCCCCCCCCCCATTTCTTTAGTTGTATCTATGAAAAACACCAAAGATAACACAGTTTGACAGACAGAAAATAGGATTTTTGGTGATTCCCAAAGAACTATTAGCTGAAAACTTGGCATATCTCAGCATGGTGTGATGTATGTCCTTATAACATTTGAGGAAACTGGACAAGTGGAGGACAAAAGAAGAAGTGTCAGACCTAAAAAACTATCAACAGCAGATGAACAGTATCTGAAAGTGATGTCCTTAAGAAAGAGGAAAAAAATCCAGCAAAGACCTGAGAGATGCATCTGAACCTTCAGTTGATCCATCTACTGTTGGCCCAAGCCTCGTCAGAAATGGTCTCCGTGGATTATTAGTGTAATTAGAGTGTAATTAATAAGGAGGTGGGGCTTCCCTCTAGGGACGTGAAAGCGACCCTTTCAGATCATTCGATCGTGGCCACTGTCGATTGTCGATAGACGATCCGAATGAAAATCACTCCATCCCTATTGCAGCCTATTATTTTGTTAGAAATATAGGTCTGCACAGACAGAAGTGTCTGTGGCTCAAATTTTTATTTTGGTTTGGTTATTTGCGTGAGGAGCATTTCATTTACGCACGCTGATCCCTCGATTTAATAAAGTTATTGTTGTCAAATTTGCGTGAATTATTTATTTTGTGACTAAAAATAAAGGTAATGTAGAACATCACTTATGGCGCAGAGAAAAGTGTTTGGTTAGCAAGCAAGAAGATGAAGAACAGAGGAGACAAAGAGAGCCTGCGTCCGCTGCGTGCACCTCCGAAAAAAAAGTGAGAAGGAAAAAAGATGCAACAGGGTGTAGTAAAAGTTTAATATTCACTCCTCTGTTGCACAGATCAAAGGGCTCTGTATGCAGACATGTTGCTCCAGAAGAAACATTTTTAAGTACACAGTAAAGCGCAGGTTCTAGAGATTTTTTCTTTAACATATTATGGCATTAAATTAATTTAAGATAGCCTTAAAGATCGCCATTTGAAAGTGTATTTCTTTCTGTGTCTGAAAGAAATGTGAGCACACAAATGTGAGCAAACAAAAAAAATCCCCTCTGTATTACTATCCAAAACCAGACTTCATGCATGGAAGAACACGAGACTCCATCACATTTGGAAAACATTTAATATTACTAATATGTATTACTAGTTCCAGGGTTAAAAAGAACAACTCCCATGCTTAAGATTATGTCAAATTCAGAATCAAATAAATTAATAACTTACATTACACTTTTTCAAATTAAATAAAAAAATAAAATACATTTTAAATATATTTTTTATGTAAAAGTAATAAATAGTAAATCCACATGAAATGTTCTCAGTAGCTGCAATGCTGAGGTGCGTTTTTTATGAGTCATCTCCTTAGAGTTGTTTTAATATGACAAGTCAGGATTACACTTTAATCCCTGCAGAGTAGAGAAGGGAGAAAAGGAATGTATGATTAGACACATGATATTCAGGACAGGACAACTGAGACACTTAATATATGTTTAGATGGAGATACTACATTTTAAAAATACAAACACAAACTAAAACCCTGGCTTTAAGCTGGCTGGTGTTTTATTGGTCAAATCGTGCATTTTGTGATTAAGACGTCAATTTTGTGACAGTTTTAAAGCTGGTATTGTCACAAATGTAGTAGAATATAGGTCAAAGGTAGCAGGAATGGAATCGTACTATTACTTTCAGCAGTTTCAGCTTATGTTTGACATTCTACCAGAGGTCCTGAACTGTGCTTTTCTCAGCACAAACCTTTGCAGGAATGATCATAAATGGCCATATTTACAGATTTGGTGACATGTCCTACATTTCTTTCTTGTGAAAAAAGTCAAGATCAGTTTGACAGAGTTTTGGAAACCTGCAATTCTTCAAAGAAACAACACTTTGGATTTTTCTAAACCTGCAAATTGTGCAGAACACGCTGAGCATGCTGTTACACTTTATAGATATTTAAACATAAGTAAAAGCTCTATTTTGTTTGCAGAATACATTTATCTGGAACTGGTTTGTGAAACTGCTTATGTGATACGGTTTTGATAGCAGATCTTTACCTTTTTGATCCTGCCTTTGAGCCACTTGGAAGATGGATCAATGCAATTCTGCCTGCCATTTTTATCTATAATCCTTGGAGAAGAGACAAAAGAAAATCAAACTTTGACTGATATTTACTTCCAAAACACCTTTAATCAAACTTAGACTCCCCTTGTGGTAGTTATCAAATTTATAATTTGTCTGGAAATCATGCAAACTTATTTGACAGACTTCAGTGAAGGTTGCTGATCTGGAAATACTTTGACGATGAAAAGCAAGCGGGTTACAGAGGACACAGAACAGTATTGAGGTTGCTGTACTTACAAGTATGCGTGGTGGTTGCACTGCCATCGTGGTTTCTGTTCATAGCACTCTTTGATGAACCTAACTCCGCCTTTGCTGACTTTGTTACAGCAGGGTAAACCTATGTTTGAGCCGTAGGAGTCGCCTGCTTAACCAGAGAGAGGGAGGAAAATGCTGTCATCACTCAGCTTTATGTGACTTGTTCTTTAGGCTGCAACACTTTAATAATGACCTGTCATACTGTGGAAACAACCCATCAAATATTAGTACTCTATAACACACACAGTTACAGTGGTTACAGTTTCCTTGACTCACTGCTTCAGCTGTAGAGGTGAAGGAATTAGATATTGTTGCCAGATATTTGCAGTTATTATAATGCACCTTTCGGTCCAATTAGATGAACAATTAAATTAGTCAAATAATTCCGATTTGTCCGAGAACATGTAGACATATGTGCATTTGTAAAAAATCAAACCTGTGTCCTGGGTCTCAACCTGTGTAAGGCAAAACTTTGCCTTGAGAAAAATGTTCATGGAATAATCAGCAACTTTTTCTGAAATTATCATATGTTAAACAATTTTTTTTTCTAAAGCTTGTCATAATAAGCTGCTTTGGTATGATATTTTTTTTTTACTTAATCTCTCCAACCGTCAGTGATATGGAGAACAAAGGATGACTACAAACCTATGCAAATATCCTGATCCAGACTTCATTTCTTTATATTTTTATCCAAGCAGCCAGACTTTGTTGTAATCCTATGAAGTGACCTTGAGCAGCAGTTCTCCAGGCTTTCTGAAGGTCTTTTAGTTTTTCTTTGGACATTGGCTGCTTTTTCACTTATTTTCAGTCCAGTCCTTGTACCTGACCATTTTCAGAGGAATCTGTTTGTTTGTTTCTTTGTTAAGCCACTTAAGATGGGATCATCTTGACAGAGAACAGAAAAAAAGGCAGCCAATATCCATAGAAGAACTTGTCTGAATGTTTCGATAAATCACTGAGCCTTTTTCCTATTCCCTTGACGATATATGAAGTATTGAAAGGTTAAACATTTTCAGACTTTTTCTCAGTAATGTATATCTCCAACCAACAGTCCAGAGTTAAAAGATATTCAGTTTCCTCTTTACAAGACAAAGAAAATCAGCTCAGTCTTAACTGAGAGCCTGGAACCAGCAAGTGTTTTGCACTTAACCATTAAAATTCTTTCAAGCTTATCTTTTTTGCCTTGTGAAATTTCAGTTGGATTACAAGTTCAGTCTTACCTGGTGATGCTGAGATGAACATCACAGCAGCCAGAGTGAGCAGAAACATCCTGACAGCGATAGTCGTCCACATCTTCGAAGACTTCACTGCAGCAAAACTGACTCTGGATCTGTAGAAGGCTTTGAATGACTTCTGCGACTAAAAGCTCAACTTTACAGAGTCTAAGTAAATAACCAAGGAGGGATGATCTTTTATACTAGAGTTATACATAAAAAGAGGAACTGTTGTTTCCATGTAACTATCATATTTGGCATGGAAACAATCATGTTGCAGTGGTGACAATGCAAAGACTTATTTTGAGAAGACTGGAGTTAGTCATGTTAAGGGTCATGTGGTTTGTCAGAGTAGACCAATTTTAGTATTGCCGGTATTCCCTTTACACTCACACCTACAAGTGAAATAATTGAGTTTTAAAATTGATTTGCAGACAGCAAAAAGCATCTAAGGAATGTTCTCAGATGGAATTTAAGTTGGAATCAAGATGGTCAGATTTGTCATGAGTGATTAAGTCATTTGAATGAAACGAAGGTTATTTCTCAGCCATCTTTTTCCTTTGAGGGTTTCCTTATTCATTGACCTATTCCAGAGGAAAACCCTCAATTTTGGGATTCAGTATATGAAGTGTCCATCTGATATAAACACATCAGACACAATTAATGGTTTGAGGAGTCACCGCTGGAGTTCATTTAATTATTCTAAAAACAGACACATGTGGGCTGCAGTGTTTGACTTACTCTCACAAAACACTACAAGTATGATGGGGAACAAGACACAGTCGAACTGTGACCCTTTTCCAGCAGCAGCAACAGTCAAACATACACGATGGAGTTTGAAATAAGGACATGTTGAGCAAGTTGCTGTTACTAACTGATCCACAAAAAGGGCTTTAAGTTTGTTAAAACCACACCCGTCTAACAGACTGATCTGTGCATTCTTTGAAAATAGTTACACAAATATTGTAGCAAGTGCTTTAAAGACCTGATTGACACAGGAATGAATCTTTTCAGCAAACATTACAAACATGAGCTCAGTTTTTCTGAGTGTCATGTGAGAAACAGAAGGGGAGTCTCCCAAGCTTCTGGTGTTGCTCACCCTAAGTATAAAACTCAGAGACTGACCAACCAAGTATTTTTGGCATGCTTTATTACCATAAAAAGAACTCTAAAAACAGTCACCACTGTATGAGAGACAAAAAATATTTAAAAAAGGGATTACTCACATATGTGGAATGAATGTGAATAAAGTAGTTTTCTATTCTATCACAAATAACAAAACTTTATTTGTGTCACTTTAGCGATCTGTGATGGTTTTATTATTTTTTTTCTTTTTATTCCATCACTCCTTCATTCATTATCCATCCATCCATTTTCAATACTTGCTTAATGCAACTGTGGGCTCCTGGGGGGCTGGAGCCTATCCCAGCCGTCATTGGGCGAGAGGCGGGGTACATCCTGGACAGGAAGCCAGTCCATCACAGGGCCACACAGAGACAAATGAGACGAGACAAACGACCACACACTCCTAGGGACAATTTAGAGAAACCAATTAACCAAACATGCATTCTTTAGGACGGTGGGAGGAAGCCGGAGTACCCGGAGAGAACCCACGTATACACGGGGAGAACCCGGAACCCTCTTGCTGTTTACCACCACACCACCATGCAGCCCTTCATTCATTATATGAACCTTCAAAAAAGAAATTAAAAGGTTGTAATCAGGATCTCTTTTATGCCTAAACTGGAAAGCTTGCCTGTAAAAAATGTAATAAAATACGTTTTTATTTGTGTTTTTGATAGAGAAAAACATCTGCAGCTTCAGAAGAGTTTTGTTTCTTTACAAAATGATCTTATTCTATAATTATTTTCAAAACAAAATTAAAACATTTGCCTCTTTTGATTATTTCTTTGCATTTTTCTTTTAAAAGATCAGACTATTTTTACCTGAGAAATCTTAATTATCAAAACTGAGCCACATATCAGATAATTGTTGTAGTTCTTATCAAACTCAAAGACAAAATTAATTTCTTTTGAGTAGGAAAAGGCATGTTTTCAGTGCTGTTGGACGAATACTTCAACACTGCATTGGTCATTTCTGAAGATGCTCTTGTTAAAATGATGGAGTATTTTCAGTCTTCAATTCAACAAGTGGAAGTGACAATGTGGAAAGTCCCAGCCAGTCAGCAACCATTCAGTCTAAAAAAGAGGAAGAAAAGATAAGTGCTGAAAGACTGCACGGTTAGATTGTATAGGTGCGTTTGCATCATACAAGCTGTCTTTTTTAAGAAAAGAAGTCATTGCATGGGAGGTGGTTTGTAGCCATTTTTTGTAAGTTAGCACTGTCATACTTTGAAGATGAGTCCTCTGTTTCCATGTGTCCACCTTCTTTCTTCACCCTGCTAGTTTGCGCCTTTAGATTATCACCATAACTCTTATCTAAAACTTGCAGGCATACAGTATAAAGGAAGCTGTAGAAATCAGCCTCCGAATCAGAGGGAAGACGAGAGGCTGAATTTATATACATGTTACACATTTTGGGCTTTGAAGTTTTTTTTATCTAAATTTTGCGAAGAGTCCAGAAGTGTTGAGTATTTCTTTGACTACCCAGAAGTATTTATATAAGGTCTACGGTCAAAAACTGAATAACTAATAACTAAATCTTTGTTTATTTTTGACATGTCACTTTTATAAAAACACGGATGATACAGCATCAATATACATACAATTCATTAATAACATAAGATAAACTATTTTAGTGAGTCAGTTTTATAACGCCCATAATGTTATCTTAAGCTGTAAGTAAAACAATGGCTCTAATAAGCTGCATTAATATCATGTTAGTTCTCTAATTTTGTCCCCTTACGGTACTTTGATAAGAAAAAAATGTATGGAATTAAGCAGCACCATGCTGATTTGTTGTTGTGTGAGCTTGTAATCTGACAATTGTTTGTGTAATGGTATGATTAAGGGTTTTCTTTCCTGTTTTCACTGGGAATTTTTTTTTACCAAATCTCATGAGGAAATATGGCTGAACCGTGACCCCAGTTCTTACTGGATAAGTCATTAGGTCAGAAAAATAGTGACTGTGTGTATATGAATGTTACAATTGCAAGTTATTACACAAGAACAATACAAGAAAGGACAATTACACCATCGCTAGCTATCATAAAGGTAGGATTTTTGTCTTATTGTTGATGGATTTCTACATTTCTAACTAAACGTAGATCATTTTAAGTTACTAAATAAGTCTGGAAAATGGAAAATATTTTAATTGGTGAATGGAAATGAAGATTCGAAATTAAAAGGCAGATTAAAATAATCATTAGTAGTTGTAGTGTTAGTTAGTATTAATAATAGTATCCTATAGTGGTTCTAATTAATCTGTATTTTTATTTACTAAATTAAGCTCTATAAAGATGTATCTTTATTGACTAAATAAAGATACATACAGCTGTTTTATTTCTGTACTATCTATTTGTTGGTAAAAAATAAATCTGTCTTTTGTTGTCAAATAGCTGTTGAGGAGAAGAAGAACAGGAAGAAGACATAATATATAATCATAGAAAAAGAAGAAGAAATAATATATATATCATACAAACATTAATAAGAAATCATATATAATCATACAAAAAAAGACTTAAACATTACAAAGTACTTGTTATATTCAGACTTGGAAATCCTTTACTTGAAAGTTATGTACAATTAATCTAAAAAAAATATTAATCGGACATTAGATCTTCGTTGGTTAAAACGTTGGTTATTGTTCTAAATAACATGAAAACCAAAATATACATTTGACTGTTTATAATCAGCCGCGTTACTTGTGTTCTCGCGAGATCTGGGCAACAGCGCCCCCTTGTTAGTATACGGAGAAGCAACGGGAGGTATGAGGAATACACCGCGGCTAACGATAGCAACGTACACAAACAGGGAAATTATTCATTATCGGTCTTCACTGACACTCTGGGGTCTATGAAAAGCAACTAAAGGGTTTAATTCCCTTTAAATCCTCCACCCCCGCTACATTCCCACCGAGGTGAGCACCGATAACGAAAAACTCCCGCTAATCCCGTGAAGTGGGAAGCGGCCTGCGTTTGTATCCGGCCTCCTGGTGCAGCTGAGGCGGCCAGCACTGTCACCAGAGCCCGGTGCTTCCGCTTGATTGTTTTTCAGTGCACCGACAGAACCATCGGAGCTACGGGGTTATTTTTGTTGAAATATCTGCAGCCTTCCTGTAACCCGCCCCCCCTCCCACTGACGTGCAGCTGTCGGCGTTTCTCGCCCAGAAGGAGCATTTCAACCCGGAGCGGCCTGTTTTGTTTTCGAGCCGCCATGAATCTCTGCGAACAATAACACAACCGTATCGAGCCTGCTGGGGCTGCACTGGAATAAGAGCCACGAGAGTCTCTCTGTGGGATAATAAATGCTTTGTGTGATACCAGCTCTGAACCGACGTAAAAAACCGGGACGAGCATGCATCTGAACCATGGATTTATCCCCGGGAACCCACTGCGAACAGGACCAGTTTGTCACGAAAGCCCCTGTGTGAATTTTGGAGCTGCTGCGAGTTAACCGGGTGGAAGCACGGTTAAAAGGCGGAGGGAAAAGCGACACACGATGCTTTGTCTCATCACCTCTCACGCGTGGTATGGAAATAAACCGAATGGATGTGAGTAAACAAGTATTTCTATGCATGGTCGACCCTCTTGTGATTAAAATCTCCGATCCAAAACTCGAGTGCTCTCGAACCTGGGCACCACATTGAGGATGGATTGGCTGTGACTGGGGATGAGTAACCCGGATTGCTTTGCGCGCAGACTGCTATATATGTGGGATTTAACGACGGGAAACTGAGGCCGTTATACCCATCTATGCTCACTTCAAAGCCACCGGACTCCTTTGACAAAAACAGTAATTTCATCCCACAGAGCGTGGGACTACCACTGGCTCCAGCGGCTAGTTTGTCTTTTATTGAATGACTTTGGAGTTTTAACGTGTTAATACATCTTAACGGACCGGACCGGTTTGGAGCCACAGGCCAGCCAGCTGAGATGAACCCGGTGAATGCGACCTCTCTCTACGTGTCCGCGAGCCGTTCGGTGCTGCAGTGCGACCCCCGAGATCCCCGGGCCCTGGCGGAGCTCTGCAAGCTGCTGCCGTTTTTCCGCCAGTCCCTGTCCTGCTTGGTCTGCGGTAAGCGTGTGATGATTATTTTATTTATGCTCAGTATGCCTGTATAAATACGTGTTTTTGGTGGAGGATGGAGCTAACTTGCGCTGTTCTCAGCTGTCTTCTCAGTGGGAGCTAGTCTTTAAATAATGTTGCATTCAGGTACTGTCGAAAAACTCCACATCAGTATTGCTTATAGTGAAAAGGAGTGACAAAAAGTAACGACTCTCTTATATTTTATTAGGGAATACGAACTGGAAGGTCTTTTCTATTACTCGTTGTATTTTGAAATAACCCAGACAAAGTAAGAAGCAAATTTGTCAGAGCACCATGGTTCAAACTTTTAAACATAAACACAATTCATTAGCAATTAAATTAGTTAAGATCAGATTAGATTAAATGGGGAGTTTTTTGAATATGTTAAAATGTGGTATACTGTTTCACTTTAATGGTAAGCTGTATATATGTCACTTACATAGAAAAAACATGATCATGTACCACACTGCATCTGTTAACGCTCCCCTCACGTTTCAAAGACCCATCATTAGAAATATCTCAAAATATCTAGTTTGGTCTGAAATAGAGACATTTGAGGCTCCTCAACATGCAGCTTTTGCAAACTCTCTTGTGTGAGACATGTTAGGTTAATTCTGGGAATGTGTTGATGAAGATGTCTTGCTTGTTAATGTTGCTGTTTCTGTTCATTTTGTCACTGCATGAATATAAACCATAGACACGATCATAAGTTTTTCTGTTTGTTTTTGCTCGAGTTGAGCCGTTAAGATATTGATATTAAAAATTCCGACGCGCTATGAAGGCATCATGATTTACTGCTACACCCATAACGACACACCCCCCTCTGTGTGTTGTTTGGCAGCAGTGGGGCGTTTCTCTGTTTATGCTGTTGAATATCAGTGCTTCCACATACTGAATGTATAGCGCCTCATGTTTTAAAACCTTTTCCCCCTATTTTCTGATGAATCAATAAGAAAATACAGAAAACGTTAAAGCGGACTAAGAGAGGAAAGCCTCCAGAACAAGTTAGTTTACAGTGTTTACTTCAGTTTTAAGGTTTATAATGTAAAGCATAAAATTAAATGTAGGTTCCGAAATCATTCTGTGACTTGTTTGCTTATGCTAATTTTTAAGATACACTTCAGCTTTTATTTTAAATGCATATTTTAATGCAGAGTTTTCACTATGCATTCAAGAAACAGCAGTATGTCTGTAGCAACATGATAAACTTATATTACTAAGTCATGATCCACCCCTCGTTTTGTTATATATTCTAAGCAAAACGGGAAATATGTGCTGCGATTTAATTAAAACGGGCATAAAGAAATACACTTTACAAGACAAAAACAGTGTTTGTTTAATTCTAATGAGCTTTAAAGTGAATATCTGGTCAGAGCTCCTTTATTCTCCAACACAACCTGAACCCTCTGAGACAAGCTTTCTGTCCTTTATTTAAGTAGTCTTCAGAAATAGTTCTCCAGGCTTCTTGAAAGACATCCCAAAGCTCTTCTTTGGATGTTGGCTGCCTTTTGTTCCGTTCTCTGTCAGATGATCCCACACTGCTTCAATAATGTTGAGGTCCGGGCTCTGGAGAGGATTCATCCCTCCATAAGACCTGCTGCCACTGATTTTCCAGATGCATCTCTTAGGTCCTGTGTCAGGTCTCTGATGGATGTTTTCCTCTTTCTTAAGGACATCAGTTTCAGATCCTGTTCATCTGCTGTAGACAGTTTTTTAGGCCTGACACTTCTTCTTTTGTCCTCCACTTAAGGACACACTGCACACCATGCTGAGATATGCTGTTATGTGTCGACACAACACTGGTTCACCCCTTGAGTTAGGAGCCTTTTTTCTGCTTGAATGATTCTTAAGTCGGTGTTAAGGACTATGAAAAAGTGAGTGAAAAAGCAGCCAATGTTCAAAGAAAAAATTTGAAAGACCACTTTGAAATATTAAAAGAAAGTCTGTCTGCTTGGAAGGAAACAGAAGAAATGAGGGCTGGATAAACTCCTTTGTTTTATGTTGTTTTAGTTCATTCAGAGGGAGCTATGGTTTACTTTTAGCAAGTTATCAATACATTTATGACAGTATGAAATCTTTATGAATATTCCATGAGCTGGAGGTTGAATATGTGTTACTGGGATCTCTGGAGGGATGTGAAGAGTGTCTTTATCATTCTTTCTGACAGCCTCCATCTACGCTTTATAAGCACATCAATATATGAAGCAAGCCATGCAGTATGTTAAATATAGACTTCCTGTCGTTATGGGGGATTTATCAGTCACTCTGTGTAGGGTCAGTTGTCTCTTATGAATGGGTCTTCATCCTTTTTTCCCCCATCTGCAGCTGCACTCTGTAGCAGCCAGCGTTGCTAAGGAAGCTCCTCTCAAAGAGCAGCTGTCATTCAGTCCGGTGGGCTGCCAAGCACCGCTCAGGTTTACAAATACGTGTTGCTTCAGAGAGCTGTTGAAATATAGCAGAGAAGGAAGCTGTAGTCAATAAACCACCGTTAAAGCCTGGGTTGTGATTTATGACATTGTGGCTTTACTATGAGACCAGATGTGCCATACTTTGTTGGATGAGGAATTTATTGCTCTTCCTCTGCTGGTGTGAACTGTGTTGCTTTTTATTTAATCATCACTGTGAGCTGTTCTGCATGTTCCCTGTGGTGTAAGTGATATATTTATCTTTTTTTATTTTCTCTCTCATGTTCAGGTAACCTGCTGCAGGACCCCATCGCTCCCACCAACTCATCATGTCAGCACTACGTCTGTCGAGGCTGTAGGGGGCAGAGGATGCAGCTGAAGCCGTCCTGTAGTTGGTGTAAGGACTATACCCGCTTTGAGGAAAACAGGCAGCTCTCTCTGCTTGTCCACTGTTACAGGAAGCTCTGCGTCTACATCACTCAGTCGCCACTTGCACCGCACATAGCCAGCGCAGCCAGTGACTCGCCGGACCTCCAGGCTATCCTCAACGAGGGCCTCACGTTGGCTGAGAATGAGCCAGAGCCGGAGGACGTTTCAGATTCACTCACGCTGTCACAGACTGCGTCCACCTCAAAGGTGGTTCAGTCCAATGAGGCTCCACCCACGAGGGAAATCAAGGGCGAGGAGCGGAGCCCCATGAGTATTAATGGACTTCATGATTGTAACGGCCTGGTCGGTTCAGACACACTGCAGCCCATCTCCATAGAAACAGGTGGAGGTGTGGCAAAGCAGGAGAGCTTCTCAGAAGAGATCCCAGTGTGTGTGAGCGTCACGGGGAGCGGGGAGGCAGGGCTTTGTGACATCAGCACTTTTGGGGAAGACCTGAAACATGGTGGAGGGCCTCTGTTGTTGAGTGTCGAGGAGGTGCTCAGGACTCTGGAGACGGACACCGACCCCGACACGTCGGAGCCCAATCCCCAGCCAGAGTACCACCCCTCTGTACCTCAGTCGAGCCTCAACGGCCCGCGCTGCCCATCTGGCCCCGACTCCTCCCGCCTCATCCCCTCTCTGCCTCCTGAGAACAGCCCTCGCCCTCTCAAACCTCACCCGCAGCCCTCTTTACAGCCTCCCCTTCAACCCTCCATAGTCATCCCCCGCGTACCTGTCCGGTGCCATCGCAAGCGCTCCCACTCAGAAAGCGACAGCGAGAAGGTGCAGCCCCTCCCCATTTCCAGCCTTCTACGAGGGCCTGCCATTGGTGCCATCAGCTCCCCCCAGCACCCCAATCCTGGTTGCACCACCAAACATGAGCCCAAGTTCCCTGCAATCTCGCCACACCCCCATCTAGCGCCTGTGCCTAACGGTGGCCCCCCTAAGGTGGCCAAGACTGTGCTGGTCTCCAATAAGGTGCTGAAAAAGCCTATAGAGCACCACGGGGCCGCCAAGAAAGCTTACACCAAGGCCAGGCAAGGGGCCCCCAAGCCCCGTGCACAGCCCCGTGACAGAGCACCCCAACACCCTCATGCTCACCCCCTGACACACCCACCCAGCCCTTCAAAGCCACTGTATAAGAAGCCTGTGGAGAAGAAGGGCTGCAAGTGTGGCCGAGCTACTCAGAACCCTTCAGTGTTGACCTGTAGGGGGCAGCGCTGCCCCTGCTACTCCAACCGTAAGGTGAGAGCTGCATCGGTTTGTTTACATTAAAACATCAGCCGTCATACGTGGGGTTTACATACTCTGCTTACTTGAACTTTTGATGTATTGTCACAGTTTTGATAATCAGGCCTTTATGTTACCTTTATGTGTTTTTATAAACTCTGACTGTTGTTTCCAGGCATGTCTGGACTGTATCTGCCGTGGCTGCCAAAACTCCTACATGGCTAACGGAGAGAAGAAGCTGGAGGCCTTCGCCGTGCCAGAGAAGGCTCTGGAGCAAACCCGACTCACACTGGGCATCAACCTCACCAGTATCACCGCAGCTGCCCTCCGTAGCCCGGCCACCAGCTCCCCTGGCAGCACCATTCTCAACGTAGCCACGGCCACAGGGTCGCCCGTCACAGCCACCTTCCTGTCGGGGGCGGGGCACGACAACCGGGGCTATGACGATTCGCTGGAGATGCGGTTTGATTGTTGAGGTCCAGCTCCTCCTCCATTCAGTCGTCACGCACATTCCCCTGCCCCCGCCCAATGGGCGTCATCATCGGGTCATGCCGTGGACCTGCAGAGGCGGAGCCAGAACAAGGCAGCTACAGTGACGGGCGGCAGCGAGGGTCACAAGCTCAAGCTGAGGTGTCGCCCTCTATCCAGCGCCCAAAACTGCACCATGCTTGTGGTCTTGCATTCAGAGAAGAGACGAAGGAGAAAGAGATGTAGCGTTACTGTATGTTCAGAGATTTAATTTCAGTGGGAATGGTTTTCTTTTGTTGTTTTCTTCTCTACGATGGGTAAAGTGTAGAGCATGTTGTGTAGCTAAATCAGCAGGGTTGGCCTCGGTCACGCCTCTCTGCGTGTGCGCGCGTGCATGTGAGTGTGTATGTATGAGGGTAAGGGTTTGGTTTGGAGATAAAAAAAAAACCTCTTAACAGGAGCAGAGACATCATCATCATCATCATCGGAGACTGGTGTAATTTATATAAGAGACATTTTTGTACATGGACTTATCAGTTTCCATTTATGAAGACATTTTATTATGTATTTTATAAGTTACATTAAAACCAATGGAAGCTGATGCAGGGGTGTATCTGCATTCAACCAGAATATTTTCACACTGCTAAAAGGTAGACGGTATTTTGTCGACTCTTCTTAACCAGAAGTTAAGCGTTATTCCAACCTAAACTAAGAAAAATAAAGATATTAGTTTCCTACATGTTTAGCTGAAGAACCACGATGTGAATTCTAACACCACCAGCCAAGGTTTGATTATGCCTGTTTAATGTTTAAACTCTGTGAGCCACTGTCAGACTACCAAATATTATGCTAAGATGTTGTATACTAAAAAAAAAACAACAAAAAAAAAAAACAAAACATGTATTTAACTAGTAAAATTGTGAACTTTGAAGTCAACCAACTATTGTGGCTGGAGGAGAACAAACCCTCCATCCGTTGTTTGCTGTTTTATATGTCAAAGATGCAAGTTACTCATATGTGTGATTTTGTATATTAAGCACTTTTCCACACTGGCCACACAGCGTAGAGCTACCATGTTTCTTATCTGTTCTCTCGTGTGTTGAAAATTCTGGTTGATTGCAGAAGCTGTGCGCTGTTTCTCTTAAGTTTTTGGTTTCTGGAAGCTACACCTATGCTGCTATGAACTACAAAGGACTCAAAAAAGGAGAGCACTTGTTTTCCTCGTCGTTTGTTTCTCCTTTATTTTCAGTTTTCGATCATTTGCGTTAACATTTGCAGTATTTATTGGACGTCCTCTAACGTTTAGTCGCGGGTTGAGCAGTCAGTTTCGCCCACTCTACCTGTCAAGTCTGTCCATCCAGTCCGGACTGTTTCTGTCTATTAAGTTGCTGTCATCATCTTAGTGTTAGTTTCTGGTGTCTCCAAACTGTTTTTTTTTTGTTTTGTTATGTTTTTTTTGTTTGTTTGTTTGTTTGTTTTGTTTTCCCTCCGGGCATTTAAATACCTGTAATATAACTGTAAAATATTTCCACAAAAAAGAAAGAAAATCCAAAACTTAACAAGTGTGGTGTCATTATTTTATCAGCTGGACTGCAATGTGGGAGGTGACCACTGGAATGCAGTAGAGGGCTTGATGTTGCAGGATTTAAAAAGTACCAGCAGGGGGCAGAGTACACTTTTCAAATGTCTTAAACTACAGCACCTTTTGTTTTTTGCAGGCTTCTTGTATTTCTTGTAGGTTAGACACAAAACTATTATCCATCTACACTGTTAAACATACAAAACATAATGATTAATGAAACTGTTGTAATTCATGGCTTTTTCTAATTGAGGACACGGTTACAGGATGAGTAATTCTTCACCAATGATAAACAAATTCTGCTTCTGTCAGGTTCCATCTTTCTGACATCAGCTTTGCAGGACGGGGCCTCCTCATGGACCTTTTTTGTTTCAATTTCCACCATAAATTTGAACTCTGATTGAGATGGAGACTGTTTGCTGGCTGTGTTGTTGAGCTGTCTTTCCCTGAAGAAAGGTTTGAATGGTCTTTGGTCTACGGTGAGGTGCACGATCATCCTGAAAGATTACTCAGCATCACTAAAAGTGTCCAAAGTTTCAGGGTCCACCTGTTCATTTCCTGTAGAGGTAATAGCTGCCGTCTCCCCTGGTCCTTTTATCTGACATCAACCCCATGTCATCAGTGATGGTGGAAATGTGCTTGTTTTTTTCAGGCAGTCATATTTCTGCTTCACTAGACCAAACTACAGTTCCAGCATCACCTCCTGGTCCAACACAGGTTGGTGATCCATCTCTGAATATCACTTTCTTCTCTTTAGGTGTTAATGATGGTTTATGTTTGGCTTTTCTGGATGGAAATCCCGTTTCCTTCAGCTGGTTTCAGACTGTTGGGTCACAAACACTAAATCCTGTTTGTGTCCGTTTGTACATTTTTCTATTTTTAGACATCTTTCTTCGAGTTGTCTGTCTTATTTGACCTGTATGTGTCCCTTTGTAGTTGCTCCAGACTTTAGACACAGCAGACTGGGACCAAACAGCATACTTTGCCACACTCTGAGCTGAATTTCCTTCTTAAAGGACTTTTATAGCCCTCTCCATTGTTTCCACCAACACCTCTCTTGTTGGGGCCATGTTTCAGGTCAATTAGCTGGTGCGAAACTCTTTTTTGCGACTCGTTTGCATATTTACACTTAAAACTACATCATTTTCTTTGCTCGATCTGGAAAAGGGTCTGTTTTACAAAGCCAGAATGAGCAGCTGTTTAAAAAAGCGATATTATTATATTTTGTCATTTTTTTCTTTTCCTACAAAACATAATCTCTGAATGAACGTTTTCCAATAGTTCGGATTACTTTTTTCAGGGATTTTATTGTTAGCCCCATTGAAAAGACTGACTCTGCTGTACAGGAGAATGTTGTGGTTTATATGTTACTTAAAAGCCAAATTTCTAATTTTATTTTAAATAGATTTCAGACCCTGAAAGCAATCATAAAGGCCAAATGAAAAACTGATACAAATATCTTTCTGTTTCGATATTGCTGCTGCTGCTTTTTCATAGTTTTAGAGAAATCCAAGTCTCTATTACTGTACCCAATTTAGTTTTCTTTGGTTTCCTTAAACATCTCACTGCAGGCACAACACATAAAAAAGTATGAACATGTTTGCAAGATACTGACTTTTAATGGTGAAATTGAAATAGCTGTAACGACACTGCAATATTAGAGTTCTCAAAAAAGAAAACATTAAATCACTGATTCCAGGTATGTCAGAGTTCGTCTTATGTTTCAGTGTCAATGCTGATCAATAATTGGCTCGAACAATGGACTTTATTTCTGGAAAAATACATTTTTACCTTCATAGAGGTAAGAAACATTGCATCATATTGTTTATAAAGAAGAAGCCGTTCTCACGGCCTCTGCCAAACACTGAAATATATATTCAGCTGCTTCTTTTACAGTGTCTTTATTTTGCACATTTACACAATCAAACGCATTTATTTACATTCACATTCAGCTGTTTTCTGTTTTGACAAACGATTCAATGTCTCAGAGGTTTAAACAACCTGATTTGTGTGCAGTTGTGTCTTTTTGATGCTACTCGGGTGCTCCAGCAAACCAAGAGGACCCTGTTTCTTAGGCAAAAACTCAAAATGACTTGACTTAGACTTTAAACCATCACATTCATTTAACACCATGTTTGGTCCCGGGATAAATAAACATAACCACTTTTTAAAAAGGTACAATGAATTAAAGAGAAACAGTGATGTAAATGTTGAATTTATGTCATATTGGAAAAACATAGCAGGTTTATTTCTGATACCTGTTGGAACTGTAGGTATCTGAGAGACTTTAAGGATCCAAGCAGCAGTTTTTATAACCACCAATAGATTTGGCGTGGGGCTCTCAGCAGCATCTCACCGCCTCCATCAGCTGATGGAGTTTGCTTGTGTTGTTTTTGTGTTCATGGATCTGTTATCATATCACTTTAATGTGTTGTGGGGCTGAAAACTCCTTTGGTAGTGTTGTGTATTTCCAGATAATTGCACATTTCCTGCTAAACAAGCAGGCCAGGAGGGCAGTCACCCCCTCTACAAAAGCCCTGATTGGTCAGCTCTTGTAGTCTGATGATGCAGGACACCAGCAACTGTCCAGCATCATCCACCTTAAAATGATTTTCCAGAATATAACAAACTCTAAAATACCAATAGATTACCTAGAAAACTACTTTTTTTGGCCATTGATGGGCCACATGCTGGTTGGTGTAGGTTATTTAGGAGCTAGATGGATCTGAAATAGTAGAAACAATAAGACATCTCATTCAAATTCAGTCAGTTTCAATCACTAATACAACTTAACATAAGAACCCTATATAGTTAATAATTTGGTCTTATTCCCTGGGGAATCATCTGTGGATTTGCCTTTTCCAGCAACAGTTCTCTCACCATATGGACAACAGCAGAGCTGCTAAGACAAGAAAACGTATTTCTGCTGTTTGGATGCAGAGCTTAATAACAATTTTTCCAAGTTTGCAAATCCCATCTGCAGTTAATCTAACATAACATGAATATTGACTGTTAGGGAGCATTGAATGCACCACTTGGAGAAGGGCTGCAGTGGACGAGCCAACATGCTGGAAGACTGACGGCAGAGGGAGAGACTGCAGTGCTGCTGCCAACAAAAACACACCACTTGAATGCAGCAGTGTTTTAAATTTTACTGCAAAACACACAAAGTGAGAGACAAAGTTAATCTTCCAATACGACTGTCAACAAATGCAGCCAGTCTCTTTACTGTAAATCGCCTTTTTAAGCCCAGGTTTCCATCGTGTTGAGGGAAAATTTAGGGCAGAGGAGAGTTCAGAAAGCGCCCCAGACTCCAGATTTACTTATTAGAAAAATAAAATACACACCAAATACATAAAAGAATATGTACATCTTTAAACACATCCAGACGTGAGTGGAATGAAATCATGACTGCAGAACCTTTTACAGTGCAGTTTGTGTTTGGAGACTCAGTTACAGTTGTTTCCTCCAGGTAGCTGAGGTTAGCACATGAGCCTTAAATGACTAAAGGGCACTCCCTTGTAGATAATAACTGTGCTGCAACCAACTGATTCGTGAGTTTAATGCTCTATTTTAAACTATATTTATGTTGATGCCTGATAATTCTACTAATATAACTAACTCTCAGTTGCTTTAAGGGTTTTCCAAACAAAAAAATAGCAAATAAACTAAAGTAACAGTGTCTAACAATTACTGACATCTACTGGTCAAGTTGGAGATAGCAACCTTCTCAAATTGCTTCTATAACTTATTACATAGGGTCTTATTCAGGGAAGAGAAAAGCCAAATCAGTGTTTATTCTTGTTTTCTGCCTTCGCCACTTATTGTTTTTGCTTCTTTGCAGAGGCTGATTTATGCAGCATTGCCTGTTTTTACTTTACATAAAAGTATACTCCCTTTCTCAAATGTGTACCCTCAATTTTCACTCATAGATGCTGATTACTCTCATGTAGTTTTCTCCATCATCCTCTGACAAGTACTCTTCTTCCATGTGCATTTCATGATCGTACGTATTTCAAATGGCGCAAGAAGGGGAGGCAAATATGGCTGTTCTCCTGGTTAGAAGGACCCACAGAACAAAGCCTCAGAATGAACCATTCTACACTGCACACTTATTGCTCCACACTGTAACTTCAAACAAACTCCATCTTATCTGAAAACCTGTGGACAAAAACAACTTGCAGACAGTAAGAAAATGCGTGTTTGTAATGAACAGGCCACAATCTGGCATCACTGACACAAAATATGAACTCAGAATATATTTCTGACCGACTCTGCACCAGCTGTACCTTGTATGAGTTTTGTAGTAAGAACTGCTAAAAGTAGTATCAGCACTCAATGAATTTGGGATATGAGGAAAGTCTATTTAAGACAGCTGGTTTGGAAATTAGTTTTGAAATTCCTAGAAAATATCCTAAACTTTATTTAAAACTGAGTACTTAAGCATTAAATGTATGTTGTTCATACACACTCAAATACAAGTTTGTAGAGTTTGATTAGCTCTTTAAAATGTCCCCTTTTCAGCCACAGAACCAGTGTTGTCAAAGTTCTTGAGTTTCTGATGATTTTAAAAACGAGAAAACCAAGGACAGACGTTCCCATCAAGTCGAGCAGTTTGTTGCTTTACCAAGCAGATGCATTCCTCAAAAAGAATTCAAATGCAGTCGTGCCTCTTGGAGACCGACCTCTTATCCCGAGTCCTGCGTGCCATCCTCTAACTGATGAGAAACGCCCCGAAGAAGCTGCTCATCTCGTTCATGTCCACAGCAGAGGCGTTGGTCACAGTCACAAACAGGCGGTCGCCGGTGCTGAGCGGGAACAGCCCTCCCTGGTGGGCGGAGTGGAGAGAGTAATCTGAACCCCGGGACCAGCAGGAGGTCCGGCTCGTCTTCATCAGCAGGATGGGGACTGTGTAGGAGCTTACCTGGAGAGAGGAGGGAAGGTGATAGAAACATATGAAAGGGACAGACGTGCAATGCTCAGAGAAACTTTGAAAAACCCATAAAAGCTACATCTCAGACTCTACAGGCCTCAGTTAGCATGTTAAAGGTTAAAGTTCATGACAGCACAATTAGAAACAGACTGAACAAGTGTGGCTTGTTTGGAAGGGCTGCAGGAGAAAGCCTCTTCTCTCTAAACAGAACATGGCAGCACAGCTTAGGTTTGCAAAGCTGTATCTGAACAAACCACAAGACTTCTGGAACAATGTCTTTTAGACAGACCAGACCATTACTTCAAGTTATTGCTGCTGAAGGTGGTTCGACAAGCTGTGGGATCATGGGGTGGATTTAGTTACATTTAGTTATAATAATTACACAGTGTAATAGTTCATGTGTTGTTGTTCATCTGAGATTGTATTCACCTCATTTTAGCACTTGATGAGAATCAGACCATTCATTTTAAATGCTCTGATACATAAAATCTACATTTTCCACATTTCTGTACAGCTGTACAGTTCACATACTCATCTTATTCTCTCAGCTCACAGAATAGTTACAGAAATAGAAAACAAAATCAGTAACAGGTTGTTACTTTTTTGCAAATGGATTTAATCTGAAACTCTGAACATAACCTCTGCTGGATGGAGCAGGTTATAAGTTCAGTGAAAGCGGTCGTGGTTAAAAGAGTCGCCTATCTGGCACTGAAAACCCACAAAAATCAAACTCTTCTTGACAGATACAGCTTCCCTGTAGCTGATTGATTAGAAATACTGTTGGATGGTGAGCTGGCACCTTACATGGCCAAAAATATCACCCAGAACTGCTTTCTAATGAATCAAAACATTCTCAGTGAATGATTTTGCCTTCCTCGGTCTTATGCTCCAAGAGTTGACCTCTTGGGAGACGATATAAATTTCCCCAACATCTGTCTCAATTATGACCCCAGCAGTGGAAAACAAACAAAAAAACACAAACCATAACCCACACGTGGGGAATCTGTGTGCTCCCTGGGCTGTGATCTGAATAAATGTAAGAGAAGCTTTTGTGTGACTTAAATCGTCTGGGGACCTTTCTAAGCTGCAGTTTCACGTTCTCTATATCTATATCTGGCCACATTAACTAGTAGTTGCAGTGGGACTTCACTTCTCACATTTAAACTTTTACAATTTGTCATAAGACTGGTTGTTTTCTAAAGCTGTAAAGCTAACACCCAAAATAGATCATTACTACCACCAGTTAAGAAGCACAAACATTTTTATGGCCAGAAGTTTCCTTACCCATTATCCTGATCTAACTCACCTTATTTACCATTTGTTGATGCTTATCTGGCAAAAACATTTGAATAATAGGAAACTATATAAAATCATGCTGACTGTACACTATTCACTTTTAAATTGTAATAGCTTTTGGACTTCTTAGTGGCAGCACACACTCACTGTCTGGCTTAGCCTTAGTCATTCGATTTAACGAGTCAGACTCAAGGCACACCCCCATCCATGACACAGTCATGTGAATCATCAGTCTGCTGCGCTCTGTGCAACAGAGACTAAGAGGCTACAAACAGATTTGCAGACATATTGCGGTCAAAAAATTCTGGCTTTTCTGCTGGCTGGAGAACGCTTGTTGTATCAACTAACAACTAACATCAGAATCCAATTTAAAATGATTCAATAGGCAGGTTAAATGTTCGCTCAAATGACTCACAACAGCAGTCAGGTCAAAGCAGATGGTGATCATATGGTGACGCTGCAGAGAGACATGGAGGTAGAAAAGGGTGCCTCACCTTTTTGTAAACGTATTGCAGTAGGGGTTGCCCCCTGTCCTCTGCCCCCTCGCCATCCTCGCCCTCCTCCTCCAGGGAGTGGGTGTGTCTGAAATAGGTCTGGGCATAGATGTAGTAGAGGCCTGGCTGTGACACCACCAGTTCCCCGTCCACCAGCTGGACATCATGGAGGAACGCCAGCCCCTTCTGCCCCTCCCACCAGGAGATCTTCTGACCTTTAACTTGTTGCCCAGCAGAGATTGGCGCTAAAGGAAACAAAGACATTCAGACACATTTGTTTTCTAATGGAACTGCAAGATGCCAAGTTAGACGTCTCCAGCAAACCACTTGCTTCACATGTTACATGCTCATGCGGTCATGACCACCTATTATTACTTTCTTAATTATGCCTCACACCAACCAAACTATACCAGCTTTTGGGCTATTCCGATTACAAATAAACTGAAACCAACCCCGATTGTGTAGGCGACCTCCTGCAGCTGTGCAAATAATGGTAAATATCAGTTGGTGTCCTATTATAAGAGAGTCAGATTTTTCTAATCCAAACCATGTAGGTTTGTAGCTTAATTATAACCATATATCTACTGAAAGGAAGAAAACAACAACAACTAGTTCCACCCAAGACTTGAACAGCAGTCTCCAAGGCTCCTCTGCCTTCAAATATGGACTTTGTCACTGGTCTTATTGGTGACAAAAACACTCTGAGCTTTTGAAGAGGTGGAGAGGGGCCCCTACTTCTGTAGATTTTAAGATCATCGTGACAAAATACATTTGCCACAATGACAACTTACCAGAATTGTAACACGTTTGGGTGCCTGACAAGCTTCTAAAGATATTTTTCAAGGGAGGGCATTTTATGCAAAATCAGTACAAAATGTGTATATTGTTGAGGGTTTTAGAGTCAAAGTGCCAAATTCAGACTTTAGAGATGAAACTGGCTTGTTGGTTACTTCACATAGACTTGACACAGTTTTGATCGAGTGGTGCAGATCATCCTAGCAAAGAATGTTTGGCCGCAACATGGCCGACATCTGCAGCTTTCTTTGGAACACATTTGGTCCTCACTGACAGTGTTGACTCAGGGTGATTGTGGCTGTCTAAATTCGTCCATATACCCACCACACATGGCCCAAGCTTGGTCCTTACATGCCTACACTTGACATACCCCATATTTAAAGCCAAAATATGACATGTTGACCTCATCTGGCCGATACAACACAAGCCATAACCCACGTCTGAGCCACATAACACTTGCCAGTGCCATAACTGTGCGATAAGCGCGAAAGTGGCCCAGATTAGGCCCAAATGTGTCTGTTATCTCCGTCACGTCAAAAGGAATAACATTGTTGGTCTTAGATGTGTGTCCCACTGGCATGAAAGTAAAGAGAGTAGCTAAGGGGCAAGTTATTCGGCTGGATTTGCATGATGGTTGGCAAACAACACTCTGACAAATACAGCTGACACCGAACATAAATCATACTGTACCGCAGCAAACCACAAGGCCACAGTCCCTTGGATTGTAGACAGTTTTGAGTCAGTGGTGAGAGGATCGTGGGACTTTTAATGTTTCAGTTCTGTCGTTAATTTAGCAGTGTTTTGACTACTAAGGCAGCTGCTTTCATTTATGGATGTGCTGTAATGTTTTCAGTGTCAGTATAGCTGAGGATAGTGTTTTAGTTTAGTGATAAGACACCATTATGATAAAGATTGTTGTTGCTCGTAGTGACTCTAGAGAGCCAGTGGGTGTTAGGAAAGCTGGTATTGTGTTGATGAAGCAGATAATCTAAGTTTTTATTGCTGTGACATGCATAAAGTCCTGTTCAAAATAAAGTTTGTGTCAAAGCCACATCCTTTTCAGTAACTACAACCAAACAGAAAGTCCCTTTTTAAGGTGTAAAATGGATCTTGTGTTAACATGTTAAAAGATGAACTTTGACAGCAGTAGTTAAAACGTATCAAACACATGAAACTGGATCAAATTTTAGGTTTGTGGCTAAAATTCAAGTGTTAGCAAGCTGCAGTTTTACCACTAGATGTCACTACATTCTATACAGTGAACCTTTAAGTCAAAGTATTTTCCTTTGTTATTATTATCTTAGCAGCTAAGCCCGTTGTAGGATCAAGTTAATGTTAAAAGTTTCTGACATTTGGCATTTTTTACTGATTTATGCAACTTATTTATTAACATGCAATTTTCTCACTTGTAGGATAATAAAGGTTATTCTATTCTAACTTAAAATGAGGCCTTCAACTTGCCAAAACCAATGTAACTGCATCTCTCACAATAAACACACATTCTTATTGATTCCCCCCTTTTTTAAAATCATTATCTGGTTCAGTTTTGGACCCACCTCCTTCCTCTTGCTCCAGTTTGAGCACAAAGCTGCCTGTGACATGAGCTGCAACTTTTGGGCGAGCTGAAGCCCTATCCTCCATCACAAGTGAGGGCAGCACCCGAGATACTTCATCTAAGGTGAAGAGAAACGGACGAAAAATAACTTTAAAAATAATTTACACCCATAACAAATAGTAATGTCTTTTTATCATCATCATTTAGTGGGTCCGTTTGTATGCAGTGCTTAAGTTTTCTCACCTCGCACTGCTGATGAAATCTGCCTTTGGTAACGCTGAGAGAGAGACTGCAGGGGGAAAAGTTGCAAACAATTATTAAAAAATACACAAATAGGTGTTTGATGCTTTGCTGGTTACAGTAGTCCCGTGACACAGCCGTACCTCAACAAACACAAGTGAAGCTTCCTACAAAGTTTTTCCTTTTATCACGTTAAAGTGGGACATCATTAGAATATAACTGAAAGTGGCTCCAGTCCAAAACAAGAGAAACATAAGAAGAGATGCTCAATTAAACATGCCAGAGAGTTTCAGTATCGGTCTTTATCTGCAGCAAAGAGCAATTGGCTCATTCCAGGGCCCTGCTAGCAGCCTGTTATTTGACTTTGACCCTGAAAATGTGCTGACATCAGGACAAGGAAGATTCCTCCAGAGAATAAAAAGGAGCCTTCATGTTCAGACTGGTAACAGATCTTTTCCTGGAAATCGACTCCTCTCCCTGTTCCTTGTGTTTTACGTTCCTTTACCCACTTAATTGCCAACTATGGCCAAATTGATGAAAAGTGCTTTCTCTGTAAATCTGCTGTCAGTTAAGAAATGCAAGACAGATTACGAAAAAATTGATATTTTGAAAGAATCTGAAGGCAAAAACAAGTTATATTTTAAAAGAAAAAATGTTTGTTCCCTAAGATGACATAACAGCGATAGCAAAACATTTATGTAAGAAGGAGATAAGTTTTACTTCAGTGCTCAGTGGTTGCCAACAGAACAGGACCTGAACTGATACATTGAGTTAGTCAAAAGCTTCCTGGAGTGACTCAGACTGTAATTTTCATATCGACATGAACAGAGATGAAAATACCTGCAGGAAAATGCAGTTGTGAAGCCCAAAAATGAAGTTCCTGAAACTTAACAACATAACAAGTGTTGAAAGTGAGATGTTGCTCTAAAACCTGTTTATACCTTCCACCATTGATGGAGCCTTTCCAGATGTGCAGTTGGAACTGCAGAGCATGCAGAGCAGCCTGAAGGCCTGAAGGTCACAGACATCCAGGTCTGATTTATCAGCTGTGTCCTTGTTCACAGATGTTTCCAGATTCTCTGAATCTTTCGATAATTTTATGGTCTGTAGATGATGAAATATTCTAAGTCTCAGGATCAATTTTCTGGAATTTCTCCACAATTTGTAGACACATGTGTTTGCAGATTGTTGAACCTTTGTTCATCTTTACTTCTGAAAGACTCTCCCTCCCTAAGATGCTCTTTTTCCACCCAATCATGTTACTGGCCTGTTGCCAGTTAACCAAATTAGTTGCAACAAGATCCTCTAGCTGTTTCTTTTTAGTAACACTTACTTTTTTCCAGCCTTTTGTTGCCCTTCCCAACTTTTTTGAGACGTGTTGCTGCCAAAAAATTCAAGATGAGCTCATATTTGTAATAAATCAGTAAAATGTCTCACTTTCAACATTTGATATGTTATATATATGCTATTGTGAATCAAAAATTGAAAAGAAATTTGCAAATCAGTGCATTTACATTTTACAGCATCCCAACTTCTTTGGAATTGTGGTCATAGTAAAATATTCAATCTTTCAGAACAGGATTCTTAATTCATAACCTCTGTTTCAGATCATTTACTAATCATCTACAGCTCATTAACAGTGAATGTTGCTTCAGCTGAGAAACTCTTAGAACAACGCTCACTTATGGGAAGAAAACTACAGTCCCAATCATCCAAATGTTTGTGGTATGATTGAATTCCCCCCTCACATTTTGCCACTGAATGCTTAAAAAAACGTATTTCTGGATATTTTTAGCAAAGCTGGCAAAATGCCTCTCGTTACTGCAGTGTTCGACACTAAACTACTGAAACATCTCAACCTCTGTCAAATGGATGCTTCCCACATATCATACAGACTCTGGTCCTCTGGCACATTTGCAGTTTTGAGTGGATTATTTATCATATAAAATTTTAGGACACAATTGAAATAACAAAATTTAATCCAGCAGCATATTATTTTCAAAGTAATTCCTACTGCTTTGGTTTGCAACCAAATAGCGCCCAAATTACTCAAAACAGCTTAAAATTGCACACAATCAAATATCGTGAGCGTGAAATAAACAATTTTGCCTTTGCTGCTGGTTCTGTTTTATTGATGTGAATCAAATTGATAAAAAAATGTCTGGAAAAAATAATTTATTTGTTTAAAGATTATTCTGGCATTCACAGGGTTTAAGTATAGGATTACACATGCATCACAAGGTAAAAAAATTTAACCAAAATTGTTGGTCAAACTGACCCAGCTTCATGTTTATCTTTGAACTAAATTTAATCAACCAGCTGAGAGGGAAAATAGCCAACTTGAGGTATTTAAGAGTGCAGCAAATGCAGAGAAAGAAGGGAATCTTAAGAGGGGACAAAAGCAAACAACATGCACAAACAGCAAGTAAAAGAAAATATGAATTTGGACAAGTTGTGTGTGTATATGTGTGTGTTTCAGAGCAGGGCAGGTGAATGCATTCCTGTGCTGATTAGACCACAGCGGATCACATCACATCTCCAGCTATGAAGGAGCTCATTGTGCGTCTGCGACAGAGATTTGGATCATTTCAGCATTTTTCTTCCACAGGAAGCCACCAAAAATGATGATAATAATGACGACTTCACCACTTCGTCTTTTAGTTTAAAAGATGAGGCTGACATCATTCTAGATTCAGGATTTATTTTAAACTCCTATTTTCTTAATTAAGAAGATGAAAATGTTATCACAGAGGGAAAAAAGTCCCACATGTTAAAAAAAAGTCTGGTTACATAATATCACTGAAATAGAAAGAATAACAGAAAGCTCCTTTTTTTATGACATGTTTTTTGCTTTTGCAGCTGAAGTGTGTGTGAGTGTGTGGGGGGGTCCAGAAATGGACCCAATAAACCTTGGTTGAAAATCAAGTTGGTGGGAAGGTTTGATACAGAGCAGATCAGGGGAAATCAGCAGTTTGCCAAAATATCGTTAATTCCCATGAATAAATAAATAAATATGATAAGAACAGCTCATTTTGTGCTGCAGGGCTGTGAGGTCGTACTGGATGACACAGTGTGTTTTGTCAGAGGAAATGAATGGTGTCTCCACGTGTGTGATGTCAAACCTTCTCAATGAGCAGGTGAAGCTGCTGAGTGACCTGCCAACACGGATCTCCTCGTACAGCCGTGATGCTCTGCAGGTCAGAGCCCATGAGACATGAAACACTGCTGCTGGCGAACGTCTCCTTCATCTGTGGCGGTGACAATATCAGTTAGTGCATCAAATTTTTCAACTCACTGACCGAGGTATTAGCCTACCTTCTGTTTCCTTTTGTATGCCAGTAAAAAGCATTACGAGGAAGCGAACAACTGATGTTTACTTTGATATGCTATTTTGCTAACAAAACAAGATATAATCATATTTTAGTCGGTCCAAGCTTTGCATCCAAACCCGGGTCAACAATCTTTCTTGGCATGTGTCCCTTTTCTTTGTTTTTCATCCGTTTAGTTTCCCGCACAATGTCGCTGCATTTCATTTGGTTAATGATTAATTGCTGTAAACACAGCCTGAGAGTTTCACTGGACTGAATCCAGGTAAGCAAACGATCACCCACACACACATACAGCTCTGCACAAACTCTGCTTGATAATCACAGCTAATCATAAAATAGCTGCAGTCCACCTCTGCTGCGCCTGACCTCTTTACTTCCTCCTCCCTTTCTGTTCTTGCGTTTGCTCAAAGAGAAAACTGTGAAACTGGATTATTTTAATGTGAAAGTTGTGCGCGTGGCCTCTGCTGCATGTGCAAAAGAAAAAAAGAGATTACAAGAGGACAATTTGTGCCCTGGAGCGCAACTGCAGAACCAGAGTGGACAAAACAAATGAAAAACACTTCACTTGCACACCTCCAGCAAGTGTCAACGCACAGTACAACTGTGTATAAATTACGGATTAATTGCTGCATCAACAAGCCGCACAGCTTTGTGCCCACCTCGCGGTGCGCAACGCCTGCCGCTGCGTAAAAATCTTCCGCGCGTCTCCGCATCTTTATTTTTTCCTTACCGAGTTGAGAGCTGTACTGAAGTGCAGCACGGTGATGGTGACGACCACGGTCTGCAGCAGAACCGCCACCAACAGCAGGACCCCAAGCTTCGGACCGGAGCCCGTCATAACGACAGACCGCCGTCCGGTACCCGACCAGCGCCGTCCCGACCCGTTCCCAAACTTCCAGAACAAGAACAATGGCTGAGGGCTGACTTCTTAACTTTCTCCCTCCCAGTCCCAGCGAGCAGGAGAAGGTGGAGGAGGCGGAGGAGGCGGGTCCGAAGAACAAGAGCTTTTCACTCTTTGAATTTCTCCTGGAGAGATTGTTTCATTTCTGCTCTGAGAAAACACAGATAGCTTTCAATAGTTTATTGTGAACGCTCATATCTTCGCTGCAAATCTCTGCTCCAAGGTTCACAGTTAGAAAAACACCTTTTACACGGCCTTAGTTTGGAATAGAGGCACGTAGAAGACTTTATCATTATGTTATGGAGTTTAAACAAAAAAAAAAAAAAACCTTACATCACATCTTACAGTTGTCTTCATCCAGCCCTCGTTTCTTTATATTTTCTTCCAAGCAGCCAGACTTTCTTCTAATCTTTTAAAGTGATCTTGAGCAATAGTTCTCCAGACTTTCTGAAGGTCTTTCAGAGTTTTTCTTTGGACATTGGCTGCTTTTTCTCTAATTTTAAATCCAGTCCTTGTAACTGAGCATTTTCAGAGGAATCTGCTTTTTTCTTTGTTTAAGCCACTTAACTCTGACCTATGAATCATTCAAGTAGAAAAAAGGCTCCTAACTCAAAGGATGAACCAGTGTTGTTTCGACACATAACAGACAACTTAGCAAAGAAGCAGTTTTAAATTGTATCTTTAGGCACTTTGTTACTAACAGCCTGTCACAAAGACACATAATTTGTTCCCATTTCTTTAGTTTCACCTATTAAAAACACCAAAGATAACACAATTTGACAGACAGAAAATAGCATTTTTGCAGCAACAAGGTGATTCCCAAAGAGCTATTACCTGAAAACTTGGCATATCTCAACATGGTGTGCAGTGTGTCCTTAAAACATTTGAGGAAACTGGACAAGTGGAGGACAAAAGAAGAAGTGTCAGGCCTAAAAAACTATCTACAGCAGATGAACAGTATCTGAAAGTGATGTCCTTAAGAAAGAGGAAAAAATCCAGCAAAGACGTGACACAGGACCTGAGAGATGCATCTGGACCTTCAGCTGATCCATCTACTGTTGGCCCAAGCCTCATCAGAAATGGTCTCCATGGAAGGGTGGCTGTCAAGAAGCCATTCTTAAGGAAGGGAAACAGGGAGAAAAGGCTGAGCTATGCCAAATGACACAAGAAGTGGACTGAAAATCAGTGGCAACAGGTCTTATGGAGGGATGAATCCTCCCCAGAGCCCAGACCTCAACATTATTGAAGCAGTGTGGGATCATCTGACAGAGAACGGAACAAAAGGCAGCCAACATCTAGTTTTGGATCCGTGAATGGAAGATTTCTGATTTCAGTTACATAAGAGTTAGGCATTTCCTTCAGATGCCTTACACTGTGTCAGACCACTTAAAAAGAAGATGTCCAGTTGTTTAGAAGAAACAAAAATTAATTGATGTTTCTGACATTTGTTTCCACTCCCTCTACATTCCTCATGTCTCTGTCTGAGGTAAGGAAAGGAGTTTAAATAGATAACTTGAAATGCCTGTCTAAAAGTACATGTTTAATGGCCTGTTGGTGTATATAAGTGATTGGAAGTGTCCATTCTATTCTATTAACTGCAGTTCGATGTAATTACTACAGATATTGGTGGATCATGCTCAGGAAATGACGTGGAAACAAATGCGTTTTTTGTCTCTGTGGAACACAGCAATTCAAGATTAACATCTGTCAAGGCAACTAGATAAGTCAAGGATTTAAATTGCCATTAAGAGATTGTGACAATTAAAAGATACTGGTGATTGGAGATCTTTAGGCATCACTGCATAAAAAAACAATCATTGCAGGGGCTCAGAAGTCAGTGTGCACGAGATGATGAGAAAAGATAATGGGGGGGGGTATCTTGAAATTAATGGAAAACGTTTGCAGCAGAAGGAATTGTCACTTTAAAACAACCATGATCGATCAGAGCAACCAAGGTTTATTGGGTCCTAAATTGTGTTAAGAGCAAAAAATCTACATCCTGGAGTGAAATATATTCAGCTGTCAGTGACTTTATTATTTGATGCTACCAGATGACATCAACACAACCACCTTGTGATGGAGGCGGGTGTCTACGCTGCTTGTACAGCTGATGTTTAAATGTTGTGCAGACTCATGCCCACATGTGAATAATTTGGACCCACTGTTAGTGGACAGTTTGTTTTTCTCCTTCCACAAATACAAGCTCTAACTGTGCATGCAAACAAAAACATATTCATGGTCTATATTTATGTGGAATTGATGTGTAATCAAAATCTGAAATGTATTGTGTAAATCATGGATGTCACGTTGTCCAGGCTAAAGAGGAGAGAAAAAATAAGCATCCATGATGGTACAGGTGGTTCATTAGTGCACATTTTCCATATCTGTGTAGGAAAACTGATTTGTACTGATAAGCTTCCCAGGAATGGGAGTTCAATATTTTTACTCTTTACATGAAGCATTTTAAAGATATAGATATTGGCAAGTATTTGTGTTGTTCTCCTGTTTGTTATTTGCTTTGTCTGGTAGTTTTTTTTCCCCAAAACATTACTGATCCATATATATGCTGTTAAAACCTTTTCGCTTCACAGAGGGAGCAGGTGGACCTTCGCAGGTTGTTGCAAGATGACAATATCTACATGAAAAAGCCCTTGCATACAATCGGACATGGACGCCATGAATTGCTTTAAGATGCGAATCTGGGAAGACTCCATTATTGGTGAACAATTTCCACAAGTTTTGAAGCATCATATGATACCATCCAGATATCTTTTTCAAGAAAGCAGCAAAAATCACATTGTGCATGAATTACAACAGCATTGCCCCAAAAGTAAAACAGTCCATGTGCTAAACTGACCTGCCTGCCGCTCAGCTACTGGAAACATCTACAGTATTATAAAATTTAAAAAATGCTTCACTTTAACTTCAGAAAAGACTCATTAAGCACGAAACGTTCAGCTAACATCAGCCCATGGTTCTCCTAAGGTTAGATTCGACCATGAACAAACATTTAAAGAATGTTTGCTTGAGGTTATGCAGAAGCAGAGTATTCCCTAAAGGTTTGGGGAACTTAAAAACACCAGTGTTCCCTTTCAGTTGCATTCTTTGCACAGAATGTCTAATTGGTTGTATTTTGGTAGTTCCACAGTCCAACAATAAAGAACATCCTTACAATTTTACCCACATGTTTTCCATAAAGATACTGAAAATGCAGGTACTCTGCCACATTTAAGCATACAGATAATTGACCTTGGGTACTAAAATGTTAATAGCTATGGCTTGAATCATAACATAACTTTATCTAACATTGTTATTCATCTATATGTTGCCTAATGAGTTTCCAAAGGTTCTACAAAGGTTATCAAAGGTTCCCACGTTAAAGAGAACATGTGGAGAATGTTAGTGGAACCAAAACATTATATTCATGTCAGAAAATCCTTCCTGGTGAACTATTCCACAACCAAAACAAACTTTTGGGCCATGTTCCAACTACCAAATAACTATTTTCATAGAATGAGCTGGGATCTAAATTTGGCCATAAAGCAAGACAGGAGTTTTTTAAACATGTTGCTGCCATCAAATCCAAATTGAGCACATATAGAATTACTCAGTTTCAAGATTTAATATGATGTCTTTCTATTTATTCTAATTTAATAATGACCCTAAATGAACGTCTATTTAGTCTTTTCACATTGTTTTAGTTGTTACATACTAATTGATATTGATATTTCACATATTTAAAGACACAATTTCAATAATAATAATAATAAACCCAAAGATGTAAGATGAAAATGTATATTAGGAATCAGAATTTAAAGAAATGGGACAAACGTGAAAACTGAAGGGATTTAAAGGAATATCTCCTGTTAAGTTAAGTCAGTGTTTATCAATTCCGGTCCTCATGACCCACTGTCCTGCATGTTTTCGATGTTTCCCTCCTCCAAAACACCCGATTCAAATGATCAGCTCGTCATCAAGCTCTGCAGTGGCCTGATGAGTTGCCATTCGTTTGAATCAGGTGTGGTGGAGGAGGGAAACATTGAAAACATGCTGGGCAGTGGGTCATGAGGACCGAAATTGAGAAACACTGAGTTAAGTTAAGACTTTATTTGTCATGTAGATACATGAAATTTGTCCTCTGCATTTAACCCATCCAGGTCAGTACCTGTTGAACACACACACATGCACAGGGTCACACACTCATGGAGACAGATGCCATACATTGGAGCGGTGGGCAACCAATCACAGCAGCTGGGGAGCATGGGGGTACAGTGCCTTGCTCAAGGGCACCTCAGCCATGACAAGGAGGTGAACTGCCACCCCTCCAGCTGTCAGTTCACCAATCTTTTGAGCAGTGAGAGTGGGAATTGAACTGCCAACCTTCAGGTTATTGGATGACCACACTCACCACTGAGCCACAGCTGGCAGGGAGTATCACATGGCTTTGGTGACCTTTGTGGCACATGAAGATTTGGGAACCATTAGAGACACTCTTCAGGGGGATCTTGCGTGAATTAGTAGATCACAGACACAGGCAGGAGCCAAAACAGTCACTGCTTCAAAAACAAGCAGTTCTAAAACTCAGCCAGTAAAGGCCAACACAGATGAAAATGTGTCCTCTTGTTGCAGCTTAATCTGGCAGCATCACCTTTTAACTGGTGATATCACAGAAAAATGCTTCAAAACGGTCAGTTGGGAAGAAAAAACAGCATGGATGACCTTGTCTAGGTTTGCAGATGAAAAAAATGACCTGATCATGGTATATTGCACCGCATTAATAATCTCAACGTGAGGGTTTTATGCTGGAAAAACCCTTCCAACAATAGAAACATCAGATTAATCAGAAGGACTCACAGTGACTGTGATCATTTCCAAATATTGTCAGAATTAAACTTTTAATCATTCACTGAAGCTCACAGGACCTCTGAACACAACAGCCTATTCCTGCATAAAAGTGTCATTGTTCTATTATCCTATTCTTATTTTTAGACTGTTAAAGCACATACAAAGACTTCAGGAAAAAGAAAAGGCTGAAAATACTTTAGCAAGAAAGCTCAAGCTGTTCTGTCATTCTATCCCTGATGTGAATCACGGCGGTCAGAGCAGCCCTGGTCTTTTTAATCAATATATTGTTTTGCAGTGAGGCGGTCTGCGCCTATAAATGGATCCTGGTCGCGTTGGCTCATTCTTGCATCTGCAACATCTGGCCTCAATCTGGCTTCTACGCCCCGCCATCCCCCGGGAGACGTGCTCTCCGCTTAGGTTTCACTCAGCTCCACCCGCAGGGCCTGCTGGGGGTAATGGAGTGTGCATGACATGTGTGTGTGTGTGAGAGAGTGAGAGCACAGAGAAAATGTGAGGGTCAAGATCATCCTCACTGCATAGAAACAAAAATATTCTCTATCACACATGAAGAGGCTTTGTCACCTAAGAGGACTCCAAATTTTAGTCTAAAAGCAACCCAAAAATAAGTCTTAACCTTCAAAAAACAAGCTTAAGTTCCCTTAACCTGATTGTGTGTAAAGGTTTGAAAGCTTTTTGTCCCCACGTTTAGATTAATACAAGCTGAAAAACACAGTCTGAGTGTGTTTCTGAATGGCAGCCAAGTTTTGATAGAGGAGAGCTGACCGACTCCCCCACAAAGTTGACTCCCTCTTGCCTCAGTCGCCTTCCAAACTCTGTCTCTACCTCCCATCTGCCCTAATTCTTCCTCAGCCTCACGCTCTCTTTGTCTGACCGACCCTTCCTTTCTTTTTTCACTCCTGCATTGTCTCTCTGGGTTTTTTTTTTTTTAATTCACTGCTTTATTGTCATGCCAGACCCAAACTTGCTTTCTCCTGTTAAGCAGCCTCTAAGATGTCAGTAATAATGATGGGCACCATTTTATTACCAGTAAAACTAATAACTAGAGCCACAAAAGTTTCCTAATAATGACTCGACTGTATGTGGTTTGCAGATTTAGCTCAGAATTGGCAACAAAAGGGTATCCAGCAAGCTTTGACCAGATACATTGCAAAGAAAATACCACTTCTTAAGCTTATTACCTCTCTGTGGACATGCAGTATTGTAAACCTACTGCCTGCATCATGGTGGACTTTAACTGTTTGAACTTTAGTAGTTTTAAAAGCAATGTGCAGCTTGTATTTTGTTGTTTTCATTTCCTGTTGTTTAATCCCTATAAAGAGATCTTTATCTTACATATGTAGACATTTTATAAGCCTTTCACTTGACTACACAATTTAATCTAATAACAGACCATTTTCCTTACTCAGTTTCATACGCAGATATGGAAGTAGTTTGTAATCGTCAGTGTGTTGACATCCTTCGTTTCAATATGTGTTCCACTCTGCAGGTGTTGTTAGTGCAGAAATAGCCACAAATGCTTATAAAAAAAGAGTGGAAGGTAGGTACTAATCCAAAGAAAGGACGTAATTTTCCAAATATCAAGTTTGAGCAGTTTTGAAATAAACACGCAATTCTTCAAATGTATCAAACTTAAAATGTCCTTCAAAGCATTTGTAGTTGTCGCTACGAACTGTGTTCAGCTACAAGAGTCTTGAAGGACATGTTTAATTCATCCAGTGTGCTGTTGATGCTTTCTTCGACGTAGACAGCTCCGTAGCTTCCCTTCAGCTCATTAGTACTCACAGTGTGACCGTTTGTTTGTTCACACCTTTCAATATGATCGTCCTGCAACGTACCGCCCCTACAAGCGGCAGAAGGGAGGTATAACTCATTTCAGTCTTTGTGAATCTGAGTTAATATCATTCTCAAGTTTTTCATTTACGAAGCCATAAAGGCTTCATAAAACACTAAAACTGAACAGCACTTTACTGAAACACTAAAACTATATTTTATAGGTTTGCTATATCCTGGTTGGCTATAGACACTGATTTTACTTTGTTAGGGTTAGAAAACTATCCTGTTAGATCTAAAATAGCTTTTCTTTGTACAATTACACCATTTTGCTGGTTACATTGTTTATATGAGAGCCTTATTACCATGTTGGCAGTGGCATTTTTACGAACGTCTGGCAAAGGAACCTGCTGTCACTGACTGTGCTGAACAGCAGGCAGTCAGACAACACCAAATCCCCACCGTTGACTCGCTTATATGTTTGTGCTGCCTCACTTTGGTGGCGAGTCAGCTGGCGTGTCCACAGATTTGTTGTTGTAGAGTAAGACAGTAGCTTGTACAAAGTCAACAAACAGCCTTATTTCTGTTCATTTCATCAATACATCCATCATTTACCACTTATCCGGGTGTCGGGTCGCGGGGGCAGCAGCTTTAACAGAGAAACCCAGACGTCCCTGTCCCCGGCCACTTCCTCCAACTCTTCCGGGGGGAACCCGAGGCGTTCCCAGGCCAGCCGAGAGACATAGTCTCTCCAACGTGTCCTGGGTCTTCCCCGGGGTCTCCTCCCAGTGGGACGTGCCCGGAACACCTAACCAGGGAGGCGTCCAGGGGGCATCCTAACCCGATGCCCGAGCCACCTCATCTGACTCCTCTCAATGCGGAGGAGCAGCGGTTCTACTCCGAGCCCCTCCCGGATGACTGAGCTTCTCACCCTATCTCTAAGGGAGAGCCCAGACACCCTGCGGAGGAAACCCATTTCGGCCGCTTGTATTCGCGATCTCGTTCTTTCGGTCACTACCCACAACCCGTGACCATAGGTGAGGATTGACCAGTAGATTGACCAGTAAGTAGAGAGCTTCGCCTTCTGGCTCAGCTGCTTCTTCACAACGATGGGTCGGTGCAGAGCCCGCAACACTGCAGACTTTGCACCGATCCGCCCGTCAATCTCATGCTCCATTCGTCCCTCACTCATGAACAAGACCCCGAGATACCGGAACTCCTCCACTTGGGGAAGGATCTCATTCCCGACCCGGAGAGAGCATTCCACCCTTTTCCGGCTGAGAACCATAGTCTCGGATTTGGAGGTGCTGCTTCTCATCCCTGCCGCTTCACACTTGGCTGCGAATCGTTCCAGTGAGAGCTGAAGGTCATGACCTGACGACGTTAACAGAAACACATCATCCGCAAAAAGCAGAGACCCGATTCTGAGGTCACTAAATCGGACACCCTCAACGCCCTGGTTCATAAAAGTTATGAACAGAATTGCTGATAAAGGGCAGCCCTGACGGAGTCCGACCCTCACCGGAAACGTATGGACTTACTCCCGGCAATGCGGACCAAACTCTGACACCGGTCATACAGAGACCGAACGGCCCCTATCAAGGGGTCCGGCACTCCATATTCCCGGCGCACCCCCCACAGGACTCCCCGAGGGACACGATCGAACGCTTTCTCCAAATTCACAAAACACATGTAGACCGGTCACAGCTCCAGTCAGCCGCCTCGACAATGGAGGCACGGAACATGGCCCATTCAGACTCAATGTCTCCCACCTCCCCCGGATATGGTTGAAGCTCTGCCGGAGGTGAGAGTTAAAGCTCCTCCTGACGGGGGATTCTCACAAACGTTCCCAGCAGACCCTCACAATACATTTGGGCCTGCCAGGTCTGATTGGCATCCTACCCCACCAGCGGAGCCAACTCACCACCAGGTGGTGATCAGTTGACAGCTCCGCCCCTCTCTTCACCCGAGTGTCCAGGACATACGGCCGCAAGTCTGACGATACAACCACAAAGTCGATCATCGAACTGTGGCCAAGGGTGTCCTGGTGCCAAGTGCACATATGGACATCCTTATGCCTGAACATGGTGTTCGTTATAGACTGTCCATGACTGGTACAGAAGTCCAACAACATAACACCACTCTGATTCAGATCGGGGGGGCCGTTCCTCCCAATCACACCCTTCCAGGTCTCACTGTCATTGCCCACATGAGCATTGAAGTCCCCCAGCAGAACGAGGGAGTCTCCAGTAGGGGCATTCTTCAGTGCCTCCCTCAGGGACTCCAAAAATGGTGGGTACTCTGAACTGCTGTTTGGCGCATAAGCACAAACAACAGTCAGGACCCGTCCCCCCCACCCGAAGGCGGAGGTAGGCTACCCTCTCGTCCACTGGGGTAAACCCCAATGTACAGGCACACAGCCAGGGGGCAATAAGTATGCCCACACCTGCTCTGCGCCTCTCACCACGGGCAACTCCAGAGTGAAAGAGAGTCCAACCCCTCTCAATAGGACTGGTTCCAGAGCCTAAGCTGTGCGTCGAGGTGAGTCCGACTATATCTAGCTGGAACCGCTCAGCCTCGCGCACCAGCTCTGGCTCCTTCCCCAACAGAGAGGTAACATTCCACGTCCCGAGAGCTAGCTTCCAAATACTGCTTCTTAGGTTATTTGGTGTTGTGATTGTCCTCTTAGGACGAGTTTTAAACCATCACTATGTTTTGAACGTGAACAAGCATATTTTTTACATATTTTCTGGTTATATTGACTGGATTTGCACTTAGATAATAACATTGTGTTATCTTTAGACATGACTACTCCCTCTTTTCATTTGTTGACGAGACTGGTTTCTCAGCTCTGAATGTATGAGACAGTCAGTTGAATACGTGCTTTGGAGACTCGTTGGTACAGTGGTGTTAACAGGTGTAAATGCTAATGTCTTTAAGTTTATAAAAACATAATTTGATAAATAATATCAAAGTTAAAAACTTCACTTTTACCAGAGTTGTTTATTAAAACTCAAAATTTTCCCTTTGACTCAAAAGGCAATCACTTCAGTTCAGTTCATAATCATGTTGTGGGAACTGGGAGTGTTTCCTCCTCACTATCACCTAATATTAAGTCTTGACCTCACAGAGTAAACTGACTTTAAATTTTGATTGAACACTTCTCTAGTTTAGAAAACAAACGTCTTCCTAAGTGACAAAACCAAAATATGTGTGTGTGAACCTAATTCCAATATTTGTTGAAATAGATTTTTAATCCAAACACACACATTATTTATAAAAACAATGACTGAGAACACTAATATGTTCCACGTCTCCCTCCCTGTTCGTGTCTATGAGCGCCTGCCAAGGAAAACACCCTCCCAACACACACTGTATTCATTTTGTCCATGCCAGTGGAGCACAGGACCCAGTGCTGAGCAATACCACTGATTTCTGACACACACACTCCCACACACACCTCGATAAGGGAGAGGTGGGACAACTGAAACTACCAATGGGAAGCCAAGACAGCCGAGAGCTGACCAATGAAAAACAAGAAACTTTTGGGGACTTTCCAAAATTATTTTGGCCCAGTCTTGTTTTTGTCAGGGCTTTTTGTGTTCTTATACTGTTTTGCTTGTGAAAGGTTTTCTCTTTCTATTATTGTATGTCTGTGTGTGTGAGAGAGAGAGACAGGTCAGGCCTGCTTGCTCACCTCTTTATTTCATCTCAGGAATCAAGAGTTCAGAGCAAAGCAGGCAATCGAGGAGGCCGTCAGACCCTCCACAGACAGTTACCAACGTGTGTGTGAGTGTGTGTGCGTTTTATTTGTATACCTCATGTTGTGAGGCATAATGACAGGGACTCACATCATATTTGAGGACATATAATAAATCCTCATTTTGGAAATTAGGTCTTTGTTTGAGCTTGTGTTTATGTAGGCGGTAGTGAAGGTCAGGGTAAGTCTTAGAAAATGATTATGTAATATCCTCAGTTGTGTTTTCATGCCTGAGGCATTTACATGCTTGAGCATGTAAGTGTTTTTGTACGAGTGTAGATTTACGTTGGTCTTTAAGTTGTGTGTTGCATTTTCTATCTTCATGGAGTCCAAAAAACTGAACATATTTTGCATGGACCAAAACACTAAACTCTGCAAGGATTATAGTATATGATTAGATGAAAGTTGGGGAAAAGATTTTGCATTAAGTTGTGAAGGTAATGGTCTGGCTGAGGGCTAAGAAATTAATTATATCTCAATTTTGCAGGCCCACAAATATAGAAAACATAGAAAAAAATTTAAATAAACACTAAATCTAATGTTAAATATTCCTAAAGTTCCAATTTTTCATAGTATATGCACATCATACATGACAATTGTTGTGGTTAAAATGTGGAACAAAAGACTGGATGTGAGTAGACAAAAAAGGTTTTGTGTGAAGGTGCCAAAAACATAACAAGTTTAGTCTAAATTCAACCATGTTAGACGTAAAAATTGCTTTCATTGTTAATCTGTCTCCGAAGTTATCATTTAATGTCACTCAAAGCTTGTGAAATCAACTATGAATTTAAACCTTTTTCCTCAACCCTGTCTATGAAATTGATGGTAATCAATAGCAGTGTTCTGTTGTGTAAATATTAGGAGTTGGTTTAGCTCCACAAGTCTGAAATGTAGAGGTGTGACAGTAAATTTGCAGAAAATGTGGGACAGAAAAGTTTTTTGTTTTGTTTAATTGATTTAATTCAGGTGATGTGTTCCAAGCTTGCAACCATGTTTTTATTAGCATCTAAACTATATTTTATGCCCAAAAACCTGATGGAAAAAAAATTAAATGTGAAAAGTTTCTGGACAGTACTGAGTCGGGTGGGATTCAAACTTTGTTTTCAGTTTCTCCTTCCAGCCCTTCTCACCTCCTCATAAGTCAGACATTATAGTTTAACATGTTATAGTTGTGTAGTATCACATTTATGATAGTTTCACATGATGAAAAATATAAGAATGTTACAGTGTGCAGAAGAAAATAAACAATAAATAATCATTTTGAATGACAGCGACACATAATGATTTTGTAGCCCAGAACGTGTCGTTATTTTACAATTCTTACTGTGACTCTGTTGATTTTGCTGTGGACCTACATTGTTATTATTCGTTCTGAGAGAAGTGAGATCTGCTCTGACTGGTCACAGCCCATCATTCGACATCAGTTCTGATGAAAATCACCTTTTCATTGGTTGCAAAGGTGGCAAATGCCCAGTCCCAAATGAGCTATGGAAGTTAAAACACTTCTGAAATACTTTTAAGACAGCCTTCAAAGGTTTTTTTTATCCTCTCTGCACCAGATATCTACACGTAGATGATGTAAAGTGCGAAATGTTTTATCTTGAGACTCTTGAGGTTTGACAAATCTCAACATAAAAAGATGAGGCTCTGGTGTGTCCACATACTTTTGACTACATATGTTACGTGTGTGTGTGTGTGTTCTGAATGTGTTGTTGTGCAGTGTGTGGCCCACATTGTGGTTTTCTCTCCTCCCTACCAATCCCCCCCCCCACCTCAGCCTGTCAGGAAGAGGTGAACAATATGACCTTTAGTCACAGCGATAACATTCTCCCTCGTGAATTCTCCGCCGCTGCTGCTTTCCTTTCACATTCTCACCGGTTTGTTTTCACTTGCGGCGGCTCTGTTTTTCTTAGTAATAATCATCTGGGCACCCGTGATTAACGAGCAGCTCCGGGGGCAGGGAGGAAGTCAGGCCTCTGCAGGGTCAAACACATGCATACATGCACCAAACATATTTTCACACCAACACTGGGAGTATCTCATCTGTGATTTCATCTTCTCAAATGTGTCACAGCCATTTTTGTGGTGTTTTATTTAAATCGGTGTGAACTGTAAAAAGCTAGAAATTCTATTTCCCATCTGAGCTGAGGTTAGAAATGACTGAAAATGAGACCCAGAGCTAGGGATACTTCGGCCAAAAGGAGGTTTCTGAGTAAAATATGAGCTGTTTTACACCCACTCTTCCCCACAGCTACACATAACATGTCACTTTACAGCAACCATCAAATACAGTGAACACAGCTGATTTCATTTTTATTTTTCTCAAAGAAATCCACCAGTGCATTTATTACTTAGTTTAGGTACAAAGTGAGAGTCTGTTCTCACTCTTAACTCATCACATACTGCCTATAATGTTCAGGTCTCCTTTACCATCATTGTTCAACTCACACAGTTGTCCAATAAACTCCATAATAATGGGGGGGGGGGGGGGGGGGGGGGGGTAGATCGATCTATCTATCTATCTATCTATCTGTCTGTCTATCTCCACGTTAACACAATCCCCTGCTCAGTTTGTCTTTCATCTGTCCAGCAGACTTTGTCAACATGGATTACATGATGACTCGTGAATGCATCCCTTGTAAAATGACCAACCAACTAGAGGCCTTTAACTCTTAGAAATATACTTTCTCTTTTCTTTCTTCTGGAACATTTTAAATTCAACCATCGTAGTTGACCTGTTACAACCTTATTCTTATACCTTATTATTATTATTATTATCTTGAAATGTGGACTTCACAGGATGTAGGCTTTGATTTGTGGACACAGTGCATGCTGGAATAGGCTCTCTGCTCTGTAATGTCTCTAGATGGATTAAGTAGTTGCTGAAGAAACAAAGGCAGAGTGAATATACATGTACTTGCACTCAATCTTTTGGCCTGTTTGGCAGTAGATTCACCCCCTTCTCCCACCAATCACACACAATCACACACAGAGTTTTTGGTAATTAAGTCCTGATGGAAACTTGCACACTGATCATATTTCGTCAGATCTGAATAGAAATGAGCGTGCCCCATGTGGCACTCCAGATGCAGGTTTGTTTATGCTTGTTTGGCTGTTAATGGCACACAGTAACACAGACCTGTCTGTCAGGAAAGACATGTTTCTACTCATCTCCTCCTGCCATTGATCACATGATCTTACAGGGATGTTACATTCCGACACGCAGTCATTTAATGGGTTTCTGTTTCTCTACAGGCTTTGACTTGAAGAGCAAGTGCTTCTGTGACTGAAACACTAGAGAAGTGAAGGATGAGCCCAAGAAACAGAAAGCAAAATGAGTTATTTGATAGAAGTGAAAGGTGAGAATAAAAGCAGTTTTCCACCAGGATGACAGATGGAGAGAGGTTTGCGCAAGCCTGTCACTCTGCACATCTTTATACGGCAGATCAGACACACAAATCCAAAACACGATCTCATAATCTGAACAGAGGAATTAAAAAGTGAACTGAGCTGTAAATCTCTTGCAGAAAGCCTTCGAGGTTTATACTGTTCATGAGCCCGTGAGATGAAAGCATTACAAAGAGGAACAAAAGATACATGACTCGTGTTATGAATAACATCAACACATCCAGTATTTTAACAGCTGATTCGCAGATTGGAGGCTGCCTTCAGGGAAGATCTAGCGCCATCTCCTGTGTCAGATTTTTATCATGAAATTAGATACAGACCAATAAAATAAAAGTGAGAACATCTGTAACCTGCAGCCTATTTGTAAAGGCTTCACCATAGACAGACAGACGGACGGACGGACGGATGGATAGACAGATAGATAGATAGATAGATAGATAGATAGATAGATAGATAGATAGATAGATAGATAGATAGATAGATAGATAGATAGATAGATAGATAGATAGATAGATAGATATAACAATATTGTTTTAAAGTAGTTTCTTTATTTTTACCCTCTCTCATAACCTATAATTCCAACGTGTGATTTAATTAAACTCATTTCATGCAGAATTTGATGCTTCAGGCTGCAACAAAGATGCCATCACAGAGGTGGAAATTAGCTTTGCCAAGAGCTCTGGTACAACCTCATACCATGACAGAGCCTGGCTTCTGGACCTGTTGCTGAGAACCATTTGGATGCTCCTTTTGGTCTTTGATCCAGAGCACATGGAGTCCATTTTCGTTTGATCCCTTGTCCTTTACAAACTGAAATCCATCCATATTTCTTGAAAGGTTTAATGATATTCTGCTCTGTAGAGGGAGAAACATGAAATTCCCTTCCAGTCTTTACTTGAGGAACATTGTTTTTAAACAGTTCAGTGATTTCTTTGCACACATTTGGATGTGTCAAAGACTCGTAGGAATGTTGCGTTTGTACCAAATCCTTATTACAACCATCTGTTTTTTACCTAATTATTAGCTATATATTGTCCCTGGACCAACTTATTTTTTAACTTATTTTTTGCAGTGTTTAACAAATGAAATGAAGTTGATGATACAAAGCATTAAACATCTAGTGTGTATAAGTCAAAATAAACATAGGAATCCATATTTTTGCTATTCTGTTCTAACTTTTTCTCATGTGAGGCTGTGATGAAATGTAAAGTACATTTAGGTAGTTTAGCTAATCTGTTTAACTCATCAATCTGTTAAAAAAGATACAAGATTTCAAGTTTTCTCTTCCCAATTCTAAGGTGAGGTTTGCTGGGTAGATGCAACTTTTTATTTATAAATGTCCAAATAAATCTTTTTCTCTTTTTTAAATTGTTCTTTGGGCTGTAACATCTCAACAAAAAATCTAAAAGGTGAGCTGACTCAGGACCAAAAACACAGTTCCAAACTGTACGTCTTGTCAATTTTACCATTAAAGGTTTACAATTGAGTGAGCTGTAAGGTTCAGTCCTGTGAGTGAGTTGAGGTTGAGGTTACTGTTGTGATGGCAACAATCACATCTGGAGGACGGCTGGTGAGATTAGCTAATATCTGGTTTGATGTTGAATTTTCTAAGAAAGCCCACACTTTAGGTGATATTCTAATCTGTTACTTGAAAAAAGGATGTTAAACAATCCCGTGTAAAATGCCCAAACATCTTTATACACTAATTCATCACATGTTAAACTCTTTTACGTTTTATGTGAAAGTCTTCTTCCCTCCTCTTATGTTTTACATTTCACGTCAGTTATCTGCTTCACTCGACTGCTGCTGCAAATAATTCTCTTTACTGAGTACCATTAAACAAAAGTTTGAAAAATGTACATTACTGCGTTTATTTTTGGAAAATCTGCTGCTAATTATTAATGGGCCGAGGTTTCCTGCTTCTATTACCGACGTGTCAGTCTTCAGCTGATCTCTATGAGCGAGTGAGGCCAGTTAGAACTACTTAAATCTGACTAATGAACAAAAGTAAGGAGTTGAAAGCAGTAAGAGAGACACAAATGCAAGTTTTACACTTCATATATGTTCATTCTTCATGTTTTCCACCCTTTCTTTGGATTTGCCCTAAAACGCCTGGCCTTTCCACATATCATATAAGATGTGCATCCAAAGAAACTGCAGACTAGCTAAAGTTTGAAACTTAAAACTTGCTTTATCGTTATATCTTTTTTTATCGTTATCTCTCCTTGTGTTTATTTAGTATTTTATAACACACAACCAGCATGAAAGAAAATATTGGAGCACTAAGAGTGAATGCGGTTAAATTATTGGATGTTTATAGGATGATTTTTTTGTTGTTTAAATCTCATAAACACTCAGAAAGTGAGCCAAAATAACCACATATCACTGTCCTAATACATTTATTACTTTCTGACTTAAAAAAAACATTAAACTCCCCAGAATTAATGTATCTAGGCCAAAAACAGCCAGAAGTTGTATTTTAACAAGGGCAAAAATAATTATGTTTGAAGAAAATGTGACATTTCATGGTCGTGAGAACAACTGCGTGAAGGTGACAGGGACATTACAGTAAATGTATTTCAGTCCTAACAATGATTGTTTTCTATCCTTCACCAATTAAGGTTATTGTGTTATCGTATAAATCCAACCAGGAAGTGGCGAAAGTGTTTAGCAAGGTGCCCTACTCAAGAGGATTTCCTTCAGTTAAAGACTAAACAGAGGTTATTGTCTTTGAAACAAAGGATGAACGGTTAAAATATGTGTTCAGTTTCAGTCTATAATGTTAAAATATACAAACCAAGTCAGAAATCTGACTATTATCATGGTCTCAGGCCTGAATTTCTACAGTCTTATCAAGTCTGTTATGAAGTGAGCCGACTGTCACCTGAAGCATTAAAGAACTAATGTGTCGGAGTGATTCAGAAAAGCTGCTCGACTTAATTACTGTAACAGTGTATTCACTGGTCTGCCTGAAAGATGATCAGACAGCTACAGTTGATTCAGAACGCTGCTGCTCGAGTCCTCATTAAGACCCGGAAAGTGGATAATATCACTCCAGGCCTGATTTTAAAATACTGCTGTTGGTTTATAAAGCTTCCAATGGTTTCAGCTCAAATCTTCTGCTACGCTATGAACTTCAAGAGCTCTCAGCTCATCAGGAACAGAGTTAGAACTAAACATGGAGAAGCTGCTTTCAGTTTTTATGGTCCATGTATGTGGAACAAACTCCCAGATAACCGTAGGTCTGCGCCAACTCTTCTTCTTTTAAATCAAACCTAAGACTTTCTTGTTCACCACTACATTTAATCTATCAATTGAATTGAATTGAAGGACTTTGATAACATTCACTGCCCTGAACTGCGTGATTTGAATAAATAATGTTGTTGTTTGAAGTGTGCTATATAGATCAATTTTCCCAGCCTTGCCTAAACAGAACACTTGTTAAGGCCGTCTGGTCTCACGTGAGGCGTGATTCCTTCCTGCCGCAGCAAGATGGTGTTACAGACTGCATTTAAGAGTATAAAGAAACAACCTCTATGGGCGTATTGATCCGAGGACTTGTTGGAGTAATCGATAACGAGGGATTGCACGACTCTGACCCCATTACTCCCCTTCAGTCCTCAAATCTCAGCCTTTAAAACAATTTCTGCTTCAAATGCAAAACAAGTAATACGCTTGTTATGTTCTCTAACTTCATCAGACTAACTTTATTCACCAGTTGTTTACATTTAGTACGGAATGTATTATACGGTTAACAAGTATTCAGCTTGTGTATTGGAGGTCAGATTAGTAGTTGACTATTTTGAGTTGATAATATGGATAAAAGGCTGCTTTCTGAAGTTAGGGCAAGCAGACATGTACATTAGACCTGGCAGGAGTCTGGGTGCAGTTCTAGTGTGCCATCCTGGATGCTTTCTCACTCTCGGACGGGGCTCTAACACTTTGTAACTGTATGCCACATACTTCACGTAAAACTTTACTCACATTCAGTCTAATTTAAATTCCTCTGTCACACAACAGGATTCAACTTTACACGGCTTCCAAAAAAGCTAAAGAACTAAAACAGAGTGAAGACAAAGTTCCAAATCCTGATAAAATGTGTAACTGGCTGTTTTTTTTGCACAAATCACTGTTTTTAAACATCATACAGACCTACAAAAAGTACATTTCAGTATTCATCTTACAAAAGAGGACAACAGAGGGCGAAATTAAGCTAATTTTCTGCATCATTCACACATCATCCACGCTTTTATAACCCCAGCTTCACAAATTGATCAGATTTAACCATCTATGAAATTGCAGAGTAAAAAAGTAAAAACTTTTTGACCGATCAGTAGATAAAAATCTGCAGATTAGTGTGCAGTAATGATGTCATGTTGGAGAAACTGGAAACTGGAGGAGACATTCTACCTAAAAATGTGTCTCTGATTAGTTCCCAATTAATTAATCTTGACTCACTAATGAAACCAAATCTTTATTTATTCAGTGCTGCATTACATAAAGTTGTGTTTTTTTTAAATCATTTTTATAAGGACAACAGGAAATAAATGGTTCAAGTTTACTGAGAAGCTCCTCCAGAGGGCGACAATGCGTAAAAAACTGAGTAGACCAATAATGTTTGACAAATTAATCACATATATTATGTTGTAGTTGAACATTCAGTTGATGACAAAAGCTTTACATTAAACTATACTAGAATGTCCTTTCTTCTGTTTATATCATTACAGTGTTTAGTTATACAACTTCATCTCTCACAAATGTTCACCATATATCAGTTATGTACATTCATGCTTTTCACAGATGTCCACGTCGAGGCTTCTTGTTGATAAAAACAGTTAAATGTGACACAAGTAGTTGCATCTCTTGCTCTAAAATAACATGAAAAAAGCTGAGGATTCGTGCTGCACGGTGTCCTCAATACCACAGATTGACATTATCCTGGAATGTTACTTTAAACACCAATAAAATCCTGTTTACAAGAAAAACAAACACATTATAATACACATAAAACACATTGGAACAAAATTAAGAAAGAAAAGAAGAAAAATCATCATCCTGCTCCCTTCATACCACTGAAATCGTCACCACTGCCAATATAAACAGCTACTTTATGGGATTCATTAGCAGTGCAGAGGTCCATCTGGCCCCATTTTCAACATATTTGCTCGCCTGAAACAACCTGTTGCATAACTCAACTTATATTAACACTTTATTTATACAATATTTAACAATTTAATGCACGAGTTCACATTCACAATTAAAATATCAGCGCTTCGAAAGTCCATATATCTAATAAATGGGTGTAAATTCTAATAAATTCAAAGAAATCCACATTGGGAATAAAATAACTGTTTCCTGAGACTCAGTGTTGCACATTCCTTCTTGAAGTGTGGAGCTATTATGACCCCACTCAGATCAGTGTTTCTGCTACACTCCTGGCCCGCTGCATTTTGGGCCGAAATCCAAAACTGAGTCTATCAGATGCTCGCTGCCGTCGGTTCGCTTTATTAGTTTTGAGCCAGCAGCCATGGGGAGGGAAACATGATAGTCCACATGGGATTTCCTCTCTTGTGGTGATACAGTAACTCTCTGATAGATTTCACAGCTATCATCATCGTCACTGCACCGGCCCGGCGGTACAGAGATCATCTGACAGGGAGACACTTTTATACATACAGCACTGCACGATCCTGAGAGGATACACAGCTGTGAACTCTGACATACTTTCACTACAACACACACACACACACGATCCCTGACTTGCATGTTTTTCAGTACTGTGCAAAAGTATTGAGCCACTTCTCATTTATTTATATAATGCCAGAAAAACAGGAAATAGGAGGGGCAGTTCTAATGAACTTTAAAGTGAATATTTAGTCTGAGCTCCTTTATTCTCCATTTTCTCCCTGTTTCCCTTCCTTAAGAACGGCTTCTTGACAGCCATCCTTCCATGGAGACCATTTCTGATGAGGCTTGGGCACTGCACAGCATGCTGAGATATGCCAAGTTTTCAGCTAATAGCTCTTTGGGAATCACCTTGTTGCTGCAAAAATACTATTTTCTGTCTGTCAAACTGTGTTATCGTTGGTGTTTTTCATAGATGAAATTAAAGAAATGGGAACAAATGATGTGTCTTTGTGACAGGCTGCTGGTAACAAAATGCCTAAAGATATAATTTAAAACTGCTTCTTTGCTAAGTTGTCTGTTATGTGTCGACACAACACTGGTTCATCCCTTGAGTTAGGAGCCTTTTTTCTGCTTGAATGATTTATAGGTCAGAGTTAAGTGGCTTAACAAACAACAAGGTACAAGGACTGGACTGAAAATGAGTCTCGGAAACTCTGAAAAACCTTCAGAAAGGCTGGAGAACTTTTTCTAAAGACCACTTAAAATATTACAAGAAAGTCTGGCTGCTTGGAAGGAAATGAGAGCTGGATCAGGACTTTTGCACAATACCAGTTCGTGTGAGCACACTTTTACAATGTCAGTAAAAATAAAAGAAGTCTCAGTGACAGATTAGAGGCCAGTTTGACTGGATTATAAAAGCCATTTAAACATTAAGGTCTCAGTTTTAAGGTTTCCAGCTAAATTTTCCGAAAGATAAATCTCAATCTGGAAGAATTCACAAAGTCAAACAGCTTCTGATGGCAGGAAGTTAAAATAACAGCTCACAAAGCCCTGATAAATGGAGTAACAGAAAAGTCCAAACATCTTGTAGTGAATTATTTCTCTTCACTACAGCCAGAGGTCCGATTACGAACATTCATTTAAGTATGTGGGTTCGTTTTTTTTTCCACCAGTGAGACTTTCGTGGCCTGTGTCCAAAAATCCCTCCTCATATATTGTATAAAACCCTGACACTGATGTCATTTTAGTGCAAGTTGCTCCACTGCAGGAACCCACAGCTGAACTAAAAAAAACAGTGACAATCATGACTTCCTGCTGTTTGTCTTTCACTGCAGTCATGCCAAAATGACCGCTCTGCAGCTCTGTGCTGGTGGTGTTTCATTTGCTTATATCCTTGTGTTGGAGATACTGTGTTCCCTTACTGTTTCAAAAGGCAGAGGAACGTTAAACTAAAGAAGGAATGGAAGGTCACACCAATTATTTCTGCTCTCTGGGTGCAAAATTAGATTTAAAAAAAGACCTCTGACAGTCTTTGTCGGAGAACTTTTCTGTGGCTTTGTTGGAAAATACCATGAGGTTTACATTTACAGTTGAGTCAAGTGAAAATGAGCAACATTACTGCTTCAAGCTTTTTTTGTGTGAGATCATCGTACGTGTAATTATAGCTGAAATCACTACATGAATGACAACTTTGTCAGAAGATGATGCTGTTATAAAATCAGGATTTTATCAGAACAGAGCGACAGTCTGGAAATGCTTTAAGCGACAGCTCAGAGAGACGAGCAAGGTATCTTGTGGTTTGTTTACCTATGAGAGCCCAGTCCCATTTTCCTTTAAAGGAAAATTATGGGGTATTTAAAACAGACCAAGTGGACCACATAGATCACATTTCTACCAAGTGTCAAAGATCTGTAATGTTACAAATGCTACACTGGCCATTTTGAGTAAATCCTTATGGGTTCAGATGCAGCTACAAGAAAAGGACTCAATTTGGGGTGTTTACCTTTAGAGAAAAGGTCTTCATAATGGACTTTGAGGTCAAACATTGGTTTGTGAGGTTCCACTTTCAGCTGTCACCATATTGGTCTTTGGAGCTGCAGAGTGACTGGACAAAAGTAGACATCTTTGAGGATGAATAACTATTAAATGATGAAAGTCAGCCCCTTTCAGACTCTACTGTTAATCTTACAGCCACGTGTCATGTGTGAATGACCTCCATGTTGCTTTTCCATGTTTTCAGACAGCACTCTGACTAGGTTGGACTTGGTATCATTGACATCCCAATCATGAACTGCTGCAGTCACATTAACATACAAACACATATGGCCCCTCATATGACCGGCTGTTCAGACAAACCAGACAAATTCTATCATTATCTAACAGCTCTGTTCAAACTTTCCTCCTTCCTGGTTTTACCTGCGGTTTTTTTTAAATCATCTGAGCCCAATGAATGATCAGCACTTGAAGTTTCGACTCTCTTATCAATATTTTCAACCGATCGTGTTACAGCTGTTCCGCTGACCTTTCAATAAGCTTTATAATGTAAAAACTATTTTCAGCTGCTTCCATTTGGTTTGAATTGTTATGGTTATTATAGGTTATGAGAAAACTACATTTATGAGAACTTTATGATCAAATCTCACTGGATTTACTGCTGAGTTTCACACGTGCAACACGTCTATCACATAAAAGCGACTCGATGCCAGCACTTGCTGTTTGGTTAGATTTAGGAAACGATAGCAGTTGCAGTTAATCGTGTGCCTCATTTAATGATACAGAAAAAGTTCCGCTATATTTACCTGCTACACTGAAACCTGAAGCTAAAAGCTTCCTTCTGTGCTGATAGAAGCAGTGCATGATGCTGACGCAGTGCCTTGAACTTTCAAACAGACAGGAGTGGTTCCTGTTACTCGGGGAAATCGTCTCTCAGCTGATGTTGTTACAGCCTTAATCATCTCAAGGCTGGACTTCTATAACTGCTTGTTCCTGGGCATCAGTTAGCCTGCGTTAGCCCATCTGCAGCTGGCTCAGAATTCAGCAGCCAGACTGCTAACTGGTACCACAAACAGACAAAATATCACCCTGCCTCTTGCCTCGTGGCACTCCTGATTAATTGCATGTTTTTAAAGCTTTACATGAGTTGGAACCTGAATATATTTCTGAACTCCTCTTACTCGAACTTCCAAGAAGTCGAGGTTAGTTCACAAGGGAGATCGTGTCTTTGCAGTGGAGCAGCCAATGCTGTCAGCTTTAAATCTCAGCTGAAGACATATTTACCGGCCCTTGACATATTTTCTTTTCATAATTGTATGTTCTTTACAGCACTTTGGTCAGCTGTGGTTGTTTCAGATCTGCTTTACAAGCAAATTTGTCCAAATTTAACTGCATTTTACATCTCACTGAATCTTCTTTGCTATTGCATGAGCAAAAGATACTAATTGTTCCCAATTAGATTAATAATAATCATGTTATAGCTTTCTAAATATTATAAATATACTGCACAGTTTACTGTCAGTATTAGAAGCCTCTCAAAGTTTAATGTTTTTACAAATAAGAGTCAAATATCCTGAATTATTCGCATGTCTCCTGCAAAATTACGTAATTAAAAGATGTAAACAAATCTGTGAACTGATTCCTGATAAACAGACACCAACTGAACAAAATGTAGGGGCAAATCTAGTGCACATTAAATAGCCATTTCTGCACACAAAGTATTCAAATGTGACCTTGCAGCGAAATTCTTCTCACTCTGAAGATTATACTACAAATCTCCAAATGAATGAATATGATATCCAGTGTAAAGTCAGTTTACTTCCATTCGATTTTTGTTCTTGTATTTACAATAAATAAAAACAGAAAATATAAATAAATAAACCGCCTCTGCCTCAGACGTTTGCACTAAATCATGTTTTGTTGTGAGCTGGATCTCTTTCTTTGGTTCCAACTGAATGAAGAAGTTTTGGTTAAATGCAAGTTTTTGGCTCGATTTTAATCGATTCTTTAAACTGTATGACGTGTAAATCCTCCTTTCCAAAACAGCACTGTCACAGTGGATCAAACCTGTGACATTCTGAGTTCAGGCTGGGGGGTTTTGCTCCCATATGTTTCGTGTTTTGATACCTTTATCTTTCTATGTAGCCTCAACAAAGAGCTCCCAGAGCAATTTGTTCACAGATTCTGGTCCAGCCAGCGGATGTAGTTGTTCATGCTCCTCTGTCCAACGCTCGACATCATCGGCAGGTATGCAAACACCATACAGCCATGGAAACCGTCCTGGTAGTGGTCATTGGTTACTGCAACATCAGCGTCCTGCAGGCGTCTTACATACATCAACCCGTCATCCCTCAGCACGTCAAACTCACAGGTCATCACGTACGCTTTGGGCGTTCTTCTCAGAACCCGCTGCTCTGCCAGCAGCGGCGCAGCCCTCACATCCATGAGCGCCGGGACCTCGCCCACCACACTCGGTGATCCGGTTTCTTTGACAACCGGCTGGAAGTGCTTCCTGCGCTCAGCCGGCAGTAAAGCGGTCCAGTTCAGCTTCGAACGGGTCGTTGTGCTGATGCTCAGCTGGTCCAGAGAGGTGTGGTTGTTAGCCAGCAGGACGGGCTCCAGGGAGGGGTCAGCACCCAGGTACTGCAGCCAGAAGCGAGCCATGATGGGCCTGTAGAGGATGGGCACGGCCTGGTTCTGCTGGTAGGACGGGGTGTAGAAGTCAAGTGCCTGCAGCACAGGGTAGATCAACGCCTGGGCCTTGAACTTCACTTTCAGAGTTTCATCTGAGGCGAGCTGCAGACACAGATAAGATTTAACTCCAAGGTTTTACGTATCAGGAAATGATTAAATAAAAAACAATTACCTCAGATGAACAACAACATGACACATTACACTGTGTCATTATTTATAGAACCAAAACTGAGACAAAATGCAGAAGCAGTGTATAAAAAAAACTAAGTGAACCCTTACTGCCTCCACAGTAATGCAGATATTACTCCTTTAAAAGTTGTGTCAGTTTGCTGGTCTGGAGCATTCAGGTGTGTGTTTACACAATGCCAAGAAGGAAAGACATCAGCAATGATCTTAGAGAAGCTGCCCATCAATCTGGGAAGGGTTACAAGGCCAATTCCAAACTATCTGGAGTCCATCATTCTACAGAGAGAAAGATTATTCACAAGTGGAAAACATTCAAGACAGCTGTCAATCTTCCCAGGAGTGGGCGTCCCAGCAAGTTCACCCCAAGGTCAAAAACCCAAGAGCTGCATCTCAGACTCTACAGGCCTCAGTTAGCATGTTAAATGTTAAAGTTCATGACAGTACAATTAGAAAAGGACTGAACAAGTATGGCTTGTTTGGAAGGGCTGCAGGAGAAAGCCTCTTCTCTCTAAAAAGAACATGGCAGCACAGCTTAGGTTTGCAAAGCTGCATCTGAACAAAGCACAAGACTTCTGGAACAATGTCCTTTGGACAGACCAGAGCAAAGTGGAGATGTTTGGTCATAATGCACAGCAGCACGTTTGGAGAAAACCAAATTCACTCTCAAAGTGAATTTATGAAACATGAAGAACAAAAGTGAATTGTGCTCTGACGGGCTTGTGTTTGTTTCTCTACCTCCTGCGCCACAGCGGCAGCCAGGTTTCCCCCGGCGCTGTCTCCAGACACGCAAACTCTCTCCGGGTCGATGCTGTAGTTCTGTAAAACCTCGGCGGAGAGGAAGGCCCGTGACGCCGCTAAGGCATCGTGGTACTGAGCTGGAAACACAACCACTGGAGCGAGACGGTAACTAAAGCAACAGAAAATCATAGGATGAGAATGTTATCATATTAATCTAATAATGTAGAAGTACTATAAATGCATGCTGGGAAATTTCTGACTTCTCTCACCCACATTTGGCTTTCTTAGCAAAAGATCATTTCATCACATGGTCTGCTGACTTTAACAGCGCTTTTAGCTGCATCTCATTGCCCTCATTAATTAAACCGTGTCCTTGACAACTGAACAAACTCTTTGTTTGTCAAACAGCTGTTTCCAAAGTCACAAATGCACCATGAAGCTTCAAATAAAAAAACTCTTGTTTCGCAAGTCGCTGAAAAAAAATCCTAACTTTTTTCTCCTCTAATGAATGAACGCAAATCAGCTGAATCATGATCAGGGATAAAAGCCTCTTCAATCCAAAACTCACTCAACAGACATGATGACAGCATCCAGATCCTCCGCCATTTTCCGACAAAGACGGTCATAAGAGCGCATCCCTGTAGAGCAGGAAAAAGTGTATGTGCAGTTTATACTGAAATGACATGACAATAACAAACTGAATGCATGTTTTATTTACCATTAAACCTTTGTGATGAGCAGTTTAAGGCCGAGACTGTAACTACTGGCTGTAAATTTATGGTGAATCTATAGCAGCAATTTGATGTATTTCATAATAATTCTACAATCATGTGATAAAGAAAGATCTTTTGTTTGTAAAAGCTTTAAATATCCAGATATACCGAAACAATCATCTGGTCCTCACCAGGCCTAAAATTATGTAAATCCAACCTTAGATGAACAACACACTTGATATATTATACTGTGTCATTATTTATTGAACAAAAACTGAGACAAAATGCGTGAAAAACGAAGTGAACCCATGATCCAGCAGCTTGTATAATCACTTTTACCAGCAATAAGTTGAAGTAATGGTTTTCTGTATGATGTTATCAGTATCTCACATGGTTGTGGAGGAACTTTGGCCCACTCTTTGCAGCGTTTCTTCAGCTCATTGAAGTTTGCAGCATTGGTTCATGCACAGCTCTCTTAAGGTCCCACCACAGCATTTCAGTCAGGTTGAGGTCTGGACTTTGACTGGACCATTGCAACACCTTGATTCATCTCTTTTTCAGACATTCTGTTGTAGATTTTCTGCTGTGTTTGGGATCATTGTCCTGTTGATGAGCCAGTTTCAGCCAAGCTTTAGCTGTCATGGCCTCACATTTGACTCTAGAATACTTTGGTATCCAGAGGAGTTCATGGTGGATTCAATGACTGCAAGGTGCCCAGGTCCTTTGGCTGCAGAACCAGCCCAGATCATCAGCCCTCCACCACCGTGCTTGACAGTTGGTATGAGGTGTTTGTGCTGATATGCTGTGTTTGGTTTCCTTCAAACGTGCTGCTGTGCATTACGACCAAACATCTCCACTCTGGTCTGGTCTGTCCAAAGGACATTGTTCCAGAAGTCTTGTGCTTTGTTCAGATGCAGCTTTGCAAACACTGTTTCTGCATTTTGTCTCAGTTCTCAGTTGCTCAATAATTAATGACACAGTGTAATATGTCATGTGTTGTTGTTCATCTAAAGTCGGATTTACTACTTTTTGTTTTTATTTTGCCCAGACACATAAAACCTTTCTTTTTCACATGAACACAAGTTACCATTAGATTTGCAATCTTCACATCTAAATGAACAGTAAAAAGCAGTGAATTCAACAATAACAGCAGATAAATGTGGTTTATATTACATAAAACTGTTTTCTCTGTCAAACAGACCCTCATTCCCTTTTTTTAATGTCAAAGAAGTGCTTCATTATCCTTTGCAAAAAAACAGAGACAAGCTTTGTTAGAGTTACAATCTGAGGAGCCACATTAGATCTCAAATATGCCAGGCTCAGTTACTGCAAATTGTATAAAATGATGAAGACATCTAGAATGTTTTTATTTGGTGTCACATTCACAAAACTTTTTGAATTTCAAATTGAAAATGACCACACATGTGCTCTTGATGGAAAGAAGTGGCTTAGATGAAAAAAAAGAAGGTGGTTTGTGTCTCATTCTAATCACAGAGGATTGTTGAGCTTAAACAGGTGACTTCATCAAGTCTGATTAAAATCTAATAAAAGTATTTCATTCAGAAAACATACAATCCAACAGAAGTGAACATCGTTTGTTTGAATACTCACGACCACTGCCGAGCGCCCAGCCTCCACCATGGAAATAAATGACACCTCTCTTCAGCTTCTTGCCCCCCTTTGGCTGAAACACTCGGGTGGGCACGCCCCCCAGCCTGGAGTCTGTCACGTGCACGGCAGGGCATGAGCGAGCCTCTATTACCTCCACCCAGGACACCACCCGGTTCAGCAGGTGAACACGGTGGCACACACCCAGTGTGTGAGCCACGTCACTCTGGAAACACACACAAGTTTACAATCTTTTTACACTGAAGGGTTTTATTCCAACAAGCTGGCACTTTTATCCCTTTAAAACTCAACTGCACTTTCTTCTTCATGTCTTTTTTCTTGTTATTTCCACTACAAGGGAAAAATAATGATAGACGAGCACATTGCCACACTAGAAATACAGAGAAAGGCGTGAAAAACCTGTGAAAAACTTGCTCTACCCTGCAGAAGATTAAGAGATGTGGGTGTGGTAACTGCCTTTGTGAGTGGCTAACATTGCACAAGAGTCGCAGCCCCATCATGTGTCATCATCTGTCAAAGCAGCGCAGGCCAAAGGCTGTTTGGCTGCAGGAGCAAAGGTGTTTTTCACGTTCTTTTAGTCAGCTGCAGACCCCTTAAGGACTGTGCACCTGTGTTTTCTGTGGGAGCTGTTGTGAATTTGCACCATGATGATTGTTTCAGCTTTTAAACAATACAGTGTAGTCTGGTGTTATCAGCAGTGCAATGCAGATAAGTACTCAAAAACTTTGGTCTTTACATTTCCTTCCGAGCAGCCAGGCTTTCTTGTAATCTTTTAAAGTGGTCTTGAGCAACAGTTCTCCAGGCTTTCTGGAGGTCTTTCAGAGATTTTCTTTGGACATTGGCTGCTTTTTCACTCATTTTCAATGTACCTGACAATTTTCAGAAGAATTTTTTTGTTTGTTAAGCCTCTTAACTCTGATCTATGAAGCAGTTAAGCAGACAAAAGGCTCCTAACTCAAGGGATGAACCAGTGATGTGTCGACACATAACGGACAACTTAGTAAAGAAACAGTTTTAAATTGTATCTTTAGACACTTTGTTACTAGCAGCCTGTCACAAAGACACATCATTTGTTCCCATGTCTTTAGTTTCATCTATAAAAAACACCAAAGATAACGCAGTTTGACAGACAGAAAATAGGATTTCTGCAGCAACAAGGTGATTCCCAAAGAGCTATTAGCTGAAAACTTGGCATATCTCAGCATGGTGTGCAATGTGCTGCAGCACAGCTTATTTACTCCTTGCTCTGTGACAGTCGGCTAACTTCACACGTAGTTTACTACTGATAGTTTTGTGCAACATGGCAGGATATTTATCAGATTTTGACAACGTGGACGACAACTTTGAGTACGATGGACACTCTTACCAGAGTGAATGAGCTGTGCTGCAACAGCGCGAGTCTATGTTGTCATCCCAGTAGACGAGTGTGTAGAAAGCCCTCTATAAGCCCCCCGATAGCCACCAGTAACAACAACACAGCAGCTATCAACTAACAGTGCAATAGTACACGTTCATTCATTCATTCGTCTTCAAGTATTGGTGAAATAAAGACAGATAATGCCTTATCTTATAAAGGCTGCATCGTCTAAGTCCCGTTCACTCTGTTATATGGATCTGGAGGATTCTAAATATCTTCCGAAGGATGCCGACTTTCATTAGAACTGCCCCTCCTATTTCCTGTTTTTATGGCATTATATAAACAAATGAGAGGTGGCTCAAGACTTTTGCAACTTACTGGAAAAACATGCAAGTCAGGGTTTGTGTGTGTGCATTGTAGTGAAAGTATGTCAGAGTTCACAGCTGTGTATCCTCTCAGGATCTTGCAGTGCTGTATGTATAAAAGTGTACAAAAGCTAAATTTAATGTTTGCACACATCTCAATAGATTGCTTCAACTATCTGCTATTATCTTGGAAATATATTTCAATAAAATTAGGAGTGGCCCAAGACTTTAACATCGTGCAAAATACTCAAGTATTGTACTCCACTGCACATCATTTAACTGACTTTAGATTTAGTTAGTTTTACAAATTCATGTTTTGCACACGAAGCTTACAAGATACAATACATTTTACTTTTCTATTAAATCATCATATATTTCTGTTTTACTTTGTGCAGCACTTTGATGATATGTACATAAAGCAGACTTGAAACAAGTAGACCATTAGTAAATCAGACAAATAAACAAAAGGAAAATCAGCATAGATAATAAACACCCCGCACCGTAATCAATTTCTTTCCAGTATAACCAGTTTCCCAGTCTTTACAACCCCATAATCACTAACAATTGAAAACATTGTTATTTTCTTCTGCTTGGGACCTCCTGGAAGAAGAGATCTTGTATCTCTCGTGACCACATTGATTAAATAAAAGGGCAATCTTTAGATAAATTAATATCGCAAATAAACAGTTGTGGTTGGATAGAAAATCATTCAAAATGAGCCCCACCATAATACAACAGTAGCAGCCTAATTTATATTAATACATGAGTCATGATAAGCTAATGACTAAACCTAACACTTTGACATTTGCAGCGGACACTTTCCTGCATAGAGTACTTTTAATTCTAATACAGTTACTTTTCGTGATAATAATATTATTTTACTTGCACAACTATCTTAATGCAGGAACGGTATTTTTTTCATTGTTATCTATGTACTTTAAAACAAACCAAGGGGAATGTTTTCTTCACCAAACATTGAAGTAGAACAATGAAGTATAGCACAGTGTAGGAAATATCATTGGTCCTAGAATAGTAACCAGTTCGCAGAGGCACTATGTGATATTCATGTCATCGGTGTTTCATGCTGTCTTAAGCTCCCTCAGGTATTTCAAACTGACATCAACCTGTCCGGCTCCCCTCGCCTGTCAGCGCATCTCTTAGCTCTCACCGCCTGCATGAAGCTCCGAAAAAGCGCATCCAGCAGCATCAGCTTCCAAGGCTCGCTCACGCCGCTCGGTAACGGCAGGTAGACGTAATAGGCAGCCGCCGACAGCAGCACGGCTCCGGCCAAATGGAGCCTCATCGCGGCTGTGTGTACCTGCCAGAAGGAGCATACGGGGAAACCGTTGGCAGTTCGGTGGCTTCGGTTGGGATTGACGAAACACGGAGGACTGACCCCGATTTCAACATAAAAGCTCAGAGCGAAGTTTGTATGTATCTCTGGACGGCAACGGAAACTACTTTGATTTTATTTTGAAATATTCATACAGGAAGCTGTATAAGACTTGCGTAATGTTGCTTCTCCTGGGAAATGTAGTTCTCTTAAGCTGCTACGCCTAACGTAATGGCGTTAGCAAAACATTTCATATGCGAGTGAAGAAGAAGTTACAGGAACATGATTCTGGGGAATAATTTTCTTTAAAATAAGAAGATTCACGGTGTTTCTTATGTGGAAATATATTTTTATTTTTAAAGATACTTTATTTATTTTTTACTTTAAGATTAAATTAAATTACTTTACTTTATTTTCCCAAAAGGAAATTATGTTGTTACAGTTTGTGTTTTCTTCCAGCAATCATAATAAGCTTTAATTATGCATTATTATTGCTGCTGGCTGGACTGACCTGTGTTTCAAAGTAGCTAAAGAATTCTCCACCACAGACTTATACAAGATAATCAACATCTAGGTGGAGACATTAAAGGACCTACGTTTGTTTAAAAAGTTCAATCTGTTGTGTCCTTTCTTGTAAACCACCTTAGTGTTGCATTTCCAGTCAGTCCTGCTATCTAAGTAAACTCCTCGGTATCGTCTCTTTTGTTTTGTTTGTGTTCAACATGAGTTTATCGTTTCCACATTATGCCACAGAGTGATTGACCAGTTCCCTGTACTCAGCCTCTTGTCCATCACTGATACACCATTTATTAGTATTATTGTCCACTTGAAATAGCTACAAAGAATGAATTTTGAATTGAAAATAAATATCTAAATCTCAGCAGAGACATTTTATTGTTTCCATTTTTACTTGCTTGTATTTAGGACTGTTTTGAAGAAGTTTTAAATGTCACACTAATATATGTCGAGAAATGAGATGCATGCACATATCGACATCCATCTATCTTATTACTATTCAGCAGAATGGTCAAAATCAAACTGCTGTGTGCCCTGCCTTTGGCATTGGCACCCATAATGATATATTTTACAAACCGTTCTCTGGTGCAGCAATTGTTTTTTTGTCTAGTGGCTTATGCTGGAGAGGGTGTTGCCGTGGGGTGCATGCAGATCTCGGTGGTCAAGCACAGCCCAGCAAAGGACCGGCTGATGTGCTGTTTAAATTGTGCCTAACAGTCCGCTGCTGGTTACGCTAGTGATGACCAAATGCTGCAAATCTGCACTTTCCAATAGTCTATCAACTGATTTTCATTGATATTTTCCTTTGTTTTTAGGTATTTTTCTTCAATATTTTACAGGCCAACAACATAATGCCCCTTTGAGGATTTATAAAGTATTATTCAAGTCAGGGTCATCGGGAATGGAGCCTATCCCAGCTGTCTTTGAATGAGAGGCGGGGACTGGTCACCAGTCCATCATAGGGCCACACAGAGACAAATTGCTGTTTCAAATGCAAAAACCTTTCAGCTCAAAACCAAAAACTAGAATGCAGAGTAATATTTTAAAAGGATCTAGTATTCCAAAGAAGTATTTAAAGAAAGAGAAAAATGGCCTTGCCAATAGCTTAGATTGAGTGAAAATAACCATAGTCAATTCTCATACAAAGAGCTAGACTGATTTCAACATGAAACTTTAGTCATTTGCTCTCAAAATAAAGTTTTCTTTGACTATCTTGAAGCGTATGTATCCATTACTGACGATTAGTCCACCTTGTTTTTAGCTTTGTGGTAGTTCTACATTGTTAACATAAACTGATATATTCCGAAACATAGAAAATCACAAAAGTACTGCTGACTGACCATGTCAGTTGTAAGGTATTATATGATCTAAATCAACATTTAATCACAAGATTTCCTGTTCAGAACATTCATCAAAAACAATTCAAAAAAGTTAAAATTATAATTATTCTTCCTCATGGGATATTGACTTCAGGGAACTCATCAAAGACTGAATGCTGTAATGCTGTAAAAAAAAAAAAAAAGCCTTTGTTAACATATCTAATTCAGGAGCAGCGATACTTTTATTGTTTCCCATCCAAATAACCTCTGGTTAGTCATCCTAAATATCTGTTAGTGATCTGCCCTGTGAAATGATAAGTGTTCTGTGATTTCTATTTGTGATTAATCTTTTTTTCATATACTCCTACATAAGAATGTAAAGAAAAAAGACAGAATATATGAAAATTGCTGTAAACAAATCAGCTCACAAGACCAATTGGCCTGTCCACATCAAACTATATAACCAATTTAAAAGCATAGAAAAGGAATACAAGACAAAACCACCAGCTCTGATACACATTAAGAATTTTATATTGATGAGCAAACATCTAAACCAATCAGCTTTCAGTTTGGTAAATGGCACCAAAGATTACAGCCTCATCATTCTGATCAAGTTATCATCCAAATATATATGAAATCAGAAAGAAACTGAAACCAAACACAATAAACACAGTGTTGCACATGCAATAGTAAAAATATTCAATGTCCTGTCTTAGTTTGACATGCAGTAAATTTCTCCTGCAGTATGACTAGCCTCGTCTGCCTCAAACAACTGACACCTGTGTTCACTTAGTAATGATACAAAGGGAAGTATAAAGGGACTGACTGCAGTGACTTTCAGCTTTATCATTAGTGAAATTTTATTTCTGGGTAGTGGTTAGCAGATGTGGCTGAGTTTGAGGCCAACAATGACTGATGCGAAGAAGCTTCTATTTAGGTAAGATTCAACTTTTTAAAATTTTTTTTTATTATAAGTTGATTACATTTTAGTTGGTGTTATTAGAATATGCATTAAGTGTATTTTTCTTCTCTAGATTGTTGCTGTTGTCTCTGATACCTCTTGGAAGACATGAAGTAAATGGTAAGCTTGATGGAAAATAATTACTTTGCTGATTCTATACATGGACTAAAATATTTTCCCAACAGCCTACGTTACTGGAACTGCAAAGAAACATGGAAAGGAGGTGTCACTTGTCCGTTATGAGCCCATGTTTCCTGTTGAGCCAGTCTACCCATTAGGGGGTCTGGTGCCCCAGCAGCACGTGTACCATCCCAAGGAGCCCAAGCAGCAGGCTCCCCAGCAGCACGTGTACCATCCCAAGGAGCCCCAGCAGCAGGCTCCCCGGCAGCACGTGTACCATCCCAAGGAGCCCCAGCAGCAGGCTCCCCGGCAGCACGTGTACCGTCCCAATGAGCCCAAGCAGCAGGTGCCCCAGCAGCACGTGTACCGTCCCAATGAGCCCAAGCAGCAGGTGCCCCAGCAGCACGTGTACCATCCCAAGGAGCCCCAGCAGCACGTGTACCGTCCCAAGGAGCCCCAGCAGCAGGCTCCCCGGCGGCACGTGTACCATCCCAAGGAGCCCCAGCAGCACGTGTACCGTCCCAAGGAGCCCCAGCAGCAGGTTCCCCGGCGGCACGTGTACCATCCCAATGAGCCCAAGCAGCAGGTGCCCCAGCAGCACGTGTACCGTCCCAATGAGCCCAAGCAGCAGGTGCCCCAGCAGCACGTGTACCGTCCCAATGAGCCCAAGCAGCAGGTGCCCCAGCAGCACGTGTACCATCCCAAGGAGCCCCAGCAGCAGGCTCCCCGGCAGCACGTGTACCGTCCCAATGAGCCCAAGCAGCAGGTGCCCCAGCAGCACGTGTACCGTCCCAATGAGCCCAAGCAGCAGGTGCCCCAGCAGCACGTGTACCATCCCAAGGAGCCCCAGCAGCACGTGTACCGTCCCAAGGAGCCCCAGCAGCAGGCTCCCCGGCGGCATGTGTACCATCCCAAGGAGCCCCAGCAGCACGTGTACCATCCCAAGGAGCCCCAGCAGCACGTGTACCATCCCAAGGAGCCCCAGCAGCACGTGTACCGTCCCAAGGAGCCCCAGCAGCAGGTTCCCTGGCGGCACGTGTACCATCCCAATGAGCCCAAGCAGCAGGTGCCCCAGCAGCACGTGTACCGTCCCAATGAGCCCAAGCAGCAGGTGCCCCAGCAGCACGTGTACCGTCCCGAGGAGCCCCAGCAGCAGGCTCCCCGGCAGCACGTGTACCGTCCCAATGAGCCCAAGCAGCAGGTTCCCTGGCGGCACGTGTACCATCCCAATGAGCCCAAGCAGCAGGTGCCCCAGCAGCACGTGTACCGTCCCAATGAGCCCAAGCAGCAGGCGCCCCAGCGGCACGTTTACCGTCCCGAGGAGCCCCAGCAGCAGGCTCCCCGGCAGCACGTGTACCGTCCCAAGGAGCCCCAGCAGCAGGCTCCCCGGCGGCACGTGTACCGTCCCGAGGAGCCCCAGCAGCAGGCTCCCCGGCAGCACGTGTACCATCCCAAGGAGCCCCAGCAGCACGTGTACCGTCCCAAGGAGCCCCAGCAGCAGGCTCCCCGGCGGCACGTGTACCGTCCCGAGGAGCCCCAACAACAGGCTCCCCGGCAGCACGTGTACCGTTCCCAGGAGCCCCAGCAGCAGGAGCCCCGGCAGCACGTGTACCGTTCCCAGGAGCCCCGGCAGCACGTGTACCGTTCCCAGGAGCCTCAGCAGCGACGTCACTGGTCCAGCTAAGCTCGGCAGGTTTGTCGCCAACACCAGTTATTCTCAGTGATTGATCCAGTTTTCATGATGAAACTTTACTTTCCAATCCTTATGTTCACTTTCAGGAATATCAACCGGGAGGCTGTCAGTTCCACATGACTTGTATCGGCTTCTCAAATTAAAATGACTTTATGTAATCTCTTGCCATCTGGCTTTTTTTTTCCTCAGAAAAGCAGGTTTCCAGCTAATACTCAGCCCTGCTATCTTGTTCTTGCAGATGTGACTACTGTTTCTCAAATGACATGCATAATGCTACTGATATCTCCAGTAGTGGTTACTGAGGCACTATTTCATCTAAATGAAGGTGTGCCTGGTTACCCGCCACAATGGCACCAACAGCCTAAGGATGCCAAGGTTCCTAAATGCATTCCATAGCAACATCACACCAACTTGCCTGGTTACCAGCATCAGCAACCCCAGGATGCTAAGGTCCAAAGTTACCTTGCACAACACCATGGCAAGGTGTCTGGTTCCCAGCCACATCTGCTCCGACAAGACCAACTGAAAGTGCCTTATCTGCCTCCCCAGGATGCCACAGTTCCAAGCTACCTTCCACATCACCACACCAAGTTGCCTGACTACCAGGAACGACACCAGCATCAGTGCCCAGTTACCCGTCACAACCCCAATATCGCCTAGACTCCCAAGTGCCTGGAAAACCACCACTACAGCCTCAAGAGCACCAGCAGCCCAAGGTGCCTGGCTACCTACCTGAGCAGCAACAATCCCCGCCGAAGCCAAGTAACACATTTCAGCTCTACCAGCAACCAAAGAGCCCCAAAGCACCTTGTTTCTCTGCCAAGCAACTGCAGCAGCCTAATTTTGTACCCTGTACTCCCAGGTGCCTAGCTACCTGGGAAAGTGGGCACAGTACAGACACAGGTTGCTGCAAGGATGATCACGGATGCTTGGGTCAGATCAACCTCAGTAGTTTCAGTTCATTGACTTTTTTTTTTTTTTTTTTTTTTAAATGTCAAGTTTGATTGGTTGTGGCTCTATTCAATGAAACTTTCAAAGTGGCAACACAATTGACCAACTCTGCTGGGTTGGTTTCTGTGCTCCATGCATATTATCACTTATTGAGATCTCATGGGGAAACTAACAATAGTTTTACCAGAACAAAAGACTAGTCGGTTCAATGAAACTTAAAAATAGTTGGGTACTCTAATGCCATGACTTGTTTGAAATTTCAAAACACCTTTAACAAAAATTGGGCTAATACCTTAATACAAACTCGGTCCATTTCATGGCAAATAATCTGAAAGGTTTTTATGGTGAGAAATCCCTGAAGTCTGGGAAATGGAGGCATGCACATCTCTGCCTCACAACTAGATGGCAGCATGTGGAGACCATTGCAGCCTGAGAATGTTCAGGCATTATTGCAAAAACCACATTTTAAAGCATTAGATTTTATCACCAGGGATCCATATTTTCCTACAAATACAAGTTCCAATTGACCATAAAATGCTGTCAAAATTATTTTTGCAAGTAGCCAAAGGGCAACAATCTAAAGCCGTTAGTCATTTGGCTTTCTGGAATTGCTAATACTGAATTATTTGCGAGTTACCTCCTCTCCATTAGGGGGCATAAGGCTGGGATGTATGACCACGCCACCGAAGCATAAAGTGATTGACGAGCCCTTCCTCCAATCTAATTGCAAAAATCGAAGAGGTAGGCCAATCAGAAAATAGTATATTTCTTCTGGGCGAGACTATAAGCTGCTGGTTGGACGCTTGTCATTTGTTAAAGCCGTGACTTAAAACATAATTGTTGCCGGCTTCCTCGAAGTCTACGTGAACTGTTAGATTTGAAAATCTATGAATAATATTTGCTCTTTGAAGCTACACACTGTGACTATAGTTACATTTTTTCAGCAGGTAAGGCTACAATCCGCTTTATTTAGTTAGCTCTTATGCTAATACTACTACACATAGCTGCGACATGAGCTGGATGTCAACACACTTAGGGGACGTTTTCGTCTATGTTCGGGCTTCATATTGTGCAAATCACAGCGAAAGTCTTTACTAAGGTTTCTGTACCTCGTATATTTATTTGATTTATTTGCTTCAGTCGCCAACTGTTGTTTTAAAGCTCGTGTTGAGGGTCTGTCATCCTGCTTCTCCGTAGTGCTCATCATGGGTGAAGTGGAGCTCTCGTGTCGGGCTTATGTGAAGATGTACCTGCACGCCTGCCTGTTTCCGAGGTGCAGCATCAACGGGCTATTGCTGTCGTCAAGTTTAGCTGGTGGTGCTGTTTGTGTGACAGACTGTGTGCCCCTGCTTCACTCCCACCTGCCCTTGGCTCCCATCACGCAACTGGCTCTCACACAGGTGTAGTGTGTAGTTTGGTACCCTCACGTTAGTAGTAGCACATTACTTGCTGTAATTTATACTTTTGTGTTATTCATAGTACTGTACAGAAGTCCTTGTCCAGACCTCATTTCTTCATATTTCCTTAAAAACAGCCAGACTTTCTTGTAACAATAGTTCTCCAGGCTTTCTGAGGGTCTTTCAAAGTTTCTCTTTGGACATTTGCTGCTTTTTCACTCATTTTCAGTCCAGTCCTTGTTCCTAGCTATTTTCAGAGGAATCTTTGTTTGTTAAGCCACTTAAATCATTCAAGCAGAAAAAAGGCTCCTAAATCAAGGGATGAACCAGTGATGTGTCGACACATAACAGACAACTTAGCAAAGAAGCAGTTTTAAATTGTATCTTCAGGCACTTTGTTACTAGCAGCCGGTCACAAAGACACATCATTTGTTCCCATTTCGTTAGTTGCATCTATGAAAAACACCAAAGATAACAGTTTGACAGACAGAAAATAGTATTTTTGCAATGACAGAAAGCTCGTCTGAGAGGGTTCAGGCTGTGTTGGAGAATAAAGGAGCTCAGAACAAATATTCACTTAGGAGCTGCTTAGAATTGTACAAACTGTTTTTATTTAATTTACTGTATTTACATTTATGTTTGCAAATGTCTCAATAGATCACTGCACCCATTTCCTGTTGTGCTGAGAACGGAAAGTTGATGTCACACTTTGGTTTGTTTAGATGCCATAGTGTATTCCTATGAGACTCTCATAAACCTCTAAAATCAAATCTTGGCCCATTTCTACTATCCGTCTTCAAATAGTAAACATCTATCCACTTGAAAATAGAGGAATAATAAAAAAATGGTTTTGAGATCAAACAATTGTGAATATGTATGTAAATATAAGTTTTGAAACAGAAAATGCATGAAAGATTATTTAACATCTGAATAAACTGTCAACCAATTACAGAAATGAAAACTAAGTCAATAAAATATAAAACATAAAATCCCTTCATACATGAATTATTTAAAAGACGGTGCAATATTTTTTTTTACATTCTTTACTTCTAAGGACAAAGTGATGTTCCAGGTATCCAAGTAAATAAACATCTGTCCAGCTTAAAGACAGCTGAGAAAATCTAAATTCTTTTTGGAAGAAATTGTCATTTTCATCTGCTTCACATCCTCTTTCAGGTGGATGTGTGGTGTTCACAGACCCAGCAGAGGATAGTTGGATACTACCAAGCCAACGCATGTGCATCAGATAGCAGGCGAGTTTCCAGATATAACAGCCTCTCTGTGTAATGCAGTTACTAAAACATACAGTGTGTTGGATAATTCCCAAAACTTCTTAAGCACAGTTCTTATATTTGGGGAACTGTAACATTTTTTTTAATGTGCTTCTTGACAGCCCAACACCAAGTGCACTGAAGATAGCTGACAAGATTGCAGAGCAGTGTGACAATGCTGCTTTGTTGATGGTAAGAAAAACATACTCCTCTAATCTGTTAGCAAGCAGAGTTGAGAAATGGCCGCCGATACGCGCCAGTCAGCCCAATTAGTCCGTTTGATGAGTGTTTAATGGGGGGTAAAGACTTTACTTTCAATGTAATAAGAGAGTTCAGTCTGTTTTGTGTTTTGCTTCACAGCTTGACAGCAGTAAGATGTCTCCAGACTATCGGGTTCCTCCCATTGTGATGTACGAGCGGAAAGATTCAAGATGGACGCTCAAAGACAAACACACGTAAGAGCCAACTGGAGGATGAGGGCGAGACTTAGAGGCTTTAGACAAACTTTAGTCACCTGAGACTAAATGAACTCTCCAAACTGTTACTGTGTCTCTTAACATTGGATTCAGGGTCGAAGCGAGGTTTTTCTTGATTGTTTTTGGTCTGCTGAGACAATCATCCTCGTCGAGCTGCATTAAAAGCAGCAGGATGAAGGTTGGGTTTATTTTTGTTGTTTACAAAGACATGACACACCAACCCAAGTCATCTCCAAGCAGCTTTTCTGTTGTGTGCTCTTAGATTCAAAATGAAAGCGTGCAGTACATCTGTAGAGACTTATCTGTGACTTCTATAGAAAATAAAAAACCAAAACAAACCAGGACTTTAGACTTCTGCATTTTAACTGTTTTCTGAACAGCTGCAGAATAAATCTCAGATTAATATCAGAGAGTGAAACGGATGCAGAGTTCGCTTTGAGGTTATCGGTAAGTAATAACTGATAAGTTCCTCGTTTGTGTTGCAAGTCTTGGTAGTTTGCAGCCTTTCAAAATGACATCCGTTATTCATCCACCCACTGCAGAGCCTGCTTCTCCTCACACCTGGAGAAGGACGTCTGAGCTCAGCTCTTCCCTTTTAAGTTTCCTTAAGAAGTGCAGGCGTTGATGAGCCTTTCCATAAACATCTTGCATTACACGGCACTCTTAATATATACAGTGAGAATTACGCAGCGCACGTTTTGATTTCATTCATACGCCACATTCAAATCAGAAAAGTCCTCTTGTTGTTAGGTCCATCATGTTTCTTGAGATTTTTTTTGGAAATTAAAAAAGAAGAGTGGTCCAAAATTCCTCCACAACCGTGTGAGAGACTGATAACGTCACACAGAAAAGCATTACTTCAACTTCCTGCTGCTAAAGGTGCTTCTACAAACTGTTTTGTCTCAGTTTTTGTCAGATGAATAATGACACAGTGTAATATGTCATGTTTTGTTCATCTGAGGTTGTTTTTAACTCATGAAGGAGCAAATTATTTGTCTTTATTATGTTCTGACACGAAAAACCAGAGAATTAAGAGGGTGTACTTTCTTTTTTGAAGTGAGCACAACGCTGACCCGTTCCTCTTTGTCGCCCTGTTCAGGATCATGCTGAGACAGTGGGAGGAGACTCGGGCGATAGCCAGCCAGATGCTGGAGTCAGGCGACCACATGCTGTTAGTGGACTTCGACGGCCACTTGGACGACATTACAAAGGACTGGACCAATCAGAAACTTAACACCAAGATAGCAGAGCTCTCCTCGCCCGCCAATGGGAACATCTAGACTGAAGAAGCACCAGTTAGTCCATTAGCACTCACTTATTTATGTTCTCACCGCATCCTGTAGAAATGTGATTTTTATAAGCAGACACACTCAACAGAGTCCAGGAAGATGTTTATTTTCCTCTGAACAAAGACAAACATGCATAAATAACAAAATATTTACATCTTAGATCTCCAGTCTTCCAACCCTTCACTGCACCTGAGCGTGCCTTGAGGTCCTGCCCAACACCCCGCTGATTTAAAGGACTAATCCACCTTAAAATCCCTTCTAACACTACTGCAGTTCTCCTCTGCTTATTTTCTGGTCCAGTTTTTGTCTACATCTTGTCTTGGAGATGTGGAAAAGATAACAAGAGACTGATGTCCCAGAATTCCTGCTGTGCATTAAGTTGCAGAGACTCAAAATGTTTGGTTTTAGTAGACGGTTAGGATGAGGATGACGGCCGTTTAACATGTTACAAATTAGTTTTTTAACTTTTCTTTTTGTTGTTTGTTGAATGAATCATTAAAAAAAAGTTTAATTTCCTTGTCAAGAATGTTTCTGATAATAAAAGACATGAAAACAGGGAGATAGTTTACTCTAAATTTCCTACAGTCTGAGCAGAATACACACTTGTTAGATGTTTCTGGCACACCATATTGTAGTTAAGCAGATATTTATTCATGTATTTCTCAACTTGTAACTCCTCCTGTGGGCACCTGTACTCTTAAGTAGATCAACAAATCCTCAATTAACCTTAAATTTGCTGATTAAACTTGGGGTAAATGGGGGTTAATCTGAGGTGTTGACATGTTTCTGGATGTTTCTCCTGTCAAAATGACACATATAGACTCAGATGTATTCTCCTCATGATCACAGTGAACTAAACATGACTTCAGTACACTATCTCATAATCTTTAGTGTCTTTTTATGTGCAAAATGTGCAGGAATCTACTCTGTCTCCTTTTACTTCTCTATACTGCCTTAAAACCTCTGCTAAAGTGTGTGTTAACTGCTTATTGGTATTTAAGTTAATCAGCTTTGCTTAAATCAGGGCTATCTACTCAAAATGTGTCAGAAATAATTTCAAGTTCTGCAAAAATGACTAAATGCAGGAAATGGGACGTTTTACACTCCAACAGACGGATTCAGCGGACTCTCCACTTAAAAGACATTTCAATCTTTTGTTTTCTGCTCAAAACAACTACAACAGTGTTACAGCAGAGTCGTTAACAAGATTTTAACATTTCTATTACAGTCACGGTCAGTAAGACCCTTAAAAATGTTCATTTTGCATCCTTTGCTGGAACATTTAAGACTCATGATCAAAATGCATGAAATGCTGTGATTTTCATTACGGGAGGATGGATATTTCCTTCAATATTTCTAACAGATCAACAAAAAACCCAACAACCCTTAACCCACATTTGTTAAATGTTTGTGCAAAAACAGGTTACACTTAAATGAAGTTTAGGACTGAATGACACATTAATAGAGACATATATGAGAGTACTCCTCACCACTGCTACGCATCAACTGAAATATTGGCGGTCATTAAAACTGTAAATCTGGTATTTGACATGAGGACAAAGTGGATATAGTACTGTAGTATAAACATCATTTCCAACCACTCTTAGTTGAAAAAAGCCATGTTATAACAAAACTATTTTAAAGAGTCAGGAAACAGCGGCAGAAACACGTTATTCCGCCTCTTCAGCATCACGTTCCTGAGAACCTTTCCAACATGTCAAGACACTTGATGATGAAGAAAGAGTTCAGAGTTGGTTTGCTTGTAGTGTTGCCAGTACACTGATTCTCACAAGAACATCCCAGAGGATATTAAAGGTCTTAGATTTCAGGCTGTTTCTGTCGGTTTGGGCTGAGAGCGGAACCGGCCACACAAACCAGAGGCTCTCATTTTGATATGAGCTACCTTAAAGTCTCATTTTAGGTGGGTTTTACTGGCTGGAGCTCCTGGGATAATGGACATGTTTCAGAATCAAAGTTTGGATTGAAACCTCTCAAAGTGCTCAGATAGTTATACAGATGGTCTGCTCGGAGGCAGTGGGAGGCACAGAGACCAGGTTCAGGGTTATTTCTCCCAGCGGAGACTGGCTGGCCAGCGTCTGGAGGACCGAGATGGACTCAAAGATGGACATGGCGTTCTGGACCTGCTGTTCTGCCCACGGTAATGAAATCTGCAGAGGAGAGTAGAGGCCAGACTGTTCAGCACTACGTTGATTCGGGTCCAAAAACTACCGCTGTTATTTGGTACAAAAATTAGCTTTTCATCAACTATAATTGCTTCAGAGGGAAAACCTTGTAGGAAAAAAACAAAAAGAGCTCATTCTGTTCTACAATAAATACGTTTTGGGAACAAATACTAAGAATATCAATGTTAAAGTGTTTTCAGTTTACTTTTGTCCTTGTTTTTGAGAGACTGACTGAATAACAAGGGCCAGCGGTTTAAAATCCGAAAAATGGACTAATATGTTTGGAAAGTTACATGATACTTGATCCTTCATACCTTCCTTACCTTAAGTGGCTCTATTCATAAGAGAGGTACGACTAAAGGTCAACTAGGACCAGGACAGAGAGTTTTATGTCTTTAAAAAGAATGACAATATCAGAGTATTTTCTTTAGTTTCACACTGACTTTTAGGCCACAGCGTGTGTATTTGAGAAAGAAGTGGCTTTGAAAATGAGTTGTAATGAGTGTTAAATGTGCTTGTGATACACAGTCCCTTTTACCTTAGCGATGATCAGTTTTTTGAATGGGTCCTCTTTGCTGTTCAGCTCCTCTCCGAAACACAGAGTGAAGCTGCACTGAGGAGGCTCGCCGCCATTTGAACGGAACTGGTCCAGTTCTGAATAAACGAGAGACAAAGTGACTTGAATACAACATTTAACGGCATCGAAAACAGTTTCTTTGTTGAAAGGTTGGGCTTTGAATGTGCTTTTTGAAAGTTAGAATCACTGAATTTCTCCAGTGTTTTGTCTTCGCTGCCAGAAAGTGGTCAAAATGAAAGAATAAATGATCGAGTGGTTTGGAAAAAATACAGAAGAGCTCCGCAATCTCTGAGTCGCCAGCAGGGGGCGACTCTCTGCTGCAAAAAGAAGTCCGAGTAAATGAGAAATTCTTTCTCAACAACAAGTTTCACATCTTTTTTTTAAAGCAGCACGATGTTCATTTATTATATTTATGTAAAGCAGACGATAAAGCACGCTATGTTCCAGAGTGCAAACAATAAGACGCCTCTGTGGTTCCCTGCTTCTAAACTTCCGGTTTCAAAAGACAAAAGACTTTGGCGGTTGAGCGGGTAAACAGAACATGACCAAACCCCAAAATGCTTTCACAATCATGCTAAGAGAGGCTGGAATTAGAATATTTAGCATTTTAGCTTGATAATAAAAAATTAAATGAGTTTTATGGTGTGAGCCACGTGCTTTTAGAAGCTGAGCCGTGTTTGCATACAGGCTGAATTAGGAAAAATAAAGTCATTTCAGACTGACACGCTTGGACTGTCTGATGATTCATGGCACATGATTGATTCCTGGCTGGCTGAACCCTTGTTTTAACACATTTCAAACTCTTCTCCCCTCCGCCGCCACAAATGAAGGCACATGAAAGAAGAATGTGCTCACGGTGCTCTGAAGCTGCTGTGTGATCAGTAGTTACAGCCAGTCAAACCTGTTTTGATCCTTTTAAGAAATAATCCTTCATCACGGCTGAGTCTGTGATCCACCCACGTCAACATGTGGACATCTTCTTTTTGTTTACACGGGGAGGCAGCTTCCAGCTCTTTTTCTGGATTTTGGAATATTCCTGTAAAAACCACTTTCACTGACTCACGTTGCTTGAAGACATCTTTACTGAAGAGCAGTGCCGGTTCTGTGTTCCTCTCCATCCTGTGCAGGCCCGTTGAGGTCGAGTGCGGCCCCGTCCAGAAGATCCGCCCCTGGCAGAACCTCTTGCCATAAACCCCCTGCGGCGTGGAGGTCAGCACCACTCCTTTCTCCATGAAGGGCAGCAGGGTGAAGATGGCCTGCAGCTCCGGGCAGGCCGGCAGCGAGGAGGGCGGCTCTGGGAGCGCGATGCGTGGAAACCTGTTGTGCAGGGCAGCCGGTGTCGGGGGGATAGGAGAGGAAGGCAAGTATGTTATCCGGACGTCGGTGCCGTGGATTTGACGTTGGAGGACCTCCCGTCCTAAATAATGAACCACCACATTGAAGGAGTCCTGAACTGTAGAGACGGAGATGCAAACGGGGAAGATTAAAGCTTGAAGTTCAGCATTTCCTTCTCCATTACAACCTGCTCAGCTTTTTATTACCTCCTGCAGGGGCAGTGACGCTCTCCTCGATGCGCACGTCCAACCTGATCTCATTCAGCGCTGCAGAGAACAAGGTGAGAGGGGAAAAAAGGTTGATTCTGGAGAGATTTATTTTGGCTGATATGATGAAACGGGGACAAAAGGTCACTGTGAAATAAGGCTGTCGTGGAAACTATAGTAACACGGTTGTTTAGAGTCATGCAAACACTTCTGCTCAGAGTCCAGTTTGCCGGTGATAAAACCCTGCCAAGAGTTATTTAAAGAACAGATTGTAAAATAATTTGAATTGCAGTGTCTCCCCTGACTGAAATCTTTATTTTGCACCTTCGGGTGTCAACTAAATGGATGTATGACACATTATTTCAGGTTCCTAAAGAGGAACATTATTAGAAAGTGCCACAATTGATGCATTTCAACATTTTAATGAACTTTAAAATGAATTAATGAATTATAACTTATTAAAAAACTCTTTTGGTTTTTATGGTTTAATTTTCTGGTTTAATGCTCAAACTTCTTCCTGATTTTTAAGACTCTTTTTGGTGCGAATCTGATCGTCCCACAATTTGTGTTTCGTTCCTTTATTTTAAGCACTTCTGAACAGAAAACGGGGAACCAAAAGCAACATATTTACTCGTGTTCTTATGGACTTGAAGATCAGGATCATTTGCATTTTTTAAATCCTAGAATTCTACATGAGAAAAAAACGTACTGTAACATCACAAAGGGAAAACTTTAATCTAAATATGTATAAATGAACATACACACATAAGTTTTTGGGGGCTTTAATCAATGCCTGGTAGAAAGGTGACATAAGCTGGGCTTTCATTACCATTTTTGATGGGGATTTAGAAGATGAGAAGAAGAAGAAAAGGTGAGTTAAAACGGTAAAAACCTGATAATGAGCCAAAAAAATGCTCAAAAATGTTTTTTTTTTTTGCAAAGTGCATCATGAGAAACATGATGAAAACTGATGCTTTGAGGGGAATAAAAACAACTTTGTGAATCCAAGCTGAATAAACTCAGAAAGATATTCCCAGAGGTTAAAGTCATTCCTGAAACACGCTCCATTGTCCTGTTGTGGATGTCCACCAGTTTTTATCCCCACTGTGACTCTTTCTACAGCTGCATGTCCTCACGGCTACACAACGCAGTCTCCACCTCAAACCAGAGTCTAATTCACATTTTTGACCTAGTTTTGACTCACTCGTGAACGGAAACACAGCTGCTCACTACAAACACCACACAGCAAGCCAAAGTGACTGCTGTGAGCGCTGAGCTGAGGCAGGAGCTCGGTTAAACTCACCGTCTCCCTGTATGATGGTGGTGCACTGAGACGCTTCTTCTGACGGCACCGGGCTGTTACTTTGCAGCACAGCTTCTTCCACGTGCTGCAAATCATTAGAAAACAGACATTCATTTGTTATAATTTATTCCCAAAGAGGACATAGTGAACTCAGCCTCCATGATTATAGTAAATATTAATAAAAATCAAAGTCAAGTGTTTTGGCTTCTCTTAGCTAAATTCTGTTGCAGATATTCGTGTTTCTGTGTTGAGGTTAACGAGCATAAAGACAAAACTTTCCCTTTAGCCTGAATAAACACACATGAGGAAAGTGTTTATTGTGCTGTTCATGAACTCCAACACAGCTGGAGAAAAACTGTATTATTGTATTATGCTGATGGTGTAAAAAGCTCAAACACAAGCGGATTAATACCAAACAGAGTTATTTTCCTGGCTTGGCCATAAGTGGAACCACACACCCTCCTCACGCCGTCTTTCAACTCACCAGCTGAGAGGTGACCTCTTCCGTCTTTATCTGTTTGACCCCACAGACATCGTCGCTTTCGGACCCGCTGCTCCTCCTTTTCAGCTTCCTGCTTCCTTTATCTCTGCTCTTCTTCTCAGGCATCACCAAACCTGAACACACACACAGGGAGTTGAAGCCACTTCATGACATTTCAACACGGCTGCAGCTCTGCTCCACTTGTCTGAGTCATCAAATGGACCCTGGCTGAACTTTTCGGCCCCAGCTGCGCAGATAGAAGTCCCTCCATCTGTTATTGCCTTTTTGTCCTGTTGTTTTCACGATTCATTTCAGTTCTTTCTGTTCCAGAGTGTGTTAATGTTAGATAAGTATCCCGCTTTGTTTACAGCGTAACTCCATACAGCAATGGTATCAAAACAAAGTCACTTGAACCGAAACAACGCTGTTGGAGGTTGTTTTTACTGACACATCAGTCACATTTGTATTCTGGCCTCCTGAATGTAGGCAGAGAAAAAATACTTTGATAGCAGCTTAAAGCAAAATGTGCCTATGAAGGGTTTCTGATACGTTTTATCAAAGTTTTATGATCATTCTCCCCCAAATCATGAAAAACATCAAGGAAAACTAGAAAAGATGACAGAATTTATTCACATTTATATAATTTAGTAATGTTTTCTCTCGTTTTATTATGATACACCTAATATAAATCATTTAGACGACTCTGATTATCAGCTGATGAAGTTTCGCAACATCTGAGCAAACAACAGCTGCGCTGTTCATTTTTAAAGTGACAAACGGAAACATTTTTGTTACTAATTACAGGTCAGGACGAATATTTAAAGCCTCTCTAAATTAAATGTAAAGCTTATAACAGTGAAGTTAGTTAAAGCAACACTAGAGAAGTTTGTGAACCTTAAAACTGCTTTTGAGGGCGTCTTTGAGGACGCTTCAGCGTACATGTTGGCTGTACATGTGCGAGGGATCAGTGGCGTTACATCCTAAGACTGTAGGGGGAGCCCAAGAGCAAAGAAATTTAGGTCAACTCTGCTGTGACTGAAATCATTTCAGTTCACACTTAAAACTTAGTTCAGAAAGAATCCTCAAAAAACAAGACAGAAGTCTTTATGACCAAATTCAACTTGAGGGACAGAAACTTGACCTGCGATGCAACATATTCCTCCCACCTCCATGAGCCATTGTAAGACAATCAATGTTCTCCCCCTTCACCTGCCACAGCTCATAATGTCATGGCAGATCAGTTTTTAGTCAACTTTTCACAACTTTAGGTGCTTTGGCCTTCCTGATAACGGCATGCAGAAAACACCGACTTCCAAGTTATTCACAACATTCAGCAAAGAGAAAGAAAATCATCCGATATTCACACCAACATGTAAACGCAACAAAAAGTTGTGAAACTCAACCACCGTTGCAACATTATTCAGCGTTAACTTTTAGCATAAACACAGTAAAGGGAAGTTGACCGTGTGGACTCATGTGGAGGAAGTCCAACCAGAAGCACTCTCCACCTCATTATGTTGATATGATGCCAGAGTTTTACACACAACACATTAAAACAACACAGCATTTCCTAAGTGTCATCTACTCAGCCGTTTGACATGTCAATCAATGTCAGGGCTTGTATTTTAGTCATCATGGTTTACGTCTAACATTTTAGATGTTTTTAACTCTTGGTTTGACAAAAGGAAATATTACTAAGAAGCCACTTAGTTGTTCTCATGTTTCTGTCAATTTACAGAATATTTCAAAACAAAGATCCATCAGATTCAGGTTTGCAAGCAGGTCACCAGTCCATAAACAAAAAACATCCTTAAAACTAGGGCTGGCCATACTTACGCGTTATTTCTGCGTTAACTAATGAATTCATTATCACAATTATTTTTATTATTTATATTGTAAACATCTGTTGCTCACCGGCTTTTATTTTGAAAAAGTCCATCGTGAGCGAGTTGCGGGGTCCAATTAGTTGTCATGTTAAAGACAGTTTAACCTCAGTTTACTGCCGTCTACACACTGCTCACAATACTGCAGGAAGTTCGCCTCAAAATGTAGCTTTAACAGAAAAATGCTTACTCCAAATGATTTAATTTAGTCTATTTTTGTAAATGGTTATGTTATGATTTTAAAATTGATTGTAACTGCCCAAAAGCCAACAGGATGTCACATCACATATCACAACCAAAGCATCGATTTAAGGAGTACGCACCCTGCTCGCTGATGGGAACGAGGCGGTAGACCTTGTACGGCTCGGATATGTCCAGCTGGGCTCGGTCCATCACCTCATTGAACTCTGGACTCTTGTTGAGAGCGCAGCGCAGGCGGGTCTTCCAGGTGGCTGGATTGTCTTGTTCCCCATCTGTCAGCTTGCCCTTGAACTCCGCCCACGCCTGCCGAAGACAGAAGCGTTGTTTTATTATTCCACCACTGAGCTCTGAAGCAGCAGTGATGTGCAGCGTATTGAGAGTTGATCTGAGAAGCAATTAACCTTGAAGATGGCAGCGTCCTCGTCTTTTCGGAAGTCCTGTTTCCCGGCGTGCTTCCAGGGGATGCGGAACATGGTTTTGGCCTCGTCATCCCACACTACACCCGGATATTTTCCACTGCTGACCTGGAAGAACCCCAAACACACCACAGCTTGACTCCCTAAGTGATAAAAGGCTTTTTATGTTTCACTTCTCAGGCTGAGCACTACACCACTTTCTGATAAGTGCTGGGGCTTGGTTGGTGCCAAAAAGCAACATCATTACATTATTTTAAACAATTCTTCCGGTACATGTTTGAACCTCGTTCTCGAGCAGTCTGGGTTTAAGATCTGGATCACCGCAGTGTTTCATCTGCAAAGTGGTGTCATAATCTTACCAGCTTTGTTTATAATTGCTGGTTTATAAAAGTCAGTGTTTGTGTACACTCTGTGCCACGGATGAACTTCTGCTGGTGATACGTTTATAGAAGTAGCTGCAGACGTTGTTTATAAGTTTTTTTGAAGATGGTGATTGAACGCTGCCCCGTATGATGCGTAGAGCAGCGTTCACTTACAACTGCTGACATTAAACATTAAACAGCAGGAAAATGCTAATAACACTGAGCGTATGTTGACTGCTTTAACTTAACATCCAGTTTTTTTATTGTTTACTCTTGATGAAGAAAACTAGACGCTACTCTGGCTTTTTAAACATGGCAGTCACAACATTTATTTGGTCTGGCTGGTCTCCGTATCCTCGCCCCCAGCTCATGAAGTAAGCAGTTCTTTGCACTGGATCAGCTCAGTTTGGGGCCCTGGAGCCAGTGCTTAGACAGTCAAAACCTGCAGACACTACTCTGGGCTTTAAAAAAAAAAACTTTTATGCATATGCACTGTATCTGGCATTAAAAACAAAATTGTTAATTAGTGATGAGGTAGATAAGATGCTAAATTAACATAATCAAACCTAAATATTAAGTTCAGCAAAGAAAGCATCAGCTGATTAAGTGTTTTGAAAATAATCAAAACATTTTTTTTGTTTTTTTTTAAGCTTTTGGTGCTTCTTGTTGTGAGAATTTGCTGTTTTTATCTTCTCTATTTTGTAACTGAGCTACGGTTTTATCATAGCTTAAATACTGAGCTAATACAAGTTTAGGGCTTATAAATCCACTTTAAACTTGAGACATTTCAGCATGCTGTGCGCCCAATTGAACCATTTTACGTGGTAAATGAGTTGTTTTTGTTTATTGAGAGATTGTACATTTCAATTACATTTCATGTGTGAAGCAGGTCAGTAAAAACGAATGTGCAGCTTATTTCGAGCCTTTACTTTTGCAGCCAAATTCAAGTTCCTGTTGTTGTCATTTTATTTTTTGTGCTCTTTCCCTTTCTTTCTCCCCCTCCCTTTCTTCTTTCCTCATCTCACACCCTCCCTCCCTCACGCACATTGGAACACACTCACCTGCGTGACTATCCAGGAGCGAAGTTTGCGAGTGGAGCGCATTCTTCCTGCTGCCATGATTGCTTTTTAGACTGCTGTTAAAAGAAGACAACCAACCATTAAACACCTGCCCCAAAGACATCCTGCCCCTGAAACTTTAATAACACATTTTTCCTACTGACACTTAAATCATCCACTGGAATAAAAACAATAAAATCAGAGGAAAAACTACCAATTAAAGTCGACTTGATTAAATGTAGAAACTATTTAACCCTCGAGTGTGCGGTTTCGGGCCAAGCAGAAGTCTCATCAGCAAATTATAACGGCTGATTTCTAAAATCCGACAATTTAAACGGAGTCTGGTACATGAACTAACCCAATCAGTACCAACATCACCCCGTCTCCTGTCATATTTATAAATGAGTTATTCAAAAATAGACGCCAAGGTGTAAAATTAGGGAAGCAGACTTTAAGTTTCGTTTACCTCAGTTGTGTTTCCTCCGCCGTGCCTGCGGTGTGTGTGAGTCTATGCGCTCCCTGCAAAGCGGTCCTCTCAGAGCAGGCGAGCCGTTTCCCAGAAATCACGTGACTTTGAGGAAACGTTTGCTACTCTGACCGCCAGGGGGCGACATAACAGGCAAATGAACGTGCCATAGATTTCAATTTGATATTGTGAAATAAGGTCATTATTCCCGTAAAACAGACCATATATTTAGTAAAATTAACAACTAATCAATGAGTTATTCTGAGTTCAGTTTTAAATGTCATACTTCAACTTATTTCAGTGCTTTATTTTAAGGTGAACAGTCAGTGTTATGGTAAAATGTCATTTTTAGCAGTTTATCCACGTAATCTTTAATATCAGTTCGATTTTTTTTTATTATTTATTGCCTATTTTGAAGAGAATATCTAGTTTATTCATCCAAACTGTCGTTTTAAACAATTCAATGTAGGTCATCCTAGGTCACTTGGTTACCTTTTTTTTTTAATTTGCATGATTACCCTTGAAGCATTTCTTCTTCTTCTTAAAAAAAAACCTACTGCTGATGTCTCCTGCAAACTTTGGCTCAGTTTTCACTGAAAGAAAAACGTCAGACACGTCTACATTGATGTTTTTGACAGATCTCTGCATATTAACGCAAACATCAAGTTATTCCTTATTCATTTTCAGATTTATGAAATGTGAATGTAAAACAATGACTTTGTAGTTAAAAGTTAATCAAAGATTCAGTTAATTCAACTCTGATCTTCTGACACATATTTTAGGGTTTTAAAAAGTAAAAATAATCCTAATTCAACCCACATTACTATTATCAGCTATAACAATTGTTAATAGCTACGGTTTGATTACAACTGCTGGTTCAAAGGATATTGTTGAAGAAATCAGTGTTATTCATGTAAAAGTTTAATATTTATTAAGCCAACTGAAGAGAAAATACAGTTTATTCACTATTTCATTAATTTCTTTTGCATCACTCCCCTTAAAGGTTATACTGTTAGTGAACTTGAGATAGATATCTGTACTCGTGATTACTGATTTATTTTGGCTGTGAGTGGATAATCACACTGCTGTGGTGCAGATGAACCAAAGCTTTAAAATTCAATTAGATCAAATCTGGTGACCGGAAATGAGACAAAGACAATCACAAGTTTAAAAATAATCCTTTTAATGAGCTGATTTCAAGCTGATTTATGCTCCGCAAATCAACAAAAAGAGGAAGAGTCCAACATTTTGATGACACATTCACTTCGCTTTTTATAAGGTAATAAATCTGACTATATTAGTCTTTGAACATGCCTTTTCTTGAAGTGGAAGATATGAATCATAGTATCACATTCCTTCAACGTAAGTCAGCCTCACACCACAAATGAGTTCCCAACAGGTAAATATGTTATTTAAAGGCACAGATCACCATAAAAAATACATGTCTCTTTGTGATAAAAGAATCATAAACTGAGAAGAAGAGAAAACAAAACTCAGACCAACAAGCAAACGTTACCAAACACAAATCTGTTTCTCTCCTCTGGTTTGGCACCAGTTTCTTCACAGCAGCATCCAGATTCATTTCAATCCAAGTTCATTTCACTGACAAGTCTGATTTCAGCTGAATGTCTATGACGATCAGGAGTCTTTATTTGTTTCGAGGAACTTTTTCTCCAAGAGGAACCTCCATCAGTTTCTGTCGGGGGGAAACAAAGTAACACAAATGCTGTGAATCACATCTTTGTAGCTTCAGTTGCTCCTCAGAGCTCAGTCATAATATATGAACTGTTTGTCTGTATGAGCCATACTGTACTGTGCTTTAATACTTGCACATAAACTGATAATATGTGCAGTGATTATTTAAAAAAAAGTGCAAACATAAATGTAAATACAGTTAAGACAATTCTAATGAGCTTTAAAGTGAATATCTGGTCTGAGCTCCTTTATTCTCCAACACAGTCTGAACCCTCTGAGACAAGCTTTCTGTCATTTCTTTAAGTAGTCTTCAGGAATAGTTCTCCAGGCTTCTTGAAGGACATCCCAAAGCTCTTCTTTGGATGTTGGCTGCCTTTTGTTCTGTTCTCTGTCAGATGATCCCACACTGCTTCAATAATGTTGAGGTCCGGGCTCTGAGGAGGATTCATCCCTCCATAAGACCTGTTGCCACTGATTTTCAGTCCACTTCTTGTGTCATTTGGCATAGCTCAGCCTTTTCTCCCTGTTTCCCTTCCTTAAGAATGGCTTCTTGACAGCCACCCTTCTATGGAGACCATTTCTGTTGAGGCTTGGGCCAACAGTAGATGGATCAGCTGAAGGTCCAGATGCATCTCTCAGGTCCTGTGTCAGGTCTTTACTGGATTTGTTCCTCTTTCTTAAGGACATCGCTTTCAGATACTGTTCATCTGCTGTAGATAGTTTTTTAGGCCTGACACTTCTTCTTTTGTCCTCAACTTGTTCAGTTTCCTAAAATGTTTTAAGGACACACTGCACACCATGCTGAGATATGCCAAGTTTTCACCAAATAGCTCTTTGGGAATCACTTTGTTGCTGCAAAAATACTATTTTCTGTCTGTCAAACTGTGTTATCTTTGGTGTTTTTCATAGATGCAACTAAATAAATGGGAACAAATTATGTGTCTTTGTGACAGGCTGCTAGTAACAAAGTGCCTACAGATACAATTTAAAACTGGCTCTTTGCTAAGTTGTCTGTTATGTGTCGACACAACACTGGTTCATCCCTTGAGTTAGGAGCCTTTTTTCTGCTTGAATGATTCATAGGTCAGAGTTAAGTGGCTTAAACAAAGAAAAAAAGGTACAGGACTGGACTGAAAATGAGTGAAAAAGCAGCTAATGTCCAAAGAAAATCTCTGAAAGACCTTCAGAAAGCCTGGAGAACTATTGCTCAAGACCACTTTAAAAGATTAAAAGAAAGTCTGGCTGCTTGGAAGAAAATATAAAGAAAAGAGGAGAAGATCAGGACTTTTGTATAAACACATCAGTAACCCACCTTGAGCAGTCGAGCCTGATAAGCGTTATCATCCTCTGCGTCTCCTCGCTGCATGTCCACCTGGTATCTCTGACAGGCCCGAGTCAATTCGTTGATATCGTAGAGCGGAGCGGGGTCCAGAGTGTGAGCGTTGATCAGACTCACCAGGTACTCCCTGTAGTGTTTCCTGCAGGAGCACATTCAGAGGGCCAACTTTCAACCTGCTGACTCTGATGTGTTTTGGAGCATTCACACGCATAAATGTGGCGGGATTCTCAGCTCTTCTACAGAGGCTCGAGAGAGTATTTAGCCAAACTGCCAAACAAAGCTGCGCACGTGACCCAAATAGGTAGAATTACATCCAAAGAGCTAACAAAGGAGCTGAAACTCAAAATGAAGTTTTAAAAAGCCGAGGGGAGCCGCAAGCTCATCTCAGCTCAAGATGTCATAATAAAAGTACAGATTCTAGCTGTTTTTTAAAGGCTTTTTAGAGTTCAGTAGCTTTTATTTGGTCTTAAAGCTTTAATAATGTGTTCTTTTTTGATAAATTAAGTGACTTTTCTTTCTGAAATCTGTAGAGTATCTCATGTTCAGAGAACTCTTTTAACGGAGGGATGTTGTTGGAAAAAGGGGAAAGATTTACGAAAGACTTAATTAAATACAGACTTTTCAGTCAGCCTTGTAAACAAACTACTCAATTCTCAGCAAATCACAGCTTGATCTTAAACTCGCTCTCTTGGTAAATAAAAACAAACGAAATAACCAAAGTGCAGTATGTGACTGAAATCTCTAAAATTCACTTCTCGTTTTTGACGTTGTCTTGTACAAACATTTTTAGAACCCTGCAGTTACCAAACTTGACCTGCTTTCTACAGAAACAAACTGTTTTGACCCCTGATGTTTGTTCTGTAGCGGGCTTCCTGAAAGAACCGAAAGGCGGGTAGAATCCGCATGTATAAATCTACAACATGTCACAACACAGTTATCACTTATAGTGATGAACTTCCAGCTTGATTTAACTCTGTTGCCTCATCTTTTGCTCACATTTTTTCGGACTGCGGTCAGAGGAAGAACTCTAAGAAACACAAAGCCAAATACAAACCAGCTGGTGAACAAAGTGAGTAATAAACTGTTAGAGTGACTCATGAATCATCAGCTCTCTCTAACTGCTGGTTAAAATAGTTTAAATATTATTCATTACAGCTCTTCCAATCGATTCCAAGTTTTTCCAAAGCAGTAAAAAGAGGTCAGATGTTTAGAACAGTTTACTTTAAACAGTCAAACACCTCCTCACATAAATCATTAAAGGGGAACTCCGGTATTTTTAAACTTAGACCTTATTTCTGGCATGAAATATGTTTATCTACTCAACGAGAACAGTTCTCGCAATAGGCAGATATCCATATAACGGAGTGAACGGGGCTTAGACGGCTGAGGGGCTGAGAGCCTCTAAATAAGGCATTTTCTGTCTTTATTTCACCAATACTTTAAGACAAATCCATGAACAAACGCGTACTATTGCTCTGTTAGCACATAGCTGCTGTTATGTGGCTACTTGCAGCTATAGGAGAGCTAACGGAGGGAATTCTACACACACCTCTACTGGGATCACTCCATCTACACACATGGCGGCAGCACAGCTCATTCACTCCGGTAAGAACGTCCATCTTACTCAAAGTCGTCGTTCACATTGTCAAAATCTGATAAATATCCTGCCATGTTGCACAAAACTATCAGTAGCAAACTCCGTGTGAAGTTAGCCGACTGTCACAGAGCAAGGAGTAAATAAACTGTTCTTCAGGGGGGCGTGTGGATGAAGTGGTCCCAAACTGTTCTCGGCGAGTAGATAAACGTATTTCATGCCAGAAATAAGGTCTAGGTTTAAAAATACCGGAGTTCCCCTTTAACTCTTTATGTCGACGCACAATCAATTGCCTCCACAGGTCCTGACAGAGAAGCATCCTTTACCTGCAAAATGGCAGCTTATTGAAGGAGGCTCAGCTCCTCCAGGACATGGCAATGTGTTCTCTCTATGGCTACGTGATATCTGGCAAAAAATATATATAAAGACTCACTCGCAGAGTCCAGCCTGTCCCGGCTGTGTCGGGCCGCCACACGGAGAATCCACCTGCTGACCCACTTCATCTTTCTGCTCCATCACGCCACAAGCATCTGCGTGAAAAACAAAGTCAACGATAGACCAGAAACAGGCAACAAAAAGCCAGTTTTTATGTTCTACACTTTCTGTTTCCAGAACTTGGTGAACAAAAAGTGTTTTACCGGCTTGAGTCCCGTTGGACGGGTCGGTGTTGAAGCCCACGCCGCTCCTCTGAGAGCAGAAAAACAAATCAGAACATAACGTTTACAACTTTATGCTGCTGTCAGAATCAAACTGGTGACGTTAGAGGTACGCTTCAGAAAGATAATCATCTACACAGATGGGTCCAATATATTCAGCGTCACATTTAGAGACAGTCGACTTGGATTTGGGATGCAGCTCTAATTCTTTCACTTCCTCTCCAGCAGCAGTCCTCACCAGAAAAGGCAGATTTTCACCTCACTGTCAGATGTTTGAATCAACCCTTTTCTATCTTTATCATTTCTCAACACTTTAAGGGAAGTTTTAATCCCACTTTTAGTGACATGGTTGCAAAGTAGGAGAGAAGAGGAATCAACGGGACTTTAAACGACTCTCAGACTAAAAGCAACATACAAATCAGGTAAAGAAGTTAAACTGAATTTAGGCTATAAACAGACATGTCACGTCTCTCGATGTAAAATATTTAACATCGTGTAACAGCATTAAAAAACTATTCATCTGTAGGTAAAATAATTGAGTCAGAAATAAATCAGAATCCAATAACATGAATCTTTGCTGGTTTGTTTTGTACGACATGTTAAATAAAATGAATGTGGCGGGTTTCAAATGGTAAAGAAGAGGACTTTTCCAACAGAAGTAGAGATAATAATGTTAACTGTACTAAGAAGAGAGACATGATGTTCTTTGAAAAAAATCTGGGTGGTGTTGTGAAATAGTTTCCCTTTTCTTCCAGAGATAAGGCTGTGTCCATGTCCTGGAATCTTAAGTGTTGGACTGCTTCCAATCCTTTTTATCTATGCCATTAGTCAGGATTCCACTGGTGGTTTTTATTTCCCTTCAGAACACGGAAATTAGACTCTAGTTTGAGAAAAGACATCTCAATCACATTTCTTTTTATGCAGCTTCAGATTTTCAGATTTCCTTCGCTAGTAGGATGAAAACCCAGCTAAAAACGATAATACCTGCAGCAGCATTTGTAGTCGAGGTGGCTCCCAGTCTCTGAGGTAGAAGAGACAGTCTCTGGGGTGATGAGCATGCAGGCCGTTGAAGTTGCACGGAGCTGCTTTACATAAAGTCTGCAGCAGAAAAAACAATGTGAATACAGAAGGTTTGTGGACAGATTAAAAGATTAACTGCCAATTGGTATGATTCAGGTCGCCTGTAGTCAAAAAAAGTCATCCGAGACTCACATATTCTGACAACATCCACTGTAAATGACATGTGACGCCACATACATGCAGCGCAGAAGTCTGATGTCACGCGTCCAGAAAATATTTCCCTACGTAAATATTGTGGAACTTTCCATAAGACAAGAATCGGCATGTGCTATTAGACAACAAGGCGCCGATGTAGGCATGACATAGGGACAGACAATGAAAATGACTGTAAGGTGTGGTGCTGGAGTGTCTGTAACATTAAAGATAGGTCTGCATCAGTGTTTGCTCTGACTCCACCTGACGGTGGGACAACTTGTTTGCTGAGCACATGCAGTGACAACGTGTGGTCGCTGTGAAGCTCTGCCTGGATGGAGCCTGAACTCACCTTGTGGTAGGGGTTGTTACAGCCGCTGCAGAACTGGTACCTGCACTGGGAGCAGGTAAAGTGCATGCAGCCGCCTTTCGTCAGAGCGTACTGGAACCCACACTGAGGACAGGCTGCAAGAGGACCCCACATTAGTGGTAAACAAACCGATTCCAGATGTGGTCACATGAAAATAATGCTCTTTAAAAATCATACAGTGTCTGACCCACATCTAATAATCATTAACTGATTAGTGTGAAACAAAGAAGAAAAACTCATTATTACAAAAAACTGTTACTGACTTATTATCATCATTGATACCCGACTTTTATGCAGCATTTGCATGCTGTTCTGTCCACACTGGAGGTAAATAAAACGATTCTACTTTAATTACCTTTTTAAATTGTCTGGGGGGGGGGGGTTTCCACGTAGTTAAAAAGGTGATCATTCTTGCTTATTTTATTGCTGAAGCCAAAATGGGTTTTGATGCCACTTTTTTAATGTAATTTTGCTTCGCTCGCATCAGTGAAGTTAATGGAATGGAAGTGAAAAAGAGAATTAAGTTCACAGTAAAAGTCTTTAACCTCCCCTCATTTCTTTATTTTCCTTCCAAGCAGCCAGACTTTCTTATTATCTTTTAAATTGGTCTTGAGCAACAGTTCTCCAGGCTTTCTGAAAGTCTTTCAGAGTTTTTCTTTGGACATTGGCTGCTTTTTCAATCATTTTCAGTCCAGTCCTTGTACCTTGTTGTTTGTTAAACCACTTAACTCTGATCTATGAATCATTCAAGCATAAAAAAGGCTCCTAACTCAAGGGATGAACCAGTGTTGTGTCGACACATAATTTGACACAACACTTTGTTACTAGCCCTTTGTTACTAGCAGCCTGTCACAAAGACACATAATTTGTTCCCATTTCTTTATTTGCATCCTGACAGAGAACAGAACAAAGGCCAGTCAACATCCAAAGAAGAGCTTTGGGATGTCCTGACGAACTATTCCTGAAGACTACTTAAAGAAATGACAGAAAACTTCAGGGTTCAGACCAAATATTGACTTTAAAGTTCTTTAGAACTGTTTTTGCCTCATAGGATGCATTTCAGTTAAGTCTGCACATGTTTCAATAAAATCACATCATCTATTTACTTTTTTTTTTACTACATATAAAGAAATGAGGAGTGGCTCAAAACTTCAGCCCATTACTGTAAAAAAGGAAAAGTTTCTGGTTGTTGTACAAGTGGTTTGACTTATACAACATGCTTGATGATCCAAGCATATACAGTGTATAAACACTGAGGTGGGTGAGGCTGACCAATGATTACACAAATGAGGGACAAAGAACTGAAAAGAAACTGGTTTCAGGTGACGTTTGTGGCGAGCCTCACTGATGCCGTTGTCTCTCAGATACCCGGCTAGGCCCTGCTTCTGGTATTCCGGATCGTTGTCCCTCTTCCACTTCTGGAAATCCTCGCAGGAGACGTCCTGGTGCTGAGGCTCCCACTGGGACCAGAGATAAGGTTTAATGAGCTGAGCGCTTCCTGCTTTGAACATCAGAGGCTTTTTCTTTCATTTCTTATCTACAGTTACACAAGCTCGAGGACTCCTGTACATGACGGAGATGTTAATAAGGGTTATACTCACAGGTTTTTTGCATTGAGCACAAAAACTCTTGCGGCATGACGGGCAGGTGACCTTGAGCTGGTCTCCATCATTGATAAACCCGGAGGTGCACTGAGGGAGGAAGAAACACATTTCACACACCACACTGCCATCTGTTATGTTGAACATTTGCAAATTCCACAACAGATTTTCAGCCATTAAAGCCATTTATTCAACAGGTTTAAACCTTCTGCAGTTTGAAGAACAACGAAAAGTTCAAAACTAAAACATAAACAAGGTGAGCAGCTTTGTTTTGACCAACAGGAGGACTGCAGCAAACTTTTCAATTGAAAGATTTAGACTTTTTTGGCACCTTAACAAAAGATTTTCTGCAGGAATGAGCTGATAACAGCTAACAAACCGACACACAAAACACTTTTTGATTATTTCACGATTAAACTATTAAAGGTATGAAATATAAAGATGAAAACTGGTAGATTTGTCTAAGAATTTACTGCCTTTTATTAAATTTCTATTAGATCGATTCTTTCAAGAAGTTTCTTGCTTTTAGACCAGAGATGATTGAACTCATGAGGATTTTTTGTCACATAATTACAGTTACACGAGTACGTATTGTTTCGGCAAAACAAGATAAAGGCAAATCACAAAAAACTAATTAATAAAATAAACAGCCAGTTAATTACAAAGCTCACTCGTTATCTATCTGAATCATTCATTAAACATGATGTGTATAAGCAACAGAACAGGGATCACAGTTTAAAAAGGACTAATAAATGAAAGTCTTCATTTGAGAGCACCATCAGAAACGTTTTAATTCAAGTTACAATCCAAAGCAGCACATCTTTGGCGTCTGATTGTGTTTTTCAACTTGTGACATTTAGTTACTCGACTCCATCAAAAGTATGAGAAGCATGGAATGCAAATTCTGGGTGGAGGAGGAAATCAGATGATGAGGGCAGATTTAGAGGCAAAGAGGAACGAGTGGACCGGTTTTTGGTGTTAGGAAGAACTCACATGACAGCACCACAGGAACTTTGGGTCTTTCATCAGCGCTTGCTCGGTCAACTTTTTGTGAAACAAGTCGTACACTTCAGTCTCCAGGCAGTCCCGCAGCTGCAAAACAACAACAACAACAAGGCTTTTTTCCTCAACCTTCAGCAGTTCATTTCCTGTTTTTAAATGTAGCGTCATGATAAACTCAGCTTTCCACACTGAGTTTTAGAAAGGTCACAGATGTGAAATTAGTTTTTTTGTAATGATGATCAAGCCCCTCATCGGGAATCTAAACCTGGTTTCTACGTATCTAGGTAAGCTGCTTCTCCTAGTTCACCTGAATGTCCAGCGTAGAGAAGTAGCTGTCCAGTTGTTCGGGGTCGTTGATGTCGGGCTCGCTGCAGACGGGACACACCATGTCTCTGATGTGTCTGTCTCTTACTGCGATGGTGAAGTGCTGCCTGAAACACTCGTGGCACACCGAGCACTGGCAGGACGTCAGAGACTGCATCTGAACCACGAGAGGGGGAAAATATCTCTGCTTTAGTGGTCGTGTCCCCCACAGGTGTCCAGGTCTGATGAGTCACTACGCCCATGTGAACCCCAACAAGGCCCAAAATATCTTTTTTGAGGATGTGAGCTGATTTCCTGGAAACTCTTGACACCAATGCGAGCGTCAGGTTCTCTTTCAGTCTCTACAGAGTTAGAATTAAAACATTTGAACCAAATGCACCAATACATGATGCTTTATATGTTTCGGCTTTTTTGCTGTGCTGCACTATCATTGCTTTTTGAGTTCATGTATATTATTTTGAACTTCTGATATCTATACGTCTCCCTCCTCTGTTACTCTTCCAGTGGTGTTTTCCATTTTCAACCGAACTCAAAATTCTTGACAGGAGACTTGTTCTTTCTCTTAAGTTAATTTGTTATGTAAGATTACGGTATGTCCTTAGGCTCTTATAATGGCCGAGGTTGAAGCTAAAATTAACAAACAAAGGATGGTCTCTATTACAGGCAAAGAGGAAAGATTACGAGGTCATGCTACTGATTAAATATTCCAGTTTGTACAACTTTGTCTGATTAGTTCAATAAAATAAACACTGGATTAAGTATTTGTCATAATTTGATTTTTTTAAGGATAAGATGCTGCACACAGTATGAAAGCCCAGCTAAGACCCATTCTATTAAAAATGGATTTTTCTTGATACTTTCCATCTGCCAACTTTTATTGACACTTAAGTTAAACCTCTTTAAATGTACCTGATGCCAATTCTGGAGGAGGGGAAAAAACGGCAGGTGTTTTGCAGACCGAGTTCCCCATAGGAATGAATAATTAGGTTAACTCAGAAGTGAACACACAGTAACGAGGAAACAAGGCATTAAATGAGGCACCGTAGGATACAAGTCAAAGCAACAAATTCTTACACGATTTACACTTTTTTTCCGCATCTTTTCTCGATTTACTGCCTTCCTGCATCATCTTTATGCGTACAAATCTGAGATTCTTAGTCAAAGATGGTAGAAAACAGGTTCATTTTGACAGCAGCTTCGAGTTGAGCTTTTTAGATTTAAAACCATGATGGCGGACGGTCTGATTCGCCGCCGCTCTCCTCGCTGACCCACCTTGCTGCGGGGGACGATGCTCAGACAGATGGGGCACTCGTTGTTGAGGAGACGCCTGATGAAGTCTTTGTCATGTGACTCTTTCACAGCTTGCACCACATCCTCCAGTGAGTAGGTGACACCTGGCTCTTGGAGCAGCGACAGGACGAGCTCACAGCGCCCCCAGCTGGGCAGGTCGTACAATGCCAACAGACGCCTGCACATCCTCTAAAGCAGCAAACGGAGACATTAGGCAGGTTGTGCAGAATTAAACAAATACAAACATGTCCTGCTCACGTCAGCACTCCTAAAAATATCGCTGCACAGTCTAACCTGTTTGTCCGGGTGTTTGGGATCAATCGGCGGCTCGGGCTGGTCGATCCAGATACGCTGGTGGAAGGGCTCCAGGAGAGGGCGCTGAAGCAGAGACAAAGCTCCTCTCACCTCACCCCCGCTCTGCCGCAGGGCCTCCTCACACTGAGCCACATCCTGGAAGCCCAGAGAGTGAAGCTCCCTCATCTGAACACAACAGGGGAAAAATCAGTCAATGAGCCAAAAACAAACGCGTTATTTGGACTTTGGGAAACTCAACCAGCTGCTCCCACATGCTAAAAACTGTCCTTTGGTTTTTCCTTATATTTTACATTTCCATTTATGTTTCCGTGTTTTAAAAAACACACAAAAAAACAAAAACATTTCCTGCTTCATTGGCAACATATGAGGGAGGCTAATAACAAGCTAATAATCTATCGAGGTACATTTTTGGATGATTGCAACATGGAGACAGATGATGGACGGGTTAAGTAGTTTAAAATGGTGTTTTTAAAATACTTTGATTATTAATTAACAGTTTAAGTAATTTGTTAAGCATTTAAGATTGTTATTTTTTTGGTTTTATCTTGAAAAAAGTAAAACTCTGCAAAACTCTATGCATGTAACTCTGAATCAAAATGTTCTCACACTCCACAATGGTTTACATTTAGTGGTATATTTTCATTTCCTGTCTTCAGTTTGAACGTTTTTTTTTTTTATCTTCTCAAGATAACGTTGGAATCTAAACTCCTTTCTCAGGGTCAAAGGTATGTGGCACTCCCAACAAAGTACAGATAGCGTTAGTTCTAAATTATCCTGTACTGTCAGAAATCTAAGCTGCAAGAAGGTGCTTCTAAATGCTTGCTCAGACTCCGTACCCGAACTGTTCAGTTTACCATCAAAAGACTTTTAGGGTTTTGTGACCTTGACTTGACGGTCTCTCAGCAGCTGTCTCACGGCTCTCTCCGTGTCTCCTCCGGCTGCCAGCCAGGCCAGTTTGGCCTCGGCTCTGGACAGCTTCATGCCTGCGCCTGTGGCGTCCTGCTCTGGCTCCCCTCCATCTCTCTCCACGCCGAGCTGTGTCCCGGCGTTTCTCGTTTTGTAGCTTTGCTGAACGGACACGGCCATGGCGCAGATTTCATCCAGCAGGTGTGGCAGCTCTGATGTCAGCCAGTCACAGGGGTTAGCGTTGCTGCCGCCGCACATGCACAGCGCTGCGTACACCTCCTCCGGGCTGACACCTCGCTTCTCTGCCTCCTGGGAAAAACAGACAGGATGCATGTTCTCACAGGCTGTTATTGAAGGGATTTAATCTAGTGACACAAAATGTATGCAAAAACTACTATTCTTATTGATCAATTATTTATTTAAGTGGCTTTTAACCCTTAGGAGTCAAGTCGGTAGTACCCAGGGGACAAAGCCTTTATTAATGTTATGACCCGCCTTGTGGGCGGCAACATAAAGGTCACAAAAATACATTTAAATATGCTTCAGGAACACACTGAGCTATTTTCAAAAGTCTCCAAGTATGCCTTCAATAAATCAGGTCAGGTCTTTTCCCCCGTTTTGACCCCAAGAAAACCTTGGCTTTTAGACCATCTGGAGCTAATCATTTTTCATTGATTGGATGACGACTCGTGCGTGACTGCAGGTGTGTTTGAGTGAAATTCTTTCCCCACTCTTATCTGGCTGATGAGGGTCAGCCCGTCGTCTTTCATCGTCTTCTGCCTCTTCAGCTCCAGGTTGACTCTGGGCGCCGGGTGTGGCCTCACATCCGGCTGAGCCTGATCCTTAGCAACAGACGGCATCTGCTGGAGGGACTGGGGGAGAGAAACTCCAGCTGAGTCTTTACACGACAGGCTGCACATCTCACACACCGCAGAGGGCTTGGTGTTGACATAAGTGCAGAACTGGCAAGTCCACTGTGAGAAGAAGAACGAAAACCGATGCACGATATGAATTTTAAAATAAACAAAAGGAAAAAATCAGCAGGAAATTATACAGATAAAAATAAGTAAACAATTAAAGTAGGTACACTCCACCGATGTTTGTGTTACCCATCAGTAAACTCCTGCTTTGTGTTCTCTATCATTCTAATAGAGAACTAGAAAGACTAAAGAGATTAGATTATCGTTGGAATCTGGACTATTTTCTAACTAATTCAGATTATCTGCAATATCTCTTCAAAGGACAGTTATTAGCCTGGCAAAACACTTTATTTTAACACATTATTTTGTCAGAAATTATCAAAAAACAAGAAACACACATCTGAAAATCCCAGAGTCCACAGTCAGAAAGTGATTGCAGCAGAAACAACTTGTTGCCCCTCTTTGCCTACGTTTCCTGCTACAAGTTGTCCTGGTAAATCATGAGATCCTCAGTGAAAATGTGTATCTGCTAAAAGAGGCCCACCTAAAACAAACTAAGGGGGAATAAAAGTTGCATTTAGCGCCCCCAGGCTCTGGGATTTCTTACAAATGCTCCATTAGTAACAGACATGTTGGCTTTAATGCTGGGTGATGTCAGCATTGGTAACAGTGGATTTAATTTAAGGCAGAAACTGATTAACACACTGATTTATTTGGATTTCAGACAAGTTTGCAGCTATAGGAATGGTTCCATCATCACTTCCTCCTCACTAGGTCTTCAGACTGGTTGATTTAGACAATAAAAGTTGACTATGGCTATGACTATCTCCTTGTTGTGCCTCAGAGTGACTGACGAACCTTCTTGATTTACAGAAGTAAAATGAAGCGGACACTGTGTCTCTTTACTGAATATGGGAGCGGCTGTGCTTTAAAAAGGAACTTTTAATGTCATTATCATAAGATAGCAACGCTAATTTTGTCAACCTCAAACACACAAAATGGAGAACAGACTGGGTAATAAATCTGTGCTCTTTGAATACAAACGACCAATAACTTGAGCTAAAAGCAGTATGGGATGGCTGTACTGGACTGGCTCTGTCAACACTGACTGAGGTGGATAAAGCTGTGCTGATTCAGTCAAATCAACTGGGCTCTTTTCTCTTTCTTCATTTTAACAGCTAATGGTTGCATCAGATAATAACTTATTACTAAGGAATGAGTACAGTTTGAAGCATTGTATCCATAAATCCCCATTTAAATTCAAGCATTTCCAATTATTTTCTGCATCCATAAGAACCCACAAGAGCCCCGTCTTGAAAACGGTCTTGAAATGCTTTGAAAACAACACGTAGACCTAATGGGCTGCTTGTAACTCCCAGTTTGAGCTGTTTTACAGAAACAGTAAAGAAGGGAATTAGAGCAGCTTCATGTGGAATTTCTCTGAATGAATAAAAAGCCGATGTGAGCACAGAGAGAGGAAGAGGAGCAAACAGATGGAGAGGGCGGCCACAAAGCAGATAAGATGATATGACATTGTGTGTACTAACTAAATGAATACAAACTTTAAATAACTAGTGACACTATAAAAATAAACTCTCCCTACATAAAGCTACTTGCTGATTTGGACTCTGAACTTTATGTATTTTCCTATAAACGATGTCATGTCAGTTGGTGTTTTAAAGCTTAGTCGATCATTCAGCAGGACTGAGGTCATCTAAGAGAGCAAAGTAAAGACCGAGAACATAAGGGTGTTTTGTAATGAACCGCGTGACCAACCTTAGATCCAGAGTCAGGCAGAGATTTGGGGCTCGACAGCACGACCGGTGGGCGAGTGGCCAGACGAGGGCGCTCACACACCTCACAGAGGATGCTGCTGCCTTGGTTCACAACGGTGCAGCTCTTACACTGCCACTCTGAGAGGTCAGACGCAAACAAAACTCAGTCTAACCCTCCATGAAACAACGGTTTTAGTACAAAAACCACGCAATTTCTCATTAAACTCTGTTTTCTACTTTCTCTTTTCATGTCTTCGCCCCTAAAGTTTAAAGTAGAGTCGCACCTGCGTTGGGCGACGCTGGGACCGACGGGGAGCTTTCTACAGCGGCGGATGCAGCCGTGGAGAGTCGAGGACGTTCGCACGTTGTGCAGAGAACAGCTCGTATCTCGTTCACTGTCGTGCAGTGAGCGCACTGCCAAGGTGACAGAGAAGGACTGGAAAAAAGAAGATAAAAACATTTTCTCCTGATCTTAGGCCGACCTGACTTTGACAGCTTGAAGCTCGAATCCCCACCTGGATGTTTTGACTGGTGTGATATTAGTCCTGCTGTGTCCTTTGCGGTCAGGGTGAGAGTGGAAGAGCCTGTCACAGTTCATACACAACCTCTGGATGCAGGTGGAGCAGTGAGTGTGCACAGCAGAGATGCCGCAGATGCTGCAGGTCTCTGTGAAGACAGCAGACGAAATCAAGAACAAACTTTTGCATTTGATGCGTTCACTTTGGAATCGAGCGTACCCTGTTCGGGTTTCTGTATTTTGTCTCTCTTGTGAGCGGCTCTGGAGGGGTGGCGGTGATAGAGGTCGTCGCATGCGTCGCAGAAAGGTTGATTGTCACATGGCGGGCAAAGAAGAGACGAAGCGCCGCCGCACAAATTACACTCGCTCACTGCAGGGGGGGCTGGACACAAAGAAGAGAAATTCAACACAGATTAGTAAACAGACTCAAATTTCCAACCATTTTGTCTAAAAACGAACAGTGACCTTTAACATATAAGCAGTTCATTAAAGCAACATTTCTGCTCAAAGAAGTAAACTAACTAACTGACTAACTAACTAACTAACTAAAACCACAATTTTATGAAACATAATTACATATTTTAAACAAGAGAAGCATGAGACTGCATGGCTCCACCCAGGCCGATGGAAACATTCCTGGATAGAGATCAACATCGAAACTTAATCGTTTGCCCCATGATGCAAATAAGTCCTGAACTTTTCTGATTAATCCTGTTAACAAACAGACAAACCAACCACACCACAAACCCTACGAGGCAGAGGGACGCTGTTTACAGAGCAGTATTAACTCTTCCTCTATGAAAAACTCTTAAAAGATAGAAGACGAGACTCTAATAAACTTCCACTTTTCAAGTCTGAATCTAGTCTGAAATTGAATCTAAAGAGAACGACTCTTTACACTGCTATGTAGATTCCTCCTGTCAATCCTAAAGATTCTCCACGGGGTTAAAGTCTGACCTTTGTGGTGCTCCATCCATGTGTGAATGATGTTTAATGCTCCCTGAACTGCTCTTTCACAGATTGAGCCTGATGAATCCTGACATTATCATTTTGGAGAACGCCTGTGTCATCAGAAAAGACTAAAAACCTGAATATTCAGACTGTCAGCTTGGGCACATAACGACAAACTCCTGCTCATTCACTTGGTTAAATACAAGTGGTGACCTTTCTTTGGTAGATGTAGCTAAAAATATATCTTAAAAGTGTGTAGAAATTTGTCCTGTGGAAAACAACAGGAAAAACTACATTTATTGTAAAGTTAAGTATGTAAAACATGCGCTTTTTAAACAACAGAAAAGAGCCGATTTCACATTTTGGGTGTTTGCGCCACAAAGGTGGCTCAACGACACATTGTTGGGTGGCCGTAGCTCAGGTGGAAGAGCGGTCGTCTGACAATCAGAAGGCCGGCGGTTCAGCTTCTGGATTCACTGGACCACATGTCGAAGTGTTTCTGGGAAAGACTGAACTCCACGTTGCCTCCCGATCCTTAAGAAACGATGATCTGATCGAAGTGACTGTCATGACTTCAGGAAACAAACTAAAAGTAACACTAACTCACCGAGAGGCTGAAGTCTGACTCGCTGATAGAAAAATCGCAGAGATTGAAAAATACTTTTTGTCACTCGATTAACAAAAAAGATCAACTTCACACAACATGCGCAAAGTTGTTTATAACAAAGAAAAGATGATCACAGCGATTAAAACACTAAAGATGGCGGTCAACCAAAAAAAATAAATACGGCGTTCCCATGTGAGCGCCTCGGTCTAAAAGCAAAAGAAAAAATATACAGCTCAAAATTCAAAGCTCCTACAGCCAATCTGAGTTTGTAGTAAGGAAAACCAAATGTTTGAGATTTCAAACAGAAGAAACTCACGTCGAGTTGGGAGGTTTGTTCGACAAGACGGGGAAAAAAAAGGCTTACAGCTTTGTTTGATTCAAACAAACGTCATCAAACAGGTTTTGACCTAAAAAGAAATCATAAAGTCTGAAAATGAACTACGAGTGGGTGGCAGTGAATCCTGTGACAGCTTCCACTCAGGTGGGTTGGAAGCCCGGCTGCCAACGAGTTTCGTCACGCAACGGGATCATTTTTATCCAAAACATATTCCCGGTGTTGAGTCAGAGCGGAGGAGCACTCATCACTTCAGTTTTAGGTTACTTCTTTAGTCTGGTTGTAAACAGGAAGTGTTGAATATTGATGCTTATTTACAGCGCTGTCTTGTGGACGGAAACGCAGTCAGGAATGATCAAATCATCGCCGAGCGGAGGGAAAATTCAATTCCCCGCTTTCCACTGTAATCTGTCATGGCAGCCGCTCACCGGTTGCTGGTTTTGGCCGTTGTGGGAGCTGGGGCTTCGGATCAGGCTTGGTCGAAGGAGATGGTGCCCGAGGTTCATCTCCCTGCTGCTCTTCTGCAGGCACGGTGGCCACCGACTCATCCGACGGCTTATTCTAAAGGAACAAACACAATCACGACTCCTCACGTGAGAAATAACATGAGTGAATGTAAACAGACAAAGAACAGGGATGATAATTCAACATTTCTTTTGTGTTTCATTACTCCTATTTGTTTCTGCTTTAACCGAACAGATTTGGGTGCACTCTCCTAATCTCTCTCAGCTAAGTGCCAGAAATCAGTTTTTACTGGTCATGCACTGAATGTTTTTAGCTAACTAACAACGCAGCAGCACAAGTGAGCATGTTACCAAATTGACAACAGATTTCTCCTCTAAACACTCATCATTGTGGTTCATCAGGATTCAGCAAACACTGGAAACACTGTATGTTTGTATCCTGACAGCCTGGGCTCAAATAGTGAAGCAGTTACAAGATTTTGCTGGCATGTGGAGAGATTAAAGTTGTTGTAATGTTGCATTGTCTAGCGTCAGATTTGCTATCAGTAACAGCTACATTCCAACTGGAAACATGTACAGACCTGCTGGATGAGAAATGGGATGATGTCTTTGAAGTTTTCTGGGTGAGGATGGGTGCCCTAAATAAACAGAGATATCAGGAATGGAATATGGTGGCTTGTTTACACAGAAACAGGTGAATGAATTAGGACTTTCTCAGGAGCAAACACAAACCTTTATTAGCATGTCCACCTCTGTGCGCAGGGTCATCACCTCCAGCGTCACCAAGGCAACATTTCCTGTATCTGGATCAGTGATTTCATCGGGAAAACTGAGGCCATCTATCTGCTGGTTGGTGTAACCGTAGAGGTACAGGACTCTCCGGCCTCCCTGTGGAGGTAAAGAAGACATGAAATACTTGCTTTTAAATTCTAAAAAAAGTAAGAAACCTTCAGACCTTTTTGTAATCATGTGAAATATTGTTTTTTTTGTCCTTAATCCCACGCAGTCAAGTTAGCTCACAGTGGCTTTTCCTCACCTTGATGGCATCCACAGTGGTTCTGAAGACCGGGTTGTTGTGCTTGACGGTCCTCCAGTATCTGGGCCTGGCGGGACCAGTGAGGTTACAGCCGTACTTCTCCAGGATACTCAAGGCTTTGACCAGTCTACTCAAAGACTCCAGAACCTGATTCAGAGACAATTCGTTTGCAACGTTAGTGATTGTATGTTTTGGGAGAAACCTGACCTCCCAAGACCAGACCTGATTGATGCTGCATGACCTTGGAAGGGTCAGCCTTTAGATATATGGTGCTAGGAGCTTTAGAGAAAACATATGACATGTCAAGATGGCACCAAATGTCTGGACCTTCCTTAATCATGTGAGGAAGAGAAACGTACCTTAGGGTATAAATAGGACCTGGTTTCTTTATTTGAGGTCTTACCTCTGATACATACTAGCTGTATGACGCTGTGTACACAGTTTTAAAGAATATCCTCCACCAAAGACTGTTTTTTCCCACCTCATCCATTTTTACTCTTGGTCCTGATGACAATAGAGCAGCTGCCCAGGAGACCCTCCTTACAGTTAGTTCACGATAGCTGAACAACCAACATTTAACAACTAACTGCTGACTTTCTACAATGAATTAGAGGTGACAATTCTTCGAAAGGAGTCAAATACAATAATAGAAGAAAACTCTCAGAAACGCATGTTTTAAGAGAACTGGAGGCCAGATTTGGAGCGATTCTTTGGGACTGAGAAGGAGCTGCGTCAAGGAGCTTTTGTTCTGTTCTTTAACTGCCTGTCACAGCTTGTAAATAGCAAAAACAAACACTTGTTTTTCTGGACCATAAGGCCAACAAATAACCCCCGCCAAGGCAGGAAAATCATTTTTTCGTGCCAAAAATAAGTCCAACCATCCATTCATTGAGAGGAATCGTTTACTTCTGGGAGTTTCAGTGCAGACAGTCAGAGTCACTTTTAGTTACTTGCTCTAAAAGCGATAAAAGGCACAATTCTAACTGAAGCCAACGGACCAATGTGTCTATTTCTTGGGAAAAAGCAGCATGTAGCCAAAATACTGATTTATGTGTAAAAAAAATGTTGTCTTTGGACCTGAGCGCTTCAGGAAGAAACTTATATACTTACTCTCGATGGCATTTCCTTGGCTTCTAATACTACAGCGAGGAACCTTGGAGTTATTTTTTACTAGAATCTATCCTTTGATGCACATATAAAACAGGTTTCTACGACTGCAATTTTGCCAAAATCAGGAACATTCTGTCTCAGAGTGCTGCAAAAAAAAACTGCTCAATGCATCTGTTACTTCAAGGTTGGACTACTGTAATTTTTTATTATTGGGCTGTCCCACATATTCTGTGAAAAGCCTCCAGCTGATCCAAAATGCTGCAGCCAGAGTTCTGATGAGATCTAACAGCAGAGATCATATTTCTCCAGTTTTAGCTTCTCTTCAACGGCTCCCTGTTAAATTCAGAAGAGAATTTAAGATTCTTCTCCTCACATATAAAGCTCTTAATGACCAAGCTCCACCATATCTTAAAGATCTGATAATTGAATATTTTCAGCATTTTGCTCTCAAACTGCAGGTCTCCTTGTGGTTCCCAGAGTTTCTAAAAGAATGGGAGGCAGAGCCTTCAGTTATCAGGCCCCTCTCTGTGGAACCAGCTGCCAGTTTGGGTTCAGGAAGCAGACACCCTCTCTACCTTTAAGATTAGGCTTAAAACTACTTTTTGATAAAGCTTATAGTTAGGGATGTCTCAGGTGACCCCGAAACATCCCATAGTTAAGCTGCTATAGGCCTAGATTGCCAGGGGAGTTCAGCTCAGATTTCTATGCAGATAGCGAGTGGACTGCTTTCTTTACTTTGAATCAAAAACAGAAGCAAATCTATTCTTAATCCCTTAGTGGACTTCATCAAGAGAAGAAGTAACTAGGAAGGACTTAAAAGACCCTCCGTAATGTTCTGTAGACAGCACAACCAGCTTCACAGGATCCTTTCTAAGAGAACTTTACCTCATGTTTAATGCAATCTGCCGTGTTCTCCCTCAGCATGACTTCTGCTGGCAAGTGCCGGTACTTCTCAGACAACGGCAGAGGGATGGCAGCCATCATCTGGACCTCTGCTTTCGCATCCTGTGCTGAACCCGAGGAGGAGAGGAGCGACTGGGCTCTGCTCCTGACCTGGTCCATCTGGACGGACGCAGGGCTGCTACTCATTGCTGTCAGAAAAATGAAGATGACAATTTCAAGATATGAAAATCTAGTGATTTGTCACTCAAAAGCACCCATAGTTCGGGGTTTGTAAAAGCTTTTCTTTGTTTTACGTCAGGTTTTGGGTTCAGACCAAACAACTGGTTATTTGAAATATCAAATTATCAAAGTGTATAAAAAGAAGAAAAAAGCAAATAAAACATATACAACTAAAGAAAATAAACTAACTTACTATTTTACACAGCAAAAGGGTTTCATAAGAGGAATCTAAACTATGTCAGACCCTGTCAGTCACTTACACTCGTGTTTTAAACAATGTTCATCAACCAATAGTTTCCAGACCGATAGTCAAGTCTAACTTCCTGAAAAAAGTTAAATAAAAATTAAAGCCAGTCTCTAATCCTCCCAACTTCTATACCAAATAAAAATTATAATTCACGCTGTTTAAAGCATTTTTAGGGGTATTAAATGGTTTGATGTCGATAATATAAAGAAAAAGGGTGCATATATGTAAGGAAAACATCCACAAATCCAACTGTGTTATCAGTCAGTAGGAAGGGTATTTACAGCCAGCTAAATACCAAAGGTTAAATACGAGTCATGTTCATTTACAGCGCAGAAGCAGGGTTTCTGTCAGCCTGAACAATTTCACTTTTAATTCACATAATTACGACATGGAGGGAAAGTCCAGGCTAATCACAATATCAGAGGTAAACAGCGGAGTATCAAATGGCAGTCTCCTTCAAACTGCTATACAGTAACACCCAGTCTAACAGAAGAAATCCATGCAAAATGTCAGTGTTAGGGTGTTGAAGCAAAAATAAAACCCAAACATTAACTACCAGACAATAATAACTGACATCAGCTGAAACCGAAACTTTAAAACAGCTTGACAACCAGCTACGTTTGCTCAGTTACGTTACTGACCTCATCTGAACTTGTGCTTCTTTTAACGGTTTTGTCGTCCTCCCGCCGCCAGGAAGAAGGCTGTTGGGTTGCTATTAATAAATATAAAGTGTTTAAAAGACACACCTGTGGTCCAATCCTCAACTGAGCTGCGCTGGTACCGTCTAAAGCTAGCTTTAAATGCGGAACTCCAGTTTGACGTCTACTTCCGGTCTAATGCTAACGTATTTCAAAATAAAACTGGATTTTCAGTCTTTCTCAAAACAACAAACGTAACACTTAAAGCAACACTATAGACGTTTATCAACCTTAAACCTATGTGCTGCTGATTCGTTTTGAAGTATATTTACTTTGTCATGCACATTCCCGGGCCTAAAACTGCCCTAGAACACCTGCCATTGACCTTTTTGTGGTCTTTTAATGGCTCTTTGTGACTTCTTCAACATGACAACAAATTCATGTACATTTTCAGGGCTGTGACAATTTGTTTTTATGAGAATGATGTTACATCCCAGAGATCACGAAATCAGGGTAGTGTCTGAAAGTATGAGGTCACAGATACAAGCCAGTGAAATTAGTTTCCTTTGGAGGGTAGCTGGGCCCAGCTTTAGCTATAGGGTGAGGACTTCACTTAGGATGCCTCCTGGTCGCCTCCCTTTGGAGTTTTTTTGGCCCCGGGAGGAAACCCAGAACACCCTCAAAAGGATTACATATCCCATCTAGCCTGGGAACGCCTTGTGATTTTCTCAAGTGTTCCTTTAAACACTCTGAAAATAAGTTTTCTCACTCCCTCCTGCTCATCAGTCACCTTTAACAGATCCATTTACTGAGTGGTGGTACCTTCAGGAGATATCATATTTCCTCATTTTGGCCAGTTTACAATGGAAATTAAGGATAAAATTTCAGAATGAGAATCATCTTTACTGTAATTAAACCAAGTACAATGACATTTCTTGTGGCTTTACCTTTTCTTAAAAAAGTATGCACCTTTTAAAATCCTCCATTCCACTTATAAAGCTCTTAATGGCTTTGCTCCATCTTATATTAAAGATCTTGTAGTTCCCTATTACACCACAAGACCTCCTCTCTCTGCAACTGCAGGCTTACTTGTGGTTTCCAGAATTTCAAGGTCCAAAATGGGAGATAAAGCTTTCAGTTTTCAGGCTCCTTTTACACCTTACAGGCACCTTTAATTAAAGTGAAACACATTTCAGGTTACTGTAAATCCAGTCTACTTGTGGGCTTACTTTTGGCCTATTTGGTGTTCTGGTAGTGCGCCTGCGCAGTAGCAATCTCGCTTCAAGCAGTTTGCCGAGTGAGTTTGGGCAGAGGAGGGAGACAGTGGGAGGTGCAAACTACACCATCCGAGTTGAATCGAAAGCAAACTGAATGAGGAAATAGGGAAAAAGCACCAGGCAGACCTGCTGTTCTCTGCTGCAGCCGCAGTCCTCTCAAAACCATTTAAATCCCACCGGATTTAAATATTTTATTCTTAATAAACGAGAGAAGTTTGCGCCGTCATGTCAAAGGCTTTAACCCTGAAAATAAGCAGCGCGAACGCAGTCAAGGTGAGTCCGTTGAGGTAAAAGTGCCATGAACAGGACAGGTACAAACATATGCGGGCTTGTCTCTCTAAGTCTGGTCCCGACGGGTTTTTTTCGCAGGCTGTGTAAATATCGGGCGACTAATGTGTTTAAAAAGAGTCGCTTTTTGGTGTAAAAGCGGCGGAAACTCCCTCTGAGAGTGAAAACGAAAGTAAATCCAACCGTGAGTCAGCAGCCTAAAGTGTTCACTTTGTCCTGTTTACCTTCCTCTGCAGGTGGAAAACTTCCGCCGGTCTCTCCATCAGGAGGTCGGTGTGTCCTTTATGATGCTCATACACATTCATGTAGACTAATAACCTTTTTCTGCGTCACGTGTGACTTTCTCTGTGTTTTTTTGTGATTCCAGGCAGAGAATCTGTTCTCTAACTACATCCCTCTGAAGATTATTCAGCTGGACGCTCTGCTCAGGGTTCAGTATTATAACTTCCAGCCCTAGAAGCTTTTCACCCGAGGTTACTGATCTACATCCCTCTTATTCTGTCTTTTCTTTTCTTTACAGGATGACAATCTCAGCATCACAGACCTGTCTTCACTCCAGGCTCCTCTGGACATCCCCATACCAGACCCTCCATCACCAGAGGACGAGGTGAGACGAGCTGCTGCCTGCATCCTCTCTGTTTTTTATTTGTAATGTGAAGCGAGAACATTGTCTGGTTAGACAGCTTACAGTGTGGGTGTTTCATGTTGTAACTGCTCTGTTCCTGTGCTTCTGATTGTCCAGAACATGTTACAGCAGCACAACTTTACCTTCAATGTCTCCTCATGAGCACCACGTGTTTACTAAGTTATAGAACCGACAGAACGGTGCAAAAGTCCTGAATCACCCCTTATTTCTTCATGCACTGCCAGGAAAACAGAAAATAGATGTTGTAAACATATACAAACTTGGATACAAATGCAGTTTTCCAACTATAAAGAGCTTAAAATTCAATAATATGGATATTTGAAGCACAAGAACAACGAAGCTTCTGCTGATAAACTTGATCTCAGTGACGTGTTAAGCACATGTTTCACTACATCTAATTACCTAATTACACTGAGATACATCTACGCCTAATTTTCACATTACTGTGTTTAATAGTATATATTTACAGCAAGCCTCGACCCACCCTCCATTTCTTTATCGGTTGACTGGAAAAACAGGAAATATTTGCAGGGATTTATTGAAACATTTGCAAACATTAATGTAAATACAGTATTTAAGGCAAAAAGAGAGTTTGACCAATTCTAATGATTTTTAAAGTGAATATTTGGTCTATTTTCTGTCTGTCACACTGTTATCTTTGGTGTTTTTCACAGCTGAAACTAAAGAAATGGGAACAAATGATGTGTCTTTGTGACAGGCTGCTAGTAACAAAGTGCCTAAAGATACAACTTAAAACTGGCTCTTTGCTAAGTTGTCTGTTATGTGTCGACACAACACTGGTTCATCCCTTGAGTTAGGAGCCTTTTTTCTGCTGGAATGATTCATAACTCAGAGTTAAGTGGCGTAATAAACAACAAGGTACAAGGACTAGACTGAAAAGGAGTGAAAAAGCAGCCAATGTCCAAAGAAAAACTCTGGAGAACTATTGCTTAAGACCACCATCTAAACCTACAGCAGGGCATCAAAATGTACTCTGGTCATAATTTAGCGTCGACAGTCCATATCTGCAGCCTACCGTGTCTCCACAAAGGAAAGGTTGGAGACTGCCGGTTTAATCTTTTCAATCCTTCAGTAATTTCCGTTATAGAAGAGAAAGGTCTGGCATCAGATGCAGGTACTTTCTACAGCTGACGAAGAGCTATGAAATGTGCTTTTACAACAAGAAAAACATCTAAATCAGAGACTTTGTGATCAGTTCAGGATGAGTAAAAGCCCTCTGATTTAACAGCACCTTTTAGCCCTGATTCAGTTATATGATTTCTAAACTATTTAATAAAGGGAATATAATACTGTGATCCGCTGAGTTCTGATTTGAATCCAAAGCCCAACTGTTTCTGACCACAAAAAATGATCTCCCAGGAAATGGAGACGGACAAGAACGAAGAAGACGAGAAGAAGAAGAAGAAGAAAGGTAAAGTGTCTTTGTTGTTCTTTTGTCAAAGCCAACAGCTTATGTGTGTGGATAAAAGCCACAGCTGCCATCTTTGTTCCTCAGCTCCAAAATGTGGCTACATCAAGGGCAATGAGAAGATTATGATGCTTCTAGACAAAGTGAAGCCAGAGATCGTGGCTCTCAGAGAGACCATCATTGTTGTAAGTGAACCTGAGTTATTAACCCCAGATTATGTAAAAAGAAGCAGGGCGTGTTTATTTCTTCTGGATTTATTTTTTCCTGCAGGTGTCCTCCTGGATTCAGCACCTCATTCCAAAAATAGAGGATGGAAATGACTTTGGAGTTGCCATCCAGGTGCATTTCTTTCTGTCCTTTTGACCCTCGCTTGTGTTTTAACAGTTGTTTCTTTGTATTGTTTTTATTGCCTCGTGTCCAGTAGAGCTTGCGTTTTAAACATGCTTTAACAAATACGCTTCCTTTATTTACCCACAGGAGAAAATCCTGGAGAGAATCGCTGCCGTGAAGACCAACGTTGAAGGTTTTCAGACCAACATCAACAAGTAAGATGGATGCATTTTTAGACTTTTAAAAATGATAATTTCCATCGTTTCTTCACCTGTTAGTGCTCAGTTTTGACTTTCTCTGTTTAAATACTCAGGTACTTTTTAGAGAGGGGGGACGCCGTTGCCAAGGCCTCCAAAGAGACTCATGTGGTGAGTGATTGGTGCTTGGTGACAGAATGTTCTTCACCCCCAACAAATCATTACATATACCGTTTCCTTGATGTGTTTCTTATGATTTGAATTGGAATCCAACTTGTCCACAAACAGATGGACTACCGCCTGCTTGTCCACGAAAAGGACCTGGCCATCTTCTCAGAGATCAAGGTGATCGTCCTCGACATCCGTGGATTCTACGTAAGTCTTGGCTCTTCACAAAAGTATGAGTATCAACACAGAAATGAAAGAATACAGTTGTCCCGCATTTACCCCCTCAAAGACCGTATATAGTTTCCAGTCTTGTCAGGTTCCATGTTAAGAGGATGATTCACATCTGAGTGCCAAATAAACCAAAATTGGAGACATATTTTACATGCTGGAGGATTTTGTTGTCACTGAGTAATAACGGAGGTTTTGAAGCTGGCTGAGAGGTCGTTTGATTAAGAAGTTTTCATGAAAGCTTTGATATTAAAGGAGTGTGAAATAAATCTGATTAATTTGTGATCTTGCAGAGCTCAGCTGTAAAGCCACTGATGGATTTTTTCCAGTTCACTACAATTTTTAGCTAAAAAGAAAAGCTTCTTTAATATATTCCCACAGTTGGCAGCTGCATCAGACTTATTTTTAACTTATTCTATCTTTAAAAGTCAGGATGGGACGTAGACATGCTCAGTACATGGATGTGTTTGCTTGTGATCGGCTCAATCAGAGGGTTGAATTTTCTGTCCTTTCCTCATTGTTTTTCCTTCCGTTCCAGATCCCAATTTGACTCTTTTTATTAACAGGGTCTGAGGGCACCAATACAACAACATGAAACTATTTAAAAGGCTAAATGTCTTGAATTTGTGCTTTCTTGTGAAGGTGCAAAGCTGGTGAATGCTAGTTTAAATGCTAGGAATGATTTTAGAGTCTGAGAGTATGAAACTGTAAATAAGTTGTAGCTACAGCTGTGTTTGCATTGGGACCTACTTCACTCTCATAAATTAATGTTTTTCACCCCCCCTCAGGCTGAGCTTTACGACATCATCAACAAAAACCTGGAGAAGGTGACCAACCCTAAAGGAGAGGAGAAGCTGTCGATGTACTGAAGCTGCAGAGGAGGAGATGCTCTGAAGGAACCACTGGGACAGATTCTACGACCCTCAGCTGTTTTTCCTGTGCTGTCACATTGCAACAAGTCATAAATCATTAGTTTATCAGAAGTTTCCTCATTTTTGCATTTTACAGTCCCAAAAAAACCTGAATGAAATGAACTGGATGTTGGTTTTCTTACTGCTGTGTAATGGTAACACTTCAATTCAGTCTAAGAGTTGCACTAAATTTAACTTGTATGGTGAATAAAGAAAGAAAAGCTCCTTTTTCACACCGTGAGACTCTCAGATTTATTCGTAACAAAAACTGGATGCATCTTTGATTTATCCAACAAAATCACGTTATTACAAAAATATGTTCCTCCCTCAGCAAGCACAAGAGGGGACATTGATAAAACATTAAGTACAGAATGAACTCAGGAACGTTAACACAGGAGAGAAGTTTATCCACAACACAAAAACGGAGCATTTACACATCTGGTCCTTCTCCACCGGGGATGAGCTGCGGAGGAGAAAATGATCCCACATGAATTACTCTGAGCTGCGGCAGGGATCAATCAGAACCAAGAAAACCCTCGTGATCGTTTCCTACCATGGTGATGTTGTTCCCGTTGAGGAGGATCTGGTCCAGTTTGGTTATCCTTCTTCCCTCTGGTGTGATTTCACTGCGAGAAAGATTAGAAATAAAGACGAGGCAAATCACAGAAGCGGCCAGAGGTTCATTTAAGAAACGCATCACGAGTACTTACAATTCTGTCACATCCTCCAGCACCATGTCTGAAACTCGGAGTTAAAGGCCAGATTTGGGACAAACAGTGAAATAATGCAGAACGCTGACTAGCAGGCGTTTTCAAACAAAGGATACTGACAAAGTCGTCAAAGCCCAGCAAGGTGCCGACAATTTCTTTGTCGGTTTTCATGACGATGTGAATTCGAGAGCCAATACATTTATCCACGAGCTCTGTGAGATGAAAGTGGGATTAAACAAGGACCATCAGTTTCTGCAGTTTTCACTTCCTTACTTTGAAGTGTTTTTCCTTTTCTTTGATCGTCTTGCTCTGTGGTCACGGTTTAGGGTCACTTTTGGAGATGCACGTATTGGTTAACGTACAGCTCAGATATAGTCACACAGTTAGCTTTAGTATGAATAGTAAGTACAGCATGTCTGGTGCCACGAGGGCTCAAGTTTTATCCAAAAAAGAAAACTTTGAAAGACTTCCAGACAGCCTGAAAAACTACTGCTCAAAGACCACGTTAAAAGATTACAGGAAAAACGAATAAATAGGGGAAATAAGGCTGCTTGCAAGGAAAAATAAAGAAATAAGGGGAGGATCAGGACATTTGCAAAGCACTTCATATTAGGGCTGCAATGAAAAGTTATTTCCTTATCCTATCAGTCATTTGCTTCAATAAAGTGAGAAACTGTTTGACATAAAACAAAAAGATGAAACAAGCAAAAAAATGTTTACTCGCCAGATGTTTTGTTTGTCTACCAATCGACTTCTAACTTGTAGTTTTAGACAAAGAAATTATACAAATTCACACATTTGACAATTTCAATTTAAACAAACTGTTACCATTGTTGTTTTAAACCTTACCAAAGCTGACTGTTAATCTACCCTTCTATGTAAATTTTAATCATACCTATATATCTGTAACAACGGGAAAAACCCATCAAAGAAACTGATTTGTTTTGAGTAAGGCTGAGCTTGAATAAAAGAAAAAGTGAAAAAAATTGATTCTACATATAATTTTAATGTACAAATTTATAATTAGTTTAAAATGCAAATAAATAATCTATGAATTGGTACAAACAACTTAAATACTCATTTAGAAGCTGAAATTATAATATAATTTTTTTCTGATGCAAATTGATTGAATATTAAATTTAATTGTCGAATATATTTCTGTCTATCGGCTTTATCCTCCTTTTCCTTTGCAGAGTGGGTTCAGCTGGAAACTGGACTTGTCTGTCACAGAAACAACACAACAACCAACGTCTTGTTCATACTTCGGACCTCATAACGCGCATCAAGCAACTTTAGCTGCTACCTGCCGGCGTGATGCTAAGGCTACCTACCAAAAAACATCGAAAACAAAAGTTTTTTGTCTCCTGTTTACTTCAAAACCCGGCCTCTACATCTCGGCTGTACTCATACATATATTACCTTTAAATACCTGCTCTAGAAAAACCAACATAATTAAGATTTTTACGAACCAAGTGGGAGTAGCTGCGACGGGTTTGTAGTTTGAGGGGCCGCCATGTTTGCTCAAATGACGCTCCATGCAGACACAACCAATCAAAAGAAGAGTACGAGGAGCCAGACAAAACCAATCAAACGTCAATCAATCTTAAAACAACCCTCTTTATTGTTTCATGGTATAATCTGTTGGGTGAATATGTCGACTATTATGGGTTAAACCGGGGTAAAAAATCCACAAATTATGTGATTCATTTATCAAAAAGCGAGAGCAATAATCTGTGTTATTCAGTCCAACGCGCCATGATGGCGCTTGGTTATAACTGTCAATACATGACGTCATACGTTGTCTATTAAAACAGAATTTAATAAAACATCAAGATGGTTCCCTACCTAAAGATTTCCGTTTTATCGCTTTAGTTTTCAAATTATTTTCGAAAAGAAAATATTGTAAATATTGACCACAGTTAGTTAATTCTCAAAGGACATTCTCACAACATAACCCCTAAAAATGGTTATAAGTTAAACCTGTATAAAATACATAATTAGCTCCAAAATGGGCTTGTAACAGGTGCAGCATATGAAGTCATTAAAAACCCCGCTTAGTAACATGAGAGGACTCTAACTGAAACCACAAAGGAGATGAAATACATTTTTGGTCACGATTTAGAGTTTAATCATTCTTTAACATACTCAAATTACATGATTGCAAAGAAATGTGCCTTTTTGTTATTTGCTTTAATACACAAACTGAATTAACTGCAGGCTTATAGAAATATGTGTTTATGCTAATTCATTGCATTATAAGTTCAAAGTGATTATTCATAATATAGTTCTACATTTTCTAGACTTGATATTATGTGAATAAGGCAGTAACCGAATCAAATCATACACTAACAATTGACTTGGTATAAACTTTGCACTAGTCCTGCTAAAAGGTAACATAGTTTAGCTACTTTTAGGTGATATATAAGCTATTTTTAAGTGATATCGTTAAATGTGTTTAATAGCCTTGTAGGGTAATTGTAGGTACAATTTAGGGTAATTTAGCTAAATATGGAATGGAAAAATGGAATCCAAACTGAATTGGTATCTTAACATTTTTAAAAAGTCATAATTCTGAGATATTATCTAATGAATTTGACTTTTCTGATCATTTATTGCATTTCCCTAAGACACTGCTAGAAGTGGACTTCAAAACATATGTTGGTTAGAATCTTCTACTGTCTTCTCTAAGTTAATGTAATGCTAATACTTTAGCTAAGTTCGGTTCATTAAGAGAAGACGGAAGTGGGCTTCAGGGAACGCTCTCGCTTTGGCGGTTAGTCTTCCTGCGCAGCGGAAAAAGGCGGAAGAGAAAATCATCTTGGTTGTAGTCGGGCCAGGTTTGGTTGTGCTACTGCAGCTTGTGTGTGACAGATTCAAGGCAACATTTTGGGTCTGTCCGCCGTGTTTACATCTGAGCCTCGAGTTGAAAACAGCACCGAACTGCCAGGGCACCAGGGGGGATGGAGTCTCACGGCAGGGACGAAGTGAAGGGACCGGTGCTGCACATCGTGGTGGTTGGATTTCACCACAAAAAGGGCTGTCAGGTAGGATAACCTGCTCCATGCTAACAGAGGCTAACTGCTAACTGGCTCAGTTTATTGGGTAGACATAAAGGCGCATTCCCACGATATTTATGGAAGATTTGTATGGAGGATTGTGCTCCAACACACTGACAGTATCTGTTTTTTTAAAATGTACTTGGAATTCATGATCCTTCAGGGGTTATTATCATAATAGTTAATGATAGTAAATGTTAGTAGATGCTGTGCGGGTCCTGCAGCAGTGCAAAGAGGTGAATATCAGCTGTTTGTTTTGGACTTGCATGGTTATGTAACATATGTTCTGCTGCCAGCTCGCACATCTCTCCAGTTCAGTGTTTCCAACAGAACCTCACACTTTCTTTTTCTTTCTGTTCGACAAGGCCGGAGACAATTTATAGACCGATAACGAATGAGTTGCCTGGTCTGTTGTTATTTTTTCCCCCCGCATAAATAGTTAAACATGATTATTGGAGAGGTGTAAGAGCAAATTTGAACTTTGAGGTTGTCATATTTAGTTGATTTGGATATCTTTTACTGAAAACTGTTTTGAAATCAGCGATACTACAGTAATTATTAGCACTCACTGATTTAATCTCAAATATGAATTATTTTGAACTTATTTTCTGTGTTTATTCATAATTGATCTAAAGCATGATCTGGACATGTTTGATTGAGTTCATGTTACTAATTAGATGTGATCTCACAGAAAGAGCTGCTAAAACCAAAGTTAATGCACAATCTATTTTGACTATTAAGTCATAATGTTAATCAAGTGTAAAGTAAAAAGCCAGTCATGACGATTTGCAGCCTCACATCTAATAGTGTGGTAAACTAAATATTTTAACAAGAATCCCTAAAATGTTGTTGTTTTAGCTGCTTGTCTCTGTTTCATGTTGCTCTTATCTGAACATTTTCAGTTGTTGCCTGATTCTATTAGTAAAATTCACATATTCAAAGAGATTTACTTTTCTCTGGGAAGTTGTTCTGCTCTGTTTTCTGTCTGTCAGATGTTGTAGCCTTTAAATGATTGATTGACTCATTAGTTGCATGTTTGTCCACAGACGTGTTCTCCGGACCCTCCTGCTGCAGCATTATTGAGCTCAGCGAGACTTTCTGGAAAGAAAACTAAAGGAAACCTTTTGTTTTATGACCTAATTTTTAACCAGATGTCACAAGTTCAGCTAATAACTGATATTTTCCCTCTCAGAAATGTTAGTTAAAATATTGAAACGTGACTCATCCTGCAGCTTCTTCTGTTTCCCTTTCTGTCATTTTGGTTTTGAGCCTTAAATCAGGTATCGGGTCACTAATTTATCAGGTGTAACACTGTAGCAAGTTGAGCTCAAATCTTCTAATCTTTGGCTGAATGCTTCAAATTTAAAGCTACTTGCTTTGCAATTTCTGTGTTTTTTAGCCTTTTAAGAGTCCATTTGAGGAGGAAAACTACATTATTATTTTAAGCTTAATAAAACGATCTGAATTAATGAAACAAAATCCTACAAAAGTGCACGAATTAGAGACGTTTAGTTCAGATATTTCATTGATACAAGGAACAGCAGACCCTTAGTTTTCTGTCATTCAAATACGTCTGCTTCTGGTTGCTTTTTAACCAGTTTCCGCGTTACAGTCTATCAACTCGCTGGCATTTGGCCTTCTGCCTCCTTCAAGACCAAAGGAGCAGTAAACACCTGCTAATTAGGGAAATTGTATATGAGGTCAGGGGCTCTAATACAGCCTGTAAATGCTCCTGCTTCTTGTAAAATGCTTTAAATGTACAGACTCACAACCGAATGCTGCTCTCCATCTGTCAGGCAGCTGCTGTGCGAGATAAAAGCTTTAAAAAAAGCATCTTTTTTAATGGAAAGATGAGATCGAAGCCTGGACAAAAGCACAGTGTTTGTTGCCTGTGGTGGGGGGTCATCTGATAGGGGTCAGCGATGTCCAGCTGGGCAGAAGAAGATTGGGTTGTTGGCTCTTTAATCTGTTTACTGCCTTCTTCTTCCTCATGTTCACCTGCTGCCTGTCCTGATGGTGAAAGAAACGTTTAAAGAAGTTTGTAAGAAGAAATCCAAACTTTAACATGTAAATAAACTGTGGACACTGAAGTCTTTTTAGCCTCTATTTACCCAGCTTAGTCCCACTGAAAGATCTCTCTTACTGAGGGCAGCAGCACAGTTGAATTCAAACTTGCTCACAATGATTTCACAAGAGCTTTAAACCCATTCAGTGTAGCAAGGACCTGGATTTGAAGCTCACATTGTAATTTATTCTGAGCATTAGGTTAGGGATCCACATTATTGGATTTTCAGCCTATATTTTGCAGTGAGTGATGGCTTTTATTTCCTGGCTGTATCCAGCGCTTGGAGAAGAGACTGCTGGTGAGGTTTTGTTTCGCCATCGATGACCGGAGATGGTTCCTGTATAATTTGGGCTCACCTGAACATAAATTCGCTTGGGCGGGAGATTGCTAAAAGAGTCTTTTATCACAAAATCCCAAACAAGCTCATGGTTCAGTTTTAAAAAACTTGAAAAGAACATCACTGAGACACATCAGCACAGAAAGCCTCCAACAAAAGACGACAGGGCTCCAGTTTCTACTGGAAGAACAAACGTTTTGACCAAGCTTTTGTTCCAAGCATCGTCCCTCCAGAGCAAGCGGCGGCACCTCGCCCTGTTGTGGCGTTCAGGACGAGCAGGTTAATCCCGTTGCAGGCTCTTAACTGTCACAGCAGGCGAAATGCTACGAAGTTTTTTGTGGAGCTCGCTGGAAACAAAACGAGGTCAGCAAAGGTGTAAAAAGGCCACGTTGTCCTGCAAAAGTTACAGTTTTTGAGAAGTGCATGGCAAAAACATGCTCTGATGTGTGAACTGGAAGCTAAAAAATGGTGAGTTCACCCCTGTTCAGTATGATTGAACTCTTTGAACGTCATGGTAACTACATTACTGCTGAAATAATCAGTCATTTTATAGACGTAAGCCTCACAGGAGGAATTTAAAGCAACAGTAATTAGCTCATCTTAGTATTTTGTTCAAATTTGAAAGGTTTTTGTGAGAGATGCTGCTTTTTTTTCAGCTGCTGCGCTGCAGTTCCTTTTTTCTTAAAGATACTCCGAAGGTTTTCAGTTGGATTCAGCTTGGGTGACACACTTGACCAGGACAAAGTTCTTATTTTTCATCTTCTTTAGAAACTCTAGTGTGATTTTGTTTTGCAGTATTACAACCAGTATTTTGGTTTTAAACTGTTTTCCTAACTGATAGTTGCTCACGTTCTTGGTGTGAGTTCAGCTTTAAATAATATTCACTTGCCGGGAAGCTTTAGTCTGAGTGGTTTTATATGGATTCATCGTCATCAAAATTCCAAATCTATGATTGCTCAGGTAGTAGGGATGGGAATCGAGAACCGATTCTCTTTGAGAACCGGCTCCCAGTAGTTAGACTCTGTGGAATCGTTAATCCGCCTGCCTAACGATCCCATTTATAGGTTCTGCTAACGTCTGACGCATTTGCACGATGACGTCATGTGCACGCTTTGTATTTTGGCACAGAATGTTTCCAACATGGCGTCGAGGCAGAAGCGCTCCAAAGTTTGGTTATATTTCACCAAAAGGACAATACTAGGGCCAGTTGCAACACGTGCAGAGCTTTGATCACATCGAAGGGGGAAATACCTCCAACATGCTGAAACATTTGACCACACAGCATGCCATTACTTTTGCATGAATGTAAAGTCTTTGACACGCTGCTAATCGATGGCGGCAACTCTTGCGAGAGAGCTTGTGGCACAGCATCATCCGTCTCAAAAGTCCCAGGAAATATAAATTTCTCTGACGTGCCGCTATCGCTATGGAAATGGCAGTAAACAAGCATGTCTCCCATGAGTCTGAGCAGAGCAGTTATTAATAATAATATTATTAATGAAAGAGGTGGTGTCCTCTGGTGCTGGTTAGCCACCACAGCAAAGGAGACTCATAAAACCCCTTCACCATGGTGCTGCAGACATTTAACCTACTCTGACTCTTCTTGTATGTGCCCGTTGAGTTTCAGTCTGTTGTCTTATAGATACTTATAGTCCTGCACGATCTCCACGTCCATTCCCGTAATGGTCATGAGGGTTACTGGACCCTGTTCGCCTCAGGTCCACCACCAGTTCTGTGGTGTTACTGATGTTCAGCTCAGAATAACATCGTAAATGTTGTCAGCAGCATGTTCCACTGCTTGTTAGCAGGGTTTGTTGCTACAGATGTCAAGTGACTTGATTCCTGGTCTGTTATAGTGGTTGAATAGCCCAGTTTAACACTTCTATTAGCCTCTGGAAGCAAACTAACCACCACTGCACAACCACCAGAGCATTTTCAGGCACCCTGGTCTGGTCTTGGAATTTCTACTTTCTGTAGAAACACGACAACAGCGGTGTAAATATGGCCTTAAGGGGCCGTTCGGGTCATCCCCAGCCTTGTGATTTACACTACAGTAGGTTGTGGTTGTGATAAGAGGGAAAGGGAATTTTTGACTATAAATCTGTTTTTGTATTTCTTGAAAGCAAAAGAAAAAATTAGGTTAAAAAAAAAAAGGATCATTGAACTGAGCTGAATCCTGTTTGTAGTTCTATCCAATATATATCTTGGAGGAAATAGTTGCCTTGAATTCTCTGTCCTGTCCTCAGGTTGAATTCTCCTACCCGCCGCTGATGCCAGATGAGGGTCATGACAGCAACCTGCTGCCAGAGGAGTGGAAGTACCTCCCTTTCCTGGCTCTTCCTGATGGAGCACACAACTACCAGGACGGTATGTTGGAGCTGCACTCGATCAGGGAATCTGAATGTCTTTGAAAGAAATCTTTGATTTAAGTTTCTTTAAAAGTCCCATGGCATGCTTTTCCATCCTGTCTGGCTTGTCTAAATGATTAAAATGATGTCTTATCAGGTTTTTAATGCAGGTTTTTTAATATTTTGAAGATTTTTTTATTTTTAAGAGTATGCCGAATGAATGAACGAATACGTACTATAGCTCTGATAGCTCATAGGTGTTGTTATGTGGCTACTTGCTGCTATAGGAGAGCTAATGGAGGGATTTCTACACAGGCACTCTACTGGGACCACTTCATCCACACGCACCCCTGGAGCACAGTTTATTTACTCCTTTCTCTGTGACAGTCGGCTAACTTCACACGGAGTTTGCTACTGATAGTTTTGTGCAACATGGCAGGATATTTATCAGATTTTGACAACGTGAACGACGACTTTGAGTAAGATGGACGTTCTTACCGGAGTGAATGAGCTGTGCTGCAGCCATGCAGGTGGCTGAAGTGGTCCCAGTAGAGGTGTGTGTAGAATTCCCTCCGTTAGTACACGTTCGTTCGTTCATTCATTCGTCTTAAAGTATTGGTGAAATGAAGACAGAAAATGCCTTATTTAGAGGCTGCATCGTCCCTGCCCTGTTCACTCTGTTAATTGGATATACGCTGATCGCGAGTTATCTAAATATCTTCCGAAGGACGCCGACTTTCGCCAAACTGTTCTCGGTGAGTAGATAAACATACTTCATGCCAGAAATAAGGTCTAGGTTTAAAAATACCGGAGTTCCCCTTTAAAACATTTGAGGAAACTGGACAAGTGGAGGACAAAAGAAGTGTTTTTGTCCAGTTTTCAGGAGCTGGCAGAGGTTTGTGTTCCTGGCTGACAGGTCATCTCATTTTTATTCATTCTGATGTTTATTTTGAACATTAACTCGTGTTCCACGTCTGTCTGCAGGTTTTATGCATTTCACTCCTGCTGCATGATTGGATAGTTGGATAATTACAGGAATAAGCTCATGTTCATGTGTTCCTGATGTAAATGTAATTGTGAGCTTTCAGATTGAAGTTGTGCTGAACTGACTGAACTGATGTTAAATTAAAAGCTAAGAAGAGAAGCCAAGTCAAAGGAAAGTCTGCTCTCCTGTAACTCCTTCCATTTCTGTCATGACGTCTTGGAAAGCACTGACCTATAAACCAAACCAAACCTCTGTCCACTGCTCTGGTCATATTTCTGTATTTCAGACGTTCGGGCGCCTCAATTTGCAGAATTCGCTGTTTTCTTAAGAGCTGTTTTCTCGTATGATTGTGTGTTTGGTTCAGCCGCTGCCTCCTCTGATGTCTGCAGTGTAACCTTTGAAACCCAGCTGTCGTTTTGTGCAGAGAAAATCTTTCCTGCGTTATTAAATGCTCTTCACCTCCTTAGATGAAATTGAGGGTGATTGTTGTGACCTTTTGTTCACTTGAGCTGCTTCTCTTATTCAATTTATAAAGGCTTCAGGCAGACTGTGACATTATTTCAGGCCTAATTAGCTAGATAATCATTTTTAGTACATTTTAACGTACCGTTTTGTTTTGTTTAGGCAGAACTGTCAATTTTACATGTCAGGAGTGACTCTCCTCATCGGGCAGACTACATACAGCAGCCATATGATTAATTTTCAAGATATTATTTACACCAAAATCCACCAATTTTCAGTTTTCCTGTCTATGACCCGGTGGCCAGCAGATCAGACTCAGAGAAATCAGACACACTCCAATACAAGCGTGTTTTTTACTGAGAGTCAGGAAAACTCAAAGCTCCCAAAATACAAAGACAAAATACAAGACTATTAAATTATTTTAGCATAAGTTATTTTGTTATTTATTTTAGTAGCATTGATTGTCATCTAAACTAATTTATTTAGCCATTTATATGTATATTTTTATATTAATTTAGGATTTTGACATTCCTCCATATCTTTTGTCCAACACTGCACATAAAACTTAACAACAAGCATCACAATGGAAATAATATTTACCAATTTAATGCCATGAGAACCACAGTCATTGGTCTGATTATGGTTTGAAAACTTTAGCCTCAGGTCGCCTAAAGGTGCTGCTGTAGATCCCTCACGTCTCCTCTAAATGTACCTGTGGATCAAAGCACAAAAATGAGTGTACACTAATATGACTGATCCTTATGTTTTTCAGATACGGTGTATTTTCACCTGCCGCCTCTCAGTGGAGACATGAAGTGTGTGTATGGAGTCTCCTGTTATCGCCAAATAGAAGCAAAGGTCAGTGAGTATTTTTTTTATTTACTTTCAAAGAAAAGAAGCCTTGTTTTGAGAAACCAAACTAATGAGAAAATTTTTTCTTTGCATTTAAAGCAACACTAGAGACGTTTGTAAACCTTAAAACTATGTGTTTCTGGAGTACATTGACCTCTGTTATGCACATCCATGGGTGTGAAACTGCCCTGGACCTCCTGGGGGCTGACACACTGCAGTTCACGACTTTGGTTTCCTGCCTTGTACCTCCTTTGCATCCTGTGATCTCTTCAAAATGACAACAAAATGTATCTGTATGGCTGTACGTGTGCAGGGTTCACATGGAAATGTGATTTTATGGCAGTGGTGTTATATCCCACAACTGTAGGGAGAGGCAAAGTGCAAAAAAATTGGTCAAATTTTCCAGGGTTACTTTAAAGATTGGGGCATTCATATGAACTTCAGGAAGGTTGGAGTAAGTCTGGGCGAACATTGCTTGACAGATGAGACACGCACATAAACAAACAGTCATCCTTACATATAGTAACAAGCAGTTATGATAGACTGTCGGATGGCAACTATTTGCCCATCCCTGGGTGTCGGCTCACACTATTTATCTAATGAGTAATACTCACAAGTAAAATGTTTGCTTTGTGTAAGCACAAGTTACACAGATTATTTTACTAATATCTTATACCTGCTTCAAATTTAGATTACACAGATGGCGTGTTGTTGTGTGCAGTTTATCTTGTTAAACTTGAAAAGTGGCTCATAAGAAACAAGGATGATGGTAACTAATTCCTCTAAACAACTGATGTGCAATGAAGCCTTTGGTGGATTTTCCTGACTCTAAAGAACTTTGCGAAACCTCTCTGACTTGGCAAAGATTTAATGATAAGACTGGCCAGCTATTATTCTATTCAATTTTTATTCTCATAAATTAAAGTAACTCCTGTAGAAGTCCTTCTTATAAATATCCATCACAGTTACTGTTGTTTGTTTCTACTTAGGGAATCTACTAATTCTACTAAATCACAGCCATGAGCAGAGTCTCCTATACTGTCACCCTTTGGTAACACTATGAAGTTCAGTCTATTTGCTTTAAATCGGTTAATGATCTTTTTTCTGGGTTTTACAAAGATTGCTTCAGATTTCAGACTACCTGTCTGCTGTGACTTCTACAACCTCCTCTGCAGGTAGGGGCTTTAAAGCTGAAGCACAGCAGAGAGGGAGGGAGGGGAAGGGATTTACAAGTTTTAAGCCAATTTTCTTCTTTGGGTTACCACATTCTACTTTAATAGTGTAAATACTGATCTGCAAGATGATGTAATTGCTTCACATGCACTGAAATGGCCATTTATTGGGTTAATTTAGCTAAAAGCGCCACAGTTTTAGGTAAAACCTTTTATAGTTTTAGCCAAAACCTCTACTGTTTCAGCTAAAACCTCTACCACCACAGAACCAAAGATCTGCAAGATGATGTAATTGTTTCACATGCACTGAGATGAAAATTTAATGGGTTAATTTCGCTAAAAGCTCCACAGTTTTAGCTAAAACCTCTATAGCCTTAGCTAAAACTTCTACAACTTTAGCTAAAACCTCTACAGCTTTAGCCAAAACCTCTACTGTTTTAGCCAAAATCTCTACTGTTTTAGCCAAAATCTCTACAGCTTTAGCCAAAACCTCTACTGTTTTAGCCAAAACCTCTACAGTTTCAGCCAAAACTTCTACAGTTTTAGCCAAAACCTCTACAGCTTTAGCCAAAACTTCTACAGTTTTAGCCAAAACCTCTACAGTTCTCAATTCTCAAGGCTGCATGATGTGTACTGTGGAGTTTTTACTGTGGAGTTTTGTTAGAGAAAATACTAAAAGCATCAGTAGCCTCCTAATATACCACATAGGTGACTCTACACTTCTGAAGTACGTGCACTCCTGGTTGTCACATTTTGAAATGAATGAACTGGACTGGTCTGAAGAGAGCAGTGACCTCTGCCTGATCCAACATCAGTGTTGGACGTCACCAGCGCTCATGTAGCAGAAAGGGAACAAATCCTTGCTTATAGGTTTAAAAAATCAGTGGAAAGCCTGAAAGCAGACGAGTGAAGGGCTGTTACTTCATACTTCAGAAAGAAGTCGCTCCCCTGATCTCTATGATGGTTAAAAATCGAAATATGTGTTTTTTTCACAGCTATTTATCTTTTAAATGTTTTTTTTTAATCCCTCTTTAGGCCTTAAAGGTCCGACAGGCTGACGTCACCAGGGAAACGGTTCAGAAGAGCGTCTGCGTTCTCAGTCGAGTGGTGAGTGAGTCACATGAGGATAAAGTCATCTTAAAACCTAGTAGAATCCATCAGGTTTATCATTAAAAAAGGAGTCAAAACTCAAGGCTTTGAAACGTTGCTGTAACATTACATGATGAGAGAAAAAGGAGGGAAATTTGTGGATGTTTAGTTTTCTTCTGATATCTTCTGTTTTTCAAGAAATAAGCTAATGAGGCTCTGAAGTATGTTTGGTCTTTTGTGGTATAAGATTTGGTGATGACTTTTTAACGATTTAACGTGTTTATTTAAAGCAAAAGTTTTCTCTACTTTGCGGAAGATGTTGTTTTTGGAGTCCAGTCAGAAGAAATGATCCCTGACAGTTTTTATGGTGTAAATGACTCCCGTTGGGTCCACTGCTGACACAGCATGTTGTTTTATTTGCAGCCTCTTTATGGTCTGCTTCAAGCTAAACTGCAGCTCATCACACACGCCTACTTTGAGGAGAAGGACTTCTCACAAATCTCCATCCTAAAGGTCAGAAAGAGACCCTGTCTGGCAGTGTTTTAGCTTCCTGTCGTCAGGTCCGCTCACCTCCTGTTTTCATTTGCAGGAACTGTACGATCACATGAATGGGTCTCTCCGAGGTTCAGCTCTGGACGGATCACAGGTTTATCTTGGTAGACGAAACATTGCATATGTAAATAGACTGAAATAGAATGAAATACCCTTCATTTCTTTATTTATTTGTTAAACACAAAGTTTAGTTGTGTTGGATTCATTCTTTAGACCATATTTGTTTTTATTTTTTGGCTCCATCTGGCTCCGGAGCGTGTGACAGCTCCATGAGAAATGTTTGTCCATTTCTCTCTGTGGGGAAATTCAATTTGTTGACACACAATTCGGTTTTCTTCTCATAGGGTTATCACCAAGAGATCTAATCCTACACTTCCGGCACAAGGTGGAAAATAACAGATTTCATAACAGATGTATATATATATAAGCAGTTAGATTAAAAAAAAAAATCCACTTGATATACCAGTCCTGAGCAAATATTTTGATCTTTTTAGGTTCTCATCCTTTTCAAGCTCATTCTGCTGGAGAAGAAGGTGAGACTCCAAACTAAGATACAACTTTTCTTCTTTGTGGTTTTAGTTTTTTAGACATGATTCTACATATCTGTTTGTTTTTCAGGTCCTGTTCTACGTGTCTCCTGTCAACAGACTTGTTGGAGCTCTGATGACGGTTTTATCACTATTTCCAGGTCAGAACTCCCAAAGAAGACAGTGATTTTGCACATAGAAATAGATAAACAAAAGAATAACTTCACTTTTATTTGAATCACTGCAGCAGCTTTAGGAGGTAAACAAGCAGATGGATATAGAAATGAGTTCAACATGATGGTGCTGATGTTTATGCAGGTATGATCGAGCATGGCCTGGTAGACTCCTCCCACTACAGACCTAAGAGCAGCATATCAGAGGACCCGAGTCTAGTGGAGAGCGTCTCTGCAGCAGAGGAGTTTGTTTCGGTGTCCGTCACCGACATTGCCAGCTCCAACCTAGAGCTGGAGGGGAGGGACTCGGTCCAGCCTGCAGCAGGGTCTGTGTCGTCTGGAAACGGCACAAACGCCGACAATAACCACCTCAAACTCCCCTCGCGTACTTCTCCAGAGTCCTCCGAGAGCGACTGGGAGACTCTGGACCCCAGCGTGTTGGAGGAAGGAGGTCCCAAAGAGGCAGCTGAGACGGGGCCGGAGCTCCTGGACACCTTCGACTCCAACCCAGAGACGCCCATCACTGTGCAGCCGCAGGCGGCCGGCGGTCAGGGAGCGGTCATCCAGGGCCTGGTGTCGGGTCTGGAGGAGGATCAGTACGGCCTGCCACTCGCTGTTTTCACAAAGGTAACTGCAGCTATGTGTGTGATTTTACTGATCAAACACGATGTCTTATTGATGGTGTTTTTATAGCAGTAAACCCAGAGAGTGTTTCGCCTAACGCCTCATGATCGCAGGAATTTACTCAGCTGCAAATGTGATACTCAGGATTGAGTTTTTACAGTGTACTGTTTTGTTAAAATGTCCTTTCTGCATTATTAAGTCAAATAATTTTAGATATGAAGCTGTTTTTGTTTTTCAGATAAACTGATAGTTAAGTTGTTCCTTGGTGGATTTAAAAAAAAAGTTATGACACAATATAAGGGCCAAAATGAACACTACTTTATCACTGCATGTTCTGATGTTGGGTGGAGATAAGCAGCCATCCAGCCTTTGTAAACACAGTAACCTTTGCTTTTTGCTGTTTTCAGGGTTACCTGTGCTTGCCCTACATGGCCCTGCAGCAGCATCACCTCCTATCAGATGTGACGGTACGGGGCTTCGTCGCCGGGGCGACCAACATCCTCTTTCGCCAGCAAAGGCACCTCAGTGACGCTGTCATAGAGGTAAGTGTGTTACGATCTCTGTGTGTTTACGATCTCTGCGTTTTTGCGTTTTTAACATCTGGAGTAGAGAAAGTGACGAGATTATTTGCTGCTGCAGGTGGAAGAAGCTCAGATCCAGATCCAGGACCCTGAGCTCCGAAAGATCCTGAAGCCGACAGTGGCAGACCTGCGATTCGCAGATTATCTGGTTAAACATGTGACGGAGAACCGGGACGATGTGTTCCTGGACGGGACGGGCTGGGAGGGCGGAGACGAGTGGATCAGAGCCCAGTTCACCCTCTACCTACACTCTTTACTGTCCTCTGCGTTACAGCAAGGTAGGAGGATCTGTAGAGCAGAGCCACACAGACTGAAGTTAGTTAACGGCTCATTTAGGAAGCCAAAGGTTTGTATTGTCACCACGTGGGAGCAGTACACATCTGAACTATGCTTTATGTTCTCACCTGAGCTGAGACCGATAATAACGTGCAGAAATACACCAGAAAGCTTTTTGTCCTGAGTTTGCAACTGAAGCTGATCCCTTACTCGTCGCCACTTTGTTTCCTGCGTCTCTTCCCTTCAGATAACGAGAGGCTGCTGGCCGATTACGGGGCGCCTTTCTTTGGAGCCTGGAGGATCACTCACAACTTCCGTGTATGGTACAGCAACAAGCATCCCGGCATGACCGCCGTCACCCCGGGGTAGGTGAACAGCAAGGAGGCCGAACTCCCCGACTCTGCATGAAGCTTTGAGTTACGATAACTTGATATTCTCCACAGACCATGAGCCATGATGACCTCAGATGCACAACTACAGGCGACGTACTACACTGTGTTGTGATTTATTGAAAAGAATCGAGGATAAAATGCAGAATTGAGCAGCAGTTTAGACAACTTTTCTAAATCGGAAGCAGTAGGATGGAGACAAATTAGAGAATTAAAAAGAGTCTTCAGTCTTAATGTTCATTGTTTTCTGTAAAAGTAAAAGTTTTGTACCTGTATGAGCTCAAATACTCTGGTAACAGGAGTAGTGTTAAGGAAAGTATGTGAACCAGAGATGGCTGTTTCGGTATGCATGAAGTCTGAAAATAGGTGTAATTTTAGCCGAGTTGTAACAAAAAATAAATGTACTATTTAGATATAACACATCGGTTTTTAAACAAGTAAACTGAAATATTGGTCATGATTAAGCAACAGTAGTATCAAATCAAAGTTAATTTAGGGCAAAGGACCTCCTGTAGTCCTGCAGCGCCGTGAGATGAGCCTCTCACTGCAGCTACTCTTCGTTTATTGTTCTCCAAAACAGAATATAATATATATGTAATCATATCTTTGAGCCTTAAAGACGCTTACACCAAACCGATGGCAATAACGAGCAGCGCCAGCGGGCGCTCCTGCTCTGTCTCCTCACATCAGGAGACAAAGTTGCACTTGAACACACCACAAAGTCGACTTCTGACTCCCATGTATGATATATACAAGACGCTGTGCAGAATGGAGCAGGAGAATATAAATGATTCAGTCAGGTAAGATAAGCTGGCAAAGCATCTTTTGTACAAAGCCAGGTCATTGTTAGCTCAGTTATCATACATTTTTAGTGTTTAGACTTAAAAACCCTGAGTTTAAATTTAAACTAACACATATTTTTTGTGTTATTTTGTTCTTCTTTGCTTTTATTTGATTTTTAAGCTTTATGCACCAAAAAAATAACACAGTTAAAGTCGCATTGATGTACAATGGAGCCAGACAGCCACAGTGGTATCTTTTACTGACCCACCTGATGACTGTTGAACATGTCGAAGCAGCCGAAGGATCCGACAGAGCTGACGATGAGAGACAGACGTCACCTGTTAAAGCTGGATGCGTCTCCTCTTCGAACCTGAAGCGATGGAATTGTGTTTCTATAAAATAATGTCATAGTTTTTGAGACACATGACCAATAATCTTCATTTTAAAAAGCTGACAAAAGCTCAATTTACAATCACTAAAAGATTTAAGCTTTTAAATAGTTTTTATTTGCTGTTTTTTAGGAGGGAAAGCTTTGGTGTTAATTTTTTTTGTTGTCTAAATGGATTGAGAGGCAAATCTGTGGGAAACTTGATCTCTACGTCGTATTTACTGCCTCTTTTCTCTGATGTAGGCACCCGTTCCAGGGCCAATACAGTGTAACAGACGTGAAACTACAACTCTCACAGTGAGTAGCCTTCGCTCTTCTACTTTCACCTCCTGATTTGAACTTCGCTGTCCACTCACTGTAAAGGAAAAGTAAATGATGAATGACAGATAAGTTCATTCAACCACTGCTCAGCTGATTTTATTCAAAACAGGTAAGTTGCTGCCACCTGGTGGTCCAACAGTGAACTGGCTCTGACTTCTAGCGTCCTGTGTCCTTGAGGAGAAAACTCAGAGCTTTAGATTAAGTGCCTCCCGGGTGCTTTTACTTTACTTTTTCTTTTTGTTTTATAAATTAAAGAAAAGGAGGGATACTTCAAAGAAGTGAGCTGCACAGAAACATATACCAACTACCTGCCATCATAAAAAAGTGCCATAAATTTATACATTTTGTAAAAATACGCCGAAATACCCCATAAGAAATAAACTGAATAAGTCAAGCCCTTATTGAACTGTATAAAATAACATATTAAACTAATTAAAGGTTAACTTTACATTTAAATACCAGTAAAGCTGCTTCTCTGGACATGTGTGAAACTGCTAATTTGAGCTATTTCAAAGCAGTCAATCGGTTTGATCCTCTTCTCGACATCAAGAAGACTTAAATTAAAGGTTTGGAAAAATTCTGAATTGGGAAAATACAAAAAGAATAAACCAAAATTTGTAAAGTGATGGCATGCTCGGTGTGCTTTTGATAAGCTGATGGTTCACCACCGTCTGTTTTTAGATGGCTGGTGATTAAATTTCCAAAGGTTGCCAGGCTCAGCGGACCCGAACACCCAGCTGTGAATACTTTATGAATGCTGTGTGCCGCAGGAGGCAGCAGCAGCAGCGCAGCGCTCTGTGCTCTGTTTGTGGATGAATATAGCAGCTCCCTGGTTGGAGGGTGGGTGGGAGTGGGGGTCCCATATCGGTCGAGGCCATTAATAATGAGCGAGTTTCATTCTCAAAAACAGAGCTGGAGACTTCTTCAGCCTCGGCTCAACTTTCATTCCAGGAAGTGTGGATGAAAGGCGACTCCGTGCACAGCTGGAGCGCCGCTTCTCGTCTTACGCTGCAGATAAATGCCACCCAACCGCACACGCACACACACACACACACACACACGGTGGTCGGTACGTCTGTCCCTAACTTTTAGGTTGAGAACACGGGCAGATCTGCTTGGCTGTGATACTCAAAGCTCTCACCTTACCTTCAGGTGTCCGGTGACATGTCCGCTGTGAGATTTCTGGTTATGTTTCAGTCAACAAACACAAACAAACAAACTGTAGAGGGTTAGTTAAGTGCAGCTGCAGGGCATCCAGTCAGAAGACTGATCAAGTTTAACTCTATGCTTCTATTTATTTTTATTGCAATCTATTCTAAGGAGCTTTAAAGTGAGTATCTGGTCTGAGCTCCTTTATTCTCCAACACAGCCTGAAGACAAGCTTTCTGTCATTTCTTTAAGTAGTCTTCAGGAATAGTTCTCCAGGCTTCTTGAAGGACATCCCAAAGCTCTTCTTTGGATGTCGGCTGCTTTTTGTTCCGTTTTCTGTCAGATGATCCCACACTGCTTCAATAATGTTGAGGTCCGGGCTCTGGGGAGGATTCATCCCTCCATAAGACCTGTTGCTATTTAACAGATAATGCACAGATTGACCTTAGTACTCCCTGTTTGATATCAGGGTCAGGAATAGAGACAATAGACTGTGTTGCCCATCAGCTTCCGCTTCCTCCTGCTCTGCATGAACTGTGGGTGTTGTGTGTCTGAGCTGCAGTTATCCCAGCGTTGTAGATCACTTAAACATACAGCAGCACCTCTTCCAATCAGGCTTATCCCAAAGATTTACTGGTCTATGAAAACCAGCAAAGTTGGCGCTCAGGTCAGAGCTTCCTCCTGGACCAGGATGGGGTAATGGCTCCGCTTGCAACGCTATAAAACTTCTAGCCTGTACGGTTATAGCCTGTATGGTGGCGCTGAGGGGGTGTCAGAGGCAGGAAGTTTGGCTCTGAGCCACCAGAGCTCCTCAGGAATAAACTCTTCTCATTTCCTGCCTCGGCTTTTTATCAGAGCGGGCCTCTAAAACGGGAGGGGATTCAGCCGAGTGCGTTTGTGAGGCTTTCTTACACGAGCTGACACGGCGGCAGATAAACGGTTCAGTCTTCACTCGACCCTCACCGTCAGATACGAATGTTTACAGACTATCAGAAGCCCCACAGACTTTATCCACCCTATGAGGGGTTAGGGCAAAAACTTTAAGGCACTATGAAACGGGACAGTTCCACATTCAGGCAGTAAAGTAGGAAAAGTGTTGGGAAACCTCAGACTTAAACAGAAACACTTTGTCATACAGGTATAATAATCAGAGTTCTGTGCTTTTATACACTTTCAAATAGTTTATTAAAAAGATGAATATCAGCTATTAAAACATGTTCAATGAGTTTTTGAGCTGGCAGTGACTCCCAGTAAAGATATAAACCATCAGAAAAGGTGTTTTTTTTTTTATTACTGATAACAACTTTGAACTCAAGTTAAGGTGTGAACCTTTAAACATGAGTCAACAGTCTAAGTCAAATGATTTTTTTTTTTAAAAGGCCCAAATTAAGACTGTAAATCAGATCTTTAATGTAATTTCCCACTTTGCAGGGGTGGAGATACTTAATCTCATCACACTACATTAAGAATTTCTTGAAGAAAAGAATAGAAATGAATGGAAAACAAATCACGTGGCAGATTATTTGTAGAAGCACGTTTGAAATTCCTCTGGATGTCCGTCAGTCTTCGGACATTTTCCTGACAGCAGAACACTGTTTTCCTGCATCGGTAAACACAGAGCTATTTTCCTGCAACCTGAGACACCTCAACGGGGGGAATCAGGGGTTAGTGGGGCAGACGCTGACTGGTCTGATGGATCCCACTTGTCAGGATGTTTGTTGGGAAAGTAAAAGTGTCCGCTGAGTTCATCCACTCCGCTCATCTCGACACTGGATCAAAAAAAAGGAAAAACAAGTGGCTGCGGCTGACTTCCCTGTGATTGTGAAGCACTGTGGGGCTAAAACAAGGCGACCTTTTTCAAGTTCCCTCGTCATCAGCTTTGGACAAAGAGTAGCTGGTGGCGGAGATGTTCTCAGGAAACTGAGTCATGTGACGAGCCTCACGGCTGCAGGCGAACACACACTGTTAGAGGATCTTTCTTTATTGTCAGCGTCCCACATCAAGCTACATAAGAAGCTGTTTATTTGGGTCAGCCAGCTACATGGAGAGCGTGCACACAAGCTCAGGGAGAGTGCAGCTTTTTGTTACTTTGGAGACCAGAGTGAAGGCGGCTGATAAATTTAGATCTGAGCCATAAATCTGCCACCGTTTCACCAAATTTCACCTCAACATTTTTTTTAATTTTCTCACACTCCTAAACTGCAACTACATTTGTCTATGCATTTGTTTCCTCTCTAATTTATTTTCATATTTATGAGCTTTTAGATCTTTTATTTTACCAGATGTGTAATCGTTACAACGATGAACATATTACAGAATGAGATGCTTACAATCTTAAAAGAATTCAGGGTGTTTACACGTGTCAGTACCAAAGAAAGTGAGTAATATCCTGAAATGTCATTTTAGACAAAAAAGAGATAATCTGGCAACATGTAAACTGTATTTTTATTATATCTGTTCAGACAATAACTGTGTCCCGTGGACGTGCCGACATGGAGCTAGATTATTTTGTCCTAGCGACAGGCGCCTAGCAACCACCTTTTGTTTGGTGAATGTCGTCGCCGTCCGTGAGTGACGTGGAGGACTGACAGCAGCACACGTTTCAGTTTTTCTCCGGTGTTGTGTTTCACATGCAGACTTCACATCCTGCAGGTCTCTTTGCTCTGAATCTTTGCAGATGTATTTATTTAATGACAGCTGTTTTTTTCACTCCGTCACAAGTAGAAATTGTAGTTTATCGGTCTCCCTAAAATCCAACTGTATAACTGTGATTTTTCAGGCTGTCGGATACACAAAACAGTTTGAGGAAAGGCACTTTAACTCCATTTACTCACAGATAACGTCAGATTTTCTGCCCAGATAAGCATCATAGTTTATCATAATTAGAAAATACTTAATCATGATAAAGATATTTAACTTAACCTTGCAGAAGAATTACATCTTTTATCACCGTTACAATATCTATAATAAGAGCTTGTATAGTAATCTTTGAATTACTTTATTTGAAAAATAGTAAGAATATTTTATCATTTTTACAAATTCTTTACTGCATGAGATCAAATAATCATGAGATCATTTCTCATAATTAGATTTATTTTTAGAATTATAAAATGTTTCATCTTTTACCACAATTAAAGGGTCTTGTGTAGGATTTTTGTGTCATATTGAGATACATATAGAAGACCATACCATCACTACAATGTCTTTGATGAGATAATAATATTCAATCAGAGCTTTTTCATTGTAATATTTAATCATTAATACAACAGCTTTATTATCTGATTTTTATTTTTTTTTAACTGTGAGATCTTTTAGTGTTGTCTTGAGACATTTTATCGTAACTTTGAGATCTTTGGGGAGAAAAGTTAACATTTTTATGAGAATCTTTCATCGTATTTACAATTTTTTTAATGTGAAACCTTATGATTGTGAGATCTAAATCTTATATTGACCAAAAACTTCCATGATAATAAGAATGTATTATTGTACAAGTAACGTAATTATTATTTCTTCTTCTTCTTGAAATTATCACCAGTCCCAGCTTCTTCATTACTTAACATTAAGTCTTATAATGCTTTTCTTTTCTGCAGTTATTTAAGAAACATGCTTTATATCTGGACCTTACTTTTTATGAGAACAAGGACAGTAACCTAACCCTTGAACTGATTAAAGCATTTTTGGCTTCATATGAGTACATAAAGATGACTGAAAATATATTGTTTGGAAACCAGAGATGCAGGTCTCTGTTATGTAGTAAAACAGACAAAGAGTGAGTTTATTTTTAGATGAAATAACTCCCTCATGCGTGGATTGTGAGTGACAGATGTCTGCTCTCTGCAGCTGCTGACACATATTCCAATCGTCTTCTTAACCACGCTGCCGTTGCCTAGATGATGCAGGAGCGAGATTCCTGCCGAATGTCAAGTCAGCGGGGAAAGGTTGCATGCTGGAATCGAACCAGGCTGCTGTTCAGATGAAGGCAGGCAGGGCTGACTTTAGCCGTCCATTTGTTGTGAAACATAGCCAGCTTGTTTCCGTTCTCAGGTCAGATTCACCACCTGTGGCAGCTGCTCAGTCTCTGCTGTTGCATAATCCTCACCAACAGGTTGGGGCAGCATTTAGCAGCAGCAGTTATGTGTAGATTGTTTCTAGGAAAGATGAAAGAATTCAAAGTCGCATCGTAGAAGAGGAAGGCATACATTGCTGGATTGTGATCCTGTTTTCTTTCTGCAGCTCGGTACAGAACAGTGAGCGAGGGAAGAAGATTGGGAACGCCATGATGACTACTAGTCGCAGCGTTGTCCAGACCGGGAAGGCAGTGGGTAAGAAAGCTCTCAAGCTCAACCCAAATGACACATCTAAGAGCATGCAAGTTACTTTTTGTATCTGTTTTTGTTTTGGCGCTGGAAATTTTAAGTTCTTCTCCTCATCTCAGATGTGCTCTAAACAAAATGACCCAAAAATTTAGTCCTCAGTTGGTGGTAATAAAGTTCAGGCCAGAAATACATTTAAAGCAACACTTAAGATGTTTGTAAATTGACTTTTGTTATGCACATTCCTGGGCCTGAAACTGCCCTAGAGTAACCAGCGCTGAGATACCGCAGTTCACGACTTTGGTTTCCAATCCTGAACAACATTTTATTTCCCGAATTCTTCATATTTTTTGTGGACTTTTTATGGCTTTTTATTCTCTTCGCCATGACAAAATCTTCATGTGTTTGGCTGTACATTTGCAGGGCTCACACGAAGATTTGATATTTATGACAGTGTTGTTGCATTCTACAACTGCAGGGGGAGCCAAAGAGTAAAAGATTAGTCAAATTCTCTATTGTTACCATCTTGATAACCAGCTTTTATGTGTAGGTGAAGACATACACTCAGAAATGTTTTTTAAAAAATCTTTGAAAATGAAAAGTCTCTGTTTTCAACTCTCAGGTCAGTCAGTGGGTGGAGCGTTGACCAATGCTAAGTCGGCCATGTCTTCCTGGTTCTCCACGCTGGCCCAGCCCGCACCAGTATCTGCCCCGGCTTGTCCTGAGCCTGCCACCGAGGTTAAACCATAACCGTCTGTGTCGCAAAAAACCTCACTGACTTTTTCTTCCTCCTTGTCCCCTGATTATGAAGCTTTAGGGTCAGCAGTGTGAAAGTTGGTTTTATTAAGGGCGTGAGCAGAAAAACAAACATCTTTTCTCAAGTTCAGATGGGAGTCTGAACCCTGAAACCCAGCTGTCACTGAGCCCTGACTGGAGATTCTGGGCTTTTTCCATCATCATATTATCTGGATGCCTGTACAGACAGGAAGGTAGAAATGCTGTTAAACTGCACGGTCCATAACCACTGTGAGGCAGAAACTGCCACTGCTTTTGATCAGAACCAGAAAATTCAGGAGGCTACATTAAGTCTGACTACCTGTTTTCCACTGCTGCAGTTAATGTTGCTGAACGTTGTGACACTAAACCTGTGAGACAGTAAAGATGCTGTCCTTGGGTGTGTGGGATCCACTCTTTGCTGCGTATTTATACAAGTTTGTCAATATTTAGCTACCTTTTTTTGCTGCAAAAAATATATAAATTACCCGTGTCACATGATTTGACCACATAACATGAGCTGTGACACCTTAAACATTTTAATTGATTACATTTTAAATGAATTCTGACTCATTTTCATCAGTGCCTCTGTAGTAACACTGTGGTTGTAGTGGTGAAGCATAATAATTAATAAAATTCATGTTGAGTGACTTAAGTATAGCCACAACTAACTGTTATTTTTATTAATAGTAATTTTGTTGATTATTTTAAAGGCAGTTTGACTAATTTAAAAAATTGTAGAAAAAAAAGGAAAAAGTATTAAGTAATTAAATATGATTAGCATGTGAATAAAATGGTATGTTATCAACAACATGGTGCTAGCTAAATAGATAAAATTCAGTGTTGGTAAAAAGCAAAACAAAAAGTTTTAGCTAAAACATTTTAGCTAGCTAAAAAAGGCTAACTTGTTAGTTCATCTGGTTTAAAATAATGAGCAAAAACAAACATTAAATCACACATTTAAATAAGACTTAGTACAATTTATTTCTAACATGGTTGTAGTGGATTAATTTAATAAAGACAATGGTGTTACAAAGACAAGATTTTGCAAAATGCTGCTAACATGTTTAGCACTAGCTTGCATGCTAAAAATGCTAAGTGTATTTGATTCTGTTATTAAATTTTAGCCTTCAAATGGTGCTCATTGGCTTTGATTATTACATTATAAGTTGTGTACACAACTCAGGAACTTCTATCTAGCTAAATGGCAAAAAATAAGAAAAACAAGATATTAAGAGATGGATGTGTGTGCAAAGTTAGTGAGCCAAGAACACAATAATTTGGAAAATCAAGGAGTTGTAAAAAATAAAATGAGATGATAAACATTATAGGGGAAATTGGAGGTAAAAATATGTTTACCTAAAGGTAAAGATGCTTTTTAAGTATGTTATTTTTTCTTATTATTAACCAACTAGATGGTTAATACTACCCCTACCATACTTAGTACATTGTTATATGCAGTTAGAGGTATTTTTCACAGAAGCCTAACCATCATGAAAAAAGTATGTTGACGCTGTATTTACACAAACTGAGTTTAACAACATAGTATCAAGCACACCCAATGTGCAAAGAATCTCATTAGGCTTTATCTTAGTTTTCACGTTCAACTGGGTAGCTATAATTTCTTTATTCATGTTTGTGATAGCATTTCAAAGAATTGCAACTATTTTTGTGAAATTCTGAGAAACATCTTTTTTTACATTTTTTTAAAGCATTTTTTTAAAGCAGCTTATAAGAATATTTAGCTATTTCTGATTAACGGTTAACTAAAAAAAAAAGATCAATGATTTTCCTTTAAACTTTTCAAATATTCAATCAGTAGTTGTGGCTGTAGATCTTTCACTCAGATTTTCTTTTGAAATTATTTAAAAAAATGAATTGAGAACAATGTCCTAAACCTGGTGTTTGACAGAACTGTACAAAATAAAAAGGTGTTCAGTGACATCTGATGCAGATTGAACACAGGTCACACGTTGCATCAGGATTGAAAGGAAGAAGCAGGCAGGTGTTATCACAGGTTAAAATGAACTCTGCTACCACAGCAATGTTATTACAGAAATCTTGTCTTTGAGTGAAAACGCCTCCACCCCTCATGAAGGACCCTCAACAAGCTGTGTTTGCAGGGTGTTTGTAACTCTCACCCAGGTCTTTTTTACTTTGCTGTCAGTATACATAAATGAATATATATTTGAAGAACTATATTTAGTAAACTCGAAGATAGTCTCAAGACAGATAACTTATTTATATGTTGTGTAACTTGTTAAAGCAAAATATCCATGTTTTGTCATGAGAACACTGGAACAAGTGGACCACTGTGTTTATTTGCACAAAGTAGCCATTATATTCTCTTTCTGTGGATCTTTACCTTGTGTAACTGTAATTTTCCCTCCATGTAATCGACTACGGTTGATTTAAAGTGGTCCAGTGGGCATGCTCTATTTGCTTCTAAACGTTTTTGACGTCTTCATGCCTCAACAAGTTCTCCGGCTGTCGACTCTTCTCTGGATTAGGATTTCTGAAGTAAGTACGGTAAAAATATCGACTGTTTATGTTTCCTTTTTTTTTTTTTAATCCTCTGATGATATCTCTTTATTTTGTATTTAAAATATTTGAATGTATTGTGAACTCAGATTCACAGAATATTTTCATGACGGATGCTTTTAATGTATTGGAGAAGGAAATGATTCTATACTATCTTGCTGTATTAAAAATAATAAAAAATTGCACTTTTATTATTTTTTTTAGTGGCAGTTTTTATCTTTTATCCCCCTGGGATTAAATGTAGGTCAGCCTGACAAAAGTGGTGGCAAATGCATGTTTGTTGAGAGAGCTGCTGTTGTGGTGATGGCACATGCCTCAACAAAAGCACACCATGTTTTGTCTGGAAAATATTCGGCAGCATAACAGAGACCAGTGAACCCAGTGACTTCAGAGGCCGCTATAGCCTAAAGGGAAGCAGAGATTCACAGCCAGCGTGGCCACTACATGAGAGGTATTCTACCAAATAAACAACCTGAAGCTACAGTAGAAGTAGTTATTTATTCTTTGTACACCTTTGGAAAACTGGAACCACTGCAGCACTGATGTCCGTATGTTTTCGGCTTAAAAAAACCTCTCCTCTCATTTTTTTCTTTTCTGGGATAATATCTTGATTTGAAAGTTGTGGTTGGACAGTTATGCTTTGTGATCTGTGGCATTATATTGGTTTTCCATTTTCCATTTGGGTTTTCCATTTTCCAAACTTCAGTATTTGTCACCCGTTTTAGACCTCAGCTACATGACTCTGAATATTTATCGGTCTTCCATTTAAAAAAAAAAAAAAAAAAAAAGTTTGTCTGGAGGAGAATGCAGAGGTAATCATGTGTACAGTAAGGATACGTACAAGAGAAGAGCATTCTGAGCACGCCCAGTGAGCTCATTTCACTTTTGGTGAAAGTTTTAGAACCAAAACTTTAGTTTTGTTTTTTTTTTTCAGCAATGCTGAAACTGGAAGATGAATGTAACTCTTAATAAGGATCTCTTAATAAGTGAAAGCCCAGGGGTTAGGGGTTACTTTTGCCTTCAGAACTGCCTTAATTATTCATGGCATCGACTGAACCAGGTGTTGGAAACATTCCTCTGAGATTTTGGTCCATACTGATGGACGCTGCACATCTCCCGTTCCACCACATCCCAAAGGTGCTCTACTGGATTGAGATCTGGTGTTCGTGAACTAATGTCATGTTTGAGATGATTTGAGCTTTGTGACATGGTGCATTATCCTGCTGGAAGTAGCCATCAGAAGGGTTCACTGTGGTCGTGGTCAGAAATATTACTCAAATTAATTACTCATATTAAACAATGCTCAGCCGGTACTAAGGGGCCCAAAGTGGGCCAAGAAAACATCCCCAACACTACACCACCACCAACCTGAACCTTTGATACAAGGCAAGATTGATCCACGCTTTCGTGTTCTGACCCGACCATCTTAATGTCACAGCTGAAATCGACTCATCAGACCAGGCAACGTTTTCCAATCTTCTATTGTCCATTGTTGGTGAGCGTGTGCGAGCTGTAGCCTGTTTCCTGTTCTTAGCTGACAGGAGTGGCACTCGATGTGGTCTTCTGCCACCCACGTGCTTCACGGTTCGACCTGTTGTTTGTTCAGAGATGGTATTGTTGCCGTTCTATCATCTCGAACCACACAACTACCCCTCACTGGATATTTTCCCTTTTTTGAGCCATTCTCTGTAAACCCCACAGATGGTTTTGTGTGAGCAGATCAGTAGTTTCTGAAATACTCAGCGCAGCCTACGCCACGTTCAAAGTTGTTTAAATCCCCATTTTGAACCCCAGGAAGTTGTCTTTCACCACGTCAAGATGCCTAAATGCATCGAGTTGCAGCCATGCGATTTGCTGATTGTGTGTAGGTCATTGATGGTTTGGTTTACAGCACATGCTCAAGACACAAGTCAGTAGTGCGCATGTGAGAAATAAGTAAAGCGGATTCGCCAAACACCTTTGGTCACATACAAGAACATTTTTTTTCAAATGTCAGTTTTTGCACGTGGACAAGAGGTCACAAAAGAAAAAATGGGTTTAGCTATTAGGTTTAAATATCCGTGTTAGTGTGGACCTGGCTGAGTGTTTCTCGTGTGAGCAAATACACAATTTAGATGACATTTAGCTGACAAGGTTTAGGGGGAAAAAAAAGGGACATTTTTTTAAATATGATTAATTTATAATATAAGAGTATTTAGTATCCCTTGGGTAACCCAACTTTGTACCGTAAAGTTTGATGAGTGAATGTTGCAAACCAAACCTAAACATAGTATAAAGCATAAGTGTGAATTATGATGGAAGCAGTGGACTCTGTCCAGTGCTGATTTTAGAGCCTTTTTCTAGGATAAGAAGATCAGAGGTAGGTCTTTTATTACTGTTCATATTGTTATGTCATTTAAAGTACATAAAATAACTACACGGCTCTTTTGGTTTGGTTTGCACACATTAAATGTTAAACCATCTAAAATCAAAACAGTATTCCTAACCAACATTTGTGAGCAGGTACAAACACGACACCATCTTATCCTTCTGTAACGTTTTAAACCAAGGCTGTTAATGACATAAAACCATTTCCTGAAGTCCTAAAAACAGTTTTACAAACATTTTCAACGTCTAAAAGTTAAAGCAAACCCTTAAATTAGAGATTAGTTGCTAAATACAACAACAACAAAAAAAACCAAACACTAGAGACCATTTCCAGAACGTTTTTGGTATGTTTTTTTAATAAATTAACGTTCATTCAAAATACAGTGCCAAAGGAAAATGATGCAGCCAAACATGCTAGTAAGGTTTGTCATGAAGCACCTGTGCTCATGTTTTTAAAGGTAAGAGGAAGACCCCGACCCGACCCGACCCAACCCAACCCAACCCACCCTCTCCACTGATGCTAGTGGTTGCTGGGATGATTTCCGTAGCAACAGCCCTGGGCCAGCCCGGTCTTCTCACGACCAATCAGCAGCAAGATTTCTCAATATTCACTCAAAGAATCAATCCGATAGGAAAATGGAGATCTACCCACAATCACGCTACAGTAATGTCAGATATTTAAAAGAAAGAAAAAAAAAAAGACACTAATACAAAATAGACCTGGTTATTTTCCCCCACATTAGAACAGCTGTCTTTTAAACATATGAAAAATATATATTTCAATATTTATATACTTATATATTTCAGCAGCTTACGAATAAAATGAGCCCAGAACCTATGTTTGTACTGCGAGCGGAATTGTGTGTCTGCAGATCCGGTGGGAAAGAAAGTGACGGCGGACAGAGTGAGGTGTGAACTGCTGGTTGTGTGGAAGACCTGTGTGCTGCAGATGTGGCGGTTCAGCCGGGGTGGAGGGCGGAGCCGCGAAGGAGGCGAGGCGACAGGTGGCTGGACCTGCAGTCACCCTCTTTCTACACCTCCTCCACCTCTCGTTTAACCTCCCCATTCCTCCCGAAAACCACGACCGCTGTTCCCTTCATCTGCAGGGCCTTTAGAGGAATAATGAGATCCTGTTTTTAAATACCTTGTACCCAAAGTTGCTTTTTTTTTTTTTTTGTCCAGGCCAGCAAGGCCAGCAACATAAAAAAAAAAAAATTATAATACAACTGTTTATCCAAAGAAAATTCCTCATTTATTTATTCCCAAAGGAAAAAAAAAATCCTTTCTGGGTTTCCAACTGTTGAACGACAAAAGGAAACTCTGGGAACTCATTTATCCCTTTTTGAAAATGGATCGCGTTTAAAAAAAAAAAAAATGGCCAGAAAATCCTAAATGTTGACCCCAAGATCTCAATTTGAGGCGTTCAAATTGTTGTCGTTCACAACATAAAACGCAGAGTAGCAGCAAAGAGCAGCAAACATTTAAATGTCTCAAATGGAAACAAATGAAAAGGCCTAAAAGGTCCCTGATTTGGTTTGAAATACAAAGATTTGCTGCTTATCTCAAGTTTCATGTCATCGTGACTCGTGTTTTAGCCAATTTAAAAAAAAAAAAAAAAAAAGTTTGAGATCTTTCGTTGGATGTTAAATGTGAACAGAATCAATCATTTGGCTCAAAATGGCTCCAAGCTCAAAGTCTACTGAGTTCTTTTAAGGAATTTGCATTATGTTTGTCAAACTTTCTCGACAACAAAGCCACATCGATCATCTTCCGTATGGTTTTATGAGCCCGTTCAGAAAGATACCCAATCCAGTGTCAGGATGACCTTTAACAATAAGACAGTAAAACGTGAAGATCAAACATGTTTTGGGCCTTCAGAGTGGGATTATTGGAGTATTTCTTCATCAATAATAATAGAAGAAGAAGGAGGAGGAGGAGGATGGCGGGAAGCAGAGCATCTAAAAGGGGGGTTTGAGGGGATTTTGGTTTACCAGTTAAGTGCATCATCATCCTCCTCATCACAAAATTAGTCGTTTAGATTATCACATTGTAGAAACAGTATGACGGACATAATATCTAACAGATGTCACAAAATAAGACAAAAAAAAAATAAAAATAAAGAACCAAAACCAGAAATTGTCAGATTACTAGTAAATCTGCGGGGGAACCGTTATCGCTCCAAGTGCACTGTTCATCAGCCTCGAGTTCAGCGATTCCTCCACGAAACAGACGTCAAACCCTTTTAGTTTTGCAGATATCCGAAGCCCACCCCCCCTTCGTGTTCGTCCGTCAGTGTAACAGACTCCTGGTTCGCTCCACCAGGCAGGGGAGGAGGGGCCGAGAGCTATACATGGGGGAGCGTTACCAACTCCCCGTCCACCTCGAATTCATCGGCTCCGTCCGGGGAGAAGAGATAGGTTGGCGGTTTCCATGGGGACTCCTCCAAACAGGAGGGGTACAGTTTCCCCACCGCACAGCGGAAGTCTTTACCCAGATCCCAGAGCACGCGCTCGGACACGGGCTGCCGCAGGTACCAGCGGTCCAGCTCCACGTCGTACTGATAGATGGCGTACTTGGCGCGCTCGTTCATGTGAGTTTCACGCATGAAAATGCACAGCGAGTTGAGCAGCACCACGGCCCGCACGCAGGGGTCCGAGTAGCGCTTGGCGGGGATGTTAGCGGCAAGGCGCCACTCATTCTTGTTGACGTCGTAGATCTCCACGGTGACAGAGGAGCCGTCGATGGTGCTGGTTGGCATGCGGATGCCGGAGTTACTGACCACGTGGAGGCCGCCGATGTAGAAAATAAGGTCGCCAAAGGCCGCCGCAGAGGCAAAGCAGCGGCTGGTCTTGCGCATGGCCATCTCCACCCAAGTGTCCGCTCGGGGGAAGTAGCAGTACATCAGATCGTGGGTCATCACGTAGATGCAGTTGTGCGCCACCACGGATGTGCTCCAGTTCCAGGCGAAGGGCAGAGGGCTCATCATGCTCCACTCGTCCTTCTCGCAGTCGTAGCGCTCCACGGTGCGCTTGTTCAGCTCTCCTCCTACGTTATCGCCACCAATTGCATAGATGTAGCCCTCGCAGTAGACGAGCGAGGGCTTGATTCGGGCACACAGCATTGGGGTTTTGGGCACCCATGCGTTCTGTTGGGCGTCGAACCAGAAAAAGCTATCGACTGAGCGGAACACAGCCTGGAACTTGCTGCTCTTTCCATGGTTGGTGATTGAGTTTTTGAGCGGGATCTGTCCGCCGGCTATAAATACGTCATTGTCTGGAGTAACAAGGGTTCCCACCTTCTGCAGGTCTCCTGGGGGGTTGCAGAGCTTGTAGACTTTCTCTGCCTGCGGGCTGTAACACACTATTGTAGTAGGCACGGACGTCGATATTACGTAGCTCTGGCCTTGCGTCTCTGACATGGCCTCTATGAAGATGAGCATCTCCTCCTTGGTCATGCCTAACCGAGGCTTGAAGAACTTGGGCATGGACTTGTAGAGGCCCTGCACCACCACAGACTTGTCGTTAGGCGGCAGACCCTGGAACCACGCACGCTGCGTCACCTCTGACAGCGCATCGATGCGGATCTGACTCAGCACAGAGGACAGGTGCTGAGAGCGTGCTTCCATGTTATATTCCAACCACAACATGGCTGCCTCGCGCACCGTCTCCTCCTTCTCCACGTTGAGGTTGTCGCTGCTCAGGATGTCTATCAACAGCTCGTGGGAGAGTTGAAGGAAGGCGTCCTGGCGGTACACCATGGGGAACTTGTGCTCCACCATGCGCTTGGCGCTCTGCTTTAACTCACTACAGCTGAAAAGGTCACCGATGCTCAGCATGCGGACACAGTTCTCAGCGTTGATCTTCTTCACAAGATAGTCTCTGCACTGCAGCAAGACGTCCTCCACCTGTGAGAGATGAAGGGGTGGGGCAACAGACAATAATTGCATACATAAGAAGTCTTTATATTGGATTTGTTGATAATAAGCACACAGCTGTTTTAGGGATGACAAAGACCGCCACCGTGGCTTAGCTGACCTGTAAAAAGCAGGCGGTCTCGTAGAGCGGCTCCACCGTGCTGTCACTGATGGCCAGGTTGCCCGTGTAGGCGTACGTGATGATGATCTGCAGGGTGGCCGGGTCCACGTTCCTCAGATGGACGTGGGTCTGCTTGCTCTCGCTGAGGCCACTCATGAACATCGCCCTGCAGGAGAAAGACAACAGCAATGATGGGTCGTTGGCCGACAGCTACGGAAAAGATCGGCATCTCCAAAACGTTTGTTAAAACTATTTCTTTCAAAGTCATTTAAAGATCTGACATAAAAGCAAAAACATAATCTAGAGTGGGTGAAGCAACTCCAAATTCCTTCAGTCAAGTGTCCACTGATCCATCTCACGAAAGAATCTCATTGTATCGACCGACTGCCTCTTGAAGACCCCTCACTACATCAATTTCTCGCTTTTAATTCTGGCAGTGTGGAGAACTCCAGCTGAAAATGCACGTTTAGGCTTGTTGCACAGTCACTGTTGCACTTATTAAAGTTTAGGTTTTAAATAGGAATAATATCAAGCTAAAATACACGCCTGAGAGCAGCTGAAAACATCCATGCATAGTCAGAAGCTTGAGTTGCATCTTAAACGCTTTTTGCTCGTTCATTTGACTCAGACGCTGACAAAAACATGACTCTGCTGCAGCTAATTACAACTCCTCTGAACAGATGATCGTGTCAAAAAATGTTGAATACTGCTCAGGTAAGATGGGATATTTTACTCCATTAACGGAGCATTCTGGTTGCAGTCGTTATTTATCCAAAAACTATATGTTAATCGGTTTCACATGAGCAGATTTATGAAAGCACTTCAGCAGACCTCTGCCAGTATGAACCAGCTCTTATCTATCAGTCCCATCACCACAACATTTTTAAACATCTAAAACATTGCAGAAGCAGGTCACTCAAGAGAGGAAAAACAATAGTTTAACCTGTTTATTCATCTGCTCTGATGAGGTTTTATGGATGTAAAAATTTTAGAACCAACTTAAAGAAGTAACGGTCCGAGGCTAAAGCTGCCAAACTGAATTACGTAACCCTTACACCCCCCCCCTCATTTTTTCTCTCCCACCAACACCTACGTGACCAGACTTTCTCCTTCAAAGACGAGCTCTCTCCGGAGTCCACCCCCTTTTTTGCTTTAGGCGACGCATGCGTGAACAGGGGAGGGAGACAGAGAGGAAACAGAAAGAGGAAGGAGTAGCAGTGTAGAGGGAGCCCCATGACATCTCTAAACCCTGAAGGGAGAAATGCTTTGCGTGTTCACACTAGATAAACAGTGTGTGGGAAGAGGTGGGAGTGGGGAGACCGAGGCGCAGACTGTGTGTTTGAATGCCGCATGAGCTGCCGTCATGTACAGATGGACTCTTCCCACAGAGGAGGCTGCAGCTCTGTCAGTCACTGCCGTGCGTTCCCTTCATTATACCACACTGTGTGAAAGAGGCCTCCAGATGGACTCGAGTAAACTGTCTGTTAGCGATTGATTTGTTTCTTTTGAGGTAAAACTATATCGGAGACAGAGAAACTGCTGCAGAATGTGGTTGCAGCCCCCTTTTACAGTCATAACCGTCAAAGAGGAACACACAAAACACAGTCTCACCCGGTTTGACAAAAACAATTTGGTCCAACATGTGTTATTCCACACCCGACAGTGACAAATACTCACCTGAAATAGGAGCTACACGTGGCTAAGACCATCTTGTGACAGGGGAACTCGGTGTCCTCCACCAGCAGCACCACATCAGTCAGTAATTTCTGTTCGTAAAAGAACTTGAGCTGCTCCAGCAGAGAGACAGCGTAGTCCGTGTTGACCGGCCTGCGCTCACTAAGATCCGACATGGTCGCATCCCATGAATCGTGCCCCAGTTTTGAAAACTCGAACAGCCGGCAGGACCGGACTCAAACCAACTGGGAGAAAAAAAATAATAATAATATTCTTAATAGCAAAAGCTCCCCAACACCTCCACTGGCCCAAGTGGAGGTGTTTAACTCCTGTGTGGCAGGCTGTCCTCCTGCTGAAAGCTGAGCTGGGATGATAAGGTTGAGGCGAACCCGTGTCACCGTCAGGAATCCAAAGGAAGGGGGGGGTCCGGGGTGAGGAAGGGGTTTCCCCTTGTGGGACTATCTGTCATCTGAAGTCATTCAGTAAGGCACCCAGAAGCGGAGGTAGCGAGAGCGAGATCACTGCCGCAGCACTGCCACAACGGTGTTTGTCTGAAAAGCACAGGAGACAAATAAGGGCAGAGGTGAGTTTAAAATCCACAGACACAAGATGTTCATATCTGAGCCCCATCAAAAAGCTCAGATGATCTTTATGCCTTCATTTAGGCATTAAAAGAGTTTGGCAAGAGCACGTTTCCAGTGCGTTTCTAATGTGACCAACGTCTTTGGGATCTCAGCTACTCTATTAAATGTTGTCATGTTTTGTAGGTTACAAACAGATAATCTGACTAAATTCATCCTTGATGTTGTCATTATTGGTCATCATAGGTATATTAAGGTCAAAGTGAATACAATCTAATCTGAGAGACACAATTCTGTGTAAAAGTCTTGTTCCTCATTTCTTCATGTTTCCTTCCTCGAAGCCAGACTTTTAAAGTGGTCTTGAGCAATAGTTCTCCAGACTTTCTGAAGGTCTTTCAGAGTTTTTCTTTGGACATTGGCTGCTTTTTCACTAATTTTCAGTCCAGTCCTTGTTGTTTGTTAAACAACTTAACTCTGACCTATGAATCATTCAAGCAGAAAAAAGGTTCCTAACTCAAGGGATGAACCAGTGTTTTGTCTAAATACAACAAACAACTTAGCAAAGAGCCAGTTTTAAATTGTATCTTTAGGCACTTTGTTACTAGCAGCCTGTCACAAAGACACATAATTTGTTCCCATTTCTTTTGATTCATCTATGAAAAACACCAAGGATAACACAGTTTGACAGACAGAAAATAGGATTTTTGCAGCAACAAGGTGATTCCCAAAGAGCTATTAGCTGAAAACTTGGCATATCTCAGCATGGTGTGCAGTGTGTCCTTAAAACATTTGAGGAAACTGGACAAGTGGAGGACAAAAGAAGAAGTGTCAGACCTAAAAAACTATCTACAGCAGATGAACAGTATCTGAAAGTGATGTCCTTAAGAAAGAGGAAAAATTCCAGCAAAGACCTAACACAGGCTCTGAACCTTCAGCTGATCCATCTACTGTTGGCCCAAGCCTCATCAGAAATGGTCTCCATGGAAGGGTGGCTGTCAAGAAGCCATTCTTAAGGAAGGGAAACAGGGAGAAAAGGCTGAGATATGCCAAATGACACAAGAAGTGGACTGAAAATCAGTGGCAACAGGTCTTATGGAGGGATGAATCCTCCTCAGAGCCCAGACCTCAACATTATTGAAGCAGTGTGGGATCATCTGACAGAGAACAGAACAAAAGGCAGCCGACATCCAAAGAAGAGCTTTGGGATGTCCTTCAAGAAGCCTGGAGAACTATTCCTGAAGACTACTTAAAAAAATGACAGAAAGCTTGTCGAACAGGGTTCAGGCTGTGGTGGAGAATAAAGGAGCTCAGAACAAATATTCACTTTGGAGCTCATCAGAATTAAACAAACTCTGTTTTTGTCTTATTTACTGCATTTACTTTTGTACATTTCAGTGACCCACAAGACCCATTTCCTGTTTTTCTGACAATATCCGAAGTAACAAGGGGTGTCTCAAGGCTACTGCACAGCATTGTATAATAGCTGATTTTGTAATGACTCAATACTACAATTGCTGCCAACTATGAGAGTCAATTTAAAAAATGAGAACCGAGAACATCAGGAAGAAAAAAATGATAAAATATACACGACAGAGTCATTTGGGTAGACTGTAAGTAACATTTAAGCTATTTATTGCACAGTCTGGAGATCAACTTTCCAATAATGTGTTCAGGCAATAATAATAATAACACACCTCATTAAAAAGTACTAAAAAAAAATCTATCTTCTAATAAAGTATTTTGTAAAAGGAAATGCTGTCATGTTTTAAAAGAAATGCACTTTGTTTAATTGTGTCTGTACATTTATTGTTTTCCTTTTAAAAGATTTCCCTTTCCTGAAATATTGTGGCTTTAAGTGCTGCATTTTCCTGTCTCATCGTTAAGTTTGAAAGCCGGGGAAATCGGTAGATGTTTGCAAGCGTGCACCAACGGTGATGAAATAACATCCTTCACCTAACGTTAGGCCACACAGACACACAAGCTTCAACAACACTTAGTCTGGTATTTTTTCAGCCATTCATCGTCCTCTGCACCCTCAGCCTGCAAACTAACAGCTTTTCTTTGAAGTATACGTTGCTATATAATGAGTGTATATCGTTATTATCTGTTCATCACCCCAGTGCTGGCTAGCTACGTTAGCACGTTATCGCTAACTACCGTTGCACTTTTCCTAACCCACATCCAAAATAAACATTTGGGCTACCTAAACCTGATTAAGTAACGTCACAGAGACGAGCCAAAACAACTTTGATGCTTCATGTCAAATTACACCTTTATCCATGTCTTTGATCAATTAGCCAATAAAGCTCATTAGCTAGCTTCATGTAACGTTACATCGCAAGCTCAAGCAGCGGCGCTCGGCTGACTTACACCCGCCGCAAGTTAGCAATTTTAGCTTCACATCTCCCCAGAGTTCCCGGATCGTTTAAAAAGGAAGTCAGGCTGTTGAGGTGCACGAACAGCTTGTTATACAGTCAAGCGTCCGCTATCACCAAATCAGCAGTGTAACTGTTAAAGAAAAGGCACGATGGCAACAACCTAACGCGGGCGGTCATGCTGCTAGCAGACGCTCAGCGAAAAGGGCTAAAAAAACGAAGATAGCTACCTAACTGAGCCACTTCTCCCGTTAACCGCTCCAACGGTCGAAATCTAGGGGTCCGTGCCTAAACCGTTGAAAGGCTCCTCACACAGAACCGTCCCAATGGCTTTCCTCGTCAGCAGAAAGTGTCAAGTGGGCTCCTCGAGCCGAAATGAGACGCTAAAGAGTTGAGTGAAAGAGCCTAGCAGCTATAACCTCCCAGCGCATCATAAGCGCTTGAGGCCAAATGAGGATACTACGCATGCGCTCACACCAAGAGGCCTGTTGCAGAGGTAAACAGTGACATCTGTTGGATAGATGGAGACACTGCAGCTGGAGAAGGGTGAATATTCACGTGACTTTGTCTTCCCTACAAAAACAGTGTCGTAATACATTTTCATTAACATTTCAAATTAAGATAGTCTACCTCATCTTAAATCTATGTGTTTTACACTAAATAAAGTATAAACTTTATTACAATGAATAAACATACCTGTTGATGGGTTAGATGTATTTAAAAGCTTGAAAAATCAAACCCTTTTGAACAGCATTTCGGTAAACAAAATGCAGAATGCATTAGTAATAATAATAATGATGATAATATCAATAATGATATCCAAAAAGTAAATGAATCTAGACTGAGTGAACTATTGTGGCAAATGTAAAATATTATCCACTATGTTTGCCAAAATATGTCAAATCTTTTTTTAATTCATCGCAGTTTTATTACTTAATTAATTGCAGTTTTATTACTTACAGAGCATACTGTGCCATAAAAAAAACTGTATTTTTCCATTTCTTTTAATCTCAGGGCATTATGTTATAAAGAACGCATTTCTTTTTCTTTTTTTAAAAAAGAGTAAAATCTTTTACAAACGCAACAAAATTATCAATAGTTTATTTATTAGAGGTTGTGCTTGGAGATCAATGCGCAGAACGCAACTTTAATTAACTGGAAAAGTAGAGTTTTAAATAGAAAGACAAAAATAAATAATAATAAATACATGACTAAAGGAATTTCCTGCTAATTTACTTTCATGACAAACTATTTTTTAAAATCAGCTAATCTATTCACTTACTTTTTGTCATTTGAATTTCTAAAAGTATTTATTTTTACATGCTTATTTTTTATTTACTGCCTATATCTACGTTTATAATTATTAAGCGTAGTTCAGTCGGTGAACTTTGACCCCTGGGACCAGTTTGTCCCCCTGCACCTGAAGGCAGCAGTCCTGATGGTACAGCAGCTGTTTCCCATATGATTGATGAGCGGAGAACTTTCGGCTTTTCTTAGCCGAATATTGTTTGGACCTGCGAGAGAAGCGTTTCTACTTTTGTAGGGTTAAAGAGAAATTAACCGTTAAAAGAAAAAAGAAAAAAAGAAACTTGACTTTAACTTCCATTAGCTGAGGAATGTTTTTTTAGTTGTTTTCATCCCTGTGCGTTTTATTTCCGACAGGCTGAGCGAGAACGTGAATGAAAATGGACGGTAAAGACTTTTCCTTTTATATGATTTTTATAATTGCATATTTAGCTTGAACATAATTTTTGAAATTTTCCTGTAGATGCAAGCAAACAACCACATTCATTAGGGAGTGGAGCACAGAGAAGTCACCATCCCAGACCTTTTTTCTACGTTCAGCCACCATCTCAGCCTTACTACCTCTACCAGCACCTACAGCTCAACAACCCATACAGTCAATATGGGATGCCTGGAGGTATCAAGTTTTTTTTTTAAACCTACATCTGCTGCAATCAGCTGATAAATATTGCAGGAAATCTGAGTGTATGTTTTCAACTGTTTATACATCCTAGGTTTTAACTTTGGCCGCCCCTGCATGCCTTTCCCATATATGCCATATCCTGGCTTTGTTTTACCACACGCCCCGATATATCCAATGGATTACAGACGGATGTTTGAACCTCGCTTTCACGCTCCCGCCTGGGGTGACATGCCTCGCCAGCAGCACTATCCGCAGCCTCATGGGCGTCGAGAAATGGCCTGTTCAGAGGCTCAAACTGACCCCAGTGATGCTATAACCAAGCTCATTGAATGCTTGGATAAGATTCGAGCCACCGAGCTGCAGGTCGCTAATCGAGAGCTTGACTCTGGTGTTGCTTCCCAGTCCTCCAGCGTGTTTTCTCCAGGAAAAGCGACGACAAAAGAAGAGCAGGGTCACAACCTGACTTCAGCACCTCAGAACAGCTGTTTGGAGTTCCCAGCTGTGACCTACAGTGAGTCCACTGCTGTGATGTATGACAGCGAGTCCAGACAGATGAACTTGGACCCCCTGATCCCTCAGGGGTGCTGGTCAGGAGGACTGGAAGAGGATCTACCCCTGGATACCTCCTCTGTCCATGAAGAGTGTCCTGAACTTGAGCGTTCAGCATCAGACGAACATTTTGTCCCTCTTAAGAAAGAGGTCGTCACAGATATCCAGTCAAATATCTCAGTGACGGACTCGAGTGCTCCCAGATGTGATGCAGAGGACTCCTCACAGTCACTCTCCTTTCCTTCAAGTCAGCTGGCACTTAAGGAGGTTAAAAGCAGCGATAAAGTCTCAAAGGGAGAACATCTGTCTTGTGATGAAGCCAAACCCGATCAAAGCTGCCACATCCTAAAGCTTCCCTTTGATGATGTTATGACACCTGGAGCTGCTGGAGCTAGCCACCTCTCCTCCCCAGCTGCCCCTTACTACTACAACTACAACTACATGCAGACACAGGAGCGCATGAGCGTGCTCAGCCCTTCTTTGGATGAGCTCTCCTCCAGAGACGAAATGTTCTCCACGGATCTGGATGACGTGGACCTCTTTCCCGAACGCGTGTACTCTGGCAGGAGGCTTGCAGAGGTCATCGGTGGCTCCCCTCCAGCCAACGTAGACTCAAAAAGATTCATGTGCGCCTGTTGTGGGAAAAGTCTGGCAAAAGGGATGAGCAGGAGCAAAGTCCACAGCTCCAAGAGGTACCAAGATGAAGCTGGAGACTCGGAGGAGGACAGCAGATATGGAAGAGGGTGCGAGCAGCCGGTCCGAGTGGCTGTGAGGAAGCATTCTGCACTGAGGAAGGCTCACCCTCTCCCACAGAGACACGTCACTAAGACTTGGTGTAAAAGAGGTCTCAGCAAAGAGCTGTCAGATCCTGTGGAGCAGGAGCAAGACCGTGACGTTTGTAAGCAGGAGGCAACTGAAGGTGAGACTGGAGAGTTGGACAACAATGAGCTGCAGTGTAGGACCTGTCAGGGTAAGTGTCTGCTAAGAATGAATTTTCCTATGATTAACTACTGTTGATTTGTCTTAGAAACGGGCAGTGATTTAATAAATTTATTCAGACACACTCTGTAGAGGAGATTTGACCGCAGAGGACCAGGGCAGGTGGGGAGATGGAGACGTGATGCCCAGAAGGAGACAAGCAGCTGCTCTGCAGCGACAAGGTGAAGTTTTTTTTTTTTCTTTGAGACGCAGCTTTAAAAAGGCTCCACAAACTGTAGGTTTCACTTTGTATGACATGATTACAGTTTCGATTTAGTGTTTGATTCAGCTTAATGAAGATGGCATTATGGAACAATGAAAAGGGTTTACGTCTCAGTAACTCGGTCCAAGCGGTTTTCTTCCTTTTCTTGGCCTCCTTCAGTGGTGTTTTCTCTCCAGCATTTCCACCATAAAGGCCTAATTCAGTCTCATACAGATTAGTTTCAGAATGATCTGAAATGCAGATAACTGGTGATTTTAGGCATTTCATCTGCAGCTGAGGGAGCTCTTTGTCTTTCTTTCCTGTGTTTTCATGAGCCACTTTAATCGGTATTTCATAGTTTCAACACTTGAAGAGACTTTGAAGTTTTCTGGACTGGGTGATTTATGTCCTAAAGTACAGAGAAATTGCTTTTTAATTTGGCTGAGCAGTTGTTGCTGTAATATGGATTAATACAGGAGTAAATTAGTGTTCTTTGCCCTTTAAAAACACAAGCGCACCACAAAACTGATTATGAAGGCAAGAAATTCCAGCAGGTAGCCTTTATCATAATGAAGTGTAAGTGCAGACCTAAAAAATAAATATTGATCTTGTTCACAGAAAACAAAGATGATGCTCTGATTAAGATGAGCAGAACAAATAAAACAAATAACATTTATTGGACTTTTCAACACAAGATCTAAGCATTTTCTAATCTATCCAGTTAAAGTTTTAAATGGCTTCAGGTGTTCCCAACTAGGGCAGCAGTTAGGATGACAGTAGGTATGTGATTTTTTTTTTTTTTTTTCTCCACTGAAAAGAGACAGTTGAAATAAGAAAAAAATCACTGGATTATCAAGTCAGTGTGGAGACAAAACCCATTGAACACTGGAACCCTGGAAAAAGTTTGTCTTGACCCTTATTTAGTATTTTATGAAGGGAGAGGAGATGCTCCGGTGTAAAAAATTTAGGAACCACTGTGGTAGTCCAGAGCCACATTATGTTGTAGTTTTGTTGAACAGCAATAGTTGAGTTTGATTTTTGTCTTTATTATTTATAAACTGACCAGAGATGAGCACCCAGTGGAAGTTGATGTACCACAAACCAAGAGAGGAGAACCATGATGACGATGAGCCGCCAGCAGTGCACTGGGAAAGAGGTAGTTTCCTCCGGGATTACCTTTTATCTTCTCTCATGTCTGTTAACGTGATTATTTAAATCCTGTGTCAGGCTCTATGGTGAGAACAGAACCAAGATGTTGACGTCCCCCGACTGACGTTTGAACAAATCCCGTTGAACTGTAGGTGACAGTCACAATGAGTCATGAGCGAACAACTTAAACGGACGATTGCACAAAGTTTTAACACGTTTTCTTTTTCCTCAGGTCCCCCCTAAAGGTGTAAAGGTTAAAGGATGATTGAAGATATTTAGAGCACCAGGTGAAATGCACTGCACAAGAAGCATCTTTTTGTTTAAAAGGAAAAAAAAAAGTTTTCTGCAGTGACACTGCCTCGCACTGTTAATGATTAATGGATTTCACAAGAAGGCAAAGGGGCTGAAAGGTTGTTGCAGATGATGGTGTGTCACTGATTGGGGTCAGTCCAATAAAATATTATTCTTTAAGCTCTGCTGGGTTGCTCATTATTCTAAAATCTGAGGGTAAATTCATGAAAGCTCTGAAATTGTGTTTAATCAGAATATCTCTACACCTCGATGTGATGACTTGTTTTCCATCTAAATTTGACATCCTGGACTTTGAGCAGTAATGTTCTTGAAAGAACCTGATAAAATAAACTTGTCTCTGGTGTATTCAGATCTCTTTTACAGAGCTATTTGCTACTTTTTTTTTTTTTTTTGCTTTCTAGCTGCACAGTGGAATTAAGAATATTCTGAATAAAAAAAATAACAACATACTACATCAACTAAATACATTTCCATGCTGAACCCGAAGAATCACTTACAGTTGTGGTTCCAGTAAAATAACATTTTCTAGGCTGAGCTTCCCAGACATGGACCAAGGTTAGTCTGAGGGCTAAAATATATTTTTAAAACTTGGACTTAATCCATTCCCCCCCCTCATTTTTCAGTTTTATATCATTAATGACCTTCCTGAGTCTTAACTCCTCATTTGTCTGGATTGTGCTTCTTCATCAACTAACCTCGTTTGAAGGGAAAGGCTACAGGAGATGTCAGGTGTTAGAAGCACGTTGGAAATTAAAATATTTGTTAAAAAATAAAAACATAAGGTTTATAATACATGATAGACTATGCTGCAACAAAACAATGGATGCAGTTGGACTGCACCAGGCCCCAATGAGATGCACACCTACTGGCTAAAGAAACTAACTGCACTACATGAATACTTAGCTGCACAAATTAACAAGCTGCTAATGGATGGGACCCACCCAGACTGATTTACTCAATATTGAACAATTCTGATCATGAAAGAGCCCCAGAAGGGGGCGGCTGTATCCAGCAAATAGCCTTGTTCTGAACAACATGGAAGATCCTGTCAGGCACCATTGCAGATAAAATGAGTAGGCACATGACTCTATACATGAGCAAGGCCCAGATGGAAATTGGAAGCAACACCAGTGGAACTTATCACCAGCTACTGATTAAGACTGTAAGATCAGACATACAAATCTGTGCATCGTCTGGACTGTCTCAAGGAAGCCTACGACACCATGCTGCACATGGATACTGGAATATCAATGGGGAACTCTACAACATCAACTCGACACTAGGAGCCTTCAATGGGAATGTGGAGGACAACCCTGGATGCCAACTCCAAGCCAATTGCACAAGGGTCACACATACAAAAGGCAACCATGAAGAAGTTGCAAGAAAGTCGGCATCAACCAAGTACCTACAAAGAGTAAGGCAGGTTCTGAAGAGTCAGCTGAATGGGAAGAACACAGTCCAAGCCATCAACACCCAAAATGTAGCACCTTCAGATTGTACACACAGTGGAAGAAGAGTGTGTGCCTCAGGCAGATAACCATAGTTAATTCTCATATAAAGAGCTCGACTGATTTCTACATGAAACTTTTGTCATTGGCTCTCATTTGTAATTTCTTCAACTATCTTGAAGCGTATGTATCATTGTCTCCTTTAACCATTACTGACAATTATCCCACCTTGTTTTTAGCTTTATGGTAGCTCTACATTGTTAACATAAACTGATATATTCCAAAACAGAGAAATCACAAAAGTACTGCTGACTGACCATGTCAGTTGTAATATTATATGATCTAAATCAACAGGTTTTCCTGTTGAGAACATTCATCAAAAAACAAAAAAAAAAATAAGTACAAATTATAATTATTTTCCTCATGGGATATTGACTTTAGGGAATTCATCAAACACTGAATGCTGTAATTGATAGATAAAAAAATAATAGTGTTCTTTTGCTTATGTATCTAATTCAGGAACAGCGATACTTTTATTGTTTCCCACCCAAATAACCTCTGGTTAGTCATCCTAATTATGTGTTCATTACCTGTCCTGTGAAATGGTAAGTAATCTGTGATTTCTGTTTATGACAAAACTTTGTTTCATATACTCTTCTATAAAGAATGTAAAAAAAAAAAGACAGAATGTATGAGAATTGCTGTGTACAAATCAGCTCATAAGACCAACTGGCCTGTCCACATAAAACTATATAACTGATTTAAAAGCATAGAAAAGGAATACAAGACAGCTCTGACACACATTAAGAATTTTATATTGATGAGAAAACATCTAAACCAATCAGCTTTCAGTTTGGTAAGAGGCTCCAAAGATTACAGTCTCATCATTCTGATCAAGTTGTCATCCAAATATATATGAAATCAGAAAGAAACTGAAACCAAACATATAAAGCACAGTGTTGCACGTGCAAAAGTAAAAGTATTAAATGTCCTGTTTTAGTTAGACATGCAGTAAATTTCTCCTGCAGTATGACTAGCCTCGTCTGCCTCAAACAACTACCGGTAACACCTGTGTTCACTTAGTAATGATACAAAGGGAAGCATCATCGTGTTTCAGACATATTGCTGTGACCTACTGTTTTGTCATTGGTCAAATTTTGTGTCCGGGCAGCAGTTGTCAAATGTGGCTGAGTTTGATGCCAACAATGACTGATTTGATGAAGCTTCTCTTTTAGTAAGTTTCAACTTGTTTTTTTGAATAAGTTGATCAATTTTAGTTATTATTATTAGAATATACTTGAAGTAAATGGTAAGATTGATGGAAATAATGACTTTGCTGACTATATACATGGATTGAATTATTTTCCCAACAGCCTATGCTACTGGAACTACAAAGAAACACGGAAAGAAGGTGTCACTTGTCCACCATGTATTTCCTGTTGAGCCAGTCTACCCACTAGGGGGTATGGTGCCCCAGCATGTGTACCGTCCCAAGGAGCCCAAGCAGCAGGCGCCCCAGCAGCACGTGTACTGTCCCAAGGAGCCCTATTAACAACGTTTGCCTCAGCAGCGACGCCACTGGTCCAGCTAAGCTCGGCAGGTTTGTCACCAACACCAGTTATTCTCAGTGATTGATCCAGTTTTCATGATGAAACTTTGATTTCCAATCCTTCTGTTCACTTTCAGGAACATCAACCGGGAGGCTGTCTGTTCCACATGACTTGTGTATTGGCTTCTCATATTAAAATGACTTTATGTAATCTCTTGGCATGGGGCTTTTTTTTTTCCCTCCTTTCTCTAAATCAGGTTTCCAACTAATACTCAGCCCTGCTGATCTTGTTTTTGCAGATTTGACTACTGTTTCTCAAACTAAATGCATGGGGTAATGTTACTGATATCCCCAGTAGTGGATTACTGAGAAGCTATTGCATCTAAATAGGAGTTCCTAAAATCAACCACCTCAGTAGTGTTGCTTTCCTATTCCTAAAAGAAATGTGTGTTGAAAGGTAACTGATCAACCTATATTTTCTGGAAGGAGCTCTGACCTAACCACACATTGGCCTACTTTAGTCTTTAGTCTGGTGTTTAAACCTTACTAGAGTGACCTGCATGAGCTCTCACCTCTTTCCATTTTTCAGTCGTTTCTCTTTCTGGTCTTCTGTTTTAAAAAAAAAAAAAAAAAGCTTTTTCTGAGAAACTGAGATGGCTCATTGCTTTTGAAACATCTGCTTTTATCAAATGGTATCTTCTCTAGGTTATCAAACAGGGTCTCCTTAAGGCAGGTCTAGTATTTGGCTTCCTCCCAGATGCTGAAAGCACTTTAAGTTGCTTCTCTGGAAGTGATGGTGCATCTGAACATAAGGAGAGGAGTCAACTGTCCTCCTGATATTTTAATACATCAACTATTTCTGCTCCAAATCTTTGACAATGAAGGCTGAAGTGTCCAGTTTGTGAATACAGCATCTATGAATCCGAAACATATCAGACTCAATTGTCAAGATGTTTCTGTAAAATATTGGCTCAACTGTCAATCCATAAGACATTTTTCCTTCAATAAGCTTGATCTGTGCCTGTTCACAAACTTAATCTCAGTTTAGTGATCCAGTGTAAACCAGTTTCAGAGTAATTCTAATTAATCTTCACATAATCGATTGTAATCATGATATATTAACAAATGTCAGGGCATCTGAGGAAAAATCTGAACATATCATTTTGCAGCACTAAAATCCCTCTAAAGTCAACAAACCAGTCTGTTGCATTATACTTTAGCTCTTAACTCCCTTAAAACTGAATAATTGGATCATCGGGGGTCCAACTGAATCTTAAAACTTACATTTTTGTTCTGCTCAGCTATAAATAAGGAGGCAAAGCACAAAGGGAGCATAACAAAGTTTTGAAAACAGGACAAGATGTTCCACTTTGAGCCTCTTGTGCCAACAAGCTGCAGGTGTGTCATCAGAGTCAATCAGCTTCTCACCTGTCAGTTGTTCCAGTTTGAGTCTCTTGAAGTTGTCGGTCCTAGCTTTTCCACATCTCTGTAGTATTGTCTGCCTCTGCTCAGCTAATGCACCATAGTGGGAAGTAACCTGCTGGAAACCAACATTTTTCACTGGCTTTGAATGCACCTCATTAGGCTCTAATTTGACAATCATCACCTGGAACTAAAGCACACCCAATCAGTCAAGCTAGTCTGGAGTTTCTCAGTCCATACGTTTGATTGAGAATCTGAAGCATATAGAAAAGCTGGTGGTTTGTTTGTGGATGTCTTCGTTTTGCATGTAAGTTTTTCAAGCATTTTCATTCCCCTTTATAACCACCTGATATGACATTTTCTTTAACATGCTTCTCTTTGTTCAGACATGGAGGCAGTCACGTCTACATTGCTGCATTCTTACGGTCTGGGGCCAAACCCACCGCTTGGATCTGAGCCACTTCAGAGACCACCTCAGGTGGCCCAAGCGCCTTCAGGTCCACCACGTCCTGAGGGTCATCACCGCAAGCCTTTCTTCTATATACAGCCGTCACAGCCCTACCTGCCTGTGCAGAGTCTGCAGTGGCCTGTGCCCATACCTGTCACCTACAACCCATACTATGGTTACTCTGGTTTAGGTAAGATCCAAAGCACATAAGATCCCCAAATGCTTACATGCTTTTCAGTGTAGATATTTTTTATGCTGTTGTAGTTTCTGAGAAGGTTGTTGTTCTTTGTTTTCTGGGGGGGAGGGAATCCCACAAATTTGAAAGTTGATCTTCGGAGCTCATGAAAAGTTCTAGGAGAAGAAGGCAGCGGCTCGCCCTGAGCTAGACCGCTGCCACGCAACAAGAGCTCCACAAACCCAGCAAACCGGGGTCTGCCTGAGTTAATGGGTGCAAGAATGAAAACAGCCACTGAAAAACTTAGACCTTGTCAGAGAGGCTAGAAGACTGACTCTGTGTGTTGATGGATGGAGCCGACGAGGACCGACAGCGGCATTTCTCTGAATATCTGCTTGCTTTTATCACTTTCCTACCGACATGTTTTATTAAATTTACATCGTTTAGATCATCGACACACTGGTGAGTCTTGATCCACACCCTATTCCTTCAATGAAAACGGGAAATGGGTTCAATGATTCACTGAAACGTGTAAACTTAAGTTTAAGGCAAAAACAGAGTTTGATCAATTCTAATGTGCTTGAAAGTGAATATTTTTTTCTGAGCACCTTTATTCTCCAACACAGCCTGAACCTTCTTAGACAAGCTTTCTGTCATTCTTCATGAAGCATGAAGAATAGTTCTCCAGGCTTCTTGAAGGACATCCCAAAGCTCTTCTTTGGATGTTGGCTGCCTTTTGTTCTGTTCTCTGTCAGATGATCCCACACTGCTTCAATAATGTTGAGGTCCGGGCTCTGGGGAGGATTCATCCCTCCATAAGACCTGCTGCCACTGATTTTCAGTCCACTTCTTGTGTCATTTGGCATAGCTCAGCCTTTTCTCCCTGTTTCCCTTCCTTAAGAATGGCTTCTTGACAGCCACCCTTCCATGGAGACCATTTCTGATGAGGCTTGGGCCAACAGTAGATGGATCAGCTGAAGGTCCAGATGCATCTCTCAGGTCCTGTGGCACTTGTGTATATAATGCAGGCTCAGGATATTTCTACTTTCTACATCGGTTCAGTTTTGACACTGGTTACATACTTGTATATAAAATGTTCCTTTTTTATTTACTGCTTTAATGGTCTTTGGTCTGATCAGCTAGCACCACTGACTGGAGCAGACACTGCCCACTTTTGAATATTAATCTATGCCAAAAGTGCAGGATGAGTTTATTAAAAAAAAAAGATTCTGCATGTTCTCCTCCAGATGTCTCTGTGGCAGTTACTTCCAACTTTTCATTAGAGATTAATATTGTGAGCAACAGGACTACTTGGTGACCATGTCCTCTGCCCTGTCACTGGCAGCTGCTACTGTGAGTACCAGGCTGGTTGGGTCTGTTTTCTAAGCAATCCTCCAGTTAAACCTTGAGGTACCCACGGTAGGTGGAACTTGGCATAAATTTTGACTACGGTCCTCACATGTAGAGGGAAAAGTCATAATCAGTCACTTTGTCGTTTTAAGCTAATCTTTCATAGCATAACTATGGCGGTGCCCTCTTTAATTCTACTGAGGGTACTCCTATCGCATAGCTTAAAGTTTTAGTCCTTGCAACGCAGAACTAGATTCTAGATTCTATTCTGATCAACTGGCTTCATTCAATTAACTTAATTTTCTAGCACAAACTAAATGGATCAATTCATACATTTTCATACTTTTTTTGTGGTTGTCTTGTTGAAGGTTATGGGCTGCCGGTGATGCCCCCCTATCAGCCGAACGCATACATGGAGCCACCTGGCTTTATTGTTCCCCATACCCACCTCCACTTGATGGACTACAGACGCATGCTTAATCCCCAGTATTACCAGACCATGGCCTACCACAGCCGCAGGTTCCGCTACCAACAAAACTCTGTGAGCAGAGAAATGACCAGTTCTGAGGTTCAAACTGAGCCACTTGCAGCAGCCCAAAGGGCCAGCCCCACAAACTCCAACAAGTCTTCGAATGACGATGCCTCCAGTATCTCAACTACTCAGATGCTCTCAACAGGCTTGGTTGTGAATAAGGAGGATCCGTCCTCAGAGCTTCAGAACGCAGTGCTCTCTTCCACTGAAAGTATGCCATCAAATAGCTTCCTGATTCAAACCGAGGAAGTGAGGATTCAATGCTGCACCACACCTGTTGGGCTACCATTGCTGCACACTCATGAGACTGCAAAAATGTCCCACAGCTTTTCCCAGGACATGGTCCAGTGTAGCTCCATCCTCCAGAGCAGCGACCTGCAGGACCAGCGGCTGCACCCTCCTGAAGAGCTGTCTGAGCGGGTTCTCAAAGTTTGTCCTGACATCCTGTTAGTTGGAACACCCTGCACTGATGAGATCCCTCCGCTGGAGGAGTCTGGAAACCAGACAGATGAAGCTGAGGAGACGAGTGACGAAGAGCTGAAGTTGACCTCAAAGAATATTCACCTAAAGGTTGTTCATTTGCCTTTTGATCCCAAGTTTCTGGATGAACTGCGGAAGATGGAGTCCACAGTTTGGTCAGTGGGGGAAACTTTAACACCTTCCCCGAAATTGCTGATCCAAAATGGCTCCATTCACACTGAAAAGGAAGTGCTGACAGCTGAAGTGACAGCACCAGAGATGCTGATATTGAAAGAGTCCTGCACAAAAGAAGTCATCCCTGTGACTGAAATGCCTCCTCTGGCAGAGGAGGATGAAGTGCTGGAGATGGCCCCCACTGCGGAGAGTCTGAAGGATGAGATGGCATCAGAGGTTGTCTGCTCTGTGAAAGATGATCATGCCTCAGGAGACTCTCATATGTCTGAGCACGCAGCAGAGGTGGCTCTTGAACCAAATAAAAGCCAAAATGGAGGAGAAACTAATGCCCAGGATCAAGGGGACACCTCCTTTGAATCATTGCCTGCCTACCTCCCATCGACCAGCTGGCTCTCTGACTTTGATCATTTCAACTACTGCAGCAAGATGCCGTCAGTACCCAAGAAGCAGAATCTATCTCTGAGCTTTTGTGGTTTAGATGTGCCCAACAGAAAAAAACTAGACCTGGAATACAAGGAACAACATGATGCTCACAAGACAAAAGGGAAAATGGATCGGCAAAGCCTCTCTGACCACGAGTGCTGCCTCAGCAGAAACTTCAATGAGAACTTATTCAGCCCTTACGTCTCCAAGACAGACCGACTCTGTTCTAGATGTCAGGCAAAACGCAGAATCTGCACATCTCCCAATCCGGGACGTGATCGACGAAGCTTGAAAAGGAAAGCTGTTCCCTTCCAGGAGTGGAATAACACCCTCTTACCAACATGTGAAGCGTGTAAATCTCACAAGAGGCGACCAATTGGAAAAGGCTCTAATCCTGATCTTAGTGGTCGTCGTCATCATGGACATGACATGGGGGGAGAATCCTCAGGGAACAATTCATGTCGCCCAGGCCCAAAGCGGAACGCAGCAGATGACTTCAGGAAGCTCACAGACCTGAAGAGGCCTCTGGTATCCAGGCAAAATGTGAACAAATGCCCTGCAGTAATGTACCCAAAGCTGAGGGAAAAGAACTGTGTGCATGACGAGCTGCGGCACCAGCCTGTTGCATGGGAGAGGCTTTGCCACTGTCCCCATGGCAACACCATCCGGGAAACAGATGAGAACTGCACCATCCCAGTTTCCCTGCAGGACAAATGGAGGAACGTGGACCACCTGTGCCTGACGCACAGGTTGCAAACTGGTAAGCTAATTGTTTTAAACTAGCACAAAGCAGACATGCTGAACTGTGTCTACATTTCTAAATTTAAACTTTTCTTCCTCCAGCAGGGAAGGTGTGGAGGGATGTGATGCTCAACACAGAGAATGACGTGTCCAAGAATGAATCCAGATCACAACACTTGAATAAGCACAAGAACTCACAACCACAAGTCCAAGGTTTGATTTTTAATCCTTTACTACTGCTCTCAAAGATCTAGCACAGAACCTATGAGGTTTGCAATAAAAGCTGTAGAATTGTGAGACTCTTAATTTAGTTCTAAGCATGTTTAAATCCAAGTCACTAAAACCCTGCCAGAAGAGGTTAAAATAGACAACCTTCTGTTGCCTTCAAATGACATGTATCATGTTTGGTAAGGTGAAACTGAATACCCTGTCTCCATAGAAACTGGTCAGAATGGAGTTGGATGCTAGAAAAGGGCCTCAAGGTTGAAATTCTGAATGATATGAGGCACTTACATCGTGGAATTGGTGTTTAAATCTAATCAAACAGCAAGAAAGAACTATAGGTGTCTTTTTGTTAAATCACTGAGCTTAAATCAAGGCTTTAAATCTAACATGAGCTTTCCAAATAAAAATGTAAGCTTGTGATGTAAAAATTAGTCTTGTAAACGCACAAGTTGAATCTTAACTTTTTTTTTTCCCCCCTCTGCAGGAACTCTCACTAAAGACACACGATGCTGAATGCACATGAGCACAACAAAGTGAAAATAACTTGTTTTAAAATGATGTACACTTAATTTATATATTTACCACTTTATTTTTAATGTGTGATTAAACCACAATATTCACTATTTATTGAATGTTAAAATAAACACAACTTTCATAGTCGTTTTGTCTGAGTTTTCTTTTTTATCCATCCTGGCAAAGAAATAAAACTAAGTGTCCACTAGATGGCACTATTTCCATGTTAAGAACACACTTAAGCCACCAGAAAGTAAAACTTTTTTTTTTTTTTTTTTTAACATCAAGGGATTCATACTGATTTAAAAAAAAAAAAAAAAAACACATTAACATTTGGGTATCCAGCCTGTGACCTTTTTTGATAACTGATGGTGGCTAAAATAACTTTCCCTTCATGGTGTCTTTAACACTGACATGAGGAATACATTTGAAGAGAACGTCCTAATCTAGATGTTATATTCAGTTATTTTCTCCAGTACCATCAGCAGACAAAGGTGTAGATTTGACGAAAGGGGTTCGACAGCTATAGAAGAGTGATTAATTTTATGCAGGTTATGTTACCCTCGGGATGATCTTTGACCCTTCCATCCTGTTCTTTTGATTCCTAATGTTTTTTTTTATTTTTTTTATAAAAACTCCCATCAGCCTCACTGTTTTCAGATCTAAACGTTAGCATGCTAAAACAATATTATAAGATTAGTTTGTTTGATTTCAATCTGACTCTTTTGGTGATGCTAACACTGAATGGGTTTCATATTGGGCCATTTTGTTACCAGCATATTTTCTGTTTTGCTAATAACTAAATGGTAGTTTTAAGTAGCAATTCTTTAATTTTTTTTTTTGTGTGTATGTTGTATATCGGACGTGAATATATTTTGAAATGGTTAAAAATAATCCATTTGTCTTTGGAAACCTGTAGAGAGCTTTAGTGATTCTTTCATTTGGCAAAGTTGGCATGAGCCATGCAGGCCACAGTAAATCACAATGACCTTTTATCAGATAAAGATTAAGGTTTTAATGTAAAGATGCATGTTTTTGGTTTTTAAAACGGTTGAAAACCAGACTGATCATTTTGCAGGGTGGGGCTAAATTGCCAGAGCTTACCAGGTTTATTTAACACTGGTAAAATATTATTGGCCATTTCCTAATGTCAAGAGTCTGTACATGCATTTACAAGCTATCATTCTAGCCAACCAGACCATGAATTTAATTATTTTACTTTTTCCAGTTTACAAACATGGTAAGATGAATGATCGATTCATTGACTGAGACATGCCTGACTCTGCTACAATAGGTTGCAGTTAACGATGTGAAGGGGAACCCTTTCAGAGCTGACCTATTTAGTCGTAGACCCCCGAAAAAAGTGGCAATTTATCTGGTCACAAATCAACACCAGAGTCTCGGGAGTAAAGATGGGCAGAGATGATTCATTAACATGTAATTGAGAAGACTTGTTGATGTTCCATCATCTTAACATAATATCAAAATATTCCTAAAATCTGGAGGCATCTGAACAGGGACACAGCTGATAAATCAGTCCTGGATGTCTGTGACCTTCAGGCCCTCAGGCAGCTCTGCATTAATAACATACCTGATTCTATCCTGGAAATCACTGCATGGGCTCAGGAACACTTCCAGAAATCGTTGGCTGTGAACACAGCTCACTGTAACGTCCACAAATGCAGAGAAGAAGCTGTAGGTGAACATGATCCAGAAACACCGTCTTTTCTGGACCAAAGCTCATTTAAAATGGACCGAGGCAAAGTGGAAAACTGTTCTGTGGTCAGATGGATCAAAATCATGGACGCTGCATCCTCCAGACTATAGTTGAGAGGAACCATCCAGCTTGTTATCAGCTCTCAGTTCAAAGCCTGCATCTCTGAGGGGGGAACTGGAAACCTGCACCTTTGGAAAGGCTCCATCAATGCTGAAAGATATAAACAGGTTTTCGAGCAACATATGATCCCATCCAGATGATGGCTTATTCAGGGAAGGCCTTGCATATTTAAACCACATCCTGCATCTATTCCACCAGTATGGCTTCATAGAAGAGTCCGGGTGCTGGACTGACCTGCCTGCAGTCCAGATGTTTCACCACCTGAAAACATCTAAAATACAACAAAGAAGACCCAGGACTGCTGAGCAGCTAGAATCCTCTATCAGACAAAAATGGGACAACACCCCTCTCCCAAAGGCCCAGTAGCTGGTCTCCTCAGTTCCAGATGTTTACAGACTGATGTTAAAAGAAGGGGTGATGCTACACAGTGGGAAACTTGGACCTTTCCAATGTTTTCTTTGTTCTATTGTGAGTAAATTGTGGATTTAAGAGATTTGCGAGTCTTGTTAGGTTTTATTTGCATTTTACAGTATTCTGCTATATTTTTTGGTGGTTGGGGTTGTATAATTAAATCAGGAAAAATCACAAGCACACAATTTTTTAATCGATTTGTTCATTGAAAAGTGTTTCAGTATTGTACTGAATTAGCAGTCATACAGGATATCATTAGACCTGCTGTATTTCTTGTCAAACTGAGGCGACCGCGGCCCTGTTATTGACAGTTAATACAAAGTGCTGCTCCCCAGGGGATAAAATACATGAATGCATTGAATAAATAATGCTTAGTGCTTGTGCACACCATTAAAGCTTCTGCATTGTTTGGCAGGACTATGAAACCAGTTTTACTGACGCTGTTCTGAATGAAACATGTAATGTGCAGCAGTAATAGCTTTCCTGGCTGCAGGGGAGGTAAATACTCAGATGTAACGGGTATATTTTTGTCAGTTCCTCCAATTTAGAGAGTTGTGGGAACTGCTAACTTTGCCTCAGATTGCTTTGCTTTCTTCTCCTCGTCTGCCATGGTGAGATCTTCACAGAGAGCCAGCACAAAGTGCTGTCTTCAAAGGCAAACAAAGGACTGCTTTGTACATTGTTTGAAACAGAGACTGTGCAAAGCTTTTGCAATTTTGCAAAAACTTGAAGCGATTTCTAACAAATGGGGGAGCTGAGCTTCTTTGAAGTTAACAGCGCGTGGTGAAGAAGGCCAGATGGAATGAGGAATGTTGCTGCAGCGAAGCGCAACGCATGATTTCCCCTCAGATTCGTCAGTTTCAGGGCTCGGATGGACAGCCCGCCATGGACAATCCCACAGCTCATATCTCACCCTTCTTTTTCATGCTGTCGCTCCATCTTTATGACGTCTGAGTTGTAACGTGATTTAGATTTACGGTTTGAGTAGTGGTGGCAGGATGTGTGATTTAAAGCTTGAGGAGGCACATTTTTCATTCAGAGTAAGGCAAAGGTTTTGGAGTCTCTGTGGGTCAAATCATGATGTGATGATTTTTCTCTTCACAGAGCAGTAACAACAAATGTCCTTTTAAGAAAAGAAAGATGAGGAACACCTTTTCACAGACATCTGAACACAAAAGCTTTCCAATTTTACATGGTACTTATGAGCTTCTTATGGATATTCGGTGCATCCAAATGTGGATGTTTCAAAGAAAAAGATAGTTGGTAAATCGGAGCTATCTGACTATTTCATCAGCATAATGTAGTTCTAATCAAAATGAGGTACTTCTTCACTGTGAGGGCCATAATAAAAAATCGATTTTATGAAGCTGGGAGCAGAAACAAGTAGCACATTATATTGAGGTGAAACAACAATTTGCTTACCCTTTTCCTAACTTCTGATTTTAATTCTGCTGCACAACTAGGATGAAACAGCATTATTCCTCCCCAATCTGAGGTTCAACCACCTCTGAACACTTCTCTCCAGCACGCTGGTGTAGACGTTTATGGGGAGGCTTAGAAATTAGATCTGGTTGTGGAAAATCAGCGCTTTGTCCTTCATAGGATACAGGAGGGACTAACCCGGAGCCTGCCCAAACAGTCTATATGTGTTTTGTGGACTTGGAGAAGTCTTCCAACCTTACATCCGGCATGTCTTGTTGGATGAGCTTTGGTAGAATGGATATCGTGTGTACTGACTCGTTGGAGGGATGATATCTCTCAGCAGGTTTGGGAGGAGGTGTGGAGATCTCTGCTCAGTTCTGAATGAGTGGCAGAAAATGAATGGATGGATAAAAACTGTTATTATTTAAGATTCAACTCCTCTTTTCTCTCAGTCTTTTGTATCACATCATTTTTGCATATTCTGTTCTTGTTAAAGAAGTGCACAAATAAAGTTTTTTAAGTATTAATTTGCTTAATTTATTGCTTTAGTAAAGTTGTGGTTAAGTTACTTGTGGAATTTGGTGAAAGGTCTCTCCCTATGAGGGATGACTATATCGGTTTATGCAAAACATGACGCATTTCACCGCTAAAAACTCAAAGATTTTCTTTTAAAAGTTGTGTTTAAGCTTCCAGCCTTTCAGCTCATGACGCAGTGTTGGTGGGAGAAACAGTGAAGTTCAGTTTGAGTGAACTGAACCTTTTAGAATAAACTATATTTCTGCATAAATATGACCTAAAACATCACCAAATTGTCACAGAATTAGATAAAAGGAACTCAACTAAAAGACGAATCAAGAAAAATGTGATACTTGGTTATTCATTTGCTGAGCAAAATGATCCGATCCGGCACATCTGTGAACTTTTAGCACTAGCCAGTTAGTGGTTAACTGAAATTAGGCTCTGATGTTCTCAGAGTGGACACCTTGTTTTATTTAAAGAATGAAGACAAGCTAGAAGGCTGTTAGAAATAATTTCAGCCCATGAGCCATATAAAACCATTTAAGATTTGAGATGACTTTATTGTCATATACACATGAACGTTAACACGAAATTGTCCTCTGCATTTGACCCATCCAGGTTGGCACCTGTTGAACACACATGCACATGCACACGGCTGAACTCATATCTTTCCAGTGTACCCAGAGTAAAGGAAACCGTTTAGCATTAGCTAAAAATGTCAAACTATTCCTTTACATGTCTAAATGAGAGCCACAGCTCAGATTACAGGCAAAGGATGACTTGGATATTTAGGTTATCATCTTTAGATTCTGGCTGAGCCTACAACAATGTTTGTAGAAACTGTCAAACAATACTGAATAGATTCTGCCAAAAAAAAAGCAAAAGAGCTCCACTTTTGTTCCAAATAAAGATCTCAATGACCAGTTTTTATCTGAGAGGCTGAAATCAGAGAATATCTTAAAAGGTTTGACAGTTGTTTAATCTCTCCGATGTGTGTATATGACATCATGTAAAGGCCAATAGTTATTGGAAGACAGATGGATAGATGGAATTATCTTTCTGGGAGGATGCTCATTCAGGTGTGAGATTTTGCAAATTAGATGCGATTAATTGCAAGTTTGTGGCAAGTAGAGGAGAAAAAATAAGTAATTATGACCCAAAAAAGAAACTAGGATTAGGATTCTTAGAGGCCTTCGCTGATTAAAAACATTTCATCAATCAGGTTCCATTTTTCCTGTACAACAGCTGACAGATTGGCTTTGCAGGACGGTGCTTCATCATGGACCATTTTTGTTTCAGTTTCCACCATAAGTTTGAACCCAAATTGAGATCTGGACTGTTTCTTGGTCATGCCTTTTAGTTAATATGTTTTTCCTGAAAAAGTTTGAATGCTATTTGCTCTGTTAGAAGATTTATCTTAATCCTGAAAAATGACCTCAGTATCATCAAGTCTCCTTTTGATTTATGACACGAGGAAAGTGTCCAAAGTTTCAGAGTCCACCCGTTCATTTCCTGCAGAAGTAACAGCTGCCATCTCCCCTGGTCCTTTAGCTGATATCAACCCCATATCATCAGTGATGGTGGAAATGTGCTTGTTTTCATCAGGCAGTCGTCTTTCTATGTTTCATTGGATCAAACTGCATCATCATCTCCTTGTCCAAAGCAGATTTGTGATTCATCCCTGAATATCACTTTCATCCAACCATCTACAGTCCATGACTGCTTCTCTTCAGTCTACTGTAACCTTGTTTCTTCTCTTTAGGTGCTTTTCTGGATGGACATCCCACAGCTGGTTTCTATCAGTTCAGTCACAAACACTGACCTTTGTGTCAGATAATTTGTTCTTCATTTCTTTTCTTGTACATTCTCTATCCTCAGACACATTGCTTTGAGTTTTCTGTCCTGACACTTTACCATCTTCTTTGGCCGACTCTCCAAATCTTAGACCCAGCTGACAGGGAACAACCAGCATCTTTTGCCACACTCTGAGTTTAATTACCTTCTTAAAGGAGTTTTAGAGCCCTCTCCACTGTTGCCACTGTCAGCACTCTTGTTGGGGCCATGTTTTATGTTCAGACTTATTTGCATATTTAGTCTTGAGCAGGTATGAATCTGTCTTTTCCCAATGATTAGAATAATTCTACTTAATTTCTTTGAGGTACATTTTGAATGTTTGAATCTTTAGTGGTTGCATCTATCTTTTTCTTTTCTTACTTCAAATTAAAACAGCTGAATGAACATCGTCTAGGAGTGGTGATTCCATATTTTATTGTCAGGGGTTGCATGCACTGCTTATTGTGTGCATACATCCCTCGACAACATGTGCTTGAGCAGCCGCTGTTAATGTCGGCGTTCGCCTCTGTGTGTGCAGCTGCTTGAGACCTCTATAAAAGTTGTGGGAGGTTGAGAGCATCCATCCTGCCTCTTTAACTGTTTGGAGTGATTCTGACAAGCTGTCAAGTCGGCTCCACGGTTCAAGTATTTTAAAATGCTCATCGCCATCCAACGTCTAGGAGATGACTAAGTGGGATCGGAACACATGATTACTTTGAGGAGGGTTTCCTCAAATGCTCCCTGCTCCTTTTACAGTGAAAAAAAAAAAAGCTCAGCATAGAATTACACAGAGAGATTATTACTCTGTCAAACAGAAGCCCAGCCAGATGACTGAGTCATTATTGACCATTTTTTCAGCAGAGAATCCAAGGATGCTGCTGTTTTTGGATAAATGATTCCATTCATTCCTGAATCCAGGAGAATATAAACTTTAATCTTTTTTTTATTATGGATATTGAGCCCCACAGCCATGATGTGTTTAATGTGGAAAAAAAAATACCCCAAATAAATAGAAAGCTCTAAGTTTAACAGAACTGCAAGAGGCCCACCACATTTTCTCTGTTGGCCTGTTCTTTTACCAGATGTGGACATTTTGATAATGCAACACACAGCAACATTCTACCACATCTTATTTAAGTATGGCATCTGAGCACAGTACATTCAGTGCAGGTACATTTCAAATAGTGCAGCAAAAGGGTCTAAATTTTGACTATTTAGAGGTAGCTACAGTTCTGACCCATGTTAAGCTGGTGCTGGTAACTTATCTGCCAGTAGCTGGAAACGAAAGGGTGACTTCTTTGCTTCTCACCCTGTGACCCTCTGAATCAGTCACTGTCTGGGTTGGCAACTCACAGAATGGGACTGAAAACTAAGCAGATGTTAGGATCTCTGTGGTCAAACAAGCTGTCCTTAAAGTTGGAGTGCGCCTTTATTCAAACCTTTATGGTAAATATGGGTGCAGGGGGGGAATCGCCTATAAATGGTGTTTTTAATTAATTAATTGCATAATTAATTTAATTTCCTCGGTTTCAGAACTGATTCACAACTTTAACAAATTGTTTTAAACATGTTGCTGCACTTGAGTAAGTTGCGGCTGGAAATAGCCCACGGCATAGGTTGTCTGGTGTTAGTCCATGGAAAAAATACGTAGCAATTTAACAATTGAGGCTAAAAATCGTTTTACAATAGCCACATTTTTCTTCCTCGGTTCTCTACTGATAATGTTTCAAATCCTTGTCTTGAAGTTACGAGTTGCCACTCTTGTCTGAGACAAAAATGCCAAATTAGGGGAAAGATAATAGAACAGAGGTATCTGACATCTTTTCAGAGGGAGCGTAACAGCGTTACAGAACTCAGGTTAGGGAGGGAATAAAAGAGCCATGCATAACTTCTAAACAGTTGGTTTATGAATGTGCTCATTGTTTTATAGTTGATGCACTTGGAAAGGCGAAACTGTGCATATGAATTTTGCAAACAACTTTTTCCTCATGAGAACTGGAAAGTGTGTCATTGTTTGCAGGACAGGCAGCATTGTCAAGTTTTAGTATTGGCTTAGCTTGTTTGTCTTTGCTGCACTGCATACAGTTCTATACAGTTTGTGTTTGGGTCTTGTGTCCTTTGGGTGAACCAGTCTCTGGTGTTCTTGGGTTTGAAGTACACTGGAATGTCATATTTAGAGAAGATCCTTTTAAGTTTCTCCAAGACTCCTGCCACATTATGTTTGAGTCTGTTCAGTTCTGTACAGTTTATGCTTTTTTTGCACACATTTGAACTGAATCGGGGACAAAGAATTGGATTCAGTTAAAATCAAATGATCATTAAAGCAACTCTGGAGAAGTCAGTGAACCTTAAAACTTCATGCTTCTGACTCGTTTTGTAGGAAACTGATCTTTGTTCTGTCACATTTGGTTTCTAGCACTGCATCCCACCGTTTTTTGTGGCCTTTTGATGGCGGCTGACTCACATGGAGATTTGTTTTCATGACAGTGATGTTACATCCCACAACTATGGGGGGAGCCAAAGAGCAAAAAATGTCCAAATTATAGCATTTTTACTGAGCAAAAGTTGACCAAAAAAAACTGGTTGAGAAGAAAAGCAACTACATGAATTCATACAATGCAGAATGGTCCAACAAGAAGAAAAAACTAAAACCACAAACAAGTTAAGGCAAGAGCAGAGGTAAACTCAATAGAATACACAGAGGGAAAAGCTCTACAAACAAATTTATAATTACAACTGGAAGCAAGAAAACTGAAGATCCATAACTAACAAAAATCTAACTAGAATGCAAAACATAACATGACATAGAAAGTACGAAACCAAAAACACAAGAACCCTTAACATTCAGTTACTTTCCCAAAACAAGAACAAAGTCCATTTTCAGACTTCAGAATTTAATAGATTCGTCCTTTGCTCACATCTTAACCAAGGTTACGAAATTCTGCTTGAGTTTTGGCATAATCCTGCTTCCTCCAGCAGTGAAACACCTGCACACTTTCAGTCCAGATGTATCTGCCTGTCTGTGAGTTTGTTACGGTACACTGGTGAAGCTCTCAGTCTGAAACCTGTAAGTCTTCATCATCAGATCGTGACTCGTTCCTCAGCTGAAGACAAACGCTCAGGCGGCGTCCTGACAGTGCCGTCTGGTCTCTGCGGCTCCTGAAGGACATGATGGATGCTTCTCTGAAGGATCCCTTCTGTCATCCAGACGCCCAATTAGGGGCCCGGCTACGGCTGGCCGGTCTGGACCGAGCGGCAGGAGGGCAGCATCAGTCACTCAGCAGACCGCGCTGACTTTTTTTGCCGGTTTAATCCATCGGTCACCTGACACAGCAACAAAAGCAGGTCTGTGTGTGCCACAGTCCTCCATCCTGTGAGGCTTCAGCAGACAAAACCTCCCTGCATTTGAGCTCAGAGCTGAATGTAAACACTTTACAGTGGAACACTTGTAGGGTCTTATTTGAGCTATTTTGGCTGTGTGGCACTGACATCGTCAGGGTTCGGGTTTGATTTCCATCGGGGCCTCACACGCTCAGGTGTATGCACTCAATTAAGCAGTAACACAGTGAAGGTCACGGCTGTTGGCAGCAGTGAGCTGTTTACTCTGAGCCAGAGGTTTTCTGAGTATGAGGCCTCTCCAGGGGGCTTCAAACTATTTCTGTGGAGGCTCAGAGAACGATGGTGAGGAAATATTAACGTAAATGTTTGTGATGTTGTTTAAAAGGTCAGATACATTCAATCTGGGCGAACTTTACAGTTTTTTCTCCAAGTAAAAAACTAATAAAAACCTTAGATGTGGAAAGAGGATCGAAATGAACACATTCTCATTCACAGCTCCTCACATGCTGCTGCTTGGTCAATCCCCTTGTGTCAGTTTTTAATGTACCACTCTACAGCTGCATATTGCCAGTTAAGCTGCTGTTATACTCGCGGTATTTGTCATTGTACGAGCAAATTGTGACGTGAACAAAGCACCATAACTGTTTCTACTGGTGCTTTAGGCTCATTTGACTCACTGCAGATTTCTTCGAAGACAGTAGGCTTCCCTAATGAGAAAAAGACCCCACAGGAATAGCTTCAGAAGAAGTCTTAAAAAAAAAAGGTGGTGATGCTTGGCTGCTCTGATAAATGTCAGAGGTTCATGTTCTTCTTCTTTTTTCACTCATAAGGGGATCATGTTGCCGGTGGCCGAAGGAGGCGTGACACCGGAGCCAGAATCCACTCTTCTACAACAGAAGACGACATCACAGCGAGGCCTTGCCTGATATTAAGTCAGCGTACTGTGAAAATGAATCCGCTGTAAGGTCTCCAGGTGTTGTGATGGCTGAGCCCAAAGGGAAGCAGAAGCTGCAGAGTTCAGCATGTCCACTTGTTCGCTCCACAGAGAAACCAGTCCATCACGCAGCTGAGGCGCCCCTCGCTGCAGGCTCAGCAGTTTTCTACCGCAGAGGTGATGGCAGATAGATCAGCCAGAGCTCGGCGGTGTTAGCACCTGGGGCTTTTACACTTTAATGTCTTTCATTTGACAAACGACCTGTGTTTATGAGGCACACCTCGATGGACTCTTAGAGCAGCCGGTAGCAGCAAAGCGGGTTTCACCGGATGTGAGGGGGGGGGCTATTAATGGAGCTGGGTGATGTTATTGGTGTGATGGCAAAGCAGGAGGGTCAGAGTGCACCAGATTACTGCTGGCACTCCAAAGGCTTGTTACATGATAATGCAAACTCCTGCAAGAGTGATTACATCCCCCTTTGGGAACTAGTTTAGACTTAAAGGATCAGTCCGCTCTATTTCAGCCTGGAGTTTTGAACATTACTGTTCTTGTTGTGGCTCTATTGGGCACAAAATACAAGACATTGCTCACATTTGATGTCACACACAATAATATGGTACAGGGATATTTTCCCGCAGATTTAGTACCTTTACTATAATACATTAGGTGCAATTTCTTTCTTTTTTCTTTTTTTTACAGTACCTGAGCTAATAATTTCAACAATAAAACAGATTGAAATGCTGCTGGAACAACAGATTAATGCCCCCAAAACTTTAAAACCCAGTGTAGCCCTCTTTAAATGTCTGAGGTACTGTAGTTAGGTCTGTGAAGAGCTTCGTTTATTTCACCTATGTCCATTCAGCAGATAGTTTCTATTAAGGGTGTAACGATTAGTCGATGTTGTCAACAAAAATCGATAACATAATTTGTCGCCGACGTATTTAATTGTCGATAATTGTCGGTTACGTCATCACACATCTTTTTCACGCTGTCGAGCTGTTTAGCTTGTTAGCGTAGCCTGCTAGCTAAATAAGCGGAGTTGCCTTGGATTTTAACATTAAAGTGCAACATTAAAATTGTATCATTCAACTTCACAGTCCAAAGTTACAGCCATGCTGTATTTTTTTTCATTTGATCACTTTTTGGTATTAATTTGACTGTTGGTGCATTACAGCCACACTCGTCTTAGCATTTTCAGTTAATGGTAAAAGTCAAGCTATAATATGGCTTGAATGTATCCTTTTTCAGTTTTGGATGGTTTTAAGTAGTAATTAACCGATTAGTCGATTAATCGTTTCCATAATCGATGACTAGTCGACTATAGTCGTTAGCTGCAGCCCTAGTTTATATAGATGGTTAATGTGTATATTTCCATTTTCCTTGTACTTTGGAGACTAAAAAATTGCCTTCTCTACCCGTAGTGACATAAAACTTGTAGCAGACCGTTTGATATTTCAAAGTTTAATATTTTTGAAACTTTGATTTGCACACAACTGTTTAAAATCTACAGTTCACTCAGATTCAAATTTCCACCATGACAAACTTGATTGATTGCTTCCATGATTGAATGCAGTTGGTACATTCGTACTTTTAAGCTATGCTTTTTCAGTAATAATACCTTAATAATGACTTTAAAGTCTTACATCTAAAGATGTAAATGTACACAAAAAGACACTTACATTTTGTTTAAGAAATTCAAATACAAACAAAACTTTACACAACTACAACAATTTAACATTAGATAAGACTGAAATAGATTTTTATGTACAGAAGTTTTATCATGTTTGCTTTTTAGGTGAGATACAACCCCTCTCCTGACTAACTGAATATCCTGCTGGAGACAATACTCTCAGATGGTGTTTAGTTGGTTTGTGTTTGAATGTGCAGAAAATTTGGCTTTCTATCATCTGCACCCGCCACAGCAACATAGCACAAAACAAGCACACATTTGTATGCACCCAATGCCGTAAGAACAGAGTAAACATGGATCTGCCCCCTCCGGCGCAGAATTGTGACGTCTGTCTCACCTCAGTGATGTAAAAGTTGGATGAAATGCGACATGACCACTCAGACTTTGAAAAACATCAGATATGTAGAGAGGTGTTGCTCACTTTACCTGATCAGTGTACATGTCCTGTAGCAATGAAGCCTTTAAATTAACAGCAGCTCTGCAATCTTTTTACCGTTAACTGGTTTGCAGATTCTGGGATCAACTAAACAAAACATGGACTCCTCAGGCCAGCTGTAAGTAGGGGCTCTTGACTTCTCTTAGTTCAAATTAACACCATCCCTTGGAGCTCTTTCTCCTCTTTTGTGGCTCACTGAGATGATAATCTGCTGCCTCGTGAAAATGAGAAACTAATTGTACCCGTTTCCCAGCTGTGGTGAATGGGGAGACCAAGCCTTCACACGATTAACATCACAATGTTTACTTATTCACATCAGCTCTGAGGATAGCTGAGCAGTGAGCTGTTTTCCTGGTTCTTGGCAGTGGTGCCACCCCACCCAGAGGTAATCAGCTCAGTGAGTTTTGGGCTTTTCAGTTTTGCGTGCAGGGCGTTTTTACCCAAACAAACACAGCAGGGAATGCAAACGACAACCGGATTCAGGAAGAGGGAGATTGCAGACATGTGTTGGGGGGAGCCCACGGAGAGCTCGAGGGAACGTCTTGTTCCTTTACAGGTCTAATTGGTAGAAACGCACACCAGAGGTGGCTATCAGAAACTGAGTGTTTGTTTGCAGACGAGGTTTACAGGAAGGAGGAAAAGTAAGCAAACAAACACCAGGCAGGATGGAGGAATGAGCTAATCCAGGTTATGTAATGTGGCACAGAGGAAACACACATCCAGCATCTACCTGTGATGCTGCAGAGGCTTCTTTTAAAACTTTTAAAACAGGCTCCTTTTATCTGCGTTTTGTGATGCACTTTTCGAAATAAAGCTCTTTTCTAATGAAAGGGGGTGAAGGTAGGGTTTAAATACGCAGCAAACAGACTTGTTAAAGCCTGAACCCTGAAACAAGACGAAACAATGATGACTGCACTGTATTTGTGTCTCTGTCTTTATTTGTTTTGCATCTGCAGTGCTCATTTAATGTTTTTGGGTCATTTTTTCTGGTCAGTTCCCATTGTTTTATAGAATTTCTGCATCTTGAAGGTGATGTTTACGCTTATTTTCAATGCATCTTTCTAAGCTTATTTTCTTTATTTAGAGTATCTTTCTTTTTTCTTTGTGTCTGTGGCAGTGGCGTGCAAAGACTTTTGAAGGGTGGGGCGGAAAGAAAAAAAAGGGCACATATAGCGCGTCCTCACCACTGTAGAGGGCACTTTAGCATGCGTTTTGGCTCCCAAGAGGGCACTTTGGCATGTGTTTTTCAAGAATTGGGCCACAATTTGCCCCTCCTGTCCTTCTATTGTACCCTCCTTATTTTGAGTCTTATTTGGGTCATTTTGTGGGCCTTTGTTGAAATTTCTAATGTCTTTGTAATAGTTTTGAGTCTGGCTGTGCGGTTCTGAGTCTCTTTGTTGTCTTATTGTTGACTTAATCTATTTGGAGTTGTATTGAAGTCATTTTTACTATCTTTGCAGTTATTTTTACTCTTTTTATTGTAATTTGTCCTTTTGTTTTTTATTTCTAATCTCAGTGATTCTTTGGCGTTATTTTGAGTCTTGTTACAGTAGTTTTTTTGTCTCTTTGCAGTTATTTTGGATCCCTGTAAATCATTTTGAGTGTCTTTGTTGTCATTTCTAAACGCTTTGTAATTCTTCTCTTTGTGATTCTTTGAAGTAGTTTTCATTCTATTTGAAGTAGTTTCTGAGTCTCCGTAGCAGTTTTAGAAATCTTGGTTGGCATTCTTAGTCCTTTTGAGTATATTTGTGGTAATTTTTGGGGTCTTTAAGTCACCTTGAGGGCCTTCGTTGTTGTTTTGAGTCTTTTTGTAGTTATTCTGGCTCTGTTTGTGTTGTTTTGACTTTATTTGAAGTAGTTTTGAGTCTCTACAGTAGTTTTGAATATCTTGGTAGTCACTTTTGAGTATATTTGTAATGGTTTTGTAGTTTCTTTGTGGTTATTAGTAACAGACTCGGCATCATCGACTTGAACAAATGCTGGTGAAACCACTTAGAGAAAGAATACATACATTTATGTACATGCATAATTTATCATGATAATTTGATATTTAGAGCCCTGTATTAATGTGTCGCTGTCCTTGTAAAGACTCTTCTGCTTGGACTTACACAACAGTGTCACACACTGACAAATGCAGCCTTCATAATTTACTCTTTTAGCTCTCTTTGCATGTCTCCTGTGATAATCCCTGTCACTTTTTCACTGAAGATGGAGAAACTGAGGCCCAGATGGCATGAAAGCGTTGACCATGCGCTCTGCTGAGACAACCAAACCGAAACCTTTACTGTAAACTCCATTTTCTTTTTGACAGATACACGCTGTGAACAATCGGGCCGTTGCACATACTCACTTTTCACGAGCTAATTAAATCTGTGAAACTCAAAGCCCGGATGATTTATGTAGCAGATGCTTCTCGCAGCTGATGGTCGGTTGTAAGGATTTGAAGAGGAAGGTAACCTCACTGAATTTAATGCTTCATAAAATTAGCTTAACCCCTTAACTGTGATGAATATACTGTACCTGAAAAAGCAAGGAAAAACTTGATCCCCTGCTTGCTTTTTGGGGCCTGTTAACACAAGATACGGATGATTATTTTTCCTTTTTCTTTAAGTTTCTGGAGGCAGGCTGAGATAATCCCTCATGGATTGAAAATATCTGACCCAGCCACTGATTTCTTGAAACCCTGCTGCGACTCTATCATGGATTAGTGAAGCTGAACTGGAATGAGAGGTGAGGAGGAGATGCAGCTGATGGGCAGAGGCTCCATTCAGGTGTGAAGGTGTACACATTTACTGTCATTTTTTGGTTCATCTCAAAATGCATGAAATTTCCTCCCTGGAGCTCATCTCATAACGAGGTCATTAGGTCTGTGGACAAGGCAGGAAGCTGCAGTCTGGTGGGCTGTTTCTATACACACATAATACAAATAATATATTCATCCATCTCCACTTAGTCATAGAATTGAAGGTCAGTTTTCTGAAATAAGAAGCGGTCGGCCTGAAAATTCAATTTCTGCTTCATTTCCGGGCTGCGACACAGACATTAATACAGACTCCGATATATTCACAGACTGTTTCATCTCACACACTGCACACCATGACATGTAACCAACACTGACTCAATCACATCCAAGTTGGGAGTCTTTGAAGCATTACTTTCCAAGTCTCTTTGTAGTTGAGCTTCTCATTATAATGCCTTGCTTTGTTTTGTGTCTCCTCGTGGCTACATTTCAAGACTCTGTGGCCTTTTTTGCATAACTTTGAACTTCTCTTGAATAATTTTGAGTCCTATTCTCATAGTTTTGAATCGTTTTGTAGAAATTTTGCCCTTTTGTAGATATTTTGACCCTCTTTGTCTTCCTTTTGGATCTCATTGAATGTTCAGTTCGATTCAATAGCGTGCAACAGCGAGGAGGAAAACTACTTTTTAACAGGAAGAGACCTTCTTGGGAGGTCAGGAGAGAGGCTTAAATGAAAACAAAAACACTCGGTCAGAGATACCTGCTTTAGGAAAGAGAGGAAAAAATAGATATTTGGCATGTAGATACATTAATTTATTTTCCATCCCTGCTTTATCCTGTTCAGGGTCACATTGGGGCTGGTATTCCAGCAACATATACTCCCGTCCAGATGAAGGCCAGTCATATTTCAGCAAGACAGTGTTAAACCACATACTGCATCTATTCCAACAGCATGGTTTCATAGTAGAAGAGTCCGGGTGCTGGACTGACCTGCCTGCAGTCCAGATGTTTCACCACCTGAAAACATCTAAAATACAACAAAGAAGACCCAAGACTGCTAAGCAGCTACAATCCTCTATCAGACAGGGATGGGACAACACTCCTCTCCCAAAGGTCCAGCATGAATGTGAGTTTAGCAGCTGTGAGCAAACCAGAATTCACCCAACTCCGCTGAGCTTCTCTATTCAGGAGGATCCACTTATGAAGCCAAAATAACAGGATGTATTAACCCGTTATCCTGAGAAAACAATCCCTATTATGAAGACATAAATATATTCATTATCACAACAAAACACTCCTTGTTATGTCAAGATTATGACATACTCGTTCATCACTATAAGACAGGCTTCATTATCTCAAAATAATGAGACAATTATCTTGTGATCTTGAGACTGTGATATTAAGAACATTTTTCAACTGCAGCCGATCTTAGTTTTTTTTATTTTTTTGAGTCTCCTTGTTTCTTTGATGTGTATTTTTAAAATTTCTTTATAGTTGTTTTGAGAATCTGTCACCAATTTGTGTCCATTTGTAATAATTTTATCTCTTGGTAGGCATTCCGAATGTTGTTTTAAGTCCTGTTTTAGTTGTTTTGTCTCTTTGCAATCATTCAATGTGTCTTTAAGGTAATTTTCCATCTATTTTAGATCTAAGTCTTGTTGTCTCTCATACAGACTTGTGGATGCAGCAGGAGGCTGTGCAGTAACCTCTAAAATCTCCTGCCGGAGTGGATGCAGCTTTTGTGCATTCATCCATCTCCACTTAGTCATAGAATTGAAGGTCAGCTTTCTGAAATAAGCGGTCGGCCTCAAAATTCAATTTCTGCTTCATTTCCAGGCTGCGACACAGATTTTAATACAGTCGGTATATTTTACACACTGCCCACGAGCAGCTGCTGACACGTAACCACCACCCATTATTACACATTTCTTTTAACTTTAGCTGGTTGTGCTACCAACTAAATTAGTGACAGATCATTGATCACCCAGAGCCAGAGTAAAAGGAGAGAGAAAATTAGACAAAGAAATCAGAGGGTAAGGAAAGACTGGAGAGAGGATATTTGGGTGAGGAAGTGGATAAAAGTGTCTCTGCAGAGTGACACGGTCCAAACAAACTGTGTGGGTTTACATTTTTTTAAAAGACTCCCACAGTCAGACACTTCAGTGTCACTCCTCAAGCTGAGCTAGTCAGCCTGTGGCACCAGCTGCATGTGCTCAGTGTTATCTTGATATTATGAAAGGAGCTGAGTTGGATTTAATTTTCGAGAGCTTCTTGTCTTTTACAGAACATTTTGTGCGACATTTGAGGAGCAGAATGTTTTAGATACTGTCAGACTTCACACTATGTGACTAGAAGGGAAGACGGTGGCAGGATTTTGACTTAGCCTGAGTTGGCTGATGATTTTATTCCAGTATGAGGCACAGACTGTAACTTTTACCCCCTGACTGGTAGATATAGTCTAAATTGCATCCTGTTTTTCACTGATCTCAAGACTACCCCTGAAATTTATCCATCAATCTAATTTTCTTTCATGAATATCTTTAGTCCTTCTTCTGTAGCTCTGAGTATAAGTTGGCTTTTAGGTGAAAATGATTTTGCCAAACTGATAGATGCCAACAAGCAGGTATATCTGAAAACCAGGATTTTTATAGTTCAGTACAAATCAAATTTATACCAGTATGCACTGCAGGGATACTCACCACATGTGGTCCTCGAGGGCAATCCATCATTAGCAGGCTTGTGCAGAACTTAACAATCTTTTGAACAGATCCATACGCCTGTACTCACAAGTACAACATGAGAATATATATATTATTATTTTGTGTCTGTACAGTAGAAGTCAGAAGTCTGGGGACCATCACTTGTGTTGAACTTAAGTAGTGACAGTGTATAGAAACATCCTTGAAGTGTATGTTCACGACATTTCTCAGCCGGGAAACCAGTCATTCTTCCTGGTTCTGGTTCTGCCAGATTTCTTTCAGTTAAACAGGAGTTTTTATTTCCACTAGGCCAGGCAACTTTGTATGAATTGGATTACTTTGGAATTTAATCAGCTGGGACTGGAAACACCAACGATTATATTTATAGAATGTGCCCACGTTAATCTTGCGTCAAAAAAAATGAGTGGCGTTAAGAGAAATTTCTGTTCACTTGTTATTATCGCGTTAATTTTGACTGCACTAATCAGAGAGAGAGAGAGACAGGGAGAGAGACAGAGAATGAAGGAATGGAAAACAGATGAGGAAATCGGCAAAGCAACCCGGGGTGACAAGGAGAGGAAGTTAAACTGAAGACCAAAAGAAACAACCCCAAACACATGGATCATGACAGGTTGTTCAGTACTATGTTAAACTCCACATATCATGAGCATATGAGCTACTCAGCAAACTAAAGAGAATTAACACCCCATTGTAATATTAACACGTCAAGGTCAGTCAAACCAGAAAATCCTGTGATTAAACTGGCTCTTATGAGCAAGTCCCAGGAAATAAAGTCCATGAGTTCCACTGCTGCAGAGCAGAAGCTCATTAGACCGGCCAGCCTCAGAAAGCACGGGTTAACAGCACCTCAGGTTGAATCTAACATCAATGCTTCTCAAAGTAGATGTAGCAGACATAATTAGGAGAACTTTAAGTTGGATATCGTTAGTTTTTCAATGAGAAAAGTTTAAACACACTTTCAGATTCTGTGAGGTTTTGAGCCAAGAAGCAGGGAGATACAGTGGAGCATTTTGTAACCCTGATAACCAAAACCCACAAATATCCATCCCCTAGGAAAGCCTTAATAACAAAAGCATCAACATGATGACCTTATGAAGCTTGTTGGAGATCAAGGAGTGTTTAAAGTGTTGTTAAAGCAAAACAAGAAACAAGTCTGCTTTGCTTACATTTAGCATAATTCATTTTTCATAGTTTTTTACTTTCAGGTTTAGAGTTCAGGAAATCAAACCTGAGAAAAGTTGGACACTTGGATGGATAATTCATGAGAGATATTTTATTAATTTATTATTTTAGGGTTGGAGGAGCCTCATATTCCAGCTTTAAAGAGTTTGGCTCTAATTTGCACCTCAGTAGATTTGCTGAGGTGTGTTTGATCTGACCTCGGCTGCAATATTCCCAGAATTCAGCTCAACTTGGCTTCAAACGAGATTGTAGGCCGATCTGCTTATTCAGACTACATCAGAGGGCATATTTCTGAAATGCAAACTTCAGATTATAACAGGTCGCAAAGGGAAGAGCTTTACTGCTGAAGAGTAGTCAAATAGAAGGAGGTTGATTTAATTCCCCTAATCAAAGAGCACAAGGGAGGGAAGGGAGATAGAGAAGAGATAAGGAAATAAATGGACAACAGGCATCTTATTAATGGGAAATATGCTCAGCTGACATAAAAAACGTAAAAAGGCGTAACATTTTCCTTTTTTCAGATGTATTAGATATTTCTTTTAGGATTATTGGTGCCACTTATGTTTGTGGTGATCATAATCCTTTATTAATGTCTATTTTGTGATATTAGACACAATACATCATGGTTTAGCTTGTTGTGCTATGACTCTGGTCTTTCATTTTAATAGCTTTTTAAGATACTTACTATGTTTTTATCGTTTTACACCACTCTGGTCTGCACAACCTGCAGCCAGGTAACCTGGAAGAGGAAGGTCGCCAGAGAGAGAGCAGATCTACCGATCCCTCCTTCTTATATGCTGGGCGATTAAAAGGGACAATACCGGGGACGGGCAGAACTACAGAGAAAGCAAACATCCTGCTACATGATTAAATATTTAAATTGACTGGCAGCCCTAATTTCTAAACAATCTGTTCTGGTTGCAACAAGAGGAGTTGCCTCCTGCTGGACATTAGAAAGAATGCAAGTTTATATAAGATACATTTGAGGTATTTGTTGTGATATTTAAGAAATAATTTAATATATATCTATTAGAACTGTCCAAAACATATTCATATTTATATAACTGACATTTTTGTTTGCAGGGAAAAAAGAAAATATTCATAAAATACTTTTTTAGCGCAACTTGCTTAGCTTCCAATTTGGGGAACCACTCATCGCTCAAAATCACTGAATGTCTCTAAACAGTTATTATATAATCCATCCAATAAGTGGTGGGATGTTCCAGACTGGACAGAAGGGGACGAGCCATACGATGCCTGACCAATAAACACATGTGCCAAAGCAGTCAGAGGTAAATGAAGTTGACTTCTGCTGTGTGTTTACCTCTTTGCAAGGTAATCGCAGGAGTTGCACAGTAAACTGATTGTTGTTTCAGACTCAGAGGCAAGAGGAGCAGCAGCCCCATCTTGGCCTCTGTAAACTGATTAATCTCATTCACAAACATCCATCTCTGAGCAGAGACTCCAGGAGAACCTTTTTTCACCTAGGATAAACTCAATCTCACATCAGAGTGTATCCAATTATACATCCTCGCCGGCCTCATTCAGAGCAGGGTCACCCCAACTCCTATCTCTTCCTCATCGAGTGAAGATTGAAAGGGGAATTTGACTGGATGATAGTGTTCGAGGTGGGTGGTGCTTGCAGGTGGGGGATTTGGACTGTGAGGCAAAAGGCAACAGTCAGGTGGTCAGTTGAGGGATGAGTCAGCAGATGTCTTATCGCTGTGCTGTCTGTTTTTGTGCCATTGTGTGTGCGTACTTTCAAACCTTCCCCAAAGCTGCATTTATGTTTCCGTGTGGTTCAACTGGATTAAACAAATTGGTGAACTAAATGGGTTAAAATCAAAACAAATGAAAAGAAAAACCACTGACATCATCAAGAAATAGTTACAATAGACGACTTATAAAGACAATTTCTCTCTAATCCTTTTTTGTTCTGCATCTAAAGGAGACTGAAGGTTATGAAGAGTACAGATTGTAAAGTATTTTCCGACAGATATGGTCAGACAGAAGGTTAAGATACAGTACTAAGGTTGCATTTTGATAATATAGCCACATTTAAGGGTGTTTCAAGCTTTTAAAAGCATATACAGCTGGTGTTACTGATTTGAAGTGTGTCTGTGTTAGATACTAACTAACTTGAAATCAGAAAAAAACCCATACTTTTTGGTTACATCTCTGGCTCTTTCCAGCAGCGAGAACTTTGATACTTGTAGGCCATTTCTGAGGGATAATCTGAGCAGTATGAAAATATAACTCCTGATTACTTATGATTCTCTAGTATCACTGGGACACATGCTGTTGGAAAGTCACCTGTGATTGACTGAGAATCTTTAGAAATTCAGCTTTTTTTTCACAATAATTTATCAATTTCCAGAGTGGCATTACTTCTATAAATGTCTTGTACTTTATCTACCAGTATTATGAAAATGTACTGGGGTTGGTGGTCAGACCAAACACCCAAATACAACCCTTTATCCTTTACACATCATGAACCTTTGGATGACAGCACACCAGTCAAACATGCAAACTCAGTAGACTCAGCAACATATTTTATTGTGTTAGCACTCTGCCTCAAGGCTAAAGCAAACTGTGTAAAACATATGGTGTTATGGGAAAACCACTGCCTCTCCTTTGGTCCCTGATAACAGAAGAAAAAAAACATGAATGCACACACCGCAGAAGTTCAGATCATAGAACAAAAAGGACTGGTGATTCTCACAAGGTCAACCTTGGCCCCCTCGGGTCCCGCTAACTGTAAATCACTCTTGATACAAACGTCAGCCAAATGCTTAAAATGTAAATGTTCTCATCATGGTGGCTGAACCTGGTGCCAGGCCTGAGGGGTGCTATGAGTCTGCAGGCCGACGCAGTGCTGTGGTGGAGTTGGCAAGGAGCAGATGGGGGTATGGAGCACATCTTTCACATGTGCCACTGAGAGAGGTTCACTGATTACACTAATTTAACAGCTGAGCTTCATTTCAGTCTGCTGGATTTGTGGCTGCAGATCCACTTTTGCCTGAGTGGTTTTGGCCTCTCTCTTCATGTTGCTGACCTCAGTCATTTTAGTACTGTTGCATGGTGTCTCCAGAAATCAGTGCCACAGGAAGGAGTTTAGAAATCTGAGTCTTCACAAAAGTGGAAAGTCAGTTAAATTCAGTCCAGCTTCATTCATATAGCAATAAATCCCTACAATGTAATCTAAAGGCACTTCAAAGATACAGTCCAATTCAATCCAATTGTAAGCCGATTCATTGTAATATAATCCATCACATAATCCATACACATATAAATTGGTTATTTATTTTTATAATGCCTTTATGCAAGGAGGATATACATGCACTAAATAACCAATTTGTATATGATGGAGCGTGGACTGCGAAATTATACCAATATACCGTAATTAAAATCCAAATTTGTCCAATTCTCATAATAGCAAGTCAAAAAAACAGTGACCTAGCAAAGGAAACCTTCTCTCTCATCCAATCTCCCATCCTGAGCGTGCACAAGGTGACAGTGGGAGGAAAAAACTCCCTTTTAACAGGAAGAAACAGCCATCAGAACCAGAACCAGGAAGGGCAGCCATCTGCATCAGCCAGGCTGAAAGGACAGGAAAGAGGGGACAACAAGCACCGTAACACCAGGCCAAGGATACCTGCTGAGAAAGACAAACACGACAAACACACAAGTTAATGACGACAATAATGTTATATGTACATGGAGAGTAGAGAGCAGAGGGAGGAGAGGTGCGTCATGGGAGGTCCCCCGGCAGTCTAGGCCTATTGCAGCTAAACTATTGGGTGTTTCAGGGTCACCTGAGCCATCCCTAACTATAAGCTTTATCAAAAATGAAGGTTTTTTGCCTAATCTTAAAGATAGAAGGGCGTCTGCTTCCTGAACCTAAATTGGCAGCTGGTTCCACAGAGAGGGGCCTGATAACTGAAGGCTCTACTTTCTACTTTTAGAAACTCTGGGAAACACAAGGAGACCTGCAGTCTGAGAGAAAAGTGCTCTGTTGGGAAAATATCCAACTATGAGATCTTTAGGATATGATGGAACTTGGTAATTAAGAGCTTTATATGTGAGGAGAATTTTTGAAATTTTGAAAACGTATGACATATCAAAGTTAAAACATTTGAGACCATCAAGCCTCATGGATTCAAATAAATATTTTTACACCACAGTGTCCTTGTAATAAACCACAAGTGCTTGAAAATGTAGAAATATTTCCCCTTAAAATGAGGCAGGACAAAGTCATTTCATAGCAACAGCAGCACCCTTTCCCACAAGGCTGCATCTACTGCCTGTGGAAAAACGTGATGAGGTCATTGAACAAGAGGTCATCATGACCCTGTCATATGAAACCAGTGGCCCAGGAAATTATACACAGTGACTCTGAAAGGCACAACCCACTAAATAAATAGCGTCATTTTCTCTGTGTGGCATTTAATCTGCTATGAATATATTATAACTGCTTGACAAGGCCCGTTCTATTTCAAAGACTTTATAAAGTGCAGCTTTGTCTTGTTTGATAGCCGTTATTAGCCCACAATCGAGGGTACACTAAACTTTTCAGTGTTGGGAGTAATCAAAATCCTGATCATCATCATCAAAGCAAGATTGGAATGGAAAATGGTTTCAGCACCTCTTATTGACCCCATTGATTTACTGTTTTTGGAGCTGGTTACGAACAGACTTCCGTCCGAAGAAAAAAAATTGATGTTTTTTCTATTCAGCTGTTTAAGGAAGTTCTGTGGGCAGGAGTCACTATCCAATGTCCAGCTTCTCTACGAAAGGGTCAAGCAACAATTTTTTTTTACTTCTCTTAGACCAAAAGTAACACATTTTTAGCCTATTCTGTGATTTAACTACTTTTATTAATTTTTTTCTTCACCGTCTTATACTTTATCCCAATTCTATACCTCACAAAACTTACCTGTTATTAGAAAGGTTCACTGAACACACAGACCTTTGCCAAGGATATCAAAGACTTGGTATCTAATAGGTAAAATTTCTTTTTGACTTGGTGTCTGATGTTTTTAGAACTAGCGTGTTGTGACAGTCTGGTAGTAAACTTTCAGGCATTTAAATGTGTAGTCTGTCCACATTTGTCCACATGTCCAATATGTCGTAGCTTCAAGTTTTGTCTCTTGTCAACATAACAAGAGTGGAAACATTAGTAGCTCAAAGGCAAATTTCTACATATCTTTTCATGGGCCAACAAATGATACTTTGAGTGTATACCTTCAATCTGCTGATAACCTTTAAAAAGAAGACTGTGGACTGCACAGTACCTCTTCGTCTAAGCAGTCTTCTTGGTGCAGATGAACACGTGAAGCAATGTGGGTTTAGAGTCTTGCCAAAGGACACTTGAACACGTAGACCAGGGAAGTGAACCACAAACCTTACCAATTAGCAGATGACTGCTCTTCCTCTGCCTCAAACATTCTATGTAGGTGCTGTTCTTACCCTTGGAAAAAGGTGATTATGGTGGACTGAAATGCAGACGGGTCGAAGGCAAACTAACCAAGAATGTCTTTATTAAACAAACCAAGGGCAATGGAAAACAGGAAATCCAAAAATGAAGCAACAAGACAGGAAAATTAGAGGGTAAAGACAACTAACTGGCAATCGCTTGAGAGAAAAGGTGAATGATTAACAGGAAATAGGTGTGCACGGAAACCTAAGGGACAAGACCAAGACTACTGAGGACAACTAGAGACACAAATTGAATAACTTAATCCAGGGATGTCCACAGCCGATCCTCGAGGGCCGCTATCATGCAGATTTTAGATATTTCCCTGCTTCAACACACCTGATTCAGATCAATGCATCATTAGCAGGTTTGTGCAGAACTTAACAATCTTTTGAAAATATCTATTTCATCTGAATCAGGTGTGGTGAAGCAGAGAAACATCTAAAACCTGCAGGAACAGTGGTCCTCGAGGACTGACTGTAGACCACCCTGACTAAACCAAGGACTGAAAGTAACAAGAGACATAACAGAACATGTGGAGTGCAAGCTAAAGAGAGACAGAAGCATGAATAGAGTCAAACACATGATACTAAACTAAGAACTTGGGAAAACAAACTGAAAATTAAACAGAATACATAAAATAATAAAGCTCAGACAAAATAACAAAATGGACTAAACAACTAAACCAGAGCACTGAACAAAAACTAAAGCAACGATGATAATCAGATAACTAAGTTGGACATAACATGGGAAACCAAGGCAAAAAGGCAAAGAATAAGCCAGAATAAAAAGATAATCAACTAAAACCTGAACAGACTAATTAAGACTTCTTTCTACATGTTTATCCTCTTTATCTTTACCCTTTTTAGGCTAACACTGCTGCTGGATAGAGTTTATGATTTCACAGACAGACATCTGTCAGAAGTAGTTCCATGTTGGAAATCAGTCTGAATGATCACCAGGGCAGAAGGCAGAGAGAGCCCAGCTGTCACGCAGAGGGGCAGATGTGATGATGCCTGTTTTCAGACTCACAAGGGGGGCATTCATATTGTTTAATTGTGCACACGGAGAGTGTGAGGAGCCAGTGAATAAAACAAAAAAGTGAAGAACCATATGTGTGTGCTGTCACCTCGAAACAACTTCCCAATGATGGTGGGAAGCGGTTCTTTGTGCTCGAGCCTCAAATTTGGAAAATTGCTGATAATTAGCTTTGTAGCTTCCTCTGGGTTAGAAAGGAGGTGGAAAATGCAGAAATATATCAAGTTTTCACCTCCAACAGAAAGTAAATTCTCAAAATATGTAATATTTGTATATACGTAAACTGTAAACCGTATTACTGACATCCTCCTTCAGGAAATAAAAAAGGCTTCTCCAGCATGGTTTTGTCTTTCCTTCCCAGACTTTTCATCTGTGGAAACGAGATGACGCACAGCCTCCAAAAATACTTTGAACAAACTTCATAGAATGAACAGAAAAAGCAACTTTTTCTTAAAGGCAGGGAAGGAGACATACACGCTCAATTCCACTTACATTCAACTTCCACTTGAGATGCACTTTACATTACAAGAGCAAAGATGATGGGGGGGGAGAAATCCTGTGAGGGATATAAAGCTCAGGAGTGAATCTCGCTTTTCTGAGGATTGTCTCTGCACGGCATCCAGACAGCTGCAAGCACAAGCGCCAAGAAGAAGTTTATGGAGGCGCAGAAGACAGAGTCTACATAATGAGGGAAAAGAAGAGGAACTTTTGAAGCATGCCACCGCTGCCTGTGCACACAATCAACAACGTATGCTCGACTCTGGTATCTGAAATTGTGAACAGGAGGATAAAATCCACCTCTCCTCCCTATTATTTATACTCTCTTCAGCCTGAATGGTACCAGGTGGCAGATGATGTGTGATGTAAAAGTCGTCAGGAGCTGTGCCGCAGAAGTGTCATGCAGCTGACCTAATTTCCCCAGGATGTGAGTTGGTTTCTTCACGCATTTGTGCAGGGCGGTAAAGGCAAACCGCTGATTGACAGGATGTACACAAAGCAGAGGCGCTTTATCCATCGTGCAGCCCTGTCAGGGAGGCGTCTTATTGTTCCAAATTAAATCTGGAGCAGGACAACTGTTGTCAGAGGCCAGAAGAACAAAAAGCCCTGCAGCTGAGCCACAGACTCCTGATCACAACGGCATGGAGTCAATTTGGGTTTGCATGAAGAGAGAAAACTGCCTAAATCCACTTTTTAACAGCCACAGAAGAAGAAAGAGGTGGCTCTCATGCCCGATGCTGTCAGCTCCCTTTGAAGCATAGAAGACCAATCACAAGATAATTCTCTTATTTTTTCTCGTTTTTGTTGATCTCCAGGTGGGTTTTCTATTGGCCTTTACTCAGCAACAGTCACTGCTACAATAAAGAAGGCTCAAATACAAGCAGGTTGTAAGGAATCCTCTTGTCAAAACTATGATAAAAATAATTTTCTGCACAGGAAAATAGTAGCATTTCTCAGTTCAGCAACTGTTTACTTCTCTTTAACATTTTAGCCCAAGAATAGTCAGAGACATTCTTCTAACTAGATGGTAGCTGTAGGTTTGAACAGCTGGATAAATTAGGTAAATCCAGCAGGGCAAAATGCTGTAATCTAGCCAACCTCATTACTCGAAAAGTATGTCAATACTGGACAAGTTTGAAGAAAGCTGGATTAAATACAGAGATTTTTTTGTTCACGTCTTTTACTGGTTTTGCCCAACTAACAGTCCAAAACTCAATATATCAAATATTCAAAACATGTAAGTATTTCAGCTCTAGATTAGAATTGTAAAATGCTGAATTTTCCCACATTATAAATCATGATAAATCACTCAAATTTGCCACAACTCGCTCCTTCAAGGGGGAGGTATGTCTTCAGTGAATTTAGTTTGTCCATTTGTCTGTCTGCAGTTTCACATAAAAAAACTTCTAAGATGAGTTTTATAAAACTTGGTTGTCTGGGAGATTAAAGACAAATATAGAACGCATTTAATTTGGTGTATAGTTGTGCAGGATGGGGCATATTGGCCTCGGCAGAGAAAAACAGTCTTCAATTACTCTTCCAGTTTTTTCTGTATAACCCTTAATCCATCCAGTGCACATAAACCAATCAAAGAGAACAAAACAAACAACAAGCGCCATTTCTTCCACTTGTTTGAAAACGCCATAAAAATACTTTTTTCTGTCCTGGACCAGATGAACTGATGGTTTGAAATTTGATTAACCATAAACTTGTTAATCATTCTTCTCTGAGTGTATTTGGAGAACATTAGATCAACTCAATAAACAACCGTCTTAAAAATAACCAATAATCCAGCGAGCAATTGTACTGCAACAAAATACAACTGTGAAAATGATCTAAAGTTGCTTTTAATGTTCAGTCTGATCTGGAATATTTAGGCAATGATGCAGAACTTTTCAGCTGGAAAATTTAACTCACATGCATGTATCTTGCTTTCAGAGCTGGTGAGACATGAGTGTGTTTGATATATCATCATTTTTGCAACACATAATTATTGATTCAAGGCATCCAAAAAACCTCATCTGACTCTCTTCTATGTTGTAGGTGCAGCATGTCTACTTTAAACCCATCCTGGGTGTCCAAATTCCTCACCCAACCCCTAAGGGTTCCCCTGTGGATAAAGCCAGATGCCCTACAGAGGAAGCTCATTTAAGTCTTAAATATCGCACTCTTTTGGTCGCTAGACATGGCTCATGATCATAGTCAAGGGTTGGGACATAATCGACTGGTAACTTTGATGGTACAGGGTCTGTTTCATTGCAGACACTCAATACCCATTAGCTTCAGACTTCCATCCATCCATTTTCTGTTCCAGCTTAATCCAGTTCAGGGTCGCCGGGGTGCTGCAGTCTATCCCAGCTTCCAACAGGTCGGAGGCAGGGTACTCCGTGAACAGATCGCCATATCTCCCCCTCTGGAGTTGGCAATCCACCATTTCTGACTGAGGCAATGGCTTTAGACTTGCAGGTGCTAATTCCTAGCTACTCTGCACTTGGCCTGAAACCGCCCTAAAGCGCCCTGGAGATCTCACGAAAGACAGAAAAATGTGATTGGAGGTGTTAGGCCCCTCCGTTTTACCAAGTCATGGCAAGAACTAAGTTTAGACTTGGCAAATCTTCCACAGTCACCATCTTATAACACAACAAATAGCTTTGTCCGAACCCTACTGAAGATGTTAACTGATGTTTTCCAGCAGAAAGATATCCATGTTTACCTCAGAGGAGGTTTTCAGTTGATTTTGGCAGTTCTGTGATTTGGATTTGTTACCACAACAACACATGTTACAAAAACGTGTGTCGGATAAGCAGCTGCAGAGTTATCGATCATGTGAGATGAAGACTGATGGTTGCATCTTGTCTGTGAGTTTATTTAGCTTACGGCGAGGGGGAGGGAACATGTCCTCCAACTGCAAATTCAGCTGGTGATGGTAAGATCATTGTCATGCTGCCTGATGACTGGCAGTACTGACAAGCCGGCAGAGCATTGCATGTGGTTCCTTTAATAGCAATTGGCTCGGCTACACGTGGGCGGATGAAACGAGTGTGGATGTGGATGGAGAGCATGCTTCATATGCAGACAGAGTGAAGCTTTGCAGCTTCTTAACATAATAAAAGGCTTTTCTTTGATTCCTCTTCACAAATTATCTCAAAGACATAATCTTTTGTTTTCTGCAGATCAATTAGTTCAAAAAAGTTCTGCATTCATTTGATGTATTTGAACCGGGGGAGTCCCATGAGCTGCAGCCAGATTTAGGCACCAAAAGTCAACATTAGCATTTCAGAGGCCTATCTATTTTCATTAACTCTTGGTGGAAGATTTCCCATAGTGTCCCGTCGCCTGAAGCAGTATCAGACATTTATGGACTCCTGGGGTGGGCTGCCTTTTCAGAGGCTTGATGCATCACAAATTCGAATTTATTATCTTCCATAATTAAAGCAAATATTTCAAAGACTGCTTACACTGCTGCTGAACTCAGATGTGCTGCCCAGGTAGCTCTCAAAAGCACATTAATTTATGTGCACACTCTTCTCTGCATATATTGTCATTGTTTACTTAGGAAATGTAATTGGGACCGCTTTTAATTGCTCCCCAGTCACCACATGTAATCCTGGTGTTCAGTCTGACAGCATTTCCTAAGCAAATCAAGGTTCCTCAACTGGCAGAAGATGATTATAATACTCCTGTAACACTTTTTAACAGCATTATTTCTACTATCTACTAATTTCCTTTGAGAGCATATTGCAATATTCTTCTCTAACCTCTTATATCATACATCAACCTCTTCTACGAATAGATTTCCTTATGTTGTTCTGATAAATGTCTATGCTGCCCTATATGGTTGACGAAGAAATACACTGCAAAAAATGTCTATAAAACATTCAGGCTTGAATTAATTTTTTAATTGAGTTTTTTTTCCCGAGAGAGAGGAATGTCTCATGCTGTCATTTTACAGTTCTGACTAACTTTTTAAGAATCTTTTAAGATTTCAATAAAATTCAGGTCAAATCAGTTTATTCATATAATGCCATTTCACACATACACACACACACAAAAAAAGTAATTTCAGGGCACTTTACAGACAAAACAAGTCCAATTCAATACATTTCAATCAAATCAAACTGTTTGGATCCAATTCAATTCAATTATTTATAATCCAGATCAATCAGGTTCTTAATAATCAAATTATATACCAATTCCATTTCATTATGATTGTATCAGGAGCAAAGGGACTTGGTCAGACAGGTAACCAACAATGAGTTCCTCTGTGGAGATGAGAGAATCTTACAGAAGGACAAACATCCATGCAGCAGTTCATTAATACCTGGCTACACAGAAGCTTTTCCTCACTAAAAGATGCACGAAAGTCTTCTGGGAGTTTGCTAAAAGTCATTCAAACAACTCATCTAATCACACTTTATTTCAAAGTTAATGAAAGTTGGAGAAGTCAATAAGCTAAAGCCTGGACAACAAGGAGTTAAATCCTCTGCCCTGAAGAAACAAAGATTGAAATAAAAGGGCCTAGATCAACCAACAGTTTCAAGTATGTCTTGCAGCAGGTCGGCGGTTGGATCATCCAACTCCAGCCCATCCTATCTCAATTTGGCCCAAACACATCCTTTTTATAGTGTTAAGATGCTCCTTTCCTTTGGGGGATCAATGAGTAGTGGTTGTCCAGCCCTTCAGTTGGGCCATTGGGCGCCATCTGGATGGCCGACTGACCATACCCCTATAAAAAGTAGGGCTAGAGTCAAGGAAGAGAATTGGGATGATAACCTGAAACAAACTGCTAAGAAAACACACGAAAAGACTAGGAGTAAAAAAGCCAGATTCTGGACAAAGGATCTGAAAATTGTCATTGGCACTGTGCAATATTTTGTCACTAGATACACAGGGGGGGTTTAAAAGCACTCAGCAGGGGCTCCAATACCGATCAGAGGGTAATTCAGATTTCTTAGAAGGTAAAACTGGAGCACCCAGAGGAGTGTTCAGCACAAAAACACATGCAAGGTAAACTGAAGACTTTAGACAGAAAAGTAGGCCACAGGTTGCATTGAAAATGTGTGTTCTAGCAACAGGAAATGTATTTGGTTGACATGTGGAGCATTTAATCAACAAAAATAAGTTATGAGAGGGGTGACTGGCCAAAAATGAAGAAATGTGGGACACTTGAAGCAATCAAGAGGACAGCTGTGTTTCAGGACAGACGCTTGGGTAAGCAGACAGGTGTTTAAGTTTATCAAAATGGATGACTTTTGGCTTGAAAAGAAGGAATGTATTAATCCCTAGGGGCTCTCCTAGGGGATTTTAGAGGGCCAATCTGAGGAACAGTATCATGATCTATAAATATACTTGGGGGATCAGTGGTAAAACTAGGTTTTTGGGCTATTTTTGGCATTTAAGTGGCCCAATATAACAAAAATAAATATTAAGAGGAATGGCATTTTGTAAAAGGACAAATTGTTCCTTTCTATACACGCCCCTGTTCCCACTTAAAAACTGTGAGCAGGACCACAAAGCCCCGCCAGGATGGACATTTTTTGCAGTGCAATCACAGCCACCAAAAGCCACCGGAGCGCAGCGGTGCAGCAGGAGTCCTGGCTGCCCGCTCGAGCTGCTCACATCTCCGCCTGTTTCACGTCTTGTCTGCAGCCTGTGAAGCATTTTTATACATCATTTCTCTCCCCTCCGCTGTCAGTGACAGGGCGTATTCGCCCTCAGGAGGAGGCTGAGCGAGTACAGCGCGAGTGGAAGGAGTGGGAGGGCTTCGCTGTGTTTTCGATGGGTGGAAAACAGTGAAGAGCCACGCCGCCCACCAAACAAGCCGAAGCGCTCACCAACAATTTCACAACCGCTGTTGTTGCCCCGTTTGAACGCGGAGCAGAGCGCATACCCGCTGACAGACGGTAGACAGAGGAACCAGCAAAAGGTGAGCTCCTCCATAGCGTTGGCATGTCTTTACGTTGACTCCCACTGAGGAACATAGAAGAAACAAGTTATTTCCGAGGGGCGGATTTCTTTGTTTTGCCGTGAAAGGTGGAAGCAGCATCTCTGTTTGGCTTTGTCTGCACACTTTTGCATGTTCATTGTGTTTAATGATTTATACGACACAAAATGCAGGATGTTGACTTAAATCAGATACAATTTTTCAGAAAATACAGCTCTTAAATGATGCTTTTTTAATGAATTATGAATCTTTTAATGTGTTATCTGATTGTTGTGCCTTCTAAGTCATGACCGGTCATCACTTTGTTGTTGGTTCTGATGAGCTTTATCTTACTTCTGCATTCTTATAAACAGGAATTTGTTGTGGTTCATTGAGACCTGTCAGCTACACTGTTGCCATTTTTCTTCCATTACGATCTGTTTCTGTAGTGTAAGATTGATTTCGACCACCTCTGTATTTGAAGTGGACTAAACACTGAAATACAGTGCTCTGCAAAGATCTCGAACCACCCCTCATTCCTTCATATATTGACAGAAAAACAGGAAAAAACTGGCAACGATTTTTTTAAAACATGTCCAAACATAAAGGAAAATACAGGATACAAGGAAGATAAAACAAGTCAATATTTGGTTTGTGCACCTTTATTCTTCACACAGTCTGAACCCTCTCAGACAAGCTTTCTGTCATTTCTTTAAGGAGTCTTCAGAAATAGTTCTCCAGGCTTCTTGAAGGACATCCCAAAGCTCTTCTTTGGATGTCGGCTGCCTTTTGTTCTGTTCTCTGTCAGATGATCCCACACTGCTTCAATAATGTTGAGGTCCGGGCTCTGGGGAGGATTCATCCCTCCATAAGACCTGTTGCCACTGATTTTCAGTCCACTTCTTGTGTCATTTGGCATAGCTCAGCCTTTTCTCCCTGTTTCCCTTCCTTAAGAATGGCTTCTTGACAGCCACCCTTCCATGGAGACCATTTCTGATGAGGCTTGGGCCAACAGTAGATGGATCAGCTGAAGGTCCAGATGCATCTCTCAGGTCCTGTGTCAGGTCTTTGCTGGAATTTTTTCCTCTTTCTTAAGGGCATCACTTTCAGATACTGTTCATCTGCTGTAGATAGTTTTTTTAGGCCTGACACTTGTCCAGTTTCCTCAAATGTTTTAAGGACACACTGCACACCATGCTGAGATATGCAAAAGTTTCAGCTAATAGCTCTTTGGGAATAACCTTGTTGCTGCAAAAATCCTATTTTCTGTCTGTCAAACTGTGTTATCTTTGGTGTTTTTGATAGATGCAACTAAAGAAATGGGAGCAAATGATGTGTCTTTGTGACAGGCTGTTAGTAACAAAGTGCCTAAAGATACAATTTAAAACGGCTTCTTTGCTAAGTTGTCTGTTATGTGTCGACACAACACTGGTTCATCCCTTGAGTTAGGAGCCTTTTTTCTGCTTGAATGAATCAATGATCGGTGTTAAGTGGCTTAATAAACACAAAATTCCTCTGGACTGGACTGAAAATGAGGGGAAAAGCAGCCAATGTCCAAAGAAAAACGTTGAAAGAAAGCCTGGAGAACTATTGCTAGAGATCACTTTAAAAGATTATAAGAATGTCTGGCTGCTTGGAGGGAAATCTAAACTAATGGCTGGATCAGGACTTTTGATCTGTGCTTTATGTATATGTAGGTGGCTCTCTCTTCACTGTGTTTTTAGATGCCGGTAATCATTGCAGTTGTGCCACAGGCCGTCTATGTACCTTCTATTGCAGATGTTTGAAGATAAAAAGAGTACTCACTAAAGTTTTCCAGTAATGTAAATTTATGTTGAAGTCTCACCCAGTGACTGCCGCACCCTTGGTTAGGTCTTCTTCCTGTTTAAATTTGAAAAACCTTGTTATCCCCTCTCAGTTTTTTTATTGCTGCACGACTCCATCCAACATTTAAGATGTGTCGACTTGCACTTATTTCTCAGTCAGCGTAATTGCCTGCAGGATTAGTGTGTTCAAATGAGGGTTTGTGTCAGTTTGAGTCCTTGTTCTACAAGCTATAAACCTTTACTGCTTTGTGAGCATGTTCCTCTTTGTGTGTTTAAAAAAAAAAAAGAAAGTTCCCTGGATTTCTTTATGTCTCACTGTGGAGATGACAATCAGCAGGTCATTGTTATTTAAAGATTGTGGTCACTCCCAGGTCAACCAACCAGAGCACAGAGAAACTCTGTTTTTGGGCTCCAATCATTCCCAGGTCTCCGACATTTTGTTTGCTGTGTTATAGTCCCAGATTCGGTATGATTTCAATCAAATGTTCCACATGAGGCCTTTTAATGGGATGTGGTGAGGCATTTTGAAATTCAAAATCTGTGGTTAAAAGCCTTTCTCATTTTGCTCTGCAAAGGACATTCAATGATGAAGAGGCAGATAGGAAACAAATGGATCGAGAGAAGTTTGACATGCAACAAAAGTTCATGGGTAGAAGTAGGAGCCATATGACCCAAACTGCCGCCATTTATATATTAAATTAAAGCCAGTGAGGGCATTGATGTACTTCACTCATACTCCCAAACAAATCTTTGAAGTTAGAGGAAATCAGGGACCTTGGTCCGGCTTCCACCAGCTGGTCCTAAAGGTTTTAGTTTAATTCCGTGAAAATGTTTCTCTATTAAGGATGTGCAATTGCAATTTAAATTTAAATTTGAACTGTGGATGGCGTCCAACAATTATGAAAGCAACATAGTTCAGATAAGTTCTGCTTTTTGTTTCAAGATGATGCAGCTTTTTTTTTTTAAAGATGAGAAAGAAAGAGCATGATGTTTCCAAAGTCAGCAATTAATTCTGCTAAATAATCAGGTTCTCAAGATTGACCAAAGTAGTCATGATTATTTGTTTTTGTTCTGTATAATAAATGTTCAGTTATGCCTCCATATCAGACATCGAATTCTGTAACAAAACAAGAAAACAACCCATTGAGCGACACATTATTATTTTAATCTTATTTAACCAGGATATGAAAACTCTTGAGATTCAAAAGCTCTTTTCCAAGATCGTCCCGACCAATATTGGCTGCAGCTCAGGCCATCAACAAAAAACACAACACATGCACTAAACAAAAGATAATATATACATGTTGATGTCATAAAAAATAAGTCAAGATGTCAAAACCAGCTCAGTCACTGCACGCTACATGGGGGCAGAAGGGCCAATCACAGCATTTACAACCTTTTACGACAGTTCTGCTCCTAATATGTTTAAAATTTTCTGCCCTGACTCTCAGAGGAGATCTGTCTCAATCATAAGACCTGAGGGATTTAGCAGGGATACGAGGCATTATTAGTTCAAAGTATTTTGGAGCTGTTCTGTTCAAAGGCCTTAAAGATGAGGAGGAGGAGGATCTCTTTTACCTGAATCCTTCATTTGATTTGGAGTCATTGTTGTGACTCGATTAAAGCATTTGTTGTAAAGATAATAAAAGGTTGAACTAAATATCTATCATTTTAAGACTAGAACATGCTCAGTGTATCAGTTACTTTTCAGTGTAACTGATACGCTGTTATAGTATGTTAGTTCTAGCGGTATTTGACACACACCCCTATGTATGGCTCTAAATGGGTCATACATAGGAGTGTTTCTCCCATATAGGACGATTTTATAGGTTTCTATATACAAGGAATAGAATGTGATTCAGGGATTAGACATATTTAAATGTAACGATTTAGTTCAGTTTAATGCCGCCTAATAGAGCTCTTAAATGATCCTTTTTTTTTATTGTTGGTAAGAAAAATGTATTTCTATTAATGTGCCCTCAGTTAGCTACGCTCAGATAGATACATTTAGAAAAATATCAGGCACAACTATTGTTCTTCACATCTTCACAACACTTCTTCTTTGACTTAATTCTTTACTTTAATACACAAGTCTGGCACATATAAATTGGTTAGATACAGTGTAGTTGTTGTCTTTTACCAAATCTGTCAACCACACTGTAAGGTCGTAAATATTTCGTAATGAATCGAGCAATAGATGGTGTAATTATCTTTGATCTCACCGACCTGTGTGCTGTGTTTGGAAAAAGACTTCATTATCTGTGCGACATTGTTGTTGTTCATCCAGACATTCATGTTGATGTCTCAGCAGGTGTGTTAGGATTAGCTGTGCTACTGCTGTGCCTAATTGGTCCTCTACAGAAGGAGTAGGCGATATAGCCTCAAAATCATACCACAGTATTTCAGGGAAATCTGCAATAATTAGGATGATGCAGAAAAAAAAAACTATTTTTACTGGTGATTACAGCTTGCAGACAGCAGCATTTATCAGTGCAAACATCCTCAATTTCCAATGAGCTGTTTTAATTGATTCTAGACTAACTAATTTGAAGTGTGCAACAGCATTTAGTGCAATAGTAGTGACACGGCATGTGTTGAATATAAGTGCAAAAGCAGGTTTGGTCATTTTTTTCCCCCTAACTAAAAGTATAACATAACAGCTTCACACTAAAGTTAAACAATAATTTAATCAAATAATACTTTAACAATCCCAAAATAGATATTTTGCAGCACAAAGACTGAAAACACAGGAGGTCTTTGTTCTTGGCTCTGACTGAACACACAACCTAAATAACTAATGACCCAATAACTAATAAACTACTTATCTCAGACAGTATTTTCTGTAAGTAATGGCGTCTTCTTGGGTCAAGCTTTTTTAACTAGTTGCTTAAAGACTTCCTTTGGCTAAAAACATACGTAATGTTTCCACTTCCTGTCATATGGAGTGTAACTGCAATGACTCCAACAATGCTTATTTGAGTTCTTTGCTTACTTTTCCATTATTATCTCCTCTTTCTGTGCATTCATAGCCTGAATGTATTTAACTGTAGGTTTTTGAGCTTCAAATGGTTTAAACAAGTGGAAAAATTGCTACGTCAAGCATGTTTTTTCAACTCAGTTTAATTTATTTATATAGCACCAAATGACAACAAACATCATCTCAAGGCACTTCATTGATACAGTCCAGTTCAAGCTAATTAGAATCCAATTCATTGTAATCATAATCCAATAAAATCCAATTACTTAAATTGAAATCAGTGAGTTGTGGACTATTTTTTTTGTGAGGCTGTGAGTGCTTCAAGTTGAAAATTTATATAGAGCAGAAATTGTCATCATTACCCCTTTTTGACCAAATCAGTTCCAGTGTTGGTTCAGGACTGGTATTAGATCCAGTTCTAAGTTTATTCTATAAAGAACTAGCTAAGAAGTGGTTTGATTTTTCACAAATACAGAGCTGCGTAATTTAAACATTTTAAATGTCTTTTCCCAGTATATTTGCAAACATCTGTCTGGTGTATTCTGAGGACCATAGTGCAGAGAGACCGTTTATCTTCACAGATCACAGTGTTTCTGATCGTCCTAATATCATCAGGCTAGTATAGCATTTGGTGTTTTTGAGTGCTAGCAAACTTGATTGATACACAGTGGTTTGAGCAAGATCCATAGATGCTTTATAAAAAAATGCTCGGCAGCCCTTGCTCCTTGCTCTTTGATTTTGACGATATTTCTTGTGTTGTGTATTATCTCTTCTACTTTCATCATTCCATAAGCCACCATTGGTTAGTAAGCATAATGAAAAGTAAAGAAATTGTCTCTCTTATTTAAAATGTTATTCTTTATTCAGTTGGTACGTATCGCGTTTATCTTTTTTTGTGTTCAATTTAATGATTTTCATAGGTTTTGTGTATGAACTTGTGTGCAAAGTGCTGTTGTAAAAGTAAAAGTAAATAGGCAATCATCCATTTCACATCGATTCCTATGGGGAAAATTTTGGTTCACAAACTTGCTTTGGACAAGCAAAGAGTAGGTAGTTTTTTTGGAGCTGTACCAATTACTTTGGCTGTCAAAACTAGAAAAAAAAGATCCTTAGTTAGGCACCGGAGCCAAGAAAATGCAGAAAAGGCTCTGAGTGCGTCTGTCTATCTTCATTTGAAGTTATCAACCTAGATGCTGCTGTTGTGCTTTTATCGTTAGCTTGTTGTGAACTGTGGATTCAACACTCACCAGTTTTCACGGCACTGACAACTTAATAGTGTCTTCCAAATGTTTATTTCCCACTGTTATTTGATAAAAGATGTTTGTCAAAAACAAAAATGGAACATGGGTGGGTGTTGGTGACTCACTGGGAGATCATACTACTAAGCTCAAAACATCTAGATGTTACAGAACAGGTGACCCACTGAGTGCAGGAGAGTTCAATCAGTTCTGTGATTCAAGAAAAAAAATCTTACACGACTCTTACTAAGAGTTAAATGAGGTTTACATTCCTGCATTTTTTCCCCTGTTGCTTATATAATACTGGATGATTAAAAACGATTTCTCTAAACAACAATCATATGACTCTACAGTTAAGTTCATAGATTAATGACGAGATTGGCTGTAATTGAGGAATTGGCAGTCAAAACAAACCTGTTTGCACTTAAAGTGAAACGTGATGGATTTAAATATACCGTTCAAAACTAAGAGGTCCAAATGGCACCATTCTCGATTGAATAAACTAAACAAAAACAGTATATGCTCTGTTAAAGCTCACAGATTTAGACCTGCAGTAAAATACAAGCTGCTGAGAAATTTCACAGACACACTGCCGTCTTTGTTTTAAGCAAAAGAGAAAGAAAAAACATCTGGAATCTCTACTGCATCACTTAGTTTAATTGGCTCAACGTGTTGAAACATGACAAGGAACTTGACTCATATAAAAATGTTTAAATACATCCATGTGTATGGAAGGATAATGTACAAATCTAAAATCTAACCCTTATGATTGCTGGTTCTGAGACAGTATGAACATTTTGAAGACATTAATGTGTTTGCATAGGGACACATACTTATTGTCTGGCCAAAAACAGTCACATATATTAATGAATAACTCATTTTGTTGGACAGCCTTTAGCCTACATTTTCTGTGTTTTCTTTAAGGTTGCCGTAGTTGCATTGGTTTTTCAACAAGATCTTGTATTGATGATGTGAGAGTTGGTAGTCTTATCCAGCACATCCCAAAGAGTCTCAATAGGGTTCAGGTCTGGACTCTGTGGTGGTCAGTCAGTGTATCAATAGGATGTTTTAAACTCCCTTTTTGATAGAAAAACCCCCCCTGCTCTTTCAGTGTATTCAGGTGGTCCGCTGGCGTCATTTTTGACCTGGAATTCACCTATTGAAGCAACCACAGATAATTCACTTGATCGAATTCAAGTGGCGACTTCGTTCTCACAAATCTGTCATTTATCAACAGGATTATTTGTTTTCCCTTAAATTTAACAACTTCGTAAGTCACTAGCTCTTTTTTTAAGCAAGGTTTCGTCATCTCTGGCTCCTCACTGCTCAAGTTTGCCGCTGCTTCATGGGTGGGTTGTGGCTGACATTCTTGCTGTTGTTGTGTAGTGTCGTGTGCAAAAATGTACGGTATAAAAAGTGCACTTTGGTACTACTCTGGTAGGTGCCACGAGTCGATGTACTCAGAATCTCCTGTCCTGGCAGTCAGAGGTGTAGACCCTCTGCTTCTCTCTTTGGCTTTTTACGGCAGCGTCCTTGTATGACTTTGAGTTTGGGGAAAAAAGAGAAGGAATAAGGAGCTCTGCTACTGGCTTATAGTCACTCAGAAAAGCATCAGCGACCTTATAACCTTCAACACAAATGAGGGGTTTACATAATCTGTGAACAATTCAACGCATGGAAAGATGTTCTGCATGTTAATTTTGCTGATCAATTCTGTCAGATGAGCCTGAATTCCCTTTTTCCTTTTAGTGCTTTCAAAAATCAGACCACTGTCTTTCATATAAAAGGCTCCATCTTTTCATTAGTCTGAGTGACCCACCTCAGTTCATATTGTTTATTACGTACTAGTCAGTCACCACTGACGTGCACAAATCACATGTAATGGGAATGTGGTGCAGGACATAGAAATGACCTGTTCTTTCACAGTTTCACAGCAGCAGAAGATGTGGCACAACGTGCAAATACTACTGGGTCATGTATGGGTCAACTAAATACCACTCATGTCACGCTTTATTACAAAGGGAGTGTATCCCTTAGAGGACAGGCTACTAAGAAAAATCTGGGTAAATCTCTGGACACAAATGTGGAGAAGCTTTACTCCAAGTGTCTTTAACAAGAACTTTGGTTTGGTTCTGCAGCTCTAAGGTCTTCAGCATCGGGTGAAATCCTCCAGCTGAATAACTTCACATCTCCTTCGTGATGAAGGTCTCTACAGATTTGTTGATTCTCACCAAATCTTTCAGAGCTGGAGTACAAAGATAATTTATGAATGTTTGACTGGTTAGTCGGGATGGCCGTGTTCTTTGAAGTTGGAGATGTCGGGTCAGGGTGAAAAGAACTAACATGTTTCCTCGTATTAGTCGTAAAACCAAAGTATTCTGTTTTCAAAAGGCATTTTTAAGACTAATTTTGTGCTTTCCAGTATGGTCATAAAATGTCCAGATGTGTGCTTTCTAAACACAATGCTATTCATCACTAACGTTAGCATAACACCTGTGCTACTTATAACAGCATCCTTTTCTTTGGTGTTTACACCCATTTAATGCGACAACTTTTTCTTAATCTTTGGCATTCTTACGGCTGCTGAAGGCCTTTAAACCTACTACAGTAACTTTGCAACTGTCAGAAACAGTAGTTTTGTTTAGGCAAACTCTCGATTATGTCCTCACAGCATTGATGCAGAACTGTTCACACTTACATCAAGATGCATCTCATTAAGACATTTCCACACCTCTGGTTACTTAACGTCTTAATGCTGTAACATATGTTGCTATTATTACGTCTTCTTTCAGCTTTGTTGGAACAATATTTGGAGCCAGAAAAAGTAATAGAATTACTGTACCATAGCCTTGCATTAATGCTGATAGTTCTGGTAGAAAATCAGTATTTTGTATAGATGTAATGCTACAACATGTTGCAGGGTGACATTATTCAAGAGGTAATGGATGGAAGGGTGGAAAATGAGACAGAAACATTATTTCTTTGCTGTAGTTGGATGCTTAATATTTTGTGAAATGAACCTGTAAAATTTTTATTTGCTTTATTACTTTTCTCTTACCATGAAAGCAGAGAAACACATTTTTAAGGAACAGTGTGACATCCCTGCTCTGCAGCTCTCAGAAGAGCTCCGGATTATGCAGACCTATAGGCTTCTGCACCAGTGCGACTAAATCTGAGGAGGGATTTTTGTCCTTATATCACCGACACTTACCAATATTTACTTGACTTTATCTCAGAGGTGCCTGCCGGCCTTGTGTGAACAGTCAGAGACAATGAAGGTAAACATTGTGTCTGAGTTTGCTTAAGAGATGTGTTCCCAGCTTTGAAGTAGTCTTATAGAGATTAACTCCTCCTGGCATCTTATTCCACCTGTTTTTCTCTTTCTGTTACCCTTTAGTGAGAGTTTCTTGTAAAAGAAAGTTGCAAGACTTATAAATTAAGGTTTTTTTTGGATGCAAAATCTTCTTTTACCCAATTTCATGTTTTATTTTTATGTAGAACAGATTGATATATCCTAATGTAAGGCGAGTATAACAAAAGTTCATTATAATTCAAGAAATAGCTGTTGAGACATTTGCCTAAAACCTGAAAATGTCAATCTTATGATAGTACTAAAAGAAAGTGGGTCACCAATGCCAAAGGGAATTATAGTCTGGGAAATTTTAATATCTCTACCTGACTGAGGAGACATTGAGGAAATGCTGAGATATCTCATTGGGCAAATGAGAACCTTGACCTGGTGGTGGAATTAGCCTAAAGGCAAATAAATCAGTCCACTAAGGACATTTATATTCATTCAACAGGCACACAAATTTATTCTTCATTGCACATGCATTAGAAAAGGGTTTAATCTAAGACGAGAAGAAGTCTAAGAATATACAAATTATAACTGTTTGATTGTTTGGTTTAAAAGAATACTCATACTATTTAGAACATAAATCCATTAAACACATTTTTTCGTCGTGATGTAAATCTAAATTATAATCTACCATATTTTATGCCAATCCATCCAATAACTGTTAAAATATTTAGATTTGGACTAAAGTAATATACATCCAGAGAGGATGAAAATACAGAGGCTATGCCACAGTTTGTAGACTGATGGTTTAGTTAAAAGAGACGTTTATTTAAAGAAGAAATATGAAAGAATCTCTTTTCTATATTTGAGTGCATATTGGGGCGCCTGGCGTTGCTACCAGCTCAAAAACCTGGCATTTTGATTAGGGCAACATGTCTGAAATGTAACATTTAGTAAGCTGTTTACATTTATAAGGTTGTCCAGCCTCTTCCTCTTAATCTCAGACTAACTTCCACTTCAATGTGGACGTTTAAGGTGCTAAACATCCTTTTATCACAGCAGATGAGCCAGAAAACATGGAAAAGCATGCTATGAGAGCTTTTAATAAGAACTCCAATTTAATTGTGGTATCATACTGAATATGTTGGTGTTTGACTCGGGTAGGGCCATGTTCTCCATCTACAGATAGTTTTACCCCCTCCTCGTTGTTTCTTTGACCTTTCTGGGATCCTCAGTCCAACTCTGCGTGCCCTCCATACATCATTTCCCACTTTATTCTCTTTCCGTTTTCCCGAAGTGCACCTGCACTGTCTCCTTCATTAATTTCTCCTCTCCCAGGACGTTGGCAGGTCCGCTTCTACCTTCCCCAGTGCTTCATTTGCATCTTGGCTCCACACGGCTGCCCAAGTGTTTTCTGGGAGTCAGCTGGCTAATTGGTTCCCATCTGTTGGGAGAAAGAGGCCTTTACAGGATCTGGGGTAATTTGTGTCAAATTTTTTTCCATGTTGATTGAGTTTTTTACTCTCCATCCGGACCTGAGGCAGATATCTTCTTGTTTTTGTCATGTACTTGCACATTTTTCTTGTCTCTGCTGGTGGATTTTTGCGTGTACTGCATTTGCTAAATGTTAAGGAGTTTTCAGAGGAGAGTAAAAAGATAGAAAAAAACACTTTAATCTGAGTGGAGCCACGTCAAGGTCACCATGTTGCTTTAGCTGCAAGCTCTTCCTTCTGTCTTCTCATGTGTTAAGGATTTCACAATTCTCCACCTGCAACAGGAGTTTCTCAAAAGATAAGATCCGAGAGGAGGAAGTGGTTTAGTCTAGCTCATGCCCCGCAAACCAAAAGAGGAAGTGACAGGAAGCACTGAGACGCTTGTTCAGACAGATATGACAACCATAAAAAGAACTTCTTGTTCACTTAATTTCAACCTGCAGCGCCTATTAAACATCTGATATCCAAATAGGGGACTGTGTTGAGTTTTAGCTGGCTTTAATGGACCAAATCCAAACCAGTGTTTTCTCTTGCAGTCACCAACAAAAACCTTAAGCAAAATGTTTTATTCAAGCTTGTTTAATTTCAACTCTGTGAAAACTAGTTTCAGGCTCTATTAGTGAGCATTCTTCCATCTATTTGCAATACTGAATAAACTCAAGCTGACTGGGGTCGTAATCCCAAGAATAACAGCTTTAAAGCCCTAGACTGCCTGTGCTTTGCCATAATTCCTTCAATACATCCAACATATTTCAGGGGACAAAACTGAGCTTCTTCAGCCTCCAGCCCACCTGAGACCCTGAACAGAAGAAAATGAGCATGGAAAATGAACTAAATCATCTTTTTTTTTTACCTTGTTTCATTTATCTGACAACTTTAGTTATTAATTACTTTTTGAAAATAATATTTTGACATAAAGAAAGTCTGGAGCTGATGAAATATTGCGTCTCTCTCTCTCTATTTCCCTTGTTCTCCAATTCCTAAGAAATGATCCTTAATCATCATTTAACAGAAACGCAGTTAAAAATGTATGAACTTGCTTCCATTTTGTTTTGGTTTGGACAAAGCAAACATTGTGATGATTGTTTTCTGAAGTTCTGAATCAATCAACAAAGAAAACAACCTACAAATTAAACATAAATCAAGCCAGACAGACATACATATATATATTATTATTAAAATGGTAGTTTGCCAATTAGAATTATAATAATGATAACGATAAACTTCAGCTCCATCTGTTACTACAATAAGACTTTTCTTCATGATAAATTGTATGGATGTAAAAGCATTTGAGTCACAATGGACGACTTTCATTGCGTAAGATGTGAAGTTGTACTTGTGCTGTTTCTTTTTCTTCAGTAAGACCTCTTATTACTGCTTCCACCGCTTCCACATTAAGATTTAAAATGCTCTGCAAACCTTTCACTGTGCGCTAGTCGATGCTAACTCTGTATACTGTACACAAGCTCTGAAAAACTTCACAGGTCACAGGATCAGAGTCTCTGGAGAAAAGAGTATCCAAAGATAAGCCAAGATTTAGTCCAGAGGAATTGTTGTTTGTGGAAGTTGAGGATTTGCTAGTTGTCATCGATGAAGTAACTTCGAGGGGTGATGGATTTGTAGGAAGGTGGGCAGGTAGGTGAATAGCAGACCTAAGTCATCCACAAGGTGTCTTCAGCTGGAGCTGACTTGAACAAAGGACACTGGTGGGAAACTCAGGCGAGTGAGCCATTTCTCAACCAGCAAAAGAGCACTAGCAAACATAGGAGAAGGGACATTAACATGGGAGGATTTGTTACTCAGAGGAGAGTCCTGAAGGGGCCTGATTACCACAATGTAGTAGCACAAGCTGGTCCTGAAGAACAACAGGTGTGACAGCTGGAGAGCTGGAACCCAGACTCCTCCTGCCCAACCCGACCTACGACTCAAAACCACGGACCACCAACGCAGCACCACGACACAATTAAGAATTAAAGCCCAATGATTTTGCTGCTTTAAACAGTTTTACATTTGACCAGTGGGCGCTGCTCTTTGCAACTTACCGTCAGCGATAAAATCCCAGTGAATCCCTCTGTGTCCTGTTTCTCCGTCTGTGTTCTGAAGCACCGCTTTATCTTCTTAAATGGACAAACCTCCTCTGGGTGCCAGAGTCGACCCTGTGCGATAGGCGAAGGCCTCCAGACGTCCCTGAATGGGGGGGAAAAAAAACGAAAGAGAACTGAAGAGGAAGAGATGAGGCTTAAAGTGGCAATTGAGAGCAGATGACAGAAGTAACTCTCTGTGGTAGACCTCCACAAATTGAGGTGCTTTCAGAGAATTGCACTCATCAGTATATGTAAGGCAGTTATAGCTTTTAGTCTCCTCGTGTTGAGGATTTGAAGGTGATCATCAGATACTGTTGTGTTTCTCATTCTTGCTGCTTAACACTCGATTTGTTTTGCCTCTCTAATCTAAAATGACCTGTGTGCATACATACGGACTTGTCTATCTAAACTTAATGACGCTATTTAATGCTTTTGTTTTTGGCATTAGATTCCTGAAAAGGATCCAATTTGAATCAATCACCATCTCCCCGGTGTTCCAGTTGTTTTGTGGGTGTCTCTTTTAATGATTGATGCTGTTATTTCTGCTTGGTGGATGGATTGTAAACGGTGACGAATGGTGGAGGCTAATGCCTTGTCTATTGTCACAGGGAAGTCATTTACCTTGTCTCCGCAATCCGTTCAGTGGAGGGGAAAAGGAAAAGTTGGACATGCAGGGCTGGTTTCGGTCTGACACTGACAGAATATGGGCTGGATGGAATCTGTGGACACTGCAGCTGACACTTATGTACAATAAAGTGTGAGTCTCCTCTTAAGACTGAACTCAAATAAAATTATTCCCATAATGACTGTGTGAAAATATAATTCCAAGATTTATTACTTATAAGGACATAATATAAACATCATCTGATCTTTATCAGGAATTAAAATGACGTAAATGCAATCTCAGATGAACAGCAGCTGACATATTACACTGTGTGCTTCTTCATTAAATATATTTCTAAATGTCTAAATGCAGAAGCAGTGTGAGAAAAATCAAGTCTAATCTTACTGCTTTCTAAGGAATTAAGTAGCAGCCTGGTGCTGCTGATCAATGCACTGAATAATTGATCATCAGTAAGTGTGAGCACCTCTACCCAACAGGAGTTTTGTCAGTTTGCTGGTCTGGAGCATTCAGGTGTGTGTTAACACGTTGGCAAGGAGGAAAGACATCAGCAATGATCTTAGAGAAGCAGTTGTTGCTGCCCATCAATCTGAGAAGGGTTATAAGGCCATTTCCAAACTATTTGGAGTCCATCATTTTACAGAGAGAAAGATTATTCACAAGTGGGAAAATATTTAAATCAGCGTGGCTGAAATTAACTTCCTCCTAAGGGTGTCTGTGCTTAGAGGGAGTCTTTACTGCTTTCCATTGAAAGAAGCCAGTTGATGTGATTTGGTCATTTGGTCAAGATGCCTTCTGGACATCTCTGAGGGGAGGTCAGACATGTCCCACAGGGAGGTGGCCTCGGGGCTGACCCAAAACTTACTGGAGAGGTTCTTTGACATTGGAGCTGACCAAACAAACACAGCAGGGCTTGGGGAGCAAGAAACCTTAAATGTGAGAGCAAATAGACCTTTGCCAGGCAGTGAAAGGGAAATTTACAATGTTGTTACAATTTTATACATTTATATGGTCTGTTTTGCTTGGAAAATAGGTAATTTTTGCCCAGTAAATGTGTGCATATCTTGGGTCTGTTAGCCCATCTCAAAGTCCCTACACTAAGGTGATGAAGACACTTACCAATAAATCCCTTAAATTTGAGAATATTTCAAGAATAAACTGCAAACGGTCCTGCTTTTCTTCCCTCGTTACATCTAAAATGCACTGCGTTTTACTCCATAACTGTTCAGTTTTTACAGTGCAGTGTCTGAAGAGCTCGTCTTTGTCTTCATCGAGCACCTTTAGCATCCCGTTTCCTTCTTTCTTTGTAGTGTAAAAAGCCTCGGCGTGCAAGAAAAATCATAGATCATCTATGATTTTTCTTGCACGCTGAGGCTTTTTATGGTTAAGGCATGAATAAATGTTTTATAAAATTTTTAGATGATCAAAGACGTTGCTCTGATTGTTCAAGTCAAATGATCCAGATGCAGTTGATGAAAAGTTCTGTGTTAATGGTCCATTTACAATTAAAGGCGTGTGTGGATTTGCATGATGATGCCGTGCTGGCTCTGAGGTTGGGACGCACGTCTCAAGAAGGTGTGAAGAGTGATGGATGTGTGATGTGTCTCATGGGTGAGCTGTGAAGGTCCGCAGCACACGACCCTCCCCCGTGTGATGAGTGATGTACGCCCCCGAGCGTTGTTCACCTGGCAACTTGGGTGACACAACTCCACACGTCACCTCTTGACCTGTGATGAACGGCAGCCGAAGGGCTCATCAGGCTCTGAATTATACACCGCCAACCTCAGGTGGGCGTGAGGCCACGTGACCAGTCCTGGGCAAATTAATCCCGAATGCTCAGCTTGCTAAACATGTTGCCGTGTGCTTGGCATCAGCTTGACGCCTGACCCACTTCTCTTTTATTTCAACATCTGGGGCTGTCTGCGTCGCCTCGCCAGCTTGCACATGCCTTCATTATTTATCACAGAGACACCACACAATCAGTGACAGCTGCTCTTCCTCGGCAGCAGCATGTGATGACTTTTACAGACGCTCTGAAACAGAAACAACACCTTTTTGTCCGTATGTTCATTTGCTTCAAATTTCCTTTCAGTTTTAAGTTTTAAAATGTAATTCAAAAGTCTGTTTGGGTTGTAAAATCTTGCTTTCAGCGTTTGAGAAATGTTCAAGTCATTATCTTCGGAAAGGAAGTCTTTGTTTCGATTGGTCTTGTCTTTTGAATGTTGTGGAGCTCGTACAGGTGCGTTCTGTGGAAAAACATGCTGCGTTTCGTCTGTAAAGCAGAGGAGTCGCAACATACACCTGCTGTCATTGAGATTGATTTTATGTTTTATCTTTTCTTTGGTGCACAATGGCAATGAGCTGCAGTGAAGAGGAAGATCAATGATCAAGGAAAGCTGTGAAGAAGATGTTTTTATTTGAACCATAGTCAAGAAACAGCATGAAGTCTCAGTCCATCTCTTCAGTCCCAAGTTAAAATAATTAAAATGGACTGATGTTTGACTTTTGTCCTTTGCACAAAAGCAAAAATAATGCTTCTCTCTGAATTTGCTCTTCATTGTTCTCTCCATTTTTCTCCTTTGCGCTGTCAAATCAAGCTCGCCACGTACGCAGCACGTACGCATGCTGCGTGACAGTAAAACCTGTCCGTGTTAAACAGGATGAGCACTGAGCAGAACGTATTTGTGTGAATTTAATGACAAATTGAACCAAACTATTTGCCTCGAGGATTTTTGGTGATCGAGTTATTTGTAAACTTGTTTCAGGCCTGGTCCCTGACGCTTTGAGTAAAGCGTCTGCTTAATGACTAAACTACATTTATATGATAACAATGCCTAGTTTAACAGTGGAAATGTCTAAAGTTTCGGACTTGAGAACAAAAGTGTTTTCTCTCATGTTTCGTCTGTCATTTCTCTGTAATTCAACACAGAACTGAAAGCGTTTTATTCGATTTTCGTTTTAAAATCAAAATACTGAAAATGAAATATGAAGTAGTTTTCCCTTTAACTGTTAAAATGGAATTAATGAGACTTTGAAAATGGCTTGACTTTGTTTTTATTGTTGACAGAACAAACAGTAAAATTACTGAAATGCAAATCCAAAAAAACAACCGTTTTTACAGTATTTTGGTGGTTTATGTGGGCGAATCACAGAGAGGCTCTGCAGTGGGAGGGACTTACAAGGTCATAGAGGCTGCATGGTTTGGGTGGGGCAGAACGCTGAATGTTAACTAATCATTTTATGAGAACTAATTTTACATAGTAAAATGTCTCTGGAACCCTAGCAAATTAGAAGTGAAAACCCAGAAAAAAAATGTGTATAAAATATGTTTCCATTGACTGATTTCAAGCTGAGGGTAAAAGCCATGCTCCCAGTGGCTGTAATTCAATAGAAGAAGTAGTTGTTTTAATTTGAAACAAACATCAAAATGGAAGAATAAACAACAACAGCTGTGGTGGACATCTACAAGAGGAAAATGGAGGAAGTTCCTCTTCAGGATTCAACTTTCACAGCTGGAATCATTTCAGGGAAGTCATATGAGTTTATGATTTGCTTTCTCAGACCGGAACCAACTGGTGAGCTTCATCTTTTCCATCTTTGCCAAATCCATTCCCCCAATGTGCACCAGGTCAAACCAGGCTACTGTTTGGTCAAAAATACTGCTTTTGTGCATGTTAATAAAGTTAATTCTTATTAGATTAATTGAATGATCCGGTATGAAATTGGTTGTCAAGGATTTCTGGATGTTGATTTTCCCCAATTTTGGAATAATTTCTCAGGTTTTTTAGGTTTTAATCATTGTTTGACTGGTTGTTTGGACAGAGTGAAACATCTAAACCACAGAAAACACATTTTTCTGTTTTGATGTTATTGTCCTTGAAAATATCAACATATTTTCTGAAATCTGCTTTCTGTTATCTTTTGATTTGATGTTTTATTTTCTGCAATTTAGTTTTGACGTATTTTCCAAAATATGCGTGGCTGTTTTTTTTTTTTTTTTAAAGCAGCTTATTTTTGCGTTTTGTGCTCTTTCTGAAGTGTTATTTTTCATATATTTTTTTCTATAAGACTGGTGTTTTTCTAAGAGACTGTATTTTGGTTCTGTTGTAGAGTTTTGCACCTCAGAGCCAGCATACTCTTCCTCCTCCCTGTCTTCTCTTTATTTCACCGCTTCATATTTAGAGTCAGATCTTTTTGTGCTTCATCCATTTACACCATAATAAAGACGCACCGTCTCTTGATTTACCACCGCTCACTGCGCTACCAGTTAGTCTGTCCTTGCTGCCAGATTTATACGCTTGGCAGCCGTTCCACTGATCATTGTTGGACATAAAACAAGCCATGGGTAGCAAGGAGGTAGGTAGAGAGGGTGTTGAGATGGAAAAAATGTCATTTCTTTCATTTTCATCCAGAACAGATTCAGTCCTTAGATGGTTTGTTAAAATTAGATGTCACACATATGATCAGCTTTGATACTGATACACAATCTGTCATGTATGTATCTGCAGAGGAGGATGCTGATTTCCCCACAGTCCACATCAGACTGATTCCCTTCAGCAGAAATCCTCCACATGGCCTCTAATGCGTCTTTACATCCAGAGGATCCCTTCAGTGACTTCACTCCCCTCCTCTTTTCTTTTTGCTCTACCTGTTTTTAAGTCTGAATCAGCACGCAAACAGAATGACAAACTGGGCCAGTCTGCTTTCCCCTCTGTTGCATTCGGTGTCTCGGTTGCTGTGGATCCCCGTGGTGGGGACAGAGGTTTTGTCCGGCACCTTGCCCATGGGGAGGTTGATGGTCATGGACAGCACAAGCTGACTTCGTTGATACACACAAACGAACATGCACTCAAACACCTACGGAGATTAGTTTAGCTGTGGATTGCTGTAAAGATTTTTCCTTGTAAAGCAATGATTTGCAAACAAGCTGACAAGTTTTCTATTTGATTAAAACCTGATTAGAACATCATATATAACCTTTTAATGTAGTTTTTGGCCTATTCATCTGGTAAATGTTGGACTGTGCAGCATTGTTATTGATTATTACTTTAAAAAAAAAAGAAAAAGCTTTTTTAGTTCGATTAACTGTCGAAACCTAAAACATATTAGCTTTGCTATTGTATAAGGCCAAATAAACAAATCAGAAACTGACATCTGAGGAGCTGGAAGCTGAAAGTTTTTTTGTTTTCTTTTGTCTTTTAGCTGCTAATTAATTTTCTGTTTACTGATTAATCTGTTTGTTGACTTATTGTTTCAGCTTTGCTTGCATACCTCTTAGTTTTAGAGAAATACAGCCTTGCTTGTTTTGGTTGTTTTGGTTTGTCTCCAACATGCTGCACAGCGTCTGTCGGGGTAACCACAAGGACATCGCTGCACATGTGCAAACAGCTCTTTTTACGGGTGGCGTTTGCTGCTCTCTACCTCTGACTGCACAGAGACGATGCAGAGAGAGGAGTGCCTTTCGGCGAATTTTTATAAAAACATTTGCCTGTTTTGCAGAAGACTTGATGCACGTTAGGGAAATGGATTTGGAAAAGATTAAAAAGACGAAGCTCTCTAGTTTTCCAGATTTTCTTTATCATTTTTTCAAGAAGTTGGATTTATATCTACAAGGCAAATGGTTAGTTCATATTTTCAGGTTAATTCAAATTAACGACTCAAAGTCACATAATGATAACTCATCGTAAGCATTAGTTTAATTAGGATCAGTTGGAAGCAGAGTTATAGCATGAAGTGTCCTCATTAATCAATTTCCTTGATTTTTAGCGAATGTTACGCTGGTTATTAGAAAATGTGTGTTGACTGAGCTGATATTTAAAGAGCAGATTCATAAGCACTAGTTGGTATTAATGATGAAAGTGAGTTTTTTGGGGATAGAATAAAATCTATCCTGAAAAATTGGCCTGAAGTTTTCCACAGTAATTGAGGCCCAATGTGAGAAGATGAGTTCTGAGCGACTTTGCTCAGACTATGTCTGCTCTGACTATGTTTGTTTTCAGCTTTTTTATGGTTTATTTAAAAGACTTTGTTGGTCCTTGGTGAGCTTTAATGAATCCGACTGTTTTTTTCCTTTCAGCAGACCAGTGGAACATTTCAAGTGTAATCCTAAAATTTATCTGAATTTGAAGCACACTTCAAATTCAGTTCAAACCCAGCAGCAGCTCTTTAGTGGCTTTTAAGCACAAAAAATAAGCTCTCTATAATGCTTTATTGTTTCAGAAGCCCTTTGTTGTTGTGTTGGTATTGTTCCTCATCATGAAAGCAGGCCTGTCAGACACATCAGGTGTTCATCCTTTCTCTGCTCCAGACCCTCATTTATCTTTGCCTTAATGGGACAACTGATTGTTTTCCTCCATGTGAGCATGTTTCCACACAATTTGAATTAATTGGATTGTAAATTGATCCTACTTTGGAGCTGAAACCTTGGAAGCCGGAGCATTGGCCTTGTACAGCAGTTTAATCTGAATACTAAATGTTATTAAAAGCCTCCCCTGCTTCATCTGTGTAGGACTGTGTATACCTGATAATGAGAAAAAAGCCCCAAGGGCCTGTTGCATTCATTGTGCACCAGCATGGTTTAATTCAGTAATTAATTGCCTTAGTGCCTGGATGGCACTGTAATGGTTTGAAGATAAACAAAGTGGCTTGCCATCACTGGTGCTGTATCTGCTCCGTAAAGGTAAGCAGGTAGACGTGGAGTCTATCTGAAGTGTTTTTATAGTGAGTAGATAAAAGCTGCAGGGTTGTGCTGTTCCTGAACACATTAATTCAGTTTGGTTGAAAATCATTCCCTTGATATAACTCCCAACTATTATTTTCATCATGGACTTTCAGTAATTATTCATTTGTTAATCCATGAAATGTTACTTCCGCTTATCTGAGGTCGGGTCGAGGAGGGAAACCCAGACATCCCTCTCCCTAGCGATAACCCTAACTCACTCTCCAGCTCCTCCTGGGGGATCTAGAGCTGTTCCCAGGCCAGATGGGATATACAATCCCTCCAGTGAGTTCTGAGTCTGCCCCAGGGCCTCCTCCCAGTAGGATGTGCCTGAAAAACCTCCAAAGGGAGGCGACCAGGAGGCATCCTAACCAGATGAACCACTTCACCTTGATATGGAGCAGCAGCAGCTGCTCTCTTTCACATATTTTTCTTTTGTCAGAAACTATGACTGAAAGTCAGCCCATTAAGACTACAGGTTAACCCGTGGTAACTTGAACCATTTCTGTCGCTCTGCTCTAATAAAATCCTGATTTGATAGCCGCAGCCTGACTTTAGCTGTACTTGTATGTACCATGATCTCCAACAGAGAAAGTTAGAAGCATCGGGATGTTTTGAATGTTTTCTCACACAGTCCACAGCATTGGAGTGTCGGACATACTACAGTTTAATAACTCAGTTCCCCTCCTGTGAGTGTACACTGGAACAAAGACGATCATCCAGTTAAATGGCCACTTGAGATGTAAGCGTATCTCGACTCAACTGTTCATGTAACAGTGTTGATTGTTATGTGATTTCTTCAGGGGTCTGACTATGCAAATGTAGCTATTTTCTTTCTGTTAATTGAATAACCTTAATGTTGGAGATCATTGACCTGATGATGTTCTGAGAACTGAACAGAGTTCATACAATGTACAGTGTGCTGAGGTTTTTCTTTTTCTTTGAAGTTAAAAGATTATTATGGTACACATTCCATTATTTGAGCCACAGTAAATCCTCCAGTAGTTTCTGTTTATATGCTTATGGAAGACTGTTGACATATTTGATAAGGGTTATAATCCTTCAAATTTCATTGTAGAGATAATTTTTAAAGTTCTTAAAATCAGGAAATATCTGTTTTCCCACTGTTGGCAGAATTTTAAATGACATTCGTCTGAATCGTCCTCCGCTGTTGTGCATCTCTATTTTTCTCATCCCGTCTGCTCTGCTTACACAGCGGCGACTCTGAGGAGATTTTCCTCACAATGTAGATGACAGGATAAAAAGAGGCGCTGGATGAACGAGGAAGGGGAGCAGAAAGAACGGTGGGACAGATGGAAGGAGAAGCGAAAAGGCCAGGGTGGGAGGATAAGCTACGTCTCCCCTGTCTTGACATTTGTCTGCGTCTCCCCTGAGAATGAATACCCTGATATAAATATTCCAGACTGATGATAGTGGGATGTGAGGAAAGGGAAGCGGAGAAGAGGGCTTGTTGGATATGCATTAGTTATTACGGGCCCGGCGTATAATTTGGTTTCAGGTTGATGTAATTAAAGGGCTCTGACCTCAGCAGGTTTTTCCTGAACTAATTTGTTTAGGAAGTGCTGAATCCTCACGAGGCACCGGTGACGATGACGGTTCCTCGGCTGCAGCTGTTGCTGGTGGTCATGGCAACAGGCAGGCCCACAGGTGTCTGTATTAATATCTTAGTCGAGCTAGCTGCTGCCCCCGGTGAGCTGCATTTACTGTTAGTGCTTCACCCCAGCTTGTGTTTATCCACACAGTAGAGAAGATGTTCACTGGCTGAATTCTCCAGGAAATGAGGGCACGTCCAAGGAAAACAAAGCTGGTGTCTTCAGGGTGTGGGTAGTAATGCATTCATGTTAAGCTGACCTTTACCACCTGCAGTGCTCAGCAACAGTCAGCTGTGTGGAAACCGGCAGAATATTCTACTTATTTTTCATTAGTTATACTTGAACTTATGAGATTTTAACGACATAAGTCGCCATGCTGCGTCACTCTTGCTGTGTGTGTCCTCTCTGGAAACATTTCAGTTGTGGTCCATTTACAGCACGTTTCTTTGTCATGTTTGTTTGGGAAACTGGTAATTAAGGATGTCAGTACACAAACATTGAGCAGGCTCATGACTGTTCTGCTAAAAACAATGTTTGTGCATTGGACTCATCAAACAGCTTGAAGAAAAACATGACTCGATCAGAAATGAAGTGCGATGACATTTAGTGGCGATGTATGGATGGATGCTCCATATTCATCCAAGTCTGTTTAGTGTGTATTTTGTCTTTGAGACTTTTAAAAGTTACAAATAAGAAGTGCAATTTTATAGACGTTCTTTATCATTCATACAAACTGACAGTTGAAAATGGTGCAGACATGGATCGAAATCTGGTAACTTTAAACAGTTAATGTGTCCCGCTGCAAGTGGGTAGTTTTAAGTCATACTTTAATCTTTCTGTAATACTGTTTTCAGAAAACTGACACAAAGTGTATTTTTATCTTATGTTTCCGTGCTCCAATGTACCTCATTCAAATGAATGGATCACCTCTGAATCTTGACATCAAGTTCTGCAGAAGCTTTTTAACGATCCATTCATTTGAGCTAGATGTTCTGAAGCAGGGAAGCCTGAAAAATACAGGGCATCTGGAGGAAGAGTAGAGTAAACTACCCACTGGTGCAGCAAGATGCATGAACTGATTAAATATACCTGGTTTTCAGTGTTATGTAAGTTCATATCTGTCATGCACTAGTTCAAAGTTCAGCTCATTTCACTTTTAGGTTAGAAGTGAGAATGAAAGAGAATTATTGTGTTGACAAAATTATTGTGTCGTGTCTTGCAATGAAATACTATATCTTAAATTCTATCACACAAAATGGTTATGGGTGTGAAACAGATGTGAGGACAGATGTAAGTTTTATTTGTCTGAATAACTTCTTTTATAACAATGTAGTTCATTATTAATCTGTCTACCTGTTGCTGGGAAATCACCCCTCTGAAGACTGTAGGCAGTGTGGCTGTTGGGTTGCTGCTAAGTTCAAGCTCTTTCCTCATGACTTTTTAAAAATTGTCTTGCAGATATTTTCTCACTCTGGACGGATGTTTCAACTCCACAAGTCTTTTTGAATTAGAAGTTGACAAGGCTGACGTTCTGACTTGTTTTTTGAGCGCAGGTGGACATAATTTGCTCAGAAATGTTAGATTTTTACTGTCGGAATATTTTGCAGGCAGTACATAACATTCCCGTAAATAGTCATGGGCAGACGAAGCATCTGATGTGCACGCTGCGTCTGCAGCTTCTCTCCTTCCTCCTTCACTGGCCATTTTAGAGGAAGACACGGCGCGTTGCTGGTTTGTTAAGCTAGAGTACCCAATGCATTGTGGGTAACGTAATGTTAAATAGGTGTAGCACCTGGAAACTGTAGGCAGTGACAACGACATGCTGTTGCACATCTCTCATAATTTGAACATGTTCACGTTCAAGTTCTTTATTTGCAAATAGGTTGCGTTTAGTTCAACGTTCTCAGAAAAATGAACGCATTCGATGAATGTGACCCCGTGATGTGTTTTTAACAACAGCGTCACGGTTTTCAATTTATAATCATAATAAAGAAGCCGCCGCCGCAAAATTGCACTTCATATTTGTAACTTTAAAGGTCACAGAGGTATGAGTTTCATACACCCCATTGCTTCATACTTTGAAGTCTGTGATTGGTTATCCAAGAAAAACACAAACACACAAAGATTTTTGTTTTTTGGCCTATTTTTCCCTAATCACACACGTACACACACACCCACACCCACCCACACACACACACATATATATTCTTTTTACATTTGATTTACTCTGCTGTTAACTTTGTAGTTCATGTTCATGATACTAAGTACTGTAATTGTTTGTGTAATCAGGCTGCTTATAAAAGCCTGTGACAGAACCAAATCATCCCGACGGCACAGCTGCATTTTTCCAGTTGTGACGTAACGTAACAATTACTTTGATTTCTGTGGTTTTTCAGACACTCCTCGTCCTCTTTTTCACTTTAGGAACTCATTTAAGGGTCATGAATGCTTCATGAAAGACTTTTATCTTTATAAGGATCGACTCTTCAATTTTTTTAGGGAACACCAACAATTTTAAGATTTTCTTTTGTTGAATTTCATCAGGAGGAGGAACTCTTTGCTCTAAGAAATATCACCTATTCTGGAGAGAAAGCTTTTAGTCATTATACTAAGTAAAGTTCATGGCTGAAAGTGACGTAAGGGACATCTCAGTCTGCATCCTTAAGCTACAGTGCAGTAACTGCTTCACTGCAGAAGCTTGACCCAACTTTTAGTCGGTTTCATACTTTCATTTCTTTGTTTTTTGATAGTCTGACTACCACATTTACATGCTGTGTTTGCTTGTACTTGATGTAACCTTGCTGGATTTCTAGTTATTGATGTGTCTATAAAGTTGACTCTCTTGTGAAGTTCGAGTTTATGAAAGATTTGAATTTGTTCCCGAAGGTCTTAAAAATTAAGTTTTTTTCCTGGTTTTCCCAGAAAAAGTGTCAGAAAGAGTGTCCTTTAAAAACTGCTGCTAGCTGTGCTTTTATAATTGAACCATTTTGCAGCATTACGGCTGACAGATCTGTGGTCCCACACTGCAGCTTTTGGGATTGCTTTTCTCTGTGAGGTGTTGGATGAGAAGGAAAGCTTTATCTGTATCCTGAAGCCAAACCTCGGCAGGTTGAGGACTGATCCTGTAACTGCCTCCTCCCAGACGGCCAATGATAATCTGTCTGCTCCTCAGGTGGCCTGAGTGAAGGCAAGAGCTGGCTGTCGGATCAAACAAACACCTCCTTACTTTTACTCCTCACTTCGTTTGGATAATGGATGTTTTTCAGCTTTGATTCTAAAACATCTCCGGTAGAAAATGGTGGATAACCAGGGGCAGGCAGAGTTTTCATCTTACAAGCTGCAGGTTTAAGGATCACTGAAAATGTAGGCTGTATTGATTGTTTTTCTTGAATTTTGTGGCAGAATTTATTTGGATTGCAACTATGGATGCATAATATAATAATGTGTACTTGCCAATCAAGGTTTTGAAATTAAACATCGATCCTAAAATGCTCATACACGCACAGATAAGATGAAATTTATTCTGTTTTTGGCTCTCATCACCAAGGCTGTTGAGGTAGGGCGACTTTCACAATAAAACAAGTTTAAGCTTATTTCGCCCAGTGACTCTGTACATCTACACTTACATCTACAGTCTTGATTTTGGAACCAGCAGCTAGATGTTGTTCTCAGACTTCTTTGTTTTACGTAGCGACCTTTGTTTGCTGCTGGCATCCATTCACATCAATGACTAATCAAATGTATAATTTTTCAGTTGCTAACTATCTAGCAACATCTGTAAAAATAACGGTAAAAAACGCAGCTCTTAAAACTAAATATCCTTAACAGTTTGTCTGCTATTTTATCAGAATTTCTCTATGATTTAGCTTCAAGACCAGGTTCAAGTGAAGTGAAACCCCTCAGATCTGCGTCAGCATGTTAACCATGATGGTCAGAACAGATTTGAGCTCTGTTCGTGATTTTTGAGATTAAGTCGTCAGGTCTCTGTTCAGCAGTACATATGTGGGCTTGTCTGTCTGCTCTCTTTCTAAAAGCTTGTTGTATGTCTTCTGTCACTGTCTTCTTCGGGCACCTTGTTTCTGTGCGGTCAGCTTTTCTGCTGGCGTGTTGACTGAAACATGCCAAGCAGCTGATTTATGACCTCTGCAGCATACTGATGTCTCGCTTTAAGAGTTCTCTTTTTTTCTTGCACAGATAATTTGCAGCATTTTATGACAATCCACCCTGTAAAACAGCTTCTTTTCTTGTGGCTGAAGGCTGTCCGGCTCTTGCTTGCTGAGTTTGCGTTGTGTCTTGATTGTCTATATGTCTACATGTTTGTCTTGTCCTTTACAGCCAGCTCATCGGATGCCACTGGCATTGATTAACTTGGCAGGCTCCATCAGAGCTTGTTTTCCTGTCAATTTCCTCACCAACTGCCGAAGTCATTAACATTAGGTTACTGTGCAAAATGCCTCAGCAGGTGTTGCTGTCACTCAGTTCGCTCATCACACCTGTGCTGCTGTCGGAGAACAAGGTGCGATGTTTGGGTTAGATGGAAAGATGCTACAAATCCCAATCGCTGTCAAGTCTTGTGGAGCTGTTAGACATCACAGCCTGCATTTAAAAGGCTGCAATTAACAGTTAATCATTTACAGTTCGTTAATAGATCAATTTTAAGCTCCTTATGTTCCGTTTGCCATGTTGTAGAGAATCCTCTTCCATCTAACACTCTCTAGGACTGTTTGAAGTAAAATGAAGAGAAACAACACAAACAAAAGATAGTTTTTATAGCACACGTAAAGAAAAAGTTCCCATTTTATTGTGTGAATAATGACCTCTCATTTAAATCCAAGGGATTGAACTTTTGCTTAAAATTACTTCTATTTTATTCTTGTATACAATTAAAGAGCTTATCATTTTCACTCATTTCACTTTAGATATTCATTTATTTATTCTGAAATCTTCTAATCTGAGTGATGATCTTGCAAACTAAAAAATGTTTTCTTAGAAGTACAATGCAATGAAATTCAAATTCAACTACAATTTGTAGTTTGGCATTTTCATTCCAAGAAACGTCTAATTTAAACATTATTGAGCTATGATTTATGGCTTAATTAATGGTTTAGGTGATCTGCAGGGGCAGCGTAGAGGGAAAATTTGACCTGATGTAGTGTAAAAAATGGCGGGAAGTTTTGAAGACAAGCTTGTAGAGAAAGTCTGCCGTTACCCACATCTTTACGGTGTGTCTGCAGTCACTGAACAGTGACGAATATGAATTTCCAAATAGCTGGTGAGATATCAGTACAGTTTTAGAAACATCTGACTTATATGGTGGGCCCCCTAGTGGCATCCTCCAGTAATAGGTTTATGTTGATATAGGTTCTCAGTCATCTAGGTCATGATGATGACCAAGAAGTCAAGCTGCCTTTATTCAAGGTATTAGGATTATTAGGTGTAGTACACAGGCAAGCATGTAAACAATTACACTCACAAAGGAGCAAGTTGTTCAGGGAACATTTGATAAATAGCAAGTAAATTCCTGGCCTTAGTTGAATTAGCCTCACAGTATTGATGAAGAACTTAAAGAATCTCTTTCCTCAAAATCTACATACATCCTCCCTTCTGCTGGCTCAAGGACGACGCATCCTCCTTAGAGGATTTTTCCAGCTGCCTTGCCGACACTGCAGTAACAGCTCTTACTGTCAGCAGCAGGTCTGAGGGCTTGCAGTTGTTTCCACAAGCTGTCCATTGGCTGCGCTGACAATGCAGAGACAGGGAGTATTGTTAGGCAGAAGCAATTTCACTAGCGATACCTTGAAAGCATGCAGGCATATGTAGCGGTTTGCATGTTTGGTCTCAGGAGACGCCGCTGAAGGTCAGGCGAGTCAGCTGTGTTTGTACAGAGGGTGTGTTAGTGTTTTTTTTAGTTTGACATTTGTTTCTTTATGTAGTTCTCTCAGCAGCATAGGTCTTCTCTCTGGTGTATAGAGCTTTAAAGTGAGATGATGCTACAGGGAGAGTGGTGCCGCAGAGGGGAGTAAACACAGGTGTAAGTGGAGACAATCAATTGAGCCTCTTTTGCTTTGCTTTTTGTATTTTCCATTCACTGTACTCCAATCCTACCAATGACCACATCAGACCAACCAGAAACCAACCAGTAGATGCTCAGAAACTTAAATAATTAATGATTAATTATTGTTACTCGTTCTGAAGCACGCCAACCTTTGTTATGCACATTCTGGGGCCTGAAACAGTTCACAACTTTGGTTCCAGCCCTGCATGACGCAGTTTTGCTTTATGATACCACATCACACATCAGCAACTAGATTAAAACACACTTTCACCATAGTAAATACAGTTTAAAAAAAAGAAAGAAAAACTGTGGCAGATGCAGTAACCAGACCCAAGACAAGGCTAAGCGAGGAAGAAGAGACAGACAGGACAAGAACAAGCATCAGATGGGATTTTTCTGCTGGAGAGAGCGATCATGATAATTTTTCCCTCTGCTCTGAGCAGGCTATAAATCAGAGGAAGCTGTGGTTGATTACTGTAATAACCAATGAAACATGTTTATACATTGTTATATATATTTAGTGCTCTGTATCAGGACCAACAGGAAATACACAACATTACAACAGCGCGCGTTCATCCCTGTTATGAAACGTACGTTATAACCTTATCGTCATTGTCTTCGACTCAGATGAAGCCTCGGTTAGTGCCTCAGCTCTGTTTTCTGTTTGACTAACATTTAAAAATGTTTGGTCAGTCTTAGCAAAATTTACATCAAAATCTTGGAAGCTTGCAGCCTTTCAAAATGTTCCCTGCTAACGTCTAATACATGGATTGATTTCACACATATGCAACGTTCGAATCTTTCAAAAATGTAAAACAGAAAAAGCAAACTGTATTACAGATAGAACATTTTATTTTTTTGTTTTGTCTTTTCATGAGCCTGTTTGTTCATCACATATATCATAGTATAACGAAATGTGCAGTTTTATTCATTAGGTCCTATAACATCACACCACCTTGTCTCTTAATATATCTGGTGGCTTCTGGAGTTTCCTCTAAAGCATGATAACAAATTTAAGTGCATAGCTGTGCCTATATAGGGTTCAGAGGTTTGTTTTTTGCAGCAGTAGCGTTACATCCCACAACTGTAGGGGGAGCCAAAGAGCAAGAAATAGCAGCATTCTTCAGTGATGCTTTAATGCTTCAACTAGAAATCCTTTAATTTCTTTGTGGATCTCTGTAATCAGGACTGTGAAGTCTGTGAAACATTTGTTGTTTGGGGTCAAAATTTGGCTCAATTACGTTAAAAAGTTTAACTTTTGCAGCAGATTGTGGAGAAAAATCACACTATGTGCAGACAGTTGAATAAAGGAAGTATCGGTGAAATTCTTTTAAAATGACATTATTATAGCCATCCCGTTCTTAGCAGGGCTTTAATTGTAAAATATGTGCATCCATAACGTTCCTTACAGCTCACTGATCTGATCTAAAGGGGTTCAAAATGAAGGAAGCAAACAGGCACTCAATTGAGGACAACAAAATGTTTAAAACAGTAAGATTAAAAGTAGTGGAGCCTACAGTTTGCGCTATTACTTTATAACAATATATTGTAGTTTTATAATGATGCAAAATGTAGAAGCTCAACGGTTAGTTTTAATAAGGTTACAGCTGGTGTCGGACAGCAGAAAATATGTTGATTCAGTGCCTCGTGGTGCTGGCAACAAGGGAAGTAAAGCACATCTTAAGAGCTTTTCCAAGTAACAAACGGCACAAAGACGGCTTCCTAAAAACCCACGACTGTGCTCTCATCACGTCCATTGAACCAGTTGGACAGTTTGCAAAGCTTTAGGTCCTAATTTCTGCATTAAGTCTTATTTTGAAGTCTACATGACAAATGTGGCTTTACATTAGCCTTATTTTCAGATTCTGATTATTTTTCAGATGTTTAGATTAAATAACTAAACCCCCGGAACCCAAAGATATCCACGTGTGCATGTGATGATATAAAACAGAGAAGCAGAAATTTCTACCGTTTGCCATCAGTCCTGAATAATGATTAAAAGCTGGTGATTAATCGCTTTTCTCAGCTCCAGTCTGAAGCCCGCGGTTACATTTAATTGTAATTAAACAGGCCATTAGGAGGAGTTCGACAGTGAAAGACTGCAATTTGAAGCCCGAGAGTCAAACTTTGCTCAGTCTGACATGTTTGTGCTTTTCTGACTGAAAGTCACTAATACTTTATTTTCTGACAGCTCAGACTGTGGAAATGTTTGTGCAAATTAATTGGTACTGAAAATAACTATTATTTGCACATTTCAGCACTAAAATAGACCTTCTAAGACTAAACGATGGCTGCCAATTATGCAGGACGAAAGGGCCTGTTTTTGTTTTCTGAAGCACGATTGTCAGATGTAGTCAGAATTTATTGATTTGAAACATCCAAAAAGAAGAAAAAGCATCTTAGATATTAAGATTTAATATTTTGATTTCAATGTTTTGGATTATAACCATTTTTTTTCAGTTTACTGTCATTTTTGTTGCTCAAATGTTTAATCACTTAACAGATGCTACAGTGTAATTATGAGATGACTTGAAAATAATTGGTCAGACTCAGATCTGTACATACGACTGTACTAGATTAAACTATAGATAACCTTGGCGTGCTTGTAGATCAACACTGCGATTCCCTGGCGAAAAACGGCTGACGCCACGGATGCAGTGCAATGTCCAACTTTAATCCTGACAAATTGCCACCAGGGGTCCTTTCCGAAAGCTCTTTTATCTGCCTTGCCTGCAAAATTCCCCAACTTACAGCAGCTCAAAGTATCACTCTGCAATCTATATCCTCCCCAACAGGGGCCATTATCTTAAGTGAGAGTCGATAGGACGCAGGGAGGCGCGCTCCTTTTCTTCGTCATGGACAAATGAGACGTACGAGTCGTGTCAGAGCTGTACTGAATGTGTTCTTGTGTTCTGACTTTTAACCTGTCTCATGGAAGTGCTGATGAACAGCTGGCCTTGGGTGTTCTTCATACTTCATATTTCCTTGTATATTTTTATATGTGTGGCTTTGACGGAGGGGCCTCTGTCTCCTCTTGCCACCATCACAGATGGCAGTGGGGAGTAATGGATGCAAGAATATCAAAGGTTATTTCGTTGGCCATATATGGGGACATTATCTCAAGGATGACTGGAAGAGACACCATTGAAAGCTGAGAATTGGGTTCTTCCACAGAGGATTCTTTGTAAAGAGCTTGCAAAGCTGATTAACAGTCCCCATACATCACTGAGGACTAGTTTTATTTCACAAACAGCCGGTGCTTTCACTTCTGGAGAAAGCTGTGTTTGTGTTGTGTGTGAAACTAAGAGCATAAGGTGAGAATAATCATCACACCTGCAGCTCTGAAACATTGTGGATAACTTGACTGTTTCTTTGCTAGTTGGTTTTTGTTGTCCCAGACTGCTGATGTCATAGAGTTAAAGCACTTGAGACCAGTTTGGGTTTCAATGTTTGGCTCTCCAACTGCATGCATGTCATTTCTGCCCAATGACCCCTCGGTGTCAGCACAAATATCCTCTGGTCTCTCAAAGATATATTCATATCTACATTATCCAGAGCACAGCTGCACAGACCATGGATTTGATCGAACAAAAAAGACACATGTCACTCTATTTATTGGCTTCCACCTGCTATTTATGGCTTCCTGAATCAAATTCAAGTTATTGATGTTGCCTAAAGAGCGACTTCTAAGTTCAGTCATAATGGGCTGAATTAGTGAACTCTGTTTGCATCTCGACTAAAGATAAAAATGTGTATAAAAAGATAAATACACTTCCACATTGACAAGTTGTTTGATTTCTTTTGATGTACATAGAGACAGGTTCTTCTGATCGACTATAGTCTGTTAGACTGTTTTACATATCACAATTTAGTGAAAATCATCTGGTCCTTCTCAGGTCTTCAAATGAACAACACATGAGATACTAAACTGTTGTTAATTATTGAACAAAAACAGACAAAACTCAGAAGCAGTATGTGAAAAACTAAGTGTGAACTCATGATCCACCAGCTTGTAGAACCACCTTTAGCAGCAGTAAGTAATGTTTTTTTGTATGACGTTTTCATTCTCTCACGTGGTTGTGGAGGAATTTTGGCCCACTCTTCTTTCCAGCATTGCTTCAGTTCATTGAGGTTTGCAGCATTGGTTCATGCACAGCTCTCTTAAGGTCCCACCACAGCATTTCACTGGAATTGGACTGGACCTTTGCAACACCTTGATTCTTTTCTTTTTCAGACATTCTGTTGTAGATCTGCTGCTGTGTTTGGGATCATTGTCCTGTTGATGAGCCAGTTTCAGCCAAGCTTTAGCTGTGGGACAGATGGCCTCACATTTGACTCTAGAATACTTTGGTATCCAGAGGAGTTCATGGTGGACTCAATGACTGCAAGGTGCCCAGGTCCTTTAGCTGCAAAACAAGCCCAAATTATCAGCCCTCCACCACCGTGCTTGACAGTTGGTATGAGGTGTTTGTGCTGATATGCTGTGTTTGGTTTCTCCAAACATGCTGCTGTGCATTACGACCAAACATCTCCACTCTGGTCTGGTCTGTCCAAAGGACATTGTTCCAGAAGTCTTGTGCTTTGTTCTGATGCAGCTTTGCAAAACTAAGCTGTGCTGCCATGTTCTTTTTAGAGAGAAGAGGCTTTCTCCTGCAACCCTTCCAAACAAGCCACACTTGTTTAGTCTTTTTCTAATTGTACTGTCATGAACTTTAACATTTAACATGCTAACTGAGCCCCGTAGAGTCTGAGATGTAGCCTTGGCTTTTTGATATTAGGTTGAAATTGCTAGGACATCCATTGTCATCTGGCCCATTATGTTGGTTAAAAATAATAAAAATATTAGCATAAGCATGGGTGAAGTGTGCTATTCCTCGTTGTTGACCAGCTTATGATGTTTTTATTCAGCTTTCAAGAGTATGAACACTCATGACAGGAGTCAATTAAATGAACGTCTTTGTTCTGATGAATAAATGGTGCTAAAGGAAAGCTTTCCACCTCCAGTTCTGTCCTGCTCTTTCTCCGTTTTATTCAGAATCAAGAAAGATATTTTGAAAGTGGTCATAAAATGCAAATTTTACATAAGTCACAGAGGGAATACGCCTGAGAAATCTAAAACTTATAATGAGTGTGACCGATTTGTTTAGAGTAAAAATAAGCAAAAAGGACTGTGACACTCCATCTTTAAAATATATTTTTTGCATTTTATCTTTTTGTCAGTTGTAACTGACTTGAGAACAACTGTTTCAGCTGATCATAGGTGACATCTTCTCTTTGAATTCATTTAGTTTGAGTGGACTGACCCTGGAGAAAGCCTCTCAGGTTACAGCTGCAGAAATGTAAATTAGCAAGAGTCTGACAGCCTACAGTATCAGTATGTAGCGTAGCCTGATGGATTTGTCAGAGGCAGACCGGACGTGTGACTCAGGAGCTACATGCCAATCAGTTTATCGACCCATTTCGTGTTTTCACCAGCTGGAGGTGTCCACGCTGACATCAGTCTCTGTGAAATATTCCTCTCTTTGGCTGAGAGTCAGACTTGTCCTCAGCCTCTGTGCTGCCTGTCTTGCTAAGGGAGATGGACAGGGAGGGAGCGATGGTGTGAAAACAGCTGACAGAAGACATCACAGCGATTTTTCAAACTCCAAACTGTTTTAGTAGGTGGTCCAGCATTTAGAGAACTCAAATATTTAACTTTGTTTTACAGGCTTTCTTCTGTAAGCTGACCAGAAGCTTCTTTATCATGTTTTTGAGATATTTCACATTCATTTTAAAGTCCGTTTTATGACAAAGCTAAAGCTTTTTTGTCCTTCCAGGGAAACTACAGCTGTTACTGAACGATTGCAACTATCTGCCCTGCTGTTGCCTCAGTTTCTTTGTTTTTAGGATTTCAATTTGCACTTTAAATGGAAGGATTAAATATTCTTAATTGGTTTATACGCAAAGGATTTAGGATTATGATAAAGAAGTATGTCATCTTGCTTGAAAGATGGTGGTGTTATGGAAAAAAATGAGCTTACTGATTGTAAAAAAAAAAATATATCTTCAAGCACACAGAGATGAGAATGTTTTACCCTGAAGTGTCTGCAGCCGGCCTGCAGTCTGTGGAGCAAAGTCATTGATATTTTATTTAATTTTTTATTGATTATTAGGGTGCAAAAACAACGCCAGTAGGATTTTTGTTTTTTCTTTGAGCTAAGCAGCATCACTACAGGCAGATTTTTCCTTTGAATTCAGAGGGATTCTTGGTTAATTTTCATTTTCTTGATTTAATTAGCCAAGTCTGTTATGTATGTGCTCCCAAAAGTCATTTAAGGAGCAACTTCATCAGTTTTACTGAGGAGAGCGCTACTCTTTATGTTAAAAATGTTGTTGAAATCCTAGATTATCATCATTTCTTTGGTGAAAGCACTCGCCAAGGGACCCAAAGAGTGACGTTACAGCGTCTTTGCTGAAATAGAATTTACAGAGACAAAGAGAGATGCAAAGTAATCGCAAAGAAAACCAGTGACTGAAAAATACCACAGACGCAGTAAGACCACACAGACTATTACAAATTGCAATTTAAACGACAAAAAGGGCCCAAAACTACAAGAAAATTAAGGAAAACTACAAAAAAGAGCAGCCACAAACCTTCAAACCTACCAAAATAACTATAGATGTAAGAAACGGACACAAATAATGTAACAAAGACAACTCAAAGACAAGAAAAATGACTGCACAGCAAACGCAAATAGATCAGAAATATCCACAAAGAAATCGAACGAGCCAAAACCCCAAAAGCATAGTTTTTTTAACCAACAATCAAAAAAAAGAAGAATCATTTGTAAAATTCTTTATTTTTAAGTTTTTACATTGGTTACAATTGAATTGAAACACCTAAATTTGAATATTTAGTGTTGTGAAACTAGCTACATTTTATGCTTAAAATGTATTTGATTTGTACAAATACACAATACATAAACCTGGTTATGATTAATTAGTCATTTTGCAACATTTTTTAGTTGTTTGTTCTTGTTTGATTGACAAATGGACACCATATCAACTTTATTAGCAGGTTTTAAATAGATGGAAATCTATCTAAACCTACAAATTGGGCCTGAATATCTTTTGGGCTTGATCTGAAATGCTTTTGGGCAGTTCTAACTCAGTTTTTGGACTGGCTCTGTCACCTTCAGCCACTCCAGCTCTGAAGGTCTAAAGGATTTTTTTTTTATCCTGTATCAGAAAGTATTTAAACACATTTGTGTTGAGTTTGTCTTCAGTTGCATTGAAAGAACAGTTTGACAGTAAAAAATCGCAGCCTTTAAAGACCCACAAATAAATGTTTTACATCTGTTAATACAAATGATAATTTTTCTTTGTTTTGTTTGGGTGTAAGTCTGGTGTCTGGATGAAAAGTAAGCTGGCTAACTGTTTGCACTTCGTGCTGACAGGAGGTGGACTGTTTACACAGTATGGATTACTGAGCCTACAGCTGTCACTGATAGAAGATACTGCTTGTTGGAGCAGCTGCTCTGATATATTTCTAAGATCTTGTTCTAATGTGACTCTTGTTAAGTCATTGGATTCAGTTCTGCTTTGTATTGCCAGGCAACAGCACCTTCTCCATCACCCTGCAGCCTTGTTGTGGTACTTCAGCCTCCTTGACTTCTATCATGTCATTCAGAGTAATATCCCCCGCCTTTAATTGGCATTTTAAATCTTGATTGCATTAAATAGGAGGCCGCTGTTTTGTAGGTTTAGAGGGGCTTCGACATGATTACAGTTAATGGGAAGAATGTCACTGGAAATAAATCCACCATTATTCAAATATGACTTAGACCAGAGGGGAAATTAATGCATGAAGGTTGAACTTGCTGTTGAATTATATAGGAACTGTCAAGTGCCTCTTAGTGAAGGGTTGGGAATATATTACAGTATAAAAATATACATGTGGAAATTAATTATAAAAACCGCTTAAGAAGATTATTTTACAGGTAGATTTGCAAAAATTCTGTTTGTTTGATTGTACTTAAAGGATACATTTTGCATTCATGATTTCTGTGGTCCAGCAGTGATGGTGGGATGTAATATATATCTCAAAGATGACTCTTTAGTTCATTCCAGGTGCTGAATGGGTCAGGTCTTTCAAACCAAACTGGAAAAAACCCATCTTTTTGGATCAGTTTTGTGCACTGGAGCAGAATATTACTCTCTGTTCACAGGATACAAAGAGACACAGCAGAAGATTTACACTGAGCTATGTTCAAGTGCTTGGGTTAGACATTCATCACATGCATTCATACGAAAGATACTCCTAACAGTTAAATAGGGCTGTAAATGAATCGCGTGGTTTTCATGTGTGTTTTATTCCTGACTTGCCCACGAGCTGACCTCCTGAATAACGCTGACTAAACGTTCACAAACAGTGGTCAAATTGGAAAGACGAGGAGGTAAATCTTGTTTTGGTTGGTGGAAGGGATGTCTTAATTTCCTTTAATACATTCATGGTCGTTGTAAATACTGGGTTTTAATCAATGATAATAATTGATCAGGGTGCTTGAGAACAACTGCCATTTGTTGCGTCAACATTTTCCTCTTTGATTTTGTTGAAACTTTGAAAGTTTAGTGAAATAAAATACAAATTTTTACCTTTTTTTAAATTCCCATTCTAGTAACTGCTCTGTCTTTATAAACTAATTGTGTAGTGATTTTTGTGACACCAACTTGATTCGATTAAAAAATATTTGCTCAAGAATTGAGAATTTTAGTGAAATCATTTTGGCAGAGCGCATTTAAAGACACTAAAGTAGGCAGTTAATTAGAAATATTTATTTAGTGAGGTTTATCTGTGCTTTCCTCTGGCTTGTTCCTGATTTTCTTTGCCTTCAAACACAGTCGCAGATGTTTCTTTGTGAAGCAGGGAATATTTGTTTGGCTTTGCCCATAATTAACGTGCCAAACCACCGGAAAAGACATTGAATCTTTATTAGTGACAAGGTGACACAAAACAGTTCGAGGGCAGCTCTAAAAATGTGCCTTCACCTTGTCACTTCCGCTACCTTTAGTCCTTTCCCCTTACAACACCAGAGCAAGGCTTTGACCAAACGGCAGTGATATGATGACCTCAGTCTCTTATCAACGTGCCAGATATCCCAGACAAAATCTTGAAAGCATTTGCTTTCAGCACTGCCATGAATGTGATGTATGTGTGTTTCAAGGTGCTGATACATGTGATGAATATCTATTTTGGTGTTTCTTCTTTTTCTACCCCAATCGTTTACCTGCTGAGTTTCTTATAGAGCTCAAGCTGGGTCTTTTTCAGCTTGTGCGGAAGAAATGCTGCTGATACACACTCACATAGACTCCAGCTGTGCAGCTCGCTGAAGTGAAAATAATCTCACTCTCAGCTGAAGGAATAGAGGTCGGGAAAAGATGTCTTACTGGGTGGCAACGCACCAGGAACGACTCTTATTCACCACTTCCTGTCAGTTTTAAAAAACGCCAACGCAGATGGATGAGCACAAGCTGTTTTGCATATCTACCTCCTATTGTCAAGCATGATTCTGACTTTTATCACCCTCTATGATGACTTGAAGGCCAGCTCTCACAAAATTTTCTCTGTCATGAGGCCAAAAACACATCAAGACCACTTTAATTTCAGTTTCAAGATGACCAGCTTAGCTTTTTAAATATAATGTTAACTTTTCAGGAAAGAGCAGGCCATGTTACTGCCACAGCTTTTGAATACTTCTCATTTGCATAGTTTTCTGGAGGCAACCTTGCCACGGTTTAGCTTAATTAAAAGTATCACTGCCGTTTGATGTTTGGGCCAAGTTGCTGTGTTTGCCTTCATCTCACAACTCCCAGATCTTTATTTGAATCTGGAGATTGAGATCGAATCTTGGGCTGGTGAAGGAGCAGCTTACATTTCTTTCATCTGCCTTGGAAAATTGAGGTTTTTCAGTGCAGAGATGTTTTCTTTAAAGAGAGGAGGGGACAGCACATTTGTTTTTCTGATTAGTTTCTAGACTCTGTGTGACCTCTTAACAGTTGATGGAATAGTGCATCATCAGCTACATGCTTTGAGGTATGCTGCTATACATAAACCAGCCAACCACAGTATTGACAGGCGCAGTGAATAATTTTGTTAAAAAAACTATATTCTGCAGGCAAACTGAGTCCCAGCAGGAAAGTCGGTGCTTTCTGACCAAAGGAACTTTTACATAGTTCTTAGAGATATTGTAAATATCTGTTTCTTCTTCAAAAATACACCTCACCTCACATTATTGGTGATAAAGTCTTAGCTATCTTAGATATTATTGTAAATGTGACAGACTTGCATATATATTTAGATTTTGTTCCTGTTTTAACCTGTGATCACACCCAACTTCCCTTTGAGATGTAACTATATCTGAACATCTGCCAAACAAACAGATGCTGCCTATACAGTAAATGACTATAAGATGGTATTAAGTCATGTTCAAAATATTGAGAGTAAAATGCACACATCAGAATGTTGGCGTCTAGTCTGCTTGTTATTTTAGACTATGAAATATGAGTAATAACCCAAAATGCATCTTGATGTGTTCAAATATGACACCATACAAGGAAACAAGCAGAAATCCTCACATTTAAGAGGTTAGAACAAGGCATATATATTTCTTTATTTCTTCAGTCATCAAGGGATTATCAAAATTGTCCAAGGACAATTTTTTTGTTAGGAGGCTGATAGCTTTATTGATGCGATTTAATCGCTTTTTTTTTTTTATTTGAGACTCAGGTGTGCTTTTGTGATCAATAATGTGTAGCTGTAGATGTTTTCAGTGGAAGTTGTTCTATTTGAATGCATATAATTAAGCTGATTTCACTCAATTTTGGTTGGCTATGTGGTTCTGTAAAGGAGGGCGATACAATCATACCCTTTCAAGGACTGGAGTTTATAATATACAACACCTTTTCACATTATTCTTTTGATATTTGTTTGACATTAAACAATTTTTTGGAACTTGACATACGTCTCAAATGATCGTCTAAATCAGGGATGTCAAACTCAGTCAGTCAGACAGTCCTCGAGGGCAGCTGTCCTGCAGGTTTTAGATGTGCCCCTGCTTCAACACACCTGCTTCAGATCAATGCATCATTTGCTGGTTTGTGCAGAATTTAACAATCTTTCGAAAAGAGATCCATTTAATCTGAATCAGGTGTGTTGAAGCAGGAAAGCATCTAAAACCTGCAGGACAGCGGCCCTCGAGGACTGGAGTTTGACATCCCTGGTCTAAATGCAGCAAAATGTGAGTTTAGTCAGGCAAAACCAACTAACCCAGGAAAGTAAACAGCAGCAGATGTTGTCCACACTTGTGTAAAAGAAAACATCTCCTCAATCTATTTATTCTTATTGTCTGTAAAAGGTTCTGTTCTCTAAATATGGCTTTGGAGAATTACTCCAAATGCCTGGAGAGATGTACTGGATGGGCATCCTCCCAGCAGTGCAGGAGTTGGTGTGTTATGCGGTCATGCTTGGGCAGATTTGTTATGGTGGTGGTGGTGGAGGAAGCGGGTGGGGCTCTGTCCAGCAGCTCTGCCAACTCTGATGCTCACTGGCTCCTCAAGCTGGAAATTGCCATAATGTGTCCTGCAGTGGTCGGCTGCACTGGCCTCTATCAGGGGCTCCATCTGCCGTGCTGACACACAAACAAGATTGGTCGCACATTTAGACGGTGCACAGAAAAATACCTTGAAACATATCAATAAATATAAGGCACTGAGCCTCATCAGCGAGCATACACATATAATCCAACACACAGCACCTTGTTACTAAACAACGAGCACTGTCGTTATTAAGGTCTAAAACTGCAGCTCGATACTGTTTTTATGATCAGTAAATCTGCAGTTGATGTTTTCTTTTTGGTTTTAAAATGTAAGAAGACTCTCAGGATGTTCTGCTTTCCCTGGTCAGCATGTAATGGCGTTAAGTTTGGACATTTTGAGCAAGAATTCTCGTTTATAATGGCAGCCTCTTTCAGCTGAACTTACATGTACCATGATCTCCCACAGAGAAAGTTGAAAGCGGCTGAATGTCGTGAACATTTTCTCACGCAGCCCATAGCGTTATGACTTCGGGCATATTTCAGTTAAAAACTTTAATCCCCTCGTGTGCGAGTATCTAAGGCACGGACGATGGTCCAGTTGAATAGCCAAGTGGAGCTGTAACTGTAGCTCTCCTGAACTGTGCTTGTAAAGCCGAAAAACACAACTAATTTTTGATAATTTTATATCTTATTGCGTTGTGTGCGTTTTTCTTGTAATCATTTTGTTTTGTTTTGATTCTTTTGCGTTTCAGTGAAAATTCTGTGGCTGATTTTGGTTGCTTTGCACAAAGAATTACTATGATTTTATTATAGTATAGTAATTTGTAGTTTTAAACCAAGGACACCCTCACTTCTTCAGGCTCCAGTGCTGTGCCTGTTGGGGTCATTTAGTAATCCATCTATGTCCTATCTTTATCTTCAAGCAGCCCTCTATAGAATTCATCTTAACTACCTTAAGTACTATAAATGTAAAAGTAGTCCTCAAAGAAATAGATTCTATCAACTAGAAAGCACACACACACACACACACACACACACACACACACACACATATATATATATGTATATATGTACTGTTGAGCACAACGTTTCTCAAGGACAGCGTGTTCTTCATCCTTCTTGCCAGTGCAGTTAACATGAAATGTGTATGAAAAATGGGCTTCAGTTTAACTTAATTGATGAGTTCTGGATTAACATGCACATTATAAAATTCAGTTGGACGCTCAGTGAAGGAGTTGCCTTTTGCCCTCTAACCTCAGCAGCTCCTGCATGACTGCTTTAGCTGTTAAATGTACTCTGGAGGAGCGTTGACTCCAGTCCAAAGTTTTAATGTGTGGGTGAGGATGTCGACACACCAATTTCATGCAAATGCTGCCTCAGCGCTGCAGAATAGAGCACATCTGATTTGCTGCTAAAACCCCCACTGTTCAACCACGTGAAAATCAAACTGTGAGTAAAAAAATGATTGAAGAAGGAAAAAGAAGATTAAAATCCACACGTACAGCAGCCGCATTGCATCATGATGCACTTATCTGTCGTGTGCATTTTAGCAGAAAATACATTAGAAATGTGATTTTAGACAGCTGAAAATCACCAAGAGCTGTGTGGTTTATTGTTTGAATGATTTATTGTTCAAATCTTTACAACTTTTGGTCAATTTCTCTGGTGTCTGGGTGAAAATATAAAGCACAGTCGAGGTGAAAAGAGAAATAAGCTTCACAACTGATCCTCATGTGTGTCCATCACGGTGTGTTTGAATGATAAACTGAATCCAGTGCAGACATATTGGATGAGATTGGCCTATCGCAGATAGATAAATATTTATATTGGCAACAGGGTCATAGTCAAGTACATTAGACCATTTTCACAATAACAAGAATAAATATCACCTTTTTCTCTCAGTTTTCTTGATTTATTTTTAAATCTGAAAACACCTGCTTGGGGCAGTCACTTGTACTGGAAAAAAACAAATCTTTGTAGTGACACTGTTAATTAAGATTGTGGCCATAGAGAGCTTTTTTGTTTTTTTAAGAAACAAAACATTCTTATAAGTGAGGGTCTGGCTGAACAGCATCCTTGAATAAGGGGCCTCAAATAAACCTACAATCACCAAATTAACCTCCTTATTGTCTCCATGCTTATTGTTGAATCTGGAAGTTCTGTTCTGTTTGATTTTGCCTCCTCGTGGAATCCTCTGCTAACATGTGTCGTATGCAAACAATCATGTGAGCAGTTACAGAGATGACGGAGGCGGTTGCCTACACGAGCGAGGTATATTCCTGTTGTCTTCTCCCAAATCCTGGCAAAAAAATTCTCCCTAACCTCATGATGTTTTCCACTAAGCTCAAGGAAAAGACGACACCCAGTTCAAGCTTTGGTTCTGCTGTGATAAACCTGCAACTGAGATATTTCTCCTTCTGTAATTTACATAATCTGCTAGCAATAAACATTGCATTCACCAGGAAGCTGCTGCAGATATGGAAATGAGTTTCTTTTTCTGTGGATTTCCGGTTTGCTCGTGTTCCCTTTTCTGTGTGCAATAGACTTGGTCTTTTTTTTTTTTAATGAGTATTTGGGTATTTAATGAGTAAGTGATAGAGAAATTAGCCGAGGCATCTGCTTCTTGCTGTCATTACTTCAGGTTATTAAGGCAAAAAGAGGTCCTTAATTCGATTTTTAATTGTCTCCTTGAAGATGAATTTTATTTTCTTAAATGATGTTGTCCCTGAGTCATCTTCACACTGCCAGGAGTCTGTAAGCTCTGGCTGTTCATCGGTTGTTTTGATTCAAATGATTAAAAAATTTGAATAATGCTGAAGATCTCAGCCTGTCTTAACAGTTGAGCCAATTATGAACATGATTCAGCCATGATTACTGATGGGACCAAGCAGTATACTCAGGTTTAGATTAGTCTGTGTTGAAAGTCAAAGGATCAAATCGTATTCAGCAGAACAGCAGTTCTCAGTCTCACCCCAAACTGCATATTTCAGTACAAAACGTACACCTTTATCAATGTAAAAGCTGCCGGAAGTCGCCTGTATTTGTTTTGGTCCAAAAATGTGTGGAAATCATCTTTCATGTCAGTGTTTTGTACGATCACCTTCTTTCAGAGTGTGCAGTCCTTCACTGGATATGTTTGCTAAGTCATGAGATATAACATCCTTCTTAAACTTCTGGCTCAAATGGGGGCTTTATTAAAGTCAAGAATAAACTTAAAGGGAACTTAAAGACAACATCTGTGCAGCGACTTCAGCTGTACTTAGATGTACCATGATCTCCCACAGAGAACGTTAGAAGCAGCAGGATGTTGTGAATTTTTTATGACACAGTGATAACTTGAATCTGCTCTCATGCATGGATACTGGAAGGGCAGTGGTCAGTACAACATCAGCAGCATCCACAACATTACCAATACAAGTGTTTTACTGCTTTTTACTGCTATTTTACTCCTATAGCAGAAGCAACAGACTGTAGTAGATGGCAGCACCAAAACGAAGCGAAGCATGGCAGTATTTCACTCAAATTGACAACAAAGTCGAATGTACATTATACGGGATGAAGCTAGTTTACCGCAGTTGTACCAGTGTGATGAGGACTTACTTACTAAACCAGGAGCAAAAAAGACCAGATGGAAAGACAAAAAAATGACTGCTTTTGTTGTCACTAAACGACAGGAACTAATAACTGCTTTGATGATTAATGTTGGTTTAATGATGGTGTTATGACTCATCGACCATGATTGGCTTCACCAGTCGACCTCAAAAATTGCTTAAAATGTGCATCCCTACTTTTTACTTAACAGTCCACAAGAAAAGTTCTGCACCAGATTTCAGTCAGATTTTTGTCATTTGTGTAACTGCTTCTACAATGCTTCTTCTTCTGCTGTTGGATCGAGGGACAACGCAGTGACGCACTGGACCTCTAGTGGTGCAAAGTGGTATTACAGAAAAATGTGGTCTGTCCCCAAACTATCCCAGCTGTTTATCTAAGCCGCGCTATACAGCATTTTTCAAATGACTTCATGCTCTGCTGTTTTTTCCAATTCTGTTGGTAGATGTATTTGATTTTTTTTCATTTTTTTATGTTTCAGACATTTTTTTCATTGATGGAGCACCTTTAAGTGCTGAAGACAGTGTCAACAGTGAAATATCTTGCCTAAGACAGATTAATCACAGCACATAAAATAGTGTTGTCTAAAATCTGATATCGAGACAAGCCTTAGACTTAAAGTATTAGCAGATAATTGGGCAAATGTCTTGCTCTTTGGCTCCCCCTACAGTTTGTTGGGTGTTACACCACTGTCATAAAAGCAAATTATTGTGTGAGCCTTGCATATGTACAGCCACACATATGAGTTTTTTGTCATGATATCTTTGTCAGGTATCTCAGCACCTGGGTACTCCAGGGCAGTTTTATTTCTGGGAACGTGCATAACAAAAATCAATGTCAAGAAGTTTGCTGGTGTTTCTTGAATTTATTTCTCAGGGTCTTGTGGAGCGATGTATTGCTGTTTACTTGGTATTACCTGAGTTGTATATCCTGAACAACACATGCTCCACACTTTAATAATGATGGGGCATGCATGAAGTGAGCAGTTGCATCATATTTAGCGTCACCGCTGCGCTGACATTTCATTGTTTCAAACCACCTGAGGGTCCCCACATTAAGCCTCTCCTTCCAGCTACTTTATTATGTCTGTGTCGTGCTGGGTGAAGCTGTGTGTCGGCGTGGTTATTTTTAACCTTTGTCTTTCTCCTCGCTCGATTTTGTGTCAGGTAGCTGTGAGGTTTTGTGCGTGTTTTCTGTTGGTTACTCCCAGTGGACTGCCGGCATGGGGAGGCAGAGGCTGCTGCTCGGTCACTCTGCATCATGACTTAATCAAACGTCCTTCCAGACCCCACACAAACACAAGTTTTTAAACAAACAGACCAGAAAGAAGCTGAAACCCTCTGAGCTGGTCTTCTTTCTGAAACTGAAACCAGCTACCCTTCTTTTGGGGATATTTATTGTGTCTACAGTTTGTAGGTCTGACAGAAAGTGGGTCAGCAGGTTGCCCTGGTTACAGCTCAGATGAACCAATAAATCGTGTAATTTTTTAAAATTGACATGGCTGCTCTTCAAGCTCCTCGCTTTTGTTTCGTGATCTCAGAAATTCCAAGAGCAGACCTTAATTTGCTCATTACATAGGCTGTAAATTAATTGCTATTGTGTTTAGATAATTGAGTAAATATGAAAAATAATAAAACGCCAAACATTTGCTGGCTTTCTGGTAGCCTTCTTGATCACTTCTGATATTAATGAAGCAAGGTTGAATGTGATAAGCAATTTTTTGTCACTTTTACAATTTCCCATAAATTTTGCACCCAACAATCTTGTTTGGATTAAAACAGACTCTCCTGAGGTCTTTGGTCAAAATACCACAGAGAGACAGTACAACAGCTCCTTTTTCCATCATGAGTTTGCACTTCTATTTACAGTGACCTAATTTAGGGTCTATTTGTATTCAGATCAACAACCACAACACTATACAACGGTCAGCCTGCAGGTTTATACTCCAGTTACAAAACTCATACTGGCTTCATGAACCCTGGACTTCAGCGTCACAGCATTCCTCCGGGTTTCTTTACATTTTTCAAGGCTTTTAACTTTAAAAACAGTTACATTGGCTACTTTTAACTGAAGTTAACATGTTTCTTTTAGTCATAGTAAATTGGAAATTCCAACTTTCAACTGGGAACAAAACAAATTGCACCTTAGAAACAAATAAGAATCCAGACTTCCAGTTCAGATATGAAACAGAAGACAAAGTACTGGTAGCGCATCATCTGTTTCTTAAGTAAACCATACAACTGCTAACAAGAATTAGCTGTTAATAGCAAAGCAAAACGCAAGAGTTTCAACTTTCCACATCTGAGGTACAGTGAAGGTAACATGATTTGGACTTAACGTTAGGTGAGGATAAAGGTGAGGAGGCTGGATATTTCTGCTCTGAGCTGGAACAGTGATATACCTTTTATCCATCTAAGGGGCTGATTTAATGAGATCTTTCCAAACCAAGAAGTCCTTGAACAAAGTTTTTGAGTTTCTTATGGCATTAATTTGGTTTGATTTTGATTGGAGGAGTGGAGGAAATGTCACTTCTCCTCATAATCTGTTCCATTCAACACCTTCCACCCGCACAGAAACTTTAACGTCTGTGTAAAATGCAAAAGATTTGACATTTAATTTGCTGTTCAGAACTCCCATAAATACCTGGTGCAAACATTACTGTTTGCTGTACGTCTGCTGTAAATTAGTATATTTTTTCTTAAAACAGAACCAGCTTCTGGAAAGGGACTTTTTGTTTTCTTTCCTTTAAAATATATTAAAAAAATTAAGATTGTTTTGTGACTTCTTTTAAGACAAGATTAAACTGTAAAAGAATAGTCTTCTGTCAGGCTGCACATGGTAGTTTTGTTTTAAACGTACAGGATTTTCTAAGTGCAGCCATTCGGATATTATGTCTTTATGTCCCAGCCTTGTTTTTGTCCTTGATGTGTAGAAAATCTGTGAAAAGGAACAGACTGAGGGAGGAAAATGTAAAGTATGTGGAAATGATGTAGAAGAGGAAAGGCTTCTCAGAAGGGATGAAGGAGGAATGGCAACATTGAGCCATAAAGCATTTATGTCAGATCAAAGCTAAACCTTATCTTTGGGGAAAGGATTCAGTAAAACCCTGGGCTGTCTCGCCCCTTCAAGGGCAGGTCTCTGCCTTCGTCTCCCTCCGTTCATCTTCCTCTCTGCTCTATAGAACCAGTGGGTTTTGTATGCACCTTTTCCAACTGGAGAAACTAGGTCAGCCAGGGAGTACAGAGTGTGAGGCGAGAAGAGTGAAGGGTCTGGCTTCTGGACTCGGTTGAGAAAGGAGTGCTTTACCCCCAGGGAACTGCTGCTGCTGAGGGAGATGTGGAAATGGATGATGCCTATGAACATGGATAGACTTGACAGAATAACAAACATCACACTCAAGTTTTCAGTGTGAGAATACTTGGTTTATCTTTACAGTCTGAAACACCATGGTTCTGTCCCATAAAACTCTTTGGTCTAATTCAATCATTTTCAGTCAGCTTTTGAAAAATTAAGGAAGTACTAAGATACAATAATGTGAAAAAGTTTGAGCTCCTCCATAAAAGCAGAAGATTTGTTAGTTTGCTGGTCTGGAACATTCAGGTGTGTGTTAATACAAGGCCAATGAGGAAAGGCATCAGCAATGATCTTAGAGAAGCAATTGTTGCTATCCATCAATCTGGGAAGGGTTATAAGGCCATTTCCAAACTATTTGGAGTCCATCATTCTACAGAGAGAAAGATTATTCACAAGTGGAAAACATTCCATACAGCTGTCAAATCTTTCCAGGAGTGGACGTCCCAGCAAGTTCACCCCAAAGTCAAAAACCCAAGATCTACATCTCAGACTCTACAGGCCTCAGTTAGCATGTTAAATGGGACTGGATAGTGTAGGCAAGACCCCCTTACCCTATCTGCCTACCTGTAAGTCACTTTGGATAAAAATGCATAAACAGAAACATGCAGAGTACAGTTCTTCTCTCTAAAAAGCTTAGGTTTGCAAACAAACCAATGCGACTTCTGGAACGATGTCTGACCAAATGTCCTTTGGTCAGGTTGTCCAATGCAACCAAACTGGCTCATCAACAGGACAATGACCCCAAACACAGCAGCAAATCTACGACAGAATGTCTGACAAAGAAAAGAATCAAGGCGTTGCAATGATCCAGTCAAAGTCCAGACCTCAACCTGACTGAAATACTGTGGTGGGACCTTAAGAGAGCTGTGCATGAACCAATGCTGCAAACCTCAATGAGCTGAAGAAACGTTGGAAACGTGGGCCAAAATTCCTCCGCAACCATGTGAGAGAACAATAACCTCATACAGAAAACCATTACTTTAACTTATTGCTGCTAAAGGTGGTTCTACAAGCTGTTAGAGCATGGGGTTCACTTAGTTTTTCACACACTGCTTCTGTGTTTTGTCTCAGTTTTTGTTCAATATATAATGACACAATGTAATATGCTGTTGTTCATCTGAGGTTTTATTTACCTAATTTAAGACCTGGTAAGAACCAGATGATTTTTTCTTATGTCCTGATACTTAAAACCTTTCTGAAAAAAAGGGTCCACTGCAATTTTGTCCTCCCAATAAATGTTTTTGTATAAATTTGAAAGAAGGTGTTTCTGGTGATTGTTCTGCTGTCATGGGCTCTGCCATGTTAACAGCTCTGTGAGGCTGTGGCTATGCACAGTGGTACTTGCAGCTAAATCGTAGTGTCTGCATGCTCACAAGCTAATTATCTGTAAAATCAATGTGCAGTCATGGGTCATGGGAGTGTCACTCTGTTCTTGGATCACAACACAAAATATTGCAGGGGCTGATTGTTAAATCACACGATGGCACCAAGTGAAAAATGAACATGAGACTTCATATGTTCTGTCAGAGGTGTGTTCCTGTTAAAAGGGAGTTTTTTCCACCCACTATTGCTAAGTGCTTCCTCAGCTGGAATTGTTGTGTTTCTTTGAAAGTGTGAGGAATGGTGTCCTATAAATGGATCTCTTCTTCCAATACTCATGTGATCTTTCTCATTACATTTTAAGCCAACATTATATTCTTTATAAATCCGAACACACACTGGGTGTCGCTAACTCGGTGTGAATTCACTCTTATCTGTCATAGCCACATCTGTGGCCCCAATGGGTACGATGAGGAGTGTAATTCCCTGATATCTTATTTTCGATAAGGGACTGAGATGTACGATGTTGCAGGACAATCAGTGGTCACCTTTTTCCATATCTGTCACCATTTTTCTCTCCATCCCTGCATCATATCTGTCTCCCTCCTCGCTCGCCGTTTTGCCCGAAGGGACAGCAATTCCATTGAGATGGCAGCATAGAGAAAGAGGAAGAAAAATCTAGTCATCTTCCCTCCTCAGCAGTTTTTACACTCAACAATTTGGGCAAAAAAATGAAATATAAAGTTGGCAGGTGGTCCCTGTTTGGTATTCATTGTTTCCACGGTGCTATTTTGACAGGGTTTAATCATCTGGAAAAGCAAACTATCACAGCTTCCGCATGGATTAACACGGTGGACGTGTTTATGCAAGACGAGTAGGAGGTGGAGGAAGAAAGTGTTTACGGAGTCCGTCGCCTGAAGGAGACGGAAGAATCAGCTATACTTAAAACATATACTGAGGCGAAGGGTCTCATGAACTCACCACTGCTGCACTTGGCTGCCGGCTGATATGTGCAATGTGTGCTGTACATTGTAATGACTCCCCATCGTTCATGATGCACTGTGGTAGTTTGACCACCACCTCTCTATCCCTCAGGCCTGTATGGAAGCCGCCTGCTGTGAGATCAGCACTCTGGAAAGTGTCATTTGTTCCTCTTGCTGAAAGTTTGGAAAGCTGCACTTATTTAAGGTGACCCTAACAGCATGTCTGCAGGTTGTGCAGGCTCAGAAAAATAAATAAATAAGAAATTATCATGTTTTTGTGACCCATTTTCTTATCTTATGCCTGCTACACAGTTTGAGTCAGTCAGCAGCAAATGGGGAAATTTAGTGAGTATTTGTGTTTTTATGCTGATGTGACATGAAACCGTTAAACTGACATGGCTTGCAAATATTTACGAAACAGGAGGCGTTTTAACATGCCAGTCAACCTGTGAGGTTGAAAGGGCTTCACTGGTGCGTCGCTGAAACTGGTTTGAGCTGCTTCTTTTACATTGACAGGAGTCTGCGAAGGTGCCCAGACGTCTGATTAAGATTCGGTTACTGCACTGGATTCACTTTGGGATTTTTGTTCCCCAGTGGCTAAGTAAATCTGCACAGAAAGTATAGTTGCTCCTTAGACACAAGAAGATTGTGTTTGCATTCACCATTTCTGAAAACCATGGGCCCATTTAATCTTATTTTTTCTAAAGCAAATATAAAAATTAATTTGCTGGATTTTTCTTCTTTCTTAAGGACATCACTTTCAGATACTGTTCATCTGCTGTAGATAGTTTTTTAGGTCTGACACTTCTTCTTTTGTCCTCCACTTGTCCAGTTTCCTCAAATGTTTTAAGGACACACTGCACAGCATGCTCAGATATGCCAAGTTTTCAGCTAATAGCTCTTTGGGAATCACCTTGTTGCTGCAAAAATACTATTTTCTGTCTGTCAAATTGTGTTATCTTTGGTGTTTTTCATAGATGAAACTAAAGAAATGGGATAAATGATGTGTCTTTGTGACAGGCTGCTAGTAGTAAAGTGCCTAAAGATACAATTTAAAACTTCTTCTTTGCTATGTTGTCTGTTATGTGTCGACACAACACTGGTTCATCCCTTGAGTTAGGAGCCTTTTTTATGCTGGAAAGATTCATAGGTCAGTGTTAAGTGGCTATACAAACAAAAAGAAACACATGCTTCTGAATATCCAAAGAAAAACTTTGAAAGACTCTCAGAAAGCCTGGAGAACTGCTGCTCAAGATCACTTGAAAATATGACTTAAAAGTCTGACTGCTGAGAGGTAAACTTAAAGAAATGAGGGCTGGATTAAAACTTGCACTTTGCTGTAATTCAGACAGTTGAGACATATGATATACCTTTATTGCCAAGCTGGAAGGCTTATTGTAGATTGGCAGAGTGGGTCACAGCGAGTTCATCCATCGGCAGTTTGCGATTTATTCAATACAGTAAGAAACTGTCATTGTGCAGCCAAGACCATTGGAAATAATGACTTTCAGGGTGCCGTGGGGCTGATGTTTCAAAGGTCAAACATCAACAAGTCAACACAGTAGCTGGGTTCATGAGATGGTCAGCTTGGATATGAGGCCGTGGTTCTGTAAATTACCATTTGTAATAGAGGTAGGAAATTTTAGATGCAGTAGTTGGGTATTTAATAAGTAACGTAAAGCAATACAGCTGTTATTGTGAGACCAGTTGTTAGACTATCATTTCAACGATCATCTTTTTCTTCTGTTGCAGATGACGGACCATGCTGTCATTGAAGGATTGTAACATCACTGCGAAGTCTTGGACAGATGTGGAAGACGAAACATCAGCCAAGCTTTTCTTAATTTCTTCTGGAGCTGCAGAACCGCTTTTCTAGTTCAATCTGTTTGATTGAGTTCATTTACCTGCTCGTGAACACACCTCCCTAAAATGGATACACTTTCCCAGGATTCCATGCTGGAGTGTCAGATCTGCTTTAACTACTACAGTCCCCGGCGGCGTCCCAAACTCCTGGATTGCCGACACACATGTTGCTCGGTGTGTTTGACCCAAATGCGCAGCAGCCAGAAGGAGATCCGCTGTCCCTGGTGCCGTGGTGTCACCAAACTGCCCCCTGGCCTGTCCGTCTCCCAGCTACCGGATGACCCAGACATCATCACGGTCATCGCCATCCCTCACGCCTCAGAGCACACGCCAGTTTTCATCCGCCTCCCCAGCAACGGCTGCTACATGTTGCCCCTTCCTGTCACTAAGGAGCGGGCACTGGGCCTGCCAGGGGAGCTGGGTTGTCGCTTCCTACCTGGTGGACACCAGAAGGGAGTGGCGGTGGTGACCATGCCTGAGCAGCAGCCTATCGGGCTGGCTATGGGTCTGGAGGGTGTGGGGCTAGAGGGGGGCGAGGGGGAGAGGAGAGTCACCGGCCCAGTGGGAGGAGGGAAGGGCTCTACGTGGTCAGGAGTGTGCACAGTGATCCTGGTGGCGTGCGTGCTGCTCTTCCTCCTGGGCATCGTGCTGCACAACATGTCCTGCATCTCCAAACGCTTCACTGTCATCTCCTGCGGCTGAGCAAGGCAGACCGGACAGCTGCGGAACCCCCCATTAGCCCTGCGTCTCCTCAGGGTCAGACTCTACTGAGGATAGGGGGCTAAACTCACATCAAGGGCATTTATGAAAAACAACAGAGCAAAGTAGAGTGACACCAATAATGAAGAAGTGGGCAGAGAGGAGATCCAAAAACTGGTCTGCCGTTGCATTACTTTCTTTTTAATTTTGTTGACTGAAATTGAATTAAATATGCCTTCAAACCCTCACTTTCCTTTCAGCCAGCAGTACTCTGTTGGCCCCGAATCTCCCACCCTTCTCCTTTCTTTCTACATTCCACAAAAGAACGTTTCTAAAATCACACGTTAGTTTTTCGGACAGCCGGGCTGACACTATTATACCCACAGTGGCCGGCTTTCCAGTTTCGTCTGTGTTTTGTAGAAGTTAATCTGTTATCATAGTGTTGATTAGCTTAGCTGAGGCTCCCAGCTTGGCGTTTCTAGCTGGTGCTGCAGTGCAGAATCTGGACTCTCTGTTCTGTGATTCTGCTGGAACAAATTGTGCAGGATCCACGTCTGTGCCCTGTCAGAATAATCCAGGCAACTCAGAATCAACATGGCTTTAATTTTCCTTTTCTAATTAAGCAATCTGTTCAGAACAAACTGTTTAAATGATGGTTCCACATAGTAAGTGAATTGTAATGTTCATACAACTACATACAGGTAGGTTTATAAGGATGTAAAAGTCCGAGTTAGTGCTGAAACTGTCCACTAATTGATTGGAGTTTATTTGATTATTTAAGTCATGAGGCAAGTAAAAATAATTATTGGTTCAAGCCTTCCAAATGCAAGGACTTTGTTTATTTTCTGTTGTGTGTTTTGACCTGTTGGGTGCATAAAACAAGCAATTTAAGCTGTCACCTGGACTCTCAAAGCTTGAGACAGTTATATTTTACTGAAATAATAGACAGTAATGCAAATTAGGACCATCATAAATTGGAAAAAGAATAAAATAAAAAGAGCGGCTGGTGATTGAGAAATTCATGTGTAAGGAAAAATAAACTAAGTTATTGCCTGAATATTTTTACATTTTATAAGAAAAACTTAAAAATTAATGAGTAATATTGTCTCTCAGATTAAAGCGTTACATTTATGAGGAAAAACTAAAAATTTACTAGATTTTCTGAAGAGGTTGCAATGCTTTAACCCCCCCCCCCCCTTAAAAAAACGTTTTTTCTTAAAGTAGAGTAAATGAGTAAATGTATTAGGACAGCATCTTTTTTTCATCACACCTTAGACTCCACTGCAACAGTGAACTCCACTTGTTGATGATAGCAAAGAGGTGTAGCTGTCATACTATCCTGTTCTGCCATATATCCCATTTAAAATGAGAAATGTCCTCAGATCTAACCAGAAATCTGTTTGTTGTATTCTAATTCCTGAATCCTTAATGCTATCTACTCATTCAGATCACGAGGTTTTTCCCTGAATTAGCCCAATTCACAATAATATCACTTCAAAGTATGATATTTTTCAATAATGTGGTGAGTCTGGCCTTAAATCAATTTAATTACCTAATTGAAGACAAATTTGATTAGGTCATCCTTTGCAAGCACCAGGCACACCAAACAGCATCATCTATGTCTGATTGATCCAACTGAAGTTACGTTATTTCTTAAAAATTAAAACATTTAAATTTTCTACTTGTATCACATTAACTTAGTAATTTCTTTTCTGTAATGGCCATAAAATGCAGTTGCCAAATGATGCACCTTAAATGTCAGTATCTTATTATGAATATGTAAAGGTTGTCTAATAAAGACATGTTTCAGAATCCCCAGAATAATTGATTTTAGAGACTTAAAATGAGAAGATCAATGAACTTGTTCATGTATCATAAATATGACCCATTTAGGCATTCTCTAAAGTATTGTAATCCACAGGAGGCAGTGGGGTAGTACGGCTCATATAAGCATTTCCACAGTGAAGGAGAGCTTTAGGTGTGTTGTTAATGGCATTTCTAAACTTTGAAAACAGTTCTGTTAGGCTAGCATTTTTCCATGCATGCTAGTTAGCATGTATGCTAGTTTATTGTGAAAAACAAATGCAAAATTTCTAGAATATCCATGTTTTTACTCAGTATGCTAGCTATGAGAGTTAGTAGTTCTTAAAAAAAAAAAAAAGATTTGTCTTTACAGTTTCTCATATATTGATTCAACAAATGGACAAAACCTATATTATTCAAACACTAATATGTTGATGGGAGTAATTCTGATCTTTGAATGTAGGCAGGCTACCTTTTTACCCATGCTCCCTTTCTATAGCTAAGCTAATAGCATCCATTTTCCAGCTCTAAGCTGAATAAACTCATATGAAAGGTTTATTGATCTTCTCTAACTCTCTACGAAAATAGCAACACTCAAGTGTCAAGGTAATCCTTTAAAAATGCTGAGTTTGAACTTCATCAGAACCTCTTTTTTCTATTTATTTTCTGGACTTTCATCTCATACAGTTTGTCCATCAACCTTTCACCCCGATTTGCCTCAGACCTCCATCGCTCTCTGAAGACCTGAGCCTGCGGCTTTGATCAACACCAGCCCACGCACTATCTACTCCTCATCTTAATACAAAAACTAGTGAATATATGGACTCAACTGTGCAATGGTGCGTGTTTATTTGTGTCAGTAATGGGTCGGTAACGGGTCAGTTGTGGGCGGCTGCTGCAGGGTTTCTGTTAATGAAGGCTATATTGATTTATCTGCTTTTGAATATTTTTTTGCATTGAATGTTTCTTTTTTTCACTTTTAAATGGTGAGGCAAGCAGTTTGCTTTCTGTAAGTATTAATTGTAGACTTATTTAACACATCTAAGCTACATCCAGTCTTTGGGGCTTTTATTGTTGAATTCAAAAAGCCCAATTTCACCGCTTGCCACCAAGAATTTTTGACCTCCTAATTATAAATAAGATTTAATAGCTCGTGACTTTCCGCATTCTTTTGAAGGCATTCAGGCTACATGGCGGCGGCTTGTTTTGCAGATCCAGTGAGAGATAAGTTCAGCTGAAATGGTTCATGTATAATATGCCCGCTGGTTGCTATGAGACTGTTCCGTTTGAAGTTTGGGGGAGCTTTGCTGAAAGTTGGTATAATTTTAGCACTCTGTGCTCTGTGGACTCTAAAATACTTCCTCATTTCTTAGCACTTGAGGATAAAAAGGTTTTGTGGCGGAATTTCCCCAGAGAGAGAAGTCAGAGATTAAGGAAACCCAGTACCATGTTTGGTTTTAAACATTATTCCAGTTCAGAATTGTTGAACCCATGGGGAAAGCTTTAAAAAAGCCCCCTTTCAGCCCCCTATGAACTGAAAGTGTTTCTATTTCTAAGTGTTGGTTTATGTTACAGAAACTTAGTTTCTGATCAAGAAGATGGAGAATAAAAGCAGAAACAAGCTACAGAAATAATTAAATCTTCTCCACATGTTATGTTTACCTGTTTTATTTAGTCTAAAGTTGTAGGGCGGAAGGGTATAAAATGGGGGTAATGGGACTACAATGACTATGGAACAATGGTGTAAGGGGGGGGCTGATGACTCCTGGGCTTTCCTTCGCCTGGCTCATTTGACATGAAGGAGTTGCTTATTATGAACTGACTGAGTTTAATGTGTGGTATAAATATCAGGGATGAAAGTCTCAAAAGCTAAATAGAGAAAACCTAAAATCTAGTTTCAAAACCCCTGCATGAAAGGTACTATCTCCAGTAGGGGTCCTTAGGCAAGACCCCCTTACCCTATCTGCCTATCTGTAAGTCACTTTGGATAAAAGTGTCTGCTAAATGCATAAACATAACAAAATCTGCTTGGCTGTAAACCACCACATGCAAAAATGTGAAAATGTTGTGAAGTCACTTTCTATTTGAACAATCTAAAACCAGTGTGGCTCAAAATCTGATCATCATCTTTAACTTTTACAGGGTAACAAGGATATATTTTTTGTTTCCTAGCACCTCAAATTTGAACCAGTAAGACAGTTCATAACCTTCACAACACTCAGGATAAATGGTGCTGCAACAAGTCCATTCCATTTACAAGATTAAGGGTTTTCATGCAATGTTGTTGAGCTTAAAACTTCTGTTAAATGACCCATGTATTTCTAGGAAAACACTGGAAAATGCTGTTTGGAATGAATTAAGGAACGGAGAAGGTTTCGTCCCTACTATGACGATATTTTTAGCCATGTTACATTTGTATAATGGAAAAAATAGTCATGTTACCAACTCTTTTTGTTAATTGTTTTAATGGTTTGTCAAATCAAAAACTGCCCTGTGTGATACAGTTTTTGCCTTACATTTTTTCTTAAATGATTCAACTAAGAGAAACATAGAGGGAGGCTTGTCATTTCTGTGCCTGTGTGTTTGTAAAAAATGCTGTAAAGTCCCTGTTGTAGTTTCCTGCTTGTGTCGGCTCTGACAACCCAAGCAGCAGCTGTTTTTGGTGAACTATTAAAGCAAAAGCTCTGAGTCTAAACAAGGAAGTCTTTTTTTTTATCTTAAATTCACAAAATTCCAAGTCCCCACTAAGATCAAATGCTTATTCCCTTTTGCTTTATTTAAAAAAATACCATATGATATGGTTGAGTAAACTTAGTGGAGTGCAACATCCTTTTGTTTACCCTCAGGAATCTCTTTCCACCTCCAGTATTTATTGATATAGTGTCACATAGGTAATTAACGCTCCCCAGGGGTCAACTGCAGCCAGCTTTGCTGCAGCAGAAAACCTCAACCACCTTAATGACCGCACTGTTTCAACCGTCTTACCTCAACACACTTTACTTTCAATAATCATGGAAGGCTTTTAATCTGCAAGTGTATCAGTTATAGTTTAGTTGACATGCTTTTAACCTTACAATTTCAGGCTGCTTAATGATTTCTAGATTTATTTTCCGTTCATTTAGCATTTGTGAAAGGGTTTGCATGATTTAGAGCATCGATGTCAAACTTGCATAATCATATTTGGCCCACGAGATAATACCAAATACCTGCTGGAGCTAGTAGACAGCACATGCACCAAATCCCAGAATGCTCTGCTAGTGCAGTCAATCAAGACCCACAAGCGCCCCCTCCTCTGTTGACATTCATTAGGGACCTCATGCTACCAGTCGCATCAGGCCACCCCTCCCAAAAATGGCAAAACGAAAGGTGGAAAACAGGAGCTTTCTAGACAGGTGGAACCAGAATATCTGTTCACAAAAAAATAATTATTATTATTGTTAGCATGTACAAAAAAAAAGGTTACCATTGAAATTGAACTCAGAAGGCTATAAATAGAGAAAGAGGTATAAGTTTTGAAATAAATGCCACAAATGTCTTTTATTTGACCATTGATTTCACGTGAATATTATGGCTATCAATCGATTAGAATATTTGATCACAATTAATCCATAGTTAACTCGTGATTATTCACAAAATGTATGTTTTAATGTATATTTTAATGTGTTCTAAATGCATCTTAAATAGATATCTTTTAATACTCTCAACGTGGTAGCAGAGAAATATGCATTCTTAATGCAAATACATTTTATATTTTACACATTAACAAGCCAAAACTAATTGTCCTTATACATACTGTCCAGAACATTCTTCATCCAACAAACAACAGCAGAAGGACATATTGACCTGAATGTAACATTCTTTCCTATGTGGAACATTCACACTTTAGGTTGTATAAAATTTAGGTTTATATATTAATAGATATTAGTATATATTAGTATTAATATATATTAGTATTAATATATATTAGCATTAATATATATTAGTATTAATATATCATATTTAGGTTTATGTCTTAAAAAGTAATTGGTTTGGTTTAGGCATAAAAACTAGTTCAGTTTGGTGTATGCTATGAAAAGTAATTTGTAATATTTAGACGAATATTTAAATGTATCAATGAAAACTGGTTATGTAAAGGTAATAAAAAGTAAGCAGTTAGGTTTTGGCATTAATAACTAATCATTTAGCTATTGAGCATTGAAGACCTTGCGGGTAGTTGTAGGCATTAAAAAGCAATCAATTAGGTTCAGGGATTTAATGGTAACCACTTACATTAAGGCTTTAAGAAGAAATTTGTTAGGTTGAGGCAGTGAAAACTATTTTGTTGGGTGTCAACATTGGAATGTTGTCAGTTAGTTTTAGACTAACTGACTTTAAAAAATTAATCATTAGGCGTTGCCATTGATAAGTTATCAGTTAGATTTCAGCATTGGAGACTGTTTAGTTATTTGTAGGCATTAAAAGTAATCAGAAAATATCATGGCTTGCTTTAAGACCGACACAGTTAATGATGTTCCACTTTAAAATACCCCTTTTCTGGCTCACAGAAAGCTGAGCTGAGCTGAGCTGAAAGTCCTCTGCAAAAATAATAAATAAACCTCTAACCTCTTTATAAAAATGTGTTACTTTCAAAGCTGTGTCAGAAAAAATGTTAAAATAGGCATAATCATCACCATTACGACAATGGATTTAGATCGCCTATGATTTTTCATTTAAAACTCATAATCTTTATTGGAAAATATGCAATTTAACTCAGCCACACATAGAGCTTTGTAAAATCAGATTAGAATTGGCCCTAAACAGCCACGACACAAAGGGGTTAATAAAGAATCTTGAGGTAATTTCACAATACCATGCTGAAAGTAAAATGTACATCATGACAGGTTTCTAATCCTCACCCAGGCGTTGGTTTATTTGCATTTTTCTGTTTGAGAAAGAAATTCCAGCTTTCTCATATCTCTGGCGCACAGTGTTACAGTTAATGTTTGTCACCGGAACTATTTTGTGTCACTGTATTATGTGAGCGCTCTTGAGGACGTATCAAGGATGCTCGGCATAAGCCGAGCAGAGACTGTCATCCGTTTAAGCCCAGCAGCAGATCAGACTTAGTTTCTTCGTACTGAAAAAAAAGAAAAAAAGTCATGGTTCCCATTTGTTGGAGGCAGTGTTGGGTGACAGTGTGCAACAGAGTGAATAAAAGCAATATCAATTTTTCAGTGAACACTCCTGCAGTATCTCAGGCAACGGAAAAGTTAAATATTTCAAAGGATTAGAGGACAAAGTTCTGAGTTGGCTCAAACAGAGATGTACATGTTTCGAGAATGAAAACTTGTTTAATAAGACAAGGAAGTGTGAACTTGTCACGATGGGGAGCTGCACGAGTTACAGACTTTTACAGGAGCAAGAGGTATCCATTCATGCTCAAGGTATAGTGCATAAGGTGTTACAGTACTGTGTAAAACTTCGGTGTATTAGACCCTCAAAATCTGACCAGTTTTAGGGAAGAGAATAACAACTCTGGTTTAAACAGCCTTAGTTTGAGGGTGCCACGTTTTGATGCCGTTTTATTGTTAATTAACAAATCCTCAAACATCGTCAGAGTTTTAATTAATTCAAGAGCAGCTGCAGACAATCAAACAACCTCAAAGATGACAGCCTCAGAAAAATGACCTGACATGAGGGAATCAGTTCTGTTGCTCTGGAGCACAGGTGTGGGTAATGACAGGTTAATTAGTCTGCTTGTGTGAGACAGCTCTACTTTCCCTCGTAAGACCTTTAGTAACTGATGTTTAGTGTGTTTTCAGTGTACAAAGGTGCTCATTTTCATTTTGACATCATGCACAGTCAGGTACTGATCATGAATTCATCCTATCTGTCCTATAAAAAGCCTGATTGAGGACCCTTAAAGGAGAAGCCTCTGAAAACATACCTCTGAAGTTGAATTTAACTCCCTCTAATAGACCAGAGCGTAGAAAAATGGTAATTGAAGTGGTCAGGGAAATTAAAAGAAAAGTAATGAACAGGTTTTGTTCCAAATTTAATTAAAAATTACACCAACTGTTAGAGAAATTGATCACCATCCCACTTGATGTCAATGGCAGGATAGGAATGAGTCAGCCCAACATCTTTGACTGCATAATTTCTTGATTATTTTAATGTTTTATTCATAACAACCCATATCACTACCCTCTTTTAAAATCACACTGGATGTAAAACCAGCAATATTTCAAACTATTTCAGAAACTGGAATACTCATCACATTTTACCTTTAACTTTACTAAACTGCACAACTTTCATCATGCCTGTTGGTCTCTTCCTGAGTAAGTCTTAAAATTAAGGTTCTAACATGCAGTTGTGAAAAAGAAAACACACCATCAAGACTTTACATGATAGGACGTAGGTAAAAAAGATTATCTGGCCCTTATCAGGTCTTAAAATTAAGTAAATGTAACCTGATTGTAAAACAACATGTCATAAGATTGAGACAGAACACTGAAGCAGTGTGGCCCACTCTTCTTTCCAGCGTTGATTCAGTTCATTGAGGTTTGCAGCATTGGTTCATGCACAGCTCTCTTAAGGTCCCACCACAGCATTTCAGTCAGGTTGAGGTCTGGACTTTGACTGGACCATTGCAACACCTTGATTCTTATCTTTTTCACACATTCTGTTGTAGATTTGCAGCTGTGTTTGGGATCATTGTCCTGTTGATGAGCCAGTTTCAGCCAAGCTTTAGCTGTCAGACAGATGGCCTCACATTTGACTGTATAATAAGTATTATTAAGCTATTATTTAGAACGTGTGTCTATGACCAAGAAAATGTAACGAAAATGTAAAAAGGAAAAGTTCTCAATGCAGAAAATTGCCTCTTTGCTGTTACTTTATCATGAGGGTGGTTGTATCAGTGGATTTATGTGAAATATATATAATTGTGTATTAATATGTTGATTTAACCCTAACCCTACATGACTAATTCAGGATAAGTTGAGCCATCCAAAACCTTAACTTCATGTTACTGTCCTTGAAGAATTGGTTAAATGTTTTGTATATCAACCTTAAACTGGGTTACTTGGTTACAGGGTAAAAAACAAACCCTATGCACTTAATTTTTAAATGCCTGCACTCAGGAGTCAGAACACTCTGATATTTATCTGCTTTAATGCAGCTTCCTGTTCAGGAAGCAACCATCATCAAGCCGCTCCTGCTGGGAGGTTTTACTCTCCTGGTGACCTCTGCCACAATGAGGGCAGATGGCCAAATGGATCCTGAACCGCTTCCAGTTTTTTCCTCAGAGAGACGCCCAGCTTTCTACAAGTTTGCACATCACTTGTGAGAAACAAGTTTCTTCAAAGCTCACAACAGATTTCAAGTGCTCATCAGGGGACGGTAAAAGAAGAAAAACAGTGTTTTAATATGAGCCGGGCTCATTTTCTTCACAGAGGATGCCCGCGAGGTAACGATGGAGTGTAAACAACAGATGGTTCAGGTTATCAACAGCAAGTACTCTCCTCCTCCGCTCAGCTTTGTGCTGTTTTTTAACTTGAGTATTGTTCACTTTAAGTAGAGCCTGCGCCAGCTTCCTTCCTCCATCTCATCCTGGAAATCCCTCCCTGACACTGACAACACCTCATGTACAATTACACTTCAAGGTCTTAATCATACCCCTTGAGTTGTTTACTCTCAGATTCTCCTCATTTCTCCAGTTGCCTTGATGCAATTACTGAAACAGGTTTTTTCATTTTCTCTCCTTGTTTGCTTCTCTTTAAACATCAGTGTAAACTAATTCAGGAGGGGTGTCAAGGACTGCAGACATGCCTGTTAAGAGAAATATTAATTTTGGCAATGAGAGCGTTGCTTGTTGGAAATCTTTCCTCAGCAGGTTGTCAGTCATGCCTGGGATTTTTGGGAATCCATTTAATGTGTCACTTCAATTGTTTTCCACAGCTGGGCCTCCATATGTAACACTTAACACCCCCATCTCACCAAAAGATGAAAGTGGGCAGAAAATAATTCATCAGCAATTTTAATGACCATTGAATCCCTTTAAACTACAAAGTAAATGCAAAACATCAGAAAATTCCAGCTTCTTATGTGAGAATGTGCAGGCTCTTCTCTGTCTAATATCTACTATCAAAGTCATTTTAGGTCTGATGCATGTTATATTTATTTGAGAGATGTACAGTACTGTGCAAAAATCTTAAGCCACCATTCATTTCATGATATATTTTCCAAAAAACAAGCAATAGTTGCAGTAATTTTTCGAAACAAGTGAATATAAATGTAAATACAGTGTATAAAATAACCTGAGAAGTAAACCCTGCAGATCAGACAGATGAACCCAGTCAGGAGCCGACAACTCCATGAGAGGAACTCAGGTGAGAATACAGTTAAAGTTTTAGCAAACAGCTCTTTACTCTTTAAACATAGCAGTGTAACAATGTTCTAACCTGATGACACAGTTTCTCTTCCCCTGTGAGTGTTTTGTTTTCCTGCTGAGTGCATATTGGTGCATTTTAAATTGTATTTTTAGGCACTTACGAGCAGCCTGTCACAAAGACACATCATTTGTTCCCATTTCTTTAGTTTCATCTATGAAAAACACCAAAGATAACACAGTTTGACAGACAGAAAATAGGATTTCTGCAGCAACAAGGTGATTCCCAAAAAGCTATTAGCTGAAAACTTGGCATATCTCAGCATGGTGTGCAGTGTTATTTTTGTTTTAAGGACAAAACATTTGAGGAAACTGGACAAGTGGAGGACAAAAGAAGAAGTGTCAGGCCTAAAAAACTATCTACAGCAGATGAACAGGATCTGAAAGTGATGTCCTTAAGAAAGAGGAAAAAATCCAGCAAAGACCTGACACAGGACCTGAGAGATGCATCTGGACCTTCAGTTGATCCATCTACTGTTGGCCCAAGCCTCATCAGAAATGGTCTCCATGGAAGGGTGGCTGTCAAGAAGCCATTCTTAAGGAAGGGAAACAGGGAGAAAAGGCTGAGCTATGCCAAATGACACAAGAAGTGGACTGAAAATCAGTGGCAACAGGTCTTATGGAGGCATGAATCCTATCCAGACTGGAGAACTATTCCTGAACACTATAACATGACCTGGACCAACGCACAGGTCATGTCAACAAGACTCACAATCTCAATTTTTTTTTTTTTTTAATTCAAGAAAAATTTGAGGGTAAAGTCAGCCATCTACAATAAAAGCAGACGGTCCAACCTCTTAAAACAGTTTTTTTGTACATTATTGTTTGTTTTCTAGAGAACCTTGGTTTCAGAAAGCTGTTTTAAACAAAGCTTCTGGTCTTAATGGGTTTGCTATTCTGCAGAAATGAAGTGCCTTTGACATACAAAAATGTACATATTTGACTGCACAATTTTCTCAAATTCTCATGCATGCAGTTTACTTTAGTGGTTCTTTGATATTCCTGGTCAATTTACCAGTTGGGCACTGGTAAATTGAATCCACTTTATTTCTATGCAGTGGATCTTCAAACCTGGTGCTATGGATTGTCATTTAGCAGGGCTGTCCTGCTCATAAATAAACTCAGCCACTCTTACATGAGCAGGAGAACATGTTGACATACCCCCAAAAGTGAGGTAGTGCCAAAGAGGGAAGAGAGAAAAATCACAAACAGAAGATAATGCTGCACTGGAGAGTTTAATGGCTTAAACAGATGAATAACAACTGCTGCCAGAAAAGCACCAGAAGAGTTCACGATAGTAGCTCTTAAATCAGGTTTAATCCAATCTAAAACTGAGTCAAACCATAGTTTGAAGCTGAATCTTGCACATTGAAATTTTCATTGTGTCAGTAGATAACAGCTATGACAAAACATTATCTGGTTGTGTGCAAGGTTATGTTGGTTTGGCCGTGATCTACTGCTGGTAAATGTAGATTAAAAAAGCCTTCACGTCACCATTAAGACTCAACCTTGACTTGAATTCTGCATTTTGACTGCATGGTCCACAAACTTCAGTTTTCTCCTCTTAAGGTATCATCCTTTCCACACTCTCTGCTCCGATAATGGCTCATATTGCCGCCTCTCTGCTCAAAATGGACTGAATTTCAGCCATCTTTCTGCACTTCTTGAGGCTGTGTTGATTATCTGTTGACTGAAAGATTCACCCTTCTGACTAATATCTTTCCTGACATCCTTTTATCGATTTTTCTTTCCACATCTTCCCTGACTCATCCAGGCTTTTCTGCACTATTTGTCGCCACAGGTGACACATCAAATTTGCTCGCAGTCTCTTTCTAAATTCAGCCAAACCCAGTGAGGACGATATCGATCCTTACATCTCCCAAGAGTGGAGGAGTTTTTCTGATTGTTCTCCCAGTAAGACATTCATCCTCAGTAAAGTTATGTCTTAATTGGATGCGTGGTGCAGGTTATTTGCTGCTGAAATGCATATTTTTGCATTGTTGTTTTTGGTTTGCAGTCTCCCTTGAAACCACCCACATGCTTTTAACAGCTTTGTGTGTTCAGATAGTTCGAATATGCATAAACTGAAATTAATTCTGCCACTTCAGCGACGGAGCAGAGCGCCGTTTCTCTCTATTTCACTGACATTTTTACCATTTGGCGACGCTTTTCCTCAACTCTCCCATCGTCGGTTTAATTTATTTACACACCCATTGATTCAGATAGTTCCCAGCGATGCATGGCCCTGTGCAAATTATTGGACTACACTGGAATATTGACTGTGAAAACCTTTATTGTGCCATCATCACACAAGCCTGTGAGCCAGTTTCTGCAAGTGGTGCATTTTTTACATTTTTTTTTTTCTATGCTCGCAATCATAAAAGCAGACAAGTCAAATTATGCACAAGCGGAGGCGGACGAACACCTGCATCCCTCACATCAAATACACACCACGCTTGTTTCTTTCATCCTCTGCTGAAATGAAGCATGGTGTGGTTTTTTCCTCTCTCGCTTGTCTAATCCATCAGATGTGGGGAAAACGCTGGGCCAGCCTTTTCCAGTAAATCCCCTGCTGTCAAAGTCATCAGCCGGCCCGTCTGCCTGTCCTCACCTCAGCCCCTGCAAAGATTTGCTCGGCTCTTGTTTTCCAATTTATTTGAGGTCATGATTTTGATTTGTTAAAGGGTTAATCTAAAGAAATCATCACCTCCAGGAGGCTCACAATCCTGGGACCGAAGGGTCGTGCTGGACCTAGAGAAAAACGTCATGGGGTGGAGGAAAGGTGGTAGGAAAAATCCTTGAGGACACCACACTGCAATGAGAATTCGACCTTCAGTGCTGATACTACAAATGTTAAAGAAATATTCTACAAAAAGTGCAGTAGATGCTTTGATTAATGCAGTCTTACCACACTGTTGGAAGAAAATGATCCAGTCCGGGTGACCCAAAGTGATGTTAAAACAGACATAAAGCCGCATAAAAGCAAACACAAAATGGCAGAATAAAGAAAAGGACAGCTTGAAATATTGTGGTAAAAGCCAAAGAAAACAAATGTGATTTTAGAAAGGATTCAAAGACAGTTGCCTTACATCTAATCCATCTGATTTATTCTATAGTGTACAGGGAGCCAACTTATCCAAATACTTGTTATAACAAGCTCTAATATGACATTACTTCATTGTTAAAGTTAGTAACTTTTTAAAAAATAAGACTGTCCTCATGTTTGTCCACATGGATCGAGTATCCCTTTAAAAATTGCAGCCACAAAAGAATTGTGGGATGAAATGATCTTGTTTCTTTCATAAAGCACAGCCCAGTGTCTCTATCTTAAAGGAGATCAATAAGGAAGCTCCTTTCCTTAGTATTTAAAGAATTCAAACAGCTCTTACCGGACCTTGAGACTATTCAGTCTAATTCTGCTCAGAAAACTCTGTTGAAACCCAGAAATTAGATACACATGTTTAGATTTATTTGTAAGTATGTGCTCCGATAATCCAGTGTGAACATGTCATCTAACACTCCTGCATTTGATAAGAAATGCAAGCAAAACGCCTACAATCATATTTTTAAAGGCTCACAAACCTGCTCCCGAAGTGAGCCTGGTCTGTCAGCTATGATCCTATCAGGCTTGAGAATGAGCTGCTTTGACATTTACACCACCCGACCACATCAGTACACACTGTCAGTCGCTGTGTGTGTGCGATAACGGGCAGGCAGGGCAGTGTGTGTGGACTCGTATCCTTGAAGAGTGTCATTCGGGGGGAAGCTTCTATTGAAAAGGGCTTCCTGTCACAAGCATTTTTATCCCAAAACTCCCGCAGGAATCAAATAGCTGAACTCTGACGTCTTCAAACAGATAAATGACCTCCTGCCTCACACATACTGAACTTGTGTTTTTGTATTTAATAGTAATTATAGTTAGTGGACGCAGGGGTTGTTTCCATACAAGAAAATATGCTTATTTCTACCCAGAAAGAAGGCTTACCCCATACATATGACTGTGAGAATATTGGGGTAATCTTATAAGCTACAAACATGTGAAAACTGAATAAATTCAGTCATTTCTGAATGGTTTTTCATTAGTGTTCTCCTCAGTTAAAGCTATTAACCACAAAGCTGTAAAGTCATCAAACATTAAAGGGAGTCGTAAAATCAGGTGCCGCAATCTACAGCTGCAGAGAAGATTCAAGTTTTAATGGTACTGACGCGTGTGAGAAATGATTTATCATTGCTTCTAGGATAAAAACAAGGTATTTGTGCAGATGTTGTTAATGAATATATACAACATACTGTGGTAAGAATTAAAAACAAACCAATCTGGAAGCTCTAGATGTCCAGGCTGAGGAGGGAGAAACAATATAAACTTAAAGAAAAGTCTGAATAAATTACAAATTTCACAGAATGAGCGAATTAAGTTTCTGTTTCTGGACTCGAACAGGACTAATATGATCTGTTGTTTCAACTGGAATGCAGGAAATTAATTTATGGGTTTCCTCCTCAGACACATCGGAGCACGAACACTATTTCGAGACTTCCAAAGAAGCCTGAAATTATGCTTTGATCTGATGGCACGATGGGAGCGAACACAATATAGCCTGTGTGCCTTCCTTTGTAGATAAAGGAGAAAAGAGAAGTATCCCGCCCAACAACTGGCTCAAAAACACCAGCATTGATTCAGCTTCTTTGCCCCCAGAAATAAAAAAAGGAAATGTACAGTAAATGTGAACAGAAAAAGGACTGAAAACTGTGTGCACAGATAAATGGTGTTAAATGGATTATTTAACTCCAGGTAATGGGTGGAGTCTGTAGAAGTGGGCGAGAAATTCTGAGCAGTTAGAATCCTAAAACAGACAAGAATTAGACAAGGGTCAACAGACAAGGGTCCAGCAGCTGGTCTCCTCAGTTCCAGATGTTTATTTATTACACTGAGTGTGTATCAGATATTTTTCTATGTTGCTCGCAGTTGAATTTTTATGAGCTACAATCTTACAGCAAATATTTGGCGGGTTAGTACAGTACGGTGCATGTTTTACCCTTAAAAACAGAAAGACTGGAATCTGGAAATTTGACTGGAAAGTAGTTTTACGGGTACTCCCATGCATTACGGTTCAGTGTTTCTGGCTGCAACAGATGATCAGTCCAAGCGGGCAAAGCGGGAGAACAGCTGGCTCTGGAACAATAGGATGATGATTTATTGTTCTTCCATGGAGTCATCTGAATCAGGAGAGATTTTAGACACACTAGTAATAAGTGTCATTCTGACTTTTAGACAAATGTTTAACAATAAAACTTCCTCTTCCTCCTTATATTCCTTCCTTATATTTACTCTATATATTTTTTTTTCCAATTTGTGCTGCAGTTTATTCACAGTTGCAGCATCTGCGACACCTGGTTCATATTTCTGACCAGCAGCAGCTGCTTTTGACCCGCTTTGATGCTCCATCTCTACCTGTTCTGAAGCCATCGATCTGTTTACGCCTCTGTGCCTTAATGAATTCACCGGGGAGGCTGCGGAGGCGGCATGACGGATGACGGAGGCCATACTCATCTCACAACAAATGTGTAATCCTGAGAATATTCATCATGCAGCTCTGCGTATGCAGCGCTCTGACAACATGCTTCCTCACGTCTCAGATTTCTGTAGACCCAAATACACCTTTGTCCTGAAATCAGCCTGACACATGTCGGATGGAGACGTCTTTGGTGAAGGTGAAGAGATGCTTCACTTTGATCCTTTCACACTGAAGGTCAACAAGAGGCTCAGAGGCTACATTTTAGGAAAAAATTCCACCTTCTCTGGCTGTAATGATTTATGAATAATCATTACAAATCTAGGAGATGCACATTAAAAACTACCTGATTAAGATATGAAACATAATAAAAGCTGAACATTATCCTACCAAGCGACTTCTGTTTTATACATATTTCAGGATATTTCCATGAGGCATGGCTGTAAACGCAACAATTTGTCTTCTTAAGCTAATGAAAAGAAGAAGATATTCAGAGGAACCTGAAGGTTTGATTATTAAGACGGCAGTTTGCTGCAGCTGCTCTTTACTCCCACACCTTCCTTATATCCTATTCCTTTTCATGCTCTTTAAATGGGTGCAGCTGTAACAAAAGAATTTCCCCCTGGGGATCAATAAAGTATTCTGATTCTGATCTGGATCTCCTCTGATGGATCTTGTTATCCAGGACTTATGACGATGGCTCTCCCTCTTCACCCGTCTCTGGGATGGCGTTGCCCTTCAGCTTGCCGCCGTCTCCACCTGAAGACGTGGATGTCAGAGCTCGTTACGGTTCGTCAACTCTTTTGCCCTCCTCGGACATGTCCTCGGGTATTTTTTTTACAATCCTTTTTTTTCATGCATCTCAGCTGTCAATTGTCAAAACTTTTCTTTTTGATCTTATAGCTTATAGTTAGGGATGGCTCATATGACCCTGAAAGATTCCATAGTTAAGCTGCTATAGGCCCAGACTGCTGGGAGACCTCCTATGTCACACCTTTCCTCACTTTGCTCTCTTTTTCCTCCTTTTGTTTCCTCATAAGACAGTATATACATATGACATTATTGTTGTCATTAACTTGTGTTTCTCTGTCTCAGCAGGTATTGAATGGTGTTCAATCAAACTTGAATAGCTCCTTTTGTCCATGTTTCTTCAAGTTTCTTAAGATTTCCGTTGTTATTTTTTACCTTAACCAAAGAAACAGGTTTATTCTGCAAAACTAATCAAATATTCTGACTTAAAATTCAGTCTACTTACAGTAGCCAGCCTCTGGCGACCCCAAGGATAAAGTCTAGCTCAGTCACTGTCAGAAGCCAGTTTTGATTATTTCTGTACATGGTAGGAGACCAGTTGTGCTTTTGCTGACATCCTCAAAAGCAGGAGTCACACTCATGCAATATAATTTGAGCTGCTGATTTCACTTATTAGCACACCTTGAAGTAGAAATGTCTTTAATTTGGAGGAAAACCCAGACTTGATTGCCGATCCGAGGTGGTTTCACCGCTATGAAGCAGATTATTATAATTCTGTTTTCCAGATGAAGAGGAGCTACCAACCTTTGCATTATTGGGGTTAATTGTGAGTTTTGAGCTCTGGAGAACCAGAGAACAGTCCCTGAAACATTTAGCTCCAGTAACTGAAGACTTAGAGATATGTTTGTATAAATTCTGAACGGGATGTGTTCAGTTCATGTGTCACATTTCCTACAAAAACCGCAGGAGCAGTTAAATTAACTTTAAAAACAGTCCTGATTTGAATAGACGTTAGGGTCAAAAGTTAGGGTTCTGATCACATTTTAATGCAAATTTGTTCATGATTTATTTAATTAATCCTGGAAAACAGACTGAACGAGTGCACATCCACCAACACCAATGCTGTATATGTGAAAATTTTAACTCCTTCAATCAAGCTTGAATAGCTCCTTTTGTCCATGTTTCATTAAGTTTCTTTAAATTTATTTTTTATTTATTTAACTATTATATAAATAGTTATAAATTATTCACTCTCCTTGATAATATTTACATTTTTCTTACAATTCAAAATTATATTTTTGGAGGGATTTAATGTAAATTTTTTTAAAAAAAGGTCCAAATTCATGAATTAAAAAAACTCACAAAAAAATAGATATGGTGCTCCCAGTTACCTTAAGTCACATTAAGGTTAAATAAGGTAAATTTATGTCAGGGGTGTCCAAATCTGGTTCTCGAGGGTTGTTGCCCTGCAGGTTTCAGACGTTGCCCTGCTTCAACACACCTGATTCAGATAAAATGGATCGCTTCAAAAAATTTAGTTCTGCACAAGCCTGCCAATGATGCATTCATATTATGAGAAATCTTAATCTTTCATGTTAAACACGACAGATGTTTATATTTTTACGTAGTTCTGCATTAAACTGTCACTTCATGGACTTAATAACACATTGTCTGCTTTAATTTTGGTACCATTGTAGGATATTTGTTCTTCTATGAACCCCCTCTCTTGGATTGGCCATCCAAAAGGCTTGCAATGAGACACACCTGTTTCAGGTTTAATTACCCAGCTCAACTCTGAAGACAAAGCATTGTCGAAACATTAATCTGTTTGCTCATTTTGAAGCTACAAAATATTCTGAGCTCCAGCCCTGTTTTATTCTTTGGTTTGGGACGAGTTGGACATCTGAGTTGAGTGCTCAGTGTATCTGGAAACCTGCTCAAGACTGTTGGAAAGGCATTGCAGGTGAAGATGGTTAATGAAAAATACTGACTTAATGTGTTATTTAATATTTTGGATGTGTGAAGCATGTTATAAAAGAGGGGAAAAAAATTAGTACAAGTAGGTGTGCACAGATTTGAAACAACTCATCCCACAGAAGACTACTTCAACAATAAATTGTATATTCAATGTTTCAGCGCCTCATACAGTCGCCGTCTTTAGTCAAAATGAAGACCGGCAAACATAGTGGCAGCTCTAAAAGAACAAAATCACCAGCAGCATATCCCAGTTCAACAAACATTTCCCACCACTCAATCACATCGCTTTCCTTCCAGTCCCTTTGCTGCTTTTCTATTTTTACAAAATGCCTCCATTGCAAGCATCCCAGACACCTTCTACACTGAGCCACGTCTAATTTGTCACATCCAGTTTGTTTTCCCATGGTTCACCTCTTATTTTGTGTCAAAGCAGCCAGAAAAGCTCTTCGTTTGGAGATGGAAGAAACAAACAAATTGGTGAGGAAGTAGAGCTCCTTTTAATCTGCTGCCTCTGAAAGCAAAAGTTAATACCACTGGGGTCACGGCAGACTTCCTCCCCCACTGCCTCACCGAGAGGAAATGAGTCTGTTGGTGGCTTTAACTGTAAAATATGCAGCGGAGGCAGGAGTATTTTGGGTAAAACAGGTGTATTGGTGATAAATGTTGAGTGAGGAGACCAAAATGAGTTTCTGAAGATAGCAATGTGCAAGCAGAGTGCATTTATTCACCTAATACAGGCAGAACATGCATTTTTATTAGTTACTTTCCTTAATCTTTTACATAATCATAAACCAATATTAGAATTCATGTGTTTTTATCTGACTTACTTTTTTTAAAGAGTATACATGTGGGTGTCCGCCCCTTCATCATAGGCCTAGTGTCCTCACGTTTCCTAGTTACCACTCATTTTTCTTAATGAACACTCATCTTCTTTATTTTTTCCATTTTCCACTCAGATAAGGTACATATGTGACCATGCCCAGATTTACATAAAGAGTATATGTGATCATAGTGAATGCAAAGCTGAAACGGAGGTCATGCTTAAAGAAATATACGTCTCTGGGGTTAATTCTCAACAACAGAGACGAAGCTCAGAGGATCCTGTGGTTTGATGTGCTGAGAGTAAATGCTGCTCCTGTGAAAGTGTTCCTCTGTCATGTCCACCTGAAGATTACCTTCTATCATCATTATGTCTTGTATATATTCCTAGATGTGAGGATAGTGCATAGCTGTACATCCTATTTCATTCAGAAAAAGGGGCGTCTGTGTGGCTTTTTTGTTTATGTTTTCAAGTTTTTTAGCAATTATGATGTTAAATCTAAACAAAATGTTGGTATGGTTCCTTTTGCTTCAGTTTTCAATGCACGGGAACCACTTTACTAACACTTTAAATGGAGCCTATGCATGAGTGGCGTTTATATTCTCCGTGCATTTTGAGCTGAAAGTGCAGAATTAAACAATATTTTTGCCTATAGCGAAGCTGTCCTGCTACTCTCCTGTGTCCTGCACGTCCAGCAAGTATGATTTTATCTGTTGAGATCCTCCCACAACTGATTTTGTTGGACAGCTGCTGGTCTAATTTCACGGTTTCTTTCAGACGTACAACATGTTGCTGTTACTGCTTGTTTTGAGGTTGTATAAGTGTTAGGAAGATTTCTGTGGGCAGAGGCTCTGATGTCTTCTCCACCAAAAGGCAAAGTAACAAAAATGCCGAAATCAGTGAGGCTGGAGACAGTCGTTTTTGGTGGAAAGTATTCTTTAATGCAGTGCACATGGTCATACAAGAAGAAGAAAGAAGCTAGTTTGTTTTTAAAACCAGATGGATGTGCAAAACAACATGTTTGTCTTCAGGTTCTGTGTTCAACTTGTGGTTTCTTTTGAGGTCTCCTAGACTTTCTGGAGCCAAGTTGATATATGTTTATCTGCACATTATGCTATATTATAATGGGTAAAATTCATCCAATGTCAGTGATGGTGTTACAAAAATGTACGTTAGTATTCTAGGGTTAAATTAGTCTTCAGACATGTTCCTAAAAAGCTAAATAGTTCTGATACTCAAATGTCAAAACCTTCTCTGTGATTATTATGCTGAATTTGTACCAAAATTGTGCACAGTACGCATGTCACGTAACATTTCAATGACAACCGAATAAAAGATTTTCAAACAAGAATCCACCGAAAAAATAATTTGAAACTCTTTTTTTCAATAAAATAAGTAACTAAATGTCAGTGGTTATAAGACAGGCTATGGGAGGTTTTCTGCTGCAGTGGAAAAAGGTCACAACTGTCTATCAAATGAGCCACAAATGTAAAATAAGCTTGATATGTATTCGGTCTGTACATAATCAAGCGGTTTGAACACATCTTGAATAATTTTACACATGCTGACTCGTGCACCAGGCAAAAGGAGACTCAGGAGACGAAGAAGTCTCATCCACAAATATTTAATGCAACTCACTCAGCCGAGGTGAACAAAGGGCTGTCATGCTACATTTTACTCTGAGAGGTTAACCTTCTACAAGCCACTGTGTACATGTAAGCTCATCCTGTATGAGGTCAAACAGATACTGAACATGCAACATTTTCCTAGAGTAGATTAACTTTTCATAAGCAGGAAAAGACTTGACTGATAGTGCCAATGTGAGGGTTTCTTGTTGTGTTGTTTGCTCTCTGTCTTGTTACCTGCCACTCACGGCTTTTCATGAATGTTCAAAACTGAAGAGCAAGACATCCCAGGCAAATTTGGCCACGATGTGTTTTTATGAATTTTTATGAATTTGACTTGCCTGATGGTTGGTTTTACAGAACCCGTGGGGTAGTCCTTCACAGAAACAGTTAGAGAACGGCAGTCACTTTAAAAAACATAACGGGCAGATAACTGAATGAAGCATCTATTTGTCACAATGAACTTCAACCAGGTGGAACCACTTGGAAAGATCCACTGTTTTACGCCTAAACCCCACCTTTACCTACCACAGTAGGACACTGATTGGTCCAAACTTTTGTGTTTCAGCCACAGCAGCAAAACGCTGATGTTCTGACCTTCCAAATCTCACAAGAATCCAGCTGCTGCACAAGGTAAGGTTGTGACCGTGGGTGTCAAATACCAACTTTTTATGTCAGAGTCCGTGCTGTTTCTGAGGTTTCATAAGGTGCCACGAACTTTCTGATATTAGATGCTGACTGGAAATGCTAAAAACTAGCGAAAAAGGTCCTTATGAGGGGATTAGAGGAGAGGTGGGCGAAATATGCATAATTTATGAAATAAGATGGGCAAGTTTTTCCCCTCTTTTTTTTTTATTTTCATAAGTTTACTTTTGTTTTAACTTTCTGTTTAGTTTGATTTCGCAACAGATATCGTGGGAGACATGGTGTTTGTTCAGTGAAGCTAAGAATATGGAGTATACGATATCAGATTTTCATGTGATCACTTTCACTTGCTGCTTGGTTGGATACGGCGACCCTGAAAGGGTGTTGCGTTTCTTTCGGGTGTAGCTTGTGCAGGTCCTCTGAAATTAGCGTTACTTGTTTGCAAGTTGAAATATGCAGGTGACCAGTAGTGGCAAATCTGACTTAGATGTGGGGTCATGCAGTGGTAAAAATGGTGGAAGGTTTTGATGTCTTGACCACTGTGATTTTTTTATTTATTTAATTTTTTTTCTGGTCTGAGTCATCAGATGCGCCCCCTAGTGGAATAATCAGGTAACAGATATAGTGTTTTGAATCCTAAGAAAGAATATCAACTATATGATTGCATTAGTAAGTTGATCAATATCTATTATGTCTCTTATAAAATCCCTCTTGAGGAAACAGAAAAAGTTTCGGTTTTATTCTTTCAGATCCAACATCCTCCTGTTCTTAAATGTTCTTTGCACCAAATAAATAACAAACATAGAAGTGATTAAAATACATCAGTGCCATTATTGTTTACGTCTTGGCTTATTGTTAAGTTACCGTGGTGACACATCACAGTAAGAAGTGATCCAGCACTGTGAAAGTTTAACCCAAAGTTACCTCATTTAGCCATCAATCCTTCACGGTACAGGCCCCAGGTCCAGAGAAAAAAACTTTTTGGACTTCTTTGAACAGAATAAAGGTTTAACAACAAGTGCTTTTAAAATAGTTTATAAAATACGTGGGATAATCCAGTTCAGGTTTGACCAGTGTAAGTGGTGTGGTTTTTAACATGGTCCAGGGTGGTGTAGATCCCTGAAAAGTACTGAAATTGTGGTACACACCAGAAACAGGAAATTACACTGACCTGTTGCAGTGGACTTTTTGTTCTGTCCAATCACAATCAAGATCGGACCTCTTCCTGAAGGATTAAAGTTCCTTGTGTTTTTGGGGAACGTTTTTTTTTTTTTTTTGCTTCATTGTTGTGTTCTACTTCCTCAGTTGCTAAATTTAGCTGAAATGCGCACAGGAATGGAAACACAGATACAAGGAAGAGTTGAAAAAGAAAACATGGAAATAAATGGTTGGAGAAAATGCCATGAGGATATAATAGAGAAGTAAATAGATGCTGTAAGATACCCCCACTCACAATGTCTAACATATCTCCCTTTTTCTAGCTTACACGTTAAAGACAGAAAGGGGTTGTAAACACCAAGTTTCATGCTCAGGTGTTTTTAAAAAGATGTCTCTCCTTCGGTACACAAGTTTCATTTAAAACATTGTTCTTGTACAAGACTTGTTTTCCTAATTATGCCAAAAAACTTCAACACTGTGGTACTGCTCGTGTTTCGCAGTAGATTTAATTTGTAGAAAAAAACGTAAAAAAAATAGGTTGTTGAGATAGAAAACTATACAGAAACATCTGCAGCTGACAGTGAAGTTACTTTAAGATTTTGAGATGCCAATGATGCATCACTTGGTAGAGAAAACATCCCGACAGCAAAAGCTTGTGTTCTGCTGCCGCTTAAAGAGATAAAGCACTCATGAGCTGGGCTGAAGATGGAGAGACAAGCGTGGAGAAGGAAAAGAGAGGAATAACAGACATGTGGGGCATTTGAACTGAAGAAAGATGAGTCGATTAAAGGAGCTGGAGAGCCTGGCAGTGAGTTGGTCTTTGTGTACGTTTCGCTTTTTAACTCCACATGTCAAATGGGTTTGACCTGCTCCTCACTCCGGAGGCCAGGAGTTTTCCTTTTCTTTCCGGCCCTTAATTTCCAGCAGAGCAGAGTGTGTTTTTCTACTTCGCATTAGGGGATGATTCAGTGGGTTTGCTACGGTTTACCCTCAGCAGGATTAGAGCTGGAAGGCTTCTTTTTATCTTCTACCGTTTGAGCTCCGTTGTCTGTTTGGAACAGCAGTGGAGCTTAAGAAAAATTACCCCCTCAGAGGCTTTTGGGTGGCACAGCTCCAGCCTGGAAATGACTGTGGGAGAGACTGGCAGTGGGGCAAATGGGAAGGAGATGGAGGCTGTGAGGGGCTTCTGTGTAAATGGTAGGTCGAAGGGGCTGTTAGGGTTTATTTATACAGCAGGATTAGGTAGAGGAGGATACTGAGGAGGAAAGTGGCTGGAGGACATGAGCTATATGTGCTGACAAATGCTTTTGACAAGAGATTTATGTAAAAGTGTTGGAATATAGTCAAAGTGAATGCAGATATTTTAACCCATTAAGTGACATTCACAGAACAAGGACAGCCGAGCTCTCTGTGCAAGTGAAAACTTCTGTTTCAGTGTGTATTTTAAGACCAACCTGACTTAGAGCTGAGAAAACAAACTAATCAATATGAACTCAATTATGAATTTATGTAAACTAAAAAACCATTTAAAAAATACTCTTTTAAGTCAGTTACAAGAGAAACTAATCTCTTCATGATATCAAATAAGGTTTAAATGTTTTGATAAGATCTGCTTTGTTAGTTATCCATACATATGTTTCACAGGTACTTCTAAATCAATTTCTTCATTTAAATTTATGCAAAATGGTTGGCGGTGCTTGATCAGACCTTTGACTTTGGAGCAAAGTGGGTTTTTCAAGAAAGTTGAGCCCCCGATCTTTGGTTCTTACAGTAGAAGCAGGTAGCTCTCTGTTGGATGTGTCATGGAAATTTTTAATTTGAGGAAAAACTAAAGAAAACGTCATCATTATCCAACCTCTTCCTGTTTCATTACATATTAACTTATAACAAGTAACAATTTTCATGAATAATTGTGTCCTTACGATGTCCTGAAAATGTATTCTTTAAGCTTTTCTGCCCGTCTTTGAGGCCTAATATAGATCCATTTGAGCAGCTGTTTTTAAAATCTCCATCAGCACATTGATCAAAGGTAGTGAAATTAACAGGACATTTTAATAACTTGTGGGGACATTTTATTGACAATTTCATGAGAGAAGCTGACTTTTTTTCTTTTTAATAGCAGTTTCTTGGAACCAAAGATGTTTTTATATACATTATATGTACAATATTATTGGACATAAACAATAATCAGTCCATGCTGACTATCCTTCTAGTTATTTATTTTTTCTGTAGAAAATAATGTGCAACCTAAGCAGGATTACCTATAACCTGAATTAAAAAGCTCTGGATTCTCAGTTTTTGAAGATGTCAAAAAGGTGATAATTGTGTATAATGTGAGTCCATCTCAGGAAATAGGTCATATTTTTCCTCTTCCTTACTTTGTTATGCAGCTTTTAGTGCAAGGGATCTACAAAGTTACAAAGCCAAAAGGCCATTATTTGATAGAAGATCATGAGCTGTCAGATAACCCATGTTTGCATAATTAATGAGCATTCTGTCACTTTGGATACTGATGTATTGGCTGACCAATTAGAGCAGACCTTAAAGAGACAGGATCTAAAATGGAGCGTTTCAGACTAAGTGACGAGAGGCGCTGCAAAAATGTACCGTATGAAACAAATCATGTGTTTTTTAAATACTAAAGCATGGTAAAATTGTTCTAGTAGAGTCACAAAATAGAATTATGAACCTGTAAAAGAGAGTGTTATGGGCTCTTGAAGAGAATTGTAGTGTGCAAAACATACATGCAAGAGTGGGAACTTAAAACAAGTTTTAATCATTAATTTTCTATACTGTGGAGCCTATCCTAGCTGTCATTGGGCGAGAGGCAGAGTACACCCTGGACAGGTCTAAAATAAGTTTTGATCATTTAAAGGGGAACTCCGGTATTTTTAAACCTATTTTTAAACCTGGGATGAAGTGGTCCCAGTAGAGTGCCTGTGTAGAAATCCCTCCGTTAGCTCTCCTATAGCAGCACGTAGCCACATAACAGTAGCTATGAGCTAACAGAGCTATAGTACATGTTTGTTCATTCATTCGTCTTAAAGTATTGGTGAAATAAAGACAGATAATGCCTTATTTACAGGCCGCATTGTCTTTGCCCCATTCCCTCCGTTACATGGATTGCGAGTTATCTAAATAGCTTCCAAAGGACGCCAACTTTTGCCAAACTATTCTCGGTGAGTAGATAACGTATTTCATGCCAGAAATAAGGTCGAGGTTTAAAAATACTGGAGTTCCCCTTTAAAAAGAATTGGGAACGAGTCATATTAGGTGAGCTGGCATAGAATCACCCATCACGCATAACTGAAGTCAAATACATTTAATGATATTAAAGATATGTTAATGACAACATGACCTCCAGAGGCCAGAAAAACAGACACAAACTGACATTAGTGACCCAAGGTTTTAAATACTGATTAGGACACTGGGAAATGATGCAAGATAGCCTTTGAGAAGTGGTGAATGCATAAACAAAGACAAATTAGAGAAAAATCCATGGTGTTTAATGGGAGTGCAGAGGCTATGAATCCATTTAAGTGAAAGCTTAAATGTTACAGGCTAAACTGCGGTGCAATTTCACTGTTGAATGCCACCCAGCATGTAGGACAGAGTCGCTGATTTCATAGTTATTTCTCCATTATTTGTTATGACAATGGACATGGAAATCCAAAGTCCTGAAAAATGTCTTGTGGGTTAGATTATCACCTCCTCTCCTCCTCTCACCTTTTCAACTTCTTCCAATCTTTTTCCATCCTACTTTATTTTGTTTCCTTTTCATTGCTGTAGTTTTGATTGACATAAGCAATTAAGTGGCAAATCTTTTTAATAACTGATTGATTCCCAAAGGCAATTATTCCATTTCCCCCTGTAAATGTTACTGTGAAAGCAATCAGATATAAGGAATTTGGTTCTGAAGCTCGAGGCTCAGGTACCGCAGGCGGTGAGTGGGATGAGCTTTTAATCAATGCTAAGCATTATCACTGCAAAACATAATAAGTCAAGCAAGTTAAGCAATTTGGGGTTAACTGTAATGAAAACTGAATAACACTTTAGAGGACAATTTAGCATATGATTGCAATTTTAAATAGCTATTTTATCTTTTTAAGGACTTGCTTTTCTGTCATGCTTCAGGGGGCTACTTTATGCTCTTCATCGCTCAAAGAGACTGTTTGTTATTCCAAATTAGGCTTTTTTTTTTACTTCATTATATCCAAAGATCTCTCCTGAAAGCAGGTTTGTGAGGAACCCAGATGAGGAAAACTTCCAGAACAGCTGATCAAGTAGTCCCTCAGCATCAAAACATTCAATTTCCAATAAAGAAGATCCTTATGTGGGAGTTCCCTCTTCTCTTGGAAATGGATGGTTCCCTTCATGCATCTTTTAAGAATCTGAATATACGTGTCATCCATTACAGTAGAAATATAACCCACATTTCCAGAAAAGTAATTGTAAGTAAAATAAAAACTTAATTCTCTAAACGGTTTCAGGTTACATTTCTTGATGCAGAGGTGAGTTAAAATGGTTTTCCAAGCTCCTCTTAAGCCCATTTGGCTGTATTGATCATGATGGCGTGACAGTTTTTCCATGCAGAGCTGCCTGAGGGCTCGAATATCATCCATGAGTGGTTTCTGTCCTTTGTGGTTTCTGTTCCAGACTCACTCAATCTTTTCATAATATTCTGGTCTGTAGATGCTGAAAGACCAAAGCTCTTTACAATCTTACATTTAAATACTATTTTAGAACTTTTTGATGATTTTGGCACGAAATGGCGAGCTGTGCACACCCCATGGTGAAATGATGATGATGACAGAAATGAAAATAATTTATTTGTGTCACTAAAAGGTTTAACTGAAAGATTTTTTATTGCTTTTTTAGCAAATTTTGCTACTCTTTAGTAAGCAAGGTTTTGTACAGAAGCTTAGTTAATGTATTGATCCTTTAAGGAGAAAAAGTCAACAGGATTTTTTTTTTAACCTTTTTATTAACAAGAATACAAAAAATTATCTACATTCACATACTACTTACTGCAGTATGGCTGACCACATTGATTTCAAGTAACTCCACTCTTCCACTTCACTCCGTTTCCAAAATCCTCTTTTGGTGTTTTTTGCTTCTTTTTTAAGTTTTCTTTCAAAATGTCTTTCTTGTCCTTTGTACATTTGGCACTTAATGCAGGTTATCGATGTCTCTGCAGTCCACTGGATCGGAGGATCAAGCCACATTTGTGTGGTGGCAGAAAAGCAACGCAGTACCTCAAACTGAACAGATCGAGCCTCTTTGCCGTCGGACTCTGGTTGGCACGGCGGTGGAATCTGAAATGAAAGGCGACGTGGTCATGTGCTCGTCCATATGCAGTTTTTCCCACTGTGCTGCACATCTCGGGTAAGATAAATCCGTCTAATCCTCATGAGTGGATGACTGTCTTATGGTTGTTGGCAAAAATTGTGAATTACAATACAAAGAGCTCAAAAGTGATAAACAATAACACAGTAAATACTCTGAAGACCCAGATGGGGTCACAACATCTCCTGTGCATGTCAAGAGACGCTTAACAAGCACCGAAAGCATAGGGGCAGTTACATCATGTATGTTACAACATTTACGTGATATTTTCAAGACTTACTCACACAGTCGCCGCTTTAAGTAAAGTGTTGGTTTGAAATACCCAAATAACTTAGGAAAACATAAATACAGCACGTAAAACAAAGAAATAAATTAATAACAAAACCACAACTGCAGCAACGACCTCTAACTTTAAATTTTCCTCTGTTTAACAGCATAAAGGCGGTGTAATTGATCAGTCTGGCCTGTTTTTCTGTCCGGCACAAGTCTTTCAATCGGTTTTATTTGGGCAAGGGAGTTTAAATGTGCTTTGAAGCCATTCCTCTGTGTGAGACCCCCAAATCCAGCTGGTCACCAAAGCCCATCTCTGGGAGATTTAAAACCAGCTGCTGCTGTGGGCAGCTATGAATCTTCAAAGTTGTGGAGAATTGAGACTGCGGCAGGAATCCTGGTTTTGTTGTCTGTTAGTGTCGCCACTCGTGTCTTTTTGTCATTCTTTTCCACTTTTTATGTCTCCAAATTAAAAAAGGTTCTGTTGTCCTACCACATCGGAGGGCTGTTCGTATCAAGAACGCCGTACATCTCGGCAAGCTTTTTAAAGCGAGGCCCCCAGTCATTCAGGTAGTCGTACTCGTGGTCGGTGTTCGACGTTCCTGATTGTAGTGAGCTGAGAGACTCTGCGACTGAGCCTTCCCCCTCGTAAGCGTAGGTCTGCAGGGAGTCGTAAGGGGGAGCGCACGGGTCCATGTCAGCCTCCAGGAGCTTTGCAAGCACATACCCTTGAACGTTGCTGTCCCCACTGCCTCCGCCCATGACGCACGCCTGGGGCACATAACGAGACAAGCTCTCAATCTCCGGCATCATGTCCTGTCGCATCTTGCTCAGGGGGTGGTGCACCTCGCGGGGGTTCCACATGGCGGCGATGTCAAAGGCCTCAGTGTCCTCCTCACCGCCACCTTCGTCATCGTAGCGCACGATGTTCTCATGCACGTTTTCCTCCTCGTCACACAGGTACGGCTTTTTACGATGTGTCCGCAGGGAAAGCATGAGCAGAATCATCACTGTTGGAAAGAAGAAGTAAAAACGTCAGAAACGAGCGAGGAACAAGAGATAAAATGTACGACCAAGACACGATACAAGAATAAACCTCAGACTGGATTTTACTTGGAGCTCTGAGAAAAAAACAGGCTGACAGACAGATGCAGAGTTAGCTTCACTTAGTTAGTTCGTTAGTTAGTTAGTGAGCGCTAATCCCAGTGGAGCAGCTCCTGGCTTCACAAGTAAGGACTGTGTTGCAACTAGTTCAACAAAAGTGCAGAGAAGGAGTCACTTGTATGAGTTTTTGTTCAACTAATTGAACAAAATGTCCAACTAGAGCTGACAAAAACCTAACGAGTGATGGAAACTAATGCCTGATATCAAGGATATAGAATAAATGCTCAAATGGCCTCCCATAGAAGGATGGTCATCTGGTTATCCATGTTATGTTTTTTATTTATTTATCTCACAGATTAAGCCTCAGTTAGCACCTCAATTCTGTTTCAGACTAACATGGAAATATTACATATTACTATATAATATAGAAATATTATAGTAGAAGTGAAACCCTAATGACACTCTAATGATAATGAAGTTTCTAGCTTCAAGTTGTGAGATGAAGACCCAAAAAGGAAAGGCTGGATAAGACTACAACTCTGCAAAAGGAGAGAGTACTAAAAAACTATTTTGAGAATCTCATTTAACACCATAAAAAGGAAAACCTGCACATGATCGTTGGTTACTCACCCAGCAGGACGAAGATGCAGGCCAGGATGGCAATGAGTGCTCCTTTGCTGAGGGTGGCGGGCAGGCTGTAGGCCTCGGCGTTGCACGACATAACGTTGCCCTCCTGGTCGCAGCTGCACACACGGATGGTCAGCGTGCTGGTGCTGGTCTGAACTGGTTGCTCGCCGTCGGAGACGGAAATTGGCAGGTAGAAGACGGTCTGGTCCTGCTGCGACCAGCCGCCACGGCGCGTCAGGATCCACGCTGTGTTGTCTGGACACAAAGAGGATGATGTATAAACAGCTTTTTCTGACACGTTATCACACACGATGAACGGAGACACTTATAAATACTGTCAGTTTCACACTGCTGGTGTGTATCTGTGTTTATCATAGAAAATGTTGACTTCACAGTTCTGTTCACTCCTCATTTCTTTATGTTACCTTGACAATGTTTTTTCAACATGTGCAGACATAAATATATATACAGTAAATAAAACAAAAACTGAGTTTGTACAATTCTAATGAACTTTAAAGTGAATATCTGGTCTGAACACCTTTATTCTCCAACACAGCCCAAACCCTCTTAGACCAGCTTTCTGTCATTTCTTTAAGGAGTCTTCAGGAATAGTTCTCCAGGCTTCCTGAAGGACATCCCAAAGCTCTTCTTTGGATGGTGGCTGCCTTTTGTTCCGTTCTCTGTCAGATGATCCCACACTGCTTCAATAATGTTGACGTCCGGGCTCTGGGGAGGATTCATCCCTCCATAAGACCTGCTGCCACTGATTTTCAGTCCACTTCTTGTATAGCTCAGCCTTTTCTCCCTGTTTCCCTTCCTTAAGAATGGCTTCTTGACAGCCACCCTTACATGGAGACCATTTCTGATGAGGCTTGGGCCAACAGTAGATGGATCATCATCAACATGTTATTTTTGCATTAACTAATTAATTAATTATCATGACAATTATTTGTCACTCATTTACGCAGATTTTATTATTTATATTGTAAACATCTGTTGCGCACCGGCTTTTATGTTGAAAAAGTCCATCGTGGGGGGAGCCTAGTATGTTGCTTACTGCTGCAGCGCTCACAGGAAACAGTCAGAAAGGAAAAGAATGGCAGATGAAGCGGGCTAAACAAACACGGAGAAGGTCACGGAACTTTTATATGGCCTTTTTCATTTCAAAGTTCTTCCAGACGGCGCAGTCGACAGAGCCAAAGTTATCTGTAAGCACTGCAACGTTGAACTGTCTTATCACCGGAGTCCTATGACTACAGTTCCAATAAAAGTGCGTTATATGCTACTTTTTAATTCATTATTGGATTTTGCATATGACAATGCGATTTATCACGATTAATCACAGGAAATCATACGATTAACGTGATTAAAGAATTTAATATTTGCCCAGCCTTAGCCTAAAGATACAATTTAAAACTGCTTCTTTGCTAAGTTGTCTGTTATGTGTCGACACAACACTGGTTCATCCTTTGAGTTAGGAGCCTTTTTCCTGCTGGAATGATTCATAGGTCAGATTTAAGTGGCTTAACAAACAAAAATCCCTCTGAAAATGGTCAGGAACAAGGACTGGACTGAAAATCAGGGAAAAAGCAGCCAATGTCCAAACAAAAACTTTGAAAGATCTTCAGAAAGCCTGGAGAACTATTGCTGAAGATCACTTTGAAATATTACAACAAAGTCTGGCTGCTTGGAAGAAAATATAAAGAAATGCTGGATCGGGACTTTTGTACATGTGTAAATGTAAAGGAAAACACAAGCTGCCTGGATGAAAACCAGGAATTCTTGTCTGTAGTCTGTATGACATCTTTACGTTTTATGCTTTTTGAAAGTCTGGTTTAAGTCGGGCTAACAACAGTAAATGTAGACTTATTGGGAATCTGCTTGGACTATCACACCATCTGTTACCATCTACCTTGGTTGTCTCTCAGCGTGAAGTTGGGGTTGTTGGCGGCCTCTGGAGCTATGGTGTAGTAGAAGTGTTGTCCGCCCAGCGGCTCATCCGGATCCACTGCCGTCACGGTCTGGATCAGCTGGAACACATTGACGGACATACTAAGAATTCCCGCCTGTTACTACTATAAAAAAAACTACACAAATTTAATCAGACCAAATCAAGGCTCAAATTGCAATTTATACATAACAAATATGCCAAAGAGTCGGTCTCTATTACTCCATCAACTTTCTGATAAATATCAGAAGAATGAAGGAATTTATGGTTGTGAAGTTTATCTTAAACACTTAAACAAGCAAAAAAAACCTTGAAAATATCATAAAAATTCCTCTATAGACTCCTCTAAGTATCTCTTTCTGAGAATAAAATGAAATAGTTAAATGTCTCACTTGAAATACTAAATGTTTTTTATATTCTGTTATGAATTAAACATTCTTTTAGGAAATTAGCGAATCATTGTTTTCAATCTTTATTTACATTTCACAGCGTCCTCATTTTTTTGTATTTGGAGTTGCAATGAACCCATGTACCAGTAGAGAAAAAGGTGATGTTTGACACTTCCAGTTAAAGTAGGAAAACATGAATAAAAAAACTTGTATTTAATGCTCCTTAAGTTATAATTAGGTTGTATTAGGAATATATGTGTCATACAAAAGTAATCATTATCACCCATTTATTTAACTGCATTTTGATGTTGGAGGAGTGTGGTGTCCTTGAAGATGATCCTATGTAGTAAAATACAGCGTTGTAAAATTTTCTTTGGCGTAGGGGTGTGATGTAGCCTCCTGTCTCTGTACCTGTCCTGCTCTGGCGTTTTCACACACATAGGTCTCCAAGTAGTGCGTTAGTGAGGGCGGATTGTCGTTGACGTCCAGGACCTTCATAGCCACAGACACGCTTGCGATCTGCGTGGGGTTATCTGCAGGAAAACGCAAAGCGATCAGACGCTACAAGAAGCACTGACGCAGGCAGATAAAATGACTTTTTCAAGCTCCTGCTGATCTCTTTTGTTCCTTCTTTAATCTTCCCCTCATTTACAGTGAGCCTGCGGCACATCGGGGCTCCTCACGCTCGCATCACAATTCTATTATTCTTCATTACAGCCAGCAATTTGCATACCTTAACCAGCTGTGTAATGGGCTGTAGAAACACAATTAGAGGGCAGTAACTACTTTCTCAGGTTTCATCACATGATCGATCAATCAGCGGAGTGACTTTGGCTCTGGAGGTCAAAGCTCCGTGCCGTCCTGTGTTACTTTGACATCCAGCTCCTGTGGAGGTCCCCCCCTTCCCCCCTTGCCTCACTTAAACTTCAGTGTTGTAGTGAAACCGTGGAAACCGGAATTAAAGCAAAAACAAAGCTTTTTCCTCATTAAAAAAAAATGAGGAAAAAGCTTTAGTTTTATAAACTTTCACTGTGAATAATATTAGTTTTATGGTAATTCTAGTAAAATAATGACTTTATTCTCTTATAATTTGAGTTAATCTTGAAATAAAAATATTTTTTTATATAAAAAGACAATATAGAATACATTCTCATTGTTTTGCTTTAGTTTGATCATAATATGACATTTTCTTTTTGTAGAAATAAAGGCTGAATTCTTTCAACAGAACTTGACTGGTTGTAAAATTAATGGATTTCTTTTCATTTTGACCTTCTTCTCTTTGAAAAGCTTCCTGTTATAAAAGGGCAACTAACACAATAAAACTACTCCAACATAATTAGAAAATAAAACTGTAACTTCCCGCTGACTTGGAGAGAAAACTTTAGTTGTTTAGTGACTTCTGCGAATCAATCAGCTTTACTTTGTTCCGGCTCGTTTTCATTTTCCATGCCGCCTCTTCACCGTTTCCTCTGCCTTGCCATGCTGGGCGTCTCTGAGCCTTCCTACCTGTACCTCCGCCGTCTCCATCTCATCGTTAATTAGCCACCACACGGGAAGTTATTTCATTAGTCATTAATTCCATTACCGCCTCCTTTAAGGTGTGTCGACCAAACAAAACACACAAACATACAAACAGAAAAAAAAGCAAACGGAGGAAGGATGAAGGTGACTTTGAGCGCTGCCGGCTGTGTGAGATCTGCAGGGTTATAAGGTTTTCTGAATTACATAACGGCAGGAGATTTTCTGCCTGTCGGCGGTAAAGAGGTACACAGATCTCTATCTTATCGACTCATTTCTGTGTCGTTAGAGATCTGAAAGTAACTTTTTAAAGAAATATTTCCTGAATCTGGACTGTGGAAATAAAGAAGAAAATCCATTAATAGACTATAATGAGGCTTAATAGTTTAGTTTCCTCGATATTTATAAGATATATATTGTAAATGCTTTGGTATTAGCTCATCTTTCCACTGATATGTCAAATGTCCACATCGAATGTGTTCACAGCAAATAACTGACATCTTGTTACAGTTTGAGTTTTATCTTTTAAATCCTCTAAACGAGTAAAGACAAATTGTTTGGATTCTGGTGCGGACCTCTCGTAATCTTGGAGTCATCTACTTTTTTAGAAATGTGGTAAAACCAGATCATTTTAACGGAAAAAAGGCTAGAATATATGAATAAATAATAAAAAAAAACACATGGTTCTTACTGACAGACATGACCTGCTCATGGTGAAACTTACTCATCTCCATGGCGAGGACGGTGATGTTGTGCCAGCCGATCTCTTCTCGGTCCAGCGAACGCAGAGTCATCAGTGACCCGGTCGTGAGTTCAATGTAGAAGAATTTCTCAGGGTCACTGGACCTCTCGATGGAGTACCTGGTGACACAAGCCATGTTGATACAAGGTGAATACAGTGCAGCTTGGTGAGCTTTGAGTTGCTTGTAATCCTGTCTGAGGGTTGTGCATTCACATGTGCCATCTAGCATGTGTGTGTCTGTTTCTGCTATAAGGTGTCAGGATGGCGGCGCCGTGAGGAGAAGAAGAACTCCAGATATGAGGTTTAATCAAAGTTATCTGTCGCCTCTGCCAAACAGAGGCGGGGGACACAGAAACCTGAAAAGCTCCAAGAAACCTGAAACCTCTAAGCTTCAAAAAAGCTCCTCTGAGAGAGACATGGAGGAAGACATAGTGCATCCACTTCCAGGATGTAGAGCAGAACCTGGTTCGTGTAACAATCAGTCTCAGAACCCACCTGTTTCATTTTCCTCTCACCTGGAGGAGGTGCTTACATGTGTCACCTTTAACGAGACAATGAGCCACTAATTAAGGTTATTGATCATAGAAGATAATCAGCTTTAAATAGCAGCTCATCTTTACAAAAAAAGTGCAGCTCAAGACTTGATATCTGCAATGTTTAGAAGTCAGTTTGGATATTTTTCCACCTCCAGGTCCTCAAACGTTTCAACTGTTTTTCAGGTAAAATAACCAAAAATACCATATAAGAATGTATGGATCTACAGGAGTGAGCAAAAGTCTTGAGCCAGCTCTCATGGATGGATGGATGGATGTTTTCTTCCAAGCAGCCAGACTTTCCTGTAATCATTTTACATCTTTTTAAACTGGTATTGAGAAATAGTTGTCCAGGGTTGACGTTTGAACTGGCTGCTTTTTCACTCATTTTCAGTACAGTCCTTGTACCTGACTATTTTTAGAGGAATGTTTGTATGTTAAGCCTCTTAACACTAACCTATGAATCATTTAAGCATAAAAAAGGCTCCTAACTCAAGGGATGAACCAGTGTTGTGTCGACACATAACAAAAAACTGATCTGTAAAACTTAAGATATTCACATATACTGGACATAAAAATTTGATCAAAAATACAAATGTGTGAGGCAGAATTAACCAGCTTACAATTTGCAATGTCAAATAGAGAGTTGGGAAAATTAACCCTCTGAACACCCTCTCGAGCTAAATGTGGCAAACTGATGAAGTTCTCATTTCTGGGCTTTCATGGCTCCACTAAAGGATACGATGGAGTGAAGTTGGAAGTTTTAACTCCTACGAGGTGCAGAATAGGAAGAACTTGGCTTTAGGTGCAGGTCAGTGCATGTAAATTATCATTATTGTGTTTAATTCCTTTAAGACACCCACCAAAATCATGAAAATTAATTCTCTGTAACACATCATTTTAATTTGTGAGGCCAGTACAATAAAACTGTCTGTAGAGATGAGCAGTAACAGTTATTAAACTAAATTATGATGATATCTAAGCACTTGCAGAAGACAGAAAGCCTTCGGTTCATATTACACAACTAAAACACAAAGCTCTCTGTCCAGAAATATTAGAATTCCTGTGATTGCTGCTAGATTTTATGGCAGAGCAGACAGTTATAGTCACGTTATAGTCATGGTTTAATTGCTGTTTTTTCCCTGTTGCCCGGTGCGGAGGCTAATAGAGGAGCAAATAAAGAGTTTTATGATTTCAGGACTTTTGGCTGGTATGTTTTAGACTGAGGTTACGTTGATTCCTTTCTAACAAACACGCCTTCTTTTTCTTGGTCTTGAGACGTCTGAAGCGGCATTAAAGGCATCATGAAAGGATCGAGCTGCCTCTTTTAACCAAAGGGAAAATGAAGTAGCAGACATGTAAGATGTTTCGTAAAAGGCTTGTGTTAAACTGGTGTATTAGCAGCAGAGTGTGTGTGTGTTTGTGGGCTTGTTAGCGCTGTGTGTTCAGGACAGTCGTGACTGGCACATCCGCCGCCGGCGTGGCCCTCCCTGAAGGATCTCTATTAATATCACTTGTCTACAGTCGTGAGGAAGGGGGGGGCTGCTGAGTGTGTAGTGGAGAAGCAGGTGAAAAACAGTGTGTGTGGGGGGGTTTGGATCTATCTGCCAGTCATGCTGCAGGCGGTAAAGGACAGAAGGATGTGAGATGAAAACGAGGCCGACAGAGGGACTGAGGGTCAGCTGCTGCTCGTTGTTATCCGTCATCTGTTGTTGCTGTTGCTGCGGCGACTGATTCCTCAGCTGTCTGCTACAACATCCTCACCCTCCTGTTTGTTTATTAACCAGCTTTGATTTGTGTTGATTGGCCAAAATAAGATGTATGATAAATAATTCATGCTGTGCTTTCTCCTGAATATTGTCGTCACGTTCGGTGCAAGAAGAATCGGTAAAAACGGGCTATTCTCTGAAAAGTGCTAGCTAAAAAATCTAACTTTTCCTGCTCAGATTTAATGTTTTTTGTGTTATTTTTGGTCCAAAGTGTTAATACCGTGTGTCAAAATGAAAAAAATGACTGTAACGTCATATGTACTGAAAACTTTATACCAAACAAGGAAAGGTTTTTGGTTTTAAACAGTTTTTAAGTTGAAATATGAAATCAAAAGTAGCACAAAGTATATACATAACATAGACAAAAAGTAGACTTTCTGAGCTGCGCTACACAAAACAAGTCCCACCAATGCATCATTTTATGTAACATTAACACTTAAACCCAACAGGTGATTGTGAAGCTTTGAAGTCGTGATAAAGTTAGTTGGTTGTTTTTATCATTGTGAATTATTTTGTTAGAGCAGGCTGCACCAACTCTATCGTCTTATTTACTTTAACTGTGTTTTTTCTGTGGTCATTTTCACATTTTTTACACTTCTCTATTCATACAACCGCATAAAATGTCAAGTGATCGGGGTATTTAGTTAGAAATAAGCGTCAAAGTGAAAAGTTTCACACGAGCCATACAGACTGAAGATGAAAACATGGGTTAAAGATTGTGTTTTCATTGAAATATTCATTCAATAAGAGACACTTTATTGAATCAGATATAACTAAACCTTAGAATTCACCTGTTATCCGTGAGCAGGGATTAATGCTCAAGTTACAAAGACTTTAAAAACCAGAAAAAAGTCACCCTAAAACACTTAAAAGTCACAAAAACAACAACCGAATACATCAACAAACCTGACGCCTTCAAACTAAGAGCTCCACTCTGACACTCAAAGGTAAAGCCACCCCTCGTGGCTATTATTTATTGACTGATTGCATATCAGTGGGGTCCAGAGTCAAGGTTTTGCTGCATATTTTTAAATAGTTTTTATCTCTCCAGACATTTAATGGCATGAAGTGTTGACGTGAAGCTGCTGCTGGCTCAGTCGGGTGGAAACTTTAAAAAAACTGATGAATTTATTTCCAAACAAACACGAGTCCTCATCCTTTAGTTCTAAAAGTGGTTGTTAAAGGGGACAGCCGGGACGGGGTGCAGCTTGTGCTGCCGATCCCTTCAGATGATTAATGGTGCAATTAAAAGATTTTACTTCTAATTAGTCCATGAGAGCTGCAAACTGGTTAGTAAACCCACCGCACATCTGTTCTGCTACTTGGACAGCTAAAAACTGAAGAGACCACACTGGAGGATGTTCTTTCAGCTTCTTTGTTTTTAAAGGAATAAACAAAACACAGATATGAGAAAAAAGGAGAAAAACAACAGCTGAACATTCAGGTTTTGTAAATCATACCTCAAACAATAATGGAAATGAAATAGTGGAAAAAATTTGCCTGGAATTTGATATATAAGTCTGAATATGCAAATGAGGTTGTAGTTATAAGAGATGTTGCATCTGCTGAGTGACCGGAAATATGACCCCAATAAGAGAGCTGTCTGTGGAACAATGGAGAGGGTCATAAAACTTCTTTTAAGAAGGCAACTCAGCTGTGAGGAAAGATGTCAGTTGTTCCCAGTCAGCTGTGTCCAAAATTGTTCAAACAAAATGGGAAGGTTGTAAAAGGGAAACATGCAGGTCAAAGATTAGGACAGAAAACTCTAAACAAAAGTGAGAAAAGCCAAACTAAGCCATCACTAACACCTAAAGAGAAGAAAACAGGGTTACAGTGGGCTGAGAAGCATTCATGGACAGTGGATGTTTGGATGAAAGTGATTCCCCATCAGTAAGGATGGGGAAATCAAAGTGCCTAAAGATTCCCACCCCTAATATTTAGTGAAGAATATCGTGTTTAATTACTGAAGTCAAACTGCCATATGAGCCGAAGAAGCTGAAACGAAGAATGAACAGATTCTTTAATATTTCCCAAACAATTAAGTGATGACAAAATTTGTTCATCTACAGTTTTATTCAAATTATTCTTAGTTATGTTTTGCAAAGCCAGTATGTTCAGCTGTTAAATAAAGAGGCTTTGTGTCATGTCTGTGGTTTTGCAACACAAAAAAAAGCTGAGTGAACTTCCTCCATGTTTGATGATTTCATCATTTTTTTGCCAGGGCTCGTAGACCTTTAGGATCAGGTAATTGGATGTTTTGTCCTCATCTCGTTTCTGCTTCAGCCTGCAGTCCTGCTGCAAACAGTCATCTCAGTCATGTCACTGTACAGGAGCTTCAGTTGCATCCAGCTGTGAACAATTGCGCTGTGATGCTGCCCTCTGCTGGTATGCATCTAGTATTACATCAAGTCTCATCTTTGATAAGCACATCGGATTAGAACAACTGAATATTATTGCTAGTTACTTCCTTTTAACTATTCTGCTAAATGTGTTTACAGGTACTGCTTAATTTTATTGTCATTCTGCAAATGTTACTTGTTATGGAAATCAAAGACAGGAGCTGACAAAGACAGGAAATGTTCAGTTCTCCTGCCTGTCACTGCCATCTTAACTTGATCTGACATTTCTGAGGTTTGCGTCTCCACTTGAATGCACCCTAAGTGTGTCAGTGGTAGACTGAACCACATCTGCATGTAAATGTAATGCCCTCTGAAACTCCACCTGGACAAAAAGAATCTATAGTTATCAAACTACTATCTAAAGTGAAGCATGTGAAACCATCTGTGTTCCTCCTCACCTCACGGTGTTGTTGGCGGCGTCCGGGTCCCGGGCCGACACTGTCTTCACCACCGTCCCAATCTCCGCGTCTTCTGGCACCTCGATGTAGTACGCCGGCGAGTCGAACAGCGGGGGCTCGTCAACGTCCTCCACGCTCACGTGCACGATGGTGACGTCCTTGAACGGCCCACGGTGGCTGAAGGCCGGGTCCAGATGGGTGTTGACTCCCTCCACCTTCAGGGTGTAGCTGGGCTTGTTCTCAAAGTTCAGCGGCTGGTGGAGGAAATGGCATTCAAAAGCATTTTTATAGTTTCTGCATTTTGGAAGCAGCATCATAGTGCAAAAATCTGAGCAAAGCTAAATCAAATTTAAAGATTTCCGAAGGAAATAAAATTTAGGGTCCAAATCAGAGTCGTTAATAGTAAAGAATGTAAAATCACAAACATAAAAAGTTGGAATGATATGGAAAATGTAAGTAAGATATTTCACGTTTTTGTCTCATCAGCTTGATTTCTTTTTGTTCATATGCAGTCATTGTTCCATTTCAGGCTGAAACACATCTAACAAATAGTTGGTGAGTAAAGCTTTTAACACTTTGTAATGCTGCCATTCCTTCTCACAATAAGTTGTGAGTGACACAAAGTGATGAAGTGTCTGGTGGGACAGATGTGGTCTTGAAGGCGGCATTTGTTGCTGTAAAATCTCAGTGAACTTTTCTGCATTAATGCTGCCGTCACAGAAGTAGAAATGAGCTGTGCTAAAAGCACTGATATAACCCCATACCATCACAGAGCCTGGCTTTAGGCCTTGTTGCTGATAACAGTCTGGTCGCTCCTTCTGTTCTTTGGTCTGGAGCACACGGCGTCCATTTCTTCCAACAAAGATCTGGAATACTGATTGGTCTGACCACAATACACGTTTCCACAGTGTGATGGTCCATCCCAGATGTCTTCAGCCCAGAGAAGAGGATGTTACCTCTGGACAACGTCAACATAAGGCTTCTTTTCTGCACAGCAAATTTTGAATGCTATTGATGATTGACAGTTCTTGATGCAGTGCCGTCTGAGGGATCAGAGATCACGGGTGTCCAGCTTAGGCTTGCTCCCTTGTTCCTAACACACTGAAATTCCTCCAGATTCCTCTCACAGTTTCATGATTTTCTGCACAGTAGAGGGAGAAATATGCAAATCCCTTCCACATTTGGAGATCTTCTGCCCAACTTTGCTACTTAAAGCCTTTCATATCATAATCATGGCATCAGATGTTTAAAATATACATATTTTTTTTGCCCCACTACTATCCCAAATTACCCCCATCCCAACTTGTTTTGGAATCTGTTGCAGGCCTGAAATGCAAAAATCTTTTCCATATTGTCCCAAACTTTTCTCATTTGTGGTTGAACAAACAAGATATTTATTCTTTTTGTTGTTAATGAATAATCAATATCAGATCTTAAATACGTCTTTGATTTATACAGTCTCTTTGCTTATCTACCTTTTTCACAGTGATGATGCCGAACAGGTTTGTGGGGTCTGTGCTGATGTCAAAGGTGTCCCTGCCATCTCCATCTATGATGCTGTACTTCATCTTAGTGTTGACCCCGATGTCCCTGTCCTTCGCCCAGATTCGACCCACTGCTGAGCCCACGGGAGCCGTCTCCAGCACGCTCATCTGGTAGAGCCCTGAGGACATAAATCAGCAGTGAGCATTTAAAACTGTTTCCCTCTCATATCCCCTAGAGGGAGCCAAACCTCTTCCATCACCTGCTCCCCTGCTCTCCAAATCACATCTCAAGCAGGATCAAATAAATGGCTCCATAAACGCCCACTTTTGGGTTATATACCGTCTCGTGGGCCGGCTTGAATTTCATCTCCCGTTTAACCTCAAAGAAGAGGTGACAGCTGTCCAATTTGTGGTGTTCCCCGCAGTCTGACGTGAAATGCCTGCGCATTGCACTTCACGCTCAGGAATCCCAGAAGCTCTTCACAACCAATCAAAGTTCCATCAGGAACTCCAGCTTCACTAACGCGAGTGATTGCGGTTTTCTTTGCTTTATATTTAGAGTAAACTGAATTTATTTGGCTTTTAGAGCACAAATGGAGACAGAGGAAGAATATTTCCCAACAACTGAATGAAAAAAAGAAAATAATTTTCGGCAGCCATTCGAACTTCAGGGAGTCATAGCTTGGGTGGGTGTGGCTGAGAGATGATGTTTACGTCCTTGTCAGCTCTGGAGAACAGCTCTGGGATTAGAGAAGGTTTGTGAGGGTTCAGGAAAGACGGGTGTTGCTTACTCTGGTCAAACATGGGCGGGTTGTCATTGACATCGCTCAGCGTGATGTTGACAGTGGTGGTGCCGGCGAGCCCCCCCAACTGTCCGCCCATGTCTTTGGCCTGGATGACCACGGTGTAGTTTTCTCTGGTCTCCCGGTCCATGTCTGCCAGGGACACACGGACCACGCCTGAGGAGAAAAGGGGGGGGGGGTAAGAAAGAGATCACACGGTGAGTTAAAGGTCAACGACAGAGGACTGCTGACACAGATTAGGGTCATGTCAGAGCGATGGCATCCTGGAACGTCAACGCTCCCAGTAGATGAGACACTTTCTCTTCTGTTTCTCTCTTTTATAAAATAATTTAGCTGTTAGGCCCAAAAACCTTCATTCTGCGGTGTTAGAGCTTAAGGGGTTGACCATTTTAAACTGCTTCCTTTTCACCTTTTCTTTTCTTTCTTTTCTGAGCTCCTCATTTATTCTTGAACTCCCAAAATAGATGGTTGAACTTGAATATTGTATTTAAAAACATTAACAACTTAAACTTAACAAACCAAAGAAAATGTAGGGAATATTCAACCAATCAGAAATGTTCTGTTCAGGGTAGTTTCACAAGTACTACCTCCCTACAGGGACTGTTTTAAGGTCTGTAATTTCTCCCCCAGAACTCTTTTTAGTCCCTGGTTCCCACTGTCAAAACAGCAGGGCAGAGGAAAGGAACCCCTAAGACTTAAAATACAGTTGCTGTTAACTAATCATCGCTGCCTCACATATCATGTGTTCATTTAGTGCGTCAGTGGTTCACGTCCTCAGAGATTAACGTTACCCCTACAAAAGCTGCAATATGTTGGTGACCAGTAGGGGGAGGGTAAGCTAACTTTTGATGTTACAGTGATTTTTTTGTCACTTTCTCGCATCATGCTTGGTTCGGGGGCCTCATATACCACCTACGATAAACTTGAGAGAGCACTGGCATGAAACAAATGAACCTTGGTTGAAAGACTTGTTTGTGGATGAGGCATCTTAAGTAGTGCATAAAACAGGCATTTAACTTACGACTCAACTAGAGGTTTTTTAGTTCACTCCCTGTTTGACTGGATCCCATCTGCATACTTTTATTAACAGATAATCTAACTCATTAATAGCCAGAAAATGTGCTGCAGAATTCAGTCAAGGTCAAGTGATGCCTTGAGATGTAGAGTAGAAGAAGCTGCACGTATGGCTGCTCCAAGGCTCTGAGCTGTTTAAGTTTTACATTGTGTTGGAACCAATAAAATCCTCTGAGCTCTTCTTATTGTTGAGTCAGGGCTGACTAGTCGCTGCAGAGCCAAGCTGAGAGGTATGACAACAGGCAAACAAGGAAATGTAGCCGTGTGAAACAAAGGCAAGTCAAACTAATGTGTTTTTGAAAGTGGCAGTTGAATTATGAAGGCTGCTCCACAAACTGCATTACATTACCTGCCAAAGTTAGAGAGCTTTACCTTATTAATTGTGTGTAACATATGCTTCATTTTTCAAAGCTTACAGACACCCAACCTTTTGGATTCATCTGATAATTGAAACAACTCACTCCCATTCAGACAAGCTAGCATTAGGAGATGAAGAATAATCATTTAGTTCACGTTTAAGGCTTCGAATGTGGCTGCGGTCAAATCTTTGAGACAGAAAAGCGAGACACACTGACTGGTGCCACACGGCTAGTACAGTGTACGATCCCCCCCATTGCTGAGTTTTGTTTCTACAGTAACCTCAAGAGCTCAGTGCAATGCATCTTGAGAAAAACACATGCAAACAGACTAAACACAAGCTAATTAAGAAAACATCCCCATCATGTGGGAACACACATGAAAAAAAATAGCACCTGTTACAAGAGGAAGACGCTCCAAAAGCATTATTTGCTTTATTTATATTTTTTTTTATAAATTGCATTTACTAGATAACACTGTTATATGTTTTTTAAATAAAGAATATATAACATTTCTATTAGCATTTCAGTAAAGTTTGAAATTTCTTTATAGAATTCAATGACGTGGACCCAATTTCAGAGCAACCAGACACACAAGCAAGATGGCCCCTGAACTAAATAAAGTATACAACTAATAAAACATTCAGAGGACATCTGAAAAGTGATGATGCAAGATAAAAAAACAGCTACTGCAGAGTGCAGATGAGTACACCACAATGCTCTTTCAACACTTAGGGAAAAAGGTAGGTAGACAAACTGGTCTGTGATGAGGGGAAATATTGGGCCATGATTACAGGAAAACACAACTAAACAGTCGTAAAACACGAGACACAAAGAGACGCTTCAAATTAAAACAGAATATTGATTCCAACTGAAACCAAATGACAATCGGGAAATAAACACATTTCCTTTTCAGCATTTAGATTAGAATTCTGCCACCGGGGTAAACTATTGGTTTGGATTTAGTCTCATAAGTGGGATTTCTATTCACGAGCTCAGCAAATCTGAAGCATTACCTGGTATAGAGCATAAAAATTAAATAAAAACCAGGCTGTGTATATTGGCAGATGGTAGAAGTGTAGGTTATACTGTTAGTGGTTCTAATACAGCAGAAGAAGTAGGTAATAAATTTCAAAGAAGAAAAATAATCCACCTCTCTGGGAATTACATCCCTGTGAAGATTTCAGATGTGGACATATATATTTATGTATATATGTATGTGTGCGCATGTATGCAAATATGGAAAAAGTTTTGTTTGCAAGGTTACCACCAGCACTATCTTGGCTAGGTCCACTGTCATAATCTAAGTAAAAGTGCGATCTAATATTATAATGTCATTTTATCTAAACATTGCAAGCTGAATGTAGTTGGTTTCCAGTTCACTTAAAAATATTAAGTCAAATATTTGAACCCTCAACTTTTTCAGTGGCTACAGCTGGATTTGTATTGTGGATGATGCGAGCAAACACAGGAAAAAAAAGTTTGTGTATGCAGGTAGCTAAATTCCAATAAAAAACAAAAAAGTAGTGATATCCGGTGATAAGTCCGTTTTATATAGTCACCCCCTTTTTGTCCACATGTGACGAAACCATATCAAGTCTTGTGGGTTACTTGTGTCTGAAAAGCTTTAGCTGGATGTTCTTTCAAACTTCGGACAGATCCACATAACCCCATGTTGGTTTATGGTTCTCTGTTTAATCTACATAGAGCCTACGTAAATATCATTGTGAGTGCTGACATTTGTGCAACAGTATAGAGTGAAGAAATAAGAGGAAATGGTGTACATGATCAGTAATAGTGTTTGTAATATATTGCCTATTTCTTGACTCAATCTGATTTTGGTGGATATTTGAGGTGACAAACACAGCAAAGGTCATTAAGAGGAAACAAACATCTAATGCTCAATTCTGACTGGGTCAAAGCAAAAACTAGACCAAAAAAGAGGAATTTATATCCATAAAATATAGATATATCTTTGAAAAATGTATAACTTATGTATACATATATGAATAAAAATGACAGTTAACTGTCAAAAGAAATTAAAATTTAAAAATCTTCTTTAATGTTTTGTTATTTATCTTTATATTTCCAAATGTATTTATTGTTTCCATTTATTTTATCATTATTTTTTACTATTTTTTATATTTTTGAGGCATTGTTATGATTCCATATTGGGAAAACTTTTTTTTAAATAAAGCACATTAGAGTTTATATCACTATTATGGATTGCATATATATTAACTTTTCATAAAAGACACAATTGCTTCCAGGAACAACAGAATGATGCATAAAGAATTTTAAATAAACCAAGCTTTGGTTAAAGATTATGCAAAGCAGACTATGTTTAATTTGCTGCAAATGGCAAGTTTCATGCATCCAGTCATTCACAACACTACAACACGCTGCCTTATTATCAACAAAGTCACACTTTGAGTTTAGCACATCTTTTTTCTCAAGTGCCAGAAGTTTTACATGTTGCAAGTTGCAACAAAAGAGCAGCGAGTCTTAGATAAGTGTTCGGTAGTCTCATAGCAACAATGGGAACCATGCTGAGCTACCCACACTTAGAGCTAGTTGGTATAATACACAGGGGCATAAAATATGGATGGCCAAAACCAGAATGAAGCAACTACAGTGTGAAGGAGTGTTAGAAAGAAGGTGGGGAATTAACAGTCACTGTCAAAAAACTGTTAGTAAACCCAAAGAAAGTTTGTTGACCTTGTCAGGCCATCTTACATCATCTGTGCTTATTATAAATTCACATGGAGCTCATAAAGTAGTCAGCCCATCTGGTGAAGCTATAAGTATACAGCCTCTAAATATAAAGGATGAAAACTCTGGTTGCAGTGGCTACAGATTGGGAGTTTTTCAGCATGTGTGCATCCATACCGGTCTTGGCGTCCACCGAGAAGTAAGGCTGGCCCTCTAGGATGCTGTAGACCACACGAGCACTGTTTCCGTACGTGGGGTCATCGGCATCCGTAGCAGTCAGCTGGATCACAGATGTTCCTGGGTAATCACAGAGTCAGAGGTGAGGCAGAGATGGCACCAGTGGTTGAGGATAAGCATAAATTTGGGTGGAATCTTTCACGTGTGGCCAAGAATTAATATTTGGCTTATTTACTACAAAAGTAGCTTTCTGAAAAGTGATGAAGCAGATTATGATGAGCCTGTAAGAACAACAACTGCTGCTTTTGTACACTTTGTTATTAGCATGTCTGACTTAATCATTCTGCTTACCTATTTGGGACATTTCTGGTACAGATGCGTGGTAGGGACCATCTAGAAACTTTGGCTCATTGTCATTGATGTCCTGGATCTTGACAATGAACTCAGACTCAGGCTCCAGAGGCCTGTCTGTCAGGCGGTTGCGGGCCTGGGCACGAAGGATGTATTGTGCCTTCACCTCTCGATCCAGCCTCTGGATGGCGTGGATGTCCCCAGTGCTGTCATCAATGGTGAAGGTAGTGCCTGCACCTTCGCCGGTCAGGATGTACTTTATGGAGCCATCGCCTTTATCCATGTCTGAGTGAAGCTGTAATGTTTACAGAGGCATGAGTCAGGTTTGAATCCAGCTGTTTCTACAAATGAAGTTGGAAGCTTAAATCTGTACCCAAACTGCTAGTGTTTGTGTCCAAAAGCTGACTTCAAATCTGTAAATGTGACAGCAATTTGCAAGCTGAACATATTGGACAGTGGCATGCTTTTCAGGAAGTTTAATTAGGTCATTTGTCCCAGTTGTAGAACAATGCAGCTGCATAGCAATCTTCAACAAATAAACAAGACGACCAAATTATTTATTCTGGCCAAATCAGCCACATGATCTCAGTCCAAGTAAACATGTGTCCCTCGCTGGAGAGTAAAAACCCTTTCCTATTCCAGAGATGAGCATGAGCTGATTTAAATGGGAGATAATCAGCAGTTGTGGGTACAAATTTGGGACGCACAATATCAGCACATAATCAGTATCAGCTGATAGGAACTGCATGAGGGGGAGTGTCATCCTGAATAAGATGCAGTTTTGTTTAATTAGAAGTCTTACTTTACACAGTAATAACGGCATCTGAAAAGTAGCTGAATTCACTGTATTACTTAAATGAGGATTTTATCAGATGATGCTGCAGTTATAAAATAAGGATTTTATTAGAGCAGAGCGACAAAATGCTTAAAGTGGCCACAGGTTGACACATAATACTAACGATCTGATTTTCAGTCACAATTTTCAGACAAATTTTAACCATCTAACAAAAGTAACAGAATAAAAGTGACAAAGAGCATCTTCATTTGGGAATTCTGCTGTTTTAATATACACTTACACTTCATTGTTTTTACAAAAAGAGGAAAAACTGGAGCATTTACAAAGCACCTAGGGTTATTTGAGTCTACTTATGTATACATACCGGAGTGATTAGACCCATAGGAATATTATATTATCTTAGCTGGTTTTCGGAAGTTTGATTTTGTACAATCTCAGTCAGACTAATATTTTTCATGCTTTTTAAAAGTCCGATTTTGGTCAAATTAACACAATAATTTTGTTCTGCTGTCACGTAAACTTGCTTGGTGTCCTAATGCGTACAATGAACTTAAGGTAGATGTGTTGTCACGTACATAAACAATACACACATATAATATACACACACATATACCCTCCTGATTTGACTTGAGCGTAAATTAGTAGTAGACCTCAGGGGGTGAAGTGTGGTTACATGCATAACCTAATACTGTAACAGCAAATATACATGTAATCACAGCTTTTTGCCTGTTTTTTGCTACCGAACAAGCAGTGCAATCAGAAGCCTTTTGTGACCCATAAGAGCAAATGCCAGCCTGTTGATGTGCAATCAAGCATTTAATTTGTACTAAGAGGGTCTCTCTGTATGACGAGCACTTGCTGCCATCATACTAGCAGAGTGAAATTAAATGCCCCCATTGGTGTCTCTCTTGTATATAATGAACAGCAAACAAATCAGTACTGTATCTAAAAACACACTCCTTTCAAGACGCTTGTTTTCGTCCTTTAATCATCTGTGGCCTCAGAGTGAAATGACCGAGGCAAGGTTGTTTAGCTGCTTAAAGTCTGTGGCTGTACGACTTATTGTTATTTTGACCATGATAGGTCAGCAGCTTTCCACACAATACCTATCATTCCAGAGCTGTATGGTTTTTGTTTTTTACAGCAATGCCCATTTCAGCCTTTTTTAGTAAACACACCATTATGGGCTTCAGACTCATGTCTCACGGTGATTCATCTCCGGTTAGAGATCTTCCTCTGCCTCATCCGCCCACTCCTGCTCTAATCCCCCCTCTCCTCTGGGGCGTTTTGAAAAGGGGCAGTTTGACACTCGGGCTATCAATTACCTGATCCATCTCCAGCCCAAACCTCCAGGATCCCAACAGCTCTGAACCCTAAACTAGTTAACAGAAAAATGATGTAGGATGAGCTGAGGGGAAAAACCGCTAAAGGAGGCTGTAGCACATCTCTCTCCAGCTTTGTTATATTTCACGATGCCTTTCTGCCTTGAGTAACTGTCCGGTTAGAAGCCTGGCCTGTCCGAAACACTTATTCCATTCAGCTTTAAAAAATTAGGATGGAAAGAATCAGTAAATGGACGCTTAATTGGAAAAAAGAGATGAAGAGTAAATATTCTGAAGTGACATATTACAGCCCTCTCTGGACTCGTCTGCCAGGTCGGAACATGTTGCTTTTAGGAATCCTGCATTTTTCTCAGTATCCCTGAGCGGAGGCTTAAAAAGTATTTCTGAACTCTTAATTAAGCAGGTTTACATCATTTCCAATGGGAAATTTGTGAGGATGAGCTGTTAGTACTGCATCATTTTAGAAGCTAATGAGGAATATTGCAGCAGCGGCATTTTGGAGGTCAGAGATGGATATTTAAGGGAATTCTGTAATAGACAGCTTTTTAACCAGGAGATTTTATGGTAAAGTTCAGCCATATGCTATTTCTTATCAGATTATAAACGATTTTAAATCGAAATTTACATGCAAAACAGCATGTATATTTATTTGTTTTGGAGGGGAATTAGGGATTTTTCAGTTATTAAGTTTTAGTACTCCATGAATTATAGAGGAAGATAGAAAAATGGGTAAAATATATATAGAAAAAATAGAAAATAGATAAAAATGCGTGTTTAACTTCAGTGTTACTATCATGGTGTATGGGTTTTATTGTGGTCCTATTTTTTCATCATTTTAATGTTATCATTAGTTGGATTTCTCTGTCCTTCACTCTAGGTAACTTTATGTTGGTTTTATTCCTTAAATTTGTTTTCCTCCATCACCTTAGTGAACTTTAAATCCTGTTTTACTTTTTAGAACTTGGACTGCTTGGTTACAATGCAGTCTCATCAGGTTGACTCCAAATCTTAGTCACTGTGACAGTTAGTTTGATTACAATTTAGACATTGAAGTAAAAAGTAAATTGATGAATTACATTTACAATAGAGATGCTAAAACTGACCTCATGGGTTGCTAAGCTAACATTACACTGGCTAATATTGTGCTTTTACTGAGCAAGCTGCTGCCAAAGGACACCAAAGAAAATTTTAAGTAATGTGATTAAACTATAGCTGAATAACAATTATTAGATACAGTTATCTGACACTAGCTTTTGAGTATCTTCTGATTTCAAGATACAAGGCTGATTACCACGTGTAACTAAGTAGCTCTTTAGCTGATCTGCATACGTTACTTCTAAACGCACGTTGACTTGAATGTATACTAGTTTTGTAACTGTCAAAGCTAACATAACTTGGCTACATGAAAGTAACCTTCTATCAACAGGTTACTGCTTCTATAATCATTATGTATCTATCTTTGGCTCTAACACTGTCTTCTTGACAGCAAAAATCACCTTTTGTAGAAGCATAATGGCAATTTTGGTTTAGCTTCTCAGATTGTTGTGTCTCTCTGCTTATGATGGCTGGAATTGCATCTATTGATTATATGTCCAGTTCACCATAGCAACAGAAATATCAGTGCACTCCTTTTGTGAACACCTCTCGTTTTGCTCTTTTCACAGCTTGTCAATGGTGTTGCAGATGTGCCTTCCACCTCTGTGGAACGGGAACTTGAGTGACTCTTCAGATCCAGTAAATTAACTCTACCACTGCTGTCTGGCTCTGGTTCAAAGTGGATGGAAGAGAGGCTGTTTTTGTATGAACTTAGTGCATCCAGGGATTAAACTGTTTTTTTTTTTTTTTTGCAATTCATTGAAGGTGGCCTTTCCCCATCCATGATCTTCTATTTTGCACTCATGCACTTTGCTTTTACAAAGCTGTAGATAATCTGCTGGTCGCTGATCTCCTTGATTGATCTTTCAGTGTGTTGTGTCTGAAATTTGGAGGGAAACCACTTCCCAGCACCTACACTAAGGTTCTCCTCACATCAGCAACACCAAGTGAAAAGACCATTGCTCGTCTGGAGGGTATAAACTTTGCATTTTTCCTCAGGTTGTTACTTAATATTGGCACATATACTGTATTCAACACTGACCTTTCCAATGTAAAGAGGTTCCAGTCCAGTGTACTCCTCTAGGACAAAGAACTGATTCCACACCCAGCCTCGCTTCACTCTTTGCAGCAGTGCTGAGTTTCCGTTATTTTTCTCCACTTCCGGTTTACCCTGGAGGCTGTCAGGTATAAGAATCAAAATGGCTAGGGTGAAAGGCAGCAAGGTGCTCACAACAGCTGGAAGATGCAGTCGGGCTCCCATTGTGAAACACAGAGTTGTATCTGAAAAGACTTTTCCTGTCTTCACAAGTAGTTATTTGCAGATTCCTGTTTTTCAGCAGGAGTCCAGCAGGAGTTCTAGAAAGAGATAAAAGAAGAGGAAAGATAACTTTGAGGTTTACTGTATGTGCTTTTGGACACTATTATCTTTTTCTTGTATACTGCTGCATCATTGGAAACCTGAGGTTGATACATTCAGTCTTTGCAGCCCTGTCTCAAGATTATCTCTCCACTACTATGTTTTAGTTGAGTTGTAATGAACATTGTCTCATCAAGGGTTCCTTTTAGATTGCAAAAAACAGTCACAGGGAGTAGGAAATGTAGAGAACATGGGATAGAATAAAATATACATTTATTTTCATATGTTTTCAACACCCCGTTCCAACAGTTTTGCAATTCATCGTGTGTACCTTTACCATCAGTTTCTGACACACTGGGAACTGCTGTACAGCCTCAAATTGTCAGTTATATTTATGTGGTAGTGAGTGATGCAGCAGTTGTGCCAACAGCAAAAATGACAACAGGAAAACCTCCTTTTATGGTGCTGGCTTATCAACAGGGGACACAATTTAGACATAAGAAGGGTATGCAGTTATTTTTCTCAAAGCAGCTTATTTTTTCCTTTGTTAGAAAAGTACAATTTATTCAGCAACTTTTTAAAAATCTTTCTTTGTGTGTCATCGCAGATTTCAATGTGATCTAAAGAACATACTGTTGACCATAGGAGGAAGAAAGGAACAGCCTTAAGTACACAAATTAAGTAATAGCCCATGCTCTGGCGTAACAAGCAAAACACCTCTAGTTTTCCTTGTCTCACAACACAGCAAACAGTTTCTAAAAATATTCACTCTGAAAGATTTGTTCCCAGTGAACTCAAACTGCATGAGGACCAAAGGCTAAAACACAGACAAAAAAACTTTTATTTTAGAATACCTGTGTATGTGTGGAAAAGGTCTTACAGCCATCATCCCACATTCATTTGAACAGAACAAACAGCAACAAAGGGGACAAGCAGAATTTAGCATGAAAATGTGTGTTATTAGACCAGAGAGATGAATGGCACATGCATCCGGAGAGTGAAAAGGTCAAATATAATTTGGGTGTGAGTGTGAACATTGGATTTCTAGTTAGTTGTTGGTTTCAGAGGTAATTCACCATTGTCCTACCAACTCGAGGTAACACATCTGGTCCAAAACCGACGAATTTGGCGTCAGGTTATTGGAACATTATTTTATGTAGCGTGTTCTTGAAAACATGTTCTGACACGTCTGTTCCTCGATATAGTTGGCGAGTAATTGTATATGTAGGTGCAAATGTGCAAAAAGTTCTGTTAGCAAGGATAGTATCTTGAATATTGTGGCTCGGCTAACTTTTGGCTAACTTTAACCTTAAATTTAAAGTTACAGTCACAGTCAGAGAGAATTTTTACATTGGAAGGTGTTAACCAAAATTGTTTCAATACCCCAAACCTGCTTTTGCATGTGGATGAGAGGCGCAAATCCATAGAAAAATATGCACTTTCCAAAGTTCGTATGTAAAGGACCAGTGTTTAATATCTGATACAGTTCGTACACGGTAAAAAAAGGCCAGCTTTACATGGCACTGGGTGAGTGTTTAAACTTATTTTTAAACAATTTAGTTCTAAAAACACCTCGATTTGTGGTTGTAATTTTCATATTCCGTAACTGTAGTCTTAATATGTCTAAATTAAATGTTTAAAGTTGGCCATATACTACACAATTTGCAAGAGGGTGTCTGTTAAAAATCTTGTCTAGTGTATGGGAGGCATTACTGTATAACTTTGGCAGGAGCCATGTAATTCTGCCTTCAGTATTCCAACAAACTTTTTCTAGTCTTAAAATACAGGGTGTGAATTTAAAAACGTATGGTTGAGAGCTGAAATTCCAACAATTTGATGAAAATGTTTAAACAACCTCATATTTCAGAGCCCAAAGAAGAAGTCAGAAGCACTGAAGCTGTTGCTTCCCCTTCAGCTTGGGACAATCAGGCGCCTCACATAGGAAAAAAATTAAGTCTAGCCACACTCTTTTTCTCCTCCTTTCTCATTTTTCTGTCATGAGGAGAGGTGAGCTCCTTCACACCTCCTGTAATTGGCCAGGGGGTGTGATGTTCTGGGATTGTAGTGTTTCTGTCAACACTCCTGCTCAGCTTTACTTACACCATGTTCTACAAGCTCCTTTCAGTGCAGCACATCGCTCATTACAAGTGTACTGTGTTTTATTTTTTCTTCCATATCACAGATTCTGAAAGCCCCTAGGGCACTCTCCCTTTGCATTACTCTTTTTCATATCAAAGGAATCTTTAGGATTACCAAGGTCAATTCCATGAATTTTTGTAGGAGATGCTTTTTAAGTTATTGATTTGAGTTGATTGATATCTTTTCACATGCAGTGCATACCACATACACTGCCTCCCTCCATCTGCATCTTGTTTTTATGTATCAGAGGGATGGCTGCATCTGCTTGCTCTGCTTGCATTAATGAGCTTGGGGGAAAAATAGGCATATTTGTGGTCAGGAAGCAGAAAGAAAGGGGTAGAAGCAAAAGAAAAGGGAAAAGGCTGTAAGCTTCAGTGAAGAAAAGTTTGGCACTACTAAGAAAAGAAGAAAAAAAGCCAGTGAAAGAAAGAGACTGTTTGACTCATGGATTGACTCCATTATATTTTGTAAAAGAGAAAGCTTTGTGCTGCTATAGAGACTCTGAATCACCAAACTCAGTTAATCATTGTTGAAGAGGCACAAAAGGCTGGGAGGCGTGGCTCCATTTTCAGTGGGAGGTTGGCCCAAGTGTGTGTGTGCACGACTGTGTGTGTTTGTTAAGAAAACTTGGCGAGGGCCGCTTAACAGGATGGCTGACACTTGACCTGGCTGCTCCCCTCTTTTCAGTCTATTCAAGCTGCCTGTTTTCCATTATGAAGTAAAATTAGCTCCCTGGCCTTCCCTCTCAGCTCCTCCCCTTAAAGGTCACAACCTGCACCCGAGCCATTTTGCTCTATTTTGTTGTGCCTAATGAGGTGACATGCTAAGTAATTATGCCAGCAAAACATTTCACACATCTCCCTTCTGCTAATCTTATGGTATTCTACTTGTTTAAGGAAACAGCAGCTGGTGATTGCCACACAGGCTGTGAACAGCGGAGAGAAGGGTTAAGAAGATGAGGAGCAAGGTGGAGGGTGGAGGAGCAATCATATGAAAAAGCTTTGCCAGACTTAAGGCAAAGAGGTATTTTCCCACCAAGCTGAAACATTCTTTTTAGTTGAAAAATCTGCCTTTGTATTTAAAAGAAAAACAACACGATTTAGAGTTGTTATCCAGAGAGCACTAAAAGGATAGGTGAAGTTGAAATGGCAAAGGAGGCACGGAAATATCCAATTTGTCCAACATGAGTTTCCAAATACAAGAAAAAAAAAACCTCTGACAAGAGAGGTGTATGAACGGTAGGAGGAAATTGACTGACAGCGGATGAAAATGTGATTGTCAGAGGGAGCAGCTGGTGTAAGAAACTGATGGGCCATATTGTTGTATCGTCGTACTCCATGTCCACCTGCTGCTCCATTAACTGTGATCTGACAACAACAAACTGTTCCTACATGAGGGAGAGGTGGGCTTTTTCCTTCTGATGGATAAAAACAAACAGCAAGTAACTGCTGCGGTATGACTGATAGAATCTGACCAACTCCTGTTCAGATTAAAAAGTTTCTTGTTAAAACTCGAACGAAGTTATTTAAAAAAAGTTAAAATTGTTAAAAAATTACTCAAAAAAGAACAAAAAGCTCCTTATAAAGCGAGTCCATGTCTTATTTTAATCTTAAGCTTAGTACACTTGGTTAGAATGGCGATTTTGCAGTTAAGATTAAATGTTGTTAATGTTTAGTTTGTTTGTTGGGCAAAAGAAGCTCATTAGAGGTTTTAATGACCATGTTCATTGATTTACACTTTGACAAACAACTTAAAGGGGAAATTAAATGTACTTTGATTTTGACGGTACCATAAGAAACATTCCAGAAGATTTTTCTGTGAGGTTACCAAGGGCCCAGTTAGTGTGTGGCACATTAGTATGGGTTTGCCCAGTTTAAGATCTATGTATAGCTTTATTAAGTGTTAATTTCACAGTGGCCGTGTCTGTGCCCCACTCACCACATCTTTGAAAAGAGGCCTCCCAGACTGTGGAAAAGGACCTTAAAAACTGGGTGGATCCATGAAAATGAGATCCACCCACCCCGGCAGGGCCAAACGTCACGGCCAATTTGTTAACAACAATTGATTATGCATGGTGGAAAGTGATGGAGGAGGCTCCATATCTCTGACCTGGGTTGAGGAGCTCTGGTAGAGAAAGCGTCGTTCATTAAGCTGAGCAGTTGCTGTTATTGAAAAAGAGTTTCTGAGTCTAACTTCAGTCTAACTTCACTTCCCAGGCTGAGTTGTCAGCGTGACGAGCCACATTCCTCAACAAAATTCCTCTAATATTTCTCAATGTCTGTTTTTCTTATTAACGCAGAATTAAAGTGAATGTCTGCTGTTTGCTGTGCTAACTTTTTAATGAGCAGGTCTTTCTTGCAGCGTGGCCTCTGGTGTGTTTTGTGTGTGTGGATAAAATGACCAGGTTTTGTGATTTTACAAGGGTGTATACTATCCACGCCTCCAGCAAGGACCTAGCGTCCACATCTGGCTCACAGAGCGAGAAGACAGCCTTCAAAGGCTGAGTGAGCGTGTACTCTGGTCAAACCCTCTCAAGATCGCAGTTGTTTGTGTGTGAAATCATATTCATACCCATGAATATGATTTCACAACAAGAGTGTGTTGGGCTTCTACCCTCTGTTTATCCCCATTTTCTTTAACCCAGACCCCCTCAGGACAGAGGCGCTGGCATGAGGCAGGCTTTGAAACTGCCTCTCTAATTGTGGGGCGCTCCCGGGGCCTCGGTGCAGCTGTGAATGCCGCCACCGCTGCCTCCCCACGGCTCGTTTACTGTAAGGTGTTTTTAATTACGCATCCCTCCCTCCTGCCTTTATCTGCCTTAGTGTGCTGGCTGAGCTTTAGACGCTGCTTCTCCTGTGTCTCTGCCACAAAAATAATTGATTAACTTTTCTCTCATTTAAACATCTGCGTCGCTGTGTCATTCAAACTTCCCTCTCCTCCTCAGTGCACATTTAGTTCACTCGTTGCTCGGTGAGGGCCGTAAAAAGGAGCCTTGTCATTTATGGAGAAATCAAATCACACAAACTGGCATTCATCCCAGGCACTGGTGCATGGAAATGATGTCACCGTGCATAAGCATCATCTGGAAAAGTTTTCCAATCAGTGTCACAAATTAAACAGAAGCGTCTTGGGGTCAGGTCCTTTCAAATTAATTTTGAAGCCGTAATCTCTTGAATTTTGTCTGGAAAGAGAATCCTGTTCCCTCGTCGTGCTGAAAATGTCATTTAAGATATCTCAAACTCAAGCACCATCACGGAAACCTGAAAGGTGTTGTTAATATGGAGGCACAAAGCTCATCTTTCAGAGTCCTTCACCGCCTCTCCCTGATAACAGTGAGAAATGTCCGCGTGCCGTGGCAGGAATGCACATGCCAATCTAGTATCTTATTTGCCAGCCTTACAAGACAGCCGATAGCTTAATGGGTTTGATAGTGGCAAAAACGAAGTCCTCATCTTAAGAGAGTAGAACCTTGGCTCAGATTGTGGAGCGGGGACTGAATGCCAAACGAAGGTCCGTGAAAAGCAGATAGGCATTCCTCTCCTTCAGCGTGGCTTGTTTGAAGTAGCGACAGAGCGGACGTGCTGAGAATGGGAGGCTCTCTTTGAGCCATAGAAACTTTTGAAAGTGCCATCAAATCCCTCCTTTTCGGCAAAAAGTCAATGTGACTTACTTTAAACAGCCAAATATATGTTTCTGTAAACACTGATCATCAATTAACACAAGATTTAACTCAGCAGCTCCGACCTCATGCCTTATTCATCAAATCTTCCTTCAATCAACCCTCGCTGTATATATCTTGAAAGCAATATCGGCATTTCTTATTGACATTGTTCGAAATGTGAAGAAAAGAAAACAAAAAAAGGCAAGTGTCTTACCTTTTTTCTTTTCAACTTTACCCCTCCACGGTACCTCTTAGAAATATTCTCGTTTTTTTCCTCTCCTATCTCTTTATTCTGTTCCCCAGAAAGTTGTGAAAGCTTCTGCCTGCAAATCATCAGTTTAAAGTCACCTTGAGTCGTTTCTTCATTGGCCTTTTTGTAAAGTTTTCCCCTCTCTCCATCTAAATATGAATAAATATGTATCTTCTCTTGCCGCCTCTGCTCTGTCTGCCTCTCATGGTTGTATGCAACACTCTCATCCCGGGTGTTTCCGACCTAGGGGCCCAATCAGGCTAAAGGACCAATTGTCCCTCTCTTTACAATCAGTGGGACGACCTCCCCCCCGGCTCCGGCGTAATCCAGCAATCTCCCACCTCGAGCAGAGGAGGTGGGGAAAGTAGAGGAAGAGGAGGAGGGGGCGCACTGACAGCAGGATAGGGGTGAAATTACAGCGAGAGGGAGTGCAAAATCCAGCAAGCATGGAATGGAGGAATGAGAGGAAAGAGGCATGAGGTGGTAGATGGTAAGCAGCGGAGGGAAGTGCACCACAAAGGCAAACCATTTCATCTTAGTGTATTTGCAAGTGAATAAAGTGACCAGCGTGGTGGAGAAAAAGCTTGGCTAGGAGAGTGGAAACTGCCAGGGGTGTAGGATCGGTGAAGCTGAAAAGGATGAGGAGTAAGAAAAAAAAAACTTCCCACTCACACCGGTGAACCTGCCCTAATGCATTTTAATGAGCCAATGTTGTACAAGTCTGGATACGAAGAGGGATTTAAAAATATGCAGAAAAAAAAAGATGAAGCCCTTTCCTGGTCGAACTCGAAGCTATTCGTTTTCCAAATTGGAAAAAAGATCAACAATCAAGCACAAACTAGGACAGCAGGAAAAGATTAGCCATGGTCATGGAGATGTGATCCCTGTTTAGCGTGGAGTAAGGAAATAGCAGTGTTTCATTTCAGCAATCATGGAATTAATGCAGCAAAAAGAAGTTTTCGGAGTCAAGTCTGTTGTATATTTCTACCCCCCGGCAGAAAAGGACAAGGAGAATGAAATCATATTGGAGATGTACTCAACCATGTTTAACCAGAAATGAGAATGTATCACACAGAAAGGGTTCAAGGCTGCTGTTGGGTTCTTGTTTTTTTGTCCCCAAACCACACGTTTTCAGATAAAATAAAGCGTGAAAAGTTTCTCCACCATTCGTAATCCGCTGGGACAACTTTGCCCCCCTTTTTTCCACTCGACAGCCCTTTGACTCTCCTTAATCTTCCTGACAGAGTAATTTGGTATGTTGTACGGCTCTAAAAATACAGATGAAGGCTGTTGTCACCCACTGAGGCAGATGGTCAAAAGGTTGTACTTCTCCATCAGTTCAATATGTTTTCTCTTTCTCCCACTCTGTCCCTTTCAATATGTCTTCTTTCTCATTTGGCAAGTCATTCTTTCTTGCGGTCCTCCTCCCTACTGCCCTGCCCACCCTCTTTGTCTCTTTGAAGACCTGACTGGTTACCAATCTGCTAGCGAATGCTTGACTGGCCCCCCAGGGGGAAAAAAAAAGGCAGGGGCTCCCCTTTGTCATGGTGGGGTACATTGAAAGGGTGGCATTCTAGCTCATTGAACGACACCTTGCATAACTGTGGCAGAGTAGCGGATGATAATTGGCAGAACAAATTGAACCTATAGGACTTATGGAAGAGCCTCTGTCTGTTAAGTCTGTTACGGTGGTGGACGTCTGGAAAACAAATCCCTTCGGGTCCCCCTCACAAAGGCCCAGATCTGCCGTAGAAATAGATTGGATACAGTTGTGTTCTGCATGTTGCTTGACTTTGGTTTTGCTGTAATACGTTGGATGTTTTGGGGACACGGTGCTTTCACGGATCGGATCACGTACGCCTCCTTTTAAGGCTGGGGGCAGTAAGTTTATAAAGGACATGGCTTGTTCTGTCACCTCTGAGTAGATTTTTTAAAACTGTTGAGCTCTCTCATGAGGAAAGCAGATTACATGGTTGTTAGACCTACACAGAACTTTACTGGATAGTTACCATTAATCAGTCTCACATTGTCATGTAATTGGCTGTTTTTTAATCCCATCAGTCTTTCATGACTTTAGTATTCACCTGCTCTGACACTAGACACATTGGTAGTGGGAGAATAAGCAGGTATTTCCATCATAAACCAGATTTATTGGTCGAATCTGGACAAGATTATCTAAAGTTAGTATAGGATCTTTAAATGTTGTGATTTGTAACATTTGTCATTTCATATGTAAAAATGCAAATAGTCCAAATTTTTCCGGTTTATATATTTTGCTTTTGCTCTACATACCCCAAAAAGTAATAAATTGTCCCTTTTTGCATCTTCACAAATGGCATAATGGTTTCACAATCAGAGAACTTTACTGACTTTGTATTTCAAAATGTAAAATTGCCTTTTTTTGTTTTGTTCAAAGCCACTGTAATTTTCTGATGAAGCTGGGTTCCTTTCAGATGGCCTCTTCTGTCTTAGTCTGCATCATTTGGATGAACTGTTTAAAACAAGTTAATAACTTGAAAATCTAGAAAATACTGCAGTTAACAAACTCTGCTGTCCTGCTTTCCCAAGGTTCAAATTGACCGTCCTTTGCATCGATCGGACCGTTAAAAGTAAAGCCGCGTTTGCATATGAAAAATACACAACAGGAGGATTACACTTGGCTTCTTTTCACCTCACTTATCATGTAAGCGCCTTCAGATGGAATAACCTAAACAAAAATTAGCCAGTCTCATTCAGTGTATCTCTTTGCCACCACAACCACCACTAGGGGAGAACATGAAAGAGGGTTAGGTTTCAGAAGAACAAGATGAGAGAGCTCCAGAGAGGGGGAGCAAAGCCTCCATGTCATCTAAGATAAGAAGAGCAGCTTTCTCCCCTTCTGCCCGAGATTTAAAATGGCATGGAGCAGAACAAGCCCGAGTACAAAGAGCTCTTCTGTGTCTTTGGGGTGCTCAGTCAAGCCTTTTCATGTCTGATTTTGGCTACCAGTTGAAACAAAGAGAAATTAGACGACGAAGCACACACATGAAGTAGGATTTGTATACACAAGCCAAGTTCCCATAACCTTTACAGTAATTGGTGGGATGACAAATATAACATGTTTGGCCTTAATTGTGAGACATCAGAATTGGCACGGGGTCGAAAGAGTGAACCGTGACATTAAGTGCCTGCCTGGCTTCGTCTGGCTTCCTGCTTCTCGTGCTCTTGTCTCAGACAAGCGGTGTCTTTCAAGATCCCATTTTCCTGGTGACCTTTTCACCACCCGCCCCCCTCTCATGTCTAAGCTTCGCCACCTCAGTAGGGTATTGACTTTCACTCTGTGTGTTAAACTTTGCCATCCGCGTGCGGCTTGTTGCCGAGCCTCAGCTGTGACAAGAGGCGGCATTCTGTTTAGGATAAAAGGCTCCCCGGGCTGTTTGATGCGGTATTCCAGTGGGGATAGGCAGAGACGTGGCCTTGATGAGCTGACAGGAGCTGAGGAGACATGGGGCCTTGAAGCGGCAGGACCACAAACCTCAGGAACAGCATGTCTCGCTCTGATACTTACCCCTCCCCGCTCTGTCATTCCTTATATCCCCTTCTCTGCTTTGTCCCTGTGACCCTATCTCTGCCTCTGAATCTGAAATGAAAGGCTGGGGTGACTTTTGAAGTAGAAATTAAGAACGTGCGCATATGTTGTGACTGACGTAAGCAACAAACAGATGAATACGGAACATGAAATGTTTGAATTATGAATGTATTCCTGCTGCAAAGTTATTTCCACTTAATTATTTACCCGAAGCCAAAAAAATGAATTTAGAAATCAGAAAGAAATTAAAAAATGGGATCAGCAATCGGGAACTTTCTAAAAGCACTGAAAGGAAATTACTTCCTATCTTATTTAACATAATTGATTAAATATTTCTGGTTGTAACCACTCAAGCTTGGTGGTGTGTGCACAAGTCTCATATCATCAGGTTTGAGTCAGTCAAAGTCCCTACCCCCACTTTCCAGAATCAATAGAATAACAACTACAGGGAGCGTGTGCGCTCCATTACATATTTGGTATGCGGGGGGGGGGGGGGTTAGCAGCCACAGCTAACCAGAAACAAACACACACAGGGTAAACGTCTCCTTTGTTGGTTTATGTGTGTTTGTAGTTCCACAGTGAGCCAGTGATCACAGGAAGAAATAGTACAGCGGGGGTTTAAACAACACCACCACTCCTCTCTTTACACCTCGAAATGAACTTGGCTTATCACAGAGGCAAAAAAACATTAGTTCATTTGAAAACTACATGCATGAAAAGTTTTCTTTCCCAGCAAAATAAACATGATAAATCTTAACTGAGCAGGAGTTACAGCAGCAGGGCACTTTGTTTGTTCCATTATAATCATCTCCCTAAAACTTGTGTTGTGCTGTAGATGAAGCTGTCGCCTAGTCTTGGCTGACTCCTCACTAACTACCGGTGCGTGAAAAAATCAATTAGGATAGTTATGAAATGCTCCCTTCACCTGCAGTCTAACTCCCGAGGTCTATAACAACATACTCTGTCAGACTGTGTGGGGGAAATCTTTTTCTCTGTCACCTGGCAACTAAAAGCATCAAAGTTTATATCGTTCATATCAGATGGTCATGGAACCACAAAATCTGTGGTGTGCCACTTAATTCTTATAGAAAGACAAACTGGAGGTCAAAGATACTTGGACTTTTGTAGTGAACCCTTTTACCAGTGAACAAGACTTTTGCGATTGGTGCACTTTATTTGGAAGACTCCCATGTTGGTTACTTTATAAGGTGCTGCTGGATAAAGTGTACATGGGTTTGCTTTATGTGTGTCTGTGTAGTTTTGTCAGAAACATTCAGCCTCTGTGCCCACATGCCAGCATAAAAAAGACCATTAGTATCAAACATCCTGTATGAACTCTAGATGATAGAAGTGGCAACAATAAACTCAGAAAATGCATGAATAATCTGATTTAACAAAGGGATTTCAGTTTGCCTTCAAAAGGTGTGAAATTTTGTCCTTGAATTTGGTTTTAAAAAACTAAAATGGATATTTTAATTACTCTTTTTTTGTCATTTATTTTTACGTTTGGTTTGGCTTAATGCAGATCATCTGCAAAAAACTAAAAGCAAAGTCTACACCAGGAATACCCACATCCGGTCCTTGAGGGCCGATGTCCTGCAGGTTTTGGATGTTTCCCTGCTTCAACACAACAGTCAGAGGAAATGGATCTCTTCAAAAGATTCTTAAGTTCTGCACAAACTTGCTAATGATGCATTGATCTGAATCAGGTGTGTTGAAGCAGGGAAACCTACAGGACAGGACTGGATGTGGGTATCCCTTGTCTACACTAACAAAAACTAAAACCGATAGTACAGCAAATCCACTTGCCTTCGCCACATACATGAGAAAATGGAAAGTACCTCAAATTGTGATGAACTTTCTGCAGTGATTTATTTCTGACAAAGAAAATTTTACTTTTACACGTTTTTTCTCATGATCAGCCAGTGGCAGCTTCGCACATACGCGATTCATTCGCAGTCCGGATGCGGAGGGTTAACATGTCCTGCTCTGACTGCAGCTGGGAGGGCCACCTGTGAGTGCTTGGGGATGGGGAGGGGCCCACGACAGCACCCGCTGCTCGTTGAGAAGAGTAAGAACGTACAGGCTTTTATGTCAGTCTCCAAAAGTCTCCAATAACACCAGAAAAAGTTGCTTGATTTGTCACTATTTGCTATTTTTGAATAAGAGCTGCTAGAGGGGTCAGAATACTCATCAACTATAGCGTCACATTTGTGTTTATACATTTGTCAGACGCTTTTATCCAAAGCGACTTACATTCATATGCCAGTTAGGCAGATAGCACAAGAGGGTCTTGCCTAAAGACCCCTACTGAAGGTAGTACCTTTCATGTGGGGGTCAGGATTCGAATGACAGGCTGCAATCTTACCACTACGCTTTTCAGTCACATGGCACAAAGATCCCTAAAGAAAGAAGACATAACAAGGGAAGAAAACCAGAAGCATGAATCATAATTAAAACTATAAAAACCAAACTAGATCAATAATGTCAACCTAACGCGACGCTCCGAGAATCCGTTAGCTGTGGCCAGTATTTTGTCATTCGTCATGAATGTACATAGATTTATATACCCCGTGTGTTCTGTATTTATTCCTTTATACATATATAGATTACCTGCTTTCAGAGATTGACATCTTCGTAGTGTCAGAGAAAAAAAGGGCTGCTATTTTAAAAAAAATCTAAAATTTACTTGAATGTGCCCCCCTTCCACACACAATGCTCTGAGCTCACATATTTTGTGGTCACATCTCCAGCTTCTCAATGGGAGACATAGATATAGATGTGTATAAAAAGGAGTGATTTTAATTTAGGTCGATACATCTGCTTATTTATTTCTCTTTTATTTTACAACAAAACTTTTTAATATTTGAATTATGAATCAGGATAAATAAAGAAGAATTTTTTTAAGTTTGTGCTCACTCCGACATTTCAAAGCACATTGAAGTGTGAACCTTTTATCTTCCATCTTACTGAAAGACAAATTTCCCACTGCATTGCTAGTAGAAGGACTTATATCAAGAGACAAAACGTCAGACAGTGGAAGAGTGGGATAAAACAAAGGTTTAAGTAGCAGTTTGATTCACGGTAAAAACTGGCACCTGTTTTTCTATCCGACTTAATAATGTTCCTATTAAAGCTATGCTGGGTGGCAACACAGGAGCTGGAGACAGACTGATCTGAAATCATCTCTCTGACTCCTCTAATGACTCTACTGCTGTGCTCAGCTCCACAGTGAAGCAGGATTCTGGGCTTCTGAATCTGGAGGCGTTGGAGAAATGTCACCATCACTTATTTCTAAAGGAAAGCCTTTTTATTGTGCTGGGCAGACAGCTTCAGAAAGCTAAGGAGAATTTTAATACCTCATTTACACAGCTGACAAAAACTATTCCAACAATGTGGAAACATTTGGTTCTGATGAACATAGAAGAAAGCAGGCCGAATCTCCTAACGTCGGAATTAATTGCCATCACTGCTGCTGCTGCTATGAATGAGTATTTGAAGATGTGACACTTCTGGGACTGATCTGGGCATTATCTGCAAGAAAATGAACCCAGAGTTAATTGCCTATGTACAAAATGGAATATGTGACACCTCCACATTCACTGAAGCAACATCTGTAAATTTAGAAGAGATGCCCAAGTCAGAGAGTCAGTGCGACAAGGAGTATTTGCGGCAGCTATTCATGGACAATTCTCATACTTGGAAAAACTGGCATAGTGTTATTGCATTCTACCTTAGGGACTGTTTCAATGCAGCAGTGAGATCACCACACAATTATGCAATTGTTGAAACACATTTTAAACTAGATTAAATTTCTCCGGGCATTGCTCTTCTTTGGATGTTGGCTGCCTTTTGATGAGGCTTAGGCCAACAGTAGATGGATCAACTGAAGGTCCAGATGCATCTCTCAGGTCCTGTGTCAGGTCTGCTGGATTTTTTCCTCTTTCTTAAGGACATCACTTTCAGATACTGTTCATCTGCTATAGATATTTGTTTAGGCCTTACACTTTTTCTTTTGTCCTCCACTTGTCCAGTTTCCACAAATGTTTTCAAAACAGTCTGCACAGCATGCTGAGATATGCCAAGTTTTCAGCTAATAGCTCTTTGGGAATCACCTTGTTGCTGCAAAAATACTATTTTCTGTCTGTCAAACTGTGTTATCTTTGGTGTTTTTCATAGATGAAACTAAAGACATGGGAACAAATGATGTGTCTTTGTGACAGGCTGCTGGTAACAAAGTGCCTAAAGATACAAGTTAAAACTGTTTATTTGCTAAGGTCTCTGTTATGTGTAGATACAACACTGGCATCCCTTGAGTACTTTATTCCACATTCCTCTAAAAATGGTCAGGTACAAGTACTGGACTGAAAAAGCAGCCGATGTCTAAAGAAAAACCTTTAAAGACCTTCAGAAAGCCTTTTAGATCTATGGCTCTTGCCACTTTAAAGGATTACAAGAAAGTTTAACAATAACACTACTGTAGTCCTGGTAATTCACAAATAATCTTCTAACTCTCAAATTAACCTTTTAGACAGTCAACATCAAGAGCTGGTAGAGGGATCCAAGTATTCGGCTACCTGTTTAGAGACGGAAAAATGCTTTTATTTCTTTGCCCACTTGGTATGTCAATGAGATTCCTTCTGCCTCCAGAGCAGAGCCGTCTATGAAGAATGTCTTTAACAAAATAAAAACTACTCTGCTCACAGGTTCAATTCCCTCTCCAGCCAGCATGTCCATCAACTGCCACGTGTGCTGTCAACGTGTCCTTGAGCGAGACATCAAATCCCAACCTGCTCAGTCATGCAATATAAATCACTGTGAGCAATGATGGAATTCATTAACTTCAGCCCCGATAATATGAAGCTCAAAACAAAACACAAAGCTGAAGCTGGAGTGCTGCTATCTCTTGTTATGATGAAGAGTTTTTTTTCTTTTTGTTTTGGGAGGGACGTGGACAGACGCACCTTAGCTTGCAGCCTTACATCTAGGAACATGCCAGACTAAGCTTTGTGCCTTAACGCAAAGCGACACGCCAACGGAGATGAGAAGAGAAACAACTGACAGAGCTTTTGTTGCAGCTTTAATTAGAAGCCTTGTGTTTGTCTTGTTCAAATGAGGGGCGTCTGGGAGAGACAGCCTGATCTGCTCTTGTTTATGTGAAATAAAAAGGTCCGACCCCCCATCCCCCCACCCCCACAGTTATGATCCGCTAACAATGCACATGATTGAAGATTAGGTGTATATTAGTATCCTGTGTGTGTGTGTACATAAGCCAAGAACAATCATGCCTTCTCTCACATCCATTACGTCTTAAGACGGGAGAGACATGACGAGATCCTGGAAGGCGTGAAGTGTACTTTTGAAGGGAGGAGGGAATATGGGTAGCGGGTACAGATATGCCTGGTAGGTACAGGTATAGCTGTTGCCACCTCTGAGATCAGTGGCTGTGTCAAAGCAGATGATCCACAGCTAACGTGCAGCTGTCTGGCCCTATTACCTTTAGTGGCAGAGCCAGGCTGCTGCACCCTAAGAGAGCTTCTCCAATCCTTCAGAGTAAATTTAATTTTAACATGCTCTGCATCTCCTCACACCGAACTCTGCCAGGGTTTGGACATAAATATGGACTAAATGTAGAGTTTAGTTTTCTTCTGTAAGGAGAAACTGGTTACATTTATAACCCGATGTGTAAGTTTTCTGTTAAACTGTCAACTTCCACAAGAGGATGGTTATCTTACTGACTGCTATGTTTGTTAGCTTCATTAGCCTTCAAGTGATTATTACGAAATGTCCCCACATTTTGGAAGGCAAGATGACTACATAAATAACAAGCTGTTCACAGAGTGCATCTTAAAGGATATGTTTTCCCACCATTTAAATTTTTTTAGACATTATGATATAATCCAGATGAATGGACTTTATTTTTGGGGGTACTCAAACAGCTCTGAAATGAATATGAAAAAAGTCTGCAGCATCTCGGATAGCTGCTTTAATCTGCAACAGAGCCCCCGGGGGCGAAAATAAGCTGCTGGTTCTCCTATTAACTCCCCTTTACTCCCACTCTGTACAAATTTTCAATGATGGAAAACAATCTTAGCCAAGATTTTATGTATGGTATTTAAATTAAATTTAAACACAGAGACCGTGGTTCAAAGCCTCTTTAACATGTCAGTTATTATGGAACAATACACCTGGCTTTATAGATCTTTGTGCCGGTGGCATGATAGGCATAGCGTGTATGTTTGCTAATAGGGGGTTGTTTACAAATCAAACAAAGAATAAATCCAGCAATTACTCTTATGAGACCATAGAGGAATATTTTGAATATCCTTAGCGGCTAAATCCTCAGCCTTCAACTTTCACTGTTTTAATTGGAATAAAACTCCAGATTATTTCTCAAATATGTGAGTACTATCAATAAATTGCATTTTATTAGTCTACAACAACAGGTTTCTGTAGTGGTGACACAAAATTTTACCCTGTCATGTGTCACTTTTACACAGTGTTTACTAAGAGGCACCAACATGGACATTTTAACAACTACATTTTTCTGTGTAGTTTTTGCTGCTCCCATGGACAAGATTTTCTCAAATTTTTATTTGTGGACTGGAAAACCATGGTTTCCATTAAGTCTTACTTAAGTCTTTATTGGTTTTATGTGCTTTTAATCTGTCTTTGCTAATATGTTTTAGTTAAATTTTTGTATTTGCTTTATGTTCTGTACAGCAATTGGTAATTGATTTTTTCACTTTTTTAAAATACGCTTTATAAATGAATATGATTTGATTTTTGGATTTTTATGGAAGATTACGCACCAGATTACCCTGTGTTGACATGGCAGTGGGAGACACCATCACCATATTGCTAACCTTGTTAGCAGCACTTTTTACCTGTTTTTCACGTAAATTACCAGTTATTCTCCGACTCCATTGAAGAACAGACATCTTAGAGTGCGCTACAGAGTTTACTGCTACATAAGCCAATACTAAACCAAAGGCCAATGTCTCTGTTTTTTGACGAGACTCAATCAGACCTCGAGATGTTCGAACAACTTTGAGAAAAATGAAATTGAAGAACTGCTTTGCCTGCACATTGAGGGCAAAACAACTATGATGGGATCACCTCTCTGAAAAGCTGCACAGTGAACTACTTCGTAGGCGAAGGGAAAAATTGTGACAACTAAATCTCCTGGATGGTTTTTAAAAATGGCCTCGACAATAATATTGAAAGTATTAACACTTTTACCCGGTGTATAGCAGTTGTTAGTCATGGAGGGAGTTGTGTTGCTCTAGCTGTGTTATGCATTTCTATATGGACTGAATTTTTTTTATGTAACCGGTGGGACATGAACTCCTCTAAACTGAAAGAGGGAAAAACCCTATTTTAATAATAGTATGTTCATGTTATTGAATTTTAAGGTAAGGGTAATTGATTTATTGCCTGACATTCTGCTGCTTCTAACTTTCTCTGTGAAAGATCATCACAGTTTTTAAAGCTATTATAGAGAGTTTCCAGTGTCAGAATGAAATTGGGAAGAAACTCACGAGCGTAATGGCACACGTCCGTGATCTTGGTTGTTTGGTGTAAGGTGGCCATAAAACTCAATCCAGGCTGTTTTAAGGCGGTCTTTCTTACATCTTGGGGTTACGACAAAATCAAACATGTTAAATATTATTGCAAGTCTTTCGTATTTTATGCAAATTGTGATGTATTCTGCATTTTTAACCATATGTACGGTTTAATTGGACTGTAGAAATGGAGGAGCAACATATTGTGTTATGGCAACGCAATGTTTCATCCCATTTGTACCACAACAGAATGAAGAAGGAGTCATATTCATGCACATTGTGACCAACTAAAACTACTATCTTTTTGATGATAAGAACACAACATCCTCATTTCTCTTTTTTAAAAAGATGTATCATCAAATGTTTTTGGATTTACGCTAAATCCCTTCAACAAAACTAAATTTAATCTTGTTGTATGAGTGAGTACTTTTTAAGTGTTGCTTATACAAGAGCGATATGAGTGTACTTTACAAAGTGTAATAGTTGATTCTACCACTAATCTAAAAATAGTTCAACCAACCCAATTAAACTGAGACCTAGCCCGAATTAACAAGTTAAATCGGCCCTGATAATGTATGTTGACCTCAACTCGGGTAATTTATTTATTTTTTTCTTAATGATGGTTGCCCAGTAACAACACATTTGTATACAAAATAACCCAGTTTGAGCATGTTTCTGCTCTAATATATACAGTAGGTCTTGACATAAAAAAAAATAATCAAAGAGACGGGCTAACATTAAAAGAACAAATACTATTAGCACCAGGGACATTGTTGAAGACTGACCCAGTGTCCTGCACAGACCAGAGGATGAATTGGACAACTGAAAGTGAACATTAACAAGAGCAGGATTTTAAATTTTAGCTACAGGTGACTGGATATTTTCTGATTATTTGGCTTTAGTATAATCTAAAGCAGGCTCTGAGAGTAATAAGCAATTACTGTGTTTTTTATCCCCACTTCTCAGAGAGAACTAATCTGCACTCAACAGCCAGGGCCAAAAAAATAATGAAATTAATTATGAGCATTAAAGCTATGCAACTGCCAGAGAAAGGTAAAAATGTAATTATCCACATTGAGACAGAAACCTCTCTGTCTGCTGTCTGTCTCATTGTGTGTCTCCTTTTAACCAGAATTTTTACACTGCCCCTCTTCTCTTGATTAGGAACATGACCAACTGGTGCACAAAATGGGAGCACGAGCTGAATTCTAACCATGGAAAACATCCACATAGTGATACAACTTGTTTCTAAAGCTAGTTCAGGAATAAGGAACAGCTCAGAAATGCTCATTAAAATAAGTATAGGAACAAGCAAAACAGCTTTTAAACTTCATGCACTTAGGTTGCTGTCATTCATTATCGGGACTGGCAGGTTTTTTAACCAGTTTCAGGAAAGCAACATTAGGTATAGAACTAAATATCCTTTAAATTATCTGCTAGTAATGGGATTTTAATGTGCTGTCTTGGACAAGCTCTGCTGATTTGATAATCTGTCATCAGGTGGAGAGAAAAGCCATTGAGAATCAGTTTTATAAGGACCTTTAATTACCCAAAAATAAGTCCAACCATTGATCCATGTCACATATGTTAAGAATATGAGTTTGCTGCAGATATACATTTTTTTTTCATATAAATGATTAGATCTGAATAACTATTTTTTTTCTTTTTGATGCTACTGCTACTGAACCATCACCCTTAATCGTCAGCTCTCATCAGCAGCAAACTATTAAATTTCTTAAATTGCATAGTTTAGTATTTTTTCTTTTTCTTTTAGATATGATTGAACACTGTACACTGTTGAAGACTTGGTAATTTCTTTCCTTATAGCTATTGTACATATTTTAGACTCTACAACTAGCTGGTAAAGGTATATAACCCCTGACCTATGATTGCCCTGTTAGCTTGTTTTGGTGAACATGTCATCAAAAGTTGCCTGTACAGTTTAAAATTCAACCATTGTTGTGACTGTTTGATGCTTTGGATAGAAATGTCTGTTAAATTACTAAAAGTTTGTGTTGAATGACTGAAAACCACTTCCTACAATTGTTTATACAGAACACAAAAATATAATGGTGAATTAACAGTTAGCTAGCCGCTAACTTGTTAGCTTGTTTGGTTAGTACTTGCTCTCCTTTTCAGACCATTTTCAGTGGAATCTGTTTGTTTCTTTCTTTGTTAAGCCAATTAACACTGACCTATGAAAACATGAGAAAGCTTTATTTTGCATGATATCTTTTAATTTATCTAGACTGTGGCTTGTTTTTAATAATTTTAATTTCATTTAAAAAATGTTTTAAATAGTATCTTTAGGCACTTTGTTACGAGCAGCCTGTCACAAAGACACATCATTTGTTCCCATTTCTTTAGTTGCATCTATGAAAAACACCAAAAATAACACAGTTTGACAGACATAAAATAGTATTTTTGCAGCAACAAGGTTATACCCAAAGAGCTATTAGCTGAAAACTTGGCATATCTAAGCATGGAGTGCAGTGTGTCCTTAAAACATCTGAGGAAACTGGACAAGTGGAGGAAAAAAGAAGAAGTGTCAGGTCTAAGACACCATCTACAGCAGATGAACAGTATCTGAAAGTGCTCTCATAAAGAAAGAGGAAAAAATCCAGCAAAGACCTGACACAGGACCTGAGAGATGCATCTGGACCTTCAGTCCAAAAGGCAGCCAACATCCAAAGAAGAGCTTTGGGATTTCTTTCAAGAAGCCTGGAGAACTATTACTGAAGACTACTTAAAGAAATGACAGAAAATAGTTTCTGTCATTCCACCTTTCTTCACCAGCTAATGATATCTGCTAACATAACCACTTCTTGTAGAAAACCCACTTGGTGCAGTTGTACAATCCAGTTTCTTTGCATCTGTTAACTAAATGTTGGTCATGTTTTAGCTAATATGTTAGGACACATGTGGCTAAATTAGTATGCTGTATGCTTCCCACCAACTCCGGATAAATATAATTGGATTAGTTTTGCTACACAAACCAGTAGGTTCTGATTCATCTAACATTTGGCAAGATCGTGGAAGTGGATCCAGTAAATGTTAGCTTTTTAACATAAAAGCGACTAAAGCTCTTGGCTAATCATTTACAGCTGTCCGTGCTTCTGTATTTGGACCCTAAATCTTTTGTTGACATTAATGGTATAAAGTCACTGAAGGCTGAATGCTGTTCACTGCACTTAATTGTGATGCACACTGTCAGTAATGGACTAATAAACTAAACAAAATACATTTACAAAGAACAGACAAAATTATTGAATATCCTTGCCAAGTCCTAAATATCTGTTGGTTCACCAGCTGTGAGATACCCCTTTCATATTTTATGTAGATGACTTATTTAAAAATAATATGAAATGCTTGTTCATTTGATTAATATTGATTTGTGGAGCTTCAAAAACACATCAAAAGGAAGCTAAAAAAAAAAGCTATATCGACCAAAATCTAAATAAGCACTATCGGAATGATGAAAGTTATGGAAAAGCAAGCAGTCTTTCTTTTATCTTAATTTGCTGTATGTTTTTTCTTCCCATAGGAACTCTGTCTTTACTTCAGCATCTCTACTGGCACTGTGGTCTGGTTAAGCTTGGGAGGACAAATCTCTCCCATGTTACCAACCACTCCCTGAAGCGTAGGGCTCGGTTGTCATGGGAGACAGGATGTAGCGGCCTTGTATTACAGCGGGCAGCAATTGTGCTGAAACATGACTCTACCTTCAATACCTATTGTTCTCATTCCTCACACCTTGCTCCAGTGGGAAAGATGTGCCTCTAGGAAGTAGATTCTACTTTTACCAGTGCACCGGTTCTCAAATGAATATCACATCTCCCACTCAGACTCACTCATTCACTTTACCTGCTCACACACAACACTTACACTCACAAATCACACACTCTTCTGATCTCTCCATATCTGCCTTCAGGCCTGCATGATCTTAACAGACAAACAACTAATTTTCTCGGTGCATATTTCACACCAGCCTAACAAGACGAAATCTGATGCTAGCTCATTTTCAAAGTCTGCACCCACTCTTTTCCCATTCCCTGCCTGTTTCTCTGTCTCGTATTTTCAAGGAGATATTGTGCGGTGAACTAATTGTACCCTACTTGACCCAGGTGCACAAAAGCTGGGCTGGTTGGGGTGTTAATGGTCTCTCAGATGGTGTGAGGTCAGTACATAAAGGCTTGTTCACTCTACAATCTTGTATTTCTCACGTGCCGGTCATTTATCATCTTCCAGGTCTTACAGTTAATGACCAAAGGTGTCTCAACATACAGTCTATGAATACAGATCCATCTTTTCATCTGGTGGGTGTGTGAATAACTGTGAGTTTAATGGCATGGGCTGTATTGTGATGCTACAGAATCAGATGCAAGCGTGTTATTGAGTACCTGATAATTAGGGAAAAAAGGCTTTGAAAGAATCTAAGTGTGGTTACCCATTAACTTGCCTGTGTGAATGCACCCCAACAGGAGGAAAAGCTTTCCTCTCGGTGGACAGGGAGGGGAGACTAGGGATTGAGACTGTGTGGGTGATTGAATTAATTATGTTTTATCACCTTTTAGCTGATTGAAGTCTACCTTACTCCCTTTAGACAGCTTGTGTTTGTGTCTTCGCCTGCCGAGCCAAATGGATCGGGCTTGTCACCCAGTGCAGACGCTGCCATCTCTGTTGTCAGACTTGGACTTTGAGACCTGAGCACTCATACTGTGTTGTTGTCAGTTGGTGTCTTTTTTTGTTACTCCATTCTTTTCATCCTCTCTCAATAATTCATCTCCATCAAAAAATGAATCTTGGGCCTGCTCTTGATTACTCTCATAATGATTTCTGGGAACAATTTCTAGGGTTTCTATAGCCTCACATGTCCGTCAGGAGAGGAGAAGCCCATCTGGCTTTGTTAACCTGATTACACCAATGCAAAATAATTTTTGGTTAGTTTTGCAGCTAAAGCATAACTTTTTCTTTTCTTAATCATTGTTATGTTATGGTTTAGATTTCACAGTCCCAGAGATATGGTAACAGGATACGAAAACCATTGAAATTCTGTGAATCTCTGTATCAACTTTAATGTGTTTCAACATTCTCCAATTAAAAAGAATCAGATATGTGTTTTATATGTAATGATGTTACCTACAGTACTCATGCCATCAGTGACTGCATCGCATGTCACTTTGATTCTAGTCGGGTCAACATTTCAAACTTAGTCTATTTAATCCAGCACAATCAAGTCAGTTATTTTCAAGAGTTTCGAGAGTTTATTTCATACCAAACTCAGCTATACAAGTATAACATGCAATGAAATGTAACCCTGAATCCCTCCTTAGGCTGTACATATTGTTTTACATAAAAACTGGTTAAAAAGTTGAAACTAGAAATATACCACTCATCAATTCATCCATTGTCTTCCGTTCATTCGAGGTCGAAGGCTGCCGGTTCAGGAGGGAAACCCAGACATCCCTCTCCCCAGCGATAGCTCCTCCTGGGGATCCCAAGGCGTTCCCAGGCCAGAAGGGATATATAATCCCTCTAATGAGTTCTGGGTCTGCCCCGGGGCCTCCTCCCAGTTGGACGTGCCCAAAAAATGACCAGGAGGTATCCTAACCAGATGCCACCTCAGCTGACTCTTCTCTATATGGAGGAGCAGTGGCTATCTCTATGGCTGAGCTCAACCACCCTCTGTAGTAAAACCAATTTCAGGTGCTTGTATACAGAACCTCATTTTTTGGCCCACCACCCACGTCTATGACCATCGGTGAGGGTTGGAACAAAGATGGACCAGTAAACTGAAAGCCTCTACTTCCGGCTCAGCTCCATCTTCACCACAATGGAGCAGCGTCCTCATTACTGCTGACGAAGCCCCAATATGTCTGCCTATCTCTCGCTAAAACTAATAAAACTAAAACTAATAAACCCTACTCTAACCCTAAAGCAAATCATAGATAAATAGTGCATAAAAATGTCTGCATGTTCTCCAAAGCTAATGACCTCATATTGGTTATTTTGTCCAACTAACTGTCGACATTGTTGAATTTGTTAGTTTGATGTAAAATGTCTAAAAAGTAAAAACGACTAACAAGAACTCCAGAAAACCAATGCTTGCAAAGACTTGGTCTTTTTTATTAATTGGTTATAAAAATTACCTAGTTTTTCTGTTATTCTGCTATAGCATTGTTTTTGACTTATGGCTGATTATCTTGTACATAAATTTGCATATTGTACATAGATGTAAAATTGAACCCCTCTTTAACCAGAGTAATCGCATTGGGACTAAAAACCTTAGAAATACTTTATTACTTCATTACTACAACTTTTAATATGCCACTGAGCATCCTGTGAGTCATAATTGTGTTGACTTCTGTCTTGCTTCGGTGCTTTGTTCCATATTCATCATCATGAATAACATCCATCTGTCTCTCTCTGCATGCGTTTTCCACAGCACTGTGATGAACACATGTCGAGACGAGGAGACTTCTGCAGATCCATGCAATCGATCTGCTGATGGATCACACCCGGGAATGAATTACATACTACTCACAATTGCCTACAATTAGCTAAACAGGCAGGGAATTGATCTGAAGGCAACTAACCAAGGAAACAAGGTGAATCCTTAAGTTTCAGGACGGCAAATAAAGGAAATTTGTCGTGTGGCTGTAAATCTTGAGAGAAAAAGAAATGCTACTACTTGACAGAGCTATATTTCGTGTAGGGGAGCAGGAAGCCACCCCCATAGCTGACATATTCTTAACTCAGGGTGACACAATCCAGGTCCCAAACAGCAAAATTCCTTTGTGTGCTTGTCTGTGGCTGTGCATGCTGATGTTTGACAGCTAGGTTTCTGGAAGATAGTGTTTACAAAGAGCCGCTGGAAGCTGTCTGCATGCTGCACAGTTCAAACTTAGAACATTTCTCCCTTTGCATACATCGCATGGTTTTGCCTGTCTGATGTGGCACATTGCACTTAGGCAAATATCAGTTTTTGATGTGCCTTAATTTTACAGTGTGTAATAGATTTCAACAGGGAGACAAACGCGGGTCAAAGCTCAGAAGCCAAAGACTAGCTGAACTCATTCAGAGTTTACTGATACGGTAAAAAGCAGCTATCTGAAAAGGAGCAGCCGAAATATGCTGTATACATTCATGAGATAAACTGATCTTTAATTGTTTCCTCTTATTAAACCTTCTCTGTACATTTACTGAACGCAAACCCATGTATTAAAGTCATGAGCCACCCTCATTTCTTTAGATATTGACAGATAAATATAATTAAGTGCAGCTATTTTATTGAAACATTGGATGTTGGCTGCCTTTTGTTCCGTTCTCTGTCAGATGATTCCACACTGCTTCAATAATGTTGAGGTCCGGGCTCTGGGGAGGATTCATCCCTCCATAAGACCTGCTGCCACTGATTCACTGATTTTCAGTCCACTTCTTGTGTCATTTGACACAGCTCAGCCTTTTCTCCCTGTTTCCCTTCCTTAAGAACGGCTTCTTGACAGCCACCCTTCCATGGAGACCATTTCTGATGAGGCTTGGGCCAACAGTAGATGGATCAGCTGAAGGTCCAGATGCATCTTTCAGGCCCTGTGTCAGGTCTTTACTGGATTTTTTCAGATACAGTTCATCTGCTGTAGATGTTTTTTTAGGCCTGACACTTCTTCTTTTGTCCTCCACTTGTCCAGTTTTCTCAAATGTTTTTTGAGACGCACACCATGTTGAGATATGCCAAGTTTTCAGCTAATAGCTCTTTGGGAATCACCTTGTTGCTGCAAAAATACTATTTTCTGTCTGTCAAACTGTGTTATCTTTGGTGTTTTTCATAGATGCAACTAAAGAAATGGGAACAAATGATGTGTCTTTGTGACAGGCTGCTAGTAACAAAGTGCCTAAAGATATAATTTAAAACTTCTTCTTTGCTATGTTGTCTGTTATGTGTCGACACAACACTGGTTCATCCCTTGAGTTAGGAGCCTTTTTTAATAGCTTGTTAAGTGGCTTAACAAACAAACACATTCCTCTGAAAATGGTCAGGTACAAGGACTGGACTTACAATGAGTGAAAATCAGCCAATGCCCAAAGAAAAACTTTTAAAGACCTTCAGAAAGCCTGGAGAACTATTGCTCAAGACCACTTTAAAATATCACAAGAATGACATAAAGAAACGAGGGCTGGATAAATACATTTACACAGTACTGTATCCATAATGCGTCAGTTAACAAATAAATACTTCTAACAGTGTGAAACAGAATAAATTTGCTTTAAATTAGGTCTGTGTAGGTGATTAAAATTAAAATAAATAAGTTTCTTATTTTGAATTAAATGTTGAAAAATCTTAATAGATAAACAGAAGGAGGTGCAGTAAATTGAGAAAAACTGCATGAACAAGTTACAAGTTAAATGCATGCACATCAGAGTAAGTACAGATCTGCTCGTCCTCCTGTTTGTACTTAACTGTTCACCGAACTTTTCATAAAGGGCTTATGAGCTTGTCAGTGCTGCGTAAAAGTCAACCACCCCCTCAGGATGTTCTTCACTCAGATTATTTGGTGCCACATCAGCATGGCACTCATATTCACAATAAAGCGAACCCTTCCAGGTATTATTATGACAATGACATTTGCCAATAGAAGGGCAGGCAATCACAATAGATGTATCCATTGCAGTAAAAATGATTTATAGCAACTTTGGTGGACATGATGATCCGGAGAGGGCATGTCATAACTATAGAGAAGGAGGATAATGGCACTCTCGTGCAAAGCTCCTTGCCATCCGGCGTGGAAAAGCCTTGACTGGCTCGCAAACCCTCTCCCTTAGATGACTGAGCCTCCTGGCCTTCACAGAGCCTATTTCTCCCTCAGATAAACGCCGCCATAAATAAAGGAACAAAGAGCAATCACCTCTCTGTTTAAAGAGACATAGCACCTCCCCACACGCAAGACAGTTTGTTTGATCTAATCTACCTAGTTTGGTCTGAGGCCGCTGACCTGGTTGAGTGATTGCTGCTGTGACGGAGAGTCTGAGCAATGGTTGTGGGTGGTATTGACCATCTGAGGCTTTTCAGTGCTGTAGACCAGATGGCCGCCAACCTTGTGTTGATCTTGGAGCATGGTGCTGCCAAGACAGCTTCCCCCCACAGTGGCATAAGAAGAGTCAAGATGTTAAACATGCTCCCTACTCTGAGCTACTGGCTTCGCAGTGCCACGGAGGGATTATGTTTGGATCTGGCAAGGCAGAAAGAGTCGCTGTAACAGAGTCTGAAGGGAGTGAGGATGGGCATGGAGCAGGGTTAGAACAAGTTAAAACCACATAGTTATTCTTTGCTGTTTCTAGTCCTATTTCTGAATTTTAATTACCTGTCAGCTTAACAATGGAAAGTTTAACCATTTCAATTTGCTTTAAAATCCCTGATATAAGAAAATTCCATTAACAGCTATCATTCTGTTTCTCTGTTTGGTGGTCAGTAAGGGTTAACGGTGTCAGTCCAGCCAGTTATTCCAACAGTGTTAGTACACAAAGGCTATTCTTGATCTTCTAAACTATTTACAGATCTAATTCTTATAATTCTTCTCCATTTGGATACAGTCGGCTTCAAAATCGCCTAAAATCAAAGATATCTCGCTGAATGAATTTAAAGAAAATAGATGCTTTAAGATTGACATGTTTTGATAGATCAGGTTTTACCTTGGGATTTTCTCACTTGTGACATTTATCTTGTAGTTTCATTATTTCTGAGAGTGTTCTCATTTCACCTTTAGGTTTATCTAAATTATGTTTAATTTGTATCAATGTTTAGTGTGTTGCACTGACGCTGAACATTTATTCATGGTTAAGTAAAGGTATTGATAATATTAATAATATTGTGTTCAGTGGCTATTGGTAACTGATGTCTGCAGTACTTTTAACCAACAAAACCTCCAGTTAGACATGTTCACATGATGAGAGACAACTCTACACCCTGTCACATCTTCTGTGTTGACCATTTTTTTTTTATTTCTGTCCCCATTCGCAGCCCTGTGTTTGAAAAAAGTTGTTAAATTGAAAACCTGTATACAAAAAACTGATGCTGAAGTGCCGAAACAGTGCAGCTGGAGTGTCATCTACCTCTTCAGCTCCTCCACAAGAGTCCAACCATGATTACAGATTCACTCGTCTTCTAGTCCTCTGTCCACCCGACTCCCCACTCAACCATTAATAACCGTCATTATCATGTCAGTAGAAAACAGGATGCTGTTTTATAACCTTAAACTTTGGATTTTTCCAAAGCTTTGAACTGCAGAATTGCATTGTTTTGCTTATCTTGTTGTGATCTCATTGTCAATCTTCCACCCTGCTCCAAGTGCTTCTCATCCCTTATTACGAGCAATTCCACAAGTGGTACAGGGCTCATATGCAGCTGACTGAATAATCCCTTTACAGCGGGTAGTTCCTATCCCTGAGAGGCCTGTTGTGTCCCTCGGATGTGGCTTCCAAAACTATCAGGTGATTTTCCATCTCCTGCTGTATCTCCTGTGCCTCCGTAAACAAAGGAAAGAAGGATGGGAAGGTGTGAGGAAACAATATTGGATTTAGTTTCCCTTTGAGCACGTTTGAAATCGAGTAAGGCTGAAAGGTAAACAAATGAAAATAGAGCTGGATTTAAATGATGTGATCTAAGTTTTAGGATGTCAAGGGCTGGTAATAACCAGCAGACATGACTTGTCTGAGGTGTAAGACTTACAAGACTTGTATTTGACATTTAATGGAACATTAATCTTATCGATAAAAATAACAATCACAAAGAAATGGTCGTATAGTTGTAAAAAAAAACAAAAAAAAAACAAGATCAAATCAGAAATCAGTCTTGTTTTCACATTAAATAAACAATAACCAAAATAAGTATGCATTTAGAAATCCTAATAACAATGAATCGTTAAAAACTTATTGTAGACCAGATATTTAGCAGAGTAAACACATTTTTAAAACTGAATCTAACAAAAACTGTACTTCTCCATTTCATTTTAGAGATGATAATTTAAAACCAATTCAAAGTGTAAAATAGCTAAGGAATATTGATTTATCAATAAATAAGTAAGCATATAACCACAAAAACAGCTGCGATCTGACAGTAAGTCTGCTCATATACATCCCTTTCAACCTCATTTCTCATCACTGCTGCTTGTGTGCAGCTCCAGATTTAAAATAAATTACCACAATTTATTGTGATTGTTACCTGCCTGCGATTTTCCCCACAAACTTCTCTGATATTTAGCTTCACTGTGGAACCAAACTACCCCCTCCTCGCCCTGATATGCTTCAATCCAAATCACAATGTTTCGAAAGCTTGTTTTTCTGGTTGTGCTCCATGGATGAAAATGATGAAGAGGAGGCAGAGCAGATGTCAGGAGTGATAGCGAGTTTATCTAAAAATCATTGATTTTCAGGCGTTCCTACTGAGACCAGCATGGGTTGGTTTCCTCCTCCGATGCTGGAGAAGCTTGTCAGGACGGTTAAAACTGATATGAAGACGTGTAAAGCTGTCCACCCACACCTGTCCAGCTTGCTAACACACACTTCCGTTCCCTCTGACACGTTTTTCTAAAAGACTTTAACAAGAGAAGCTCACTTTCTACTTGGATACAGGACTCATCAGAGTGTCGATACATGTGAAAAAGAAACGGATATGGAGCACAGGGAACGAAATAATTGGCCACACTGGTCGTGTGTCCAGCTCGAAACCCTGAGTCCATCTCACTGCTGCTTCTGTTAGTGTTTGACCTATCAGCCCATTTAAGAAGCTCTATCTAGGTGCATGCTCACCTACTGAAGCATGACAGTCCTCCGAGGAAGCCCGTTAGACAGACCAACTCGAGAGAGGGCATATGGATAGGATAACAGAAAGAGACCTTTCAGAAAAAAATACTCTTCTCAACGAACAGACTTTAAACTTTTCTGAAAAGAGGAGAAATAATCAGACGCTCGGATGAGATGAGGAGAAGGAAACGGAGTGGGATGTTTGAAGAGGAAAAAACCAATAGCTTAATTTACCCTTTTTAACCGGATACAGCCTCTGATCCTGTCTGATTGCACAAAATTCCTCTCGAATGAACAACGAGTTATTTTGCCAGGTGCACAGATTTGTTACTCCCCACTGGCCCACTTGTATTAAGTGCTTTGTGCTGCAACAGATGTCACCAAGATTTAATTTTAAAGCCAAAATACTAACCAACCGAGCTGTTTACAGCTGTCTCCAGATCATTTCAGTGTGGAATAACAATATTGACCAGTCAATGTCTTCTGTCTCATAGTTTTAGAGATATAACTAATTAATTATTAAATTATTAAATTAAAAATAGGTATTGTAATTAACCCTCTTGTAACACAAAGTCAAGAAAATAATAGAATAATAGAAGAAATGCAACAAAGGCAAATTAAGAAATGAAGCTGGGTGGTTCTATGTGATTAATAAAACCCCAATAGATTAGATAAGATAAGATGCTTTCGGATCAAAAAATTATAAGAAAGTTTTTGCTTATTTAAGCACTATCTTTATAAACTGAGAAAGTAAAAATAGTACAGCGTAATATGTTTTAATATGTTGCGTTTACTCAAACTGCCATGATTGAACTCATTAGTGTTGGGTTACAGTTAACTGAAAAGACATTCGGATATAACATAACTGGAGTCCATCTGTGAAGAAAAATGTACTTTTGTGTTTGAAGAAAAAATTGTAAAACCATGTTTCAGTCTGTGGATGCATTGGGCTTCTGTCCACACCTTTTTTCTATAACATTCTGAGTACAAACAGCATTAGATCCAAAGGACAGTAGTGTTTTTTTCTTCGTACAAAGTGATGAGATAGATGAGAGTCCTCAATGATCACGTTTAATTCAAGCTCAACTTTTCTTTTATACTATTTCTGCCATGTCAGCCATTAGCATCCGGAGTGTCGATACATGTTTTTCCATTGGAAGGCTTCAGATCTCTTTATAACTTCTCCCATTTTACATGGCACTGGATATAATGCCTTATTTGTAAATAGGGAAACAAATCTGTTTCCAAACTGGTTTTGTAGTTGGTCAAATAGTTTTAGTCTACAAGCTTTGAAGAGTTAGTTAATTGTACTTGGGCTTTTAGCTTGCAACACTTTCAATCCACTATCCCACATCGATGGGAGGGAGTCTATGTTGCCAGCAACTGACATGGCTCGTGACTAAGAAAGTCCCACTAGTTCTCTTTCTGACCATAGTCCATACTCTTTCACATATTCTTTATTTTAAGTTTACTCCAAAGTTTTTCATTCCAGAAAGGTAATACTGATAGACTCATCCCTTGTATTGAGTTCTGTTCTATTTGAGCCCAACTTGTATCACAGTCATTATAGCTGAGAGCTGTAAACGGCTTTTAACTTTAGCTTGCCCATCAGAAATCTTCTGATTTCGTTAAACAGAGTACTGTCACTGCTATCTGCAAACACACACACTACTTATCAAATTACTTAACACAACCTCACTTAAAAAAAAAAAGATAAATATCCCTTTAAGTGACAAAAAAGCAGGTTGGCAGCATGTGAATCTAAAAAAGCCTGGAATTAATTATCAGTCCATTATCATGTTTTTTTTTCTAAAGAGGAAAGATATGACCTGAGAAAACAACCGTGAGCAGATTTAATTCAGACCAAAACAAACACCAATTCAGTTAAATTCAATTCAGTTTAGTTATACAGCATCAAATGACAACAAAAGTTATTTCAAGGCACTTCAATAATACAGTCCAATTCAAGCCAATTTGAATCCAATTCATTGTAATCGTAATCCAATCAAATTCTATTAATTAAATTCAAAATTAGTCCAATTCACACATACACAGACAGTTAAAAAACAATTTCCTTGCTAAGAAAACCAACAGATTGCACTAAAAAAACTGAAAGTGAAACCTGAGGATAAGCTATTCAAACAGCTCAGAAGTCTCTCTACCCCAGATAAAAAAGGGCCAGTTTGGACTCAGCTTGTACCCTGTCTTTGTAGAAAAGGTTTTAACCTAAGATGATGCTAATCTAATCTAATCAGTAAATATGAGCTACCCAATGGGAGAAAGGCAAGTAATTTGCTGCTTTATAAAGGTTTAAAATATTGTGAATTGGAGCAGATGTCTCAATGTAACATGAGGCGCCACATGGTTTATTTTACAGGATCTGGGAAGTCTTTGGTAAAAACCACTTGGTAAAAGGCAGGCATTTTGACGTGTAGGACACAGATTTGTCCAAACGTCTGTATTTTGGCCACAAAACAACAGATTGGAACAAATAAGATGGATTCCTTCATCATTGTGAGCTTGTGAATCTCACAAGAATCCATCTTCCATGTACATTTCTGTGTAAAAATCCTTATCCAGCTTAAATTTCCTTCCAAGAATCCAGACTTTCTTGTAATCTTTTAGTTCTCCAGGATTTCTGAAGGTCTTTCAAAGTTTTTCTTTGGACATTGGCTGCTTTTTCATTCATTTTCAGTCCAGTCCTTGTATCTGACCATTTGCAGAGGAACCTGTTTGTTTTTTAAGCCTCTTTACACTTACCTATGAAATATTCAAGCAGAAAAAAAGCTCCTAACTCAATGGATGAACCAGTATTGTGTCTTCACATAACAGACAACAAAATAACCAATTTCAAATTGTATCTTTAGGCACTTTGTTATTCACAGCCTGTGACAAAGTTTGTTCCCATTTCTTTGGTTGCATCTATGAAAAACACCAAAGATAACACAGTCTGACAGACAGAAAATAGTATTTTGCAGCAACAAGGTGATTCCCAAAGAGCTATTAGCTGAAAATGTATGCAAATACTTTAAGTTTGTATATAAAAAAAACGTGCAAGTGTTTCAATGTAACTGTAAATGTCAGGTGAATATGATGCAAACTTTAAATGTCACTAAAGAGAAAGTGTTTCCATTGCCACTTTTGAAGGGAATTAACTAGGTGCTTAATGTCACTAGAAGGTGGCATATAAGCAACATTACACATGGTTATAATAAACAGAGTAGTGGTCGCCAACACCCTGAGCAAGAAGATTAAAAGAAATGCACCTTTAAGGTGACAAAATGTAGAGAAGCCTTTGGAATAGCTGCTGATGTTTACATCTCTTTGTGTCTCTGAAAGCTTTAATGGTTCCTTTTTTATCAGTTAAATGTTTGCAGTGACAGATCTCCACCCTTGGTTGTATCAACTCTACAAAAAAGGGTGAAAACTACCTTAAGCCAAGGCCAAAACTTTTCCCAAGTTTTTCATCTTCCATTGATCAATACCAATATGCAACTTTAAAATGTGCATCATGAATCAACACAACCAAACTAAGGATTCAACGTGGTATTACAAAACAAAGAAAAAACAAGCGTAAACGTATTTAAACGGGAAAATTTCAGAAAGCATGTTATGAACAACAAAAACAGAAAACGCAACATTAAAAAACAAGTTCTGATAATTAAGATTATCTTCAAACTGTCCCGTACGAACCAAAAAGAGCGGATGATTCCTCCAACAGGTTTCATAAGAACTATGAAACTATGAAAAACTCATGATGACACTGATTTGTAGCTTTACGTTATCAACATATGACTAAAATTGAGCAAAGTTTAAAAACTGAGACATTAAATGAGTAAAAATCTAATTTCAACTCAAATGTTAGATTTATTGGAAAGGCACGAGTTGGCACAAAATAGGCATTATGTGTAGAAGTGAAAGATATTACATTTTCAGTCCAATCTTTTATGATCCCGCCTCATTAGTTAATAAATATTAAATGAATAGAAAATAATGAATATAAACAGTAGTTTTATTTAGATTTGAGGATTTTTTTTGGTTCTCTTACACTTCTTACCCCATACATGCAAGTTAAACACAACAAGCCCTAAGATCATTTAATGCCCCTTGAGGGAAAGTTTTCACTCTCAGATAAGTATTTTTTGAAGTGGGTATTTCTGTGGACCAGCACATTGGAGCATAAAGCGATCATCTGATTCGGTTGTTAAGAGAAACAGTCCAACAGATGCAGTAACTCTTTCCCCTGAAGGTCTGGCTAAACCTCTCCCCACTCACCTGTCAGGTTATTTATCATTCCTCTGCTGCACAGATGATGTATTCTGCTGCAGCTAAGACGAGTGCTTGCAGTGAAATGTCAGGGATTGTCGCCGCCGCCTGTTGTGTTTACTTCCTTCTTTCTGTTCCAGACCGTTCATCCGTGTTGCCTCCAGGCAGACGGCTTCTCACATGCACCCCTGTGACACATCCCATCTTTAAAGAGCAGCTTTGAAGGCACATTTGTTCAACATAGCGAAGAAGGTTTCCTAACCTCAGGCAAGCTAAAAGACACCACTGTTTGGACACATTTGTTTGTGTGTGCATTTAAAGATTTACCATCATGCATGCTTATGTTTTCCATTTGATTTGCCATTGTTTATGCAACTGATTAGAGCGGGTTATTTCTTTAATGTGAAAAAGATGATACAGATCAGACCGAGCTATTTACCAGGATTTTGTATAGTTAAAATGTCAAAGCTAGATTTCTACAACATTTCTTTTCCAAAATGCACCCAGGGCTCTGAGTCTATTAGCGGTTATCAACCCAATCTCAGACGGAAAAAGGGGCTAATCGTCTGAGCAGTTGGGGAGATGAGGACTGTGGCTGGGGGTTGGGGTGAGGTTCCTCTTTACTGGCTTTGAAGAATCAAGACATGCTTCACAGAGAAAATCACTCAGCTGTGTTGTGTGGACTAAATCAGAAACCACTGCCACCCCATCCATCTCTCTCAGTTGGCAGTAGTGGTGGTGATACTCCTGAGTGGGTTTTAAAAGTTGACTTTTATACGTTTACCTGCATTGTGTTGTTTTGTCCTCTTTGCAAGTGCAGCTATACATATGCAGAATATCTTCAATTTTGACACGATTAATCTGATAATGTTTGATTTTGGTTCTGCAAAATAACACCCTTCACTCATCTCTGTCCTAAAAGAGACATGTGTTCTTTTTCATAATTTGACAAAATATTCTATGGTCCAAAACAGCCCATGGCATGTTTTTCTATGTTTTCTGATTCATGCAGTCTTAAAATGATGTCTTGACACCTTATATGTCAACCCAAGCTCAAGAAAAAAGGTATGCACATATTTTAGTATTTTTATACTGAGAGAGCTTTTTTTATTTTGAACTAAAAGCATAGGGTCATGACAGCAACCTGCTGCCAGAAGAGTGGAAGTACTTTCCTTTCCTGGTCCTTCCCGACAAAGAATACAACTACCAGAATGGTGCATTAGAGCTACACTTGATCAGGAAATCAGCCCGTCTTGGAAAATCTTTGATTCTGGCTTTTTTGAAGGACCTACACCATGTTTTTCCATGTTTTCTGGCATATCTGCATTGTTAAAATTATTTAGTTACACCTTAAACGTCAACCAAAAATGTTCATGATGATGCATCCATTACTCAAAAATTTATATTGATACTCAAATTTGGCAGTTTATGCCACCAAACCTCAAAAATAATTTTCTGAGTTGAAAGTTAAACAATTACTTTTAGGTAAGGTTTAGATCTGGTTAGCAGTGACCTCTCTTTTATTTTTTGCTACTATGCAGAACACAGTCTGCACCCCCAGTTTCTAACAGCATTACCAGCCTAGTTTGTTTTCTCAACACCAGTTAATGGAAATTTGCCCGAGGCACTTTTGGTCAAGCAACTTTTCAAATTTTCATGATGACGCATCCATTGCTCAAAAATGGATATACTTTTTAATCTAATCCTCCCAGCCTGCTGGGATGGACTATTATTTTCTGTTTTTAGTGGGGTTTTTTTTTCAATCTGATAGCTCAGACTTGTCAATGTTTACTAGTTGATGTTGGTCCACATCTAAATATCTCAACAACTATAGATGTATTCATAAACAGTGTCCACATGATGAGATTTTTAGATTTTGGGAATCCTCTAACTTTCCTTTCTTGAAATTAAATTAAAATACTTATATTTGGAATTTAATCCTGGATTTTCCTGTTTTTTGCCCTCTTTAAACTCTCCATTTAGTGCCATCATCGTATCGAGCAATCGTTCGCATGCCACCATGTTAAACAAAGATGATGAACATTACAAACCGTACACTTCAGCTTCTTTGTGTTGACCACAGCACATTTGCAGAACATGCCCTCTAAACTATGTGGTACTCCATGAAAGCACCTTTTCTGCGATGACATTTTAGGTTTTGACATTTGTCTGCTTTCACAGTCTGTAGACAAGGGTCAAATCTGCTGTTTTTCAGTTTTCTCCAACCTTTCAGCCCCTTTGCTACAGGCAGTTTATTCCCTTTAATCTGCAGGGAGGTCAGGGCAGTGCGGTACAGCAAACTTCCTGGAAGAAGATTTGGTCGACTGCTCACCTCTCTCTCATTTCCCTTTTAGTGCTGGCGAAGAGGAGAAACTTTAAAAAGTAACCACCACTTAGGCTGATTGCATTAGCTTTCCATTGTTTTTAGAAAAGTTTCCCAGGGTATTATAATTGTCTCTATAATACGCACTGCCTTTTATCCTGCTCATAAAAGCAAGTCACATTAATCAGGCTGTATTAGTGTTAGTGAGCTATATGAGATGATTGGGACAATTAGTGGAGCGTGTCTTTGAGAGATGCATGCCATCCAAACCACGTTCCCACCCATTAAACGTTATGAGACTTTACCTCTATTAAAAGTGTGGATATTACTCATATTAGACTCCCCAACTCCCCGGAGAAGTTCATTCGGAGGTGTCAGCCTCACATCTTTGATAATTGTTGAGCAGTTCATGTATGGTAAAGAGGGGATTGGAGGAAAAAGAGCTTCCTCAAAACATGGCAGATTTAATTTGTCTGCTTGGATGAAAATTGGCCAGCGAGAAAAACAAACGACAGTTACATGGGCTGATGGTAGCAATTCGTCAGGGGAAGATTGAGGGGCTGTTCTAGAGATAGCTCACATCTCCATAAATCATGTTGACAATTGACTTGAACTGCAGGAGGAGGAGGTCTCCCATAAAGCCAGTCTGAACAGGCGCTGATATAGGACGTCTCTCCGCCGCTGCCCAGAAATAGAAACGACAGGTTGATGCATTGAGGATGGCCTGTGATGGCTGACTGAAACAGTCTTTAAAGTGGTAATTTGTAATTTTTTTTCATTTAACTTTGACACTATCATTGGTTCTGCACCAAATTTTGACCATGTTAGAAGAACTATTATCGCTTCCCTTAAAGTTAGTTGGTAAAGCTTTGATTCCGCAGGTTTTATTGGAAAAAGACACTAAAAGATACCCAGTGGACTGGATAGTCCAAAGATTTGAGAAAACCGTCCTCTGCTTTTGGTGATGTGGAGGTTCCTAACCTAACTAAACCTTTTAACCAATGCAGCTTCTTGTTGTTCTGGAGCCTCAACTCCAACAAATGTGAAAAAAAAATTTTCTGATCAAGGATGAGCCAAGTGCCTTAAAAAGTAATTTACTGTACCTTGCATCTAAGCAGCCAGGCTTGTAATATTCTTGTAATATTTTAAAGTGGTCTTGAACAATAGTTCTCCAGGCTTTCTGAGTTGTGTTTCAAAGTATTTCTTTGGACATTGGCTGTTTTTTTTTTTTTGTTAAGTCTCTTAACTCTGACCTTTGAATCATTCAAGCATAAAAAAGACTCCTAACTCAAGGGATGAACTAGTGTTGTGTCTCCACATAACAGACAACTTAGCAAAGAAGCAGTTTTAAATTGTATATTTAGGCACTTTGTTACTAGCAGCCTGTCACAAAGACACATCATTTGTTCCCATTTCTTTGGTTTCATCTATGAAAAACAGCAAAGGTAACACAGTTTGACAGACAGAAAATAGTCTTTTTGCAGCAACAAGGTGATTCCCAAAGAGCTATTAGCTGAAAACTTGGCATATCTCAGCATGGTGTGCAGTGTGTCCTTAAAACATTTGAGGAAACTGGACAAGTGAAAGACAAAAGAAGAAGTGTCAGGCCTAAAAAAAACTATCTACAACAGATGAACAGTATCTGAAAGTGATGTCCTTAAGAAAGAGGAAAAAAATCCAGCAAAGACCTAACACAGGACCTGAGAGATGCATCTGGACCTTCAGTTGATCCATCTACTGTTGGCCCAAGCCTCATCGGAGATATATGATGAAAAAATTAGGGGTAGATCAAGACTTTTCACATTACTGCAGCTCCACTCAAAAGCCCCTTAAAAACTCCAAATGTCCATTAAGCCAGTAAGCAAAGCTAACAGAGTTAATCCGGCCTCTCATCTTTCTCACACACATCTTCTGCCTGTGTACTCTCAATGTGGATGGAGGAAGGAAGCCTAAATGAATGAGGCTTAAACAGGTATGGACTTTTGCGATTATTTACAGTGCTGTACATGTAATATGAATCATAAACTGTTGATAGGAGCAGCAAATGTAATGTGATGATAAAAGTAGAACTTTAATATCCAGCATTACTCAATTACAGGAAACAGTGATGCGATTACACCAAGGTACCTGCTCTATAATGCATTACTTCCACCAGAATAGACTACATTGTGCTGAAAACACATTACTGCTGGGCCTGTGTGTTGTACTCTGTGGGTGCCTCACAACTGTGACACCCAGTTGAGTGTGTAAGCTTCCACCACTCTGGCTGTCTCTCTGTCGGCGTCTCAGAGAGCTGTGTTTATGCGCCTTCACCAGATGTTGATTCAACCACTGAGCAGATGACAGACTTTAGCCAGCATCTGAGACAAATCCACAGTCCAACACTCAGCAGGCCTCCGTCTCACTTTTCCTCTACCTGTTTTGTTTACTTGTGTCAGTCTGTGTATCACTGCCTTATTTTTACATCATCTCAGTGTTTTGACATTTTTTAAAGCCTCACATTTTTACAAGGATGCACGCACTTCCATCCACTTGCGTTTAAATACTAATCTTTGTGTAAAATTGCTGATTACTCATTTAAAAACTCACCAAAAGCAAAATGAGTGTTGCATATGGAGCTGTGTAATTGCTGGGGAATTGAATAGAGTTTCTCTGTGGTCTTTTTCCTTGAAGTAATTTATTTTAGTTGCTCTAATAAACATCCATCCAGCCACGCCAAAAGTGTGAAGCTGCCGTTGTTGAGATGACAAATTAAAGCGTCCACCAGGCCAATAAAACGCAACTGAAAGTTCATACTGCTTTTTCAAATAGCATTTTTCTCCTGATTACATGCGCTTCCAATTCTATTTTATTACTTTTCCAGTTTTACTGGTTGATTTGCTGACTAGACGGTGAACAAGGTGAACTGAGGTGTGATTCAGAGTTATTAACCAGCATGCCAGCTCTCTGCTGGTTACATTTTTTCTGATTGTATCGGGTCCTTTTGAAAAGTTGGATGAAAAAATATGACAGAAGATAAATGTAGTGAGTTGAGGTTTATTAGCACAAATGTGAGTTTAACAATCCTAAACTTAATAAATGTATGTTGATCAAGCATGTTTCTGTTTAGTCAGTCTAGCATGTGCCCTAGCTATTTTTGGAGAAAAGTGTGATCTGTAAAACTATCCCAACCCACGTAGCCTTTAAGAGCCATGCACATTTTTAGCTGTTCAAAACATCACTCCAAGACCAGTTTCATAGTTCACATGTAACCTGCAGCTGTACACAACATGTAGCCTGGTACTTTCCAGAAACATACTCTGGGAAATGTCAGAAAAGACAAACTGAGTTTGACATACACAAGGCAGGAGGAGGGAAAAACGGATGGAAAAATACAAGAAAAAGCAACACACCTGGAACTTACTGAACTTTACACTGCCTTATTCTCACTTTAAATAATTGTGACAAGTACTCCCTCTATCCTCACGGTAGCTCAGGAGGAACTATTTCCATTCCCATCCCATGTTAAATGTGTAAAACAAGTTAATTCTGCTCTTGCTCACTTTGCTCATTTGCCTTGAAATCAGTCAGGAGAGTGAACAGACCCACATTCATTATGAATGCACTCTCACTCTTGCATGTGTGCTGTGCTGCCTCTCTTCTCCTTGTTCTTAATTCATGTCTGCCTCTTCAAATATTTAAAAGTAGAACTTCAGAACTGAAGTGACTGCAAACACTCAATGAGATGAGGCAGATTGTTGTACAAGACAGGCGTTTACTCAAACATATGGTCACAAGGGCTGGCAGCTGAAGTTGGAAAAGAATGCCAAACCATTGTGCCTCAAATACACCATTACCCTTTACTTGCAAGACATCTACATGAAATTAAAACCAAAGGTTTTCCCTTACATTTAGTTATTTTTATTTAGAAACATTTTTATTCAACAAACAAATCTGTTTGTTGGGAAAAATACAAGTTGGATGCATTAGTGTGCACATCCTGAAACTTATATTTTGCTTAAGTGATTTTTAATTACAGTATTCAGCAGCATGCCACATCTTGACTTTGCGGTATTTGCCCATTTCGCCTTCAATAAGTACTCCAAATCTGTCAGATTGTGTGGGCATGTCTTTTTAACAAACCTCTTCAGGTCAGCCCACACATTTTTAAGTGAGTTTGGGTCTGGGCTCTGGTTGGGTCATTCCAAAAACCTTAATTTTCTTCTGTAAAAGCCGTTATTTTGATGATCTGAATAGTGAGTGAGATTCCTTCTCAGCTTTCTAGAAAGACACCTGGTTCAGGGTTCAGGGCAAAAAATTACTGGTATTAGAAACTATCCACTATTCCCTTCACCTCGGCTAAAGCCCCACTTCCAGCTGAGGAAAAACTTTATTTATATAGTGCAAAATCACAACAAATGTCATCTCAAGGTACGATTTAGTTCCCCGTCCTGAGCATGCACTGGGCAACAGTGGGAAGCAAAAACTCCCTTTTAACAGAAGAAACCTCCATCAGAACCAAAAGCACAAATCGCAGCCATCTGCCTTGACCAGCTGGGGGTTCAGAGCACGAGTGCTTTACATGCCTTTTTGAATGGTGACTAAAAAGTTTAACCAAAACGCGTCTTCACACATGCTTTTGGGAGACTTAGATGTATTTTGTAGCAGGATTTAGCCTGACTTGGATGTTTATCTCTGTAAGAAACTACTGCCTTCTTGCAACACTACCCCATAATCCAGACATAAGGAGAATTCAGAATTGTTGTCACACGCAACCACTCTTAGCCTGCAGCTCCTTCAGTGTTGCTTGGCCTCTTGGCAGCGTCCTTGACCAGTTTTTGGCTCGTCTTTTTGTTAATTTTGGAGGTTCTCAGTAAGTTCACTGATGTCCTATATTTTACACACCACATTTTGTTCCATGTTAGCTTGGGTGTGTAGCCAAAAAGATTTTACATCACAAGAACCTGGAATTTTTTCTTTTTTTTCAAAACTGCAGATGTGGATAAATTTGGATAAAACATTGTTTGCAATTTGGGTAAAATGTTGTTTTGTCTGACTGGGTGTAAATTAGCAACTGTCAGTTATCACGTTAGCTGTATCATCTTTATAGGGAAACTTTGTTTTATCATTTCAAATTGTTTTGCGGTCCTAAAGCCCGAATAGTACAGAAGATAGGTCTCAGAGATGAAGCCAGTGCGAAACTACCTTAGCTCTTTTTTTAGCAATTTTCAGCAAAAGTGTTTGCTTTTCACTTCATTTATTAACTCAGTAAAGTATTTCCAAATGATGTTTATAGTCTAAGTCTTATCTGTATCTGGTTGCATTTAAAGTAGTATTGGCAGGGAACGCTTGGGGGTGGGGTTACTTTGCTATCATCATATCAGTGGAATCAGGTTTTGGTTTTAAATCTGGTTTTAAAGGGGACATATAAAAAAACAAATTTTTCTGTTCTTTGGAGCATATATTAGGGGGTCTGAAGTCACCAGCAAATGCCTCATTTAACGAAAAGTACTTCACTCGTTAAGTTCACTACACCGCCTCTGCTAAGCCCCGCCCACTCACATCCACCCAGCTACACAGATGAAGCCAGCTTCTAGTGGAAATGTTCTGTTGTCATCCCAGTGGATAAACTATATTTGAGGGTAATGTTCCAGGTCCAGATCAATGCTGGACTGAAGAAACAAGCCACAAAGAGGGATCAGTTCCAACTCTCAGAGCCAGAACTTCAGATCAGGGAAATGGAAGTATCTGAGAAATAAGTCCTCATGGTTTATTTATTGATTTATATTTTCCTTTAGCAGTAGCTAACACTAACAGCTTAGCTAATGAAGATGACATACACCAACGTCTAAGGAGTTATTGATATTACTTTTTGAAATATTACCATTATTGTTAACCATCACTTCGTCAATTTAATGCATTTTGGTTGGACGGTTACGAAAACAGGCTGTTCAAAATAAGGCCAGAAAATAGTTAAAAAGGGCATTGTATGACACTTTTAATGGAGCAAGTTAGCAAAGGCCAAAAACTTTAAAGTCCAAACCAAAGGATGATATAATGATGTCTATAAGTGTAATGAAAGCAAACTTCAACTTTTGAATTAATTTAGTCCAGTTGAACGACTGTGTATCATCAAATCCACAAATAGTGGAAAGTGTTAAAGAAGTTCCCCTTGAAGTTTGATTTTATGGTTTCTACGTAAGACACATAAATCTCCTCGGGACACATACAACAGCCTGAATACAGTGGAAAGAGAAAGCAACCCTCACAGCTGACTGGGAATTCCTGTAGATGGGCGGTAATGAACTCCTTACTCCTCTACATTTTCCATTCTGTCTCATCTACCACTGCACAGTCCTCAGCTCAGAAAGAGGACACAGGTAATTTGCAACAAAAGAATAAGGATATGAGGGGAGACGGGTGTTGAGTCCTGTCGGGGGAAGGTTGAGGCTGATGCTGATCTCTTTTGAACATAGTAGAGTGAGATCAAACAGCTCCACCATGTTTGTGTGTGGACTGGGGAAATGGTGGATGCTCCGCCTCACCACTCCCACCCATCACTGCAACAAGGTGTCTGTGATGAATACAAGAGACTTTGGCTGAATGCGAGCAATATAGCCCACATGATGATTATTCATCATCCATTTAACCCATCAAATGCATCCTACTGTAAACATTCAGTGGTTTGCCCAGAACGTAGATCACAATGAAGCAATATTTTACTGTATACTGATATAATAAGACCTATAAATCCAGACAGGAACGCTCCTTAGTATATGTCCATAACAGCTTGGGGACTTCCTAAACTTCTTTAAAAACTTCACTTTTATGCAAATTCTTTTAAACATTTGGTTTCCAATGTGACTATAACTGAACTAAACAAAAAACTCATTATTACTGCCATTTTTACTACTTTTACTTAAACAGCTAATCGTGAAGTAGTCATAAAATAGAAATTAAATTCACGCTGATGAGCAGAAATATGCATCTTGTTTTGTGACTTATTTCGACAGAATATACAATTTGTGTGATTAGCCAAGGCGTCCATTTTATTATTTTATTCTATTCATCACAGTGTCTGATTTAATGCAAGTAACTGTTTTTGATATTCAACTTTAACCAAGTCATTTTTCAAATTTCAAAATTCTAGTAACCCAAACCATCATTTCTTACCCAACCTTGTAATGACTAAAACCAATAAGAAATGAATGAAAGTGTAAGGAAACAGCAGCTGAATGGTGATGGTACGTGATGGTAGGTGATGGTATGTCTTGTGTGTAACAACACTCAAACCCTCTGGCCTTAAAAACTGTTTTCTTTTTTAAATAAACCCAACAGATATTTCATGAAATGCTGTGACATTACATTCCCCCAAGGAGCCAAAAACACTGAAAGCTGTATCTATGAACATAAAATCAATAGATTCCAACACGGTTTCATGCTTTTCATTTCCTGAATTCCCCATGATGGAGGTAGAAAAAGTTATCCTGAGCTATAGAGGTAAAATAAGCAGCATAAGGGGAGGTATAACACAGCAAAATAAATCAGATTATCTTTTTAATGCAAATGAAAGGGCATGTTTCAGGTTAAATTGACAGCAGGAAATTAGAGCTCATAATCTGGTTAGGATGCATCCTAGTCGCCTCCCTTTGGAGGTTTTCAGGGTACCTCCAATTGAGAAGAGACCCAAAGACAGATCCAGAACTCATTGGAGGGATTATATATCCCTTCAGGCCTGGGAACTCATCGGGATCCTACAGGAGGAGCTGGAGAGTGTCGCTGGGGAGAGGGATATTCTGGGTTTCACTCCTGGACCTGTTGCCCCCACAACCCGACCTCGGATAAGCAGAAGGTAATGGATGGATGGATGGATATCATGTGGTTAGTTTAATTCTGGACAAATTGAATTTACCATCAGTCACACTAAACTTTAAACTTTACCCTAATTTGATGTAAAAAATATGAATAATATGGGGCAATCTGGCAGCTTTTCTAGTCATTAGGAGGCAGTGCAACCAGGTGTAAACAACACTGGGAACATTGCAGACCGTTAAATTGAAAACAGCTGCTCGATAATGCATCAAACATCTTTCTTTTCCACCACCTTTTGAGGTAAAGTGGCTCTATCTACTAAATGCTCATTTACATTAATTTTACCTGCTTTTATAAAAACACCCAAATGGTTTTACTTCAAGAAAAAGAGAAAGCCAGCAATGTTATACACTCCTTATCTGGAGAAGATGCACAGATCAACCCTGATCAGGTATTATTTGATCATGGTCAACCAGGGTTTGTCTGAGGTGGATTAACTGAGGCACTGTAAGGCAAAAAAGCAAAGCCGGTGATCTGCTGTTTCACCTCGGCAGGAAGCAAACACAAGTGAGACTTTCTGACTTTGTTTTTGTTGTCTACATGACTCTCACTGTATCGATCAAATGCCTCGGGATATGAAAGTGGAAACAGTATCATTGTAAGAAAGCTCAAACAGAAAGTTTACAACCAGACGGACACCAATCTGTGTTCTAACTTGGGTTGCATCTCGCTTCAAAGAAGAAAACTTGTTTCAGCGGCATCAGATCATTACCTCTGACTTGACTGCAGATGATATCTGGAGTACGGGGCCCCTGTGAAAAGCCTAATGTATATAAGTGTTTGTGTGTGTGTGTGTGTGTGTGTGTAAGCAGAGCAGCCAGTGCTCAACCCCTGATCTTCCCTTTCATCCCTGCATCTGTGGCAGGCTGCCATGAGCCCATATCATTTACCACAATACACCTGTTGGGGTGAATTTGATACCTGAAGATAATGGATTGGAGTTCAAAGAGGAGAACGCGGACAGGAAACTTTTCCAGAGGTCATATTTCATGAGCAATCTGCGCTGATGCAAACACAAGCACACACTCACATACACGAACACGTGCACAAGTGCGTGGCTCTACTGTAAACGAAAGTTTCACATCAAGCCGAGACATGAAAAGAGGCTGAAACAAGCTTCGGTTATTGCAAAGATGATCCTTGAAAGTGCACAATCTGTCTCTTCTCTTGTGTTTGATAGGATGCCATGAGCCAGGATGTGGGTTGTTTTTGGCGTGCATGTCACCACAAAGAGCCCTTTTCTGAAATTCTTTCGAAATTTCCACCAAAATGAAACGACGTTGTGACTGTATCCTCCAGCCAACCCACAGATATAAACCATAGGCAGCAAAAAATGAAAGATATAAATGTTTGCAAGTCATCTAAAAGTGCAAATCTTCCTTTTAAAAATGGAACCATTGTCAGTCAAAATGCAAATACTGTTATGATCCATGGGCGTTTGTGCCATGGTTTTTAAATTCTAAGATGTTTTTTTAAATTTTTTTTTTTACATTTATATTCTGTACTGCAGTCAAGTTTGTTCCTGTTCGAATTTGTTTGTTGAGCTTGCCTAGTTGCATCCAATCAAATTTTGTTCACATCAGGGCTGTGTTCAGATAGACTACTTATCATTCACCCACTGCATAGTGTTGTGTATAGAGAACGTACCAGTTGCTGATATATTTTAGATTGTACTGGCTCCATAATTATGCTCCAGATACTTAGATACTAGTATCTAGTATCTAGATCTGATATTTCTTGGACAACTAGTTTTACCTCCTTCCATTCTGGTAAAAAATTGTCTTTTCCTGCCCAACAACGATATAGTAAATGCTCGATTTTGGTCTTTTATAAAAGCTAAACTTTAACATTTGGTGTTGAAAGGGTAAAGTAACATGTCAACATAGTAACATATCATTAACATAACATATCATTCAAATTTTATGACAATTTTATGCCTTATATTTCCTCCCTAGACTCATAACTGAGTCACATCTATGCTGTGATGTGTGGATTTAATTTTGCTATCCATATGGTCATATTTGAATCATTTTAGCCTCTTTAAGCATGGTTTTACTGCTGTCATATTATTTTACACAAGTATTTTCTTGTTGGACATTTACAGTTACACATGCAAATAGCATATCCTTGTTTTTAGAAATTCTATTATAATACCGGAGGTCTAAACACATTTTCTCAACTCTTACTGAACAAGACTCCAAATTATCCGAGGATTATTAGTCTGAATTAAGGCACAATCTTGAAATAAGCTTTTTAAAAGTTACTTGTTTTCCACCAATAAACAGCAAACAGAATTGGACATCTTAACTTAACTTGACTTGACTTGACTTATCTTAACAATTTAACATCTGTTCCATTGAAACACCAAATATTGGCCATAGTTTACAGACTAAGAGTCAAACGGGTGATTTCCAAACACTGCTTGAACGTAGATGGGAAATGGTAGTACTTTTCAGTTTAACCAATGATCATGTCACTCAAATATTGCAGATGTGTATGCGTCCAATAAGGTTTTTGAAGTGAAAATGTTAAAGGCTAATACATCAATTAATCATCTCATGTTGCAAATAGTGGCATGGATTTACTAAATTTGATGAAATAGCATCCAGATTTCTCTGGCTTGTGTCAGTTTTGTGCATAAAATCATTTGGAATCATCAGTTTTTTGACCGAAGCTGCTCGTTTATTGATGGTGTGTCCTGCCAACATTAGGGTTCTGTGTTTTATTTTGGACAGTTCGGGTCTTCTGCGGTTTGAATTGGATCCAGTTGTCCCTACCTTTGGACGGGATTCGACTGTCCTTGGATCCCCTTCAGATTGGGTATTCGTAATCAACAATTCAAGCTGTTAATTAGTTGAGGTGGAACAAACATAAGCACACCACATACTGCATGTATAGTTAAAAAATACACAAAGAAATGGACAGAGAGATCATCATAATGCTGGAAGCTGCAGAGTACAGAAACCTAATGGATCTGTGGGTCAGATTTATGGCAGCTCATCCCCTCCACTGCTATGTGATAGAAAAAGTTGACTAGAGCGCACCGGCTCCAGACGCTATAATTCATTCCCCGCCTCCCTCCATTTTATTCAGCAGAGTACATCCGTGAGGATTTGGCTCCTTTTTTGGGCCAATAAATGTAATCACTGCCTGCCAGGACCAAGGTCGACCTGTTTTCCTTATGCATTGTGATGATCATTTTGGCCTTCACTGAAGGTCGATGAGCTGTTTATTTTCCCCTATGCCTGGGAGATGGATTGTATAGGGGGTGTTTAATTTTGATGTAATTGCGGATCATAGTTTACATTTATGTTTTTGGTGTTTTTCCAGATTGTTTGATGCAGAGTGTGATAACTGAGAAGGTAGATGTTTGAACAGGTGGACAGTGAACACATCTGCTGATGTATGATACATTTTACTGATGGGGCAGCCTCCACAAATCCTCCGTTGGAATTGTAGGAAAATTTGACATCATACTTTTTACTCTCAGACCCATAGCCCCAAGACAAATTTCCACTGTGTGGGCCACAAATATTCAGCATCATCTCTGGAAAAAACAAGATTTTTTCTTTATAGTTGGGAGAAAATGGAATAACTTGCTGCTTTAAAGGTAACTCTAGTAACTAAAGTAATTATTAATTTCAGCTTCATCGTCTCCAGCTGATTTTTTAGTTTAATCTGAGAGGATGCATGACAATAAAGCAAGCAATCTTTGGTTGAGATCAATAAACAAACCACGGCTCAATAGAAATACTGCATTTCAAGATATTGATCAGCCACTAAGCACCTTGTCCTTGGTTTGTGTTGGAAGAGTCTGCTGTTGAAAGGATCTCTAAAGTTTGCAGCCTTTGTTTTGTTTTGATTAAATTTTTCTCCACTAAACTTTTGGCAGTGAATGAGCTGAAACTAAAAATAGCAAAAGCAACCTCTGTGTGCCGTGTACATAGAGCACAGAGTGTTAAAAAATGTTTTGTCTAATATTCTATGACTAAAATGTACGTTTGCATGTGAATGAGAGGTTCAAACACTGAAGAAAAAGTCAATTTAGCCAAATATCCATGTTATTGTTACTGGTACTACCTGAAAGCAACACATAAATTATATGCTTTTTATTATAGAAATGCTGGTGAACAAAGGGAATATGGTAAATACCAAAGGTATGCGTTATGGTCTTTCTCCTCTGAAGTGGCAACAAGAGCCCTGAGGTCAGTCAATCCATCAGCAGCTCAGACAGATGACTTACAGCTCAAACAAAAGGATTTGCTCTGCTACACAGTACCTGCACAAAAAACCACATCTCCTTCTGTTTCTACTCTCCAACCCTGAAGGTGGTTTTCCATCTCCATGACACCTACGACACGGCTCCCAGGTGTCTAGTAACACTTTGCTGAATGGTGATCAAATGAGCCAAAGAAGTGTTTAACAGGAAGAAAAGCTAATTCTACGTAATGTGATACCAGCCTCAGTTCAAGCGCAACATGGCAGGTGTGCAAGTACTAACGCCGTCCCACTGCCGCTGTCGCCTGCCAGGCCCGCTGATTGACACCATGCCGTTTCCCACACCATAACAATACCAGCAGGGTGCTTGCTGTTCTGTGCACTCTCAAAGGCGCCTTCTGGTAGCACATAAAGCCCCATCAGGCTCTAAGCCCTGCAGTCATTCAATTAAGAATTTACTGGGCTATCGATTTCACCGCAAGGGTAGTGTCTCACATCTTGGAAACAATAAGGAGCCCATAAAGCCAGCCTTTAACCTATCGGGGTGATGACTTCGCCTTCAGTGCGGAGGGAGGCATGAAAAGACGAATGCACAGTATCTAAAGTGAACAGAAACAAGCTTTTCTCCAACTTCTGAAGTCTGTATGCAGCGCCCCCTCTTGCATAAAATCCATAAAAGAAGAAATATTTTTAGTAATGCTAAAAAAAATGTCTGGAATTGTAGTCCTCCTGTCTTAGTTAGCTTCTACTTCCTGTAGAGCATTCTGTTTAGTTTTGCTCCCTGGTCTTGTTTCACACCGTATGTCCAGTCGAATAGTCTTTTTCCGTGATAAGAAGGTTCCTGACTGAATGAATTGACCTGCAACTTGTTGAGTTTTTCAATACGTCCTTAAGTATCTTCTTTAGCCAACCCAGTTTCAAGGCAAAAAGTGAAATACCACACAATTGTAGCTATGGATTGGTGTCCACGGCCATAATTTAGCTATTTGTCACAGCATTTTGTGAAATAACCACAAACTGTTTGTTTCATCATGTTGCAATGGTGAAAAAGTCCCCACTTGGATAACAAAGGGGTTGTAAGTCGAGATCGAGTCCTGTCCTGAGCTCTAGTGCCTCTTGAGTGTTATCGTTGTTTTCACTCACCGTCTCGTTACTGTTTCACAGATGTCTAACTGCTTGGTCATGATTAGGTAATAAAAACAGACTGATGAAGGTAAGTAAAATATCAGTACTTGCAGTAAAAATGACCCATTAAACAACAAGTCATTTTCTTTGATTACTGGCTGCTGAGCCCTTCCCCCTTTCAGACGTCCCCTTGAAATACATTTAACGTAATTCTGTATGGCACCAAAATTAAATAAGGCACAAAGTTTAATTTACCACAAATATGTAGTGATATGTTATGCAACTATTTCACAAGACTTGGACTGCTTTATCATTGTAAACACCAGATCATCCTTTAAATAAAGAAAGAAGATAATTCCCTCCCAAAAGTCCTGACAACCTCAATATTCAAAGCGCCACCCAATTGCTTTCAACCAGTCGTGCTATCTGGCATTTATGTAAAAAATATGAGGACAGGAAAATGAGTTCAAGCAGCCTGTGACAACATCTTCCACTTTTTGTGGATTTTTAAATGCCATGATTTTTTTATGCTAGTTTGGATTATATGATATATAATTTGTAAAATAACATGTTACAATTGTACTAAATGAAATATCTAAAGAGATTTTTGTGGAATATTTAAACATCTTTTTGGAGGTCCTTACAAATCGGCCCTGCCATCTTTCCTTAACTTAAAGAATAGTGCTTCGTAAAACTACAGCATAACAAGTGCTTGAATCCTCCATTGCACCCACAGTTTAATTTGCAGGTCAGTCATTACTTCCCTCAGTATTTGTACTCCAGCGTTTCTGTTGTTCTTCACCAGTTCATTGTTAGTCCTTTTGTGCTTTACGTGCTCTGAATTGCTTTTCAAATTTAGATCAAATAAAGTATATTTCTTTGACTGCCTGCCTTTGCTGAGTCTGTGTTGGGGTAAAACCTTACTGTTCCCACATTACTGTTCCCAATCTGTGATTTGGCATGGAACAGGAGAGCACACGAGAATGGTGCAGAAGGCTGCTGATTCCAAGATAAAACAGAAATATCGTGGACTATGTCCACGCTTAAGGAACAAAGAAAATGAGAACAACTGTAGAGCATGACAAATCGCCTTTTTCGCATATTTGCAAACATGTAGGCCAACTAAAAATTTGGCTAAAAATCCCATTAACTGGCTAATACTTCTGCACTTTTGTTTCATGATACAACACGTTTGGAAGATTCCCTCCTTCCAAAAATCCAGTCTGAATGGTCAGTTTTGGGGGTCTGTTCAGGTATCATTCTGCTTTTGATTCTGCTCCCATTCTTGAAAATTTGAGAGAGCACTTTATGGGAAGGCGCTTTATTGAATTGGTATACACACAGAGTGCACATTTAAGTAAATGAACTGTTATTGTTAATCAAGTATGGTTATGTATATATATATATATATATATATATATATATATATATATATGACATATAGTGAAAAGCTGTCAATAATTACATTACATTTGATTTCATTGGTTCTTTAAGCCTAAACAGCAGCAGTATCAGAGCTAGACGTATGTCATATTTGTATATGTATATATATATACATATATATATATATATATATATATATATGTAAAACACTATCAGAAAACAATATGACTGAATTAATAAAAAGTACCCCAAAATATAAGTTCATTTAAATAGTTAGTATTTTGTTCGACAGTGAATTGAACTGTTTACCACTTGAGCACAGCAGAAACAAGCCCCAAATGTAGAATTAGAGTAGAATTAAAAGCATTTAATTAAGCTAAAACGCCGATAATAAAAGTACTACATATAACTTATTACCTGTTAAGTTTCTTTGCAAATATTCACAGAACAGCCAGACTAGCGATAGCGTTCAGTGTTAGTGAGATGGTCCCATTTTAGCTCTCTACTGCTCCTCGAGGAAATTATCCGACCTTTTAGCTTCAAAATGCTTCAATATGTTCAGCAGAAAATATTTTTTGTAATGTTTTAGTGCTTTTAAACTCAAATCATGAGCTGAAAATGGGTGACAGTGGCTGAAAACAGGTAATTTTTTAAGATGTAACAACAAAACAATAAGCTAAAAGACACGAAAGACCCCTCAAGTGTGTTAAAGTAATCACGATGAAGGCAAAAACAATGACGATAGTGACTTTAATACAGTCACTTGTCACTGGAAGTAATGTGCTTGAGAAGTAGTCCATAAATGTTGCATTTTCTTCTGCATTTACAGAATTTCATCTGTTCATTTGTCTCTGCCAATAGGATTTCACAGTCTTTTCTGGCTCATAAAATCCCCAGAATACCGACAATGGCAGCAGAGTAGCCAAACCGCTATATCGTAAATCTCCTGTGAACTCCGTCTGTGTGTACAGCGACCCCATGTGGCACCCTGAAAACAAGATTGATAAACTTCGGGGACATTCCTGACAAAATGGTCCCTTCTCTTATGAACTGTCCCTCGAGAGTCTTTCAGTGTGTTTATCATTTACCGCAGAGCTTAAAGGAGGACAACTGTTGGTGCAACACGAGTTGAGCTGATTACGGGGGCAATTGAGACTGTAATGAACACGGGAGGGGAAGGAGCAGACGCGGAGTATTAGCAGGAGAGGAAAGGAGTGAAAGAGAGTAGAGCAGCCAGGGGAGAGTACATGTAGATGCTTAATGAATTTGGTCACAGCGACACACAATGAAATCTTTATCCGTGGGGGATGAAGCAGGGGACTTGGCAGAGCCCTGACTTATCACAGCGAGGGTGAAAAATAGAAATCCCACTGTCCCCTGTTGGCTCTCCCTCATGTCAGCTGCCTTGGTTACTGAGTTGGCTGCCAGCGAGTCACCCCGCCACTCCAGTCCTTCATCCCTCCTCCTCCTTTTATTCCTCTCAGTCTTTCTCAATCCATCTCTCCTTCATAATCATATTTTTCTTTCACCACCTCCCCATTTTCATTGTCCTCCTATAATATAAAATAACAAAGATGTAGGACCTATATCTTTGTTATTTTTTCAAAACACAGTGTTCATCCTCCTCTACCGTGTGTCTTCAACTTCTTGTCATCACATGTGTCTGAATCAAATAAAACAATTGCACATTACTGCTTCTCCCCTGAGTAATGATGGTGGCAAAACGAACCCTTCCAGACTCCGTCCAAGCTCTTACTTACCTTGTTACAGGGTGTTCTTGTCATTACCTGCTTTTAATACATGCATGATAACTCAGAAATAAAAAAATAAATTAAATCAAATCCTACCTTTCTCATGTAGATTTTCAGTGAGATGTTCAGAACTTCATTCTCCTTCCAGCAACTGCTGTTTACTGCAGTTTTTGTCTCACTTTTCTCTTCCTGATTAGTCTGTTCTGTCTTTCCAGTTGAGTCTGTACACACCGGTTTCGAAAAGAGAAGTCCAGCTGACCTCCGTGCAGAGAGGAAAGAAAACCAACAGAAAAAGAACAGAGAGCAGGAGCTGACACCTCTTCTGATCAGCTGGGCTCCTTCCAGCACCCAGGCTGAGTGAAGTGTGAGACAAAGTAATCTTCAGGTGAAAACCAGACTTCTTCCCTCTGCTGCCTGTGCACACTCTACCCGCTCAGAGCGATTTAGACAAGCTCACGCAGCAGCTCTCGCTCTTGTGTCTGAGCGCTGTGCTGTTGCTCCATCCATTCAGCCTCCCCTCCCTCCTTCCCTGCCTGCACGGCTCATGAATGTTTAGACACGGCAGTTGTAGCTGAAAGGCTCTGAATTAACCCGCAGGACTCAAAATACACTCTTTGGCTCCACTCAATTTTCCCAAGTTTTTCTTTGTTCTCCATTTGCTGTGACCCCTTTCATGGTGTATGTGACCCTCTCGAATGGTACAATCAGTTCTTTTTAGGCAGAGTGATAGTCTATTAACTTTTTGGTCTCCACACTTTACTGGATTTTATCAGCAGACCATCTGAAGCTGTGATAAAGGATAAAGGATAATATCTGCAATATCTGCAATGAATGTGTAATCAGGTTGTTTTACATTGCATGCTGCACACATGAGCTCTCATTAGAAAAAAATTGGCTCATGAAATAACCATTGGGAAGCAAAAAAAAAATCTTGTGTGAGGAATATGTAAATACTTAACAACCCTTTCTTTGGCTAATTAATAATTTACAATCCTTAATTGAGGGTCTCAGGTGTGATTCCATCAAGATCACTGAATCCTGAGCTGTTTATATGATACCAAGTTAGCATTTAAACTCTTACATCAAGTTATGTCGAGTCATGAAAGTGAAAGTGCAGCATCAAGTGTTTTAACAGTTCTACAATGAATCGTGCATCGATTGAAAATGTAGAGCTTCTTGTTTCAGAAGATCATGAAAGATCCATCTTTTTGCATCTTATTTGTAAAAATAGTGAGATATACAGCCACATTCAGAATGAAGCTAAAGTTTCTTTAGTCGGATGGTTAAAATTTGTCACCGAAAATCAGCCCATTAACTGGTTGACGAGAACCATATTATTGCAAGTGCAATAAAAACGTCCTAATTCTGTTGAAGTTTTCAGGCTGGACCCAGGAGAAACAGAGAGACAAGGTAAGCTGTAATAAAAGGATTTATTTACAAAACCGAGAAAGCTTGATAAGGATGTTCTGTAACGAAAAGTAGGGAGTCTTATTTAGGGATTATCTTGGGTCTCTGGGAGAGGAGGAATGGAAGGTGAGTATTGAGAAGGTGGTTGACTTCCATTGAGATGGTGGCGGTTCTTGGATGTGGTGGTTTTGACAGACATGAATGGTAATCCAGATGGAGAGACTGTGATGGTGGCAGTGTAGAGAGGTGTTTTCCAGGGCAGGAGACAATGTCTGAATCGTGAGCTCCAGACTGCTTTTTTCCTGAAATGACAGAGTATAGATACGTTTCCACACTTTGACTATGAAAAGCATTAGTGACGAGCTAAGAGGAGACTGGATCTTTAGATAGCCACACCAGGAACAAGCGAGTAGAATCAGCAATCATGAACACTGAGACAGTCATGAAAAGAGACTGAGAGAAGCATCAAATAAAACATAAACCCTGATAAATACTTGCTTTTTTGGTCTCGCCCTCGTAAATGGTGGCACATACTTACTGTAAGCATAATACAAATCTCAAAATATATCTTTATAAGAGAGGTGCAAATGTTTTCTTATTCATATCACATATCTGATGTGTTTTCTACATACTGACGAGACAGTCAGATCATTCAATCTGATAAAAAAAACCTTATTCATGCAAAATCCTGCTGCTGTAGTTCCCACAAACAGCCACCAGGTGGCACATGTGATGTAACTCTAAAATGGAAACCATATCCAAGCAAATCTGAGAGCGGCCAACAAGAGATCGCCTCATACAGTATCAGCATAATTTTTTTTTCTTGCAAGCTACTTCTTAAAGGATGTCAGTCATCCACAACAGATTATTTTGAAGTCACCTTAACATAGAGTGCTGTAACGAGAACACAAGACTCTAAACAACAGAGGAAAGCTGGCTGTTTGCATATTCATGTAGGCTATGTGCCAACCGAGGGGAAACACTGCGAAGAAGAACATTCTTCCAAGCAACTGAGATTTATATTACACCTGGCTTTAGACTTCATCACAAGGTGCTTACTGTCCATTACATATTTTCCTCTCTGGATACATTATCTAAATAAATGTCACCAAGTATGGCCAGATAACCTAGGAAGTCTGATTGTCAGTAGCTTTCAGTAAAGACTAATGAACCAAAACATTTTGAATAAACCCCCATTTCTGTCACGAAAATACCTTTTGGGACCGGGGCACTGCAAGTCTTCTAAAAGTGTACAGTGGTATCTGGTGTAAAAAAAAAAGGAACTCTTAAAGCCCTTTTTTTGTGGATCAAACCTGTTTTCCATCTCACTCTTGCAAATTTTCATTGAAAGGAGGTTTTGACAATTTAGATCTTGGGAGAGTCACTAAAGTTATGACACCTGCCTTTGTTCATTGCTTATCATATCTATTTGCTTGATATCTAATGTATCCCAGATCTTGATTGCCACCTGGATAATCAGTGTTCACTTCACAGCATGTATTCACACACATGGTATATAAAAGGGGAAAGTACCCTCTTGGTCTGAAAAGTGAAGCCAGTGTGGAAGAAAACTGCATTCTTTCTAATGGCCATCAGGGGGCGGCTGTGACTGTCAAATCGAATTATACGCACGTCCTGGATAAAATTACCATAAATGTCTTGATTTTTTTTAATACACCAAGATGTTAATTTTCTAAATGATGTTTACATTGACATTTACGGCTGCTCAGTGGTTAGAGTGGGTCGTCCATTAACCGGATGGTTGGCGGTTTGAGTCCCACTCTCGCCACTCAAAGATTGGTGAAACTGACAGCTGGAGGGGTGTCAGTCCACCTCCTTGCCACGGCCGAGGTGCCCTTGAGCAAGGCACCATACCCTCAAGCTCCCCAGGCGCTGTGATTGGCTGCCCACCGCTACAGTGTATGGCAACTGTCTCTATGAGTGCATGTGTGTGTTCAACAGGTGCCAACCTGGATGGGTTAAAAGCGGAAGACAAATTTCAAGTATTTGCTTGTACATGACAATAAATCTGATATAACCTTTATATTTTCCATTCTACCCAAACAGAGTATCAGAAAAAAAGAGAATAGAGAGAATGTGCCTTCTTTTTGTACATGCGCATGAAATATTAGAAATAATCCTTAGCTAAGAGTTAAACCGGGTATTCAGGAGGATAAAAGAACTACAGAGATTTGAAGAGCTTTCCACAATGACAGAGTAGGTATCAGTAGTTATAAAACTGACTGACGTGGACAAGAACAAAAAAATGTTTGAAAATAAAACAGGATGTGACCGGATAGTAATCCAGAAGCATGACAAGCAAACACTGGTGAAGAGCACAAAGGCATTACTCATACACCAAGTAGAAATACGGCAGGTTGAAGTGAACAGGAATTATCCATCTAGTCTGGTGCTAAATGTAGCTCAAACATACAACTTTTCTGAATCTGCTGAGTTGGATGGAGCTGATTGAGAATGTTTGACATGCATTACATATCACACTTAATTTACTGAGCCTTAAAGGCTGATTCTGAATGCTTGGTATTGATCCAGTTGTAAGCCATGCTGTTAGCAACGCAGATTGCCATTTGTTTATTTGATGTTACACACCTGCCTGGCAGGTGCACAGTGTGATGTGTTACCATAATAAAGAAGATGTTTAAAAATTCAGAGCAGCTTGAATTAGTTTTTGAAAGGCTTTTATTGGCCTTTATCAGTCAGCCTGAGTCATGTTTAAGATCAATAAGAGAAGCTGTGAGTCTACAGTCAGTCTGCTTTAAGTGTGATGCTTCTTTCACTTTCTTCCCTAATGATACTGAATTCTTAAGAAAAAAAAATAGGAAACTTTAAACACAAAAGGAGGGAGAAATTATCAGGATATTTTTGTGGGAATTATCTCCACAACTATATTGAGTCCTCATGAGGGTCAGCACAATTATGTTAACAAACAAGCCACCTGCATCTTGACCCATTATGGCACAGAGCAGTTGCAAATTAATCAAAGAAAGCAAAGATAGAAACCAAAATCATGAAAACAAGATGCTTCTGCTGATTAAGAGTATGTGCCTTCTTTTAGTATATGCACATGAAGGTTATTCATAAAGGTACATGAAAAACTACAGAGATGCATCATCTTGATTTGAAGAGCTTTACATGATGACAGAGTAGTTATCAGGTGTGGATTTGCCCTCACAAAGCAAACACATGTGATTGATTTCACTGAATTATCCCTGAGAGAAGAGAAAGTTTGCATGTGTCACTCCTTAAACCTATAAATCACATCTATCAGCTGGGATAATAAGGCCATGCTGACAGAGTGAGATGAGAAAACAATTAGAGCAGTGTGTTAGACACCATGACGGATAAAAGAAAAGAAATACAATGGCTAGCTAGCTAGATTATGGTAGAGTTGTTAGAGCTGCAGACACACAAAGTCTCAGGGAACAAAGTCATAAATATAGGACAGAATGTGTTATTTTCTCACTCTGTTGCTGACATTTTCCTGTAACGCTGACCTCCTTATTTTGACCGGTGGTGTCCGTTTGAGTCATCTCCCCCTGCTGTACTCTAGGAAGGGCACAGTAGGTAGATAAGTTCTGCAAAACTCGAGTCTTGAAATAGTTTCCTGATGTAAAGTTTTATTACAACTATTTCATTGTTCAAGCTGTTATATGGAACCTAACATACACACTTTGCTACCCATATTCTCTCCACGTGCTGATGTTCAGCTGTATTGAGATTCGTTGCTGTGTGATGACATTGTTCATTTGCGACATGTTGCACCCATTTACGTTAAACACTGTTGATTTGCTTGGGCCTAGAGGATGATAATAGATAGTCTGTGTGTTAGAGACCCATCCAGTGCATTTACCAATTTAATTAAATTAAATTAGATTTAAATTCAATTCTTTTTACTTGTACAAGTTTTACTTGTATAAATTTTTCCACGTCAAGACAAATGTCATTTCAAGGCACTTCAAAGAAACAGTCCAATTCAAGGCAAATATAATCCAATTCAGTATAATACAATCTTGTCAAAATCAAATGAATTCAAATCCAAATTAGTCCAATTCATGCAATACCAAATGTATCAAAACCTGCCCAGCTAAGGAAGGCAACAGACTCCAAACTCTTCAATACTCTACTTTGCAATGACTCCCATTTCACATATAGTTTGGGTTTGATTTAATATTAAAGGTAAGGTTCAGATGTTAGAAATTGTTCGAGTTACAAAGGTTTTTATTTAAGAGTGGGATAGAGACAGGAAAGTCAAACTCATCCCAGATGCAACCAGGACTTTAGCCTCTGTACATGGTGGTACTTGCTCAACCAGCTGAGCTACCCATCTTACAGTCTTTAACCTTGAATTATGATACTACTACATTTTGCTCATGTGGACAAACTTGACTATGACAGGATTTCCTGTGAGACCAGGTCTCTGAGATGCACAGAGTAAAGGGAGATGGTAAGAGTACAGTCCCCTGTGGTGTGCCTGTGCTGCTGACCTTCAGTTTTACAAAGAATGCTTGACATTTAACTCTATTTTCTGGAGTTCTCACAAAGCAGTGCCAGGTTAGTCATGTTAAATACACCTGAGACATCAAAGAACATGATCCTCACATTCCTGCTTGCTTTGTCCAGATAAGACTGGGCAGTCAGTGATGCCATCTTCAGACCCAACACTTACTCTCGAAAAGGACTTTTCTTGAAGATTGATTTTGAAGATTGATGGGAGTGAAGATTAAAACTGTAAATTGATTTATAAATGAGGCCACTGTCCTATTGTCATGCCTTATTTTATTGCAGCATCTGGTATCCACCGAACCTTCCCAAAGGAAATTGTAGACATTTTTTCTGCATATAGAGTTTTATTCTGAATTGATGCAAAGAAAATATATTGAAAGTGAAATGAGAAGAGTTAAATTAGATTTTTAACTAAATATTATGCAAAGTAATCAGCAAAAACAAGACCAGAGGGAAGGAAAAAGTGATAATCCTCCAACCACAGCTGAAACTGAAACAGACAATTTAGTGAAAGAAAGTGAGTACAAATATCAAATTCCGAAAGCATAAAGCAATTTTAATTGAAAAATGTTTTTTAATCAATTAACAATTGACAATCAGAGCTGAAATAATGTTTGATGTCCTTTTAAACCCATCGAGACTGAATGTTATGTGTGGTATCTGTGTTAAATTAAGATCTGAGACCGTTTTCTCTGAGGAACTTTTTATATGAGATCTATTTCACAACACTTTTAAAACAAAATATTGATGAAAACAAGGGCAAAAGCAATGACTTACGTTAAGTTAAATGTTTAAGTTCTCAAGACTTTTTAACTGTATGTTTCTAGTTGTTTATGATGCTGAGAAATAAAGGTTTTCATCAACAGCTCTGACAACTTTTTCATGAAATGCAGGTATTTGTATTTGAGTGTTTAAATGGTGCCTTCGATCTTATAGGTAAAAAGAAATGTGAGCAGGGCAGAATTAAAGAAAAGCCTGTGGGGATTTTTTTTCAGCTCAGGTAATCTTGCTGGACATCCCTGCCTTGTGTCTCATAGGTATGTATGTTATCATTTCTTAATTTTGTTCATATTTGCTTGGGGACAGTGTCAGGAACTGCCTTCACACTCCTGTCAGTTCCTGAGCAAGCGAACGAGGACACATGATGTGATAAATGAAGTGTCTGAAAAGTTGTCCGGAGAAAAAGTGAGTTTAAATCCCCTTAAAGCCCAACTCTGAGCATTCCTGTGCTGATGGTGATCTAATTCTTCATCACAAGTATATGTTTCTACAGAAACAAAGTGCTACAGATATCAATTTTAAGATATTTATTCCAAAGAGGATGTGCCTGCTCTATACAAAAGTAATCCCCTCGACAAGATGGAATACCACAACGTGACAAGAAAATCCAGTAGGGCATGGAAGCAGATGAGCTTAAGAGAATCAAAAACAATTGTTGCTACAAATATATTTTCCTTACAAACAGCTGGCAGACAAATATGTGTTGATACAATACACAAAAGAACATGAGCTGTATGATTGCCTTTTTCCATTTTAGACATAAGTTTGCAATACTCCAAATGGGGCCTCTTTTTAAATCTTTTTTTAACCAACAGTAGATATACAGTATTTTGTAAAACAACTACAATTGTAAACTAAGTGAACCTCCTGATCCGACTGCTTGTAAAAGCACCTTTAGCAGCAATAAGTTGAAGTAATGTTGTTTCGTATGACAGCGTTGCTTCAGTTCATTGAGGTTTGCAGCATTGGTTCATGCACAGCTCTCTTAAGGTCCCACCACAGCATTTCAGTCAGGTTGAGGTCTGGACATTGACTGGATCATTGCAACAACTTGATTCTTTTATTTTTCAGACATTCTGTTGTAGATTTGCTGCTGTGTTTGGGATCATTGTCCTGTTGATGACCCAGTTTCAGCCGAGCTTTAGCTGTCAGACAAATGGCCTCACATTTGACTCAAGAATACTTTAGTATCCAGAGGAGTTCATGGTGGATTCAATGACTGTAAGGTGCCCAGGTCGTAGAACAAGCCCAAATTATCAGCCCTCCACCACCATGCTTCACAGTAGGTGTGAGGTGTTTGTGCTGATATGCTGTGTTTGATGTTTGGTGTGCATTATGACCAAACATCTCCACTTTGGTCTGGTCTGTCCAAAAGACATTGTTCCAGAAATCTTGTAGTTTGTTCAGATGCAGCTTTACAAAACTAAGCTGTGCTGCCATGTTCTTTTTAGAGAGAAGAGGCTTTCTCCTGCAACCCTTCCAAACAAGCCACACTTGTTCAGTCTTTTTCTAATTGTACTGTCATGAAATTTAACATTTAACATGCTAACTGAGGCCTGTAGAGTCTGAGATGTAGCTCTTGGATTTTTGACCTTGGGGTGAACTTGCTGGGATGTCCACTCTGGGGAAGATTGACAGCTGTTTTGAATGTTTCCCACTTGTGAATAATCTTTCTCTCAGTTTGGAAATGTCCTTATAACCCTTCCCAGACTGATGGGCAGCAACAATTGCTTCTCTGAGATCATTGCTGATGTCTTTCCTCCTTGGCATTGTGTTAACACACACCAAGCAATGCTCCAGACCAGCAAAGTGGCAAAAGTGATAAAATGCTTTTATAGAGGTGCTCACACTTCTGATGATCAATTATTCAAGTGCCAATTAGCGGCAAGTTTTTTCTAACTTGCTAAAATTCTAGAGTCATGACTCAATGCACTTTGCTTTCACATTTGTGGTGATACAGGTATTACAGTTTCACTCACCATGTTTAAACAGGCTTGAATCCATTAAAAGCTTTTATGAGCAACATGAATCTTTGGAAGCCTCTTCTGTTCACAAAGTATTTTGCTGCATCCTGAAAAGTCCTCGATTTTTACCAGGGTGAATTTCAGTGTTCTTATGAGTCCTGTGATGGTCCAGCTCTCGACTTTCTTCATAAAATTTCATTGTACCATCTGGATATATGAAGTGGCTGAAGTTTTGGTACAATGTATGACCCAATATATTAATTTAAACTCAAGGAAAGTGTATAACTGTATTATGGCTAATGAGAAATACACAACATTATTACAGCAGCGTCTTAATCTCTGTTGTATTAATGAAAAATTAAAGTCATAACCATATCATTATCATCTCACAGATGAAGCACCTCAGTTCTGTTTCAGACTAGCATGGAAATAAGTTCCTCTAATTAAAAATGTCTGGTTAGTTTTTTTTTAATTTTTTTTTTTTTACAAATTTAGCAACTTTAAATAAGTCTTAAAAACATATAGCTTTTCAAAATGTTCTCTGCTAATTGCAATATATGGCAGTGTAATATATACAATGTAAATATCGTTGCACGTGTATTCCTTTCACACTTAAGTCCAGTAACACTACACCACAATACCACTTGACATTTTTGGTGGTCTCTGAAGGTGTTTTCGCATCCTCTTAAGCAGGACAACAAATTCATGTGTACGGTTGTGCATGAACTTGGTTCAGATTTAGAACCAGATTTGTTTTCATTGCAGTGGCATTACATCCCACAACTCTAGGCGGAGCCAAAGAGAAAAAAGTTGCTAAATTCTCGACTGATGCTTTAAGCCAAAGAGTTCATCTAAAATGCCCACTCTGCTCTGATTGGTCAGCTCCCAAGGGCTGAGCAGGCACTGCCTACCACTTAAAATTCAAGAAAGTGTTACAGTGTACGCAATGTATGGGGTGCAGGGAGGGTCATGAAAAAGATTTAATAATCTACTATCTTAAATACTTGATGAATATGAGGACCCTTAAAACAGCAGCTGGATTTCCATTTAAAGTTAATTTGAAGGCAACCTTTTTAAATGTGGCTCAATAGAAAATGTGCATCAGATTTAAGTTGTTTTAATTTGATAAAATATCCAGGTGGTGCTTTATACTGAGTTGCACAAGAACTTCAACCCACTTCAAGCAGGCTTTAAAAAGTTTAGCTTTTGTTTCCATCAAACTTTTCTTTTGTGCTTCAAAATGTTCATGAAATACATTTATTTAAACATGACTAATGAACGTGGGACTCAAAGAAACCCTCAAAAACAACAAAGTTCAAACGAAGTCAGTCTCCAGTTTTTCTGTGAACTTTATTGCTTGTGTCTTTCATCTGTGGTATTCCTGACTCATGCCTCAGTTCAGTATTTCTCAAAGCTGTGAAGTTGTTATTTATTGTTTCCTTGCTAACTGATCAACAGTTCCTGCTCTTCGCAACATAATTCTTTCTCATTAGCTGACAGTGGAGGAGGTGAGTTTCTGTTTACTTCCAGTTAAACAGGATCAAACATGTAAACAACAGCTTTGACGTGATTGTTGTAAAGTTTGTTCCTGGAAAACATTAATTCTGTCTCAATATATAGCAGAAATGATGGCAGTCAGTTGGGAATTGACTGATAAAGGCAAGAATAAAGAGCACATTAGTCCAGTCAACAGTTGTGTCTCTGAAATGAAAAATAAAGTAATATTGTCCATATTTTTCTTAGAAGCATCAGATCAGACCAGAGCTGCATTCATGTTTTAAAGCAGCTGAAACAAACTCTTAAGAGGTGTTAGAATTCCCTTTCATTCTGTGACTTAATGCAGATGTACTAAAACCAGAGCATTATTAGCGAGCATCATACTTTCACATATTCCTGCTTGTTCATTGTATTTCAGCCCCTCTGCATGAACACAGCAGTGTTCCTGGAAGTCATACGGAGGGAGAACTCAAAACACACCAGAGGCCCTCTGCATGATGTGCTTGATGTCGAGAATTGACAGGTGGCTAAAGTTTCTGTGGAGCATCAACTGGGTATAATGAGAGAAAACACAATTGGTTGAAGTCAGCCCTCTGTTTCTGGACCACTGCTCAGTTTCATATGTGAGCGCTTTGGGAGTGAAAGACGTCGACAGCTTCCTAATTGCCAGCTGAATCTCATTCCCCATGATAGTGGCCTGTTTTTCCAGCGATTTTGTGGCTTTTGGGCTACAGTAAAGCCAACTGCCATTTGCCTCATGACAGATGTGTGCAGTGGCTGCTGTTCCTGACTGTCTTATTCATGATACAGCTCCTTGTTACTGTAAGGAGCCTCTATGGAGAGAAAATAAGGACAGGATCTGTCAAAACAAGCCTACTCTCTGGCTGATAAACCTTTTAGTCAAAGAGAAACACAAAAAGTTTTATAGTCCAAGTCCAAACAGATTTAAACAGGGTTAAAGCTACAGTGAAATATTCCTCTGAATAGAACTCTTTCTCTAAATAACCAACACCACTGCAGAAAGTGGTTGCTGTTTTATGTTTGTTGTTGTTTCATGTCGCCCTGTTGGGAACTGTTTAAAAAAAGGACAGGCACTGTCAAGAAAATACTTGGCAAATGATTGGACAAACGCCTTTCACAATAAACCACAGCGTAGCTTCAACCAGACAGAAGCCAGGTGTACAAATCAGACTTCAAGAAAAGGCTTCATTGTTGACCTTTGCACATTTTTTAAATAAAGAAATGCTTTCCATGTCTGATATATCTACACTAACACTTGCCATAGGGTGTAAAAATGAACAGATATAAACCTGAACCCAAATTTTACAATAGAAATTTAATTACATTGGTACCTAGAGCCCTGGGTAAACCAGTCAATGGCCCAATTCTGCATACAAAATAAGTTGACTAAGATTTTGCTGAAGATCCTAAACAGGTTCAATACAAGTTTACAACACACTGTGTAAACACTGTGTTGGCACTGAGCCAAATTAATGGGGTCTGCACACTGTTTAAACAGTGTTTTAACCAGCCAGCGGGCTGGATACCCCATTCAGATCGAACAGTGACCCTCTTCGTCTTGGACTGATGCCAGTTAGGCCAGCTCAGCTCCATTCATCTGCAGGACAAATCTTACCCATTCCCATACTGAAGCAGTGTGTCACTGCAAACACAACTGTCACATGAAGTTTGTCATGGCTTGAAATACCTAAGAAGACGGCGCTGAGAGAACGCACAGATGTGGTAGACTGTTGATAAGGTGTGGCAGTGAAGAAGCAGTGGCACAAAATATTCAAATGTAAAACCAAAATCTCCCAGATAAGGTGTCTGGAATCTGTCAACAGGACATGCAAAATGAATGTTTTTTGTTTCCAGCATCTTGAACCAGCAGGGGAGAAGATACAAAAGGACACAACAGATTTCCTTTTTGACAGTTCCAACTCTCATGGTTCCCATAGTCCTGTGGGTGGTGTACTGATGGGGAGATGAATAATTAGGATGAAGAGCAGCTCACTTGTAAGAGCGCAGGAAGTGTGCGCCTTTCTAGAGGTGACGGCTAGGAGGAATCTGAGGAGAATCGGGCAGGTCTGATGAGATGTGATACAAGCTGAGGTTTGGCAGGTTTGATCACAACATGATTTTACAGTTAGTCACCTGATGTTCAGCTGTCAGCCCAACAAACCTGGTATCCAATAACCTGTCAGTCAGCAAGCAAAAAGAAAAATCACATTGCCTTTTTTTCCTCAGCCATATACTGTCGGTTAGTTCTGAGTTTGTCAGGATGATTGAACAAATGTGTGTTTGTGTATTTATTTATATCACGCAGGAGTGTGAACCCTCCGGAAGAAGCTGCTGCATCTCACCACAGGGACCGTCTTTCTCCTCTGCAGAGATGAGATGTGTGAAATGCAAGATGCCACAGCGTTCCATACATGCTGTGCACATGAGGATGCAAATCAAATCCACTATCTAACATTTTATTGGAATAAATGTTGCATGATGGGTGAGAAGCGCTCAGTGTAACAGCCAATCACAGCAGATGTGGAAGAGATTTTCGTATCAAAACAAAGCTGCATGTTGTCAGTCTAATTCACACGCTTGGGTTGAAGAGGAGTCTGGATATTTTCCTTTTGTGTTATTGTGATTCTTTGGCCATCTTTAACAATTCAGGAATCAGAGTAAACAACAAACACTACTCACAAAAAGTTTTGGCTTTCAAGGTGAAATTTCAGGATCAACCTAAAATGCATTATAACCTTTACATGTGAAATCAATGTGACTTTTTATGGCAATTTTTCTTTCCACAGTCGCCTCATGCATGCTCAGGACGGGTGATTGCATCAAAGAGAAGTTTCTATGCAATCTGTTAGTTTCCTTAGCTGGGCAATTTTTCTTATTGGCTCTATATGAATTTGACTAATTTCTAAATTCAGTCGATTTGATTTGATTGGAATATGATTGTATTACAATATAATGGATTGTAATTGGCTTGAATTGGACTGTATCTTGACTGATTTGGTGCCATGTAAATAAAACTGAATTGAATTTAACTGAACCTTAAAACTATGTGCATCTGACTGACTTTGAAGTGCACTCGTGTTTGTTATTCACATTATCGTGCTTAAAACTGCCCTGGAAAGCTTCGGGGATCGACATACCAGAGTTCAGGACTTAGGTTTCCAGTCCCACACTTCACCGTTTTTCTGTACGATCACTTTCTTTACAATGTGGGCTTTTGATGGCGTCTTTGAGGCCTCTTCAACATGACAACAAATTCAGGCGTGTGGCTGCACATGTATAGGACTCACAGAGATTTGTTTTTATAACAGTGGTGCTACATACCACAATTGTAGAGAGAGCCAAAGAGCAACAAAAAAACATATCAAATTCCCCAGTGTTACTTTAGCATGTCACAGTCACAAAACCAGGCCACTTCTGCCACTTCTGTCAGACTATGTCTTCTTGTTGGAAGTCATCTTCGCAGTGTTTCTTTACCCAGACTAAAGACTTCTCCCATCCACTAAATCGTTTTCAAAAAAAATCTTGCAGTCACTATTTAGAAGACTACAGCTATGTTTATTTTGAGATTGTTTCCTATCATTCTCATTTACAAGAAAAAATAACAGATTTGGAAGATGGGAACATATGGATTGGAAAGAGATACAGCTTTTGGCCAGAGATGCATTTGTGTATGTGGTTTGTTTTGACTAAATCAGCTGTAAGAAACATCCATAATTGTTGTAACCAATAATTAGATTATAAGTAACCCTCTTCTACAGCTGCGGCTCCTCCACTTCTTCAGAGTACCTTTATTTACTCTCAAGTCGACTTGCAGCTTGCTTCCCCCCTTGGGGCTGGAGATAGCACACTCATTGGCTGTTGACAGCATTCATATGATTTAACTTTTCCATCTGCATGACTCAAGACTCCAAACAATATTAACCCATTCAGATCAAAGGCTTTGATGAAACCGCCTTCTAAAACCTGAAGGAAAGTCTTACATTAATTTACCCTAAAGAGTCAGATTAAATAAAGTCTTAATACATGTGAGAGACATCATAGCAAACTCAACAAAAGTTGAGTTCAGTAAGGTATTGGAATTATATATATATATAGTTTTCTGAACTTTTCATCATTGACTTGAAAACAGAGATTAAGAAAAGAGAATTTAGAGATTACACTGGGAAAGCTAAACCTAAAATACTCTTTACTATGTACATTATGTGTGTGTCTATTTGTTAGGCAGCTTGGTCAATTTTAATAACAGACTGAAAAAGAGGACTCAGATTATTGTTCAGTTTACCAAAAGACCATGACACTATCTTTGGTGATATCAAAGTCACTTTGGTAAAAGAAAAGTTACTATGAAAATGTTTCAAAGTGTTGTCAATGTGAAAATTTGTTGATCTTTTATCCAGGTCAGAAATATGGACCCCTCTTACATTTAGAATTGTCAAAATGTAAAGACAGTGGTCTTAGTGTTGTACTGAGTAATGTTTTCAGTAGCCCTGAGTATGGAAATAAACTGTTGTAAGAAAAACACTCTTCAGATTCAGTTGCAGAGAAGGAGAAAAAAACCTCAGACCTGAACAGCACAGGAGAAAGGAGAACACTGAATAATGATAAAATAATTGAGGTAACAGTGTCAGCCTCAACATTTGCTTTTGAAAGATGTATCTTATCTGTCCACCCCGATATCAACATTGAATATCCATCAATTTTCATCTGGAAGTCAACCCTGTGTACAGAGAGACTCACTGCTTGAGGAATTATATATTTGAGCACAACAAAGAGAAAACTCCACCCTTGCATACTCGTCATGTCCCCCAGATAAAAAGACTGCAACAGCAACTTTATAATTACATTAGTGACAAAAACCCAGCTGGTTTTAAGGTTCAATTTGAAAATTAGTGACACTATAATGTCACCAAATAAACAGAATCTACTACTGTTGTACTTTAACATCTTTGGATAAGTCATGAAGGAGTACAGAATCTGATTTAATGCTGGCAAAGTCATAAACATAACATTTTATGTATGCCATCAAATAAATTCTCCACCAAGCTTTTGCTTGCTACAAACTAATCAGTTCCTCACAGCACATGCAAATCAGCTGTATCCTGCAAGTAGTCAGGATTAGTTACTCTGTCTGAGCTCACCTTTCTGAGATTGTAGCTGATTTCGCTCACGTCTTTTAAAACATAAAGAAACCACTTGTTTTCACTTATTTCCAAAAAAGAGCACCTGAAACCATTACTGCTCCAGGGGCTAATTAAAGAAACCGCTCCATCCTCCCAGTCATCCTCTGCCTCCCAGTGTTTTCCAAACTGGGGAGAGCAGATGTTGACCTTTGGTTGTTTTGCACAGAGGTCTGGGAAATAAGGTGTTATTAGGCCACTCCGTCAGCTCACAGATTGTTTGTAGATATCAAGTGTGAATATTTTATAAGTACAAAGCATATCTGGTAAAGCTTCTGATGGATAATTCTGATGGACTCATTGGATAATGGAATTTGTTTAATTGCAGGAAGTACTTGTAACTGTATAAAGGGTTTTAATCTGAATGTCAGTATTGTTGATAACAATCTAGTTTGAACCTCATTAACATTAACGATTTTCTTATGTGTTACAAGGCATATCATAATAATCTTCAATTCATTTTAAGGTTGAAGATTTCTGTTTTGAATCTCCGGTGCACCACCTACAGTCTGAGGCCAGACATCCCATATGTTCTACATAGACTATTTTCAGGGACCAAACCTGACTTGATGGGCTGTACAGTTTATTTGCTTTTGTTGTGAGGAGCCAATTGACCAAGAAGCTAGCAGGCCACAACAATAAGTGACTACAAGTTATATGGAATAGACAGTAGAAACAAGCGACAGTCCAAGACCACATGAGACTGGAGCTGAATGAGAAGCTGGTCGACTTGGGTTACTTGACCAAAAGCTCAGGAGCCACAAGCTCAGGAGCCACAAGCTCAGGAGCCACAAGCTCAGGAGCCACAAGCTCAGGAGCCACAAGCTCAGGAGCCACAAGCTCAGGAGCCACAAGCTCAGGAGCCACAAGCTCAGCTGCGAACTAACGAGAAGGTTGCTTGGCTGTGAGCTTGGGAGCTAGCCAAAGTAGCTCACAGGCAGATGAGCTGGGATCTCCAGAATCATGGGAGACTGAAGCTATCCATACTTACTCTCCCAAACACTTGGCTAGCCAAAACCTTGGGCAAACAAGAGGGACCTCCGTGGCTAGCTAGCAAACTAGCTAAGCCAGCTCTTAGTCGAATGTGTGGCTCCTAGAAAAGGGATCCCCACAGCTTCTTAGATCCAGGCCCATTTGGCCAAGTCAGGAACAAGTCAGGAACTCTGAGCAACAGGACCCTGTAGCTACTTCTCCTGAGCGTTTGGTTGGTAACTCCTGAGCTAGCCAAGTTAGTGGTGGAACAGTCCAGCATCTCAAAGCTGAGCACTGCCAGAAACTCGTTAGCCAGCCAGCTGTAAGTCAGGAGCTCACTCACTGCAGCTCTTGGTCAGCAAGCAATGCCTTTCTAATACTATTGAAAAACATGGCAAGTGAATAAAATGACCATTTGCACATGATCTTATACAATTTAGCCTCCTCTTCTTAAGAATTGTTCTCTGGTTCAAACATTCATGGCTAAATCACTACAATATTAGAAGTACTAAACAGAGCATAGCATAATTTTTTTCAGAGTAAAGAGGGAAGGTTTGTGCCAGCTGCTGGCAGTGGCAATTTGGGCTGGGACAATAATCTTATACATACATTCTCATTCAGCACCAAGCCATTGTAAAACCATGAGAGATGACCTCAAAATTTACAATTTTAAGGGACAGAGATTAGTTTTTAAAGGGATTAACTGGTCTAGTGAGACTTTAATCAGCAAAGTTGTTTGTAATTTAACATTTCGTTGTCTTCGTGCCTTGAAGACAATAAAATACAACAAAAATATTCCCAGAAAATGCTGTAATTTCACAGAAAACATCTATTACAAATCTATCCGCTTGGCAGCTTCCCATCAATATTTCACTGACAGCTACAGGGCTTTCTTGATTTTCACTCTAGTCCTTCAGTTTCTGCTTAGTTGATGATGATGTCTCCCATTTCTGCTTATCAAACAGCCTCTTTGACGAATAATGACTCATTGGTGTGTTTCTTGATTTTTTCATGGCCATGCCAGGCGTCTTGACCCACCATGTTTCAAGGCAAACCTTGCTCCTGATTAGTCACTTTATCAGGGATTATTCAGAGTGATACTTCCAACATGCTTTGAATGATGAAAGGGAATGTCTGTTGATTTCACCTTCACTTTCATGGTGTAATTGTGGCTGATGGATGTTAACTGTTATATGTTTTGGATTTGCTGCCAACCCCAAAAGAGGGATGGTGGATCATATAGTATACAGTGTGCATGTGAGTGTTACTGGCTCAGCTGAGGCCTCACAAATATCACCAAATACTCCTTCTGCCATATTCCCTTTCTCCACAGGGATGCCAGCACTGTCACTTGACACCTCTGTCCTCCCTGTCCTCCAGTGGTTCAGTTTTCTCTCTTAGGATATCTTAACACTAAAGAATTTGAAGGGAAAGGCAGTAGTAGATTTGAGCTCCCTTTTGATTACACAAGCAAGGGCTTTTGGCACAGTTTGAGACAGAACCCAGGGGAGCTTTTAGGCCTTATATATGCTGGAAGAGGGCAAGAGCAGTTCTGTACATCTGCCACCTACCTTCATGGGAGAAAGGGACAGAAAGGTTAGCCTAATTTAACCTTTAACAGGACACAAATCAGAAGATAATTCTTATTAGATTAAATCAAAGAGGATTAATTGTAAAGTAGTTCTATTAATTTGTAATGCCTGTTTTCCATTTTTAAAGTTCACAGTTTGTTCATCCACATCAATCTAAATCTAAAAGAAATTAAACCCTCTTTCAGGTCTAACCTTTTATGTATCAGGTGATAAAAGAGATTATTTGGTCCCTATCAGGTATTAAAATCTGATGAATGCAACCTCAGATGAGCAAAAACCTTGTGGCTTTATTAATTATAGTGGGGCTTTGTCTACACCCTTACAGTGTTCCATGGGAATTAAAAGAGTAGGTAGCAAGTGTGAGCACCTCTATAAAATCAGATGTTTTGTCAGTTTGCTTGTCTGGAGCATTGAGCTGTGTGTTAACACAATGGCAAGGAGGAAAGACATCAGCACTGATCTTAGCGAAGCAATTACTGCTGCCCATCAATCTGGGAAGGAGATTTGGAGAACCATCATTCTACAGAGAGAAAGATTATTTACAAGTGGAAAACATTCAGGACAGCTGTCGATCTCTCCAGGAGTGGACGTCACAGCAAGTTCACCTCAAGGACAAAAATCCAAGAGCTACATCTCAGACTCTACAGGCCTCATTTATCATGGTAAATGTTAAAGTTCATGAGAGCACAAATAGAAATAGACTGAACAAGTATGACTTATTTGGAAGGGTTACAGGAAAAAGCGATGGTGGTGGAGGGCTGATGATTTGGGCTTGTTCTGCAGCCACAAGACCTGGGCACCGCGTAGTCATTGAGTCCACCATGAACTCCTCCGTATACCAAAGTATTCTAGTGTCAAATGTGAGGCCATCTGTCTGACAGCAAAAGCTTGGCTGAAACTGGCTCATCAACAGGACAATGATCCCAAACACAGCAGCAGATCTACAACAGAATGTCTGAAAAAGAAAAGTGTGTATTACAATGGTCCAGTCAAAGTCCAGCCCTCAACCTGATTGAAATGCTGAAAAGAGAGTATGCTTTCTTTTTCATATGAACATAGTCCCATTTAAGTGTGATGCTTTGTTACGCCAGAAAGTCACTGCTCACTATCTACTCAGCAGTAGAAAACTGCAGACAAACACAGCTGATGAACAAAGTGGAATTTTCAGCAGCTAAAAAGCCAGATATTTCTTCCAGGACATGCAGAGACCAAGACTGGAGCAAAAAAGAACAAATATTGGAGTTAAACACTGATTGAGACACAAATTAATTATGTTTGTCTATAGCTACTGAATGTGTAAACAAGCAGTTAAAGAAGTGTTGATGTTGTGTCTTTTTCTTTTCCATAAGTTTCCAAACAGTTGCTGTACCCTGCAAGGAAATGATTCAACCAGGAGAATGACAATTGTAAAAAGTGCCAGATTTAATATTTTACTACAAACAGAATAATTTAAAGGCTTAATAACTACCAGAGGGAGTGATCAAGTTGAGTCTATGGGGGTTATTTTAGGGGGATACAAGCCCACTGTTCATCCGTACTGGTTAATTTTGTTATCAGCATTTAAGCACGTGGAAATTTTAATTATCCAGGAAGCCTACATCAGAGGAAGGACTGGGGGTGTTCAATTGCCCTCTCAGAAAACTCTAATAGAATGGATTTGTGAATGGATAACACACTGAATAACTTTTAAAAAGTTGGAAATTCAGGTTTGTTGTGCTGTAAGTTTTATATGAGACTCATCAGTAAAACTGTATAATATATTTAAAATTTTTATGTGAATTTTAAATCCAGGTTAAAAATATTTATTTTCTCATGTTTCTATACATGAAATCTGCATGGTATATTTTTAATTTATCTAGACTGTTGCTTGTTTTAATAATTTTAATTTGATTTTAATTATTCTATTTCTTTTTTTTATATTATTTTATGTATTTTGAAAAGACTTTTCAAGATGGTGCTGGTCTTATCGTGGCTGTTATTTTCAGTCAGCCAGTCTTCTGGACATAAACTCCTAACTACCCTAACTAAAAAAAAATAAGTAAATCTTGTTCTTGCTTTGTCTGTTCTAAACGGGAGGTTATGACATGTCAGACAGAAATACCAGAGTCAAGAAAAACCCATTTGTGGGAGCAGATCAGTTGGATACTAAATAAAAGTAGCCTATTAATGATAAATGAAGTCTGTTCAGTGAACATGACCAGAATTCTGTATCACTGGTGACAGTGACATTCTGAAAGTTGTATACTTAAACCACAAACTGTCTGAAAAAAGTCCAACTTGAAATAGTTCCTTAATAAATCTACATTATTCCCATAATCAGGCTTCTTCTTATAGACGCTCTGAGACAAGACTGTGATTTTTGTTGTACTGCTGTCTCCAACAGATTGTGTCACAGTCTGACCTCTCTCTGCACCACAGCTGTCAGCCTGCGTTTAGACAAGCTTATTTAGTTGCCAGTATGAGCCCAAGCCCACCGTTGGCTGCTCATGGTGACATAAACAATGTTTAACAAAATGTATTTTGGGCAAAAAAGCTTGAAATAATACAAAGGAAAGAGGTAGGCTAATGGTGCAACCGTTAAAAGGGAGATGTGTTGTTATGATGCGTCCTGCCATGGGCCCTAAGTCTGTTCCATACAAAGACACGGCTTTAGTTTAATTTCCTTAGCATGTCAACGTTATGTGTCCCCTATGTGGTACAGGAACTCCAGTGACAGCAAAATATCAGCAGCCAGCATTGAGGTGAGGACGAGAAGAAAATGGAGGGCAGAGAAGACAGTGGAGGTGGCACAGTTGCATCCGAGACAAAAGGCAGTGTTAGGCAATTGAGTTACCGGCAGAGTTTGGCTTGGACTACTTCTTGGAAAGACCCAGTTTGGCAAGGCCCAGGGCAAGGAGAGACACCATTTACTCCAGGAGGACCATGTGGCGCAATTTGAATCATGTCACTAGATTACAACCGTGAATAGTGACCCTATGTTTTTTTCTGGTGAGACTAGACTTAAACAAAGCAAACAGAATTTCACTTCAGGAGTGATCAGAGCGCTTCTGCGTATCTTTTAATGCTGTATACTGGCTGTGAAGCTGAGTCACCAACCCTTGCTGTAAACGTAACATCAAGGTAAGGGCTGCTGTTTTCTGTGAAGAAGATGAAACCAAAAATAATCTTGCTGTTGCTCCACTGTATTTTTCCCTTCTTTTTATAAGCTTGAGGACAATACATTGCCAGGTGTTTCGGTCATTTTCACCGGGTTTTAACAATCACTCCAGGAAAAATGGCACAGTGAGATTTTTTTTTCGAACTTGGACTTATTGACTTTTGCTCGAAACACGTTTCCACGTTTGTATGACATATGTGTTTGGGTCGCTTTGACCTGAGAATAACAAAAGTGTGAAGTTGTAGGTGAAAATATTCAAATTTGGACCTCCACTATGTCCTCCTCTGACACAAGCCCACTGTTAATGTGTGTTGACGGAATTGCCAGATTTTACATACTAAGTCACATCAGCACTTTTATCTCTCCCTGACATAAACACACTTAAACACAGTTGTAAAACCTTTTCATGCCAATAACAATCATCACTGTTGTAGATGCTCTCTGAGCCCACAGCCCAACCCCTTTGGAGCAAACATGAAGGAAACAGTGGCAAGGAGAACCTCTGTCAAACTTCAACAGGAAGAAATCTTTATAAATACGCCGGAAAAGGGAGAATATTTCTGTCTGTGTGAGGCTGGGAGGAGAGTAGAGGAACAGAGGTAAAGCAAAAATCTGCACACACACACATCTTTACTTGGAATGACATGAACACACAAACCTCTTTTTGACTAAACTGATGTCAGTCTAGAAGTGGTTTAACTTTAGCACCTTTGGTTTACTTTTACAGCACAGAGCCTCATCATTCCACTACTGTGAACATCTGTCCTAACACCGGTTTTATCTAGAACCCCTTCCAGTGTATTTTGGATTTCTGTAGAGGACCACAGAGATTGTCTTGTTTTCCCACAACAGTCTTAATTTATATGCATTTTAAATGCTTTGTCAAATTCATGATGAAGGATTGAGCAGCTTAGACACTACCCCAGCTCTTTTTTAATATGGTGAGGTGTAGTAGTATTGGAGGCGTAGACCTGAATACAGGTATTCTGTTTTTCTTTACCATGGTTGCTGTAGATCCACAAAGACTAAACTAGGTTTCCTGGCTAAGAGCTTGGCTAAGTCAGAAACTAGTCCTGGAACCACCTCGGACAGAGGTATCAAACACACACAATGTCCTCAGAATAGTACCAAGAACATTTCTTCTCCAGCACTTTTTATTTCCTGTTCTTTGTGGATTAACACAAATGAGGTTTTAGGTCCTGGCACCATCTGCAGTTATCAATCATGTGCTAAAGTTCAGGAGATTGTCCCTGGAGGAAATACCCCGGAGCCATGCTAGCGCTGACCAAACACAAAGATGGACATAATGCAAAACATTGCAGTGAGTTTGTTAGCAGTTGTTTTGAGAGCTGGACTTCACTGCAGAGTGTTCTCACTGGATAACCACACGAGAACGTCCAGTCTGGGTTATCTGGACATTCGGGTCCTCGACTTCACTTCCTGCAGGTAATATCTTCTGCTCCCTTATATTCCAGGACACTTTACACACTTTACAACTGCTGCAAACTTGTTTGGTTTGGTGAAGAAAAAGACAGTTGTCAGAATATCTGGGTAAAAAAAACAAAAACATGCTTTGTCCAATAATAATTTTCTTAAATACAAAACATTTTTTTAACAGGTTTTTTTTCAAGCTTTAGAGGCTCTTCAACAGTCAAAGAGAAGGTAATGACTTGTAGTAAAAGGCCACAGGTTGGATTTTAGTCTCATTTTAACCTACAAACACCAATATTATTCATAGATTTAATATAACATACTGTCAATACTGCCGGCAACAACAAAACAAAGTCAACGTCTGTAAAGTATCCAACATAAATTATGACGGAATCTTTGTTACAAAAACCCAAAAACATTGTTGGACTGACCCACAAATACTGGGTGAAAAACAAAAATACAAATACAACAAATAAAGGCTCAATATGAAACACTAACAAGGGATTAGTTTAAGAAACTCTTTGCAGGATTAGAGACATCAGGTGTGAGTGCTGCAGATGACTTGAAAACAACCAAGAACTCTATTGTGTGAATATTCAGAGTAATTACTCCCTGTGAGGAATATGTGTGTATCTTTTCTGATGCAGAAAGGGGAAAAATATTAATGTTTTTCTTCCAGTAATTATTTGTAAACCAGGTCTTGCTCCTCCGTGCTATTGTAGAAGACTGACGGGGAAAATAAAGCAGCTGTTATTGTGAAGCCCCACAACATTTCCAGGCAAAGCCTGAATTTTCTGCAATTAGAACGAACGTCAACCGCGAAGGCAAAAGCGGGAGGAAAAAAGCAGCTAATTGAAAACATAAAAAGATTCTTCAATTATTTCTGGAAGGAAATGCATGAAACAGGTTGCGGGGGAAAAGCATTTTAATAATTTGCATCATTAGGCAAAAGGCAAGGCATGCTGTGATGCGTCAGAGTTCCAATAAAAATTTGTGAGATTCTCAGCAGGGGGCCAGATGAATAAAAACCGGTGTGTACATTTTGATTCTATCCATCTTCTGCACTCGGTTTCTGTGTGGAGCGTCCAGCCAGAAAACGTCCCTCCAAGATATTCAGAATCCAGTCCTTAAAAAGCAATCTTCTTGCATCTTCCGCTGGCTCTATGAGCAAAGCAGTCACCTGTGGAAGAAATCAAAATGAATTCATGTGCACAGTCAGCCCGATGGAAAAACAAGATTGTGTCAGCGGCTATAAACAGTGAGTATTTGGTGTGAAGACATAACAAAAGTCCTAAGATGAGCTGCAGCCACCGTTGAGCGACATGGAGTTTATCAGACGTCCTGAGATTTTATAAACAAATGAATAAAACTCTGGCTTTAGCTGAGCAAGTTCTTTCTTTTAAGGGTGAGCAGAGGCACACACGAGCAGCTTAGGTATAACTGGGTACACCTAATGTTGCACAAATGTATCTTACATTTCTGAAATACTGTGTCACAGGTGACCTTTCACAGAATGGGATAATCATGTTGTTTTTTTACTTTTGGATTCGGCTGACATTTTCTCGTATCAGTCAGATAGCTTTTGACATAAAAGCCAAGGGAACATCTGCGGAGACGTTTTTCATTGTTGTAGAGGACAAAAATGAATAATAATAAGGAGAGGAGCTTGTGAAGCTTTTTAATGTGCAAATACAAGGAGAGCTGTGACCTGTCTGGTATACTTTCACAATACGATCTAGATACAGCGTATTAACTATGTTTCTCTAAAGTAAACAAAAGAAGAAACAGGCAGACTCCCATCCGGCCGCTTGTCTTACTTATTAACACACACTTCATGTCGCACCAAGAGTAGGAAATGAGGGAAACAACAAACGTGTATTTGTTTTAGCTGCTTGCTGAGCAAGATAAAGCACTTCCTTTTGGGACCTTGTCCTTTTATATTATATGAAATGCTGTAAGGGTGGGAGGGGGGAGTTTTCCCACTGATGGAGGCATGACTGGAAATAAAATAGAGCAGCAGAGAAGTGAAGATGTTATCACCTAAATATGGTCGTGGAGCTTTTGCTTTCCAGCACGAAGAAATTTAAAAAAAGCTTGAGTCTGACAGGTGTTTTTGCTCTCTGGCTTGCCCTACAGTTGTGGGATGTAACAGCAAAAAACAACCTCCGTCTGAACCCTGCACATAGACAGCCACACACGTGGATTTGTTGTCATGTTTAAGACGCTGGTTAAGCTCATCAGAAGGCACCAGAAATGACAACCAGCGAGACAGGATAATGCTACAGAACGTACAAAGAACAAGACGCCGTGTTTTTATACACTTACATGGATATTTAATGAACAAACACACACAAAAACAATAAAGAAAAAGAATAAATGTTTTCTAGTTTTTCTGTGATACACTTGACTTTTTCTCATTTACACGAGTGGAATATGTGTGAAACCTATTTTAGGGTTTTGTCCTTGTCTTTGGTTCCTGTTTATTTATTTGATCCTCTTCTGTTAATTTTCTGCCGTGTTTTCTGTTCTGTCTCTTTTAGTTTTGTGTGTCCTCCTTGTCTCTTTAGTTACTTCCTATTTGATTTTGAAAGACCTCTATTTCCTGCCCCTGTAACTGTTGATTGCCTTCACTTGTGTAACCCTGTGATTGCTTCCACCTGTGTCAGCCTTCGACTATACCCAGCTCATCCCTTGTTTGCCCTGTTTTCATTTTTCTGCAGCTTTCCAGTTGATTTTATATTTCTTTCTTTCTCCTAAAATCCTCAGTTTTGCTGTTTGCAGTTTCACGCAGCACTTGTCGTTCCTCCTGGTAAGTCATCTTTTCTTTATTAGCATGACTTGTTTTGGTCATGCTAACCTGATATATCCTAAGCGCACTTTTCTATTTGCAGCCTCTAGCGTTGATTAAGTTTGATGAACGCGTAAAAACAAACATTAAAGTTTCATTTTCAACCATAATACAGCAGCTTGCTTTGTAAAGATCGAGACATACACGTTTTCATCTTTCTTCTTCCTTGTATTGCTTATTCAGTTTACACACCGAGCTGGCAGTGTGCTCACTAACATGCACACCTCTTTTTTAGAATAAACAAATTTCTGGCTGTTCTTCCCCTGTATGCACCTTTTCTCCTTGAAACACTCCCACTAAAGAGATGGTTTTTTTTAACCAGAGTCCACAGTGGCCTGTTTGATCTTGTGCAGATTAACAAGCTGTTTGAAAGACTGCACTTTTGCTTTTAGCTGTGTTTGTTTTGGTCTGAGTTGTTGCTGCTCTCAGTGGTTTCCAAAGGCCAAATATTACAGCTTTAAGACAATCAAAGGGGGGGGGAGTAAAAACAGGCCCTCTATCACTTAATCATAATAAATGTGCTTTAGGTTTTCCCTAAAAAAGATCAAGAAGTCTTATTTTTTAATTCTATTTAATCGGGGAGTTCCCATTGGGATTCATGATCTCTTCTTCCAGGTCAAGGTGGCAGCATGAAACACTCAACAGATGGTCTCGTATCTAGATGAAAATTTTCATTTGCTGGTACTATTCATAAAAAAAAAAAAAAAAAAGTGAAATATCGAAAGAGAGTGACTCGTTTTTATATATATATATATATATATATATATATACACACACACATATTCTTCTGTATTCTGGGAACGAGCACTGGTCTTCAATTGACTAAATTGACTAAAACAGCTTGATTCAAAGATGCCACTGTATAAAAAATTGCCATTGGCATACAAATGTAGGTTGGCTAGAATTGGATCTGATATATATATATATACATATCAGATATATATATATATATATATATATATTTATTTATTTTTTTTAAACAGAAGGAGCTTATGTCAGGAGCTTTTTTTTTTTTTATTTGCTGTTTGTGTCAAATCATTCCAAGTATAGATTGGATCCAGTACATTGAAATTTTGTTTTTGCTTTTTTCTCTCTTGTTCACTGTTTATTTAGAATACTGTCGTACATTTTGAGGACTTTGTTGCTGGAGACGACTTAAAAATACTGATGATTCCTTGTATTTCCTGTCACAGCTGCACAATCTATCCATGCTCATCCATTGTTACAGCCCAGAACTGAAGAAGTTTTTGTCAAATGTTTAATATTTCAATTTACAATGTGGCATTAATGTCGCACCTCGATGTCCCAAGTTCCTAAGTGACGTAAGCCAACATTACAACTTAACTTTTCCTGTGGTCTTTGCCCAGGTTAATTAAAAATTTTATGAAACATCCTTTAACCCTCCTGTTACCTTCAAATTTACTGACATCTTTTACCCTTGGGGTCAATTTGACCCCAGCAACTTAAACCTTCAGAAAATTATTAGTTAATATTGTTTCCCAAGTTTGAGTGTCAGGTATTTTATGTTTGACTACCTAAATAGCCCTTTAAATAAATAAAAATACACCTCCCCCTCCCCTGATACATTCAGAATACCTGTTCGTGACTATGGCGAAATATGCAGATCACCATTAAAATCTCACTGATTGACCTAAAATTGGAAAGAGATATATTTTTGATGTTTTAATGGCTTTATATCATGTCTAAGTACATATTTTTTTATCTATATTATTTGGAATGAAAAACCATTTCTGTTATCAAGAATAGTAACATGGAATATGTTTAGAGACATCATGGCTGGAAATATTGCCCAAAGGCTTGCTGTTGCTACGCCTTTTGACTTGTACACACCGGCCAAAATGAGCAACCCAATGTAGGCTCGCAAGTGGGTCACATCCAAGTCTTTCCAACTCCCCCCATACACGCGGCTCCCCTCTAAATTTGTCATCTCAAAGTACATCCTTTTCGATAGACGGTGTAATGAATAGCTCAAAAGCTGATTTTTGGACATGGCTGACAGTGTATCTGGTGGGGCCTGGAACCATCTTGAATTCATCAACAATGTTGCAACCTTGTGCGGGAACAGGCAGAGGCATAAAAACCAGCGCACATACACACACACACACACACATGCACACCCCACATAGACGCACACCACAAGGTTTATATAAGGTTAGGGGCCTACAACTTTCTGAAGATTATACAAATGTTTGTTATAGTGACCACAATATCATCCAAAACAACCAGAACCAATGTGTGTAACATGTTGATGTTTCTTATGTTTTACACGGGGAAAAACAGCTTGGGGTCAAATTGACCCCGAAGAACACCAATGTGTACAAGTTGTGTACAGGAAATTGAAAACATATCATCTTGTTAATTTTATGTTTACCCAGTTGTCTCCAATAAATTTGGAAAAGTCATGAAATATGAAGCAAAAAAAAAATTCAATTTACCGTATTTAGAGACGTTAAACATTGAATATGGTCAAAGTGACCCTAAAAGTAATAGGAGGGTTAAGATTCTGATATATTTTGAGGTCATAAGGAAAGAAAAGGGACAGTGTAGATTAAAGAAATTACGAGCCTTTTGACCACAGAACATAATCCATTGGATCTTTATGTACAAAGAGATAACGGATAAGACGCAGCATTTTGTGTTCAGAGGCTGGATAGTGTGGTATATAATTATTCTAATCTTTCATTTTTAAGCTTTCGTCTTGCTATTTAATGCTGAAATCAGCAAAGGATTGTATTTGAATCAACCTCTTTGTAGTGAGACATTTAATTCACAATATATTACACTCAAAAAACACTCCCATCAGCTGATTAGACCATCATGGAACCAGCAGTCACGGGGCTAACAGAACATGTTAATACTAGTGTTTACAGGGCGTCATTCTCCTCTCAGAATGGCTGAGCTGCTGGATTTGATAATTAGTAAACATATATGCACAAAGCTCTAAGCAATCCACTGCAAAAGTTAAGCCTTATCAGCATACAGGAGGCTATTTCTGAAGGAGGAAAACAATAGCTGGTGTTTCAGACTTGTACTGATTCTGAGCTCCACATAGAAATAAATTTCAGTGTTCCAGATTTTTGTTTTATTGTAATTAAAATGACAAATCCTACTAATAAATTTTAAATAATGGTTTGGTACGCTAAGCTGCGTCAGTAAATGGAAAAAAGTGGTATATTACGTATTGTATGATTACAGCTGAAGGTTATGCTTGTGTGGCCGGGCACAGCAAGAAAAATATTACAGGTGCATTAAAATCAGTGTGGAAAGATGTTAAAAATGTTCTCAAACTACAAACTTGTGCTGTCATCATTTGTGTGCACCTTCTCTGCCAGCATTTGTCTTGTTGTGATCAAGTAGTGCCCAAAATACATCAAGTGGCCTCTGGTATCCCAGAGTGAGTGTTCTCCATGAGTAGACGAGGGGATGAGGGGATGAGGGGAAAAAAAAAAGTCTCTTCATGTAGGCACTTAAACCACCTGTTTTTGGTTTTTAAAAGTTATCTAGTTATGAGAAAATCGCAAGGAACCTGCAGTCGGTAACACAGCTTCGAATCTTACATTGAAACACATCCTGCATCACTTTTATAGACAAAAGTGAACAATCTCTTGTAAATTGTCACTTCTAGAGAAAGAAAAAGGAGCTCATGCGTGGGATCTAATTTTTAAAAAATTTTTCCTTTCAAATGGCAAATGAAGTGATGAGATGAAAGACTTGTTGGCTGATCTTAGGAGTGATATTACCTGTTCTGTTGCGGTGTGTGTCTCTAGCAGTTGATCAGAGGTGGTGCAGTGTTTGCCCCAGGGCCTGAGGAGGAGCATTGGCTCTGTTGATGAAAGCTCTCCAGATGAAGCTGGATTTTAGGAGACTTGAGGTTGGTGGGATGCACACACGTCTCTGTGCTCTGCAGGAGGGCTAATGTGAGTTGACGAGGTGCCTGCATGAGAGAGGGGAGGTTTGGTGGTATGCACAATCTTTTGGTGGTGATTGGCTCTGTCAGCTTTCCAGGATGCCTTGCAGTGAACATCCTGCAATGAACTGAACAACACTTATTGGCTTAGACTTTTCAGAGCTGCTATCTTTCTTCTTCTCCCAGCTTCATGAGTAAATGCACTTTTAGGACATGAAAATGCAGGCAATCTTGTGACACATCAAAGTATAGAACTGCATAAATCTTACTGCTGACACACTCTCAGATGCAGTTCTTTTAATACCGAAGCAAGGGATGTATCCAAAGACATTTATCAATTGGAGGCTAACCTCGCAGTTGCTGTTGTTTGGGGGCATGGGTATAATAAGCAGCATCAGGGTGCTAACAATTAGCCAATTGGTGCCATGTGCAGGGCTCATGCTATTGTCAAGCAATGCTAAATGGACCTGGGCATGTCAGAGCAAGAAATGCAAATATAATTTGGATTTGGATTTGCTGTGTTGTGCATGCTAGTAACAAAGTGCCTAAAGATACAATTTAAAACTGGTTCTTTGCTAAGTTGTCTGCTATGTGTCAACACAACACTGGTTCATTCCTTGAGTTAGGAGCCTTTTTTTATGCTTGAATGGCTTATAGGTCAGAGTTAGGTGGCCTAACAAACAGCCAATGTCCAAAGAAAAACTTTGAAAGACCTTCAGAAAACTGGTTGAACTACTGCTCAAGACCACTTTAAAGATTACCAGAAAGTCTGACTGCTTAGTAAGAAAAATAGTTGGATAAATGCAAATGATGACATAAAAGAGGGAAGATGACTCTTCTACAAAAGTGAAGAAGTCATATTGAAGCAGGTTAAACATCCTCTGGTTTGTTTTTTGGATATGTATTTTTGTTCTTAAACAAAGGGACCTTAAAGCTGTGGTTAAACTACATCAGGAAGTGGATATTTATGTTGGGGTGGGGGATCAAATGGCTAAAACTTAATTTTGTAAATGGCAAGTCACCCATTTTAAGCCTCATTAAGAAAATAATGGTTGCAACGACGCTTCTGAAGATGTTCTGATAGTCGGCTGCTACTTTTGAGCACCCCGGCGAAAAATTCTCCCCAGGGTGAGAACATTAAGAGGATCTTCAGAGCCATGGTAAAGGCTGGAGCTCCTCACTATGAGCCTCCTTCTCTGTCCTATGTGAATATCAAATGTAATTAGTGGTTCATTGATAATTAAATAGCTGTGGTTCAGGTGAGGAAAAGGCCAGGAAGCAGAGACTGATTTACTTTATCATGTGAAGGAACTTTATAACTCTTTAAGAAAATGATCAAGTTCATGGTTTTAGTTCCAAATGAGTTTCTTAAATACCTGTACGCAGTCATTAACAGGAGGAAAATGTGCAATTTGGTGCAGCAGACATAAACTATACTGGGTTTGTTTGTGTTTCGCTTTCTATTGTGTACAGCTGAAATACATGAACGGTTTAAATCAAGACACAGACCAGTATTAAAACATGTAGCTCTGTTTATTGCATAAAACAGTTTTAGTTCATTCGAGTTTTGTTGCTTACCATGTCTTTGAGGAACAAAAAGAGGAAAGGTAGGATTGCTTTCTGTATTTGTGGGGTTTGACCTCATTATTGATTCCTGTAAAGAACAGGAAGGTTTTAGATGTTTTTTAGATGATCAATGCATTGTTAGCAGATTTGTACAGAACTTAATCTTCTGAAGAGATCCATTTCATCTGAATCGGGTGTGTTGAAGCAGGGAAACATCTAAAACCTGCAAGGCAGCAGCCCTCAAGGACCGGATGTGGGTATTCCAGTTCTAAAAGAAGCCAATTTTTTTAGGAGGACCCAAGGTTGTTTAAGGCCAACCTTTGTCTGAGTTGTCTCTTCTTTTCAAATTTTTCATACATAGTTTGTTGCAACACGCACTTGTGTAAAATAAACACTTACTGCATGGGAAAATCTCTGCCTTCAGCCATTTTTTGATGAAGACCTGAGTGACTGATTGTTGATTTGAACTGAAGTTGTTACGGTTTTCAGGTTGGCAGGATCCAAATAAAGGCGCTGTGCAGGTAGATAAAAGTTGAGTGATTTATCGACAGCTGTTAATTCGTCAGTACGACTTTGGAGAGAAGGATCTTCTCAGATCTGTGGAGACAACTCAGTTTACGGGACTGTGGCTCCGTGAGGGAACAGGTAAGTTAATAGGCTGGTTGGATATTGGAGACTGAATCTTGAGGCTTGAGGCAAGTACTGACCAGCGCCAGAGAAGAGGAAAAAACTTGAACTGACTTTCCAGAAGCTGAAACTGTGGTCAACACTGGCGTCCGTGGTTGAGGCTTCTTGCTGCTGTGATTATGGTAGGAGGTGGGTAACAACTCCTCTTTCCTCTTGAATTAATGAGTAGTTGGCTGGTGAAGTTCCTTCTATTAGTGAACAACAATCTGGCACCAAACCCTGGAGACACTGGAGCTAAGAAGGAGAGCCTCAGGTGGAACACATCAAGGCAGTCAGGAGCCAGCAGCCACCAAGCTCAAGGAGCTGAGGAGAAGGAAGTGACAATCTCACAATACACAAAGCACCACATACCCTGACAGTTGCATGCCTATAAAGTTTAAGGAGTTACAATTTGATCACTGAAGACAGTCCTTGAGCCTTTTCTACAATGCTCCCCTTTAGTAACTCTTACACAGTAAAGACAGGCTGTTTGGCATCGTATCAGCGTGCTGCAAAAGGGTAGCTACCATTGTGGAATCCGCTGAGCGACAATGGTGAAAAGCTGCCTCCTGCTTGGGATGTACAATAAAATGATGGAGACATCTGCTGATGTCTACATGCGCATAAAAATCCGACCTGTATCAGATTCGTGGCCCGACTTGGGAAAAAAAATTGGATTTCATGTGATTTGTGCTGTTCAAACTCATAAAAAAATCTGATCCAAATCAGATGTGAACAAAACCACTTTTGACCACTAGGCACAAAATTGTATAATTTCATTATCAAAACTGCATGTAATTCTTTTTTCCAAATTACAGAAGCTGGTCCTACATTTAGTTCCCTTTTTATAAATCTTGGTGAAATTATATGCACAAAGCTCATTTGTGGCAACCCCTAAAAAAAAATAAAAAATTCATGTTTGCATGACATTTTTTGCAAGATTGAAAACAGTGGAGAAGCTCAGTTTTACCAAATGTGGAACTGAGACCACCAAATAAAACTGATTTTACTCACTTCACTGATTGAACAGGACTGTGCAATATGCTCTAAAAAATATTACATTTTTAATCTCAGCTGCTATTTGTTGTTCTTGCTGCTCTCATGTTTTTTTTTTTAAAGTTTTTTTTTAAGTACTACAAAGAGCTGAATGTGATTTTCATTATACAACTGTGCAATAACGGAGGTTCTCATCTAATCTAGAATCAAATGATCTCTCTCCTTTTTAAAGCCTCATTTCCAATGTCTTCCACAGTCTATACACACAACCGTGATATTAGTTAGAGCACCCACAATATTACAATATTACAAAGTTGACACTTTAAGACCTTCGTTTTCATAGATGTGCTCGTATGGAAATGTCAAAGGGTGTTGCCACTGATGCACAACCTGGTTGGTCAACCAAATCTATTGACTGGTATCAAGAATGCTGCTTTTAAACATTAACAGTTCCTTGTTGGGTGGAATGAAATTAAATATAAAAATTTAGAGTTGTAACAATGAAATGTTATGCTGTGGTTTCTCATTTGGGGGGGGCAACTGAAGGAAATGTCTTTGACTAACAGGAAATGAGAACGGATAGATAGATGACACACGATGGCACACAGCTGGACTTGGAAAATGGTTGTTACCGTTAATCAATGCTTTAAACTGCATATTAACAGGTTCGGCTTCAACACAAGAAGCACACTGACGCATGCAGCTTGTGTATATACAGATGCTGCACACCTGTCTACATGCACCACTACACAGCTGATTTCATTCTTTTGGTGTGAAAATATGCAGGCAGGCATAGCAAGTTGGTATTTAATCAGACTGCTCTTACATCTGCCAGTGTGCAATTGTTAACACAGAGGCTTTCAATTTATTTACTCGGCACCAAATTAAGTTCATATAAACAATCCATTAAATTAAGTTTACTACTTTACAATTAGAGGAGCACAAGCAGCTGCTCTGAGTCGGATGTTTTGGAGTAAACGGTGTGTCTGTGCATCAGGCTTCAGCTAACGGCTTCAGTTTCACCTAAACTGAATGAAAAGCCTCAATTTAAAACCGTATGTAGTCTGAGTAGCTTTGACACATCTTTCAGTTGCAGGACTACTTGCTCTCCTTTTAACAGTCAGTTTAACCACTGGAAATTTTCATCAGCCCACTGCCCTGCCAAAACGATGAAGGATAATTTCTCTTAATTGCAAACAAAGGAAGCTTTGAATCTGACCGTGCACCGCTCTCCTCAGTCTAATGACACCCCTAACTGCAACTTCTCTGTTCCCTCTGGGGTGTTCGGAGCACCATCATGAGTTCAGAAAAACACCCTGATAAAAGATCAGTCTTTTATCAGTCTTTCCTACTTTCAGTGCTGCAGACTCCTGTTTTGATGCTGTCAGTATGTGAAGCCTGGAACTCCTCAATCGACAACAAACATTTGTAAGACTGGAGGGAAGGAAAACCGGGTTAGAGTGAAATTCAGCAGAGGCATAATCAAATTATGATGTGACAACTTTTATATTCTTAAATCCCTATTAGAGTTTGTGTGTGCCAGGAAAAAGTGCTTCAGTTTCCTCAGCCTGGATACTGTAAACTCAAGTCGGCAGCAAAAAGTAATTCAGAAAATAAACACATTTCCATTCAATACAAAAATAGACCATGTCCAGGAAAGCAAAGAGCTTCTGCTGAGTGTTCCTGTGATTGCCTTGAAGACCTGCCTTGAAGGAAAATTTGCATATTGAGTAGAGTTCTATTAGAGAAACCTAATATATATCAAATGCTTTGTAGTCAGAACATTTCCGTAATGTACACATGGAGAACTGAAACCTCTTTTTATTTTCTAGTTTACCATAAAGTCAAATCGATGTGTTTGTACTTTTTTCTTAAATTTCTGTTTTATTTCCTGCTTATCAAAGTGTGAGATATAAACTCTACAGTTTAAACCTGAATCCGGCCTCATGTTTAATTGCTCTTACAACTGAGAGCATTTAGGTCATCCCTTCATATTTCATGGGGGAGTTGTGGCTACTTGTTGCTCTGTGAAACGTTTTGGTGGACATCATGTGTGGGGATGTGAAAACATTTCTCATTTCTTAACTAAATCGGGGGTCAGCAGGTTGAGGTTGGGGTGGATGGTGGGTCCCTGAAACTTTCAGCTCTCGCATCAGACATGAACTACCTCCCTTTAGTTGAGCTGAAAGCAACAGAATCACTAAAATTAGGCTTTTAGTGATTATGGGTTTGATTAAATGTAAGTCAACGCACTGTAACTTGTATTACCAGACCATGATCATTCATTCCCTTTAATACGACTCATGATGATGTCCTCACCGCCCCTACAAATGTCAAAAATAAAATACGACTCATGTCTTTGCCTTTAACAAGCCACAAAATCCTCATAAGGGGGAGTGGTGGCGTGGCACTGTTAAGCTCTGCTTTTTCAATCATGGGTCTTTGTATGGTGTGAGGTCCATATGAGTGCACTTGTGTCACTGCAAGGTTGGTTTTCGATAATATTGAGATACAAGAAAAACCAATCGTAGGTCTAGAATGCATTCTTTTTACAGCACAATTATCACCATCATGAATACCCCTTTGCTGGTTGCTTTGATTACTTGTTAACACAACAGCGTATGGAGAAGGGTCCTTTTCTGGTTGGTGTTCAGCAGTAACGTTACTTGGTTAGGGTTAGACTTGGCTTCAAGAACAACTAACATCTCTCTGCTCAGCTTTAAGACTACATGGGCAGAGACTGCAGACAGAGAGGGAACAGTAAAGGCGGAGGCTTACAGAGCTAGTTAACAGATAGTGTAATCCTGGACATGTCACTGAAAAGGAGTGTCTCTGCCCCCCTGATGTTGAACTGTTGGTTGTGAGTTTCTGTCCATGTTTTCCACTGAGAGTTCACATGAGTTACCTGCCAATGCTGCATGTGCACCCATCAGCTAAGATGTTGTAAAGCTACAAAAATAACACCTCAACCCACTGATGGAGACCTCTGAAGATTTCTACCACATCTTCAACTTTCTACTTGCTTCTTTCACATCATTTATATTTCATTGTATCTGTCTATAACAATAGCATATCTTTAATATATCTAATACTCCAATAATATATTTTCTCTTCAGGGAGTGATGCAGTAGTATTGAATTGAAAACATTCCTGGTTAGGGCCAAAATGCACACCATTTTTACCCTTCATAAGCAGTATTTTATTACATTTATTTTAAATGTAACTAATAAAAACCCCATAATCCAGTTGTAGCCAATGCATGTGCTCTACAGCACCGCTGGATATTGTGTTATTGTCAGTGGAGACATAACTACTAGATTTTGAAATGTTTGACTTGATTAATGTTTGAAAACATGGCTCATTGGTAATTGCAGTTGTGTTTTGTTCATGTAATTTCTGGGTAACAGTGGAATCTGACTAGATAGACCACTTACCTAATATTGAATAGATATTGTTGTGCTGCCAAAAGAGCAGAGAACATCTGGAGGTGTCCTGGAGTGTCTGGTTTTTGGAGGCCGGTTAAACACATTAGACTCATTGTTGTGTTCTTTGAGCCCTTCTTTAGTAATTATTGTTGGGGACACTGCTGTTTTGCTGGTGGGAGCTGCTGTTTTCTGCTGCTGGTTTCCTCGGCAGAATGTCAAATTGGACCAAGATGATCACTCACTTCACCCAGCAGCTGTGTGGGTGTTTTTCATGCATTAAAAGCTAGGAGGGGAATTGTTTTGTGCAGGTTATGTACCGATGTTAAGCATTAGACCCCCAGTCGCACGAATGTGTTGGTTTTTACCATTTCTTCATATTAAGCATATCCTGTTGAACACCTCTGATCATTTGTCTTGTTTTCCTTCACTCTGGGTGTTTTGAATCTCTGAGCTGTCCTTCAGCTGTAGCTCAGGAGGAAGAGCAGGCAACTGTCATCATAAGATGGATGGTTCGACTCCTGGCATGACTTGACATTTCGAAGTGTCCATGAGCAAGACAATGAGCCCAACGCAGTCTACCGACGCGTCCATATGTGTGTGAAAGCAGAAAAATCATTGTGTAGCCTGTAACATACGCTGTATACACTGTGTGTGTGGACGTGGCTTGTAGTGTTAAAGTGCTTTAAAAAGTCAACTAGACTGGAAAAGTGCAACATAAGTAGAGGCCATTTACCATTTTGGTAGTTGAGTTTTTTTTTTTTGTCAGCTTGTGTGGTTGTTTGGCTTCTTCTTTGTGAGTGTTTTATGACCCTGCTTTTTAAAAAAAAAAAAAAACAATTCATCACCATTTTGTTTCTCTTTCAAGTCAGGTGTGTCATTGAGGCTTTCATAATTTAATTTCAAAATTCTAGCAATCCTTTCAAGCTCATGTTCTGCATAAGCCGCCCATGGTGTCTGTACTTCATGTTAGGCTCAAAGGCATGTTATCAGCTCTAAAAGGCTAAATGGCAACATTAGCATGTTTATGCACTGATGCTTAACGCCTGCCATGTTTACTCTGTTGGTTTAGTGTCTCGGTGACAAAAATTGTAACCCTAAACAGTTACTTGAGTAATCTGTTATGTTTTCAGAATAGTATCTGGCCCAAACAAAATTTCATTGCAGTAGTATTGGACTGCCCAACAGGTTAATTGAGCTCTTGTTATTTCAGCAAACATCTCTCGCTATTTGATGCCATAACAATAAACTTTCTGCAGTCTGATTTTCTGTCTAATAATCCTGTATGAGTTTGGTAATTCTCTCATGCATCATTATTATGTTTACAAAGAAGCTCAGACAGATGCCACCATTACTGGATACCATGTGTTCTCGTAACGGGACATAAAAACCATCCGCCTCATCATGATTCTCCTCGAAAATAAATGAACCTGAAGGCTGTAATTACTGCCTTTCATCAAGTCATAGAGCAGAAGATAACATTCTTTAGTTCAAGAAATAATCCATGTTATGATCAATATAAATCTACACTTTGCCATTTGCCAGTGCTACAGGCACCTACTTGATTTTACGCTCATGTTTAAAGCCATTCAAATAATCTGTCATGTTTCATTTCGACTTGGTTTCTGATTTGGTTCATGTATTTTGACATTGTGCCACTATCCTAGTATACGGATTTACTTAAAAAGTTTCTGTATTTCTGTAATTTGGGTGATCAGATATTTTACCTATAGCTGTTCCCTCTGTTCAGGTAATGTTATCACCACAAGTCAAACAGATTTTGAGCTTATATAAAGTAAAAAATTATTTAAAATGTGGTTCTTCATCTTTAAAAAATGGCATTAATTTAATCAAAACAGCTGTGATCCATGTTCTTGTATAAACGATTAAATGTCTGTGTGAGATGTTAAGGAGATAAGTGATTAACACAAGTTCTACAGAGCATGTCAGCATCTTTCTCATCATTTTCTTTGTTTATAGTTTTGTTACAATTTTGAGGAAAATTAGTAACTAAGCAAAAATGATTAAATAAAAATACTGCAATTGAAATCTTCAGATTTTTTTTTTGTAGTTGCATACCTGCCTGTGTACTACACCTGTTACCAGAGAGGGGGCCCACCAGATGAGTTTGGCTGGGAAAGTTTCTTTTTCATTTTTCTACATGCACGGATGTTTCTAAAATGGTGGCACTTGAACATCGTCAAGATACGTTTAACTGCAAACTTTCTCTTCAAAACCTTCCACCGTTTTTACAACTATCACGTGTCACAGGTGAAATTGTTCTGAAAGTGAACAGAAACTTGGCAACAGTTCAACATCTGGGTTGCAGATGCTCTTCAGTGACATATCCACGGATAAACCATCTGACAAAGTAACACCAGAGAATTGCTGCGACCAGCAAAAACTGGTACATTTCAGTGTTGTCTGGAATAGCTGTGGATGAGAATTTTAATTTACTTTGACTTGTGCTTAGGGGGGGGGGGGGAATCTGCAAATAAACTTCATAAAATATATCTGAACAATGAACTCATGACGTTGAACATCCATATTCAGTGAGAACAAGGGATTCAAATAGTTTTTTAGCTGAAATGTATGTGAAAGTCGAAGCTTCTGATTAAATGACCTTTTACTTGCTGCCTTCAGGGGATTCATACTGCATGTGATGTAATGCAGACTACATGTGCCTTAATTGTCTGGACTCTAATGGGTTTCACAGCTATGACATACACTTGTATTGATTCTTATCCTCCTCACTGCTTGTTTAATCCTGATGACTTTGGTTGTATTTAGTGAGCCTGGACTAACATTTTTGAGCAAATCTACATGCATCTTCCTCATTTCTCAAGACTACAGGGCTTCTTATTATCTCCATTTTCTATTTGTTGGCGCTCACCTCGCAGAGTATAGTTTTTAATGAGGCAAACATGCTCTTTGTGTACTCCATGGTAGCTGCAGCTCCTCGTGTACATCTGTGGGGCATGCTGTAAAGAAGCTTAACAGAATTATGACACCACCACCAGTGACTCCTTTGGAGCCTTTTTCTTTCTCCACCCCTCCTCTTATGTGTTTTTTAAATCTGTTTTTGTGTATCTGAGGCCATTATGCGCACAATAGCAGTCCTCAAAACTGGAACAGCAAGAAAAGAATGAGGAGGAGGAAATGATTTGAAGCATTAGAGGAGAAGGGGCAGTGAAAAGACTTGTGGGTTCAACCTCTACAGATGAGATGCAACTGTGACTCAAATCCAACTGTAATTTTCTTATTTTCCCATTTTTGTCTCTCTCCTGCTTTTTATCTTTGTTGTGACTTCGTGTTAGAGACTTTCACTTGATGCTGCTGAGTTCAGTCTGCAATACACACCAAAGGATTTAATACGTTTTCATACTCCAAAGAGGTGTGATGCAATGGTATTTCTAGCTCTCTGAGGGGAAATCTGATTGAATTGATCTCGAGACTAATCTGTCTTTTCATTTATATACTGTATATGTATTCATATTTTTGGAAGTGAATAAACAGCTGCAGCATTTTCACGTACAGAGGAGAAACACAGAGGATTCTGCGTTACCACTTTAAGTTAATGAAGGCTTTTTTTTTTTAACATTTCCTTTAATCAGTGCCTTTCGTACTTGTTTTCTTGTATGCTTCGCAGTATATACAGATGATTGAAACCACTGCAAAAGAACATGTTGACACCGTAATTTTGCAGTTAATGAGATTTGTTATCTAATAAACTGTTTTTAACCTACTTTTGCAAAATTTTTCAAAGGGAAAAATATGAATTGGGAAGTGGAAACGGACATTGAGTGACTACTGAAGTTTTTCTTCATTTATTGTCTATTGGAAATAAATAAATCTCCAGCACACATAAAAATGTCCCTGAACTGCACCTCAAGACTCTTGAAGTGCACAAACAGCAATCATAACAGTGTTACTGAGTTCAGACTCCATGTAACCGCCTTCATTCATGAACTGAAGGGCTGCTGTTTAACCCTATCCTGTTTTCACTGTTGCTAAAATTCAATTCAGTTCAGTTTTATTTATATAGTCATCTCAAGGCACTTAATGTCATGATCTGACTTGGTTTGGAGGTGTGTTTTGAGGTTTAGGCTGGGTGAGCAGGTTTCCCCGGTTACCTAGGTGGAGTCTGGTGGCTGCTTGCTGACACACCTGTGGCGCATCTACCAAAATCAAGAGCCCTTCTTAAGGAGCAGCAGGAGCACCAGTCTTTGCCAGATCGTTTTGTCATCTCTGTGGTAACTTGGCCAGCTCTATCCTGAGTGTTTCCCGTTCTAAAGGAATTTGTTAACCTTACCTTGTTTCCTCGTCCTCCTGAGTCTTACGGATTCCCCGGTTCTCTTCGCATTCGTCATATCTCTCGGCCTTCTGGATCTGCCTCACCCCCTGTCTGCTCACCCACCGCTACTCTGGATTACACCCTCCACCCAGTCAGTCGCTACCTCTCCCTCCTGCCATGGTTTTCTCAGACCAAAGTAAGGCAATCTCACCATACTGTTTGGGACATTTTTCCACTTGGATTTCCATACTCATTAACCTGTCGTCACCCAGTGCTCCAGCCGCCCTGGACCCTTGTGATACCTGTTTTCTCCAGTGTTTCCCCAGGACACAGATTCAGCACCTTTTCTAGTCTCTCTTTGTGTAAATAAAGTCTCTCTGAATATGAATTTGTTATTGAGTCCCATCTGTGTTTTGGCTGTCACCCCATGACACTTAAATAATATAGTTAAAAAGGCCCTTAAGTTTTTCACTATTTTTTTTCCATACAGCACATCTGACAAAGTAATAAGAGAACATTAACACAGAAAAAGCAATTGTAGGGTGTAGACCCACACAAAAACAGACTCCACAGCAACAGTCTTTGATAGAATTTATCAGTCATTGCTAGCTAACTGAGATTATATAGTATTTTTTTTCATGGTTGAAAATCTAATAAGCTGTTCTTTGTTGTCCTAAATTCAGAATCTTAGAATGGGTCATATATTTGTTTGATGGGCATTTTATGCTTGAAGATTGACATGGTTCCAGGCAAAAAGTCTGTTTCGTCACCAGATAATGACATGAACATATAAACAACTTGACTGTACTGTTAAAAAAAAAAAAAATACAGAAAGAGGCAGTTGCATGTGATGCTTTACAGAACAATCTTATTTGGTGGTCTGTGCTCTGAAATCAGAATAACAAAATGGGTTGATGTCAGTTGCTGTTTCTCTCATCAGACCCCATGAACTAGAACACTTCATGCTTTCCTTGAGCTTTTTTTCTTTATCCACAACGTATCCACGTTTGCTTCTGATTCACAGCATCAGACTTGGACTCAAGGTTTCACAAACTGCAAACCGTTTTAAAGAGTCTCCTCCCTGTAGGATAATCTGGTGAAGATTTGACCCCCGGGTGCAATTGTGCATCCCAGCCTGTCAGTTTTGAGAAACTTCTGATGCCAGCTGAAGTGAGAATCAGTAGATTTATTTGTGAATAATTGACAGATGTAATGAAAAAAAGTGACCAAAGCTGCTGGACCACCATTTTAAATACAATTTGGTTTCTGTTTTACTTTACAGAAACTTGGCCCTCTCATTAACTGAATTACTGCTTTGGTTATGATTAAAAAGACAAATATAACTACATTAAATATGTAAATACCTGTTTGTTCTCTGTTCTGTATGTCTGCTTACTGATAAATTCTTTGAATCTCACTTTTTTTCCCCCACCTCTCTTTGGCATAGATTGAAAAAAAATGGCATAAATATGAGTGTTTATGTTAAATTGTATCCAGTAAGTGCAGTGAAGATTATAGAGTACAGTTAAACTATTTATTCAAAAGCACAGAAGCAATGTTAATAAAATGTTGAAGTGAAATAGAAATAAATAACTTAACTCTGCCCTTAGCAATTTGCTTGGGAACTTAAAGATTTAAGATAACTTGTAGGAAGCTATAGAACAACTTGCCGAGGTAAGGCTGTTCTCTAACTGCCGAATAAAAACACTCTGCTGGATTTATGTGTAAAACAAGGTGAATATTTGTCCTGAATTCACCATAAGTAGAATATGCTTGTTGGTGTTTTGTAAACCAGATCTGGTCTGACATGGTCTCTCAAAGGGCCCTTTTCTGCTGAATTGGACTTCACCATCAAGTCTTCTGTAATGGATGTTGATAAATAGAGATGTAAGTGCTCTGAATTTAAAGGGATTTTCAGAGCGCCGTATAAATCAGAAACGGGAAATGACGCTGAACTGTTGCAGTGTATTTAGATTCTGTTGAATCACAAGTAAGAACTGTTGTCATGAAAACGCCAAAGCAATGTGCACGTGTCTATTCGGAAGTGAAGGGTTTTGGCAAAGGAAGCATCTCTGGCAGGCTGTTGTACTTATGAGACATGGAGGTCTGGCCCTGTGATAATCCTGGTCCAAATGTCTCCCTTTTGGGCAAACAAATCCCCCCAATAGAGCCAATTCAGAGCTCTGAAGCACAAGCAGCAGATCTCTGAAAAAACATTGTCAGATGACTGGAGGGACATGAAAGTACTGGCTTGCATCTTCACTCAGCTCTCTCTGCCCCCTCCTCCCGACTCCCGTGTTTGGCCACCATATTTTCAATTTGAGGCATTTTGTGAATGTCTGTCTTGATGAGGGTCGTCTCTGCACCAGCTCAGAAATGTCTCCCATGGATACAGAAGTTTATAGTGTCATATTATTGGTGGACACAGAGTCTCAAGAGCAGACTGCACCACTTCACAAACATCCCAGGAGGTTGACTAAAATACCTTGTTTTGTGGTATTTGCGTGCTGACATTATCAGCCATGATTAGATTCAAAATTACAGTTGGATTAGGAAACAAATCAGTGTTTGATTTTTGAATCTTCCATTCAAATCTAATTTGCATTTCATAAATCATGACATTGTGCAATCTTAATAATCAAAGTCTATTATTTTGTATTTATTAACAAATGCTGAAACTGAACCATTCAGTGTGTCCTTGTTAACTTCTATCTGAGAAATGGTACGTGATGAAGCTGCCTCCATGTTGATGCAGTATGTGGTTTACCATTGTGTTGCTGAAATATGCAAGGGCTTCATCTGGATGGGAGCATATGTTGCTCTAAAACCTGTATGCACCTTTCAGCATTGTAAGGTATATTCAGGTTTGTACCTCCTCTCCATCACCATACCAGAGCTGATAACAAGCTGGATAGTTCCTCTCCTCTTTAGTCTGGTGGATGCCGCGTCCATGATCTTGATCCATTTGACCACAGAACAGTTTTCCACTTTGTCAGTCCATTTTAAATGAGCTTTGGTCCAAAGAAGATGGCAGTGTTTCTGGATCATGTTCACATACAGCTTCTTCTCTGCATGATCGAGCTTCAACCTGCATTTGTGGATGGCACTCTGTGAACTGTGTTGAACTTATGTCGCTTGTTCCAGTTTGTACAATAATTACTTATATACACTCTGTGGAAAGTGTATTATGAAACGGTATGAAGTATAGTAATTCAATTTGTATGAAAATCTTTTTATTATATTTAAGCTTTTAGATAATTAATAAAAACAAAAATATTTTGGATTCAGTCAGCTATTGAGAAAAAACACAGGAACCAGCATCCCTGAAAAGGCTACAGTGTAATCCAAGGACACGGTTATCCTTATCAAAGTCTGTTTTTCTACCGATGCCAACAGAATAAGTTCAACTAAAAAAAAACCCACCTCCACTCTGCAGCAGGTCTCCAAGCTCTTGGAAAAAAATGTTTCCTCAGAAAAAGGTGCTTTGGTGAAGGACTTCAGCTCCCATCAGATTCCCGGGTGAGACTTCTCCTTCAGCAAGACTGTCATATCTTAGACACATGCCTCTTACAGCAGGAATTCTATATATAAATGGGTTTAAAAATGCCAATATTTTCCTTTAAGTTTGATTGATTGTCCAGAGTTATTTGGATGTGTAGCTTGCATTTGGCAGCTGAACAGTGTCAGTGTATGAAGTGCCGATCCACGGACGGAGAAGGTGAGCGTATTACATGTTAATTGACCTGGATTAACTGGTCACCCCGTGAACTCGCACCTCTCAGCAGACGCCTGTTATCTGCAGCCTCGCCTGGAGTATTGAGTCGATTGTGGTCGACACAGAGAAGTAATTGCTGAGCATCGACTTAAACAAAAGCCGTGCCGTCTGCTGAGACTGCATCCCCAGTCTGGGCGAGGTTTATTGTCTTTCTCTTAGTCCCTGATCTTGGGTGAGGCTTCAAAACAAAGTGCTCTTGATAATTACAGTCACTGTTGTTTGGTTGTGGGGTCTCTTGTGGTGTATCTCATCTGAATGCTTTTGATTCATCATTGCTCCAAAACATCAGATTAATTCCCTGCTTTGGCAAGCAGCCTGCCAATTACTTTTAGGGTCAAATGTAATCAGCACAACACTCTTGTGCTATTGTGTATTAGATGAGAAGCATATCATTAAAAACAACAAGACATTTACAAAATGACCAAATCAGGACAGCTCTCCTGGTGGATTGGTTTTAATAAACAGAAGTTGAGGTTGTATGGAAAGTTTTCTAAGCCTGTCAGGTCGGGTGTGGAGGTTTTCTTGTTGCTTTACTTCATAACTGGAGAGTGGTTTATAAAAAAACAAGAAAAAAACAAAACAAAAACAAAACAAAAAACCCAGAGCAGCTGAAATCCAACAATTTCATTTGATTTTTGAGCCCATTCTGTCCAGGCTCATGCTGAGTGAAACAATCCAAGCCTCAACAAGTTCTGACAAATGCTAATGAGAGATTGGGAAGAAAAAAGGGAAAATGAGCACATTTACTAACAGAGTGCTTTCTTAACACAATCTGTCTTCTACGGTTTAATTTAGCTTCAATTTTAAGATTTTATGCCTTTACCTAATAGTTGAAAAAATTAGTTTATCTGGGTTTTACCAAGTGTTAAATGAAAATGGACATATGACATATTTCAAGTCCACCTCATGATTCAACAGCAACAAAAAGTATTTCACCACAAAATCTGAGCATCAAACAAGAAGGCTGCCTGATACGCTGCGCAGACTTGCACCGACATAGCAATCCAGCACACTTTCACTTAATGCAACCAGAGTTTTAAAGTAGAAGTAAACGTAAATAAATAAAGTAAAAGTAAATAATTTAACTCAATCAGGGGTCCACATACTGATGTAGTTACATTTCAATGTGAAATCAGATTTTATTTCATGTTGTTTAATCTTTACTTCTCTAATGAACACTATAAGCAGATTTTTCAAACTAACTGGAGACCTGAGGAATTTGTAATAAAAGCCAGTCATGAGATGTATCATTTGACTTTGACCCAGGGCACAAATCTAGCTGATCGAGTGACTTTAACACAGTATTTCTGTTGCTTTGCACATGTGTCAATAAATTCCTGCACCTTGTTTTCTAAGAAATGTAATAAAAAGAAAGGTGACTCAAGGCTTTGGCACATAATTGTACTGCAAACAGAGTTTGATTCATCATTTTAAGGCTATTTCCAAGCAAAACTTACAAGTTTAATCTCTTGAGTTTCAACGGTTCAGACAAAATAAGCAATTATACACACACACACACCCACCCACGACCCTGAGTTGAATTAAGCGGGTATAGAACGGGATCCATGGAATATGAATTCTGTTTAGACACTTTTCTGACATTTGATAAATGCAAGAGTTAAGTTCTGGCCTTGTAATGGTTATTAAGCTGCTTTTGGTAGATCATTTTCAGAACAAATTCAATAACATCAGTGTGAATGACTCATTGTAATGAGGCTGTTATTTTGCTCTCTTAATTACATCTATAATTTGGTGGAAAAAAACAAGGCCAGCATTTCACATCATGATGGGGATGTGGTCCTTTTTTTGACCTGGGAGTTACTGAATAAATTTATTCTGTCTTCAGTTGCAATTCAAAAACAGAAACAAGGAGTTGAACAGGGTTAATTAATTAAAAATTGTATAAAGTAATGAGTCAAAACCAAAAATGACACCATCTTTTAAGTATTTGTGTTCTGTGATCATTTGCCCTCATTGGTGACAACAAACACTGCCCTTTTAACGCTCTGTAAGAGGTTTAGTTCAGTGTGTGCTGCCCTCGTCCCACTTTTTATCCTTCTTCTAAAGGTTTTAGTGGATAGTCTTCATGTCACTGGCGGCTATGATCAGTAAATCCAGCTGGCCTAACTCCAGTTTGTTGTTGATAGCTGAAATACAATCATAGTGTGTTTAAGATCTTCTGCCTCCAGATCCATTTACTGTAATTGTTCTTGTTAGAATTACTTCAAACCTTTTTACTGCTGAAGTTTTGATGGGCAACGTTACAAGCTCATAGTGGAGGAAAAATATTAAAGTCAGTCTGACAACAGATGGACGCAGAAAGACTTTGACAGGGAGAGAGTTTATAATCTAATTCACCTGGGATTCAGTGCAGAACTGCAGTTCATGTTCAGCTCTGTACTGTGAAGTCTACAAAGTTGACTTATGTCCAACTCTGGAGACTTTATACCTCTTGTCACTCGAGTCTGACCATCTTTCAGTTTATCCAGATTTATTCATTTCTTTAACCTTTAGTTTCATTCCCAGTTGTTGCGTAAATTGTATAATTTCCTCACAAAACTTTCTGCTGTGGCAGAAATGCAGCCCCATCTGTCTCACTGTTGGTAAGGTAAAAGAAAAGATTAAAATAAGGATCTTAATTATGACGAATAAAGGAAAGTCAGTGAATAGGTCATGATTACCTTTTACTTTGGGCCACTTTGAGTTCACCCTCCTTTTTGCAGTGCATGACCGTGTGTACCAGTGAAAATAATTTGTGTGGGATGTTATGGTTGGTTTGGTTCCACTTTGGATCCAGATTTGGTCCATCTGGTAAAATGCGTCTATTCAAAAAGCTCCAAGTTATTCAAAACTAATCTATTTTAATTCTGAGTTATTTTTCTTTTTTTATCTTCTGCAAAGCAAAACCAACAGACAAAATTCAGATTCTCATTTTGTTGATTTAAAAACTAGTGCCAGTATTTTGGATTGTAGCTCTTTGATATTGGTTATTATTGGATTCAACCAGCTTTCATTCCATTTTTGCAGATTAACTGTCTATGTTTTTGTGGCAGAAGCGTTTGAGATGTGCAGGTCAACTATGCTGGAAATGACAGAAGAATTATGTTTTATTACAACCTGTTACTGGATCATTTTAACATTATTGGGTATTGAATAAGCTAGTAGATCATCGTCATCCTTTATGAACAAATCATTTCATGTGGTCACCTTTCATTCAGACATTTGAAATTCAGATTCAGATTTCATTCAAACTCAAATTATTAATGTAAAAACTTTAGTAACAAAGCTTTTTATGGGATGTTACTCTTGGTTCTCTTTCCAACCCTGAAAAATCAGTGTCCACACTTAAATGGAACTCACTAAAAGTGCCATTTGGCAAAACTGTCAAACTGCGCTCAGAAATTGGAATTTCCATTTTCCCAAAGGTAAAAAGATCAACTGGAAAGCCCCCAATGTCGGATTTCTGATTAAAACAGTTGGAGGAATCTCACAGAGTATTAAAAGTTGCAGTAATAAAGTAGCACTTTACTGCAAAATACTGTCCAGCTTCTCTCGGTGAACACTTTGCTATGGTTTTTATATGCATAAGATTTAGTGAAATACATTATTAGCTTGTATTGGTAATGATAGCTAGCCTTGTGAGTCAGCTACACAAAAAGCAATGAGGACCAACTAGAACACTGTTCGCTTTGGTGCGACTTCATTCCCAACTCTGAGTTTAGTCTTCTGAGGCAAACAGAAAGCAGCATTTGGCAGGTGGAGAGTTGTCAAATGATCAGACCCTTCATTGTTCGATAGGCCTAAATTATGTAGATAAAGTAAAAGCACTACAGGTGCAAAATGCCCCGAGACTGTTACAATGTTACAGTCTTATGATATAAGATTTGTCCTCATATTAAGATACATGGTTTGCCCTTTGTAGAACAACTACAACACTCTGAGTGGGACCATCACCAGTTGTTTGTGAGACATTCATTTTATCGCACTGCCCTTCCCAAGACAATTGCTGGCAAAATATGACTCAATGATAGCAGTCTGTGGCCCCCCGCTGCATTATAACTAACATTATGACTGGTGATGGAGGCACAGCAGTCACCTGATTTGTGAGTGATGACACAAAATGAGTCGAAAAACACTTTTTTTTTTCCATTTGATAAAGTTCCTTTGAGTCTAAGCCCAGAGCGTGTGCGTATTTGTATATATATATATATATAGAAAAATAAATATTGGTATATAAACAGCACTTTCACAACCAAATGTATGAAATCCCATAATGTCTCGCATTCTATTTCCTGTGCAAAACTGCATCAGCCTGGTACTTTTTTCTATTTCTTTTTTTTTTTTTACCCACCACCTCATCATGTGATCTTTATTTATTTATTTTTTTTCCATCAGTCGTTCAGCTGGAGGAGGCTTTTTCATCCAGTCAAGAAAGAAAACGGCAGAGAGGGAATCAATGCAGGACTCTGCAGTGAAACTGTTAGGACTGGCTGGGCATAACCTCTCATCAGTATTCCATAATCATTCAGTGAGTCTAGAGTCGAGCATGGGCTCTTTTAATTGTCCCTCTGCAGGCAAGCGAGTTTAAAAAGAAGAAAAACACCACATTCACTGAGCTGTCAAGAAAGGCTGAGAGTAAATACAGCGAGCCATCAGCCCAGCTCCTTACACACCCCATTATTTATTGGCCTTGCAGATGCCCTTGCCTGGGATTGCTTCTTTTGCAGCTTCTTTCTTGTCTATTCCCTATTGCTGCGCGAAGTCATGATCCAGCTGGGTTTTTTTTTACTGGAGCTGCTGGCCTCAAAACATGCTAACCTAGGGTGTAGTATTTCAAGCTGACATGTCGCTCCTGGTACTGTAATCAGGGGCTCCGTGGTGCCAGGCAGCTGGTGCCAAAGCTGGTCCTTCATCTTGACACACTCAGCATTTGAATACATGCTTTAAGCAAACATCTATCCAGCGCAGTTTTGAAATTCAAATGCAGGAAGACACCTGGTCTTTGGCAGTTGTCAATTATAACTCAGCCAGAGGCTCATTAGTGAAATGAGTTCTCTTAACAGAGATGAAAGGACATTTTCATAAGACAACCATCACATTTCAAACACTACGGTTCACTGAGCATGGTTAGCAGAGCATATCCAACCCGTCATCAGCTTATTTTGGGTTAAAACACATTTGTGTATACAAATGACACATGCACAGAATATCAGATATAGTTTGAATCCATAGTTTAAGAACAGAAAGATCCAAATATAGACAGAAAAACAAAAGAAGTGACATTAACAGTCAATCCTACAATACAAAAAAAAGCAAAAGTGAAAGGCTCAAGGTAATTTCACACGTCAATACCACAACCACCATTATTCTTAAAATAAATTTAAACAGTAAATGTGGCCAAAGTACATGTGGCATTGGCATGTTTGTTCCTTTCACATAGAGAGCACTTGTGTGCTCTTGTTCCCAGAAATGTTTTGGAGGATAATTTCTCACAACAATACCAATCTGTTTCTGTTCTCTGCCTCTATCAAGCCTTGTTCATTCTGCCAGCTGAAATAGTTTTTTTTTTAATGCATATTCTGATTACACAGAGATTGATTTTATGAAGGTATGGATGATGTGCACAGAAAAGAAAGAAAAGACGAGCCCTGAGAGGAGATTTTATAAACTAGATCTTGGAGTGTTACGTGGAAAATATGGAGCAAAGCACTCAAGTTGCATGTTTCACTTCCAGTGTGCATAGAGACAAGATCATTCAGATGAAACTGTTGTATATTCCATTTCGTTTCATGGTTGTCTGCACTTGTCACCAGTTACAAATCTGGTGAAACCACATGTCTCCCTTATAAGAAAATTCAATATGTATCCAGATACACTGAGTAATGTATGATTCAAAGACTGTTCATTTTAATGTGGAATGATTTGGTTTGACTGGATTTGACGCAGGCTGATGCCATTTAATGTTTCTCTTCAAGACAGACATTTGTTTTTTGTTGCACATGGGAACAGGGGTTGTTTTCAAAGTTACACAGTTTAGTTCTCTTTAACTACATGTGTTAAATAAAGAAGAGAATCACAGTATTTTTGTTTAACAGAACAGGAAAAGGTATTTTCACCAAAGCTAGCACTCCCAGCCACACGATCATAAATCTAACGACAGATGTTGTAACTGCCTTTGAACAGGTGTTCTTGCTTGTGTTATCTGTATGAGCATTCAGGGATTCACCATAATCTTGATATATGTGGAACATTCAGTGACATCTCTGATTCTGATTCAGGTGAGTGTTCAGAAATCTCTTGCTACCGTAATACTAATTACTGCTCTACAGTCTTTTGTGCATTGTTCATTGTTCCTCATTAAATACAAATGATTGCCAGACTTTAGATTTAATGGTGTTGTAATCCACATCGGCGTTGGTCGTCAGACATGTTTTGTTTTTACCTCGCAAGCAATGATTGTGCAGCACTTTCATCACAAAATCTAACTGGGTGTCCAGCAGGCAGGTCGGCTAAGATGTTTAAATGGTACGCAGACTCTTCTCTGTGTGCATCAGCATAGTAATCATGCAGACTGACTCATATGTCTCCTCTAACGTTAATGGACAAGTCTTGATTTGACTCGATTTGACAGAAAGGCTACCTAGCTAATTTTACTCAGTCCTTTAGCTGGACTTTAGTTTGGTGTCTAGTGCAGATACTCCATGATCAAGGCTCATACAGCAGATCCAAGGTTCTTAACAGCTGCTGAAACCAAGGATTCTCCAAGTAAACTAGTCCGTACCTCATTAGCAACGACAATTCCCAAAGATTGGTCTGTGTGTTAGTTTGTGAAGGTCTTAATTAGTGGTTCTAAAACGTTCAAGCAGTAGACCTGATTGGAAAATATTAGAAAACAAACAATAAGCAAGTCTGATGCTTTATCCAAAACCAATAAAGTACCAAAACTTAGGAAAGCTTTCCTTTTGACAACTGTCTGCAAAACTGTTATAATTTTTTTTAATCAAAGTTTCCATTATTAATTTGAAGTAATGAATAAAAATTGCTTCACCTATTTTGAAAAATCAATTTCTAATTCAAAAAGCTACAATAACGTGCTATTTAGCATTTAGAAAGGAAGTCATTTTGAGTTTCCATTTGGCTAAATAATTGCATTTATTCAAATTTGTGGTATGAAATGATTTTCAGCAGAGAATTTAAACCAAAGATGACTTTGAGTGGGACTACTTCAACATTACTTTTTTCACTTTCAGTCCAATGCTACAGTTGATAGGATATCACTATCATTTCAGTGGTTACAGCCAGGTTAGTAATGGGATAAAGACTGGAAATGGGATGAAACAGTCTGACTAATATGTCATATTTCATATTGCATTTGTTTAATCTATACAGAATGGAAGATTACTGAAAACTGCAAAGCATCAAAATCAAATGAAAGTCTTTGATAAAACCACTAATATGAAAGTATGGATCATTTATAGAACTTTTTAGGTTACTAGAACATTTGCAGATTAGTGTTGCTATGACTTAAAGGGCTAATACAGCATATTAAGTCACCATATATATATATATATATATATATATAGTATAAAACTGCATGCATGGTAATGGTATGCAGAACAAGAGTAATATTTTAAATAGATGATCTGAGGTTGCTGTGGTAATTCTAAAACAACCATTAAACAGAAGTACACATAGTAATTACACTGTAAATGTGGCTTTCTGTGGGGTTGGCAAAGACAAATGATGGAAACAAAAGTGAGAAAATAATCAGAATTGGAGCCCTGGGCAGTTTTATACATGCAGTTAAGCTAAATCTTTTTCTTTTATCATTTAATTATTAACCAAATTTTCCTCCTCCTTTTTAAATGGGAAGTTTTAAGGAAAGGGAGGACACACTGCACAAAGCTGAGACCATGAAAATAACTTTCATTTTTAACATTTGATAGAAGAAATGTTTGGGTGAGTGTTTGTTTGACAGCACAATGAAACTGCATTGAAATATTGTGCTTCAGGCAAATTCCAGCATTCATATTTTTTGCATGATGGCATTTGCCACCTTTTTCTGTTTCTGTCATTAATTGATTCCATCGAATGCCTAAATTAAAGATATGTGTTGGCATAGAGATCGCTTGGGATTTCGTAGGTTAGTTTACTGGATGTCTATGTTTATGCATTGGGCAGAAGCTTTTATCCAAAGCGACTTACACTGGTAGGGTAAGGACCCCTACTGGAGGTAAAACCTTTCATGCAGGGGATTTGAACCCAAGTCACCCACATGAAAGATGGCAATCTTACCACGTGTGTTAATTTGGATTTGCAGGATCCAAAACTCAGCAGCTTGGAGAAGTATGGGTTTATTGATTGGCTGAACTACCACAAATATTTTTAATAGATCTGCAAGTTATTGAATGAAACATGGACCCCAGATGAAGACTCATCTGAGTCATTTTGGTGACCTTGTTTTCTTTGCAACTTAGTTAATTAGTCTTTAACTACTTACAATTCATAGACTGCATGTAAAAGTTGGAAATACAGATACTCTTCGGATACAACTGACTCGAATGGCCTTTGCACACGAAAGTGTTTAACAGTAATCCAGTTAAATCAACTTCATTAAATTACAAATTAGTCCAATTCATATGATGCAAAGAAAATCAACAGATTGTATCAAGACTTCTCTTCCATTTAGTCCCCCAATCTCAAAGCCTCAAATTAGCTTTTTTTTCGACTGCCAATGTCTTGTTTTCTTAGTTTTTGCTTTTGGCAAAAGGTCATTTTGACTTATTTTTGTCCACTTTGCCAGCATGGCTGACTGCAGACACTGTTTCTAGCTTTTTATCTTTCTCCAGGCATCAATTAAATCCCTAAAAAGTGATTCTCTATTCTTTGATGTGATGCTTAACTTTTTGTCTTCTGGAATCTGTCTCTGTGAGTAGATCCTGTAGCTTCATAAAGCTGTATGAATGGCTGTAGAGCCTTGGCCTTATTTAACTCTGATTTTTTATGTAAAAGGTGTAAATAAGAGATGGCAAATGTAAATGGTAAACATTCAAAATGCTAACATTAGTGCCCAAGAAAGTGACTGACTTGAGGTGTTTTTTTTTTTTTTTTGCCTGTTTTAAAGAACGACTGATGTGCATAAACTCTGACTGACGCACATAAACTCTGACTGACGCACATCTTTATAGATATGTCATAAAATCCCACATATTTTACAAAATAAAAGTAATTTGTGAAGAAGAGTATCCTCTATTTTCTTATGGACTTTTCCCCTTGCCTTGAGGCTTGTTTCCGATAGAACTACTTCTACTGACACTACGCAGCCCAGTTTATTCACTTCAGATTTGCTTCTCTAATGAATGAAAACCCAGCTAATGTGAAGTTTAAAACGTTTAAGTGAAATAGTCTCTTTTGTTGTTTTTTTTTAAATCCACTGCCTTTAAACAAAAGTTTGAGGGGGTGTTAAGGTCCATCCAGTGTTGTTTGAGTCTTTACTGAAAACTTTACAAGTTCTAACTGACTGTGGTAGTTTGTTTCAAGTTTCCCATTCTTTTATCTCCCCGAGTTGACTGCAGTGAAACTTGAACAATGTGGGAAATAATCGCCCACTTCAAGATGTACACTTTTCCCCTCTTCATCCTCACTTGAGGAGATGTGAGCCTTCTGAAATGTAAAATGAAGACAAGGGGCAATTAGCAAAAATGGTGGAGACTCTCTGGGGACAAACAGCACTTGCATAACCAATGAACATCAAAAATAACATCTTAGGTGTGCTGGGTGTGAATCTCAGCAAGAGGTCTGTATCTAATTGGAGTCGAGTGCATCACATGGCACCACTGCTGCAATGGAAAGTACTTCAAGATCGGGATGGTTTTATCCTGCCTATCCCTCCCTGTGGGAAGAAGAGCTCTTCGAGATTACAATGTTCTTATTTGTTTAAGCGCCTTTTCTTTTCAAATGCAGTAAAATGCACTATCACTGGCAACATATTGTTTGAGAATAAACAAGTACTGGTGTGTTCTGTCTTAGATTATAGGTAAAAAAGAATAGATTTTTACTTGTGGATGAACTTAAGTCATTAATTTGTGGGTGTTTTTATTGTCTGGGGACTGGAACAAGCGAAGTACGAGACAGACATGACCATCATGTTATGTTAGGTTAGTGTGCTGGTAACGCAATCAGTCTATTTGTGGCTCTTTTTGGTCTCCACAATCTCTTGAGATCAAAATGTGGTGATTAGAGATCTCACTGCCTCTGATTGTTGCAAAGTGTCAACAGTAGCAAAGTACTGCTGCAGTGAAGATACAGCTTACTAATGCATGGCAAGGACGTGAGAAATGCCAAATATGAGTCAGGGATGAGTGTTTTCCTCCCAAAAATCACTTGTTTTAATTCAAACTAATTTAAAATATGCAGGATGTGTCTCTTTGACAGCAACAAGAGTCATTGTGTAAAGTGTTTCTGATTTTCATGCTGCAGAATAATTTTGGGACTAAAAAAAATGTCCAATTCAGTATGCGTCTTTAGCGTGTGTGTTGTGCTTTTTGTTGCTTGTGCTAGCTGTATCACTCAAGGACTCCTAGTGATGTCTCACCAGGTGAAGGAGATATGTCATGCTGCCACTGTACATAGATGACGCTCAACAGACTTTAGACCAGGTGCTTTCATCACTAGATCTGAGCGGGACATCTTACAGGTGGGTTCCTATGCTGTTTAAATGGCTTAAAAACTCTGCTCTCTTGGCACGTGAATGCGCCATAATGCTGCACATCCAGTTTTACGTTTACCCTGACATTGACACAGAGTTCTTGCTCAAACTGTGTATAATCTGAAGCCAAACCTTATTCAATTAGATTTTAATGGTAGAATTCTGCCATCGACCAATTTGACACACATTCGATCCAAGTTGTCTGCATACCCACGTAATTACATCTTTAATGTTTGTACCAAAAACACATTTTATGATGAAACTATGCTGAAAGTAATGCAATATTGATGGGATGCCTGTATTATTCAAGAACCAGAATATGTGAACTCAATGGAGTTAACACTTGTATTCCTCACATTTTATTGATATGATACTCTAAAACTGACAAAAGAGCTTTAAAGTTGGAGCTCGGAAACTTTTCCGTTACAGCTTCAACCTGAAGAAAGACTAAGTGAAAAGTGTCTAAAAAGACACGAACAGTTGTATGATGTCATGACATGCAGCCTTGAGCTACTGCGGTCTGAACTTCAGCCCTATTGAGCGCGACTTTGCCACTAACATGGTCATAAAAAAAAATTTAAAAACAGGGTTGCAGGGTTATGGGATGTTGTAGAGCAAAAATCAATGACAGACGAGTTGGTGTGAGTTCCCCAAAAGCAAGTTGCATCCGGCTGCCACTCCTAGCTGTGAGGAAATTTTCTCAGTCCTGTAAGATAAACTGGGCGGCATATCAGAAAGTCCATCATTTTCTGTCCGTTAAAGGCAGTTTTGTACAAAATACAAATACAAAATCTGTCTTTTGACATGACCATTTGAATCTATTTTTTGAAGGCTGTAGGATATACTTACAGAGAATGTGTCACAAGGTATTCATTTCCATGCATTTTCGGACTTGCAGACACAAAGTCGCCCTCCTTCTCACAGTCCAGCATTCAGTGCCATCATTTGAAAATGTATTCATTGTAACATTTGCCAGAAAATGACAACTTGTGTTCATCGCTCTCGTGTACAAATTTCCACTTGTTCTTTTCCAACTGGGTGCAATGAGGCGTTGGAGTAAAACTGAGTGAGAACAATTTCAGATTACTTAAATTGTGAGTAGACTTCATCACATGGCATCCATCTTCTCCTGTGTTTAAGACAGAATTGCAACTTGTAAGCAGTCAACTCTAACAAGCACCGTTCTTATACTTCTGTTTCACTGGTCTTACTTTTGTAATCAGGACTTCTTAATATTTTTTATCAAATGAAGTGTTTAACTTCTGCATTAAATAAAGAATACCTATGAATCTGCTTTGCAGCCTCATTGTGGGATCATGAAAATATCTAAATGCCTCATGAACCTACAACCTGTGATTAGGTGATTAGTGTTTGTTTCTACTGCACTTGAATCTAAAGTTATGCAGCATAGGTTCAATAGTTGTCTTTGTCAGTATTATTTATTTTGCATTGTGAGCCTCAAACGTAACAAGTAACACAACACAAGTAAATCTATCTGCTGCTATTGTCATGTTAAGTTTGTCCCCTTGTTTATTACATCTGTACCATACATAAATAAGTTTGATTTGAATCTTATCAATGATGAAGCAACACATGAGTTATTCACACATGTAAAGATTTCCTGCTCACACAGACATGTTTCCATGTCCACTCACTTCGCCTTATGCAGAAACGTGTCTATTTGTGTTCGACTTTATAAGGTTTGTCTTAACGCACCATCAGGAGCAGTGCATGGAGATCTGGTCTGATTTTATAGAAGCTTTATCTGTTGCAGCCAAATCATAAACCATCACAGACACAGAAATGTCCACTTGGCAAAAGTCCTTTCAAAAGCAGACCATTACTGATCCGAGAGGATGAGATGGAATGAAACGAGCCAAAACCTTGAGCTGTTTGTGGTTTTCTTCAAACTTTGTTGTCCTTTAAGTATTTGTGTTTTAATGAGTAAGCATAATAACCCTTAATAAGGGAGAATTTAATTTTGTTGAAGGGAAAGGCTCTTTTGGATTGTTTTACAGGAACTTAACTGACCTTCAGAGAATGAACTCAATCCCACATATGAGGCTTCATCTAGAGGACAGAATTTATTTTATTTTTTTAAATCAGATTTCACCTTGTCCAATTGGTAGGATCGTTTGTTCAATCCCCCCCCCCCCATTCCAGATATACAAATGTTGGGAACTGGTTTAGCTCTAGGGTTATGCTCAAGGATGCTAAAATGTTATGATTAGTGGCTGACACCCTCCACCACCTGAGCTACAGCCTCTCCCCTGTAAAATCCAGCTGACTAAAACTTGCACAGTCTGAAGCCGGAGGATTGGTGGTCAATATATCAGAATAGTATAATTTTGCTATAAGGCACTCTGTGCCTACACACCAGATGGACTGAATAAAATGGTCGCAGATCTATTTTATTAGAAGGAAATTAAATAAAGACCAAGAAAATATCCTTTTTTTAGGACTAATTGACATATATTACCCTGACGAATACTTGGAGTGATGCCAGACTGAGCACTTCTAAATCATATTGTGTTAAACATGAAAATACATTCAAGGAAACAACTAAAATGAACTTTTGTGAACTAAAAATATGATGAAAAAAAATTACGGTTTTGCTGGAAAGGAAACGCAAACGTCATGGGATATAGTTCAAAGACTAGAGTTAAAACAAAATGTTCCAGACAGAAAAAAGGAGAAACTATTAATCAGTGATTGGTTCAGAGCAGTCAAGGCAAAGCTTTGGTAAACATGTTGGGATTCAAACAAAAAAAAAAAAGTTTTGCATGCACTTTGATAAATAGGGGATATGTGTAGTATTTCATGAAACATCTGTATGCAATGAGTAATTTGTGCATTTTTGTGGTAATTTCGTTATCTAGCAATATTTGTAAATACTGGGGCTGTCACTTTAATTAAAGTTGGAATTTTAATTCAAACATGGAAAAGCTCCAAACATAAATCATTCAAATTCTAGGATATAAATGCTCAGATTTACTGTACAGATGGCTGAGTCAGACCATGAAAATAGTTTGCTTTATGACCCAGAAGAGGAAACTAGTATCATCTCAATCAAATGCAAGCTTATGATATGTTTACTACAAGAATGGAGAAATGTGGCAAGCAAAACCATCCTAAGAGGAGAATGACAATCTGTGAAATCGTTTAAGATTTTACAACTTTAAACAAAACAGCAGTCTGAAGCCTGGAGTTGCCTTTCTCTCAAATAAAGTCACTTTTATTTCTATATTACATTTAAAATCCAAAACAAGTGCTTCACGGAAAAAAATGCAATAATCATAAAAGTAATAGAGGAGACACAGTAAAAAAATTACAGTTAAAAGAAAAATGTGCAGGAATTATAAAATTGCTCAACTCGAAAGGAAGACTGAGAGATAAAAGAAAGGGTTTGTATTGATGATTTGAATTGCTCAGCAGCTGGAGTTGATATATATAGGTAACGGAGAGGTAAACTGGTCCATGATTTAAGGACAGCAACTGCAAAAGCACAATCCCCTTCCATAATTCTTTCATAGCGGTTGAAAAAAAACAAAAAAAACACCATCGAAGAATTGCTACGAAACCTTGTCTTACATCTCACAGTGAGAGGTTCACAGACCATCGTTACCAGAGTCATGCAGCTAAACATAGCTTGAGACAATTATTTGACAGTGTCAGACATTAAGCTTGATTAACCAGCAGTGTGTCTGCTACTATGACCTTTGTCTCCTAACAAACCAAAAATAATGTAGCATGAAGTAATGTGTTGCTCTACGAGACACTAGAGCCTTTGTTAAAACCAGAACAGTGTAGATGGAAGCCAAAACTTAACTTGTGAAATTCAAAGATGCACATGTGGTTCAGTTGTTGCAGTTTTATCTATATCTGCTCCAGCGCATACCATTACCATGCAAAGATGATTGCAGCATGGAAGGAAATGCAGCTTGAGTGAGCAGCAAACCAATAAACCTATTAAAACACACAATAGTAAATGGGGCAAACATTTTTTAGTGTATCAACCAGTAAGAAATTAACTTGTGAAACCTTTGTTTTTCTATTGGTGCTAGTGCTTGGAATATGTGTTGCTGTCCAGTCAGTGTGCTACAGTTCAAGTATCTCCATACACAAATTAGTTATGTCATAGCCAAAATAATCAAATTGCTTTTGCAAAGTGTTGCTGCCTTTACTTTACAGGAGAACAGATGTTTACTCAACTACTAGTACCTACTCACGTGAGTTAGCTGAAGCAGCACATATTACTGAGTCATCATTGGGGGTTCAACTCTGACTGCCTGCCTGCTTGTCAGCACAGTCAGCTACAGCAAATCCCTAATCAGAGTAATCGGAGGACATTTGAATGCATATGAAGGCTGTGACTTTATTTCATTTGAATTGAAACATTATTTAATATACACAGTTATTGGGGTTGTGTAAAAATACAAAGTAAGTGTAAAAATACACAACCCCGATAACTACCTATACAGTATCTGTTCTAAAATGTAAGCTTTCTTTGAGGAAAAGGTGCTTTATCTTTCTCTAATGTGACTGGCTTGATGGCATGAAAGTTTAACAGAAAACACTCTTAACAATAACAGGGCTTAACCCTAAAGACTGTTAAATACTCGCAGAAAGCATAACATGCCCCCTGGAGATGAGTTGATATGAACTTTACTGTCAAAGTACCAACCACCTCCCTCAAGAAGCAAAATGTGTAAGTAAGCAAGCATCTGTGTTTGCTCATGATTCATAAAACCATAAGACCAATAAATGTCTCCAATCAGTATATGGCAGTGCTGTTCAGATGAGATTTTTAGTTTTAAAAAAAAAAAAAGCTTGTTATATTGGAGCTTTTCCTTTCATATAAGGGAACAGCACAGCACAAATTTGTGTCTGTATTTTAAGCTTTATGGTGGCAAAATCAGATTGGCAGAATACAGCAGTGTTGGAGCTGCTGAATTCTCTCATATAACAATTTGCCAGGGTTAACATTTTATTGTAGCCAAACGTTAGGAAACTGGTCTCAATCAGCTTGATTGTTTTTTTTTTTTCGTGATCATTCATACTACCACTGATAAGATTTTGAGGAAACGGATGGAGATAACGCAGCAAACCAATATACTGTGTTTCATTATATTGATTAGCTTGCAGAGAACTTCTGTACTTACAGTTAACCACCAACCTAAAGTTCGCAGTTCATCCTCAGAGCTCATATGGGAGCTGGAGGATAAAATGTTTACTGCCACTGTGCTATCATTAACACAATTTTCAGTACAATACAGTATGAAATTACCAACTTAAAGTGTGTTTATGATTTATTGAGCTCATATACCGACTCGGATAATATTTCAATTCATCATTTAATTCCCAGAAGTCTTAATTATAAGACTGTTACATTCAGTCATGAATGTAATCAATATACCACCCTTTCATCTGGCCACAAATACATTCATGTGACTTTATGCTTGAGGGCAGCTATAAAGAAATTAAAATAATGAAACTTCTATCCTTCTTGGCCCATACTGTTGTTATCAATTGATCACACTGTCTAAGCAACCTCGCTGCTCACGTGGGGTGAAATTAAATTGGGCTTCTCTTTGCAGGAGGGAGAAAAAGAACAAGTGAAACTGTTTGACTAATTTTGCAGTTGGCTTGAATCAAGATTGCCCATTTGTTACATGGCAAATTTTCAGAATAGCTTATCTCCCAAACCATTGTAATCTACAAAGCTTTGATTACTGGAATTGGGAGGACACAGGTTGTCACTAAAGCTTGATTTCTGCCTCAGCTTCAGTTCACTTTCAACTCCACTAAATGCTCATTTAATTCTTGGGTTTCCACAGCAGCAGCCTGAAGCAAAGGTGACTGCCTCATCAGGGAGTCTCTGACTTTCAGAGAAACTTAATTGGCATTAATTTATCCATTCCATTTAGATGCATTGCTCACTTCTATTCTCGTTGCTGTTTGACTGCAAATAAATTTCATAAGATTGTCAGAATTTGTGATGGTTCAATACATTTTCAACCATTTTAAGTATTAGAATTTTGGTCAAAAGCCTTGCATTTGTAATACATTTCTTTCTGCTTTCATTATCAATTCGAAAAACCCTTCCATCCAACTTTTGTGAATTACTTTTACAATATTTGCCAGTTTTGTGTGAGTATCTGCTTCTAGGTCTCAGACCAATAACTTATTGTAAATTCATTTGATTAAATAAGCATTTAAAAGTGCATTTGAAAGTCTGAATATTCTAACCAATAAAACAGTTGCATAAAGGCGAGGATGGGAAGATTTGGTTAGCTCTAGTTGACTAATTGTGCTCACTGATGAATATAAAATAATTTAAATTTTAGTTGTGGTTTCAACAGAAAAATGTTACCTTATTTTTCACCCTCGTACACTGGATGTATAAAGCGGCACTTTACAAAACATAGCAACAAAGCTCCATTAACTCCCTATGCTAAAAGCTCCACTATGCTAACATGCACCTCAAGTGATTCCTGTTCACTAACTGAACACAATGCAATAATAATGCCACACGAATGGATGAAAAGGAACCGTAATTTAAACGTTTAAAAGCTAAAGTCTCATAAGATCTTGAGTGTCTGACTCAAACGTGGATGTAAGCTTTGACAAATTATTAGATGGTTGATGGTTGATGGTCTTAATGCACATAACTTGGGCAACAACCGGTCAAAAGACAAGCAAGAAATTGGAATAAATTAACAAGAGCCAAGCCGCAAAAAAGTCTATAATTAGGTGAAACAGAATAGTACTTCATGTCAACATGGAATTTGTTTACAGGCTTTAATAGTGCCTTCCACTTCAATTTGTTTTTACCCATATTTGTTCCAATGGGTGACACTTATCATCATTTCTGTATGTTTCTGTATGTGAGACTAAGCCATAGTTAAAATGTTTTCTTTTATCTTAGAATTCATCATAATAAATGCATTAGATTTTTCTATTGTGGGCTGTCTTCAGCAGGTCACATTAATCATCTGTTTTTAACTCATGAGTCGTTATTGTAACTCTGCTGCAACCGCCTGCCCCTTACTCACAAATTACTTGCCGTTTATTGTCATGTCCACACTCAACTGCTCTACTCGTTTCATTACCTCCTGTCAACCGTGTTGACAACATGCTCAAACGATACAGCATAGGTCAATCAAAGTTTCCTTTATGGTTATCAAAGTTCTTTTGCAGCTTATGTTTCCTGAATGTATCTCACTGCTTATGCTCTATCAAGGTTTGGTGATATTGCTGCACAGTGAGGCAGAATATAGCAGAGATTTTCTTGAACTATATCCCTCGTGCTAACTGAATTTAATGCTCCTAATTGTACACACATCATAATGCATTTTAATGACCACTCGCATACAATAAAAGCTAACAAGACTTTAATGCCAGCTTTTGACAATAAATTGGGTGAATTATGCTCTCAGTGAAACTAATTATTGTGATGCATACTGATTCTGGAATCCTGCAGGTGGAAAGAAAATAAGAAAATGAAAAGAAAATATGCTATACAAATCCAGTCACTTCCAATTACCTCTCCAAATCAAAGGCTGGTCATTTTCCTGCACATTTTAGCCATGGGTTTTGCAGAGAATTGAATGGGAAGCATCTGGCTATAAGTATTTGTAATACCAGCTTCTGCTATTCTTGGATAATGGACATCTTTTCCCTCTATAAGTATGCTTTAAAGTGGTTGTTGTACTGGAACTGAATCCATTAAATATATATAAAAGTTCATAGTTTGTAGTACTTTTCTCACCACCCACCATTCTATATTTCAATGCTTAGAAAAATGCTGTAGTTCTCATTCAGGTAATAACTCTGAAATGGCAATGAAGTATTAATATGTCTTTAACATTGAGCCACATACTGGTGTCGAGATGACATGCAGCACAAAGTATATCTTTGAACAGAGATTTCAAATTTTGGGGATGATTCTTTATGTGGGCGTCTTTACGTTTTGTCTTTACCAGAGGTGTAAAGATTAACTGATACAAACTGGATTCCAAATTCTGTATTAAAAGATGGGTGACATTGGTAGGCAGACCCCATGATCAAACATCATGTCTTTTCTTTTTTCTATGATATATGTTGTAATTAACTACCATCCTATAGGTAAAACTAACTGAGCTTGTCAGGGTGAAGGTTTTATAAATGTCCTCCACCTGCAGACACTGCATCGATCACGTCAAAGGCAACAAATTATGCTGACATTGAAATTAAAAACTATATGTGGAGGGGAGTTCACCAATAAGGATGGTGGGTACAGTCCATAGATCATAATCCCAATTCCTCACCTTGATCATACCCCTTCATTTTTACAAGGTAATTGTGCCCTATTTTCTGATGAACTATTTTCTGTCATTTGTAGTTGTCTACACATGTTTAGGGTGTTTCTGCATGGCAAAATGACCACAACAACTTGACAACCACCCCTCCAAAAAAAAAGGGTTACAAACACTGTGAGTATACTAAACAGAGCAGTAGGTCCTTGTGGGACTGGATCATAATAGATCTAACTTTCCAGTGTAGCTGGTAGCAATGACTGTTTACCTCTTCTGTGGATTATTTACTTGATTCTTTTTGGTTTGTAACAAGCACATCTTTACATGCAAACGGTAATCTCATGTTCAATTCAGTTGTGTTTACTGTAGGTTTAAATTGGGTAACTTTCTTTGAATTTGGCATTGTTTACTTGCATCTTCTCTGTGTATTTCTCTCTGTAAAAAGGATTAAATCTGACATCCAATTCTTATTCCGCCATGGTAAATACAGAGCTATCACAAGCAGCTAAGTAAGCACAAATAAGTTTACCTGTTAGTTCAGCTCTGTCAGAATACAGCTTAACTACTAATTGGGTGGGATCAACAGCCCACTCTGTCTTAAAAAGAAAAATCAGCAATTTAGGATACTGACTGGGTTTCATCACATTTGAAAAGAGTCAAGTTAGCTAGCAGTCTCAGTTTACTCCCAGAAAGCAAAGGTTTATTCTTCTGACAAATTAGACAATCTCAGAGCAGCTAACTTAACCTAATGTTCTTAAACCGATCAAGTAATCTTTACTAAATATGAGATTTCAAGAGTTATGTTTTTATTTTAGGAGGTAAAAGCTGTTTTTATATCTTAGTCTATGACTCGCATATAGCACATTAAAACCTGTTATGTGGTAATATAAAGTATTGAAAAAAACGTCAGTATGGAAAAAACGTCAGTATGGAAAGTATGAAAAATGGAAATGGTTTTATTGTTGATACTTCCTTAAACAATTAAGGTTTTGTTTTGAATTTGCAGAGACACCTAGGGTACAAGTTCAAATAGTTTTAATGAAGTCGTGGACAAACTGCTTTAAATCCATTTGGGTTGCCCATAAGGATTTGGGGAATGGTTCAGAGCAAGGGTTAGTGCGGTTAAAAGACTTTCAGGATTTCTCAAGGATCACCAGCAGTTTCATTTCTTAGAAAATCTGATGCATAGTCTTGAATGTAAAATAAGGGCAAGGCAGCATTAGAACTCAGATAAAGCTGGTAAGATTGAGACACTGGTGTGTTGTTTTGCCTCTCCATCTGCAGAAATATGATTTGTCTACAGGTGCGTGTTGCAACCCAGGCTGCGTAATGAGTGGTTGCACACTACAGTGGAATCAGAGTAGCATGGCAGCTACTCACACAGCTCGACTTGAAAGTTGTGGTGGGAGGTTGATGCTATTGTTCTTTCTTTATTTGTTTGGGAGTAAATTACAAGCTTTTTTTTCCTTAAGGACAACAGTTTTGGAGAAATATGGTTAGAGTATGTTTTTGGATCTTTTAGAGCCCCATTTCTTTGACTTTATTGTAGTTTTTCCTGAAGTAAGAGCACCATTTTGGGATGAAAACTTTCATATTCATGAAGACAATATGAATGTAAAATCAATTTAAGTTTCTGTAATAAGCTGGAAGAAGCGTGAAGTAGCAAGACAATCTCTTTTTAACAAGAGATAAAGTCAGATTGCATGAGTGTGATCTGCAACAACTCGATATTGCCCCTCAGCAATGAAACAAGGGAAATTTTCTGAAGCATCATTATCTCCTCTCAATCATATCATCCTGCAATTCTGTCAACGCTGCAGAGAATAATAGTTCGGATAGGCTACATAAAATTGCTGCCTCATCGACGAGTTTTGAAATCTGTTCTCCTACACATAGGTTGAACTTTTAAAATGTGCCATGCCAGCTGCCTTTATTCAGGTAATTAAGGCTTTCACTCTCTGCTGATGAGCTGCCTCAGTCACACGTGGGAGGCCATTGTGAGAGAATGCTTTCTGAACTTCTTTCTGTTTTTCTTCTGCTTTCTGTTTTTAAGCCTACCTCTTTTTTGAGATACTCCAAATTAATAAATCTATGTTCATCAAATGAGCAGCAGTTGAACAACACACAAGAAAACATCAGCTTTGAGATCAAACTAGATGATGCCTGGCCTCAGCCTAGGAGTACAAAAGCCTCTGATACACAGCGTTGTCATTATTCTGAGGCTGCAGAAGTTTGGGTAACAATCTAGAAAAGTGTTTCAGCACTGACTTCGTAGCAGTGAAACAAATTAGTCAGCAAAGTGTGTAACTTTCCTCAAACAGCGTGAAATAGATGAATAATGAACCTGAGACCACCGCTGCTGCTGTTTATTTGGGTTTGCAAATTAACTTAGCCTCTGAAAGCCATTCAGGGTTTTTTTTCAGGTAGTTCCAGTGGATCAAACGCAGCATTATCATGGGGGTCTAACTATAGCCTTTTTTAATTTAAGTCCGCACATCTGAGTTAAGACTCCAGTTAGTGCACTTATAAACAAATAATAACAAAAATATAAACAAATCTGGACTGTGATGTCATTGACACACTCATAAATTAGAATAGAGGCGTTTTTACCATTATGTAAAATCAGTCTTCCTGTTAATTAAACTTTGCAATCTTATTGTTGCAGTTTTGCAGATGAATCTCTTTCAATTCTTGCTGATTAGAACATCTCAGCTGCAGGATCTGTGGTCACTGACTGATTCTCCTCTTCATGAGAGTGGCCTGTGCAGAATGGGATGATTTTCATTTCCCCATGTTAACAGACAAATGGATCCACACCAGCTGTGTGGGACGTACAGCTCAGAGTTTTGACATGTGGTCCATTTGTCACGGTTGAGGTAAGCCATGAAAGCGATTCTCAGGTCATATCAACCTAATTTAAGCAACAATGCATATTTCACTGTAGTTACAGTGACATTCTGCAAACACTAAAAGTAAGTTTGGCTTCTGAATGTGATTTTTTTTTAAGTAGTTGGGCACATGACTTGCTGGTCATTGTATTGACAGCAAATCAACAAAGACACTTTTCATCGTAGTTTCAGTGGGCAGGCAACATGTCACAGACATTAAAAATACAGCTCACCTGTTATAATGACGGATGATGATGGATAATTTCCATTTAACGTCAGCAGTTGTGTCACATCCAGCTGTGCAGGTTAGGTTATGCTTTTGTCTTAATTCATGATTGTCAGTTTTGTCTGTGTCCTGTTCTATTTTGTGCCCTGTCTTCACTTCCTGTCCTCCTGTAATCATCACCTGATGTGTTTCACCTGTGTCTTCCCACATCTCCGTATTTATACCCCTTCCCTTGCACTCCTTTCCTGCCAGTTTGTCTGACTTCCTTGTGTGATCAGTGTTCCGGCTTTATCTTCTCACGTCTGCTTCTAGTGTTAATGACCCTGCTGCCTTTTCCCTTTTTGGATACCTTTGCCTGCCGCTTTTTTGTGTGGCATTTGAGTCCTTCCTCTTTGACCCATTTGTGACCCAAGTTGCTTGTTACCGCTCTCCAGTTACAGCCAGTGAAGTTTAATTTCTTCCCTTTTTGAGTCAAATAAACCATGAATTACACAAAACACTATTTATGGTGATTACCATAAATGTTTAAAAATGGCTGTGCAGGCAGCTGCTGCGCCGCAGCAGAAAGGTTGTTGGTGTCGATATAAACATGTAGCTGCGATGCAGCAGTTCAGCGAAGCACACACACACACACAGACCCACACACTCTCACACACACACACAATGCTCCTGGTGTGAACCCAGCCTAAGGGAGTGTTTAAATTTTCACTCACTGCCTCTGCATTTTGGCTCAGTTTTACAAAGCCAGAATGTTCATCCATTAAATAAACTTGTTTTGTGTCATATCTCTTCTTATTTATTTGTTTTCTGAATGAACACCCTCCAAGTGTTGTCATCCCATAATCTCTGCCAGGGGTTGTAGCTGGCACAATATTGCTTCTTAGGCTTCCACAGGGCTGTTTAAGAAAATAACAAACCGGTCCTGATCCATCTGCACATTTGTGGCTCCCTGCTGATCATCTCCATGCAGACTGTATGCTGTACAGGCTTTGTGTTCATCTGTTGTCTGTCCTGGCGTGACGTGCAAGCTGAGGCACATTTTGACCACTGGTTTATTGTATCCATTTATTTTTTTTACCTTGAACTCAGCAGTTTTTTCATCTGTTTATTACAGAACTGAGATCAGCCATTAAAACTGATTAGTTTTTTCTCTGCTTCGCTTATGCTTATCTCAGTTTTATATTCAGTACAACTGTGCTTCATCTTTACAGTTTACTCTCACTTTCGCCAGTTTATATCCTGTTCAAATGATTGGTTTTGATGTGCAAATGACAATTTAGGGGAGTACCGACTTCCATTCATTCCTTAAAATGGGAGTAAATCAGGTCTGTGCATGAGGGTGTAGATTCACAATGATTGAGACTCATAAAAGAGAACCATGCCTAAACACGGCTTTATTAATCAGAATGTGTTTTGCACTTTTCTGCCTTTGTGCAGTTTTAACTCTCTCGCACCTACGTTTTGTTTTTAATATCGCCTTTGACAATATATTCTCTAACCTATTATTCAACTCCTAACCTTAACCAGTACCCCTAACCATATAACCTAATTCTAACCATGAAACCAAGCCTTTACCCTGAAAAGTCACCTGTGATTTGACACCTTGCACTTGCAGCTGTAATTTAATAAATAAACCCAACGCTCGCAGGAAATCCCAAGAAGTTGGTGTACTATCAGGTTTTGTGCCCCTGTCATGTACAGAAAATATACACATAATGGCCTAGACAGCTCTGATCGGTCAGCTCAACTGGCCTGATCTGGCACCATTCCATATCTGTTCTGCTGGAAATGACAATTTGAGATGGAGAGGTTTTGGATTATAATATATCATGCTTTTATTTTTTTAATTCAGATAAAGAAACCATAAACACATTTGTTTGGGGTGAATGAACAAGCTTGTCTGATGTATAAATTGTGCACAAATGTCAATTTTTACTTTTTGTCTTGTTGAAATCTTGATAAAACATTCAGCTCTTACATCCATAAATCATTATAATCTTAATCAAAATCATCTTAAACTACTATTTAATCTGAATTAAAAGAAATAATGAATTGATATAAAGTCTATCAATAATGACCCTAAACTGAGATAATTTTTTCTTTTCTTTTGGTTTTGTGAGTTTATCCTCTGCTAGAGTTTGTGCAGGATAAGTCAGCTTTTTGAAACATTTCACTGTAAACCTGTAACAGTATCAATACAATATTAAAAAGTTTGTTAGTAGTATGTGTTTGTGTGAAGATAACCAAATGATTTCAGAAAGAAGAAACTGTGGTCAGAAAGAGGTCAGAATTTTTAGTTTTTCTCAAAGGTCCATTTTTCAAACGCATGATTCCCTGGAACTGAATAGGTCTGCAGAATTAAGGTGGACGAATGGCTCATTTTAAGTGACTGGAAGGTGACTAATATATGAAGTAAAATTTAACATTCTGACTTCACCCTTAGTCTATAGGTATTTTTTATACTGGTGTTACTGCAGCTGCATTACTGTTAGACAATCAGCTTTGACTGGAAAAATTAAGTTATAGTTCTCTCCATTTAAAGTTTATGTTGCCTACAGCACTGCCTGAGTCAAAAAAGAGAAGTTATATCTGGCCAAGCATTGTTTTTTGTTTTCTAAAAAAAAAAAGAAGAATGGGATGTGGTCATAGAAGCGAAGAGGATGTCTGATTTAAAACAACGTGCCCTGCAGCAGCTATGGAGTGATAAACTTTGAATCGATTGTAACATGATTATGCTGTTTATTTGCATTTAGATAGTTTTATCTGCTTTGTAAAGTCGACTCTGACACATTCAGCTTGTCTTCTCAGTAAGAACCTTAAAGGACATTTTCACATTGTGGGAGAGTACGATAAAGGTTTTATGCAAAGATATAGCAGGTGCTGTGGGATTACCATATGGGTGCATGGTGGTAGATGTAAATCGAAACCAACACAGGTCCATCAGCAGCGATTAGAGGTGAGCTTTTAACAAGATAACGCCCTCTCTCAGATCAGTTCTGCAAAGATACTGAAGGTGTCATTGCTCGCTGCGAACAACTAGCCTCATCGCCTCCAAACAACAGCTCCTGCTGAGGCAGCCTCAGAGGACTAAGTGATGTAATGAACACAGAAACATCATCCATATGATCTCTTCGCAAAACAAGCCCATTTATCTGCCTTGTTCTATCCCTCCTCACCTCAGGGTTTGTCCCTCTTTTCCGCCTCATTAATGATGTCAAAGTATGGATAACAGTGTGATTATTCCCGCCTGGCCAGTCTGCTCTTCACCGCCTGGATATGTCGTGTCTTAAATGACTCTTGATTGTGGGGATTTAGCCGGAAGGGAACTAAAAGCGCAACGCCTGTGTGGTGTTTTTTTAAAATGTTTTATTATCATGTCAGAGAAGAGGGAGGAATAGGCCCTGTGCTATTTATCCCGGGCATTCAGACGAAGCATATTTTATCCATATAAGAGGGGAGAGAGGCGCAAGGCAAATAAGGACAGAGTAAAAATTTCCCTAGCCTTGACAGACTTAAGTAGCCTATTACATGATGGTGAGGCTTTCATCTGTTACTTCAAGGAGGTAGAGGAGATAATCACCATTGTTATTCCCCATCTGATGTGCCCCAAGCCACCTATTACCCCGTGGCCTGCGGCACTTTGCGCTGAACAGAGAGATGGAGTTGTCCTCATCATCGTTGCTCAGAGATGGTCATAAAAGCTTCCTCCTGTGCAAAAAAAAGACCAAAAGACCTACCCAGCTGTCACCCAAAATCTCCCAAACACCTTCAACTTCCTCCTCATCTTCCATCATCACTTATTCACCTGTATATTTGTTAATTAGGTTAATGAGAGCGGGGCTGTCGTCCTCGTCGTCCAGCTACGCTGTTTGTCCCTATCTCTCAGTTTAGCATCTTTCCAAAGACACTGAGATATGAGAGAAGGATCATTTCTTGGGTCATTAATTCTGCTAATCATCTCTCTAATTACAGGCCATTACAGTTGGGTGTCTGATGTATCTCCTCTCCACAGGACCTTGGACATGATGCACTCTGACACTCTGTCTCCCACAAACAAGCAGCTGCCCTGCGGCGGAACATCCGAGGCGTTAACCTCTGTTTGAGGTCTGTTTTTAGACAAATGAATCGCAGCGTGCATTCACATCGAACACGTCTGGAGTGGGCTTTGGGTTTTTTTGTATTACAAAATGGTTCACTGACTTGACCAAAAGCTTTCAGCTTAAACTTAGCAATAAATCATTCTTGGACATTTGAAAGTTTAAGTCTCACTCTTGTTTCGAGAAGTCCAGCTAAAGTACTTCATACTAAAAGTAACAAGAAAGAGCAACTTATTAATGAACATTTGCTAATTTCTAGTACTCAGTAGCAGGTTGCAGATTTGACAGAAGAGACTTGTTATTCCATTTCAGATATTTATGACGTAATCATTACCTGCTGATGAATAATCCTGCCTGTTCGCTCATTACTCATCGTTATCCGTAATATAGCTTTTCAGGAACTGCTTATCAATAATTAATGATTATAAATCATTTGTTCCCCAACAAATATCCAAGTTTTTGTACATTTTAAAACCTCTGTGCATTTGCTCTCCTCTCACAGACCGTCTGTGTTTGTTCAAAACTGAGGGTATGATCAGTGTAAGTAGGTGAGACTTCAGGGATTTAGAGGAGCTTTCCTGACAATTATTTTTTAAATCGCCTCTTACAGATGACTTTTATCCAGAGAATTTTTAACACTTTTGACTTTAGTCAGATTTCTGCCACTTACTTATTTCTTCACTGGTACCTTTATTCTGGTGCTCGTAAAATATAACTATGGCCATGAATTATTACTATACTGTGATTATTAAGGATGTCCACGTGGCAGCTATTTCTGAGATTTGTGGAGGACAAGCAGACCAAGTTTGGAAGTTTTTCTAAAGAGTTTGGAAAAGTCCTTCATGCTTAACTATAGTTAAAAGGATATAATTAATCGGATTCCTGTTGCCTACCCCCCTGCTGGTAAAGACCCCAACCTGGCAGTGTTGACAAAGATCAAACCTCTAACTAATAGGAGTTTCTCAGAAATGTCTCTGAACTTTGTGATCTGAAGTAGCGACAGGTTTTGATAGGTCTCTGCACGCCAGATAGGTGTACATACAGAGTCAGTACAGCAGTGGGATATTTCACCCTGACATTACAGTTCACGCTCAGTAAGGCTCGGCTCCTGCAGACCGTTGGGTTTATCTGTAAAAGTCTCCAAAACCCTCCTCTGTACGGTCTGCAATATATAAAAGTAATGCTATATTAACTGGATTGCAATGTCAGTACATTCTGTGGCCAGCTGATCCACCTCTTTGATCCATTCTGACCTTTTCACCATCTTTCTGATGGCCTGTAATGACATTTTTCAGATGTTTACGATCACCTGAAGGTAAATCAGTTTGGCATTTTGAAGTAAAATTACTCCTGGATGAAGTGCTTTTATGTTTGGTACACAGGTCATGTGATTGAGACTATAATACAGTAAGTAAATAATATTTAGAATTTGAGGTTGTTGGTCTCTCTATGGGATGTTAGAATCTTGCCTGGAAATCAGGTTTCCTGATACTTGGATACCTAATTTCTTTGCTGTGAAGATTCACAAAGCAAAGCTTAAAAGCATATAAAATATGGATGTCTGGTCATAATTAAGAGCGTTTTGTCTGCAAAATTAGGGCGAAGAAGACCCATCAACATTCTGATTGTATATGGGAAAATTCACACAAACTGTTCAACATTTTGTAATAAAAACTGAGCTTGGATTAAATGATAGCATCCCATGTTATGTGAGCAGAGTTGTCAGACAGTAAAAGTATTTTGGGGGTACACTTTTTGCTCCTTTATCAAGTTCTTTAATGAGCCTTTGCTCATTTAACCCCTTAGATTTCTAACCTTGGGTAAACATTTGAAGTATGAACCTCAGAATCTGAATTTCAAAGGCTGGTAAAGCGTGTGCAGTAGTCATCCATCAAAATGTCTGCTTAATTTGAACATATCGGGAGGACACTTTAAAGATCAAGTCACCTTCTGTGCAAATTACACTTCAATAATGCATCCGTTAATGTTACTGCAACGTTATGACTGACATCTAACCCTGAAACCAGCATTTTCACACGTTTGTTACCATAAATGTAGTCCTCTGAAAGGCTTCTTCAGTTCTAAACAAGATGGTGGGGAGGGTCAGCTTATAAACACAGAGGGTTGTGTCACTGAAACCCCCCCAACTAATATACATAAACAATGCAGGTGAGAGGTGAAACGTCTTTAAGATCCAAGAAGTCGTCCAGTTGCCCTTATGCAAGCTTCTATGATTACCATGACCTGGATCATTGAGAATCTACATCTAGATATAATTGTTCTAAGTATCAGTAAAGCATCGATCCTTTTGAAATCACTTCCAAACAGACAACAACTTGAGTTTAGGCCTGAAAGAGGGGTATGTTTGGGGGTGCGGCCGGCTTGATGTGAGTCTATGGCAGTGATCAGTAAGCCATTTGAAAAAGATTGGTGGGTTCGTTCACCTGTGAACTTGAGTTTCATGCTCTTTGCTTTGATTAATGACTGCTATTTTATCGTCAAATGTCCGTGCAGTGATTATTACAATTTCTACTAGACTGTTTAAACCATGTTTTAATTAGTTTTCATGTCACAGTTTATGGCTTGTTCTTTGGTTAATTAGACTAAGGGAACCTCCAGGGATTCTCATATTTATCGTAAGAGCAATACCATTATAATATAATGTCTGTATGAAAAAGGCTAAAGTGTTAACTTGTCTTTATTTAGGATTCAAGTTTTGCATTTTATAAAGGGAAGAATCTGGTAATCATTATATTATTTACTTTGTGTCTATAATTTCACCCCAAGATAAGCTATATTTCAACTTACAGATGAGTTCTCCAAAAGAGAGACAATAAGTGGAGATTACCATGAAAACAATCAAAGTCCTAAAATGTAATAAAACTGGATGTTGGAGGACAGATGGACCAGAGTCATGGAAGTCTGCAAGAGAGGAAGAAGGTAAGGACATTCAAATCGGTTTTATTTTTGCATTTTGTTTTAGTTTTAATTAACATGGCTCATGCTGTATCTCTTGAAATTAAAAACAGCACTGGTGGGTTGAACCATATGGTGAAGCTTTGCAAAAGCAGTGAATATACACATAGTAAAGTGTTTATATACATGACTCATAATGAAATCTTACGGGGAAATAATACAAAACAGGCCAATAGGACAATAGCAGTCTGTTTCACATGATACGGCTGAACTCATCTGTCTCATTCCCTCGTGTCAGGAAAAGACCAAAGGTGAGCAGCTTTAACTCGGAGGCTGACTGCCGCTCTTATCGTCACTGGGGGAATATTACAATTACAGGAGGATACTCAACAATGTCAATATAATTCAATCAATTATTAAAAAGCCTGAGGCAGTTTGTGAAGGTTAAGAATATGACAAAAACGTGCAGAATCAAGGCTATGCAGCATGGAGCACTGCAAAAGCTCAGGGGTGTTTCCATTTTAAATCCAGTGATATTTTGAATATTCCCTACAGGCTGATTGTTTTTTAAATGCCAAAGGAAACATTGTCTCATGGGACAAGACAGTCAAGGAGGGGGTTTTCATCTTGAATCCATAATTACAAGTCTGCACCCTTTGAATATGTGCACCAATATGTTTTTTCTTAAAATTGACGCTTTTATGCTCAAAATAATGATAATAATTAACTAAAATAAAGAGTTGATCCCTTTACTGACTTCATTTAGGATGCCTAAGTGGATTTTGAAGCTCTTGCATCAGTGTAACATACATTTGTGTTGCTTTGTCAGGTTTTAAAGTGAGATTGTGACTTTCGCAGGACAGTTTTGGGATGAATGCTTGTTCAAAAAAGAATAATGGTTATTCTTTCCTTAAGTATTATAAGAAAGTATTTCTCTGAGAAATAATGTAATTTAGAACCAGAGACCAGAGCTGAACCAGTTTAATGTTGGTGAAAATGCTCAGTTTATATACTGAACCTTGGTTAATAGTATTCCAAACTTGCATAGTTGAGAGATGTATACATCCTGTTGACAAAACCAAGCTCGATATCGCAGGAGAGTATGATCGACCTATTGGTTCTTACCCATTTGCTCTCCTTTTTTGTTATTTTGTTCTGTCATTAAATGTACATACCAACAGGAATCAACAACAAAATTAATATTTAGCATGTCAGCAGCCATTTGAAACAATGTGGTTTTTGATATAACCCCATGGCTGCCATGGCTCACCCACTAACCATAGAGTTGTTGCTTCGATCCAGAGCTTCGATTTTCTGTCCAAATGTCCAAGGGTGTAAGACCCTAAACCCCAAAAAGCTCACTATGATCAGACTAGCACCTGCCATGACCTGAGACTGACATGCATCAGTGTTGCATCAAAGTGTAGAAATACTTCTTGATTTCTGGCTCTCTGGGCTTATTGGGGTGGGGAAAACTGCCTATTGGAAGGGCTCAGTAGGGGCCTCACCTTAAACTTGTCCCAGGGGCCTACCAGCGAATTAATCCACTCAAGACACTGCTTGTGAGAAAGGGGCACCTGCGCTTGGAGCTTTCAATCTGAACTCTAATCTGTGGGTGTATTACAACTCTATATTTTATTCATATATAGCTAGAAAAGTTCAAGTCCAGTTTCATTAATATTCAGATAGTTACAGTTATATTGTTCTAAATTTTCAAGTGATTCTACCGACTGGTTCATGAACATATGCCATGAATGAAAGGATATCAGTCGGAATGAGATACTTCAGCTACTGTAAAGAATGTGGAAATGATGTGGGTGTACTCCAGAGCTCATATCTCACTTCCAAATCGAGTAATTTACGAAGGATATGAGAGTGCTGCCAGGGCATGGAATCAAACACGTTATTCAACAAAGAAGTAAAGAGAGAGGGGGGAAGGTTATATATACTGCATGGGAGAGTACTCCCATACATATTCAACATATAATTAGTATTAAAATGTGTGTATTGATCAGGCTGCCTGACCTGCTCAATTCCCGCTGGCTCTGTTTGCCACTTATTTTTTGCAATAAAGGCAATAATAGCAGAGCTTATTCTCTTGTGAACCCCCCCAACCTCTGTGGCAAATCTAACTCCCACCGGCTTAACAAAGAAACCCTCCAAATGCACTTGCATTACCACCTTTTTGTTCAAGGGTGGCACCAAATCAGGTCACAGAGGAGAAAAGGTGCATTCAGTGGGAACAATGGGAATGAACACACTCTATAAATGCACGGCACCCACCGAAATGAAGTGTGGAAAATATTCCACCTCCTCTGCATTCGGATGAGAAAGACTAAAATGCTCTGGAATTCACTGTAAACCAAGATGTTTACCCGAGAATTATTGTTTGCATTGTCTGACTGTAAATGCGTGCTAGAGCAAAGGAAAGATGACTGAGAGGGCAATATGTGATTCATGCATAATCTGTGCCTTTGTGTGCATGGCATGCACGCTCATCAAAATCAGAGCATGGAGACTATAATGTTTCAGGGTATTAACAAAAATGCATTTACATCTTCTTCCGAAAACTGCTCATTATAAGCAACCGCTGCCAGCTGGAAGATAAACAATCCTGTGTTTTAACATTCTGAGCAGTATCAGGATGTTTGAGGAGTTGTTACATGAGATATGAAGGCCATCAAAGCTGTGTGCGCCACAGGAACAGGTTGATGGTATTGATCAGTTTGCCTGGGTTATTTTGTGGCAGAGGAACAGACGCTTGAAGTTTGTTCTGCTCTGTTGAAATGTTTGTTTCTCAGCTCTCTTTATTAACCTATAATAGGTGGTGTGCTTCAAGAAGAGAAATCAATTTAGAACTGAACTTTTTCACAGTAATCTAACCTCAAAGAAAAAACCTGTTTTTAGATTTTTTTTTAAATCTATCAAAAATACAAAAACTGAAATATTTCCTGTTTTCTCTAGGCCTTGACTTCACTACTGGATATAATTTTCTTTAGGTGAAACAGAAAAACTCCAAACAATCCTCGTGCAGATGCGAACGCAGAAATTCCTGCAAACGCTTAAGTATAGGCACCCGGCCAGTGATAATATTAACAACATGTCGAAACAACGTTCTGAGCCACATTTCTCTGATTCTCCTTAGGTGGGGACTTCAGAACCAAAGCAATAGAATGGTTTTGTTTGGACATCGTTGACCTTTTCACGGTCCAAGTGCAATGGCGATACCAAAAGACAAATACAATTCAATGCAAAAACTGTTCAAACGTCTAGAAACGGTTGTATAGTCACCATTGTTGTTGTCGTTTTCAACTCGTGAATATTACACAAATCAATGGTATGCATGTATTGACATCGTCAACACCAAAAAAATCCTGTTTTCTCCGTACACAGAGATGTTTCAATGGCGGCAGCCAGGGCGAAATCTCCACACGCCTTCGGTACCTGACTCCTCTCCCTTCTCCCTCTCCAGGTGGAAGCATGTGGGGTTTGAAAACAGAAAACAGTAGAGGTGCCTCTAAAGTTTTATTAGGTATATATATTATTTTTAATAAAATTGACTAGACTGGTGAGAAGAGTTTTACCATCGTGGTCCACTGAAGACGTTACTGAGGCAAATCTCCTTTTTTTTAGCTTTAGACTGACTCATTTAAAAAAAAAAACAACAGTGGTTCATGTTCACTCATTTGTGAATTGTGGCATCAAAATAAAATGATACGCTGCACTTCATGAAGCTTTCACAGACCACCTTCTGCTCATGTTCTGCTATTTGGGCTTCAAATGGAAGGATGTGCTCCTGTTTGTACTTGCCTGTGCATTACAGATGTTTCTGTTTGCAGTAACAGATTTGACCTATGTGATGACTGCCAGTCAAAGAAGGAAAGAAACTCTGCTCATTACCATAATTTCCTCAACAAATTTATTTTCTCCAACAGTGCAGAGACCTGCTGCTGACAGAAAGCTCATCATTTTAGTCTAATATACCTCCTCCGCACTCTTGCATCTGCACCAGTAAATTCATCCCAACAGCATTTTGATGAAGGACTCAAAGCCTAAAATGCATTTGAAAAAGAGAGAAATGAAGACACTTGGTGGAGGAGATAAAAGTGAGGATAAATCTGTGCATTTTCTGCAGGGGTACATCCACTCTGAAGAGGGTAAGACATGTGAATCACACACTGGAAACTGTCCTTAAAAATGTGCCTATTCTCCTTAAGATTATCTGACAGAGATGACATGCAGTAGTCGGCTGCAAAAACACTATGGTTGGTGATACATCTGGTGAACTTAAATTACTGATTCTCACTTTGGTAAAATGCCTGGTACCCCAGCTCTTCTCATATCGTTGCTCACTTCTCTCGTCACATGTCTAGTGGGAAGAAATAAGACATGAGGAGAGGGGTCAAGGAAGTTCAAATTAGGATGAAGGAGAAATTGGAGTTAATTCTATTAGCCAAAGTTGTTTAGTATACCTGGCACTGGCAAGAGGACAACTTTCACTTGATATTGGACACCAAACCTTTTGTCCACATTAATCATTTCGACCATAAGAGGGAAAAATAGGATAAAGGTTTGGGATTATTAATTTTTTTACTTAACTGTCCTCTTCTTTGCTGTATTCAGTCATACTTTTGACCTGAGTTTTTCGTATGGTGGCTCTGAGTGCTCAATACAATGTAGTTTGAGAACAATCAGTACAACCAGACCACACTTATCCTTTAAGTAGTGCAGACTACAATGGAGATGTGTCCAGAAGGCCCCTGAAAATAGATGGACATAGCTGGGAGATGTCTGTTGATGCTCTTTGTGTTAACTTCATGTAAAAATATTGCAACAACAAACATGTCCATCACTCATTACTGCCCTCCAGATATATAAAAATTTAAAGAAACGCTTAAGATCATAAACGGAATACTAAGTAGGAGACGTTCAATGTTAGAACAGAATTTTCTATTAACTGGATAAAAATGTTTCTTAGCTTTGAGACAATGTAAACTTTCATTATGTAAAGCAGGTCTACATAAAAATGGGATGAAGAATACGTTACTTTGGCCATATTAATAAGTCATGCTGCAAACATCTGATGTTGCAACTCTTTTTACAAAGTAAATCAAAGCAGTGTGAGATTAGACATGTCAGTGTTGTAGCTGCATTCACTGAGCAAAGCTGGAAATGCTCAGCTTTGTAGTCTGACATCATGCTGACCCCGACTGATGGTCACAAACTCTAGCTGTCAAATGAAGGAATTTGATCGAGGGCATAATCGATTGAAATGAGGTGTCCCTGCAGGGTGGCGGGCCTCACTCAGCATGCCTCCCGGAGGAGCTTTTTGATGTGGAAGAACGTCAGACCGGAGCTGCTACTGCGGCTCCACGTTGAGAAGATCACACTGAGGCGCATGAGGCTGCTGGTACGGTTTGTGTTTGGGTGTCTCTTATGTGGGCAGAATGACATATATCTCAGCTGGCTTGGGAGCAGATAGGGATCCCCTGGAGGGTCTGGATGCAGACAATGGGGACAATGACTGATGGGTGCACTGTATTTATAGGCACAGGTTCCCAAAACACTGATAGTATTGTATCTTGAAACCATAGCTTTTAGCTTCCCCCATGACAAAAAACTAGAGAAATAAAATAATTCTTGATCTTGCTAAGCAAGCTAAAACGAACTAAGGTGTTTGATTAATCAATTTGTAACGTTGTTGCAGCTCATCCTATGTAAATATGAATCAAATTGTCCTTACAATAATTTGCTGACACATTTATTAAAGCCAAAGTTCAACCAGTTCTGCGGTCAAAATGTCTTCAATTGCAAAAAAGTTGGGACGAAATAAATGAAAACTGAATGCAATGATTTTCAAATCTCGTAAACAAATCTCGTTCACAACAGAACACAGAGAACAAATAAAATGTTGAAATTGAGAGATTTAATTTCAAGAATAATATCAGCTCATCTTAAACTTGAAGGCAGTAACATGTCTCAGAAAAGTTTAGGCTAAAAAAGTATCTAACAAACTAATTCTAAATTGTATCTTTAGGCACTTTGTTACCAGCAGCCTGTCACAAAGACACATCATTTGTTCCTATTTCTTTAGTTTCATCTATGAAAAACACCAACGATAACACAGTTTGACAGACAGAAAATAGTATTTTTGCAGCAACAAGGTGATTCCCAAAGAGCTATTAGCTGAAAACTTGGCATATCTCAGCATGGTGTGCAGTGTGTCCTTAAAACATTTTAGGAAACTTGTCAAGTGGAGGACAAAAGAAGAAGTGTCAGACCTAAAAAACTATCTACAGCAGATGAACAGTATCTGAAAGTGATGTCCTTAAGAAAGAAGAAAAATCCAGCAAAGACCTGACACAGGACCTGAGAGATGCATGTGGACCTTCAGCTGATCCATCTACTGTTGGCCCAAGCCTCATCAGAAATGGTCTCCATGGAAGGGTGGCTGTCAAGAAGCCATTCTTAAGGAAGGGAAACAGGGAGAAAAGGCTGAGCTATGCCAAATGACACAAGAAGTGGACTGAAAATCAGTGGCAGCAGGTCTTATGGAGGGATGAATCCTCCCCAGAGCCCGGACCTCAACATTAATGAAGCAGTGTGGGATCATCTGACAGAGAACGGAACAAAAGGCAGCCAACATCCAAAGAAGAGCTTTGGGATGTCCTTCAAGAAGCCTGGAGAACTATTCCCGAAGACTACTTAAAGAAATCACTGACTTTCAAGCTCCATCGAATTGTACAATCTAAGACCAAGAGTTTTTGTCTTATTTATTGTATTTATATCTATGTTTGCACATATTTCAATAAATCTCTGCAGTTGTTTTCTGTTTTCCAAGAAACAACTGGAAATACATTTTACATGTCACCATGAGACCACAAATTTCAAGAGTCTTATAAAAAGCAGCGACATAGCAATGATAATTGTCTTTCACAAACACAAGAAGGTCACTTGAGTTTGGTAATTCCTCACGCAGCCCATTCATTTGTTATTCTAAGCAGGCTGTCATTTGGCTGTTTTCACCCATGATGATGAATAATGGCTTTTTGGTCACTAATGTTTCTGTTGGTCACAGCTGGAAAGAAACTAATAAAAAGATGCAATTAAAATGAGAATTAAAACTGTTTCAAGTTTTCATTTTGTTTATTTATGTTGCTGAAGAGTTGTAAAGGCTTCAAGAGTATTCCCCAGATCACGGCTGCTGATCACCAAAGTGTGGTAGCTTTGTTTCCTCACCCAGTTTTCACATCTGAGTCGTGTTAAAACAGCTTCTTTGCTGACAAATGTAAAAAAAAACGTACTGTTCTGTGAACAAGCCAAGACATTGCACCTCAATGGTGTATCTAGCAGGGTAAAATCTCTTCTGGATTTAGCTCGATTTGGAGCTTTGCATGATGTGTTTGGTCTAACACCTGTCTCCTGTCTCTCCTCGATAGGGTTGGCCAAAGCGACAGAGCCGTGGCTTACCTGGGTATATTGCCTTGGATTGCAGCCTAATCATCTGGCCCCAAGTCAGGCACCGGCTGGGCCAAAGCTTCGACAGCACAACAGATGGGCCCTCAAAGGACCCACCACATCTGCACTCCTACAGGAAGATGAAGAGGAGGAAGAAGGGGCTGGGGAGGAGGGGTAAAAAGAGACAGGAACTAATTCCTCTCATCTTCTGATTTCACGCAAATGAGTGCAAGGGATGTGCATAACGAGCTGGCATCCAGCTTTGGCGAGGTAAGTGGAGATCCAAGCTATGAACACCACTGAGATGTTCACTTAGGACTGAAACAAACATTGTTTCCTCTCTAGTGAAAGCTCTCAATTAAAAACAAGGAACTTTAAATGACTTAAGGGAACACAGTGGACTATCGTAAACAGTCTTCACGTTGTTTGCTCTGTGTGTGGAGCCCTGATGAAGTGAAATTACTCATCAGTCAACAAAGTGGACGAGTGGCTCATAAGAAAAGTTTCATTCTGGGTAATGAGAAGAATCTGCATTTTAAAAGGAAATAAAGTAAGCTACAATGAGAAACAGTTGAGCTGAAAAGCATACTTTGCTCAAATGTTTTTTGGGATCTGTTTGAAAAAAAGTTTATTTTTTTCTTCACTTTATACTTAAAGCCGATAGCTTTTTGCTCGACTTTTAAAATAAATTTACATTTCTAAAGACAAGGCTGCATAACTCTAATACTGCTCAGTAACTATCCAAAATCCTTATAGAATGTTTTCACATCCGGTTCATGGCTTCAGGTTTGACTTTTTTAAAACATTTAATCAAAATGGAAAAAAACTCAACTTTTCAGACTAAAATTAGATTTAAAAAGATACTAAAATGTTAGAGGTAATCATTAATATTTGTGTTGTGTATAAGAATATAGACTTACACCTAATTAACTTCAACTAAAGAAATTGAAAATCATCATACAAATACTGCAGTAGTAAATAAATATGATTAATGAGTGAATAGGTGTAACACCAACACATTAAAAGTAAGATGGATTATGCACTGATATAACAAATATAACAACTAATAAAAATAATTAAACATTTGCCCCCATAAGTTCTAATAATGGTCAGACACAGCTGTTTTTCATAATTTCAGAGCAACTTAAATTCACTAAGGTAGATTTATATCCATTAGATACACAGTTAAACTGAGTCTTCACATGAAAACTGATATTACTTGTACACACTTGTGTATGCACACATTGAGAGTCATTATAATAGATTCATGTGGCCACATACTGCGTTTGTTTGTGTGTTTATAGTTGTTTTTCCTCATGGTAAAATCCCTGTGGTAATGAGACATCACGTCCTTTCTGAGGTCCTGGTTGGGGTTTGAGATGTGGTACATTTTGAAGTCAGCTAAAGGTTATGGTTCCAGTACTGGGGAAATGATTATGATTAACGTTATAAGGTTAGGATTAAGCTGAAAACACATTGGCACTGCACTGCTGCAGAGTATCATATATCATATGTTGTATCTAAGCACCAACAGGATGCTTCTCGCTGACCACACAAATCCTGGTCTGCAGTGACCTCAGTCATAAGTACTTTATCTTAGTCATCAATTTTTGATAAATAAATTTAATACAGTCATATTATGATCAGATCGCCATGCAGCAGTTGTTTTCTGACTGCAAAGAGCTTTAACATCCTGTAATATTTATACAATGAATACATTTCTTGCAAAGATACAGTAAAGCTACTAACCTGAGCTTCGTTGATGATGCATACTAGAATCAATACTTTATATTTATATGTTTAACATAGAAATGCTGCAACGTCGAGACATTACTTTAATTTGTCAACCTATGACAGAAAGAACTGCTCAAGCACTGTATAAGAATGTCTGCTATGGGAGTTGGGATGTATTTGTGTGGGTAAAAGCAAAGTCTGTCATTTTTTCAGGTGGAGAAACCCAGGAAAATAGGAGTCTTTTGTCAGAAGGCGACATGTTGTAGAGTGTCTGTGTCAGCTGTCATTGTGAAGGCTTATAATAATAATAATAATAACAACAACAACAATAATAATAATAATAATAATATATATATTTTTTTTGACGAGTGTCATTTGTTGCCACTGTGTTCTGGTCTTTAGCTTGGCATTACAGTTGGGTTTCTGTCAAAATACACAGTTACACAAATACTTCGAGGTAATTTAAATGAATAAAATTGTGGCATATTAGAAGAGATGGAAATGCCCACTGCAAATCAGTTCTGATGTGAAGAATATCTTCTTCAAACTACTTAACACCATCATTCTCTTCCATCTGAATCTACAATTTGTTGTGTGGGAGCTAAGCAACTAGTTTTGTTGGCATTTTCTTCTTTTGTCTGTTCTCTTAGTGAGTTCCCTCTATTGTTTATCAGAGCTTTGAGTCTTTACTGGCCTCATGATTTGATTCAAATATACACCCATCAAGAGAAAGGAGAAGGAAGTTTGAACCATTTCTTCTCTTGATTTTCATTGTAAATATGAAATCATTTCAGATAAAATGGATGAGCTTCAAGCCTTGATGAGTGCACAGAGGGAATATTGGGAAGGAAAGTTTATCTAATCCAGAAATGCCTTTAGGAATACCTTCTCTCTACTCAAGCTTTAGGACGATTCAGGCAGACAGAGAGGTGACAGAAAAGGAGGAGGATTACAGGGCTTGTTAACAACGGATGGTATAACCCACAACATGTCACTGACAAGAAGCATCTCTGCACCCTAAATGTTTTATGTTGGATTTGAGTTTATGTCCATGTTGTCTATTGAGAGAGTTCACCTGTGCTACCTGCTGGCATTGAGTGTGACAAAATAATAAGATTAGATGCTGCCTAGCTATGAAAATAAGATCCTGATCCATTCATGTTGATCTCTGAAGATTTCAAACATACATCTCTCACACATTCAATCCTGAGGGTTTCTATTCTGTTTTCTACATCTCACAATAATATATCTATAACAGTAATTTTATAAAGGCTTAATGAATTTTGATATATTTTAGTGCCTTGTATCTTACTATAAAACTGGATATAGCCACTTTTTAAAATGAATGAATTCAATCTGCCAAATCTACCTGAATCCACTTTTAAGGGTCATTAATGTAAAAAGTACCGGTGATAGTATGATGGCTTTAGTAGCTATTGGTATATCATTTGTGTAGCACTTTTCTCATAAGTAGGGATAAGTAGTGTTAGGTTCTGATGGATGTTCCCAAAAAGTCAATAATGTAATATGTTATAATATGTTTTAATGATGCATTTGAAGATAGCTGCAGACTTCTGCAAGAGTTCTATAAGATGGAGGCTCTAATGGGAAAGGTCTGATTTCCATTTGTAACAAACTGTGATCTGGGAGTTGTTAACAGTTGTGTCTGTGGATGTTGATGGTCAGAAAGGGAAAATATCAGCTCAATTTGGGGGGTAAAGCCTTTGTTTACTGCTTGCCTTCAGAGCCATTTGTCGCTTACAGATGTTTTGATAAATTGCTGCATATATTTCCTAATTTCTTGGCAATATCGGAAGGAACAAGGGGTGGCTCCAGAGTTTTGCTCAGTGCTTCGTGTCACAACAGGTCCTCACAGAGTCCAGCTCTGGACTGCCAGCCTCCGTCTCTCCCTGCAGATGATGCAGCTGCTTCCTGCTCAGCGCCACAGTGGGAGTTTCCCCTGGAAGCGCCGCAGTGGGGCGTCGGGTCAGGCTGAGTGATTAGCAGCAGCAGATACATTGATCCTTTCTGTGTGTTGAGCATCATTTGCCTCTCCTGTCTGTTGATGCCGATGTGTGCCTGTTGAGAGGACGCCTTCTCTGATAGCTGGGACCTGCTGCTAAATTACAGCCATGTGTCGCCCGTGGACTGTTTTTTTTTAGATCTTTTTTTATCGGTCACAGGAGCGTAGAGAAATGAACATACCATGATTACACACCAGAAATCACACTTTAAAAAAAAAAACAAAACCATGCAGAGAGCTGTTTCCTCTTTTGTCCCCTCTCACATTCAAATAATAGCAGTGATTTGCATATATTAACTTTCTTGCTAAGACTGCTTGTACATCTGCTCAGAATTAGTCATTATCTTCTTTCCATAATTTGGCCGGGGGGAGCACTAATGTGCTGCACAGGCTGGCTTCAAGAACTCTTCTCAAAAACCGAACATGCTCAAGAGTTCAGCTCTGGGAGAGTTTTTTCTTATCCCTCTATATCTTTTATTTTGGAGCAGTGACAGTGATGTTTAATCAATAAAAATCTGGAGTCGAGGCTGTCCATAGGAAATCTTCCAGCAGTGAGAATGGTAATGATGATGGTTATGAGAACCTGGTACACAGTGATGGCGAGAACAGATGACTCACCCAGATGGTAGAGAAACTATAACCACTCTGTCTCTGAGTATAGCTGCCATCTTGGTTTGCTTATTTGCTCCATTTCCTCGTTGGTGCCTTCCTCTTGGACCAATTGCGTCGTATCGCTTAGCATCGGACCCCCTCTGAGTTGCCCGTGATGAGGCATGTTAGCCTGCCAACAACTTGCTTGATTGCAACTACCTTCTGTGTTTTCTAATTTGGACTCAGTTTGTTGTGTTAAGCTTGAACAGGTGAAAAGAAAAAAAAAAGGAAAAAACATAACCCGAGGTGAACTGCCAGAATTAAAATCCTTGAGAACGGGACACAAAATCATTCATTTGCCGTCACACATGCAGAGCTTCAGCCCCGATTGTCTTTGTCTCATTTAATGCTTGTCTCGTGTGAAATGAACTATCAGGCCACCAAGAGCACTTATGATAAAAAATGACAGGCAAAATCCTGAAATATGGTGCTTTATGGGAGCCAGAACCTACTTTTACAAGGTTAATGAACTCTCACTAACTTTAATAGTCTGTTTTCCGACTCATGCATCTTCATAAAGCTTCCTTACCCTAAGTCTGCAGGCGAGTGGTGCCATTTCAAACAGCTGTGCCAGGCGTACTTGAACAAAATGAAAGGAATCTCATGATGAATCACATCCACCCTCATTCCATTTTTCCACTGTTCACCTCACCTGGCAAACCGTCGGTGGATTACCTTCATTTCCCTTGATGCCGAGATGTTAGAGAATGAAGAGAAAGTGTAAAGAGAACAAGGAAGTAGTATAAGTTCCTAATCACCTGGACCAAAGGAGGGCATGGAGGAGGGGTGAGGCACGGGAGGTGGCATCCCAAGAGTGGTATTAAAAAGCAAGCAGAGCGAGCAGCTGAGGAGAGAGCTTGAGGCCTGCTCGCAGCTCTGCAGACGCACAAAGATGGCACATATGTGAATGTGTGCAGGATTAATGACACTGACTCACATTCTCTGCATCCTGTTTAACAGGAGCCCCCAGATACAGACGTGTAAAACCCCTCCTCCAACAGAGGTGAAAACTATCAGACTGAACTTTTTGACTTTGTGGTTCATTTTTCACATGTATGGATTTACGTTGTGTCTTGTCTGCTCAGTTTAAGTCTCCTGCAGTCATTTATTTATCTTTTAATCACTGTGGATGTTCGCTTATCTTTCATTTCTTAAATACTTTTGGGTCATCTGCTCACGTTTGAGGTTGTTTCATGTCTGGTTGTTTTACGATTGGCTGTCATTTTTCTTTGCGTCTTCCTGTAGTTTTTCCAGCTCCAATTTGTAATATTTTTTTCTGGCAATTTTCCGTTTGTTTCTTTGCAGTTTTTTTGTCTTTGTCATAGTCTTTTTGTGCTAATCATCATGCCACCGTGCAGCCCTCAAGACGTTTAACTTTGTCTTGCTGAAATATGCAAGGCCTTCCCTGAAGAAGACGTCTTCTGGATGGGAGCATATGTTGCTCTAAAACCTGTATGTACCTTTCAGCATTGATGGAGCCTTTTCAGATGTGCAGGTTTCCAGTTCCAGATAACAAGCTGGACAGTCCCTCTCTTCTTTAGTCTGGAGGACGCAGCATCCATGATTTCCAAAAAGAATTTCAAAGTTAATTCCTCTGACTACAGCACTGTTTTCCACTTTGCCTCATTTCTTTTTAAGTGAGTTTTGGTCCAGAGAAGACGGCAGTGTTTCTGGATCATTTCCATGGCAGGCTTAGAGCCTGAAGATCATCTAATACTTACTTTCATTTGTGTCTTTTGCTCATAGAGACTTCTCCGGATTCTCTGAATCTTTTGATGATATTACGCACTGTAGATGATGGACCAATCCAAAGTCTCAGGAACATTATTCTTGAATTGCTCCACATTTATTTTTTATTTTTTAGATTTCTGAACCTCTGCCCAACTTTATTTCTGAGAGACCCTGCCTCTGAGGGCCTCTTTTTATACCCAATAGTGTTACTAGCCAATTACCAATTAACCTAATTAGTTAATATAGTTACAACAAGTTAATTTTTCAGCTGGTCCTCTATCCCAGCTTTTTACAAGTAAACTCATTGTAATTTTATCACGCTTTGTGCTTTGTCACTTTGTGTCTCTGCCGTCTGCCTACAATAGTTGGTTTCAGTTTGTTTTTATCTTTGTCACTGTTTTGTGTCTCTAGTGTTGTTTTTCCAAATGCTGTGGTCGTGTGATGTTACCCTACCATTGCTGTTCATCTCTTTGTGGCTTTTTTTGTGTCTGTTTGAGGTCATTTGAAGTTGTTTGGAGTCATTGTGTGTTGCATGGTGGTCAGTTTGTGTCTTTGTAGTCATGTTTCTGGCTTTTTAAAAGGAGATTCTGAGTTGCTCTGTTGGCTGTCTGTTGCTTTGTGTTTGTATTGCCATTTTGTGGTCTTGTAGTGTCTTTGTCTTGTGCATTTCTTTGTGGTCATCATGAATCCATGGTTGTTAAATTTCTTTGTGGGTATTTAATGTTATATTTCATCATTTTATGTTGTCTTTGTGGTTGGTTTTCCTCCCTTTGGGCTTAATTTGCTTTTCACTGTTATTTTCTTTACATGAGGTTATGTGGTCACTTTGAAGGTGTTTTACATCTCTATGAGATCCCGTTTTTGCCCATAGTTATTGTTTTGGAACATTGGTTTTCCACTGGTTGTGTTTGCAAACAGAAACTCGGGTCTCTGAGCCCTTTCTGTAAACCCTTGTGTCAGATCTCTGCCCCAATGAAAGGCATGGTTTCCTGATAAATAAACTCCCTGCTGCACACAAGCACTTTAATGACACACATAAACACAAAAATATGTGGTATTTCAAAACAATACATCTCCAGAGAGATGAAGCCAAGATTAATCAGGTTATTTTGGGCGCTGCTGTAGAGTGATATGTATGAAAAAGATCTTTAGTACCGGCAGGTTGTTCTGCTTACCCTTTTCTGCCTGACATGAGGTGACATTTAAAACACTTGTGACAGCATCATTTCAAATATTGCTGGTCTTAAAGGACATAAACAAAATCTGACGGGGTTCATGTGTTAATGGAGCTGAGGTAAAATGAGACTGCTTGAAGTGTCACTGTGTTAAGAGTGGTGGACCTTTGCCCTGACGCCTACACATATGTAGCCCACCAACTCCAGTAACAGTAAGCACTGTCATAAATAATACAATCATCTAATTGTATTCTCTAATTTACATGGATTGCCATGGTGACAGGAGAGGGGCTAAATGTACTTGGCATTTTTTAACTTTGTGAAAATGAGCAGAACAAATTTTTGGACAACATTTCAGCTCATTTAAGCTCACATTCCCACAGGGCTTATTTTTCTGTAACATGCTGTTGATTTCCACCCCATAATTATCAGGACTCATAACTGAAAAGATGTGGGATGTGTAATGTGATTATGCCACAGGTAACGGGACTGACAGACTGCAAGGCATGAAGTAGACGAATCCAGACTGAACTATGTTAGATTAATGCACATTCCTCTATTTTCCTTTTGTGTCAGTATATGTCAAAGATTGCAATATGCTGCATGAAATATGGATTTACTCTTTTTTTTTTTTTGTTTAAGAATATGCTGACATCAAATTTTACCAGACAGTATGATGTGACGGAATGAGTGATAGATAGACAGTTCCCAGAGTGTGACACAATCTGGTATTCATTTTAAAGTGACTTTTTAATGGGATTATGTTTAAGTGATTCATTTAGGTCAACTTACCCTTTTATAATTCCATAAGGTTCCAAAGCTGATACTATATTTATATATACAATCATTTTGCTAAATTATTTCGCTAACTACATTTAATTTCAGTTATGTTTAAAGCTTGGCACTGAACATCAAAAGTGCGTAAGCTAAAATTCTTTAAAAGCAGTGGTTAAAGAAGTACTCTGACCAGAAAAACAAGCCTTCAGAGTGCACAGTTATCCGAGCAGTGAGGTGCAGCATGGCTTTGGTTTAAAAGGTTAATTTGGATCAGTTCAACCTAGCATATTTTCTATTAAAGTTGTTTGACATTGTTTGAAATCACTAAAACTTTCACGAAAGGCAACCTTGTCACTTTGCTTGGGGTTTCTGGGTTTTTAAATTTGCAATGGATGCACACCAACAGCTCAGAGTAGAAATAGTAAGCCTTCTCATATTTTACCAACTCCCAACCCCTCCATCAATTCATGTTTATTTATTTCCTTTACCTCAAGAGCTTTGCTCTTAATTTGTTAAGAAAACAAATTTCATCTAGTTCACTTAAGAAAGAAATGAGCAAATAATGTTCTATCAGTAATTTATCCAATGTTTAATATCTCAACAAGTAAATTAGACTTATAATAAGCCTTTTTCCAATCTTAAATTAGAAATATGACCGCATAACTATCAGAACCCATCATTCCACAAATCCACTTGAAAGAAATTTAGAAAATCCTTGTCCAAATAAGCAACAGTTCTTAAATATTAGACTCTACAAACTTGAACAAAACTTAGGGGATTAAAGCAAAAGGGAAGCCAATATGGAGTCGATATGTGACGGAAAAAATAAGGATGATTCAGTAACTTTGGCAAGTTCAACGCGTGACTCACAAAGAGATTGTGCCAAAAACAGGATCAGTAGCAGCTGTCCATGGCTGAGCTGCAGAAGGGAGTGACAATAAAATTGCCACCCAGGTATTTCTTACTATTTTGGTGTGTGGCAGTCAGCTGTGTGTGCCAGTAGCATTAGCTACTGTATGCTTTCTCCAAGGTTAATAATGTGCTTCAACGGTTATTAGGCACAAATGATCTAAAGAGACGGACCATGTGAAGAGGGGAGGGAGTGGGCAACTCATCTCCCACAAACCAGCTACTCTGAGAAGAGGTTTAAATTCATAGTAGAAAAGGAGCTGTTGTTCTGCATCCATCCATTTTTTAGCATTTGTGTCAGGTACTTATGAGTAGTCAGTGTCTTACCTGCAGTAGACAGCAGTTGGGGTACTCTCAGTTAGGAAAATCAGAGACAAGTGGGCGAAAGGGAAGAAGTCATAAACTGTGGATGATTGGAAACAAGTGTTAACTCTTGTTTGGTGCAGGTCCAATGAAATATGCCTGAAGAAAACAAGCACATTTCCACCATCGCTCATGTTCCGGGGTTGATGTCGGGTACCTCTACAGTAAATGCACAGGTAGACCTTTTTCAGGATGAATGCATCTTGCCACAGAGCAAAGAGCATTCAAACTTTTCTTTTTGAAAGAAATATCAACTCAATGACAAAAACAGTCCAGATCTCAACCTGAGTTCAACCTCAGTTTTTAAACTGGTTCCATCCAACAAAGTTGATCTGTCAACTACTGTACAAGAAAGTTTGAGCCTGATTAGTGAAGGATATAATTTCCATTAGTGAAGTCCTCAAATAATTCAAGCTGTCATTAAAGCCAGGGGAGCTGAAACAAAGTACTAACTGTGATATTTATTTTCTCTTTTGGTTCATAAAGCCGTGATTTCTCCCCTTCTTCACTTCATCTAAATAAATGCAAAAAGTCACATTTTTAAGTATGTTTTCTAAAGTCAGAATGTACCAATAACTGTATATGCCTATGAAATGTAGTGAATTTAGAGTTAAAGAAAAAACTAAAAACAAGCAAGTAACCCTTTCTTCATCAGAGTAACTACATAAAGAATATTATATATCCTCTGATAGCTTAAACACATGTATTTGATTCTTTAATAAATACAGTATAATTTGCTTATTTACATCCATCCGTTGTAAAACAAACTAAACCTTCCTGTTTGACCCAAAACGTTGCTTTTTTTATCAAAAAGACCTGACATTTATCTCAGACCGACCTTGTTTTTCAGTAGCGTCAGCAACATTTTTTGGGTTTGCTGGTGAAATAGGTGGAGGGCTTGGGCTATAATAGCATTGGCTTGACGGCCTTGAGGCTTTGGCAGAGCTTCAGAGTGTGTATTTTCAAAGCTGTGTATTCTTAAGACAGGAGGGTGAAGCTGTTTCTGGCTCAGTCACTATGAAAAATGCAGCTTTAGAAAACCTTTGTTATTGCCAAGATCAGCTATTTGCAGCCTGGAGGTCATTTTATGTACATTATGACACACAATCTTAAAGGAAAACAGGGAAAATGGGCAATATGTAGGCATTTTTTAATAATAACTTAAGCCCTTCAATGATTTTTTTACTTCTCAGAAGGTTTGCATCAAGATTAGAGTGTTCAGCATTACATTTAGATGCAGTGACAAAAACCTGTTGAGAAAACAGGACTAAAGAATCAGAGGGAGCTGAGTGAATGTGAGGATTCTGTTAATGCAGCAGAGGTGTAAACAAAGGTAATGAAGTTGAAGAAACCAACAGTCAGGAAAAGTAAGCTGAAAATTTTAGCAAACTCTTTTATCAGTCAAGACAGCTTATATGCAAGTCTTAAGCCCATGTCTGAATTCAAACTAACAGTCCTGGCCAAGTTCCTCTCACAAAAAGCATAAACTTAGTTCCCTTAGACCAAGTCAATGTCAACTGTCAGGTTTGGTTATAGAAAAGGCTGAAATCGTTTGTCATGCAGGGCAAGTCGAAATATAGCCTAGAGTCCCCCAGAGCACATTTAAAGTCAACTGTCGAGCCACCGTTGTATCACAGTCTTGTGTAATCAATAAATCGACTTCCAGTTTTACTTTGCGTCAAAGCTAATCCCAATTCAAGGTTCAGTTCAGACAAAACAAATAATCGTCATGTGTTAGCCATAATTAAAGCAAGTTGTAATACTTCTAAATAAGGAATTAGTCCAGTTCAGATTAAGTCAAGTCTCATATGATTAATTAAAAGTCAAATTCTAGTTTTAGATCATATCAAACTCATGTCCTTGACTGTCAAATATTTTCAAAGAATGTTTGAAGACAAGTCTCACATTCCTGAGAGTACAAGAATAAATTCAGTCAAGCAAGACAAAGTGAAGTCTTGATATGTTGAGAGGACCTATGTCTTTTCAAAATGCATGCCAAGTCAATGAAGAGGGCCAATTGAGTCCAAGCCATTGTTAGCCATCATAATAAAGTCTCAGGTCACTTAAACAAATTCAAGTCAGCTACATGTTAGTGTAAGTCTTTAAGGTAACCTCTATGTCAAATCTAAATTCAGTCAAGGCAAGTTGAGGTCAGTTATGAATAGATTTCTGAGGAAATGCACAAGTTAGATGAGTGCTAGTTGCTTTAAAATCAAGTGTCACATTATTTAAAACAAGCCTAAGTCAGGTATTTAAGTTTTGTAAGTCCCAAGTCCTTGAGGCAAACTACAGGCAAAGTCTGAATTCAGACAAGTCAAGCCAAGATTTAGTCTTAACTATAAATACTACTTATCTATCTTCTAGTCTTAAGTGTCTTCATAGCAGGTTCCAAAGTGCTGAGAACAAGTCAGAGTCGAGCCTGAATTGATCAAATGTAGTCTTTGGTCTCAAATCCCTGAGGGCACCACCAGGTAAACTAAGTAAATATCATCTGGTCAACGTATGTTTCAAGTCTCTTCATTGCAAGGCTCAAGTGGTGAGAACAAGAGAAGTCTTCTGTCTTTTTTACATTGCTTACAAACAAGTGCTGCTCAAGCCTTTTCAGTCTGAGTTCACTGAGAAAAAAAGCTCAAGTATGGCCTTAAGTCTCAAAGAAATCCTCAAGTCACTTAAGTCCTTAAGAATACACACAGGGCAAGTCCAAATCTAACAAGTCAAGTAGAGGTCAAGTCTGTAGAGTTTTAAGTCTTAAGTCCAAAATCCTGTATATTCTGGCATTTTTTTCTATAAATAGAAAAGTGTGAAGGCCAAAACCAGCAGCTGACAAACAGCTTCAATGTAATCTTTGGTACAGTCTAAATAATAATACATTTTATTTGTTATTATTTAGACTGCACCAAAGATTACATTGAAGCTGCTGGTTTTATATATATATATATATATATATATATATTTGTTTTGGGCATTTATGAGGTCTGATTCTCATGTAACCACAAAAATAATAGCGGACTTCCTAAACCGCACAGAAGTCAAGGCCACATCAGGTCTGAAGTTATGTTTGAGTTTTTGGCTTTGACAGTTTTTTTGTGCTTTTCTTTGTCAGCCGACATGTTCAAACCTGCCAAAATGTCTTTCTCCTCGTCATTCAGAGACAGCAGCCTTGATAAAGCGTTTTTGTTGTCAGATATGTGTGCCATGGACAGGTCTCGAGTTGACTCAGCTGATCTGATAAACCTTGGTGACCTCATTGATCATTGGCCTGACAGCATCTGGGTGTGGGATCACTCCTCCAGAGCACCTACGCTCCTTTAATTCGTTCTCCCTCCTTGGTGCCTGATGCAAGAACAACAGTTGTGGGCGCACAAGTGTGTGTAGAGACGTGAAGGTCACTCACATACTGAACATGATGAAGTGAGTTTCACTGAGCCTCTTTTTCTGTAGGTCCTGCCTCTCAATTTCATCCCTATCCCCGTCAGCGACTCTAGTTACTACGTTTCTTAACTTCCATTATGCACTCTGCCTCTGCTTCTGTTCTTTATTTTCACTGGCTGCCTCTCAATCTCCTGCTCTCCTTCTCTTTTTCTGTCCATGTCATTGAGAAACATTGAGACAGATGAGGTCTTCAGTGTGAGGCAGCCATCAACTCAGCTTTACAATAGCGTTAGAAATGATATATATTGCAAAATATGCTCAGAAATGACAGGGCTGTTTGCCTTAGAAAGCCCATAAACCCTGATGCAATAATGTTTGCAGGGGGAAAGGCAGCAGTCATCATAAAATCAAACATATGCTCAATATAGGCGCTGTGTCTGTGTGTGAAATTGAATAACCTGCGTCATGTGACAGAGCGGTCTTAAAAAACAAATTTGAATCTTTTCTTTCTTGCTTCAAAGGATCCATTTAAATGTAATCAGTGGAAACTAAAAAACAGCATTTATGTTGGGTTGAAATATGTTTCTCATTAAAGATGTCAGTGGGAAAAGCAGGGATGTTGACGCTGTAATCGCCTCGCTTTGATATGAACTATAATGGGACTTGAAACAGCTGTGTCTCAGAGGGTGAAAGAAGTGTGGTAGTGCGTCATGTGGTCAAGAATCAGCGAGACCCTCTGGAAACATTTGAGCTGTGGTGAAGGAAAAAGTGGATTATTTTAAATCAAGTGGGTTTCAGGGGGTGGAGAATTTTCTTCTCTGAAGATTTAAAAATAAACTCCAGCCCTTTTCCCCGTGCCTTTTATCTTTGGAGACCACATGCAGCCCGGCAGTTCCTCATGTTTTAAATTACAGCTGCAGGTTTGTGGCAGGTTACTTCGTCCTGAGCGGCAATTGAGAAAAAGAGCAGATTAAGAAGGGCTGAAAACCACTAAGAGCTCCACCTATTCACATTAACCTCAGTGATCCTACCGAGGGAACACACATTAATAAAGTCCACGCTTGCCTACATTATACCCACTCAGCTTGTTTTCTCAATCTGTGGATCATTGCTTTGCATCCATTTTCTGATAATAGAAGTTTTTATCTTAATATATGAAACTAGTGAAAACTTTATTCTATAAATGATGTATATTTTTCTCCACTTTTTCTTGCCAGTCTGTTATTAGCATGGATGGGAAGCTTAAAATCAGAGCCTCCTTCTTGATAAGTAAATGTTATCACACTATTGTTATAGTGTTCTTCAAAATATATATTTAACTATATTTAAGTAAAACTGCATGAGAGTGAAAATGTTGTGTTTTCATGATCCTATATTCAAAGATCTGGTGGGTTTTCCTGCTCACCGATCCCCCATTTGCATCACCACGTTACTACAGCAGCCCAGAAAGAACAAATCAAAGACTGGCTCTGGAGTGGGATCTTTCACAGCCACCACAGCTTACAGGTAGATGGGTGGGTAGTCAGTTGCTTACAAATTTGTGGAGCTTAACATTCGACCTAGAGATGTAGGATGTAATATGGACTTTTTCATCTAAACCCACCTGTGAGATGGGCACAAAACCCAAGGAGGACTTTCATATGTGCGCTGTCATGCTCCAGCAATGGTTATATTGGTCAGCAAATGACACATCTTTATGCAGGGTTTTATTTAAGAAAAAACAAAAACGGTCCCTGTAATTCAGCGGGTGAAGAGATGTGGGAAAGTTACAGGACTTACAAGGTTAAATAAGGTCAAGCCCATCTCTGTACTGCTGGTGATATTCAGGCATCAAAACTATTTGGTGAGGTTCAGCCAACACAGTTTCTGAGTTAGGTTGAGGCACTAAAACTGCTTGGTTAGGCTTGGAAAAAAGATTGTGGTCAGGGTTTAAGTTCTGTGTTTTATAATGTTATTCCTGGGAATTTGAAAATGATATGGACATATAGTGCCTCTCTTGCTGTGAAAGTCTTGCTCTTGGAACACTGATGCTTAAAGCTACCTTCGAGGTAGATGTTTGATACCAGAGTCCTGACAAAACAGCAGAATATGATGCCACAGGTCGGCTCTTCCAGCAATTCCTGTTGAGATGTTTGCTAATTATTACTTTTTCAGTCATTTTTTTTCGCTCAAAGTCTTAAAGAAATTATTTACTATTGTTTCTCTTTACTTTGTTCTAGCCATAACTGTCTCATTAAGACAGAGGAAAGTCCACTTGTTAATGTTAATCAAGGCTCTTCAGTTTTGTTTTAAACCTGAGAAAAAAACCTTTAATGAGTAGACGCTTCCAAACATTTGACAGACACAGCCAAAACACTCCATGGTTTTCTACCTTCTAGTGGCCAGAATCTAATTTCTGCACCTTTAAAGTCAGTTAGCAGTAGAAATAAAATAATTTAGAACCTATATAATTTCACATTAGAGGTTAATTCAATAAAAATTATAAAATAACTCATACTTCCCCCTGAATTTAGGCTTTCAAGTGACCTCTTGGAGCAAAATGGCACCCTCAGTAACCAAACCGAGAACATCTAACCCTATTACAGGCTCTGTCAATAAAGGTGAGGTAGCGAGGGAAAACCTCAGGATGTCTTACTATAATGCACTTCCTGGTAACCTGCCAGAACTGTTAATTCGATACATACTGAGCACTGCCTTGTTGCCTGCTTTTGATTAAAATAAAACCATTGAGTGGGGAATAGTGGCGGAGGCACTTTACGCTGCAGGTTGGGTTAGAAGATTAACACTTTTTCTATTATTACCTGCATTAATATGGGCATGCATCAATAATTCATCCTAATGACTCAGTGTGTGCGATTAGATATCAGCGCTCATCCTTTTAAGGATCTGCATTCACTGCCTTTTCTGCCGCTTCACATGAATGCGGAGTTTACTATGGCAGATAAAAAGAGTTTTGAGTGTGTGTGCTGTCGACTCCGTTGACCAGAATACATTAGCCTGTAGCTATTTATTTCAATCAGCAGAAAGTTACAGATACCAGCAGAGAACATTAAATTATGAAATATATATATATATATTTATAAAAGTGCAGAGAAGTCATGTGCTCATGAGTTTCTGCGTCATGTCTTTCACACACAAATAACTCCTGCAACTTCTTTATGTGAAAAATTCTCACCTCTTTCCAGGTTCTCCTTTTCTTAATGCATTTATCGTCGATTGTTGCAGTCACGTTGCTTCTTAGGAAGTCACAGGACTCCTTTGGAAAAAACAAATAATGCTGCGGGGGACTTTACTTAGAGGCGCAGTGAAAGGAAAGCCTACTTGGTAATACCACAACAGGGCAGCCCTTGTCCCAAATTAGTCCTTATAAAAGCAGAGACCTTATGACATGGGAGTTTGATTCTATCTTGGCAACTTGGCAACTTTCAAGAAATAGATTCTAGATCTACCATATATGTAGACTGCAAGTGATTTGTTGCAGAAAACTGGTCTTTAAAGAAAATATCAGTATAATTATAATAACTATCAATTTTACATCAGAGCTGAAAATATTGTTGTGCTATTGCCACTAGAGGGCACCAGGGCTGTCATTTCCCCCCTTAAGCTTTGGGTAAACTTGAATGTCAGTAACTGATTTATAATTTTAAAAATCTTTTCTGTAAGTGCTTTAGACCCTAAGCTATACAGATGAATGAGTCATACTGCTAGTATTTTACTTGTGATCCAAAAGAGGGTGCTCTAATATCAGCTCGACTTAATGAGTGCCCTGGAAACCTGGAAAATTGCTGAAATGGACAAAACTAGCAACCACATATAAGCGAGTCTATGTCATTTAACATTTAAAGTAACATTTGAAAACTTGTTTATTTAACTTTAGTTTGAACTTTGTTTTCGAAAAATGTGATATCCCTACAGGGCACCAACTTGACAGACAGCAGACTGAAATATTATGAAGAGCTGGTTTTAGCATATTCAGCATTTCAGTTTAACAAAAGAAAATTTTGATTTTTGCAAATTAACCATCTGGAAATGCTCCAATGAGTTTCCCTTTGTGGGTTCAATCATTTAATACTGCGATTGAACATTTTTATCATAAAAAGAGCAAAGATAGCTGTAGTGTTTGAGAAAGTAGTTGCCTTGTGCTTTATGAAACCCTGAATCCTTTGTCACACGCTATTACCCTTTTTACACCCAGATGCATGTTCTTTGCTCACTGTCAGTAGTAGTGTTTCCCCTCATTATGCTGAGGCTAAAAGTTTCACAATCCCTTTGTTTTCCTTCTAATGTGCCTGATGCAGACGCAGCTTAAGTTTCAGTTCATCAGCACGTTAAGAGTTCTCTGTTGGCATGTTAACATCCTACACCTCTATGTGCGTCTACATATTGGCATCCACTCTCCACATCCTGCTCCTGCCTGTCTTTTGTTAGCCCAAACACTCAAAGGGCAAGGCAGAAGGTAGCAGTTCACAAACTTCTGAGCTGCTGAACACTTTTGTTTTGTTTTCAACTGTTGTAGTTTTCTGTTTTCATCCACCTGCAGACGGTCAGGACTTATGGATACAATTAATGTACATGATTAGGTCTACATGAGTATGAAATAAATGGTTTCATCAGTTACAACTTACACACATTTATGTTCATGTGTTGCAGCTCCCGTCAGATCACACAAATTCTCTCAAGAGGAGGAGACGTTATAGTCCAAATATTTACAGCCATGGATAGTGACACTACGATGTATTGGAGTATCAGACAAGTGGAGACATGTACATATTGCATTAAACTTTTCTTCTTTTCTTTCTTTAGTCAGAGGAAATACTTGTTCTATGTTGATGTTGGTTTCTTAGTTTCTACACAATAAACTCAGGTTAATTATTTAAAAAGAAACGGTTTTAGCCACTAACTATGTCCGTTGGGCTGTTCACATCACTGCTGATTGGAGCAGGAGCCAATTAAATACTCAGACAAAAGCCAAATGTTAGAGTGCGTTTAGCCTCTTTATTCAATGTATAGCAGTATGTATATACTACAGTGAAAACAGAAATGAGGTTTAAAACTGCATTAAGTTTTAAAAGCACAGGGATGGATGGGAGACAGTCATGTATATAAGTTCTCTATCACAAACCTTTTCTAGTTATGTTTTGAAAATTCTTTCTGAGAGTCAGTAGTCACTCAATTCTCACTGGACAGAGGTGAAATTTGTTGCGGAAATAAATGTTTTATTGGGACCAAATACCTTTACAATACATTAGTAATGTGGTCCTGCATAAAACCCCTCAGATTCTGTAAATGTAGCTTCATAGCTTACCAGCTTACAACTTTGAATCCATGGACTACACTGAGGTGCCAGTTTCTCAGTTAAAAAATAATTAGTTCAGCAGGTGCTGTGGAAGAACATAAGATAAACCCATAAGAGCCATGGACACAATCTTAACAGGCTCGCTCTCTTTCATTCTGTCCTCCAGTACAATCCTAAACAATAACAAATGGATGGGTAAGCTCAAATGTTTTAACAAGTTTATCTTTCCACAGAAAAGTTTCAGCTTGTAGTGGTAGTAAGGGGTTTGTCTAATATAAGACAATGTTTTAACAAGAAACCTTTTATTATATCACTGTAGATGATTTTTATATATATATATATATATATATATATATATATATATATATATATATATATATATATATATACTACTCAAATAAAAAATGAGTGAAGGTTTCAGAATTTTATCTCAGAGGTTTATCTCAGAGGAACAAACTTAATAGATGTATGACTAAAAAAGTACCAGAAGTAGAGTTTTTGTATTTTGCAAGGTCGGAGAACTAAATAGTAGCTGTGAAAACAGCTACTATTTAGTTCACCCTCAAATAGTAGCTACTATTTGAGGGTGAGTTAGCTGAGCAGGGACTGAATGACCCAAATGCAACATTCATTTGATGAAAGGCAGAGTTCAGCAGACCTATCGAAGAATGCGTTTTTTTAAATTAATAGACGTCCTGTTGAATTGCATATGCGTATCTGCAAATGAAGCAAAAGACGACACACAACAAATTCATCTTAAAGTGGGATGAGACTTTCCTGAGGAGCAACAAGTGCACCCACACTCGTGTGTTCTTTTACACCACCAGGTGTAAATTAAATGTGACAGATAATGTCATGCTCTGAATTGAATTAAAAGTAAATATGTCAGGTTTTCATAAATGCTCATCTGACAAAGATAATGATAGAATCATTCTTATCCTTTGTGTCCACATAATAACTTCTCCTTATGTGCTTCTGTACTGCTTATGTTGTACCTATGCATGAGAATAAGAGCTGCACTCGGAGGTTGCCCACTGTCTGCTTCGAGAAGAGAATATTCTACAGCCTCGGAATTATCAGCACCACTGTCTGTTCCCAGAAGGACAGAAGAGAATGTCTCATGACTCATATAAGCAAAAATGCAAGCCTCTGTCTGTTCACTCTATAAAAGCTTCCTGAGAACTCTGTATCTTTGAACATTTGCATCACAGCCTCTCTATATAGATGTTCCCTTGTTGCAACATGCATCCTATGAGTTTGAATTTCAGGCAGTATTCTTAATAATTTTCCTAACAGATAATATACAGTGTGATGCTGAAAATAAGGGGAAAAAAATAAGAAAAATAGTGCAGCTGTGTATTTGATTGATGACATTTTAAAGTGTTAACTTGCTGTAAATAAAAAGATAAAATAAATTGAATAGATAAATAACGTGTTAACTTGAATGTGTTCAATACGTAGTGATCATTTTAGTAGTTTATCAGCCTGTTCACACCTCATTTGTCCAACCTCCTGGCCCCTAGTGGGGTCTCTACTTGAAATCCATTGCAAAAATAAACTTTTTTCAACTTACTCTAAATTCTGAAAAGGAAACATATTGAATGCAGAGTTTTGCAAAGAGATTATAGGACCAATAGTAATTAATGGACTTCCTGATGACTTGTACATACACACAAAATATCTGGACATTTGTGTTATTGCCCATCAATCTCCCAATACTGTAGGAGCTCCTGATCAGCATATCGATCATTTTCATATTACTTGGTCTTATCTTCAAAGACGATTATCTGTTGTTTGAACCTTTTTATTCGATCTAATTGGAGTGTCTCATATTGATCAAAGCCACAAGTGATCAAAGAACTATTTTTCAACAAATATTAAAACAAACATTTGAGTTTCAGGTCAATAAGGAGTCAGACTGTGATAATTTCCTTATCATACCGGGTTTCATTAAATTCAGTGAACTTTAGTTTTTTTTGTTTCTGAACCTGAGGTCAAAAGACTACTTAGAATTCTAAATAGGTTTGCTTTTTTGAGATGAAAGAAAATGCACAATCATAGTGTCTTCACTGATATTCTATAAAATTAGTCAGTGTCTTCTCAAATCCGTCAAATCCAAAACTCCATTAATGGAGGAGATTGGTCCTCCTTTTAACATTCTGCTCTCTGTTGGAGATATGACGCCTCATTTCTCTTTCTTCAGTAAAAGATATTTACTGCCATTCATTCCCTCAGCAATGTGACAAGCCAGCTTTGACAGATCAAGATAATCCTTAACAGTGAATATGAATCACTAATTTGTTTGGAAGTTTCTGTGTGATCATTATTTCATTGCGCCCCAGTTGAGTGTTTTCAAATAACCATATACATGCTTACTGTCAATCACCTGATACCCAAAGGAAGAAAAAGGAAGTGTCTGCTGGGAAATATTCTCTCAAATACAAGTTGATTTCAAAGCTCGACTGTCACATCTGTCAGAGCACGTCCCTGTTTGTAATGCTTGAAGGGAATTCAAGATTCCTGATAGAAAGGGTTTAGATTTATACAATATCTTACATCATGAATAATACTGGCAATAATACTTTGTACAGCACTTTGAACACATGCAGTGGCAGAGGCCTGAGCACTGACAAGAATAAGACCAAATGAAATGGTAAACATTCAGTAAATAAAGGGTAAATAAGACAAAATTATATCCCAAAATGTTGGGGCATTATATCAAAACAACAAATTAGTAAAAAAATTAAAAATGGCTTAGTATCTGTGAATAAATGTCTAATTTCTCAAAATGTGACAGAGGATCAACAGAATGACTCAGTTAAACATTATTTTGTTAACCTATCATATAGTAGCACCTGTTAACTCAAAAACAAACCTCTCCTCTTGATGGTCTTTTTCACAAAACTTTTTTTGCTGAACATAAAAGCTTGGGTCAGTTTCACCTGCCATCTCCTGTTATCAGCCCAGTCTCATCAGAAAATGTTTAACAAGGATGCTTCAGTCCCAAAAATCTTCTATAAGATAACATCCTCCCTCTATCATGTAAGGAATTGTGAAGTGACAGGAAGTCCAAACCATGAATTCTAAATTGTGTAAACCATGTATTTTGTAACATCTGAACCTGTTAACTATAATTATTTTCATGCATTTTTAGGCCTAACCTTGTGGAAGGATGGTGGAAAATGTGTGGGATGGGTCTCAAAGTCAGAGTCTCTTGCATAGAAGTTTACGGACTTATCCACACAGGTAGGTTGCACGGGCAGCTTTGCCCAGATCAACACTGTCAAATATCAACATTGTCAAGTAATGAGGCATTGAATGTTGACACGCCTAGTTTTCACAGTGATATATTAAATATTTTGGGATGATTTTTTGAGCTCTGATTATGTGAGATGGTTCTGATGAATATTAATCAGTTATGCATGTCAAATTGGAGGAATTTCAGGCCAACTTGGTCATGTTAGTGAGCTTCCTCACATGAAATGTTTACTTGACATTTTTTCACTACCTTTCTATCAGGAAAAGATCTTGACTTTTGAACTGACGATTTTAAAACTTCAACTTAATTCTCCTTCAACAAATCCACTTGTATGTTCAAGGTTGTTATTTCACCACACCTCTTGAATGTTTTTCTTTCTCCAAACTAATTCCTTCCTCTATGAACAGAAATGATTCACTTTCTCATTGCAGCCGTGTTGTTCAATGCTATCCTGATAATGGACTGGTCATTAACATTAGCCAGAGTAAGAGAGTCCTTTTGATGAGTAGGAAGTTACTCTGGTCCTTTCTGAGAGACCATTACACAGCTTCATTTCGGCGTGATTTTTTATGGTTGGTTGACCACTCCCTGGAAGGATACAGAGGTGGGATTACCTTCATATGTACACTGTCTGACAGTGGATTGGTGTAGTCTAACTCCTTACAAGGGGTGCCGAGAATTAGCTAATGTACTCCCATTAATCTCCCTTTTGCCTTATCGATTTCCACAAAAAGTACCCAATTTTAAAAGATTCCTCCTCTTAAAATAAAACAGGGTACCCTCACACACCATCATTCTATTAATTAAAAACACTTTACACTAATAAAAACACTCATATCTCCTTCTATTTTGCTGTTTAATAAAGGTTGCCTCTTACATGTATGCACTATTGGATCATTTTATTCATAAACTAAATGAGCAAGCCTTATGTTTTTGTTTAATTTGTCTCATTGGGGTTTTCTTATCTTTTTCTGGTTATATTTTTATGGAAATATGTATGCTTTCTGTGTCTCCTCTTCCTAATACTGGAGTTAATTTTCTGTCCACTGCTCTCAATAATCCCTGGGTGTCATGGATCGTGTTGCCTATCCATAGATTTATTTTTGCATGACTTTTTTTTGACCTTGAGTGTGGCAACTTTTTATTCAACGTGCCAGCTGAGTTGTTATCATAAGTCATAATCATTTTATCTAATGAGCCGCTTTCTTTACACGGATCAAAAGAAATCACAAGCTTAGAAGACTCATTCACTGCTGCAGCATCTAAGAACTGTTTCTGAATCAAACACTCATCTCTGATCCGGAAAGACGCTGTCAAAAAACACTCAGTAAAGATCTGAGACAGTGATATGAGACACTGAAACATTAACAATAGCATATTCCTTTCACACAAACAAAATGAGGATATTGGCATGCTGCTTGTTGACATCGGTGACATGATGTGTAAGATCAAGGCTTTAAAGTCTATTCATGAATTTCAAAGCGTTAGAGTCAGTGCTGATATGATGAATGCTAAATTCTCCATTTAGAAATATTCTATCATAACTGACATTAAAAACCTGTTTTGAGGCTTTTTATAAGATTGAAGTGTTCATTCTCGAAAACAGTGAAGTGGAAAACTGGTTAAATAAATCTAACTCGTGGATGTCCCTTCCGTTCAAGCGTAGACCTGTATGAGAGTAAAAGGAGAAGACCACTTAAACTGTATTTACAGCCAGCAGCTGGTTGGTTAAGATTAGTGGAGAGGCTGAAAAGAAGAGGAAATTGATTTGAAAAATGTTCTTATCTGTTGGAGAATGACATTCACAATAGTTTACACCAGTACACCAGTCATATTGTGTCTTTCTTTGTATCTTTTTTTCTGTAAAAACACTGATTTTCTGAGCATGTTTTGTGCTGGTTGGGATGCTGTACTGCTGGAATGATTTTTGCTGGTAACTCCGGCACTTTTTACATTATGTTATACTGCATAATCATTTCAAGAGGATAGTTGTTTGGATGTGGATGCAGCTGATTAAACTTTCCAAAGTCTAAGTAATGCCTAAAGTAAGACCCCAGATCCAGATGAGTTGAAAGACTGCAGAGCATGTAAAGAATGTAATGAATGCAGAGCAGGAACAAAATATAGAGAAGGGAGGAGGAAGTTTAAACCATTTCCTACTTTGATCACCATGGGAAGTGTGAAATCACTGGCAGATTAAATGGATGAGCTAGGAGCCCTGATGAGATTAAATCAAGGATATGAGGAGGGAAATATATATTTCTTTCATCAAAACATGGCTGCAGGAACAATTCTAACATCCTTTAAGACTATATGTGAGACAGAGACTGCAGACAGAGAGGTAGGAGGTAAGAGTAAGGAGAAGGAGTTTCTCACCATAATGTCTACAGAGAGAGTTCACCTGTATTACCTGCTGATGCAGACATCATCAGCCAAGTTGCCAAGCTACAAAAACAACACCCAAATCCATTGATAATCTATCATTTCTACCACACCTTCCGCTCAGCTACACTTGAACTTTTTAAATGTTTATTAGCTGATTTATATTTTGTTATCCATCCATAACAATCGCTTTACTTCAATATCGCTTTACTAATGATATACAGGGTGATGTTAAATTAAGTTAAGACTTTATTTGTCATGTAGATACATGAAATTACTCCTCCGAATTTAACCAATCCAGGTCGGCACCTTTTGAACACACATGCATGCATCTGTCATGGAGACAGATGCCATATACTTGAGCGGTGGGCAGCCAATCACTGCCACCCCTCCAGCTGTCAGTTCACTAATCTTTGAGCGGTGAGAGTGGACGACCACACTCACCACTGACCCACGGCCGTAATGTAATTTCCCATTGGTGAATAATTAAGTATTATTGAATAGAATTTATGGGCCAGTAGGGTTTTATCTACTTTCTATGTCGCAATGGAACAACCAATAGGAATCAAGATAAGACTGCAAGAAGCTTCTGGCTGAGTCAGTGACGTAAATCCCAGGTAGAGTGTAATGACATCTGTTGTCTTTAAAATGTCTCAACTATTATTAAAGCACACAAAATTGTCTGTTGTTTTCTGCAAGAGTAAACTCATCAAAAGCTTCAAAGTTTTTAGGTGTAAGGTGCTAATTGATAGTCAGTGTAATAACTACTATATAGTGGAGCATTGGAAAAGCAAAGTTGGAGCAAAACAATGTATTTTAGCAATGAGATCAGTTTGTGTCTGCTACAAGTAGAATATTTTCACCACCTTATTTGCCATTAGATCTTTCTCTCACATTCACCAGAGTCCAATAACACAAACACAATTTTGCCTACTTGAATACCAGAGTTACTGGCCTACCTCTGCCTTGATCTGTGTGACTTATTGTGTGATTTTTGTGTTTACACGAAGGCTACCTGATCGATACAACGGTAGACCAGCAAATCATGTCCTGTGTGTATCAAGGTTTCAAAACTCAGAAATTATTGTAGAGACATAGTCACTGAAGAACCCAGGTTCTATTCAACAGTTTTGATTGTGATAAAGTAAAGGCAGGTCGACAAATTCCTCTAAAAGTGTGGCAAGAGGGTGGAGTTCAAAGGCACCAAAGTGAATGCGAGGGAAATTCTGTAGCAGCTGGAGAGCATTAAATACAATCCCTGCCATGTTCTGCATGAGGTAGCTTGACAAACTGGCAAGAAGTGGAGAAATAACAGGGATAGATATTCTCCTGAGGATGAGCCTCAGGTGTCTGGAGTAATTGGCCCGAGGAACAGGAGCAAGCCTCAGCAAGCCACGCCTTGACAAGGAGACAAACAGGGGAAACACACAGGAAAAGAAAGTCTGATGGATGTGGCTGGTTACAAGTATAGTGGTGATAGTGGTTTAAAACTTAGCCTTGGTAAAAGAAAACTATCTCTCTTGCATGTCGTTGCTGAGTTTTCATCTTTTGTGCCTCTGCACCACAAATTGAACCGGCTGTCTTTTCATCAGCCCTTTACATCAGTCCTCCTCTCCACTTCAGCCTGTGATCACAAGTACTGTATTTTCATACAAAATATTTTCATTTATGTATTCTATTTTGTTTGTAGTTTCAGACTGGAACAAGTCTGAAATAATGACAAATACTGCTCATTGAGACTACATGCTTATCAGTCAATCATGACATCTTGTGATAGAATCCAAATATGATAAAGATGTCTGTGCTGCTGGCTTATTCAGATGTAAATGATCACAAAAGTTTGTTAAAGCGTCTCAAATGCTCATCTGTTAGAAGTCTTCTTGTCTGTCTTATCATCCCCCAAATTTCTTCCCACTTTTAAAGACTATTTCTAAATGAGACTTTTACAGGACAGGTTATTCCAGCCCTCCTCGTGCCAACATACAAGTAAATTACATTTGTCTTCTTTGGGTTATTAAAGTAAATGAAAAATATAGGCACAAATGTATTGAACCGTCCCCTTTTAAAGCAGAAAGTGGAAAACTGGCAAAGCTGAAGCTCTGCATAAAATTTGTGTTGAAATGCCAACAGTGAGGGCTTGGCTGAGGCCTTGTAGGAGCACTTGGATGAGGGTGGCTGCAGCTGGTGGGGTCTGAGGTCACGAGCAGATGTCCTTCACAGCCTCCAACGCTGGGCTGCTTCTCTTTTGTCCGAGTTCTCATTTCAATTTGCCAAATTTCTCTCGCATGCAACTTAGGAGCCCACAAGAAAAAATGCAAAAAACACCCAGTTGAAGAAAGGAAACGCTTTCTGGGTTGATTTCATGGCTTGTTCACTCAAGCAACGGATTCATGAAGCAAGAAACAGTTCATGTTGAGTTGTGCTGCATGACACAGTCCACAAAAGTCAAAAAGAGGACTCCCAGTACTTTTCCACTTTAGGGATTGACTTCATATCATCCATCCTGCTCCTTTTGTCCACAGACTCGAGAATGAAAAAGTAGTCAGCATTATTTGCCAATAAGACATTATTTTTCTCATTTTTGGGCTATGGAAATCTCTTTCCAGTCCCAGTATTATGGCAGTGATACAAAGATTGTCTTTGGAGGTTTTGAACTTTACCTTGTATCAGTAGTCCTCTGATTTTTGGAAGTTAGCTTTACACCCAAATAATAACTTGAACTCTTGATATTTATATACTTTTAACTTCCTTCATATATGAATATCAATAGATAAATCAGATAAATTGTTTTAGATCACCTTGTAGAGGCATTGCTCATCTTAAAATATGCTTTTCATACAGTATGTGATGCAGAAACTGTGCTGCTTTTGTTAATTGAAATCTCAAAGAAGACTTTAATGTCTTTTTCTTGTTTATGATGGCTGCTCCGCATATCTTGCATTTGCTTGTTGGGGTTCTCAAGTGGAGGGAGAGTGTAGACAGACTTTCATGTTCGCCCAAGAAGACATTGCTTGGACAGAACATGGAAGAGGCAGATATTACCTGAATGCACTGGATTACAGATGAAGAAGTTCACTTTAGATGTATTTTCACCACACAATCTTTAGCCTGGGATTAGAAACCACCGGTCATCCCTGTTTCCTAACCGGCTGCGTTTTTACAACTGGGACACTTCCAGAGATGTTTTACCCCTCCAAAAAAAAAAAAAAAAAAAAAAAAAAAAAAAAACACTTGTTAAGAGTAAATACCTCTGAAAGTCATCGGTACAGCTCTGTTTTTTTTAGAGTGCAACTTGTTTCTGGAAATTTCCTTCTCTCTGTCAATCTTAGATCTAACTGGTTATGCATATTTATTTTATGTACAGTAGTAGATGTCATTGCTGTTGAAAAAAACTCTTTCAGATATGGCCATAGATGTTGCAATGGTTGAGTCACACATTGGCAGTAAAAGATGAGCGTAGTCTTATAACAGTAGCGATCTTAGTCCATATTTCGATGAGTACATGGAGCTGGACAGGGATCTTGTACGTCTTGTGTCGTATTATATTTTTTAGTGTTTTGGAGCCGGATATTTCTTTAAGACAGCAACTGATGATTTTCTGTGGTATTGCACTTTCACGCTTGCCCCGTGTTCAATGGCAGATGTCTGGTAGAATGGTAAGGATGATTAAATTAATGTAACGCTTGTGGCTGAGTGTGTCACGATTTATGCTTTGATTCATGTCTTGTCTGGTCATTTCTTGTTTTATTTAGAAATATTGACTTCCCTCTTGTTTCAGGTACCTTACCTTTCCTCCTGTGTCAAGCGTCTGACTGTCTTCCCTGATTCCAGAGTGTTTCCACCTGTTCCCCTTGGCTCCTCATGTGCTCAAATAGTCTGCGTCTCTCTTGTCTTGTGCCAGTGTGCTGTGTTCGGTCATGAGCCTCACTCCAGTGTCTTCGTCCACAGAAAGTCAAAGCCACAGAAATCTTGAGCTTGCAGTGCAGCGATCCTCCTGCAGAGCGTATCCTTTGTTTTGTAAGTTTCCTCCATAACTTTAGTTTAATACCATGTTAAGTTTCATAGTCTGATTTGTTCCTCTATTATTTAGGAATAAACATTCTTTAACTGAACAGACCCTGCATCTGTGTTCTGAGGCCCTGACAGAGTGGATGTAAAAGCTGTGACTATCCTACAAGAGTATATATTCTTATGCCAGTGGAACAGTACAGACAACCCAAATCTAAAGGAAAATCTTTCATTCCTCGAAAAAAGGACCAGATACATCTAGTAAAGATGTGGCTTTCTGAATAGTAGTTAAGTTATTGGTGCTTGTGATTAGTTGTAGTTCTTGTGTTGTGGTGATCCTCAAAAGTAGTAACTCCCCTTTCATTTATGTACAGGTATTGGTTTGGGTGCCGTAATGCTACTAGTTTGATCAAATAAAATCAACAAATTCCATTTAATTTTCTGATCATGTTGCGACATGCCATATAAAGTAACTTCTAACTCACAGTCCCTACCATTCTCGACCCACTCACCAGCTGTCTCTCAACTTATTTTGGTTAAATCCCAGTTTGTTTGGTTTCCACTCCATTTTGGTAAATTTTTGTTGATTTGAGGGTTTATTTGCCTACTCTTCTTTTGCCAACCAATATATTCAGTTAGTGAAGTTGGCCCTGACACAGTTAGTTGGGTTGTTTATCTGCATCTCCTTAAATTGTATGCGGCAGTAGCAAATTACACAACAAAAATACATTTTATTGCAAACGCAAGCTTTGTCATGACTCAAAGCAGAAAGAAGCACTGAGCTTCCTTGAGGTCTGAGGGATTGGTGGCTTGTCCATGGAGTGCAACGCCTCTCACGCTCTAACAGCTGGTATAGTCTACAACCCTCAACCCTGAATTGGATGAAAAAGGTTATAGAAAATTATGAATGAACGATTTCAGGGTTGAGTGAGCAATTCAGAGTAAAGTGCGTGCATGTACTACATAGTCATATCTTTCTTTATGAAAAGGATTTCAAAAACCTAGTTTGAGTTGAGAATGACAATTTTGGCAAACTATGAATCTCCGTTTTTACTAAGACTTGGTGGTTTATGCACACTTTGAAGCTTTTTCACTCTGCTGACCACACTGGAATAGATTAATTTTATTAACATTTTTTTATTATTTCTAAGTCTCTGTTCTGGTTGTACGTAACCCACACTAACTTATTGAACATTGATAAAGGCCTATCCAAATAAACCCATATTAATAACTGCTTTTCTGCGCCCTAAAGTCCACAGGTTGAACTCATATTGTGATCCTTTGTTATTAATTGGTCTTTTCTGTGGTGGTGTTTTGAAATTAATTACTTTCATGAGTGCTCCTGCTTCCTTACATGACACACTACTGCTGTGTTTTACAAGTATCGGGCAACCCGAGCGATTGTCCAACTGTCAACCTGATTGATTACTTCTGCAAATGTCTAAAGGTTGAGTCGCTCACCCCTCGACATTTCACCACAGTTTCTTTTTTTTCTTAACTTTGACTCCAAAATTGACAAAAGGATAACAAAAGCAGAAAAAGAGAAGAATAAATGTCAGGGAGAGATCTTGCAAGTGAAGAGGAGCTTTAACACTGAGGCTAAAGAAATGAAAGATGCAGGATGACCACCCCTTTTACATTATGCCAATAAGACATTTGTTTTCCATGTTTTCTGTGCTTATTTTTGAGTGGGAATAAGATTCCTTTGTCTTTTCTGGAAAACGTTCAGTTAACGTTTTAAAACAGATTGTGGCTTCACTGAACTAATGAATAACTAACCTTTGACGAAGACTCGATTTTTCAATGCCTTAATGAGAAAAACTGTTGAAAATCAAATGGAACCACTCTGGACTTCAAGTTTGGTAGTCTGTGATAACATCCCTGAGTTTTAATGCGATAATTTATTTGGTGGAATAACAAGACATCTGTGTATGGTAAAGATATTCCTCACATAACCCACTCATCATAAACCCAGCATTTTCCCAGCATGTCATGCTTTGGTCTTGAAACAATAATTGTTCATGCTGTCTAGACACTGTTTACCATTCAGTGTGGACTCACGATTAGCCTTATGGCTGTGTTGACCTGTATATGATACTCTCCAGGCCACACTTATTCTGAGCTCTGACAGTACAATGGCGTGCACAGACGTTTTGAAGGGCAGGGGCGGAAAGGGGAAAAAAAAAGGCACATATAGAGCATCCTAACCACTGTAGAGCACTTTAGCACGTGTTTTGGCATTTTTTCAACAGTATATAAGGCGGCCAGCCTGTAATTTTTCTAAATGTGTAGTTTTGTGGCTTCTAGCTGTGCTTTCTTATTGTATTTTGATGAAAACACGAGCACATATACATATATATACTTTTTGACATATACAGCTGTCAAACTTCCTGTCTTCAAACTAATGATACAAAATAGATTAGAATCCACCTGCACTTTAATTTCAAATATCTCTTTTATCATGGCTGATGGTAGGAATATGTTGGCTACAAGACATTTGATGCCATTGGTTTCTTGAGGCGACTTGCTCTTTGATTGAAATTGTTTGAATCAGACAAATTTGGATTTTAATAATTTGATATGATTGAGCTTCAATTGTATTGCAATGTTATATTATGTTTATGCATTTGACAGACACTTTTATCCAAAGCAACTTACACTGGTAGGTGTGTAGGGTAAGGAGGTCTCGGCTGAGGACCTCTAGAGGTAGTACCTTTCACGCAGGGGATCTGAACGGAGGTCACCCACATGAAAGGTGGCAATCTCACCACTACACTCTGCAGTTATTATTGTTTTATTGCAGTTATTATTGGCTTGAACAGGACTGTATCATTGAAGTGCCTTGAGATGACATTTGGGATTTGGCTTGAATTTCAATACTACGAGTGGCCACTGGATCAGTTTAACAGCAAGACTGAGAGAAAGTAATCTAATGCAGTAGATAGTTTGTTCATAGAATCTGTTTTGAATTGGATCGACCATCTTTCAGCATCTGACATGAGCAAAACTAATCAAATAGATGAAAAACTACCATTAGAGACAATAAAATACATTTGTCTTTTTCCACCCACTTTTATTAAAGAAATACTATCTAAGAATTATATAATGAAGGCTCAAAATGCATAACCTTGAGCAACTGCCATTGTCGACTGTCATTACACTTAAAACCCAACCATAGCTGCTAGTAGGTAGAAGATTGATTAAAACTTCTGTCTTGGCGAGAACAACATCTAAAGTCTCGCAAAATATTTTTCATAGTGATCATGATCTCGTAAGAATCCAGATGGCATCTGGAGAAAATATAGCAATAACAAAATAAAAATAGGAATAAAAATAAAGGGGTAGAGGGAGAGCACATCTTTTGCCAAGGCCAAAGCCAATGCCCAATTCAGCATTCTATTAAAATGAGTCATTTGGATATGTCTTCCTTTGACAATGCTCCATCTCTCCTCCAAGTTTCATGAAATTGGGCTTTGTTGTTTTGTGTAATCTCACAACTGTCACATAAAACAGCCTGGAAGACATCTCAATGAAAATAATCATAACAAATATACGTTTAACTTATCAACTGATTTGGGAGTACAAGTGCAAAGCTTTATCTGTTTCCACACTCCACGTTTTTGTTGCTTTGCTAACTATAGAATTAATTGATTTCAGGGCGATAATCAATGGGTTTAACTGTTCCAAACAGCATGGCATATCACAGAATTAAAGCAGTTGAAAGTGGAGGTCTAAGAAGAAAAATTGGAACAGGTCTTAAGGCAGTCAGCAGACAAAACCTTTATAGGCTTTGGGCATGTAGAAAGAGAGAGTGCTTTAGAATATATTCTGTATTTCACGGTGTCCATGGCTTTCATTTTCATACCTTTTAAGTATATTACAAGAAGAAAGGCAGCAGTTTGACTCTGTGCCTTTCTTCACTTATTAGACAGTAACTTTAATAAGGCTGGGGGAAGGAATCCTATTTCATTTTGCACAGAGACATTATCCATTTGTACCTTTTGACCAGCCATTGATCTGATTAATTTGTGTGGCTCAGCATGAGGAAAAATATCTTTCACATGCAAGGTGGAGGCTTCTCACAAAGACAGGTTTTAATTTTCTTTGTCATTTTGAAGCTATGGTTAATGAGAACAATCTGAGTCAGTGTCCTCATATACTTAAAGGTGATGGTAGTCAAATATTAAAAGAAAAATACCTAATTTGACACCTTTTTATTGATATGTTTGAATTTAATGTTAAGTGTTAAAATTTGTATATTTGTAGTGCAGCAAAATAGAGAGATATTAAAGTTCTTGGTTGAAAAATGAATTTCCTCTTACAAAATACACAATGTACCTTTATTGATTTAAGCAAGATTGACAGACACAAAGCAACCAATTTATGAATTCTCAATATATGGAGAGAAGCAATCTAGTCTTTAGGGACTGGAATTAGGCAAATGATTGAACTCCTACCAAAATCCTTGTTAGCTAAATGTTTTTTTTCCTCAGAACTAATGAAGGCTAAGAAATCTTTTGAGGGACTGAGACCAAACGTCAATACTGGCTTGTAGTTGGATCCATTAGAAAACAGATCCAAGTTGCCAGTATTGATCTGATTCTACAGGTACAAACTTTGAGGTAGTGGCGGTTGCAGTAGCTGTAGTGATAGTATCTTTCTCACTAGCAAACAAACTGAGCAGCATTTTATACCAGCAAATGAAACGAGTAAAATGGCTTTTTCCACCAGTACTGTTTTGCAAATATTAACACTTGGTTACATTAAACAAGGTATAAATTATAACAGGACAAATCCAACACCAGCAATTGTACATTTCACTGAACTTCAGATAGAAATGAACCAACAATGCTCTGATCATTAGATCAAAAATGAAGTTAACAGGGTAAGCTATCTTCTGGGGAATTTCTTGAAATGAGTAAGAACAGGTTGGTAAACCTTATTCCAAAGCATGGATAAGGTATTTGACTTCCTGTTGTCATTTTCATTTCAATTTAGTTTCTTCCATTTTTGTTTTTCAGTAGGTATATATGCGTGTAACACCAACTTTCAGACCTACACTAGATCACCTGTAGTTTGTAAAAACTTCAAACACAGAATGAACCTACAGTGAAGCCAAGAGGTTTATCAATTTTATGTTGTGGAAGAAATACATCGGAGGATCGTGATTTGTCTGCCACCCTCTGGCTAGATGGTATTTTATTTCAGAGTTGCTTTCGTCATGGTGTTTTACCAATCTAGGCCAGTTCAACACACAACCTGCAACAAGATTATGCCGAAAATAGAGATCTGTATCAACTGTTGTTTTATGTGTCAACTTATAAAAACAAACAACAACCCCCACAAAGGCTTATGATCCAAAGTTTTAAGAAGATACTCAACAAGATGACATTGAAGTTTTTCCAAGGCTAAACAATTACAAACAGTTTAGAAACGTGATGAAAATTTTGCATTAAATGCAAACAGGTATAGCTGTTGACTGTGCCATTAAGGGCTAAATTTAGTTGTTCCGGTTGTTTTGACTTTTGTTCCGCAGTAAACTTTCACAGCCATTGCAGAAATAACTCCTTTGATTATTTTTTGTTTGGTGTCTAGGGTTGTTAAATCTAAATGGTATGGATACGAACTATCAAATCTAACTGTAATCATAGTAAAACTGCTTTAGCAAGACACTGAAGCGATAGGGAAGTTGTATTTCTTTTGCCTTGATTTATTTATGGTTTAGAAGCTGGGATTTTCTATTTCTTTTAAATTTTTTATGTCCTTTGGTAGTATCTGCCAACTGAATATCGATTTAGAGCTTTATTAGTCTTTTTATTATTACTTTATTAATCTTATTACGAAATTATAAGCTGCTGCATAAGTTATTGTTGTAGAAAAATATATATGATATATAAAGTGCAGTAGCTGTTACTCCTTAACATCAGTGCAAATCAATAAATAAAAACAAAATACACTGACCTTCACAAACGCCAGAGTAGCTCATTAGAAGTGTGGCTAGCCTTTTCAGAGGAAATACAAACTGTTAAAAAACTGAATTCAGAAATCATATATAAAATGTGTTTTGACCTTGCTTGAACATGAAATATTATCTCTATCTTTTAGCAGTCTTTCTGTCAAATGCTTGTAAAGCTGAGACTCGGTTTCAATACCCAGGAGTGAAATTTACCAAGATTTGGTTTCTGCAGCAGACTTTTTTTAAAGGTCATCTTCCACTGAGTCTTTTCTTCTCTGACAACTGACAGAAATCAGTGTGATACAAGTTGTGTTTTGACTAAAGGCTGAAGAAGCTCTTTTGTTTTCCTTTTTCACTGCCATGCAGTTAATTCACCTCCATTACTTTTGGGAGCTGTACCAACAAGGAGTTGGCCGTATGATAATCTCATTAATCAAGACTCAGCCACGAGAAAGCTGCAGCTTACAACATGAAAGCTATTACAATAAGAAGTTGTTTTTTTTAATTAAACCTGCCCTTAAGCTTTAACACACAAACTTACACAGTGAAGCCCACACATACAAGCAGGAGTGGAGCTGTGAGCATGTTTTGGCGTGCAGTCAGACTCCATATATCACCCATGTGCCTGAGCAAAGCAATTAAAGCATGGAGAGCTGAAGAGGGACAGAGCAAAGTGAAAAACAAGCACAAGATGAGCGTGTCCCCTTGAATTGATGGGTTTGAAATGTGTTTATGTTGAACACAGGCCATCAGAGGGCTGCTGAAGCCCTGCAGCTCCATCTCAGTGCCTCCATGAGACACTCATCATCCCAAAACTGAAACGTAAATCCCCGTTCTCCCCAGTTCCTACCATGTCAGTACCTCTTTGACTCCTGCTTAGCCCTCATCTATTCAGCAACCCTCTCCTCCCTCCCCAGACTCTTTCTCCTAATACTCTCCCTCTCAATCCCCCATTTCGTCCATCAGCTTTGGCTCCTTTCTGCTACCTGCCGATGTTTTCCCATTTCTGCCTTTTCTGTCTCGCCAAAAAGTGTGGCTGATGGATGCAGTCTGCAGCCAACTAAAATCCGGAGGGTTTTAATCATGCTGAGCTCAACAAATCAATCTAGTTTCATAAGTGTGTCTCTATTATTTATTTGTTTTATTTTTTAATGACTGCTGCAGAGTTAGTTTGTGAGGTCTAAGTAAGTTTAATTGCAGTTACCACAAATTCTCTTTGGGGCCCATACATGTTTGTCATGTTTGTGTGTGAAATGAATGTGTGCTGACATTTAGTGTGTAAACCACTACATCAAGGAATTTTAATTCTTTGTAACTAATAATTTGGTAAACATGTTTTTTATTATGTATGAGGGCTTTTCTTTATTTTTAAAGTTATTCTTTTTTTTCCCTAAAAATTGATGAGCAGATGCCAGAGAGAAGCAGCCGTTCTCAAGAAAGCGATCATGTTTGTGTCTTACCATTGTATTAATTAATTAACAGTTGGTCCAATCCAGCAGAGCTGTTCTTAAATAAGACATGCTGCATTGTTAAAGGATTAAATCACAACTTTGTGGGAACTCTCCAGTTGTTTTTCTGTCCTCTGAATGGTTAGTTGGTGTTGGAAGGTTATTTTAGGAGATCAACTGATGTTTGCATCCTGAACAGGTTACGATAAAAAAGCAAGCAGCAGTTTGGCGTCTCAGTCAAGGATGCAGTTAATGAGCACATGATGCCAACACTGCTCAGTAGTTGAGTTGACACCTGTTGGAGTTTGTGTTTTTTATTTTGTGACTTGTGGTTAGATTTCCTTGTCTTGTTTTCTTTGTGTGTGTCCTTAGTATTTTGTAGTTGTTGGTTTGAATCCGGATTTATTCTCTGTTTGTATTATTCTATTCTTGATGTGCCTTTATTATTTTTGCTTTTGTTTTTGATTTATCTGTAGTCTTGTCTTGCCTCAGTCCAGATCTTAGTTCAGTCTCTAGTTAGCTTTCCAGACTTGCCAGCATTTGTCCTCAGTCCAGTTTTATTCTGTTTTTTGTTATTAAAGTTTAGCTTTTAGTGCGTTCTACTCAGGACTTTGATTACCGGTAGTTTATTTTTTTTTTGTTTTTTTTTTTCCTGTCACTCCTCTTTTAGTTCTCCCTGGTTGCACATGGGTTTCACATTAGTCAGTTATGTCCTCTCACTGTGCACCCTAACCCTAACTCAGGCTGTGAAGAAAGCAGGATAAGCTCTCATCACAGGGGTTATCACTTAAATTGTGCGCATGTGGGTCGAGTTCAGGGTAATTGCCATCCCTTTTCCTACGGAGCTATGCCCACTTGGAAAATTTACAGAGACCACAAACAGTCAAAACTTAAAGTCACAGGCTGTGCCTGTTTCAGCTGTGTATCATGGAAGCTACCACAAAAAGAGGAAAAGCTGCTACAACCAAGACATACAACCAGATAATGACAGTGCAGCATTCTCAGAGGTTCTGCACATTATCTATGCACTCTTTCTGAACCCCCAGGTGATTGTTAGATTTCTAAGGAAACAGCTGCTAAAATGATGAGAATTTACTGCACTCACTATCATACAAGTCAACAAACAGTGGTACTAAGCTTGCACCAGTTTTTTTTCCCACTTGCACACAGTGCAATCAGCTTCAGTGGGAGTCGGGAAAGTTACATTTATATAATATAAAATTGACTGAATCCTTCATTTAGTGAGATTTGGTGTGTTTATTGTGAAGTTACACTATGTTGTTATGTGGGATACAAATGGGAGTCTTGACTTAGAACAGATGTTTTAACATGTTTTTAATTGCCTGTACAAAATCTATGAGCAGTAGCAATCATCTATGGGTAATGAACAACCAAGGATGCATACATTAAAATATTTACTATGAAAGTGGTACTGTGCTGCCAAAATGAAAGAACTTAAGAGGGATATTTCTACTTAAACATTAACATATTAGATACACAGTAGTGGCACTATACCATCATGATAGCTGCTGTTCCTTTGTCTTTTTTTCGAGGACGGTCGATACATTTTTGTTTTAGCTCTGCATAGATTTTTCGTCATGAGCCAGCGGAAGCTTCAGTGAAAGCCATAATTTTATGTGCAGGGAATCTTCCCCGTCTCCCCGAATGTCATCATCCAAATCTGCCAGCATTCAGTGGCATTGTCTGTGGAAGAAAAGAGAATATCCTCTATCCCAGCTTACATTCTTGCTCTGGGCAGATTGGGGGTTCAGTCGAAGACTTACTCTGGGATGTGGACAGCTGAGCTCATTCCGCTGGGCGATGAGTTTCAGATACCAGGATGAGATTGTGGAAAAGGACCAGAGTAATCCCAGGTCACCTTCACACTGCATCAGTCATGATAGACCGCAGCCACCCTCCATCTCTTCCTCTACTTCACCCCTTGCCTAATATGTTTTCGCTCTCTGTTTTCCTTGTAACCTTCTTAAATCCTTCATCTTTTTCTGACTGCTTTAAACACCCAAGATTGGCTTAGGATGGATACCTTTTTTCTTTTCCGTTAAAAGGAAAGAGTCATGTGGTCAAAAGTTGGTTTAAATCATAAAGAAGGGCTCCGATAAAGAGTAATAGCCTATACTTCACACATGAGACCACATAGATTTGTTCATACATGTGTCCGAGAGAGAGCCTGGATAAAACTGTTTAAGTCAGCAACCTCAGAAACAGTAAAGTTAAAGAAGTGTGAGGGCTCTTTGCTAAACTGTGTAACAGATATAAAAGTTGTAAAAACTTTTTTTTACTAATTTTATGCTAATGCATAAGTATTATCAGAGTGTAAGTATTGTATATGTTTAAAGCTGAAATGTGTTTTTAAAAAATACACTGTGTCGCACTAGAGTAGCAGACTCAAATTCCAAAAAACACTGTAAATTAAAAGTAATATTCAACTTGAAGCCCATGAAATAGGGCATAATGTCTATACTTCAGTAAAAAACAATCTATGTGGACTATATGGCTTGTATTTCAGTTTTTGAGGGAGTCTTTCTACCCAAGAAGATGCCTTATCCAATGGAGAAAAAAATAGAGATTTGAATATGAATATGCATCTCTGGCTGTTTTGAATTACAAAACAAAAAGCTTAAGAGCAGGAAACACAAGGCACACAAAAAGAGGGGCATATGAACATCTGTCTTTATATAAGGAGGAGTATTTGACGATGTAATTAAAGTTTAAGATATTGTATATATTGGAAGTTAAAGTGGAGATGCAGTTACTGCTAACACATTTTCCCTTTCAACAAATCTCATGCTGATGCTTGCCCAAGGACACTGTGTCACTTTTCAACCAAAAGGATCTCCTTTTGCCTGGTTGGAGGTTGAAATGTGATGCCAATTCAACAGAATACTCAAAGAGGAAATCTCTATTTAAATAACAGGAAGGAAAGTTACTGAAATGCAAAAAAGGTGGACTGATGGCAAAGCTGAAACACAGAAACAAGGGACCAAACAGAACCCACAGGCCATAAGAGATGCAGTGTGACTGCTGTGTGAAAATGGCCATTGATTATTCTGTATCTACATTAGCATAAGGGTACTTAGCTAGCTTTAAGTGCACCCTTAAATTGAAATCAATGCAGACCAATATTTATCCATTATGTTTATATACTCATTCATTTAAACTTGAATGCTAGTTTAATTATGCCACATAAATTGGTCAGATCATGGCTTCTCAAAGCAGCCCACAATCACTGCATGAAATCCATTCACTTCTGTATATTTTGCAGTAATTACTTTGTAAGTAACTGTCTGCAATCAAAGGGCTGGTACAGCTTTCCTTCAGAAGATCTCTGTTGTTTGAACAGATAACTGAAGAAATGTAACCTCATGATATTTCAGAATATTGATAAGAAAGTGACAATTATCAACATAAACCCTCATCTTGTGAACAAACACATTTGGGAGACTTACAAGAAGTTTTATCTTATGAGTAGTAACCACTGCATTATGAAAACTTTGAGAACCTTTGGAAAGGAATCCTCAAGAAGGAAATTACAAAGTTGACAAAGCATCTGGGTAGATATGAGAGTTTGGATGAAGGTTGGTCATACAGTTTGGGATGTGTCATCAATCATTACCTCTCATTACCATATTGTTACACACTGACGCCAGGTCAATAGCCCATTGTGTCTGTACAAGGTACCCCTTTACTGTTACCCTGCCATTGTGAAGGATCCTTCTTACCCATTACACAGACCATGTAACCTAACATCAATCCAGAGGTTTTGCAGCTTTCCACAGCTTATTTTCCCATGCTGTCAGAGCCCTGCATTTTCTTGTAATACCCAACACCTTACTTTCAAAGCAAACTCAAACCAAACCACACACATGGTAAACAATGGACATCCCACAACATGATGGCATGGAGTTTAGCACTGTTGCCTCACAGCAAAAAGGTTCAAATCTCAGCTGGGGCCTCTGGGGAGTACTCTTTATCCAAAAGAGTTGCATGCATGTAAGGTTAATTGGTGATTCTAAATTGATCTTAGCAGTTCCTGACAATGGTTGTTTGTCTCATTTGTCTCCTTGTTGGCACTGTGAAGGACAAGCGACCCACCTAGGGTGTATCCTGCCTTTCCAATAGCAGCTGGGATAGGCTCCAGCCTCCTCGCGACTCTCAATTGGATTAAGCAGGTATAGAAAATGGATGGCTGGTCATCCCACACACAAAGAGAAAATGACCTTCCCCACATTTAGGAAATGGATATCCAAATTGTCTAAGCACTGTAGCATTACAAGAAACGATAGACGGTCAGTACTTTAACCCTTTGACGTCTACACTGAGAAAAAGGAAAAATGTTTCTTTGCATTTCTTCCTTTTCTTGGAGCAATAATAATCAGCTTTTGTTTTTTTTTTACAAATTGTTGGGGTGACACTTTGGTAAAAATGGTAAAAGTATGACATTTTGAAAATGTAATTTCATAACACATACTTTCTTTTTGCAATACATTCCTTAACCAAGTTTTAGAGATGGTTTAGTTAGGTTCACTACCATTAATATTTCATGAGATGGAGTATGGTCACTGAAAAATGTGCTCTAGCAAACGGTAGACCAGGATGTTCAAAGGTTAAACTGAACACTGACACTTTGTTCTCTACCTAATCACCCCTGTCTCCATAGTTCTATAGTTACAGTTTATCTTTGAGACTACAGTTTTTGTCCAGAGGTCTATAGATGTCTATTTTTTCATTCTTTATTTTGACTTCTGGGGTGTATTTTGTCTTTTGTTTGCCCGACTACTGTATTTTGTGATCCACTGAAATTCCTTAGTTAGGATATAGGATGTAAAACACTTGGTTATAGTCAGGAAGACAAAGTTGGCATTCAAATATGCAACAAAGTACATTATGTTGTGGCAAACTACACCAATATTTTCCATTTTACCATGGTGATTTGTCCAGTGAGTATTGTGTTACCAGCTCCATCAACCCTCCATGTACAAAAATTATGCTTTTCAGGAAACTTCTGTGATTCTGACCAAGCATGGAATAATTACGAGTTGATCATAAGTGCTGACCCAAAAATGAACCAACAACTTCGAAATAAGCAAGAAAGATGGGCCAACAAGCACAAACCTGCAGTAGTCCTTACCCATTTCATCTATTTTTTTAAACATTTCATTGGGGTAGTAATTTTCAGTCTGTAAATCCAGTGCTGAAAAAAAGCAACACCCCTCACAGAAATTACAATTTTACACAACCAAGGAGCTTTACCGCCAATATTAAGTATTAAATATTGTTGTTCTCTGACAGACAGCAGTGTGTAAGATTGGCATTGGAAGAGGTTACAGTGGTCTGTGTGTTTTCTACATAGGACATTGTAGCTTTTTGGCTTTGTCGGACGGCAACAAGTAGATCATCTATTCAGAAAATTCTACCTTCAGATCTTTTATTTTATGTGATCTTTCAGCCAGAACATCATGTTTAATACATTTAAATGTCACTTTGTAAAGCCACAGCATGAGTGAGTTGATGAGAAGTGAATGTCTTCTTTGTGGAAAAATGAGGGCAATGCAAGACATTACACATGTGAAAGCCAAGGTTCACCAGTCAGACACAAAGCACATGCATGGGGCACCGCATTGAGGGTAATGAATACTGCATTACCCATGGGAGTCGACTATACTCCCCACTCAGAATACAACAATCAACACTGTACCCCTAATGGTGCTGGCAGAACAAATACTGTCTCAAAATATTTAATTTATAGACTGGTGTGTGCATGGTGTGTGCATGTTAGTGTTTTTGGTTTCTTTTTTAATTTCTTACTAATAAATTGCAGTGCGTACAGTTTCCTTTTTAATTCAAATTGGGATTAGAAGAGTGTGACTTCAGCAAATTTCTTAATTTTTGTCTTTGCAAAGGCTGTTTTGCGCTTTATTAGTCCAAACTCATTGGCAATTTACTCTTAACCAGGCATATCTCAGCGCTTTGAAATAATATCAGCCCAAGCTTTGGGAGAGGAAAACTACTCTGCCCTCTGGTGTTTATATTTAGAAGAAATATTCATATTATTTTGAAATTTCCTGCCTTTTCTATTCCTGTGCATGCTGTCTTTTGGGCAAAATTTACACAATTGCTTTACTTGCAGATGTTTGTGCATATTGTCAGGGTATCAGCATGAAAAATAGATACACCTCTACTGATAAGAGAGGACAAGAGAGGGAGATTTCATTCTCATGTATACATGAGGCATAAATTCTACATGAGGATGTTTATCCAGTGGAAAAGGAGCAGAGTTTACTTCACAACTGAACTGTGGTGAAAATGTGGCATTCCACTTCAAAAGTATGTTAGCAGCGTAAATTCTAAAAAATTAATAAAGGCATCCTTGATCTGATCAGAGATCCACAGTGAACTGAAGGATTCCTTTACGGCTGTGTGTTTTTGATATCGCAGAGGAAGATCACAGACGCACCTTTTGATCCTGCCAGGGGTGCATCTGCCTCACGTGGATAGTGTAGATATAAGTGTACAGATATATAACCTGACTGAACGAAAGAGGGACAGCAGTCTGACGTAACTTAGGGCAGTCTGTTGGCATGACAAAACACTGAATGCCTCACAATGAGCACCATCTTCTTGAGATGCCATGAAGAATAAATGAAGATGCACTGAAGCAAACAGTGTGCAACAGTCCTCTCCACTCAATGTCACTACTTGAATAAGTAATGCCACTGATATGCTCTTGTGTGAAACTATGGAGACAGAAGGCTGTCACTCTGTTGCCAAGGAAACCATCAAAAATATTCATGAACTTACGTCATGATTGTTAAGGACTAATTTCATGAAACTTTAAAATATCAAAAACACCACAACTGACTTGTTAATTTATTCTTTGAAGTTAATTTTAATGCCTCAGTGTGCTGAGTGCTTATCAGTTTTCAGAGCTGAAATGTTTGCAAACCCTAACTGAGAACATGACGCATTAACACACAATCCACATACAGACACAACACATCTAGCAGTATCAGATAAACCAAAGAAGTAAGCTGCAAGCATCATAAAAACACTAGTAATGATCTTTTAAACTCTTCTGTGGATATTAAAGAAACCTTTTAAAGAGAATGATCTGCAAACTGCCGTTAAGCTGCAAAGTACCTGAAAACAGTTCTGCCACTGTGACATATCCCGCTGCTTTATGAACTGCAGCTCTGAAGCTTTAAGTCTGGGCTCTTGCCATCTTTTTAGAGCCAGCAGTGACCATATTTAGACGAGAGGATTAAGTTGGAGACAGATAGAGACAGATATTTGAGCAGCAAATCTCCATAGTCGATAACGTTTACTTCCAAAAGCCTTTGAAAAGGAAGTTTATCAATAAACGTCACATTTCCTTCAGGGCTTTAGAGTGACATCTGCCAGTTTTTGGCTGTTATATTAATGCAAAAGTCTCAAGCACATACTCTTAAGTATTCCAATAGACATGATGGCTGTTATGTGCAGTGAGGGAAAGTTTTCTCACTGCAAAATAGTCAGTAAATGTGGATACTGTTTCCTTAAAACGTCTGAAAGAACTAGGAGAACTGAACCAATTAGGAATGTACCAGTCTCACATTACCAACAGTTTGTGGCAGAACAGTCAATATATTTATGTCTGACTAAAACCGGGCTTATGAAATAGAGTAGTACAACTGAAATTGCACAAAATATCACACACTCCAGTAGAGAGGTCAGGTGTCAAATTTCTCCTGAATATATTTGGACCTAAACTAAACTGCATTGCACCTGCTTTAAAATTTCCATCCTAAGCTTTGACCAGGAATTAACAGAAGTAGCCTGTTGATACAGAGAATAACAGAAAGGGATAGAATAACACTTTCTTAAAGAAAATAACTGTAAAAAGGCAAATGCTAACAAGTTGAAAGGGCAACACCACCCATAGTAGCAGTCAGACATATTTAGGCCAGAGTCGGTTAATAAATCGATTTCTATCCTATTCTTGCATTATAGCTTAAGGAAAAGTAGTCACATTAAAATACCCATTTGAATAACAGATTTTTAATTGGTTCTTGCCCTGGCTGATTTATTTTGCCCCTGAAACAGTGACTACCAAGGCAACAGGTATAGATAATGGTGTCATCATACTTTCTGTAGCTTAACTGTCAAGCCTCGATGGTGTTGGTAACACTCTTATAAAGTCTGGTTTGAATTAGCGCACAAAAAACAAGTGTTGGGTGTCACAACAAGTGTCTCACTTAGTTAATTTCCTATTGAAGAGTGTGTTTTAATTTCCACAAACGTTTTGATGTCAAAACAGATCCAGCAGAGGATCTTCAAGTCTACAGATGTTGCACAAAATATCTGTCCCCGACAAACAGGACAGATGATTCATCTTGGCAGGGCCAAGAGTAGATGGAAAGACTGAGAAATACTATGTATTTCTGACTTTAATAAGAACATAAGTACAATGCTAATGCACTTCTTTTAAATGGGTTTCCAAGAAGTCTCTGCTGATCTGTCTGTGAGCTCAAACATTGTTTTTTGTGGTCAGCCCTTCTGTTCACATGATGAATCAACTAGAATACAGAAAAGGAATATTTTGTAAACCAGATTCAGAAGTCTGCTGCTGACTTATGGCAGCTTTTATCACTATGAGCGCTACCAGTTTTGTTGTTGCTCATGTCCACTTTTGCTGCCACGGTCACGGTGAACTAGAGCTGTCATTTACATTTCCTACCGTGGCTTTAAGTGCAGTCATTAAAACGAAGAGGGAATTATCATGAAGGTGGGTAATCTTGAAGCTCTGATATTTTAAAATTTGTGTTAAGTAAAAAATGAAAAACCCTTAATTTTCAAACAGTATTATTTTTGTAAAACAGTTTTTTTTCCCCCCTTTTGCCCAACTCCACCTGTGTGTTGTGATAAGCATGCTGGAGAACTAAACACTTGCCATGTAAATTATGCCTCTTCTAATGCTTTATTAATGTCACATGTGATGGACTGGTTTAAGATGGTAACTAACAGTCTGTAGTTTATTAACCAAAACCAGGCTGCTAATATAATATGCAAGTAAATAACCTGGACACTTTACAGTATGTTTGTATTTATCATACAGTCTTCAATAGTTCCTGCTTACGATGTTACCAACAGTGAAATGTAGCTGTTAATCTATTTGTTTCCATAGGAAAAGTTATTCAATTCATTCATGGTTATTTTCCAGTTGTTTTGGTCTCTTGATATATTTCAAAAATCAAGTTCACATTCAAAATAGATTTTTATATTTTTACATGGTTCAAATATAGAAACTATAAATAGAAATAATAATAAACTGGATTTTTCAACCACACATGACGTGTTTTGATGTGTGGTGTTGCTGTGGGTTGTAAAGTAGATGGCCCAATTTCATGACACACTTCATGCTCTGCTCTCATTCTATCCATAAAGACTCCATAAAGGTTCTTTTTATGCACTGATGTTGTGGAATGGCCACATTAAAAGCAGACCTATGCAGTAAAACTCCTCAGCAAGTCTTGAACCTGTTCTCATTTTTGAAACACTGTGCATTGTAAATGGAAATACAGGTGCTAAAGACATTGTGCATTTTTTATGTTCTTATTTTATTTTGACACATATATTCTACCATTGATGATGTCTTAATGCTGATGTTCTGCTTTTTTGGAGTGGTGAATGATAAATAAACCTGTCAGGTTGACTTAAAGCTTATGGCATAATAATGGTAATAATAACCAACATTATTCTATCCACTGAAAGTTATGTGGTGCTAAGATATTAGAAGACATGTTGGAGAAGATACAAATGCCACATTTTAAAAGTTTATTTTTAAGCGCTTCGCCACCAGAGGCACTGACTCAACTGTTCTGATAGTGATAAGTTTTCTCCTCAAAGTTGGAAGTGAATCAGTAAAATTTTGTTTTACAATTCTAGGGGTCTAGGTGCAAAATAAGATGCTGTCCGTTCGAAAATATAGAACGGAGCCAGACCATGTTTGTTGTGTTTTAAAAATGATGGATAAGCTCTTAAACTGATTTCCATAATGAACTGGAAGTCAGTGGGATTTAGTGAAGGCTGCAGTAGTCTGTTGCCTGCCGAAGAGCAATAAGGCAACCTTTGTACTGTTTAGGCAACTACATCATTAGTTATACCAGTGTACAGGGAATGGAAGGAAATTACTGTATCGGAAAGTTGTCCAACTTAGTTTTATCGAGCACTGCTTTAACGTCTTTAATCTTTCTAATTTGTAAGTAGCAGGAATGAGTAATACTCTTAGGCCCAGATTTACTAATGCCTTGGTCCTGGCGCATACTCGTGTTAGCTCTAAATAATTAGTGTTGATATTTATAAGGAATGTGCACGATTGATGGATTAGTTGATTAGTTGGAACGGTGCACGTAGTCGACCTCTTTTTTTTTCTTCAGTCAACCAAGTTTTGTTTGGGGCAGGGGAAGACCTATGTTTCTATGTTTAGAGACACAGAACTAATGTTTCTGAGGCTGTTTCTGCCGGAGTTTGCACCAATAAAGCAAGCAACACACCGGAGAAGATGTTGGCAACGGCAACAAAGTGAAACGAAGCATAGCAGTATTTCACTGAACTGGACAACAAAGTTAAATGCACGTTATGCGGGATGAAGCTAACTTACCACAGATCTACCAGCGTGATGAGTTACTTACCAAACCGTAACAAAAATATTTTGTTTCTGGAGCAAAAAGACCAGACGGAAAGACAACAAAAAATTACTGGTTTTGCTGTAGCTAAACACTTATGTGACAGCAAACTACAAGAACCATAAACTGCTTTGATTATTAATGTTGGTTTAATGATGATGTCAAGATTAATTGACTTTAATTGGCATGATCAGTTTACCTAAAAAAATCTCTTGAAATGCCCATCCCTAGTATTTTCTATCCACGTACAGTTCTAAGTTTCGGTGCAATCTGTTGGTTTCCTTAGCTAGGATATTATTTTTGGAATTGGCTCTATATGAATTAATTGGATTATGATTACAATGAATTGAATTCCAATTGGCTTGAACTGGACTATATTATTTAAGTGCCTTGAGATGACAATTGTGGCAATTTGGCGCTATATAAATAAAATTTAATTGAATTTATTTGAATTGAATTGAAGTTAGCAGCTTGGATACAGGGATCTATGTGCCTGGTCCTGTTTAATATCTGTTCAGAGGAGTTTCTCTTTCAGGGAACAATTTGGGAATACTCTTGTCCTGAGAATTTGAATTAAAAGTTTGGGGAAGAGAGAAGTCATATGTATCACTCATTTTATTGAGCTTTGTGCAATGCACTTAAAAGATTTAGTCTTTATTCCTATAAATTAGTCTGGAATGCCGCATTATCAGAATGACTGTCAAGCCATGTTACTTTTAATTGACTGGATGAACTTAAAGACACCCTACTCTTAAAATTTGTGCCTCATTTTTTAAACTTTTTTAAAGGGTTGCTTTTCTTGTTTTAATGGACACAGCATAACTTGTGTAGCAGAGATGTCATCATTCACATTTCTACCTGCAATGTAGAATTACCAAATGGTTAAGATGCAGTGACACAGCTGCAGATTTATGTTACTGGAATGATGGCTGGTTACAGATATCCAGGGGTGGTATACAGGCTGTGATGATGACTGGCTATTAGGTTAGTCCAAAATGTTTCCCTTATCATTCACTATTCACTTTGGTTTTAATGACTCTTCCTCACTTATGTATGCTGTAAGATCCCAAACGAAAAAAAAACAGTAACACATTTGAATGTAGTTAAACTATTATGTCAGAGTAGACTGACTTTTTTAATCTGAGTGGATCTTAAATAGTTTTTTGAACAGGGAATCAGGTTCATGTTTATTTAACCTGTGATGTGAGAAGAAACAAACTACACCTGTGTTGCTGATGGACTACAGTCTCCCAATTATCAACATGACAGTTTTTTATTTTTCACTCTATGCTGATGTCTTTTGCTGCTGGTTTACTGTTTTGGTCATTATTAAAACTTATATTGTTATTCAAACAATGCATAATGTCCTCCTAAACCTCACCAATTAGTTAAATTGTTAATTGTGTCGAATTGTGTGATGGTTTGACGTTTTCTATCATCGTGACAAAATTAACAGTCATTGGCAGAAAAATTTCAGAGACTCTCAAAATGGTCTCTCTTACTAGTTATGTGAATGCTGAATCAACATTATTCTTCAACCTTTTCTTCCTTCTGTGTTTTGAAAGTGTACTACGTCTGTGTAATATATGCTATTTAAACCATTCAAACATCAAAACCTTCAGCTAATTATAGAGATTTATGCTATTTATGCAAGTTTTTTTATTTCTTCCCTATATAGTTTTTCAATTATTAAGCATTTTTAAAAATTTTAAAGCATTAAAAATATTGACCAAACCTTGATTTGTGACTGCAGATTTGCTGCACAATGAGTCAGAGAACATGCTTGGTTAGTGACCTCTACAGTAAGCACAGCAATTATTGTTGTTAAAGAGGCAATGCAAAGACTCAACTGCTTAACTGGGTGCTCATGGGCTGAGACTAAAGCTCCTCAATACAGTCAGTCCCTGCCTGTATAATGGTTTGGGCACTTTCCTGCATGCCATCCCCCTTTAAAAGGCAGAATTGCCAAAAGTCATAGCATAATCTACCGATATGAGCAACATGTTTCGGTGTTTAAATTGCATAAACTATACAGAATGCGTAGGCTTTCAAAAAATGGAGAGAAAAAGTCAGAAAAAAATTGCATGCATGAACATCCACCCACAAACCAAGGCCTGTCGAATCATTTTACGGCTTTGCATATGTATATTTAGTTACCCTTCACAGTAAGCACAATTTCTGTTGTTGTTGAAAAGCAAATTCAGAAACTGTAAGAACTTTCAGGACATTTTCCATATGCAGGAAAGATTGCTGTTCTTTCAGTCAGCAATCGACTGTCATAGCGCTCTTTTGTGGGAACAGGGTGTTCTAGTTCTCATCAGAACTCTGTCTGCAGCATTTTGGAGCAGCTGGAGGCTTTTCAATGAATATTTTGGACTCCTGTAATAAAGAATTACAGGAGTCTAATCTCAAAGTAACAAATGCATGGATCAGTTTTTCTGCATCCTTCTGAGACAGGATGTTCCTAATTTTGGCAAAAATACAATGGTGAAAGAAGGCAAACTTAGAAACCTGCTTTATATGCGAGTCAAAGGACAGATCCTGGTAAAAAAAAATAAAAAAAGCAAATCTCCAAGACGTGTGGTATTAAGTTTTGTTTGCTTGTTAACAAATCAACCGTGAATTAAGCGCCAAGATCACTTTAAGAAACACAGCTGAAATAAACAAGAAAGATGAAAGAACACAGCGTCAAAGCATAAATTCAGTGCTGTGTCTGTTTTTATAAGTTTTATGCTTGGCATGAATTTCATTAAATGTAGAGTTAACTATGCAGAGATGTCCTGGCAAGCCTGAAAAGACTTAACCCCATCCTCTTAGACTTTCATGGTGTTCCTGACAGTAAACTCATGCTACTCGGTACAATGCTGCATGTTTTGCAGAAGCTTAACAGGAGCTTGATATTTGCTTTTGATTCCCAAAGCAGAAAAAGCTCACCCCTCATCTTTAGCCATGAATAATCGTAAAAGCACAAAACTGAGTATCCACAGCGTGGCATGAAGAGCTGTTCTGAGTGACTGCCTGATTACACAGGGATGCTAATCAGTGTTGAAACATCTGCTAACAGAAGAACATGTTGAACATGCGCAAACTGCTCAAAACAGGGCAGTTAAACAGAAAATTCCCTTCAGTTCATTAAGCATGCTGATTCACACAGAAAACAGTAATATTATCAGAATTTTATCAGAAGAAGATTAAAGGATTTGATGGTTTCTTTGTGATTCAAACAGATCACACAGTTCATCGATTACATATCAAATCAAATTTAAGGGATTACTCTTCATTGGGGCCTGATATACTCAATACGTTACATACCATGTTGTTAAACATCAACACTTAGCTGTTTTAGTACCACACACTGTAACTTTGCCCTGTCGAAGAAATACAGTTCTCAATTAGACCAGCAGATGCTGCTCTTGGACAATATATGAACCTCATGGAGCTCAGCGCTTCCATTCAAACACTTATGCGCCTTAGTCTATAGAGCGCAACCATCCACTATGTGAGAAATTAAAATAAAAAAAGAAATGGGATCTTAAATGTATCTTCACATGTTTAATATCTACATTCTACATAGTTTTATTAGTTTAATCATTTCCTCTGTGGACAGGAAACTAATCAAATTGAAACACGACTGCTGATATCTCATGGGAAAAACTTACTAAAGGCAAGAAAGTCATGTTACAGGTATATATTTTTTTCTTTTCTTGTCTGGCAGTTGCACATTTGCTTGAATAGTTTAACAATCTCAGCTAGCCTGCTTTGCACTCTGTAACAACAAAGTGCTTTGGGAAACCAGTTTCTCTCTACTGTATCAAACTTAGATGTTTGCAATATGCTTTAATAGATCCGTCAATGATCATCTGCATCCAACACATGGTTTTTCCCCTTGTGTGGTTGGACTTTTAGACCTTTACAGTGACGCCCTCAAGGTGGCTCAAACAAGTAGCCACATCTCCTTGTCCCCAAAGACATGGCCGCCGCAGGGCTCATTGCTACACTGTCTGATGACAGTGATGGCTGGCCTCATTTTGAACAACAACAAACAGGCCTACTTGAATGAGGTGGAGACTGTTGCCCGGAAAATGCTCTTCACCTAAATGTCAGCAAGACAAAGTAGATCTTTGAGGACTTAAGGAGGAGGCAGCAGGTTTACCCCCTCCTTATAATTAATGACACTCAGGTGGAGAGAGTGGACAGATTCAAATTTCTCTCTGAGGCTCTCGACAAGCACTCTGATCTCCTGGTTAAAATCCTTTATTGCAGACACTTCAAGGATTTTAGACCACCTTGCAAGCAGTACCAGTTAAAGCCCAAGCAAACCTCATCAATGGGGCCCCTTAAAAGAAATAAATAAGTACTAACTTACACCATATAAAAATAGTACAACCACACTACTACTAATAAACTAATGGGACCCCTTAATGAATATAACAAGTGTTCTTTTAAAAAGGAGTATGAGCATGCCAAGAAGAGAAGATTTAAAATAACCACATACATACATTTGTGACACAAATGGGTATTTGAGTTTGTCTGTTTCACATATGGCTGGATTCATATGTGAAATCTGCTGCGTATAAAAGTTAGCATAAAAACATGCTTTTCTTTGTCATTTTTCTCCATACTGAAGTTAAATTGACATTAATAATTTACAATCTTTTAGTTAAAAACCACCTCTCGTACCTCTTTGTCAGTTTTAGAAATAAAACATCTTGATTTAAAAACGGAAGAACCACAAAATGCTCCCTCAGATATACTGTTTTGATAGTAACGCCTCTCTTATCTGCAGTGCATAATCACAAGAGGCAAACTGGAAAGAAGTCACTCACATCAGTGCACAGAATAAAATCACGTAAAGAGGAAAGCAGTGAATAAACTAACTTTAATAGCTTTTTTTAAGCTCAAATGTGTAATTTGACTGACAGTGATAAAAGCAGAAAAGAAAAACAATATAAGAATATAGATTACAATTTGCCCACACTGAAAACTTTCATCTTCACCACTCTTCTCCTTCCCTGGTTGTTTTAATACTTCATGACTTTTTAATTACCTGTTGAGATAATTCTGGCTCCATTGCGACTCCCAGTAGATGGAGCCCTAGGCACCTGCCTCAATCATAAAGAGGACAGATAGGAACCGCTTGTAAGAAAAGAAAGAACTTTGTTGTATCGCTCACTGAGAATCTTCAGACAAGCAGTTCATGAGTGAGGAACAGACCATTCACAAGATTCAAATTATTCTTTATTTATTGTTATATATGTATTCATAATGTTGACAAGAAAAAAATATTAATGGCTAAAGTTTTGGGGAGGCTTCATTAGAAATAGCAGCTCGCAGACCCCTACCTAAAAGGAAGAGTAATGCACTGCATGTTTACAGCTATAAAACAGGAAATTCAGCTGAAAGATTTTGTTTCCATCTCCTGACATGGTTAGCACCCAACAAGACCTTGAGGTCCACTGAGCTGACCACATTGTCACAATGATCATCCTTAAGAACATTTACAATTGTAGGTATTGGTACACAGACAAGAAAATCACTCGAGAGCCCAGTCATCCTTGCAGCATCCTCGCCTCTGTGCTGTTGCCAGGGACACAGCTGCTTAAAAGCCATCCCAAATAGATTACTGATAAGCCTCAATTCGAACTCCATGTATGTATGAGGACTATGTTCTATATTACCAGTTTTATTGACTACATTTACAACATAAAAACAAGAAAACATTACATGAGAGAATCGTCAGCTTCATTAGATTTGTTGATATACATTCAGTTTTGTTTTTCAGCCTGCAACATATTCAAAAAAAGAGTTTGAAAGAAGGCATCAGCAAACTATTACTGACGTAAAAACATATCGAATGTCATGTCAAAAAGATGATGGTTTGTCTACAAATGTCTGAGAAAATCATTGAACTGTTTAATTACAATGTTCCTCAAAGAAAGGTTGGCCAGGATTTGCAAGCCTAAGCCGGACACCTGTGATCTCTGATCCTTCACATGGCACTGCATCAAGAGCCGTCATTCAACAATGACTGATAGAACCACATGTACAAGGGATTACGGTGGGAAGCCTTTGTCACATGCCACTTCAAACTTTACTGTGCAAAACAGAAGCCTAATGTTAACGTTGTCCAGAGGTAACATCCACTTCTCTGGGCTCGGAGCCATCTGGGGTGGACCATCACATGGTGGAACCGTGTATTGTGGTCAGACCAATCAGTATTCCAGATCTTTGTTGAAAGAAATGGACACCGTGTGCTCCAGACCAAAGAACAAAAGTAAAACCACATTCTGCACAGATTACAAAGGCAGGGTACAGCTTCTGCAGCCCTGACAGGTGACCAACAAAAAATAAGTGGAGGATTGTGAAATTCAAAAAGTGACAGTGAAAATGAAAAACTGTGACCTGCAAACCTTAAGACATGTTTGCAACTCGTTATCCGATGGTATCCTCAATGCCAGAATGTGTTTTAAATGATGTGAGAAGGAATGGCAACATTGTAACGGTACAAAAGCTTTACTTTTACATTTTTCAGTTGCAGCCTTGAAATGGATGATCTTTAAACAAAACAGTTGTATATTGACAAATATAATTGAATTAGCAAACAGATAAAAACATGAAATATCTTGGGTACATGCCAAGCCAAAAGTATTCCATAAGTCTCCTCCTTTTAGATTATACTCGAAAAGAAAGTAAAAAACTTTATAAACTGTGCAAAAAACATTTCCATTTAATAATATTTTGGTTTAATAAGCTGAAATCAAATTAAGGTATCATTGAGAGGTATAAGGTATTATAAGAGTCTGCTTCAAACACCACTTGCCTGTCTGGGATGAATTTAAACTTCCTAAAGTTAAATGAAAATAAGAGTTTATGGTCTTTGGACATCCTGAACTTCTTGAAGTCTTGATCTGTTTTCAGGTAATAATCACTCTTATGTGACTAATCTTGGTGTACATTTTGATAGGGCTTTTAAATTTGAGATGCAGATCTCCTGTGTTGTTATGAGTTATAGAAAAGGTGAAGCCCCATCTCCCCCTTTAATATATTTAATAACATCCCAATTACTGTACTTCTTTGCATGTGGGTTTAGATCTGTCATCCATTCCACACGTGCAATTAGTTGAAAAGCTGCCACTTGTCTACTAACTGGCTCCATGTTTGAGGGAGGATTGATTTTAAAATGTCGTTTAAATGCTTTAAAGGACAGGCTCGAACTTACTTAGCTGATCTCTTAAATGCTCCTACACCAGAGAGAGACCTATGTGCCAAGAACCAGGCAAAAAAACAAAAAGTTATCGAGCTTCTGCAGTAGCTGCCCCTAACTTGGGAAACCGCTTACCTCTTTATATGAACTTTACTCCTGCTGTTGAGCTATTTAAATCATTGTTGATCAGCCATCCGTTTATCTCAGCCCTCCTTTCCAGTTGAGCAATTTTGCCTTCACAGCAGATTTTTCTGTCATTTTTCTTTGTTATTTTAATGGTCACCATTACTGTCAATATATATATTTATGCATTATTAAGATCATTTTAGGAAAAAAAAAATTTCAAAATGACAGATAAGGTAAGGCATTTCATTGGACACTGTATTTTGTGTAATTCCTTGTGACACATAGAAAATGATCTGATTTAGTTTGGCCAAAAATAAATTGTAAAAGAAAAATGTTTTCAATCTGGAAGAGCAGGTTTGAAAAATGCAGTTTTCGCTTGATCCATGTTGCAGTCTAAATGTTTACTCGGTGGAAATGAAAGATCATTAGGTGGAATCTTCCCTCCTGTGCTTTCAGTCACACTCTATATTTTCACGGCCTGATTTTTCCTGTTGGGAAAAGTGCTAACAATCTCTGCCTTTGCCGTGCTGGAGTACATGTAATGGCAAGAGTATTGCACAATGTTATCCTGATACCTTGAGTTGGTTTCCACATCATGTTTCCATGGTAACTTAAGTTTATGGACTGATGTGGAAAGGGCAGTCTCTCTTTCACTAACAGGGAATAAGAAAAAAATGGCCCTCGTTAAATGAAACGTTTTTTAATAGATGAATATCTTTATGAATGTTACCTTAAAAGAGCCTTTACTGCAGATCCATTATTTATTCTCAAGACTAAAGGAGGGTGCAAGAGACAAGGAGCCACCAGTATCATTATTGTGCATGTCCACCCCTGCTTTTACTGTTCCTCTGAGTATTTTTTTACTGTTAAAGGGTATTGAGCTGTCATCAGTAACCAAATTTCAAAGTAAATGAAAGGAGAACAGGTGATGCCTAAACTTTTAGATATTTTGATGATGCTGCTTATACATCTAAGTCATTTATCCACCAATCTCATCAACCCATGCCACCCTCACCTCTGCGTGGCAGAAATCACTGCCCTCGCTCTTTTCCAAGCCTTCACTCTTCATGAGCAAAGATTTTTACGAAAACATCTTCTATCCTAGCTGCTATTGGGTGAAAGGCAGTGTACACCCTGGATGGGTCGCCAAACCATCACAGGACCACGCAGAAACAAATGAGACAAACAACCATCCATGCTCAAACTCTCACACACTCCAAGGGTCAATTTAGAATCACCAACTAACATGACATGCATGTTTTTGGATCTCACACAGAAAGGGAACCCTGCTGCTGCGAGGTGACGGGGCTAACCACCCAAAACATCTTTTGTTCAATATTTTTTATTAATTTCTTCAAAATCTCACTTGAACATTTTTGACAGACACTCAATAATTAATAAAGGCCGTCACCAATACAGCGTTTTATTTCATTCACCTCCTTTTCTGTTTGCACCACTCAGGACTTGTTCAATTCAGTAGACACACCAACAATCAACACATTCGCTCCACACAGAGGCCTGTTAGCTGACCGCTAATGCAGGAGACGCCAGATAAAGTAGAACTTTATTTCAGACACCAACATTTTTATAATGAAAATGTATACATTTTCATTATAAACTCAGATCACATTCAAACTCTCTTTGTGTGTCTGAAGTTATGCACCTCAGTAGTTACACTTGAAATGGATAACTGTGTCCACACATTGGTGTATCTTTATTTGGTCAAAAAAAGTTTAGAGGGGAACATTAGACACTCTTTTTTCTCCCACCAACCAGGGAGTCTAAAGCACTGATTGAAAGCAAAATAAACCCTTTTAACAGCTCGTGAATCGCTTTATGTTGGATACAACCGTCCAGATGCAGATAATTTCCCTCTCTTTGTGGGAAGGTTTTTAACCAAATAAAGAAGGTTATTCAGTGTAGGTGAAGCTAGGAAGAGCTTATCAGCAGGAATTTGACAGCACAAGAGGCTGTGTACTTCAGTAAGAAGATCAATACAATACTTTTAAGAACTTTTACGTTGGGGAAACACTTAATCAGAATCTGAATGTCAAGTGAATAAAAGAGGACTTTTACTGATATTGCTTTCCTCTTAACTTATGGCATTCATGGTTATTCCAGCTGCTTTTCTCTCACACTAAAATGATGTTATTCCTAATGCTCTGCTGCACATGCATGTAATAATGAACTACATTATCTTGCTATTTACATTTACGGATGGATGATATTTGTGCATGCCGGAACTTTTGAGATTAAATTTTGTCATATGTAAATCAGTACCAGATCCTATCAAGCAGAAAGGTTAAGCTGCCCTGCTGTCCGAGGGCTCAAATGCTCACATTTGTTTTTCAGCCCCGATTCATTCATAGGCTGACATTTTAGGTTAAATGAGCCATAAGTTGCGGTTTTAATGGATTCAATGCATATTTTAACATATGATTTATTTTTCATATCCTAGTGGGAATAAAATATTTGTAAATCATTGCAGTTTTTAAATTCACGTTTTACACAGCATCCCGGCTTTTTTGGAATTGGAGTTGTATAATGGAATATAGCGTAGTAAAATGATGTAATCTTCCTTTTTAAGAAACCTGCTGAGTCAAAAGATATGATTTGCTTTTCTATTATCTTTTGTCTTTTATTAGATTATTTAACCACTTGAAATAGGCATACATATCAATGCTTTTTATCAATTATGAAGCCTTATTGTTCGACCTCTGATGTTTCTCAGCAAGTCTTCTGCTCATAGAACTGAATGATACTGAATACTAGTGAAGAAACCAGCAAGCAACAGCTTTATCAGTTTCATTTATTTGTGTTAGACTGTGATAGTGTGTTTGTGTGTTTATTTTACCACAAAGAATTCAATTGTTTTAGAAGCTTATTATTAATATATTCCTATTTGGTTTTTGTCTCTTTGAACAATTTTGAATAATCAGTGCAGTTTTAAATTTTGCTTGTCTTGACAAAACAAATAGAAAAAAAACTAACAAAAAAAGTAAACACTACAATGCATTTACAGAGTGCTTTACAGATAATACTGGTAATATAATCAGGATAAAATAATATTACAGAAATGCGAAGCATTTAAAAAGGCAATTTGGAAAAAGGGGGTTTAAGAAGGGATTTAAAAGAGGACACAGAGCTTGCCTTTTGGACATCACTGGACGGAGTTTCTGAAGCCAGGAGCCACAACATCCAAAGCCCAAACACCTTTGGTGACAAGTCTGATTTAGGAACTATTAGAATAACCCCAGTGGATGATCTGAGGCATCGAGCTTGTTGGTGTATGGTTAAAGGTTATAACTACGGAAAGCCTGATTATTTAAGGATTTAAATACAAGAAATATAATGTTTAAATCTGCTCTAAAACTCACAGGCTGTCAGTGAAGGGCAGCAAGGACTGGCGCATAATGTTCTCTTCCCCTTGTACTAATTAAAAACTCAGGCACTGCACAGTTGAAGTGTTTGTACGTTTTTCTTGCTAATAGCGGAATAAAGTGCACTGCAGTAGTCCAGTCTGGACAAGACAAAATCGTGAATCATCTTCTCCAAATCAGCAGCAGAGCGAAAAGGCCTGTTCTTTTGCCTCATTTGTGGAAAGCAGGACTGCAACTCTGTGGTTACTTGCACATGAAAGGTAAAGTCACATTTGAGTAAATGCTTTTTCTGGATGTTTTAAGAGAAGGGTCACAGGCTTGAAGAAAGTTTGCAAATAGTCCTAATGGTGGAACAAGTGGGAGCAATTACAATCACTTATGATTTTGAGGAACTGAGCTGCAGAATATTCTTTGACATCATCAGACAGGATAAGATCCTGGAAGAATCAGTGGTGTCAGCATTTATTGGGAAATATTTGCATGTTTGCATTTGCATCTGTGCAGCAGTGGAAATCAACCATATGTCGATGCAAGATGAAGTCAAGGAGAATATAAATGAGTAGTGGGAGGGGGCCCAAAATGGACCCCTGGGAAACCCTTTATGAGAGGGCCACTGCATCAAATGCAGAGCTGATATTTGGTAGATAATAACCAAAAAAACATGTTGAAAGTCTTGCGTCTAACGCCATAATTGCCTTTTCTCTTAAAGCAGACTAAATAAAATGAGCAAAGCAAAGGCAGTCTGAATACAACTTTAGAATTAGCAATCAGTTGAGGAGAATTCCTCAAGAAGAAAGCAAAATAACTTAAAAAAAAAAGCTAAATTGTAAAGAAAACCAATAGTACATCTTCCTCTCCTGACTGCTCTTGTCTGTGTGTGCATACTGTGTCACTTTACACCACTGCCAGGTGGTTCTTGGTAATCTTTGTGAACAATCTTCACTCATCAAAGCTGTCAGGAAATGAGGAAGAACACAAACAGGGAAAAGCGGACAAGCCAAGATAAGTTAACTTGATGATGTATCAGGGTTGGCTGTTACACGTCAATGAAACATTAAGATGCTTTTTCAGTGTTGTTCACCCGGTGGCATTTGTTGCACAATGAGACACTGTGTGCAAGTATCAAAGGAAAAAAGTTGAGTCTATTCATGTCTTCAGTTAATATGTCCATATATGTTTTCTCAATGAGGTCAGCTGTAATTCAGTAAAATCTGCTGATAACTCCACCTGCAGAGACCAGGATGGATGGATTGTCATGGAGGGCACATCTCACTCATACAACAAATTACTGAGATACATACAAGGGATGGTGCTAATGAGAGGGTGGCATGGATGCAAAGACACATCCAGTTCACACCAGCTGCATTCACATCTAATTGTCCATCAGTTAACAATCCATGCATGTTTCCTTTTTATTTGCTCGCTTCATGCTTAAATCAAATTTTGGCTCGGAATTGAAATTCAAGGAAAAACCTCTTTGCTTTGCACTTGGTGGCCGTTGGAGGATTCTTTGAATGTTAATCTAAAAACTTGTTTTAAGTTACAAGTGTAGCCCTGAATTTGGAGCCAAAGGATGTGATCGTAATGCATTTCACAGGTACCCGGGAAGTGTGTTGTCCTTAGTGCACAAACTGACCCAAATTACCCTGAGATTTGATATAATAGATTGAATATATATCTTGTCTCTTTAATAAAGCCAGTGCTCACCAATAGACCCACTCCAGACACGTCTGCCATCCAGCAAATACCACAACCTGAATTTGTAGTGACTTAACTTACTCCTTAACCCCAGGCTTCCTCATCCCTATCCGCATGATTCCATTTTTGATCCAATTTCCTCATCAGGGTGTTTGAGTGCAGGTTTCATTGTTTTCATGTTCATCTATTGTACTGCTCTTCCTCAAAACCTCCCTGCTTGTGCAAATACGCTCTGCTTCACTATAAAAACTGTTTTCCTGCACTCAGATTCACTGCTGCTTGTATAAATTCTGGCTCCTCTTCATTCAGCCTTATTTCTGGCACTAATTAAACTTCTGCTCTCTGATTTTCTTTGCTCACTTTCAGACTGCTGCGAGACAACTCTGTTAAAATCCTTTAGTCAGCAGAGTACCAGATATTACGCTGACTTCACCACTTCCCTTATGGGAAGGCTTGTTTTATTCTCTCCAGACAATTATGGTTACCTCACTTCACTAGACCTCTTGTTGACACCCAAACCAGTAAAGGAAGTATATAAATCATCACAAAGTCAGGACTTCTTACCACTTATGATTGCAAGTGTTGTACATGTACAAGTTAAAATGAGCGTGTTGATAAAAGTTTCTATTTTCCATGAATTTTAAACAAAGGAAGTTTTGCAGTTTTGCACGTACATCTTGGTATAAAAAAAGGACTTTTTGTCTTTCGTCTTTGGTATGCAAGCTGTATGACCTTGTGCACAGTATTAAAGAATTTTCTCCACTAGAGGCGATTGTCTTATTTCCAGACTTTTGTATTACTTTGCCTCTTGACACTGAAGACATCAGAACATCTGCCCAAAGAAACCCTTTTAGAGGCAGCATTCAACAGATATCTTCACAATCTCCATGAGAAATTGGAATTTCTAACTTCTAACTGGTTTAAAAAAAAAAAAGAAAGAATAAATAAAAATGTCAATTAGTACTGGTAAACCATTATCGGCTCATTTATTCCTTCAGACTATATAACAAATTATGAAGATTAATGTAATAGTGAAGCAAAAAACATGAACCAAAGAGTTTCAAATGACCACTTCCATGGTACAGCTAACAAAGCATCATCTGAAGTTGAAGTTAGATAGAAGGAGGCTGAATGACTTCCCCTGAAAATCTGAATGGCTGACTAAATCTCACATTTTCACATATAGGGGATCTAAAACAAAATGTCCGGGTTGTGTTTGTTAAGAGTTGGTAATGACTTCAGACATGCAGATATATGAGATTTTTCCATTATATTAGTCCTCATAGAAATACTGTTGTTGTAATTTCATGTCATCAGTAAATCTAACTTCCAAAATGAAATGTAATATATTTTTGTTTGCCGGCTTTATTTTAACAGATAAGATATTGTCACAAAAGCACCAAAACTATTAAAAACACAGTTAACTTCAGCCCAATCAATACAATCTCTCTCAATTTTGACTCACTTGCTGTCTTTCCATTGTCTCCATCCTATACATTAACTACCATAACGAATGTGTGTTATTCCACAATGAAAAGGGATCATTTCCTCTTGTTTTTATCAGCATTTGCCAAAAACTCTATAAGACCTCTCCTTCAACATCCATTCTTCTATGATTAAACATGGCATGATGGAGTAACTTTAGGCATGATGTCTGTTAAATCCTGTACGAGATCAAAAATACCTCATTTTAATGTATGAAACCATGCATTTGATGATGAATTGGGATTTTTCAATTTCTTATTTGATCTTTTCCCTTTTAGTCTTTTGTACACTTCTTGTATGTCTTTGTCTGCTTCTTTCAATTTTACTTCTTGCCTTGTTTTCACTGATACACCTCTTGTTTTTCTAAGTTTTCCCAATTTGGATTTTGTTTCTTGGGCTCCCCAGTTGACTGTTCCTGCTCCTTTTGTGCTCCTGGACTTGTTGACTGCTTTTGGATCTTGCTTGGGCTTGGATATTCCTGCCAGTCTCCCGGTTATTGGAATCTTTTTGGATTGGGCTCAGGATATATCAAAAGAAACAATTTAGTCCTAAGTGTACAGGTAATGAGACAAGTCAAAAACTTTATGCTGGCAGGATCTTGAATGCGTCCTCAAACAAAAGCATGAAGTTACAGTCTAAACTGAGTTGACTGCTGATGAGAATGTCCTTATGATTCTTTTTTTCCAGTGAAGGATATATTGGCTCTGTTTACAGTGAGGGTAACATAACAAATACATGCTTTCAGAACATGAAGTTCTTTGACTTCAGATGATTGTACACCTCTGTGTGTCATAAACAGCTACATAGGGTATTTTTCCCTCTTTGTTTGATCGCCTACTGAAACAACATGATGACTCAGCATTGGCAGACCTTCATGCAGAATCATGACAAATGTTCATTTTACCATACAGGACCTGTATTGGCATTCAACTTTGTCCCCTAAAGCAAATTTTGTGACATGTATTGTGTGTTGTCCAGTCACCCCATACGACCAATTGGTCTTGCAACAACATTAGATTTTGTGTGAAACAGATTTTTTTTAAAGATATATCATATTTGTTATGAATGATATCACCTGGACATGAAGTAAGCTCAACAAATGACAGTCTTTGACTATTTATAATGTTTATTCGAAGGAACCAGGGTGTCTAAGATGACACTGTAGTTCAGAAGTTCGATAGGAAAATAACGTGAATTTGTTGTTTGCTTGGACACTTTTATGCTTGAAACAGTACTTTGCCCATCTTCCCCTGTAACTGAGTGTCTTTTATATAAGAGGTTTTGTCGGTCATACACACTACATATTAACGGTACATGTGCTTGATTTTCTTCAGAGGGTTGCAGTTTGTTAGTTTGTGTCTCTCTTAGTGTGTGGGTGCTTCTCGTCTTATAGTGAAGAGGCTTGGGGGTGGGTAAAGCTTCTGCTATTAGCAGAGTTATCCTTCAAGCGCAATGACTAATAACTGCAAAGTGTGAATAAGGTGAGTAAGAATCTGTTCAATTTGCTGGAGCTTATGGTTAAAAGAGAAAAGCAGACGTTCTCTTTGCCAGAGGTGTTTGAGTTTAATTAGCATTTATTCAAATTGTAGAGGTAGCTGTGGTGCTTTTCTTGTTTGTTTTATCAGAAATTTCTTTTCAGTAGATTGCTCTTAATAGTGGGGAGCAAAAGCATAACAACACTGAGTAAACCTCAAAAATTAAAGAAATGTAGGTTTGGTGTGGACCTCGATCAAACCTAATTATGGAGCTGAAACAGGGCTCTGCTGTCATTTACTGCTTTTATGAAAAAGCCTTATCAGATGCCATTAGCATTGCAGTTGCTGCGCAGTAAGCAAAACGTGTGCTTCAAGTCTGATTGTATGTATATAAAAACATTTAGCAATCACGTTAAGCTGTAGTTCAGGTTGTGTATCTTCTGAAATAGGTTTTGAGAAAAAAGTCTTCAGATTATGTAAGTAAAACCTCAGATGAATAACAACTTTTTATATATTTAACAAAAACTCTGCTAAAGGTAGTTCTACAAGCTGTTGGATCATTGGGTGGACTTGGTTTTTTACATGCCACCGCTACATTTTATCTTAGTTTTTGTTCAATGAATAATGTGACTGAATATGTTCTAGGTTATTCAGTTGACATTTAAATTGATTTAACATTATTTTAAGACATTGTAAGGACCACATGATTCTATTTTCATGTTCTGATATGTAAAGCGTTAAAAATAAAGGAACGTGTACTTGTTTTTTCATAAAACTGTTGCTCTGATATGTGACATTACAGTAAATGTCCATAATCACTGCATTTGCCCCAATTTGCCCACCTTGTTTAAAAAAAACTCAAACCCTAAATCTCAGTTAGGTCTGGCAGGTTAGAGAGGTAGCTGCTTCATTCAGACAAAAATACAGGAAATTAACTTTGGCACATTTCAGTTAGGACATGCCATGGTTCCATTTAGGCCATTTCCACTAATAGCACAGGTTGTTGTGGTTAAATGTGATTGTCAAAATGGTTGACGGTGGTTGGAGGAACTTTAATGTGCTGCATTGTTATAGCTGAACTTTTTCTACATTTTAACCTCAAGCAGGGAAAGAAACCATTTATGATTGCACAAAGGTTAGTAGTCCACATTCATCAGTTTTCGAGTAATAAACAGTCCTAGACCAAGCAGAGGGAGATACTGTATGTGGCTGCTAATAGGAAGCTCAGATTCAGATAAAAATCACTGATTATGTGGTGGAATTTTTTTTTTCCTTTACTTTTATACTGTTACAAACTATTATCCATCGCACTCCATGCCTGGGTTGATCCTGGGCTAATCAGTTGGCATGACTGTTTCAAGTGATTACATCCCCAAGAACTCATCAGTTCAATGTTTGAAATCAGCATCTGCCTTGCCTTGGTGAGCAGACGCTGACACATACTGAAAATTCCAGTCAATCAGGTTTGTTTTTTGTGGTTTTGTAGAGATACTTCAGGCGTAAAGTACGTGCAACAACTTCCAGTAGGGCATAATATGACTTCCCGCCTCAGGGAAGCAACAGTTCTGAATCAAAGTTCAGAAAATCAAAGTTCATTGCATTTCATGCATTAAATTACTGCCTCAAGCAAGAACATAAAACAGAATGATAAAGTGAAAGGTGTCGCTCGTGTTGATAGATTCACAAATGTTCTAAAAGTGCATTGACTTTCCTGAGCTACACAGCTCATTGTTTCAACTCATTGTTCAGCCGTCCTTCTGGCGGTTTTATCACACCACTTCTGTATGTTTTTTTTAAGGTCTCAGTGGAGAAACATCAGTTAACTGCAGGCGGATAAAGTTAACAGCTCCTGTTGAATATAAGTATTATGTTACTCGTGTATGGTGGGAGGATTATAAAATCAGAGGAGACATTGCAGGTTAGATATGGTGATATCCTGAAACGATGGGCTGCATGCATCTCTTTGTGAAGCAGATCATCAGATTATTCAGCTGGTTCAATGACTGCAGCTCATCAACCAGCTTGATCCACAACAGTTTTTCCAGTTAGTGGCAGTTTTTCATGAGCAGCTGGTGACCTCCACTCAGAAGAAAATCTGTCCACACAAAGTCTCTGGCACTGGCAGACTCTGAGGTCATTGTTGGTCAAAGATGGCTCCATTCAGCTCACCAAGCTGTGTCAGTATCTCCTATGTTCCAAAGAAGATGCAAAAACTTCAGTCACCATTAACAGATTGTTCTGTTTTTGGAGTGTGCAGTATAAGTATCACAATTATTCAATAAATGCAAAACTAAACTTACATTTATGGCTGATAAGGTCACAAAATTAACTTACAACCAAACTTATAACAAAGTTTGCAGCATTTTTCAGTTTGAAACATGACCGATGGTACGTAACACAGACCCAGATCACAGGTCATCACCCAAACCCCCAAAAAGTACCCAAAGTAGGTACTTACTTACAAATCAAAAGTCTCAAAAGTTGGTGCTCCTTGATACTGATTGGCCGCTGTTGTTATTTCACAAATCTAATGCCAGTGACAAAATCTGAGGTAACCAGTGTCTAAAATGTCCAAAAAGTACCCCTTCTTTTTACTGACCACACAGACATTTTACATCATGTCATAATTTATTCAACAAAAACTGAGATAAAATGCATAAGCAGTGTGTAGAACACTTAGTCCACCCCACGATTCAGTAGCTTGTTGAATCATCTTCAGGAGCAATAACTTAAAGTCATCATTTCTGTTTGACATTATCAGTCTCTCATGTCATCGGGGAGGAATTTTGGCCCACTCTTCTTGACAATGTTGCTTTGGTTAATTGAAGTTTGCAGCATTAGAATTTAAGCCTAAAGATCTTTAAATGTGGCAGTCTGATCACCAGCCAAGAGAAGGCCATCACTGAATAAGGTGCTGCTGTTTTTGTTCGTTTATCGCATATAGCGCCTATAATACAAGAGGTCATCTTCTCCTGTTTTACTCTTAAGAAGCCAGGCATTTAGTTACAAGTTGAAGTACTGCATTATCAAATTGCTATTTCTATTTCTGCTCCTGCTCTTACAAACCTGTGTGGCTATTTGCCGTTGCTAGTTGAGGTGATGACACTTCATCTTTTTCACTTACCATCTCCGCTTTTTGTGTGACCATGGCAACAACAAAAATCACACTGAGAGGAAAAACATATGAGCTGATATGAGATATTTTGCAGCTGTCTGAGTAATATAACAAAACTTTATTTGTGTGTGTCTGTTGATTTCTGAGAAGATAATTGTTCAAATATTTTGTTGTAAATGTTTTACAATTGGATTCAAATATTCCAAAATCCACTGAATATGATTTCTTTTAAAAATAATATTTCAGATGCTTTTTCAAGAGTGCATAAAAGACACAAAAGAAAGATTACTAATACAGCTCTTATTTAAATCTATATTTTAGCATAAATACTTTTAAACACATTTTACTTATCTAGAACACACAAATATTGTACCACTTATTATGACAGCAGTCATTTAAAATGAACAAATGTAGCATACAGTTATATGAAAAACAACAACAAAAAAACATTTTAAACATCAATACATAATAAAATTATATTATTGAGTATATATAGATTTACAATTTATATTAGATGAATACAATTGTACTGTGATGAACTTTTGAACATGAACATTTAACATGTTAACTGAGGCCTGTAGAGTCTGAGATGTAGCTCTTGGGCTTTTGACCTTAGGGTGAACTTGCTGGGACGTCCACTCCTGGGAAGATTTACAGCTGACTTGAATGTTTTCCACTTGTGAATAATCTTTCTCTCTGTATAATGATGGACTCCAGATAGTTTGGAAATTACATCATAACCCTTCCCAGATTGATGGGCAGCAACAATTGCTTCTTTAAGATCATTGCTAATGTGTTTCCTCCTTGGCATTGTTTTAACACACACCTGAATGCTTTAGACCAGCAAACTAACAAAAGCCTTACCTTTATAGAGGCGCTCCCAGTTGATGATGATCAAGTACATTTGATCAGGAGCACCTGGCTGCTACTTACCCCTTAATTCCTCCAGAAGCATTGAGGATGGAGTTGGTTTTTACTAACTGTTTTACTCAGCTTTTTTGTTCAGTTTTCATTCAATAAATAATATGTAATGTGTTGTTGTTCATCTGAGGTATTACTTGTCTAATTGTAAAACCTGGTAAGGTCCAGATACAGATATTATATCCATCATAAAACCTTAGGCAAGATGGAGTACTTTCTATTTCACTAGGCTGCCTGATTGTCTGTACTTGTCAGTGTAACATGTTGAAATGAATCCAGAGCTCTCAGAGAAGATTGATGCTTTCATCTGTGCTGGAAGAAGTAAACCTTTTTAGTACATAATGGAGATTCCTCACTGCAGCACACTGAGGCTGAGATAAAATCCCAAAGCTTAATTTTCAGTGAATTTTTGCTGACATTTTGACAGACGACTGCAGCTCCTCATCAGCATGCAGTGGTAAAAAATGAGATAAACAGCATTGAAACTCCTCTGCAGAGTTAGACAGAGGCGTTCAGCTCACAATGAAGTGGTTAAGGAGTTAACCTGATAATGACTCTAAATTAATTACCTTCAAATTTAATTATGACTGTTTTGTCTCAGGTCCAATTGAGTTATGAGAGACATTAGACAATGCCATAATTTTCATTTTGATTTCATGCTTAATTAGCATTATAATCTTGGTAGTCTGTGGTTTCAGTATAACAGTGTTTAAAAATAGAGGGGAAGAAGGGTCTTTTTAAGCTTTAATCTTTGTAGGCTTTAATGTTTGTAGACGGTGAATGATTCGCAGTCCTTGACCCTTACGTACTCAATAACTGTTATGCAGAGCAGTCTTCTGTCAGTATTAAGGTGTTTTCTTCTGAGAGGAAGCTGCCTGAACACAAACCTGAGATCAAGGTTACCTCACCATAATGTACATATGCAGTACATACGTATGCAGCACGGTTTGCACGTGTTTAAAAGCTTGTGATATCTTTAGTCTCTTTCTTTTCCACTGGGTGTGTTGTTGATTTTGTGTGTGTTCCCTTAAGGTCACACTGACCATGTCTCTACTTTGTGTGTCTGCAGTGTTTTTGCAGCATTCTGGGGTTGAACTTATCCATGCACATGGCTCCCTTTATAAAGCCTAATTTCCTGGTGGTGAGTGAAAGCTGAATGTCGCAGTATGTAATCATTAGAGAAACAGGACTAATTCACCCAGGATGCAGGATATTGAGAGAGCATTTTAAAAGCTGCATTTGGAAAATAGAGAAAGAAAGAAAAAAAGCTCATACTGTAATTAAGTTTTAAAATCATCCCTCAGGTCATTTAGCCTCATGTTTTAGTTTGCTGTTCAGAAGTGCAGCCACCTGTGGTGGTTATATAAAGCAGATTTTTATGCAATATGTTCTTGGGGTTAACAGGTTTAAAAATTCCTAGTTTTTCCGTTTTAAAATCAAATCTAAATTAACTTAACAGAGGAATGAAAAACTGTCTCTGTGCATAATAATGCAGAAAATCTGAGAACAAATAAGTAAGCCGTCATCTTGCTTTTTGGAGGTAAAAAAAAAAAGATAGACAGATTGATACTTTATTCATCCCCATTCACATATCAAGCAGTTCATAAAACCAACAATCAGTCCTCCAGTCATAACAAAGAGTAAATAAATACAATCAAATAACAAAATAAAACTTAGGTTGTATAGATAGATTTTTGTCAAAATCTGTGTTCTTATTTTAACCAGGTTCCAAGGCTCTTGAGCTCTGAGAGATGAGATCTGATCTTTCTGATTACATTTTAACCAAATACTTTGTGATTGTGATAATTTCGCAGCAACAACAGAATAACAAAATTAAGTGATTCCATGTCAGTTCAGCCATTTGAACCAACGAAACCCCTTCATCCACGTCAGATTTTGGGTTTTAGTAATTCTTTGTGATGAAAGATGAGTCTGTAGAATAATCTATACATCCATTTTCTATACCGTCAATCCGTCGGTCGGGTAGCGGGTGGGCTGGAGCCTATCCCAGCAGTCATCGGGCGAAAAGCGGGGTACACCCTGGACAGGTCGCCAGTCAATCACAGGGCCTGTAGAATAATAAATCAGGAAATTATTCATCAAGTTAATGCCAAATTTATAGAACATTGTTCAGTTGTAGGGTTTTTTTTCTATTTTTGTTAAGTTTAGCATTAAAATAAGGCTTCTTTGAAATGTTTTATATCTATATTTATAGTAATGGAAACAGAAATGTAATTGTTCTGCAATGCTCTGGTCAGCTTGGTGAAGTTTATCGGGATATTTAACAGATGCAGACACCCAAAAATTAATCAAATTCTTCGTTTGAGAGCTTTCTGCCTCAAAAAGCACAAAAGTTACCTGGCTAATATTTATTGTCGTACTTCATAACAAATGTCTGAATTTCATAATAATTATAATTTTATAATTTCCAATTTATAGAGTTGAATCTGGCTACTGAAGCTGACCAATCAGAGCGAGTGGGCCTTTTAGCGAGATTGGCAGCCCGCTCCCCCAACTTCTGTTTTAACAGAAAACGTTCAAGTAAACAGAAGCACATACTACAACATAAGCCATTTAATGGATACTGAACAAGTTTTGAAATTTCACACGATTTCAAATACAAATTGAGATTTCTGTGCAGGGAGCATTTTCCTATTCTTCTCTTGTCATACAAGACTGAGCCTTCTGATTAAAAGCTTTGACTTCAGTTATCTGGATCAAGAATACCAAATAATACTGAATACTTTTTATGTGCTTTAATACCAAACAGCACTTTGGCCATGTAACTTTCTTCTATATCTTGTGCAGTTTGGAAAACATTTTACATTGAATTTTTAGAGAATCAAGAAGCACTTGTTACCAAGCCATCCATGTCAAGGTCCTTATAAATCCACTACTCCTTGAACACTTTGATGCTCCTTACCACCACAAAATGGAATGGTAGAGCTAAGGGAAGAAATTGGGATTGAGTGAAAGTGTCCTTTCCACCTTTGCTTATTTGTTCTTCATTGTTTTGGCACTTTCTTCCTCTTTGTAGTGGAATCATTTGCTGTTGGGGCCCCTTTCAGCACAAGCTCATTTTAAACCAAACTATGAGATGATCTCAGAGAGGTTTTGGATTATTACACATAAACCCATATGCCTTGGTCAAAGATGCAAAATCCTTCTCTCTGCAAAGGGTGAGATAATTGTGGATTGATAGCTATATCCATAAATGAGTCCTTCCTTGAGTGGTCTACTTGTGAGTTGATTGTAAAGATACAACTGCAGGATATCTAATCTGTTGTCAAGGGCAAGTAAGTGCCAGTAGTCATAGTAGTCAGTGACATTCTTGTTTTTGACACATATCTCTAACCAGAAAAAAAATAAGAGTTTGAAATTTTCTGTCCTCACTTTGTTTCAAAACCTTTGGATTTTTATACATACATAACCATTTGAATCCTCAGACGTCTTGGTTATTTCAAGGTTTACATGGAAAGATTATTACAAAAGAGATTCTGTATTCATTTTGAAGAAAAGTCAGAACCAATTTGATCATTCATCCTATTGCCCCAAGTAGGGCTGGAAAAACATTTTAGGAATATTACTGTCATTAAGTCAGGTTTTACTTTAGTTTGAGAGTTGACAAATTTTCACACTTACTCTTTTTCTTCATTGTCTTGTATTGTTTTACTTTTATTTTTTGTCTTCTTACCTGCCAGGGACTATTCCAAATTGCTGATTCTTACTCATATAAGTACCATTGAACCCATTACATCCATTACATCCAAAAATGGATGTACTGTCTATCACTAGTACAGCTAAATATGCAGTACCAACAAGCACAGGTGTTTCGCCATTTGAGATGATGTATGGAAAACTTTGTGTCATTCCGTAACTGACACCACTCACCAGGAGTGATGAAACAGCTGAAGAAACTCTGGCTGATTACATGAGAAAAATGTTAACTAACAAAAGTGTCCAATCTGCTAAGTCAATTCCAACACAGGAACTAGAGAGTGGCCCACATCTGCTGTGGATCCAGGAGATTGGGTCTTCGTCAAAGTTCTTTTGCCTTCAGTTTCATCCTCTAGAAGCTAAAGTATAACAGTAACCTATGTCATGTTTACTCTTTATGTTAAGTGAAACATGAGCTTAAGTAAATAGAGATAAAATGTATCACCACAATTCATTCAAGTGCTGTATTTATTCCTATTTTTAAACAAATAGTTTAAAGAAAAAAAGGCTAAATAGTTATTTCATATGACAGAATAAAAAGTATGAGTCACAAAATCCTTGTGTACACTCCAGAGAAGAATGGAAAGAAAGAAAAGGGAAGGGGTTATGGAAGGGGTTGTGTCCTCCGAGGCTCTGCAGGAGGCAAACAAGAGGCAACAACAACAAAAGCTCGAATATCTTTTGTCTTCAGCTTCAATTTGATGCAGCTACGATTCTCTTCTTCCTCTTCTTTGATGATCTTTGATGCTTCTCAGTAGCAACACAAGTGCAGAGCTGATTAAGTGTTTTGGATGGCAGGAGTACTTGAACAGCAGCAATAAGTATTTTCAACAGTGGTGGCAGATGAACAGACCACAGCAGAAATACTAAATGAATACACAGTATATCATGTGCGACTACACCTGGCTGCAGGGTTCTGAGCATTTCTGCTGAGCTGCGGTGAATCATATCTGGATCTTTTGATGAATCCTGCTTATAAATTAACCAAATATTTAAAAAAAAACATACAGAAAAAGTCACATTTAAAAGTTACTGTAAAACGTGAACCAACTAATCTAAACCTCAAACTCTAAATAAACAATTTGTTTTTATTCTTTGTTCAAAGATCAAAATACAGCAGCTGATTTTAATCTCACTACTACCAAAGGTTTTTGTTGACTCAAGGATATGTGGTCTCCACATAGAGAAACTAGGACAATGACATCTGACCTTAGCAATAAAGCAGCATTACCTGACAGGCATGTGTCCCACCTGTGTCCTTTTGCTCCTTCACTACGTCCCTGTGGACAATCGCAGCTTCACAGCTGCATTGAAAGCTTAACCTCTGATATTGCTTGTTGTCTGACAGCAGGCCAAATGTAATGTTGCAAATGCAAGTGCCAAAAAATATTTCTCCATGTGGTTCAGTTGGTTCATACCTAATATAATCACTGTTGTGTTCTAAATGATTGTTTTTTAAGCCCCAATCCAGCCCTTGTTTCTTTATTTTCCTTCCAAGCAGCCATACTTTCTTTTAATCTTTTAAATCAGTCTTGAGCAACAGTTCTTCAGGCTTTCTGAAGGCCTTTTAGAGTTTTTCTTTGGACATTGGCCGCTTTTTCACTCATTTTCAGTCCAGTCCTCATACTTGACAAGTTGTCAGAGGAATTTGTTACATTGCTTGTTAAGTCACAAAACACTGACCTGTGAATCATTTAAGGATAAAAAAGGCTCCTAACTCAAGGGATGAACCAGTGTTGTGTCGACACATAACAGACAACTTAGCAAAGAAGCAGTTTTAAATTGTATCTTTAGGCACTTTGTTACTAGCAGCCTGTCACAAAGACACATCATTTGTTCCAATTTCTTTAGTTGCATCTATGAAAAACACCAAAGATAACACAGTTTGACAGATAGAAAATAGTATTTTGCAGCAACAAGGTGATTCCCAAAGAGCTATTAGCTGAAAACTTGGCATATCTCAGCATGGTGTGCAGTGTGTCCTTAAAACATTTGAGGAAACCGAACAAGTGGAGGACAAAAGGAGAAGTGTCAGGCACAGCAGATGAACAGTATCTGAAAGTGATGTCCTTAAGAAAGAGGAAAAAAATCCAGCAAAGACCTGGCACAGGAGATGCATCTGTAAAAATTCTATTTCCGTTTCTATTAGTTTATGTTTCAATAAATGGCTACACCTTTTACTCTTTTTCCTAGCATCATATAGAGCAACGAGGGGTGACTCAAGACTTTTGCACAGTACTAGATATGGAGTTAATCTGTTTTTCGAGTTTAGTTCAACAGTAATCATAAATTTTTATCTCCCATTATCTTTGTGCACGAATACTGAATTTTAGGTTTCTTAAAACTCAAATAGGAAACAAGCTCAGTACATGTCGTTGTATAAAATTTGTTTAATGTAATCTCAGCCACAATCTTTTGAGGCGTATCAGTATTGTCTTGGAAATATCTGGTGTTTCATAACTTGTTTTGAGCAGCAGACAGAGACACGTTGTCAACTTACGTCATCATTCATTGTGTAAAGATAAAGCAGAACAACAAGCAAGCTTTTTCAAATGATCCTGCATCATCAGGCCTAAGAAGTGCTGGAGTAGAGATGACACAAATCCTATCATGATCAGGAATACATGATACATCTGTTTTGTAGAGTTAATTTAAGATGAGTGTGTTTTGTCAGACTGTGGTTGAAGAGGCTAAAATTCAGCATTTTTACTCAACAACTGTTCTTGAATACATTTTACACTCTGCTCTACCCAATGCTTATATTATGATTTATTCAAAGATAACATACATAACATTGAAAACATATAGAATGAAAATGTATGTCATAGATAGAAGGAAGAGATTAATCAATAAAGTGATATGAAAGTTATCAGGATTTTTTCTAGTTTTTTTTGATTGAACACATTTTATGTTCCAGCCTCTTAAGTTTGAATATTTGCTGCTTCTCCTTTTCTAAATTCAAATTTCTATCTATGTTAACGTGTCTATATTGTTTTTTCATGTGTTGGAAAACATTTTGTGAATCAAATCAGCTATTAAAACTGTGGCTGAGGATTTCTGGCTTGAATCTGCAGAACGTCGCCTGCAGTCCCATAAAGGTGAAATCAGACAGCCTAAAACGTCCCTAGAGAACGTTGTCGCAACCAATCCTGAGTAGTTGTTCGGTAGGGCTTTATACTTGTATTTATACTTGTGAATATTTGTATTCACTGTAAAGGGTCGCTAGAAGTTAGCAGCAGCTAGGTGGACAAGTGTGTTTTGCTCTCATTGTGAAGGTGGCAGACCTGACAATTTTATTGCTGTGAGAGAGCAAAATCTGATTCGGTCTCAGCTGTGCCAGCTGAGATGCTGGCAGAGGTGAGCACTGTGCACAAAAGCCCATGGGTCTTCTTCTTAGTAAGTGATAGTGAGAAACCTTGATAATTATCTTATTGCTGTTTGGTCTTTTGAATATAAGTTTATTAGAGGCAGTTTTGCAGAGCAGGATGACATTGCAGAGAATAACATATTCATAGATCCCCATTTACCGACTGAAGGAATTAAGAGGCTTATCTTTTTTTCCCTGTGGCAACTTCAATATGTATTGCTTTTGTGAGCAACTATACATTTTCATAAGATTAATTAACTATTTTAAGGGTGGTTATTTATCGCCTCAAACCTCATCTGTCTACCCCCAAAGCTGTACATTTCTGAGTTTTTGAAATGTTCCTCACAATGCTGAATGGCGGTACAGTCCAATCCTGCAAGGAGTCAGGATTGGTTGGTGCTGATCCCTCCCATTTTAGTTATTTTAGACCAAGCAGGCACTCTGAAAATTGACATGTTAAAAGTTCTAAGATCTTGATTTCTAGTTAAGGGGACTTTAATTTAGTTTAATCATTTTCAGTTTGGCAGTTGCAAACAAAGTACGTTTCTAGTTACCTATTTATTCTTTTGCACTTTTACTTCAAGCTCTGTATTGAGAATAAAAAACTTATCTTGTAACGGATCAGTTCTAGTTAGACTTGGATAGATAATCTGAATAGTTCCATTACCACATAAATCGGAACCTGATTTTAACAGAAAAAACAAAACCATTACCAATCGTTGCTTGCAAAGTAAAAACGCAGGTGTGACGACAACTACTGAAAAAGGCATAAAGCGCACAATCAAATATTATGACTAGAATCCTTTAGATTTTATAAGGCAAAAGAAACATTGGACCAAACACTTCAACCAGTGGAAAGGTGGAGTTGGACCATTCGACTCTGCCCACATCCAACTAGTCTATCATGTTACATTAGAAGCCACATTATTTACTTATCATTTGCCACAATTATAGAAAACGACTGGCTCTCATTTACAAAGGAAAAATTAAATATCTATGTTAAAGAACTGTTCAGAAATGTATCAGACTGCAGCGAATCTAATCGTTTTGTTTGGAAATGACTCTTACCTGATCATATCGAACCCTCTGAATTATACATGTCAGATTGTCTTACATACTGTCTGGGGGTGTGGTTGGCTCCACAGCTGAGGACAGAAAGTCTGTGCAGAGGGTCACACACCTCCAAAAAACAAATAATAAATAAATAATAAACACCCTCCAAAAAATCATCAGGCGCCCTCTGCCCTCCCTGGATGACTTGTCCAGCTCCTGCGGCACTTCGGCTCAGTCAAGTCTTTCACCAGCAGAATGACAAACAGCTTCTTCCCCTTCTTTTTTTCTCTGCTGGGTGTACATAAATATGCAAATTTAGGTGTGTGTAAAGATCTATATACAGGTGCATATGTATATATATATATATATATATGTACGTACGTGTATATATGATTACACACCTGTATAATTTGTATAACTCTTATACACCTTACTCTTTTTATATTTATTTTATTTTGTTTATTCAGTGCACAAGCCTATGTGGAGCACCCACAATTCTATTATATTAGTTCATACCATTGCTCAGTTATTACTGTTTGCACCAATAATGAACTCATAGTTATAAGAATAGGGTAACAAGATAATTACAGCGCTGTAATGTAAATGTAAATACCACTTCCTGAAACTGATGTATGTAAACCTGTTGGGGTGATAGTTAAATTCTTTTCTACTGAGACTTTCATTTATGCTATAACACACTGATCACGACTAAATGTTGATTTGATGTAAAGTGGTCTGATGGTGCTTTTTACCTAAAAGATTAATCCAAATGACAGCAGACATCTTGTAAACAAGCTAAACAAGTTATCATCTTGTTTACTAAATGGCTTCTCAAGTCTCGGGGATGCAGTTCTTCACCAGGTCTATAATAGGCTCCGTAATGGCACCATCCTCCGAGTGATATTTATGGATTTCTGTCATCGTTGGTGATCAAGTAGGGTGAAGATTTAACAGAAACAGGTGGCCTTGCTTTTCTATGACAGCAGTGAGGTTTTAAAGTAAGTGTTGATTGACACCTGTCATGGAGTTTGATTTCATTCGGGCATTAATGAACCCTGCAGACTTTAGTTCTCACTAAAATTATTTTCTTCTGAGAAATCTATGAACTTTGTAGTCCACAATTTTAAACAGGCTTTTTTGAAGAGTTTCATGTTCCCTGAATGATACAGATATTATTTGTACGAACACCACCCTCAGATTGACTTTTGTGGTGTAATTGTAAAAAAAGAGAGATGTAAACCAGGAACACAGCCACTCGAGCTTTTGACAGGAATGTTGTCTTTATCCACCTTCATCTGAACGTGTTATAGCCCGGTTACTTACTAGTCCTGTATTTTTATATAAGAATGCAATAAAATACTTCCTGAAGTAATTTATCAAACTCTAAGTTGAAGTCAGAATTTATGTCTAAATGATTTATTTATTCATAAGAAGTAATTACCAACTCAGAAACCTTTTGGCCCCCTATATCTTTTTATATCCCCCTCTATCCCCTATCTTCAACTTCCACTGATGCTGCATTTGCCCCACCTCGGAAATGGAAAGTTATAACTCTTTTGCTTTTTCTTTTTCTTCTGCTGTTAACATCAAATCTCATCATTAGTTATGTAGTTTACTTAAAAATAGTTGAGCTAATAATGATCTATCAGAACTGTTTAATGTTGTATATCCCGACAAGGCATTCTGACTTCTTATTGAAGTCCTTTAATTTTTACCTTATGGAAAATCTGATTTCCCATTTCTCATTGAATGCACCATTAGTGCAGCATTGGTAACTGCCATGATATAAATAGATACTGGTAAACTATATCGATACAACTGTTCCATATTTTAGCTGCTAAAAACTTAGACAAAACAGACGAGTGGAGCGACAGCGAAGTCTAGATTTTCTGAAGTTGACATTTGATTGAGGAATTATGATAACTTCTCAGTGGTATTAATATAATGGTCATCAGCTGGTATGTTCTGTGGTGCCTGTTTTAACAACTTGGGCCACAACACATGACTCATGGGGAGATTGTGCCTAAAAGATGGATCAGAAGCCATCGAACTGTCCATGGTCAAACTGCAAATGAGGGAAAATGTAAGTATTTTTCTATCAGTTTAATGTGGTCTGAGTTTGTGGTCTTACTTTACTGTAATAAAGTTCTCCAAGGGATATTGATTACTCCAGATCTCAAAGGAGGCAGACTCTGAGGAAGAAAGGGGTAGAGTGGAGTCCAGTGGGCTACTTTACACTCTTATAAGGGCTCCACTTGAATAGAGGCCTAATTTAAAGAAAAAAAGCTGTTGTACTGTTAACCTGTAATATTATGCCCAAAGCATTTAACAGGCATTTCATCAAGTGCCTGTGTGTCCCTGGGACAAAAAGGACAGTATCCTTTAAAGCATTATGATACAAAAACATGCATCTAAACTGTTGAGGAGCTAAAGTACCATATTAAACTAAATTAAAACGCAATTTCTAAATGCTATGTGTTATTAAAGAGCTGAACATGCCCTTCTCCAAACTTTTTGAAATGCATAGCTTATATTAATGGTGACATATTATGCCCTCTTTTTTTTCTCACAAGTTTGCACAGTTTCCTGAGGTCTTATTGATACGTTTGAGACAGGTTTTAGTCAAAGTTTCTGTTGATTCGAGCATAGCGTCCTTTCTTTCATCACTACAGAAACACCTTTACCACAAACATGAAAATGTTAACACATCAAGAATGGTACACAGCGTTCCATGAAGCAACAGGACTGAGGAGAGGACACACCTTATCCACACAGCTGCAGGTTTTCCAGTTGCAGAACATAACCGTTCAAATAGAAAGCGTCAGTTAACAAAGTGATATAATAACAATAATGGTAATCTTTCAAAAAGTGACACCAAAAACTCCTTAGGAGTTGGACTACATCATAGCGTTAGCTACTGCTAAACAAAAAAATTAATTAAAATTGAACCTTGATGAATTGTTTCTCAGATACTTCCATTTCCCTGCTCTGAGAGTTGGAACTGATCCCTCTTTGTGGCTCAGTTTCTTCAGTCCAGAGTTGGACTGAATAAGGTTGGTGAAACAGCGGGATGAAAAGTGGTTGCTGCACATACAGTCTTTAGCTAACTCTGCTGAAACATTACCCTCAAACATAGTTTATCCACTGGGCTCTTATATCCTCTGACGTATGCTCCTCAGTACAGCTGACAACAGAACATTTCTACCAGAAGCCGCCTTCATCTGTCTAGCCGGGTGGATGTGAGAGATTGAGACTCCACCCACTCACACAAAAAAATTTAATTCAAAATGATTTTATTAATCAAATCAAATTTGCATATCTCGAGTCCTTGTTCTAAATTCAATGTTAACTGTTTTCAGTATTATGTGAATAATATATTTTATGTTCTAATCTCCCTACAGATGAAAATGATGGTGGAGTAGCAACATGTTTGATTAATTTAAAATCTCCATTCATGAGTCAGTCCATACTCTGCTCCTCCTCCTTCTTTATTGGTGAGCAGATAGGACAGAAGAGCACTGGGGGAGGTGTGTGTGTGGTATAAGAGCAGCGAGAGAGAGAAAGAGACGGAGAGCTGAGTGTGAAGTGGTGATCCGCCTGCAGTCAAACAGCGAGCTGCTGCACTCTGCATCTCATGTCCCCGCTCTCTGTTTATGAGCCTCACACATGTTTCTTTAACTTATCTTTTCTCACATCATTAAGAGAACATTTATTTTCACCTCTCACTACTCCAGAGCAGTGGGATTGTCTTTGGCTGAGAAAGCTGTCTGTCTTGGGAAGCCTGAAGATTGAAAAAGGAGAGAAACACTTGTTAATTCTACTCCAAGGGTGCCAATGTTGTCCAGAAGATAACAGGCTGGAGATTTTAAGACTGGCGAACTAGATGGACACATAGCAACAAAGAGAAGCAAGACCTACCCCTGAGGAGAAGGGCGTTTAAAGGAGCCAATATGAATTCCACAGTACAACATGGATTGATCCACAACAGGAGCCTCACCTCAGGCACTACGCCTCTTGACAAAGACTTTTCAGAGGAGGAGAAGGACTCATCAGCAGGATGTTACGAGCAGCTGCTTATTTCCACGGAGGTTTTCCTCACACTGGGCATTGTCAGCCTGCTCGAGAACCTTCTGGTTGTTGCTGCTATTATCAAAAACAAGAACCTTCACTCACCAATGTACTTTTTCATATGCAGCCTTGCGGTGGCTGATATGCTTGTGAGTGTCTCCAATGCCTCAGAGACTATTGTCATAGCACTCATCAATGGAGGCAGCCTGACGATTCCTGTCACATTGATAAAAAGTATGGACAATGTCTTTGACTCTATGATTTGCAGCTCTCTCTTAGCATCTATTTGCAGCTTGCTGGCAATCGCCGTTGACCGCTACATCACCATCTTCTACGCGCTGCGATATCACAACATAGTCACCCTGCGGCGAGCAATGTTGGTCATCAGCAGCATCTGGACGTCCTGCATCGTGTCCGGCATTCTGTTTATCATCTACTCAGAGAGCACCACAGTGCTCATATGCCTCATCACCATGTTCTTCACCATGCTGGTGCTCATGGCGTCGCTCTACGTCCACATGTTCCTGCTGGCACGTTTGCACATGAAGCGAATCGCGGCCCTGCCAGGCAACGCGCCCATCCAGCAGCGAGCCAACATGAAGGGCGCCATCACCCTTACCATCCTCCTTGGGGTGTTTGTGGTGTGCTGGGCGCCTTTCTTCCTCCACCTAATCCTCATGATCACCTGCCCCAGGAACCCCTACTGCACCTGCTTCATGTCCCATTTCAACATGTACCTCATCCTCATCATGTGCAACTCCGTCATCGACCCAATCATCTATGCTTTTCGCAGCCAAGAGATGAGAAAAACCTTCAAAGAGATTTTCTGCTGCTCAAACGCTCTTTTGTGTTTGTGAGCTGTGCATAAGATGTTTGCGGAGCTACAACCTTTAAAACAGCCTGAAATTATTTCAACAAAAAACAGACTTTGAGGTTTTGACTTGTAATCACTCTGGATTGATAACTGGTTACGTAAATCAAGTTGCTTAAGAGGTAGGTGTCCACCTTGTAACATAGAGCAGCCCTGTATACAAATGCTATTTTACTCTGTACTGATAGTTCTAAAGTGCAGTTTAGTGCCAGTATGACCAGCATGCATGTAAAATGATACACACACTGGTTCTGTTTCTCCCTCTAAAATCTTTTCAATCTTAATTCAAGAAGTTACATGGAAGTTAATTTCATTAACTGAATATTGATGAGGATTAATGTGTTGTAATGTCAAAACATAAACACTGCATCATGCTGCTCAACTAACAATGACATTAAGAGTATGACACACTACCTCCATGTTTGACAGAGTAATCAGACAATGTGCAAATACACAGACATTTCCATTTCCTCTCTTTGTTTAGACTGTCAAAGAATATATGAAAATCCCAGCAATGTTTACTTTTTTTAAGAAACAGTCATGAGATAAAAGCCTTAACACCTAACTTGAGTGGCATTTTACTTGAGTCAATGCAGAAATTTAGGAAAATGCTATTTGTTTTAATGAGGATGAGAGCACTGACATCAAACTAGATTACTGTGAAGATGAAAAAACAAGAGCACAAGCAACAAACTTCACTTTTCTGTCTTTGTGATTTCTCATGTCCATCCTGTTTTTTATGATGCTCAAGCACAAAATTTGTTGGCTGTCATCATAAATGATCGATCGGCATGGTTGTAAAATGAATCACAGGGTAAGAAAACACTACACTGGATGTACATAACACCAGTCCAGCTGTGTTCAAATAAATGTTAATGTATTTCTCAGGCACATTTTCTAAATAACATTATGCATTTCTGCTTTAAATTAATATGTTTTTAAGCTTGATTTGGATAAAATAATAGGAGGGCCACAAATGAATATATTTGTTAAAGAATAAGAACATAAATGTGGAAATAAGAGGATATAGAAAAGAATGAATACATGTGAAAATGAATGAAAACATCTAATTGTTTTTGTGTTTATTGTTTGCTTGTAGATTTCCACATACATTCATGTTTTTGTCTTTTTGTTTCCTGATTTATTTGACTTTTTCATGGCATTTCCTTCATTCATTCATAAATTTTCACCAATAAGCTCTGAGCTTTTGGTAGCGTTATCACTTATCATCTCTCTTCAAAGTACAGCAACAGAGAGAGATTAAAAAAAGTCACTTTATAGTCTCTACATGATGACTAATTGCCAAAACATGCCCTCCACAGAGGCCATGCAATCCACTATAGCTTGGAACATCTGCTTATTTTCATTCAAGTTCTTGTAAATTTGTGGTTTGTGTGGGTATATTTGTGGGAATTTGCACATGTTGGTGTAACCAACTCTTACTTTAAGCATGCACATCGGACAATAAAAGTAGATTCTATTTTGTTATGTTCATGTTACAAAGATGACTATACTGAATGTATTTTTCTGTGTGTTGTATAACTTGTTATTGTTGCCTTAAATATGCTGCACTGTGATGTAAAAAACAACCGTGTTCTTTGCAACAGTATATCTTTAATATAGTCTATGTAGGTAAATTATATTTTTTAATGTTGCCTTATTTATTAATGCTTTTGCAAGCTTGAAGCGCATTTCTGAGCTCTGAAAATGCACATGGAAACTGATGTAAATGGGTGTCTGGTTTTCCGATGGGAGCCTTGACTGGACTGGGATTCACGTGTGTCTCTTTGAAGGTATTTGCTTGATCAGTACATCTGCTTAAAACTGCAGCTGTGACTTCAATAAATCATTATAAAACCTCAGTCGTGCAGATCTATTTGTCAGCCTTTCTATGGAGTGCAGAACTTATAGGTGAAGTTTCTCATATTCAGATGTGACAGCAACCTCACACTCTTATAATTCTGCATTTTTACATATTACCCATCTATTTTCTATACCCGTTTAATCCAATTTTTGGGTCACAGGAGGGCTGAAGCCTAACCCTGCTGTCGTAGGGCAATTTAGATTTAATTTTAGAGTCAATTTCGAGTCAGCAATTAACCTAACATGCATGTTTTTTGACGGTGGGAGGAAGCCGGAGTACCTAGAGAGAACCCACACGGGGAGAACATGAAAACTCCACACAGAAAGGCCCCAGCTGAGATTCGAACCACGCATGCTCTTGCTGTTAAATAGATACAACCTCATATGAACAGCAACACCTGATAAACTACACTTTGTCATTTCTGTTCAACCAAAACAAATTTGAAAGACTTACTCTACATGAATAAAGACAGTAAGTAGCAGCCAGGTGTTCCTGATCAATGTAATGATTAATTGATCATCAGTAAGTGAGAACATCTCTATAAAAGCAAAAGTTTTGGCAATTTGAGGAAATACATGCAATGATCTGGAAAGGGTTATAAGGCCATTTCCAACCTATCTGGAGTCTATCATTCTATAGAGAGAAAGATTATTCACAAGAGGAATACATTCAAGACAGCTGTCAATCTTCCCAGGAGTGGACGTCCCAGCAAGTTCACCCCAAAGTCAAAAACCCAAGAGCTACATCTGAGACTCTACAGGCCTCAGTTCGCCTGTCTGGAGAAAATGAAACACAGCATATCAGCACAAACACCTCATACCAACTGTCAAGCACGGTGGTGGAGGGCTGATGATCTGGGCTTGTTCTGCAGCCACAGGACCTGGGCACCTTACAGTCATTGAATCCACCATGAACTCCTCTGGATACCAAAGTATTCTAGAGTCAAATGTGAGGCCATCTGTCTGACAGCTAAAGCTTGGCTGAAACTGGCTCATCAACAGGACAATGATCCCAAACACAGCAGCAAATCTACAACAGAATGTCTGAAAAAGAAAAGAATCAAGGTGTGGCAAAGGTCCAGTCAAAGTCCAGACCTCAACCTGACTGAAATGCTGTGGTGGGACCTTAAGAGAGCTGTGCATGAACCAATGCTGCAAACTTCAATGAACTGAAGCAACGCTGGAAAGGAGAGTGGGTCAAGATTCCTCCAGAACCATGTGAGAGAATGATAACGTCATACAGAAAACCATTACTTCAACTTATTGCTGCTAAAGGCGGTTCTACGAGCTAACAGGGTTGTGTCTGTAAAATAATTAATGACACAGTATAACATGTCATGTGAGGTTGTATCAACCAAAGATTATGTTCTGAAAAGTAAACTCTTAGAATTTATCTTATTCATTTTAAAATCTGCAATAATGTTGTTTTTTTGTTTTTTTTTACCCACATGTGAGTAAATCCACATATTTCAAGCCTTCATGAACTTATATTAGAAACAGAGCTGTTTCAGAGTCTTACATGTCGAGTGAAGAATCCTGGAGGGCATTTGGTTGTGTTGAATAATTTAAGCTGAAGTAAACAATTTATGAATCTGGAAAATAACTTCTGTTTTCCAGCCTTGAACAGCACCCAAGACACATTCAGTCACGCTCCAGGAGCATCAGAGTGACAAAAAGAAAGCATTCCAAATTTAATAACATCTGCACAGACTTTTAGATAAACAGACAACAAAGTAAGCAATGAATGTGCAAAACATCATGGTTGCTTTCCTCACGCGGACTGCCGTCATTTGTCATTAAAACTTTAAAAGAGGAAAACGATGTAGTAGAATATGTCCTTTTACACTCTAGAAAACTTACACATTAGCCTTATTTATTAAATTTCATTGCAAATGCTGCTTGGATACACAAAAGCTTTACATGATAGCAGAGGGGAATATTTGTGACTAGATGAACGTCACCAAAAGGAGAATGAAATTAAGTCTATTGCAGTCTTAGTCTAGAATACATTTTCACTTTATTTTAATTAATATCAGCTTTAGCGTGTTTAACCATTAGATTATCTGGTTTCTGCCTTTTATTAAAAGAAAAATAAAGTGTATAAAATAATAATACACTGCAGCTCCACTAGAAAAAAAAAAGATCCAAAGAATTTTATACAGCATCAGTTTCTCTGTTCTCAGCTTGTCCAAATATGGCACCAATAACAATGAAAACTGTAAAAAGAAGATTCACATAGCCTAAAACCTGACCTCTTTAGAGAACTCAGGCAATGTTGGCAAAAACTCCATTTTAACCCCCGTGTTAGCAGAAGAAACCAAACTCAGCTCATATAAAGAAGAGGATCTTCCTGCTTAGTCATCACTTGGTCAAAAATGCAAATCAATTCAGGAAAAGAGGGGACAACAAGCACCATAACAGCAGACCAGGGATACCTGCTGAGAAAGACAAGCACAAGTTAATGACGACAATAATTTGATAAATACATGGAGAGTAAAGAGAGCGGAGGGAGTAACTTGGAGTAACTACACATTACAAGCAACTTATTCCAATAACGTGTTAACCGTGGGAAGCGATTGAATGATTTTGTGTATAAGTTTTATTATTTAGGCTCTGTTGTGGACAAGTGAGTTGTCTAAGTTCAGTTGGGATTGGCTCCGTCCTCCGTCTTGAACTTTAACAGGATAAAGTAGGAATAGATAACAAAAATCGATAAAAATTCTCAATGGATGAGAATAAGATTATTTTTTAAATTAATTTAACAAATTTTTTTTTGTTGTAAGAATCATGTAAATTCGTATTGAATTTGTTTCATTGAACGGGTCAATGATACAAAATGGGGCCGCTTTAAACAAAACAAAGTAACAAGCTGTAAATCCATGTATGTTACACACCCATAATGTGATGGATAAACTACTTGTAAAAAGAGGATACAAACATCAAGTATGGTCAAAAACTGTTGTGATGACGGACACAATCTGCTTCATAGAGGTTTTCTACAGCAGATCTGCTGTAGAAAACAGGGTTTTGAAAGCAATAACAATAAGCTTCCGGATTCCCTTCATGCACGCACTCTTAAAATTCAGTCTTAGAATAGTATTTCATTTCATTTGGTCTTGGTCCTTTCACTTTGTTGCACTCATTGCTCATATCATTTCTTGATTGATCCTGTTACTTTCCTACCAGCTTGCCAGCAGAACTCCCTTTTTCCTGCCTGGATACTTGGGCCCTCTTTCATGCTGTTATCAGACCAACCATAACACACACAAAATGTGCTATATGTCCGACTAATTATAATGGACTTGGTTGGATCAGTTTACTTAAGGTGATTTTCCTCCATACATGAAATTTACATCGTGATTTATGGTCTTTGACAATACTGTCATGTCAAGTTTCAGCAGCTTAGAGAGCCCCTAAAAGCTCATTCATAAATTCTTCATCTCATCCATCTGAATTCTATTCTCCATATTACCAAAATTCACCACATCTACCCTCTAGATGTGTGAAAGTAATGAACTGCTTCAGCTCTCTGCTCCTCAGACCATTACAAATACTATCTTTAAACAAGAAATTAGGTTTCTGCAGAATCCTAATATGCTGGAGAGAATCTGCAGAATTATTACATGCACGGAAGCCTCGACTCACAGCTGATGAGTCAGCACACACTGGAATTATCGGTACAATTGTTCTTTGTAGCATTGACTCATTGTTTATGCCTGATTTGTGTCTGGAAAGTGAACAGCAGCCCTTTTTGACCCCCCTTTGGTGCTCTGTTACCTCAGACACTCATTTGATCCATCCATCTTATCACACAGAGCTTCGGGAGATTTGTGCTCAGAGCTGCTTGCATTAATTTAGGCTATGTTGACTCAAGTCTTGCCATCCCCAGCCACGGCAAATAATGCTGGAATTTATTTTCAAGTCAGGTCCTCTCTGGTGAGTTCAATTAGTGCACCCATTTGGATCGTTGAAATTAACATTAATGTGTTGCAGGTTCTCAAACGGCAAACCTTTTACAGAAATTTGAAATTTGACAGAAAATCGAAAATACTTGAGAGGTAGTGGTAGTAGAAATATTATTACCGGTCATTTTTATTAGTTCTTTTTAAAAAATTTTACAGACTGAATGAGGCACTACATTAGATCAGAAAATGTAATAAAGTAAGGTGTAATTCACGTGGTGATTTCACTTCTTTTGTCCAATATTCTCTAATTTCTGCAGTGTTCAGCTCTGCCTGTCTGTTTCTTTTTTAGTCTGTTCTTTATAACTGCATATTGCATAAGTGTTTGTTTATCTGATTTCTCAACACATGTATATGTATAATGAATAAAAACGAGGGTCTAATGGATGCTCACAACAGGTAAGAAAACCTGAGTGACCTCAGATTTCTTGTTTTTCTCCCTTTTATAATGAAAAATCAAGTTGTTATCTGCGTGTCCCTAGCCTCTCACTTATTTCTGGAAAATACTAATAGCATAAAATCAAAGACTTGGAAAGATGTGTTTGGGAGAGAGGACACCTGCATTAGCAGATGAGATTCTGACGAACGCAGGTCCATTTGGTTGATTGAACTTCAGACAGATTCCAGTCAGCAATGTTACTGTTGACCTATGCTAAGAAAGTAATTTAAAAGGAAAAAAACTCTATCTGGTGCCTTCAACTCACACCAACTCCTTCACACCTTACATCTGCTGTATTTAACAAAAGAACAGAACACAACAAGATGGTTCATACTCTGTACTGCACACAACAAGTCATTTTCCATTTTGTCAGGATTTGATCCATTGGTCATTTACACTGTGTACTCATTTATGACCCCGCAATATCAATTCTTTCTATGTTCTGCTTAAAAAGGTGTAAATAGATGACCTTCCATCTTATAGGATGTTGCTTCTCTTCATAATAAGGATACCCATTACAGAGACTTACAGCTGGGAGCGATCCAGTCCAGTCCTCTCTTTCCCACCCTGATATGCTCTATATGATATTTTTCAACTGTAAAATAACACCAAACAGCTGTTTGCTCTGTGAACATGCTGTGGGGTGTTTTTACCAGAGGGCACGGCCACTACCATATTTGTCTCAATCTGATTTTAATATCCTCATTGTAGTTGTAGACAATCTTCCTCCTCTGCATGTGTTCATTTTAAATTGTATCTAGGAGTTGTGAGTGTGCATGGTTGTTTGTGTGGTTCTGTGAGGGACTGGCGACCCGTGAGGTCTCGCCTGATGGCAGCTGCGACCCTGAATTTGATTGTGGTATAAAAACAGATGGATTTGCACTGTTGTGTAAGTCACATTTAACTCCTGCTGCCTGTAGGGATGGTAGTTTAGAGAACGACCCCATGGGCTGGATGGAGGACTTTGATTGGAGGACTTACATTGAAAACACATTGAAAGTCGTTTGAAACTCCAGCTGGCTATGATCATTTTATATAAATCTCCTGCGCCACAGTACATGCCTGCATTGATAGACAGCTGATCTGCTGTGTGGTGATATCTAATTGTTACAGTGTAACTGCAGACGCTTCTTATTCTTTTGCATGATAGAAATGCATCTGACATATCTTTCTTTTTTCATAGACTTTTCCAAAATAATTACTTAGTACAGTTCAGCCACCTTTCACACATTTAGAGAGACTGCTGAGAACAATCTGTGGGCAGATGAGAATGGCTGACAATGGATTAAATCACCGTAGGACATAATAAAGCTGGTGACTAATCTTTTCAAATATGGGAATGTTTTTTTAAAAAGCAAATTTGGTAGAAACTCTTTCAATGAATGATGCATTAAAAGGTATTTTTTGCCAGCTCTTACTAATTTACAGCCAGCACATCATGTCCCTGAATAAAATAAAGCAGGCATATCAAATAGATGGAAAATTATTAAATAAACAAATACATGACAGATTGAATCAAACTTTCCCAGGAAAGCTGGTCTTGGACCATTTATTTCTAACTTGCTTTTGGTTTCTCAAAAGAAGGAGCTGTATTTTTGTGCCACCAACAGAAGAGAGCCTGAGATAAAAAAACAAACAAGCTGTATTTTCAGAGCTTATAAAGTCACAAAGAGGAATAATTATGGTGATATCTTTGATCGTGGCTGAAAAATGAAGTCCTACATTGGTAAGTTAGAGAGGTTCAAAGCTGTTGCAACAGTCTTGCGGTCATCCAGCTGCTCAAACTCCTGGTCTCCCCTCTCTAATCATGAGCAGGTCTGTATTTTCTTCTTTTGAGAGATCTTTTGCATACACATAGATAGGGCTCTGACATTTCTTTGCGTCATTGTTCGTCACTCAGTGGTGCAGATGAGCAAAACACTCTGATAACATTGACCCTTGCTTGACCCACCTTGCAGCCTTCTTTGATTCTGCGGGTATCATCACCATAAAGTCTGCACACATCAGACATGATGCTGTTGCACAAGGTGATCTGTAGTGAACTCATTAAATGGCTAAAGTTGCAGTATGTAGCCGCCTTTAAAGGGATTCATGGTGTAGAGAATTTATATATTCTTTAAAGTATTAAGATAAATGCTGTTCAATAAGTCATCTCTGTTAGAATTGACATCTTGGAAACAAATATGTAGCGTGTGTGGACGTTTACTCTCCCTAGATGGAGAGACAGTTTATTTGTTGACTGTGTGAGCATTGCTGTGTCACCAGTAACCAACAGATCTGGGAGACCCGTTGACTTTTCCTCTGAGCTACATCATTTGAAATTTCCAGTGAGCATATCTCTTCATTTCATTACATGGAGAGATATTGGTTCTGGTAAACCTCGTGACTTTGAACCAAAGCTGTCTCTGTTGTTTACTATTATATTTTGTAAAATTGAACAGCTCAAGCTGGCTGAAATTCTATTTACAGTTATTTAACTGTAACTGCTTCACTATTCTCCTGCCTAAATCTCATTAGAAGTTAGGTTGAGTTGTTTTGAATTTAAAGATACTTATTTTATATTGTGAAGAATTTTTATGAAATTTGTTGCACTTCCTGTTTACATTATTTTTTCATCTATTTTGTTAGACTTTTTATGGTAATTAGCACTTGAAACAAGGAAATATTGTTATATGAATGGATCCTCTGTGAATGTATGTTATAGGTTGGGAACACTGAGCACAGAAATAATCAAGCTCTCGTCTGAGCATGTTGGTCTTCTTCATACCCATCCATAGTTTCTTCAGTGTACAGGCTACACAGTGCTCCACAGCCTGTGTGCTGCTTGCTGCTAATCCAGATTTTTTTTCTTAGGTCTGGTACTCATAATACAAGCAGCATTGCCTCCTCAGCCATGGTGTAAGAATTATCCAGGATGGGAGTGTTTGTTGCTAGATCTCAATTTGTATCATCTGCTGTATTGGAGCTGCTTACATCTACTTCTGCTGACTGACTGACAGGTCAGCGATACCATGAGTACTTTGATCATATAGTAAATAGTTGCTTGGGATTACCTGGACTACATTGGAGTTTGTTTGACTGGTTGCGTGGATCAGATGTAAAACCCAGTTAACAGACTTATTTGTTTCATTAACACTCAGACTAAGGAAAGATTATTATCGCCACTATTGTCAGACATTACTCTGATTGGCTCTCCTCAAGATGCAGAACTCATTCCCACTCAGCTGACACCTTGTTTCTCAGTTTCCAAACATTTATTAAATTTCTATGCAATGTTAGTGTGTATGTTTCTTATTTATTTTAAACACATAGTTATCAAACCTAAATGGAAATAAGAACCCAGCAATAAGGTTTTTTGAAGCATTTTTTGGGGTTCAAAACAACTGCAAACCTTTGCCTTACGGTAAAGTGCACCTCTGCTATTCAAGCATCTGGCAACGCTTCAGATTAATCTAACAACTCTTTAATGAGGCCCTGGATGGGCTTAAGGATGAGTGAGAAGGAACTGTGAAATCTGGATAAAGCATGGATTGATAAAAAGATGAGCTATGATCCAAAACAATATTAAACAGTTTTATCAGTAAAAACTTGACATGTGTCAACTTAATGCGCTTCAACAACCATCATGACACTCATTTTAATCAGCATATAACTTCAGATCTGTCTGGGAGTGTTATTTCTCCGCTGTATTACATGTTGAAGGAGGAATTTCTCAACATAAATTAGACAAAAATGAATGTGGTTTCGTCCCTCTCAGAATCATGTTTGAATGTAATGTGAATTTAGTTTGGCGAGTTAAAGCTATTTGTATCAATGCAGCTGTATCAGACATTGGACCTGTCGCATGGATTTGAAATGCTAAATGTGCAGGTGGTTAATTACACTGCCGATAAATGCCATCAGGAACTGATACAACACGAAAGTGCTACAAGAAGGTCATGGGAATAGTTCGATTTTTTTTCTCCTGTTGTATTCAAATATATATTTCATATCCAACCAACAAAGTCACTGTTAGTTGCAAACATGTAGAAATTAGTCAACACAGGCAGTCTAATGAAAGTCAACAGTGCAAAGGCCAATTATCCTGTTAACAAGCAGCATCCCTGCAGTGGACCTTTCAGTACAAAGTCACACAGTGCACACAAACACTGCTCACACCAAAGTAACCTTATCTTAAATTCAACTGCAGACATCGAGGTCTCCAGAGACAACAGACATGCCAAGTCGTTGAAAGGAGAGTTAGGGAAATGTGCGTGATGTGAAACAAAAGATATTGAGGATATTTGACACAAAACTCCAACCAGAAATACACTTTTTTGCATGTTTGACAAAATGGTGGTATTGATGGATGTCTGCAAAAAGTGAGTTAATCAGTGTTTGTAATTTGTGAAGGAAATAAAAGCTAAAAAGTAAAATCATCTGAACTTGAATGGAAATTCTCTCAAAACAAAACGTTTTACTTGTATTATTAATTCTGAAGTGAATGAAAACAATGACTGCATGCTTTACAGGTGGACATGACAGTCTAATGTGTGCGTTGAAAACTCTGGTTTCTTAATGATAATAACTAACCCAGTGGATATCTAATTAGACTGCATACTTGTCTTGATGATGTTAACCAGAATCACGCATCTCTGACTGCGCTTGAACTTACGCAGTGTTGTTTAGTGCTTAGTTCCTCAGCTCATTAAGACATTCCCATCAAAAACACATCTTTCCTGCTTTACAGGCAAAGACAATACATCCAAAAGGTTGGGTTACTGACAGCGATAGATCGATCAGACTGCTGAATTGTTGAATCTAAGCAGTTCAACAATACGCAGTTAAATGTTCACTCTGCAGTTAAACCACATAAACACTCATACGTGGCTGAGTTCTTTCACTGCGTTGAGTTGTTTTTTCGTGTACTCCAAACAATGGCAATGAAACTAATATTTCCCTCTGAGCAGGGCTGTACATTAACTTTTTTAGGACATAGCACAAGTGGAACAGAGATTGACAGCTTTTTAGCACAGGACTAGAGAGTTGTAGCACACCTTAAAAATGCCTGTCACCTCTGCAGCTTTGTCGCATCGACCTTTAGCCAGGCCAACCCCTGGAGTTTCATGCCTCAGACCGGCCCACTTTAGAAGACAAGCTATTATTAAAATCATGTAATTATAACTTTACATTTTGTATGGAAAACAAATTTTGACTTAACAAATTAAGATATTTTCAATGGCAAAATATGCAGGTTTAATTCATATTACTTCCATCTTATTCCCTTTCAGTTGTGGGCTTTGTGTATTTACTATGTTACTTTTAATGATAAAAGTAACGGGTCACTACTATCGTTTGGGCATAGAAAGTGGTTATATTGTAACCAATGCTTGCTTGTCCAGTCTCCTCATCGCTCCTGGCTCTGCTGTTGACACTAAATTACATTTTAAAAATGGTCATAATTCTCAGCTCAAATCTCCCCTTTTTACAAAGCCTTCTTATCAATTCAGGTGAGTTTCATTAATGTAGTGTTGAATCATCTAGCATCACTGGGCAATTTTCTTAACAGCATTCTCACTATAACATTCACTCAATGAGTAATCCTGTCCATTCTGGACTGGTGGGCTCATGGCTGGTGCTTGGTGCTGTATCTTCTGACTCTGAGGGGCTACAAGACAAAGTTTCCCAGTTACGTGGCGTCGCATCATACTGTTATTTAAATTATATAACGTTACGTTATATTAATTGGCTTGGTAATTAATTAACTTGAACCATGGTTTGCAGGCAAAGTTCAACATATTGCCTTACCCGTTTCATTTTCCTCTCATTTGACGTTACAAACCGCGAGCTCGTTTTAGTGAAAAAGTTGCAAATATTTGCATATTTAGCTGCATCTGTTTCCAGAGCTTTCCTCTTTTTAATTCCAGCCTTCTGCGCTTTCTACTTTCCATATTTCAAACACCACTGATCGAGTGCATTGACGCGTTATGTCAGGGTGCGTCTGCACAAAAAAAAAGCAAAACAAAGGCGGCCCAGGGACAGCTGTAGCAGCACGTAGTCAACCCACTGCCATGACTGAACACCGGCCCAAAATAAGAAAAGGAGAACACAGGCCCTTGCAGCCCCAACATCACACCAGCCCACTGGGCCACTCCGGGGCGCGTTTTCGGTCAGTGTTGGTGGGTTCTTGTTATCTTAATTTACGTTATTGTCTGTGTCTGGGGTGTTTTTCATTCGTTTCGTGTTTATCAACGTAAACAGGTTGAAAAAATCTCTTCATATTTGTTGGCTCATGGGAGTAACGTGTACCTGTGTACCTGAGCCAACCCAGCCGCATGGGACTGAGTACGAAGCTGTGACTGTGAGGAATTAGTGTTCAGTACTCAAGACATAACGTTAATCACTGACCACAGTTGACTACAAATACCAGGAACGGTAATCGTTACCATCATAGACATACAGAAGGATTTTTTTTTTTAAATCGAGATTCAACAAGGATTAGACTAGACTAGGGATTAAAGGGTCTCTTTAAGTCTTTCCACTCTAACACCAATTCCTCCTAACCCACCCAACATGTTGATTTCTCTGGATGTTGATACTTCTTCAGTGGAGTCTTAATGTAGATTAAAAGACAAAAATGGGGCAATAGACTGGTTATGGTGTCTACATAATGATTCAGCCAGAAACAATTACATCAAAATAACTATGTGAAGCAGAAACAAATGCAGAAATGCTCCACAATAAACACCAGAAATAGCAAACCTATCACAGGTGTAGTTACATGTCTGTAAAGGTCTACCTCAGGCTACAGCTTAATGCAAAATAACATATCAACCTGAAGGCGTGGAGGAATGAGGTATTTTAGCCTTGAGGCTTACATTTAGAGTTTATTTTCATCCAAACAGGACCACTTTGAAAGCAATGTGTTTCTACTGACATTTTTGTACTTGAGATTTGGACAGTTAATAAGCCAGAACAAGGCCATTTTTATGCTGCATAAAGTGCTCCAGACGAGCAAACTGACAATACTTCTGCTTTTATAGAGGTTCTCACTCTTATTGTTAATTTATGAATAAAATGCATTTCATTTGCAGCACTTTTGGCTGCCACTTACCCCTTTAAGTCCCGTGAAAGCAGTGGGGGTGGACACACTGCTTCTACATTCTGTCTGGGTTTTTGTTAAATGACGTTACATAAAGACAGCTTTTTATCTGACGTATCGTATTTGCCTCATTTTTACACCTTAGTATACGATGATTGTTGGTAAAAACCTCAAATTTAAAGAAGGTATAGTTTCCCTTTCACATCATGTCATATAGTTTAACCTTAGACAAGCTTAAACATTAATGGCGAGAGGACCTACTGTTAATCAAGAAAAATACTAGATGCAGTATGAAGGAAAAACATCTGTAAAAGCACTGTGCTGACCTGTATTTAAAGTTAAACTAAACTGGCTTATATACTCTAACTGGATCAAAGAGATGGTTTATATAATAACAACAAGGATGAGACATTCTCTTCAGATTTCATATCTTCCTTGAACTTTATAGCAGAAGGACTGTTGTTACAAACAATGGTAACCTTCTGTTTATTGCTCACCTTGATTCCTTCTAGGTTTTGTTTTTTTCAAATGTACGGGACCTGATTTGAACTTGTTGATGTGAGTCTCGTAGGTAGTGGGGGGAAGGTGTGTCTCGGGGACTGGAATGTGTTCTTTAACGCTTTTGTTCAGTTTGAAAACTGTTTGAAAAGCAGAGCTTTGTTATAAGTCTTCACAAACTCATGCTGGGAGATGTCTCGTGGTCAGACTGTGGTCGCAGGTTTTACTGGCAGTTTGAAATTGAAAATGCCTCACTGTCTGGGATAAATGAAGGTTAATAAAACTACATATTAAACACCTAAATGAAGTTAGAAGCTGAATTCACAATGGATCATTTTGACTGCTTTGCAGCACAGACTCCCATAGCTCAAACCTCTGTTAAATGAGAGCGAGAGCAGGGTCGATGTTATTTATCAGATGGTTTAAAGAGTCTCTCCCAGCTGATATGTGAAACGCCTCATGAGATTCGTGAGCATGAACTGCCGCGCAGACTGCAAGCTGGCGACTAATGCTAATGTGCTCTGCCTTTGTTACAACATGAGTGTGCAGTCAGACTTCAGTATTACATATCAGGTATAACTCTGAATCAGACAGTTTTTAATTAAATCAACTATCTTATTTCTGTAGCTTTTGTGAAATTAAGTTGGTCTAACTTGTTCAAGCTGAGATGTAAGCCTTAAGAACTGTAGCCTTTATTAAAGCTACAGAGTCTCCAGAGAGCTCAGGGCCTCAGCAGATGGAGCTAGTGTGTCCGGTAATGAGTTCGATCTCCAGCTCCTCTTGTCACTGTGCCAAAGTGTCATGAAGCAAAACAAATCATCTGCCGATTGTCAGGGCACTGTCAGTGCTCTGCCATCTTCGCCTCTCTGTGAACGGAAGGCAGAAAGAGTGGAGCGCTTTAAATAAATGCACCCCATAAATGCATTTATTTACATTCAGATCGTGTAAAGAGCAACAATCTGTTCTGAACTAAACTAACTAAAATACCTGCTTTAAAATCAAACGAATTCAGAGGAAAGGTCAGTTACTTTAACACAAACTTTTCTGAATACTTTTTAAATGTTGTCATGAAAAAGTAAACCTTTCACATAAGGAACTGTTATTGCTCTATACCCTCAGTCAAAGTGTGAACCACTCATTCATGTTTGTACTAAGCTGCTGTGTGTGCACCATCCACCCAGAGCACCTCCCCAAAGCTCTTCCACTGCGTATAAATGGATAATTTCACTTTCTACCCGATACAGAAATAATGTTTGCCTTCAGAAACTTTTACTCATATATTAATAGGGCTTCAGTTTTAGATTTTTTCATTATCTTGTTGATACTTGTTACCTCAGTTTCTTAAAAACATAATCAGATAATGGGGTTAACTCCCATATATAAGACTGAAGGTAACTTTAGGCCAAGTGGGGATGATGTATCATGAAGTGATACTGAAAATGAATATCCTTTGAAGCATATAGAATTGAGCTACACAGAGATCATTTTATGGAAAGTTGACAGCCGTGTTGTGCATGAGTGGTGTTCATAATTTCTTTGAATTTTGAACTGAATAAGTGAGTGCAGCTCTGACTCACAGTATTGAGTGATGTCTCTGTCTACAGTGGACATATGATGAACTGTACTGAAGCAACCAGGCTGTACAATGATTTCTGCATCAGAAAAACTACATTAGGACAGTACAGACGTGTAGAGCTATGCACAAAGGCTGAAGGACTGAAACAACAGCAGGATTCAGAAGACAGTTACGAAGGACATGGTTAGGCCTGTTTGATGAATTTGAAGGATGTAACAGAGGATTTTGCAATGCAGAAAACCAAAAGAGAGTGCCAGTAATGTAAATAGCTGTTCTCTCAGCAAATCTGTCCTCATCTGTGTTTTTTATTGTCATTAAGTAAGATTTTATCTGAGGTGGAGCTCCTACAACAGATTTTTAACACAGCTGTTGGTCTGTTTTTGGCTTATTTTGCTGTTGTTGTTTGTTTTTAAGTTGTAAGTTTCCACCTTCACTGTGACCAAACAGTATTCAAGGTTATTTACACTAGATGGCAGCCTTAATGTCCAGACAAGTCCATGCATTTTTCAACGAGACAGTGGAAAACCGCATTCTGCACACACTACAAAGGCAAAGCTGAGGAAGAAGAGGGACTGGGCTGACCTGTTCGCAGTCTTGACCTGTCCCCAGTAGAGAAGGTTGGAGAGTTAACACGTGTTCACAGGACGAATTTGACAAAATAACACCTCAAATGCTATTAGCTGATATCCTCAATTCCAGAGTGTTTTTTCAATGTTAGTAGAAATTGCAACAATACAAAAGTGGTAAAAGTTTTACAGCCCCAACTTTATTCGGAATGTATTGCACATATTAAATGACAGAAAATGTGACAAGCTTCTGTCTCAGATCTGACATTTTACATGTGTAGCTAAAATAAATGAAGGAGAAGAGAATGATATTAAAATAGAGACCTTTATAATGGACTGACGAGTCAAAAGCAGTCAAAACAAACACTTTGCACTGACAAAGCTACATTTCCTCTAAATGAGTGTAGAAATACTCTCAACCTGAGACCACACAATTGGTGAAAATCTAATAACCGCCTTCAGCTCCATTTTATTCAGTCAATAGAGAGTTCCTGCAAGGTTTAGTCAATATTTACTTCTGCATCATCACCGTATTCTTTGCTGGTCAGAGCTGATGAGAACTACTCGGCCAGTTTGTGCTTGACTAAGCCTCTGCCTGACTGCAAGGCTGCACTGCTCAGAATGCAAAGCTGTGCACAGGAGACCAATCTCCCTCCTTGAGGTCAACAGCAGCAGGAACCGATTCCCTCCCCCTGACAGAAGCAAACACTCGTCTCTGCTGCTATCCTGTTGTCTTGCGTGTGGCATTCTGAGCATCACCCCAACTCTGTGTGTTTCTCTTATTTTATATCAAAGTCACGCATGCATGCCGACATTTTTAGATTACCAACAGGGTATAAGCCACCCCTGGTAGATGTAAATATCTGATATGAAGGCACTGAAACACCAGAGTACCAAGTAGAAAAAGTTGATTTGACAAGTGCTGCAGAAAAGAGCTGGATTAATAATTCTGTCACAGAATGAAGGACATTATTTATTTTTCAAACAAAGCCTTATTTCTAACACACACATCTAAAAACATATGGAATTTATCAAACCTGGTGATTCCAGCAGAGACGTTATGAAACCTTAAAGATTGATATTTTCAAACTTCATGTCATGCTTTATCTCAGAAGGAAACATTTTGGAGGAAAGTTTGTCCGCATGTCCAAAAACCTATTGTAGCATTTAGATGGCATCCTGTTGTAGAATGATGGATGAAATGTGCACATATGAAAGTATACAGAGCTGTAAAGCTCTCCAATTCACTGCTCAGCATAAAGATAATGTGCATAAACTCATTTAAAGACCTCATTGAGCTTTACCTAAAGGTCAACTTAACTATTCATGTGTATCTACTAATTTAGGGAATAGATTATCAATCTTTTAATCATTTCTTTACATCACAGAATGATTTATATTCGTTCTTGTACTTTTTCAGATGATTTTAAATGAGATGGTTTAGTTTAGAAGAATCTAACTATTTGTGCCTCAGATGATGTCTTTGTCACCAATATTCTGTCATCTTACCACTCTAATATTTTTCTTGGGAAGTAAAGAGCTCCAACGTCCAACCTAAAATTTACTGACTAACATAATACTCACTACAAAAGGTCATTGAGCTATTGTCCTATCAATAGACCCCTAAGAGTTTCAGGGCTTTAGTCATCTCTTTGGAAGTTTCCATGACAACAGACAATGTCGATGAGACAAGCTGAGAATATTGTCAAAACATTATTTTGTCTCCTGATTCACACCTTTTGAGAATCTGCCGCCTACATCCTTGCCACCATTAGGACATCTGCAATTATTCTCAGAGAATATTAAAAGTACATTAAACAAGCTCTCTGTGCTGCATTTGTTTTTTTAGTTCTTTGGGCATGAATTTAATGCAAGAACTACAAACTTGGGGTTACAAAAAACTTACATACATGCCACATTATGTATATGGACTTTTTAGGTGCGTGTTTAAGTATTGGGATGCAGGGAGACCATCATGGATACAATAACTGACTCAACTGTGATATATGTGCAGCATAGCTTCCTGATTTATAGAAACTTATTGAAACTTTTTGAGCTGGTTATTTTCCAACTGCACTCCATATTTAGTGCTTCCAGTATTAGTAACATTAATTAAATTATGTCAGTTGGGTGCAAGAGAGGTCCCTGTTATCATTGTCCGTGCATCAAGTATAATTTATTTGTTTATTCTAATTCATTATAAAGCATTTGTTCATGTTGGACAACTTTTCCTTTTTGATTTTCATTGTTCAAATCGGTTGGTTTAAGTGATTTAAATTCACATGGAGCTGAGACTTCGGGCCACTGAATTGCATTTGTTACACTTTTGAAAATGATGGGCCAACTCATCTCCCGTGCAACATATTTATTTTTGCAGAAACTGGAAAATCACAAAAATAGCAGGTTACAGGAGGTACTCGGTGTGTGCATAGACATATATATGTCTATGGGTGTGTGCTTCATCGCTACTGGCTACTTCTTCTGCCGGCTGGGGCGTCAGCAATTGATGCATTCGACACCGAGCGCCCACTGCTGGCGAAATTTATATTACACTTTAAGATAGCAATATCGATATTCACAGTAGTTTCTCCAAATGAAAATGACCTCTAACCTAAAAATAAAATGGGGGGGCTACTATTTTTATGTATTCATTTTTATCATAGTGCCACACTTGTCTACATTTAATGTGACATGACACTAACATCAGAACAGTTTTAGCAATGTTCAGGAAACATCTGTTTAAAAGATGAGCTCACACATCAGTATGTGTTCACATTAACATAAGTAGGACAATAAAATCAAGCAATACCAAGAAAATACTTATTATCCATGATACAGCTGCTGATTGAATATATTTAATGCACTGACTGGTCATGTTGCTTTACATAATAATGATTATAATGAGGGATTTATAGATTTTACTTTAATAATCAGTATAATCATGTAAACTGTGCTGACTTTATTAGGAAAGAAAAAGTTGGATGAGCACATCATTAGTTTTCAGTTAATGAACCAGGTAATAGATTCCAAACCTGTGGGTACTGGTCCATTACACAAGAATCCCACTGTTTTCCAGTGGTTTGATTTTATTATAGCTATTAATTTAAGATGTCACATATTTATGATGAACAAATTTGACAACTTGCAGCTTTAACGTATGTCTTTATCATTATCTTTTTTTTGCTAATTGTATTTTCTGTCCACTTACTGTCATGAAATGTAAACGTGATAGTAGAAGCTATTGAAGAGAGCCAGTATGCATGAATGAAGGCGCATTTGCTGAAAGCAAGAGTTATCAATTGTCTGCAGGCCATAAGTGGGAAGTTAATGACTCTAAAGGAAAAAATTGTATTGTATTATCATTGCATGCCAAATAAAATTATCTGAAATTCCAGAACTGCTCTAAAGTTTAAACAAACCCCATCAGGGCCTGTGTCAACAGATAACATTTTAGAGGAAAGCAGAGGCACAATGAGGCAGATCTGACTGCATAATGAACAGCAGCAACAGCTCAGGTGGAGGAAACTCCACTTTACTGTTTATCGTTTGCCTACAGAGTTTTGGCAAATTAAAAGCTTTATTCTCAAAATGGAGAGACTTTGCTCACTAAATATGATTAGAGCACAAGGAGCTTTGCAAAAGATTATTCAAAAATCCATATATTTTACATTGGGGATGACTATATTGTCAGTGCTAATGAACCAAACATCGACTCACAGGAAACCTTGAGTTTATTCATTTTATGATGCAAGTGATTCTTTTTCAACCATATTTCAGAGGGGAATACTGTTCTTGTTAATATACTGCATTTATCTTACCACAGATGCTGGTATAAATGCAGGCCCTCAGTCAGTCACAGGGGAAGCTAATGGTGCCTTTCCATTCTTAAGGAACCAATTCTCATCTTTACTAACCAACTAGTTTGAAAACCACATAACCAATTGCCTATGGGCAAACCAAACAACACCTATAACAACAATCTATAATTATGTTAGAAGAAAATGGTGGTCCTGACAGTTAATGCATGTAAATTGTAAAAATTCCATTCATAAAAAAAAAGGTAAAAGTCATGTTGAAAATAAGTATTTTAGCCAAACCCGTATGGTTTTCTAACCCAAACCAAGTAGTTTTGTAGTAGTTTCTCATACTAACCCAGTAAGGTAATTGCTTAAACCCAACAAGTGCAGCCTGCAAGATGTCATCCGTGAGGTTGACGGCTGTGTTTTTAAAAAGAATGTATTTTAGTCTTAACCAAGTAGTTTTAATTTCTAAGTCTTAGTAAGTAATGACATATATTAAAGAGTTTTATTAAAGAGTGTGTCATTATTAGAGCCATTTTTGCTCCCCTGCAGTTGCTCGATGGAACACCACTGTTGTAACAACAAACCTCCGTCTGAACCCTCTACATGCACAGCTATACACATTTGTTGTCATACTTCAGAGGCTGATAAAAGACAACTCCTCGAAGCCTCTAAATATGTCAAGAGTCAAGCAGGTGAAATGTTACAGGACCTAATAAGATCAAGACTGCATTGTTTTATGTACTATGATACACGTGACGAACGAGCACGTTTGTATTGCCAGATAGCTGAGAGCATTTTGAAAGGCTGCAAACTTCCAATAGTTTTGAGTGAAATTTGCCTAAAGCAGTAAAAAATGTTTTCATGTTGGTCTGACATAGAACTCAGGTTCTAAATGAGGCTCGATGTCTGAGATAGAGATGACAATGATAAAGTTATGACTTATGTTTCAATTTATGATGAGTAATATAACAAAGATTAACATGCTGCTGTTGTTATGTTTTTCCTGTTAACCATGATATAGAACACTAATGTAAAGTGAAGTAATAGTATATAAAGATGCTCATTTGGGTTTTATATAGAAATCAACCACAGCTGCAACTGTGTTTTTTTCTTTTTAGTTTATTCATTCTGGATCTTTTCACTGGTGTGTGAGTTTGTACCATAAAGTAAAACATGTTTGTGTCATGTATCTGTGGTATATGTAGAGCATCTCAGCCTCAGGGTAAGGAATATGCATAATGGTCTAGTATTTCTTTAAAATTGCATGTTAAAACAACATAAGGAGTTGGAATATGGTTCATGTATTTTCAGTCTCATGAGAGTATGAAGTATGCTGTCATGTAGTTTTTATAGTATACCATTGTGCTGCTTTATGCACATAATCCAATCTCACCATCCAGTCGTACAGATTCGGTGACCTTCATGCTGTTAAATCAATATCAATAGAATTAATCCTTTTGTTGTTGTGTGAGAAATTATAAGACATCCCTCATCACTTCACAGTCAACTGTGCTTTGAAGCTGAAAAATACATAAACCAAATTATTTTAAATAATCTGCATGAATGTATCAATCTTCTGGAAAACTGGTGTTTTGTCATTTAGGGAAATGAGCACAACAGCTGGAGCCGCTTTAGCTTGTGTTTACCTCTTAGTTAAGTAGCACAGGCGCTTTGAGCCTCAGACAGATGGAGTGCGTCCTCTCTGCAGCCTATTTCATAAAAAAAAGTCTCCACACACCCTCCCAGCATTAGTGACTGCTTCTTATCTTTCTATCAGAGATCAGAGATTAGAAGAGTCAGAGCTTCCCTCAAATGAACAAAGTTGCTGCTGTTAAGTGATAAGAAAGAGATAAGATCTGTAATACCAAGCAATTTGAATAAATTACACTTCATTCCGTGTGATATTAAAGTTTCCTTGAATGCACCTAGTTATAAGGTGTGTTGCTTATGTTTTTTTCCCTTAGTAGCCAGTGAAAACAACACCTCACTACCTCTGATTCCAAGTGACATTTTCATCGTAGTCATGATGTGAAAACTGAAAGGATTAGATCTAGAATTACAGTTCCTCTCAGAGTCCCACATCAACATCAGTCCTCACATCCAGGTGTCAGTGAACTTGTTGAACTGAAGCAGCCTAATCGCTCCTGTTTTTTAACTGAAATCTGAGTTTGAAGAGAGGGATAGCAGCATTATTACACAAAGCAACCGACATCTTTTATTTGTGGAGATCTCTGAAGCAAAACCTGTCTAGATATTCCATTTAAATAAAACTAACTTATTGAAACAGCCATTAAACTCACAACAAGTCAAAAGTCTTTGAGTCATTTTTTAAAAATTGAAATCTTTGTTTTGAAGCCCACATTAGAAACGTACCAAAGAATGCTTTTTATGATTACATCCGTGTCTCTGTAAACCCATTGAATGTTACTGCATGTTTGATCCCTAGTACATTCAGCAGCCAGAATGTTGTCAAAAACCACTGTCTGTTTCAGAATTAGTCTTAAGTGTTTTTTTCCTGGTTGATTAAACTCTATTTCCTCTTTTAGGTGTGGGTTGTGTGTACCTCCTGTCTTACAGCAGTGGACAGCAGTCAAAGTACTCTCAAGTTTGGAGAATCAGGAGGTTTTCTGAGGGGTGAGCAAAAGCTCAAAGCTTCCAAGAAGTTTGAAAGTGGTTTGAGTGAATGCTATATGGTGTATTTTCATAAATATCCATTCAATAGCCTTGGTCCTGCCTATTTGTTGGATTTACTTTTATCCTTTTAACACTTGAAAAACCCACAGTGAGACGTCCTTTTCTTATTTTGATCCACATCTGTGGAATAGGCTTCCTGAAGACCAGAGGGCAGCAGAAAGCACACTTAAGACCTATAAAACAAATTTGGCAATATATAAGAAGTCTAGACTTGGGGTAGAATACCAAACTGAAAGATGATGAGTATCAAATAAATTAAATGGATTTACTCGTTCAAATCCATGAAATTATTAATGCATTATAGATCAGATCTTTGAATGTCTGTGAGCAATATAAAAACAAAAGCAAAACAACTGGTTTGAAAAAGATGTGCAAAATGACAGGTGGAAATGATTTCCTACAACATTCTTGGTTCATAGTAAATCATGAAAAAGGTCACAAAATCAAATTTGTATTTTCGTGTAAGATGACACAAACTGTTTATTATTGCCTTGACTCCCAGTAAGTCCCCCAAAGTGATGTGTTTCAGTTGCAAGTTTCCTTCGTGCCTGTACATTAGTTTGTTTCATTTGGAGGTGAGGAAAGAGTCATGACTTATGTGACCAAGCTAGAGGAATTTTCTTTTATTCTGTAAAATTTGTCAGAGCCCAAACTGAGACAAGCCATACACTTTTCCTCAGACCTGACCAGGAAACCTGAACACACAGCCAGCAAAAAGCTGAAAGCACAGCTGAAAAAAAGAGGGTGAAAATAAGAGTGAAACTCCTGATGTGATCTTTGTCAAAGCTCTTCCATATGGTTCTTTGTTCACTTATGTGTGTCCAAAGGAAACAAATCATAGGTATACACTTATTCCTGAGCTTCCTTGATCCTTCCTTGACATGGTCTTTCTAAAGGAGTCATAGATTGTGTGGGATGACTCATCTTTTAATGAGAAGCAATTTGTTCTACATTCTATTTGTCCTACTCAAACTTCTACCGTTCTGGTTCCAGCTGTGTGAATTAATTTATTGATCTTGCTGCATCCCTAGAAAATCTTTAGGATCTTGTTGCACACACTGAAATAACTGAGTCTCTGCTCATCTCTAGTACACATTATCAGTGTAAGTCCTCCAGTGTCATTCTGACCCTGGTTTACTTGTAAGAGCCACGCTACACACAGTTTCCCACACTGTTTCTGCACTTTTGCTAAATAAATGCTCATGAGTTGTCATAATTTCCAATATGTGTTAAGTGTTAACCCCCCAACTAGCCGAAGCAATGTTTAATAAGGCACAATGTCCTCATAAGGAGGGAGGGTTGATGGAACAGCTATATGTTTTGCTTTCAAATATTTATGTGATATCAGATTGAGACCATTACTTTCTGTCAATAACACAATACTTTAGTGAAACAGTTTTGTCATTTGCTTTTAGGGTTTAGACAGTAACGTAACTTGGTTAGGCTTAAAAATGAAAGCTACTTGGGTTGGGTTAGAAAATAGTTTTCTAACAACATATCCATACTGTGACAAACACCGTTTTACCCTCCACACAAAGTTGCTATCATAATTTATCTGCCTGCATGAACAAACATCACGTGGACACATTTTGGGAAGGAAAATATCTCTAATTATGGATCAGTGGTTCTGTGACTAGAAGCTCTCCAAAATTCCAACTAAGGCCTTTTGAATTCAAAGTCAGTGACCCAAGAGACAGTAGCAGTCACCCTGTATCGTCTCAGTCAGAAGTGGTTAGTGGTATGAAAGGCACTTGAAAAAGAGGAAGAGAGAAAAAACTAAACATAAAACAGTAAAGCCCAAAAAATGTCAAAGGAATTTTTTATGGGGTTACTCCCTTTTACATTGTTTTGCGCTACTTGCGTTGGGACACGTAATTATAAATTTAACATTTTGAAACAAAAGCACACTGGACAGATCAATAGATTTTTGAGAGGTTGAGAGACCTCTTACACACGGAACTGCACCAATAAGGTGACAAAGAACATTGCTTTATTTTCACGTATCATTAAAGCTGTGTCTAGTGTCATATAGTGTATCTTTCTATCTGCTCTGGTGATTTGTGCTTCCACACCACCGAGGAGGTTATGTGTTAACTTCTCATATACTGACCTGTCATCCTGTAGAAGCTTTGATGCGAGACGGTTGGTGTTATCCAGCTATGCCAAATGTTGACGTAATTCCTCTGGAGAATGGAGTCCCTGCTGTTCGTAGAAAGTAAGTAAAGACTGATATGTTGATGTTTTTTGGCCAACTAAGTAAGGAAACACTGTGACTTCAGTTGGGAAACTGAAGAGTCTTCCTTGTGGTTGATGATAAAACTGAGAAATGCCACAACTTTTTAGAGTTATAACTTTACATGAATACCATAATTTTACTGTGAAAACATATTTGAGAAGTAAGTGAATGGAGTTGTAGGCCAAGGTAGACCCCAGTAAGAGATAAGTGAAAACACATTGAGCAAATTATGTTATATATTCATGTGTTTTATGTTATATATTCATGTGTTTTATGTTATATATTCATGTGTTTTTAAATGATGGTTGATTCTGAAGTCAAACAACAATATTGTTGCCTAACTACACAGATGAAAATGAGAAATTGTCTATAGTTTTATAACCCTGTATTTAATTATAGGTTATTGGGTAAACGTAAAGGCTGCTATAATCAAGCAAGATATAATTAAATGAACATAATAAATGGGGATGCACTGATGTTGAAACTGTGGGCTGATACTGGTACCAGTGTTAAAAATACTAATTTGCCCTATAGCTAATATATAGCAATAAAATCTGATTGTTTTGGCCATTTCTTCTTCTTTTAATACCTGTGAAGAAATATAATATATGGAAGACGTAACAATTGGCATTACAGCCCTACATCACTATCTTTGAATGAGCACATTGTTTCATACAAATGCATTAATGGATCTTCTTATAAACTTTTACAACAGAGAAATCCTGTTAAAGTATCTCTTCATCTATTAATTGTCATTATTTGATTAGTCCAGCAAAATATTCTTACGAAAAAAAATTGCCACTTTGGAATTAGGCTGTGACCTTTTTGATATTTGCTGAATCTGCAGGCTAATCCCATCAGAATCAGGGCTGTCAGTGCAACATCAGATAAACATCGACTACTGCCATTACTCCAAATAAATCTTTTTGCTGATATGCCAGTTGTTGTCAACAAACTGAATGAAAGCCATTACTGATGTATTGCTTATATATATGTCTCTTGAGTTACATGTTTCAACCAGTGATTGACTGGTTCCTAAGTTAAAATATGATGTGTAGGAACATAGTGTTATGTGTACCCAGTCCTTGTATCAGTATAAAAATCTCCAATGTACTCTTCACTCAAACCACTGCGATTTTTGAGGTTTAACTTGTTTTTGATCCCAGATAAAACCTAAGTTTGTCCGTGAGGGAAACTTCTGATTCTCCAAACTGAGTGTGATCTCCCTACCGCAGGTAAGACACAGACTATTTATAAGTACTTCACACAACCTCACTTACAAACAAACAAACCAAAGCTCACCAATGTCTCTTCAAGGATCTGCTGCTAACGTCTTAGGGCTCTTATACGCCAAGCCATCAATCAGCCATCTGTGACTGCCTGTGGCTATTTGTCTCACTTGGCGATCACCATTGGCGGTCATTCTTGATATCAACACAATATTAGACAGCCCGACATCCTCTTTGTACCAACTTTCAGCTTCTGCCACCTAACCTCTTCCTGAACCCCAGACATGCTCACTATGACCAACAAAGGTACAGGTTACTGCGTTAAAAGTAACAATAAGTCATTACAAGCTATTCAACAAGCAACTCAGAGTGTAATTTTTATAGAACAATCTCTTGAAACTGTTGCATTAATTGCTGCATTGTTTCGGAAACTTTTGAACTCATGAAAGTAAAGGTCACATTCAGTCATAAACTTTTGTTTAAATTTAGTACAATCTTTGTTCATTTCATTTTTCAAATAAAAGCAAATCAATAAACAAAGGATCCTTCATAGTTCACAGGATGACCATACTGTTTGATGGGAAATGTTGCACAGACTCTTAGTAGCGCTAATGAGCCATTACCATTTGCCTGCAGCAGGAAATCTCACCCTTTATGAAAAACCACATAATTTTTGCGTTTCAAAGAGTAGTGTGTTTTCGTAACAATGTGGTGCTGGCCCTTCTCTGGACATATCTGCCCCTCTTCTGAGCCATTACCCAGAAACTTCATGTACTAATTTCATAAAGCGTGAATGCCTAAATGAGGGCCTGCTAACTGATTGTTTGTTGCTGTGTGAACAATTACCAAAATTGACTACATTCAAACCCATTCTGTTTCAAGGAGGTCAAAAGCATTTTGCACATTTCAAGTGGTGCTTGTGGAATGGCCTGATGGGTTTTGAGTGACACTGCTGTTTACATATTCATAAAGTCACAGTTCTAATTTACTTTCAGTTTATTCTGGTTTTATTCATAACAGAGAAGTTTGTTTTCATGTGGGTTGATTGGTTTAAAGTTGACCTGAGAAAAGGTTCAATAAACTTCCTTCCTGGTTCTGCTTCTGACGGAGGTTTCTTCCTGTTGAAAGGGAGTTTTATCTTCCCACTGGTACCTTGTGCACGCTAATGATGGGGACTTGGATCGAATAGAAGTTTGAATCCAATCTGTTGTTTTCCTCAGCGAGGTAATTTTCTGAATTGACTTTGTATGAACTGGACTAATTTGGAATTTAATGTGTTGAATTTAATTGGATTATGATCGCATTGACTGGACTGTATCTTTGAAGTGTCATGAGAAGACATTTGTTGATTTGGCACTATATAAATAAAACTAAATTGAATGGAACTGAACTGCATTGAGGAACTTTTTGGGGAGCTTTCAGCCCCATCTTGGTGTCCTAGATGGACAGTGCTGCTCATTTGCAGTTGACTGACAAAAAGAAGTCAATTCAGTTTTATTTGTATAGCACCAAATGTCTGTTGAGAAAGAGAAGCATTAATGAAAGACAACTAAATTTTCATATGTACATGGAGAGTAAAAGAGAGCAGTATAACTATGGATGTTTCAGTATCACCTGAGTTAGTCTAAACAATAAGCTTTATCAAAGGAAAAATGTTTGACACATCCTTTGTTTTAAAGCCTTTACAAAGTAGTCAGTTACAACTGATTGTGCTGTTAGTGTGAGGAAGAGACGAGGAGAGGGCTGGACCAAACCATCATGAGGAACTGGGTAAAATATTTATTTCATTTTAATCTTTTAATATGAATTAAAATGTGTTTTCAGTGATGTATTGGGGAGGGGGAATTAGCTGTTTTGTTCACCTTTGTTCCCTGTGTGTGTGAGTGTTTTAAGTACTGTTGGGAACACAATGTTGATGCCACTTCAAGAGCACTTGAATCCTAACCACTGACAACGTCACAAGCAGTTCCTGAATCATTCTAGCACTAACTAATGTGAAAGCGTAAAGTAACTTTTAATCAAAAACTTTAAACAATCACTTCTCCTTGTCTTCACAGAGAGACTACACAGACAACAGATATACACTATGCAGGTTCCCAGCAATACACCCATATAAATGGGAAGGTGATCAGATAAAAACAGAGAAGGAAAAATTACTGATGCAGAGGTTTCCTTCTTTCAAAAAATGTTGAGACAGCAACTGGGAGAATTCACTTAAGTGCCGACATTGTCTCTTGAAGTGTTCAGTTTTCAAAAAGTTTTTGTAAAGTGGTTCTGAACCAGTGCTCAGGTTAGAAGACCACATCACATTTAGCAAAGCTGCACAGATGTGAATTTCCCCATTGCGGGACAATAAAGGAAAACTAATCTAATCTAATAATTGGACGTCTTCTTCTGGCTTTTTCCTGATGGGCTCATGAGTTGCTTCAAACTGGATCTGAGACTCTCCAGGTGTGTGTTTAATTTTCACAAGCCCTTTTTGACTCCTTGGTTCTTTCCCCAACTTGCAATTCATGTGACGTAGCAACATATTGAAAGAAAACAAATATCATTATCAGGTTTTAAAATATGTATATTTGCCCTAATAGAAATTCAGCTCAGATCCACATTATGTAAAAGGAGTTCCCTCTTGATAAATCTAGACACGTTCCTTGTTTGACACGGCAAGATACCTCAGTCACAACTTTTTCCTCTGTTCACGTTTAATAGGGATACAATTGCGTATTTTAATTGTGTATTAAAATACCCATTCGATATTCACCATTATAAAATACTGCCATACTCAGTGTCAACCAGTAGCTTGACATTAACATTTAGCCTCCTTGTTTCTGCCCTGACCCTTTTTTGAACTAATTCAGCACCTCAGACTGAATTAGAGAATTAAACGTACTTAAGAAAGATGAAAAACAACTGTTGAATCATGCTGGACCATGCTAAAGGTCATGTACAATACAGAAATAAAGGTATTACATGGCACTTCAACTTCAACTTATCCAAAGCCATTATTTCGTTTTGATTTACTACTTTGCACTAGTTGAGAGAGTAAACTTTTTAAACTAAGAATGAACAACTCGTGCCAGAAATGTTTTTAAACTGTCATAGTGGGTAGCACTGCTGTCAAGGCCAGTCACTCACATGTTCACACAAACACTTACATTAACATCACTTTGTTCAGAGGTGCTGCACATTGTCCTTTTTTGTTTAGAGTTTTTCTTTTTTCTATCCAAAAACCCATATTGAAGACATTAAGGAGTAAACCACTATGTTTATCTTCAATTTATTCATGTTAGCTAAGAGAAAAATCACTCATTACTGTCCGTATCTGTAGTTTTTAAAAGCTTTTACAGATTTTTTTTCATTGTCAATTGTCACAAGACAGAATTGTTTCTGATAGATTTGGTCTGAAAAAAAAACAAGTTTTGCAGCCTGAAGGTTGGAAAAATGCTTCAAACACTCAGAAGTGCAGCTAATGAAAATTGCCCTTAGGGGATAAGAATTAATCAGCTGAAGCAAAGTGAAATTACCTGAAAAAGCTGACTTGCATTATGAAAATGACCTCAGTGTGGGAGGAACAAGGACAGAGTGCATGCCATGTTGATTGTATTTCACTACAATTCATAAATAACTTGTGTGTGTATCTCCCAACTGTATACTTCCAGTTGCCTGGGTTAATTCAATTATCTGCTGCTGAATATGTGTATATGTTTAACTTTAAACTGCATGTAAACACAGAAAATCGAAACATTTTATAGATTCAATAGTTGCAACTTCGACCTTAATACCGTCTTGCTTATCATGGATAGCTTTTTAAATGCTTGTTAAACATTTGTCCTTGAAAATGTATCGATGAGTGAGGTTATTTGCCTTAATTTCCTTTCTGCATTTACTCCAGGGTTTTTGCAGTCATCACATGCACGTTTTCCTTAAATCTTACAGTTTATGAGCAATTTATACTGTCATCAACGGGTTGTATTTTTTAATGGTTGGGCTTTTATTTATTAAGCAAGCAATTTAGTTTGATCTTGGAATAAACATGTGGACATTTTCATTCTTAACATAAGTTTGCTGGTTTCATAACCACTTTTTGGCCTTTCAGATGGAGTTCTATGAGCAGCAATGGTTGTCGTTCCATCATGCATTCCACCTCTTCTCATTGAACTTTGTTTCTTGTGTTGAATGTTGTTAATAGTGGTAATGTGGTAACAATAATGTTCAATATCTCAGTCTTAAACTAAAAGCAGTTACAGAACTGACAACTGAATAAAAATGTAATCATCAGGTAGAGTGTTCTAAGCAACTATTCATCGTTATCAAGGCCACGAGATCAAAGAGTTGCTCCTAAAAGTCCTCACTTTGTCTGCAAAATTGAATGTATTTGCATTTGGACTGAGATAAATTACTGATTTTCTAAAAGGATTCACTACATTTTATGATGACTGTATGATGACAAGTTCCTCTCCTCTAATAATAGAGAAGTGGCTTTCATCGTCAAAAGTCAGGGTCCAGGATTATTGGGTGTTTTATCAGTCTGGTAACAGAGCTCAGTTCAGCTCTGCTTCAGCACACAGTTACAAACCATAAATTAAAACGTATCTCTTCCAGCTCCAGTATCCTTGCGGAGCAGCACAGTAGAAATTCCTTTTTCATGAATTCACACACATCTGTTTGTGTGATCTGGATGGTAATTTGTAAGAACCTGTCCAGCATTGATGATTGCTAATAAAGAGTGTGACTGCCCCTGTAGCAAACTGAGAAAGCAATAGATTTTATTGTCATATTACACAATGCACTCATTTTCTCTGCTGCAAAGTGAGTTTTTGCAGCTAAAATGCTTATTAACTACTGTTTTAATTTCAAGACAAGGTGCATTAATACCTACAGTATAGTGTAAAGTCTTGAGACACCCCTCATTTCTTTGTGTCCATAACAGGAAAATTCATGCAAACATGAATTTACATAAGGATAACAGCTTGTACAAGAAGCTTTAAAGTGAATATTTGGTCTGAGCACCTTTCTTATTCAACGCAGTCTGAACCCACTTAGACCAGCTTTCTGTCATTTCTTTAAGTAGTCTTCAGGAATAGTTCTCCAGGCTTCTTGAAGGACATCCCAAAGCTCTTCTTTGGATGTTGGCTGCCTTTTGTTCCGTTCTCTGTCAGATGATCCCACACTGCTTCAATAATGTTGAGGTCCGGGCTCTGGGGAGGATTCATCCCCCATAAGACCTGTTGCCACTGATTTTCAGTCCACTTCTTGTGTCATTTGGCATAGCTCAGCCTTTTCTCCCTGTTTCCCTTCCTTAAGAATGGCTTCTTGACAGCCACCCTTCCATGGAGACCATTTCTGATGAGGCTTGGGCCAACAGTAGATGGATCAGCTGAAGGTCCAGATGCATCTCTCAGGTCCTGTGTCAGGTCTTTGCTGGATTTTTTCCTCTTTCTTAAGGACATCACTTTCAATCAATCAATCAACATTTATTTATATAGCACCTTACAACAATCAGAGATTGACCAAAAATACTTTCAGATACTGTTCATCTGCTTTAGATGTTTTTTTTAGGTCTGACACTTCTTCTTTTGTCCTCCACTTGTCCAGTTTCCTCAAATGTTTTAAGGACCCACTGCACACCATGCTGAGATATGCCAAGTTTTCAGCTAATAGCTCTTTGGGAATCACCTTGTTGCTGCAAAAATCCTATTTTCTGTCTGTCAAACTGTGTTATCTTTGGTGTTTTTCATAGATGCAGCTAAAGACATGGGAACAAATGATGTTTCTTTGTGACAGGCTGCTGGTAACAAAGTGCCTAAAGATACAATTTAAAACTACTTCTTTGCTAAGTTGTCTGTTATGTGTCGACACAACACTGGTTCATTCCTTGAGTTAGGAGCCTTTTTTATGCATGAATGATTTATAGGTCAGAGTTAAGTGGCTTAAGGAACAAAAAACCCTGTCAGGTACAAGAACTAGATTGAAAATGAGTGAAAAATCAGCCAATGTCTGAAGAAAGCCTGCAGATCTATTGCTCAAGACCACCGAGAAGATTACAAGAAAGTCTGGCTGCTTGAAAGCAAAGTACCATATTCACTTCCCGTTAAACAATATTTTAACAGCTTAGTGTACCAGGTCTCAATGGAGGTAGGTAGGTATTTGCGGATGGCTTTTATTACAAAATCTTGTTTGGTATTGGTATGACTTGTTGTATTTTTTTTTACAGAGACTTGTCTTAAAACCTCAAAACAAAATCTGGAACCGTGCACATAAGCACCCCACAAGTGTGCAAGTCAGTCAGAAATCCAGTCATTCCTATGGGGAGCTCTGTAATGAGTACAAGCATGGGCATTGTTAAACTTCGGATCTAAAAGAGAAATGTTTGGAATGTTATTTTTATTCAAATACTTGAGGTCCTCTGGTCCAATGTAAATGAGGACAGCGCTATCAGTCAGTGCTGATTGGTGCCGCAAACTGTGATTCCAACATGTGGGAGTCGAGGTGAGTTACACAATAATCTGGTAGCTTACAAGTAAAAGCAAACCATGGATATCAGGAGTTTTCCATCCCTCCATCCATTTTCTATATCCGCTTAATCCAACTCAGATTCACACTCACTCCTAGACACCAATTAACCTAACGTGCATGTTTTTTGGTGGTGGGAGGAAGCTTGAGTACCTGGAGAGAACCCACACATACACGGGGAGAACATGTAAACTCCAAACAGGGATTCAGAACCAGGAGCCAGGAAAATCCTCCATTAGAGTGTATTTATGTATTTGTGTACATTTACACATTTGTGTGTTATTCAGATATGAGATATTCTATATACTCATATTCCTATTATTCTGCACCATCCCCATCATAAGTGAGCTGATCTTTATGTATAACATCTGGGGGACTTTCCCTTTAAATCATATACTAATGGTTCACACACACCTACTTTAAGTTCACAAAAGGGTCAGTGGAGCTTCACCTGCAGCTGCAAAGTGCTGCATAATGTCTCAACACAATATTAGATATATTCAGAGAATTTTACTCCTTTCTTCTTTTTTTTACTCCTGACGCTTTTGCAGCATCAAACTTTTTGATAATCTACTTAAAAGCTTTGGATCTTATTATAAGGGAGGAAAATAAAGATACCTAGAGAATTGTTTATAAATATGCACCTGGATTTTCTTTGGAAGTTGTCTTGAGACCATTTCAAGTGTATTATTTACACCTGATTCATAATAGAGAACCTTGTTTAAGTGGATTATAGGAATCTCATTTGAAGTTGATGCACCTGTGGTTTCTAAATCTCAAATCAGCTTAATTTGAAAAAAAAAGCCTTATATTTCACATGGTTTAAAACCGGCAAAAATTAGATTTTAATCTAGTTTTAGTCATGGACCAAAAGAGAAAAGCAAACATTCTGGCAGACGTTAGATGAGAAATGAAAAATAATCTCTGTTGTAGTTTTGAACGTTACAACAGAAAAACGTCATTTTTTTGTTCGATTTTATCCCCCAAAGTGCCTCAGATTCCACCCTTTGACCCCTGAATGTTGTGCTTGCTTCTGCATTTTACTGATTTAAGCAAACGTCTGACCACACATCCAGTTATTAAGTGAAATCAACTAGTTGTCATTGTGAACTCACTCATCACAGATCTTGTGTATCTTTACTTGCCTTTTAGTATTTGATAAAGGGTATTTTCACACGTAGGAACAGTGACATTACCTATTACGATTGGATCAAAACAAAGTTCGACGCTCCCAATTAATTTTTTTCATTTAAAAAATTTACAGGAAAACTCTGTAAATGAGAATTACAATGAAGGCACAGATTTGAAGCATAGAATAGGCTTTACGTGATATCAAACAAACTCAGTTTTGATTTTCAGGCACAGCATTCATGCGGAAAACAAAAGTGGGATTCGTTGTCTTGATGAGTGGATGCAACTCATGTGTCCAATTGGAGCAATAACAATGGAGCACAACACAAAGAAGACACACCGGGAACCAATGTGACAAGATAATTAAGTGAAGAGAGGAAAAACTAAGAATAAATCAAAGGCGCCACTAGCCTTGACTGTATTTGATGAGAAAATGTTGATGCCATGTGGTGTTACACTGTTTGGAGTCTATGTTTATATAATGGTTACCATAGTTTTGAGCATTGTGTAAGCAAAACAAGACCAGATAGACTTCTGACACCAGACTTGACAAGCAAGTAAGATAGGTAAGATGCAGAGTTCCAATCTGAGGAGCGTCCAAATAAATAATCCCGTGAACTTTCCTGCTTCACATAATATGAATCCACAGAATAAACTCTGTGATATTTCAAATGATTTGTTTTGGCATTTAAACTTTGTATTTGCTAGCAACAGCAGAGAAATGACAGGAAGTAGGAGTGACAAAAAGATACAGAGTGACAGGCAACAGGCCTCGAGTTGGTCACAAACTGGAGCCCCTGAGGTTCATGGATCAGTCATTAAGTTTCAAGTAACCAAAGGAGAAATTGTTCATTCTGATTAAATCAACAAATAGGTTCAATCTAATTATGTTTATTCAAATCCTTTGTTTGAGTTACGAGAAATCAATCAGCTTAGAGTGGAAGTGTCAAGGTCTCTGGGTTTTGTCTTTTAGTTTGTACTTTGGTTTTGATTCTTTTGTTATAGTCATTGGTTTTGATGATGTTTTTGTTTAGAATCCTTCAGGCTGCGCATTAATGCGTTATACTTTGTTAACCCTATTATCCTATTTAGTGTCTAGACTGCCATTTTCCCACTTATTCCTTTTTTCCTCATTACTTCATCATCATTTATACTGATATATACACCTTTGGTTTCATTGTTCTTTGCCAGATCTTCGTTTACATTCAGTTACAACATCCAGCCTGTTTTGACTTTGGATCTTTTTGTTTCTCGTATTACAGGGAGCAAGAGAAATAAGCTCAATTCCCATCCCCATGGAAAATCAAACAATCAGAAAATTTCCCACCTAATAGCACCTCTTAGGCTCAGTAATTGATATGTTAAATCCCATCAGCCCAGTCCATTACAAACAATAAAAACAAGCAAAGTCAGTGGGTCAGAGACAATCATGATCACTGACTTGCTGCCTATATATGCAGAGTTCTTTCTTTACAAGGAAAACAGCTTATAAGCCTATCCTGAGAGACTGAGACATACAAAGATATTTATATATTTAAAATAACTAATTACATTAATGACTCGATACAGGCCCACCTTAACTGTTCTCCCTTCAAATGCCAGCAGTAGTTCTGTTCATTTGTATAAATTTAGATTTAGTTGAATATAGACTCTTGTCATTACTTTTGACTTTCTGATCACGTACCTCACGCTCTTCGCTCATGATTTCAAGGCAAAAAAACTTGGTCACATTTGGTTTATTTTTTTGTCTAGTGTTTTGTGCTTTTAATTTAGCGGCAGGCATTTATCTGTGAAGGTTTGTTAATATGTCCTTCAACTAAATGTTATTCTGGAGGCGGGCTGATGTTTCTCTAACCTCACCGTGGAGGAGGTAATAAGGAGCTTTTGTGTAAAGGAACTGGTCTCATGGCTCAGGACATGCTGCATGTCTGTCCGTTTTCAGTATAGATTAAACCAAATTATTACAATATTACTAAGATAAAACTAAATCCGACTGGACTTAGTGCACAGGACGACTCTGCATGCATGCCCAGATGAGACTGTCTTGCTAATTATTAAAGAGACCTGCTCATGGCATCTCAGAACCAACCTATTATCAATGTGGCACTAGCAGATGTTGAAGTTTTGTCTTTTTTGTCTTTTTTTGGTATAACATATAAACAGAGATGGAAACTTTTAGCATCAGTTTTAAACAACAGTTTAACATGAAACAGTGTATTTCTGCATTATTACCCATCGCGCTAGAATAGAATTGTAAAGACAAGTATATTTGACAAACCATCTCCTCTCCTAAACCATAGGAAGTAAAGGATTTCAGGACTTCTGGTTCAAATAAGTAGGTTCAGGTTTAATTCTGAGTTGTACCCTTTAACATCCTGCTTGGTAAGCCATACTCCGACTATAAAAACTGACTTATCAAAGATTAGTGAAGAGAAGTGAACCCACCTAAACCATCTCAGTATCTGTTATGGCATTACTTTTTCAAAATGTTATACTTTTGCCTTAAATCATTTATGGAAAAAAAACATTGTTTCTGCTTATTTTTGGTCCGACAATGAAAAAAATGCAAATAAACATTTTTCCTTTTGTGTGGAAGTTAAATGTTTAAATGTTAAATGTCAAGCTACTTTCAATACAAGAGATTAGTTTTGGAGATTGGTTTTTCATTGGTTGAAAGTCAATTTTCTTTCAGGTTAACTTTTCTTTTGTTATTCTTGCCTGTCTTAACTGTGGGTTGTTAGCTGTATCACATTCGTCTGTCAGGACAGTTTCTACAGATGACTCATAGTGACACTTGAAGTAGAAGAAAAGAAAAATGGAGACAAAATAACCACTTTCCACTCTTCAGTGACTTTCTCATGTTCACACATAAGTGGAATGTGATATGCTTTTGAGATGCTTTGCAGTCTGGCAAAATTGTGGAGGCGTTACCCTACCGTCAACTGTTTCCAGTTTCCAACCCCTATAACTAAATTGTTCAAAAGGTCTTTGAAAACTGAAGGAAAAGCATTACTGTGACTGTTCTGCTTCTGTGGCATAATCTACTCTGATCTGATTGGTTTGACACTTAGCAATCTGCTACTGCTTGGAATACCGTCAGCAAATATCTGATACTAAAAGACAATGAGCTGCATGGTAAAATGTGGGCATAAACATGAGATACTTACATGGACAGATTCAATGACTATACCAGTTTATACAGGAATGATTCGCACATACACTAAGGCACTCATTTTCCCAATGAAGGACTTCTCATTCAAACAGCAGACATTCATTTCTGTCGGCTCTTCAAATAAAGTATATGTAATTATGCTGATTTGCTAGATGTTCACATAATTTACTGGACAACAGAATACCAGCTGCACATCTGCATTCAGAGCTGATCTACACTCAGCAGCGTTTATGATTAATACAGAAAAATAACCATTAAGTGACATTCCGCATGAAAAAGAAAGGAAACAAGTAATGGAACACGATGTGGATTTTCTATTAACACATGGCAGGTTTTAATCATGGACCTGTTTCGAAAGTTATTGAGAAAAGGGCTGCATGTTTTATTCCAAACATAAACCAGATACTTGAGTAGCTGCAACTGTGATAAGAGCAAAGGGGGAAGTCACATGACACCACCAAGGAGCTCCAAACATAGATCAGAGAGGGTGTTGGTGTAACTAGATGGGACAACCAAACAGTAGATGATTATGCATGAGAACACAATATGTTCTAACACCATTTGTTAATCATGACTGTTCCAGAACTTTAAGAGTTTTGCAGCCTTAAATCCTAAATGTTGGGACCATGTAGAAAATCTAAAAAAAGCCAAACTTGCTGTTTCTTTGTACAACACTGCTCCAACAATCTCCAACATTTGGGATACCAAATGATGAGGCATTTCAGGTGTTATTTTCTCAGATTCCTCCAGCAAACAGGTCAACATTGTCACTTTATTTTGTTTCAAATTCTCCACACATTCTCTATCGGTGGACGGGTCAGGACTGCAGTCAGGTCAGTCAGTACCCGCACCATCTTCTTCCTCAGCCATGTGTTTAATGTTTACTCAGTGTGGTTTTTCTTTGTCTTATTGAAAATTCCATGGATGTCCCTGGAAAAGATGTGGTCTTGAAGGCGGCATTTGTTGCTGTAAAATCTCAGTGAACTTTTCTGCATTAAAGCTGCCATTACAGAAGTGGAAATGAGCTGTGCTAAAAGCACTGATAAAACCCCATACCATGACAGAGCCTGGCTGCAGGGACTGGTGGCTGACGACAGTCTGGATGCTCCTTTTGCTCTTTGGCACACAGCATCCATTTCTTCTAAGAAAGATCTGGAATACTGATTGGTCTGACCACAACACACATTTCCACAGCATGATGAGAAGAAGAAGTTGAATCAGAGAAGTTGACAACATTGGACAACATTAACATTAGCCACTTTTTGGAAATGTAAAATTTAAAGGGGCATTTCTAAATTTAACTTGCATGCTTGAAAAAGATTTCTCACCATCATCCCATTCCTATGTTCTTGATGACGTGCTGGCTGAGGTCTCAGAGATCACAGCTGTCCAGCTTAGGCTTGTTCCCTTGTCCCTTATGTGCTGAAATTCCTCCAGATTCCTTGAATGGTTTCATGATATACTGCTCTGTAGAAACTGGAAGACCCTCTGTCAATCCTTACAGTGGAAACTTGTGGAAACTGCTTTTATACTAAAACTAAATCATGATTACAGACTCCTGTTGACATCACCTGTTCGAAGTATCATTTTACTAGTAACATATAATGATTATTGAACGCTTTATCCCTTTAAACTTTAAATTCTCAGAAATCCTTCTCACTCCACTAGCTGATAAGATATTTAAAAGAGATTGGACATTTAAACAAAAAATGGAAAATGAAACTAGATATATTCATGGTTGGGTACAACTTGCTCACAGGATGTTGTTCCTCAAGGCTACATGGCGTGCAATGTGAAATTCAAATCTGATTTCATGGTAACTGGCTGAAAGTACAGCAGATTAGTCTATTTTTTTATATTGATACTGTTTGGACCAGGACGAGGACATGTAACTGTTACATGGCTTCGTTTACTTTGGTTTCTTCAAATTAGAAAAACTGATTCCTGCAGAGAGAACACATTACAGAAAAAATACTCTGATATTAATTTACCTTTTCATCTCAGTCTATGTTGTATACTGGCTGCAATTATCTAAATGCTTTTTATAATCACACAAACTCACCAGCAATGAGAGACTCTGTACTTAAGCTGGGTACATCAAAATACAGCCCATGGCTGTTGCTTTTCTATGAAATGTATTTCCCGTTCCTTGCACTCCAATTAATTGCATTGTATCTTCCAGAGGAAGAATCTGTTCCAATCTCTGCACGTTAACTTGAGCAATTATGTGTGTCTATGTATGTAGAGTTTCTGCACGCCACAGTGAGTGAAATGATAAATGCAAGCTGATGAGGCTCATGTTCAACAGCTTTACCATAATAAGCCCTAATGTCTCTTAGGGGAACAACACTTAAAAGTACATTTATCTTTCAAATTGTTGTAATACTTAAAGTATATGCATGTCTTTTAACATTATCAATTAGAAAAAACATTTTATTAACAAATGCTTGTAATGACTTGCTGCTCGAGAATTTCACTATAAAAAGAAATGAGTTCCTTCTGCATAAAAATACAAAAACGTGCATATACCTGTTTTTTTATTCTATTTTTTTAGCTTTGTGTGACCTTTAGGATGATAACAGATCATTTAACAGTGTTGATAAGCCAGAAAACATGGACAGACGGGCCATGGGACCTTTAAGCTGAATGCACTGAGCTCCACACATTTAATTGTTTATAAAGCGCTGTAAGAGGGAATATTGCTTCTGTCATTCCTGTTATTAGCCCGCGGAGCTGCAGATTATAAACCTATAACAGACTAAGTAATGACAAGCAGTACATTCAAAGATAAATGGTCTGACTTTGTAACTGAAGTACACAAGTGTTTTTTAAAAAAGTTTTTAACAAGTTACTTTTCACAGAAAGTAATGTAAATAAATATTTTTAATCGAAGTAATCTAATTACTTTTGAAAGTACAGTGTTTATGAGAATTGCAAATCATTGCAACATTTAAATTTTTATGGAAAGGTTGTTGCAGGTGATATCTAAAGCTCCAAATCAAGGACATCGTAACTCTGGTAACAGTTGGCCCCTCACAGGCTCTACTGGTCACTTATAGATTCCATCTTTTTCTCCTTCTTTAAGTCACAACAAATACAAATCATCACAAATACAAATGCTCAAAAAAAGATAAATAATCCATAGCTGTACCAAGTGTATCAGCGCCTTTGGCAGAACAACTATCATTGTGTGAGGCTCAGATTCTCTCCCATGCACACCTCCACATTTTGGGTTCAGATATTTAATTGCTTTCCATCTCACGCTCAGGCCTCTTTCACTTTACACTCTGTTTTTGTTTCATTACCCTGAAGACTTCAGAGCAACGCAAAGCAATGCAAACAGCTCAGACCTCAATTCCTTAGGTCAAATAAAACACCACTATAAGTCGTGATGTTTGTTGATTTTACCAAACCTTTTGTTTCCTTAAGAAAAGCATTCAGTAATAAAATCTACCCTTCTGTTCTGCTGTACATCACCAGATTTGAGAAAAATGTTGGAGCAAGTACTATTAACAAAGCCATCTCTAATGACATTTTTTCCTTATTAAGGTCATACATCACTGCCATTTTGCTTTGACAGGTTTGACAATTTTAATATGATTTTTTTAAATGCTGTGTGTTACACTTATTTGTGCTCATGACAATAAAATATGAAGATATACCTGCATAACCGCAGAGTATGTACAGACTGGAATTATTAAACACCATTCATGAAATCATGCTCACTTAGAATAATCTTAGGTTATAGGAAGAGCCTCGCCTTTTTAGGATCACTCTAGATTTTTGTCTGAACAAGGTCTTATTTCCATCATAGGGCTGAAATTCCCATCACAAATGAGAGCAGAGGTCATATCCAAGTCTTTCCTTTAATAAGCCAAAAAAACCCTCATAGTGAGGCAGGCAGGGGAATTGTATAGCTCAGTAACATGCGGCGCTTTCATTTTGCCATTTAATGAATGTCCAAAAGCATCACTACTAGATCTATTTGATTAGAGTTAAAATAATTTTTTTTACAAGGTCACTGCCACCCCCATGGATGCAGTTTTGATGGCTATTTTTTTACATTTAAGCATAACATATTGCAATGAAAAATTTGTCACCACCCGGTTTTGGTTAAATATCAAAACTACTCTGTTAGGGTCAGAAAACGAGCTTGGGTTAAAATACATTCTTTTGACAATTTCTATTTCCCCCATGGGGTTGAATAAAGTTTTTTTTTTTCTATGCGACTGTTACTTTCAGAGACACCTTTTATACAGTTCACATTTACTTGTTCTCAGGACCAGAAGAAGTTGTGATTTTATACACTGGAAAAGAAAAAAAAAGAGTTTTGAGCTACAGTTGATATCAAGTACTTTTTCACTTGAATCTCAGTTCATGTTTTGTTTTAGTGATAGCTTTTGTGGGTAAATTTCATGACAAACTTAGTATAGGTTATTTTGACCTGCATCAACAAACGCCCCGTGATGTCATATTTGAGAGGACGGTCTTGCAATTTTCATAAGGTAAGATTTAATACCAAGGATACCAAGTTTTCTCTGAATATGAAGAAGCCAGGGAAATAAATGGAGTTGAGCACTAAGTTTGGAAAACTGCTTAAGCCTACACTGAAACATGTAAGTCCTTGTCAACTTCTCCAAAAACAAAAGAAAAAAAAAGAAAATATGGTTTTATCAAGGGAGATGACTACTCAGTTAGGAAAACCCTTGAATCAAGTAGAAGCTCGATAAATACGTATACATAAAAACGTTCATTATTTGGCAGTCTATATTTTAGATATAATTTTGATGACTAGTGTTCAATAGTGTCACCTCTTTAAGTACAGCGTGTACAACTTTAGGTGTATGTTCCATAAATTACTGCACTGTCTTTGTTATTGAGTGACCCACTGTGTAACTTTAAATAGATGTACAATCTGTACATTGGAAGGGGGAATAAATCTCAGAACAAAGATGGTGGTTTTAGACATGACAACCGTGTTATTTAATTTTTTCGTGTGGCAACTTTTCCTCTGATTTGAAAATGTATGAAAACATGTCAGTTGGAAGAGGTTGCATATCAGAGATGGAGCAACAGAAAATCCCTTTTATTTGCCATGGAAGGGAGCGGAGAAACAGCTAAAGGCAGAGAATATTAATGCTGCTTGAGGAAACCTGAAGAGAATGTTAATGGAATCTAGCTGACCATCAGATATGTCAGAGAAAAACCCAGAAGCCTGACAAAAATGTGAACCTGTTGTTCTGATAACCTGTTGTCTCTTTTTGTCTCAGCATGGCTTTGAATAATAGATATGACTCCAATCATTTCTATGTATATATCTTTGTTAAGGATTTAAAGATGACTTAAATGTTTCAGTGGAAAACAAATAAAATATTGTAGTGAATGACTGACAATATGTCTATTTCTTTAGACACTGGCTCACATGAGACTGCCTGAGGCAAGACAACACGCATGACAACATTTTCAACTAATACTTATCACTATGAAATGTCCATGTTAATTATTTACACTCAGACAGATTGGATATGCAAATTAGGTATAATCATATGCACCAAAACTTTTTTCCTGGACAGATTTTTACTCGTACAGATGATTTATTCTATAAATGATTTATTCTATTCAATAAAGTCTCTATTATTCTGTTATCTAATCAAATATGGGCTTATTAGCACAAATCAGAAAATATAGCTAGAGGAAAAGTGTAACTGTTTTTTTTTATTTTATTGATACTGAAAGATAGACTTAAAGACATATTTTATGAAACGGTGCTTGTATTTGTTGTGCAAACAATAAATTTGTTTTATCTGTATCTCTAAACACACCATTTACATCCCATCCCCTAATGCATAGGCACATTCAATTCAACTTGAATAGTTATCTAAACTTTTCAAATAATATGTGACACTTAAGCATGCCTTTCTAAAACCACGAGCACATGATTAGGAATGTACTATGGAGTGAGATTAATGGCTCAGCAAGGTATGTTGAGCCTTAAGTATATGTTTACAGTATAAGGTGGCTCTCTTTTAAACCGCTAGATCACGATGTAACTTAGGCTGAACACATAACCTTCTCCAAAACATTAATGTTCAGACTTTCTGAAAAACATGCCCATAAAAAGTGTTATAGTTTCAATGATTATTTTCACGATCATATATCAGGGTCCGAAAAATATATAAATATATATATATGAAAATATATAAAATATCTGACATTATAACCACAATGAAAACACTCAATTGATGTTGAATTAAAGTTTGACTGTCAAATAACACACTTATTCTTGAGTGTGAAAGCCAGTCAGTGAATTTAGACAATCCAATGTAATCATAATGACTTTTGTCAGCATTTCATATTTTGAACCGTCAGCTTTTACTAAAAATCAACCCGTTTTGACGAGAACTTGGTATTGAGTTATAAACTCATCCTTGAAAACTCAGCTGAGGCAATGTATTATGTATGAAACCTGTTGAGCTGCATTTGCAAGAGGAAGCTTTGACAAACTGCAACAACAAATGCTGCAAAAAATGCCTCTTTTTACCTAAGCGTGCACTGGGTCTGAAGTGGAAATTTTGAGTCAACCAATAAAGGGCACAACCACTGTGGTAGTACGGTTAGCTTTGGTTTTGTCGAGCAGCTAACACAAAGAAAGCCTGGCTGTTTTGAACTTGTATTGTAGTACACTCATCTGGTCAATCGGTTTTAGGTATGTTCTTGTGCTTGTCATTTAGATTTTAATGTTGTATATTCAAATTCACCGCATTTCTGCCTACTTTTTAGATTATTTGTTGTATGAGTCGTGGTTCGCTGCTTCCTGCTTTATATCTTTATAGTTTGTGCAGTCTGTGCGGTTTAGCTTCCTGTCTCTTTTTACTCCTGTGTTCAGTTACCACCTGTATGAAGTCATTATCTTCTCTAGATTGTATACTGCCTGGTTTCCTTTCTTCTTTGATCATTGTCTCGCCACCTATTTTGTTCCGTCCCTGTTTGTTTAGTTATTTTTGTGTAGTCTTGTTTTGCAGCTCCTAATCCTATGGAGTTCCTGACATGTGGTCAACTGTGTGAGTTTTATTCAGTCTGTCCTGAGTTTTGGTCATCTCATTCAAACGCTCACCACCTTGATTTCCTCTTTTCATAAAAACATAGGTAAGATCCCTACAATAACAGAACAAAAGCAAAAACAAAGAAAACTCTTGTTCCTCCAGCTTAGAAACTGCCAGGTGTCCATATGTTGTCATACACCAAGTATATCAGTGATTTTGATGGTTTGTTCATCAAATCAAGCAAATACAAATGCTGTACAACTAATTGTTTCTTTCTGTCCATAAGATTTGGACTGTTAACCAAGAGTCAAGGATGAAGAAAAATAACAATATGATGTCCATATCCATATATTGTAACTATCCATCTACTTAGAAGTTAATTACTTTACACAGAATCACAGAATGTGGGTGTTTCCTTCGAGCAAACTGCGTGGGCTCCGGCATCTTAACCTCGCACTTTAATAGTGATTCATCCAGCAACAATGCACTTGGTATAACGTCAGAGAAGTGAACCCTGCAGTGCTACCACACACAGAGGTTAACAATCATGCTGTGAGCCATGTACTCTGGCCAACCTCTCCTGAGACAGATAAGATCGATAGAGTTACAGAGACAGAAGCCAAAATGTTCCTCAGTTTCCTTAAGAATACTGTGGTTTGACCTGAAGAAATGTGCTGTGTTAGGCATTTATTCTTGCTTATGCCTTAGTCATTCATTAGTTAAAAAAAAAAAAATGTTTCCATGGTAATGTTACAAAGAGATCATGAAGTACAATGAGAAATCATTTTCAAATACAATATAAAAACTCTACTGCCCTCTGGGGGACTTATGTAAGAAGTACAAAAAAGCATATATTGATATGGCAAATAGTACGCAAGTATAGATAGATCCTTTATTGTCAATGTGTGTTAAATAACATAACTCTGTTTGGAGTCCCATTTGCAGCATCTTAATAAATAAGCCAATAGATATATACCTACACACACACTCAACCACTCACTCATACCCAGCCACATAAAAATAAATAAATAAATATGAACAACAACATTGCACAGGGGCAGTAAGGTATTGCACAAAGTCCAGGCAGTGTGTATATAAAGAAGGCACAGGTTTGCATGACTAAAATCACATGTAAGGCCTGATGCATACAGTTCAAAACAATCAAATCAAATCCAGATGAAAACAGCACAGTGCAAAAGCATTGATCCACCCTCCATTTCTTTATATGTTGCTTGCAAGACTCCATAATCCTCCCCAGAGCCTCATCATTATTGAAGCAATGTGGGCACATCTTGGCAGAAAACGGGACAAAAGGCAGCCAACATCCAAAGAAGAGCTTTGGAATGTCCTTCAAGAAACCCGTATAACTATTCCAGAAAACTACTTAAAGAAACTATTATTGTTATTATCATCAAACCTTTATTTAACCAGTTAAGTCAATTGAGAACAAATTCTCATTCATAATGACGACCTGAAATCACAAGAAATATTGAGGTTGAGTGGTTTCTGCAGTGTATTATTAAATTATTTTTTTCGAATTTCATCAAAATTTTGTTTATGAAAGAGATGGAACTTTATCGTGCTACATTATTTTAATGTATCAAAATCTTTAATACATTTTTCACTTTCTGTATTGACCATAACTTTACATTTCGTGTCATTTGCATTGATTGTCTATAAAAAAAAGTCTGTTGCCTCGTTACCAGTGAAAAAAAGCTTAAAAAGCAAAATGTATTTTCATTGGCCAATGACCACATTCCGACTCTGATTGGTCCACTCGTGTTCCACTCCTTAACTACTCCGACTAGAAACACGGTACACTGTACACATGAACTACTAGCTCATGAATAGCACAGCTTCATAAGTTTACTGTTATTTAAGACTATTTAATCTGTTTTAATGGTAGATTTTGAACCCAGAAAGGCGCACCGAATAATACGCTTCTGTCACTAGTCCTCACAATTTTCTCAGGTAATATCGTCCTTCTGTTCTTGTATGACGCGCTAGCTAGCTGTCATAAGCCAGCTAGCTGCTACTACTAGCACCAGTTGATACAGATAATAACTGCATGTCCAAGTTATTATGCAACATTAAATCTAAGAGAGTAGTTGTGACTTGCTCTGCTTTTTTTCCGCTTATCTTTTGGTCTACGACCTCTGTCTTAGCTACCTAGCTAACTTAGCTTACATTACAGCATTGAAGCTATTGCAGCAACAGTGCCCGGCTTTTCGTGAAGTATTATTTTATGTGTAAACATTGAGGTAGTATGCCATCTTCAGCATTACCTATTTTGTGTCATTGTTCTATGATGATAAAACCCTGAAAACAAGCTCTCTGTGCTAAACTTGGTACCTTGCAGATATTCTTCATGTCTATCAGTTTTGAACTTAATTTAATTTCTTATCTTATTATATATCTTCAATCTTATTATAGCTCTTATGAAAACAACAGGTAAGGGTAGAACTGCATTATGAGGGGGCCTTAAAAAAAAAGTATTATCAGACTTTTAACAATGTTTATTTAGGTATGACACTACTGGATGTGATAAACTAATGTGCATCACCTAATATGTAATAATTTCAAGTACTGTACAGTAAAACTTTTTCCGAGGTCCTTTTAGGTCCAGATGTATTTGGACACAATAGAAACAACCGATATTAATGGTTTGTCCTGTCCACAGTCATGTCTTTCCATCAGGATCGTGGGGGTCCCAGGGGAGGAATGACCCCAGGCCAACACGGCTCCCCTCAAAACTATCGACCCGGAAACTTGAGGGCGCCCCCTCCCCAGCCTCCAGCTCCCCCCTACCATTTTGACTCACAGACTCCACCTAGCTCGGGTTACCATGGAAACTACCTGCCCCCACACCCTGACTTCATGCAGTATCCTCCTCCAGCATCTTCCCAGACCCCGAATTCTCTTAACCAGTGCCCAGTTCGCCTACCTTTCCCAAAGCCCCCTGCCCGGCAAGGCTTCCCTGAACCACCACCTAATTTCCCACCTCCTCCCTTGCCCAGCTCCACAGCTGGTCCCACTCCAGGGACCCAGGTGTCTGCTCAGAATTCCTACCACCCTTATATGATGCCACCTGTGCCGCCACCCCCAATACCACATCCACCCATGCCTCCCCCTGTTGCCTCTCAGTCTATGAGCTACCACCCTCCATACTCTATGAACTACCCCCATCCTCCCCACCCTCCTTTCCCTCCACCCACCTTTAGCCCCGGCTACACCCAGAGCCCCAGCCCATTTCAGCCAGACCGCAGCATCGGGCACGGGGGGCAGTACAAATATGAGAAGCCCACGGACAGCAGAAGGTCACCAGAAAGAGGGTACCGCCATGATGACCACAGACAGAAATGCTTTGGCTACGGTGGCCACAGTGACAGGCACAAAATGGAGTTTCCCGGAGAAAGGAAGGACCGTGGCAGAAGTCCAGACAGGCGCAGCAGGCCAGAGGGTGGACGGTACAGGTCAGAGTACGAAAGAGGGCGGACTCCCCCCAGACACAGGAGCAGGGATCGTAGCAGGTAGTTAAAGAGCTCTTGTCCTGATCATTATGTTCTGAATGAATCAGTTAAATGTCTTCTCACTTCTCTTTTTGTTCGTTCCCAGAGAGAGGTATCGTTACAGAGAGAGTCGGAGATCCCAGTCACCTGACAGGCACAGAAAGAGGCCTCGAAGGTACACACGTAGTCACCCTCTTTTGTCTTACAAAGCTGCTGAGTAACACTAATCACTAAACCTCTTAAAACATGAACAGATGATGCATATAATATTTTTAGTCACTTGCAGCTTAGGCTCATTTTTAGGCTGAAAAATGTCATGCGCACTGAAATAGATATAACTCCAGTTCCAGAAAAGTTGGGAAGTTGTGTAGAATATAACTAAAAACAGAACGCAGTGATTGTCAAATGTCTTAAACCACCAAATTCAAGATGAGCTAATACTTTTCTTGCAATGGCAGCTTTATTTTATAGGTTTCCTATGTTCTGTTGTGAATCAAATTTTGGTTTGTAAGATTTGCAAGTCGTAGCATTCTTTTTTTTTTTCAGTTTTCTTTTTAACTCCACGCCCTAAAATGATCTGCTTGAATTGAAATGTGAATGAAGGGATGCAAAAGGAGCTGCTGTAGAGCATCTCTGTTTTATTTGGTCCAAAAGATGCCGCAGACGTTTTGTTAAGGAAATCGTGTCAACTTGTTAAAAATTGCATCATTTGTCTTTTTTAAAGTTAATATATGTATAAAATAGATCTTTATTGTCACTGCTGCAAGAACAATGAAAAACAGATTGGTTCCCACGTTGAGTTAGGAGCCTTTTTTATGCTTGAATGATTCATAGGTTAGTGTTAAGTGGCTTAACGAACACATTCAAACACATTCCTCTGAACATGATCAGGTACAAGGACTGGTCTGAAAATGAGTGCAGCCAATGTCCAAAGAAAAACTTTAAAAAACTTTCAGAAAAACAGGAGAACTGGCTGCTTGGAAACAGAATACGAGGGGACGAGGACTTATGCACAGTGCTGATGAGTAGAACAAAATGAGAGAGCAAGGACACTACCATTGAGTTGGTGTACTATGGTGATAAAGTAAGGTACCTGAAGTGAAGCTTACATACTTGAATCATGTGACATAATTAAATAAAATGCTTCCAGAGCCTTTAACGGATCCGTTAATCATCCGTTTTCTTCTCGTTTAGCAGTCAGTGAAAAGTGAATTTTCTTTGAAATGAGCTGAGCTGACTCAGTTTTCACAAAGAGTCGAGTCTAATGATTTTTATGTATGGGGATTCTATTTTACCTCTCATCTGTACTCATCGTGTTTGTCAATCTTATTATTTGTAGTCGCTCGGCCAGCAGAGACAGGAAGCGTGGTCGCTGGGAAGAGGAGAAGGACCGGAGGTCCGAGGGCTCGTCGGGGCTGAGCAGAGAGCGCAGCTACTCCTCTCTCAGGAGTCGAGATTCTGACGAGGCCTTTGGAGACCGAGAGAGGGAACGGGACAGAGACAGAGAGAAGGAGAAGGAGAAAGAGAAGGGGGATGATGAGAGAGAAGAAGAAGAACTTCTGAAACCTGCCTGGATTCGCTGCACTCACGCTGAGAACTACTACTCCAATGACCCCATGGACCAAGTGGTACTGTTTGCACTTTTGCCTTAAATTTATCTGTATTTTGTTCCAAAGACATCTCAGTCTGCCTTTTTAAATAACCACCTGCCTTCTCAAAATGCTTCCTGGATGTCTGTGTGCCAACTCCTTTTACTTTACTCTGAAACTCTGACCTTTACCAGTGATATATAAAAACTTGCTTCCTGCCATCTCTTCCCACAAATTACACACTCTGGCAGACACCTGCCCCATCCTTCAGTAAAATGAAAGTGCCTTTAAATGTGGAGATGGGCCCAACTTTAGTTTTTGGCCTCTCTCACAAACAGATTTAGCACCACCGTGTCTTGGCCTGTTTTGCCGGGACGGTGCGGCTGTTACCGTTGAGTGTCAGATAATAAAGCCATTCTAAAAGGGTGTAGAATTGCTTTGGCACTGAGACTGAAGGTGAAAGCGGTGCATCTTTATGAAGACTGAAAGCATAGTAATTAGATATGCTTCTCTAACTTCTCTCATCCTGCGATGTAATTGACTTTTGTCATTTTTTAAAATCACATTTCATGAGTCTTTCTGTGACATTGTTACAGCAGTCAAGGTCTCACTTTTCCATTATGATCTTCATCAATCGACTCACCTATTGAGTGGAAAGAAACTCATACGTACTCCCATTTTAAGACTTTGACTGGCATCCTTGTTGCCTTTCTGTTGGATCTCGTGGTATTTTAAACTAAACTATGCTATCGTTCAGTTTTCTCTCGGTCTCTGTCTGTTCTGCTCAAGGGGAAAAGCAACTCTACAGTCCCTCGCAAAAAAATTGTGTTGTATTTCAATTTGTTGTTCCAGGGAGACTCCACAGTGGTGGGCACCAGTAAATTACGCACCCTGTACCAGCGCTTTGAAGATGAGCTGGGAAAGAGACAGGAGCGAGCCAAGGCTGTTCGCCCGAAATGGGATCCACCTCAGACCAAACTGGACGAGGATCCAGGTGTGTACTTTTACGCTAGTTACTTTTAAACCGTTGAATTCCGGCTGGGAAGAGTAACTCATTTGGTATATCAGGAGTACTGATATACTGGATAGCTTCTGTTTTATTATAAAACCACTTTTTAAAGGGGACATGTTATAGAAATAGTTCAGAAGTTAAAGCCGTCACAAAAAGTAAAAAAACTAAACCCGAGCACGTTGTTTGTTTGGGGGCCTCCTAGATCTGAAAGTCTGTCGTTCTGTGAGTGTTGGTAATGTCACAGATCCTGGTTGGAGTTGATCCAGATATCCAGCCTCCTCATTTTTATCTCCACGCAACTTAAAGCAACATTAGAAAGGTTTGGTAACCTTAAAACGACGTGCTTCTGACTTGTTTTAAAGTACACCAACCTGCCTGAAACTGCCCCAAGAACCTGGTAGCAGAGGAACTGCACTTCAGAACTTTGGTTTCTTGCCCGGCACAATACCGTTGGTTATCATCTCTGTCTCACAGATGAAGCGTCAGTTAGAACCTCAGTTCTGTTTCAGACCTGAACACAAGTGTTTGAACACATGACAGCGTTTGCTCTCTGCTGTCTTACAATGCATGATGAAAAAAAGCAGTGGACAAAGATGAATTGGAACATTTTATTGTTCTGTTTAGTCTGTCTGTGACCATGTTTGTTCCTCACATATGTCACAGTACATAGAAATATGCAGTCTTATTCTTGTTAGGTCCTGTAACGTTGCCCTAACAACAAATTCACGTGTATAGCTGTGTACAGACAGTTTAACTCACCCTATGTTGGCTGTACCTTGGAAACGGGAACTCTTAATTTTGCTGGTAACAGCCAGCAAATGCAGGTTCTGTATATACTTTGCTTAAATAAAGGAAGGTATTTTACATCATAATGCTTTACTGGTACTTGCGATCTGTCAGGCTATTTAGTCTCAGCTGTAACATACTGTACTAGTGTGCTTCAAGGGTTATTTCCTAACGCTGATCTCAAATAAGGCATAAGGCAGACCCTTAGGAAGAGACACCCTTAAGCTGTCTGGGTTGAATAAATGTGTAACTACATGATTTAAAAAAAAAAAAAAAAAAAAGGACCCGTTCTACTGTTCAGTGATGTTTTGGGTATGTAAGGCTTTTCACCAAGATCTCAGGAGATGTGTCATCGTGTGAAAGAAGGGCAGAATATTTAAGGAACTTCACAGTAAGGGTAATCCCGGATGTTACTTCAGCTTCATTATCATGAATGTTGCTTTTAAACATGCAGCAGTGGGCGTTTGGTCTTAAACTGGTACCTGCTCCTTCTCTGTGACTTCTGTAAGCGTTCCAGTTGTTTTAGTGAAGTGCAACAACCAGAAAACAGTCAGCAATCCCCACACCTGTTGGCAACCTTGGTGATTAATATGCGTAAAAGATATCTGTCCTCCCAGCCGTGCATTAGAGATGAACTGTTTTCGATGTTACCTGCAGGGCCGTCAGCTTCACTGTCTAGTTCAACTCCGCAATTATATAAATCTCACTTAGGGAGATCTCATTTGCTCAATATGGAGCTCTGGGCACTGATTTCACAATCAAGCACTCGAGTTGAAATGCTGATAGGAGTTGAAGACCCTGCTTAGCTAAGAGCCACAAACTGTTCAGCCGAATGGTAATTATGATCCTCAGTTCGGTCCGACGGCTCTTTTTGTTCGGGGAGAGTAACTGAGTGAAAGGGAACATAAGAGTTCTGCTTTTTTTCAAATCTCATATGCATTTAAGTCTGCATTTGGCTGGAAAATTAGACATGGTAATCAACAAAGATGCTCCAACAGTGAATCTTCCAGAGACAGTGGTAACTTCTACCCATCTGTTTGCTTCCCCATAGAAACAATATGGAAAATGTAAATTAGGGAACATATTTCAAACTTTTCTGTATCATCAGCATAGTGCGGTCATCTACAGAGTACACGCTGTTTGAAGCCATTCAGACAAACTGATTTGTGAGAGACTTGATGTTGTGGCGTACATCATGAGGGAATGGCAGAGCAGCTTAACCTGTCGTCCAGCGCCGGTTCGAAGAGGCCCTGATGATTAAAGACCTTTCTGCGCTTTTGTTTCAGACGACAGCAGCAGTGACTCAGAATGTGAGTCAGACGGTGAAGGAAGCAGCTGCTCCAGCAGCTCAGACTCCGAGGTTTTTGATGTCATTGCTGAGATCAAGAGGAAGAAGGCTCATCCGGACCGGCTGCATGAAGAGCTTTGGTACAATGACCCTGGACAGGTTAGTATGGCTTAACAAAGGAATAGATTGTACCTTCTTCTGCATTTAAATGGCTCTAAATAGATCAATTTAAAGCACTTTTGAAGCACTTAGAATCTATTCTTTCAATTGTATGGTCAGGATAATTGAACTATACTTATGCACCAATTTTCTTGTATTTTTGACCACTCAAAGTGTGTCCAATGTGAAGCCACAATTATGCACGAAAGAAAAAAACTGCTTTACATTATGCACATTTATATCTCAAACTCAGAAGAGCACATTTGTGGGATTCAGCCAGTTCTGTAGTAGTTCTCAAGTAGGTCTAGTTCACTGGGGGAGCTTCCTGAGCTCCTTAATCAGTTAATTATTTACAATTACTTAAGATACTTAATTAAGAGCATTTCTCTCTCTGGGGGCTTTGTCACATGTATTACCTGGGGGTTTCACTTACTTATAAGAGTATCGAAATGTTGGCTTTTTTATTTTGAAACAATCTCATATTCAGCAGATAGAATATTTGGGGACTCCACAAACCCGAAATCCACTCAAATCTGAAATCTAGTTGTAAGATAGCAGTTTGAGTTTGAGGATGGTCACGTAAAGTCGCGTCACAGACGCACAACTACACCTGAAAACATCAAACTCAGAACTTCAAAGTCCAGGAGAGAAGTAAAGGTCAGCAGCCTGCGGTTTAGAGATGTAAAATGTTGCACAGCCCTTGTGTTATACATGGCAAGTGAAGCAGAGCTGTCTGATTTCCGTATTTTCTTTCTGTCCAGATGAATGATGGTCCCTTGTGTAAGTGCAGTGCCAAGGCCAGACGTACAGGGATCCGCCACAGCATCTACCCAGGAGAGGAGGTATGACATGCTGTGAATAAATCACCCTTTCATAACCTTGACGCTGAGCCACATGGGGCAAGGGCATGATTTTACTCACTCTAAATGCATTCTCCACTTTCTATTAGACTGAAGGGCATTAAGTGAGATGGTGTCATCTTAAATTGACCTAGTGACGACTTGATTATATTTTTTATGAGCAGCTTTAGTGCTTCATGAAGTTTTTGAAAAGCATATGCTACCTGGTTGTGCTGTGCATCGCATTTTAGCCCCAATGGAACCCTTTTATCGCCAGTGAGGATTAATAAAAGTCGTGGATTGCTCACTGAATCCTTAATGAGCAAGTTAACCTACATGATGGATTTGGGGTAGTAGTAAATTTGCATTACAGACCAAACAAAGGCTGGCAAACGACTATTGGAGATTTCTTCTCAGCTTTCGCAGACATGCAAATATTATTTTAAGGCCATTTTCCATCCTAAAAACGGATGCTAATTGGAAAAATAAGCAAGTCCTGCCCCCTTGTTAGACGATTACTTCATTAATTGCCTGGGTGACCTGAAAAATGCTGGTCAATCATTTGCTTTTATAGGCTTTCATTGTGTGCGAGCAGTGCAATTATTCTCATTAAACCATGTCAATTATGTTTTTGCTCACAAATTTGTGCACTTAGAAAAATCCACGGACATGACTTTAATGATCCGAGGAGGAGAAAACCAGTGTTTTTTTTTTAATTGAATCAACTAAGTGATGAGTGATGGAATGTTTCATCTTTGTTTTCCCAGCCTGTAAAACGGTGCCGTCAAATGAGCAACAACGTGGGAAAGGTGTTCCACTACAGGATCACCGTGTCTCCTCCCACCAACTTCCTGGTACGACTTTGTCTTTGCTGTGAAACATTAGCAGCAAGCGCAACTGATCCGGCTGTTTTGCGTAATTGCATGGCAGCTCCGTAAGTTTCTGTGCTTTCTGTTCCAGACCGACAGGCCGACTGTGATCGAGTATGACGACCATGAGTACCTTTTTGAAGGCTTCTCTCTTTTCTCCCACACCTCTCTCACCAACGTAAGCCCTGGTAGCCGCGCCAGCAGAAAACCATACATTTAATGCCACAGTAGATTGGAATTTCTGACAGTTAAAGTGGATGTGCTGATGTTTTCCATACTTTGTCATTATTGCCAGTACTTTGCAAAAATCTTGAGTCTTGACACCATTTCCTTCCAAGCAGCCACACTTTCTTTTTATCGTGAGCAATAGTTCTCCCGGCTCTCTGAAGGTCATTTGAAAAACAACTATTTTTTTGTGTTTGAACCTGACCATTTTCAGAGGAATGTGTTTGTTTCTTCGTTTGTTTAAGTCATTTAACACTGACCCATTTGTTCCCTTTTCTTTAGTTGCATCTATGAAAAACACCAAAGATAACACAGTTTGACAGACAGAAAATAGGATTTTTGCAGCAACAAGGTGATTCCCAAAGAGCTATTAGCTGAAAACTTGGCATATCTCAGCGTGGTGTGCAGTGTGTCCTTAAAACATTTGAGGAAACTGGACAAATAGAGGACAAAAGAAATGACAGACCTTGTTAAATAATCTCTCAGGAGGATTCATCCCTCCATAAGACCTGTTGCCACTCATTTTCAGTCCACTTCTTGTGTCATTTGGCATAGCTCAGCCTTTTCTCCCTGTTTCCCTTCTTTTTGACAGCCACCCTTTCATGGAGACCATTTCTGATCAACTGAAGGTCCAGGTGTATCTCTCAGGTCTTCCTCTTTCTTAAGGACATCACTTTCAGATCCTCTTCATCTGCTGTAGATAGTTTCACAAGAACTGGACTGAAAATGAGTGAGAAATCAGCCAATGCCCAAAGAAAACCTTTGAAACACCTTCAGAAAGCCTGGAGAACTACTTTAGACCACTTTAAAAGATTACAAGAAAATCTGTCTGCTTGGAGGGAAATGTAGAAAATGAGGGCTGGATCAGAGCTTTTACACAGAACTGTACAAATGCAAAAAGAAAAAGTTAAATCAGTTAAATATGAGAAAAGCTTCTCTCATATTTAACTGATGCAGGAACTATGGTTCCTTCCTTTTGTTGTTGTATCGTAAGATATATTTTGTCAGCCAGCATGCGGGTCCACATGTGAATCAGATCCATAATCAGTTCTATTACCCCTCTCCACACATGCAGACTGTTGTGAGAAGCCGTCTTTCTACATGTCTGCTCCAGCAAATTGTATTGTTTTTGTCAGTGTCTGAGTGAAAGCCTCCTCTTCTTTAGCTCCACTCTCTTCAAAAATAGCTTCAAACTGGCGTTTGGCCTCGGGTCGACTTCTTTGTAGCCTGGACAAAGTGCTCCCCCCCCTCACTTGGCTGACCTTGTCACAGAGTCCTCTTCCTTCCCTTTGAAGGCTCAAACATGGCTGTCAAACATTAGAGAGGTTCTGATTTGAAAAGAACTTCTCTTTCTGTAGCCATTTGAGCTGTGCCTGCCTTTTATCCCAAGGAGGGGCTTTATAGGGAGAGAGAAATCGACAGGGGATCACCGGACTGTTTTTAGAAATATACTCACACGTGTATGTGTGTAAGTATGTGTGCTTTTCCCACATGTTTGAATAATAGGGTTCTTGGTCAATATCAGTCGAGTGTGAAAAGAGCCCTGAGGATTAGGCGTGATTCGAACTGGATAATTTAAGCAAACCTCGTTAAAAGCTGGGGTAAACGCCTCATGACAGTGTGAGGATTAGGAACCTGAGAGCATGGTGATATTAGCACCCCGCTAGTTAGCTGCTGGGATGGGCAAGAGCGAATGTGCCTCCCAGGTTAATCTCTTAAAACGGACCCGCATGCTCTGACAACAAAGACTGTGTAACAAGGGAGCTTAAGCACAGAGGGGAGGGCTTATCTATTTAGCAAGATTTGAGTTACTTAATTTGTGAGTCAGGTGAGACCCCTTTATGTGTGTGGAGGCATGTGCTTTGAGGGGTTGTTGAATTCCCAGTGGTTTTACACGTTTTTACATACAGTTTCCATACTTGCACTTGGCTCTGAGTTCACTCTGCACTAGAAAAAATGAGGTTTTAATGAGTTTCCTCAAAAGCTGTAACCTCTGCCTATCGCCATAGTAATGAGACACTCTGTCCTTTCTTCCCCTCATCCTGTGCTCCTTTCATCATCATCGCAGATTCCATTGTGCCGCGTGATCCGCTTCAACATAGATTACACCATTCACTTCATAGAGGAGATGGCACCGGAGGTCAGTAAAACACCACTTTATCTCTCAGCTCGTTTCTCCCTCCCCTTTCTCACCCCCTTTGTTTTTATCTCAAACGACTGAGTCTGAGCACAGCTGAACCACATGAACACACCTCAGTGCTCCGGTGAGTCAAGGTGCTAATCCTTTTAGAAGACGGAAAAGAGCTTCCTCTCAACCTGCCGGAGTTGATTGTAGATGGTTTATGTGATAGAGTTAGAAAGCCGGATTTACTTATCGGTCACATCTACATGAAGTAGTCTGTGTGGCAGTATGCTATGGGAATCTGCTTGTACTGCACACCAACATATTTCTGCTCCCTGTCTTGTGTCTAGAACTACTGTATCCGAGGGCTGGAGCTGTTTGCCTCCTACTTGTTCCAGGACATTCTGGAGCTGTATGACTGGAACCTGACAGGTATAATACTTTAATCACGGACTCACATTTGGACTGAACACCTGTAAAAGCCCTGTTAGACCTTTTCGACCAGAATGGTTCTGGGCTGGTGCTAGGACAAATTCAAAGTTGGTTCTATGCTTGGAAACGTAGCGACAATCAGTCATGGGATCAGACGCATGATTAGTTAGGCAATCTGAGTTGATATCAGCTGTCAAAATACAATTTTTGGGGATGACCTCCAGCATCTCTAAACACTTTGCTGCATGTATGAGCAACGCAGCAAACAGCCTTTATAAACCTGTCTCAGAAATGAGCTGAAAACACCAGCTTTTGACATACTTGAGAATGAGTTTATTAACGTGGTTTGTCTGGTTTTCCAGCCAGTGGATAGTCTATGTTTTGTTTTGGTTATTAGCAGTTAATATTAAGAACTGTTCCTTGGCTTATATGACTGATATAACTGACTTTTTTTGACGGTTCATTTTAATTTATTTAGCTTTTTATGTTCCTCTCATATCACCATGTAGCTACTTCATTCTAGGAGCTAAAAAAGACAACAATAGCAGCAGCTCTATAAACTACTGCTGGCCACAGTTCCTGCAGTGCGGGCACAATAAAGAAGAGTAACCTCCTCCGGTGATTGTAAAAGGTTCCTCAGGTCTAAAAGCACCTATTTACCAGCTGTGCATACACACAGATCGGAGATTGGTGGTGGATTCATGTTTTGTAGATGATTGTCTTTTGGAAGCTTGGAGTAAATAACATTAAAAGCTTAACTGGGATGTTAGAGTGATGGCATTTGTCATTCAGACATAACCACTACTGTGACAGAGGGAGTCAAGGGTTGAGTTTGATTTGTTCTTTTAAACTAAATACAAACTGTATTACCATAAAAACTGATATTTACCTGATAAGTGGGCCATGGTTGTGCCTGATGGGACTGGATGAAAAAATCAGTTGTCTAACATGTTTCAGCTATTTGAAAATGACTTTTATAAAGGACTCCTCATGTTTTCTCAAAAAGGTTTGATTGCAGCTGTTTTATTGTAGCTGCTGTCAGCTCGAGATAAGCTTTCACTCCAGCTGCGTCCACTGCCTCCACCGCTGCCTCTGTGCCGTCTGCCATGTGTGATCGAGGAGAACCAGAACACCAAAGCACAGTGGCGAGCATTCAGCGTAATTTTTACAGGTTAATTCGTCTCTGGTGCTACTAATCGTCAGCAAAGCCATGGAAGGGAATGTTGGTCCACCCGTGCATGACGAGCAGTGTTTCAGACTGCTGCTATGTGGAAAGTGATGTGTGCTCGTCACCAGGTCTGACCCAGTATGATTACTGTCATGACTCATTATGGAAAAGCACCAGGGGGCTCTCAGACATACAGAAGCATGTGCAGACTAATGGATTGAGTGCAAGTCTGAAAACGGTTATAAACTTCAGACTGTCTTATTTGGCTTATAAGAAAGCTTACAGATGGTTTTATAACATCGCAACATGAAACGGGAACCCTATTAAATGTCTTCATTCATTTTGGGAGTCTTTGCATGGCAAAAGCAAATTTGCTGTTCTGAAACCTGACCTCTGTGTCGTTGCACAGGAACTCCTGATGTGATGTGAGCACCACTGCTGTCACAGTTCCCTTTAATTACCGCAGAAAAAGTAATTATCGAATAAGCAGACACCAAAAAATGGAAATGCAAATATTAATTGCGGACCACTTGCTGAGCCATCTGACGACGCCCACTGTGCCAATGTGCCATCCCATCCCCGCTTTGTTTAGGGAAGTTTTTTGGTGCCTGTTTGTGGAAACATTGACATACGTGGCTTCACAACTTAGAAACTACTGCACTTGTCATTTGTGACTGTTCATTGTTTCATATTAAGGTAAAAGTAGAACAGATTGAAAAGCTGACCACGAAAAAGCTGACAATCTGACGCATGCATACTTATTTTCAATCTGCTTAGATAAAGGGTTGAGTTGTTAAAGGCCAGCAAATTTCACATTGATGTACTGGTATTGGATCATTAATAACCTCCATTTACAGAGCACAGTATGCAAGAGTCCAGCATTTAGTGCTCATTCCGCAAAACACTTGTTGGGGAAGTAATGAGTTGAAATGTTCAAAGCATTTTAAGTTTTTAACCGGTGGTGGGTCCAGGTCAACATATAATTGTATAACCGTGTGAAAAGGAAAGTAAACCCTCTTTTAGATATTTTTTATATCAGGACATACAAAAAAAATGGACCCCTGGACCCCTAATATGACATATTACACTGTCAATATTTATTTAAGAACAACTGAGCCAAAGTGCAGAAGCAGTGTGTTTAAGGAATTATGACAAGTAGCAGCCAGGTGCTGCTGATCAAATGCAGTCGATTAATTGATCATCAGTAAGTGAGAACATCTCTATAAAAGCAGAAGTTTTTTCAGTTTGCTGGTCTGGAGCATTCAAGTGTGTGTTAACACAATGCCAAAGAGGAAAGACCTCAGCAATGATCTTAGAGAAGCAACTGTTACTGCCCATCAATCTGGGAAGGGTTATAAGGGCATTTCCAAACTATTTGGAGTCCATCATTGTACAGAGAGAAAGATTATTCACAAGTGGAAAACATTCAATACAGTTGTCAATCTCCCCAGGAGTGGGCGTCCCAGCAAGTTCACCCCAAGGTCAAAAACCCAAGAGCTACATCTCAGACTCTACAGGCCTCAGCTAACATGTTAAAGGTTAAAGTTCATGAGAGCACAATTAGAAAAAGACTGAACAAGGATGGCTTGTTTGGAAGGGCTGCAGGAGAAAGCCTCTTCTCTCTAAAAAGAACATGGCAGCACAGCTTAGGTTTGCAAAGCTGCATCTGAACAAAGCACAAGACTTCTGGAACAATGTCCTTTGGACAGACCAGAGCAAAGTGGAGATGTTTGGTCGTAATGCACAGCAGCACGTTTGGAGAAAACCAAACACAGCATATCAGCACAAACACCTCATACCAACTGTCAAGCACGGTGGTGGAGGGCTGATGATCTGGGCTTGTTCTGCAGCCACAGGACCTGGGCACCTTGCAGTCATTGAGTCCACCGTGAACTCCTCTGGATACCAAAGTATTCTAGAGTCAAATGTGAGGCCATCTGTCTGACAGCTAAAGCTGGGCTGAAACTGGGTCATCAACAGGGCAATGATCCCAAACACAGCAGCAAATCTACAACAGAATGTCTGAAAAAGAGATTAATCAAGGTGTTGCAAAGGTCCAGTCCAAGTCCAGACCTCAACCTGACTGAAATGCTGTGGGTGGGACCTTAAGAGAGCTGTGCATGAACCAATGCTGCAAACCTCAATGAACTGAAGCAACGCTGGAAAGAAGAATGGGCCAAAATTCCTCCACAACCATGTGAGAGAATGATAACGTCATACAGAAAACCATTACTTCAACTTATTGCTGCTAAAGATGGTTCTACAAGCTGTTGGATCATGGGGTTCACTTAGTTTTCCACATACTGCTTTGTCATTTTATCTGAATTTATCTCATATTTCATGAAATGTCCTATTTCCTGTTTTTTTTGTCTGAAGTTGTCCATACCAAGCTTAGTCCACATACAGTAAAAGTACATTTTTCTTGCATGTAATTCTCATGCAAATAGTGAATTAAAATTGAAACTTTAAAAAAGCGTAACCTTTTTTCTTGTTTGAAAAGCATTTTGCTCGTGTGTTTCAGGTCCAGACTCTGACGGCGAGGCCACTGGATGTCAGCAGTTCCATTTCATGCCTCGTTTCGTCAGATTCTTGCCAGGTAAGATGCTATTGCCTGTGCTGTATCCCTTTTGGGTGAACACCTTGTCATGTTTTCTTGTACTTCACAAACAAAATAGCAGCTTGTCATTTGCATTCACTTCTCATAACATTTCTGCATTCACTGATGTCCGTTGTGGCTTCTTCTGGGTAAAATGGAAGGTTAACTCTGTGATGCGCAGCTGCATGATGTTCATCTCTGATACACTTGATGGCGCTGTTGCACTGTGTTATTGCTACAGTCTTTCCTATGGCTGCAATGTCACCGACCTTCCTTCCATCAAAGAACATTTTGTCTCCCAGCTCTCCCAATTTAGTCAGCCACACACAGTTCTCACCCTTATTTACAAAAGCACGAAAACAGTCCAATCTAATGTTTCTGATGTAACCTGTAAAGAGGAAACTGAGAGTGTGATGATGTGTCTGAATGCATCCAGAACTGACTTGACTCTGGGTTGACTCTCTCCGTCCAGTCTCTTAAGTGGATGTTAATCAATTTTGCATGAGTTTTTATTAAGCTGACTCTGTGTGACCTGGTTGGTTGCATGCTTGTGCTAGGCTGTACGCCTCCTCACATACATCTTTGTGCATGTCTGCTTATTTCTGCTTTTGTAATACTGATCAGAGTGTTTTAATAGGCGTGTCATTATGTGCCATCACGTTTTGCATGGCACCTGAGCCTTGCTTTAGTGCCCGTGTTCACTTGTGCGTGTCCTGAACAATGGGATTGTGACGCATGGAGACATTTTGTCAGACTGGCTTAAAAACTTAGAGGGAAGGAGGAGGGGGAGGTCTCCAACAGCCTCTTAGAATTTGTTCCGAGAATTTTTAACAGCAATAAAATGCATTGTAAGGCACGTTGGATAAATAGTTAATCTAAACCGTACATGATTTGTTTTTGTGTGTCTGCTTCTGTTCATGAATCGTCTTAGATGGTGGGAAGGAGGTGCTGTCAATGCATCAGGTGCTCCTGTACCTGCTACGCAGCAGCAAGCCGCTGGTCCCCGAGGAAGAGATTGCAGACATGCTACAGTGGGAGCAACTGGAGTGGCAGAAGTATGCGGAGGAGTGCAAGGGCATGATCGTCACCAACCCCGGCATGGTAAGGCCTCTGCAGCGTCTTCACTGACGTTCCAAGGACGTTGAGTTGCCCTGAACCATGACACTGCAGGAACGATGCTGTCCCTGTTAGCGTGTGACACGAAGAACCTCACCCATTATCCCCAAGGGCGTTCGTTGTCATCAGCACTGTTGGGGCCGAAAGCTTTTATGAGGCTTCACGATGAAGTCGGTTAACCTTCCTTTCTGACTCGTATTTTAAAGGATGTACAGTAATTGTGTCTGAGTAAAGGTGAAGATGTCGTCGCTGGGTAAGAGGTTGCATATGAAGAGTGGATGTGATTGTGTAACCTCTGGTGTGGGTGAGTTATTGAGTCAACTCCACTCACTGTCAGGACAGAGTTGTTGCTGACTACATTTAAAGAATAGATATATTGCTTCCATCCCTGGAATCTAGTTAAATATCAGAGTGCCATTCAAACAAAGTATGATATGAAGCTTCCAATTCCAGAAAAGTGGGAATGTTTTCTAAAATGTTTTTTAAAACCTTAATTTGTTTATTTAACAGCCACAAGTCCAAAGAAATGGTATTTAGAGTCCTAACTGATGCCACTAACACACTCAACAATAGCCGGGATAGAGTCATATTTAGCTTTGTGTTACATCACCCCATGTGGCTGTATTGATCACAGTGGCTTGACGGTTTCTCATGCGGGGCTGCCTGAGGGCTCAGAGATCATCCAACAGTGGTTTCTGTCCTTGGTCTTTACACGGTGGGATTTCCCCAGACTCCCTGAATCTTTTTTTTTTTTTTTTTTTTTTTACAATATTCTGTTCTGTAGATATTATAAGACCACAGTTATTGTCTGAGTTAGGCACAAAATGGTGAGCCACGGCCGATCCTTGCTTGTAAGGACTAAAGGAACTGGATGTTCCTTTTTTTTTTTACCCAATTTTGACACCCTCACCTGTCACCCATTTATCTGCTGATTGGACAATCCTTCAGAATGATGTTGTATATTCTAAGAAATATATAACTTAAGATGAAATACTGATTGCTATCACTATACCCCCAAATGTCCAGAATCCAATTTATAATAAAAAAATTGTAAGACAAATGATCAATTCTTTGCATTTGAAAAGTTGATCCCTGATTTCTGTTAAATTAGGCATTAAAAGCAGCAGTCAAACTTCAGCTGCCTCTAAGATGCAACTGCAGCAACACTTGACCAGTACAATTTGGCTTTTGGCCTTTTTCAGGGTCATCATAACAAATCCAGCTGTCAGCATTTGAAAAGAGCAAGTATCAAACAGAAAAAATACACACCAACCAGTCCGATAGATCTACATGGATATCTTAATTTTGCATGAAAAGTGCCATGAGATGCATCTTAAAAATCCTTTTTGATTTTTTGTGAAAGTTAAAGAAAAAGTCGTAAAAATGCACACGAAGAAAGTACAACAGCATAAATCCTAAAAAGTTGGCTATATTAACTGTGATTAATATAAACAACAAAAGTACCCCACAAAGATACAGAGCCAGGATGGGGGTGTGGAAAGCTGATGCACCTCTGAGCCAGCAGTAAAGGTACACTGGTCACATGTGAGAACGCGCCGCCGTAGGGACAGACGCTGGTATAACTCCTTTCATTCTGCAGTGGTGGCATACTAGGGGCTTACATGAAAATCTCACTTGTCACCTGTCAAAGTCTCATAATACTTTTAAATGAAAGTCGATTACCAATCAGGCATGCACACGTACGTTATTATTTCACACAGCGACTTGAACCACACATGAGCTCTCAAGTGTCATAAATCCCTGATCAGTTTCAGGCCTATCAAACCTGATTATTTTGCTTTAAAAGCAGAATCAAAGTTGCCTGACGACCTCTTGCTCTCATACCAAAGTTTGTATGCAGGCCGTGATAATGAGTGAACGTGGCTAATATCAAGGTGAGCCCGAGCCTGGAGCCATCTGCTGTGCACATCCGCCCACCTTATGCTGCAGCCCCTTTCTCTGATCTCACAAAATGCCTGACAGGAGAACTGTGATTTGGGAGCCAGCTGAGGACATGTTGCGTGTCAATCTCCTCTTGATAAGAGCGTCAGAAGTTAGCTCGCCATCTCTGACATCGCTTTATCATTGTTGTGCTGATGCTACAAGCAGAATCTAGGCCTCATCTCATTACATTCCTGTGACAGATGACCCTTGTGGCGTGGATTATTTATATCACATGCTGGCAGCAGGTGATTGAATGATGGCTGCCTTGTGGCTAAATGTTTATACAGTAACGTCATTCCTCGCTGTGCTGAGTCCTTTTTTCTTTCTCCCCAGAAACCCAGCTCGGTGCGCATCGACCAACTGGACAGGGAGCAGTTCAACCCAGATGTCATCACCTTCCCCATCATCGTTCATTTCGGGATCCGTCCTGCTCAGCTCAGCTATGCCGGAGACCCTCAGTAAGATCACACAAATCCGTGCAAACAAACACAGACACACAAATATCAACCACCCGTACAGATTATTCCCTCATCTGCTCTGCGCCATCTCCCTCGTTCCCACAACTCCTTATTCACCGCCGCTCTCCTGGGGCACTGCGACTGCAGAACTGTTTGTGTCAACGCCGAGGAGGATGAGAGCAGCGTATGTCGAAGAGGAGGGGAACTACACGGATAGATGGGTAAAGGAACAGAGGGATGAGAAAACGAGTGGCGTGACATTTTCACATGCGCCGTCACGGGTCCCAGGTTTCCGCAGGGCACTGTGGTTTATGTCTCGTGAATAGTAATGCAACAAACACGCGCCACAGGGCTGCAGCAGGGAATACTGTACTGTGCCTCTGCATAATTAACAGTAGCAGTGTATTAGAACTGTGAGCTGCAGTCTCTGAGCTGTTTAGAGGGAAGTGACAACGCCACAACAAGCACCAATGAAAAGTCAGCACACAACTTGGTTTCCACTCTTTCATACTAAATATAAACCTGTGGATTTCTTTTGAAAATCAAATGCATGGCCTACATCACAACATTAAGGACAAGGTGCGGGAGGAAAATGGTAACAAAAAAGATGCTAACAAGAAGACAATCATTAGAAAATACATTTAGTCAGAACTAGTTTGCTTCTGATCTCCGTCTAATGTCCCCTCTCCCCTGCTGCTGCATTTTAGCCGTCTGTCCTCTGAGCTCTTTCATCCTCGTGCACCCTGCTGCCATGTCAAACTTCTCAAAGCAACAGACAACGACAAATTTATGGACGCACTGGGACATCATTAGCTGATGCAGAAACGAGTAGTAAGAGACCAGTGGAAGGGATTTCCTACCACTGCTAATGATGCGTGTAGCGAGGGCAGGAGTCGGTGTTGATTGCGGCGGCAGCAATGCCACAGAGGGGAAGCTTGGATGCAGCAGCATCAACGTATATTAACTCAGGACACTGAAGAGGCTGTGTTGTCTCCTTCGCCTCACACTGCCCACTGGATACATTCTGGCTCACAACTGCCACTCAAGCTCTTTCGGCTTGATCACGACCACTGATGCGAGAAAGAGGTCATGTTGGAGTTCAGGGAATGTGAAGGGAGGAGGACAGGATGGGATGATGGAAGTGGAAAAAAGTGACCGCAGAAGATAAATGAAACATGAGACAAACATGATAAAATTATAAGGGGAGAAAGGGAAAGAAATTTGTTGCAAATTCTTTTCTCAGTCATGAGCCTGAACTGAAGGAAGCTGAGCAGCTCATTTGCATACCGAGCTCTGATTGGGTCATTTTCCTTCCCTGACACTGTCTGCCACAGTGTTCCCATGCATCATTTCTCTTATCCAAACCCTCTGTACCTTATTATAAGCAGTTTTCCTCCATTTTCCTCAGCGATGCGATTTAGTTTTATTCTTTTTATATACGTATTTTTTGGAATCATTGGAACGGAACTGTATACTTCTGTTTGGTGTGGAAATCAAAATGATTGGCTACTGTCGTGTTTTCTCTCGGCAGACATTTCCATAAAGCCGAGCTTTTGTAATTAGAGTCTTGGTTGCATCTTTTGTGTTGGAGTCTGTCTGTGGGAGTGGGCTTCTTATACAATTTACAGAAAGAAAATGGCTAGGGAAGTAGCAAAAAGTTCGATAGTTATGCAAATAACAGTGAATACGGTCACCATTTTTTTTTAGTTTTAGTGACCACTAGTTTGCTTCTGGCTGAGTAATCACTCACAAACCATATATTGCCATCGCAGTAATCAAGCAGTTTGTATGATTGTGAAGAAGCTCTCTTCATGTGTCCACTGGGGTTTTGGGCCAATTCTCTCTTTGCTTTGTTGGAGGGACTCCATCTCATCATGCTGGCAATTCGGCTGTTTCTTGAACACTTTGGCAAACTGTTTGAAACAGTTAGCCAAACAGTTGGCTAACTGTTTCAGACCATCATCAGGCCAAGGCAAAGGCTTTCTGCGGTCCCTCTGATGTTTTCCTCTGGGGTCTGAATGTTGTCCTTTTTCCATACCACCATGAGCTTAATCGCAAGGATGGAGTTCTTTGGGTGTAACATTTTTGTCTCGCCAAGCAAAAGCCACATTTCTGTGTCCAAAGAGCTCCATTTTCATTTTATCTGACCACAGAGTTGATGAGTAAAAGCATTCTGCTTTGTCCAGATGAGCTTTTGTGTGCCTGACTTGGAGTCCTCTTAGTTTGGCTATGGACATCAGCTTTGTGCTGTGTCTGTTGGAGCGTCTGCCTTGAGCTGTTAGTACCAGAAATACTCAGATTCATCAGGTCGATGCTGATCCTTTGAAAGTCTGCACAAAATCTTGGCCTCGTGTTGCATCGTACCTTCCAACAAGGCACAGATCCAAGGTATGCAGCCAATAGCAGTCAGGAAACAGTTAACAGAAAACAATGTCAGTATTGTGCATGTCTAATAAATGATGTCACAGATGAGAAATCATCAGCTCTGACATTCACAGATCACCTTTGAGATTGATAGCTAATCGCCTGCAGAATAAGTTGTCTGCACCTTTATGTTATTTCTTTCCTTCATGGTCTTGCAACTGAAAAACTTTTAAGTGACTCCTGTTTGAAAGCCAAAAATGTATTGTTTGAGACAGAAAACAGGAGAGGGGGAGGGGGTGAAAAGAAAGCGATAGGCTGCATATGCTAATAAAGCAGGAGCAGGGAATGGCGAGAGCCACGGCAGTGCTACCCCGAGAGCACACGTCGGATCTGTGGAAAGGTCATCGGAGCGGATTGGGGACGGAGGGGCCTCCCAGGCTGGATGGGCTTTCTCTCTCTCTATTTTTTAAGCTCTGTCTCTGTGTCACTCAGGCTGCTTCCGTGCGGAGGTGGTGGTGAGCTGATAATCGGGGCGGTAAAGCCGTCTCATTCCCTCGTCTCAGTCTCTAATGAAGTCTCCACTATTAAAGCTCTATAATTCTTCCATTCCACAGTACACCCCTACCTCCTTCCTTTTTCTTTCTTTCCTTTCTTTCTTTTTTTCTCATCACTCTCCCCCTCCCGTTCTCGCTGTCAGTGCACCGTCCTGAAACTCCACCACCATATCACTCCAACTCACCAATCATAATTGAATAACTGTGGGTAAATGAGGAGAAAGTCTCCTGAATGGGAGCAGAACGGTCACACTCGGCCCTCAGTGCATCAATCAGGAGGTCTGATTGAAAAGAGGGGGACAAGGGTAGGGATGGAGGGACAAAGGAGAGGTGGTTAGTGCAGTGGCTACATGTCACCTTGCCGATAACACCCAGCCTCTTTTCAGATGCAAATGAGAACAAAGACAATGGAGTTTTGTAGAAAATGCGAAGGAAGACGTCGCAAAAGGAGCTCTTGAGTCATGTGTTAAGGCGGCTTTTATTTTGTTTCAATTTACAACATAACTAATAAGTTGAACTGTAAATTTTCTGTGCATGAACCTCTTGTCACAGTTCAAATGGTGGACATGTGAGACAGAAATTCTGCTGTTCTCGCACACAAGAAGCTAATGCTAATGGCCACCGGCGACTGATGAATAATGTTAAACATCAGGCAAAACGTGAAGTATTGATATGTTGTTGCAGAATGAGGAGAATGAGAGCGATGACACCTCCCTATTCTCTGTTGGCAGGTACCAGAAGCTATGGAAGAGTTATGTGAAACTACGCCACCTGCTGGCCAACAGCCCAAAGGTCAAACAGATTGACAAGCAGAAGCTGACACAGAGAGAGGTGGGTCAAGAGAAAACAAATACTCTTTGATATTCTCCTTTGTCACACCTATGTAATAACATTACTAGGTGGCTGGCACTTGTTCGGGGTGGATGTGCTTTCAGTTGAATATTTAGCAGTTACCAAAGGCTCCTTTGAAACACTCATTATATGAAAGATTCACAACTTCACAGCTGTTATTAGAAGTACTATAAAAACGACTGTTACCATTGCTATTACTGCTGTGCACACTGATTCAGAGTCAGTTGTTGCGTAACAATGGTAAAACTGCCAAATTTATGCAAAGCAGCAACATTATATTCTGGATTTGTAGATTTTTGTGGAAGAAGACTTAAAAATGTGTACGGAAAAGTGATCCTCAGTGCTGCAGTAACTTCTGCATGGATGTTCAGTTTCGCCCTGAAAGTCAGTACTTAAACGTAATGCTAGAGAATTTGGCACATTGTTTGCGCTTCGTGTCCCCCTACAGCTATGTTATGTCACAGCACTGCCATACAAACGTATGTCCATGTGAGCCCTGCAAATGTCCAGCCATGTATTTTTTGTCATGTTGAAGAGGTCACAACGACTCCTTTAAAAGCCCATAAAAATGCAGTTTTTCAGCCAGTGAGCGGTTTTGGGCCCTGGGATGTGCATAACGAAAGCCAGTGGGCTTCAAAGCAAGTCAGAGGCACATAGTTTTTAGATTCACAAACTTATCTAGTGTTGCTTTAAAGAAAGGTTTCCTCAACCTCCACTTTTGTGTCTCTGTATAAAGTGTAGCTTTCCCTGGACTGATGACTTGATGGAATGGCTTACTTTGGCTAAAATTTCAGCCATTTTTGTCCACTTCACTTTTAGGTCTGTAGGTCTTCAGATAAAAAAGGTGGAGGATGTTGAGTTTCCTGCGAGTTTGGTCATCATATGTTGCGTTGGTCAGCAGCTGGATGTTTAACTTTGTTCAACTCTTGGTGATGATATTCCTGAAAGAATTATTTGCTTCCTGAAAGCAAATCTTGCTTCTAAAGAGTCGCATTCGGCTCCCTCTTTCCTGGAACTTTGTATACAAGTAATCCATTGCCTGTCCAAGTGCTTGATTGTGTAATGGAAAATTTTGTTTACCCTTAGGCTTGTGTCTCATCATGTTTACATTACTTGTGAGACTTGGTCTTCTTTTCTCAGGCACAAGGTGTTCCAGTAAAACATTACTTTTATTCATTGTTCATTCTCGTCCGGCTCATCAAGGCTGTCTTGTTTCTGCAGCTGCAGAAGAAGTTAGCTTGCACAGTCTGATACCTAGACATTCTTTTTCCCTTCTCCTGTGTTTGGGTATAATAAGACATGCACTGAAATTGTAAGTCAGAGCTACACTCTGACACAGGTGCTCTGTGTTGAAGTCTTGCTCTCTGTTGTACAAGAACTACTCAATAAACCTGCCTGAGTACCTTCCACCTTAATAGTGCTTGGATAATATACATTTTTTCCACCACACTTGACTGACGACAAGACTGGCCGTGTTTCCTTCTGCATTTCTTTCTGTTCCATATGGACTACAGACTCTGAGAACTAATTCAAAGAGCCAGTGTTCACCAACCAAAACCCAAGAGTTTCAGAGCTTAAACGGCCTCTGGCTAACTTTAGCAGCATCTAGCTTGCATCCTGCACATCATCAACATTGAAATATTGTTGATATGGAAGCCTGAAGGGAAGTGCGACAAGCCAACTTTGCCAAACTGGAAAAAAAACCCCACTCCTACTTCAAATGGTTTCCTCCACACCTGTTTCTACATTAATGATTCACAATTAAACAAGAAATCTGCCATTGGATTAACTTCCTTTTGTCTTTGTGTTATCACTTTGCTTTTATTCTGGTGTTGTAGGACAGGGAAGGCTTTTCTTAAACTGATTAAGGAATATATTCACATCTCTTTTAGCCTGCCTTCAAATGATGCTGAGGCGCATGTATTAGTATTCAGACTTTCCTTCAAAGTTAACGCACTCTCTGTGTACAGTACTCAGGCACAAGTTCTTTTGATGATGGTGAAGTTGTCCAAGTCAAGTTCTTATCTGTGCACCTGACCATTGTTTCATGACAGATATGAAAAATGGGAACCCATCTTTTAATGCATAATTTAGATTAATTTACGGCTGAGAATAAAATGGCAGTAACTGCTCTCCAGAGCTGGCTGTGAAGGTCAGACCCCCGCCTGGGAGCAAGAACAGAAAAGGTTTAGATTTGGTGAAGTAATGACCATGCAGCCACAGGGAATCCCAGAGTAGCAGCGCTGTGTGTGTGGCCTGAAGAAGCCGAGAACAAGCTCTCTGCTGCACTATGTCTCTCCTGCAGTAAGTGCTCTAACTTCTCCACAGTAGATATAACCTCCCTCCTCTCATAGGCTTTGATTGTGCTGCAGATCCAGTCTCCTCCTTTGGACCGCCTTACTCTGGACCAATAATGAGCAAGAACTCTGAGCTCAATTAGTTTGTTTCCCAGGTAGCTCTGCAAAGCTTTCCGGCTAACAGGCCCTGACAATCCTACTGTCAACCTGCACCGCAGCAATTAGTGAACCCAAACACATGCACACTCGCACAGTGGGCCCATCAGACTCCACTAGAAGCATTAGCCATGTCAGTGTCACTTCACTGTAGTGGCCGTGTGGCATCGCTACTTACTCAATGCCTGAGGAAACATTGAGGCTTCTTCTTTAAGTGGTTTTTCAGTGAAAGACTAAAATGTCTGTGTGTCTGATAGGCATTTTCTACCATTAAGAATCACCCTGTCGGAGGTGTTCACAGCAGCGCTGCGCTTCTCACACCAGCTCTTTGATACCTCTGTGCTCTCTGTGAAGTTCACAGAGCTCCAGGGAGGCCAGAAGTGTGCAGCTCAACGAGAACCGGCCTTCACACCAAGGCTCGTGCCGCTGCACCCATTTCCATATCTCATGCTGAGAACGCAAAGGGCTGCGTGTGGGTGGAGGTGGCGTGGCGTGGCGGAACGTGCAGACTGTCTCTGCATCTTGCCCAAAAAAAAATAATTGTGTGAAACCCTCAGCCAAGCAGTTGACTGGATCTCAAACATACACTGATGCTGTCATCAGAAAATAAGCAACATTGTCTTCTAAATGATTTCTAGACTATTAAAAGATTTTTCCTTGACATTTGCTCACATTTACAGTTTTAAAATGTGTTAAAGAGATTGAAAATTAAACACAGAAGTAGTTTAATTTAAGGCCAGTTTGGGTGTGTTAGTCTGACTTTTAGAATGTTAATTTGCTATATTATCAGTCAAACTGACATTCATTCTGGGGGCGAGCCCCTCTGGACACCCTATAAAACCAATAGTAAAGTCCTTCAGGGAGCAGCTTTACACATAAAACTGGAGTCAGACTTTATTTCTCACTTTTTGGACAAACTGAATGTTGTACATATTGCCCGACAGAGTGTAAAAGCACAAACAATAGAAACAATTCAGTGTCCCTAAAGACCACTCCACTCACGCTACCTCAGCTCAAAGCCACGACAACACAGGATTGTGTTCTGAATTTAAAAAAAAAAAAAGCAAACCAACAAAAAACCTCATTACTGCCAAACTGAGAAAATGCTCTCAAGTTTATAGCTCATAGATCTTGGAGTTTTGCAATGACGAGAAGAACACTAGACACAGATTCAAGAACTGCAAAATAATTAAGTTTTAAAATCCTAAAGAGGTAGGCCAACAAACACATTTTGAATGATTTATAATGAAATTAAAGGTGATTTAATTTACAAGCTGCATTAGAAATAAAGAGATATATATGTTTGTAAAACAGTCTACAATAAATAAAATTCAATTGGAGATCAACAAAACATACAAACGTATACCAAGAAGCTAAAATTCACAGATAAATGGACAAATAAGTCAAATTCGGCTGAGTAATGCGAGTAATGCAAATGAGTTCAGGAGCAAAACTGCTCCTGAACTCATTTGATCAAACGAGGCTTACATAAAAACACTCTCTCTGGCTCTGTCCCTAGCTCTACTCCCTGTGGGACACCCTCCTCGGGACAGAAGTCATTCTGACCCGCTGCCCAAATCACCTCAACTGCAATCATATTAACATGTATTTCAAATGCCCAGTTTCATTCACTCTAACACAAGAGCTGGATTTTTTAACCGTAATGACTTTACTCAGTGTATTCCACTGTTTCCTGGGATGCTTTTTATAAGGAGCTCACGCTGTGTGAACGACGTGAAAAGAATAACTCCCCTAAATGAACCTGCAAAAGCACAAGAAAGCAACCGATGTGCCGCTTCCTCCCTCAGACTTTGACTTTCAGCCTATGTGTTTGGTTTTTGACCCAGGCTTTAGCCAAAGCACTAACATGGGTTAATCATTTCCTTTTCCTTCCTTTTTTCTGACCCTGTAGAAAGCCCCGAGCGATAAACTGTTTGCATATCATTTGCAGTTCTGATTCCTGCTTTCCATACATGGTGGCTGGCTGTCCATTCGTGGCAGGATTGGATGTGTGTGGATGTACGTGGGCGAGCCTGTTCTGTTTGATGCACAGTTCAAAGTGGGATGATATTATTTATTCATGCCTCTGTTGTTCTTATTTCCTCTGCGAGTCAGAAATTCCTGCCGTTCCATTTTAGGCAGATCACGGCTAACTCAGACGGAGTCGATAGCGTCTCAGCTGAATGAAACACATGCGTGAGCACACACAATAAATCTTCCATCTTGGTTGTTATTTGTTGGACCCTCTTATCTCAGACTGAAGCCCTCCTTGCTTCTTCTCAATCTCCACTTATTTGCTGTAGGGCTGACGTGGAGATGTGTGTGAAACATCCAGCTATCTTTGTCTCCTCCTGTGTGAATTTGAGACAGCTGAGGAGGATATTTTAGATGGGTCTTTCTCCAAAGGGCTGTTGTAGGGCTGAGACTTAGTTATCGTCAGGATATTGGCCTACAGAAGGCATTATATCGATGAAAACCATACGAACATCACCTCTAGGCTCTTGTGTGGTGGTACTGAAAGGCAGGCTGAAGCCTCCTCCCACTGTTTGGGACAGCAGTGTCTCAGTTAGCTGGTGCATTCCCCATCCCTGCTGTGGAAGTTGCAGTTTACTGCATGTGCCAGCCTTTCTGTTGGGAGAACGGTGAGATCAGGGAGCAGTTGAAGGCGTGGAGGCGGGGTTTTGAGGATGGGAGCTGTCCCCGTAGGCTGTGTTCCAGTGGATCAATAATTGACTGGCTGGTTGTTTGGCAGGAAGCTCTTCAGAAGATCCGGCAGAAGAACACAATGCGCCGTGAGGTGACGGTGGAGCTCAGCAGTCAGGGCTTCTGGAAGACCGGCATCCGCTCCGACGTCTGTCAGGTAATACCCGCCAACTGTATGCAACCACGAACACTGGCGCGTGCACACATAATGCAATAAGTGCTCATGGATTTAACACGTGAACTCATGCACACATCTCCAGAGATCTGCAGATTTGTACAGACTTGCTTGCATTCCCTGACACTGTTTTTTTCACTGGTGTTTCTGTTCTTTTCATCATATTTATGTTTAAATATAGTCACAGCTGTACTAAAACAAGTTCACAACCTGTAGTAATGCCCTGAAAGACTTAGAGAGTAGAGGCCTCACAGTTACAAAGCTGTAACCATAGTGATGAGCATTTCTGTTCTTAGATTACTGGAAATGATGAGCGTTGGTCTTTTGAAATGGACTTTCTTCAGGGCTGGCTTGTCTGAAGGCACATATTTACTGTCTAATAAAGGTACTTTGGGAATTCAGAAACTCTTTCACAGTACTTAGAACTGTTAGAGAAAGTGCTCTCTTTGTTGTGTCTGCTGTAAAGAAACTGGACGCTATAGGAGTTTGGAAGATCTCACATATAGATTCTTTTTAAATTCTTACCTCACACCTGCTCTCAAATCTTAGATTTTACATCTCAAAACGTAATGGAAAATGATTTGGTCCTTTTTAAAATATTGTTCTGCAGCCACAGGACCTGGACACCTTTGGTCACCATGAACTCCTCTGGATACCAAAGTATTCTGGAGTCAAACGTCCGACAGCTAAAGCTCGGCTGAAACTGGAGTCTCTAATCTCTATCTAAACACTCCAGACCACGAAAATCTTTGATTTTTTAAAAATATTTAAAAATTCACGGAGCGCTTGTGTAAACCAACATGCTAAATATATAGTTCTATCTTTGATGTAAGTCTGGTTTGATATAGTCTAATGGTGATAATAACGTTGTATTAAATGAACAGATAAATCATGACAATCATCATTATTGTTACACCTCGAGCTGAAGAACGTTTAAAATTCCTCCTGTCTCGATCAATGAGGAGCTGAAAACGATCCCTGACAGAAATGACGGCCAAAACTGCAAAAATAAAAAGCTCCGTTAGGATCTTTCCGATTCTGAGATACATCAGCATAGATGTAGCTCCACTCTGACATATGCGCAGGAACCATCAAACACTTTGCTTTTGATCTTTCCACTCACCGCATCGCATCCCCATTCAAGTGTCAAAATCTGTGTGAGGAGAGTGGACTCCCACAGAGCTCCGGCAGTTATACCGCTCATCAAGTCATGACTCAAACCTGACAGTTTATGTACATACAGCCTCACCGATGCTCAGTGAGAGCACGTGCGCCCTTCAAAATGAAACGGAGTCTCTGTCTTTATGTTTCCCAATTCACGAGATTAAGACCACGTGTTGAAGTTGGAGTTACACGTTTACACGCAGCTGTGCACGTGCAGGCCTAATGAGGGTTGAGCCATAAGCGCCACGCTGTGCTCACTGAAATATATGAAGCTGCGTGTGTTCGTGGGTTGGCCTGTGTAATGAAATGCACTAGCACACTGTTACAAATCTACTACACTTTATTTTATTGTCTATTCCAGTATTTTTGGCCTCTTATTCAGGAGATAATTGGTATCAGTGCTGCTTGTCTTATTTTGAATACATTCCCTATCTCTGTATGCAGTGAAGAGGGCTGCCTGATACTTCAGCCCACATTTGGGGGAGGAATGACAAAGTTCTTGCTTTGCAAGCCAGACCTCTCTTACAGCAAGGTCTAGCAAAGAGGAATCCAATCCATAATTGCTGTCCAATTATATTTGCTTCAAGCTGTACAGTTACGACTAATTGCTTCATGAATAATTTGAGTTTGAACCACATTGCTTTACTCTGGTCATTGTGTGACATGGACGAGGGATGGCCAGTAATACTGAACTGTACTTCCTTAGTCCTAAAAGTTTGTTTTTTTCCATTTTTCTTGATTTATTTTCATGTTACTGTCATTCATGTCATGATCTGTGAGTTTTGATTTTTCTGTCCTTTAGGTTCTTTTCATGGTTTCTATCTTATTTCTTAGTTCTGTGTTCTTAGTTGGTATTTTGTTTGAACTTTATTTCTGTAGCTGGTGTTCAGCACATAGACTTTGTCCGTACCCCTAGATGTCCTCAGCTGCCTTGCTCTTTTCCCCTGGTCTCCCCCACACTAAACCTGTTGTCAGTCGCTCACAGCTGCAGTCGCTTGTCTCATCAGCCCTCTCTGTATTTAATCCTTGGTTTTGCTCCCGCCTTGTTAGATTCTTGCTCTTACTCCCACCAATGATGGAGTCTGTAATCTGGTTCCTCGTTTGTTTGACTTTTCCCTTGTCTGCTTTTCCAACTTTTCCGGCTCTGCTGTGCTTTTGGTTAGTTTTAAAGTAAAGACCATTCGTTTGCCTCTGGACATTCTTCTCTGGACTCCTCCATAACTCTTTCCAGCAGCACTGTGATAGCTCTGTTAAACGACCAGGGTTTAGGAGCTGGGATAGAACTTCTTTTTTTTTTAGTTTTGTTTATTATTTTTGGGTGACTTCAGTTCATTTTTGCTTAGTCTTAAAAACTTAAAAGGCAATCAAAACAAATTTATAATTGCTAAATAAGCCTGTGAAAGGAATGTTTCTGCAATAAATCCTGAAATAAACGAGAAATCTATTTAAATTCAGATCTAATTGACTTTTTCAGTCAGCCAACTTTTAGTTACTTGTGTAACTTATGTTTTCATGATGTGTTTTCCACCCCAGCTCTTTTTATTCCCTTCCCTTTATGTAAATGAATGTGTGTGATTATGTGTCTGAATCAAAGAAAGCGGTAGCGGCAGGTATCAGGGTTGTTTCTAGATTGGCTCCGCTGTTTGATCCAAACTATCATTGGTGCTGTTGCTTTGTCTGACTCAATCAGATAACCATGCCCCTTCATTTGTATGTAAGAGATGGAAACGGAGGTAATGGCAGTGACTTCATCAGCTATGCTGCAGTACTTCGGTTATACCCACTGAGTGGGGGAAAAAAGACACTTGACTTAATGACCACGGACTGTTTGACCTGCACAAAGGCACAGAATACACATTTAAAATGGGCAAGAGCTTTGGTGCATTCGACTGTGCCATTGAGCTCTGATAGAAGTCAGGATCTTATTTTTACATACTTAGAAAAGTAAAGAGAAGAGAGTCTAATTGATTGTTGTAACTCATAGAGACAGCTGAAATCCAGGATGGAAAATTTTAAAGATCTAAAATCTGTAAGCCTTCAGTCTAATATTGACATCTCTGTTGGACAAGATGGCAGTAATTCATATAAATAACCTTTAAACAAAATAATAATCAGTTCATTGTTTTTCCCTAAGATACAAATGAATATTATTAAACCTGTAGAACTTGTTGGGGAAGTTTCAGGGAGCTAATTGATGCTTGTGATGTTTCTCTCTAAAGAAACCCCAGGCTGCTGGTCTGGTTGGAAGGGATCCAAAACAGCCTAACATCATCGGTGACAGTGAATTAGAACTTCCTCACCTTTTAATTACTGTAGTATCAACTCTAACACAGCACCACCCCGCCTCTGCGCAGACATACACGTCCTCAGTCACTCAGGCAGCCACGAGAACAGGTCAGGAGCTGCAGACACGACCAGGGCTTTGTTTAATTGGCTGCTTAACAAGGCCTGGGGACTGTGGCACCACGGCCCCTCTGATGGCCCCAGGGCTCCGTGGCAGCACTGCTTGTAGCTGCTGGGCTTCGGGCTCACCCTCCCCAGCAGCACTAATTAAAACATGCATGGCTCCCTTCTCTCTCATGCGGTGGCACGGGGTTAATGTGTGTACACCAGCCTCTGCTACACTTTCTCAGCCACTCGGAGGGGCCGACTTGATAAGCCTCCACTAATGATTCCGTAGATTGGCTCTCCAGCCTTACTAACTCATTTGCTGACCACTGGCTGTTTTTCCTTTCATTCTGGCTTTGCGTGTCACACTCTCTTCCCTCACCACTCCCCCTCTTTGTTTTTCTTTCACTTTGTTGCACTCAAACTTTCTTCCTTTCATATGAGAGGCTCAGAAGGGCTGTCAGTGTTTGTTCAAATCTAAGTGTGCCAGCGTGTTCGAACGGGCTTCGATTTGACTGTCCTGTTCAAATGTGGATTTCCCTCCACTCATTCCAGTCATTCCCTCTCACACTGTGGCAATTGGGTTTTTGATTATTTCATCTATCTGTTGCAGAGCCTCACTTAATAAATAATGACTGGGTGATTGATTTTTCCCTACCTGTCCTCTCCAGCCATCCTCTCAAAACACGTTCCCTTCCCTCTTCTTTCATGCAAGACATGATCCCTACTCTCAGCTCAGTCCTGTTTCTTCAATATTTTTTATTCTTTCTTGCCAATTCTCTCTGTCGTCCACAGCACGCCATGATGCTCCCTGTTCTCACCCATCACATCCGGTACCACCAGTGTCTGATGCACCTGGATAAGCTTATTGGCTACGTCTTCAAGGAGCGCTGTCTCCTTCAGGTAAGGCGCTGTCATACACTTACTTGCACAGTGATGCGACTCCGAGTGCTTATTCCAAGCGGCATTACTTAAAGGCTGGCGTAGCTGATAACTAAGTTGATAAACAACGTTTGGTAAATCCCTGCAGTTCTTTAAGGCAATGTCGAGGTAAAAAAAGTAAACATTCTTTGCAGGAGCTTGTTATGTGGTGAAATCCAGGGAGTCTGCATTTCCCTCATTACTGTGCCCAATCCACCTCTGCAGGGATTGTTCAGGTGGAAATGGGGGGCTCAGGAGTCAGCTGGGGTAACACACACTGACCTGAGTCGTATCTCTGCAGTGAGCAGCTCGGTTCTGCTCTGAGTTGTGATGACAGTAGTCAGGACAACAACAGCATCCTCCTCCGTAATGCCAGCTCTCCACTGTCAGGTCTGCAGCCTCCAGCTCTGTGCTCTCAGAGTAAGCCCCATGGCTGCCTCCAGCGATATTGAAGAGCTGTCATAAGCTGATACATTAGAAATCAATGTGTTGTAGCCTATACATAGTTAAAAAGGGAAAGGATGCATTAAGATTGGCTCAAGGGTTGGTGTGTGTCTGTGTGCTCGACCGCTCGGTGCTCTAAGTGCGTTTGTGTGTGTGGATTTCCACATATTGATCAATGATTGGCCTTTTTGTCGTTTGCATAATGACAACCTGTCATTATGAGTGCTAAAAAGAAAACACTGACTTGCTGCGAGGCCTGCCGTTGGCTGACAAGCTGAGGCCCTTTCATCGTAGAGATGCCCATTCAAGCCTGAATCCGTAGCCTCTTGGGGTGAAGTTAATGGATCTCTCCCTCCCGCTTTCTCATTCAATTGCTTCATCTTACACAGACGTCAGAAAGACAAAAGGAAAACAATGATTTCCACTCACCAGCTCACGTACAGGCCTCTGCAGTGTGTGCTGTCTGTCTGTATTACAGTTCTGTCCACAGAGGGGTTAATGCCATGACACTGATGTCTGTGTATGTGTGCGGACAAAACCTGGGCTGTCAGTAATTCACCATCAAGTAGGAAAGCATCATTACTGGGCTTCCAACTCCTTCCTCATCTACTGCACTCACTCACACACACACAGTGGTCGCTAATGTCCCACAGCGCACAGAATTTTTGCCCTGATAGATTTAGACAGGAGTGTAACTGTGTTCACACAAACGGGCCCCTCCAAGTCGGAGCGGATTTTACATCCACCATCACCTCTCATTTGCCTCCACTCTGATGGGCTGATCACATTTAATGAGATGAATGTTTTCCAGTGGCAGTCTACTCATTAAACATGAGAGAATCTGGTACAACTCTTTGATTGCATTATAAATGAATTGTTCTTTGATAGGGGGTTTGTGTGCTTTGAATTAATTTATCCTTAGTTGTGTATAATGTGTGGGTGGAAAAAAAACTTTTAGTGTGTGAGCTGTTTAAAGGATTATTTTACTGAAAATATGCTCTCTGAATCTATATGTCAAAGCCTCAGGCTTGACAGATGGCTTTGTTGCTTTTGATTCAGTAAATTGTCTAACGAGAAGCGATCCATTGAAATCTTGATGGTGACAAAAAAGTGTTATGTTTAGCTAAAGATGAGCTGAATAATCCCTTCAGTTCTAAGATAATAAGAAATTATCTGGACCTTACAAGGTCTTAAAGTGACTTAAATACAACCCTTCTATGAATAAAAATACATGACATGATATTACACAGTACTATTATTCATTAAATACAATATTTGGAGATTTATTTTTGCCATCCACAAAACTTCCTCAGCTGCTTTACAGTGTATATGACCTTAAACATCAATATATGTTAAAGAACATGTTGTTGATGTTTTTGACCTAAAAAAAATGTTTCTTGACAGGTTTAGACGGTGATTTTGTTATTTCTTCTTGAGTTAAGCTTGTAAAAGGTCTGAGGTTTATTCAAATTGTGATTTCTTTTTGCATTCGGAGGCAGTCATGAGCCCACAACATGTGGTCAGAGAAGCTGAACCTGTTCAGAAATGAAAGAAAAAACCAAAAGGGAAGGTGTGGAGCTCGACATATAAACGCCTGTAAAACACCTGGAAAGCAGTGTGAAGGCATCAGCCTGCATGACTTCCAATGTGTTAAACGTGTTTGCTGATGATGTGACAGAAGCTGCTGGGCGCAGTCTGAGTTGGATGTGGATACGTCTGCTAAGGTTCAGCTGAATGGAACCAGGCTGATTGGACAGGGGTTCACAGTACAGATGCACAAACACCAAAACTGTACTGTAAAAGCAACCCAGGCAGAAGTTTCTAAAGCCAAAGAAGTGGAATATTGCAGTGGCCAAATCATTGGACGGATGTCGGCCTGATTGAGCTCCATTTCTTTCTGAAGTCCAAACTGCACTCGGGCAGACCCACTAAAGAAAATGGCCTATATGAAGAGAAGCCTGTTCATGAGTGGGTGTATCCAAACTTTTGACTGCTTCTCTATGTCATTTACAGAAAGGTTAAGTTGTTACTTTTCCAGACATTTCGAGCTTTTTTCCCCCCACTGAGTTCCAACTCATCCTGAACCAACTCCATTAGGTTCTTGTTGGTTGATGGTTTTGGTTTTTGTCCTTTAGAAAAACAAATGATGGTCTCCAGTCTGCCTTTAGTTTCGATTAAAGCAATATGGCCAGCAAGTCACTCCCACGTTACCACACCTCCTCTATTCCTCATCTTGTGAAGCAGACACACTGATAGCAACGGCTCCTCTTTTTCATTTGTCTCTCCAAGAGGCCAAATGCCTTAAATTTGGTCTCAAAAGCTGAAAGATCCAGATTCCTCGTATTTTCCGTCTGTATTTTTCTTCTTATTGACCTGATTCAGCTGTGGTTTCTTTGCAACAGTTCGACCGTGAAGGCCTGATTCTTAGTCTCCTCCAAACAGTTGATGCTGGTGTGTGTCTGTCTGTTGAACCCTGTGAAGCATTCATGTACACTAAACTGACTTGCTGATTGGAGACTCTAATAAACTTTGCAGCAGAGGTGTGTGCTCATCTTCCTGTTCAGGAACACTCTGTCACTCCTATTTGCGTCATTGAGCCTGTCTGAATTTCTGATGTTTAAATGCATTTGATGCACTTGATGAATTGGCCCTTTTTGTTATGGGAACTAACGCTACCGAGACACGACTGTCTTAAACACATCAAAAGGACAAGAAGTTGCACTAATGACCTTTAGACAAGGCTCACGTGTGAAAGAGAAACACATCCCGGGCCGTTCACTTATCTGAGACAATGCAGAGACTGCACAGCTGACATTGAAAGATACAAAAGAACATATATATCTTTTAACATTTTTTTTATATGAATTATTCTGTGTGTGTTATTTCATTGTGTAGATGTACTCTGTGTTGTTCCACAGTGTTGAAAGAAACGTGAGAGTAGGTGCATTCAAACTTTTGACTGGTACTGTACTTCTTTTAAAGAAAAAGATCCTTGCCTGCAACTTCTTGACATGTCTTGATGTTGATATCACACACTCCCACAACCCTGTGAGGGCTGGGTGGATGTTCATCCTGAGAGGAACAGCACTTTGATGGCTAGTCTTGGTTGGGGCAACTGATTTTTGATTATGAGTATGATTCCATGAAGGGTAATTGGTAATTCTCCCATAAAAGTAATGAGACTTGACTTACCCTTTTTTTTTTTTTAATGAGATGAGAAAGCCACTGCTCATCAGGGAAGGTTGTGAGTCGTGTGGGTGTGTACAGAATCAGTTAATGTTTCCCGCAAGCTCTCTCTGATTTTAATAAAAGCGTATCTGTTAATCAAACCTTCAAGGAGAACATGCTATAATAATAATCATAACTATAGTATATTAGCTGGCAGTTCCATGAGAACATCATTTGCTTCTTTGTGCATCAGCATACCTGCCACTGCAGCAGAGAATGACAGCGTGATCCAGGCATGAGGCAACTGAAAAAACCAGCCTGAGAGCGAGAGGCTTGTGCACCCCCACCCCACCTCGCTTGGCTGCAGCAGAGCTACAGCTCTTTGAAGCTTCTCTTCTGAAAGCCGCCCTGTTAAACATTTAACATTTAAAACTAAGGGAGGGGGGGGGGTATATGTTCATGGTCACCACATGCCTCTGCATCCCAGCATCCACCAGACCATCACAATCCCACCCAACCCCTGTTGCTTTATCCCCATTCCTCACTTTTGACCCATGCTGACAGAATGAGAGGCAGAGTTTCTCAATAATTTAACTGAACAAGTCCTCGGCCCCGGCTCTAATATTGCATGCTTTTGTTTGTGTGCCCCACGAATACAACTGTGAGTCTGTGTACCAGAGTATTTCTTTTTGTTTTGTTATTCATGGTGATGCGTTCCAAGCCGTGTGATTTGGTTGTGCATCTGTTTCAAGTAGAACTGTCCTGAGTACTTTAAACTTCTACAAAAAAACCTCAATCTTAACTCTTACTTATTACTTAGTCATGTGAAGAGGAAAGCACAACCTCTTTCAAATCTTACTGTTTGCATTATCTGAACATAGTAAAAGATCACGCGATAGTTGACTTGAAGTTACAACCTCAGATAAAAAAAACAGTGTCCTTTGGACAGACCAGACCAAAGTGGAGATGTTTGGTCTTAATACACAGCAGCACGTTTGGAGAAAACCAAACACAGCATATCAGCACAAACACCTCATACCAACTGTCAAGCACGGTGGTGGAGGGCTGATGGTTTGGGCTTGTTCTGCAGCCACAGAATCTGGGCACCTTGCAGTCATTGAGACCACCATGAACTCCTCTGGATACCAAAGTATTCTAGAGTCAAATACGAGGCCTTAATATTCCATACTGTGATTGGCCAGCTGCCTGGAGTTGAGGAGGTTCTATTTCTGTTTGTGCTGCTTTGTGTGAATTGCAACAATACAAATGTTTTGCAGGAGAAGCTTTCTAAAAGACTGATACTTTTTTGTTATTGCCCCACCCCGATCCGTAGCCTTTAATCCAGTACACAGAAGACATGCTTCTGTGTTGTACAGCTTTTTTTGTGCATGCATCATCACCATGATACCCTTTTAAAAATGTCTTCCTCGTGGCTAGTCTGGCACCTCTCAAACAAAGAAAGTGCAGCTACGTATGCTTTACTATTTTCAACCAACCCGCTGAGCAACAGGTCTGGTGGGAGGATTGCCCTAAAAAGACGAGCATCTCAGACAGGAGTATACATGATGTGTTGTTGCAGGTTGAACTAGCCCAGATGGTAATTACACAACATAGCGGACAGCGACACAGAAAAAAACGTATCGACCAGCTAGCTGCTCAAAACCGCACCGTAATGCTTCTTTTACATATTGACACACCAAACCCTGGACCTATCTGTCAGTTTTCCCCCTGTGTTGTAAGTTTCTTGATGCTAACATGTTTTTACTAGTTAGTTTTTGTTAGGCAGGTTCTGGTGAGAATGTCTGTAAAAACTTAAATTTTCTAGTTCGGTCATTACATGTTAGACAAAGTCAAAGAGCAATATTCTCTCATTTCTTTTGTTTTTGCTTTTTTTAAAGAGAACTGTATAACTGCTATAACGCAAGAATGAAAGAGTTCCAGCTTCCCTCCTCCAAGGTAGAGCAAATGAAGCGTGATTTGAAGTTGTGGGGGAGATCAAGACAGGGATGCTGGATAATTCGGCTCTGAGCTTGTACTCTGACACAACATTAGGCTGAAAATCTCAACGAGATATTTTTAGAGCCAGGTGGCTCCTAAAAAAGTGACAGGTATGTTTTTTTTTTTACTTTTTGAGTTGGTTGTCACTACAGGCACCCAAAACATATGCTCTCAAGCACAGGAAAAAGGTTTTTCTTTTGTCTTTGGAGACCTGAGGTGCTCTTTAAAAGCACATTTTAGAACCCAGTGCATTGTGTTAACACACACCTGAATACTCCAGACCAGCAGTCTGTGTAATTATTTATTCTTTGGCAGTGTAACACCGCTGTCGTAAACAGTTCTCTGTTCGAGTCCTTCACATGCGCTGCCATACATGTGAATTTGCTGACATGGTGAAGAGACCAACAAAGACACCTTCAGAAGTCACTAAAACTGTCACGCCAAAAGGGAGTAATGTATGTTTTTCTATGCCGAAAACAAGAAAATGACATTTTTCTTTCATAATTACATTTTCTAACCGTTAGAATGTGGCATATGAATGAGGACAATACACGTGCATTATCATGCACATTGTATACGTTTGCATAGAAATAATGTTGTGCTTAAAAAATGGCGTTTTATGTGAATGTTGCCTTAAAGATTTGTGGTAAACAAAATGTGACACAGCACAGAATAAGTGAGCTCATTGGTTATTGCTCACCAATATTACGACACTGGTCTTGCATCCTGTCCCTTTCTTTTTCTTTGAGCAATTAAAAGGCAGTCAAATGTTTACTCTTGTCTTATTTCTACGCATCTCTCTTTCTCTATGTCGCTTCCTCAGAGATGGATGAAGAATTGCTCTTCTTCTCATGTCTTGTTTTAACACGACACCATGTAAAAGAGGATATGCACAGTTTTGTTTCGTTTGGTCTGAATGGTTGAATAAACCCTAAGAATAAATCAAAAGGGAGTTGGTTTAAAATCCAAATGCATTTAAATTCAGACTTCGACCAACGTTGCAAATGCCATACAGCACCGCTAAACAGATTTGGGACAGTTTTCAATTTCCTTTCTGTTCTTCATGAATAGCCAAAGAGTGCAACTAAAGCTTGTCCTGCCTGTTAAATGGCTCATGGACGGCACCAACATGAATGAGTGGCTTTGCTGAAGCTTCTGCTTTATAGATCTAAAGGCCAACGAAGGATGGTGCAAAGGCATTTTTACTTTTTTATTACAAGTGAACTCCACATCATTTACATGCAAGTGTAATTGATTGGTTATTTAAACATATGAAGTCAACCCAGTCTGTTTCTCCCCAGGAATACTGATTTCCCTGAGAGATGCATTAAATAATGCTGTACACAGTAATCACATTATTGAATTGTGCTCAGTTTGTAGGTGTGAGCAACACACTCTCCAGTTGAGTTCTGCTGCCATCCACTGAGCAATGATGTTTATTTTCTGTTTAGCCAAAGGCAGTTGAGCAGCAGCTGAGGCAGTGATCACTAAATCCAAATCACTGCGATGCTTTACACACTCGTTATGTTGACAGGAACAGTTGCAGACGTCAATCCTCTCCACAGATTCTGCTTAAAAGACGATGCTGTTTTTTGGATGTTGTTCGTAACTGTGAGAGACCTGCAGTGTTTACTGAACAACTCATGTTTTGCTTGATGCAGGATCCAGCTCTTTAGTTCAGGCTATGCAGTAGGCAGTCATCGACTTGTCTGACATTGCACAATGGGGGAGTTGAGATTGGAAGAACATGTGGTTATTTTTTATTTTCTCTTGAAATTTTCAGCACGGAGCTAGAGATGGCTAGATTTCTGCTGGTGTCTTGTCAAATAACTCCTCTTTCTTCCTGTTCCTCTTCACTATAGAAATAAATACAATAGCTCTTCAACACTACTGAGCGGAAGGCCTCTTGAGCAACTATAAATATTGAAACCTCTCTGTTAACGTTTTACATATATATCTCATTGGAGCTTGAAATTGATTTGAAGTTGGCTGAAAAAAGACATGCTTTTTGAAAAAGAGGGCGATTTTTTTCTTTTCTAGCTGAGATTAACATTCTCCTAATGTAAGATTGATAAAGCTTGACATATCCTACTGAGCCCTATCTTTCCCCCTTTCCTTCCCGAGCACGTTTGAGATGTTCAGCTGCGGCAGTCTTTCAAGGCACAGCGGTTTTTGTCCCTTTTTTTAGACATAGCTGAATGTTGTTTAATGTGTTTCCCTCAGGGGTATTTTACTGGAAATTGCCACTTTTTGCTCTCTTTACAGGTTTACGTTTGTCATTAGTTTTTTGACCAACGGCTTTCAACATGACATAGAAGAGAGGAGCTTTTTCTGTCATTGTGACTCCCTCTTTTCCTAAGTCTAAGGGAAAACTGACGTGGTTGAGCTCTTTTTAGGTTTTCCTTAGACTTGAAGTCAGACCCAGCGTATTGATATCTAAACGTCAGTAGCTTGGCTTTTCTTGCTCACAAGTCGCTGTGCACGATTGAACCTTTGGTTGCCTTTGTCCCATTTACCACAGGGACTTTTTCACAAAGCATGTTTACATTATTCTGGGAAAAGAAAGAATCATTGTGTTAGTCGGATCACAGCCTGAGTTTTAGTGTGGATGTAAACATCAGTCCATTAAGACTACGTATCACGGTCACTTAAAGCATTTCCAAACTGTCACTTCGTTCTAAGAAAATTCTAATTTTACAACCACAGCATCATGGGTTAGGGTCTGAGCAGTGACTTCAGCTGAACTTACATGTGCAATGCTTCCCTGTTGTGCATGTATACAGTGACAAGGACAGCGGTCTAATTAAATGGACTCACAGAGCAGTAATTATTGTTCAAGTCAGCTATGGTTTATGCTTAATTTTGAAGGATTTCAGTTGAACTAACATGTTAACAAGCATTGTAAAAGTCAGGCTTTGGTTGGACTATTATCATTTGTTTTCACTCTAGTGTCATGCGACCGTGTTTATATGGTGCTTATACACAACAAGCTGTAATGTGGAATCAGCTGAGAAAAGATATAGCGACAACATCAAGCTGCGTCCACGACTTTAACAAATACAAGCGTTACAAAATCTGCATGATTAATTATATCCTCCATGGCCCAAAAGGTGCCTCCAGCAAAAAAAAGCAACACAAATGCTATTTTTTAAATTTGTTATTATTTTATCTTTGGCTCTACGGTGACTCGTGTGTCATCAAGAGGCACAAATTGGTTTTACAGTAAAATCAGGTGGGTCCCAGAAGTAGCTTTGTCAGTATATCTCAGCTGCATACTACAAGCATTTTTATTTTACACAGCCTTACACATACTGCTTTTTCCAGATGTAGAAAATGTTTGAAACGTAAAAAAAACCCACAACTACAAAGAGCACTTTTAAGTCAAGTTTACACTGACAAAAAGCCCAGATATAAGGCCAATCCGTGAAGATAATCAAAGATGTGGGTCTCAAACATGTCCCAGTCTCCAGTCTACTGACCACAACCGAAGGACACTGCATAGTGTGAACAGTACAATGGAAATCTTGCAGTCTGAACTTGGCTTAACTCGCTACTTACAGTGGTGGAAACACTCTAAAGGTTCATGGTTCATGAGGAAGGTTCCTGTGGTCAAAACATGGCTGAAATAATGGATCTTGAGTTTTAAAAAGATCTCAAAGACTGTGTGCATTAACTAAATTATAATGAAAACAAGTGGCTTTTATCTTTGTGTTTGGGTGGACATTTTTTTTAAGCAGACGTGAAGAGGTGGAATGCAAAACTGAAAATGCCAGAAGGGCAAGGCCATCTTTAATACCATACTCACTGCTGGTATTTATCTGGCTGTCACTTTTTCAAATAACCAGTTTTGAGCAAATGAGAATGTCATTTCTGAAAATTTGTTTGAAAGCTACTCTTGTTCTATGCCTGCTCTGGGATGACAAACTGAAAGATGACCTCAGATTTGCTGTCTTGGAACAGTTACTCTAATGCATTTGCAGATTATTGAACTGGCAAACAGTCTTCGGTGTCTCCACCATTTTGCCATCTGTGGTGCAGAAACAAAGACACTTTCAGATGGAGTGGTTCAGTGCAGACACATTTCTTACATGTTGCTGAAAGGAGGATAATAACTGAGTAAACTGAAAGGAAAACATGGTATGCTATTTGTCAAATGGAGAGAAATGTTGTCATTTTTATCCATCTGTCTATCCGTCTCTCGTCCCTGTGCTCCATTCAGTCACCTTACTGTGCAGTAGTTGGCAGATAGGTCAGCCCCACAGCTTAAAATTCAGTGAATATTGCAAGAAAATTCCCTTCCCTGAGTGCCTCATTGATACCAGTGACAGGATCTGGATGTTTACTACAACTAAGTGAGGAAATTCTAGCAAGACCAAGACTGTTTTAACTGCCCAAGTTTCAGAGCCACCAGAAATAACTAACCCCTGAGGGCAGGAAACAAAACACTTCAGATGCAGTGAGTCTAGACTCGAGTTGCTGCATCTTATTCCCAGGTGATGCCCCAAAGTTTTAGAAAAAAAGATATTCCTGTGGAAACCTTTTATACCTGTTTGCTAATCCTCCCTTTCAGCTGGCCATGACTCACCCCAGTCACCACCTCAACTTCGGTATGAATCCTGATCATGCCCGCAACTCGCTGTCCAACTGTGGCATCCGCCAGCCAAAGTACGGTGACAGGAAGGTCCACCACATGTACATGAGGAAGAAAGGTGGGTCATATGTCTCCTGCTTTACCTGTCTTTGTTTCTCTCCTTTTTTTTTCATTTTCTCTGCCAAGTGACCTCTGTGTTTATTAAGGTCCCTAACTCATCCACCCTGGGGGATCTTTTTTTTTCAGGAATTAACACATTGATTAACATCATGTCTCGACTGGGGCAGGATGACCCCTCCCCTTCCAGGTAGGCTGCCTGCAGGCTCATATCTGTTCATGCTATCACTGACCACAGGAGCAATCAGAGGGACGATTCTTGTGATTAATATACCCGGCAGGCCTGCTGACAAGAAAATTAACTTTAACTGTGGAAGGAAGGGATATCTCTGGGGAAATGAAATGAGCTAATTTTAAGGGCAGTGCCTGCTTATTATTGAATGTGAGCTCCTGTTCTACTCGGATCGTGGTGAGCAGTTGTGTGTGTGTATGCATTTTTTGCCTGAAGTCTTTCTTTCGTGAAACTTATCCCGCAGTCCTCACATCTCCACCTTTCCGTCCTATCTCTTCCCCACCTCTAGGATCAATCACAACGAGAGACTGGAGTTCCTTGGCGATGCTGTTGTCGAGTTCCTCACCAGGTGAGAAAGCGTTCGCACGTCTGTGATAGACGCACGCACTAATTGAACCTGACTACAACACTGTCGGTCTTTCTGTCTTTTCTCCCCGCTCCTCTTTCTCAACCTCTCACTCCATTTCTTCCACTTTCTCATTGCCTGCATGTAACCCCGTCTTGTCTCAGCTGCGATCTTCTCTATACTTTCGGCTCACTCAAGACACTGATTCACTGGTAATTGAAACTGGGATGTAATCCACCCCACTTACCTCTCGGCCCATCCCCACCTTATTTCAACAGTCAGAAATTCTCCATGACAACATGCAATTAGCTCTCTTGAATTGCTGTCAAGAATGCTGACTGCAATACTGACTCCCAGCTGAGAGCAGATGTTGCTGCCCAGCACCTACCTTAGCACCGTACTAATTATATATATATATATGGCTATTATTAATCTCACACACTCCCTGCCCTGCCTACCCACATACTTACTTACTGTACCACCATGTCCTCCTCTGAGTGGAAATCAATGTTGCAAAACTGAGGAAAAGGACTTATTTTACACACCACAAATAGCCCAGTTTGACCAAAATGTTTGCAGTTAATCTTCCGGACTGGAGCAAGAACCAGCTCTAAGTTTGGTTTATAAGAACCAGCCAAGAACTGGTTTGATTTTCCACCACAGAGCCAAAGCATTACGATACTTTCAGCAGGTTTTAACGTGTATTTACTAAAATCAATACATGTTTGAACTTCCCTCTGGTGTATTCTGAATCTCTGTAGAAGACCCCAGTACAGAGAGAGGGTTTACCTCCACAAATCACACTGTTTGCATTATTTTTACATGTAAAACGATGACTTTATATAAAGCTTTAGTTTATGAATGCTGTTTTAATCACCAGTCTGTGTTTGTGAATGCTGTTTGTACCACTGATAGTTAGCCAGAGCCAGGAGAACCTGACTACAGCAGATTTTATGACGAAGAGGACGAAGGCAGAAAAAAAACAATAAACTGTAAAGAAGTACAGAGAGCAGCTGCACTGGACAATCGTCATTATTTTAACACTTAATTTAAAGGACCAAGTCCTTTAAATAAAGGACCAACAACAGTACCAATAAAACCAATAAGAACAGCTCAGATTGTTCCACATGTTTTTGAGACTGCAAAAAAACTTTGAACTTGAAGCATTACGGTGGTGTTGAAGCTCAATTTTTTGTAGTTCTCGCTTGAATTAAGCAGATTAGATGCGAGACTGGCCCTCAGCCCCTGACGTAAGCGGTTCTTTGCTCTAGAACAGCAAAGTGTTTCTTCTGAAGAACCGCTTCTAATATATGCTCAAGCCCTTTAACTGCTTTGATGGAAAAAGTGCAGAACTGACTCTCCAGCAGGTTGTGGGGGAAAAAAAAAAAGAATAGATTTTTATCCAACACCATAATTTGTAACCCTCACTTTTAAGACTTCCACAACAGTGAACATTTAGGAGCAGGATTAAACCTTAATAGAAGCTGACATTGTGGTACACAAGACCCGGCTTAAAGAACCATGTTACAAAGAATGTGCTTAGTTTCTGTTTCCCTGGATATCTCTGGGCATGTTTTGCCACTTTTCCTCCTTCTTCCCCCTCTTCCTCTGCCTTCTTTCGTTGATTGTTAGCGCCTGACGAGACATGCTTGGCCTACACTTTGCCCTCTGAATTATTTATCAGCCTCTTGTCCAGTTAAATGGGTACAGCAGATTCAACCAGCTGCCTCGTGCACCTCCGGTGCACGCTGCCCTTGGAGGCTCTCTGTGCCTCTGCTGTCCAGCCAACAGAATATTTTGCACATTTGAATAGCTCCAACGTAGGCAGGGAGTTTGTGCTGAACAGAGGGGACCCACCAGATCAGCAGATGATGTAAAAAAAATAAGTTCAAGTGCAATATTTCAGCTATTAGCAGAAAAAAAAAAATATATATTTCATCAGAAAGTGATTTAAGATCAGGTAAGGTTTTCATTTAGTCATAATTACCAAAGATAAACGCATTTTAAAAAAAAAGCAAGCAAGAAGACAGAGAAGCAAGTAAGCAGCTTCTGTTTGTTTTTGAGCCTTAAGAATCAGTTGTGGAAAACAGCCAAAATGATCCTTTGATATGCTGCACAGACATTTGGGTTGATATGCTTTCAAATATGCATTATGAATGGCAATTTTCTTTGTGAATCAAATTTATCTGAAATTAGCGCCTTTATCTGATTGATAAATAAAGATACAGACAGTTTTTTTCATTTGAAGTCAGCTGGGTTGTGTGACTGACATTTTGGCTATCAAACCTAATTATCTTCCATTACTGTGTTTTTTTTTGTTCCAGTTGTTTTATTTTCATACCAAAGTGTCCTAACAAGTGGACCTCTGGTGAATTTGGAAAATAGTTGCCACCTGCTTTCCTCTCTTTGTGTTGATTAGAAATGACTGAATTAAATGACCTGTTTTAATTCCAATGAAATCAAATGACACGCTGCGGTTATGGAGACGCTGGACCGTAATGAAAATGGAACTTCCTCGCTGGGAACCCAGCTGTGGAACCACTGAAGCATCTGTGGCCATTACTGGGTTCCAACAAAGATCTGGAAAGGCTGGAAATCTGTTTGAGAAGTTACTCAGTTGGTCGTGAAGAATTTGTCAAGTTTTGTTTTACTTTCAGTAGAAGTGGCCTTAAGCCACCGCTCATTTCTTTATGTATTTCCAGGAATAAAGAAAATGGAAGCCATTTCTTGAAACGTGCAAAGATAAATAGAAATTCAGTATATAAGGGAACACAGTTTGTATATTTCTAACATGCTTGAAAGTGAATATTTGGTTTGAGTAATTCTTCACACGGCCTGAACCCTCTCAGAAAAGCTTTCTGTCATTTCTTTAAGGAGTCTTCAGGAATAGTTCTCCAGGCTTCTTGAAGGACATCCCAAAGCTCTTCTTTGGATGTCGGCTGCCTTTTGTTCCGTTCTCTGTCAGATGATCCCACACTGCTTCAATAATGTTGAGGTCCGGGCTCTGGGGAGGATTCATTCCGGTCTTTGCTGGATTTTTTCCTCTTTCTTAAGGACATCACTTTCAGATACTGTTCATCTGCTGTAGATAGTTTTTTAGGCCTGACACTTCTTCTTTTGTCCTCCACTTGTCCAGATTCATCAAATGTTTTTAGGACACACTGCACACCATGCTGAGGTCAGAGTTAAGTGGCTTAACAAACAACCAAAAAACACAATTCTCTGAAAATGGTCAGGTACAAGGACTGGACTGAAAATGAGTGAAAAGGCAGCCAATGTCCAAAGAAAAACTTTGACAGACCTTCAGAAAGCCTGAAGAACTGCTGCTCAAGACCACTTTAAAGGTTACAAGAAAGTCTGACTGCTTGGAAGAAAATATTATTAAATGCGTGCTGGATCAGAACTTTTACACAATACTGTATTATCTGCCTTTTTCAATGTTGGAGTTTGAGCTGTTTTCAACAGAAGTTGAGGTGGTGGGTGCAAAATGTGTTGTCTAAAAATGAAATCTCTTCTGTATCCACAGTGTCCACCTCTACTACCTTTTCCCCAGTTTAGAGGAGGGGGGTCTGGCCACCTACAGAACAGCCATCGTTCAGAACCAGCACTTAGCCATGCTAGCAAAGGTAAATTTCCCTCTTTCTTTTGTGTACAAAGCCTTCCTCCGCAGGTCAGAATGGTGTGAAGTCTCTAAACTGAGCGGAGAGCATGTTAGAGACTGACTTATTGTCTTCCATCTTGATGCAATGACTTTGCTACTTTCTAAGCCGGCACAGGGGGAAAGAATAATTTTGTCTTTTTGCCATCCCCACCTTTTCTTTTAATCCCCTCAGGTTTGTAATTGGAGTTAAAAGGTTGTTGTTTTGGAGGACTAGACTGGTGCAGCTGGGGTCCCTGTGGGCATCTACAGGTCTTCCTGACTCACTCGCCAGTTCCTGTTATTGCTAGGCCCCCTTGTTTCCCTCCTTCTGTCTCTCTCACACGCTTGCTGGCAGCCTTGTACAGCCCAGCCACACTCACTGGCACGTTTGTAAAGAACACAACAATAATCATCCCATGATGTGGAGAAAGCAATTAAAAACTTCAATCTTTAATGTTGCTCCCCGCTGAATACAAAGATGCAGCCGCCTGAATCTGCATTAGTGCCGTGAAGGAGCTGGGCTTGTTTCAATTTGCCGCTCGCGGTAAAGTGAGTGTGATACAGTGTTCAGCGTTGCCAGGTTGTTTACCAGGCTGCTCTAAAGCTGTCTGCTCAAGAACACTTGCAATTATCTTTCAAAAAATATCTTCAGCGAGCAACGGCATAACCCGCCACTTCACTCGGAAGGCTTAAAAGTCAGACTGCGTTCCCTTTGAGTTGGAGGTATTTCTGAATTGTGATTTAACTTGTGTGTGCAATCACGGGGGGTGGGATACCACCAACAGTTATCAGCCATAATTAAAAAGCACCCTGACTGTTTTTTGTCTGTAGTGGGCTGCCACTAAAGTCAAATTGGCCTGCTTTTGACTTTGCTTCGTAAATATTTTCTGAAAGTTTGACCGACCCGCCGTCACACATCACAATCATTTACATGAAATGCAGACTAAGCAGACATGTCATTATTTGGGATGTCTTCCTCTGTTCTTGCACACTTCACAGGCCCAAATCAGATGTTTGTTTTTCTGTATAAGCTCCAGTTCATTTATAGTAAAAATTCTTTACACATGGAGGAATGAACTGCAGTATTCAAGGTAGATTCAAGAATTTTACCAATTGCATCATTCAGGTGGATCACAAACTCAGTACAATACCATTTATGATGATTTATAAAAGAAGGTATTATCTGTCAGGAGATCCAGTCAGGACATCCGGATTCATCCGGTCTTAACCTTAGCTGAACAATAAGATCTGATACGTTGCACCCTGTATTATTTATTGAGCAAAAACGAGGACAAATGTGGAGGAATTTTGGCCCACTAATCTTTCCAGCGTTGCTTCAGCTCACTGAGGTTTGCAGCACTGGTTCATGCACAGCTCTCTTAAGGTCCCACCACAGCATTTCAGTCAGGTTGAGGTCTGGACTTTGACTGGACCATTGTACCACCTTGATTCTTTTCTTTTTCAGACATTCTGTTGTAGATTTGCTGCTGTGTTTGGGATCATTGTCCTGTTGATGACCCAGTTTCAGTCAAGCTTTAGCTGTCAGACAGATGGCCTCACATTTGACGCTAGAATACTTTGGTATCCAGAGAAGCTCATGGTGGACTCAGCAGGCATGTTTGCATGGCACTAGAAGAAAAATAATGATTGCGTTAGTCCAAACCAAACCAGACTTTTAGAATATATGTAAATATGTTAGCCTGACAAAGTTGTTTGAAATAGAGCTTCTGCAATCCTGACAAACAAACCCAAAAAATTCAGTTGGGGGATCAAATCATTTCTGCATGATAATAACCATCGAGACTCATATGGACTGAAGTGCTCTGTGCATGTTCAAGTTCCTTGATTTTGCATCTTTTGTAAAAACAGAAAGTAAGTATATATTCATGCAGCTGGACTCCCAGTAGAGCTGCTGTCACTCACCAGTTTTGTGTTTGATTCGTCAGACGGCTAAATGAAAATCAGCCAGGTTAGACTGCGTGTTAACTCACGGTCACGTAAAGCATTTCCACACAGCTGGTATGAGGTGTTTGTGCTGATATGCTGTGTTTGGTTTCCTCCAAACGTGCTGCTGTGCATTATGACCAAACATCTCCACTCTGGTCTGGTCTGTTCAAGAAGTCTTCTGGTATGTTCAGATGTGACTTTACAAGCCTAAGCTGTGCTGCCATGGTCTTTTTAGAGAGAAGAGGCTTTCCAGAAGTTTATTAAGTCTGATGTCATGAACTTTAACCTTTAACATGTTAGCTGAGGCCTGTGGAGTCTGAGATGTAGCTCTTGGGTTTTTGACCTTGGGGTGAACTTGCTGGGACGCCCACTCCTGGGGAGATTGGCAGCTCTCCTGAATGTTTCCCACTTGTGAATAATCTTTCTCTCTGTAGAATGATGGACTCCAAATAGTTTGGAAATGGCCTTATAACCCTTCCCAGATTATTGATGGGCAATTAAGATAATTGCTGCTGTTTCCTCTATGGGATTGTGTTAACACACACATCTTGATTACTGTGCAGGCAGTAAAGTGGACTTTTTTTACTCACTGCTTCGACGTTTTTTTTAAATAAATAATGACACAGTACAATAAAATGTTGCTTTACTTACTTTTTAAGAGCTGGTAATTTCCAGAGGACTTTTTTAAATCTTAAATTCTAAAAACTTAGAATTGAAAGAGGTTGTATTTTATTTTTTACATTTCTTTATCATGAGCAATTAAATATTAAAGAGACGTTTTGAATAAAGATTTAACTAAAACTGAAAGCCACGCACAACCATGTTAGCAGTGTTAAACGGTACATTAGATCCACAATTAGATCCTACGTCAAGGCTCTGGTTTTAGCTGAAATGACTGTTCTGTTGAATTAATTAGGACATGAACATGCCGTATGATGATACCTATTTGTAAGCTCAGTAATGCCTCTCTTCTCTGTCATGTGTGTCTGTGGAACTTATGTGTGTTATTGTAAAAGGTACCACTGAAGGACCACTGAAAGAATCACTTTTCAGAGTGAATGAAGGTCATCGCTGCACTATTTCATATTTCATCTTGGGATTATCCAGCGTGCCTGTGAGCGTGTGCCGCGCCGGCTTAGTGCATCATGCTGCAGCTGGACAACACATGAGCACATCTGTCAGTGCCATGAAGTAGAACTTTTTCCAGCCAGGACAGTCTGTCTTTCTCATTTTCCTCATTTCTGTTTTTCTCCTGGGCCATTTTTTTATGCTGTCTTCTTGAGAATAAAACATGAAAATGTGCAATATCTTTCCACAAATGGAAAGAAGAAGATATTGCTCTTTTCAGGTGGCTATTACTGAGGTGTTGGTGGTGGCGGGCTGATATGAGTGTGTTTGTCTTTTCTAGAAACTGGAACTGGATCGCTTTATGCTCTATGCCCACGGACCAGACCTGTGTCGGGAGTCGGACTTGCGGCACGCCATGGCCAACTGCTTTGAGGCTCTCATCGGTAAGGTTCCCTCGAGATCAAAACAGAGGCGGCGATGATGCAGAACCAAAAAAAAAATGGAAAGTCATTTTGCATTTGTCTGTCTTTCTTTCCTTTCAGGAGTAGATTTACATACACCAGAAGCCAACACTATTTATCTCGGTTATAATCGCAGCACAGAAATATGTGTGGGTTTAATCTTCTAGTTTTACTGGAGCACAGCACAGATATTTTTATTAAAAACGCTATTATCTATAAATGTTTAATTCACCTGCTTCATATGCTTTAACCTGTAGTGTAACTCAGGTTTAAGCTGTGTAAATAGCCACAGTAGATCTCCCATTAGGCTTTGGGAACATTACACAGCTTTATTGATCTCAGGAGATGTGGTTTGACCTCTGGCTGGACACGCGGTCCCCAGAGTACAGCTCTGCTTTACCCTCCACCAAACGCATAGCTCTCACTGATAGTTTGTGCTGTGACTGGAACCTCATGCTGGTAACCACAAACAAGCACAGCCACACATCTCTCTCTTTCCTCATCCAACCACATGGGCAGCGCTAAGCTAAGCCTCGCTCCTGGAGAGCTGCGGAGTTGGCATTCTCATCTTATCACCATCTTGATTGAACCAGTTCAGCCATCTCTGAGCTCCACTGATGATAGATACAGAAAGTGGGTGGCTTTAAAGAGATCATCTTTGCACCTCCTTTTCTCCCCCCCTTCACCAAAAACAGCAGTACACGAGGAGCGGCAGGGAAAGTGCTGACTGGCACCGCGGCCCCCTGTCGGCCCGGGGGCCCCGTACTTGTAACGGCTTCATTATCGGCAGAGACAAAGTCATAATCTATTCTGTCCTGTGGCTGTCACCGCCTCATTTCTGCACACATCCAAGCACGAAGCAGCAGGGCCGCGGCACTGCCTCCCTGTCTCTTTTTCTCTTTCTGCTCTCTTGTTTTCTGTCTGAAATTTCAGCTAAATAATGAATCAATGAATTCATTTTTCTTCATACAGTTCAAACACATCTTAACAAACAACAACAGCAACCTACTGTCACCGTAAATAATTGAGAATGGATTAGAAAAAAAGAATATTCGCTCATCTTGAACTGAGCGGCAGCAACGTGTCTCATAAAAGTTGGGAAAGGTCCATGTTTCCCAATGTGTAGCATCCCCTCTTCTTTTAACAACATCTGTAAACATCTGGACCTGAGGGGACCAGCAGCTGGACCTTTGGGAGAGGAGTGTTGTCCCATCCCTGTCTGATGGAGGATTCTAGCTGCTCAGCAGTCTTGGCTCTTCTTTGTTGTATTTCAGATGGTGAAACATCTGGACTGCAGGCAGGTCAGTCCAGCAGCTGGATTCTTCTGCGACAAAGCCATACTGTTGGAACAGATGCAGTATGTGGTTTATCGTTGTCTTGCTGAACTATACAAGGCCTTCATCTGGACGGGGGCATATGTTGCTCTAAAACCTGTTTATACCGTACCTTTCAGCATTGATGGAGCCTTTCCAGATGTGCAGGTTTCCAGTTCCATAGGTGCTAATGCACTGATAAAAAGGCTTCTCAATTACATTCTTCTGATATGGCTCCAGTTTTACATTTCAGTTCTTAAGTACAAAATAACTGTGAATTTTTTTAATCAAAACATATAAAGAATTTATTTGTAGAGTAAGTTCTGACAAGGTTTATATATTATTCCAAAAGCTCTTGTTTGACATTTAATCACTGGGTCTTCTTTTGTTTTATATGTATTTCCACAAATTTCAACACAGTATGTATTGCACCAACATTTCTCATTGAAAATTTCCCCAATTTTATACAAAACAGCCAATAGTTTGAGATTGTTTTTGTTTAACATATGCTTTATGTGGCTTCAGAATGAATTTATGATCTCTAATTACTCCTTAAACTTTTATTTCAATAAAAGTGATGAGTTAGCAGGGCTGCTGTTCCAGAGGAACATGTGAGCGAACCTCCTGTCAGAGAGCGCCCTGTGGTTTTGGGTTAGTAACTGAAAAAGGATCAGCCCCTCCCCTCTCTCCTGCTCATCGCAGACACATGAGCTGAGGAGCACAGCATGCACACGTTTGCACAAATTCAAGACATTCAAAGTAACTTGTATTGAGAGTGGTGTCTAATGTTACCTCTCTTCTCTCACCGATCCTTTTGTCATCTTTTTTTTCTTCACTCAAACGCCTCTTTAAAGACCTTGTTGTCAATCTGTCTCCGACGTACTCTTTATGTCCCTTCCTGCTTGTCTCTCTACTCATAGCCACCTCACTCCCGCAATCATAAGCTGTGCCACGCTTATGATGAGTCACGCTGTCTCTCTGTCATCTCTTCCCATCTTCACCCACGTGCCCTCCAACTGTCTCACCAAACGGTGTGTTGTCTCCTCGGATCGTCTGCGCGTGGATGCTACGAGGGGCACACAAACGCTGTCATTTCGTCTTGGCGCATGACATTTTATCTGACAGAGACGTCACACCACCACTTTCTCAAAAGCAGCAGGTGCCACGTTGACAGACTTGCACTTACATTTGTGTCGCTGTCTTGTTTTGTGAAGTTAGCATCATGCCTTTTGATTTTTTTTCATCCTTTTTAACAGCGTGCACAAGCATAGACTTCAAATGGACCTCTTTCCTTAGACCTTTTCAAAGCTACGATGGAAAATGACACGCTCATAATATTTCCAAAACCCTGGCAGATAGCTTTAACGGCTTACAATACATGTTTTCTGACCTTTGTTTTATTTGTTTCTCTGCCACGGTGACCGTTGAACCTGGGCTGTGTTGGAAATGGCAGATAATCTCCTGCTTTGCATGGACAAGGCTTTCTCTCCGTGGAGCTGAGAACGCTTCTGTCTCCTAACCCTGCGGCAGGGCCATTCTCCTGCTCAAGACAGTGAGAGAAAGAAAGAAAGGGAGAGAGCCAGAGAGAGGAGTGGAGGGAGAGCTGCAGAGGAATGGAAAGCGAAGGCATCTGCAATGCAAATGGGTGCCCTGCAACCCTGAATAATTCAAAGTGTTGAATAGAAATCTTGCTTTTCTGATCCCCTGTCATTAACTTCTGTCGGAGTGGGCCATTCTCATTTAGGCTCTTTTGGCCTGTGCGCCTCCTATTCTGTACCACCACCACCACCTCCTCTCTTCTCTTTCTCTCTCTCTCTTTCTCACCCTCGTCTTCTGTGCTTTTACTCTTTTGCCCACTTTACCTCTTCCTCTTTAGAAACCTCTTCCTTCGGCTGCGTTTTCATAGAAAGTCTGCTTGCCTGTTACCTCCCGTTTCCTTCTCAGGTCCTCCTCACTGATAAGCGCTGTCGCTCCCTTCCTACTGAAGGGTTTGAAAAGAATTGAGAAGAAGAAAAGAGTCCCCACTCTGTTTTTATGGCCCTAATTTCCTTGTACAGTTGATCTGTGGATTATTCGCTGCCAGCAGCCATGGGGGATACAGATGGTGAACCTTTGTGAGGCCTCTCTCTAAGCTCTTCCGTATTAAAAGAATGCAGAGAAAGGATTATCTCTCACTTGCTGAATATCAGATTCATACACAATGCACGCGGTGTATTCATTCAAAAAGTAGTGCTCCCTTTGTTAATTGCTGCAGCGGTAGCAGTGAGGGAGTTGGTTTCTTTTTTTTTTTTTTTTTCTCCATCTCAATCCTTGGTCCTCATTTTGAAGAATAAGATATCTGATATTAGATTGTTCTCAAGCTGCCGTGGTGAAAATTCTATTTCAATGTTCTGGTTTTGTTTATTTCTTTGCCTCTAATGTGTTTGTTTCTGTGTCCGTCTGCTACTTCAGCCCCCATCGAGCCGAGAGTGAGCAGCTTAATATATTATTTGATGGATTAGAGCCTGAGCGTTTTTGAATAATTCATTCTAAGTTATTAATGTGACTGTCAGCCGCTGGTGTTTCATATGTCCCTGACTCTGGGTTTTTATTGGTCACTGAAAGCCTGCAGACATTGGAATTCTATTCCTAAACATAACACTGTATAGTTGGCATGGACGTCCAACTTGGACTAGTGACAGATGTGGAGATTCATTAGAGGCTGGCCTTCTCTGGCCATGACTGATACTCTGTGAACAGTGTGGGATGGAAACTCGGTTACTGTTTCTGTCTTTTGCCTGCTCATTGTCAAATTTCCAGGGGAAATTTCTTCAGGGCTGTGTGTTGATTTCTTTTAGTTCATTTCAAACATAAGGAAGTAACTGTTCCTGCTATCCTGCCGGACTGAAATAAAACATTTATTGATGCAGAACATGGGTATTTTAATTATACAGTACAGTAAGTGTGTATCTACTCTTGATTTCTTTATATACTGATAGAAACTCTAGGAATTGGTTGCATTGAAATTGAATATTTGGTCTGAGCTCCTTTATTCTTCACACAACCTGAACCCTCTTAGAAAAGCTGTCTGTCATTTCTTGAAGTAGTCTTCAGGAATAGTTCTCCAGGCTTCTTGAAGGACATCCCAAAGCTCTTCTTTGGATGTCGGCTGCCTTTTGTTCCGTTCTCTGTCAGATGATCCCACACTGCTTCAATAATGTTGAGGTCCGGGCTCTGGAGAGGATTCATCCCTCCATAAGACCTGTTGCCACTGATTTTCAGTCCACTTCTTGTGTCATTTGGCATAGCTCAGCCTTTTCTCCCTGTTTCCCTTCCTTAAGAATGGCTTCTTGACAGCCAGCCTTCCATGGAGACCATTTCTGATGAGGCTTGGGCCAACAGTAGATGGATCAGCTGAAGGTCCAGATGCATCTCTCAGGTCCTGTGTCGGGTCTTTGCTGGATTTTTTCCTCTTTCTTAAGGACATCACTTTCAGATACTGTTCATCTGCTGTAGATAGTTTTTTAGGCCTGACACTTCTTCTTTTGTCCTCCACTTGTTCAGTTTCCTCAAACGTTTTAAGGACACACTGCACACCACGCTGAGATATGCCAAGTTTTCAGCTAAAAGCTCTTTGGGAATCACCTTGTTGCTGCAGAAATCCTATTCTCTGTCTGTCAAACTGTGTTATCTTTGCTGTTTTTCATGAAACGTGTCTTTGTGACAGGCTGCTAGTAACAAAGTGCTGGACACAATTTGAAATTGTTTCTCTAGTTTTGTGCTTGAATGATTCATAGGTGAGTGTTAAGTGACTAAACACAAGAAAAAGCCAATTCCTCAAAAAATGGTCAAAAATTCATGGACTGAGCAGAAAATGAGTGCAAAAGCAGCCAATGTCCAAAGAAAACTTAAAAAGACCCTTAGAAAGCCTGGGGAACTATTGCTTGAATTCAATTACAAGAAGGTCTGGCTGCTTTAAAGTAAAATCTAAAGAAATGAGGGATGGCTTTGCACAGCAACAGTTTTGTTTTAGGTTCCTTTGATAAAGGAACAAAATGATTTAATTTTCACTGAAGTGCTGTTGAGCTCCAGTTTTTCATCACTCCTCTGGTTTTATGGGCATTGGTGGGTGACTGTGCCCTTTATGCACACTCAGTGTGATTATTCATGTATATTTATCTCAGTTTATCTCTGCCTTTTTGTTCTGGTTTGTCTGGCGGGACCTAACAGCTCTCTGGGCCGAATAAATGCTGGAGCTCTGAGACTGCAGAGTGATTTGGCCAGGGCATGATGTTACTGCAAGATGAGCTGTGGAGAGAAGCTGGTGTATGCTATAATTGCCAGTTGAGTTGGCTGTGTGTCTTTGTGGGTTGTGTATATTCAGAGCGTCAGCTACAACTTTGCAGGCTGATGTGGTGGACTGAGGAGCACAGATCTCCATTTAATGATTGCAACAACTTGTGTGTTTGATTGGATTGCTTTGGGCTGGACTTTTTGCACAGACAGCCTCCTTGTCAGGAGTGTTCTCACTCGGCTTCATCTTGGTTTCCTCATCCAGAGGCCCTTTGATTGACACCAAAGGTGTTGCTTTTAGATTTTTTGATACCCGTTGAAATCCCTGGAGGCTCTCCTGGTTTCTCGCTGCTTACCACCACGTTCTCCTTCCTCTTGGATGAAGTTCTGAAACTCTAATAAGAAAACTTTGAATTTTAACAACTTTGAGGCCTCCGCTTGGTGAACTTTTCAAATGTGCCTTATCATCAGAACATGAAGGAAACTGCCTCCCAGCCCCACCCATTTCATCCTGCCCTCAGTTCTCACACACATGAATGCTTTTTAGTCATAGTTGAAAGACATTTAGAACTTGGTTGTCGAAGGGAGTTCTTATCCTCCCACAGCTGGTCTCCAGAGGAAACATCTGCTGCGTAGCAGTGTTTAGAACTGAGGTCCACATGATGTTAAAACCACAAATCTCACTGCTGATGCTTAGAGGAAAACATCCTGTGAAGAACCGCTCTCGTCTCTCAAACCCTTTGTGGTCGGCCTCAGTGAGACGCTCAGCCGGTCACGTCAAGCCTGTGGAAGGTTTTGCTTGTGATCACATCTGCACGGCGTTTAGTGGCTTTCTATGTTGGTGGACTGAAAGAAGGCTGGAGATTTATACCTACTGATTTACAGGCTTGTTGTGTTGGGACGTCGCCTGGGCACAAGTACTGCAGGAAATTACTTTTTGGCTAATAGCCACAGAGCCTCCCAAAATTGACAAGCTGCATTCAGTATTTTACTGCTCTACTGTATTTTTATTTTAATAAAGTGACTGCTGGGTGAGACAAAGCTGTCAGGCTTAGTCACATTTTCTGAACATCTAGGCAATGGCTGTTAGTAATTTTCCATTCTGTTTAGAAGTAAATGGCATAAAAGGCAGAGAGTGGGAGAGCATTTGTGTTTTTCTTTGTGCTAGGTGGTTTGTTTGTATTTCTTTATGGTTTTGGTTATGTGGGCTGCACCCATACTGCTTGTGTGTGTGTGTGTGTTTGAAAATGGCCTGTTAGCCATCTGAAAGCAGTTTCCCCTACTCAGATGATGAATCCCTCATATGTTTTTGATGTCGTCCATGAAAGCAGTTAGACTTGCGACTGCACCGCGCCCCATTTCCACCGGCTCATTTATGCTCATAATAAAAACCACCGCACGATTGTATACCCAATTTGCCAGGTGGTTATTGCTTTCTAAATTGAATGAGCCACCCTAAGTGTGATGGTTTAGATGTTGGATGCAGCTTTAAGGCACCATGATAGTTCCACTGTTTTTAGCAGAACCAGAAGAAGTGCCAAATAACAAAAGGCACACAAGGAGAGTTGACTTGAGTGAGCTGCAGAAGCTGCATATCATTCCCATACAGAGGAAATGTGGGATACTGGTTCTTTGCTTACTGTGATGGCAGCTCTCCTCTATCAGATGACTTCCTTTGTCCTGTTTCTTTTGTGTACTCATGTTGGTGTATGCACATTGTGTATAAGACGTATTTTCTTCCCTGCTTGAAATTTTTGTTCAGTTCAGCGAACATCTGCTCAGATAAGTCATGTCCGAGTGTGTAGGTGAGTGACAAAGACGACATTCAGCTTTTTCATCAGTTTGCCTTTATTTCACACAGCAGCCCAACGTTCTGGTCCAAAAGGGAAAACGTCTGAAAATCAGCAGGGATTTGGAGAATTAGAATTAGTTTCTGTACATTGGACACTGTGGCTGTGAATATTTGTGCCGGTGCCATGTTAACTGACACCGTCAGCACTGACCACACTTTTTACAACGTAAATGTTAATAATTCAACGCAGACACATCAGTTTGTTATTTCTGTATAATATTAAAGTTGTCTATGATGTTCTTTTAAGACATTTTCTTAAAGGCTGCCTAATTTAAACTCAGCACTCAGCCCTCGTATTGGTCAGGTCAAAAATAAAGTTGAATGCATTTCTTTAAACTCTGCTTTTCTGTGGAATGTTGTGCTATTCTGATGACTTTAGCAGGCGTATGGAACCTTTTCCAGCCTGCTCTGGTGGAATTTTCTCCATCGTTTCCCTTCATGGTCGTACTTGCTTGCTTTTTCTATCTTGGGTGAACAGAAACATTGACTGGAGAAACATTTTAAACCCAACTCCAGCTGGTTGCTCACTGCACTGTGTGTCGGTCTACACCCTTTACATGCTGGACCAACCAGGCTGAGTCTGCACCAGCCGGCACATGATCTCATCCACTGGCGCAATTGGCATATAAATCTTCATTAAATGGATGATTAAAGTCAATGACTGATGAATAGGTTTCATCCCAGACTGTCCGTTAACCATCAAATGTTTGCGGTTTGTTGCTCTCTTGCACATTTACCAACAATGACTGACGATTACTCCGACAGATCGTTGTGGTTTTAAAGTGACTCCCCCCTTGTGCCTCCAAACTTATGAACTCCTCCCTCATCATCACTTCTGGGCGGCTCATGCGCCGGGAAAGAGGCGGGGAGACGACCCTGTGTTTGAAATCCTACTTTCCAAAGCACGAGAGCAGGCTCTGATTGATCGAAAAGTCATGAACAAAGTCTGTAATTGGTCCACGTAGTAGCTAAGCATGTGACACAGACTCCTAATCCATGCATGAGGTTTATACGACCTTCGCTTGTTCCATCTCACTTTCTTCACTGATGCCGTTCCTCTGCCTCCTCCTCCTGCTCCTAACAGAAGGGGAGGTGGATCTGCACAGGAACCCTAAGGTCATTTCTCCATTATAAAGCAATAAAAATGCACTCCTACTTTTAATAAAGCAATTATAACTCATTGCCGAGTTCAATTAATTAGAAGTTTTTCATTAGGAGAGAAGTCAGAAATTGCCTCAGAATTGCTGGAAATGCTTCACACCAGTGTTGCTTTGTTGGAATGTCAGGCCTTCACCGTAACTTTAAATCAGCGTTAGGATGCGTTGGATTCAGAGAGCACTTTACAGAATAAAAGATTGTATTGATTTAATCTCCATCCATCCTGGGTTTCTTCTTTTTATTGCAGGGGCTGTGTATTTGGAAGGAGGCTTGGAGGAGTCCCGGCAGCTCTTTGGAAGACTGCTTTTTAACAGTGAGGTATGTGGAAACAAACAAAAATCGCTTCGTATCTCGGCTCTGATTTGGTTTTTGTCCTTTGCCACGTTGGAGTGTTATGCACAGGATTTGCAGGAGCATGTGTGTTTTTCTTTTTCAGCTGAGATTTTCTACATTTCGATCTGTGGAAGAAGTTTCCGTCTCTTTTATTCACTCAAACCCACACGCTGCATGTTTTGGCAACGCGCCCCGCATTGCACTACCGTGAGGCTTTGCCAGCTCCAAAGCCTGAGATCTCACTAAGTCTTTCTTTTTTTCTGCAGTACTTTGACTAAATACACAAAGAGGAAACAATAAGACTGAGAGAAACAAAGATCAGGATGAAGGCTGAGCATAGCTGGTTTCTTTTGGAAAAAAACAACTGGAGGTGTGGAACGTTATGCTTTGCCAGACTTGAGTGGGACACCTACTATTGTTTGCGTGTATGTGTGTGTGAGAGATCAGCAGGCAGGAATAATTGACGAACGAGTCAGTATTTTCATTTATCTTGGCAAGAAATGTTATGAATCAATTAAATGACTCGCAGCTCGTCTAGGATGTACCAGCAGGCATGGCTCTAATTGGCGATTGAAGTTGTTTGTCTGAGATTCACTTAGTGACTCCCACACACTATGTGCCACACTGACATCTATCAGACATGTTTGATCAAAATCAGTAGTCACTGAGAAACAAATAGAAGGCATCAGGACTGAATCAGTTAAAACACCCTCAGATAACTGATTATCATTAAGTCTATTGAACTTGATATGCATAGAATAATTGTTATACATTTGGCAGCATCATGGTATCAGTCGTACTCGTCTCTCTAGTTTGCGATACTTCTACAGGGTTCAGAAGTTTTTTTTTCTTTTTTTATTGCAGTTTTTTTTACTCTGTATTTGTCAGCACATTTAGCCTTGAGTTGTCTCTTTGTGCTTGGTCAAATTACCTGCAATTTACTGTGTGGCCAGCTCGTGTGTTGGAGAGCTGTTTCTGCGTGGGAAGCTGAAATCCTTGCTTCGGTTTTTTTCTGTCATCCCGTGGCAATGGAAGTACACAAGACGATCTATTGAGTTGTTGTATTGTGAAGGTCGGCATTTCTATGAAAAGAGATTCCCTTTTTTGGGGTCTTTTGAACAGATGTGGATGGAAAAGCTTAAAAATTTCAGCAAGCGTGTTCGTGTTTTTTATTGTAAAGAGCAGTACTGGGTCTTTTAAATGGGTCAGAGATGAGGTACAGTGTGATAAAGACTGATTTGAAAACACCATTCAGCATGTACACAAAGAGAAACAAATTGTTCACTGTAAAAAAAGAAAACCAACAGTTTCATCTCAAAAGATAATGGCAGGATACTCTTGTTTCTAGTCGGACATCAGTTTTCTCACTAAGTGAGACAGCAGTTAAGAGGAAAGTTGGGTCTTTTCATGGTGTTAATTCCAGATGGACTGGAGTAGGGAAACTCAAGAGATGCAGACAAGACTGGACAGGAACTGGATCATAGAACACTTCAGTAATCAGCAAGATCTTTGAATCCGTTCTGAAATCCCTTTTCTCTTGAACCGTAAAGACAACTTTTAGCAATAGCAACAAGGAAACTGCTCAGAATGCAAAGCTGTTTTGAAGGATAGAATAAAGATAGTGGCTAGTGTCTTCCTAGATAAGAACGATGGCCCCAATATTTCCAATGATTAAAGTTATTCATGAAAAAGAGCTCTCTTCATTTAAGGAAGAACTCCCTTTAAAAAAAAAAAAGACCTCCAGCAGAAGGTGGAGGTCTGCCTCAGCTTGTTAGGGTGAAAGGACAGGACCGAGACACAAAGAAAAACTAGAGACACAAACTAAAAGGATGGCACAGGGCCCTTTCTATAAGCTTTGACAGAATTCTTCTTTAGCCGAATCTTAAAGTTTTTGCCTCCTGACCCAAACTGACAGCTGGCAGAGGACTTGGGGTTGCACCTGTGTTTGAAAAATTAAAGGTTTATAGAATTGAAGTAGAAGTCTGAGAGGAAAAACTGCTCTGTCAGTGGAATATGGAACTGTGAGAGAGCTCGGTTATTAACAGGCCTAACAGTTATTAAATTCTGTTCTGGATTTAACGGAGAGCCAATGAGAAGCTAAACTGGAGAAATACGAACTCTGCAGCCACTTTTCAGCAGAACTCACGCTGTGGCATTTAGGATCAGAAGGAGGCTTTTTAAAGACTTTTTGCACACTGGTTAAAGTTCCATTGTGTAGAACCCTGCGTTTTCAGATTCAGTGCTGTTGAGTATATGGGTCGTTGTTGCCCATGGCTATGGTACTTTTGAAAGTGAGAAAGCAACGCATGTTGCATTGCACTCGACAAACAGTGAGTCACACTTGTTTGCACGATAGAAATTCTGAAGAGAAGTTGGGATTTTCAACTTCCTTTTGAAAGTTTTCAGACATTCAGATGGGAGATTGAAATAGTACGGTTTGTCACCCCCCTGCTGAATCCCCTCTGATGGCTGCTCTGTCGTACAAAACTGAGAGGAGACAGATGGACAAAGAGCAGAAAGCCAAACACCAAGCCATTTGGGATGATGGATCTGTGGGTGGGGAGATGTGCGACGGGCCAAAGATGGACGGGCAGAGGGGGAGATCTGCTGAACCTTTGGATTCGTCTCTATTTCTGGTTTAACATGTCAGAATAAGTCTTTACACGGCGTATTACTAAACTAATGAGATGTGGTGAAAAACTGAAGCGTTCTACATTTTTCTATATCACACCGTGGAAGGTTGGGCTGTTCCCATTTGCTGCTATGGTATTCCATTCACACATGGCTGGTCGGATCCACACCCTCCACCTGCACAAAAGGATCACGTTTCATGCCTCTCTTTTGCTCTCTCGAGCAGAAATTCAAATCTGACTACCTAAAACAAAGCATGCATGTAATTTCCACCTCGAGACCTAGTCAGACAAAAGAAAATGTCCCCAGTTTTTCTATCACTGCCTCTGCTATTCCCTAATTGGTATGGCATTCATAGCTGGAACAAAACGGTTATTTTCATCCCCTTGTTTTTCACCTTTACTGGCACCGGTTTCCAAACAACGGGGCTCTTGCCTCAGATGGAATCTAGCTTCATTTCACACAGAAGCCTGAAGGAGACAATAGATGCTAATTTGCTAATGACATTACTGTGGAGGTTATTAATGCATCAGCAGAGAGACAGGAAGCATCTTCTACAGGGGAAGCTGCTCGTTTGCTCCCAACCTGGACTCAACTGCAGCACAATATTGCAGGGAAAAGATGTTGATGCCACTGTGCTGTCCTGAGGGAAGGGCCTCTTTTAGGAGGAGCAATCATCATAATGATCTCTCTAGCTGCCCATGGGCTAATCTGTTGGATTTTATTAACACCACACAGACAAATGCTCTCAAACACCAAATTCAGCTAAGGTTGCTGTGACAACTAAGACGGTCACTGTGGTGCTGAAACAATGACTTTTGGTAATATGGCATTGCAGCTCTCTTCCTACCTTTCTCGCCACAGGGTGCAGTACCTAAAATATGGACTCAGATTGGTGTCAGTAATTAATGTAACTTTTTACTGTAAATTAATTTTCCTTCATGTGCATATGTGAGAGAACAATAACCTGTGCAGACCAACAGTAGAACTCATGGTACTGTTTTATTGGGAAAATGAGAGCTTTGCCTCACACAATGTGGAGAGAACTCAAGGTAGTGTCTACTGTACAAGTCTATAAGGGCAAGATCCTGGAACGTTTTAATTTTTAAATTTTTACTCACCGTTCCAATCTTGTAGGAATCCTTTATATGTGGCTAGTTAATATGTGAGAGCTCAGCATTTTGTTGCTTAGTTCAACAAAAGAAACTGGCAAAGTTGGCTTGCAAGGCCGGTTACACTGGCACAAATCGGCTTCTGTATAAAAACAGGGCATCTGAGCAGTTTGGTTTTAAACAGACGCAAATATTCTTTCAATCCTTTCCTCCCTCTTTGGCCTTTTTAGCAGTTTTAGTATGCATTCTGACATACGGGCAAAACATTTCCTGCGATGCTAGGATTCTACACGGATGATAAACTTCCTCCTCATGAAGGTCAACTGACTGGCGTGCTGTGGTGATAACACCTCTCTCTGCTGGGCTGATTCAAGCAGATTCTTTCTGCTGAAACACAGGTTGTGCTTTAAAAAAAAAAAAAACACAATTCATTTTTCTCTTCACACAGCTACTCTTAACTCCACGGCCGTGGCAAGGAGGTGGACTGACAGGAACTCTAAAAGCTGTCTATAGATATTATATACTTCATCAAAGAATTGGCATAGGTTTTCCACTAACTTGTCAGATCACCTTGACCATTTACTGAAAGAAGCCTCTGTTTTGGGCTTCTTTTATGTTGATATTGATCAGCGATGCTACCTTTTATCGACCTCGGTGCTGCACTACCATGTTTGATGGATTGATTGGCAGCCTGTAGCAGGAGACCAATTTGTCAGGGAGCACTGGACCTTGTCAGAGAAGAACACTATTGTGCCCCAATCATTGATGGCCTACAATCCCAAGGGCTTGTTGGGTGCAGAGTGTGTATGTGGTGGATGGTATAGGGCTGTTGACTATTCACGGTTGGCTTGTAAGGCTCAAATATGTTCAAAAGCGAGTTTGTGTCTTGCATCCCTCGTGGGCAGAGCAGCTCTGATGGAAGGCCACCTTAAAACAGAGATCACAGGTGATTTCAACCAAGCTAGCTTTCATTTAGCGTTTAATTTCAACTCTCATTACACGTGGGCTTTTGACAGCCAAATAAACATGTTTGCTGTTCTTCTTTTTTTTTTTCCTCCCCCTGTTTGTTGCACCAGAGTTATATCCTCCAAATGGCTGTGATTCAGCTGCTGCACATGATGATTTGTGCTCCCAGTAATTATACCTTCCTCGTTCTGGAGGAGAGAAAGAAAGGAGGGAGAAAAAAGACTGTTGTTATTCTTAAATCCCCACTCGATGCTGGCTTAATCATTGTCTGACTTGTCTTTGGAATGGCTGTAATTGAAACATTAGCTGTTCGGGTCTATATACAGCATGTGGGCGGATCGTGTGCGCCCTGTGGATGGATTTTAATCATAAGCCTGGATCACAAGCCGGTGCTACTTCTATGTACTTCAGTTTTCTCATAGTTTTTTATTTTTTTCCCCTTTTCTTGTTCTTTTTATTTCATGCCTGCTTATGTGCACATTTTGTTTTTAATGCAACACTCTCATGTATTTGAGAGGAAAATGTGGGATGGCAGCATCGCTGTGAAAACATGTCATCCATTAGCCCCTGCTATTGACATCCTTTAAGTGATCTTCACAGCCAGCAGCTCATGTATTTACAAGTGAGCGTGGAGTTGACTTAATACCTGTTACTTATTTAGTGCTTTCCAGCTCCAGTCCCAGACTTAGATACAAGCAACCAACGGTAAGCATTTACTCAAATGTATTGATCGGAGTCATGAATTTTACATTGGCTGTTCAAAGTGATGGGTTGCAAGCTTGGTGGGTTTAGAAAAGGAGGCATCCATTCCATGCTGCTGACCACACACCACCCCCACCCCAAAATGCTCTAACGCTGTATTTTAAAGGTTTATCTCCTTGAACTCTTTAAACACCCGAGTGACACAGTGCTTCAGAGGCCATCTCCGCTTCTCTATCTCTACCACAACGCACCCAATATTAGACCTGAGGCCCAAAGCTGCCTCTGGCTGGCGTTGTCCTTGGCAACAGCTTGAGAGCCACAGTTTTCTTTTCCTCTCTCTGTGCAGTTTGCTTTTCAGCATCTGTCTCTACCGTTTAATCTTGTTTGGTAACCTCAGGGCAGGGTTTAGGAAACCTGTTGATTTTGCACATACGTCTGTCTCAGAGACGGCGCATCCCTCAAAAATACCCCAGCAACCCATGTCTTCTTCTCAATTCCACGACACACCCCATTCTTTAACAGCTCCACAGAAGGTGGGGAATATGGAGGGGTCTCAAAATTAGAAGAATTATGGCTGGACCTGGATAATTTTTGCGTCTTTCGGACTCCTGTTTTGTTTTGATCCCTCTTTGAAGCGGTTTTCTCACACCGGCTGCAGTTCTTGACATCTCCATTGATATTCTGAAACAGCTGCACGGAGATTGTGTTTGGTTCAAATAAATTCCCTTCAGTTGAGTTCACATCAAAAGTAATCTTAAAACTAACTTACCGGCTGTTTGTTTCAGTGGAGAAGGGCTCATGTTGATCACACTATCCATTAAATATGTATTCAGTGTAAGTGTTACATCACCTGAAGAGGTAAATGACGACTGAATCTATATTTTTCTGTAGAGCCTTTTATGCTTCATAAACCAGTACTCTGAACTTTTCTATGAGAGATATTTCTTTTTGTGTTTATATTCATCAATTTAAATCCCCTCACACCAACAGGAGATGCAGTCATTTCTTCTGTCTGACTCTTCCTGTCTGTTCTTCACAGGACCTGCGGGAGGTCTGGCTCAACTACCCATCGCACCCCCTGCAGGTTGGTTGAGATGTGTTTTATTATTCATGTTTATTCATGTTTATTTTGTCTGGTGCCTCTCATTAAAACTCACCTCATGCTCAGGACAAAAAAATAAGGGGAGATCTTTGAAGCTTTCCAGCATAAATGTTTTTTTCTTTTTTTCTTTGTGATGTATGCGTTGGTCACAGAGGTGGGCAGGCTGTTAGTTATTTTTCCTGAGGGTTTCTGAGTTCTTTCTAACTGTCACATGTCCCCCTGCAGCCCTCCACCAACATTATTGTACTGCTTCTGTTCATCCATTTTTTAATGTACTTCTTCACTCTTCTTCTCGTGCCATTCCTCCTTAATTTGTTTTTCTCAATCATCTTGCTTTTTTTAACTGCCTCTTTCTTCACTCTGTGCCGTTCTCTGGATTGCAGGATCTGCTCCGAAACACCAAACATTTTGACAGTGTTTGTTTGAAATTAGGATTTGGGAGAAGAGATCAAAGATGCCGTAACAGGATTACTGTCCCGAATCACATGGGCCCTCCAGGGACCGTCAGGCATCCTTCTCTCTGATGTGTTTGTGGAGAGAAAGTGTTTCTTTGTGCGTATGCCGAGACTTGTCTTTGAGCACTTTATTCTCTCCACCTCGCACCATATGTACAAGTGTTGCTGTGTTTACACATAAACATGTGTGCTTTTTGTTTATGCACATCTTTGCCTCCTCAGTCCTCTCGTTGTCTTCCCTAAATGCGAAGATTTGCAGACAGCTTTGATTAAATTCGCTGCAGTCTGTTTTTCAGGGATGTTGCACAGCGCAGGTCCCAGCAGCGGCGGGTACCAAGGACAGGGTGGAGCCCCGGGAGTCAGCCCTGCAACCGCTCTGTGGTGCGTAGGGCACCTCCACAGTGTGGTGCAGGAGTAGTCATTAGCCGCCTCAGAGCTGCAGCCTCATTATCACGCCCCCCTTGTTGCTGAGGTTATCCACTGGGTGGTCCACTACCAGTGGCGTAATTCCTGTTAAATTGTGCCAACCTCAGGGTAGCTTTATGGCATCCTGACCTTTTGGCTTGAGATGATAGAATTCAAGCCATTTCAGATATGAAAAAAACATCCTCCACTTCATCATTTATTTATTTGCTCCATAACTGGCGAAGACCCCCCAAGAGTTTGAACATCATGCCTAAAACTGTTGCTGAAAAGGAACAAGGTGTAACCTAATTCCCTTCCCCACCAAGATAAGGATGAAGAAATGGAGGTGAAAGAGGAGCTGCCCTAATGAGGTTTGAGCTGACGGTGCTGGCAGCTCGCCATGGCGTGTGTAATTACGCGTACACAACACTTTGGCATCCACGCATACATTAGCCTTACCGCCGACACGCCGTACGGAGCCATGTGGAACGGCTCGGGTTTTCAGGCACCTCTCGGTGTCTTTCGTGTTCACTTTATTTTCACCAGCGCATGATCACCCCCAGCTCTCCAGGTTGATTTAGCAGAACGTCATTTACGCTGAGCGTGGATTAGAAAACTTCTCCTGTAGTTTATAGGGGCGGTGCACGAGTGTCAAGCTTTTTGGGCCTCGGCTCTGATTCTGCTGTCTGTCTGGACTGAGCTGAAAGTGAGGCTTTGAAGCCATTTCAAAGATCTATTTTTAAATGATTTATTTCATGGTTTCTGTTGATTTATTTTATTTATTTCTCCTCGCTTCACTTCGTTTGAAGCCTTGCTACTGGCCATTCCCCCTGAAGGGTAGCTAGTGCCTGTGAGCGCTGAACTCGTCAGATGTCGTTAGCTGTGATTCATGACATCTAAACGTCTTTCGTTAATTAACAGAGGAAAAGAAGGCAGGAATGAAGTGTTTCTTAGAACATACTGGAAGATGGAACCATGATGTTACCGCCAGCGCTCCAATTAAAATGCTGAGTTAAAAAATACATCTCTGCTCTGACACGGGAGACTGAAGAAGCTGTTCACTTGTCATTGCCTCACGAGAACATAAAGAAAATGCTTGGAAATTTTAGAAAATGACCATCTCCCCTCAGAGATGACTCTTGAATGTGGTCCTTCTTATTTTTTTTGGGGGCACTATGCAGCAAGACGGAAGAGCCTAGAATGGTTATTTGAATGTGCTTTCGTTCTCTTTGAAAGTCCACATGAAATTGCTCTCAATGTTTTTATTTTCTGTGGAAAAGATGTCTTGGTCAAGCCAACAGTTGCACCACAGAGAGACCAATTAGATGATTCCAGCAGCCTAATTAATGCACACATAAGGATATCTCTTGATTCAACAAACATGGATGCACTTATTTTCTTAGCATATCATTTCTTCTCCTAATGAGCACAGTCATGAGCAAATATTGCAGTTAAAGACAGCAGCGTTAGTGTGCTAAACTTATGTGCCTCTGAACTCACCAAGCCCTCGAGCTAGTGTTTAAAGATTCATCTGCAGTGTTCTTTTCACGCAAAACCATTCTCTCAAATCTCATCTCAGTCACAATGGTAGCAGTCTCTGATATAGCCTGCGTGTGAACAAGCAAGAGTCACTGAGAGATATTAATCGACTGCAGAAATCTCCAGATTTAGGAAGAAAAGGGAAGTTGTTTGACTTAAGAGTTAGTGACGCAGAGATTTCGTCTACAAAAGATCATCTGAGTTTGTTTTGAGGCGGAGTAAAAATACTCTCTAAATAGTGCCTCAAGCAGCACAAACAGTATGTTCACTTTACACAGGCACGCGATCTGACATCCTTATGCAGAATGACTTCATTTAACAATTTTTCGTCTTTGCGAATGTTAATGATGCTTGTAGTCTCACTGGTCTTTACTGGAAACACACTGTTTACTAATGGTGGTTACTGTGGGCTGAAGATCATGCAGGAGACCCGGGGGTTGAATTGGTTGCAATGGGTGTGCTGAGACAAAGCAAATGTGTCCATGAAGCCCACCCCGACTCTTACTACTCACTATACGTGTTGTATTAATACAAAAAGATTCAAATCAGTATTTTGGAAAACAAAAGCAGCTATGACACATTTTGTTTTGTGTAAAATCTTGAATTCCAATTTCTTCTTGTGTATCCTGAGATGCTGTTTTTGAGATTTTTAGATTCTCGTCTTTTTCTCTCCAGTGTTGCTGAGCTTTGAAGCTCACGACCACCTTAATAATCAGACTGGCATCTGGTTCTTGCAGGAAACCAATATTTTAGGCTTTGAACCTTTTTTTTTTTTTTTTTCAACAAAGCACTGTTTGAACATAACAAATCAAAATCCTTTAATGGTTCATTTGATTGCAGTTGCGTTGGGTGAAGCAAAATTTGATCAAATCGGTCAATAGCATCTCAGCACTGACACCATTTCCACAGTGTGAAAAATGTTAAAAATGGCCAGTTTCTGCCAAACTGAACCCTTTCAGTGGCCATGAATCGTCCCATGTCTTGCCACTGAACCTCCTTTGTTTTATCTTCTTTAGGTGCAGGAGCCTCAGACAGACAGGCAGCTGATTGAGACGTCTCCTGTCCTCCAGAAACTGACCAGCTTTGAGGGTTCTATTGGAGTTTTGTTCACACATGTGCGCCTGCTGGCCAGAGCGTTCACCTTGAGGACCGTTGGCTTCAACCACCTCACCCTGTGAGTGCAGTCTCTGCCTGTTTGTCGCTAATAGAGTTACAGCTAATTGAAATGCAAAGCAGTCCACTCGTTGGCCAGATGTGATTTGCATGGTACACGTAGGCAGTGTTTTAGTGTTGTTCCCCTCAGAGCTTGATGCATTATAATGTATAATATAATCTGAGAATCTGGGAGTTTTCTATGTGGAGCATTTTAAAAAGTTGTATCTGTCATGAATGTGGCAGCCTCCTCCTCCCACTTCATCATTATGTTTACCTCCTGCAGCTCCAACGTGTTCCTGCAGTCAGTAAAGCTGCCTGCATAACAGATGACATCTGGAATGTCACATTCAAAGTATCTAAGAGAAAATGGCTTCTTTTAATGTTTTTTGGCCCTTGGTATAATGTTAGCATTTCACAGCATACTGAAAAAGAGACGCCCAAGAGGATCTGAAGTCCCCATATCTGTGTGATGCCTTTGGGGTTATGGCAGTGGGGCCATAACCCCACTGCCTCATGGGAAATGCAGTTTAGATTCATTGGGCAGAAGGTTTTAGATTTCTTTTCCGTCCATCGCAGCCACATCACGTCTTTCACCATCATGCGTCATTCTGCCCTGTGGTTTCTTGGAATCTTTGTGAAATGATTCTTTTTGATGCACATTTAATTAAGCCTGGCTCTATTACACAAATGATATTCTGTTGAGAGATACATGTATAGGCGGCTTCTGGTCTGTTTCTCTCTGTTAATTGCAACACTTCACGTCGGTGTTGTTGTGTTTTAGCTCTGACTTTGGGAATGTTTTCACCTCCCTTTGCCTCTGTTATGACGTTTGTTCAATAGTTGGTAAAGTTGCAAACTTCTGCAGGGTTGGTTTAAAATTGATCGTGCTTGGTCTGTTAGTAACGAACGTGCCATTGTTGTAAAGCTACCCTCATTTACTCTTAGAATACAAGTTTAAAAAGAATACAATTTTCATAAGCTGTGCTTCCGCTAATGAGACTGTTCACTTCAATTTGAGGGGTTTCTCATTTTTACTATAAGAGAGTTATTTGCAATTGAAGCTTAACTCACTTCTGAGCTTTACAACTCAACACAATAGTGAGTTTGACAGCTGAAACAAATTAGCCTTGGCAGTGCACGTTTGATATCTTATTGGCAAGCTTCACTCTGTAATTGCTTGCTTAGGTTTGCCACAAGGACACTGCTCTGCGTGTGTGTGTATCATGTGATCACATTCACACATGCCATGTACTGCTGTGCATGCTTTAATCCATCACTTAAATGTCAAACCTCTCCCCACTCGGGGTCAGTCAAGTTGATTAGAGGTCCAGAGGTTTGTCTCCTACCGAGTGTTACTTTGACGACTTTCCAACTCAAGGTTGAAACCAATATTTTCTAACTCAGTGACTTTGTGTTCAGTAATGTAACTCGCTGTATGAAAGTTTAAACTAATGCATTTTTATTTCAATAATTTTTTTGTGTGACTTTTCCTGCAGCAAAGAGGAAAGAATTTATATGTTTTCTTGGTAATTTATGTTCATTAGCTCATTAGTAGCCAAAGGCAGGTTGACCCAAATAGAGCCGACTGACTAAAGCTGGAGCTGAGCAGTGGCTGCCCACGTGGACCAAAGGTTACCCCAAAGTAGGTCATGCTGTCATGATAGAGTGAAGAAGGAGGTCAGATCAGGGAAAGAAAGGTCAGACAATAAGGAAGATTGCTGATGAGGAGATGGGATGGAGATTGGCCTTTGGCCTACCACTTTGAGAAGAAATGGAGGGCAGAGTGACCTAGATTAGGAGGAAACCAGAAGTAAGGAGGGGAGCTGAACATAGAGGAAGCCGTCAATCCACAGGAATGAAGAGCTGAAGCTCCCAAGCACCTAGAACAGAAGAACCAGATGCAGCAAGAATTTCACTGCAAGTTAGATCAATCTCACTCCGCGTTCATTATTTGTAAAATGAACTAAGATTGCACTGTTAAGCTTTGAAATAAGGTATTGAAAACATTTTGGCTTGCAATTACGTTATAATCAAACAGAATTTGAATCTTTAACCACTGTATTTATGTTTATGCATTTTGGCAGCCGATTTTATCCAAAGCGACTCACACTGGTAGGCGTATAGGGGAAGGGGGTCTTGCTTGAGGACCCCTACTGGAGGTAGTACCTTCCATGCAGGGGATTTGAACCCACATCACCCACTTTCCTTGTTGAGTTTTTATTCACTTATGTACCACTTGCACACACATCTGTGTCTATATGCCAATTCATTTAATTCCAATGTCAATTAATTCATTCCTATGGGAAACTCGTTAGTTGTACTGCAACCTCCACCCCCCCACCCCTTCTAAAATTAGCCTTGAATAGCTTCAAAAAGTTTAAGCAAGCAGCAAACAGGCTGTAAAGCTGCTAGTTTTGCTATTTGCTTGATAAAAGCAGTCCAGTGGAAATCTGAATCAGATTAAATAAGGCAAAGCACTTATTGTCACATATTGTGATTAAGGTCAAACTGGTAGTTATGATCAAAGTATTTTACCAGAGTTGCTCCGACTTAAACATCAGGAAGTTCATTAAGTAGCTTTTCTGTGCTGCTACTGTGTCATTCAATCTGTAAGGGCTTGTGTCAACCAAAACAGAACCCAGCTGGCTCTTATTCTGTCACGAGGAAACCACACCCAGTTGTCAACTAGAACGTATAGTCTATACCGGAGTTATGGGACATAATTCTCCCACGCAGAAAGGGCAGTAGTCTATCTACTGTTTACAGAAGAAGAATAGATAGAAAACATGAAAATTCTGTGTTTATTTCTTATCACACCATTGTCATCTGCTCACCATAGAGGATTGTTTGCAGTTTGAGGCTATAGCTATTGGGAACGTTGTGGGAGTGGCGTAGGCAGCGTTTGACCAGCTGGTTGTTGAAGAAAAAAAGGCTGAGATGAAAAATAAGGAGAAACCGCAGTAAGTAGATAAAATCAAAGATTCTCCTGCTTCTCTGAACAGACAATAAGAATTATCTCTTACTGACAGATCTGACTGAATAGGGTTCAACAGTGCAGAGCGTCACACGCTGAAAAGATAAGTGGGATGTTCACCGATGTTCTCAAAGTTTTCTCACATTTATTTATATAGCGCGTCTGAAAACAACTTAAGTGGACCCAAAGTTGTTAGAAAGGCAATAAAAAATGATAAAACCCAGTAATAGAAAGGTTTTTGCTGGTGGAACGAGCGGAATTCTTTTTATTTTGCTCCAAACTAAACTGTCGCTGCATGTTTTTCTGGTGCTTCCGCTAAACAACACCTTTTCAGATGTAGTTGCAGGTCACTCACTTAACCTTACGAAAAACAAGAAACAAGAACATTATTTCCCCAAGAGCCAAGAGGAGTCTGGTTTAAAGACCCAGAGTGCTTCTGCCTCCTCAGAAGGGCTGTTAAAGGTATTTTTGGTCAAAGGCGAATAGAGTCCTCAGCTGCACACTTAAAGTCAATTTTTCCCACCTTACCGGAGCGTTGCGCCTCTGCTGTTGAAGTGAATAAAGGGACTGCTTTTTGTGCCGCTGCGCACAGCAAGACATTCATATTTGACCTGCTCTATGTCCTCTTTCTGCCTCCTTCTCTTCCGCTTTTTCAATCCCTTCCTCACTGTCACTCCACTGTTTCCTTCCTGCCTCCGCCTCCTGTCGGACTTGAAATTAGCTCACATAACGCCCTCAGCACAGCACATGCTCTCTGATACTCCTTGTTTCAAGCTCTCAAACTGTGCATTTGTTAGATTTTGAGAAAAGCTGCAGCAACACTCGTGTTCCCACAAACGGTACTGAAGTATAGGCTGTTCCATCACTGTCCCGTTTCCCCCACCCACCCCATCCCAATCTCAGCTCTTCACGCTTTTATGAGCTGCCTCATAATTAAGGACCTTTTCATTCAGAAGCTCTGTGATTATTTTTCATGTTGGAGGGGACACCAGTGTCCCTTCACCCTTAATGAATCTCTGTCCTGGACCTCAAACCCTTCCATCCTACAAAAATGGTCCTTGTCCGGTGCTTAAAGGATAAATATTTAAGGGATTCCTGGGTTTTTATTCAGGATAACGGGTATCTGAATGTGTCGACCTGAGCTGGGAATTTGTGATGGTTTTCTGAAATAAGACAGAAAGAGATAAAGATCTTTCTTTTTTTTCTGGCTTGTTGAACAACAACATAGATGAGAGGCGATTGTTGAAGGAAGTGGTCTTTATTAGTGAACCACTTTATTAATCAAAACCAAAAGGATTGGAAACACTTTGCTAATCAACTGAGTGTCTAACAGGCGTTTCACTGGGAAACTGAAACTTGCTGGTATTTCACTTCTTTTCAGTAGACACATCTACACTATTGGTCCCCTCATTCCTTATGTCTCTCTGCTGCCTGTGTTTGTTCCATCCAGGCTACACATTGTCTTTTAATTATGGGGCTGCTGGCCTTTGATTATTGGCCTAAAATCTGATCACAGTATACCTCATCAATATGGAAGTCACCCAGCCCTTATGTATCCTCTATCCTATAATGAAAAACAACGTTACATGATGCCGTACAGGTATCCAAGGGGGGATGCCCTGAGGATATGGTTGAGGAATTGTGTAGAGTGCTGGCTTTGCACTGGCTCTTCACTTTTTTCAGCTTCTCACATTCCTCCACAGAATATCCAGCTCTGACACCATGTGCTCCATCACCTCCTCAGTACAGCAGACACCATCGATCTGACTTTGGACATTCTCTTGTGCTCAGATATTGAGCAGAGCCATAGCTTCCTCAGATGACCTGTTTATTACTGTAGCAGTTCTGTGTTGTAGCTGAAAGGAATGAGCTGCTGAGCTTCCTTGTCTTCCACGTCTCAGCCCACAGGTAAACCCAGTCTTTCATGTCCCCTCGTACCGGACCATTCATTTACCGGCTTTTGGCCCAGTAGTGTGAATATGGCTAAAGACGGATGTTTTAGCGGTGTCCTGTTAAACTCTGTGCTTGTGTGCTTGAGGTTGAGGTGCCTGACTTGTTTGTCTTTAACTAACGTTTGAGTCGGAAACGCAGCTAAATCTTGGCAGTGAAGGAGCACACTAAGCTGTAAAGTTCAGCTGTGTGTTTATGTGGACCACTGCAGTAAACCGGGAGGCGGTCAGAGAAAAGCTTCGAGAACCCCCCAAAACAGCAGAATGAGAGGACGAATTCAGGCTACTTCTCCATCAAGGTGAGAGTCTTTGGTTGACGCTGTGTGTTTGCTGGGTTACTCCAAAGCGACCCAACTGATCAGGAGCACTTTCTATCATCCATTCAGACTTCATTCAACATGTCTGTATCCCCTCTTGGACCTGAAGCATTATGTGAGCGCTTTTACCTTCTTCATCATTTTCCATGTTAAAAAACATTGAGGAAAGATTGAAGGTTCGACATCTCAAACAAATTTTATTTTTGTACTTGTTTGGATAAACAACATTGCATTTTTTTTATTTTTTTTCCAACTTGTGTTCACTTCCTGGTGCAGATATAAGATCAACAGCACTCTTCTCTTTAGGAATTAATGATATATTAATTGAACTATTGCAATAGCTCAAGTTTACCAAAGAAAAAAAAGAAATAAGAACAATTCTTTACATTTAAAACATGCCATATTTAATTCTTTACCTGAAAACTTTAAAGAAAATTATAGTCTTCGACCTACTTTTTCAAGCTTAAATGTTACTCTCTCCTTAACAGTCCTGAAATCAGCCACCATCAGGCCAAATCTCACCTTATTTCCACTTTTCAGTGAGTTTCAATGGTGCTCAGTGATAATCCATTTTAAAGCCTTTATCACAATAGCATTCAGATAGCATTGTGCAGTGATAGTAGATGTAGTTTCAACTGAAAACCCTCCTGCTTTTTAAAAAGCACCTCAAGTTTAAATGAGTGAAAATGTGAGGATTCTTCCTCTTTCTCTTCATAATGATGTTTTTGCCTTTCCTCTGCCCAAACAGCAAACTAACCTGAAAAACAATATTGAATGTTTTCCATAATTACAAACCTTAAATGAGTCTACAGAAAAAAATATACATACAATTGAGGCAATAACCAGAAGCTGTAGCTCCACCTCATACGCTCTAACTAAAGTGTTACTGTGTCCTAACCTTAGATCTCTTTGGCTCAGATGTGCCATGGCTCATAAAAGGCAGAGATGGTAAAAATCGGACAATAAACGTTGACCCTTTTCGCTCTTTGATGTCAGCCTCCTCCTCATCTCATACCTCTGCATCTGCCTCTCTCTCATCTTCACACAGAGCCTCCTGCGAGGAGCTTGTAGCTATAGATGGATATATGCTCTGCCGCTGAATATACCTCACTGCTTTCATGGCTCTCAGCCCCCCCCAGCCAACGTTTCCTGCCAGCCTGGCACAGCACCAGCCCACATCTGCAATGCTAATCTATAATTCTGTTTAATTAATGACCATTACAGCAGCAGCAGTTGCATGGCCCCCCTCCTGCTGCCATGTCTAACACCGTGCTGGGAGTAGCGGTGCGCTCCCTGCCTTTCCCTGATGGGGAGAGAGAGAGGTGGATGGAAAGTTTTTCAGTGCAGCCATTAGCTTTCTTAGCGTTAAAAGATGGTCTCTAAACTTGAGCGTGCAGTTTTTGCTTTTGTTTACAGGCTCTCCTACAGGTGCTTTTGTTGTTAAGCATGCTTCGTTTATGCCTTTGTGTTAGAGAAGCTTTCAAATCCAGGTGTTGTCGTCTTCACAATGGCTTCATCTCCAGGCAGCTTCCATGTTGTCACTGGCTGTCAGTGCAGATGTTCCCAGAGGCCATCCATAAAATCTACATCAACCAACTCCACCGTTCTGTTAAAACACTGAAACCCTTGTAGATTTGTTGAGAAAGCATGATTCCACTCATGCCCTGTTGATATGTTGCTGAATGACATGCACAGTACTGTGCAAAGGTCCTGAGCCCCCCCTTGTTTCTTTATGATTTGCTTTCAAGGAGAAAAACATTTTTAAAGTGGTCTTGAGCAGTAGCTCTCCAAACTTTCTGAAGGGTTTTTCTTTGGACAATGACTGCTTTTGCACTTGTTTTCAGTCCTTGTACCTTGTACAGTCCATTTTTTTAAGAAATGTGTTTGCTTCTTAAATCACTTAACACTGACCTGTGAATCATTTAATCTGGAGGAAACTGGACAAGTGGAGGACAAAAGCAGAAGTGTCAGGCCTAAAAAAAACTATCTACAGCAGATGAACAGTATCTGAAATCGATGTCCTTAAGAAAGAGGAAAGAATCCAGCAAAGCCCTGACACAGGACCTGAGAGATGCATCTGGACCTTCAGCTGATCGGTCTACGGTCGCTGAAGCTTTTTTATGGCTATATATAAAGGCTCAATGTGTTTTCACACTGTTGCACAACTCCTGCTCCCCTTTATAAATCCTTTTTTCCTGGTTTCCCTTGTATATTTCTTTCTCACCTTGTGTTTTCCTTGTACTTCCAGGGGCCACAACCAGAGGATGGAGTTCCTGGGAGACTCTATCATGCAGCTCGTAGCCACCGAATATCTCTTCATCCACTTTCCTGACCACCATGAAGGACACTTAACAGTAAGATCAAATCACTCGAACCGCATGCCTCCACCCACCACACACCACCTCCTGCTGTTTGAAGGTGCCTGTAACCACTGGTTGCTGCAATTTACATGCATTTAATTGAAATTGATTTACAGCTTTGCTTTGTGTGCGTGTGCCTGCCTATGAGGTAACAGCTTGTGATGGTATCCCCTCCCCCCTTTTTTCCCCTTCCCATCAGCCCGTGAAGTTCCAGTCAGGTTCTCAGCCCCCTCCCTCTGTATCTGTTTTTACAGAATAACTCTCCCTCCTTCCTTCCTTCCTCACCCCACGCTGTGCCTGTGTGTTTACTGTACTATGTGTGATGGGTATTGCCATGAGACAAAATTGTTCAGTGCTTTTCAATAAAAAAAAAACACATCTTTGTCTCCACTTTTTTTGAGAGCCTGTCAAGCGTCGGAAAAATAAAGATTTGTGTCTGTGTGAACTCGCACTGCGTCTCTTACAGGTACAAAGGAAATGATCACGTTTTGAATGCACAATTCCATTTTGTGATGTCAAGTGACGTTAAAAGTTTGTCTTTTCATTCAAGTGTCGGCGCCTCTCTTTAGGAGACTGACCTCTCAAGGCTGGAGGGATAGAAATGGTCTAAAACTAAGTAAACAACTTCTGCAGTTGGACATTATTTGTGGATATTTCTTGTGTGATGGGGGCCATGATGTTGTTTGTATAAAAGCTTCCAGTGAGCTTTCGTTGAGACTGAAAGCTCCAGCTGTCCCAGGAGTCAACGTGGGGCGCATCTGAAATGGATTTCAAATTGGGGGAAAAGTGCCCATTCAACTAGTGTTGGTGTGTTTGTGCTTGTTCTGATTGTGGTTGCGTGCGTACTGTAAAGGAGGGCATATCTCAGCAAGACGGATTCAAACAGTCATGTGGCTGCATCTCATGGCTATATTTAACATGTTTTTATTTTCCTTTTAGACATTTAAATGTACCTCAACCAGCCTAACATGTTGTCATCCACTCAGCTCCAAGTCATAATCTAATATTTAGCAGAGCGATGTTAAATCTCCCTGAAACATTTTCTCGGCATAACCGTCTCAGGCTTTGATGAATTATTCCATGCTCCCCACCATTTTGATGTTTTCATTCCCATCTTTAGTGTTACATGTTCGCACCTCGGAGCTCTGACGGCACATGAAAATGTGTTTCTCTGTTTGCTTGTTTGTTCGTAGCTTCTCCGCAGCTCGCTGGTAAACAACCGCACACAGGCCAAAGTGGCAGAGGAGCTCGGCATGCAGGATTTCGCCATCACCAACGACAAAACCAAGCGACCGGTCGCTCTGCGGACCAAGACTCTGGCTGACTTGTTAGAGTGTAAGTGCATAGCTGTTAGATTAATTTTCAGAAACATGCAATGTATAGAAAGAGTCTGCCTCTTGAGATTGAGCAGTTTAAGATGACAGGATGAAGCAGTCTTTCTTTGTTCCCATTGTGTAAGACATCAAACAGAGTCGCAGCTGGAAGATGCTACTTTTGTGCTTACTGACCAGCGCAGTCGATATATTTTACTCTTTTCTTATTTTTTCTTCTCAGAAGGCCCTCCATGTTCTTTTCCTGTTAATAAGCTAGTAATAAGCTTGTTGTGTCTTGAGTTTAACAGATTTTTTTTTACTCAATAAAACTTCAACGGGACAAAAAAATGTGTGTCACATTTAGCAGCTGAAGATAGAATAATCAATTCACAGTGGAGTTGGGGTTTTTTCGACCTAAAGACTTTTGGCCTTTCGGGATATTATGAATTAGAGTAGGCAGTTGGCCTGAACATACTCTGTAAATCAAAGTGACAGCTTCCCAAAAGTGAATCAAAAAAATATCTTTGAAATGGGTGCCGCTATCTTTGGCAAGTGAAGCAACCAGAGTGCTGCTGTGATTCATCTTTGGATGCAGTCGGTGGCGTGTAAGGTCACTAAAACATACAAAGATGCAAACTGAACAAACAGGCAGTGTGTTTTCTTGAAGAGTGGTCTGACCCAGTGTCACCTCTGATTGCTCAAGTAGAAAAATAAAATCAATAACAATGAAGTCCAGAATACTGGGCTCCAGGGTAGCACGCGGGGGGGGGGGGGGGGGGGGACACACAGTCATGGACGTTTTGTCTGTGTACTTTTGCAACACAGATGAGAAGTGACATTAACAACCAGCCAGCAGTTATTAGACTGGTCAAAATCCTGCATTTTCAGGGCTAATATAAAGTACTGTGGTTTATATGGAGCACATTTCCAAAATTGGAGGAACCAGAAAAAGCTTCCTGCAGTCCAAAAGCACCAGTCCCTCTTTTCTGTTAAAACAGAGCTTGTTGATGGGCATTTTGTGACACTCAGTGGAGCTCCTCTTTAACGCAGATAACTGTGCTTCCATACCTTGGACCGGATAGAAGCAGAAGTTTGTTCAATAATTCGCTGTTCAAAGTGTCCGTTTCACAATATGAGCAACCAAACGTCTTAGAGCTGAGGACAAGATTAAGCTCATGTGGTCCAACCAAAGGCTCGGCATTCTTAAGAACCGCTCTCTGGTTCCAACATTCACAGTTGAAATAAAGTAGTGTTAGAGCAGGTCACCTGCTGGTAGGTGGAGATTTGGTCTGAAGGTGAAGAGTTTTTTCATGGAAAAACTTGGAGAGCTGGAATGACATTTTAACAAATAGTTGTAACTGTTGGAACTCTTAATTATCTATTATCTGTATCGCATAGTGTTTTCACTTGAAATGGATTACCCCAGAATCAGCAGTGGCAACAGTGATATTAAAAGAAACAATCAGCCAGCACACATCAGAGCGATTAAATGAAATGTTGTGATATGAGCTCAGCTAAAGTGCTGAATGCAGGTAGGTTCCTCTCCTCCTAGTTTGGAGATATATAGAAAAATAAGTTCATAAAAAGGAGGAAAAAATTAATAAACGAAATTATTCTGATAGCAATATATATTTTTCAAGTTTTCTCTTGATGCTGCAGTAATGTTGCTATCATGCTAGCTTCTGACCATTGTATTCATGCACCCTGTGGTGAAAACTACATATTGTGACAGCCCTAGTTTTCACTTAAAAATCCAGGTTTGATTGATCTATAATGGAATCTCCTCCAGTCCTCAAGTCAGGACTCTGGATTATAATTACAATGAATTGAATTCAAATTGGCTTGAATTCGACTATATAATTTAAGTGCCTTGAGATGACATTTGTTGTAATTTGGCACTATATAAATAAACTGAATTGAATTGAATTGATAAAATAATACTTCCTTTGTTTGAGCCTTAAGGGCGGATCTTCTTAATTTAAGTGCCATGACAAAAAGACAATATACTTGTCCAGATTTATATTTACGAAGTCACCTCAGCACTTAAACAGAGTAATATGCATGCAGAGGTGGAGTGGAGGGAGCGAGTGTAGGCCTTATTAGCATTGATTCCATGTGTGCAGGAGACCCTCTGCTGTCCTCATCCGCACATCAAACTGGGACTGTGGAACAAAAGGAGTCGGGAATAAGCTATTCCAGAATGGTAGAGTAGTGGAAAAAAACTGGGAAAAACAAATAAAGGGGAAAAAAAAGCTAATGTGCTCCAGGTCAGCTCTCAATAGACAGACCCTGATGCATGAATCACAAAACAACACAGAGCTTCATATCATTTGCCTTTCAAATCATCCCTCAAAGTTTAGGCCAGAGCAGAGCCGATGACACCGGAGGACGAGGGGCAGCGCTGGAAATGAGTGCAGCTCGTCTCTATATGAACAGTCATGCCCTGCAGCTACAGCAGGCCCTCGCTGGCCTCCTGAAATATTACCTATTATTCCTCTCTCATGTCCCGCTGTCTTAGTCACGGAGATGAGCGAAAGCAGTGGCAGCTAATGGAGGAGGAAAACAAAGAGATTAAGATGACACCAAGCACCTTCTGCTTACATTTCAAATCTTTTTTGGCTCAGTCAGACCACAGTTTCTCAATGCAGCTTAAAGTACAGTTTTATCTTATAGATAACATAAATGCTTCTGTGAACTCTCTATGGCCCTCTCCAGACCAATTTCCTGCTTGACAGAAACACACTGACCGTCTTTTCCAGCTGTTTACATTAACCTCCCTTCTCATGCCACAGCTGAGGTTTGCCTTCTGGTTTACTTTAAGGTTTTATTTACCTCAGAAGCAGGAATAGAGATGATTGTGAAACAGAGCAAGTGCTTAACCATTCACTGTCTACCCGTTATGTATTGCTTTATTTCTGTAAGTGTTCTCTTTTTGCCATTGCAGCTTTCATCGCAGCTCTCTACATTGATAAAGATCTGGAGTACGTTCACACCTTCATGAATGTCTGCTTTTTCCCTCGGCTGAAGGTGAGCACCTATTGATAGCTATTCACCACTTGCGCTTGATCAATGAGCTGCCGAGCAGGGCACCTAAGGAGAGAGAAAGCCAAGGAGATGATGAGGAGGGAGCTAATGGCCAAGCCCTAATCGATCTGAAGCCTGAAGTGGTGCTTGGCTCTTGAATGCCTCTCACAATGGCAGCTTGGGCTGCTATTTTAGTCATCTTTAATGGAAATCACAGCGGTGCAGAGATGCATGCATTGGGGTGTTAATGTTATTCGTCAGTGTTTTGCTATTGATCTAAGAAGTGCTTGGGCTGTTGATGGCGCTCACTTCTCAAGTGTTTCTGAAGCAGGAGTGAGTCAAGTAGTTAGAGCTCCTGTGGCCTGATGTGAGCATGAAAGGACAGGCTTTTTATTCTCAAGTGTCCAAGTCCAAATTTAGAGAGAAAAGACCCAAGACCGCTGTTTCCGCACTAATACATCTGCTAGAAAACGATTGAATACACATGTGCACAAACACAGTCATGTATAAGTACCCACACTGCGTGGACCTCTCCTTGTGAAGCTGCTGCAGTGGTCTGATATGCCATACTAATTGCTGTCTTGGTGCGCCTCTCCAGGGAGAATCGCCAGCTCTAGAGGAGATGAGCTTTGCGTCATGGTCGCTGCAAGAGAGCTCCTCATTTCCACTTCCAAGAGAAAAGTTGTGAAACAGCCAGCATGTCTCCTTACATAGCCTCCTGGAAGCAGAGAGCTGCACACAGTGCTGCTTCTTCCAATTTAGATGGAAATAGAGAGCCAAAACTGGGGACATAAATGCTCCCTTCCTTATGTTTTCACTTTTTACTGTACTGTGTGATGATGCATGTAGAGGGGTTTGCATGGGTGTGAATGCATCTGTGCACTTTGAATGCCTTGTACTACAGCAAAGGTGGGCTGTATGCTCTTTTCAAAACATCAAAATGTCTCTGATTCAGGCAGTAGGAGTGTGGATGCCCCCCAGAGACAGGAAAAGTGGGATGGAGAAAAGGGGGAAGGAAAGCACGGAGGCAAGAACAGTAAAGTGAGAGTAGGGGAGCATGGGCGGCAGAAGCACTCTTTGTAGAAAATTAATAGGAGCAGACATTTCTGGATTCAAAGTCTGCCTTTTTATGACAAGGCTGCTTCCCTGTTAATGGAAGGGCTTTTAGAAGTCCCTCTTGGATAAAGGAAATGTATCAGGGCTGCACACCTGGGAGTCTCCCAGACTCTCTTTATATCTGGCCGGGGATTGGCTTTTGTCTTAAGTAGCCTGTGATTTGTACTTGCCATGAAGACGCAGATGGAGAGCCGGTTTGCAAGGGAAGCACATAAGTGAGTCCAAAAGAAGAGTGTAAAAGCACGGAGATTGCAAGAATGAAATAAAAGCACGAGGGGCCGAAGTAAGAGGAGGGGGAAATTTTTATTTATGTTTCGGATTCTTACAAAGAAATTGGTAGTAAGAAAAGAAAAAAAGATGGCTAATATGTGTGTGGTTTGTGTGTTTCAGGAGTTCATTCTGAACCAGGACTGGAACGACCCCAAATCTCAGCTGCAGCAGTGCTGTTTGACCCTGAGAACAGAGGGCAAGGAGCCCGATATCCCGCTGTACAAGTAAGAGACGCTGGCCGATAGCTGTTTGAAGCACTTAATTCTAAAAAAAAAAAAAAAAACACTCTAAACCAATATCCTCAAAAAGTGAAGCAGTTTTCTAAGACACTTATTGAAATAATAAAGTGTTGTTTTGTAACCAAAAAGATTTTTGGTTTTATAAATGATTTGGGTAATTAGTGAAGAAAGTCTATATACATTAAATGAATATTTATCTCCCTAACATAATAAATAGCCTACTTCAGGGCACCAAAGGGCATTTTAAGACCATATTGCAAGAATATTCTAAAAAAAAAAAAAATAATTAAATCTCAGACTGTGTTGAAGTAAAGGGGGGAAAAAGCTAGAATTATAAATCCAGGTTTCTTCTTCATTAAATGTCCAGGAATGCATCATCTCCAATCAGCATTTTAGCCCCTAAACAAGCCCAATAAATCACATGAAAACAGTCCAGTAAAAGCCATTAAGTAACATAAAAGGACAATTGACTGAACTCACGGAACGGAATCATTGAACCATTTACTTCACCAGTTTTAGCCACGTACTTTGAAATATTTTAAGTATTTTAAATGTTCTTTTATCCATGTTAATCAGAGTTGATCCAAGTTTTTTTCTTTCTTGCTTGATAGATTTTTATTAGGGCATTTTTCTGAGCTACGGTGCCTTATTTCAGCTGTTCCCATTCGGTGGAGAGCATTTGGCCCCCTATAGGGGAAAAAAAAGGCTCCAAACGACATTTCAGATCGTTGTTCTGAGCGCTTCTTCTTGAAAATCTCTTGATTTCTCTTTTTAGTAGAAGACATGGCATGCATGACATGTCAGACCCTTTGTGGGAGCACATCGTCCAGATACTAAATGTTGCTGCTGATTACTTTGATAACGGTCAGATAACGGTCTAAATGTATGTAAACTCGCACGTTTACACACCGCACACTCACACCAAGCTCCTCATAGTCTCAGAAGGTGCTGTCTTCACATGGTACTCATTCAGATAAATGAGCTGGCACAAATGGGATTTTTTTGCCCTCTGGTCTTTGTCATAGATGTGTAAAGGTCTCTGTTGGTGTGATAAATAAACATGCCCAGAGACCTCTTGTTTGACAAAAAGTCATGGAGCAAGTGTCATTTTATATAATGCTTCTGAAAGCTGCCATGATTTCCTGTGTCGCCATGGAAACAGCATTTTCTTTCCCATGAAAAACAAAAAACAAGAGGTCGCCCAGAGGCACAAGGGCATTGGGAGACAGAGCACTTCTGTTCACAGTGAACCTGACAATCCAGCATTTAATCAGCTCCCTCTGCCTGCCTTTCTCTCTCCTTGTGTATTTATTTGAATGTCTTTTCAGCTCGCCTCTGTTTATTATTCTTTCTGCCCAACCAGTGGTGAATTTTGACAGCACAGCTCTGACACCGCAATCAGCACTTCCCTTCAATCGCACTGCCCACAGAAACGTGAACAAGAAACAAATGGAGCTCCTGGGTGACCTGAAATTCAACAATTCACCCTGCCCATATGTACAGAGGAGTAGACAGAAGCTTACATAAAGCTAACTGCTCATGAATGTGAGGCTTTTGCTACACCCTCGAGTGTAGTTGCTTCGTGCTTGTTCGATGAATACTCAGTAGCAGCCAATAATCATGAGCCTCTTCTGTGACCTCCTCATGAGATGACCTGACCCCTGCGGGTCGATAAACCAGAATAATACAACTTTTATAGCGTTTCATGCAGCAGTTATTGGCGTCGAACATATCGGGCTGTCTCAGGGGTCCATCTCAATTTGTTTACAAGTGTCAAGGGTAGTGAGACAAGAGTGTGAGTCAGACAGAGGCAGACTAAATGACCGAGAGAGGCAGGAAAGGATACAGAATAGGGGAAGGAAGGGAGTTAATGTACCGAGCCCCCTGCTAAAGGTTCCCTGGTGAATGTGTCTGGCTGATGACGGATCCACACCTCCACCCCAGCGCCATCACTTTACTGTACATCTTATCTGGGCAGGACACACCAGGGAGCAGACACAAAAAGACTCTTTGACGTGGTACTGTACAGAGAATGGCCTCTAAGTAGCTGCTTTTAGCACGAGCGCTGGAGCTGGCCTCCTCTTCCACCCGCACCTCCATCAGATTTGACTGAACCCCCAAACAGCTGTGCGCATTCATTTCTCGCTCCGTCTCATCTTGTGTTACTTTAGTGACGGGACAGTTCCAGGCAACGCGCTCTCGCCGTTGAGATTTGGCTAAAACGATGCACGCAGGAGTCCCATTTTTTCGCCACACGCTTTGTGCATCTTCATTTGTAAGTGAGAAGAGAGGCTAAATTATTGATAACATGTCATAAGTGACCACATGGCATTAAAAATTGATTGCTCTCCTGAAAATAAGTAAATTGTCTGTGAATAATTTAGTTGACTCACAGCTTGAGGCTGAGATGTTTATGCTAATGTTAGCTTTTCTAACAACTGCTTTGTACATATGTCCCTACAGAAATGAAACAAAGTTGACAGCTTGCTTTTTTCCTTTTAAATAAGGTACATCTGTTAATTAGCAGAGAGAGATAAGACTTTCTCTTGTCATCCCTTTTGAATTTCTTTGTCCCTCTTTGGCTTCTTTTTTAGATTGTTTACCCTTCTAGTTCGCCAAAGACTAGCGGACTGCTCAAAGACTGTTGTCATTCTTTTATTTTAGTTCCTCTCACAACATGTCATTTGTTTTTTTTATTTTTTCATTATTTTACCAAACAGAGCTCTTGGTGTCTGAAGATGACTGTGGGGACTTGGGGAGGCTTTAAAAGTTGTTTATACATCCCTCAGATGGCTTCTGTGCGTCCTCAAAGCGTGCCAGTGAATCAAAGCGCTATACCTCGCCTCTCAGCCCCTTTTCACTCGAGATGACTTGTATTTGTGTCAATTGAAAACATGTTTTTGTTGTTATTTCTCTGAAGGACAATGTCCCTGAGCGCCCTTGTGCCTTTCTCTGGGGTTTATTATTATTATTTCTCAATTCTACGCTGCCTCTTCTCTTGAATTGCAGGACGCTGCAGACGGTGGGGCCTTCGCACGCCCGCACTTACACGGTCGCTGTGTATTTCAAAGGGGAACGAATCGGCTGTGGCAAAGGCCCAAGGTGAGTAAGACTGTGGAATATAATAAGACTCCACAAGACAAGGCGCTCTCCTTGTGAATGCACCTCTAATGGGCTTGAGAATAATGGCTTCCTTTTATTGATGGTGTTTATTATAGCAATTAAGCTCTTGTTGGCCTATCCTATTGGGAGAGACATTATGCAGAATGAAAATGAATCGATTCGTTATCGATTTGACGTAAATCGTGCTATGGAAATATCACTTTGTGCCGGAGAGGACTATTTGCTGTGGCGACGCAGTATCCAGGGCTGAGTTTAGGTCTATGTGGGATTTTGTGTTGACAGCAGGGTCTGTGTGTGTGTTAATGTTTGACTGCACACCTTAGTGTGGCATCACATAGTCATGCTTTTTAAGAGTAAAGAAAGCCCATGTCTGCACAAGGGCCTTTTCAGTGTTGGAGGGGTAGACGATAAAGCTGCAGCTGAGCCCGCGAGAAATGAAACCTAAATCCATCAAACATCTCTCATCCCTGCTACACATACACATGCAAAACCCCCCTCCACTACCCCCCAACCCCCTACTTGAAAGCGCTCTCTTCTGCTCTAAGCTGGCGATAAGTTTGTCCCTTCCGCAGGATCTTTGACAGCTTACTGTTTTTGTATTTACATGACTTAAGCTGCCAGCCACCTCTGCTGCTGGGCTGCGATCACACACCCCATAATGTATATGGAAGGACGGTGAATCGCAGGCGTAAAGCGTGCCCAGCGCAGAGCCGCCAATAGGCTTACCTTTTTGAAATGTGTGCACCTGCGATTATTAGGCAAAAGGGCACTTTTAGAATAAATATAATGCACTTTTGATAATCCTCTCAGTATTGAGCCTGTTTTTCTTTTTTTTTTCCTGACAGAATTTCAGAAAGGAGCATTTTGAATTTACTAAAAACCATTTCTTCCTCTCTTTCTCTCTCCTTTTTAAAAAAAAATGCCTCTAATCTAGCATCCAACAGGCAGAAATGGGGGCTGCGATGGATGCACTCGAAAAATGTGAGTTGTTCAGCAACACTAACCACTCCCTTCCACACACATGCATTTTCACACTTCAAGCCTTTCACACTCTTCGCCTCAGTGTTGAATATTAGGTTTGGCTATACAGTACGCAAGATGGCTGGCAGAGAGCTGTGGCCTGACCAGCCGGTTGGCTGCAACATATAGGATATTAGGCTTTTTGAAGTGCTAGCCCAGAGCACAGGCATGGGGCCTAGCCAGAAAAGAAGGACAGGGGGGGAAGCTGAGCATCCTCGACCATGTCCATCATCCCGAAGGGACCACAGGAAGTTTGTGTGGAGAGCCATGTAAAGTTAGTGTTTTTTGTTCTGTTTTCAAGCCCTTTTACAAACCATGAGAGCGAGGCTTCACAATGATGTGCTCAACGCTCCTCTTCAGATGTGAAGGAGTGCGCCTGATGCGTCCCCATTGTGCTGCTTCACTCCTTGGCTGTTTTTCATCTTGTTATTGTCTTTTTTATCAACCAGCACTTAAGGAGAATAGATTGTGGTTTTTAGGCATTTACTACGTCTCATTCACTGCCAAGCAAGAATACAATTACAATGCTCTCAGAAACGCATCCACCATCCATTTCTATCATCTCCCACTCGTCTCTTTTTCTCTGTACATACGAGTGTAGAAGCATAATACTCTGCTTTGCATGTGTGCAAAATATAATGTGTTGGGGAGTCATTTTTTGGACTGAATTCACTTGCTTTCCACGTGACCGCTACATTAATCAAATGTACAATTTGTTCTTTACTCGACTAATTAGCTGGAGGTGAGTACAAATGGCTTTGTTGGAACAGGCCTGTGGAACTTTCAAAGGGCAGGAAGGTCAAACTTTGATTTTATTTGGCTCATAAATGAGGCCTCCAGCCACTTGTGATTGATACTGTTTGTGCACTCAGGCTTTAGCTTTTTATGAAACATTAGTGTTGGGGTGTTATAATTTAAAGCCGCTCTCTCAGTCTGTTTCTGCCTCCCTCCATCCCTCCTTATCAGGGGGCGTAGTTCAGTGCACACACTCTCTCTCCCGTGTCTTCCACCCTCCCTTAATTCCTCCCATTTCCTCTCCCCAGTGTACTCCTCTGTCACCATGATTGATAGATGCTCATTGCTAGTAAATGAACATTTCCCCCCCTCATAAATTGCTGTTTCATGTGACTAGATTAGCGATGCCTTTTAAAAGGTCAGTTCATTTAAAACCATCTGAAGTACTCCTTCCTTTGGTGGGAAATGTCTCTAGTGGAAGGGCTTTGTTTGACTTTGTATTGTCATCTCATTTTAATCCACCAATTCACAAGTCAGCCTGATGCAGTCTTTATTTTTACCTGATGTTTGAGGTGAGGTGAGCTATGTGTTTTTGAATAACCTTAAAGTTTCTCATTATAGAATTTAGGGTAAACTATTGGCAGAAAAATCTATATTTTCAAAGCTGTAGAACCGTGTGAAAATAAAACGTAATGTTTTTTTCACATCTTAGAACGATCCTTTTACGTTCGCAGAAGGCCTTCTTTGATAGAGTTGCATAGCACAGTTGCTACGTTCCTCCACTAGCCAAGAGTGGAAAAACTAACCCTGGCTCTTAAGAGGGCTTTTTGCACGTTCCGCGTTTCAAGCATCCCGCAGTTTTTTTCCTACATGTTTGGAGAAGGAGGCTTATGTGGGGGGTGTTAGTTGCAGTCCTCAGTATCACCACCACATTTACTTTGTGCCTCACCAGCCACAAAGAAGTCCCGACCACCGCTTTTGGCATCACTTGTGTAGAGTTTGTTTGAAAGGAAAACACAAATGTTATTTCAGTATTATTTCTGCTAACAGATTAACCTAAATGATATTGGTTTGTGTTTTAAAAGGTCTATCTTGGGTCTTATGAGCTAATGTAGAGGATGACTTTATCAGAAACTGAGTTGTTGGAGGTGAATGTTCTGATCCATCCCATCTTTTACAGATGGTCACATATTTTTTTTTAAAACTGAAAAATAGTTGGCTGACACTCTTTTGTTATTTAGAATTCATAGTTCAAGTGCAGAGTCATAACTTTGCGGATGGAGAGCTGGTAGAGGATTGATATTGCACTGTCAAACATCTGAAACACGGAAATAGTTTGAATACACAAAGTTTTTAAACAATTTCAGGTTCAGCTACACACGGTCAGTCAGCAGGATTCAAACATGCTTTCCAAGGCTTCCTGTGTCTCCTGATATCAGCTTGTATAATGAGACTTGAGCTCATGTTCTGCAGAACCGCCTGACACATCAGCTCCTATTGGAGCCGCCTGGTCTCCGATGTGATTGTCAAGGCCCTCGCTTCATTTGTTCACATAGCAAGACTAATCAAGGACATTAGCCCTGGTGTCATGTAATTTGTCATTGATTGTCTTATTGGCCCTCTGTGAGGTGCTGACTACACCGTTACTCCTCTTGTACAACAGCCTTACCTGGTGTTACTGTGATGGAAAACATCGCCCCGCAACGTCTCAGCAATCATTTCCATATTTTATTTAAAGCCTCCTCGAGTATGAGCAGCTTTTTGAGCAGGATTGAAGTTTTTTGTTTCAGCTGCAGAGCCTCTCCTGGCTGACAGAATCTGTGGCTTCAGCGATGTCGGAGAGGTGAGAGACATGGTTGTGTTCAGTCAGACAGCTCGGAGCTCATTAAAGAGACCGGCCCGGTATTTTGTGCGCGCGCTGTCTGGAGCCGATCCGCTGGTGGCTCGGGCTGATTCACATTTCATTACTTGATGGCCCGCGTTTTGACAGTCTCCTGCCTGTATCTGTCAAGGCAGAATTAAATGTTAACCAAGGCCCAGACTGGGAGAAACATGAGTGCAAACAAATCGAGATGAGGTAGGTGAGTGGAGTCGAAGGAGGGAAGGAGACTACGGTGTGGCGTTCGAGGCCTCCCAAAGCTCCATGCTCCATAGGTCTAAGGCGACATCAAATATACATGGAAACGGCTTAACCATTTATCATTCATTCTTTCAGATGGAAAGAGATTGGAGACTTTAAACAGGCAGTTCTAAGAATCAGCTGCCTCCCCTTTTCTTTTTTTTACCGGCTTCCTTGCGGCTGCTTGTTTCTCAAACAATGCAATATCTGTTGAATAAGAGAAAGAGCCTCGATTTGGTTGTTGCTGGAAGGCAGCTGCATTCTTCCCTTAGCTTTCTCTAAACCCCTTAATCTCTGGATAAAAACATAGGATGGATAGAGGCAAAGTAAAGTGCAGTATGCAGAGTCTCTATTCAGTGGCTTGAGTGTTTTGTTTGCCCTTTGGCAGCGCAGGAAAATCCCTTCATCAGCATTGTTATACAGACACACTATCAGCCTGTTGACTGATGTGGTGCGCGTGATGGACTCAGTCGGCGCAGTCTGTTGTGGAGCCGTCTCACAGCCTGAGCTCAGGCTGAATGCATAAGTAAAAGGACACTATGTTCTCGAGCCCTCAGAAGAGGAGCTGATCCCTCATCGGATAGTCCACATGCAGCTGCTGTGTGAGCACGTCTTTCAGCTCAACAGGGCGTGTTGTCGCCCAGACCTCGACTGCCAGTGCCGATCAAAAACCCTGTACCTCAAGACTGCAGCGTCCTCCTTGAGAGGAATAACATTGTTGTCGATAAACAGAAAACATGACCACAGCTGTGTGCGCCAACACCTTAACTGCAGGTGATCAGTATGCAAAACGCAGCGTTCCTAAAAGGTACTTTTCTGCAGAACTCCATATGCTTTGTGATTCCCTGCTCAAACTGAAATGAAAGGCCTTGTGTATTCTGGAGCAACCTCATTCTTTGACGATTGCTCTTGTACTGCATGTTAAGCAATGTAAATGGCCAAATCTTTTTTTTTTTTCCTCTTGAGTGGGTTATTCTCAAGTCATCTCTCAGGGAAAAATGCTGGTGATTTCCATATTTTAACTGCAATATGTAGTTTTCTCTTCAAGGCCCTACAAGTGTTGCTTACTCGCTGAAAGAAATGGACTGTGTGTTTCTGTGTGAGTTTATTCATGTGTTTTCCCTTAATATGTTCCTTCTCCAGGATTTTCTTTCACGTGATCCCTCTCATTTTAATAGGATGTTGCCGTTATCGTGCACGTTTCCTCTCTGTTGCCATAATGACAAATTAGAGTGTAGCAAGAGGAAGAATACATTATCCTTTTGTCGCCACTAGTCAGACACATAGTATATGTAAATTATCCTTTTTGGCAGTGTTTCATATACCATAGGAGGCTCTTGAATTTTGATTACATGCAAGGGTTCTATACTATCATGAACATCACTTGAAAAAATGTGTTTTCTCAAAAGAAGGCTGAAGCCAATTACAGTTCAGTCCTTAAACTGACAGAGAATGGTAAAAGCGACCTTACTGCTTCCCACAGCTCAGGCTGGCGTCTGTAAGATGTTTGTTATTTCAGTTTGAAAAATATGAATAAAATGAAAAGGCACATTCAGCTCTGAATATTTGAAGCAGGAAAAGGAGAATGAATACAACATCTGATGGAGCTCAAATCCTAAAGCGCTGCATCATGAGCTACGAATCCTCCGTTTGGGCAAAAGTCGTGATTAAATGACCCGGTTTATCAGAAGATAATGGTAAAACTCAGCATTTAAACACACATTTATTTGTTTTGACTCCATAAATCTTGAATGGTTTAAAAGGATGTCTACATCCATTCTAAACCAATGCTGTAGGAACTGAAGACATGTTTTATACACATTCCTCTCAGTGAAGTGATTCTGTAACCCGGTAGTTAGATGCTGGAAAATAATTACTTGCTCAAGATGAGACCAAATTGTAAATATGATTTAATTTGATGTATTTGTCCTTTTTCTTCAGGTTTATTTGTTAAAAAAAATAAATAAGTCAATCATGCTGAATTATTGTGACAAGACAATCAAACTAGTATATCATATACAAATATTAAAATAATGATTGATTACTTTTTATTGATCCATTTTCCATCACAAACTGTCTTTAAAACTAAAAAATCCATTTGGAGACTGATTTGTACACAGTTTGCATGGTCATGATTTGTGACTGGAAAAACTGCACAGTTAAATGTGCACAAACCACTGGGCAGCTGTCATGCATGCTGTTTCAAAGTGAGAGACGCGCTGGGTAAACATTTCCTGGAAAAGTACCTGAAAAACAGATTTCACCAGTGAGAAATTGTTTTCCCATTTAGATTCAAGGCTTTGTTTTAAAATGCCTCCCTAAGCTGCTTCTCAGCCTCCTAAATATGGAGGAGTGAAGCTGCTATGATCTGATACAAATACGAAAAAAAGAAAAATCAATAAGTATGTTAATGTGATTATATATTCTGCTAAAAATAAAGAAATAATAAATGTATCTAATGTGAAATTGTGTTCTTCGTGCTTTTGTTAATACTCCTATTTGTTAGCTTACTGTAGATTTTAAATCAAGTTTGTTTCCTATTCTGTTGCCGCTTGACTAAAAATTTCAGCTGCTCAATAGCTCAGTTTGATGCCTCATTAGTCAGATTATTGTTTTCAGAATGCTCCGACTGGCCTCAGGTATCGATTCCTGTTGCTGCACGGCTCGCTTATAAATCCTTTTGAATTTCTCTTATCGTCTTTCCTTAATCTGATGAAGGAAATGTGCATCGGAAAACACCCGTCCTTACTGTTGTAATATGTACAACATGTGGATGGTTGTCTGGATGACAGGGTATGACTGTCATTCAACATTAATGAGACTCTGCTTGTGTGCCATGTGCACGATTGCACCTTCATACCATTAGAGCTGCTAACTTTTGAGCTGTATGCTGATAACAAGTCAGATATGGCCCCTATGAAAATCCTGTCTGGTCAAACTACAGGACAGTTCTCCACTTTTCCTCGGTCCTTCTTAAATGGGTTTGTTTGTTTGGCAGAGTTTTTAATTCACTGGTGGGTTCAGAGAGGAATGGTGTTCCCCAGCAGTAGTTTTCATCAGCGTTACTGATTGTATCCATTGATTTTCACTCCAGAATATTATCTGTTTTTAAAGCAGTGCTGCGGGAGCACCTGAAGCTCATGCTGTTCAGTGTTAGTTTTCAGCCTCGAGAACATATATATACCTCTGGATCCTCTGAATATTTTAATCATATTATTAAAGTTGGATGATGGAAATCCCCAAACTCTTTGCGAAGTTATTTGGTTGCACCGATTTTGACAGAGTCGGATCCTCTCCCATCTCTTGCCTCACACTGTCTGAGAAGCTCTTTTTGTACCCGGTCATGTTTGAGACTAGTTGAATCATGTTTTTATCGACTAAGAAATATTTCTAAAATAGAATCTATTCTGTCTTTCAAAGACTCAGAGACCCTTCTACTCCCTTTGATCTCATCACAGCATAGCTATTGCAACAGCCCCTTCACTTGTCTTCAACAAAAATGAAGTCATCGTCTCCAGAACGTAGAGAACTCAGCTGCCAGACCTTTAACTAGAACAAAGAAGAGATGGCGCATTACTCTTGACACCGGCCTCCAGTATGTTTTAGAATTTATTTTAAGATCTCTTTTAAAGCTCTTCAAGGCCTTAACCTTTAGAACCATTTGAGCCTGTACATAAACCGAGATCCTCTGGCAGAGGACGTTTATTTGTTCCAGAGATGCAATTTAAGACCAAATGTGACAGTCAAAGCCCTTTCATATCTGGATTGAGCTACCAGAGAAGATCAGGTGTCACACTTGTATTTTAGTGTATTTTACTGATTTTAACCTAATTTTTCTGATTTAAAAAAAACAAATTGTATTGATTAATTGGAAAACCATCCATCCATCCATTTTCTATACCTGCTAAATCTGTCAGTCGGGTCGTGGGGGGGCTGGAGCCTATCCCAGCGGTCTGATTGGAAAACCGCCCCACAATTTTGATACGTTTCTTATTGTTCCAATGTTTGCCTCAAGATGTTTTCACTTGAATTAATTTCTACCTGGTGCCACGTCAAGCACTTGTTAACATTTGTTCACAAAAGAGCTGTAAAAGATTTACTGTTCAAATGATCATCGAATCGAGCTGATCGTGACCCAGTCCGTAAGATACTTTAAGCAGGACTCGCCCTGCTTGACTCGTCCCAACATATTTGGCTGATGTTAGGGCTGCCCAGTATGAGAGGAAAACATGCAACTGAATGTTGGCATGACGATAGGGATATCTGTAAACAAAGACCTAATTTTCTTTTTTTTTTCCCTTTCTGTCCTCGAGCTCGTGATGACAGACACTTTAGCATCTCAGCCATCAACATTTTAATTGGACATGGGCATCTAGGGCAGTGAGGGCCCATCTCATTGACCAAATGTATCATTCCAATGCAGTGCGAATGCATGGCATGCCAAATATAATAGCCAACAATCCAAATTGTGCTTGTTGATATTACCATGACTATGAAGTCTCTATGTTCGCTCTATTTACTGCATAGTCCCGATCAATATGTTTTGATCTGTTCGGTATCTTGTTTTTGTATGTTTTTCAGTCAACTGTTGAGTTCAAAAGATTCTATTTTTCTCAGCTTGTGGCTCTGATTAGACAGAAGAGGCTGCTTTAAGATGCCAGCTGTCGCCCTGCTGAAGCTTTGGCATTCATTTTTTTCATTGTTATCTGACATTATTAGGACCTTTCTGAAAAAGCCACTGAACCGTGTTGAAATTGCAAAGCTGAAAAAGTAACTGTAACCCATGCCGTTTTGCCGTTTCTGTTCATTAAAAGTTGACATTTTAGAGATGCAGGGCTTTCACAGGACAGCGAGGCAGAGTGGAAGTCACTTCACCTGCTTGACCGTGACTTTTTTCATCCGTCGTATTCATCAGTATTTTTTAATCTTGTTCTGATTATTATTATAGCTGCAGTTAGTCTTTTAGCGCGTCCTCTAAAGTATGCCTCCCACGGATTTCACAGCACTTTGGTGGAAGTTTTACAAAATTTCCGTGCAGTTCAGATTGCCTTTCTGTGCTCGATAGAAATCCTAACCTGTGGATTTGTTATGGCTCCCACTCGTTACTTTCACTCAGGCTCATAATGTGTTTCATCAGATTTGGAAATGGCTCCAGCCAAGTTGGCAGTGAGCTGAAAACCCAAATGGAGGCTTCAGAGTTTTTCCTCTTTGGAAACTAACGGCCAAAGCTGCGGTCATCTTATACTGCATGAAAACCAAGTAGTAGCATTTGTCAGCTTTGGAAGAGGTGTGAAAATGTGCCTTTTTTTGTGCAAACAAATGAAAAAGTTAACAAATGAAGCTGCCAGTTCTTTAGTTGTTTTGTCTGCTGACACACACCATCTTACAGATCTCATTTAGAAGTGCTCTCTTGTAATTATGCTATCAGATCTCATATTCAATGTGTTGAAACCAAACAAAGCCTGTCTAATGTCTTGTTACTTCATCATTATTAATGAATTAGCGACATGTGGGTAATTCAATCACAAAACAGTCTTTAACATTTTCCCTCATTTGACCGAACTGAAAGCATGACACTGGCTTTGAAAACTATGATGAGTGCAATTTGAGTCCTAAATTGCTGTCCTCGCCCTGCTGGAAGCTGACCTTGTCTCATCATACCCCTGCCTCTGTGTTCTCTCTTTATCTGTTCTCCCTGGTCGGCTTCTCTGTTTCCCGCCCTGCCTCTCCCTGTACCAGATAACTTCCCACAGATGGCTCATCAGAAGCGCTTCATCGAGCGGAAATACAGACAGGAGCTGAAGGAGATGAGACGCGAGCGGGAGCGGCAGGAGAAAGAGACCGACGAGGCGGAGGAATGCAGGAAGTGACAGCACCTTGTTTTGGGAGGGAGAGCCAAACGGCACCCAGGTCCACACTGAGGAGCAAAAGTTGCAGCTGGTCAGACAAAAGATGTGTAACAGATGAGCATAGATCGGTTTCAGGTGAGGGTTTAGGGGGGGGGGACAGAAAACGTATAGTTATAGTTGAAGCTGCCTGTTTTATACTGTAGCACTGTCAAGGGTGGCCTTATGTTGTCCTATTTTTTTCCTAACCATTAAATATATATCAATGACTACAATTTAAATGCAAAACAACAGCAGGACCTCACGGTGTTACTGAAACATGCTGAAAAAAGCGAATGAAGGCACATTTTTTAAATTCAATATGAAATGTGAAATAAACCATCAAAGCTAAAATTGTAAATAAAGTTTAATTCTGCTCCAATCGCTGGAAAATCTGATTGTTTTTGCTTTCTTTGTAATCCTCATCCGTTCCTAAACCACTTAAAAGGGTTGACTCAATTATACTCCGTCACCACAGTGTCACCATCTGCCTCACATCTGCCACTCATCCTCTAATAATCAAAATGTGACTTTTTTTTTCTTCCCCCTTCCATTCTTTTTTAACCTCTCTCTAAATCCGACTGACTGTCTAACAGATCTTAATTATAGATTGTCTAATTAACAATTTCCTCAGCTCAGTAGCCTCTGGATTCAGCTATTTAACAGCTGCCGACATATTAATAACTATCTGTCGTGGAGTTGAGTCTTTTATAGTGAGATTTATTGTAGATAATATATACATACCTGTGAGGGTCTTCATAGTCTAGCTCGCTAGCCTGTGGCTGCTGTCATATTTCAGACTAAAGTTTTCTTTCATAAGTAGAAGGTGGAAAAAAAGAAAAAAAGAGTAGTTCAGCAGAGCTACCACGTGTAATTCTGGAAGAAAACCTCACAAAGAAAGTCGAGAGAGTGATTTTAAACATATTTAATTGTGTCATATAAATATTCAGTACAAAATATCACGGTTTACAAAGCAGATTGATGAACGGCCAATGATGTAGGGTCCCTTACACTACCACAATCCCTCAGATTGTTCTACACTGACAAAACTCAACTGCTCAATCACATTGCCACCAACATAGTATAGCGTAGTAGAGGCGAGCCCCCGCGGCCGACCGCGTCTACACATCAACAACCACAGATCTACTGTATCTGGAGATATGGGGCTTCAGTGCCTCTGTCTAGTTTCCTCAATACACAAGAAATAGAACAGACGTGGTGCTTTACCACGAGCGTGACGTCAGTGCTTGGAGGCAGTTTCGCTCCATAGGAAACCGCAAGCACGTCTCCGTGATGGCAGTATGCTTGCACCCCGTGAAAAGTTGGAAAATATGAAAGAAAAGAAGAAAAAAAAAATAATCTGTCGTGTTGATTTCCATTTGAGACCTCACATTGTACCTTCAGGCGGACAAGTGGTTTTCTTTACAGTGAAGGGTCTTTAGACCCATTAAATGCTCATCATAGCAACATTGCAGCTGTCTGAAATAGCCACTCACACAAAGAGAGCTCCAGCAACAAGCTAATAAACAAAACAAGGGCGCAAAGAAAAGAACACACGTATACAACAGTTGCACACAAAGAGTTTTGCAACCACTGTATAATCAGCCGGCTTGTTTAATGGCCTGCACCGTTGCTGATGGAGAGAAAAACGTAACACTGCAGCAATTATGCTATTGTGTTGTGATATCACTGCATGACAAATGTCAGCCTCTTTACAGGTTGGCCTTTTGTTAAAGCGGGGACAAAGCATGTTCAAGCTGGCATGTTTTTTCAGTTCAACCTATTTTTCTCAAAGATCTTTGCTCATAGTTACGAGGTCTTACAGTAATTTACCAACACTGCTGTTTAAGGATCATTTTTTTGCTTTGTTTTCTATTCTAAATCACCTCTAAAACGAAACCCTTGTGCCTTCTCTTTAGTATTCTAACCCTTTCTCTCAGCCGAGCACACCCTTCTGGGTTTAAAAGCCTAATTCTGCTCTGCTCAAAGGTCGGGTGCCCCTTGATCTTTATGGAAGAGGCCGGCGGTCCAACAGGAAATAAGCTGGGTGGGTAAAGCCCGAGCCCTCGGTCCACCTTTCACCAGTATAAGGAAAATACTGGTGTTCTTTGCTTTTTGGCACATTTCTGTTACTGCACTGCTATTTCTATGATACATTCCACTGAACAGGTCAGAGCCCCTCTCAGGACACAGTGTAGATTTCCTCCTGAAAGTATGGAAAAACAACATGTCTTAATTGCTTTTTGTTGTACTGTCAGCCGTGTGGTACATTTATTTTCACTATTTCTTTCCTTGTGAGAAGAGTCTGACCCCAAAGTCCCGAACATCGAGACGCTCTGCAGTAAGTAGATTGTGCAGATTTGCTTTCTTCTAATTTAAGGCAACTCCTTTGAATCATTACTATGTTTTGTCACATAATGGTGAAAAACTTTACAAATGGCCGAAATTTAAAATTGGAAATATTTCCCGATTTTTGCTTGGAACATTAATTAAAATGTTAATTTTCCTTCTTCACTTGAATAAAAAGATAAAATGAACCATTTAGAGGAAGAAAATAAAATTTTAACAATGAATTTTAATGGTTTCTACCCACATGAATGTTGAATCCAACCTTAAGTAAATGTGGCTTTGTGAAGTGAGCAAAAAAGTCCAGTAAGACCAGTATTTTCCTTATTATTGGGTCTAAATTTTCATTGTAGCATAGAAACAAACACATTATTCTGTGCACTAAATTTTTCAGCCACCTGAAAAAGTGGCTCGGACAACATTCACCTCAATAAGGAAATATTTGGTATTTCAGCTCACCTCACAGCGAAAGCCCAAAGCTGTGTGGAGATGAAAATCTCATACTGTAAAAATGACAAACTTCTGTGTTTGCAGGCGTTTGATGCGGCCGTAAATCCCACAGTCCTTTGCCACGGCTTTATGTTAGCTTTTACGAACATCTGCAACTTTCCAAAAGCTGTCACACTCAACACAAAGGTCTCTCACGTGTCCAATCGGGACAAGGATAGTTTTTTTCACGATGCTCGAACTGAACTGTGGAGAAGTTGACGTGAGGCAGCCATTGCTGAAGAAGGGGATTATTTGGAGGGCAAAAATCCCTAAAAGAAAAAAAAACAACTGTACAGCGAATTGTATCATATTACCGTACATACACAAGCTAAGATAGAACTCACAATATGCAGCATGTTTTTGTCCCGAAACACTGAAAAATACGTAGGCATATCTGTTGGTTTACAAAACTGCTTGTTGAGAGTCCATCACAGGCAGCTTTGGAGAAACAGACAAAAACATCATCAGTATAGATATTTTTGAGCCTCATGTACACCCCATATACACACACAAAAAAAAGTCTCGACACAGTCTCTTAACTGTGTCCCTGCAATAATGCAACTAACACTGACTGGACACACAAAGCCTACATCTGGTCACCGCAGGGACAACTGAGCGGTGTTCGAAGGCGGTGAAGGAGCATGACCTGTGCTCTGTCTCTGTCCTCTGACGTCTCAACCACCAAAACTGCCTCAAAGTTTAAGACTTTTCTTCCCTCGTCTGTGTGCCAGGCTCTCGTTAGGAATCCCTGTCGCTGTCGTCTCCCCCGTACATGTCTGCCAGTTTCTTAAACCGGGGTCCCCACTCGCTCAGGTAGTTGTAGTCCTGGTCACCCTCGGTGGTCACCGACTCCAGCGAGCTGAGGGACTCTGCTACAGAGCCGTTGCCCTCGTAGGCGTAGGTGGCCAGGGAATCGTAGGGCGGCGCCGTTGGGTCGCTGTCGTTATCCTGGAGCCTCTGGTTGATAAAGTCTCTCACGTCCCCATTATTGTCCCGAGTCGGGGGCAGCACAGGCCGTCGGACGGGGGGGTAGAAGGTCTCTGGGACTATGTCCCTCCGTTGTTTACTCTCCTCAATGGCCTCTGGGTTGCGCAGTGTGCCAATATCAAAGGCCTGAGTGTCCTCCTCTCCTCCCCCTTCATCATTGTAGCTGACAACGTTGTCTCTGACATCCTCTTTGGAGATGATCAGAGGCTCCTTCTTCCTCTGTCTCCTCAGGGCAGCAAACAGCACCACAATCACTGCAGGGAGAACAAAAACAAAGAGAACAAATAAGATAGTTTGGTGACTTTTGCTGGTGTTTCTTTGCTCGCTCCCCTTGTTCTGAAGGCCAGTGACTGTCCAGGGGGAATAGCTGATGTTGCATGAGTGCTCACTGATGTTCAGGGACTTTGTATGACTTTGTAGAACAGGCTCTGCCAACACAAGGATGCATTATGCATTTCTGCATGCTCAGGGCCACTGCTACTTAAGAACATGAAAGTTTAGGAACACAGAGGAATGCACTGTGTGCTAGAAACGCCGCTTCAGTACCATTAGGGAGCTGTATGACATTTGAGTGAATCATCGCATGAGGCTGACCTGGCTTCTTTGTGTTAAGTCAAGCAATTGATTAACTGTCTTTATACAAATAACTCAAATGGTGTTCATTTGAAGATTTGTAATGTTATTTTTTTAGGGTGTACGTATGCAGCTGCTCATGCTGAAGGTGCTGAGTTTATGTGATCCATGATGGTTCTGAAACAATGTGCGCTGAATAGAACTCCTGTCAGGGATCGTCACCATGTCACATGACATTAAACCCTCACACACAGGTCAGATGACTCATTTGACCTCTTTTGGCTGCATCGGCTGGGAACCACCTTCATGTGAACACACCTCTGCCTGGATTGGCTAAAAGCCTCTGAAACAAGATGCGAGGGATGTTTTTATCTTCAGGTCCTCCATCTGTTATATTTTACGGTTTTTACTCCCAGAGGGCAAGTAATTTGATTTCCCTCTCTGACAGCTCATTTTCCAAACATACTGGGCAGCTAATATTAAATCTGCAAAACAGTATGGATTCTGTAAAAGGAGTTAACCTTTCAAATTGCTTTCTTTTCACCCTCTTTGCAGAGTGATTTGATAGTTTAGTCAGCCACAGCACAGCATTCAAATGCAACTTTTGTTTGAGGTGGGACAAACAAGCCACAATCAAGTAGGACTGTCACTTTTTCCTCGAAAGCTTTAAACGTCACTAAAACCGTCCTAAGAGGGCAAATGTGACGCAAAATCATCTGAGAAGTCGTGTTAGAGTATATGAGGTTTTACACTCTTAATTGTAAAGTAACAAACACATACAAATGAGCCAATGTCGGGTGTCCAGCACCACCTGATCGGCTGTTATTCAGAGCACAGCAGGTCCGTCCCTGCTAGAGTGTGTTCAAAGAATTGTCTATTTATTCCACATTCATTCAGTCTTGATTTTTGGAAAAAAGTGCTAACATGCTAGAAACATTATGATTATGTAAATGTGTTTCATAACATGAAAGAAATCATTACAAATTAGATATTTCATGCAGTTCAGAACCAGTGATTCCTGCAGGAGAAAATGAACTTTTTAGGTATTTTAACTCTAGAGAGCATATTATATGCGTCAGAACATACTGTAGGATATGCTTTAAATCAATGGCTCCATTCTGGTTTTTGACAATCTCATCTGGTTGAAGGCAAAGTTTTTGGTAATTGGCAGAAATCTGACACATCTATGGCTCTCAGTAACAATGTTAGTAAGTTTTTCCAAGGCTTCACAAGGCAGTGATTTCGCTAAAAATGCTCCTTTCTCATTCCAAAGCTAAACTTTAGATTGTATTAAAGCGCGGTGTTCTTTTCAGCCGTGCTGTGTATCTTTACTGTTCAAACTAAACTGTGATGACAGCTGTGGTCACTGGCAGAATAATCCACCCACTAGAAGAGAGGAATCAAATTAAGAAGCGAAATACTAAACTGCCTCTGTACCACCTGCCAGAGCTTGGGCTGCAGTGGTAACAAGCTCTTGAGTGTACTTGTTAAACAAAACTCAAACTGAAAAGCGAAAACTCACTGAGCAGAATGATGACACAGAGCAAAATAGCCACGAGGGCTCCGGTGCTGAGTCCTGCCCTCGCTGTGAGCGCCTCTGGATTGCACAGCTTCATGTTGCCCTCGCGGTCGCAGGTGCACACTCTGATGGTCAGCGTATTGGTGCTGCTTTGCATAGGGAACTCTCCATCGGAAATGACCACCGGCACGTGGTAGATGCTTTTCTGTAGACTGTTGTAGCTGTTCCTCCGTGTGAGGATCCAGGCAGTGTTGTCTGACAACAGAATATAAAGTAGGGACCTGGCTGAATACACTGTGAGATTAAAAAATAATCTGACTGCCACGAGCGTCGGCTGTGAGTTTACCTTTGTTATCACGGACAGAGAAGTTAGCCTTTCCTGCAGCCTCTGGCGCCAGACTGAAGATGAACCGGTGTCCTCCGAGAGGCTCGTCGGGATCTGTGGCACTCACGGTTTGTATCCTCTGAAAATGAAGCAGAATGGTAAGGGACCCAACCTTAAACTGGGGACATTGGGCTCATGAGGGTGCTCATCAGGGAGGTTAATCATTTTACAGTGTTTGCAAGTTTTCTGACCTCATCAATGTTTTTCAACTGCAAATTTGGTCCATTGATATGAAAATGATTAATTAATTTTCTCTTTGCATCTTGTATGCAGTTATAAAACATCTGATTAAAAATAAATTGTGTAGCATGTTAGTGTTAACAGCTGCTGGGATAAATAGCCTTGCTGTGTATCTAGATTAAAGGTCTTTGGGGATTAATAAAGACAAATGCTGAAGTGAAGCTCACAATGAATAAAGACTAGAGAGTTTTCCTAATGGTAAATGAGATGCACCAAAATATATATTTCTTTACATAAAAAAAACACCGACAACAGCTAACATATTTTAATATGACCACTTGTAATCAGATTCATACAATCTGTCCTGCATGAAGTAAAGCTATACAAAAACAATTTCACATTTCTCATTTTACAATGTCTCCAAATTAAGCCATTTACATTTCCTCCCCCTCTGTATTACTTTCATCCATCCATCCATTTTCTATACCCACTTAATCCTGTTCAGGGTCACAGGTGGGCTGGAGCTTATCCCAGCTGCCTTTGGGCAAAGGCAGGGAACACTGAACAGATCGCATGTCCATCACAGGCCAGTACAGGGACAAACAATGATGCACACTTACTCTCACTCCTACAGTCGATTCATAATCACCATTTAACCTAAAATGTATGTCTTCTGAACAGTGGGAGGAACCCACGCATGGAGAAAATGCAAACCACAACTGTAATAAAGCACAGTGTTACATAAGATACCAAAGCCTCAGCTTAGTCTTATCTGTTATCTGTCAGAGCTTTTCAGGTTTTTAAACTTCAGAGAAATTATTATTGTACATCTGGAAAGACTAAGGGACCTGTGAGAGTACTGCAACAATGCATCCATGTTATTGATTTTGTAGGAGGAGGAAACTATTTTCCTAAACTTGAGATGTAGAATTCTGGTCCCCAGAAGCACACGCGTGACACACTTACAAATTGTGTCTGAGGTCTGCTAATTACATGCTGAGCTGGTAGCAGATACATAATCCAAACGGAGAGGGGTCCAGATGAAACCATGACGACGGCTTTGTGTTCGGTAATAACTAACCTGATTAGCTTTGGCGTTCTGACACACAAATGTCTCATAATTGGTGGCAAACGTCGGAGCGTTGTCGTTGACGTCCAGCACTCTGATGTACACAGGCACACGGCCGATCTGTCGCGGGTTGTCTAGGAAACACAAAGGTAGACACAGAGATGTCACACTAATAATTATTAGTTATAAGTGTAGCAGAGAACATGTGTGCAGCTTTAAGCTGTGTTTCCAGGCAAACTAATTACATCTAAATCAATTATACATATATTAGTGAAGAAAAAGAAAAAAACTGCTCCCCACAACAACAAATCAGAATGTAGCTCTGCAGAAATATTTCACTGGCACTTCGGCAGATTAGGCATTGTTTTAATAAAAACAACAAGCAAAACTTGAGTTTTTGCAGGAGCATCCAATTATAAACTGCAGGTAAAGTAAAAACCGTCTGGAAAACAGAAACGTTTACTGAAATAAATGACACACACTTGTGAAATAAAATTGAAAAAAAGTGAAATGCCAGGTTAATGGCTCAATTTTCTGGTTTTTGGAATTTATATTGTACGAGTGCCACTCAAGATTAGAAGACAAACACCAGCTACCGGCCAACACGTCACTTCAACATCCATAGACTCCTGTCACCTCCAAAAATCCAATTTGGCTGACAGAATGAGAGGACACAGCGTATGTGAAGAGAACTGTCTGCTGCCCGTCCTGCTGTCTGCACTTACTGAACTCTGTGGCGATGACAGAGATGTTGTGCCAGGCGTTCGCCTCTCTGTCCAGCTCCCTGAGGGTAAACACCGACCCATTGCCTGCATGGATGTTGAACACTCTGTCCATGTCTGTGCGCCGATCAATAGTGTACCTGCACAAAACACACAAAGGAATTGGCATCTAAACGTATGCACTTTGTGGAATGCCGTTGTGTTCCCTTGGCGACGCGTACCAGGGCACGATCACTTTTAGAGCTTTTCAAGTGAGAACGAGTGGAAACTGAAGCATTCACTGGTGAGTCTCAGTTGAATTGTCTGACAGTGTACTCGGACAGTGTACTCAAAGCAAGCCTAAGTAATCATGATGGATATGTGTGCACTCTGTACATTATTATTTCTTTTCTTTGTTGTTTATTCCAGACGAGTAGTGGTCTCCAAATAGGAGACATTTTCTTGAAACTTGCCTTAACCTGCACTAATGAGCCAAACAACAGGGGTTGATTACAGCTTGTAAAAAGCTCCATTTGTATTTTTTTTGGAGGTACACCCTCTCTCAACAAGTTGTTACTTGTCAGGACATAAAATGTCATCTGATCCCTACCAGGTCTTAAAATCAGGTAAATAGAACCTCAGAAGGACAACACATGAAGTATTACACTGTGCCATGATCTATTTAACAAAAGCTAAGCCAAAATGTGTGTTAAAAACCAAGTCCACCCCCTGATCCAACAGCTTGTAGAAGCACCTTTAGCAGCAGTAAGTTGAAGTAATGGTTTTCTGTGTGACGTTATCAGTCTCTCACATGGTTGTGGAGGAATTTTGGCCCACTCTTCTTTCCAGCATTGCTTCAGTTCATTGAGGTTTGCAGCATTGGTTCATGCACAGCTCTCTTAAGGTCCCACCACAGCATTTCAGTCAGGTTGAGGTCTGGACTTTGACTGGACCATTGTAACACCTTGATTCTTTTCTTTTTCAGACATTCTGTTGTAGATTTGCTGCTGTGTTTGGGATCATTGTTCTGTTGATGACCCAGTTTCAGCCAAGCTTCAGCTGTCGGACAGATGGCCTCACATTTGACTCTAGAATACTTTGGTAAACAGAGGTGTTCATGGTGGACTGCAAAGCGTCTAGTTTAGTTAAAGCTTTAGTTTAGGCTTCGGAATGGATATAGTCTCTTGCGACAAATATGTAGGCAGGGCCGGGTGGCCAATAGTCTCAATTTTTGAAAATTTTTACGCTATAGCCTAGATCCAGTGGCTGCAGAACCAGTACCAATAATCAACCATACTTGACAGATGGTTTGTTCAGATGTAGGTTTTTATAGTTTCTCTGAGCCTTGCATGGTCTGACCTTGGGGTGAACTTGCTCAGACAACCACTCTTGAAATTGACAGCTGTCTTGAATGTTTTCCCTTCGTAAATAATCTCTCTGTAGAACGATGGACTCTAAAAAATTTGGAAATGTCCTTATAACCCTTCCCAGATCGATGTGCAGCAACAATTGCTTCTGTAAGGTCACTGCTGATGTCTTACCTCCTTGGCGTTGTGTTAACACACACCTGAATGCTCCAGAGCAGCAAACTGACAAAACCTTTATGCTTTCATAGAATTGCTCACACTTACTGATGATAAATTAATCAGTGCATTTGATTAACAGCACTTGAAAAAAAAATTGAAAAAGGGTGTACTCCCTTTTTTACACAACTTTCATCATGTCTTTCATATCAGAGAAAAGCCTGAAAACATTTACTCAGAAATGTATGTTTAACTAAACATAATTAGTTAAACTCATGGGAAAGAGTATCGTTTTGGTGATTTGTGCGAACTGAACCTTTAACACACAGTGGCACAGTGTTTTCTCCTGCACAAACGGCCTAGAATAAACTGTCCTGTTGTGATGAAAGCTTTTCCCCACACAAACACAGACAGAGGAGCCAACAGGTTATCCAGTCGTGTTGTTTTCTCTGCTTCCCAGACTACTGTGATGCATCAGTGTGATTAATGGAGTAGCAGGCATCAGGAGGGCCAACGTTAGAAGCAGGAGACCCCAGAGGGGAGACTATGAATCGCTGCTCTCAACGCATCGTCGCTCTGCTCTCCTCTTTCCACAGATCTTCCCCCCTTCTCCCTTCCTTCACCTTTCTCGGCTCCTCCCTGCTGGTTCCCAAACATAAACACACACTCTCTTTGCTTCTTTTCCACCTCACTGTCCAGACAAGTAACTCTATCCTTGTTAAATCTGCGTCGAACCTGAGCTTTACTAATTGCTTTTCTATGATTCAGCTGGCCGGGTCTATCCCTTCCTTGTGATTAATGATTCGGATAATAATGTGGCTTGGTCTGACTGGGCATCCGAAGTGCTGCTCTAAGCAGACTGGCAGCTGGCTGGGAATAAGGACACGGGGGGTCAGAGGAATGTTAGGCATCAACTGGAAGGTGCTGCTTCAGTGTGCGTCTACATTTCTGCCTGTTCTCTTGATCAGTCAATAAACTGTGTAATGGTCTTTTTCTTTGTTTATGTCTCTCCTGTTTTCTGGTAAAGTTACATCTTCGTTTGTCAGGTTTACTTACTGTATTTAGCCGATGGCCCAAACCCAGAGTCTAAATCCGTAAACCATCATAGGCTTCCAGGTATATCCCTGGACTTTTGAACCAATTGTCTTCTGTATCTGGGGTAAAATTATTGATATGCATAAGCATCTTTAAAAAAAGAACCGATGATAAATGGACTCTCTCCATGATGTTGTCACTCGAACTGGGTCAATTTGCAAAAAGGCAGGGTTTAGACCCAAACTGAAGCGAGAATAGGGTCGAGGTTTGAAAACACCAGAACTTTCCTTATACTTAGTCCCTGAGGTGGCTTTTAAATTCAGTATACCCACATGTTGCATCAGGTCTTAAAGGGTGTGAGATCATGGGGCTTGAAATAATAGCACACGTAAGTTGGAAACTATTCACTGCCATTAAAAGAAATCCACACATCCTCCGTGAAGTCGGCCCTTCCTCTGTCTTTGTCAGGTTTCAGTGTTTGTCCTTCGATCTGCGTGTCTTCCCTATTGTTAGTTTCTCTTTTTTTTTATTTTACCACTAATCTTGACTTAAAAAAGTCCTTTTTGGTTTTTTGTGTTTGCCTTAATGCCTTTCATTAGTTGAGATTAAATCTATGCTAAAATTGGCCTGTGTTATCTGCTTAACATAAAGGACCCTCTTTGTTTCTGAGTTAAAACCTTAAAAGCTTGGCCACGACCTACTTAAAATAGTTTCCGAAATCAAAAGATGAAGTTAATGAATGGCATTTTTTTTCTTTTTACACTCAAACACATTTGATTAAAAAAAAAAAAAACAGCAATAACTGATTAGAAAAAAGAGAAGAAGTCTGGTATTATTACATGAGAAATGACTTCGGCAATTACTAAATTCCCCATAATTGCTGGTTATTTTGTTGTAGATGAGCAAGTATCAGTACTGCTTTTTTAATAAATGAAGCAGCCTCTAACTATACAGCAGTGTATATTTGGTGAAATGAGCTCTTATGTGGCCTGAGTGACTATAAAAACTGAGCATATTTAGCCCAGTTCATGTTTTAACTGCTCGGGAGTTTTTGATTTTATGAGCAGATGATCTTCATTGGCCGCTGTCATCTGATTTTAAATGATCAAATTTCCATTTCTTAGAGCTTTCACATAGCAAAGTCTGAACTTTCAATGGAGAAATGCCCTCTAAATCTGGATACTGTTCACGTTATAGAAGCATAAAAATAATTAATGATGACACTGACTGGCTGTTACATTGTTGTCATCAGCGACCGCAGATCCTTGTGTTCCTGCACATCTTCATGTCTGTATAGTGTACACACAGCATGTTGTTGCATGCATACAAGCCTGCTTACTTAATAATTTGTGCATGCACTCACGCCTGCACGTGCACGTGTCTGCGTATGTAAGATAATGAAGATAACCGTCTCAGAGACTTCCTCATGCCAGGCAGCCTCCAGGCTTCCAGGCCCTCCCTCCTTCGTGGCAGAGCTTTAAATGCCACAGGGAAGCTACCTTCTTGATGATGGGCGATAAAGGAGAATGATATCATATTTGACACCAGCAATAAAGTGGTGGAACTTCAACCTTGAGAGCCAACTCCCTTAGTGCATCGTAAAAATGAAAAAGTCTGAGACAGAGTCGAGGCACAGCCTCGCACCTCTCTGCCATCATTCCTATTTATTACAGCACTTGCATAATTTTGAGTGAGTCTTCATGAACTAAGTTGGGCAAGTGAACCTTTGGCTCATTTCAGTACTGAAGAGTATTCTATGTGTTTAACAATACATAAAGTCTCTGTGCCAAGGCCTCAGTATTTCATCACTGTTTCTACCATGAAGAAGATTTGACAAAGATCCATCATGACTTTAAACCACATATCACATTGAAATAGATAATTGAAAAAGGTAACTTTGCAGGATATATATGTATATATAAATAAATCAAAGCTTCAGTTTGTATGTTTTCCTTGACTTTCCAGTGCACCCTTTCTTCTTTTTGTCGGATATTTTCATGCTCTGGAAAAGGTTGGCCAGTCAGCCCTGAGTTTGGAATATTTTAAATCAACATGTAAACCTTGACAGTTAAATACTCGTGATGAATTATACTGTATATAGCGATATATAACGATTGGAAATTGTTTTATCTTGCTTCTCAAGCCAATGGAGAACCTGTGTGATGGATGGCTTAAGAACACGTGAACATCAAACTTCTGATCCGCTCTGAGGCTCTTTGGAAAACTCATCCTTGTACACGAGTGTTACAGCAGTAGCAGCAATCTAATTTTACACCAATGTATGCAGCTACTTCCATCATATTGTCCTGGAGGGCTGCTTATTCTTGCAGCACGCAGCTTGTAGGCTCTTACAGAAGACATTTCATATGAAACATTAAATGCAATGAAACTACATCTTTGCATTTGCCTCTTTTTAAAGAAGCAGGAGGGGGAGATGCGCTTTTTCACAAGACCACAATGCGACTTTATGTCTTTACTTACTTTGGAACTGTTTTCCTTTCCTTTCTCACTTTAGGCACCAACAGTTCTTGGTTAGGGTTTCGGGTACAAAATGTTCTCATTAGTTTAGTTTAGGCATCTTTTTGACTTGGGAAAGATGAGGCAAAGACCGTGGTTTGGCTTGGAATACCCTGCTTAACATTAACCATTACCATCGGGTAATGATGCAAATATCCACGGATTTTTGCACTGAGAGCATATGTAAAAGGCTTTCCTGTAACAAATTTTTGCCTGCACGGGCCCTGCCAAACAGCAGAAAATGACGCCACCGGAGTCAGAACACGCTCGTTTATTTGGAACCAAAATCTAAGCTGTGATGCAACCACAGGGAAATACAGTTTCATTAAAAGAATCAAGTTTATTGAGTTTCTCTTCAAACCTTCAAAAAGAACAAATCACTGGGAGCTAGAATTCCTTTTTAAGATTTTAGTCCAATGCAAAAAGCTCAGCTACCTTAAAAAAGGTAGGCTGCAAACGATATAATTTTGGGGGTTTGTTTAACAGTCAGAATAGGGGGACAGATTGTGTTTCGTAACTTTGCAACAGTGTTTCGTGTGCACAAAGTCATGTAAGACCGTCTTTAAAATATATCATATTTTATACTTACAGCCACTCCTGGAGTCTTTGTCATAATCATGTCTGACATGTTTGCAGACAGTCTGTCATTTAGTTTAAGGATTTTGAAGATTTTTTCTTATGAATGCAGACAGCCATAAAGTTCTATTTGTGTTCACAGGCGATTAAATTTAGATAAGCGTGTATTAATTAAAACTGAGTAATGCAAACATAAAGCTCACTGTGGCGCGATTTAGTACCTGACCAGACTGTGTTTGTCATCGGGATCGGACGCGCTGACTGAGCCGATGACCGTGTTCCTGGCAGCGTCCTCTTTGACCTCCATGACATAGCTGGCCCGCTCAAACACCGGCGGCTCGTCCACGTCCTCCACTATGATCTTGATGGAGGCCTCGTCCCTGAAGGGGCCCATGGAGTAGAAGCGAGGGTTGATGTGGACGTTTTCCACCTGAACGCGCAGACTGTACTGACGCTTCTTCTCGTAGTCCAGAGGCTGCAAAACAGAGAGCGAGGAGGCATGAGGGAGCCCCTTAACAAACTGTAGCTTTACATATTCCTTTGTCATCCTGAATTAAAAGCAAAGCTCCACCGTGACTCACGGATCATCTTTTGTCCATTAATATTTCACTTTAAACTCTCATTTGTATGAGGCAGCACGTTCTGCTGTTGATTTTGGAAAGCTAATCCGAGCATCCTGACACATTTAATTTCAGGTCAGATTGTTTTTTTTTTTATTATTCATTAAACTGACAGTGTCTTCCAGATCATCTAATTAGTGTATGTAAGGGTCTTTGTGTCTTCCTCAAGGACACTAACAAGACTGCTGATGGACACACACAGGCTGCTGCACACAGCAGAACTCACTCTTATGGCCATTTCACTAACTGCTGCTGAATAATGTGACTGATGTGGCATTTCAGTGGGAAACCAACATGACAGTAACAAGGCCGCCTTAATTTACAAAGCCTGGATTCATGTTAGAATTTTAAAGCTGGGAAATCTGATTAGTGTTCCCTGTTTGTACCACAACGAAATGAAAACAACTTTTTCAGCCAACTTCTGAGATGCTTTTCAGCTTGATTTCCTGATCCTTGGCACGCTGCTGCGCTGGAACAATCAATCAAAGTCGTGTTTTGATCTTCGTTGGGCGACATCTGTTCCTTTTGGTGTATTTTTATTTATTTCTGTTTTTTTAAATGAAAAGATTAGCATGTCAGATTACTATTGTCACAGTGGATGGCAACACTTTGGAGCTTTGAACTTTTAAATGATAAAATATGAAATGAATTGCAGAGGAAACATCTGCTTTTCTGATTTGGAAGGAGACATTAATGTGTCACATAGTAATGAGGATTTTTAGAGGAAGATTAAATGAAACTAAAATGAACCAGCAAATACTGACACCTCTTAATTGTAGGCAAATGCTTCAGTGTCTCAAATTATCTTAAAAAATAATGCAAATGAATCAACTTAATACAACATCACAAGTTACTGATCAACAATGACAGATGCAAATATGGCACAACAAAGTTATCCGCCCCCATTTTATTCCCTGGACTAAAAGGCTCACTAATAATCTCATAAATATTAATTTGTGGCGATTTTGGAGACTGCTTTTACAGAATTATCATTATAATTTAAGTGATTATTTCATGTGGAAATAAAAAGGTATACAAACATCTAGCAGAACAATATTCTAAAATATATGAACGTGCAGTCATTTCTTTTTTATCACTTTTGTTTTGATAAATCAAACATTGTGATGAGTGTAGAGATTATTTTCTACAATTCTGAATCCATCAACTGAAAAAAATAATCAGCAAAATAATAATCAGAAGATATGGACATATGATAATAACAATAATGAGCTCCACCTTCATCAATTACAACAGTGAGTCATTTCTTCAAGACATCGTTACAAGCATAATACGGTATAAATCTAACACTGTAAGAGTCACAGTAGGCACAGTAGGAGAGTTGTTTCAATACTTTATCTTGAATAAAGCTTCTGAAAGCTTTTTCCATCACCAATAAAGATGTCATATCATGAGACTGACCTGACAGACGCTGCAGAGGACTTTCACTGTCTGCTGAATGATGACTGAATGCACAAACTATCGAATGTGCCCTGCACTAATTAATATATAAACATATTTCTTATAGTTCAGGGAACATGACGACCCAAAGATCCTGTCATTCACGTTAACTTTAGCTGAGAGCGAGGACAGCGTTGAAATCTCCTGCTTCTCATGTCATTTCTCTTGATTGAATGTGTGGAATAATTAAGCGTGACTCAGTCAACATTTCATATGCGCACAAGGACGTATATAATTGGATCTTAATGGTGAAGCAGAGCTTCGAAACCTGGAACACAATGTTAGCTGACAATCACAAAAACAGATCACTGCTACTGTAAATAATAATGAGCTACGAACCAGAAGAGGCATATAGCTTCAAATCCTTTTACTTTTAGCCAGTGGATGCTGCTATATGTACAACTGTGAGTTTATTTGAGCAGAGTACAAATGTAACACATTATTTTCATCATGCTCTGCTTATTCTGCTTAAACGAACAAGCCATCTCTAATGTTTGGTAGCAGAAGCTTCAACAACAACTTTTGACTGCTTCATGGAATAATCTAGAAGCTTCTTGAGATTGCAGGAATCCTTTCTGCAGTGGCAGATTTTAGCTCTCTGCAAAGGTTTTCCTGCTGGCAAGTTTAAAACTGTCCATCTTTTCCTTTTCAACCGTCCTTTTGTGCAGTTGATTATTTGCATTGGCTTGTTGTTCTCCTGAAAGACCTACTGCTCAATCCTGACAACACATTTCTTCATCCTTACTTTGAAATTCAGTAACTCTTGCATTAGCGGCACCAAAACAGTCCCACAGCATGTCAGAACCTCCGCTCCTGCTCCTCTGTTTTATTGATGGACTCAAAAGTGCTCCTTTTTGTTCAAAGGACTGTGATTATGACAGTTTACCTTTTTGCACCTCGGCCTCCACGTCACATTTGGTTCAGTGTGCAGCTTACAGTACTGTTCAGGCTGAAAGCACAACTGCAGCTTTCTTCACTTTGCGATCTTAAATTAATCCTTTTATGTCTGTTTTTACACTAACTGAAAGGATTTTTTTTGTTATTGTTTGGTAACTGGATATTTTATGGAAAAAATCCAATTTGCATTTATTCCTGAATCTACAATTTGCAGGTGCCATAATTAGAGCATGCAGGATATTTTCTTTAGCTATACCATACTTTCATTTTATGTGTTTGTTCACTTTAAAGGACACAGCCTATTTATTTTCTATGTATGATACCCTCTCATCCTGCATACGCTATTATTTATCCTATAACTTATGGACGATGCATGAATATATGTTGCCAGATTCTTGTATACTTTTTTCTATTGTTAGGGTTATGTTTTTGCTTCCTTTCTGAACATGTAGTGAAGCGCTTTGAGTGGTCAGTTAGACTAGAAAAGCGCTATACAAGTACAAGTCCATTTACCATTTACCAACTTTTTGTTTTTGAAGTTGTAGCCAGTCAAGGTATCCCCTATTGATGAAAATAATTGGAGAGTGGTGCATTTCAATGAGTACGCGCCCAGCGCAGAGCAGGAGCAGCTGGATCAGAGCGAGGTACCTCGCAGGCTCCCCATATGAAAGGATGTCGGGTCTGTGATCACTAAAAGAAAAACACTGCAAGCTTGAAAAAAATTCAGACGGAACGAGCTGTTTTCTGAAACTATGATTCGCAGCATATTATGAGTGATTGATTTTCCTCGTTAGGTGTTAAAGCAGAGAGCAACCGCACGTCCACTGGAGGAATATGTTGCTTTGAAGGACCCATGCAACCAGTGACAGGCGACAAGCCCATTTAATTAGTAGGTTCAGAATTAGGGCACACGTTCTCACCACATACACACTGTGCTCACACACCACATCCACTACAGCACTGCCTCTGCTACAAAAGGCAATTATGTCATCCTCCACTTAATGATGGCATGATGGAAGAGATCGATCGAAGGCTGCAGAGAAGGCCCTTGATAAGGTATCTGCCAGATGCTGTTGAATACATCAAACACACCACAGCTGAATGTTGCAATCCATATTGAGCATCAATATTTCTGCTTTTGTCTCAGCTGAGAGTCAGAATGAATCCTACTCAAAACAAATGTTCTGGAAGTGTGAACAAGTGTACACTGAGACCTAATAACTCTACCGTCCATCTTCTGATTGCTACGGTTTCTTTAATTTGTTTTGTAATCTAGATCAGTTTGGTGTGTTGTTCAACCTTTTTTAGTTAAAATGAGACAGTGAGGCTCATGCAGGGAGGCAGGTTTGGCCTCAGAGTAGGAACCTTTAACAGCCAAAGAAAAAAAACCCAAACAGACTTTTTTTCATAAGAATTTAGCTAATTAAAACTAAATTTGAAATCCTTATTTTGTCATTGATAGGTGTTTTTAAATATGAGGACACTAGCACGTCAATTTTTTAGTCTTTGAAGGGCTTTGTGTCAGATCTTTAGTTTGATGGGGATTAGATAACTACAAACACAGTTATATACACGTACATACAGTTTACTTAACAGCTGTTCCGAGTGGAGCTTTTGATTCTTGCATAATGCTGGATGCTGAAATGGGTAATAATGCACATACAGTTCATACAGTGCATATAAGCTTTTTTGTCTCTTGAAAAATGACTGATTATATTGCATTTAACATAGCAGATTGGCAAACAGTAATGGCAGGAGTACAGGTAGTTGTATCTCTCCCAGGGCACAACAAAACTCCTGCAACACCGAACCAAGCAAACAGCCAGAAAATATGCATAAAATCACGCTGTGAACATCAGGATTCTACATGATCATAAACTGACTGTCCATGTAACACAAGGCCCATGCTTTCTTACCTTATGTGGAGCAGCTGTATACCTGACTTTCATCTCGTTTTACTCCAACGAACACATAAAGTTGGTACTTATGTCTCATTTGCATCAACTTTACGGTATCTAAACAATCACTTTGATTTCTATGTGAAGCATTCAGAGGATACACTTCCAATGGGCAGCCCCTGTCCTTGCTCATTTTCTATTTTTCGTTTAAATGTTCCAGAGTAATGAAAGACAAAGGAGCCAAACTGAGCTGCTCGCTGCAGTAAATGCTTGTAAACTACAGAAAAGTACTCAATAAAGTACTTAGTAAAACAGCACAACCTTTGACTGGGCTCAGCTGCTCTGTAAACAGAAAAAGAATTGTTTAGGTGTCATTGCTACCATAATGGAACACACTTGCGGATAAAGTAAGTAAACAAGGACTGAAATCTTGAGGATCAAAAGTTTAATATCCTATCTGTGTTTGCTCATGAGTTCTGGGGTCCTTTTAGGAGAATATTTACGCTTCTGTACACAAGATGCTTTCAGCCACAGTGTTGCAGACAGCTCGAGTGAAGCGCAGGTTGTTATTCAGCTTGTGTAGCTGAAAATTGGAAACTTATTTGCTCTGTCAGACACTCCTGAGCCATATCTCATCTGTCGACAAGCTTTGATTGTAAAGAAAAATATTCTAATACAGCAGTTCTAGTGATTAAAATCAAACCAACACTTTCAATCTATAATTGTGCACATTTAGTGAGTAAATCAAACAATTTGCAAACATGGAAGGTGAAAAAGGGAAAGACATCTTACATATGATCTAATAAAACTTTCCCAAAAGAAGATCAACCCAAAGCTCCTGACCTTTCTCAGAACAATGACACCCTCCTGTGTGCTCCTGTTGGTGGTGATGTCAAACATCCCTGGGCCATCGCTTCCGATGATCCTGTAGTCCATCTCAGCGTTCTGGCCAGTGTCGGCGTCCATGGCCCGGATGACTCCCACCGCAGACCCCAGCTCGCTGGACTCGGGCACTCTGAACTCGTACAGAGCTGCAGACAAAGAATTGTAGCATTGAGATTTAGTGTTGCCATGAAAAGAAGAGCTGGTCAATAAGGGCAAGATTGTCAAGATTTTCAAGGGGGAAAAAAAGCTAGAAAAAGAAAGGCTCAGGTGTGAGCATGTCAGAGATTGTGTGTGCATGCCGGGCTATGACAACCAAGGTCACATCCTTGATGTTTCTTTTCATGTCGAGCTTCCATTTTTATCACACAAAGGCTCATTCAACTGGTAAATCAGTGCTTCTTTTAATATCTTCTAAATTAGATGAGAACACATTATACTGACCAAATATGCCAAAACACAGGCCTAAAAAGAATGAGGAACTCTGCCCATAAGACCAGTGAATTTTCTTATGGCCTTGTTAGTGTAAAAAGAAGCAGCGTAAGTGGGTGAGTCAGAGAGCAAGAATACAAGAAAGCAGGTCACGAAGAGACTGAGTCAGAGCCGATCAGAGCAGAGGAGAGGGAGGACGGGTGTGTGACAAGGAGTGTTATATTTAATGCTGCCACATTTGTAGATCAGCTGTGAAGCAGATATCTCATCTGCGGTAAAACATATTTCATTTCCAAATCACACATTTGGCCTTTCACACAAGTTGCTACAAGCCATATTGACTCACCACTTCAAGTTTAGGATGCAACATAAATTCTGGGCCAATTTGCTCAACATAAATTAATAGCCTCTTCTTGGTCTTTTTTTTCGTACTCTGTAAGATGATTTCCTGGTTTGAGGGGGATGAATTGATGGCCGCCTGTCGGCGGGGGCTGCATCTCATATGCTTAAATAAATAGCTGGACCGCAGGAGAGAGGGTGTGATATACACACAGCCTGCGGAGACAAACAGCACTGACACACTAATAAAACATGCTGACAGTGTTTTGGCAACGCCTGAGTCGGCAGGTCTGTGTGACTCTGACACTTGCCTCCAAACACACACACATCCTCACACACTGAAAGGAATGCACCGTATGAAGGTTTCCCTTAGGCTAACAGGTATTTAGCATTGGGTGGAAAAGAAGAAGCATCACTCCGGCAGACAACAATGATATCGCTTCCTGACACTCTATCTCCTCTGGGTGTCCCATTACAATATCTCTTCCTCTTTTTATCCTCTTTCACTGCCCCCCCCTTTCCTCTATCACAAGCTGCCTTTCTGTCCTCACTCTTCCTCTCTCTTCCCCTCCTGTCACCTCCTCCATCCCTGCCGTATCCATCTCACTCCCTCCTCTCACTGTTCATTCACTGACGGAGGAGCTGAGATGACAGCATCTGCCACCACCACTGCCCAAGCTGGCAGGAGTGATAAATGGGAGGTGGTGGTGGTGGTGTGGATCTTTGCAGCCACGTGTTTGCTTTGCGTCGCCCCGTTGTACAGTCGGTTCTTGCTGTTAATGAGGAGAAGCGCAACGACAACGGCAATCTGTCAGTCAGATCTGGCCGCCATCGCCAGATGCACAACAGGGAAAGAAGGGAAGAGAGTGTGAGACTTAAAGAGAGTAGGCATGGTGTAAAAGGAGAGATTGATGACTTAAAGAGGAATGCACCAAGGACAGTTCAAGCACTAAATTGAGAACACTGGTTTTATAGAGTAAAAAGCAGCAGAGAAAGACTTAATAGCAGGAGATAGACAAAGAGAGGACGAGTAGGAGAGATAAAAACCCAGTGAATGTTCTCTCTTCATTTAATAGGGATTACAGGGCTGATCTGATGCACTTTGCAGGACCCTTTGCTCTGTCATATGGCTCTATATTTAATTATTCGCTGCCTTAAAGAGGCCTGCCTTAGTCGCACAAAACCCTGAGCTCCCTGCAATAATCCAAATTCATTTTGAAACTGACACCAGATGGGGGCTGCCTGCCTGGCACCGGATCACACTGACAAGTGGTTTTCATGAGCGGAGGACTGGTCGCTCTGCATGTGCATGTGAGAGTCCAGAAGGGCTGTACTCACTCTTGGTGAAGCGTGGTGGGTTGTCGTTCACGTCGGAGAGGGTGATGCTGACCGTTGTGGTTCCTGAGAGCCCACCCATCTGTCCCGCCATGTCTTTAGCCTGGATCACAACCTGGTAGTTCTCTTTGACTTCCCTGTCCATGCCAGGCAGGGCTGTTTTGATCAGGCCTGAGCAAAAAAAAAAAAAAAATGAAGTCACACAGATTTACAAAAAGTTAATTTGATTGATCAAATTTATCTGGACAGAAAACAGGTACTCTTTAAATCTATAAACCTAGTTATTTTCTTTTTTATCACTTTAAAATCAATCCACTTTTTATTCAGGACAAAATCAGTGCAACACCACATAAATCTGGATGAAAACCAGAATTTCAATTAAAAATACTTAAAAATCTGTAGAGGTGGACCACTTATGTTTATATGCTTATTCACAATCAGTAACTCATCCTGATTTTCCCATTTTCCTCTTCAAAACTGAAAGCATTTTCTGCGACGCGCTTAGCACAAGAGCACTCTGTGCCCTCATTCACCCTTCAGTTGTGGTCACTACTCCCTTTAACAGCCTTTACAGCTGACTTTTGGTTATGTGGGAACATAAAATCTGATTAAACACCCATTTTTAGCTTATTTTCCTATGAAAGTCTGCAGAAAAGTATAAATCAGCAGCATTTGTTCATGCCGTATATTGGTTACCTAAATATATGTCTAAGTTCTGAAAGTCACACTGGCATAGTGGGCAGTGCTGAATAATAGCAGAACACATTGTCACATTAGTATTAAATGAAGATGTGCTTGTATGCACAGACATGGCTTTCCATAGACATTCTCACAAATGGAGGCAATGACACTGTGTGAAAAACACTAAAATATTATCATGATTGTGCATACAGCACTAACAACAGTTTCGCACTGGTCCTGACTGCAGACCATCAAGTGGGGTAACTAACAGATCTCAGACCAGCCTCAATGAACTATAGTGAAGGCAAATGAGCTGTTACTTCTTCTTTGAAGTTCAAACATTCACTGGATTCTGGAAAAATTTGAATGTCAGTACCTCGTTTAAAAAAAGACCACAGGCTGGGTACAGACCGATGCATCAGACCGTTAGAAGTAGTGTACCTTGTGATCCAGCAGTGGGCACACTTGTATCAGCTTGGCCTGTTTGCCCTGATAACTTCTCAGTAAAAAATGTAAATTATGCCGATGTTATATTTGCTTCTTTGCCATTAAAATGAAGTAAACTCCTTTGAAGGAAAGTTGTGATCCAAATAATCTGAGAAGCAGTCTTTTCCCGTTTGTTTTTCCATCACCTCAAACAGCAGGATGGCCTGAAGGGTAGCTGCTCGCTGAAGCATGGCGGAGTTAGTAAAATTTCTATCTAAGCCCAAAATCACCACTGTCTGTTTTCCAGAGCAGATATTTACTAAACTCGGTGCAGAAAGCAGAAATACACACACATGCCTTGGCTTAATGTTACAGATCCTCCCCAACTGTGATGACAGCGATAATGAACAGTGAAAGTAGGTGTTAACACAGGAACCACTCGTTTTCAAGCTCATGATCACTTCTGATGATCTTGAGAAACTGAAACTTGTTTTCTCATGACAGCAGGTTATTGTAGTCTTGATCTTGAGACAAACAAAAGGACTGATTTCTCAACAAGATAAATTAACTCGTTATCATGCAAAAACAAGCTTTGTCATCTTGAGATATCTTGGGATAATCAAGTCATGATCCAAGGGGCTGTATCAAAGTAAATAATTTGCGGACAAGCCTTGGTTTCCTGATAGTTTTAGGGAATGCAGCTTTTTATGCATCTGTATTCTAACCACGTAAAGTAAATGCAGACCTCCTGTCCTGACAGCTTTACTGCAAATATAGCTCTCATAAGATCAATTTACCATAAAAATAACAGACTGCCTCAACAGGTGGAAGCAGTTTGGCATGTATCTAAATAAAAATATTACTGTTCTGTAGCAAACATTTCTGTAGAAAGTGTCTGTATGAGCTGAATGGTATTAATGTAAAGTCATTTTTTGGACTTGTGGATTTACAGGCTGGATAATTAAACCACCGGTACCATTTTATTACGAAAGGTCAGTGCTTGGGCTCTGTATGCACAGCAGCGTGGAGCCCAGCAGCCACCCAGGAGTGCATTTTAGTGTCTGTGTTCTCATGATTTAGCTGGAGAGAGGAGCTAAAGACCTGCATACCAAAACCACAGCCTACTCCTTTAATTCTCTAAGTGTGCCTCCAAATTCATTCAGCATCATTTATTTTCTCTTTGGTATTAAGACTGTTAATGTTCAGACCTTTCAAGTGATGTGCAGTTGCTTACCTCTTCTTGACACATTAGATCTCTAGTTTGGAGTCAGGACATAGTGAAGTGGTAATTGGCAGCACATTCGAAAAGGTGTGCTTCATCTCCTATCGGAGTCGGCTCTTAAATCCTGGCTGCTATTACACGTTTTAATTTGAGGCATCATAGCAGAGAAGCAGGTGGGAATAGATAGGCAGACAGGCATAGAGTAAATAAATTTCACCCTAAATAAAGCGCTTTGACAAACTTCAGTACGCTCCAGCTCCAATAGATGATTCACTGCATATCAAACAATGAGGAAGAAGGAGAGACTGACATGGCACATCACTCAGGTTCAGATCAGACTGGCCTACGCTGCTTTAAACTCTTTTCTTCTTCCCATACATTACACGGATAAAATGAAATGCAGCCACAATGAAACCTCCTATTCTCCCCCTCCTAACAATGTGCAATTTATCTCGTGGGCAACACACTGTTAAGAGCAGCAATCGTTTAGGTTGTGTTGCAACCAAGAAAACAAATGTACAGCAGCTTTACAAGACAGCACACTCCCTGTGTCTACCTTTGTTATTGCTTAATGACTACAATCCACACACAAGAGGAGGAGAGAAGAAACTAATCCTGCTTATAATGTGATGTCCAGGCATGTCTTTGTGTAAGAGGGGATGTCAGCTTACATTCCACATGTGGGATAAACCATATTACTGTTAATCCCCTCACTAATCTGCAAATGGCTTTTTTCCCCTCTTTTGTTTCAGCAAAAACTATATATATTAATAAAAAAGACCCAAGCGGGATGTGTTCCAAAGCACATACTAATGATTAAAAGTAGATTTCTAAGGTTGTCTACTTCAAATCCCTCTCTGTTATCTTGTGAGGAATTGTTCTAATTTGCTTTCCTGGTAAACTAGCTCTCAATCAGCTCGCCTCCTCTATTTCTGTTTTGTTGTTTTTCCACAATGACCACCAGACAGGGAACTGTTGTGTTAAGCTGCGGGTCACATTTGTAGGTGGACGGTGCAACTTCTGTAGAATTATTAGAGCAGAAGGGTACGAGCGGGGGGAGCTGTGCATGTTAGACAGAAAGCTGCATCTCTCATGGCCGCTGTGCGTGTGTGGGATCAAGTTAGAGTCAGTCAGACATTAAGATTGTCACCCGGTCTCATAAACCTGCCTGAGAAATTTGAGGTTGTGCGTGTCAGGTGGTCAAGACAAAGACATTGAGAAAATATATGTACTTTTGTAAACATCAAGTCCCTTAATTCACAGATACAAAGCAGCGTCTCGATAACCTCTCTATCCACGTTTGCCAGTTTCCATTCACTAGTGACTAAATCTCAAGAAATCTTTTGAAATGCTGACAAAAACAAACGTGTATTACATGTATTTCCACTGACTGCTTTGGCATAGTGTCGCCAGAGAGTAGTGGTATAAGCTATTGTCTACTGTAATTCAGCAGAAGTAGTTCTTCTAAGTGAAAAGGAACCTCAAGCACGAACAAAACACCAACAGTGGTGAAGCTTCGGAAAATGGAGACGGCTCTTCAGGAGTTACTTCGATTTCTAAAAATATCTGAGACACCTTGTCATAGCTGGGAAGATGCTGGTCGGTCGTGGGATTTTGTTGTTTGCCAGCTCAGACCGAAAAGAAGCTGGCGAGTAATCTCACTTCAATCTTTGCCAGGTCAAACACTATTCACAAAGTTATCTCCATCCCCACAAATGCATGTCAAGTCTCTTTTTTTGAAACATCAAGAACCAACCCAAGGATTTGCTTTCTCTTTTTCCACAAATACTATATTTTTTTCTTTAAAAAAAACATGTATAGAATTTCCTTTCACCTATTTTTATTTACATCTCACAACTCTGGATTTTGACCTTGCCTTTTTATTTCACACTGATTTGACAGTGACAACTTGACTGCAAGTCAAACGGTCCAATCACATGGCAGATGATTCTGTTTCTTAAATGCTGCTGCAGATCCTGAACCAGAAATGTAATGTCAAAGCATATATGTGGACGTAATGCCGTGTTTCAGCATACGTGTGTTTGGTCAAGTCAAGTCAAGTCAAGTCAAATTTATTTGAATAGCACATTTCATGTACAAAACAATTCAAAGTGTTTTACATAAAATAAAAGCATTGCAGCGGAGAGCAGAAAAAGCATTAAAAATACGTCAAAGAATATAAAGAGAAAGATATAAAAAACTTTGGTCTGTAATTCTGTATGATATACGGACCGTACCTTCCAGTGTCAACATTGTAACATGGAATTGTAAAAGTTCACTGCAGCACTGCAGCAATAAAAATGCAAGTTTTAGCAGTTTTTTCTGTCCCGTTTTACAGAATATGTGAGGAACTACAGATTTTGTAAAGATGTAGCAAATTGGCAGATGGAGTTTCACACATATTGAAGATTATGGGGATTGCCAAAAGAAATGAATGGACTTTTGGTTAATTTGCATATGAACACACACAAATGTGGAAATGAGTTGTACGTAAAGTAAGTGAATGCTTCTATCATATTTGAAACATTTAATGGTTACCTTTTGTTTCCACAATATCATAAAGTATAACTTCCCTGACTTGCAGAAGTACTCAAATCTTCATCCATTTCCAAAATCTACTTCACTTTCAGGAGCTGCAGCAGATCTAAAGGTGATTGGGTGATGTGTTTGCGATTGAGCTGTCACCTTCTACTGCTTCAAAGTAAAAAGACATGTTGAAACAGTCGTGATTCATGAAGGATGTATTATTTGGATTTATGAAGTACAGAACATCTTCTGACATGTTTCTCTTATCGACCAACTTTTATATCCATAATGTAAGGTGCTTAAAACTAAACCATCTTTATTTTCCTTAAAGAAGGAAGCAGAGGTCTATATTAGATTATGTAATACAATTATGTAAAAGTATTCATTTTGTCATTTATTTTTAGTTGTTTCTTAATATGCTTATTTGATTCTTTTCATTTTTGTACATTTTCCGTTGTGTTTGCATCCTGTAAAATCCTAATTTATTGCTCTGAGTTATGTTCCCTTACCAAAATGTTGTTTTTACTGTGAATGCATGGTTAAGTAATGTGTAGAAAAATCTCATTTAAAATTTTTTTTTTTAATATGAATGTTATTCCTCTCTTCACATGCACAATGTTAACATTCTGAGACAAGTTTATTTCCCAGGGTGACAAACCTTGATTTACAACCGCAAACTCTGGAATCATTTGTCAGCAAGCTAATACGCTTGCTTGTCTAGCATATTAGCTTGCTGACAAATAAAGCCACACAGGGAGGATAAATTAGTATTTGTATTAGAGCTGAATTTAAGTTAAATAAAATGTTGACTCCACAAAGGAACCCTCCACTCTGCGGGATCGAACTGATGACTGCTTGTGAAGTTTCAGACACATTCCAGCCATAAGTCTGGAGTCTGGAGATGTGAGAAAGGCCTCCATATCAAGTAATTTTTACTTGCAATTGAATTCTGAGCATTGTATTTTCATGAATAAAGTAATAAAAACAAGTATAAAGTCAGTGTTATTTCTATAAGACAAACTTTTGGTTTCTTTTGGACACAAGTTTAAATATTCATGCTGCATGGTGAATGTGTCCCACTTCTTTTAGCACCCATTTATGGAAGCATGGAGATTTTTCTTTTTGCCTTTTCACAGGAAAAGCAGCCGCAATGACGGGGGAAAACAATATATACGAGTAAGTTTGTCATTTGAGTTCATACTGACCGGTGTCCGGGTCCACGGAGAAGTACGGCTGGCCCTCCAGGATGCTGTACACAACTCTGGCACTGTTCCCATATGTGGCGTCGTCTGCGTCTGTGGCTGTCACCTGAATTACAGAGGCGCCTGGGGGAAGGAGATTCATGACAATGATTTAGATCAACTCCTCAATACGGCTGAAAAATTGCCTGCTGGATAATTGGTTAAGCTGGTGCACCTTCTGATGAGGTGTCGGATCCTCTTTTAATCAGGCTTGTGCAGAATGTGACTGATCATTTCTATCCCTTTGCATTACCCAAAGCAATCTTTACTCCATGGCCACTTATATCCTCACACATGATTGACTTTCACAGGTAATCGATAAGTCCTAATGTATTTTTCTAAATATATCGCTCTAAGCATGAATGCTGGCTTTTTCCAAGCCCCAAGAAGCCTATTAGCGTATCCACAGATCTAGAGTGTCTGAGAAGCCAAATATCTGAACGATTGTGATCCATTTTCTCTTCCAGAGAAGTTGGAGCTGTATTTCAGTAGAACAAAAGAAAACGGTTAGCCAAGTGCTACCTCCCAAATGGCGCCTTGCGGGGCCAAGTGTTGCCTCATTACATGCAGAGGAAAATTAATTGAGTAGAAATATTTAATGGCAAAGTGGTATAAATATAGAATTGTGCAATTCAACAGGATAGCGAACTCGTGAAATGTCTCTAATTTGATGTCAGTTGAGATCTGTGTGGGATGAGAGGAGAGTTTTCCTCCTTTAAAATCGATGTCATCTGTATGGATGAAGGGAGTAGAAGAGAAAAACTGAGGCACCAAAGAGCAGACAGAAAAAGACAGAGGCTGTCTGATTTGGTGTAAGTGACAGTTCGTGAGGATTCTTGAGAGAATTCACCCAACCTTGATCGCTAATACCTTTAACTAGGGAATTAGACTCAAAGAGGCTTTTCTGACGTGGCTTTTAGAAAATATCACTGATCCACATCAACCATCCGATCGACGACTTTAAGCTTTTCAGAAACGAAGTTTCTGACAAACAAGTCAGGAGTAATCACTGATTTATTTACTTTTTTTTGTGTGCAGACTGTAATCACTCAGTTGTCGCAAGAAAAGTGCATCCAGGTCATTCCTGACTGAGAGTCCAGGTGAGCTGTGAGACCGATAAAACTTAAAGTGTATGTTATATTTAAAGCAGCAGTGTCTCTAAGCAGTCACTCGTGAACACATGCCCTGGCAAGCAGTGACATCACACCTCGGCTGTTGCCATGGGGACCCATGCTGCCCTTAGATAAGTGCTGGCCATCTCTCTCGAGGTTGCTGAACCGAATGACAACTCTGTCACATGTCTGGCCTATAAGACCAGTGTCCCTTAGAAGCATCAGAGCCGAGAGCTCACCCCACGTTTTCTTGTATTGTATTGTATAAGTATTGATCTCGGAGTATTAAAGTTTAATTTCATGCTGAATAGTAACACATGATGACATGAAAATAGCACATGGTGCAGTCTCAGGAACTGACACTGCAGAAATAGAAGTCACAATTATTCACTGTGATAACACACATGACAATGGTGGTAAATAAACTACAATGCCGTGTTTAATAGATAATCTGCGTCAGTACTGTGACGGTTACAGAAACACTTGTTTATTCTGGTCATGAAACAGCTCCAAGTATCCCATTTAATTAGTCGGGCTCTCTTCGTTGACTTTAAATTATGATTGTGATTGATGATATCTTATTGATGCAGTAAGGCTGGTGTTTTATAACATCTCTATTCTATTTGAATCATAATCCTTTTAATTCAGCTTCTCACACACACGAGAACAAACCTGAACTCGTGTTAAACTGTCTAGTTTATGATCAATAAATGTTTTACATGCTTAGAGCAGCAGCGCAGTGCTGTGGTGACATGCTGGCAGCGTGCAGAACTTCTGGCAGAAACGTACCGATGTCAGACATTTCAGGCACACTGGCCATGTAGGGGTCCTTGGTGAAGCGTGGCTCATTGTCGTTGATGTCATGGATCTTGATGATGAACTCAGACTCGCCCTCCAGCGCTTCGTTGGTGAAGCGGTTGACTGCTTTGGCGTGGAGGATGTAGTAGGCCTTCTCCTCTCTGTCCAGCCTCTTGGTGGCATGGATATCCCCTGAGTTCTCATCGATCTTGAAGAGGGTCCCCGCTCCCTCCCCAGTGAGGACGTACTTGACGCTGCCATCTCCTCGGTCTCCATCCGAGTGAAGCTGCAACGAAAATCAAAAAAAGATGATTTGGTTCCCTGAAGCCTCAGAACAACAGGCGGCAGTTAGTGTTATTCTCATTTGAATAAATTTCCACTTTGCTGCTCTCTATTGCTAACTGTTAAAGCACAACAGTGATTCAAACTTAGTTTCACAAGAGCTTTCACACTTGCAACAGCTTGATATTTCCAGGAGAAAATCTAATTGCTTTCATGAGCAGAAACGATTATATTGGAGAGAAAATTTGTGTTCACAAAAAGTCCAAGAGAAAAAGGGGAACATCAGCACTGCTTTACTGATAGGTGATCTCTGAGAGGTGGAGTGCCAAAACACATCTCTGTGATGAAAAAGATGCCAACAAAATCACACATCAAAGCACAGTCACAGTTTTCCAAACAGCACACATATCAGTGATTTGACCAATCTGGGCCTTGGCAAACAAACATTGACAGCTTCGGTAAGTGTGTTTGATGTCATTTAACAGATTCATCTTCAGTAAACTGTCAGTGCATTACCATGGCACACGCTTGTGATTTCACCTCGTCTCTGCGAAATCTGCATCCTGCCAAGAAGCAGAGCCGGAGCTTTTTTAATGTTGCATTGGCTGGTATTCTTACATGCATGTTGTCATGCTTTCTACCGTGGGGCCACGGTGGCATTTTCACAGCGCTGTAAAACAGAACGCCGGTGGGTCGAGGTCTGCAAGGAACCAGCATGAGTGAGCCCACGTCAGCCGCCTGCCAAACCCTGATGGATCAGCAACATGCCAGAAGAGCCCCGAGAGTCCACTTGTCTCTGGAGCTTCTCGTTATTATTTGCTCTATCCCTCTCAAGCTCCTGTTTAATTTTTCTCCCCTGCATGAACAGCAGCTTAGCATGCTCTGACATTTTAATTCCACCAACAAATCCCACCAACATATTTATCTCCGAGAACTCATCAAAAGCTTGTCCAGTCTTTTCCCCTCCCACTGCCTTCCTGCCTACTTCGTTTCCCCCTTTCCCTCTCATATCCAAGGCCATGGTAATGATTGCAGGGGGCAGGAAAAGGCAAAAAGGGGTGCACATGTTTGCAAACAAGGGCAAATACATGAAGTATAAACTGCATTTGAATGTTTACCTCAATGAGTGGGTGTAATTCTGAGCTCAGTTATTGACACCTCGTTAACCTGAGTGAGCCGGCATGTTGATTCGGCCGGTTTTTCCCTTTGAGTGTGAACTGTCATGTCTGCAAAGGCTCTTGGCTGTGCCGGTGGACAGACCGAGGGGGGATATTGTGCATTGCGACAGGTTCACATGGGAGCACACTGCAAAGTCTTCCCCTCTCATCATATATTAAAAAGCTTTTCATCCCAGGTGCTTGGAAGCTTTACTAATTCATGCAGTTTTATCAGGTTGGCACATGTGAGACCAACAGCTTTGTGGATTAGCATCTTCAACACTGTTTTGTTCGTCTGCTCAAATGCTGGTAGAAAATGACTGTTTTCATTCCTTTCTCTGTCTGTCTAACCAAGACAGTCGGGTGTGTTGCAGAATTTTAGTGTGTTTGGTTTAGGACCTTGTTTCATTCATCCACTTGATTTCTGGTCAAAAGTGGAGATTATTCAGCAGCATTTTGTTTTCTGTTGTCCCTTACACAGTGTCCTTCCAAACAATCCACTTCAGCATTATTATCTTTCTCCTGCTGTTATAGCTGGAGTGTCTTTTTCTATGATTGTCTATCAAGCTGCCTATCTCTTTCTCCACGACTATCCAGTTAATAACTGTCAAGTTTTCTCCTTTGGTCTGAGATGTGAGATAGACAGTGTAACATGCACTGTGTTGACTGTCATTTCTATGGAAACACATCTTGTAGCTCTGAAGAGTTCCTCCTCAGCCACATGAAGGCTATTACAAGTCAGTTCAGAGTATCGTGCTCCAGCGTCTGCTGCTGTGACCCCGTCCCTCCAAGCTGCCCACTGAGCTGGTGGGAAGAATTTACTGCTGCCCTTCTACTCGAATTAAGAGAAGGAAGGGAAGAAGAAAAAAAATAAAACTCTCCTAGAAATCAATGTGGCAGCCCAACGTGCATTCACAATGGCCCTTTGATCAATTTATATTGAAAATACAATTAAACTGTCACAGGGGGAGAACAGAAAGCCACATGTGCATTCAGTATGGTCACCACGAAGCTCTGGCACATCAATAGCTTGCCTTTTCTCCTCTGCCCTCCTATGGTACCAAATTGTAAAAAAGGCAGAGAGCATGACGCTATATCCATTAGCACTGGGACTTTTGGTCTTTTCAAAAAAGAAGGGGACATTAGAAAGAAAACACCATCTAAAACCCAGGCTTCCTAAAAAAGAAGAGGAATTTTTAGGGAACAGTATTTCACTATTGAAGTCCTTCTAATATTTGTGTGGAAAACAGCGTTTCTGATCACTAGATTTTGTTACCTTTATAAGGCGTCATGGAAACTGATGCTTTTTTCTAAACTTTTCTGCTTGCCTAACCAGCTTAATATTTACACCCATGAGAATGTTGCTATTATTCTCATACAAATCTTTCCAAAATGGCAAATGAGCACATTACCTCAAATTATTCGTTAAAACGATATTTCCTTAAAATGACTTTTTGCATGTTGACATACAATTAATATGAAGTCGTAACAATTCAGACACATCAAAAAATATAAAACTTGACTTGAGGAACAATTTAATTTGCATTTGAAAGATGTCTCTACATTCTTAGAAAATAAGACTTCAAGGACCACCATTTCCACCAGTTTGCATTCTTTCGCTGTGGAAAATATTTATTTTTCTTCCTACATGCTTCATCCTCCAATTTGAAGTGGGCTGAGAAGTGAAGTGGTGCTCATCATCAGACATCTGTGCGTGCGGACTTATGAGGGAGCTGTCTTTGTTTGTGAAATTAATCAGCTTCAAGTGCAGCAAATGTTAGTGCAGACTTGATCTGGCCACCATTTGTGCTAGAGTTCGGCCAAAAAGATGGCACTGGAAACAGGCTGCTCAGGGCAATTAGCCAGTTAGCCTTTAAGGCCTTGTGTCCTGGCCTGTTGAGAACTGGCTGCCTTCTACATAGCCAGATGGTAGCCTCAGACTGTGCACAAAAATAGCCCAACAAATGACTGCTGATGTGTAAACTCGAGATATGCAGTCAGAACTGCTGAGACTGGAAGATGAAATGTCAGTTAACACAGATTTATATCTTGTGGACATTTGGCATCTTTTATGTCATGTGCAATTTCTAGCTTGTATTTGTATTCTAATTATCTGCATTTTATTCACTTAGCTGCAGGGTTGCAGCTGCTAATTAAAACACCATGGCCATAACTACACAAATATATGATGTTTATGAAGGCTGTTATGCCCTGTGCTTCTGTGTCCCTCTGAGTTTACCGTAGGGCTTCGCCATCATCTGGAAGAGGATAGAAGGCCAGCCTAGCCACTCTCTCTCCCTCTCTGCACTCATGCTACAACATGGTGACCTGAACACTACTTCTCCAGATCCCTTCTATGTTTTTTGCTTGTTTAAATAAATCCCCTTTTAAGTTGGACGAGCACCCTTTGAGCCAGGGTGTAACAAAGGCAGACAAAGCAGAACATTTCTAAAAGAAATGTAGGCTAATGCAAAACAAATTCCTTTCATGTTCTGTGATCTACCAGGAAGTGTGTCGTGGCGCATTTCTCTGCAGATACGCTCGCCGTCAGCTGGTATTTTCATTGTTTCTTGTCTTTGGACAGAGAGTCTATTGACAGCTACCAATGACAGTGCGTGCTTGTAAGGACTATATAAATGTAGCGACCAGGCTCAGGCTTCATTGGCTGAGCTGTAACTTGACATGCCAAATTATTTATTTTACAGAAACTATTTGAGAAAGAAGGAACTTTAAAAAAATACATTACAGGTTGTTTAAGCATTTTTCCTCAAATTTACAAGCCAATTTCAACTAATCAGATGAGTCAAGCCTGACATATAGAACAAATAAATAGAAACTAATGTTTTGGAGAATTATCACACCTAAAACCCACCCAAAGTAGGTCAAATCTCCAAATGTTTTGAGCCTGGAAATATGGATCACATAGCAATTATGATCTTGAGAATCCAGCTGCTTCACACATTAACCTTCACATAGAATCTGACAATGCAGCATCTTTCCACATGGTCATGCTGTAATGTTGACATGTTTGTGTTTTAGAAAATTGCCACCATTAAAGAACAGTTTCACTTAGTTTTATGTGTCTGATTTAGTACTTTATTCTGCACCTTACTGCAGTCTGTCTTTCACTTCCTGAAGATGCTTAGATGTGTGAGGCCAGAAGGAGTGGCCATGTTTCAATGCTGTATTTGTATACAGTAGCATTTTAATATACATAAAGCATGTTCTGTTACATATTTTAAATAGTGCTTTTTTCCTTTTTATTGTAGACAGACTAACATTTAGACAATACTGCGTCTTCATTGGTCGAGCCATTGTAGTCAACCTCAAACAGGCTGACTATAATGTACAAAAAACATGTTCAGAGAGTCATGTCTTTATGAGTTATAACTCTTTTTTTTGCAGTCCACATCTATCTTTATTAGTAAAGTGCATTATTTTCACATGAAATGAAACGATAGTTCTGCATTTTATATCAAACTTATGCCAGCTGACTACCCTAAATATCAAAAACAGGAACATCAAAGGGAGATTTAGTTTTGAATTTTTTTAAGTGAGGTTATGAGTAGTCAGTGTCTTATTTGCAGCAGACAGGAGTCAGAGTGCTCTTAGTTTAGAGAATGAGAAGCTTTCTTGACAGAGGGACTAAAGCTAAAAACTATTCAAAACAGGGCCTCCAGCAAAGCGCCATATTTATCATCTAAAAGAACTCAAACCTAAAAACAATCTTGTGGCGGTTCAAACCGGAGCTACATTGTGGATATGTTTACAGCATCACTTCTGCACCAAACAGTTGTTTACACTTTCTCCAGTGCAGGTTATTCATGTAGCAACACCAGCCGTGTTGCGTTCCATAATGTTCCGAGTTGCACCTTCACTTGGCAACAGACTCATGCAGACCCACTCTGTGTAACTATCTGTTGTAGAAGTGATTTGGTGTAAATCGAGGAATTCACTTTTATGGTGACACCAGTCAGGATGGGCTTCGCTTTAGCTCGCCTGTTGGGAAAGCTTTTGATTCAAACAGAGAGCACTCTGAGTGCTGTCTGCTGCAGGGAAGACAATGACTATTCAGAACTACAACACACAGACCCAGTTTAGAAAGAAAAAAGAAAAGAACATGAGAATAAATACTTAGGAATCAAGAAAAAAATGTATTTAATGCTTAATTAAAAAAGTGGTATTTGGTAAAACAGATTTTATTTTTAATGTAACAAAGGAAGGTTTGTGGAGTTATTTCTGGAATGAACTGTTTCAGGTTATTTTAGATAAAAAATGTATGCTGCACCTCATTTGAAAAACTATAGTGGTTCTCAGTGAAAAGAAGCCTAAATGTTGATGAGAGATTAATTAATCTCACCCTGACAAAGCCAACAGGCATTGGAGATAATTACAGGTGCAGTGGAGATGTTGGCGTATCCCGCTCAGACAGCGCTGTCAGACAGATGTTTGCCAGGTCTCGTCACCACAAGACCTCATCACACCCTTTTCTTCCACACAACTGAATGGAAGCCCCCCCCCTCCTGGTGACAGGCAGGAACTCATTGCCTTATCAACAAACACTGCCAATGTGTAGTCCGGGTCGCCACTGGGGACCACAGGGGTTGCCATGACGCGGGTACAGCCAGCATTGTACCATATTGCAAGCTCCTTGCCTTGCTGCCAAGGTGAGCAGCTGGTAATGAGGAGCATGAACACCAGTCAAAAAAGGAGAAATATATAAATAACCCCCCATAGACAAACACACAAATCCCTGCACCTTTCCACTCGGCTGCTATGAGACACACAAGTCCTTTCCCCAGGTTGCATCAACCACTGAATCACACAGGACTGGGAAGCATTTCACGTCTGTACTCATCAACCTTTCTTGTCTTTCTTTTGAGTTCTAGTGCATTTCTGGAGGCTGGCGTTTGCAGGCATGTCTGTTTGCATGCATGCTTGTGTTTATATGTTAGCATGCGGAGAGCGTTGCTCACTTGCTAGGGACTATGTTGAGGAGTCTACCCACCAGGCCCAGAACCATTGGGGCCTATCAGAGGCTGTAAATACTTTATGAGCTATGATAGCGCAGCACAAACACTCCTCAACCACAGGCCATTAACCATTTTCAGTGGATATGTGCCCTTTGGTAAAGTAAGAAATAATGAAATAAACAAAAACTTTCTTTCCCCAGTGACAGCTCGGCCCCTCTGAGGCCTGCGTGCAGCTCGCCTGCTAATGAGAGGCGGTGTGCTGCTCCTCTACAGGAAAAAAACAATAAAATCATTGGCCAATACAGCAAGATTAGCAAGATTAGCAGCCAACCAGCTCATGTTTTCGATCTCATCTCGATCGTTTCCTTTAATTCTTTCCTGTTCCAAGTGCCTTCGTTATGTATGTAAAAGAGAGAGAGACTGTATCTTCATCTGTTAGCACTTCACAGCTCGACAAAGCTGTTGTAAAAAGGAGAGGCATTGCAAATAAGTAGAGAAATATGTTGTAATTCAAGTGCAGTTTCATCATTCAGTCTTTTACTGTGTCAAGAGATGCTCCCTTGTTTATAATAACCTGTCATTGTGTTTCTTCCAAATCATTTCTAATTTTTTTTTTCACTATATAAAAAAGGGCTTTTGTTCCTTGCTATGTTCTCTGGTTGCCATAATGTCACTTGCAGTGACAAAAGCCCTTTTCTTTTGTGTTTCTTGTTGTTTTTCTCACCCCCACCTCCGTCAGACATTGTGGAAACGTGGCCTCCACCTGGGGATACAGATGCAGATGGTTGTTTGCTGTGTTGAACCATGTGCTGAAATCAAAAGTTATTAATTCCCTTTAGGTCCTTATTTATCACTTGTACTTTATCTGGCAATTAACAAACAGTAATTGCACTCAGATAAGATCTACGTACTGCAGTCCAATGTGACAACTGGATAGTGAGCTGACAATGAAGAAAAGCACCCATCTGCATGTACTTGGGTGAAACAACAAGCACTAAAGAGTCCTGATTAAGTGTGCCGCTTGAAGGTTGATGTTTTAATGGTGTCTTCAGGAGATGAGCTCTTAGGCTACGGCCTCTGACTCTCGAAGTGTACACCAAACTCAGATAATCCATTCTTTTGCTATTAGTCCTTTCACAGGGTAAAAGGACGAGTGGCACATCAATCACCTTTCACCAAAGGCAAGTGCTTTGATCAAGCTCTGTATTTACATTTGATTTTCACTCGCTCAGTTTCTTTCTTTTTTTTTTGTTCTTCCACAGTGAGCGCTATAATCCTTTTTGTCCAGGACTGAAAGTCAACCCTCGCTCAGGGAGGACGTATGTTGCAGAATCTCATTTGGTTGGATGACTCTGTCCTCCGTGGACACACGCTAGGAATGCAAAGCACTAGCCCCATTCAACTCCTCGCACAAAACAGTCTTTCTTCCTTCCTCAGTCTTCCTGACCTTGCCACAACGCTTCACAATCTCCTCAATTACAGTATGTTGGAAGAGAAGACCGATAGCTTGACTTCCGCGCCACTGCATGTAAAGCAAGCATTATATGGCCCTTCTTTTTGTACCCCCCAGCAAAACTCAGGAATATGTATTAACAAGAAAGCAAATAATGAGGCATGAACAAAAATAGCTACTTTTTAAATGTGAGCATGTGAAAAGTTTATGTTGGATTACTAATGCAGTCAAGAGTGAATTCATGGAACCAGAAAAAAAAATACTGAAGAGCATTAAACAAACAATGGACATCGAGGAAGACTGCAAGTTATCGTTTGCGATGCTTTGTCTTCACTGCAAATGTCTTCATGGATGAAATGGTCACTGCAGTGCTGATCTCACTTCTTACAAATCACTTACCAGCTTAACAATCCAAAGAGTTTTTTCACATGATTTCTGTACATATTGTGCGGTTCTTTTCTTTTCTATGACAGGTGGTTAAATCGACCCACACCACCTACAAAGTGATCCCATTATCCATTCTGAACAAAGTTAAGTCAGAAATAGGAAAACTGTGGAGATGTGTTGGCTCGGCTGCAATAATAGATGATATGGGTCTGTCTCACTGTTAGTACCGGTAACTGCACGGCCTAAAAACTAACAACCCCAGTTCCAAAAAGAAACACTGCATAAAATGGAAAAAAGGAAAAAAAAAACAGAAAGCAATGATTTGCAAATCTCATAAACCAATATTCTATTCACAAGAGAACATAGAAAACCTCCAAAGCTCAAATTAAACATTTACAATTTCATGAAAAAAATATCAGCTTATCTTGAATTTCGATGACAGTAACACGTTCCAAAAAACTGGAGACATGGGCAAAAAAGTCAGGAACAGTAAGTTGTACTAAAAAGGAACAGCTGGAGAAACACGTTGCACCTCATTTAGGTAATTGGCAATAGGTAAGTAACATGATTGGGTATAAAAAGAGCACCTTGAAGAGGCAGAGTCTCACAGAAGTAAAGATGGGCAGATGCTCAGTAATCTCCAAAAAAGTGCATCTACAAATTGTGGAGCATTTATCATCTATATTTCAAGCAAAGAGAGACAAGCCAGTTTGCAACAGCACTCATATCAAAAGTCAGTGTCTCTAATGGTATGCAGGAGCATTAGTGCCTGTAGAACTGGCAACTTCAACATCTGTAAAGACTCCGTAAATGCTGAGAGGTATATACACGTATTAGAGCAACATATTCTCCCATTTAGATGACGTATTTTTCAGAGAAAGTTTGCATATTTCAGCAAGTGTCTCACTTTCAACATTTCATGTTTTCTGTACTCTACTTTGAATAAAATTTTCATTTGAGAGATTTGCAAATAATTTCATTCTGCTTTTATTTACATTTTACACAGCATTGTGACGTTTTGGAGTTTAGGTTGTCGACATTTTACAATTAATCAGGCCTGTCATCCTGCAGACTTACGACACAGCAAACGTGGCACCATAAAAAGTCTGTCTGTCGAGTGTCTTGGTTTCATTATATGTTTGAACATTTGAAAGAAAACATTCCTGATGCCTTGACAATTCATTTTAATTTTTCTATCCTGGAATGAAGACAAAGTTAGACATATGCAGCGCTGTAAAGACATCATTAGAAATGTTTAATTAATGGAAAAGGTCAATAAAATTACCTGCTTTGCAGGATTTAATGCTTGACTTTTCTTTAAGTATGTTCTGGGTACACTCTAATCAGAAGAGTGTTAAGTTTAACTTCCTTCCCAGTTAACACATTATATTGTGGCTGTTTTGTCTTATTTCCTTCAGTGTCAAAAAGCCTGCACGACTTTAAAAGGTGAAATGCGAGTTTGTGTGCCAACTGGATATACAAAGCTAACTGATTCTGATGTTTTTTCTGTGTTTTAGGCATTATCATGTTGTATTTTTGGCCTCTGCATAATACTGTAACAACTGTCTCAGTCTTGTATTGGATCAGATTAGCAGATGTGACTTGGACTCGTGTATGATCACATGAAGCTGTGCCTCAAGGCTGTCTGTACGACAGTGCAGATATTTAATCATTTCAGATCAAAGAAAAGCTATGAAAGAAGATTCTTACGCTACCTTTCCAACATACTGCATGTCTGACCCCATGTACTCCTCCAACAAAAAGAACTGGTTCCACATCCATCCTCGTTTAGAGCGTCTGAGTGGCACACCGTTGGCATCCTGTCCTGTCAGTCCGGCAGACCCCCTTCTCCCCCCTGTAGTCCTTCGCAGGGCCCTGAGCCCGAAACCCGAAGAGCTGAGGTGGGCCATAGCCCACAGCATCATCAGTGCATAAACTTTCCTTCTATCCATGGCCACACCACCACAATAGTCTGTCTTCTCCCACCCCTCAGTGGTCTGTATCCGGTGGTGTCTGGTCAGAGTATCAGATCAGCTCTCATGCTGTAATCTACTGTTGCACGAAAGGCTCCTCGGTCTCACATCAGGTAGAAATCAACACCTGGAAAATTTACACAGACAAACAGAGTGTCAATATTGGGAGGAGAGGCAGTAGTTTGTTACCGCAGCAACTCTAGTTTTGTATCAGATCCTTCAGTCAAGACAGAGTTGGTTAGCGTGGAAAGAAAAACCCTTCAACATGTCTTTCCAAATAAGTTTCTTTCTTAAAAATTGCAATTAAAAATCTAGGAAGAAAAACATGGAATTGTTGAAAATTGTTCTAAAATGATAAAATTAATCTATTATAAAATGACACGTGAGGCCTAGTTTTCATAATACTTGCAAATTTACACATCAAATATAGATAAATCTCCACTTTACTTTACTTTTAATCTGGACACTCCAAGCAGAGGAGTTGAAAATATCAGACACTTGTCAAACATAGGTACAAGACTGAAAGGATAAAATCATTCAGTATTCATTTCCATCCGAGCTCTGATATACATTCATGTGCACTAAACATGGAATTATTAAAAATTATTAGAAAATGATATGTGGGGACTAGTTGCATAATGCTTTTGAATGTCATATTTTCTATATTGCATACAGATTGTCACTTTTATTAACCCTGAATAAACAGTCTTATTAACTTATTGTGTGTTTTAGAGAGGCTGCTAACATGACATCTATTGAATTTAACTTGCGCGAAAGTAAAGCAGAGTTCAAGGAAACGCCACGTCCGAAATTTAATCTTTCTTTGTAGAACTTTTTCTTCCGGTTTAGGTGTCTTGCTTTATATTTCAATTTCTCCAGTTTTTAACTTTTTGTCTATTGTTCTCTGGCCCTAAACAGCCTTCCTACACAGTGCAGAAATAATTAGCTGCATATCAGCTACCAAGGGAAAATGTCAAACTTTTACATTCTGTGAATTTTACAAAGTGAGTGAGTCAAACACAGCACCATGAACTTTTTAATAACCAAATCGGCAATCTAGATCATGATCAGAACTATCAGGTGCAGCCTTATTTCCATACGCATCAATTATGAAGAAATCTCACCCTTACTCGTTAAAATCTGCACACTTGAGGCTGCAGAGAGAAATATCAAACATTGGTTTAACACAGGCACGAGACTAAAATAATAAAATCACTCAGCATTCGTTTCCACCCAAGCTCTGATATACATTCATGTGCGCACACGACTGTCAGTCATTTGGCTGACGGGCAGGCTGTGTGTTTCCTAACTGGATAAATATCAGATTAGACATTTTCCACATCAGTGTATAGGCTTACATTTTGTACTGCGTGTGAAGAGCTACTTTATCTGCATTAAACCTCTAAATCAACATCTAATCGAGTGCATGGCTGTATGTGGAGTGTCCTGTTCTATCTTCTGAGACAATCTGTTTCCAGCACATTTTATCAGGCCCAGCAGAATGCCGATGAAGACCCTGGACAATGTCAACACAAGTTTCTCTTAAGATCAGTGTAGAGATACAGGATGGTTTAAAAACCATGACAATCTCCTTCCTCTGAATGCCAATGCGGAACACTGCCAAGTGTAAGAAAGAAACAGAACGAGTGAAAGCACAGGACGGAGGTGGAGGACGACGGGGAAGGGGGCAGGTAAAAAGAGAAAGAAGGCCATGTATTATGCTTTTGTTCTCATTATTCCTTGGTGGCTGGACGATATCCAGGCCGCCAGTGTTCCTCAGCTGGGGTTTGGAAGGAGGGTTATCAGTGGGTCCGTTGGGGAGGGTGCATACTATGTGCAGCCCCGTGTGTATGACAGCTCCGGTCGGCTTCCCTCGCACCGTGTGTCAGGAAATGAAGAAACGATGTTTCTGGACATGAATTAAGTACTCTGACCTGGATGCAGGAGTGTATCCAGACAGACTAAAGGGGGAGTATGGGGAAATGGAGCAGGAGAAGAGCAGTGAGAGGAAAGGTGCCGATTGAAGGGGGAAGAGGCAGTAGTGCTATCACAGTGTCACAGTTGTGACTCGGATAGAAAAGCTAAGTTAAGTGCCTGAAAATCTAAAGTGAAGACAGAAGATCAAACAATGTCACACAGAACAACCGCTGAAATTATACTTAAAGATGCCTCACTACATCGACTGGGAAAGCTTTGTAGCAACTTCTGTTCAGAAGGGGGTTTGATGTTGGCTGGGAGTCTTTGTAGGCCTGATAAACAAAATACAGCAGCTGCATATTTCACTACTGTGCCATACTGTCAGGCTGTTTATGGTGAAAAAAAGAGTTGATTCAAAACATAATGAAGAATTTGATACTCTTATGTGTTTTCAGCTATTATGGCTCTCTGTTCCGCTGGAAGAGGTTTATAAGAGGTTTATAAAGACAGTTTGACTGTCTTGTTTACTTTAAAAACTGCAAGCCCATCCCGCAGTTCACCAGGGGCACATTCTCTGACGTCACCGAAAAATGTTTCTAGACTGCAAACTGTTTTTTTTTCTACCTTACTTTGCTATTCTTATATATAAACCAAATGAAAGGAGAGTCAGATAATCACAAACGTCGCTGAACTTTTCAAAGCAGCAGCTCAGAAATGTTTCAGATGAGTAACAAAAGTTGAGGACAGAACAAAAGAAACCCGCTAGAAATAAAACAACAAAATACGCTGTTACGAGATAATAAAAAAGTAAGCAATGACTTGAAGTATTAATGCTCATTCTCATTTTCTTGCTTATTCACAACGGTCCGAGCAGATCGTCCTGTTGTGAATTTTATCATCTGTGTCAATGATCATATGAAAACCACAATTTAAGACCATGTGGAGAGTCAATATAGAGTAGCTAGAGTTATTTAGTGCTTAACCTGAGATTTGTACAGGTCTGGATTTAGTATTGACAGCAATGGCTGCCAATTAACCTCCAAGACCCCCCAGTTCACTTTATTTATTTGTTTTTTTCATGGTATATTAATGAATTGAATGTTAAATAAATTCTTAACAAAAACAACAGTATTCTGTTTGTAAACCAGACATGAAGCCAGACATCAAGCAGCACGAACCCTGGACAGACATCACCCAGGATCTCCCCATCCAGTGCGTCACCAGTAGCCAAGGCTCTCCCCAGGGCTGCAGTGTGTGGTACACCACAATGGCCACACATAGCTTCCTCCATCCACCCTGAAAGGATACTGACTGGGATCCAGTGGGGTGTGATGGTTGCCCTAGCAACGCCCCTAGGCCTTGTTATTCATTGCCATCTGCACTCCCAGGAACCCACTCTTTGGCTGGCAGAACGAAAAATGCATCAGAGTGCATGTGGAGGTTGGGTCCCCAAATTACAATTTCCAGTCTCAGGAAGTCCCTGAGAACCATAACCTCAACATAGTGTAGTTGTGTTGCCCTGACTGCCCATTCTATGTCTCCAGATACCCAACTTTTTTCATTCTCATTCACTCAGGCTCCAGAGCAGGACACCCACATTGTTATTATTTTAAGTCATATATATGATTGGACATAAATTGTAAGGAGAACTTTACAATGAAAGACAATTGTGGACATTAAATATGTGAAATTTCCACAGCAACCTTGACAACCTCTGCTCGGCCCTCTATGACACCACACACCCTGCTGTTGAGCCCCCCAGAATCACCTCAGGGTAAATTCCCACCCAACAATTGCCCTATTCAGATCCAAGTGTTATATGATCAGTCACAGTCACATTTCATCCTCTTTCCTTTACAAAAGTGTCAGTTTAACATGTCTGACATCAGACTAGATTCCAGAAAACCTCGGTGGCGATCACACTGAGCCAATTGTTCTCTGCTCGGTCACAAAATTAGAATCAAAGAGTGTGGGCCGTGAACAAAGGTGGAAAAAACATAAAACCAAGAAGTTTAGAAATGTCTGAGGCAGAGATGAGTCTTCACTAATTAGGGAAAATAAAATAGACTTTAATAAGTCAAACCTAGAAGCACATCTGCAAACCAAGTTGTTTGAGGTTGCTTGCATCTGTGTCAAAACATTTATCGATAGCCTTATTCTTATTCACAAGAGTGAATAATTGCATCTGTGTGCATTGCATATTGGGATGACTTTGGAGAACCTGAGCGAGCCAGATGTCATGACTGTCTTTCAGAACTTCTGCTATCTCCTAAACAAACCCTGAGTCCAGTGTTTGTTTATGCCCTTTATGAACTTCAGCAAGCAAAACGCAGGTGCTTAAAGTTAGAAATCAGATGTAGTTAGTGTGACAACAAGGGGCAAATAGGAAGAGATGGTTTGAAGGAGACGTAGAAACGTCCTGTCAGAGCAGCGTCAGCAGTCAGGCTGGGAGACTGGCCCATCCATTATGCTAACTGTCTTCCAAAGGCAGCTAAGGCATGCCCTGTTTTCCCCTTATGAGGCAAATTGAAGCTGGGGGTTAGGTCCCCTCTTTCTCTTTTCCTTCATGCGTTGCAGTTTATAGCTCTTCCAGCTCTCCCCCACCCTCCAACTCACTACTCTCTTCCCCTCTGCCTCTATATCTCATCCCCATCCCCCTGCTTCTGCCTACTTTGCTTGCATAGGCCTGAGCTGATATGCATTATCGCTGGGCTTTTCGCTGAAAGCCAGTCACTTTGCATGTGTCCTCTGCCTGGATCAGCACAGGGAAGGGAGGTGGGAGACTCCCAGGTCAACAGTGCATGTGCTGATGGAGGCAGGTGAAAGTGAGATAGACTGTCAGACTTCTTAATAATGCCCATAGAGGAATAGTCACTCAGATCACAACTCTCCACTTTCTCTAAACTTTAGTTCACATGGCAGAAGAAATGTTTCCTATCCAAATTTATTAAATGACGAGATGATTTTCCCTTCTCTTCCCTTCACTCTGTTTCCTTTTTTTCTCCATTTCCCTTATCCAGCTCCCAGCAAAATTGACTGTATGAATTTACTTAATTGACGCTGGTGAGGAACATGTGGGACTCTCAGCTATTGATTTGCTGTAGGCTTTAGCATGGTTGAAAATACCAGTTGGTCTCTGGGGTAGACTCATGAAGCCTTCTACCTCAAGTCCCTCAGCACTGGAAAGCCGCCCTTTTCAATGGATTTCTTCATAATGTCACTGGGGAAAGCTAATGCTTTCACTGTATGGAGGGCTCTGCTGTCCCCAAGGAGCGCTCACCCCTTGACCACATTTGTCATACCCTAGAAGCCATATTGTACAAGCCCCTGCCCTGATAATTCTCTTGACAAGGGACCACAATGAGAAATAAGTCAGCTAAAGCTTTATTTGGCAATGTCAAAAAAATGTCAAGTCAGTGCAAGATTGAGCATGAAAGAAAGATGGAGAGGGACTTGCTAATTTAATACAACTTAGATCTCATTTTAATGTTTGGATTTAATTTCCTCTGATGCAAATATGTTGCTAATGTAAATGATGATGCTGACAACATGAAGAAGATCAAAAAGGTTTTACACTATTTTATACTATGCCTAATATAAGCCTAATTTTGCCAGAATTCTTTGAAGAAAATTAGAGATAAGAGGAGAACAAAAAAGAAAAAAGAAAGTGATATCAACAATATATGATCAACCAACAAACACGCCTTCTAAATTAATAGGAGTGGCAGTAGGCAAAATAGTGCATCTTTAGTATTATAAACAGGTTAAATTATTCCCTGGTCAAACCCTTCTGAGCTTCTGGTTCACTTTTTTCCCCACATTTTAAACTTAAACTTAAAAATGACTGTTTTTTTCAGTTATTGTGAAAAAAAGTGTTGGCCATAAGATGCCAGAGTAATAGTCATAGTATTGTCAAACTATTAAAAAAAAGGTTTACATATAGCTCATGCTATGTATGTGCTCTGTTTGTGTGTTTCAGTCCAGAAATAGTATCCTTGGTGTTGATACATTATGGTCACGGCCGTGTTAATTTATGTGGTCTTCACTACAGCACAAGCATAAGATGTGTTGAACCACAATTTCTCTTTCAACAGGAGCTGGAGCCAAACTGAGTGACCACGACAGAGGAAATGCTGCAGAGAGAATTACTGTGTTCTCGTCCGAGCCATCTTCCACACAGCTGTAGGAGATTTTTGAAAAAAAAGCCACAGGTCTCGTCTTTCACTGTTCGTTTTCACTGTTGCAAGGAGCAACTTCGTCATAATGAAGGTGTGTAATAGAACATGACACCATAATTATATTCTCCCATTTAAGAGGCTGTGTTTACATCAAGCACAAGGCTGCCTGCATTTTCCCCCTCTTTATACGCTTGCACTCTCTCTTTGTCTCGCTGTCTCGCCTGCCCCGTCTTCGCCTCGTATCATGTGCCATTTAATTGCATTAAAAAGAAATGCTTGATGAAAAAATGAAAAAAGTAAATTGCTTTAAATTGCCTGTCACAGATTGTGTGGAGTCGCCATAGAGCAATAAAACTTGTGCATTGTGGTGGGTGTTGGGGTAAGCAAGATTAATGTGTCTGCTGCCAATTTTTAAATGAACCATGATTTCACGCTCAAAAAATTGCCTGGGATAACATTTTGAATCAGCGCAATTAGTTATTAAATGTATCTATTGGTTTCATCGAGCACAGAACCATAAGAATAGAGACAGGGACGACGCGAGTCACACAAATGTGTTCATCAATACATATTGGAACAGATCAGCTAATGGCCTTTCCAGTGCAGATGTGCTGATACACAAAGAAACTGGATGACATTTTAGCCTAATCTAGACTTGTAAGTGACCTCTAAGATGGCTTTCTCTACCTCACCCAGCATCTCTTCTTGTGTTTTTTTTATTCTCCCTAACGAGGGATATGACCGACACAGCGAAGCACCCTATCGCGCCTGTTGAGCCGGAGACTTCCACAGCAACCCAGACAAACCCCCCGGGGTGCAATTAAAAGTGAGAAAGGAGAATGTCAGCCTGAGGGGTGAGCAGGGGAAAAGAAGGGGAAGGAGGAGTAAGGGTAGGAGGAAGGAAAATGGGGAGGTGGAATGGGCACTGGTGCCATAGGTAATGTGGTTATGTTACAATTCACAGAGGAGACCCTTAAAGGCTGCTAATGTGTGGAGGTGTAAGAAGCAGGTTGTTCTCTGTAGCCTCCTCTTCTTTCTTTTTACTGCTTCGCCTCATGTCAGTTTGTTAAAGGGAGTTTAATTCAGAGTAGGTGTCATTTACAGTCCATGTTATGCAGTTCGCTGGTGAAATTTTCAACTAAATCCCAAGTGAAAATTGGGAGTCTGTATGCTCGACCCAAATCTGGGGCTATCCATTTGTCTTACTGCCCATGTGGGTTAGTGGTTCACAACAAAGTTCCCAGTGACAAATCATCCAAAAACCGAGCATCTGGTTGAACTTTTGCTCTACAAATGTGTAAAATAACAAACATTTGTGTCCTCCGTTCTCCCAGAAAATTGGATGCAGATGCAACCAAACCGAAATATTTCCTCTGAACACTGTCAATATTTATTGATCTTTTGTATGGCTGAGAAACAGTGTCTAGACTCTGTCGCACTGTATCGAAAATAGCTCTACTCATTTCCAAAGTGATGTACAAATGCACGTACCTTAAAGATTAAGGCAAGGAAATTCATCGCTGAAAGAACATTTCAAACAGACAGGCGATACTCTCACAAAGGAAATATGGGGAAAAATATGTGTATGAATTAAGGGGAGCAAAATTATCATCATAAAATGCTGGTGAATAAACAGCTGAAAATCCCCAGTCAAATTGGAATACAAAGCTGATCTAAAATATCTGAGTGAACATAAGCACAGTGCAGGAAAACATCAGAGTCTCCAACAAATACTGGATTCAACTTACAACACTGGAACAGCACAAAGATCTAGAAATAATAAGAAAAAGACTTCACTCAAGCCTGTTTGTCTTTACAAAAATGTTGTCTGATAGTACAACTCCAAATAGCCGGGGGCGTGGGTAGTGGCCGGTGGGGGGAGATGACATCCAACTTCTCAAAGAAAGATGATGTTTTATAATATGTTCCCTTTCATATCTGAAACAAACCACATAGTTTTTCAATGCCTATGAGGTTTAGGTGCATGAACCATAGTCTATAAAATGGGTAGACTTGTTACTGTTATGTCAGTTGCTGATTTGCTTACAGTTTGAAGCCTTAAATTTCTGGGATTTGGTTTAAAACAAAAGAGAAGCAAACAAAATAACATGTAGAAAGTATTGGGTTGTAGTAAGTCCAGCTTGGGTCTTCTGACACTCATGTAAAACTCCAACCTGAAACCCCTCCAACCCCCTAATGCAAACTTTCTAACCTTTTAAAGATGACATATCATAGAATTTCTTTCCTGCTCTTGAGAGCATATACTTGGGCGGTTGAAGTGACTACTGCAGAATGGTCCGACTGCAGAAGAGGGGAGTATTTGCAAGTATTTGAGAATACAATTGTCAGTCAGCTTCGGTTTGTGGTCTATGCCCTCAGACTATTTACTGTCTGCTTTCTCATACTTTAATAATGTACTTGTACAAGTATTGTTGAATACTACAGATCTATAAAGAGACAGACTCTGAAGAAGAGTGACCCACTTGACTTCACTCCAGCAGAAGTGTAAATTAATGGTTGAAAAGGGAGTTTCTATCGTCTCTCTCTGTTTTTAACAAAAAAAGGTCACTTCACGAAGACCTCAGGAAATAGTGTCAGCTTGTGAAAAAATGGCATGATATGTCTCTTTTAACACTGGTAACCACCTATTTGGTACAGTTTCACAAAATGCTGTGAGAAAGTATTCCTATATTTGGGTATGTAAGAAAACACAAATTTGTAAATTGCATTTATGACAGTTTCACAGGCTTCTGTAAGACTGTGTTGAAATGACATCCAGGGCAGTGGTACACATCAACTAAATGTGGCATGTGCGGTTAATCAAGCTCCTGACCATACATGACAAAGATGTGAGACTTTGCATTTGAATGGATGACAGTAATTCGAACAAATTAGCTCATACTATCCCTGTCAGACATGGGGTTAGCCCAAAGCATTCATCCCAGTGCCCCGCTCCAGAGCTCACTGCAAACACATTACCTTGCCTCACTGCCCAAATGCATACCAAATAACCCATATAAATCATACAATCTGGGCCAAGTCAATGAGAGCTATTTTGCCTATTTTCTAGTTATTTCCTCAGCAGAGCTCCCATCACTCAGTCCGAAGCTCTCTCAGCCATCGTCGGAGTGGCCCAGTTTAGAACCCACAGAGGGCTCCTGAAGTAACCATTCCTTGCTTGCACTTGATATCATGTCTGCTCAGTCTGGACTAAATTGTGGGTTGCCAGCGCTCCACACACAGCTCTGTCTTTCAGCTTCCCTTTTCCTTCTTCATGCTGTCACTTTGACAAAAACAAAGATGGCCCTCTATGAACTTGCAGCAGTGTTTAGTGTTGTGGTTACCATCGAGTTTCAGAGCAGGTGAAAAGGACTCTCTCAGCACTCTCTGTCCTTCATATTTCTCTTATCCTTTTAGGGAAGCATTATTTTCCTCCAAGCTTTTGCCAAACAAAGTCTTTCAGCCAAGAAAAATGGTTTTGAATGATGCAAATATAAACAGAATGAATAGAAGAGACTCTCATTTTTCTGACTTCACTTCTGGGAATTAATTGACTAAATGGGAGCTTAAAGTCATTACCTCCCCTCGCCAGTTCTTCAATCCTGTACTAGGGGCTAATAAATGGAGGTTTGATTTCACTAAATGTCCTCCCTTGAAGATTAATAACGCCCGGTACCCTGGTGGCAAGCAGATGTGGTCATCGACGCTTGACAGCAGAACAAATGAGCACGAGCCATCCCTGCATATGAAAAACAAAGAAATAATAGCTTAATCACATGAAGCCGGTGACACGTTAGCACAAGATCTCTTTTTGCTTTCCTGTGTTCACCAGAGCAAATGTTTTGCCACCAGCAGCCGTGTGGTCTAACACAGCTCTCTTCTGAGGGACTGACAATAGCAGAGAGGAGGAGGGATGGGAGGATGGAGGCTCAATGGCGGCTCCGCTCGCTTCCTGCTTTCCCCACTGTGGCCTTTGTGGTAATACACTGCTGGTTATGGGAGCCTCCATCTCTATGCAAATCAGTGTTTGCTTCCCAAGTGTTTGCGTGTCTCCTGTGCAGTCAAGCGCAAGAGTCTGTTTAGCTGCACAATCTGGAGCAAAAGGGCAGAGTTGCATTGGTGCAGGAATAATATCCACAAGAAACCTACGAATTAAAAGCTTATTTCCACGGCAACCTGTTAATAATATTGCTCCACCCGTATATTAGATCTAGATGGAGCCGTTGATTTTAAATGGATCGCGCGTCTCAGGAAGCAGATGGATTGATTGGTGCACACAAAGGTCAAAATTGGTGCAGAGAATTGAAAATCAGAAAAGGAGTTGTGTTCCCACGTTTGTCTCAGCCTCCCTGTTGTGACAATTACATGAAAAGGGAACAATGTGGAAGCACATTTCCATTCAGGCGTATATTGACTGTAACAGCAGGTCAGCTGCAAGACACAACTGTCACACAACACTAAATATTGCATGGAGCTAAAACGAAGATATCATGCACGTAAAATATGGCTCTGATATAGGCTGCGCGTAAAAAAGTGGTTCCCCCTTGACTCAGAGTAATGACATTTCCAAGAAGTCCACCATAAAATAACAGCGACAGTTAGAACCATCTGTTTTTACGTTATTAATAGTGAAGGTGGCACAAAGTCAGAGGCAAGAGACGTGCACTGATTATTATTATCATTTGCTTTTTGATGCTTCTTAAATTGGAAAAAAAAATCTCTAAAACTGCACCTAACTAAAGCCAGAGAGGCATTCGAGAGTTAAGAAAGTCATTTGTCATGGGCAGGGTTTCAGCCTGCCTTGGGTTAGAAAAAAAAAAAGAAATTGTGCAAATTGTGTGAATACTGCTCAAGATTAAGCCACAGAACTTGGAATGGAATCTGAATTCAAATAGTGCATGTAAATACATATTTCGTTAGCTCCGAACGAAAGGAAAGGTGGCTGGCTTCTCACAGATCCTGCAGTGCGGTTGGTAAATAAGGGTCTTGCTGCACAGTTCTCAATCCAGTCACGTCAAAAGAGATTCAGCCATCCTCTGGGATGAATAACAGACGGCCGTGATCTCCTCTGACCTTAACTGTGACTCATGTTTATTTACCTCGGCAGAGTGTCCTCGAGGGATAGCGGCCTCATCACTAAAATGAGCACTATGATGGGTTGTTTTTTTCTTTCTGTTTTTTTTCCATTGCCACTCCTGGGAGTAGACAACTCTAATGAACAAAGAAGGCTGATTGATCCAAGTTAGCATTTGATTCCCCAGCGCTGCCAAAATACACAATTCAATATGCTGGCATGCCAGTGAAGCGCCCCGTGAACTTTGGTGTACACACATCTTTAATCACACTCACCTTTTTTCGTGGCTGGTGTGACTTCCAGCTTATTTGTAATTACCAAGCTCCTCTGGAGAGCTGGCTCAACAACAGGCCCGACCATAGGTCACAGAGAAAGACTGTAGCTGACCATATGGGCTCCAGGCCCAGGGGCAGAGAGTGGGTGGACGCTGGCGTTGGCACCGGGAAGTTTACCAGAATGGTCAGAGCAGGAGATTGAATTATTCGGATACAGGAGAGAGCCTTATCGAGCAGTGGCCACATTGCACTGACGTTTTCACCCCAGTTTCTATTTCCTATTTCACACCTGGACTATTGCCAGATAGGATATGTTCAGCTACCTCGTTTTACCCTAGATTCACAATCACCAGCCACCAGTCAAAAGAGGGTTATCTATCACTGCCTTACCCCCCGCCGGCACCCTCTCCTCTATCCTCCTAACCCTCTGTTGTATCCTGCCTCCCACCTCTGCCGTCACCTGAGCAGCTACAGCATGGTGTTATTACAGATAAACAATCAATACTGCATTAACGTGACCACGGAGGCCAGGAGACATGGAAAATAACTCAGTGTCGTGGGTGGACTTCAGGGAACAAATCTTGCCCATGACTTGCTCATATTAATACATTTTTAAAATATATAAAATTCAGTTGACTTGCTTTCATTGTCGTCAGCCATCATCTCTGAGGTCACCAGATACATTTCTTTTCCTTCCTTTCCTCATTGGTCACAGAATGGAACCACTGCATTAAAGAAGTAATACCCCACTTTATAGCAAAGGTGACCACGCATATTGGAAAGCAGGGACCCATACGATCGATTTAGAGCGAGGAATGGAAATTTTAACATGATTTCCAGCCAGGCATTTCAACTCAGGAGTATTAGACTCCTTTTGAGGATTGCGTCAAACCCAACTTATGACCATGCTTCCAAATTCTGATGACGTCTTTATCTAAGGAACGGGGCAGCAAGTTTCCTGCATGATGGATGTGTGGTCCTATTCCTATTTACACAGCTTGTATGCAGAAAATTTGCATCTACATTCCCAGTGCTACCACTGGAAAAAAGAAGGCTTTTTGTCCTGAACTTCTGTGAAAAAATGAAAACAAAGGAGTTCTTATGAAGAGGCCCAACAAATAGTCTCTGCTTCTGCCTCTCCCAGACTGGAATTAAACACTCTTCATTCCATCCTCATTCATTAAACCCCCACGCCCACAACCTCAACCCCATACGGGGCTATGAAATACCTCACACACACACACATGCAAGCTTAAAATAAAAGAGTTGGGACTTGGCTGAATGATTGCCGGGACTGTTTACTAATACTGCTGCTCACTCTGCCTTATTACAGAGTGCCAGCCTTTCTATTACTGCAAACTGAGAAAGAAAGGGAGGACGAGGAGAAGGAGGGAGCAGACAGAACAAAAAAGGAAAGAGACTGCCAGCATCAGATTAAAAGAAGAACAAGAAAAAAAAGACTGGCTCAGTTGATTTACACCTTCATTACTCTCCCCTAACTCTGCTTATTGCAAATCATGATGCTGCTTTATGACCTGAATCCTCTATTACGACAAGGCCGGGAAGACGGTGCGTTAGTCCATAAAGCAAGCGTACTGTAACCGCCAACCGGCAGCCCTCAACCCACTCATCCTGACACCCGGCTGCCAGAAGGGAAGGAAAGTAAAACAGAAGTCACTGCTGAAACTCAGTCCGGTGCATCAAACTCTACGCTCGCCCCTTTGCTTCCTCACTGTCCCTTCCCTGGCCTCATGCCTGTGACACAATGTCTCTGAGCCGCACACAAGCCAAGGAAGTATGACTTAGTGAGCGCAAAGCATGGATGGAACTCACAGCGAGTGTTTAATGTTAAGCAAGCTCTGTCAACTTTAAGTCAACAAACATGTAGGGCACTGAAGGTGTGTTTACCGCCTCTCCGCCACCTGGTGAGGAGGTGCTTCTGATGTGTTTACTCAAAGAGCTTGTGCGGAATCTGTGTGTATTTAAATAAAGAACAGAATATATTTTCCCCACTTTTATTTATTGAACCAAAGGGAGGTCTTCCGAGCATGCATGCCCTTTTTCTTCTAGTGATTGAATTCGTGTCTGCGTGTGTGGCGAACACGTCCGAGCGGGAGCGGGGGATGAAGCCGGGTGCAGGACCTAATAAATCAGCAGATAGGCTGAGGCGTGTAGGTGAGTGTGGGTGTCAGTGTGCTGATGTAAACATGGCGCGGGTGCATGAGACACGCTGGATGGAGGTTTGTTATGTGTATGTAACACGCTGCTCCAGCCTGGCTTGTCTGACTCCCATCTGGAACAGGGTTGACAGAAAAGTTGACAGATGCTTCACCACCGTCCATTATTTATGAGACTGAAGAGATCCACACTGCATTTCGCAAGTGTCTGCTTCTGCTACTCTAGGTCGAGTTCTGACATTGTATTCTGTGTCCATGCATGCAGTCATGCAGTACTGTGCAAAAGTATTGAGCCACCCCTAATTTCTTTGTAAATTGCCAGGAAAACAGGAAATAGGAGTAGGAATTTACTTAATTGTGTGTAACATAAATGTAAACACAGCATACAAAGCAAAAAAAGAGTTTGAACAATCTTTATCAACTTGAAAGTCAACAATTGGTATCAGCACCTTTATTCTTCAACACAGCCTGAGCCCTCTTCTCCAGGCTTGTTGAAGGACATCCCAAAGCTCTTCTTTGGATGTCGGCTGCCTTTTGTTCTGTTCTCTGTCAGATGATCCCACACTGCTTCAGTAATGTTGAGGTCTGGGTTCTGGGGAGGATTCATCCCTCCATAAGACCGGTTGCCACTGATTTTCACTTCTTTTGTCATTTGGCATAGCTCAACCTTTTATCTCTGTTTCCCTTTCTGTAGATGGATCTTTTTTTTTCCTTTTCTGAAGGACATCACTTTCAGAAACTGTTCATCTGTTATATGTAGACATAACATTGGGTTAGGAGCCTTTTCTATGCTTGAATGGTTCATAGATCAGTGTTAAGTGACTTTATAAACACAAAAATCCAATACAAGCTCTGGACTGAAAATGAATGAAAAAGCAGCCAGTGTCTAAAGGAAAACTTCAAAAGACTCTCAGAAAGCCAGGAGAACTATTACTCAAGACTAGCTTAAAAGATCTCAACTAAGTCTTTCTGCTTGGAATTCAAATATCAAGAAAATAATGGTGGTTGTAGACTTTTGCACAGTAATGTATCTCATGTTGAATTGTGTTTGTGTGGAAGGATGTCGAGCAGGTGTTGGAATGCATGTGCCCAGGTTTTTGCACATTTGCTCAAATGCCATTCCCAGATGAGTGTGCTTTCACTTTATACCAGACCCAAGTAACCACTCAACCTGCCTTTGTGAGTCTAACTCTTGACCTGTGGAGTGTCACTAAATCCCTGGTAGACAGGCAGCCCTTCAGCTCCGGCATGGAGGACCATACACCAGCAGCTCTCTTAAAACCCACTTAGAGGCTTACAGCTGGGAGGCCCGACCATCAGATTGAATTAAGGCTACGATTAATTGAATCTAGTGGTGAGTAACTTGAGTGACTGATGTCTCGTAGGACCAAAGGTCTATTCACAATGCTTCAGAATAAAGCTATATTTATTCATTTAGTGACATCATAGGCAGTTTCAGTGTGCCTCGGGCATGGATGGTTGCCTCTAATATTATTGCTTTCAGTGCTGCTTTAAGCCCAACACCATCAGCAGAACTGCTGCAGCTCCAAAGAGTGTCCATGTTAATGAGAGGTGCAATGTAATTAATACAAATGGAATGTTTAATGCAATTTTTCCATTTCAAAGAAATTCCCCCGGCATTTTTCCCAACAATAGATTCAGCTCTCTTGCATTATCCTCAGGCAAACAATAACCCAAGTTTGGCATTGCCTTCATTAGATCAAACTCAATTACAGCAGAGCGCTTAAAGCACATCTAACAAAGGGGCGGACACTGAGGCTGCCTTCTCCTGCAACTGGAAGGTCTTCTGACAGGTCCTGCCCTATTTGTCTTTGATGGACAGCAGCGTCGAACAGTAATTGGAGGCCTCTGAGACCTGCACCACGCCATTTGTCAGTTGTTCATGTCAAAACGAAGTGTTCGGCAGCTGGGGGTCTTCAAATATGACCTTTTCTCAAAGGGGACAGGTTTCCCCTGCTGGCTCAGAGACGCCCTGGGTATTATTCAGCCCGAAACAGTAGCACGCCCTTATAACTATGTGTCCCATGTTGCTGCAGAAAGCTTGTATTGTGTCCTTCCCTGAGGAATATGTGGTCCCATGGCAGCACACATGCTTTGATTCGAGAGGTAGCTTGCGTGGTGGTCTTTCTGTTCCGTTCATTCACAATGAACCATCCTAATGTTTTGAGAGGTGGCAGAACAATAGCAGAAACCTCTCTCTTTCGCTCTGGGGATTGAAAGTAAATAGGAACCTTTGCTGATGTGTTTGCCTGTTCATTTACAGCACCTCGGAATACAGCTTGCACATTGTACCTCTCTGAGAGAAAAGAAAAAAAAATGAAAAGAAGAAACTCACAAAGGCATTCTGCAGGACAATAGCACGGTGCAGGAACGAGGCCTACAATAGAGTCCAGATATCATTCACAACATAGACAGGAGGCCATTATCCACAGAAGGAGGGGCCCATCTGGATCTGACAGAGAAATTGTGCACACAGAGCTGCCACATAGACAGCAGCCTCCCTGAAGCCTAACCTAGAAGGACAGGTTTTTGCAGCACCAATGCCCGCTGGGTTAAGGTGTTACACGTCATCTGCAATAACCTGGATCATTACTCCTGGAGGTTGTTAGAGGGGAAAATCACATCACTCCACTTTCACTGTTGCCACGAAAAATTGACACACTAAAAGTCACACAAAGACACGCCTCGATATGCACACACGGGCACCATCCAGCAAACAAACACATGTAATTACACACCTGCAATCTATCACACACTGCTGGTGGTGTCTGAGGGGTTAACATAGCAAGGCGTCCAAACAGAGTCCCACCAGCCAGCGCTGCCTGAAGCTGACAGCTCTCACTGCAGCTGCCTTGCAGGAGAAAAGTAAGCATCATTACCGTCTTTTCTCGTCATACTTCTCTCCCTTCTTTTCATCCACCACCAGAGCCTTTCCCTCTGTCTTCATTGTACTCCAGTCAGGCGCTAATGCTCCATGTCCTGTTCCTGGACTCTCTGATCTCCCATTACCCTCTCGTCATCCAGCAGTCAATATTACCCCCCACCATCCCCGCTCCCGACCGATCCTTCCCTCTCTTTTGCTTTCACTAAATTCTCAAAATTCAGACAGTGCCCCCCCACCCACCCTTTCATACACTTGTTCATCTTCCATACACTTATTAACTGGCTGTCATGTTCAGCAGCCTCCCCCCAAGACAGTGTTTAGCGTTCCTCAGTCCACTTACTGCAGCCAGAGTTAAGCCTCTGGGCTTTGCACAGACAGGAATCCAACTAGAGGGAAAAGGCAAGACCTGCGGACATGATCTGTCTGTAAGACTCACTCACACTCTTCCTCCTGAACCAGCTACCTGAAGGCAGCGCTGGAACACACGCATCATTTGAGAAATCACTTCAGAGAGGGAGTTTTATTTCCCAAACTAAAGCACTTCATCCAAGAGTTGTCCATTTTGAGTTATGATCGAAGTATTAATAGAATAAATGATTTTTACAAACTACTGTACATAAAAATAGATTAGCTGCCAAAAATTCAATCTTTTCATTTTCTAATGTAAATCTCTGAGAACATTCCTACCTCTGCAGAGGATTGCATTTTCACCCCTGTCAGTTAATCTGTATGTCTGCGTGGTGTCTGAGAAGCACATGAACAAATTTCCATGAAATTCGGTGGCGAGCTCAGCCTCTAGCCAAGGAACGGTTGATGAGATTCTGATAGTGATCTGGACCTGTGATTTCTACTATTAGATGATTATTATTACCCCTCCACCCCCCCTTCTCAACATACTGGATATAGAGATTTAATTCCAAATCCAATCCAGAGTCTTTACGGTGCCCTCGCACTGAAACAATTCTTGGTGTCCTTGGACGTAGAGTTTTTATTTTCTGTTTGTTTTTGCTTCTATTTTTGTGGCATCCAAGAATGAGGTGAACTCAGCATTGTCTGGTCGCCGAATTTGTCATCCGCCCCTGCGTTCTCCGCCCTGCACTTCCCGGGTCAAATGGTGTAAGAAATGAGACGTGGCTGGTGTAAAGACTTTCATGCCCCTGCTTTACCAGTGTCATTTCCGCAACTCTGAAACTGTGCCATGGTCTACAGGGCTTTGTTGTAAATCACTATCTCCCACTGTCAGACTGCAGTCTGCTGCAAACTGTGGACGCCTGGCTTTCCGCTGCCTCCTGGGTGACTAATATATCTTGTTAAATTGTGCTGAGAAGCGTGCGGAAAACTGTACACCTTCCATCTTTTGTACTGTGTTTGTTTGCTTGCATTAGTGCCTATGTGTGTGTGCCTCTTTCAAAATATGTGCAAGTGCATCTGTGCATCTTTATGTCTACGTTAAAGGAAGATGGGGATGTTACTTTTGCAAATATGCTTACTAAACTCCAGAAGTCTGTCAGGCTTTGTTGGTAATTCAGTTAGATTGCCATTCGGCTGGCTTGCACTCATCACCACTACAGTGTCGGAGTTGTGACGCTATCTCTCAGCCACTTCATAATTAGAAAAGCTGTGGAGCCAAGCCACAGTTTGAGGGGGAAGAGGGAGGGGAAAAAAAGCCGTTGGCAGACTGCATTATTCAACATTGGCAGCAGTTTACTCTGTCTCCCACCCCAAAGACATGAATCTAAGTGATTTCATAGTCACATCCTTCCTTATGTGCCTTACTGTACAAGGCTGGACTCTCATCATCAGTTTTTAAGCCATTCAATGCAAACTCTATAGTACTGTGCCAAGGTCTCGAGCCATCCCTAATTTCTTATAAATTGTCAAGGAAAATAGGTGCAGGGATTTACTGTAATAGGTAAATATTAAAGGAAAAGTAAATTAAGAAAATATTTTCAGTAATATTGTAAAAATATAGTCAGTTTTTGGTATTCAACACAGTCTGAACCCACTTAGACCAGCTTTCTGTCATTTCTTTAAGTAGTCTTCAGGAATAGTTCTCCAGGCTTCTTGAAGGACATCCCAAAGCTCTTCTTTGGATGTCGGCTGCCTTTTGTTCCGTTCTCTCTCAAGATGATTCCACACTGCTTCAATAATGTTGAGGTCCGGGCTCTGGGGAGGATTCATTCCTCCATAAGACCTGTTGCCACTGATTTTCGGTCCACTTCTTGTGTCATTTGGTGTAGCTCAGCCTTTTCTCCCTGTTTCCTTTCCTTAAGAATGCCTTCCTGACAGCCACCCTTCCATGGAGACGGAGGCCAACAGTAGATGGATCAGCTGAAGGTCCAGATGCAACTTTCAGGTCGTGTGTCAGGTGTTAAGTGGCTTAACAAACAAACAAATTCATCTTCAAATGCCAAGATACAAGGACTGGACTGGAAAACTCTGAAAGACCTTCAGAAAACCTGGAACTACTACTTAAGATAACTTAAAAAGATTACATGAAAGTCTGGCTGCTTGAAAATAGAATATAAAGAAATGAGGCCTGGATCAAGACTTTTACACAGTACTGTAGATCTATTTCATCCAGCACTGTGAACACACAACACTGTGCACACATAATGTCTCTGTCTAGCACCTTTGTAAATAGATTTGTGAGTATATTTCTGTGTAATTGGTGTTCTCCCACACAAAGCAGGGAGAGATAATTACGCATTGTTAAGCAAAGTATAAACTGTAAGATCCTCATGTGTTTATCTTCTCAGCTCAGAGAGCAGAACAGGCCTTTTTGGGGGATTCTTCTCTCCTGGCCAACATCCAGCTCGCCAATCTCTGCTGAAACCGGTAGGGAAACAGCCATGTATGTGGTTTACCCATATCCCGTCTAATTCTTACATCATTTGTAGTGTCTGAGATTCAATGTGGGAATCAGGATGACCTTCAGAAGAAAGGTGACTTTGACCCCTACAAATGGCAGTTGAACTAAAACACGTCAGTTTTTCGCCTCTTGTGTGTGAGTGTTGGTGGGCGAGAAGTACATCTCGTCTTATTTTGGTTTCTGTGCAATTACGGTTCTGACTGCTCCATAAATAGCCCTCTCTTAAGGGAATCTGTCTCATTAGGAAGTAGCAGCTATGAAGTTGCCATTGTGTCTGCTGTTTTCTCTTGAAGTGTCTCTGCCAGTCTGACCTGCACAGGAGAAAGAAGACAAAAGAGAAGAAGCCCAGCTGGCTGGCACAGAAAGGAACTTCTCCGGCTAAATATTTGGCACCAGCAAATCTTCTGAGGAATCCCGAAGCTCTCACACTACAAACATCTTGATTTATTATCATATCATACAGACCGTGACTAATGCACTCAAACAATCAAGGTTCTTGTACCAAACTACAACGCCCAGGGGTGCTCTCTGCCACCGTTTTTGATTATTCGTAAGTGCTGGCACATTAGAGCCCCGACAGTTGTTCACAGGCATCCAAACAAACACACACACACAGAGGAGGAAGGAAGGCCACAGACTTTACCAGAGGGGATCAGAGGGTGCTTTAGCACAGGCAGCGGCCACTGGGATTTTATTAGCTCCAGATGCCGCCGCAGAGAGAACTAGAAAAACGCTCAATATTAAGAGCACATCAAAATGATGCGGCCCATCTGGAGCACAAATAATGTAATCAACTCGGGTCACCGGTCATCGCCGTCTGGCCGCCGGGTAAAACCTACCATCCTGTGACGTCAGCGCCCGCAGGGACAGGATGGAGCCGGCCTTTTGGGAGAATCCCCTTAGACGCAGCACTTGACCCGCCCAGTGAAGATATTTGGAAGAACAGAGAGATGAAATATGAGCGACTGTCTTTGGTAATCTGTGTGTTGGTCTTAGGAAATGCTGATGCGTCTCCCGTGCCTGTCACATCAGCTCTGCGGTATCGCTGTAAACGACTTCATGCAGATGAACCCCCCACCCCCCGCACACATGCACACTCGCGGTTTGCAGGGCCTTTAAATATGCAGCACCTCCCATGTTTCCTGCATGACTTTGATCAGCCACAGATTCCACCTCTGCCCCTTTCATCTCTGAACTTCAAAACCTGGACCACAAAAACCTGCTCTGCCTCTGACAATCTGCTTTCACCACAGAGAGACAAGCAGGGATGCTGACCCCTTCTTTTTAAACACACATCCACAGCCAGCCGTGACTAAGTTTGTAATTTCAAAAACTGCGTTCAGGTAAATTACCTCAGGCACATGAAACAATCTGCATGCAAACGGGGAGAACAGCAAAACTTTTCCAAGATCTTACTTTCAGGTCTTCTCAGCCTTCTCCGACTAACAACACCTCCTCTCATCACTCTCCCAACTCTTGAGTAAAACAGCCAAGTTAATCCCTTTAAAACTTCCCTGCATTATTCAGCGAGAACATCAAATATTCACATGGCATATCACCGTGTTGTCAGTAAAACTGGAGAACGCCTTGTTTGAGAAAACTTGAGACAACTCCAGGGGTGCTCACCCAAAACGCTGGGCCTTTGAGCTGAACCGTAGCAGCGACCGCAGATACAGAGTTATCCGCCTTTATCTGAGCACGCTGTCCCACCTGCATCGACTCGCATCTCGGGGATTTGCCAGCGACTTGAAAAGAGTCCGTGGGGAAGGCATGACAAAACACACACACACACATAATGACCTGAAGTTGCGCGTTATGATAAAGCAAAGGTGAGTTTTGAGAGCGGGCCTGCATGTTCGCGTCACCACTTCACACAGCGCAGCGCGGCGCGGCAAGCGGGCTGCGGCGCGCAGGACCTCTGTACCAGGAGAGGCACGCTTCCATTTTCCAGGGATGGATGATAATAAGACAGAGCCGCTTAAGACAAATAAAAAAGTTGATGACCACCACTGGAAGCTGAATGAGCACTCGGGAGACATGCGATACAACGGACTCAATTCCAATTCAAATCCCGAAGTTATTCCATAACAAATTAAGATTTGTGTCACGATTTAATTAGAAACAAAACAAGAGGACATGACGCCTTTTCTATTTATTTACTTATTTTTTTAGGATTTCATTCTTTTTAGAAGCGACGCAACTATCTCGCAGTGGTCATTTAATGTGAGCAAGCCCGACAAAAAAGAAGAAGAAATCAGTCAGCTCAGACAATTCAAAACGCTGTAGAAGAAGTAACTGTTCCAGCTGCGAATATGCGCCGCAAACGAGAGCATTTTCACAGATACATAAGTTGTAAGCAAAGCCCGGCTCACCTGATTAATTAAGTTTATTCCACCGAGGAAAAATTTCCCAGGGTCGCAGAAGGCGCTCGTCGGAGCCTGGCGTATCCGCTCGCTGCAGCTTTTGTTGCCCGTTGTTCCACCCCGACTGAGCGTCTCAGCCGTGCTGCATCACTTCTTGCTGTGGATGTCAGAGAGGCTGAGGGGACTCACCCTCCCATTGGCTGCCATTCACAAGTCCCCAGCACAACACGGCGAAATAAGGGAGAAAGAGGAAACACACACGCACACACACAAGCGACAAAAACAAAAGGGAAATGGTGAGAAATCCAATGTGGCTTTCAAACGCCGAGCGATTGTCATCTTAAACAAGGAGCCAATTGTTTTTTTTCGTGTGCTTTCTTTGTTGCTTCTTCTTTTTTTTATTTTTACATATTGTATAATTTAAATAGACAACTGAATCTGATCGAGACTGTATGATGGAAACTGTCATGTCAGGGCAAATTACCAATTGTTTTTTATGTTCGTTTTAACGCTGCGATTAAATCAGTTCAGTTCATTTTTATGTAGCGCCAGATCACAGCAAATCTCTCAAGTCCAGTTCAAGCCAATTATAATGCAATTCATTGTAATCCAATTATAATCCTATTAAATCAAATGAATTCAAATCCAAATTAGTTTAATGCATAACAAAGATGCATAGCCAAGGAATCCAACAGATCTCATCGAATCTTCTATTTAACCTCCACCCTTCTGAGCATGTATGGGGAGACAGTGGAGAGAAAAACTGGCTTTTAATAAGAAGAAACCTCCAGCAGAACCAGACCCAAGAAAAGGCAGCCATCTGCAGAGGACAGGAATTCAGTTCTGTCTGTTTTCTTTTCTCCTTTTGCATCCAACTTCAAATGTGCATAAAATGACATTTAACTTGAACAAAATTACGAAAATGCTGCAGCAAATGTCACCATATATCACTCTTGTTTTTTTCCCTCGGCAAATTATGCTAATGCCCAAACCCAACCAGGAAATGACTAAGTGTTTTAGTACTAAACTTTACCCAGGAGTGTCAAACTCACATCCCATGGTTGAAAGAAATCTCCACTCCTTCCTGTGGAGCTAAGATAGACATGTTTTGTCACTTGTAGTGAATATATAAAAACAATTATAAATGTGAATCAAATCAACATTTCTTCCAAGCAAAGATGGAATTCTTTAGTACAAATGAAATCAACAATCGCTAACTAATCGCTGTCTGAGCCTTGGCCATAGCAGTACTTTTCCACTTGAGTAGCTAACGTGTTACCTGCTGAACATGATTTTTTTTCAACTAAACAACTCAGAACTTAAAAGTGTTGTAGATGTTCAAGCAAACACTACAATACACTGTGTTCTAAATTGTTTTACACTGCGTCACTTTTGCATCCGACTGTCACTACTTTCTTAACCGTGTTGCTCATTTTTCAGATGAGAATTGGAAAACCGGGCAGAAATGAAGGGAAGAAAATAAACATACTTAGAAATACTCCAGTCTTCACCCATCAGTTAAGCTATCGAAACCATTAAATTACATTCCATGTTGTTGTTTATTGTCACCACTCATTTTTGCTGTCTTGTAGTTGTTCTGGGATTTGACTTGTAGAAGTGTCATTCACGGCTGATCACTGGCAAGATACAGCCGGGTCAGTGCAGGTAAAGCTGTGGACCAACAATGATGTTTTTGGTTGAGAAAATAGTGTGTAAGTAAACAACAGTTTGATGCAAAAGTGGTGGATGTAAAACTACCTATTTATAGTATTTACTTGAACTGCAATGATGTTTTTGAAAGTTTATTTGCTTTAGGTTGAAAAAAAAAAGAAAAAAGAAAATATCACCACATTTAGTTGTAGGTTTCCTGTCAGGAAAGCTTCCGATTCTTCAAACTCAAAGTTCTCTGTTTGTTGTCCAATACAGGTGTACACGTAGTACTCATAAGAACTCCACACATCCCAACTTTAAAAAAAAATGAAGCTGTGGGGGCGGGCATCATAATCGGAGGACTTGTTGCCTAAATTTCACAAGCTGGCTTTAACATGGTTTTCTGCAAGTTTTGTGTGGGTTGGGCAAGGCTCAAAGAAAAAAAACCAGAAAGGGCCATGTCTGCAGCATATGCAGCTGAGTTTAAGCAGTCACGCTCACCCTGAATCAACGTCATTAACCAAGGTCTAAGGAAAAGTGCACGTGTGGCAATGCCTGAACCAAACTTTCTTTGCTCTTTGAGAGTTTATACCTCAAATCACAGAATACATAAAGCTGCTTCTTTATTTTCTACAGCTTGCTAGAACTATTGCAGTCTAATTCAACTGCACTGCTATGAATCCTACTGACCAACTGTTTTAGAGAGCTACTGATTCAACTTAATGGTCATTTTGGAGGCCTTAGTGCATCAGGTTTACAACACTCTCACCCCCAAAAATGTGTCAACTATGGTGGTATTTCAGAGGAAAGTTAAATTCTTTTCCCGATGTAGCAAAGGAGAAACTCATTTGTGTGGGTCATTGATCGACTTCTCGTGATGTCAAACTGCTGTTTGGGAGGGGATTTAGAGGGAAATCTGTTTGCAGGCCAAGCCTGTAAACCGTGCTCTTTTAGAGTAATCAAACTAATGCGGCTCATAAATGCTTTATCCAGTGTTCTGCCCCAACCAGATTACCCACTGTAATCTGTTATATTGTATCTCTGAGTGTGCCTATTGCACTGTGGGCCTAATAAACTTAGGTGTTCTTTATTCTTGATACCACAGAAAAGAGGATTTTATCAAAACGCAAGCTTCAGTCAGGCACAATTTCATCTGTTCTTAGAGCAACATCAGGCTGCACATCAGTATGAAGCTCTCATTCATAAAAGCAGAAATGAGACAACCAAACGGACAGTCTAACTTGACAGCATATTATCAAACATTCTCATTTGCATGAGAGAACAACTCAGCAAGAAGGTGCAAAAAAAAATTAAGATGCGGCTACACCTTTACAAAACAAATGAATGTGGAATCAATGCATGATCAATAGGTAATAATAGGACATGGCATGTTTAAGATATTTCAGTGTGATGCATTCACATGTATGGTTTTCAAACACTGAATGTGTTTAAAAACTAATGCAGGGGCATCATGTGATGCTCTGACATATCAGATGTGCCATTTTTCTGAAGGGTTTTATTGTTACATGTGTTTTAATGGCACCCAACTGGAGCTTCAGAGGGTGTTAATGCATATCGACAGACAGGAGCAGCAAAACTTGTAGCAGCGCAAAGGCAAGAGCAGGCTGTAGTATGTAAAAAAAAGTGTCAGAGATGTTAGTTCTTCTGTATTTGCACAAACTGTAAATGTGTTGAGGCAAAAAGAAAGAAAAGAAAGACAAATCCAATCATCCATCTTTTTAATTCCTGCCAATTCATTTTTTTAATTAATGGAATTAAAAAAAAGAAATATTCTAACCATCTTATGAAAAAGCAAATAATCACACTGTGTTTGAGTGTCTAAAATTTAAGAAAACATACTATATAGCCAGAGTGTAGACACCAGAGGGGATGGAAGTATTTGTCCAAGCATAAAATTTTATTGTCGTCAAAGTGGGAAAAAAAGCAGACACTGCAGTCACGATCAGCCACATGATTAAGCTGGGATGTTGCAAAAGCAGTTTAGCGTTATGTTAATGAGATAATGCCATCAGAGTTAAAAGTGATCATGACTGCATGATCCAACTGCTTGTAGAAGCACCTTTAGCAGCAATAAGTTGAAGTAATGGTTTTCTGTATGACGTTATCAGTCTCTCACATGGTTGTGGAGGAATTTTTCCCCACTCTTCTTTCCAGCGTTTCAGTCAGGTTGAGGTCTGGACTTTGACTGAACCATTGTAACAGTTTGATTCTTTTCTTTTTCAGACATTCTTTTGTAGATCTGCTGCTGTGTTTGGGATCATTGTCCTGTTGATGACCCAGTTTCAGCCAAGCTTCAGCTGTCGGACAGATGGCCTCAAATTTGACTCTAGAATACTTTGGTATCCAGAGGAGTTCATGGTGGACTCAGTGACTGCAAGGTGCTGGTCTGTCCAAAAGACATTGGTCCAGAAGTCTTGTGGTTTGTTCAGATGCTGCTTTGCAAACCTAAGCTGTGCTGCCATGTTCTTTTTAGAGAGAAGAGGCTTTCTCTTGCAGCCCTTCCAAACAAGCCATACTTGTTCAGTCTTTTTCTAATTGTACTGTCATGAACTTTAACACTGAACATGCTAACTGAGGCCTGTAGAGTCTGAGATGTAGCTCTTGGGTTTTTGTAGTTTCTCTGGTCATTACACGGTCTGACCTTGGTGTGAACTTGCTGGATCGTCCACTCCTGGAAAGATTGACAGGTGTGGAATGTGTGGGAAAGGGCTGGTAACCTTGCCCAGATTGATGGGCAACAGTGATTAATTTACTAAAACTAAAACAGGATTCACTAAAACAGGATATACTCTCCTTTTCCCATTATGGTGTGCACAATTTTCTTGTGCTTTATGTCATGGAAATAAAATTCCAAACAACCTTCAAACATTCAAATATACAGATTTTCCTTTCATTCATAATTTGTTCCACATCATTTTCAAAACACTTAACAGAGATTTGGCATGACACAAGCCACAAAACATTTGTCATCTGTAATATAAATATAGTTCCCATCAAATGTGCAATGTGAAGATGGAAGGAAAATCTGCAGGCGTTTATGTTTTCATGGTTTCAGTTTTTCTCTTTTTTCCCAAGCCCAGGACCCCACGCTGTGCACACGTTACCACCCATGCAGTGTTTGTGTCATGATGACCACTGACTGCTGTTAGATTCATGAGTTTAATCCCTGGAAGCACTCCAAGCATCCACTTTGCTGCTGTCCTGTCCTCTCAACCAAACATCAAACTCTTGCCTATAGCACAAAACGCAGTGAGCCAAAGGGATGTCTGCATTTGGCATCATGTTCTATCAGGAGATCAGCCTGAGATGAATAACCGCTGCCCTTGACTGCATCATTGCTAACAAATTGCCCCAGTATTTTGTGCAGTTTATTTAACAGCCTGTCAGCATTAAATAACAGTGAAATCAGACTGCAAACATGAATTCCATCCCAATATGACATCTCTTCATTTGATAAATTCAAATGTAGAAATGTACCTTTTTAATGAAGTTTTTTCCTTTCAAAAATAAGCACCAATGCAATATACAAACATTCAAAGTAGCATTGAATAGAAAACCTACAGGATACATTCATTGATGACATTTATGGGACATAAGGTTAGACAAGGGATCTGCAGGGCAACCTCCGTAAAAACACCTGACAGCAGTTATACTTTAGGATTGGTCTGAAAAAAAAAGAAATGCCCAGGCTCTCAGCCTGCATGTATATAGAAATCCATATTTTATTCATTTGTGTCTCACCTTGCCAGAGTCTGTGTGATAGTGGAAGTAACAATAGAGGACACGATGAGCCATGGTTACACTGCCCATCCAGAGGCAATGAACTAATCCAGCCTCAGATCAAGTCATCTCATCTTTTATTTATTCAATAGCAAACTCTTTAAAGTTGCTGATTTGTTGGTGGTGGTTGTTGATTAGGTTTGATCTCCCTGTTTACATATTTACCCATTTGAGTAGTTGGAGAATAAACACAGGATGTAGATTTTTTAAATGAATGAGGCAGCCAAAGTAAAGAACAGAACAAAGCCATCAATCTATTATTCTCATCTTTGGCTGGTAATTCTGAGCCAGGTTCCTACCGAGATATAAACAATCAGAAACAAATCATACACTGTTGTGTTTGTTAGGTCATTTTGACCTTTTAGCCAATCATTACTAGAATGTAGAATGAGTGTACTTGTCAGTGACTATTTACAGATCACATCATGAGTATTTAGCAGTGTGATGATCAAAAACTAAACCAATGAATTTTGAAGCATCTAGATTTAATATAGCTTTACGCTAACCTGAATCTTGTACTTTTTATTCCCTAGGTGACAGGATAGTAAAAAAAAAAGAGACTCAATATTGGGGTTTCTGTATCGTCTGACTGCCTGCTATTCAGCACAGGAAGTGACAGCACAGCTTCTTTGTCAGAGGCTCGTAAAAAAGTCAACACAAAAAGGAAAGTAAGATTTACAAGTCTGCAAAGAAATACAGTCCATTGGTACCGTTTCAAGTAAGAAGATTCAGAAACTTATGATGGAACTGGTATCACAAAAAAAGGGTAAAACAATCTCATCACACATGGTGCAGCTGTATGACACCACACAGGGAAATCATTAAGACAATACTCAAAGATAAGAGACTTTATCTTACTACCGACAGATGGACATCATTGGCCTAACGTTTGTCAGTGACAGCTCACTGCATGGAACTTGATAATTGTGTCATTTGAACTAACAAGTTGAGAAAAAAAAACCCACAGCTGTCATTGTCGAAGAAATTAACAGCAGCTTAAATTTAGGAAAAAATGACAACCCTCCTGTGGCAAATCTCTTGATATTGAGAACATACTAATAGCTTCTCTCAGTGCATCATAATGTTTAATGACACCATGAATAAGGTATAATCAGTATGAATATCTTCATGTTTCTCACATCATCGTATTTTTTTGAAAGGAGGAAATATTGTAACTCACAACATTAATGGACTTTGGAACTGAAGCACTGAAGGCTGTGAGATCATTATAAAATGTTTAGCTCTTAGCTCTTTCCGTACATTTCTGCAGACATTATGAGAGAAGGTTGAGAACATTTTAACATCAAAATTAGCCTCTTTATCATGTAGAGTACTTTGATATTTAGAATCTCAAATGTTAATTTATCAGTGTATTTACACTATGGCCTCTATGATGCATTCTGAATACCTGAATACGGTTTACACAGAATTGCCAAAAATGAATAAACAAATAATATAGTTATAGTTGGAGGAAGCTTGAACAACCTTCAGTCTTAGCCACGCAGTGCAAGGGAATTACCACCAATCAATTTTCAGTCAGTAGGAAGAAAAAAGTCAGCACCGATGATGATGCTAATACTAGCTAGTTAAAAGTGACACATTTAAATTCAATTTTCTTTTTAGATCAAGCATTGACGTTCCATATGTCATGATGTTGTTTGGTGTTTGTGCGTTTTTAAGAACTGCCTTTAGCATTTGAGTGGTCAGAGGCCTTAAATTTGGTAAAGAGCTGGAATATATGGAAATTGGCATGACAGACAGACATGGACAAATGTTGTGATTATCTTCATCACTTTGCAGAAGGGGCACAACTTGCCCTGTTGCCCTGAGATAGTCAAACTGCAGTCAGTACACAAGGAGAGACATAGTGCATACATGGAAAAGCACTAATAGAAGTATATGAAATTAGACAGAGCGATGGGGTTACCAGGGGAATTCTGAAAGCTTTCATAAAATAAATATATATTTAAATGAAAATAACAGTACATAAGTAAGTGTGGAAGGTGCACTGAACCTATGTTTTACAAGAGATAAATTCATTTCTGTCAGATTGTACATATAGCTCACTGGTGATTCATAGTGTCTTGACTGTGTGTAGTTGTTACAAATATTTTGCAAGTACTCAGCCAGTGTAAGTTGTGTATAAGTTATAGATGGGCAGCAAATGGACACGCCTGTTTTTGGGTCCTGCTCATTCAGTATGCCACCCCTTATTTCTTCATATTTTATTTCCAAGCACCCAGACTTTCTTTTAACTCTTTAAAGTGATCTTAAGCAATAGTTCTTCAGGCTTTCTGATGGTCTTTCAAAAGTTTTTTACTCATTTTCAGTCCAGTTCTTTATTTTGCTTGTTTAGCCACTTAACACTGACCTATGAATCATTCAAGCATAAAAAGGCTCCTATCTCAAAATATGAAGCAGTGTTGTGTCTACACTTAAATTTTCAAATGATATCTTTACACACAAAGACATAATTTGTTCCCATTTAATTCGCTGAAAAACACCAAAGATAACACAGTTTGACAGACAGAGAATAATATTTTGTCTCCAAGAAACTGGTTCCCAAAGACCTATTAGCTGAAAACTTGGCATATCTCAGCATGGTGTGCAGTGTGTGCTTAAAACATTTGAGGAAATTGGACAAATGGAGGACAAAAGATCCAGGCCTACAGAACTATCAACAGCTGATGAATTGTCTTACCAAATATTGACTTTCAGTCTTTAAACTCTATGTTTGCCTTTTATTCTTTATTTCCATTTATGTTTGCACCTATAAGCAAACTACTGCACCCATTTTCCATTTCCTCACAATATATAAAGAAAGGAGGAGTGGCCCAAGACTTTTCCACAGTACCCACAATTCTCATAAATAAAATTAGGTTTTCCTCTTCAAACTCACATGGGGCCCATATTGAACTAATGGACAATCCAATATGGGACCCATTCATAACTCACATGGGCTTCACTTACAAATGTTGCCTTAGTAAGGAACATGAATTGGGAGTATCAAGAAAACATTCATACTCAGTGCTGATTCCTTAATGCCTGTCGTGCGTTTCAAAAAGCTGACATCAATAATCATGTTTATATGACACTAGGAAAAAAGAGAATAAATAAATTGTGTTAATCAAACCAAAACTGGACTTTTAAAATGTAACAATTTAGTCAGACCAAAAAATCAGCTTCTCATAAGCAGACTAACTCCTGTTTATGTATCCTCAACTTGACTCGAATGGGCCTTGGCATCTTTTTCCAAAAACGAGGTGTAATTGTACATCAGCAAAGCTGAATTCCCAATAAAGCTGCTCTCAGTCTTAATTTTATCAGCAGGCTAAACGAGTCAGAAATTGTGACCGAAAACCAGTCCATTAAGACTGTGACCAACATGTGGTCACTTAAATCATTTCCAGACTGTCACTCTGCTCTAAAATCCTAATTTTATGACCGCAGCTTCCACTGACAAGATCACCATTTAATAACTTAAAACAACATCTCTGCAGTGAATTCAGCTGTACTTTTTGAAAGAAGATGTCCCAAGAAAAAAGTTCAAACTGGCAGAGTGTCTTGACTATTTTCTCACACAGTCCACAACTTTGCAGCGTCTGACAGACTTCTGTAAATAACTTGCATGGAACCGCCTCAACGGTCCATGTGACCATGCTGAATATCATCTGTGAAGGTTTAGGGTGGAGATTGTTCCTTATCTTTAGAGAGCAGCAGTTTTGCAAACAAAAGAAGACCTGACGTTCTCTGCATGTGTTATCAATCATTGCCAAAGGGATAATTGATCAATTCAGTCCAGGAAAAAAAACGAAAAACGATTAGAGATAATTAAAACAAGAATTACAAATGTAACATTAATATCTAAGCTGATTTTCTTTATGTGTTTCATTTTATGGGTGAGACTTCGAGCCCTGTTGTGGCAGAGCGCCCAAAAAGGAAATCAATAGGTCTTCTTTTAGACACAGAGTCCTATAAACAATCCCAGAAAAAGATCAATATGCTACAGGAAAGTGAACAAGGGAGAACAGAGGAGTCAGGCACCCAAGCAACCCATATCACAGATATCACAGTCTTCTTTAAAGAGTAACAGATACAATGTTGTTCTGTGGGGCAAAGATAAGTCTTTATCAACTTAGTTTTTCAGCTCCCAAGAGAAATAAAAACACAGAAGAATGCTGGGAACTTTCTACTTGGAGGAATCTGTGGTATAAATATTCACTATGCAGCAAATAACGCTGCCTCTGCTCTTGGGTGTAAAATGGAATTTTGCTGAAAGTCAACCATAATTCTTCTGTCATTTTCACCTCAGAAAAGCAACACTTAACATGTGGACGCTATTCAGTCTCAGGATTGTTTACTGCACATGTACAGTACATTGTGCAATTATCTTTAGAGGCATTTTTGAATGAGTGCACTGTTTTCAGTATATCAATATAAAACAGCTGATTGTCACAAGATTCCCACTACACAGTGGATTGCTTTCTCCTAAGCATATGAGTTTGACCTTAAATTATTTGACATGGCTATATGAAACACATTTCTTTTGACTGCTGACCAAGCTACCTCTCAGATTATAGACTTTGTCCTCCCATGTAGCCCTGAGCTAGAAAAATATATAAATAAAAAAGCAGACATACCGAATGTAAATATTATCATTTAGCAAATATGGGCAAGGTGAAAGTTGCAGCAGATGGTGGATTAAGACAAGTGGAACTAATGCAGATGAAAATTAAATGATGAAATATTTTTGAAAGACATTCTGAATGACTCATTCCACCTTTTCTTGCCGATGTAGCACTGAAAATAAAGCGTGAAGGAACTGGCACAGGGCTTTTCACACCAGGAATGTCTCTCTTCTCCTCTTATGACTGTGGGACATGTGACTTTGTCTTTACTACATGCAAAGGAATAAGGTAACTGCCGAGTTCATACATAGTGTGAATCTCTTTGCGTATAATTCTGCTGTGGAGTTTATCAAGGAGAGAACAATATGTAAAGTTGTGATAATGTCACTCTGCTGAGTGTTTGGTTGCAGGGAAATTGCTCGTGTTAAAGGTTTCAAAGGCTTCTTGAGATGACCTGTGGTCAGCCCAGCACCAAGGTGATAAAGAAATGTTTTAAGGGCTTTTGACTGTTAATGCTGCTTGGAGCAAGATGATGTAACTTTTTATGAAACGTTTAATCCACAAGCAACAGACCAAACCTTTCAGTTCAATCAGTATTTTTGTTACAACCTTTGTTGCAGAAGTCAAAACAGACTTGAAGTAAAACTCAGAGCTATAGGGGGAATATATGAAAATGTTCAAAGAAGGTCCTAATACTTGTAGCTGAAATTTTTACTCTTCAATATGTGGCTCAGTCAGGCCAGAAATAATAATAATAAAAAAAAAAAACAAGAAAACAGAATATCACCAATGACATATCAGAGGAGAAAAGAAAAAGCTTCAGTGTGGCACTGCGCAGAAATTTCCACAAACAGTAAGATAATCATGTCAAGCCAGTAGGTGGCGATCAATTCTACAGTAATAACACATCAAAATACAAGAGAAGAACATCGGAACGTGACGAGTGTGCTGTTTTTTTCTTGGTGAAAACATAGTAACCCAAACAATGGTGAATCCAAAAGATGAAAATGACTAGTTTGTGTGGACAGACAATAAAAGTTTTACTCAATGGGATGTTACAGTATAAGGTGATAAAAGCCCATGAAAATATCAGAAAAACTGTTGGAAAGGAGTCATTGTTATGGTTCCCAGCACATGCTCAATACACAAAGCAAAAGTGTGTATTAATGAAGAAAGCTGAAAAACGCACAAGACTTTTGTTAGTCTCACAAAGGGATACACTGTGTGATGACCAGCCACACATGGTAATATCCACACCTCAGAACCAGTGTATGTCCACTTTAATTTACTTTACAGCCACTACTCCAAACATTTAGACACTACTCAACACATTTCTTTACCAAATGAGTTTATTGTTCTCACCTTGTAATGTTGATATGGAGTGCACATGTGGTGGTACACTACAAGGTCAAATATGTTTACATTGTATTAATACTCTATTCTTTCTTTTGAGTTACCTGTAATGTGGCTTCTCCTTCCTGGTGCAGCAAAAGGCATGGCCAAGGGATGGACGACTCTAATATACTGCGTCGGCCTTATTGGACTGAATCATATGCTGCACGGTCAAACACAGGGTGTTTGTTTCATTTCTCCCCTTGTGTTCTACATGGTTCAGCTAAACCAGTATTTAAGTTCCCCTTATGTATCTGTGTAGGTCAGACATTCATTTGTTTGAGTCTCTTTGTTTCTGAGATCGTTTGAGTATAGTTCTATTATGTTGACCTCATTTATAGGACTTTTGATTTGACATTTTTCATATTTTATGGGTAAATAAAAAAAACAACATTTTTGAACAAAAGCCAATATGTCCTTGTTGCCTTAATGCTTGGTCCCTGACACAGTGATAACAGAGTTTTTAAAAATCTACACTTTATCTGATTATAAAAACAGTCTGCATGTGGATGAGAGGTGTAAAATCTGAATAACAAGTTTGTCTTAAAATATTATACAAAATATTCGTGCTTGTGTGACAGAGCCTCAGTCTGCTCTGACTGGTCAACTTACAGTCCTGAGCAGTCTGTGTTGTCACACAGAGGCTATATCCTATAAAGATCTTATTGGTATGATAGAATAATTTGGTAATTGACAAAGGAAAGCAAAAGGGACAAAATGCAAAGATATGTCTGTCACAGGCTGCTGAGTTTCAACTTCCTGTTCACCATGCATATAGTTAGTACGACTAGTTGAACATAATTGGGAATCGTTTTAAAAGTTGCCGCCACAAGAAATTGTGGGACAGAATTCTCCAGTGTTTGAACAGGAAGCACTGACGCTACCTTCCTTAGGATTGAGTGCAGCGCTTCTTCACCATGTATCATCTCAGAAAGTGTTTAACACTCAAAGTAATACCGAAAATACTATAATTGTAAGCTGTTAGCCAAACTTTCAAATTGGATAATACAAAAAAATTCTTCTGTACCCCACTTGTGGTACATCTGCCACAGTTGAGAGCCATGCATTTAGATGATTGAAACAGTGCTTCGCTTGGCTGCTGCTGAGATACTTTTGGATCATTCAGTTGGGAACCTTCCTCAGCAAAGAAAAAAAGAAAAACTATTCAACCAGACTCACTCTGTTGAGGGAGTCACAAAGTGCACAGGTGTACTTAAATGTTTTAAACTCACATCGACCCCTAGCAAGTAGTTGTGTGCAGAGTGCTATAGATACATTGGTGTTCAGTTTAACTACAAACTGAATTTGAAATATAACTATGAGATTGTCAACATAGCAGACTGCTTAGTTTAATGTTGTTTGCAGTGTGAACCAATTCACTTTGTGCTTCAATAATACATGACTGTAACTTAAGTGAATTGCTGTTACAACACAGCAACTTCAAGCACCCAGCTTTGCTGCATCATGAAGACAGGCAGAGGTTATTTTTGGTTCATCCAGCGTTCCCCTGCTTCTCTTTTGATAAAGTCAGCAGTGAACTTGGTCCATTCACAAACAGAGAGAAGAGAGTCTACATGCTTTAGCACCAAATGATAAATAGAAAGTGAAACTTATATAAATACAAACTGATATAAATTGTTTGTTGTTATATTGGGCAGCTACTCACAGGAGCTAGTGATACACCCCCGAGTACAAGATGAACCATCAACATTTCCCAAATAGTTATACAAACTATTCCTTTTTTTGTTATTGTTGGGCCAGATAAACAGATTAAACATTATTTTGATTTAATGGGGAGTTGATCATTTTTCTCTAGAACATCTGTGCTAAGCAAAAGTGCAGATGGGGGGAAGGTAGGAGGACAGATGGTGGGAGGTTAAGTGCCTCATGTAGTTACAACCCCTGGCAAAAAAAGAAGGAAACACTATCCTTGAAGGCTGTTCCTTCAGGTTTTGTTTTCGTGTTCGTAAAACATACTTGATTTTTTCCAGCTCAAGAAATGGAACAAGTATTAAATAACTAATTTATGAAGAAATAATATAAAATAATTTTGTAAAAGATTTTAGTTGTTCCCTGTCAGTTGTGCCTAAATTTGGAACAAGTACAAAGAAAATGGTAAGTTTGTAAAGGGAAAACATACAGGTCGACCAAGAAAAAGGTGTCAAAGCATCAGGACAAAAATCTCAAATCAATTAGCCGTAAAATATGAAAAGCAGATGGGTAGGAGTTGCGATTGAGTTGGTCATTAAGGTCATGCAAGTAAAAAGCATGATTAACTCTTCACTAACTTTTAATAATGACCAAGGAGTTGTTATTTAATCTAACTTACTGCATGGTACAGTGCCTCCACATATAGTAGCTATCATGTTTTAATAGGACACTGGCATGGCCATCTAAGCATGCAGTCAGGCCAATTAAATAGTGGATCTGTGTGCTAACACACACAGACTAAGTGCTATTTCTTCCATGCACATATTGCTGATTTGGAAAACTGATAAGGTCTTTGCACTGGTGTTTGGCCTCTATATGTACAAGCTGAACATAATTATATAGTTTCCTCTAGTAATTCCCTATAATGAGATGACCTTTTCCAGTTTCCAAAATACCCTTCCCAGTGTCAGGAGGAAATTACTTGTGAATAGTGTTGCAGTGTTTTTTTTCTTAGAAAAAGAAAGGGAGGAATTATGCTCTGTCCTCAGCCAGTTCCTTTTCACATCCAACACCAAAATATTCAGATTACAGTGAGTGCAGACTGGTTTTATGCAGAGGAAAGCTGAGCAATAACCATTGCTGGAACACCCTCTAACTCGGTGCAGATTTTCTGACAGAATGCAATAATCAACATAATTCTCTGCTGACAGAATGGTGGCCACACCTCATGCTGATCAGCAGATTAGTCAATGGGAATAATTTAAAGGATTCTCAGCCGCACAGAAGGCCAAGAGACTAATTTATTCCACACTTTACTGGCAAGCACTTCTATTTCTAACAAAGAAATACTGCAAAAAGCGACTTTTGTCTTCAGTTGTACACTGAGGCAAATTTGATTTTAATTGATTGATTATTGAAAAGCTGATAGAAGAGCATAACAGTGTCTCGACTCAGCAGCTGAAGCACACCAGCAATGGCAGTTTTAAAGAGGGTTGGCACTTTGAGCCATTTCAGTTATGCTGTTAAATAAATCACAGTCAAGCATTTGAAAAGGATTTTCAATTGCATCTGAGGACCTTATCCTCTGCAGAAACTAAAAAGTACTACTTGCAACCATACTTCAGGCCACCTTAACTACAGTGAAAGGAAGGGGTGCACAGTACCGTGTCAAACATGCAGTGAAATCACCAATGGGAGTTCATATATGCATGACACTGTGACACCCCGTGTTTATTAGCATGTAACCACAGCTTTTGCATTGCGCGTTGGCAAAAGAAAATAAAAAAACTCTCCATCCAGCAACCCACCCCTCCCCTACTGTAGCCCAATCCTTTCCACCTCTTTAACAGTGGGCCTAGAAGTCTGGGCATGCTCAGTGAGCGTAGCTAATCAGCCAAGCTGAGCCGTGTCCTTTGACGGAGAGAAATCCCTCTCCCTGTTCGAGAGGCGCTGCAGATGAACTGGTGGTGCTCTGACTCCAGCAGGGGTGGGAGGTGTGGATGAGAGTGTGGAGAGGAAAGGAGGGGGAATTAGTCACACATTTAAAGAGTTTGTCACGTCATATTCACTTCTTCAGATTTGGCAGGAAATATATAAACAAAGTGTCCCATTAAATGATGATAACTCTGCTTCTTCCATCATTTTGCAAGGTGTGGGAGTTCTCTCACCATCTTTGCAGAGGTTTCAATAGCACAGCTTCATGCATATGTAGAGGCATGAATTCAGCAGTTTGCAATTTAAGGTGATATTCAAAGCCTGATATTCTATTCTGTATAGATATACGGCCTTGCAGCTTTCTCTGGTAATTGGTGCTAACACCCAAAGACTATATAGGTATACAATGTAGTGTCTAAAAAACTGCTCCTATTCTAGCGACAAAGGGAGAAAATGGATTCTATCAGAGCTTAGAGGAATAAAACAGAATATTAAAAATGCAGGATTAGCATTTTAACAGCATATTCAGGCATGGCAGATAAATGGACACAGACTGCCAGAGATTAGTTGTTCTTTTTTTGGAAGTCAGAAGCGTCCCAGTACGCAGAGAGATAGAGGCATCTAAGGCAACACAGTGACCCTTGGTGAAGCAACAACAAAAAAAAAAGAAACAGTGTACATTTTGACGGCATCATAAATCACGGGGCTCGTGGCAGGCAGCCCAATTGCACTGCGAGGGCAGGTTGAAGCTAACATCATCCCTTCTCTTATGTCCCCCGGCTGTGTCTGGAGAGAGAAGTGGAACGGCAAAAACACGCCCGCTCTCCTTTTCTATTGTGAATGATGGAAAAAGATGGACAGTGGAAGGAATTTATAGTCACATGTAGCCACAACATTGTGCCTTTGCGGTGATTTGATATAGAGTTGACGAAGTATGGAGAAGACCAGCATGTGACCCTGGAGTGCATGAGGCTCAGCACGGTTGGGATGCACTGAAATGCACTATGGGAGGAAGTCTTCCCTGTCTTTTTGAAGGTTGTATAAGAGAGAACAGGAAGAGAAAGGAAGAGGCAGACAGAGAAAGTTTGCCAAAAAAAAGAATCTAAGTCAGGCTTGATGTGTGGGATTGGAGAATGGCCGGTGGAAATCATCTTTATCCTGAGAGTGGAAGTCTTTGGGCTTAGCGATCACAACAAACATGGTCAGCCTGGGTTTCGGCTTTGGTTAAGATGACTCCAGGGAGTGTGGACAGTGGGAGGAGGCCTTCCTCTCCTTTCCTTGTGCTACTCATCCTCGCCGCCCACTCCAAGAACTGTTGACGTGGGCCATCATAGGGAATTTTACAGTCTCATTCAGTCAGGGAAGGATTAGGCCTGAGCTCAACCACAGACGGACTTAGACTGCCCCCTATTAATAAATCCCCCTGTGATGCTGTATATTCATCTACATATTTTCTTTTTTTTTCAGTCTTCTGCGTTCCGATCAGCTAGTGGACATGAACACAGCGGCATATTAATCTGCCCGTTCTAAAAGTTTCACAGAGAACGCAAAAAGTGACACGATAAATTGAAAGAGGGTAGAGGGAGAGGGGGAAAAAATGCCCTTCTTTTTCTTTTGCATAATTTGGTTCCTATTAGCAACATCATTCAGTGGGTTTTTTCAGATGATAATTTGGAAATCTGGGGTTGCGGCGTTAATCCAGCGGCATTACACTTTACCAAGGGATTACTGAGTGACAACTTCAAGTGAAACGAAAGATGTAAGGGCCTCTTAAGCCGTGTTCCTATTAAAAGCCACAGTGCGGCGTGACACTGTGGCAGGCTTCATTGCACACTTGCCAACTAGTTGGGGATATATATCCTCTCATAAATGCTCCAACGCTCATAGGGATTTCTCCCCCCCCCTTTCTTTTTGTAATTTTACTTTTTATTTTTTTCAACCTCTGCATTGGGGCATTTTTAAATGATTTTGTGAGACTGGCTTATACATTTTTGTAGCTTGTTTAAGTTGTTATCAGGGCGTCTTGTACCAAAGTTGCATTTAAGACCTGATGATTTCAAGAGGGAAGGCTGAACGTATTTTTCTTATGTTTTTTCCACGTCAACCTCTTTGATGATACTTTTGCCATCGGAGGAAAGTGTGAAGGCTTTGTCCAGGTGATGCATGCACAAAGTTTAATGAGTTTTTCTTTCCTTTGACCACCATGCATTCTCTCAGGTGCTCTTGGAAATTGTATTACTTTTAAATCCTAAATCCATTCAACTGCAATCAAGGATTTGTTTACGTAGCTTCACCTTAGTAATATTAGCCAGAGACTGCAAATACTAACAATATTTACCCAAGGGGGAACACCTATACTTTGATAGAACAACTAATGATGCAACATATTTACTCGAGTAGAAGTGAAAAGGTAGAGGCTGGAAACTTATTCTAAGAACAAAGGTAAAAAAGTAACCATTTGAAGCACAATTCCATCAGCTGTTTGAATGTGAAATTTACTTTATAATATAATTTGATTAATACTTTACCAACTTAGTTTTCATTTTTACTGCAGACATCTTCAAACAAATCACTTAAATAAGGCTGTAAATGAGAAATAACTAATTTGAAGAGGTGGACTAATTAATCTGTTAGCTGATTTTTATAATAATCTTCACTGACGTAAGCTGATTAACAGGCAAGCATTTCTGTGGGCAGTGCAGTGCTGTTGGTGTGGAAACACAAGACAGTAAAAGAGGTGTTAAACGTGTCATTCCACCCATTGTGTCTTCAATTGCCATGTTACCAATGTTTCAGATAAACTTGTATTTACGTTAACTTGCGACCATCAACCGAAAGGTGTTAGTGGTTGCTGGTAGCAACGACAGCTGTCCTAGTCAATGTCGCATTGTTTGAGTTTCATTAAACTACTGAAGACGTACATGTCTGAAGACTACACAGAGTCTTTTCTGAATGAACTGTCATACAAGACATTTTCAGTTACATCTTTATCATTACAGGTCAACATGAGCTGCTGGGAGCAGAATGAAAGTCACTCTCATCATGAATTCAATTTTTTATGTGAAATCTTAAAATTACAGTGCACTTGGCTCTGTGAACCTAACTTTAGTCATTAAACATGTCATAATCAATGTCACAGATCATGCTAAATAACCTAAAATCTGACACAGCAAGAACCACACAAAATATAAGAAAATTGGCCACATATACCATGATTTGTGGAGATTGGTCACAGAAAAACCTATATTGGTCAACCTCTGCCACTCCTCTCCAACTGCAGTGTTTACTGCAGTGTCTGCTTCACTTTCATTCATGTCAAAAGTTACTGGCTCTTCTTTTCCCTGACATGCAGCATTTGATGTTACTCTGAAGTCAGAAGTAAAACTCTGAATCATATTTTGAATGGTGTATAAAATGGGAAACATGGTTGTTGTCACAGTTTATGTTTTAATATTTTTATTTTCAGGTCATGTTTTTTCCCCTGTCACATTAGGTTCACTCATGTCACCTGTTTTCCGTTTCACAGCTGCACATCATCACCAATCACTTCCCCACAGCATTTAGTTTCCAGGTTCAGTCACAGTCTTTTCAGAATCCTCACTTTTCCTTCCACACTCACGCTGAAAGTTAAGTCTGGTTATGCCTCATAGTCGTGTTTTTTTTTTTTTTTTTTTTTTTTTTTTTTTTTTCTCTCCTCTCCATAGTCTTGTTTTGCCATAGTTAAGTGTTTTTGATATCCAGCCCTGCCGCACCCTCTGTTCTTACCTTACCTTATTGGAATTAACCTTTTTGATTTTTGAGAAGTTCTGCATCTGGGTCCTCCCTTCCACCATCATACTTGACAGTTGTCAACAGGTTTCTTTCATTTGTGTAGCTACAAACGACAAAGTAGTCACGAGTTGTATAGATTACTCAACTTAACAAAGAAATAACCTAATTTAATGGGATAGATGAGTCTTGAAGGTATTGTCCACAAATCATATAGTATGTAGCATGTATGTAGATACAGCCCAAATCAAACTGTCTCATAATGGAGGAACATACACTATGCATTTTCACTTTAAAACAAGTCAACTGAGAGCAATGAATTGTGTCAACAACTAAAGGTGCTATTTTGCTCAAAATTAAAAGCTTGTTTTCTGCTGTTCTGAAATGAAGGCCTATTGTTTAAAAAAATTCAACTTTGAAGGGTCTCACTGCCAACACAGGGAACTGAACTGATTGTCATTCAACAATCGAGAATTTGACAGGTGCAGCAACAGCAGCATTGTCCCTACATCATCACATTTGACAGCTGTGTCTTGTTTTGTAAAGCAGTTATTTTTTGGAAGAACTAGCAAAGTTCAACCAGGACAGAAGCATTATATATGCATACATATATGTATACATATATATGTATACATACATATATATATATATATATATATATATATATATATATATATGTGTGTTTTTCTTTGTCTTTTTACACAGTAACCTGGATGTGTCACCAGTTCAAGACGCATCGCTTTCCTCTCCTGTCTACAGACTGGATCCCTAGAGAGGGACAAAGTAACTGTTCAATCCCAGGTAATTAACTTCACCACGACCCAGGGAGCACTCGCACCAGACACCACAATCCTTTAAGCACAACACCGCATTAGTAGTATCCCACAAGGCCTTGCAAATGACAGGACAAAAGCAGGAGCACGCTCGGGGCTCCTGCCCAAATAAACAACACACAAAAGCAACATTTATTGATTAGACTAGATATTTATGAGAGGGTGTGCAGAACAAGCAAAGATAAAAATGGGTTGTTTTGGTTGTTCAATTATTTTCCCCTTTCCTTCATGACGTAAATTCTCAAGGGACATTTATAATGTAAACTAACTTAAAACAGCATGATGCATGATTTAATAATTGAAGATAGGCAGCAAAGAATCGGGTCCACAATGTAAATTGAACAGGTTTAAATGGAGGTGCCTGGTGAAGCGCCTGAAATACACTTAGAGGTAGCTATGACATATTTTATTTTTTTAAATCTAAATCCAAAAATATACCACAACAGAGACACTTTTGTATCACATGCAAATTTCACTAAAGTATTGTTTTAAATGGGTTAAAATCAAATTATATGAATAGTTTGCATAAAATGCAAAGTAGGTTTTAAAGCAACTCATGTAAATGATCAGTTTCACATGCAATGTTGGTGTGAAGAACCCCCCATGTGACAGGCTCACAACCAGGCACATGTGGTTTGTTAATTTCATGTAATGAAAGCTCACATGATTTAGGCAGGTGTGGTTTTCATTCAAATACAAGGTAACATGCTGCATCACAAAAGCTAAGACGTTCATTTAACATATGGACTCAACCCTATTTTAGCGGAACAAATTGGTTTCTTTGAGTTAATAGTTTTCTCCCAGCAAATTGTCGGAAATGTCATGGTTTCAGACAGGTGTCTGATGTCTTATATTTTTGTTTACACCATCTCAACAGACTGACTACATTCAAGTGATTTCTGGAATTGAAGATCACACATAAAAAAATAAATAAATACTGTGATGAGTTGATAAAATGCATTGTTATCATAATGCTACCAAAAATAGCTCAATTTTGACAAGCCAACTATATCATATCGTAGCTTTAAGATTAAAGTACAAGTGATCATAATCTCATAATTGTAATACATGAAATTTAATAAAATCAAAAGAGGAAAAAAAAAGGAAATGTTCAGTTTCTTCAAATTTTAAAGGTGTATAAAACAGAGTTACTGCAGGTGTTCCAACTGACACTGTGTGGAATTTAAATAAAAACATAATGCAATGATTTCTCATAAAACACTATTTCATAAACAATAGAAGACAGAACACATCAATTGTTGAAAGTGAGACATTTTAATTAGCTCATTTTGAATTTGATGTCAGAAACACAACAAAAAAAAGATGCAAGAGGGGCAACAAAGGGTGGGAGAAATAAGTGGTACTAAAATTAAATACACAAAAGACCTGTTGGTAATTAATCCAATTGTTAACAGGTCACTCATATGACTGTAAAATTCCATTAAAAAAAAAAGAAAAAAACACTTGAGAGAGACAGAGTCTCTTAGAAGTAAATCTGGAAAAGATATGAAAGTGTGATATATTTTTCCATGTTCTGTGGATAAGATATTAGTTTACGAGATTTGCTAATTACTGTGCTGTATGTTTTATTGACATTTCCTATGAACTGCATCATATGTCCAATACAAGACATTACAACAGCCCATTTGATTGGGAAACTAATTTCTGTGTGCGTAATGTGTAGTGCTGGTTTTAATTTCTTACCTTTTTGCTCGTATTAAATCTTTTTCTAAAAACTGATTAATAGCTTGAATTTGTAGGACATTAGGGAATCTACTGACAGAAATGCAGATATGCAGACAAACCACTATGCTTCCATTACTGTAAGATTACATGAAGGCAACAATTATTATATATTTATTGTCTTACAGAGGGTGGGTATTCTCTGGTATTTCCTTAAATCATTTCAGCCTTTAACATTTAGCTGAAATATTGTCAGTGCCCTTGTAGAAAACGTTGTGGTTTTCTGTAATAATGGCTAGACAACCATTAAACTGATATTTACAATGCATTTAGACTCATTACAGCCAATTCTATCAAGTCCGGGTGGCTGAAACAAGCCGTAGGTTGTTAAAGTGTTCAGTTCAATGGAGTTAACTAATTCAAAGCAAGGGAAAAAAATCTAACCCACATCTTTACTTATCCGTAAGAGATGTTTTGACAGACTGAACTGCACTGACGTGTAATCGTTTGTGAACAGAAAATTCTCAGTGTGCTTGATCTTTCCTCTCACATGTGAGTTTTGTCATACAAGTCAAGCAAGTCAAATATAAATACAGCCCATGTCCCCAAGCCCTAAATGGACTTATTCAGTCAATAGAATATCTGCAAATGTCAAAGTGTCTTGAATCAAACAGCTTTTTGAAATTTCAATGCAGTTGTATGGATGTCTCTAATGAGGTAAGAAAAGAACAGTGTTGCTTTGACTGTGCAGGAGTCTAACCAATTATCAGACTTCCCTGCTGCTGAACCATGGGAGTAAGTCCATAGGTGATGGTGGGGAGAATGAGAGGAGCCTCGTTGTTTAAGAGAGATCATGGACTTCCCTCCCTCACTTCCCCCACAACACTGACCGACAGCAGCACTGGCGTTTCTAGCCTACAGCCATCAGAGTGCCCGAAATGTGATTTGACTGTATATGACAGACAAAGAGAGTTTGATTGTCTTTAGAAATGGTTTATTCATCAGATGGCTTTGGAAGCTGCTTACCTTTGTTGCTGATTTGCTGGCAAAACACGTCTGGCAGACAACATAATGCAGAATGAGCAGTAACTGTTACACTTGCATACGATTACTGCTGTCATTTTTGCTGTAAAAAGAAGAAGATGGCCAAACTCACTGCAAACGTCTCTGGAAAAATGTTTGCTCAGCCATCACAGTCAATTTTGATAGACATACTGCATTTGGAATAATTTCTTTCCATCTGAGCTGAATTTCCAACATCCTGTCTCTTTCGTTGCTGATGATTGAAGCTTCTGAAGGGCAACAATGTGACGTATTAATTCAGACAAGCCATCAGCGTGTGAGTACCAGTGCCCAGCAGTTTGTTTACTTTTTCTGTCATCCACTGTATAAGTTTACTGTGGGGCATTTTTGCAATTGGCTCATGCAATAAGTGGAAATGCCTAATTATAAACCAACCAGGGCTTCTAAGGAGAAGTAACTTGGACTCAAATGTGGCTTGTACATTGGAAACATTTTGGTATCCTGTCATCCTGCCAGGTTAGAGGTTTGGTAGGTGCTGCAGGGGGTAGAGGCAGTTAGTTGCCCAAACACGTCAGATTTGACAGATTCTTACTGATCATTATTGATTTATTTGCTGTGAACTCTTAAAAAAGTAGCTGGTTATGAATCATTTTCTGCTTGGCTCTCTGTATGACAAAACACTGGCCAGCGCATTTCAATATCTGTCTCTTCATACTGATAAACTCGCGTAAGAGGTTGGTTATATGCCTCTTCTTTCTTCAAACAAACTGGCTCAAAATGGTCTTGTAAGCAAATTGTGACCTGCATTTTTCAGTGCAGTCATTTCATGCTACCCAGGTTTCAATGACACCGCCTCCGCGAGCTTAGGTGAGATGAATGAGAAAGGTGGCGACATGGAGGTGGACCCGGAGCCTGAGTCGCACCTGCAGGTCACATAGGAATCAAAGAGTGGATATTCCAAACAGGTTCGTGCTGAGCGAAGGGGGGTGCTGAGCTGTGACAGGCTGGCCTGCTGCTTTTGTCAGTCAGGCAACGAACGGTGGTGAGTGTGAGGTCGCGGAAGAGCAAGAGATGACTGATTCATGGGCTGACTAGCAGGCTGTGTGTGGACATGTGCGCCTGACTGTGTGCGTGCATGTGTGTCTGTGCCCTGCAGGACACACAGCGGATGACAGATTGGCAAGGCCACGGATGGGCCAGGCTCCATCAGCACCACAGGCTGCTGTGATGTTCCCATTCTCCCTTCACTCACTACAGCCAACTAGACCAAAGCTGTGTGACTGCCCATGTTTAGTTGGCTCTTTCTCAGTTATGGGTGTGTTGCTTCAGAATCAGATCCACAATCACTTTATTTGCCAAGTCCAGTAAAGGTAAAAGTTTGTCTTGGCAGTGCTGTTGTAGAACCATGTCAGCAACTAATACTGGAAAAGAGAACACAGAGCAGCTGGTTGTGTTTTTTTTTTTTTTTGTCCATGTTGGTAGATGTTCATGCGTATTTTTTATGTTTGACTGAGGGTTTGCTGTTTCTGTTCGCAAATCAATGTACATTTCCATTCAGGGACTGAACAGAATAACAGAAAGACCAAACAATCAGTGACAATGAAAGCCTGAATTGTGGAACACTTTGCTCTGAGAGTGCACAATACATGTTTAATTTCAAAACCCTATATGCTTTTTTTTTTTTCTCAGAATCACATGATAATAAATTCCCTTTGTATATTCTTTTTATCCAGTTTATCTGTTTACTATAGTATCATGTTGTATATATATGAGCACATTAGCTCCACATCTGCTTTATACGAACAGTAGCACAGTTTTTGAGACTGCGGAAAGTGAATTAAATATTACCTGAAGGCTAAAAGTTATAGATGACACACCTCTTTAAAAGTCTTAGCAGGATTACTTTACTATGTTCATATTTAGTAACTGCAAAATTATCATCTTGAAGAAGAAAGGCTACATCCATCATCATCATCTTGAAGAAGAAGAATACATGAGCGTGATTGCACGCGTATTAGTGAGTATTACACCTTGGTAAGTTTGGTAAGGCTTTTACTAACCAATTAAGAGTATTTCAGTTCCTGAAATTCACCCAGTCGTCAAGGTAAATGGACTTTTATTTGTATAGCGCTTTTCACTCAAAGCGCTTCACTACATGCCGCATTCACCCCACTCACACACATTCATACAGCACGTCTTAAGATACACATAACTACGTGCTTTCTAATCATTCACACACATTCATACCCCCAATGATACACTGGGGGGGCAACGTGGGGTTCAGTGTCTTGCCCAAGGACGCTTTGACATGTATCCTGGGGAAGCCTGAGTCGAACCACCGACCTTCCGACCTCCTGAGCTACAGGGGCCCCTTATGGAAAAGACCTCTAGTTCTGTGAGATTTTTAATCATCTTGCATGCTGTATTCATTTAAGGGTCTATCTACACAATTTTCATGATTGTCTCTGTGATGGACATGGCTAAACCTTCACCTTGCACCTCTTGCAGTTTTACATGTTGGTTTTTGAAGTGTCTTTTGTATCATTATCCTGTTGTAGAGGACAGATAATGTTATGTCTGTTTCTAGAATTTCCTAGCAAATAATCAAATCAGTTCTTCCCTCTACAACTGACAGAAGCTGGAATCTAAAGCTGTCTTTTAAAAGTCACATACAAGATATGCAAATTAGACAAGTTTCCATTATCTTAATGCAAATAAAAAATGCAATAGTTGCATTTCTCTGTGCCTATGGATCCAACAAAAGTCCAAAGCATGACTAATCCCCTCCTTCACAATTGAAGAAGTGTTGCACCTATTTTTCCTCACATGTAAGCACTGCTCATCATGGTCAAAGGCTTCAATGTTGACTTCAGCGGGCTACAGGGCTAGTTTAGTTGCACATTTGAAAGTTTTGATTGTTTCTGGCGCTGAGCATCTGATAACTCTCCCAGTTAGGTCATGAGTGTGTAGATATTTCCCCACGGCAGAATGATACAACAACACTCCATTGTCTGCTTAATCGTAAAGATATTTGTTGTCAAACAAGCTTTTGATTTGCATTTCTAGAAGTGCTGTGAGCATTTTTCTCAAATGCTAAGAGCTTGAATAAGGGCGACCAGATTTTTTCTTGGATATTGAAGACAAGCTGGCTTTTTTTTTATGTCCTGATACGAAAGACATTAGAATGGAAATAAGGCATATTTACTTTTTTCACATGACTCCAACAGGCACACAAAGTCACGATCTTTTCATTTTCAGGGTGCTGAGTATAGAGCAGTCAGTGGCTGCTTATTGTTGGGGAAAGCCAAAGCATTTGCAAACCATCTATAATTACACCACTTGACCTTTGCTAATGTTGACTGTGTGCAAGCTATAGTCATAATAAGTTTAGTAAAATTTATTTCGATCGCCAAAATGTATGCACGATGCCCTTTCCCTTGCATGATACACAAAAATATTATTTTTTTTGGCTTAAGATCTTTCACAGTGTGCCACGTTACAGTGTCAGTATGTGCATGTGTGTGTGTAGATGAGATATGTATAAGATATACATATATATAGTTGGACTTTATCGGAAAAGAAAACTCAACACACATTTAACCATAAAAACACTTAACTTCTTCTTTTCAATTTTTATGCATTTATTCAATATTTGTGCCTGCTCCTTTGTAATTTCTTAGTATTTACTCTCATTGCTACAGCTCACACATTCCAGTCATAATAAGTGTGGATTTTTCTGTGGGATTTACTTCAAGTGTTGGTTGGAGATGTCTGTCCTCTCATTGTGTTAAAACAGCTCTAGAGAAGCTTTCAAAAAGAGAGTATCAAATTAACTTTGATGACTGTGGGCTTACCTATAGTAAACACTGTGCTGAACGACTGCTGTGTATTGTTTAACTGAAGATGATTAAATATTTACACGTGGTATGAATACTCTCAAGCCCCTTTCAAAGCGAAGCAATGAGAGTTCCGTCCGAGCTGAGATGAACATTTCAACCTCCTGTTCATGGCACTTTGACAGCTCATGACTGATGAAGCAAAGAAGGTAACAAGCCCAGTGCCTCACTGACAGCACCCTCTATCCTCCACTTGTCAGTGTCAGGTAACCATTTCCCAAGTGCCACCTTCAATTACTTAGGATATTCCTAATGATTTTACATTGTCTGTGAATATAAATGCATGCCAGGAAGTTTCATGATATAAAGCTCCATTCAGTTGTAGCATGACTAATGATTTTCCAAATGAAGAGTGGACCTCAGTGAGTGTCTTAAAGAGCAGAAGAGCTTTTAATTACTCATCAGTCTGGCTGTCTGCGTGACCTTCAGTCAAGACCTGGACAGAAGTCAATTAAAGCAACGGTGTGCTAACTCTAAATCAGGCCTTGAGAATGGGCTGGCTTTGGAAATGGCAGACTGTCAAAGGTCATTACAATATTAATTTGAAGGGCTGTAAAAAAGCTTAAAAGTCCCTCAGCGTGAGTAGAGTCTTTGGTAATATTGCCAGTTTTTAGAGTACAGCAACAGGCATTCCGATCTGAGAGTTTGTGATTTATTACCCTCACTTGAGCTGTGTGTCCAAATAGGGAAAACCTTGTCAAATAAGGCTGTAAACTGTAAAGTTATTCCATTGCACATTCATTTTTCAACCAGCCACCTTAAGTCTAATTATCTCTGCATTTCAAGTGGATAGCAGCACCAACAAACATGCTGACTCTCGAAGGCATCGCCACCCACAGCTGCGCAAGGAGAGAGCTGTTTTACTCAGGAAGTCAGTTGCTTGAAGTCTATTTGTCTTTTGTAATTACCACTCAATAAAGGAAAACCCTCGGTAATTATCCTTGGCGCTCAGTGAAACCAATCATTGTGAGTTAACATAAACACAGGCTCATTTTTAAAGAGACTGATTCAGATGTCGGCCTGCAACACCGGGGCTGCAGCTCAGTTCTGAAATCAAACACAGCGATGAAAGTGGGCAGCCAGGCCCCATTTGTGGCCATGACCCTCTCAGAGAGTGAAGTCGCAACCTATATGCCAGAGTGCAAAGGGAAAAAGAATGCCGAGGACCTCATCATGTGCATCATTGGTCAGAGGATTGTCTCAGTATAACAAATAAGAGAATTTTGCCTCACAAAGTAGGTTTCTTTAATGTTTAGTATTATTTTATTAATTTGCTTTTTGAGGTTATGGAGTAGAGGCCATGAAATGTAATATTGGACACAATTTTCCCTTGGAATTCTGTGAAATTGTCACAGAATGAAAAAAATCTCATTTTAATAGCTGGATAAGGCTGCTTAAAGGCTTGTCTACCCACACATGGAAATATCTGGACACTACAGATCAGAACACACAGGAAAATAAGATTTTTATTTGTGGAACCAAAGCTATAGCTCTAAGAAATATATCCTGCCAGGTCCAGAAATTGTCATTTACATAAATACTGTTGATATTTCTTTAATTCCAATGGTATAAAATCTTCTCTTACAACTAAGGGTGCATAACTGTACTCTTACATACCTTACGGTACACACAGATAGGACAGATTATTGAAAGTGGTTCGATGGTTAGCAGAGACATTTTCCAGCAAGAAGGTTCCCAGTTCAAAACTCAGATATAGCCTTTCTAGTTGAGTTTGCATATTCTCCCACACAGTTGAATTTGCCTTGACGGCAGTCTACTATCTTGGCATTTATCTCTCTGACATACTTTGCCACTGACATTTACATGAAAGATATGGAGCTGGCTGGGAGTAATCAAAACTGATAGAAAACTTCCTGTATAGCTGCAGGTGCAAAATAAGTTTGAGTGAAGGCATCCCTCCAGTCTGCAGCTTGGTGCATCACATAACTGCTTCTAGACTGTGTGTACAGGATGGCAGCATACAGCATAGAGATAAAATCACAGATACCTGAGCTGTGCAAAGCAGGGGAAAAGATGGACAGTACATTGTGTATGAAAATATCTGCGTACACAAGAGACATGGAAGGTACCTCTCTTATCTTTACAATTTTATTTTTCTGGCTGACAAAAGATGCTTTTCTTTGTATATGCAATACTTGCAGTCCAAGTTATCTCAGCTCATACATTTGACATACACCCAACATTTTGCCAGTTTAGATAAAGCTCAAGTAGTGTGCCTATTGTAAACATTCTAAAGTTATAAAACATAAAGGAGAAATAAGTCAAAGTGAATTGCAAATGTGACTTTTACAGATCCATTAGGATTTGAAAGGTCGCTAATTAGAAGGCCTTTAAAAACAGCAATTGACATTGCTGGTAGAACACTCTAGGGCACTCAGTGGTCATCATGGGAGCCAAATGACAGCTCAAGACAGGAAAGACAAGCTGCTATTCCTCTGAGAAATGAAATACTATCTTGAGCAGAAACAGAAAATCTCTAAGTATCTGTGCATGATGTGGCTTTTTGCTATCAAAAACGTCAAGAAACGGAGGAGCACTGTAATCGAAAAAAAAAAAGCATGGCAGGCCTAGATCAACAACAAAATCAAACAGGGAGTTCGTAAGCTTTCTGTAGCAAGTGTAATACAAGGCTGACAGCAGTCAACATCAAGGCACAGTTGAATGAGAGTCAACATGAGAAATTCAACTGTGCAGTGAGGACGCAGAGTGAGAAGCAGAGCTGCTGGGTCATGTAGTGGCTCAGAAACCTTTATTAAGCCATCAGAATGGGGTTAAGAGGCTTGCTTGAGCTAAGGAACGTAAACACTGCACTGCTGGGGCAGAAAAAAGGCATTGTGGACTGATAAATCCAAGTGTGACATTTTGAGTTCATTAAGCAGTTTCCACTTTATCGCCCTTATTTGCAAAAACACATTTCTTACTTCACTTATAATTATTTCCAATGTTAAGGTCCTTGTTCGTAATACTTGCATTTACGCCAAAATACAAAATATAAAGTGCTCAAAATATTTTGGGGATAAGTGGTGTACTAATGACATAAAAACAAACAAACAAAAACAAACAAACAGGAGAATAACAGCAAGGGGAAATAAGACACATTTCTAATTAGCTTACTGGTCAACACAAGAGTTGGCGTAGCAACCAATAAAGCTGCAAAAGCCATGCTTAATAGGAAATATCAGCATAGATGGAATGCCTCTTTGAATTAGATTATGTGACTGTCTCATAGGGCTGTGCATGTGGCCATGCGTGTATTATGTAAATGTATACACAACATAAAGAGAGGTGAGGAGTTTTTCCATGATGTAGCACAACACAAGGATTAGGACGAGCAAGTATCTTCTGAATGTATTTTAAACACTCTTAAAGAGTCCAAACAGAGGGAAGCCGCACTCCAATCTTTCATTGGACGTGTGTGTAAAGAATCCGTAGGCATGTAAAAGCGAAGCTGGATAAACAAAGAAAGTAAATGCACAAAACAAATGTTTATGAATGATGAATGAGAGGACTTTTAGAATTAGAAGTGGTGCTTAATAAGGAAGCTCATTCTGTGTATTCATCAGTACAGAGACCGACAAAACTTTTCTTCACCTCATTTATCTATTTGAATAAAATTCCCAAAAATAATTATATCTGTTTAAAATTGGTAGAAAATGAATCTGGCAACACATCTGTGTGAATAAATTCTGTCATTATTACCTCATAAAGGAGTTGAATGAATTGCATCATAATCCAATCAACTCATTAATTCTTGCAAATGTCTTTTATTCCACTGTTGCGAGGGCATATGCGTGACTGAATCCATCATGCTTCCAATACATGATGTTCCTCGCATCAAATTAACGCAAGACACAAGGACTTTGAAATGTATGTCTAATGAACAGAGGATTTTAACTGAACAAAACAATGTTTTTAATGAGATGTTTTGTCATCATTTAAAGGTCTTAAATTTAAGGAATGGTATTCTGAAAGATTTTACAATCAGCAGATTAATCTGTGACAGGTGAGGGTGTCAGGACTGAGCATAAAAGGAGTATCCACCAAAAGTGTAGTCTTTCCAAGCAAGGATGGGCTGTGACTGAACACTTTGTGCCAAACTCTGTCAGAGAATCATAAGTAAGTTTGAAAATATTTCTAAATGTAAGATTGTAAGGAACTTTCATATTTTAAGATCTACAGAGCAGAATATTGTGAAAAGATTCAATAAGTCTCAGGAAATCTCAGTGTGTTAAGGCCAAGGACATAAAAAACACTGTTGGATGACCTTCGAGTCCTCAGGCAGCACTGCACGAGAAACCGACATGCAACTATGATCAATATAGAAACAAGGGCTTAGGAGTACCTTGGAACCATTTTCTCTCAAAGCAGTCCATCGCTGCATCCAGAAATGTCACCTAAGGAAGGAGGAAGCCATATATCAGCACTGTGCAGAAACACTGCCAAGTTCCCTGGACATGAGCTCATCTCAGATGGACAGTGCACACATGTGATGTGGTCAGAAAAGTCCAGGTTTTAGCTGCTTTAGGAAAAAACTGATACCCATGTCATGAACTGATGCAGAGGTGTATATTGGAATTTTTAGAAGATATACTGTGTGCTACCATGAAGGTGACTTCCAACAGCGGTGCTTCATAGACACGGAGTGTGTGTGTGTTTGACTGCCCTGCCTGCAGTTCACATCTGTCTCCTAGTGAAAATGTATGGAGCATCATGAAGAGGAGAACGGCAAGGCTGGACCACTGCCACCCCTCCAACATCCAGATAGAGACTTCTTTGCTGGTCGATTAGCCAATGCTGCAAGAAACTGTAAAATAGCAACATTGCAAAAATTTAACTGGTCTTGTAGCAAGTTGTGAAACAGTGAACAGATATTGCACATTTTTGTTTTGAAACCCAGAAGAACTAATGAAGTTCAGTTCAGGTGTGTAACTCCACGCCACACTGTGCAGCCACTAAATATTAACTATTGAAATGGCTACACACTCCTGTAACATTTCCTGAAATACAATGAGACTGTAATCCTGTAAATGTTTTCTATCTGTTATAAAAAAGGAAAAAGTACTGTCCAAGAACATGTATTATTAGATTATTTTTCATCATGGTTTTAAGATCAGCTGTCAGACAATGTTGGTCTTGCCATAACATTGTGACCATCCACCTGACATTGATTACTTTTGGTAATTTTCATGCCACTAAAAGAGCTTTGAAAAGTCCGGACGTGGACAAAGAACATCTAAGGGTGTCCTGGTGTGGCTGGTGCTGGGATCTTAGGTATATATCCTTTGGGCCAAGTGGGTTGAGGAGTTTTATCTTTGTGAATTGGACTTGCTTCCCACAGATGATAACAGATCCTATCAGACTGGTATCTGCGGAGCTTAGAGACTACCTGCAGGCCACACTGCTGTCCTGCTGGGGGAAGCTGCTACTGTCATAATATGGCTGGTTGGCAAAAAATGTATAGATTGGTGGTAAGTGTCAAAGTAACACTGAATTCAGGTTTTCCCAGTTTTACTCGACTTGTCAATGGTTTTAAAGTTGTTGCACAAACTAAAGATGAAAAGACTAAAGACTAAAGTTGAGGCATCAGTTAGTTGACAGGGTTGGAAGTTTCTTCTTTAAAATTCTTTTAAGTCAGAAAACTAAAGATTCAGTTTATTTCAAAACAAGATTAGTGAAGATTATGGCAGGTGGTGTTCTCATATGCCACCCACAACAAAAGAAAGGACCTTGCAGTAAAGAATAAGCTTTTAAGAGAAGCAGGAAAATGTCATCAAAACTCAATAATGATTAGGGCTTTAACCACTGAATTTGGACAAATCAACGACCCCCTGTTAAGGTAATGAGTCAGCCAGAGAGAAGTACAATTCCAGCAGTCACTTCTAAATGTTAAAAAAGCAAAGATTTTTGTCTCTGAATGTAATAAAATTGGCTTTCTCTTGGGGAGCTTACTTGTGTGCCTCATAAGCAACAACTTCTGCAACTCATGTAGGTTATACTTTGTGTCCTGAGTATCTATAAAGTCTTCAGTTGGGTTACTCTTACTCTAATAAATATGTCCAATTGTATCCTTTGAAGTTCTATTTTTCTTTTCAGACCTTCAGTAGAGTTGAAGTAAAGCAAAACTATCTGCCCTCTGTTTGAACTTTTGGATTAATGACTGACTTGTCACCATCCAACCAGTCTGATTTGTAAAGACAGAGTCAAAATGTTCACTCTAATTTCACAATAAGTGAGTTTTGCATGTAGTTCTCTGCTTTGTATCTGCAAACAGATGCTCATAAAACACTTCTATTCTCTTAAAGTTGAAAGTTTTTTCTTAAAATTCTTTCCTACATATGTACAGGCATTAATTTCTCAGGTGAATTTATTTCACAAGGCGACAAAGGTTGATTTCTGCCTGCAAACTCTGGAATCATTTGTCAACATTAATTCATAACCTTAAAATATTTTTTCCCTGCTCTGAGCTCATATGGCTGTGAGAGTAGTTTGGGTCATCTGTCAAGAATCTTACCGGAGGCTCTAAACTGAATTGTCTGACTGCTGTATTGCATGCAAGACACTAATTTGATTTACATTAACTAATGTTGCAAAGTGACAGTTATTCATTTTGTCCCTACATTTTCTAAACCAAAGAACTTTCATGTTGCAACAGGGTCTGTTTATCTGTAAAAACCCACAATATACAGTGTCATTCACTTGAACCGCTATGAAAATTTAGAGGTTTGATTTTTTTTAGAGGACTAAATGTTGCTCTTCTGGAGTCCTTTTTCTGAGTAGCTCTTAGTTTTAGCTAGCCTGTCAATAATTCTAACTGACCTTTCAAACTGAGAGCATTCTGACAGCTGTTTACTACTGGTAAGACACAGAGTGTCACATAAGTGCTTCAAGCAACGCCACGTGAAAAAAACAAAAAACAACCCTTTAATGACTATCCTGCAGAATCATCCACTGTGAATTTAATTTCTTGGAAGGCTGTGGCTGCTTATATCATCCAGCAACAAAAAAAAAGTGGCATGTGTATGAAAGCTTTCAATGCCGTTGGAATTAAACATTGCAGACAGACAAGAGAGGAGGAGTGGTTTGACTGTATAGTACTGTTCAAGCAACAAGAGCAAGTGGAATTAGATGTCACCCTTTTCAAACTATCCTCTAATGACAGACTGTGAGAAACATGGAATAGCTGTAAAGAGCCCTGCACCAGCCAGAGAAATGGCAGGGTAGAGAAAAAGACAGCACTGGAGAAAATCTGAGAGGCTTTCTCAGCAGAGAGAGCTGAAGACAGCGTTTTAAGGCATCGACACTCTAAAGAAGAGGAGGATAGGTTGATAGAAATTTGCAGCGCAGTGCAGAGAAATAGAAAATGTGAGGGACAAAGAAAGCAGGGAGGGAAAAACTAGAAGAGGCTATTGTGTATATTCAAGTTAACATTTTGTCTCAATGAAAATAATAGGATAATGGGTGTAGTAATGGATTGGGTGTAGCAAGGCAACTCTGCTTTTAATAAAGCCTTTTCAAAGCTGCAAGGACAGGCAGAGCCAGTCAGTTCCAATGGTATTCATGTAAATAAAACTGCTGCAGCCTATTACATTTCATGTCTTTGTTTTTGCTATACATTCTCAAATGTCACAGTCAATCTGAAACCTGAGAGAAATTTCAGACATGTATCAGAAAATAAAAGTCGACCTCTTTCCTAGTCGGTGGTGAAATATGCTTCTATATGTAGCAAAGGACTCTCTAGTAAATACTGTGAGGATAAGCAGACACCACTGTGGGTACATCAGCATCTATAAATCAATATTTTGTGTCGCCATGAGCAAAACAGCCATATTTTCATTGAACAGAAATTACACATTCAATGGGAATGGCGCCAAATGAAGACAATGTTTACAGGCAGTATGTAAAATGGAATGTATCAATCTAAGTGCTGTGTTTTAGGCTGGATAATGAATCCGGCGACAGACCGCCCATTTCCCACCACCTGTCAGCAGTTTATTGCCAAAGCAAACCAAAGGTTTCCTGTCATCTCCTCAATTACCTCATCTACCAGTGGAGTCCCTGCTTTGTTAAAATACATTCTAATCTTCCTGCAATATGGCTTACTTATTGTCTCGGTGAAGATTCCCAAGTGAGGATGACAGCGACGCCATCAATGCAGAGCACTGACCCCGCTCCAATTTCCCCTTGATCTAATTTCAACACGGCTGCACTCAACCACAAAGAGAGGAGAGGAAGATGAAAAAGAGGGGAGTCATCCTCGGAATGGAAATGGTCACTCTGAAAGAAGCCGTAGAAAATGGGCCGCCCCCCAGTGTAGTTTCATTGGAAACAGGGGCATCAAAAGAGCTCTGCACTGTTACAGCAAAGGATACTAATGATCCCATGATGCCTGGAAAGGGGTGCTGGAGCGTTAACCTCGCTAGAGACGACCCATCCTATGTAGGTCAGAGTGAATAGGTTCCACCTCAACACCTCTACCTGAAAAATGACAGATTCTGTCCTCTTTTTTTTTACCTGCTATATCTCAAAATGACGAGGATGGCCCTTTTATGACATATCCCTGGGTTTTGCTGCAGCTGATGCCACATTTTCAAAAGCTTTTCAATCTTGACAGTACTATTCTTTCCTCGAATGAATAAAGCTATCTTCCAATCAGATGAGGTAACTGCACTTATTTCAGTGCACTTTAGCTTGTTTGCATGATTTTCAGAAACAGTGATGAATACTAGAGAAAGGCTCATCGTCTCAAGTATGTTTTTCACTTACTTTGGCTTTTTAAAAGATTTATGAGGTACAACCCAAACGTGCACTGTAAATTAAAATTCTTAGACTGATCGGCAGAACCTTTGACACTGGGATTGTTATGAACTTTGTGCAGAAACTAAATGTTTTGCAGTATAAGTTATATATAAGTTATATATATATAAACTGTTTCAGAAAATTATTGTATTTGTCTCCCTTATTACATAAAAACAGACGATTTGTTGGGACATAACCTAAGTGATCTGACTTTGAAACCTTCTTGGTCTGATGATAAGTAGTGCGGAGCGTCTGTCCGGTGGGCTTGTTCTGATTCTTCCCATGGATGCATGATAGATTTGGGATTTTTGAAAAATGCTGAAGTGGCATGGAGGATCGAAGTTGATCTGCCGCTGATGTTCCTCTGAGATGGTAAAAGGAAGCAGTGACAGAGGTGAAATGGGCAACATTGTGTATAAAGGCAAGCCTGCATCGTCACTTGCCACTCTAACCAGTGATGCTGCCATTAGTCTGATGATTCTGATTCTGATTCTGCGATGATGGCTTGATGTGCGGAAGCACACGATGCAGGGCTGAGACGCCCATACCTGTTCGGTAGGTATGAATTACAAAGGAAGAACAGTGGCAGTGCCTTTTTTAAAAAAAAATAGAATAGTATAGGTGTTTCAGGCAGGCTTACTTTGAAAATTTTGTAATAATATACAGTAAGGTCACAAAAATTGCAAATTAAGTGGTAAACCGGGACTTTTATAGGATAAAATCAAAAGGTGCCCGTTTAGCAACAGATTTTAAGGTGGGAACTTTTTCTGGTATTCCAGTAGAAAACTGTCAGTGGTTTTAATGTTGTGGCTCACAAATACATAAGTAATTCATGGTAGCAACAATTGAAAGAAATGCGTACATTGTTGGTTTTCATCACCAACGTAATGCTTTGTCAACTGAAGCAAGACTTACACAAAAATGAATCAGATCTGCATAGATAGTTTGGCTGACAAAAAATGCTACTAACAAAAATGTAAATCAGACTGCTATAAAAATACAAAGATAAAGAATTAGAGTTGCAGCTACAATGAGTGACTGATATATGCGGAAACATCAGAGAAATTAATATTCATCAACTATGATAAAAATAACTTGCAGACTTCCACTTCTTTTTACGAAGTGTCGTCTAGAAAACAAAAACATCCAGCTGTATAAGTAAATAGCTGCCTGATACATTGTATTAAACAGTTCTAATCCCAGTCTATATTCTCCCTTGTTAAATCATGGCTGATTGCTCACCATAAAAGCTTTTATAACTAACTGTAGCTTGAAGAACAAACAATAACTTCCACTTTGTTCTGGTCAGCTATGTTACATGATCCCCTATGTAAGGCAAGTTGGGTGGAAAAAAACCTGATTCCGTCCTTCTTCATCTCAACTTGTTCATCCTCACCGCTCAGCTTTTTCAACCTCAAATCTATCTCCCTCCTCCTCTGCTTCTGTTTGTGTGCGTTCGTGTCCTGGCAGTGTTGTTGTGACACTCTGCTTCCATTAAACCCACATCAGAGCCTCTGCCAACTGTGTCACAGAGGAGGAGGAAATTACTGCTGACCTCTTCACCCCTGTCCTCTACCATCACATGCTCAGATATATAGATAGAGAAATAGATGGATAGATAGATAAAGTACTGCGCAAAAGTCTTGAGCCACCCCTCATTTCTTTACATTTTGGAGGCAGACTTTCTTATAATTGTTTAAAGTGGTCTTAAGTAATAGTTCTCTGGGCTTTCTAAAGGTCTTTTCTTCAGATATTGGCTGCTTTTTCCATTTGTTTCAGTTCAGTCCTTCTACCTGACAATTTTCTGAGAAATTTGTTTGTTGAACCACTTAACCTGTGAATCATTCAAGCATAAAAAGATCCCTAACTGAAGGGATGAACCAGTGTTGTGTCGATACATAACAGACAACTTTCCAAAAAAAACATGTTAAATTGTATCTATAGGCACTTTGTTACTAGCAGCCTGTCACAAAGCACATAATTTGTTTCCATTTTTTTTTTGTCGTATCTATGAAAACATCATATATAACATAGTTTTCAGAAAATAGTATTTTTGCAGGAACAAGGTGATTCCCAAGAGGGCTGAACAGGTTGCCAGTCCATCACAGGGCCACACAGAGACAAACGAGACAAGCAACGTTACAATAAATGTCTGCATCTATTTTCTTAGAAATACATACAGAAATGAGGGGTGGCTCAAGAATTTTGCACATCAAACCCAGGTACAACTTATGTTTTCTGTACAAAACTCTTCATGCTACAATGTAACAATGTTATCCAAATGGGTGTGCCTCTGAGGTTCCTGGTGGGGAGCCTTGGGTCCTGTAACATTGTTCCACTATTACATTCTAACAATTCTGATTTAACCAGACTCCACAGAGACCTGGTGGCTGGAAAACTTGGATTGGCTTCTATTTTTGGAACTCCCCAAAATGACCTCTAATTTCACTGTTTTATCAAAGTACCAGAATACACTGTAGGATGGAGACAAAGGTAGGAGGAAGAGAGAATAAATTGAGATGGAAAAAGGGAGGGTGTAGCTGAATTTATTGTACTGCTTTAGAAAAAAAATCTCTTGCCACTGCTAGAAGTAATACAAAACCAGAGGCTTCCGCAGCAGATGTCAAATAGCATTCCCGTGGCTATGAGCAGACACAGTTAAAACAAGCTTGTCAATTATAGCTTAGACGATGAAAGGTTTTTTGCAGTCCACACAACCGAGTGGTGGACCACAAAGAGGCGTTGGGGGAAATTTCTCCATATGGATGGCACGTGTTCTACAGTCAAGATCACGCTAAACAATTTCAGTAAAAGGAATCATAGTTTTATACTTGTAAATGAGCAGCATGTGCACACAGATTGTTTTGTCTGAACACAATGCCCCAAACACAAGGAAGATGATTTTTTTTCCTAAGAAACAATAGTTTGTAGAAAATCCAAGTAACGCTTTGCAGTTGAGATATTATTAGCCAATATCAAAACCGTCCTTCTCCTGCAGCTGCAGCTGCAGCAGACAGTACCAGGCCCTTGTCATTGTCCAGGATTCAGGTGCAAGAAAAAGAAAAATAGCGAAATTAAATCAAATTCCCTTCACTGGGCCTGGAGAGCTCAGCTGCTCTACAGGAAGTTTCAGAAATATTCCTTTCATTCTGCACCGGTGTGCCCATAATTCAGTGCTCCTCCCTGTGTCTCGCTATGGTAGGAATTCACAAACACAGTTCGTTCCTTTATTATATTTGAAGAGGGTTTGCAAGAAAGAAAGGCATGCAGAGGAAGGAGGGGGGAGGCTGATCACTTTATCGGAATACCAAAGAGTGCAGGTCTGTTGTTCTGTGTTCGAACTGCATTGTATTCCTGGCACATACTTCCAGTAAGTTAACTGAGACCTAACTCTATTTTCCTGCTACCTGATATATGTCTGCAGATCTTGCTCAATGCTTTTAATTAAATGCTGCAGGTTGTTGGATGATGTTTATGTAATTCCTCTTTTTTTTGTATTCAGAAATCAAATCCAAATGGGGTTTGGAGAAGTTCATCAAAAGGACCAATTTAAATAGTCACATTTGTTTTTGAAAACAGCAGTAGGTCTTATGGGTGTGCTGCTGGCAGGCTTTATGGATTTTTTCTTTTTTTTTTTGCCTGTGCATACAGTCTTTGGGAATATTGTCTGTGGATTTTTAAATGAGGGGCTCAGCTGTTTTTGAAACTTATAAAGGAATGATAATTAAGCAGCACTGTGGCCTGGGAATCTATTGTCAGCAAAAGTAGAAAATTGTAGTGTGCCCGTGCTGCAGAGAAATGTTGGGAAAAATTGTTTGATCTATCTGGTTCAGGAAGGAGCTCAGACAAGCTATGTTGCCGTGTCACTTTTAACCCTCTGACAGAATCACTGGTCGTAATGGAAAAGGTTCAAATCATGCCACAAAATCCCTGCCAACGGGTCATCTGCCCTGTTATCTAATATGATCTAATCTCCTGGTTTTCCTCCTCTGGCAGAGGACACATGGGCAGACAGCAAAACATGTCAGGGATATTGGATGTGTTATGGTGGTGTTTGCTAGAGGTGTCTTCCTCGACTATACCTTGGACTCTGATGAGCTGAGGGACCATTATTCCCCAGGTGATTCTGCCTGAGATTAACTTTCTAATGTGTGTGTGTGTGTGTGTCTAGCACCAAAACTAGTAATCTCGCACAGGAATTGGTGACTTTTATTTTTTTGGGGGGTGGGTTTGCTGTCGATATTGTTTGCTACTGCATTCCTAAAAAAACTGTGCGGCTCTACATTATTTTCCTATTCTGATGCAATCTTCAGGCTTCTTTTTTTTTTTTTAAGTAGAAAGATAGAAGGCTTCGCCAGCAAATGTGCCAAAACAAGGATGCAACAATATAATACTCTATCAGAAGAACAGAGATTGAAATGCTGCCTTGAATCTCTTGCCTCAATTATGCTATGAATAGCACCGGCACTGTCATGTTTTTGAGGATGTCTTCAAATTGTGGAGAGTCTTAGTAGTTACAGAGGCTCATTGTGCAGGCAAGAAGAGGGGATCTTGTTTTTTTACCTTTAAACAAGGCAATTAAATGGCAGCTGAAATTAATCTAAAGTGACAGTGGTCTTTTTTTTGTTTATCCTTTTTCTAAAATATGTGGCTTGCTGAAAGAACAGCTCATCAGAAGAGTACTCCAACCATTAATTACTGTTGCTCCAGTCTTTTTCTTTAACAAAAAATGATGTTGTTTAGAAAATTATTGGGAATGCTTTGGAGGCTTTTAGGATTTTCAGTTCAAAGAGCCCTGTCCCACCAGAAAATGTAATGTTTATTTTTCCACTTGTCCAAAACACATTAGTGTCACAGTCCATTATCGTAAATTTGTGATGGTAACTTATACCTAGCTTATTGTTTTGTTTAGGGCAGCATCCATGTAAGACATAACGAGTGTCTTTGTAATGCTGTTTTTTTGTTCGAGATATACAGGCTCAAATTACATTTTAGATTACGATTAAGAATACTTTATTGTCATGTAGTCACACGAAATTACTCCTCTGCTTTTGATCCATCCAGGTTGGCACCTGTTGAACACACACATGCACATGCACAGGGTCACACACTCATAGAGACAGATGCCATACACTGGAGCGGTGGGCAGCCAATCACAGCGCCGGGGAGCATGGGGTACAGTGCCTTGCTCAAGGGCACCTCGGCTGCCACCCCTCAGATGTCAGTCCACCAATATTTTTTGAGCGGCGTGTGTGGGAATTGAACCGCCAGCCTTTTCTACGACCTACTCTAACCACTGAGCCACAGTCAAGTAGAAAATAAATGTTTGTTTAATTACAGTTAAACAAAATGTTACACTAAGAAAATAGTGCTTTTGTGAATATCTGTGTGTAAAATATTATCACTAAATTGCAAGGCAGATTTTGGCCTTGACTTTGTCTTTCAAGCTGATTGGATGGTGACAACTCAACAGCAAATGAAACTGTCCAATCAGAGGGCAGATAGTTCTGATTACATTAGCTCAGCTGCAGGTAAAGTAGAATTTAGATAAGGATTAAATCTGCCACAGTTTATGTTTTAATATTCTTATTTTCAAGTCATTTGTTATGTTTCTGGTTATGTTTTCAGGTTTTTGTGTTTTCAGGTTTCAGGTCATATTTCAGGTTTCAGCCATAGTTAAATTATAGTCTCATTTGTAACCATAGTCATAGTCTTGTTTTGTTCTGTTATTTCTAATTCGCAGTTTAAGTATTTATGAAAAGCCGCGCTATTTGTTCATGCCTTGTTTTTGGAAATAATCATTTTTGTTACATTTTGAAGTCTGCATCTGGATCCTCCCTTCCTGCATCATTACTGACAAAATCAGCTCCTGTGGGTTATATCTGTGTTACTGAATTAGTTTACTGTTACCCCCCACAAAGTCCAAGTGTATATCTTTCAGGTCTACTTCACTTGCAGGACCTGTGAAATTTTCAGTTAGAAGCACCAGCTATCAGGGGAGAGAGCAATGTTGCCAGGTCTGCTTATTGCAAGCAACTTAGTTTTTTTTTTTTTTGGCTGCTACGTATTGCATTTTTTAGGGCTTGTTTCTAAAATCAGTTGCTTATTTGGGCTTGATTTAAATAAGCATTTTGTCTGGCTAAATAAGCATAAATTGCATCAACCGTACCACAATGTGTCACATTCCCCATCCCTCAACCCATTGTTGAGGGATTATGATTCTGGCCTCTGATTCTGTTTTGGTTTTTTTTATAACTAAGGTACTTTTTCGGGCTTGTTTTGATTGGTCTGGTTGCTTGTTGTTATAAGATCTGGCAACACAACATATATATAAAAAAAAGTTAAGTTTGCAACTCTTCAAAAGGAAAAGAGTTTAAAAAAGAAAAATATAGTTTCACAATTTTTGAGCCTCTATAGAACTGCAACATTCTGCACTGTGCTCCGATGTAGGTATTGTATGCTCTGTCAGGGGTCAGGTCTGTTAAAAAATTTAAGAATTAAAAGACAAATGAGAGAGAAATTGATTGCAGCAACACTTTTGCTATGTAAACACAACAAAGGCTGCTGAGTCACAGGGCAACTAAGGATGGGGAAATGCTGCATAAACAAAAATATAATTAATTCTGCCTGCTTGTTGCTTGTAAGATTAATTATTCAAAGAAACCTGGAGGCTGAATAACATGATTACGTGATACATGTTTCTTTCACAGAAACATGAATTATCCCTCAGCAGCTTCTCTACTCTGTAAGAATCATTTATTCTGTTTTTTGTTTTTTTTTTTCTCTTAAATTTGTCCTGTTTTCCTTTATACTTTCCAGCTACAAGCAAACAGAGTGTCCAAACAAAAGCAGCTTGTTAGTTGGACAGCATTCTGGCCACCTGTCTTCCTGCCAGGTGCTGACTGGAACAGATCCTACTCTAACTGCAGCAATGTATGATGGACCTGCCTGGGCTCATTGCTGTAATGTCCCCACCTTCTGAGAATAAACTCTAACGGGTTTGAATAGTGTGATTGCTTTACTACATTTCACTCATAATGATAAAATCTGCCCCTCCCGTGCAGCTTTGGAGCGGCAGACCTCTCCTCGGAGCCTCTGATGGATGGCTGGCATTATTTTTATCACTGTAACATAATCAGCCTGCATGGTCTCTGCGTGTGGGGCGTGCAAGCTCTGTTAACGTAACTAAAAATACAACCATGTAATAACTGTACACGTGAAATTGGAGGTGAAGGATCATTTACTGTATTAAATATGCATGACTTATTTGGGATCTACTGCCCACAAGAATCAGTCATGTTTCAGACAAGCAGGGGCGCCCAGTTTATGTTGCAAACAGTCGGCCCGTTACCACACCGTGAACCACTGTAATTAATTATAACATTAGAGTGTTTATAATGAAGATGAAACATTGTGTTTTGGAGCTTCTTTTATATGTTGACTATTGATTTTTTTTTTTAAACCAAAATTACTTACTTCAATATCAGCAATTTTGAGAAGCCACTCAAGATGCAAGAAAGTACATGTGGGTCATAACTCTTAAAATTAAACTAATTTGAGATTTTTTCCCGTGCCCCTAAAGCTTGGAAGGTATAACTAGGGGGCTCTAAGAAATAAATTATGAAATGCCTGCAGTTTTTTGATAGCGATAAAGCAGATACAATATTAAATCCTTCCCAAATTAGTGGCAGATGTATAATTCAGTAGGTGGTGAACATCAGCTGGGCGGAAAGCAGGCACTAATGAGATGTGTGCAAGCTGCATCTGAGGTAACCGCCCTTCTCTGTCTTACTGTCCCTCTTTCTTCTTCTCTGTCTTTAATGTGTGTCTCTTTATCTCTGTTTTTTGGCCAAATCAACCCCCACCTCCCATCCACAACACTCATGAACACAAATTTGATGTAGGGCTTGCACACAGAACAGAACAGGATGCTGAACACATGGCACAACACAACAAAGACACAAACTTTCATCAGAAACAAAGCCAAGTCTGCTGTAGAGTTCCTTCTCTTATTGAAACCCTATGTTCTCTGCCATCTCCCAAAGTTGTTGCGATATCAACCAGATTAACCATCTGAAGAGGAGACCCCGAACGACTGAGCAAACACTGTGGTTCATTTCTGCAAGTCTTGACACAGCCTTGGTCGAACGGTTTCTGTGTCTGAGTAGATTTTGTGGTATTTCAGAGGCTCCATCACACACACAACAAACTGCTGCAATAAACTTTTGCACTGCAATGCAACACTGGCTTGTTAAATTAGCAGAGGTGCCCATAAATCATAAATTACATAGAATGAATAAATACAAAGAGGGTTATCATCTAGAAGCACTGAGACGCTTGTTGTGTATTAGATTAGTCCCTGAATATGATTTAAATGACTATGACTTATGTTTTCGTGCATGTGACTGGGCAGCTCTCTGAAGCCAGTAGGTTTGGCAAGTGTATTCTACACTTATATTAGATAAAAGGGTTCTGCATCCTGATGTATTTTGGTTCTTGTTGCTTTATTTTCTGCCTTTTGTAGTTTATCAGCAGTCTGCTGAATTTCACTAACTGTCCAAAATACAGTCATGTTACATACACTCCGTTTCAGGTATAAGAGTTTACTTATGAAGACATAAGAAACCATGTGGTCTGTTCCAGGTCTTAACAGTGGGTAAATACAACTTCATATGAACAACATATGACATGAACTGGTTTCTACTTACCTTCTTAAGCAGTAAAACCATAAAAGGTAGAATTAGTTTTCCCCCACTGCTTCTGCATTTAGGCTTAGGTTGTCTTAAATAGATAATGACAGAATGTAATATGTCATGTATTGTTCATTTGAAGTTTTATTATTGTAGTTGAAGACCTGGTAAGGACCAGAAGATAACTGATTGTGTCTTTTTAACATTACAGTTGAATCTTTTAAATTACATCAGTGTGTAAGTAACATGGCCATGTACTTTTGGCCTCTTTTTATTTCAGGCTATCATAAAGAATTTAAGAATCTGGTTGTAGGATTTGTATCTGTTTATCCCCAGAAGTATTTGTAAGGTCAGCCTCTATGTTAAACAATAAGACTTTTGGGATGAACTTTTGTACTTTAATCCAAAAGTGGGATTGGCTTGAGGTCAGAGTTCTATGCAGTCAAGTTGTTCCAAGAAAGGTACATCTTCACAAAGTCTGCCTTTTGCTTCAGTGGCATGAGAACACAAGTTTCTAAAATGAGATACTTAACTGTGTGTGCAAATGTTTGACCAGTCCTTTTCTGTTCTAGTGGATAACTATAAAAGATGACTTGATCTCTAAATAACATGAGCGTAAACTCCACGATGTCTGTATGTGACCGGTTGCACCAGATATGTCTTGTATATGTGTCACCTGTATCTAACTCAATGATATGAAAATGATTCTAAAAATGTTCACGACTCGTTAGTCACTCAGCAGAGTTGATACAGGATGTTAAGTGGTGCCTGATCAGGTGAACAGAAATGACCAATTAGAGCAATTTGTATTGACTCCCCAGCTCTGATTTTAAAGGAAATCTGTAAATCAACTGAAGCAAACAGCGCTATGCAGGATGCAAGATTTTTTTTTCCAATCTGTTGCATTTGAGATATAACAGACAAGCTTGACAGCAATATTTAATTCATACTTAGCGAGCTGTTTAAAGATAAAACATTTAATTTGTTATTCTGGATCTATTAAAAAAAATAGATAAAGAGCCGAAGGATCATTTTACCTCATTTCATGCTCTTATTAAGTTAACTATATAACTGTTGATGAGCATTTTTTTCAGTAACAAAGCAGCAAAGCAAATATGGAAGCAGTCACGTTATTTCCCCACCTTTTATATTAAAGATATGTTCAAACATCTTACTTCCGAGGAACACTGAATGTAGCATAAGAGCCCATAATGCCGAAACATTTTGTGGGTTGTTTTGTGTTTGTCAGATATTTTCAATGCAGCTCTTCCTTTTCCCCATTATTTTCACCCATACACCAAACCCAACTGACATGATTTGACTGTGACTATATTTGTTCAAGGAATTTTCCACAGTATGTATATCCTCTCTTACTCCTCAAGGACACAGATTCTTTCCTCTAAACAAGGTTGAACAAATGCGTAGTCACTGTCGGGCCTTTTCCACAGGAAATGCATGATGGCCATCTTGACACAATAGAACTGGATGTTGTTATGTTACTATACAACGGCTGTTGGGTAAGAGTACGTATTGTGTAGCTGAAAACTATCTTTTTTTTAAGGGGCACTCATCACCTCCTGCTCTGCTCCAGGTACTGTACTCAGATAAATATTTAATAACACACACAATTCATTGATTCCAACTTAGTTATGTCACAGACATATAGGAAAGTGTATTACATTATTTTCTCAGAAGTCAATAGTCACTTATATCAGTCATTATAAACGAGTCAAAATTAAAGAAGATGTAAAACTGAAGGATAGTGCACCCAGAATGTTATAGAAATCTCTTAATGCATAGATGATTATACTTTTGCACAAATTTTGCAAATGCCGTAGATCACATTTGAGTCAGAATATATATATATTTGTGTGTAACTGTACTGGGACATACAGACAGGTATCCAGTCTTTTTAACACTAAAACAGAGTAACTCTGCAATATTCTGCTGGGAAAAATTCTGCATTCTGCATTCTGGCATTCAGATGCTTTTTGCCACCTGTCTCTAACCAAAACCTTCTTTAAAGAGCAGTCACTCTCCTCTGATATGACAACAGATCTGTCCTGCAGTAGCAGCCTCCCCCAGGACGACAGCAATGGGGCCCGCAAAAACGGCATAGAAAGGAATCAAAGAATACAATAAAAATTCATAGATATTCAGCTGACTTCCAGACTCCCCCCATATACCTGTCTGATGGGATCTAATGGTATCTGTGGTAAGCAAACCCACCAAGGCCACACCCCACAACACCCATACCCTGACTGGACACAGGGATTGAGGAGGAGCCCTCAGAACTGATCAATTTTTAGTGAATGGTTATAGAATCAAGGGCTGAGTTTAAATAGAGTGAATTTGGAAATCAAGCAAATAGCTTATTGTCAAATGCAGTTATCTACTTTGGGGCTGAAAGTGTTTTATACAGCATACAGTGCCAAAAGTCAGAAGATAGCAACAACATCATGTGTCTACTGTCTGTAGGGGAGAGCAATTCTTTCAAAGCCACAGTAGTTATCACGCTGTGGTACGACACTTCAGATTAGATATACAAGAAGTACTCATTGTTTGTCATTTCTCTTGGCTCTGCATTTCATAAGCTGTGCTTGTTTGAAAGTTCAAGAAATGTCACAAGCTTTTTAAGCTGTCATCAACTTTGCATCCTCTTAGCTGTTACCAAGCAGAGTTATGGTCACGAAGCAAAGTTACCTCTGCACAGAGGTATAAAATATAGCTGGTGGTTGTCCACTTAGTGAGAAATTTCACCTTTTTCAAGCTCGTTGACAGTCCACATGTCAGCTCTGTAGGACGTGTTTACTTGTTGTTTAGTGCTCTTTCAGAGCAAAGTCAGAGGGACTGAGCCGAGAAAGAGCCACTTCAGGATTTCAAGTTGTTAAAATTTGATTACAGCCGCTAGCAACATCAATATTAAATCAGTTAAATAGCAAAAGGATATGAAACCAGTAAGGTACCTTTATCTTCAAATGTTTCTGCACAGTGTTCAGCATCACATGTTGGTAGATGATTTCTTTTTGCCTAATTGGACTTTTTTTCTTCAAGCTGGTGGATGGTTTAATAATTTCTAAGAGGTATATGATATGTAAAAATAGGCCCTGAAAAGGCGCTGGGAAGGCACAGAGCCTGGCCATCACCGCAGGGAAACATATTAACAATTAAATTCAGCAACTGTTGCAGAAATGATCACCTTAAGGTACCATATGGGTCTACAAAGCAGAGGCAGCTGTGGAGCTTAACTAAGTACATTTACTCAAGTCACTGTACTCAGATAAATATTTAAATACTTCTACTTTGCTCAACTATTTCCATATTCAGCTACTTCAGGATCTCACCCCTGCAGTTGCACAACAGTTTGATGCAACTCCCCTATCTCACAGATAGACCTAGACAGAGTCAGCAAATGTGAACCACCTATGGTCATTTAACATGAGATTTAGATGCTCTCAAGTACTAACAGACACATAATCTACAAGATGTGCTGTGTGCTTCTAAATCAACACCCTTTGCTGGACTACAGAATCATCTTTATGATTAATAAGCAATTTGTAAATAGGTATTTGACTTTGCTCTACATTTCTGCTCCACTGTGTAAAAAGACAGTAGAAGTCCAAACAAAATAGCACACTCAGCATAACTGCTGGATTAACCATGAAGTCTTGTCAGGTAAATGAGAACGCACAATGCAGGTGTCTGCAGCAAAGATCAGCATGTTCCAGAAAATCCTGAGCCACGTTGAGGTGCAGTAAACATCAAAATCCACACACATTAACCTCATTCCTCTGCTGAGAGTTTCATGTCCACACAGATATGTCAGTACTAAAATGGTGAGAGAGAAGTGTGTTGCCAAGCACAAGCAGATAAATTTACTTGCACATGCCTTCTGGAATATGTAGCATTCCACACAATGTCACTTCCATCAGTGACCTTTAAAGAAAAACACAAGTTTAACAGCTTTAACTGCTAGAAAAGAGCACAAACAAACATTATATTTACTGCTCTGAGGAGCTCCTGTACAGAATATATAAACCTATTCTCTTGCGAATAGGAAATAATTAATCTATACAGATTGAAACAAATTTTTATGGTTAAAAAAACTGACACACTGTTTTAGTTGTTCTCATTCCTGTCAGGTAGTGAGTGAAGATTTCAAATATGCTGTAATAGGCCGACTGTAATCCAATCTGTTTCATTTACAGTTAGATATATTGTCCTTCAAACCCTTCAAAGTAATTTTCAAAAATTAAACCTAAACAGGTGGTTTAGGTTCATAAACCTAACCCAATGAAAAGCAAGCGTGAACAGCAAGTGAAAATTAGGTGTGAAGTATTGATATGGGCAGAAGATAACCTCAAGTTTAAGTTGTGAACTGGGTTTGATTTTTTTTTGTCTCCCTGATGCCTGTAATGGATGAGTTGGATAACTGGATATGATGAGAGACAGGCAGGGCAAAACTGAGGCACAGTGGTACAAAGATTTGATGGCCCCTCGGAGCATGTTGCCTGGAGCAAGGCTGTCCAATACATAACAAAGCCTGGGAGGTTGGTTTGACCACAGGGGGGTCTGTCTCATTGTGGCAGCCCTTGCTGAGGCCTGCTGTGGTAGACATGGAAAATAAAGAAGGGTTAAGGCAGAAACCTGCATGTCTCTAGAGATCTTGTACTAAAGCCTAAGGGAGAGCAACAAAAGGAGGAAGACCTAGAATTGGAGGACAACCATCCACCTCCACAGTACGATTCTAGTAATGGAGATTTTCTCAAAATCCAGCAAGCAAGCTTTGCTGCTTGATGTCCTAAGTCAAGACTTAGTGCTATTGTTTTTATTGAGCACTCATTTAACATTCCTTTATGCAAACTGAATCATGCAAAAAGAAAAGAGTCATCACTGTTGTTGGCTCAGCAGTACGACAGTATTACCAATTTATGGTTGTTGCAACAGTCTTATTATCATGTAAACAACACAATAAATCATATCCAAGAACACAAAGGCATACATTTTGTTTGACACTTACAACAACAGCTGTGAGGTTGGATAAACTACCAACCCTAATTCCAAAAAAGTTGGGACACTGTATACAATGTAAAAGTAAACAGGACACAATGATTTGCACATAAATTAGATTTTATTCACAGCAGAACATAGAAAGCATCCAAAGTGAGAAGGTAAGACATTTTTAACATTTCATGAATAATATTAGCTCATTTTGAAGTTGATGGCAGCAACATGTCTTAAAAAAGTTGACCAAACAATGTTTACCCCCGTGTAGCATCCCCTCTTTTTTAAAACAACTGTCTGTGGACATCTGGGAACTGAAGAGACCAGTTCTTTGACTTTTGGGTGAGGAATGTTGTCCCATTCTTGTCGGATATAGAACTCAAGCTGCTCAACAGCCCATGATCTTCTTAGGTCTGGACTGCAGGATGGTCAGTCCAGCACCCAGACTCTTCTACAATAAAGCCATGCTGTTGTAATAGATGCAGTTTGTGGTTTAACATCGTCTTGCTGAAATATGCAAGGCCTTCCCTGAGCCTTCCATTGTCTGGATGGGAGCACATGTTGCTCTAAGATCCTGTATATACCTTTGAGTATTGATGGAGCCTTTCCATATTTACGAGTTCAACTGGTCACTAATACCCCCCTCTCCCGACACACACACACATACCGCCTCCCCCCAACCCAGTCCACCCCACCCCCACCACCACCATACCATCAGAGATGCAAGATTTTGAACTGAATGCTGATTGTAATCTGGATGGTCCCTCTCCTCTTTAGTCCAGAGGATGCATCCATGATTTCCAAAAATAATCATGAATCTTTATTCATCTGACCACAGAACAGTTTTTCATTTTAGTTAGTCCATTTTAAATGAGCTTTGGTCTAGAGAGATGGCTTCTTCTTTGCAACTAATGCTCCAAGGGTTACACAGCAAAAAAGTTAAAGTGTTGAATTGTTATGAGAGGCACTGATATTTAAAAGTTTCACATCAAACTTTTGGAAATAACATTCTAAGTAGGCACAGTGCTATGTGACTGTGTTGACATTCAAATGGATGAAAAACTATGAAGGGAATCTTCTTTTTACCATTTTTGACTTTTACACTTATACAATTTTTTGCCATCAGAAACTTTCCAGAGACTAAAAGGTCACAGGTTTTCATCATTCCAACAGACAATGTGCTCTGCAAACAGTCATGTATTCTGTCAAAAGTGCCCTTGAACAAGCCACTGAACCCCTTCCTGCTCACTCACTGCAAGGCACTTGGAATGTGAGTGTGAGATAAATGCATTTGTGTGTAAAATGCATAAAGATGTTCAAACAAATCAGATGCGGCAAAAAAATATGAAATTGTAGCTTGTGGTAGCTTTGTTCTAAAGCCTATTATTTACTGTATATGCTTAGTACCAGAGCAAGTTCACTTTATTCTGCTGTGAAACACAGCATCAATTAGCATTTTGTAAAATCTTTATCTTGATCTTTATCTATGCCAGTACATTTTGGTCCTATTCTATATTGTACACTGTCATATGTTTCACAATTAGAACAATTTGCAAAGAAACTAATTGCCCCATGTTTTGATAATAAATGAGTCATATATCACACATGTGGAGTGCCTAGCTGAGTGGTTATGCTTATCATGACTGCCTGCTTAGTTTATTGCAGTGTTCCCTGACCATCCATCACCTTTTAGCACCACTGATTATCATGGCAAAAGATAATTACATAGCACGGTGCTGCACTGCAGAAAGGAACACTAACAGCTATATGACCAGCTGAACAACAGCTCTGGGAGAAAGAGGGCGAAATAAGAGTGCAGGTCTGACCTCAACATTACATCTGGGTGCACGTTCTCGTGAGTGACCAGCTGCTGCTGTGATTGCACAAATCTGTTTGAGTTTACAAATATTCAACTGAGCAGCTCGTAACCAATATTTTTTTCTTATGGATGGTAAGAACACCTCAAGTAGAAAATGTGTGAAAAATTATGTAAAAAGATGTTTTCAACTTGTCAAGAAAAGGAACATAGTCTCACTCCAGAACGTGGTCCACAATAAGAATAAGAATAAGAATAAGAATACCTTTATTCGTCCCACAGTGGGGAAATGTTTATGTTACAGCAACAGCAAGAGATAGAAAAAAAAATAGTAAAACAAAAAAAGAACAACACAATGCTGTTCCACAATTTAGGTTAAAAATCTGTAAAATCTATATGTTAAATCACTACACTTTATAAGCTAAAAAATAACTGATATGACTGCTTTTGCCTTTTAAAATCATACCTTGCATATATTTTACACGATGAAAAGCTGTCAAATCTTTCACCTTCAAGGCTCCAAAAAATGTTACATAACATAAACAAAAAGAAGAACAAAGAAGACAAGAATAAGACAAAACAGTCACTTCTTGGCAAGAAAGCACATTACCTGAATTCTGAAAACATTCTTCAACCTAACCTGCTGTTATCAACCCACCAGGACTGTCTGTGTGTGTATGTCTGTTAATGTGATACATATATGTTTTGAGTTCCAACTTAGTCAGAATGCTGTTTTGAAATGTTATGGAAAAGCACCAGGGGGCTGATTCACACATGGCACAGACACATTCAGTTGCCAGCAGATTAATGGAAAGCAGTGTATGTGTAAACAGGGCTTAGATTAGTTCATGCCAAGAGCCAATCCGCAATAAATGATTAAATTTCTGTATGTTGGTTGGCATAGCCTTTACAGCTTCACAAGCAACTATGACTACACAAAATCACCTCCCTTCACCTTTACACGCCAAGTTACTGCAGCTTTTCAGACTTTAGGTTCAGATGAAAATAAATAGGCAGTGTGTGCTATAATGTGAGGCTGTTTGCAGGTATATGTGTGTGTAATTATCGGCTCGGACTCAGCAGTGGTGGTCTTGTCTCATTACCATCACTGTGGGGCTTCTGTGCTTTTTACTGAGCAGCATGATGTCCCCAGCCTTCCAGTCCCTGGAGGACATGGACACAGGGGTGTCCAGTCATCTGTGGTACACCGCCTCCTAATCTCTAGCCACAACTGTGGCTGAGAACCTGCAGCTAATGTACAGCCCCTATCTGCAAATAAGGCTCTATTTTACCTCAGCTACAGAGAGTAATGCGTTCACTTGGTCAGACCCATTATTCCCTATAATCCTCTCTCACTGAGCATTGTTTTCACCTCCGCTTCCTCTTACCTCCTCCGGCTGTGCCTGTCACGGTCCTCCTCTCCAAATTCAGAGGACTCTTTATCCCTGGTAGATAATAATAACACCAATCTTAAGGAGACTTTTTGTGCCCCGTGAAAAACACAGTGGCTCAGGAACACGCCTGTCTGCCCCAGCTTCAGCTGTGCGGTGCTGTAGCTCAGTCGGAGCTGTTTGGGAGGATGTGCTTCAAACAACTGATGCTGCACCGGGGATCTAGAATTGTGCCCTCGGGTGCATTTCAGAGGGCCCGTTCTCACCTCCACTTCACATCTGGCACCTCCAGCCACAGCTACAGAGGTGTCTGTACTTGCTCAGTGGTAATTGCTAATGGTAATTACCAACCTTTTCAGTGAACCAAGAGGCTTATATAAATAAATGACTGGCGAGGAGGGCATGGCGGTTTCCCAGCAGCGCTTCGTATCTCTAACGCTGTCCTTCACACTAATTCCACCACTGGGACTTCGACTGGTTCTCAGGTTCTCATGCTCACACACTGTGCCTATTATCTGCAACTGCAGAGGCTATTAACCAGTTCACTCATGTGTTGTATGGTGGCTCTGCTGTTACTTTGGCCTGGTTAGTCGACTCTCCTCCCCAAGTCTTTCTCCTTCCATCAATTATTCCAAAGCCTCATGTGGGCTGATACCTCCTGACCCTTTTTGAAACTCTTTCAGAAACCTCTCAAGTTGGTTCTTTGAGTTTCGATATTACACTCCCACCACCGATAGTCCATCTGCTGAGTTTGAGGACTCTTCTCTGCATGACTAGCCCCCTCCCCAGTGCTCACACAGAGGCCACCTGCATTCCTCAGACAGAAAATGGCTGAAATGGCTGGAATGAGATTTGCCTCGGGCACAATCCCCTCAACATCTAAGTTGGGGGTGAGTTGACTTCTTAAGAGCTGAGGGATTCGGCACTGCCTCCTACCGTGGAGAAAGCTGCTGTGAGAGCAGTGGAGAGAGAGAGAGGCAGAGGGAGAGGAAAAGGATGGTGGGAGAAAACAGTATGCAATAGTAAGTGAACTGAAGTCTTCCCTAATTAGGCACTGGGCCTTCATTCAGCACATTTATACTCTAATAAGGCATGGAGGCTATGTAGTGCACTGTGATTAAACAGACGTTTGCTTTAATACACGGAGACTGGAACAGTACATGGGGGCTGGTTCTGAATATGTGCCACACACATGAACAGCCTATGTTCATCTTCTGGACTAATTATCTCAATGTTCTTGTCTTGGTGATTTTTAGTGCCCAGACAGACAGCAGGACAGGGTCTGAGCAAGGCGAGGCAGCTCCAGAAATTGTCAAAATCATTTAATCCATCTCCAGAGCAGGCTAATGTAATTGCTTTTTGATTAATTGCGTTGGTGGAAAAAAAAAAAAAAAGAAAGCTTGCTGTTGTTGTTGTCAGATTAGAGTTCAATGAGATTTCTCAGAGTGATTGGTTGTAAACATATCCCTTCATTTAGGATTTTAATGAAAGACTGCTCTTGAAATCTTCACGAAATGTCATTTTCAATAATTATCTTCTGAAGCTCATCCAAACGTTGTAGCAATTGTTTTGATCTTCATTTTGACCCCAACAACAACAACAGATAACATATTATCCAGTGTTATTATTCGAATAATAAAGAAAAAACACCTTGATTATTTTCTTTTTCACACATTCTGTTGTAGATTTGCTGTTGTGTTTGGGATCATTGTCCTGTTGATGAGCCAGTTTCAGTCAAGCTTTAGCTGTGGGACAGATGGCCTCACATTTGACTCTAGAATACTTTGGTAAACAGAGGAGTTCACGGTGGACTCAATGACTGCAAGGTGCCCAGGTCCTGTGGCTGCAGAACAAGCCCAAATCATCAGCCCTCCACCACCGTGCTTGACAGTTGGTATGAGGTGTTTGTGCTGATATGCTGTGTTTGATGTTTGCTGTGCATTATGGCCAAACATCTCCACTTTGGACATTGGACATCCAGAGGACATTGTTCCAGAAGTTTTGTGGTGTGTTCAGATGCAGCTTTGCAAACCTAAGCTGTGCTGCCATGTTCTTTTTAGAGAGAAGAAGCTTTCTCCTGCAGCCCTTCCAAACAAGCCATACTTGTTCAGTCTTTTTCTAATTGTTTTGTCATAAACTTTAACATTTAACATGCAAACTGAGGCCTGTAGAGTCTGAGATGTAGCTCTCGGGTTTTTGACTTTGGGGTGAACTTGCTGGGACGCCCACTCCTGGGAAGATTGACGACAGTCTTGAATGTTTTCCACTTGTGAATAATCTTTCTCTCTGTACAATGATGGACTCCAAATAGCTTGGAAATGGCTTATAATGCTTCTCAGATTGATGGGCAGCAACAATTGCTTCTCTAAGATAATTTTTATTTGGGTGCTCACAGTTGCTGATGATCAATTCATCAAGTGCATTTGATCAGCATCATGTGGCTGCTACTTGCTCTCTTAATTCCTGTGGAAGCAGGAAGAATGGAGTTTGTTTTCACACTTACAATTAATTCAAATTAATTTTTTTTATTCAAAAATTAAAAATTGACCCAATGTAATATTTAATGTGTTATTGTTCATCTAATATTTTTTATCATGTCATATTATTATATTTTAAAAACAAGACCTGATGTTGTCACACCGTAATGAAGTGCGGGCCCCGGTGCGGTCACAGAGTCAGGAGGACAAGAACTCTTAGTTCAAACAAAAGTTTATTAGTTAACAGAAAATCTCACACAGAGGAAAAACCTGGCCTGGTGAGCAGGGAAGTCGGCCTGCAGAACCGGAACAAAAAACCAAGGTAATCCAAGAACTGAAAATAATCCACAAAAACATCAAGGGTCAGGATCCAGGTCGTGAACCAAACAGGCATAACAAATACATTAACACACGAGCAAAGAAAGGCGGAGAAGACCAGGTATTTAAACTAACGGGGCAATCAAGGGAAGATGGAACACAGGTGAGTTACGAACCAGGTGTGACAGATGTGTTTTTTTCAAATATTGCAGGAAACCTTAGAATTGAAAGAGTGTCTATTTTTTTCCCACATGACTTTAATTTCATCAAAAAACGAGACGCATGTATGTCAGACATGACTGGAAACACCAACATGTCCTTTTCACAGAAGACAGTTTGACTTGTCTCAACAAGAAAAGCTCAGGTGTGGAAAAAATAAACGACAGCTGATTTGGCTGCTTTGTTTTCAGGGTCATAGTGTTGACATTGGCTCACTATCACAATGTAATAGCTTACTGTGACATTTCCATAGAAATGAGCCATTTTAATGTCATTAGTGATTCCTGTGTTTTCCTTTCAATGGCAAGTCATAACACCTGCTGTGAAAAAGGCCCATTATTCTGCTGGCTTTCATCCATTTGCTGCAAATCGCATAGACTTTCCATCACAGAGGCATGGCTTTGCAAACTAAGCTGCTGTAATTTGCACGTTTGGATATATTATCTCTGTCTAGACAGGGAATACGCATTTGTTCCAATATATGACAGTCTAACATCTACATGTGTTAAAAATGGCATTTAAATTGTTCTGGGGTTTTACACATCCCTTTAATCTGGAGAATTGCTAATAAGCTAATATATTTTTTGTATGATTTGGGGGGAGAATTGCATGCAAAAGTTCGGCACTCAAATGAACTCGCCGATAACCACTGTCATTTGCCAGAAAGAGTTTCTTGTCGGTGGCTGCAGTCTTTGTTCACAACAGTCATTAGAAAAGGTGATGTGATACACATATCTAACCTTTAAAAAAATCTCTGACTTCTCAAATTCTGTCTCAACAGTCAGCAGTGAAGGGCTCCTCTTATTTCAATATGAGAATTAATTAAAAACCCTGTTAATTGCTAGCCTTAATGCTTTCCTTCTGGAGTGGCATTAATTAATAACGACTAACATCAGTAAAACTTCATCAAAATCATGTGGAGTTTTCCTACCAAACAGTCCAGACTGAAGAGTTTAGTGAATGCCTTTGGTGGTGCATTAAGAAGGCGCTTCAGGGACCGCAGGTTCTTTTACACTCAAACACATCAACAGCTGCACTCTTCTGAGGTTTAAAAGTGAGGATGTTGGCTGTATCTTCAAGCATTTATGCACGTGGAAGGAAGAGGGAGAGGCAGGCGGGAGGGACTGCACATGGAGTAACTGTGCCTCTGACAGACAGAATTGAGTCTAGTCTCCTTTTCTCAAAGGGAGCCTGCCTATCTTTTGTAGAGACAGAGACTGCAGGATACCACAGTCAGATGCAAAGCTCCACTACTAAAGGAGAGGTAATAGCTTGGCCTCCCTCTGCCATACAACAGAGAGGAAAAAGAAAGACAGAAAAGGGGATAGGGATGGGGATGCAATGTGGTGAAGGTCCATTAGCATTCCTGCTCTTAACCTGACACTGACAGTTGACACTGACCCAGTGTCCAAGGTGAGCAGGATACATGCAGAGGAAGCAGAAACCCCCCAGAGGCAGTCTGCTGTGTGTTTTCATGCTGTTCTCTGTTTCCTTTTGCGGTTGTACTTTGAGTGGACTCTAAATATCACCGTTCTGTGACACATGTCGACGACTTTGACCCTGTTTGCTCCGCAGCCACACCTTTCCTTTACCATCTAAAACTGGACAAAGTTAGTCACAGATGGGATTCAACTGGGAAAAATGCCTCACTTTACCTTGACTGACATCCTGTAAATGTATCTTCCCAAACACATTTATGAAGAGAAGGGTGGACACTGCAGCATGAACTTTAAATGTAGGGCAAATCAAACAAGAACAAAAACAAAATGTGGAAAAGATTATGCCTATGACATATCTAACACACCTACTTGCAATTTTTCCAATCAAGTCCAGATTTAATGTAAAGTTTACATACACTTGGCAGCCAATCACAGGCATCTGGCCTGGAGCTGCAGGCAACCTCAACCTAAACAAAAAAGATGCAAATGATTATGTTAGAGGGCAGATTCATATGCTTCCCTGTGCAAACATATTGTGATTATGTCTCCCTTTCCATGTGAAATGCTCAGACTTGATTTGCATTAGTGACTCCACCAGTCATACAGCAGGGTGAGAGAGACAGGGACAGTAGAAAATTAGACACGTTTTAACCGGTCTTATATTGTTGAGCTGAGGTTGCTTCAATAAACAAGGACTTCCTCTGTGTTTCAGGGGGAAAAAAAGACATCCCAAATGTTGCGGTCACAGGTTCAGTCCCTGCAAAAAACAGCTCTTTGACAAGGTACTGACCCTGTCCTTGCATGCATACTCCTTGAATACAAAACAGACTAAAACTCACTACAAATGCTCTCATCTTGTTTTGATAGTTAACTTCTCAAAGGACTAATTCAGCCTGGATTGTGACAAATTGTTTTATGGTAGAATGTAATTTCAACTGACAGACATCAGATTGTTCCCAGAGATAATAGTCAGCCTTAAACTCAGAAAAATGTACTAACCCTGTTTTTGCCTTATCTACTGTATTTCCATGTAAATATGTACGTGTTTCAGTAAGCCGCAGCAGCTATTTCCAGATTTTCAATAAATATATAAAGAAATAAGAGGAGGCTCAAGACTTTTGCACAGTGCTGTATGTCTGCCCTGGGGTGTCCTCCTTGAAGGACATGTCCCAAATACTTCACCTGGTAGGCGCCGGGGGAGGCATCAGCTCCTTGCAAAGCAGAGGCAGAAAAGGGTAATGCTCTTTTCTTTATAGTAAAAAGCAGACTTCAAAAAATGCATAAATGAGGTCAAATAGATTATTCAGAGCTAAGGTAATTCTATATATTCTCAAAGTTCGTTATTGATACATGAAAGGTTGTAATTTAACAAAATATTTCTGTATCATTTGAACCGCGTACATGATTTGAAACCCTGTGGGAAGTAAAGCTTTTTAAAGCAGACAGGGAAACCGCAGCTTATGATACATTTAATGCTTTTTGTTAGGTAATATAACACCGTGGACATATAACCACTTTATAAATGTCTTTATAAAATATTACGTTGCCAGTCTGGCTGCGAAGACAAAATGAGTGGTGCCTACAGAAACTCAAATATCAATAGTATCCCACACTGTTTGATTACCAGGGTAATTATTCATTATGTTTACCTCAGTACAATCCATGCAACAATAGAAATACAAGCACAGGAGACGCTACTAGTGAATTTTTCATTTGCAGTGTTGCCCTGACAGGTAGATACAATGACCTTCTTCTCAAAAGCAAATCATACCAATGATTCCTTGCACCAAATGTATGTAGTCCGAAAAATTCAAAGGCTTTTGCATATTATCATTTCCACATGCCACAGAAAAAAATCTCATTAACGTCTCTCAGCTGTTCCAGACTCAGCTATACATGTCTGTGAGAGTGTGTGTTTGTGAGTGGGTGAGTGCATGCGTTGGTGTATCTGCACTCATTTTTCCAAAGTTCACTCTCTGACTGGAAGAGAAGGGTTTGGCAGATGTTTTGAGGTTGAGTCTCAGGGAGCACTCCCCTCAGTAATTTTCCAGCACTCTGGAGAAGCTGACTATGTTGAAATCAAGGTTCTTTCTGCAATTCTGAGAAGCAATCAATCGCATTTTGGATGCCATATGTGTCAGAGATGCAATTAAGTGCATGATTTGAGTGACTATAATTTATGGCATCAACAGACCACTTCCAAATGTCTCTTACATTCAAGTTTTTAAGGCAAGAGTTCTCATTTTTCCTCCTACACTGCAGGGATATATTTCTTGAAGGTGTAGAAAGTCAAATTTATTATAGAGGGATGGAATATTTAAGAGGGATAGCAAAAGTTATGTTATGTTTTGGGTTCACTGGGATTGCAGAAGATCTTCGCCGCTGATCGTGAATGCAGTTGTTTTAGGTGGAAATGAGCGACACAGAAGTCTTATGCTCTAAATCTTTTTTAATGGAGAGTAATATCGACATCGACGGTTTTAATACACTTCTATTTCCCTTACTGGCAGTCCAGAATTTGAGCAAAGTGAACTTTTTCCATCTGAGCTTTTATCTTTGCTGTTATTCTCTCCTCTTTTGCATGAATTCTCTTCCAGTTATTGCTGGTTCTATACAGTATGCACAGGGGATCAATGGGTGATATGTGGGAAAATAACAGGGTTAAAAAAGAAGAGTGCACTTTGATAAGGGCCATTGTGGCTTCTCTGGTTCATCTCATTCACTATAATTTTTTTAATCTTTTGAAAAGAATTTTACTTTACTTTATTATCAGGGAACACTGTGTGTTCGATGTGGGCTTGTACTGTAAAAATTTATTGACAGGACTGAAATAGTGGCTTTGCGATGGAATGTGCAGCTCCTCATTAGATCACATAGCACTGCACGCATTGTCTTTGAATTCCTCATCTCTCATCTGTCCTGATGCGTAAAATTCATATATACAGAACGAGTCCAGCAATGACCCCAACTGGTCCTAATTTTAAAGCACAGAATCGCTGCGCGTTTCCGCATAATCTGCATAATACTCGTCTACGTCCACATGTACAAGGAATATTTGATAGAACATGTGCAGTATATGATGTCTTGTCTGCTCACATCAACTCATTCATTATTCTTGGATACCCTGCAGCCTGTACATTAAAATATTTTCTAGGTGTTTTTTTTCATTTGATCAAATGCTGTTGTCAAAGGATTGGACAGGTGACCCTCGGGCAACAAGAGTGGAAGTCTCTTTTGGACTCGTTTGATTTTATCTAGCAAGTGTTGTCTCTCTGCATTAGTCTTGCAACCAATCCAGAGTAACTTAAAAATATTACTGTGAGGTCTGTGTACTTTTAGCCCTAAGAGCTCTTGCAATAGACATGACTATTAGCAGAAAAAGCATGTTTGTTGTTTTTCCCCTCTTATTACCTTTAGTTACAATAAAAATAATGTATCACCACTCAAGTTATTAGGTATGATCAGGAGTTGGGTATGTTTATGTAGAGAATGTACATAATGTTTGAGTGCTTGGACCAAAGAGGGTTGATGGGCAACTTTGAGTTGTGGTTTTAGTACAAAAACAGCAACATTAAATTATCCAGGAGGGGAAGGAATAAAGCAATTACAATTTTTTTTTATTATTAATCTAAGACCAGGTTTCTGCTCTAAGTTGAGTGCATGTTTGACTGAAGGTGATATTTTTCTTTTATCTACACAGTTTACCACTCTGTCTGTTTGTTCTGTAAGTGAATGTGAATTCTTCTCTATTTATCACTTTACTAAGTGTGACTCTGTTCAACTGTTTCCCTTCATTTCCTTTATGCCACATTCTTGGTTAAACGTTATAGTGATTGCTCATTGCACATTTCCTTAAATTCATACTGACTGGTGCTTTTAACAGCATCAGATATCAGGATATTTGGACATGAATACTTTTATCTAAATTTGTCAACTTCTAAATGTTTTGCTTCTTTCAAGACTCAACTAATTCGTCCTTTCTTTAATCATACAAAGGGAGAGAAAATGCAGCAGGGTAACATATATGAACACAAATTCCTTTCATAAACTGCTATACTGTATTTTTATATATGAATAAAAATCTGCTGGCCAACAACAGCAGTTCCACTAATCTCTTTCAAATGATGCAAATTCGCCTGACTGGCAGGAATTTTGCAATTGTTGAGCAACTTCAGCAAGTCAACACTGCAAGCAGTTGTGACTGTTGACTGGAGTTAATCTGAAACTGGCTGTGAACAGGAACCATAATTCATGATAAACTGCAACCAATCTGGTGTTCAAACGACTCATGTGGGATTTAGGGCTGCAGTCTCTGATGCAGCAAACTTCTACTCTGCCAGCTGGGGCTAATGTGAGAGAAGGTGTTTTTTTTAATGGTATGTCCATCAAGTTCAAAGATTGCAAACTTTTTAGATAAATAATATATGTGCATGTATAGTTATGTGAAAAAGAAAGAACACTGGTTTTATATATCAGGACATAATAAGATATCATATGGTCGCAAAGAGGTCTAAAAATCAGGTAATATGACCTGATACAGCTGTGTCGTTATTCACTTAACAAAAACTAAGTGAAAATGCAGTGTCTGAAAAGTAAGTCCATCCTTTTCTAAACTAGCAACCATTTCTTGTTAATCAAATATATTTGAATAACTGATCGTTAGCAAGTGTGAGCACCTCCATAAAAGCAGAATTGTAGCAGTTTTGTCAGTTTGCTGATCTGGAGCATTCAGGTTTGTATTAACAGAATGTCAGAGAAAAAACATCAGCTGTGATTTTAGTCTATGTAAACACACACTCTATACATTCACGTCTACCGTAGACATTCAAAAATAGTTCTTGATTACTGAAATTTTGAAAAATTGCTTTCCAGGGTGATGCCATCAGCATTGTTCTTAGTGAAGGGTTATAAGGCCATTTTCTAAACTATTTGGAAATCATCATTCTACAGTGAGAAAGATTATTCATAAGTGGAAAACATTCAAGACAGCTGTCAATCTTCCCAGGAGTGGACATCCCAGCAAGTTCATCCCAAGGTCAGACTGTGCCATGCTCAGAGAAACCGCAAAAAAACCCAAGAGCTACATCTCAGACTACAGGCCTCAGTTAGCATCTTAAATGCTAAAGTTCATGACAGCACAATTAGAAAAAGACTGAACAAGTATGACTTGTTTGGAAGGGATGCAGGAGAAAGCCTCTTCTCTCTAAAAAGAACATGGCAGCACAGCTTGTCATTCGGACAGACCAGACCACAGTGAAGATTTTTTATTATAATGCACAGATACTTTCAAAGATCACTGTAAGAAAGTTTGAATTGCCATGGTAGCTGTCACAGTCATTTCCACACGGAATATTACATTACAGTTTAATAAAGTATGATTGTGGACATCAATAAGCTCCACTGTAACTGTGCCAGAGTTACACTAGTTTTCAGTTAGTTTGCAATGATAATAGCCAATTTGAAATATGAAACATCATTAAATTCTTACAGCAGGAGTAGGAAGCATTTTGGACTTAACAGGTTTGTCACAACTTCATTTAGCCTTAAATTTGGAACATGCAATTCACTGCAAGCTGTGCTTCTAAAACACAATGTTCTGAGGAAATTTCACATCCATTTGTATGACCAAATTGTTTTAATCAGAATGTAAGCCACAGTGTTGGTTAAGGCAATTAGCAAAGCAACATAAATGGTATGTATTTCAGCATCATCTGATTAAGTTTTCTGGAATATCAAGCAATGTGTGTGAGTAGAGCGAATTGAGTATCAAACAAACACCTTGGCTCACGGTAACCTGATGAGGTTAAAAACAGCAGCAGTTTTAAACCAAGGTCAAACATCTTTAGCTTGAACAGATGGCTTCTGCCACGAAAACTCTACATGATACAGTCTAATTGGCAGTAACGCCTTATTTATTGTCCATTTACTGAACTGGTCAATTAGGCTACCTCGCTGTTTACTCTGATTTACAAACCTGGAACTCATGAGCACCTGTCTAATTCCAGATAATTACAATCACACATCACCGGGATGGTTTAAAAGCATATACACATCTCGACTGGAAACTAGATATCCCTTTTTACCATGCTGTTCCAGGCTTTCAGGCCACCGATTTCCTGTCATAGGCTCATTTGAATAAATATCTAACAAAATGATCATGCTTCATTTCAAAGACTTTCCTGTCTTCATGCACATTTCGTCTAGCACATGTCACACTAACTTTAAGAACGAGTTGATATCTCTAATTTTAACCAATTTCTTAATGTCAAGATAAGGCCAACCTCTTGACATGATCAACGGCAGCCCTAACAGCTCAAGGCTAGCTGTCTTTGAACTTGGATATGGTGCGATGCTTTTCCTTGACAACACAGTACTGCAGGGTGAACTCAGATTCCTCACCATTACAGGTATACAGGAAGTTGTAAGTTTTAAGGATCCAGATGAGGGGTTGTCAACGGCTCCACTGACACCCTAGCTGCCATTCGGTGCTGCACGCAGCACGACACCCTTAACATTGTCTTAATGAACACCACAAACTGTCATAAGGCTCCTCACATCTCACATCATCTGTTTATTTATTCATCATTTCCCGTTCCTCTAATAAGGAGGGTTTTGCTCAAGATACACCGAGGTGTGAGGCATCTGCATAGGCTCTCAATGGTGACGATGTCCCTGGCAACAAAAGTGCCACCGTTGAAAGGCAATAGCCCCACCCACGGATACAGATCTAAGAGGATGATTAATGGATGCCCCAGGGAGAAAGACAACAGGGGGTGACAGTGTATGTGTGTGTTCTTGTATGTTTTTACCTACTTTTCATACTCTGATTTCTATCGCACTCTTTCATCTATTTTTTTTCCTTCACCAACTTACTCAGCACCTTGCTTGTGCTCCAGATGTGCATAAGAAAAACAAGCCAATAGGTCTTCCATTTTCTCTCTAACACTGCTTCACACCAAGCTCCCAGGGTAATTTGAATCATTTTGCTCACAATCATGTTGCAGTGCTGACAGGGTGAGCAGCTTCCATCAATCTAAATAAGATTCAGTGATGTAGCCCATACATTTTCCCCACTTGAACGTCCTCCTCCTGAGAGTAAGTGTTCACAAAAGCAGCTCAGATGGCGGGATAAGTTGAGCTCAATCTCCAACGAAACATAGAGTCCTATTTTATCAAGCTATATAAAGGCCAGGTTGATAGGATTCTAAAAATATGGTTGTCTTAAATTTCTAGACATTCTTGCTCTAATAAAAGGATACAGCAACTCACTGTTCTACTTTCTTTTTGTTTTTTTACTGAGATGTGCTCTGTTTGTGTGCTCTGAATTTCAATGGGGAAAATCCTTCCCTTTATCACTTTCTGCAATACTTTCACTCTCCTAATCTCTTAACCTCCCTTTTATTGCCACATTGCCATCAAAGTCTTCAACGCTGCAACCCCTCCCATTTATCACATCATGCTCCACTATTCCCAGCAGGCAGTGTGACGCTTTAGACCTCCAGCTTTCCCAATTACAATCACAATCTGAGCATAATTTATGTTGCCTGTGATTGAAATCACGCTTGGGCCATAACTTTCCTCTGACAGACTGTTTATGTGCTTGACACCAGATTCATAGATCTTTAAAAGATGGCGATGATGAATGGTAATGACAATGTCAAGGCTGGCAGAGAATTTCAGACCATCAAGGATACTGGGGTTAAAGCCCAGATGGAAGGGGTTAAATGACTGCCAGCTACCACCCACTTCCTGCCCACTTTGGAAAATGATAAACAAGCGTACCAAAGGCAGTTAAAAAATGAATGCTCCCCCACAGTGTGATTCCAGCAGAGTTTCTTCAGTTAATCTGGCTGTTTTCCTTTTATACTTCCTTCAGTTTTTACCCTTTGTGTATATCATCCTCATTCTGTCACATCCATCTGCTGGTCATTAGCTGTGCTCAGTCATAGCTGGATTAGGGGAAAATGAAGAGCCTGAGTGAATCCACCAGCCACCACACATGCATTAACAGCTGAGGTTCCTTGTTCTCAAATTGCTGACCTTCATCAGACATATGCTCCTATGTCTGGGATGCTAAGAGCAAGGCCGACAAGCATATGCAGATATGTGACACTTAGTGCTCTGTGTCCCAGGCATCTGTCACGGCCACTGGCTTGTGCATTCTTTATGAAGTTGCCATGCGGGTGCTTTGGGTTGAACACAAGTGCTTTACCATTGCTATTCTGCTAACACTGCACTGGCATGACAAGACTCCTTTTTTCATTTTGTGTGTTCACACCAATGCATGCACTGTCTTGCTATTGTGGTGTAGGGCTGTTTGAACCTATGCGCTCAATAAAAGACGAGCCTTTTACAGAAGAGGAGTGAGACTTCATAATATGGAAAAAGAGACCAAACTTAGTTTTCTGTTCGGTTAACAGAGGGAGAAAAGAAATGCAATTTGTGCATTGAAAATTGGCCATTGTCTTCATGAAGATTGTTCTATTCAAATAATGACATTGAAATGACACTGGTGCGAGTCTGCAGATGGGCGCAAGGACACAGCTGAAAAGCACACATGAAGATGGATTTTTTTTTCTTTCTCCCTTTTTTCCATGGTCAAAATTATGGTCAAAAAATAATTTGATGGAGCCTGAATTATAATCTGCCAATTAACACAAGCATGAAATTAACAAGAAATTGAATGTGAGCTGAATAAATGGTTCTTACTCTGTTTTTCATCTTTAAAAAGAAGACATACTGCTGATAAACTTTAGTCATGTTTTCATGCTGATGAACAACAGGCTTTCGATGGGGCCCTGGGCTCTCTGGACGGCCTCACCAGCCACTATGTGCGACAGTTGGTTTCGATGGCCGCCTTAACGTTCCATCCATAAACTGTGTTTTTTGTTCCCATATTTGCTAAATTCTATGATGTGCTCGTTGACATTTGGATTTCCCAGAGAGTGTTCGAGGCAGGATGCCAGTCCCCCCCCTATGCCACCTTTTTTTTCCCAGCTCCCTCTGAGCATGAATTTATAAATTGAAAAACCAGGCAAAAATGACCTTAATCCGCTCTCCGTTATTCTGCAGTAAATGTTCGTGCTCTGCAGGGACTGGGTTTACAGCCACCATCTGTTGCATTTTTCATTAACAAAATCTATTTCTTCATTTAACCGTGCATGCTCAGACAATGCTACAGCTCCCATAACACCCCTAAATCCTGGATCGGAAAAGAATGAAAACACCAACTTGCCATAAAGAAAACGTTTTCAGATTAGTGCTGTAATTGCAAGTATAATGCTTGTATATTCATCAAGGATTATTGCTATGCTATTATGTGTGTATTCAGGTAACAGGGGACAAATTCATCCAGTAGAGCTGAGTCAGAATATCTCTTGTTGGTCCTCTTATTATGCCTAAACTCACAGGGGAGTTCTGTCTTGCTCAAGGACAGTTTGGAGGCACATAGCTGATGCTGGGGCTTGAACTTCCATCATTAAGGTAAAACTTCTCAAGTTACAAGACCAATTATATCTCAGATTTAAAAGTTTCAACAACACTGAATCTTACTTTCTATTTCAATAAATGACAGTCTAAGACAACTGCCAATAGAGCTTTGTTTTTACTGGGCACAGTTTATGATATTTTAAGTAGCGTATATTCATCTTTTCATAGCTGTGCCAAGTCCTCCTGCTCGTGCAGAGTGGCTGCTCGGCCGGCATATATCATGTCACCATTCTCAGATAGGTTTATTGATTTTGCACTCCCCTCAGCACCATCTCTCAAACTTTTCAACACCAGAACTAACTGAGACAGATATTTTCCAACTGCTCGAAATAGATCATTAGCCAATTGTAAAAGATGGACTTTAAGCCCAACAGATCTATACAAACTATTAGGAGAGATGGAAAGAGGGGGAATCTTAACAATTTGCTGCATAAATCCTTGTGGGGAGGAGAGATTTGCCTCTTGTTCTGTGCTCTGATGATAAATAAAAGCAAGGAGGGCAGGAAACAGCTGGGCAATGAAATGTTTGTAGTAAATTTATGAGAATAATATCTTGTGGGGGGCTGATGATATGCAGCTGCATCTGTATCTCCCCTGCCAGCCTCATACCTTCAGGACCACAGACAGTGAGATGATGGACTCTGCATGAACGAGGACTGTCTCTGCTTTAAATCGTCACCCTAAAATACGTCTATGGTTTCGTCTAAGGTGTCGTGGCACATCCATATCATACGGGACAATCTACCCTGTGGGGTGGCTTGTTGTCTGAATGGTATCTGCCGGTCTCCTCTTTCTTTGGACAGATAGGCTAATGATTTTATCAAGCAGGGGAGGATGAGGCAATAAAACAAGCAAGGAAGGAAGGGGATTTTTTAATGTGCTTCGTTGTCTCCGATGCAATTACAGAGGCCATCATGTGATATTTTTTCTTTCAGTCTTCATAGATTTTCGTCTAACACTTTTTGTATCTCCTGTATGTACACACATACACAAAACAAACAGACCCAAGGATCATGTAAGCCCAAAAGGGAATCAAAGCAAGTAGAAGCCAAAGTATCATGTTCAATTTTAATTTGTTTGTTATAGTACCAGCCTGCTCAACAATGTTCTATATGCTTAGAAAATAACACCTAGAGCTAAATAAATTATGATAGCACACTCCCAGATCACTTCCCTGAGAGTAATCCATGAGGATTTCAAATTAGGCTGCTCTCTGTGCATACTAATTGCAGACAGCTTGGGATAAACATATGATTTCAGAATTTTTAATGTAGTTATTCGGTGCTGTGACTTTTTTCCCCGACTCTGCTCAGACTTCAGGCAAGGTCTTTTCTGATCAAGTTAATTACTTTGAGGAGGGCAGACAGTGAGGCTAATTAAGAAATATGTCCAACTGAACAGTGGTCAGTGACAGTCCTACTCCTGCCACTGGGTTATGATCTAGATCACAAATGCCACCGATTTAGGAATTACCACATGACAAATATCCAATCAAACCTACAGAAACTGCCCTTCATCATGGCAGACGGAGCTGTCAGCACAGGCAGGTTTCCTGGGTGGCTTATGAAGTCACCAGTAATCAGAGGAGTTCACGCAAAGTTGTTGATTACTGCAAATTAAGTGTCTAGAGGCCACTGAATCCCAACTGCGTCACCCATTGCTCAAGAAAAGTCGCACAATAAGACATTTAAATTATAATCACTACTATTACTGGACAGCAAGACTTCAGCAAACTACCAATCAGTCTCCCAGCTTCAAAGGTGCTGGACGTTAGCATTTAAAAAGTTTCACATAATGACTCTAAAAGCTTAATTAGAAAGCTATGTTCCACTGGACTAAGTGGTGAAAAAATAAGTTGAAGGGAGTTATTCTGGTACAGTTTCAATATATGCATAGTTCCACTACACAGATTAATGGGATTTTCCAATAAGTCAGTCTAATTTATTAGCTTTATGATGCTGAACACGTAAATGCTTAATTACCTGGATAGAACATAGATGCTTTAACACTCATCCAGTCTATGAATATGAAAATATTTTAGATCTGAAGTGTGAAACTGCCAGGGTAAAAGACAAAATGATGGCCGGAATTCTTCATACCCAAGGTAAAGAATTTTATTTTGCATGGAAATAACATAAACGTGATAAATAGCAGTAAGAACATTGTGTGTGTGACATTACTTTTCTATGTTTTCCACAAAGCACCAGCAGCACTAGCACCAATGTCAAAAATACAAAAGGTTTCACAAAATCATAAAACATATCATGAAGTGGACGGAGCATTCTTCATAAACTGAAATAAAACTGTTTAGACGTAGTATTTTTTGGAATTCAAATTCAATAATAAATTATACTATAAATCAAGGTATGGCATGGGTTTAAATAATTTTGGACTTAACTGTATTTCTTAACTCTGACCAGTTTCAATATATGAACGATGCAAGCTTAAGCTTGCCTTTGTTAAAGGATTTGCTTCCCAAAGTTGTAACATCACAAATTAGTTGGCATGGAAACACTTTCCACTTTCACTACAAGCAAACTACAATCTCAACTGTAAAATTCTGAACATGCATCAGTCACAGAAATGGAGACAAAAAGATGTAAGAACCAAAACACATTTTCATGTGGAGGGGAACTCCGATCACATAGTTTTGGAAGAATGGTTTGTTCTTTTTCTAACAAAGACTTAAAAAATAAGACTGATAATCACTCTCATGTCTGCATGTCTATTTGAATAGTAAATTTGAAGCTGTTTAGCTTAGTTTGATACAAAAAACTGGTGACCTAGATGTACAAGCACCTCAACAGCTTATTCGCAAGACAAAATACTCAAAATCAACACTGACAGACATTCCAGGAATTAAAAGAGTCTGGGTTGCCCTGAACTTATCCCACAAATAAGATATATAAGATATATATCCCAACAAGAGACATAAAGCAACTTAAATGAGATGCAAATTGACACAAAGAGACATGAAATTACCAGAAAGAGACAAAAGGGCATCAAAGACGTGCACAATTACCAAAATGTGTCACAAAACAATCAAAATGCAATGCAAAGATAAAAATGATGGAGAACCAAACAACTATGAAGTGATTCAGTAATACCACAAAACATACCGGAATGACATGCTGACTCAAACTAAGATGTAAAATTACCACATGGAGACAAAATGGGAAGAAAGAGATGCCACACTACCAATATGAGATACAAAACAACCACAGTGAGACATGAACTAAAAAAGTTGTATGTTTATGTCAACTTTAACATGACATAAAAAAAAGAAAAACTAGCCAAAGGTGGACCAGCCCGACCACAAAGACATGCAAAATAATATATTAAAAATGTCAACAAAGAGGTCCAAAATTATGCAAAATATATGATGAAAACTTCTGGAAACTAATTAACCACCGATTCACCGTCAATTTATGGCTTTTTCAGTTCAGGTGTTTTGGTCCTCTGTGGAATGAATGGGTGGGCATTTTGGACATCAATGCTCAGGGGGCTCTTTGTTTCATAATCTGTGCATGATTACGCCATGTTTTTTAAATGAGGTGGGATGATTGCTTAGGTTAGGTCTTGTTGCCCCTGTATAGTTCCCAGACAACCTTCAGAGACTTGAGAAAACTGTTTCCTTTCTTCTGTTTTTAGAAGGTTTAACTCGTTTCTAGCTGTCTGCATCTATTATGATAAAATAAGCTGAACATCTTCCGGTTGTGCACTCATATGCTGTGCAGAAACATGTGATGGATATTAATTATGTCATTTAGCCAATGCTTAATTGCCAAGACGATCAGGTCCATTTGACAAACTCGGATTCTGGAATCTGTCTTTCATATTTCAGGGTTCTGGAATCTGAAAGATTCCTGTTTATTAAACAAATTCTGCTTCTGAATCACATCAGTCCCAATTATGAGATACTGGCTCCAGAACACATCAGTTCCATTTAACAAATCCTGCCTCTGGAACACATCTGCCTCATTTAATGGGTTATGAAAAAAGGTCAAGCAATGAGTGATTTAGAGGGACCACACATGGGCTGGTCCAGCTGTAAGTGAAAAAGATAGCAAGAGCAGTCTGTGTGGGGGAGGGGGAGTCCACTGCATAAACGTGGGGACTTCATCAGCAACAAACAGTCGTTTATTGGAAAATATACCAGAGTGAGAGACGCTGATGGCCATAAAGGCAGCTGAATTATTTATGAGCAACATTTTGAAAAGATGTCCAGTGGCCTTATTCTGTGGCAGTTCTCTAATGCTTTGATAAATGGCTGTTATCTACACCCTTTGGTGTATGACGGCCATCTGCTATGGACTCCTTAAGGGCCAATTGGAGATGTAAAAAAAATCTGGGTCAGCTCAGGTGGCTGCATTAGAGGAGAAGGTTACTGACCGTGAGAAGGCCGGCAATCTTGGTCTGTGTCACACGGTTGCACTGACCTCCTTATCAGCTTGGACAGAACTCAGTTTTCAGTTTGTACTAGGAGGCTCGCCTCGGAGGGATTGGCTCTGAATCAGGATAGATTTACCCTCTGCACTCCTGTTTCTGCACACTCATGTCTGCATGAGCAGAGCACGAGAACCTCTAAAAAGTTAAGCTTACTAGTTAAGCTTTCTATTGTGAGTGTGCACAGTTAATACACATAGGCACAGTGCTGTGCAAAAGTCTTGAGCCATCACTCTTTCTTCATTTATTGCCATTAAAATGTGTAATTTATTGAAACATGTCCAAACATGAAATACAGTATAAAAAGCAAAAACTGAGTCTGTACAATTCTAACAAGGATGACAGTCAGTATTTGTTATGAGCACCTATATTCTTTAAAACAGCCTGAACCCCCTAAGACAAGCTTTCTTGTCATTTCTTTAAGTAGTCTTCAGGGATAGTTCTCCAGGTTTCTTGAAGGACATCCCAAAGTTCTTCTTTGGAAGTTGGATATAGTCTTTTGTTCAGTACTCTGTCAAGATTATCCCACACTGTTCAATACATTTGAGGTCCAGGCTCTGGGGAGGATTCATCCCTCCATAAGACCTGTTGCCACTGATTTTCAGTCCACTTCAATGGATCTCTCAGGTCCCATGTCAGGTCTTTGCTGGATTATTTCCTCTTTCATAAGGACATCACTTTCAGATACTGTTCATCTGCTGTAGATAGTTTTTTAGGCCTGACATTTCATCTTTTGTCCTTTAATTGTCCAGTTTCCTCAAACATTTCATGAGTACATGGCACACCATGCTGAGATATACCAGGTTTTCAGCTAATAGCTCTTTGGAAATGTCTACAGAAATGGGAACACATTGTGTGTCTTTGTGACAGGCTGCTACAACGTGCCAGAAGATACAATTTAAAACTGGTTCCTTGCTAAGTTGTCTGTTATGTGTTGACACAACACTCAGTGAGTTTACATGATGAGATTAACTCGATTATAGCTATAGTTGGGTTATGCTCCTTATCTGAGAAAGGGTAATTATCCTTTGTTACATGGCGGCGAATGAATCAAATCACTGGCACAAAGCATGCGCTACCACAGTAGATAAGTGGCGCTGTACCCATTTCAACTATCGCTAATAGAGCCACTTCCGGTTGACGTCTTCACCACCAACAACAACAAAACTAAGGCATTTGAGAAAGATGGCGAATGAAGAGCAAGATGAAGCTACATCCCTTTACATTTGTGATGAGCTGGTTATGGCATAAACGCGATGCATAACGGTGCAGTCTCCATCGCGTTGTTTGTTTCTTTCTGACGGCGGTGACAACAACAGTAATATCGTCTCCTTCGACTTCCGGGTGACGATTGCGGGAAAAAATCTCGAGCATGCGCAGAACGCTCCATCCTATCCACTGTCGTCTACAGACACATTAAGTGGGCAATTGGATGGAGTTATCCCGGTGTCTTAATTCGATCGCAAGTAACCCGATCCGATTCGAATTCTTGTCAGATTAAGCTTGTTACATGAGCTGAATAACTAAATTTTATTGTAATTTAGCCATTAATCCGATCCGATTGCCCGCATGTAACCACACTGACTGGTTCATCCCTTGGGTTGGAAGCCTTTTTTCTGCTTGAATGATTCATAGGTCAGAGTTAAGTGGCTTAACGAACAAAAAAATTCCTCTGAAAATTGTCAGGTATAAGGACTGAAAATGAGTGAACAAGCAGCCAATGTCCAAAAAAAACTTGAAATGATCTTTAGAAAGCCTGGAGAACTGTTGCTCAAGACCACTTTAAAAGAGTACAAGAAAGTCAGACTGCTTGGATCAACACTTTTGCATAGTTTTGTGTGAAACACAGCCAGCTGATTGTGTATACAAACACAGATATATTTAACTTGAGTTGGCATAACTACAGAAGTAATAAATCACTTTTTAAGCTGTTAGCCAAGATGATTGCTTTTTGGATGTTTTAACATACTAAATGCAAGGTAACCTTCACATGTGTGTGCAAAGATCCAGAATGATTAAGAGTGCAGAGTTATATGAGTCACGCTTCCCTTGTGTCCATGACTATCAGAGTGTGTCCAGGTGCGTGGATTGAGTAGTAACCGGAGGCAAAGAAAGCACTAAATGGTTAAGTAGGTTTGTTTGCTCCAAAGAGGTTCAGAGTCTTTCCTGCACTAAGAGATGAGACCACCCGTGCAATTAATCATACTGGTATTGGCATGGTGGATACAGTATCCACTCAAGGACAGCTTTAAGATGCATTAGGCCGAGTGTTGCCAATCCCAGGGCACAGTCGACCCTGCGGGGATGTTCACATCTCTTGCTAAACCATGCGTTTCTCTGGCCATACGCTCCCCTGCTTCTATTTGGGTACGGCAGCTCTTTTGAACCCCTCTAGCAGTTCGTTACTCTGAGCAGCTGAAGCTCCATGGCTCTGTCAGCCTCCTCTGTCAGTGAACAGGAAGCTGATGTTTTCTCACAGTATCTCTTTTCCTTGTATCGACTAAGCCCGCCACGACTTTAATCATTCTTTACAATAAATCTCAATCAATTCTGTGCTGAGGATGCGGGACACGTGCAGATGGCATGGGCTGATAATCCTGACACATTGCGACTCAATCAAACAATTGTACAAGAAAGCACTCCCCCAGCACACACACACACCCTCCCTTTCTCATACGAGAAGGACCTATGGAGCGGCACTTTTGCTAATCTATGCTATCACTGTGCCATGTAATCAGAATGAGTATCATCCGGCTTTGTTTTCCAATGTCAAGTATTGACAATGATATGAGGACTGATTAGTTTAACAGGCAACATAAAAAAAATCACATCCATTTAGCGGAGTGATAATTTCAGCAGCACTCAGTAGACATTTTCTGCAAGATTCCAAAATTGAGACTGCAGCCGGTGGGGGTTTGGTTTGTGGCATGACGGTAGTAAACAGGTGGCTCTCTCGGCGGTTTGCCAATACACGCTGCACCAAATAGAATAAAATGGTGAAACAGATGTTCTGCTGTGCTGTGCCTCGATTTGAGTGGTGCTAACACTTTTAAAGCCTACTGAAGTATATACCATTCCTGGCGCGGCTGACGGGCCTGCTGGAGGACTTGACAGCGGCTGTGAACCCAGTAAGTATAGACTCTGACTTCTTCGCTGATCTGACAAGGGTGTCAAGCAAATGAGAGGAGCCTGTGGAGGGTCGAAACAGGCTCAGAGACAATTCTGTGGTTGAAGCTAGACATGTGGTTGTATAAGCAACACAGCTGATCCGAGACATGCAGAGGAAGTGAGGAGAACGTGAGAAGAATGCGCTTGTTCTGCAGAACTGCTTATGTCGGCGAGGACAGTCAAAAGTTTAGACGCCTTCCCCAAAAATCACTGTCCTCTTCCCTCTGAAGCAATCAAGCTGCATTTAATGGAGGTTGAAGAAGTTATAAATCTGCATGACAGTGAATCAGTAATAACATTTACAGCCTGAGATGAGTCATTCTCAACCTCGAAGGTTATTGCAACACTCCTCCTGCAGTGGTGACGGTTTCAGGAAAGAGACCAGATGATCAACTAGTAATTTCCATTTTGATTTTGATATGCTTTTAAGAAATAAGGAGGAGGAGGGAGTTAGGAATGAGGAAGAGGGTTTGAAAGCCTGTACTGACAGCGACCAGCGCACAGAGAGATGGAGCGGGGGCGGACGGAGTGGATAGCTGTGAAATTGATGCGACCTTGAAAAGATCTGGTGACAGGGAGAGTCTGCCTGGTAATTACGGTGAAAACGTGTGTAACTAACTACCATGTTCAGCCCGCCAATGAACACAGGCTCCCTGACCACGCACCATACTCAATTACAGGGACGAGAGACAAGGAGTGGACCAGCAGGAGAGAGGAGGAGGAACTGGGGTCATTTTCCCCTTCGATGACCTTCAGACTAATGCGGCCCAGGAGAGCAGGCTATTTTCTGATTCTCACTGGATGATGTCCCCCGTGCTCTTACAGATTCCTTTTTTCCTTCCCAGCTTAAATCTAAGGTGCAGGTGTGTAGGGAGGAGAAAGTCCAAGGGAGAAAAAGGTATAAACAGTTCTGCTTGTGATAAACAAAGAGTTAGACACTGAAAATTTGTTCCCAACTCTAAAATCCTTCCTTCATATTTGTTTATTTATGTCCTATTTTGTTGAGCAGTACTCACACACAGTCTTCTATCACACTCCACGGCATCTTTTTCAGTGACGATCATTTACCTGATGGCTGATATGCTTTTCCATTGAGACGAACTAACACACATTTATTTTGTGCAGCAAATAAAGTGACTGACACGAATGCGGTCTCTATGAGGCAGTTATTTATTCAAAGTTGATTTTCACAGCGCGCCAAAGTTTAGAAATGTCTGAACATAATTAGGAGGATGATTAAATTATTTTCTAATCGCAGACTCAAAGCTCGTGGCGTGTTAATGAACTTTGCCTTCTAACTTTGAAGCCCCAAACAGATTGTCCATCTGTACGATACCATATGTGACTAGAGGCTGCTGCCGCCGGATGCATAAGGCCCTGTGTGATCTGACAGCCTGTTTGTAAGAGGAATGTGTTTGTATATGAGCAGCTTTGTTCCAAAAGAACACATGCAGCATCTGCAAAGGGGTGACACAAATTCATATTAATTGATTTATTGCACAAAGCAAAGAATCTGAGTAATATCATTAGGCTGAAATAACAGTTTGACACTCTGGATACACAAGCTAAAGGTATTGATTTATCTACATGATTAAATTAAGCTTTTCTCATGTTCCTTATGGTACAGAACCATACTCTATGTGACACTATTTAGTCTTGTCACTCTGAGGCCAGTAATATTTGTTATTGTGTGGTTCTGCTTTTGGTAGAAAATAGAAAGAAAAAAAAATGTCACTTAAATTGTTTGATTATATAATTTGAAAATGTTTTCACGTTTTCACTAACACAACACATTTCTATTAACACATACAGTCCTATGCGTCTCATTTCGTTTTGCCAAGGAAACTGAAAAATTGGGAATATGATACAATGAAAGATGTGCAAACATAAATGTAAATACTGTCTATATGGCAAAAAACACAGTTTGTACAATTCCGATGAGCTTGAAAGTAAATATTTGGTCCGAAAACCTTTATTCTCCAACACAACCTGAAACTTCTTAGACAAGCTTTCTGTTGTTTCTTTAAGTAATCTTCAGGAATAGTTCTCCAGGCTTCTTGAAGGACATCCCAAAGCTCTTCTTTGGATGTTGGCTGCCTTTTGTTCCGTTCTCTGTCAAGATCATCCCACACTGCTTCAATAATGCTGAGGTCCGGGCTCTGGGGAGGATTCATGCCTCCATAAGACCTGTTGCCACTGATTTTCAGTCCACTTCTTGTATCATTTGGCATAGCTCAGCCTTGTCTCCCTGTTTGCCCTTCCTTAAGAATGGCTTCTTGACAGCCACCCTTCCACAGAGATCATTTCTGATAAGGCTTGGGCCAACAGTAGATGGATCAGTTTTTTTTTTTCAATTTTCTTACTGACATCACTTTCAGATACTCTTGATCAGTGTAGATATTTTTTTAGGCCTGTCACTTTAGTTTGTCCTCTACTTGTCAGTTTCCTCAGTTTTTTTTTTTTTTCTGGACACGCTGCACACCATGCTGAGATCACCTTGTTAGTACAAAAATACTATTTTCTGCCTGTCAAACTGTGTTATCTTTGGCATTTTTCATATATGCAAATAAAGAAATGGGAACAAATAATGTGTTTATGTGACGGGCTGCTAATAACACAGTGCCTACAGATTCCATTTAAAATTGGTTCTTTGCTAAGTTGTCGGTTATGTGTCGACACAACACTGGTTCATCCTTTACGTTAGGAGCCTTTTTTAATGCTTGAATGAGTCATAGGTCAGTGTTAAGTGACTTAACAAACAAAAAACTCATTCATCTGAAAATGGTCAGGTACAAGGAAAGGACATTCAGAAAGTCTGGACCACTTTGAAATATCACAATAAACTTAGGCTCCAAAAAGTAATGAAATTTTGATGTTGCACAGTATTGAACACTTAGCTGATTCATCTAGGACTCTGCAATAATAAATATGTCAAACAATAAAAACGTATATGTGTATCAACCTTGTCTCAGCAAGTGACAGTTGTTTAGTAAAGTCTGTATATTATACCAGTCCTGTTGTGTTAGTAGAATTATTGCGTTAGCGTTATTGATTGGCTTCCACTGCTAACCACAGGATATAACAGTTCCTGTTATAATATGAAAAATTAAACGTTCTCTGTGTCATTAGCTCCATTTTGAAATCAAGACACAAATACATAAATAAATAGAAAATAACACAATAATATTTTTTTAATCACTTCAAATATGTTCATGAATTTTGGCTGTGAACATGTTCATACAGTCAGACCAAAACCTTTTTACACAAACTGGAAACATTTACATGTGTAAGGCTGTTAGATGACAGCATATTGATTCCAGGATGAGCATTGCTTCCCAAAGCTCCAGTGACAGGAGACGACATATTCAGATCCTGTTACATAAGCGAAGATACTTATAAAAAGAAGGAAAGAAAACTTCATTACAGTTAATGAAGTGACATTTTGGTTATAGCTCTACCAGGGCCATTTAATTGGACTACAGTCCTTGTCCTAGAACACAAACACAAGAGAGTAATCGATTTATTGACCAAAGTATGTCAGACTGCACTGTGATAGGAGGCGATAGGCCCCCTTTAAGCTTCTTGGTATTTGGTTTGTTCCAGCTGACAATACATCACAAACCAATACAACTAAGAAACAATTTAGCTGCTTGCAAACTGGTACCATGTTGAACGGGAAATTAAACATATTTACAGCTCTGTACATTATGTACATGCTCTACATTCTACTGTATTCCTTGTGCTGGGTTGTCAACATACGGGGATTTCAAACTTTATACCAACGGAAATACTCCATGAAGGGAAAAATGATCAATTAAGAAGGATAAAATATTTCAAAGGGGACTGTAGGCTAACCTTTCACCTTGCAGAATTTGTGCAACCAACTGAAAATCAGAGCACCAGCACAAAAAGGAGCACAGCTTAAATTGGCTGTAAAAAAAGAAAATCAGTTATATTTTTTCATTTTCTTGTCTGCATTACTGATAAACTGATTATTTGGTCATAAACAAACAAACAAAGAAAAACACAACATTTAGTCAAACTGTTTTTTTTTAAATGCCAGATAAATTAATAAAACCCTAAATATGAATCCATTCCATTAATTTATGGTATTTCTGTTCGTTAACTGATTCATTACCTGATCGTTACCAAACCATTTATCTGTAATGATGTTAGGATGAGATAAATGGTGAGTTGCATGCAGACTGAAGCTATTTGGTTGACATATCTGTGTCACTTCCATTCAGCTGCAACAATATTGTGTTTTATCTGAGAGTGAGATTCACTTGGTAGCTTTTCTTTACAACGTGGGTAAATGTACTGAATTTTTGTTATTTCAGTCCCTTCTTTGTTGCTTCCTGCTTTTAAATTGCTGCTGACAGACCTGCTGCAGCATGTCAGTGGGTTTGTTTCTGTATAGTTTATGCGCCATGATGTTGTGCTTCAGGAGTGTTTCATTGTTAAAGTTTTGTGGTGGAGTCAGCAAAATGGTTATCCCTGCAAATGTTTGGCCGCAGCATCAGCGGTACATGAAATACACAGCATCCTTTGGTTTTTCATGTCAGAACAAGTAGATCTTTGCCTGCTGATTCCACTTGATCTATCTTTGTGTTTCATATTTGTGATAATGATTTAAAAAAAGGTCTCCAAAAATGGTTCCACAAACATGTGGAATAGGTCGCAGTCTGTAGCTCTGAGAACAATAAAACCAACATGAAGCTAGTTCGGTGACAGCAGCAGCTAGTGTTCAAGTAAGGGAAGAAGCAAGGGAAGAAGCTGTAAGCTTGTGAGTCTACAACAGTGCTGCTGTGTGTAATAACACTGGAAAATTTGGCAATTTATTTTACCCTTTTTGCTCATTGGCTACCCCTACAGTTGTGGGATGTAACACCGCTGCCATCAAAACATATCTCCATGTGAGCTCTGCAGATATATCCAGATACCTTACACAGACATTTTTTGTCATGTTGAAGAGGGCATAAAGACACCATAAAAAGCCCACAAAAATGTCAAAAAGCAAAACAGCGCGATGCTGACCTGAATATCAAAGCCATGAACTGCGGTATCTAAGACCCCAGGTGCTCTAGGGCAGTTCGAGGCCTGGGAATGCGCAGAACTAAAGTCAATGTACTTAAACAAGTCAGAAGCGCATTATTTAAGGGTTCATAAACTTCTCTAGTGTTGGTTTAACTAGAAAACAAACGAGCACTGTTGGCACCAAAACTATGAAACACCAAAATTAGAATTATAAGTTTTTGGTCCTGATAAACATCCAGCTATCAGTTGTTGTTTTTTTGACAACCTTGTGGTTATTCTTGGTTTATACCAGCTTCTTCCTTCCGTGTAACAGCTCCCTTTGTTGCCTCAGGGTCAAAGCCCAGGTATTAACTACTAGAGCACAGAAAGATTTTTGTCCAAATAAACGTGACTTGCAAATATATCATCTGGTTTTGACTTGAACATTTTTATTTAATACGATTTCAGTTGGATTATCATGTGTACATGCATCCTTAAAGTCTGGTTTTAGTCAAACTAACAAAAGAATTTGTGTAATTTCTTATGTTATGTTAACATGCTGATTGATTTGTCCCTCTGAAATTCTAACAAGGTTTAATTTCTGTTAATGTTCAAGTCATCCAATATCTCATTAAAAATCAAAGATCAGTAAAAAGATGCAAAAACCCAAATCAGATTGTTGTGTGTGAAAATTATTTTCTTCTCGATCAGTCAGAGGACCTCAGGAGTTTTCTGTAATACTTTATGCATCCTCAACATACGCATCAGTAAAACTATTTGAAAATGTCTTCTACTGTCAATGCCCTCTTCTCAGTACTGTGTACAAAGGTGTGCTGATTAGCTTGACATCAATCACCACGACATCTGACCCATTCACACACACAAGCAATTATCATCCTGGAATCTATATGCTGTCATCTAACAGCCTCACACCTTTGATTTTTTTTTCCGTTTATGTAGACAGGTTTTGGTGTAACTGTGTGAACAAGGAATGAACACATATGTAGTGATTCAGAAATTGTCATTATGTCATAAATGAATTAATTCTCTAATTATCAATGTATTTGTGCCTTGGTTTCAAAATAGAGGTGATGGCACAAGAATTAGGTTAGCCACACTGAATAAATAAGTGGAGCTTCACATTTGTCATATCCTTACAGGCATTGTTACTTCCTGTGACTGACAGTGACAGCGAATAATGCACAGTACAATGAAAGTAAATGTACAAACATTTTGGTAAAGTTTGAAACTTCAGGTTTGCTCTTTAACAATGTGCTATGTACTGATAGTGTGTTATTTTAATCACTGTATATAAGAATAAAAGTAACCGTAGCTTCTAAATATGAATATATTGTGGTGTAGAACAACCTGGCGTCACAGAAATACATGAGCATGGCCTCTTAACACAGCGATACATTGTGGCGGTAGTCTGTGGAGGGAGTCTGCTCCACTGCTATGCTATCAAACGCCAAATTAGCCATTTAAAAAGCATTTTTAACCAGTGGGCCGAGCAGACCCTCAACTCAGATCTGGCAGGGAACACAGCATATATTCTCAATTGTTGTTGTTGCTTGTAAGGTAAAAACAGATCAAATATGTCTGACAACCGACTCTGACATTGTTAACAAAGAGCTATTCAATCTAACATCTGGAAATCATTTGGATTTTCATAATAACAGAAAATTGGACAAAAGTCTGTAGAGGATCCATCGAGTACAGTGACAGGAAGGCAGATCTGAACACAATAACACAAAACATAGAAATATCAGCGTTGCCTTAATCATATGTTACCTAATCTTGATCAAGTACATTTGGTGCCCATCATGCCTAAAACCAATCAAAAAGTATTGAAACTGAAGAGCTCCACTTAGGGGGACGAAGGCGAGTGAAAGTACCCTATTAAATCCTAGAAATAAAGGATCCACTTGTACCCATGCTGCTTCAGCATAATGCCTTTCTACCATCAAAATAGTTTTTACTGAGCCTTTTACTGGGCCTTCCAAAATTGAGCAAGATCTCCATTATGGCATGGAAAGCATCCACCTTGAAACAAACCTCTCACCAGCTTTCCGTTGGCATTGTTTCTATGATGCCAGCAAGTCACACTGTTCCACCAAAGTCTCAAAAGTTGTTGGAAAGGTGCTTGTTTTAGGAATTTCCGTAAGATAAGGAATGGTTGGAAGGACAACTACCCTCTGAAATGTGGTTGATTGGAAGTTTAGAGAAGATTAAAATGAATCTCTGTGTCTCACACCCAGCAAAACTGCAACAGAACTACCACACAAAAGGGGTTTAAAATGCACTCAGTTCTCTAAAATGTTGTGTTGTTATCAAATGTACCTATTTTTCAGAGATTACCATTTGTAACTATCAGCAATCATCGTGTCCTTACCTCAAGACTGGCTTAACTACATCTTAAACTTAAACTGATGCTGACAGAATCAGCCTAGTCAAAGGAAAACGATCCAAATAAAGACAACAATGTCAGAGTGGATAATTCAGGTAAAGACACAAATGTCACATTTCAGAGTTCTTATCCCTGTCTGCACACCTAATGAGACACATACTTATCTACACAAACACAAAGTAACAGAATTCAACTATTTGAAAGTCCTTCTGAGGAGAGGCATAACCCGAGAGAGTTTTGACCTAGTTGGCTTTTTTTCTAACTGAGGACAGACATAAGGAGGAAAAATCTAAACCAAAGCCCTGCTCGAGCTATCCGGTACTTTGAAGGTGCTCTGATGTTAGTGAAGTTCTGTTTTTTTCTTTCCTTTTTTTATCGTGCACTCTCTGTACAGACATAAAACAAAGTTGTACAGCCGCACACTGTCTGAAGTTATCACTTCCTCACACTGACACAGCCAGCGCACAGGACTCCACTCCACTACAAAGATCAAACCTGACTGTGAATGTACATCAAGGACATATATTGTGGAAATAAAAAGAACAAGTCTGATCATTCAATATACCGCAGCGTGATATGTTCACATGCCTTTCGTGACTTTGTCTTTCTCTCCCTTCTGCGAGTGTTGGTTGTGGTGATTCTTGTAACATAATCATGTTGCGATTTTTAGCAGAATCTCACTAAAATGAGATTTCGATCTCAAGAGACCCCTTTGATTCAATAAAGGTCAAACAAACAAACACACAAGTCTAAAGTTGTGCTAGAAACAACCCCATTACCACAGGCTGTAATTTTTCAAAGACTTGCTGTCATTCAGGAATGAGAGATTTTATAATTAGTTTAATTTCAAAATGCTAAGCATTGGCGTTGAATAGAAAGTAGAACAGTATTTATGTACAATTATATGGGATCTTTCTTTATTAAAGGCCTAATTTATGTTGAAAAACAATGCCTCCTCTTGGCCTCCATGAAAAATTTAATGAGAAGCTGATGTGCTTTTCCTATCACGAGATACAGACTAGTCCACATGAAACAAGTAAACAGAAAAGTGAGTCTATCTTCCATCCAAAAGCTGATGAAGACAGTAAAAGAATAACAAGGACTCCAAGAAAATCTAATTTAAAGCAGACATCTTGACTATCTTCAAACTACAGTCCCCTCTTAAGTTGGAAACTATTCATTTAGCTGCTGTCCACGTCTGTTTTCCATTTCATCTCATCAGTTTCACTTATTGTGCAGCTTCTCTGAAAAATAATATTCCAGTTTAAATTATGCTCATAATGATAACATTCACAGGCTCTTCCTTGTAGATTTAGATCAAAAGCTTTTTTTTTTTGAAAGAGTAGATAAAAGAATTGTGTGGGAAAAAAATTGCATTACTGTGTGCCACTGAGTTTGACCATCCAAGAAATTCAAGAAAGTGAAATTCAGCCTCTTGTGTAAGTAATTTCCAGCTGACATCAGTGAAACTGAAATCTAGGACCATTAAAACATATCCCAAGAGCAGTTAAATGACTTCTACAGAATGACTTAGTTGTCCTTAAGAGTGTTTCCCTTCTTTTTTTGTGAATATGTCAAAGAACAAATGCACATCTCTTTTTTCAAAGAGACAGAGCTCCTATAGATCACAATTTATTACACTAAAATATTATCATGATTACATCCATTCATACTTAATACATTAAGTTTAACATCTTATCACTGCACATTTTCTGAGAGGCTCTGCTCTGAAAACCACCCATCTGATTAAGTCATCGTTAGTTGTAATCAAAATGTGACAAAAGTCACTCTCCTATGCAAGCATGTCCTATATTCGTTTGACAGAACTGCTGAGGGGGTTATGTATTCAGCACAGTTTGTATTTCTCTGCATGTTAGCAGGATTTTGCAAAAACGACCAGTCCAATTTTTATTGAAAATAAGAAAAAGCTAGTGGACGGGCAGAGCTTGAATACACTATAAGTTGGTATCTGCACCTCAAGCATGGCAGCTCCACAAATGGGTTGAATTTGGAGGTGCGATTATGCATGTAACTTTTGAATCATATGCTAATATTTTTCACAGATGAGATTATGTTGGATTCCTCTGATTATGCTTAAACCGCTGTTTGAAAAAAAAATATGTAAAATTGTAAATAATCTTGAAGTAAAGATTAAACCTGTTTTAAAGCAAGTATCCTGGACCTGTCTCACGTCTCAAACCTGAGGGAATTTGGATGACATTTTATCCAGATCCAGCCTGTTTGTGGTTGTTGAGTTTTTGTGGGCCATGTATTGGGAGATCTGTAGGGTATTTCTGATGGTTTCACATGTGGGTAGATCTTCCACAGGACAACTGTGAAGCTCATGGTGCTGTCACGGTTTATGTTTTGACATTCTTATTTTCAGGTTATTTGTTATGTTTTCAGGTTTTCAGGCCTCATAGTCTTGTTAATTCATAGCCACAATAATTTATAATCTTGTTTTGTTATTTATTCCATAGCCTTGTTTTTCCATAGTCTTCTTTTGTTTTCATAGTTAAATATTTTTGATTATCCGGCTCAGACGCATCCTTTGTTCCTGTCTTTATGCCTTTTGTTAATATTTCTTGTTAATTTTTTAAGTCTGCATCTTGGTCCTCCCTTCCTGCATCAAACCTGACATGTGCAAAGTAAAATCCTGCAAAACTTGCCAAAGAAAATGCAATGGACAACATTACTCTGAACATTTACTTTTTAACAGTGACAAATGACCAAGCACTGTTTTGATTCTATGTTGTAAAAATGATTTCCCATTTTGGCGTAAATAGTATAGAGTATTATTCAATTCAACTCAACTATACTTGGCTTGAATTTGACTGCTGGACCTGACCGGAACCGGTTTAGTTTCTGTTTAAAATACTATGAGATGACTTTTGAGGTGAAATGGAATGACAAATTTGCTGTGAATTTCCGCTACACAAATAAATTAAAGTGAACTCAAGACACAAATAGTTAAAGTGAACTGCTAAAAGTCCCATTGAAAAGGAAACTTCAGCACTCTATTCTTATTGTGTTAAACTTTAACCCATCGACAAACTCAAAGGTAGGCAATGCTTTGTAAATGTTGTGCTGTTGGACAATATTTTGGAAGACTGCTGGCTTCTGCTACATGTTTTTTGGAGATGTAAAAAAAAAAAAAACCTTTTAGCAAAAAACATCCAAATAAATACCTCTAACTTGGATTCACAACCTTGAGAGTGGTTTTCTGTTCAACTATCAGACATCACACATTACTTCATTCCCATGCCAGATTTTGACTTCTTGTAAATTTTTCGTTCAACTCATACACTTGTTTTCTTTAAATTACTTTTTTTTTTTTTTAAATGACATCAGTGTTTTCTTTTTTTCTTTAACATCACAAAGCAGCTACTTACTATCAAAAAGAATCAACATAATTGCTAACAAACTTTCTGCATGTCCCCACTTGGGTTTTGGATCTTCCCGTTTTACATCGATCTCCAGGTCTTTGAGACATGGAAAGCTCAACTGGATGTAAAAAGATTCTCATCAGTTCTGTAGGATGCCACAAAGCTGCGCTTTGTCTTTCCAGAGGGTTGAAGAAGAATATCAAAAGAGCATAGATTAACTAAGAATAATATCAAGGTTTTGGAGCGTTTCAGACAGCCTCCAGACCAGAATAAGTGAAAGAGAATGAAAAAACAGTTGAAAGGAATCTATTTCAAGTTAAAAAATTCAGAGATGGTCAAAGGAGAATACTTGTTTAAAGTCCTGACGTAGGCATGCAAAGCACATGTTGGCTAGCAATTACGATTAAAACTGCATGACTGCTGTGGTGGCAAATAAATGTTTCATCAGGAATTATTTCCATAGTTTGGGGGTGATGCAACTTCTACTAACGTGTAAAATCTACATTGTACAAAATAAACATTTTTTAGCCAAAACAATTCTTCTGATTAAATGAGCATAAGACAAAGAAAGCATAATTTTTGGCACTGAATTTACCCCCCCCCCCCCCCCCCCACCCCCCACAAAAAAAAAAAAAGGGAAAAGCATCCAGACAGTGATAGAGACAGTAAACAAGTTGTGTTGTGATAATGTAGAGTAAAAACAACCGTGATTACTCCTCCATCACGAAAGGACAGGGGCTTTTCAATTGATTACCAGTTCAACCAAACACATGATTTGGCCAGGATAAAAGCATCACAATAGAGTAATAATCCCCCTGAAAGCCTCTGAGACTCCTTTTTTGTCATCAAGGATACAATCAAGCACACAAATCTCTGAAGCTTCCCTAGGACATGGCTCATAATGCTGCAAAAAATAGGAATAATGAACCCAGCCAACGTCTTTTTCAATGTAACTCAGCCACTGTCTCTCACAGCGCAATTCATCAAACTTCAATAAAATTATACATGAAAAGTGACACATTATTACTGAAGGCAATCCGAGCCACTCAGAGACAAAACAATCAAAGAAAGCAATCTGAAAAAAATCACAGACAACAATCTCGACAAGTGCTGGGTGAAATTAGAAAAGATTTCATTTTTACAGCGTAGCAACAATCAAGGATCGCTTCAGGCTTTGGTAATATTAGAAGGCTAACTTCCCATGATGCAGGCAGACACGGTTGTTTGATTGCAAATGAAAAAAGTCATGTCAGAGGTGCACTTTTGTGTTCAGACAAAGAACAAAATCCCATTAGAGGGTAAAACGTCCATTGTTGCTCTCTGGGCTCACAATCAATAAAGACTCACTCTTGTTCAAGTTTCCAAGATTAGATCCAACATTTTAGTGGGCTGAATGCTTAAGTGTGCTGCTGTAGTGCTGGATCGCTATAACAAGTTTACATCAGCACTAAAAGGCTTTAGGTACCAGCAAAAATTAATTTCTGGTGCAAAAGCAGATCACAACAATGGTCTGAAATGATGTCTTCTTAAAGATAATTGTGCCATGTAGGCTCAGTTAGAGAGCATTTATTTTGAATTATGTGCGATAGAATCAAGTGAATCTTTTATCTAATACTGTGTGGATTGAAAAGTTTGTTTCTTCTGAGATGACTTTGTTGATGCCTTTAAAAAAATCAATTAACATTAGCAGCCATGGATGTCTAAGAGGCACTATTAGAGGTGAAAATGCCCAATCAAAGCCTTTGAAAGAACTTGTATGACCACTTGGTTTTGATCACTTTGTGGGCTGAGATTAAAGGTACATTGTGAGTCATATTGACTTTAATGCTCAGTGCTTGAATCAAAAGTAGCCACTCAAGTCCAAGTCTCAACAGGTGAAGCTGAACTCTGATGAGTTCTTGCTGCTGTAACATTATATTAGCATTGATTTGCTGATTTTCAGGTCAGAAGATGAGTAGACATCAAGTTTAAAAGGCAAATGATGGCAAAGAGGAGAGGCATGATCTGCATATTCATGATCTGCACATACTAAATGAGGCAAAAGCATAGTTACATCTAAGCCATTCAAAGACGGAAAGGAGTGTTGGAGTTTTGATCAATACCAGGGGATGAACTTTGAAATTAGTTGGAAAAGTGAATGTTAAGAAAAGTAGACATAACAAGCTTTATATAAATGGTGTTTCAACCATTGTAAATTATTGCATATCAGTTTAAAATAGATATATATCACACTAAAAACTGAAATCATTATCAAAATGATAAAACAACATTTGAAAAACATTTTTTTTTCTCATTTTTATTTTTCCATATAAAGGTTTATATAGAAACCAAGTTCCAAAAAGTTTGGGATGCTGTGTTGAATGTAAATAAAGACAGAAAGCAGTGATTTGCACATCTCATTGACCCAAAAATTATCCATAACAGCACACTGAAAACATGTCAAATGTTGAAAGTAAGACCTTTTACTAGTTCATGATAATGTATCATCCCATCTGCTATCAACTCAGCAGCTTTTTACTTTAGCTATAAATCCATAAGCATGTTTAATGTGTCTATTGATCTATGAGAATCCTATGTAAAGCTGCTCAGTGACGACACTGTTTGGCATGCATGATTACCTTCTTAGTTTATGTGTTAGCATGTCACGTGTTTTAATTAATGCTGAAGACAAAGTACAGACTGTGGATAAAGGCTAATGGTATTTTCAGTATTGCTGTCTTTCATTGATAAAGCTACAAACAAGTTGAAAGTGGAAATACATTTACTCCGTTTTCTTCCTGCATGTTGCAGTTCTTTTGCAGACTCAGACAAAATGTGCTAAGCTTGAATCATATGTCTTACTGAACAGTAGATATACATGTGGGGGACATGTTTACCTGAAAGATGTTTGGGAGATTATTCAGGTAATTTATATTAGCTTAAAAGGTTGTACTTCAAGGTGACGCACTGGTCTCATATAAACCAGCGAGAAAAGCCTAATCAGGCACCCGCTTTTAGATAAAACTACTGGATCCAAAATCATTTCTGAAGCTGGGGTATGCTGGTGCCAATCATTTCTTACCAGCTCTTAAGCTCTAATGCAGTATTTGCTGCATTACCATTTAGGCATTTTCCGTTGCTCCACCTGTACGCTGTTATTCTGATGCCTCGTCTCTTCAGGACAGGACAACTGCTTTTTCAGTCACCCATCTGTCTCACTTTTCACTGAAATGCTGCATTCTGCACTGGTGTCATCACAGCCTGGGACGATTTCTCATGCCTAAAGGCTTTTATTGACTCTTGTCCAATCAAGAGGCAACAATTCTCTGATACATTTTCAGTGCTAACATCCCTCAGGACTCTAAAGTAAACATATTCAAGGGCAAGTACTAGAAACTGCGGGGGACAAATAAAGAGCTGCTCCTGACTGAAACTTTTACTGCAGTGCAACATACAGATTTGGGATGTGAAACACTACATAGGTCATAATTATTTCTGATTACCTCACTCTAAAACTATGGACTTTTCTGAGCCATTGCCAAAGCTTCCACTCTTTTTGGACTATTTAAACAAGATTTGAGAATTTGTTTGGCAACTGATTGAGGATGACAAAGCCTGCCTGGCAGTTCACATTTTTTTAATCCCAAGGACACTGGCTTTAGTTGAAGTAAGGTTTTTTTTCCAACAGGTAAATCTTTTTTTTTTATTATTAATTTTTTATTACCGACCCTTTTTACAGAGTCATAACGCTTATCTGTGAATGAACTTGATGCCAGATGGTTTGTTACACAGAACCATGGGGGTCATCACTGAGAACATTTTGAAAACGGAGAAGGAACTTATTATAGAATACTTGGAATCACTTGGCCAGTGATTGGAAGAGCAATCTGTCCATCACTACCTATTACAGGCTCATTTCAACTTGCTGTCATAAAATTAGACTTTTGCCAAAGCCAGGCAAGAGGACCGAAGACATTCTTTCCATTCCATTCTCTGTCGTTCTATCAAAGAGAAAAACACCCTCCAGTTCTGATGTATTCTAATATAACTGATGTTATAGCTGCATCTACACTGACTCTTTGAGAAGTGCTACGCAAGAATTTGAAGAATCCGATTATAGTCTGGCGTCCCTCACCTTTCATTGCCAAGGCGGTTAGATTCTTGCAAGTTTCACAAGCTCACAAGCACACGGGAATCCATCTGTACCTTACAGATGGATCCAAAAAACGTCAAACCAATCATATAGTATGGCTGGGTCATAACAGTCAAGGTTGGCTTATCCTACCAAATAACTGGCTCTAATTTCAGGGATTCCTTGATTTGATCGTTAGAGGCAAAGTTAGCCATTTATTTTGGATAAGGCTATGAAGTGACTGTGTGTGAACTTTAAAATGAGCAACAGTATTCTGAATGTGTTGAATGCGATATCAGGTTGCAAGACTTCTAATTACAAGTTGGAGAGGATTGCTTTGTGTTTCTAGAAGCCTGCTGAGTTTAGAGGCATAGCTGCAGATTTCCAGACCAGTAGTCTGGTATTTAGTCTTGTAAGTGTTTATTTGTTCAAGGATCAGAGAAGTGAGATTCAATCACAAATGGTCACTTAAGACACATATGGATTGGAATTTTAAGGCCCAGTGTGAACTGAAGTACTTAGTTGTCCAATTCTGATTTGATAATCCAAGATGGTCTGTAATAGCATGTGATATTAGATTATGCACATTGTGATTGCCTGGATTTCCACAGGATTCACATTATTTTTTTTTTTTGTTTTACAGTCCCTCAGCAATAAGCCAAACTTCTGTTGTCTTAAATGCCTTGAAATACAGTTGCTGGTGTGTGCTTTAGTTCCTCAATTTAGTAACCTGGCAACAGTGCCCCGCAAATACAACTCTCTGCTTTTGTTCCCTGTAGTAATTTTTTAGTGCTTTTAAAGAAATAGAAAAACTCTAACTCAACAGCAAACTCAATGACTGTGGTAACCTCTTGAGTGTCTGTTGTATTGTTTTTTCAGCTCAGTGCAGTTCTTCTATATTAAAGACTATTATGAAGGTGAATATGGGCATGCAGTTTTGAAAATGCACATTGAAAATGGAAATTAACTCCACAAGCTCACTAAAATGCCACAATATGTGTCAGTAAAATTTCAAATTTTGGAGAGGCATATTGTTAGTTTTCATATTCAAGTTGTGTAAAACATTTGACATAGCTCACGTGACATAGTTTGTGAAGATGATTAAAAGAAAAAACAAAAAAACACTGAAAATCAGTCAAGCTGCAGATCATCATTTAATGAGAATGCATGACTTTAAACACAGCATTTACATGGATATTACTTGGCTTTGCAGCTGCACCCATTTTGCAAGATATTTTACTGAAATAACAAATAGTTACTGAGTAAAATCTTTTGATACTCTTTCTCCTCAATGCCAGCTGGGCACACTCCACCTTATGAAGCTAGCATGTTGTATGCCTGTATGACAGCAATACTCCTATCCTGCATGGTGAGATGGAGCAGACATAACCAGGTATGAGGCAGAGTTGGTTCTCCAGAGGAGTTGGGGAAATATGCCAGGTGGCAGCAAGTTGCTAGAATGCCTGACCAGCGGGCAGACTTCCCAGAGACAAGAAAAGGTGGGTGTAAATAAATCCACTCAACAGGATGCTGGATAAGTTCTACTATGCTGTGAAGCTCAAGAAATGAGTTTGGCAAGTATGTGTTCATGTGTGTATGGAGATGGATGTCTGCATGTTCAGTTAGTGCATATAAGTTTATAAAGGTTTTATTTGCAAAAATCAATCTGATGTACACTGATTGACAAAAGCAGGATGCGAAAAACTGACAAACATACAACGGTGTTACAACAGTAACTGACAGAAAATGTCCCTCAATACAAGTGTGCGAAAATGAACCAATGAATAATTCTCAAGAGTATCGTATCCTTGAAACATATGTGGTGCAAATTTCGCTGGCAATCGAGGAAGAAACAAAGATCCAAGGACAGCTGCGGCAGTTTAATGATTTTATCTTCATTTGAGTAGGTACCTCTCTCAAAGGAAATTGTTCCACATCACTGCTTGAAATCCATTCAGGCAATATAATGGCCACCTGAAAGGCACATAGACCAAGATTCTGAGACTGTGTGTTGGTTCTTAGAAACATAACACCATCATCTCCACACAATTATCTGCTTGGAGATAAGTTTGACTATGGTGAATCTGTGCATTTCAGTCTCACTTGTGGTTGATGTATGACAGGAACCTGAGGTTGAAATGAAGGATGGAGCATCCTGCGGCATGCACATCAATGCCAGAAAAACTTAATCAAACTCAATTTAACAAGGAAGACTGCTGGAACTAATTGTGTAGTATAGCACTGGATGTGAGTCATCTGTAAGTGTCTCTAAAGTATAGATGTCCAATATCCCGTCTGCACATATTGCATATTTTCAAAACAGGACATAATTACAGCTGGTGGCTGAACACAGCTGGAATTTTATTGTGTTGAAACGAGCATCACTGAACTGGATCATGCAATTTTAGCATTTCTGAAGACTGCTTTATGAAACAGTTTATTTAATTTTGAGAATAAATAATAACTGCATATGAACATTTAATTTAGAATAATTCAGCATCAGAGTTTGCAGCTTAATTTAACCTTTGAGTCTGTTTTAGCTCATTAGTATTTGCCATAGCACAATATAGAAGATAGCCAAAACAAAATACATTTCTGTGAAAAATAAATTACACCCTGTTTCACTTCTAAGGTTTTACGGATCAGGACATAAACAAAAAAATCATTACCAGGTTTTGGAATTTGTGATTATAACAACAACACATGACAGCCAATCATTATTTATCCAACAGAAGCTCAACCAAAATACAGAGGCAGTGTGTGACAAGTGAAAAAAATTGAAAGCCCACCCCATGGTTCATCAGCTGATGAAACCAGCCTTAGCAGCAATAACTTGAAGTAACTGATTTCTGTATGATATCAGTTTCTAACGTCGTTGTGGAGGACTTTTGACACACTCTTCTTTCCAACATTGCTTTAGCTCATTGAGGTTTGCAATACTGGTTTATGCACACCTCTCTTAATTTGTGGAATACCTTCCTTGGAGTTGTTTAGATGGTGCCCACTTAGTTCCCCTGCAACACATCATTGGTTGTGCACCCTAGCCTCATTGGGTGTTTTGGCCATTTATCTTTAGCTGGGGAAGGCCCACCACAGGTTGATCAGACCTGGGCATGTGTGACCTGGTGACTGAAGTGATCTTTGGCAGCCCGTACTGTGTCTTTTCATTTCAGTCACAACTTGTGACTGCTTCATTCAGCCACAGTGGAGAGTTCTTTGATTGATTACCACAGTTACCATAGTTTTGCCTTCCCTCTGATGCCAAACTCCTTGTGGTGGAGAAGGCCACAAAGCTCCTGCCACCTACTTCCACTGGATGTACTCTCATCTTCCAACCTCGCTGATCTGTCTCTGCTGCTAGACCAGCATACCGCAGCTTCTTCTAAAGTTCTATTTTTGTCTAATTGTAATATTAAATCTTACAATGGAAATTAAATCTTACAATTTAAAGTGTTTATATTTCCTTTTTCATTAATGTATTTCTCATTTGAGTTTATGAAGTTTAAACCAGAAGCTTCCAGTTCTTGGTTAACAGAAGATGGTTAAAACTTTTCTCTAATGCTGCTCTCTCCCTGCAAGGTGTGTTATTGGCAAATATATTGGCTTGGAAGTGGAGTTCATCTGACCCCAAGTTAAAACAAAAATCACTGATGTACTGGGCAAAATAGTGCTTCTCTGAATAAATTTGTCAATAGCAAGTCAGAGAACAGGAGAGCCTCAAATCAAACTATAATTAGGGTTATCAAACAAACCATTTTCCGTTTCTCAAATAAAACCTCAAATTCTACATGACTACATGACTTGTATGTCATTTTTGGTTGGGTCAGTAAATTTCTTCTGAGGCTGACAATTAGGACTAGATTATATGAACTCAAAAACTCCCAACAATTGCCAACTGAGCATCTAAAATCAGCTGCTGAAATAAAATCAGAGCCCACCTGAGTTTCTCTGCCATAAACTATGCGTTCTCACGAGAAAGCTGGAGCTGTGCCTCCCTCTACGTGCTGTAATGATTTCAGCTAAACAGGTTGTCAACAGATGGTGACATTCAACACCCCAAAGGTTGTCTCTGAGCTTAGGCTTGGAGTTTGAGATATTGTTTTTTTTACACAGGGCCAACACCTGTCAGAAATGGTAAATGAAGCCTAAGAAGTTTATGAATATTATTCAGAAACATGAGTTCTATATTTCTATAAAACTTGATTAGTCCATATCCATTCATTAAGTTTATGATAGTATTGTTTACTCTCAATTTTTGTATTTGTGCAATGAATGGAAACCTGATAAAACATTAGAGCTTTATAGCCAACTTATTTTAAATGAGATGTGAGGCAAAACAATGTACTCTGTAGTGCTTGCATGGCAATGGGTGCTTCATGACATGCACATACAGAGCATAAAAAAAAACAAAAAAACATTCAAGGTGTTTTTCTGTCTAGGCAAAATGTGTACATTTTACAGATCCCGAGCATTTCTGTTTATGAAAACAGAATATTCAGGAGTTGTTTCCTTTTAATATAAAAAAAAAATCCTTTTATGACTTAAAGGTGGCTTGAGAGTAACTACACTGTAATGAAGTGTCATAAATTTACTGTGGTTTTACAATATCTTGTTGCTGTATTTGACACCAAATGTAAATTACAGGTTCCTCCATCGCATGCAGATTAGCAGTAAATGCCATCGGTTAACCAAAGACAATAGTTTATTTGTAATGACCAGAATCCTCTGATTCAAATAATCACCACAAGCAGAATGAAAAGTCTTAACAGTTTTATTTACAACAAGGGTTAAACTAGTTTCCTGAGTCTTGTCTTCTGGCTCTGAGGTATAACCACAGCAGGGAGTGTGACTGCAGAAGTAATGATATCCAGAGCAGTTGTCCAGTGAATCAATGAGCAGCAGACAAGTTAGGACAGGCTAGTAGTAGATGCTTTCACTGAAGGTAAACAGAGAGATGGTTAGTGATGACGTCACAACTAAGCGGCAGGGTGAGTGACAGAAGATGAAATCCAATATTAACTCCAGGATCGGCATCTATTTAGCGCATAAACAATAATTCAATCGGTAATCTAAAAGGCAACAAGGGTGCCAGCAATGGTCAGAATATCTTCTGGAGAAACATCCAGACTCCAGAATCCAGACTTACAGTTCTGCGCAAAGCCAAGCAAAGAGGAATGGTCCAAGGACAGGCAAGGGTCGTCAACATGAAGGCATAGATCCGTGAACAAAGGCTGAAGCAGATATTCGTGAGGCAGAAAACAAGGACAAAAGTTTGTCAAAACGAAAAACATTGCTGCATTTTAGGAGGATAGATACTGCTCGAAACTTTGGTATACATCATTGACAAGTTATCAACAAGTTACACAATCTTCCTAAAGCCAATGTCCCTCACATAATGTATTTGAACTGATGTTCGCTTACCTTGCATTGGCTGTAAAGCTGTCGGTGATACTCACGGAGATGGGCCAGTAGATTTGTAGTGTTACTACCTTTCGCAGCAACTTTTTTCTTGCATGTTCTGCAGACAGGGTAATTGTCCTCCATCAGTTGTCCCACTGCATTCTTATAAATATCCAAATATGCCCAGACCTCAGATTTCGTCGTTTTTAGTGGGGTGGAAAATCTCCTGCGTGCCGTCAGCACGTTCCTCCATGCTTTTATTGTCGATGCCTACAACATACGTATTCACAAGAGACACAGTCGCGAGTTGCTCGCGAGACTTGGATGAAGCTGTTACTACATATCCCGATAATCCACCGACATAATGAGATTAATTCAAACATAAACAGTAATCTTTATCTTAATCTTTAAAATTTCACCGAGATTTACTGTAATACCGGTAACCGTTACATCCCTAATCTCTATCATCAGATAGGTTCACATAATTTGATAAAAAGTTAAAGGTTTATCAAAAAATTAAACTAATATTCTTAATCTGTGTTTTTGAGACTGTTGCCACATGGAGGAAATGCTCAGCCATGATGTTGACAGATTGTTTTTCTCATTCTCATACGTTAAGAAAAATGCTGTTTGACCATTCAAAAACAGACACGGCTATACACACTTTATCATATAAGACCCTTGGCTGTCCCATCACTCTGTGTTCACCTCCCAGGCAATGTAAACAGCACCATCTGGCCTGTGTCACTTCCACAACCTCTGGGCCTTGAGGAATGAAACCCAACTCTTCCTGCTCTCTTACTTTATCACAGTGCTCCTCTGCAGCTTGAAAGTCTGTTCTTTAATAGCTTATAATGATAGAGCATTTAGCAGCACACATTATTTCACAAAAGGAGAATGTGGGTGGTGAAAGAGACAAGACATTTAAAGTGTTGGCGAATGACTCCCCCCCACCTCCCCCAGTACTCTACAAAAGAGTTAATACTCTAAAAGTTTTTAATTTGGGTCTAGCAACATTTTTATGTTCTATCCCTGGTGAAAATTATAGATGTTCATCTAGCTGTTCTATTTTGTAATATATAAATAAATATACAAATCAACAAAAAAACAATTAATTTGACAATTATAGCTTTGTGATACGTGCCATTAAATTACTAAAATTGCTGTAATTTTCTTGTTCTTTTTTAGCTTAAGTAGAGGAAAAAGATAAATTGAATCAGGAACCAAAAAGAAAAAGAAATCACTTGTATTACTTTATTTCAGCTCCTTGGAGCTGATCCTCCTTCTTGGAATAACTGAGTTTCATAATCCTTTCAATTGTTTCTGCTGACAACGTCTTTGCTGAAGTCATATTTCGTGTCAGCTGGCCAGGTGCAACAGCTTACGAAGCTTTGCAAAGGACTCACTTTAATTTGCAGACTCATTTGCATTTATAGACCTTGTGCAGGTATTTGTTTTATAAATGCAAATTATGATTACTGGTATAATTTGTTCCATACTACTTAATCGGAAAAATTTATATATATTGAATTTATGAGGTTTGTTTTACAAAGCCAAAATGTTTGGCTGTTAATTTAGTCATGTGTCACATAAGTGATTTGTTTATCTTTTGACAACATAATCCAAATGACTTAACATCCTTTAAGAGTGGTGATTTTATCATTTTTGACAGGGGATGTACAGAGGTAAGAATCATGTGAGATGACACTGAGCTGAAGCAAACAATGTGATCTCTTCAATTCAAAAACTTATTTACTTTCATACATGATGAAATCTTTGCAACACAGATGCCCCAACAGTTCTCGTAGAGTTGAATTGGGCATGTGAGACATCAGGGGCAGTCGTCTGTGTGTTGGATTCATATTTCATGACAACATAACCAAAGGAACCCATATGGTAATCCAGGCTGGACTTGCCTTGAAACCCCCCCCCAGCTAGAGGTGGTGGAGTGACCTAATGAAGCAGCAGACTGTGTGCTGCCTGGGGTCAGAATAGAAAACCAGTTCAGATGGCTGTGGTCAGTGGCAGCAGCAGCTAAGCCTTGTGACTTGAGACCCCCCCGGACACACAGCACCCTGATCAGCCAGCCAAGCATACAGGACAAGGACCGATGTTTCCAACTGTAGAGCTGTGGCAAGAGGGATGAAGGTGATCCAGCAGGCTTAGTCATGGCTCTGTAGGGAAAGGTGTGCAAGTGTGTGTTCACATGTGTGAGTGGGTTTGCATTTGTCTGTTTTGTCTTTCTTTTTTTTTCTTTTTTTGCCAGATATTATTAACCATGCGCCCGTAAACTCAAACCTTATGTTAAACATGTCTAATTGTAGCCTTGAACCTCAGCCCAAACTGTGAATGGCTTTAATCTGAAAGCAATTTAGAGAATAAAGAGACAAAAATAAAGGAGTCCAAGTCAAATAATGTTCTTAACCCAATCAGTGTCCAAAACTGGCTTCTGAACAAGTTAGCATAGATGCTACTGAAGCTTCAGTTGTATCAAAACCAAGAAGCATTTCATCATCAAAAGAATGACTTTGAATATATTTCTCCTCTTTCTCACCTGGGACTAGCAAGAGTTTGATTTCACCAATTGGGCTCAGTTAATCGATCTGTTTTGTTGACAGTAACCCCCTGACAGATGGTGACAGACAGATGGCTCATCCTATCACCTGCTAAATAATTCTAAAAGCACTTGCCCTTTTGACGAACAGGCTCCAACTTAGACTTTCCAGATGTTTCTGGATAACAAGTCATCAGGCTCAATCAATAAATCATCAAGCTATAGATGCCCCAGTTAAATTGTTTTGTAAAGTTAAACATTAAAATGGTACTTCTGAAATGAACCAGTAGCATTAATTTGGTTAAGAATAATACATGTGAAGTTTAACGCTCATAGATTAAAATGTTTCAAGAGGATAAGGCCAATAACAAGTGGCAACATGTCACATGTTTTTAAAATGATTTTTTCCGCATATGTTGCATGTAATTGCACATCAGGTTTGTCAATGGGTGACACCTTGCTTTGTACTTTTGCTATAACCCTTTCTACTTTGCATACTATCTTAATGGTTAAAAATGACATATGTGTGGATATTTCCTTTATTTTTTCCAGTGTTTTTTCCAGTGTTTTCATCTATTATTTTTCAATAGATAATTAAAGGGGAACTCCGGTATTTTTAAACTTAGACCTTATTTCTGGCGTGAAATATGTTTATCTACTCACTGAAAACAGTTTGGCGAAAGTCGGCGTCCTTCGGCAGGGATCCAGCCTCTATATAAGGCATTTTCTGTCTTTATTTCACCAATACTATAAGAAGAATGAATGAACAAACGTGTAGTATTGCTCTGTTAGCTCATAGCTACTGTTATGTGGCTACTTGCAGCTATAGGAGAGCTAACGGAGGGAATTCTACACACACCTCTACTGGGACCACTTCAGCCACATGCATGGCTGCAGCACAGCTCATTCACTCCGGTAAGAACGACCATCTTACTCAAAGTCGTAGTTCACATTGTCAAAATTTGATAAATATCCTGCCATGTTGCACAAAACTAGCAGTAGCAAACTCCGTGTGAAGTTAGCCGACTGTCACAGAGAAAGGAGTAAATAAACTGTGCTCCAGGGGGGCGTGTGGATGAAGTCGTCCCAGTAGAGTGGGCGGCTGTAGCTCAGGAGGAAGAGCAGTCACCCATCAATCGGAAGGTCGGTGGTTTGACTCTGGCTTCCCTAGGCTACATGTTGAACCCCACATTGCCTACCGATGTATCCATCATGTACGAATGTGTGTATGAATGGTTAGAATGTGTCATGTAGTGTTAGAAGCGCTTTGAGTGGTACAGTCCATTTACCATTTAAAGTATTGGTGAAATGAAGACAGAAAATGCCTTATTTAGAGGCTGCATCGTCCCTGCCCTGTTCACTCTGTTAATTGGATATACGCTGATCGCGAGTTATCTAAATAGCTTCTGATGGACGCCGACTTTCGCCAAACTGTTCTCGGTGAGTAGATAAACGTATTTCATGCCAGAAATAAGGTCTCAGTTTAAAAATACCAGAGTTCCCCTTTAATTAAATCATTGCACTAGTTTTTCTCATCTATAAAATATATGTCTCTTAATTCCCCTTTGCATTCCCCCTATTTATTTACCCAAGCACATTTATTTCCATGTCGCTTACATTTCTACATCTCTGTTTTCATTGCACAAATGAAGGGAATCTCTTACTGTTAGGAAAAGGAATAATGGAGAAATAACTGCAGGGAAATTAAAATACAATATTAAATCAATAAATTAAATTGAAAATGAAATGTCAAATACATAAATTGGGGTGTCACCTCAAAGTTAAATGATTATAATAGGAAATAAATGCAGACATATAATAATATATAATATTTATTTAACAAGTTATTATTTTATATTATTTTGTTATTATTTACTGGCTCATCAATCTATTTATTGAATCATATATATTCAGACTTGTTTAATATTATGGCAGTTTCAGTCTTTCATAGTGGACACCAACATGCCTCACAAGATCGTTGTCAGAAGCCTAGGAAAAAACACACATTCACTGCATACCACAGTTTCCATACTGTGATATAGCCACAAATATTATTGGCATGATATATCCCGGCTCAAGTAAGCAAGCTTTGCTGCTCAATATAAGATGTCAAAGCAAAATTGTATTAGTTGTACTGATCATTTATTTGGTATGTGCTCAATGAATCATAAAAAGAAAAAAAAGAGAACATTTTGGCTTCTGTAATTGGTTGGCATCCTTTGTAGTTCGCATGACAGCTGCATTCAAAATTTGTATTTATTACAACATCTTTATCACTGACTTTGCTGTGGGTGGCAGAGAGCAGTCAAAAAAAGAAAGACATGGGTCCCAGTGTTTAGGCGGCAGTAATGTCAATTATGGAGTCCAGTAATCAAACTGGAGTGAAAAACATACAGCAGCGAGTCAGAGGGAGTGGGATTAAGTCCATCACAGAGCTTAACTTTGAACTTTTATTTACAGTATTTACATGCTGAGTAATAGCAAAATTAATGAAAACAGTTTAAAAGTGACAGCTGACGCCTCATATTATTATGGAATGAACTCTTAAAATTCATATCTGCACAGAATGAGGACTGTGGAATTTGCCCTTTTCTCTTACACTGGAATTGCATCAGTACTCTTTTTCATGACTCACTATGGACAACGGGAAAATCACAAATTACAAGTGGAGCAGTTAACTCAATTTACACATGGACATGAGAGTGGTTTATATATCTGAAATAATGGGAACGTTCCTGCCAGGGTTTTTTATATTCTGCAGCAAAATACATACACGGATGATACACAGATGCATGGAATGTGCTGCTCTTTGTGTTAATCTTCAGAATGTATACTGCAATAAATATATAGCATCATATAACTATTATGTTGAAAAATAATTATATTACACATTGTCTGTAAGAATCAGAGTTCAGCTTTTTCTCAAGAAAAAAATAAGCTTTTTTTTCTTTTTTCAATCGTTGAAAACACCAGAGAACAAAGGATACTCCCACCTACACTGAATCCAACTTAAGCCAGAGCTGTGCAGATCTAGTTAGTGACAAGAATGACTCTGGAAAAACTGAAAATACGGATCCACTGTCAGGTTTTCAGTCTGCTCGTGGCAGAAATTCCAATTTAGGAAGAAACTGCAACAAGTGACAACACAAGGACTGCAAGGAAGGTAGAAAGCCTTGTCTTGTAGGTGAAGAAGGTAACACAATGCACAATGTACAACTCGTTGTGTGCTGAATTATTATAATGAAACTCCAGCTAGAGATGTACTGTATGTTAAATGGTTAACATTACATTTTTCCCTGTTGTATTGGAATTTTTTTACTTTCTTTTTTCTCAATACCCTTTGACATTAAAGAACAAAACTCAAGAGAAGTGCATAAAGGTAAAACATCATTTCTTTTTGGGAGTAGCTATCTATGAAATACATGAAAAGGCAAAAGAGACAAGAGATGGAAAAGATTTCTTAAGGCCATACCGGATAGATATGCCTGGGCAGATGTCCAGTGACTATAGACCCCCCCTTCTTTTTTGTTCTCTGGCACAATTTGGCAGGTAAGGTAAGAGCCATGGACCTCCAGCAGTGGCACACATCACCTTCCTGATCCACAATCTTTTGGCAGAGAGAAGAGGAGGAATGCCGTGAGGAAGGGTGTGGCAAGATGGCCTAGTAGCCTTGGGCAATGTGGAATCTCAAGTTGGCATCCACAAGTAACCTTTAAAATGCAAGCATGGTTCTTAAAGCAAGACCTCACAGGGACAGATTTTCAGAATGAGAGCTTATCTATTCTGCAACAACACCTAAGTATGCCAAAATACAGCACTGAGGAGTGCAGTGGACCAGAGAAAGGTCGTGCACAGCCATATGCAAAACCCAGCTGTCTGTCTCCCTATACACATGGCTACACCCCCATGAAGTACATACAATATTAAACGACTCGGGAAGGAGACGAATGCAATTTCAAGACATGCATCCGATCGATTTTTGTGGGAAATATCCCAGATCTTGTGAATTGTTATTGCTTTCAGATCATTTTGTGGATATATTCATAACCATGCTACTTGTGGTATTCTCAACAGAGAAATGTGACAGATAAATGAATCAAACAGTGGACCAAGGAGGACACAGTCCCGGAGTGCACCCCCAAGTCCGCCACTTCACAAGCTGCTAATGGAAGGATCCCCCACATAAGCCCTAATATTCCTAATAATTTATTTGTTGATATGGAAACATCATGAAATAACTAAATGTTTTATGCATTCAGTTGATATGGGAAACTTATTTTTTTGCTATCGTTTACAGATAAATATTCCATTACAGAGATAAGGCTGCAGTATTGAGAGTTACAGCACATAAAGAAAATCTATATGCAATTTATTTTGTTTTCCTTGGCTTTTTTTCCTTCTTAGCCCTCTGAGCAACTGCGATTGCACTTAAACTCAGTTGTCCCATAAAACAATGCAAGCTCACCCAGCACCCACTAGCAGAAAAATAATTGTGTGCGTTATCATCAGTGCTTGTAAAAAGCAGCACAACAGGGATTTGAAAAACATGTTGATTCACTTCACTTGGCAGTACTGCTTTCAGATTTCAGGAGACATGCATTTTGATGTTGTTGGGGAGAAAAATGATCTTGAAAAGAGAATGACAAGTGTGATAACACTTATCTGAGAAAGCAGGGCAATACCCAATACTCAAACGGATGTTCCACTATCTGAAAGAAGTATTATTCTTAGAAAAAGGGTGGTCTCTGATGTTCAGGCTCCTTGCACCTTGCAGTGTAATAGAATAAATGCTCGTATCTATGGACTGTAAAAAATGAGATTGGAACTGTGCAACTGTAATCCAAAACGGAGGGAGGCTTTCAGTGTAATCAATCTCCAAAAAGGCTTTTAATGGAATCAATGGAGAGAAAGGAGATTGATTTCTACACAGTATACAGCCATTTTTAGATATTCACTCTGTCAAAACTCTCCATGGTGGACTGAAAACTTCTATCCCGTCATATAGGTTAATTGCATATTGAGCAGAGCAGTCCATTTGTTAAGTGGCACACTTTTTCTTGGTGACCATTAAGTTAGAGACAGCTGTACTGCAGTGTGGAAATATAACACTGAGCTATGATCCGAATAGTTTATAGAATATGGCCTCAATTGTATTCCTATTCCAAAGTGGAAATAGTTTTCTTTGATTTTAAATCTAGATTTAAACTCTGTTGGCACTGCAAGAAGAACTCTCTGGCCTGTAACGCATATTCAATGTTATTGTAAAACATGTAAAGTGACCTATTAAACTGCAAAATTATGAACAAATTAGCCAATGTACCTCTGTAAACTTTTGATGAAAAGCAGTTTTTCATAGCTTGGGACTCCTTAGTTCTAGTGAAGGGACAAATGTTTGGTTACAGTGGTTTTTGTTTGATCTTTTTGTTTTGGCAGGTCTCCGATTGTAGACCAGTTGTGACTATATTTTCACTGCAAGAACTACCCCCAGATGAGAAAACTTTAGAGGTATTCTAAGTCTTGGTCAGAGGTCACTAAAAGTCATTTTAAACCGACAAAAAATGTGACCAGAAATGTGCAAAATCTGACCAGGGATGATCTGTTTAGCTGCATCTCATCTTTCCACCATTGGTTGTCTTGGTGGAAACATCTAGGAAATTTTAAAAATGGATTGAAAATGGAATGAATTTATATAAGTTTATCTATCAAGTCTGGTGACTCACCATCTTGGCCTGACCCTCTCAGAAACCTCACCCTCGACGGAGTTGTGGCACTCTTGACTAATTCTCTGCTCCATGCCTTCGGGTACTGCAAGAACTTTCCCTGGATAAGGAAACTCTGATAGTATTCACCAGCTTTATTTCCATCCTATTGTAAAGCAAATTTAAAACTTTTTAAATATCACTAAATAGAAGAGACATTTCAGGTACGTTTAGAGTTGCTTGCTTTGGTTAAATAAAATAAGCTGTATTGAGTTGACAGAAAGTGGGATATAGGCCACTTTGTTCATAGCTTTAATACACAGTGGTCTCTTAAACCTTCAGGAAGAGGACATGAACAAATTCGGTCCAATTGGCCATATGAGTCAATCAGTCAGCCAGCTGTCCATTTGTCCAAGTTCATTAGCATGATCCATTATAGACATACAAAGAAGTGCAACAGTATACCATACCATGATATTGAGCCACTCAAAGTCACTAGTCTGTAAATTGTGACAAAAAAGTGACAACCCTAATCTCACATTTTATATGAATAGTTATGATCTCCTGTTAGCTTCTGATAGCGGACTTGTTTCTGTGCTTGTCCTGTTGGATCTCAGTGCTGCATTTGATACGATCGATCACAGCATTTTGTTACAGAGACTTGAACATGTTATTGGGATTAAAGGAACTGCATAAGGCTGGTTTAAGTCATATTTGTCTGATAGATTCCAGTTTGTTCTTGTAAATGAAGAATCTTCCTCACACGTTGGAGTAAGTCATGGAGTTCCTCAAGGTTCTGTGCTTGGACCGATTCTTTTTACTTTATACATGCTTCCATTAGGTAACATTATCAGACAGCATGGCATAAATTTCCATTGTTATGCTGATGATACTCAGCTGTACTTATCTATGAAACCAGATGAAACCAACAGGTTGGTCAGACTACAAGCCTGTCTTAAAGACATAAAGACCTGGATGACTCAGGACTGTCTGCTTTTAAATTCAGACAAAACTGAAGTTGTTCTCTTTGGACCTGAACGCTTCAGGTAGAAATTGTCTAGTTATATAGTTACTCTAGATGGTATTTCCTTGGCTTCTAGTTCTACAGTGAGGAATCGGAGTTATTTTTGACCAGAATTTATCATTTGACGCACATATAAAACTGGTTTCTAGGACTGCCTTCTTTCACCTTCGTAATATTGCTAAAATCAGGAACATCCTGTCTCAGGGTGATGCAGAGAAACTAGTTCATGCATTTGTTACTTCAAGATTGGACTACTGTAATTCCTTATTATTGGGCTGTCCCACATATTCTCTGAAAAGCCTCCAGCTGATCCAAAATGCTGCAGCCAGAGTTCTGTTGAGAACTAACAGGAGAGATCATGTTTCTCCAGTTTTAGCTTCTCTCCATTGGCTCCCTGTTAAATTCAGAATAGAATTTAAGATTCTTCTTCTCACATATAAAGTTCTTAATGACCGAGCTCCATCATATCTTAAAGATTTAATTGTAAGGTATTTTCCTAACAGAGCACTTCGCTCCCAAACTGCAGGTTTACTTATTGTTGTTCCCAGAGTTTCTAAAAGTAGAATGGGAGGTAGAGCCTTCAGTTATCAGGCCCCTCTCTTGTGGAATAAGCTGCCAGTAAATGTCCGGGAAGCAGACACCTTTTCCACTTTTAAGATTAGGCTTGAAACTTTCCTTTTCGATAAAGCTTATAGTTAGGGATGGCTCAGGTAATCCTGAAACATCCCATAGTTAAGCTGCTATAGGCTTAGACTGCTGGGGGACCTCATCTGTCACACCTTTCCTCACTTTGCTCTCTTTTTCCCCCTGTTTAATTTCACAATTGATTTTATGTACATGTGACATTATTGTGGTTATTAACGTATGTTTCCCTGTTCCAACAGATATCCTTTGAATGGCGTTATGGTGTTTTTCCCCCCTCTTTTCCCTCTTTTCTGTCTCGTCAAACCCCAGCTGGTCGAGGCGGATGGCCACCCTTCCTGAGTTTGGTTCTGCCAGAGGTTTCTTCCTGTTAAAAGGGAGTCGTTCCTTTCCACAGTCGCCACAGGCACGCTCAGGACGGGAGATTGGACTGAAGACAAGTTTCGGTGCAATCTGTTGGTTTCCTTAGCTAGGATATTAATTTTCTGAATTGGCTCTATATGAATTAATTGGATTATGATTACAATGAATTGAATTCCAATTGGCTTGAATTGGACTATATTACTTAAGTGCCTTGAGATGACAATTGTTGTAATCTGGCGCTATATAAATAAAATTGAATTGAATTGAATTGAATTAGTTATAATACATAGATCTATAGTTGTTTTAGGTCTTGTCTGTTGACCTATACTGCGTTCACACAATATATTCAATTTCAATCCATCCTTCAGTCTAACTCTATCAATTATACACTTTTGCTATCCTAATTTGCTGCATTCAAAAACCTTGATGCTTGTCAAATAACTCATTATCAAAGACACATTAAGAAGCTGCTTTGGTTTTGTGGATGCACTTTGACAGTTACAAATGTGTCAGGACAAGGACACTATGCAAATACTGTAAACATCAGTTTACACACAGCATGTTAAATACTTATCATCACTCTAGCCACAAATGATTAATAAGCTAAAGAAAAATCCCCCAAAGATATGATGATCCAGCTGAGAGGTGACCTAATTAAACCAGGAGAAATCAAATGTACAAGTATAGACAAGAGCGTTGGCATGGAGCTGGAGCCATTCAGTGAGAGGTTGTGTCCATTCCAGACAGGTTGTTTGCATTTTGACCATTTTCTGTCGATACTTCTACTGCCGCTTGTTCCTTTCCCAGCTGGCTCAATAAACCCATTTGAAACACAGTTAACCCAGATCAATAGGGACCTGATTTGAATCTCCCCCTAACTAACTCATCCTAGTTTTTAAACAGAGTCACTACTGTTGTAAAGTTCTCTGAATCACTGCAACTTACTCAGGTGGAGCAGTTGTTGCACATGGTTACACAAAAATGATCTGAAGAAATGGGAAAGGGTATCGTCTTTATGTTTTATTGAAAAGGAGTTTGTCAGAATTTTTTAAAATATCTATTTGCAGAATTAACAAATTAACAGTTGCTACTACCAGGAGTGAAAGCAAGCAGGAGGAGGCAAAGTTAGGAGACTTCAGATATTACCAGGTGCATGTTTTTTCTAATAATGTGGTGGTGCCATAGAGATTTTATTTACCCCTGGTTCAGGTCTGATTGCATTTAAAGCATGAGCCTAAACAGAGTATTTCACATTTACTGACATCTAGTGGTCAAGTTGGAGACACCAATTAATCTTAAATGACAATCCACCCACCATCGAATTGCATCTATTAAGAAGGCTACAATATCTGTAGAGGAGGACAAAACAACTTTGGCATCACTTCAAAGACCATTGCTCTACATCGGCAATTTCCACCTAAGAATACCAATAATCAATATTTTTCTTATTTTCTGTCTTTGGCTATCCCCAATTTGCTTTACCTCTTTGAGTTTCCACTTTTTTGATGAGATCGATTTACTCACCGTTGCTTGTTCTTGCATTGAGTAAAAAGTTCTATCCTCCATTTCTCAAATGTAAACTTTTAAACTTTTCAAAAAACAGTGTCTACAATCAGTAAGGCCTTTCATGCTGGTTCTGTGGATGTTCTACTATGGCAATTTCATACAGTTTTGACAATATTTTTTTCTTTTCTCATAGATCTTTGTTATGTTACACACTGAATTCAGCGTTCAAACCAACAACATTGCATTGAAATGTATCAGAAATGTTTTTCAAACAAATCTTCAATAGATACAGCATGCCTGTGCCGGTGTCACAAAACCCTGAACTTAACCACATATAACACTGTTCGACAGTGACAGAATCACCACTTTTGGACTTTCCTAATGTACCTGATTGGCCTAAATTACAACATGCTAGAAAGCCACAAATCAGACAAATTGTGGCTATAGCAGCTGCCTAATTCCATGGGATTGGAATGATATTGCGTACTTGCATAAGGGTGTCATTTTTTGTCCACATCTTTTTATCCATAAAGTGCATAGTATTAGAAGTCTATCAAGGGAACTGTCGCAATTCTTTAACAGGAAATGCAGTCAATAGAAAACACACACTCAAATGGTAGCCAGTTGGTGTAGAAGAATTATTCTGAGGTTGGCATAGAAACTGAACATGCACACTTCGGGCTGAAGGGTAATGCCACTAAATCTCAGCTTTAAAAGGCAAAAAACCCAACGTGCTCATACTCTTAAGACAGTTATATCTTTTCCTGTGCAAACATGCTGTTATCTTCCATCCTCACAAACAAAAATCCACTCTTTTTGGTGAGGCGTGAGAATTTCTTAAAGTGATACAATGACATCCGTGTTTGCGACCACGTTGTTTTAGGGCTTTTTCTTTTTTACTTCTTAATTTAAAGTTTTGATTTAGCAGAAGTAAAGAATATTGATTTCTGCCAGAGTTTTCAAATCTCTCTCAGATCAAGTGATGAGGACAAAAAGGCTGACTGTATTTCAAAACTCTTCCAAGTGTCTGTCATTCATAGAGCACAAGATTGCTGATATTTACCTTACAGTTGTGGAGCTGTTATTGATTAAATAAAATTTTAGGTGAAAATTAAAAATTCAATCTCTATTGTGTATGAACATGATGCACTGTCATACGTTGTCAGCTATAAAATACAGACTTGGACAGTTTTACACAATTACATACTGGATTATGGTAGACTTTGTGTGGGGTTAAGGATTTAGATTTCATATTTATATATGATCCTACAGATCCATTTTCCTGTTCCAGGAGAAAAGTTACTTCCGTAGCATCTTTCTGTCTGAGCCAATGTTGTTCACTCAGAGTTAATATTTCTGCAATCCAAACTGGGAAATCAGTGAGCTCTGATATAAAAGGCAACCAGGGATGAATCATAATTCCATTTTCACATTTCAGTTTTCTACAAAATTATCATAAATAACTTCAGGATTAAGGCGTCTGATAAGATGACATTATTGTGTTTGAATAAAGTGAAAAGCTATTTACAAGCCTCATCGGAATAGTTGCAGAAACACAGCTGGGTGCAATGAGGAACTTTGCCACAAATGGCTTCAGTGGTGAATAAATTTGAGCTTTAATGCCTGCTAATCATGTGAAAATGATGACAATGACGTAAACTGCAGACATCAGGCACATGTTTACCAACTCAGCCAGTCTGCATTCCTTTTATGCCAGAGGATATCAAGGGTACCAGAGAGGCACATGGTCTCACACAGCTGAGTCCGTCTCCCGTTGAACACAGAGCTCAGTGCTCTTCAGGAGAGAGTTCATGTTTCACTTGTGAGTGGAGAAGTGACCATATCTGATACCTGAGTTTTATTTGGAGAAAATGGGGTTAATTTGAAGGGTAAGGCCAGTCTCATGCTTAAACAGTAAAAGCATGGTTTGAATAGACAAAGAGCGCATAGTTTTGCTATGTGTTCACACACTGCTGTCATGCTGGATCATAGCTCTCTACTCTATCCACACCTCCTTGTGTTCACTCCCACCTAACGTTACAGGTGTTTGGCATCAGCCATGACAAGTCTTCACTCACAGTATGTGTGGATTAAATGTCCCTGACAAGGACTGCCGTTTTATTTCTGTGTGACGTGATGAATTATGAAACAGCCAAAGTTGCATGGCGGCTCCTGTGCCCATGGCGGTCATGTTAGCCCCTGTACTTTATTGGTTGTAACGTATTCTCTCTGTCAACTTCTGCGCTAGCCCATGCCCACTGTCAGCTCACAGCATCCCAAGGGTGGAGCGTCTGGGGGCCAAAGACTTTGAGTAGATACCCTGCAACACATATTTTTATTCACACACACACACACACACACAGGACAGTGTTTGTTCATATTAACAAAAACCACACAAGAGATGTGCTTCAGATGCATGCCTCAGGGCTGTTTGCTGTGCTTTCTTGTTTTTCTGTTTGTTTGGTTTTTCGTACCCCCCATCTCTTTAGTGAAGAATTCCCTAGCAGTGATGTCCATATGGTGGAATCATATTGTAAAATTTCAGGGTGTTTATACAAAGTGGATCACACTTCCTTCAAGCTCACCAAACACATTCTGCACCTGCTGAGCGCAGACTTCTCCAAGCTTTGATCATAGGAAGCTCCGCTCTGCATTGCGCACATGAAAACGCACACTCTTTGAAACACACACAGAGACTGTAGGCTGTTGTGGCAGCTAGCTTTTTTTTTGTTAAACCAGTACACCTTCAGCAGCTTAGCTTAAAGATGATCAAACATAGGTTGGTTTTATGTCCTTTTTCTTGTTGGACACAGCAGTACCTTTTTAATGCATTATTAATGCCAAGCACACCTTAAAACTAGAGAAAATTCCTTATAATAAACTTAATGTAATAATATAAAAATACCACTTGCAATAAGTACTATCCCAGCAGATCTCCCACTCCTACTTTTCTGCAGAGGTGAGATTAGGATAAATTTTCACCAGCTTTCACTTCTCTGCATTGGCTCAGCAATATGATATTAAGTCCATGTTAAGTTTGTCAGTAGTTCTTGTTGCAGTAGCAATGTCATGCAATTTGTACCCTTATATGTAATGTTTGCATTAGTTCTGACTCACTAAATGTCAACCACTTTTGTAAGTCTGTTAATTAGCCTGCCATTCTCCATTTCTTTCTCCTGTGTGTGACCATTCGGGGCACTGGTGTTCCTAACATTTTGCAGGTCCTCCTGTACTCCATCTTTATGTGTGAGTGTGCTTTTTTCCCCAGAAGTCACAGTCATAGAAGAATATCAATGTCAGAACCAATAAGGCAGAGGAGTGGCGGGTCGTCACCTCTTCTTTGGACTGATGTGACACATACTCACAAATGTTAAAACATATGTGGCCACCTCTGTCAAAAAAGTAGTTGCCTGCTCAGTCAGTCGCTAGGTTATCATTGGCCTGATCAAAAACAACAATGTAAATATTGGAAGAGTGATGCGTATTTGGTGGCATTGTTATGCACTGAGTAAAAATCTATTTCAAAGATCTACAGAGGTGTTCTAACTTGTTAGGAATTGCCAGGGGAGCACTGAAATGTGGACATATTTAATGAAAGAAGAAATGTTTATGGACGACTGAATGAAAATCAGCCAATTAAAAAATTTCTATTATGACAGAAACAGAATAATTTCCACAGCTGACCTTTTTGGGGAAACATAAGCTTTGTCAGTAATAACTGCCCAGAGTTTCTATAGAAACTGAGATCCTTATAAAAATACTACATTGAATAAGGAGATGCATTTTTTCTCCTCACCACTGTACCTGCACTGTAAAAAGATGTAAATGAATGTGTGCACTTGAAGCCAGTTTAGGTGCGTGTATTGAAATATTATTTCATTCAAGCTGTTTAGTCACTTTGATATTATATTTTTACATAAGCAACAAGGATATCTAATGAACAGGTTTTCATGCTTCAATACGTTTTTCTTTGAGCTACATTATAAAACTTTCTCCCAGGAGTCTCCTTGCACACTGCTCCAACTTTTAAGTCTTATAATGCAGCACTTTTTGCTATTAACAGGGAAACTGAGATGCTTGATAAAGTCAATCCCAAAAGCGGATTTCCCGGTTACCAGTGATGCTTCCAGCTGCATTTTGTGTTTAAGCCAAACAATAAATGTATTCTATCTAATCATTGCATCAGGTGTCTAAGCTGATGATCTCTCTATGTCACGGATACATCTAACTGTCCACTCCTCTATGGCAAGTAGAAACTCAGACTAAACAGATGGGTATCATCTGACTAAGTGGCGTCCTTATCATGATCCTCGTACTGTTGTTCCACTAATGCCTGGCTGTTCTTTGTGCGGGTTTCACATGTGCTGTTCTCACAGTGTTAATGTGTGTTCTTTGGGGTTTCGTTTACACAGATTTGGCTTCCCAACTGTGTCATTTCTCCCGTCCGGATCTCAGAAACATGACTGGTATCTGATCCTCAGCAAAAGCCACTTTGCCAGACTTACACAGGATTTGTGTTGGTTGGCCAACTATCAGCTGAATATTTTTCATTGTGTACTCGAAAATAAATTTCAGGGCCCCACTGCAGAGGTTAAAGAAAACTGGCGTAATTACAGAGCTATACAGTATCATGAATAATGGTAATGGGAATGAGAACATTTCAATGCAATGGAACACCAAAAGTTTTTTTTTTGTTTCTTTTATATTAAAAACTTAAAAACATTTTTAGAAAAGTTGGGAAATTATCCAACATGTAATGAAGACTTCAAGCTGTAATTCAATTATTTAATTTTAATTAAATTTTCAGTGCCTGTACTGACTGACCTCATTGAATTTTACAATACAAACAAATCTAGAATTTGATGCAGCAACTAACTGAAAAAGAGTTGCCTGAGAGACAACTGAAGACAAAATAAAGTTAATGAAATGTAGAAGTAACATCTTTCTGGATGAATCTCTTATGATTATACAAAATGGGGTTAATAAAAAGTTAATGAAATTCACAGAAATGTATCAAATAATCAATCAACAGCAACAGTTGTTTGATTTAACATTGTAAAATTACTTTACTGCGCTTAATCCAGGCAAGTATATTTTTAGGTTCCTCCTAAAGGTTACTGCTTTCATTAGTACGCTAAAACAAAGAAGCTAGACAAACCTTTTTCACAAACATATTGTTGGATAAATAAGCTTCAGTCAAGTTTTCTTTCTTTTTTTTTTCCTACATATGTAAGTGATATGATATGTCTCTAAAGTGGCAAGCACGAAAAAGCGGCAGCGAGGATGGATGATGATGATAGCCCCAAATTGTGAGGTAGTGTGCAGAGAATGGAGCGTGGGAGGTGGGAGGATCCTGCCTGTGTGTCCATGGTAAACACTCGTGGCAGAATAGGGGAGCAGATGGGTCACAGGGAGAAACATATCAGTGTGCGGAGTGACATCCGGAGATCATTACATCCAATCAGAGCGGTGCAGGAAGTGCAGACCGATTGAGATTGATGGCACCAGACTGCTACTTTACAGCTTGGAATAAATGAGAAGAAAAGAGGACAAGAGAACAACAAAGCCACCGCAGCTTCTCCATTTCTCACCCACAGAGCTCTGGTTTCATTGTGCATGTGCTTGTTTGTGCTTGCTGCCCTACAAGCTTGTGTGCATGCCAAGTGCAGTTTGGATGTGCTGAAGAAAGTAGGGGCAGGGGGCTATTGCACTCGCTGTAATTTAGGTTGCAGAAATACAGACTGGTAGTACCACAGTGAATTACAGGAACAGATCACTCACATAGATTGTGTTATATAAATGATATTTGTTAAGAAGGAACTTAACTGATTTTAAAAGAAACAATTGAAAAAAAACTAACACACAGATTTTTTTTCCGTTACAGCACTAAAAAGACATGCACAAAAAATGTTCGAATTTATAACTGCAAAGCATTTAGTTCATGTTTGTGTCCTTTAAAATAACTCCCGTACAGGCAGCAGGATCTCTGCTGACCACCCAAAAATTTCCAAAATGTTAGAATGTTTCCTTACAAAGCCACAAAAAGTCCTAAAAGGAGGTGGGACAAAGGGAGGGGAAATGCTACCAGTCCAAGCAGCGCCTTCAGCTGTTGGGATCCAGTTTCAGACCATGATACAACAACTGCTTTTTCACTTCTGATTTCATTAATTATTTTTGTATTACAACTACTTGATTAAAAATAAAGTTTAAAGTGCTAAAACTACCAGTGGGCTATTTGTTAAAGCAACATAAATCACCTAAAATCCCAGAAATAAGTGAATGAATAAATCTTTCTGTTTCTTTTTAAAGTGATTAAAAGCCTTTTCACTCTTTGAAAACAAAGTTCCTCAAAGAAAGGTTGGAAGGGATTTGCATATTTCTCCCACAACAGAGCAGAAGATACTTAAGCCATTCATGGAATCTGGAGGAATTTCAGTGTGGAAAGAACAAGGGAGTAAGCCAAAGCTGGACACCCGTGATCAGAGCTGGACACCCGTGATCTCTGATCCCTCAAAAAGCACTGCATCAAGTAACCATCATCATTGACCACAAAGATAAAGAATTACTGTTGAAACCTTTGTAAAGCACTACAATACAGAGTAACATTCACAAATATTACTTAAAACTTTACTGTGTAAAAAAGAAGCCTTATGTTAACCTCGTCCAGAGGCAGAGTCCACTTCTCTGGGCTCAGAAGCATCTGGGATCACATCACACAATGCTAAACCAGATTCTGCACGCATTACAAAGGCACGGCTGAGGAAGAAGATGGCCCAGGTAAAGGACTGGCTTGCCTGCAGCCCTGACCTGTCCCCAGCAGAAAATGTAGGACAAATTTTTAAATGAAAAATTCAATGACAATCCCACATTATCCCATCCCAACAACTTTCTGATTTGGGGTTTCTCTTTAAAAATGACTGAACAGAATCAGTACATGTTACTTCTGGCACTATTAGCAACTATAAGGTGCTCTGTTGTCACATTCAATATTATATAACTTATGTCTTCACCACAAAGTTTAGACTTCATCTAAAATGTATACAGTGGAGTCTCTAGTGTAACGGCTGATAAAAGACTAATAAAAGAGCAAAGCAAGTACAAAAGTCAGTTGGTTTCAGTACATTTTCTATTACAGCAAAGAGCATAAAGTAAAAGACAATCATCTTAAACAACACTCAAAGCTTAGCAACAAAGAAGCAACTGTAATCATAGGGCAGGCTTAGGTTTTCAGTCATAAGCATATTTTAATTTGCAGAAACTGACAATAGATCAGTGTTGTCTGTGACTCTATTACAGAGTCTCATTGTTTCTCATACAAAGACCTTACTATATGGTCAAGTCTCATTCACAAGTTGCAGGCACAAATGCATCTCTGTCTTCTCCTTGCTTTATTTCTTAGAACAATCCTCAAAGCTTTTAGTTTGGAATGCTTAACTTTGCAAATCTATATATATATATATATATATATATGCCTATTTTGTATATATCATATATATTCACACTATTCTCAGGCTTAAATGCATGCAAAGACGCATTTATCTTGACTGTTCACCAATCCAACACCTCATCTTAATACTTTTTAGCCAAAACAATTCAAGCATTGTGTTTTTTACGTTTTAAAGCACATAACACATCCGCACACATCAGCTCTGCCGACCTTTACACAGTGCTGTTTCTCTGTTAATGGCTTTAACAAGCAGATCTTATATATATATATATAATAACTTCAATATAAGATTTAAGGTAAGTTTCTGCCATTAATTGTAAAAGAAATTAAGCCAGCTGGTGAGTTCAAGTCTTTCAACTTTCAACATTTTTTGATTTTACAAGATATAAATCCAATTCTTCTAGAGATTTGAGATTTATTTACATTACTATTGTCTCCTTTTGTGACATCAACGCCATTGTTAAAGTTGATACAGATGAACAGGAGAGTAAATTTAAAGGAAGAATTTATCTCAAAGGCCAGGTAAAACAACAATAACTTTTCAGCTGAAAACAACAATCGCAAACACAATGCAGGCAAATTACCAATGAAGCCTTATTGTCATCCACCATCCAAATTATTTCACAAAAATAGTTCTCTTAGGATGGCAACAGTACACAAGGTACAATTAAGTGAAATGTTTGGTTCACAAAACATCTTTATGTCAGTAAATTCCCGTGGACTGTTTAATTTTTTCAAAATTAGTTGTCTGTTGCATAAACAGGACCAGAAAAGGGAAATATTTGAATTAATTTAACTTTTGATTGTCACCTCACTTGAGCCAATCGGGGACCCCGGGTCTTGTCACCACAATAACCAACTAGATTGTGCATCAAAGGTAAGTTCTCGCCCCTCACCTTTTGTATACACGCGCAGTGCCTTTACACCTCTCTGGCTCTGCCCCGAACCAGTGCTGACAGTCTTAATGATGATTGACACATTTAAAGGCAAATTCTATTCTCAATACCTAGGTGTTGCATTTATTTACATCACGTAAATTCCCTTTTTATATCAATATAAAATTAAAAAAAACTTCTTACGGCAAATCAAATGATTAGATATTGCCTGAGGCTGAGTTTTTGTAAGAAGAAGAGCTGGCTATGTAAGAGGTGCAGTGTAAAAGTGCTGCAATCAAGTCGGACACAAGTAGTTCACAATAGAAGCTGGTATGAAAACACAGGTCAGAGCATCACTTTTAGGAGAACACTTTCTTTAGACGTGACTTCTTTTCCCAGCCTAAATAGATGGATATATCTTTAACTCTGAAAGATTTTACTCAGGATGTCGAGTGGTTAACGTGATTAAACAAAAACTTATACCAAAATTTATGAAAACTGATGGACAGTTTGAACACGTGCAAATAGAGTTGCCTTATAAGTCTGGTGCAGACTGGGGTCAGTTGCCTCAAAAATATAACATTGACCTTGATTGAGAATGCAATCTTAGTACTGTTGTTTATAGAAATCTACTAACATGCTGAAATTAAAACAGACTGGTCACACACAAATAAAATTATTTAGTCTTATTTTCACAATTACAAGATGAGTGTATGATTGTTTCAATGTGATATCTAACTGAAAAGGTTTTCATTTACTATACTGTCTGCATGCAAGACAGTATTGTAGCCTAACATCCGAAAGAGCCCCTGTGTAGACCTTTGATGGACTGGAGTCTCTGTTTAAAACCACTGCAGTGTAACTGCTACTGAAAGACATTCAAATAGCAGATCTGATCTACGGGTAGGTGAGGCATGCATAAACCTTTCAGGACTTCTGCAACGCTCAACAGCAAACCAGCAGTTTGTGTTAAAGAGTAGATGTATATCTGGAATCAATACACCACAATCTGGCCCTATCTCCAACTCTAATATGGTGTACAGCCATTTTCCCCACCCTCCAAAGTCCTCAGTTGTCACTTCTAAAAATGCTGACAGGAATTATGGATTGCGACTTTTTCCAATAAGTCTACAGTCAGCATATCACAACAGTATTTCCAAATTTGGGTAAAATAAGTTTTTGCTAGAGAAAAGTGAACCTGTTATTTTACAAAGGAATACTTTTCTCTCGTATTCAACACTTGTTTAAATAATTCCCACATCATGTCACCCCTGCTGTGCTTTTGTCCCTGTTGACTTGCTCTCCTCAGCAGGTATCCTAAGAGTGAGCACAGCCCAAGGCTTCCACAAGAAAATTTAAAAAAAGATGCCTCCTTCTGTCTGAGGGCACACCCAGCCACTACCTCTGATCCACTTTAGGGAATTTTGTGCCCCCTCCTCCATCCCCTGAAGCTTACAGGATCCATTGATTTGCAGATCCAATCTCCATAAGACCTGGCCTTAAAAGAACATCTGACAGACGGGATGTTTCATTGCATGTCATTTCACCCTTCCTATGCAAGATTTATTATATTCATACAGTGATGACCTCCTGACATTCTGCATATGGTACTTGAGGCATAATCTGTCAGTGTTTGACATGACAAGGCTTTTAATTTTTTTTAATCATGCAAATTTTTGTTTATATGCCCTTTTGTCTCTGACGTTGTACAGTGCGTATCCCTAGGATTTGAGTTATATTGCATGGTCTGCACAGCTACAAGTATTGACAGAAGATGGTGGCACAGTGCATTGATGGCACAGCTCTGAGATTGAAAGAAAGGAAGAAAAACAGAGGAGAGGGGAGACAGAGTGGTGCACAGTGAATGATAGAAGTGGCCCTGCTGGAGGCTCGCCATAGGCTACGTCTGACATCTCTCTCTCTGACGGACTGATGAGATTACCCTGACATTTTTTCCTTCTAACTTAAATTGCATTACCACAAGGATCTTATGTTAGGCAGATCTCCATATTATTCTCAGGGGATTTGGGTTCCATTTTGCTCTGTGCTTCATTCTGTTCGCTCCTTTTTCTCTCACACTTAGAGGGATGAAATCGTCTTTACAGCCTTCCAAGTATTATCTACTGCCAGGACTACATGGGTCCCATTTCAGAGTGTGCAGTTTATTCGCCACCATACATCATGGAAATACAGTGCCCCCTCTTCAGGACCCTCCTACATTAAACTTGAATGATGCAGGTCACTGGCTTTGCAAGTGAACTGTGACATTTGATTAGATACCTAACCTTGCATGGTTGACTGTAAACAGAATGAACTAACCAAGCAACTCAGCCTTAGGGTCACTTCTAATTAAAGACAACACATTTGAAAATCAAATCTAAACAAAGACCATGAACTGTAGAGATTGGGGTCATGGGAGCATGTTTTTCACGCCACTAATTTACATTCAACCTTTGGATTCCACCAGCAGTTTCACCTTGACATTTAAGGTTAACTGACAAATTAGGGCACTGTTTTTTGGAGGGTGAGCATGCACGGTGAGTCTGTTCGGCACTCTCTTTGCTGCGCTGCATAGTGTAATGGTCTCAATTAGTCTAAAAGTCACCGTGGGTAATAATTCACCTCTTTCAGGCTTCATTTCCTCAGATTCAAGTCAAGCATAGCACAGGAAATGACACTTCAGGAGCTTTTAAAAAATGATGAGGACAAGCGGAGCGATCATGACGGTAAATCAGGTGAATGCCTCACGGATGGCGACAGCATTAGGTGCCGGTGGAGCCTGTCAGTGGTACTGGTGACATGTTCATCAAGGTGCAGGTGACATCACTCAATCACTGCATCAGTCACTGGAAAGACCGGTCACTGACATCAAACACAGATCTCATTATTGGAGTGGGTCCTTCTGAAATTAATCACTCACAGTTTGGCTTATTTGTAAAATCTATTTGGGAAGAATGAAGGTGTCCATACACTTACATTTTGACACTATTCTACAAACCCTATTTCTAGAAAGGTTGAGAAGCTTTTTAAAGAGAAACAAAAACTAAAATCTGTAATTCATTATTTCATTTGAACCTTTAGTCAACAAACACAAGTACAAAGGAAGTGATTTTTAGCTTAGTCACTAACTTCATTGTGTTTAGGATATGTGACATGGAGGAAGCCATATATCAACTCTGTGTAGAAAAATGAGTTATCTGGACATGAACTCATCACAGATGGACAGAAAGTGGACACATTATCTTTGGTCAGATGAGCTCATGTTTCAGCTGCTTTTAGGAAAAACAAAAATTCTGTCTGATTCTACGTGCCAAAGATGAGAAAGGCCATCCAGTCTGTTATCAGAGAAAGGTGTAAATATCAACGTCTTTGATGATGTATCAGTGTTCATGACACAGAGGATTTCATATGAGTGAAGGTACCATTGATGCAGAAGTGTAAAATGGAATTTTTTTTTGTAAAATGGAACATTTTCTACCATCAAGGTGATGTTTTTTTCCTGACAAGAAGAGATCTGTGATTATTACAGCAGGTCAATGCCAGACCCCAATCTGCTGGGCTTCCAACAGTGTGGTTTCATAAACACAGTTGAAGATTTTGTTTCATTTAAAAAAGCACCTCCAAATGTTTCTCTAAGTGGGTTTGTAGTGTTATGCTGGGCATGTGCATAAAGATCAACAGAATACGAATAAAACATCACTTTGATCACAGAAATGTTGTCTCTTCAAAGTGGCAAATGCAAGAATATATACAGTGCATTTAAACACTATCATGTAAAAATTAAATGTTTATTACAGAACTAAAAGACTCTGTGGGAAACTAAAATTTCTGACTACAACATAGATAGATGCCATTCTTTCAGGTCAGTTAGCAGCATGTTAAGGTAGTCTGAATTGCTCCTTCAGGGATAACTTAGTAAAGCATTTCAGTCCCGTCTCTGGCCCCTGAGCCCATTATCAGGTCCCAAAATTCTCATGACCTCAATTAGAGTTGTCAGGTTGTCATGTAAATTTGAGTATGGCACACTTTTATATTCTATTTTAAACAGTTTAGAACGAGTTTAATTGAATTCACTCTAAAAAGCTTTGTTGTGTAATTATATGGTAATATTTTTGCATCAAGTTTTAAATTTGACGGATTTTATGTACCTCTAATATACTTTTAATTGCATTTTCTTTGCTTTTGTTCTTTATCTTTTCATGTAGAAATATCAACTTGTCCAGGGACTGAAATGAAAACAAATCTTTTCATGCAGGTGTTGATTCATTTGTGTTATCTATAACAAACTCATCCAGAAAGTGGAACAAAGCAGTAGTTATGCTTCTAAAAAGCATAAAGTATAAAGTACTTGCCTCTCCTAAATTGTATGTATGAGGGTACTGTTAAATGCGCTGTAATAAAATGTTATTAATATGTGTAAGTATAGGTAATAAATTTGTATTATCTTGTCTTTAACCAATCCTAACCTCAGCTCAACTAGTCTTAAATGTTGGACATGGAGCCACTGGTGTTATACTCTGGTATGCAAACTATATAGTCCATAATTATGGACTATATATTTCACTTTTATTCTTTCTTTTTTATCTGTTTCATTATGTTCTGCGGACCACCACTAAGCTGACCTTCATAAAAGTTTAATAGACCTGACATTTGTTCAGCTAAGTATTTCTTAAAGCAGTCATTTTTTTTTCTTTTTTCTTTTTTTTTAATTGACACAATTTCCTGAGGTCCTTATGAAATGTCTGTGACATGCTTTGGTCAAAGTACCAGAGAAATGCAGTACAACAGCTCCCTCCTTCTCCATGAACTTACATCTCTTATTTAGTTATCATGCGTGGGGTGAGACCCCTGTTCTTCAGGGTGTAATTTTTTTTTTTTTTAAATTAAGAAGTACTTTATTTTTGTATCAATAGACATACAGTAAATACCCTTACAGAGGACTCTTGCACAAAAAGCAAACCTAGCCAAGATGACCACACACCAAATTGGCAGCAAAATAATTGACAGGAAATGTGATCATCAATACTTACATTTCCTTGATCCCTGTTTGAACATGAACATGGGATACAGATCTCTCTTATATGTAGAGTTTTGCCAAGAGTCATGCGTTCAACTGGTGTAGATGGGGAAAACCCAGTGTTGCAGAATTGGCCATCTGGTTGCTTAATATACCACTGAAAAATCTAGTCATAATTCTTCCATTGCATAGACATTGAACTCTGAGGCATTTGAGGCAGCTACTCATTGTTTGCTTTGGTGTATGCCAAACAAGAAACTAGGCAGGCCTTATGCAAAAGTGCTTCAGGGGGATGTCACTGAATACAAGAAGATAATGCTGGACAGTCAATGAGGTGTTTCAGCAGCAGTGTTCTCTGAGGGTGAAAAGCTCCATTTGAAGCGGCCTTTATGACCTTGCAGATATTTTACACTGACAAACAGATATAAAACTCAGAAGAAAAGGGAACAATTTAAAAAAGCACAAGATGCCCTCTTCAAAACCTCGACAGCTTTTCCTAAGGAAAAGTGGCATCCTGACAACAATCTCCTTAACTGTCCTCCTCTTCATTTGCTATTCATTACAGCTTGAAAAATTATGACTTGTGTCACATTCTGCCATACTGGCTATGCAAAGTAGAGCAGGTTATCGGGGTATCATTTGCGTCTTCTAAAAAGTTCCTGGTAAGCACCTTGCAGGAAAGGAGATCAGTTGTGACCTTGACTCCATTGGTGGATAAAGATCTTTTCCATATTCATTCCAATCCGGAAACCATGACTTACCAATCATTAAAAAGCTTATAGATTTGGCATCCCTGAGCCTTCTTCATTTATCATGCAGCTAGTGATAATACTCCCCTTACATGTCACTCTCCAACTATTTTCCAAATACAATTATGGAGGTGCAACTTACAATTAACACCTTTCCCTGTATTTTCACAGTTTTCTGTATGGAATTGTTGGGACCAACGCTCATGCCATAATTGAAAATAATCTGAAGGGATTATAACACAACGCCACACATTTAACCTCTGCAAGTAACATATGAACAGTCTGTCAATCTGTAGTCTCAGTTATTTAAAGGTCAAAACAGATGTTTATGCCTTTGAAAATGATGAGATTTTGTTGCTTCTGTCCAATATTTATTTTTGAAGCCATCTGGGAATCACGATATTCCACTGCCTGCCAGATAACAAATAAACTACAATTTCAGATAAAAGATATTTCCTCTTATATGCCTGTCTTTTGTTCATCTCTAAAAGTTTCAAAGGCACAGAAATGATTAATTTCTCATCCTTGCAGTCTTTCCAGGAACCCAGAAAGCCTTTGAACAAGTTTAATACAGTCAAATTGTCAGTTTTAAACACGAGAGCAGATTGAGGCTAAAGAGCCTCAGGGGTAATGGGATGAAGTCTGTTGCCACATTGTTGCAACATGCGTGGGATTCCCATGGGAGGGCTGGAAATGGAGTCAGGACACCACTCCTCCCTGACATCTCAGGCCCACATGCCACCGCCTTCACATTTCTCCCTCTGTGTTTGATGTCCAAATTGAGCTCTGCTTCATCGCCTTCATAGTTGGCCCCACCAACCCGACCCCCAACCCGCCCCCCGTGCTCCTCCTCTCATCGCCTCACCCATGGTTCTTACAGAGGAGACGTTGAAACTACTGTTAAACTGATAAAGTGACTCACTGATGCAAAGATGGAGCTCACTTCATCCTGTTAGATATGGAATGTTATCTGAACATATCAAACAAGAAATCTCTTGCATGCTAATCCTCAAAGCCCCATGATTAGCATCTTTTTCCATCACCTCTGGACTCATCATAAATATTTGTTACCAAGTAAACACTAGCAACACGTGGAAAGTGGACAATCATCACGTAGATGTTTGGAAGGAACACCTACTTGATCTATATCTCTGTTGGGAACAGAGTAAAAAAATGTAGAAATTGTACAATTTATGAGCCTGTATTGTGAAACCTCAATGTTTTGCACTGGGGACTAACATAGCTATTTCACATCGTCTCTTTAATAAACATAGCCTTATTAAATGGAAGCAGTTGCAAATATGACTTTTCTGTAGGCTCAAAGTTGTTGATTAGTAGATATTGTACTTGAGGTGATTTAATTCCACCACAGAAATGGCCCTGTTGCTATCAACTTGAAAAATATGCAATGTTTAATTAGACCAAATGAAACCATCTATATCCTCACCACTTCATGTGAGATGATGAAACTCCCCTTAAAACCTTGTCAGTACTTCTATAGTAAGAGTTTTGTCACAGCAACAGGCTTTTTTGTCAAAGAAATCCACATGCTCGTTGCCTGCTTGTTAATGTGGCTAAGATACTGAAAAGTAACTTTCAAGGGCTGAAGCTTGGTAAAACATAAGGGGAGCAAACTTTGAACTAAACTATATTTAATTCATTCATTGGATTATTCTGAACAGCTGATCATAAACTAAATTAGCCCATTGCTGCTGTGCATGTCTATCAAGTAATGTGAGTGCAGCAGGTCAACACGTGTTCAATGTTGAAATTCATATGTATAGGTTAAACCCAGTCAGATAGCTGTTGTAAAATGTAGCAGAAAAGTGCCAGGGAGGACATTCATGACACCAACAAGTTCAGTTGCCATCCAATTAATGTAAAGCAGTACATGTGTGTACTGCTTTTATTTTTTTTACTGGTAAGCTTTTATGTTTCTCCTCTTAGAGGGTGTCAAGCTTTCTGTTGTTGCAGATCTTAATGTCTTGTCTAACCTAACCAGCAAGGCTTTAATTCCCTCACCACGGACTACAGCTGAGTCTTTACCCATCTCTGGTGTTTGTTGTGAGCTTTGTACACCTAGTAAAAATTCTCCTGAAAAAAGTAAAAAAAAAAAAGATATATTAATAATAGTTAAAAAAATAAAAAAACTTCTCCAAATATTAATGGAGGAAAGTCTTATACAATTTTTGCAAACACGTGAGTCAATCTTCAGCTGTTTCACGAGTGAGCAAAGGCCAGTTACTTAAACATGGTTAAAACTAGTTTTTGCACAATGGTGAGTGGTTCAAAGCAGGATTAAACACCAGGAGAGAAAAGTTTAAATCTGTGCTTTATTTCCCACAAAATTTCTGTAAGTTTGCATCAACCCTTACTTTTCCACACATCCAACATTTCTTTGCATAAATGTTTCACCTTCCCCTACACAACAGGAACAGCATGGCATTAAAGTTAACTGCTCATAGAAATGAGCATAATGACATGATGCTAGTTTCACACTTCATGAATGTTTTAATCTTCATTTCCGCCACCATTTCTTTGGATACACGACTTCTCTGAATACACACTGAACATCCAAGGAAATGGCCATAGTGAAGACCAAACTTGCATGAAATGTAAAACTTACTTTACTTTCATCATGTTGTGTTTTTTTTTCCTATGGGCTGTTGACTTGAAGCACTTTGTGCTGCAGAAGATGTAACTTACAAGATGCAAAATTTTGGAAGGGTTAATGAAGTTTTATGGAAGATTTTGGGGAAAGCACACAAATTACTTCCTTCTGAAGGTATTCTCTTTGTCTCTCAAGGGAACACCTGAATATCAACCAGTTAAAACACAAAACCTCAGGCCATAAATATCAACTCGCGATTTGGAATTCTTTGAATGAATTGTATATATTTTTTTAAATGAAACAGCCTGTATAGCAGATAATGAGCCAGATTTTTGCATGATGCAGGTTATAGTTGGACAGTCCCCCCCAACAGCCAACTGGAATCCGAGATGAAGATGAGAGACTCGTGGAGCAGTAGCAGTGACCTGGCCCACACAAAGGTATGGAAACAGCAGATGGGATGAGGTCACTTGCATAGCAGCACTTGAACTTTTACAAAGAAATATTAATATAGACCACCTTTACTAATCAATTCTTAATTTCATTATAGATTTGCTTTCTCTTTATTTTCACAATACATATATTAACCAAGAAATAAAGACTTTTGAGATTCAATATCTTCTCTAGCATTGTTGTGTAAGATGGGAGCAGCTGAGATCAGCAGAAATACTATATACACACACTGCACACAAAGTAATATATATATGTAGATATCATTTAAAGGAACTTTAAAGCATCTTAATTCTAAATATGAAAAGCTACTAAAGCTACAAAAGAAACTAAAACATTAGAATATCGTATCAGTACAGGCTACACTGGGGCAGAATGGTCAATCATAAAGCTTACATTTATCTCCAGTATATTAAAAATTTGCTTGAATTTGTTTTGATACAAATTACAAGCAGAGAAAGCAGCGTATTTGAATAAATCAATCCCAGTTCATTACAGTCATTGGGGATAGATAAAAGGAATAATGTTTCAGAACAAAGACAATAAGTTCATGAACATTTTTGAAGGATGTAGGTCTATAGATTAACTGGGAGCATAGCTTTTTGAGTGAGGATATACTGGTAGTTAAGTCTACAGGAGGACAAAAGCAGACCTTACAAACCAGGCATGTAATGTGCAATGTTGTGTCAGGGTTTTAAGGTTTATGATGAACCTTAATCCTCCATGGCAGACTGTATCCAATGCTTGTAAGGATTGCAGGGATGCATTCGTGTAAATGACATTGCCATAATCCAGCACAGACATAAAAGTGGTTGAAAGAAGTCTCTTTTTAGCCTCCAAGGAGATAAAAGATTTGATCCAAAGAAAAAACATAGTTTCAACTTTTTTTTTTAGCTGCTGAATATGAGCTGTAAAGGAGAAAGAGTCTTTTGGAATTTTGGAATACTGGCTGAATCTTGTAGCCCTGGCTAGTCAGTGGGGTTACATGCGTGCATCGGATCGGATTAATGGCTAAATTACAATAAGATTGACTTACTCAGCTCATGTAGACACCTTAATCTGACAAGAAATCGAATCGGATCGGGTTACTCGCGATCGAATTAAGACCCCGAGATAACTCGATCCAAATGTACACTGAACGTGCATGTAGACAACAGTGGATCAGATTGAGTGTTTTGCGCATGCTCAAGATTTTTTCCCAAGATCGTCACCCGGAAGTCGAAGGAGACGATATCATTGTTGTTATCGCCGCAGTCGGAAAGAAAAAAACAACGCGATGGAGAATGCGCGTTTGTACCATAACCATGCTCATCACAAATGTAGAGCGACGTACCTTCATATTGCTCTTCGTTCGCCATCTTTCTCGAATGCCTTAGTTTTGTTGTTGGTGGTGGTGAAGACGGGTAAAAAGGGTACAGTGCCACCTATCGTACTGGGGTATGACATGCTTTGTACCAGTGATTCGATACATTCACCGCCATATATCCAAGGATAATTACCCTTGCTCAGATAAGGAGCATAATCCAACTATAGCTATAATCGAGTTAATCTCATCATGTCGACCCACAGATTCTTGGTGGAAAACCAATAATAACAAAAAAAAACTCATGGACCGTATTTTTGTAATTTTCTTTCTTTATGTTTGTTTAACAAATTATTCCCTTTTTGATTATCTAATTTAAAAAAAAAAGTCTTTTAGATAATATGCCATTCTTGCTTAACCTTAAATAATCTGAGAAAGAAAATAAAGTAATCTTATGGTCAGAAGGTGGTGATGACTTAAGCTAAATTCCTGGAAATTCGAATTCATGACAGCATGGGAAATGGCATGCCTCTCAACCCTGCTGGCATCCTGCTGGCTAAGTAGTCACAGTTTTCGCCTCAAAATTCGCCTCATTGGTCAGATGAGTTTCCACACATTTCACTTTGAAATGAGAGCAGAAGAGAGATGGGGCTACCACTGTTACTGACATATTATCCTGCACATCTGTAGCCACAGTCATTTTCATTACCTCTACACAAACATGAGTACATAAAACTTGTCTACCTCTCACTGAATGAAAATTAGTGGCATTTGCATTTGTTAAAACACACATGTCGGTTCAACTCGAGTCAAAATAAGCAGGACTTCATATCTGCTGATTCTCTCTTCTCGCTTCACTTAACACCTATTCCCTGACCCCCTCTGTGAGTGTTGGTTCAGCACTCAATGCAGTCAGTTTTAGGGTGGTTGTTGCTCCGCCGTGGCACACACTTGGTAGGAACAGCCAGGATCTGGGGTGGTGTGGCTGTGACTGTTGGGGTTATGGGGTGGATGAAACAGATTGGTTGATATCACACTCTCACCTCGGGGGGATAAATGGCTGGGAGGCATGGTGGGTGTGTATTCGTGTGTGAGACAGAAGGAGTGAGTGGGTGGGTATGGGATAGTGGGAAATACAAAATCCTCAGATTGCTGAGTTTGGACGCCATGACCCCACACCGACCCCCATTTCCTGACTCAATTGCCTCAGCATGAGCTGGGCTCCATTTCACAGCACCACTGCTTCTTCTCTTGTCCACAATCATGTGGACTCATGCAGGACTCCATATCCCAGACATCTCTATAGTCATGACTAAATAATGACATAGAGTCAGCATGTGATCTTCCTCTTGTGATCTCTACTGAGGGCAATTAATTGATTATCTATCAAGCCTTTAACAAGACTGAAGATTCAACTGGCTAACTGGGAGGTAAAAATAAACTAAAGTCTGTTAACTGAAAATGAATTAATTTCATTGTCTTCAGACTTAACAGCATTTCAGCACTGAATATCATGTTATGAGTTAGTATTTCAGACACAGACTGTCTGTTTTTGTGGGGTGGAATTGGGATGGAGCTGGGCTCAGTTTTTATGCATTGAGAAGAATTATCTTCCTCTCCTCTATGCCATTGTAACCATTCAAGATCAGCCATCATCAACCAAATCATGGGTGACATCTGTTAGGAAATAAGCTCCTTAAAGACAATGCTTCCACTTAGAAGCCATCCTTTAACACTGATCATCACGGAAACCAAAGGCACCAGCTGCTTTCAGATTGTGTTGTTCAGGCTGACACCAATGGGGGTCGCATTTCTGTTGTAAAAAAATATCTCGACTCGCAGCATTTAACAAATAAACAATTTGAAAATTTTCAATTCAGTTAATTCATATAGAGCCAATTAAAAAAATAATATCCTAGCTAAGGAAACCAACAGATTGCACCGAAACTTGTCTTCAGTCCAATCTCCCGTCCTGAGCGTGCCTGTGGCGACTGTGGAAAGGAATGACTCCCTTTTAACAAGAAGAAACCTCTGGCAGAACCAGACTCAGGAAGGGTGGAGTTAAAGGAATACATGGCTCAACAGAGCTTGGACTCTTTGTCAGCCTGGCAACAGTGCTGAAAAGAAACCTGGGATTATTCTTATTCTCTTCTATCAATGATGAATAATAAGAAGTTCTAGCTTTACGAAGTGCTTTCTTATACGTTATTAAACTATCTTTCCAAACTAATTGAGACTCTTCTAAATTAGAGGAACGCCACTGTCTCTCAAGCTTTCTTGCAGTCTGCTTTAACGCACCCAGCTGTGAATTATACCAAGGAGCAAACATCTTCTGACTGATTACCTTCCTTTTCAGTGGGGCAACATTGTCCAGTGTTGTACGCATTGAAGCTATAGTGCTGTCAACAAGAGAGTCAAGTTCTACTGGAGTAAAATTTAGGTAGCCGTCCTCTGTCATATCAGCACATGGCAGTGAAGAAAAGGATAATGAAATAAACTTTTTAAATCTAGTTACAGCATTCTCTGATAGACACCCTTTATATGTAAAATTCTTCTCACACGCCGTATAGTCAAGTAATATAAATTCAAAAGTTATTAGAAAATGGTCAGACAAGACAGGGTTATGATGGAACACTGTTAACTGCTCACTCTCAATGCCATAAGTCAGCACAAGGTCAAGGGTATGATTAAGGCAGTGAGTAGGTCTGTGAACACTTTGAGAAAATCCAATAGTGTCTAATATAGAATTAACGTAAATATTTAGGCTGTCATTTTCAACATCTACATGAATATTAAAGTCACCCACTACAATGACTTTATATGTACTCAGCACTAACTGTGATAAAAACTTTGAGAATTCAGACAGAAACTCAGAATAAGGGCCAGGTGGACGATACACAACAACAAACAATCTTGTTTTGACCCTCCAGGTTGAATGAGTTGTCACCTTCTCATTTGCCACCACCGGCTGCTTAGTCATCAGTCCTGCCTTATCATTGGTAGGATCAGTAGCTGGCTTCAGCGGGAATATAGCCTCCTACTACAAGTATATAGCTCAGTAGTCTCAATGGCCCTTTTACAGCACCATAGCTGAGTCACCGTGGTTCATAAAAAGATTGTTTAAAAATACTGTCTTTGAAATGCAATTTTAATGTGACGTAAAGTCTTATCTATTTTTTTTTTTTTCACTCCAGGTTTATGTCTTGTCTCTACCATGACAACTCTTTACTAAAACTCTTTGTTGCTTGCTTGTTGGGCTTAGGCAATAACAACTCTTGGTAAGTGTTAGACATCAAAGTTTCCAGGTTTGAAAGCAATCATTGTTAGGACTAAAATACATTCATTATACAATGCCACCATCACAATAAAGGACATCATTTTGACACCCTTGCAGTTTCTCACACATGGATACATATATGTTTAAGTTAGTGGCTGCAACTCACGGTTGGACCTGTCAATCCCCCTCATGTGTAACTGGGTTCCAAAGGATTCTAACATAACATGATAACTTGAATATGGACAGGGTAAAATGGTTTATATGCAATTTTCTAAAGGTTGTAGAGAGATCCTTCTGATTATAGGTGGTTATTGTTTGCATGAGCAAATGACCGATGGGGTTGTTTTTGGAAGGAGGACAGTTCCATGTGACACAGTCGTCCTTTGTTTATTTGTACTGTACAGATTGCTATATGTATGTTATGGCTAATTTGGGTTATGTGGCAGTAAAGTCTTTGAACAATGCATATTTAAGTAGGGTGCGGCGCAGACAACAACAACAATTGGAGGCTTACACTGATGATGTATGCATGCTCTGTTGTGAACTGTGAAACATCTTATGTGAAAATTATAAAAGCAGTGAATGCACCTCACTGTGTGACCATTAGTGATAGTGAATAATATCCAATCTGAGCAAATTATGCCAGACCTTGATCATACACTGCTCTCTCAGACAACTATGTCTTTCAGGCCACTTTAGTATTTCACTCCAGCTCAGTTTGTCATTAACACTTACATATACAGCAAAATAATTACGTAACACCTATTATAGCGCACACAACACACTGAAATACAATTAGGCAGGCATACCAAGAGAGTCACAAATCCCTAAATTGTGACTCTTAGTATTCTGTCATAGCGTCTACCTGAGCAATCACTCTCACAAAAATTCCATTATGAACAACAGCAAGATGTCATGATGGTGAAAAACAGTCATTTTCTTGTGCACTCTCAATCAGTCACAGAGTAAGTTGAAATCAAAAATGTAGAGAAAGAAGCCTCTTTCCTATTCCAGTTGCACTCCACAGACGCTCTAAATCACCCTTAATGGGCTGGTAGAGGGAGCACACTCTGTATCACTATATCAATCATTCACTCTGTTTTCTTCCTCCTGGTGCCATCCACAGGATCACTTTGGTGCTTTAATGAGCCATTACAATTCCTATCAGACAATCTCTGTGCCATGTGCGTGTGTGTACAAGCGCACACACGTTTGTTTGTACATGAGTGCGTGCATGCTCTAACTGCTGTGGACTCATGCTGATATTAGATTGTCTCCACAGAGTTTCTGAGATAGCAATGATCTCTTGTCTATCTATTTCTCACCCACTTTCACTCTGTGTTGGTCTCACTCTCACTGTGGGGGAATGTGTGTGCGCGTGTGTGTGTGTGTGACAGTGGCAGACAGTGGGCATGGGTTATAATTGCATTGCGTTGCCATTCCACTCAGTCTCTACACCCATCTGTCTCTTTAATATCCAGCTAAGCACTCTTGACCTTGAAGCATTGCAGCAACACATCCATGGCTGACTTCTCAAAGAGACTGCTAAAGTGATAGAGAATGAGGATGATAGAGAGATGGGAAAAAGAAATGGAAAGCAGAAAAACAAGGTGCAAAATGTTGTCTCTGCGACAAAGGTGAACAAGAGAACATGATGGATGGAGCCAGCCAGCACGAGCAGAAAAAAGAAGAGTGAATTGGACACCGAGATGCCTTCAAGGTCACTAGTGAATTCTTTCAATTTGAAGCTGACTTGATTTTTCAAAGATCACCCACACAGACCTCTCAACAAAATACAGTTATTTCAATAGAAAATATGCAGGAGTAGCTGGGATTCTCGAAAACCAAAAATATATCCTATTTGCCTCCTGGCAATCCCTCTTTCCTGCTGAGAAGGATGGTTCATTCTTGAAGCAGTGCCTTTGGGTTGTCATAATGAATATTTGAGCTAATTCTTCTCATGCTAAATCATCACATGGTATGCCTTACAGGTACAGCTTGCAATTAGAACTATAATCTAACCTAAACTTATTTGATTAGATATTTGAGTGTTAACAATGATTTACTGTGAAACAGGGAGAGTTTGCAATGCATTTTAGATACTTTTCACCTTAGTTTGCAGAACATACTCACTTTGTCACACCATACACAGTTCATACGATGAAAGTTAGCAACTGCTCACTTTTGGACTGATGAAAACCTCGAAAATAAACTTTAAGTTAAAGCCTTTCAGGGAAGAAACAGAGCATAGTTTGACACAGGAGATAACTCCTTGCAAGTCATCCTCTAATCTATGCCAACAACCTTTCCCTTAATGTTCGTTGAGTTTTTATCACTTCAGAAATATTTCAAAACTCAGACTGCTGGAGTTAAAGGATGAATTTGAGATAATGTTCATGCTTTGATCTCCTCTCGTTTGGATTATTGTAACGGTCTTTTTATTTGTTTTAACAAATCAGCTTTGAAATGCCTTCAGACTGTGGAGAATGCTGCATGAAGACTCTTAACTGGCACAAGAAGATCACACATCACACTAGCTTTGGCCTCTCTTTATTGGTTGTGAGTAAATTTTAGAATTGATTTAAAAAATCTAGTTTTGACTTTACAGGGCCCTACATTATCAAGTTCCCAGTATATCTCTGACATGCTGAAACCTCATTCTTCTTGCTGAGCTTTTAGGTCATAAGATCGGAGGTTGTAGCTGCCCCACGCACTCGGTTCAAAACTCGTGGGGATCTGGCATTTAAGGCAATGGCACTGAGGTTGTGGAATTCTCTTCCACTATCTTTACGCTATACAGACTTTTTTATACAGACATCCTTTTAATTAACTTTGTGATTATATTGTATTCATTTATGTTTCACTTATTATGACTTATTGTACTTTTATTTCTTGTGCTTTGTTATGAAGCACTTTGAGATATCCATCTGTGAAAAGTGCCATATACATGCATTTACATACATGCATTACTAACTTTATCTAAACTTAACATAGTGGTGTTTTTGCCAGTCTAGCTGCATGGCTTTAGGGACATCAGCATTAGTCTCTTGGGCAGCTCACCACATCAGTCATGACTAAAATTTCCCTGATAATAACTGAATCCATAAGAAAGTTGTCTAGCAGAAACAATAGAAGGTGCTTGTCAATGCACTCATATGCAACCCGTGTTTCTGACACATTTACAAGCCTTCAACAGCATCAGAATGAACCACAAAGTCCTTCTGAGGAGGTTAATGGGGGGGCTACCAAATCATAAAAAACTCTAATTTCTTTTAATCTCTTGTGTATTGGCATAAAGTTTGACATAAATATTTATATTCCCTAGATCCTGTAATCAATTAATCTGGCCTTGTTGTATAAAACCACCAGAAGGTTCACATTTGTCAATATTAATCAAATTTTTGGTCTATTTTTAACTATGAGATGGACTTCTATGAAATGTGATCACAAATGTTCATACAGACAAGAGTGAACCATAATTCAGTTTGTTGAATATGTAACCTCACGTAAAGTGTCAAAATTACATGCTTTAAGGTGATAGAGGTGTTGTACAAAGAATGGATTTAAACCCAAATTTCTCCCAATTACCAAAACATGTAAAACATCTTTGTGTTGTCAAGTGTTTCATGTTATTGACTGAATATAATCCAGAAGTGACCTTTCTCCTTAAAATAAGCTTGTGGCTTTTAAAAGGAAATACTTCAGAAGGCCTGATTTGGAAATTCTTAAGAGTTATATGTCCCTATTGCAACTTGTGAAGGCGGTAGTTTAGAGAACTCCCCTATGGGTCGTATTTAAGTATATGAACTAACAACCTTTTGGTTGCTTTGATTAGAAGCAAAGATTGGAAGTTACAGCAAAATAGTTTTAGTTGATGAATAACAGTTGCCTGTTGCAATGGATGGCAATAACTAACATACTATTGTTTCTTTTAGATCTGTGATCTGTGATTTGACCACTTAGCCTTATTTTCTCCTCCTAAAACCTATCGCTACCTGTGCCACCTCTAAAATCATAGAAACTACAGAAATAACACACTTGTCTTTGTGGTGTCTTGTCAACTCAATGTCATACATAAAGGATAAAGATGATTCTGGGCCATTTCAGGTGTACTATAGTGGGATGACTTATTAAGAAAATGTTAACTCCCTGCAGCGTGGTTATCTTTATTGTGAAACAAAGGATTAGTAACATGATTGATGGGCCTTGTCTCCCAGGGATTATGCGGTAGAGCGCCACTAATTGCTCTCTCTTGCTCCCTCCCTCCTCTATTTATCTCCCCCTCTCCTTCCATTCACATCTGTGCCTGTGGCCAATGCAATACACTTTTAGCTATCACCACTGCCATCAGAGCTTACTGTGCAAAGGGTTACTGGTGTCTCTGACAGGAACGAAGCTCTTGGGGTGAGCACTAAAAAGACTGAACTGTCCTTAAAGTTAGGGCCAACGGACATAATTTTGCATTCAGGCTCAAGTGGTTTGTTGAACACATGCCAGGCCTGAGAAAGACGGACAGAAAGACAGTGGGACTGAACCTTGTATGGGCATGGTAACGCACCGTGTAATGGACTACTGTACAACTGGAAATAATGTGCTGAGTCATTTAGGAAAGCTATTAAGCCGCCTGGGTGACTTTGAAATTCACTAAGTCTGTTCACCCTTTACGTTTATTCATGAATAGGGCAGCTTCAGCCCCCAGCTCTCTGGATCCCCCCTCCTGTTCTACTCTTTGACATCTTCCCGGCTAAATACTGAGAAGAAAATAACTGAGCAAGAGAAGGCTTATCGTTAGGCAGCATGGAAAATAGTGCTGCTTCTGCCAGCAGAGCTTTCCCAGAGACAGAACAGCTGTGTATTTCCAAATACTTAATTGAGCATGTGTTCTATTAACCTTGAAAGAATTATGATGATTCTGTTTTCAATTAATCTTCCTGAGAAGAAGACGTACAAATTACAATGTTACTGTTCGAGACAGTATTTCTTCAGCAACAATAGGCAGCTTGTTTTTATTACAAAATATCCTAATAGGTTACCGGCTGCTTAGATCACTGCTCTATATGACTGTGTATTACTGTGTGGCAGTTTCACAGGCAACTAAAGCACTTATTAAATTGATTAGAATTATACCACAACTTCCTCTGAGTGATGTGGGTCCTTATCGCTTATCATTAAATCCTTCTTCATAATAGATTATAGCAGGTAAAGAAAATATATAATCAGGTAAAGAAAATATATATGCACTTCAGACTTACTTGGAATTTCCTGCCACAGGTAGAAGACACAGTGCAAAAGTAAGTCGGCATCAAATAGCATTTTTCACGACCTGCCTGAACCAGGAGTATAAATTACGGCTAACCCCAGGCAAAGCTGTAGGGGAGGTTCAAAAGGTCGCCTATTAAAATCTAAATGTCTTTGTTTTACTCTTCCAAGAAGTGAAGTGCAAACAAAAATTATTTGAGGGACACATTAAAACCATCGAGCTCTTGTCAGTTTGAGTCTTTTGCATCCACAAGCTTTGGGTGTGTCTGACTGCTTACCAAAGGGACTAACAGAGGCCACAAAATGTGTATGTCTAGTGGAAACATCCCAGGTTGGGATGTCGTTTAATATTGGATGCGGTTCCTGCAAATGTTCTTCTTTTGGAAGCATTTCAGAAATAAAAAAAAAAGCCCCTGTCAAAATTTACTGAAAGGTTCAGAGGAGAAATATTCACAAAGGCCAGCACACAAAGGTGATATGAAACAGGAAAGGGGGGGCATTTGGAGTCACAAATCAGAAGTGATTCAACACAAAAGCGCATGTGGGAATGCAATATAAAAAAGAGGGTTGTTTTTATATGTGTTTGTGTGCACAATTTAGAGCAAACTGATCGCCCTGGGTAACCTAGATCTGAGTAAAGGCTCCAAAGAAAGCCCACTGTCATCTTGAATATTTTTACTATCTATCATTCATCTTGTCGCAAAACTCCCCTCTTTGTTGTTCAGCCAATTAATCTGTATACTCTCACAATTCAGAAAAAGTTAAAAAACATGTTGATTCCAACAGCGGGTTCTAGAACAATGCTTAGATGATTTTAGGGAGTGTGGCATGGTGACTGATAGCATCTTAAAAAATATAATTCTAACATAAATTTCTTAGCAACTTTTAAAATCTTTGTGATGAATGTCCTGTTCTTGTGGTAGAATGAATGTCTGCAGCCTCTGGGAGTTCTCTCAATAATTAGTCAAGTGAAAACATATTTCAAAAAGTGAAAATGAAAATCTCCTTTTAATGTCAAAGTTAGCAGAAGTTTAAGCCTCACCTATGGACTGTGTACTGATATGTATTTTCTTTTTTTTTTCTTTTGTTCTTGTGGGGTCTGAATCCAAAAGATGGCTGACAACCCCTGATGGACAGCAACATCACTCACATGTATATGTGTGTGGGTATCCATCATTGCCTCCATCCATCAGTAGTTTTTGCTCTAGTTAATCACACTGAGCAGAGAATGACTCACAGTGGCAGGGGTTACCTCCAGCCAGAGCTGATTTCAGGACCACACGCAGCAGCAGCAGCAGCAGCAGCAACAGAAGCCAGAATCCATTTTTAGTTTGCTTGCTGAAGAAACACATGCTATTCTATTTCTCAGGGCTTTCTTCACATTCTTTCTTTTCACAAGTTTTTGACACACCTCTCCTTTAGCCGTGTACCCACTGAAAAAAATGACAGATGATACATTGCCTTTGTATTGTTTTCAATTGACTTTAGGGTTTAAATTATGTCTATTCTGTTTTTATCCCAATTGTTTTACTCCCTTTTTTAAATATATATGTATTTTATGATAATAAATGTAATAATTATTTTTTACCAGAATCTTTCATTTGACTTGCATATAAAACACATTTCTGGGACTTTTCTGGGACACCATCTTATTATTGACAAAATTAGGAACATACTGTCTCAAAGTGATACAGGAAAACAAGTGTATGCATTTGTTACATTCAAAGCGAACTGCTGTAATTCTTTATTATTGTCCCAAAAATTCTCTGAAAAACCTCCAGCTGATCCAAAATGTTCTGATGGGAACTAACAGGAGAGATTATATGTCTCCAGTTTTAGCTTCTCTTCATTGGCTCCCTGTTAAATCTTGAGTAGAATTTAAAATGCTGCTCCTCACATATAAAGCTCTTCATGACAAAGCTCCATTGTATCTTAAAGATCTCATAGTGCATATTTTTCCCAACAGAGCACTTTGCTCTCAGGCTGCAGGTTTACTTGTGGTTCCAAGAGTTTCTAAAAGTAGACAGGTAGAGCCTTCAGTTATCAGGCCCCTCTCTGTGGAACCAACTACCACTTTGGGTTCAGGAGATTAGTTTTAAAACTTTCCTTTTTGACAAAGCTTCTTGTTAGGGATGGCTCAGGTGACCCTGAAACATTCAATAGTTATGCTGCTGTAGGCCTAGACTGCTGGAGGACCTCCCATGTTGCACTGTTTCTTTCCTCTGTTCTGTTTTACTCTCCATGTAAGTATGACATTATTGTTGTCATTAACTTGTATTTCTCTCTTTTTCAGCAGGCATCCCTGGCCTGGTGTCATGGTGCCTATTTTCACCTATTTCCCGTCCTCTAAAGCAATATTTTGTTCTTCCCACCATCGCCTCGTGCACACTCAGGACAAGTGATTGGATCAAAGATAAGTTTGGGTGGTATCTGTTGGTTTCCTTACCTCGGAAACTTTTTTATACATTGGCTCTGTATGAATTGAACAGATCTGGGATTTAATTAAATAGATTTGACTAGATTGTTATTGTATTACAATGAATTGGATCATAATTGGCTTGAATTGAACTGTATCTTTCAAGTGCCTTCAGATGACGTTTGCTGTGATTTGTCACAATATCAGTAAAACTGAATTGAATTAAATTTTTGGTAGTGGGAAACTTTCTCATTTATCAAATAAAAACAATTTCTCTTAGTTAATTAAATTTATACAAAACTTAGCCTCCTTCCACTCTTAACATAAAAGATCATTTAAATGAAAAATATTTAAGAACTGTAGATATATACACCTCAATACTGGATCAGATGTTCTCAATATGTTTCTGTTGATATATATCAGGAAGGAATAGTTATTCCTTCGTAACCGTAGGATAATACAAACACTCATCTTCATCTCTACTGGTGTCAAGAAGTACTATAGTTTTCAAGCACTGATTTCAGTGTCCTCAAAAATACAACTCCAGCTAGCAATAAGTTCAGATTTCAGCCTTTTAGATATTGTCTCGTCTGCCATTTGCATTACTTACAGTAACTGGTCTTTGATGTGTCTTTAGTTTAAAAAAAAAAAGATAAATCCTGATGTAAATCCTGCTGTGAATTTGGTTTGTTTTTGTGTAAAAAAAAAAAAATCTCTTTTTTTTTTCTCTTTTCATCTCTTGTGTAAACATGTAGCCGTTATATAAAAACTAAAATTTGTTTATCAAAATGTGCAGTTAAGTCATATTACACTGCATCTCTGCACAACCCACCCAGTCTCATGGAAAAACATGAAACAGTCACTTTAACTTAATCTGCATTAGAAAGCTGTGGGATGGGGCTACACACAGACACACATAACTGTCAAGTGGATGAGCCAAGACAGACTCTCACGCTGACCACTAATTTTAAGTGACTTCGCTTTGAAATGTCATTTTTATAATAAGTCACTGTTTCCTTGCAGTTTCACTCACTCTTTTGCTGTTGCTTTACACATTACAAATGACTGACGCTGCAGAAACATCACAGCAGATTGTTTCTTTCTTTGTGTAATTCCTAAATTCTGCAAAACACGTAAAAAAACATGCTGGACACACAAACCAGATCTTCTATTGAAATGCATAACTTTGACCACACAGATTTAGTTTTCACCAGCATATAGTTAGAGTTTACTGTTGTGTGACAATTTCACATTTTCAGTGGCTGGTACAACCCTGTAGATAAACAGAAAACATTTACACATACTGCAATGTCCATAGTAAACTGTTTATGTCTAATTTATAACAAATGACTTTACATATCACATACAGCTAGTTAGCTAAGTTAAATTTGAATATCACAGAATTATTATTCCTATCTACCCTAAATAAAGAAAACTTATCAAAAACAAAGCTTACTTTTGAATTGAACCAGGTGTCCTATATTTTGCAAGTGTGACATTTGCAACAAACCACACAGTTTGGTATTGAGTTTAAATCTCTCAAAGTTATGTTTTTCACTGTGGATCTACTTGCCTTAGAGGTGGGGCCTCCTCCTAACCAATATGACGGCCCTGACATATCAATCCAATGAACAGCAGCGTTTAAGGTGGCATCTTCGCAATATGAATATATTGACGAGAACTTTTATAACGTATGACCTTTAAAGCTGCATGACTTATCTATTTAGAAAACATCATTTAACTTATCGTAAGAGGGCAATGACAGACACAAGATTCAGATTCAATCCATCCACTGGCTCCTCTGAAGGATACATTTCATTGGCTTCATTTAAAAAAATAAAAAATTCTCTCTCCATTTCTCTTGACTTGGGACGATATAATGATCAAATGAAATAGAATTTTAGCTTCATGCAGTTTTCAGCATTCTTAACTGATCACGGAGTTATGTCCCTGATGATCTATAATGATATGATCTCTGTATCTGTGGCAGGATGAATAAAAATCTGAACAAAATAGCAAAAAAAAGCTCAACAGTCAAATATAAAGTAATACCATTTAAAAAACATTATCAGTGTGCTTGTCTCGTGACATGACTGCAGTGCAAAAAACTCTACTATGATCCTTCAATTGTCTGCAGAAACAGATAAGCACCTGGTAAGTCCTTTCTTGTGTGTTATTTTCCCCCAGCGGGGTCATGGCTAAGTATTTCAAGGATGGACAAGCTAAATGGTGCTTTACTGTACCATAACCCGCTCTCTGGAGTCCAAGGACGTTGTCCGTTTGACATTTTCACCACTTCAATGGATTCTATATTTCATCTCACAATTACCTATGACTTTACTGCAAAATACAAGGCACCCCTCTGTGACATATGGCGCCCCTCCTTCCTCCTGTCGCCCATGACTAAACTCAACAGGACAACCACACCAGCCTGTGATGGCTTTCAGAGCGGGAATAAAGGCTCACCATGAGCGAACCCTTGTCTAACTGGTGGGAGACAGCTGGATTAGAAGCAGCAGCACCCCTAGAACATCCCAATTAAAATCAAAGCAATCACCATAGCAGAGAAGTCATTAGATTGAGAGGCTGTTTGAGGCTAAACGCTATAATAATGCAGGAGCCGCAGGATTTCAAAAGCCTGTCAGACACTGATTTCATACATTGGAAAGTTTGATGAATAGAGCCTTGTGAGAGGCAACTCTTGAGCGCTGCACTATTACCAAAAGCTTTGCTGGGGATTAGAGAGAAGACAGAAGCTTTCATTCCTTCAGTAAGTCAATGTATGAATAATTTACTCAGTGGGTATCTCTGCGAGCTCTCTCCGTAAGCCCGGGTAATGTTTTATTTGTATGTTTTCTGTCAAAAGTAATCTAACATCCAGAGTTGTGGAAACAGTTGGGTGAGATCCTTTGAGTGTGGCAGGCCTCATGCAGCTCCCATAATACCTGTTTGATGTGACATTTGTTGTCAGTGATAATTAGCTTTTCACTGGACCACATCCATTCCCCATCCCACAATTAGGGGAACAATGATAACAGGGGCTGTGAGAGAATGTACAAAGAGGTTTTCTGTGTCTTTATCTCACTGTCTTTGCTCAATCTGTGTGACGGGAATCTTAGTTAAACAATAACTAAATCTAAGATGTTACAACTTCGATTTTATTTAAAGTTTGCTCAACATCCTTCTCACCATGAATTATTGTTGAGAATGGAACATTAGAAGTCCAGACTGAATAAAGAAATTGACAGACAAGATGTTAGAAAGCCAATAGTATATGCAGCTCGAATGTTTGTGTGAACTTTCAAATTACTTCTGTATAAATTTGACCTAAAAGTTATAGAATCCAAGTTATCAAATGAGACTAACATTTTACTTTATTATTACAACTCAACGTTTCAACTCAACTCTTGAATGGTGGAGGGTTTTGTTACATGAACTGCTCACTTCAGGTATCTTTGCAATTTTTCAATAGGATTACAGTCAGAATATTTTCAATTTTATTCTTTGATAGGGTAACATATGTGTGCAGGATCACTGTACCACATTCAGAATTCATAAACACATCACTCAGCATGGTTATGTGTGCAGCTGTGTTGCACTAAAGTAGACCTGGCCTGAGTTATTGACTGCAGTCTGTCTGACCATGCAACACTGCAGAGAAAATCTCCATTTTGTACAATATCGGTCAGACTAACTAACTAACTAATGTTTATAGGCATTTCAGAAGTCCTGTTTTTGTCAGATGCATATAATAATGTTTTTTTTCCTCTTGTCAAGTGAACATGTTCAATGATGGTACTAATTTTGGGATCAGGTTTTTATCAATGATTGCTCAGTGCAATGTTTTTCTTTCTTTACAAGTCAACCAAGAACTCCTTATTTGATCCCATCTGTCTGAAGAATATTTTTGCCAGTAGCCTTCTGGCTTGTCCATGTGGTCATTGGCAAACTGCAGACTGGCAGCAATGTAGATTTTTCAGACTATGGTATTCTTCCTTACAGCCCAGCCATGCACGCCACTGCTTTTTCGTCTTCTGCTGGGGAAATCTGGAGGGTGGAAGTATTAAAGATATCTTTTTTTAAGTGCTTATTTTTCTGACAACTTTTTACTTTTGCCAGTTCCATTTGGACACAAACATCCTCAATGGCTATTTTTCTGAGCTCCTCGCATGGGTTTACATAGTTTTGTCAGTCGGAGATAAAGAATCTTCATTTTCCTTGATGAATTAACTAATTATATACTAATTAAATATAATTTTATATTTTGTTTTTCAGCTGGGACCTTACATTTTTAGGATGTGGAAAGTCTGATCCTGATTTAGTTTATATTTATGTCGGGATACAGAAACTATTATAAGTAATTCATAATTACACAGAAAATCTTATTCATGTAAAAATCCTTTGTCTACTCCTCTCCTCTCAAAATGCTTTGAACTATACATAAAAATGTGATTATTCACTTTTCCGTCCCCATTTTCAGTTATGTTGCAGCATGTACAGATTTGCTTTGGTGAGTACTATGCTATCATTTGCTAAGACAAAAAAAAACAAACAAAAAAACACTGGAACTGACGTCCACACCAATAAAAATGAGATCCAAGTTTTAATAAACTCAAATTAATTATCCATTAAATTAATAAGACATTAGTACTTCTGTAATCTGGCCATACATTCCATTCAAACACAAGTTTCCACACAAGTTGGAAATTCCCAACTGGTACATTGCAATTACAATCTCTGTGTGCTCCAATGGTCCAGCACAAAAGGGGAGGAAAAGATCACAAAGTAAATGAAACATGTTCCTGACATAACATCTTTTATTTATGTTTGGACGACAACTCCCTCTTTACTCTCTAGCTTTACTAAACTTGACCTTTAAAAGCAGTAGATCAGGCACCCTTTTCATTGCAACCAATGAAATTACTTCTGCCTCTCTTTCATCTATGCCTGTATATAATTCTAAGACACCAATCAGCCTTTTCTTCCACTCTCTGCCTTAATTGTCATACTCTCCCACACATACACGAACAGCAGCTCTCCTTGGAAATCCACTGAATGCTCCTTTTTATCAGTTTTTAGCACCAGATGCATCCAAAGTGTAGACACACACCAGTATACTCATGTGATGGAAACACACATGCACACAAACAGAGCAGGAAAGTGTGACAGAAAGGAAAAAAGAGACCCAAAACACTAAAACAGTATTAATCCCCTGAGGAGGTCTCTAAAAGGGTTTCTTAGAGCTGATGTCCACCACACAGAGGCTTTCCAGGTCAACACTCTTTGTGGTGGTGATGGTGCTTAAGCATTCAAGCTTTACGCCCTCACCTTTTCACTCTGCTACTTCCTATTTCTTCACCTCTTTCATGCAGTCGTTCTTTTCCTCTGGTTGGCTGCCTTTTTTTTATCCTCTGCATTTTGCCTCCTTCTCTTTGCCGTTTTGAGACGATATTCACAGAAAGCATCATAAACCTGAACAGGCTGGCTATGTATGGAAAGGACTTGCAGTTGCATTGCATCACTCAGACTTATTTACAGTTTCTTTTTGTATATAAATTATGTGAGGAAAAAAATTGAGGAGGTTAACGACAACTGCTGTGCTGTGTAATTGGCTATATTGACAGTTTAAGTGACGGAAGATGTGCTTACTTGAATTAAACTTTTCTTGTTCTTTATTGACTAAAATAACTCCTGACAATTGTTTCAGATATTGTGTTGCAGAAGTGAAAAATGGATTAAATTCTTTATTTAGTAAAAGCATCAATACAGCATTATAAATAACACTACTTTACACATATGCATGAAAAGTTAAAGTAGAAGCATACGGTATTGAGAGCAACATTAAACTATTTCACTACAAGGTTCAGATTTGTTGGCTCTCAACAGTGTAATATATATGACACCAATACATTATTAATAGTGAAGCATTAGTTTGTAGAGTAAGCAGCATTTTACTTCTGTATCTGCTGGGGTTAGGGCAGGTTTGGACTGCTTAATATACAATTTTGAAAACATGAATGCGAGGCCCCACAAGATGATCAATGCAACACAAGCAAAAAAGAAAAAAAAAAAAAATCAGATATCCTATTACAGTTTTTGGAATGTGTTTCTCCTGAGAAGTTAAGTGAAAATAAGTCTTTGTTGGATATGTTTACAACTTATAGACATCTGAAATGAGTCACCAACTACACACTGCCTTTTATGAGAGGTAGGAAATGATGGTGAAACGTTTCCACCGTGTTTTCAGATGTCCCCAGCATTGCATTATAAGGCAGATTGCTCCTATCTGAGTAACTCTTAGCTTTATACCCCAGTCAGAATTCTTCCCTGCTTCTAGAACCTGATAGCGCTCTGACCACAGTCTGCTGCAGGTAAGATATTGACTACGTTTGCAATATAAACTTGATTAAGACTTCGCTCTGAATAAGATACTCAGTATAAAGGTATTGACATTCATTCTGATTAGAAACAAACAATATGAGAAGTCAGGGGGTTTGACAATAGCCCCCTGACCTCTCATACCATGAGGATATCATGACAATACATTTGGATTGAAGTATGCCTGCACAGCTTTTGTGCCAGTACATGGGCTGAAGATTTAGAGAATCTGCATTAGTTATTAGGATTCCTTCTCTGCTGGATGGCTGTTTATTTAATTGCTGTCCATCAAACAGGTGTCAATAATAATTTCAGTTATTTTGTCAGTTCCTTAGTACACCCATAAACAGATCTTGGACGAGAGCTGTGGTTCTGGAAGCCCCCACTGGATTGGCAGTCATTTGGCAAATAAAGGATACCCGGATCTGTATAGCTGATCATGTTGGACTGTCTGTGTAAGTTGTGTATCAATGTAAGTAGCTACATAAATATCTACAGATTTTTGTGGAGGTTTCCAATAAATATATAAAAACTTTTGAAAAATGTATCTTGTTTTCTACACATTAGACCATTTTGAAATTGAAACTTGGAAATCTATTGGAATCAGAATTTCTAAGAAGAATTGAAATTGACAATATTCAAATTGGTTCCAGCCCTTTAGCATTTAACTAAAATCCCCCCAAAAATCAACACAGTGAGTAGGGGGATCCAAGTCAGATGAATGTCAACCAGGAAGGCACTGCATCTTCCAGCTAAGTATTTGCAACTACATCTGAGACGGCTCACTATATTCCTTACCTTGCATTTGTTGCATAGCTTCTCCATGCTCATCCTATTATAAATAGCTTACCAGTGTTTTTGGATCTTTGGCGCCTTCAGACCCTTGGGTGTTGTGTAAACTAGCCTCCTTGGATCAAGTTTCATCATCTTACCGATGCCTGGAAAAACCTGCCACCACCAACACAGAGCTATTTTCAGTCTGAATACCTGTGCACAGGAGGCCAAACAGAAGGAAGAAAAGATGTCTTTTCAGATTTATCCATCTCATCCCCCTCTCTTCTCTTCACTGTCTCGCACACCCTCATCCCGTCTTGCCTCTGTCAAAGCCAATATGTTTTGCATTTGAATCACACTGTTATTTAACATAAATCGAAGCAACTTTAATCAACAGCAAAATAAATGCATGATGCCGCTCTGTATGTAATTAGTTGGGGGTCTTTAGCTTATCTGTTTTTATAAGACCTCCAGGCTCAGTAATGGGATAATTAAAATCGATACACTGGCAACATTGCATGTGACTTCCTCTTAGATCTGATTTTGTGGGGTCTGATTGGATGCAAAGCACAACACAAAGGCAAGCAGAGGAGGGCGACTTTTGTCCTTGTACCAGGGTTCTTATGTCCATCTCATCAACAATATGGCTTTTTGTCAGTTATGTATCATATAATAATTTATATCTAATGTGATTTTACACCAAATAAATGAGTGAAGACATACAAAATAAAGGAACATTTTAATAATAAAACTAGTCCATACTAAAAGACTTCCAAGGCTATGCTGGAAAAAGCATCTAAGAAAGGTATAGGAAATGGTATCAGCTTGATAAACATAGGTTTTTGCGTTCATCCAATAGATGTAATGAGTGTCTGATAACAAAAAAGCCACATTTAATTTTAGTATTCACAGGAGAATGCATTTTCATTTCGCTATTTGATAAATATTGATGAAAGGAGGATCTACAATGTTTTATATGGACAAAAGAAATTAAAAGACTCAACTGGAACTACTGGTATTGATACAGCTTAATTTTCTCCATCTGTGATCCATGCACCATTTTCCACCTGACCTCATTACATGCTCAACCCATCACCTACATCCAGCTTGTCTTTCTGTCATTCGTTCCTTCCCCCTCAGCTTGTATGATTCATGGAGTAGGTTGCTATTCTGGCAGTCCAACCCTTTGATTTACTCTACACCAACTCCACCTCTTTCAGAGCCACATTTTAATGAGCCAAACCCACCAGAAGGGCTTCAAGACTCATCGTTTTTGTACCTCAGTCGTTTTTACGCAAAACAGGTGTTTGAGATGCTTTCCAGGATGAGAGATCAAGGTGGCAATGCTGTACATCTGCCTATTTATTTTTTGTTGCCTTGATTATATTATACATATGGAGGATCAAGAATAACAACTGCACTCTGAAACATAGAGAAAGAGGCATAAGCACTTTTTGTACAGTGCTCTTACATGGGCTGCTGTCTCATTAAGTTAAGAATTAAAGGGTTAAGGCTTTTCTTTAAAGCCATTAAGGATTGTGATTTTTCTTTGTGACTGCTACCCAAGAGCCCATTGCTTTTAAGAACATTTATCATGATGTGATCAGTCAGCTGTATTCCATTTGGCTCCTTTCTTTTTTCCTTCCTGCTTTTTAAGTCTAAATGTGGGGCACTTTTATGCAAAGAGAGACAAGAGTCTGAGAAAAAATGGATGGGCAACATAATATAACAAACAAATGATTAAGAAATATTAAAAGATGGTTCAGCTTTGAAAGTGTTCTCCCCAAGAAGACTGTAAAAAGCATGTTTTCTTGTATGACTGTGCTTTTGCTTTGGTGCTTGTTTTGAAATGAGCCATCATAAGCACACAGCATGCTATAATGATTCATTGGATATTCTAATTGCTTTCTTTCTACACTCTGGCTTTTTTTAAACAGAATCACATTTATCTTTTCAAATGCTTGTGTAAAACTAGACCCAAATGTTTTGGAGCTCTGGCCGTTGCCACGGTAACCAACTATGTAATTCAGCGCTCAAATGCTAGTTGTTTTATATATTTTATTATCAATTATACATGAAATACAACAAAAGCCCAGTGAATAAGAAATCCAGCATTATTAATTGAGCATCTACAATCATCATTATTAGTTGTTCTCAAAGTAGGACATTTCTTCTTTGTACATTGTAGCTCTCATCTGATGTTCACAGGACTGTCAAGTCCACAAGTTACAACTACATCAACTAATGTCTAAAAATGTAGGCTCCAGATGGTAAAATCTTGGATCCAGTCGAATACTCGTTTTTGCATGGGAACATTCTACAAGAGTAAAATAAGCTGAGAGTATGGAAGTGGCAGCCATGATATGAGCTGGTTGAATTCCCTGAATGTTAAGGGGATGCTTAAGTGCTTCCTTTGATACCTCCTTTAGCTTAGGAAACAGCTGACCATCCATTCTGAAAGGAAATAATATAATGCCATAATACTTTGACATTCAAATCCATGTTGGAGTATTTTCCTCAGGTCAAACTAATTGGGATTCATGTAAATAAATATGAGATGAGCAGCAACTATACATATTACATGGTTGCTGTCTCATTAATTTAAGCAGCTTATGATAACAATATATTTAACTTTTTGTGGCATTTTCATTAATTATTTAAAATGACCTTCATATTTTCCTGAGTTCTTATAAATCTAATCTTTTTTGAACCCTCATGATTTAATGAGGTCAAAAAAACGTGTCTCAGTATTTATTTTTGTGACTGTTCATCTCTACAGCTTATCTGTTTTACAACTGAGACGTATATGCTAACAGTGATACATCAGATTATCAACCATAGATAATTGTCATGTTTTTGAGGGTCAATCTATTTTTGTTTATGTCTATAAGTGCCCCCCCCCCCCCCCCCAGAAAAATAGAGACTCTCTCAGAGTCAACCTCAAGAAAAAGAAATAAAAATCTGTTTTCTATATAGTTGCTTCTCAAATAGCAGTTTACTTTTTCTTAATTAGCATTTTTTTACATTTTCGTTTTTCATCAATAGCCAATATCATGATCTAAGTTGTCTTGCTATCATGAAGTTACAATGGTGGTTTAGAGGAGTGATAAAGTTATCTCAATTAAGTCAATAAAAAAAGAAATGAAGAAGGTTGCTAGAGGGAGTCATGCTGGGATCACATTTAAAAGAGGGGCCAAGCATATCCATCCAACATCCATTCACATCGTAAAAGTCAATAAACCACAAAATGACTCACTGGGTTCTCCATGCAGTCTCATGCTGAGTTCCATTTATCTTGGAAGTCGAAACTGGGAATGATTTCACATTCAAATTGACAAAGTTTAATTTGCAAGTTGGAAAACCAGTAAGATTTGCTCACTGTCCAGATGACTTATCATAAGTTATACAAGCTGCCAACAACGCATTACGCCGTATTTTGAACATGTAAAAACTGCAGCGACAGGCTTACCGACAGACATCGGATAGTCACATGTGTGTGACTAATTCAGTGAGATACAAACTAACAGAAGTGATGGTAAACATTTTATTTCTGTAGCTATCACCATGTCCAGGTGTCGATGAGGTTCCTCCAACTTTCATCCGATTTTTCTGTCCAGGAACTTGTAAATGCCATCTTCCAATTTCCCATAATTCTTGCCCTCTTCTTTGCCTATATTACAGTGGATCTTCTAATAAAACAAAAATAATTGAATCCCTGACAATTAAATTAATTTCATCAGCAACGTTTTATGACACTTCACACTTGTTGGCTCTTACTCCAAAACAAAAATGGATCTTCTCTTAGGTTGTGCAGATACAGTAAAGTGGCCTGAACAAACAGCCAAAACCAAAAAAGACACCAAACAACAAAAGAATCTGACAATGAAGAATTTCAAGCAAGTTTTGATGCCGTTTTTTGGTTTCCTTAGTACGGCAACTTTTTTTTTAATGATGTGTTTCTGTTTATGCATTTAGCAGACGCTTTTATCCAAAGCGACTTACGGGTAGGCAGATAGGATAAAGGGGTCTTACCTAAAGACCCCTACTGGAGGTAGTACCTTTCATGCAGGGGATTTGAACCCAGATCTCCCACACAAAAGGTGGCACTCTACCACTACACTATCCAGTATTAAAGTGGCATTGTATGAATTAGACAAATTTAGAGAACTTTCAGTCATTTGGAATGTAATTGGCTTGAATTTGAATGTTTTTGTATTGCTTTGAGATGATTTGCTGTTGGTGCAATACAAATTAAACTGAATTGAATTTGATAAATGTAAAATACTGACGACAGCGATATTAGAGTATATTTAAAGAAGGTAATAAATCCAGCTACTTTTGTATTTAAATGCTACAAATGGCCAAAAATGTAAAAAATATAAAACCAACAAGTTTTGGAGGCTTCACATTAAAAGGAAAAAAGCAATACATTACTCCCACGCCACTACCTTGTGTATTTATCTAACCAACTCAATTTTATGAATCACTAACACATTGAAGTTAACTTCATTTTCATTAACTTAACTAATAATGCTCCACTTCAGTCAGTTTGGGTATTTTTCTGGCCACCAAATACAAGATGAAAGCTGAACAAAAGCTTGAACCACTGACTTCATAACACAGAGAAAAAAATACAACAGGCATTTTGCCCAGAGCTGACCTAACAACTGACATTTGGTATTCATTAATGAATTCGGTTGTAAACCGAATCGAAAAACAATGAGACGACATCCCTGAAATCGCACATATGATACAATTTGCTGAGTTCCACTCATGCTCAGTTATTGCATGGGCTTATTATCTTTGGCTGAGCCTTGTTGAGATTATAGATCAAAGACGGTCACTTTACTGAGCTGCAGTCAGAGGAAGCAGAAAGATGAACAAGAAGAAGAAGAAGAAGCAATAATCTGAGGAAAAGTAGGCCGAGAAGATAAATCTTTGGTTTGTCAGAGACGTGAAAGGTGGATGAAGTAACCTTTGTGTTTGTACAGGGGCTCATTTACAGTCATGAATCTGTTGGTAAACCATCACTGAGACCTCTAGCCTGTCAGCAGACTCATACCAAGCACATTAAAAAACAGTTCTGACAATATTAGAGTATAAAATTATACAGTTTTCCACAGGTGGTAGGTAACCTTTGACCTTAAGAAACTGAGGCAGAAAGAACTTACATATATTATCTTTTATGACTGTGTTGTTTCAGTTTTTTAGTGTTTCAGTTTTTTTTTGTATGTATCTGAGAGTGTATGGCAATGTGCAAGGAACTGATCTTGAATCTGTTTGCCACAGTATGCTTCTATTTTGTTAATGATTAATACAAATGGTTATTAAAAATGACAGGGAGATCATTTTTTTACACAACATTATTGAATATGAGGGACTGCTTTTTTAAGTCAAGCTATCTTTCCAAGATCCTAGATGCCAGATATTCAATAAAAGATTCCCCTCAAACATAAATTGGTAACCAAGTCAGCTCACTCAATAAACATTGAACCCTCTCGGGTGTCTATCCCTGATGTCATTGTGGTATGTAATACCCTGAGGGAAAAGACAAAATGCTTTGTTATAGTCACAGATGTGGGTCAAAGGAGGAAAAAACCCATTTAGCTGTTGCTAAGAGTCACACACACACCAACACAAACACACACACAAACACATGTACAGTATGCAGACCCACATACAGCCTCAGGGTGTCTGGTCCATTAGGAGGCTTGAGTGTTGTGTGTGCACATAGACACGTTCTGTCCACCAATATGTGGGTGTGCCCCCAGTTTGACTTCAAGACCTTTACAGATGTAAAACTACATCTTGTAATACATCTTTGCTGTTGTACAGATAAAAACCTTGTTATATTCTACATCCATCTATTTGTTTTAGGATTCCAGTGCAGCTATAATCATGAATAGAGGGCAGTTATATTATTCAGTGAAGGGAAAGTGAGCCATTAGAATACATATCTATAATGTTTTTTCAACTCAGGAAAAACCTGAAGTGACTTATCTGGTGCATGTTAAAAAGGCAGTTTAAAAAAAGATGGCTGATTGGGGACACATAAAGTAATCACAAACTCTAAAGAGAAAGTATAAGCTAAGTATAAGACAACTTAATTTCAGCAAACTAGAACATATACATGTAATGATACTGTTTATGGGAATCTGGAGCCTCATGATAATCACTATTACTGATGTTTTATTTGAATAATTTTGCATTAGCGTCTGGAATATAACTTTTTTTTGTGTGCCACAACAATAGGAGGAACTGAGTGTAAAAAGACATTGCGAAGACCCGATTCTGTACCTAACAGTGGTATTTGTTTTTCCCTTAAAGAACAATCTGATTTGTCTCTTTATACATAGGGGTATGATACCATTCAATGACGATATATTTGTTTTTAATGAAAGGATGTGGTGAAATTTGATTCCAAGCAGTTGTTATCATTTGTTTAATGTAGATAATCACATGGCATTCTAAATTAAAACAACTCATCTCTTGAAATGTGGTATTGGTTTGCTACCTACGAACAGATATACTTGGTAAAACAAGACAGAGACAACTCTTGAACTGTAAACTCTGGCAATCACCCAGTTTATGATACATTCAGGGGTGTGCTTACCAATGTCATCTTTCATGCTAAAATTGAGTTCCCATTCCTAACAGTTTACCTTTTCACGCCTTCTAACAGAGTAGACATCCGGCTATTAATAAAAGATAACGTTTGAAGTTTTGTCTTTTTTTCATGAGATACAGATACAGCTTTTCAGATATTTTATATATGTGTAAAGACTGTGGGCAAAACAACAGATGAAGTCATTCACTGATGGATGTGAAGCCAACTCAGAAGTGCCTTAAAGTACAATACCAATGATGACAGCTATGCTGACATAAACTTCTTCAATTAAATACTAACTTAATACATTTTCGAACATCATAATAGGGTCATTAGTTAAATTATCTTCCTCCAGTCAGCATGCTGGTACAATACAATACACACTCATCATTAAGAAACTTTGTGAAAGAAAATTTGTGTCACATCAGCTGTCAAGGATTCCCCCTTTTGCTCAAATTTGGTCACTTCTGGCTCCAAAAAGATGAAAATGGTGATGACCACATGCCAAACTCAAGGCTTCATATCAACAATTCCAGCTCATATTCATAGTTTATTCATGATATTATTTCAAAGCAAATCTTGATACCAAGAGATATCGGTTTAAGCTGTTTCAACTTCAAATGGTTTTGTGAATCTGCAAGATTAAATCTGCTACTGTTATGTTAGACGCCTTGGTAATATATACATGATTGTAGCACCGGTTAACCTTGCACTATGGTAGCTTATTTCATTTTCCAGTGCACTGTGTGTAAGTATGTTTTTTGTTTTGTCTTTGCAAACATGCACAAAATGTATCCAGAATGGGAATAAATTATTCCAACCTCACCATAGCATGGTACTTGTCATAACCCAGTGGCTCTCTTTAGAAGCCACTACTGCCAGTATTTGCAACAGCACTAACATGTAAAATAAATTCTAAACCACAAGAGTTTGTTTTCTGTTCAAATATAGGCTGATTAGATGAAGAATTGCAAATACAAATAAAGTTTATGCTTTATCTGACATTCAGTTTCTATTAAACATTTACAATGCCTGAAAAATGTGAAGCTACTATAATAAAAGTGTTTCAAAATGAATTTTGTTGAATTGAAGGTCAACGTGATTGCTTCTTAAAACTCTTGCTATTTTCCAAACACAATCGCATTAATTCAACTACAGTACACAAACACACAGAGAATCGTACATCCTTGCCTCTTGCTGCAGTAGCTGTCCCCTCAAGAGACCAAGCACCCCAGTTGGAGAATTATTTTCATAACCATCCCACACTGAAACCAAAAATTTAACTGAGAATTCCCTTGAGAGCAACCGATTAATGGACAAATGCTGCTTTTATGTCTATATTGCAACACAATTTGCAATAACTTTCTGTGAGAAGTTTTCATTTAAATAAAAAGTCTCTTGTTGAGAGAAAGAACAATGTAACTCAAAGATTAAATTTTTTCCACCATGGTCAAACAAAACTGCTCTTTATCTTATACCAGCATTCGGATTTGCAAAAAGAAGATGCCACAACTTAATCAAAACTCCACCACTAACCCCAGGGTCTTGGCTGAAACATCCCAAGTCATGGCACAAAATGAATAAACAAAGGAACATTCCCACAATTATCCATTTTCCATATACCGCTTTGGGTGTTGTTCAACTTGGTATTCATGGAAATTCCCTTAATTGATAGAGGAGCATTACAGCATAGTATGACAAACATGAGAAAGGAAAAATTATAGTTGATGCCTAATTACTTTATTGTGTCGAGCAGAATTAAAAGCTATAAGGCTAAACTAGACAGCCAATCAGATGTTTGAAGATGAGATGATTGAGAAGTATATAATCACTGCACAGTTGACAGAGGCCAACTTGTAGTTAAAGAGTAATTGTTGGAATTGTCTCTGGTAATTGTGTTTCAAGTATTTATATTGCTAATCTGTTTCTACTTTGTCATTATAATCAGAGAGGGACTCCATTTCAACTAATGGGGCTTATTTTCCTTGAGTGGGCACAAAATGTGCCACAGTTTTTCTAGGGCATCCTACCCCGGCACAGCAGCTAATGATAATCACTGTGCCTGTATATCTAAGACGGCTAGCACCAAAACCTGGATATATCCATAAAAAGAGGTTGGCTGCAGGATGGATGTTTCCGTCAATGTTTACTGCGTCCCCTGATGTGTCGTCAAATCAGCTGGCAGATGCTGAAGCAGACCTGCAAAGCAAGCCGTGTCAGCAACAACATTGTCAAACTAGCAGTGCCACACAAGGCCAATAAACTTTAAACTACATGTTTGTCAGGTTAGTGACACAACCTTATGTTTGGAGGACGTGCATCTTTAATATTTAATAATTACACAAGCTTTAGAAAAAAAACGGTCAAGGTACATTACATATCTCTGCAGTTTGCTGAGGGATGATGTATTATTAATGGATCCCCAAGAAGCTTGTCTGAGCGGTTGTTTTTGTGGGAAAATGGGGACACTGAGCAGACATGTGAGCAGAATAAACTGTATATATATATATATATATATATATATATATATATATATATATATATATATATATTATATATATGTATGTATATACATATGTATACTGTCAAGTGTAAAACACGCATATCAGGTTATAAATATTAATGGTGCCTTGTTGCTGAAGAGTGTCAATACACCCGCTGCCAGATGCTGAAGGTTCACAAATAGGGCACATAAACGCTGCCTAGAACATAGAACATTGGTGTTAAGTGGATAATCATTTTTAAATAATAATCCAGTCATGTAGGAACTCTTGAAAATAGATGTAATCAATAATGCTAATAATAGGGGGGTGTTCCTTAGCCATGAGTAGTGTTATTAGGGCTACACCGAGTGGCCAAAACATTTGAAGTGATGTGCACATATTATATTACAATGGCACCTGGTGGTGGGTGATATATATTGGGCATGTTTAACCTTCTGTTCTTGAAGTTGGTGTGTTTGAAGGAGAAAGAAATGGGCAAGCATAAGGGTTTAAGTGACCTTGACAGAGGTGAAATTGTAATGGCCAGATGTCAAGGTAATAGCATCACCACAACTGCTGCTGTCCTGGGATTTCCTAGGCCTGCAGAGGTTAGGTCCTACACAAAGTGGTCTAAGGAAGAAAAACTGATGAACCGGGTGACTGATCCATGTGATGAACAAAGGCCCGACAGTGCTGTCTGAGCCAAAATAATGACTACTGTAGCTTAAACTGCTGAAAAAGTAAATGCTGGTTCTCATAAAAAGTGGTCAGAGTGCACAGTGCATCAGAGTTTGTTATGTTTGAGGCTTCGTAGCCACAGACCAGTCAATGTGCCCGTGCTGACACGTGTCCACCTCTGAAAGTGCTCCTTGTTCACGTTATCACTAGAACTGGACCTCAGAGCAATGAAAGAGGGTAGCTTTGACTGATGAAACTTGTTTTCCTTTAACATCACTTGGATGGCCGGATCCATGTGTGCTGCTTACTGTAACTGGGGACAACGTGGCACAAGGATGAACTATGAGAAGTACATAAGCCTTCAGGGGTAGTGTGAAGCTTTGGACAATCTTCTTCAAGGCAAGCTTTGGTCATTCTGCAATTGGCAGTAAAATTATCTAACCCCCATTCCATATTAGATTCACTGTCAAAAACATTACATTTTTTAGCTGTTTGCTTGATCAAAATCACAATGATACTATGATACTATGAATAGCTCAATACAATCAATATGAACAGCTGGACTTGCACTTTATTAAACCATCTAGCAAATTATTTTCATAAGTGCAAATATTAAATGCATGTCAGATGTTAAAGAAGCACTGCACCAACCTTTATGAGTGGCCTGTAAACATACTTTAGTTGAAAATTGCCTTCTGATAAGGTCTATATCTGCATAGAGAATGGCTGGTAAAGTTATGAGTGAAGGTCATGTCTTGCACAAAGAGAGAAAAGGGTACAAGAAGATAGCAAATGCACTGAATCTTTCTAGCGATACAGCTGGAAGCATAACTCACAAGTTCAATGTTAAAGGTACAGTTGCAACATGAGCTGCGTGGGGCAGAAAGAGAACATTATCTACCATGTGAGTGCAAAAGCCTTTCAGAAAGACCTGGTGACTGCAGGCAGAGATTTCAGCTGACACAATAAGGCATGCAATTTGTGCTAAAGGGTTACGTGCCAGAATTCCAAGACATGAACCACTACTGACCCAAAGCACCAAAGCTTGTGCAATGGGGATTGAATAATTATGAATGCAGAAGGATAATGCACCCAGACGAAGTACAATCAAGGTTTAAGAATGGTTTGAGGAACACAATAACAAGTTAAACTTTGCCACCAAATTTTTTCAGATATCAATCCAATTCAGAATGGAACAAACATGTCTCTTCCCGGGAGGCCTCACCTTGTAACTTACATGATGTAAAGGATCTGCTACTGACAACCTGGCACCAAAGCAAATCCCCAACCCTCTTCCATATTTGATCACTCGCATGTTTTAAAAATGGAGTCCGCAAATGCTGTGGTAACAGAATAGAGTCACATGACTTTCTCCAGCCAGCCAGCAAGGGTCAGACTACTTCATGATAGGTGATGTCATATGCTCTGACTAATCAGGAATGAGCCAGTAGCGGTCAAATTTTATAAAATCAAGTAAAAAGTTACAAAAAAGACAAAAATGTCTTCCAATAGCCCACAGTAACACATTCAAAGGTTAAAACTTTAAATTTCAAAGTATTTCAGTGAGTGCCCTTTAAACAGTAAACCGTCTCGTAGGAACCATGCTTCCATGGGTCAGGACTGTTTTGGAAAAAAAAGCCGACCTACTGTAACCTGTATTGTGCAGATGTGATTGCTATACCAGTATTTAATAATCTCTTGTCTGCAAATATGAAATATCTGAGAAAAATGTAAACTGTTTCGCACCTTATCTTTCAAAGACTTTTATTATTTTTCTACCAAAACAAAGCACTTCTGGAAAAGTACCCAGCTTGTAAAAATTGTTACTATCATGTTATTATCATTCAAAACACACCGCTGTAGTTATAGTCGAAAATGTGTGAAAACAAAAGCTTTAATGATTGTCTATATCATTCTGAGTGCCTCCGTGACTCAACAGGAAATTGGAACAATACTGAAGAAAAACAAGCATTGATCTTCCAATAAACATCATCCCTGAGTCTTGCTGGAGAGCAACAGATATTAATTGCTATTCTGCTAGACATGAAAACAAGCCCCAAAGTAATTCAGAGTGTAGGGAGTCAGGAAAAATACATTTTGATTGTGAATGAATATGTGTGGGGTTTGGGATAGAAATAAAGCACAAAACAGATTTTAAGCATATTTCTCCCATCTAGGTAAACTGTAGGTTAGAGATTGAAACTGACCAGAGAGTTGTTTTTGTCCCAGTGGGCTGCAAAAAACTCCCAGTAACAGACCATCACACAGCTGCAGACGCCTGAGGCAAACCTTTCCTCCTCACCCCCGGACCTCATCACTTCAAAACTAGGGCAAAACTTTCTGCACAGACACAGATCCATCAGATATGACAGAGTGAGGACACTAAGCTTCCTTGTCTTTTTTCTTTAGGACTAACACAAATCTGTGACATTTTTACAACAAAGTTGCACAGCCACACATCCATTCACAGTCCTGAAAAACTCAAGCAGCTTCAGTCACAACATGTATGCATATGCTAAAGGTAATCAGATATCAGTTATCATATGATGATGATAATTAAGCCTAGAGTCAATATTCTTAATGTAAAAAATATGTGTTGAAAATTGACATAATCCTATTTTCCCATCTGGAAGGATATATTTGTATTCTTAGAAAAATCCGGCAGGCTTTTCCAGTCTTTCGTCAGTGAATCCATCTTACTAACATGCGTTGTGTGTGTATCTGAAGCCTGAAGTAGATTAACATCTCTGATCCACAAGCTCACTTTCTGCCATAAAACTATTAAAAACACATCACTGAGCTATACCGCTTTCCTTGGCGGTATGTTCCCCACACACAAGTTTATTTCACAAGCTATCTGGCATGAATTATCCTGCGCCATATCTGCATTAATTCCAGCTGAAAAATGGTCCCCAACACATGCACTATTCATTCCTGCTGGAGTTTGCTAAAAACCTACAGTGCTCAGCTGTTTTGGAAAATGACTGAGCCCGTTCTTGAAAATGAATACATATATGAGGGATGTTAGAAAGCACGGAAAGAAAGAAAGCAACGTTATCGGCCTTTTCCCAAATGTCTTCTAAAAAATTTTATTTTCTTTTTGTCTAAACAGTGATATACAGTCTATTCTTTATAACAAAATAAATTCAATGCATAAGTGATACGTATATCTATATCTGTTTCATCTTATTCACTTAACATCTCTCTGTAGCTCAAAGCTCTGAAAAGAAACTTTCTTTCATCAGGAAAACTAATCAAAAACAGATCACACAACAAGTTCAATCAGGCGTCAATTCCTCCAGCAGAAATGCAAGTCTTAAAGAACTACCATTGCTTGTTTCTCTGACTGTGGGGGGTATACTGCAAATGTAAAGACTTATGTGAGGAATATCTTGAGTTTCAAAGCGAGATGGATGCAGGGTGCGAGAGGAGCCGCGATGAGAGACGAGTCTGAGATTTAGCCCAGAATAGAGGCATGCAGTGCATGGTAGGTGAGGAGCATGACTTTGCTGGTGATTCAGTGTAATGCAGGAAGCCAATAAAGTTGTCCGAATGAGAAGGCAAGTGTGGTGCATCGCTAAAATAAAAACTGAAGGCACAATTTTAGCACTGCCTGAAATACAGTGTTACACAGAGGGCTGTGGAAATAGATAGATTTGAAAGTGCAGCCTCTGTTTGTGAAATTACATAATTGTGTGACTGTATCAAGGTCACGTGTCCCACAGCTTTATGTGTATACAATTACAATTTATTACAATTACATCCTCACAGCATCAGAAATAACTTTAGCAATTATGAAAGAGCTACTTCATGCCGACATTTGTCTATCCGATTCATAGGCAGAGACAAGCCTGGGAGTTCCTGTCTGTTGCATCACACCTAATGTACGCTGAGACTCTGTAGAAAATGAAAAAAGAGACCAGGGGAGTGGAGTGCAACGGTAACAATTATGTCACAAATATTTTCTACAGTTTTAGAGAAAAGAAGAAGTACTGTGAATAAACAACATCAATAAAGAATTATGCATTGCCCATTAGCAGCTAACACAAAGTTTCAGATCTGGTATGAAAACAAATTAAATCTGTGCTCTGGTGGTATATAATCTCGTTTAACGTGAAAAAAAGGATCCACATTGGTCCACAATGTAAAATGTCATATTAAACGACTCACAATTTATTTTATGTTTGCCACTGGCATACATCTATATCACATGACAACAGTGTCTTCCTCTTTGCAACTATAAAAAGGTCACTTTAGGTCAGATCTAGACGCAGAAGACAAAGGTTTGTGTCCAGTTACCCAGCCAACAGTATATGTGAGGCTAATGTGGAAACTAGATTGACTCAAAAATTTGCCCTGTATGGGATTGACCATGGGTTCCAACATTGGTTATGCTCTGGTACACGTTCTAAGACCCTGAATAATCCTAAGAGCATGAATAAGACAACTGGACGTCTTTTTCTTGATTGTTGAAGACAATTCACTTCTCATCCAAAAGGCCTTTTCAGTTCTACACTAGTTGGTGGGGAGTTTCATCTTACGAGTAGTAGAAAGGCCGTTCGTCATTGAGGTCACATGTGTGTTATTGACTCAACTGACCATTATGTGGGACGTTAAAGACATTCTCATCGGTGAGCTGTTTACCTGTCTGAATAAGCTTTTATTTATCATAAAAAATCCAGTACGCGAATAGTTGTGAAACTATTTGTGGAGGAGAGTCAAGGCTGCATTGTAGGTGTTTTATAAGCACGAAATGAGAATGGGGAAAAATGGGTAAACCATATTTGCAAACCCAGTTGAGTTGGTTCTGGCTGGATCACTAATAGAAACTGTGTGTATGGGCTTTAAATAGGTGTGGTCCTGGCTCGTCGCCCCTGATTCCCTGGCTCCTTCACTTTATGGCTGTGGGGGTCTTCCTCTGCTGTCCACTGACCTGGAGCATTGCTTTCTTGTGATGGGCTGCCTGGTTTCTTTCTTCTTTACCTCACAGGGGTTACGGGTTGCTTGGGTTGTTCCTGTATACTCCTAATCTCTGGAGTGGGGTGTAGTTGCACCCCCATTACCATACACAATCCATGTAAAGCCTTTGGTATATGATTGACCCACACACATATATGCACAAGCATTCATTCATTCACATGCTCAATTACAATGAACTGAATTACTGTACCTGAATTACAATTCAATTACAATGTGATTTTTGGCTTTAATAATAATCAGTAACTACAGTAACTTTTTATATACTTGCAGCTGGCGATGTTGTTGCTGTTTGTTTATTGTGTGTTTCTTTCCATTTATGTTTCTGCAGGCGCTCCTGATGATCTTGTGCATGGCTGCAGTTTGCTTTCTTTTCTCTCCACAGAAGCAGCAGTTGGTTACCCTTTTTCTGGCTTTAGATGTCTATCTTTTCAAGCTATTTCCTAACCCTCTGTCTTCACTCCCCATCTTTCTTTAATTTCTTCATTCAAGTATTCAAGGGGGGGGGCAAAAAAAACAACAATGGCACCGGCACTGTGGGCTTTGGCTTTGCTGATGCCTGTGACTCTGAGTACAGCAGAACAACAACAACAACAACAAAAAAGGGGAATATTTAAAGTTCCTTATGGGGTACTGCTCCTTCCATGTGTAAACTGGCATCAAACCAACACAGGCATTAGGGAATGTGAAGGTGACGTTGCTCCTTGTCGACTTATAGGTAATTGGGGTTAATGTTTTGTTTATACACCATATTGTAAAGATCCCACTTGCACAGAGGCTGTCTTTTGTTTACAGAGACCCTGCACACTAACCTTCAGGATTAAGTTTTCATGTAGACATTGTACAACTATCCTTTTAAATCACTTCCCAGTCCATTCGTACTTAAGATAAAAATAGCTTTTTGTACACTGTAAGTACATATCATGACACAGAGTGTACTTGCATATAATAACTGGCTTATGTTATTAGATTGGCCATAAAAGAAGGTTTAATTTAGCAGGGGATCGGCTTTAGGTAAAACAACAGCTTTCTAGTTATCATATCTTTAACTCAGCCACTGAAAAACTGTTCAGGTGGTCCTGTAACTTTTAATCTTATATGAAATGCATCAAATCCAAAAGTTTAGTACAGGGTGCATGGGAACGTGAACGTATGGGTCAGTGATTTGGCTCAGCCTATGGGTCTGTTGTTTATCTTGTTTCTTGGCAACACAAATCCACTGTGTTGACTAAGCAGATGAGAAACAGGTTTAGGAAAACAGATCCTTATTTGGGTTAAAAAAGTTAAAATGTTAGAAAACTGAAAAACTTCTTGTTCTATTTTCTTTTGTTGCCAGGGTTGCGAGTCCCGTCGTTAGTGGGCACAGATTAGATTGGTGCTTCCAAGCTTGAGCTCTCATGGAGAATATTGAGCAATGATGTGTTCCTGTGTGGAATAGGCACAATATGTACTGTGATTTGATAGCCAGCTGCATTGGAGCCATCATTGAGTAAGAGTGCTTGGCAGAGTTAGCCTTGACCAGAAGACTTAACAAAACATGGAAGAGGTCATTTTCAAGAAGTAGTGAACTTTCCAAGAGGACAATGACCATATTGGTCATTGTCAATGACCAATATGGTCATTGAAGCTCACTGTCCCATAACATCTTGCTGTCTAAAGTGGTTATTCTTAGCCCTACAGAGACTGAAAATCTATCTGTGATCCAAAATGGAACGAGCTAGACTTAACCAAGTTGCTTTACTGAACTGTTGTAGTAATAGATGACATCATAAGAACCTGGATGCAACTGCAGATCAGTTCATTTAAAGTTAAAACACTTCTGTTATAATTTACAAGAGTAAAAGTACTAGAGTAAATAGAGCTATAATTTACTATAATTTAATCGAGAAATAACAGAATTTTGGTATTTAGTTAATGATTACTTTAATGCATGGGCTTGTGTGTGTAATGACAGCTAATTTTTTTTTTCTTGTTAAAGCAGGATTATTTCAGCTGTGAGTTTGGAGATTACGTTAAATTGTACACTTGCTTTGATAGCTCAAAGAGAAGGTAACCACATTCAAATTTTCAGTTTGACCTGTTTCACAAAGCTAGTATTTGTGGTTTTGGATGCCAGGTATCTTGAATGTATGGCCATGAAATTTTGGTACATGTTCATTTCAGGATGGCCTGTAGAAGAAGCCTCATTTCAAGCTGTGCATACCTTTGCTTTATGAGTGAATACCTTCAAGTTAATGACAGTCTTGACATCTTTTGCACTGTAATTTATTTCTTATTATTGATTTCAAATGGTTTTTTTTCTAATCTAAAATGGTGGACATTTTTTCCTGCCTATATTTAGACTTTCAGCATTGCCATTGTTGAGAGATATTCATACAAGGTAATCCTGACTGCTAGAGTAGAAAAAAGATATTGAGCAGTTAGGATTACCATGATCTGGATGACAAAAAAATATACACAATCACAGGTGCTTTTATAGAGCACGAATACTCAACAGCAGAGCTCTACAATTACAAACGAACCTGTTGCCCAGCATAGTAATCAGTCAGGATGATATAAGACAAATATTAATGTAAAGGAATACAGAGATCCTGTAATTATTATCACAAACCTCTGTATGCCCATAACATCATGCTGCTGTTCTGATGTAAAACACCAGCTCATATACAAGGCAGTGATTTGTACTTTGATATGAAATGCAAATGGAAATCTCTGGCACCAGGAGATTGAACTGCTCCATCAGGGGAGTGAGAAGAACATCTTTGGCTTTCTTAGCCCATAGAATCAGAGCATAGACAGATGGTGAGGGAAGTATGGAGCTCAGCAGACTCTTCTGCGAATTGGAAGGGCAAACAAAGCTTACAGAAAGTGCAATGTCTGAGCGCAGTCATCTCTCTTATGTAAAGCCCATCGGTTTTTGCATATTAGATCACTATACTTTATGTTGTTGGATCTTTCTCCTATTTTGTGAATGTTATCTTTATCAAGATTCAACTGAGGGAATCCAGTTACATCAGCTAGTTTTTCTAAAGCTGAGTGCTTGTAAAATTTATTAACAATTCGGTCTTCTCTAATTAAGAGAGAGCATATTTTCATTTGGAAATGTATCATCTGTTGAATGGTCTCCAAAATTAATTAAAAATAAGGGAGACACAGAAAATCACTTCATCAAGAAAAAAGGAACCATGAGCACTGAAAGTCAGCTCTGAAAAGAACACTTTGAAGTATCTAGCAATTAGTTGCTGTAAAGTACTTAATTATGACACAGATATATGACGTAAGTAATGATTAGGGGTTTTGCAATACCGGCTAAATAGTTTTTTGAATAAACTATACAAATCAAGAGTTGTTTGCCTGGGGTTAGGCCATAGGGACAGCAATCCAAAGCTGTTGTGTAACACAGAAGATACTGTGTTTACAGCAGGCTTCAGGTTATCTAATTCCCCTTCTGGTAAGTCGAGTTCTGGGTCCTTCGTGTTTGTGCAGCTATGTCAGAGAAAACCTTTGGGTCATATTTCTGTGGATTTTCTCGAAATGATCCTTCATCACAAGAAAAAAATAAAAGGAAGACGAGAATTTTGTGTCATAACTTATCTGGAGAAGTGAGGACAAGCGTCTTTATTTTTTTCAAGATAATATATTTCTTCAGGACTTTCTATCTTAAGAAGCAAACATAAGTGAAATAAAACATGTTGCTGAATATTCCAGTAAAAAAAAACAACGTTTGTTAATACAGTAAAGGGCTGTAGGAGTGTGTGTAAATGGGGGATTGTAAGTTGTCTTGTAAAAGTGATTGGAGTGGCCCACAACACTATAAAAGCTATATGAGTGCAGTCCATTTACCATTTATTCTTAAATTGTTCAACTATTTGTCTTTATTCGTGGTGAGCTTCCAAAAGACTCAGCCTCCCTAGGATATATTTGATATAATTATATCCACAGTCAGGCATCCATAAAATATACACGGTACATTTTTTTTTTAAACATGAATTTTTTTGTTGTATTAGGCCACCCTCCATAATGCTGGTTTTGTTTCCTCCTCTTAATGTCTTTCTCTCTGCAATTTCTTTATTTGTGAATTAGTGTTAGGTCTTACTCTTAAAATATACTGTGATTTGGATCTACACAATCAAATCATTATTTTTTGGCTAAATTTGTTTGCAGCCGTTTCACCATAAACCACTTTGATTGTTCCAGATGTGATGTTAAAGAGATGTTATGCAACTTCCAGCCATTGTTGAGACCAGTACAAAAATGCTAAATAAGAGTGTAAATGGCAGACAGGGGGATTCGGTAAATGGTAGCTGGCACTAGAGCAGATCTAAAGGTGGCTGGGAGCATGTTCCACAGTGGCACAGTAATCAGGGCTGATTTGTGTGATTGAGCGCTGGCAGTAAACGTTGATGGCTCATTTGCCTGTTGATAGATAATTGTAGCTATTAACAACACAACACTGATCTCACCTTTATCATAAGAACCTTATTCACACTGTTAATGGTTTCCTCGTGTCTGTGTCCTTGCATTCATTAAAGAAAACCCTATCCTTTTGTGTCCTTTAATGACTATGTCGTATGGTTTAGTGCTCCTGTAGAACAATACATCTTCCTTAGCTGCTGAAGCATCAGATGTTTCTATTGAACTCAAATATACAAAACACAAGAATACTTTGTGGTGACTAACTGAATGTATCCTTCTATTTGTAAGATTTTTTTTTAAAGGTGCTATTTTTACAGCATAATCTGAACCTCAAAGGGGAAGTTACTTGGGAAAGAAAGTGAAGTAGAGATGCAGCAAATGTAAGCACAAAACGCTGTGATGCTTCCTCTGGTCCCTGCAGGCAGCAGAATGAATGAATACAATGTACCTTATTGTGCTTTGAAGTTTAAACTATATATTTCCACCTTAACATCTGCTTCGTCTTCTCATGGGACAAATGGTCATACAAACCTCACAGTATTACATAAAAATATTTCATAATGAATATTCTAATGTTCTCGGCTTTGTTTTATATTCAACAGGGGGTCAGTGTTATCTATTTTTCAAAGAGAAGGGAATTTAGTTAATTAGCTCTGGCTCCTTTGTTATGCACTCATTAAAATGAATTCAAACTTCATTTGATTTGCACAACTTGTTAGGATTATACATACACATAGAATCAAACCTGTGACTGATTAACAAGCATCTCTGCACAGGAAACAAAACAGACTTGTGCTTTTTATTTGAGGACATTATCAGGGAAATTATTCACTTTTCTTTTGGGCATGCGTCCAAGTTTTGTCACATAAATATCACATAAATTTGTTCAGTTGCTTTGCTTGTTGGCAGAGATTGTGTCAACATTTTTCTGATGTGTGACAGTGACAAAGGCCCAAAGTTAATCGGGCATATCTTGAACAATTGGGCTCTCTGGTTATGTTGGGTTACTGTACTCTCACTTTTAAAAGAAAAAAGAAAATCCTTTTGGTGATCCTCTCATTGAAGCTGCAGACAACGCCTCCGGTTACAGTGCTCCTTAAAGAACATTCTTGATAAGGTTGCTCAAGAGTCTGTTATGGTTTCAGTGTCCCGTCAATATCTATGTTTTATTGAGAAATTAACATTTCTTTCCAGCAGAGTTATATGCAGTTATGGCAGGTTTAAATATAAAGTCTGACTCACATTCTGTTCGCTGATTAGTTCAGAAATGCAATGTCAGATGTCTGGCAGAAGAACAGCATTAGTGTCGATCTCATTGACAAGTAGTAAAAAAAAAAGAAAAGAAAAACCTACATTTGTGCAGGGATTTGGTTTTATTTAAGATGCTCCAAGAGATTAGACAGAAGATGTAGATGAATTTCATTTAAAAGGGCTTGAAAGTACACCAGAATGAGGTAGATATTAACTTCAAACGATCTTGGAACTAATATGATTATGAGCTTAACACACCTAAATGATCTTACAAAGGGGTAATTGCCTGGAAAGCCAGTTCAGAGCAGTCCAGATGTGACTCAGTTACACCAATTGTATATGTTTATGTTTGAGATACAAAGAATGTGTTTTTGATAAACTGAAATTGTACTTATCGTCACAAAAATCTTTCTATGGCACATTCTTCTTTAACCTCATCTGACCAGACTGTTGTATGAACTACACAAATATGAATATCATCAACAATCGCTAAATCAACAAGAGAAGGACTGCACGGTGGTGTGGTGGTTGGCACCGTCGCCTCACGGTGGGTTCCAGGTTCAACTCCCAGCTGGGGCCTTTCTGTGTGGAGTTTGAATCCCAAGTATGCGTGGGTTCTCTCTGGGTACACCAGCTTCTTCCCACCATCCGAAAACATGCATGTTAGGTTAATTGGTTTCTCTACCAAATTGTCCTTAGGAGTGAGTGTGAGCATGTGAGGTTGTTGTGTGTCTGTGTGGCCCTGTGATGGACTGGTGACCTGTCCAGGGTGTACCCTGCCTCTCGCCCAATGACTGCTGGGATAGGCTCCAGCAACCTGAATGATGGATTAAGCTGGTATAGAAAATTGATGGATGGATGGATAAATCAGCAAGAGATATGAATTAAAATTATTATTCTACTTAAGTTAACACAGTTATAATGATAGAGCACATATCAAAGCAGAAGTAGAACCCAAAGGACTTTACAGAAAACATAAATTTATGGCTGAAAATAAGCATCGGAAGCCTGTGATCTTTTGGCCCTCAGGCAGCACTGCATTAAAAACAAACTAGATTCAGTCATGGACATGCCTGTATGGGCTCGGGAACACTTCCAGAAATAATTTTCTGTGAACAAATGCACTACCACATACAAATGCAGGTTAAAGCTTAGTTATGCAAAGACGAAGCTATATGTGAACATGATCTAGAAACGCCACGGTCTTAAAGGTTAATTTCGCCCAGAGAAGCTGGTAAGGCAAGGTGAAAAATTGTTCTGTCTTTACACAAATAGAAATATGAAATTATTTTTGGAATGTTGTCATCAGTGTTCAGTTCAAAAGTCTGCATTTCTGATGATATGGTTGTGCATTAGTGCCTATGGAACCAGTAACTTGGTCATCTGGAAAGGTTCCATCAATGCTGAAAGGTATATTGAGGTTTTAGAGCAAATATGCTCTCGTCTATATTATTTCTTTTTCAGGGAAGGTCTTGCATATTTCAACAAGGCAATGCAAATCCACATCCTGAGCCCAGATGCTGGACTGCCTGCAGGCTAGATCTTTCACCAAATGAAACATTTGGAACGTCATGAAACACAAAATACTCAGAGACTGGAAGCTAGAATCCTATGTCTGACAAGAATGGGACAACATTCCTCTCTCAAAGATTCATCAACTTGTCTCCTCAATGTCCAGGTTAGTTTAATTGGAACAAAACTCCCTTGATGCTGACAGCTTGTGATATTTATATTGATAAGACGTTTTGGAAGCTAGACAATGCAAGGCAGAGCTAACGCATAAACTTTTGCCATCTTACTCATGTGACTCTAAATTTGCATCAGAATTGAATATTTGCAGAAGCCTGGGTGTTGTGGTACAATGCAAACATATATGTATCATTAAGCTGAGGGAAATAAATAGCCTTACTTTTCAGAGCTAAGTTATCCTTAGGAGCTACTGTTTACCATACATATCCTCTCTTACTCTGACATGACATGAGAAATACCTCTCCCAAAAATGTCACATTACTAATATCATTGTGAGCTAATGTCTTCCCAGACTGGTGGGTGATGTATTTGCCGGCTCACTGCCTCCAGACAGTGCTACCATGTAGGAAATGTAGGGCATGTCACAGAGGTAGGTGACTCCCCCACTCCACCCTTTCTCTAATGACTTTTTAAGTCACATTGAAAGCTATGAAATTATAGTTTTATTCAATTACATTCTGAAAATTAACTGAAATAGAAATTACAAACAGTGAGCATTGCCTGTTGTTGTAAAAAGCCTCCCTGGAGGTACAAGTTCTCTTTATTTGAATGTGTTAAACAATCAAAATCAATCAGTGGTGTGATATTCTACATTGATATGGAAATCAAGCTTAATGAAATACATTTTCAGACACCAATGACAATATTTTGTCTGCGTTTCATAGACAATCGTTCAGATTTAGATCAATAATCAGAATCAAGAAGGCAATTACAGTTATGAAATACTCATTTCAATCAATGTCTGAGCATGATTCAATTCAAATTAAAAGAATGTTGTTTATCCACTTGGCTGTGGTGACATGTGCAATATAATTGCAAGCCTCTTCATGGGAGCTCTCCAAATCTTCCGAGACAGATGACATTTTTGTTGCTCTATCGGTCTGTGCCAATTTTAGCTATTCTCTGTTAAAGCTTTCTTCTTTATTGCTTGACAGTAGTCTGATGTTTTGCAACAGCTGTTCAGACATGTATCAATTTTATAAAGTCAGATAACACTAGAAATAAAGGAAATTTGGTGTAAAAGATCTAAATTCCTTTACACTATTTGAAGAAAGTCTCCTACTGTCTGCTACAGATTCTAAATCAAACCAAAGCTTTGCAACACACTACCCCTACTTTACGACACTGCCAAAAAACTGTTGCTTGAACATTTTCTGGAGGAAAACATCTTAATGAAAAGTGTTCTTGTTTCACTCAAGTTTCCTTTTAGTGAACCGCGAGAGATCACAATACAAATATAGTTTGTTTTTTCTAACCTAGAAGAAAAATCCCCTGGAGTCAAGTCACTTTAGTGTAGTAGCAAACTCCTGCTGTGGAGACTTTACCATTACACAGGTGGACTCTAAAGCAATTGAGCCAATGTAAGTGTAACCCGCTGGTGAAAGAAAACAATTTATGAGGCAAACATAACAGTTCAACACAGCAGATATGTTGATTGGAAACATATCGGTTTTAGACTGAGAGAAAGAAAGTTTATGGTTGGTGTGAGTTGGTGCCAGGCACACATTAGAATTTGGCTGGTAAGTACTGAAACAGTATTTAAACAGCAGCTGTTCTGAAAATGTTTCTAATCATTGTCATAAGGTGACAATTACTGAACCGAGAGTACAAAAACAGAATACGGGTCATCAGTGTAATTCATTACCACGTGAATGTAATGGCCCACCCTACAGCCTCACAGAGTTTTCACAGCCAGAATCAAGCTGGGAAAAAGGAGATTTAGGGGAGCAGTATTCATGGCATACATAGTTTAAAACTAGACTTATTTTGACCAAATTACTTTTGGTGACAATGAAAAAAGAATTTGAGCAAAATAGCAACTTTCAGAGGCAGTAGATATAGGGCATGTTACCACGGCAAACTTCTTAAGATTAGGGCAACTGTATTTATCTAAGGCTTGTGACTACACTCTGTTTGCTGCAAACCATCAGTAGCCAGGTTTCTATTTTTCAAATGAATTAAGTTTAGTTCATTTTATTTACATAGCACTAGTTCACAACAAAATTCAAGACACTTTAAAGATAGAGTCTAGTTTAATCAGTATGTACATCAATTAAATCTAACTCCAAATTAATAAATTCATTATGATTCAAATCAGTCCCAGTTTTTATAACTATATTCACATTATTCTACTTTATATATATGAAAAAGAAGCCTGACAAAAACAACCAATGGATTGTATCTTATCTTTACCTCGATTCAACACCCCTGAAGTGAGCTTTTAAAAATATGAAAAAAGGGAATCAGACGCTTTTCCATTAACTGGTTTAGAGCAAATAAGCCTGGCTGCTTAGCATGGCAGAGGGTGAGGATTTAAGCTATGTTGCTAGTGGTTGTAATTCAGTATAAGAAGTAGTTGTCCCAACCAGAAACAAACATCATGGAGGAAAAAACAAAAACAACAGTTTCTAGAACATATATGAATTACTTAGATCTCTGGAATTATCAGGGATATTACAATTAATCATATCTGAAAAGACATTGGTTGATAACGTGAGTTTAATGTTTGTGGGTGCAGATCAGAAACAGGACGCAAAACAAAGCAGTTTAACTTCCCTGGAGTTCCTTTTTAACTACCCACTATTATGGGAAATGAGATGCTTAATTGTTAAAGAACTCTTTTAACTTTAAAAGGTGGGAAATATGTCATCTGAATAATGTTTGCAGTAGTTTTATGCATAATGAAAGGAAGTGTTCAACTGCAGTAATTTTTTGGACATATTTGAACAATGAAAATACAAATAGGTGGAAAATTATTCAAAGTGACCTCAGAGGGTTTCAGCTTCCCTTTTAGCCAAGATAACTTATTGAGGCTGTTTTGAATAATTGTTTTCAAGTTCCTGACACAGGCTCATTGAAATCTTAAACCACTTTTCAAAGCAAAATTCCTTTAGTTGCAAGATGTTAGAGGGTTTTCTTTTATGTCCTGACTTTTTATTTCATCATTTCCAAATCTCCTTACAACCATTTCAATGAGATTCAAATCTAGCCTTTGACTAGACCATTCCGCATGTCTCTATTTCTTCTTTTTGAGGCATTCCCTGATGGATTTGTGAATGTGTTCAGGATTATTATCCTGCTGAAACTTCAACTTTGCGGGCAGATGGCCTCTCATTGTACTTCAAGAGTCTACCAAATAATGTAAAACTCATGGTTGAATCAGTGACTGCAAGCTGCAAAGTCCCTGATGCGATGAAGCTACCCTAAACAATAATATTTCTACCACAGTGCTTCACAGTTGGCATGAACCTCTTTTAAATACTGTAGATGTCTTCAGTCAGCTACAAACATGCTTCCTGCTACTGATGCTAAACAAATCCATACAGATCAGATTTCTTTCAATCTCTTTTTAATTCTAGATGCAGCACTTTGACACCAACTGCTGCAAATGTTAGCAGTAGCACTGCTCTTGGGCTGAAATCTTTAAATTGACTTTTGGCATCTTTGTACCATTGGGTAAACCTTTCTTTCAAGTGGAGTGGTTTATTTCAATTAATTTAAACAATTAATTGAACTTTTAACAACTTTTCATCCACAACCGTTTATGGCTTTAAGAGCTTACCAGGTCTTGGCATAATGACACCATATACTTCAACAGAAAGGAGAATAGCAGGGTTTAGTTGTCAGAGGTTTAAATAAAACATGTTCTACCTGTCACTCCCTATGGAGGTTCCAGTGTGACAAGGTGTGTAAACTTTGCACTTTTACAAGACTGTGTCAGAATTTTCAGTAAGACAATTATAAGAGTGACAACATAATGTTATTTGCCTGAATGTTACACAATTACCTTTAAATAGTTGACTATTTGATCTAAGAGGATAAAGTGTTTGTTTGCTCAAGTAAAGAAGTAATTTCCATGAAATGTTCTTGCTTTTTCATATGACAGAGGATGCAGGATGGAAAATATTTGCTTTGGAAGGCACGAATGAACAGCTCATTTTACTTTCAGAACTGGAAGACAATTCAAGATACAGTTTTGAAAAACAGCAGATGGGCCCAACAATTTGTGTTTAGATGCAGCCAGAAAGGGGTCATGTTGATATCAGAGTGTAGGAGGAGAACTCTCAATAGACAAAAGTTTAGTATAGTGAATTATGTCTGTGACAAGAAAATGTCAGCTACGACCAAATGACAAGAGAGACAAGTATGTCCTGATGGCACCAAATGCACATTTGTATTTTCTGAAAATCCAATATCCTGTTAAAGACATAAAACCTTTTTATAAAGAACATAGAACTGTGCATGTCGATGTGAAAATTTTCTTTCATACCCATTTTACGTACTCAACTGAAGAAAAAAACAGAGTTATTGTATTGTAACTGCTTGTAAGCGAACCCTTTCCCTTCATTACCCACTTTGGTCTTCTCTCACTTGGGTCATTTATCTTGCAAACCCCAACAGTGTCCCTTCTTTAAATTAGCCTACTCTGACTAATGACGGGGAGGGAAATGTCACTTTCTCCCGATTGATTACACAGGTAGGAGAAATGCATGTAATGATCCAGAACTTAGGGTTTTCTAAGAAAACCCACAACATATCCTCAAATTTCACCCTAAAGTTCAATTTCAAAACTTTCATGCATAGTTTGTGCTACACATGTCATACTTAATGTCTTGTAAAATGGAAGTTTATTTTTCATGCAATGAAGGGATATAGCCGTTTGAAACAAAAAGCTGTTATTGGAGGTATTATTAAAAGCAATCCATTCTAACCTGTGTGATATGAGATCTACGCCTTTCCCAAAACTTATTGCATGGGAACCAATATAGAGGAAGCACTTGAATATACTGCTGAATCAATATCATATTTAAAGTGCTCATACACATTTTGTGACTGCTATTGTTTTATATTAACAGCCAGGAGCTGGCAGATAGAGTTATATCACCCATGGCTAATAAGATTATTTTTTACTAGCAATGAACATCTGGCAGTCTTTATCCTATTCCAAACACATGAAAATATGTAATTATAAGGACAAAGCCCGCCATTCAGTTTTAAATTTTTATAATGTGAGGTATGAGTGTAGACTGTAATAAAAGCAATGCTAGCGCATGTAAATGTTGCATTCACAGGATGAGGATGTGCTGAAATTAGTTCTGAAATAAGTGTTTATTAACAACAAAAAGATCACAAGAGATAAGCTGTGCTGTGCGTGCAACAGGGGACATGGACTGTTTGAGAAAAGCAGGGTGAGCTCAATCTTGGCAAATACAGGGACAGCTGGACAGTAGCAGCTGACTAACGGTTGATTTTCACTTTGTACCACATGGAGAGATTGGGATAGATTTTCAGCTGTTCAATAGTTTCTGGTTATGTCTGAGTTGGAGTGAAACCAAACCACCTTTATTTTGGTTTTCACCCAGTTGTGTGAATTATATTTCTTGGAATTTAGAAATGTTTCCATGTATTTTTACAAATAATATGTCTTTTGTCTTGTCATTCAGTGTGTACAGAAGAAACTCCAGTCAGTTTCCTTGTCTTTCTACGAAGCAAACTCAATTACCCTTCATCCCCTTTCATCATGTTCTTTTCACAGGAGGAGGCCTTGGTGGCTCCCCTGACCACACTGCACAGGGACTAATGATTCTTTAAATAATGTTAGAAATCCCTTGCTTATTATTTCCCCCTCTGTTCTTTTGTTCTATAATGACAAATCTTAGACCTTCATAGTGTATACAATTATTATTCCTTTTTTCTTCCCCTGCCCATGGAGACGTTTCCTGGGTTGTTTGATGAGTGTATCCTCTGTGGTGTTTTTCCATTGTAATCTACCTCTAAAAAAAAGAGCAGAATTTAACTTAGGTTCTGCTTAGTCTCCCATGTGTTGCACAGTATATTTTCTATCCCACTTCAAGGAGGTACAGTTTCTTGTTCAGAGAATGTACTCTGCCACTGCATACTGTTTGTTTTCTGTGTCTAATCTTCTTTCGTAACTCTAGTCTTAGCCCCATGAACTCTTTTAGCTTCACTAACTTTTAGTCATGGCTAATCTTCTGTTCTCGGGGTTCCTCAAATAAAGTTTGATAGGTTTCATGTTCAGGGTTAGTCTTCAGGGATTAGCTGTTCTGCAACAGAAATATTTTCTCAAAACAATTTTCCTATTTTTGATACAACCAATAAAAAAAATATAAAAAGTTTTATTCATTTTTCCTCAGCCAGAAAAGGGTGGAATGCTCTCTCCGGGTCGGGAATGAGATCTTTCCCCAAGTGGAGGAGTTCAAGTATCTCGGGGTCTTGTTAACGAGTGAAGGACGAATGGAGCGGGAGACTAACAGGCGGATCGTTGCGGCTTCCGCAGTGTTGCGGGCTCTGCACCGACCCGTCGTTGTGAAGAAGGAGCTGAGCCAGAAGGCAAAGCTCTCGATTTACTGGTCAATCTACATTCCTACCCTCAACTAGGGTCATGAGGTGTGGGTAGTGACCGAAAGAACGAGATTGCGAATTCAAGCAGCCGAGATGGGCTTCCACCGCAGGGTGTCTGGGCTCTCCCTCAGAGATAGGGTGAGAAGCTCGGTCATCCGGGAGGGGCTTGGCGTAGAGCCGCTGCTCCATCGAGAGGAGCCAAATGAAGTGGCTCAGGCATCTGGTTAGGATGCCTCCTGAACACCTCCCTGGTGAGGTGTTCCGGGCACGTCCCACTGGGAGGAGACCCCGGGGAACACCCAGGACACGTTGGAGAGACTATGTTTCTCGGCTGGCCTGGGAACGCCTCAGGGTCCCCCGGAAGAGCTGGAGGAAGTGGCCGGGGACAGGGGCATCTGGATTTCTCTGCTCAAGCTGCTGCCTCTGCGGCCCGATACCCGGAAAAGCGGTTGATGATGGATGGATGGATGGATGCATATTCATTTTTCTTTAGCAATCACCCAAGCCATAAAAATGATTTAATTTTTATGAACACATACACTCTCAAGGTTGTTCATCAAACTCTAGTTTAATACAGTGCTCAGCATAAATGATAAACTCTAACCCTGACCCTCACCGGATTTGTCAGAAAACCTGTAGTTTCCTTTCAGAATAAACATTTCCTTTAGAATACGCTACAAAATACTCTCACAAATATAGACCACTGATTGCAAACAAGCGTGCTTCATTTGCACACAGAAAAAAGTGATTTTCCTAACAAATTCCTTCAATCTCAATTAAATGAGAAAAGCCAAACTTAAGACGGCAAAATTCTAATTATCAAGAATTCAACCACAGGTGAGTCTAACTACTCATTTAAGACGTGTCCAGCAGACAGGTGACTATAAAAGGGCATTACTTGACAAAATAAACCCTTTCCCATTTCATGCTGTCAGCAATGGCTCCACATGGAAGAAAAATGTCACAAAAAACTGAGAAAAGAAATAATTTATTAACACAAACAAGACGAGGGCTACAAGAAGATCAGCAAAGCTTTACATATCATTCAGAATACTGTGGCAAAAGTGATCAAAAAATTTAAGAAAGATGGAAGTGCAATCATCTCATAGAGAGATCCAGGCTGTTCACAGAGGTTAACATTTCAACAGGAGCGTCTTCTGATGAGAAAGATTGAAGAAAATAACCATGCAAGTTCACTGCAGTTAGCTAAAGAAGTAGAAAGCCAAACTGGATTGACTGTTTCCCATGACACCATATGGCACACACTACAGAGGAATGGCACGCACAGGTGTCGTCCATGAAGGAAGCCTCTCCTAAAGTCCACGCACAAAAGCATGCCTAGAATTTGCCTGGGGCCATGCTGAAAAAGATGAATACCATTGGGACTCTATACTCTGGAGTGATGAGACAAAGATCCCTGTTTTTGAACTGATGGCTTCAGAACTGCATGGCGTTGGAAAGGTGAGGATTTCAAAGAAAAATGCATGGTGTCTACAGTAAAACATGGTGGTGGCAGTGTCCTTTTGTGGATTCTGCATTTCATTGTTGAACTCACAGATGTACTGTTCTATACTGAAAGATAAGATGCTACCATCACTCCGTGCCCTTGATCGTAGTGCACTTTTCCAACACAACAATGGTCCAAAACACATCTAAAGCTACCGTTTCATTTCTGAAGAAGAACAGGGTGAAGGTGATTGAATGACCAAGTATGTCACCTGATCTGAACCCAACTGTTATGCCCTAACAAAACAGGGGGAAACTCAAGAAAAATAATATGGCCGCCCAACCCTACATACTACAATATACAAGTTGGTTCAACTATGCATAGACTTGTGGCAACGGTGTGGCTGGTTGGGAGGAGAGGGAGATGAGTTCCCCTGCTGTCGTCATCGCAGGTCTTTATTATGAATCCCACTCCACAGTAGCCAATACTCCACAGGCCCTCCAAGTGCCCGCCAATCAGAGCTTGGCACCTGCACATCGCAATTTGCATGAAGTTAATGAAGTTAATGAAACGAAAACATTAGTCGTAACACAATCAAACACCTATGGGGAATTCTGAAGAGACAAGTTGAGCATCACCTTCCATCCAGCATCCAGGCTCTAAAAGAGGTTGTTTTTGAAGAATGGAAAAAGATAGACATTGCAATATGTTGCCAACTTATTCGTTCCATGCCTAGAAGACTCGGTGCTGTCCATTTTTAAAATTTTTTTATCGAAGTTATATAATTAACCTCGATTTCATGTTATGGAGTTGTGTTCTATAAAACTCAGCCTTGTAAAAATTTGGGAAATTATTCTCGTGTTCATTGAGACATTGATTAAAATCTTACTTTTAAAAGGAGGTGTACTCATTTATGCTGAGCACTGTATGTGATGGTTGATATGTGCAAGAGCAAATGCTTTATCAGCCAAGAAATAAACATATATTGGGAGACTGAAGGGGTGGTAGTGCATTAAGTTTCCAGACCTTTTGTCTGAGGGGCTCAACTTTAAATCCAGTGTGAGTTTATTTGCTTCACTTAGCTCCGTCTTAAACACTGCGGGGCCAGTCTCTTGTAAGTGTTGTACAAGACTATTGTTTTATCTTTTATTTCCTTACTTTTGTATCCACTCACTCAGATTTACATGAAGTTAAAAGTAAATAAATAATTGTATTCACAATGATTGTGAGTCCAACTAAAACTGGTCTTAAAAAATACATGTATTGACTAAAACTGTTTTCAATCTAATTTTTCAAAGTTGGACAAACTCAACTATATGATATATGTGATGTACATATTCATTGGGACCAATATTTGCTTATGTGCTCCACAGTTTCAGTTGTGATTTGACCCAAAAGCAACAACAGTGTCAGGGTTCGTGGTGCGAGAGGGGAGGACCCAGATGCAGGCTTAAAAAATAACTTAATTTATTAACGAAAAGCACGGGGCAAGAACAAAAGACGCGGCTGAGCCGGATATAGAAAATACTAAGCTGTGAAATAACAAAACAAGACTGTAGATAAATAACAGGAGACAAGACTATGAACAAACAAGAGGCAAAAACCTGACCAAAAAACGTGGCATAAGAGGTAAAGTGAGGATTTTGCAAAGACTAGAGTGAACCTGGAAAGTAAGTACTATGGGGAGGTGATTAGTGATGACGTGCAGCTGTGGAACAGAAACAGGTGACTTGAGTGAAACTTAACGTGACAGGGGAAAAAACATGACAGAAATGAACCAAGAAACTGAAAACATGACAAAACAAAACTCAAAACGTGACAAACAAAATGTTCTAGAATAGCACTACAATAGTGACGGCCTGGTGCAGTTCTGGACATATAGACTCTTTCTTTGCATCTTCTTGAGATTTTCTAATGAGCTTATTTTTTGGGGTGAAACGCTGATTTTATAAAAAAAATTTCTTTTAAAAGTTACTCTTTTGTACACCTGCTATAACCATGCCAGCGGAAATTTACATGTTGATGCAGCTGATTGAGCTTTCCTAAAGCCCAAGTAATCCCTGTATCAAATTCCCAAATCCATAGAGTTAAAGAAGAAATGTGTGGGATGTAGGGCAGGAACAAAATGGAAAGAAAGGAGGAGGAAGTTTCATGTAATTTTGGAAATGTCACTGTGAAAGAGCATCTATGCGCCCAACGTGTTAAACTGACTGTTTCTGTTCATGTGGTCTATGGAGTTCACCAGTGTGACATGACTACGTTATGTGTGACATCATCAGTTTTTTGCCAAGCGTCAAAAACAACAACCCAATATGTTCATGTCCAATCCTTTGTTTAGTCCATGTGGTTTGCAAGGGGTCAGTGGAAAGCTCCTGGGGTAAGAGAGGACTCTGGTGGTTGAGGAGTGTAAAGTGAAAATAACAGCATCAAGCCTCCTATGATGTCTCCATGATCAAAACACCAAATTAATGTTATTGAGACAATTTAAGGTAGCTTTTCCCACTTTGACATTTAAAATCCTGGAGAGGTTAAATCTTACTCCATCTTGGTAAAGATCTGTCTCATTAATATAGTAAAAAATAGTGAGGCAACAGGTGTAATGTCAAAAAAGGCATTAAAAGTTTTTCCCATTTAAAGTTTTTTGATAAATAAGTTTGACATTTAGCTGAATATTACTTTGATTATAGTAACAGAGAGAAAAATATAAATTCTGGTTGTCATGTGACATAGACAGCTATTTTCTCTGCTCCCAAAGCTCAGATTTGTAGTGTCTTACAGCTCAGTTCATCATTGATTTTTTTTTTCATCTTCCAGCTCTTTTTAAGAGCTTGGATTTCTTTCAGTAATGGGAGTGGTATTTTGGGAAGTTTTGGGTCAAGGGTGTGTGTCTGCATGTGTGTGTGCTATGCTTTGTCCATGGCCCTCAGAGCACGTCCCTTCCATATCTTCTTTTCACAGACAAGGTCTCTGTGGAAAACAGATCTCGTCTTTCCCTCTGTGCCTCCACAAACTGTTGTCTAGTCCTTCCAATTTTCCTCCCTAAAGAGCAACAAGAACACATTTCACACATATGTGGGAGACCCAGTTTGCAAAAATTTTCCCTTGCTTTAATTTGCACTATCCATTCTCCATGAGCATCTGTTTTTGTTTAACCCATCAAAAACAATACAATATCTACAATATATTGTAAGTAGCAAAATATATAGCTTTAAATGTCTTTTTCTTCATACCACACCTCAAGTAGGTATAAATACGTCATCTGCCTGATTTCTGAATTCTCAGAAACTGCACTATTTATTATGAAAGTACATGACTGTGTTCAAAAAGTAATGGTGTCAGAAAGGTTTCCTCCAGTGGGCTGAAATGCAGAATAGACCAAATTCTTGTAGACAAGCTTTGCTGACAGTTTTGGAGGATTTTTTTCTAAATTCTGTTTTAAGTTAAAAGACTGACAGAAATGCACATTCTTCCAGATGTGAGAGGAGCAGAGAGAGAGAGAAAGAGAAAAAAGTGTGAGGTTAAATCCACAAGTTTGCTATTCGCTCAGTGAAGTCAAGGGCTACGTGTGCTGTGACTACTCAAGCAGGCCTAGTCAGAAAGAGAGAAAAACACGTCACGGGTCACTTGGCAGGGGCACGTTAATCATATGTGACTGCCCAGGTAGCATGATGGGAAACAAATTGAGTGTCATTTCTCACCAAAAGAGTCAGCATCACAAGACAAGCAAAGCTCTGGCCTTACACCAGATTCCACGTGTGCCTCACATCCTGGCGGCAGAGGTAAGTGCGATATGGGAAACTGTACAAGGAAAAGTGGACACTGACAAATGACTAGAGAAATGTTCCCTTGCAAAAATGCACAGGACATCATTATCAGGAACCTAGTGACATTGCAGCAGATAGAGAGATGGTCAAACAGGAAGTCAAAACATTCCTTAATTTCCTGTTCATTAACGAAGCTGTACACAGACTAAAACTCCTTATTAATGATGATGTCTTCAATAAATACATCACGCCTTAAACACAGGTTATTAAGTTCTCAGACATACAGCTACCTGATGATGTATGGTTTCTCAGTCTACTGCAGCAAACTAAATGTGACTCCATTAGGAAAAAAAGAGAACAGTAACACACGAACATAAAAGCTCGTATATAAAATGCATTTATAGAGTTATCATAATTTATATTTATATTTCAACTAATTAAGTATACTGCAAAAAAAACAACAAAATACTTACTCTCAAAAGTGCCTGTCAATGACAGATTTGAGCTTTTGTTATTCAGACTTCTCGATAATGTGTGCTGTAGATGCTTAGTTAACAAAGATATATCCAGATGATGTAGTATTTTCCAATGAGAATGTCATCCTTCCCAAAATATGCCCATGTGGTGTATGTGCAGGCAGACTGGGCCAATGATTACATTCAAAGAATGTGCGAGTAGTTGTGGTCCGAGATGAAGCTGAGCATCATGGCTCAGCTCTCTCACAGTCCATAGGTTTTTTTTCCTGTCCCCACCTGTTACCATGAACTTTTGATCTTGATTCAAAGCCAAGATCACACATGCAAACAGCTGCAATGAGTTTTCTATGTAAAGTGGCTTGACTTAATTTAGACCTGCTGCTTCTCAGAATTGAGAGAAGCCAGTTGAGATGTTTTCGTAGAGGTTTACTGGTCATGGCCTATTTTGCAGACCCCAGGACAGAGAGAGAGATAGATTAGATCTCCTTGTTGATTTGGGACCAACTGAACTCCTGCAGAAGGATCTAAAAGACGTTGCAGATGATAAGGACGCCTGGGCTTCTCTGCCCCTCGTGTTATTGCCATGACCCTGAAACAGACCAAATGGTTTGGAAAACTGATGTTGAAAAAAAGCCAAACTGAATTAATCTGCAGCAGTTTTATATCTTTAAGTTGTAGGTGATCTTTGTTGCTGCTGTTGGGAAAATTGCTTTGAGAAATTTGGATGTAAATCACAGAGTGACTTTCATGGCTCACTATGTGGAACAGTGAACAGTATGCTTCATCAGCAAAAAGGGTCCAACTTTGCAGAGTCAGTATGTGTGTCTGTATTTGGCTCTGAATGTGGCAGGTAACATCGGAAAAAGATGAGAAATAACTGCCTTAAATGCAAATTCAGCAATCAAATATAAATGGAAGTAGATCACTGATTTTACACACAGCAATGCCTTATTTATTCATGTGGCATGATGTTGTAAGATATTTGTTTACATCAGTATTTTTGCTATGAAACAAGCCTGCATTTTTGATTTGTTTACAAACAGACAAAATGCTTATTTTTCATTCATCAGTTATTAAATTATATAGGAGGATTTAACCCAGTAAAATGTTCAACTTATTTAAGTGCAAAGCATTTTCCAAAACAGTGACAAAGCCCATCTGTACAAAAATTCTAATGTATTTAAATCAATGAAAACTATTTGATAAAAATCTAATAATTTGAATTACATGTAAATGGGTTTTATCTAGCAGCCAAAACAAGATAAATGAGTGACAAGCTGAAACAGCAGCAGTATTGGCTGAACTAAATTCACACAAAATTGTGGTCCCCCTGCCTAACAATGATGCTGGAATTACAAAAAAACAATAAAAAGAAGATTTCCAAGGACTCCACAGTGCCAGTCATTTCTCTATGCTGCATACTTTGTTGTATAATGCAAGATATATGCTCTGACTTGACTACAGTGAGTTTGCGAAACATGTGAACAATGTGCATTTTCTGAACAATTTTTATAGAACTTCAAACTGGAAAAACATCTGCTGAGATGGATTTTTGTGCTTTAATAAAAGCTCAATTTAAGTCAATGGAGAAACAAAGCAAAAACTTCATGCTTCCACTGACAAAAAGTTGTTTCCAACATCATATACAGTGCTGTACATGGTGATAGGTATTGATTTTTTTTAGCAGAGATTTCCGTCTTGTTGTTTTAAATGTGACTTTTTACCCAGGTTATGACCAATTCTGGGAAACTTTTTAATCCCATTAAGCGAATTTCTCCGCCCAAGGGCTTGACAATCAATAGTCAACCAGACCGTGAAAGTGAGAAGAATTGTGTGAATGAATATGATCTTACTGGCAATACTTTTTAATTCTTTTTTTTTTTTTTCCTGGAAGGTTTCCTTTTGTTTTTTTAAAAGCCCACTGCATGTTGACTGGCGGTGGCTGCCTGTCAATGTCTGACTATGCCGACAGATTCGGACTTGGAGGCATTGTAGTGTGATCCATAGCGTGACTGGGGTCAACCTGAGGGAGACAGGTGTCAGAGGGACCAACGGGTCCCATGTGGGTAGAGGTTCACTGTTAATGCCCTGAGGGCTCCTTTGTGAGAAGCGACAGGAGGGGAAGAGGCGGGATGAATACTGATGATGTCAGCCACCATGTGCAGGGACAGAGACTGAAAGCAGCAGGTGGTCGACAAAAACAGGGCACGGATATGATATTCAGTTTATTTATTTATTATCTAAAGAACTGGAAGACCCAATCTCAAAATTTTCCGCAGTACTTGCATCATTTTAAACAAAGATTAAATGGTGACTTGCTGAAAACCTGCAAGACTCTTTTTTTTATTAGAGCGGGCATGTAGAGAGTGTATAATTTGGGTACTTATCAGCTCAATGCAGCTGGATACAGCAAATTTATCACAGCTACTCACATCTCCATGATAAGGTGTGCCTCCTCGGCCTGGTGTATATGCAGACACTGAATGAATTGCAGTAAGCTGTCTGACAGATTCTTGTTACCAACAAAGTAAATCAAGCAAATTGTGAGGTATTCTCAACACTTTGCACTTGCAACTCCCATTAAATGCTCAATAATTTTATGTCTGAAGGAATTGCTTAATTCAGCCAAAGGATTCTGAGTTCTGTTAGTTGTGCCAATCAAACCAATTAAGTTCTTTGCACAAAGAGAGAGGAAACTGGAAGTCACGACTGGGCCTCTGTATAAGCCAATGTGTCATTGGGTGTAAAAGTGTCTTGGAGCATCACAGTGAACCTGCAGGCACCATTTACTTAAGCTGAGCAGATACAATTTTTACTACTACGGACATCTTTTGAAGGTAAAACTCTCCTGTAGGCTACTGCTTTGCTTTTAAATCAAACCAGTATGGAGTGAGCTGCTTTATATTTAATCTATAATCTATCCATGACACAAACTTAAAGAGACATCAGCCTCTATCTTCTTGGAGCCTCCTGTGCTGGCCCTGCAGTATTTGCTATAAACATGCAACAAATGTATCTTTTCAAATTTTCCCCTGCGTTAAGATTAAAGGGGTTCTCCAAGTATAAGTATGACTCAATGTGACATGTAGCATTTGTTTGGATTCATCCATGCTGCAACTGCTGTTGAAGACCAGCAGCTGAGAATTTTCAAAACACATTAAATATCATCAACATGAGTTTGTTAATAGCTTAACTTCCTGAGACAAGTAAGTTGTTTCTGTCAGTTTCAGAGCCTCCATTTAAGATTTATCAATCTTTAAATGTGTGTTTCTGCAACAACAAAAAGTGAGCTGTGCTATCTTTTGAAGCTTAGAGTGTAGCCTTTGTAAAAATAACACTGTTTACCTGGGATTTTTGTTCCCATCAATGCCAATAGGAGCTGGAGTCAATCAATACCTGTGACTACCTCAGACCCATTTCACATGGAACTGAATGCTGATTAAATTAATCCCAACTGCACACAAAAGCCAGATGTAAGTGAGTGTAAAAGGGCTACTAACTCATTGCTATGATGCTGCTATTTAGTTTTGGTTTTAAAGTTTTGATAAAGTGGAAGTAAAAATTACTTTCTGGTGGAAAAGTTAAGGATTTCTCGAAAGTATCCCTCATTTGTAGAGTCAAAACAGTTTCAGTTTGGTTTTACTGTGAAGGGTGGTACTGACTGAAATTGAAGAGGTTTTTCAGCTGAAAGTTTCAAATGATCTGGACATTCTTCACTTTGTCTGTGTAATAATGCTGCATTCAATTTACGTCAGAAAAGGGAGTTATAGCTTGAATACAGGTCAATTTTCTCTGTATGCTGGCTTTTTGGAAAATTACATAAAACATGAGAATCATTGTTCAACTCCCGGCGGGGGCCTTTCTATGTGGAGTTTGCATGTTCTCCCCGTGTATGCATGGGTTCTCTCCAGGTACTCCGGCTTTCTCCCACTGTCCAAACACATACACGTTAGGTGAATTGGTTTCTCTACCAAATTGTCCTTTGGAGTGAGTGTGAGTGTGTGTGGTTGTTTGTCTCTGTGTGGCCCTGTGATGGACTGGCGACCTGTCCAGGGCGTACACCGCCTCTCGCCTGATGATGTTATTTTTTTATTTTTTTATTACTATAAGTGAGCACTTTTATAAACTAAATATAAGGTCAAACTCTTTGTTTAAAAAAATCAAAACTAATTGTCAAATAGAAGAGAAATATCAATGTCTTAAAAGAAACCACAGTTAATCATTAATGATAGTCTAAGCTGAAAGAAAGAATGCCTCTTGCTTTGTACAGCATAAAATCCACCAGGTGTTCCTCTTTAAAGAATGTTCTGCCTCTTAAGATGTGTTACAGTCATTGCACAACCATGAGAAAACCCTCGACAGGGAAACATGTCAGGAATGAAACTTGCAAAAGCCCATCATTAATAGATTTTCATTCAGTTTCTATTTATCTCTTTTAAATTCACTTTAAGTTAGCCTCCCTTAGGAAGCTTTTTATTCATTTATTTATTTTTTATCACCTTCAACCTTCACTTCGGTCCTTCTCCTGATGACATATTGTCAGACATTCACTGGTATACAGGAGGTAGTAAATCACATCTGTCTGAAATGAACCACAGCCCAATTACATTAGATGTAACAAGTTAAATCTAGTTCTATGAAAAGCAACATGTGTTGTTTCACATTAGATTATTTAAATTTATGCATGAAATATACAGGCTATTCAACATGGGAGAGGTGTACTATGAGGGCCTTGTGACACATTTTCATAGCAGTGTCTGGTTTAGCAACTCTATACTTGTAAATAAATGGATCATCTTGATTGATGAACATCTCACACTCCTAAGTAATTTAGCAGTGATCGGGTCACTCTAAACACAGTTATAAGTACTGATCAGAGAACCTCCACAGCAAAGGTGAATACTAGTTGAGATGGTCCTTGTTTTTCCAATCACACCAGTATTGACTTTTTGAGTGAATTATGGTGACCTCTGGTGTGGAGATGTCAGCTACACCAACAGTGAGAGTTAAATCCTCCTCCCCTAGTTTCAGAATTTGAAAAGTCAAGTCAGCGACAATACAAAACAACAAAACAACCTGTGGAGATGAGCAACTCAGAAGCTTCTTTTAAAAAAGGAAACACTCGACTTCTTGACTGTTGCAGTTTAAGTCACCGAAGATTACCTTAAAGCATTTAAAAGGTGTTTTTTCTGATTAGATTTTCTCCATCTTTTAGTGGCGGCATATGCATTTCACCTTTCAAAAAACAACTTTCTCTGATATGTTCCTGTGCAATTACTCATTCTAAAATCTGAAAAGAACCCACATATTACACGGACAAGGATGAGACGAGCTGTGCTTTCAGGGTTTATTGATAGTATATGTTTTGCATAGGTTCACAAGACCTGTTGCTGACGTTGAGCCCAGGGGAAGCTTCGGGCTGCAGCCTTTTCTGTGGTTTCTTACACTTCACATGGATGTACAGCTAGCAGGAAAATAAAGCAACACATGCATCTAAAGAGTCTATTTGATATCTATCATTTGTCCCTCAAATTACTAAGATCATTACTGTATAAATTGTGCTAGTAAGAAACTGCATGAGAAGACCATGAGGGATCTGAATGTAGGAGTGGAGTTGCAGGTAGGGTAAGAAACAAAATAAATCAATTGTTTAGTTCTTGATTGTTGTAAGCAAATTAAAAACTATAAATTGTAACTTTTTAAGTTAACAAAAGAAAACATTGGAACAAGTTTCAGCGTTACTAAAGTCTGCTGTATCAAATAAATTTCTTTTGATTGGGTCAACGTAATCTATTCAGGCTGGTTAAACTTACTTATTAGGCCTGGGTCTCACTTTAATTGGGTGGTTACGCCCCACTGAATAGTAAAAAGACAGCAGTCTCAATGCCTTTGGACTGTTTAACTGGCTTGAAAACACAGAACACATCACGATTGAGAAGCACTTGTGAAATTGACTGTACCATTGGATTCAGAAAAAAACATCAGTTTTCTTTTTACAAACTTCAAAAAAGTTAAGATCAGAGAGCCAAAGGGATTGCTGTAATTCAATGAGACAGCTGGGCTCCCAGGTTTGGAAACATTGATTTGTGTTCAGTATGTTAAATTTCTTTGTAAAAGTCACAATATTTTTGACAAACTTAGAAAAATTATTTTGCATTCATAATTTATAACTTGTGTAGCTGCATTGAGCTGCATTGTTAATTTTACACTACACCACTATTTTACACTATTTTAAACTGTCACCAAATGTATACATTTTTAAATCCATCTTAAAAACACTGCTTTTCTCATGTGTCTATGCATGGAATCTGCACAGTAACTTTTTAATTGATCTAGACTGTTGCTTGTTTTTAATTATTTCAATTTCATTTTAATTATTTATTTATATCTTATTTCTTTCTTTTTATATTATTTTATGTATTTTTAGTGCTTCTTCCACTCCCCGCTGCAATGCTTTTATTTCATGTAAAGCACTTTGAAGCAAACTTGACTTGACTTGACTATAATTTCATCCATGCTTGCAGTTTCCATATTTAAATTGTGAATAAAATAAAATAAATGTTTCTAAAAACCTGTTTTATATACAAGCAGAAAGTTGACCGGGGTCACCTTAATTTAGTTGACAAATCCTGCTGTGAAGTACAATCAGACATCCGGAGCTTTAAATGGAAGCTTTGCATCATGGATTTTCAAGGTAAGCACAAGAGGTACATATAAATATCAGGAATTCCCATTTATGATTGGACATTACTGTCTGTAGTCCATAGATTATTTGGTATGTCGCAGATATTCTAGTTAAGACCAAAAAACCTTATATGTAAGATAATATTCACTTGTCATGTTTTTCCCACTCAGTGGGGTGTGTCTAGGTATCTGGATGGATCTGTGATCTAGGTGAATACCCTCTGTATAGGTTTTATGGTGATTACTCATGTAAGTATTGTTTCAATTATTTGTTTTATTCCATTCAAGAAGTCTGACATAAGTAACACAGACCAAAATACTTGTTTATACAACAAGATCCAATTTTGTTTCAGTGAAGATTATGTTGACTGTGGACTAAAAAGTGTCACTTGATGCTGAAAGAAAGCAACATATTTGTGTGGAATTTGTTCCATGTTTGTTAATATTTGTGCACGAGTCAGTTTTTGAGCGTCCTCTGATTAGCAGTCACATGGACCCACATAAATGGTACCTTATCATGTAAATTTCACTGCTGCCGTCCAGCCTTACTGTGTTACTGCAGTTGTTAGTTTTCCTTTGCCTCCAGTGATGCAGACCTTTGCCGATTAAAGTTATTTGTCTTGTGGTTGGCTTTTTGAAATTCCCACTGCTTAGAAGTAAACTCCTCCACTGTAACGTAGACTAAAGAAAACATTGTCCATCAATAACCCTCACCCTTACAAGGATTTTCAGACAAGATGACGGAAAACTCTTGTCATATTGATTGTTTTCTCTTCACACTCATCATTTTTCATTTTGTCTCAGAGTTAATATTCCTACAACAGAATGACAGAGTATACGTTGTTTCTTTTTATTGCTCATATGCTGAAGTCAAGCAGAGTAGCAGAATAATAAAAAAAGACAGTTTATAATATCAATCACTGTGAGCCACAGTTTCTGAGGATATTCATGGAATCTCTGTACTAAAATGCGAATGTCTCTTCACAGGCAATAAATATTTCTGTAAAGTACCCAGTGTCTTCTGCCAGATAAATGTATCTGTCTTTCTTCCAAATAAGTCTCCCACAATGTGTAACTCTTCTTGCAATTTCTTCACCCAGTCAGTGTCTTGTTTCAAATACGGCAGCGGTGAATACATAATATGGCACTGGCCACACAGGTAGAGTAACCTAACCTCTAGAGCAAACCTTTTTTTGTCTTATTTGAAATATCTCTTGTGAGCAGAGCTGCTCTAAGAGAACATCTGATGCGGTTGATTTTAGCCAAAGTGCCAATATTCTGGATAAACAACATTATAACCACCTGAAAAAAGAAAAGGTAAACACTGCACAGTCTAGCTTTCTGAAATGTTTATAATACCTATTTGAAAGTTTTCTGATCCTTCAGATTTTTCACAATTTTATTAGGTTTTTAAATCGTCTTAAAATGTATTACTTTTCTTCTCATCATTCCACATGAAATACCCCACAGTGGCAAGGCCAAAGTAAATTTTGTGCTCCCTTATGAGTCTAATGAAATAAAGGTCTGAACTATTCCATTTGCGTAAGTATGCAGACCCTTTGTTGTGTGACTCACAACTGAGCTTTGGATCAGTTGTCCTTCAAATGTCTGTGTAACAATCTATTATTCATCTATTCCAATTTAAATCAATTGGACATGATGAAAAGGAAAAATATCTGTCTATATGACATCACACCAACAAGCCCTCCTATCAAAATGACCATCCTGATTTGGTTTACATATTAAAGTTACTTGGTTAGGGTTAGGAAATGATAAAGGATAGGGCTAAAATACATCCAGTGCACTATGCCACCGCCACCTTAAGGGGAACCATTTTGAGACTTTATATACAGTTGCTCTCACAACCTCTAAAGGTCAGGTATTATTTGAATGTAATTATAGGTCATTATTTCCAGCAAGAAACAATTATCCAGGGAGTAATTTTTGGAAAGAGGACAGTGTCTGCATCACAGTAGATGATGTTTTTCCAAGAAACTATTGAGTCATGATGTTGGATGACTTGTTCATAACCTGCAAGACAGGTATAGGTACAACTATTTCAAGATACAGATCTGGGGAATGACACAAGATCATGTGAGGAGCTTTTAAAATGCTCAAAAGCACAGTAGCCTCAAACTGCAATTATGCTTGCTGCATACTGTGATGTCAACGCAGTGCCATTACTCTTCATACGGTTGCTTCAGATGTGCTGGAATCACTGTTTTCCTCTCAAACAATAAGCGTCACTACAAATTAGCAGTCATACAGGAAGTAGAATATACATACACAAACATACTACAAAGTTTCTGCCTCTCTGTTTAATTTTTTCAGGGTTTTTTAAGTGTTTGTAAGATTTACAACAGTACAATAGTACTGTTCTTTCTTTAGTTTTGACGGCTTGTAAAGACGACAACCTGCTTTTAGCGTAAAGGTAACTTAATTTTATCTATTTTCATTCAATTCTTAAAAAAATACATTGCAACAACATAGACTTAATAATGTTCTATTCTATTCTATGAAGAGTACACATGCAAATTGTGCTGTAAGAATACAGCACCTACACATAACTGCAAATTATGTTTCAGCCTCCTTGTAGGCTGCTGTGCTCCTTACTTTTCCACATCATGAACTAACAGGATGTGTTACTTTGTCTGTCTCTCTGTATTGTATAACATCTGCACTGTCGCAGCCTGCCACTTTGTTGTCAATCAAACACAAACAGCCATGACTTGAGCCGCTGACATAAAATGAAGAATTTGTGATAATTTTCTTTGTTTTGTTTAATTATTCAAAACTATTCTAAATGCCAGATAATTGTACATTGCAAATAAGGATGCACTGCAAATTTGACTTAGATTTTTAACATTTTTCACCATATCAAACAGACCCCAACTGTCATCAGATTTGGATTAAAATATGACTGAAATCTGAACATTCTTACCATTTAAGAGGTGTCTATCGACAGGACTGGAATGGGACTCGATAGTGTAGTAGTAAGATTGCCATCTTTCACATTGGTGACAAGTGTTCATATCCCCTGCATGAAAAGTACCACCTCCTGTAGGGGTCCTCAGGCAAGACCCCCTTACCCTGACTGCCTACCAATGTAAGTCACTCAAAGTGTCTGCTAATTGCATTACAACAATGTTTCTGAGGCCTGACTGCTGTGACACAACCTGGTCAAGGTAATCCCCTCCCATCTTAAAATGTATGATTTATTTATCAATTGTTTTGGGGTCTTTGTGCCACTTCAGTTAAATGAGGGTATTGTGTGCATCACATAAAAGTGGCAGCCTGACTTTCCATTGACATTATAATCTAGGTTGTTTGAAAGGTTTTGGTTAATTTATATACTATATAAGACCAGGACTGCATGAATTTTGCCCAGGTGTTGCAGCTTCTTTCCAAAGACAAACATTTCAGGTTACCTGAGGATTCTAAATTGAACTGTATGAATTATATGATTGTGAGAGTGAATGGTTCTCTAACCCCATCACTCACTATATGAAAAATGAAAAAAACTATGTGTTTGCATGTACAAAAACTTTGGATGTTTTTAACCGTGGGTGTTTTACAAATCAGGCATTGTCTTTTCCTCTGAACTGTTTTGCCTCCAAGTAACACATAAAAAAGTCATAAAAAATGTGATAAATGCGATATGTTATGTTCGAACTCAACAAACATACAAAGGTGCTTGGAGTATTTAAGGAATCCATTTAATTTTTTGCCTCTCACAGTAACATGTTGCTTCTCCAGTACACTTCCCACCTAATTGGCGGCTGCAGCTCGTGGTGCATGGCAAAGGTACAGACACCGCATGTGGTAAGTGATGAGGGAATGAGTTTGAAAGAAAGAAATTATTTCAGACAAGAGACTGACCCCAGAATTTAATGGGCTTGAGTGACTTGCACCACTTCATTTAAGGTGTTTTTACACATTCAAGTGAGATAAAAAAAAATAGAAAATAAAGACAGGCCTTCTGAAATTAGGGTGACAGTTGTTTGTGGTATACTTAATACTGTGAACAAAGATTATGTTTCAGTATGTATTCCTCAATATGCATTTGCAATGTGCTAGAATAAACTACTGCACTCCCCACGATCAAGACTTAAGAATGAACTGAGCCGCAGGAAAGTAAAGAACAGTGTACTGAGGAAATAATGGCTCAAAGGACTTCAAGGAACATAAAAGAAGAAAATCTGCCAATGTTAAAAAGAAAAAGTGATTGCTGAACCACACCTGGCAAAACCATGGGATGGTAAAAGAGCTTGCGCTTTTCACAAGAGTCCTTCCATGAGATTTTGTAACCTGGCCACAGCAATGTGCCTTCATTCAACCACAAGAGGGTTTGTAGGATCAGGTACTGATAGTGGATGCGTTTGAACAAGTTCCTCCACATCAATATGGGGGAAACATTTATCTTAGGAGCTGCTTTTCTGCTGCAGTGCCACCATGAAGAAAGCACATTATTCTACATAACAATATATCATATAGGTTATCATCATAATACTGTCCTTCATTTTGGAATTAAGTTACCGAAAGAGCTTTAGATAGGTATACAAAGCTATGTGGTAGGGATGGGTATCTCTGATTTACTAGACAATTTACTGTATATTTTTTGGGACGATGTATTTTTGAACAGAATGATTCAGTTAAATGCAATATAGTCTGTTAAAATCGTTAACATTTGTTTAGTTCCATATATATATATATATATATATATATATATATAGAGAGAGAGAGAGAGAGAGAGACATTACATTTGATGATACATGTAAATCGTCTCAGCATTAGTTGTTAGATATTGCATTCATAGAAACGATGGTTGGTGCCATATGCCTTTTTCACCAGCAGCCTTGAACGGGGCATCTAGCAGGCAGGAAGCGACACACACAGTTTAAACAGTGTACAGCTTCTGCGCACTTGCTGCACTGCCAACATGACAATTACGTGAACACACCTTTATTTTTAACTCCAGATGTTGACATGGAACTCTCGTTTTTGCTCCATTTTGGATCAGCTTCAAAACCTTAACTTTTAAGTAGATTTTAAATACAGAATCAGATCACTGACCTGTTTACACTTTATTTCATTCAAGGGTCTGCGTACCAATTTAATTACAGCCACATTTTTAATGGTCAATCTTTATATCTCATCTATCAGAAACATACTATCTGCATTTACTGGATTTGTTCAGACTTTTAAAACGCTATACAATAGTTTACTATTCTACATAGATTAGTGATCAAAATGATTATAACCATGTACGTGATACTGTAAAAGGTCCCTTCATACCACCAAAACAGCTCTGACCAGAGCATCTTCATGAAACCTCAGGGAATGTTATGTGATGTCTTGCAGCAGAATGCTGACAGTGGATCAGGCTTGTTCCAACATATTCTTTGTGAGTTTTATCTAGAAGCTGGTAAAGAAACTTGGTTTCTTTGCTGTATATAACCCAATGACCAGCGCATGTTCCACAGGGTTTACTTAACTCATCTTTGAGTCATAGAGACTCGCATCTGCGCATTGGTTAAGCGATTAGTTTTAGTGATTCTTTTTTATTATAAAGATTATATAGCTATGATTGTTTAACAATTTCATTCATTCAATTCCACCATCTCTTGCTTTTTCCTTTATATTCTTTACTCCTGTTTTGAAACAAACTACACATAAGCTGGTACATTTTTGGTTGATAATGATCATGATTAAGACCAGGTTTTTTCTTTTGTATTGGCACATTTGATCCCAAACATTTGAGTGCATCCTGCCCTCTTGAAACTTAAAAATAGTTAGAATTCTCTGCTTGTTAAATTCACAGGTATTTATTTTTGTGCTGAAATGCATTTGTGCTTCAGTCTATGTCTTTAATAGTCAGAAAGAAAGGACACATTTTGTTGTTAAAAAGGCCTTTAATGTTTCTGTATCACTTTGCTGGTGTTGAAATATGAGCTATATGCACGTAGGACCATGATCAATCATATTAATACTTATCAAGATAAGCCAACCATTCTATCAACATTGGCATCTAAAATCTATTGATGTCTGGTGGCCAGTCTGGCAACCATTTATAAAATATCCCATCAGGCCCTGAAGTCTTCTATTATTTGGCTGCAACAGAGGCTTGGCGACACCGGCTTTAACAGGAAAGGCAATGAGAAACAACAACTGACAAAGAGCCAAAAAACCTAACCACAGCAATACTTCAAATCAGTTGAAAGTCAAAGGGATCATAAAAATATGTAGGAATAAAGTCAATTATACTGTCATCCAATGCATGTGAGTCATCCAAGCTTCACTGCCAGCTCATATCAGTATGCAACACAGGTTAATGAACTATTTCACAAACAAACCTCAAAGGCAACTCTGAACACCTGTTTTTGTACATTTCTCCCCTGCTTTATTTGGTATGTTAATGTAATGTGAAGCAAGAAAAAGTAAGCGAAAGCTAATTCAGACAACTGCCCATGGCAGCCTTGTAGAGGTGGGGGATCTTTCAATTAACAAGATATCAACAACTGTATGACCCTGCTTCACCTATATCAGAGCAGCTGTAAAAAAATGTGTCAGGTAGAATACTTAAGAGCATTCTCAGTGCTGCTCATGGCTTTAAATTTAACACTTAAAGTGTAATTTCTTTCTTTCCAGTGAGAGTGTGTTGGATATAGCAGGAACAAGGCCCCAAACAAAGGGGTATTGTCCTCCTTGAGAGACAAGGAGGACAAGATGAGGGTCACGGTGGTAGGATTGTGTTTGTGGAAGATTAAGGCCTTTCAGGATGAACGGATGATGGATGGATGGGAGTCCTTCATCCATCAGGGCTTGTTTACATCACCTTTAAACAGGCCAGCCATGCCAAATCTCCTCCTGTGTGCACTACCTTAAAGGGCCAGCTACTTCAACCAGAGCTTCATGCGAGCTCCAATCATTGCCATGATGGATCACAAGGGAGAGCATATATGTTAGTGACAAAAGAGACTTATGAAGCCATTTGCCAAAACCCTTATCCACTTGTCATTGTTTTTGTTTCTCGCTGAATCTGCGTTCTGGCCGCTGCAGCTGTAACCTGTCATTTTCCTTGAAAAGTTACACAACATATTGTACATTATTCATAAATGACATAAAGCCATAAACATGTCACAATCTAATGGCCCATTGTCTGCTGGGTTCAAATGATGCCCAAATGAGACATAGCTGACTGCTTCCCACTGTCGTGGCTTTCTAACAACAGTGAGACTTTTATCTGATGCTTACACTTTCATTTCGAGGGAGTCTGTTTGAAACATAGAGCACTTTTTCAAAGACAGTGCTCCACTATAGGAATTCAAAATGGGCTTCTGAATCGCTCCCACAGCTCACAAAGAACGCCCTTATTTTTGGATCTCAAACTGATTTTTATTAGAAATCCCAGAGTCATAAAAATTCCTTTTGAGGATGGTTTATAACGTTTCCCCTTACTTATAATGAGTATCCCCCCCCCCCTGTTTTAAACCCACATTTCAAATGCAGTTTGATGTAGTGGCTTTCAGTGAAGATGGAGTTTTTCCTGGTTACATTTATACCAGGCAGGCATCTTAACCTTAGCCTGCTCAAATCAAATCGAGAAAGAAAATATTTCAGCTTGTGTTTTATGATTACTTACAACATTACATGCATAACAGTTTATCATATTTAGATTTAGAGTAGTTTGCCGATTTCATTTACTTTTAAAATGTTTTGGTTGAAGAGGTTGCTTTGAACAGCTACATGAATAGAAACTAAGCTAGTGTCTAATATTCTCTTGGTTCATCCCAAGAGCTACAGAGAGGTCATTACAGAAGTCTCTCATCTTCTTCTCACTGTGCAAATATGATTTTCCACTACGCCTTAAAAAAATGTGCTGTAATGTTATCAATATTTCCTTCTGAAGCTGTATATATCATTGAAAAAAGCTCTTGTGAAAAAAAAACCTTTTTTCTTCTGACTATCATTTAATGATATTGTAAATCATAACCTTTACCTTTTCCACTCACTAGCGTATTGTCAAATAATATCAAACTCCTTTATCTCCTTCTTGTAGTTACCATTAATATCACAACCAGTATAACCAGTCATATACAGTCACACCAGTCTGCCACAAAGCAGCTTCCCTGGAGAAGTTGCATTATTCAAAGCTGTTCTCAGTAAAGTAATCTCTGTACCAGCAGGGCAGCTGAGGAGAACCAGGAGGAGTACTTTGCAATTCAACTGCATTCTTAGTTTTTGCAAACCCTTTCATTTTATAGCCACAAAAACAACAAAATGTGAGTACGATGAGTCTAAGATATGGGTTTGTAGGGAGTTTGTGCTCTGTAGTCTGTAGTCTGTAGTATTGCACCACTTACAGACCCAACTTTGATAGTGCTGAACAATCAAAAACAAACATTTTCTATTATATGTTGGCGAGATATGAAGTGTTTGCAGACATAGCTTGTTTTTATTTTTTTGTGATATGGCTCATCAAGTACAAATAGTAAATGAAATGCAGCTTTAGTTGCCATTTAACTGTAGCTATTTATTGATCCCTGAGGGGAATTCAATTTGTGGATATATGGAAATATATCGTTCTCTCTTCTTGTTTCCTTTGTCTTAATAGGGTATTATTCACTCCAGTGATTTAAAATTAAACATTGTCAAAAAAGAAAAAATGGTTCCAAGATAAATCTGTATATTATAAAAAGTGAGGGATACAAAGAGCACTTTAAAAAAAGATGCAACGATTCACTGACTCAAGTAAAATCATAGTCATTTCCATCATCTGTTGGGAAAAAAAAGAAAACCAACTCTGTGGTTTCCCAGTAGTACTGGCACAACCTCCGTTTGTAAACTATCAGCAAACCTCTGCCTCGAGCCATATCCCCATATCCCTGTTTCAGGTGAGGAGGCATACACGTGAAAGTGTTTTAGGCCACCTCTCAAAGTTAACATGGCAAACTGTCTACATGTGTGGTGCAAACTTTGCTAATATAAGCAAAATGGATAAAAGAAGCAACTGACCAAATTTATTTTTTACTCTTTCAAGCTTCTTTCAGATTTAATCAAGCACATGTGGCTAAAAGGCATCTGGATGAGATACTTCAGAAACTGCCTTTTTAAGGCAAAACTCAGAAGTCCCTCTGTGGCAAAACAGCCTTAACCCGTTTAATGACTGTGACTGTAGCCAAGAGAGTATCAGTTTTGTCTGTTCTGCAGTCCCGTTTCAGGATAGAGCTGAAAACCCGCATGAGAGGACCTAGGCAACATCACTCTAAAAGCTGCACATAAAAGCTGTGTGTGTGGTACAGAGAGTCTCTAAATGACAGATTCAACCCTAAATGTTGGCTGGCAGGGTTATTCGTTTTTAAACTTAACTGAAATCTATTTGCTTGGCTGTTAAAATCCTCTGCTTCGGTACTAATTGTGTCAGATTCAATTTGGTAATCATAAAGTTTCTATTTTGATTATCAATCTACACGGACTTGCCCATAAAGACAAATATATATTGTAAAATGTTTTGCAATTTTTAAAAACTGAACTCTTGTTTACAAAACAAGAGCCAAAAAGGCTCTATCAGAGTCTTCACACATAGCAAAGCTATTAAGGACATCGGGTTCATGGGAACACTAAAAGCATTAGAAATGGTTCTATAGCCTTACTTTCATATAAGCCTCAAGTCTACTGAGAGGTTTTTAGACTTCTTTGCTTGGCTTTTGTTCTTTTATAACTATGTCCAGTCTATTCAGTTTGCCGCAAGTGGAATCCAGTTATAGTCTTGACACATGTTCATGATTATTGACGCAAAAAGATGCACTTGAGCACAGTGGAGTTGCCACAGAAATACCTTTTGAATTCCTCTTCTATAAACAGTTTTAACTCTACCAGCACATGTTATGAAATTCGGCTTATTGGTGATTCTAAACTGACCCTAGGAGTAATTCTAACTTTATGGTTGTTTGTCTCTGTGTTGGCATTTTCCCATCCATGTTGTAACCTACCTTTCACCCAATGCAGCTGGGGAATCAGAATAAGATTAATAAATGAATAGATTATCTTAAAAAAGGTCCGATAAACAAGCTTAGAAAACCACTGGGTGTTCTGATAGAACAACTGAACCAAGATCTTAAACAACACGAGCCAAAAGTACGACCTTATTTGAAACCTTTCAAACAGCTCACTGATCTTTGTCTTCCTTGAGAAAATGAAAACAAACCAATTTGGACACTTCTATCGGAGTCTTCCCAACTGAAGGATATAGTTTATCAAGTGGAAGAAAATGAAGAATACTGCTTACGTGACAGGGACTTACAGGCACCATGTATATGTGATCAAACCAACAGCTACAACATAATTTTCAACGTCATTTGATTTCTTCATCCTATTCTAGGCCACAACCCCATTTAGGGTCCCAGTTGTTATTGGACAAGAGGCAGTGTATACCTGACACAAACCACTGACCTTATTGCTGTGAGGTGACAGTGCTTACCACCAAACCCCCGTGCAGTCCTGAGACAGTGCTCGGAAGCAGGAAATCATATATGGCTGAACCACTATACTTTTATATGGCAAACAGTTGTTTTCTTTTGAATTAGAATTTGAAATATATTTTGAAACTTTGAACATATGCAGCATGCTTCAAGCAACACTGAGTATAGTATTACTTTTTCATGGCTTTGGTCTTGGTTGGGAATTTTTTACCTCCAAAGAAGGAGATAACAATAAGGCATGTCATGAGATACAAAATTGGTTTGGTTCTGAAAAGAAAGAACACCTCCCACAAGAAACTCAAATTCAAAGTCACTAAATTAATGTGAAGCTGTTAATAAAAATGCAATCCACAATGGACTTTTGGAAGGTGATTTCATTGCGTTCATATTCGGTTTTGAATTTGCTTTAAGCAAAAGTGAATTATATGAGTTTAAGTTAGTGCTACAGATAAGCTTAGATTCTGATCATTGAAAAATATCAATACATTTAATTGAATTTTTATTATTTCACCGTGAGAGTCTAACAGTTTGGCAAACACTGTGGCTACCAGGCCACCAATGTTTTATTACACATACTATTACACATACTAAAATCCAAAAATGTAAATAAAGCTCATTGGAAGAGCTAGGCATAAAGCCTCATGAGCATCTCACAACTATCATTAAGACTGCACAGCATTCACTTGAACTAAATCCATCACATCAAGGCATTTTGCACATAACTGATGTGGATTTTGGCTAATTGTTGTTTGTTCTCACTGCCCAGGTGAAATCCTGCAAAAAGAAAAAAACATAAAAAAACAATAACTGCACTCTGGAGTGTTGATAAAAGGGTGATATAGATCTGGGGTATCACGCTTGCTGCTGGAAAGGATTATGAAGCATCATGCTTGCACTAATGACCTAATTATGAGGAGGTAGCACAAGAGGATTCTGGCCATCATTAATCGTTAATCTTTTTTTTTTTTTTTTCGTTTGCTGGAGTAATAGGGATATTTAAATCCAGTTCACACAGGAGGTCCCATATTTGATTATATAGTTAACTGAAATCTTTGAGACATAGTCCCTGGGATTTAAGAACCCTCAAAATTCCACTGAACTGTAAAATTTGATGCTCTTCAGGAAAATGAATTCATATAATACAGAGGGGAGTAATGAAAGCAGGAGTAAATGACTAAAAAAAGAAAAAGGTTGAAACAAAACCTTACAACAAAAAGTGATTATTCTTTATGAGCTAGCATTGATAGTTTTATAATTGATAGCCATCCCAGATTAAAGTCTAACCATCTCTATGGACCTGTAATACATCCTGTTATTTTATCACATAAAAATCTCTAAAATGCAGATCTGCAGACAGAAATAATCATCCAACTCTAAGCAAACCACATCAGAGCAGAGGAAAGACAAGCGCCAAGACAGGATTTCCCCCTGTGCCATCAAACTCGGATCAAGGACAAAGTAAGGGCGGAAAAATTTCTCCACCTGCTGACAAAGGGGAAAAGATGATCACTCTAAATGCCCAGCACTAAATCTTTCACACTTGTCAAGTCCACTTTGTTCCTGCTGTCAGAGTTGACCCCTCTCTTTCCATCAGCAGGGACCTGGCCTTGGACCGGGGGGAGACGAGGGGCCAAGACACTGGCTAAATTTATAACACACGTTTATGCTTCATGTCCTCAAATCATCCAAACATATTGTGGTTCTTTGTTAAGGACACACACACACCTCACACCAACCCACACATAATATTCTTTCAGCCTGTCCAAAAATCACAATAAAAAAATCAGAGAGCGCTCCTTGTGTTAAGAATGTTTTGTAAATCTTTACAACAAATGTATATGTTTGTTTCATACGTGCACTATTCAAACGGCATGGCCATTTTTAATATTTATTTATTTTTCTTGTCAAGCTTTAAACCTACAGATATATCACAGTACTGTAGTTTTTTTCTCTGTAGTATGACCTTGTATCAGCATTGCAGCCATACGTTTGGGTATATTAACTTCCATTTTGTGAAATGATGTCAAAACAACTATTACACACATGGGTGGCAGTGTGATTGTCAGAAGGTTAGATGGCTCATACAAATGAAAAATAAAGTCTGTGACGCGTGCTAGAGGCAGTTTTCAAGCGCTGTGAGCAGATGAGTCCTTTTCAACTCAAATCTTTACCAGGGAGGTACTGTAGATGAGTTGGATGTTAAAAGCTTGTCTTACGGTCTTCAGCACCTCAAAAAAAGCTTAGAAATTAAATCAATCTATTAACATCTATCAGTTTATCAACCGTATATAAAAGCAGCACTCACAAACAATATTGGATTTTTGTCAGTAAACAGAGTACTCAGATTTAAATCCATACAGATGTTACTATTTTGAAAAAAAAAACAAAAAAAAAAAACATGCATATAATAAAAGTAAATGGGATTAAATTTGGCGTCTATACAGCCACTTTGTGAATCTTTCATTGTTTACATCTGTTACTTTATTAAGAAATACCATCTATCCACTCTCAGCCACTTATCCAGGATCATGTCACGGGGCGACAGTCTGACCAGAGGTCCTCCGACTTCCCTCTTCCTGGCTGAAATATATGCGCTCTGGCAATCTCACTGTTCAACTGAAAACGAAGCTAGCTCAGCTGGTGCACACTGCAATGAAGGTAATTGGGAGGAGTAAACACCAGACCCTCCAGTCGATTTATGAGCATTCTGTTCTCAGACAAACTCAGAGGATATTGACAGACCCATTACATATTTTCTACACAGAGTACAAGCTTTTGCCCTTTGGCAAACGACACAAAAACTTCTTTGTTCCTACATCAGTGACAGTTTTAAACAAATCTGTCTGATACTGAGAAATATATATGAGTATACAACATCTTTATGGTGTTTCTAACACATGCCATTGCAAGTGGCTACAAATGGTGATATGAACATTGCAATCTAAGTGTTTTTTATTTATTTATTTTTTTACTGTGGCTACTTTCAATTCAAACTATGTAGGCTTTTATGTGTTTAGCATTAGAGTCCAAAACAAATTTAAATCAAAGAAAATAAATCATATCATATTGTATCGTCTTGCTTTAAAAAACAATAAGCAACAGAATATAAATAAAACTTAAAGAAATAAAGAAACAGTATTTTCTTAACTAATCTTAATGCAAGTGACAAAAGAGGTCTGTGAGATTTCCCTTGATTCCAGCAGAGAACTCATTAAGGCTCCCTGCCACAGATAAGGTTCATAAAGTCAACAGTTATGATGGCAGAACCAAACCTACAATGAATACTTCAATTTTTTCCTCCAAATGCTGTGTTTTTAATCAAAGCAGACATATATATATATATATATATATATATATATATATATTATGGCATGCCGTTCAGGAAATTAATCTTTGAATATATTGAATGAAACTCTGAATATATTGAATGAACCTTGAATATATTGAATGAAACTTGAATATATGGAATGAAACTCTGAATATATTGAATGAACCTTGAATATATTGAATGAAACTCTGAATATATGGAATGAAACTCTGAATATATTGAATGAACCTTGAATATATGGAATGAAACTCTGAATATATTGAATGAACCTTGAATATATGGAATGAAACTTTGAATATATTGAATGAAACTCTGAATATATTGAATGAACCTTGAATATATGGAATGAACCTTGAATATATGGAATGAAACTTTGAATATATTGAATGAAACTTGACTGACGTCAGACTTCACGGAAGTGCCTGCAGCCATCTTGTCTAAGGTGTGGATACTGTGGCGAAAAGCGAATGACAATTAGTCAGTCCGCTCGGAATTTTGTAGGATGAATATTAAAGTATGAGAACATCATTAACACACTGGCGAATGCATGTACGGACCAAAATCCTCCCGATAACCCTGCCCGTTCTTCTAACGAAGAAGTCGTGGCAGACTTACGACATCAGGCCAACCTCAGCATGCCTTCAACCTCTCAGGAGTGCCCCAAAACGGCAATGCAGGCTATATATTGTTTAGATACAATAAGAATCACCCACATTCATAGACCAATGTAGGCTGAATATTTAGTTTAGTATTGAACGTATTTGATGATCCGCGACACAGCTTTGTTCACGTTACTCACAGCAGATTGCGGACAGACAAATGCATCGTGCCCAAAGTGGACATTGTGTCACGGATCATCATATACGTTCATTACTTAACTAAATATTCAGCCTGCATTGCCGTTTTGGGGCACTCCTGAGAGGTTGAAGGCATGCTGAGGTTGGCCTGATAAACAGCTGCCTGCCCGTTCTTCTAACGAAGAAGTCGTGGCAGACTTAGGACAACAGGCCACGACTTCTTCGTTAGAAGAACGGGCAGGGTTATCGGGAGAATTTTGGCCCGTACATGCATTCGCCAGTGTGTTAATGATGTCCTCATACTTTAATATTCATCCTGCAAAATTCCGAGCGGACTGACTAATTGTCATTCGCTTTTCGCCACAGTATCCACACCTTAGACAAGATGGCTGCAGGCACTTCCGTGAAGTCTGACGTCAGTCAAGTTTCATTCAATATATTCAGAGTTTCATTCAATATATTCAAAGGTTCATTCCATATATTCAAGGTTCATTCAATATATTCAGAGTTTCATTCAATATATTCAAGGTTCATTCAATATATTCAGAGTTTCATTCCATATATTCAGAGTTTCATTCAATATATTCAAGGTTCATTCAATATATTCAGAGTTTCATTCCATATATTCAAGGTTCATTCAATATATTCAGAGTTTCATTCCATATATTCAAGGTTCATTCAATATATTCAGAGTTTCATTCCATATATTCAAGGTTCATTCAATATATTCAGAGTTTCATTCCATATATTCAAGGTTCATTCAATATATTCAGAGTTTCATTCAATATATTCAAAGTTTCATTCCATATATTCAAAGATTAATTTCCTGAACGGCATGCCATAATATATATATATATATATATATATATGGTCACACATATTAATTCATAGGCAACATGTTTGTTAAACCAACAAATGATCACTATGCTGAATTCTTTTCAGATTTAATTTCAAGGTAGAATCTTTCCATAAAGAAGGTTACCTGCTGGAAAGGACAGTGAGCAGTCAAACAGGCTTGGGACAGAGAGAAAACCTTTCTCTGATGGTTAATTTAGACTGTATGATAGAAACAGTTGTAATTTGTGCCCATGTTTAAAACTAAATTGTAGTGTGTGGCTCTTTGATTCTTCTCTTTAGTACTACCCCCGTCTGTTTTACAGAGGTACAAATGGTCAGTCATCTAGCAATCCAGATGGCCCCCAATGCTAGAACTGAAGAGCTGAAGAACACTACTCGTTGATCCCCCCCAAAAGGAGCACCTCACGTTTGCCTTTCCAAAATGAAGAGGTAGAGATAAGTGCTTGGGTCGAGGAGAAAAACTGGCCTGTATGGCCTGTATGGCCTGTAAAAAAAAAAAAAGTAAGCCAAAGAAAGTGGCTTCTTTGGTAGAGGAAAACCCAGAAGGTTCATCTCACCTGCAAAGCACAAAGTCACTACTCTGCATCCACAGCTACACTGTGTTACTGAACATGTCTTTCTGAAAACAAAGCATGAGATTGCATAAGCTCCTGCTGGACATCACTGATGCAAATACAAAAGTTTGTATAATAAATATTTTTAGGTTTTAGATGACTCTCATGTCATATTAGAAGAAATTCATATCCAGACAAAATTTTCCAGCCAATGAGATCCATCAGAAGTAAGCTGATTTAGGACTGCCAGACGTTAAAGTTTCCAAAGTGGATTTTTCTGAGGTGAATTTAAAATCTGCAGTAGTGACTTCTGCAGACAAGCAGATTCATTCTCTTTTTGCTCTATTTGCTGTGACCACACCATGGCACAGGATAAGCAGTGATAAGCAGCATGGTAAAATAGTGAGGGGGATTTATCTCTCGCAGTGCTGAGTGGGAAGCTGATAAAAGGGTAACCCAGATGACTTGTTTTGACCAGTAAAGGACGAGGTAATGTGTTAACAGCATTATGCAAAAGAGGGAGACGTGTTTTAATCAGGAATTAACAATGGTGACCCACAGATTATATTGTGCAGAGTAAGTGCTGAAAAAGTTTAGGTAACTAAAATAAGAAGAACAAAGGTTTGTGAAATGAATAAACACTTTTAGTGAAGTGGAAGAATAGTTCATTCACTCCTGGACCTGAATAATACTGCCATAATTCAGCACTACTTTGCATATGTATGGTGAGTGGAATCAGAAAAGCCTACAGCATAAGTTAAAAAGATTCTCGAGTTATTGTGCATAACCTTCTCCACATCTGACATGTTTCTTATTTTTTCAGTATTCTGGTTGACCCAACAGAAATGAAAAAGTTTGATGTAATTTTCTTAAAAAAGAGTAAATAAGAAGCAAATAATTTTCCTTCACCAGTATTTAATCAGAAGATTCATGTTTATAAACATTGATATAAGAAGTCAACCAGAAAGAGACATGCTTCAAGTAAATCAACATTTTATAATATCAAAGACTCACTAACTGCTAGAACATCATCTTATTAATAGAAACCAATATTTATATTGCCTATGGATTTAACTTTTTATGTAAGCAGTATTATTATCATCTTATTTGTTGTTTTATTAACTACATGAATTGTTAATGTGTACTCACATATATATCTACATTATATTGCCAAAAGTATTCACTCACCCATCCAAATAATTAAATTCAGGTGTTCCAATCACTTCCATGGCCACAGGTGTATAAATTCAGCACCTCGGCATGCAGACTGCTTCTACAAACACTTGTGAAAGAACGGGTCACTCTCAGGAGCTCAGTGAATTCCAGCGTGGTACCGTGATAGGATGCCACCTGTCCAACAAGTCCAATCGTGAAATTTCCTCGCTACTAATTATTCCACAGTCAGCTGTCAGTCGTATTATAAAGTGGAAGCGATTAGGAACGACAGCAACTCAGCCATAAAGTGGTAGGCCATGTAAAATCACAGAGTGGGGTCAGTGGATGCTGAGGCGCATCGTGTACAGAAGTCGCTAACTTTCTGCAGAGTTATTTGCTACAGACCTCCAAACTTCATGTTGCCTTCAGATTAGCTCAAGAACAATGTGCAGAGAGCTTCATGGAATGGGTTTCCATGGCCGAGCAGCTGCATACAAGCCATACATCACCAAGTGCAATTATTATAATTATTATTATTATCTTATTTGTTGTTTGTAAAGCACGCCGCTGCTGGACTCTGGAGCAGTGGAGATTCTCTGGAGTGACGAATCACGCTTCTCCATCTGGCAATCAAATGCCTATCAAAACTTCACTGTGCATAAAAGCGTCTGGGTTTGGCAGTTGCCAGGAGAATGGTACTAGTCTGACTGCATTGTGCCATTGAGCTGGGCTTGGCACCTTAGTTCCAGTGAAAGGAACTATGAATGCTTCAGCATACCAAGAGATTTTGGACAATTCCATGCTCCTAAACTTTGTGGAAACAGTTTGGGGATGGCCCCTTCCTGTTCCAATATGACTGCGCACCAGTGCAAAAAGCAAGGTCCATAAAGACGGCAATGGATGAGGCAGTTTGGTGTGGAAGAACTTGACTGGCCTGCACAGAGTCCTGACCTCAACCCGATAGAACACCTTTGGGATGAATTGAAACGGAGACTGCGAGCCAGGCCTTCTCATCCAACATCAGTGTCTGACGTCACAAACGCACTTCTGGAAGTATGGTCAAAAAATCCCATTGACACACTGCTAAATCTTATGGAAAGCTTGGCCAGAAGAATTGAAGCTGTTATAGCTGCAAAGGGTGGGCTGACGTCGTATTAAACCCTATGGATTAAGAATGGGATGTCACTTAAGTTCATATGCGCGTAAAGGCAGATGAGAGAACACTTTTGTCAATATAGTGTATGTATATCTATATTTAGTGGTGGTAAAGTAAAGATGGAAATATATTAAAGACTTCCCAAATGACCTGAGGTGAATTTGACAGCTCAGCTGGCAAAGTAAAAGTGCTTTCACACATTAGATGGTGTCTAAGAGTGACTTTGAGAGTCTCACTTCATCAGTTTGTGGTAATAAAAATGTAAACATGTGAGTCACATCTTACAAAGCTTAGGGTGTTGCTTTATTTTTAGTTTAAATTGTTTCGGGAAAACAAAGCCAGACAATTTCCCCTGATATGCAGGCCTTGAATATTATCTACATTGTTGCGGTTATCCCTTTTTGCCATGCTCTTAACAGCAGCCTCCTGTACTGTCACCATGTTCATTGTTTACATCCTGTGTTCTGTAAGGTTTGAGTTTGCAGGTGTTTCCCCTGGTGGAGTCATCCAGTAACAGATGCAGTGTGCAGGCAAATGTATGAACAATTTTGAAAAAAATGAAACTGGTTCCTTACTTGAGTGGAACATTAAAAAGCAGCTATATTATCAGCATAGCTACGTGTAACTTGTGCTAAAATGATGTGTAATTGTAAAATTAGGCCCACTTCATTACACCATCTGAATGATGGTAGGAACGAGTCATAGGAGACTGAAGAAAATATAACTTTAACATAAACATAAGCTTCACAAAACTTACTAAAGTAATTATACAGCACATTCAGCATGGGTATTAAACGCTATGCAGAGGTCTCATATCCCACAGTGAATATGTAAAATAAAGCAGCAGCATACTTTGGAAAGAAAATCATTTTTAAGCTTCCCACTGAAAGTGTTCAGTTGTTGACCAGTCTCACAACTAAATGAAGTTCCTATTTATGTTTCACTTTATTTTCCACTGTTTTGTTGGTAATCAAATGGAACCACTTTCTGTGTCTTGAGCGAATTCATGTTCTGTTCTGGCTGCCTGTGGAGCAGACTTCTTGGATCTCGCGGGCAACCCTTTCATAATGAAAGGTGTTGAGACATCTGTTTCCACAGGCGGTAATTACATTACTGTATAAGATAAACAAAACAACTTATAATGAGATAGCACATAAATTCACAGGGAAGCAGACAAAAACTCATATACCTTTGATCACGGGAAATGGATGCAAATTTATTTTTTCTGCATCTGCAAATCCCAAGTCTAGAAAGATATTCTGTAATGTGAAGCTAATTATCTCTGTAGAGTAACTGCCTGCCTCGCATAACTGCTATTGACTCAAAAGAGGGAAGATATAGAAATATTATATATGTCCCCAGATTGAACCAAGAGCAGAGCATTGTGCAAACCGTGCCTGTTTGAGTCCAGTCAGAACTCGGAGTACCTGTAATGAGATGTTGTATTTTCTGTTTTGATGTGTTATCCTTTGTACAGACGTTTCTCTGTCTCACAGTAACAAAAGCCGCCTTCTTGCACATTAGTACCAGACATTTTCATCTCACCCGGAGGCAGTGTTGATTTCTCTGGACTCAGAGGCATCTGGGATGGACCATCACACAGTGGAAACGTGTACTGTTGTCAGACCAATCAGTTTTCCATAACTTTTTTGGAAGAAATGGACAGCATGTACTCCAGACCAAAGCCAAAAGGACCATACAGACTGTTATCAGCAACAAGTCCAAAAGTCAGGCTCTGTGATGGTACGGGTTTGTGCCAGTATTCTCTATACTTCTGTGATGGCAGCATTAATGCCGAAAAGTTCACTGAGTTTAAGAGCAACAAATGCTGCCTTCAAAATTACATCTTTTTCAGGGATGTTCATGCATTTTTCAATAGTCAATGCGAAACCACATTCTGCACACATTACAAAGGCATGGCTGATGAAGAGGAGGGTACTGCTGCTGGAATATCCCCAATAAAAACTGTGTGGAGAATTTGGAAATGAAAAACGCAAAAAAGTCAACCCTGTGCTGTTCACACATGTTTGTTGGAAGAACGGGATAATGTAACATCTGAAAAGCTTCATTGCTTCAAATCCTCAGTGCTACAACATCTTCTATGTATTGATAGAAGGAATGGCAATATGGCAAAGTAGTAAAAGTGTTGCCTTTTCAACTTTGTTTTGCGGTCCTGAAATGCAAAAATGGATGTATACTCACAAGTAAAATTTAGTTGAAGGGTGAAACATTCTGCAATCAAATAAAAGTCAACATAAGCGTAAGACTCACGATGGTTCTTCGTGAGGCAGTTCTTTGCCATTGACAACAAAATTGCTTTTCATTGAGCAGATGTTGCTTCCAACTAAAAAAAAAAAACTGTTTCAGTGTGTCATTTGCTATTATGGCCCATAGAGACACACACCTGTGTGGAAAGACAGATTGCCTTCTGCTGCCATTAAACCTGTGACCTTTTTGTTTTTTTATGGTTTCCAAAAGCACCAGGCCCACCTGACAGACTTGAATGTTCTTTGGCTCGTAAGGTTTGCTTGGTGACATTCAACCATCTCTCAAGAGAGGCTTTCTTGGCTCTCTGTTCTGCGTTTTACAAGGTCTCACAGTCTCAAGCAGTCTTCAAGCAGGTGGGGATAATAATTAAGTGTGATTACAAGACATTAATCCATCCATAGAGTGACAGCCACAGCTGCAGCAGCATTATAGAGGGCTCGCAGGTGACTTATGGCAGCTATTGCAGCCAAAACGGGTGTCCTTTAAACAACTTATTCAGTTATTGTCCCAGCATCTATCTTAATGCATCTTTCTTAGACTGTCTGTACCTGCCCCCATTCCTTTGGTCCTTCGCATACATGGATGATGAGATCCGATGACAGAAGTGATCAAATGTTTCTGCCATATGGGAAATTAAGTCATAAATCAGACTTATCATCCTGATGATTAGAATAGTCCAATTAATTTTAGTTTTTTCATTCATTTGGTGATATAATCCTCACAGCTTTACAGCATTTCTTCAAGTTTAATGTTCTTTCTGTTTTTATAGCATCTGTCTATGTATATAGATATAGTTTATTCTTTAAACTGAATACAGTACGTTAACAACACCTACAGTTCTAAAACAAGATCTGTTTCACTGGTTCAGACCTTTTGCTATTTTTTCAGAAATAAAGTCGGATAAAACTGTGGTTTTCTGTTAAAGAATGGTGAATGGGTTACTGCCAGAGTGCTGTTGAGTAAAATCTAAGCAGCTAAATGGTGCTAAAGCAATGGTTATTTTGTTAGTGGTCATTAAATATACAACCCATGAGTCGAAAGCCTGTTCACTGCCATCAGGACCCATATGAGCAAAAACATTCCCAGCTACATGAAGACACGAGCTTCACACAAGGCCTCCAACCAGGAGTGTCATGTGCTGTGGTAAACTCAAGCCAAGTAACTGTGTAGCTTTGCCTTGGCCTTTTAGCCACACTTTGTCAGTGATGAGGATGGATAAGATTAACTGTCATTCTCAACAAGGGTGAATTTATTTGACAAGAAGACAAAACCAGTCAACAAAAAGGATAATCAAAATGTATTTTTCTGGTTTAGTGACTCTTTAAAGTATGGCTGTCAAAACATATCACTGAATTGCAACACAGGCAAAGAATTGCTTGAAATTCCAGTTTGATATGTGAAGATATAATGGTGTGATGATGCTCTTACCAGAGCTCGTGGTTTTTTCTCTTGCTGTGTGCGCCGCCAAGTCAGTCTCTAATCACTCATTCTGTACTCTGTTCTTTAAAAAATAAAAGTTGTAATATAACTTCAGATGTCAGGAATACAATCACATATTCAGATATCCAGTGTGATATCCAGTGTGAGTTAAACGCATAAGTGAAATTAGTTGATGACACTTACATTGCAGTTTAATGCTGTACAGAGAACTTTGCTGATAACTCACTCCCAGACTTTATTAGCCATATGCCTCTCCCATCCAGACAAAATATGATTTCCAGAGCCCGGCCAAATGAAGCTGAAAATCTCATCAGCACTCTCAGTAAGAAATGACGCCACACTGTAGATCAAAGTGGACCTCAATTTTACTTTTGCACAATATTTCAAATCGCACCTACGGAACTGCAAGGACTTCACAAGAAACAAAGCTTCTGCTCAGTAAAGGTGATTAAAGGTTTTGTGAACATTCACTGACAGAGCATGACAAAGAGGTTGTGTAAAAAAGAAAATATCATTCTTTGCTGTATGTGACACTGTGAAGGGAAACTAATGTTTTCTGGTGGTTTTCTGTGTTGAGCATGCATGTTTCTAAACTACCCCTGTATATAAATCTTTGTGGAGCCAGTTGTCTGCATATGTGCGTTTATGATGGAGCAACAACATCTACGAATTGTAGAAAAAAAAGTTTAGCTTTTCTTTGTTTGAGCAAACAAAAAACATCCAGATCTAGTTTTTTGTCGTTCAAACGGAATAACGAAATAACGTCTAACAAAGCAATACCAAATATTAAAATCTAATGTGAAGCATAAAGTAATTTAAGGAATGTGTTTCTCCAGGTATGACAAAAGTACAATAATTACAATTAGGGCTAAGTATCACCACTGCTTTCCTGAATCAATCAATTTCAATTCAGAAGGTTGCGATTCAATTCAAGCTCCCATTCGATTCAAATAATTAACTTTCAGAACAAATTTGGCTTTGCTATAAATAAGGGTTTTCACAAACATAATTGCAAAAATAAATGATTGAATAATTCTTATTTTGCTCAGGTACATTGTTAAAAAGTTGAAAATTTTGCTTTGCTTCTTCTCAAGCTTCCCTCGGTTGTAATACTCTCTATATACAAAATGCAGCCACACATCTGCCTTCAGGCGGGACGGTGCTGCTGTCAGGGTTACTGATTCGGTCATGTTTTCTCTCTCTCACTGACAGTACAGGTTCTTCCTGACACGTGCATGAATCTCAGACAAAACACAATTGATACCGAAAAATGTCATATAATAAAAATCAATTTCATGGAATTCATTTTAATAGTTTTTTTTTACCCAGCCCTAATTGTAATCATTGAAAAATACCTTGTGGTTGGACTGTTGCTGCACTGGTGTTAGATTATTCAAAACATTACTAAAAACACCGACCAATCCTAACAGATGAAATCCAGGACTGAAGTCATTTGCAAAAAGATAAGGAAAAGCATGTACCATATATTTTGAAATTGATATGTGATGATTGTGCATTAAACACTTCCGAATTCCATACAATATCAGGAATAAATTAAGCTGTTTGAGAGCCCAAACGATAAGTACACCTTTCAGCAGGCAGCGGCCATTTTGTCACTTTTTGCATTTATGTATTCCATATAGGCATGGATTTCATTAGAAGGAGAATAAGCTAATTCTTGGTTAGAAGTACTACTTATATTATTTCTAAGAAATAAGAAAAAGGCAAATTTGCTTTTGAGTAATGAACTAAATAAGGTCCATCTATATCTGCCAGACAGTTGGTGGCTGTTAGGCATGTGAAAATGAATTTCATTTCACCATGAAACTAATTATAGACATAACATTTGAGTGGGAGATCTGTGGCTGGGTTGGGGCCACACTGGCAGTGTGTTCACAACTGATAGTAATGCCTGCAAAAGGTCATCACAGATAACAGAGGTGCAAAGTGATATAAAACTTTACAGATTAAACAGTGACAATTGAAGTCGTTAGGGAGTTCTTACACTGTGAGACTCCTCAGCAGGGTCTGAGACATGATACATTTAATAAGTTTACACAATGCATAACAAACGAGTCGTGAAATAGAGAATCAAGAGTCACAAGCACTTAAATTAAGTGTACTTGGAAAGTCACATTCGGGGCATTGATCATGTTGACACAGCTGACTATTGAGGAAACAGAATCCACCGTAAGTTATGCAAGTTCACACTTCCATAGAGATAGCTTAAAGATATTCCAAAGCCTGGCCAGATATTTTACCTCAATGTGTCACTTAAAATTGTTTTCCGTAGTGGTTGACATTTGGACTTTTTTTTTTGTTTTTGTTTCAGTATTTATTATTTCATAAAAGCCCAACATATGTTCAACTGTTGTGGATTCAGTAGTGAAGCTGTTAGCTGTGACGTTTAAATCAGCATTAACATTTTTCATAAAATATGTTTTTGTGAGCTCATAAACACCACACATTACTTTTTCAGTACATTTGTACTTTAATTATTTTCTTTTTCAGTGTATCTATTTATATAAAGTTTAAAATGAACTGGCTTTTAAACATTTAGTCATATGCCCCTGTAGAATTATGTGTACTTATCCCAATGCATCAAGCATATTGTTGTGCTCTAAAATAGTAACTGAATGCATTTCAGTTTAGTTGTAACATTTGAAATTGTCATGTATTTTTTTTTAATGTTTTGAATCCAACATTGTTAGCATTTAGATTTGCTTGAAATGTGTCCTCACTGCTTTGTAGATTGGAAAAGAGTGAAGTCATTGGCACAAATGACTATTGCACCTGTGTGTGCAGTAGTACTACAAGTAAGGAGTCTGTAACATAGAAGATCCTTATCTACTGTCTTCATAGTAATAGCTGTGCTTCATGTGTTATGGTCAAATGAGACATGTTCGGCATTCAAACATAAAAGGAATAAATGTTTAATTTTCCCCCAAATTAACTTAAATTCAGATAAAAGGTTGCCTATACTTTAAATTGCTGTGTTTTTTACTATATTAACTTTGAAATTAACTGAATCGTTTCTATAAACTGTGAATGAAAAGGGTTTTCAGTGCATCTGGACCTGATTTGTTCTATCTTCTTTCTAGAAACTGCTTCTTGATAAAGGTAAGGCTTTTAATTATTTTCTAACAAATTTTGTCAGGCTGACCTTGAAAAATTGGGCAAAGTTCAAATGTAACCCATTACTCCTAAATTTGAAAATACACCACTGTCTTTTATAAGTCATCTATAGGAATACAGTACCAGAAAAGTAATTTCATGGTGGTCCAGAAAATAATTGAACTTAATAAGAGCAAGTATAATTGCAATTTTTCTATCTCAGATTAATTCAGTGGTGCTAATTAACACTTCTTTTTTCATAGCAGAGAGCTGTGATAATTATTTTTACTTTTTTCTGAGGAATCATTTTGTTAGCTTATGAAAAAAAAAAACATGATGAAATATTAGAAAAAGAGAAAAAGAAAATACCAAATGGAGAAGATACAAGGAAATGTGATGCCTACGAAAAATGAAGAACATGAAATATTTCTCAAAGTAAGTTTTATTTAATGCTCTTCTTTTTTTTTTGGAAAGTTCTCTCTAATATCTGTAGACACACCTTAATAATTGAGCCACGATCTGCACACGAACCACAATGGTAACAGCGTAATTTTGGACAGCCTACATTTCACACAGAGAAAGTTAAAATTTCCGTCAAACGCATACAAAGTACTAACAAAATAAGATTCAGATATCAGACCTGGAAGTTGTACTGGCTTTACATACATTGGTTTTTCACAGAGGTCCTCAGAAGTAGGAGGGCAGGTTGATTGGATGGAGCAGCTTTCAACATACGTTCCATCAAAAACACGACAACACAGAACAGAAAGCTACCATACAAGCAGACTACATACTACACAAGGAAATATATATCAATATTTTATCTGTGATGTCTCCACAAAAGCTATGTCTGTCAAGAATTAAGGAGAGTTGATTACTTACACACACTAGAGATTATTCATTTTTTATTCGTTTTTTATTTATAGTTTGCACCAGTCTGCAAGCTACAGATAGACAGTTCAACGATAGAGTTGATCCTTTTTTCGTTGATCTCAAAGATAGCTGTTGCCGCTGCTAACTGAATCTCCAGTGACTACATATGGAGACTAGACTTTTGTTTTATGAGTTGCAGTTGAAGTGTATGTCTTCTAGCTGTGCTCTCCTCAGCTCCACTGGTGCCCTGTGATGGCCTGTGTGCAGTGATTGGTCACAAGTAGATTATAAATCATTGTACCACTGTGTGCAGTATCATAGATGACAGACCTGAGACGTAGCTTCTCTTCTCTATTGTCAGACTCACTGAACTGATTTGATTTGGATTGGTCAATAGCAAAAGTACCAAGCTATCACACAGGTTACCGCAAAGGTGACACTATGGTGCATAACGCGCTGCATTTGCAAAAAAACAGGAGACCCCCATCAATGATGCCCCAAGCACAAAACGTGCCCTGTCTACAATAATATGATGCAGTTTTACAAATTTGATATTCAAGTGATATTTCTAAGGAGTAAACTCTTATCTGTTTTATTAAGTAAATTACCCCTAAGGCTCAAGTTACATTGGGCAAAAACACCTAATAGCATCTTGCTTTTAAGGGCAATTAGAAAGTGTTTACTCATCAAGCAGTCATCTGACTTGTCTAGCACAGTCATGGTTATCGGTTACCTCTGGCTCTGATTGGCATTGATAGGAACATAGTAAATAAGTGCACATGCAAGAAGCTTTTTCTTTATAAAAACTCAAGTTTTACTTCTATATGAGATTTGACTGATCATTTTTACCTGTCTGCATGTGAGGTGGTAGCTCAGTCTTGGTCCAACTGTGTGGAGACATCCAGGGTCTAGTTAAAAATAAACTATGACTGGAAGCTTGTAGGATATAATGTATTACCATCCCTTCGTGTTGCTGCAACTTACAGGCTAACCCCCTAGGAGGGAATAGTAGTTACTGGACATAATTCCAGTTGTGACAACTGAGAATACACATGCTACTAAAGGCAGAATTGAATTGGTTTGTGGGTGGGAGGATGGTCCCAAGTTTCAAAAACATGTTTAATTATGCTACTTTTGGTGTAAAAGTGGTTCTTGTGCAGGCATAAATCTTCATGAATGTAATCTCAGCAAGTAGCCAGCCACAGTTGCTCACGTTTATGTGCTGTACTATAAAGTTTCATTATTCAAAATAAGTCTCCCCAAATGGCTTAACTCAGTCTTTGGGATACATTATTACTAAACAGTGTAAAACAGTGTAAAAAAAAAATCTACATTATCAAATTTGACCTGTTACCAATTAGCACAGGCAGCTAACGAAATGGGAAACAACTTAATGATTACATTTAATTAAAACTGATAACTTGACTGAAGCACTGCAGCTATAAAGGATTTAATTCATACAGATATATAGTTCTTGCTCTTTAATGCTATTCTATGGAGAGTAATGTTCATGTAAAAATAATAAATAATAAATGACAAATCATATTCACTGCATTAGGAACAGAAAGTGGGCATCAGCACCCACACTTACTGAGGTAAGTGTAAGCTGGCCCCATCCAATAATAAATTGACTGCCACTCTAATCAAAGGAACAGTCCACTGCACACTCCTTCGAATGCCCAATTGCATCAGGATATTCCATTTAATTAGGCCAGATCCCTTTCAACTGCGCTGCAACGTCACAGTGCAGAAATGTCTCTGGGACCAGCATGGACTTGAAGTTTTAGTCGTTAAGAAAATTAGGTCACCCTTTGCATCTGAAGGAAATCCAAGGCAAAATATTCAATTACACACATAAATCACAGCATTGTTTTTAATGAGCTATTTCAGGACAAAGATCCTAAGAACAAGATTCTAACCTCAGAGCACATGTGTAATTTAACAATTAAAACAACAAAGGAAATGGCGATAGAACAGTTGGATGTTACTGGGTACATTCATTATAAAAGCCATGGTAGAAAAAAAGAATTCATCAGATTAATGGACGTGTATATTTTGGATATATCAGAAGTAACAGCTGAATAATACATGCAACTAATTTAGCTGATTGCAGAGCAGATCTTGACGAGATATGTTGTGCTGTCACTTGATATGCCAAACAACTTAACAGGCAGGAGTCCAACTTAGTAGCTCTGATTTGTAAGGACTCTTGTTGGCAGACTAAAGCACAGGCCTACAGGATATGGCCTTGGTTCTGAACTGTGCAACAAAAAAGCTTAAGAAATCATTGTTGAAGTCAGTTTTAGTGTTTTTCTTTTGATGGTGTGTTGACCCTCCCGAAACAGTAATGAAACATCTGTTCAGAGTCCGGGGTGCAGTTACAACAGTGTTTCCATGACAATGAAAACAGTCAGTTTGTTGCATTTCTGTTTTTGGTTGATTTAGGTACACATTTACCAGCAGCTGGGTGACTGAAAAAAAGGCACATGGAGTCACAGAGAACTTAATTATTTTTAACTCAGTTATGGCAATTTGCCATTACACAAAATCATAAAATTAGGCAGCAGGAGTCAGCAAGAGCTGGATTGGATTCTATTTCTGTAACTTAGGTTCACCACAGTACACTTCTATTATGTTTACTGAAATATGTCGCTTTGTCATAGTGAAGGAAATCGAAGAAATGAGTCAGTTCAAAATAATTGTTTAATCAACACAATTAAAAAAAAATATTAAAAAGCGAACCACATAAACTAAAATATGTTCATCTCAGAAAATTCCAAACCTCACAAGTTATTGAAGATCCAGTTCCATTGAAAAGTACATAATTACAACACTTTGCATGTCCACAAATGTGCAAGTCTCTGGTGGGAAGTGTGTGACGTAAATTCCACCAGTAGAGGTCATGCCCATGGCAATCTACTGCAGCACAGCCCTCCATGTGGAAAATCTGTAGTTCTTTGTTTTTTTTGTGTTCCTGCCCTTTTTACTTTAATTCTGTAGTGTATATAACACTTTCTTTTATGCTGCTGTAACGGGTAAATTTAACCGTGTTTGATGAATAAAGTATAAATCTAATCTAATCTATAATAGGAAAAAGTACCCTTCTGCAGGGGCCAGAATTGTCTGAATGCATGTTTACCTGACAGAAATTTTATCAAAACCGAACTGACATCCAGATAATGTGAAGCTGCATGACAGACCAGTTAAGTTACCACGTCAAGCAGCAACAGCAGGGTAATTCAGCAGTGCATTTAACAGTGTTGAAGGATTTTAAAAGAGTCAAACTTTACTAGAACTAAGACAAAACATGACACGGACACCATCAGGCAAATCTCATTTTAAAAATGGTACAAATTTGAACAGCATGCAGTCACACTAACAGGTAGACATGCACAAGTTGAGCTGAGTTAATTTGGCTTATAATGTGTGTTGCTTCTCTGAAGAAACCAACATGAGGGATCAGGAATTTAATAAGCTAAATATCTGTTCTAACTTTCCGTCTCCATGTTTTTCCATGATATTATAAGGCACAAAAGCCTGTTTCTATTTGATGGACCAGAAAAAAGGAAATCTATGGTTTTTCCTCTCTGTCTGACACACACACACACACGCATCCATCTGGCAGCAGAAAGACTAAGGTAGGTGGAGAATCAGTACGAAGTAGAAAAATGTTTACTAAAAAGTTTTTCTACAACTATGCTTGTTACTGTACGTGTAATGAAAGCTTTGCAAGACAAATGTAAATAAAGATTGTCACAAATATGTAAAAAAATATGTATTCCCACAAAATTTACCCACTTAATATAACGTCCAATGCTGCATGAATGACAAGTGGCACACATGCTGCAGCTCTATTCTTCACAGTTGTGTGTATGTTTGAATGCAGCCATGAGGAGCATCAGAAAAAGCAAAGTCTGAATCACTGAATGCTGTCACTTTAACAGACATATGAGCTAGAATTATGCATCTCATATCTGTAAAGGGCTTCACATAATTAAACTTGAGGTAATTATAGTTTTATAAACCATAACAACAGTCTTACTATAAAGACGAATGAAAGGTTTAGCTGCCTTATCCTGATGACTCCTGATTATACACTGATTTTGAGATACTCTACGAAGCAAATGTCTTAGAATTTAGGCAATGGACAAAAAGTGCATTGTTTCCAAACTTGATTACATTTTACCTCAATAAGGTCTAATAAAGGACTCAGGTACACAAGGTAATAAACTGAGGTGTACATTTCATGGTGTTAAATGTGGTTACTCACCATAACCAAAGGCTACAAGACCAAATACTCAAGGATTTCTACAAAAATCAAATCCTAATGCTAATTAAAACACCATGAGCTACAGCTCTTGTCAATATATTTTTCCTCAGGTCACTGCCTATTTGAATTGTAAAGACCTCTCAGCAAAGATAATAATTCAAAAGTTTGAGCTGAGATTAATTTTGCATCATCGGGGGAGACAACATGCAAATATTTCTGTTTTACCTTTTATTCAAATGTGTAAAGCTTCTTCCTGAATGTATGGAAGAGCAGGCTGGGATTTTATTTTACATGCATGTTTTCTCCAAAGGCATGAGCAAAAAAAAAAAAAAAAAATTCTGCAAAACTAATGTTTGCAAAGTTTTGAACAGTGAATTATGCTGAACTGTTTAAGCCATTGCAGTAAATAGTGAACACTTCAGAATATGCCCTTTGTATATATTACACAGCGCACTATATAGGGCTGTATTCTGACCGACAGGGTTAAAATATTGTTGGTGTGAGTCTATTGAAAATTTAGACTCATTATCTTAATTGCAATCTCAGTCGTTAATTAGTAACACACACACCGAGTCATTGAGGTGTGATCAATGCCCCCTTAATCTCTAACCATAAAATGAAAAGAAAATGAAATCAGTGTTTTGCCATCTTTAATTAGAACGTAATGTCAAAATTAATAACAATCAAGTCAATTAGCATTCGTAGTTGGCTGATTCCGCTCTTTAATATTACTGTGATTCCAGGTTAATTGTCATCACTACAGATGGATTCAGTGGAGCATTTGAGAAATTAATGGAGTGAGGTGAGAAGACAGAACGGAGTGGAAATTTGTGGAGTCAAGACAAAGAAAAAAGATACAGTAAAAAAAACAAAACAAGAAAAGCAACCATCTCCCCTCAGGACGGGTCCTCCAAAAAGTGTGGATTTTGTGTTTCTGGGAAAGAGATCCAATTTAGACGCAGTCAAATCAGAGATCCCACTGTCAAGGAAATGACTCTCCTATTGGGAGGCAGAAGTATTATTTCACCGACTTTTGGGCCCCCCACCTTACTGACTATAAACAGTTTAAGACAGCCTAATCCCCATACCATTTGTCAAACCCTCTGGGACAAAGGCCCATATTAAAGAGTGATCTTCCTTCCTTTTACTGCAATTTCTGACTTTGAGACTACACTGCAGCACTCCAGCTTCAGGTAGGAGGGTACTGCCTCAATGTCATTTGAAATCATTGCAGAAACACAGCACCTTTCAGTCCTCTTTGAGGAAAAAAGATCTTACGGTGTAGAAGATGTTTCAGGCAGAACGTGCAGGGTTGTTAGTTTGAGTCTGTTCTTTTACAGCTTAGAGAAATACTTTAGCGGAACTGGAATTGCAGGATCATCAATTAATGATTTACTGGGCTGTGCTTTTCCACCCCAGAGCCTGGTTTTGTAATCTGCAGTGAATAAATTTGTATAGGATGGCTGCTAATGAGGCCTAATAAAGATGTTAGCCATGGGCTGTCCAGGATGGACTGGCGTTATATTAAAGAGTCACAGGAGGTGCCCTTTGGGAAGGGATGACCCCTCCAAGATTGCAGGACTGTTAGGGTGTTTACCTTGAGATTTATTTCTACATATTAGACCTTAAAGATTAATGTAGCCATTTGAACTGTTAATCCCTCGGCAGCAAATTTTCTCTTTTGTGATTAAAGATATAGACGAAATACATAAGGTTTTATGTCGGGATTTTTTTTTTTTTTCGTGGGCCAGCAGTTTAGATTTGGCATAGTTCATAAAAACTTAGAAACTAACCAGAAATGGCCAGAGGTATCACATTGGAGTGCACGGATATATCGTCAGACCGCATTATGTCTGACCTGAGGAGAGAAGGTAGGATTATCTCAATGCTATTGTCTTACATTTAGAGTACAGATGAGAGTTTAATCAAATCTTGAAGCAATCGATGCACCAGCTCCAGTGGACACTTCCCTTGCCCTTGGAGCCTAAGGAGTATTCAGAAACGATACCACTGGCAGAAAGAGTCACTTCGGATACATCATCACGGAGAATAAGATTAGCCTCCCATCCTCCACCCACAAGGCTATCTAATGTCGCTGAGCTTATCTTCTAGGCATTCAATCAACCTCCAAGAACCAAGTCTGAAAACACCTTGCAACCTTTTGTTTCTCTTTCAACCCCCATAAAATGATGGCTTCTTGCAAAGGTGCTCATTTGTACACTTTGAAACTTTTCATTGTTTTGTCAGTATGTGTATTTGTTTCCTCAGAAATGATTAAGTTAATCTGCTGTGCTCGTGGGAGTGTTTTTGTGCATGTGTGTTCGTGACAAAAAAGAGAGACTAAGTAGTGAATCATAAATGTGCACTGCATGCCCATGCTGCGAGACAGTCACCATTGTTACTGAAATATTAGGACTCAAACCCGTGTGGCTGGACTGGACACTGCCCCAAATAGGTTAATTTATTATCAAGAGGTTTTTCCCCTCATCTTTTTTCATGCATTTGTTTAAAGGCAAAAAGATACCACGATGTATCAAATCAAATCTATTTTTAGGACTAACTGATTTCTTGTAGCATGTTCTCCCCGTGTGTGCGTGGGTTCTCTCCGGGTACTCCGGCTTCCTCCCACCATCCAAAAACATGCATGTTAGGTTAATTGGTGACTCTAAATTGTCCTTAAGAGTGAGTGTGAGTGTGTGTGGTTGTTTGTCTCTATGTGGCCCTGTGATGGACTGGCGACCTGTCCAGGGTGTACCCCGCCTTTAGCCTGATGACTGCTGGGATAGGCTCCAGCCCCCCCGCGACCCGACTTACAGATTGACAGTATAGAAAATGGATGGATGGATGATTTCATGTACCATTGGATTGAAAGACAAATGACAACAAACATAACAACAGACCTACAATAATATATCCTTTTCTTTCACATTCATTCACAAACATGAGTGCACATGTACATGGCAATAAATGAGAGAAAAATTGTAGAATAGAAATTAACTATTTAAAGACATTTAGTCCAGACTCAGCTGAACTGGATCTGGGCAGAAACATGATTCCTCTGTTTTAATTACATTTCTGCCATCCTCAGTAGTCCCGTATATCCCTAGGCTGTGTCTTCTTCTCTCTGCATGTCACTAAAACGCAGTTTGTTTTTTTACACACACACACACATATAAATATATATATATATATATATATATATATATATATATATATATATATATATTAAATCTAAAAAAAAATATTTTCTGGGTGGTGTAAAATAGTTCCCTGCCCTTAACTTCAAGTTGCTGCCCCTGCTGATGTTAAAATATGTGGAATCAGCATATTGAATTGCTGTTTGCGGTGTGAGGTTTGTGCAATTTCAGAGGAGTCCTTCAATGCCAATATCACGCACAAAGGTTTTATTGCCATACTACAAACTCCAATGAACGTGCGAAATCTGATGAGAGGCACCTTATCTATCGGCCACAGTCTCCTTTCTAATTTCCTATTCAGCATTTGCATTTTTACAAGCATGTTCCTCTGATCTGTGTAACCTTTGGTGTGGGGCTAGATCCGTGGCACTTGAAAATGCACACTATGAATGGCTCTAAGCTGAAGTAAGCGGCTGTGATAACTTTTGCCTGGCAGATAAACACAGGGAGAATCAGTCCTGCTTCCTATTTAGCATTACAATGAACTGCGCTCTTGGGTGCCAATGTTCTTTTATTTGCCCTTTCTCTGTACGAGGTCCTGCCCTTTTATCTTCACATCACAACACTAATGTGCTGTTTACAATTCTGCTGTTGTGCTCTTGCTTATAACAGGCACAAAAATACATACAAAAGTAAGTGAAAATCTAAATTCAGAACATGAATACATTTAGGAGAGTGCCACTTTCTAACCTTAAGTCAACACACTCGACCAGCTAACAAACATGCAGATTTGACAATCAAACAAATAGTAAATAATAGAATTTAGTATTTTTTATTCTATATATTCTATTTGTGTGATTTTATGGAAGAGTTAAGTTTAATTTCAAACAAAAAAGTGCAACTGATGACAGAAATAATGTGAATATTAGCATCAAAGACATAAACCCAGCATGTCGATGGGTAATGTTTAGACTGCATTACTGTACAAGCTATGCTCACTGCTACTCCGTCTGATTGAAAGCTCATTATGGGTGTACAAAAACAACATTCTGAAAAGCTTCATTGCATAAATGTTCCATTTAAATGTCAAACAGCAAGAGTTTTAACTGAGACCTTGAGCAACAAACTAGACTCATAACATAGATGTAAATCTATGTTGAAGGCACAAAATGTACATTTACATTCAGTTGACCTCCTTTTTTTCCATTTTGACCAACATTGATTTTGTGCAGTACAATTGCAGCAGACCTATCATCTGAGGTAAATATATTTGAATGCATGTTTTTGAAAAATAATCCAAAAAGCAATTTTCACATTGGCTCTCTGTCAAGTCAGCTGTCATAATTTTTTGCGTTTTGCTGTTACAAGCATTGTTTCCCTAATCTAAAGGGATGAGGATTAAGGGTATTTTGTCAGTGCGGCTATCCATGTCTGACTGCCCTGAGGCTGTGAACTGCCGTCACAAACAAGTTCACTCTTTTTACCCTTGCCAGCCAGAGGAATATTAATCACTCAGTACATAGTCCAACCAAATAGCTTTGACTACAGAGATGTAGACAAATCCCACAACTGCTCCATGTCACAGACTGACAGACTTGCTAAATTTTTGACAGTCCAAGTGGAGTCTTGGAAATCCCACTGAAATATAGAGTATATGTCAACAATTTCAGAGCACAAACTTCTGGCCAACTTAAATTGAAAGTCCAACATGTCACAATCATGCTTGGCTGTGGAGTTTGTTTTGGTTTCTGGGTATCATTATTCCTTAAGTGAGGCTGAGCAGGTTTCCAGATTGGTTACAAAAGAGCATTTAACCATGTTTACGTAGCAACTATTTCTTGTTTACCGAACAGAACCAGTCTGCTGTATCACTGCACAGAGGCATTTTGCATTTTTCAATCAATCAATTATTCAATCAATCAATTGTGCATTTGCTCCATTCCAAATTAACCAAACCTGCTCTTATTTCCAAACTGTTCTGTCAAACGCCCTGCTATCTCTGAAATACTCACAAGCTGACATTTGGAAATGGTGCTCTGATGCACAGGTCACGGCAATATTATACGCCAACAACAAACAGTCATTCTGGAGTGCTTACTTATGAACAAGTGGCATCATCCTCATAAAATGGCTGAAATGGAAGTTGGGGAAACTGGGGAAATTACAGCACCCAATAGTTTAAATAACTTTTTCGAACGGGGAACTTTTTCTGTTTTTAGGTCGCTTGTTGTTTATTTTTTGGATTTGCTTGCTTCTTGGTTGGGTTTGGGAATAGATCTCGGCCAGGTCTTCAACACACTGAACTAGTGTGTCACCCACATTTACCAGTACCATAAAAACTGATTAATTACTGATGGCATGCAAACAAAATGGCTGAGTATTTAATATATATAGTGTAGTGTAGTGTAGTGTAGTGGTATGATTGTCACCTTTTGTGTGGGACATCTGGGTTCAAATCCCCTGCATGAACGGTACTGTCTCCAGTAGGAGTCCTTAGGAAAGACCCCCTTACCATCTCTGCCTATCTGTAAGTCGCTTTGGATAAAAGCATCTGCTAAACGCATAAACATAAACATAATATTTAGAATGAGAACTGTCTTTTTCACGTGGATATTTACTTGACAAAAAAAAAAAAAAGAGGTAAAACTTCCATTAGTTCCCTGGACTTTGCAAAATCCCTCAGCTCTACTATTACTTTTCTAACCAAACCAGACAAATTTAAGGTTTTTATAACAGCTGCCCTTATACTAATCAAAATTAATGGATACTTTTTTTGCCTAAAATATTTTCGATATTTCGAAAAAGTTTTACCTTCCTAGCAAACACGTCTTAATTGTGTACAGCCTGAAATATGCAAAACATGAATTATTTCAACATTTACACTGACTTTTTCTCATTTCAGACATTATGATTAAAACTTTCAGGTTTAATCTCATCAATAACATGCATCCATATTTGAATTTCAAATCTGCAACACATTCAAAGAAACAAAAGGTTGGGAAGAGGGCAATTAAGAGGTAAAAAAGATGTCTTGAATAGGAGATGTTAACATGTAACTGTAATCAAGGTTTGGTACATAAACAGTTTTCATGATAGACTGAAATAAAGACAGGAAATGGAGCTTCAGTTTGTCAAGAAATGTGTGAGAAAATCATTGAAATGTTCAAAAACAGTGTTCATCAAAGACAGATTGGAAGGAATTTGCATATTTCTTCATCTACAGTGCGTGCTATTTTTAAACAATTTAAGGGAGCAGGTGAAATTTTAGCATGTAAAGGGCCTTCGCTGGAGCCCTAACATGGCACTGCATAAACAACCCTTATTCATTAGCAATGTCCAAAGGGCAAGCGATTACTGTGGGAAACATTAAATTTACAAATATCACTTAAAACGTTACTGTGCAAAAAAGACACCTCAGGTTAATTCAGAGGTATTTAGAATGGACCATCACACAGTGGAAATATGCAATTTGGTCTGACCAATCATTATTTCGGATATTTTAAGGAAAAAAATTAACACTATTTTCTGGACCATTTTGACAGATGGTAAAGTGTTGTAAAATTGGAAGATGGTATATGTCTGCACCATCTAATACTGTTTGGAAACTAACTAGCTTGTCTTATCTTTCCCTGGCTATAATATTATATTTAGTGGTTACACTAAATGTACATTCACCTGCCATGTACACCTGTGAAATCAAATACTAATTAAGCTCTGCTAAAACTCTTTTTGATAAAGCTTTAACATTTTCACATTTTTGTCAACATTGTTAAACTGCTGATAATGTTCCTCCATGTTTACTGTTGAGGTCATAGCGAGTGAAGGTGGCTTTCCTGGCTGCATTACATATTAATGTGTTCCTAATTGATGAGCTCCCACATGCATGTTAATAGGGAAGTATCAATAATAAATGGTCAAATGAACCTAAAGGTCATCTTCAGTTAACATTTTTAGAGCAAAATCATTAACAAGTCAAGTGATGCAGAATGGAGCCAGACTTCTCAGTGTTGTCTGTACAGAGGCCTGAACGGGCCCCTGCTTTGGTATTGTAAGCACATTTATCACATCAATGTGGAGACTAAGCTGAGAATAAGCTGTGTCATCATGACACATTTTGTTCCCCAAGTGGTCCCACCTTGCAAAGAGTGTACTGACATCTGCACTGATCCTTGCAGAGTTTATTGTTGGCCATGCCAATTTGTGAGGTGTTGGATGAAAACTACAGCTTTAAACACAATCTTCATAAAGATTTATTGTGTGGTCCCTGGTTAAAAATACACAGCCTTTTGGCTTTTGTGCTTGATTGTCTTTAAAATGTAAACAAGAACAAATCCACCTTGATTTATATTTAACTGCAATATAATTGATTCAATTCACGAACTACTGTGCAGGTAGAAGGTGCTTTTCTCATGAAGGTCTTTCTGTTTAATTTTTGTTTTTCTTCAGAGATCTTGACTGCCTGACCAACGGAGGTCTCTGCTTTAAAGGTAATGAGAAGAATCTTGATTAGGTTCTGTTTATGTATAAGTCAGTGTAAAAGAGCTATGCTAACAATGTTTTCTCTATGACTTGTCCTTGTTGGCACTTAACTGCTGTTTGGCTTTAATTAAAGAGTCACAGAAGGTGACATAATCCAAGCCTTTGATTGGTTCAGTCGGTATATTAGCAAAAAAGCTCACAAGTCTTTAAGTAAGAGCTGTTTTCATTTGTAGAAATAAACTGATTTCAAAATGTCTCTAAGCTTCTATATTTGGTTTGTTTGCCTCATGGAGCACAACTGTCCTCTTGGATTTTGAAAGGTTTCTTTCCAACTTCAGGCACTTCAGTAACATTTCTACTTAACTAAGGTAAGGACTTTGACTTGGTCTTTCCTAAACATTAATTTAAATCTTTTTTTTTTTATTTCTATACGGTAAGATCTATCTCTGGAGACACAGTAAAGACCTAATATTTTCTTTTTCCTTGTCTAATTCAGGATTAATTTGAACAATAATGATGCCAAGCTATCTAGACCCAGAGGCAGCAAAACAAGCTTACACCATTATAAATCACCCGGAAGTTGAAGAAGACGATAATACTGTTGTTGTCACCACCGCAGTTGGAAAGAAATATACAAGGTGATGGAGAATGCGCCGTTGTGCATTGCGTTTGTGCCATAACCAGCTCATCACAAATTAAATGTAGTGGGACATAGCTTCATCTTGCTCTTCGTTTGCCATCTTTATCGAATGCCTTAGTTTTGTTGTTGTTGGTGGTGAAGACGTCAACCGGAAGTGACTACATTAGCGATAGTTGAAATGGATACAGCGCTACCTGTCGTACTGTGGTATGACATGCTTTGTGCCAGTGATTCGAGTCATTCACAGCCATATATCCAAGGATAATTACCCTCAGATAAGGAACATAACCCAACTATAGCGATAATCGAGTTAATCTCATCATGTAGACCCACTGACTAAGCACTGATGATGAATGTGACTCATATTCATAAACATGTCAAATAACACTTTGGCCAAACTTATCATTGAGTTTAGCTTTACTTAAGAATAATTTCTGTTTGAGAAATTTGTGTAGGAACTAACTTTTTCTGCTGATGTTGGTGCATCTTTGTGAAAAAACACAAAATTAGATCAACACCTAGCAAAACTAATTTCCATCTTGTTTTATAATATGTCATATAGTGTGTAAAAAAAATAGTTGACACTGTTGATAATTATGGAAACAATGCAGAAGTAATACGCTCTTTAAAAAAAGTGAGTATGCAAAATACGGCATCCTCAGTATGTCATGCATGATGCAAGTCCAAAAAAATGGAAAGCAATGGCGGACACATTTGTAATGAGGTTGTGATTTAGACCTGTGACCTGTTATATGCAGACAATGAGCAGAAGACAGGAAGATCTGGAACTGAGGATACTTTAAAAAGACTTTCAAAACAAAAGCAATGCAGATAGGGAAATCCAAACCAGTCCAAACAATATGCAATCCTAATGAAGAGTTGACAGAAGAGGAAACCAGGGCGGCAGTAAAAAGGCAGAAAACAAGGAAAGATGAGGCTCTGACAATAAGAACAACAAATTGGGCAGTATATGATTCACATATATGTATTCACAGGGGTAACAGCTAAAAAAAGAAAACAGATCTGAGGTTCTCAGCAAACTAACACCTGGGGTCCATTTCACAAAGCAGGTTCATCAAACTCTGAGTCTAATCCTAAACTCTGAGTTTCTACTCTGAGATAGAAAACTCTGAGTTTAGTTAAGTTAGTTTAGTCAACTCTGAGTAGTTTCACCTTGAGTTAAGCGCGTACGCTACAACTATAACAAGCCAGCATTATTGGAGCCCCAATTTGATGAGTCACCATGGCAACGGGGAAGAGGAGGGCTGCGTTTTTCGCCAACCTCGAATTGGGAATTCGCTTAATGCGCTCATACAGCGAGTTTCAACAAGTTTTTAGAAAGATGTGCAACACTGCTGCAGCTGCAAAAGAAAGGGAGACGGAGTGAGAAACCGTTGCTGCTCGGGTCAGTGCATACATTTAAATGTTGTCCTTTGCAATCACAATAATATTACAGGGGAAAACTGCTTGAATGGTCGCCTATTCATTTATTTCATTTAGGTGCAATAGGGGGAAAGCACACTTAGGAGCAGCTTAAGATGAAATATAAAAACATTGTTCAAACAGGTAAGACCTCGGCATGGAGGTACCTCATTTTGATCATGTTTTACACAGTAAAGTAAATATCAAGTGGCTATTTGACTGCACAGTTGTTTTATCCCCAACATAATGCTGTTTTCTCACACATAAATGTCTTCTCATCTATATCACATTCTGTTACATGATTACGTCTATTTAAACTGACACTGCCTTCTTTCTGTTGGCTGAGTTGAATTCTGATGCCCGTAAAACGGCTGGTAGCCCAGCACCGCCACCTCTAACGGAGAAAGAGGAGCTGACCCTAAACCAGAATATCAAAAGGACAGTGGCTGACGGGATCCCTGGAGGGAGCTCATCCTCTGAGTCCACCCCCCAAGACACAAGTGCCTTGTAATAGGTGTATAGATATATATTTTTAAGCCTATTCATATAAATATTTGTTTGTCTTTTTTTTCCTTTGTCCCAACAGATTCTGATGGTGTCGTTCAAAAAGATTATTGTCTGGAAATGCTAAAACATCTGTGGGCGGTCTGATAACCATCTCCCGATGGATATTTAATTCTCTGCACAGTAATGCTGCACCGTCATCCACAGGATCGTTGTCAAAAGGACATGCTATGTTCATGAAAAAAGTTGCCTCCTACTGTGCCTTATGGACTTCCAGAACTTCTAGGAGAGCTAGGCTATGCCAAAACTCGCCTTCTGACTGAATGAAGGAGGAAATCAAATGGCTTGTGTGGCTGAAAGAGGGCGGAAACAGAGAGAAACCCGAGATTTACTGAGAATAACCTGGTCCCGACCAGGTTAGGTTCATAGAGTCTGTTACTACGGTAACAGACCGAGAGCTTAAGTTACCTCTCTCTCTGAAACAGGCTAGAGTTACCCCTCTTTTTCTGGTTTGAGTTACCTCTTTTTGTGAAACAGAAAACTCAGAGTTTCCCTCATTTCAGGGTTAATGAACTCAGAGTTTTCATTAACTTGCTTTGTGAAACAGACCTCTGGTGTGAATACAGAAGCAAAGCTAGCTGAAAAATTAAAATGAAAACCATTTCAGGAGGTCAAGCAAAAGCACTGACAGCTCACAAAGAAAGAGCAACAAAAGTACAAGGAAACCAAGACAAAAGCTATCAAAACCATGAAAACTTAACATAAGTAAGCAGCAGACACACTAAAGATTAATCTGTGTCCCTACATGACCTTGTTCATGTGTTTGTTTAAAGCAGCCATTGAAGTCGTGTTTTTGCCATTGTTTTTGTGGTATTGAGCAATGCACAATTTTCTGGAGTAATTATAAAAAGAAACAAAAATTTTATTGAAAAAAAGCACAAGCCAGTCCATCCTGCAGAACAGCTGAGGATTGACATAATGGCAAAAAAAGTCTGACAGTTTGGTCCATAAAAATTTAACAGCAGAAATGTATTAAAGAATTGTTGAAGAATTTTCTAAGTGTATACTTTCTTATGAAACAGCCAGATTTGAACTGCTTTTTTAAAACGAATGGATGGGTCTTCATAGAAAACAACTGAAAAACACAGTTTTCTCTTCTGGCAAAACTCTTTTCACTGAATTACAGCTCCATCTCAACCTCCACACAACAGCAGCGCAGATGATACCCTTCTGAGGTGTCAGAAATCATTATCTGAAGTAGAAGAAGCCGAGGCAGACTTTGAAAGGGTAGACACACGGAAAAGGGTAAATTACAACACATTATCATGTGATGCACTGAACAACAGATTGATTGTTCTCAGCTATGTGTAAAAGTGTTCAACAGTGTATTTTTCAGCTGCTATCTGTTTGCAAGACTAATTTAAATGTGCTGTAAGAAATGTTAATTCATAGACATATGGAGAGGGCTATGTCTCCGGTGTTAGGTGATATATTTTCTCTTTCTCTCTTGACTTTTAACTGTTAAGAATACCATGTTGATAAACCATACGGACATATTTTTTAAATAAATAGAGTGTGTTGGGATTGTTTTTATGTTTTCTGGGATCTGTTGGTGTGGGTTATAAGACAACCATCAAAGCAGCAAAGATTAACAATGCTGTTACATGGGCAGTTAACTTTAAAAGCCCCACTCGAGCACATCACACGCCACAATCAAATGCGCACAGCCTGTGCACACATGTCATTGTTTTAGATTTGTAAAATTTCAGGTATCAGGTACTGTCATATGAAATAGAATGTACCTCTATGAATTCTCAGGGTTTACAATTCAAAACAAATAAAAAAAATCATCTGAATTTACCAGGTCTTAACAGAGGTGAATGCATCAAAGATGAAAAACAACACATCATGGGACACTATGTTATTACTGGCATGCATTACTCAGAGAAGGGCTACATCTCAGATTCTCCAGTCCTAAGTTTGCATGTTAACCTGTATTACATACATTTCAAGAAAGACGGGAGAAATCTGTGAACCTTAAAACTATGTGCTTGTGAGCTGTTGAGATGCCTTGACTTTTGTATGTTCTCAGGCCTGAAACTACCCTCGAGCAGCAGGGGCTGAGATACGACAGTTCACAACTTTGGTTTTCAGTCCATCACACCGTTTTGCTCTTCGGTCGCATGACATTTTTTGATGGTGTCTCAGAGGCTTCTTCAGCATGACATAAAATTCATCTGTATGGCCCTACTTGTTCAGGGCTTACATGGAGTGTTGTTTCACCACAGTAGTGTTACATAATAGAGCCAAAGAGCAAAATACTTTTTTTGAATTCTTTAGTGTTGCTTTAATAAAATACATGGTGGCAAAAAGATTAGAGAAACGTTTGCTTTAATGGTGTGGCAATGATGACAATCAGCTTAATATATTATACATTCGCATTGTTGTCTGTCTGTTTTTTTAAGCTTTCTTTCTCTGTTTTTGCTGCAACAGCTGTGTTGCTTTTCAGTTTGCTGAAATCATAGATTGTGATTGGTCACCTGATTCCAACCCCATCCACAGAGTATGTACAAAACCACAGTCGGAAAACCTGGACTAATTTACCAATTTGATAACCAGTGTTGTGCCGCTCTGGGAGTTTGTTAACTTAGAATTAGTTAAACCACCGAAATATACCCTGGATATGTTACAGGCCCCTTGTAATAACCAGATAATATTTTCCCTTCACTTTATTTATTCAATTTTAAAAGTCCTAGCACATACAACCTTACTGATAGTGAATTGAGTTTCTTTATCACTTTTTGTGCAGCAACAACACAGATATGAGTGCTGTTTTTTTATATGAGTTGATTTATGATATTTGCCAGAGAGATGCCAAAATCAGAGATGCACTCAAGAAAGCTTGAAATGTATTTATGGCTTGTGGTGAGGGATGGAATCATTAACAACTGACTGAGTGATGGAAATGTTGGAATTAAAAACTAAGAAGAGAATTGTTGGTGATTTGATTGAAAAACAAACATCAGTTTTATCCATGGAAAGGATGTGTTGAATATCTTCAGTGTCACATGAGCCATGAATAAATGAAAGCACACTTCATTCTCCCGTGAGAATTCATTAATATGTTTTGACATATTCTTTGATGTTGTAATTAGAACAGCACACATATCTCAACCAGATAGTCTAACCACTCCTTTTCAAACCACTTTACATTGATAAAGGAATTGTCAAACGCCAAAACAAATACTGTTTAAATAGCTTCAAATGCAGTCAATAAATTACAATCAAAGTTTTTATTTAGAGATTTTGAACCTTTTAAAGTGTCTACACAAGCGTCTTGTATGTGAACCCTTTCATTCTGATTAATGACATGGAATTTACCCAACTCAAATGTGTTTACATAACTGATGAGTACAAATGCTGCTTAATAGAAGTTTTAATCATGCTCCCACCCTGCAGCTGACTTCTCAACTACACAGTGATGAGATATCCTCCATAATGCACCGGGGCAGGAAGTGGAGTAGACACAGTGGGACCTTGATGGTGCTGCCCTCAGAGAATCTGAGTGTGGCTGATTGCACATGGGAACATTTAAAGTGAATAAGGTTAACTACGGCTGAACTTTTCAGCTCAGGGTCAGTGATGGATGTCTTGCTGGTCATGTGACAGTTAATTTGTTTTCCTGCTTAATTTAGCATGTGAACCTGTTACGTCTACACTGAAAAATGCCCTTCGTTAGGTTCTTGGAATCGGTTAAAGGTGCACCAGAATTGAAGGAACTCTCTTCAATAACAAAGGTTTATTTGTGGTTTGTGAATCGAGGTCATTGAGTGTAATATGCCACCTTATTCTAGTGCAAATGTCCAGTTTATACAAATTACAGACAAATTGTCAGAAAACCTGAACCCCTGACCACCTGTGTCTTTATTAATCTTTTTATGTTTGACTCCACTTATCTATTTACAAGAAAGGCACGCTATGAATCAACATTAAGTTGTTTATCATGTTCATCGTGCAAATTAGACATGTGAAAGTTTGAGTTTTTTAATCTTTTGTAGTGTTGTCCCACCTTTCTAGAAGCATATTGTTGCCATTAAATTGAAATTGAGCAAATAAAAAAATATGTCACATTAGATGATTGAATAAAAGCTTTAGATTATTTCCAAATTATTGCATTCTGTTTACATTTACAATTAACACAATATGCCAACTTTTTAAAAACAGGGGTTTTCCATTCATATACTGTACTATGTGTAGTGTTTTACTGCAGTGAAGTCATCCCTTTTTGTTATGGAGGCACTGTAATCAGCACATTATCTGTTACCACTCTTTATTTCCCTGTTTATTCTCACTCGCATTGTACGGAGAGGTCATCAGAGACTTTCCTGTCGCCCTCTTAGCATCAGATCTCTGTCATAACATGTCGCTGGTCCAGCGGCAGAACTCACAGATGAAACACTCCTTTGATCAGCGAGTCCTTTGAGTGTGTTCTTTAAACCCCCGCTGCCACTGTGGGCATTCAGGAGGCATCAGCAGCAATGCCACAACACTACCATTGTGCTTGAGCCTCTTGCACGATAGAATTCACAGAGAGCATGCAAAACAGGAAGCCAGACGATCAAACAGCATTCCTTTAATGCCTTGCTGAGGTTAAATAATCTTGAATAATGTGGAACATGTGCGTAATACCCCTGTGTCCGACAGTTTGGCACTGCATCTCCAGCCTGTTCCTACCACTTGCATTTTTCATTGACTGTTCCCCTAACGGACACACTGTTGCTTTTGATTACCATCAACATTTTCTCTCTGAGATAATGACATCACTGCTAGAAGGCCTCTACTGAAATACAGCACAAAAAGCAAATCTTTACACAGAGATTGCAGTTAACTTAAATCACATATTTCTTTATACTATAACTAAAACCAAATACTTGATATAAACTCAGCCAACCCCATGGACTGCATATTAGAAGTACACATAGGTCATTTGATGTCACCCTTTAGTTTACAAATCATAATTTTTATCTTCCTGGACCCAGAAGTGATCATTTTTGCACAAAAAATGTGATTATGGTTGAGGTCAAATATCTACTTCTGGATCTGTGTTGCTGTGATTTTCTTTGAAAGGTTTTGACAAGAATTTCTGTTATTACAGCCTTAATTGTAATAAGTTGATTCAGACCTAATCTGCACCCTTCTTTCAACCTGCCTAACCTACACTTACACTTTAAACTAATAGACTGTCATGAACTTAAAGATGATCTTTGTACAATAAATAAAGAAAAGAAAACAACATAAATTCAACTACAGCTAGCAAAGGAATAAAGGATAAAGCAACTCCTATGATGTCACATACAACACGCCTATGAGCTCTGCAGCAGAGTTAAACAACTGAGAAACCTGTGTTCAATGGCAAAGATACAAAATGACAGAATTTTGTCGTTTACTGACTTACAGGCTTACAAGGCTCCTGATAACTCAGCTGCCTTGCAAGTTTCAGAAACACGAGTAGTATACATGTCCAGGTTTGCAAAAACATGAAAAGGCTACTTTTTTACTCTGCCAGCTTCACAGCTCACAGCACTATATATATATATATACTTTTGCATAAACATATAATGGAATATACGTTGAAAAGGAATAATGCGTAGAGAAGTCATGGAAAGCTCTAGTTTGAACTTAAAGACATTTCATTGAACAGATAAGAGGAAAAAAAGAGTGAACTTCTGATGTTCTGAGTGTTTTTCTTTAGTTTTTCCCTTTATGCCAATTCATACTTGTAGTAGTGTGTGCATCGTTCAACTACTGCAAGCTCATAGTTAAAGTCCATTCATCCTACAAGTGTATCCCTTTCACCTTAGCTATCGAATGCTGTATCTTCACATATAAAGATACTTTGGAAGTGCTTATTTTATTAGCCTTATATTAGCTTTAATATGGACAAAATTGAAAAAAAAACACTTGTTAAAAACCTAACATTTATCCTATTTATGTTGGAAGTTTTAGAAATAATCAGAGTTAGCTGTACATCATTCGAATAATATCTTTAGTAGGTGAATGAGAACATGCTAACCATTAGTTGCATGCTGTCATGACCAGACTGAGCTAAACAACCTTTAATGAGGCTTTATTATTTCATCAAAATTAGAAACGAACAAAAGCCTTAAAGGTTCTGCAAATGTGACTGAACATTATCAGCATCAATAATGGTGTATGTGTGTGTGTGTGTGTGTGTGTACTGCTACAGAGAGTACTACACGGGTAATGGGAAATCCACAGTGCTCATTACAGTCAGTGAGGAAATACAAATCTCTCTGAACTCATGGCAAACATCACCTGCACAGCAAAGATTATTAAAAGTCTAATTATGCATATCAAACACCACAGACGGGACAATTAGACAAGGGAGGCTTTAGGCTGCCTGACACAGATGGTTTATCCATTTAAGGACATAACAGAGAAAAGTATTATTTAAACTTAATTCAGTATTTTTTATGCTTTTGATTTTTAATTTTGTTGCAGGTCTCTAAACTGAGTGGGAAAGTTTTAATAGGCACATTTTTTGACAAATATTTTCTTTTGTTCTTCCTTTTTCACGTGTCCTAACACTTTTTTATTCAATCGTGTTTTGGATCATCAAAGACATTACATGTTTGCTTTGGCTATATCATACAGTGAAACGCATTAAAGCACGAGATAAATTAAGTTCTTAGCAATCAACTGAAAAAAAAACCAAAAAAAAAACCAACCAGATCAGAATTTCTGAACAGATTGAATCTAATTTCACGTCCATTGTTCAACATTTCAAAAACATAACAGCAGTGTGTCCTTTTGGAATCATAATCTTTCTAAGCCTTAAAGTTGCAGTTTAAAAATGAAGTGTTGTGATTAGTAACTTGTTATTTTTCTAAAATAATTATGTTTTTCTTACCTTGGTATTTATATATATAACGGTGACAATAAAGGAATCTCGAATCAGGCTGAGAATGAGAGATCCCCAACTCTATTCCCGACAGTGAGCAGCTTCAGGTGTCTTCCACAGTGTCATTTCAGTTAAATGTGGAAGGTTGTAAGTACAACATGTCATCAACATCATTATATATTGAGCCCAGTGAAACTAATTACGCCTATGCTGCTAAATTGGCCAAAAACACAACCAACGTCATAAAATGAGGCAGGATTGTTAAAGTATTATCAAATTACATTTTCCATAAGTCTACATTAAAAGTCTGAACTATGAGATAGTGTTATTGAATTAAAGTTATTTAGTCACTGAGTCAAGATGAATTTCCAAAGAAAATGTTCATTTATGAAAGAGCTTATTACAACCACGAGACTGCCAAATGTGCTTTTGCGCCCTGGATATGCACACATCCAGTCATATTTGAATACAAAAACCTGTCTCTAGGACCAGTGCATTTTAACAATAGTGAGTAAAGCTCTGGTGTACTTAGTTTACAAAATCAGGAGTATACTCAGAGATTTTCATTTCGCCTAAATACATGAACACTGTCAAGAAATGACCTGTGAACCGAACTGCTTTCTCAGATTTGGACCCATTGGCTGTATTAATCTGCATGTCTGCATAATGTTTCCAAATGGAAAATAATTGATGTACGAACTGAAAGGTCAGACTGAGGGAATGGTCAAAAAGACTAGAATAGAAATAGAGTTGTTTTCCTTGACCTTATTGGAAAATGTCATGGAGTTAAGGGAAGACGGTGGGATAAATTTGTAAGGCTTAGAAAAAGTCAACCACGCTGCAATGAGAATCTGACCACACTTACACTCTGTTGTGATGTGGGTCTACAATACAGCTGTTCAATAAATATTCCACAAACACTGCTTTAGATACTAAAGCTGTCCTATCACATCATTACATGGTGGCTAAATCATATATATCATATTAGTGTCAGACATCAGTGAAATTATTACTTTATTATCAAGGTTTGTAATTAGGAAATAAAAGAAAAAGACAGGTGAAAAACATTTTTCTCCTCACATTCACTAATCACAGTCGGTGGAAATGCAAATATAATCGAGCACTGCTTTGGAAGTTGTGGCTACAAGGATTTCTTGAATGGAAATGTTTTCTTTCTTTCATTATGATGCTCCATTGTTTTCTTGTATTTAGAGCAACAGCTCTTATCATGGGCCACCACTTAGATACTTCCGGATCAAGTTATTCCATTTGGAACCTTCCTGGGCGAAGGAGATATTTCACAAAACTGTAAAGAGATACAGGAATATTGTTTAAGAGAAAAAAAAAATCCATCAAAATAGATTTGCAGCAGTAATTTGAAAGTATGCTATGAGCCACAGTAAATGGTAAATGGACTGTACTTGTATAGCGCTTTTCTGGTCTAACTGACCACTCAAAGCGCTTTTAACACTACCATATATGCCACATTCACCCATTTACTCACAAAGCACATCTTAGTCTATACAGCAATGTCCTTCCTACAAATTCATTCACGCATCGGTAGGCAACGAGGGGTTCAGTGTCTTGCCCAAGGACGCGTCGACAAGTGACCCCCGGAAGCCAGAGTAAAACCACCGACCTTCCGATTAGTGGGTGACTGCTCTTCCTCCTCTGTGTCAGCTGCCCCAATAGCACCAATAAGTTGCAGATGCTGACATATAACATAAAATAGACCGCTACATGCTTCAGACATGGCATGGGGGGTTTCAAGGGAAGCAGGATTTTCTATAGTTTCTATAAAAGCTCAGAATTTGAAGGACATCGAATAATAATCTCTCTTGATAGTCTTTGAGACTTCTCTTCAGAAGAAAACTGGATAAACAAACTTTACAGAATGCAAATGAAAGCTTAGACATTTAGAGCAATATTATCAGATTTTTTCAAATAAATCAGACCAAGATCAATCAGTTCCAAGATGTCCTCACTTCAGCACAAACAAATGAATGAATGACGAGTTTTTCAGAGTCAGTGCCTGTAAATATAGTGAAAGGGAGTATTTCCACATGAAAACCTAGACAAACAGTTTAATTGTTAAAACTTAACATAGAAATTTTAGTCTTTACAAGGCTTTTCATGTCCAAAACATATCCTAAAACAGTGAAGGAAACCAAAAATAAACAAACAAAAAAAGCAAAACAGAAAACAAGGTAGTGAAAATCATAACTGATGTACCAAAATACATGCCGACAAGATGCCGCAACCTCCAGAAGCTCAGCACAGGAGAAATGTTGCAGCTGGGGAGATAATGATTCAAAGCAAACTGATAATAATCTACCAAAGGTTTCTGAAGAAAAGAAGGGTAAACTATGACCTTCTTGAGTTACACTGAAAACCTTTGGGGTATTCGAAAGAGAAATATACAACCAAATATACAGCAAAAGTTATGAATCACCATAGTTAGAGGATGTTAATTCAGTTTTTTTTATTTTGTAACATAATTACTAATAACTGATATAACACGTAACAGTTCTGTTAACAGCCGATTTTCAACAGTTGATTTAAACATACCTATTTATGAAGCAGATATCAAATTATGGAAACAACATTTGTGTTTCTAAAACAAATAAATGTACAAGTCTAAATATGCTGATTAACCTTCAGTTTAAGGAGTGTTTGCAGAGCTTATGAACTTTTTTTCCTAACAGGAAATATTGCCCAAAAAAAGAGGGCTGTCAGTGGAAGCAATGGAAATGATTATGAAACTCTTTCAAGGCAGAAATTCAAATCTGAGTGCTGCAAAAGATGTTTCCAGCCAACTACGTCAACAAATTTAGAGCAAGTACAAACAAATTGGGCTAGTTGAAAAAGGGAAACATACAGGTCAACCAAGAAAGACATGAAAGCATCAGGACAGAAAACTCCCAATATGTCTGAAAATAGAAAATGATCAACAAAAGAAATGGACAGAAACATGATGCGTCTCTCCTCACTCTTTTACTCTCCATGTACATATGACAATATATATATATTTATTAACTAGTGTTTCTCTCTCTGCAGGTATTGTAGGCATGTGTGGTGTGTTGTTGTACCCTCTTTCCAGTCCTCTCAACCCCCAATCAGTCAAGGGAGATGGCTGCCCTTCCTGGTTCTGGTTACGTTGTCTTTTTTTTATCCTGTTAAAAAGGGAGTTTTTGCTCAGGATGGGGAAATAGATCGAAGAAGTTTTGGTGCAATCTGTTGGTTTCCTTAGCTATAAATTGGACTACTTTGGAATTGAATTGATTAGAATTGTTTAGATTATGATCGTATTACAATGAATTGGATTGTAATTGGCTTGAATTTAGCTCTGATATTCGATGATGAATCATTAATCTGCACTGGAACATGTGATGATGCTTGAACTAGTTACTTTACTGCAACATAAAGAAGAGTATAAAAATTAGACATAAAGTCATACAGACAATATTTATTTCATTACTACAGCAAACGGTGGTTGTATAAGCTATTGAATCTTGGAGTGTATTAATTTACTTATTAATTGACAAACAAAAGCTTCTACAGTTCAACATAGTTTTTGCTAAATAAATAATGACATGGCTTCATGTGCCATGGTTGTATTTTAGTATAATTATTATCATGCTTTCTTCATATGTAAAACCTTAGAATGGTAACAGGTTGTAGTTTCTTTTTGTCACGTGACTTTAATGACTTGAATTAATTTGACTTGAACTTGTTTACTTGCTCTCTCTTGGCTCTGAAATAACTTTTGTTTTGAACTGCCAATATAGAAATAAAGTCAACTGAAATGAACTTGCTGGTCACATGGATAAGCATTTTAAGGTTTGCAGATTTTTCAGAAAGAATAGAGGAGTTACATTCTCAGCGCAGACCTGCTCTACATAATGGTTACTTTTTCTTATTGGCAGAGGGAAAAGCACAGCAGAACCTTCATCAGTACCCTCTGACAAGAGGGCAACCTGGTATGTCACATTTAGGCAGCACTTATATATTCTCCCAGATAATGACTTGATTTTCTTCCATTCATTTATTAGTACTTCATGTGAGCACACCTTGGGATCCCAAAATCACTGAATCATCATTACAGATTAATAAAGTGATATATAGTATGGCCCAAAATCAATTGTATCAATGTGAATAGCACCATGATGCGTTTTTTTATATCACTCTTTCCTTTTGTTCATATGATACATAGGAGAATACCAAAAGCCCATAGTACAAAGCTGCAGGGCTGACACGGTTTGTCATGTATGGAGTAATACTGTGCTGGGTTACCACTTCTACACTTTGCAGAAAACATTTCACAGTCTGGACCTGTACCCATGTCTATGGTAACACCTAGACAAGACCGTGGCACATGCATCACTTTCATATTCAGTAGTTTGCTTCTCCTGCTACTGAACAGTAGATTTTCTCAACGCACTGAAGAATGACAGTACAGTGACATGACAGCAGGGTGTGCTTGAACACACACATGGGGGACCTGTTTTTCTTTATCACTTTTACACATAAAGACACAAACACAGTCGGTGTGACACTCAAAATGCACAGAGAGGACACGGTTTTGGGTGTACAATAGAGACTTGGACTCATCGATCTTCACATGTGAGGGTTTGCTAAGATCAAGCTCCCTGCACAACAGTGACCCCTGGTGGAAGATCAAAGTTCACCAACAACAAAGACAAGTTGGCTCAGATCTTCCCCTTGTTTCTCTTGAGAAGAAAAACTATTGACAATAGAAAATCTCAAAGTTCCATTTCAGATTCTACAATATAAACTTCAACCTGCACAAAAATGGTATTTTTTAGCATTCAAATAGCAGAGATGGCTTTTGATCATAGCTCAAATTGGCATGCAGGAAGTTCAATTAAACAAGTATTTAATGTCTCATCACCTCTATACATGCTTCAATAAAAAGTACTGAGGTCTGGGTGGCTGAACTGGGCAGAGAGAGGCAAAAGCCATTACCATGCAGTACTGAGTGCATGTGAAAATCATCTTACATCTTTTTGCCATAAACGACCCTAAGACAAAGCATACCTCTGTCCTGACACACGAGCATTAGATAAAAAGGAGAAAAGTTTCCAACAAGAGTAGGCAACAAGCTATTTATTTCAGATTCACAAGGCAAAAGAGGTTACTTTATGTTCTTTGAAAAGAAGAAACGCTGACATTTATGGATAAGAACCCGCATGAAGTTCATTAATCAAACACAGAGACAAAAACTGAACAACTTGTTTGGTCTCACTGAATAATTTGTCTAAGCTCTCCCTAAAATAAATGCACAAACTTGTTTTAACCAAAACCAAAAAAGAGAGGGATATTCAAAAACTTCAGCAGTGAACTCTACAATTATAATTTCTCTGTACAAAGTACCGTACTTTTCAAGCCTCTTTTAATATTTTGTCTGACTGCATTTCTCATATTTGCATATTGCAAATAACTATGTTAATAATTTTATCTCAAAACTGTCATAACTTTATTTGACACTTCTTTTAACAGGATCCAACAGACCATGGCTGCACATACCTATTCTTGCCTGCATATCTTGTCACATGTCTACCATCACATTGCCTTCCATGTTATATATATACACATGTTACATATACATATACAATCTGTAATTTGTGAATTTAATTGCTGACTTTGACTTTTTGTGAGCTTGAGCAAAAAAAAAAGTTTTATTGGAGTGCACTTAAGGCGGGGAGCAAAGTTTCACTTGGATATTGTCATATACAATAGATCTATTCTGTATGAGCATAGAGTGTGCTTTTAAAGGTGGGATTTTGATTGATCTTGATAACACTTCCACATTTCACCATCAAACAAAAAAGATAATTCTCTATTTTTGTCTGTTGATTTAGGTTATTTGAGTCATTAATTAATTCAACAAGAATTACAGTGATCTTGTTCTCCTACAGTGCCTCACTGTAAAATAGGAACATTGCATCATGGAGATGCAAACGGTAAAAAACATGCTAACCGTCCTTCCAAACCTTATTTCTAAATTAAGTTTTTGTAACTAACAATGATGCTACATATATTTTATCATGCGACTAGCTACTGGCATAACAAGGTCACGCTACTAGCATGACCTTGAAAATAGATGTTCTTTCTCTCAAGCAAATTTGAAGCCGTCTTTTGAAATACCGCTTCATAGAAATTGTGCTTTGGACACATTCTTATTTGTAAGTATTTGAAAGTAGATAAACAAGGCTTTGTTACGCATTACTGTGATAAACACAGCAGTGGTTGCTAGCCACAAACGAAACCTTAGGAAAAAAGATAAAACAATTTTCCTTAGATTTAGAAAGAGCATCCTAACTCAAAATTTCAAAAGGTGTTGTGCATCAATTCTTTTTTTCAAAAACCAACCAAAGCAAGCTTAAAGCATAGAGCCATAATAGGAAATGTCTCTTTTTTTTTTAATTTCCATTTCTACTGTGCAAGTTCAAGATGTGCTTTGCACTTAATTCTTTTTTTTTTTTTTACATACTTTAAGAACACATTCAAATGGGAACTGAACTATGGAAAACATTTGTCCTATTTTGGAACACTCAAGTACATTTTAAAGAAGTTAACTTAGGCTAAAGAAATAGCCTGCTCAAGAGCAGTTTGTGTTCAGAAGTTTGGATCATATCTTCCATAAAAATGTGTCATCCTTTATTCTTTCTTTGATGACAGCCCAGCAAAATTGGACTGGAACAGAATTTAAATGTTTTAGGAGGAAATATTAAATCTATGATATTGACTAACATGAAACCAAAATTGAAAGTGCTCGATTGACATTAAATATACATCAGTGGATTTAAAATCAAACTAAAACTCATCCATTTTGACTAGAACTCAGTGTTGTATTAACAACTTGCTTTGATTCTCATCAAAATAACCGAAGAAAAGGTTATTCAAACCTATGGAGCTCTACACTGAACCACCAAAGAAGCAACCAGAAGAATTCAACTGGTGATCCAGAAAGTGATAAATATGTGTTATATCTTGTCCCGATTTGTCAACAGGTCTGTTCTACATCACCGATGCCGATTCTGACAGAGATTAGATAATGGCTTAATGTGGGCTCACATATCAGAGAGTAGTCAAGCAATAAAAATTTGCTCAGATTTTGTTTCTGAGATTTCTATGTTATAATGGGACAGTGTCTGAGCTAAATGTATTTTGATAGTATCAAGTTTGTAGCATTTTAGGTGAAGCTGTCATGACATAGATAGCAGGGAAATTCTAATTTAATAATTAGCAAAACTAACAATTTTCTGCAGAATTCCTTCTTTGTCTCAATTGTAGCAGTTGTGTGTTTTTTAAAATTTTTTTTTAATAATAATGACTATTATATTCTTCACCGGCCGTTCTTCAAGATAATTGGAGTATTTACCGCTGAAGAAGCTCGAGATGACGCATGAAATGCTCCTGTCTGAGAAGAAGAGTCTGGAATAAAGAAAGTTAAGAAGTGGTGTCACAAAAAAAAGCCTAATTTGGTTTAACTTCCTCATTAGCACTCCTTTCTGCTTATTTACACCAATATTATTTGCACTTCCTAGTTCTAAATCTAAATAACAGCGTAGTGTTAACTTGAACTAAAATAAACAATGGCCAAAGATACAGATATCTTATTCAGACTGTGATGAATTTGAATATTCCTTCAGTGGTTTTGATTGATCAATATTTGCTTCCCAGTATTACAAACACTGACATCATTGCAGCTACACATCACCACACTCCTTTACTTTCCTCATGATTTACATGTTCAATGCTTTAAGCTGTTCCACTGTTTGAGATGCTTCATATCGACTCGCCCATGCATCTCGTCCATTTTAGTCTACTAGTGGTACGGAATCCATCTCCATTACATGGTCACAGATGGATAACAAGGACAGGTCTGGCACAGCTCATGGAGTGGTGCTGTTCCTCTGAGAATACACCCCTGCTATCATATTCAAATGGACTTTCTGCTGGCTGTCCCTTTGCTCACCATGGCAGACAATAGAAGACAGGCAGAAATGTGGGAGGAAGAAGGGAGAAGAGGTGCTGAGGTGAGACTGAGGTGGGCTGATGAGAAGAGGAGAGTTGCCACTGTCTCTAGGGGAAACTGGGATGCCAACAGTGAGGCGCTCTGCAGACACTGGAATTAGATGAGTTAGAAATTCAACCCAGCCCTTGCACACCAATTGCTCTTCTCCTCCTGCTGCCGTTCCCCTCCCTGCTTCCCCTTCTCGTTTTATGCCCTTATCGTTGGAGGAAGCTCTGAGACAGGCTGACATGGACACACACTACCTCTAAAGTCCTTAAAAGGTAATTGAGCCTTCCGGCCCACACCACTAATTTGTGTGACTCTGCCCAGTAGCTAGCAGTGTGACAAAAACAGAAGGAGGGAAAGTGAGTGTTGAGAAGAATGACTCCCTTGGACACAATATGTTAATTGGGCTCTAAAACTGACAGCAATAAAAAAAAAGTCTGAGGCTATATGGGGGAGTGTTGCCAGAAAGGCCATGGTCAGAAAAAAATGATAATGGTTAGACCCTGCAGTACAAAAAAGTTGCTCAGCAAGAACAATTCTTTCATCCCCATCTGCAAATTGATAATCTTCAAGTGATTTTGTGCGACAATAGCAACCATTACAATGAAATATACTGCAGTGATTGCTAAGAAAGAAGCAAAAAATTGAAGAAAAAAAAAACGAACGACAAAAGAACATTAAATGGCAATAACACAGAAACAGTGGGGACTTTTAGAAGCCAGTGGATTAGAAATGAAGGATGATTGTGTGTGGAGGATAAGTAATTGAAAGATAACTGGTGAACCTCGAAGGGGTCTACCACATATGCACAAGGTAAATACCTGCCTCAGGCCCTGCTCTAAATTCACCTCAAGAATTTGATTTCTTCAAATGCCAACATTGTTGAAAATGAAGTATTTGTCCAGGGTCTGAATTATGAGGAAGACCTTCCCATGAATCACCTTCAGTACCTCTGTGGCCTTCAGCCTGGTAATATCCATATCTCTTCACTTTCCTCCAATCAATAATGAGATGACGCCCTTGGAAATGCAGGATAGATGACTCAAATGGGATATTTTATTTGTTGAGACCACACAGAACAGACCCTGTCTAAATCAGATTAACATGCTGGTGTTGACATTCGTTCTAATCTTCATTCTATTCCCGTTTCCAAAGTGGAAGTATTGTTCAGAAACAAATGCATACATTTTGAGATTCAAATGGTCATTTTTCTATGTAAAATGTTAAATCTTATATCTGTTGTAGAAAAGTGTTGAAAATGTCAAATTTGCCTCAATGGTAAAAAATACATTTAGCTCTACTAAGAACTAAACTGAATTTAACACACAGAAATACATAACAGCAGTAAGTAAAAAGTAAAATCAGATTGTTCCCCAAATACAATACAATGCAATCTTTCAATTATGTTAAAATTGAAGAAATATACATCTTCAGTTTTGGGAAAAAATCTTGATCTAAACATTTGGTTTTTCAATTATTTATTTATTTTTTTTTTTTGGGGGGGGGGGGTTGGTATGAATTGTCATTTCAACATTCAATACAAGATTATTCCAGACCAAAATATTGCACTGGGTTCCATTTCTCTCTCAATTATACATCAACACCTCTTTAATAAAATACTTATTTCTCAATTTTTGCTTATGTTTAGTCAATAACATGACTTGGTTAGATTTAGGAAAAGATCATGGTTAAAATATTATATATTCTTTTGCAGCACATGATCACACATTATGTCATCATCATGAATGCCATTTTGCTGGTTGCCTTTGTTACATATAAACAGAACATGTTAGTGCCACTTCCTGGTTGTCTTTAGCCAATAAATTCACTTGATTAGGATTATAAATAAAAACTACTCGGTTTGGGTTAAAATGCATTATGGTTACGACAAAAATACATACTTTGTTGTCCACAACTGTCACCTTTATGGATGTAAGTTTTACAGTTCACGTGCAGTCTCTGGATCACAACTTCTTCCAAATGAATTCGTAACATTGAAATTATTCCTGTCATGGAATCTATAAAACTGTCTATAGAGACATGTCTACTGCTATGAATCATGAGTGATTGGGGAGAAGTGTAACTTTGGGATTACATCAATTAATTAATTTCTGTTTCTATATTGAAATAAGTAAATAAAATTAAATTAAATGTCATGATATTGGTTTGCCATCCTGCCTGTGTAAAAGAAATAAACTGAATTAGTTTTTGCAAATTTTAACAAACTTTTTTTTTGGTGCTTGTTTCTACTTTGCTCTGTAGTTTTATCAAATGTTACAAATGTTTATGTTTAGCAAAGAAATGTCAATACCCACCTCTTCCTAATTTTCTTCTTGGCAGGGAAAAAAAAGAGGGAAATTACGAGCTTTAGAGCTTCTGGAGAAAACAATGTTAACAAGTGATTTTTTTTTTTGTGGCCCCACCTCAATGGGCTGTTCCAGTTAATGATCTACAATGGTAGACCAAAAATGCACTCAGTGAAAGTGTCGGTGTACCTCGTGTAGGTTTCCAAGTACAAACAGCAACATTTATTTGCAATATTATAAGTTTTGTGCATTTTCATTTGCATTTTCCAGTATGGAGAAACCGACAGCCAAACTGAGGAGGTAGTTTTGAACCATAATAATTCAAAACTAAAAACTAAAAATCACATGGTTTACACTGTAAACCATGTGATTTTTAGTTTTGATTCATGAACCATGATCATTTTTATTAATTGTAAACTCAACACTATCCATCCATCCATTTTCTATAACTGCTTCATCCTGTTTAGGGTCACATAGGGGTTGTGAGGTGACTGTGCTAAATATCACATCCTCAGACAGCCTTTTATCTAGATTAAACTATTGGGATAGTAAGATGTTTGAAAAAAGAGGCACTTTCTATTTCATTCTTTGTTTTAGTCTGCCTGTACATAACATGTAATTACATAACTTATACTAACAGTATCAAATGGCTCTCATTGTTGAAGAAATTATGTTACCACAGTATATGACATCAGTACCATCTGAATACAATTGTTTTTGTATCCACTTTGACTCCGCCATGACATTCATTATTAGCTTTCTGTCACACAGTGTGAGAAAATATACAACAGGCACCCGGGGCTGAGCTTCCTGTGTCTTCGCCTGCCATTGATGATTCACACCCAACCGGGGGGAAAACAGAGGGTTACTAACTAGGTCCTCCAAGACACCAGATGTCAGTGATTAATCTTGATGAAGTTGGGACTCTAAGTCTCCCTAGCTGTCTCTGTCTGTCTCCCAACCTGGTGCTTAATGACCCTTTGCCTCTGTTTTATCAGCTCATTTTTTACCCTTTAGATCATGTTCAATATGGCCTGCTTTTTATGCAGATGCATGGCGGCTGGAGAGGAGGCAGTTGTGAGGTGTGGCAGCAACTCCTTGTATTCTGCCATAAACAGCAGACTCGTTTGCTAATGCAAAACTAATGCAGAACTAAGGAACAACAGATTTTTTTTTCTGGGATAAATTAGACATTTAACTGCTTTGTGTGGCAAAAGAAAGGGGAAAACAATAATTTATTCAATGGTGAGTGAGTGAGTGCAACATCATTAATTCGTGGAAGTTTGACTGAACTGAGGGAAATGCAGTTTGAAAATATAACAAGTCATTAGTCTAATCTTTACTTTAATAGAATGAAATGTGTGAGCTCATTTATAACATCGGGACAAATAATGCGCTGACATAGTTTTGGGACAAAACAGGTTTTTTTGCAGTTCCTCTACACTGAATGTTATGACATATCTGTCAGTTTTTGTTTAAATACAAGGCAAGTAGTTCACGATTCAAAATTATTAACCAAGTTTACGGTCACAAAGTTAACCTGTTATGGTTTATTTCTCACTTTTCAATTTCCTTGTCTGAATGATCTTCCTTATATGGAACTTGTTATGGACGACTGCAGTACTGGAACTTGAACTTCTGGAATGTCATATGCCAACAAGAAACTAAGAAATCTGAGAACCAGCTGTGTAGCAAAATCTGGTGCACTGAGAGTACAACAGCAGATAAAATCATACTCAGGTAGCTCAAGACAAAGGTGAGGACAAAGTCATTGTGCAGTTTTCTGTATCAAGGCCAAAACAAAAGTTTAACTCACATTAAAAGTGCTTTCCTCTGACTTTCTACTGTGCAAAGCAGTCTATTAAATCCTTCAGGTTCTGTTTGCAGGCTTCACTTTTACTGTTGTATTCTTACACCTTGTGTTGTTTGAGTTCACCACTTTTAAGGAGTTTCTATCATGCTGTCTCTGGGGGGAATGTTTTGCATAGTTCTATACTCGTCTGTAACGACAAACATGCAACTGTCCTAATGCATTAGTTGTATATAAATTCAGGAAAAATATGTTTGCAAATCATGTTTCATGCACAGCACTGTTTTATATTTTAGTGAATTAGCTTGAGGTAAAAATTTACACTGTCCTCACCAGTAAGTTTTTTATTGTTTTTTCTAAACTTTATGTTGTAGGTTTCACAGACTTTTAACTGAAAATGGCTGTTGGCCACATTTGCTAATAGGCAAGGTATTTCATACATATTTTCTCTATATCTGTATTTATTTGTGCTTAAACCTGACTTGAATTGTTGCCTACACCTAACCAAACAGCAAGTGAGAATATAATAAATTAATAAAGAACAAAGTATCGTTACTAATACATTCATGTTAACAGAGCCACTGTTAAGAAAGGCAAAGATTATGTGTTTGTGTTTTCATAAAATGCTCAAGTTTTGCCATTGGGGTTGCAATGAGAGCAGTAACTAATAAAACCAATTTTGCCTAAATAAACAAAATGAGTATTCTGTAAGGTACTTAAATGCCCCAGAGATCTGTGCAGGGCTCAGTCAGTAACTTTTAGTTGATAGTAAAAGTTAGTTTCTTTGTCACTTGTGTATATCCTTGAGTTAAAAGCAAAGGCTAAACACTGTTTACTTTTAGTCTTTTTCTTCATGGGTTCTGCTGGCATTATATTGTGGATTACTACAGCTACCTGTAGGACAGGTGCAAAACCAATGGCTCGATTGTATCAACTGTCATGGTATGATTATGAATGTGCACAAGATGTATAAAAAAATGCTACAAAAACACAAGGCTTATGTAAGGAGGGTTATAGATTGATTGAGTGAAAAATGAACAGAACTAAGAAATCTGTTTCATTCAATTTTCATCCATCTTGTCCTGATGTGTATTCTATTTATTTATTTATTTTTTGGGGAAAATGTCCACGTGTAAAAAGAAAAAAAACTAACAGACTTTGTCAGTTGATCTGGCCAATTAAGTTTAAAAAAGTATTCCTGTTTGGTGTTGAGAGAGCACACTAGAGTGCTATGGACGGGTGAATAATTGGTCAAGTAATTCTCATATTACCGATTCAGAAGATGATGTAACAACCTCCTTGGGAATGTGAGATATTTCTTTTGCTGCAAGGGTGGATGATAGACATATCATACTTACAAGCCAACCAAGACTGAATCTGTAATGCTGATCTAAAATCAGAGGAAGTGTGTTTCAATAAATCTATGCATATGCAAAGCTAACTCTATTCTTGGCTGGATACGCTGACATTTATAATTCATGAAAATAATGCATTTATGGCAAAACAGATAATTTTAATGAGTGTCAGAGGTTGAATCTTGAAACAATACGAGTCAGAGTACTCACCAAATTATTTGTTAGGTTACCTCAGTGAAATAAACAGGTTGGGGTATTTGCAGCTGATTTAGATGTTCACTTTATATATGTTTTACTTATGAACTTACCTATTTAACCAAATGAGTCACTGTGAGTCTTTTTTGTTTTTTCCCAACATGGTGCCACACGAGTGGTAGCTGGTTGTGACCTCCTTCTTATCCTTTGTTTTTGTACAAACAAGTCCCAAGAGTGTTTGTGCACCCAGCGATGCACAATTGTTGAGAACAGTTTGAGCCGTTGTGAACAGCCTTCTACTTTTTGTCAGATCATTTCAGCAACATGAGATGATCTATTCAGCCCTGGTTCTATTGTTTATACACGGGAAAAGCTGTGTGCACTGTCTAACACAAAGATACTTTCCGAGGAAAGACCAGAGATCCCCGCAGAGTTTCAGAGGAGAACAAGGGGCTGCAAATGTAGACTGAAATACCAGAGAAGATAAGATGGTACAAACCATCAGTTTTGTTGATTATTGTGGCGAATGGGAAATGTCTCCCCAAGATGATGGAAGAGCTAATGGTGCTCACAAGGATGCAGAGAGACAGTGTCACAAATGTAGCATCATGTGCTTCACAGAGACATGGCTGGACATGGACAACCTGGAGTGAATTCCAGCACTGTGGAAAACCTCCTGTGTGGTTGCGATGAAAAAGACTTGAGGGAGCCCAGCCATTTCAACCCTGTGGCTTTAACTTCTCACCTGATGAAAGATCATTCTCAACCAATGCCTTTGATCTCGAGCAAGCATAGTACTTGACCCCCTCCTGTTTGCATATTGGCCATATATAGGTGTGGAAGATGCAATCACCCACTGGCGGCACAGGGTACTCTGCATCTGGAGAACATTATGAGGGTCATGTTGTTTGACTTCTCCAGAGCTGCTTACACATTAAAGCCAGCACTGCTCAGAAAGAAGCTGGAAGAAGGATGATGACCACATGACTGCATGGAGCACCGACTACCTCACCAACAGATAGCAGTACACATGGCTTCATGACTGTGAGTCTGAAGTGATAGTCTGCTGCACAGGGGCTCTCAAAGGAACAGTACTCTCCTCTTTCCTCTTCACTTTATTCACATCGGACTTCACATCACATCACATCAAGGACAGTAATCATCCCCAGAAGTTCTCTGATGATGCAGTCATTGCCGTGTCAGCAGAGAATGAGCACAAGGGAGTCATCGCAAACCTACTTGACTGGTTTTAACTGAACCTCCTGAACATTAACGTCACCAAGACAAAGGGGATGGTGAAAGACTTACATAGGAAGGTGCATCCTATAATAGTGAACATGCAGGGTTTGGACATTTGGATTGTGGAAAAGTACACATACATACTTGAGGGGTTCACCTCAGTATGGGGTTCACCTGTGTTGATGGACTGGTCCATCAACACAGACATCCTGTATAAGCTGGGCCAAAGTCGTCTGTTAGAGCTGTGGAAGCCCTGAGAGGGACAGTAAAAGATGGAATAAACTGGTCGGAGGGGGGCAGCCCGGTACGTGACTGTCATACGAGTTAGAAAAACTAAAATCAATCATGGACACCTCTTATCCCTTGAATTATACTGTGGGGGCTGTCGGCAACTCTTTCAACAGCAGACTGCTGCACCCACAATGCAAGAGGGAGCAATATTGCAGGCTTTTCATCCCAACTGCTGTCACTCTCTTTAACACCAACATAACATAAAAGCTATGACTGTTTCTTCCTCATTTTCTCTTTATCATTATAATGTGCTGATTCTAATGTTCATCACAATGGTAGAATGTGTAATCTTAAGTACAATAACTGATTTATATATTTCTGGATATGCATTTACTTATACACCATGTGTGGATGTGTAAATGTTACTACAAAGAATGAAGAAGTACTCGTTGTACATATCTTGTATATAGCCTTTGTGTACTGATGCTGCTGTAGGGGCTGTTCTTTAAACAAACAGCTTAATAAGAAATCAAACCATCTCCGTGTATGTATATGGCTTCGAGAAAACCAGCAGAGTGAAAAGTTAGTAGTTACAGTGGTGAAAAGAAGCAGTGCTCATCTGTAAATGCTGACATTCCATCACATACAAATATATTTTGAAACGCAACAGAGTTTAAAAGTGTTATTTCTATTTTGCAGTCTTTGTCAGTGGAACATTCCTATAATTACATTTGAAAACCAATGTAGCAAAATTCATAGCCGGGATCTTAATAACATCCTTCAGAAATCAATTTCAATTTCTCTTTCTCGTCAGCATGACGGAAGAAAACATAAATCGATCATGCTGAACTTAGATTGTTCTCTGAAGCACCAACTGAACAGAGTATGTCCCATCACTATCAACAACACAGCATGCTCTGACATGAAATGCACTTTGACACAATTTCCCACTGCACATGACATTAACAGGGGAAATAGATCAAATAAGGTGTTATTGTTTTTTGTCCCCAAGCATTTCCAAAGAAACCATGACTTATAATATTTCTCACAAATGTCTTGTCACGCTGAAGTGAAAATCTAATCACAAGGCATTCTGTTACAGCAGTCTATTTGCTCTCTCAAATGCAACTGAATCCAGTTTTACAGGTAGACATATTTGTCTTGCACAAGAGACAATTAGGGTTCTATATTTTCAAACTTGGAAAGCAAGTGAAGGGCAATTAGGAGACAAATTATGATTCATCATTGACTCAAGGTAACCACAGCATGTGAATTTGCAGATAATCATGGACAGCAGCAACATGAATGATCCAGTAACTTTCCTTGATCAATACAATTACACTCACACGTGGGGGCAGATTGCACTGCATGAGAAAATTACATGATAATTTGCAATCTAAACAGATACAAGATAATATTGTGTTTAAAATATTAATAAAGTCTAATTTGTAACCAATAAGTGACAAACACATGCCAAGATAATACATGTCACAAATATTATGAGTAATTCAAGATGCAATGATCTATTTGAAAACGCATTTTGGCATTTTAACAATGGCCAACTAATTTTACTCTTGTTCATTCATGCAACATAGATAAGATTGCTTCTAAGTAAGCCCATTGTATGCTGCAAACACACAGAGGCTTTAAAAAATACTGACATTGCAAATTCAGAAAGTTACTTACACACTAATTACACCATCGAGGCAAGTCTCGCTCCTGTTCTACAATTTTTTTGCAACAGTAAACATGTTTAGAGAAGCCCAGTCATGTCTGGATTATGTTCCATGTAATAATGTGGAAAATGTGTTAATTAGCATGTCTACCAAGTTTATAAAGTTTAGTACTTTTTGTTAAGTGTTGACTGTAGGTTGTGTTTTTTTGGTGCATTAGAACGTGGTCTGATAGTCCCCGTCTGATTTTGGTAAGGTTGGCAAGCACCAACAGTCCATGGTTATAGTGAGGTAGTTCACATTTTTTTAACTAATTTGAAACCATGAGAGAAAGTCTTATCAAAAGTAAAAAATAAAAAAACATGCACATACTTTGGTAGTGATCCCTACTTCTCTAATATCTCTGTGAAACATAGCCCGACTGGAGAAGTACTGTTTTTAAAATTAGTGTAGCTTTATTGAACATGGCTTTATTTTGTAGTTTCTAGACAAAAAAACTAAGTAATTTTGAGAATTTTGAGAATTTTGAATTTAAAGAGTTCAGTTAAATTATGACTTAAGCCACATTCCAAAGACATTTGGGTGAAGGTGGCAGCGCTTCATTGTAATGACATGGTTGCTGCAATGGGGACTAAAGTGTGCAGGAACTGTATATGCTCTGAATTTATGGTTTCGCTTGATTAAAGAGTAATCAAATCGAAAAATGTGGCAACCTCTCACAGTAATGGAAACCTCCATCAAAGACCACATTTAGGGAACTCAAAAGATTCTTTCAATTCAGTCTTCCACAAAAATGTAGCCCACCGTGATCTAAGAAGCTCCCCTTCTATAATGCAATTTACTGTGGGATCTAATAACCCTTCTTTATTTCTCCCACTCTCATTGTATTCTTCACTTTCTCACTGAGAAGCAGAGAGACTTGGACACCAGTTACCTGAAAATGGACCCTGTACAGCTGCAGCTGTCTCTGTATTCTCGTGCCTGAGGGGTATCATACTTTCACTGCACTTGCCCAGTCTCTGAAACACGATCCAAGAGATATTTTTAATGTTGGCTATAATCAACCTCTCTGATCAATGAGTATAAAATTCCCTTTTTTTTCTGCTACTTCATCTTTATTCTGTATTTTACCCGTCTCTTTGTACAACATCACATTTTTACATTGGGTGTTGTGTGATATGCAGGATGAGACATGGTGGCACAGAAGTCTGTAGAGCCAAGATAGCTGCTTGCTTCTCACAGCTGTAATTGGTAGACCACTACTGCTCCATTTGACAGATTGTGGAAGATAGTTACTTTAGACATTCTGTTGAGATGTACAACTTGGGTCTAGCTGGATGTGACGTGAACACATTTTACATCACCAAATATAACATCGCTAAAAAAGTCTACAGGTGGCAGCTCCTTGTTACCAAGAGCTTGAATTCTTTATAACAAAGCAGGGCTAGGAACCAGTAAGGAACATACTTCTTACAGGTAATAGGCTGAAAACAAGCTTTTTGACTCCATCTTGATCGAGCAGCACCAGCAATTACTGAATCTAAAAATGTAACGACTGAAGTCGCAGGGTTCGAATTATGGGTGGAGTTATCATTTATTCATCACGTTCAAGTGTGGAAGAATCATAATACTTTTTCAGATATTTCTAAAGTATCCCATACCAATCCTTAAGCTTGATTTTAGTTTGTGTCGTGTGAAAAGGAAAGTACATCCTCACATGTACATAATTTTAAGCTTCTTTGTATCAGGATATATTCACATTATGAAAATTATCCTGTCTTTATCAGGGCTTAAAATCAGATAAATACACTTTCAGATAAACATTTCATATTATACTGTACAATTTTAAAATGTAGAAGCAGTGTGTGAAAAATGTAGTCGACCCTTATTGCTTCCATGATCAAATACACCTGATTAATTGATCATCAACAAGTGTGAGCATCTCTATAAAAGTAGAAGTTTTGATCTTAGAGAAGCTATTGCTGCCCATCCATCTGGGAAGTTAAAGGCATTTCCAAACAATCTCCAGTCTGTCATTTGATAATGAGAAAGATTTACAAATGGAAAATATTCAAGACAACTGCCAATCTTCCCAGGAGTAGACATCACAGCAAGTTCACCTCAAAGTCAGACTGTGAGAGAAACTGCAAAAATCCCAAGAGCTCTCAGCTCAGAGTCCACAGGCCAGGGTTAGCATTTTAACGTTAAAGTTCATGACAGCACAATTAGAAAAAGATTGAACATCTAAGGCTTGTTTGGAAGGGTTGCAGGAAAAAGCCTTATCTCTGTAAATATAATGCGTTACTGCGTTCAACAAGCCACTGAATCATGGGGGTGTGCTTTGTTTTTCAGAACTGCATCTGCATTATGGTTTAGTTTTTGTTAAATATGTAATGACTTGATGTTTAATTTAATCTGCTGTGGGCCTAAGTTAATATTTGCAGTTCTAATGGGTAGAACCTTGGTCTTCTTCACATGACTTCTTCACATTTCTTCTAAATCTCAAAGTGCTGTAATATTAACTTGGTAAGAGGCATGAAAATTTGTAAATATTTGCTAAATGCAGCAGATAGTGTTCTAAACAGTCAAATGCTGGAATTGTTATTTACATAAGGTTTACAACTTGTTTATTATTGACTCTATATGTGTCACATGGTTTCTACCAACACCCAACCATGTCGAAGACTAGTTACAGAGCCTAAGTCAATTTATTATATGGGAGAAGTGGATATAAGCAGACATTTTCAGGAGACATTTTATTTCCATATCACAAAAGCATCACATCCTCTGAAGATTCTGATATTAAATTGGTGTTTGGGTGCTGGACGTAAAAAACAAAAACAAAATGAGCTATCTGAGCCTTACTTTATAATTAAGTATAATTTAAAAGTTTATCTTCCTATATTTTTATTTGGCTTGTTTTAAATATATTTCTATTTTTACATGGATTTGTGTTTATCTTCACAAGAAAGGAGGAGCTGAAGTGCTACTATAGTTTTAAATATATGTATTATTGATTTCATAGCGTACCAGTTTAATTTCCCATGCAATTGCAACATATTTTAAGTTTAAGACATTTTAAACTGCATCAAAACAACATTAAAATAGACAGCTTATATACCTTGCCTGTTTGTGTCAGTTGCAAAAGCAAATAGAGATGCTGATGGCTAACATAGGTTACTTAAGTTACCTACGCTATTGAACAGGTTTTAATACACTTTACTGTCATTATTTCTGAATTAGATTCTATCAAGCATCTCTTAAGGAATTGCTGTAAAGTATTGTGAACAAACACAATCTAATGAGCTGTCTCTCCAAACATAAGCTAAATGATTTTAACTAATTAACTAAGGTCATGTAGGCTAGCTAGCTTACCTGTGGTTTTGATTACCTTAAATTACACGTTAGCCAACTACTGTGAATGGCTACAATGTAAATTCTGCCTTTCCAAGTAAACATTATTAAAGAAAAATAAAAGTTATAATAACTAGCTAATTTTAGCTTGCTAGCTGGGCCTATGGCTTTAAAATTGTATTTAAAAAGGTATATAAAATATATAACATTAGTGCTCAGTCAAGAACTGAGACAATGGAGGATTGTTGCTGTGGATATACATTTGAAATGAATATAGAGTTTATCATTTTATTCACAGTCTTCTGTGTGGCTTTTTGATTAATTAAAAAATGCTTTATTAGTGTTAGCTTTATTAACGACATCTAAGTTTTATCTCAGGAGTGCAATAATCTTATCAGGCTAAGCAACTGCACAACATTAAAATCCATGTGTGCTGAAGGCTGACAAATTGTATTAGTTCAGCGTATGAATATTTTATAGAACTCAGATTAGATTTCTCTCAGAGTTACATAAGTGAGTGGAGGGTGGATATCTAGCCACCTTTTTATATGGAATAAAAGGAGGTCAAATATTGTGAGAATTTGAAGATGATTTTTCACTTCTTTTTTTCTTCCCTTTTTTGGGTGTTATGTAGGTTTCATTCTTCAGGAAACTGAGGACAGTCAGAATGAAAGATATCAGGCTGCAAGAGGTCAGGAGGGCACTGATCTGGCAACATCTACTAACATAGAAGTGAGGAATAAAGGAATCTGAATTTATATACTGTATGTATGGATGGAATATATCCAATATCCAATACCCGATATTTAGGTGGAACAACAATCATTCTTTAATGTTACTCAAATAATATGGGAAAAGTTATAAAGTAATAAAGTGATGTATGAAAAATAATGCTCAGTGTATGAGCCATTTAGTGAAAAAACTGAAAAAAAAAAATCACACATCGTAATTATCCACAAAACATAACATGTAACCACAAATTAAGAAGTTTTCAAATATCTTATAAAAATGTAGCTTCATATTGAACTTGCAAAAGTGGTTCGGGAGTCCCTTCTTTACCTTTGTCACTGTCTCTAATTTAAGGTCACTGCTGTGGTCCAAGGAACTTCTGACTTCATTATTTAAATCTCTGTGTCCAATATTTTTTTATATAATATCTAAGTAGTTTTTGGGTAAACTTTGTTGTGTTTTTCATGCGCTTTACATGCTTTAAATGTTCTCATTGGGTAAGAGGTCCATCCAAGAGACTATTAAGTTAACAGCCCAGAAAAGCCCTGCACTGCCCTGGTCGTGTAAATGTGACAACTACATATGCTCAGAAGACGAGAACATGCATTATTCTCATCTGTTGTATAATAAAAAAAAAAAATGAAAAAAATGGTAAAATTGTTAAAGGAAATTAAAGAAAATTGGAAACACCTGCAATATCTTCATAACCCAGGTGAATACAAATGTTCTGTCTCTATATAGCTTATTGTCAGCATAACTCTCAGAGAGTAGAGAGATTAATGTTGTAAGTAGACCCGAGCATTTATTCAAAGCAGACTAATTGTGTTTAAGAAAAATATGCATTCTTTAGGTTAAAATATTATACTGTGCAGAATTGATCAGGTTTCACAGTATGACCACAATGTATATCTTGGAAGAAGTGATTTAAAAATCACAAAATTCTTGCATGCATTTTAAAAAAGACAGATTTCATGATGGAATGTCATTAATAAGACTCATTACCAAAGCAGAACACAAAACTTTCTCTTAACAGTTGTTATGCTTGTTATGAGCTAATATTTTAGTACCACCAGAATTCACTGAAATCTGTGTTTAATTAATGAAACATGCACATTCACTGGCCCAAGCTGCTGATTGACAGGGATAAACATCCCAGATGTTAACTTGTCAACAAAGAATGCACAACAGGCAATAGCCAACAAATAGAACAACCAGCTCAATGTGTAAGTAATGAATCATGTCCAAATAGTGCAAGACTCCATAAAAAAACAGCTGGCTGAGGCAACACCTGCACTTGTACTTGATTTGATTGTTCGATGTCACAGCTTGTTTCAAATTGTAAATATACGTGACATGTTTTTGCATTCTTGATAAGTTCATTTTCCAAGACAGGGATGCTACTGAAAAGGACACAATAACTGACTGAGTTATCTCTCATTGGATTTGGCAGTCACTGAGGGTTTGATGTTGAGAAGAGGAAAAATCTGCCTGCAACCAGATTTACCACTGGTTTGCTCAAGTTGACAAGAAAATTCACAGGTTATAATTACGGTCCAACAGCTGTCATATTTTTATTGCTATGCATATTGCAGCATGAGGGAAACTTCTCAAGAATGCATGTTAAACAATGAATATCATAAGAAATACAGACCAATGCACTGAGGATTAGTAGCAAATAGAAAAGTATGTGTTCCAGTTTAAAAACAAGGGTGAAAATATTAACGTGTTTCTATTATTTTCCCACTTCAGTCTAGGAGCCATTACCATAATAATAAGGACAGCATCGATTAAAATTGCATCTTTGTGTGTTTAATGGAAGATCTATACAAGTCATTGATACAGTGGTGAAGATGTGTTTCTATTTTAGGTTTATTTTTTCAGAAACAACACTTGTGGTAAGTCTGTGAAAAATGTCTCGTGTAACAAGTGCCATCTGTTGAAATGCTTAATTTTATTCTGGTGTGGGGGGATTGGTTATGGCAGCAACTGGAGCAATGCAAATTTAGTTGACAGAAGGTGTGAACAAATTTCAAATTGGCTATTAAGACAAACAAAATTTAAATTATCTCATGGCAACCTCATTGTTATAATAGCCTGTAATGAACTCTAGTTATGGTCTTAAAACCTTGTATGGTAGAAACCACAGAGCAAGTTACCACTCTTGAACTACTGTAATTATATGTTTCCATTTCTTCATAACCGTTTGGTTGCAAGGTGAAATTAAAATGCGTTTTACATGCGTGGCAAGTGGCCTAGTTTCTGCATCAGATTTGATGCCTACAAACAATGATAATTTGAAATACTTAACAGAGGCAGTGGGGAAAGTCAGGGAGCCCTTGGATTTCCTGCAGGCAAAACCTGCAGATCAGTAAATGACCCTTCTGATATCAGCAAAACAGCTTAAACTAGTTGCTCCCTCAACTGTACTTGAAGACCTGAAGGAAATAGTCAACCTCATCTCATGGCAGAACATGTAATAGCCATGTTAGTCCAAGGCACAAACATTGCGGTTTCACTTTAAAGCCTCCAAAATTACTGTAATTAGTACAATTTCTGGTTTTTCATCAAGTGTAGGGAGCAGAGAAAATGCAGTAGAGTGAAATTCCCTTTCACCATTGGAAATGCTATAGAGGAAGATGGACATGACTTGTGTTGTATATGGGACTGAAAGCTTCTAATCACTGTCAAAATGCTCTGAACTAAAAGGCCGCTTGCACATTTGATTGCAGAAGTTTTTTTTTTGTTTTCCTGACAGGAGAAATTTTCAGTCCCAAATACAGCAGTACATGTGCCATTTTCCTCCAGAGCATGATGCCTTTCCAGTGGTACACAAGGATTTGCAGCATTTGGATACTGATGTTTTCATCCAGAGTTTTATCTTCCTACATGATAACATTCAAGCTCCGTTTTCTCCATATCACTAGGTCAGCTTCACATCCACTTTCCATACCTTGCTAAACTGAAACACTTCTACACTACAAAAAAAAAAAATCTGAGGAGGAATGGTGGGATAGCAGGAGATGCTAAGATGCAGACTTGCATTGATTACATTGCAAGTTTGAGACCCAACCTGCACAACTTTTAAAAATTTATTTCATGTTTTTACATCCTTTTCACTTGCAAATGTTTTGGGATAGGAGTTTTAAAAAGCATGCCAAGGGTTATTTAATTCACAAGTTTCAAAATGCATGGGTCAAAAAAATCATTAAAGCTTACATCATTCTCTGTTCATGCATCTTAATTCCTGTCATATCACATGGATGTTACTGCAGCCTAGGGATACATTGCCATCTCAAAATTTGCAACCATGCACTGTGACACTATGTTTTAGAATGTAAACTAATACTGTAAAGCACTTTGCCATTTTTTAAAAACGTTTCTCTCTGAAACGGTAATAAGATGGTATGAATTATATACAGCATATTGGAATCAGTGTACATTTTGAAGAGGCAGCAGTCAGGAATACCAAAATGAAGTCTAAGCAACTTACTTATTTTAGCCAACTACAATCAGTATTGTGAGACTTTTATATTTTGAATAAGAGTCTATATGAGAGGCAGCCTACTCTGACGTTGAAATGAAGTCATCGTGCTGCTCTTGCTCTCTTCAGTCACAGAACTCTCAGGAGAACAGTAATTTTACTTACAGTTGCTGGTCTACAGGTGACTTTACTTTGGTGTTATATAAAGTTTAAAAGTTTGAACCAAGAGGAGTCATAACTGTGCCACCATGTCTCACAATAACACCAATAAACTATCCAATCTCGGCAGTGGCAGACCAGAGACCCCTGTGTTTTTATGGTGAAATGACAGCTTTTGTCACTGCGGTCTAGCGCCTTTGAAATAAACATAGTTGGGTTTAATAACTGTATTTACCGCCTGGAAAGAAGTGAAAGCTTCTAAATATACAGCCTGATCTCACAGTGAGTTATAAGGTAAGCACAAAACACAAATTGTTTCTGTGAAGTTGTATTGTTTTTTTTTTCTTTGAGAGAACTTATCCTTCGTTATATTGTATTTGAATCAGATGCACCGACAACCTTGACTTGTTTAAATGGCAAACATTTGCACTTATTTTGTCCCTGCTCTCAGTAGCTGCTAGCTTGGTTTTTCCATGAGAATTCATCCCTGCTTTTCTAAACAGACAGTGCTCTGACCGCTGCATACTGCAGGCAAGGCACCAACTACTCATGAATACATGACTCCACTTAAAAAAAACCTGAACTATACCTTTAATTGTCGTTTTTAACCAAAAAAGTGCTCCGTGGGGAATGTTATATTATATTAACATATGTTTTGAAAATGTTTCTCTTAATATTACAAAATAAAATAAAAGCAATGCATACCTCACACACCTCTCTACTGCTCCATCTTACTGGATGTAATAGCAACTTAATGTGTTATTAATCATACATTTTATATAGTGTAGAGTTATGTATTCTTCATAATAGATTTTAAGTCTGTTATGATGTAAAAATTGTCAGCTTGTCACTAATATAATAATTAAAATGAACCCATACAATGTTTTTGTAATTTACTGTTTTGTAATTTACTCTCAAAGCTCAAAACTGAACATCTAAATAAATACTTTTTAAACTTACACCTTAACTTGCTTTGAAAGTAACTTGACTTCCAAAACCAGTTCTGAGGACAATAAAGGAAGGGGAGAGAGTTACCCACACAGGCCACCAAACAATGAGATTATCCAAACGCAATTAAACTTGGGGCCTTGTCTTGCAAAGTCTGCACCCCATCCCTTTTCATCCTTACCTTTCCTTCGCCTCCTCAGAACCCCATTGTTGTGTGATTAACTCCAAAGCACCAGCGGGGGAGTCAGCATTCCCATTACCCAGATCTGTAGTGGGGACAAAACATTTGCTAATCACAACCAGGAGCAAGCCACTCAAGTCTTTGCCAGCTTCATAATTTGAGTGATGGGCCGCCAGCTTCTTCAGAGACTGTGTTTTCTTTCTGTTAAAGCTGCACTCTGCACTTTATAAGGGGGTGCTCAAAAAAATTTAGCTTCTGTTGCCATGGTGCTTTACCAAGCAAACCACAGGTTTATGCCTTGAACATTATAAGTTCAATTTATCTTGGCATTATGACTTATTCAGAGAGCTAGATTGCAACAGCACAGACACTCAGTACTGTATTTCCTTTTTAGAGCTGACATACGGTCAACTGTCAACACTTGAAACATAGGTAGCTGCTCACGATTTGTTTTGTAATTGTTTTGTGTGCCTCCTTTTTTCTCTTTTATTCAAGAGTACTGCACCACTTTGATTCCAGTGTTTTAAACTTGAATATAGTTAGTCTAAACAGATTATGGTGTTCTTGAGTTATTGAAATTAAATCTTCGTATCAAAAAACAGTTTGAGAATATAAAATGGTGCTTCTGTAATGCATTCTAGAGAGAAAGAAACAAGAAACAAACAAAATCATGAATAGATGCCCACAAAACAGTATGTATTAAACATAGGATTCTAAAAGCCATGAGATGAATATAGTTTAAAATTAGTTGTAGTTAAAAAAATTTTGCCTAAACTAAACTAAAACCTTTTCACAGCAATTACTGATTGAATGAAAAAGTATCTTTGGTACAGTGACAAGATAATGACTATTTGGTCCTGCTTGTGTCATGCCAGTGTATCACATTAACTACATTTGACATAAATATTGCTTTGTTAAGGCATGACAGCTGAAAATGGTGCAATTAATTAGAAAAAAAATAACAGAAACATCACAGAAACTTATAAGCTTATTATCTATATAATGATTTTTTTTTTTGTGATTTGAGATTTTCTAAATGTCAATTTTTATGTTAAACTATCAAAACAGAACCAGCTCCAACAAACTACAAAGCATTTGTTATATTTTGTTACAAGTTACAGTCAGTTTTTCTTTTTTACTGAGGGGATCTGGACATCCCTTTCTGAGAAAATATCTCCAACAGTCTTTCAGAATATGCCGTAGGTAAGAATAAAACTCATTTTATTTTATTACATTTTTGAGTTTTGAATGTATGAAAAAAAAAAAAACTGTATTTTGGATTACAAATTTCCGCACTTTTTTCTGACATTAAGACTTTTAATAAATCTTAAACTAGTTTACTGGCAACTCTGTCCATATAGTGTCCACATGGATCTACATTAGATCTTGTTCAACTCAGGAGGGACTCTGATGCTGAACTCCAGGGTAAAGAGTTAAAAAATAAAGACCTGAGACATAGAGCAGAGCATAGTCTGGCTGAAGCTCCAGCTGAAAAATGGAAGTGGTAATGATTTTACTCATAAACTGTTTAGCATTCAAATAGGCCCTTATTCCATTAGAATTTAAATTTTAATGTTCTACATCTTGTTAACTGCGTCAAAAGTAAAAATAACCTGTTCTAAAAAGCATCAAAAGCTTCGTCAAAGCCCCTTGTTTGTCCCCTTGTTTCTCCAGGTCACATTAAAAACCCCCCGTCTATGGTTTGAAGATGAGGCTCTGGAAAGACCACAGCTCTAAACTGAGATTTCATTAAATTGTCATTGCCTTAACTCTGACAGAATTATATAAATTTAAGAAGACAGGTGATGGAAGCAACATAGTACAAAACTTCCAAATTGACAACTTGATACTGGAACTGTACATGAACTGTAAGTTCACCCCCTTAATGAGTAGAAGGATGAAGTTTTGCTTTTGGCACTTCTTGCTCTACTTGATAAATCTCATTATCTACAATCCTTCCATGTGCAAACTTCAATAACTAATGAGCTTAACTGTGCCTTTACTGTTTAGTAATTGGTTAATACTTTTGCTGTGCTGTAGATGATTCCACTCTGTTCAGAGTATGTTTCAACACATTTCAGAATGTATTTGTTAATCCAAATAGCTGGGTAATAAGACTTTTAAATTATGTCAATTCAGCTTGAGCATTCTTAATTATGATATGTAATGAAAATCATAATTGATGAATTGACTAGTAGCTCAGTAATGAATCACTTTCCATGCACATTTCATGCCAATTTTGCCTTGACTTTGAATAAACCCTAATTATCTACATTAGTGAAAGTCAATGCCTTAATATTTAATAAATCCAAGATAATCCCATAGCAATCAATTTAGATCAAAATCGCTTTCCACCAAAGGTAGAAATGCTCTGCAAACTCATCCGCTGCACCCTATAATGATGCCTATTTATATGCAGGAGCTTTGTCAAACTGCACGATGGGTAATTACTTTATTTACTTCTAATCATGTCAATGAACCATTGTGCAAGGGTTAGATTGGCTGAGCTCATTATGAATATTTTTTCTCTTCAGTATCATATTAGGAAGTTTAGTCCTGCAGAATACGCATTGACCACTGCATGTGACAGCATTAGATGTACTTCATCTGGGTGTCCTAACTGTGTACCTGTATATGATTTTAAATTGTTCATCCAGCATTATCTTAGAACGATCCAAAAAAAAAAAAAAACAAGGGGATATATGACATATCTGTGTTTTACAACTAATGTAGAACCCCATGTAAATTGGAAGACCAATTCTTTTTTTTTTTCATTCAATGAAAAAAAAAAAAAAAGCATTCAATGCTTTGGCAATATCTATGCATTTCTTGAATAATTACTTACCTTGATTTATCTAAAATAAGTTTTAATTCAGTTTACGCATGTGGTTTGTTAACTGACATGTCTGACCAAGATTACAAAAGATTTAAAAAATGGTAAGCACCCAAAACACAGAAGACTTGCATACTGTGGTCTTCAGTTGTAAAACGTTGTCCAAGGTTACAAACAACTAACTAGAGTACTACGGTACTTTAGAAAGCTTTATCTAAGTTCCCTGTCTTATAACAGCATGGAAAGAAAGTGCAAAGCTTGAGGCAGCATTGTCATCCAACAGGATATACAAAATACAGGTCAAAAAGTCTTAGTTATTAGCAACGCATGAGAGGGTTTTTTGGTGAAATGCACTTTTCTGTGCTGGTGCATTGCAGTTCCTGGCCTGTAAACCAGCTAGTTGCATCTGTCCTGTCAGTGGTGGGTGACAGTTCTGTTTAATACGCTTAACTGCACTGAATAGACATGGTTAATTCATGTGCCAGTGATTCATTTGTTTGTGTCTGCAGTGATAAGTAGAAACAAGTCATTGCATGTTTCCTTAAACATAAGCTGCCTGATGGCTAGTTAGCCAGTGAGCTGAGAAAGCTCAAAGACATTAAATTCAAAGGAACTTCTTTTCTCATAACAGAGCTAAATGCTTATGGGTTAGAGCAGAATAACTAATTCTTTATCTTCATAAGCCCAAACGTAACTAAAGTGATTGGATGATTAATTAATTGTCATTAAAATATTCAACCATTTCAAATGCTGACTAATTCCTCTTTTTTTTTCATAAAGTTTTTTACAAGTAGAAACTACTGTTGTCTTACAATGTAAAAGACAACAACAGCCAAAATACGACAATGAAGCCAAAAGCACAACCAACTTGACAAAAACAACAATGATACAGGACAACAAAACAAAAAAAATATGATCATTTGAGAAAACAAAACAACAATAACCAACAAAAGATTTCACTTGCGACATGTGTTGCTGTTTGTAGCTTCTGTTTATGTGTCTTATTCGTCATTATTTTCTGAAATATATTGTTTTATTTGTTTCTGTCTTCTTGTTTAGAAATGTCATTGTTTCAAGTGTACAGAATTGTTGCTGTCTTTTTGGAAATGTTTGTTGTGATTTGTGAGCTGCTCTCTTTGTTGAAATGTTGTTTTTGGTTTTGTTGTGTTTTCTGTTTTGATACTATGTTTTATGAATAGTTGCTGGGTCTTTAGTTTGTTGTTATATATTGTACTTCAGGACCACAACTGAAAAATTAAAGCCACCCATCTTTTGTCCCAGACTTCTTTGCTCTATCAGAAAAACAAACTCACAAATATACATTACTCTGCTACTTTGAGCTTTGGGAAGTTATAGTAAAACTGCTGGCTAAGGATAAACGTAAATACAGTAAAATAGTTATTCACGTCGGCGGTAATGACACCCGGTTACGCCAATCGGAGGTCACTAAAATTAATGTTGCATCGGTGTGTAATTTTGCCAAAACAATGTCGGACTCCGTAGTTTTCTCTGGACCCCTGCCAAATCTGACCAGTGATGACATGTTTAGCCGCATGTCCTCATTCAATCGCTGGTTGTCTAGATGGTGTCCAGCAAACAACGTGGGCTACATAGATAATTGGCAATCTTTCTGGAGAAAACCTGGTCTGATGAGGAGAGACGGCATCCATCCCACTTTGGAAAGAGCTCTTCCCATTTCTAGAAATATGGACGAATTTATTAGTCATCCAAAAACAGGACACCCCAGGGTTGAGACCAGGATGCAGAGTTGTAGTCTTACACACTTCTCTGCGGCTTCCCACCTGATGCTGCCCCCCAGCCTAAATATTAACTTTAATTCTATATTAGACTCTATTGGATTTTCTCAAAGTGTTCACAGACATACTCACTGCCTTAATCATACCCTTGACCTTGTGCTGACTTATGGCATTGAGAGTGAACAATTAACAGTGTTCCCTCATAACCCTGTCTTGTCTGACCATTTTTTAATAACTTTTGAATTTACATTACTTGACTACACGGTTTCTGAGAAGAATTCTACATACAGAAGGTGTCTGTCAGAGAATGCTGTAACCAGATTTAAAGAGTTTATTTCATCATCCTTTTCTTCACTGCCATGTGCTGATATGACAGAGGACAGCTACCTAAATTTTACTCCAGTAGAACTTGACTCTCTTGTTGACAGGACTATAGCTTCAATGCGTACAACACTGGACAATGTTGCCCCACTGAAAAGGAAGGTAATCAGTCAGAAGATGTTTGCTCCTTGGTATAATTCACAGCTGGGTGCGTTAAAGCAGACTGCAAGAAAGCTGGAGAGACAGTGGCGTTCCTCTAATTTAGAAAAGTCTCAATTAGTCTGGAAAGATAGTTTAATAACGTATAAGAAAGCACTTCGTAAAGCTAGAACTGCTTATTATTCATTATTGATAGAAGAGAATAAGAATAATCCCAGGTTTCTTTTCAGCACTGTTGCCAGGCTGACAAAGAGTCCGAGCTCTGTTGAGCCATGTATTTCTTTAACTCTCAGCAGTGATGATTTCATGAGATTGTTCATCAATAAAATTGTTTCTATCAGAGAGAAGATTAATGGAATCCTTCCCATTATTATCACTGATGTATCATCAAGTAGAGCAGCTTTAGAAGTATCTTTCGACCCTGAATTGTATTTAGACAGCTTCTGTCCAGTTGATCTTTCTGAGCTAACAACAGCAATAGTCTCTTCTAAACCATCAACTTGTATGTTAGACCCAATCCCAACCAGACTTTTCAAGGAGGTTTTCCCCTTAATTGACACCTCCATATTGGATTTGATCAATTGGTCTTTGTTGATAGGATATGTACCTCAGACTTTTAAGGTTGCTGTAATTAAACCTTTACTTAAAAAACCTACTCTTGATTCAGAAGTGTTGGCTAATTATCGACCTATATCCAATCTCCCTTTTATGTCTAAAGTTCTTGAAAAAATAGTTGCAGTTCAACTTTGTGATCATTTACATAGAAATAATCTGTTTGAAGAGTTTCAGTCAGGATTCAGAGTGCATCATAACACAGAAACAGCACTGGTGAAAGTTACCAATGATCTCCTGTTAGCTTCTGATAGCGGACTTGTTTCTGTGCTTGTCCTGTTGGATCTCAGTGCTGCATTTGATACGATCGATCACAGCATTCTGTTACAGAGACTTGAACATGTTATTGGGATTATTGCATTAGGCTGGTTTAAGTCATATTTATCTGATAGACTCCAGTTTGTTCTTGTAAATGAAGAATCTTCCTCACACGTTGGAGTAAGTCATGGAGTTCCTCAGGGTTCTGTGCTTGGACCGATTCTTGTTACTTTATACATGCTTCCATGAGGTAACATTATTAGACAGCATGGCATAAATTTCCATTGTTATGCTGATGATACTCAGCTGTACTTATCTATGAAACCAGATGAAACCGATAGGTTGGTCAGACTACAAGCCTGTCTTAAAGACATAAAGACCTGGATGACTCAGAACTGTCTGCTTTTAAATTCAGACAAAACTGAAGTTATTCTCTTTGGACCTGAGCGCTTCAGGGATAAATTGTCTAGTTATATAGTTACTCTAGATGGTATTTCCTTGGCTTCTAGTTCTACAGTGAGGAACCTTGGAGTTATTTTTGACCAGAATTTATCATTTGACGCACATATAAAACTGGTTTCTAGGACTGCCTTCTTTCACCTTCGTAATATTGCTAAAATCAGGAACATCCTGTCTCAGGGTGATGCAGAGAAACTAGTTCATGCATTTGTTACTTCAAGATTGGACTACTGTAATCCCTTATAATTGGACTGTCCCACATATTCTCTGAAAAGCCTCCAGCTGATCCAAAATGCTGCAGCCAGAGTTCTGATGAGAACTAACAGGAGAGATCATGTTTCTCCAGTTTTAGCTTCTCTTCATTGGCTCCCTGTTAAATTCAGAATAGAATTTAAGATTATTCTTCTCACATATAAAGTTCTTAATGACCGAGCTCCATCATATCTTAAAGATCTCATTGTAAGATATTTTCCTAACAGAGCACTTCGCTCCCAAACTGTAGGTTTACTTGTTGTTCCCAGAGTTTCTAAAAATAGAATGGGAGGCAGAGCCTTCAGTTATCAGGCCCCTCTCTTGTGGAATAAGCTGCCAGTAAATGTCCGGGAAGCAGACACCCTTTCCACTTTTAAGATTAGGCTTAAAACTTTCCTTTTTGATAAAGCTTATAGTTAGGGATGGCTCAGGTAATCCTGAAACATCCCATAAGCTGCTATAGGCTTAGACTGCTGGGGGACCTCATCTGTCACACCTTTCCTCACTTTGCTCTCTTTTTCCCCCTGTTTAATTTCACAATTGATTTTATGTACATGTGACATTATTGTGGTTATTAACGTATGTTTCCCTGTTCCAACAGATATCCTTTGAATGGCGTTATGGTGTCCCCCCAGACTCAGGCCACCCTTCCTGAGTCTGGTTCTGCCAGAGGTTTCTTCCTGTTAAAAGGGAGTCGTTCCTTTCCACAGTCGCCACAGGCACGCTCAGGACGGGAGATTGGACTGAAGACAAATTTCGGTGCAATCTGTTGGTTTCCTTAGCTAGGATATTATTTTTTTAATTGGCTCTATATGAATTAATTGGATTATGATTACAATGAATTGAATTCTAATTGGCTTGAATTGGACTATATTACTCAAGTGCCTTGAGATGACAATTGTTGTAATCTGGCGCTATATAAATAAAATTGAATTGAATTGAATAGTGGGTCACGCATTTCTTCACCAAAATATGAGAGAGTTAAAATAATCAATTCCATTAAAAAACTAATTACAGTATATTACTTTCATTTAGAAAAGAAAATGAACTAAGAAAAAAGTAATTTCCTTTTCACAAAGCTTCTCTTCTTCAGGACTTTTATGGTTTGCACCTCCCACTGTTGCTAGGAGATCTGAGACGCACATGTAAGCCTCCTCCTTATTGGCACTGAAATTTGCCTAGCTTTGATTAAATTGTCTTATATTTCATTTATCTTATTAAATGGAACACACTCGTGTGCCACAGAGCAACCAGAGTAATGATTGAAGGAGGTGGAATATATGCACTATATGCACAGCTAATAAAAACATATGCGTCCTCCGAAAGCATCAGACAGCTGATTAAGTCAAGATTATGCTAAAAGAAAGGCAGAAGATTGCCGTAAAACTGGTGCACTGATACTAAAATAAATGGAATACTAACCTGAAACCAATTAGGTTTCTCACCATGACTGTCTTCCCTCTGGGGGTCTTTGTGCAGCAATAAGTTCCTAATTGCTATGGCCCAAGTCTTTTTAATCTCTATTTTATCTCTATATTGCAATGTTAATGCTAATTTGCTGGAAGTGCAGTTGATTAATGAGTGCCTTGAATCAAGGCTTGAAATCATCAATGCTCAACCAAATCTTGGTAATTACTGAAAATTAAAAAAAATTCCAAATTATACATGTATTCTTTTTTTTTCCAAATGCTCTTTCTTTGAAGAGAAAACAATGACCATGTCTGTCTTTTAAGAGTAAATCAATTAAATAATTTCCTTTTAGACTGACTGTGAAAGTTGTGAATGTGAGTTTAAAAGCCATAGAGATTATGTACAGGAGCAGATAAAAAATACCCAGTGAAGCCATTTTTTGAGGGTACTTAGATAAGCAATATCTCTGATTCTTGAGCAAGTGGAATCCTTGGCTATCAGATGCAATAAAAAAAAGACAGTAGGAAGAGGCAGTTAAGCTTCATGTCATAATCCTTCCGATCTCAAACCCAAAGTGTGATTTCTCCTTACTCTCCCAGAATTTACTCTCAGAAATTACCATTTACCAATTACACGGTGTCAGGAATGATTCATATCTCTTTAATGAGAAATGACAGTAGATGGAGGGGAGCAACCCCGGGTTTGATTTCATTCTCAGTGGGATGGGATGATCTGTTGACAGAACTACCCAGCAGACAGAAACAGTGGGAGAGGAAGCCGTCAGCAGTCTTTCAGTCATGTCCACACCACTACAATGAGGAGTAGGAGGGCACCCGAGGAAGGTGGAATAAAGCTTTCAATCAATTATTTTTAACCTTGACTGTGTTCAGCTACTGTAAGGGTACAGCAATAGAGTTCCTTCATTTTATTATCAACATTCAATCTGTATCCAAGCTTAGCACAGCAATCGCTGCATATTTGAGTAATGTTAAAGGGATTTATTTCTTATCAAGCTTTTCTAAAGTTTTCTTGCCATTGTTCTTAATATGCGACTATATTATTATATTATTCTATAGTTAGAAAAAAATCTATATAGTTAGTTATTATAAACCTTCCCTTTTGGGTAAATAATTATTTTTTTCATTTCATGCCATACAAAGACAATACATTTTGCCTTGGAAAATTACCTAATTTTGGAAATCTTGGTGGAATTTTGCCCTTTCTTGTGAACAGCACTACTTCACTTCTGGGATTTTGTTGGGTTTCTTCAAATGAATGCTTGCCTCAGATCCTACCACAAATTTTTTTATTGGGCTTTTATGTGATCATTCCAAAACAATAGCTTTTTTCTTTTTATGACCTTTTTTTTTATAGAACAGATTGTGTGTAGATTGTTATCTTACTGCATGACCCCCTTTATCTGAAGATTCAGATCACATGTCTTCAGAATTTTCTTTGCTATTACTATGATAAGAATCTGTTTGTATTATTCATAATTTCTTGGCATGCTATTGCCAGATGCATTTAAACAACCTTGAATGTTATACTACCCACACCATGTTTAATAGAAAGGATCAGGTTCCTATGTTGTATTACCATGTTATACTTTCTCTTATCTGCCTTCTAGCTTGTCCTTTAGCTCTAACAAAGCGTGGATGTTTTGGCTTTCCCATTGCAATTAACATTATTGTTCATGGTTCTCCTTGTGATGGACTCACAAGCATAACATTAAGACTAATCAGTGGAAGAGAAGTCTTTACAGTTACCCTCTACTCATTTGTGCTCTCTTTTTAGTATTACACACCTGGTTTTTAGAGTTGGTTTTGGAATAATTTGAGCATCAGTAAGAATCTTCTGATATCACCAGAATTTTAACTTTTTTATTTATGCATGATAAACAGTTCTGTTTAACAAGTCTTTCTGTATTTAATTCAGAATTATTAATACTTTTCAAACTTTTTCACAACTGTCATTTTTGGAACAGCAAGGAGCTGTTTTTTTTTATTTTTATTTTTTTTAAAGAAAATCTGGACGCGACAGATTTTTGTTCTGTGCGTCTTATGTCACAGAGCATTTTAAAAACAGTCTGCCTAATTGCACAAGTCACATTCAGTCAAGCAAAATAATGCATCTCTGTGGTATCTGATAACTGGACCACCCTGCTTCTGATGCCCAAATTTCTGATCCCAAAATTGCAGTCAATCCATGACTTTGTCTCCAATCTGTTCTAATTTATTTTATTAGTTAGGATCTGTAGTGTCAAATTAGATATTTGAGTTTATAGATGCTAAGCCACACATTATTTGTGGTTAAAATCCTCAGACCAGTTGATATTAACATAGTGAGGTGATATGGTCAGGAATTCACACAAGGTGTTTGAAAATGTCATATTTCCCTCTGAGTTCCTTTTGGACCCATCTGTTCAGCACTGACTGACACATTTCCTTTAAAAAAGAACTAATTATGGGTTTTTAGTGGAGCACAGGGCTAAGCTGCTGCTGGGAGGCTTCTTTAACGCACCACGATTGACTTTGCCAACCACAGCTGTAACAATCATGAAGGCTTGGAATTTTAGTCCTGAGGAAAGGATGGGAAAACACTATTTTTTTTGTAAGTATCTGACTGTAAATATTTTTTTTAGTCATATTGTAATTGTGTTTCCTCATTAACAGACAACCTGATCATTCATTTGAATACATTTTTGTTGTGTTTATTTGAAAAAAAAAAAAAAAAAAAACTCTTATGCAAAATGTACTGGTTGAATCAACACTGATCTTATCAGTTTAAACACTGAAATCTTTACACATCACCAACACAATTTTAAAAGCAGTAATTGTTCGAAGGTTGGGCCAGAACTTTAACTAAATAAACACTACTGGCTCTGAGCACTCTTTTTTGGTGTATGAACGGTTTATCCATCCATCATGTTGCTACAGATTAGGTAATGTTTTATGATAAATGATACATTAACTAATGTCCAGTCTAAAGTAACATATAAGAGAAGGCTTGAAGTCAATTCTCACCTTTATTTGGCATAGATTAGAGTGTTCAGTGGATCCATATCAGATCTTGAAATGGATGGCAGAAACAGTTATTTCCTGTGATGTGACTTTATTTAGTGTTGACAATGATAAGCAGTACAGCAAATTCCACCCTCAAAAGGTCGACAGAAAGTTTTTTTTTTTTCTGACTATTTCAGAACAAAATCCACCATTCTGGAAAAAACAAACAAACAAAAAAAAGCAAAGCCATAAATGGTTCCGTAATAAAAACTTGGGAAAAGTGCACGACTTCTTATGAAGTCTCCTAAGAAAATCCCTATGGTCAAAAGAGGCCCTCTGACACATAATCAGCACTCAGCAATCACACAGTGCCTGATCTTTATAGTGGAGATGGTGTTGAGTATGGTGGGTGATGGCAGAAGTTTAACCCCGATTTAAAAGGGCTGACCTGGTTGATTTATCCATAAATTGACCAACAGCACGTTCTTGTTTCCAGCCTTGGTCAAAGGTAAGAACAGCAGGAGTCATAAAAAAAGCTTGGTACAACAACAGTCTCCACTGATGCCCCCTGCACACCTCTACCTGAACACTTCATAACTTCCCTGAACTTGTGTGTGTGCATCAGTGTGTAAATTTAAACCAATTCTTCAGACCTTGACTCCTGCTGTGTCTAGCCTCGACTCTTGATTGCTACAATCATTTTTTTTTCCTGAGGTTAGATGAACACACAGCTTGCCCACCCACATAAACTACACACTCCTTTAGTTCCTTTCTATGATGAATACATAAAAAAGGCCAGAGACATTTAAAGGCCAGAGCCGATGAAAGATTCCCACAAATGCTGATGCCAATGGCAAAGATAAACTGAATATGATTGTGACACGTTTGCATCATCTTACATCATTCTTTACAATCCATTTGCTGTTTCCTTTATTGTGGTCTCTTTCATCCATTTGGTGCATGATCAATAACCTTTAGTTTATCTACAGTAGGGATACAGTATAAGACCTCTCCTTTAATCCAAGTGATGCCCATAGTCTTAAAAGAAGAAGACACAGTGGGTCTTCAGTGAACAAATTTCCATCTGCTGATCACTCTTACGTAGAAAAGAAATACATCGGACTATAAAATGTGCTTGATGTGGTGGTTTACATGTCTCATGATGTCCTCTGGGAAATGTCTTGTTTTCCATTCAACAATGCATAAACCAAACAAATGTAGTTTATGGTAAAATGAAACAAAGAAAAGCAGAAAATCCTGCAGCTGTGTCAAAAGCCTGAAATACATATAAAAAAAAAAAGAAAAAAAGGATAACTCTTATTTTCCTTTTGTCAAGAAACAAGAGATACAGTTTTGCTTAGTGGGCTGGTCAGATAGCTTACTGATCTGCAATATTGCGCATGTATCTATTAAACAAACAAACAGAAAAGTGGGAAAAAGAAAAATCCTTCCAGGATGACAGATTTTCTGGGGATCAGGGTCTATTTATTGGCTGAAAACAGTTTATACTGCTAGCCAATAGTGTATATCAGCATGGCATCACTGATTTGTGTCTCGGTACTGTGAATTCTAGCAGTGGCAGAGATCTCTCACACACAACATCAGTTGCATTTGTCTCCATGACAACAATGACTTTTTTTTTACGTTTGCATGCAATGAAGTAGAGCATTTTGGATTAAGCAAAAGCTATCTGTCAAAAGTGACAATGTCACAATACTTGGAAAAGGGATTCTTCTCGCATCCTGTGCATTTTTTAGCAAATCACACCCAATGAAATACATTCAAAGCGTTTGAGGGTCATAGTTACATACTTTGATTCATAGGTAAAGTTTCAAACTCATAAGGGCCTTTTCTGATTATTAGTTGGAGAAAACTACTTCTAGTCAAGCCATCTGCCATACGAGGAATCGGGAACAAGACTGACAAGTAAAACCATAGATACCATGACGGAGGCTCTGATAAAGAATGGAGCCAACTGGGAGTTTAAATACTGTGGGGACAGTGATTAGTTAATGACAGCAGCTGAGGATGACTGAAAACAGGTGAAGGGAGTGGAATTGATGCCATCAGGAGGGAACTGAGGAAAGAGGTGAGGAAATGGCTAGACTGAGACTAAACAGAAAAAAAAAATACATAGAACGTGATAGGTTATTCAAATTAGCCACTTTTCTTTTACACTATCAGGCTAATGCAGCCTTAAAGAGATATTTGAAAGCTAGCACACTCATGTATCCTGGGATATTCTATGAACAAAATATCTTTTTGAATTTCAACTGTGCAGCTGTTGGCCCTGCAGTGTTCCTCACAAAACCCTCCCACAATCTACTGTATCATTGTAAACACCACCCAACCTGCTTGGAAACAGTCCCAGAGTGGGACTCAGATTCTGCCCTTTGAACAGCAGTAAATAATTATTCAATAGCAAATAATGTACAAATACATTACCAATCTATGCAAAAAGGCAAGTACCCAGTCAAACATGTATGTCTTACTACCTATCACAACTAACAAAATGATGAGAAAAGTACACACTATAGTATACCAAAAAGAGCATTTGGTTGTGTTCCAATGGCACAAATCTAATCACGTGCAAAGTACCAGTGTGGTAAAGTCAGAGGTGTTCAGAGGCAGATGTTTTATAGGTCAGTTGATGTGAACATGTGCAAAATAAGCCTACAAGATAGCCAACAGAAAGATGTGCTTCTGAATAATAGACTATTTTGATATCATAACAGATGTTTCAGAATCACATCGAGCTAAAAATAGTCTTACATGAAGCCTAGTCGTTAACATATAGTAATGTCCATCTTTGACATACTTTATATAACACTTTGGTTGAAATAAATTGTTTTGCTCCAGACATACACTTTTAGTTGAATCTTTTCTCTGAAAATTAAAATGATATGCACTAAAACTTACAACTGAATCTGATTCCAGTGGCAGAGCCATGTCCAAGTCAGTCTTAATACTGACTGCTCTGTAATTAAAGCAGAGCAATGCAGTTTACTGGAAAGTGCGTTGTAACCAAAAGAAATAGCGAGCTGGAAAAGGCTGAGCTGCCTTGTTCTTAAGCAAACACTGCCTCATACCACAGTTAGCCTTGTCTTGCAACAGCTATATCCTGGGCCCCCAGCACCAGAGGGAGCCCTGCAACCCCTCTTAAATCCCCAAAGTGGCAGGGGAAATGCCATTCGCCCAGGCGTGTATACGTTCACCTGTTTTTACCCAGGACTGTAACAGTGGATACTGCTCTGCTTGGCCTTGTCCTGCAAAAAAGTTGGAACGCTGGTTCACACAGGATATCTGGAGATAGTATCAAACATGGCGACTTTGGAAGATCCTGTGGGTCTGTGACTTTAGAGAACAGGTATCAGGTTAGTTCTGGCACATGCCATGGTTTATCGATCAGATTGGGATGTTGGAAGTTTGGAAGCCAGATAAATGCTTTGGGAGTATGGTTGTCACAGTGTTGTGTGTAGCAAACTCAAGTGTGGAATTTAATACAAATTTAAGACTTTAAATGACTCAAACATTATTTTGTGGGGATGGTCAGTATGGAATTACCGGATGGGGGATTTCTACATCAAAGAAGATAAATTTACACCAACCTTCGGCCCATGAAAGCATTTTGGGGGAGTTTCTCAGCCCCTCTTTCCACAGACCTGTGCCATAAATTTAGGTGAATGCATCAATTACTTAGTGCTAACTAAGCTGAACAAACAATGGACCCTCTCAGGAGAGTATTGGAGAAAACCAGAACAGGACACTTCTGACCCTATCTGGGTCAAAGTAAACAATGGTGACAGTTTGCCCTGACTGTGACCCAAGCCAGAGACAGTCAGCTGCATGGACCTCTCAAAGGGATCTCACCCAGAATCACTTTTAGATGAATCTTGAAACTGTATTAAATGTATTAAATTAATCACGATCGTAGTGGAAGGGTACCAAAGAAATAATTATTTTGGAAAATGACTAATCAGCTTATGGAGCCACATTGCTCCTAGTGGTGCGTAGTACTGAATAGTTAAACCCCAAAATGAAGTCAACAACTTTCCTACGACATGTAACATTTATATGAAATAATGTTAACTGTTAACCAATGTTTTCGACTGTTTCTTGTTGTATTCCATGTTTAACACAGGAAGATAGCATTGTTTGGTTCGTTATTCATACATCATAACTTTATATATATCCATCTGAATTTTGAGTCTCACAATGATCATGTTACATTGTTTTTGATGTCCTTATATCCGAAGTTTATGCTATATCTTTAATCTTAACAAGTTATGGTGTTTTCAGAATCCTCTTAACGAATGTTTATGAGACGGAGAAATGAATGAACAAGTTCCTTTGTTGCACCCTAGTTGCAGACTCATAAGCCAGAATGAGTCGCCTTACAAAATACGCCCAGGCAGACGTCAAAACAATTTCAGGCATGCCATTGGCTGAAAGTGTAGCGTAAGCCTACATTATGCCCTGCCTCTGTGAATCATACTCCGGAAACCGCGAGGAAAAGTTAGAAGAAAGTCGGAGTAGAAGAGAAGATTGTACAGAGTAGAGAGTAGAGAGATTGAATCATGAAGAACAGATAGTTTTAAGAATGATGGAATGAGAATCTGGCTGAAAGTCTTTGAAAATGGCAGGAGAGGAAGATGAGATGGAAGAAGAAGGTCCGAACAAAGACAGAAAGAGAAGAATGTAGTAGAAAGATATATTTTTTGTTCATCCGTCATCCTGTCTCCTTATTATAGCAGGTTTTTCAACTCTGCTGCTGCACGCATCCTCACCTATTTTGCTCACCAAGAGAGCCAGAGTTAAGCTTGTCAACTTTTTTGTCAATCTTTGGTGAATTTAAGTTCACCTCATCAGAGTTGGTCAGCAACCAAAACCAACTCGACCCTTGGACAATTTTGTCATTATTTGCAGTGAATTCCTGCACACCACCCGTTCATCTTCTGAGCCACCAGAAGCTCCCCTCCGGCTCAGGAGAGCGACCGCTCCAGTCGGAACCAGTCGGAGACGCGGAACCGAGAGAGACCCAGTTGGACCCGCTGGCGTTTACCTGTGGTTTGGAGCTCACTTAACAGGAAAGTTTGTCAAGTAAGATCTGCCCTGTTCTTACATTTCAGACGGTAGGTGTCGAGAGAATTCACTGTCAAAATGATAAATTACTTCAAGCAGTTAGCCTTCAAATTCAAATAGCAACCAACCCAGCTATTTGAATAATTCCAGTATTCATCCATCCCCTCCCCTTAGTTCAATTCACTAAGTGTTTCTTATATAATCATCCATATTCAAAGCATTTGAATTTGTCTTTGGTCATATCATTTTAATAAATATATCTACATATATAAAATCAACAGGTTTTTGTGCATGTGTTCTTTACGTATGTGTGAGTCCAACAAAACGAGAATTCACAAGTAGCAACTATATGAGACTGGAATTTATTAATTACTAATTAATAATTGATTATTAATTTAACATACCAGAATCGTAAGATTCTGTCTTTTTCCTTTGATTGAAGGAATTGAAAACAAGGTTAAATAAGGCTTATTCAGATAGTAAGAACTTTCGGATAAATCCTTATATCTTATCACATCACGCTATGCGTGTCCGCTATATATATATATATATATATATATATATATATTTGGTGCCCCGTGTGCCGGTGATATGTTTTTGGCTACATGTGTAATGCCAGAGGCAGTTGTTGTCAGGGATTGCCACTTATACTTGGAGAGATGTTGTGGGTACTTAGTGTACAACCGTGTTTTGGTGCATGAGTCGTGTCAAAGTAATATCCCAATGAATGACAACATCTAAAGTTTCCCAGCAGAGCATTGCTTTGCATCAAGATGATGTTATTCATTTTACCTGTCAGTGGCTTTTAATGTTGTGGCTGATCGGTGGAGCTCCCTTTCTTTTCATTTCAACGACTTGTGTCATAGTCTACTTAAAGTCACAATCAGCATTGCTTTAGTTTGCGACATCCTTCCCCCAGCACAAATTTTAGCTTACAATTTAATTTCATTACTGAGAATGTACTCCTAAGAAATCAACAAAGCACAATGCTCTGAAAAGATCTTACTCAATTTTTTCTTTGTTCTTTTTGCCTAATGCCACCCTTTGACTGGTCAGAATTTGATTAGTTGAATTGAGTTTGCAGTCTCCAGCAAAATAGGTAGAATAAATGTAAGAAAATATTGAATAGTTGTCTGATCCCTCTTTCTGTTTGATCTAAGTTGTTTTTACATCATATGTTTTATTCATAAAATTAAGAGCTTCAAGAGCTGTTGTTAGGTCCATTACCTTATGACTTTAGTTGTTCTGGAAATATGTCCATGGATAGGGCTGGGTACCGAACTTCAGTTCTTTTAAGGCACTTACCGAAATGCTTCGGTAGAACCGAGTATCAAAACATGCGTCATTTTTCGGTGCCAAGTTTCGGTACCCAGAGAATAATCACGTGATTAAGAACTGATCACGCTACCCTCGATTGGCTGTATTAACGTTACACAATTCAGGAAAATTTGGTTACATCCACAGACAGGGTTCACTTGTATCTGCATTGGGAACTGTAGTTGTGTGTGTGTCGTTGAACCGGTTAAACAATGTCACCGAGGCCTCCATTTCACAGAATTGATATTATAAAATTGGTATAGAAAAAAAGTATCGTTCAGGAACTGGTATCAAAGTGAAGGTATCGGTATTGGTACCGGTATCGAAAATTTTTGATTGCTACCCAGCCCTATCCGTGAATGATAGCTGGGCATCACAGCTAAACAAACAGCATGTCACAAGTGAAGAATGTACCCTTTACAGCAATGAACTAAACTGAGAGGTCAGATTAAAGTGTTGTGGTCAAGGTGCAATGACCTCATGGCTGATATTGACTACTTTTTTTTGTCTAATTACAAATTGCAACACACAGAAATACAACAAGGTCTTCAAATATGCTATGCTGAAAATAAGATATGTCTACCACTGAGCAGCAGTCTGCCTAAAAAAACAAAAAAAGTCTAAATCTAATATAATATTTAATCATCTTCTTCTTTCGGCCTCTCCCTTTATCAGGGGTCACCACAGCGAGTCGATCTTGCAACATTGATTTGGCTCATGTTTTACGCCGGATTCCCTTCCTGACACAAGTCTCACCATTTATCCGGGCTTGGGACCAACACTTGCACCTAGGGACAATTTTGCGTCACCAATTAACCTATCATGCATGTTTATGGGAGGTGGGAGGAAGCCGGTTTACCCGGAGAGAATCCAAAAATACACAGGGAGAACATGCTAACTTATAATATTCAATTATAAAGAATTTAAATTATACCTCCACTAAAAAACATGTTAACATGCTTCAAATAAATCACAAGCACAGTTGGCTATCAACACTGTGACTGACAATTTAATCTACAGCTTAAATGGATTCAGTTTATTTAGAGACACTGCATTATCACGTTAAAATACCAGAAAGGCAAATGCGTCTGCTGTCTGCAGTTTTCAGAAAATCGTTTCACAAATTTGACCCATAAACAATTTGGTTTTGCAAATAAACTAAACACAAATTGTGATGCTGTTCCAAGTCTTTATCTGAGAGACACCCAAAGTATTATAAGCCCATTTCTTTTAACGTTTTCTCAAGACTTTGGGGCAAACAGCTCTAAGCCAGCCAAGGTTGCCTGTCTTCCCCCTGAGAAGACAGTCTCACAACCGCTCTCAAATTTGACTCAAAAAAACTGCTGGGTTTGTCAATGAACTTATTATGAAGGCTGACGTTATTATAGCCATTTATCTGGGTGACTCTGCTAGTATGAGAGGACACACTGATGAATTCATTGGGTTTTCTTCCCCGTGCTACCCTTGTTTGCAATTCATGCCACTGGGGGATAAGCCTCGAGCAGCGCCACCAGCAGTTGGTATGAAACCGATGGCATTTCCAGGCTGTGTCTGCTGTTTCCTTGAGAAAACATAGTACGTCTGTGGAAAGCTGTTCAAAAAGCTAACAGAGAAGCAGCTTTTTTTTCTCTGGGAGGCGGCTGCTCACTATATCAAACTTCTCACGCAGCCGCTTCTTGAGCGATGAGTCACGAGGAGCAGGCTATCTCTGTTCCTTGGGCATACAGACCTGTGTACACAATATGACTGGAGAAGAGTGAGCTTTGCAGAGTTGGAGAATTCTGAAGAAGTTCCAGGAGGTGGAGATGTGGGTGGAGTTCATCAGTATAATCTTAGATCCCCACTCAGTAGATGAAAAAGAAGTTAGAGAGCCATGCCCCAAACAATATTAAGATGATAAGTTTTTTCATGGCAAAACTTATAATATAGAATTTTCTGACGAGTTGTTCGGGGATCAGGAACTGCTGGAATAGGACTTTGAATCAAAGACACATGTATGCTGCCAGGACAAGGAGGTTAGCTTCAGCAATGATCTTAGAGAAGCAATTGTTGCTGCCCTTGTTTTTTACACGATGATACAAATTTAAATAAAAAGGACAAATAATTAATGTTCTCTTTAACCTTGAAAGTATAACGTGCACATATCCCTGCTACAGACATAAACTTGCATACTACTGTTTGTAGGTCAAAAGTCTGCTATTCTAAACAGTGTTTTTAAGAGTTGTTATTCAAACTAAATGAGCTTCAACTCGAATTGATGCTTGTGAAAATGTGAATTATGTTCTTAACATTAATCCCGCAGAACACTTTACAGCATATCCTTACGCTTGTCATTTGCCATTTGTCAGCTGTCGAAGAAATCATGTTTTTATGTGTTATTTTCAGATGCATTGTTCCAGTTCATGCTTTTGTCAAGGCCACTTTCAGAAAATGTGGTGTTCTTGTTCATAGCAATGACAGCCCAGACATTTCATTCTCTTCCAAAGATTATTCATCCAGTAGGTTTTGTATTTCCAGGGCCACTGTCACAAAAACAGCACCAATGCTCTACTTACATTTTTTGCAGCTGATGTCTCAGAATGTGCCACTGTCACAGAAATAATTTGCTTATTTTGTTCTGTTCTGAAACCCTGTTGTAACCTTTGAGGGCCAATGACGTGCTTTAGCACACTGCTCTCGGTGACCTTGGTTCATTTAGAAAGATTGCACTTCCTTTAACATTTCTCCACAATCAAAATTTCTTGTTCACGTGTGTTACTACTTGGCAGGAGATAAATTAATTCAAGGTTTTCTGACTTTCTTGGTTGTTGATTTAGATTCTGTGTGTCATCCTTGTTCACAAACTGGGCCGAAAGAGAAAATCCACCCACTGATACTTCCACACCGTTATCACCATTTTGTGTTGCTTACTTCATTGCTGTAAGTACTTTGCCTCAAACCATCTCATCTACTTCTACTTCAATTAGTGACTCCCTTCATTTCCCAGGAGAACTTTTGACAGGCCCCAGTGAAGGGGTATGAACTTGTTGCTTTCAATAAAGGAGGAATGAATGGGAAGAAAATGGAATCATTCAAGAGATAGGTGTTTACACTAGCTAAAGAGAGCAATAGAAATATCAGAGAAATGTAATGACAAGGTATCTTCTGGTAACTTCTGAAAGACAGCCAGCACCATTTATGAATGGGTGTCGTCCATGCAAAATGATAGCATGCTGCCCTCAAACCAATCTGTGTTTAAAGCATAATGAAAATTATGAAAAAAAGTATACACTCACTCAAAGTGATTTAATTTACTGAAACACATAACAGAAAAAAGAAGTTTAGATGCTTGTAAAATGTGAATCCAAACAAATAATACTCAAATCAATTGAACAAACACAAATTAGTACAAACACAAAATATCTAATGTTGATTCTATCAAATTGATCATTTTGGATACATACCAGGAAATCATTTTAATATTTCAGGGACAGGAACACATCTACTACAATGTTGTATCACATACACTTTCAAAACCACTCAAGTATATGGCAAAATGATTTCTTAACCGAATGTGAAATATGTATGCGGTCTATAGCACAAGGCTCAAAATTTGTAAAGAAAACACATTATTCTTGCTCTTTTCCACTCTGCATATCCATGTCCTACATCTGTGTTCCTGTTCCAACATGAGCACGACTACTTTCCACAACTTGCTAGTGATTAGGTGGCCATAAAAACATCAAATAAAGAGGGTATAGTGGGAGGTCCTAAACTACAAGCCTTTTTCTCACCCAACACCTTTGTGCAAGAGATCACTGGTTTAAGACTTATTCCTGCACAAATTTTTCAACAATCATGACACTTTTCTGCTTCTGTCCAGCTTCTGATTTCTTATTTTTCTACTGTACATTTCCACATAACTGATTAAGATTGGATATTATAAGTACATGGTTAGGGATATAAGTAATGCACACATGGTTAGATAATTACAAAAATCTACATGGTTATGGCTTGCACACTTGATATTCAAAAGTCACAATTATCATTATGTCAGATGAAAGGGATACGTTACCATCTCACAATTTACAGTCATGGATTGCTGAACTGTTGTCCACACTCATCTGCCCATGTTAAAGCATGATAGAGCTGTAACCTGCATTTGTGGATATGAGAACAAACTGCATTTCCACACATTGTTTTCTGGAAGTCTTGCTGAGCCCATTCAGTTTTCTGCATCGAATGACTGAGGTGCAATTGATAACATTGTCTCAATTGTAGCAAAACCCGATGCGACCACAGCGTGATTTGGCATTAATAGTGCTTTCACAGATGTTCACAGATGTTATCTTTACTATGTGCACTAAGACAACCCTGAACCATTACAGATACTGACTTGTGTTCACATAACATGCCAGATGGCCTCTCTTCTCTTTAACCTTGAGGGTGTGGCATCCATGATTTTGTAGAAGAAAGACAGTATCTCACTTCAACAAAACTAAACCCAGGGAAGTTATTAGCAAATCTAGATCTTGCTTATACATGTTATTCTTTGAGTACCTCTCAGATATCTTTTAATAATATCACACACTGTAGACATTCATAAAAAGTCTATTCTAATCATGTCGGTAAAGTTGTATATAGTATTCGCTCGTCTAAAATGGGTCCTTTCTCCACAGCCATCTGACAACACCAGTTTTAATCTTGTTGCGCCAAGGTTGAGAGTCACTGCCACTGATAATGATAATCCCTAAATGCATTGCAATGATACAATGAGAAACCTTTTTCTTTAACTGTGAAATTTTCCAGCAAGTCCAAACAGTCTATCATAGAGTGTTGAACCCCTTCGCATCTTGACTCATGAAAGACTCAGCCTGGGTGTGAAGCTCCTTTTAGACCTTTTCATGCTACTGACAAGCTGCAAATTAGTTATGAGGGGATCTCAATTTTTTATTTTTATGCAAAGGAACTCCAACTTTCTTATTATAAAAACATGTTTTATACAGTTTTTGCATAATGATATCTCATCCATAGATCTCTTGAAATCTGTTCATGAATTGAGCATAAATCCTTGTGTTTAATTCTAATTTAAATGGAATCTTTCAATCAGCATATTGCAAAAATATGAAGAGTTGGTATGGAGCAGAATTGCTTGCAAGTTTGGGCTCTTTCTCATTTTAGTTGAAAAAAGTCTGGAGCTACATAAAGCACATATTTTTACATGCTGTGATGCTGCAAAGCTGTCAGTCATGCTATCATTTCATGGATGCTTTGCTACTCCAAACTATATCTATGTTAATTTGTTGTTGACATGTTATTTATTTCTTACATACTTCTAATTTAGAAATCCATATGTTGTCAAACGATCTGCTGGTAACAGGTGTACAAAGCAGCTGTTAACAATTGCCAGTGCTTAAGATGTCTATGGCTTATGCTGATATTTGTAGTGTTTGTGTTTTTTTCAGTTCTGCTTCACTGACTTGGTATTACTTCTGAACCTTTGTTGTTCTTATTACTCTTACTTATATGCTCTATTGAATGTTGGATCAGTTAAGTTTCATTTTCTTTTACTGTGCCTTGACTTGTCCAACCTGGTAGTCATCAAATGGACCATGGTAAGAGAACAACAATGATTGAGTGACACCACTGGATATGATATTCTTTTCTTGCTGTTCAGAATTAATCTTTCACTGCTTATGCTTGGAAGGTATGCATGTTGGTTTGGCTTGGCAGTAAACAATGCTACAACATATGCCAAAAATAAAACCTGACATTTGTTATCTCATTATTACATCCAATCTGTTCTTCAAGGACAGGGATTTCTTTGGATCTATTATAGTTTTATGTCTATGTCAAAGTAGTTTAATTCTGTTTTAATCATTCAACATATCAGGATGAAATAAAATGAGCCACGTTGCATCGATCCCTGGATGACATCTTATTCTACAAACAGTAATGCTAGTTTTTCTGATGGTTTAATAATTGACATGTTGGACAATGCACCAGCCATGTCACTGTCAAAAGACAGCAAGCAGACAGAAAAAGTGCCTCAAAGCTTGAGATCAGCCATGAGGGAAACGTAAAAGAAATACAGTATGCCCGTGCCACACATAAACCAATATGCCTTTAAAGTCCTTTGCTGTCAGAAACCACCCACAGCAAGTAACTAACTAACAGACAGGTGTTTTTTTTCTTTCAATGAACATTTCAGTTACTGTAATACAAAAAACCAACCAGGATGTATCGAAACTGACAGGCTGTCTGGCAGCTATTTTCAAATCTATTTCCATGACAGCCATTTATTTCAAATGCATCATCTGGTGTTGCTTCTGTCAGGAACACATTTTATTCTCGGGGGTGGGGGTCGCGAATCCCAATGACAGCATGTTTTGATACAAACAAGGTATACTGGCAATGGACATTAATCATACTTTGGATACTTTACTTATTAAACATCGAGTCAGTATGACATCACCAAGTTTAGTCTACCTAGCATCATTTGTGTGTTTTGTCACATGTTTCTTTAATGTGCTGCATCTGACTGTGTCTTTAAGGATCTAAGGAATTCTGAGGTACTGTTTTAGCATCTTAAACAGTTAAATATGTGCATGTTGATGGTGAGCTTGTCTTGCGTGGATTTTATACAATATTGAGGTAAATTGCCTTCACGTTAGTCATAATTTCAGGTAATTTTTATTTCTTTGATACTGGAATAATACAAAAAAGCATCAATACACTTTCAAGACATAAAACCCATTAAAAAAGGCTCATGTTAGAATAGTCATATCAAAGGGGATATGTAAAAATATATCTTTATATATTTGGATGTCTTAAGTTAACAGCCACTTAAAAACTCCCAAAAATGTACAACCCTGGTACTTTGTATGAGGTCCCCTAGGTCCTCTGAAAATATCTGATTCTGTGAGTCATTAAGCAATACCCCTCTACATCACACTCCCTGTTCAGAAAATAAATATCATGTATTCACTGTACTTTGTAGGCGGGAAATCAAAACTCTTTTGCTCTTGCTTTTTTCTTTACAACTGATGGAAAATTCTCATCAGCAGGTAAATAATTCAAGTGACTTGAGAAAGAACTCAATAATGATGCTTAACCATGTCCTACCAAATGTTTTATGTCACACTTTGTTTTTTTTTCAGAAGTTGGAAATTACCTTTCCCCATTTCAAATTAATCAAATCAAATCTTCTGTATTGTCATTATACATGAGAACAAGGAAATTAGCCCGTTAGCTTGCGCATGCGCCAACTTTGAAGAGTTGCAAATGGTGGGGAGAGAGGGGAGAAAGTGGAGGAAAACAAGGGAGAGGGGAGGGGAAAAAAACACAGCGTCCAGACTATGCTCCTTAAAGGAGAACAATGTGGAGCCGGTTAAAAACCTCAACATCAACAACAGCAAACATCAGCTCACCATCCAACATAGAACTCAAAACATAAGCAAACATTTGCGCGCTTCACACATAAAAACGCAAAACAACTTGAAGGCGTTGGATGAGGTTAGCCCAGAGAGTTGCTATGTCTGGCTCTCAACCAGTGTCTCAGTTCACAGGGTGTCATCGTGATACCACAGCAGGTTGCCATGGAGAAGTCCTTGATTGGGTCCCAGTCGGAGTCAACAATCACCAGGTGTCCGAAGAAAGGGAGGGGGAGAAGTAGTTCAGAGCTTCTCGCAGCAGCGATCTCAGGGAGAGTTGTTTCAGCAGCAGCCTTGGCCGACGCCGGTGCCAGGAGAGCAGGAATGCAGATTAGATTATGATTGTTGGGTTAGGGTGAGTAGTCATATTTCAATGGACACAATTTACTCTGTTTGTCCATTCTGGTCACAAAAACGATCCATAAGCCTTTGCAAAGCCACCAGCTTCTTCAAGATGTTATCCATATTGTGGTTAATGACCACAATCTGAGCGCCAACAGCTCTGCACACTGCTTCAAACATGTCAGACAGCTTGGGGCCTTTGACCGCTGTCTCAGACTTCCGAATTTTGCGATACACCAGGGAAATGCCTAATCCAATCAGCAGATAGCCCGTTATCATGGTTCCAAATATGTAAAGATGTCCCCAGTGGAAAGGATCGCCAGGCACACGACTCTCCACTGCTCCCAGGAGTCCCTCATGTAGCCAGCGGCGAACGTTCCATCAGGAAGGTGGGTTCCCCTGGGCCCGAGCTTTTTGTAGAAAAGATTCTGTCAATTGCGTTGAGAGACCAGTTGACCAATTCCATGATTTTAGTTTTAAGAGCAATGGGGAGAGAGGCACCAAAAGTTTGAGACAGGACAGGGACAAGACGAAGAAGAGAACCAGGGAAGATAAGGGAGAGGGAAAGATACAGGAGAGCAGAGAAATGTGACCGCCTTCGTTGAGAGCCGGAACTGACAGCACAATCAGCGGCTCAGCCATTACTACAATAAACTGCTCGACTTAAGTGAAAAGTAGCCCATTTCTTGTTAGTCTATAAAAACCGAAACAAAACACTGCCGAAGGAAGCGACTATGGAGTCATTATGTGGAGGACAAATTATAATTTGACCCGAGTCAAAAATCAAATTATAATTTGACCTGAATCAAAAATGGTTACACACTAAACCGTGGATTACCTGGGACGGTTCAATTCATGACTGTGAATGACTGTGAATGAAACTGTACTTTGAAGAGGGATCAGTATCAACTGTCCTTGGCCGAACTGCAGACAAGGGAAGTATAAATTATAAAAGAAAAAGAAAACCAAAATTTTGCGTTGAGGGCTACTTGCTTTACCTAGTATGCACTGCATAGTTCGTCGTTTGTGTTTCTTTTAGTAGTTCCACACAAAACTGTTTGACAGCTGCAGCCTTCAACTTTGCATGTTTCTCTTGCTGAAGAACCATTAGCACCCAAGTTCATAAGGCCATATAGGTTGTACTGGAGTTAGGCAGTGGTGAAGCACTAATTGTTTGTGTTGTATTCATGGTAGTAGGCAAGCAGCTTGGTGCATACAGCCTTATGGTAATAATGCATTACTAATGCAGCTGCTAGTGAAATCAGTAGTTCCATATAAAGACGATAGTTGCATAAACTATTAATTTCTTAAAGATTATGGACTATTTGAAAAGTCAAAAATCCTGCTCCATCCCTACCCCACATCCTAAAATAGGTCAGTAATATGTCAATAAATATGTAAATTCACTGTGGAAAAAGGAATCATTTTTAGTGGTATTTTTGACAAAACCATCTCATTAAGATATAAAGAAATGGTGCCAGTTTATGAAAAAAATGCAGAATTATTATATATTTATATATATATCAGACATAGAAAATGTATTTATAGACTATTTATGGTAATGCTTTACTTGAAAAGTGCAATATACAGAAGATTAAACCTAATCAAAAATATGACTTATTGGTTTATACTTCTGAAAACAAAGTCTCCCAAGAGAACAGACCACTGACATTGTGAGCACAGCAAATTGGTATCATATCTTCCACCTGACAAGACATCTTCACACCTGGACATAGGTGGCCTTTTTGACACTAATAAGAAGCCCAAGAGGGAAGGAGAAGGTGCAAGCCAACTGAAAACTAGCCAGTGGCAGACAGCTGAGCCCTGTTTGGCACTGCTCCCTGATCACTGACTTACAAAGATTTTCACAGATAGCTCGCTTACACAAGGCTGAGGATGAACAAAGTGCTATGGATGTTGTTAATTTGACCCCAGCGTTGTACAGTAGGAGCCTGACAAGGAAAATGAAGTTGAACGAGGTTGTGGGATTGCAGTTCGTAATGGTACATCTAAAGGTGCAGCATGGTCTTGAGTATCTTATACTTTCATGAACTCGTCTGATTTCTGTCATTACTTCTGCTAATTGAATTTGGCGATGCTGAGTGTTTGGTCGGGTTTGCCATTTTTATCTACCAGCCAGCATACATAACTAGAAAGGGAGCTTATTAAAATGCAACATTTCCTTCAAACCATTTGCATCTAATTTTGTGCATTTTTGCAAAATATTCATACAGCACAGCATCTTATGGCTTTATGTCTCATTTGTATTCCTCTGCTGTACTGTGCTAAATAGCCAAGTTTGATGGACTGATTCACAATATAATGTCAATCAAACATTCTAGACACCACCACCAACAGGTACCAAAAGTATTTGCCATGTTTTATTCATACTCCTTTACATTTTTCATTTTCTTTTGACCTGAAAAATGTATGAAAGATAATCAGTTATCTGTATCATAAGAATAATTAGAATAATCTGCCTCCAAAGCATGACGCCCTGAATAGCAAGAAATATTAACCTCCTCTGAGAGTTAAAACAATTGACAAATGTCACTAACTGAAAATAAAAAGCTTCAGACACAGCATCTGTTAAGTCTCCTTGTGAGATTGTAACATAGAGTTAATGAGATACCTTGCATGCACTGCACTTACAACAACTCTTGATATGTACTCACAAAAGGACATCAAGAGACAGTTGTGTTCTGGCCAATTTAACTAGTTTAAAGTAGCAGCAAATCTGGAGTAAAAAGTGCTGATGCTGAGGTTTTCAAAACAAGGACAAACTATTTTAGTGTATATGTTTTGGAAATGTTGAGCTTCAGGCTTCTGTAGGGACAGTTCCTATTGCAGCAGTTGACTAACACTGTAGAACTTGCGTTGCTAGGAGAAGTGTGGGAAATACTCAATTTACAAGAATATGTTATTGCCTTGTATCCTCCGAACATCAAAATAAAAATATTTCCCCTCTTTATGAACACACTATTTAAGCTCTCTGTTTTTCTTTTCAATATGTAGCATTCCGGTGGACCAATTATACTATTTCTATGTCCCTTTGAAAGCAGTACAGAAATAGCAAAGGTAAACACATTCCACTTGGAAGTGAGTTATAATAGTTGGACTGATGTTGCACATCAACACTTCCTGAGCCAGTTACAGTTTCTGCATGTTCAGGAGTGTATCTGTTGCGTCTGTTGCCAACCATTATCAATCCTCTATATACTCATCTGTGTTCCTCAATATTGAATAATTTAGTTAGTTAGTTTTTCCTGTTAAAAAAAGTTTGTGGTCTCAAAATAGCTTGAATGTGTCTCTTCGCTCATGTGACTCTTTCCACATGAGTGAATGGGAGTGTATGAAAATGTTAATCTGTCCCCCCCACATCCCTGCCTGTCAGCAAATGACACTGGTCTATCTGGTGTGGTGAAATTCTGAAACAATAACTCTGTTAAATTATGCAAAGACCAGTTCTAACCCTGGGTTAAATTAGTTGTAAATGTTTTAATCAGAGAGTGTTTCGGTATTCACCTTCCATCAATTTCAACAATAGTAGAAACCCAACAATAGAGAATATCATGAGCCTTTGGCTTGACAGTGTTGTATGTTGTACCTACATGCTAATGTTAGCAAAATCTTGTTCTCAGCAGCTTCTTGTACTCAATTTATTTTCAGTGAGACATGGACAGCGGGTGCCGTGGAGGTGAGGCTGCATAGGTTGGTGGCTGGTTGTATCTCAAAAAGTGGGTCAGACATTAAAGTCAAAGTTAAGCAGAAATACATCTACGATTTGAGTGTATCATATCACTGATAGATGTGTTATTAACCACTAAACTAAAGATGAATGATCAAACAATTACAAAATAAATCCAATGTTGTTTAAGAATCATAAGAAAGACCTTTTATAACAGATCTCAGGTAAACTAAAATTAACATATTACTATATGTTAAAACGTGTGGAGTTTATTTAAATATTTATTTAAAACTGCTTCGACATGAAATAACAAACACACACTGCCACTACACGTCACCTTCATGCTATGGACTATACTATCAACAGTTTTAACTGGCAAATTCCTTTATCGTGGCAGGTATGTCCAGGCTGCAAAGTATTTGGCTGAGTTATCTGTGCAGAGTGAGCACACAAGCGAGACTCAGCAGTGTATTGGTGTAGCCATTAATCCCAGCTTAATTTACCAAGTGAAAAAACTGAGGCAGGTTTTGGTAGTGATCCTGAACTCTATCACCTCAACTGAATTTAAAATAAATCAGCTCACACCAAAACCTTGACAGAGTGGTGCTCTTTGCAACTCAAGTTAAATAACTAGAGCAACAAAACTCAAAGAAATGGCTAATAATGTAACTGCAACTATCTGTTCTGATTTTGTCCATAATACTTATGGAGTGAGTATGATAGGGTTATGTACAACCTAGTTTAACACTTTTTTGAAGCCAACTGACAACCTGTTGTTCTCAGTCTTGATGACGATGACAAAGTTAATGTTTTCTATTACTGTCGGATTGTAAAGGAAAGTCCACAGCCAACCCAAGACCCTGTTGTAAACAAACAGAATGGCAGATGCTTGCAGACAATGATTTAAAGGCAAGCTCCTGACACACCAGGCTGCCTCCAACACTGTGTACTCAACCATAAAGCCAGTATGTAATATCTAATTTATGTTTGGGGATACAAATGCAAGCATTTCATTTCTATTTGATTTCCCCAAAGTAAATATTTTAGAGAGACAGCAGCCCCTGAAAAGTGAATATAGTACTGACATGATGAAATTACTGGTCACACTACTACTTTTCACAAATTACCTTTGATTATTCAACTCAAATTGGTAACAAATTTGATTATATTATTATAACTTGATTATCAGCCAGTCTGGAAGAAGTTGTAAAAGTGAATACAATTTTATATTGCTGTATAGACAATACCTTATACTACTATTTTTTTATAAAGACACTCAACAAATGAAGTGCGTATAACACAATGGTGTATGAGCTCAGTGCAATGAGCTGCAGCCATGCTTCAGTGACAACAACAAGGACATAATCAGTTACAAAGCTTTTACATTAGATACACAACATTCTCTCTAAGGAGTGAATCTTCTTTTCTGCACATCTGCAGTTAGAAAACAAAAGGCCAACACTATTAGGTTTCACATTTGCAGTGTGTATCTCAATAGAGAACATTCTGTCATATAACTGCTCATGTCACTATGGATGATTTTCCATCGTAAAGGCAGGATAATTATATGATCAGCTGCAATGAGGTTAAAGGAGCAAATTGAAACTTTTGAGGATAATGTAGATAATTACCTGTTTTGAGTAAATGTGCTTTAATGGTAATGTGGCATTTCAACAATTTTATTTTAATTACATTGATTTTCTTGCTCACAATTAGACAAAAATAATATTTTACATGATAAACAATTATGTAAATAAATATTCCATTTTCAAATTACTTAATTGCTTGCACATTTTTTCAAAAGTCAACCATATATCAAACGTCACGTGTTTTTAATGCAGACAAGTACCATGTAAAACTGCAGATAATGAAATGTTGTGGGTAAAGATTAAGACTATTTCAACTACATATTCATTATCAAGACAAGGAAGCTAACTTATGCAAGCGGAAATATCATAACGATAATGTATTGACCACCTGTTGTAGAAATGCACCCCTCAGTTAGCCAGGCAAGCTATTGCCCCACGAACAGCCACAAACCACAGCTCCTTGATCTGCTTTGCTTCTATTGTCTCCTCAACTAAGATTGTGCACGTTTTTTTCATTTAATGGGTTCCTAAGAGAGCATGCAAATAAGTTGTAAAGTCTCAAAAAGCAAATCGTTATGATTGGTAACTTTACAAGAAACATATGGGCTCTCTGACCTTATTGATCTTAGACTCTAGGTGGTGTTCTACAGATTCAAAGTAGAGAATGCCCAGCTAAAGCACTGAGGGCTGATTTTACTTGAAACAAGTATTGTGACAAAAGTACAAAAATAAAAAAAAACTCTTAAAAACACATCTTATGTATCTTGAAATATAGATTTTTATCAGAGGGAGAATTAAGTTCAACACATCTCAAATCAGTTTCAACTCTGGTGTTGTATTTTCTGTTCATTTCAATACCGCAGCTGCTTTTACACACTATTCAAAAAGTGTCCCATAAGGTCACCTTCCAGCAGCAAGGATACTGCATGCCGGGTCTTATTTGAATGCCACTGTCATACATTGCTGGAGTGTGTAATAAGCACAGCTTAAGACCAAGGTTTTTCTTGTGGCATCTCGGGACATAGGAGCATGTTCACTGTGTTGGCATGAACTGACACAGTTCTTTTCTCAGTAGGAAAAGTATCTGACACTTCCTTGAGTCTCTGTGCAAGATATACTGCTGTGTGACTCTCATCCATTTTTTCTCCAGTACAAAGCACTCCATCTCCCCATTGCTGTTGATTCCATAAGCCATCACCATCATGTGTGCCTTCATTTGATGACTTGTCCATCTGTCTATTGTTAATTTGAGTGTAGAGCACTTGGGAATAAGACTGAATACATTGTACTTTATGTAAATCTGCCTTGCGGGTCAGTGCATGAATAATACTTAGAGTGAAGCCTATTCCAGCCTTTTCATCATTTCATCTAATATTTTCCTTTCACAGTACTGATTTGAGGTATGCTGAGAAAGCCAAAGGCTGAAATGCATCCATTTTTGTTATTGTTATTTGTATGTGCTGACTGTTTCAGTAATCTCATTACATTTTTGAGTCGGCATCCAACAGAGTTTAAGAGTTTGGAGTTTTGTCTTGAGCGTTAGATGACTTGCTTCTGATTTCTTGTTTTACTCAAAGATTGTATTAGAATGACTCAACACAACTTTCTCTTTTTAAAATGTAGTCGCTGTGCAATTAAATTAAATGAAGTGAAAAATACGGTTTAAGGTTGTTTGCTTCTTTTTCATTGTCAGGAAAAAGAAGTCACTTTGTTTAGAATTCTATGGAAAATTGCAACATTTGTCCCTTGATTTGTTACTTGAGTTAAGATTTCTTGAATATAGTCTTAATTTCTATTCTGAATATTATTCTGAAAGCATAAATATCTGTAGAATAAAAACAGGGGTCTGGATAAAACTTGAACAAGTCTGCACATTAAGAATAATACTCTGTGGAATATTTCACATGCCTATGTGATTTGTTGTATGTCTGGTTTACATGATACATGAGTTGTGAATGTTATTGCCTCACACCCTACCTCTCTGTCACACCTCCATAATGTCACCATCCACTTTGATTAATCTTAACACAGCCCCCCACATCAGGACACACCAAAACTTTCTCTGCCTCCCCCTCCAGCCTGTGTGTCTCCAGCATCCAGGCAAAGAGGTTGGAGTGACTGAACAAGGACAAGGCTGTAGTCAGTCCCACAGGGTCCTGAAGACTTGTGCAGAAGAGCTATGTGGGATTCTACAGAATCTCTTCAACCTTAGCCTGAGTCAGGATAAACTCCTAGTGCTGCAGAAGGCATTCTGTCTTGTTCCTATACCTAAAGTATGTCATGCAGCTACCTTTTGTGACTACAAACCAGTTGCCCAATATCCCACACCAGTATAGTCCTGGAGAGACTGTTAATGGCTTACCTAAATAAGTGAGTGTACACCTTTCAGGACCCACTGCAGTTTGCTTATAATCCTGGGGTTGGTGTTAAAGATGTCATCCTCTGACTGCTTCAGCGAACCCACTCTCAATTGGACAAAGCAGGCAGTATAGTGAAGATTTAGTTTTTTTATTTGATGGCTGTCTTAGTGAAACCTCTGTGTTGAGGCACACTTCTTGAGGAAGGAAGCTAAGGTCCTTCAGTGTCTACATTAAAATGTTGCATATCTTCTACAAGTCTGTGGTGGTGAGTGCTGTCTGCTTTGCAGCCATCTGTTGGGGCAGCAGCATCAGAGTCACTGACTCAAAGAACTGAACAAACAGATAAAAAGGCTGGCCCTGTGCTGGGGACTGCTCTGGAGTCCCTGGAGCTGATTGTAAAACGTGGGATGCTGCACAAGTTGGTGAACATAAAGAACAACACAACCCATCTTCTTCATAACATTGTGTTAAAAGTATGGTGTGATCAGTGGGAGGCTTCTTCAGCTCTGCTGCAACACAAAGACCGTCTCTCCAGCCAGAAGCAACAGCTCTTTGTAATGAAAGCTTATAATGATTGTTTGAAAAAAAATGCTGCAAGAATGTAATTTCCCTTCAGACTAGATAAAGTATTTTGTATTGTTTTTTGACTTGTTTGATATATATATATATATATATATATATATATATGCTCCTTTTTAACTAAATCACTAGTTTCACATCTGGGAACTAAGAGGCACAAAAATGCAGCTAAGATTAGATGTTATTTTCTGGTGTCCTTTCTAATATTTGATTGTTGTTTCCTATTTCATAGGTTGTTTTGTATTTTTGTCGTAATGCATATACAACACTGTTGTAATAGTATTTATCGCAAGGTTCTTCAAAACAGTTCTTCATTTTGCTGTAAATTTACTTTCCCTGTTTCATCCTTTTTGTTTTACCAGCAGACATGCCTTACTTGCAGGTAATTGTCAGTTCATTTGACTGCTTGCACGATACTGTGAATGACAAGTAGCAAATCCTCCTGATACCTGTTTTAAGTCAAGTGTCTCACATATTTAAAACACTATTAAAGCCTTAATGAAGTGCTCAGTGATGGGTGATTGAACGCGCATAGTCAAATGGAGTGATTATTATTCAGTTTGCCTGGGTAAATTTACACAATACCTTTAATAAACACCTGATGCCGCTGTTATTTATTTATTTGTTTAAATTAAATGTCTCCCGAAGGGAATTAAATGAGAAAAGATGCAGACCTCTCATTTCCATAATCTAATGCTATGTTTATGAGCTGCCACGGTGCAATTTGAATAAGAATGAATCCAGATAGAGATTCAGTGTCTGACAGTGTGGAAGAGTGCCTCCCAAAGGTTCTTGAGTGCCAATTCAGACACACTGCCAAAGCTGCACCTGAATCCAAATACTGCTTAAGTTTGACTTGTCATGACAATAAAATGAATAAACAAACAGTCAAATAATACTAAATCCATTTGTCTTTCCTGGGTGAAATGATTGCAGTCTCCTCTGCATAAGGAGCAGTTAAAGGTGAAATTCAAGGTGTTATTCCCCATTCTTTCAGTCCCCTGTTATCATATCAAGACATTTGAAACTCGTGTTTCAAGCAACAATGTGTCAGGATAATGAACAATGAATAGTTTTCACTGGTAATCAATTTTACTGAAGATTAAGCAGTGCTGAGAATAATGAACATTATGGACAATGGGTGCCAAGGAGTGCTTAGCTGCCATCGAGCTGCAATCACTTTTGAGTGCGGATTGATAAACACATGTAAAAGATTTAAGAATTCAGGGTAACAACTGACAAACACACACACATAAAAAAATAGGCAACTCTCAAAGGTTAATATCCCTCTGAACCGTTACTTCAGTCTACAGACATACAGGAACACAGAAAACATAAAATGGCAATTACGGAATCACTGTTTTTGCATTTTTTTGGACACTGTGTAAGATAGGGAGAGAATATAAAGAAGGTTAACAAAAGTCTCTGTGGAGAGACAGATGACTTTTTGGACTACTTATACATCGTCAAAAATTAATTACATTTCAGGATTTAAGCCTATTTTTTCTTTGTTTTTCACCCATCTTTATTTGAATTCTGAGTCTCTGTGTCCCACTTATAGTGTTCTAGACAGTGCCATAATGTCTCTGGGACCAAAAATGAAAAGGGAACCAAGGTCCTTTGGAGACCCTGGTGACATGCACAGTATATGAGATAATACAGCTGAACAATGGAAACCAAACCCCATGCCGAGCCCTCCTTCAGCAAACAAATTGAAGGATCAACGGAGGATGCTTGTCCAAATTCTGACAATGTATTACATCCTCCAGACTATTTTAATTAGTTATTTTACCTTTTCAGCAATTCATCTCTGCTTATGCATAGTTATGAATTACAGGAAACAATTTTACTCTTGATGTCTCTTGAAATAACCCCCTTCATTATTATCGTTATGTCTGTGATCAACCAGAGCAATCTGAGAAAAAAATGAATAATTTCAAGGAAATTCTTTCTACAGAAAGCATAACATCAAATCATGCTCTGTCTAAAAGTACATTAAAATTGTCACTCAAGGTACATTTATAAGCATCCAAATTATTCCCTACTCTGAGTTCCATAGAAAGTGAATTAACATAAACATAAACATAAAGTTTATAAATTAATATAATCACTTCCCTCTCCCCATTTTATATGACTTTACTGAAGGTAAAGAGTCATAATTTAAAAGGTTAATATTTTGAAGTGTCAGAGTTGTGCCTGAACATTGTCAGAAACATTTAAAAGAGATCCAAATTACTCTCCTGGGACTCAAACTGTGCTGATTAATTTAATTTTCATTTAATTTTCAGTTTTTATTCCGTGGGTTTGAGAATGTTGTTAGTGGATGGATAAAATGTCATTAATACACATTATTACAAGTGCCAGAGAGGGGGACTTACTGATAGAGATAGATGCACTCACTACCCATGATATTAAAGAGTTATTAAGAAGTGACTTCCAGATCTACATATCAAAATATTGTAAAAAACTGATACAATTAGTAGTGAAACATCTATTTTCCTTATACATTTGTAGATTACTGTCTTGATTATTGGAATTAAAAGACACAGATAATCTCAAAGGGGCGTTTTTTCATGCAGGACAAAACTGACTATTAATTACATTTGTAGAGTATGTGACCTCTAGTGGTTGTGGTAGCAACTGCATGTAAATTGTAAAAATTGCTTTCAGAAGACAACTGTCACAGTTGCATTGTAAAAAGAATGTATTGTAGTCTTTACCATGGTTATTTCCTTTCCCTAACCAAGTAGTTTTCTAACTTCAACCAAGTTAAATTATTGGCTAAATCCAATCAGGATCATCATAATGTGTTGCATTTACATGTTTACATTTGTGGCTTAGTAATGGAAACACTTGGAAATGACATCTGTGCTGATGTGGAAATTACATGCATTTCTGTGCTGCTGCTTGTGTGGGTGGCACTTCATAAGGGAAGTATTTAAATACAACCTGCTATTGTCACGGTTTATGTTTTCAGGTTCTTTGTTATGTTTCAGGTTCTGTCACATTTTATGTTTTGATCTTCATGTTTTCAGTTTCTTATGTTTTCAGGTTTCTGGTCATGTTTTTCACCCTGTCACTTAGTCTCACTCAAGTCACCTGTTTCTGTTCACAGCTGCACGTCGTCACCAATCACCTCCCCACAGTATATAGTTTCCAGGTTCCCATCACCCATTGCAAAATCCTCACTTGACCTTCCATGCTCATGGTTTTGCTGCAGTCTTTTGTCACAGCTATCATAGTCATAGTATTCTTAGCCATAGTCTTGTTTAGTAGTCCCATAGTCTTGTTAATTCACAGTCTTGTTATTTTTAAATCTTAGTCTAGTCTTGTTTTGTTTGGTTTTTCACAGTTAAGTATTTTGATAATCCAACTCAGCTGCGCCCTCTGTTTTTGCCTTGTGCATCTTTTGGAATAAACCTTTTTGATTTTTGAGAAGTCTGCATCTGGGTCCTCCCTTCCTGCATCAAACCTGACAGCTATGTGGAGATATAAACAAATGATCTATTTAAACTTATCAACTGGAGAAAAGATTGCAAAACCAAACTCTGATAAGTTTATGTTGCATCACTAGCAAGAGCAAAAGATTCTTAAATGTCTAGTTGAAAAAAATTTAAATATTTATTCATTAGTTCAACTGTTTCAACTCATGACTCGAATATTCAATGGTAATAGGTGCTCTATACAAAGCTTAGGATATCACATTAGTGCATATACATCTTACATCCAAAAACATCTTAATCTTAAAGCCTTTTAGCAGCAAGTGTGGCACTCCATCTTGGGAAAACCATTTCAGTGCTGACTATAACCCCTCTTATTGTCAGACATCTGGACAGCAGAATATGTTTAAAATGGCAGCAAAAAAGCATCTTTATTGACTGGAGAAGATTCAAAGGGATGGAAATGCTAATTCGTGTAATGCGTTGTTCATCAACTTTTCTAGAAGGCTTTAACAGCTCTGCCAACATCTCTCTGCACTCTTACATCGATGGCAGCAGCACATTCTTCTGGCTTGATGGCAAAGGACAGTCTCTTAGTGAGAAAGTTTTACATATAAAGTATATCCAAGGATAAAGCAGAGCCATTATCTATGGTAATTTTATCAGACAGTGTATTTATTAAGTAACTGACTCTTGGTAAAATGTATTCTGAATTGGCTGCTTTTCAGTCAATGTTGTCTGTAGGAATGTCTATCTCCCTTATAAGACCATTCAGTACATATGTAGATACATAAAGTAAGATATGATTCAGGGCCAACTCCTTTTTAAACAGAAAAAAATCAGTTAAATTTGATATGATTTCATGCAGTTAAATTCAATAATTGCGGCAAGTAATAAAAATAGATATTCAATAAAATAATTATTGTTACTCCATAGTCAAGTAAAAACTGCATTTGACAGTTCTTAATTAACACATTTGCCAGTGGACTACAGTCTAGTTTGTATCTTTAATCACAGCTCTGTACAATACCATGTAGACAAAGAAACAATACTTCCCCACAATGTTAGTTTGTAGCAAATGTTTAGCCATATATTGTGTTACAGCCCGGCTCAAGGACTGTAACCAAGAATTGGAGGGGAGATGAGATTGCAACAAAAGTAACAAATTTATTAATAAAAAGAAGAGAAAAGATCAGTAATCAGTAGTGTAGGAGTGTATGGATGTGTGTGTGTGTGAGAGAGCGTGCGAAACAAAAACAACACAAAAGAGCAAAACCGCGGCGCGGCCTCCCCCTCAGACGGCGTGCATGGAAAAGGGGAGCCCAGTGGTCAGCCATCTTGAGAATAAATACGCTCCACCGGGCCCAGGTGGAGCGTATTCATTTATGATAGTCCCGCCTCCGCTGAACCTGGACGCAGCAGAGACCAGCCAATAAACAGCCGGAAACATTCTGACATAGAGGGCAGGGCCGTCACAATTGTACATTGGAGGTTGCAATTACATTTGACCAGCTGTGGTTGGAAAAAAAGTATAAAAATTCCCTGTTTTTTTTTGTACTAGCTGTATTCTCACCAGGTGAGTGTTCTGCTGGGTCATGTTACCACTGTACTTGATCAAAGTTAGACAGATTGTTGTCTTTATGTTCCTTCTTTCTGAGAAGATTAGTCTTGTCTTCACTCACTACTGTTTACTTCACAAGCAATAATTGAAATTGAATAGAAAAGAATGGAATATAGTTTATTTGCACAGGTACAGGTAAAGCGCACTGGAATTCTTGTGTTGTTCCAAGTCACAGTAGGTCTTGAAAATAAAAATGAGAAAAACACAATAGTAAAAGGCAAACACAGAAGAATATGATAAACAAATGATATACACACACATGTGTGTGTGTATGTAAATATATATATATATAAATGGCCAACTAATTGCTTGAGATTAAATATATTGCACATGACAGGCTTATGATAGGAAAGTTTCATTACACAGAAGACTTTGGCCTTGAGCTTTAAAAAAAGAAAAATAAATAATAGTCCATCTTGTGTAGTGTGATATAATCTTTAGAGTAAGGTACTTCCTTCCCTCTTTGATGTCCTGTGCCACAAGTCTGACAGTGGCCTATACAACATTTTCAGCTCTACAGTACATCTGAATAGCTTGTTGTGTGTGTCGGCAGGCTGAAAGAGTCCAGTTGATTATGTATAGCATTGTTTAATGTTTAATTTAGATTCAGATTCGTATTGGCTAATCCTTACACCCCTTGTTTACTATTAACACTGAAATTTTAGGGGTCTTATCAGGAATAAAGCCATATTACAATATAGTGTCTGTGACAACTAAGAGTCTGAGGGGGACAAACATTATGGGCTAATGCTAGCTGATGGTCAGCAGAATAGAAATGTTTACCGTAAGACACAGTTCAAATTATCATGATACTGAACAGTTTTAGAAAATACCTAGATAAATATTCTCTATTATTATTCAGTCTAAAAATGTGAGATATAATCATATATGTAAATATACCTTGCCCTGACTCTAAAGTTTTTTTATATGTCCATTTGTCATTTCAAAATGTGCAAAATGCATGATGGCATGATTCAAATTAGGTGTTTAATTCTGAGATGATTGTGTTCTGGGCTTGTCAGAATTATCACATAATCATTTTTCCTTGACATCAACTATGTGTGTGTGCTGTGTGAAACTAACACAAATGTAAAATGGACAGAAATGTTATATTTCCGTGTTGATTTTCACCATTTTATAGAGTTAAGTAACTGATAGAGTGTACATCCTTTTAGTGACCTTGTCTCATTATGCCCCCATCTTTTGCTTTAGAATTGCTATGTTTGCTCTGTGCAATTTATTTTGTTTGGAAAGTCTAAATAGCCTAACTGGCATATATTTTGTTGTTTATCAACCTGTATTCACTTCCAGTAATACTGGAACTGTCATGCTTTGTAAAGGTCAAGGGAATGATTTAATTATTAGTCGGCTTAGACTGTAACTGTGACAGAAATATGATTCAAGAAACAAAATCATATTGTTGATAAAAAATAATTTGCCTGACAACAAATTTATTTAAACATTTTTCAAACTTTTAATACATTTTGGAATTTCCCTTTGTCGGATGAATAAATTTATATCTTATCTTGTTTTTTGATTATTGATGTAACCATGGCTTGATATTTTAGCATTAATATCAAGCACTTTTGTTTGAATATTTTTCAGCTGCTTTTGGTTCAACAGCAATAGAATTAAAATGTAAATCAAATAGTTTCATACAATGCGAAACATGGACATTTACTAAACAAATGTAAATAATCAAATATTTATCTTACTCTTATGATTCCTCTCATAATTCCTCTTGCTTTTCAATAAATATTGAGGTTGTAACAAGAAAAACTGTCTTTAGAAACTTTTAATTTTGTGTATATCATGCCAATTTAAAAAGATCACATAAAGCCTTTAGATAAATTAATACAAATGTTAAATAACAAAACAGGCCTGACCTGATGTGCACTTAAAATAAATACACATTAACCTATGTAGCACAACATTATGGGTGTATACTTTTAAATCATTTAGATAATGACCACATACAGTGTTTAATATGGATTATAAATGGATAAAAGAAAGCTTTTTTTAATGTTGTTGTGATCCCTCCAATGCAAGCACAACAATGATCGTCTAAAAACTGATGCTCTGCCAATTGGCAAGCGGTTAGAGGTCAAGTGAGAAATTATGAGCGTTTGCATTGCAGGTGCTGGAAAGGCAGACAGCAGCAGGTGGTCTCATCAGGTTGTTGTGCTCTACTGTTGCTTGTAGCAAGTCATGTGGAAAAGTGGAGAGGAGCACTTAGGGTTGTCTGTGCCTGATTAATAAGGACACAGAGAGGCAAATATGTGCACACAGTCACAGGGTAATGAGCCGCAAATGTGATTAGGTCTTTACGCTGCACCTGCTCCCAATTGAGCATAGAGCTTAGCAACCCCATGCAAAACCTGTTCACACACTCTCAGGTATAAACAACATATAAGGGTTTGTTAGTTGTGGGAGGATGGTACTGTGTGTTTTCTGATCTTTTTGAGACTGTTGACAAGCGAATACTTGATTGTATTGTTGTATTCTCTTTAGACTTAAGATACAGATGTTACCTCCCTTCCAATACGAGCCTTAGTTGTACAAGGTGTACTGACAAAGTCTTATTACCCAGCATTCAAACACATTAATGCCAGACACTTCAAAATTCCCCATTTCGTGAAGAATTTTAGTTAAAGATGTTGTGTAGTTTTGTGTTAATTCAAAAGGTGCTGTATAGTTATGTGATTATCTAAAAGTGGAGATAGACTCACTAGTCAGGGATCATCTCTGTGGGTTTCCTCTCAGGGAGACATGCAGATGTTAGTCACACCTGTTATTACAAGGTAGAAATTGAGGAGGGGGAACAGGATAGGAAGGTGAGCCCTGGAATCATCAGTGCACAAGAAGATACGCTTTCCGAAACGCAATGCTGCACCTAATTTTATGCATGATGAAACAAACCCCACAGAACCCCTTGCAGCACACAGTCTACAACAACCGTGTTAAAACTGTTGATAGGCCTTTCTGGACATCCAATCCAAAGATAACAATCAAGCTCAAGGTTTTTCATATAATCATTTTTGTAATCTGAACTGAGTTTGGACAAAGACAAGAGATTGCAGATTATTTTTATTTAAATTTGATTGGTTGATATTTACTGCATGAACAAACAACCTTGGGTTTGTCCTTGGGAAGATAGTCTTGTCCATCACCAAACTACTGAAATAAAAAAGAATGGAGACAAATAACTTTCTTTTTAGTTTAATTTTTCAATTGTGTGCAGTATTTATAAAGAAAAAAAAAATTAAAATTGTGTCCTCTTGCATTGCTCTACCCTTAAATGTCTGAAAGCCATTAACCTGTCCTGTTGGGTGCAGTACGGACACACAATTGGAGAACAACATATTCATTCACTTCCAGCTGAGATCCACCTTTGAGTAGGTGGCTTGAGTTGCAAATAAAGAGAGTGGGCATGAATATGAATGTTTTTTTTGTTTTTTTTAAAAAAAAGCTTATTAAATTTCATCTGTTTGCTTGAAGCATGGAAGTCTGCTGCTGTTTCACTTCACTGAGGTTAAGAAGGTGATGGAGGCATTTCATCTTCTCATTAGTGTTCTCAACATAACTTTATAACTGATCTGAAAATTCAAATAGTTTATAAAAGGTTGATGTCAATAACCTTCATAATGAAAAAAAGTGTTGTTTTAAATCAGTAAGTATGCTTGTGCTTGGCTTGCTTGGTTAAAATATAGATCCATCACTGAACTGAAGTGGTTTCTTGTGATATAAGACATGGACATCTTAAATTAAAAATGTTAAATAGAAATTTGAAGGCATTTAAAGGCATTCATAAAACTGTCTGTTGTAAAAGTGGTTATGGGTGTTTATTGCTTAATGGCACTGAGATAGTAAAGCCACTTAATACTGACCCAGAGGGTACTTTATTCTATATAGAAGACTCCCTTGGACACTGCTAGAGGACGGAAATTTTCCAGCAACCAACCAACCAACATGGTCATCTTTTCAATCGGTAGGTTACATCCTTTCTTCTTTACTACCTCCTACACAATTTATTTTTCTTTTGTTATTTGGATTCTTAAGCCCCGTCAGAAGGAGCTTTAACTCCCACCTCCGGCAGAGCTTCAACCATATCCCGGGGGAGGTGGGGGACATTGAGTCCGAATGGGCCATGTTCCGTGACTCCATTGCCGAGGCACCTGCTGGTGGACACCAGTGGTGAGGGAAGCCGTCAAGCTGAAGAAGGAGTCCTATCGGGCCTTTTTGGCCAGTGGGACCCTGGAAGCAGCTGATAGGTACCGACAGGCCAGACGGGCCGCGGCTTCGGCGGTTGCTGAGGCAAAAACTCGGGCCTGGGAGGAGTTCGGTGAGACCATGGAGAACGATTTCCGGACGGCCTCGAAGAGATTCTGGTCCACCATCCGGCGTCTCAGGGGGGGGAAGCGGCTCACAGTCAACACTGTTTACAGTGGGGACGGGGCTTTGCTGACCTCAACTAGGGATGTTGTGAGTCGGTGGGGGGAGTACTTCGAGGAACTCCTCAATCCTACCAACACGTGCTCGGAAGAGGCAGAGTCGGAGAGCTCGGAGACGGGGCCTCCCATTTCTGGAGCTGAGGTTGCCGAGGTGGTCAAAAAGCTCCTCGGTGGCAAGGCCCCGGGGGTGGATGAGGTCCGTCCTGAGTTTCTCAAGGCTCTGGATGTTGTAGGGCTGTCTTGGCTGACACGCCTCTGCAGCATCGCGTGGACATCGGGGACAGTGCCTCTGGACTGGCAGATTGGGGTGGTGGTCCCCATCTTTAAAAAGGGGGACCGGAGGGTGTGTTCCAACTATAGGGGTATCACACTCCTCAGCCTCCCTGGTAAGGTCTATTCGGGGGTATTGGAGAGGAGGATCCATCGGATAATCGAACCTCGGATTCAGGAGATGCAGTGTGGCTTTCGTCCTGGCCGTGGAACAGTGGACCAGCTCTATACCCTCGGCAGGATCCTGGAGGGTGCATGGGAGTTGAATCACCTTAAAGGTGGTGTACCCCACGTTCGACCGTGTCCCTCGTGGAGTCCTGTGGGGGGTGCTCCGAGAATATGGAGTGCCGGACCCCTTGATAGGGGCCGTTCGGTCTCTGTATGACCGGTGCCAGAGTTTGGTCCGCAATGCCGGCAGTAAGTCGGATACGTTTCCGGTGAGAGTTGGACTCCGTCAGGGCTGCCCTTTGTCACCGATTCTGTTCCTAACTTTTATGGACAGAATTTCTAGGCGGAGCCAGGACGTTGAGGGTGTCCGATTTGGCGACCTCAGAATCGGGTCTCTGCTTTTTGCAGATGATGTGGTTCTGTTAGCGTCGTCAGGACGTGACCTTCAGCTCTCACTGGAGCGATTCGCAGCCGAGTGTGAAGCGGCTGGGATGAGAATCAGCACCTCCAAATCCGAGACTATGGTTCTCAGCCGGAAAAGGGTGGAATGCTCTCTCCAGGTCGGGAATGAGATCCTTCCCCAAGTGGAGGAGTTCAAGTATCTCGGGGTCTTGTTCACGAATGAGGGACGAATGGAGCGGGAGATTGACGGGCGGATCGGTGCGGCGTCTGCAGTGTTGCGGGCTCTGCACCGACCCGTCGTTGTGAAGAGGGAGCTGAGCCAGAAGGCGAAGCTCTCTACTTACTGGTCAATCTACGTTCCCATCCTCACCTATGGTCACGAGTTGTGGGTAGTGACCGAAAGAACAAGATCGCGAATACAAGCGGCCGAAATGGGTTTCCTCCGCAGGGTGTCTGGGCTCTCCCTTAGAGATAGGGTGAGAAGCTCAGTCATCCGGGAGGGGCTCGGAGTAGAACCGCTGCTCCTCCGCATTGAGAGGAGTCAGATGAGGTGGCTCGGGCATCTGGTTAGGATGCCCCCTGGGCGCCTCCCTGGGGAGGTGTTCCGGGCACGTCCCACTGGGAGGAGACCCCGGGGGAGACCCAGGACACGTTGAAGAGACTATGTCTCTCGGCTGGCCTGGGAACGCCAGGAGCTGGAGGAAGTGGCCGGGGACAGGGGCGTCTGGATTTCTCTGCTCAAGCTGCTGCCCCCGCGACCCGACCCCCGGATAAGCGGCAGATGATGGATGGATGATGGATGGATTCTTAAGCTTGTTCTGATAGATGTAAATTGTTGAATTAAGATTGGCTAATATGGGTCCAACTACCATGAGTCTTTCGATTCTGGTGTTTTGTTCTCCTTTTGTTTCCATTCCCTTTTCTCTTGAGTGTGTTTGTCTTGTCTCCCCCAGCCCACAAACCATTCACCTGTCTACCCACTCCCTGCTGCCCATGATTCCTGGACTCAATCTTCTTTGCATAATCATTTCCTTTTTTTTTTTTAATAAACCTTTTATTTATTACTTTCATTTTACTTTCTGTCCGCTTTGTGGGTCCACAAATGCTATTGCTGTGACACTAACACTGTGGCCATTGAAAATTCAAAACTTTGTTTATGTTGTGGAGACTTTTCCAAGACACTGAATCACCTTAAAGGTGTATATGCTCATCTCCACAGTCAAGTTATTCAGACCTGTCAAGGCTCAAAATGTAGAAGTCCATCATCAATGATTCCAACAAGCCCTCCAACTGTAGTGACCACACAGGGTCTTTGTTCATACTGCTCAAATATGACCCACAATGGCATCCTGTAAAGTACTGCGTCTAGAAGTGTCTGGAGGAAAATGAGCGTTTCCACATTGGAGAAGATGGAATTCTCACAAAATTTTCACCTGAGAATGGTCATATGTTATGGTTGAATACAGTACCTGTTTTCAGCAAATGATGGAGGAAATCTCAGCTCTGGCCAACAATAATATTGACTGGTGAAGTTTGGCCAGCGCTGAGATTTCCAGAGTCTTTTTGGGTGCTCAGATTAGTTTTTCAAAGTGAATGTAATGTTTTTCCCCACCGTTACATATTTAGGGCTTTTCATAAACACACACACACACATTTATTCTACTTATTTTGTTACCTTTATCATTAACCCCAGCAATCACAAATTAAGATTAACATAGCGATGACTGGGTTGTGTGTCTCATTTGTCTCTGTGTGGCCCTGTGATGGACTGGCGACCTGTCCAGGGTGTACCCCACCTCTCGCCCAGGATAGGCTCCAGTTCCCCAGGCAGCAGAGTTATTTTACTGTACATATACACTAACATGTTTCTACATTTCACTGATGCAATACATTTTGATTTGCAGACATTTGCTCCAATCAGTCATTGGCTTTGATAAATCTGACAAAATATAATTTGTCATCAGTATACTAGGAAAATATTGGATCCTCTGTTTGTTTATAAATGAGAAAAGGACAGAAAAGATGCATCGCTTTAAAAGGATTTGTCAAGCTTTGACGTTTTTCCTTCGGAATGGCTGGGTCATACAAGTCCAATAAACCTGCCTTTATTGAGTTATAGCACTGTTCACACCCACGCAGAATACACCAAGGCAGCTGAACCCATGAGCTGTAATAGTCAGAGATCTATTTTTACCAAGGCTCTGTGTTGCAACAGGATTGGCAGTACATTTTCACAAAATTTCTGGTATTTCTCAGACTTCACCAAAGACATGTAAAGATGTTCTGATATTGAGTTAAACGTTTCTTAATGTCATTACTGTTTACCATCTGTAGAAATCCAGATTGAAAATAGAGCTATGTGCACTTAAGATGAAATTAAAAGAGAAATGAACAGAACAGAGGTCCTTCCAGAAAGGTGATTTGAGTTCACACATGACTAGCAGAGGCTGCACAGCAATTGGCAACCACTGGAGCCAAATTCTACACAAATAAAACTCGCTTCGGCTGAAAAGCACAAATCATGCACTCAACTTCTAATCAGCTTTGAGCTTTGTTAGACAAAAGAATAGGCCAACCAAACTCAATTCAAATCTGTATTTCTGAATTAACTGGAGGTGGCATATCTGTTAGATGACTTTGTTTAATCAGCTTTGTTTTACAGAATCCACATTCCACACAAATCAGCAGCTAGCCCAGCAGGACAGTCTGAGTCAGTAGGCACTATCACATGCTATGCAAAAGTTTCCTTCTCACCTAGAAATCCCAAGTGCCCGCCAGGGTGACAGATGGCAATGGTACACATCAAGGTTATTCAAAACTATATTCTTGTTTTCTATGCTTCGAAAACTCTTCTAGTGTTTTCCAGTGAGCATTATTTCAGATCGACGGGTGTAGGTTTTAGTTTGTCCTGCTGATTGATATGTCTGTGTCGGAGTGTTGTTAAAAACTGTTAAATGCAATAGAAATTGACTTATGTAAATTCTGGTGCAGTTCTAACTTTTTCATTCATTATTCACTGTACACATTCAAGTAGTGATGAAAATAGCATGAATAATCGTTCAGAACAATATACAATAAAAATGAAATGCATTCTAAAGGCTGCACGGTGAGAACATTTTGTTGCCTTTATATTTAGTGTGATCTATATTCAAATTACATTGCAGTTTTATTATTTTATACTACAATTATGGACTGTAGCTCTAATTATGGTTCTGTGAGGATGTATGGAAGCATAGTGGTACTTCTAGCAAAATGGTAACATCAGCTTACTGATTTGCCAAGACAATACTAATATTACCATATGATGATGGCGGTTATGGTTAGGGTTTTGATTTATTTAAATACTGCATGTTTTTGCAATATTATTCCATGATAATATTGTTTGCTTCTGAATTTTTTATCCTTCCTGTTCTTGTTTTTGTTTTTTGCTGACACCTCACTTGGAAAGTTTACCTATTGTTGACTCTGTGAATTACCTTCTAGCTGGAATAAACTCTATTTTGGATTTTTACCAATATTTACCTACAGATGGGGTAATCTGTCTGCCACCCATCAGTTATTTGTAACTGTACCTTTTATGCACACTATGTTTACAATTCACAAACAAACTCAGGATCTCTTTATATCACTAGAGATTTTTATTTTTCAAACACAACTTCGGTCTGCAGGAACAAATTAAACGTATTTGTTATTCTCATGAGGACTGCTATGCCAATCCATCCAACAGATACCAGCATATTTCATAAATAGGACATTTTTTAACACCATTGCAGTTTTAGAAATAAGGACTTGGTTTTCAAAAATGAGTTATTCCTAACAATTTCTGCAGGGAAATAACATTAATGTAGTATTAATCATTGTTACAGAGACATATCAAAATATAATGAAATAGAAATATTAAAAAGATCTGTTGGCAAACTGGTGGAAAGTTGAAGTGTAGCCAAGAGAGAGGTGTTGTTGAAATTTTGCTGTTGCATTGAATGGATTATGGATTATGCTTCTACAGCTTGGCAACTACTTAGCTGGTTAAGTCATACACAGCAGGTATCACAGGTAAACTCCCTCAGTGTACAAGTTGAACAGAAACTCACATTTGTCCAGGGTTATCAACAAGTACTGAAATACCTTCTCCTTCACTGTTCCTCCTCTATCTGCTGTCTCTGTCTGTCCATATTATCTGAAAACCAGATAGACAGCCGAGAGTTGTTCTTGGAGCCATAGCTCAGTGAAACAAATATTACATTCCTGATATTCAGATTACATCTCCATCAGGGCTCCAAGCTTGTCCATTTTATCCACCAGTGATCTCACACTTCCCATGACAATCAAAGACAGAAATGATAATAAACCTCCTCCTCCATCTTCTCTTCAACTCAACTGGATTCAGGGTCTTATTCCAGGCATCACTTGGGAAAGCTCAGTCATGTAAAACATGTAGAAAAGTGCCAGAATTACCATTACAAATTGTTCCAGCTGCACAACATCCAAAGCAGTGTAAAAAACGTTTTTAAAAATCAGTGTTCTCGCAGAAAAAAAAAGCTCAGTAGAAAGCTCAAGAAGAACTGCAACATGTCGACAATTTTTATTAGAAATATATTTGTTGGTATGTTGATAAAAAAGACATCTGCATCCGTCATGAACGGTAAAAGTATGCATACGTTTCTTCTGGCTATAATGGATTAAGTGTCAGAAACAATAGTTAATCTTTCCATCCAGCTGTCAAGCAAACTTAAAGAAAACTTTCGAAATGTCACTTCACATAAAACACTTCACATTAATCATGTTTCTATTACCTGAATTGGAGCAAATAAATTAGACAACAAAGCATCATTAGAAGTTGATGTTGAAGGCTACGTTGCATATGTCCACTTTTAGGTTAGTATGTTGTGACTCTTCTTCGATATCAGCAACTGTTGGCCATGATCTATCTCTTCAAGCAGAAAAAGCTGATCATTCATTCATTCGAGTCAAGTGTTTGGTGAGTCAAGGTGAGGACTCATTCATAAGATGTTTCTTTTTCCTATAGTATGCCTGCAGTCTTTTTCATGAAGGCAAACGTTTACTTTTCTAATGCAAAAAAGCTATGTTGGAAACAGGGATATTGAATATAGACCCAGCACAACTGATACTCTCAAAGACTAAAGTTATGATGCAGTTATGATTAATTGAAAGTGATTAACCTCTGATAATTCAGATGAAACTTCAACAAGGTGCTTGTTTACAGCATCTGACTAAAAGACCACAATTCATATTAATTTCAGTTTTTATTGGCATCAGTAAAAAAGACACTAATATCCCTTACCCGTACTGTAACCACTACATGAACATAAAACTCCACATATTAGATGTAAATCAGAATGTTTAGCTGTGTCAGTTGGGTATTTGTAACAGAAGGTGGTCGAATCAGAAATTTCCCCACTTTAAGTACAGTGGAAGATCTGTACCACTGGGACTGCATATTTAAATGCTGCGTACATGGAAGCGAGAGCCGATGGAATCTTTAAAGATGACATGTATACCTGGAGATTTGTAGCAGGGTTTTAAGTAATTAATTGGAAATAGCTGCAATGGTGGATGTGAAAGAAATATTTGAATGAGGGTGTGCTGAAAAGTCACTGAAGTCCTCACTGTGGCAGGCCTACATTCAGTTCTGACCTGGCACATTTGCTACTACTTTTCTGTCTATTTTTCAGTTAATATCTGTGAAAAAAAAAATGTTAATAAAAAAATTTACCTGATTTTTTTAGGAAGCAATAAATGTTAATGTATTTAAATAAGATCTGAGATGAAAGTGATACATGTAAGTCTTGCTTTTGAGCACTAGAGATAGAGAAAATCAATAATTGAATTGCATTTGCACAAAATATAAATATGGAACACTCCATATATACTTTTGGGGGGAATTATTTATTTTTTTCAGTTAAATCTAGGCTACTGAAAAACCCAACTCATTAGTTGATAATGTACATCATAAAACAATTCAATAAGTAATTTAAAGTTGTCAATCGTTTAGTTTAGGAATATAAATGTGCCACTTCTTAACTTTAATGAGAAAATAAGCGAGGAAATGGTAGGCATCACTATAAAAGTAAACACCTATTAATGGTACTTATTGAATATGACTTTGTATGGTGACAGGGGGTACTTTTATATTTAAAGAAGAGTAGAAGAGTAACTGCTTTTGTTAGGATAGTTGCTCATCAGCAGAGGATAACAAGATGTTGGACACAAATGCATATTTGTTTTAGGTTAAAACAACCTCAAGTCAAAAAACAAAATGTTCAGTTTGAACAAAGTTTGTTGGTCATATTCTTTAGATTTCAACCACACTACATATTGTGCTTATTGTATTCACTTTTGCTGCATCTCCAATGTAGGCAGACTGACAAAACTCAATGTACACAGCAAAGGGAGTTATTCTCTCCCACGGAAGTCACTGCTTCTGAATAACTGAATGCCTCTTGTTTGTCGTCCAGGTGAGAAAGGTTAACTTTTTGAAAAAATCCCAAGATGGAGAAAAGATGGGGGAAAATATTCAAATGGACCTCCGAAAACACAACCACACATGATTATTCACCCACATTCACACTAAGCAGTGATGGGAGTTTCCAACAGTGAAACTCCACGTTCAAAAAATATTCCCATAAGGAACAATAAATACTTTGACTAACACTTTTAATCACATTGTGTCATAGAGAGTGTTTCATGTATATTTAATTAGTGTGACAGAAGATATATCATAAAAAGCTCACTATCAAGGTTGATAAAAAAAGAAAAGAAAAAGCCAGAAAAGTGAAAGAGATTGTCACAGGGTGCCCACCCTCTGTCCTCATATCTATCCCAGTTAGCACGACTGTATGAAAATAATTAAGCTTGCTTTTAAAGCTGCAGCTGCAAGGAATTGTACGGTGGACTTATTTCCTTTTATTTCCCAAATGATGGTCTAGTGATTCATACACTAAAGGAGATTATAAAGGAAGTGCTGCTCTCATTCTGGCTGCCACTCAGATACCTCTGAGTCATTTTCTTTCAGTTAGGATCTTGCCTTAACAAATAAAACCGTTCAAACAGATTCCACTTTTTTGTCTTTCACTATATAACAAATTTGCATAACGCAGTGGCAAATTTGCCTTAAAAAAAGAATGTGTATTTGTCTTGCATTTGGCCAACAATCAGCTGACATGGCACTTTGTATTTATGTATACTTTGTGAAAAAAAATCATATTTTGAACATTGGAGCCTGTATGAGTCTTCTAACAAAAACAATGAAAATGAAGCTATGAGCATGTAAATTAGCACTTCGTTAAATTGTTCAAAGTGCTGTTTTTTGACAGAAACAAGAAAAGCTCATCTTAGCTAAGTTTTATTTTTGGAAAACTGAAACAAACTGATTGAAAATCATTAAAAAATCATGTTATGGGGAGGAGATTTCTTTTTTTGGATCACTGTGATGGAAGTTTCCACTTATTTATTCACACATTGCAAGTGGAAGGAAGGAGCACTGGAGGAAAAAAAAGTATAAGCCAGATTGAAATTTGAAGAGTTTATATGATGATACCATAATTAATTGATAAAAAACCATAAGGATTGTAGTGTTTGTTGAAAAGTCTTTATTTAGACACAAGAGAATGTGGCAGTGGAACTAAACAAACAGTTTTTCTCCTTGTCTATTTCAGTTATCACTTTTTTAGGTTTAGGCAAACATTGGGGCTTTTCTTCAAATAGACCCTTTCACTAACACATGTCAGCAACTTCTTCATCTTCAAAAATGCACAAATGTGGTGCAGGCATGAAAGCAACCCTTAACTGAAAGACATAACTTTAAACGTTGTATTGCGTGTCTCATTATTTCAGATGTATGCCCATCTGCATGAATGCCGTAAATTTTGTGCCAAATTCATCTTGTTTAAAAGAGGGAGGTCAGAATTAGCCATGGCACTTCTTAGTCCTCTATTTTTTTCATTGGCTTACTCGTAGCAAATAACAATTAGACTGTTTTGTAATCTAAATTTGGTTAAGATTAAAATGTTTCCTTTCAAATAATAATTTAATTCAATTAGCATTTGCAAGAGTAGGATACTAAAATAATTTGTGGGGAAACTCAACAATATATGACATTCTTAGAATTTTTCAAAGCAGTTCTTCATCCAACACAGTTGAGTCAACAGAGGAAGCTCACAGCAGAGAAAACAGTCAGTGACCTCTTTCTGCATCAATTTACCCTTCGTCTGTAGCCTACACTCACTCCCTTGAGGTTTAACAGTTTCTCAGGCAAACAGCCTAAGTCCTGAGTTATCATACCTTTGGATCGTGGATAAAGGCAGAGATTTATTCATTATCTTTGTACATCAGCTCCCCAAGCTGCAACCGATTCTTGTCTGAGCATTGGTAGTTTAATGGGCCAATTTCAAGGTCACTGGCAGCAAAAGAAGACAAAAAGAGAAGTAAAAAAACATGTTTTTGTTAATTAGCAACCAGATCGAGTAAATGTGCCTATAAATTACACAAATGCTGTTAGAAACGATCATTGTTGTTATTTAGCTGAACTGAAGGGATTGAAAAACCCTCTTTGAACCAAACTTTGTGTGGTCTTCTTGTTTCCCCTAAATTGAATCTATCACATTTTCATGTTATTATTGTTATCACCAACCAGAGCAAGAAGAAACACTCTTCGTAATAAACTAAATGACTAGAATGACTTCCATTCACCTAACCCTCATCTGCTGCTGTACTCCTTAGCCTGGTAATTTTCAGAGGAGTTGAATATTCTTTTATATTCTTAATCAGAATTCCTCTCCAGAAGCACTTTTGGATCGTGTTTCAGCCCCTGTACAGACAGGGAGGGGGGGGGGGAATCCATTTTCTAGTTCAAAGGAGTTCAAATAAGGGGAGGAAACGAGAGGCTTATCTGATCAGAAGTGAGGCCTTTGAACAGAATTGCTGACATGATCATTAAATTGTAGCACACAGAGACAAAAATGTAGTACAGTACTGTTACTTTTGTTCACCTATTGGTGGCATAATAGATTAGAAGAGCCTTTTGGCTCAACATGCTCAGCTTGCAATATTTCCTATTTAAAAGTTTACGATCAGTATGTTCTCTGGATGGTTTTGATAGAATATTCATGTCATGAATACTTGATATTCTTCTAAGCCCCTCTGCGGCAAATGTCTTTGACCATGCTAGCAGGGTTTTCATGCAATCTGGCATCTTGGCACATTTCCACTTAAAATGACCACTTTCCATTTCTTTGTCTGCAGACTGTGTTTCCGCTTACTAAGGAATTAGTAAATGTAGATTTAAGCAATAACAGCATTGAGGCAAGTTTTGCATGGCACTGAAATCGATGCCTTATTGACTGCAATCTCATGGCAATTTAAAGAAATTTGTTTAGACGCTTGCACTTAGTCAGAAGTTATTTGCCAATTCCTTAGTGTCTCACTAACAACTTCCTAGAGAGCCTTGTAACGTTAGCAAGCACGCATTGCATGTCTTCTCTCCTCCTCTTCTGTCACGTCCACTTTAATGTGTGTGGCTGCCACTCAGATACTCTGGCCACTGGCTTTGCTTATTTAAGTCAAAGCCAATAGAAAATCAGTGCAGGCAAAAGCCGCTCCAGTTAATCAGGGTTAAAGCCTAGAGGTTTGAACAAATGTGCATGTATTGCCAGGAAAGTCCAGGAGGTTTTCCAAATAGACACAAGCTAACACAGGCACACTCATCTCAACTTATTAAAAGAAAAGCTTATCAAGTTAAATAAAACACAGTCTTATTTTACAAAAAGTAGCGGGACCGCACGCCATGTAGCAGAAGTAATTCTCTCCATAGTCTGGCCGTCTCAGAGCAGATCTGAAATACAATGTGGGAGATGATCGAGTCTTAGTGTCAATACATCACCCCAGAAAATTACCTCTTCTCTGCTTGGCCTACTTTAATCTCTAGCCTTCTATTGAAGCAATGAAGACTCTCTCGTCTGTCCTATTGACAACGTAAAATAGGTTTGCCAGCTTGATTGACAACTTTGTCCACCTGACAAAATGTAATGCAGTCGAGGACAAAAAACAGATCAGGAATTCTTTGGACCCAATCTGCAGCTGCCGATTACATTTTCTCTGCCGTCTTCTTCTTTATTGTATCAGATGGGTCTTTTGAAGTATTGAAGTGGAGTGTTTCACTGTGTTGTCTGTATGTGTGAGTGTGAGATTGGTCACAAAAGTATCTGGGTGCTTCTTTGAGAAGTAAAGGATTCAACAAAGTCAACACAAAAGTAATTAGCATTACATTACAGTGACATTTCTGGCTTTTGTCAAAGACTTTTATCCCGAGTGTATTCTTGTGTCACCAAAATAACATTGCCTAAAAACACCTCCCATGGTTGACAGTTAGAAACTCAGTGCTCTGATATTACTTCTATGTCTAAAATTCATTTTTGTTTTAGCAACTCACTGAATTATTCAGACTGCAATTGCAGACATCAAACACAAATCCTGTTGAATGGAAGAAGTCATGAAAACCAATCCAGCTTTAACCTGAAAGTAAGATGTGAATGAAACTATTAGTATTTGGAGCTATGTGGGGGAAGTTTTGCATTTTATCTATGAAAAGTTTCTAAGTAATAGAGTTATTGCTAAACCATGGCTCTAGCCAGTGATTCACTCTGAGATGGTTAAATCTATGAAGGAGTGCTTTCTTTTCAATTTCGGTCCTCTTGAGTGAAATGCTCGTCAAACCTGAGCTTTTCTAGAGGCGATATGCACAGTAAAGTCAAGAATCGATAGTTACCAACCAAAAAAATATATACCGTAATGTATTGTGGAAAACTGCAGCAGCACCAAACCTTGTTATAAAATGTAGTTTTCTGTTTACATTTCAGAGACATTGTGATATGCTGTGGGATCACAGGAATTAAACAGCTGACCAACAATGTAACAAAACTCACAGTGAATTTGAAAAATTGGAAGAAAAAGTGAGCTAAAATAACTGATAAAAAGAACAAAGCCATTGGCTGTTTTATTTCAAATGACTTCCGTCCATAAAGTGTAAACAGTGACTGAAGATAATTAGAATCAGTTGAGCCATTGTCTGTTTCTTCTCCTTTTTTTTTAAACAAGGACAGCTCTATCTCATCTGTATAAGATGCAAGTTCCATGGTAATAATTCTACATATCTTAGTTTTTTATCGCAATCCTTTGACAAAACTTTTGAATATAAAAACTCCATGAACGTTTTCACATACACAGGGGCTTTTAAGCTTACTTCTGCTTTATTTGCACATAGTAGACTTTACTGAATTCTAAAATAATTAGTACTCTTTTTTATGAATCAATTTTTTTTAATCAAATCACGAACCTAGGATTTGCAGTTTAATCAGATATAACTGAATCTCTTCACATCTAAGGATTCACACCCGAAGGGGCAGTTAAAATGAAACGTGTTGCTACAATTTCATGACAGATTTTTCAGATTTCAGAGTGTTGTCAGAAACATGTAATGTAACATATGTTAACAACATATATAACACAGGATCTGTCACTTTAAGATTCACTAATGTGAAAATGTTAGCAATACAGACTCTCCACTATACTGCGTTAGAACCATCTGTCTTTATGCTTACATGCATCTTCGAACAGCTGGCTCAAAAATAGCTTGCCGATTTCATGGCCTTTAACTGGTGGCAATGAAAATGTCAAATAATTAACACCAATGTGAAATCTGAGGAAAACTGAGCTGACTGAGCAGAAAAGAGCCACGATTAATGAATAATCTGCCGGCAATGAATGAGTATGTAACACCACATCTATAAGGCTAAAAACTGAAATTTTTCTCTGACTAAATGAGTCTGCTCAGAGTGCTGGTGATCTTGAAAAGCTGTCCATCGCTTATTGTGCACAAGTATATTGACAGCATCATATTTGTTGGTGATATGGAGAAAATGTGTTTACACTCACAAAGATTTCAAACTAAAGTATCTGCAAGATATCTGTATCAATCCAGCACTGGAGGGGAAAATGTATAGCTGTGTGCTCTGAAAAAAAGACCAATCAATGACTTGTGTGGAAGATATTGAAAATGCATGTTAACTTTTATCTTCTATATCATATTTGGCATGAAAATTCAAGCAGCACTATAGCATATCACCATAACACTTAATCCACACCAACTTTCCCTATATCAACTGAAATAGTCTTGAATCTTGAATTTTCTATGTAGTTTTATGTATTTTTTATATAGTGTCAATGAAATTAAAGCAGCAGACAAGTGTTAAAGTCACAGTTAAACAACAGCATTATCCAAATGTGTTACAATGATTGAATTGGCCTATTGTGCTGCCCACAGCAACAAAGAATTATGCAGACATCAATACATATCAAAATCAGAAAACTTTATTGATCCTAGGGGGACATTGCTCAAGTTACAACTGCACCTATGTTCGTACACACAATGAGAGTATATAATCTCACACAACTAGTACTAGCAAAGTAAAATAGGAAAAACACTAATCGTAATAAACTGCCCAGTTAGATAAAAACATGATAACAGCAGATAAGTACAGCTCTATATGAGTGTGTTGCCATGGCAGAAGAATCGGATAGATATTACATATGCAACGTTGATGTATTGCACATATAATATAGTAGAAAAAAATATGTATATTGCACTAAAACTTTATGTTGCACTGATATAATATTGCTCATCACTGTCAAGTAGGGATATTGCACATGATTGTGTTCACCACAACTAACAATGTACGGGGGAGTTATAGAGTCTTATGGCCGTGGGAAGGAAGGATTTTTTTTTTTGCTGAATATTGCTGGTGCAAAATACAGGTGCTAAGAAAATTTACTTTATTGTCCCTAGATAATATAGTTTCTAAAAGAAAGGAATGGAAGTCAAGCAAAAGCCTGAGATACTCAGCAAAAGAAGCCAAAAAGTACTCTGCAGGGGAGGGAACATGAGACAGAGTCAGAGGTTAATGGTACCATTTCTACATCTTGCCAACATGATCCGTACAACCATTTCCATTAGGTCATGGTTGAATCAATTTCATTATTCTATTTGACCTTCACAAAAGGTTAGTTGTAGTGCAGCCTCATGGTTTTCATTGTTCTCCCAACCGAAACAACTAAAGTACCATACTTACAGAAAAATTGTTAAGTCACAAGAACAGAGGAAATGGTGTCATGAGTATTGTTTTCACATTTCTGTGGGGTATTAAAAGTACCAAACTGTAATATTTAACAGCCTTCGCTGCAGGACATAAATTTATTTGTATTAACTCTTATTACTGTATTTTGAAGTAAACATTTTCAACACAATATTTTCAGTATTTCTAAAATGTCAGATGTGAAGGGGAAGTGTGTCTCCTTATAGAATGTCTGCTCTAGTCTTCAGGTTTTACTCCAAAATTTAGAAAAATCAATCCTCTGGGATCAAACTTTCAGAACAGAAACCTTTTTGCTATTTCAGCAGGGGATTAAGGTGAGGGGATACTCATCTTAAATGATTGAATTAGGTCAGGGAAGTGAGTTTTCTCAAGGAAAACTTCTTTTGAAGAGTAACTAGTTTCTGTCTGTTAACAGTGCAAAAAAGTAAAGAGAAAGAAGATAAGAACCTGGGACTGTTTGCCAGCTGTATCTATATATATCCCATTGCATAGTGTCCCTTTGGATCAATGTATGGACGTAGGTGAAAGCGTGTTAAAGATGCTGAAGATCCTATATCCCTCATCATTTTTAGCAGGTAAACGTAAGCGTAACAACTTTTCTGAATACATATTTCAAGCCTCAGCTTAAAATACTGCAAACATTATCCGACTGCTGCCCGTTAAAACCCTTGTTTTGGTCCTGTTTCAAACATGCAGTTCAGTTTGTGCAGCTTTAAATGCAAATGAGCTGCCACCCACACACCATGTAGAGGAGACTTTCCTTTCAGTGCTGCGTAACTCTTCCCAACTTTTTCTTTTCTTTTATACATTTTGTGAGTTCATGTAGGCTGTTCTCTCAGACACAGGACTTGAACTGTAAATGTTTAGGAAAACCAGAATTGACAAGAAAACAAAGCAAAGTGCGGAATTAAACGACTTGAATTCTGAGCTTGTATTCTCCCATGATTACGTTTGGTGTAATTAGCTGATAGTAGAAGAAGCTCTGGCAAGAAAATTGGAGGATTGTGAGACAGCTGCTTTATCTGAGATCAGCAGAGGCCCTGCAGCAAGACATACTGCACAATATAGGGTGTTTTTTCTTTCCTACTACAAGGCTACACACTCCATTCGTCTCAGTAACTGGATTGATATCCAGTGTTGAAACAAATCTGAAGTTAACTTTTGAAAGGTTGCTCAATATAAAAATACACATCTGGCTTTTTCTTTTTTAGCAACTGGCTTGGAGTAAATAGACAGCTGATATAAGGCTTTTGAACCTTACACCTGTGTGTTATCAATAAAGCCTGGAGTAAAAGTAACTAACTGGAGGCAAATCTTTGGAAAAATAAAGAAACATCTAGGAATTATTTTCAGCTGAGTAAGTTGAAAATGGCAATTTGTATTCTCTAAATTAAGAAAAACATAATCTGCTGATTCACAGCAGACATTTCCATCCACTTGGAAGAGGCACAGCAAGTTTTAAAATGATGAAAAAAAAGAAAGATAAAGAAAATTTAAGTAAATCATTTGGGGGGGGGGGCATTTAAAAAAAAAATGATTTCATGTTTTTTTAGTCCCTTTTCCCATATACATCTACAGTAATGTAGACCACCAAGCCTCGCTCTATATTTCACCCACTATGCTAAAGGCTTCTCATGTCATACAAAAAAGGATCAAGCTTTTTTCCACCAGAAGTGAGAATTTAAAGTTTGAGGACAATAGTGTGGTCAAGGTTGCTGTCTAATAAAAGTTATCTTGTCACAACTATAGAAGTTCAAGGCCCCTTGATGCCCACTAGCTGAAATAAGGGATAGTCCCTGAAGCTCATGTCACTATGATCAAGAAACTAAACAGTCAGATTCCTCTGAACTGGCTAACAAAAGCTATTAGATGTGAGACTGCTCTATTGTTCTCTCCGTCTATCCTCATGCCATGTTCTTCTTCTCTCGCTGTTTAAAACCGGAAGGCATATTCATGAGGGAAGCATAATTAACCAGTCAGGGTTTGGATGGCTTCCAGATGGATGAGTTATTATTGCCATTATTGATACTGGCTGGTATGAGCCCTGCTATCTGGGATTAATGCTGTTAGAATTTAGAAGCCCGACACCATCTTACCACTTAGTCCCATGATGAATAGTGTTAGGCAAAGTCGTTTGCACTGACACTCACTTACTTCCCCTCATTTTATGTACTTTGCTTGCCTTATTAAGGCTCTTACCACTGGCTTAATTGCCTATTTAGAATTCGACTCTTTGTGACCTAGATGTGTGTTATTTGGTGAATGTAATTAAGTTACCTGTAAATATCTTTGCCAGAGCCCCATCCATCTCTGTTATGTGGGTGCTCTATTTTTGCTGTAATTAATTTAATGGCTGGTGTGTCTGGACACTATTAACCTCGATGAAAGCAAGAGGAGAAATTGGTTTTAGTCATGCCAAAGTTAAGGCATCTATGTTGAACTAGAGCTCAATAGATCTGTACAGGTGCACTGAACCTTACACTGCATGGGGCAAAATAATCAGGCTATGTTGATTATTGTTGGAAAAATTAACACAAAGTGCATCCCTAAACATTTCTCCAGAGATAAAAACGACGCAAGGCCTCTTAAAAACCTTGTTTTTGTATTTGAGTTTAAAACATTGCTCCAATGTCCCATTTTCTACACCTGCGAACCAGATTAATCTGAGAGCTCATGTTTCATTTGTTCTGGCAGAATGTGACGTGCCATCTCTCTTTTTAAAAAAAAAAAAAACTGGACTGATGATAACCCAGGGCTCCAGACTACCATTTTCTGCTGGTAGCAGCTTTGGGAGCACCAAGACTAATCTTAAATAATCTTTTAGCATGTATATGAACATTTTTATATCTTAACTGTACTTCCAATAAATACTTTCTTATAGTCAAATTATAGAATACAAAATTATAAAATGAACTGTGCAAAAAAATTAAAAAATACTGAGGCCTTGTAAAGTAGAAACTAAATGGATTAAAGAAGACACATTATGCTCATTTTTGACAAGTTGACACATTTTACCCGAGGTCTTGTGCTGATTTTATGAGGTGATGTGAGTAACTTGTCTGTTTTGTCCTATTTTGTCATATAGGAGCGAGCAGGATAGCACACAGTACCTAACCTGGCATTTTTATTCTCAGTTGCTTAAATTTCTGTTTTTTTTTCAAATTTTTGTTCACGTAAAATAAAAATCAAGACATTGACATTGGTTGTCAACAATGAAAGTTAGATTACTTAAACAGCTTTTTTAACCAATCACTGTGATCGTTGAATTTAGCAACTGCTCTTTTTTGTCAATTTGAATCTTATTGTCATTTCAGCCTCTGAAATGAGGCTGCAGCACATGAAACTGCCTACAACGTGTCTCCTTTTTTGCAATTTCTCAGTTACAAAAACTGCATTAGTCATTTCAATCAGAATGAGTGAATCTTTGCCTGATCACCTGCTAATATCTGAAATCGCCCTTGTTAGAAAGCCAGCTGCTTACTGACTGGACAAAGGTAGATAACACCCTTCCACTTTTACTGTTACACATGGGTAGTCCAGACACGCTCCCCCTGGTGTTTCACATGATCAGCCACAACATTAAAGCCAGTGACAGGGGAAATGAGTAACACTGCACATTTTGTTATCGTTCAATGTTCTGCTGGGAAAACCTACAAGAACTATTGCTTACATGAGCTGCTTTTCACTAATGTTTGCCTCACAAAAACTCTGGGGTGTTACTTTGACATTTGCTACCGACTAAAATACTTTCACAGACCTGTTCCCCCCATCTAAGGGTATCTGGGAGTGTTTTTTGTCGTCACCCTGACTGGTCAGAGCTTTTTTGGCTCATGAGGAGGTCCTATTCAGTATTAGACATTAAGTAAAGAAATTATTTCATGGCGTTATCTAATACTGGGAATTGTTGCTTCTATAACTGAGCAGAAGAACTATACTTTTTGTATAAAAATCAGGTTGACTTTTTCGAATTGTCAGTTAATTGACACCTCTAGCCTTTGTCCCTGTCAGGCTTCCTGCTTTTTGGGTCCAAACTTCAATAACACTAAATTCTGACACAAACTATTTATGTTTGTCCAACATCCAGCACCATCAGACAGCCACACTACTCAGCTTTCACATTTGTTTAGTTGTATTCCTATCAATTTTACATTTGTGCACATTTTTCTTTGATTCAAATTTTGTGTCTTTGTATCAGTGCAGAGAAAAAGATAAAAAAAAATGGTGAACCTACCTATGAATAAGAGCTCAAGCGTGAAAGAAGGAAACAAAGTCTCAAAGGCTGATGAAAAAATGTGAAAAAAAATGTTGGTCTCCAGGCTTGTCCTGCACTTTCCTCTGGACTGAAAAGTCTCATTCAGCAGCTATTGGATGCACAGCCTTATAATTTGACTCCTAAGTTGATATATATTTATATATAGATACATATCATATATCATGTATATAGATAAATATCTTACCAAAAATAAAAGAGTCTCACTTTAATGTCAAAACATAAAAAGTAAAAGAATCTTCAGCATAGAGAAACAATTCCCTTTCTCAAGGGAATTTTGAACCGATTAGTTTAACATGAAATTTCTCACAAATATTGCATGGTATATTTGATACATTTCTTTTTAGAGAGGAGCTGAAAACTATGTACAAGATCATCAGCTAAGAGGAACAAGAAGAAAAAAACATGCACAGACCCTCAAGGGAACCCTGTTGTGTGGAGTATCCATTAAGAAATGGGACATATCTCTACCTCCAACCCCAAAGACCATGGAGGACATGGTGGATGCCCTCCAGAAACACTTAAACGACATGAAGGAACAAGCTCTTCCCTTATTAATGTGCTCCTTTACAAAGCAACACACCGTGCAGAGTTCCCCCAGGACAAAGCAGTGCAATAAGTGTAGCAAGTGGGTCTGTTCATTTTTTAAAGTTGGGTAACCTGTCCTTAAAGGTACTGCAGTAAATCAAGATGCTATTTAACTGCTCTGGTAGGTCTTATTCACTCTGCACCTAATGTATGTAATGATTCATGAACTATCAGCCTCTCACAGAAGCTATCAAAGGTGTTAGAAACCATGTTGTTTCTCTAATTTCGGATGGCTGGTTGTAAATAAACTCCACCCCATCAACATCTTCATTCTTTGTTCATTCTTTTTGCTCAGTTAATATTATGCAGAATAAGCAGGAGAAATAAAGCAAATTTTATGAAACACCATGTGGAATCGATTGGCAGTTTTGGCCATGATGTGTTCACAGTCCAAAGAACATGGCTGAATGCTTGGGTGGCGTTGTTCCTATTAAAGGTGCTGCTTTAGAATGGGGGAAATGCTTACTTTGATTTCCCTCAGGCTTTTTGCTCTCTGAGCAGAATGAAAATGCTCCTTCTCTGGAAGCATAAAAGGTACAACCAGGCACGCAAAAAACACATTTACTCTCACAGTATTGATGCACTATCACATGTGTGCACACGCTGGAGCACATTTTATAAGCCTGTGCAGTCTGCAAATGTTTACTAGTTAAAATATTTCTTCATTACTGACTGACCTTGTGAGCATTATAAAGTATGATGGATGCAGGGATGTAGTGCCAAGAGGATGGATTGTCCTCCACCAGGAAGCAACTTTATGCTTGATACAGTAGTACTCACATTTCAGCGCAGGGCTAAAAATTTAAGCAAGAGGGTATTGTCACCAACCCGTATTTACTGGGTGTTGTACTTTTAACAGAAAAAATGTGTATCAGCTTTTGTGCAACCACCCGCTCGCTATCTCCATTTTCTGCAGATCATAACACAGTGATATGTTCATGTGACGTCCTGATCGGAGATCTCTGATCCCTAATTGCACATGAGCAATGGATGACTCTCAGGGGCAGGATGAGCAGATGTGCTGTGTGACCAGAAGCGCTTTGAGTTTGCATTGCGGAGAGGTGAGAGGCTGTGGAGGTTGGTGGGTGGGAGTTGGCTTGGTCAACTGCAACTAATACAAGCTCAAACACTCCAGGTGGTGAAAGTTGTGGGAGTCCAAAGGTCTTTGTTTGTATGCATGTGTGTGTGAAAGAGAGAAATAGTACACTGCCAACAGCCATCCCCTTTGTCTCATCACATGTAAAGCTACAGGCTATTATTAATCATTCAGCAGGTTTCATAGTTTGGTTCACCGCTCATGCACAGCGCCTGTCAAGCCACGCTGCGGCAGGAAGGGTTCCATTTGATTAAGTCTCTTTAGCCTTCACATCCTCTCATCAAAAGGTCACCATGCATCCTCCCCTGAAAGCTGCTCTATAGTTGGTTTTCCATTTCCATTTAGTCAAACAACACTAAAGTTGAGCTCATTTCCAAAGCATAATCCATTTTCTTCACAGTTAGCCCAAGTCAGGGGTCACATGGACTCACTTTGCATTTTTGTGTGGAAGGTTAGTTTGTGAGAAAATTCCCTTTTCAGTGTCAACTTTGTTGTGAAATGGCATCTTATTAAATGATAAGAATAGTTCACTCCCATGGAGTCTAATTTTAATTTCCAGTCAGCGTGTTTAGCTCACGCGAGCCACCCACATGCTTTTTGTTCCTAACATCTATTGTTCACGTGTTTGTAAGAACAGAGTTTTCCGTGCATATTATCAATGTGCCCAGTTGAAGTCATGGGCTTGTTTCTGTCAGTGAAAGAAGAAGAAAGTTGAGTGAATCATATTGTATGTGCATCATATTAGCACTGTCTAATTGCTATGTACAAATAAAAGTATCAGAAAAACCTGAAATCTTGTTTAGAACCTTTGTCAAATTATATCATGGCTCTGCCCAAGAGAAAAGAAGCAAAGGTAAATTATTTCTGAGAATTTTCTATAATTCTCAGTTTAGATCATGTATTTTCCAAATTACACATTGCAATTTTCACACAGGATTAAATCAACAATTTTTTGCGATTGTTAAAAATTCATATTAACATTCAGCAAAACAGGCTTTTTAGACTGGGCAGGTCATCTGCATGGATATATAGTAATATCAAAACAGCTGCCTGACGAATGCACCTGGGTTCTAACAGTGACTTAGATCTACATGCACAAAAAGGACAAGGCCTTTGTATTCTGTCTGAAGTAGGATCAGAGAAAGTACTACATAAATTAATGAATAAACACCACACACAGAGAGCTCCAGAGCAACCCCTTCATCATACTGATGCAACAACAAAGCAATCTCACACTTGTGTGGCTTCTGGTTATTGTGGTGTGTGTGAAATTCCATGTGTTAATTCTCATGTAAAAAAGTGATGATGGCAACATTATGATATGCAAGTTCCCCTCCCTGTGTGAGGCACCGATTGTTTCTTTATTTGTGCTGTGGGTGGGAGGTGGAGTCATACTCAGTTTGACAAATGAGACTCAAGGTGTTTGCTTATGCAATGCTAGTTTCCAATGACATGGAGATTACACATTAGGCGCAATATTAACAAAGGAAATCTAGGATTCGAAAGGAAATAAACTTTTTTTTTTCTTGATTGGTCTGACAGCTTATGTCTCAACACCCTCAGCACACTTATAATTAAGACTGACTTCAAACGTAATTATTAATGAACAGCTCTGAATTTGAAGTCAATCTTTTAGGGCGTATTTAGAAAATGTCAAAAGGCATTCTGCAAAATTTAAATATTTGTAATACTTGCCTCGTGGATTACATTCAGAGTCAAATTTAAGAAAACATAATATTTCAAACAGGTTGAGATCTGGACTTTGACTGGACTTTTGATTTTTATGTTTTAGATGTCATGTTGTAGATTTGCTGCTGTGAATGGGATAGTTATCCCATTACATGACCCAGTTTCAGTCAAGCTTTAGCTTTTAATTGAAATGCTGTTGCATGATCCTTAGCGCATGCTCATTGTTGCAACTTAAAGAGGTTCTACAACTTATTGAATTAAGGGGTGTATTTACATTTCCAAATATGGCCTCGTAATTTGACATAACAATGACATATTAGCATAACGTAGAATGTCATCTTTTGTTGTTTATGTTTGGCTGTATTAACTTAATTCTAATACTTTGTAAAGACCAAGTGTTTTTTTTAAATAATAGCCGATTCTTTTTATATCTTAAAGAGGATGCACTTTTTTCATATGTATTTTAAAATCTCACTGAGCAGAGACGAATGTTGCACAAGTTGCAGAATGTAATGGACAACTCTTATCAACATATTGATTAAACAACAAAGTGGGTTCTGTCAGAAGTGTTTACAACGACTAATGACCAACATATTCATGCCTTTATTTATACTTTGTGCCATTTATATTTATTTAAAAAAAGCTTTATTCAGTTCAATTAAATAAAATGCAATACAAGCAGAATGCCTTGACAAATACTGGTTAAGAACCATGCTTGTTCATTACAATGACTATTAATCAATATTTGAGTTTCCAAAGTTTTACTCGTTATTTTAATAAACAAAGAGTACAAAGATGAGTAGGTTATTTTTCTTCATGAAAGGCACAGTTACCTGTAGGATTTTGAAATGTCCCAAATCAAAGCTGACAGTCAGAACAGTCCTGCAAGAAGGTTGGTGGGGTGACGTAACATGTGACGAAGACCAATAGATTTGAAGATTGTCAAATGACATACAGCAATTGAGTCGTGACTTTTTTTTTGCTGAAGACATGGCATATCCACAAAGTGCAATTAATTGTTTTCTTTACAGTGCCTGAAAGGCAAAGATAAACATAATTCCAGTATCTATTACCAATAATGGTTGTTATTCTCCACAAGGTTAGCGTGTATGATTGCAGTCAAAACACTGTCAGAAAACATTATCTGAAAATATTTATGACAGTTATTCATCAACTATACTAATTTCATAATTGTGACAGTCCCATATGTGATGACTCATATAGAGCTCCTATGACAAAAGCTATGGGAAAACACAGAACATGACTTACATAAAAAGGAAAATATAACTAAATCTGGCATGACATACAAAGAAGTACTTCAAATGCGATATGATTAAAATAAACATAACAATAGCAGTTGATAAAATAAAAAATAAATATGTATACATGATGCATACCTGACTGTTTGTCTACATCTAATTGTTTAAAGGATAATTATAAAAAGAAATTGGTAAAGAAAAAAGTTGACAAACAGCAACATCTAGCTCAATTATAAAGAACATTGTGCGTCTTTCAATCCCAATTCAGATATGTCCTCCTAAGCCTTTTGTCTTAACTTTTCAAACTGGCATATTTCCACTAGGGTGTCCCTTTTCTTTTAGGGACTGTAAAGACAATGTTGTGGCCATCCAATTGGCTCCCCACTCCCTGGTTAAATGTCAAGATCTCAACTCTCCCTTGTTTCCAAAAGAAAAGGGGCACCATGACCTACCTTAGAGTGCAGAACAGAGGTGTAGCACCAAAACACTTTACTACAATTAAGCCAGAATAGCAGTGATGTTTTGCACTTTGTTTATTCCATTCAAAGGACTAACAGCTGCAATTGGAACAATATACGGCTCAGAAAAGATGGCACATATGGGGAATACTATAGTCCAGCCGAGAAGTGATAAATACATGCACAGCTGTTTCAAAAACAGCTTTCATTTGGATATAATTTAAAGTTTATAAAAGCAGCTCTTCACAACACTAATCACTTCTTTGTTGTGTTTATATGTAATTAAGACAGGCAGTAAAAAATGCTCACGTGGGTGATGGTCACATAGTCAAAAAAAATATATGAGTATATGAGTAAAATATATGAGTAAAAAATATAAGTATTATTGATGGAATATATGTTGGTCTCAATATCATATCATACAAAGGCTCATTGTGAAAGTGCAGCCCTTACCTGCACCATCACTTTGTGGCCTATTAAACCAAAGACTTTAGAGTGAGGTCTGCTCTGATGTGGAAACGCTCATATGAGTCATATTTCTCTTCTGCTGCTTGCAGGAGTGATACTTCACAGGATGTCGTTATGAGCTTAAGACCGTTTTCATTTGGAAGACTTTTTGTTGTCAAGGAAGCATTTACCTTGATTATTATTATTAGCCAGTCTACAAAACACCAATCATACGTCCTTCTGACGACAAACACCAGGTCCATGATGTACCTGGTCTTTAATATATTTTCATGTTTTTCATGTTTTCATGCCTTATGACTTCAGATGTTATACAAGTCATCTCACACAATATACTAGACTATCAAAAAGGTTATTAAAGACCATAGGCACATTTACTGCTAATGGATTTGTATATATATTATATATATATATATATATATATATATATATACGATATGAGTCGACACAATTGATTCCTATAAAATCACCTATGAAATGGATCTGGCGAGATGGGTTTGGCTTGACAGGTAATTGGATGAAAAATAGGTCCATAGTGGTTATACTTCAGCTATTCAGATCAACAAGTAAAGTCAACAGATAGAATCAAATATTTGCTGAGAAGATTTGAAAGGAGAGTGAAAAAATCTTAATGAAACAGTCTAAAGCTCTGATATGACTGCCATATAAAATCTATGAAAACATATTTAACCAGCACAGTTGCCCATTTTTCTCATGATTACCACCAACTATGACATCATCATGTAAATTCAATTTATTGTTTTGCGTCCCCAGACACAATTTCTGCTGTTGTTATGCACAATTGAACAAGGACATTACTAACAGAGTCATAGTATTTTGTGGAATAGTCATGTTTTGACAGTTTTTAATCACATTTAATGAGCCAAAAACACTGTATTTGGAAGTCAGAGGAGTGAAGGATGGCATTACACAACCAGTTGTCAAGTGGGAGACTTGGGATCATGTTTTTTTTCTGGACACTAGAGTCTTCAAGTGACTTTTCTGTTAAATTAAATTTTTTGTATGTTTTTTAAATGAATTTAGCAATCATATTCCACACATTTAACTTTTAAATGTTCTTTTGTGCACTGTGTACAGCTGAAATGCCATTGAGTCATTCAATTCATCCATTCAGTTCAAGGGGAAAGTAAAAAAGTGCAGTTTAAGTGCCGTATATAGTTTTACAGTAAACCTCACCTCAGAAAAGGTTTGAAAAGACTATACATTCAGGTCTTTTATTACTTAAGTAGATTCCTGATTACCCATAACATCATGATTATGTTGTAGACATTTAGCAAATGAACCGACACACATATTATGTTTTATATAGCCAATTTTATATTAAATACATAAATGGTTGGTTAAATCTAAAATTAAATAACATTTGAATTTTACAAGAATGTATGTATTTTCAGCCACAATACAAATGTTTCATTTGTTGTTTTTATTACTAAGATATAAGATTTCCACATCTCCTTAGCCTTTCTTAACCCCCCCCCCGACAATAAATATGCAATAACAGATCAGCATCCTCCTCTATTGAAACATTTCTCTTTCTATCATTATTCAACCAAAACATTCCTTAACAGCACAATGGTTCTCATCTGTTTTAGTCCCAAATGAAATGTCACTCCCAGGATCTCAACATGTTGCAGATTTGTTCATTTGAGTTCATGCTACTGTCATAAAACAGAAAGAAATTTTCACTCAAAGAAATGAGTGCCACTACATGTTTTAAATGTAAAACCAAAATATTCCTGACACAGGTTTTAAGATTTGAGTAAAACAGATGTGCAGAGTAATGAATATTTCATTGTAAGCACAGATCAAGTCACATTTGGAAGATGAGAGGAGCCCGAACACACACAACGTGGTAGTGGAGCAAGCATATTCATACAATAGGGAAGCTAATGTTGGAGAAGTTTTTATTCATTTAATTAGCACAGTACTCAATGGAAATCCTTGTTTATCTACCTGGAGGGAATTCCGGATTCAGGAATGAATTTTATTGGATAGCTGTCAATATTAAACCTTTCCATTATACAGTAATTTACCTCCAGTGATCTCTGATGAATTCATCAACAGTCAATCAAAGAGAGTTTATGCACTGCGTTTCCCTGTAAACACAATTTGAATACCTAAGGCATCAACACAGTGAAAAGGCATTATGCATTTATGTTGCCCTTTCTTTCACTATCATGAAAGGAGTTGTTCTTCCTCTGTTAGTCAATCAAGGACAGTCGCAGACGCTTACACATCAGAATGCAAGAAAAAAGGGAAAACAGGCAGATCTGGTTCACAGGAATGAGGATGAAGCCCGTCCTACTGGGTTTTCAAAATGTTTAAGATCAATTAGCTAATGACAGATATTGAAAAGCCATGCCACTTTTATCATTGTCATGTGACTAAACTCTGAAAAGGTTTACATTTTTTACTATATTGACACTGGTGCAGCATTCTCAAGTTGTTCCCACTGAATTACTTGCATATGCAGCTCTTCCCCAGTCACAGATATGTTGTATGTCCTCTAACATTTAATTACTGCAAAGCAGAAAGCAATTTCAGATTCTTACAACTCTGTATGCAAGTCTTCTATGCCATAGAGGTATATAGGAAAAAGGTTACAGGATAGAGAAGGTTGATGAAAACAGAAAAAACGGAGGATATCATTTAAATTTTTTTTTTTTTAAAGAAAAGGTTGCCTGCTCTGTTGAGGTTTGCCTTTTTTGAAAAAAGCTGATGCACATCAGCCACACCAGGGACAAATGAGCCATGAATAGAAGTTGCCTTACTAACATGCTAGAAAACTTAGAAGGTATTGTGTATATAACTGTATATACATTAATTTTTTCATTACAGTGTATTCCACACTAAATAAACTTAAATAACGTCATGTTACCGCTTTCAGTGTATTTTCTGTGTGGAATTGGATATTGTAAATGAAAACCTTGTGTGCCATTTTCTGCAATTTCGCCAGGAGAAGGTCAAGAGACAACACATTCCAATTTAAGGAACTCTAATGGTCCCTAATGCTTCAACACAGTTGTGAGGGGAGCATGTACCCATTATATTTAGAAGATTTGAGCCTTGAAGGCTATGAAGACATTGTCAAGGTTTCTCCCTAAGAAGCAAGCTGTCAAGTTGCTTCACCCGATTGAAGGTCTTTGCAGTATAAATACCAAGATAAGCTAACACATGTTTTCTCTTTCTCCTCAATCAATCAGTTTTTATGTTTGACATGATATAAAGTCAAGGAAAACTCATAAAAGGCAACATAAAATCCAAGCCAATTTCCTCAAGATGATTGTCGATTAAATCTCTTCATTATCTAAGAGGCATGTTATTGGTAAGATATCAATGCAGTTATTTTCCTTGAATATTCACTTTATTACTATTGAAAATAGAGAGATGAATCTAAGTTTTTCACCTATAATATCTATTGAGATTAAATTAACTAATATTACTCAATACATAGTGTCACTTGTTGAATGTGATATTCTAGTCCTGTGCAATCTGTCATCTTGTAAATATATCTGAGCTATACAAAAGCCCCAAATGGGGCTTGAAAATGTCTTCACATAAATTCTAATGGCAGTGTAAGGCTAAGTGAATCTGCAATAGATTCCTCTATGACAAGGCTATTTGATCAGCGAGTCGTAAAACAAGGCCTCCGAGTAATTACATGTGACTATACCTATCGCTTTGTTGCCTAGCCTCTGTGGTAAATGAGCAAAGAAACAACTGAATAAAATGAGATTAGTTGAAAGACACACACAAAATTACACTTTTAAAATCTAATGGTAAAAATGGCTGAGGGCAAAAAAATATTATCAGCAAAAATGAGAAGAACACATATTTTCCATTTTTGTGTTCCCCATGTCCCTAATTTGATTTGACCCAAGTTCATTCCTTGACACTTCTAACAAACATGGCCACTTCGGGTTGATGCTCAATGTTAATGATGTGATTAGTGCTGCATCTTTCCCTTGGTGTGACAATTTATTTTGCCCCATTAAGCCTCTGAAGCTATGCCCTGCTGACTCAGATGCTCTTAGTAACAAACAGTAATATTAAAATGGCTATCACGACCAAAATCTATCATCCAGAATGGCCTGTAAGGTCATAACAAATGCACGCACAGCGAAATGCTTGTAAAGGAAAGCAATAAATCTACACGCATATACCCAAGTAGGAGAAATGCCCCATATTTTCCTTAGAAAGGAAAGCATAAAGGACTAAATCCTCAACTTTGCAACCTTGATAAAGTAGACAAATGGAAAACCAAATCATAAGTCCAAATGTCATTGTTGCATAAATTATATCAAAACATACCACAGATGAAGAAATGACAGAAAATACTGTAAATGTACTTGTCACGAGTGTGAGTGCTTGTTATATTTGGTTCTGTTATGCGTTGTGTATTTGGTTTAAGTTGCATGTTTATTTATATTTTGTGTTTTTTGTTACAATTATGTTTATTATGATTTGAGCCATTGCATGTATTGTTTTTTATGTTAACAAGTAAGTGGATCCACCTGTTGGCTGACTGCGGCGCCCGCCAATCAGGTGCTGGGACTGGTAACTAGACTGTTTTTAAGGAGGCCAGGTAGCCGGAACTAGGAGGGGAAAAAGAGACGAGAAGGAGAATTTGGTCGGCGCGGACGCGGACAAGCGAGAGGAGGCGGCGGAACAGTGCATTGGTAGCTGTTGGGAAGCAGGAGCTTCTGCCCGAAAGCTGCAAGTCCCTGATGTACAATGCACTGTTAGCTGTAAGGTCAGACCCAGAGGAGAGCGAGTGACCCTCCTGTCCGCATAGCTGTCTGCCGCCCATGTTCTTTCTTTTTTAGGTCCGCGTCCGTTGCTGGGACCACTGGGGAGCACCGGGGACCAGCTGAGCTGAGCAGCCAGGAGATACGGGACGGCTCGCGGTATTGGCTGGCGTGGTGGAGGAGTGGCAAGGACAATGTTCGTGGCGCACGGACTGTGCAGTTTTAGTAAAGTTTTTAATTGTGTTTTTATTTTTAAAAGATAGATCCCAGCTCTTTTTAAGGTGGAGGGGGGCGGTTTGCGAGCCATCGGTGGATTATGGCGGGAGAACGACCACCGACGACCACCCCTCTCCTCCCCCCGTGACATACTGATCAATAACAAAAACGCTAAACCTAAGTTAGAGGTGATGCTCCTTGGACACTCAAACAGGTGGCTTAAAGTGATTTATTTATTTTTTTTCTTTTTTTGTTTGTTTTACTGTACTATTCCTGAGACTGAAAGTACGTCACTTGTTGGGAAGTGATGGAGTGCAGCGTTCTGAAGTTTGTTTGGCTAAGAAATTGGTGAAAAAGGTAAATCATAAAGTGAAATAAAATAAATCATCACAATCTGGATGCATGTAATTACTGGGTTCACTGTCATGGCTAGAAGTAATGGATGTCAATTGGTTGCAAAAGGAAAAAGAAGTGACCCCCCCCCCCCCCCAAAGAATTTTTCCACCCATTCAACAACCACAACTTCCTCTCTCTGTAGCCATTAACTGTCTCATTTGCAGTGAGTTTTCACTCACTAAGTCAAGGCACTAAATCAAGTGATTAAATTCTAAAGCCAGTGAAATTTTTTTTTTTTTTTTATTTGGACAAAAAGTAGTGCACAGCATACTATCACATGCACGTTACCACCGGCAAAGGTCAGACTAATTTGTTCAGCTATTTTGTCTGTGATCTTTGAGATCTGGAATCCTTCCTTAATCTGCTTTAGCAACACTACTAAATAATCTGTCCCACACGGTTCATCCAAACAACTCAAAAGGAGCACTGCTCTCCCTCAGGTCCACAGCAATACATCCACCAAATATGAAGAAGACTGGACAAGTAGACAAGTCAGTCAGTATTGTTTCTCCCAATTCTTGCCCGTTCCACAGAGTAGATCAATATAACCCTATATCATAACAGAAAATTCTCAAATTGCTAGACAACATCTCATTTACTGCAGACTGGGATCACAGCTGCCCTTTGGATCTCCAAAGGTTTGATATAATTAGCAATGACTTCATGGTCCTGCTCACTGATCTGGCCAATCAGATGGTGAATTTAGACCCATAATCACATTTGATCTGACATGGACAAAGCTGTCCGGCATGAGTCCAAATGCTGGCTCAACGGATGAGGCATTCAGTACAAGTAGAAAAGCAGCTATAAAAATAAGAACATTTCCATCATTTTTGGGAGGTACATTTGTGATTTAGCTCAAACACATAAAAGTTTACTCTCATATTTCAGATGGATTGCAAAGTGTACGGACCATTAAAGCATGCAGGCTGGTGATGTGTTGTCTCCGACTATGATGAATTGCCTGCTGCTTATCAACATGAGTTGGCATATGGTGTCAGGACATGGCTTGATGGGGTGTCCATCAATCTGCCTATGATTTGAATGTGTTTGTGTGATTTTTCTTTTTTTTCTTGTCCATGGTGAGGAGTAATGCCAAGAAGCTTCTTAAATAAGCATTAATGTAGTGTCAGAATATTTTGAGATTCTCCCTCTCGATTCAGTGAATGTTGGGATAAACGTTAGCCACCAACTGATGTTTGACATATTTACATTTGGGCTGTTTTACGGGAAGATACACCCACAAACAGATAAAATCTCAGTTATTGAATTATTAAATTTTTTTATTATTTTTTCCTCTTCTCATTAATTCCATGTCCTTCTCCATGTGATATTAAACAGGAGATTTTGAAAACCAGATGCGTTCCTGGAGATAAGCTGCATTAAAATCACTTTGAAAGAAAGGAATTTAGAAATAGTTCCACCAGTTTCTGTCAGCACACAGTCATCATACTGTATATTCCAGAGAACTTTATTTCTCATGAACATCAGATCTCATTGTTGAGTAGTTTGCTTGATCTTTACTTGATTAGATATCAATCCCTGTGTTCATTAACCTTCTGAATTTATTAACGCAGCTTGACATCGTTTAACACATGCTTCTTGAATTAAAGCTGGTGGTTTTTTTTTTGTTTATTGTTGTTTCCTGGTGTATTTTGGATTCATTTGATCCTTTGCAACTCAGAATGTTCAAACATTAGTCAACCGGAGGTGAACCATCGGGGTCTAGGCCTTCAGAGAGCCTAATAAATTTAGTAAAATACTCAGTTCAGATATTCTCTTGCAAGTTCCTGATTGTGACCAAACCAAATGTTTTTGAGGACATACAACTCTTTGAATGGCTTCATTAAGTTTTTTGCAGGAATGTGAAGACTCAATTCAAATAAGCCAGTTTGTCATCCTATCAAAATTCTTTCCAGCTGTGTGTTGCTAAGAAGATAATGGTATGTGCTCAGCTCTGTTATTGGTAAGCGCTGTTTAAAATTATAAAAGGCAACATGAAACTATTGAAATGAGTGATCTATTTGAAATGACAGTTAATTTGACCAATCAAATCCTGCCTCAAAATGTGTGGGCTGTATAATCACAAAATGCTGAAAAAATTCCACCTGCGGTGGGACCACAGATAGCAAGCTATCAGAGGAATTTTCAATAAGTTTTAACTGGAGAACTGATACTATGCCAATCTGACTAAGTGAAATCTACTAACATTTATGTGTTACATTCAACACAACACGACATGCAGTCACAGTAATGGATTTGGGGTATACAGTAGCTGTTGCAATTCAATCAGAACTCAATAATTTTGAGAAAAGGGTAGACAAACCTTGGAAATTTAAACAAATACAACAACAGGCCCTCCCTCTCTGCTTTTTTTTGCAGGGAGTGACTTTGGAGGCACAGCTGAGGCACAGCAGTCATGTACTCATAGGTAGCTGTGACTGACAACCGTTAGATAAACTTTCATATGATACCTCTTAATACTGACTAGGTTCTAAAAAGTGCTTTACAATCTATAAATTCTAAGCATAGTTACATGCACGGCTTTCAACTACAGATCTTTGTGAGATTGAGACTAAAATGTATTCACACAACAACACTTTACTAAAACAATTTCTTCACTTTATGGTTGGCTTTACACAAAATCATTACTTTGATAGAAGTAGAATACAAAATTCATTGGGATAAAATGCTTCTTTTATGATGTGGTGTTCACAGGCATAGACCCCATTCATAATTATTGTCTGTCTGCATGAACAAATGCCACATTGGTCACATTTTGGGGAGGAGGACAGTCTTCGTGGATGGGCAGCAGATCGATCCATCAATCATCACAGTGGAAGGCAACCACTCCACCTGCAACGCCTGTTCCTGAAGGACTTGGAGACTTTCTCTGGCTCCTACTGGTTATTTTCACACAGGTATAATTGATTATTCCAAATCTTATTTGAAACACTTGGAAGAGACAGATGAACCTTAGTGTTTCACACATTTTCTATCTCATGCATTACTATCACATGTTAGTGTGATAGTAATGTTTATTACACATACACAGTTACTGTCTGTGTTTGCCTATATGAACAAATGCCACATTGGCACATTTTGGGGAGGAGGACAGTCTTCATGGATGGGCAGCAGATCGAACCACCGATCATCACAGTAGAAGGCAACCACTCCACCACCTGAGCAACGGCTGTCCCAGAAGGAATTTCTCTGGCTCTTACTGGTTGTTTTCACACAGGCATGATCGATTATTCAAAATCTGATATAATCTTACAGAAGTCATGTCACTGAATTATCAAATAACCACATTCTAATCTCTGCAAATCCATGGTCAGGGTTCTGATGGAAGTTTGTTTTTCAAGTTTGTTATTTCCCACAACTGCATTGGGTGCCAACAATTAAACAATTATGTAATTCTCCAGTGATACTTGAATTTAATTTCACTGAACTGAATAAGACTTTGGAAGCTGAAAATGATCTTTCCACGTGAACAATCAAAAACATTTAATAGACATAAGTCATTCTAAAAAGAGTACATTTCTTTGGTCTTGAGCAGCCCTTGCAACATACTTATTATCATGGTCAGCTTCAAGGGCTCTAGAGCAGTCCCCAGCACAGAGTTGGTTTTCTTCAGTTTATTCAGTTTCTTTGATTTGAGCTTTCTGAGTTACATGCTACTGCCCCAACGAATGGCTGCAAATCAGATAGCATTCTCCATCACAGACAAATAGAAGGTATGCTACATGTTGCTGCACATATTGAAGGATTCAAACTTCTGTAAGAGGTAGACTCTGCTCTGTCTCTTCCTGTAGATATCCTCAGTGCTGCATTTCCAGTTCAAGTTGTTACTCAGGAGAACATCCTCTCCCAGGTTGGAAATTTTTGCTTAATTTCTGGCCATTCTAAAAGTCACAATCGTGTACTTGGTCTTGTTTACATTTAAGATTGCATAACTGTTCCTCGACCATGCCACAAAGTGGCTGTTCTGTCCTCTGCTCTAAGCTTTTTTTTTTTTTTAAATCAATGATGCACTCCACAACTGAAGAGTCATGAGTATTTCTGCAGATCACAGGACTGTGAGTTGTACTGCAAGTCTGAGGTGTATATACTATTGTGAAGAGAAACACTGAGAGTGCAGTCATCTGTGGTGCTCCTGTACAGCTTACCACCTTCTCAGACTCATAACCCTATAATAATGACACAATCCCTACAATTGCAGCTTCCAACCTAAGAGTATACACCAAATAGGCAGTAACAATGGAGAAATTAAAGAACATGATCCACACAGTGCTGCTTGTTTGTTTCAAAAGCGTGTTGGTTTGCTGAAGAAAGATAATGGAATCTTCAAACCCAACCCCAGCATGAAAAACAAACTGTAGTTGGTATTAGAAGGTATTCATTTGCTGTCTTAGGTGTGCCAAGATAAGTCTCTCTATGGTGGAGGAGGGATTACTTGGCCTTGTTTCGCAGCCACACAATCTAGGCACCTTGCAATCATTGAGTCCAACATGAACTCCTCAAATGCGAGGCTAAAGCTTTGCCAAAAATTCATGCAAGAACATGATCCAATCACACCAGTACTTCTACATAAGAACGGCTAAACATTTATTTTCTAGGGTTGACAATACCCAATTGCAATGAAACCCCTTCCATCAACCTTAGAAATGTTTACACCTATAAGTATAAGTTTATCTTAAAAGAAAGATTCAACCTTATGTATTATACCTTCCTAGATCTCCAGTTTTGCATTAATAGTAAATATCACATCCTTGCTGTTGCTTTGTCTGACACTACCTTGGGTATGTCTAAGTGAAGGCATGAAGAAGATCTATCTAAAGGTGACCTTATTCTGAATGACTTCACTTTAAGAGACTGATAAAGCCAATAATAATTTTATGTATCCATGTCTAAAAAGGCATTTAGATAGCATTTGAATTTTTCTATTTGATAGCATGAAATGTTGCAAAGGGAAAGGCATGCAGCCAGGTATTTGCAAAAATTGTTTTAGGGATCAAATGTCATATTTTATCTGTGACTGCTGAATCAGCTGCAAGCAGGTTTTAAGCCTTCCATCTATTTTGTCTTCAGTAGATGTTGCTTTCTATGCTTGAATACTGCTGGCATTTTATTTAAGTTCAAATTGAAAGAGAACAAAGTCACTTCCTATTGGAATATGAAAAGCTAACTCTCAGTAACATCTTCAGCTTAGGAGGAAGAATGGTTGTCTTTGAATAAAAAGATGCTGGTTTAATTCCCAATCTTTCAGTCCACATGTTGAAGTAACTTTTGGGAAGATTAAAAAAACAAAATACTCACACTGTCCCCAATGTGTCTCTAATTTGTATGTCACTTTGAATAACAGCATCTGCTAAATATATGTAAGTTGGTTAAAGTTTATTACTGAGTTGTAATCTTCCATCTAGAACTAATAAGCAAAAATAAATATTCTAATGTGTATACTCAGATGATACATTCAGGTGAACATCGGGAATACCTCAGAAGATATGCAGACATACAGAAACACAAATCACAGATTTTCAATAAGACATGCAGAAAGAGTAGAAAGGATTAAGAGACTGTGATATATTTAGAGTTAGATGTTTTGTATGTATAGAGCCAGCAGAGATTTAATTTGACAAATACTGGTGGGCCAATGCACAATAGGGGAATGATCACGCACCATTACCCAATAAATAAGACATTCTGGTCATACATTTGTCAGATTAAAAGATGTTAAATTCCACTGGGAGCGTTTTGATATCAGGTTAGCAATTTGTGATTTGCTAGTACTGAAAGTTAAATATAATAAGCCTGAATTGACTTGATAGTATGACATGCCTGTCATATAAATATATGCTTTCCAGGTGAGATGTGTTTTGTTTTCAGACAAAGGATAGTCGCAGGTTGAATATCAATGTCTGTTTTTTTTATCAAATGAGAATGTTGATGTGTCTACTAGGCTTCCCATCTGGCTGTCTCAGCATGTGATTAATTTCTCCTGGATGGCAGCGTGTTCAGTGTTTACTGCAATAGCATTGTGGTTTTCACGAGAAAGTAAATGTTTATTTGATGCGGTAAACAAAGAACAACTTAATGAATTACTCTCTTCAGTGGTGTTCACAATTAATGGCACCCCTGATATTCAATCCCAGTCTTCCAAATATCATCTGAAGTAAATGTTAGTGGACCACTTCTATAAAATCTGAACAGTCAAACTGTCACAAGTTGATAAGCAACTGCAAAGAAAGTCCTTAATAAAGTTCAAAAAGTACCCAAAGACACAATTCGTGTCAATTGTGATAAATTCAAATGCTATCAAACATTCACAGCTAAGCTTTACATCTCTGTTTCAATATTTTGTAATATAATTAATAAGTCCTGACGCCTCAGATATGTAGTGATAAAAGGAAATGCAATAAGAGAAGTTTACAAAAGGTTGATGGAGACTGTACAACAGATCACAAAAATTCAAAGGGCTTCAGGCTAACTATCAAATTGAAACAATGATTTTCAAGCTGTACTGCTCTGTTTACACTGAACTAAGCACTATTGAAATAAAAGCCCAAGAAAAGACAAACAAAGCAAGACTTAAATTTGCAAAACTTCAATACATGTAAGCCATACACTTTAGAAGAGAATAAACAGAAGTAAAAGCACAACTATTTCAGTATGTTTACAGGAAACACATTGATGCTTTTAAGGTAAAGATCACCTAGCCCACAATAAAACATGGTGGCAGTCCCATCATGGGGTGGGGCTGCTTTCCTGCTTCTGATGCTGGAATATTTGAATGTATCAGGGGAGTGATGACATCAGAAAATTACAGTGTCAGAAAAGTATTTTAGAATGTGATGTGTTACCCTGTTTGAGGTGAAGGTCTTACATCGGAACAAAGTAAAGTGGTGAGCAACAAGTCCTGACCTCCATATCATTAAAAACATTTGAAGAGAGCTGAGTCTGCCAAAACTTTTAGATGGGTGCAAGAAACATTCAGAGGCTGTTGCTGGTTCTTCAACCAAATATTAAGAAAGGGTGCCAATAACAATGTGCAGATTATATTTTGTGTTTGTATTGTTATAATTGCCAATGAAAAGAGAACATTTTTATTGATAGTTGCTGTTCAACTTCAACTGTGTGTAGCTGTTGTTGGGGTAACAGCTTATGTAAGAAATATTTTTTTAATGAGCATGCTCTTTTTCCTTAGCAACAGAGAGCATCACTTTAAAGTCTTTCATTCTAGAAGCCACAAAGTTCTCAGAAGGAGTAAGGAGGTGTGGTTGGATTGAGCATGAAAGCCTACGCTCTAAACCATGGGCTTTGTGTGATGTACGATCAAAACAAACATAGGTTCAATCACAAACACAACACTTTACCACAACATTTTTATCACTTCCTGGTTGGATTTGGGCAAAAACATCAGTTGATTAGAGTTAGAAAGCAACTGTGGTTAGGGCAGAAAATTAAGTGAACATTTCCTTCAAACTTGGCATCTTACTGGTTGTTATGGCTAAATATTGTCACTTTCCAGCTGACTTTTGAAAATAACATCACTTGGTTATGGTTGGAAAAAAACCTACTTTGTCAGGGTTAGAAAACATTGAAATTGGGTAAAAAAATATCCTTTCAACAATTTAACCTTAACATATAGTTGCTCTCACAAACGCTGTTTGTGAACATTCTTTCAATGTTACTACTGACCGTATATGATGGTGTGAACAAATGCCATACGGGTGCATTTGTGGGGAGGAGGACTTGCGGTAAACACAAGTTTAATATGTCTGTTAAGTAGAGCGAACAAAGGAAGGACCAACCAAACATAGTTAGTATAATACGATTTACAAGTGTAAATTTGTGTGTAATAGCCTAATAAATAAAGATATGATAACAAAGAGGATGAAAACGTAAACACCAGGCTAACAGGAAATCATCCGCTTCCTGTTTCCTTGGCGTTCTTTTAAATTGCAGTCTTAGGATACTGTACTTACTTACCTTAGACTGATCAATTCCTTTTAGCTTTATATCTCTGCTCCTCTCACACAGTCACACTCTATTTATTGCAGCATTTGGCAAGAACAACACTAAAGGGGATTATGAGCCTGTCACTGAAATCGATGTGGCTGATGAAGTTGGTCGTTTGAATTAGACACCCGGGCACAGCGCAGGGTTGAAAAGACAGTTATAAACATGCAAAAACAGGTTATAAAACATATTTAATGAGCTGTAATTAAACACACTCATTGTACATGCCTGTCTGCATTTAAATTATGGACTGTTTCAGGTTCTGAATCTCAATTCACTGGAACTTTAGTGTCAGTGATAGCTGTGCTGTAAATTTGTGTTTAATTTAATTTAGATGTGTGTTCTGAGATAATGAAAGGTACATGAGATATGGGAGGTTATGTGTTATTTTGTGGAGTAATTAGATATGATAGCTGCTACGATAAGTTCAATAATTTTTACAATGTGATCTTACGGTGAATGACGACCTAATGAATTTATGACAGACAGTTTTACTGAGTTAAAACAATATTTTTGGATAATACAAGAGTTATTTTATACATTTACATATACTATATCGCCAAAAGTATTCACTCATCTGGCTGTACATGCGTATGAACTTAAGTGACATCCCATTGTTAATCCACATGGATTAATACGACATCAGCCCACCCTTCGCAGCTATAATAGCTTCAACTATTCCAGTCATTCTCGCTCATCCATTATCTTTATGGACCTTGCTTTGTGCTCTGATACACAGTAATATTGGAATAGGAGGGGGCCATCCCTAAACTGTTTCCACGAAGTTGGGAGCATGAAATTGTCCAAAATTGTTCTCTTAATATGCTGAAGCATTCAAAGTTCCTGTCATTGGAACTAAGGGGCCAAGCCCAGCTCCTGAACAACAACCCCACACCATAATCTCCCTTCCACTAATCTTTACACTTGGCACAATGCAGTCAGACCCTTCTCCTGGCAACGGCCAAATCCAGACTTCTCCATCAGATTGCCAGATGGAGGAGCGTGATTCGTCACTCCAGAGAGCGCGTCTCCACTGCTCTAGACTCCAGTGGCTGTGTTTTTTTTACACCACTGTTTAGTCTCAGTTCTTGGCATCATATCTCAATGAAACCAGGCACTACTCATAATCTGTTCCACACAATACCAAATGTGAAGCAGACGTGGCTTTTGGCTGTTTAAGAAACACAGAAGCTTAAACTTTTCTTTCTGCCACAACAATGACCATAAGCAATTGACCAATGGTCCACGTTGAATCTGACAGAACTTAAGAAGAAAGTGAAACAAAAGTGCTTTGGCTAAGAAATAAGTAAAGCTTACGTGTCATTCACCTCTTGCAAAATCAATATAAATTAAGAGAAACTTAAATCATGATAAGGCTTGTGTTAACTATAACAATGGTTAAAAGAATATGGATAATGAAGCTAACACCAGAGACGAAGATTTGGGGAACCAGGGCCTACAAAGTAAATATATTTATTTTGTATGGATTTACCATAAAAAACAAACAGTGGCTGAACATAATGTTTCAGACTGCAATATTTAATGTATCTTCATCTTAATTCAAGGTGTTCATCTTACAGTGTCCCTTGACACAGGGATGGCTACCTTTTAAGAGTACCTCACACTCGCCATTTAATTTGAACTTTTCGTGTATTTTTTCGGCATTTTGTTACCTTTTAATTGGACAGTAGTTGCAAAGACGGACATGAAATATGGGAGGAACTTGCAGAAAGATAGGCCAGAAATTAAAGTGGGGACAAACCGTAGACAGATTGTGCTCCCATGCAGCTTGCTACCTCACCACTTGACTATGGCATTGCTTTGATTTTCTTTAATTTTTCTTTTCTTTCAGTGATGAGCCTGTAGTTGATTCGCTGTAAAGTGCACTGGGCTCTTCTCATCCCAGTTGGTATGACATCTTCCCATAAATTGCTGGGAGAGTTACTATTTCTGACAGCAGTTTAATAACATTTCTGATATGGTGTGTTGCATGTTTATTGAAAGTTCATGCAAGTGTTTTTTGGTGTTGTTTAAATGTTGGCCTAATGTACTATAAATGTATGAAGAAAAAAATCAGTCTTGTGGGACTCACTATAGGGACCACTGGGCTAAGCACAAATTACAGTTCCCTCAAAACATATAAGGCAAAACAAATTGGTAGTGACAAGGTCGCATGGAAGACCTAGAGTGGCAGCAAAAGCTTTATCCTCCGGCATCCATATTGGAAGTTCTATTTACTTCAAGAGAAAATCCAAAGCAACAAAATGCAAATAAAACTCATATGTATGCATGTGATCAAAGATGTTTTAAACTAAAAGCACCCGTTAGAACCTGCTTTTCTCACACCGTTTTCCAATTATTTTAACAGAATTGACCTGATCCTTCTCTATAATTATTATTTGTTGCTACCACTGTTTCTCTTCTGTGCAGGGTTATTCTACATTCAGACACTAAACATGAACGGCCATTTGTTCAGGAGATATACTGTATGGCAGTGGTCAAAATGATGAATTCTCAATTAATGAAAAATGAAAAAAGCTGGCAATCTTTATTTCCAGTGAAAACTGCATGGACCAAAAATAAACAGAACATGAGTTGAGAGTGGCAATCGGCACAGTTTGTGGAAGGAGATATTACAGCCTGTCTGATAAGAGAATCCAAGGTACACAAGATTGAGGCTTAAAACTCAGAGGTTGGTATTAAACCAAGACCTGGGGTTACACACTTATTGAACCATGGCAATTTATTGATCTTTTGCCTGTTTGTACTCCACAGTTTGACACAAATGCAGAGTTAGTAATGTTGATGGAGAGTACTGATCCTGATTAGATTAAAGGCCTAATCCCAATTACTTGGCTCTGAGACTGGTCAACAAACAAATGGTGGTTGCAATTGCTCGGCATGGCAAATGGTTTAAAAGGTATCATCTATTCATACTTTTCCATTTAATCACCTAATTAAACGAGTGCATTTATGTAAAAACAATGCTGGTGTCTTCAAGAAGAAATTAAATAATTTTCACAATGTAAGATTTCACAAAAGTCAAGTAACAGAAAATGTGAAAAAAGATGATTTTGTTTCAAAGATAAGATTACTGTTTGCTAAACTCTGATGCCTCAACATAAATTAACAGTTTGCGATGGAGCCCATCTAACCACATGCACTGCATCAGATAAAAGGCTTTACATTGCTCAACCTCTGCAGTGTTTATTCTTTGAATGTGCTGGGCTGTATGCACTGGCAATCTGTCTCCTCTGATCAGTCAGCTGAATGCACAGGGATATAGCAGGAATACAGGATGTTATAGAGTCAATGCAGAGTAGAACAAACACTATCAGCGTTGCACCCTGAGAATATTCGCTGCTCAGCAACATCAAGCTTGCTGGAAAGCTCAAAGAACCACTTCCTCTTGGAAACATTTTATGTGCGTGTCTGTTGTCTTTCAGTTTGATGCTGTGGAAGCGTACAGATGACAACAATAATATCACAGCTGAATGATTGTCATTATATATCTTGGATGTATTTCTTCATCTGTCCAACTTTGGTTTGTAGTGATAATCATTTTTTTTCTTGTCTTTATTTTATTCAGCTTGGTTCTTTAAGTCAGTGAAACATTTCAGATGTTTTGTATCCTATGCAGCCATAGGTTCTGTAAATGGTCCCCTATTCCTCTTTATTTTTGTGTAGGTTATCAAAGCTTATAAAGAATGCTCTTAACATATGTGCTAGATATATTGAAAACCTTACTTAATGACTTCAAAACCCTACTTCTTTAGGTAAACCAATCATTAAATGGCAAAAGCAGAGATTAAATTAATAGTTCATGAAGTCAAACATTTACATTTTATTTTAGACAAGATAAGGGAATTTGATACTGTGAAGTGAATACTGTGTAGCTCCTTCGTTCTAGATGCAAGAATCAGCCTCTATTCGATTTTAAATGATTTTTGTGACTGAATATTTGCATTTACAACTCAATATTTACATATTTTCAACTCCTGAACAGTGCAAAATGAAAAAGAAGAATAAAAAACAGTTAAAGTAATTTATATAGATGCATCCTAAAATTTTAAATGTATAAACCCAAAAAAACCTTCTTTTTTTTTAAATGTTTAAAGATATCTAACAGATTCTGTTGAACATCATTCTGTCTTAGATGTACAATACTTTAATTTTCAACTAACAGGCATTGGAGTATGTTTGTGTTAATATGCATCATGCATGTGACTGATCCGAAACCATTTCGAGTGCAGCATTTCAAAATGTATATGCTAAATGGGTCTATATATGACCAAGTAAAATTATTTAAGATAGAAGTAAAGGAGAGATGTCATGTTCAAGAAAAACTATTGTATAGTAGGAATGCTCTCGATTTGTTTTGTTTTGTGGGTGTATGAAGAAGAAAGAAGCAGAGTAGAGTGTGGGACTGCAGTTTCAATGTAAGTCAAGAATTTAGTGAAGATGGGAAAAAAGTAAATCTCAAACATCTGAAGGTCAGGTCAAAATATGTGGAACAGTGGAATACAAGATCATATTCAAGGATAACTACCAGTTCTCTTGCGTAGAACGTTACAGCTGCACGCAGAAACAAGGCTAAAAGTCACTGCTGGATGCGCACCACTATGTCAAACCTGTCAACTGAGGAGAAAACATATGCTATAGATGTCTCCTTTTTTCTTTTAAACGGATTTTCCATTTCAGTATGTGTTCCACACATACTGTCTGATTTTCTGTTTTCAGATCCTTTCAGATACTTTCTTTTCATCTACTGTTTAGTAAGGGTAAGTAACAAGTCTTCTTCATGTTTCTAAAAGGAGCCTGCCTCTCAATTTGGGTTCCTTTTTCAATTCAGCAATTTAGCCCCAAAAATGTAGCAATGTTACTATTTCACAGCTTTTTTTGTAAGCTAACGTATTTTGTGCAGATTACTAATTAGATGATTACACATTTTTGTATGAAACAGGGCTGGACCGTGTGTTTTTTCCTTTGAAGTGAGAGTTTTGAAAGCTCAGGATTGGATCATTCCTAACAGCATGAAATATTTCCTTCAAATTCTTTTCAACCTTTGCAGAAACTCAAGATTCTTACCAGAATCTTTGATCTTTCAGGCATCCTGAGGCTTTCTGATGAACCCTTTGGAACCCTTAATTTTTGCAGGGTTCAGAAGGTTCTACGGTTGAATGGATGACGAGTCCATATTGTGTTGCTATTCCAGCGGGGAGGATTAAAAGTGTATAGGCTCCACAGGGATTAGTGAGAGGCAAGGAGCAGGGATTGTGAGTGGGCCATTAAAATAGTAAGGAAGGAGGACAAGGTTATCCATCTTATTCGTGTAATAAAGGTGCAATTGATCTGTTCCAATTACAATGTGAGACAGAGAACATGAGGAATCCAGATTTGTCTTGGTTAACAAATTCCTGTGCCTAGAAGGAAGGTGATTTAGCTGTGGGCTGCCATTTTTACACCCGGTCCACCCTACTTCTTTTGTAGAACATTGTATTTGCGCATTGTGTTTAAGTTTTATTTTGGTTATTCTTTTCAAAAAGCACATTACTCCAAAAACTCCAGTCTGTTCGTAGTCCTTTAAAGTAAAATTTATAGTGATGCTGTAGTGTTATGTGAACAATGTGCATGAACAAATGCTTATTCTTAGAGTGAGACCTTCCATAAGCCCTTCTGGCACTCGGGAAATAACAGACTTAGGAGACTTTCAACATACATTTTATTTCTGACATCAGAGCACAAACATTTGCTTGTGTGATTAGATGAAAAGAGCAAAATAAACAATATGAACTTTAATCAATCCACAAGCTGCCAGACGGTCAGTGTGTCAGTGTGGATTAACAAAAGTTTGAAATATTGTATACCCAAGCTGTTATTGCCAGACGGTGAAACATTTAACAAAATTCCAATTACAATAACATTTTCATGTGCAGGTCAGTTTCCAGAGTCTACGTTAGCAGATTCGGATGGAACAACATTCAAAATCAAAATTTATTTCCCTCAAAATCATATAAAATAATTTTTAGTAATGCCTATTTCCACAGTTATATCTATAACTAAAGATTTAGTTGGTAGTCAGTCATACAAATATTTGCAGGTCAACCCCATAGACTATTAACTGTGGATGTAGCCACCAGGCTTGGGATGTGAGGCCACATAGGAAGTGTCTCAAGGAGTTATGCCATCAATAGCCAGTAGGTGCTAGCTCAAAATGCCTCCTTCTAGCCCAAATATGGTCAATTATGGCTCCAAAAAGAGCAAGAATATCTTGAAAAAATGCAGAAAGTGAAGACTTCATATAGGTGTTCGAATGACTATGCCTACTTCTTGTAAATAGTATGTATAACAGAATTCTCTGGAAAATGACTAATCCACAATAAAGCCAATATAAAGTCTATTTAGACATATTTTCATTCTGTAATAACACATTAACGCCATAAATTTGCACTGCCCTATTAAGAAATATATATATATATATATATATATATATATATATATATACATATATATATGTGTGTGTGTGTGTGTACTGTATGAACACTGTGAATCCTTATATGATTATGGTAATAATGGTGTGACTGATGCTTGTGGGACACAACAACAGTAATGCTCTCCCTGAGGCAAATATCAAGGCAGCAATAAATTGATGCCAAACCTCAGAACAATCATCATATAGATCCAAGCTTTATGCTAATATTTATCTTTGAATGTAGACATGCATCAGATCAGTAAACCTCAAACAGTAGTGTCCTGTGTAGCTAGCTGAATCGCTGCCTGAATCAAGCTCAAAGGAGGGCAGTAGGAGGAAGCAAGAACTGAATATTTATGTCTTATTAAATACATATTTTTTTTCCAAGCTGTTTGAGAAAGAACAACAAGATATTATTTATACAATTTTAACAAGACTGTGCAAAAACTGTGCAAAAGTACACAGACTCAGTGACTGACTGTCTGCACAGCATTCTCACCCGGCACTTCCATTGGAGAAGCTGCCCTGCACCTCCAGCTCTCCAAGACTAGCATCATGTTTAACAAAGTGGTTTAACGGAGGATAAGGATTGAAGTGCATTCATGTATGCCTCAGTTAAGTTCATCATGGACAATGAAATTAAAACAAAATCCATGAAAAGAACATTTTGAAAAATGCCAAAAGGGATTCAGTTTAATTGTTTTTATTTGTTATGAAGACTTTGTATCATGGTTTGCATCCATGGGAATTATACATGACACAGCACATAAGCACAGCATTAAAATGCTTTTCAAATATCTATTTATAATCAGGTCTTGGTATTCTAGCAATGCAACTTATAAATAAATATAAATGAATGTAGAAAATATAGAGTATATATATATATATATACAACACTTCCATGTGTCATGGTGATTGAATAATTCATATATGCCTTTTAGTAATAACCCATAGAGCTTGTGAAACCACAATGTCTAATGATACAGTATTTATTCTCAAACCTCATGCCTGCATTGTGCAACAGGATTCCACCAGATTACAACAAATGTAATGTGACCGGACATATATGAAAAGCTAATCTTATCACTGCTTCCGCATGATTCATATCAAGCTGCCTTTCTTTCATCTCACAGCAGGGGTCCACTGATATGTCCTTAGCAAAAAAGTTAAAAAAAAAAACTTTGCCTCAATAAGATAAAATATTTAGGAAAACACACGGGAGGTTAATAAACATTTTAAAGCACAACACTTGAAAATAAAACACAAAGAGCATCCATAATTGTTCTCATATTTTCCACTGATGTGTTTCTTTTTTGTACTTTTTTTCCCCCCTTTCTTTTTATTCCTTCAATTACAACTTGCATATGAAATTCAGTATGTGACTTTGACCATGAATTCATCTGTTAGGCAGGGGTAACGGATCTGGTCATTGGAGAATCTTTTTTATCAGATCTAAATAAGTCTAACTTGCAGATTGAATATGATTGTACATATGGCTGACTGGATGTAAAACCCTGTTAATTAATCTCAAGTTAAAATAAATAAATATCTCTGCACATTCTTTTTTTCAATATTCTGAAAAGTTCTGCTTTCAAGTGGTATTTTCTGACGCTTTGACACTTTCCATATTCTTTTAACAACATAAGCCAAATCTTTATCATACTTCATGCTTTCAGTTTCTCAGCATTTTAAGCAAAATTACTTTAACGACGTACTTCTTATATCAAGATGAAGGATTTAGTAGAGTTAAGACAGCAGTGATTATGTTCCAGAAAGCTAACAGATTTTTTTTCTTCCATCATATGCTCTTTATTTTAATATATAACATTACTTGAAAACTGTTGAAAGAAGTGATGTAACCTACAGGACATGTTTCCACCCAAAGGAAGGAAAGCAGGGCTGCCATGAAAAGGAAGAAATGAAGAAGAACAGGTGAAAATATATGCATGCAGTGGCCTTCTTAAAATATTCCAATATTTGTACTTAATATTTAACTTTTTTCAGACTTGAAGTGCAAAGGCATCACATGAAAGAACAATAAACAGACATTAAGTGGCTTTTTTAATGACTTCTCTTTCTTTCTACTAATGAGGACTTTGTAGGTTGTATGTAAGTCAGCATCAGCTCCTGGCTTCAGATATTGTCCAGGTCAGTGAGTCATGGCATTGTTACTGAAGGGTGTTTTTAAAAAATGCCATGACTTGATACTCTGAGTTTGACACTAATTTGCTCAGACATAAAGGATGTTTCAGAAAATAAAAAATAAAACAAAACATACAAGATGTTAAGGCATTTGCTGCGTTTCTCACAAATTTCCTTAAAATTGCATTTATCATTTGTCGTCCACAAGTCCAACATTCTCTCGTATAGGTTATTCATAACTTTATAAATAATTGCCCTGTTAAACTTTTAATTTGCAACTTTTTGAATGAAGAATAACACTTTGGTTGGATGTTGTGTGACTCTCTTTGAAATGTTTCTTCATTCCCTTTCATATTCCATTGCTATTCCTTTTGATTCAGTTTTTATAATCACTGCAAATATGACTAGTAAGGTGTTTAAAATTCAATGCACATTGCAGTTATTGTGTAGATGGACGTATCACACAGGTTTAATTAGGTTATTTTACATTTCTGGCTATCTACTGTTTGTTAATAGTTTCAAAATATGGGAATTTTACACAAAAGATAAATCTAGATTAGTTTATCGCAATATTGTCAGGTTTGTTTGATATGAATGAAACTAAGTATAAGACAGTGTTGGCATCTGGTATTGTTAACTATGTTGCTTGTTTCTGCAAGCTTTCGGCAACTTAACTCTTTATGATGCAAATTACTCACTATATAAAAACATAAGATTTATCTAAGGCTGAATAAACTGCCATCATTGTTATTATCATCCCCCAAAAACAAGAAGAAAACAAAAAGTAAGTCTGATTGAAGGTGACTTCATCTTTATGATAAATTCAACCGTTTGTTGTACAGACAGAATAAGCTGTCAAGTGCCACTTCAAACTCCCATAAGACTAGCGTTCAAGTCACTCCAAGGTGGCCATTGTATTTCCATATTATTTATGCTCACTCAGCCATTTAATGACTTCATACCCTGGGGATGGAAGCAAACACTGGTAATCCTGGAAGAAACCACTCCCATAACGGACAAATTGTTTTTCCTTACAATGTAAGTGATCCTTTTCAATAGCTCTTCATTAGTGTAACAGATATGTGGGTGAACATTCACAAACAGGGTTAAAGTAAACCTAACACAGTGGTGCAGCTGCTGGCACAAGTTTGAACCCTTCAAATTAATATGTTATTTTTGGAATATCAGTAGTTCTTGACAATTTGTCATTAAACCTGCAATGGCAAGAAGTCTGTCCTAAACTCTTACAATTGAAAGAGAAATAGCACATATTTTGTTCTGATACCTCAACAGCCACAGTTGTGAGCCTTTGGCAGGATTCAGGTGTCAACAGACTTGCTTCCCTGGAACAGGGTAACACCTTGACTTGCCAAATTTAAGTCTGGATCCATTGCTTTGTATTGCTTACGTAACCTCTGGTGGAAAAGTGAAAATTGTTCAAGCGTTAGGCCCACTCACCAACAATCTCTTAAAGAGTGAGTCCTTTGGTTGCCTTTGGTTATGGGTAAAAGAAGACTAAATCAGCACCTTTTAGCATAGCTATGCATTGCCTACTCTCATGGTAAACCCTATTGACATAACCTAACTATCCACTGAAATACTGTATGATACTGAAGGATAGAGGAGCAAACTTGGTATAAGGGTATTGCTGGTTGTAAAGTGCATTCCATAAGCATGCTCTGCCTTTATTGACATGCTTAAATGACATGCATATTATTAACGAAACTCTCGTTTTTCAGTTTGCTCCACAGAGTAAGCAGTTTTTTCCATTTCTGGAACAGTTACTCTTCATGCACATGTGATTTTTAGGAACAAAATTGAGCTTTTTACCATCTAAAAGAGAATACATGTGCATTTCTATCTGCAAAGGTATTTCCTTGATGTCGTGAGTTATTCCTGATACAAATTTGCTTAGTTTTTATGTTCACATCTGACCTAGAAGTGCATTTTACTCCCCAAAACACCATTTTCTAACATTTGCATTTTTTTTTCTTTTTCTCCCCCCAAATCTGTGTTCAAGATTTGAGTTTGCTTGAATTTCTACTACAGCTCTCTCAAGATTCATGAATTACTGATGGAATAAAAAGAACATTAACCAACCATAAATTAGTCAAACAACACCAACTATTATAAAGCTTCAACCTTTCCTATAACCCAATAGCATGTTAAATACACCATAAATATTTAAACTGTGTTTACTATACAGTTAAGATGCTGAGAAAAATATAAATGAAAAAGTAGTGCACTGATTTTCCAGTTATCTTACTATGATATCTATTATTTGACTGAGTTAAACTAAGTTAAACAACAGCAACTGAAATGCAGAAACCCTTTATTTTTCCTCCTTACATATATATTTATATATAGTCATATATTAGCCATGAATTGGAAAATAAAATATCAAAAAAAGATTAAATGAATAGATAAATAAAACAAAACACTGGATTTTTTCATTATCCTCTCAAATACAGGTGCCGCAGCACTATTGTAAATTTCCCCCTTTTTCAAACTTTTCAAAACGAAGAACTTGTATGTAAGCTTATATATTAAGAATAAATTATTCATTGTTGTCTTTGTATTGATTGCAGTCAAATTTAAGGTTTTAATGAATACTTCATTTACATTTTACACAACATTCAAAATTTTGAGGCATAAAGCTGATACCTAAAAATGTACAGTTTCTAATTAAATGCTGGGATCACTCATGTGTGTTCTGTAGCAATTAAGGATTTATGCAATAGAAAGGATTTGTATATTTATTTGCAGAGGCCATTTCAAATGATAAACTGTATAACAAAATCAATATTTCTTTAAACAAACAGCTTGGTAGGAAAAGGGAAAAAAGAAAAAGGAAATTAAGTGATGTTTGTAATTGAGTTGGTCTTTCTCCTTAATCACATATAACAGCAAAGCTTTCCAACAGCTCCAACTGAGATCACTCTATCTTGTCTTTGCACTCATTGACTTCATTAGTTGATGTCAAAAACTGGAGGCCTAGCTCAAATTGCTTATCGACTGGGCTTTTAACTAAATGTTACAAATGTATATTGTGTGGATGTGCTCCAAGTATCTTTAACAACCATCTACGCTAATAGTACTTAGCTCTTTCACTAAATCATAAGAAGAATTCCTTAAACCATTGTTGACTGACAATGAAGGTAATGGGATTGCCTTTAAGATGATTGTCCCCATCAGCTCATTGGCTACTCTTGACAAAACCTCAATTGTGGCATGGATTACAAAAGCCAATTTTCAGTTAGAATATCATAAAAACTTCAAAACTAAGTTTCAAAAGTCTACTTCATAATCACATGTTTTTGGTGTATCCTGTGTAACAGTCTTGTTATATATGTTGCTAGTTAAAATAAGGGAAATTAGGTTTAACCTGCAGTAGAACAATATAGATCTGTATTTATATACAATATAGATATAATGGATCTTTCCAGATAAGAAATCAAATGATGAATTAATTTGTTTTAAATGTTACTTTTAGATATATTTGGAATTATAGCAGACACATCTAATCATCATAAAGGCATCAGTTAAATCATTTTAATTGAATGTCCCTCCTTTGAACTCAACCCATTGATGCTAAGATTGGTCCTACAGTGTTTGACCACAAAAAGCCTAATTTCCAATTACAATTCTCCCTTTTGTCATTTTGACAACTAAAACTAAAGAATTATCTTTTGCAGAATAATAAGTGAGGAGCAAAAACATTAGCCATGTAAATTCACTAAGATTCAATACATCGCGTCATTGGCTCTACAGAGACCAAGTAGGAACTGTTGTTACACAACACATGAAAGAAAAACTCTCATTTCCAATTATACCAAGGACTTTATATTCTGTAAATGATCCATTACTGATTGTAATAATAGACAAATGATAGAAACACCAAAAAACAGCCAACAGAAATAAATACCAAAAATAAATAAAGAATTTTCTTTTGACCTCAAAATCCTCTTTGTGTGGCTGCTATTGGAAAAACTAATAAATAAGGGCAGTTGTGGTCTTTCACAAATTGTATGCATCCATTGGCATTGTGAAAGCATAAATAATATTTTTCTTTGGATGAATGAAAAATTATAAAGGCTGTTAGGCACGATCAATTAAAGGGGCATGCCTAACGTCTAATTGCTAATACCTAAAAGGTCACAGTCATTGCTTTAAATAGCTACATTCTCCCTATATTTTTTGCGCAATGCTAGATTAATTTGAACAGGGGGCTTAACACTCCAGTTGCTCACCTAATTTTTATTCTAAAGCCAAATCCAAGCCAGAATTGCATTTTGACTGCCTAATTTATAAAGGGGATATTTTTAAGGGGATATTTTTTGTGACCGTTATTGGCTCATGTAAGGCCCAATCAAAAGTTTGAAAAGACCCATTAAAGGTAAATCTTGCGGGGGATACAGCACATAACAATGACAAGTGGTAGGGTCAGATTATGTTCCACATTTGGAGAGGTTCAATCTAGCAATGAACTAATGAAATAAGAGTCAGTTTTACCATCCAGTGCTTCATTATCAACTTGAAAATGACTCTAGTTGAGCTTCTGAAATTACTGTTTTAATGCAAGTGCAGGTGATCGTTTTAGTTACTCAACTATATTTGCCATAAGGTAATTAAAATTTCACATATTTTTTGTGCAGTATTTTGTAGAATAAGCTTTTTTTTTGCTTTTAGAGCACTCCTAGATTCAACAGAAATGACAGTTGTACACCTTGCTGGGCATCATGGGAGAATATAGCATCTGGACAAGTCTGTGTGTTTGTTTAACTTGAAAGGAAGTACAGCATAGCAGTCTTTCTGTTCCAGTTGACAATCCTCAAATAATTTCCAGACAAAAATACATCTGACATTATAATACGTTAAAGTCAAAGTCAAGTTTATTTGTATAGCATATTTCATGTGCAAAACAACTCAAAGTGCTTTACAGAAAATATAAGCATTGCAGCGGGTAGCGGAAGAAGCATTAAAAATATGTAAAAGAACATAAAGAGAAAGAAATAAAATAATTAAAATGAATAAAAACAAGCAACAGTCTCGATAAGTTAAAAGATATCGTGCAGATTTCATGCGTAGACACATGAAAAAAGAAATGTTTTTTCTGTGGATTTAGAAATGTCTACATTTGGTGACTTCAGATTATCTAAAAGAGCAATACCGTACCATAACATTACATACAACATATATATGTAGATATTTCACATATCTGGGTACACATTATTCATATAACAGAGAGGTCCTTTTGTTTGTTAACGATTATTTTTGTCATATAAAATCAATTGATATTTGATCTTTAGGAAACATCACTGCCAACCATTTTTATGAAACAGGAACAGAATATTGAGCTTCTTCATAACAAGCTTATCCACTCAGTCTTCTCCCAATGGGAGAATTACAGTTCATTATGTCTTCCTTAAGAAGAATATCTGATTTTAATCTGTGACTGTTATCATCAAGCTTATTAAAAGGTTTGTGCTGTTAAAACACTAATCCCATTAGTGAATGATTAAACAAAGTCACATGCTTCATTTATGTTATTAGAAGATAGTCGATAAATTGCACAAATTAAGAATAAACAAATAAATAATGGTTGACTGCAAGAACAATGTTGTGAGTCGATGTTTGATGTTGCACTGTCAGATAATGGTGAAATAAAAATGTCTCAATGATTTCTAAATGTACAACTTTTACAACCCATAAATTGAAATTACTTGTCAATCCAGAAGATAAAAGGCCAGAAGGAAAATTCTTGACTTTAAACTGCTTAATTTAAAAAGTCATAACCCCAGACTCACTTTAAAAAAAAATTAACATGATACTGGAAAAGTCTTACGTTAACGTGATCAATTATTCCTGATGAATTTTGAAATGAAAGGGGCAAATAACAAAAATCATTTTATCTATGCAGGTCGAGCCTTTTTTTGGGTAGCAGTTAGCTTAACATTCAAACTGGTGTATTTCAGTTGGAGATTTCTTTCATGTCTGCACGTTTGCACATTTTATAGTTGGGCCATGAGGAAATAAAGTAAATTTACAATATGTAGTTTTTGTTCTGAGAATGTTATAGAAGAGGAAAGCACTGGTAAATGTTTCTAATAAAGTAGCTTTTAATGTCTACCCCAAACCAACATATTTAAATTTTCTTCTGTCTTGCCAAAGTTTGCCTGTATCATAACATTTACTATAAATTGACATGCAGGGTGAGCAACTTCAAATATTTCCTCCACTTTACAAAGGCAGTGGTTGCGGAATGCAAGCCGGATGAAGGTTTTCCCATGTTGATAGGTACAGATGTGGGAAGTGTGGTGAAATGCAAACTGAGGCAGAAATAGAAACAAAGATAATAACATTTACACCATTGTTAACTAAGACTAAGTTGCTAATTACTGTTCTTTGTACCCAACAGCTGAAGTGCGAGCAAGACGAAAAATACAATTTATAGTTGTATGTGAGAGTAAGTCAGTGTTTCTGAGAAGTTGAAGTAGTAACATATTGAGATATTTTCATTTATGCTGGAAACAAATCAATAATTGAAACAAACAAACAACAACAAAAAGAAGTTAACTCCCTTAGCTGCCTTGTAACTCATTGTACCCATGATTGGAAAAATGCGTCCGTATGCCAAAACAACACGAACATTTGCATATTCGCTCATTGCTTGAGGTTCAGACTCGTTCCCTTTTAATGTTTGAACAGCCTCACCTTTTATCTTCAGTCTCCCTGTTATCTGCCAGATAACATGAAAAGGCCTAACCTTTAAAGTCTGCTAATTTTGTTATGGATAAATTCCTCCTTGAGTTTGAAATTAGACATAATTTTTTTCATTGTAGAGATATCCCTGTTCAGCGCTGAAATACTTCATGTTTGAGTTGTTGTGAAAATGTTGTGTGCTGCTTGGAATTACTATTACTATTTCAAGGTGCAATTTCTGATATTTCCACAATGAATGGTAGTGGCTAATTAATTTAAATAATTAAAAAAAAAATTCTGTGCTTTAAGTAAAAATAAATAATAAGAAAAACACTGTGTACTTATCTTGACTTATCTTGGCACTACAATGTATCATTGCTGAGTATAAATTTCACACCACAGTCTAAATTAAATTGTCACTTCAACATAAGCCATTCAAATTATTGTTTTCCATTCACAAAGAAAACCATTTCTTACCGTCTGTGGTGATCGGTGGCTTGTATGTAATCAGCTGAAAGATTGTTTCTAGATGAACAAAAGGGAACAATTTTTGTAAAGGAGAATGTAAGTATTTCTGAAAAGTATATAGAAGAAGCAACACTGCAATTGTAGTGTACTGCTCTATGCAACATGGCAAAGACAAAAACAAATAGACCACAGGTTTAAAGAAAGAAAAAAATAGGTTGAAGTGCTTTCAACAGCCAGTAAAACCATAACCGATGGCTCACTATACACAAGATGAAAGTAGAGGTGCACACTCAGCCTTAAAATACTGATACATTTAACTGAATTTTATTCAGAGGTAGACTTTGTTTTCTCATTCTTCAGGGAAAAGATGAATCTCCAAGCCAGTAGACTTACACAGTTTTTCCTTACTGTGAGGGAAACCAACACAAACAAAGGGAGCTAAAAACCTCAAAGCCAATTCAATATTATAGTTTAATTGAAGATTTGAAACAGATTTATCTGATATTAGATTAGAAAGTACTGCCCTCAGGTGGAAGGATCAATTACTACAAAAGATTGAATAGTCTCTTTCTCTGTGCATAATTAGGTAGATATGGGACAAGGTAGTGTGTACACTGCAAACACATGCGTGCGCAAGGATGAAGACAGGCAGATGTACATCACACAGAGGCACAATGCATCTACAGCAATGCAAAGGCACTCCAGCATTTAAATATACATTTATTCAAAGCTAAAACCCTGAGAAGACTTTGTGATGTATACAAGCCTGCTCTGACAGCATCCAGTTTCACAATGAAATAGGGAATAAAATAAAAGGCTATGAATCAAAAACCGTAATTTTCACAAATGTAATAATTTGCCTGCATCTTTTCATGTATTGGTTTATGGTGGCACAGACAATTTCACAAGCTCACATGTCAAGTCAAACAATGATTAAATACTTAAAAGGACAATGCACTCAGTGACCTATAGTTTCAGCAAGCAATATGTTTTCACTCCTCTGATATTCATAATGAATTCATAGCAGCACTGAGTCCAAGAGAAGCCTTCAGTTCATACTTAAAGCCTGTTTTTAGCCTGCAGTGTTCTATTGTTACACATGCACAGTTCTATTCCATGCAGCTACTGCTTAACAATGGGTACTGAAAGGTGGTAAAAACAGATGGCTGGAGAACATTATACCACCTTTACAATGTGCTAATGAGTGGACGTGATGCTGGCAGTATTAGAAAGGGTCGTCATAGCAATGTGGGTACATATTTGGAGTCATGACCACACAGGTCTGGATATAAACCCCACTCTGTGACTGATGTCTTGTGTCATGACCAACCAAAAAAAGTTCACATGTCAAAGATTTCAACCCTGCCTCACTCATCAACTGGATCACAGCACTGCTATCAGCAGGGAGTCTGTGACTGTGACAAAACAGTGGACAGATAAAGAATACAGGAATTCAGTGTCAGCATATATGATTGTGAGTTATAATTCTTGTTTTAGATCCCTGGTAGAGTCACATTAAAGGGTTATACGGGTTTATACTCTCATCTGCACTGATCCACATGATTAAAATTTGCATCAACAGCTGGCAATTTCCCAATATGCCTGAAAATGATATAAAAAAGCTTTTTGGCTGTGTTCCATAGACTGTATAAAAAGATGGTGTCACAACTCTTCCAAATGTAATGAAGAGAGGCCAAAATATTGTGGAAATAGGGGCTGCCAACTTGATGACATCATTGCTGCAAATTTGCAGAGTCTGCAGAGTAGTGACCAGGAAGTGGAGACATGGTATCAATGAGTTAAGCTATATTGAAAAAAAATAATAACAATAAAAAGAAAGAGCTTTTTACAAGGCATTTTACACTCAGTGGCAGACATCTGCCAGCAACAGTTGAAAACAGGTAAGGGAGATAGTCAGTCTATCAGCAGAGGCAGTCATTTATCAGCTAATCCCATCTGTCTCAGTTAAAAGTTTGTAAAACTACATGGAGTGAAATGGACACTGCAGTGGACGGTAGTGTTGAACCTCAGCCCTCTATCAGTTTGACTGAAAATAAATTACCTTAACTTCAGTAACTTTGGTCCTCTGAGCACATACACAACCTTCTGCTATACTTAGTGCTCCATTTCAACTTGGCTCTTCACTAAATCAGTCTAATTGAATTCAGCTTTATCTCTGCAGCACCAATTCACAATTAAAAGACATCTCAAGGTAGTTTATATGAAGAAACAGACATTTTCAGCTGAGCAAGCACTTCCCGAAAACTGGGGAAAAAACCCACGCTTGCAGTTGTGACGGCCCTGCGCTCTATGTCAGGATGTTTCTGGCTGGTTGTTGGATGGTCTCTGCTGTGTCTTCCAGGTTCAGTGGAGGCGGGACTGTCACAGTCGTTGAGCTGGGCTGTAACAAAGTCCTACAATAACAACTGGAGTACAAGCTCACTAAGTGGCTCAAGCAACAGCTGCAGTGGCAAGTTTCAACTGGGTCAGAATTAACTCTCAACATTCCTTGGCAATTTTGGTAAGAAAGACAAGTTTTGGCAAAATCTTGGCATCCAAGGTAGGACATGAAAGCAGAATAGCTAGCTAGCTACATGTTAAATACATAGCTAGATGTGATAATAAGCTACGTCCCATCTTACTGTCCCAGCAAGGAGGGGAAAAAAAGGCTAAACTTTCACCAAGAAAGTATTTTGGAAGTAAATATATTACTTTTAAGTCACAAGTTGTGGTTTCCTTAACAGTCTACCGACATCTATACAATGTGGACAACCATTGTAGAACTTTACTGTTTGATTGTATTAATGTTACCCTGGCATTTATATTGCAGTCAACCTTTGGGTAAAATTATGACAACATCACAGTTAGGTTTTCTAAACTTTAGCAGTTTTCATGCTGCTATTACAGTTTGCCCAGTGAAACCCGATTAACTATAGTAGAGATGGTTTAAGACTTCAACCTGTCAATCTCTGTGCAACATTTTAGGAAAGTTTTCCTATTGTCTTATTCATCAAAACCAAAATACAACCACTTTGGAACATGCTATCGCACAATGCAACTCTACGAGTATTTAAGAGTCCCCAAACATGTTCTGCCACAGCATAACTTTGTGCAAATGTTCTTTAATTGTTTATTACTCCTGCTCATCTAACCTTGGGAGCTAAAGCTAAAATTAGGTGAAAGTACCGGCTTGTTGTTGACATGCTCTAACTTGTATTGAACTAACGCCTGAACTATCTGTATAATTTCAAGTTTGGGTGAGCCTAACTTAAATACATACATACATACAAGCAAATTTCTCTGAATTTACTGTATGTTATTTAGACTAAGTAAAGCCTGATTTTTGCCTAACACATGAAGACATGATAGTATTCTCTTCCACACAGTAAGTCATACAACTTGTAGAGAAACGTTATGTCTCACAGTGTGGGTACTGGGTGTGAGCCACCACATTGTTGAGCCACTGTTGTTTATTTTACTGTCTTCAACACTGTTATTACCGTTGGTATACGAGCAGAACACATCATTATCTTCTAATTAATGCATCTCTGAGGTATGTTTAAGTCCAAGAAAAAAGAACTTCTCATATTGTTGGCTGTTAAACCAAAGATAAAGGGAAAAAAAAAGATTGCTATCTTCTGCCACTTTCCCAGTCTGGAAGCAGATCAGCGGCAGTAAGACATACCAGACATCAAGTTTCCCAGCATCCCAAGATCATTTAAGTTGGAGAGCAGGCTTACATTTAAGTGGTAAATCTGAAATAATACATAGGTAGTGTCAGTGTTTAGAAACTGGTTGCAGATCTGTTCAACTCAACCACTGTTCCACCACTCCATGACTTGTTTACATGAAAAACAGAAATGTTTACATTTCAATGTCTTCTACTCTACTCTCTTCCTCGACTCAAGAAAGCCTTACAAAATTGTAGTTAGAAGCAGTTGACATTTCTCTAACCCTTGAAATGCATTTTGAGGTCAACTTCAACAGCTGGTGGAACAGCGAGTGCAATACAGAGCCTTTGCTGAAGCCCCAGTGGAACTACCAGTGGGTGCCCTCCAGTTTATCTTTATATGTCAACAAATCTATGGGGAATACATTTGTCTGATGCCAAATCAGGTTTATCTCTTGTGGATTCAAAAAGATAAAAGAAAAATATGTTAAAAATATGTTAAAAAACAATAATTTTTTATGTTAGTAAGGAGGTATCACTGAAAATAAATTATGGTCTGTTTTTCGTAAGAATTAAAATTACTCATTTCTACTGCTTCTAACTGTGAAGCTTTGAGGTCAAAGTCTGCTATCAGAAGTCTCATAATATTAGAAATATCACTGCAGCTTCTTCTTTCCATTTCATTACTTTTACTATCTCTATATCAGGTTATCCCACATGGACACACTTTAAACATCATCAGCCGAAACACTAAAATAGGTACATTTGTTGAAATGTACACAAAGTAGTATCATGACAAAGGTACTGTGAGACTGAAAATTTTATTTTGCCTGGTGTTTTGTATAGGGCATTGATGTGATGCCAACTGATATGTAACCCTAAACATTTTATGACTAACCCTAACCAGCTGTGGTTAAAGCTGAAACCTGAGTTCTTGAACAGTATTGGGTTGGGTGGAGTTCAAACATATTTCGTTGGCATGGAGGACTGAACTGAGGTGTCAAGTTGCAAGCCACTTTGGAGCAGAATGTTCTCGCACTGTCGCCCCGTCTAAGATTCCAGCTGATCAACAATTGTGGGTCTAAAATCTTTTAATTTTAGGCAGGATACTCCAGAACCCAGATTCTTCTACAACAAAGCCATTATTAAGATTATGAATATGATGTGGAAAGTAAAATAAAACCTTTCAGCATTAGTGGTGCCTTTCAAGATGTGACAGCTGCCGCTTCCATCGGCACTAAAGCACCCCTATACCATCAGAGATGCAGGCTTTTGAACTGAGTGCTGATAACAAGCTGGGTGGTCCCTCTTCTACTTTGGCCAGAGGATGCAATGTCCATGATTACATTTTGATTCATCTGACCACAGGACACTATACCACTTTACTATTTTCAACAATCTTTGGCCAGAGAAGATGGTTGCAATTGTGCATCATGTTCACATACGGCTTCTTCTTTGCACGATAGAGCTTTAACCTGCATTTGTGGATGTCACGGTGAACAATGTTCACAGAAAATTATATCTGGAAGTGTTGAACCAATACAGTGATTTCCATCACAGAGTTATGCCTGTTCTTAGCACAGTGTTGCCCGGGGGCCCAAAGATCACGGACATCTAGTATATTCTGCCACATCCCTTGTGTATAGAGACATCTCCAGATTCTCTAAATCTTTTGATGACATTATGTACTGTAGATAATGGAATATTCAAGGTCTTTGCAATTTTAAGCCAAAGGACATTATTGCATACAACGATTTTAGAGCCCAGTATGTGTAGTATTTGAACATTTTTAAGCCTTTATTTAGAAACTGTTACATTCTGCCTTTTGGACCAACATAGCTATTATACATCATTAAGTGTGTACCTGCTGATATTACAAAGAAGGGTTGCAAAAATGCAGTTCATTTATCATCATTTTCAGAGTGGTTTGCCAAACTAAGGGATTTCATTAATCCGCAGCACAGGTAACAGCATTGCAACTGGGAAAGAGGCATACTGCATATCACATGTGAGAGCCACCATGCAAATACATTTATGGATGACTATAATGATGAGATTTATATTTGAGGCCTGCTGAGAAAGATGAGAAAGAAAAACGAAATGGTATCAAAGTCTGAGTTACATTCTAACGGAGAGAGTAATTTTCAGTTGAAGTGTAAGGAAAGGGTACATTTTAAACGGGTCAAAACTGGTATGGCTAATAATTGCCCTGTAAGGAGTTATTTGAATCATTCCGCCGTGACAGAATAGCAATGAAACATTTTTATAGAACGTGGAAAAACTGTGGCATAGATGATTGATTATTTCCTTCTTTCAAATGATACAAACGAACTGAGGAGTATTGTCTTTGTCAAGGACATACACACAATTATATGTCGAAGATACTACTTGGGCAATGCCTTTCCAAGCAGCCTCCATGTAGGAAACCAATATGTTTGGGCAATGAATATTTCATTGCAATCCAGACAATATGATTCTCCAGATGCACTAACAACCACATAAATTCTACCTTGATTTTGCTCTGTCACCACTGAGACCTAGTAGGTGCTCAATTTCATAGTTGATTGGGTATTGTGCTTGTTTAAATCCAATGTTGGTGAGTGTAAAAGCAGAGAATTTGCTTTTTCTTGGAGACTGGAAATGTTAATGAGCCCTAAAGTGTGTCCATTGAAAAGGTTAATGACCATGTGAACTCTTCATGGGTGACATTTTGGCAATGTAGGTGTCTGAATCACAATGAAAGAAAAGAAACTGCTGACCCATACATGATTAATATCCAAGTCACAATCACAGTGTTCAGAAGGCTGTGAGGTTGTTTGATTTTTCGGCATGTTTCCATTTTCATCAAGACTAGAGCTATCTATATATTGATTCATAGACTTTAAACTGCTGTAAGAAACTAAGAGCAAAATCAGAGTCTATACATTGACAAACATCAAGTTACAGTTTTTCTATTGAACATATTTTGCAAATCAGTGTTTTAATTAGATGAATGCACATTTAATTTACAATTTAATAACATTTATTGATAAATACCCCCCCCCCAAAAAAAAAAAAAAATAATAATAATGAAGGAACTGCTTCAGAAGCTAAAGACAGCCTGAGGTTATGTTGTTTTGTTTTTTTTATATATATATCATGTGCACTAAAAGCCAGTAGGCTGTGAAACAAAGTTTAAAGAACGGGACAGGTGTGTTGAACCCAAAGCCAGAGGTGTAAATGTCACAAAGGTAGCTCCCTTTTAACCTAGATTAGCAAAGACACACTAAACACAGCGTGTTGCATCTAAATTTGTTGTTAAAAGTACCACCCTTTAAATGAAACTCATCCTGATGTTGTCCCAGACAGAAACATTCAGTTGAAACATTAAACTGTCATCAGAATTGACTGAATTTATGCTCATGTCTCACATTGGAATTTAATGGAATGTTATTTTTATGGCTTAATTTTAAAGAATGTATTGAATTTTTTCCGGTTTGAATGAATTTTTAGCAAAAATAAACTGGACATTGTTATTGATTCTACAATATTGAATTTTAAAATTCCGAATGTTGAAAAGAAATTGTCATGTGACAGAAAGGCGCTCTGTTGAAAGTGCTGCATGGAACTGCCATCCGCCACCACCCTTCCGCCTTATCAGGGCCTTGTGGCTTCATAAATAAAAGACTTGAGGATGAGAATGACATCTGTTGTCTTGTCGTGTTGACTTGAATACCTCATGTAAATATTCATGCTTAAAATAACGTTGCACTTTGTAACAATAAAGAGGCAGCTTTTATTCAGTGATTGGGTGTCATCGCCTCAGTTGACAGCATCTGTTAGGGTGTGGATAGAAGGTGTGCATTGTGAGGCCTGCATGGGGGGGCTTTAACACCTTTTCTGTGTAATGCAACATGCTCAAGTTTGCACCTTATTCCCTGGATTCTAACTTCCATTACTTGCTTAGTTTCTAGACATAGTTATCCAGTATGAAAGAAAATCCAAAGAGGCAAAACATATTTGATTATGTGTATTGACAAACCACCGGTAGATCATTACTGTGTAGCTATTTAGGCAAGAAAAGCATTATGTGGTACACAATGGTTGATGTTGCTTAGTGTTCTGAGTTATAAAGTTAGTCTAAGTCATTTATTTTTCGTATTGGGGCGACATTATTAGCATTAGAGCAGAATCAAAAAGAAAAAAAAAAGATCAAAAGCAAAAGACCTTAATTTTTTCTGAACTTTAGAGTACTCTCATTTACAAAAACAAAATATTAAATTATGTTAGAAGCTTAAAAATGGTTTCACAGTTCAGTATTTTGTCTTATTTTACAGCTTTAAGGGGCAGCTGTGTGAAATATCAGCTGTAGATGAGGTCGAAACACCAGCACCAATAGACAGAGGTTTCCAATTATCTAACAGCAGAGGCAGACGGAACGGAGAAACAGGTGGCACCTTTAATTGCTTTTTGCAACCCCAGAAGCAGAGCACCAGAGGGAACAGAGCTGTGGGAGGTCCTCTGGGAGATGAGACATTCACCATCGTCTTTGTAATTGGTTTTAATATCATTGTGAAATATAATACTATAGTAAAGTTTGAGTGAACAGAACAGATAGTAATTCTAAATAGACACATTGCATAATATTTTGATATGCTGCCAAATTTGTAGTTTTTGGAAAATCAACATAATAATCCCTGTTTTGTACATTGTATTCATAGAAGTTATTACCTGGCAATGAATCAAAGCGCCCAAGAACTGTAAAAATTTGAGGCCTAGTGATTAAAGCCATTCAAGCAGCATTAAAAAAGGTAAGTCTTTATCATATATTAGTCAAGCATACCAAGCCCAGTATGACTGATGCTGTTGTGTCATGCATTTGTAAGAAAGAGGCCTCTGCCACCAGCAGTTATGCTTTCCAACTAACTCATTGCAAATAGTTCAGCTTTTAGATAACACAAAAGTGATTTAAATTTTGGAGCATGGTAGTTAGCTGTCGCTGGTATTGTTTTCACTCCATGACACAATGGGTGCAAATGTTATCGGCTAAACGTGATCCTTGAGATATCTACTGTAGCTGGACTTACTGCAAAGGGGATTTTGAGAATTTTAGTTTTTTTTTTTTATGGATTCTTATGGTAATTATCTTAATTTATCAACATGGCAGCCTTAGGGAAATTATACAATGAAATGCAGTTTGAGAACATGGAACATGAACATGGAAAACTAAGTTAGCTTCAACACATCAACGTGTCGATGGAGTTGCTGCCGGTGTGTTCCTGTTACTAGATTTTAGCGCATAATGGTACTCATCTCAAAGCACCTTATTGTGGATGTTACATTTTGATACATGGAATCATATGGAGAACAAGTGGTGCAAGGAACTTGTGTGGAACCAAAGTATTAGTACAAGATCAAACCATAATGTTCTAATATTTGCAGGGCTCCTACAATCAGCACGAGACTGACAAACTCAGCTCAACTGATCAGCTAACAGAGCCTGGAAATGGCAGTATCTGATGTGAGAATACCCTGTTCACCATCAGGAGTAATCACCTGCTGGAATCAGATGGGTCTGCTCTCTTTAGGTCAGAGCATTGTAATGGGGATCACAAGTTTTCAATCACTCATCTGGCTGCTAATGTTTTCATGCAGTAAAAGCTGAGTTCTTCTATAGAAACTCTTTGGACAGGTTATATCATTCACAACAACATCACTACAGAGTTTGTATTTAATGATTTAATGAATAAGAAAAAGACTGAAGACTAAATTTTCCCCTGACAGCACTTAAGCAGCCAAATAAACAACTAATGCCACTTTTGCCTGCCTTGCACAAACAAAGCAAAGCAGCGGTTGTTCATGATTTATGAAATGCACAAATTTCAAGTATTCGGGTCAGCCCTACTATTACATTACTGACACTTGTAGTATTTCTTATTTACTTTCATTAAAACCAGCCAGGATTTGAGTGCTTTAATTGTGACAGGAACAAAAATGGCCAAAAATATCTTTTTAATCTGTTGTACTGAACTGTGACTCAAACGTACTAAAACATTTCATGTACTTTACTCAAATAAGCTCAACTTGAATTTCTTATTATGTCAAAACAGAAGCTGTTACTTTACAAAAGAGTGGTTAACTCATGTGTTCCATATATGACAACATATTCCTTAACATGTCATTTTTAGCTTCTGGACAATGGGATTAGAGTGATGGATGACACTGGAATGTCTGACAAGCTTTTATGTTGTTATCTCCTTTGTCAATTTTTAGCCAAGTTAGCTCGAAAATTAACATAAACTGCTTTCAAGTTGAATAGTGAAATTTAACTCTTGAATAGTTCAATTTTTTCTTGTAAAGGATGCAACACATTTGGCACTTTTCAGGTTGTTTTTATTTGATTCTACAAGAGCTCACAGCTGCCCTCTCCTTCTGAGCGTGAAGGGAAAACGGAAGTTAATCCTAGTCTTACTTTATCTCTTACTCTGAGAGGATAAGATCAAGTGAGTGCCAGCTTCCTACACTACTACAAGCTATAACTGCTGATTAAATTAGCTTACAATAGCAAATAAGTGGTAAGGAGAGTGTGTAATTTGGAGTCATATTTCTTTAGTGTTTCATCTTCAAGGCCTGATGTGACTTCTGGGACGAAAACAGACCTTTTCAATGTAAAAGAGCTATGATTTGTTTGGATATGCTGATTTCCAAGGCTGGAAAAATGAATGCATATTCATATGCTGAGTTCACAAAAACAAATTGGCAAAACAGCACTTCATGTAACCTTTAGAGTTTCTCTTCAACAGTTGCAGAAACATATTTTGCATTACAATAAGAAAGTAAATTATTACGTCTTTGTATGTTTATGCATATGCTTATGTGCGTATGTTTTTGTGTGTGTGCTCTGTGTGAATGAAAGTATGGCAGGGTGTGTGTGTTTGTCCATATTTGTCTGATGTGAGTCTGCTGGCAGCGATTGCCCTGTTTTCCCATTTCCCCTCTGGCTAATCACTAGAGTCCCCGTAAATCCTTGGTATCGCCACAGGATCAAGAGAAGGCCTCCAAGCCCCTGGGAGCCTATTTCCTCTGAGAGCAGAACACAAACTGGAAAGCTCCTTGATATATTTGCTGGCCCAGGGATGGTCCAGACATCAGGGCTGAAAGATGCTCTGTGACATCACCCCGCTGCTGCAAGGTCTGCATTATAGTTATAGCAAACCAAAAGTTCAGAAACAGGAAAACTCAATGAGATATAAAAACGATGGCTTGGGCTCCAGAGAGAGATTATTGTGACAAAAAGGAGATAAATGTTGGACGTCATCTACTTCAGTTGGCAAAGAAGGAGGGCGGTCAGGGATAAGGATCATATTGTAATGTTTCAATCCAAACCTTTATTTTCAGGCTGCAGTGGCTGTTTTCCAGCTGGTGTGGTTGTACAGAATAATTAGTTTGGTTGGAGCAGCACCTCATGGGGCCGGATTAACTCTTGGAGGGCAGTTTCTCTGGCAGCCCAGTGTTCTGATGAGAACTGAGATATACTGCCATGCACCCAGCACTGAGGAGCTTTTGATGGTTTTAAAAGCCTTGAGCAAGTGACAATTACAGCCTGAATGGCAAACAGGGTCAAAGGCAATGAGATGCTCTGGACTCCAATTCAGAAGGTCACTGGGGAATCAGCCTGTTCTAAAGCTGTGCATTACCATGCTGAATAATAGCGTCCAGGGAGGAGTGCTAAAAGGGCAAAACACACTAGCTACATAGTTCCTATTATAAAACTAAAAGCATTATACCTCCAAATGGGTGTAATTTAGAACCTAATGAATATAAAACAGCAGTATACATGTAGTTTTTCTGTGCTGACAGATCTGCAGCAACTTATAAACTGCATGCCTGATAGTATATAACAACATAACACGTAGATAATAAACTCTCTCATGCAGCCCATATGGTATGTTTCTATCACAGTCATCTGAGATTATAAATGAATGATTTATGGATGCATGGAGAGTAAACTCAACTTCCATGTTACTGTTATGAAGAATTTTCTAGTGTTCCCTGTAGGGGAATCACTCTTTAGATATGAATAAGATTTCAAAGAATTATTTTTTTATTTGTTCACTATCAAAGACTAGTTGCTATAGAATCAATTTGAGACCATTGTGTACACAGAAAGTTGATGTTACCATGAAAGACAAATATGTTGCACGTGGTTTAATGGGGATTTACATCTACAAATGCTATATAAATCGATTGCAATATAGGAAGTTAAATGAAATTAGTAGGCTTAGGCTGGTAGTAGCCTGATTATTTCTTCCCAAAGTCATTCTAAATTAGTTATCTCTGCCTGTATAGCACAGATGCTCATTTACCACTCAAGTGTAGATATTTTACAATGAACAGTCATTTGACGAGGAAAGAAAAAAGAATTACAGGGTGGAAAGCTCCATCCGTATCAGAGGTCAGACATCTTCTTTACTTGAGAGGAAATTGCACGCTCAGTCATTTCTCCTGAAGCAGCATATAAGTATGTTTACTTCCATGCTGGATGTATCAGGTGAGCCTCTTCCACTAAGAAGCGTGCTCACCATGCCCGACAGCCATGAAAGAACTTAAAACGTGAACTCCAACCTCCAAGAGCCTCCCCCACTGTTCCTTGAGTCTTTTTGAGCTGACACTGAAGTGTGTTTCAGCGTTATAGATAACACACAGACACAGCAGCTTACTGATACGACAGAGTTGCAGTTAAGGTTGTGTGAGGAAAAACAAAATAAAGATTTTTAATCTTAAACATCTACACAATGTAGTACATTTGATAATCAGTGCCTTTAATTTGCACTGGGGACAGCATACATCCTATCAGTTTTTTTTATTGTGATATTAGGGATGAAGTTAACTTATTAAACGATCTAATTGAAAAACAAAACAAACTTAAAGCCAAGAATATTGAAAAGAACTCAATTTGGTTGTTTTTTTCATCCACATGTACTGACCCTAAAACATTACATGAACTGTTTGTCATTCTTAACTACAGTTTCACAGTGTTTTTTTCCACATATATCTGTCAGAAGCATGGAGTTGAGGGAGGACCCAGATGCAGAATTCAACGAAAAGGAAAACTTGATTTATTTAACAAAACAAGAACAAAAAGCGCGGCTGAGCTGGATACCAAGAAATCTTTTAACTATGGAATAAATAAACAAGACAAGACTATGGCTGTGGCTGTGGAAACTAAGAGACAAAACCTAACCAAACCCGAAAACCGTGAATTTGATGCATGAAGTGAGGTGAGGATTTTGCCCTGAATTGAGGGAAACCTGGAAACTAAATACTGTGGGGAGGTGATTGGTGAATGGGAGCAGCTGTGAAACAAGGAGAGGTGACTTGAGTGAACCTAATGTGACAAGGGGAAAAAAATGACAAGAAATAAACCTAAAACCTGAAAAGAAGACATGACAAAAACAAAACATGACAAAACTCAAAACATGGTATGACAAAATCCTTCTTTAAGTGGTCTTTGCAGTGACAGAAAGATACAGCACAATAAAAACTGCATCACTCTTTCACCAGATATGGAATTTGCAGTTGAGTTTTTCTTGTGATGGCTGGCAGAATTTTGGTGGCAAACTTCAGGGAGTAAATATAATGGAGATGTGAAAGCGAAATCTTGACTCCTGACTGAAGGAACAGCAGAGCTTGGAGACCAAGTGGTGCAAATTGTGAGGACTTTGGACAGCTTTTGAAAACACATGGTTGGACAGCTGAAGGAAAAAAAAAATTATTCTTTTTATTTTACCAGATTTATTCATCTTGCTAATCAAGGGAAACAACAACTAAAGGATCAAAAGTAATAACGTCTTTTAAAGTGGACATTTCAAGATGATTTCCAGTAATTTAGTTCTTAATTTTGTCTACCGCTTGACTAACTTTATAACTCCAAGTAGTTTGAAATTAGTTCAGAAATGAGGGAGAGTTTTACCCTCTAGAACAAGAGGACCTAGCTAAAGTGTCTCTGTGTGTTCTAATTGGTCAAATTCCTGGAGGTTTTGCGGATGGGATAGGGGAATTGATGATAGGGATTTGTGAACATGCTCTACTCCAGTTGCAGATTAGGAAGGTACAACAACACCTAAACAAGGAAACACTTCGCTATGTTTTGAAGCACAGCAACACATGAGATCCAGCCATACATGTTCAAGCCAAAATCAGATCCCAAATATCAAAGTAAGCAACATGACAAACACAAAGTGAATACAGCAGGATGCCTCTATTTGTTAAATGTCCTCAGTTCCTGCATTTGTGCAATTGCTTTTGTGACTAACTTTGTGTTTCTGAATAGTTGACATTTGAAACACTCACTCTTAAGGTTCAGAAAAGTATAGCAAACAAATCCAAAATCTCTGAGATTCTTCTTCTACTGATCCAAGATTGCTTTGAGAAAAATTAAAAGGCTCGACTTCCCCTCACCATCAAAAACACAATTTATTGGAGACATCTTTGAAACAAAAACACAAAAATACCATGCACTGAAAAGTACTTCCCTACCCCTTCTACTGCACTTCTATTTCTGTGCTTCCCTCTATACCTGCACTCTATTTCTACCCTGTAATCCCTGTCACCTCTGACAGAACCTAAGTAGTGGTTTTCCTTCTATATAACTTTTGTTAGCTTTGATGTTAGCTCTAATATTCTATTCTCATATGTAAGTCACTTTGGATAAAAGTGTCTGCCAAATGCATAAACATAAACATAAGTAGAGAGTGCATCGTCCGTTCCTCGCAGCGTGATAACTTCTGCTTATGCTCACTTACTGCGATGTGTTTGTAAAATGGGTGTAGAAAAAAAAAAGACTTGCAAGCAGATAAAACAAGTTCCCTTCTTCATAAAAATATTAAAACATGTAAAAATCGTTTTGAGCCATGGGACATTTACATTAGGAAGTGGTTTGTCGTGTTTTTTTTTCTTTCTTAAGGCATATAGTAGGAGACAGTAATATCGTCACATTTTCAAAAAGAGTCATGTGTCATTATTTGTTCAATTTCATAGTAAGGAAAAAAACAAAGAAGCCCTTAGAAAAAGTTTGGGCACCTGAAGAGATTTGACCACTCAATTTTTTTTAATCAGCTTCTTAGAACTATGGGTTGCTTACAAAAGCCAGTTGATGCCAATTTCCATGTCATAAAATACTTGTTGAACCAACAATCCACGTCCATGGGCTGAACAAAGTTGCTGCCTATCACTCTAAAAATTTAATTGTTGTTCCCACAGCAGGCACTGAGAAAATAGAGGAGCCTTTTCAGGTAATTTTTTCCTAATGTCTTAATCTAATAAGGAAATTGCACTGAACGGGAGATGTGGAAGTTAAGTTAAGGTCAGAAATACTATGAAAATGTTAGAGAATGGCCTGTAATATTGTGAGAAATGCAATTATCTGACTACAGCAGTGCTCTATTGGACTGTGGACCCTGTAGAAATATGACCTCAATCAGAATAAAACTACTCTGCATCCTCACCACCAAAATCAAAATTCAGCAACAGACATAAACAACCATTCTGTCCAAAGGACAAGCAAAGGTCCAAGAGTCTGCACAAGTTAAAACTAATATTTTGGCTGTAGTGATGTTTGGAACAATAAATAACATCTCTGCATCCATTAAGCATGTAAGTGGATTGATCATGCTTTGGGATTATGTTGGTGAAAGTGGCAAAGGGAAGAATTGATTAATAGAATCTTATATACCAGCAAATTATGGAAACAAACTTCATACAATCTTTCACACTACTTATACACAATGAGATATGTTTAAATTGGAGTTTTTGCCACGACCCACACAGTCCGCCAACCTAAACATATCTGTAAACAGACCTCAAAAGAAAGGCATATGTCAGATGGAACAACAAACTAGAACCCTACGTTTTGTAGGTTTTCTTGATTCTTCTCCTGCTTGTCTTCGCTGGATTTCTGACCATTACCTCCAAATCCTGTGGGACCTCCATTCATCCATCCATTTTCTATACTCGCTTAATCCATCGGTCGGGTCGCAGGGGTCTGGAGCCTATCCCAGCAGTCATTGGGCGAGGGCGGGGAACACCCTGGACAGGTCGCCAGTCCTCCACAGGGCCACACACAACCACAAACATGCTCACACTCAATCTTAAGGGCAATTTTAGAGACCTAAAATGAACATTAACATTAACCTAACATACATGTTTTTGGGGTGTGGGAGCAAGCCGGGGTACCTGGAGAGAACCCACGCATACACGAGGAGAAAATGCAGACTCCACACAGAACAGAACAGCCTGAAACACTCTCACTGTGAGGCGACAGTGCTAACCACCACACCACCGTGCAGCCCCCTGTGGGACCTTTAGAATCACAATTCCAATGCAGCCTTGCCTTGAACCACCTAATAAGGTACTCATAGCAACAAAATGCAACAGCAATGAAGAAAGGCTTCTACATAATTAAATCTACTAACACTCTAACATTGTACCAGCATGAAGCCGCAGTTACAAAAAGCAATATAAGTTCCATTATCTTACTAAATCAAATGCAGCCAACTTCACTCAACAAGAGGTAAAACTAAGTACAACATAAACTAGCAGTAAGGCAACACCTAAGATTTTACTTACCTACTTTCATTGATTCACATCAACAAAAGAAAAATATATCAAAGCCTGTAACACACTCCAATATTGAGGGTGACAGTAAAGCACCAACTATAAAATGCCAACCACCATTAAAAAAGAGGATGAAGAAAGTATGTAACTCGTAATGAATGGGTGGAAATAACTTTTTGTTCAACCTTAATCTATCTGGCAGACTCACCTGGCTTCCAAGTTGTACAGTTTTAACTGTAAATTGCTTCTTAAATCTTTTCTCCACTTAATTTGTGTTTCCAACACTGTAGCTCAAGCTAAATAAGTACTAGAGACATTGTCGCTATTATTCAGGTATTTGCGATATTTGCGTCAGGTCTTGTGGGACCCGCAGTATCCCTGGGATCCCAAATTACTGCAGACCTCAACAACAAACTCACAGACCAAAAAAGCTTATTGCTGTAAGAATATTTAAAAATAACTGAAACAAAAACTGAAAGATCCATTTCCAAGATTCTCCTGGGGTTAATTTATCTATTATTTTATTATTATATTATTGATTTCTAATAATAGAGAAGTGAAATTATTTAGTTTACTTCAACATGTGACATGTGAAACCCTCCCCTTTTTTTATTGCTACACTTGATCACAAACATTTGTTATCGATAGAGCAGTACAGAACACCATATCCTTTAAAGCTGAGAGCCAGATGTAAAGTCGTCATTTGTGGTAAAGCTTTGTCAGAGAAAACATCCACAGTGTTTCTGTCCGTGGTGAATTTAACTGGGTTCAATTAAACCAGGGGGAATGCACTTAAAGCACTCCAGTCTCCACTCTCGGTGCTGTCTTCAGTCTCACACTCACTTTTCTTTGACGAGGGGATAGCGTGGCATGTTCTGAAACTATAAATACCCAGTTAATCCTATATATACCAGAGGTAAAACAAGGAGCATGGAGTGGACAGCAAAGACTAACAATACACTTGTGGAGTTACGTCAGTAAGAGAAGAAAACTGTTACAAATATTACAGCATGATACTATTTGGAACTGATTATTATACTTACAGTTTTATGACATGTTTTATGACTATACTACTTATAACATAGAGGTGCGAATCAAGCATTTAAAGATGACTATCTTGAGCTTTTTGTGCCCAGAAGAGAAACTCAAAGGTTTGTTCAGACTACCAGTTCATTGGATAACTGACCTATCACTTGTCACCTCTCACCAGTTACCTTGGTCATTGTATGTAATGAGTTTAAGTCTTGAAAAAATGTTATTATTCTTTTAATTAAAATCTAAGAAAAAAAAAAAGGTTCACTACACGAAGACATACCCCCCAATACATGAAGTTGTTGGACAAATTAGCAATTGAGATCAAAGCTATCATATGAACCAAGATTTAAACATGTTTATTTTGATTGTAAAGTTGGCCGTTAATATGAATTTCAATTATGATTGATTTATTCTGGAGTAAGTCCCATGTGGCCAATCAAGAAACTGCTGTTTGAGGCCGTTCCGATATAAATGTACATATCCGTAAAATTTGCTTTAATGCTAATGGAATACTAAGATTATTTAAACTATAACACACAATATAAAAACATAAGGAGCACAGTTCCAACGATCATAGGGTGCTGAAAAACTTGATGCTAGCTGATACGCAAGTCATTCCTTTTCTTCGAGGAAACGAAGGATTAGTTAATGGTCATTAACAATAGAAATAAGTGCGTAATGGTAGCTACTCTGCTTTGCATTTTTAAGATGGACAAAAGACAGTAACTAAAGTTGAGACAATTTGTCATAAATGAGTAAACATCTTTGTGCTGTTCATCAGCTGGTTTAGAGTTAACCCCAAACTTTCATGTGAAGAGAGACAAACTGACAAATAACTACCTAAATAATCTGCCTGGTGGTTTTTATTTTCTTCCTCCCTCTGAACCTTGAGGGTTGTGTGAACAGACTTTACAAACAATGATACCACAAATCTTTTTGACAAACTATATGGTTTTGTTTTTTCAGCCGGGGAGGTTGTCACTTGTTAAATACATTAATCACAAGATAATGTTGCTTCACATTTGTATTGACTCAACCAAAAAGTATGGTGTTTGATTTATGGTCTCTGGCTGGCAGTAAAATATAGATAAGCATGACGCATATGGGATTATGACTTAGAAAATCTCCATTTTTAGACAAAATCTACTGTATTTATAAAAAGAAAAATAATCTGCAGGTCTGTGACAAAATAACTGAAGTTGAAGAATGGCTTCTCAAGCTGAAGCTGCACAATATACATCTCTACTTCATGGATTATTCATGCTCTCCATACCTGTCACGTTCTTATCTACATGGCACACATCTAACAGAAAAATCACCCCCTTCTAGGCAAAAACAAAACGATCACCAGCCACCCACACATAAAATCTTCACAAATCAATACTGCTGCTGAATACACACAATGTATTTCAATTACAGACAAAACCAAAAACCCACGACATCATCACAATGACAATAAATTAAAGCTGTGTCCGTCTGTTTGTAATTTATAAATTGGTGCTTCAGGGAAAATATCCATTTACATTCCTCAAGGAGACAAAGGGAAGTAACAGTTTCTTTCATAACCTCCCACACTTTCGATCAGAGGACTGGTGCAGAGAAGGAATGCTGATCTTATTCAAAAATGTGTGCAGGTAAGCAAACCCTTGTAAGAAAGCCATACCTCATGTTGTGTGATTTTCTTTTTTCCTCAGTCACTGCATTAGCTATTGATATCAGACAAAACCTTTTCTTTCATCTTTGTCTGATACAAGCTTTGAAATCTATGATCATGTCTTTTACTTGCTTACTCTCCAAAAGGTATGACTTAGAAATGATCATACCTATGCAACTTACTGGTTTGCATCTCACAGTTTCAACATATACATTAGTATTCAACATAGTTGTCATGGTAACACTTTCAAAAATCACAGAAATGTATTATTTCCATTGGTCGAAGAAGGACATTTGATTTTGCTTGATTTTTTACTTATGTAAAAATGCAGATATAACCATGTTAAAATGAGTCAAGTTCTGCTTAATAAATCATTACATTTTGAACGACAGTCCTCCACCCAAATATGTTACCATGTGGTGCTTTCTTCATGCAGGCAAACAAAATGATAAAATGTTAATTCTAAAAATGGCATTAATGAAGGTAATGGTCACATTGTTAATAGAATATATTCTTGTCTTAAGCAAAACGTAGTTTTTGACTTAACCAAGATAACTTGTTGGCTAATTCAAACAGGAAGAGCCAAGTTATGTCATAACAAGTTGTCTTGATCTGCAACCAAGGCAACCGTCAAAATAGCGACTATGAGGGTGACCATCACATTGTAAAAAGAATGTATTTTAGCCCTAACCATGGTTTAATACTAACCCTAACCAAGTATCTAAGTAATGTTATTACCTTAACATGACAAAGAAGTTAGAAAAGTGTTGTTTAGTTCAGCTACATCAAATTTGTTCTTACGTATAATCCTGAAATTTTCCTCATGTAACGTAATCCTGAAAGGTGTTTTATCTCTCACAGTGGTGTGCCTTATTAACCATCAAACAAGTCTGCATTTGGGAGAAAGGTGGCAGCAGAGTAATTCACAGGTCCTTTGTTCAGTACTCCAAAGTTCAATTTCAGTGAAAAACCATTTATCTATTTATTTATTACTTAGTTTATCCTTGGACATCACCATTCAAGCCTCATGTGAGCATATCTATTTTTGGCTTTTAACCCTACTCTCTGCCCGGTTAGTTTTAGGAAACTGTCCCTATTTGGCATAAAACACAGCCTTTAAAATATCTTAGTTCTTTCTGCATAACCAAGACCTTCATGCATTCACATCATCATAACGTTTTACTTTGGGAAACCAGGCACATTTTTAGAAAACGTTAAGATGATATGTATCCACGGTTTTTAGAAAATGTATGCAGAGTTACAGGGTTGTCCTTTTTTCAGGTGTGAGACTGGGATGACTTTGATGTGCGAATGTTCATTTTCTTAGATCAACTGCTGAAATCAATCAACTTCAAGAAGCTCAGATAAATAAGTTTTATGCATTATGTTAACTGACAAGTATCATTGCAGGCCACACAATGTTTTGATACTGACCCCTTGGTTGAATAAACTAATGAATATTAGTTTAGCACACAAACCAGTGTTGGTTTCTCAAAAAAAGATTGTGCAAATGGTACATATGAATTGATTTTATCAGCTACCCTTGTATTGTGAAGATGCTAAGGTTTAGTTTTTGTTGCAGAAGTGGTGATTCAGCTTTGTGATTTTTGAGGTTGCAGTCTACGCTGCTACTATAATTACATTGAAAAGTCCTTGTGTTCTTTTGTCCAGTTCCTGTAGCTGAGGGCAGTATTTGTCAATGATGAGATTCCACTGCTCATACCTAATTAAAGCAAAGTTTTGGTCACATACACGGCTGTATCTGTCTAATCCTTGTGGACATTCTCATTACCTAACAGCAGGCGTTTTGGCCTTGTGTGTCCTGAGATTGTCCTGTAACCAGATGGTCACAGGTTCAATTTTTGAAATGGCCAACTTGCAATGTCATGGTGTCCTTTAGGAAATAACCATGTGTGAGTTGATCTGGGTAAGAGTGTCACATGAATGCAGAAGGTATTAGTTTAACAATGCAGAGGCATGTGTAATGATAGATGGAGGTCTTGGCTTTTGTTTGAGATGAGCAACATCCACTCCACTGGCGCGTCCATGTGCCTGACTTGAGCATCAACGAGACCGTGTTTTATATGGCATCATTACATATGGCAGCCCATTTATTAGCACTGAGCAAAACAATTTGAGTCAATTTCCCCACATCTCAGAACTACATAATAGCTGCTTTTAGTGCCAATGTAGCTAAAAGTTATTCCCTTGATTACTCTGTTCTGGGAATGTCTGCATGTCAGAGTCTGTCACTGCATTCTAGCTCCATTTTACAGCTTAATGTCCCTCCGCAGTGTTTAATTAAATGCATTTGTCATTTCATTGGAAGTGAATGGATATTTGCTGCGAAATGGTAGTATTGAATCATAAGACTTTTCAATTTTTGTCTGAGACCACTGAAGTAATGAGAAGATTCGCATGAAAGTCCAAGTGAAACAGCTACACATCTAAACTTGATAACCGTTATGTCAGTGGCATAAAACTATGATTCATTATTTAAATACCCTCAAAGATTTCAGACCTAGCTTTCAGCCTGGAGTCGTAACACACCATATTAACTCACCTATGTTAAAAAATGACCAATAATAAAAAATGAAAAAAATATTTCTTAATTACCATGATAAATTATATTTCCTGTAAATACTGGATAACAGCAGAATGTTACAATGTAAGAAATGTCCACAGGTGAAATACACAGAGCACATCACTGAAAGTAAATAAGAAATAAACAAGCATTTAGAAAATTTTAGATTTTTTTGTTGCTATAGTTGATTATAGAGTCATCTACACCAAGAACCTTAACTCTAAGAATCACTCCAAAACCATGGCAGTAAATATCTGTCCAGATTAAATTAAATGTCCATTAATGACATTGTTGGGATCACTTTCAGAGTAATTTTTTGAAAAAATTATTTCTGACATAAAAAAAAAAAAGTTGATTAGGTGGATGTAAATATGTTAATAAATATGATTTTTTTTTCAATCTTACTCTCAGAAATACTTCAGAAATAAATCATACAGCAGCAATTAACTCATTGTAGTTGAGCGATTATGTCCCTGCACTAAAATTAAATAATTCTTCTTCTGTGTGTTTTGAAATCTGAGCTTGTCTGCTCCACTTTGTGGTAGCCGGGTCAATTGTGTGTATATATAGACATTATCTTCTAGATTTTCCCCAACTGGTTAAATCTCATTCTTTGGATAAAAAGTATAAGACCAGAGTTACCATTCATGTGGCTTTTCCAAGACAGAGAGTCCTACTGACTCTTAGAGGCCCCAAGTTAGGCTTGTTTATTATTTTGGGCTAACAAATGGGTGCTACTTTGAGACATCTAGTGTCATATACTACACATTTTATATTTCTTTTTTCGTGGAGCCTTGATTCTGTATATTGTAATTCCCAGACTTTATTACAATAATTATTCTCTTTTTGTCGGGTGCTTCAGCTCAGCACAAGGACAGGTGCTATCAGCACTAATAAACCACTTCAAAGTCAAACAGGAAAACAGCTATCCTTTCATCTTCACTAAAACTAATGTTTCACATCAAAACAAGATATTAGAGAATAACACAGTTTTAATATGTTATTTTCCTTCACAGCGCATAAGGCACTGTAGTATTGGCCTATTGTGCATGGCTTGGTTTCTTTGTAGGATGTGGTGACTTTGTTTTGGGATTTGGTAGGGATTGTGTAGTAATAGGTGGGCAGTATTGAGGAGCACACACCTATCCCAAATGATTCGTCTGATGAGCCAGGATTGGACTCATCTGCTCTGTCTATCGATTTCTTCTTGCCACATGGACACAACAGTCTAGTGCAGACGTTTTTTTTTCATTTATAACTAGTTCTCAAGAACGTCATTCTATTGAGCACAATCTTATCCCATCTGTGCTGGCTCTTGACTCTCGCTTGTTTTGATCATAAATGCAGGAAAGGACTGTGCTTGGGCCCAGCTAAGACAGAAAAAAAAAAAGATATGATAGCTGACATCCAACAATTATTTTTGATATTTTTAGCTTTGTTTTATGTTTGTACCGATGAATAATGAATGTCATTAGTCATCTATTGCACAGAATTTAAGACTCGTTGTAGCTGTGAGTAAAAAAAAAATGCTGCTCCAAATCACAAACAGTGTTTTGAGGGGCATTTGTTGTTGTGTTATTTTGTTTAAGTGGAGAAACATTTTAACAACATATTGCATTGCGGTGTAAAAGTTGTAAACTCAGCTCAATTGTGAGTCATTAATGATAATAATCAGTTCCACATACAGCTAACCAAATTTAACCAACTAAACTGTTAACTGCTTTAAGTCGTAATCATCAAAGAACCTTTTTGATTTACTGATGACTTAAAGCAACTTCCACATTCAGGATATAGATAAGTTCTTATTTCATAAGAACTGCATACCCTGATTCTTAATCCCACACAACAAAGTCTATACTTTACAGCTGTATTTTCACCTAAAATGTCTCAAACTTTTTACCTCACTCACCTTTTCAAGGAACTAAAATGTTAATTCAAAACACAAGGAGCCTATTTTTTCTGCTGCCAAAAAATCTGCAGAGATAAAGCCAAATGGTGTGCTGAGGAATACAAAAGTGATGGCTGTTGTGAGGAGTAAGTTTCTCACAGATAAACAACAAACTTCACATATTCAAAAACGAAGGTGTTGGTTATGCAGAAAACCATAAAGCAATTAAGCAGTGTAAAGCAAAGGACTGGAAACATTACAGTAAGCAGACAGAAGTTTCAAGTCATGTCGCTGGTAATTCTGACTTTTTTGGTTTAGAAATGCAGTAGTATTGGAAAAGAGAGAAGTTGTGGTGTTAAAGCAGATTCAATATGGATACAATGGTAGACTTAAAGTAAACACATTTTAAGAGCTATTGTAGAAAATCAGAGTAAAAAACTGAAAACCTTGTGTGTGTGTGTGTGTGCTTTTCTTCTAAAAAAAGAGAATTATTTGGAAACAAACAAAAAGTCAAAACCATGCCGTGCATTTTAATCTTGGTTCTGCTGCGTTCAAGTAACATTTTCAAAACTATTTAAAGCAGCCATGTTTTTACTGAGCTCTTTGACAGTGCTTGTTTAAGGTGGAACTGATGCATCTCTGTTGCCCATCTATGTCATTCATTTTTGTGTATATGTGGAATAGGGTGGCCAATGGCTGCTGATGTGCCTCTGAGCCAGCAACGAGTGCCAAATTCGCCTGAGAGTGTTTGGATGAGCCTTCATTTTAGGACACACCACTCTTCAGCAATTCCCCAATACCATCTTGTTGTTGGTGTGCACGCAGTGATGTGACACTCACCTTCTACTTTTTGGTCTTCATGAAAAACAAAAGGACAACAGCCATGGACTAACGACGATGTGGACGTTTGTGATAATATGGTGCGACGACTGTGTAAATGACTTGTGATGTAACAAACTGCAAAACTGTTTCATGCAAAAATTCATGCTGTGGTCGAAGAACCCATTTACATTTTGAGAGTTTGTTATTGTGTTAAATCTAAGTGGCAGAAACATGCACACACAAACAGACACAAATAAAAATATGGTTTGTTTTTGGTTAAGGCAAAGGACTGACAACTCTTGTGGAATTGTCATTTTCCATTCATCCATCCATTATGTATAACTGCCTTATCCGTTTCAGACTGATGGGGGGGTTGGAGCCTATTTAAGCTGCTATTGGATGAAAGTCAGGGTACACCTTGGAAAAATCATTGTCCATCATAAGGGCCAACACAGAGACAGGCGAGGTAAACAAGCAAGCTCCATCATACTCTGAAGGTCAATTCTGAATCACCAGTTAACATGACATGGATGTTCCTTGACAGTGGGAGGAATCTAGAGTACAGAACCTGGAAATAACCTTCACATTCATGGGGATAATGTGCAAACTCCACACAGAAAGGCCTGAGCTGAGATTCAAACTCTGAGCTGTCAAGTCTAACCACCACACCAACATGCAGCCCTGGATCTTGGCTAGTATGTTGGAAATGCACCCAATGCCTCCAACGGCTTGTGGTCCGTGGAGAAACCCCTCAGGAGGAAAAGCAAAGATATGGCAGGTGTAATCCAACTAAAAATGTTAACAGCATATTTTTTTCTTGCACTTAGCTTTGCACCAGATGCCCCATTTCTTGATCATTTTGGTATGAACAAATATGACCCTCACCTGCTGGGAATTGTTCAATCTTTGTCTTTCTGACATGTTGGACAAGTGCTCATCCGTGTATTTGACATCTACGCTGTGGCGTCTCTCCAGGGAGGACTCAAACTTCAACACAGCCTTGCAGTGTGCTGGACTGTGCTAAGCAAAGACACATCTCTCTCATCATAGCCAGTCCTGGATATTTGAGAGGCAGCCTAGTGACTGACTAAACTGTAATTATGGAAAGCTCATTTTATCATTGAAAGAAAACAAGTATTTGGCATACAAAGAGCAATTTCCCTTTCATTAAAGACCACCCATTCCGCACAGTTTTTGTACTAACCACAGACATATGAACAATTGTTCAAATCTACACACACATTAGAGAGATGTGTATGGAAATTCTTAATGCAGGTCAAACAAAAGAGGCTCTATTGAGCCTATTTTGGGTCATAAAGGAATACAATGAATCAATTAATGAACTAGCTCTGACCACTTTGACTTCACTATGCAAAGTATGCTTGCACGAGTAAAGTAATTGACAGCTCAGAGGCCCAGAGGGGGACTTGAGCAATGGGTATGTTCCTGAAGGTTTTATTTTTTAATTTGTCCTCTCAATTATTCTAATCGTGTAACAGCTTTTTAAAAGAATAATGAAGGAATGGAAATCATTAACTGGTGATTGGGGTTAGGTACTTTTTCTTCATTTGAGTATTTTGTAGGAATCATAGATTTAAATAAAAAGAGATGACATATTTCTTAAATCCAAAATGTATCCAAAAGGTATCCATTTACATTAATAAATATTTGAAAGGAAGGGTTTAAAACTACAATTTCATAGAAAAACACACATGCAACTTTAAAAACACACCTCAGTGGTAAAACTGTCCAAACCAATTTCGTCGAACCCAATCAAACTCTAAGCAGTGTGTACTGATATTCTAACAGGAACCCTGGTGTCAGATTATAATGGCGTTTGCTTTATTGTTCAAAATGTAGAGTTAATGTTGTGAAAGGCTATATTTTAAGTCAATTTATGATCTTTCTCAACCTTATTCAAGTGGTATTAGCACCTAAACATTATCAGTTTCTTTGCAAAAACCTTACCAAATAGTCAATAATGTCAACACTGATTTGGAAAAATGAAATAATCAAAAGAAAAGGCTTCTGACACAGGGCACTTAAGCCTTATTCCACCACAAAGGTCAAAGATCCCCACATGCCACCTTTTGCAATTAGTATCAAATATTGTTAAACATTACTTACCACGAAACATCTGCACATATTAACATCTGGGATATATTAGTCATTACCTTCATGGTCATGAGGGCAAGAAAAGGCTCCTAACATGGAGTGTACCAGTACTGTGCATCACTGGGTTCAGAGCTAAAAACTCAGATGTGAAAACCTGAGTCATGATGAATAAAATCCATGTTCACTCACAGAAATGCACCATGCTCCAGATGAAAATGAGCTATTCTGCTGTATCCAATATTTAAAAATTCTAAACCTGACAGATGAGTCAGTGATCAGAAATGAATGTCTAAATATTTGGTACAATCTGTTGGTTTTCTTAGCTAGGTAACCTCTTTTCTGTTTGTTTTGTGTAAATTGGATTGATATGAAATCTAATTAGTTCAATTTGACTTGATTGCGATTCTGTTAAAATGAACTGGATTGCTATTGACTTGAATCGAAATGTATCTTCGTAACATTTGTTGTGATTTGGTGCTATATAATTCAAACTGAATTGAATGGAATAGAATTTAATTTAATTTAATCAAATTGAATCATTCAATTTGAATCATTAAATCATTCTCCATCATCAGATTATAGCTCCTCTAAATACTACCAGGGGACACTGTCATTGAGGACATTCTTTCCTATATATCCTAGCCCACACCAATTCCCCTTATAAGTACCTGCACATGCCCTCCTCCACCCCTCTTATCAAAATATTTAGCATTTTTCAAAATATTGGCAGTGGGTGGGGTTAGGCTCAGAGTGTCATAGTTCAGTCATCCAACCATCAGTAATTTTCCATTGATCCTGCTTCTGTCCCACTCAGCCTGTCAGCCACACACATCTCATCAGTTCACTCCACTCACCTGTGCACATAGCTGCCTCTCATCACATGCAATCAGCCCAGCATATAGTCACCAGCTCCACACTCAATCCTTTGCCAGATTGTTCTTTGCCATGCAAGTCTTTCCAGCATTCTCCTGCCAGCCTTCCCGGTACCGACCTCGCCTGTCCCTCATTCCCTGCTTCGTCTGCCTCCTAATAATTCGACCCAGCCTTCTGTCCCTGACCAAGAACTTTGCCTGTCCTCTCCTGATTCGTGTTTGCCGGTTTCTAAACCGTCTGTCTGTCTGCCAGAGTCTCAGTAAAGCCTTGAACTTTTTACCACTGTCTTCTGAGTGCTTTGTACTGCAATTGGGTCCATACACCACCCGTTACACAGAGTTTGGTATGAAATCTCCCTTGAAGTTCAATGAATTTACTATTACTGAAAGCCAGTTCATCATCTTAGTTTGGTTGTTGTTTCATGCTAAAGTGTTAATGCAATGGTAAAATGCTGACCTGTAAAACTTTTTTGAAATTAAAAACAAGTGAGAAATCACAAAAAAATATGTTATAGCAGATACCACAGGACACTTTTTGAGGTCCTTGAGGTCAGAACCCTTAAAATGCATTTAAGAACCTACAGCTTGTTAGTCGAGGTGAAATACTTTTGCTCACATGGGGTTACTGTTTTGGTTTAGTTTTGCTATATTTCACATGGATGTATATATTTTAGCGGTAAGTCTATAGCTTTGCATGTTATCAATATTATATTGACTTGACTGTGGATAACTAGTATCAAATCAATAATTAACACATTTCCAGAGATGATTTAAAATAAATCTACTGTAAATCAGACTATGAAGATTAAAGAGGAATATGTATGATGGATCAGTCAGGGCTTCATCAGTGAGATGCTGACTAAGTACAGTCGTGTTAGAGTTTGGAAATTTGTGTGTGATGATGTGTTTTGAGGAAAAAGCAAGTCAGTAATCGGACCCTGGAAAACATTAGTCAATACATTTTTCCCTAAAAGGTCTCATTCACTCTGTACATCATAACAGCTCCAAATGCTAAAATTAACTTGAAATAAGAAATTTTGAATTTCAATAAATAAAATACTTCAGCTTTCAGATGACTTTGGCACACATTTGCATGGGTATCTAATTTGATTTGCATTCCTGTGATCCATAGAATGTATTATCTCTGTGCAATTCAGCATCCTGTCTTATCTGGAACACACTCAATCAATGGAAAGCAGCTCTGAATATGGATTGCGGATGGATATCTATGGAGCTAGACTTACATCGACCGGGAAACAGTTATGCATTAAGAAATTTACTCCTTTATACATGTTTGGCCTCATAAGACATCCCCTACTCTCCGTGTAATTTAACCACTTTACATTGGATTCTCTCAATCAGCAAATTATGCAATCTGCCAGCCAAGCCTCCAAAAAGGCAAAATAAATAAATAAATAAACCATGCTGGTAATCAGAATGGAATAAAATTTTTCTTCGGTGACCTCTTTTTCTTTTTTGGTTTTCAATCTAATAGACTGTCATGGTCTGTGTGCAACTTTTTCATTCGTCTTGCATTTTAAATGCATTGAAATAGCAAGACAGTGAGTCATCTACGAACATGCATAAATCTATTTGTCATCAAGATATACACTGGACTCCGTGTAATCTAACACCGGGCTTCTGAAGAAAAGCACACACTGTACAGCGGCTGAGAGCAGCTGAATATCTCCCTTGCCCACAGTCTTGGAGCACAACTCACAGCTTGATAAATGAGCCAAGAGTCAGAAGAATCTAAAGCTAGATAGCTTCCATTCTGCGCCCGAGAAGAGAGAAGTGTCAGCTTTTTCATCCTCTGACTGATTTAGACTGCCATTGGAGAAAACTGATGAGCGCTTTTGAGATTTATGATGCTTTGCCTTGCACATTAAATATAGACTTTGTAACATGTACTCAGAGCCGCTTTGAAAACCTAATCACAAGCCATAGCTGTGCATAAATATGGTAAAAATGACAGTAGCTGAGAAGGGACATTAAAAAACACAGTTAGACCTTATTTTTCTCTGACAAGACATATCACATGGTAACATACGTGTGTACAAAAAAATATAACACTGAGGATTTTTAAATCTTAAGATAAGATCTTTAAGATTAAAGCTCTCTCAAAGTGCCACTGTACAACTGTCTCTGATTATTGTTCTCAATATAACAATATAGATGTACATTAATTTAAACAGGCAGGACAAATTTGTGCTTGCAATGTGAATCAGAGTGCAATTTTATGTAATTATGTATTTGGGAAAATTACCATGAAACTACAGATGCTCTTGTGCAAAAGGCAGTAGAAACAGGGAGAGGGAAGTCCAAAATATTGCCATTTTCAGTCTGCATGAGATTAGCTCATATAACCCTGCTACCAAATGTATTGATATCATATATTAAAAAATACATTCAATATAACTGTATTATTTTAATTGAGTGTCTGGTGACCGGAGTGGATATGAACTGCATTAAAACTCACCATAAAACTGGATTTACATAACTTCACTGTATTGACCTTGAAAAGCATATATCACATTGGTATCATGGCTTATGCAGTAGGCTGCATTACAAGCTTGTTTTCACCGCTCAGCGAAGAATGAGAGAGACCCAATGCAGAATTGACATTTGGAAATAATACATCTTAATTTTGGTTGAATTAATTCTAAAAATGGCACTTATAGATGTGTATCCTCTTCTAACGGTTTATTCTGATGTAACCTGATTCACATCAGGCTATAAACTAAATACACTGGACTGTGACTCACTGGCAATTTTTTTTATCACCTCTCGTGCTCACCCATACTCTCTGGGATTCATTTTTTAATCTCCTCACCTTATTGCCTGCAGAAATATTGTCATTCCCATCCGCGACTTCTGGCTGTGGCCTAAAATGTAAATCAATATATTCATTACCTTGTGCAGAATACAAAACAACTCTGGAGGGGTAAATGGATACTGCTGACAATGACATTCCCATAAAGAAGTAGACATAGTATAGAGAGGTTAAAGTTACTTAATGTAATTAAACTCCTGGACTGGCAAAAAAAAAAAATGGGGGGGCAGGGGAAAGCAGACTTGGTCACACTTTTAAAGCTCATATTTCAGCATCATTAAGTAAAATTTAAAGGCTGGCATTAAAGCCAATGTTTTACCTCTCTCTTACCTGTGTTATAAGTATTGTCAGTTTACCTCTGTTAGTCACACTTTTGCTACCTCTTTGTAAGCGACAAAAGAAAGTAATAAAGTGCTAAACTCCCAATTTTACCCCATACTGCAACAGCAACAATAGCCTGGCACGTCTTTCGGAGCTGCTCTTGAGCCAAAGTGCTAATCATGCTTTACTTGTGAGTCCCTCAGACTGATGGTAACCAGGGTTTAGATTGGACTTTATTATGTTGGGGTGCTCCATGTGATTCCAGTGTTGCCATGTCTATGAAACTGACAGGTGAAATATTTCTGAATGCAAAGGCCTACATTTGATTGAAACCATTTATGGACATGAACATTCCAGTATATGAGGTTTTAAACCTTCGTACAGCTGAAAACAGCTGCTTGCCATGCAAAGATATAGCGTATTGATGGTCTTGGCCTTGCATGCAGTCAATGTCCTTCGATGATGACACGTGAGTTTATAGAGATCAAAGTATGAACTTTTCCACCACTGAATAAGCCACCTTATTCAGCAGTAAAGACTCTCTTAAAGAGATGAATAGGTTCCAGGTTCATGTATGCAAGTCTTTGCATAGATATTAGGGTGTATGATATATTTAATGACAAATGTAGATAGAACATCAACAATTAGCAGTCATCTCAAGTAGTTTCAAATAAATGTTTTTAATTTCTTCAGAGCTGAGAAATAAAAACGTTTTTAGAAAACACCCTGTTTTTATCAGGCATTTTCAACAATGCTCTCTATGAATTGGTTGGAGTATACCTATAAGTGATATAAATTATGTATGGCCTGTCAAAAAAATAGTCTGATTATTGCTGATGTCCTTCTACTCCTATAGCAGCATTGATCAAAATGGTAATACTGAAATCTTTCTGTAAATGTCTTATCAGTATCAAACAGGAAGGGATATAAAGGCATCAGGTTTGCACTGAAGGAGGAGAGAAAATTTAAGTGAATGAAATTAGTGGTTATTTTAGACGCTTTTTCGGGGTTACACCATGGAATGTATATAACCATAGATTTTATTTACAGTCTATGAGTGAAACCTATTGTGAAGTTGACACAATATTTCTTATTCTGATACAATGGGGATAGGCAGTCAAAATCAGATAATTATACACACAAATACTCGCTTTGGATTGTAGATTGGAGATAGCAGAAGTGCTTTTATTAACAGGTTTAACATGGTCAGTAGGGAGTAGGTATTCTTGCTCAGGAGTACATATCAGATCAAAGGCCTTCTTTAATTCTGGATCAAATTATTTCTATTTTGCTGCTTGGTGATGGTGGACTGTCCCCATTTTTTAAAAATAGATTTGAGTTGTTCTGCTGGTTCGGGGTCTGTGGTGGCTGGGGGGCTGCTGGCCCCCTGATGTGCCGCTGCGCTACACCCCAGCGGAGTTGAGGGAGGGGGGACATGCGCTGATGTTTGTGAAGTGCAAACGTGTGTGGTAACGACTGGGCCTGGGCCTGGGTCTGGGACTTGCTCTCCTCTGGCCCTCTTGTGCTGTTCCCGATAGGGGGGGAGCGTTGCCTCTCCCCGCTGCTTACGGCTTCACCCACCTGTGGGCACGTCTTGACTCTCGGGGAACTTGGCCAGGGGTACTGGGGCATGCGCTGGCCCACTGTGCTTGACTGTCTGAGGCATCTGGCCCTCTTGTGTATTGGGTGGGACCTCTGCCAGGGGGTTTGGGGGCGCTCGGGCTCCTGGGGCCCGGGTCCGGTGCACGGCCCATGTCTGGGTGGCTGGGGCCTGGCGGGGTCGGTGGGCCTTTGATCTTCATCAACTTTGTTTGTCAAGGTTTCTCAACCTTGACCAACTATGGGTTGACCACAGAGGTTTTCTGCGTGAGTGCATCCATACTTGTAGTAGGAGCCTTTTTTTTTACATAAAATACACATTGTGCACTGCAAGGCTTATAGAAATGTTTGTGACATGCTTCATTCAAAATAACACAGAGAGATAGCACAACTCTTCTTTTTAAAGCTAAGAATTTAGCTTTAAACTTTAAACAACTGCAGCCCATTTTAGGTCATGAAGCGAGCAACTTGACTCCACTCCAGCCACTTCTTCTGATATGTCTTAATTGAGATCGGTCCGACAGCTTTGAGATAACATGCAAACATAAACTGGACACAAAATACACTCAATAAGTCTTCTTGCACGTTATTACCTTATGTGAGAGCAAACAGTTCCTGAGAGCTAATACTAGCACAAACAGCAAACTGAGCTCCGCGTTCCACCCATTATCAAGATAGCAAAATACTTGACTGGCCTTTTTATTCTTTTTTTAAAATTCCTTTCCTTGCAGTTTGACCAACAGCAGTCAGTGTCGATCCCTTTTTAATGCTGAATCTTGTCGCAAGTCAACTGATCCAGGTTATTTAAACTCTACACCACAGACAGGAGGGTGTGACTGATGGCCCATTTCTCTGCATTTTTGGTTTTAGAAACTAACATTCGGAATTGCTATTTGTCTGAGCTTCTTTCCATAACAGTTTGGGTTTGTAATGTCGGTGAATAGTGCATTCAGCGACAAATGTTATGACAGAAAAAAATGTTTGTTTGTTTTCGAATGTAACCACTATAAAATGATTGGTGAATGTTGTTCTATTTCTCTATTTTTTCTGAGATGGACTGCAATCTGTCTGCTACTTCCTTATCATAGTACTCTACTTGAGGTAACTGGGAACTTAGTTTCCAATGTCCAACATGGAAATATCTAAAAAAATCCAATAAGAATTTCTTATTCTATAGACTTTATATAGACTATAGACTTTAATTATATAATGTTAAATAACGAAAAAGCTGTGGGGAAAAAAAGTATCTTTTTTTATTTCTTTGGGGGAAAAAATGGTTGCCATATCGCTTCATAGTAAAAGACACATTTGAAAAGGTCATGTATACTCACTTTTAGCATTCCATACCTAATTTGAGTGGCAGAGATGGCTCAGACGGGTCTACTTTCAATAAGTTTCAGTGTAATTACTGACAAAAAAGGGTTTATTCATACAAGTCTTCCTCAAGAAGCATCTTAAACAGATTTGGCAAGAAACAAAATAGCTTGTTTTATGCTGATCTCAAGGTAAGAGGATTTCTTGACAGCAAACAGGAGGAAAAGCCAAGTAATGAGTAAAAAGTAACAAATCCTGCCTATAAAAAAAATATTCTGCTTGGCTTTGATACTACCTTATACTATTAAGTTAGCAGTTAATTTATTTATGTCGTAGTTACTTTCGTGTGAAATTAGTGACACTGTGACACAGTGATTGGTGACAGTTGACAAATTTACACAAATTAGGAACAAATCTTGGGTCAATCTTGATGACAGCAGAGATAGGACCTTCACCAGAAAGTTACAAATATATCAAACTGAAATGGCATGCTTGGTCATATTCTTAGAGAACTGTTTACTTTTTTAATGATCAGATATTTGCTGAAAAAAATCATATTTTAAAAAAGGAAAAAAAATTTGATCATACTTTTCTGATGAGTTCAGACTGAAGAGCTGTCTAACTAAAAACTTAAGTTGTGGTAACAGCAGTATGTTTAACCAAAGAAAGAAAACTCATAAATCCCCTATAGCCCTAACCATAATGACAGTTTTTAAGTAACAACAGACAAGGTGCTTACAGGGTGCTTAAAGCAGGGAGTCACTGGTAATACCACTGCAATAATGAATGTGGTTTACTGTTCATTTTACAGGTCAAAATGTGTGTTGTAATTACTGTCCATTTCACGTTATTTAAAACCTCTCTGGTGGTTGAGGAGAGACTATATATTTTAGTATGCTTGACAAAGAAGCAATCTCAGCAAGCCCCATTATGTTAGTGGACGTCAAATTGACTGTTTCATTTTTCTGTGGCCTTTCTGAGTGCACAGACAGCAAAAGTGTGGATTAATATGAATTGAAAGTACAACAGAGCATGATCACAATGTCAAATATGATGTGGAATTGTTTCCAATAAGCAGCCGGATTAAAGGAATGCACAGGCATTCATTAATGTACAAACAAGATGGACAGGGGGGTGGCTTTAATCACTTATTTGAAGCAATGGAAACAAAGAAAGAAATAACATGATGGTGCCCATGAAATGCAAATTTATACTCTACAGGTTGCAGGAAAGAGACAGAAAGCGTTATTTCTCGCTCCAAAAGTCTTCTGAGACTGACACGGCCTGTGAAACAGCAATACTGGTAGAATTCACCTTGCTTCTGCTGCTGCTGCCCCCCCATCCCTGTACCCACTTTTAGCGGGAAAATACCGTGAATTGCTCATGGTGATGAACAGAAAGTTTCCATTAACTTTTATTAAACCAAGATATTCGACTGTGTGAGACTTTAATTAATTCTATTCTCAGGTTATAAAGTAATTTGATTATATGGGCAAGAGGGAGAGCAGGGATCCGTATCTGCCCTCAATCTTAGGTTAAGCTGAATTCATTTCAATACACCAAAAGCACAGGCACATTAAAGATAATTTTCCTCATAATGGCACAATTAAACAGCCTCATGTGACTTTGATGTAATTGAAAAAAAGGCTGCAACATTAGCATGGCGCCCTGTCAAACTGAACCAGCTTCATGTTGAATTGTGAATAGGAACACGTGCAGTTTTTTTCTTATTTCACGTGCAGTTGATATGATTCCCATCAGAAACACCAAGAAAAAGGAATGGGTGCAAACTAATTGAGCATTAGAGACAGACAAACCACTTTAAATTATGAAAGTCAGGCTGATGTATACATTCTGAGCTTGGTGCTGTTATGGTAGGTACAGCTTGCCATCTGTAAAAAATAATATTTGCTTTCGGGCATGTCAGTAAGTCCCAGTGGGGGGGAGTTGGGCAGTATATGGATAGGAAGAAACATGGTGAAAAATTGCTTCTGTTCCCTTCATCTTTATTATGGTTATTGAATTTGGTTCAAAAGGAGCTGACATCAAAGCATTGCTCAGAGACTCATAATTCAAGAGGTTCAGTGTATTTTATTGTGGACCCAGAAAAGGAATGTCAGAAACAACATTAAACTGAAGGGAGTTTTCATGGGTGAAAAGCAGGTGTTTGCTCCTGTAGATCAATGACACTCGTCAATACGAGATACTTCCAACGACCAGAGCGCCAATGAAAACCACACTACCAAACTGTACAATATGCAAAAGTTGACATGTAAATCAGATAAAGCTTGCAACACCAGTGATGCAGGCACAATGCTCTGAAAACTTTTAATTTTGGTGGTAAATATTACGAGTGCTTAGAGAAGTGAGGTTTTTCAATATAACAAAGCAATGGCTAAGCTATTCCCACGCCTAGTTAACCTACAGATTATAAGACAAAATTGATGCCTCAAGGTGGATGAAGGAAGGTAATTATATCCTCACATCCCTTTGAAAAGCTATTGCGTCTTTACTGTACCTCTTTAGATCTCCCGCATGGTCTAGTTGGGTGCTTGACTTTGATCTTCAAAGCTGACCTCCCTTCTCCCCCTGATTGATGGATAGGCCCACCATTGATGCCTGCATATCCATCAAGCAGAGCCACCTGTGATGAATGAATATGTCCTTTATCAGCCGTGCATCACCTCATGAAGTATTGTCCTTTTTCACCCAACAAATTTATCCCTCAGCCAAAGATTGATTAACTATGGAGGTGATTCAGTCAGCAATTATGACCTCATCGCTAATCAATCTACCCCTCGCCAAGGGACAACCATGCTTACAGTTTGGCATGTGCACACGCACACACACACATGGGTGCACAGACAAATGTGTCAGTTATCAGCAGGTACTTTTTTTTAACAGTCTCTGGGATCATGGGAAAGTTTTTATCTGTAGAAGCAGTGCCACTCCAGGGACATCACTGGTGGTTGGTCGATTTGTCTCTTGTTTTTGTTTAGTGTGAAATGAGATGGATAAGCATTATCACTGGAATAAATTGTCTAAATCCCAGAGTCTATTGTATTTTTACAACAGGCACAAATGCATTAAGATACAATAGATTATCTTGCATGCCTAAGCTTATCTGTATGATGCATCACTGGACAGAATCCATATTTTACTGCATGTCAGTCCACCTAAATCGAGCAGTTCATTAAAAAGGTGTCAGTTTCAATTTATTAGATTAATTTTTTTCAAAATTATGCTTGTATAAGGAGACTTAACTATTTTTAAGGCTCATTTGAACTCTTGGATTCCATCTTTTGACCTTAATAGTATCCTTTGCTTCCCCACCTGAAAGGTAGCAGACATATTCATCTGAAGATTTATTGCCTCTTCTCAAAGACCCCTTTAGGGTCATACTGTAATGGGCTCGCTTTCTACTCATTGACCAGAGGCAATCTCTGTCTACAACAGACAACATCCCCTTGGATACCAAGGATCATTCCCTGGAGGATTGTGAAGAGAAGAACACCATATTGCAACCAGGAAATCAGAGTCAAGCAAGTCAGATGTGAAAATTGGCCACACTGAGCCACAATACATAGGTGTTAATCTGCTGAGAGACACCTCTAGGTCATCATTGAAAGACCATGAGAACAACCCTAAAAGTGAACTGGTCAGACACAATAGTGTGTCAGATAAAATGACAAAACAATAAACAATGTACTTACTTAAATTTGACTTAAAATTGATTTAGAAGTTTTGCTTGGAAAAAAAAAAGTACCAAAGGAAAATCACTATTGATGAATGAATGGTTGATAATACAAAGCTCAACTATACATACTGCGTGGATAGAAAGCAAACACATGGGTAACTTATATGCACACACAAACTAAATTTCAGAGTAAGACTCATTGGTTTAATCCCAGCATTTTCCCCTGCACGTATCATTTATGTCCCCAATAAGATACATTAACACAACTAAAACGTGTCAATTATGAAATGTACTCCAGCTGATCGGTAAGGAGGAGATAATATATAGCTTATCTCAATGACATCCATTCAAAAGCCAAATCCAAGAGTCAAATTCTGGCTTTCACGGTAATTGCTTTACACATAAAAGTTAAAAGGCAGATATTCTAATTCGTGAGAAAACTTTTAGGAAGCAAGATATTTAGGAAAACACAAGATGCAAACATGACCTTAACACATGCCAGACTCGCGTTGTACAGATTTAGCACAATTGTTGCATGACAATAAATATTTCTATTGTGCATATCTTTTTATTTGAAAAACATACAATTTCATATTGATGAGCTGACCTGATTTCACATGACTAGCAGTCTTTTTTGATGTAACCAAACCTAACCTATCATAATAAAAACATAGAAAAGATTCCACACATTAAACAAACCTGAAATATGTCAATGGGTAATTCTTGATGAACTCTCTGATGAATTGAAGCTCGATGTCAGTCTCTGCTTCCTCTATTGTCCTTCACTATTCTTATTATTCAATGGATGAAACTATGGGGCATAGAATAGCTATCTCTCTCAGGTATCTGCGCTGAATTATGTAAGATTTGAGCAAGGCTGCATGTGGGTAGTAACAAAAATGTGATTCAAACTAATTTGTTCACTATGAATGAGTGAAAATAAAAGACACACAAAAAAACTTCTACCTTTATATTTGACCATTGGTACTAAATAATGTCAGTCCAGTCCACATGATGATGGTAGCATCTAAATTCATCTTCACTGGCTGTGAGATCAGACACAAAAGGTTGACTTAAAAACAAACACAGGCAATTTGTCAACATGCCACACAATGTGATATATTCAATTATGCTCCTGGACAGCTCTTTATTTTTTGTGTACACGGAGACAGAAAAAAAAAAAAGAAAGTACAGGACTGCAGTCAGACTTAGGAGGACATAGACAGATGTCTGTCATCCACAAGGTATGGATTTGTCTCCTTTCTGACCTACTTAGTTCCAAATTTGAACTTTAATTTGCCCTTTATATCTACTTAACCTAACTTAGGATAGATTAAGAAAGGGCTTGTTTTAAAAAAAGATCTTTGCACATATTGAAAACCTTTTATTTTTTTTTTTTACTTACAAGGTGACGGGTCCTACCCTATCTGCAAAAGACACAAGCGTGACCGAGACATGAAAGAAACTTGCAACTGAAATGAACTGCGTTTAAAGTTGCCCATGATGTGGAACAACATGTTTGGTTTGCGCCTGTTTCAAAAGTTACCATAAGACCTGATGGCAAACACTGTAAGGCAATGAAAAACATTACTATGTGAACTGTTTGAAGCTGTTGAAATAAGATAACAGTGGAATCAAGCAGTTCTTGTTGTTCTAAATTTCCATCAAGTGAACTTCGTTTTTATCTCAGCAAGGTAACCTTTTGTAAACTTAAATCACCTCCACTCCACCAGATTCTCTGCTGTTAACAAAATATGCTGTACTCTGATGCAACAAATCCTCCAGTAAATTGGTAACAATTTCACAGATATTTTTCAGCAGAAATATAGTTTGAACAATAACACTGCTTGGCCACGGGAATTGAAAGATAATTGTATGAGCCTGTGGCATTGCTGTTTCATAAGCTTCACGCTCCATTTCTGATTCCCACCAGAAAGCAGTTTCTTTTTCCTCCTTTGCACATATTTATTTATGGCACTTAAATTAAGACTCTATTTATGTATATCTTAAATCGCATGTTCCTCTCTGTCCTTGCAAAATGGAAATAGGAATTGTTATCTCTGCAAAATAAATAAAAACAATGTGCATCTTTGCCATTAGGAGCATAACAGCATCTTCAAAAGGGCAGTTTGAAAAAAAGGGCACTCCCATGCTTGAGCTTGCTGTTGAATAAATACATTAATTAAGGGAGAATTATGTGGTTGGCGCACGAGTTGGCTTGCTTTCAAGTGCCAGGGGTCCTCATAAATATACATTTAAAAGACATGTGGCAAGATCAAGAAGTAAACTCTTAACAATGAACTTCTGTATCATCATCTAGGAGATGAACAGCTACCACACACTGGCAGCCTTGTGAAAAAAACAAGTTTCATTTAATATTAATACATGTTAATGAATGCTTTGTTTATTTGAGTTAAGGACTCTCACAAATCATGGAAAAGAGTCTGTTTAGTTTCAACTCTCAAGATGCAGACAGAAATATCAGACTCCAGTGACAGCAGAGACCTATTTCACGTTTGTGACGCACACTGGATTTTCAAAGATACTGATTTTCTGTTTTTTTTTGTGATAATGCTGGTGTAAATAAGTGCATCACGTATGTAAGTAATCTATAATTTGATGAAAAAAAACAACATTTTTTTATGTTATCTTATTCTATGCAGGCCTGAAAAAGGACGGAAATGCTTTTGAACAGTATGGGTTGATAACTGACAAGGTTATCATCATGAATAGTTCTCAAAGGTACAGTGTTTTTAACATGAAACACTTTGTACAGTAGCTCTTCTATAGATAAGTACTGCTTTTAGACAGCTTTTAATGTATCTCTGTGCTCAACATGGTTGACAATTTTTTCCTCTATCTTGGTTTGCAGAACATTTTCAAAGTAGATGACGTTCATAAATTAGTCCAGCATTGCTTGACATCACTGATGGATGGCACCAATGCAAATGTAATATTATGGAATGGCTACTCTATGTATACTCTTATAAATTTGAAATTGAGATTTCATGTTCATGTGGACGTTTTGGTACGTTTTCATTATATTCTCGGTCAGAAAAAGATATGTTTTTATGATTAAATCACAATTATGATGTAATTATATCGACAAAATGGCTATAATATATGTTTGTAAAACAAGTTTCAATTCTTCTCATCAGTACCTGAGTGAACTCATACTCAAGCCATGGAAGAGAGGTGTGTAGGCTTTATAATCAATTAGGTTCACATCAGTTTATTTATTTTATACACAGCTAAATTAAGACATGAGCTTGTGAAAGTTCGAGCAGACCCCTATTTTTCTCTCTGAGTGCTCAGTAGTTTATAGGTGTGTTGTCTTTTTAGCTCATGCTTTGTGTGATAATATCAGAGCTTCAGTTTAACACCAACAATTGTAAAATAAACTTGACAGATCCCATAATTTAATACCATTGTGAAGTTAATTACATTGCAAACTTCAGCCATACATACTTTCATGTAGCTCCCATCAGTAGTCATGCAAATGTCTTTGGTAAAAACCATATTAGCTGTCTAGAGCCAATGGTAACAGTTCAAATGAATTCCACTAAAAAGTGGATATGTGGCTTTTTATTTCATTCTTACTATTTTGGATAAATTCCCTCAGTGATCGTGGTGTTTAGCTAAAAAAAGCATTTGACTCAAACACTAAAAGGTCCATTTGGTGTCCACAAAACATTGCTCTGTGGGTCTTCTTTTTAGTTGTGATGACATTATTTGCAGAACATTCAATACAGGGACATTAAAATACACCGACTTGCCTACTCTTTGAGAATACATGCACGTCTGAGGCTCAAACCGTGCTCTCCAAGACCATAGTCAAACAGCGCTCTTGGAACGAGAGAGCGGTGGTTCAAATAATGGTCAGGGCAAGGTTCCAGCCACCTTGGAATGGATGTTTGGGAGCATAGATGAGAGACATAGAACTGAAGCCACACTGATTTGGATGTTGTCAGGACTAACAACATCTGCGTCAGACGTTTTCTGTATAAAGACAGTGAGGACAAACGGTCCACTGGAACTGCCTCTATATGATAAACAGAAACATTCACACTTTTAGCCAACAATTACAATGGGTGATATAAAGACTTTACCTGCTGCGAATCAATCTTGACATTTTTTTTCCTCATTTTTATGCATATAAAGGCATTACTTTTGTATTGGGGTCATAATTGAGCCACATGTTAAAATGACCCAAAAGCACAGTTTTATTATTTTCTGTGACTGGAAATTGATATACAATAATAACAATAATAAGCTTCCACTTTCCATCTGTGTTCATTCATCTGAGTATACTCAATAAAATCTAAGTATATGGCACAGCCATTAGCCTTTGACACATGGTGGTACATTTATTTCACGATGGTAATTTTTTTTTCTCTCTCTTTTGTGTAGCTTCTTGTGTAGGTTTCTGATTTTGGTCAATTCACTTGCTATCAAATCAAACTGTGTGTGTTTTGTTGCTGTTAATATATATTTAAATAAGTAAACAATTGTTCCCTCAAACAGAGTAAAGCTGGGAGACAGCACATTTGTTTTTTTGTATGATAGCGCATAAAATTTGAGTTGGCGTACTTGTTGAAGCAACATATTAAATATTTCCTCCAGGCGTCCTAATTTGTTTGCAATATAATCTTCTAAGTTATGTTTCGATGTCAAACCAAGTTATGTCCCTGAGTAAGCTGTGCATGCAAGCCTAGACACTGAGCCATACATAGTGACGGTTTGCTTTTATTCTCCTTCCAGCCCGCCTTATTTGAGGGTGACAGTCTACTTTTTCACATAGTGGCTTTTTGCAATGTGTAACCCTATGCTCAGATGTTTCCTCGAGTGCCATCTGTTCCTTCTGTGCCCAAAAGCCTCGTCATGGAGTCTCAGTGTTCTACTGTGCAGTGTGCATTTGTATTGACGACTACAAGCCAAAAAAGCGAAAGGTTAGGATATAAATAAAATACGAAATAATTATTCAACTGGAAATTTTGTGAAATCTGGCTTTACATGTAGTGCACAGTTGTACAATAACTTGCATTTATGTTTATTTGTATGACATACTGTAAATATTAAAGTCTGAGATAGTAATTCTGGATGATATTATAGCACGCCTCTTTTTGGTCATCAGCCTGACTGTTAAAAGCCAGAACTGAGCAGTAGTGACATTACTAATTGAGGATAGACACTGCAATTCCATTTGCTCTAATTTACCAACTGATCTGCCAATATCAGCTGTGGCATATGAGGCAGATCATTTCATTGGCTGTCTGCTGCACATTATTTTTGTCTTCTCCCCTCACAGATCAAGGCTACAGATGACTTTTGTCAGCCATCAGATGCTGTGTGGCAGATGTCACAGCATTTATTGTCACAGTGATTTATTGGTTTAGAATGACCACAGCCACAGGGAAGAACACATCAAAAAGGCCAGACGCTGGTGAGGGGAATCTACTGAATGCCAACTCCTCCAACAACTTTCATCCCATCCCTCTTAGGACCACATATTTTGCTTCTGGTTATTGTTTGGCCATCTGCTGCACTCCGCATCTCTTGACTACACCGCTAAGCTAACATGGAGTCTGTGCCAAATACAGTCACCTTCATTTTGCTCGTCTAATTCAATCGTACTAAACCCTCTCAGTTTGATCAAGAACTGATTTATTGAAGAAACTCAATTCAGTTTTTTTTGTCTTGCCTCTCCGTTAATTTATTGCAACTATTTCAATGGCTTCATTTACAGATTGCATGCACAGTGTGATACACCCACAGATCAAAATCAAAGTCAGTCTTATTACCATGTTTTCCAAAATTACAACCTCAAATCCCAAAAAAATTATAAATAATGACAGTGATTAGACTGGTTATTCTGATTAATGGAAATAACTTAAAGAGTTGGCAACTTCTCTGTGTCAAAGCTTATTTTAAATAGACTGAGGCAAAATGGAAAGTCAGGGTTCTGTGGTCAGAACAATCGGAATTTGAAATATCTTTTGGAAATCGTGGCTAACTTGGACTGGTTGATTTTGAATAATTCTTCAATTGGTCTTCTCATAGTTCAGTTCAATTTTTCTGTGTGTGACTAAATTACAGAGCATTACTGTAAATTTACAGTGGATCTACAACAGTATCTTGGTGTATTTCACATTGATTGTAAACTACATCACTCAAATGGGTAAATAACAACAGATATTGATTTAGAATTTAAATTAATCTGGAATTTGAATGAACTTTTGTTTGATATTCATCCATATCCATATTATGTAATATGTGAAATACAGCTATTCTATGTTTGTTCAATAATATCTAACGTGCAGCTGCTTTGGGTTAAGTTTAGCTATTGCTGCATTTAATCTATTTTTTGTGTTTAAAAGCTTTTGAAATATAGGAAGTTAGAGAAATTAAATACTAAAAAAACTTTTTATATATATATAAGCGGATAAATGCTTTGAAATCAAATACAAACTACATTTATTGTAATCTCATATAGAGTATCCAAGAAGCTGTTAAAATCAATTACAATTCCTGCACAGTTTAATTACTGTGTTGCCAGAGTTTTACAATAATATGGATACACACTCTCGTATTAAAACTTAGCCTCAAACAATTACATTTAATTTCACCAAAACAAATTGACTTCCATAAAGAAGAAGCACCTTGGGATATAATTCAGGTGCAAGAGCAATGAAGCCTGACCAGGAACAAGACTAATTATCTTTTGGCTTCATTCAATCATATTTGGAGTACATATTCCAAATACATGAGGTCAATGCTGAAAATCCAGTAAATTCCAGCAATAATGTAATGGATATGAACAGTTCCTTTGCCTTATTGCTGTGTTTCCTTCATTTACCCTCCGCCATTAAAACAAATTCCAGCAGTCATTCAGCAAACATCTAAAGAGATACTTTTAAATGCACCCCAGCAAATTTTTTCAACAGTAAAATTCAGTTTAGCAAATTGTACAAATGCCTTGCTGCCACTTAGATCAAGTCTACTAAGTGAATTATGATGGTAAGACATTTCACTGATGTTTCACCTTCAACATTGACCTTGCAATGGCTATTCTCTGCTGATGCTTGCCGTAGATAAAAGCTATGAGCCCTTCTCACCCCCCATGCCAAGGACACACGCATCATCGCTTTACTGGCCTATCTGCCCAGGTGATGCATGGCTCTTATAGCAGTCAGTCTGAGGCAGTATTTATAACAAACTGTGTGAGGCAGCAACCAACTTATCACAGCCGAGCCCTCAGAATCCTTGGTCTCCCAGTGCACTCACCTAAGCTTTGTTTTATGCCTTGAGTCTATCATAAATTCTCATTTCTTAATCTGTTGGAATGTATATTCAATGTCAGGGGATGGAATCAGGTAACGATAGATGCAATATATTCTCTTAAAAATACTACATAATTCTGTCATGCATCCGTAATCTGTAATAAATGGTGGAGAAACACAAGTGATGGCTTTCATAGCCTGACTGAAGTTGAAACACGTTTCAGACTCAGATGATTATCTTAAAAATCTTTGTTTTTTGTTGTAAATCAATTAAAGGCACATTGCAAAGACTGAAATCTAATGAAGAAAAAACAAGAGTTCTCCTGATCTTGCCAAATACAATTTCAAGAAGAAAGTGGGACACAATCTACATTCTGATGTCAGCGAAGGGCATCTTGTGACTGGCGGAGAAGTGAACAGCAAAGAACATGCAAGGCTTGAAATTCATTAGGTATCAGTGGGAGACAAAGCACTGACAGGTGTTTATGCAAATCATCTGAGGAAAGATTCATCTCCCTAACGGGAAAAACAGCAGTCTCAGAATAATGTGTAGCATGTGAAAGTAAATCATATCCACTTGTGAAGTTATGAACATATTGAAGGCTTTATAGTTTGCTGCGGCCGAAACACAGTCGGAGTTGATGATCACTGAATAATTACTAAGGGCTATCTCTTGCTTTTTTTCCCATATAGCATCTGGGAAACCTGTTAGAGATTCATAAATATCCTGTTGCAGTTTGGACTACACCATGCACTTGCACTTTCACTAAAGCGCCCATTTCTCTATGTTTTCAGGCAGACATTCATACTCAAGTTCAGTTATATTTTCAATTATGTTTTAATCTTATTCATATGGCACCAATTCCCATCAAAAACAGAAAAACACATTAGCCAGGAAAGAACCCAACAGTTCTTTTGAGCAGGTCTCAGTGACACATCAGTTAAGGAACTGAATAACTGTGCACCGGCAACGTTAAATACGAACAGACAATAGTTTGACATGCAGAATGTGGGATGTAAGAATGTGTAGCTAATCTGAATTCCAAGCCAGATGACTGAGTTTATGAACAGTCTGCCCATCTGAGCCGTATGACATTTGAAATAACAATAATAATAAAACATATTGTATTGTCTTATTACAAATATTTATTTTTAAAGAATTCAATCATTCTAGAGGGACTGGAGTAATTTGGGAGGACAAAAGAATACATTAAAAGAATGCTCTTTTTGATGATATTTTACATGATTTATTTGGAATGCAAACCACACTACCTGGATTGTTAAAGCTCAGTATCTCACCCAAGGACACTTTGACAGAGCCACAGCCACCTCCTGTTCAGTTGCATCATATTGTGGTAACTTCTGAAAGGCACTTCCAACAAAGTGCCTTCTTTTACTTTGGTCGACATCATCCTTTTTGAAGTTGGAATATTTTCACACAACGTATGTGTATGTTTGCAGCCACTGGGCAGATTCACTAACCCTGTTTTCAGCTTTAAAAGGTTACTGTCTGTGTTTATTGAGAAGGTGTGGCTTGTGCCTTTACAACGCAACTTAATGAAAAGCTATGCAATTTGTCCATATATTTGTCCATATATCTACCCCTACTGCTATGGAGCTTTCATTGTGCAAGTGATGACAGGTAGATGACATGCTTGTGTGTCAACGCGGATTCTGAGAGCAACAGTCAACACAAAGACTAAATGTTTCATTTTACAAGAGTCAATTTGCAAAACTAAAGTTAACTGTAAACAATATACATTATGGACAGCATTTGGGGTAAATTACAAGCTCCTACTTATAAACTGGACTTTACCTTTTAGAATCACACATTCAGGATTTATCTAAAAGGGCCCACAGCATATTTTGCAATGTTTTCTGTCTCATCTGTATCATCTCAAACATCACCCAAAGCTAAAAACAAAAAAATTAAGTATATGCATGTTTTAGCATTTTTGTGTAAATAGTTTTATCCAGCAGTCTTAAACTCTTGCTTGTGAGACATTTTTTCGGCAACTTGGTCTCTATAACATCGTAATTAATGGATTTCTCTATTTGGTCAAATTCTCCAGGAAGTGCCCCCCAGCTTGAATGTTCACGATACTCATCATGATCACTTTTTCCATAGGAATTTTTTGGGTTTAGGGGGCAAGTTGACCTTTTTTCCCTAAAGACACAGCAATCATTGATCAGCGAATGCAATTAGGCATTTAATAGACTAGCTCCTTTTTATCTTTCTGACCTCTTATAGCCATATATGCCCTCTAGATCACTCTAGATCTCCTGATTAGTTGCTTTTAGTTATCTCATGATCAAGACCAGTGCACAGAAGAGGTCAGGCATTTGCTAATTGGACTTCATGTTAATATATCTGTTCACATGACAACTGAAAGTATAATTTGTTTGTTTCTACAGCTGTTCAGAAACATGGAGTTACTCACACAAGCAACCGTAGTTTGCATTTACCACCCCAAACACACTTGACATATTGTTTACAAAGACAAGTGGGTAGTAACTTTGCCTTAGGTAACAATGTGAAAACACCATTTTCTTTCTAGTTCTTGCAAGTAGATGTATTCTGCCTAAGTTGACATTATACAACACTTCCCACATTTGCACTTAGTAACACAGAAGTATACTGAATAAAATATATATCATTCGGACATACATAATAATTTCTAATGTTGCAGAGTTCCATCATCTTTGTTGTGGCAGGTTGTCACATTGGCGTCACTAGACAATTTTTTTCTGGAATACCTGCCCCACTATTAATCAGTTTTAACAAGCTGGCAGTGTGGGATCATTTGAAACAGGCTTATGTTTTTTTTTTTTACTGATCTACAATATCAGACAGTGAAGTTTGATTCAATGAAACAGCACCAAAAACTGTGTGCATCATGCACAGCAGCGTGCACATCGCTGAACACAACAGTGGGATGCAAAAAGTAGTCCAATGTTTGTCCGTCTGTGTTGCAGAGGGATACACGTAGTGAAGCTGTGGACGGGTCTGTGGAACATCGTGTACTGCGGTGTACATGTCCATGCACGTAGGAGTTTGGTGTTAATTGGCAAGTAGTTTCCAATCCAGTTTCTGATAGTTCAGACAAGGGATGGGAAGTCGTTTGATTATGTGGAATCGTTAATCCGCCTGCCTAACGATCCCTTTTATAGGTTCTGCTAACGTCTGACGCATTCGCATGTTGACATTATGTGCACGCTTTGTATTTTGGCTCACAATGTTTCCAACGTGGCGTCGAGGCAAAAGCGCTCCAAAGTTTGGTTATATTTCACCAAAAAGGACAATACTAGGGTCAGTTGCAGTAGGTGCAGAGCTTTGATCATATCAAAGGGGGTAAATACCTCCAAAATGCTGAAACATTTGACCACACAGCATGCAATTACTTGGCACGGATGTAAAGTCTTTGACACGCTGCTAAGCCATGGCGGTACAGCATCCAGGTAACGTAAAACGTCCAGGTCCTGTTGATTGTAACAAGGCACTCAAGTGTCATGCATTGAGCGTGACAGTCATGCTTTTGGGTCTTTGTGAGGCACCCCCGCCACACATTGTATTTCTCACGCTGGAAAAAGATTATAATATAAATGTCTCTGGTGCGCTCCTATCGCTATGGAAACGGCAGGAAACAAGTACGTCTCCCATGAGTCTGAGCCATAGGCCGCGCCAGGTATAGGCTTGGTGGGCTATAGCCCCACCAAGCATTGTGTTATCCCTACCGTTAGCCTGACCATAAAAAACAAGAGAAGTGCGGAGTCCAACAGCGCCTCCACATCATGCAGCTGCGATGATAACTGTCACTCACATGCCGTACGTCACTCAAGTGAGCGCACTTTGAGTGCATGCTTGTTTTTATTGATTTTGGAAACTTTGATGACTTTGTTATTGCATTTAGCGTTTGGCCTGTTTCATGCTCTTCCTTGCTGCGGTCCTGTTGCCTAATTAGCATACTTATTTTTTGCCGGGGTTGTGTTTTGACGCTTGGCTGTTGTGTGGTGGCTTTAGGACAACTAAACAATTAACTATACTCTCTCTCTCTCTCTGTCTCTGTGTGTGTGTGTTTCTAGCTGTGGGAGGGTGTTGTTTTATTGAATATATATTCACATTGAAATTCTAGCATTGATTTGAGTCCCATCGCTGTATGGGTTTAGCCTCACCGTAGTTGAACCAGTGGCGCTGCCACTAATTTGAAACTGCAGAGCAGTTATTCATAACAACAACACTGATAATATTATTAATGAAAGACCCCCATACCTGCGACCCGTCCAACGGGTTGGCATCCCTTCTTACAGAGATACCAATTAGCGTGGTTTTATGAAAAATGCTTATCAATTGACCTTCATATTTTTTCAGAATCTGGATCCAATTCTGGGTCAAACACGTGCAGCCAGATTTGAGGTGTTGTCATGTTACAAAACATAGTGTGTCAAAGATTTCCCTTATTCAAGACTTGCAGTTTGTTCTGACCCACAAATGAAGAATGTAGTGGTGTACATTTACTAGTCACCACCATTCATCCTCTTCCTGCCCCCTAGGCAAACCATCAAGAAGACATTTTAGCCAAATCCTCTCTATATCAGGAAGATGCTCCCACCAGAAGAAAGCTTTCCCCCAGTTGACTCTCCTGCTGGTATCTTATTTCTCTGTGTGCATTTGGAGCCTGATATAACTCAACAGCAACAAAAGTGTTTTGTAAACTTGATTAAAAAGAAATGAAAACCTGAGGAGGGTTCAAAAGACAACTGTTACGACAGTCTAACAACTAAAGACAGTCTAACAACTAAAGACAGTCTGGGAGAAAACTCAGATGTTCAGAATCTATAGATTAGCCAGCGGGAATGCAGATGCATTGATGTCTGATCCAGGTGAAAACAAACTAACAAAAATGTTGTGAAATAAAAAAGAAAAAACATAATAACATGCAGAAAATACATTAAAAGAATAGATGAACAACAGAAGCTTTGTTTGTATGCCATGTCCTTCAGTTGTTGCCAAGAATGCATCTTATCAGATATATCACAGAAAAAAGAAGAAAAATAAACAAAGAAATTAAAAGGTAGAGCAAATAGACTGCAAACATGATGTTATCTAAATGTATAAGGTTCATGTCCCACAGTGTGGCTCACACTAAACTTATAAGATGGTTGTCTGGCAGAGTGTAGGCATCTTTATCTGATGTTCTACACCATGTAAAGCGTTTGCTGCACAAGTACACACTGCAGTGTTGATGCTAAAATGATGTTGTACAGCCCTGTCGCAAAAAGTTTTCACATTAAACTGCCATATACGTATTACCAAGTATTGTTATTGTTCATTCCTAGGCTTTAATTAACCAAGATTCACTCTTCATAATCCCAATCTTTCCCAACAATTACATGTCAGATATAACAGGAGACAGAAGCTAAAAGTTCTGGGCTACACAAACAGCCAAGCAAAAATGTATTTGACATACTACAGTAGCAGTTGTTTACTTTCATTTTGGCACAATTTGTTTTATTAGCCTCATTCTCAAACTCCTTTAAAAATGTGTCACTGAGCAACTGAAATTGATGATGAGACGAATCTAAGCTGAACAGTGAAAATGTCTGAAACTGAACTGAAGCAGTTGACTAGCGTGGTATTACACAGAGTAGACACTGATCCCACATACCACATCTTAGATGAGACCAGCTTGCAGAGAGCAAACAGAGCTGACAACAGCCAAATGTTTTGGCCCGCTATCAAATTAATCAAGGAATTAGCATCAATTTGTTGTGAGTGATATGACTTGCTGCCGAAAACATTTGGTAGAAAATCCAAAATACCATTTTCATCAACGTTATTTTTACAAAATTTCATCGGCCCCGGACATGGATTCTTTCTGTCAGCAACTGTTCCCCCTGGAGAAAAAGACAGCATCAGATGTCCAATAACAACATATGTTTATGTCCCAGTGTCAAAGCCTGCTAAACATCATGGGAATTATGACCAAGAAGACGAAATGTGATGCTTTGCGGCAGCTAAGGGAAGAGGTCAGTGTGGATAATAAATGTTCCACAGCTACACAGGGGAGTACTATTTGCTTCCAATTTCCTTCTATTGATCAACACCAGTTTCACTTAAACTATCAATCATTTGCAGAGAAATACTAATATATATTATATATATATTTATATTTTAGTCCTCCATTCAACAAAAAAAGGTTAAAAGTTACTTATGAATGTGGTTTTCATATTGTGGTATCAGGTGCTAAATACTTGTATTAAATACATGTCAGAGTTTGTGTCATTGATTATATTTGAAAGTGACATGCAACATGAAGTAGCAATGGAATGTTAGTTTGAGACTTCTCAACTTTTTCAACTGTTAGTATTTCATCTGGGTTATTTCTTACAGTGATACCAATTAGCGTGGTTTTATAAAAAATACTCATCATTCTTTTGATATGCTATCCTGGAGGAGACAAAGGAAAAACTAGGCACATTTCACATTTTAACTCCTCATTTACTGTGCTCAAATGCTGTCATTTCTCTTTCTGCACATTTGATTTAGTTCAATTCAACATCTTCCAGACAACACTTAAAAATCTGAAACACTTAAGAAAAAATGTAAACTGTTCAGTTTGATATGTAGCCTAAAATGAGTTGTGAATGCTTCGGTGAGTTATGACAAGATTAAAAGCTTAACTACATCGTATGCATTCATGCCACTGCTTTGTGGTTATCATTATTATTTCTGCTTTACACCCAACTGTTCTGCCAATTTCAAAACATTTCACAATTTGGGTCTGTTTTTGTAACATGTCTTCAATTATTGTGGAATTCTTAGTATTCAGGTGAAGGTTCCCTATCTTTGGTGTCCATATCATATTCTTGTCACTCACACTAATGGTTACCATCCTGTTTTGTGTAATGCAACCTTGGCTGCACAACTTCACAATACAGATGTTGACAAGTTGGAAAACAACAAAATAACCTCATAAATGGCAAAAATTATCTACAAAATTCATCAAAATCTTCAACCATGATCCAGTTCATATTGCCTTCTAATTTTTTTTTTTTTTTTTTTTTTTTATACTAGCATTTCTCAAGGTTTGGAGATACTAGCTTTAAGAGTTTAACAAACTTTGTACCACCTTAAATTAAGAAAATATAAAACTGTTGTTGAAAAAAAAAAATCCACAATTCCAATATATCTGAGAAGACACTTGACTTTTGTGGCATTCTGACTTCAGGCACTCGTTCTAATTTAAAACACTATAACTATTGATACAGCACTGTAGCCAATAATATCCCTCGGAGTCACCTTCTCCCAACATATCCCAAGGCAAAAACCCTGAACCAAACTGAGTTTTTCCAGAGATTTTAGCTGGAAAAAGAAAAGTGAGTGCCACCTCTCCTTTCTTTCTACTGCACAGACACTGACAAAGCAAAACAGGAAAATGGCAGGTGTATGTAAATAATGAAGGCTGCATTGAATTTAGGTGAGCCAGGTCCAGGGCTTAGCATTCTCCACGTTTGCTTCCTGGAGAGGCAAAGAAAATGCCTCCTGGAAAAAAGAGGCATTGAAAGGGAGTGAGTGAAGAAACATGTAATCTACAAATAGATATTTCATTGATCTTGCAGGGAAGGTTGTTCCAGCAGCAGCATTAACAATCATAGACTGTAATAATGAGCTCGCACATCTGCTTCATAAAACAGAAAGAGACATATGAAATATACACCACGCAGTAATAACAATTAATCTGATAGGAAAAAAAGAATGTAGTCTGAAGAACTGCCTGAGCTTTTAAAGATTAAAGAAACAATATAATATGGTATTACTCGGGGTGAAAACATTAATACTACAAATCATAACACACTTTATCGTTACAGAAATGATTACATCTGTATCCTGCCCTCTGGACAAACTTTGCTATAAAATGGTTGATACCCCAGTAGACAGAGAAATACTAGTGCTTTCCAGCTTCTGGCTGTTGTCTTATTGTGTTTTTGAGAGCAGTATTGGTTTTGAGTCAATTTTTTTCAAGATGAATTTAGCTTGATTAAGCAACATGTCTCAGATTACCCTGCAGCCAAAACAGCCATCACTCCTAAGAACATATTGGTAAGAATCAGAGGTGAGTCCTTTCATGGATATATTTAGTAAAATCAGTCTGAGAGGGAAAAGTGCTGTTGCCACTGTACCACTTAACTAATCAAATCAGAATCAGTGAATTCAGAGCAGGGGGCAGTCAGCCCTCACAGAATTATTATGGTCAATAAACTGAGTGTATATTTAGCCTGGATCTACATATAAACCCCCTTTGCTCTCACCCTCTATGATCTTGTTTGTCTCTCTGTGCTTGCCTAATTTTGCACTTGGATGTAACTTGGGCTCACAGGAAAATACTCCTCGTTTGCATAATCTGGTTTCCAGGGCTATAGTAGTAGGATGACTGCAGTCTGAGATGGCGCGCTGTATCAACACCCGGGGAGATGTGGTGCAAATTAAGTGTCTGCTGATTCCACAGGCAATGAACATTATTTTCCCAGATTCCAAAACATAAGAGTGAATACAGATCACAATCAACTACAAATTCAGGGTTGAGACAAACACAAAAGCATTATGGCACGTCTTTAAGAAAAAAAAAAGGAAAGAAGAGGAAAAAAAACGTCAGCAAACTGACTGCACAGCAGACTGCAGACTATAGATTTTTGAGGTGTACTGAGTATCGTGGAACTAGTAAAAGTCTTTAAGTCAAAGGGTTAAGACAGAAATCAGTAAGTTAAGGAGGAGCACATAGCTGCCAGTTGACATCTATACCCGCTGGCTGCAGTCACTTTGACCCAGGATCGATCCACTACCGGGCAGTTAACTCTCATCCTCACACCACTCTGCTGCTCCAACAGAGCTGATGTGATTTGTGAGGATAACCTGAACTTAAACCAGTGTTTGAAAAGCATCTTAACCTTTCACTGAGTGGCCTGTTTGGTTTTGTGTGTCTAGTGTGCCAACTTGTGATATTTTCTTTTCTTTTCTTTTGTTATTTATGTATTATTGATCCCACACTTTAAAGAACAACAGTGAATCAAAAAAGATACCGAGGTTCTGAAGTCATTTTACTGTAGTAGTACTACATTTTGGATTACAGTATATACTTATGAGATAACTGGAGGCAGTCAACTACAATTTTCTTATCTGATTTAGTTTTTTAAAGGCCCGACTGCCGAATTTCAATAAGGAAGATAATCAACCAATACAATGTTCAATTGTTAAAACATTGACCTCAAATAACTTTTATACTCTATCCAAAACTGCACCAGACTACAGGTTACATCTCGATCCTGACTTCCTATGATTAAATGGATATGATAGTCCGATATTCAAAATGCGTGCTCCACCGATGCAACTCAAGGCAAAAATAAATCAGTCGCTCCCTTCTGACGATGTGCCTGCATGTGCCAATCACAGCTGTTCCTGGCCCAGTGCAGCTAGAAGTTCCCTGGATGAAGTTTGGATAAGCAGCAACGTAAGGACAGATATAAAAGAACAGAGAGCAGAGTGCCGAAACAAAACCAAATGCCTGGCACAGCGGAAAGAAAAAAGAGCTTGTTCCTCGAAGCGGATTGTCATCTATTGTTTGGATACACTGCAATGTTAACCAAGAGCAAATTGTATGCAAAGAGTGATGGAGAGTTGTGTCTGCACCAGAAATCAACACAAGTAACTTAAATAATCATCTGAAAACACACCACAAACTGCTATATGATGAATGCATGAAGGTCATGATTGTTCAAAACAATCTTGATTATAATTTTGGCCATAATCATGCAGCTCTCGTACCAGGTAATAAAAAAGAGTTTAACAACTGAATCTCCCGACAGATGAAAACATGCTCCCTGGTACACAGAAAATACAAAGCAATTTCCCTATAAAGGCTGAAAAAATTGTGCTACTGCTACATTTACTTTCCTCATTTGACTGCTGTGATACGGCTCCTGAACACATTTCTACTTTGACTCTTGTCGCAGTATGATGACAATGACACAACTTAATGTCATCAGCAGCTGCTACTCCTGAGGAGGACAAAAAGTCCTCGAGTTGGGGGAGGAGGGTGGGTGATGATAAACCCCTTGTCCTTCAAGCAAAAGTGCAGTGATTCAAATCCCTTCCCACACAACGTTTTCCACAGTCCTCTCACTTTTCTACTTTAGCTGTGTTTCACTGGTTATCTACTTTTCTATCTCACCTCCATCCACTAAACATTAGGAATTACAAATACAAGTTTAGGCTCTGACCACTCAACCTGAAAACTGGATGATCCTGATGTGTTCAGTTAGTACAATGCTAACTGAAGCTCTGCTGTTGTCCTATCCACCAACATTTCACCATTTGTATAGAGAAAGAGATAAATATTCCTCTTATATTTTATAAATTTTCATAAATCTCCACAATGAAATTGAAAAAAACAGGCTTTGGAATAACGCACTGAAAAGCTGTGTTTCAGTAAGATCACTACTGTTGTAGTTATGAAAAAGCTGACAGTTCCAGGTCAGTATCAACATTAGAATGTCTGAACTTTATCGACAAACAGTACTTCTTATCACTCATTTCTTAAAGCCATTTTTGCAGATGATGAGTCCTGATTTAAGTTTATTCTGCTGCTTATTGTGTGTTATATCTGTGTTAAAACGAGAATAGTTATCAGTCCAGCAAACCACTCCAGTCACAAAACATTGAGTGAGTGTGTGTGGCTGGTTGTGTGTCTGAAAATACTTTTATTGCTATTTCATTGCTTTTGGTTATAGCTATTGGTTAGCATGTCCTGTTATGCAAGAGATGCAAATCCAACTGCATTTACAATTATCATGAGACAATATAAACATACAAAATAATTAGTTATTTTTGTCATAATAATTTATGATTTCAGATTAGTTTATTAGTATTTATCTATTTGTATTTTCTTCAATTATGTATCTGAAGGTTGGACAGAAGATTGATACGTTTTACTTTATTTGAATATTCTATCGTTTAAACCCCCACGTGTGAAATCTTCTTTAAGATCATTCTTAAGTATTTAAAGCTGGTGTTTCTGCAGATTAAGTAATCATGCAGATATCATGCAGTGCACTCTATGGGGTGGAAACACCCCCTTTCATGTAGCATTTGGTCACCATTAAAGCAAATGATTACGAGGCAACAGTCCATATCATGCAGAGAATTCGATTGTTTAAACTTTACAAACAAGCAGCAGTTTCCAATGTTCTTTTCTTCAAAATACCAACTTGAGAAAGCCTAAAGAACAATACAACATGGTAGAATAAGCAGTTAGCAGGTCTGTGCCTTTATTTATTCATGTTTCACTTTAATATTCTTTCAACGTCCATTAGTCTGCAATCACTCTGCAAGACATTTGCCAGCCAGTAAAAGCTGTAAAAACACCCAAGTCAGAAAGACATTTTGTTTTATGTTAAACTGTCTCACCTTTATTCAAAACAAAAAAGTGGTGCTTCTATAGCATCTTGAACACTTGAAGGAAATATACTTATTTGCATTCTTCCTTGTGTGGGTTATAGCAGGATGACTGCAAGCATTGGAAAATATTGCTCCACCAGGCAGTAAATACAAATCTGCCTTCAAGTAGCTCTAAAGCTTACTAATTAACATGTTATGTGTCATTTGTATAATCCATAGAAAATGCAAGTGTACTAACAATAAGTCTCAGGTTTATTATGTGCTGTCTACTGCAGTGTTAGCATTTTCTCCTACCTCAGCAACTGGAGTTTATCATTTTCAGAATTATTACTGTGTATGCTCGTTGTTGGCCTTAACTAATACCCCTTTCTGCCTAAACTGAAAAAAATAAATGACAACTGCAAAAGGTAAGGACTGTTGATTTATAACCTTTGCATTATAGTCATCTGTCACTCCAGAGTCACTTCACAGCACGGCTTTCAAGCCATACATTTGGAACGGTGTGTGATTAATTGGTGGTGAAGTGACAGCAGGATGAACAGTGGGACCCCGAAGGCACAGCATTATTTCATTCGCATATTAACCATATCTGCACACATTACCAAGCTGACAGAGTCAAATCTTGCTACTTTACACTTCTAGAAACCACAAATAGACAAAATCTCAATGTTTCACATTTGACACTCCAGCAACATGCTTGAGTGTCATCAATCAGCGACTTATCCACACTCAAGAGGTGTAGAAGCGAATAGATCACTGGACCTTTGGCTGGAGGAGCTTGAATCAACTCTAGAATGAGGTGATGGAGCATGGTTAAGTTCAGGTGGGATAAAAGGTTTAACCTAGCAACCAAAGCTACTGTACATGAACAAAGTTAAGAAGTAAAGCCAATTTTTTTTTACAAAGTATCAGTTTGTAACAAATATCCTCTGAAGGGAGAGTGAGCTTTATTAACAGAGAAACATTGCATAGAATAAATCCTTGTTTTACTGAAATGCAAAATGGCAAAAAAAAATTCTGGTGACCTGGTTGACACATAAAATGGCCATATTGTCTGTTGTATTTGACTTCTAATATCAATAACTGAAACAAACATTTAATTGGTTTACCAAGGTAGGATCTTTATGAATTGTGCAGATTATCCATATTGTTCCTATTGAGCAAATCATTATGTATTTATTTTCATTAGGTAGTAAGTTTAAAAACTATGCCATCTTCAATGATACCATGAACAAGTGTCTGTGAAATCTACCATGCATGTGACATTTGAACCCATAAGAAGCATCTTGTAACATGATGTGAATATTGTAAAAATCATGTGAATGTGAAATCCTGAAAAAATGTTTTCTAATTATCAAACCTAACCAAGTACGTTTAGTTCCTCAACCTGACCAAAGATTGGTTGAAAATAAAACCTGAGAACAAGAGTTTCTGCGAGGGTATTGCACTGGAGGCTTTTAACTGGCAATCCTGTAATTTGCCTTCCTTAAACTTTACGGTGCACTTTGAAGAGTAACATTTCAGATTAAGAACAGACAAAGTACATGACATTTAGGTTAGAGAACTTGTTGCTATTAAAAATATTAATTCCTTAGAATTTTTTATGCGGGCTGCATGTGGTGGTGGTTAGCACCGTCGTCTCACAGTGAGAGGGTTCCCGGTTTGATCCCCACCTGGAGCCTTTCTGTGTGGAGTTTGCATGTTCTCCCCGTGTATGCGTGGGTTCTCTCCAGGAACTCCGGCTTCCTCCCACCGTCCAAAAACATGCATGTTAGGTTAATTGGTGTCTCTAAAATTGTCCTTTGGAGTTAGTGTGAGCGTGTGTGTGGTTGTTTGTCTCTGTGTGACCCTGTGATGGACTGGCGACCTGTCCAGGGTGTACCTCACCCCATGACTGCTGGAATAGACTCCAGCCCATTAGAACAATTCAGCTAAGGGAAGAGAACATTAGAACAATCGTCTTTTGGCTGGAAATTATTAAAGTGAGAAACAGTGACTAACTTTTTTTCTGTGTCACTTTTTTAGAAGAAAAAGACAATAATAAAATGACATATTCAAAAAAACTATACCATTTTAATTATCAGTTAAAATGTCTTTGTTTGCCACCAGACAAATATGGTTTTAGCAACACTGTGTAATTTTGGATTGCCCTTCTTTTGCAAAAATCCCCAGATCTTTGAAATTGGAAGTTTTCCTTGCCATCAGTTAAATTTGTAGCCATATCCACAGATTCTAGATGGGATTCATGTAAAAATTCTGGCAAGGTCTCGCCAAAATGTTGATTTTACTCTCTGCTAACCATTTCAGCTGAATGTTTCAGATCAGCGTCTTGTTAGAAGATCTAAGGTGATGTAATTCTGGAAAGGGCTTGGTGTTTTTTTGCCAAATCTTAATAATGTTTCCTTCCACAAGGAACCTTAATTTTCCAAGAATCAAAACAAAAGCATAAAGAAGAATCTGTTACCAACATCTCACTGCAGATGCTTTATTAGACACTGGACAAATCTAGTATCCATGATTGTCAAGTAGGAATCCTCTTCACAAAGATAGGCAACCAAATGTTCACCAATCATTTTGGGATATCCATACCTAAAGTTGAGTAGCCACTTTCAGGTAATGGTGGTACCTTGCCAAAGTAAATAGCATGAGAATAACTTACAATTTAGGTGGGAAACTGCAGGTGTTCTGCAACAAACCCTAAACCTAATCTTAAAGACAAAGTGGCCAAGAAACATTTTACAGGAAACAATAATATTAACATTTTGGAGTGCACCATTCAGAATCCTGATCTGAATCCCATCCAAAATCTGTGGAATAAACAAAAGTCAAGAATGATGGCAAAAAAAAACCTAAAAAACAATTTCCAAAGATTGCTGCCCTCAAATGCCAGTGGAGACTTGTTAGCAATTGTAAGAACTGAAAGTGGATGAATATACTGTATTTGTCACAGCGTATCATTGTCATCCCTAACAGCATGTCTTGCCATCATTGGCACTCGAAGAAACAGTTAAATAAAAATGTATAATAAATCCTTAATAATTAATCATATTTTGTTGGTGTATAGATGACACACAATTGTTTTGACAGAGCATGAGCTAATTTCTCCATCTTTGTGGAACCCTATATTGTATACATTCTAATTAAAGTGTGTTAAGCTAATTTAATAATTGTATGAGGGCAAAAATGTTTCATTAAGCTATAAATTCATATTATTGCTTTATTTATACCGTAAAAGACCAACAGAAAGCTGCCACCTTCAGAAATGTAAATGCTTGTTGTTGTGACATCAAAGATTAATTTATTGTCCAACAACAGATTGTGAGCGAAAACGAGTTGAACCATCTGCGTCGTACTGACAAAAAAAGTTGTCACTTCTTCAGTGATAAAAGGAAGAACCAGATATTATCCTCACAGAAGATACTGTGAATAAACAAACCACAATATAAGAGGCAAAAAGAAATAAACAAACAAATAAATATATATAGATATAGTTTTCAAAAACAGAGCCGTTGGGGTCATCTCATAGAGAAGGAGAAGATATTGCACAGGGAAAAAAAATCAAACTATCAATCATTCATTTTTTGGTCTCCTCTGGAGAGGGAAAACACAAACAACATTCTGAGTCAATACTGTAGTTTAGCTGATCATTTCACTACGTCTGAGCCTTTTGTGTAGCTGATATAGAAGCTCTCACAACAGGGAGTTCACCAGGAAATGTTCAAAGACAAACCCCCACTGGTTTATGTGTTATATTACATTAATAACACCTTCGTCCTGTGGGTGGTGAAAAACTTGACAGCTTTCAGGTCCCAGGTTATCCACCCCAAGCTGCTCTTATTTGGGGCTGAAGGGCTCAGCAGGAGGAAGTCCAGCAGTAGGTGTTCAGACTATCACCACCAGACACGTACAATCTGGTGGCTCACCTATAGCTTAACTAACTTCTCGGTCTAATGCCCAAGTCATGATTCATTTTGGTCCACAAACAGCTAAAATATAACACAGATCTACCCACAACTGAGTATTTAACACCTGACGAATCCTAAAGCTAGAGTGATCAAAGTGGAGGAAGAAAAGATGATAAACTAATCATGCTTGACACAGCCATATAAACAGTATTCTAAAGTTATTATAGAGTGTACAGCCACACAAGCAGCTTTTGGTTAATGACTATCATGAAGACAGTGCTAACATAATAACATGTCCATATTACATTCTTGGTTTTAGGTGTTTTACCTTAAAAAGCAGCAGGTGTTTTTCTAAGATTTGTGAAACGTGAAGTTATCTGTAAAAGTGTCCTATACTAGCAGCTACTACATGCAGGTTTTAGATTCAGTCCTAATTCTGTCTGGATCAGCTGGTGCGGCGTCATTGATTTGCTTGGTTTGCTTGGCATTTTCACTCATTCAAAGGACAATTTTTTCCATAGTGATATGCATGTGATAGACAAGAATTTAACTTATGCACAGTAAGTTAAAGCATTAAGTACTTAGTCCATTCAAATATGCAGAGTATATGTTTAACAAATAAAGGAGTGCAAAGTAAGTACAACTTACAAATCATGTTAAAGATCTTGGGAGGCCCCTTCATTGTAGTATTTGGCAGCTTGTTTTTGGTAGCTTGAACAACCTTTAGGCAACAACGAATTAGAACACGCTGGAGTGAGATTGTATTGTACACCGAGATGACAGTACCAGACAATGTCCCCTAGACAAGCTCAGTGGTGGAAAAGGAGCATGAGCCTGCATGATCACGTTTACATAGATAGATTCAGTTCCAGAGGCCACTTAGCAATAGGTAGAAAGTAAAAATCAATAACTAATGGATTCACATTTGTAATTTTTGGTTGTCAAACATCATATGTGCCACCATCTTTTGGACCTTGTGCAGGAGTTTCACTGTGCATGCCATAGTCAAGAGCAGCGATAACCACGGCCTGTATCAGGAGTTGTGTGGCAAAAATGAGCCAGATGTAGCATGATTTATTCAATATTGTGTAGTGCAAAAATGCCAAGTCTAAGAGAGGGATGCAAACTATTACCGTCTTATGTAAGAACATGAAGAAGAGACAGTTTTGACCATGTCTCTCTGGTAAAAATATGTCAGCCAAACTAGGAAACAGGAAATGCCTATTAGTATGAGCAAATCGCCCTCATACTTTGATTGTTGATGGCGTGTTTTGTGCTGTTTGTTTGGTGTTTTCATGACAGTAGAAATTACATGCCTGTTGTGAGCGGTGGTTAACACCAAGTGCTTATTTTTTCATGAGGAGCTGGGATGAAATGCAACCCAACACACTGCTGGAGGTTTTCACCTTGTTCCCAGTGAACATCTCAGAACGGTGGTGAGACAACTGAAAAACTGTTTCTTCAATTAATCACCTGCTCTTTTTTTGTAAACTGGCCACTCGTTTCTCAAAGGTTTCAACTGAGCACTTTACACATGGTTTTCTGTATTGGAGGAAATTCCAACTTAATAGGTGTCAATAACCACAAAATATTAATTCAACACATATACAATTTAAATTCAGTTTACTTTAATTCCATTCAATAGTGCTTTATTCATCACCCAAGGGAAATTATATTGCAGCAGTATACATTTCCATCTAAGATATGCTATTGTCATAGTTAGAAAATGTATTTCTAAAAAAATCAGCTGACACACATTTTTATATTAAAAGTGTGGCAGAAAGAGGTGTATTTAAAACCTTCAGACACTACCATTAATGGATTGGGATTTTAGTTCTGCAGTTTGCCAACAACTTGTACTGATGAATACAAACACAGCATCAGCAGATAACAAAGAAGTCTCTGAGTAGACGCAGCTAACAGTTCAACCTCTTTCCCAGAGAGGCGCCAGAGTTGTCCCTGCTGCTGTCTCTTAGTGAAAAAAATAATTCATTACCTTCCTGATATTTCCGCTTTGTGTCTGTGAGGGCTCCAAGCTTGTTCAACCTATTTGCCAGTGACCATATCATTATGATCAAGTGAAGAAATGGTTTAAACTTCCTCCTCCTTGTTCTCTGTGTAGTTCTTGCACTGTACTCTTGACGTCTCTTCTTGAAATCATCAGGATTTAGGGTCTTTTTCCAGGCTTAACAAAAATTTCTAGGAAAGTCATGAATCAATGAAAAAAACATTTAACAAGAAGATGGTACTTTAAAAAACGAAAGGGCTATTGTACATTTTTAGCTATCTTCTTGTAAATGCTGATATTTCTCAGTGGATAGCAAAACTAACTCGATGATCACAATGAAAAGAACTTAAAGGATTGCCAATGCAATTTAAATAAATTCCTGAGGTGCTGTGGGTATTCAGTGTTTTGGCAAATGGATGCTTGTTTTTAATCATCATCACTTCTATGTTTGTGCAGATAGCAATACATACGAGCACAAGCACATTATTTGCTTTGAATAGATATAGGAAAATCAAGTGTGAGGTATTGACATTCTGCAGCTCAACACTGCTGGGAATTACAAAATGCCTCAGTAGGGCTCTCTTTTCTTTGCAGAGAAGCATCCATCAACTACTTAATGGAGACAGAAATAGAGTTTATTTTACCTCCCTGCAGCCAAACAGCCTGTTGACTAGAAGTAAGGTAAATTGCCTGTATCCAGAGACTTTTATGAGGCAGATCATTTCTTGTAAGAATTCATCTGATTTTGTTGTAGTTTGCTTTGCCTAAAGCCCCCCCAGGCTTTTAGCATAAAAGACTAAACTATACCAAATATTTTGACATTACACCGAAACTGGTGTAAATATTCTCCAGTCCATCCTATTGTCACAAAAAGTCTGTCCTTGGGAGAAATGCCATGTTATTGGTAATTACACACATTAATCTTGTTTTATCCATCTGCTCACTAATCAGTTTGTCAAAGTCAGCCAGGGTTTGTTTTTTTAATTCCAGATAGAACAGTGCCTCCAGTACAACTGTTGTGTTAATTATCCTTCTTGGCTTGTAGGATCTTACCAGAGGCAGCACAGAAGAAGAAACTGCCAAGCTGAAAGGGGATTGGCAGCATGTGACGCTATCATTGGGGGTGAGAGTCGTAGTTGTTGAGACATTGTTTATTTTTAGTAATTCTGACATCTTTCTGGTCTTTATAACAGTACCAGAAGGTTGCAACATGAGATACAAACTTACAACACTTCATCGATAAAACTGATTAATCTACAATCAGGTCAGGTTTCAGTTCAAGTTCTGAGCAAACAGCCCATCCATTATGACAGTGGGAAAAAAGGGTGCAAAGAATGTGCATGTATTCTAGAATGCTATGCGTTATGCCGAAGCCACACACAATATATTCTTTATGATGGAAAAACTGACACACTGCAGCATTTTACATAGTTTGATATCTGTGATTTTGTCTGTATTTAGTCACTTTTAAGTGACAATATAAAAAAAATATATACTAATAACTACTTTAAACTGTACTGAATTGCAGAGTTCAACTGAACTTTTATGTTTTGTGGGTGTCACCTCAGATAATGACACATCACAAAATGTATTTAGGATACCACCACTCCTAACACCCCTAATGTAGTAGAAGCATGCTGCCTGTATCACATAAATAAATCTTCCATATATGACACATTTTGCAGACCAACTCTGGGTCATTATTCAATTTGCCATCGAATGATGAGTTGAAAGTAGGTTCAGATTAACTGAGTTGAAGGGCCAGTTTGAAAAGCTGCATTGCTGAAATTGGAAGCATCTAACACCTGCAGTGCACATACTCAGGCAATCAGAGTTGTACTCGGGGTATTGAAGGGACTAGTCGAAAAGCTTGTGTTGTGATGTTCGGAGACTGCATGTTCTCATGACACCAGATTTACAGTTGATGGAATGCTTCTGTGAAGAGGTACACTGGAGAGTTGAGGATTACCACCACAGCAGTGACTATTTTACACCTAGTGATTAATACAATTTTCACCACAGACGGCTGGGATTACTGAATAAGCCACTGCTACCGGTGAATATGGTCGAACTGACTCCCCCTCCAGCTTCATCTTCATCATCAACTGACAGCTTTCGCTGTACCAGACAAAAAGGATGGGGAGCACGAGATCATGGAAAGATGGTTGTTTTGACCTATTCACTACCTTTAGATTTCAGCATATTTGTTCATAATTATCTGGCTGAAAACCAGAATAAATGTTGACCCAAACAGCTAAACGATGGTGCAAAATTATCTTCATGACTGATGCTGACAGACACAAAAAAGATTATTCAAACAGCTGTAATTAAACGATTCCAAACAGTCATACTGTGGTCACACCTTTTATTTGGATCTGCACAAGTGATGCTATTAAAAGACAAAGATAAAACTATCATAACAGCTAACCCAAACATGCATGGAACAGCAGTTACCACAACAACACATAACTCGTGCATAACAACTCATGCAGCCCTGAGATCAGAACCCATTGAAAAAGAAAAGTAAGTCAAATGTTAATACTTCCCAGTTTAGATGGCAGTCACATCTATGCAATCTAATCAAGTATGTTTTATTGTGTGTCTGTCTCAAGGACAAACGCTGTGGATGGACACGCATCAGCAACCCTTCATTTGACCTCCAGTGATGGAGAATAAAACCACTAGGTCATCAAGGTTCTGTCTCCCTCAAGAATGTTATCTATTTTAAGCAGCGCATTTGTATGTATATGTCGTATGATATCAAACTGAAGGATGTAGGATACCGTTTACTGTTGCCTATGATAACACTCAATACATGTACCCTAAAAGTAAACCTAACTGGCAATAAGATCAATGTTATGCTTATCGAATGAAGGCAATATATAGATATTTTAAAAAAGTAAGTTTGTGCAATTTTACTTTTACCACGTAAAAAATTATAAACGAGGTAGATAAGGTTAAAATTAATCAGAGCCATAACAATGGCCTCATTGAGTTGCTTCTAATTTGGTGTCTTTATAAAATCATTTATAAATAATGAACTCACTCAGTATGAACCAACTTTTGAAAGTTGAGTGAAACCACTAAGGCTACATGTTGTACTTCTACTGCTCAAGACCTGACTCAGTTAAAGGATGTTCACCTTATTGACTCCTTGGTCTAACGTCCAACTTCAGCTTTAAAGTGTCTTATAAAAGGTTTGGGTTTTCTCACCGAAGGCCTTTAAAATTACTCACCTTTAGCCTGTGAAATGCATTGAGGATCATTCTGGATCAATACTTCCTATTTCAAGCATGGACTGCCACTTCAGGTTAGATGCTTGAATTTGAGTAAAATATCCTGCAGTCATGTGCATGGCTGCTCTGAGCCAGCTCAAACCGTCAATCATGACAAGATACAAGAACCATATGTTTAAAGGTAGCTCCACAATTTCCTGTTGCTATTTTTGCTACTGAGCGTCAGTAAATAAAAACTACTTATCATGTGATAAAGCGTTGTGTTTTGCTACCCGAGAACATCTTGTTTATTCCCCTTATCGTTTCCCTGATAACCTTTTGACATCCCCCCAGGGTTGTAGTTCTGTTTTTTTTTTTCATGAGCTCATGGAGAAAACGTTAGCAGGTTGCAGGTTCATGGTGCTGCAAGTGTCTAAGCTATGACGAGCTGCAACACAACAGAATGTATCGTGGCTAAACAAAGTAGGTGAGTGCTCGATGCTGATGTTTTAGGTCTTTACAAATTCGATTATTTGAAGATCGAAGAAAACTGAGAAATCAGAACATTTCACTGACTGTCTTTGTCGTTTCAGAGCTAATAGTATACTTTCTTTATTTTTTCTTTCTCCTGAATGTATTCGGTCTACTTACTTTCATTGCAGCACAGCAACTTGTAGTTAACCTCCAAGCAAAATATACATTCATCTGATATTTACTTTAGTTAAATTGTTTGTTGAACTGTGGGAACATTTCAAAGTAAATGCAAAGCTTCATTAGTGATTTATTGTGATAATTATGATCTTAACACTTTAAATAGACTGTAAGCAATACAAAAAGCCTAATTTAGCATGTAACCTTTAACTGCCACTCCTACAAATATCCTCAACTTCTCTTAATCACACTATTCAGTGAAATATATAGTGTATATGTGAACACAGCAGCATAAAAAAGAAAGCAAAAGCATTGAAAAGCTATAAGATTTGAATCTGTGGTATATCATCATGGCTTTCACAATATGATTACTGTAAGTTGGGAGTGAAAAAATTTGCTCAGTAACTTGAATGATATTTAGAGAGCGACGTCCTCAACCAAGGCTGTTCTGCATTCTTGCCTTTTTAGATAAAAGTGAGACTGAATCTGCTCGAAAAATTTAATACATCCTTTTCTTTGCCATTGCTCCACCTCTAAACTAGGTGTAATGAAATCTGGGCTGGTAGATTTTTGGCATAACTGTACACACATACAAGCCCATGGCACTAGAAACATACCTTTGCCTTGGCTCTGCTTTAGCTGAGAAAAAAAAGAAAAGACAAGAAATGAAGCACCCAGGTGAAGTACAGCAGAGGAATAACTCCTCTCAATGGTATTAAGAACAACCACCACATGGTGTACAATCCTGCCCTCGTTTTAGCTTACTGTACTGAGTGTGATATACCACTGGATATATCTTTATAGTAATAATGCACAGGGTTGAAATCCCACTATATTCCTGCCTCATATCGAAAGCAGCATCCACTAATACACAAGAAAGAGTGCAGAGGTGAGAAGAAATGGTGGCAAGTCTGAAGGAAATGAAATACACTGGACGAGTTTCTGTAAATGAGTTACAACAGAGCTGATTTTCCCAAATATTTTGTGTTGCTTTGGAAGCCACAGCAGAACACATATGAGATTATGCCATGACACTCTGATATTAGAAGTGCAGGTTGTAATCTCTTTAATCCAAGCAACACAAGATGACTCACTTTTTTTAAATTTGATATTTCATTAATTATTTTATCAAATTCTCTGTCAAACCTTTGTAATTTCTGCTATCTGCTGGACGTTTTTGTCACGATTTACGTTCTGTTTCATGCCTTTTCTCATCATTTCCTGTTTTATTTTGAAATACTAACTTTCCCCTCTCGTTCCAGGTATCCTGGGCCAGGACAAAGGAGAGCATGATTTTATGTGGTAATCGCTTCATAGTGTTTCTGTTTTCCTCCTGGAGTGGAGAGTTTTTGTTTGTTCATTTTCATAGTCACACTCGTCCTAGGCATATTTACTGAGGAGAGTGCTCAGGTTTTCACAGCCCTGTGAAAATGAATTATGTGACCCAACAGATAATGAATTAAAACCTCTAAAATTGCTGAAATTACAGCAATTCATATGTTCAGTATACTAGAGCTGTTGACAATGCTCAAAAACCTTGATCCTGAAGAACCAGCTGTTTCTGTTTTTAAAACTGGACAACTGCGTGAGATTTATTGAAGAGATGTCAACTGTCTCTTTTCTTTAGAAAAGGGTCCTATACTCAAAGTGACATAAATCCTAGCCTCGGTTACCACAACATTGAAGTGACATTTACTAACAATCTTTTTCCCACTTCGTTGTGCACCCAATTTTGATTTTCCCCAGAGGCAATGACATCTCACGTTGTGAAATGTTGCTTTTTCTTTTATTAAATATTGGCTGGGAAATGGGGTTCAATTTGAGACACACTTGTCTCAGTCCCCATGGGGATTTATAAATTAAAGTCTGTTTAAAGTGTTAATTCATTTGTGGACCTTTGGATAAGCTGAAGTCATTACTGTTATTCACTGGCCATTTGTGTCAACACTGTCAACTACCCGCGTTATATATTCCTTGTCGGTGTATCATAATGTGAGAATCTTATCTAAAATGGTGAAATATCTCTTTACTTTTATTAAGTTTGATAATGACATAATAATTTACTGACATGCAATTCATAAAATGATACAGCAACTGAAATTAAACAAGCAACAGGAACAAAAGCTGGTCTCTTTTGTTCTTCATGTGATGAAGCACATAAGAAGAAATAAAATCGCATTTTATTTGTAAGCATATGTATGGCTGTGAAATATTTTTGATTCCGATGGAGTGCATATATTCATTTGGTTTATTTGCAATGAAATTTGACAATCGTGTAAAATGAAAAATGGCCTTCTGTCCAGTGGATAATTAAGAAAAGTTTCTGTTGTATATTTTCCTTGTTCCCTAGTTGTTTTTTTGCAATTATAGTTTAATACACATTTTGAGGCAGTTATCACTCACTCTTTCATCTTAATCAAAATCAATTCTGAAACTAATTCAACTTCAATTAAAATGGAATTTGGAGTTAGTGAACATTGGATTTTGCCTTAGTTTATTGCCGTGCGATTATATTTAATGACTCATTCTGGTGAAAGTAATGAGGTGTGAGAATGATTGCTAAAATATACTAGCTTCAAATACCATTGTATATGCCCCATTGTCCATCTTATCAGTTCTCTCTTCTCTTGGTATCAGCTCACTGTGGTTGTAAAACACAGAGCTGAATAACCCTGTTCATAATAAAAGAAAAAATGATTACTGCTGCCGTTAACATGCAGAACTTCAAAAAGTTAATCATTTTTGGAATTATTCAACAGTTATGTGATTGATCAATACTTACAGGCACATATACATTATTGGACAATCTCTGTTATATTACATCATTAACATACTCGGCTTAATTTTCATGAATTTTTAAAGGGAGCCCTTCTCATTACAAACTGGGACTTGGCAAGCAGTGGTGCTATGGTCAAAGATTTAAATTCAATGGCTATCATACAGGAGCACACACTGCATTCGTCATTTATCTTTTTCACAGTAAGGTGACTCCCCGTAATCTAGCTTTATTGTGCAGACAGTTTCTCAAAATAACAGAATAATACCTCCATTTTCACCAAGTTAACATATTCCAGACATGTGATTTTAATACAAAGAGAAAATACACAGGATACATGTGTTTTTGCAGATATGTCCACAGCTGCATCTGACAAATGACAGTCATTTGCCTCAGGACATAATCACTCTCAAATGCCAGTTCTGAAAATTTGAATCCCACAATGGTGGGAGCGCTGACAAAGAACAATTGGACTATCAGGTAACAGCAGGATATTTCAATCTGACCCCAGGTATATTTTACATCCTGTACTCTGTGACAAAGGGAAACTCTATACTTGGACTTGAAACTTTAGAATCCTTTAGAACTTTCTCATTATCTGCAAAAATGTGACCTAAAACATAATTAGGTTTACATTAGATTATCAAGGGCGGACAGAGAAAAACTAAGTAAACAACAACAACAATAACAACAACAAAAAATCATTTATGTATTTACTGAGGTACGATACGTGCTGCAAATCAGCTTAGAAAACAAAAATGCTATGTGCAGAACAGCTTTTTCTTCAGGATAAGTAAGGAAGGTTTCCTCACATCTGTGTGTTCATTTTAAGTCCTTCCATATAATTAATTTTAAAATCAAGACACTCTGCTAGGCTTTCCAAAAGATTAGTTATATTCCTTTCTTACTGTTCTTTGGTGGGACTACTTGTTCTTTAAGGTTTACTTTTTTTGTTATTTCTTTTTCCATCAGTGACAGCGAGCTTCTGGGCCTTGACACAGCAGAACAGGCTAAACAATCACCATCATGCTTCACAGTTAGGTTCTAATGCTGGAATTTCTCTTTCGCCAAATATAAAGGTATTTCCAAAGACACTCTGACTTGTAAGAAATTATTTTCAAAGGTTTTAAAAACTTCAAGCATCACCATACTTTTTAATGCGCAATGGACAAGAACAAATACTATTCCACATATCCCTGCCATAAGTGAATAAATATTAACCGCTGTAATATTATCAGATAGTACAAAACATGGTTGTATAGCGCTCCAATGCTGACATCATATATATATATATACATAGTATGAGTGTATGTAATGTGATGGATTGAATCAAATAGAAGGCTTTTTTGTAATTGACATTGCATTGTGTAAACTGGACTATCTTGGATTTTAGTTAATTCTGTTTTATTGGATTATGATTGGACTGCAATGAAAAGGATTGGCTTTTATTGGACTGTATATTTAATGTGTTTAGAAATAACATTTGTTGTGATCGTGCACAATTGTGTAAATAAAACTGAATCGAATTGAACTGAATACTGATACGCACATATATACAAACACGCTCACACAAACAGTGACAGCTGTGATGAAACTCATTAAAGTTATAATTGGGAAACTAAGATGAAGACATGATGAAGTTGACAAGGAGCAGCAAAAACATGTCTCATAAAAAAGGTGAACTCCTTTCTTTTCAATTGATAATTTTCACTGATTTTCAGCACATTGCCTTTTTCTTGGTAATAACCTCACTTTCCTACGGTCCTTTGCTCTGATGAAAGAGCTCTGCACACCTAGACCACATTTTTCACACTGTATTGGCAGCGATGATTGCCTTACTCAATAAGAGAATGGAGGAGGAAAAAAATCATAAGGTTTATATACTTCAAGACCACAGTGGTCGGGACCGCATACTGCAAAGATAAGACATACTGCTCAGTTTTATCAAATCACCTGCTGATTAAATGTCAGTTGATGTGATTTGATAAATGTCATCAGCAGGCTGACAAACTTCAAAATATCTTCCACCTTATAAAATAAAATAAAAATCATAGAGGAAAAATAAAAAGACTTCTGACCCTGTCATGGCGCCCTCCCCCGCTTACATCCCTGCAAATATTTTCTAGACATCTGAGGTCATCTTTGGCTCTGACAAGCCTGTAAGCTATCTGGCAGCTGTCAGTCTTGATGTAACCACTCACTGAGGCCCCAGCTGGTCACCCCACCCTTATTTATAGGATGAAATTGAGCCTCGTCCTACTCACCTGTTCCCTTGCCCCTCTTGTTACTGGTTAATGTGATTCAATGATGGAATATGATTTATTATTTATTAGGTTGACTTAAGCATGACTTATTGAGTGGAGTTTGTCGAGTTTCCTTGAAGAACAATTGACCAGCAATCTTTTCTTTTTTTTTCACTTGTTCTCTTAACTTGATTTACACAATGGTAACAGTCTTAATTGTCCAATAAGACTAGATAGAAAAATGACAGCTAAAAGTAATCTGCTAACTTTATCTTCCAGATTCTGAGACCCAGAAAATTAGTTTTGCCACAATGGCAGTGACTGCTGAGTGCAATATCTGGAGACTTGTGCAATTAACACAGAGCTGGATCTAGCCTCTGGCCTCAGAATAAGTAGAAGGCAATTATCAAAAAAACAGAGCCCAGAGAGAGCCCAAAGAATGACAAAGCAATCTTCCCCATATTATTGAAGTGTGACAAACACTGGAGACATTTAAATTAAATTATTGAAAAATGGCCAACACACAGGGACCTGTACAGCATTACTATCACAGCATGAAAGCTGTTTAAGAATTATATCATTATCTGTGTCTGATGTTTATGCATTTTTCTTTAAATTTGAAAATAGAAACAATTTGTTTTCGAGTATTGTATGTTTTTAATGTTTTTACTTCACACTGACCTATAGATCACCTCAGCAAAAGCAATTCAAGGATTTCAAGTCACCTGCTACAATCTATACATAAAATGTATAATGTCATTTAGAAGGAGTGATTATAAGTGGCTAAAAGTCTCATAAAACAAAAGAGGGATGCGGCCTTCTGAAAATGACAGCAGTGTAAAGTACCAAAACATTTCATGAATTTCAACATGAGGCTGTGGCTGCAAAAAGACGTTGCATTGTGTTGAAGTTCTTTGGAAACAGAATTACAATACTTCTCAATTCTTATACCATTTAAAATTTCCCTGATACGTACATGGTTACAGCATTTTGGGAAACTATGATCCTATTTAAAGTAAAATACACCAAAAACAGTTTAGATTTTTGGTTGGGGTTATGTTGTGGTTGATGAAATATGTATGTTTCCTAAGGGTGTGCAAAATTCCCTCAGTTTGTAGTACTAACGCCCTATCATTGCATCTAGTTTCAAAAGACAAGGGAGCCACATCCATAAATTACGTGTACACCCAAAAAACCTAAATTTACCTTTTCTTTCACACACACAGAATAAATGTGCAATGAGACAGTGCACATCTAACTTTATGAATAAGGATCTGCTAAGACATCCAAACTAGATCAGTTGTTTCCAGTGGTAATTGACTGAATGTAAAAGGAGTCATGTTAGCATGATCGAGTTGGCATGATCGAGAATGACGTAACCATGCCAAACTGATAAGAATGCAGCCCATTTTCTAAAGGTTGCCAACAAATACTGAGATACAATGAAGCTGATTTCCTGAGGACAAAATGCCAGAATTGTTTGTCTTGTTTAAAAACATTTTGAGAGGCTTGGCTAATTAAATTAGCTTTCAAACTGTGATTGGGTTGTATTAGGGTTTGGTGTGTCTGCAAAACAGCTGACAAATATTCAAGCCTCAAATGTCTCAATAATAAGAGAACATTGTTTTTAGCTATGGTGAAGTGTTAACGTAATGAACAACAAGAATATGACACATCAGCACTCGCACAAATGCATGCACAATGACAACTGTATCTCTTTTGAACTTCAGTCACCTGATACAGATGGACAGATGGCTGTAAAGGTCATGTTGCAGATAAATTTTAAAGACGAATGAAGGTGACTAGATTCAGATGCATTATAGGATAAAAACAGCGTTTTTAATTAACAGTATTAATCAATATTTGTGAAATTAAAACCTTTCTGATAATAAACTACTTTAGGATGTAAAAGCAAATGTCTGCCTTTAATGTACATAAAAGTGGAGGAACTACTGTTCCAATTATTTATTCTTCTCTGGATTTTTATTGATTATCATGAATCTGTTTGCCGACTACAGCATTTTGATACACTTCTTTAGTATTATAAAAGTCAATGCACTCCCACTGAAGTGTACAAGAGAGACCAAAGCATCTTGATAATGTGAGCATGAGGAACTGCTCACAGCAGAGGCTAAGAAAAGGTCACTTTGACAGAAAAGAATTAGAAAATGACAGAAATGTCAGGAGGCATTTTTATTAAAATGCCAATATTTTACTATATCAACCCAAACAGGTCATCAAGATAAGACCTTTATACTGTTTTCCTTTTCTGTCAAATCCTGGCATTTCCTACAAGAGAAATATTATGCTCTCATTTCATTGTGGGAAGGGTAAACTTTGCCTTTTACACACAGCTTATATTTTCTTTGTATAAGTGCATTTCTTTTTTAATCATTTTTTGGGGCTTTTTAATGCCTTTATTGATAGGACAGTGGAGAGAGACAGGAAACAGGGCAGAGAGAATAGGAATGACACGCAGCAAAGGCCGTCCTGTTCGGAACTCGAACAGGGGGCAATTGCATCGAGGAACTATAGCCTCTATATATGGGATGTCTGCTTAACCCACTACGCCACCGACCACCCCATATAAGTGCATTTCAATTAGTTGAAGGTGTCCTCTGGAGACACTGCTAGATGGATAGTTTACGCCTTTCTGGGAGTTGCAGGGACGTATTGTGACAAACATGTAAAATTTGACATTCCGCAGTGTCAAATGTGTGTTATTCTCTAATTCAGACAAACAACATCACGTCGGAATCCACACATGCATATACAGCCACACATACGCATATATGTCCATACACAGAGTGATTTAGCTTCCAGTTTAGTAAAATTTTTTTGGTGCCGCAGAAACTGTTTACTAAATCAGTTATTTTCTACATTTTATTTCCTTGCAGGTACATGGTGAAATTGATGGAATATTTGTCAAATCACTTTCTGACATCTGCTCATATTCATCAGCCTCTAAGTTTCTTGCATTGGTTCCTTCATTAGAGAGGTGACACAAACTCCATCCAGACTTGATATCCCCCCAGCACCTGAGCTAAATTGGATTTTAAATAAATGTCAGAGTGAGTTTTACATTAACACTGGAGAGCACAAATGCAAGTCTGGTATCGGGTCCGAGGCAGAGACGGCCAGCTTGTGTAAGATAATGTCACATACTGTTTTTCCACTGTCATTTGCCTGGTCTGAAAATGGCATAAATTATAGATGTGACAGGTTGGACTTTTTGGTGTTATCCATTCCAGTTAGATGGCCTTTTTGTTTCCTCGTCCTCTTTTTGAAATGTTCTTTGTTGACTTCAGACTTAATCATCTTTCAAGGTTCAGCATGTTGCCTCTTCGCACACTACAAATGTGAGAAAAGAATGACGGCAAACAACAGAAAAGACTGAATAGTGCAAATCTGTACTGTTTTGTTGGACTGTCTGAGTTTGTTTTTACTCAATTTTCTGTTGAAGATAATTTATGTGATATTTCTCTTACACTATGAGAGGTAGAGTGAGCATCCACCAAACCGAACACTGATCCTCTGCTTCAGTTGTTCACATCTCAAAGTCTTCTCAGGAAAGAAACAGAAGCCCACACATGGTTCCTTATGTGTTTTCTAATCTTTAAGTCCCTTTGAATCAAAGCTTCTGCTCTTTGGATAAATGAATAACGAAGTATGCTTTCCAGCAATGCATTCAACCACTGCCTAGTAAACTATGCCGTCTTCGTCTGATGTACGCTGTTCCCCCAGAAGTCAGAAACTACAGAACAGCTTGTGTTTCTAATTTTTGTATGGACAGCATTCAGGTGATATTGATAAATATAAATGGTCATAGGATGGTATATCAAAACCTTTTTTGCAGAAACTAGTTACTAGTTAGTGTTAGTGTTACTAGTTAGTTAGTTAGTGTTACATATATAAGCATTTAAGATTATCAAAGCACGTAACAATGAAGATTTTTGCAATTCCTTAAAAATCTGTAAGAGTTCAATATAATGCAAATGTTGTTATAAAACAAGTGTTAGTTGTCTGCTTCATTTATGGTATTCCAAAAAATAATTTACATCTCATCTGTGGTTGTGAGATTATACATCAAACACAAGTTTGCCCAGTTAGTGCAGTTCAAGAGAACTGCCAACCAGTGCCTTCAGGAGATGCAGTGCAGAGTACATCCCTCTCCGTCTTTCTTTTTTTTTATTTAAAAACTCATTTTCTTATATATAGCCCCATGGCATTGTGGCCAGGGGGATAATAGCAAATTATCTGTGGTGTGACAAACATTTATTAAAGCTTAAAAACAGACTTTATTGACATGAAGAACTTCATCAATAATGCATAAATTTATTCATTGAGTAATTCTAATTTCACTATTTCTTGTTCGAACCATTATGCCTTTAGGTTTAAATGCCGTATGTGCCATTTTTTTGAGCTTATCTTTTAAACCACATAACACATAATAAAATATGACAATCTAAATATGATTAAAGTGGCACATTCAACAGGGAAAAAACGCAATAAGCGGGCATACACATTATTGCTTGCAAAAGTGTGGAGGTCACCAACAATGATACAAAGAATGAGACTTTACTAATGAATGACAATCAAGTTATTTGCATATTCTTCAAATAACTTGATAAAACCAATTTTTTATTTATTTATTTTTTTACACACAATATGTACATGTCCTGAACTAACGGGAACATTTCTCTAAATGCCTCTATCTGAGACCTGAAAAATAATTCCTATGCTCACTTTATATGACGGGGATTGGCAAAAAAGATCAAGTGTGTTAAAATGTGTTCAAATAAAATCCCAATAGAAAGCCAAAAACATAGTATATACCATTAGTAAGGACACACAGGGATGTGGATGCTAAATTAGCTTATATCCACTCATGAGTGAGTCAACCACTATAGATAAATTGTCTTGTTGGCTCTCCCAGAAGGTCAATCCAATCACATAATTTTCTATGGTTTTATATCATGTTAGTTACCACGGCTGACGCACAATTCTCATTGTAGGTGTGGAGAATGTCTGAATTACCTTTTGATGTTTCAGCTCCTCAGATCCAAAAGCAATTACTCTATAAACCCTGTGATAATTGGAATGAATGAACGTACAGTAAAGAAAGAAAGGAGAGAAACTGCATTTGAAATAAGCTAATTGTTCTTCTTATAGAGTAGTTTCTTCAACGTATGACTGGAGACTGACAGACCTATTTGTTTTATTTCTAAAGCAAGGTGATCAGAGACAGCAAAAGCATGATCTACTATTGGTCCTATCTTTTCTTGTTATCCTCTGCGCTGCTGCATCATATCTGTTACTTTCCAAGATAGAACTCAGAACCTGATAGATTGGCTAGAAAGATAGTTTTCACAATGGCCCCCTAAACTAATAAAAAATATTGTTTCCTCATTTATTTGTTCATATCTTTAGTTTAGTTTTTTTTTTTTTAATGCACCAAATAACAAACAGCACTCTACTCTAAATTTGTTTAAATAGCATGTGTTTGTGGGGGAACACCACAGTCACCCCAGTGAACATTCCAATTTACTCTACAAATGAATCCTTTTATCACAGCATTGTAGCTCCCAGCTGATTTCAGTTGCTCATAACCACATGAATATAGTCAAAAAATTATTTAAGTGCAAGTAGAATTGGCAATATTGTTGTAATCAATGTCACTATTGTTAGTTCATACCACTTTTGCAAAGACAACACCAAAAATGCCAGACAAACTCAGTTTCTCTGTTTTGCATAAAGCTGTTAAGACATCCCCACCTCCTCTGTTCATTTACTGTCAAAACAAGTCATGTGTTAACCCCTTTATCAGTTCCCCACTCAGCACAGCAGCAGACAAATCCCTCCGAATCTTCCACCGTGCTGCTTACAACTCGCTGTGTAAGATACTGTGGTCACAGCAAACAAAAAAGATAACAAAAAAATAAGAACAGATCTTTAAAAGCTCAGGTTAATATGTATAACAAAATTAACTCACATAAATACACTTTGTGTAATTATTTATAGTGTTACAAAATACCATGTGGTGTTTTCCCTACTTACTATGTTGTGTAAGTTCTGTAACAGACTGTAAAAGTGAAGTTATTAAATGCTTTAACTATGGTTAACCATGGATATATATAAGTTTATTATCCTTTAAAATAGTTTTTTCCAATTATGTATTGTGCCCAACTTATCTAGAGTTAAGTATCTAGAAGAATTGATTACCATTAAGCATAAAGTATGATATAAGGTAAATGGTGACATTTTACAAAGCTGGTACAAAGCGGGCTGGTCTCTCAGATATAAAGCCCTTTTCAGACATGAGACACTCGCGTTAATGGCTTCAGTTTGTTAAAGGGATGACATTCAGTCATTTAGACACGGACCACTTTTTTCCTCATGTTCCTTATGCTTCATTCAAAGATGCCTGTGCATGATGCAATTTTTGCTAATCATTTGACATTGAACAGTGCATAAAGCAAGATATAGTATAATAAAGCTTGTTAATATGCTTGTTATGCAAGTCATTCACTTTCCACACTTCCCACTGGATGCTACCACCTGAGCCAATTTAACCATCAAAAATGATCAAGTCAGACTCTGGTGTCACACGTTGCTCTGATCCACTCTTGGTGTAATGATAAAAAAACATTTTGAAAGGGAGGAAGTGGACAGTATGAAGGTGTAAAGATAAAAAGCTCCTCCTTGGAGGGTAACATGAACAAACGTGTGAAACTGTCATATTCCCAGAGAATAAATAAGGACAGAACTGGATCTATGCAAAGAAAGAGGTGATGACGAGTTGTATAGTTACTATGGAATGTCATCCTATGAGCATGATGCCAAGCAAACTATTTCACACTCGTCTCATATTTTTTTCTATTATTTGAAGCAGTCAAAAAAGACAACAAAAAGCACAACTCATGCACTATAAACCTTCACTTTGTAGACTTTCAGAGGCTAATAATCTGAATAATGACCCTGAAAAAAAGTCATGATGAATGCTGAGAAGACAAGTATGAAGACATATTTAAACTATATATGCAACTATAAGTTGCACTTGCAATACAAAGATCATTCTTCCAAAATTCCTCAACACTTAAGTTTTTTTGAGAACACAAAGAAGGTCATTGACTCAAAAAACATAAGAGACCTGCATGCTAACGTGTACCATGTCTACAGACAATGAGACAGTATAACAAAGCTGCAGAAACTAGGACACACCATTCCTATAAGTGGAATAGTAATTAACTTTTACTAATAAAAACTGCAGAGTAATAATATCTGAACGGTTGTTTGATTTGTCAGATTTCCCTCACATTGAAAAAGAGTCTTGAACATGAAACTTCTGAGCTAAATGTTGGTCCCCCTCCTACCTCGCTTTATAGAAGTCACAGTTCTCACACATCAGCATCACATATCATTAAAACAGTTTCATGTTAGCTTACCGTGAGCACAATGGTTGTGTAAAAATGAACAGTGGTGAATGGTAGAAGCTGAAAATATCACACTGGATTTATTGGGCAGTCAGTGTCATAATCACGAGGGTTTAATTGTACTGCAGTAATAGTGGCAAGTTTTGAACTTGAGAAAAATATGATCTTTTACTTCACTCTGAACAGCATACTCCTTTAGTCATTTAAGAGTAACAGATTTCTCATATTATTTAGTGTTATTTTGCTACAATGCAACACTACTTAGAAAAAGCATGCATACCGATTGCTTAAAAAAAGTAGAATGGCAATTGTTTGTTGATCTAAATTGAACTAAAACTTAACTAAAAGCTCATAAGGAGTAGATATAACAATAACCAAGTGACTAAATCATGTAAGTCAGGACAGCAGTGGGATGTACAGGCCATTTAACTAATGTTAAGCAAACAAACATGCAGGACTGTGCTGTGGATGGAAGAGGATGAAGAAAACTTGAAGACACATACATCTTTCCGCCAGATTATACTTTACAAAATCAATCCTAACCAACCAATTTTAAACCTGAACCAACAACAACTGAAAGAAAAAAAAATAAACATAGATCTAAAAAAAATGGAGAAAACATAATAATGGTCTCTACATGATTCAAACCTTGACCTCTTGATTAAAAGGAACCTACCACTGACACCTGAAGTGGAGTCTTTATAGCGCCAGTTAAATAAGAGTCAACAGGGTTGAGGTAATTTAATTTATTTCTGTAAGACCATTTTGTTAAAGAAAATGCTAAATTGAGTAAAGTTTTTTTTAATTGTAACCCTCTGGCAAAATAATTCCAATACAAGCAAAGTTCTTGAAACCTCATGACCTCTGATTTTATAAATAAAACTATTCAAAACAGGTGGCAAATTAGTTCATAATGTAATCAGACATGATTGTAGAATTGTAAATTACGAATTTCACTTTTCTTATTGCTATTATCAAGTGTCACTTGGAAACTACCACAAAAAGACAAATGTGTCACGAATTATTTTAAAAACAACTTTTTTTACAAGTTACAAACAGTGGCAGCAGTAATATTCAGGCTAAATGAACTATCTTTTTCCCATTATGCAGATGGGAAGATCTTCCCATCTTCTTCCTAGAAATGCTACCAAGCCTGGAAATGCAGAAGCACACTCCCAGCCCAAACAAGTGAGACAGACTAATGAAACATCCACAACTCACACATCATAAAATTCACATTGTATGTCACCGAGGTATCTTGAAAAACTGAGCTATTGTTGTTTGTAGACTGTGATAGATTCTGACAATCCCACTATTTTCCTTATTACCTGTCACTTCAATTTCCATATTCAGCTTATTCATGAGTGGCTTCCTGAGTGTGTGGTAATGAGACACATAAAGAAAACAGATGCTTTATGAGCAGCTTCCTCTGCATAATTTCACAAGTACCATTATTGTAAACACACACCATCAACCATTTCAGCAAGAAACGTGCAGACAAGGAAACTGAAGTCTTTACCTGGAACTTGTTTTCTCATATACCTTTTATAATGAAGACCAATTAAAGAGCACAGGCTGGAAACCAGTTGGCAGAAGCAGAAAGAATACATTCTAACATGCCTCATAGCACCAGGATAATTAGGTGAGCTGGATGCTAGAAAGGGGCTGCACACATTTTTGACTGCAAGCAAGGAACTGGCACCAGTATTGTGGAGGTAGGCATGAGATTGGCAAAAGTCACTGGAGAAAATGTTTCTCACAGGGCAAAATAGCCACAGGCATATAGAGCCACTGGCAAGATATTTCTGAAGAGGAATGGTATTACCTCAGAAAAAAAGTCACGTTGGTTCTTCTAGTAGTCCTATAGTGAACAGGATTGTTGCCAGAGGTGAGACTCACTTTTAGGTATTCAACAACAAATTTAAGAACTGTCAAAAAATAAAAAATACACCCAAGCATTTGTGTTTTGTATGATTTCCGTGAACCACTGTAATTAGCTTTAACATTTCAACTTTCTTGTCATAAAAACAGGCCAATACATTTGTAAAGACATAGGTAGTGCACTGTATTCCAAATTATCTCTTCAATTAAACAAGAGTGACACTGATGTTCATAATAGAAAAAGTAAAAACTATTAGCTTAGTTATTCACCCGAACAGGAATGGTGGAAAAAAAACCTTTGTGGGGAAATATGGCTGTTACTAAATCAATCCCTTCCTATCACCAAAGCCAAACAACACAGCAGCTCCTAACAGAATCGATGATCAGCTCTGCATAAAGGAAACATCTATTGATTTTAAATCGTCTACAGTACCCTGAGGGAGTAGATAGGAGACAGTGTGGCAACAGCTCTAACAGCACAAGAAAAAAGAAAATACACAATTCAGGAGCTTTATTGATTAGCCGGAACGTGGAAAGTTGATTAGCTAACTATTTTCACAAAAAAGTTTAGTTTAGTTTTTTTTGTTTTTTGTGAAATATTGTCTTTACAAATGTAAGCATTTGATTTATTTTTTTTATGGAACTTATTCCAAAAAAACAGGTAAAATAATTAACAGATTAACCAGGACTTTGTTAGTTATAAATTTACTTATAATTAGTAGTTTTAATTATATAAATAAGAACACAAAAAGCTAAGTTTTAGAGGCCTTGCTCATAATTCAGAACTGTGAAATTAATTTAAAATGTTGACGCTTTCTTATCTTGGCTAGTTTCTACGGCCAATTAGCCCCCAGTTCAGTTGACTTCTTCTGAGCACAGCTTAGCTGTAACTCGGTGAGGTCAAAATGTAATCACAGTGTTTGTCTGATTTACAGCGAAATATTTCAGTATTCTTACACATTTTCCATTCAAAAGTTACTGTATATACTTTTCCAGATTAAGTTGTCTGGATTTATTAGTAATTTTTTCAGTCCCTGTCTGACAGGAAAATGTATCGCTGTTAAACATGATAAATGACTGAAAAGTTATAAACCGTAAATAGTGACTAATATCAGCAAATCCGGTATATTTCTCTATTCTCTTGCCCCGCGTTTAGTTGCATTGTGTTGAACGAAATGTTGCTATGGTGCATTGCAGAACAATCACATCGCACCGCATTGGTAGTTGCTTCGTATGCTCCTCAGATTTTTTACAATATCCAATTTTGGGATTTTAATTGGATCGCATACTGTCTCACGGATTCCTGACAAGTAAGACGTTTTATAGACATTGTCGGTAGCGGGGTGTTTTTTTTAAATTTGTTTGTTTGCCCCACTGTCATGCCATTTTATTCTTACCCCTCTGTGTTGTCTTTGATTGCATGAATAAAAACAGGCGAATCAGTGTTGGTAAACACTGGTGAGCTGTTTGGAGAGCCACACTAATTGGATGAAGTACAAATGCAAAGAGGCCAGAAAAACTTCTGACTTTCCTTTTGTGTGCTGATTTCACGAGCAGTACAGTAAATTTTGTCTTGTTTATCATTCAGCTGTGTGGGGTCAGGGTAGTAATTATTTTTGATGAGAAGGAAACGTCGGACTGATTGAACGCTGAAGAGATTGTTCGTTGATTGCCTGAATGTAAGCATTTATTGTTAGCCTTTGTCGTTAGCGGCAAAGCCTAGCAACAACGAAGACCTGACTTCCTCTCCTTTCTGTTCATGTACTGTACACCTGTGAAGCTCTGGCTGCTCTTTATTGGCTAATGTCCACTGTACACTAGTATTTCACCTACACAAAGTATGCTCCTTGTTGAGCATGTTTGTCCTGGGATATACTGTACAACATATTACACAGCACCAAAAGTCCAATGCAAGCTGAGAACAAACTCCATGGATAAAACTTTCATTTGCTTATCCAAAGCATCAAAGTAAATCTTTGTCAGACCACATGTTAGTCATTCTCTTTTTTTTTATTTTCCCTCTCTCTGCTGACAACACCATTTGTCCTCTCTTTAGACATTGTCTTATTCTATGACTTTAACAACATATGAGTTGTCTCTGTTTTGACAGGAATTATCATCTTCATGTCAAGATTAGCATCATTTTGTGTATTTTCTTGTAAGAACTGGTCTCCAGCTACAATTAATGAAACATTAATTATAAAGAAAAAAAACTAAGGTTAAACACAGATAGATAGATCTATCCATCTCCCTCACAATTTAGTTCACAGTCTACTTGACCGTGCATGATTAGACCACATGGAAGGGTTCACAAAATAGATTATACAGTATTTCATCACAAAATGTGACCCTGTGTGGTATGCCTTTCCATATTAAATTTCAAATTACATCCCGTTAATATGTGGATGAAGCATATTAAATGAAACCTTGAAACCATGAAGTGTAGAGGTTGAGACGAAAAGACATCACTATATTTAATTTGGTGAGCCAGTGGCCTGTCTGGAAAATGAATAAGGAGTTTAAGTCAGCAAATAGTGTACAATTGTGTTTCCTTGATTCATTATCAATCAGTACATTCTAAAACAAGGCCATATGATTAGATCTTTTTTCTAACAGCTGATTGCTGTTTTATACAACCACAATTCCATAAGAGTTGAGACGCTGTATAAAATGTAAAGACAAACAGAATGTAATGGTTTGGAACTTTCATAAACCAATATTTCATTCAGAACACAACATAGAAAAGATATCAAATGTTTAAATAGAGGCATTTTACCATTTCATGAAAACTTGCTGGATGGAAGCAATATTGCTCTAAAACGTATATAATATATCCTGTGTTTCCACAAATAAGAACTGAGATTCAACTAAAATCCAAGCCTATTATAATGAAAGCATGGAGGGAGAGAGGAAAGAAAGAAGCATATCTGTCATTAGAAGGTCTATACCACTTCTATCATATCGGTACAATAGAATAACCATGCCATTTTAAATATGTTGTTGTACTGGATTAAGGATTTGTCAAAGTTGCCATTTGAGTCCTTATCTTCAAACCACTTTGGGCCACTCTCTTTCCACCTTGGGTCTCTTTCCACAGTGCACTGCAAAAGTTAAACTTTTTCAATGTACTCTAGGCTAATTCTGCTGGGAACACCAAACAAACAAAAAACCAATAATGTTTTGCACATGTGTCCTGATGGGAATGAATGGATTTCTGCTTTACTCACTCATGAACACAATTATGTGGAAGCGAGGCACCATGCCAGATGATGCTTTAAGGTATTAAAAAAAGGGTCAGCAGGAATATATGACATGCCCCAATAACTGATAATTAGAGAAAATGGAGGCCTGGTACTCTAAGCTGATTATTATTATACTATTTGAGGTAATATGGCACACTTTCAGCATTTATTATACCTTTTGAGATACGCCAGTTAGAGATGCAGACATGTTCACACATGACTTCCTCTTTGCATGATAGGGCTTTAACCTGCATTTGCAGGTGGCATGGTGAACTGTGTTCACAGGCAATGATTTCTGGAGGTATTCCTCAGTTGACGTAGGGACCTGTCTAGGATGTACCCTGCCTCTCACCCAATGACATCTGGGATAGGCTCCAGCCCCCCTGCAACCCTAAATTGGGGATGGATTCCTTAGCTAATGCAGTTTTTAAAGTAGGGCTCCCCAAAAACCTGAAGATCACACAAATTCAGCATTGATTATCGGCTTTGCCCCTTGTTCACAGAGAATTCTCCAGATTCTCTGGATCTTTTGATGTTATTATGTACTGTAGATGATGGATTATTCAAAGAGGAAAGTTTAGGAATATTGAGGAATGTTGTTCCAAGCTCCACAATTTGTAGGTGCTGTTTTTTTGCAGAATGCTGAAACACCATTCATCTTTACTTCCAAGTGACTTTGCTTCCTTTGGGTTTTTTATACCAATTTAATACAATTTACTTTTACAACCTTCTATTGCACCCATCACAATTTTTGTGAGACATGTTGATGCCATTCAAATTTTCCTTGTTTTTCATGAAATAGGAAAAAGTCTCACTTTCAACATTTGGTATGTTTTCATTTTCTATTGCACATGGGATTTTGGTTTTTGAGATTTAGAAATCATAGAAAAGTGGTTTGATTTACATTTAGCACAGATTCACAATTTTTTGGGGAATGTTGAATGTTGTTGTACAATCCTAGTTTCATGGGGATTACTCCATAAAACTGATTCTTTAAAACAATTTCAAAATATATAAAAACTGTATCAACACTATCAATAGCTGCAGTACTGATGATGAAAGGGATTTGCAACCTTCCTTGGATTATTCACACATCAACAACACAGAGGAAAATTTTATTTGGTAAATTATGCATAATAACCGTGTGTCTGAAAAGTCTTGGTAGTTTTTAAGCATTTCTCATGACATGGAATGTGTTAACATAATTAAACTGTTGGTGAATTAGGCCCAGCTGGTTGACCATGAGGTTTTTAATTAAACAGGAGCTGTTGCACATTAAATAACACTGTGGTTTATCGTATTATGTTCAAGACATTTAATGGTTAATCCAGCTAAGGAATTACTCACCCGAGAAACACCACCAGAGAGTGACAACCACTATGTCAACTCTTCCCCTCCCCTTGTGGTCAGGCTTGTCTCTTTGCATTGCAGACTTGGCACATATTGTGAATGGCAGAGCTTCTTGAAGGAAGCAAAGAGAGAAAAGGATGGTACCGTAAATGTTAGATTCATGATGGGACAGGCTCTGTTACTGTCAGATAAGCGAGAGCTGAAATCATGACAATCCACTGGGAATCGCCCGCATGTCAGTATGGTGGGGAAAAAAAAATGTAAACAGTGAGGGAGAAAAAGTGGACCCTCACTGAGCCTCAACAGGATTGTGTGTGAGCAGATAGCTGGAATTCAAAAAAGCTCATCAAAGAGTGGATATTGTGCTTGATTTTATGTGGAAGTAGCATTTCCTAAGGTTTTCCTTACAAAACTCTAGCCGGTTACTTCAAGAGGATCAATGTGGCAAAGTATAGCCAACATCAAAATATCTGATCACTCTGTGTCTGTGCAGTGATTGTCCAGCGCTTGTGTCTGTACAAGTATAAGACTGAAGTCTCTCGAGCGCCCAGCAGATGCCCAATTCTTGACTGGTGGCAGTAAACATCGGCAGCATTATCAAAGGCTTCAGCTTGCCCTGCTCTCAATCAAGTCCCTGCTCAGCTAATGCCTGCATCTGTAATGTCCCAGTGGCTGCCTTATCTCCCCCAGCCACTTGGATTCATTGCCAACCCCTGGTTCATGGCAAAGCTCTGATCTGAAGACAAGCTAGTAAGAGTGCCAAGGTGGGCATCAGAAAAAAGTGACCCCCCACCACCAGCTCTCGTCTCTCCCACTCTTTTTTTTTCCTTTTTTTTTCCCCCTTGTCCTGTTCAGCATTATGGCAGCAGAATTGTAGTCTGAATACCTTTGATGCCAAACAGATTTGCTTTGCCAAGGGAAGTTTTATAAATGTAAAGCTCCACTTGATGCCCATTTATTTATTTCTGTTGACAATACATGACATGTAATAGAACTGAACCGGACCGGGGGACAAGGAAAGAAGAAGAGGAAAGAAGAGGAAACAGAACAAAAATAGAAACAAAAACCAGACAACCAGCTGCTACACCTGTAAAAAACAAAACAGACAACAATCCATGGCCTCTGAGGGGAATCCAGCCTTAGCGCCACCAGGAGCTCCTGAAAGCAGACAAGCAGAGAAAAAACAAACACACAAACAAACAAAAACAAGCACAAGAAGCGGCAATCGCATACAACACAGCTGTGGATATAGATGACCTGAGACGACATGATAATACATCAACTGCTTAGCGAGCATGCTACTGGGCTAATAAATGTGTGTGAGAACATGCAACACCCATGGCACAGAACCTACATGATAACCGTGCTTAGTTATGAGTGTATAAGTGTACAGGGCCACAATCCACAGCTCCCCCAAGCAATCAGAAGCAGGCAGAGAGGCCACAAGACGCAGGCCACCAGCAGCCCCCACGGAGCACCCAGGAAGCCCACCACAGGGACAACCACGCATCCACCCAGAAGACTGCAGAGGAAGCCCCCGGACAGAGCCCCCATAAGCATAGGGCAGAGGCCCTCTGAGAGCCAGGGGCAACAGCCCACCGACCCCGCCAGGCCCCAGCCGCCCAGACACGGGCCGTGCACTGGACCCGGGCCCCAGGATCCCGAGCGCCCCCAAACCCCCCCGGCAGAGGCCCCACCCAATACCCAGGAGGGCCAAGCGCCCCAGACAGCCACACAGTGGGTCATCGCCTGCCCCAGTGCCCTGGGAGTCAAGACGTGCCCACAGGTGGGTGAAGTCGCGAGCAGCGGGGAGAGGCAACGCCGCCCCCCCATCGGGAGAAGCACAGGCTGGCCAGGCGACAGCAAGTCCCAGATCCAGGCCCAATCATTACCACACACACTTTCACTCGTCTCTCCCACTCTAACTATGGGCGCCAAAAGCTCCAAAGCAAAGCCTGACTATGGAAACAAAGACCCTTTATTTGATTACCCTGTGCTCTTCTTTTGTGTAATCTCCCAATGTCGAATTCCACAATGACTGTGTTAATGTTTGTTACCACCCCTCAAACATGGATCAACAAGACAGAGCTTGGACCGAATGAAACGAACATACGAACCATGCCATCATTTAAAAAAATAATAGAAAACACACTACAAAACAGCTGGATATAAATATGGTATATGGTCACAAATGAATAAGATACTGCAAGTGTCCCGAACGATCTTCACTTGAAATATTTTGTGTGACAATAAATTGGTTAAACCTTTCTCTGGTATAGATTTAATGGGTTTAAATGGAACTTTTTGAAAACAATATTTATTTGAACTTAACCATGAAAGTAACCATGCCAGCTGGAGAGTTGTTTACATGCAAGATAAGCTAATTGAGCTTTCCGAAGACCAAGTGCTGCCCAGAATAATATCCTATATCCAAACAAGTGGAGACATTGTGGATGTGGTACAGGAGCAAAAACTTGACACCAAATGTAAAATAGCTGGAAAATTAAATAAACTACCGGTAGTTGGAAATATAAAGTAATTCTGATTTCCTGATAAACACATGACTCCAAAGCTTCTCCACTTGGCTTTCAGATTATATGGGGACACAGAGACTGCAGACGGAGTATAATACTAATACTGGACAAAGGAGTGTCTATGTATTGTTGATTTGGAACTGCTGGCTGAGTCTTTCTGTCCACAGAGAGAGTCTACATTTGATATTTCTGTAGCTGCATGTGTATCGCCCTACACAGTTGCATAAGATGTCATCAGGTAAGTTGTTGCCAAGCTAAAAACACCCAGCTCAATGCATTCATGGTGATCTCTGGAGATTTTGATCAACCTCACTTCCGACAGCGCTTCCAACTTTCCAACAGTCATTGGATTTTTATTTTTTATTTGATCAACTTATTAATTAAATTTTTCTCCATAATTTATACAGCAACAAACTAAAATAATTTTGGGTGTTGATAAAGCATTATTCAAGTCAATAAAAGAAAGTGTCTCAATCTTTAACAGTGCCAATCTCTTTTTCATTTATTTCTCCCATTTATTTAGATAATTTTTTTTTAAATGCTCGTTGATCGAAGTGGTTGATCGGGATATCAACAACTGGTTTGAAGACCTCTTGTTTTTGGAGACTAAGGTTTAGTATTGAAAATCATAATAAACTTGTAAGATAACAATTGGGACACACAAAATGAATCCAATTCCAATATATGCATAACAATTATACAATTTTGTTGGGTTAAAACAGCCAAAACAAATTCACAAATGCCAGAGCAATTCAAAAGAAGCAAGAAAATAACAGCCAATAATAACTTAAATAGCTAAAATTATTGTTGCTGGTTGAAACCTGCATTCTTGCTTTATCATTTTGTTCATTTCAAAATTCATAATGGGATATCCATTCTTTGACATAGAAAGTACACTGCTTTTAAGCATTAACACAATCATAAACATTTGGTTTAGTTTCTATTATTTCCATAAACACAAGGTGAATAAAATTGTAAATGAATGACATGATACAAACATGAAACTTGACAAGTTGACCAACTCTAAACTATAAAAGAGTATGTCACCTTGAGGTTGCCAATCAACCAGCAGGGACTGCTCACCCAACTTGAAACAGTGTACAGCATTTTCATTAGTTTTATTAGTTGCAGAAAATCAGTTTATTGGATATTTTTGTGGGACCAATTCAGTCGTCTCTACCCACAGTATTTCTCCACAGTTTTTATCTAAGCTCACATTGCATGTATTTTATATTTCTCAAACAAACATCCTGTAGTCCCTTTCAAAGTGGATTACTCTTTCTATAATTCTTTGTCTTTATATACTCCCATGTTCACAGAGGCATCATGGAACATTAAGACCTCAATGAATGAATGAGTCACTGATCCCTCTGTGGTTTAACCACAGACTTCCTCTGAGACAGCGTCAAAGGTTAACTAAGCAGCTCTTGACACATTTTTTGATGTCGATGTACACTAGAGTGAGTTAAAAGCCTACATACAGCCCAATATGTATTTGTATAGATTTTACCCTGTGGAATTATTATACACATTAAAAAGTTAACTAAACAATTAACTAAACAGGTAAAAGACCACAGTGAGACAGAAAGTCAGTCAGAGTGAATGTTAAAAATTCTTGACTTTAAAATGCCCTTTTCAAATATTACATCAATGTGCAATCATTGACTAGCACTGAAAATGAATGCCACTTAACATTCAGTCTGATGGTCTTTTAAAAGCTACAGGGTTCCATTATTTATTCATATACTCAGATGGATACAGTCATCTGGGCTGCTTTAAGGATGTGGCTAATTGTATCAGTACATGTTGTCAAAGGTGATAGTCAGCCCTTTTTCAGTAACATAAGAAGGTGTAATTAATGAATGAATAAATAAATTAATAAAATAACTGATCCTGAAAATGCTAATCCTGAGACCTGAAATATCATAATTTCCACTGTTCGAACTGTAAATACAAGATCTGGCATTTGGAAAGAAAAATCTCCTGATTAAATCAATGTCATCATGATTTGCCAACTTGCTCAAGTAGCATTACAGCCTTTTTTTATAGGAAAAAGTGTTCCAACTCTTTTCATGTAACTGTGTGGATGCAGATAAAAAAAAAGCTCCACTTCTGAGTTTGAGAGTTCATGAGTTGCGTGGTTAGGCTCACAAATTAGCACAGGATGCCTGATCAGACACACAGTGATTGGCCTCCATCCTGTGAACCATTAATCTTAAAACAGACTTATGGATACTGTATAATCCTAAGAGAGCTTCATTTGAATGAAAGTAAGGCAGTAAAAGGGAGAGCAGAGCACACATGCAAGCTGTATTTTCTCAATGATAAAAATTCACTGCCGAGTGAACCTTATGAGGAGTTAATTTAGTCAAGCTGTGGAAGCTACAATATCATTCGCTTTTTCAGTTGATAGAATGTTTTGTTTACAGACACATTGCCTTTTTTATCAGGCTGAAGATAAATTCCTTTTGGACAGAAACAATATTTTGAAGGCAGATTTAGTCTATTTAAGATTTTGGTTCATGTTGCCAATACATTGGGAGGACAGTGAATATTTTTGATACAGTTCACATATATTAAGATTCAGCATGTTTAAGGTGAAATGTAAAATCTTCACCAAATAAAGAGTCAAAATTGATGTATCCATCATTTTCTGTGTTTGAGAGCATTTATTACCTGAATTCTGAATCTGGTTAATGGTTAATCTGTCTTTGGTGCAACGTTTTCCCAACCTAGGCCAGTACAACACATGACTGGTTACAGGATTGTGCCTAAAAGAGGGATCAGCACCATCTGTCCATGGTTGAACTGCAGATGAGGGAAATGTATTTGAGAATAAAACTGACAGTTAAGTATTTATCAGTTTGATGACTGATAATCTGAACTGGGTTTGCTTTCTGGCTATATTCTGTATGCCCTCTCATTTGACAATAACAAAATTCAAGCATTATTGAGCACTACAAATCTCAAAAGAGGCAGACCCTGCAGAAGTGAGGGATAGAGAGAGGTCAGGTGGGTCACTCTACGCCCTTACACTAATTGAAGGATCCCTTTCACAAATAAATCTGAAACTTTTTTAAAAAAAAAGCAAATTGCAGCACCTGCCTTTCTGGAGGATTCTCTGTCTGAGTGATCTTTTCTTTGAAAGTAGAAGAGGCACAGAAGGAAGGAATAAAAAAAGGATGTAGTATTATTTAGAAAGATAAATAGCAAAATGTAACATGAATTCTAGAAATTAAATTTGGCACACAAGAAGAAATTGTTTTTCATATCTTGTCAAAAGGAAGGTTTCTAAGAGGCAGCCGTTGATATATTTTTTTTTATTTTTCTACATGGGAAGGACATACAATGCTGGATCATCCTTCATGAAAGGAAGAAGCATAACGTTCCACAAAATACTGCGGTGGCAACATTCAAAGCCAACCTGCATATTTGTACACATTCGTAATAATAATCCAATTAATTTTTCAGTGTTTCAAACAGAGTTGACTGACCTGAAACGCTTGCTTGCACTCTCTTCTTGAACATTGTCTCCAGGTGTAACCAGGTGACAGACAATACCGTCAACCGACTGCAGTGAAAACTAAACTTTAACAACACAACTGAGACTTTAATGAAACATTTCCTGTTCAACAGCAAGCCACCTATATACTGTAGCAAAATTTTAAAGATGATGGATGCAAAGATGGGTGCTAAGATTAGTGCTGCTGTCTTATGTTACCCCTCAAAGAGAAAGTCAAAAACTCTCATGAAGGAGAACAGGCTGGACGGATCAGCTAAGAGCTGTACTTTTAACCAACGCCTTTTGGGGAAAAAATGTGTTCCACCACCAACACAATATAATACTAAAAACACCTTTGTCACATGCTGAGTGGTTTTTGGCAAAACATTTCTAAGCCAGGGTCAGAAATTGATCATGGTTGGGCCAGTGATACATTACTTTTACCTTTTATGTGCAGTTGGTCTCGCGACCACTAGAGATCACAAAGGCTTTTAATGTTATTGCTGACTGTATCTAGCTGTATTGACAAAAGTTACAGGAGGAAAGTCTCAGTACGAACAATCACCTGGAACTCCTCTCTGAAGTCCAACTTTTCACTGGGAAAGTTGGGAAGTCTCAGTACGAACAATCACCTGGAACTCCTCTCTGAAGTCCAACTTTTCACTGGGAAAGTTGGGGGATCCTCACCAGTCCCAATGTCAAAATCCAAAAGGCTTCTTCATCCATAAAAACTAGCCATGGATGCAATAATGGAAAAAAAGTGTTTATTCACACTTCTGTCAGTTTGATAGTATTATATAGATACCAGATATAGTGAGTAGTAAAATATATCAATAACACATTGATCGATGGACCAGAAAATAGCCAAATATCTGTTCAGTGAGCCATACACATGAATTTATTGCTCTTTTTTTGAACAGCTGTATAGTTTTTTTAATGGCTTCAGCATATTTGAAAAAAAAGGAAAAATAAGTAGTCCAGTGAATAAAGAAAACACCAAACTAACAGTGTAATATATGGCTTTAATTTAACAAAGTAACTTTGTTTCCAAACACTTTCTTAAAGGTTTTAATAGGACAGACACTACCCAGGCATTACCAAAGAGCAAAGCACAGTGTTGAGCTGTAAATCTGCTGTGTGTGCATGTAAAAACACAACATGCTCTACTGGTAACAAAAGATAAATACTCTTGTCAGGCAGCTGGCAATGAAAAGACACGTAGAACTGCATATAACCACCCAAAGTGACACAAACACAACACAAAACTTAAGTTTTGAGGATAACAAGCCTTTAAGAACACAAACCAGGCCTTGAATGCGACGCTGGATAGGTCTCTCGAGGCTCTACTCTCTAATGGGTTGTGTTTTCTGATTCTTTCTAAGTTAAAACAAAGATGTCAGCACCACACAGTAGAACCGTTTGCCGTTTTTTTGTGTCTCAGAGTGTGCATATAAAGTGTCCCAGTATATGCGTGTGTGTTCAGAGCAGAGCTTTTAATCAGTGTTATGGATAGTTTTAATTTGGCAATGTTTAATATTCCTGTCCCCATTACACTCAGACAGTGTTTAAGCAGCAAAATTGAATTTTTAGAATGAATCATTGCAACTGCACTATGTACCAATAGCACAGATAATTCAAGTTGAAAAACAACATTGTTTTCTTTTCATTCCTTCCCAATGAGGATGGATGAGCTGCAGCAGAAAGCCATTCAAACATCATATGGACACCTGTGATTACACAGAACCATGTATTCCAAATACTATAAAAAGAACTCTAATGTTTTTGTGCTGGTTTAATATTGCTTTTGGAAGTACAATGAGACTGCACCAGTGTTAAGGACAGCGCATTAATATAATTATAATATAATTATAGGCCTGGGCAATCTAAAGCAACTGGATATGGCAGATGTTGAGTTACAGTTTTTGCTCATGAATGCATCGGATAATACTTGGATAATAATGTGAGAAAAAGCATTGGTTGTCAGTATGTGTGAGGTCAATGCCAGATTCAAGGTGAAACGAGACATCAGTGTTTTTGGCATCAAACTATTTTCCAGAAAAAAAAACCACATTATCTGTAAACAAGACTTGCAGAGTCAGGTCAAACAATGCATTGTCACCTTTCTTCCCCAGTGTTCAACGCAGCCCAGCATGTTAGCAATGTCTCCATAAATAAGGGGCTGTGTTATGATGTACTTAACAAGCTTCAATCCATTTTTTTATAAGTTTGAATAAAGAATTAGTTATGGAACAACATCCACTCTAAAGGCTAAAACCCCCTCAGATATTTATTTTCCAGTGCTCAAGTGTCCTGATTAGACAAGCAACATATAAATCTAAAAAGCACACATTCTTCATACTGATTTTTTTCAAGAGACGTAGATGTAAAGTGATGTAAATTAGGTAATCTATGTGCATATACTTTGCATGCAATTTGAACACTTCATACCAGCATGTTTACTGCAGCTGCACATGTCCCTGGAATGTCACCTAACTTTTTCCTTTTTTTTCTTTTCGGGAGTCCACACTGTTAATAGACTGAATAATGAATTGATTGAGTTGTAAACAGGAAAATCATTGATGTTCGACAATCACTGTTATTGTTACTCTAAGGTGCATAAATGCAGCATACTGACAAGTAATCTTTAGCCTTTATTTATTTATTTAATCAAAACAATCTGCGTAATCAGCATGAATTAACCAATACAGTGAGCAGTACAAAATCCTATCTGTTAAACATAGTGGTGATAGTTGGGTCCACTTTGCTAATTTGGAGCCAGAACAACTTGCTAACATTGATGGAAGATGAAAATGTAAAATTGCTTCTGTGAATTTCCCAGAAAGATATCTCATCATATGTCCATGAACTGAATCTTAAGAGAATGTGAAATTCCAGCCTTAATCACACTTCTGTAACCAAGGAGCAATTACAGAACACAGAAGTTTATGTTTTGAAGTCATAGCCCTGACCTTTATTCAACAGATGTGTCAAGGAAGGACCTGAAGGGAGCAACTGTTCTGTACAGAGTATGTGCAATGTTGAGGGCTGATCATGTCTCTTGGACATGTAAAGCTACGAAAGTGAAATGAACAGTTTGTAGATGATACATATATCAGTCCCTCCCTGCTATATGGCTAATGTGATGTCTGGAAAACACAAATGAATGAGTAAGTGAACTCTCTGTTATAATTGATCCGGATGTGTTATACTTAGTTGAAGTGACTCAAACGGACAGTGCTTGCACAGCTTTATGGAATAATGTTTCAATTATGTAAATTGGAGTTTGTTTTGTTCAGTGTTTGGGTAAATGTGGATTTTTTTAAACACAAGTAGAAAACATATTCTCAATTAAGCCAATATTGTCATCTTTACACAATTTAACATTCAAGGAAAGAACAATATTGTACAATTGCAATTACAGATGAAGCTGAAGGTCCCTTTTTGAATAATAAACCAACGGATGATCAAGCTTTTGTTTGTATTGTATTGGACTGCTGCATTGGGTAAAACAAAGAGTGTGAATACTTAATTGTGATGGGCATGATTAACATTAATTGTACAGTAGCTCTCCTTGATTGTGATGGAGCCTTTTATATCAATAACTACAGTATGTTATTAGTAAAACCAGTTTTATTTCTGTTAAAAGTAAGGGTGCTCTAATCAGGGATTTGGGGGATGGTGGCTGATCACAGAGCGTGTTTGAGGCCTTTGATTTCTCAAGTAATATTAATTACTGATTAAAATTAACAACTTTGTATGTTTAGTGTTAAAATCAAGACAAAGGCAACATGTAGATGCTGTTCAAATATCTCAGCCAAAACTATTTTTAGAAACTGGATAAATCTTAACAACTGTTCTTTCCTTACGATGTTATCAAACTGCATTTATTGAAATAAGAATAATATTTTTTTTACTTTTTTAGTATTACTTTTTTTATATTAATCCTCAATTTGATCTGCATTGCTTGATTCACTGATAACAGCTTCCAGGGGCTTCCTGCTGACAAAATCAAGTGCACACATTTCTTTTTTTCCTAAATAAAAAAGTGTCCACAGTACAAAATCAAGTGCCAAAGTAAGACATGCATCTGTGCTTTTGTTTCAGATAAAAATCTTATTTTCCTTTAAAGCGACCGTAATCGGATCAAACAGAAAACAATCAGTGGATGATTAAAACACCCTAAAACAGGTGTATTGTGGAACAATTTTTCAGTAAAATTTGTATATCAGAGCCAATGTTAGCTGATAACTAATAATACTGAGTGACATCCACTACTTATTGATGAAATGAGTCAATTATCACAACACAGAAGTGGATGGAAATGTCAGGGCATTTAATTTAGTAAATTTTGTGAAAATTAGGTCAAAATCTGAGATACATTTGTAATTAATCACATCTGGTGGTGCAGTGCCACGTTGCGTCTTTATGTTGATGCATGAAGGTGTGATGAGCAATAACTCCATCATTGCCCATTTTCCACATTATTAACATTGCAATACTGGCTGGACAATAATATAGATACTTTATGGTCACTGTGAATGTACTGGCTCTTACTGGAAGTATTCCGGTAGAATCCACACTACAGATTTTCTTTGTAACTGAACAAGTAATTGGACAGCATATACAGCTGTGTGCTGACATGGAATGATGGAGGTAAACATCAGCAGAAAGGACAACAGCAACAAGGTGAATGTTCTGACATGTTTGGGCAGATGATCTGACAGCAGATGAAGACAACATTACAGTGTTCCAGCCCTTCATTAGAAACCCTGTCAGCTGATACCTCTCTACCTGTTATGTATGTTGATAGCTGGCACATAATGTTCCTGGTTGCATGTCACCTTTGAAAAATTAAAGCATTCCTCTCATCTGCTCGCTCACTGTCATTTAATTAGCAGAGATGCAGCACCCTAACCCATTACTCTCTCATACCCTCAGCCAAAATAGCCATTATTTGTAACAACGGCAAAATATTATTGCTTTGCACAAAATATGAGGCAAATATATCTGTGTAGGCAAACAAAAACAATGACCATACACTGTGTCTCATTAATATCACAGGGTAGAGGCTATGTTTATATGTGTAATGGGTGCATTTTATTGCTACACTATTCAGGGAGCCTGCTTTATTCTGATTTATTCTTAAAAGGGAAATTACAATTAAATTTCACTCATTCCCAACCCCTTTTATATGAATGTATTTGCATGTTGTATTAGAAGTGTGGATAAATCTCTTAAAGCACCTTCAGCTAGTTTCTAAAATGGGGTTTCATGTCAGTTTCATGTTCAGTTTGGAAAGAAAAGATCAGATATAGGCATATCTCTGTTTTCTCCCATAATCTAAACTGATTTTGTAAGAGGCTAATGGATGGCATCCGATTTGCATATAAATGATAGTGTAGTCTCTGGTGATCTATGACTCTCACTTTGATTTAGAAGTGATGGAACAGCAAAGAAGGAGCTGGAGATGTAGTCGGAGAGTCAAAAAAAAAAATGTTTCAGATTTCTGGATCCTCTCTGTCTCTGTAAAGAGAACAAGTACAATGTCTTTTGAGGTGTTTTATTTCTTTCTTTTTTTTCTTTTTCAACAATTATTCAAACTGGGTTAGCGAAAGAATATGACCTGTATCTTTGTCTAAAATGTTATTCATATCTGCTGGTGTGTTCAGCAGAATGCAGGTGTGTTGATAGACCCGCTTTCTTTATTTTGTTTTATTTTTACCAGAGCTTAAGCTGTATTTTTCATTGTGAGCATATCGTTTCTATGTTATGTCACAAGACTCAAGTGCAGTGCAGACCAGTACTGCATGCAAGTATAGTGCTTATGTAAATTAACTTAATTATTTTCCACAATTCGATTAAGTACTTACAGTCTAACACTACTTTCATACATGTGCTGATTGTTTTCAATACAAAACGTATGCCGCCTGCTTCAATCAGTCATTTGAACAACTTTTCTTATTGATTTCAAATGTAGATTACTACTTGGAAAATTAAAATTCAGAGCAGCCATTTTACAGAAGTGCTCTTTCTTAATTTTAAATGCCTTGCTCAACGAAATGTTTGGATTCTTCACTGTCAACCTGTTATTTTTCTTGGGGTTATTATCAGTGGCATGCTAATGGTTTTTGAAAATGGTCTTTCAAAAAAAATTTTCCAAACCAGAAACAGCTATGTAAATATATATATATATATATATATATATATATATGGCATGCCGTTCAGGAAATTAATCTTTGAATATATGGAATGAAACTTTGAATATATTGAATGAAACTCTGAATATATTGAATGAACCTTGAATATATTGAATGAAACTCTGAATATATGGAATGAAACTCTGAATATATGGAATGAAACTTTGAATATATTGAATGAAACTCTGAATATATTGAATGAACCTTGAATATATGGAATGAACCTTGAATATATGGAATGAAACTTTGAATATATTGAATGAAACTTGACTGACGTCAGACTTCACGGAAGTGCCTGCAGCCATCTTGTCTAAGGTGTGGATACTGTGGCGAAAAGCGAATGACAATTAGTCAGTCCGCTCGGAATTTTGTAGGATGAATATTAAAGTATGAGAACATCATTAACACACTGGCGAATGCATGTACGGGCCAAAATCCTCCCGATAACCCTGCCCGTTCTTCTAACGAAGAAGTCGTGGCAGACTTACGACATCAGGCCAACCTCAGCATGCCTTCAACCTCTCAGGAGTGCCCCAAAACGGCAATGCAGGCTATATATTGTTTAGATACAATAAGAATCACCCACATTCATAGACCAATGTAGGCTGAATATTTAGTTTAGTATTGAACGTATTTGATGATCCGCGACACAGCTTTGTTCACGTTACTCACAGCAGATTGCGGACAGACAAATGCATCGTGCCCAAAGTGGACATTGTGTCACGGATCATCATATACGTTCATTTCTTAACTAAATATTCAGCCTGCATTGCCGTTTTGGGGCACTCCTGAGAGGTTGAAGGCATGCTGAGGTTGGCCTGATAAACAGCTGCCTGCCCGTTCTTCTAACGAAGAAGTCGTGGCAGACTTACGACTTCTTCGTTAGAAGAACGGGCAGGGTTATCGGGAGGATTTTGGCCCGTACATGCATTCGCCAGTGTGTTAATGATGTCCTCATACTTTAATATTCATCCTGCAAAATTCCGAGCGGACTGACTAATTGTCATTCGCTTTTCGCCACAGTATCCACACCTTAGACAAGATGGCTGCAGGCACTTCCGTGAAGTCTGACGTCAGTCAAGTTTCATTCAATATATTCAGAGTTTCATTCAATATATTCAAAGGTTCATTCCATATATTCAAGGTTCATTCAATATATTCAGAGTTTCATTCAATATATTCAGAGTTTCATTCAATATATTCAAGGTTCATTCAATATATTCAGAGTTTCATTCAATATATTCAAGGTTCATTCCATATATTCAGAGTTTCATTCAATATATTCAAGGTTCATTCAATATATTCAGAGTTTCATTCCATATATTCAGAGTTTCATTCCATATATTCAAGGTTCATTCAATATATTCAAAGTTTCATTCCATATATTCAAAGATTAATTTCCTGAACGGCATGCCATATATATATATATATATATATATATATATATATATTATGGCATGCCGTTCAGGAAATTAATCTTTGAATATATGGAATGAAACTTTGAATATATTGAATGAACCTTGAATATATTGAATGAAACTTTGAATATATTGAATGAACCTTGAATATATGGAATGAAACTCTGAATATATTGAATGAAACTCTGAATATATTGAATGAACCTTGAATATATGGAATGAAACTCTGAATATATTGAATGAAACTCTGAATATATTGAATGAACCTTGAATATATGGAATGAAACTCTGAATATATTGAATGAACCTTGAATATATGGAATGAAACTTGACTGACGTCAGACTTTACGGAAGTGCCAGCGGCCATCTTGTCTAAAGTGTGGATACTGCAGCGAAAAGCGAATGACAATGAGTCAGTCCGCTCGGAATGTCGTAGGATCAATATTAAAGAATGAGGACACCATTAACACACTGGCGAATACAGTACGGGGCAAAAATCCTCCCGATACCTCTGCCCAATACCGTTCTTCTAACGAAGAAATTCTCTCCTTTTTTAATCGTGGCAGACCTGCTACAACAGGCCAGGCAGCTGTTTATCAGGCCAACCTCAGCATGCCTTCAACCTCTCAGGAGTGCCCCAAACAGTCCCTGTGTGCGATCTCCACCCGTAAACAAGAAAGGACCCAACACACAAGATGTTGGAATAGATAGGCTTTATTTAAAACAACACGAGGGCCCTGATGTAATATAGACAATACCTCACTGCAGCCATGATGAGCCCTGGTAACACGGCTTCTCCTTAAAAAAACAAAAGCAGAACTACTAACAGAACAGTCTGTTGTGTGTATAGGTCTGTATGTGCGTCTGTGTAGTTAGCTTGATAAAGTTTTCAGTTGATTTAATAAAAGTGAAACACAGTGAATGGCCGTGCGTAATGACACTGCGCTCTGACGCGGCACTGGAGAAGCTGCTGCGGCTACAGGGATTTCGTGAACTGAAAGAGAAGCTCTTAATATATTGTTTAGATACAATAAGAATCACCCACATTCATAGACCAATGTAGGCTGAATATTTAGTTTAGTATTGAACGTATTTGATGATCCGCGACACAGCTTTGTTCACGTTACTCACAGCAGATTGCGGACAGACAAATGCATCGTGCCCAAAGTGGACATTGTGTCACGGATCATCATATACGTTCATCACTTAACTAAATATTCAGCCTGCATTGCCGTTTTGGGGCACTCCTGAGAGGTTGAAGGCATGCTGAGGTTGGCCTCATAAACAGCTGCCTGGCCTGTTGTCGTAAGTCTGCCACGACTTCTTCGTTAGAAGAACGGGCAGGGTTATCGGGAGGATTTTGGCCCGTACATGCATTCGCCAGTGTGTTAATGATGCCCTCATACTTTAATATTCCTCCTACGAAATTCCGAGCGGACTGACTCATTGTCATTCGCTTTTCGCCACAGTATCCACACCTTAGACAAGATGGCCGCAGGCACTTCCGTGAAGTCTGACGTCAGTCAAGTTTCATTCAATATATTCAAAGGTTCATTCCATATATTCAAGGTTCATTCAATATATTCAGAGTTTCATTCAATATATTCAAGGTTCATTCAATATATTCAGAGTTGCATTCAATATATTCAAGGTTCATTCAATATATTCAGAGTTTCATTCAATATATTCAGAGTTTCATTCAATATATTCAAGGTTCATTCAATATATTCAAAGTTTCATTCAATATATTCAAGGTTCATTCAATATATTCAGAGTTTCATTCAATATATTCAAGGTTCATTCAATATATTCAGAGTTGCATTCAATATATTCAAGGTTCATTCAATATATTCAGAGTTTCATTCAATATATTCAGAGTTTCATTCCATATATTCAAGGTTCATTCAATATATTCAAAGTTTCATTCAATATATTCAAGGTTCATTCAATATATTCAGAGTTTCATTCCATATATTCAAGGTTTATTCAATATATTCAGAGTTTCATTCCATATATTCAAAGATTAATTTCCTGAACGGCATGCCATAATATATATATATATATATATATATATATATATATATATATTTAACTATAAGTAGAGTTTAATTTTCTAAGGATATATACAAGAAAAAAGTCTATATTTTTATTCTACACTTGTTTCCACACAGCTCATTTGTTGAGCATATTATGGTTAGAGTCATAAAGGTATAATGGAGGCAATCCTGTGTAAATGATGAGTAAGATTGCATGAATCATTGTGCCGTGTCTGCCAGACTCTTTGTAATCAACTGAGGGACGTGAGATTGTTTGCTGCAGAACTACAGGCATCTGGAGACAGTACTGGAAACTCTTATGCAAATTGCATCACTTTGCATTGAGGTCCACTCAATAACTGCTGTATGATTATATGTTCTGCAAGACGGTTCTTCCAAAAGTACCTATGTTTATTTATGCTCAAGTATTTACATCCCTCATATACATTCATATACACAGTGGTGCTATGGAACAGATCTTAATAGATACATTTTTACTGTTACACTTAAGCTGCCATACATTAATCAAAGAGTATACAAGTAGCTGTTTAACCACATACTTTGAAACACGTAAACCTTGCCAGGGTGTTACAGAGCACCTCCCACCAGCCCCTATTCCTTTGTAAGGCTTTGTGGCCAACTCAACACTTGTGAAATATAGAGAGTGGACATCATCCCGTCGGAAAAGGTATGGAAAGGGAGAATGTTGACCTCAATTAGAGTAACTTTTTGCACTTTAGATCGATGTAGGTAATTCACATTCAATCATAAGACCGAGTGGTCTTGAAAGCTTGATAAAGTTTGCATCATAGAATCTGCTTTTCAGCAAGTTGCTGTAGCCTACGTTGTCTTTTTCGGTACAGCTGCTCATCTCTTTAACTCTGGCAAACCTAAAAGGTTCAGCTACTGTTTATCACGTACTCTGAAACAAAGAGGAAGTGGTCCTGCCAGAGATCACTTTTTTTTTTTTCCTCTCATGCAGTCTACGATTGCAACTTCTTGTCAATTGTTACGACAGGCAGGAAAGGCAATCAATAACCACACGTGCACTGTGGCGTCACAAAAAAGAAGTCCCTGTTAATGCGGTGCTTGTACATCTCCATATTTTGTGCCAAAAAAGGCAGAATGGCCATGCGTCACGGTGTCCCTTCACATATCAAGCCAGCCAGAGTTCGGAATGAGTAGAGTGATGACAGAACTGTTGCTTAAAGTGTCATGTTTGGTATTGCCTGCTTTATCTGTTAAAGCACACACAAAGTGGAAACCTTTGTTCCTACCTCCCTTGCCAGCTCAGAGACATAACAGCATCAGATAGGCTTTAACCCCTGTTCTACCAGGATTGCCTCCACTGCATGTGAAAGGAACAACCCCAATTCCAACCCCTGGCCCTAACGCTTTGCTCTACACCTCCATTTTGCAAATACAAAGCCCCTTTTATCATTGCATAAAATCATGTTGGTCATCTGGCCTTTAAACATGATTCATAAGGGCCATTTGGGTGGCTAGATTTCAATTCAAACAACTTTATTTGTTCCTGTGGGGCAATTAAAAATGAACTCTTCCACTTGATCTTCAAAAGCAATGGGGCTCTTATCCAGTATGCAAAGCAGGGAACAAAGGCCAAGGGGAGGGACAGAGATTGGGCCAAATTATGCCATGTTGTGTCAATGTCACATGCGTGTCAATGTTGTAAAACTGTGAAGTGAATATGCTATAAATTCTCGTTTGTATCACGACACGATATCTCTCAATGTGTGCATATCACAGTTATTAAGCTGTCAAAACAAAACCTTCCGTCCATATGCTGGCTTCATTGTACTCTGTGTTATTGATCTGTGTAACTCGAGACACATCCTGATGATAATGAAAACAGAACGCCGTCCATCTCTAGAAATGGCAGTTACATCTCAAAGTGCTGATCAGCTCATATCTAAATGATGCACCGTTAATGGTGAGCACATAATGGCTTCCTTCACTGCGACCATTCATTTCAGCAAGTAGTTTAATATATCACTGTATTTTAAGAAATGTACTTTCGATTTCCTGCTTGCAGTCCCGAGTTTATGTTTATTCAAATATTGGATATCTTTACACCTCGGGATATATGAGTGGAAGATGCTGTGATGCTGAGAGCCCACTGTCAATTATTCTGCTGGCTTTCATTAGTAGGGAGTCTGTAACAAAATCCATCACTTCCATTTTAATCACACATGCCCAATACAAGTCTGACTGCAATGACAGGGTGAAATATGCTCTAATGACAGAAATGAAGTTTGAATTGAGAAAAAAAAAATCACATCTCTGACCAGAAAAATGTAACAAAACTTTATCCTAGTAGAACATCAGAAAAAAACATGAAATAAATCATGACACATGACGCTTGGTTCTTTGATTACGATGTTTTTATCCATTATTTTTCCCAAGCCAAAACCTAAAGCTGCAAAGTATAAAACAATCTTTTATGTTTGCCTGAGCACTCTTCAGACCATTAATTTATGCAATTTACTTCTAATGAGTCAATTAGATTTAGATTTAAAAAAGGGCTGACAAGTTTAATTAATCTGTAATGGATAATTTGCTGCACATAATTTAAAACTTTCCCCCTCGTATTGAATGAGCTCAATGCGGATATCTAGCTAAAAATATCCAATGCTGAGATAAAGAAAATACAGCAAATTAGAGCAAATTTAACTAAAGACAGAGACATATCTATGTTATATTGCTCTATAAAAATTGGCTTTTTTATCCCTTGATTTATTACTCAAAGCAAATGTTAGATAATGCAAGTTTTACTTAAAAAAAAGTTTCACAATTAAGGGGAAATGTGGTGTTCTTAAGGCTACACAGCTGTTTAGTCCCAATATCTTTGCACTTCGTGTGTGGAAATACACTTACCTTCACCTCTGACTATCTCTGTAAATTCTACTGTTGATTTCATTGTTATTTGATTAAAAAAAAAACATTTTAGAGATGTTTAATCATGATCATTCAAGATTTTCTTCAGGATACATTTCTTCCTCGAAGATTACTACTATCCCTCCAGGTTTTTATGATGAGTGTTTTCATCCTTAAACTTCTTTTCTACAATGAAAAGATATGTCTTCCAACATGGTTGCCACCACATCACTGCTTCATTTAGGGTTGAATAACTTGTTGCCGACTGAAACATGTTAATCACTGCAGTATTTTTCCAGTGGATGACTTTTAAATTACATTTCTTGAAAATGCCTGGAAAAGATACACTGATTGGGACAAATATGTTAGTATTGAATATTTGAGTCTATACAGTTCATATGATTTATTCATTGTAGTTCAGTCCAACCTATAGCGACATTATTCGATAGGGAAATAAGATGAGTAAAATACATAGAAATACTGGGGAGATGGTATAGATACACTGCAAGGACCCTGAAAATGATGCATCTGATGATATGCATATGAACTCGAACCCTCTCCAGTGACACAAGATGATTGACAAGGGCAATGAGAGAGATAAATCTGGCTCCTTATGTAAAATGACCAATCATTAATTATTTATACACCTTGATAAGATGTTTTATTTTAAGAATCTGCTGAAATCCCGAAAGTGTGACCTTTTCATTTTGCCAAGCAAACAGTGTGATATTTATTACACACTTAAGTCACGGTGACGTGACAACAGTCAAGTGTAAGTGCAGCTGATTAAACAAAGCCATGAATGGTCATGTATTGTTTGAACAGTGATCTACAATAAAAATGTGTTTGAATGAAACCATAAAATCTAATTTTAATGCTGTATTTCTGCTCTTGTTTTGTATATGTATTTAATCTCCCTCTGCTGAATTGCTACTGCAATGCTTCAATTTACCAACATGGATCAATGAATTTCATAGCACTGCACACATCCATGGTGTTGCACCACAGGTGTTTTCACACCATGCCATGCTCTCACAGCAAGACCAGTAAAAGATAGAGAAAAAAGAGAAAATCAAGGTTACTTGCATGTAATACTTTAAAAAGTAAGCAATCATCCAATCACTGACAGGCACTGAACCGCCGTCTTTGTTGACCTCTCGCTGTTCACAGTTAAAGAAATCTGTGGTGATGATAATGAGCACCCATCAGAAAGCAGTGACCTGCAGGTCAGAGACTCATGATGAAAAAGTTATATTATGTTTGAGTGTGCAGGCATGAGTTTAAGACAGATTGGTAGATCATGGCTTTGCATTCCATATGTGCAGTGCGACCTTTACTACAAAAAATAAAAACATATTTGAGAAAGTTTTCCTGGATTGTTGACTATCTATAAATACAATAGTTAAATACACCAAATTAATTCAACTCAGGATGCCATTTTGTTGTGTAGGGTCAAGGATCTGTTGACATAAGACCACTTGCCTTATGGGAATAGTTGTGCAACAACCAAGCCAGGTGTTTTTTTAGCCTGCATTCTGCTCCATCTACTTGCTACCAAGTGCAAAAATGACAAAATGAGTATTTTCAGTTATTGTTTTTCCAAATACATTTCTTGAGAAACACAACTGTTTCCTTGTGTTGAGCTCTTGATCTTGCGCTGACTTGTGGCATTGAGAGTGAACAGTTCTCTCTTATCTGACCATTTTTTGATAACCTTTGAGTTCACATTACTTGACAATACAGCTTCTGAGAAGAAATTTATATAAAGAAGTGTCCATCACTGTCCATCAGAGAATGCTGTAACCAGAGTTAAAGAGTTAATTCCATCGTCCTTTTCTTCAGTGTCATGTGCAAATATGACAGATGACGGGTACCTAAATTTTACTCGAGCAAAACTTGACTCTCTTGTTGACAGCACTACAGTTTCAGTATGTACAACACTGGAGACCCAATCCCAACCAGACAGTTCAGGGAGGTTTTCCCTTTAATTGACGCCTCCATATTGGATTTGATCAGTCTGACTTTGTTGACAGGATATGTACCTCAGACTTTTAAGGTTGCTGTAAATAAAACTTTACTTAAAAAAAAAATACTCTTGATTCAAAAGGGTTAGCTTGTTATCAACCTATATCCAATATCCCTTTCTGTCTAAAGTTTTTGGAAAAATTGTTGCAGCTAAACTTTGTGATCATTTACATTGAATCCTGACTGAAACTCTTCAAATTGATTTTTTCTGAGTGCATCATGCACAGAAACAGCACTGGGGAAAGTAACCAATGATCTCATCTAAGCCTCTGATAGCGGACTTGTGTCTGTGCTTGTCCTGTTGGAACTCAGTGCTGCATTTGATATGATCAAATCACAGCATTCTGTTACAGAGACATGAACATGTTGAGATTAAAGGAACTGCATTAGGCTGGTTTAAGTCATATTTATATGATAGATTCCAGTTTGTTCTTGTAAATGAAGAACCTTCCTCACACACCAGAGTAAGTTATGGAGTTCCTCGGGGTTCTCTGCTTTGACCGATTCTTTTCACTTTAAACAAACTTCCACTAGGTAACATTATGAGACAGGATGGCATAAATTTATATTGCTATGCTGATGATACTCAGCTGTACTTATCTATGAAACCAGATTAAACCAATAGGCTGGTCAGACAAAGACCTGGATGACTCAGAACTGTTAACTCTTAATGACCAATTTCCATCATATCTCAAAGATCTCATAGTTAGATATTTTACCAACTTCACTCCCAAACTGCAGGCTTGTTGCTCCCAGAGTTTCTTAAAGTAGAATGGGAGGCAGAGCCTTCAGTTACCAGGCCCCTCTCTTGTGGAACCAGCTGCCAGTATATGCCTGGGAAGCAAACACCCTCTCTACCTTTGAGATTAGGCTTAAAACCTTCCTTTTTGATAAAACTTATAGTTAAGGATAGTTACGCTGCTACAGGCCTAGACTGCTGGGGGACCTCTTATGTCACACCTTTCTTCACTTCACTCTCTTTCTCTCCCCGTTTAATTTCTCATATGACATTATGTACATTTGGTATTATTGTTGCCATTAACTTGTGTGGTTCCCTGTCTCAACAGATATCCCTGATCTGGTGTTGTGGTGTTTGTTGTCCCCTCTTATCTGTCCACTTAAACCCCAGTTGGTCGAAGTAGATGACCACCCTTCCTGAGTTTGGTTCTGCCAGAGGTTTCTTCTTGTTAAAAGGGAGTTGTTTCTCTCCAGAGTTGCCTCATGCATGGTCAGGATGGGAGATTTGTATGAATTGGACTAATTTTAAATTAAATTAATTGGATTTGATTGGATTACAATTAATTAGATGCTAATTGGCTTGAATTGGACTGTATTAAGTGCCTTGAGATGACAATTGTTGTGATTTGGTGCTATATAAATAAAATTGAATTGAATTAAAGTTTCTAGTCTAGTCACACTAAAAAGGGTTCAAAGAAAATTATTAAAAAATATAATTTGATGGTTGTTACACACAATGATAGCCATCATTTCTTTAAACAAAATTTTTCCTACTTCCATTTATGAACTTTTCTGCTTAGTTTTACTTTTACTCAGCAGTAGATTCACAACGATATGCTTTAACTGTTAAAATGTGATTGTTTGTTGTATACTGTTCACACACTTTTCTTGACTGTTAAAAACACCACAAATTAAGTACTTGCATATGCAATGAATAGATGGGTAGATGGAGGATCTATTTGCCAATCTGCTTATCAAGCAGAAGAACTTGCTCTGACTTGACTCTTGAATTTGCTGGTAAAGTTCAATCAGCATCTCCTCTTGTCTGAAATCGCTCGCTCACTCACCCCCCTTGCTCTTCCACAGCTGCCTCTGGAGGCCATGGAGAAGACTTCAGGAAAGTAAGTGTGGGGCTTAGTTTGAAAACCTTGCTGATGATATCACTGGAAGTCAAGTTTAGGAAGAATTTGCAGCCCACCTCAGAGACAGAGATTAAAAAAATGGTGCCATTCTTCAATGAACATTAGAGGACTGACATGTGGGGATTAAACACAGAAAACGGTTTTTAATTAATTGGCAATGCATTCAACGTGGAACACTTAATGACCTTTGTTGTTAAGCAATAGTAACAGTGTGATAAAAAAAGAAAAATAATTTAACCCTTAAGTGGCTTCAAAGCACGGAATACTAAATAACCCTGTATAATCACACGAGAGCTGCCACATAATTTGGCTCACTGATGGGTACAGACAGCTTGAATGAGGATAGATATTCAAGTCATCCCAGACTGACTAAGGATGATTGATGACTGCTGGTTCTCTTCTCTTGCATGCAAATCTACCTGTGGGGCACGTCAAGTCATAGCTGCATCAAGCTCGAAACTGTCCACAATCTGTAAAATTATGGAACATAATGAAACAGCTAATATTTATTTCTATATCTGCAAACATATTAAAACTCTTTTTTTTAAAATAGATAACAGAAAAATATTAAAAAACAAACAAAACAGAAAGAGATGATTTCCAAAAGTCAAAATGCAAAGAGAAAAAGTTATTTGAAGATTTTTTTACGTTTTGTGCAATGTTTCATTTTAACAGCCATCATCAAACTTACCGCATAGCTGACAGTTTTGTGACAGTATTTATCAATGTTATCTTAAATCATCTTAAGAGACTTTCCGACTTCTGAGCTTAAATAAAAGATCTTGATCAAGAAACTAATTCTATGAAAGAAAGCTATGCCCTCCTGCTTAATTTTGGCAATTAAAACGGTTAAAGTCTAAATTTGTATTGTTTGAAAAACACTGTGTGAGCACTCTGAGAGCGTTCTTCAATCCGTCTCACAAGGAAGCGTGCCATATTTTTCCACATGTCCATAATCTGGTTGCATCACAATAAAAGCAAAGAAACGATAAGATGACAATATTTCACTGTATTTTATTTTCTGTAAAGCCTGCAACCATGTACTAAGTGATCTGAAGCCAAAACACATGCTTTATGCCTAGCTAACTGCAATTGACAGCAAATTGGAAACATTTAAAGTGGTTGGACTATGTTTGGTAGGATGCATGACAATCTGTGGTGTGATGCCATTGTCCACTCCCTCCTACCTCAATATAACCATTTTTGATGTCATAGATGTGATGTAATTTCTGACAGTTTCATCTCAAGCACAACACACATTCTTTACAATTTGCAAAGGAAAACAAAGGTATCTAACATTTTTCAACTAGCACTAGTTCTAATTTTCTTCCAGATTATTAAAGTGAGTAACATATACCCCTCATCAGAACTTCAATCTGCTCTATTATGCATCAGCTCTTTTTCAAAGAAGGCGAGAACCACCTCGAGAGAGCATTTAAAAAATGGCAGTATTAATACACTCCTTGAAAATTTCAGTCATACACATTGATAGAAACTCACTTTATTGCTAAATATATTTAACCCTTAATCTGAGTCTTTCCACCTTTAATCAGGCGTAAAAGTAGCACTGAAACTCTTCCATTTATGTGTATGCACACTCACACATATAGGAGTTGCATCAATGACACAATCATCTAATCAGACGACTGAGCTCAAAACACCTTCATACTAAGAAAAAGACTAACTGAAGTATATTACTGAATTAACAGTACAGTGCACAATATTTCTTTCTTCTCTTTGCTACATATATTTACTACACACACATATACTACGCATTGCTACATACAGGACATATATTTCCTCCTACATACCTGAAACATAAACACTGAAGGTCTGTGTCTGTCTGCACCATGACATTACCACCATTACCACAGAGTAAAACATGTCCATGAGGCGAAAGGGTGACGTACGTCTGCTACTAGTGGGAACCTACAACTCCCATGGTTTTGTGCATTTGTAGCGTTAGTATCATGTTTTCTATGCATGTAGATGCATCAGCTCCACTTCAACTACATAAAAGCTCAATATCAGCCAATTTTACTTCTAATTTAAAAGGCTTTACTCTTAGAGCTGCCTCTCTTTGGTAATTTTCTCTTACTGCATGCTGAATGAATTTTATAGCACTTACATGTATTCTATTGACTGATGCGCTTTTGTCTGCACAGTGTTGGAAACATGCACCTAGGTTTCAATAAATCTGGGCATTTTTAGTCTTTGTGAAAGCAACTTAAAGAAAAAACTAATTGTTGAGTTGAGCATTTTCATTGAAACTGAGTAATAAAGTTATATATTATATCCACAGTTATATGAACAACTAGGTCAGGATTAGACCATCCAAGGTTATATGCGATAGGTCTTGTATGATGAATTAGAAGAACTAGTTAGGAGATCAACTATTCTGCAATTTCCTCCCATCAGCAGGCTTGTCCAGAGTGTCTATGCTTTGAGGCTGAGCTTATGGGATTAAAGTCAAGGTTCAGTGGCAGCTAATCAGAAACAACCAACAGATACTCTGAAGATGCCACTTTGCTTGTTAAAACATTGGTGAGAACGACCACTACGAATGTGGATGAAACACTGAGGGAGTTTTGATTTGAGAAAATTTCCTCAAATAGCTTTTTTTCGTGTTTTTTCTTTTGGTTTATTCTATTATTCCGATTGTTGAGTTAAAACTGACAGAAGGTCAAAAACAGTTTTGTAAAAAAAAGTACCAGAATAAAGATTTCATTCATGTCACAGTCTTCAAATGCAACTTCCTGTGACCCTGACAAGAGCTGCATCGACAAAGGAACAAGCTGTCATGCTGTTTGAAACAAAACAGCCCCAGACACTTCAAGCCACAAAACAATCAAGGGATTTGTTTAGTGTGAAACTGACTATACGGGAAAAAAAGGATACTTTTTGTGTGAAGCAGCAGCTTCTGACAGGCTGATAATTGTAGGCTGTTGGCCAGTGGAAGACAAACATGTTTGGATGCTGAACAAAGTTAATGTACAATATGATATTCTAAGCAGTTCAATAACTGTGGGACTTTTTTTCCATACAGCTTTTGTAAAATGTAAAAACTAGAACTGTTATTTTACAATCTAACTACATCAGTGTTAGCGCTAATATGTTTTCGGGAATGAGCATCAACCAGAACATATTACTGAGAAGTTGCTTTCTGAAGTCTCAATTAACTGTCCACCTGTGAACACAAAAGGCATCACTAATAACATGCAACTATACAACTTCACAACTGTTGAGTAATCAATGTGCTAAAGATTTATTAAAGCATTGGACTGTTTAGCTTTAAAGAAATTTGCTGGATAAATAAAAATAACATTTTTGTCTTTTGTTCCAGCAGGCATGACTATCTTTCTTACCATTTAAGAAATGTGCGACACCCAGCAATCATGTGAAGAAGTGTTCGTAAAATCTCACATTGATGCATCCCCAAGGTCACTCCAAAGAGGTGTGTAGTGATGTGACTCTAACTTTTCCAACCCTAAGCAGTTAGCATTGATTCTTAACCTTAACCAAGCGCTTAATCATAATGTCTTGCCTAACCCCAACCAAGTCATTTATATGGCTAATTCTAAGAAATAAAACACATTTAAGCCAAAAGAAAGAGTTTGAATTCATAAAAACTACGGCTATCATATTGTTGTTTGTTATTTAAAACTGACCATTCTTGTTTTTTTTTAGCTAGGAACGCAATCCAAATCCTTTTAGAATTCTTTTAGAACTCTGCAGCGATCATCATGGAAACCATTCTTACCCTTTCCCATGTTGTTGCTTTCACGACCACTAGAGGTCACATGTTCTTTGATCATTATTATTTTTCTTATCTGACTGCATGGATCAAGTCAAAAGGACCGCTTTTAGGGATGAGGACTGTCTCGGAAGCGACAGTAAATCATCATGATTATTTCAGTTTTCATACAAGAAAGAAAATCGCCTGGTTCATGTATTTATTGGCTTCAATAGAACATTGTTGAATTTCTATTGACTTCTCTGGCTGAAAATGTACATCTGATAAAAAGATGTAAGCTACAATTCCTAAGGGGTTAATTAGCTTGTACAGTTCACTTGTTGAGTTATTCATTTATATCTTCATACATCTAACCAGAACACAATGAATTTCTTATTTGTCTGCTCCTTAATAATTCTGTGCAGTTAAACAGCTTTTCGGAAAAAAAAATGGTGAAAATGACTATTGACAGGCACAGAATTGTCTTTGCTCTACGTCCCAAAGGTTTATACTGAATTATTCAAAAATAGCCCTCTCCTACTTGGAGTCTTGATGGAGCTTATTACAGTGTAAATTCAGTTTAAACACAGATTTACCACACACAAGGGGCCCCTCATTGAGTAGACTTAGAAAGAAACAGGGTTGTTCTCTTATCTTGTGACTCTCTTATTGTTTATTTATTTTTTTCAATATTTTTTCTCATTCTGCCAAAGGATTAATTAGTTAATTACTTGACAGTTATTTGGTACTGAAACTTATTTTTTGCTAGTTTAAAATGCTTAAAATGTTACAACACATGATTGAGCATGGTGAACACGGATGTAAAAAAAATAATTTCTGGATTTTGACATGTGGAAACGATTAGTTTGTTTTATTTCAAAATTGCAAATAACTTAGATCCACGGCAGTAGGTGATGATAAAGTCCCTATGTTGGTTTTATAGGAATGTTTTATCTTATTGGACATAAATCATGACACATTATTGACAATGGAATGAAATGAGTTAGTTGGAAAACGTTTGGATAATCAAGTCTCTATACTGCAGCACAGCTGTATTGCTGAATTTCTTTCAAATGCAGCCAAGTACTCACTCAATGCGTGCCACAAGTTCTTGGAAGCAGTGCAAATGAGTGACAGTAAGAAACTATTTTTTTTTTTTTCAGGAATGGAGAAAAAAACCTTCACCTTTATGTTCACAGTGTACAAAGGAAGAGACCAGAGATATGCCCTGTTTTTTTTTTTTTATATGTATATATATGTTGTTAATTCCAGCACTTAAAAAAACTGTGGCTAAATATGTCGAGTATGTCTTCAAAGATGTGGTGAAAATCAAAGGAATGATGGGCACAACACAAAGGAATACGTTCATAGAAACATAAATGTATACACAAAAGGTGGGAAAGTAAATGGAGCTTCACAAGAGTGCAAAGTGCCTCACGTATATACATCAGAGCTCTTTATCTTCATTCTTTATACCTTGGTCTGCAATTTTACAGTACACAATGTATCACTCCATCTTAGCAACAACATGAACTGTGACACGAGCTTTCAGAAAATATTAAATAACTTCAAATGCAATTGCAAGCGGCATAGTCTTGGGAGAAAAGGTGAAAACACGACAGCCAAAAGAATGTGAATGAAGTGTGAGATGTTTTTAAAAGTTAAAAGATTGCCAATATACTTTTTTGTTAATTGGATTTGTTGATTTGCTGTAACTGCCTCATTACAGACTTGTTTACTCTGAAAAAACAGTAGAAAAAAAAAAGAAAAATGCTGCAAGTCTTTTTTTTCAAATTTCAATTCTTTATGCAATCATATGGATAGGTTTTGTCTGGCATTCAACAGCAGTTAGCAGGAAAGTGATGATAATAGTAACATAGTGGTTACATTGTTACATCCCAACTCTATTTATATCCATCCATTCAGCCATCCGTTTATATTTCTGAGTTTGGATCTTTTGTCTTTTAAATTGACTAAAAACCATTAAAAGTCCAAACAGAGTCACGGGGCTCACAAGGTGTTCATGAGCCAGCTCGTAAGCTTGGCAGTTTACAGTTTTTATTTATACAGTACAATGTATAATATGTTGAATACTGAACTGTTCACTTTAATTGAATTAGAAAAATGTATAACAATGAGTTCTACATAGGACAATTGCCAACATGCAACCTTTACCCAAATACCCTGTTCCACAAATTATGCAGCAATAACAATCAAGGCATCATTACATAACTAATGACAATGACAATAATTGACATTAAATATTATCTTCTCATTGAAACACAATTAGTTTCATCATGCCATCCTCCATGCAGGTAACACATCAGCACTTATTTCAAGATTTAGAAATCAAAAATAAATTTGGGGGGAAAGGAACTGACTTACAGCTATTCGCTACCTGGCCTCTCCTTTTTTCTGTAAATCTGATTGCTTTGATGTCCTCATTATAACATGAGGGTCAACTGCTGTGAAATCTCGTGGAGTGACTGAATAACCTCCCATCCACCCACGAGTGTCACTCAGCAAAGGTCATGGCTCAAAACTAATTTCCAAATCATGATAAACTGTCTCCTTTGCAAAGATTGGGTCATTTGCATCAGTCACCATTCATTCCACTTTCGTTTATGTCAGTGCGATGTGGAGTCTTATATGACAGAGGGTGTAGAAGAACAGGCACCACATTAGTGTACTGATGGAGAAGTGGAAAGCTTTAACTGAATGTTTCATGTCAATAAAGCTGGAGTTTCCCTGGCTCAGGGAGGGTCTTTGGAAGCCAATGCACCACGGAAAGCAGGATTAGTCTTTGTATATTGAAAACAAAAATTATTGTGCTGCCTTTCCCAGCAGACATCTATGAACTGGTCCCTTTTTACCATTTAATGAAAAGAAATCACTTGATTAATCACAAAAATGCATCAAGCACAAATCATACCACTGGTAGAACTGGTGTAGGTGATGGATAACCTACTCCCCTGTCCAACATGAATTGTTTTCATATTGTTTTCTCCACAAGCAGGGAGTGGTTGAGAATATTGAGAATCACAGCTTAAGCAATGTCATGTTAGTTTAAAGTAAATGAAAGAAAATACATGTAAAAATGTAAAAATATGTCCTTCCTTCTTTAACTAATTGTTTCCTGAACATGTATTTGTTGCAAATAAGTACTGGGAAAACTGGAATCCAGTGTTTCTAAAGTGCAGTTACATGAAGGAAATTTGACATGTGACCAATTCTGGATTTGGGGGTTTTGTGAAGTACTTATGAGCAGAAGACAGCAGTGAGAAAACTCTCTGCTTGAAGAATCAGACTTTCCTGGCAGAGGAGCTCAAACTAAAAGCTACTCAGATCTGTGCCATGTGAGGAGTTTAGATTTTTTGCCATCTGAAATAATTGTCTGTATCAGACAGTATTTCACTTGGTCACTATATTTCCTCAAACAGTAAATGTCAGAGCTGTTAAACAGTTTTGAGTGTGTTCCAACAAGCTCAGGGTTACAACACCGCATTAGGACTCTAATTGTCCAATACAAAAGGGACACATTGTAAAAATCCACAATATTTGTCAAGCACAATACAATATTTTTTCTGTAGATGATAATAATATTCATAGCCTTCTGATTTGAGTGTCCTGACTGGTGTCTGCTGCAGGTACAGGAGGACATATCCATTTAAATTAATAAAAGGTGATGTAACTAAGATTCAAATTTCACAAAAATCACAAATTTTGATGGTAGCTAATTTTTCGGCCAGACAAATTTCAATCAATCCATCCATTTTCTTCACCTGCTTAATCCAGTTTAGCCTATTCTAGCTATCGTTAGATAAGAGGCAGGGTATACCTTGTATGGGTAGATCGCAGGGTCACACAGAGACAAACAACCATACACTCTCATAACGCTAACTAACCCAGCATGCGTGCTTTTGGAAAAGAAAAAAACTAACCAGAGAGAATCCACATATAGACAGGGAGAACATGGATACTCCACACAAAAACATCCTGCTCAGTATTTGAACCAGGAAAATATTCTGTATTGTTCCTAAGTCTGACTTCCTAACCCAGTTTACCTGCGGAAAGTGTAGTGTTCACCTGTTTTCTACACGCTTTAGAAATTCACACAAGAAATCACTTACATTGTTTAGTTTGCAACTTTAGAACAATAATGTGACACAGCTGGATCCAGTGTAGTCCAAGGATAACCTTGCTTTATCTTTATGATCAGATAAAGGGTACAGCTTGGCAGTTTTGGTGTTTCACGTTTACCCATTTTTTATCAAATCACCCACGTAAACACATCTGAATGCAATATTAAAGTACTATAAAAGTTTTTTTAGTGTTTAATCCATCCGTCAAGACATTTACACAATTTGAAAGAGATGATAGATATAAAAACACCCTGTATGTCTAATGGTGATATTGAAATCTAATACACCTCCTGCCTCATACTGTTTGCTGGTTAGAGTCAAAGCGTTAGTGTGAATATCTATGTAGCCACTGCTTTGTAGTACGTCAACTTGAAATGCTGAGATCTCATTTCAACATAAATGTAACTTCTCTATCATGGCAGTGTAATGACACTTCTTTTTGCCAGAAAATGCTCTTTTTTTCAATCACTTTCACACCAGAAGTAAATAACTGACATCCACCTGATATTCATTACAAACTCCCTTTTTAATCATCAAGTTCTCAAGGGTTCCTTTTAAACTCCCCACTATGAAATGAATGCATTTTCGAAAATAACTTTCCAAGACTGTGTATCATTATGATGAACAGTGCTAACACAGCAGGCACAATATAACCACCAAATTACCCTTGAGAATTAGCTTTTCTGTAATGTATCCTCGAATGGTTTAAAAAAATGAGCTATGTAACACAAGCTTATACCTATTTTTCTCCAGAGTATCTATGCCCCTGAGCCACAAAAGCATCTGCTGGAGGAGTTAAATCCATCCAGCAGCTACTGTCAGTGCAGGTCCCGTTGGGCCCTGTAGAAACCAGTGATAGACACCCACACCTTTAAAGCACCTGGGCTCTCTCTGGCCTTAAGCAAATTTACTACAGTTCTTTCCTTTTTTGGAAAACTTGCCAAGCAAAAAAAGTCAATTCCCTAAAAATTTGATTATAATAAATTGTATCCTTTTATGTTCTTTTATGTTCTCAGTTAAATGGTGTGCTCATGAGTAACTGCTGCAAAGAGATCTAAATGCGCAATTCCTATGGCCAACCTATGAAGCACTAACATAACACATTTCCAAGAAGTTCCATGGCTCCTTGTCATTCTGTCATCATGGCCTAATCTAAGAATGTTTTGTAATGCCATTTTTTAACATTTTGCATTTGAAACACTGTCTTTAGAATGAACTAGATTTTTTTCCCTATCTCTGCTTTTTTTTATCATTTCTGAAAACTAGGCAAAGATCATAAATCTAACAGCAGTGTAGCTGATTCAATGTATTTTTACACCTGAGGAGTCAGAATGACCTTTTTTCTTCTTCCCCTCCCAATGCTACGCAGCCAGATACAATAAGGAACAATGGACTATACCAGATATCCAAAGTTGTCTGCAGTGTTGTCAGAGAAGCCACTGCTTGAGAACAGTGCTGTTCGATATGTCACAATTTGATTCCTCGGAGTAAGGCAAGTTTCAAAGAGAAATACAGAGAAATACAGAGACATAAGAGACGGCTGGCAGCCTGAAGTAGAGAAATGTGAAACCTCCTCCATAATGGGGGAGGAAAGATCGACAGTTACTGTGTCACCACTTGTCAGAAACTGGAGTGGGGGTATACTGTGGAGCATGAGTTGTTCTCAAAGTAGTTTTACATGGTACCTTCTGCTAGCTGTCAGAGCAGCACTTGAGGAAAGAAATTCAATAAAGGATGTCGACTGTTGGTCATAGAAGTTGATAAAGTGAGAAAACTGAGCTGCAGCGAGGTGTCAGACCACAATTAATTATCCCCTTTGAACTTACAAGGGTACAGTGGACCAACCTGAAATTCCATGTGTTTTATCTGGGAACTTTTGTCACAATTATACACGAACCATGTGTATTGTCTGCACCCAATTAGGGAGCCAAGCTAATTAACTTTGTCACAGTGTCCTAAAAAGTGAGGGGGTGGTGGTGAATAGGCTGTTGCTCGCACAAAAGCAAGGCAAAGTAACACAGCCACAAAAACATCAAATCAAAAAGTAATGGGATTATTGGACATAATAACTCCAAGCTACAGTGATAACAGTGTTGCATCATATCTGTGTGAGGAGGCATGAACAATGCTTTAACTACACAATATGTATATATGTTATTTCATTCTGTATTTATTTTCATTGTAACTATAACAGACATTAATGCAATATTATTTGGTCAAATTGTGTAATACTAATGTTGATACTGATGTCACCATAAGGAAAAATATATTTTTTACATGTTATGTGATTGTTATATTTATTTTACTGAGCAGTCCATAAGCCATGCCCCACCCAAGAAACTGAGGTCCATATCTTGTTTGGTTTTATTAAGTTTGTCTGGTACCATTATGCTGTTTGGATTATTTAAAAATCGAGGTGCTTCATTTATTACTGATTGTAAGTGGAGAATTTTATATTTAGTCCTTCTTCTTAGGGTGGTGCCTCATTTGATGTAGCTCAGAAGAAGGAAATGAGAGAAACAACAAACGCTTGTGTTTATTGTGTGTTGCTGTTTACCAAATCTAGTCTTAAGTTTCTACAATGCAGCGTAACGACAATAGGAATGTCGAGGTCAAACACAGACTGCGGTAATGCACTGTGCTGCAAAACTAAACTTTCATAGCGTTGACATACAACCTTATGGTAAGGGGCTGCATTGTCAGATTTTGCGTGTATGTATACACTTTGTGACAGATCAGAAATGTGTGCGTATGTGTATCAGAGAAATTTGAAGTAAGCGCTGCCTTAGTATTTCACACATCCATTGGCAGGTGTCTATGTCCCATCTACCCAAAATTTGCAGCCAAATGTCCTGAAATGCAAGATAAGAAGAAACAAGTGGAGTACCAGCACACTGCTGTGTCTCTGCAGAGAGATACGCCTCTACACACTTCCACTGTGCAATAATGACTACTAATGAAGGAATTACTTTGGTGTGCGTCTGCACGATGTTTCACAAATATTCAGTTTGGTATGAATTTTTGATTTTTGAGTGACCCAGTTGTTATTCCCTCTTTTTCAAACTTCAGCGTTTATTTTACTTCAGGTTTAGGCAAAATAAAAAAAAAAACACAGATCAGACAAGCAAATGACAACTTCAGATGGAGTGGTGGTTTTCATGAGATGACTATACCCAGTGAAATGTTTCTCGAGGAACTCAAGCAGCTTCCATTATTGTGTCATTCTCTACACATTAATCAGCGATTATGATGATGGGGGCAAGGTTGCTGTGGAAGAAAAGAGGAAATTTTGAGTGGTTGAGTTTCAGGTCATGTTTAGTGAAATGCCTTGAGCTATTACTGTTGAGTGATGATAGGTTATTGAACCTTATTACTCTGTTAAAATGCTAATGTCTTCAGACAAAATGTGTTAACATGAGTACATCAGTAGAATGAGCCTCATCTTGTAAATAACTGCTTTTAAATTAGGGAGTCATGTGAAGAGGGCCAACAGATTAAACGTATAACAATATGCACAGATCCAAATGGATTCCTGTTTAGGCTCAGATTGTAAAAAGACAAACCAAATGATAGACATTTTTAAAGCTGTCAAGGCATAAATCCTGACTTTTATCGCCACTGCTGATGTAAGATGTGCAGTGATTTATGCAGCTATTTAATTTCGACAAAACACCAAAGGAAGAAGGCTTCAGACTCCATAATTGCTGTACTTGATATCCTGAAACCTGTCCAAATCATAACATGGCAATACTGTGGCTGTGTGCTCCTGAAGGAAAAAGCAGGCACTGAAATGAATGCAACCGTTTGGATAGACAACAGATGCAGTCTGGGGGGTTTGCACATTGTTGTTTTGGATGTACAGTAATAGAATGTTTCCCTCATCTATCGCCACAGGCCTGTGGTTAATCAGCACTGGAGACAATAACCAATTAGTGAAACAAAAACATGTAGAGGGAAAAAAATCTCTTGCATGTTTGTGTCATGATCTCGGTATCTAATTTACTGTTTACAAAATCCTGATGAGAAAAAACATCATGAACAAACAAAAGGAAACCACTACATGGCTTATGTCCAAGCAGCAGGGTGAAGCGTTCGGATTTGAAAAAAATAAAAACAACAAAAAAACTGTTGGCTGGGGGTGGGGGTGGGGGGGGGTGGCATTGAATGAATGGCTTTATCTATAACAGCCTCCCACCTCATATGCTGTATGCAACTTGTCCACATGTGCAGTAGTTTTTTGTTTTTTTTTTCACAAAAAGAAGTTATATAACAAAAAATCCAGTAGATTAATAATCACAAATAAAATTACATTTGGGTCACCCAGTGTTGAGAGGAGAGAGATCACAGCGGTGTCCTTCATACAGTCTATTCATTGATGGTAAGCATTGGAAAACAGCACACATCCAAACAATATCGGGTACACGTTGAAGGACGTTAACTCCACCATCCTGAGCCATTTAATATGGTCATATCGGGCCTTTTTGTCACAAGATGACAATATTTTTTGAGGTCTTAATGAAATATCCGTGGCACGCTTTGTTGAAAATAACAGAAATACAGTAAGACAGCTCGTGTTTTAGCCATCAGTTTACATCACCCTCTTTTAGAGCATGGACTGACCCTCTCAATGTACTCTGCTATTCTCATCTGCAGGATCTGCTGATGACAGTACTCAAAAACAACGCTGAAGATAGATTATTTATTGTATGTTCTCTCATATGATAATAGAGAATTGACGCTAGTTGGCTACATATGAAATTGTAAGATACTTGACTGTGAATTTTAGTTTAAAATATGTTTGTGAAAGTTAGTAGAACTCAATGAGGAGGATCTGCTGTTAATTGCAATGCAATAAAAGAAAATTGCATTGCATTAGGATGTCCCACCTCTATAGCTCAGCAAATCCAGCATGATCTGAAGTTGTGTTTAGACTAGGATGAGGAGGTTGGATAGTTTTACTCTGAGGTGGGAGTGTTACAAAACTTCAAACTTAAACTGCTCACTTTTTATTTTTAACAAAAGTAGTTTCAAACTAAATGACAAGATTGTGTGTTTTAGTTGGTTGTGACTTCAGACAAAGAAATATATGCTCTGAAATGGGTTGGTTTTTCTTCATAGTATGTCCCCTTTAATGATGACCACTGAAATGCCTCTTCAGCCAAGCCTTGAGCAGAGCTGCTTACAGTATAGGTACAACGTACATGTAGGCTTCTGTTTTGAATATATCTGACATTCTCTGATGATCATTAATAAATAATGATATTTATTGGAATGTACAATACAAAAACAGTTAACATCCTCCAATGACAAAGTTTGACATTGGATATGTACTGATAATGTAAGATACGGGTTAAATTCTCACATATTTCTGGATCTAAAATACAGAGAACATAGAGTCTTCACTATGCACTTAAAGTCTATGCAGATATTTACAATCGTGAGTACAATTTCGATAAGACTATCATGAAGCATTAAATACTCAGTTGTTTTCTAAATGTGTCAGAGAGTTACTGTACTGATCCAGTTCTTATCAAGGACTTGGCCAATGCCTTTTCCCCAGCCGCATCCTCTAGCCCTATTTGGCAATCCTCCGAGGCTATAAGGGATAAGCAATATAATCCATGCAGTGTGCTCTGGGCTTTTTCCAGGTTCTCTTTCCATTTGGACAACTCTACGGGGAAGCAGTCTGATCAGAAATCAGAATTGGCTCCTCAAAAGCAAAGGTGCTCCAATTTTACAAAGAGACACTTTTCGGAGAAGTACCGTTTTATATTAAAGCTAATATATTGATTGCAAAATTTATCATGCCTTCTTTTTATAGTTTAAAGTTTTGTCAAAGTTCTATTAGCAGACATGACCGTTTTAATGGATAAATCCTAATATTTGCTCAAAATCTTAAAACAAGTCTTAAAATAAAACAAAGCAACATAAACTAAAGGCATAATCATGTTGTTATCAAACTGTAAAGATATTTATTTGCCACAATTCTGTTTTCATGGTTCCAAAACAAAATATTTTGCCTTCAAATGTTGAATGCATGTACAATGATTTGCTTAAATAAAGGTTTTAGTCACAGATAATAAAGATGGTAAAAGAAAAATATATTAAAGGCTATACAGTTAAAACCAAGTTTATATTCCCAGGACAGTCTTCAGATTCTGAAACTAAATCGGAAAATCCATGTTCCCGGGTATATTAATATCAATCCCAACAACACTGGATATGAAAGGCTGTAGTTTACTTATCTGTTTTCTTTTCGTGGATATGTCACATTATATTATGGGTAGTTGATAAGCCTTTAAATCGAGATACTGCAAAGATTTTTATCTAAAATATCATTAGTCTCACAGAAGTGATAAAAATAGAGAAGTCAAGTAATTGCACAGAAATTTGATAAATTTGTGGGTGCGTTTTTTGGTAGTAGTTGTAAGGCATGTCTGAAAAAACTTGGGGGTATATGCAAGCTGAAGAACGCTACCTTAAATGTGATAAACGTTGAAGGAATACTGTACATCAAGCTTAAGTTTACTGAGTATGTGATAAAGCTATAAATATATTTATGATACAGGCGGAAGTGTGATGCAGCTGAAGTGAAATCCCCTGCCAACATAGACGTTTCAGTTTGTAACAATATTTCAAATTGTGTTCAGAAATTCTGATAACACGCTGCAATGTGAGCTTGCCCTCGAACCTACTGAGTCCATTTAATTAGCTGATAGTTATTTAGAGGTCTGCCTTTTGTGATATATGAAATAGTGACACAAAAAGGAAAGAAGAGAACAATATTGCTCTTTGCTCCTGCTTGTCTTTACAGTTGAGCAGAAGCTTTCACACTTAGAATTGAGAGTTCTCAGTGACTGCCAGCTATTTTCATGTTAGGTTCCCATTATGGGGTTTTATTTTCCTTTATTTATTGTTAAACATCATCTGTGGTAGGTGGTATATCATTTATTTTTATCTAGTTCATTCATAATACACATGATTTGGTCCATTTTATTTTAAACATCACACAATTCAGTTTTAGACACTGTTGCATTTTAGCAGAAACAACTGTACACATGCAAAATGTTTCGTCTTAATGTCATAAAGAACAAATAAACAATAGAGCCTATTTTACAAAAATCCTCCATGTACAGCTTGGAAGTGCATTGAACGGAAACAACAGATCACCACAACGAGTTGTTAAATTTGCCATTAGTCATTACCAATCAAATCACTTTTTATGCTTCCCTTTCAACGGAGTAATTCAATCAAGTTTTAGGTGAACAGCAGGGTCTACAACAAAATCGCCATTTGGACAAAAATACTGTTCATGGTGGGAGGGAAAAAAAACAATCACAAAAGTACCGGCACTAGACTGCAACCTTGGTTTTTAGAATGCTGAACTACAGAAGAAGCCACTGCTTTCTAAGAAGAGCACTGCTGAGCACCTGCAATCACGCTGGCAGACAAACGACAGTTTGAAGCATATCAAATCAAAATTCTATGGGAGCAGGTAGAGACTGATGTGACTGCTTGGGAACAAAGGGTCAATGCATTATCCTAACTTATTCCAAGAGGGCATTTAAGCAAATTTACATATGATATTTACTTAAATCTTGGCACTCATTCACTGGCATTGCTAAAACTATGAAAACAAAATTGACTTCCGCCATCAAATCTTAAACTGCGAAATGGAGGTTTGGAGTTTGAAAGAAAACAAAGGGAGTCTAATGCAAGATATCGTGTTCATATATGGCAAGAAATCAGTTGTTTTGAGCCATACTGGATAATAAAGAGTGCCTTTAGATATCTTAGCTTTTGCCGCTTTGATGTCCTCCACTTTACGAAAACTGTTGGTCTCACAAGTCCTCCAAATGTATGGAAGAGTGTTAACAAATCACTTAAAAACGCCCTCAACAAACAGATCTCTTAATGGGAATTTTTCTCTGCTTTTGAGTTATTGTTAACATGTTTTAATATTTTTGATAATGGTTCTTGTAAGTGCAAAACATGGTTTCATCAAGTAAATTTGTTCTGGGAAGTCAAAATTGATCATCCCATGTAACAGCTGTCAGTCTCGGTTGGCATTTTTTTTAACCCTTGTTTCTTCCTGCATTTAAGATGTCAAGGGACGCTGTGAACTGGTTCTAAATTATGTTAAATTCCTTATGTCACACTGGCCTTGAAGAAAGTGCTGCAGGTGAAACATGCCTAATGAAACACAGACTGTAACACTGACAACTTGGGAAAGACTCACTAAAAATGGACTGAGAAGGCTTGCTTGGTCTGAAATAATAGAACTACTTTAGACAAAACTCAAAATATAATAAATCATGTTAAGCATGGTTAAGCTTGTTAAGCAAAACTAAATTTGAGTTAACTGTTCTTTATTGTAGTTACGCATTGAGCACAAAAGAAACTAGAGGTTACATTAAAAAATTCCTAAGGCCTGAGACTGTGCCTGTAAAAGACAATTAATATGGCCTTTATTCTCTTAAAGAAATGAACACCTGTAGCAGTGATAAATTCAGAGCACTCTTATCAGTGAAACATTCATTTCAAGTCCTATTCTTACCTCTTCGAGAGAGTGTTTGCACTTTCAGCATCCATCCCAAACTTGTGCATCAAATTCTGCATAGAGCTCTCATAACCTCCAAGGAGAGAGCTGGACCTAGGGCTACAACCCAAAAACCTGTGCACAAAAGAGGAAGGTGCATCAAATTAAGAGTATGACTCGTAACTGTCCTTTTCTTTTATATTCACCGGGTCCTACACTGTGAATTGGTCCTCCTGGGTACCACTTTAAACTAAGTCCAGGTGTAACATCATGAGTTATGTGAGCAAGAAGGCTGTGCACAAACAACACACAAATCCAACACGGTTGTGTTGATGTAGCTGGAGCTGTAGTTCCAAATGTACATGTGCAAGTTGTCAGACGTGGGTTTCAAAATCATGTTCAGGAGTAGCAGGAGTGCTGAGAGCTGTGTGTTGCTGGACACACCCCATTTTCAAAGAAGACATCAGGTACTACATGTGCAAACGATACACTGCATAATGGTTCACATATAGCCCAAATTACTAGAGAATGTTACAGTTTTAAATAAAATTTTTCTTTAGAATTTTAACTTCGGTTTTCATGGAGAAAAACAAAATCAAACTTCCTGTTTTGACTGCATAACCCTACTTTGGTCCAATTCAAAAGAGAAAATGTTTGCATGCCTGTAATAAGAGTCCAACTAATACTCCTAATAAACTAAAACCGAATAAATGAAATGGGACAAAACTATGTTCTGCTCCAGCTTCTGTTGCTTTTAAATAATGTATTTTCTGCAATATGTCCATAAAAATAATTCGTTTTCAAATGTTCTGTGACTTTTAGGCTGACCTTGCTGTATTCAGAGTGGCTAAATGAAACGGCTGCAGTTAGTCATTTTTTCCTGACTAAAGATGACATTGTAAAAGTGTGTCCAAGGACTTTTTTCACCAGGCATTATTCTGCAATAAAGGTAAGCAAAGTTGATTTGGAACATATTTGCAAAAACTGCCTTCTTTTATCATGTTATGTTGACTCACTTAGGAATCAGTGCATTGTTTTCAAAATTAAATGTGACAGAAAAAAAAGAAAAAAAAAAGGTTTATTCCTGAAAAAAAGAAAAGACACTTTGAACAACTATTTATCTGGAAATAAAGTAATTTCCACAGAAGAACACTGCATTACAAAATCTGGTCAAAAGCCCACAATGGATAGTGGACTGTGAAATTTCTATGATATAGTGCCAGCTTGGTCAAAGAAAACAGATGTTTCGCTTGCTGAGCTTGCTGACTTCCATGAGGAAGTCTTCACAGACTGAATGAACTGTCATCACTTTGGCTGGGACAGGAGCATCCTCAGGGCTTTCCCTGTGAATCCACCATCCAACCTTCCTTCCTGCACACAATCTTACTCCACTCAAATGTCATTGTACATTAGAGGGGATTTATGCCCACCAGTGATGGAAGTCTCTCCCTGAATTTGCGCTCAAAATGTTAACTTAAATGAATTGCTGGGAGTGATAAATGACATCATACCAGAAGTATAGGAGTGCGTAATACAGTTAAAATGCCATATAATTCACCTCCAGTCAGTAGGATACTATCCTGACATTGTCCCAAATCGATGTTAATTGAACTCAATCTCACGTGATCCATCATCATTGCGCAAATACAATAAACCTGAACAAATATATATATCAGAATCGATTCTTTTTCCCACAATAATTTGGATGACGCGTTATAGTAATCATATCAAGATATGAAAAAAGTTAAGGCATAGCATACAATTTATTTTCATAGCTAAACAGTGGTAGAAATGGTTTAGCAGTAGGTTTACGTATGGAACACAATATTGTCACTGCTTTAAAAATGGTAGATTAGAACAATAAAGGATTTAGTGCCTCTGCCCAGGCAACATGACTTACTTGGTAAAATTGAAGTATGAATTAAGTCTAGAGTGAAGCAGCGCCTTAAGGGCAAAAGGCAACTAAGGGACAACAGAGCCCTATTTTTGTTGCTCCGCAATCAACTACTGTAGTTTCACAGCTCAATCAAATAAGAATATGCAGAAGGCTAATCAGAGTGCATTTAAATTGGGCAATAAGTCAATGTGAACACCAGTGGGAGTTGAGAAGCCAAAGGAAGACCAGAAGGAAACAGCAAATCACATATTATATTGAATAATAATGTCTTCAATAGAAGAAAGAAGTACTCAAAATTATGAACTTCAAGAGCAAAAAGCACTTTGGACATCCAATGTCTCCTCACTATCAGGACTCAGGTGCCTGTTCACATACTGACAGAATTAACAGCCATGCAAACTTTCATAAGTGTCCTTGGGCCAAGACCTGAGCCACTGTTGTGTATTCTTACCTAGAGTTAGCTGGTGTGACTGTGACCATGACCTTCAGCTGCATGGGTAAGACTCTTTCTTCCAAATCTATTCACAGCCTCAGTGTAATTATCAAATAACTTCAGAGAAATGTGAAAAATAAAGAGACAGCTACAGGTACACGCTGATCTGTCAAACCTTTGATGGTGCCATACGAACCAAATTCATGCAAGCTCTGCTTGATTCTTGAGTCAAATATGACTGCTGAGTACTGCTCAATTGTTGTGATTATTATCTTCTTGTTGGTGAAGGGAAACCAGACATGTTTTATATGAAATAAGAATATGGTAAATCTAGGGGGGAAGCATGTACCATGAAACTCTGCTTTCTTGAAAATGTACCACTAATACTTGCATTTCAGATAAGCAAGATAATTTTGCCATCCAGATTTGGCCTTGACAAAACCATCTTTTATGCCACAAGTCAATTGTGTGATAGAACTATTGTGTCAGATTCCAAAAAATGACCGTGTTCACAGAAAACAATTTTGTCAGAGATGAGGCGAAATTAAAAACCACATTTCCACACCTACACGGTTAGCACTATTTCAAAGGAATTTAAGGAGTTATACATTTCTTCCCACCAGTTTGAGATACTGAACAAGGTGAAAACGTTGGGTTACTTAACGTAATCCCTGGTTCTTTGATAACAGAGTGAGGTGTCGACCGCCCGGCCCGGGCCATTCTTATCGGTTTCTTCCCTCATCCATGCAAGGAAGGAATTGTTGGTAAAACACCTCACTCTGTTATCAAAGAACCAGGGATTACGTTAAGTAACCCAACGTTCTTTTTCTAACTTCGTTCGGTGTTTCACTATGGGAGATATAGACCACTCCCGGAATGCATAATCTCCCGAAGTGACCTGGCTCCTGACCCAGACTGGGATGGCATCAACCAGTTTCTGAAGCACCAGACTCCAGCACTGCGTGAGCCAGAGATGGACCTGAGACATTCAACCTATAGAATCTCACGAAAGTGTGCCGTGAAGACCAACTCGCCGCCGCACAAATGTCCTCCACCCTAATTCCTTTAAATAGAGCCCATGACGTAGCCATGCTCCTGGTGGAGTGTGCTTTCAAACCTGCAGGCGGCTGCAGCCCCCTGCACCTGTAAGCTAGCACTATAGCCTCCACAATCCAACGAGACAGCCTCTGTCGGGACAAAGGCTTCCCTTTGTGGGGCGTGGCCCAAGACACAAACAGCTGATCGGTTCCCCGGAAGCTGGCTGTCCTGTCAACATAGACGCGTAACGCACGCACAGGGCACAGAGCGTTCAATCTGCTCTCCTCCGCTGACCCAAACGGCGGTGGGGGAAAAGCCTTCAACTCCACCGTGGGGCATCTGTAAGCAGATTCCACCACTTTAGGTATGAACGCCGGATTAGGCCGTAAACACACCTTAGACAAGCCTGGCGAAAACTGCAAGCAAGGCGACCGGGTTGACAGCGCCTGTAAATCACTCACTCGCTTCGCAGTAGTCAAAGCGAGGAGGAGAGCGGTCTTGAGTGACAAAAACTTCAGACCCACCCCCTCCAAAGGTTCAAATGGGTGTTGTGAGAGAGCGTCTAACACAACAGCCAAGTCCCATAATGGCACCATAGGCCTGGAAACTGGAAGTTTCCGGCGCACTCCGTTCATAAAACGGCATACTAATGGATGCTGCCCTACCGGCTTATCCCCCAAGCCCATGTGGCATGCTGAAATGGCGGCCAGATACACCTTGATTGTGGAAAACGCTTTACCCTTTTCCAGCAAGTCTTGGAGAAAACATAGAATGTCTCTCACTGAGCACTGAAATGAGACAATACGTCTGGCGTCACACCACTCCTCAAACACTCGCCACTTACAACTGTACAATGAGCGAGTGGATGAAGCCCTCGCACACTGAATAGTGTCGATCACGTTCTGAGGCAGTCCCACAGAGCCCAAATTCAACCTCTCACGGGCCAGGCCCAGAGAGCCACCTGCTCCGGATGGGGGTGGTAAATCTCCCCCCTGGCCTGAGACAAGAGGTCCCTGCGCAGCGGCAGGGGCCAAGGTTGGCCCGATAGTAATTGAACTATCTCTGCTATCCAGTGTTTGGACGGCCATCGTGGGGCTATCAAAATCAGCGACAAGCCCTGATCCCTCAATCTGGTCAGTGTGGGGGGGATAAGGCTGAGAGGAGGAAATGCGTACAGTAGGACGTTTGGCCATGGGTGCGACAGCGCGTCTACACCTAAAGGCGCATCCTCCTCTGTTAGTGAGAAATACAGCTGACAATGCGCGTTTTCTCGCGAGGTGAACAGATCTACGACAGCCGGGCCGTATTTCTGCCACAGCTGGCTCACCACCTGGGGATGGAGTTTCCATTCCCCGAAAAGAGGGTTTCCTCTTGACATGAGATCTGCGCCCCTGTTCAGCACTCCTGCTACGTGCGTCGCTCTCAGCGACCCGAGCCGAGCGACGCTCCACAGAATTATTTTCCTTGCCAGCTTGTGAAGCCGTGGAGAGCGCGTGCCTCCCTGACGGTTCACATATGCCACTACCGTGGAGTTGTCGGATTTCACCAGCACATGCTGCTCCCTCAGATGAGGGAGAAAATGTCTTAAGGCCAGAAACACTGCCATCAACTCGAGATAGTTTATATGCGCCTGAGCCAGCTCCGCTGACCAGACGCCATTCACTGCTCTGCCCTTGAATGTCTCTCCCCAACCTGACATGGACGCGTCCGTTGTTATGACAACCCTTGACGCCACCGTCCCCAGGCTGACACCCTGTGAGAAAACCGCCGGATTTCTCCACTGGTGGAGAGTTGCCGAGCACTCTGCAGAAACTTTCACCGAGCGAGAGAGGTGACGACGGGGACACAGTCTTAACGATGCAATCCACGTCTGCACATCCCTCATCAGCAGGAGGCCCAGCCTCACTACTGAAATGACCGACGCCATCAGACCCAGCAGCCGTAGACAAAGTCTGAACCGCACCGCTGTCCCCGGTTGAAACCGGGCCAGACACTGATTGAACGACTGTTGCCTCTCCTCCGATAGCGTGGCACGATATCTGAGGGAGTCTATTTTGAGACCCAGATAAGAGATGCATTGTGCGGGCAGCACTCGGCTTTTGGTCCAGTTTATACTGAAACCCAGACCACTGATGTGAGACGTCACTGCCTGCTCCCGTGAATGAGAGCATATCAGATAATAGTCTATGTACGAAAATATTCTGATACCTCTGCTCCTTAACGGAGACAATGCTGCCTCCACACATTTGCTGAAAACCCGTGGAGCCAGCGAGAGACCAAATGGGAGCACTCGGTATTTCTATGCCGTGCCCCGGTGAGCAAACCTGAGAAATTTCCTGTGTGCCGGGAAAATCTCGATGTGAAAATATGCATCTGCTAGATCGATTGTGGCAAACCAGTCGCCCGGGCGGATAGATTGGCACAACACTTTTACTGTTAACATTCTGAACGTGTATTTCCTCAGATGACTGTTCAACACACGCAGATCCAGAATGGGTCGCAGTGATCCCCCTTTCTTTGGAATGAGGAAGTAACGGGAGTAAAACCCCTGTTGACTCTCCTCGATCGGGATCACTCTGATCGCTCTCTTGAGTAAAAGAGAATCGATTTCGTTCTGTAACACCTGTGCAGCTTCCCCCTCTGCTACTGACATCAAAACACCGTTGAATTTCGGTGGTTTTGTAGCAAACTGAAGCCTGTATCCAGGGAGACAGACAGCATGACCCATGCATTCACTGCGCATGCGCGCCATTTCTCCACCTGAACAGCCAGGGGCCCTCTCTCCAGACGGGCGATGCCCTCCGGAGGCCGGGAGGAGGTATGAGCCTCCCTCCCTGGGCTTCAGGCCAGATCTTTTTGTGTGTGACAGCCCGCCCTCGGCTCTTGGCCTGGCTGCGGGGTTGCCAGCTTTATTTCAAGAAACATGGGAACCCGAAAGTGAGTGTTTGGTGACACCCGGGGGGACAGCTCTTGGCTGTAGTGAATAACAGGTGCTTGTTGAACTGTCCCTCTCCCCCGTCTCTCTGAACTAGCGGGGGGGGGGGGGGTGGCTCCTGAAACTTGAACCGGAGCCGCTGCTCTGAACTCCTCTGTCCTCCCCTTTGCCGGAGGAGGGAGAAGTGATGAGGGGTATGGTGCGTCAGGTAGACCGCTTCTTCCCACCCCCCGGTGGTTGGGATGAGCGGCGTTTTGCCGCCGCCTCGGCGAAAGAGTGCTTGCCCCATGGCTTGTTACTCCCCGCTCTTGGCTGCTGTTCTCCGCGACCGGTACCCGATCTGGGAGCCGGTCTCGCATCCCCCTGTCTGCCTCTCGCTGCTGCGAGGTGGGGGCCGGGGGGTCTGCTTTCGAGGCAAACACAGCTCGAATGCCTCACCCTCTTGCTTCCTCTGTGTGCTGGTTTCCCGCATTTTCTCCAGAGCTGGGCCGAAAAGACCCTTGGTGGGGTCGTAGGCGGCGTCCATGACCTCCGCCTTTTGAGTGTCACCCAGTCCAGACAGGGAAAGCCACAGAGCCCTTTCTCCTGCGACTGCCAGGCCCATGACGCGCCCACAGCCCTGCACAGCTCCGCGGGAGGAGATCGTTCACCACACAGATTTCGTCCCACAGCGCCGGGTTCGGGACCCCCGAATCCAACTGTCGGCCCATCTCCTCCAAAATCTCCCCTTGATAAGCCGACAACAGCGTGACGGCGTTCAACGAGCAGACAGATTGCGCAGCATATTTGTACATACGCTGATACACACCTGCCGTTGTACGCTCCGTTTTACCGGGCAGGGAGATGTGAGATGACGCTGAGATGGATCGGCGGCTCGGGTGGAGGTGGTAGGCCAGTGAAGGCTCCACAGCCGGGGGTTCGGCCAGTCCCAGCTCCGCCATGCCATGCACTTCTAGCTTGGAGTAGCCCTGTGTGGTTGCCTTGCATTTGAACGGGCTCGACCAGAACCGACTCATCTCGGCCATGCAGGCCGGGACCGCCGGGAGCAGCTGCTTGGCCGGAGGGAGTCGTTTCCCGCCGTACAGGTCCCTTGCCGCCCCCTCCGTGTCCTGGGCCGCTGGCCAGGGGATATTAAGCTCGTTTGCAAACCTCGTACAGGTTGTTATCAATCGGAGCGGCTGCTTCGGTTGAGCTAGGGGGTCTGGAGTGCGTGGGGAAGGTAGAGTCCTCCTCTCCGTCCTCCATGTCACCCAATTCGAGGATGTCAGAACCGATCTCATCGTCTGCATCGTCGTTTTCCTCCCGCCCGAAGACACCTTCGAACAGCGGGGGTATGGGCTCAACCTCCTCCATCATGTCCGCCCAGGCCCTCGGGGCTTGCGGCTGATGGGTAGCGTGGCTCTTCTGAGCGGTATCTGACGCGGCGAGGGAAGGGTCCCTGCTGTCAGTACCTGTCACAGCCACTCTTAATCTCCTCTCCAGGATTTTCACCGGCATGGTGGAGCAATATGCACAAACCTGCAGGTCCGCTAGCGCCGCCTGAGCGTGCTTAGCTCCCATGCACACGATACACATCGGGTGGGGGTCTTTGCCCGAAATCGTTGCACCACATGATGTGGGGCAACAGCGGGAAGAGCCCTTCCCTTCATTCTGCCCAGCTCCTGTGACGGGGGCTGCGGGGACAGACATGCCAACTGGGGGAGAAATGTGTTACTAGGGGTGAGCCTAGTTTAAAATATATAAAAATATATATTTTAATGTGGTATTTAGTCGGTGTGAGCCGGACTATAACCTGTAGTGAGGAGAATAGTTCGCTGCTACGCGTTAACTATGCTCTTGTGGCTAACAAGCTAATGTTAGCACCTGACCGAGCTCGAGTGAACGAAGCTCGGAGCTAGCACAGGACACCCGGTAGGTGAGCACATGGTGACCTGTGGGGAAGCTCGCCACAACGCGGTCACAATCCCACTGTAAGTAACTGTCAGCACAATCCAGAGTCTGTCGGTGCCGCGCTAGGCAACGTTTCCCTTAACGGGACGTCTGATAGCAGTTAAGCTAGCAACCAACCTAACGACCGGATGCACTGAGTGAGCTCTCGTAACTTCTCTGAGGAAGAAAGCGAGAACGTCGACCTGTCTGTCAGAGACAGACGTTGTGTCATTGGAGCTTCCGTAATGGTCTCGCCAGAAGCGATTCCCATAGTGAAACACCGAACGAAGTTAGAAAAATAACTTATTTTCATGTCTCTTAACAATATTTTCAACCATTTGATCAGGCACTGGGTAATATATAAGTAGCAATAACAAAGTTTGACTTGGAACTAACGAGCTAACTGTTCTGCCCTTCTCATGAAAATGTGACTTCCCTAGATGCTGGAATTAGAAGAACTTGGGCTGTATGTTGTAGTGGAATAAGGAAAACAAGAACAACTTAATTAATTTTGTCAGTGCTGGAGGAGAAATGTTGCACAACAACAGATCTGGCAACACATCAGCAGCAGCAGTGTTTCATAGAGGTTCAAGGGCTGCACACCTACTCAGAGAAAGGAAGTTTCAGGAGTAGCTATGGTCTGTGGAGACCTGGTGGATTGCTATTGTGCAGAAACAAGGTGAAAGAGTTGAGGATTACCAACCTCATTTTTTTCACTTGGTAGTCTCATAAACTGTCAATAGAGACAGCTGGGATCAATGGATACTTGGATACATGGCTAGAACTGATGGCTGGAGTTTCTCCCTCCCTCCTGCTGGTGTGCTCACGCTGCACTGATGTATCTTAGTGGAAGAATCCTTGCTGGACTAACTAAAAATTTAAGTACACAATTTAACAATATTGGTAACTTAGTCCACAGTTGGAAGGCAAAATACATATCTGACGTCTGCTGTGTGCACTTGTGATTTCACATCTAAGCACTTCACTCCAGCTAATGCAAGCTCTGTTTGACTGGCTGGCTTCAAACCTGAAACATGCCACATGCGTGTGCTTTGCTGACCTGCTGCGTTGTGACTGCTTGTATGTATCCACACCCCTGACCTCTCTGTTGTGGCACCGCAGTAACTGCCTAAACAGCTGTTTTAAAACACAGGGATGCCTGTGGTAATGACCACAAATACAAAAGTTGTGTAATCCATTGTTGATACTAATTAAGAAGTGAAGATAAAAGTTGGCAAGAAGTCAGATTCAGTTTTACTGTAATGATTCATGATTATCATCAGAATAACAGGTTAGCTATATGTGACATATTGCCTACGCACTGAAACTTGTTTGTGCTATTGGGTTAATATGATGAGCATCAAATGACCACTTTCCGGACGCATACCTCACATTTAGAAAACAGGTGTCATGCTGAAACTTCAGATGGTCAATGGTGAATTTTCTCATCTGTTAACTTGGGATCAAAAATCCCAATAATCAGGTTCCACACATGCCGTGCACGTGCCACTCTCCTGTTATGACATCAGTGTTAGTGTGCTTAATGTGAGCTGAACACACCACGGAGCACTACGCATTGTCTTATGATTTTTTTTAGTCATTCACGTTGAGTGGTTAAGAACACGTTTTTCAAATTTGTGACAATCTTTGAATTCAGATTTCTTTCTGTTTCATTCAAAACCTTTGTTTTGCACTCTCTAGAATTGTCACAAAGACTATGGCAAGGAGGTAGGAGGGAATGGAAGACAGCTTTAATCCACAGACAATCATGCAAAAGAGAAAAAGAATGGTGTTATGAATAATTCCCAAATATTGTCTGCGATTTGGACAAAAACAACAACTACACATTCTGGAGTGGATAGAACTGATCCCCAAATGGCTTCAAGCTAAAAAGCAAAGCAAAACAATTTAAACAAGACTATTGCATCATTTTTATTCTGTTCAACTTTAAATTGGAAATGGGAAGAAGGCAACATAGTTTGGCCCTCTCAGGAGATTTGGTCTCATATATAATGTTTACTAAGATCTCAGACCTTAATTAGTTTCTTGGGTCTGTAGCATGTTCACAATCCCTGTTAGGAAAAGCCAAGTGAAGAAACTTTCAAAGCGTTTGTCCCAACAATCAGCAGCTCCTCCAAGCAAATGTGTAGAAGTTTGAAAATTAGAATAGTTAACGCTTACAAAGGAGGAAAACCGATCAGAAGACAGGCAAGTATCTTAGTCATTTTGCTCAGTTCATAAGACAATTAATGAATGATGATTAACAGATGGTGGAGATCAAGCCGATATCTGGAAAACCAAGAGAATTTAAGATTGCAAGAGAGTCTGAAGAGGACCTACAGGGGGGATTGGTCCGAATGGATCCACAGTTCTACTGTGCTGAAACATCTGCACAAACATGACTTTCATGGTACAGTCATCAGAATAAAACCTGTTCCAAATCTTCCCCATAGGTTTTGGTGTTAGAGGTTTACAAATGTTAAACATCAAAACAAATCTCATGAATTTTCAGTGGTATAATGAAGTTAAAATATTGTTTTGGTAACACACTCATAGCCTCGCTCCCATTTCTTGCTAAAGCTCATTCAAATTGTACAAAAGCTGATACCCAGATGTACTGACCAAGATTCGATTCCATCTTGGATCTTTGTCTTCATGTAATCTCCGATTTGTCCCTGCCATTTTTAAGGTTAAAGTGAAAACAATTTAAAAAGTAACTTCTTGGCTGCAAATAGCATCAGAAATTGTATGACCTCATCAGCAGTTACATGATAAAACTACTGATAGATATTTCTTAGAAGCTGTTGGTTTTAATCAAACATGTCTAAAACATTCCATCAGCACGTTAACACCACCTACACCTGAGGATGAAAGATCCTGGACATTACTGGCAGTTACAAAAGCCTCCCACGGCCTACTTTGGGTCCGCGAGACAAAGTTGCTATACTTCTTCAGCTAACTCACTCGTATTCACTCTATTCACAATACTTCTCCTGGAACAGGGAGAAGTATTGTGTTTCTATGGTTTCTGGTTTTTATCTCAGTGAATTCATTGATACATTTAAATTACTTTTTACAAACATGTCATCTGTGAATAAGGTAAAGGAGAAGACGATGTCCTCTAAATTAGGGTCAATATCCTAAACGCACTTCAAAATCTACACTGATCTACCTAAAAAGGAGCCATACAACTATTCTCTGATACCAATCTATAATTAGAAAGAAATGTATCGCAATGGAAAGTTCAGGTCGTGTCTCCAACTAATTTTGTAGTTTGCAATTACTTTTTAAATGCAAAACCCCTTAAAAACAGTGTCTCTAAATAACTTTGCAACAGATCACAGATGGGGTCTTTACAATTACTTCACAAAATTGCTTTCGCCTTTTCATGTCCATCAGTACTACAAAAAATAGCAATTTAAATTAGAAGACTGTTCTCATGAAACTGTGAGGAAGCTAAGATGTGGTAGGCACAGCGCTCTACTTCTGAACCCACTCATGTCTATGAGATGCGCAATGCGAGAATGGACCTGCACTACATCGAGCTGAGTGCAGGGCAAGGTCAAGCACGCTCTGCTGAAGTTAAAAGAAGGGAACAGCACTCTAAGACGACATGTCAGATTTGGCAGAATTCAAATCATCCACTTCAAATAAACTGGCAGATGTTCTATAGAGTGATGGCTGTCTGAAGTTTGTTCTCATTTTTTTGATTACTCCCCCCACCGGTGTGTCAAATTGCACTCCACTAAGCCTGAAAAAGACCTGGAAACATTTTAAGGTGTAGATCCAAAACGTGCCACTTTTCCTGTTTGGCCCCACAGACATTAGGAAACTCCACCCTCTTAGCTGCTGCTCGTCTCTCCAGCAGTTACAGTAATGCCAGGACATTTCCTCTGAGGGGAAAAAAACTTTGCTTGATATATCAAATAAATCTCTCTCTTGACTCTGTGCCTTTTGGAAATCAGGTTATCATTTGCTCACTTTACTATAATCTTGGTTTAAATTACAAAAAGTGCAGTGAGGGATGAGAAAGAGGGGTGATGAGCACATATTTCTGTTAAAGTACATTTCAATTAGCTTTATATAGATTTTAGCAAGGAACTAAAACTGTGTTCCTTGAATTCTCTTTTGAAAAAAAACTTTATGCTAAACATTTGAAAAGCTTATATGTTAAACTATAAGTAGGTACAGAAAGGTAGATACTCAAAAGTTTGCCTGGGAAATTGTGAAAGATCTCCATATGACCGCTAAACAAAGCAACAAAAAAATAAGCTTGCAGAGTCCAGCTATTGTGGTCTTGTTGTTGCCATACAGAGAGCTGTATCAATAACCCATCAGCAGCTGCAGTTGTTATGCCAGCACAGCAAACAGTGGGTAGACATCTGCACTTGAGCGTTCCTTTGGGAAGGCGAGGGAAATCAGAGAACTAATCAGTGGCAGCAAGGACTGTGGAGGTGAATGCAAGTGCAGCGCATCAGTGATGCTGATGGGGGCTGACACTGAGAATTGGGAGAGGATCAGGAGACACCCCTTACTTAAGGAAGATGTTTCTTCAGCCTGGAAAACTTTTATTTGATATAATTGAGCCCTTATCAGGAGGATGAAACAGAAAACAGTGTGAATTTGAAAACTGTTGGCCTGTGAAGTGAAGATGAAGAGATACCATTTGTGTGTGTCTGTGTGTGTAAGGTAGTAGGGAACTTCACCTCTGAAACATGTTATATATCCTGAAGTAGTTTAGTACAATGCTTGCCGTGGTTCTCTGATCTTTGCAAAGCTATTTGGACTGTGTAACAACATCGTAATTAACATCCCAGGGGTATAAATAGTAAGTAAATTAATACTAATTCTATGCAGAGATTTACAAAATTACCCTCTTTTTTGTGGCTTGTTAGTGATAAGAGCACCACAGACGCACTTGCAAATACATGCACAATCACTCTGTACACACACGGGTATAAGTAAACACAGCACACCTCTCCTCCTTGAGTCGTACATACGACTGCAGTACAAAAGCCAACACATGCACATGTGAACAAATACAAACACACACCTACTTCTTAATCTCTCAGAGCCATGAACCCAACGAGGGAGTGAATTATGAAGTGTGAGGACTTGGCTTGGTATCAGAGGGAGGCTACCTCGCTGCTTGTTTGGTTGTTAATTAGTTTGACCTGTTTGCATTTTTATTTATCTGGTACAGAGAGTTTGAGCTGATAATCTATTCACACTGATACAAGGAGATAAACCTTCAGCTCAGATGAGGTTGGCCGGTGAAACTGCTGTTTCACTTAAATTATTCATCCACAGCGCAGCTATGATTGGCATCCCATAAATTTCAAAGTCACCACACTCAAGCATTTATCTGGTTAAAGTATATGTTGGGAAAGGATATCAGCATTTGAGGATACATCACTTCCCATCTATTCCCTTCTCACGTCTGAGCATGAAATACTTCTATGATATATCCGTCCTGTATTTGTTCTCTTCAGCTGAATTGAAATGTTGTATCATTCTCAATAAGGACGTATTGTATAGAGACAGATTGATATGCATCCAACATGTTGCACGTAATGAGAAGAGATGACAGAGTGGCTGGACTGCATGTGCACCTGCCATATACTGCCGGCCAAGTCAGACGAAGATCAAGATGAACAGGGCAAAATTACCCCCCCCCCTCTTTGTGAGGCTGATTTACAAGTTATGGCCCTTTTCTCCTTCATTCTGCTGTCATTGAAAGAAGATTAGATGGGGCCGATTGCTTTAGACATCAAACACCGTACAGTCGATCCATCAGAGCAGTTACTTTCAGAGTGCATTCACAGAGTCCACCCGCTTCTTCAGCCTCTAACCTCCCCTGTTTCTCTATTCCACACTCAACTGATGCACACTGGGATGTAAGGGCACTATTTTCTCCCTTCCCCACGTCTTCTCCTCCCTCTTCTCCCCCTCTTTTCTTTATCTGTAACGTCTGAATGGCAGCCAATCAGGGGCAGAGTCGCCTCAGCTTCAGCCTCGGTGACATCCACCGCCAGAAGTGATACACTGCTAGAGAAAGACAGAGAGGAGGGGGCAGAGAAGGAGGAGGAGACAGAGGAAAAGAGACACGGAGGGAGTGAGAGGAGACGAGAGAAAGAAAGTGCAGAGGAGGAAAGGGGAGAAAAGCAAGAGAGCAGGGAGGAGAAACAGTGCGAGGGAGGGAAACAAGCGTGAGACTCTCTCCCATCCTCACACACACACAGTCCCATACAGATTCGCACCAGCTGTGCTGTTGTCAGTCCTGGAATGTAAGCACAACCGTGAGGAGTCCAATTCTCCGCCGCTAAGCACTGCAAAGGAGTAGGAACACAGTACTGTGCACTCAGTGACACAGATGGATGCTAAGCTGTGAAAACCAAAGGTAAGGGCTTTTTCTGATTAATGTTTCAGGATGAATTTTTATTTTTTTACTGCCTCAAGACTCCTGGAGATGATCTGCTCCTTGCACTGTGACAAAGCCACGCGAATGGAGCAGTGATGATCTCTCATAAAAATGAGTGTTGCAACTTAAAAGAAGCTAAAAAACAGCTGTGTCGATTGAATTAGAAAACGATTCAATTTATGCTTAAATTTTATGGTTTCTGTGTATGTAGGGTGTGCTCGATATGGACAGAAACTCCACATAGCAGTACTTCAGAGGGTTTCAGTCATCTGACTTTTAACAAATTCAACTTAATACTCCTTAATAATGCTTAATAAACCCAACTCTCATGAAATTAATTTAATTCTAATTTTATGACACCTGTCTGACAGAATAAATGTAACTTTAAGGTGGGTGCTCTTGCTTAGGATCAAACTGTAGACTTGTATTAACTTTGTCACTTCTGCCCCATCCAGCTGCTAAAATCCTGTGCGCCAATGTTACCTCCAAAGGCTGATGTGCATGCACAAGTGTATGGCGGGCGCACACACCTGTTTAGGTGCACATGTGCAGTATATATGACTTTCTGCAAGTGTGGGCATTTGAGTGTGAGCATATTTCCGAGCCTCTAAACCAAGCTTTGTGTGTATGTGGCCGTCTGCTGAGAGGCTGTGAATCGTTTTTGAGGCGTGCTATGGGCAGATTTGATGGAGAGGCGTTGTACCATTCATATCTCTAAAAACGCTTCAAGGTGTTTATCATGGTGTTCGAGCATCCGGAGCAGCCAACAGTGTTGTAGTGTATGTACGGACTTAATCCAGCCTCGACTCCCCATTTCTTGCTTTTTCTCGCCCGCCTAGTCCTCTGCGAGCTGCCTCCCTCACAGGCAGCTCTACAGGCGCCAAAGTGATATATCGGGGTTTAGTGGCACACTCCAGGTCATCAATGCAACGCCATTATTGTTTAGTACAAATTAGCCATTAACAGGCTTCTTGAATTATTGTCTGATGTGGAGTGACCTTTCAGCTTTAAAACTAAATGAGGTGGAAATCTGTTCTCCCACATAGCCAAATTGGCTCTCATGAGCACCAGCAGAGTAGGTTTAAAGGTTTACACATGAATATCTGTTTGAAAAATATAAAAGTGAGGAAATAGAGACGAAAGAAAACAGTGTGTGAAAAGCAACATATTTTAGTTTGTTTGAATTGCATTACAGTATTTTCATGTCTTCTGCCAGAGTCTTTTCCTTTTCGTCCAATTTCTGGACAGACTTCATTGTTATGCTGCTGAAATGCATACACCTACCTACAGGCATAAAAACACAAACTGTGTGTCTTTTTATTATATGTCATTATATGTCACCCTGTCACCATCAACATACCCTTAAGAAGAAAGTTCCTCCAACCCTCAGTAGCTTTCCAACAGGCAAGTGTGCACTGTATCACTAAATTGCTTTGAGGATTTTAAAACATGAGTAAAGCTTGCTGAGGTTTGCCAAAGACTGCAGCCACCATAGGCCGACTTATGAAGGTCTAGGGCTCCACCAAGTGGATGCTTGATCAGGTGCTGCGTCTTAATGCATCAACGCCCCTCATGCTAGATTTATACCCTGTCCGTACAGATCTGTCAATACCAGCAAGCAATCACTGGAGCCACTCAAACTGCCAATCAAATAACACCTCAGGTAGTTTAATTTAGTTTTTTTTCCCTTTTATTCTCTCTTCTATTTGTCATTTCAAAAATATTGCATTGACCAGCCATAAACTGGACCAACTAATAATAAAAAGACGACCAACAGTAATCCTGACACCAGCCCGGTGACTTCATCACCTTCATGTCCCATCCTTCCCAACTTCTGGAATTCTTTGACCCCAAGACCAAATACTAGAATTTGAATTGGGTTTGAAAGCCAGCAGTTTCTAACTGGGTCGATATTTGTGTGAGAAGTAGGAGGATGGTTAATTATGTCGTTGAACCTTTATGTAACACTGCATCTGTGAATGAATGTACCTGTTAATATACTGACTGTACTTTTATGATTACATGCAGTATAATTAAATACGTACAGAAGTAAATGCTTCTCTACATGAATAACCAGTAAGAGCTTGGATTCTTTTAAGGTGCTTTTATTTTTATATATTAGATCACACCAAAATCTTTCTCCGTGGAGTTGATTACTTTTATCAAAACATGATAAAGCATCACCAAATGTATTAATTACACTGGCAGTTAAAGAGCTAAAGTTTTCAGAAACATAAAGAACCAAAAGTCAGTTTATTTCCAAAGTCAATTTATAGCTGTCTCCCCTGTGTAGCATTGTCAATTTACAATGCTTGTTAGACCTCCAAAGGTGGTCCAGCCAGACTTCTTTTGTGCCAATAATTGTTCTCTTCCTAAATTCGGAGAATCCACAAAAGTGCTTAGTTGCACAGCTCAGTTTTGGGTTTTAGGGAAGCTTGCATGTTCAGTTTTAGGATGCATGTGCATGAAAATTCATACAGACAAATGTGCAAGGCTGTGCTTTTCTTAGAAGCATATTCTGATGAGCAGCTCGTTCATATCTGATCAAAGATATTCTTATTCAGCAAAACAAGAATGTATAATTTGCAGATTAGAGAAATGGAGCACAGAAGAGCTGTTGCCACTCAGATTGCGTCTTTGCCAAGATTAAGAATAACACCTCTGGACAACCCTTAAAAGCAAATTTAACAATTTGGTTCCATCATATCCTTGGGTTTTAATGCCAAGCCATATACGTTGCCTACAAGTTAATCTAATCATACACAACTTTTTTTTAATACATGCCACTATTTAATAGCCTGAATAAATTGAGATAATTCAGCTAGAGTCTATAGGATCTGGCATGAGTTCAGTGTGCTCATTCATCCTTTAATGGAGTGTTTGGAAGAATCCTGCGAAGAAACATTGGCCTAATGCTTAATAAGCGCACCCCATCAAAGATTAATATCCAGAATGCTATTAAGACTCAAGGACAGGCTGGAATGATAATTAGAAAATGCAATCACAGGCATCAGAACAGATTAATTGCAAGGCGGCGCTTCCTGATTTCGGTAATGCATGTGTCACACTTATGTCACATTTCATACAAGAAAATAAGCAAGAAAAACATTGCACTAATCACTGATGTAAAACATGGTTTATATTTTGCTTAATTTACTCTTTGCACACAGCCAGGGTTCAATAATGTCATCGATTCTTGGAAGGTTCGGGGGGACTCCAACATGCTGCCACTGCTTTGGCGTTAAGACGTATTCCATCATCCTGATATTTATACAAAACTATCTTAAGATTGTCCCGATCATGAGTGTTATTTGTAAAATACTGCTGACTGAACATACTGAATTAAGTTTAACTGCCTGAGTTACAAAAAATAAATGGAATGAGTCATGTTCTACACCAAGATCTCATTAGCTACATGTTTTTCTATTCAAAGGATTACATTCATTTATATTTGGCACTTTGCTTCCATCAGTTGAACAATAATACCAATTTGTTCATAGACTGTAGCAGAGCCTTTGTTCATGCGACTTACTCCACTGACACAGACTTTATTTAAAAGCTCTGAACAAAAGCACAGGAACTGACTCACGTGTGCCTTTATTACAGCATTCCCTGAGGTAAACAGCCAATGCTTGTCAGGATAACTCTCGTACTCTAGCCTTTATACGGGAAACCTACTCAATGGGTTCTTTTAAAAAGAGAGAAAAGATTTATTAGGATTAACTTCCAAAAGACCATAAATTATGCATGCACACCAAAATTACCTATCAGGGCCAGTCCTGCTGGGGACACAGCCCTGGTGAAGTATTGGAAGAAGATTGCCGATATCACAAAATAGCTCATCTCAGAAATTCAATGAAATTACCTATCTGTAATGGATGCAAGATTTAACTGCAGCTAAAAAAGAAGTGTGAAAAGGGGTGTTGAAGGGAAAAAAAAACTCCCTTTAGAAATACAATCTGTTTCCACATGTAAGTGGAGGTTGTTCTATAGCTGCACACTGTGCCAGAGTGTGAAGCAGGACATAAAAATAACAACTGTGTTTGTAAGGAGAGTGTTTGGGTAGTGTCTCTTCCTCATGTCAGAAGCACTCTGCTCCCACAGACACATGTATTAAGCTATTCAAACATGCTCAGTGGCTTTGAAGCACATCCGTGGCCTAATGCAACTAATAATTAGTGAAGTGCTGCTCACTCTGATTATGCACGTGTACTAAAACAAATGACTGGCCTGTAAAAAGTGGACATTTGCAGTAGAACATATACCAGCTACCTTGTGATAAATAACTCCAAATTATATGCATTGATGACAAACTCAGTAATAAAAGTAAAAGTTAGGTATGACAGCGAATAAAAAGGTTGTAGATAGATAATCGCCTCTTAGAAAAGAAAAAAAAAGGAAGCACCAAAGACAAAACACAATGCTATTTTAATACAAAACAAGACACAAGTGATTGAAGTTAATTAGAGCTGGACATTCACTACATTCAGAATGTTTTCAGAGCATTTGTTTTATATCCTTTATTATATTTCAAAATAAGAAACATACATTATACCTAAACAGCCTTCTAGATTACTTTGGATAGTTGGCTTTAATTTTTTTTTTGCTTTATGAAAGAATACATTTCAATCTAACTTTGGAATTAATTTTCTTAGGCAAGCTCTTGCCATCAAATGAAGGACTGTTACGCCCATCTTCCAATTCAAAATGGGTGTGGAAAGTATTCCCTCATAAAACACAAACCAAGAGCGACACAGCATACAGTATATTTGCCCAAAGCTTCCATGTATACAAGCATAGCCCCGTTGTAATCTGCATGCTATTTAAGTGTTTTTTCAACCACACTAGGATTTTAAGAGATACATGAAGTATCATGATGCCCCTCTTAACAGTAGTTATGTCCTCTCTTCACACAGATCTAAAGGATATTTATAAAGGACTACAATGTCTCTTGTGATGACACCACCTTCCAGTGTTCAACCTCTCAGAAGCTTATCACCATAATTCAGACGCCATTCCGGACATTTCCGATCTGATTGGGTACCATGACCAATCAGGTCCTGCTCCTTCTGACGCTCTCTTCCCTGTGGCCCAGCGATGCCCTTCCTTTCATGCCTGCGAATATTGGGAATCTGTTTGGGATGCCAGAGAGTGATGGGAAGGTTCTTCAGCGTTCCAAACGTGGATGGATGTGGAATCAATTCTTTCTGCTTGAGGAGTACACAGGGAATGACCATCAATATGTCGGCAAGGTAAGTTGCTTAAACACAATGTCTGCAGAAGTAATTATGGAGGGTTTAACTTGTTGAAGGAGTATTTGATGTCACTGGCAGGAGATGGATAGACTGCCGGAAATCTGGCCATTACGGACGCAGTCAACAAGAGCTATCAGATACACATGGTTACAAACAATTGCTGTCTCATCTGCTTTCTCAAGTTCTCTTAATCCACAGGAAAAATGTATTATTAAAATTTTGTACAAATGTCTTGGACCACCCCTCATTTATATATTGCATAGAAAACGGGAAACAGATTCAACAGATTTATTGAAACAATATAGAATTATACAAAGCTTTTTTTTATTTAAGGAGCTTGAAAGTCAAAAGGAAAGTCAGTCTGGACCCTCATAGACAAGCTTTCAGGAACAGTTCTCCAGGCTTCTTGAAGGACATCCCAAAGCTCCTCTTTGGATGTGGGCTGCCTTTTGTTCCGTTCTCTGTCAGATGATCCCACACTGCTTCAATAATGTTGAGGTCCGGGCTCTGGGGAGGATTCATCCCTCCATAAGACCTGTTGCTGCTGATTTTCAGTCCACTTCTTGTGTCATTTAGCATGCCTCAGCCTTTTCTCCCTGATTCCCTTTCATAAGAATGGCTTCTTGACAGGCACCCTTCCATGGAGACCATTTCTGATGAGGCTTCAGTGAACAGTAGATGAATTGACTGAAGGTCCAGATGCATCACTTAGGTCCTGTCTCAGGTTTTTCCTCTTTCCAAAGCTTTGATAATGTCCTCCAGACTGAACATTTAGGAGGTAGAAACATATATTTCCCTGAATTCGTAGTAGTTCGTTTAAAGAGATGTCCCACGCAGGTAGGATTTTGAGGGTAAAACCACAAATGCCATGACAGGTTTACATGACCTATACCAAATCACAGTCAGAACAAGGGGGTGTTTTTGAGACCAAATTTAAAAACTAAAGTTCCTGTAACATACTCTTCTCTTAGAGAGATTGGGTGCAATGCAACTCAGCCCAGATCAGAGAGGTTCCTGTCAGCTCACCCGGGCTAGCACTGTAAAGACAGGTGTGATGTGGAACGCTACCGTTATCAACTCGAAGGGAAATGAGGTGACTGTCGACAGCCAATTTTCTCAGAGGAAGCTCGCTTTCATCACACACCTCATTCTCTGGAGTAAACAAGTGCCTCGTGTTAGGTTGAGTAAGGGAATATGACAACTTCTTTCTCAAAAACCATCATCCTGATGTGGTTGAAGAAAAAGGAACAGCAAACAATAAATGGAAAAGTGAGAGATGGAGAAGAAAAAAATATCAATCAAAAAGGCCAGTGAAATTCACCTCTTGCGTTATGTGATGAAGCAGCAAAGCAAGTGCTAAGTATAAATGGGGCCATGTGGTGACACGTCAGTGACTGGTGAGATGGGTCTTTTTTTCTCGACTCTTTGATGCTTCTTGGCACCCAACTTCTTTGGCATGACAGCAATCATATTCACCAACTCCACATGCTTCCTGTGTCCAATATCATTCACTATTAAACTGTCAGAAAAACATGAGGCAGTAATGAATTACTGGTGGGGGGAAAATAGGACAGGCACGTGCTGCTGTTTTGCTTTACAGAAGAAGCTGTGGCGCGGCGCATCATAAATTTTAGCAGTTTAATTTTGGAGTTTTAGCATCAGTGATGGTGTCTGAGGTGGTGACAAAGAGAAAGATAGAACAAGTTGAAGGATAAATTTGTGTATAAAAAGCAAGTTAAGTGTCAGCATGAGATGAAAAATAGAAATTAAGTGTTGATATATGAGATGTCTTATAATAGATGTAACAGACTCAATAGAATTTGTATGTATGTTGGGCTCATGGTATTCTTAATAGTCATGTATTCCAATTCCATTGGATCTCTCCTTCTATCCATGAACTGCAATCACACAGTATTAATCTTGTCAGGCTTGACAATATATATAAGTTAGAGTCCTTAGCAGCTAAGGTCAATGACAGCTCTGGTTCAGTGACTGATTTGACTGGATGAAATTTGCTTGTAATGGTGATAGACCGATGTTTCACCAAATCGGTTGGCAAGTACTTTTTAAAAGTAATTTTAACCAACATCCATTGGTTGTCATTTTTCTATTTGCTGACAGGCCAGTTGACAGGCCAGTGGCTGTCAACAAGCTAAATATTGGCCAATACCGATGTTAGACAATTATTAGAAAAAAATAAGTGGGAAGGACCTATTCAGGCATTCATGGCTGAGCAATCACATCAGACTGTTTTCAGGATGGGGATGGTCTCATTAGCCTCCATTTGACAGTAAATATGGCAAAAAAGGGAAGCAAAAACCACTTCGATGGTACTTCTGTGGGAACTTAGAGCGATGTCTTGATAGAAAACAAGTAGACCTGAAACAATAAGTCAACCAATCAATAAGCTGAGCTGTGAAATGATTATCTGTGTTTGCATGATGATTATTTTCAGTGGTATTTCATGCAACACTGCCAAGTGTTCTCTGAACCCAGAATTAAACAGCAATTATATGATGTTAATATGAATGATACATTACATAAATTGTTTAATTACATATTCATAAACAACACTGAAGTAAGGAGAAAAAAAAAGATTGAACAGAAGAACAAAAGGAGGGCAGGCAGCATGAAAGAAAGATAGAAAGAAAACAGAAGATGGAAAAAGACTCATACCCAGCACAAAGCCATCATAGCCTTGATGGTCTTTCACAAAAAGATCACTTAATGGCCTTTTACAGTGCACTGTTGGAAACCTTGTTTATTTTACATTGAATCAAAGCTCTCCAATCAGCCCACATGCACTCACTAACTGTCATTTGAGGTTTATTTCTTGATTACGGCAATGGAATTTGATGTAAAGAACAGTCACACTCTTGTAAAGCCTTTTTGCCTGACAGAAAAAAGCAGTGCATTTACTGCTCTCTAATAACTGCAGCTCATATGCTTATCACCGTGTTCAAAGGACATGCTGCTCTGAGGCTTAGCATACTGAACACTGCTGACTGATACTTTGCAAAATGATGGAGACAAATAATTAGCAAGAAAGTTTCTAATATTTTGAGCACTTAATGGGCTCAGGAGCAACTGCCTACATTATTGAAAACAAAAACACATCTTGTGACTCACGCATGTTCTATAAAAGTGAACAGAATTATTGTAAAAATCCCCAAATCTCATTCTAACTGACTTTCACGGGCCCATTAGTGAGTGTGAGCACTCACTGTCTGCAGCTGTGGTGCCCTACTTCTTAAGCAGGGCTGTGAAGTGTGAACACTTGCAATGCTGAGCAATACGACCGCAAACTTTGGATTCAGGAGCACTGGAGTGGTGTGTTTGAAGTGAACTAAATCCTATTAAATTCTTGGTACACTGCATTGTGCTGTGCCTTGTAAACAAAATGTGTTGCCCTAAATTAAAATATTCAAGGTAGCTGACTTTGTTGTGCTAATATTTGGACAATGAAAAGCCTTGGGAATTTGCAAGGCCTTGTTCGATATGTCTCTGCATAAATTTTGTGTAAGTAATGGAAAATATAAAGCACATTAGAGATACTGTAAGCTGAAACTTTAACCTGCACATTTCACATTATAGTACAGTGCTCCAGTTGTAAAGAAATGCAGCCTACGTCTTAAAAGAGGCAAGGAGAGGGGAGAAAGAGTAATTATTCTGTATCCGTTCTGCACTCTATTTCGCTATCTCCTCTTCGCAGCACCAAGCAATGCCTACCAGAGACCTGACAAGAATTGCCAATGATTTTGCTGCTTACTGACAATTCCTCAGTGTTTGTGCAAGGCGATTTAACTCATCAAGGCTCTCTTCTGTGCTTCTGTTGTAAGGCCTTGAAAAGGCTGTGTTTGTGCTGCAAGGTCTTGAAAGAAGAGCCTCTGTAAATATACTGTGGTGGTGCTAACATTTGATTTTGTAAGGGCTGTGTGGAAACACTTTATGCCACACTTTCTCAAATGTATCAATTACTTTTTTCCTTTTTTTTTTTGTCAAAGCTGTAATACTTATTCTCTACTCATGCCACATCCTAAATAGAGTTTAACACAACAAAATCACCTCTGGAACATGTCAATGAACAGCATCTCGATCTCTACATTTTAATTTGCATTAAACTTTAATACTTTATGTTAAATATCCCAGGAGAGGGCCTCACTCACTAAGAAAAAAAACAACATAATTTTTAGACTGCATCGACTCTTCTACTAACATTGTTTACTCATGCACAATCGTTCCTCATTTGCTCCACCACTCAGTCACAAATCTATATGACCAGGGGAGATTTGTTTTTACCCATATTGTTAAAGAGGCAATGATATGTAGACATCCAATAATTGGTGCATGAGGTAAAGGCTGCAGGCTTCTATCAACACTAAGGTGAATATGTAAAAAACTAGTTTCTGTAAAGAGTGTAAAATCCCTATTATCTTGCATGCAGCTTGACTGCATAGGTATAGCCCCCTTTGATGGCTTCTTGTTTGTTGGTTTTGATTCTCAGGGTCCTTTTACAGGATTAACAGCCGAGATTGGGAAATATGGTAATGATCAGATTAAAACTAGATGAGAAAGCAATCAAAAGCTTTAGAGAAAAGAGAGAGAGAGAAAAAGTAATTGTCTGAAATGGCACTGGCCTAATTATCAGTGTTAGCACATATGTCTGTATGAGCAGTTCCAAATAGCAGTAATAAAATATGTTCTTCTTATGCCACAAAGGAGTTCAGTCTTGCATGGTGAGCTCACCTCTTACAGACAATGGCAGCATTTCCCAGATTCGCTACACGGCCAATATGTGCTACATAAACAATAAGTTTAATAGTAGCTAAAAAGGTGACCCTGGAACAATTGTACAAATTTTAATGGAAAAACTGAATATATCCCAGATATAAAGCCCATTTCAATGCAAAAGTTCATATAAATGCTGTCCTGCTTGCCAAATGATCCCATCATTCATTGTCAATAGCAGTAAGAGCCGTAACATCCATAACACGCCTTAAATTCTTGGTTCAGTAGGACACAGCTCAGGGGGAATTGAAATTCACTCACAATGGATAGTGAACATTCATGCCAACTTATATCCCTCTTTAGTAGACTTTGCATAATAAAGGACATCTGCATGAAAGTGTTTTCAAATGCAGTGCCAAATACCACGTATAGTGCTCATTTGAACTTCACAGGGTCTCATTTCCATGTGCGTCCCCGTTTTTTAATTCTTCCTTAGAATAGCTACCTCTCTGGTAATGCATTTCTGATTCTAAAGTTGTACTGTTGACATCGTTCTTCCAAATGCAGAGAAAATAATTACTTCCCTCACAGCATGCGGGCATTAATATTAATAAGGAACCAAGGTACATTCTGTGTCCCTAACTTCTTGTCATTTTAAATGTGAACCCATGAGATAGTGCTCTAAATATATCTGCTGACAGATCCAGTGTAGTAATGAGCTTGAATCAAGTGTCTGTCACAGTATGCCGCCATTACTCCTCTGTGACACTTTAAGGCTCTTCAAGGTGATGGATAGGTCAGAGGTGACTAATTTTAGCAATTGTTGCTGTAGGTCAGGTTTTCATCATTTTTCAAAGGCACAATCTGGAAGAAAAATCTAACACTAATTTCACTTGGAGTAATAGACTATATAACATTTGACTCTATGGGTGCAAAAGCACTCTTCCGTACTAAGGCGGTTTCCTCCGTGGGTTTACATCATTATTTCACTAATACTATATATTTAGACTTTTGGTGGAATTGTGGAGATCTGTAAATCAATTTTAGATGCAATTCAAAGAAGGAGAGATAGAGAGAAAAAGATACAAAACAAACAAATAAAAGCAAAACCAGGGATCCAATAATTCTTGAAATAAATTCTTTTTGAAGTAGTCCTCTGTTGGTTTTGTAAGCAGAATTGATTTTTTTTGCGGTAAGGCTTTGTCATTGCGTGTGTTCAAAGGCAATTTCAGCTTGTAAATATTCGGATAATTTCAAATCTTCAAAGATAATTTATTCTTAAATGATTCTCCAGAGTTGTCATTGGTTACACAGAATGAATGTGTGACTGAGGGCTGGAGCTGTTTGTTTAGTCAGTACACGATAGTTAAGAGGAAGATGAAGCCCAATACAATACAATAGAATCTAAATAGGCCTTACAATATGCTCTATTTTCTTGTGTTTGATGAGTCTCTCTAACTTTCAGCTGCACTCTAACATGGACAAAGGTGATGGCAACGTGAAGTACATCCTGACTGGAGATGGGGCAGGCACCCTGTTTCTGATTGATGAGAAATCCGGGGATATCCACGCCACCAAGAGGCTGGACAGGGAGGAGAAAGCTATGTATACACTCCACGCCAAGGTTCTGGACAGGAGGAGTAACACAGAGCTGGAGCCTGATACAGAATTCAACATAAAAATTCATGACATCAATGACAATGCGCCAAAATTTGCGAAGGAAATCTATTTTGCCAGTGTCCCTGAAATGTCTGAAGTTGGTAAGTTACAGCTTTTGTTTTATCTTTAAACTTAGCTGGTTGGTTTATCAGACTGCATAACCTAATCATTTGCTGGTTTTAGCATGTCAGATGTGTAGACATGATGCTTTTTACTGTTTTATATAGAGTACGAGATGTGAAACATTCGAAGAAAAACAAAAAAAAGCCAAATGCACATCACATGCCAACAAAAATATTAGAAAACAGAACAAATTGTGAAAAGAAGCACCGTAAAGAGAAGTCTTGTGAAACATTGTTGGGTTTTTTTGTGTCTCTGTGTGTGTGTTTTAAATGTGCTGTTTTCAATAGAAATGTTATTTGTTGCATTTTTCACTCGTCTTTATTCTCTAAAACTGTTTTTTTTGTTTGTTTATTATGTTTCTGTTGTTGTCCTTTCTGATTTTTTATTTTTTTGCTGTTGCTGTGAAATGTTTCTTTTGTCCAATAATATTGTGGTTTGCTATCATCAGTGCATTCTTTAGACATTTTTCATACACTGACATAGTTTTATGATAATTTTAAAAAAAAAATACCACACAAATTTACAGGGAAAATCATTAGTCATAATTCATGTATTTTAATAACTGACAAATAACATACAGAAAGTGGTAAAATACTTTTAGATTTAAAATGCAGAAGAGGCACACCAGTGTGCTATCAGCCAGACTGGTCCAATGTAATGCTAGCCTTCAGTTCATGAAGCTGTTTTATGATGTTGATGTTTGTTATTTGTTTGGTCAGGCTCATTGGCCATTCATAAGACGTATTGCCATTTGCCATTTTTAATAGGCAGTTGAAATATTGAAAGTTTAGATTGTCATAGTCTTTCCAATTAAGTATTTGCTTCATTGCACTTCATTCCATTCAAGGAATATAAATAAATCGGTTGGCATGAATATAAACAAAGCTTATGAAAATAATGCATGCAAGTTGAAATCAATCCTCAATTATGCAACCACAAATTAATACATGGGAGCAATCAAGGGTAAATCAAAACCCAATTGCCTATATGACCAATAACAATACTCAATTTGGAATTCATAAAGTGGTGTCCTTAGATTTCCCAGCTGCTTGGACTCTATAAAGAGGTGGGTCAGGGTCACTACTACTCATCTCTGGACTAATAAAGTGCCTTGCATGTTCAAACTGAGCGCATTGCTTTATCAAGTCAGCCAACCATGAAAACCAACCCCCTTTTATACTATCAGTGCTGGGACTAAGTGGGACAGATGTTCAAGGGTTCATTGGCATGCACGGAGAGAGTCAGACCCAAACAGGATACGGCAGAGGTCTCCTGAATGCCAAGGACAGTATTTGCAATGTGGCGTCACTGAAACGCTTGGCTGGATAAAGCTTAATATGGAAGGGATTCCAATGACAGGATATCTGAGAGGAACTGAGCTATTTCAGACTTGGGTGCTTATTAATTTGACTGTTTTCATACACAAATGATACATCTTCAAGCACCTATCACTTGATAGCATCTGCATTATGTATAACTGCATTACGTGTAATGAACGTGTGTTGGTGTCTCTCAAAGGTGATGGTGTTTTATACAGGGATCAAACATTTTCAAAAAAAGAAGCTGCCGGTTCAAAGCGGATAACAAAAAAGGCGTAGACGTATGTGTCTACTGCAGTACTGATTAAAAGAATTAGAAAATATATTGAAATGACAAAAAATAACTCCTCAATGTTTGTTTTACTTTGAATAAAAGTCTATAAAAAACTATACACTTCCAATTTAAACCTCAAATCTAACCTTTGGTAAGAAACAAAGACTTTTCAATGCATTGACATTACTTTGTGACTTTGACAGATGGCTGATCTGTCACATTAACCACAGCCCAGTAACATATACTACTGTCACTGAAGGGTAAAAAAAAAAAAAGAGCAGTCTGCAAGAGCATTATTTTTGTTTTGTATTTTCGGCTTTTTTAGGCCAGCTCATTTGATTTACTTCAGCAGCCTCAGGTTTGACATGAAAGATAGAGATTAGTCACTGGCTACTGGTTAAAAACACAAGTAATGTCAGAGCACTGCTGGTTTTAAAAGCTGTCTGTTGCATGGCTGAAAAACACTCTGAGGCTTGCAGCCAACCCATGCAGATTCAAAGTAAACAAAAATATGTTGACTCAGTTTCTTGATCATAATTCGGGCTCAGTATCACAGTCAATTAACTTTGGCTTTGCATGTTTCTCTTCCGCAGGTACGTCTGTTGTCACAGTAACTGCCAATGATGCTGATGATCAAACATATGGGAACAGTGCCAAGCTTGTTTATAGCATTCTACAGGGACAACCTTATTTCTCTGTGGATTCTGAAAATGGTAAGCCAAACTCCACAGGATTCCTTGGATAGAGTTATGCAAACAGATCTCTTGCACTGCATGGAGAAGGAATTTATTTGATTCTGAGTGACTTTAATCGTAATTAACTCAGCATGGTTTCATCTAAAGAACACATCAATAAGATAAATTGTGTTGTTTTCCTTCAAGTGAAAAAATATTTACATTTCAAATTTCTATCAAGAAAAATTTGATTTTCTTATTTTTTAACTTTGTCTGTGATGCTTGTTATCCTAAAATGTCTAAAAGTCCACGGCCTGTACTCATAGGCCTTCCCACTCATTTTGGCTTGGACTTCTAGAAGCTTGGAATAACATCTTATATCATGCATGATACAGCTTTAAAGTACAATTTTGGGAATCTGAACCTGTTTAGGTTCTTGAAAAAAATGTCATAATGACAGTTTTTGTTTGATTTAAGAAAATATAGAAACATAAAACATTATCTTTATGTGCTTAGACCTTATCAAACACAGGACTAAGAAAGTACTTGTTGTAAGTGTTAACACACCATCTACTCCAATCATGGACTACGACTCGCATGCAATACAAAAAATTAAGACCAGTGCCATGAAATATTATCCAATCAACAATTATCAAAACATTAACTAGCAAACTAAATTAGTTGATATGAATGCAATTTTCAAGGAGACAAGGTTGGGCATGAAGGCAGAATTAATCTTGATCTTATCTAATTTTCAGTGAGACGTTAAATAAATATCCCAAATAGAAGAATTCTTTTAACCAGTTAAAGTGGAAATGCTATTTTATTCCAGGCACCATTAAGACAGCCCTACCAGGCATGGACCGAGAAGTGAAAGAAAACTACCAAGTTGTGATCCAGGCTAAAGACATGGCTGGACAGATGGGTGGGCTTTCAGGGACCACAACAGTCAGCATCACCCTCTCTGATGTTAACGACAGTCCGCCACGCTTCGCTAACCGTAAGAGGCCATTTATCACCATAAGTTTGATTGGTAATAGGCTTTTAGATGCTGAAGAAGATTTGTTACCACTGTGTGAAAGACAAATATCTTACAAGTAATGATTATATCAATCTCAGTAGTAGGCATGTTGAAATTAATCTCGCTCATTCACTGTCATGTTTAGATTCCTTCCGTGTGACCGCTGTGGAGTCAACAGAGATCGGTGGAGCCATTGGCCGAATTAAGGCTGATGATCCAGATGTGGGCCGTAATGCTGAGATGGAATACAGCATAGTCGGTGGTCATGATACATTCAATATCATCACTGATCAAACTACTCAAGAAGGAGTCATCATAATTAAAAAGGTATGCCATCCTCATCCACTACACCGTTTCCTTTGGCGTGCTTCAAATGTCTGCATTATCCTTTGTAGTCTGCACTCAGCATCAAACGCAACTTTAGTTAGCATTCATGTAACAAGTAGTTGACTGATAATGGATGTGCAATGAGACATCACACTTCTTGAAGAGATATGTTTAGAAATACCAGTAATGAACAGCCCCTCTGTCTTCAATAGCTTCACAATGGCACCCTTTAAACACAAAAAATAAACACAATTTGAAAAATCTTTGGAATACTTGTGTGTTTCTGCTTCTGTATTTCCTTTACTGGCTTTAATCCTTCCAACTAACAGTTTACTTTAAATATTAAGAATTTGAGAAAATTCTGGTTGAGATTAAATCTACACATCTTGCATATTTCAATTCAAATCATACTTGAACTTTCCTTTGATTATGTTTAAATGTATAAAATCTCTACCCCAACCATAACACAGAACATTTATTTCAAGTAGGAAGACAGAATAGTGTAGTTTCAGATCAGACAAATGCCCCCTGAAAACAGCTATTCATGTAAGAAACATATGACTATGAACTGCACTGTAAAATCTGATACCATAAACCTATAAAATAATATAAAGTAATCTTCTGCAAGGAACTCTTTTTAGTTTTCCCCTAATATCTTTCAGATCAGTATTCCTCACTTGGATTTGTAACTCGGAATTTAAAGAATGACAAAGATAAAGGCAGACAAATGAAATTGCTTATCAAAATCCTGGAGGCGGACTGTTTTTATGGAGAAGTGTACCGCTTTCCCTCTGATGCTCTTTCATCTCTAGGCCCTGGATTATGAAAGTAAGAGGGACTACGAGTTCAGAGTGGAGGTGAAAAACACCTACTTAGATGCAAGGTTTATCCATGGTTTGCAATTCAAAGACTACGCCACGGTCAAGGTAACGGTAGAGGATGTGGATGAGCCCCCTTCCTTCACCAGGAACCCTTACATCATCGAGGTGCATGAGGACACGGCTGCTGGCAGCTTCGTTGGAGTGGTGTCGGCCAGGGACCCTGATGCTGAAAACAAGCCAGTCAAGTACGTTAAGAAATACAACAAGATGTTTTTAGACCTTTAATCGTGCTAGTTCTGCCTTTTCACACTGAGTTTAATTTACTTGGGATGAAGTACTTCATCCCAAGTAAATTTACAAAATCAATAAGTCTTTAAAGCAAAGATTCCCTCAACAATCAAGAGCCTGTTATGCTTATTCCTGTAATGTGTTTCAAAACTCGTTGTCCCAGCTTTAATGAACTAGTATAAAATCAATACAAAAACAAGCAACCGATATATACAAAGTCTCCTCTTATCAATTTTATAGAGTGATGATGAAAATGTGCCCACCCAGTTTAATCTAATCCATCAGCCCAGCCATGTGTCAGTGTGGAAGAGGGAAGAAAAGAATATTATTCATGGGTCCCTCCAGGTGATTTCCCAGCGGAAGATGGCGGCGGCCCTGTGAAGTGAATACAGACACTGTTTATTTCTCACAATTATGTAAGCCCTCTGTGGCTCTGCACAAAGTCAAAGAGTCTAATTTGCTGTATCGATTCACAAAGCTCAGAGCCGCCATTCCACACATATGGTGCCCGTCCATCCCCGACAGAAATGTGCCACTCTCAGTCCGTGCCACATGCTGTTTTATATTGCATATTCAAATTTCAGCTGAACGCAAGAGGCGACTATGACAAATGAGCAGGCTCAAGGAAAGACGCAGCATCTTTTTGACAGTGGAGAAGAATAGATGGAATACATTTCTTTTGGGAACAATGGGGGCTGTACTGTGCATAAACAGATGCACTCGTTTCTCTCCTTTTACCTATGAAAACAAATCTGTGCAGAAAAAAACAAAAATTGTTTTGCATTGTTTTGCATATGAAGGTATTAATGTTAACCTGTGTTATTCTTGCAGATACTCAATTGACCGACACACAGATCTTGAGAGGCTGTTTAACATTGATTCTGTGAATGGTACAATCACAACTTTGAAGGCACTGGATAGAGAAATGTCCAAATGGCACAACATCTCTGTGGTGGCCACTGAAATAAGTAATTACTTTGTATCTATTTTTCAAAGTTATGTTTTTAGTGGACATATAAGGTATTGTTGACCAAAGTCTTTCTCTCTATGGTAATTTCAACTATGCATTTACTTGTTTTAGATAATCCCCGTCAGACAACCCGGGTGCCTGTCTTCATGAAGGTGTTGGATGTCAATGACAATGCCCCTGAGTTTGCCATGTCCTACGACACATTTGTCTGTGAAAACGTCAAAGCTGGACAGGTGCATGAAATTCACAGTCCCATAATAATGTGTTAAACGATCAACAATATACACATACAGTCAGATTTAATGACAACAAACTGTTTAACTAAATCACACATTTGCAATTAGTATTGACTTAGTCTGTCATGCATTATGTTGATGGGTTAGAATCACAATAGAAGACATGACAGTGTGACTGCAGTTTTATAGATATACAGCTTTACACAGTAATTATCTTCATAGATATATATTGCATTTAAATGACTAATATATCTGCAGGATGATGTTGTCTGGATGAAATGCTACAAGGCAAAGTTTTGAGAACACACACCAAGCAGAGTGTAATACGTTTTTTTTAGCATCTTAAATCCATTTATAATGTTGAGCTATAAAATGCAAAGCAATTTCAAATATGGTCTAATTATCCAATTAGCCTGACTAATAGAAGATCAGTTCAATTTCACATCACATGCTTTACACACTCTCCAACTCAGAAAGAAACAAATGACAAGCATTTGATTGTTTTCTCATGCTTTTATCCTCACAATTTGTTGTGTTTCTTTGCAGCTGATTCAGACAATAAGTGCTGTTGACACAGATGAACCGCTTGTTGGACACAAGTTTGTCTTTAGTATAAGTGCCACCAACCCAAATTTCACCATTGTTGACAAGGAAGGTAAGACCTGACACAAGATCTGAAACTTCACAGAGAAGCAAGTTCAATAAGATACAGTTCAATCAAATCCAATTCATTCCAATTCATAGTCTTGCTTTTAGAAATGGTTTGAGGTAAAAAGTAAAAGCATCTTTGGAACTGCAGTTGACAATAGAGACTTGATTGAGACAGAAAAAAAAAATAGTTGCTTAATTTAAAATATATACATATATATAAAAAACTGTTTTTAAGAAACAGAATGTCAATTTTTCTAAAGAGGGCATCTATATATCATCCATAACATATGCTTTAATTTGCAACATGTGAAATTAACAATGCAGTTAGTACTTGTTTTAACCACTATTTAGATTGTTCAATAACTGCAAATGGTCCCGCAAAGTTCTCAGCCATCTTCCACAATAGAGCAAAGATTGGAATTCTGTCATATAAGATCTTTCAGCTAAGTGAACCATCACATCGCGAGCTTTGTCCATCTGTATCTTTCTGCAGATAACACTGCCAATATCCTGACGCGAAGGGGAGGCTTCAGCCGGCGTGAGATGAGCATGTACTTCCTGCCTGTAGTGATCTCAGACAACGACTACCCCATTCAGAGCAGCACCAGTACACTGATTGTGCGCGTGTGTGCTTGTGACAGCCGTGGAAACATGCAGTCATGTAACCCTGAGGTCCTGCCCTTCTCAGATGGTCTCACAACTGGGGCTCTGGTGGCCATACTACTGTGTGTCATTATTCTCCTCAGTAAGTCCCCGCATGTAGGAGTATGTGTATGGGCATGCATCTGATCATGTATTACGGAACACTGTTGTCATTCTTGTGATGTTTATTTCTTTGATCAGCCACAGAAGAAATTGCTGCTTACAATAACCACTTAGTTTCTGTCTTAAATGTAGCATCAACATTTCAACCACAGCATCTTTTCCCAACCAGGGACTTTTGGAAGGTCCTTTCCCTGACCCCCAACATTTCCACAACAGGAAGAAGGAGCTCACCGTAACTAATAAATTCTGGCATCTTTAATTTACACTGTATGAATAATCATTGCCATTTTTCAATGAGTGAGGATAGGGGAGCAACGGTAAAAGCTACTGTGGTTGTTGAGTGAGCTTCTGAGAGAATTTAGTGAGCGGCAGGTGTGAAAAAGTAAATCCTAGAAATTAAATCTCAATTGTTTGATTGAAACAAAAACATCTAATCCTTAGCATAACCCTGTAGAAATATATCCCATTGACAATTTTTGATTAAATGCAGCTTAAATATACTTCTGTTTTTTGCTGCTCAGTATCTGTACTGAAAAAGGTCCTGGAATAAAAACGAGGAAAAAGTTTTTCACACTTCATATGACTAATTTGCTAAGTTTATGCTGTATTGTAAACTTAACTCACAAAAACAAATTAAGGTATGTCCCCTTTAACTGCTGCTAATATTCGAAGATGATTAATCCAGAAAAAGGGATTATATTAATGTCATAATATCTCCTTGATTTCTCAAATGTTATAAACCAAGGCTATTCAACCATTTCAGATTAAAAAAATTAACACATGTAATACATGTAACTGAACCGCTAAAGAAGTCTTGTTCTTTCATGACATCCTATCTAGTAATGTATTAATTCTAGATTTGTCGTGTTATTCTCAATATTTCTGAAGAATAAGAGGAAGACTTTGAAGTTTAGAACTAGCTGAGCCATACATAATACTATGCTACGTAACACATTTTGGGTTGGGTTGCTGGTGATTAGGTGAGTAAGCCTCTGGTTTAGCACTGACTGGGAAAAAAAGGTGATAAATAATGAATAGTCATCAGTCCTTTCTTTTCGTGCCTTCTATTTTGTCCTACAATGTCTAAAATAGTTTTTAAAAAAAACATATATATGTAGTTACTTGCTAGATTATGATAGGAGAATTAGTTATCAGGGACATGAGTAAGAAAGTGATTCGTTTTTCTACATGAACAGATATACTGGCACATCTTAAGATAAACAGACCTTGCAGACACAAATATTAGTAGAACACATCTTTAGTTATCTGCCCTTTCATTACAAAGACTGTCACGATTGTGCTGAGAACCCGCCACTCTTTTAATGATTAACATATCTACTAAACAAGTTGTGGCGGAAGAGGTAGCCAAAAGACATTATCATAATAAAAATGATAATAATTTTCACACTACTATGAAGTGGTGTGGGCAAATGACATATAAAAATAGAAGAAAAGATAGCACTCTAGGCTGGTCTTACTTTCACAAGTTACATGTTACAGCCAATTCAGGGTGCATGGACCACAGTGACATGCTTGCTCAAGTGCATGCTGCTGGGGAAATTCTTTTGGGGGGGTACATTTCAGTCATTATAAATTCTAACACTACAAACAAGACATCAGTTAACAGCTCTGACTCCCATCTCCCTGCAATCAATAAATTATGTTCCTAAAATGTTGTCATTCTACCAGTTGTTTCACCTTTGGCTGACAGCAGCTTGGCATCTCAGTGTATCCAAACAATTATTAACACAATATTAAGCATGGAGATACAAATATATGTCACTATAATACAGTGTTATCTCCCAATGCAGATGCCAAGTGGCTTGAGAGTGAATCACATGATTACTTTCCAAATCAATGATTCAAAAAGCTTTACAAACAACAAACATGTCATACGACAGTTTTAGCTAAAACCCATGGTTGCCTGTAGTGTTTCATTTGATAACAAGTAAATGTAGGATGATCTCCTTCTTTTTTACAGCTATTCTCAACACCATACAGACTCCATCTTTATTCACTGGAAAATGTTGCTGTATGTTCAGAAGCTGTTGGCTCATGGCTGGATTTGTGCCATCCCTGGCTTTTCCACGTTAGACATGCTCAGCAGGGTGATGGTTTTTTTAAGCGCTTGCATATTTCACTGCAGTTGGACGGGGCTTTCGTTTGAGTGATAACAATGTTTCGCTTTTGAGATAATGATCTGGGAATTTAGCAACTGTTAATATCTTGAAACAGGCGCAGTGCACTTTCTGTATATTCAAGTATCTGCTCTGTGCAAATCAACCAATATGCTGGCAGAAATTGAAAGCTTTGTGTGCTCATCTTAACTCATGATGAATCATTTCTAAGCTGATGACATGTCAGCATATATCTGGCTGTGATGTTACAGTATGTCACCATACACATGACATTAACAGCCCTGGGGCTCATGTGTAAATCTGCAATATGGGAAAATGATTGGGTGGTCATGGCTGATTAAGCTTAAAAATGGTCACTGACCACTGATTAGTGTTTCACTTACTACATGTCAAAACAAGATGTAAAAATGTGCTGTACCTTCCTAAACATTGCTGTTTGATATACTCTAAGCATTTTAATTTATTGGCTACATTTAGAAATTGCTGCTGGGACTTTCAAAAAGTACATGATACAGGAAGCTATGCAAACACTAGATCCTTCCCCTTTAATTTGACCCAGTCTGGCTGTGTCATGTCCCGGCTGCGTCACGTTACTGCCATGTTTCAGCTCAAAAACCTGATTGCAAAAGGTGTGCAACTGTGTTTCAGAAGCAGCTCTCTGTGAGGATTTGTTTGTGCCGAGAACATTTCTGACAGAAGTTGCATCAACTTGCACCCAGCGGATTTGCCAGGAAGGAGGATGGACATAAAAGCATAGAGAATCCAGTCATTTTCTCAAATAAAAAAAACCCGTTTAGACTCCTCACATCAAGTTATTAACATAAATGCCTCACCACAAGGTTAATCAGGGGGAACATAACACCACTCTTTTTTTTTTGTGAAGACAACATGAGAAAGAACCAGGTGGGAAATCAAAAGGGATATTTTGTTCTTTTTTCCCCCCTTCCTTTAAATGAGGTTTGTGAAGTACTTATGATCAGCCAGTCTTTTATAGACAGTGCACGGTGGTTAGAGCACTCCAAGTTCAGAGAATTTGGGGATAAATTCTTATAAGGGAGTCAAGCTAACAGCTAATCAGAATGGGTAGCTGACTCAAAGAGGGTATTTTGTAGGCCTGTTAAGATCAACTGACTGGAAGTGGAAACCGTTTTTAACATTAAAGATGTAATTCATCAGTATGCAGGTATGTGGGTTGATTAGAATGTGTCATTGAAATCAGGTTGAATAAAGTTTTACTGCAGATCTGCTGAGTCAGAGCAAAACTTCCTTCCCAACATTACAGTTAGTTGTGCAGACTATGCTCACTCGGCATGCAGCCTTCAAAGTAATGGGGTAACTTTGAGTGCTGCATGCTGAGTGAGCAGAGTCTGAACAACAGTAGATCGGCTGGTCTATCTGCCGGATGAACCATTCAGGTCTAGCAGAGAAAGGCACACTTGTGAGGACACAAATAAAACTTGTCTGATGACCAACTCTAAAATACTTACAATGCACTATCAAACCTAACATCTGGAAATTATTTGGATGCTATGAGATTGGATCACTCATCTGGCAAAACATAATGGTGAAATACCTGGATGCTAAAACTATAACAACCAAGAACAACAATTACAATGCAAAAAAAATTTAAAATTAACATGAAAGAGTTTTTCTACTTACGACTTAGAGATAACTCAGCAAAGGTTAAAGTAATTACAGCATCTCTATTCTGATGTATTGAGAAAGATTTAGAGCTTACAGTACTGCTTAGAGTGACAGTTTTGGTGTCATGATGCTATTCATCAATGAGAGTTTAAATAAAGCTATTGTATATGTATTTCACCAGAAATTGTATGCCAGTGTTTTGAGTTGATCATTGGCAGGATGTGTTGACCAGCAACTGTTAATGTATTTATGCATAGCAGACATTCTTAATTTGATAAAGTAGAGACAAAGTAAAGCAAATTTCTTAGCTTTAAGTTGTTTTAGATGCAAAGAATTTGCTTTTCCGTAGCCCCACATTCTGAGCAATGGATTAGTTACCCATCAGAATGATCTATCCTTCTCCAAACTAAAAGCACTCCTATTACAAAATAAGTGAATATTACTTATGAGTATCACACAGCTAGACTTAAAAAACATCAACAAAATTGCTCCAGTATTCAGAAAGGAAAGTGAATCCTAGTAATCAGATACTGTAAAGATGTGCAATATTGTCTAATTTAATGTATGGTAGGTAAGAGTTATGTCTTCCTCACAAAACACGACTCTACAATCATCCTAAGAATTTGATTTTAACTGAGAAAGTGGGCTGCATGTACCTTTCAAACATGCCAAAGCAACTCAACCCTCCTCAGAATCTGATGCAGCATGTAATAGCATACAGGGAGCAACAGCTACAGTGCCTATCATTTTTCCCAGCAAAAGGCAGGAACGTGTCAAGCTAATGGTCAAGGGCATTTCAATAAGTAATGGCTTTCATCCATCACTGAATCTCTGCTTGCTTGGCCAAGCACAATGCTCAACAGGATCATTTTAGGCTTACTAAATATTGTGAAATTATAATTCCTTGCATGCTACTGAAGGTAAAACAATAATGAAAAAGAATTGTAAATGAACAAAACAGCCCTCATGAATATGAGAGTGCACTCCTGTTCATTCCTCTTTATAAAAAACCCTGACCTCTTTCATGTGTTTGGCTGACCCTTTTTTTTTTCTCTCTGCCACAATATTATTTTGGGGCTTGGTGTTCTATTTCACTGACTAAACTACTGACACAAGCAATTTAGTAAAGACAAGCTTTTCCTCCATCTGCCTGCTTTTAATTCCAAATACACAATTCTGTGTCTGGCGATGGGCAGATCTCCCCGAACTTATGAAGTGAACTGAAGGTTAAACTTCATGCTCCCCTCTTGAGCAAAATATCATGACATCTGCTCATTATCTGACGCTTTTCGTGCTTTATCCCCTCTGACAGACTGTCTCATTCACCTCTGTTTGACTCTGATAGGCAGGCACTGAGCTGGAACAGCTCACCATATCTGGTCCTCCTCACTATGCTCATCTATGCTGTCTTAAACCACACAATGGTCAGTTAGAAATGTAACTGAACCCTTTCAATAGTCTTCGACCCATGTTAAAGGCATCGCAATTAACGCCCAGGTTGGAGACAGGTAGACAGTTTATTTGCCTGTTGTGAGAACAGAAAAAAAGGAGAGGAAACAGAGGGAGAGGATTACAGCTGGTGCAGGATTTTTGTTTGTGCTAAACAGTGAGAGGTTGTTTCTTCTTTTACAAAAAATCATGAGTTTATTCAAAAACTCACATCTACATTGAGAAGACTGAACATGCTCTTTCCACAATCTGTGATTGTTTTTTACCCCTGAGATGAGATACAAGGATGTTTGTTAAAGGCTATGAAAAGGGATCCTCCAACCACCGTGCATTTTACAAAGTGAATGTGCCATTCAAGAGAAAATGGAAGCAAAAAGCTTTCTCACTGAAACTTTAATAATAGGAGGTGAATGCCTAAGGCAGAGTTAGGGATTTGTCACTGGTAGCAAATGTGTCTCCCCTCTGCGACTTTGCTCCCCCTTCCTAATGCATGACACATGTTAGGAAGCACACATCTTATGCTGCGCTTTCCCTCTCTGCGTTTCCCACTGTCTTTGCAGTGATCGTGGTGCTGTTTGCTGCCCTGAGGAGACAGAGGAAGAAGGAGCCTCTGATCATCTCCAAAGAGGATGTCAGAGACAACGTTGTCAGTTACAACGATGAAGGGGGAGGAGAGGAGGACACTCAGGCCTTTGATATTGGCACACTGCGCAACCCAGAGGTGATGGATACTAACAAGCTACGCAGGGACATCATACCCGAAATGCTGTTTCCCTTTCGGAGGACGTCACCGATTAAGGATAACACGGATGTGAGAGACTTCATAAATGGGAGACTTCAGGAGAACGACTCAGACCCCACTGCACCCCCTTATGACTCCCTGGCCACATATGCTTATGAGGGCAGTGGTTCATTGGCAGAATCTCTCAGTTCTCTGGAGTCTGCTGTCACTGAGGGGGACCAGGATTTTGATTACCTCAGCAACTGGGGACCTCAATTCAAAAAATTGGCAGAAATGTACATAGGAAGAAGCCCTGACAGAGAGACCTAGACAAAGCCATTAGTCTCTCTTATTTCAAACTCATTTTTAATGTCTGTCTATCTAACTAGCTAGAAAGACAGCTACTTGTCTAGTTGGTTAGCGAGCCAGCTAGTCGACTGTCTGCCTACCTATCTATTAAGCTATCTGTTTGTCTACTTTGCTAGCTAGCTCGCTAGTTAACTGGTTGTCTATTTGACTCATTTACACGTGTGTGCACACGCACAAGCACAGACACTGAGACAAAAATCACTGCAATTCACATGTAGATGCTGAAATGGAAACTAAGACTTGAACTGAGCTATTTTTTTTTTTTCTCATTGATACAATATAAATCTCAAAGTTTTGCTGTCCCTGATCATAATCAGTAATGATGCCTTTACATTTTAGGACTTTTTGTGAACAATTGTGTGGAAAATGTGTTTTGTAATAAACCTGAGCGATAGTAGTATTGTATACTATCAATGTTCGGTAGTATTGACTTGGTTTGGGTGGGGAAGGAGTCAAACGGCTTTTCCAGCCAACTCCATTAAATACTGTAAATGTAAAAAGTGTTTTTAATGATGGACACCCTATATACTATTTGCTATCACTGTTTGACAAGCAATGTTCATGTGAATGGTTGGTGCAGTTTATTTGTCAAACTGTGAATTCATTTCATCATTTAGATGTAACATATATTGGAAAGTGTATGTTGTAGAAAACTGTCATACACTGATTTCACGTTGTTTGAATGCTGAGTCATACTGTTTTATATTTATATTTTTATACTTATTTTCTTAATAAAATGTAAAAAAAAAGAAAGAAAAAAAGACTTTTTCAGTCAACTGTCCATTTTTTTTGTTTAGAAGACCTTGCTTTGTGGTGCATAGTGAAAATACAAAGAAAAGAAGAAAAGAAAAGCCAATTTTGTATAATGTTTCAGGAAATGCAAGCCTTGTTAGCATAAGCATTTTGGCTGACACTGACAAATTACCAGAAATGACAAACACAAATAACAGCTATCAACAAAACTGGAAAGAGTAATAACTATAACGTTGAAAATAAAACACTTATGCACTATGCAACTGAGAAACATTACAGAACATTTTATCATTTCAGGCCGAACATTCCTGTAATACCACTTTGTACCATTAGAAGGAGCATGAGTCCCTACACTGTCTTAACTACAGCCAACAGCAACAGAGCCAACATTTTCTAAATCATTTTAAAAAAATCCAACTTCAATTCTTCTAATAGGTGCAGATAAATACCAAAACTAGAATGTATTCCATATTTCTGTCCTAGCTACAGTTACGCCATATTTTAACCTTCCATTAAATCATATGTTTGTAGTAATTTTTAAGGTCCAGAATGTTCCATCTGCTTGTTAGTCACATCACAATTAAAATACTTATTTATGCAAATTTTAATATTTTTTTTGTATCCAAGCACTTTTTTTTATCAGATTACTTGATTAATCAAAAGAATAATGTATACAAACGTATCTAATTAATCCTATCAATAAACTCTATTCAATTTTAATCATGTAGTCTTTAAAGGTGACACAGATTTTATCTACCAAGTCTGTGGGAGCTTTTAGTTTGACTGTTTTTTCCGTTTTATTTTCCCCTATTTTTAAGCTATTGCAGCATGCAATTGTTCCACAGCAATAACTACTGCATACCCTGAATATCTTTCACCATAACAGAATGACTCAAATGAGAAGTTCAGAGTTTACTGAAGAGCTAATAGCAGGTCTACTGCCGCAGTCCTAAAAGAGGAACTACCATAGCAATTTTAAAATATTAATCTAAATCTCTCCTAAAAGGAAATGTTTGAATACTTTTTGCAAAGTTAGTTTCTTAAACTTTTTGTCTGAGCTCTAAACAAGAAATCCATCATTGTTTAGAAGACAATGCTGCTCATTTTCCAAAGTTGAATAAGAACTCCATGAGTTACATCTCATAGAATTGAGTGGTGATTGGGTTCCCCATATAAGCGAAAGCATCCAAAATAACAGCTGAGCAATAGAAGTATTCTTTCTGAATATTTTATTTTGCAGTAGTCACAGAAAATATTAAACTGTATAGAAGTCTGTGGGAATATGACCCCTTTTCTAATTTGATTTGTAACCTCAGTGAACCTTATCTAAATGAGTTTATTGTCTTAATTGCTCATTTCATGTCTTGTCACACAGAGCAAAGGGGTCTATTTTGTGAGCTGTGATGATATTTGAAGTGAGGTACCTTGTGACTGACACAATAGGAAGACCAATATGCTCTCAACCAAATCACAGACCCCAAGGAGTCACAAATCAATGGGTGACATAAAAGTGGCTTCATGCATCAGTTTTTGAAAGTTTATGTTGTTTTCCTTCAAAAATAAAGGAAAAGAAGTCCACTATGAAACTCTGAAAATGAACAATCAATAACTTTTAGATATTCTTTGCAGGAACTAAATTTAGCATCAGAAACATATTTTTTAACGTGTGTATTTCTACAATAAAGCCAACACAGGGCAGTGGTGGCTGCCCTTCTTTACATGGTAGTGATTACTCTGAAAGTGAGAGCTGAAAGGGGGGGCTGAATCAAATTCCCAGAAAGCTTTTGGAGCCTCATTATTTCAAGCTTTGTCTATGATGTGGCAAACTCACTGCATCTCCATGTCAGACAACTGTTATTTTCTCCCGTTGGCTCTACCCTACCACAACTTCCACAAAGCGTAAGAGACCTGCTGAACACAGAGATTATCATTCCTCTTACTGACCATATTCCTCCTACTTATATTGATTTAAATGTCTCCACACATATATGTATGGGTATGTTCCTGCATCTGCTTGACAGCTGGCTCTTTAATAACCCTGATATAGGATGTTGTGGTAATCAGCTATTGTTTGCATTATTCCTATTGGTGAGATGTTGTTAAATGTCAGTCAGATCCATCATTATCCCGATAACATTAAAAAATATGGGCAAGTATTTGAGGCATAAGAGGCACTATTCAAAATGTGCATTTAGATCTTCTCATCAGAAGTTTTGTTGAATAACATGTTTGTCGGAGAATGTGCTCTGAATTTCTAGCTTGTCATAAAAGAGTTTGTTCTCTGTCCAGTGGGATAAATTCAAAGAAATGTTCTTTACTTGACCTGCAATGCAGGGACTTGTGTGCCCAGTGAGAAGGGATTACTCTTTCATCTTTTCATTAATAGTGCATCACAGTTATCTTTCACGGCTTGTCACTAATTTGAATAACAGTGAACTACACTGACACCAGATCATACAAGGGGGGACTCCTCACCCCTTTGGATTCCCCCTGACTTTCAAGGCTGCACGCTCAGATGGTATGGGAACCATATCTCATTTGACGTAAGGAAAGCATGTTACATGGAACTATACACGGTCAATTATGCTCAACAGTAAACCAGTTGTGCTGCAAACTACTTACTGCAAATTCATCAGTTCAGGTGATGTCCCAAGAAAAGAAAGAGAAGACAAGAATTTCCGAATCTTGTTTCTGTGAATGACATGCTGCAGTACGTGACTGCAACCAGGGCTCCGGGTTATGCTCACACACTGACAGCCCGTCGGGAGCTCTGTGATATTACCCTGTAGCCTGACATGCCAGATGGTTTGTTACACAGAACCACCTGGGAAGCCCTCTGTAGAAACCGTTTGGAAAAGGGCAGGCATATAGAAAAAAAATACTCTGCATGAGATTGGATGAAGCCTCTGATCTACAAAGTGCTACAAGCAGAGACAGTCAGTCAATAGGAGAACCCATTGTTGACTGTCATCAAATTCCAGTTCCCTCACAAGAGATATTTCTCAGTGAATTAAAGCAAGTTTTTTAGCTGGTGTGCTTACCAAAAATGATGACACCTGGCTGCATATATGTCAGCTGCCTACCTGCCTCTTTGGTGAAAGACTGTCAGGAGAAAAGGAAGGGTGGAGCAGAGATGGATAGAATAAAAACAGAAGATGCAGCAACATAGTGCAAATGTAGAATATTTTCATCTGTCAGAGACCAGGTCACTCAAAAATACAAGCTAAGACGTACATTCAGGACAGATCCAGCAAGGCTTAATGGAATCTGTTAGATATAAATAATTTAAAATGTTTTAGTTGTTAAGTACTTTATGAAGTTTTTCATCAATCTTTTTTGTAACTTAAGTTCAGTTTTAGTAAGTGGGAGATTTCATGGACACATCTGCTCTTGAAATTTTGAAATCTACATCATTTAGTTGGGTTCATGCTGCAAGTATGCTGCATCTTCTCAGTTTCGGTTCCAACTTGCTAAAGCTCAGCTTTAAGGTCAGCACAAACAGACTGCAGATGCCAGGTTGATACCACAATGCCACAATTTGAATAATTCTGATGTTTCCATGCCCCCTGCAAGGCTCATTCAAAACAGGCCCAGTGTCATGATTCATAATGCATGATGTTTTTTTATGGGTCTATTGTGGCTGGAAAAAGACTAAGAGACGCAAAGTACTTCAATCAATAATGCAGGTGACATATTGGTATGCAGACAAGATGTGACAGCAGCAGTGGACCGCCTGAGGCTTTTTTCCTTGTCCTGTGCCTGCCTTTTTTATAATAGTCTCTCTCGCACAGCATTTCCCCAAACAACTTACAAGTTGATACCCAAGGCACCTAATTTTTCATACTCCCTGCATATCAGATTAATGTGGCTGAAAAGTAACAAGAAGGTCATTATTTTTTCAACAAATTCTGATTACATAACTGCCCATCAGTCCACTTATAAAACCTCAGCTATTCCACTTGACTGCAGAATAGATTTTTTCCATTAAATGACCTTTGGTACTTTTAGTATCCATGTGCCAATGAAGGTACAGTTCAGAAATGTGTTGCTAAATGAAACCTTTTTATGGATTATTAAAACAGCTGATACATACTGGAAAACCTGCAGCTTATAGATGCATCCTTTAGTCCTGTTCCTTTTGTTTTCTAATCGTCAGCATCAAAAAGAGTCAATTTGGAATGTCTTTACTTTGAGTACAATTAGTCTGAATGAAGTGCAGCTTGGCCAGGCATGGTCTTCTGAGATGTACTGTGAAGCTTAGATGAATCCTAGGGGTCTTAAAATGTAATGACACCTTCCTTGTTTTACAGAAATGGGCTCTTCACACTATGAGACATTTACAGAGCATGACCATAGCTTGGTGAGATGACAGTTCATATAAATGTATGATAAAACAACATCAGCTCCAAACAGCTTTCTGATGCTGGCAATCTTTAAGCCACATACCCACATTTAAGATGGATTCAGTACTCTATTGGCTAGTAGTTACAGATGTGGGCTGAACATAAAAGAACACAAGGCAGCTTCTTTCCCTTTGGAAAGGAAAATTACTTCTGAGCACAAGGGAATGCATCAGTGACATGGCATATTGCCTAGTTTGTTATAATTACAAGCAAAAGCAGTTCTGAATAGGCATCTTAATGACCAAACAAATTGTTGCATATTTCAAACCCATCTGGGTCATTTTCTTGGGGGAAAATGTGATTACTGTTCAGACATGGAGAATACTATCTTTGTTGAGAAGACTGTACAAAATCAATGTGGCACAATACCCCCCCCTCCCTGCTGCATATGAAATATTGTTCTTACAAAGCAGGTGCAAGTGTGCCAGTCGTCTGTTTATGAGTTCAGCCTGTATCACAGCTTTTTTGTGAGGAGCTTTCTCAGTATCAAGAGGGAATCTATCACAAAACTCTTGTTTAGTGCAGCCCAAGACGTACTGCCATTTTCAACTTCCAATTGCTAAATCCAAACATGTTGTTCCACAATATATAGGACATCACTATGTCACAAAGAGACTTCTTTAGCTAGTATTTGTCTCCATCTACTGGACGACTTTATTCATAACATGTAATGGCTGTAATTCCTCCATTATTAATCAACATTATCATTATTACACCTCAAAATAAACTGGAATTTGTGTCCCACAAATTACAAAGAATCATTGTAATGTGGAAATCACTCATTAAAGTCAAAACTCAAAGTCAAATTTGTTTGTATAGCACATTTCATGTACAAAACAATTCAAAGTGCAGCAGGGACTGGAAGAAGCATTAAAAATATGTAAAAGAATATAAATAGAAAGAAATTAAATAATTCAAATGAATAGAAACAAGCAACAGTCTCAATAAGTTAAAAGATACTGTGCAGATTTCATGCATAGACACATGAGAAAAGATGTTTTTAACCTGTATTTAAAAATGTCTACATTTGGTGACAGTTTAATTTCCACTGGGAGTTTGTTCCACTTGTTTCCACTTGTTTGCAGCATAACAGCTAAATGCTGCTTCTCCAGGTTTAATCTGGACTGGACCAGCTGACCTGAGTCCTTGGAAGAGCTCTGCTGGGTTCATATTCTCTGAACATATCACATATGTGTTTTGGGCCTAAACCATTCCAGGGTTTGTAAACCATCAGTAGGCTTTTAAAATCTATTCTGTGACTGACTTGAAGTCAGCGTAAAGATTTTCAAACTGGTGTGATGTGTTCAGATCTCTTAGTCCTAGTAAAAACTAGCAGCAGCGTTCTGTAGAGGATACCAGTAGAGGTATCTTCATAATAAAAGACAACAAAAACACTGAGAATATCTCATTTGTATATGTTAAATTGGGCAAAAGGCAGAATGACAGACTTGCATCAGTGGACTTGCAGGACTTCCTCAGATAAATACATGCTACACACTAGAGTGGCGAGTTAGCACCTCACTTAGCTCATATGTGCATTATCTGGCATTATCTGGCATTTCAGTCTTCATGTAACATATACTCACGTTATTTGGATTGCAGTGTTTGGCGTCCATGGATGCCGACCTATCAACAGAGGGCAGCAGAGATCTTTCAAAACGTAGTTGTGACCAGCAGCCAGTACTTCCCATGCTCCAAACATGGCTTTCATTTCATGTACAGCACAGGAATTAAAGTCCTGCCTTGTTCTTATAAGGATGTCAGTAAACCAGAAGCATAAGTTGGAAAACATTACATAATACCTGTCAAATGTATTTAGTCCTTGTCGCAATGCATAAGACATATGCTTGACATATGCTCTGAAGGCTGTTTTAGCGCCATCCAACTCCACATTTTGGATTTGCATCCCATAACTCACTGAAATCTCAATAGTTCTTGACAATTTTCAGGTCATAGTCAAAACAGATACTCTTGTAATAATTCAACTCTGATTTTTAAAAAAAAATTTTTTGTGAAAATTACAGAGGTGTAACAAGTTTGTTAAAAAGCTACCATTGTTCTTATAAGCATCTTTGGCTCATTTCCAGTCTCATTTGTAGAACTACACTTGAACTACCTGGTTGAATGCAACATCATGCAGTAGCTCCTGGACAGACATGAGAGTAGTATTTATTATCTCATTTAACTGCTGACAAGAAAGAATGGAGGCTTGAATCCAATTTAATCAAGCCTTTTATCAGGTGTTTTTCATATTTATGCAAATAGCAATTTACTGCATTTTTGAAAGAAATAAGTACATGGCATCCTTTAGACTGCTGGCAATCATCAAAAAGAAAGTGCCATTTTAGCACACAAAGATGAACCTTACCAATTCAAAGTGCAGGATTGACATGACTGACAACAGCTCTTGATGTCTTTTAATTACAACTATTCAGCAAGTTGCCCCATCCAGCGCCTACAATAATGGACATTTTATATTCAGGTTATGAATATGAAATGTACCCTTAGTGGGTATACAACATGGATGATTATATTTCCTGATTAAGACTTGGCTTTGCTGTCATCCCTACTGGCAATGAAAATATTTTAAAGACAGAGTAAACCTACTGAACCAAACTCAACACCTTAAAATAAGGAAAGTTTAGGAGTCTTTCATCCATACAAAAACATTACAATATTTTGCAAAGCAAGACAATAATCAAAACAAGGTAATTTGCATAAACCAACATGTTAGGAAATGCCATCACGTTTGTGTATTTTCCAGTGCCCTGCATTTGACAGAATACAAAAATGTTCATCTGGCCCCCTTTAGATAATCTGTGACAGCAGCCTCTAGCTTTTGTGTATAGAGTGTGTTCCAGAGGTCAGCCCTGATCTCATCTTCCCATTTTCTGCGTTCGTTAAGCTCCATTCTGCTAAGCGTGTCCAAATTGGGTAATTCGGTGTTCAATTAAGCAGGGCAGACACAGGACATTCAACACAATGTCAATGAGATGCCACTAAGAGTGAGCTATCAATTTGATAGACAGTCAGAGAGGTGGATAATAAGCTGTTGTATGTCCCCTGATTCTGCACCACCCAAGGCCATCCCTACAATTGAATTACACTGGTGCATCAGTCAGTCACCGCTGATAGGGCCTCATGCATTGAAAAAAAGCACCTTGCAGCGACTGACTGACTATGTTGTATAATTGTACGGTTGTCTATCGCTATCATAGCAGTGTCTCCCTACCAGCCATGGCAATGAAACCAGTATAAAGAGACCCGCTAGGCCACACAAAGCACTGCAGTTGTCTTTAGGCAAGTGTCCAGTGAGAGAGACAGGAGTAAAGATGGGAATTAGGGGGATGGGGTGATTCTGCTATGCGCAGTGAGCCAAATATCCCTGGGCCACACGCCAAGTGGCCAGTCACAAGGATGGCATGCCAAGAGAATGCCATCCGGCCAGGTTGCACAGCCAGATAAAAGGCTCCATGGGCTGCCCGTGGCTCTACGCATACGTCCTACAGTACAGCAACCTCTTCTCTCCTCACTGGTTTCTTTCCATATCGCAGCTCACAGCAATAAAAAAAAAGTGCTGCAGTTTCTGAAAAAAAAACAACCCCAACCAAAATCAGAACATTCCTATAATCTTAAGGTAACAGTGATCTGGAAAATACAAGTTTATCCAGAGGTTAAAAGGAGAAGAAAGATTCAAAGCTTTGATTTTGTTTGGACACAAAGCCCAGAGCCAAAGCACTGACATTTTTGTTGTTCAGCTTTTGAATAAAATATCCTTGGGGTGTTCAGCATCATTGTGTCTCAGAAAACAACAAAAAGAAGGATAAATTAGTTAGGAAAAACTTTCAGTGGTACTCATTATTCAAGTGCAGAATACAGTAAATGTGACTCAGCTGTGACTTTGGTAATTTTTCTTGATATCAATATAGTCCAAAGGCACCAAATAATTCCAGGTGTGCTGAATGGTAAACTCAACAAGGTGATTTATGACAAGTGCCAATACTGTGACCCAGAAATCAGGATTAATTTTTATTAGAAGTTCACTAAATGAATAATCTAATGTGAAGGAAATGTGATTTTTCACATTATTTGTTCTGAGGTAAAAAAAAAAAAAAAGAAAGATCCCGCAACAGTGTAATATTTGTGTAGGGAAACACAGTAACTGAAATGCAACAACCTCTGGATGACAGGACGATGATTTGGTGGTCTGCAGACACCAAGAATTCAAGGAATAATGGAAGAAGTGGCGTTAGATGCCGTTAGATGCTCCACTCCGCAGTACGGCTGTTGGTCCTGACACAGAGTGATCTGCTGGTATGCACATCAGGGATTTACACCCCCAGCAATGATGCATTTACAGAATAATGTTAGTCGCATGCTCACACGGAAGATCTACAGTATCTTAAACAGGAGTAACATGTAACCTTGAATCGAACTGAACTGAATTGAACAGGGGGAGTAATCATGAAAATGTCCTCTTAGTGAGGAGTCAGAGCTGAACTAGGCAGAGCTCGTCAAACACTGTGATTGGTTGACCTGTGGCGTGGACCTGTTGTCCATTATCTGGAGCATTTCTCTCAATGTTCAGCTTATTTCTTTAATGCATAATTAACTCCTAAGCTACTGAACAACCCTTCTACCTGTTCCCACTAGTTGTTTCAATTTAGGAGCTGCTTTTAGGTTTAAGATGCTTCATGAAAAACTTTTATCTTTATTAGGACCTAATATTTAATTTCCAGGGGATAATACCCCTAAAAAGAAAGTCTTTTCACTAAGAATTTTATCAATTTGGCCTCAGGTCTAACATGTCTGGTGGAAGTGACTTAAAGAGCGATAACACAAAGAGGCATTAGGAGTTGAGAAAACAAAAGACAAAGGTATGAAGAAAAGAACAAAAAGAGAAAAATAAAGAAAGCAGTAATTAGCAGATGCTAATGAACTAATTAAAAAAAAAAGAATCAGAAGCAATAACGAAGCCAAAAATGACCTGTGTACATTGCTTGTTTTGTCCAATGAACAGTCCAAAACACAAAGACTCCAACCGTTTTCAACAGCAGACACAATATAACTTATCAAGTAATGCACACGAAAGAGCTGTGATTTACAGCAGATCAACATCCCGCAGGTATCACTCATTTACCTACTTAGTAAATCAACTACACAAGTGTTTGGATTAAAACTCCAGCTTCTAAACTCATACCAACAACTCCATCCTTCATCATTCTTATACATAACATATTTATGAGATAATCAATCAGTGGATAAGCTATACTTGTATATTTTCCATCCATCCAACGATTCCATGAATATGCAATAATGTCCATTTAAATGTATTAGAAATAGAAAGTCAGATATAAGTCTGAAAAGTCCAACATTATCTTATTACTCTGCAACAACAGCAAACACGTTTAACCCTTTAGCTCTTCTCCTTTAAAATAAAGGCTGTGTCTCTATCCAGAATATGTAGCTACAACATCTAATAATGTGCTTTCTGCTTTCCATGTCGCCCTTCTCTGAAAAAAAGAGTCGGATGCCAAGTTGCTGTCACGATAGCAGCTTGGGGATAACAATGAAACAGCAGAGGGGTGTAATGACAAAATTGGGAGGGACAGAAATGTGATAAAAGACAGTAAGGCTTCAAAATTGTGAAATGCATCTTCTGCTGCTTATGAGACAGGTATACTTAAAAAAAACATAATATGGGTACAAAAAGTTAGAAGAACATGATTTCTCTCTTTAAAGGGATTCTGCCAAGGAAACACATGGAGAGAGGTGAGTGCTGACAGTTCCTTCTGTGAATGACTTAATTTTTCATAAAAAAGTGAATAATGAATGATTTGTACATGTGTAGATAACTTATATGTCTTCCATAAGTTAGACAAATCTCAGTTTTGTTCTCACAAAATCATTTATTGTTTTTTTTTTCACAGTGCAACAAAACTTATGCTTCTATTGAAGTCGTAGGTCATGTTTCACTATGGAAAAAAAAAAACATCCCCATAAGAAGGTGGACAAAGTGGACAGATGGGTCCACATAACCTCTGCCCTTAACAGGAGAGGCTGCTGTTCATTTCATTATGTTAATATAACCCTAACACAGAGGGCTCATCTAAATAGACAGTCTTTCCCCAACCTGCACTTATATAACTTACGTTGTCCTTAAATGTGCTTTTGTCTCTAAACCTCATCAGTTTGAGCTCATGCCTAGATCTTCCTAAAACTCAACCACAACACTGTCAACACAGATTTCACCCTCACCCCAAGCCCAGAAATGATTTGTAATGGTAATCCTGCAGATAGGAGATAAGGGGCATGAACAAACAAGGTATTTGCCTGTTTAATTTGGAGGATTTGGTGCCTACAAATATGTCAGGGAGATCCTGTAAAAGCCTTTACCAAGTCATGAAATGCCACTGAAATGAGGGCTTTAGTGTTGGAAAAAAAGAACAACAAACATTTAGACTGCATTTAAACATGCAGATGAGCTGATTCTATAACACGCTTCAAAACTGCAATATGTGTTTCAGGGCAATCTGAAGGTTAAAGCTGTACACTGAGTGGATCCAATACATTCTAAATATCCACGCCCACTACACTTATGAGAGCTTTGTCTCAAGTGGCTGTGGAAGGAGATATTGGATGGTGTGGTAACGTGTAATTCTTTCAATCATTCATGTGCTTATTATTCGAGTTAAAGACTGATATCTGTCTTACATTCCACAAATACTAAGACAACACTTTACTAAAACTCTTCTTTCACTTCCTGGTTGGGTTTAGGCAATAAAGATCATGGTTGAGCTAAAAAAAAAGCATAACATGATACAACAAAACTTTATCATATCCTGATTGGGTTAAGCCAAAAAACTTCAGTTGGTTACAGTTAGAAATCAAAACTGCTTGGTTAGAAAAAGATCAAGGTTAGGACTGAAACTCATTCTTTTTACACCACAAATGGACACATTTTTTACGGTTTGCATGCAGCTAATCTCACAACCATCAGAGGTAGAACGTTCAACTAAACTTAAATATGGATCATTCATTCAGATTTGATGTTGGTGACGGTCACAGTCAAAACATCTGTATGTTGTTGCATGTTGTTGAGTCATTCATCAAAACGTTAATTTGATCAGGAATCATTTGTATATGAAATACTATTGTGGCTGTTGCTTTCATTCTTTATTCTCAGGACAGGCAGTTATGCCATCTTCGAAGGCACTGAGTTCTGTAACAAGAGTTGAGTTGTGGACCATTAATCTGGCTTTGCATGTGCCCCATGAGTAAAGCATCTCCAGGCTTCTGTGACTGGAATCGTCTGGGCTGTGCAATGAAATATCATTGATCCAGGTAACAATTATATGTTGAAAGCAGCTCAAAAGAAATGGTGATTCAAATAGAGTCCTTTTCTCCTTCCACTTTGAAGAAAAATGTATTGAATATTTTTTTCCACTCTTTTTACCCTTATGGCTTATATTTAAAAGCCAGAAGAGAGCAAAATAGGAGTGCACATTGGGCTGGTGTTTACTTTAAATTGGACTCATGGGGAAAAACTGCCTTGATTCCTTTTGCTTTATTGCCATGGGCATTTTGTGATTGCTATAAAACATATGAAGACCATCATTCATTATGTCTAGAGAACACCAATGATGTCAGTTGCTGAAATTTAGTCAATGATGTAAAAAAATGATTGAGTTACATTTTGGCAAAAGTCCAGTATAAGCACATTTCACCTCAAAAAAATGTGTCCAAATGTGGCCTGCAGAGATCCAATAAAAGGAGACAATAGAGGACACTTGTCTGCTATTTCATAGGGAGCTCTCCTGTTGATGATGGGTGCCAGCTTGGCTAGGCCACGTCAATATATATATATATATATATCTTTCATATGTATAACGGCCTCTCATTTTTGTACACTCGGAGACTGTAATGCATTATTTATGTTGCCATGGAGACATATTGAATTTTGCCCTGACACCTCAATAAGATATTGTCTGTCTTACGTAAGTGAGACAAAGACAAAGCCTAACATTTATTTAGTACCAACAAACCAATGCATTCTCTTTAATTTCTGGTAAATATTGATGTGGTACACTGTAGTAAAACCAATTTCAGACAGTAACGGAGAAGCAGTTTGCTTTGTTAGAGGCCCTTACAATGGTTTTCAACACCTCTGTCCCAGATCTATTGTGGTTCATTGTCCTTTGTCATGTTTAACATTAAAAGTCCATGAATTTTTAATCATCATTGTGATAACAGTTGGGCTTTTGTATTGGCAAAGTCCTATTTTTAGCACTGAGCTCAGCCAGGGAGGCATATCGGCTGGAGAAAGGTAATATGACCTTAATGTGTCAGAGCAGGAGACCTCATCTGTCAATATTACATCAGGATCAGCACTTTTGAAACAGCACAGAGCCTCCCTACCTGAATCTCTGAAGCGTTTGCTGCAGAGCTATTCTCATTTACCTTTTACAAGCACTATTCCAGATTGTCCTCAACCATGATGTTTTGCTGCTTCAAACATCTCTTTCAATGTGTTCTTCAGGTTGGGCACGATAAGGCCATGTCAATATAAGATTTATTGGAAACAGGATATAAAAGGTGGTGAAACAAACAAGTCAAATTAAGTGGTTTGACTCCTGCTATACATCACGTCCCAGTTATCTCTAACAGCATCAAATTGCTTCTTAGATATTAAACTGCAGGTCCGGTTTCAGGAACTGCTGTGTGCTAAATATTTAAAGTCTGACCTTGGTTTCAGGCATATTCTTCTCAATGCACATGTTATCTTTTCACGTAGTCGGAACAGGAAAAATCTGTTCACCTTTATATTCATGGAGATGAGATGTACCCAAGCTGTGGAAGAGTGTTCATTTTTAAGACCAGCTGACACATGTGGATAAATGATTATCGCCACTGATCCTAGAACCAAGGTCTCAATAAAGTATTGTGCATTCTTTTTTCCCCAATTGGTCTAACAACATCTGATTCAGTCACAAGACTTTGGGTTTGAAAACTTAGAGTCTATCTTAAAAGGTAACTTGCACTTGGGTTTGAGTCTTCTTGGCCACAGAGTAAGTGAAACACATGCTGGATTTTAAATGTCCATCTTAAAAAAAGCTGAATGGAAAAAATGTATTAATTGGATCTCAGCATAGGAATTTTTAATGTCCTATAAATAACCAAAGTACAGATTCACTATTATTTTACACTTGTTACAAACTGTGTTTTGGCATTTTACTCAAAACGTCAGTTGCCTAATTATCCAATTGTTATCACACATTATCTAATTATTATTGTTGTTATTTCATTCATTTCTGAAATCTGACACTTTTATATAGCAACTATCTCTATGTGCCAGCTTGTGCCAGAATAAACTGCCTGAGGCTTTCAAAACAGTGCAGATGCTTTCGGAAATAGAAGTTGATACAAGAGAACGAACACAATCCGACCATTTCCAAACTACACTCTTATTTGAAATCGAAAAATATACTGCAGCTATACAACATTTGCCTTTTTGAGCCCCTAAGCGCAACAATTTTGGTGAAAACGATAAATCTGACCAACCTGCTCCTAGAGTGGTTTTACCTTGATAAATAATTCCCTTGTGACTTTAATATTTAGAAACCCCTGGTTGAGCTGACATGGAATGACCCAAAAAGCATTCCTGTTAAAAGTAACTTGTATTTCACAAAAAAAAAAGAAAAGCCTCGAGTGAGCACAATTACAGAACAGCAGTACGTGTCAGTATTCTGTCACTGACTGTAAATGTGTTGAGTACGGATTTGAATATGAATAAAAGTAAACAAAAAGAAAGCGAGAACTACAAGAGAATAGTCTATGAAAATGCATACCTGTATAGTATTTCAGCGCTACAACATGCATGTTTATCGAGAAATATTATTAATAGACATATAAAGACAGTGCTGAAATAAAACAAGGCATCTGAGGCAAAGCTCCCTGCAGCATCAGCAGCAGTAACACTCCCTCCACAGTCTGTACTAAAACAAATAACATCTGTTTTTGTTAACGCCACCTTCGCTGCAGCTGTGTTGATTCCCCATAATCCCCAAAGAATATAAACCCCACACTGCTAATGCCTCCACGACTGTCAGAACTGCTTCATCAACACGCAAATCTTTTTTTTTTTATTATTATTACTCATAAAAATCAAATCAGGGGCACTTTCTTGTCTGCACCGGGCAACAAGTTACTTTCTCTTTTATCCTTGAAATGGCTTAAAAAGGATTTTTTGTTCCTGCTAAAAACACTTATGGTGGGAGACAAAAATCTAATCAATGTGTGAGCAAAGACGGTCTACTGTTGCATTAAAGGACATGAGTGATGTACTGTCTACAGTTGATGTCAAGCAAACGCATTCTTATTGTCTGTGACAGTTATGGAACTCCTCAGTGTTGTCAGGTCAGACACATTAATGTATTGAATATGTCACACAGCTCTGAAAGGATATTGTGATATTTGATGAAAGAAAGCTCATCTGCCAAGAATAGCAATGGCTGATGCATTTGCACAGGTGGTGGCCTAGATAACAGTAACCGTGAGGAATTCTTCAGCACGAACATGAAACATGAATTGATTTTGCTCAGTTTGTATTCTTATAAAAACTGCTCTCTTTCTAATCAAAAAACTGGTTTGCATACATTTATGAACATTGTGTGAAGGAAAATCATATTTACTGTGTGACAAAATACAGTAGGCTATATGTATGTTTTTGGTTCACTTACCTGAGCCAAGTTATTTGACTCTGACCTCTATTTTTACAATCTTCAGTATATAGTAATTTCTCCCACTGCAATCGGGCTACAGTTTATTTCTTTGGAATTTGTGCTCAACACTGAAATAATTTCATGTGTGTGAATCTCAGCAAAGCTAATCTCAGATAAACGCATCTTTGCCACACCACCCTGATAGGTGTAAAATATATCAGGCATCAGATAAAGTTTCCTATATTGGCTTTTCTGTTACATCTGACCTCAAAATACAGTGAGGCCATCTTTGAATGCATCAGTGTGTGATGCCCTTCTTCTGATTGCACCTCACTGAGCATCAGCTCCTATTTGTGATGCACTTCCCTGCTTCAACAAGCAGTGAGATCCCAGAGCACTCTAAATTGGACAATCAGTAATGGTATTTGATGGCATTAAGAGCGGAGATGAAAGGAAGGACACTTCTGTTATCAACAGCATAATGGGGCTGCTGCTTTGCACTTTGTGACCAATGAAATGGGACCCAGTTAATTATCCTTGCCATTAATTAGACTATCCTATCAAGGAGAAAGGGTTTGCTCTCCATTGACAATATACCGTATTATACTGAATGAGTGGCATCCAGAAAGGAGGCTGTTCCATTTGTGTCTGCACTGAAGTAGACCTGAATTCGAAAAGTGTCTCACTGAATCTCACCGAAATGCCCGCTCAAATATATCCAAACAAATGTTTTCTTAAATACTACGTGTTTCAATCTATTTGTTTTACTGAACCAATTTCTATGGTTGAACTGGGGTTGAAAGGTAGCTAATTCTAACCAGTAAGGCTGTTGCCACTGGTTCATCATGGATTCCTAGACTTAACGTCTGAGATAGTGCCAATGGGCCATGAACATGTATATTATCATTGACTCTGGCATCTAGTGTAGCTACTAATTGGATTATATATTGTCTCAGTTTTGCATTGTCCATTAGCATTTAAGGCTGGCAAATACAATGCTAAAGCTGATGACCAACAGAATATAATCTACTGCTTTGGTTACTAGCTTGCCAAAGATAACTGGGTTAGCTGCTGAGTTAGTTAAATAGACAAGACGGGTTAAAAAAAAGAGTTAAACAAAAAAAAAATACAATACAATTTAGTTTTATAATTTCTGTTTGCATATTTTTCCAACAAGAGCAAATGTCAACCTTATTGAGATCAAATGTCTTTGAGACCTTGAAGCAATAGATCACCTGCATATGTTTGATCTGAAATCTTTCCTCTGCTTGCGCCAAGAGAACAGACTAATTCTACCAAAGAAAAGTTACCAATTAACATCTCTTATGCCAAAAAAAGATGAACCTTTCCATAACCTTCATATAACTTTATACAAACCCCTTGTTTCTCTATGAAGAGCATTGTGCAAGTGCTTTGCGTGTGCTGCAGCCAAAGAAAACTTTTGTGACTGAAATCTTGAAACTCAAAATTGTTGCTTAAGACAAAGCAACGGCAGGGCAAAGAAGACATCACAGATTACTTTGTGTGTCTAGCTATTTGAGTCCAGCTTTGTTTTTCAGCTCAAATAACTCTCACAAGTTCGTAGCTGTTTGTTTCTCAGTCAAGAGAAGCTACCAATATAACCTCTTTTTCACTTTGTGTGCTCAGTCATAACCAGGGTAAGTTTAAAACTGGCCAGAAAAAGCAAAGACATGTCCAACCAAATTGTAATTTTAGCAACGACTGAATAATGGAGCAGCCTTTCACACCAACCTACATTTTTGGATGTCATGGATCACCGTATCCCTGATTTACTCATTTCCATTCAATCTAAGGTACAAGCTAAAATAATACAGGCAATAAAGACAGGGACAGGGCATCCTGCCACAAGTATATGACCTCTGTCAGTTGCTCAATTGTCTAATTTTCGGCCCTTTGACTGCACCAAAGTCAGACATTTTACACCCAGTGCTGCCTTGCTCGTCTGTGTCACCTTCACTGCCTCACTTAAGTGCTAAGCTAGCCATTTGCTAAGTTTTCTTGTTTTTGTGTAATAAAAGGCAGCTGAATTGTAAAAGGCGGCAAGCAGACTTACTTTTGTTTGTTTCTGTGCCACCAGAAATACTTACAAACTCACTTCTCGGATGTTTTGACATTGTCTTCTTTCTCTCAGGATGGCTTTGCTTGTTATTTTCTTCTACTTACGAAGCAAACATAATATTGGCTAAATTTACTTAGAAATCAACAGAGCATGCATTAGGGGAAAGCTAATAGCACCCTCTTGCAAGTTACGAACAGTAGCTTGAAGTTGAAAGAGATTCTAAGATATTGAGTCACACGTTTTCTGTAACATTTTTCTGTGTCGCAAATATGTTTGACACATTAACTACAGGAAAAGGTACAAAATCTGCTCAACTACTGCTTAAAAATTCTCTCAAAATTAGGCTCAGAGTCGCTGGATACAATTAAAACAAAACATTTATTTCTTGCAGGAAAGAGACAAGTCTGCACAACCTGTCAGGAAGCTGGCTCAGAGTTGTTTGACTAACAAAATGGTACAATTGCTATTTATATTGTTTATGTTTACTGGCCACACAATGTTATGGGACTAGCCATTCAGTGTTATAGGAAAATGACTGAGACAGTCAAAATCAAGTTTGCTGGCTACATAGTATTATGAGAACCAAAAGACAGGAGGATACCTCCCCCCTTCACAGAAATTCTTATTCTTGCAGCTTTTCTCATAGTATAACTATATGACTATATAATTTTTTTAACATAGTCCAAATGTGAGGAAGTGGACATAATTGTCAGACATCTAGCAGAAACAGTTTTAAGAAAACAGTCCTAAGCAGGGCTCTAGTTTGAAGCTCTTTCAAATTTAGATGGGTTATTACTGTTAAAGGTCACCACTGTTTGAACAGATGTTTGATATTTGTGTACAAAATAACAGCGTCACTATCTAATGGTTAGCCAGAACACTGTGCTTTAATGTTATAGTCAATGGATTTTTGGTTCTTTTTGTATGAAATTATCTGTTGTAATCTTTGTTACCATCCCTTCATGAGATTCGAGTCATCTACTCAGGAAAAAGAGATTCACAACACTGCATGCTTGAACTTTAATCTTGCAGTTTGCCATCTTACCAGAAGATCTATTTTGCCCAGAGACAGACCATCATAGCTGTGCTGAAGTTATATCAGGATATTGTGAGTAGAAAACATCTATTTCTTGATCCTGCCTCCTGGCAGTGACAGCAAACAAGTGAACAACCTTTTGCAATGCAGCCACAGAAAGTGCACCACACAGAATATGTCACTGAAGTTAGTGCTATACTGAGCACTCACAATTTATTGCCAATAAAACAAAAACTGCCAGGTGTCATCAGTTCAAACAGGAAGAAATCTTCAGTGTTATAACAGTAAGGTACAGTGCTTGGCTAGATACTGTTCTGCTTCGTTTGATCAAAGGCCCACAGACAACTGCATTTCTCAAGCCTCCTGATAAACTGTCTAGCTTGAAGACATTTCTATCACAATGAGGCAGCATGAGCTGCTGGTGACTTATTGCAAGTTGTGTCTTCTGCATGTTTATCTCTAGTTTATTATTAATCCTGGTATGGTTGTCCTGCTGTGCTGTCTCTACATTCCTAAATGGCAAGCTCCACAGGGTAAAGTTTGATACCTTTTTGACACCTTTTTGGGTCTTTTTCCATTCCATATCACACTGATAGCAAGGTGTTATGAAATGTGTTATGAATAAACAGGACAGTGTTCAGTGCTCAATCTCAACTTGCCAGCAGCTCTCCGAACCCCCACTGGACAAGCATCAGGTGCTTTGTATGGAACTTGTGTTCCTATAAAAAGATGAGCTGCTGAGAACACAATCTTGGGAAATGACCAAGCGGAAATATTAAACTTGCTAATTTGAAGCAGGAGTATTAGGTTTCTGTTCTGAAAGCTGAGGGATAATCTTTAGGTGAACTGAGATTATCTTTATGAAAAACAGCTGCTTACTTTTGGTTAAACCAACTTAAACTGCACAAAAGTGTGAAATAATGTGACATATTTCAAATGTCAAAGCACATTTTTCTCAAATCTTGGATGCACAATGTAAGATTGTGCTCTTTTGGGAGAGTCTGTTTGATGGACAGACACGACAATTATAAAAATGGGAGGCTCTTAGAGGATTCCAATTCCTCCAACAAAGTGCAGATATGTTGCCCCAAGTGGGCTGCCAAAAATGGGAGGATAATTTGTTTTTATCACCTACCAAAAAGAGGTACTAAAGGCTTCAAAGATTCCTTTATGTCAGCGCTGAAAGATAACACAGCCAACAGACAAGTACACAGTCTAAAAACAATATGAAAATTAAATATATGATAATAACTAAGGTAGTTTCAGTTTGTGCATTGCAGAGGCTATGCAGAGGAATTCTGTGACAAGTTTAAGCTTAGGAGTTGAAACCATCATTGTTTAAAACAACACTACTAGGAGCATGCTAAAGCAACTCAAATTGGCCCCAAGAAACACCATAGATTGGTTTTTTTCTAATCTGTTCTGCAAGGAATCATTTTGCTGAGTACACTTTCTGACACATGAGATTGTAATTTAGCTGCTTGATAGGAGTTATTATTGAGGAAGATAAGACAGCCATATGTAAAAAGGTAGATAGATTTGAGATTTTATGTTTTAAGTCATCATATAATCTACAAAGAGATTACCTTCCAGAGCAGATCTCCTTCATGATTCCATTTGTGTAAACATGCTGTACTATCTTAAAGCCTATAGTAAAGTAGTGACGATTAAATAAAACAGTACAGCCGAGGAAGATCATTTAACACACCACACCACACCACCATTGATCTTTACAATCTGTTGATAAGGAACGATTTGGTACCGATTTAAAATAATCGTCAATCATCTCCACATCGTTTCAGCGATAACTTACTCTAAAGTGTGATAAATGAGTTTCTAAAAGTACATTTTGACACTCATTTTTTATGGGCGGATGTGATTTATCTTTTATGTACATTTAGATTTAAACAAATGAGTTTAAACTTTCATGGTAAACTTTAAACTTAATTTATCTTCAGCAATATTCCTTTCTTAGTTTATTGTCATTGTTGACATCTTTACCTATCAAGTTGTCCCAAAGTAGTAAGAGGCCTTGCTTTTAGCACACGTCACTGTGTCACAGTACCCTGATCGATTAAGCCAATAAAAATGTCTCAGCTTTATGACAATGAAATATTTTCCAAAGAAAATATTTGCGGGCAATGTCTCTGAAAGAGATGATATGCTTGGATGATATGTTAGGTTTACATTTATTGACATTTAAATGTACCTCGTTTCATTCCTGTGCATTTATTAAATGGTATATGATACATTTTTTGGTTTCAAAAATGATATTTTAATGTAAGAAAAAAAGGTTAAGGACCTCTAATCTGGTGCATAAAGGGGGCTTTGATGCAATGTTTCTTCTGCTGGATTTTGAGCACATACCCCTGCACAGGATTTTGGAACAACTGGAGAAAGTCAAAGATTTAAGTTTTTGTTAGATTTTACACACCGCATGTATTATTACTTAGAGCAATGTTCTTAAAATCCAAAGTGTGCTCCTAAAACATCGTATTATAACTTGCACTTCCCTACTCCACCATTTCATCCAGCATTTCACAGCTACATCAGCACTGCATTCCATCCACAATTCAGTGCAAGTTATGTAAGCTCTTCCAAGTGCAACTTACAACTGAGGCAGGAAAAATCACAAATCAGTGATCATATATGATCATTTTGTGTAGGCTATTAATTATGCTCTGTCACTATATCAATGCAGACTTGCCCGTGTACATATTGGAATGCATCTTTGAATTGAAAAAATTTCACATCTCTCCTTTCCTTTGACGACATGGAGGAAGCTGTGATTAGAAAAGAACAACAGGTCATCCACCAGTCATAGAGTTGTTTGAGCCTTCCCCCTGCCCACATGTCATTTGAACAGGCGAATGAGATGAAAATTCTGAAGCACTTTGGATAAACATGCTCGACAAATGCAGTTGTTTACCATTTGCCATTTGTCTAATGAACCACAGATCTCCCGCAGATGTTGTTTCTTGAAGTTTTTTTTCATGCTTGGGTTGAAGAAGGCATCTGACAACTTCTCCACACCTTACAATCTATATGTATTTGCACAGACACTTTTATTGGCCCAAGCTTCTTAAGGCTGAATTATCCAGCTGCCCAATCAAAACTGCCTCACTATTTTAAATGCAGATACAAACTTTTATCCAGACATCCAAAGTCCATGCACCAGTAATAATCACTCACACAAGATGGAAACGCAAGTCTGACAAAGCCAGTGCTGCTATTCAAATGATGATCAGTTTACACGATTGAAAGCAGACAAAGTGCATCTACAAAAAATCAAACTAGCAAATTTCCCATATAAAACAGCCTTTTTAATTATTAAATCAAATTGCACCAACCTATTTGGCATAGTTCAGTGGAGCTGACTACTTTTTGGGCCCCAACCTTCAAAGCTGTGGAAAGATCACAGGCCTTAACATTTCCCACAAGTGCAATATGTCCTTCAGGGCACAATACCAGGGTTTTCCAGTGGTGCAAGTCAGACAGTCCGAGCATGGCTATGTTCCTGCTGCTCCTGTTAAAAAATACTGAATCCTGGTGTACATTTACAACAGTAGACATCACAGCCAGTTCAGCAGCTTCATTTATTCCACTAAGTGGTGGTGAATAAATGCATCCTAATGGATTTTCTACTTTTTCTGTACTATTTCAGACTCTCTGTAAGAGCTGTGTACCAACAGGGTAAAAAAGTTTAAAGTGACCTAGTTGCTCTGTATTTTGTGCAGCTTTGTTCACATTCCTTGTGGATGTATATCTTAGCAACAGCTGCCACCGGGTAGAAAAAAAGAAAAATGTCACATTTGACACCTAGATGCTCTCCATTTTCTATTATAGTCTAAAATAATTTGTTATCTCCCTGTGAAAGCAGCATGGCCACTGCATATGGCATCTGTCAACACCTGCCATCGCTATTGCAAGACCAGTTGAAATTAAAGATTAATTTTAGAGTGAGTAGAGTATCAGAAATAAATGGGAATTGGAAAACTAAATATATCTGGAAGAAAAAAAACAACCTACTGTGATCTGTCCTGTCCATCTGTCCACCATCCATATCATTATACCCTCATGACCCTGAATTGGAAGTGGGTGTAAAAAATGGATGAATGAATGGATGGATTATATGCATATTGACCAAAATAATATAAATATGTCTGTTAAACACTTTCCTGCCATAAACAAACTTTTCTTCTTGTATTCACAGGTGCTGAGCATGTTGATAATTGAAATGAAAATGTTTTACATTGTAATCTTTTGCAATGTTTTAACATCATGATTAAGTACTTGAGTTTTGTGAGGTTCTATCAAAAGCCATTTTCACACAGGTAGAGCATTCCTGAAATGCTTTCAAGATTTTCTACCCAGCCCCCAAGGAAAATCCAAGGAATGTTAGTGGATGAATACAAATCTACAAATGCTATGGCTGAGGAAATGGAGTGGCTGCCAGTTAGAAGGTTGGTGGTTCAATCCCCAGTACACACATCAAAGTATCATTGAGCTAGGACCCCACATTGCCTTTGACGCATCATTGGTGTGTCAGAAAGTGTACAAGTATAACAGAGAAAGCTCTGAAAATGGAATTAAAAAAAAAAAACTGAAGATACTAAGATGTCCATGTCCATCCATCCATTTTCTATGTCCGAATGATCCTACTTAATGTCACAGGGGTGCTGGAGCCTATCCCAGCTGTCTTTGGGTGAGAAGCGGGGTACACCCTAGACAGGTCACTAGTCCATCACAAGGCCACACAGAGACAAACTCACTCCTAGGGACAACCTAGAGTCACCAGTTAACCTAACATGCATGTTTTTGGACAGTGGGAAGAAGCCACCAGAGTACCCAGAGACAACCCATGTATACACAGGGAGAACATGCAAACTCCACACATAAAGACATAAAGTTGAACCTAGAACCCTCTTGCTGTGATGTTATGGTGCTAACCACCACACCACCCATGACAGTGTGTGTGAATGAGCAATTTGTTTGTAGTGAAAATGTGCTTGGAGTAGTCAACTACACCAGAAAAGTGCTAGGTTCAGCACAATTTTACTATTAATATTTCCCACTAAACACTTTAAAGTCTTTGTCCATACCATAATCTCTTTTAGCATTTCTAACCACCCTTTTTCCCATCTTATTCAGTCATCTGTAGCCCGTCTTCAAACTGTTCAGAACGCAGCAGCTTGAAAGCTAATAAAAAATAGTCTGCATTTGCATTTATGTCTGATGCTTACCTCCTTTCATTGTCTTCCAGTAAAAAATCTGTATTTATTGCAAATTTTATTGCTGGTTATATACAAAAGCCGGCATGGCCTGGTGCCTGGAGTGTTCATATTAAAGCATTCAGACTCTATGCTATTCTGATTAAGGCCTCTTATGAGTTTCCTGCTCCATATGGCCATTGAAGTCCCTGCTCTTTAACTCTGAAACAATTTTCCCTATCTAACCAGGTGTGCAAAATGTTGTGTTATTTGTTTGAAATGTCTGCTAAAAACACATTTTGCAGGCCCTTCCACATGCCAAAGTGTCTTTGGGCAAGGCACTGAACACTACATTGCCCCTGAAATGCTCAGAAGAATGAAGCACTGCGTACATACTGTACGTATATCTTAAAAAGTTCTTAATGATTGTTTTACAATTAGACTTGCATTGTAAAGCTTCTTGTAGCTCAAAGATAGCATTTAAAAATGATGGTGCTGATGTGCTGATGATTTTAAGTGTTTCAAGGTTTCAGAGAATGTGGGTCTGTCTCTTGCGAATTACTTTTAACACATTGTTTTAAATATTCTTTGAGAATGACATGAAACTGGCAAAACTAATTCCAAAAGAGACTACGTGAGTTGCACCATCGACAACACATTTCTTGCTTTTAAGTTTGTTTGACTGACAGATCATTTGCAAGAATAATTAATCCAGCTAGAAACCAGTGTGTCAGCAAACATGTGGGATGTGTGAGACAGAACCATAAAAATGAATTTAGCTAAAACCAAGTCTGCAACAGACCATTTTCATAGCAGACATTTTGATATGTAACAGCTGAGAACACAGGTATTTAATGATGGCCTCATTCCACTTGGCCCTGCTTTAGTTCATGCTGTTTCATTTTCAAGGCTGACAGGGACACCAAATGGAACTGAACCTTCATTACTTCTACCTGTGCTGTCCTTACTGTGACAAGTCAAAATGTCTGCTGGTACAAAGGTCTATGAGTGCTCAAGGGGAAAGATGGTTCTGCTTCCTTAATTTAGACGAGAAGCAGCCATCTGTGACTGACTTTTGTGCAGGTGAAAATGATAAGTGATGTCTGTAGACTGTTCCGATAAAAGGGTCATGCTCTGATCAGGTTTGTTTCAACAAGAACAATGTATACATGCACCAAGCATCTGGCATACTCTGATGGCAGCATTGAACTTCCTTCTATTTTGATTCCCAACATGTCTGAGTGCATGTAATCGGTGTATTTTAGTTTTACAGTACATTCAAACATAACCGATGTGAGGATTTAAAGTGTGTACAAAATTTGCGGTATAAATGTACAACCCATCTCCCAAGAAGTTCCCCACCATAAAGCCCCCTCCTAAACTCCACTATCCACTGGAGGACAGCACTGTTTCATAAGGCTAAGTAGACTTGAAACAAGGGTGCACATGGGGGTCAGGTATGGGGTCCCGGTCCAGAAATTTCTGGCCCCAGTGTGCCCCATGGAACCTTAATCTCAACGGCTCTAAAGACTTCGTAGTGCCATCCACTGTATTCCCCTGGGTACTCAGTTCTCCAGGTGGAAGTAAAGTGGAAGGTTACATTTAAGAAATTAGAAATTATTTGATTTAAGTGATGACGAGAGTTTTACTGTCATGGCCCATAATTACTGAGGCAAATTACATTAGTATAGTAAGATTAGCAAAAGGCTTCGAAAAATGTTTGACATTTTTCAACACACCGAGTATAAGCGCAACCTATAAACTGTAATTACTTAATAACCTGCTTTCTAAACTTTGAATTCAGTGAAAAATTATTTTTTCATTTTTAAATTAAGAATGGATAAAACAAGAACCAATCATGAAAAAACACTAGCTTTATACAATATATATGATCAATAATTTTTTATAATTAAGTAAATGTATATTGTGATCACTAGGGTTATTGATAAAAATGTAAAAACATACTTTTGAGTACCAGTACAAATTGCCTTTTTATTTTCTTCTCCCCCTCCAGTTTGCCCTCATTTTCCATTTTGGACAAGCAAGATTGGCTGCTGAGCAATTCATAGTAAAAAAATCAACAGATGTCGGCTGATGGACCTCTGACAGTTATAAAGTAAAATAAGTTTTTCCTCCATGTGGTTTCTAAATGTTGCCCTCTTGTCCAGCAGTTACACTGATTGAGGAGGTCATTTGAGGGAAGGGCATCTTTACTTGTCGACCAAAAAAAAAGCTCCCTGGATTTTCCTGCCGCCTAACCCACTGCTGCATGGAAAGGGATTAATTAAGGACATCTACAACACGAAGGGATGACTGTGCAAGCAGTCAGTGGTTATCTGTGATGGATTTCGAGACCCAGGAGGGGAAAGTCTTCATACTTGTCAAGCAGCCAAGAACATGCTGGCCTTTTTTTTATTTATTTAATTAAAGCTCTATGTTAATATTACCACATCATCCTTTGCATTACAAATCAAGTAGTATTAAAATGTTTTAGGAAAAGTTAGCGTGACTACCATGTAATGGTTCTGCTATCCATGTGTAAGGGTGATCATAAATCAACAGGAATGGATATCATATCCTTTAGGGGATCTACGCGTAATGTTTTATTCACCTCATGTCCCAAATGAAGATGATGTTTTCATTTAATCAAATCTGCGCTATATCAGTGCTTAATGACACTTCCTGTCAGCATTAGGCAGAATGATCTGCAGTCTAATTTCGTATTCTATTGTCTTTCAAAAGCACCAAAATTTCCAACTAATTTCAAGACAATTTATAAAGGAACCCAACCATTTAAGTCAAGTTTTCAATATTGTGGCCAAGATACAGGCAAAACTCAACTGTTAACACTGCCTTGGTTTCCAAAAGTAACAAAGAGATACTGCAGACAGCATCTATACCACATCCTTTTTAAAATGCATCAGGCAACATACAAGCTCACACATATGGGAGACAGACCACAGCCATACCTGAATGTATTCTGGTGATTAGGATTTGTATTACTACTTGAAAGATATTTAGTAAGTTCTGCATGTGTTTGAGTTCCCCTTCCATTGTTAATATTAATGCGATAACAGTCTGATCTAAAAAAACAGACGGAGTGCAGACACCTCTGCTGTGTGATGGTGTTTAATTCTGCCCTGCATGATTCATAACAAATTATTGTCTTCCAACAGCTTTGATTCTCTAGGTGCCTGTCAATTTGCCTTTCCCCCTAAATACTGCATTCCCCTCACGCTGCCAGAATGACATGACCTTGAAACTGTTACCCTCCAGTCAAAATGTATGTAATAATTCAAATGTCTGCAAGCAGGAATGTTGTTTCAAAAGCTCTCTGATAAGATTCACTTTACTTCATTTTCTTACATTTTTGCTCTTTTTAATCTCAGAACATTACGCCCATGGCAATATCACAATATTTCACCTTGAGAGACACATTCTGAAAAAGACCAAAATTAAATTTCACAAGATTGACGATTTTGGCCCACGAACCACTTCAAAGTCACAAACCTTAACGTAAGAAGAAGAAAAAAAAGCAAAAAAAAAAACATACCCTATCAGAGGCAGGTGACTTATTGCTGCGAGGCAGCCTATAGACAATCTGTCCTGTGGTTTAATATGTGTGTAAATGATAATGTTAAAGGTTATTGTCATGCTTCACTGGTGACTCAAAATACATTGCCTCTCTGGAAGCTGGCTGATCATTAACTCAAGGTGTCAGGAGATGCACATTTGCTCACTGGCATTCTCCAAAGCCAAAATGGTAAGTAGTAATGCATTCCCTCCAGAGAGAGACATAAAGAAAGATCCTCTACTTGTCTGAGGTATATCAGTGCTGAATATCTCTGGAGAAGCCTCTTGAATATCTTAAGATTTTAGTTTAACCTTGGAAAGACTGTGTTGTTTATCGTCATGTCTAAGTATCCCTGACTTTCACTAAGACTTTGTGTGTGTGGGTTTCACATCATGAATCATGCCATTATCGATCTAATACAAACTTACTTTGGTTTCCAGGTATTAACTGTCTCTAAAAACTCAAGCAGGATGGGTTCTGAACTCCTAGATCTATGCAAATATTGATTTAATGTCTAATAAGGAGACTGATTGACATTAAAAGGAAAAACATAGACAAGAATGAATTTGTCAAATCAAAGCCATTAAGAGAACATGGCATAAGGAACAAGAGATTGGTAATTACAGACTGTAATGTAACTTTGAGCATGACCTTACAGGGGTGATGAATGGTACAAGTACTATCCATGACATGCAAGCAGAGAGTCATCAATGTTTGTGGGCAACTGAGAGGTATGAGGTAATTAATCATGCAACATGGGCTCAGTCCTGACTCTAATTAACAGCAAAACACATGTACTAGTTTGTTTTGAGTGAGGAGGGAAAAGCCTCACCCTTTGCAATATTTATGATCTGACCATTGCAGTGTTTTTGACTGCAATCTGTTATACTTCATCAAAAGCTGTCTCCAGAGTTCTGGAATGAAAATTAGAGAGGCTGCTCCAGTCTCTCTTTCTATATGATCGGCACATTCATCTTGATGTGCAACAATAGAAATTACATGTATTTGACAAATATTTTATGAAGTGAATAGAGGGGGAAAACAAACAAAAAATAAATTCAATTTTATGTTTGCACATTGCAACTCATGCAGCTCAACTTCAACTGCTCTGGCTCCGATTCTGGTGTTGGGCTGATGCTAATGGCACCTACAGTAATGCAGCCCCGGGGCACTGCCCTCAAGCAAAAAAAAAACGAGGAAGAACCAAACAGTTGTAGTCAGTTTAGCTTTTTCTCACCCTAAACCCACCATTTGTGTTTCATTTTTACAACTTGCTGTGCTCAAGTGACAATTGCTTGAGGCAGTTTATAAAATTTTGCACAACCTCACCGTAGCAAAAACCTTGTATATGGCTGCAAAAGCCTGCATGATCGAATTTTGCATGGCAGAAAGGTTCTTTAAGTAGACGAACCTGGAACCTGAAAGTCATTGTTTAATGACTTTTTTAGGGATGAAAACATATGCAAGTAAAATCGCCTCAGAAGAAGGAGGGAGCCTTCCCATAGCTTAAAGGTGACCTGCAGGTGGCTGGGTGAGGCAATTTGAAGTGGCTACATCTGTAAGTACATACACCATTAACCCAAAGTGTTACCATTTTCACTGTATCTGATGATCAAATCTATTACAACAGCTCATAGGGATAGATAAATGTTCAGAAAATGGATGCAATCGCTTGCCGACTAAAATCTGAATAATTCTCTTATTTTTGGATGAGTCGTTACCAATTCGGGCTGCACGATGGTGTGGAAGTTAGCACAGTCGCCTCACAGTGAGTCTCATCTGCTGATAAAGATCTGAAAAGTCACCATCCACCTCATCAACCCCTGAACACTGCATTTCCTTCATATGCCCAATTAGAGCAATCAGCTATGTGAAAGGTGTGCTGCTTGTACAGAAAAGACCAAAGACCAAAACGTAACTGAGCCTGCTAACTTCAAGGCTGCAGCTTTGAACGCCCAGGCCTAGCCATGCCTCCAAGTTTATTTCAACCAAACTTTTCTGTATATAGGCTATGTTACTGAGAGATGTTGCAACAGCAGTGGTAGTTCAAAGCTTGTGCTGAGAAGAAGAACGTTTCTCCCAGGAAAGAAGTCAATCTGTCTTGCAGCGTTTGTCTGCATTCTTTCTGCGCTCTGCCCAGCTGCCACACTGTAAACCTTCACCAAATGATACGGATATGTTTGCATTATAATTCTTACATTTGCAGGATTCTGAGAAATTATGCACAATATTCACAATGCTGCAAGTGAAAATTTAAGAACAGTCAAATACTTGTCAGGTCACTTAAGAGCAAAGTTATGATCAACTTGGGATATTTCTCTCAGTAAACACTGGTATGAAAAAAAAAAATATGATAATCTGGAGCAAGATTTCCCTAATTTAGAAAATGAGAGAGGTGCATTTTTTACCCCCATGAGTATGTGTTTTTTTTTTTTCTTTCAGATTGCACGTGCAGATGTTCTGACAGCACATGTTCCGTCCTGCAGAAAAGCTCTTTCTGCAAAAAGCAGATTGAACATTGATTTATCACAGCGGTGCTCGATCTGACGGTGCACTTTTCAAAGACAGTTACATTACGGTGAGTCAGTTCATCACATCCATACAATCATTCATGCTATAGTACACCAGCATGGACAGGGAGTGTTCCTGGAAGCACTGGGATGCCTCCCAGCCACATTGTAGGTTAAGTTACCGAGCCAAGGGGATAACTGCATCAAGAACGAAGGTGTTTCACTTTGCGGCGATGACACCTGTCTCAAACACAGGCAGCTCGGCAGCTGGAGGAACAGAAGGCCTTGATATGAGGAGAAAGTACATGCTCTTCGGTTGGCTGACCCCAAAGCTTGAGCCAAATTATTTACAATAAAAGCTCCATGTCGTATCTGTTTAACATTCAGGATAGGAGTTATATGCAGCAGTGGAGCTGAATGTCAATTGGAAAGATGTTCTATTCAGAACATGAGAGCAAAGTGTAGTGTTAGCAAAAGTTGTGACAAACATGAAACCTAATGGAAAACAGCAGATGGAGTACTTCCATGAGGCATAAAGGTGCCAATATGAAATGTCTCGACTTTTGGTGTCAAGATGCACCAAATGCTATTTCATCAAATCACCTGGAACGATATTTCTCATCAACTTTAAAGACGTTTCTTTATCAGCCATAGGTTATCAGCCATGAGTTATACACATTAGCAAAACATGAAAAAGAAAATAAAAGAACCCTTTAGCATCGTGTCATCTGCTTCATTCGTTAAACCATCACATCCATGATTGATATATGTATTCATATATGCCTGATGCAGACAGGGAATCTAGCCACAGAAGTGGGGTGGAGAAAAAAGAGATTGATTACGTCCTCTGATGCCAAGAGTGTCAGGCAGCACAGACAAAAGTCTCTTGGTAACACAGAGAGTGACGATCTCTGAGCTTTCAGCTGTTAGACCAAGCTCCTGTGATTCATGTCAGACACAGAGTAGCAACCCTCGTTGAAGGTTTTTTTGAGAAAACTATGGAAAACAATTATACCATGTCTGATTTTTTTTCTTTTCTTTTTAAATTGTAATTTAGATATTTTTCTCCCTATCTGAGAAGTCACAATTTGCCACAGACATTTTCCTTCATGTATATATATATATATATATACACACACATATAATTTATCTAAGTGTCTTTTGCTGCAGACATGAAGGCTTTCAGATAAGATTACTGCAGCAATTTTCTTTTCGTAAGCTTCTTGGTCATAATGTCCAGGAGAGCAATGTTTTGATTGCACGGTTGCATTTCATGTTTTATCCACACACACACAAGAAAATGGTTGTGCAATTTGCCAACTATAAAAGCCCATATCTTTCAATTATTTAGTTTCACCCATGAGACTTGAGGCATGAGATTAGCAACGTCATTATGAATTCAACTGTTTTGTCTGGTAAAGAATCAAGAAGCCACAAGGAGAATGAAAAATGAAGCAAAATACATTCCACTTTTTGAGGTAGTATGACTCTTTGCTAGAACTGAGACCACCAGATGGTAGCTGGAAGGGCTCAAAAGAAGAGATTCATTTAAAAAAAGATGGAAATAAATGTGAAAACACTGAGAAGGTTGTATCTTAATGAGCAAAAAGTAAGTCCAAACAAGCAGGGAGGCATATATTTTTGTTTGAACAAGGAAGTCATAGTTTACCTACCGATGTACACAAAATGTTCAAATAATGGATGTCATATAACAGCTCCATAGCACAGCAACACAGGGATACTCAAAATCAGGCAGCAACAACCATCACTTGAAAATGAAAACAACGCACATGGTGGTTAACAGACAAGCATCACTGATGCTCAAGAGATGCTGGTGCCAATAAAAACAATTGACTGGCTTCAATACACATTATACCATCATTTAAACTAATGAGTGAGGTGCTAGTACCTTAAAAGGGTTTTATTGAAAAAGTCAGTGTTAGGCCTGAATAGAAGACATGACTGAGATGTCTGGTTTGTTTTGAGAGACATGTTTGTGTAAGGGAATCCAGAAGAGTAATTTACTGGAGAACTCAAAACATGAGCATGTCCTTTTGATTCATTTGTGTCTTAAGAAATTATTTGTCTGCAAATGAGGCAATATGTTTTCCACAGGCTCTTTTGCCATTTTAGCTGCTCATTTATCAGTTATCAATACATCACAATCACGATCAATAATTATCCCATTTAGAGAGCAGTTGAAAATAGAAAATGTGTTTTATACATCAACAAATACCAACGATTTCATCACATGCTATATCAACTGTCTAACTGTGAAACGAAATAAAGACCTCAGACCTTTTCAAATAAAAGTCTGACAGGAACAACAGCTTTGATATTCTGTCTCAGAAATTTGTCTTTAATGTTTTTCAAAGTTTTGTCTGGTCTGCCATCAGTAAAACATGAGATGAAGGAGAAATAATGCGTAGATATTCCATTCTTCTTTCGTGCACTATAATTCACGCCCCATTTCAATCCTACCAATGGGCAGATGTTCAGTGAATCAATGAGGAACGTTAAAATGGCCAGCAGGTGAACATTATACAGTTTTTACACCAAATGTAGCATGTTTAAACATGCATTTTATTCTTTGTTTCTAAATCAGTTTACAAGTACTAAAAACAAACCTATTAAATCATTTCCCATTGCATGTAGTAGCATGTTACAAGCTCTGAGAACTACAACTTACTGGCAGGGTATACCCCTACCTCCCAGGGGACAGGCACGTCACAAGACACCACGAAGGGGAGACACTACATTAAAGGCTCTGCTTCTGATGATCATGACACTGAGATAACCACTTCAGTTTACTATTCTTAATTGGAATGTAGACGTCAGCCCCACACACCGGGACAGGCAGTTGGTTGCCACCTGTCTTGAAAACTGGTAAAGAATATAAACAAATCAGTAATGAAATATAATCTTTATGGCCACAGGATTTTTTTCTGTCAGTCTCAAGGCCTCAATGTGAGTCGCTGTAGCTGGTAAACACGCTTTTATGTAAAACTATAGGATCTGTTGCCATTATTGTAGCCCCGAGGGCTGATTAAATACCTCCCCTTTGCAATCAAAAGCCTGGTGTTGGTGGGTTTTTTGACCAGTGTAAAAAGGGCTTCAAAGAGCATGCTGGCCATTATGCGAGGAAAAAAAGCAAGGATTTGCCTTTACCCTTAGCACTGAGCAACACATAAACCAGTCTCTCACCAGTCCACCAGCATCAGGCAGACTGCAGGCCACTGTGCACCAACTTTCAGGTCCTGTATTTCACAAACTAGCTCACAGCATCAGACACCACTTGGCTCTACAGCACTTGCTAATCAGCTGTGATGTACTCTGCTTATAGTGTGTTATGCAGGTTGGCTGTTGCTGTAGGACTCCGATTATGTCATCTAGACTAATTCATGCACTGTTCAGTTAAGGTCTAAATTGCCACTGGTGAGAAATGGATTGAACTAAAATCTTTTGTTGAATTATTCGTCAACATCAATGACAATTCTCCAATCAAGCCAATGCTAATTTTAGTAATAAATAAATATATTTTGTTGGTTTGTTTGCTTTACTTGTTTTATTTAATCACAACATGCCTCGTGATTTATTAGCGTTTAAGACAAAGCTCAATCAAATACATTCTTTTTATAATCACTTATTAGCAAAACAGAGAGAAGCACCAAAATATAAACCTACATTGTTGCAAAGCAAATCCACATTACTTTCACAACTATAGTCAATTTTAAAGCCATTATATATGATAAAGAAAGTGTAATCAGAGCATTGAACATTAAATATACTGTCGTAAGGTATGCCATTCCCAAGACATAAAATCTTGCATCAGCAATATAAATAATAGGCACTTCTCAAGAACTACAGCTGGATCAATACAGTTTGTTTGCTACAGTTATGGATTCTTACATTAGCCTAAGCAAAATGTACCCATTAGCATTAACCACAAGTCATTCTGGGAGCATATGAAAGGGGCTATTGCACTTCATTAGCATAATATGGCCACTCATCGAGCATCAATCTGCACCCATTAACACCACTCACCCATTCCTTTCACCTAGGCTATTGCAACAAAAGTGACCAATGGTGAGGACAAATATGACTGCCCTACTCTTCCAGTATGAAGCCGGGATGTGATGGCAGATGGTAGGGGGGGGGGGGTGCATGACCCAGAATACTGATTATTGTAAAATGCAATATAAGCACGATAGAGCAGGAAAACTGGCACAGAAACAAGAGTTAGAGGTAAGAGCTTGACTGGAAAAGGGACTCTGTCCAGCAAGATTCTATATGAAGGCATATGTCTTAACAATGCAGGTTGTATTTTACATTATTGAATTATATAGATTAAATTTGTTAATCTCTTTCTGCAGACTCATAGGAGATCAGTTACATTCCAATCACATCTGGCTGTACACTTGCATCAGGGCCTTACGAGAGACATCAGTGCACAGATGAATTCAATAATGTGGTTATAGGGCTCACGTAGGATCTAATTTCATGCTAGACCACTCATCAAATTGTAGTATAAGCTACTGTAATTTCCAAAGTACCATTATCCTTTTTACATAGCTTGGAGAAACATTCAGTGAACACCCAGTTCAGCATCCCAGTTCAATATCCTCATTTACTGTTGTTCAGAAAAACAAATGTACTGATTATACTACATAGTGCTAATGTTGTCTTATTAATTTACAGCATAATGGGTTGTTGCAATGGTCAATTATGAAATTAACAGCTTTAGTCAACATGTATTTCCGTTTACTGTAACTCTTGACCCATGAGCAGAGGTGCAGTCACTGAACAAGACTCAAGTTCTTTGAAGACACCTTGTTGATGTGCAGCTAATGTGACAGGAGCAGAATGTTAGCAACACAATACAACCAGCAGCCTGCTGTCAGGGTCTATATTGAACCAGTCACACTGGATGAGTCCAGCCACAATGATAATGTGCACCAAGAAGCCTTCTGATAGCTTACAGCCCAATGCACAGTGTTGTAGTGAATTGGAGAGTCTGTCTTTGTATGTAAACAACCTGGGATTTGTCCTTTCAAACAAAACGATACCTTACAATACTATCAATAATACATTTCAATATCAATCACAATCATTGACTGGTTATGGGGCACTGTATAGCAACCAGTAAATGTTGTGCCTCATGTACAGGGGCCGTAGTTCTTCAATACAACCGGCCTGGGTTTGAGTCCCTGCCTGAGGCTCTCTGTTGCATGTCTTCCCCCGCTCACTCTGCTCCCTTTCCTGTCCACCTACTTTCAAATAAAGGCCACCAGCGCTAAAGAATCTTAAAAGAAAAAAAATAAATGCGGTTATTGTCTTCTGCCATATTCACCCAGCTCTATTTCTGCCCTTTTGCAGCAGTTATCGCCCACCTAATATAGTGAAAATGCTTTTTCATAACTAACAATTTTATCATTGTCCTTTTATTTAGTTACAGATTATCTGAGGTACATGATGTCAAGTCAAACCACACTTGCTGTTGAAATTGTGTGGTTGTAAGGAAAAAAGATAAATAATGCCATTGTAAAAGTGATGCTGGTTGCCGAGCAATGAGTATCATTGAGGAAGGTGGTTGTGACCTGGCATAAGCCGCTTGACATGGAGTGAGAATTGTGGAAAAAATGGGGTGCAGTGTCAGTGGCTCACAGTTAACTAAGTCGACCTTAGCTGTGCAGAGACTGCTCCATCATTATGGCTAAATGTAGGTATGTTTCATGTTTTTCTCTGTGGGAGTCCAGTCATTTATTTACCAAGAGTATAAACTGTGCTCAGGAAATTGCATTCATTTAAATAAAGTTTAGAAATAGCAGTTGAGAATTGGCACCTGCAAAGTCTGTCTGATTTGTGATACTAATCAGCAATGTGCTTGTTTTCCTCATTAAGAGTAACTATGGGGAGTTGCTGTCTGGAGGTCTGCAATGGGTTGCAAAGCATACCGGTTTAGTAAAAGCTGTGATGTGATGTTTAAAAATTGATCAACTTCTAATCAACAAATCGTTTCAATGACGAAGCTTGTATGGACAGTTAATGGGTGTAACTTTAAGAATACATACTGTAATCGAGTAAAGTTGCATTTCAAAAGTTAAGTCAACAAGCTGTCTGGGTTTGCCTGAAATGAGCAGAGCAGCTGTAGCCTCAGGTGTCCATGTCAGCAGTACTGGTGTGTGTGGTCGGCCAAGTTTAGGCACCACTGAGCCCATAAGAACAAGCCCCAAGACAACATTTGAAAAGAAAGTGGCTCTGATCAAACAAAGAGGTTTTAGTTCAGTCACAAACCCACATCACACCACACCTACAAACTCCAGAACTGCTTTATACTGTATTATTTCTGCAAAATATTTACACGTGAGAAATGTCTCCCATTGTTGAGGCCGTTTGCTTTGACCTGAAATTAGTCATTTTCACTTACATATGAAACTGATACTTTTTCTGTTGAAACATACTGTCCTGTGGAACATGTTACTTCTAGATTTTGAGCAATACAACAACAGCATGCTCTGCTCTCCTCACTACCACTTCAACAGTTTCAACAGAAGAATACCTATTCCCCGACCCTGTAGCTACAACGATTCAAAGAACTTTATCCATAAGGAAACTGGAAAATGTTTTTTTGTTTAATATCTGCTCATGTTCAAAATTATTTTACGGCAAACTGCAGTGTTTGAAATTCCGATCAACAACATTCAGGAAACATTTCTGGACATCACTTTGTAATGAATCATATTCTTCACAATTGTTTGTTTATATCAGTGAGTCACGATGAAGTGCCTATTTTTGTTCTCATGTATTAGACACTGTGGACAGGAACTTCAGCTTGATATTTGGCAGTACAAATTTGTGCAATCCTAAAATGTGGAGCCAGGTGAACAGCCATTAGGCTGAGCAGAAAAAAGAAAACAAGGTTTAAATGTGATGCAGAACATCCACATTCAAAGCACTGATAAACTGCTAAAATATTGCTAATCTAATTCTGATATAAATTGCAAGACATTAATTAAAAGAGGTGAGTCGTGTGCTAGTGCAGTTTTAGCAAGAAGGAAAAATAGGTTTGCATATGCATGTGCACATGGTCCTTGATATTGTTCTTACATCTGTGAAATGCAGGTGAGTGAGTCTGAGTTAATTATGAAAGCCAGTCTGCACTCTGAGGTACTCAACAAGATCAAAGTGAATTCAAAACCCACCTACACTCTCATTTCAGATGAGTTACACAGCAAAATTGCTCTGTAAGCAGTTCTTCTGTTTCAGGATCAGAGTGTGTTTAAGGACAATTTCTGGCTCTCTTTAAACTTCAGCAAACAAAGTGTAAAATATATATTTTTTATCTTCTGTTGAAATATTGCACTTATTGCTGTGCTGTAAAGGTGTTTAAGAGTGTCTGCTTCTTTATATTTGTCACAACATGAAGTGGAGGTTAAAAGAGGCCCCACACTCAATAAACACAGACCAGGAGATTAAAGGCCGGCTGTGGAATACTAATGGTAAACATAATTAAGAAATTGAAACTCGTGATAAGTTGACTGTTGTGGAGGGAGTGGTCACCGGTGAGTCACTTACAGGTTCGTTAGCATGACCTTGGCAGTGGCAGAGTAATGAGGGGGCCTAAAAATAACTGGCAAGAAAATTCCTTGAAGATTAATTACCAAAATCACAGGAATACCCAGAGTTTTACACACATTACACACGTCTCACTTACATGGTCCATCCATCCAATTAATTTACTATAATCTGCTGCATCCATCTCCGAGGACAGCAAATCTGCAATTGCAGTTTTTTGCCTGCAGACGGCTATATATAGTCCTGCCCTGAACAGCGAGGAATGCAATCAAACCCGAAAGTGCTACATTCCCTTGTCACTAATGTTGAATGAGGATATTTGGCACATCTGGGCATATTTTCAGAGAAGAGATTACCCCACCTCTGATGCCTCTGCAAAGCCAGCATTTATGATGTGGCAGGGGTGAAGTCTTTCTAGCTGCTGTGTGGATCAGTCTCTGAGGCGTGCAGTTGAGGGATATCTGTCTCAGATCTGTCCTATCAGCACATTGCAAACAGGCAGCAACAGCAGCGTGACACAATCACAGCTGGAAAATGAAAAGTGCTGTGAGGCAAACAAACCCCATTAATACAATAGTGGCATGAAGTACTCAATGGACACAGATGTCAGCAAACATTGATTCAGATGGTCAGTTTTATCTATTTTTTAATGCTATGGCTCAACTTGAAATTCTCTTTGAAAGAAAAGCATCAGTCTTTGGGCTAATTCAGTATAAAAGATAATGGCTTTCCTAAACTGTATCTTTTTCTTGATTATTGACTACTGAAAGCAGGAAAGAAACTTTTCATCCTCAACTTTTATGGTCTTTCAAAGCAGACCAAAAGAAAACTTCAAATGTGTTGTCTTGTGATGCCACCAAACTAAATATGGACATCTACTGCAAAGTATTTTGCAAATGTGTTTATATGTTAAGATTATTTCCTCTTAAACAACTGTCAGAAAGGTGATGGAACAGTCCAATCTGATTCTTCTTGTAGATTGAAGAAACAGCACTAAACATGCAGCCTGACTCAAGCAACACTATTAAACGATAATAGAACCAGGTCCTCCAAAAGCTGGTTTGCCTTCACACAGTTCTGAAGTTAACATCATTGAGTACATTGATTGATCGGAATCAGCTGGATTTCAGCCTGAACAGCCGTGATCGGTGGCCGGCTGGTCATATGTCAGAGTCTGTGTTGCTCATTGTTTACACACATGAGCTGGAGGATGCTTCATATCAAGCGTGCCACAATATAAATTGTAACATCACAGCCATGCAAACACATTTAGATGTAGATGTCTGAAGGTCCCTAAGTTAGATGAAGTTTACATTTTGTTGTGATGTTTAAGTCAGTTCCTGTACATGATAATATAGAGCCAAAACAGAAGAGCAGCCTTTCTTCCTGACGCCTGCTTCAATCTATTCTGGGTTACCTAGGTGCAATTTTAACTCTAAAATGAGCTCTAAAATTCAGAGCTAGTGCTTGAAGACAATCCTAAGACTTTTTAATGTTCTGTTCAAATGCAGTACCAAACTGACCAAACTACCAAACTACTAAGTTGGTAAATAAATTATATCATCCCGACAAATTTTATTCACTTTCTCTCACTTTATTTTCTTTTTTTTTAACAAAAAAGCCACAACTCTGAACTGAAAGGTCAAATAACAACATTTTGAGTTGTCTTCAATTAGTCTAACAGTTTATAGACATATTCATGTTTTATCTTTTTTCCTCTCAGACTTAGTAAATATGTTCTAAAGCACACATCTGAAAATCAAATGAAATTAACTCAGGAGATAAAATTAACACATTTTGTTTGAGGGGCAGTGCTCTCAGTTACTGTGGTGAGTTTTTTTTTTTTTTTTTGCAGCCAGGGAATTGATATGACATACGTGTCCTTCTGCTCCAGCTGGCTGGCTGCCCAGAGGGCCTCTGCGTCTTCTCTGATTAGTCAAAAGCAAGGAATGCAATTAAGATGGCAGGTAGCTGCTTCTTCCAGTTGTGCAAACTGAAAGAGATGTGAGGTGGCATAGGCTCTGGTGCATCCAGTGCCGCATATTTGCTGTCTTCTGAGAGGATGAGCACCACTTTTGGAGGACTTAACTATGTTTATGCCTAATTGGGGTACTGATTTACTTGTCATCCAATGCATAAGTCAGATGACATGATAAAACTCAGAAACAATTAGGTTTTCTGGAGTTTCTAGTATATGAATATGAGATGGCATCGTAAAGAGTCATTCCCTCAGAGTCCGTACAATCCTGGGAATTTCCTTACTGACAGTTTTAAGCTCAAGGGACAATTAGCAATAACATTAACATTCCACAATTATAAAATCAGTATTATAAGTTTACTTTCTATACAATCTATAATAAAAAAAAACAATACCAATAATAAACCAATACCAATAATCCACCAAAAAAAAAATCTACAATACGGTTTCTCCTCCACTATCCATTATCTGTCAAGGGAGTATGGGTTTAAACAGAGATCCCTAGACCTCCTTATCCCAAGTCAACTCCTCAGCTGTGTCCAAAGGGACACCAAGGTGCTCCAAATCCAACCTAGAGATATAATGTTTCTCCTGCCCAAGATCCCCACTCAGTGAAGCCAATAGGACCATATAATATGCAAAAAGCATATGACCAAACTAAACTGACCAAACTGAGAACTCCCTGGCCCTTGGCTGCACCTGAAAATGATGTCCTTAGAGGTTGTGAATGGAAGAGACAAAGAACAGCAGTGTTGGAGTCCAACACACAAAGGGAAACAAATTGTATCAGGACTGAATGGCTCATATCAAAGTGCCTGGTGGTACCCCTTACATCCAAAGGCTTCTCCATATCCACAAACTGGCTGGGAAAACTCCCATTTATCCTCCAATATCCTTGCAGGGCTAAAGAGCTTATCCAGTGTTCCACAATCCAGACAAAACTGCATTACTCCTCCTGTACCTGAGGTTCAACTCTCAGCTGGACTTTTCTCTATAGCACCTCAGCGAAGACTTTCCCGGGGAGGCTAAGAAGAAGCGTGGTCCCCCTGTAGTTGTGTAGTGATCCCCCATAAGAAGTAGATCAGTCACACCCAAGATAATTCTACAGACTTTGCACTGAGTCAACAAAAAGTTCACCCAGAAAATGTCGCACAGAGCCCAAATGAATGCAAGGGATATACTACAAGGAATTTTTCAGTAGTTTTGTAGTTTATTACATTAATGAGCGACAAGTTACCCTGGGAGTCAGCAGGACACTGGGTTGTTTCCCAGCATTTACTGACTGAAAGACAGAGAAATTCTGTCACATCTGGTAGTTTTGTTATGTTTTTAGTTCTTGGTTTTTCTGTTATGACTTTAGGTTTTTCATGTTTTCTGTTTCTCTTAAGTCATGCCATGTTTTCCCTCAGCCACTCTCGGTTATCTGCTTCACTCAAGTCACCTGTGCTTTCTCCTCAGCTGCACTCCATCACTAATCACCTCCATTCAGTATTTAGTTTCCAGGCTCCCCCATGCAGGGGGATTCTTCAGATTCTTTCAGTCTTTCATATGTGTCAGGTTTGTTTCTGTCACAACTGGTGAGGTTGTTGTGCGCGGCGTGGTGGAGGTAGGACCCGGATGCAGATATTTAAAAAATAAAAGCTTGATTTATTTAGACAGAAACAAAAAGCACAGCTGAGCCAAAATACAAAAACGTAACTAAGACTATGAGAAAAACAAAACAAAACTTTGGCTGTGAAAAAACATGAGGCAAAACCTGACAAGACATAACATGAGCATCTGTGGCACTAAGGATTTCGCGGTGAACCTGAGGGGACCTGGAAACTAAATACTGAAGTGAGGTGATCAGAGATGGAGGCAGCTGAAGGGGAAAACACAGGTGAAGAGAGCGAACTAATGATCAAGAGTGACAGGGCAAGGGAAACCAAAGTAAAACATGACAAAAACAACCGATGTGACAAATTCCAAAACATCACCATAGACTATCATGCATACTGATATATCTGTGTAACTTTATCTAACTGTTTGATACAACGTACTCCTAGAAACTGTCAACCATAATTTACAAAGGTTTAACTGTTTAAACGCGTGTGACACCGAAATCAGACCCCAACCACAGAAGGGATTTTCAGGGCAGTATTGAGATTAGCATAGCGACACAATGCCACCCAGTGAAAAAAAACTCTGTGTCAGTAAGATCGTGCTGTTAGTCCTACTAGTAATAAGATAATCCATAGTTTTCAATATGCATCAGTCAAGAAAGTGATTCTTAATTTCTTCATTCTAAAATATTTTATATGTATCTAGGTTAGGATTCACCACAGTTCTTATATATCGTATATCGTATCAGATATCGTAATATAATTGCACACACATATGTAAAACTATAGTTGATCTATCAAAATGCTCAGGTCTTCAAATTTGAAAAAAGTTGTTCCAAGAGTTTTAGAATGTGAGAACCTATCCAAAGCCATGTGTGTAGAACTATGAACACAGACTCATCAACATCACGTCCTTGTCGTGCTAATTTGACAAGACAGCAGCATCAGTCATTATAACCTCCCATCAAGTTCTCATTGACAAGGTGGGAAGCTGCTCTGTGATGTTTGAATACATTGTCAATGGTGAGCTGAAATCAATGCATCATTCTTCCAGCTGGTAAATTATGTTCTGGTTGACAGAGCTGCCCTGTGGGGTCCAGTATCTTTGAGCTGGTCATGCTGTCATTTCTTATTGTGATGCCGTCGTCATGAATAAAGTATTTTTCTATTATATTCTATTCTTATATCTATTACTCATCTCAACATCTCCCTATTTTGTAAGTTTGTTCTTGATTCATCCTCATGCTGTTTAGTGTAACACAGTGTAACATATATTCATGGTGGTGGTCTCTTTAGGCACTGTGATCTCTTTGTAAACAGGGACAGATAATGATTAAATTGAGGACAAGTTTAATCTTCCATTTATTTATCAGGAAGAATTATTACTTTTCCAATCCCATTTACTTCTGTGAGTCCTGAAATCGAACTGTACTGCACTTCAGCAATGACCTTTTTTTCCCTCATAAGAATCAATCGTTCATCTTTTTGTACTTCATCTAAAGTAGTTAAAGCATGAAAAACTAAATTATATCCGTCACTTCGATACAATGCATTTTCAAGATGTCTGTAAAAGCTTTGGAGCTCATTGTAATTTGTAAACATTCAAAGAACGGTTTCATCCTGTCCTATGAAACAGCCACAGACAGTAACTTTAATTTCAAACAAAGGAAAAAATAATTAAACCAAGTAAATGAAAAGCATACAGCCACATTTGATTTAATTTGTGCCATTAGATTTAGTTTTTAATCATGTCTCTCAGCTGCAGAATATATAAACCTACAACATGCCCTTTACATGATCGCACAAGCAACAACACATCTAGTGGGCCACACACAGGCATGTGTGCTTCTGAATTCCAACAACCCAAAGAGGAATTCAACAAAACATTTTAACTATGAAGGCTGGGTGCAGCATATGCATCCATTTTAGATCAGGAGGAACACTTTTCCATTTCTCCCCTACAAGTCTGATGTGATGTGAGAGCGTCTCATTGATATTCTTTTTTTTGTTTATCTTTTTCCAATCGGCAGATGTATATGAGGGGAAAAAAATCTATATGTCATAAAAGCTGAAGTTGTAGAGCCCCTGGGCTGCAACTTCTCGTGTGCATTAACCTGTGTATTACACATCCTTCTGCACCGCTTGCATTGGCTCTACGTTCCTTGCTCTGCCTCTCGTTACCGAAGTGCACCATGCTGGTTGGAAGGATGCTCAGCTCTGCTCCACAAATCAATAGACCCTGCTTTCTATTTAAACTCAGTTCTCTCCTCATTCACTGTAGCTGTGCATCGGCTCAAGCAGCTTCTCACAGTGCTTCTTGTGCTTTCTGATTTAGTATCACTCCAGCTGTATTTGTAGTGACAAATCTTGTGAGGGTTTGTAAGCCAGTGCTTTGTTTAGAACAGCCAAAGTATATTTGTATTACTTTACTGCAGAAACGTCTGTAGATGCGCTTGATGTTTTTGTTTCAACTGCCTGGAACTGAGCCAGATTTACACACAATTTTTGTCCTGGTTTAGCTTCATTAGGGTAATGGATTTTAGACTTTGTTCATCTAAGTTTGGATAAAAAGTATAGCTTTTGCAGCTGAGTAAGTATCATAGCACTGCAATATCACTTTAAACACAATTAAAAAGAAAGTGTGACATTAAGAGGAAATTTTACTATTACTGTATTTAGTTGTAGCTTTGCCTCTGTCATATAATACTTTCACTTGGCTGAGGTGAGTCATAACACAAAAGTTTGATCTCTAAATGCTTTTATTTCAAGTTTTTATCTGATTCAAAGGATAAGAAAGAAGGTTCAGAGAACAAGGAGGTGTGAAATCATACATTTATAAATAAGAATTTTCATGTGATCCATCTTCATGATACATTGTCACTGACTGAACCCAGCAAGAGCACTTCATCATGTATAACAGGAAAGATTGTCCACATCTCCAAAACATAGTGCTGTTGGTGAAAAATAGTGAGATGGTGGCACATCCATTGGCTGTTGTTTTATGCACAGTAGCATCTAAAGAATGTGATAGGATAGGAATTGTGACATCCTGATAGTAAAATGTGCAACCTCCAACTACTAGTTTTGTAACATCAAACCCAAACCACTCGAAAAAAGGAATTAAAGGGGCCTGTGGAAAACATTGTGTGGGATGGTTCTTTAACTCTGTGGGAAGAGAGTCTGTGGGAAAATGCCTCTGATCACACCATCTTGCTCTTGATAAGCATATGTGGCCAATGTAACAGTGTCCTATTTGTACATGTTTATGAACAGAGATGTCAATGGTCTACATCGTGACAGATGTAGCAAGATGCCAATCATGTAGCCAGAATGTCCATATTATCCGATGGCAAAACGTTAGCTTATTAGTTGTAGGGAAATTACTAAACAATTCAGCAATTTATTTTGAAAATGAGACGTTTGTACTGTGGACACCTGTAGCAAAATACTTTCTGTCATGAGATTTGGTGAAAGGTAATTCAAAGGTTTCATTTAATGGAAAACAAAAATGTTAATGATTAAGCTTGGGCTTAAGAGTGTATATCAATTCTACATTTATAGAAATGTTTTCCTGAATTGAATTCAGAGCAGACTGAGCTTTTCAGTGAAAGCACAGCCTCTCTGAAGTCTGTTTTCACAGGAAATCTGTTCATTTGCAGTGGCGAATAGGACCAGGCTGTCAGTGTAATGAGAACTTAAAGCAATACTTTGTATTTTTGTAAAACTACTTACATTGTGTAGCCTGTAATCTTTGCTTTCCCTTTCTACTAGAATGTAACAACAGACTTTAGAAACTACAAAAAAACAGCAGAACAATAAATATTTAATGAAATAAACACGTAGCAAAAACGGTTGTCGACAGATGGTTCATAGCTTACTATCGTCTAACTTTTATTTGACTGGCAGGTGGCTGATAAACTATTCAGCATCCAGTTAAAAACTACCAAGCAAACATGCTGACATGTTTATTTTTTATGCTCAAACATTAGGTATTTTACAGCTTCCAGCAATACTAAAAATACAAACACACAGTTTTATTAATAAATGGAAAATAAAATCAACTGTTTATGGAGGCAACGTGTGTCTACATCCTCACAAGCAGACACACAGGAAGGAACACATGGATGTCATGCATCTAGCACAGAAATAGAACTGTGGTGATCTCAATAATAATCATCCCAAAGCAATATAAATACAAAGGATTTTTTTAGTGGCTCACCAACCACTCATTTCAAACTTAAAGGTCCATTCTCTGTCCAAGAAGCTTATCTGCCACTGATGTAAACCATGTCCCTGCTTTTCAATCATTCACAAATCCCCATCCCATACTATAAAAAAAAAAGTTTTCATTTAGTTGTTGTTCTTTAATTCAGCCCATCTCTTGTGACTGGATTTATATTAGTCGGTTTTTCATTGTACTATCTCTGTATTGTCATGTGACCAAACTGTAATTTCGTTTCTAAATTTAATTAGCATTTCAAACGCATAAAAATCCCCTCTGCCAATCCAAGTCTCATTAGTGGTCTCTATCGAATAAACTCAAGTTGCCTCATTAACATAGGTACGTTCCTGTGAGTTTTTGACTGTTCTTGTTGATGCTGCTTCTCTTCTGGTGTTAAACAGAATAACAAGAGTCGCCGGGTAAGGTTGAGAGAAGAAATGCTGTTTTTCTTTTTTTCTTTTTTGTCATTTCGTTTCCCAGATGAGCGCCATGTTACTGGCAGCAAATGTTGCATGTGACTGTTTAAACACTCTCAGGCAGATAACTGAGGCAAGCACTAAAGTCTGCGGTCTCTTGTCATCTTGGCAATGACTTACTGTTGTACTTAAAAAAATAATGATAATAGCCTCAGTGTCAGTGATTAAATAAAACAGAAAAAAAATAAATTAAATCTTTTAAAAAGTTTGTGAAAGTTCCCTGACTGTCACCACTCTGTGCAAAATTAAAGTCAGCATCCTTGAATGACTGTCCTTTATTTTAAATGGGATAATCACATATAATTTCCAACATAGGTGGTATTGTCTTTAAGAGTAAAGCAAGAATATTTAAATACTGAAAACTAATCTTGTAAATAAATAATGCAAAATATGTTGTTCATGAGGCAACAGGAGCAGTAAAGAACTGGACACAATTCAGCAATCAGGATTTAAAAAGAAAAGGAGGATTAAAGAAAACATCTGTTTCTAAAATGAGACAGATGCTCTTGGGAAGTTTAAAGTTTCCATTTAGTAACAGATTATATTGTCTGTTTGAGTAGTGATGCTGCATTTTACACATGGATTAATTTTGCACTGGCTGATTTGATAGAGGGATGATGTGCCTCTGTGCATTACATTTTTTCTTTCCACTTGATTAAAAACCTAATTCAGATCAAACAATTAAGACAGACTGTGCATAGAGGGTATTTATATGGTGACTTGAAAATAATCTATAATATTTAAAGCCATATGCATGGGTGGGGAAGTTAGATAGACCAGTAACATGGGGAAATGGTGTGCTTCGTCTTACACGATTCTTTTCTGATCATGTCAAACGTGACGTAAACAAATATTCAATTCAATGCTGAAATTACCTACAACTAAAACTTTTCCTATATTTGACAGTATGAAGTTGGAGTCAAAAATAAGCCTTTTCCACCATAGAGCCACACTTCCCTATGGAGTCGTCGTTCCTTATTTAAAACTTCAGTTAGTTTAATGAAGAGAAGTGTGATAAATTGCTAATGTGCCATTTAAGTGTCTCTGCTTCTGTGCTTGCATGTACCTAAAGTATGAATTAAGTTCTGACATAAAAGTGATGAGGATTTAAGAAGTTGTATCCCTGGAGTTCATCAGCCATTTTCAATACTGTCACTCCCTACTGTCTGGCTCTTTGCTCTTAAACCTAAGCTCATTATTTCAAAGACTTAAAACTGAAAAGTGATATTACCACAGGACCGTCCTTTACATGCAGATTTATAATTCACTCATCATTTTTCCTCAGGAGATGCCCACAAAGGACTTGTCGGAGGAGGTAATTCAATTAAAACCAGTTCACTTAATGGTATGATTAAATGGTGCCCTTCATGAAAGTTGTGCAGCTAATGACAAAAGTCAGCCTATAGTCACAATCCGGTGACAGATTGACATTATCAACTGCATTGCTTCTGTGGTGTTCGGAGCCAGCTCATCTTCAACATTTTGACAAACACAAGTAAGTGTCACACACTGACATACACAGACAAAATTATACAACCAGGCCTGTAACCCAGTTTATGTCATTTCCGTATCTGGGCTTGTTCTTCTTCTGACACAGACTGGCTAAGAACAATCTTTTAGGGAAAGTGAGTCAAAATATTGAGTTTACATTATTACAGGGTTATTGATTTTCATCCCATTTGATAAAATGTTACTTTTCTGAAAGTGCACAGATGACATGTTATTAGAAACAATTAATTTCTCCCATCAATGTAGGGGGGGTACGACGACTACAAATGTGTCTCTGTTTGACTTTTGTTAAATAAAGGACAAATCAAGGCAAATGGTTGCCTCAATTATTTCAATCAGCAGTTCTTTATTGATGTATCATCCCAGTTGAATTAGAGACAAAGAAAAAAAAAATGCATTATTGATTTGCACCATGTTGTCAAGCCATGTGCAGAAAGGAAAATCATAGGCTCTCTGTGAAGAGCATAGTCAATTAACTTGAGCGTATACGTAACAAAAGTCATACCAATTTTAACCTAAATGTACGTTTTTTCAAGTTAATGCAGAGAATATAGAGCATAAAGAAATTATTTCACAGATTGATAGTTATGGCGTTAAAATAGCTGTAAGGCTCCTTGGCTGATTGCCCCTTTTAAAATGTCAAAATCATACTACAACATATGATGGCAGTAAATGTTTATTGCCATTTCCTTTCTTTTTGATTTGGAAAGCACAGTTGTTGTTGTTTTTTCTTCCACCCTCCCCAAACCACATGTTGTAACTGCAAATTAAAGTAATTATTTCCCCCATGTCTTCAACTGAAGATGACTGAGCTGACTAAGTGAAATATTCATACTAAAAGTCCCACCTTGAGTAAAGACGCTCCTCCTTGGTTTGGGCGAGCTCGTGTGTTTAACTGGAGAAAATCAAAATTTCTGCCTCCCGGTCTAAACAGTGTACCAGGCCTGTTAGCATTTTGACAGTTTCATGTATTAGACTGCAAGCTCTCGCCAACATTGTTCTGACAGCAGAGTTGCTTTAGAAAGCAAGTCACAAGCCACAACTAACACCCCTGTGTTCCCTGCTAGCAACTAATATATTAATAACACTAATGCTACAGTGCACGTGGCTTCAGACACTTGCATGTTGTCAGTGGCAGTTGCAAATGACTTCATGTCATACAGAGCATCAGTTATCCTTTGAGTCAGTTCTTGGACTTTTATAGCACTGAATAAATTGGTTGTGCATTAGGCAGCTGTTTTGAAAACATTGCACCAAAATGATAAAGCCACAAGTCATCGTATGCTGATTAAAGATATTAAACACAGGGAGGTCTGTATCCGTTCTAACTTCATGTCTGCACTTTGGCTGCCTTTTGTTCCGTTCTCTGTCAGATGATCCCACACTGCTTCAATAATGTTGAGGTCCGGGCTCTGGGGAGGATTCATCTCTCCATAAGACCTGTTGCCGCTGATTTTCAGTCCACTTCTTGTGTCATTTGGCATAGCTGGATTTTTTTAAATTTTATTTCTTCTTATACACATCGGTTTCTGATACTGTTCATCTGCTGTAGACATCTTTGTCATTCTTCTTTTGTCCTTCATTTTTCAAGTTATGGCATTTTTTTCTTAAAAGACTTACTCGTCACCATGCTTAAAAATGGCAAGTATTCAACAAACAGCTCTTTTGGAGTTATCTTTTGAGTACAAAAATACAGTCAGTTAACTGTATCCTTGGTATTTACCATAATTGCAATTATAGTATCAAAGAAGAGGGAGCAAATTATGTGTATTTGTGACAGGCTTCAAGTAAAAAAGTGATTAAATGATGCAGACTGGACAGAATTATTGTTCAAGACCGACCAAGAGTGTTTAAACTGTTTATGCATTTAGCAGACGCTTTTATCCAAAGCAACTTACAGGTAGGCAGATAGGGTAAAGGGGTCTTGCCTAAGGACCCCTACAGGAGGTAGTACCTTTCATGCAGTGGATTTGAACCCAGGTCTCTCACACAAAAGGTGGAAATCATACCACATACCAGGTAAATAATGTACCTTTGGTGTGGGTTCCGTTCGGACGGTGCTTAGGGATGTTTCTGTGCATTTACAGTTTATTTATTCAATTGTGTTCCATGCTTTATCCAAGTTAGGGTAACAGTTTATTTACCCATAAATCAGACAAAAAACAATACAAAGACACAGATCAAACTATATCGACTATATATGAAATGAACATAGAGTCCAAGTATTTGCTTGAATTTTGGATTAATCCATTGCTGTATGAACTATTTTTTGCATTTTATTCAAGATTTCCCTAATGACAGCTTGCTACTACCCAATTTCCATTTTAGATTTAATTATTTCACAGATTTTTGTCTCTCTCATGTATGCCCTTTTCCTAATTCAGCTTCCCAACACAGAATGGGGGCATCTTAATTGGACTCAACAAATAATAAAGGCCTATAAATGATTACCCAGTGGTGCTTGGGAGTATTGGTACTTTTCGCATCCATTAATTAATAGACAGGGGTGAAAATAAGTCCAATTAAGCATTCTAATGTCACATCTATGAGTTGCTGTGATCAGATTTTCTGCTTTTATTTAGTTCTGGTTCATTTGCTTGATTGTCTGAACACCTATCACCTTTGAGACCTGTGCCTAAAGCATCATTATTTGTCTCATCACAGACGATCTAAAAGATGAAAAAAAAGAATAAAACAAGATGAAATGAACTGTTGATGACAAATCTACCTAGGTATATTGCATTCTACTGTTCTTACCTCAGTATTGTACATTATCTGGGATTTTTTTCTGTTACTTGTATGTAATATGATTCAGCTTTTACACCAAACATAGTATGTAATATAATACCTGAAAACCTCTTTAACTGTATTTCAGTGTCTCACAAGCCATTTGGAAATGCTTACTCTAAAGGTTAGATAAGTGAAATTGTGAATTTGGTTTGTTTTTCTATGCATGGTAGCAGTGGGCTTTGTAGTTTCACCACAAAAAAAAAAAAAGGATAAAAATGAAAACCAGGCCATGCTTTGAATCTATTGGCTCAGCACAATTTAGTGTTAAATTTGTGATCATTTCGATTCTATTCCAACTTTGATTTCATAGAAAACAACTTATTTCATACCACAAAAAACTACATTTCTAAAGCCGCTTTTGTTTTTCTAAACTGTTCTCAATAACCAAGAAGAGACTGCTGGGCTTTAAAAAAGTGACATGATGCACATTTTACCAAATGATAAATCAGCTGCTGTCAAATCAAAATGTTTTCTCTTCTCTTACTTAAATATTTATTATATAACGTGTTACTGTAACAATAAGTGTTACATTATGAATCAAAGACTTTCTTCAAGCAATCAGTAATCTGCCCCAAAAATCCTGATCCAAACACTTTTAGTTACAACTCGAATAAATGTTCCTCCTTATCACTAAACTAATACATTAGCACACCCTCTGCCCACCTTGTCAGACAAAACCTACCACTCGGTATCTCTGACAAAGCAGTGAGACATTGAATGTGCTCCTACTCTTTAACCTAACCCCACACAGTTTAGTAAAATAGTTAATGATGGAGTCTAAGTATATAGCTATTGCACAGCCATTCTCATTAGAACATTGCTGCTGTTCATTGTGTACAGCCTGACCCAAACCCTGACTTTAACAATATCCCTTAACCCAACTTCAGTTCAAACCCCACCCTAAATCTGCACCCCAGAAATGATGTTTTGCCTCATTAAGACCCACAAAGGCCATGATCCATGGTATTCTGATTTCTTGCTATTTTTTATACAATATGTCGCTGAGACAGTGAGTTTCTTCACTGGGAGGGGACAACAAGTCGCTGCAAAATATGTGTGTGTTGGAAACATTTGGTTGTGTGTTCCCACTTAAGCACAACGAGGTTGTCAGACAAGGTGCAGACACATAGAAAAACGTCTGTGAGATCTGTCAAGATAAAGGTCTAAAAAGGGCATAAATGCCCTTATTGGAAAAATACACTGACCACTCATTGTGGCTTGCCAAGTCTTACCGTTGCCTTCATCGCAGCTCTCCAAAGGAGAGAAATAAGAAAATGGCCTGCTGACAAATGTCAAGCCATGAAACCCTCCTCTTTGGTGGATGTGTCACTGAGTGATGTGCTCCACTCCCCTTAAAGATTGCTGCACACCTTATATTTAAAAGGCCCCTTTCAAACTATTCATTCTGTGACAGGTTCACTGTGTATGCCCTGGGAGGAAGATCTGAAAACTATGACATGCCTATGACAAGGCAAAGACTTGAGTGACAAAATAATTCTCCATTAATACAGCAGGTCACTGTAAGATCCTCATTTTATTTGGGCTTCACATGACATTCAGTGTTGATAATAGAAACAGTAGTATTAGCAGCACTTTGCAGCACAAATGCTGTTTATTTAAGTTGTCTTTGTCATCTAAATAGTTTTGCACTTTTCATATTCCATGCATCATCATACTGGGCCGTACACTTTTGATCAATGTTATGCAGCATCCACATTATGACTCAAAACAATCCTAATAAAAGAAGACCTTATACTCCAACCCAAGACCCAAAAGACCTCTGTCATCCAACACTGAAACCCCCCGAGGTCCCGTCCCCCGTACTTGTATAACATTAGGAAGGCAACCTTAATGTCATCGGTACCTGTTTTATATGAATATGTGAATAAGGGATGTGTTAAATTACTGTGTTCTCAAAGTCAATTGCAGAATACTTTAATTTCTTAAAACTACCATGCATACATTTCTATTACATAGGGTGCAGTCCTACTATAAGAATGAAACCTCATATGTTTTTTAACTAAGCCCTGATCTTACTTTTACCACAATGTGGCTCTGCTGAAAACCTCAATACTTTATTGTTTGTACTTAATATTCTTAGTATCATCAGATATAGATTCACATGAAACCGGCTGAATCGACTACGTCTATGTCAACCAAACAAAAAAAAAACAGAATGATGCTTTTTAATGATACAGAAAACTAAAGTTGCTCTGAAAAAAAAATCTACAAAAAGAAGATGCCACAGACAAAAATTTAAATATTTGAGAACCTTTGCAAGGTTGTACCTTTGAGTAGTACGTTAGCCCAAAATAAAACTTGTATCATGAAGTTTGTTGTTGCGTGTTGTGCCTTTTCAAACTATGCCATTCTATTAAGAAAAAAAGAAAAATGAGAAAAAGAAGTCAGAGAACCTCTCGTTAGGGGGTGGGAAAATATGGAAATCTTGTGGATGCAAACTGTCAACCACTATATATGGAGACTGTTACTCTGAAAAGGTAAACAAAGGGAAAATTAAACAGGATAGTGAATTCTAATTGAGAAAGACTTTCTTTTGAAGTAACTTGGGAGATCTAAGAAGTGTTTTTTTGAGCTAATTACCGAGCCATGGCAGCGATCTAATTAGAGTGATGTTAATGAGCCTTGTTTATTCTTATCGGATGTCAAATGAAAATGGTTGAAATCCAAATAAAGGTGCTGGCATTACCATCTTGCCAAGTGAGCTGGGAAATGTCAGCAATATTACTCTTTTTAAGTAATAGACTTATGTAGTCACTATAATTCACTACATATAGTTTGAATGGAAAGTTTCTTCTTTCCAACTGGTAAACCGTGTGGGAACATGTGTCCCTTATCCATTGTATTCAGAGTTTCCCGACCCATCTTGCAGAATTTTCCTTATTTTGATTGTGTGCACACTGGCACTGCATTTTAACACATTTGCAAAGAACTCTTTGTATCAGGTATTGGTTCAATCAAGAAAGAAGTTACGTCTGTGGGTTTTATGTGTTTCCTCCTCTCCATTTCTGTGCATTTCTGTGCTTATTCATGAATGTGATTGTGGTTTCATTTAGGAAGGTTTTTATTAAAATGCCTGCAGCAATCTGGAAGATGACTGCTGTAGGTTCTCAAGGGGTCTGCAGATCAGGCAGCGTGCCATCTCCCTGAACCAACCTCAGTCAATTTGAACATGACTTCAAAAGAAAGGTTCATATCCTCAATGACCTTGTGCAAACACACGTAGATGTTCTGTAAAATGAAGGCCCAGATTTTCATTATGGAAGAAAAAAAAAAAAAGATATCAGATTGATGCATGAAACTTTAAACCAAGACTTTAAAGATGAAGACACATATGATATTTGATCCAGGGAGTGTTTTGAACTAAAAGAGAATCAAAGAAAAAAATATAACCAGAAATACATACACATAGTGCATTAGCACTAGAAGTACTGGCAGAACGTGATAATCCTTCAGATCCTTATGAAAATCAGTTCACTGATATTGTTCCATTTGTTAAACTTTTAACCTTTTAATAACACATCTTAAAAAAAAAGTGATTGAGACCTACTCATTTATAAGTATAAATATTACTTTTTAGCCCTTTGGTCATTGAATCACTTCATAAAGTTTGACAACTTAGATGTTTGGAATAATATTTTAAAGTTGAGACAACTGAAACATGGGAACATGAAAAAGGCAGCTTGAACGATTAATATGGAATTTTCCAGAGTCTGAAAAACACATATTATGAAACAATTTGCTGAAAATGGGCATGATATGGGAATTTTGAGACTTGTCTAAATGTATTATTCATATATGGCCAAGGCGGTTGGTTTTATTCAGTTTCTTTTCTTTAAGGTTTTCTTTCCAGTTATAGAATTCTACATCTTTTCTGCTAATAACACTTATCTAAACTATGATCTGATGTTCCACCACTCCATGACAGCAGAGGACTCAACACAATATTGTAGGTACTGCATATAATCATACCGAAATCCCACAAATGTACCACTTAAGAGCATAATGCTGACAAACCTAGAAACATTTACAGTGATATCCTCAAACAATATTCTGTCAACATAAGCAACAGTGTCGAATGTATGAACAATGAGAAGAAATGCTGAAGGATGGACCAACTTCTGTCCTGAGAGTGTTCCCGTTTCCCCTTCTGTACAAGGCCAGGGGCTCCTGCAGCTATGACAGCATATCTGTTTCTTATAAACAGACGGGTTGACTGACATAAACTGGAAAGCACGTGCATCATTAGACCTGGATGTTCAGGTACAGCAAGACGGCCTTATTTAGTTTTTCTGTGTTTCATACAAGCAGCATACTTTCCTCTTCTTGGCACCTGACAATTCCTGATGTGCTTTTCTGTGCAGCGGGACCGAAAGAAAGAACCTACTTGGCTGGTCACTGATGCTTAAGAGTTGTATTTCAGCTGTGTGGTGGATAAGAAGGCAACGAGTAACAAACGGGGCTAGATGAGGGGGAAGAGGACTTGTTTCCTGTTGCTGCAGGAGCAACTCAGACCTGAGAGTGCTGATGATTTATCTACAAGCTCAGGTTGGTGAAAAAGAGGCCTGTTCTCAATTAGCAAGTCATTCTCTGTAGTTCTTAAATGCTTTTTGTCACATTACACACTACTTATGAAAACGAGTAGACTATTCATCTCAAATTGAGAATTTATTGTGTTATAGCAGACAATTAATCATAGAAACTAAATAAACGTATACAAAGTAGCTCAGTCAAATGCTAAAAGATGTTCAGACTACTGTGTGGTATTAAACAACAGATGTTTTGCAGAGAGAAAAGCAGATAATGAAAAATAGGACTTCAGAATCCTAGCTAAGCATGTTGTGTCACCGAGATGAGAAAAAATGGAGCCATCAAAAGATACCAACAGACTTGGTACAGTTACATCCACAGTTGACGCTACTGGCTCAGCTCGACTGAATTTATATGACCACCGTCATTGCCTCAGTATACATGCACAGGAGCACGTACTACCCCTTTAACGCAGCAGAGGTTGCTAGTCTTAATAGTTCATCGTGTACAACCAAAGGCTGCTTCTGCTCAAGGCCAACGGAGGTAACAAATTGATTTTTTTACCCTCTGTTGTGGCTAAAAGAAACATTTTTTTTTTTAAAGGGAAAAGAGGTGTGGGAAAACTTTTTTAAAGCATTTTTATCCAATAATATTTTATATAGTTGTCTTATGTGTGTCTTTGTGAAGATAATATTGAAAAAACTGGCTGGGGAAAGCAGCAAAGTGATTTATGGTTCGCATATAGCTGAGAAGCTGAAAATCCTCGCCATCTATATGTTGGAGTAAGATGTAAAATATAGTGATTTATATAACAGTTTCTCATGGATCTCAATAAATCAGGACATCTAATTTGTGCAGGAGTGAAAAATGTACAGTACAGTCAGCCATTTCCTGTAACAGAGTCATGTGGCTACTATAGCCATAAAGAGATTACAATGACATCCTTTACACTTTAGTGACAGCTAACCCGGACACAGCCTTGATGCTTCTCTAAGAAGGTGTCAATGTCGACACAAGACATACTTTATGAAGGTGAAAACATGAGTCGACAGCCAGTGGAAGAAACAATTTCAAGAGGACAGCGTGATCTTCCTTGCATGCTAAATGGTGGTTTGCATACAAGGTTCTGGGGATCAGAGGAGAGGGCAGCTCTCGTATATCACAGTCAGGGAATACTGGCAATAAACATTCGTCTTCTTACCCTCTAAAAGTGATATTTTAAAGTCAATGGATTAGGGCAGAACATGCTTGTAATCACGAGGAGGAGATAAAAAAGAGTCACATCTTCAAATGCTTTCAAATTAGAGGTGGTGTACTACAAGCCAGGCATTTAGCTGCAGTTATCTTATCATTGATATTCACTTCAGGAGTTAGAAAATCCAAATAATGGGGTAATCTCAACAAAGTGACTTTAATAACCATGAGCAGTTTTTACCAATTCAAACAAATTTGGTTTTAAAATAAGCACTTTAACCAGAGTGTTAATGAATTATTAGTGCAAAAGAAAAAAAGAAAATAGTGTATACTTTATTCAGACAGAGAAAAACAACCACCAGTGTTGCATAATAAATATGTCATTTATCATGTCTAGGCAACTGATGATTATCACAGTGTTATCAAGTTCTCCGTTATCAGGTAAAACCCCTGTGGTGTTGCTGCACTCACTAAAGGGACATTTTTTTCCTAAAAGCGTTAACTACAGGGCTTTAAAGATAACAGTGAGGCCTAAAGCACAATTTTTCCTTCTCTTCTGATGTTATCTACACGGTCTGACAAACTGTGAGACTTTTTTTGTTGGAATATATCCAACATGTTAATAGTCAGTCACACAAAATGGTCAAAAAATGGGTAAATCTATATTTAGGCTTAACTTAAGCTTCATCAAGTTCTCAGTTGTCCACTTAAATTGCAGAAAAGTTGCCACATGCTAAAGTTTATTTCCTTTTTTGTTATATCGGTGTGCATAGAATGCTGGCAAACACAGTGACTGAAATGAGATTACAGATAGACTGCAACTCTTACCTTGTGTCTGTGCCCTGCATACAAAACCTCTATTTGTTGCCGTAGTATCAGAAGGAAGACATTTCCCAACAATTTTTCTAACAGGTGGAGCAGCAGTGCAGCGATAGTGCCTGCATCTGGCATCTGTATGTTAAGCAAACTGCCAGAGTGTCCGTACAGATGGAAGCAATGAGGTGTGAGAAGGTTTTCTGCTGACAGCACAATTGTTTTCTGAGGGCAGTAAGTCTAATGTACAATGTAAAACAAGAAGACCTCAAACATTCTCTGCTTTTAAAGATCAGTGAACTGTTGTAAGATTTTAATTTCATTATTCTGTCTGTTGAATTTTCCATTCATGTTCTTGACACAGACTATATTGCGAAAAGTATTCACTCACCTATCTAAATAATTAAATCCAGGTTCCGATCACTTCCATGGCCACAGGTGTATAAATTCAAGCCCCTCGGCATGCAGACTGCTTCTACAAACACTTGTGAAATAACGGGTCACTCTCAGGAGCTCAGTAAATTCCAGCGTGGTACCGTGATAGGATGCCACCTGTCCAACAAGTCCAATAGTGAAATTTCCTCGCGACTAAATATTCCAGTCAGCTGTCAGTCGTATTATGACAAAGGGGAAGCGATTAGGAACGACAGCAACTCAGCCATAAAGTGGTAGGCCATGTAAAATCACAGAGTGGGGTCAGTGGATGCTGAGGCGCATCGTGTACAGAAGTCGCCTTTCTTTCTGCAGAGTCGATCGCTACAGACCTCCAAACTTCATGTTGCCTTCAGATTAGCTCAAGAACAATACGTAGAGAGCTTCATGGAATGGGTTTCCATGGCCGAGCAGCTGCAGTCAAGCCATACATCACCAAGTTAAATGCAAAGCGTTGGATGCAGTGGTGTAAAGCACGCTGCCACTGGACTCTATCGCAGTGGAGAATCTCTGGAGTGACGAATCACGCTTCTCCATCTGGCAAGCTGATGGATGAGTCTGGACTTGGTGGTTGCCAGGACAACGGTACATGTCTGATTGCATTGTGTCAAGTGTAAAGTTTGGTGGAGGGGGGATTATGGTGTGGGGTTGTTGTTCAGGAGCTGGGCTTAGCCCCTTAACTCCAGTGAAAGGAACTCTGAATTCTTCAGCATACCAAGAGATTTTCCAACATCAGTGTTGGAGGAGACTGCGCATCTAGAAGACACAAATGTGCTTTCAGAAGAATGGTCAAAAATTCCCATAAACACACTCCTAAACCTTGTGGAAAGCTTGCCGAGAAGAGTTGAAGCTGTTAAAGCTGCAAAATGTCACTTAAGTTCATATGCATGTAAAGGCAGATGAGTGAATACTTTTGGCAATATAGTGTATCACTCTATTCTGCTAAAATTTCAAACGTCACAGAGAAAGATGAACCTGTCAAGAGAACAACATTTACCTCAATGACAGTAAATCAATAACTGAATTTTTTTTTTTTTAAATAAGTAATCCATTTGGATCCATGAGCTTGGAAATAAAATGTGAAATGATTGAACCCATTTTTTATAATATATGAAATGTCACAAGGTTACAAGCGCAAGAGGAGAAAAAGATAGAGCTTTTAGCTTATCCAAGAATTCTGCATATCATATTTTTACACAAAATGGTGATTTAGATATATATTATCTATGAATATTTACGCTTATTAGCGTTGAAACTGAAACTGGTGCAGGAGCTAGATCAAGGAATACTGTACCCACAGTCATGGCCATTTAAGTACAGATTTACACGTTTATGTGGTGTCTTTCAATGTACAATCAGGTCTTGCAGGATAAAGCACAAAATGCTACACTTGTTATCCTTACAGTTGGAGCTTTTCAGGGGGAAAAGATTCTCAATCAGTCCTTCAGATGTTTAAGTTTTTTTTACAGCTCGATAGCTTAACTGTGCCTTAATGATTTTGGCTGTGTTTTCACGTTAAACCAGATAATCAGTATGCATACGGAGCTCACGTCTGGGTTCAGGCTCAAGCTGCTATTTAAAGGTGACGGCAAAGTGCTCAAAGTGCTCCAGTGACTCTTTTAAGCAGAATGTAGTCCAGGTTTGTTCAGCAATGAGGGCAAATTGTAAACCAGTCTTTCATTCCCTCACACTTGAGCAGAAGAAACCCAGTTCAAGACAAACGGAGCCAAAAATGAATGTGAAAAACCTGGAGCCCTTCAAACAGCTTGTAGATCTCTCCATCTCAGGGAAACCAAGTAGCGTGGTTTTTGGTCTTAACCCTTGCGGCTGTTTTAATGGAAGAAAGAAGTTTATTTAAGTGAAGAAAAATCTGTAAGTTTGCCCACTGCTGTCTGCACAGCAGGGACTCCAAAGCTCTAACATTCTCTAACAGTATGACTGAGAGCGAGTGCCCTCTGGTCATCATCATCACGCGACCGCATCATCACTCTAGAGATCTACAGATCTGTTCAGATCTGGGCCGATGTAGATGCTGATGTTGGAATAGTAACTAGTCCAATGGACTATAACAACTGTTTTAGTAATTTGTTTTCCTTTTAACGCCAGGGAAACTAAATATGCTTTATGTATTATACACTTTCACTTGGAAAGATTCTTTCTGTAAAAATATTAATATTTTAAGAGCCTGTTTATCCTTTTAAACTGTTTCCAACTCCAGGACTTGTCAGTGCTTATATGGTCCAGCAACATTTTTGTTATTTAATTTTAACTAAATTAAATTAAATTAAAATTAAAATAAATGGGGAACTCCGGCATTTTTAAACCTAGACATTATTTCTGGCAAGAAATACGTTTATCTACTCACCGAGAGCAATTTGGTGAAAGTCGGCGTCCTTCCGAAGATATTTGGACTCCTCGAGATCCGCGTATATCCATATAACGGAGTGAATGGGGCATAGACGATGCAGCCTCTAAATAAGGCATTATCTGTCTTTATTTCACCAATACTTTCAGATGAATGAATGAATGAACGCGTACTATTGCACTGTTAGTTCATAGCTGCAATGTTAGAGTTATTGGCAGCTATCGTTCCCCTTTAAATAATAGCCTTTTGTGAAATACAATATATTGTTGCAGTGCTTTAACTAATCCCACAAAACTAACATTGAACTCCACATTGGATAATGTCTCCCATCTCGAAACAACTCTGACACCCATTTAAACCACTGTCTTGCAGTTTCCAGTCAAACCCTCAAAGAAATCTTCATAACAGCAGCACAAAATAAAAAAAAGTGTGATTGTATAGATTATTGTGTTAGAGTTTATCAGAACACCACAAGTCAATAACTTTAAAAAGAATAAATACCACAAACGTATGTCAGAGGCTTAAATTTAGATTTAACACATGCATTAAATCCATCTGCAATTTTAATTAAAGTTCAAGACTGATAAAGGCCACAAATGTAACACGCCATAATAATCTTTCCAGTGTCTCGAAGAAAAACAAACCCTCAGGCACTTCACAGCGTCCTTCATCCACCACCCTCATCTTAATGTGCTCTCTTATGAACAAATACATTAGTCCAGCAGAAGACAGGTCATTTATATTTGATGTGCTGTCACTGGTATTCTCCTTTTGGTGAATTTTTACATGCGTTTCAGTCTTATTACTGTGGCTGCTTCTCCCCAGGGTGATTGTTTTACGGGATGGTGATGGCAAGGTGGCCGGCAGGGCCATTAGAGAAGCAGCGAGTGGTCTGGAGTTTGGCCAGCAGCTGCCTTGCCCACACTCTCAGCTGGTTCTTCAGGCCCCTCCACAGCAGGGGTCTCAAGTGTCTCTAATTGAATTGAATTATACCTCTAAGGCAAATGGACTTGAAATATCTTTGCTGTTGGTAGACGGGCTCTGTTAAGATGAACGCTTGCAAGATTTCACAGGTGTATGAGAATAATCACAATGATAGACAAAGAGTAAGATGTAAAAGAAATAGAAAAAAGAGAGAAAAAGATTATCATGTGGATGTATGCTAATAAAGCAGTAAATCGGCGGTTCAGTTCTCAGGTTCAATTTGAGTTTTAGTAAGACGTTCATAAGAAACTAACTTATCAATTTCCAATAAACAAATGTAATGCAATTAATTTACTAATGATGGCATTGTTAGAATATAATTAGACAATAAAAACACTACAAAATCAATTTAACAGACATGTGTCCACAATCTAATCTGAAAAAGCAACTCTGGACTGGATAAAATATTTCAAATTAAGCAAGTTCTTCCATTTCAGACATGACTTTTCTGCATTTTGAAGCCCCAAGTTGAGGTTTATTCTCATCCAGGTTCCAGTTAAGTTTGACATAAAGGCGATACAAAACGAGGTGCTCATCCATCACTAAAATGTCCTTCAGCACTTTTCTATTAGAACCTGTCAGATGGGCTGGGCTCATTATTACATCACAATAATGGTGTCTTCCTTGAACTTCATCAGAGTAATTGCTGCAATTTGTCACAGAGATAGATATGACATTAGGCAGGTACATGTAAAAGCTGAAAAAAATCAAATAAAACAAAAATAAAAACATGCTTGCAGGGTTGGCCCCTTCAAAATCAAACTATGTCGGGTCTAAACTCAACACTGAGGACACTGTCACTTATTCAGCTGTTTAAGTGACCATGTTAACAAATAAACTGCCAAATTGCACATCCTGCTCACACGTTAACATTCACGCTAAGCCTCTGGTTCCCTGGTGAGTGCAGCTTTAATAGTAACTCCTCTCTTTTAGCTCTGAAGGGACACTACCTTCTGAGGGATATTTCAGGTTCATCAGGTGCTAAAAAAACCTACATTATCACATTAACATTTTCTCCCAGGTTCATGTGTCTGATATCTATTTATTTCCACCTTCACCCTGGTCCAAACAGCTGTCTGCTGGAACATTTGGCACCTCTAAAATTACACATACATGTTGATATATTCTTAATTTGCATGGTTCTGATGTCCCTTTCAAGAAGCAATAGAAATTACATTATGGACATTAATTAGTTTATTAATAATTAAGTTTACAACTTCCATTCATAAAGCATTTGTTTTTCTTGATTAATAGCGATATTATTAGTAGACTGGCATACATCCATGCCATGATGTCCATTTCCGTGAACACAAACTCTCATTTTGAAAGATTACTGTGTTTATGTTTTTTTAGTTTTAAAGGGGATAAATGGTAACTCTTCCTACCTTCAATTAATAAAACTGGAATACCACTTCGTTAGTTTATTAGAAACAATGACCAGCAGGTAAATGGAGGTTGCTATAATTGTCACAAAGTGCCCCTTTAAATAAATCCACAGTGACAGGATGTTGTGAAGTGTGTGTAGGGACAACGGGGCTTAGATGCACTCAAAAAATCCATTTAGATATTGCCTCCTGTCACCAAAAACACTTGTGCTCTCGAAGAAGAATAAATAATAAATGCGATTGGACACAGACTGATGCAAAACACCCCCCCTTGTCCCTTCCTACTTAAAAGGCCACCCAGAATTAAATGCACACACCTAATTTAGTTAATGCATTTAAGACCTCCCAATTCTGTGTTGTCTTTCTGAACAAGGGTGTGTATCATAAAGTCGGGATCAAATCAATGGGAACACTAAAAGTTCTAAAAATACATCAACAGCTATGCAGGTACAGATATCTAATGATGGCGTAGAATCATGATTTAAAATAAGATCTATACAGCAAAAATGACCAGCATGAAAAACAATGTAATATACTATATTTATGTCCAAGACATATTTAGTAAAAAAGACATTTTATAACATTATAAATTATACGAGCCATATGAGAACCAACATGCTGAAGACAGATTACAAAAGTGGGGTCCAAGCAAATGCAAACTGAACGATAATGTCTGTGGAGTGCTTTCAGATATGTTTACATGTACAATGACTCACTTGATGAGCAGAGACAACTAACGCACAACACGGACAACACTTGCACGTGTGCAAGCAGCTCACAACCACCGCTGTCTTTGACGGAGCAGTGCGTAAATGCAGGGAGAGGTGTTCTTGTAGCAGCAGGGCTGTTTGAGGTCATACTTTGGATGTTTTAGCATCTCCTAAAGGTTGAAACTTCTTTGTCGCCAGCTATTGTTTTGAAAAAAGGCACAGAGTGTGGAAAGCTGCAAAATCTAGTCAAAGAAATTGAATATATGGTTGAGAGTGTGGGAAGAGCAAGCTTCCACTTAATTCATAAAACAGTGTTCTGGTTAGAGAGGTCATATCTCTTAACCTGTACAAAATGCATGACATATATACAAGCTAATTATCTCTTTCAAGTCAGAAAACTGTGGACAAAAAAAGGCTAACTTATCGCAATTACAAAATCTATTTTTACCCGATAAAAAATCTCTTGATTTCTGCAGGTTTCAGAGAATATACTAAATTAATTGGTAACTTTTCAAACACTTAAAAAAAAACATCATGTGTAGACTCTGGTAATAACATAAGCTGCAAATTGTTTCACAGGATCTACATTTCAAATACCATTTACATGAAATGGATAGACACTTGATTTCAACACAAATTTATCCCAGAATACAAGACAGGGCACAAACGTTTTCCAGATAGGAGAGCGTTTCCGTGCTTGGACAGGTTGATCTAAGTCAATCTGACAGTCGGGACAAGCCTAACTGGAGGCATGTGCTTAAACATGCTATTACAGGCACATTCAGTTGCCCATTCTGTACTATCCATGCCCAAAGCTGCTATTATTGGTTTAATTCCAAGCAGAATGGCCCAAAGTCAACAGTAAGGAATATTTAAAAACTTGACTCAGATAGAATTATGAACAGGGAACAATATAACTCTGTGTAAATCAAGCTCTAGTCTAGTCTAGATCCACAGCTAAAATCACTGAAGAAAAGACCTGTACTTTTATCACAGACTCAAGCCATTTGTACCACCTCTTGACTAAAAATAGAAAAAAAAAGAGACAAAACTTTGAAATTGCCTCTCACAATGAATCTCTGAGACGTGGAGGCGAGGAGACAGGCAGCAAAGCGCCCATTGGCTTGGCTCACTAAGGCAGCCCATATTGAAAGCACGCCAGCACATTTACAGCATTAGTCACATCACTGCTCTTGTGTTTGCCTGACGGAGAACCTGCAGAGAAGAATGCAGTCGACCCATTTCTTTCTCTACCTCCTCCATCTCTCTCACTTGCTATGACTCTCACCCTTTATAATAAGGTCAGCTGGGAAGCATTCATGCCAGCACCCATTCAGAACAGAAAGCGTACATGCTAGAGCTGCAGGTAAATGAATATTCCCCCAGATCCCTGAAGTCGCATGAGTTGGTGGGAGGATTTTTATGGCCGTCTGTTCTCAGTCCAGTCGTAAAAGCTGTTTACTTCGGTAAGGAGAGTCACTGTCATATTTGGCTTATACTTTGGCTCAAAGTGATAGGTCAGAACACCTTTGTGTTTATTACTGACAAGATTACTACCAAAATGTCATTAATAGTGAAAGATGTGTAAGCTTGCTTATTCTGTAAGTAGAGTTTTATTTCCGCTTGAGGCATCTGTCATTTGGAGACATTTGAAGACTTCAAACAAACCTTTGGTAACTAGTCATATTAGTAAGATAACATGTATGAAGTCAGGAAGTTAACAAATTAAAGAAAAGTAAAATAACAAAATTCAAATGTTTTATTTTCTATGTCCATTTTACATAATTTTACCCTGAAAAAAAATATATCAATCATCATCAAGATCATTGGCAATTGACATGGTCTATATACAAAGATCAGCACTCTATCATCTCACTGGCTTTCATAGCATATAGATAACACATGGTAGCTCTTAGTGGTTCAAGTGAGGTGTCAATCTAATACTAAACATGCAGGCTCCATTTTAAGTACTGTAGTGGCAGACTAGGTAGCAAGAAACAGAGATACATAATCGAGAACATAATTCTATAAAACTGTGAGCTACTGTAAACCTTCAATGGTTAGTTATCTCAGTTTTAGAAATTTAAGTTTGATTGTACTTGCTGTGGCTTTTGCGATGAACTGGCAATCTGTACAGGATAACCCCTTCTCTGGGATAAGCTTCAGCCCCCCCATGATCCTGAATTGGATTAAGTGGATTTAGAAAATGGATAGATTGATGAATGGATTAACTTGCTGTGGCGATAGTAAATCAAAATGAATCAACTGGATCACAAGAATCTTGCCTTTTTTAATGGGTAATGTAAAGTCAGCAGTTGTGTATGTGGCAAAGAAAAGAGGAGAAGACATGTAGGTAAGGGGTTCAAAGTCAAAATTCCATTTTGAAGGGTCAGTTGCCTTGGACTGTGTTTTGGCCTCAGTTGGAAGACGTAAAAAGATTTGATTGTGTGATAAAAGTTGGACCAAAGTCAGGGGGGTGTTTCGAGTACACATGGCTGAATATCCATAATAATAGAGTGGGAGTTATATCAAATGACAGTGGTCAAGAACTGCAAAAGCAAGACAAAGTGTGACAGAATAGTAAATGCAGAACGTCCTCAAAGGAAAGTTCTCTTTCACAGTTCCAATCTTTGGCTTTGTCCTTAAAACATTTTGGGCTCATTACCTCTCCCTATAAATGAATAAATAAATGGCAATAAAGGTGTCACCCAAACCAGATAAGATTTAAAGAGCAACTCACAAAGCTTAAAATGCACTCTCATGGATAAACACTCATTAAACACTGACATCCAGAGGCAGAGGAGCCACAGAATAGCGAAACAATGCATGTTGAGGTTAAATGGAATGAATGTCTCAAAGATACGAAGCATGACGATGAACAGGAGATTCAGAAAACAAACCAAGCACACTTAATTAAATCTTTGCTGTGGGAATGATCTCATAAAAGCTTTTGCTTTGAAGCATTTAGACTTTCAGCAGTGAAAGAATTGGCAAAGGGAAAGTTGCTTGTTCAGCAAATGCCTCAAGCAACAAAACAGAAGAGTAGAGGTGGAAGGAGACCAAACGGCAAAGTGAGCAGATGATTTACTGCATGTCGATGGCTACATTCACTCCGCTGCGCCAAGTTTCACCTAAACATTAACTAGAGACCTCATTTATAAAAATGCTTGCATGCTGAAACTTGAATTTACTTCTCATATCACTCCCAGCAGTGTGCTTGCATCCAACTCACAAAAGATGCAGAGCAGAAAGAAATGTGTCAAAGTAGATTCTAGAAATCCCATTAACAACATACACATGTGCAATCTTTAAATCTCAAAACAAAATGATTTGACAGGAGCTGTGAGTTGCAATCGCTCTTCGTATGAATGCAGCAAAAACCAGGAAGGTCTCCAAACTTCTTTCCACTGGCCTCGACTAAAATCACATCAACTTTAAATGCAACATGAGTCCGTTTTTTTCCATCTTAGCTGCATAACTAAAAAAACACTTTGGAAATAAACAGACGAATCATACACAAATTACAAAATCCTGCTTATTTTAAAGGAAAAAAAGGTTGTGCAATGAGAAAAAAGACTAAAATGATCCCGTTAGCCTGATTATATTAGGGCTATATTATATCAGAAAAATGTGCAATATGCAGAATGATTCTGAAATGTTGTGATAAGGAAATGAGGATGCATAAACAAATAGTTCAGGACATTGATTTCAGCCTAGGTGTCTTAACAAGGCCTGCTGCCCACCTCTGAACCTGTGGATGCTGGTTAGTTGCAGAACACGCACAAAAGCAGAAATACGCAGTCATCGTTAATCAAAATGTCTGCCATGAACATTATCTATAGCCCATTTGTTGCAGTCCATGTCTTTTGTGACAGACATTACGTATGCTGATATTGTGATGACAGGAAATATTGTATAATAATGTGTTGTTCCAGCCCAGGGCCTATCCAAAAAAATACAAAAAACTGTAATGCAACTGTTGGACTATGATGCATTTCTTTTGATTATGATTAAGATTGCATTACAGTGAATTGGATTATAATTGGCTTGAATTGGACTGATTCTTTGAAGTGCCTTGAGATGACATTTGCTGGGATTTGGCGCTAAACAAATAAAACTGAACTGAACTGAAATTAATTGAATTGTTTTGCGTTTCATTTATTTGTCACTGTGTCGGGATCAGTGCTGACGAGCTGCACACATGCTGGGTCGTATTTTGATCATTGCATCTCTTCCTTAACAATGTGGCATTGGATTTTATTGTCCTTTCAGCCTCTTCAGCAGACTGAACAGATGTTTTTTTTTTTTTTTCTTCAAAATGCTGCTGGAAGGAGCATTGCAGTTCCATCACTGCATCTATCCATGCTTAGTTCATCAATCGTGCTGCTGTTGTGTTTTACATGTTTTAAGTTTGCGGTCGGGTCCCTAAATTAGTTTTCTCAGAAAATGCTTTTGCTTCATCGAGGACAATATTTCAGCTATATAAAATGTGAGTCATTTCTGTTGCCCCATTCAAGCAGAGCTCACCTACTGATTGCTTATCTTATCCTGTGAACAATCTTATCTTTGAAAAAAAAACAACTATTGTTCAAAGGACCAAGAGAGAGCAAGAGTCAGCCTCAGATGGACAACACTCTGCACAGCATTGTATTCACCGTTCCAGAAACTTTGCATTAGTTCTCTCTTCTCTTTCACTGACAGAAATGCACACGCGTCACAATGTCTGGCAACTCTTGCCATTTAACAGAACATTAAAACAATAACCAAACAAATGGGGGCATATTTGGTGGTTTTTCTGCTCCTGGGTATATATGTTCCTTTTTGTTAGACAGCCATTCTGCCAGGCAACAAGCCTCCATTCCAACACGGAGACAAGCTTTTAAAGTAAGCTAAGCATACTTGATGTGCCGGTATCCCCACAGATCTTAGATGAAGGAGTTTGTGTTCACTTATTGTGAGTCTGCATCTGCATCCTTTTCTTGTTACAAAGTTGAGAAAGAGCTACAGTTCTATCATGTAAATGCTTAACTCTGAGAGGGTCCTGAAGTAAGAGGCACATACCTTCTTAATAAACGTTAGTTGATTTGACACAGTTTTTTTTTCCAACGTGTTCATTTTAATGCATGTGCACAATCCTTTCCAATTCAAGCTTAATTATTCTAAAATAATTATTCCCCAACAGAACTATTTGAATAATCTTGTCAAAATTAGTAAACCATATACCATGCATCACAGAAACAAATCATAGTGGCAAATGATTTTTCCCATTGTTATGCTGCTCTATTCTGAACCGAAAATACTTTCTAAACACATTATTCATGTATACTTGAGGGGGTATTTCTATTGTTGCCAAGTGTTTTTTACCAATAATTTTGGTTGAATTGAAAAATAGAAAGGATGATAGTTAAAAGCATGTATCCTCTTTGCATTAAAGCCCAATACACACACCCCCAAGCTAGTTTATGGGATTTACTGTAACAATAACCAACAAACTATTAGCAAATATAACTCCATTGATTGTCAACACAAGAAAACACTGCGCTGTGACTGAGATTTATTGGTTAAAAAAAATTATAATAATAACTGTACATTTCAAACATTGAATAAAACATTGAGAAAAATAATTTCAATAAACTTTTCTTGTACTATTTAACAACATGAATAGAAATGTAATATATGACACAAACCCAATGAATTCATCATTATTTGAAGAAAGAAAACTGGCAAAGACTATTCATCTGGTACAGCAGTATTTTACATTTAGGGACATACTAAAGAAAAAACATTAAAAATGAAACAAACATCCAGTCTACAATAAGTAATTAACGTAGACCTACTGTATGGACAAAGACACCATTATGGAGAAAACATAGAAACACATCTTTGCCTGTATTTCTTCAGTCCCCATGGTGATGTGCAAGAGCACTTAACCTGCCAGCAGGGTGCTCGGCAGGGTTTCCACCCAAACACAGGGCCTGTCACGAGAGGGAGGTCTATGGGGACTGAAAACAAAAGGCCATGGGCACGCAAGGCCAAGCACAATCTGTCCACCTCTGCACTTACACAAGCCGACAACACTGACAGGCAAAGAGAATTCATGTTCTTAAAGAGTGCTGAGCTACACAAGCGATACAATGCCAATGGCACATATAAACATCTGACCACTGCACAGGCTTTCCTACTCTTTTTTAAATGTCTCTCTGAGCACATTCACACTACTGTTATACTGTGGGTGGTGAATTATATTAAAAGGGTACAACCCAGAAATTCTTGATAGTGTCAGTAAAAATTAATATCATGTCCCTTGCAAGCATGCCATAGAGGAAATTAGAGCCTAAAAGGAAATGTATAAAGGCTTTCTTAAGATAAAAACACAAAAGGAGAGTATGTGCGCTTGAGGGGATGATAGTAGTATTGAGACCGTCCTAGAAAGACTTTAATCTCAAATGAATGATTAACTTTTTTGAGAATAAAGAAAATTGTCATCTTTTTATTTCAGCTTTTATGAACAGACTTCACGTAGCAGACTATTCAGACTCTTAAATGAGGCAGAATAATGCCATCTTATTTCAGTGACAATGAACAAAACAACAGACGTACACATGATGCACAACAATGTGCGTGACACTTTCCCAAAACAGACCATAATGCCATCCATACATGTAGATAAGTTGAATCCCTTGTGTTGAAACAGCGGGAATCACAATGTTGTACCTGACACAGCCAGCTCCATCTTCTGGGAAATGCAATATCAAACGCTGTAACTTCCAGCATTTTTCAGAGAGAGGCAGAGATAGGCTGCATCAACTGCCCTCCCACCTGCCAAGACTGCAGAGGAGCAGGGGACTCCTGGGAGGCTTGACGGGCTATTCAATCGCTGAGGCCGACAACTGACAATGAAGATCATGTCCAGGGGATAGAAATCGAAATTAGAACAAAGGAAATGAAGGCAGAGCACGGCAGGCAGTATGAGGTGGAACCCATAAGCCAGGACTGTTAGGACGGCATGGCGCTACAAAAATGACCTTCTGAAACACTGTACAGTCAAGGTTATTCATATGACAGAGACCTCCGCTTCCTGCCAGATGTGGCTATATACAAAACCTGTTGTAGCTGAAATTGTCTGACTTTTGTCATTAGAAAATATAAAATCAGCACAACTTGTGCACATCTTAAATTACTTCTGAGCAATATATCAACTAGGGATGCACGATATCTATCGGACCGATAAAATGCCGATTTGGGGGGAAATTACTGAAATTATGGGAATTGTTTGCAGGCTGAGTAGCCGTAAAACAGGCCATGATGTGCTGCTTATGTCATCCATAGTGCCTTAATGGCAGGACCAAAGCCTCTGCCAGACTAAAAATAAACATGTCTTTTTGTGGCAGAGGATGATAATAGCATTGCTGTTTGCAAACGATGTTCAGCGAGGATTCCAAGAGGAGGAAAGAAGGCTTCAAGTTTTACTACTAATTTCACTACTAATATTATAACTCACCTGAAAAGTCTCATCGTAGCGAAACGGTGTGAAAAGAATACGAGGCAGCCGTGGTAGCAGCTAGCAGTGCTAAAGCTAAAAAAGCAGGACGGAGTGTTGTCCCCATTCAGCGGGTATTAGAAAACTGCAAAAACTTTTCAAGAGACATTGAAAAGGCTAAAGCCATTTTTAGCGGGCTGCTAAAAAAAAACTCTGCGGGATCGGGATGCAGTGTTGCCAGGTCACGTGTACGATAATTATCATATTTGTATGATAATTTTGCCCTGTGTATGATGTACGATCAATAATCCTAAAAAAGGCCACATATATGATAACTTGACCATTCTGTGAATGTGTGGTTGTAATCGATTGTAATCAGCCTGTCACAACCGTCTGTCGCATTTTTTCGTGAACGCTGAAGGCATTTCCATTTCGATGTGACAAGTTTCAAGCCAATCATGCTTTTCTATGTGAGTGACGTGTATGCGTTTGCGTCAGTAGGCCTCATGATTTGGCTCATTAGTTCCCCACGTCATTGATTATGGGGACATTTAGTCTAACGCAACTGCTGATGCAAAGCCGTGAATGCCTGTTAGACGCTATTCAACTCTAGAGTGACTATAGTGCATCTATATACTTCTTATTTTAGTTATGACTGGCAAGGCCGTAACTACCATAGAGGACGCTGATGTCATGTTCTCTGTATTTTTTTTTTTTTTTTGCTTGAATTGTGGTGATTTTATATTTGAAGAGCCAAGAGTAGCGCTGTTTAATAAAACAGTGGCTCAGTTTGGGCATACGTGCTGCGCGTCATCAACAACATGCACTGTCTGTGGTAACTACCACACACTAGTCAGACTTTGATGTTGTTACTGTTAGTGAGTCAGTCAGTCTCACCAGTCACTGGAAGAGGAGCACATAAAGCTAAAATGTAGGTGGAGAGTAGTTTAAGTGGTAGATGACTGTGAGAAAAAAATACATTTTAATGTGGAGATATTTTTATTGCAGCCCAGCGTACAACTCAGATAGCAAGGAAACATGAATCAAAGTTTAATTTTGGTTAACTCCGTCAGTACTGGTCGTCAATCAATTTCCACCGGTTGAGTCAACATTCATTTTGTGATTGAAATGTCAGCGACGTCTTTGATTGAAAATTAAACGTTTATTCAGTGTTGATTTCTCAATGTTGGATGCTGAACCTGTTATATATTTCTGCCGGAGCACAACGCAGGAACACTGCACAGAGCAGATCGTGCGGGACAGGAAGTTGTGCGCAGAAACAAAATAGAACACTTGGTTAATTTTCTAAATAATAATAATAAATAATTTTCTGTGGTAACTTGCCCTTACTTCATGAGTCACCCTATTGGTCCTTCAAAAAGCCTCAGAATGCCCCATTTTTATCTCAAATTTCAAAAGCTCCGCACTGCCCTCAGGGTTTTTTTTAAGATTTCTGACACATCTGAAAACATGATGTTGAAATGGCGTATTGTTTTCATTTCTATCAGTTTAGTATTTGAATGTGTATAAATTCAAGATTCAACAGTTTTATTTGTCACATACATAATCATACATAGTACAATGTGCAGTGAAATTTTCTTTTTACCTGCTACCAAGAATTAAGACAAGACAAGACCAAGACAAAGCAAGGTCAAGACAAAGCAAGGCAAGTCTGACATTTGGAGAAGTTTCTCAATTGTCCATGAATATCTTTATTAATAGCCTATAGAATGGCATGTTTTCTCCTGCGGGACGGGAGAAGACACAAAATCATTGCATTTCTATTATTGTGCGGGCATAAATTCTCAAAGTTCTGCGGGTGTGGGCGGGAGTGGACACACACGTTGCGGGTGCGGGCGGTAATGGTCAGAAATTTAGCGGGAGCGGGATGAAGAAAACAGTCCCGTGCCAGGCTCTACCCCAGGTCGCATACAGTGACAATGATATGCCAAGCTTTTGAAACAATGCTCGCACAGTGGAGTACAATTTTGTTATTTGCAGATAAACCAGTCATAGTTCTGTTAGACAATTTTCGACTGATGCACTTTTTTGTTTTAATTGTGTAATGATGTCAGCGCATTTATTCATTCATATGGTAAATGTTTGGCCTATGAGTGTGTTTTGCTGCTTTTATTGTTATTTACAGCAAATGACCACAAATATTTGTGACATTAAAATGAACATTTGAAGAGCCAAAACCTTTGTTTGCTATTATAGTTAGTCCAGAGCGAGAGTTTTTCATCTCTACAAACTGCAGATTATATGAAGATTATATTAAATATAAAAATCTTAATTTATCGGTTATCGTATCGGCCATGAGAAGCAGGAAATTATCGTTTATCGTATCGGTTGACATTTTTCATACCGTGCATCACTAATATCAACTGAATTAATCTGAGTTGTTGAATGATGTGGACAGTCACAAAATCTAGATGTTTCTGCTGCTGTGACTCAAATGGTAGGGCTATCACTTCTGTAGCCACAACAGTGGCTGTTGTAGTTTCCTTGGAAACATTTGAGCTATGGCAGTCAATGGCAAGCTTAATAAATAAAAACAGTTTCCTTTCCTCGTATTTCCAGTACAATTCACCTATGATGAACGATCACATGCATCCTCGTGATGACTGCTTATATTTTCATAACAGGAACTTATATGGGCCTCCATGGTCTGACACAGCTGGTGAAACCTGGGGCTTTCTACAACTGAATAGAGCTTGTAGATCCTAAGCCATGACAGAGGTGAGTTTCCTCCCACTCTCCGAGGTAGAGGGTAAAGTGGACAGTGTCTCCTGAACTCATTACTGGTTAATCAGCCTGACTGTGTTCCTTGAAGATCCAGATGTCAAGTCAGGGTGGAGATGATTAATGCTGTTCCTCAAATTAGTCGAATCATTAAAGTACTTCACTTTTAACGGACAAACCGTATCTGTCTTATGTAGATTTTACTTTCCGATAAGTACATGGAATCCAACATGTGCCAAGGTGCCCACTTTAAAAATATTTTTACTATTTTATTATAGTCACTGACGACTGATCTCTACTTTCATCCACAATATAGGCAAACTTAAATTTAACATTAGCTTAACATGCCACCATAGCGCCAAGGCAGTGAAATCATTAGAAAGTAACAAAGTATTTAATTTTCAACTTGCTAGACCACTATCTGTATTCTCTGTGTTGAGTACAGTTCATTTTCCCGTTGCCTCTCTTTAAAGTGGCAGAGTGCCTCAGGGCCCTTTCTCTATGGAAGATAGTGGGATTCTTGTATCACTGCTATACTGATGACCAAACTGTACCCATCTGTACAGGTCAGTCTGTCTCCCTGACATAAAAACATGGATGTAATAACACCATCTTCAACTAAACCTTTCTAAGACTGATTGATAATAGACATAAAAATAAATTACTCTTAAACTATCTCACCAAAATAGGTTGCAAGAAATGAGTTGTCTGCTGACTGTGTTGCATGACTGACTGTCATGTCGTTTTACACTGTGCACTTAACATAAGAAAACCAAGGCTATGACCAGCCAACAGATTGTGATTATCTCTTCCAGAATGAACAGTGAAACTCCTACAGATGGTCTAGAACACAGTGGTGCAGGCATTTGATCAACCAATATATAAAGTGACTTTGGGGCCTGCAACTGGCAATCTCAATTCAGTCATAAAGGCTTGTCATTCTCAACCACTGTGCTCCTCTTTCTTCTGGTACTGCCATCCCCATATGTAAGGGTTATTTTTCCTCAACTGACTTTAGATGAAACAGTCTGCTTAATGACTAAATCTAAATCTAAATACAATAACAAGACAATCCTGTTGGCACCAGAAGAAGAAAACATTCAGTGAAATGGGAACAAGGGACATCTACTGTATATCAGCTTACCAAATCTCCAGCTTCAGCCTGTGAGACCAGAACGTATAACCAGTATAAGCAGGAAGAAAAAACAGAAATCTTTTCATTTCATTCTGGGAGAGGCAAGGTAGGCTGGAGTGATTAGGATGTTGAAAGCATCTGAAGAAGCAGTTGTTTCTGTGCCAGTGTTGCTGCATTGTGCTAAAGATTATTCAAAAATTTAAAATAACCTAACTCCCTTCTTTATTTTCATGTCTTTAAAGGGATAAATGTAAGCACGTATCAGAGCTCAAAAGGTCAAGTGCTTCATAATATATGTAGACCCAATTACAGGAGTAATTGGAGCAACATCAACAAAATCCTTCTCCTACACGCATGTCTGGTAAAGACTCCTCCCAATTTAAACCCTTGAGTTATTGCAGTGTGTAATTGACACAAAAACATGTTTTTCACATGAAAGAACTGAGTAAAATAAGCTAATTAGACACTTAAGCCAACAAAAAGGCATAAAGAGCAAGTATTATGCAATGTAAAATGCAATGATAATTGTGCACGGTGAAGTAACTTTTATGCCTTGAAAAGAAAAAAAAACTTTTTTCACAGTAGTAAAAGCATCTAAATGAAAGGAAAGCAGCTCCGATAAAATATGGCCTACCATACAAAAATAAACAGATACGCTAGTATGGCCCACCATACAAAAATAAACAGATATGCTAGTATGGCCCACCATACAAAAATAAACAGATACACTACTCTAGAGCTCTGGCAATCACAGCTTCAATAAAAGAGAGCAGACTATGCATCATTTGTGGCATTTAACCAAACAGTAACAATTACAGTTTGTGAAGGGTCTAATTTCAAAGTGGAACAAAACTGATTCTGATGATGAAGTCGGGCAAGTGCAACAAAGCTGAGCATACCGTAGTGTATTCGCAGAGGCACTTTTTAGTCATTATGCACAGATTGTAGTCTGTTTCAAAGGCGCCAAAAGAAAGGCAGAGCAATTTCCGTCCTTTGTGATTCAAATGGATGGAACTGATCCCTCCATGCACATGTTGAAGGGTAGCATATTGGAGGGCACTGTGCCCTAATAGGATGGATGAGACACACAAATCTTGGCTGTGCAACAGACAAAGGAGAGAAGGCCAGTGGGCTCCTAAGTGTGTAGCCAAGTCTGATTCATCAACTTTTACACTTCAAATAAAAGTGAGTGCAGCTTGCCAGCTTGATTATCAGATGGGTCGTACTGCATTACAGAAGATGACATGCTATATTTTCTCTGATGTCTCTACGCTGCCTGGGAGCCGCTGATCTTTTCGAAGATGCACAGCTACCAGCATTATTAAACATGCTTGCAAAGATTTACTACTAACTTGACAGTAAAGAGCAATTTTCCTGACGCTTTTGATTGACATGAGCTGCTCCAGGTATTTTATTTTAAGACTTTTCCTACTAGAAAATTTAACATGAATCTTATGTTTGGACACTCGACAGAAAATCATCTAAGTAACTCAAGAAATCAGAATAATGTCTCAATGTCAAACTTATAACTAAATCATGACAAAAATCACTCATTGAACATGGTAAAAAGAAACCCGACATCAGAGTCTGAAACATTTTTGCTCAAAAATGCTTAAAATAGAACAAACTTTTAAATAGTGTATTGTTTATTTCTCATATTAAAAGATTCATAAACATATGACTGTGACAAACATATTCATGTTATCAAATAAATATGATTCATCAATAATGCTATGTGGATAATGTATACTGAAAGGAAAGGCACAGATGTTTGTGGAAAATCTGATCACTTGAAACAGTGGACACTTGTATCTACTTTCAAATAATGTCTTCCAACCACAAGACCATTAAAGGACCACTGCATTCTATGATCGCTTTGCAGCAGCAGCAAATCTGCCAAGTCAGACTGGCTGAGACCACGTTGTGAAATCACTTCAAGAGCCTTCAGCACATTATTCGGTATGGATCACTACGATATACTGGGTGCCGTAACTTAACATTAACATGGTGTGGTGCTTTGGTTAATGACTATACTAGGATAAAAGGGCCCAATGGACAAAAGGTATGAACTCATTTGTACTTTCACACACCAACAAACACAAAGAAGTCTTCTTTTAGTTAAGTGTCTGTGCCTTTTGCTTTATGACATGCTTTCTTTCATAATGAATAGCCGCCTAAAGAATGTTCAAGTGCTTCTAAAAGGCTGAAGGTTGAACGAAAAAGGATTCACAGCACCTGCTCGGAGTACCATATAAAAGCGTGGCACTATGGGTTGTATTAGTGTCTCTGCAGGCATCCACACCAAACACAGTGGGGACCTAAAAATCACAGCCCTGAAACCAATGCTTATCCATTGAAGGTCATGAAGCGGAGAGTATATCTGTTCCAAAGGCAGAACTGCTTGAATAGATGAATCACAAGTGGTTGGAACTGCAAAAAGTTTTTTTTTTTTCTTTTGACCGTTCTGACCACTATGTAAAGCTTCAACTATAACTACAAATCTGTCTTTATATGAGTGGTATGCTTTAACACATTACAAAGCAGCGTACAAGCAGTGGACTCTGCACTTTCTGTTTTCATTACCGCGTTGTCTTTATAAATGTCTTGCATTAGGATTCTAAGGCACTGAATTAAAGACCGACTAAGCCATATCTGCAACTGTGTAATATTACAGCAAACTGTAACTCTAACTTCCTTAATAAATAAATGAAAATATTTTTTCACATATGAGTTTTTGATTTAGGGCTGCACTGTTTCTGTGTGAGGTTTGTGTGTTCTCCCCGTGTATGCGTGGGTTCCCTCCGGGTACTCCGGCTTCCTCCCACCGTCCGAAAAAACATGTATGTTAGGTTAATTGGTGTCTCTAAAATTGTCCTTAGCAGTAAGCATGAATGTGCGTGTGGTCATTTGTCTTTTTGCGTGGCCCTGTGATGGACTGGCAACCTATCCCAGGTGTACCCCGCCTCTCGCCCGATGACAGCTGAGATAGGACCCAGCCCCCCCGCGACCTGACCGACGGATTAAGCGGGTATATAAAATGGGTGAATGGAAAATAAGTGTCTTTATAAAATACAATAAATGTGTAAAAATCTTTCGTCCAACTCAGAAGTATCTACTTCTGGAGCTGGGGCATGAAGCCTGTCATCTCTTGTCAGCAACATAACTTCCTTATATACTTTTCATATGTCATCATACCACACCAGAAATGCTACAAAGGAAAATTGCTTTGTTGCTGACTGTGTCAGTCGCATTCAGTTGAGCAAAATCATTTATTTCTATTCTATCTAACTACAGTCTCTGAGAAGCTTATGAAATGTGCTGCAAGATGTCTGCTGGAATGACAACCATCATCCTGAGTGTCTGCAGTCACCAGGACAAGCACATTCTCAGGGTTGGACTCAATTTTAGGTCCATGAGGTTTGGGCAGGTCATTTGATTTAAGAAATACAAAAAGCGACAACTTGCCCTGTTAAGACATTCTGAAACCTCTACGGACCTCAGAATATACCAGCACACTATGTTCACCTCCACTGCAAAAGGGCTACTTTCCCTGGTTTATATTCATTATATAAGCACTAATAGGCTGTTTGAAATATTAGTTGCAAATGAATGTAGACTTCATGGCAGACTCACATTATGATAACAAGATTTTTTTTATCTCAAGAAATGTTTAAAAAAGTTGGTCCTCCATCAAAAAAAATCTCTATGCCTTTAGGTACTCTTATTATACTATTTCTTTTCCCTGTAAGCCAAAATCATTAAAGTAAAATATGGTCACACTAATTTAAGCCCAAGTAACTCCACATGAGGTATACCAGCTATAGATAAAACCTCAACAACAGCATCAGTACTCTTGCACAGGAAACACAGGAGAACATGAGCCACTATCTTGTCACCTTAGTAATTGTAGGACAAACGCAACTGGAACCAACAACTAATGGTCCCCAATCTCAACAGCTCCTTATTAGAAATGAGCCCAGTGGAGCTCGTTAGAGGATGAGGGGAGATGTGGTAAATAAGGTTAATTGGCCGATCTGTCAGACCCAGGAAAATGCTCACGCTGACACGGAACAACCGGAACATGATTTCACCCTTTGTGCTCACACCCACCCACCCCGCTGTTTGTGTTCATTAGCATTTTGAAGGGGTGATGTGGTAGCTGTAGTGGTGGAGATTGTAGCTAAGGTGTGCTGTGCTGAAACCACAGGTGATAAGCGATCATCCTGAGAGTTTCAGCCTTTTGAGTTCAGTAAGGCAGCAGTTACCTCCACTTAGGAATTGGGTTGTTAGGAACACAAAAGTACTGGTAGTATAGTGGCGTAAACTGCAGCACCTAAATTGTTTATAGAATGAACATGTTTGAACTGTTTTCTTTTCAGATAAATTCTCTCATTCTCTGTTTGAACTCTGTGCAACCCTGTGCATTAATGCGCTCCTGAAAAACTAGCTGTCATAAAGCTTTTATAACACATGAAATTCCTCTTACCTACAGAGGTAAAACTCTGTAACAGTTCAGAGGGCAAAGGCACTTGAAAGAATTAGCCTTGGTGTTAATGAGACCAATGTGACAATTACTTCCAAGGGTAACTCATTAGTTCTGAGTGAAAAAAGGAGCACTGAGCTGAATAGCTCAGTATGCATGACATCACCTTGCCCCTCATTTGATTTTACATTCACTATTCTATGGGTATGGTATTGTAACTGCTAATGGAGGCCATAGTTTTGGGTGCCCTCATCAGCCATCACAATTTTTGGCTGCTCCTTTTAATGACGATCGACAGTTAATTAAAGGTCTTGTCTTGCGGGAAATGTATCCATCATCCCATTTAGTGAGCAAACCGCAGTTCAGAGAGGGAAAGAAAGGATTTCTAACAGGACTCTGCAGCTCATATGTCTTGATTAGATGGATATTGCTGCACCAGGATGATGATTGCACAGGAAAACCACAAGGAATTCATCCATCAAAGATTGTTGCTAATCGGCAAATGAAAAATGATGTATTTCACTTGAGATTATCTCCTAGGCACTGCACATGGAAAATCTTGTCTCAATGAAACTTCAAGGAAAATAACTTGATTTACAAAAGTTTCTAAGGGTTTCTCGATACAAATTAATTCTACCCTCTGAAATCCTGTGTAGTGACAATGAAACCTGCTCTTCCCTTTAATTTACTATACATAGATAAAATGTATTTCTGTATCGATTTCTTAATACATGATTTATTTATACATTTCAGGAAAAGAAAAATGTTGAAGGAAAAAAATAAATAAATGAAGACTGTCTGTGCCCTTTAATCTTTTCTAATGTGACCAACCTCTCCTTGAAGACAAAGAAAGTCTATCAACTTGTTTTCCATTACAATTATCTGAATGACACGACAGAAGCAAATAAAGAGCAAAACCTCTGTAGCATAAATGGAATACTTCAATAAGTACAACTTAAATGGATTAGATTTTTTCTCCTCTCCCATAGGAAAAGCAAAAGTGAACCTTCAGCTGTCTGACATCACAACACAACATTATATGTTCCTCTCTAGGTTCTTTAAAACTGTAATCCCTCCATTTCAACAGAACTGAAAGGGTTGTACGTCCTCATAACGTGTCAATTTGCCTACTTGAGAATTAACTGTGTTACATTATATAATTAACAATGTGCCCTGCACAAGTTTCGGTTTAAGTCCACGATGAGGTGAGTAATGGGGAGTGAGGTGACATGCGTGCCATCGGAACAGATTAATGGCTAAATTACAATAAAATTGAGTTATTAAGTTCATGTAGACACCTTAATCTAACAAGAAATCGAATCGGATCGGGTTACTTGCGATTGAATTAAGACCCCGGCATAACTCGGTCCAAATGTACACTGAACGTGCATGTAGACGATCGAGCGTTCCCGCGATTTTTTCACGCAATCGTCACCCGAAAGTCGAAGTAGACGATATTACTGTTGTTGTTGTCATAAAGAAATAAACAACACGATGGAGAATGCGCCGTTGTGCATCGTGTTTGTGTCATAACTAGCTCATCACAAATGTAGAGGGACGTAGCTTCATCTTGCTCTTCATTCGCCATCTTTCTCGAATGCCTTCGTTTTGTTGTTGTTGGTGGCGAAGATGTGAACCAGAAGTGGCTTTATTAGTGATAGTTGAAATGGGTACAGCGCCACTTATCTACTGTGGTATTGCATGCTTTGTGCCAGTGATTCGATTCATTTGCCGCCATGTAACAAAGGATTATTACCCTTGCTCAGATAAGGAACATAACCCAAATATAGCTATAATCGAGTTAATCTCATCACGTAGACCCACTGAGTGTGATGGGTGTTTTTTTTTTTTGTTTTGTTTTCCAAAACATTTGCTAAGATTGTGCTTTGACCTCATGAGGTTTCTAAAGTATGGTCTTCCAAACGTCAGCTTCACCTGTTCCATTTAGCCTTTCTTAATCCTGTCAAGTCTCTGGTTTTAATCAAATCAGTTGAACTAATCTTTTGGTTCGCTAAAACTTCGACATCATGTTTCATTCCTTTTAAACTTTTTAACACCCATTCTAATCATTAACAAATATAGCAACAAGTAAAATAAAATATAATGAGCATAATATAAAACTAAATGAATGAAATAAACATTTTGCACTCTGAAGATCTTTTACTTATTTAACTACTCACATTAATGCCTTTTGAATTAGGGTGCCCAATTTTTCTACAAACTACTGTATGTGAATGACTTTCTGTTTTGCATTTCCCTAAAAGCTTAGATTCTGAATTATTACATAAAAGATCATAAGCAACGATGGCCTAGTTATGATAATAAAACTGTAATATATTCTTAAACATAGGCTCACAAATCCTTAACAGAATTGGTGCTTTAAAAATAAATAAATCCTTTTTTTTCCCCATTCTATCTTATTTATGATGTATCAGCTCCAAATGTATACTTAAACCACTGGAAACTATTCACACTTCATATTTTTTACACCAAAAGTATGTGCTCCGGTTCTCATAAAGCTGATTAAAAATCATCAAAATGTCAAAACTAAATAATTCAAAAGGACAGAAACACTAAATCTGCTGAATTTTAAAACTGGCTTCAAGCAATGTTCTAAATTCTTGCAGAATAATTAAAACAGATAGGTAAGGGCTTGATAGTTCTTCCTTTCTTTTTTCTTTTAGTATGGGGTTAGACCTTTCTCCATTAGCTGACCTGCCTTTGATGTTGATTCATACCACTGGATCCCCTGTCTCTATCTGAGCCAAAGTAATGTATTTTGAACTAGCGATCAAAGAACTCTCTGGAATTTTTATTTCACCTTCTAGCATGTAATCCCTCTACATTTAAGCAGTCCATGTTTAACAAACCACTTGGTCAAATCCTTCTGTTCTTTATTTCTGAACTGTGGAATCTCAGCACTTGGGACAGATATTCTCAGATCAAAAAAGCCGCTTTTGACTGAATGTCAAAAAAGATTTTAGGAGACTTGAAAGATGCCTGTTGTTGAAAATTTAAGATGGCATGCCCATACTGAAGAAAAATGCTCTCCCTGTTTCTCCAGCCACCTTCATCAAAATAAAATAGGCAAACACAAGCAGATACCACACTTTGACTTGAAGATTTTGACTCCCAAGAAGAATGATCCAATTAATGAAAGCAAATTCCTCCCTAAAAAAAGGTTTCAAGCTATAAAGATGATTTATGTAACAGCAGCAAGTACAGCAAGTCTTAAATGCATGCACCCCCTAAAGGACCTAAATGTTTTAATACCTCCCATTAAGTCGTTTAGCGATAATGAACAAAGCAAAATACCCCCCATCTCGGACAGCAATCTAAATCATATTTTAATCAAGTGAGTGCCCTTTCTAATAAACACTTGTGCTGAAAAAAGGTAGACCCAGTGTCACCTTGGGCAGTGATGCAGCCGTCATTGCTTTTATTTATACACCTGTCTTATCATCAAGAACCAATAAATCCTTCTTTAAACTTTCGAGGCACTTTTGTTCAAAAGCATAAACTGTCATCCAAAAAGGGACAGGATGACTTTACAAGCATGAGGACAAAAACAAATTAAAATAGCCCCCTGTAGTGGATTGAGTTTGGCTTATCAGCTGTGGCAGCCCCTATGAAAGAGCTACAAGAAAAATAACAAACTGGCCAATCTAAATCTTTGTGTGTCAGAACTCTGCACAACTAAAAAGAAAAAAATGTAATATGGTAGGACCACTTGAACAAACATCAGGTGTATGTAAGCTGCAGCAAATGCCATTTATCCCAGTTTTCCCAAGAGCAAGAACTTTGGTATTTTCATGTTTCGTGTTCTAAGGTAACTAATGTTCAAACCTTGAAATGTCATGGGGAAGAAAAAAAAACACTTTCATATCAGATATTGCTGTTAGAGCGCTCACAAGGCGTTTCCTGTCGAAATCTGACAAAGGTGATGAACTTAGTATATGAAGAACGGCTCTAATGTGAGTGAGGCAATTAGCCAAGAAGTATTTTTGCTTTTTTATCCCATTTTACATCTGAAAAAAAAAAGAAAAGATTGTCACATACTGCCTACACAAATTGGGTGATTAAATGGCTCACAGCAAGCATTACTGTGGTGATCACAAAAATGACACCGGTGATAATCCATCACCTTTGCAGCCAGACCATTTTGGTATGGTTTCCATATACAAAGGTCACGGTCAAAAAGTGTAAAAGGTTCCTGCTTGATATAATGACTGGAAGACAGTCAATCTGAGATGTGTAAGACTCCAGCACTACTTTGTATTGCATTTTCTAAGCTAATGGCATTTTTTTTAATCCTTGTAAAGTTTGAATGACGCTCTGCCATGAAGTAGTTTACCACCCATCAAACAGCTTTCAAAATTCTAAAAAGCAAGTATGAGGGATTTATATTAGCTTGAATAAAGGGTTTAAACTTTAGAGTGGCAGGCAATTAATAAGAGAAAATACCAAACACACAAGGAACCATCTTAAGGATGTAAATCAGCTCAATGCAACATTACTACATTACTTCCAAACATACATCTATATATTCTTTGAATTAGTGGAAATTATAACATACTGTTTATCAAAATCTTCAGTAAGATATTATTCGGTGAAGCAGAGACCTCCATGACCATATGTAACCACTGTCATATGACACTAAACAAATAAAACTTTATAACACAAACACCCAGACAAACATTTACTTGGCATTCAAATACAAACGATAAAAGTGTCATGTTATAAAATTTGTACTCCCTCTAAGTGCCAAAGATTGCACTATGTATTGAGATAAATGGAACTGGATGACTGGAAGAAAGCACTGACTCATTGCAGATCCCGCCACTGTTTTCCAGTCAGCCTAAAATGGAACACCCTTGTGCTATTCATCATATTCTGCTCAATTATGAATGTCTGAAAACTTGAACGTGCTGCAGTAATATATTTGCAGGGGATAAAAGGAAAAAGAGCCGTGCTCAGAAAGCAAGAGAAGCTCATGTTCCCATCAGAATGCAGAAAAGATTCTTTGTGAGCTAGATGATGAAATAAAACCCTTTTTCATCTCTAAAACAAGGCTGCTTTCACAATAAGTACAAAATTACACAAATTACACATTCATTTACAGTCTTTTGGTTATAATTTGACTTGTATACCATGGGATACTGCGACAGCATTCAGTGTGACTAATGATGCATTTAAAAGATGGGTCATTTGCCTTTTGATAGTCTAACGTTGTTCTAAACAATAGTAACAGATATATCATTCAGGACAATGTCCCTTTAAAAGCCTAACAGAGAATCAGCTGAAAACATTGGCGTTCCAAGATTTAATTTCCCAAGCTCTCATTGTCTAAAGAAGTCAAGTTGGAGATCTAAAACAGCTTTAGATGTGTCCTATCAGATCTTTTAACTGTGATGAGATTTCAATTCCTTTATGGCTCTAATTACTTACATGAGATGAAATGGCCGATAGAAAAGTCTACTATAAAAAAAACTAACTAGTCTCTGTATAGCCAATTCCCTTTGTCCAGCATTACAACCTTGAATTTTTCTTGAACATGCAAATTTTTACTCCGAATGGCTTTAGTCATAACACGTCAAGCAATGAATCATGTTTGAAATATTCATTTTCTTATTGCTATTTTTCTACTGGCCCTTTTTGCTCCTCACTGGCATCACTTTGTTCTACTTTCCAGGAAGAAGAATAATGGGAAGGACTAGCACTTAGATGTGTACAGTTGCGCTTGTCCTTGACCTAAGGTAGTAAAACCTTGCCATAAGCTCAATCACAGGGTCTCGTTATCTGGTACATGCATAATTAAAACCATAAAAACGTCTGCTTCAGAGTAGTTTTGTCCTTGGAGATTTAATGTTGTAATAAGATACTCATAGAGCTAATCAGGGGTTTACTCCCTGTTGACTTATACTCAAGAATGGCAGAATTTCTCATGCTGAGATTGTATTTGAAAATGTGCATTAATACAGTATTTCAGATTCGTACCATCTACAAATTTGTGCTTTGATAATACTCTGAGGTTTTCACAAATCAAACTGAGTGGGAAAATGAACAGTCCTGGTCAGAATTATGAGCATTGCGGAATCGTAAGCTGTGGTGCTTGTAGCCTGTATCATACCCTGCACTGATTCAAATATTCAAAGGAAACCACGAAAGGGCAAGACCCGTGTTTGCAAAAACCCCCGTAGGTAAAGCGCAGTCTTCCAAGGATATGGTTCTGCAGTATAGAGGAAACCATAAAGCGCTTTACGAGTGAATTACATCAGTCCATTGGTAGGTTACACATTGAAGTCGATACAGAAAAAGAACAGCAAGTCAAACAGGTTGGAGGATCAATCATTCAGTGAGGCTGCCTTGGTAGTTCTGGAGGTATTGGACTTATAAAAAGAATGATAAGATCAGAGACGTCCTGGGCCATTTTAGGGAGAAATGTGGTACTGTACTGATTTGGAAAAATCTGATTTCAGGCAAACGTCTTGAATCTTTCAGCAGGACATCAATCCAAAACACACATCTGACAGCACACAAAAGTAAGGTTGTGAAAAAAGAGAAAGGACTGTTTTAAACCAGCCATCACCGAGTCAGGATATAAATCATATTGTAAATCTCTGAAGCGAGTTGAAACCCATCACTGTAGAGACGACCAGCTGGTAGGTGCTTAGAGCTTTTATATGAAAACAACAAAAGGTTTAAAAGCTTGTCATTACAGCCAAATGTGCTCCAACCAAATAGTTACGAAAGATCCTAATAAGTGTATCCAGGCAACATCTTATATTTGTGTTATCAGCATTAACAGTCATGTAGTCCCATGTTTAGTTGTTCACAACTTTACCAGAAAAATTTACCAAAACAAAAAGATTGAGCATCCATCCATCCATTTTCTATACCCGCTTAATCTGTTGGTCGGGTTGCCGGGGGTGCTGGGGCCTATCTCAGCAGTCATCGGGCAAGAGGCGGGGTACACACAGGACAGGTCCATCACAGGGCCACACAGAGATAAACGACCGCACACACTCCTAAGGACAATTTTAAGACACCAGTTAACCTAACATGCATGTTTTGGACAGTGGGAGGAACCCAAGGTACCTGGAGAGAACTCACGCATACATGGGGAGAACATGCAAACTCCTCACAGAAAGGCCCCAGGTGGGAGTTGAACCTGGAACCCTCTCGCTGTGAGAAGGACAGATAAACCACTTTCTATTTATAGAACAGCCGTATTACCCTGCCATCAAAATCCAGACATTTTTCCCCTTAAATGGTTATCCATCTTTAAAAAAGTCAATCTTTTTTCCAAAATCGAGCAAAAATTTTTTAATTAATCAATTTTTTAATGATGACTGATTAAGCGCTGCTTCCGTCTTTCAACATATTTCCACAGGCTCCGATAGAGAATACATTGCTCACAGACAAACTTCAGTGATCACTTCTGGAAGAAAAAAGGAAAAATAAAAGGAGACCTGAAAGTCAGCGGTGGCAAACAAGTACCGTCGATAATTTAATTTTTGTCCTTTTCCAAACTGAGTATGAAATTAAACAGTTGATGCTTACTTTTCTTCTTCATTTTAAGACAAAACTGATGGATTAGAAAAAAGAAGGTCAACCAAGCTTTAAAAATGTGACAAGAGAAAGAAATGGTGTAAACCAATTTGTCAGTTATTCCTCATCAGACAAAGAGAATTTAAAACACCAGCATAATCACTGAGGTGAGCCTCGTTATGTCTGCAACTGCAAACTAAAAATATGTAATGTTAATGTCTGAGGACATGCAGAGCTGTCACTTCAAACAGAGGCAGTATATACGTGAGGCGTTAATTATTAGGCTTGCAGACTCATAATAAAAAAGCAGGTATGTTTCTTAACTAAAGTTTGAGAAATGTACTTTTATCAACACAGGAAACTGTTTTGCATAATAAAATGACGGTAAATAGTCTCATAGATGGAGTTTGTACATTTCCCCCTTCATTAATTTCACTAAGAAACAAATTAAATCACGGCACGTAGTACTTCTGACAGACAGTTGCTTCTCCAAATGTCTTAATCATAAAACATATTTGGAATAGTTTTAAATGAGCCTGATATCTTCAGGTTATCCAAATACTTTACGGTTACCGTGTGCATGCAGCACGTTACTCTCTTGGGATCTTAGTGTGCTTTCATGGGGTTCAAACTTTCTTGGAAGCACTCTGACTTCTCAGTGTCAGTAGTGCGACAGGGCTGCAGAAAATGGTCCCTCAAACGCCCTTCTTCCAACAAAACTTCACTTTGAAGTCCAGTCAAGGGATCAGGCAGAACATTTTAAGAAGATAATCCCTAATTTCTACTCAAATGCACACTATCCGCTTAATATTTACCACAGAGAGGTTCCTAATTGTCCTGCTTACAAGTTCAAACTTTAAGTGCCAAACTGATATTTCATAGGATCGTAAGATGTTGAAGGAAAAAAAAAAAAACACATGGGGTTTAAGATGTTTTCAAATGATATCATTAGCATACCTTTGAAAGGGAAAAAATGCATCTTTTTCTCAGTTGTGACAAGGTCTTAGTGATTAAGTATGATGGTTTAATTAAATTTGCTGTCCATAAAGTTTTTGAGGAAAATTATGCAAATTGGGTTTTAATTATTGCCCCTTTCCAAGTGTCATCAAAGTGGTTGTCGAACAGGGAATAAAGTCAGTCCTATGTGATTTCCCTTCGAGCTTTTCCTCAAATTAAAGAAGAAAACTTCAAATAATATATATTCAAGTAGTTCGGGTTGTCCACAACTGCTAAAACTTCAGATGTTAGTCATCTGTCCTGAGAGTGACTGAATCCCTTAAATACTTATGGGCTCACAAAGCTGGAAAAAGAACTATCCATTTTTTATTTGTTTATTTCTAAATTAAATGCATTCTTTTAAATACTTTTAAATCAAAATGTCATGAAATATTTCATTTTAGAGATGAATAAATGTATGTTTAACTGATTAAATAGTTGATTTTATTGCTATCAGGCATTAAGGGCTGTAACTTCTGCACACTCTTCTGCTTCTGAATCTCTCGACCCTGCCATCATCAGGTATGTATGTCCAAGTTTAGTTCTTCTCAAATTCTCATCCTGTTAAATGGGAAGTATTCTTTGTCACCTGTCACCTTAATTCTTGCTCTGTGAGGCTGATGCCCTTGGATAAATAAAATGTTCTGGAGAATTCTGTTCATGCGTTGCACATGGAAACACAAGAATGTGCATCTGTGAACAGCATTTCTACTGGTCTTTTCCCAAAAGGAGGAAAGCTGCATTCAACAGCCACCATGCATGGAATGAAACAACTCTAAACTAAAGCTTTGGGTTGTTTTATATGGCAAAAATGTATTATCTGAGTAGCTATAACCTTGGCTCCCTCTTAATAATTCCACACTAATATTCTAAAGTCCACCACATAAACAGCAAATCCAAAATATTATCAAAGCCTAAGAGTTTATAATTGAACCCCTGGATCATCACATACAAGAGATGTCAGTTTATGCAGTAGCATAAATGTGAAGTGAATTTATGTGGCATGTTTGACACCACTACAAAATTATATGAGGCTTCTATGCAAAGACTTCCAACAAGGTTGAACAACTTCCTTCTTTAGATGGTAAATAAGTTTGGACATACCTTTTTGATAACTTTATACAACCCAATCATCGGATAATTCATAGCACAAAGAATCTAGCCACAGTTTAGTTAATTAAAGTTCAAAGGGCTGTGACTGCGGTTGCACACTTAGAAAAATCAAATATTGGCACAAGCTGCCATTCTAGAATCAGGGAATTACACATCTGGGTATGGCATTAGAAGTTAAGATGGAGATGCACAGGCTTTGATGCCTGGGACCTTGATCAAATATTGATTGTATGGAATGGCAGGGTAGTTGAAACTGGAGATAAATCCCAAATCCATACTGTCGAGTGTGTGAAACGTGGGCCTTTCGTGATTTGATTTTTATTTCCTTGAGTGGGATCAGCTCTCCAGTTGAGCCGTGTCAGCTCCTCTTGAAAAGAACCTGCCAAAGCAAGTGAGGACTTTAATTTGCAACTTTTCACTTTTCATTTCCACATTACCGGTTCAGCCTGAAAGCAGAAGCACAGAAGTATTCCAGGATGAGTAATGGCACGGGTATTTGGATTTATCACCAGTGACAATGTAAAGAGTGAGAAAATGCATGCTGCTGAAACTCTTGGGCTACTGTTTAAGGGCATTTAGAATTCAAATTCAAACATTCTACAGCCCCTCTTCACATTAGTGGTATCACAAGTAGTGGGCTGCATATGTGAATGCAAATTTTGACAATTTTAAAAATATATTTCTCGCTGTGAGCTTGTTTTTTCTTTTTCTCTCCTATTATCAGTGATATTAACACTGCATCTTCAAACTTGCATGGGTTTTTAATGTGTATGTATGAAGGGAAGCACAAGGGATCCACCAACTGTTAGCTGACTCATATCATCTCACTGGGAAGAACCTCAAACTCAGACTTTTACAACTGACACTGCTGACTCAAGTACGGGGTTATGAAATATTCATGTCATGCATTTTAGCCACGCAATTTCATGGAAATGTTGACAGTATGTTTTACTTGTTACCAGATTGGCAGAAGACAGTTTGCTTAACCATTTGATGAAACTCAAATAGAGTTAATGCATCTCCTAATTAGATGGAGACAATTTGTGTCTCCATCTAAAAGAAGCCAGAATTTACGTCAGGAAGAAGCCTAAGATCACGTGCTGCTCTTCCTCAAAAGAGCACAGTTTGAACTTGTTACCTAAACTTTACACTTACATTTTCCTCTTCTTGGCTTTTGTAAATAGTGTTTGTGTTCTTTTTCAGTGTGCATCACTGTATGCATGCAAGCACATCTATGTCAGATGATTATATCATCAGAAATGAGCCTTAAGCCCTGCTCTCCTGAGACCTTCATTATGTGTGGACCTTAGGTAATTAATGAACTATGAACAAGCTTTGGGGTTTATGAATTGTACAATCAGATAATAGTTTTTCACAAACAGCTGTCCAGTGTACAATTGTAATTGAATGTTGTAGCCTTACTGTATTTCCCATTTCCTTTACAGACATAAGCGGGATATCCATATTAATTCTTTACCATTCTAAATCCTGGGTGTGTGATTTATATACTTTGAACTGGCAGGACAAAAACAACCAAGTATCATAAGCTTCAATTTAAACAAAGGGAAAAGAATCCAACCCGTGCGAATAGGGCTTAGTGACCAAAACTTTGCGGAGAGAGTCAGACTTTTCCTCGGTTTTGTTCATCTTTTGGCAATCTTAAGAGCCAACGTGTCAATCAAAAGAAAAGGTCAGGAGAAACCTAATAAACAGCAAAGAAGTCTCAAGGCTTTGAGGCTTTTAGAATTGAGGAACAACTCTGAAAGATCTCCAAATCTGTAAACACACATACACACCCACAGAGCTGCCCTTAACTTTATTGAAGTTCCTTCGCCTTGCACTGTCGAAACTGTTTCAGTTTGTAACATTTAGGGGTGCAATGATACCATCCATCCATTTTCACTTACCTGGAAAGACTAACCTTTTTTTCAGGAATCAATCTCTTATTGTGCTTGTGCAATTGTGAACTTAAAGCTACTCCTATGTTATATATAAATAAGAAACCCCGACTAAACCGAAGCAGAGTGTAGAAATGCGGGACTTTAGGTGTACAAAGAACGCAAACATGAGATTGAAAGCAAATTCTTTACAACTTTATAGAGTTTTTATAGTTAAAAAAGTGATAGAAACTGATTAAGTTAAGTACTGTTAGATATATTAAAAAAAACTTAGGCTGTATTATAATTCTCTGAATCTCTGAAAGTTTCAAAAATGAAATAGTAAATATAATAAACTACAAAGAAAAAATATGTTCACAATCAAGGCTGAAAAAAATTCAACAATAGCTATTTTTTTCTTTCTATTGCCATACAGGAGCCATCACTGCTGCTGTTTGATGTTTCCAACTTTGTTGAAACACGATGTGATCAAGTCATTCTTGACTAAGACACAGATGCCGTATAGTTGGAAACGAGAGGCTGGTGGCTTGTATCAAACCACTGACCTTCAAGCGAGAGATTTCAGGTTCAAATCTTTTCTACAATCCATCCATTTATCTACTTTGGCTTGACCTACCTGATTACTAACTTTTTTATTTCACTTCCAACAGAAAAGGGTGAGTGTCAGGTGCTAAAAATACATGTTTAGGCTTAGAATTGATGCACCATTTCACAGACTTTCTATGACCAAAGCTGCGCAGTCCTAGAGGAAAAAAGAAAGAAACTACAAACCAACAGTTTTCTGAAAAACATTTCAACCCTCAGTTTCACCCGTGATATCTGACCTAACAATATGGGTCCAATATCTCGCCCAGCAGCTTCAGGGTTTGCACAAAAGCCAAGTCATATCAACCTCAGATGACATTCATTCAGAAAGGTTTCATGTTGTATTTGTACAAAAAACTTGGTTAAAACATTAGCAATGCTGTGCAACTTGCAGCCTTCAGCTAGCTGTTAGTGAAGGTCTTTCAGCCCAAAAAAATGTGGCTGATGTGGTGCCACTCCAGCGCTAAAAAAATCCATTCTGCTGTACCATCACCCACTAGCTGCAAGAGACTCAAGTGGTACCCAAGCTAGCATTTTGACCCAATGAATGTGCAAATCCTACACTTTCATAATAAATGAAAAAAATAGAAAGATGAAACCACTACAATGTTGGGAGTTAACAAAGTGCAGTCTTCCACTAAGGTTGAAATGTAACACAGACACTATCCGACAGTGTGGAAAGCATTGAGTCTCCAGTTCAGTGTCACTTACTGTAGATGATAATCATATAAAGCTGGCAGCTGATAATGTAGAAAAGCTTTTTTCTCAGAAAAGCTTAGCCCGTACAGACAGGACTGACATATTACATGTCATTTTAGTTGTTCTGCTACAGCTGATGTCTGGTACTGACATCTGGAGAAAATCCTACATTTAATTAAGATATTGCTGTGGCCCAATGTTTGCTCAGGAAAGCACACAGATGAACTTAATAATGTGACAGAATCCTTTTTGTAACAGTGAGAAAGAACAACACCTGATGAACGAATTGAAGCTCTCTGTTAGTTAAGTGTAATGTTTGAGTGCTCATATCGGTATTATGAAAGTGTTGAAAAGTACTACATTTTAAATACTAGAACTTGATCATTGAAAAAGTAGCAGCAATGCATTCGTTGTCAATGCAGTCATTATTTCTCTAGCTATATAAATTTTAAACAGCTGCCAAACCAGGATGGGAAAAGTAACACATAACTCCCAAGGGAGTTTCTTCCTAAGAGGAAAAACTAACCACCTGAGCACAACGCTTATTGCAACCCAACCCAAAAAGCTAAAATGTCCATCATGCACTTCCTGTGAACCGAGTCCTAAAAGAGTAAATGCATGAACAGATAAATAAGTAAACACTCACTCAGCTTGATATTCTATCAACACACTCACCTCCTTTCATATTGTTGAGAACAGCTTCAAACAAGGTGAAAAGATATACCCTTCTAGACTTCAAAAGTGCATTTGATATCCAAAGCCGGACATTTGGCGAATAAATAATAGATTTTGTGATTTTATCATTTAAAAAATGAATGGAGGTCTCTTCTTCGAGAACTTCTTTTCATCATCTTTATTCGGAAGGAGGCCGTTCACCAGGAAGGCAACAAGGGGTGTAATAAAGGGGAAACTGTCAAAGCGGCACAAACTGTCCTCCTTTGCTGTGTGCTTCAAGAGGTGTTCCCTACTGTGAAAGATAGAGATGACTCAAAAAAGTAATTCCCTTCTTCTGCATATGTGCGATCACAGTGCACGTCTCATGCATTGCATTCCATTCAGTTCAGTTTTATAGCATTGCTTGTTCAGTTCTCATTTGCTCTGTTGTTACAGCTCATCTTTGTTTCTTTCAGCGTCCACCTTGTACCAACCTTTAGACCAAAGAGTGGTTCCAGTGATTTAACTACAGCAGAAAAATTAAATTCTACAAGTTTTGCAATGCTACATATATGATAATTTGATGTAAGATGGATGTACAATTTAGTCCAAGCTGTCGGATGTATTTTTGCCCTCTTGACAATCTAATGAAAGTCCTTCAAAGTCCTTAGTCTTGTGTCATGCAAACTGTGACATTCAATAACATGAACACTACTACCAATCAATATATGTGCTACCTCAAGCCCCACACAGGAAGCATGCAGCATGTTGGGTAGACAGTAATTGTTGAGGGGACTCTGGGGAGGCATGAGAGCGTTAATAAGCCTTAGTTTTCTTGGGTTGTGAAGAAAAAGTGGAAACTGGTGGCGTGATGGAGTTAACAAGGATGCCCTTTTGATGTGTCTTCCCATTTGTGCCATGACAGAGTGGAACAGAAAAAGAAATGTGTACAGATTACTGCAGCCCACTTTTTTCAATGCATTTCAACAGTTTATCCTCATGTAAATTTCCCTTAAAAACAAATAAATAAATAAAAAACAACATTGAATTATTTTGTGAATGGTGACCTTTGCAGAACTATCTAAAAACATTCATATCTAAAGACAGTTTTTAGTCATGTTACCTTTAGTAAAAAAAAAAAAAAATCCCAATATCAGCGTGACAAGGATAGATACACCTTACTGTAAAAGGTCCGAGGTTAAAATGAGTCGAAATCATTTCTTTAGCAAATCTGACGAAAATGTACAAGATATGACTAAAGTATGATTTTCTCATTGCTCCATCATATTAAATATTTTATTATTTAACAAAGATTCATTGAGAAAAGTTATATAATTGATAATGAAAATAATTCTAGTCCATTATTGTTGAGTCAGAATACTACAAATGAAGTTTTGTGCTTGTCACATTGAAGATAATTAATATTCTATGTTGAATCTGTTCACCCACATCCACACTTATTTTCTCATGTCCATATGGGGTCCACTTGTTTCTTTCTTTCTTGAATTTGTGTCATTGCCACAGTTCATCCCTGAGCTTTGAACACTGTTGAGCAATCACATTCTGTCCTTCCTAACAGAGAGCAATTAGTGAGCGTAAGGTTGAACAGCTTGAGGCCCAAGGCTGCCAACAATCCTCTTTGCCTGTGCCTGTTGGAGGAAACTATTTTAATAATGATGTCGCACTCGACATCACCAGAAGTGAAGTTCAGTAATGACCAGAACTCTCATCAGGCAGACTGGACCTGTTCCTGCCAGGTCACAGAAAAGTATGTGTTGACAGACTGTGAAATGACATCCATTCTGGAAACAGCCCTGCAAAATGTGCAAAGCCCAGAGCAGAGCCTTATTTTTCCCTTTTTTCCGTACTTCAAAGGTAGTTTTTTGTTTTATTTTTTTCTTTCTGAATTTTCGGAAAAATAAAAACCAAACGTCCAGATTAAAATCTCAGTTACAAAGTGCACTTAAGCAGGGACACTATTATCTTTCCCATACAAGCCTGTTGACATTACTGAAGAATGCCTTATAATTTCCCCTTTAAACAGAACATAAAATGCAGAACATCTAAAAACTTGATTTCTTTTGGTAAAAAGAGGAAATTGAAAGTGCCCTTGCATGTAAGAAGATCACACTCTCTATAGCCTCAAAGAGCCTAATTCCAATATCCAACGAGTGTTTCCTTCTTAAAGTGTGCATCAGAAAAGTACTACGAACTGTGTTCAAAGCCAATGACCGTATCACATGATATTCCACAATTAACTTCCATATTCAAAGGCAGCAGCAAGTCCCAGTAGCCACTGGTAGAGATTACAGCATTAAAAAGTGACATTTTTTAGAGAGATTCCAGTCCATTTTGAACTTTTTTCTACATTCCCTGCAGATATACAAATTAACAATAGCCCTTCATTTAATTTACCACACATGTTGACCACTGATAAACCATGTGTGACTAATGGATTGAAGAACTCCCATACGGTTTCCTAAATAAGAAGCGTGCAATGTCATGCTACTAGCTAAATATGTACCAAAAAAAAGAAAATGTTTAAACTAGCAAGTGCCAAAGATACAATATGCAGCTATACATACATACATACATATATATATATAACACAGCAACAGCTGTGAAGTCACTAAGATGACTCGTTACATGCAATCTGATGTTTCAGTTACACTAATAAAGTGCCGCATGTCATGCACGTTTCTGGGGTTTATGGATGTGTGTATGTCTTGGTTTTTAGGGTATCTCATTACTCATGTTGAAAATGGTTCCTGAGGGAGAAGGTGAAGCAAGTCATTTGCCTCTACTGCTGCCATAATTTTTGTATACTCACTCTGCCTCTGTCTTTATCTGCCCTTCCCTTAGTGTGAGTATATGCGTGTGTCTGTGTGAGCATACAAACCGATGCCAGCTAAATATTAATTTGAGCCTTGCTCGCCAAGTATGGTGGTTGCAGCAGTGCTACAGCAGCATCATATTGGCTCTAATGTCCCAGTGCCAAATGAATTCCACTGACAGCAATTTATTGACCCAATTTTGAAAGAGAATTGCTGGCATCATCTTCGGTAACAAATGAATGATATGTATGGTAACTGCTGCAGAGCCACCTGTAATGTTTGTAATATCTAATCTACCCGAGAATCATGTGCAGGACTCATTGTTTTTTTTCTCCACCATTCTAACTGAATAAATAGGGTTCACACAGGCTGCTAGGGGGAACTGCAACGCCTTTGATGGGTGTGTGGTGGCATATTTATCTGCACAGTCTTTGCCCTTTGTTCCTCTTCGTTTGCAGAGTTTGAGACGTTTCTGGTCTGCAACATTTTTGGCAGGCGAGCATGTTGTCACCAGCCAGTAACAGCATGTCAGGTATCAAAGACCTGCTGCTCTGAGTGTAAAGAGCAGGCAGGACTCAGGATGGAACAACAATGACAAGAAAATGCAGGGCACACAGTTTCAACCTAAACCCTCTTTCAAAATATAATAATAATAAAAACGTTTACACACAATAACCAGAGGTTACATGGTGTCAAAGTATATTCCTCAGGCACTGTAAGGATGGTTGCCATATTGGGCTGCCTATGACATGGAATCCGTTCATAATTAGAGCCGTCACGATAACCTAATAATTGTAATTCATATTACTGTCTTTGCTCATATTTCTGTAAGAATTTGTAAAGAATGGGAGACATCCATTGTAAATGAATGCAGGAATATCTATGATATGTATATAATGTTGTCTTTAGCGCTTCATACGATAAAAAGAATGTTTACATAGCAGACAAGCTGTGTCTATAGCAGAGTTCAAGAGCTTAACATTGCATCTTTAAGGGTGAATAAAGCTCATAAATAAAGGATGGAAAATGATGTGGAAATATGATATTTATGTTGGTTTCACCAGCTGTTTTCAAACAGACAATTTGGACGAATATGCAGTCAGTTATCATCATCTCACATCTCACATAACTGTGATTGTTAGCGATGAGGCTGTAGATTAACAACTTTTCATTTGTTTTTCTTTTCTCCATATAAACTTATTTAATGCTGAAGTTTCAAGCCTGATAATTGTTTCCATAACCATAAAGGCTGCTTGTGACTTTTATTGGTAAATGTTTGAAACTGTGCACTACAAACTAGCAATGTTTCATATTCCATTCAAAACACAAGAGAAGTAATCAGTTATACATTATAGACTAGTGCAAATATATTTAACAGCTCTGTTGGTAACTCACCTCACATTTCAAGTAAAATTCTGCATTTTTGTTGCTTACATCAGCCACAACCATGATGATCAAAGACACATATTGTTCATATTGTTCCCTTTGAATCTATCCCCAATAAAGCCAGTATGCTAGTAAAAGCAGCATTCACTATGTGGACACAAATGTTCCCTTTATATGAGAACTCTACAGGCGGTTATCTCTGCTTTTGTGGTGCCTAACCTAAACTAATATTCATGATCCCAGCTAAAGGCTTTGATTTCAAATGACTATGAGTGAACATTGCAAACAGTGCTGTCATGCATTCTAATAGAAGAGAAGCTGAAATGAGTTTTCTTTAATGATGTGCTGCTTGAGAATTTGTAGCTTAAAAGCCTGACAATTTACATTTGTCAAACAGGGCCCAACTAAACACTAAGACTTGTGTGCTCAAAATGATGTTCATGAAGCATTTCTTATTCTTGTAGGAGAAAAATATTCACTTAGAAAATGAAAAAAGAGATAGAGGATATCTCTGACTCTCAGATTCAAGGACTGACAACACAGATTAACTTTTACAGAGAGGTCTCTACATGAGAGACATTCTTATTAATTAAAGTCCCTGACCTTTCAGAGATATTCTTGCCATTCTCTCATAGTATATGAGCGTGCAAGAATATCAAACTTGCAAAACTTCATCAAGTTGTCAGCGTATGTATATATTCAGTACCACATCCATCTTATAAAATATTGTAAAAATGGATTGAAATAACTAAAAGACTGAAACCCTTTTTGTTAAGCATTTAAGCATGAGGGTCAACTTAGACATTTACAATCAGCTCACTGACTGGTTTGAATTGCTTTTATGTTTGTTCTATATTTGTGCAAATAATTTTCAAAACAATCAGTGTTACATCTGACAGAACATGACTTGAACTTTCTCACATGCAGCAAGAAGACACCTGCAGCACATTCATTTGATAAAACGGACAATCGTAAATAGTTGGAACTTCTTAGTTTTTCTTTTGGTCAACTTTCCTGTCTACTTCACCTGCAGCTGCTGTGTTACTTTTCAGTCGTCTAGAAATACAGGATTGTGAACGGTCATCTGCTGCCATCTCCACCTGTTTTACATGAGAACGCACAAGTCCAGGGCCAGAAAAGCTGGGTTGACACAAAGACTTGATAAGCAGTGTTGTAGCGAGATCTCTGCTGATAGTTTGTTGAGCCAGATCACCCGAAGTTAATCTGGATATGGTGAATCTACTTCATATGACAGGCCCCTGGTCTGATGATGTCTGAAATACATTTTTTCTTTGCTTTCATGAATAAATGATCAGTCTCACATAGTTGAAAATGAGGTTTAGTAGGTTAACTCTTCCCAGTTACCTCTGATCTTAGCTTTGGCAAATGTTAAAAATAACTACAAGTGTAATGGAAGAAAGAATAAGGCTGAGTATGTGACTGATAGCATTCTGTATGCGCTAAGCTTATATTATGAGCTGTTATGGTTTAAATAATTAAATCAGTGATATGAAAATATAGCTTACTTAATGCTCACACAAACATAAACATACACAGGAAACAAGCAAAGTATAACACGCAGTTCACATCACAAATTGCACTACAAAATAAGCTGTGATATGAATTCACCTCCTTATCCAGAAATACATGCATGATTTCAACTAAACATGCTGTACTGGTGAGAAAGCCAGCTTCCCATTGGCTGATGGGGACTGTCTCTTAAATGCTGTTTAATAGCATCAGGTTATATTTTATATTTTAAAAAAGTTAATGCTGAATCTTGAATCTCACAACATGTTTAGACGCTAACATTCATGTTTGAACACATTTTGAAGTAACCCTATCATGAGGGACTGGTTGAGTAAGATCCCTTGGTTGTTTGGCAACACATCAATGGCTATTATGGTTGATTACAATTATTATCATTTAATTAATATCATTATTGTTACTTCTTTAAAGGTAAGAAGCCTACAGTTATTACATAACTGATTTACTTAGGAGGCATTTAAAAACTACAACTTTGCATGATGCTCTGAGTGTTTATGTCCTAGTGTCATAGAGGTACATATTGTGTCCTACTTCACATCCCAGGATTTTCCAATAGGCTTTTTTCTGTAAAAACAATATATTTTTAAACCTTTTTTTATGCTGGTTTGGATGCTGTGCTGTCGCTAACTGTGACACTTTTTTTTATACATCTGTCATGATGCATAACTATGACAACAGGATTGTTTTTCTGCATTTCAGAGCAGCTAATGGAGCTGTCCCACGCTCAATGATGCCTGGGATGAGACCCAAAATCCAGATGAAGATGACATAACTAGGATGCAGAGCAGAACTAAACGGAGAGAAAGGAGGAGGAAGTTTTTACAATTTCTGATCCTCATGGGAACTGTGAGATCACTGGCAGATAAAAAATGAGGACCTTGGAGCGCTGACAAAGAAGCAGCAGGAATATCGGGGAAGCAATATTTGTTTCATCAAGAAATGACCACACAAACACAACTCTAATACCTCTCTAGCCAGCTTTCAGACGATATAGGCTAACAAAGCTTGCAGACAGAGCGGTAGGGGTACAAGACAAAATACTGCAGTGCTTTTAAACAGCAGATAATCCTGAACTTGTCAGTAAGTAGAGGCCTCTCTGAACCCCAGACGTTTAACTACTGGCTGTGAGTTTTTGTCCATGTTGTCTTCTGAGACAGTCACCTATGTTACCTACTGACAATGTGTGTGACATATCATGTGAGTTGTTGCTAAGCTTTCACCTAAACTTTCTATTAATTTATTTTTCATTTTGTCTTCCATAACAATAACTTATATGACAGCAATATAATTTCCCTTCGGGGATTGATTAAGTATGACTGAACTGAAATGAATTGAATTGAAGTGAGCGTTTCAGCCAGCCATTTAGCCTTTCAAACATAATCTGGTCTCTACATGCTCTCAGCTGCCAGCTGTTGTACTGCTTTGTTTGCTCTCAGAAAAAGGCAAGAGGAAAAACTCTTACCAAAATATTGCTTATAGTGAAGGGAAGCAGTTAATAGGCCCTACTACCAACAACCCCTACGAGACTATGCATGTCCACTGTTTGGGAACAATACCTTGGCAATAACAATGAATTTGCCATGTTCTGTTTGATGATATAATATCACTAGTTAAGCAGGTGGCTTGTGGCTTGTTGGGAGGGCTGACAAATTCAGTTTAAGCACATCTGTTTATTGGCCACACTGTGGGAATCCAGTGAATAATAACACTGAGAAGGCAGTGGGAGAGGGCTGGGATGAAGGGATCTAATTCCATGTGGTGGACAAGCGGGAAAGCCGTTTCCCTGGCACCGTTTTTTCTTCAGAGATTACACGTCTCTCGCTTGCATCATAACATCCAAGTTGGCTCACTAAAGGATAGACCTTAGTACTCATCCCAATGCAAGGGACTGGCCAGAACATAGGCGACATTTGAGTAACTGTGTCACCTACAATGCACCATATAACCCGACAGCATGCTGTATAAAGTATGTTACTTCTTTTCAAATGAGAAAACAACAAAATCATTTTCACCACACCGGGCTGGGGCTACAATTATGCTGCCTGAGTGACAAACTAGAATACTCTCAATAGGCTTAAGTGTGAGGTTGTGGGCTGCATTCAGGTGGACAACATGGAAACCTAATATACAGTGGCTGTGGAGCACAACTCGGAGCCTGCTGTGAGTTGCGATGTGAGTTGCGGAGGTTTCTGCATGACAGCCCTTCCGGCTGTTCAGTCCATCCTCATACACTTGCTCAATATATTGCCACCTCTGCAGGCTGGAGCTCATATACTGGCCTGCTTCATCTCTCCACAGTATTTAATGTGCTCTTTCCTTCCCACTCTTACTTCAAACCGATGCCAAACGCTTGCCTGACAACGCATCTCTCAGCTTTTTCAGCAGGCAAGTAATATTGTCTCGTTCTGCAGCATCCCATGGTGCTAACAGGGTTGACTTTTGTCTGCCACAACTGAATACTTACAATGATTGCTGATCGAATTGTGAAATCATTCAAACTTTGAAACTGTTTTCACACCAACCTGCTGAAAATAAGACCCCATTTTAGATGGGAGCAGTTTCTGTGATATCCACATTTTTCAGACAGAGGCTGATGTGACTCTAAAATCAAACTGTGTGTGGGTTTTTCTCCTGTGTGGCCAATGAATATTAAGCCCATTTCCACTATCCTGAATCTAAGCTGAGAAGAACTCATCCAGTAGCATTACCTTTCTTTTATGTTCATCAAAAGGAAGAAACACATCATCAGGGAAACATGTGCCGGCCTTTCTCAAATAAACATTTTTAATCTCTTTCATTACGCTGGCATTACAGCTTTGAGGAACTGATTAGATGTTTCATTCCTAGTGCCTGTACCAATTGCTGTTAATGGAAACCTGTATTGCAGGGGCATAGTCAAAATGAGTGTGTGGTTTGCTCCAGTCAAACAACAGCTCTTCTAATTACTGCTCCATTCAGATCAATGCATCATTGACAGTGTGATCAGTATTCAGTATTTGCTTTTTCTTAAAAACTCCTTGTTGTGCCTAAGATCTTGATTGTGAAGAGCCCCACAGGCTTAATGAAAGATTATTCTGCTCTGATTTAACATTTTGTATGTTCTCTCAATCAAATAAAAGCCACAAGGTTTGCCTAAAACAGATGGGTAAATCTTATTAGTATCCTAGGATGAACAAATATGGTAGACGATGGAAGTGAAAAATTAAATGTCTCACTTGATAATCTCTGCAGTAACATTTGACGTAATTATGTCACCTTCTTTTTACCTTTATTTTACTGTGACTTTGTAAATTATACCATATCTTGTACGAATAAACAGTGAGTTTGCATTGATATACACTCAGGCAGGTATCTGACTGCCAAAGTAAATCTCCGACCAAAGCATGTGAAAATGAAACCCCTGGTTGTTTATGTTCATTTCCATCACTGATTTGAAGCCACTGAAAAAACAGAAATCGTGATTTGGTTTACTAGTCACAGTATAATGCCTGCGTCTCTCACACTAGTGAAATTAAGTGAATCAGAGAGGAAGTGGCAGACCGAGGCTCCAGATGCCCTCTTCTGGGCCAGACCTCCCTCAGGACAGGCTCGTCTTGTCCTGAGCAGCATGATCCAGCAAGAGACAGTCTGGTGATTCCATTAGCGAAGCCTCTAATAAGAAACTACACCTGGGTCCTTGTTGTCCTGCAGAACACACCATATCATCCGTCTCTTCATCCCAGTTGTGCTCCAAGAAAACAGTAATAAGTACACCCAAAAATAATAATAGTTTAGGCATTTTGAAAAAAAATAAATGAATGAAAAAGAAAGTGTTCTATCAAAAGAAAAAAAAGAAAAGAAATCTGACTACCACATTACATTTCTTTTGTTCATCTTATTTTTATTCCATTAGGAAAGCAATATAATGTCAATGGCACTGCTTCTTTGGATTTACAGCCTTGTTTTAACTGTAATCAAATGACATGACCAAAACAGTTGTCTTTATCTTCTCCAGTTGACCCAACACAGCACCACTGCAAACAGAGGGACACAGCCCCTTCTCTCAGTAGCAGTCGAACACGTTGGGTTGGGTTGGGTTCACAGCACTGAGCTGGCGGCTGTCACCAGAACAAAACAAGCTTACAACTGTGAACATCTGACACTGAAAAATCAGATGTGCAGCTCAATGGAAGTGACACTGATATTTCAAGTAACTAAATAAAAATAAGTTTAAAAAAAGGAAAGTGTTGCATTAAAGTGTATTTTTCGGATTCAAAAATTTGTCTGGAGCCAAACTTATAAATGATTTTCATGATTTTCATTTAACAGACCTTAAATTCATAAACTTTCTCCCGTCTCACCATGAATGTTCTCCAGTCAACTGTGTCTGTCAAAAGTTTAAAGCAAGTCAAAAAAATTGCCATAAATGCACTGATATACCTGTCTTTGTATGAAGTTCAAAGCACAATGAAAGATCTGTTATTGTAACTGTTTTGATTTATAATGGTTTCTTTCTTTCTATTCTATGATTACACACCGAGATCCTACGCATATGAATGGAAAGTATGACAAGACAAATCTAATAACTCTGCTGCCCCTATGTATCAGTAACTTAAGCAGCCATAACTCATTGTTCAGGTTATCTCTTTGTTTTTAAATACTTGTCTTGTACCATCAATACACATAAAAGCATTTTCATTTAGTTATCTATTTTTGGTTTAGTGTAATAGTTAAATTGCTATGTTTTGTCATTTTACATACCCAATGTGATTAAGCACTATGCCACAGTTTTTCGGAACAAGAGTTCCTTAGGCCTTTGGTCAGCAATGTGTTCACAGCTGGACACTCCAACCATATCAGCAGTCCGCCTACATGGCTGACCAGTAACATATTGTGACCTATCATGAAGTGTCAGTCACTTTTTTTCCTGTGGAATGGCCACAGTGCATTTGTTTTTCCTATTTCTGTTCTGTAAGCATGCGAGCGTGGGATGCTCTTGTGTCCCATCCAGCAGTGGGTCAGTCTGAAATGCCCTGATTGACGCCTGACTCCGAGCAGCCGTTCCACCTCTTGCTTAGCAGAGCTTGAGCCAAGAGGATTAAAAATGGAGTTCTCTAGGGCCACGCCATGCCATCTGGACAGAGTTGATCTGGGAGCAGGGTTGTCAGCCAGGATTGCTGAGTGCATAAAATACTGCATAACTACATTAAAATACAGCTCTCAGCCCCTTAGATAGGTTTTTATTTAAGACACTTTTTGTGCGATTCATTCTTTCTATTCTCTGCATTGTTGTCTTTTTATGTAATTCTTCAGCCAAAGAGTAGAAGGAAATTTCTTGTTGTATTCTTTTTTTCAATTCCATCACGATGACAAGTGTTTATTCTAAGAAAAAACTGTTATGATGAAAAAGGAAAAATAGGAATTTAGCTCAAATCCTGTCCATCTTCAAGACAGTCAGAATGAAATATAAAGAGGACGAAATGCTAATGCCTCAATAACCTTTTCCATAGAGTGATGCGTGCCACCTTTGATTTCCCCATCAAGTCTTTAAAGGTTAAAGTGTGAGGGTGCTCTTCAGTATGCGAGAGGAAGGTAAGATGACATCTGTGTTCTGCATGACCAAGAAAAGAGAGTAGCAGTGCATGAAAATCATGCACTACATGAAAATGAGAGAATTTAGGTCACCATCAGCGACAACTGCCAGACTTCAGAGAAACCCGTAAAGTTTTGATGTTTGTATGATGTAATATCTTTTTTGTGTGTGTGCTGATTTCTGTTGGGCATGGGGGTGGGGTGGAGGTTGGGGGTGGGGGTGGGGATGTTGGGTTTCTTTATTGGCTCTCCTTCTTTGAGAGGTTATGGGTATTAGCAGGAACCAGCTGATGCCTCCTTTTCCACTTAGATTCCCCCACCTCCAATCCTCCTGAGGCTATCCCCCCTTGCCATGTGCTTTGTCACCCATTTTATTGTTAGTGTTCATACATACACACATTTGACAGCTCCAACAATCTATCTCTGCACATACACTGAGATGCATTATTCTTTACTAGATTAAACAATTAAACTAGATTAAACAATTATATTATTATCAACCAACCAATACTGCCCATCAGATAACTTTAGCCATCCATGTTAACTTCTTTACTGCTAATAATTACCCCCACTGTCACCATCCTTTTTCAATATACAAACTTAAATTAAGGGTATCTATATATAACATCGGGAGCCAAAACTCATCCTTAATTCCTCACCACCTTTGGACTGCTTTTGTTTGTGTCTTTTTTTTAGAGATCTAGGATGTAAAATTTAATGTTATCTATTGGCAGAAATGCTAAATGATAGTTGTAGGTCGGTAAATAGATGTAGCACAGAAGTTGCTCAATAATGGTCACTCAAAAAAGAAAAAAAAACAGTGTATAGCAATTGTTTTTAAGTTGCCTGCTGCATGCAGTAAACTGTTTTTATGCTTGAATGTGCCTTTTTTTCTCTGGAAGTATGAAAAAAACACAATGAGTTGGTCAACAAGCATATACAATTAAATCATCTGATAACCTTGCTAGCAGAACCTGATAGCAAAACCTATGTGCCCACTTGGTAATAATTAGAAGACCAGCTTTACATAAGGTTGCCAATAGTAGCTGATTAGAAGATCTGGCTAATCTATACCTTTCAGATCACTTTCAGAGGCATGAAAATGATATTACTACATCATAGAGCTCCACTTCTCCGGCCCAAAACAAACAACAGCAAAACTGCAATTTGATAAGCAGGCCTTTGCTTGTATGCCACTGTAAGCAGAATGAGTCTAACCAAAATACAACCCTTTTATCCTGCTGGTTCAGCTGTCAATCAAGAATAATGGGATCTCCCAACAACACAACCCCTACTGCAAGACCCTTAACAAATCCTTGCTGGGCACAGTGTATCATGCTTCTTACAATTTAAGTTAACCTTAAAATAATATTAAACTATCTTTAAACCATCTGCTCTATTGGGCAGGGGCCAAAACATCTGGAGTTGTGTCCCATACTTTGCAGGAACACTATAACCAGCAATTGTGTAGTACTTTAGCTCAACACTGCTGGCCAATTTTCTCCATCAAAAAGTGCTTGATTTGCATGAAATGAGGTGCCTAGCTCAACCATATAGTTAACTGTATTATCTCTATTCAGGTCACTTTGACAACTGACCTAATCACTGCTATATTCATCAAATTATATTCACTCCCAATAGCTGGTCTGTTTGCAGACTGAGGAAAATTTTCCAGGAGCACTAACATACAGTGGCAGATACCCAGGGGACTGTTAATACTTTTCCGTTTCACTTTAATAGTCGGCTTAACGTATCGAACCTCAACTACACTGAAGAGAACCAACATCAAACAGAAGAAAAAACAAAGAATTGAGGCTATAAAAGAAAAAAAATCCTACCAATGACAACATCTAGACAGATATTTATCTGATCCTCCATTATACGTCACATACACACACAATCTCTCTTTTTGTTTGTACCCACTATTACAATTATCTCAGTTTTAACATACTTTGTATTATAATACTTGCTGAGTTCCAACTTGTAAGATTTTATGTCAATTTCATGAAATTTCTCAATGCCGGCTTCAAGGATTGTATTCTTGTAAGTATTCTAAGTGACAAGGACCCCATCTGATGTTCTCGCCATATACAGACCGGTGTGTACAAACAAGGTCAAACACAGCCGGATAGACAATGCTAGCAAAAACATTCCAGTTATACAGAGTATAAATGGGAGATGAAAAATAGCCTATGGTTTGTCAAAATCCTGTGCAATAAGTGTTACCCAAAAATAGAAGAAGACACCAGACACTAAGAGTTCAGTGTAAACCCATGTTTTCATGCCTGGATTCCAGTTATTTCATCTATTTACCCCTCTTCTCCTAATTTCTAGAAGTATGGACAAAGAAAACTCAGACATCTTCTGCTGAATCAGACAGCTGAATCTGTGGGTAAAATAGATTGCTCAACATATCCTTTCATATTTATATGTATTTTTTGTTTTTTTGCGCCCACTCAGAAGGTAAAATCCAAGTAAACCGATATCTTGAATGACACCACATAGCTCTGATAAACTTCATCCTTCTGTAGATGGTGTTTCACTTTTTTCTAGAGTCAATATGAGGAAATGGCAAAGACAGACCAAAGAGAGCACTTGTAAAACTTCATGTCTATCTCGTCCTCTTTTTCTTGCAACGTGCAAACTTGTGGACACGAAACATATCATGATGTTTGCTTCTTCCCATGGGTCAGACTGCAAGCATTTTGGATGAAGATCTCCATTAACGTTAGCAGCATGGTTTGTGCTAGGCAGCTTATTTCTGCGTTTATCTTGGGTGACATATCAGTCTGAGCCTGTCAGTGGCAAAGTCCAACACTTTAACTTTAAATTGCATTGCAGACACTTTGGGGATGCTGGTTATGGTATTCTCACTCATTATTGGGCCAATACCAAGAATTTTTGGAACCATTATAAACTTAGACCTTAAAAGATAAGAAAACGGCCAAACTTTGTCTTCTAAGGGTCAGCAACCGCATGAGTTCATAACAAAAGAAGCATCTTGAATTGTCTCTCCAATTAGAATGTCCCCAGTGACCACAGCACTTGCTCTGTCTGTTCGCATGTGTGTGTCTTTAGGGGGCATGGGGGTGGGGTGTTAGTTGGCTCTAATCTGCTTGATGATGAAGATCCTGAGTGCTCAGGGGGACCTGGTGGGGGGTTTTAAAGAAGGATGGAGGCTTGCGGGGGGGGGTGTTGCTCTTCTGCCTTGCGCCAATGCAATCACGACTGTCGCTCACCACTGAGCCCAGCAGCGCTCGCAGACCCTCTCTCCTTCACACACACTTCCCCTCTCTTGCTCACTCACTCTCTAATACATGCACACACACTCCACTGCTCACTCAATAGCTCGCTCCCCCCTTCAGTCGTCGTTCTGAAACCGTGCGGACACGCTCCACTTTGGTACAGCTCCTGTGCATTCTCCAGCTACCGCTGCCGTCTTGGCACCTTGCGCAGTGCAAACGCTCATATGCATCTGTTATGGTCCAGCTTGTGCTAAAACTGTACCTAGAGAGCGGGAAAATGAGTGAAAAACACCAAAGAGGAAAGCAGAGTGAGAGCAGGAATTAAAAGGAGAGAAGGGAGCCTGCTCGTGCATAAAGGTGGGAGGACAGTTTGATTCTGTGAACATTTGGATTAAAGTGGCTCCACCTCTGCTCAGAAGTTACCATTAAAGGTAAGTGCATCTTCTCTTCGAGCTATTGTCTCTGTCTCTTTGCATTTCACATGCATTCTTTACAGAAACGGAACTATTACCCAGCAACTCCACAGTCACTTGGTTTGGGTAGTTAATTTATTTCAGAGCTCATTATTTCCTTGGCAAACACAGTTGAAACACTTCTATCTATCAGCTAGTTAAGTGAGATGAAATGTGAATCGGCTAGTGTTCTTGACAGTGTTGTAATGCAGTTTAAGTCAGAGCTCCGCAGACACTTTGGCAGTTGCGTGCCTCTCGTGATTTCTGTCATAGCTTATAGCGTGAAATGATGACTGAAGAAAGCATCGGGAAACACTGAATGTGCTGACCTCATTTATTTGTCTGTGTTCTTTTAGTTCATCCGCACATGAAATAATGTGCAGCTTTTAAGTCAGTGCTCAACACTGATTATCACACTATGTTGTGTCAGGAGGTTTTGGCAAGTTGATCTTAGCTGTGCTTGTGCCACCAAACTGTGAAAAAAATTAAAATAAAGAAATAATTCTCCTCTTACACACTTATGAAAACGAACATTGTATTTAATGTGGACAGCCTTATGTGTTTGACTTAAATGTAACAGATGTTTCACGTCTGTTTACAAGATGCTGTTAAAAGTGTTGAGCGTAAACGCACACAAGGTCTGACGGCTCAATCACAGGCACAAGAGGATACCTTTTGTTTGCACAGAATGATTATCAGCGAAAATAAAATACTAGGACCATTCTTGTGGTGTGGAAGGGGATTAGAGAACAATCTGTGAGGATATCAAAGAGGTTTTTCAAAATGTGATTTATTGAAAAAAACAAGGGATTAAGGATGCAACATTTCCCAGTTACACAGTAGCAGATGCTTTGTCAGATGAGCCAGGTAGGAAGTAGAACAAGAAAATAAAGAGTTGTGTTGTTAGCTTATGTTTTTCAGTCTTGATTTAGTAATCCCACTGAAAGTTGTAATTGTATTAGGCATGGATATCTTGTGTGAACAAGCGGCAGCCACATTGAGCAGGATAAACTAAATCCACTTTTTGGAATTTTGAAGCCACGTGAATCCCAAAGAACAATCAAGATCACTCATTTCCCATTCTCAGTATGTGCAAAGTTATTGCAGTCTCACTATAGAGATGCCATGTGAATTCTAAAAGAGCTTTTCAGTCAATCTCATCCTCACTTACTTATCAGATAAAATAAAGGAAATAAATAAATAAGCCTTTACCTTTCACTGCTTTAGGCATATCTAATGTAACTCACTTTAGTGTCAGAGGCACTGAGTCCTCTTATCAGCATTCAGCTGAAAACACCTGCTTTGGAATAATCAAATAACGCTCCAAGGAGTCCACTTCCAGACGAAAAGAGAAGCTGGACCCTTTGAGTACACAGAGGCTACTGTGCAGAAAATGAGCATTCAGGGCATGCAGCCACCGACCACTCAGGTATTATAACTGCATTAGAGGGCATAAATGAGGAGACATGCAATATGTTTGTGGTTATCAAGTGACAACGAAGTTACTGATAGACTCGGATGCGTATGATGGCAATAATTTCCCCCCTATCCGATGATATGAAGAGCTAGAAGAAAACTAAGATAACTTGCAGATTTTCTTTACTTGTAAATAAATGGCAGAATTTTGCATCCTTGATCTTGTCTGCTGTTGTTGCACATGTTCAGCGCTGCCCTTGGTGGATGAGAGTCCTGGAAAAGGACAGAACATAGTATCCTATATCAATGCACAACACTAAACAGCGTTAGGTCACATTGCCTTGTTACACACTGTTCCACATCAACTTCTAATTACAAAGATTTCTAAAATTCTGTTTCTAAAAACTGTTTTTGATCCTGTTAAGCAACACTTTAAAGCTCTTGGTGTAATGAATACGGCCTGAAGAAAATTTGAAATGCCAAAATTAAGTATCCATTGCCATCACATGCAGACAGATGGAGATCAACCAAAGCAAGACCACATATCTAGGCCAATGAAAAGTCAACCAGCTCCTTATACCTTTCTCTGCACTTTGTCCATGTAAATTTAATGGCAAGTCTAAGTGGTCTGTGGTAAATTACAACATACGTCTACTAAACTGTCATCACATCTTCGGATCTGCTGCTCTGTTTGATTAGAGAGAGCTGTTATTTATAGATAGTCTGCAGCCTTTACCGTAAGCAGAACTCCAGCGATCAGTCATACGGATATGCCACCTATCACTGCATTTTTAAGTGAGTGTCCATCAAGGGCCTCGGTGCTTAAATGAAATCAATACTTGAGATTATTTGGATCTCCAGACTCTCTTTACCTTGGGCTCTTCACTCTCCGCCCCCCACTCAGTGGACTCATTTTGACATCATTCCGCTCTAAATGAGGTGTGTCGGAGTGTGTGTGTATGTGAATCTCTGTGTGCATGAACGTGAGCACTAAAGTGCATCTGTCTTTGTGCATTACTGTAGCGCCATAAGATGCAGTAAGCTGTCAGAAACTTGCTTCCACTCTTACAAGCATCTGAATGCTAATCAGACAGTGATTTGCCCATTCTGTCTGCGCTCTTACAGCCAATCTCAAAAGAAACTATTGTAACGCACTTTGTGTCAGGCGGCAATTTCTCCGACAGCGAGCAACATTTGGCAAAGACCCCTGCAGACCTCTACGACCAGGCCCTCCATGGCTCTCAGACAATCATCGGCAACAGTCCTAAACATCTCAAATTAAAGTCTTACAGTGATGGATGACTCTCAATCTCCTGGAGATATTGCACACGCTTCTTGTCTGAATGATGGGCAACTCCTCTCCACTCCACTTAGCAATTATTTATATAGATTTGTCTGTGTTCATTTGTCAGTTTTTCAGACATGGCATTCCTTCCTCTCTGGAAGAAATACCCTGCAGATGTAAAAGCTCAAACTCTGCAGCCTACTGATTCCGAGCATTTTTCTGGAAAACAAACTAATACAACTTCCCCTGTGGTATGCGTATATTGTCTGAAACGGCGATGAAAATAGATGTAGGAAGGATGCCGTTACCTGACGATACCATTTTACACTGAGTACACTACTGTTTTGCCCAGTGAAAAGACAAAGAAGTGAGCTCAGTGTGTAGCTCTGTGTCAGATAAAAGGTGAGGCAGGTCCTCTGAGACTCCACTGTGCAGAGTTTGAACACTGATTATTACTCATATCTGAGCACTGCTGTGGCTTATCTTAGAATGCCCACTGTTAAAGGGGCTCAAGGAAAACAACAGCAATTAGACATTAGTCAGCTGCTTTCACATATTTTTGTTCAACAAATCCACTTCAGTTCACAGCCATCCCTTTCAAAGATCTCTCTCAAGTGAGGTCAGCTTATCGCTTCCCCTTTTGTTCAATAAAAAATCATAAATAAAGTAAAGTCGCTGTGAATACTGCATGCAGTCTTAAAATATCTAAACGACCCTGGTGCTTTTTTGCCGTTGAGTATATTTGTACCATCCCTTTGAGGAATTCACCACAGATTCTAAGCCAATAGTAAGCACGAGCAGTTTTGGTCATAACATCACTTGGGGCTGTGCATAGGCACAAGTACAAATGAATGATGGAGAGTGTTTCTTTGCCAAAGCATTTCCATTACTGTTTACAAAGTTTTTTCTTTGTTGTGCTTCCGTATTATGAGAGCAGGTTTCCACTGCATGCCAGTTTCACAAAAACAGGCAATTAGGAGGTTATATGCAATCTCCACCCTTTGCATTTGTGATGAATAGGTTTCGATCTGACACGCACTTAATCATCTGGACCTATACGAACAATAAACAGTCATCTCTGGCTGGACTCAACTCCACAGTCTTAAACACAACCTCACCAGCCCCCATTGGCAACTTGGGAAAGATTTCCTGTCACATAGGTGAATGACTATTAGTTTAGTGACCCTGGAGGTAAAGTGAGATTGTAATGATTTCTAGAGAGGGTGCCAGGGGGCTTTTCATTACTGGGGCTGAGCAGGACTGCAGGAAAGTGTAAGGTAAAAACAAATGTGGAATACTCAGGTCTGGTTAACTGATCAAATCTTGCAGATGTCTTCAAGGCCCTTAGTTTGTGCTTTTTCTGTATAACTTTACTTGGTCAATACATGTTTCATTTGAGCTAGGGTCTTTAAAACTTCAGTATGTGTGTTACGTGGCAGTCCATCAGTTAATCCTTCATTAATGATCAGATGACCACTGAGCTGCAGTGCTATTTATAGAGTTTGACATTACAGCTGCAATGACTGATTCTGATTGTCATTTCATCTGCAGTTTATTCTTGTTCATGATTACTCATATATCTAAGGGTCCATAACACACACTTACTCATACTTAGTCTTATATTTAGTTCAAAAACCAAAAAATTCAAACAAACATTTTTAGATTCAACACTAAATCCAATAAATGTTTTTTGGTTGACGAGTTGAGTCATTCTGTCGTAACTCAACATCCTAAATATTTATTAATGTATACAAAAAAAAACATTTTGAATCTGTTTGTTTGAAAGGGAGGGGGTGAAATGTTTAACCTTCCTTTAACACCACTGAATACTTAGCAATTTAAGGTTTAACATCACACCATATGGTCACATCTTGTTGCTAAAAATATGCTGTGTTATGTGAACAAATAAAAAGCAGTGGTTGTGCTGCTCTTTGGGATACATATGTTGGCAAAAGCATTTAATTTTTTCCTATTTTAAAGAAGCCTCTGAAATTAATTTCATCTTCTATTGTAAGTCACATAATTTTTTTTTCCTTTTATTCATGCATGTCCAAAATCATCTTTGTTTCATTAAAAGGAAAAAGGCGGTCTTTAAATGACACAATTCCCTGTGCTGCAGACACCAACTTTCTGTGAAGTACCTCTCACATAGGACATTTCCCATTTTGCTTAACACACTTGAGCAGGCTACCCTCCCTGGCATATAGACTGCTATTAGTGCAGTGTGCAGCATGAATGTTTTAGTCTATTTCCCTTCTGTTCAGTAATCCTATCACAGTACCTCACACTATATTCACGTATTATCAGTCTAGGATACTTTGGTGAATACAGAAGGAAGATTTATGGTTGTAAAAGAAAACTTTGCTCAACAGCTAAAGGTGTGCCAACAAACTGACAGAAGATGGAGGATATAGACACACTTCGTACTGAATGTGAGTTATATTAACTGGGGCGTTATTCCAAGTCTGTGTGGAAATAATGGCTTGCATAGGTGCTAAAGTTTTATTTGAAATATGTACAACTGGAAGTTGCTAATGTGGTATCTCATTCTATTATTATCGAGGCAGACTATTAGGCCTCTGTTCTACCAAGTGGAATAGAATGGCAGCAGGTGGCTGATACTAAAGCTTACCGCTAAACTCAGTTGGACATGAAAAACCAGTCTGCTCATTTACATTACTGTCATGATCTGAGCTTATATTAGAATTTGGTATGTTGCTTGCTGCTGATGAGGTCAAATCTATGTTACAAGTCTGTAAAAAGTTACAAAGCTTAATCTATCAAATGCTAAACAGGGTCTCTTTTAATATACTATTTCCTCAAACTTTATTGAACTACGGGCAGCAGAGGGATATGCTAATAGTGTCAGTGAAAGTTGGCTCAATCAGTTAATGTCATGGTAAAAAGAGCAAATAGCATTGTCATCAATTCCCTTCACATAATTTCTACTATTTCCAAATTAAATTATCTAAAAAACACAGGAAGATTTTTTTTAAGGAAACTATATCAGTTACGAGACTGACAGTAATCCAGTACAAATTCTGCCAATTGTATCCTGCAAAAAAATATTCAAGTCCATTAAAAAAATTTTGTTGGAACAAAACAATCTTACTCTTAAGTGTGCTCTCCAATGAGAGTGTAAGGACAAAGAAACACTTCTCTCTTTATTCATTCATGCTTATCTTCAGACAAATGCACTTGTGGAAAATGTCACCGAGGAGATATGGGACACTGTTGACTATTTTAGTTTTTTCATTGAGAAGAGTGCCGGTCTAACATAAAATTACCCATTCACACCCTCTACACCTAAATTACTGTGACTCTTAAGGACATCTTTTTTTGTGTGCAGGGTTTTTAACTTAACAGCTTACCATTTTGCCCTTATGGTTTATATAAACCGTGAACCAGGAAAATGATAAAGCGTAGCACTTCTTCCATTAAATAGAATAAGAAATCATCCTGACAGACCCTAGGATCTTGGACTAGGAGAGTCTTCTCATGATCAAGACTTCTTCAAGGTCAGCATGATCGCACTTTCTTGGAGTGCGCAGCACTTGTGATGAATAGGACACAGCGTTTGGGGGAGAGGACGCGAGGATCAGGGGAAAAGAGTGATGAACATTCAGGAGGTTAATGTATTGCGTTTACCTGCAAATGGAGGCCAACGAGAGTTGTGCACATCTTAGTTGTGACCAAGTATGAAACAGCAAGTCCTGACTTCCTTATTTAACTATTGATATAATCAGATTCACAGGCAGTCAACTCTATATAGGCCACTGAATATATCTGCTGTACTTGAATGATTTCTTAAGAATTTAGTTACCCTTTAGATTCAAGTCACAAGAATAGCCAAGAGTAAAAGTTAATCAGCTGGTTATTACATGTAATTAATCATTTAAAATATCACCACTATTTTATGTAAGTTGAGGGCTACACTTATTTTTAATTACAAATGAATGAATGAATGAATGAATTAAGAAAGAAAGAGAAAATATGGATAGATAGGCAGAAATAAGAGAAAATTACACTAAAGTAAACATGCTGGGCATCACTGGGGCCAGTGGGCTGACGACCATTGACTCGACCTCTAAGGCCACCCAAGTTGCTTAAATGTGACTGGATCAGAAGAACTGCAGGATGCGTAGTGCTGCCTGCACATACGTTTAAGCTTGATGAACCCCAGCTGGTTCGTCTGGGTATGGATGTCTAAGGTTGAGAGACAAGGGATGCTCTACAGTCCAAAGGAGACATCACAGATGTGTCCACATACATCAAGGTGACATGCATCGAAAGCACACTGAAAGAAGAAGGCTGCCTTACTCTGGAGAGTAGAAACAAGGATTTAATTTGCATGAAACGGAGCAAAAAACAAAAATGACCATTTAAAAATGAGAGAATCTGAATACGTAGCCTGAATTTGAATGATTCCAAGCTTTGGTTGTTATGAAAAAGAAACAAACAACTCATCATACCTCTAAATGGTTGCTGTGACTAGAGCCAGGTAGCAATATGGACCAGTACAGGGCCATACAGAAAAGAAGCAGGAGCACACAGTGGGGTAGCAATGTTTAGTAATAGTTTGATTATCTGGAATTACATGGTAGTGTGGATGCCAATGATTCTCCACTAGTTTTTGTGTCCAGTATTTGTAGCTTTGATGAGCCGTGGGTATTGCATGTGTTAGTCCATTCAGGCAGCATGGGCACTGCACCACCTTCCACAGCCTGTATCTAAAATGATCCAATGCACTTCTAAAGGTTTTGTTCATTGTGACATTTAAATTTTTTTTACTATCTTATTGATAGTAAGGTGATAGTTTAAGATGGTACGTCACCTTACTATCTTATTGAATTGAATCTTGTTGAATTATCACTGAGTTGGAAAATTAAAATTTACTACCAGAGAACGTTTCTTAGGATGAACAACTACTTTAATGAAAATTTATGTTGTAATGTATGCTGCCTCATTAAGTGGTAAATTACCTGTGTCTCGGAGTGTTAATGTGTGTTTTGTTAATACCAGGTATCATCAAAGTGCAGGTACTCTTACATACTATTGAACTTTCCAGGGTCCAGTTTTATGGTACTTCATCTGAGCTGAGCTATGAGTAAGACAAAGCTAAATTGAAAACATCGCCCCAAAGGCTCGGGCCTCTGAATTTGACAGCTGTGACCTAGCCTGCTGAGTTTTCCTGATGAGCGTAAGTCCGTTGACTTCATTGTGTAGAAGATAAACAACTATGTGCTCAGTCGCCGCTGTGCAAGCAAGGCCGTCTCCACACCCCATTTCTTATTGTCTCCACAATCCTCTGGAACTGACAAATCTATCTTTCTTATACAGACCCATAAATCACTTGAGTTATGTTTTAGTAACAATAGAACATAGTTTTTAAAAATACAACTTTCAGTGATGAAAACTGTTGTTCGACAGTGTTCTCGGACATTACACAGGGATTCATGTCTTCTGTTTTTCATCTGTATGTAGGGGCTGTCAGTAACCCACCCCCCCTAAAAAATCTCACTTCTTGGTGTGTTATCATGATTATTTTTGCTGATAAATTCCATTCAAACCCTTCTTTCTACATTAACCTATGTTACAGTATTAGCAAAAACATATTTTCCTTGTCAAAGCTAAGATTCGCTCCTCATAAATCGTGTATTTTCAGGAACAAAAAGCATCCCTTGCATTGCTTTTACTGAACTAACTCTGACAGAAGAAATCTACCCATGTCTTTAAAAAAGTGAATGTTTTATGTTTGACATTGAATATTTTACCAACGTTTAGTGGGGAAAGGCTCACTAACGTCATAGGAAAATGCTATGACTGAGGAGACAAATTTTTTATGCTGTTGCAGATGTGTTTTAAAAGTATTGAACACATCATATGAACAACTAGTTAAACAGAGATTCACACTGCACTCACACAGCAGCATGTGTTCAGTGTGGAGGTTTTTCACTGCAAGTCAGCAGGACCCAAATCTCTCAGTTTTTAATATCTGCACGCTGAGAATATGCTGTGGAAGAACAACCATCAAAACATTTGGTGCAACAAACTTAATTTGAAAAACAGCTTCTTTCTGCTGAACTTCCCCAATTTAAAGCTAACAAAGCAGCTAAAATTAAAGCTTGTGAAAACCATCTTTTACTGGTGTCAGCAATTAAAAAAATGGACAGAAATCACCTCTTTACCATTACCAGAATTAAAAATGCTTTTTGAATGTTGTGTTACAGTAATGACGCAACCTGCTAAAAGGTAGTTTGTAGTTTTTAATGATACCGTTCTGTAATCCTGAGCACTTGGTGTATAATATCATCAAAAACAAAGTGTCCCTTTAGAAATATATGCTTATCAGTGTGTCACTGTGTGGAAAAACTCATTGCATGGATAATGTGTAATGTACAATAAGCAGTGTATGTGTGTTTAAGTGTAAATGGGTGAATAATAAAAAAAACCCAAATATAATAAACCACTTTGTGGAGCCTAGATGAGGTTAAAATGCCATTTACCATTTTACAAAAGTTATTTTCAGTGTAGTCAGTCCTACTTTTTTAAATAAGATTAATAATCATAGTTTAGAATGCGTAACGTGCTAACGAACTTGAATTTCCTTTTAGAAAACAAGCATGTAGTACAGTTACAACACGCTAGAATGTGTATATGCGGCTCTTCAAACAGCAGTACAAAGATTTACTCAGTGTACTTCACTCCTGCAGAAATTCCTTTATCTTTTACCTCAAAGAAATATAATTACAACATTCTGCAGATGTTTTGGGGTGAGCGGTGATTACGTCTCCACATGCTGCTCATGATAACCACGTAAAAATGAATAAAAAAGACAAATAACTGCTACATGAGACTCATTCAGGAAGTGCATGGATGATCTGCTATCTTATCATATGAACATGAATTACATAATTAACAGCTGCTCGGGGGAAATCGTGATTTGATGGTTGGAGCTGCTGGAAAAGGGTGCAGCACAGAGTCACCACATTAGGCAGATGATGCCTCACAGTAGCTGTTCAACAAAACCTAATCGCTTTTTCCCCGTGTTATAGAAATCCATGGGTAGAGACTTTTTTGCAATTAAGCAACCGACTGTCACTGAGATAAGTTTGGCACGATTATGCTCAATTTATTTTCCAGCACTGAATGAATGCAATTTCTACTCATTTAAATCCTATCACATATTAACTTGTACAGGCCTCTATCAGGCACAATATTAAAGCCACTTACATGAGCTGTGGAGAACAACTGTGATAATCTCTTTAATATGCAAATTTCTGAAAGGAAAACCTGAGTCCTGGCATCCATGTAGATCTTACTTTTACAAGTACCACCCACTTGAAAGTTGGTGCAGACCATGCACACACATCCCCAAGGCAACAATACTCCCTGATAGCAGCTACTTCCTCCCGCAGAACAATGCGCCCCACCACAGTGTGGAAACTGCTCAGGAATGGCTTGTGGAACATGACAAACAGCCTAAGGTGTTGACCCAGCTTCCCAACTCCCCAAATCCAATCAAGCAATATGCCAGAACAAACACTACCCACAGAGGCCTCGTCCAATACCAGCGTCCTGGTCCCAGACATCATAGAAACCCTCAGCAGAGGTCCCGAGCACATGCCCTGAGGGGTCAGAGCTATTTTTTTTGGCACAAGAGGAACCTAAACAACAGTAAACTGTTTTTGAAGTTATGGTTGACATCTTTGTTTAGAATTTTATTACTGTTACTTTTCACACTGAAATAAACAGAGTGCATCTGAAAAGACAGATTATGATTAAAACATAACACATTTTAGGAGTCTGTCTATAGAATTCTGTCTCAGCTACACATGCTGTGATAAAGACTAGAGCCAGACAAATGCAACCAAGTATAGAGACAAAGAAAGAAAAGCATCCCCCTTCATTTCCTAAGCATACACCTGTGCATACCGTAGAGCCTGCAGTAAATGATAGCTTTGAAAAAAAACTATGTATATGATAGTTATGTGTTCACTGCACCTCAAAGAATTATGAATGAACAGATTGTATTTTTCCAAAGAAGATTTACCCAGTCTTAAGAAATTCACATTAATCTTCTCCAGTTAGGGCAATAGCTTTTTCAAAGTTTACTTGCTAACTGGAACTGAATAAAGTAGAGGAGATAAAATGCAGAATGTGAAGTTATTCATGAGCCTTTTTATACCCATTGACTCGATCTATTCAATATTTCAATACAGCTTGCAAAGAATGAACTACAAATAGAAAGAGAGCGAAGGAGAAAGTTCCTCCCTGCGGGACTTTTAGGGCCAGTACTGTTGTCACACAGAGTAAAGATATTATAATATCTGAAATATTGAATAGTCATTCCTAAAACCCAACCAGTGCAGCATCAGGTTCCCATTTCTAAATGTCAACAAATGCATCCCTCTATATATTATGCAGTAAATATCCTCTTATCAGTTTAATACAAATATTGTAATGGTTTTCATTAGCCTCCTCACAAAAAAATAAAATCACGACACACCATTGAACCAGAAACCAGTGCTTGTCAGTTAAAACTGACACCGACCATCAGACTCCGCTAACATTTACTCCTCCACTCAGTCCATGAAATAAATGTGTTCCATCCTCTTCTCATCAGTGTGACCCATGAAACTGCAGTGCATCATCCTCAAAAGTTCTTCCTACATTTTTGTATGCTGTGCCATTATGTACCATTGAACCAAGGAGACAGAGCCATTACAGAAAAGTCTCATTCTTAATCTGGGATATTGCTTTCTCATTATTCTCTCCCCCCTGGCCTCTTGTGTGATAACTGTTTGATTAAGGCAGTTATGTCACTTGAGAGCCTGCAAGAACCCACCTTTTAATATTACCTGGCTGACTCATTATTCCAGCCCTGCTTGAGGCTAATAATGTTGAACTGTGATGCTTGATTACAAATGCTGATGAGCCCTCTGTGACAGCACTCAAAGTAGCCTTCGAAACTTGAAATAATTAGATATTAATCAAATAAACAATATGAATTAATTTCTTTAACACCACATACTGAAAGCCTTTTTTGTTTTAATAGGAGGTGCCCTGATTAATTCTGCTATTCACTTCTTCTGTTGTTCTATTCTAATGTAGGCTAGGTAGGTGGCATGCTCTATACCTGTATGGCCTGTGCCTCTCAAAACTCCCTCAGCTGCATAGGAACAGTAATCTACTGTGTCACACCTTCAACAATGCTTTGATTAAACACTCTGGAAATATAGCTCACATACCTTTAACTAAGTGCTGAAAAACACTGCTGTTTAAACAGCTCTCTAAATGCCTTGGAGGTCAGATCCCTCCAGTTTAACAGTTAGGCTCAGTTGAGGGTCCATTAGATTATCTGTGATTTGAGATAGGAGCTTGACAGCCTGAAAAAAACAAGAATCTCGAGAAGTAGGAGAGGCATGACAGTGAAAATCTGCTCAGAGACAGAAACTCTCAAAGGAACAGATTATCCAAGAATAAATAAAGAAACATTCAACTGGCTTGTTATTTGCTGATACAATCTGTATTATATTTTAGACAAGCATCAAATGTATGGGCCACGCAGGCACACTGAGCAAAGACACTTAAAGGTAAAAACTAAAAAAAAACACCCTACTTCTTTTTAATTGAAAGCACATCACCGTTGCCTTTCCTAATGCTCTCTGTCAGCTCTGTGCCTCGTATTGTTTTCGGTAATCAGAGTCAGATGACAGCAGACAACGGAGGTGGCAAAGAAAGAAGCTCCCAACCATTTCAAAGAGATAATCCCACAGAGCAGCCAACTCTTATTTGCACAAAAGGTAGCACAGGTTAAAGTGGACCTTTTCGCAGGTACTTATCTGCGAGTAATATCACCCAGCAGTGCAGAGTGCAACGCTGCAAACATCAATAGCTTGCAGTGAAAATTGCTAAAGGGGAGGTAGATGGGATTCTATGAGGCGTATCATTATATCACATGCTGTGGTCACTGAGAGCCACCTAAGGCAAAATCCTAAACACTCTCTTCTACTTGCATTACTGTGATCATCATTAATTAATTAGATCATTATTGCAACAAATTTCCAGTGTGTGCAATGTGCATGATAGCCCATTAGCTGAAACAATGTGATTCGAACACTGGCTTTCGAACGCTGGAAAAGTCAATGAATGGCTTTTGTGGAAAGATTTATTCCTCTGTTTGTGTGTAAACGCATCTTACATAAAACAGTTGGCACACTCTCTATTCAATTTCAAAGTGGCATTTGCAGCCATGAACACGTGTACACACAGACACGGCAGTGAGCATGACCATTAGACTAGTACATAAATAGATTGAAAACACAAACACCCATTAGGATAACCAATGTGATGATCATAACTATACATCAGTGAGCTCCAACCCTAATGCTTTTTGAGTTTATCTTTGCCCCGATAATGAGACTCAGCTTAATGTGACTCTCTGTGTCTAATAACCCATAACGTCATGAAAGAAATATTTGCTTTGTCTCTCATATTCTACTTTTATTTTGCAGCACAGTTGAGCAGAAAATACACTACATACAGGAATAAAGAAAGATGAAATAGAGTGAGGTGGCCTGGTGGCCACAGCATGGTAACCTGGTATAAGGTACCACCCTCCTCCCCTAGTGACCGGAGATCATAGAGTTCAACTGCTTCATTTTAGGTTCACTGACTTGGCAAAACGCAAAGTTTAATGGAATTAGGTTCAGAGTGATTTGTAGTGAGGCTTTGTTTCAAGGATATTGCTCCAATAAAAGGAAAAAGCCAGGCTGTCATACTGAAATTATATTCTCCAGATGGCTCACACCACATATAGGTACATAAAGATACCTTGCAGATAAAGTATGAATAAAGAATAAGTGAGATATGTGTCTTCAACCTCTCAGTACCATGGATGTTGCTCTTACTTAAAATCAGTTTATAGCCACCTACAACAATTCGGTTTAAACAGTTGTCTCATGAACCAAATTCCACAGGTTTCATCCATAAGACTGTGACACAAAATGAAAGCAAGTATTTCACAGTGACTGCTTATATGAGCACAGCAAGAACAAAAATATACATGTGTGTTACGGACAGTTCTGCTGCACTGATGTCCTCAACTCCACCTCCAAAAAAACCTGAAAGTTTGGCTTCTGAATGTTTCCAGATAAGTTCATAAAGGCACATGAGACAGACAACTGAAGATCAGCACTGAAATGTGAGACGTGTTCTCCGCCTACCAAAGTAGCGTAAATCTCATTGGAAAATTATGACTGCTTGTATATCATGCTTCATTTTGGCTGCGATGCCTGCAGATGTTTCCAAGAAAGAATGGATCAGCTGGCATCTGTACTCCACAAAATGTTTACACAAAACAGTACAGGATCAGTTCCTTGTTCCTTGATGTAGTGTATGAATTTATAAACAAGAGGGGAAGTACATGTTTATTCATGCTGTAAGGTTCAGATATAGTCAGAATTATAGGATGCAAATATTACACCTCAATACTTTAAAATGCAGACATAGCCCTACTTTCCCTGATACAGGTATCATCAAACACCCATAGCAAGACATAGAGTACCACGATCAGCCATGCAGGCTCTGTCTGGCTGAAAATTGGTGCTTTCTGAACACTTTTCCTTTCACTTTTTGAGGGGGCTTGTTTTATTGGAAGGATGAGATGAAAGGGTAATAAAAGTGCAAACAGTTACCAAAGAGTTGTTGTCACTTATCAAATAAACCTGAGACAATTTCACCTGAGACAAAAATGTGCTGTGCCAACAGTCTGACACCCAGAACTGGAGAGATTATTGATTTTCAGACCCCAGAGGCATTTTGTTTAGCTATCCACACTGCAGCCTCCACAAATAATGTAAAATCTATAAAAATGCAGGGTTCAGAAAATCTAACTCGTCTAGATAATTAAAACCAATACAAGTAAAGATTCATATTCTTGGCTAATACTGGCCCACTACTGGTGTCGAACACAGTTTTGACAGAAAGCCTGGCCTGGCTCCATCAGCATGAAAACAGTCTGCTTAACATGCACTTTGTCTGAGACTGACTTTTTTTTTCCTTCTCTAAATTGTTCATAATCATGTATACTCAAGTTCCCCCATACATAGACTACTGGATTATGATCACAGTTTGAGTTTTGACTCAACAAGTGGGGCACACAACACAATCTACTCATATCATGATCCTCAACATGGAGTGCCTTATAAGCTTGACCATATTTAATCCATAGATCTAAAATGGGAGCTTTAATTCATGAAGCTATTGTTCTTTTTTTTGTTGTTGTTCTGGAGACTGTGCCGACTTTCCTAAAATAAAATGCCACATGTCAATATTCAATCCATGCGGCAGCCATCAATAGCTCTGCCCTCTGTCACACAGGGTAATTAAAAGTCACACTGAACCCGTGTACACAACAGCTCTGCATAATGAATTTAAATGCAAATATACTGCTCTGTGTGCCAGGATTACAGTGGAATTCATGTAGTAACACTGCATCCTTCTCATTATTTGTGACCACTCCAATTATGAAATTGAGGAAAATCAGTGGGTTGCAAAGTAAATAGAAAGCTCTGTGATGGAGACGTAATCCCGTTATCCTCCTTTGGTCCATCTATTTTTGCAAACCACTCAATTTGAGTCATTAAATAATTAAGCAGACCTTTCTCTGCATTGAATTTCTGCATTATTTATTTGAAATCCTTATCAGATAATGCAGGATGTAGTTTCAGACATGATTATCATTCGAAGTTATTAAACTATAATAACCGATTTCTACCCATCAGAGCACAATATTGGCACATCAGTATAGAGGATTGCAATGTTGTCCAATACAGATAAAAGATGAAGGGTGATTCCTTTAAGGTTTCCTCAAATTGGTCGACGGTTAATAATGAGACAGGTTGCAAAATGCCCGAAAGAATGCAAATAGGACTCCACTTAAAGGTTTATTTATGTGAAATAAATGTGGTTTATTAAACAAAAGCTGACAAATTAGGTTAATATAATCAAGACATCAGACCAGTAAATGTATGATGTCTCAAAATTTCCTTTTTAGTTCTTGTTATTTTGGATCCATCTACTAAAATGCCAAAATGTTAGCTCAAACATTAAAACCCGAGTTTAAATCACCCCCCCAAAAAAAACAAAAAAAACAATACCCAGACAGTACAATTAGTCACCAGAGACTGTGAAATATGTAATTAGCCTCAACTGAGAGATCGTCTTTGCACTCATTCGTCTCTAATCAGGTACTTCTACCATCACGAATCGCACCCAAAGAGTTGGCTTTATTCCGGTCCTTCACGTTCTTCTTTGTTTTAAAGGAAAGGTCAATCTTTATTGGAAATTCTCCCTTTCTGACACAAGTGAGAAGATTAAAACAGTTTTGACTTTCACAGCAGAGTCCATGTATCACAAGACTCAGAACGCTCAAAAAGTGATGATCCCTTGACATATTCTGTCACAGAGTCCGCTGAAGAACACGAGTTAATTCAGGCACATACATAAAAAAGTAGCAATCGGAAAGCAGTTGTAATCAAAATGAACATGAAGTTGAACGGAAGCGATTTTTACTGCTGGATAACACGGACACACTGTAGAAGTTTGGTAGAGGAAGCTGGATTTTCATCTAAATAATCTTTTCAGACAGCCTTCTTTTAATGTTAATGTAAAAAGAGAACTTTGACTGTCTCATTTATAAGTCTAAGTCATTCAAATCTGAAAAAAATAACCTGAGATCTCTGATATACCCAGTAATTACCTAAAAACTGGCATTTCTGTATTTAGCTGATAATTCTATTTTCTTGAAGGTCGAACACTCTTATAAGAGCCCTGTCCTCTCTAACCCAGATCAGACCAAGATCTGATATCTTACTTTGACCTTTTCACAAACTGCAACACTTTTTGTATGATGAAGCACATTTCTCAACATTAATATAGAGAAGGCAATCATGTAATAACTTGGATGAATTGAACACTATTTCTGAGTTGCAGACTAACTTTTTGACATAGACTGATGAGAAATAGATGAGTTTAATTTCAGACACATGCAAGAGGTAGAAAACAAAATGTAAAGATATGGATCAGATATCATCAGTTCTCTAATGAATAGCATATGAAAAAAGGCCACAGCGAGCACCCCTGACCACAATTATCAAGTACTATTGAGAAGCAATGCCAAAGTAGCAACATGCAGAGGAAGATTATTGGTATCAGACCACCAACACATGGATTTAAAATTGCACAAGGACAGGCACATTCAGCTCCTGTGCTGATGTATTTACAGTGCTGAGGAAGAAGAGATGGGAGGAAGAAACACACCAGGTGTCACTCAGAACTACATCCATGCAGGGAAAATTGATGATGGGGCAAGAGGGGTGGCGCCTCGGCGGGAATGATGAAGCCTTTCACTGCCACCAATCCATATCAGTGTACAGATGATAGCTGCAGCATCGCACTGTGTTTCCAAAATCCAAGTTCATGAAAGTGAAATCTTCAGAGTGGAAAACCATGTGAAGCACCTCTTTATTTCAACAGTAGAAATGCCTCTCATCCATGTGAGTTACAGGCAAACACTTTATTTAAAAGGACCAATCTTAATGTTATCAAACTCTCATTTTATTATCTGGATCATAGCACACTGTTGATCAATAACTCAGGCAGTGAGTGCACATTGTTATGTAATAAATCATTTTCAAAGATTTTTTTATCCTCTGAAGGCTCAAGTTTTGCACAACTATTTGTATGTCAAAATTTGGCCAAAAGACTCCAATTTTGTTCAATTAGTGACATCTTCACTTACAACATGTCAACATGGTAAGCAATCTTCATTTAGAGTTCAATTTCCATGTAACAGTAATAGAATAGTAGAAGGAAAACACATCTCAATTCTACTGCACATGCTGTGCCAGGAGCATCATCCTGGTGGAAAAAGGGACAGTTAAAATTTGCATTTAGATTACTGCGGTAATAGAAAGACCATGGCGATGAATCTTGTTCTGAAAAAGAGACTAATGTGGTTGTATTTTGAATGAAATTGTAGAGTTAAACACTCACATGAAATCATGTGAAATGGAATCAAAATCCATCTAACTTACACAGTACCAGCAAATCTCTACTTCCAAATATGTGGAAAGCATATTGAACTAAAAGAACTGTAAGTGGTTCTTCTGTATGCATCTGTATGATTAGCTAAGCAATTGTCATCACCTCTGTTGTTATTAACCTTACCCTTTCTCTATGTGCACCACAAATGAACTAATAATGCCAAATTATGAAAGCTATCAACATGAACCATTGTTTATGTTACCAATGCTTTCTGAATATTAACTCCTCACAGGATAAAATAGCACAATATAACTTATAACTACATGTGTATAATTATAAGAGACGTGGAAAAAGCTAAATCCATTATGTTTCAGTCACATAGTCACATGAGGTATTTACCTGCATGGTGTTTATATTCATGAGCATCACATTGTTTGTCAATAGTGCATACCAATTTGTTTTCTCTTCTTCCTCATCCTCCATTCCAAGAAGTAAGCTCCACAGTATCAGAGCCACTTAATTAAGCAGCACCAGCACTCTACACATGTTCAAATAATCAAATAATAAGCCATTCATTGGGTGAGACCTTAACTGCAGCCATGAATGGGGAAGGGAAAGAGATAGAACTGCACACAAGTAAGAGAAAATTAATTCAGCTTGCACTTATTTCATACTGAGTCGCCTTGTTTGGCTGCAGTGCTGTCATCTCTTAAACTTGGTAAATGTTACTCCATAACACCTGCATTAAAGGCTTTCATTTTTCATTTCTTTCAGAATGAATCTAATTGTACAACACAAACTTCAATTTAGTGCCAGATTCTATTAGCATTCAGTTGTCTGCAGAGGTTAAAATGTTAGTCTTTTGAAGCTTCAGCGAGCAACAATGTTCAGATACTTACAAGTCATTCATTTGTACTACTCAAAAGTTCAGAGACTGTATTCAGTACAGTTTAAAAGAATGTATTTAGCAGAAACCTCAGGAAAGTTTACGCACTTTTTGAGAAATGTTGGTTATCTTTCCACTGCATCAACATGAAATGTACAACAGAGTGGGTGTGTTTAATCTGAGGACCATTATTGGATGAAAAGCTTTTTATCACAATATTGAATAGAAAATTCTCCATTCCAACAGCCATCTACAGCTTTGAATCTCAGGTTATAACCTGAGGACCATCAAAATTTAAATAAACAGTAGGAAGGAAAGTGGGATTGGCTGGTTCTTTCTCAGGAATTCAGAGATCGTTTCAGCTCGTTTTTTTTCTCCCTGTCTTGCTCTCATTTCTAATTTATTGCCATCTGCTCAGGCTGAGTGTAAATCTAAACACAGACTGACTTGCTCGCCCAGGCTTTATCTGTTAACATTTAGCAATGTCTAATTAGGCAAAACTGGGAATTGCTCTGGCTGAAATATGCTGCGGCCGGGTAATGACAGTCATAACAGTTTGGGATATGTGTCTGTCACAGCAAGCACATGCACTTATTAGATCAGGGTAATTAGAAGAAGGAAACTGCTTTAATGGGTAAAAGCCATTTGGCTGTGATTAAGAGGCCAATGTGGGGTGTATCTGTGGTTTTTCAAACACATTACAGCTATTCAAATGACTGAGAAGGGTCAAAAAAAGCCATTTAATATGTTCACCGAGGGGTCGCTTAAAAGAAAACAAAACTACAAAATTTGAGAATGCTGTTTTGGATAATCTGCTACAGATAGCACAAATTATTTGTGGTGGATCACCGCAAATTGGCCTAATACACGGAATTAAGATCACCAGTAGCAAAAACTGAGCAATAGGGCTGAATGTATATTATATAGGTGCGTGTATAAATTGCAATAGCAACAAAAATAGATACATTTCTGCAACATATAAGATTTTTAACTGCATATCATGTTTAATGTCAGTTAAATAACTGCATTATCTGGTCAGCTGTTGCTGTTCCATTGCCTAGAAACTTACTGCTGGGTTTGCACAATTCAATACTTAAACTAGATGTGTTGATTGGTTTCCTGCAAACAAAACTTGAGCAGATATTGAAGTAATTAATGAATATCTTCCACCCAGTAAAAATGTACTTGTAATTAACACTGTGTTATGGCCTGCTGAACAAGGGACACGGAGTGGCTTAAAAAAAAAAAACTTTTTACTGGCTATTACAATCTTTCTTGATGTGTTGCCAAATTAACATTAACAGGAAGTATACGAGGAATATCTCTTAATTTCATATTATAAAATAATTACCAGTTTATATGGTGCACTGTGTAAGGTTTTAGAAATAGTTCGTATTTCAAGGGCATTAAAACATGAAATGATGCTTTATTAAACAATGCACCCAAGACTGATTTTAATACACTTGTCACACATTCCTGACAAATACAGCATTACTACTAATGGAGGCATTTCGAACTCCTTTGACTTTCATCCATCTATACCCGCTTAATCCATCTGTTGGGTCACAGGGACCTATCCCAGCAGTCATCGGGCGAGAGGCGGGGTACGCCCTGGACAGGTTGCCAGTCCATCACAGGGCCACACAGAGACAAATGAGACGAACAGCCACACACATGCTCACACTCACTCTTAAGGACAATTTTTTAGAGACACCAATTAACCAAACATGCATGTTTTTGGATGGTGGGAGGAAGCTGGAGTACATGGAGAGAACCCACGCATACATGGGGAGAACATGCAAACTCCACACAGAAAGGCCCCAGCTGGGAGTTGAACCTGGAACCTTCTTGCTGTGGGGTGACGGTTTGTGAGGGTGCTAACCACCACACCACCGTGCAGCCCACTCCTTTGATTTTATATTTATATTTATTATTATTATATTATTTTATTTTTTCTCACTATTCAATGACTTTCATGATATATTTTATTCAGTGCTTGTGTGGTTAATCTTTCAATAAACTTTGCACATTTAGTACCTGAAAAGGTTAGCTAAAACTTATTGAAACTCATTACAGTGATGTGACTTGTGGATAGAGGTGGTAAATAAAGAAATTTAACAGCACTGTTCTTTTCCTTCTAACATTACTTAGTGCTTACGATCTTATTTAATGTGAATAAAAAAGGATTTCAAGGTTGGTAAATCTGAGCTATTCCACCTAAAGGGGAACAAGTGCTTGACCACCTCCCTGACGACATGTCTGATCAAAGTCTTATTTTCCTTGTATAACTTTGTCCGTTGGCACACTTTGTAACACAAAAACAAAGTTAAAAACTTTCTTTGCCTTGTTCACACTGATGCAGTGGAGGCTGCAGCACCATCTGCGTCTGTAACAAATACCCTATAGAAGAAGGTAAAGCCACTTCAATTCATGTTCAAACTGAGTGCTAACAGGTCTCGACAGTTTCACTTTTTAATTCAATGTAGATTGTGTCAGTTAAGATCAGAGAATTCAAACTGGAACCTGTTATCAGTTTTAAGCTGTTCCACTGTTGGAGGCATTTTTTCTTTTCTTTTTTTAATATGTGCATATGTGTGCACATCATTTCTCAGATCATCTCCAGGATAGCTGATTTAAGATATCTTAACATTCCGATCATGACTCTCATCTTAAATTGTAGATGCATCTTCCCTTTAATCATAACCTTCTATAGCAGCGATTTCTGTTGCATCATGGATTTGTTGGCAGGGGATCCAGACATGTTCACTCTGGGGAGAGCTGAGTCAGAGTGGTGTTTCTTTATTGCCTCGGGCCAGTTTTGTCTCTAAAGTAAAACCTTCCATATCTTCAGAGGGGAAAAGTTCAGTTTCTGACATAGAGAGGTAACCTTTGTTCAGCAGCCCACGTGTCTAATTAATTTTTGATCATCACAGGATTATAATCAAGGTGTATACAATCTCAGAGGAATCAGTGATAAAAAGACTTTGTCCAAAAACTTCTGAAGAAAATTGACTCTCTGCTCATAGTATAGCTCTTATACTGCTCAAATACTGCTATATTGCAAAGCAAAAAACAAACAAAATTTTAGAAAATGTCTTTTGTCAAATGATGGGATATACGTCATTCACAAGATAATGATCGTTATATGATTTGAGACTGAACCAAAATCATCAGGTAGATTCCAAATATAAACCAAAACCTCTCCATTTGAAGCTTTGAACACATTACAGCTGCCTTGGTTGAAACCTTTGAGTGTCTAAGTTTGACTCACAATGGTATCCAATACTCTGTGTAGAAGAGTGGAACAGTTCTAAAACACAAGTTATGAAACACTCCCCTTGGCTCAAAAATGGAGAATCAAACTGTGTATCTGGAGAAAAGTCAGCGGTGCATTATTGCTACTGAATTGTGGCCACTGCTGCGGAAATTTCATAGTACATTAATCAACACAAATTGTGCTTTCCATGTGCAGCCTGTCTGAGGTCAGTATGGCACAAAGTAGCTGCTGGTACACGCCCCCAGAAAAAAACACATTCACACAGTGGAAGAGGGGGTGATGTAAGTACTATTTACTGCATGATTTTGAATGTATGACTCAGGCTGTGTATTGATAGGTCTTCAGGTTTTGGTGCACCGGTCAAAAGTCTGGGAACATTTGTTAAACATGAAAACAGATGTACACACGTGCTGCATCTGCTCCTAATGGGGTAAGGGAGGGGTTTTAAGCAGCTTAAGTCACAAGGTTAAAGAATTGTTGTCGCTCTGCATGATACAGTAGTGACTGACTGGATGACAACAGTTGCACCAGCGGTGCTCCACAGCTGCCTTGGGGCAAGAGTGCTGTTTCATTTCATGTCAGTAGCTGCCCGTCTTTCACTGCACCAGAATAAGATCAGGCATGTCTCCTGACTGTGGATATTTGTATCTGTCAAAACTTCAGACGTCAAAGATGAGATTAAAAAAAAAAAAAAAAAAAAAAGAGCTGAGCGATGGTTTATATGGATGTTGAAAACTAAATGTATCATTTAGATTTTTTTATACGTGCGATTAAAAAAAAAAGGTAAAATATATTCTGTAAGCTCTTACGTGTCAAATATTAGGGTGGCCAGTTTTATCCTGTTTTCATATAATTTTTTACTATTTCTAACAGTAAAACTGACACTCACTTTTTTAGCTCAAGGGCCAAAAACAAATGAGTGATGAGCTGATATCCATTTCAAATAAAATAAGTCTACTGTACTTTTGCTGTATAACAGACCCTCATTTCTTTACATTTTGTTTTCAAGGAGCCAGACTTCACTGTGATCTTTTACTGTGACCTCGAGCAATTGTTCTCCAGGCTTTGTGAAAGTCTTCAAAGCTTTTCTTTGGACAAATACTGCTTTTTTTAGCTCATGTTCCGCCTGTTTTTCTGGTGGCGAATGTGTTTTTATGTTTATTAAACAACTAGTGAAATCATTCAAGCATAAAAGATGCACCTAACCCAAGGACTGAACAAGTGTTGTGTTTGCAGACAACTTAATGAATTCTAGGCCCATTAGAATTGTACAAACGATCTTTTCCCATTTTTCTGGTAATATATGAATATGATACTTTCTCTCCATATTGCAATTCCTAATGCCTAAATATTGACAAGATATGTATTTGGCACACTGGAATTACAGTTTACTTAACTTGGAACATTGTTTTGCAACAACACTACTTCATCCAAAGGTCCTTGTTCAAAACGTCTTAACTGTAATAAGCTTACCTTATTAATCATAGTTAAAGATTTAAAAGGAAAGTAGACTTCTTGAAAATAATATAAAATTATCTGTTGGAGTGAAGACCCTTCATTATGCTGGGCTTGCAGAACAAAACACTCAGAGTGGAGCATCCTCATCCATAATCTTAAACGGGGTACAGATAGCAACAGAGTGCAATTTGAACAAAGTGCAGGGTTTCATTTTGGCCAAGCATAATTTTAACCAGAATTTCAATTGATTATCACAAGGGACTGTGAAGAGCAGTGTATTCTATTCTATTTGGCTGTTCTGGGGTCAAAATTGAGACTCCATGGAACTGGAGGAACTTGTCATCTGCATCTAAATTACATGCTGCACTGCAGAGCTGAACTGTAAGCTGCAACACCTACAAGCTGAGGTGGACTACAACCTCTAAACAACTTTATTTTAGCAGATAGCAGTCCTTAAGAAGTTAAGCCATCATGAACTCAGTGGAAGTGGGAACAGAACCAGTCATATTAAGCGGAGCTGCAGCCATTCTCTCCTGCTCCTTGCCATGACATCTGCTGCCATGTTCACTTTGAAAGCATTGAAAGCAGCAGAGGCAATCACGCTTCATCTTCACAAACTTCCGAACTGCACTTCCAGATCAGCAAAGTCTCTTTCCCATGTACACAGAAAACCAGGAAGGTTTTGCAGATGTAGCACTTTAGGAAGCATCAAAGCACATTTATCACAGAAGCAGTCTTGGCAACAAACGTTGTTTCCATTTGTCACCATTAAAAGAATGTGTTTTGGTCTACTGTCTACGTGTTCCAATGAACCCACTGAAAAACAGAGGTATGCGTCTACAGTCCAAAGCTGTAGCTTAGAATAAAACTGCGGTACCGACGGTCAATAGTGAGATAATCTCTTTTAAATCACCAGATTATTTAAGACTGAAACATTTTTTTGTCAAAGTAGTGCTCGGCTGGTAGCCAAAACCAAAGCGATGCTTAAACTAAGATGCACAAAAGGGAGGCAGACTAATTCCAGCAAATGCTTAACTGTAAGATTACTTTTCATTGAAGTACCTTTTTAAAGGACTGGACCTTACATTGTTGGGGACATTGTTACCGACATGCAAGGTTACTGACATTTCATACCCACCTTCACATTCAACAACTGCTCAGTAACAATTTTAATGGGAAACAAAAATCAATTTTGAGGACCCATCTTGTATTATTTCTCCTTTTCTCTGAACAGCAGAAATATTTATCCATTGTGCAAACAGAACAGTTGAAGCTCAAGTACATTTTAAATGACTGAATGCATCTCAGAAACAAACAGTCATTTTCTTTACTTTTCATCACCTTGGTCGTGCAATAACCTACACATGAGGTGTGATTTGGTAATTTAGCTTGACTGGCCAGCTGTGTAGTTATTCCCATTTTCATTACTTTGCGCCAACCCACAGTTCTCCCCTCCCACTCTTTTCCTCAGGGGTTTCAATGATATTACTGTCTTCTACTACCTGAGACAAGAAAAACAATGTCTTCACAGTGATTTCCCCAACTAACCCCTTTTCTACATCTGCTCAACCTTAGGGCACATATTTCCTCATCAGTCATGATTGTAGTTCAGCTGAAATCACTTTTTGTAAGCATGATGGTAACAGGGATACCTTGACAAGTATTAAAATGACATGCTGAAGTCAAGGATCTGTTTTTCTTATATGGAAACATTTTTAGATAGGCATATTCCTTTAGACCAGGGATTTTCATCATAAATTAGCGCCTAATTGGTACCAGTTCCCATTTGGTTGAAACTGAAGTATTGATAATGAGTGTTGCTATTAGTATTCATGTAATGTTAATTGATTCAACTCTCCTGCAAATAGTGAGGAAGCTGTCAGCCTAAGACAATAGTGTTTGAATGGAATAACACAGTGTTCTCCAGTCATTGAGAAATGTCCTGAACAGGGGGCTAACTCCAGAAATTCAAATTTATGTCAATTGCTATTGACATAAATTGTATTTTAATAGTATTATATTATTTTAGTATTATAGTATTTTAATTGAATTCAGTCAATCCATCAAGCTCAACAAATGAGGCTACAACCAATTTGTCAACAGATTTGGACAACACATTGTTTGAGCTACTCGCGAGAAGACTGAATGGTAATATGCCAAAGAATGAGTGTGCCCTACAAGAAGCACCAAATCAGGGGTGAAACCAAGACGTGACTTTGTGTTACTCCCCCAAACTGCAGAGGTAATTATATATTTTCTAAATGCATATTATCCAAAATAACAGAGTGTTGTTTTACTGTAGAGCTGCTTGCAATGCATCTATTCACCCCCTCTCTCTGTCTTTCTCAAACTTTCTACACAGACAAATGTCGTATCAGCCCCTCCCCTCAACACGCAATAATTCACCGAATCAATACCTGGTCATTCATAGGCAGAAGGCTAACTGGGTAATTTTTCTGCCACCTGAGCACTCTTGTTGCAACATTTCAGTCTTTTCAGATCCTTCAGAATAACAAGCACACACCAAATATAGCGGCAGCTAAATCTACATAGTAAATGTTTTACAGAAATGAATCACTGTCTCCTCAGTGAGTGCATTAAGCTGACACTCAACAAGGACGTGATTATAAGTGAGACTGGAGATGGAAAGGCATTCCTGCTGCATTATGTAATGTGCCATGTTAATATAAACACAACTTTAAACCAAGAATGGTCAGTTCAAGCCTTTCTAAGGGAACTAGAATTAGAATTAGTCTCTTCCTACAGATATCTAGGCATTTTAATTGACAATTCCCTTTCTTTAACTACTGAGATTCAGCAGCTTTTTAAAAAACTAAAACTGAAACTAGTTTTTTTTTCTTTCGACTAAAAGCATGTCTCTCTTTTGGATCTAGAAAGAGACTGGTTTCTGCTACATTCATGTCTGTGCTGAACTACGGTGATGTCTTGTATATGCATGCGCCCTCTCAAAGCTTACAGTCCCTGGATACCGTGTATCATGGAGGTTCATCACCAATTTTAAATCTCTTACACATTGTTTGCTGTATGCTCGTGTTGGATGGTCTTCTTTGTCTGCTCGTAGACTCAGTCAGTGGTGTATTCTAATTTCTAAGTCTATTCTAGGGCCACTCCAATCCTACCTTCTGACTTGCATCAGTCAGAGGAGCACAGAATCCTATAATCTTCATTCTCAGGATCTTTTTTTTTCCAGTCAGGCACTGAGCAGGGAAAAACGGGGTTTAGGTTTACGACTCCATTTACGTGGAATGAACAAGAAAAAGACCTGAAACTTAAATATCTAGTTTCACTGGAAACACTCTTTTAAGAGGATGTTGGGCGACTTGGATGCGGACACACCTGACTGCAGATGTTTTGACTGATGTTCTTAATCTTTATCTCAGACAATTTTAGCAAAATTGCCTGACTAAAATTTGACTTGATTTTGTGTTTCTTAATGGATTGAAATCTTGTTTTTTAAATTTTTTTGTGTATGATTGCCTGCGTTTGACTGAAACTGTTTAATGTGCTGCTGCCCGTCTTAGCTAGGACACTCTTGAAAAATAGATCTTTAAAAGAAGAAGAAGAAGAAGGTCCATGCTTGGGCTACAAGATCATTTGAAGATTTTTTTTTCCAATGCTCTGCATAGTTTGAAATGCATCCTTATACACAAATATAAGTAATAACCTGATGTAGATGAATTTCCACACATAAGCATGAGACAAACTTTATTTCTTCTACGTTAACCTTCTGTGAATATCTTTCTATGACTCTAATTCAAATGTGCATAACACACTATTTAAAATTCCTTTGAATAATGAGTAGGCTGGTTACCAACCTTATTAAACCAACTATACTTTCTACGTCTGAATAACAATGTTGGTACCCAATGCAAAACAATGAAGTTCTTAAAGAGCAAAAAAGAAAAGAAAGAATATGCCCACTTATCAGGAAATGAAAGTGTATGCAAAACAAAAACTACAGCCAGATGACTCATTTCTCCCCTGCATTTTAGTAGTCAATGCCTGCTTATTTGTTTGTCATGTTTATGGCAGCCTTGACAACTAATAACTTTCTGTGGGAGTTTCTTGTGGGTGGTAATCTGCACCAGCAGATCGGCGAGCCATATGTTCTTTGATTATTGAAGGTGATGTGTGAGAGCACTGTCAGCCTACTGCGTTGTGTTATCTGAAGTAGACACACAGGTCAAGGCTCACAACCGTAGCCCGACATATGCTAATGAACTCATCTCATAAAATATGCATCAAGCCCTCCCAGGACCGAACAGTGGCAGAGGCGTGATCTTGCAGGAATTATGGGAACAGTCATTTTCCATTATGTCGATGCTAAATGAGAAGTGACCTGTGGGAGAGGCATGTCTGACCCATGTCAAGCCAGTTCCTGCCAATTTCGTGAGCAGAACTTTGCAGATCAGTTTTGACTTTTAAGGCACTGTGGTGACAGAGAATAAATGTCTCTGGTTGCACAGCATAACCTTGCTGGAGTAATCTTCCTGTGAAGCCGATGTTCCAAGTCTGTATAATTAATCAAAGACAATGATGTCAATGAGGGCTTCAGTTATGAAATTAGAGGCCCACAGCCTTGTATTACTGTACTGCTTATAAGTGCATTACGAGGAACGATAAACCAGGTGTGGCAACCATTAGCTTCATTCTTCATCCCAGACATTTGTGGTTCCCTTCTTGTTTTCTGCACAATTAAGTGTGTTGTAACAAGGCGAGAGCTGAATACTCAAATGTTGACAAGGAAGTGCAAACTGTAAACAAGATGTGAACAACAACAGTCCCTCGCTTAATAACGAATAAGGTTTACCAAATTAGGTTGGGTCTATAATATTTCATTCTCTTTTATTGCATGTGCAATGACAGTTAAATTACAATCACCTTTTAATCATCTCATAGTAAACGCAACATGTATCACATGCACTTTCTTTGGTTATACCAACCCTATCTGGCAAAAATATGAATTAACTATTCAGTCATTGTTGTGAGCTGGATTTCATACTGGTTATCTCCAGCATAACTTTTGTATGACACACACCTGTCTAATGATATGCTGTAAAAAAAAAGCTCAATCTCAAGTCTCAAATGAATGTGCTCCTCACTAGAGTGATGTCTCAGATAACGCCACATGTTACAGACATCACTGTGAGGATGCTCCTTTGCGCTGACAATCATTACAATACACATGCCAACTTGATAAAAGAACTACCAATTCATCATGCTTCATCTTTAGATTTTGCCTACAACTGATATAACAGCAACTTTCTAATAGGTTTGATCAAAAATACAGAGACAAGCTTTTTCTAAGTAAATTATGACATTCATCAGAACCTGCTAATTAAAGTGTCATTAAAAAATAATGACTTTCAACCTTTATGGGAAAGGAACTGCAGTCATGGTGACAGGTCTGTGGCACAGTGTGTGGTGGCCTGTAATTGACAGCAAAAATAAAGTCAGTTTTCACTACAGAGAGAAGTATTCTAGCTAATTAGAGCATGCATCTATGAGAGCTGTCTGGTGGAGAAGTAATCTATCACGGGGCTCATAATTACAGCGCTTACTTTTATGCTTAAGAATGAAAGTACTGTAATTTATCATTGAGCAGTTAAAAACTAAAGCAGGTAGGCAATGGAGGAAAAGAACACAGGGTGTGGGGTGCCACTGAAACATTGACATTTAGGAAAAGAAAGCTATTAACAGCACAGTCTACAATGATGACGAGTGCCACGAGACAACCCTGGACAGCCTCTAATCAGAACATTGATAATGTATTACTGATATATGATGAAAGTAATGCAAGATTAGGCAACAAGTAATAACTGAGTTTTTGTTGTCTTTCGTTCAAGGTGATTACCTCCATGATTCTCTGAAAGGGATCCTGAAACACCGTGGGAAATCTGCTTTTGGGTTCGCCCACCCAGCACAGCTCCGAACCTCACTCATTCCTCTGATACGTCACCACCAGTTGTTTTCACTGTGGCTCAGTCCTCGTCACTCGACTTCAACTTGGGGACCGGAACTTCACAGATTGCCAATGCTAACAAGGAACTGCCTGCTGCTGTTCCTGTGGATTCTTGTCAGCGAGGGTTCAGTCTCTTATTTGCGTCCACCTCCATCACCACTGGGACGGAGCAGGGCAGGGAGGGAGCACGCCAGGAGCTTGGTGGGCCCGATGAGGAATGGGGTGCCCGGATCTCAGCGGGTCAAGAGAGGATGGGTGTGGAACCAGTTCTTTGTACTGGAGGAGTATATGGGGTCAGACCCACAGTACGTGGGCAAGGTAAGAAGCAGTTTTTACAGTTATTTATGGTGCAGTAGAAGTCATAAATCACATGGTAAGGAGCATCTGAGAAAGTGAATCTGTGGTAAAAGGAGGGAGCAACAAAATGTGAGGAAAAATTTGGATAAAGGGGATAGAGAAGTTTAAATGTGTGTGGTTTCAGCAGAACACTATCAAGAATTGAATTACTGCAATAAATATATCCATTATTAGTACATATGTATACATTTGGTAAATGACACATACAGCATTGAAATACAGATGCAATTGTACTACTATTGTGATGACTGTTACAACAAGCTGACCTTTTTAATTTGCCCCTAAATTTTACCACTTTAAACTAATGATGCTTTTGTTGTAAAACTGTCTCTGCATAAGTTGTGGAGGGAAATCTATACATCTGAATGGGGCTGTGCCACAACATTATATGTTAGAGAGGCCAGACACACATGGCAATGAAGTGGTGAGAGAATCAATGGCCTGGAAGAAATAAATTTAACTTACAGTCACTGTAAAGCTGTCAGAACGTCATAGTTATGAGCCAGGGGAGATGCCGACGGCAATAAAATGACAGCAGAGACCCAACAGCCTGATCAGAATCCAGGCTCAAACATATATAAACACGTCCCATCAGACTCACCTCTTTTTGTCATCTCAAACCTCGTCCGATTTCTTATTCACTGCTGTAGCTTAGGAAATTCGTAAGCAAACTCTGTGGGGGTTTAAAGCTAAAGTTGTAATTTGGCACTCCTAGCTTACATAGGATAATGGTAAGACTGACTTATCTGCCCCAGTGCCACTGCAATCAGCCCTGACAAGCCATGCTGTCTGTGGAAGTCTCCGAGGCTAAAGCAGGAGAGGAAGGTTGATGTCTGTTTCACTTCTAAGTCCCTTAATCCTGGACTGCTGCATTGCTTCAAAATAATTGACTGATTCTTCAGCATATAAAAAGCATTCAGACATCCCTAAATTGTTGTCAGAACATTCTTGAGGGACTTGCTTAGTTTTGCTTTATAATCACTGTAGCTATATCATAATAATGCCCGAATACAGAGAGGAGAAGGTGCAGATGGCAGGTTGTTTCTAGAATTCATCAAGTATTATCAGAGGCCTTAAGTAAACTGCATAAATTAACTGTAATGGATATTGGGTCCGCAATGAAAGATTGTTCAATAATGCCTCAATGCCGTATTGTGGCAATGTTTTCACCCCAGAGAATGAATGTGATTTCCATTCAGTGAACTGCCTAGTTCCGATGCTATGGTGGCTTACAAGACTTGCTTTCTCCTCAGTGACGAAGGAGCCACGGTGGACCAACCGAGGTAGTAATTATCAAATCTGACAGCAATCTCAAAAGAGAGGCAAATGATCCAGAGAGAGGATATTGAATAAGGCAGCTTTAGAGTTTTTTTTGTTTTTTTTTGCTATGCTGGATCCAAAGCATGTGCAAATAGGGGTGGAATAGTTCAGCCAAATTGATGGACGATGACATTGCCAAGGAAGTTAACACTACAGCAATGCATATTTGCTACACTTGTTGCCACAACCCTTTAAGCTGAGCAAGAAAATCACTACGTGTGTCGAGTGTCATTCTGTGACCAAATACATACAGGCAGACATAACAATGCAAGTAACATGACAGTGTGCATGTTAAATGCATACTTGTTCGGATGTTGTGCACATTCATTTTACCTAAAAAAAATATTCTTTTAAGATTTTTTGGCCTATAGTAGTAGTGGTTGTAGATATTGACAGGAAATGTGAGGCAAGATAATTACATGGAGTAAAAAGCCTTCTGGTTGAACAAGGGAATGAGCTGCAGAGGGCTTGTTTTATTGAATTTATTGAGTTATTGAATTGAATTACTACTGTTTTTGCTGCATACACAGACTTACACTGAATCGAGCCATTAAAGCGACCCTGGGACAATGGACTGGTTTCAGTGGGGAAGGAAGTCGCTTTGTCTAGAAAATTCCGAACAGTAGAAATGGTAAAATCAAGGCTATTGTCCCATTAGAGTTTCAGCTTTTCTAATATTACAAATATTCTGCCAGCATTTTAGCACAACTACTCCAGGGATTTTTTTTTTCTTCTGTTTTTATAAATACAAAAGTATTTTGGTCTCGGTGTGTGATTACTGACAAAGGGAGATATAACTCGGTCTCACATTGGTTTCTTTTCCATTTTTTCAACAAAACCTGATCTTGTTGGGAATGATAAACATCTTTTTCAAGACCAGTGCAATAAACGCGTCACTGCCATCTGTAATTGCAAAAGCAAAATCACTACTAATTAGTGCTGGCCATTAAAACATCATTCACATTACTAACAAGATGGTAATTTTGTCAACTCTGACACTGGAGGAAAAAGGGAGACAAGTCACGATGGAGTGCACAGTCGGTACTGGTGTTACGGTTCAACTCCTTTGGCTATTAACTAGTGATTCACACCAGAATCAGTACCAGCAGTTGTATGTGGTGAAGGCAGATGTTTGGACCCAGCGAGACACATTGTAGTTGTCCTTGCGAATGCCTGATGGTCATGTTCATTGGAGACAGACTTTAAAGCAGTCTGCTTTATCATTTAGACCATGTGCATGACTACATTTTTTAAGCTATTATCTGATTATGATAAACCAATCATTTACACTCTCAGCTCTACGCTGCTTTTCTAATATTTGCCCATGGTGGAAAGGAAAGAAAAATAAAAACACACTTTGATTTGTAACCCATAGCTGTACACTACACAGAGACATACACATTTTTTTTTTTTTAGTATTGCTTGATAATTGGAAAAATCATAATCATGATCATCCCTTTGCTCAGTACTGAGATCATAAGTAACCAATACAATTACTCTAAAACAATTACTCTCCAGACAGGATCCAAAGGATCATTAAGTTCTGGGGAACCCTAAGCCTCTATTGGTATTTATGTAAGGTCAACTCACTACATATAATGCTTCAGACAACTGCATTTGATGTAATCACCTGGATTGTTTATGTGTTGGCATTTCAAGGACAAAAGAATGCCCCCCCCCCTCTCAAAATACTAAAATATACGTTAAGAACCACAGTTCCCACTAATAGAATAACACTATATCTAACTTAGTGGGACTATTTTTCTGCTTGAAGTAAAGCCAGATATTTGTTTGCTCGCATGCAAACCAACACTTTCACAACACAGGATGACAAATACCTGCTGTCTACTGCCCTTCTCCAGCCAGTCTATCATTTCTTAAAACTGTAGGGCAGCGATTTCCATTTCCTTCCCCAGCTTACTCGCAAATGTCGAATCCCCTGAATCTAGGTCGTAGTCTTGCTGCTCTATATCCAAAATGAAAGCTGTAAGATTAAGAAGAATTGTCTCATCCTTTATCTTGTTTGAAAACATATCGATATATATTAAGGGGGGAAAAAAGTAAATACACTACCCAGTTCCAAAAGCTTATGGAACAAAAAGAATAAATAAAATAACACTTTTATTATGTGTTACCTGTTCTATTTTGGATTAATGAATGCCAGCAAAGTTTCTTTTGTTCTACAACATGCATAAAAATATATGCCATGTCTGCATTTCTGCTTGTCTTGGTGGTATGTTACGACTACATAATAAGGAATGTGTTTATGCTAAGCCTTTTATACCATTTAATGTATGCAACCTAATTTGAGAACAAAAACTGTGAAACTCTCTAAAAGATACACAAATGTATTTGTATATTTACACACATCTAACTCCATCTGCAAAAAAGTTGGATAACATGTAAATTATACGCAAAACACAGATCATTCACAGGCAGAAACCCTGACGTCAGCTGAATTTAAGCAGAGGTTCAAAGGCTCTTCCAAAGAAAGCAAACCGTGTAAAAAAAGAAAGCAAACTTAGAGCTGCGTCCAAACACAACAGTTCTCCACAAATTTGTTCTATGACTACAAAGCTGGAAGGATGGATGGATAAAAGAAAAACAGACTGTCGGCTGCTTGCAAAGCAGTTTGAAACCACTACTAGAATTGCTAGAATTGGGCATGGGCATTTGAAGTGATTTTTGAGGTTTTTGAGGTTTCTGAGGTCAATAAACAAGCCAAAATGGATCAGGTGTGACTTCATTGTGATGTCATCATCAAACCAAAATTAGTCATTAAGCAAGTGATTGTTCCTGTTGTTTGCCGTCACACGAGTGTTTAGCTACATCAAAGCCAATCACTATTTGTCATCTTTCTGTCTGGACATATTGCTCCTGAAGCTTTTTGTGACATTTAAAGAAGTGAGTCCTCATCGCGCTGGTGGAACCGTGCTAAGCTAGCTTGAACCTGTATTATGTGCATCCAACTTTGATTTCCAGTTGAGTGTAATTCTCAAAGTATCATTCTATCATCAAACTTCAGATTAATGTTTCAGGACATAATTTGAATAAATAAATAATAATTTGGTCCTTTTATATAACTTCTGGTCTCATGAACTATTTAACAGAATCTAAGCCAAAAAGTACACCATGATTCAACAGCACATCAAAACACCTTTGGCAGCAATAACTTGAGGCAATCGTTCTCTTTGTGACATCATCAGTTTCATAATTGAGGGGATATTCTGGTTCACTTGTTTATAACTTTACTTTAGCTCATCAAGGTTTGTGAGCACTCTCTGAAAATTCCACCACATTTCCATTAGGCTGAAGTCTGGACTTTGACTAGGTCATTGCAACACATTGATATATTCATTTTCCAGACATTCAGTTGTAAATCTGCATCCAAACAAGTCATTTTTGCTGAGAGAATTTCTCTAAACATTGCACGTTCTCAATTTTGACAGTCAAGGCATTTGGTTTTAAACAGGTGGTCACACTTGCAGACGATCATTTAATCAAGAACATTTGATTAGCAGCACCTGGCTGCTACTTCCCACCTAATTCCTGTGGATACTTGATGCGGTCTTTAGAATTGAAAGATGTTGGACTTCCAGAAGATCAAGTTTGGTAAACAGCTTTACTGGAACCACAATGTTTCGCAAATTTTCAGACACAACCACATCTTATTTAGAAGTCCTGGGAACGCGAATCAGAGCTCTCAAAAGGATACAAAACAAATTATACCTTTGGCAAAAGAAAATGTAAAGAGGGAATTACTTCCATTAAAAAAAGGAAAATAAACCCTCACCAACACTGCACACGTTTTACTCTGTAAAGGCAAATTCTGAATATTGGAGAATACAATTTTAGCTTTAATAGCACAAACACAGAAGCATAAATACATTTTGAATGGGACACTTTGAACCAATATAAGGATTGGTCCTATTGAAATACAGCGCATGCAATCGTGTGCTCCAACGCCCCATTTCTCACACACAGACAAAAGGTCACTTATTTACATATAAGTCAATATGCCACTTTTTCTATAAAGGGCAGCACTGTTTCTCCTACAACTTGTTTATTCCCTTGCTTCCTGCCTGACAAAGAATGACCATCCTTGTTTTTATTGATAGCTCTTCCTTTCAGTCCCACCCCACACCAGTCTGAGATTTATTACTGATGTTGAGTCCGCAATTTAATCTTTCGATGAGAACCTATAAGAGAGACATAAAAACCTTTTCAACAAGACTTATACACCAGGCCCAACAAAGAAAGATTTCATCAACTGGCCATAAGAAATTTACAAGCCTTACTAGTGATAGTGTGTTCCACACTGTTAAATGTTGTTCAGTTTAAATGCTCTGGAATTTGGCTATGAGGCTAAAACCAGAGGAGCCTTCAAATAAAAACAGGACTACTGTTTTCATGCCATGATAATGACATCCACTGCTGTAAAATACTTCAGTGGGACTGGCTGCAAGGCAATCCAGCAGCTAATTAACTTCATCTCCAAAATCACAGGCTTCATAAATTAATTGCTTTGCACTGAGCTATGCACATGTTTATTCTGTGACCTACAGCTCAGTGAGGCTACCACATGCAGATTTCAAATCCAGTGCAAAACAATAATCTTGCATAATCTTGTTCATTTATAGACAAAATCCTGAAAGAATGCCCACAAACTGATTCTCTCGCATCACAATACTGGAGATTAAGGTGCACATGTATATACGATGATTACATTAACCAAAATTATACTCACATAACTCTTACGTGCATATCCTGTTAGGAAATAAACTCTCAATTCTATATGTTTGAATGCTTGTAAACCAACAGACAGCAAGTTGAATAAGGTGAAATATCTAAATAATATGCTAAGTAAATTGAAAAGATAGTTATTCTAGATATTATACACAAGGCTCGTCAGTGATACAGCAGCTCGTTGGAACATATTAAGAGGTTGAAAGCATTTACAATTGAAATATATGTTGATGATGAATGTTACTGGAAATCCTGAGGAGAACAGCTGAAATATGGCTAATGATGCCATTCATCTGTCCTGCCAAAGTAATAAATTTCATATATTTTGTCCTGTTGGGTAATGGACTTTTCTCCTGAATTGCCCGAATCATATTTCCAAATGGCCTGCTAATGTCCCAATCAGTATCACTTACAACCATGGTCAACATTTTCCATTTGGAGGTTGACATTGATGGGCAATATTGTTGTGATCTTGGGTAGAAAATTGCAATCTGTACGTTGTATCAATATCACTACACTGTTTAATCATGCATGATATGAGAAAAGGGGATCATACCTTAAGCGTGATCTCAAAATATCAGTAATAATGATGTAAAATGACATATGTCAAAAATCAGACTTATACACACTTATTTGAAATACAAAGCATGGCCTCAGATGAAAATGCATATCTTTAAAAGAACATACTGAATGTATTAGTCAATTCCTTAGACCACCAATTTAAGCAACATGTGTTTCCATAACCATAATTATGAACTTTAGCCATTTACTTGGAAGTGCAACTATCCACCTGGGGTTTTGGCGGATTACTATTTAAACAACATCACTGAGAATACAACTCATTGACTTTGTGCTCACACATGTAAGCTAGCAGTCTCTCATTCCTCCTCTTCCCTTTTCACACACAGAAGTTCTCTGTGGTTGCATATTTGCCGGTCTAACACCATGTGTGTTTTTCCTTCCATCCTTATTACCCGACTGTGGCATGACACAATCCAGATAGGGAGCTCAGAGCTGTCAACAGCAAAGGAATGGCTCACACGACAATATCGATCAGCTATAATAAGCTTGCAGGATTTGACATAGTGTTTTCTTCCCGTCACCTGCTCACCAGTACAGTGACTACCCTCAAAAACTTACGATGCAACCAGCAGTCACAATGTGGGAAGATATAGCACATGCCTGACAATATGTGAGCATGAAGCCACCTGCAACATACCAACAGACTGTCAGTATGTCATTATACAACTGAGCTGGGAGGCCGGTGGGTGAATGATAGTTGGACTGAGTAGTGATTTCAGATGTCGTAGCAAATGGTAGCATTGGAATAAATTCAATACAGCAGTATGATTGGGATGCAAACGAAGTACTGAATGACTTACACTCATTAACAATACACAGCGTGACTTCTGATGGGTGACATTTAGTGTAGGAGGTAGTTTTGACAAAAGTAAAACCCACCATTAGATACCAATCAGATTACATTTCTTCCAAAACAAAAAAATACCAATAAAATGTTTATGGCAGTGACATATTTATATTATAGTAGTAAACAGGAAGAAGAAATTATACAATCCAATCATTTTATTGCTTTTAAGGACAAAACCCCATTCAGGGTGTTTACAGATTAATAAATGTACTTGCTGGAGCAGGATTGCTGGACCATACAAAGAACAATGTTGGCTGGCTATCAGCACAGAGTTGCAGCTTTGATATGCATTCTTGAGAAGTGCTACATAATCCTGGCTGCAGAAATCCAATTACAGCCTTTTCTACAGAGGTTGGTTACGTTCTCTGCTGAAATCACTTGAATTAATCAATATGCGGGTTTACTGCCTAGCCAATGAGAGACCATGTGCTGCTAATCCTGACAGTAACAAGGAACGCTACCCTAAGAGTCAAGAATTCCCTCTAAAGCACAGCCACCTTTTTGAGCATGCGACTATTCCACAGCCTGTAATGTCAGCTACAATTTCCCCAATTTTACCAGTAGGTGATTAGCTTCAGTCAATACTTCCTTTTTATGTACTGATGAATAGTGGATGAATAATGGGCTTGCCAATACTGACAGCGCTATTGATGCATCAGCTGCATGTCTGCATTGCCCCAACTAGTCAAGACAGAACAAGATGACCTTTAGGTTAAAGAGAACATTGTGGAAATGAACAAGTCAAAAAGGTTTAACCCATCGATGTTTGTGTCTTTGCATCCTTCAGAAATTAGGTTAAATGATGATCTATACTGCTTCATGTTTCCAGAAACATCTGTTTGACAAGCATCATCTAAAGAAATGTCTCACAGTCCTTCATGGCAACCTGTAAGGCAACAATATGAATGGAGAGAAAGAAAAACATGAATTCAAACAAAACTACTCAAACGGATAGTGTGAGTTTGGATGTTAACTGGACTCCAGTTTCAGTTCGACACACAGACTTTCTTTTTATAGCTGCCATGTCAACAGATACCCTGAGCATGAGCATCCCACTAATTATGCTTATCGAAGAAAACAGAGGGGAAGGTCATCCTCAACATTCTGTCAGCCAGCTCTCATTCAGTCATTCTGCACAAGCCGATTCTCTTCAAGATATCAGTCATACCATCATTTGGATTCTGAACACATTTTGTGCTGTTTAATGCGATATAAAATGGAACCCCTATTACAATCACAGTTAATTTTATCCTTTCTTGAGCAAAATAACTTCCGTCTCTTTTCATATTGTAAGGAAGGTTATGGCTGTGATTGGGCCTCTTGTCTGTGGTGTGTTTTGTAGTTTAAACAAAGCCGCTGTCGGCCACCTTAATAATGAATCTTTTTTTATATGACTGATTATCATTGTTGCTGTAATGAAATTTTTAATTAATATCAGTCAGCTTCTGCTTATAATTAATGAGGCAGTGTGCCTGTCCAGTTTACATAGAATTTGCTTTTATTTTTCATCTCCATTTGTGTAGTTTTTGAATAAATGTACCTCTCCTCGGTAACTATAGTGAATTACCTGATATGGTTTTCTTTTTTAGGCTAATATGGAAATTATGCTTTTCTTTTGTTACCAGTCAAAGGGTAATCTAATGTAAACTCTCCAATTATTTGTGAAAGAGATAATTCATTCAACTGTGGTGTAAAGTCTAATAAAAGTATTTTTGTGTTGACTGCTGATTTGTAGAAATGAACAATCATTTTAATTAGCATACACTAATCAGCTACAAAATAGAAATTACTCACTGATTAACTGATTCTATTAATATCAATGCCAACCTCGATATTCTAATAAAAAAAACAATGATTTAATGCTGCTAATGTCAGTTCCTGCATCCAACCTTTGATCCTTTGGATGCAGGGTCTTTGGGATTCCTCAGTGATAGTTCTCAACAGTTTGATTATGTTTTGTCAGGGTTTAGTTGCTCTGCATCTCTCTTTAAATAGCTTTACTTGCCTGTCTGCATTCGATTTCATATTCTGAACCATGTGGGAAACAAAGATCCTGGCATTCTTGAGGATGTTTTCTTGAGACACACCACTCACTTCAAGACTGTTGCGGTTGCAGACGAAGCACATTTCCCTGAAAGCAACAACACACCTTGATTGCAGCAACAACAAAAACTGGTTCGAGCAAAAAGGAAGAAAAGGTGTTCCGACTCCCCCATATCTTCAACCGATTGAGCATTTGTGGGATGCTCCAGTACAAGCCCAGTCCAAAGATGCTCTACCTGTCAACTCACACAACTCCACTAATTTTAGCTGCAAATCATGACAAATTAGTCGCCAATTATGTGCCATATAAATAATTTCAAAAACTTAATTGTTAAAAATCTTACAAAAAGTTTAATAATATGCATGCACCTATAAAAAAGTAGTTAATGGGATGTTTAATCTAAAAGGTTTTTAATTTTCAAACTGATTCTATCAGTGCTCCAAACCACCCCTGTATTTCTGCTAATTATTTTCTCCTTTGAAAAAAAAAAAATTAATTTGGCTTCAAACCAGGTTGAAAAAAAAGATTAAAAAAAAAAGGTTATTTCTCAGTTTTAACGACGAGAGTGATCAGTGCCTGCAGACAAAGCAACGTGTCATTTTTCCCATCCCTTTACTTTCTACTGCGTTAATGGACTGTAGTACATGTGATGGAGGTCCTCACTAACAAGTAGAAATTCTTATGCAATCCAAAACAACCGTCCTGCAACACATACTGCTGTGTCTGTTACACTGCTCATTTCCAGAGTGTGTGTCAAAAAGAAGTTGATTCAGCTCCACAAAGCACAGACAGTACAGACTTTATTGTAAAGTTTTCATTAGTAAGTCCATTAGTAAGATAATGATCTTGTAAGACAGTGCAATCACAATTATTAACTATGCCATTAAATGTGCTAAACTGAGAGGGATAGCTATAGTTTCACACCAGTCACATCTTTGTTGCAGCCTACTTGAGTTTGAATGCTTAGAACTTGACACAGGTGTTTTTGAGAATGTTTCCCTTTTTCTTTTTTTTTCTTTTCTTTTTTATTTGCCATGAACTGTACTCATTAAAATGACTGTGGATCTTATTAAGATTATATTGTTGCAACACTTCATGTTCTTGTTATATCTGTGGTAGGTCACAACCAAAATGACTGAGGATGTCTGCTAAGCCACAAAACAAAAACGCTGTTTACTCAAGAGGCTTTTTCATCCAAATGTAACTGATGATGCAAAAGACCGGGATTCCAAAGCATAAACCAAGATGCAGAATACATGAACAACAGTTGCACAGAACAGACAGTCCCCTGTTACTACTGCACCAACGCACAAATACACTTTGGTCTTTAGTGTGTGCCAGAAACTTGAGCATCAAGTTTTGTCACTCCTAAAGAAAACAAAAGCTCAACTACAAATATTTCCTTTTGTGTTGGCTCATCGCTCTGCAACAAGCCATCAAGTGCATGTATTATATATACCTATTTACAAAAAAACACGAGTGTAAGATCTCATAATAATAATTTAAAGAAACATGCAGTATGCAGCGTAAATAAGTACTTCCATTTTTTTTAAATGGAAGTTTAAATTACAGTGCCTGGAAAAAGTATTCATACCTCTTAAACTTTTCCACAATTTGTCATGTTACAACCAAAAACTTTAATGCTTTTTAGTAGGATTTCATGTGACCGACCAACACAAATTAGCACACAATTCTGTCTTTTGGGGTATGTCTCAACCCGCTCTACGGATGTAGAGATGGCAACTTTTGTCCCTTCTTCTTTGCAAAATAGCTCCAGTTCCGTCAAATTGAATGGAGAGCATCTGAACAGCTATTTTTAAGTCTTGTCACTGAATATCAATAGGATTTAGGTCTGGACTTTGACTGAGCCATTCTAACACATGAATATGCTTTGATGTAAGCCATTCTGTTGTAGCCCTGGCTGAATGTTTTGGGTTGTTGTCCTGTTGGAAGGTGAACCTCCACCCCAGTCTCAAGTCTTTTGCAGCCTTCAATAGGTTGCCTTTCAGGATTGTCCTGCATTTAGCTCCATTCATTTTCCCATCAACTCTAACTAGCCTCCTTGTCCCTGCTGAGGACAAGCATCCCCATAGCATGATGCTGCCACCACCATTTCATAGTGGGGATGGTGTGTTCAGGTCGATGTGAAGGTTTCTGCCACACATAGCGTTTTGCAAGTAGGCCAAAAAGTTCAATTTTGGTCTAGTTTGACTTGAGCACCTTTTTAAATTTTTTTATACATATTTGCTGTGGCACCTACATGGCTTATGGGAAACTGAAAACAGGACTTCTCATGGTTTTCATTCAACAATGACTTTCTTCTTACCACTCCTCCATAAAAGCAAGATTTGTGGAGTGCACAGCGAATAGTTGTCCTGAGAACAGATTCTCCCACCTTAGCTTTGGATCACTGCTGCTCCTCCAGAGTTACCACGAGCCTTTTGGCCGCTTGTCTGATTAATGCTTTCCTTGCCCAGCTCAGTTTAGGTGGACAGCCATGTCTCTGCAGGTGTAGAGTTATGCCATACTTTCCATTTCTGGATGATGGTTTGAACAGTGCTCTGTGAGATGTTCAAAGCTTAGGATATGTTTTTATAACCTAACCCTGCTTAAACTTCACTATGACTTCACCCCTAGCCTGTCTGGTTTATTTCTTAGTCTTCATGATGCTGTTTGTTCACCACTGTTCTCTAGAAAACCTCTGAGGCCTTCACAGAACAGCTGTATTCATACCGAGATTAAAGTCCACACAGGTGATTCTATTTACTAATTAGGTGACTTCTGAAGGCAGTTGGTTGCACTGAATTTTATTTAGGGGTATAAAAGTAACGGGGGCTGAATACAAATGCATGCCACACTTTTCAGCTTTTATTTGTAAAAAACTTTGAGCCCCATACTTAATTTTTTTTTCCACTTCACAATCATGCACTACATTTAAGTTTGCGGTTGTAATGTGACAAAATGTGGAAAAGGTCAAAGGTATGAATACTTTTTTTTTACAGCACTGTAGACATGGAGCTCTCTCTGCCAAGTTGATTTTGCAAATACATAAAGCACACATGTGCACAGCTAAATACAGCAGCCAAAATCACAGCTCAACAAGAAAATTAATAAATTAAGCTGAAAAAACAGTCTAAATGAGCATTATATTTAAAACATGTGAGAAGCATTTTGTATCCAAGATGAAAGTAATCCACCACTGTGGAAAACACCTACCACTTACATCAAATATTCACCACTCCAGTGTGCCTACATGTCAGAGAAATCCCTGAATCATATTTATAGCTGCCTTTTTAAACTCATGTTAAAACTCAAGTTAAAAGCCTTTCAGCTGATAAATAATTCCTGAGCCAGACTCATATTTTAGAAAAATATGCATTCTCTAACAATGTTAAAAAACTGAAAGTGAAAGTATTTCCCCAATTTGTCCTGACCACATAGGTTACTTCAACAAACCATAACACATCAACTCAAATGGATCAAAGCCATAAAATAACAAAGTTTAAAAGAACTCAATTGCACAAAAATGATGTCTATCATCTATTCACCGCCACACAATGATAATCATTTGGGGAACTCAAAATTAATTAATTGTTTATAGAATGTGTCTCTTTCACTACCACACCATGCAAATGTTGTTGTTTTTTTTTTCCACTTTCATGGACAGAAAAACAAAGACAAAAAGAGAGCGAAGCCAGTCGAGCACTGAAGTATAGCGCGCTGCAGCCAACCTGCATCGAGCTCAGAATGGAAAAGAAAGCAATGACACTACATGTAAGCTTGGGCATGCTTGAAAGCACACAGAGCAACAAAATACAGAGAAAAAATGTCATATTGAATAATATCAAAGAGAATTCAGTACTTTCACACACAGAGAGACACGGCCGCGCACACACACACACACACACACACCGGAACCAAATGTGAAACGGCAGCCAACTCGAAAATCATGAATGCTACGGCGGGTTTCTACCAAACAAAAGTAAACGCAGCAAAATCTGAAAAGGCAAAGCTAAGCGAAGTACAGTGACATGGACTCAGGTCCTACCTTCCGTAGTCACAGTACGCCTCAGATTTTCATCCTCCAGAGATGTATATGGAGATGTTCCTTTGAAGTTCACCCCTTAACACCAGTCTATCAGGTGGAAAAAAAAAGCTTGGTGGACAGTATACATCCATAATTACTTCCATGTTTTCTGGCCCATCAAATTCAACCTTCTGTTTTAATACTAAGCACAAACCTACAGCTTTAGACTGAGCCGTTCAGTTACAGAGTTGCCCTATAGACAATTTGTAATGAAATAAAATAAAAATCGGCCCAAAGCATTTTTTTATTATTTCAATTTAGGACGCATGAAAAAAACATGAGCCTAGATTAATTATCATGACCTTCTTGAGTGGAAGCAGTGTTCTATTGCCTTGGGGCACTGTTGATTCACCATCAGTTTTTGTGAAGCACTTGCTGCATATTTGACTGTTAGATTTCCTTGCCTTCAAACTTATGGCATCATATGATCTGTGACGTCAGACTGCTTTCAACATCAACTGATTCCTTAATTCTGCGCTAAGGTTCATCTCCCAGCTTACTTCACCAATATCGCTGCCATAAGTTTAATTATGGGGGCAGTAAATTTTCATGTCCCAGTTTTTTGTACTTGGTGTTCGCTTCTTTGTGCTCCAGAATTAACTGACAAGGCTTCCATCATAAAAGTCTTTGAACTGCGACCAAGAAATGCAGATGTCATCTCACAAATCAGTAGGGGGCTGCCTCTAATGGGCAATCAGATGCAGTTTTTTAATCTCCTAACACTAGTAGATCATCTACAGAAATGTATATCTATCACAAATTTGATTTTAGGACATCATGGGTCAGAGGCAAATACTTAATGTTACATCAAGTGGAGTATTGTAGATGTTTTTTTATCTTGTAAGAAGCCTGAACATATTGACCAGGTCTCATAATAAATCTTGTGCTTGAAAATACTCACAAGCAAGCTTGTACTCTACTTGATCATTGTCAGGAATGCATAGAAAGTAACAGAACCTAATTCATTTAAATGGATTATCAAAACACAACTATAATGATATTTATTAGGCATTATAGGAGACAGAAATCTAACGTATATATGTATATTTTGTTTGTTGTTTAAATGGTAAAATAACTCAATTTGCAAATTAAGCAGAATGATTACGTGCTTAGACCTAACCATTAGTTTAATTCTGAGTGAGAACAAGTAAAAAGCTTTGTTTGAAGTCCTCTCTGAAGTCATATTTTCTAAATTGTGGAGGAAGAACATCACTCACATTATTCATACAAACAATAAATGATCGACATCACAGATTTTATTCTCAATGAAGAATATATTTTGGGGTTGGAGGTATAATCAAACATTGGTCATGTTGCCAAAAATAATTTTCATTTATTTGAACAGCAGTTAGTAATGCACCATGGCTGACGGCATCACAATGGTGTGCTATGCTGGTGTAAACTTGTCAAATTGCTCTGAATCACTAATTACTTGTGCTTGGGTCCCTCTGTGTGTCTACGTGTCTATGCAAATCTGTGTGTGTGAGTGTGTTTCAACTGTAACCTACAGAGAACCTATACAGCTATTTCATCATTCTTTTTATCTCCACAGCTGATGCTGCCATGGCAGGTGCTGCTGGCACATTATGAATCCATTCTCTCATTAGGTGTGCACAAATAAAAAGCAACTCCCAGGACAGTAATTATGTCAGGATGCCATCAAAAGGACAATTAAAGAAACTATTCATAATTATTGTTATTATTTTTATTTTATATTATTATTATTTTATTTTTTTGTAAACAGGTGAATGTTTTGGGCTTTTTAAAGACTTATGACCTATGACGTGAACTTGCTTTTCAACCTTAATCTATGTTGAGGCTGTGTCCACAATTCATGCAAAGCACAGAGAAAGCTCCCACAATCACTTTACCAAGAAAGGGGAACAAGGTGAAGCCATCAACAACCAAAACTGTTGCCATGCCAGTTTATACACCACAGTAACAGAAAGGGGCTCCAAAATCCATCATGATGTGTGATTATAGTTACTTACTGAGGCTTTTTGTTTAGGAAAAATAAACCATATAGTCCAAAGCCAAAACCTAACCTAGTCAGTTAGGTATTTAACACATACCTCTGCTAAAGCAGCTGCTCAGGAGTATCAGTGGAAATCTCCTAACTGATGAGAAGGCAAAAATCCATCATTATAATCACACTGCATTAGTGCCTGTAAATATTTAAAAGGTTTCGAATATTGTAGTTGTTTTCTTCAACAAAGTTAGCATAACGATGTCAACAAAGTTTCTACCACCAGCCCCAAATTAGTTTGTCTGCTGAAAGTCCTCTGGTCACAAGCCTGTTGATGATGGGAGAAGGTATTAAAATTCCTCTTGTGATAAATGGGTATTTTACCTCATGTTTTTAAAGTCTGATCTTTGTCTCTGTGACTTAAACTCCCATCTCTTATCACACAGAAGAGAAGATTTTTGAGTAATGCTTGAATAGTAATGCCTGCACAATGTTGAAGAGTTGTCACTGCAACTAAATTGCACTGAGAGAATACATTATTTATGAAAGATTTATCCTCATTAATCTGTGAAGCACTCTGAAAGCACGATCATTTCATTTTTCTCCTGACTTAGTGTTTTGCAGATCTTTGCAGACAAATCAACTTGCTCTTTGATGTGTAGTCAGTTTCCTTGACTGTCTTTGTGGAACAGTCCCTCATGACAGCTCCTCCCCAGTGTTTTCAGTGAATCATTATCTGTGCCAATGTTTGCACTCAACCTGTCTTTTTTTTCCCTTTTTTTGTGTGTTGCAGCTCCACACTGACCTCGATAAGGGGGACAGTTCGGTCAAGTATACCCTCTCAGGGGATGGTGCTGGCTCCATTTTCACAATTGACAAAACAACAGGGGACATCCATGCCTTAAGGAGCCTTGACAGGGAGGAGAAGCCTTACTATACCCTGCGTGCCCAGGCTGTGGACATCAACACCAATATCCCCCTGGAGCCTGAATCTGAATTTGTGATCAAGGTCCAAGATATCAATGACAATGAGCCAAAGTTCCTGGAGGGACCATATACAGCCAGTGTTCCTGAAATGTCACCAGTTGGTAAGTGACCATCTAGAATTCTAAGAAGTCTGTTACTCTGCAGTGAAACTTTCTTTTGTTCCCCTTGAACAGGAGAGCACAACAATACAGTTTCAGGAGCAGTGTGGGTGCAACCAGAGGGGTAACACTGCTCTCCATAACAGATTTTGACATTTCAGAGTTCCATTTTATTCTTGGTGTGCCCTGAGAATATTTCACAGCTTTGTCTTTACACGTTCACCCCAGGGAGGACAGATCAAGGTAATTCACTGGGAGAATGGTTTCTCTTGATGTGAATCGCAATGAAGCCCTCAAAACTTCAAATTCGGCAGTCTCAAGAGGATGTGTAGAAAGCAAGAAAAACACAGTGTAGCTTCAGTGAGCAACCCAAATCAAAAGCAGCATTGTATTGTTCACTGTAAACCAAATCTTTGAAGTTTGTCAAAAAACATCTGCTGTGGCCATTAAAGCAAAGTACAGAGATTACCTTTAAACACCACACACAACTGATCAGATACAGGACCGACAGGTTTTTCAAATGAATTTACCAAAGTAATTTGAAATGTAATGTTCGTTCATTTAATACACATAGTTTTTTTCAAACCTTATTAAGTGACAATGAGTCCACAAACGCAGTTTCAAAACCAGACAATGCCCGGACACTTGCCCAACCAGTTCTCATTCCTCTGGCATCAAGACTAATCATTTTGTCAAAGCCAGTTGCATCTCTCGGCTTTGAACAGTATGCTGTGAGATTTGACGGTGAGAGTAAATAAGACATGCGACAGAAGTGCAGGTAGAAGGAGAGTTCGGGACCATTATTTGTTTCTCTTGTTGGTTGCAGTGCAGGCTCCAAACCATTTAGGAAAACTTTGTTATTCAGATCATAAAACATTCTTTTCATGTGTAAAAACCGCTGATGCAAAGTGCATTTTGTTGTGAACTTGTGATACGAGGGCTCTGACACATTATCAGCATGAGACAAGTCTGTTTACAGTGCTAAAGCTTTCACATTTAAATGGACTCTGAGGGAAAAGAGAACAAAAGCATTGGCTGAATCAAAAACAGCAAAAATGATGATGTAATTTTCTTTTTTTTTTAGAAGGACCTATGCCTCCCCTTGCTCCCAATAAAATAGCTGGACCTCGTATTTCAAGAGTAAATGAGATAAAAGACACTACATTCACAGTTTGTAAAAATGGATTTTCTTCATGAAGCCAGAAACACGATCTGAGTTATCACAGCTATTTTTGATTTGTATTGAGAAGATTTGAATTTTGAAAAAAAGGTGAGAGGAACCTGTAAAAATGTTAAAAAAAAGATATATGCTCACTCAAGGTGGATTTACTTGTTTTAAAGAAGACTTCATGCGCAGGAACACTTTGGATGAATTGCGTCTGACCTGGCATAGATTAGAATGACGTGACTGACCAGCTGTTTTAGGTCTGACCCAGTAAACAATAAACTCGCATGACTGACCGGCATCTTCATAGATATGATATCTCAGATAATCTTAGAGGTAAAAAACAGTCCCTGAGGAAGGACTGCCTCCATATTCCTCATACCAATGCCCACCACAGGTGTTGTCGTTTTTTTCCTCTTTTTTTTTTCCCATCCTTGATTCGTCCATGGTTGGTGCGCTCAGTCCCAGCTCTTGGGGCTGCATATGGTGAGGTTACAGACCTGGTGAGGCCTCACAGATTAGTACAGAAGACTAAATTTATGTAACTCAGGCCTTACATTCGAACAGACACGGAAACTATGAATTGGCTTTACTGTAAGTGAGAATGCAGAAAGCTACTCAGCATTAGTCAGCACCCCAGCATAAAGTCTTAGAAACATCTCTATGAGGACATCTTGATGTAAAATCACTGTTGTTTTATGCGAGTCAGGACACGTGTAATTACACGCATGTGTAAAAAAAAAAGAAAAAAAGGTTTATCAATACACAAGGTAAAACAGCCTAATACAATAACCCAACCATTGAGATCCAACCATTTTATTCAAATCAAAGCAACAAGGAGCTCTGTTAGTGTGGTGAGTGGATTCAGCGACCGTTGTCTCCCTCTTGTAGTCTTTAGCAACAACAGGGATGGATTAGCAGGGCAAAATGGTCATCAGTGAGGTTGTTAGCAGGGAAAAATAAAAACTTAAGGAAAGGCAGCGGTGGTTGGTAAATTCAACAACCATGTGGCAAGCAACAAAATCACTTCTTAATCCCTTGTTGTCAGCAAATGGCTTATCCCTGAATCGTTCAGAGAATGAGACAGATTCTAAATGCTATTTCAGAGAATTTTAATTACCACTAAATTAAATGTCTTTGGCTCAATCAATTTGTTGATTTCTCCACAAGACTGCAAATTTACATTTAAAGTTGTTGATATCAGATTCTTACATGTATCTGCCATAACGTCATTGCTTAATCGGCTCACTCTTAAGACATCCCTAGTTCTTATCGCCTTTGCCTCCTACATAAATATGAAATCTTTGTACATTTAATATTGTGTTGCTAATTGGTTTTCTCTACACTTACACTACATTAGTTTGCTGAATGCTGTAATATCTGGTGAAGTTAGATTTGTGTCTTTCATTTAATCACGCTCACACTCAAGCATTTCCATTTCCATTATCACCCAAACAGAATTTACTCAACTTGTTTTTAGCCTCACACTTAGGTAAAGGTTGTTATCTTTGTTGCCTGGGAATGTGTAGGAGTCAGCTGTGCTGAAAAGCTTTCAAACTTTCTCGATATCTGAGCTTTTACCACTTTGGAGCTCCACTCTTCGCATGAACAGAAAAGGTATTTATGTGTTATCTCATCTATGGTATACACATTTAGCACGATCCAATCCTTTTCATGTGTGTCTAATCAGGCATGTATGAGAGAGGATTGAGACACTAATCTCTCATGTCCTAATTTTTTAATTCCATTGTTGACGCCCGCTGAGACTGAAAAGCCTATTTAGTTTACAACAAGTTCTGTCCAGGCAACCAGGAGTTTACCAGTATCTAAATGACCATGTAAATGCCACCCCTCTGGTCAGTGTCTCTGTATCATAATAAGCTTCCACACATCCTGCTGTTTTATCTTTTCATCCAGATGATCTAGCTGTGAAGTAATGTGTCTGAAGAGTGATAAAACTGGAAACTTAAGGTTGATAAAGTTTTTTGGATTTAAACACTTACAGAAAGAACTGATTTAGTTTAAGGAGTCTTTTCACTGCTGGGTCGTTAAGGAAGACGAGTCAAATCTCCAAAAAGTAATTATTCTGTCCCTGCTACAGCAGGAGTTTGAAAAACTGCCATCTTAATACTATTCCTGCCACCTATTTGTTTTCTTAATGGTAGCATTATTTAATGGTTGGTTGCACTTTCTTTTTAAATAATAGTTATGCTGCAAATGTGCAAATCTAAGTATACAACAGGAAAATCAAGCAGCTCTCCAGCCCATTATCTCTCCTTACTCCTCCACGTTGCACTCTATCGGCTTCTTTGACTTTTCTGCATTAGATGCAGCTTTCTCACTGGTGATTCACTATTCATTAGTGTCAGGTGAGATCGTTTGGTAAGCTGATGAACTTCAAAGAGTCTGGATTTCAGTCTCTTGAGAACACCGATTAACTCAGAGTCAATATGTCCTCCCACTCTTTTCTACAGGGACCTATGTGACGCAAGTAACAGCCACAGATGCAGATGACCCTACCTATGGAAACAGTGCTAGAGTAGTGTACAGCATCCTCCACGGCCAACCTTACTTCTCTGTTGACCCCAAAACAGGTAAATGGTTCATCTGTCTTTCTGATGTGCATTTGAGTGTCAAAATTAAGAGATTTAACTAGTTACAGGAAAAGTAAATGATCCGAAAATCTTAGATGGTTTTGCTTAGAATAAGTGAATCATAACTGTGTTATGTGTTTCTGGCCACATTAACACTGTTATATTTCAGTGAGATTAGCTAATGTTGTACCTGATAATCAGGTCTGCGCATTTTGCAAGACTGCCCTTTCACTCATGTAGCACACGACACACAACTGTGTTCTCTCAAATGGGGAATGATTAAATCAGAACTTGGTGACTGTGAAAAGAGAGTGAACTTAGCTTGAAAATTTGAGCAAACTTTACTTGCAGGTCGCTTGTCCTCCCTTTCTGCTGCACTTCAGCACTACTACCATAGTCCAGAGTATACCCTGGACAGGTCGCCAGTTCATTACAGGAGCAACACAACAAACAAACAAGCGTGCACCCTTACACCCACGGGCAATTTAGAATCACCAGTTTACCTAACATGCATGTTCAGGCTGATGTGAGGAAGCTTGAGTACTCAGAGAAAACCCACACATGCTCTTGGAAAAACATGCAAACTCCACTCAGAAAGGCCCCAGCTGAGATTCGAGGCCTGACCTTCAGCTCCATGCATGTCTGGTGCCAGTCATGTAGTAGAAATATTATGATCGCATACAATCACTCACATAGGACAGGCTGTGCAATGGAGAACTGGTCGAGTCAAGGCACCAAGATTTCACTGATTTGTATATTTCCTTTCTCACAGAATTCTTCTTTTACCTAACAAACTGTAAGCTTTAGGGCTGTAAGGAGAAAACAACTTTGGTGATCTTACTGTCCATTGATCTGTAAGCACGAAACCACAATGTGGACCAGTCCAAGTAAATGTATCAAGACTAAACTCGGCCTCAGATGTGATCCCTGAGGCACATAACAATTCAGGTTGCATGTTCTACTGTAAAAGTGTGAATTATTCTTTTGGCAGGTTTGAAATAACGTGTCAGTTTTATCTAGAAGTGCTAATACTAAATATTCAGCATAATAATCAAGGATTGTAAGCTATTTTCAAACATTCATAATGTCTGTCCTAGAGAAAGCTCAGTTAGGAAAACAAACCAAAATAAATATATAATTTCCCTCTTGTACAGTTGTTCTAAGTGTATTGATTGTGTGCTTGGTAGAATTGCAGAATATTATATTTTACAGTGGATCCAAAACATATTAACACATAAACTTAGTAAATTTGATGTATGGATGCATAATAGCCAGTGCTGTATAGCTGGTGACTTAAAGTCACATCCCCAAAAGACAAATCAAACAATAACATTTGACACTATAACATTGACAGTGTTGATTGTTTCCACCTCATTTATTCCTGTGCTGTGCTGGGTTTAGAAGGTGACTGCTCTAAATCAGAAATAACTTCATACCGGCAGTGTTTGCTGGTACAGTGTTGCCGCTGGCTTACTATCTAGGACATTTCAAAGCATATGAAAATAGGCTCATACATATCACACAGCCAGATAGGGTGGAATCTGTTGCTGATCGTGCTGTTCATCCCAGACCTTTGCAGAGCACCTCCTGCGACTGTATTTCAGACTGATGCTGGAAAAAAAAAAAAAAAAAACAATCTTACTGTTAAAGCAAATGTTTGCCCTGCTGGGCTTTCTGTTATCTCCCCCAAAAAATGGGGGAACAAACACCGGAAGGTAAAAGGTGAACAAGGAGAGGGGCGACAACAGAAGCATGCACAAATGTGGTGTACATGTCACAGTGAGACAGTCCTCTCTGAGAAACATTTAAAACATAATCAGGGTCTGATTTCAGTTTTACACAGCGGTTTATGGGACATCCTTGCTATATTAGATGTAACAATACAAGGGGAAAGTGTTGAACAACCTATGCTGGATGCTTCTTTTTTTGCCTGCCAACCTCCCACTGACCTAGCTATTAATCTGCAGTACAAACGCTCTCTGATCTCAGGGTCTCTGATCCTCAAGTGAATCATTATATGGCTTCACCAGTGCTCCCTATTGAATGTCAAGTGCTTCCAGTTGGTGAGATGACCTCTATTTCAGCTTTGGTCTGAGGCAGTTCTGCAGCTTCATACAGTACTGGGGAGTGAACTACTTAGATGGAAATGTATTGTGCATTTTTAAGTGAACTGTGCACTTGGCATCAAATGTGTTTCTAAGAATCTCATGTTTACTCTCCCATTTCCCTTTGTCTTTTTATCTAATTATCTCTTGTCTTCATCTACCTCCTCTTCTTCTTCCTCCATTTCTCTCCTCTATGTTATCTATATCTCTCATCAATCTTGCTGCACACTAGGGGTTATAAAGACAGCTTTGCCCAATATGGACAGAGAGGTGAAGGAACAGTACCAGGTATTAATCCAGGCCAAGGACATGGGGGGCCAGTTGGGAGGACTGGCTGGGACGACCATTGTCAACATTACCCTCAGCGATGTCAACGATAATCCACCCAGGTTCTCTAAAAGTAAGCAAGCATGATTGTAATGACTAACAACACAAACTAACTTTTTATAGAAAAATAAAGATGCAGCTTCATCCATACATTTTTATTCCCTGCTCTTCCCTGCTATTGCCATGGACACTGTTCAGTTAAAACAAGACTGGGGTATTAATCATATCTACTCTTTGTAATTGCTTTTCATTATTTGTCATTATGAGCTTTCGTGAGCAATGGTCTGTTTATTTAGTGTGATTGCATCTACAGCTACAACTCCTGGCAAATAAACAAGAGTTGATGTTATTTTGCTCATGGGCACCCTTCTATATTTAGATCAGATTTGAGTGTGTTGGTGCAGCATCAGGGATTCAGTGTATTTAAACTCACTATTTTGTTCAGCATTTCACATAAGCGGCTGAGCCAGATTAATTCGATTGTACCGTTTACCAGGTCATGTAAGAAGCCAAAAAACACATAATGCTGAAAAATCATTGATCTGTGAAAGCTCTTTTACATATTCCAAGCATGCATACTAAACTGTGTTCCAGTCCAAGACACCAAGCGTATGACAGGAAAGCAAAAATACTCCTCTGTACTGATTCTGCGTCTGTGTGTACTTTGAGGTGACACCGAATGGTCTCCTCTGAATGTAAATACAGGCGGTCAGATGGTCGAGCTCCTCTGGCAGAGAGGAAAAGATGATATTTCCATAATGCTGTCATAGCACAGAGGCTTGGGCTTGGGCCAAGCCCTCTCCTATCCTCTAGTTGTCTTCCTCTCCTTTCCTTCCACTGATGGCTTTCAGCTTTGAAAAATGCATGTTGGTCATATTTGGACAAATTCCCTGAAGAAATGCTGCTTGCTCTTTTGCTGTATGATTCCTGTCTTCTCCAAACTGATCATTTGATGGAAAGCTTTCATTTGTCATTAATACTAGCGTATAGTAGCTGGGAAGCTTCTTAACCCACAACACTACCATATAATAACCACTATTTGTTAGCCTCTAATAAACTTGCAGCTTTTTCAGTTTTGGGGTAAAAAAAACAACATTTAATTTATTATATCAATTTAAATCAATTTCACAACATTCAGTTGCATTTTCCATGTGTCCTGCTCTCATCATTCACTAAGTTTAAGTTTAAGATCATTTTGATAAATAAGGGACAAAGAACTCAACGTTTAAAGATAAAATCCTGTTTTCTTGAAGTGCTCTTGATTATTTTGTTAAGAAATTTGCTCAAATAAATTTAGATATGTGCAAGGATGAAAACAGGTTGCTTAGTGTTCAGATGCTTAAAAGCTATAATTAAATCACTCATGAAATTCCACATATTTTCTCTACTTTTTAAGTTATAGTGAAAAGTCCCAAACAGCCCTTTGCCTTTTAGTAAAAATTACAAAATGTTTTTTGTGGATGATGTGGCCCTGTTGGCTTAATGGGCAGAGACCCCCAACAAGTCATGGGGTGGTTTGCAGCAGGATTAAGCACCCAGGAGGAGAATTAACACCTCCAGGTCTGACGCCACAGTCATTTTCAAAAAGGGGGGTTTGCCCAATCACAGTTAGGATTTAGTCACTGTCTCAAGTGCAGGGCTTTTATTACCTCAGGATGATCGGATTCACCCATGGGATTTCACTCATTCACTCGTAATACTCTAAAACAGTAGCCCTTTGGCTAAAACTTGTGTAAAACAGGTGTCATGTTGATTTCTTGAACCAACAAGATTGTGAGGTTAAAATCAGAGGTAAATTTAAAATTTTGACACTATCCGGAGGACAGTGAAGTATTCACACCTTCATAATGTCATCTAGTGAACACGCCAGATCTGTAATGCAACCGTGAAGTTGTCATTTCTCAGGCTCAAGCAGAAACTAATCTTTAAACTAATCTCAGAGAGTGAAGTGAGGCATAGAAAAGATTAATTTCCTTCCATTCCAGGTGTAAGTGATAATCAGTCAGTCTGCTGTTTGCTTGTTTGCTGATTTCTTCTCAAATCCTCAGCCAAGTATTCTGCTGCTGATACTGGGGTGTCAGAGCCTCTGGATTTGTGTGTCTGTTGGTCTTACAGGTTAAGACAGCCAATTACAAAGTGCTGAGCAGTATTGATGTCCAAACACTTCAACATTGAATACTATCATGCATATAGCTACAGGCCTGACATCAGACAGAGGGAATATCAACCTCTTTGCCTATGCGTGACATGCTTTGGTGGATGAGTCGATACATAAAGGGCAGCAGATATGAGAAGCTCAGTGTTCCCATTTGATGTCAAGAGATGATAACAGATGAGCCTGACTCTACTCTCATGTTCTTTGACAGGTTTTTTTCACCTGAGAGTTCCTGAATCCTCTGCAGTGGGGTCTGCTGTTGGCAGAATCAAAGCCCATGACTTGGACATTGGGCGAAACGCTGAAGTAGAGTACACCATTGTGCCTGGTGACGGAGGTGCCATGTTTGATATCACCACTAATGAACACAATCAGGAGGGGATCATCATTCTAAAAAGGGTATGTAGTCTCAAAAAGAAAGACAAACTAATATCAGGATGAACAGTCATGGGAAAGGACTTTACTTGAAGTTCCAAAATGTAACATGTAGGCTATTCTGTTGGCAGCGATGCAATATAATAATCAGAACTAAGTTTTAGTTAGTATAGAACTGCATTGAAATAAGTCTCAATGTATTTTCATGAATGCAGAATGAGCAATTTATATCCACAGATGCCTTAACTCAATGTTGCCCCTTTAAGTTATTAAGAGAGCTTAGATGGGCCAAACTAAACACTGTCTCCAGAGCGGGCTGGTTGGGGTATTTGGTTGGTTGAAATTTGAACAAGGAAATGCTATCACATCCTGCACACTGGAATTTTTTTGTGTTTTGAATACTTTTGGTAAGTTGTGGCACAGAGACATCACTCCAATTCTAAAGTGCTGCTGTTGGTTCAACACTGCATTTGAACTCCAGTATTTCTTTGATGTTCTAGAGGCTGTCTAAATCCTGTCCAAAACTTTATGCTTCAACACATCAACAAAGAGGAGAAGATACCATATGAAGCTTGAGCTTGCTCGGCTCACGCGACTTTAAAAATAGAAAAGTTATCACGCCTGACAGATAATGGGAGAGGTGGGATGTGACAACAGATTTCATACATCTCACAAATACGCGTGCATATAAACACACAATAATCCTCAACCCCTCATGGGGAGGAGGAGGGATTTCGTGAGGGGGTTGGGTGTTAAACTTGCCCAACACCATAACGTCTTTCCAGTCTTCCATTTGGTTAGTTGCTTCTACACCTTTAGTCTTCCAGCTGCCACTGTTTCGGCTGTGATCAACTTTTTTAAGCACTTCTTGTTACCTATTTTTTTACACCTACATGTGCTTGCTTCTGAAACAGAAACGACATCTCAAGCTGAAACAATGAGTGGGCTTACTTTTAAATATGAATGTTCAAATACGACATAATGACAATTCTTTTTTGTGCGGGAAGAACCTAAAGGAGCAATGCAGAATGTACAGTCGCTAAAGTGGTGGCACGATGCAAAACACAGCAGTTTCACAGAAATAGCTTCAAATTGAAATTATTTTACTTTACATGAAACTGTCACTCATGCAAAAAAAATACTACATTTTTAAGGCTTTAAAAACACTACATTGCCTACATTTTCTTTTACAAATTGGGACATTGAAGTTGTCACAAAGATGATATTACTATTAGAAATCACTTATGTGGAGAAAGGAAAGTATGGATTGTAAAGATGTAACAGTCCTTTATACTATGGACCATCATGCAAGAGAACCAAGTTATAGTCCCATTAAACCCACTGTTGTCAAACAACTTTGCTGTCAGTCGTGGTTGGTTCGGGTTATGCCCTCTGATTGAAATCAGGAGGGCAACATAACAGCCACATGTGAACATCCCTGTTTCTAGTGATGCAAACAGAAGAAATATATGAGTGTAAGTGTTCTTTGACAAAACTAAACCTGCCCCTATTTCAGGCAGTGTCTACAAATGCTTCAGCAAAGATGACATTTACAGACAAAACACATTGAAAGGTTGTACCAACATGTAGTGCTGCTTAAATAACCTACAGCTTATCAAACGTAAACAGCATAGCTACAACCGATTCATACTGAATACACATTGATCCAACAACATTAAGAACTGCCTTCAGTACGTACAGCCTCTCAAAGGTGAGCGGGCAGTCACAAACAGGTATATACTCCAGGAAACGAGAAGAGTAGAGATAAGCTGCTCATACCAATATAAATACATAGATAAATACATAAAGAAAACACTTTGTTCAATCCAATGATTGGCTGGGCTAACCTGAGGGTGGTGGTGCCAGGAAAATGGAGCTAATCCTCGATGGACAACAGCACAATTAGCTCTGCATTCTCAAAAGGCATAAAAAATAGTCAGCCCTTATGGGGAGGAGCACGCCATGGGTGCTCTTTTGAAAAACTTCTATGTGTTGGACATGTGGGAAAGTGAACCTGTACACAAGTTGTTGTGAGACTAGGTTGTCTTGTACAGTGCTCCAGCAGGAAGTTAGGCAGATGCTATGGCAGTTCCCTTTCACTTAAATTTGGTCCTTGCAGGATGGTAGGCTATGACATAAAACACAACTAAGAGCATTGACATAACTCTCTCTGAGTGTCATATAAAACATTCACTTAGTATCGGCTCATTTACTATCCTACATGCTCCTATGATTTAATAAATCCACTGCATGGTGATCCACAACTAGAGGCCTGTATAAAAGTACTGTATTTGATACCAACTACTTTTACCATATAAAGCATTTGTCAGGCCATAATATCACTTAACAAGTGGCGAGTGGCACAAAAACGCTTGTGATAGTAGAGAAATTTATTACTCTAAGGATAAACCCTTTGAGATCTATCACCTCATTTTTAAGAGGTACTCACAACTGCCAGAGGTGAAAAAAAAGGACATTTCAGCCTCAGACTAAAATTAGAGGGAGAGAAATAGTGGACCAGCCAGTGCAATGAGTACTAATCTACTTAAAAGCTGTGCTATAATAAGACTTTATAGGCAATTCATATTACTTTTGCCTATATATTAAAAAGAAAAATTCTGCTTCAAAATTCAGCTTGTTCATCTTAGGAACACCGTGATCACATGGCTCCGGGACCTGGGGAGGGAATTAACTTAGGATAGATATTTAATTGAATTAAATTTCATATATGCCTCGGTATAGTTCTCCAAACAATTCCATTAATAAGCAACACAACAGTGAGTAATAGAGCAAGAACTCTGTTGCTTCTCTGCAAATCCAGTCAGTGAATTCCTCCATCTACCTTAATGTCAGTTTTCATAATGTGGTCATGTTCTTTCGGTTCATAAAAATCTCTCATTTAAAAGTAGGTCCTCATCTGTGTACAACCCCCCCTCCCCATGTTGTGACCCTCTCCTTAGGGTATGCATAATAAAGACTTGGAGATCCATCATGTCCAGACACACTAATAGAATTAATTTCCTTCCCTCCTACAGGCATGGCTGTACAGAGAAAGCATGACATTAGTTCTCTTTAGACACTAAAAGAATCCAGCTTGATGGCAGTGGGTGGGTAATGTGCATATATGAGTACTGCATGGGCAGAGAACAAAAGACACCCAGAATGGTCTCATTAAGGTTTCAGGGGCTAACTCTTAAGCATATACGCATAAAATGATGGCAAGCATCAACAAAAAGGTCATAATTGAATTATGGATAAATGAAATGACCATGATACTGATTTCTAATCAAAGTCAAGTATCAAAATCAAGAATTCTAGCCTTACTGGTGTTGATTCGATTGCCTTGCTAATTTGTCTGCTCTGCTATGGTATCACACAACGCAGGACAGGTTAACACAAACTGCAGTATTCAACAATTTACCTTTCATTTCCATTTCAGTGTCACCAGCACAGCTGGCAGATGTCAGGTTTGGCGTCTCTGAACGTGCCATGTAGCAGTTAAGAACCATGTAATATGTATGTGTTAAAGCAAGTGTTACCACCAAAAGGAACTGCATAGATGCACACGTATAAATTTTCCTACTCCGTCAAACACACAAGCAAACATGAACAAATGTAAGCTTTCAACCTGCTGTTTTGTTACTCATAGTCAGAGTTGCTCACACAAGCCCTTGTGCATTGATATCTCCCTACTCTATTCTGCATTTCTCTGTGGCAGGATGCAGCAGACCCCTTTGGTGAGTTTAAATGCCATTTGTTGTCAGTGGCTTTGAGATTCAAGAGAAAAAAGAACGGCAAAGGAATGCCACGTTTGCATAATGCAAAGGGCCCGAACAATCTCTGTGATATGGAAAAGAAGAAAAATGTAAATGTCAGAGTGAAGAATTTTTTTAGGAATGCTCCTTTGCATGGATGAGATGGTTCCCCTTCCTGCAATATATTCTTTTCTTATCTGCCCAAAATGCTGTTTGGACATCTGGTACATGTTGGCATCAGAAAGTTCCGTCATTAATTCTAAATCATATTGAAAATATACCATTTAGATATTTTATCAGAATATTTAGCAGCGTTAGCATCAACTCCTTGTGCTTTACCTCACCAACTGTTACATTTGGTAGAAGAGGACCCAAGTAAATCCTCAAACTTAAACCAAAAGTAAATTTTTTATACTTACTGGACATGAAGCAAGGCAAAGCAAAAAACTAAACACGACCCAAAATGGGAAAACATTGACATGTGTCAAGCAATGATCAAAAGAAACCTGGTAGTATATACAGTATACTGAGAGGGGTGGTGATTAACATGAAGCAAGTCGGAGGCAATTAGTAGCAGGACCCAGGGGAGAAACAAGTGGTAGCAATCAAAACAAAACTGAATGTACAAAGGAACCAGATCTTCAAAAATAAAGCAGGAAATAAAGCAAATACTAGCTAAATGTAAAACAGAAGCGTGACAAAAATTATACAGGTACAAGGAGAGTAAGAATAAACCCAGGTTTAACAGACTGCACATATCAGAAATCATAGACAAAATTACATTGGACATTGGACATTTTATTTGTTTAAACATTTTTGGTGCGCTCAGTTGTTTTATCACAATATGTTAGACACACAATACACAAGATGAAATTAAATTAGATTTTAATGTTGGATATTTGAACATAAAAAGAATCAGACTTTCTGTCTCATTTACCGTCAGACCTGAAACTTTTTTTTTTAATAATGCCAGCCTTCCTCTGCAGCAATGCAGCTTTTCATGCAAATTCCCGCCTGGAAGATCAAAAAAGCGGGTTTCTCATTAAATCCTTCCTTCCTTGCCAACAAAATACTTTAAAGGAGTTATGACAAATCTGTTTTTGTCTCTTGTTTCAATCAGGCATAAACCTTATATATTTCAACGGATTGCGGTAGTAATTCAAATAATTCAGAAATAAAAAAAAGTGCAGCCACCTCTGTCTTTTTTTGTGCCTTTCAGGGTATTTCTGATGTAAGTGTCTAAAATGTTCTTTGGGGGAATGCAAATTCACATTTGTTTTTCTGATACATCAGTCTTAGGTCTTCGTTAACGGGTACATTTTTAGTACATGCCCCAGCGCATGAGTACACAAAGGTACGTAATCCTTTGATCCACAAAAATATGCAGCTGAGTGAGTAATTGATTCCCTGCTTAGTGTATGAGCTTCCTCAGTGCCCTCTGAGCATGAACATGTGCAAATCTCACATGTACACTGAATGTGTGAGGTTCTTGTTGTGCTATAAATCATAGTATAGTGACCTTCTCATTGACAGTAATGAAACAACAGAAAGAGACAATGTGCAGTTCAAGACATCTACTCATTTACATCATATATACCTCAGATACATGGTGAGCAAGCAACTTTTCCCCTATCGTTTTACTTAATCTGTTTGATGCCTCTATAACGACAATGAGCCATTGTGGTAGTCTTTATTCTCTTCGATGACAGGCTGCAGCATAATGCCATTGTTGATCGGGGAGCTTTCTGATCCCATTTAATTGACTAAGCCCTCCCACAGAGTCATGCAGCAAACATGTGCTCCTCCCCATGTGGGACTGTGATATTAAAAGGACACGGACACAGTGAGAAACAATGAGCTGTTCTTTGGACAGGTGTGAGGAGTAGGTAGCTGAAGATGAAGCCTGTGAGTTGTTCACTGTGTTCTCAAAGTACTGACCCACCCACAGGCTTGTCTTATTCCAGAGTGGTGGAATATCCTCAGAGACAGGTGTGCAAATGTGTGCAGACAACTCCTTCTCCCTCTTTTTCTCTTTCTGTCACTTTCTTTCCCTTTTGACTTCCCTCCCTCGCACACAGAGGGGGAAAAAGAGAGAAAAGGCACAGCAGGACAGAGACGAAAGCCACATTGTACAGAGCAGAGTTTGGCAGACCCCAAATTAGAGACTCAGGAAGGTTGGTTACGATAAGAGGATCAGGCTGAGTAATGGGTTCAAAGGATGATCATCTGTTTTCCAGTCTGCCGATACAGGGGGAGAGGAAAAAGGGACACGGAGGCATTGAGGGGGTTTGAACATCCCATCTGCAAAACATAAGATTATGGGAGACAATAGGTAAATCCACCAGTGAATTCCTAGGGAAACGTGCAGACAAATGTGTTCATACAGAGCAACATGCTTAACATGAAAAAGTGTGTGCAAGGACACAGCTGCATTGAAGCACTACTACACAAATATCGAGAGTAGCACTCCCACACACTAAAATATTCAACGGGATAACCTTGGGTCGTGGTGGTAAAATAGTTTCAGTCAGATTAAACGTTTTGTCTATTTGCATGTTTACTTGCTTCCTCTAGGGAGAAGAGAAGATGGCAGATACGCGTAATTGAAATATGCTATTCTAAGTCCTAAAGGAACAGAATCGTTTAATGACAGTTTGTGTGGCATAATATTTGCTGGCTCATACTCAGGGAATCCATTTCAAATTTCTATATCCTCACTTTACAAACTGTGTGCACCCAGTGGCCAGAATGCACCAATTTAAGTATAGACCTCTGGCAATGCTTCACAACCAGTTGCATCAAAGTGTCTGAGAGGTCTAACAAAATGCAGAGAGTTGCATGTGTCTTGTAAATTGCAATACCTCTAAGTACCTATTCCTTGACTAAAAAATATGGCATTTACCTTATTTAGTAAACTTCAACTGACGATGAAGAATAATTCAGTATGTTAAGAAAAATGGTTCTCTTTGTGGCTGTTTAGCTAGTTATTTTGGAGTTGTTGTTTGGTGTTTTGTTGGCTGGTTGCCATGGTTTCCCATAATTGTTCTGGGCTATGACTCTGAAACAGGAGTCAGATTTATTAGTTGACACTGATATTCCTCTGTATCCTCTTGGTGTTGATGTAAATTATTGATATTCAAGCGCAATGCCATAACTGGCAATGCCGAAATGGCTACAAACACCAAGTGCAATCACGCACAACAAAAGAAAAGTGATTGTATTAACTGACAGGCTCAGATTGCCATTAAACGCATCTGACAACATTAGTGAAAGGGTGTCTACTATGGCACTTATTTCTTTATGTCTTACTTCCTCTTGTCTCAGTTCTATCATCCATTTTAGTGCCTGTGTTTTATCACACATGCTATGTGAAGCTTACAGAGAAAATGTAATGCTGATTCTGCTTGGCTGTTTTTAATTACTTTTTTAGCAATTATTCTCTCAGACATAGTGGCTAGCATTAATTTCTAGCATTAATTTCTTTTCTTAATGTGGGGGCTGAATATCTCAGAGATTTTAGACTATTTGGGTGACAACCATCCTCAATTATTTAAGGTGATACAGAAGGAGAGTTTCTTCTAGTTGAAAAGAAGATGAGGAAAGAGGAGCAACAGGCAGTAGGTGAAATAAAACTACCTGCAAAGGTGTCATCACTCTTGTACAGCTTTAATGTTGGACCTCTTCTTCCATTTAACTGACATTAGTCATCCCAGACAAAATAGTCACCATAAACAGCATTGTCTGCAAGGCACAATGTACAGACACAATTATTTTTTGTTCATATGCAGCACATTTAGACACAACTCTATCTCATCTCTAGTTCCCAAAGGTAATTTGTGAGATTTTTTCTGAAGTATGGCTAGACCTTTGTTGTCAAAGTTTAGAAAAAAGCACAGACTCAAACCCCTTTTGGGTTCTAGAAAGCTACAACTCTGTAACTTCATCTGCTCAGAAAATGCTTTTCAGTTACTTGATCTGCTCTCCCTCTACTCTCAGATATGCTTACAATTTACACTTCCTGCAACTACTGCACTACCCTTTATGAATGAAGAACACTAAATTTGTGACTGACAGAAAAAGATGTGGTGGTGTCTGAAAACACTGTTTAATACTATAATTATAATTTTTTTTTGCCTGTGTGATCTCATGATGATTTACTGTGTCACCTTTATAGATGCAAATATAGCAGTGCTATACATATCATATGCTTATAAAGAGTGAATCGGTGAACAAAAGACTAAATTCTGACATGAACTTAAACGTTTCAGCACCATGGACAGAGGGAAATAACAACCGGTGTGATGGTTTGAGAGCTACTGCGGCACACTAATTCCTCATAAGCTTTGCTTGAATTGATTAACCACCACAGAACGAGATTTCCTTCAAGGTATCATATCAATCAGATAAGACTAAAAAGGCCAATTGAGTCATCCAGCTTGCATAAGATTACATTTTTACTCCCAGAAAAACCCTTTATCTTCAGGTTATCAGTGGTACTATGCATATGTGACAAAACTGTCTGGATTCCTTCCCTTAATGAAAACCACATTTAAACTTTGCCTAAGTATTCTGACAGAACTGAGTCATGAGGAAATTTCCATCACCCCCTGCCTTCATTTATGGACTTAATTTTACAAAAGCCAACAACGGACTGCAGTCTTACATCTCTATCAGACAAAGTCATTACTGGGCTGTTCGAACAGTAAATCATTTCATAAATGCTGCTGAGATGCTACTTGGGAGTTAAAGAAAAGAGGGAAGAAAGAGGGATGAAAGAAAGAAAAGATGAAAGAAAGAAAGATCGAATGAACTTTGGACAACCAGACAAATGAACAAGATCTTAACTTGACTGAAGGCCTGATAGATAATGTTGGCTATGCTGGTTGAATAATAAAAAACACTGCAGAATTAAATCTTGTACGGAATATGGTAGAATCTGGCTCATTTGTTGGCAATCATTAATAAGTGTCCAAAAGAAGATTTTAATACCAATGAGATTCATTAATTGAGGAGCATCACCTGATATTTCAGGAACAAATGAACACTAGAATCACTCTTAAATGTATGATGATCTTTATGTGTGAGTGTGCTATGGATATTGAAGACACAAAGTAGAGAGTGCTGGTTTGAATCTGAGCTCTAACCTTCAAACCAGCTGTTAACCCAGTACACATACACAATGATAACAAAACACTTCTTATCAAAGTTTAGCAGCAGTGATGCACAATCAGATATGCTTAATTCATTATCAATTTAATTCAATCCAATTCAGTTTTAGTCATATAGTGCCAAATCTGTGTCATCTCAAGGCACTTTACAAAGATAAAGTCTTTGTAAACTTCCAGTTGAAGCCAATTAGAATCCAGTTCACTCTAATACAATCATAATCTAGTCAAATTAATTAATATCCAAATTGGTCCAATTCATACAGAGCCAATTAAAAAAATGCCTTGCTAAGGAAACCAACAGATTGCACCGAAACTTCTCTTCGAGCTAATCCTCCATCCTAAGCATGCACAAGGCAACTATGGAAAGAAACTAGCTAAAAGAAAGAACTGTGAGTGTGTGTAGTTTATACATGTACAACAGGATAAAAGATCATATGAGAAGCAGGAGCTTTAAATTCTCCTCGGTTAAGTACATCAGTACGTGTATGCCATGCATTTAAGTTACAACTCAATTCAATAGACAATAATATGATAGTATAAAAACATCACACAACAAACTTTAAACAATCAAATCAAATGCATGTACAGTTTCAGCTTAGCTGCTAATGCTAATGTCCAGCATCTGTTTTTTTTTTTTTTTTTACCACAATCCCAAAGATATGCAACTGATTTGCTGTCACTCATGAGCAAGAAACGCTCTGGTGTTGGTTAGTGTTCAGTACTTCCTGTCAGTTCTTTGGTAATCTTTGGAGGAAGAAAACCACTCACTTCTTCATTATTGGTCCCGTGGGATTTCAGATGATAATCAGCTGGTGTGGGTATGTCAGGCTCACAGGGGAAACTCATGCAATCTTTGTATGGTGCTGCATGAAAATGATTGTATACATGCTGTGCCACTATCAGAGCTTAGGAAAGAGAATTTAGTGGAGTGGACCTGGTCCCCTCTCCAAAGAAATAATTGGTATGGTAGAGAAGCAGGGGTCTCTTTACTTCAAATGCTAGGTCAGAAATAACAGCAATAAATTAAGTTATAGTGATCTCTTTGTGAAGATATCATTATTTGAAAAGGAAGCTACTGTCTGTATGTATTTATCTTGCTCGTGTTATTTCTAAGGTTGTTGGAGGAATGTTCAACCAGGAATTGAAACACTGTTCCAAGGGCAGTGAGCAGCTAGTGAGTGTTAAAGCTGCTATCCAGATTGAAACAGCAAATGCATGGGGAAGATGGCCCGTAGTGATGCACTGCCACATGAGTGCCTCAGGGAGTTGAAAGCTAGAGAAAGAGAGGAAGAAGATAATGAACCATGATGGAAGGACAAACCCCTGCACTACATATACCACTGAAAGACTGAAGAAGTGGCTGATCTTAAGAGGTTTTATCAATGGCTAGAATAAGCTAGTCTGAAAGCACAGCACAGGAGCACAGAGTCACAGGAGCAAAAGAGGCTGGGATCTCTCTGTACAGGAACATTTGGGCTGAGTATGGGTTGGAGGTCCAAAAGTCAAAGTGGGATAGCTCCAAAGGTGATGGAGAATCACAGAGCTAAGATCCTGTGAGACTTCTAGGTCCAGACTTATAGAATAGTAATGGCTAATCAAACTACATAAGGGGGCAGAAGTGATAGATGTAGTCATCCAAAGTTACAGCAGTATCAAGAAGAAGGAACACAAGAAGCTTGAAATATAACAAGGGCTAAAGGGGGAAGTTGAACAGATGTGGGAAGTGAAGGCAACATTTGGGGTGAGAGCTGAATGGAGAGCTCAGGCCTGTGACCCCAAAACTAGGAGAGTGGCTGCAATAGACCTTGTGAGCAACATCTGACATCTCTGTCCAGAATAGTGCAGTCCTAGGAACGATTAAGATACTGTGTAAAATCCTCCAGCTCTAAGGCCTCTGGTAGAGGATTAAAGCTTGGAAGGGTGACCCACATGGGGCTGAGTGTGTATGCACATATTGCTGCAGGGTAATCACAGTGTCATAAAGCTGAAGACTAGGAGGCATTTGTCTCTAAGAATCCTTCCAATGGCATGATACCAACTGTGCCCTGCTCAAAGACAAAAGTTCAAACTAATCTATTGATTATAGTGCTGAATGTTCCAGTGGGAGGCAACGTGAGTTATTTTAGGACCTGTGTGGCAGGGGTTGAAAAGAAGTAGGGAGAAGGAAACAATACCTCAGAACAACAGGAGATTCAGGTGCCAAACACAGATGAATAACACCTCACCAAGTAACCAAGCAGGAAGCAGTGTGTGTGTGTGTGTGTGTCCATGTCTCTGCGTATGCATGCACTCTGCGTGAGTGAGTGAATGCGTACAAAGAAATGAAAAGAGGGGGATAGTGACAAAGAGGCGTCTGAGGTGGTGCTAGGAGTCGATGAAGTGCCCTCTCTCTGGTGGTTTGGAGAGGCGTGGGTGTAATAGATTAAACTGGTGTCTCGGGGCTCATCCCATGGCTAACCCTGTCCTATTAAGAGTGGCAGTGCGAGTCTTTTACAGTCACTCCACTCAACTGCAGTGTGGACAGGGCTGCTGGCAAGGCACTCAAATGGCACTCCACTGTTGTGAGCACTGAGGGGATGGAGATGCTTGGAGGCAGCCGAGGACACAAACTGATGTGACTGATGGCAACACAATAAAGTGAGCATCTCTTCTCCACAGTGTTAAGACCCCCTGGTGTTCAGAGGGACATGAAATGGCTCTCTGGGGCATGTAAGCTTTTCTCTACTGATGATAAGCTTTTTTTTTGCTCAGTGGTCAGTTGCCTGCTGATGGCACAATAATGGTTATGGGTCTTTAGTATTCTTCTGCATGACAAGACTCAGCTGAAACTGTCAGCCAGTGACTGCAGTGACCTTATGAGGAATAAAAAAATGTGGTCCATTCTGAATCCACTGAAACATAGTTGTGTATATCACAATCTCAGTGGAACTGTGTGCCATCAAAATAAAGTGCTTGTTAAGCATTATTAGTGTACTGCAACCCAATAAAAAAAAATCTATATTTTTCCAGTGATGGGTGCTGTTATGTGGGATCAAAGGGTTTTAGTCTCACAAGAATTAAGCATCCAGACGTTGCTTAATGTTGCTTTTTGGAGAACTATGTTGGCTCACGCAGCTGCAATTAGAAGTGTGTGATATTCCAGGCATGTTTGATTCCGCTTTGATTTGTTCTCAGCGGATAAATCACGGGAGGGGGCGTTAATGATTCATAAGTGGTAATGTAAATATATAATACTGCGGTTAAATAGATTTAAGGTCGCTCTGCATATCACAGATTAAACAATACTGAAGCCTTTTCCCAGCTATTTAATCTTCAGTCTCTTTAGGTAATATGTGTGCTCAGCACAAACACATGAAATCAGCCTGTTAATGACTTGCCTTACAAAGGAAACAGATCATCAATGTTAAAAGATTCACCTATGGCTAGTAGCAGTACGATATCCCCACATTAGTGGGTGAGGATAGCTGAGGTTTGGGAAGATTATTGAACTCTGCCATTGCAATACTGTACCAAACACAGAAACAGACCATTAACTATATCATTCTGCTTCTCCAGTCCCCAAAAATAACCACCAAACTGAAAAGGGAAGAAAAAAGCTGTGAAGGAGGGACTGTAAATAGACATAAGAGTCAATTGAGAACAAAAGTTGAGTTTTTGGTCATGCCCTTAGAATAAATCATTATTTAACATCAAAACAATCTTTTCCATTGTTCTGTGAGTTTGACGATGTGAAGACCTTTTAATGTGGTTTGATGTATAACACTGTACCTGTGAGACTGCGATGCCTTGATTAGTCCCTTGTTCTGAATTAACCAATTCCCTTGGAACATAACAGGTTCAATTGGCAGTACAAAAAAAGTTCCTTCATTCAGTACCAATGCTAGTGCAATGAAGGTGCACATTTACATATCAAAGGGTGCAGCACCATGTGTAGAATTTCAAGTGTGTTCTGTTGTGATGTTGAAGAGCAGCAGCACTGACATGAGAGGAACTTGGTCTATCCTCCTTACAAATTCTGCTGTTGATATACTTCCTTGTTGTCCACAGTAACCTGTAAAAGGTGCATAACAACTGAAGCTGTAATGATACACTTCAAACGCACAACTGAACATGCAAAGTTGTATGTGACGTGTTTAAGGATAATGTATGTGTGGATATGGGTAACACTTAGTCACACAGCCCTGGTTGTGGGTGCGTAAGTAGGTCATATGCGAGGAAGGCTGAAAGCACGTTAAATGATTCCTGCAGTCTTTTCTTTCATTCTTGGAAAATTTCCCCTATGGCCTACAGATCTGATTTGATTCTCTCTAAGTCAAGCGTTGACACATTAGCACGTCTTCTCATTAACTTAGAGTTTCTCATTACCCCTTCTTGGTCCCATTTTATTCCAATTTAACAACAGATATCCGAGACATACTTGAACCATCTTGTCTCAGACACATTTAAAAGGCAGTGAAGCTCTTAAAATGACTGTTTTGCACCCAAAGTGGAGTATGTATATTAATCTGTGGAATCTGCTTGACAGTTAGTCATATGGCAGTCCATGAATTGTACCATTTCCCTCCTTCTTCTGTCAAGGAAATGAGCTGCACTGTTTTTGTGACATCACCTCAGCTCCAATTTAACGAAAGCCTTATTATGAAAAATCCTTTAAAATCCCTTAAAATTGTGATTAAATATTAAAGCAGTGTACATTACAAAGGATGAATATATTGCATATCAATTAATCTATATGTAAAGTAACATGTCAAATGAACCAATGTTCACAAAGGGTGTAAGGTTATGATCAAATACAACACAAAATCAGTCAAAGACAAATTCAGTCCATACACCTCTGATTACCACATTGGCCATAAGAATTCAACTGTATCTGCAAATCTCAAAATGAGGTTCACTAAAATAAAATCTGTCATAAAAATCTGTTTTTCAAGTCTGAGTTAAAGTGTTAAATATATTAAAGGTATTAATGTCAGTATTACTTTTATCTTCAAAGGCAGGAAAGAGTAACTCTACCAATCTAGATGCTTAATTGAAAGGCAAAAATATATAACAAAAGAATATTAGGCCTTTTTTTTCTTTTTAGGTTGTACTTGCAAAAGCCACTGAAACATCTAACTGTAATATATTTGCAAAGACAATAACAGGCCCACCATTCCACTACAAAACATTGTGTCAGTGTTAGTGTTACATTGCCTTTGAGTGAATTGTACGTACTTACACGCAAAGTGGCACATAAAAGTTTATTTGCAATAGCAACTAAGTAACTAAGATGAAGGAAGCATGGTGTTTTACTTTCACATTTCTTAATTTTATGAAATTAAAGCTGTCGTCCTCCCAAAAATGACCCCATGAGCTGTTTGTTCATGCAGGCAAAAACAACCTATATTATGTTCAAATAATATGCACCCCCTAGTGTTTGGAGGAGAAAATGTATGTGATAAATGGTGTAAATAATGTTTTAGGCTAAAATAAGCTGAGCATAATCACATCATCCCCATCCTCCTGGAAGAAAACACTTGAAAATGATGTCTACACAGATGTGGAAATGGTTATATGATGCATAGTTCCCTCCTGGGACCTGTAGGACCAATCAGTTAGGGTGCCTGTAGTGGGATGTATTTAAGGGTATAGAAAATGCAGATGCAGCTTAAGTTTTCATTGTTTAGCACATCAACATTGTACATCTTCATACGCATTCTTACATCATGACATAAACTTTCCACATCTCGCTAGTGTTCATTTAATCACAAAAACTAAACGGGGGAAAGAGGCTATCTTGGAAGATGTTAATCCAACCATCCTTGAGAATACAAATGATGTTAGTACCTGTTATTGCTAGTTTGAGAATCATCCTTTCTACTCATGATTCCTGACTCGTTCTCAGGTTTTGGTCGGGTTAGAAGTTATTTGTTCAGGGTAAGAATTCTTCTGCATATTTTGGTCTACATGTTGGACACAACATATTTAGACCATTGGAAAAATCTGGATGCTTCTGGTTTAAACATTATTCCATTGATTTCACTAAACTGTTCATCTTAACCTTTACATCTTAAAATTAACAGCCATGGATTCTGATACTAATACGTTTTGGGGAAGTGGACAAACGTGTGTATTCATTTTTTTCTAGTGAAACTGGGCTTGTCCTTTTACCAGTGAGGTTTGGCAGTAGTGTCTGGTTTTGACACGAAGGCAAGGCAAGGCAAAAAAAAATAAATATATTATCATGTGAATTCAGTGATGTGGACTCAAGTGCTGAGCAGCCACAGACGCAAGACAAGATGATGAACTACCAAACCTTATAAAACTCACTTATGATGCACAGGCAACGGGTGCTAGAGGGCCAAGATGATCAAAGTTAAAACCCAGGGAAGACGGGAATAATTACATAGAGAGGTGGTATCTATGTATGTGTGTGTTTTTTATTTAGAACTCCACTTCTTTGTGTGGGCTATATTTGGTAGTAGTTTCACACACAGATGTCACAAATTACTTCTAATTACATAATGTAAAAATATCATTAAGAGGTCCTGTTTTGCACAGACAAACTAATAAATACTGCAAGAAAATGGTGGATCTGACACTGGGACTGAATTGTAATGAGCAACACAGCTCTTTTGATTAAAATAATGAGGTAAGCCTGCAATAAAGAATCAAGTACTATACGTTTGTCTGTCTTCGACCACTGGTACTTTCATATTTCAATCAAACCAGACTGCAACTCATCTTTCAAGGGGTGTTGGTGGACAAACTAAGCATTTAATTGCACTCGAGTTTGTTTTAATCTAACTAAAACTCTCAAATGTGTCTGTTACATGTTGTGAACCTGATAATGTATCTTTTAAACATGCTTAATACCTCAAACTGTAGAATATAAAAGTATAGGTTCCTCTCTTTAAGTTTTGATAGCCAAATATAAGGGAATGAATGCTTACGCACTCCATTCTTTTTAGTTTTACATTTTTCTTGTATGACAGAGCTGTAAGTGTGATGATAATTTAAAAGAGCACAAAAAACAGTCATTTCTCATATATATATCAATCATATATGTATATATATTTGTTTGAGAATGGCACTGACTAGACACATTTAAGTTAAGTACCATCTGTTAATGCAGTTTTAAAGTGTCTTATCAACCAGAAACTTTTAACATTTCTGACTCCACCTGCACCCAAATAACCTTTTTCATGTTGTTTTCAGGCTTCATTTAAGTAAGTGAGAAAGTAATTTGTCAGCTGGAACCCCAAAATACCAGCTGTGCTTGCTGCAAGATTTGTGTCAAAACTGTTGCAAAGTGTGCATGCAAAGAGAGCATTTCCCTAAACACACGACAAGGCTTTCTTCAGCTAGCTGAGGATTACATGAAAATTAGATGGTTATTAAGGGTGAGATTCTGGGTCTGCACCCTAATTGTGGTGATGCAGCATGTTGAGATGGAAAGCAGAGCTTCTCCTGATCCCTGGTGAGATCCTGGTTAATGAGGCCTGGTGTACACCTCCTGCTGTCCACCTCTTATACATCACCTACCCTCCCCCTTTCTCCACCTGTGTATGGTTTCAGCTGAGCTGTGCATGGCTGTCCAGAGGTGCTGGTTTAGGCACAGACAGTGTTATATATATGCATGATGTGCGATATAAAATGCAAGAGTGCATAATATAAGGTTTTCTGGTGTTTACATGTTATTCATTCTTCTTTAATTAATACTGATTCTGAATAATCTTCACATAATGAGAACACTTTGACTACATTATTGATGCATTTTATCGTGAAATTCACTCAGGGAGTTGTTTTTCGTCTGACTTTAAGGAATTCAGGGGAACTGGCAGGAAACTCAACAAACTAAAATAATAACTGCAGACCACTCTTGAAGACTTCGTAGGTGTAACCTGATTGCAACAATCAGCATTTGAATGACACCCACAACGAATTCAGTTTGTATACAGGACTTTTGCTTTGTCTTCCCTCAGTGTTGCCACCTCTTGAAAGAAATTGAAAGGGACAGAGTGTATTTCCTGTTAAAGGATCTTATAACTGTGCCTAGACAGTTGCATCTGGTGTGCTGCAATCAAACCAATCATGGTGGTTGATGGTCAATGATTGCTTTCAGATTGGCTTCCTCTCACATAGCTCTCTCTTTTTTTTTCTTTTAACGGACACCTGCTATAGCTTCAGGACTGTGAAATCAGTGGAAGATAGACAGAGGGCTGGAGAACCATCTGCTGTCACTGTGAAATCAGTTTCACAGCTTTGGATCATCTCTAGTAATTGGACTCCAATTAGACTGCTTAATAATGCACCTATAAAGTCTAGCTGATAATTGTCCATATTTATCTAATATTATTAAAAATGTATATATTTTTGTTACTCCCCTGTCACCTCCCCTTTTACAGTCCCTGTATCTCCTCAAAAGCACATATTCAAACACTATTACCAGCTGTTTTCACTTGGTGTCATCTGAAACAACATGCCAGAGAAGCCCAGGTCCTGGGGCAGAGAGATAGCATTGCTGCCACAGTGGTTATATGTTAGTCAATTTGAAATACACAGAAAGGAATCTCTCTCATGTGACTTCGGGTCAGCAGAGCGTGACCAACTGCAAGCTCGCCAAGAATGGTTGGTCACACATGAGAGGGCAGGAGACAGGCAGAGGCATGAACAGGGGCGTCATTGCTGTCAGATGTGTACACCTCAGCTGCAGACATGCCAAGGATGCTGATTCTCACCCTCCCTTTTGACTAATTGACCCTGAGGTGACATGTCAGAAGCCCGAGTAGGAACAACATATGAACTCCTAAGCGGTTGTTTGGAGAACTCTTGTTACTGAGGTGAAGTTCTGCAGAAACAAGAAACTGCAGCTTGACTTTCTCACACTGAAGGGGGAGAAACATTAACCCAGTCAGGGCCCGCTGTGTACTTCATATGAAGTGGATGCCACTCTGCTATTTACTGCCAGTTCAGCAAGAAAAACACATGATCATCATTTGTAATGTTTTTTCTGGCAATGTTTTTAGACTTTTAGTTCTGCTTTTAAAGAGTAGTACAAGAACATTGAAGAATGAACAGGTAGATGTTGACAGCTGATAGCAGTTACTCATGCTTGCAAATGGCCTCAGTTAACAAAAATTAACTGAGGGCAATTCGCTGTCGAGACTGATGCTCATAATGTGTTATTGCATTTGTTCAAGAGCTCTTAGTTTCTACAGAATGAACTCTTCATGAAGGGTACATTAGAGTAGAAGTACTAACAAGCACACATGCCAAACTAAGCTGTGATAAAATTAACCAACTGTAGTTTTGTCTGTTTTATTCGCAGCCCCTGGACTATGAAACCAAGAAGGCATACACCTTTAAGGTGGATGCCTCCAATGCTCATCTGGATCCACAGTTTCAGAGCTTTGGGGCCTTCAAAGACACAGCAACAGTGAAGATTAACATTTTGGATGTGGATGAGCCCCCGGTGTTCAATAAGCCCTCCTATGTGATGGATGTGTACGAGGACACACCCGCAGGCACCATCATCGGAGCGGTGACGGCACAGGATTTAGATGCCAGCAGCAGCCCAGTCAGGTAAAGTGAAAGTGTTCCTGTTCTAAAAGAGCACACCGTGTAATATGATGGTGTTAAACCAAATTCCTTTGATATAAGTTTCCATAGATCTCGGAATTAAACGCTGCATATTGTGTCAACAGTTTGCTCACAGTAGAAAACAATGTCTTGGTCTCAGTTTAAAGGAAAGTTATTCATTTGTGAATGACATGGAAGTGTTATTAAGTTACACATTTAATATCTTTCAAATGCTATAGTTAAACTTTTGTTTAACCTTTGTTCACTCAGATTTTTAAGACAATTATTAAAATGTTATTTCAAAGACAAGCACAACAAGAAGATCCATTTTAAGGAATTACTGTAATAATGATCCAAAAGTACCGTTAATGACACCAAATGGACTGGATGTAATTCATCTATGGATCTCACTACCCTTTGTTTTCCTATTCACTCAAACAAAGAGACATAAATATCTAGTCAAGTAACTTGAGTAAATTTCCACAATATTAATTCTACCAGCCTATTGTAGTGTTAGGGTGCCTCATTAAAGGAAACAGGATCACCAGGGGTGCCATTTGTTCTCTGACTACAGATGCTTTGGGTCCTGTGTAGAATGTTGCATCTGTGGATGCAGACTATGTTGTGGTTGATCAGCCATAGAGCAGCTTTGGTGGTGCGCATTATCTTGTTTGAGGGGGCTGCTGCCTTTGGGGCAATTGGGGAGTGGGGAACAGCATTGTCATGTGGGAGGAGAGTGCTTCACCTGTAAGAATATTTTGGTAAATTCCAGGAACCAAGTTTTCCCAGAACAGTGATTTGGAGACCTGACATTTAAGTGGTTTTGATTATATCTTAGTTTAGGGATAAGGACAGAATGTGCATCACAGTTTTAGCAATTCAGAGATTCTTTTCATATAGAGATGTACATTATTTGAGTTATTTTAGTCTGTAATGTGAAATAGATTAATTTATCTAAATGCACATTTCCATCTTTAGAAGCCTCATTTTTGGAACAAGTAAACCGTCATTCCATTGAGGATAAAGGAGAAATGGGAGAAATACTAAGTAAGTGCAGCCAGTGATTGAAGGTTTTAAATATCGAATACATCCATCAACGTCTGCAGTCTCCATTAATCAATGTTGTCATAGCTTTAATTGTGAGAGTTTTGTCAGCTTTACTCATCAGGTTGAGGACTAATCAATCTATGTAGAACATTTGACTATGTCATCTGAAACCCTGCAAGCATCATCTGTTGTTCAGGTCAGCACTTTTTGATCACACTGTGCAACGTGGAGGCAATATTTTATCTTTACTAGTGGGTTGATTATGCATATTTGGACCTGATATGGATCTGGATCCCTGTGGTTTCCATGCAGACAAGTTTACTCTTTAAAGTCCTTTTAAGATTAAATGAATTCTACTGAAAAAAAAAATTACTTAAAATTGCGTGAAATTAATTGAATAAATTAAATCTTATTTTCTTATTTCTTAAACAAAAACATCATAGAAACAACACGAACAACACGACTGTAATTAGCTCTCCTTACTGTATAGTTACTAATGGTGGCCTCCGAGATTGTTTACTTAGTGGGGTAATTTCCACTTTAGGCTTTTTAGATTTGAGTATCCATCATGATAATCTGAGGATTTCTGGTTCAGCACTAAAGCGATTTACCTCTAACCTTTAAAGGTTTTTTGTTGCAACTGATTACATTGCATCATGTCTTGCACTTGTTACATGTTGGGGTGACTAGGGGATCTATACTACTTTAACCTGTTTTACATTCTTCATATATGCTCTCTTTAAGCTACACATTGGCAAAGTATGGTCCGAGGACCAGGAACAGACCAATCTTTGCCTCAATAGTCTTATATGAAGACAAATGAATGAAATACAGCAACTAATTGATTAATCATAAGGTGAGGGAAATGTGTAGCTATTATACTGGATTTGAGCTGAGGGCACTCTTTATAATTTGAGTAACTTTTTTTTTCCTTGCCAGGCAAGTAATACAACTGAAACAGTTATTTGACTGTGAGGCATATTGTGCTGATATTTCAATTTAATTCATTGTGTTGCCCTTTGACAGCTTCAGCTAAGTTAATATGACCCTCTGAAAAAATCATTTCTGGGGTTTACCCCTAATCAGGGGTACAATCGCTCGGCTTATAATAGATAATGCAAAATTATTTGCAAATAACTGCAAGGTCCTCTACACCAAACTGACAATCGGTAATCAGGACAGCCTTGATAGTCGCTTGGAGCCTTGGTGAATTCACTCTCTTGTTTCTTCAGATTGCAACACAGTGTCTGTGCTGTCACAGCCCATCAATGTATCTTTCAGCCAATTCAACATGTTGAATGTGGTTTCTCCTTATTTTTTTGTCTCTGACTCTTTCTATCATATTTCATAACTAACAGTCTGAGCTTTTCCATCGCCTCTCTGGCAACAAAGTTCTCACTAGCTTTTTCCTCAAACGATACAGAACAATGGTGATAAGCTAGCATTCCGCTGTTTATATTCTTATCTCTTTTTATTTCCTTGTTGAATATTGTAAAGAGATTGCCACCCCCTTCTGTGCTGGAGTTACATCATCTTGTGCAGGCATAGATGACATGCCCAAGCTGACAGTTGGATGTGGGTTTTGTACTTCATTCAGGTGTTTTAATTTTTGACTCAAACACTGGCTACAGGTTCTTCATGTTGGTTTGGTGTATAAGCGCGCTTATGGTGGGTTTTTTGATAGCCAGTTGAAACTTAATCCAACTACAGGTATTTTCACTGGAAAAACAGCGTATATACTGCCTCAATTATCTTCCCGGCTGTTAGAAATGGTATGTCCTGCTTTTTTTATGTCACCAAGCTTCCACTGTAACTCTTCTTCTTGGTGTTTAAACCAAAACGATGTTACCCATTTATAGGTCTAAAGCTGCCGCAGCACTGCTTACCAAAAGCTGTCCTTATTGCTCTGCTTATATAGCTATATTTCCAATCAAATTCAGGATTCAGGTCAATATTTTGCTCCTGAGCTTAAAATTTAAAAAAGAAACCTGGTCCCAGGATACATCAGTGAACTTTGAAAGCCTTATATTCCTACTTCAGCCCTTAGATATTTTGATCAAGGCACACTAGTTGTTCCTTGCTGTCGACTGAGAACAGAAAGAGATTGTACATTTGCTGTCCCGGTCCCAGACTGTGGAACGCGCTTCCTCTGGGAAACAGGACAGCAGAATCTCAAGAGTGCTTTAAGTCACAGCCAAAGATCCATTTCTTGAAAAAGAGTTTTGTGTCTGACTTACCATGTTCAGGATCCGTGATGTTTCAGTAAGCGACTTGTTCCATATATTTTCACTTTTTTCTTTTTGCCTGTGTTTTTATGTGAAACACTTTGTAACCCAGATTTTGATAGGTGCTATGTAGATAAGACATACTTACTTATTATTAATCAACATCTTCTCTGCCTCATGAATATGTCCCGAAACCTACGTACAGCACTGCTGCTCTCCCTCTCCTTGGTAATTATTAGGTAGGACTTTTAAAATCACAGTTCAGTTTTATAGATCTGACATGCCTCACTAAGCTCCTGATTTATACTCTAAGCTAATCATTCTTTTGTCTCCTGCAGTCTCTCTGTTCATGTGCACACATTACCCATGTGCACACTCACGTGCCGGATCCTTGTTTCTAACCATACAACTTCAGCTGAAGATAACAATAGTCTTTCCTTTGCAAAGACAAAAGAAAGTGCATTTTTAAAAATGTACGAGGAATGCTTTTAAAATGTATTAGCCACTCTTTCTCAGGTTGATTGCCTCATAGTGACGCTACTGTGAATGCGAATCACCAGTGTTAGGCCTAAATGGCAAAAATAAAAAACCTGTTGCATGGATGCAATAAAACATGGTTGTTTTATTATGAATATTTCATTCTAGAGAAAACAAAAGAAACAGCAGAGGCGGAGATTTGTTCAACAGAAAGCTAATGCCCTCTGCTCTCTGGATCTCCACTTTGTCTCCAGCCCTTTAAATATTCATCAGTACCGCAGATGACATTGTTCATTTGTACACTTTGAGAGAGCAGCCTTGCATCCTCCACCTCAAAACAATAGACCCGATGACCCATCATGCATAGCGAATCATGCTTTTAGACTTTAGACCGTACTGAATTGGCTATTTAGCAGTATAGAATTGCGTTATCTCCACCTGACAGAAGAGAGGGGCATCATGAATACTGCATTGTTGACTGATTCTAAAGAACTTCCTAAAGTTACAGTGAGTTTTAAAGAGGAAAAGTTTGGCCCCATCTTTAACTAAGAGGGTAATATCACAAGCCACCAGACACTGAAGAGCCACACCGAACACAGAGTTTAAAACTCTACCCCAACAGCACCATAAACTCTAAAGATCAATGATTGTGGAAAATAAAGTGAAACAATCCGTACCCTTTTCTGAAATTACCATGTGCATTGTGTTTGATGCTCACACGGAGGTAATTAACATCACTGGACTTCAAAGAAGGTGATAAGACTAATTAATTTTCATATCTACAGCTGTCAAAACAGAGTTAAGTAGATGCTTTGGATCTGTGATTCCTTTCTTTTGACTGGTGATTATATCAGTTTAATTCAAAAGTAACTAAGACCCATTACAACTAAAACAATTTCTAAAATGTTTTCTGCCCCACGTGTACATAGCATTTTATTTTTTTTATCTTTGCCTTTCAACCTGGGAGACTGTGGGAGAGCTTATAAAGTTTCATTGTCTTGTTGAAGGGAATTTTAACATTATATGCAATTAAACCTGTAGTCTTCATGCCATCAATATGGTCCTTTTAGTCACTGAAGCACACAGAGAGTGAATCATATGCATCAGGAGCAACCTGATTCCAGGATTACCCCTTCTACAAAAATGAAAAAAAAGAAAAAAAGTGTTTTGCCCTGAGGAAAAATTGCAATTCATTGATCTTTTGAACTCTTGATGGGAGTTTGGCTGCAATATTTATCAAAGAGAATCACACTAAACTGTTTCAGCCCAATCTTGTTCACTTTATGGGTGCATGCAACACAGAGTTACAGACAAGACATGGAAAAATATTGAAACTGAAACCAAAAGTGGTTTTGTCATCATTCTCATTAGTCTAAAAGACTATAGGGGGTGCATATGCACTGGGTTTGTTTGTTGTAATGACTGAGTTGAGTCCGGTTTCAGGTTCTGTGATATAGAAAACAAGCATGATAAATATTCATGTGAAATAGCCTTTTAAGATCAAAAAGCTTGTCACAAGAAAGAAAACAAATGCCAGAATGGTGGCGTAGTAAGGCTATTCTTTATAGGAAAAGTCCAGGCTCAACCCCATGAGAAATTAAGCATCTGCTCTGAGGAAGCGCCCATGGGCAAGGCGTTGAATTCTCATCCTATGACCTTGTGAAGGAGAATAAAATATTATTTTTCTCCTGACAGAATGCCACAGACGATTGTAAAATTATTAATGAAAAATGGCCTGTAAAGATCAAATAGCATGGTATGATGAATGGTGCTGTCACTGACATGTGGTTTGGTTTCAGATCCCTTTTTCTCTATGGTTTGCATTCAGAGCAGCTGGGTAAGACCAAATATGCACTTCACAGAGAGGACCAGACCTACTACTCTTAGACACCAAACAGAGATTTCGATGTCTTTATTGTTCATTGGCTGTGAGAGATTGATACACTTTCAATAGTGCCTAAAATTCATTTATGATCCCAAGAAAATCATTAGCTCAGCATGGCCAAACGTGAGCTCCATTACCAGATTGGAATGTGTGTGCAATCGTCAGCACATTTTCTGGAAATGACCATTCAGAATGAGTAATGAAGGCTACTTCAACATCACATTACACCTAACTCATATACATGAGCCCAGAGGGGGAGTCGCTGTGGTTTAATTCTCTGGTTTATGTTAAAAACGGATGCCGCTAAACAAACATTTTCTTTCAGGTATTCCATTGACTGGAGGAGTGACTTGGACAGCTACTTTGACATCGATCCAGTGGAAGGAACGATTTCCACAAACGAGCTGCTTGACAGAGAGAGCATCGCCCAGCACAACATCTCCATTGTAGCAACCAAACTTAGTAAGTATGACAATGAGATCAGTTGTTATTCATGTAGGTGTCGTTGACCTTCCCCCACCATAATCTGTGTGAAGGATTTAAAACACTTTTACTGAAGTCAATACTCAATTCCCTTTTCTTGGAAAGGTTTATAGGTGACTATAAACCATGATGGCTCTCCCGGGGGAATGTGTCTTCAGGACATTGTCTCCTCTCGCATACTTGCTGCAACAGTGTTTTCATTTTTAACAGCCTTTTCAAAAAAAAAAAAAAAAACATTTGATAGCGTTGGCATTGAAGGGAACTCTCCTTGCCAAAGTCAACTTTTACTTACTTCTCTGTAAAATGTACAGCTTCCAGAGTTTTACAGCAAGCAGATGCTGCATACTGTGAGTCAAGCTTTAGCAAGATGGAACTAATGCAGAGCTGTGGCTTTAAGACATGTCATCAAGCTAATTATGTTTTTATGGAGGAACTAGAGCAAATTTCCGGATAAATAAGCAAATCCATCGTCATCAAGTCATCAAATCTGCTAAGAACCGTCAAAGTCATTATCCCAGAGGCAGGCTGGTGCTCAATCAAAATTACACACGCTTTATATTCATTAGGACAGACTGTGAAATATGGGCTGTTAAAACTTGAGTCATTGTCGCCTTGGAAACTGATATTACTCACTTCCCCTCAAGGTCATATCAGTGACATTCTAATTGTGTTTTCAGTGAGCGTGTGCGTGTTTCCTTGTGTGACTTTTGTGCATTAAGTGTCACAAAATTAGAGGATGAGGTAGACTGAAAGGATGCAGCGTAGCAGGACGCAGATGGGACTTTAATAAGCCCGTTATATGTTCGGTGTGTCATATTTGGTGGAGGAATGAAAGCGTTTTCTGCTCATTTTGCCCCTTACATGCCCTTTTTTTTATCAATTCCCCGCCTCCTCACTGGGTAGACCTTCTCAGGGGACTAATGTTTTGACAGTTTTACTCAAAGGAGAGAAGAAAAAAAAAGTTAGAGTAAATGTTCAAACTAATTGCTGGGCTAGTTCAGAAAGTACAGAGATAAAGCCAGCAGTTCATGTGTCCCAGCTTGAGTTCAAATCTCTTTCTGACCTTGAGTTCGTTTTGGCAGAACTTTGCGTTCTGGGTATTGAAAGGCTGCTATGGCTCCTCTGTGCTGCAGTCTATTGTCATTGCTGGGATGGTGTCAGTCTATTATTTGGGTTTTAAACCATGAAGAGCAACAATAAATGCTGAGGCAAAGATACCTTCAGTGCCCTGACAAATAATGCATTTGCTAAGGAGAAGTCATGCACATAAACAACGATATTCTGACTTATCAACTTTCTCGAGCAGCTTCGGTTAAGCAGTTAAGTCATTGTACACCTCTGGATTTGATCTGCCTTAATACTCTGTCCTTGCTTCTTCTGAGCAATTATTCGTCCAACAATATGTGTTGTTGGATGACACTCTCCTTGAACACTTTTATTACATAATGACTTTTCACTTTGCAAACCTTGGAGATCAGTCCAGTCATCTCAAGAAACTGCAGTCATGCAGCATAGCTGTGTGTGTGCGGCTCTCCTGATGTACAGTGCAAAGCAGAGGGTGTGCTAAATAAGGACTAGAGCTGGATTAACACTTTTTGCTTTTTGGCTTTTAAACCCAGAGGCAATTCTTGGGGAGTCAAAGTAAGAGGGGTAGATCTATTAAATGCAATAATAACCTCAGCAGGAAGCAATTAGAAAGCACACTCACTCCCTACTTACACAAAATGAATTTAGTTACACACTTATCATGGAGTTTTGTGTCGTGAGTTTGCTTGCTTATTCTGCATGCAGCTGCACTTTTAACATATTAATTTCCACAAGTAATCTTTCTATCTTTGCTTGATTGCTTGCAAAAATGAGGATTATTTTAATAAAATCAGCTTAATTAAAAAAAAAAGTAATGTGCAGTAGTGAAGCAGAGTATGTAGGCAACTTTATTACTAATCTCTGAAGCATTCGACAGCAATGAATGATTTTGATTCACCATTTAAATAAACAGAGCATAAGTTATTGCCTTGCTCATGCAAGGCAGATCTGATTGCAACTACTGTACCATTGCTCCATCTAGTGGTTTGAATGATACATCACCTATAACAACACCAGGTACAGAGATGAGTTTTCGAAATGAGAGAACATTGTACATTTCAGCACCCATAACTTTGAGACTTTAAAGATAAATATTTTAGATAGTACTGCTGAAGAAAACAGCTTTTCTGAGACCTGTCACCCAAAAGTCTGAGTGTCTTTGCTGGGTGAACATAAATGTTAGTAGTTTTGAGAGCGTGGAGCAGCAAATCCCATGCTCTGTAACATAACTCGGTGGGAAGATTGCTTTTTCTATCAAGGTCAGACACAGGTTACCAATTGAGCCGTGGCTGCTTCGCCAATCCTTTTGAGATGACTCCACGTACCCCCCTCCCCTCTTTCGAAGCATTCTTCCCAAACACCCACCCACACATTCACCCACGCAGATACTGTGTATACCTCTGCTGTGGCACTTGCACAAACAAGCACACACCAAGTCTCCCACTGCGCAGCAAAACCCATTCCCACATCAAATCCATAAACTTTACCTTTCACGCGAAGAGAACATTTCCCCATTGTGCCCCTGCAGAGAGGCAACACTGGAACAAACAACCCTGAATTCAAGTTAGTCCCTCTCATGGGGGCTTTCACGCTGTAATTACAGTCCTGCACATCTTATGGCTCAAACCAGAGTGGAAATGGTTTCTGAAGAGGGAGAATATGAACATGTACTGTATCCTTAATTCTCATTTGCACCATTAATCAAAAGCATCATGCAGCTGTGGCATCGTGGTGGACTGTGTGCATCACCATGTTCTAGATGTAGTGGAAATTTCCAGCATTTAACAGTGACTCACACTGTGTCAGCTTCCCTACTTCGATTCAAGGACACTCTGACTGTACATTCAGGCCTCTTTAACCACTCGTCCATCTCACTGAAATAAACCTGTAAGCTTTGGCTTGTTACAAGGTTGTAGTACTCCAGAAATCCACATGGTGTCAGTGCTGTGGAAAAACAAATAGTAAAAGTGCTGTGTTTTTCTCTCCAGACAGTCCAGTTCTGACCAGCCGGGTGGCCGTCACTGTCCATGTGTTGGACATCAACGAGTTCCCCCCAGAACTGGCCAGCCCCTATGAAACCTTTGTGTGTGAAAATTCCAAAGTGGGACAGGTATGTTCACATTTACTTGCTTTCTGTGCATGTTAGGTGCTCATGCCATAAAGCACAACTAATTTTCCAATATTAAGAAGTGTTGATTTTTCAGTGAAATGACAGCTGCTGATTGGAGTGTTTATGCTCCATCATAGCTGATATGGCTTTAGGCTGCTTGCTGAAATACAACTAAAAGGTGTAAAATTGAATGTGAAAGGTGATGATTTATATCAACACCATAAAATTGTTACTGTTTACACTGTTTTGGCAGAGATATACGTTGAATTCATGGTGTGTGGAGATCAAATTAAGTGATATTTTTCTGCTTTTTGGAGCACCACATTGCAGTTATAAATACACATGTGTGGAACTCACATAACCATCCACTAGATTCTGCTTCTTCACTCAAAGTCACTCCAATAAATCTTTTTATTTCAAGGGAGTACTTATCACCAAGAAGTTTGAATTGAAATCTTGAATCGATTGTGTCAAAGTGTTCGGTTCAGCTGGAGAGGTGATCATAAAGCGCAGCAGTGCTTTGCATATCTGGAACTCAGAGTGCAATTTCAGATGATATATTTTAGATGCAGAGGAGAATTTGCCTGTGTGCATTGTAAACCACCTGCGCCTGTAAATTAGCCCATTAACTGAAATCTATATGCAGTTAGCGTTGTAAGAAAACAGCTTCTTTGGCAGTCTATCAAATCAGTGCAGACGCCTCATCACATTGAAGATGTTTGGCCGCTCCTCAGGCCCATTGCAATCAAAAACAACGGCTGTGCCCTTCATTTGAAGGCATCACTGTCTTCCTCGGCATGTGAATTTTGCTGCGTTTTCTTCCTGCATGATGAGTCAAGACACTGTGATTTGGGAATGAGAACACACTGACCTCAAGAGAGATACAAGCCATTAAATTTATTAAAGACAGCCTTTTTAAAGAGAAGCTCTGCTAAAATTGTGCTTCTAATCACTTTACATGAATGTTCAGCCTTTACAATATAAAATTATGAATGTTTTGCAAGAGATTTTTTTTCTTATTTATTTGCTCACTGAAAAATGTTTCTGAGTGCTTACAATTTTGTGTACTTGTGAATGTTTTTGTCACATCAGAAACAGATGTAGAAATTAAACATATCACTGGCATGCAAACTTTGGGCACCTATGTTATTAATTCTGACTCACTCTGATTTATTTCAATTGTTGTTTACATTTGAACCCTTTATGGTTTCAGAAATAACAAAAAAGGAAATGAACTTGAAGCAAAAGTTACTGTTGGAAACCCTGGATGATTAGTACTTAGTAACAAGGCAAAGCAGATATAGTTATACCTTCACTTAAAACATTAAATCTATTTTAAACAAAATGTGTCATGCATAGAATAAGAAACACTTTATGAAAGAGTAAATTTAAAAACGAGTAAAGGTACAGTGCAGTGAAAGTAACCATTCAAAAGTAATTTAATTTAATGCAATCAATTAAATGCAATGGAAAACAGGAAATTCTTAATATTCAGTTAAACAGAAACACGACTTGACACAGACCTGAGGTTCATAACAATTGCAAGCAGCTTCCCCGTGTTAAGCTCTAACTCTGGGGACATTTAGCAAACCTATTCTCGATGAGTGGAAGGTTCATAATATATCACATTTTTTACTTGGATTCAGGCCCTAAACTAGTTATACCTTTATAATCCAATAGCACTATTTAAAATAAAACCTTTTCACAGACAGGAAGCCAGTGTAGAGACCTCAGAACTTGAGTGATATGTTCCACTTTTCTGGTCTTCGTGAGGATTTGAACTACAGTGCTCTGCATCTGCTGCAGCTGTTTAATAACTCTTTTGGGCAGACCAGTATTCAAGTCTACAAAGGAGAAATGCATGGACCAGCTTTTCTGAATCACTCTGAGACACAAGTCTTTAACTCTTGGAATATTCTTCCGGTAATGTGAGACTGACTTCATAATTGACTTTATATGTCTGTGAAGGTTCAGGTCTGTAATAACAGCCAGATTTCTGTCTTGGTTTGGGATTTTTAAGATAAAACCCTGAAGTTGTACAAAGACAATAACTTGTTTTTGTTTAATTAAACTAGATTTATAAAACTCTTGGATAACTATGGTTATGCAGATTTGTGAGCTACCAGAAAAACTATTGGAACATATTTTGTTGCTTTGTGTGTAATGTCCCTTTTGCCAAGTATTGCACTTTTCCCTAAAAAAGCTTCTACTTCTGTGAATGTCACAGGCTGTCTTACCTTGCTCATTTGAGGTTCATTGAACAACCCTTTTTTTCACGTCATACCATATTCGTTGAGCCAATTAGGCAGGGCACACCCTGGACAGGTCACCAGTCCATCACAGGGCCAACGTAGAAACAAATAACCATGCACACCCACAGTTGCTTCTACTGTCCATTTAGAATAACCAATTAACCTGACATGCAGCACTGTGGGAGGATGCCAGAGTACCCAGAGACAACCCAAAGGAAGAGCATGCAAACTACACACAGCTAGGCCCATTCAAACTGGAAAGCCTCTTGTTGTGAGGCAACAGTGCTAACCACCACACCACTGCACACTACTTCAAATCTTTCAGCTCCCATTTCTTATTTACATTAAAAACTGATAAAACATTTATCTGAAAATGCTTTGCTGTCTTCTCACAGCCTTCTCCTGTAACGTTCAGAGTGCTTGGCAGCTGTGTGGAGGAGCTAATGGCCCGTGATTGTTGGGGAAAGGTTTAAGGAGTCGGATTATTTACAAAGCTTGAAATTTGCATCCTCTGGCCTTTCCAAGTGATGACTGTGATCTAGCCATGCCTTCTATCTAAATCTAATTAAGGTCTGACACCTTGGCAAAGGTTATCCGATATCTCAAACCCTGTGGGGTGCCCAAGACTTTTTTGCCAGGTGATCTTTCCCCCTTTTCTGTCTGAAATTGTTCAACACAAAAATAATACACTTAGAGTACCAAAAATGTATTTAGATTAATGCCATTTATCAATTAGTCCATACTCTACCCACTTTGAACATGCATTTCCACTGTACGTGATGACTTATTCAGAATTCTCAAATAAGAGTGAAAGGCATATTAAATGACTAGAATCTTTTTTCAGTCATTTAGAAACAGATGATTTAACTTGTTGGTGGAAAAACGGTATCAGAAAAAAGAGAAAAACTTATTAGCTATGCCTCACAACATTTCTTGAGGTTTTTAATCATGACTTTATGGGGGAACACTTCAGAGAGATCACATTTCAGACCAAGTTGTATGTTTTAATAATCAGCATATTCTTACATTCTCTTACATGACGCTCTTTCCCCATTCAGCCTCTCATCCAACAATCCAATCAGTTTATTGTTCCACTGGAAACCAAATATTATGAATTTACAGAGCAATACATTATCAAAAGCTGTTCTAAAAGTACAAAAATAAGTAAATAAATGATTGCTTTACATTTAGATGAGTTCCTATCATCGTGCAGTATGTACCCAATATTTAAGATTCATTCTCCTCTCTGCTTTCATACATCTTGCTCTTTTTATTCCCTATAATCTTCTCCTTTTTATCTCTTGTTTTCCCTTTTCTACTTCTCGTGCATCCTCCATTGCCCTCCATTCTAGAATGTACACTTCCCTGCAGTGTTTCCACAGCATGATTCCACCAGGTGCCGCATGCAGCTGGGGGATGATAAAGAGTTGCGGATCCTTCTCATGTAAAATCTATCACACGTCTCCCTTGATGATTATCTGCACTTACACAGCTGAAAAACATACAAACTGCTTGTTTTGGAGGGTCTCACACTGTGGCACCTCTGATTGAAAATAATCTGTAACCAGGATGAATCCAAGCGAAAGAAGCAACTTATTATTTTTCATGTAAATATGTGGCAACAGCAGGAAGGAGAGGGGAGATTTGCAAAGAAAAAAGACCATAGTTGAGGCAAAGTTATACAGTAGGAATTTTTCATTATTTCATGAATTACTAAGAGTCAGCTGGTCAAGCATGAAATGAGAAAAAGCAGCCTCAAAGGAAACATAAAACAAATCATTTCTTATTGTTGAGGACAACACATTAGGTATATTTAATGTGTTTCTGCTGTTTGAAGTATTTGCTTTGGTTTTTAAAGTGGTGTATTGAAATGCTAAACCACTGAATCAGCCTGTTATGCTGGAGTAATTACATTGATATTTATAGCATTTAGCAAGCAGTCTTATCAAGCTTTACTTACACTGTAGCCACGGGCAGAAGCAAATTGCACAAATTATAAAGTTCTAACATATACAATAGCAACCATTAAAAAGCAGCTGCAGCAGCAACAGCTCCACTGGTGCTCACAAGGAGGCAGGAAGTACTTTTATGTGCAAGAAAAAGAGTTCTGCATGACAGATTTGAATTAAAGAAACCATATTGTGTTGTTTTTTGGGGGGTTTTTGGAGTGGTTGTTGTTTCCCCCTTTTAGTTTGCAACAGTTTTTAAAATAAAATAAAAATCTAAATAATGTGGAAGGCTACAAAGTTTTTTGCACACCAAATCCACATTTGTCCTCCAATGCCATATTCTAAAATAGATAAGATGCTACATTATGTTCACACACTGACTCAGAAATAAAACCCTAAGAAGAAGTTCAATTTCCTGCAGTTTTCTCATCAGTCACTCAGGCCCATTCTATATGTGCATGTCATCATGCAAGATGGCGTCAGATAACTTTTGTTTCCAAGCAACAAAAAGCACTGACAAACAACGAAGTATACAGAGTTGATTATGATGACTTTGAAAAAAAAATTTAGTTCAGGTATAGCCAGCAGGGTATCAAACTAAACCACTGACAGTGTAACTCTGTAGCTCTTTCATAAACAGGTGACATTTTCCTTGCTCCTGATGCCAGTATTTACTCTTTCTTTATCATTGGCAAAGAAGGGAAATTACCACAAAATCCCCTTCTGTATTTCTCTCCATTTTTTGATGATAAGGAATTTATAAATCGATAAAACACTTTGGACTCCATCAATGTAAAATTAATTAGCAAAACATCTGCCTATTGGCTGGTTTAGCATGCCTCAAACAAATATTGAGCAGCTGCCTCGCACCTCACCATTTCTGACCAATCAGCTGACAAATTCGAGCCGTCTGGTCCTGTTAGGAGGAAGTCTTTAAAGAAACAGCTAAAACTGAGCGCTTTAAACAGAAGGTGACAGGAGATGCTGCAGCAATGTCAGTATGAGAAATATTATCTCCTCTAAGTGCATTACAACTTGTAGACTCATCCTAAAAGTCCCCAAAGTTAAATGAATATGTTATAAATTAACAAAACAAGATTACTATCCACAATAACCCTGAAAGAAGCAGAAACTTCAACACTTATAATCACAAGGGACTACTTTGGACTACAAGAAAATGAAAATTGTATTAATATTGTATTTGAAGAAAAAAATTGCAAAGCAGATAAAGTATAATAAAATGTCTTATTTTGTTACTTTGTGCTATTCTAAGTTGAATGGATTAAAATTCATGGATCTTGCACTAGGACACAGCTCAGAACACAGCGTTGTGCTTTGATAATGTTTAATTTACAATTGCCATTATTTTTTACATAACTGATTTAAAGATCAATAGATTAAATACTGATTACATGAAGTGTTACCTGTAGCGCTATATATTCATCACACAGCTAATTTGGTTGCAGGAAATCAATAATGTGAACTGCGCATCTGCTACGGGGAGCACAACAGAACACTCATCACACCTAGTGTCAGGTTTACTCCCCTGCAGGGAATTTTATTCAAATACTGAGAGGGCAAACAGCGAGAGTAACACAGTCAGGGTGATGTAACAAGGCAGGGGGCCTGATTAGTGGCTGCTGCATATGGGAGTTTTGAGGCTGGGGCATGAGGTCTCCAGCAGGTCAAGACCAGTGGGTGAGGAAGAGCACTAGAAATTAGACATCTGTTTTAAGTTGACATTTGGTGTTATTTATATACACATTTTCACATGAAAGCAACATGGTTTGCTAATATGCAGCAGTATGTTAAAGTAGGTGTCGTCCTTCCTTCCGGGATTATGCAACAATTATTGGAGATAAACTTTAATATGAATGCAATATACAAGAAATGGTCTCTGGTCACGACGACTGAGGAAGCTCCAGTGGTCTGAAATTAAGTTAATCCATCACACTATGTGCTGAGGTGATGCTGGTGGTGATGTTTTCAATCAAGTGCTCAGTGGCTATATCAAAAATGACAGGGAGAACAATTCACTGCCTGATTTAAGTGCTGAAAGGTTTATCATGCATTCTGCTCAGTAGTTGTAGTTGGCACTTCTTTTCAGTATGTTTCAGCTTCCAACTGTTACAGTCCAGAAACTATTTTCTGTATAGAATGTTGAAAAGGTTATAAGTCTACCACCAGAAAACCAAACCTCTGACTTAAAGGTTCAAAAATGAATTAAACAAGTGACAGATACAGCATCCATCCATCCATCCATCATCTACCGCTTATCTGGGGGTCGGGTCGCGGGGGCAGCAGCTTTAACAGAGAAACCCAGACGTCCCTGTCCCCGGCCACTTCCTCCAGCTCTTCCGGGGGGACCCCGAGGCATTCCCAGGCCAGCCGAGAGACATAGTCTGTCCAACTTGTCCTGGGTCTTCCCCGGGGTCTCCTCCCCAACATACGTAAGAAAAAAATGATTTTCTTTTAATATTGACTGTGTCCCTCATGTTCATTTTCATCAGGTTATTCAAATCTTCAGCGCAAAAGACCAAGATCTACCAAGTGCTGGACAACAGTTCTCCTTCAGAACATCAAAAGAAGATATAAAGAATAAGAATTTCACCATTCGAGACTTTGGAAGTAAGTATTCTTATAGTTCTACAAAACTTCCACGTAAATCAGTACAGTGTGAAACATTTTGCATCGTCAACCTCTGAGATACTTAAACGAGTCTCAGAACATGTCCTCTTTTGCCAAGTTTTGATGATTGAGACTAGAAATCAAAACATGTAAACCGAGTTGTTTCCTACTGGAGATAATTATTTTTCATGAGAGCATCCATGATTTGTCCACCTCATTTAAATCGTTTGGTATATTTTGCCAAGAACAAAAAGAAAACAGATTCAGATGTATTCATTTGTTACTTTCCTATAGACATTACAGCATACATAGAGATATGTATAAGGATCAGGGTGCAAGTCCCAATTAAAAACAGCATAAAGCATGCATAATATAGAAAAGGGCAGTGTTAAAAACTGTAAATACTTAGATAAAGATTAAATCTCGATGGATGGAAATGTTAAAGTTAAATCACACAAAAAGAGATGAAAAAGTATAAGTGGAATTCAAATTCAAACAACAAACAGTTACAGAATGCTTTTTTTCAAACACAGAAAGAAAGGATGAGCAACCTACCCCATTAATGACACTTCCTTGGCAAAAAAAGTTCTCACAATTGACGGATACACAAGCTTTTTTTCTAAACAGCGCCAAGGTTCCAAAAGTACTGAATGGAACGGGTTAAAAATAAAAAAGAGCGCTTAGCTGGTGGAAAAGAAGCAGCAATAAACATTCTTAAATGACAGGCACAGTTATGACAACACCAAAAATATAGCACTGTAACAATAGCAAATTAATTTGGCGTCAGATACGGCAGTAAATAAAAGCAATAATAATATAAGTGCACCATAAACTCCTCTCACTTCTGTGCACTCACCTGTTTGATCATCTAAAAACCTATCAAGAGGAAGAAGAAATAAATTAGTGGAAACTAGTTGAAGCTACTATAATCTCAAAGGAATGTCACATCTTAGTACTAAAAATAACTTCAAAACATGCAGTCATATGATAAGGCCACACATGACACTTTCCTTTGTGCACTCACCAAGCCCTTTGAAGTCTAACCAGAGAGACGTGCAAGGAAAAGTGGGACATGGCAGGATGAGACCAGGGAAACGAATGCATTCACCATCCTTGACAAGCCCAGGTCTGGACCCCTGATCCACTTCTACCTTTTGGACACACTGTCTTGCAGCTTCCTGACTGCCAGTAGCCTTGGAAACGCACTCTCTAGATAAAGAGTGCGATCTGATAGGCAGGGACAGGAAAGACAAACACCACAGGCAACACAGTCAGATTCGGCAAGCGCTGGAGAGGGAGAACACAAACAAAATCGTTGCTGTGCACGACATGCAAGGTGTGTTAAAATGCCTGACCTCCTGTCAAGAAAAAGTGCTGTGCTTCGTCAGTGCAACAAACTTGGCTTGACAGGGGTCAGACAGCGTGGCTGTAGCAGACAGGAGCAGGCAGGTTCAACCTGACATTTTCCCTTTCCCTTGTATACATTGTCGCCCTCCATTCAGCTTGCTGTCCTTACACCCCCAGCTGTCTTCGCAAGTTGGTCAGCTTCTATGTTTTTATTTTTTCTATCTATTATCTGTCATATCTTATCTGCTGCTTCTCTCAAATGATGCTAACTTCACAAAGCGATTACATAATAACAACAGATCACAATAGACCTCACAGCGCAGGAAGAAAGGAAATACTGCATAGTGTTTTGAGTTTGGTGGGGCACTTGCAGCTTTTAACGTAAGTGTTGCAATATAGTGAGAACTTTGATAAGACAAGCCTTTGATATGTAACTGTTTCTCATCCCAATCTGAGAGGCACATTTGGAGAGTATTTGATATCAAACACACAGTTATCATACATAAAAAAGTTTCATCTCTCAAAACCTCAAGACTTGTGATTGAGCTCAGAGGATCGTCCGATTGATGTAGAGTTATACTGGGAGGAATGTTTTCTTTTACTTTGTCAGAACACTTTCTATCCTATAGAGATCAAGGAATGGGCAGTTGCTTCACTACTTCAGGCCTTTTTCCACAAATTCCAAAGATTCTTTGAACTACTTTTCACAAAATCAGAGACTTTTTTCAAGATTTTTTTGTTTATTTGATAGAGGATAGCCAAAATATGCCAAATTTTGGACCTTTTTCCCTTCTCTCAGATAACACAGCTGGAATTGTGACAAAGCGGAGTGGTTTCAGACGACGTTTACAGGAGATCTACTTCCTCCCTGTTGTGATCGACGACAATGGATACCCTCCCAAGAGCAGCACAGGGACCCTGACCATTCGTGTTTGTGGTTGCGAATCGGATGGTTCCCTGCTGACGTGCAGCGCAGAGGCCATCTTTCTCCCTGTGGGCCTTAGCACTGGAGCTCTGATTGCCATTCTTCTGTGTATTGTCATCTTATTAGGTGAGATCTGTTGTTTTCTGGCACAAAAACATCTAAATTATTGCACAGTATTATTGATAATCATAAATGAACACGATCATGTGCTATTTTTCTGATTCGAGCCACACACTTTGGCAGTTTGAAAGGTTGTTAAAGATAGCTGTTAGTATCTCAATTACAGATATGCTCCTCTGACCCATATCTATACTTTATTGTCTTTAAAAAAGAATTAAGTGAAATATATAAAGTTGCTTTCTGTCACGGAGTTGACACCATGTTAATAAGTCTCTGCTGACTGTAAATCTTAGGCAACAAGACTTAGCTTAGCATAAAGATTGAAGGCAAGAAGAAACTTATTGTGTGGCACTATTCAAATGCATGAAAATTAGCTTGCAAGTATCACCAAAGCCCCCTGAAGAACAAATATGCCATTATTTTAATTTGATATTACAACTATACTTTTCGATTTTATTGGGGTTTTTGTGCAGGTTTATTTTTCAGCCACGCACACAATGACTTCCTGGAGTTTCCTCTGGCTGCTGAGCAATCTCATAGCAGCAACAACACTTGAGTAGAATGGTATTGATCTTTTCGTCTAACTCTTGTCAAAAAGAGGGGAGTTGACATTTTATGAAATGTCAAACTACTGACATTTCTTTTCCACAACTATTCCTATACTGTGATTTTAGCTGCCTCAAAGGTTCAAGAGAAGTTTTTCCAGTGAATGTGTGATCTGTCCATCTGTCAGCGAGGACACAAAAGTTACCAAGCTGAATTCCGTGAAACTTGGCAAAGAGGTGGAGCATGAGCAAAGTAAAACTCTATCTTACTTTGGTGCATATCCAGATTACTTTATGCAAAACTGCTAAACCAGGCATTGGCTTTGGAGTATATGCTACCTGTGTCACCTTCTAGTAGATTTAAGAGATTTTAAGTAGTCCAATAGTCCTAAAAATGGCCCACATAAAGTTTCTAAATTGTTCTATGACTTGTTTTTATTTAAATTCATCCATGTTATAATCATTTCAGCAATTTAAACAGAAAGCAGCAGGAAAAGAACAACCAAAAACAAAGAAAAGAAACTGATGCTTTTAATTTTGTCACTTGTTTTGTCTGACTTGTGAAACCAATAGTTCAAGCCTATCGTTAGACAATACAGTCAGTACTCAAATCAACAGATAGGCGTCTCTGCAACCTGATTTAATTGGAATGCAATTTTCCTCTTTTTTGACCATCATAGTTGGGCTGACATCTCTCCAGAAGTGTGCACATTTAATTATAGAACCCATATGAATTTGGTTATTTAATGAGACGTTAAAGATTGAAGGGAGGGCTGCTCAGCTCTATAAACTAAATCTCTATAAACTGCCCTGTGGCTGCTTCCCAAGTTACGGCTTTTACGTTTCCCTCAAGGTCAGTGTTGTAAAACTCCCCCTTATTTCTCTGCTATTTATGTCCAGACTCATCTACATAATTGGGAGGAAGTAAATGTAGGTTTATTGGATATTTTTTTCTGAATTGTGAATGTGCAATAGATGATTTTTAAATAAGTTCTCATTTTCCACATCAAGTCAAGGGGAGCCATAACGTTTGAGTAGAGCTTTATTTACTTTTCTCTAGTTTTTTCTAATTCAGAGTTTGACAGAGAATCTGCTGTTAAATTTTGATTTTGCATCATAATTAATCCCCATTCATTACCCTGATGAATTGTATTACTGTGAAATTAATTTTTAATCTTAATTTTTTTCTTAGTCTCAGTGTTTTATATGTTATCAAACATAAAAGCACACAGTGGACTGGAGCAGTGTGCTCAGAGCGCTTGTGTCTTCACTTTATCTGAAGATCGTCTTCAAAGCTCCAAGTCGACTAACACCCCAAAAGATGAGGCTGACGCCGAACTGCCATGTTATCCCTGAGAGGATAAGTGGCAGAGAGAATCAGAATACTTCCATAGATCCTCTTAGCTTCTGTGCAGGATGACCAAGTTGTTCAGTGAAGAAACGTGCTGAGGTAGATTAAACAAACCAGTGCTAAGACTTCTATTTGCATAGCCGTCTCCTCCAAACTGACGTGGAGTGAATGTACCATGTGACAATCAGCAAATGTTCCCTATATTAGCTCCCTGCTGGCGACGTCTAGAAAGACACCACTAGGGGGAGCTGGAATACTACACAAAGGTTGATAAAATCATTTATGAGTGAAGGAAAGCAGAGAGGAAGTCATATAAAGAGAGGTTGAAAGGAAGATTCCCATCCAGGCTTTTTTTCAGTCTCAATGTATTTATTTGACTCTTTCACTGACTGATTTCAGAGTTATTTTAGCCATTGCTTCTCCTCTGAGGTGCGGCTGTAGATCACAAACCCAGAGGACAAACACATATTTTACTGCATTATTCATTGAATAGACAGAGAAAGGGACACATGGGGAGATAGACACAGAAAGACAGATTGTTCTGACAAAAGAGAAGGGAAAGCAGGAAATTTACTGCAACACTATGTACTGAAAACATCACAGTGCTGGCATGCTGTGGTGTCTGAAATATGTAAAGCCACTGACCACCTCTCCTGGAGGAACTGTTTTGCTTTGGATAAATTGTCATCTGTACAAGTCAGTCTCTAATAATGTTGACAATTCTTATGCTAATTATGTTCAAGCATGAATTGTAGTCAGTGCACCCACCAAGGCAATATGAAATTTAATTGCTGGTCAAAACTTAATAAGACGTGCAGATGAAAATGAGGATTAATTTGGTTGAAATTTTTTTTATCGAGGGTGCATATGACATTTTTTTCAAATCTAATAGAGGCTTGAAACAAGTGCTAGCTGTGTAACTGAAATAATGAGCACTGTAACATATGACCCAAATGTCTGAACAGGATTTAGAGTAATTTACAGTCATGCTATCAGCTCTGTGAAGCTGTACTTAGGCACAGTGGGCCTGTGAGTTATTAGCAAATGTCAGCATGTTAACATGCTCACTTGTAGAAGGTAAATTTAGAGGTATCTTAGAGATGTGTTAGCATGCCATAATGTCATAATTTTGTTTTGTTTTTTGGTGTTTTGTTATAATCCTAGACAAAAAAGTGCTGAACAAGAAAAAAAAAGACACTTTGAAAATTGGATGAGGCATGGGAATCAACGTCAGGGAGAATAATTGTCTTGGGCCATTCATAGTTATTGAGATACAGTGTTTAAGGCAAGATCAATGTGTAGCTCCAACAAACCCGAGCTTTTCCTCCCTTGTTTCAAAAAGAAAATATCAAGAATATCAAAATAACAAGAAGAAAAAAATAAGACAGAAAAGAAAATCATCAATCTACATGAACATGAGTATAAAATGTGATTCATATGGGTTGGCTAATGTGGAGATATTCCCTCATATATCGGAGGAATATTTATACGTGTTAATCATAGACTGTATGTAGAGACTGTTCTTGTAAAAACAATCTCATTTAATTTGTTTATGCAGTTTATAAAGGCCACATTCTAAGAATATGCAACCTCTCGTGGTAATGAGAGAAATTGTCAAGTGCTAAAATCACATCCGATGAGTTTGGCATGGTACATAGAACATATTTAGTAAGTTTTTTAATCCTAACCAAGAAGTTTTGAGTGATGTAATTGTATCAACCCAGTCAGAAGATGACAAAGTGTTAATGTGTTGATGTACCAATAAAAGTAATGATGAAAATGGTTTTGATTAAAGTGGCATTTTAGGATAGTGGCATTGTAAAGAATGTGTTTTAGTCCCACCCATGAAAGCTTCATAACTATAACCAAAACGTTTGTTTCCTAACTCTAACAAAATAATTCAAGGCAGCTTTCATGCTTCCATGTGGAATTTCTATTGAGAGAAATGTATGTACAATTTCATGTATAAACATGCAGAAAGTGTTGTTGTCATGGTTAGCAAGCATTATGGCAAAGCCAGCCACTGAATACAAGTGTTTGTGTAAACTAAAGATGTAATGACACATATTCAGTGATATTCAAAATCTCAACAGTTTCTAGACGTCTTGACTTTAGTCATTTGTGAACTCGACAACCAGCCTTGCTTTCCTCACAACTATGCTGCTTGTGTGGCCAAAACTGACATCTCAGTAGGTACAATTTAAAAAACCTTCAACTAGTAAAGCCTATTTTAATCTTGATCTTGGCATGTTTAGAGCTGCAAATCATCAACACCATTCCTCAAAATATTTCTACTTTCACCTCACGTTAAACTCAGTAGTTGATCACGAGTGATTTAACATATGCTTTTCTTGATTTGTTTTCATAGTTATCGTGGTGCTCTACGTGGGATTGAGACGACAAAAGAAAAAGGAAACCCTCATGTCATCCAAAGAGGACATCCGAGATAATGTGATCCATTATGATGATGAAGGAGGAGGGGAAGAGGACACACATGCATTTGACATGGGAACACTTCGGAATCCCAAGGTTGTCAAGGAGAACCTGTACCGCAGGGATGTCAAACCTGAGCTGAAAAGAGGCCCTAGGCCAGCTGTGTCTCAGGACAACGCAGATATCCGAGACTTCATTAACCAGCGTCTGAAAGACCATGACACGGACAACTCTGCCCCGCCCTACGATTCCTTGGCCACATATGCTTATGAGGGTAATGGCTCTGTGGCGGAGTCTCTTAGTTCCATTGAGTCCATTGTAATAGACCCTGAAGAGGACTATGATTACCTCAGTGACTGGGGTCCCCGCTTTAAGACACTGGCAGGGATATTTGGGGAGCAATCAGAAACTCATTCGGACTCAACAACCACAGAGAACACACATTGATGAAATTCATGGACTAAACACATAACAATGTTCTTTTTGCTGCCGTCAAACTCTGTTTTATCATATTTTCCTCCAACGTTATTTGTTTTCATTTTTTTCATGTTCATGTTTTCTTTTTTAGGTGGTACTTTAAAATGCTCAGTCCCAAAAGTGTAAAAAAGGAAAAGAATGAGGGAGCATATAGTGCCAGGATTAGATGAGCGGCCATTCAATTTCATTTCAATTGAATGTTGTTTCTTGTGTTACATTTTATGTCCTCTTGGGGAAAAAGTACAGAAATAATTGCATTTCCTGGAACATCCTTTAAAGTGCCTCAATATAATTCTTGTTTCACTTGCTATGTCATGGCACATATCCAGTGTTGTCGTTTTGAAATTCCATAATTTGAGCAGATTCAGTCAGTGTGCTGTACTGTGCTCTGACTGACTGAGGCATCAAGACCAATGTCAGCTTTGTGGAAAGAATGAGGTGGCCCAAGTTTGGCCAAAGATGCTTTGAATGTTATTTATTGTTCTATTTATTTATTGACTGATTGAGTTTGATTGGGTGTTTGTGTATTTATCTATTTATCTCTCAGTCATCGATCTGTATTTTTTATTTTTGGAGACACAAAAGGATTTTGTAATTTATAAAGGCCCACATGAAAATGTATGTTTCTGTTAGGTGGGTCCTGTGAATAGACTTGTACTAGAGTTGTAAAAAGAAAAAAAATAGGGCTAAATACTGCAGTTCAGTCATGTAATAAGCACTGTTTTCTTAAATAAACCACCCTTGGACAAAAAAACCCTTGTCAGGTTTTCTTATTGCTCATCAAAGTCCATGCATCACTGAGTCAAAAAAGCTATACAATTTATGGTGAGGTCGTGTAAAAAGCAGTGTGAACGGACCAAAGCTCTTCAGAGCCACTAGGTAAGAATTCAATCTGTAGAAAAAAACATTTTTTTCATGTGTTTTGGGTTTATAAAGCAGGATACACCTTTTGAGAGCAGAACAACACAAAATGTTTTCTTTTTTAACAATGTAAGAGCTCAGAAATGTTAGTTCTACAGGATTAGTTTTACACAATAACTGAAAACTAATCAGTTTCTTAGGACAGACCATTGATGTATTTATTGTGGTCCAGATGTGTCCATCATAAATATGTTCTTTTAAATAAACAACATAATCAAGATTCTAAACTAAGCGAAAAGGTTAAGTGAATGTGGTTTTTATACTCTTCATCTGAAGGGAGGCTTACAGTCTGAGACTTTGAAGCATTGACTATATATCAGAAGCAGCCATAACATCGCCTCTTGCTACATGAGCTGGTATTTTAAAGTTTAAAATTTAGTATTTGCTATCAAAGTATTTTTATAGTGAGAAATGACCATACTTAACCAAAAGGGTGAAGCTGGAGATGGGTATTTGAAACAGGATTGGACAAAAAACTAAAAAGAAAGTAAAGCAAAACCATTTTTTTTAAGCTTGGTGTGTTTGATTTACAAAATCTTTTGGAAATCAAAACACTGCCACAGTAATCAAGAAAAGAGCATTAAACTAATACAATTTAAATGATGTGTGGGGTAGTTTCCTTGGTGTAATATCCAATGACCAAACTGAATTTTTAAATGGGGGTCTATTTGAGTCTATTGAGCTCTAGAGTCATTATTTTATGTGTAGGGTATGCTAACATTGTGATTGAAGATTTGTTGTTGTTTTATTCTGATAATGTCAAAGCAGCAAAAAGTTCAAATAAACCTTAAAATAAACAACAAAAGGTCTTCTCTTCAATCATTACTTATATTGTTTACCATCAATTACATAATGTGTAAAGATAATTAGATTTTATGGAAAAGAGACACAAAAATCAGACAGCCAAACCTTCCTGAAAGGAGGGAATAACCGATATAGTTGATTGGTTCTTCTTCAACAAATTAACATATAAATGCTTGTAAGAGTCAGTATTCCAGTAAAACATTCCCACCCTGTGGAACAGCAATCAAGGTGCAAGAATTACAAGTCACATGGCGACATCAGTGAAATACCAAACTGGACTATTTCTTCAGTCGCTGAACAGAACGGCTGAGGGCTTTCTCGCCATGGTCTGGTGACAACCTAATGGAAGGTTTGGCTGAAAGCCAAAGAAGTGACATAGAATCCAAAGCTTTTACCAGTGGATGAGAAGTGATCCCCCTTTCTGTTTCACTCTGTGACATCCAACAGGTATAGCCAGGCAGAGCTTCAGTAACTGTGTAGTGGTGTGTTTAAATGAACATTAAGTGATCTATGATCCTTGCAGGCTGAAGGAATAGGAAGGGTGGTTATAGTTGACTCTCTTTACACCCTCTCTGTCCTTCTGAGGGATGGTGGGCTTTAACTACCACCAACAGCAACGACAATAATGTTTTGTCATTGGATGCTCAGTTGAACCACTCCAGTTCATTCTTTTCACTTTGCTTCTGGTGTGGTTGGGTAGCAGCTTATTATTAATCCTAAAATTGTAGGCTACAGTGTGAGGATTTGGACTTCCATTTAAGTCGCACCATGACAAGTCAATGTGCCTCAAGCTCTTAGCTATGCCAATTATGTAAAATATAGTTGGTCAAAATTTCTGGAACTGTGAGTAACAGCTTAGTGAATAAAAGATGAGCTGATTTCCAGTGGTTATAAACTTACAGATAAAACTTATTTGGCAAGCAATACTTTGGTCACCCTGCATGGGCAGTACTTATTAACACCTCCTTTGGCAAGTATCACAGTTTGGAAAATCCTGTTTGTGCCAAGATGAAACGCTTTGATTTCTTGTTTAAGGGCTTTTTGCACATTCCTCTTGGGAAAGGATTGAAGTCCTTTTTGTTGGGCTGTCTTGTATGCACTGTTCCTTTTAGGTCTACCACAATCTATCCATTGGGGATTTTCATGTGTGTTTGAGATCTTCATGCTTTTGTTGAGGCCAACCTCTTTTCATCTCCAGCATTATTTTCTGTTTGTTATCATTACTGTGTTATTCTTTATCCATATGTGTAATGTTGACTTCTTGTATTCCTGAATTCAGTTCAACCCATTTACCCTCCATATCACTAGCTGTAACAAAAGCCCAAGCATGCGATACTCATCTCAAATGTAATAGTTTGAAACTTGTTCTTTTATTCTTCACAAGCAAACAAAGACAACATGTGTGCAAGTACTGCTGCACAGTAGAACTGTGCACCACCACTCCTGAGTCGGATGATTGTCTGCCTTTAGATCTTTCTCAGCCAAACAGAGGTTCTAATTTGCCTTTTCAATCCAATGAGCAGTTCCTTCAAAAACTATTCTTTCTGACCTGAACGTAACCATTCCTGTCACCGCCAGCTCTAAATGACATGATGAACTGAGGGAAAATAATTTACATCACAAGGTCTTCCTTTCTTTTGTTAGTGTTTGGTTCTTGGTGCACAATCTTTTGCACTGTTTACGATCGAAGAACATTTCTTATGTAATTTTAGGCTGTTTGTAGATCAGTTGAACTTCTACTCACTAAACAATACTCACAGTGACATAAATTTAGACCACAACCTTTGAACTGTTACTCCACATCTACCGCATGGACTGGCAGCAAATATAACGCTTATCTTTAGGATTTTTTCAAATTAATGCCATTAAATTAGTCTATATATCGGACGTTTCCTATAACTTTGCCATTGGTTTCCTTTCTCAGGATGAATTTCTATCAGTGATTCATCGGCATAAAGAAGTCTAAAGTTTATGACCAAAAATTTGCAAAAGTAAAGACACCCCTTCAGCCTCAGGCTTTTATTTGAGTTCAGGTATAACTGGAATCATCTAAAAATCTTACTTTTGAGCACTAAAAAGGTAACAATGACACCTTCTAGAGCTTTAGAGTTGTGACATTGATTTTGTACTTCTTGAGTATACAAGAAAAGAAAATATATAAGCTGATCTACAATTATGAATGATTTGCAATAGTATTCATCCATCCAACCATCAATCCACTTTCTACTTCTGCCAAATCGAATTCATGGTTGTGAGGGGGCCACAGCCTATCTCAAGTCCTACTGAGCAAAAGGGGCTACACCCTGGATGGGTTGCCAGTCCATCACAGAGACAAAGGTGACAAACAACCATTCACACTTAGAGGGTCTACATGATGAGATTAACTCGATTATAGCTATAGTTGGGTTATGTTCCTTATCTGAGCAAGGGTAATTATCCTTGGATATATGGCGGTGAATTAATCGAATCACTGGCACAAAGCATGCAATACCACTGCAGTAGATAAGTGGCGCTGTACTCATTTCAACTATCGCTAATAAAGCCACTTCCTGTTGACGTCTTCACCACCAACAACAAAACGAAGGCATTCGATAAAGATGGTGAACGAAGAGCAAGATGAAGCTACGTCCCTCTACATTTAATTTGTGATGAGCTGGTTATGGCACAAACACGATGCACAACGGTGCAGTCTCCATCGCATTGTTGGTTTCTTTCTGACGACAGCGACAACAACAGAAATATCGTCTACTTCGACTTCCGGGTGACGATCACGGGAAAAAATCTCGAGCATGCGCAGAACGCTCGATCCGATCCACTGTCGTCTACAGACACGTTAAGTGGGCATTTGGAGTGAGTTATTATTTGGGTCTTAATTCGATCTCAAGTAACCCGATCCGATTTCTTGTCAGATTAAGGTGTCTACATGAACTGAATAACTCAATCTTATTGTAATTCAGCCATTAATGCGATCCGATGGCACACATGTAACCGCACTGACTAACACCCTCTCATAGGATCAAATTTAGAATAACCAATTAATCTGCATTAACATGCATGTTTTTCGATGGTGGGAGGAAGCTTGAGTACCAAGAGGGAGCCCATACATACAAGAAGAGAACATCAACTTTCAAACAGAGAGGTCCCATCCAGGATTTAACCAGGAAGCTTCTTTGCTGTGAGGTGACAGTGCTAACCACCACACCGCCATAGAGCCCCATATTCAATGATACACTGCAAAGAATACAATGGACATCTGTAATTACAACACAGTCCTGCAACTCCTCCACTTATGACTCACCCTGTTTTGTGGCACTAGTCCGTACCAGACTGAACGGAGACATCAGCACAATCAGGAGGAAGATAAGCGTGTGGGAGGAACAGCGGTTCCCACATCAGGAAATTGGCACAAGCAATGCAAATCATGGGAGAGAGCAACTAATACCCTCAGCCTAAGCAAGGAAAGAGAAAAAAAGAGCAATATGGATTTGTATGTTGGATTAGTTTCAACCTCCCGTGCCCAGTAAACAACGTTGTCCACTTTCATTATTCTGTCTCCTCTCTATTCTTTTAACTGCCAGTACTCCACTATGAGTTGAATGAGCCCATAAAAATCAAACTATTGTCTTGCTTGTAAGTTGCTAATCAATAATTTAATCAGAATGACAATTTGACTTTGAAATGTAGAGAAACATCATAATTTACAGTGCAGCCAAGCTTTGGGAGCATTGTTTGATTGTGAACCAAAGGTGTTTACAGCTTTCAATTACTGAGTCACACAAGCCTAGCTGTCATGATTTAACAGCAACGAGTTGTCAAGCCGCCTTTTGAATGAACTCCTCTATTGTTGCCAGCACTAAACAATCTGTTTATGCTAAAAAAAAAAAAGAATGCAGAACATTACCAAGACTACAGTGGTACTTTGCACTTTGCCATAGAAATGTGTCTCAGTTTCTAATAAACCTCAAAATGGCAACCCCACCTGTATGGTAGGGATTATCGAGCTGATGTGAATGCTTTAATTAAAACCAGACACTTTGTACTATTCTGCATGGATAATGTTTTCCGAGGGTCTATTGCATATGGAAATAAAGCTGTCACCACTACTGCTGAGAGCTGCCTAAGCTGACACACTTGCTTTGCAGGAATTTGCTGAGATTATGTGTGGAGCTGCAGTTCTTTGTGTCCACTAACCTTTCTTAACCCTATTAATTGTGCAGTGACAAGAGCGACTAACCTTGACACAGAGACCTGTAAGCAAACACAGCAGCCATTACCACACTCTCAAAACATGTGTTCTCTAAAAAACTCAGCTCGCAGACACAGGCCTATCTGGGGTGATACATAAGAGGAATAGTTAAAAGGAGAAGAGGCAGAACAAGTCAGCCAGTGAATAAAAACAAGGTGTTGTTCGTTTGACGTTATAACATAAAAAAAAGCCCGAAAGTGACTTTCATTCCTGCCACATATTTCAAAACCATGTCGCGAAGATTTTTTTTTACTTGTCAGTCCCCTACAGAAGTTGTGTGATCCCCAACAAGTCAAATAAAAACCTATTTTCCCCTCAGGAGTGCATTTTCCTACTCAACCGGAATGGCAGAATAAGTGAACCACACTTAGTTCTTTTTTCCTTATTGAATTGCAGGCCTGCTCGGTGTTGTGGTGGTTAGCACTGTTGCCTCACAGCAAGATGGTTACAGGTTCAACCCCCACCTGGGGCCTTTCTGTGGGGAGTTTTGCATGGAGTTGTAGGCCTGAATTGCAAAAATTAATGCACAATATTTTCCATGCCCTCCCAACCTTTTCTGATTTGTGCTTGTGATTTGACATCCAACATAAAGATGTCTGTTTCCTGTTTGTTTTAAATCTTTGGCTCTTTGCTAAACAACTGTTTTATCATTGTGTAGTGTATCTCATCTCGGTGATAAATAACGAGTGTGGTCTGAATAACGGTTAGCTTAGGGTATGAGCAAGAAATGAAAAGACAATCTAAACAGAAAAAAAAACAAAGATATTTTTCATTTCTAGTTTTTATACTTGTTTTAATAATCTGAAGCAGGATATATCATTCCAGCAACCATAAATCCCTAAATGCCAAACTTTCATTCACCACAGTAACTTTAAATAAGGAGAAGCACATTATTTTTTCACCACTTAAAGAGTCAAGGGCCACATGCTCTATGCTCTTTTAGACCACATGTGCAAAGTACTTATGGCTTCAACTCATTCCTAATGATTCATTCAGCCTACGGCTTTTGTGCCTGACAAACACGTCTTCCCTAAGGAACTGTGTGTTTGATATTCCTTAAGCCAACACGGAGCGAGCAAAGCTGCCTGGAAAGAAACAAATGTGGAAGTTATCACCGAACAAAGCACAACAAAATAGTAACCATGCATTGTATGTTCAGTAAGTGAATATTGGTCCTGGATTCCGCGCCTGCTGCCATTATCTTCTTCCCGGGTTTCTTGAATCTTTTTTATTAAACTACATTAATTCATACATTTTCTTCTTGGTTTTGTTTGAGGGAGTTGCCTGCCTTACGGTTTTCCTGTAAAAATTAAATGATTTAATAAAGTGAAGGATTAAGATGTGGTTACATGTATGAAGCAGCTTGATCCAACTTTCAGTTCTCATGGAGCTTCCAAAAACTAGGTCAAGATCATTTTAAATACTGCTGTCATAAGTTTTCTTTAACCACGGGGACTGGGAACTACAAATAATCTCTTATTCACCTTTTTACCTCAACACCCAGTTTGCATCAGAGTCTGCTGTCTGCTGAACTTGAAAAGAAAGAAACGCAGCTGAGCATCCTTGCCTGAAGCTTTCTGTCTATGCACTGCTGATAAGGTAAATGCGTGGAAGATCCAGACTCCTTCAAGAGATTTGATCACAGATCTGTGAAACTAACCAGATAACTGATTAACACTAGAAATTATTCAGAGCGACATCTCTGCCAAGGTTCAGCAACCCTGTGTGACTGCGATTTCTATAAAGCTGTCTGGGGCAATTTAGATTTATGCAAGAACTACTTTTCCAGTAAAATGTCAGCGTTTATGTTAAACCACTGTTCCATGTTAAGCAAAGATTGATTTTGTTTGATCACGGCCGTGATTATTATTCTTTGACCTTACCAAGGCTCTTTAGTCCTGAAATCAAACATTAGCTTTTCTACAATGTCAGAACTAGAAAAATCGGAAACACCACAACAAACAATAAAGAATCACACAAAGCAAGGCACCATTCCTAAAACATCTTGTTATATCTTTTAGATGCTGTGTTGTTTCTTGAGATGTCGTGTTGTTTTTTTTTTCTCCTGCATTTGTTTTTTAAGATGCTGTGTTCTTGGTTTGATTGTGTTGCTTTTGTGTGTGTGCATGAGTGTGTGTGTTTGCATTTTGTGGAAAATTATCTTTTTTATTTTGTTCTTACTTTTCGTATGAAATATGTGATACATTCTGCTTATATTAGAGATTTTCTTTTCCAGGAAGACAGGAAATTTGAATTCTGAGGTTGCCATGGTAACGGGTGTTCTTCAACAAAGTCTTTCTCTGACTCCGCCCTCCCGAAACAGCTGCCTCACAAATAATTTCCCCAATTCATGACATCTACACCAAAGCAATGGCGAATGCATTCATTTCCACAGAATAAAATCTATAGTTTTTTCTTCTTTATGACACCATGACGCATGGATTTCCAGGAACAATCGTCACATGGAGCATCCATCCTAATGAGAGTGATTATGGTGCAGTTGAAATTACTTTGAGAAGATAAAATTAGAGAGTAAGGCTGCCTATAAACTTAAAAGCTAAGTGTGTTGGATTGAACTAAATGCCCTTCACCTACCTCCAACTATAGCAGCTGTCAGAAGCTCAAAATATATCTAATATATGGTGGGGTTCAAACAGGTTTCCGGTCAAATCCATTCAGGATCATTCAAGGCAGGTAAATAAATCAAGTGAATAAGTAGTCTAAACATATTGATTTCTGTCTCAAGAGCTTTTTTAAAGTCACTGGCATGCATTCATATTTCTAGGTCATCTGAATTAAAATGCAAGCACTGCTTTTAAGTTACACAGAGTAGCTGCCGTGGTACTGAAGCTTCATCGGTTATGCTTTTTCCCTAATCAGAACATTCAGAGCTGAATGAACACATTTTCGTTTTCATGCTTCGAAACTTGGAGCTTTTTGTAACAGGCCCCTAAACATTTACAAATTCTTCAGTTTTTTACTGGATTTTATCTGCGGTTTTATTCTGCCCCGTTTGTCAAACAAACAGGACAAAAGTTTGGATTCAGTTTTGGCCATGAGGGAATCAGAAAAGGAATCGGAGGGAAAAACAAACAACAAAACCTGATGGCAAAATATTAGAGAGAGAAGAGATGGGCCTCACACAAATTAAATGTTCGAGAAATGAGGAATTAAATCCCACAATTCACAGGGGCAACCATTTTGATGTTATATTTATTAGATTGTCTTGTGCTAAACTGACTGATTTTTTTGTTAAATGAATGGTTTTCTTTAATGTGTATCATATAAAATTATCATCAGTTGGATCAACATTTTTTTGCGTGTAGGTAACCTAATTTCAACAGGTAAATCGGACACTATTAAGTTTGGTATATTTTAAGTATTTAAATTACTTTTAGAAGCTTATTTGTAATTTACAAAAATTCTTTCAACACCCCCACTTAATGTAGTCCAATCTTTTACCTACATTTACAAAAAATGAAAAAGCACATGTGGCCAACGAACATGTCTTTACAATTATCAACACCCGACAGAGTATAATAAACATTCATAACCACTAAAAATACAACCTGCTGGGTAATCTAATATGTACAGTAAATCACATATTGACAACTCAGTGGAAAAATAAAGTAAATACTATCGAATTGAAAATTTCCATTTATATTTATTGTAACATTGTTTCAATCAATAGTGGTAACACTGCAGTAAACATCTTTAAGAACGTATGGTGGCTAAAAAAAATTGCTGTGTAAAAAATATGGTGTGGGTGTGTGTCGGCATGAATGTAGTGCGAGTGTGTATCAGTGTTGAATAATCACCCCAAACCCTAAAAATGGGGGTAGTAATGTTTCAGTATGATAAAAATAAATAGTGGAGGGGAACCTCCCATCCACCCATATAAATCAAACAATTAGAAGAGGTAGATGAAATCACCAGCAAACAAGCTGTTTTTCCCCAACAAATACAACAATTTAGGTGAACCAGAGGAAAGGACAGTAAAGAAGTAAGAAATGTGTGCGTGTGGATAACAAAGGTAGATCCGTTTCACAGAACCTGAAGCAACAGTCACCACACACATTAAAACTCTGTAAACACATTAAGACATTGGATAGCCAGTTCACTCATAAAGTCTGTTCTTCAGGACTTGGGCTTTTTTGGACAGTGCACTGCCTTCAAGCTCCATGACCACCATCTGCAGCACTTCAAAGGTGTACTCGAGTTCAGCAGAGTAGTTTAAGTTTAAAGAGTAAATGCCAAACAACATGGCAGCAGCTAAGGGAACATTGTCCAAACCCTGCATCACAATCTGGGACTCGAGGACAATGCCAAAGTCATCTGGTTGTTCACTGGCATCTCTGTGTTTCAAGACATATATATACCCATGGTGATTTCCTTAATGGATTCATCTGCTGCCTGTACAATGCAGAAAGAAAAAGCCAGTGGATTTATACTGCTAACCCTACGATTTGGTGTTTCTACAGTAAATATTTTGGAGACACTTGTAAGTTTAAAGGTTCATGCAGGTACAAACTATGCTAATGCTTATTTATACAGCAGGTTGTGTTATATTAGAGTATATAACTTCTCTGTGTCTGACTCTAGCCCTAAATAGAGTTTCTAGGTGAAAGTCTGCCCGAAGCCCTAATGAGTAGATGTTTTAAAGCTTATACAAAATATGAAAGATAACACCTCAACATACTCAACGTAATACTTACCGCATACTGTCTCAATAGATTCTCTGGGTCCTCATTCAGGTAAACACAGAGTGCCTTTATGACGCATTGTCTTCCCAGATCCACATCATCATGATAAAGCAGAAGCACAAGTTGTTTTGTTTGAGTTCATGTCTGTGTACATTCTCATTTGTCCAGGTAAAAGGCACTTCTGTCTTGAAGACAATCAATTGTTACACTCCCACCCTAGAGTGTATACTTACTTCATCCATGGGTGCAATGATGCCCCCGAGGCGTTTACCTATCTGTCCTCCTCTATTTTTAAAAAGTCTGATCAGTTTCTCAGAGTGAATATCGAACCGAGATAGAAATCTGGACTGCAGGGGCATTGTTGTGATGCGCTTGAATTCAGCATTAATCTGAAAATGAGAAAAAAAAAAATGACAACCCCAATCAAGCTTCAGTAAGTTTAAATCGAATTAGAATTTTTGTACAAGAGCAGAATAATTCAAAAAGCGCCTTGTTTTATTGCTTTATTTTCTTGTTATCTTATGTCATGATCAGTATCTGTATGCACAGGAGCAACAACTAACTGCACAATATCTTTTAAATCCATCAACACAAGCCATGCTGGCTCAGTTTCTGGGACAAGAGGACCTATCACAAATGGGAGCAACCTCAGTAAGGTCACCAAAATTGCCACCAATACTTCTCTGACGTAAGAAACTCTGTTGTACAATATGTAGCTCCTTTGTTTTGTCTGACCATTTATATGGGAAAGTCAGTATAGCTTTATTCAGTTCATCTAATGTAAAAAACTTTTTTGATATCAGCAATGCCAAGCAGTGGGCCAGCTCAACAGGCACAATACCTTCAAATATACCACGAGCAACATCAGGTGGAAAACCAGAGAGAACATGAAAATTTTGGTAAAGGTTTTGGTAAAAATGCACTCTCTCTTAACTCCAAAGCCATGTGTATCCTTTTCAGAAGATGATTTTACATGATCTGCATGGCTCTCTCTAGTTGTAAGGCTGAACGCACCAGAAGCAACACAGTGATTCTTGAACTCACAACTCTTTCCTGTGCAAAAGCGACAGACGTAATCATCAGAAAAACTTTCTATGAACCCTGCAATACCATGCGCTCCCAAGTTGTCAGCCACAATGCTCAGCACTGTCCCTTTAAGAGACTTACCCAATAAAGGCACATACACACCATGGTCCTCAAGAATTTTAAGATCTTGAAGAAGGGGTTCCAAGACTGTCTTATAACCATATGCATTTACATCACAACTTTTGCAAAGCACTGCAAGATAAATCGATGATAAAGATGAGTGGGAGCCTGGTGGCAGGTTACCCAGTATCCAGTAAACACCACAAAGCTTGTGTTTTTTCCGAGAGGTGCCTCAGGGATTAGAAGTCTCGTAATCATCCACATACAGTCACAGTGATAGCCTCTGCATTTAGGAAGCTGTTTTTCTTAAAATGCAAACCATCTTCAGGGGACCTAAATTCAACAGATGGGTCAACTTCAATGTCCTGCTGTCCACTATGATTTTCAATAATCTTATCAAGAATTGCCTTATTATTCAAAATTTGCTTCAATGATTTCAAAAGTGGTACATACTAACTACGTAACTGGTTCAACAACACAGAATTATTCCTCATAAAATTGTTTACGTTGATATGAAGAACTAAGAGGCCCGCCTTTTTCAATTGCTTTTAGAACAGGGTTAGATGAGCATACTGCTTTGGTGATTTCTACAGAATCATCAATTTGTAGGTTGTGATGCTTGAGAATATCAGTAACAACACTTCTAGATGGTGTGACTGATGCTGTGTTTATCAAGTAGTAAAGTTCTTGTAAAAAAATCATTGTTGTACCTGGCACGTGGACTAAATATTCCAATTTCATTAAGGCTGCTGCAAGCTGCTGATCAATTGCACTTGGAAGTGCGTTGTGTTGTTCTCGTGAAGAATCAGAAACTACTTTGCACCGCAACTGAACACCCTTTACACAGGCACATTCACTAGAGATAGAGACAAATAGAAGTTCAACTCACCCACACATATCCAACAGAAATACAGCAAATCTTTACCATAATTTTAAGTGCATAATCGTTCCAATTTATTAGGGCCTTATTTTAATCCTAAACCAATGCAGTCCAACAGCCTAATCCAGAAATCAAGAAATCTTAGCATCATAAAAGTTCTCGTAATATAGTTTAGTAATTGTCAAAAAAACTTACAAAAATTAACAATAGAGTTTTAAAGGCAGGAGAACTTGCAGTAATTATATTTACTCACAATATTTTTTTAAATAATGTCATTAATATCATCATCATGCTGAGAAATCCATTCAGTCGTTTAAACAGATCCAGTAAACCAACAAAAACAATTGAATAGTAATACTCACCACTACTACAGAGCTTTAGACACAGCAGCACCCAGGCATGTCAAACATTGGCCTTGGCTGGAGGATATCCACACAGTTAAAAAAATAATAATAATAAAAAAACAAAAAAATCAGTATGTTGGTGTGTATAGTAGACATCAACTCAATGCAGGACAAAAACATAAATGACATAAAAGAGTAAACTTATAAGATAAGTTGACTGAAGCCTAGCAAGAATGACAGCCCTAAAAAAACTACAACAAATAACTACTTTATCTATCCATCTATCTACTTTAATATCGCCGAGTAGGTTTTCCTCCATTTTGTTAAATTATGGCGTTTCGTCAGGGCCAACGTCAATTACCCATCGCCCACACGCAATTTGAAAAGAGAATAGACCTATATTCTATGAATTCTCCCATACAAACTAGCTACCGTGCACATATGCACACATTACCAGACCAGATATAAAAACAAATAAAGAGATATTTAAGGACGGCACCCATGACCGCTGCCATCAGCAGAACAGTTAGGCTAAAAGTTAGCACCAACACTAACTCGGTTTTACTCGACATTAGCGAGGCAAATAAAAAGCTAAACGTTTTCAAATCTGATTGTAAACACTCCCCTTCTATCTCTGGCTCATATTTGATAAGTTTTTTATTACTATTATTGTGTCCAAAGCAGCCCAAATCCACAGAAAATACCACAGCGAGGGAGAAAATGGCGTCGCCTGTGGGTCGTCAACAAACGAAAAAAAAAAAAAAAGGCCGGAGAAGCCCGCGCGGGCTTTTCAACTTCCGCCTGACAAAACAGAACTTTCTCCATTTTTCTTAAAATGACAGAGACATGTACGTTTAAAATTCATCAGTATTGAAATACTTTTTCAAAATTTAATCGTGTTTTGGAGAGAAATATAAATCAATTGTGAGGCATTTACAAAATGCATACTTGTAAATTGAACAACCCTCCTTCTTCCATTTTTGGAATGAAAATTGATGAGAGCCTGCAAGGGAGGAAACGCAATCCAAACTGTACATGCTACCTGGTGATGAAACAAGTTATCAACCCAAGTGCAGTCAGCAGAATCTCTCTCCGACTTGAAAAATTACTTGAAGACTTACTCTGCCTCTTCTGAGAGCACTTTCACCACTAATATACTCGTCCCGCTGCTTCAGAAAAAGAAAAGAAACTGCCATTTGCAATGCACTTATGTGTTACCTCATGCACCTGCAGCCTTGTGGCACTGATAGAAAGTGGAAGTGAGTGCTGAGGCACTTATTTCAAGGACTTCTCCTTAATCTGCTGTGGCTTATTAGTTTTGTGCATGACTTTGGCCAAAAATGTCTGTACTGATGATGTAACTGTGGAAATGCTTCTAACTCTTTAGCCTAAAATAAATTGATAAAGCATCATCATAATTGCATCACCAAGCTGTGTGAAGATTTCTGCCATTGCACTCTTTATTTGACAAACCTGTTTTAATACATTTAATAGTTTTGATCATGTTGAAATGACATAAAGTTAATCGAAATAATCTTTGTTTGCATCTGATATATGAGTATTGCTCTGTTATAAAACATGACGTTTTGGTGTGAGAGAACAAAATGACATTGATCTTGGACTGGTTACCTCTCCAGGGTGTACAGTGCTTTTGGGATAGTCTCTAGCGCCTTCTAAAACACAACAGGTGTGATTTTATTTAATTTTTTCCAGCCTTAAATACATGCAGATGTAGAAGCCTACCCCAAATTTGAATATACAATACTTAACTGGTGATTCTCTGGCCTCAGCAGAATAATGAAGTAACATGGCTGTATTGCTGCTTTACATTTAATGACTGCAAAACATCATAGCAGCACAATCTTTTTCAATATATTGCACCAATGTATTGCTAACCTATATGGCAAAGAACAGCTCAGAAGTTAAAAAAAACCCTCACTGATGTTTTAATGAAGTTACCTGAAAGCACAAGCTAAAGAAAATGTTCTGTGTGTACAATCTGCATCACAGCATGTCGCATGTACATTACTGAGATGAGTCACTCAGACACTGGAGCTGAAATGCAGCTTTGTTATATTGAAGACAAATTTTTAGTCAATCAAAATGAGAATTCAGATTAATTTGACTATGGAGGGAATGCACATGACAGTATCAGTCATGTGACTGTACTTGGGTTACGCCCACTGCACTCTAAAAACACAGCTGACTCAATGAACTGTTTGACTGGGTAGAAAACACACACAGACAGAAACAAATAAAGAAATAAAACAGCGAGAAGAGAGAAAGATTAAGAAGACTTATTTACTGTTTGGAAGTCATTTATATATTACATAAACTTCAGATGTTCCTTCATAGAAAATATGTATCACATTTGTTTTGATTACTTGGTTCACTAGGCTGCGGAATACAATTAGTAGCTGGTTGTATAGGATATGTTACATATACCAGCAATAAACAGATCGGCAGTCACTATACAGAAACAAAACTTTGATCAGAAAGACAACCAATACAAGGTGGGCTGCAATAAATTGAAAGAAGTTATTCGAATTAAATTCCCTTGCCTGTACATATATTGCAGCATCATAAAGACAAAGCTTTCTCAGTAGTCGTCTTACATTTGGGTATCATTTCCACCATCTTTGCATATCTTACATTGTTGTCAACTTAACATTGTCTCAGCTACGGCACTTGTTCCTCTACAGCTTCTATAAGATGTTTGCTGTCTTCATGTCATGTACAAGATGTTTTTATTAGTTTATTTGTGGGTTATTTTTCACTTTTGTAATGTTTATATCCTTTTTATTGGTCCATTTTCCTTTGTGCTGTAAAGGAAGCCTTTTAGTCTTGCTTGGATCACAATTTTTCTCAGCCTTATTTTAAAATAAATAGAAATGGTGATGAAAAGAAACTAAGTGATGACAACTTGTTACATCGTAGTTTTTCTAATGGTGGCCTTTCCCGGCGACTACACAGAAACATAACACTTCTGCTTTTATGCATTAGCTGCCTGTTGAGGAATGACATATGCTGTCGGTGTCTGTCAGAGTTGTTAAGGCTTGATAATAGTAATTATGTTTTCATCACTCATTGTGACTCTATGGAAAATACTTTTTTTCCTCTGCATGCAGGCTTTCTTATGTTTAAGATGTCTGCTCTCTGATTGATTTTTTTCAACATATTGCTTGTGTGATTCTACCAAGATTTTGTACCATAACTATGATACATAATCCAGATTTCATCCCCTCAAGTCCTCTGGCATTTTGGGAAGGGTTCTGTCCTATTTATGAGATGTGCTTGACTCTGCTCAAATATATTACTGATTTATGCCCGTTACTCCGGGGAGTAACCTATGATGGCAACAAATGGATGACTGTACCTAAATTTGACCAACTTTACCTTCATGGGGAAGCTGAGCTTTATATGCCTGATGAGTTAGACTTAAATGTTCTTTCTGTCCCTACCTGTGTATAGCACAACAAACTTAAGTAAGTCATCTTCGATACCATCTTCAGTGCAGGCTGCATCAGTACATCCATTCATTTAATCTCTCTTGAATTCTTATGCATCTCCTGCTCATTATCTCTTTTTATGAGTTATTATACTGAAATATTTGTTTATCTCCTCATTAATCACAATGTTTGCTTCCTCTAAAACACTCTTTGTTTTTTTTTTCTACCTTAAAACCACCATCACATATCACCACTCCCATAACTCCTCTGAAAGGTAAGATTTGAGACTTCCCTAGAGAATGATTTAGTTTCCACCTATCAACGAAAAGACAGCCCACCACCTCGATGCAGGGTGAAAACCCTCTGAAAAACCCACTAAAACTTGCAGCACTTTTCTGCTCTCACTCATAATTAGTATTTTGCACAAACCCTGCATGGTTCAAATTAGTTTTCTTTCACCAAAACAAGAATGATTAAAGTATAGAAGCACAAATAAGTAATTACAGGTGCAACTTTGCAGAATCAAGCTCTGTTTGTGAAAGCACAACTATTCTTCTACTAATATTGAATGAGATGAAAAAAATGGTATGAAGACCTACAATACCTTTGATTAGTGTAGCAAATATATGTTTTATGTGTACTTGGAATTTGTATTTAAGTTGGCTGATTGAAAATTACAATATCAGAGTTGTTTAAGGACAAGAATGCGGAAAATAACTAAGGTGTTGCCAAAAGGGCACATAGGAAATAAGTACTCGACAATTCCAAATGAGGAAACTCATTACCTGTGTCACTTTTGTTCACTGCTGAGTAACTTACTGCTCAAGCTAAAAAATAACTGCGAAGGGCAAATGAGGACTGAAGGAAGGAATATGGAAACCCTGCAACCAGCCCCTTTATTCAAGTCTAAACACAGACATTTACAGAGCAATTCTGTTGTGCGTGATGGACCTCTCATTATCTCTCCAGTGAAAAGGAACAAACTATTCCTTGACCCATCACCAAGATTGTAATTACACTCAGCAAATAGCATGGCCTGCAAACTACCTGAGTCTGAAATGAAAAACCAAATGATTAAGAGATCTCTCAACCAAAATCTAAACATTTACATGATACAAGGAAATTATTGCTGTTAGTGGTACATTGTTTTATGTTGAGTATTCTCCTTGAGATTACTGTCAGATAAGGCTTGTCATGTCAGTTTTATGCCCCAGTCCTACTGGACACAGCAGCAGTGTGGTATTACGTATAGTATGTATTGTTATGGTGATGTCACTTGTTGCTTTGAGAAAACTGTAACTCCAAGACCTACATCATTACATGTTGTCAGGATCAATGGGAAGGTAGGACCCAGATGCAGTTCTCTTTTAGATAAAAAAACAAGGTTTATTCGCAAAACAAGACAGGGAGCATGAACAAAGGGCGCGACAAAGCCGGAACACCAAAATGACTTGACTACCAAAAGAACTATGACAAACAAAACGAGGCTATAACAAAACAAGGCTATAAAAAAAAAAACACTAAACAAACAAGGCTATGAAAAACACTATGGCTATGAGGCATGAAACCGGCCTTATCTTTAGTGCAACAAAGCATGGAGGGATAGTGAGGATTCTGCAGGGACTGAAAGTAAACCAGGAAGCTAAATACTGTGAAGGGAGTGATCAGTGACATGAGGTGCAGCTGTGAACAATTAACCAGGTGACTTGAGTGAACTGAACGTGACAGGGGAAAAACATGACTAGAACAAAACCTGAAAACATGATTAACATAAACTATGACATGACAGACTGTGACACATGTAATGTCCAATCTTGGCTGAATTAAAAAAGTTTATACATGCATTGTAGAACTCCATCACTTTCAGGTCTGAATTAAGCATATGTGTCTGAAAGCCATCGCTACAACAGATCGATGAGGCCATAAATGTAACGTAACTCATGTCTGAAGAGGGCTTTTGATGACATCACCCAAATCGCTCTGCTGTAAGATCCTAATGTAACTTACTCCAGAAGATTAGTGGCAAAATAGGTTTCTTATTTTGAATTACATTCGCTTCCTGAAAGGGACTAAAAGTTTCAAGAACCTCCAAGTTTCCTTAGATGGACTTAATTTTCAGATCTTGTCAGACAAAATTACATCATATATAAAGACTAAATATATAAAGACAACAGAACCAAGACAAATGAAGAGTATACTGCTCAAAAACTGATTTTAAGCCCCCATATGAATCCTGAAATGTCAAAATTATACCTTCCTATGTCTTAGAAACGATAAATGATCATATGACTCTATTGCAAATGGCCATGTAAGCGTGTAGAAAAGGTTTCACAGTTTCATTCAATCATGTTTTTAATGAGCACAGGAGTTTTAATGAAGTTTTAATTTGAAGATGGACCATGCAGCTCTTCTCTGGCAGAATCATCAGCAAACAAATAGAACTACTTCACTTATCCCATTAAAGTTAATGAAGAGGTAAAAAACAAACAAAAGAGAGATCTTTACCCCTGTTTGGTTTGAAAAACAGCAAGGAACCTTTGAAAAAGGGATGTTTAGCCATGGTCATAATGTCAGCCAACCCTTGTTTCTAGGCAACGTGAATAATGCAAGTCCCTGGATGAGAGATGGTAAGTTTCAGATGAAAGGTGGTATTATGCAAGGTGAAAACTGTAATTAACTGTGGTAAAGATCTGATGGCTTGAAATAGTTTAAATCTATTTTATAGTGCTCATTAGGGATATGATAAAATCTATTCTCTGCCTGACTGAATGAAGCATTTTTGGAAAAAAGTTTGTTGCAAAAGCTGTCATCATAGACTTCGCTTAGATTTCCACAGTAAAACTGTTAAAGTCAACTTTAACATCTACTGTATTCAAACTTTAATCTGGAAACAAGCTTTGAAACACCATAATGTCATAACAGAACAAATATAAAACAGAGAGTGCCTTATCCCCTAGATGAACTACAGCCGAGAGGAAGAATAACTTTATTTGTTCAATGACAAGGAAACAATATTGACAGAATGTCACCAAAGTGCAGTACTGAGTAAACACAGGTTACAGAGGCAGATCTTTGTCCTTGAATGCAGGGTGTTCTGGTGAAAAAAAATCAAAGAAAAACAAAAATATAAGTTCCACACCTTAAATGCACCTTTAATTTAGCAATTATATGCCATAACTGTATGAATCTGTGCATTTTGTGAATTTGATATAATCATATGCAACTGCATATTGCTGTGCATTTTATGCAGTAATGTTGGATTCTTATCTAATTTAAAAAACATAAGTCGCCTAATTTAAGTTTGAGGAAAATTGTTATTGTTACAAGTGAAATAAACACCTACCATATGTCAAATTTAATGCATTTACTTTGATGGAGCTCTTTCCCATCACTTGGAAGCAATTAAATTTATTAAGTCTTTATTGTTGATATGTTCACAGTAGAGTCACTTTGATTTTCTAAGAGTTCTACAAACACAACTAAGATATATTGGTAGGGAAAAATCAGATGGTTGTAAAGTCAGTTGTTTTCTCTTAATCTTATGGTAGGTGAGGATGTTTTCACTTTAGATGGCTGACACAGTCAATACGCTTTCTGACATTACAGGGAATAAGTTAAGTTTGTGACATGATGTGTTTCCTTTGACTAGCAGAGCCAGTTGGCCAGTGTTTGATATACAAACAATGACAGGAAAAGATAAAACATGTCCAGTGTTATTTGATTCTGCATCAGACTGGCTGTCTCTTGCCATATGGAGTTTAACATTATCCGTGGGGTCGTTGAGTCTTTCATCTTCAGTCAACAGTCTCCTCTCTGCTAGCTTTACTTTAGTAAATTTGATTTCTTTCATAAAGTTAAGACTAAATTTTCAGACGACTAAACTGACATTTGAATAAAGCAAATTATGGTGTTGGCAGTCTAGATCCCTGTCATCCCAAAAGTGCCTCCATGGATACACCATGCACTTTTAGTGGCTACAACTTAAGTATAGTAACACACCCTAAAGGGAGAAACTTGCATATCCTTTTTTCTTTGACCGTGTCGAGTCTGTCTCTTGTTCATATCATAAAAAAAGAAGCCATATATGAAACCATCTGTCTGAAGGGTGAAACTGAACTGAAAGAAGGATTTTTAAGTTGGCTTTTGATTCTTAAAACTACCAAGGAAGGGCTAAAAAATTAAATAAAATGATCCAGATCTGAATCCAACTGAAATGTACTGAAGATTAGAAACTGTTGTAGCAGTGAATTAAAGAAAACTCTAACTTTTTGCAATTGAAAAACTGTGCAGAATAAAGGGCTCATCAATACCAGTAACAAGGGCTTGTTTAGACAAATTCAGAATTGTGGACTATATCGGTCTAAAAGCATTTATTGTCGAACAAGGTCATTGAAACACTTGTTGGCAAAAGAATAATTTGATGTGGCAGGTCAGACCATGGGAATGTTTTCTCTGAGAGAGAGAGAGGGGAGAGCAGTTAGGCTATTTCCAGTGTCAAGGGCATGATAAAAAAGAATCCTTGGCTTACCTGAGAAGCCAGAGATGCTGGTTTGTTCCTTCAAAGGGATGAAGTGGCAAGGTGAGTGTTCCAGAGATGGTTTCCAGGTGGAGTGAATCAACTCGATAGAGATAGGTAGGTCACTTTGGTAAGTATTCCACTGCAGAGTGATGTGAGTGTACCAGACAGGTAAGACTGGCAAGCAAGAAAACATGAACTGGCCTGATTACCACAAAAAGGAGGCAGAAAATCTGGCTGAGACTAAGCGCTGGAGGTACTTAAATACTGGCAGGTGATGAGGCAGATGAGACGCAGGTGGTCTGGCTGAAGAAGGGAATGCAGGATTTTACTCAAGAGGAGGAAAAACGCCTGCCCAACCCTCTGAGTGTTCGTGATTCAAACAGCAGAACAAACTAGTGCAAACTATGACAGTGACTGGTGGACATATATGCAAATCCACTGGCTTCTCCAATGAACATATTTACATCTATTGATGATTTTGTTGCACATGCAGAAGCAGAGTATCCCCGTGGTCTTTTTCAAGTCTGTCACCTTTATCTGCACATACACCTACTAAAAGAATCAAATATTGTTGCAGTTTTATCCAATTCTTTTTTAAAGTGTGCTATCTCTGTGGGTTGCATTTACTTTTTCACGACTAAACATCACCCATCTCTTGCATTAGCAATGTTTGACTTTAGTCAGTAATAAAGTGATGCGTATCAGATGGAATCTAACTGCAATAGAAAAGTTATGCTGCTTATTTGTAATACATTTATAACACAGCACAACTAACTATTTAAAAGATGTAACAGTAAGAGTATATTCAGAAGGGACATTTTGACAAGCATAAATAAGGAGTAGTGCATAAGTGACAAAAACAGCCATAATGTTGTTTCCATGCTGACAAGGTTAGTGGGACTTACACAACTTTGGTTACAAAAATCTAGTTCACTATTTCATGATACACAAGTACACGACAAATAGCTTCTTGAGCACATTTACGCAGTACCAAACACTCAGCATGGACAGGATTGTGCGAGAGATGGGAAGACACTGGATAGAGCATGAGGTGTACTAGAGCTCAGCCGCTCCAGGCTTTGCTAGAAGGACTCTGATAACAACTCTTACTCTTAGTACTGAAAGTTTTAGGTGACACTATAAAATCCATATTGTACAAACAAATGTACTGCAACTACTGCAACAATCAGTAAAGATTATAAACACAACATATTATAGACAGTAACATTAAACCTTAAGAACAGCAGGGGAAAAAGTCCTAAGTAGGAGGCCATTAAAGGTTATTACTAAGTTGGATTTTATTTATTGTTGATAATGCAGTAATTCTCAATGGCGAGTTGTCATTTCTTGTCTGCATGTGCTTTGTATGTTTTTACTGGCCACTTACAATCTCTGTAGTATTTGTCACCAACAACAGTCAGGCTCATTAACTTATGTTCACATACTCATCTTATTTACATGCAAAAGGAGTTTTAAAAAACGCTGGCAGGGTTTCTGTCACTTAATTTTTAACCACTTTGTAAAGCGATCATATCCAAGTACAAGTCAAATTGATATGGTGTCCCCTCTCATCACGAAATCCGAGAGACAACAAGTTGTTCCGGTGTGATTTCTTTGCATCCCTCACGTGTTTAACTTTCGATTTGGGAGTTTTACATGTGGATCAACACAGGAGCACAAGCTTTGCTTGTGTGGCTTGAGCTTTGTGTGACTGATTTTACAGCATGAGAATAAATGGCAGATTACACATGACGTCTCTTGCAACAGAGCAGTCAAAGAGGGTAACTCCAGAGTGCAAGACTGTGTTTGGAAGATACAGAGATCTGTGAGGCCATCCATAACTGCTGGTCTCCTACTTTAAAAATTGCTTTCCCCCTACTTCCGCTCTGACTCCTAAATTCAAGATGGGCTAAGCTGCATTCCACACAAAGCACTCCCACAAATTTACCTTCATCATAGTGACTCCATATAGATTCTTTTGAGAATGAAGCTTTCACCAAGAATCAATGAGGAAATAGTTTAATTCTAACAGTTTAAATCTGATCTGTTTGTCATCAGCATAAAAATTCCCCAAACAATCAATTTAAGGTTTAAATATGCAAATGAGAAATTATCTTATTAGATATTGAATCATTTGTATATATTTCAAGGACAGAACTTGCAGCATGACAGTCATGAAGTTAGGTTCAAAGGAGGTCATTTGTTGACATAAAATATTCAAGGTTTTCTTCTGGGGGAATCAGGGGATTTTGGCTCTTTTTTCTTTTGAATCACTCCATCGATCAGAAAGTATTGCCAAAAAAAACAAGAAACACAACGCAGTCTATTTAACTATTTCTTGGGAACAAAAGGTTCAGGCTACAAATGATGTATTTATAAACCTCTCTGCAAGAAATGACTGAACATAGTTGGGAATAAAGCCGAAAAGTTTGGTGTATAAAAGTGTTGCTGAATTTTTGCAAGTAAAAAAATACTTGAGAAATACTTGAGTCACCTTGAGAAAGCAACATTTAAACTGTGAACATCCAATTGTGTTTCCTATTTTAAAACCAACTGTATGCTTAAAGTTGCAGTCAATGAGCCATTTATTTATATATATAAATGTGCAATAATGGCAAATAGAAAAAGCACAGTGATACTGGTCCACTACAAGAAATGTGTTGTCCTACATTGACTACAGCTGGACTCAACATCACAGTCACAACCCAAATTCAATTGAAGAGTTGGAATGCTGTGTGCAGTATAACTATAACAGACCATAAACCAGTAATTAATAGACAATAGAACATAGAAAGCATGTATAAATTTGAAGCTGAGACATTTCACTATTCCAGGGTCTGCTTGTTTTGACTTTGATGGCAGTGATACGTCTAAAAAAAAATTGGAATGGGGCAACAAAAGGGTCTAAAAAAGAAACTATAGGAGCATGTTGAAAGTAAATAGGTTAATTGACAGCAAGTCAGTAACATGACAAGGCATTAAAAGTGCACCATAAAGAGGCAGAGTCTTAGTAACGATGGACAAAGGTTTGGCAATCTGCAAAACACAGCCTGTGCAAATATTGAGGCAATTTCAGAACGATGTTCCACAACATCTTAGAAGGGTCATAGTTACTCCATCGGCTATTGGATGTCCATGATCTTTAAACCTTCAGGCAGCATTACCTTAAAATCACTGCATGGGCTTGGGAATACTTCCAGGAATCCAGGAATCATTGTGTGTGAGCACAGTTTGCCATTTCTTCGATGAATACAGGTTGAAGATAAGACTGAAGACCATCCGAGTTGTTCTAAGCACTCAGTTTATAGCACAGTATAGGGCTGCATTATGTTAGTTAGCAACTTGTAAATCTGGAAAGTCACCATCATTGTTCAAAGGTATGTACAGGTTTTAGAGAAACATAAGCTTCCATCCAACTGACATTTTAGAGTAGAAAAAGTCCAGGTGCTGGACTGGCCTGACTGCGTTCCGGACCTTTCACTGATCATTTACATTTGTTGAAGCTAAATGTCAGACAAAAATGGGGAACATTCCTCTCCCAAAGGTCCAGCATCTGGTCTCCTCAGTTCTCAGACGTTTACAGACTGCTGTTAGAAACGAGCGGATGCTACACAGTGGGAAACATGGCCCCGTCCCAACTTTTGCTATGTTCTCATGTCCTATTGTGAGTAGAAAATTGGTTAAGGTTCTAAAATCATGGTATTTTGTTTTTAGTTAGATTTTTCACAGTGTTCCAATTTTTTATTTATTTTTTTTGGTTTGTAATTAGTGTAAAGACTGGTGGCTCAGTGGGCCAAAAAGAACAACATGTTGTTACAAAGCTTTGTGCTTGGAAATATGCCATGTGAATCAGGGAAAATGTTCAAAAATCATCCACAGCACATGGCTTCATTGTGGAGACAAAATCTGTTGTCTGCAGGTGATGGCCATCATGTTATGTTTATGCCTGTGGGCAGGTCCACATCTCTGAGCCACTGACAACAACCAACTGTGCAGCGGAAAACAATTACTCATTGGCTCCAGAGCAATAAACTTCCAACAGTCCTCAACTTTTTGCCTTTGTTCTGACACCTTTGAGAGATAATTTTCAATTCTGTTCCCTTAAGATGCCTTTTGAAATCATGTCAGTGTTCAAAGAAACTCAGACTGATGCTGCCCTATTTCAGTGACAAGACTGGCAAGGGAGCAGTGTTTTTTTTTTCATCTCAAATACAATGATCCACTGCAGACATACTCTCAGTTCTTTTGTGGGCTGCGTGTGAGCAAGACTGGATTCACTCAGTGCTACAAAGCTAAGCCTGAAGGTTTAGAAGTCAAGAAGGAATCCCCTCACTGAACCACAAATATTAGAGAGACACTTGCTTATCCTTTTCTGTCGTGGCTTCTTAATCAGTAATAACACTTGAGTCAGGTTGGCAGACATCAAGTCTTGGTGAGGGCCACACAAGATGGAAAAACCTTGACTCAGTCTGTTGGAAAACCATTTTCTGATGTGTCATCACTGTCCTCTCCTAAACCTTCACCCTGCTCACCCCCACATTAGGCTTGCCTGAAAAATCATCTTATTGCAATGAGTTTCACCAGAGGCTACTCAGTGACACTTGTGTTATACATGAGAAAATTAACAAAGTTTTTCCAAAAGCTAGTTTTAAAGCCAAGCAATTATTGATAGATGTGTGAGCCAAGGGCAACAGTCTCACTGTGTGCAGGCTGTTGAGGCTACAAAGCACAGTGACCTGATGGAGTCTCTGTTATGCAACTATGCGATGGTAAGAAGAAATGAAGGGAATATCCTGCAATGGCTTCTGCATCATAACTGAATTAAAAACTAACAAAAACTGCTCAAGATGATTAAATCTGAAATGTTACCAGAAGTAAATGTTTCCAAAGTGTAAGAAAACACAAATTCTGACAAACATGTTCAATCATTGGTATTCATCAAATGTAAAAAAAATGAGTAAAACATTAAAGTGTTAATGACGTATCTAATTTCTTTTTTATGTTGCATTTGGATTATAACTGAATTATATTGAATTGGATGATAGATGAAATGGACTGCATCTTCAGCTGTGAATTGGCACTAAATAGGTAAACTGAATTGAATTGCTTGTTTAGCATCTGTGGGTTAAAACATTTTCAGCAATCTGCCAACAACTTTAGTTGTATATTCCCAGGACACAGAGGTTCTGAAAAGTTATCGACTAAAAATTCCCTAATAAATGGGAAACCTAAATTATGCAAGCGATCAGCAGATTGATTTTAGAATTAATCTTACCATACATAGTATACCCTGTTTTCATGAGTTGACTCAACTTATTGCCTAAATTAATTGTCTCCGACATGCTTTGGTCAGAATTCCGCAGATTTAAACAATTCATTTACAGCAGTTTTCATAACAAATGTTTATAAGTGATCTCGACATCTTGACTCCACTCCAACCTTTTCTTGCACAGGGCGTGTCTGAGTCAGTCCTACAGCTTAGACCTACCATGAGAGCAGAGGTTCAGTCAAATAGCACCCAATAACCCCTGAAGTAGTTTATTACTGTGTGACAGAGCATACAGCAAATAGCCCGAGAGCTCACATAACCAAATATTAAACTGACAGAAAAACTGGGAATTTTAGTCTTAAATTTTCAAGCATCTGCAGTTCGGCTAATGACAGTTCATACTTCCAGCACAGTGAACAATGAGAATTTAGGCTTTAAAACAATTGATATCACAACTACATGCTCTGAGAAGAGTTCTGGTAACAGCTGTGATTTCTCTCCATCATCGTGTGGACAGTTTGCTTTTACTTTATATTTATATGCTACACCAAGTTTGTCACAAACACTTTTCTTTTTTTTTTTTGATATCCCAAAATACTAAGTTTTATTCACACGTTAAATGTCTTTATGAACCATTTACGTTTTTTTTTTATCTATCCAGTAAATGTCAGTGTCAATCAATTTAGTTTTGGATTGATATCTAATCTTCTAGAGAGAAATATCTTGTCATGGCTAGGTGCCTAGCCGACTCACAAAAGGACCCAAGAACACTGGGAGATTTAGAGTTAGAACAGGGTTTATTTGCAGGTGCATGGTGTTGGAAGCCAGAGGGAGGATCCGGGTAAACGTGGAACTCTGAAAGAGGAGGGAGGCGGTTAGTGAGAAGCCGATATGGTAATTTGTCCAGACAAAGGTAATGATCAGTTCTTACTAGGTCCAGGTAGGAATCCAGAATGGAAGGGGAGGATACTGTTTGCGGTGCTGTAGTTTTTAGTGAGCTGCAGGGTGAGCAGACAGGTAGGGGAATCAGGACTCCAACAATGAATGCTAAATCCTTAGCATGGGAATCCAGAGTGAGGAGAATTGAAGACTGAAGAAAAACGAGGCAATGTAAGTGCTACAGAATAACTCTCTATGGAACACAGGTGTCGCCCTAAGTACAACTGGTGAGCTGAGACAATCTGACGAAGGCTGGTTGCTCCTGCTGCTCCTTAAGTGTCTTGGTGAAGAACAATCGAGGAACAGGTATGAAGGCAGGAGAAATTCAGACTCCGCCCCTGACTTCCCCTGACTCAGCCCCACCTAAGACACAGAAACCTCAACAACAACACATCCAAGCATGACTATGACATATCTGGCAGTCCAACTGCTAAGTATTCCCCTTTCTTCATCATGTGATCCCTGAATGGTCCAATTTTGTGAAGCTGGCAGCACAAACTGGTTCATCAAAAGGATTTTTGTCACTGCCTTTAGTGCAGAAAAACGGTCAAAGACATCACAGAGGATCTTGCTGTCAAACATTGTTACAGCGGCTGGGAACAGGACAACAGTAAATAAATGTCCCCAGCAACTGAGTCTAAGCCAGCAGGACCTTTGATGCATTTAATTCCCCAGTAGTGTTTAGCTGCATTCCTGTTTGGAGTAATGACAAAACTCGTAGTGAATAAAAACTTTAAATTGGCAACTAAGAAAGAAAGACATGTTGGAGCTACTAATGTTCTTATCTGTAATGACGATGGTGCATAATTAAACGAATCATCAGGATTAACTGATGCTTAGCAAACAAAATTACTGGCTTCTATGTGTTAGGCTTTTCTAAACTCTGTTTTTCTTCTATTTCTCTAGCTTAAAAGAAGACGTTAAAGGTTTGAAACATTTATTATCAAAATTAAATAGCAAAAGAATAAGTTTGCTATATTTTTTTGTTTAATCTTGACGTAAACTCAGTTAAGTTTCTATCACATTTATGAGATATATGAGAAACATCCATTTTTTCAATAATTTTGTTCTTCATCAAATATGAAAGAAAAATTAAAACTGGTTTTCAATCAGTCTTATTCATTCTCATTCAGAAAAATAAAGAAGGTGACTCGCGTAGCCAAACGTTGTCCAAAGGTGACAAATTATTCTAAAACCAATAATTGAGTGGTGAAAAACATAAAAACAGAACACAATGAGTAATGTGCATCAAGTGAAATGCAAACAGCAAACAAAGTTACAGTGAAAATTGTTCGTTGTGATAAGGCAATGACCTATTTATTCACTAGTTGTCTACAGTCTGTGATTTTAACCTGCAGAGACCTGTCAAAGACCTGCTTTAATTCCACTGTTGCCACATAATAAAGAAAGTCCCCTTGTGAAGCTTCTGAGGAGATTTTTGTTTTCTATAGCAGAAGACTTGACACGGTTATGTGTCTGCACAACACTTTGAACATATTTATCTGAATGTGGGTGTTATCTGGGTTATAATGCTCATAGAAAAATAGTTCAAACTGAAAGATTTTACAGAAATGCTGATGCAAAAAGGCCAGCATGCAGGGGCACATATGATGTGAGATGATGATGAGTGCACCGATTATCTAATCCTGCCACTGCTGCTGTAAAGGTACATTTTAAGACCGAAGAACAAAAGAAAATACGTGATGCAGGAAACTGCTAACAAGCTGTTGTTTCAATTTTTTTTATTTTTTTATTTTTCACTGAAGACACTTTCGGATTGGACATGTGCACAATAGAGTGTACATACATGATGGATCGAGGGATGGATAGATGGATAAAAAGTAAGTGTATAAAAAAAAGATATAAAAATGTGCAATGTGCAAACAGTTCTCATATGCATTTGAATATGGGTTTATTTATGATACTCCTGGCCACCCAGTGAGTTATAAAGTCTTATGGCCTATTATCTCTTATCTCTTTTGAGTGTGTTTGTGGAGCAGCTCAGGGACAGCAGCCTGCTGCCACTGACACCGGAGTCCAGCTCTGTGCCCACCACAGATCCAGCCCTCCTCACCTGTCTGTCTAATAGGGCTAGTCGACTAGTCACGATGATGTCAGCTATTAAAATCGTTGACAACTAATTTAATTTAATAGTCGACTAATTTAACAGCCTTTCATTGCCACTCCCCAGGACAGGGGGAGAAGAATGGTAATTTCCATTGTGTATCAGCAAAAGATTGAAGCTTCTTCTTCTTATGAAAACATGTATCAGTTAAGATCTGCTGGGGACTCTAACTGAGAGAAAAAAAAACGCAGCACCAATCTCTAATGCACCTGGCTTGCTTTTGAGTTTTTTCACAATGTCTTTGTTTTTCACATCACTTCATCGTAACATGCAGTGATGTAGTGTACTGTAACTAATGACATTTCGGTAATGAGCCCAGTGCACCCACAGGTGCTGTAATAGCTGTGTCTTCTACCATTTTAGTGGAGCTAGAATATATTGCCTCGCCAAAAGCTCTGCACCCCAAGGTGCTTTTTCACTTATTCATTTGTTGCTCTGAACGATTGATGCATGCTGCAAAGACTTGTGTGTTGACAGATATTTGGTAACTTTGGATACTGAGCATCATTAGTTGAAAAGGTTTTTGAGTTTATTCATATCGCAGACAGTCCACGTAGATTGTTAGATTGTTGCGTGTGCTGTCTATGTTTAATCTTACAATGTTGATTGATTTCTGAACATATATGAAATATTTTTGCAGTATAATGTGAATCTATGTTAATCCCACCTTTTTTAATAAATTCAAAAGCCATTTTGTTGTCAGTGCTATCAAATTAGTCCCATGTTAACTTAATTTGTCATTCAGCTGTGAAGATTTTTTAAAAATGTGGAAACTTTTAGATTTCTTTTAGCTTTAATTATCATTTCCCTGAAATTATTAGGAAAAATCCAAATCAAACAAACCCGTAGTACTGAACTCATAAAACAAAAAGACCTGTCAAAGCTATCTAATAAAGGCAGACTCAAGCTAAGAAACAAAGATGACTTATGTGTTCACAAACCCCAGTCTCTACATTTTAATCTGTAAGTTACCCATAGGACATTTACTAATATATCATACAATATAAAGTACAGAATAAATTAAACGAGTGAATCCGAAATATTTATTTAAAATTCTAAATCCCTTGCTTAATGAACCTCGTCTCTTCTTTGAGAGGTGTGAAATATTTAAATGAACAGTGCAAATCTCTGGAGCTATTTTGAAAAGTGAACTAATTTAGAACTCGCCTCACTAAGGCCAATAATTATTCACTGAGGGGTTTTTGTTGGAAGCTGTCCATTGGTCATGCAGGTTGAACTCTAGTTGCTTACAATGAAATACCCAAATGGAAATGCTATTCTGTGTTTCTATGAATAACTACCCAAGAACATTTGCGAGACACAGGCTAATATTTGAACTATTTTATTTCGGGCATTGAAACAGTACACACGGGCAATTATGAAAATTAATAAGTGGTGTTTTTTTCTTGTAACTGCACCATTCATCAAAGTTTGTGGTGGTAGATTCTCTGATGTGCTGTTTTCAGATGGACTTTTGAATAGCTCTCCTACAAATTATATTTAGCTTTTCCCTGTTTTAATCTGTGTGTGTTAAACTATAACAGTTTCGATACCTCCACTTTTTCCTACGTTGGAGTGAAGAGGGGAGTATTGTTGTTTAGAAAAATTTTACAATGTTGACGTTTTACATTCAAATACTTTTAGTAGCTTTGAACATATGATTCGTAAGGTTTAGTTTTTATTAGAAACATTTTAAAAACAATCGTTTACATCCTTTGAAATCACAAGTAGTCTATATGTAGATGAGGTTATCTTCTTCTATAGGGATAATGCAACAAAGTAAGTTGCAATAAATCATTGCATCGATTTTAAAGAACAAATGGTCATTAGTCAATCAACCTGTAAAACTTACATCTTTGAGTGTGAAATAAGTTACAGTGTATGAAGAACCAATGAGATATATCTTTGTGAACGCAACTAAGACTAAATCTGAAAGAATCTGATTTGCACTAAAACTGACCAAAACTAAAGATCAAAGCTTCCTGATGTTTGTGCATCAATCTGATTGGCCAAAACGTTACCTTATGGAACAAATCAAGACAGAGCTTGGTAGTAATAACCTCAAAGTGTTACACACAAAGAAAACCTGCAGAGAGATAATGACAAATACGATACCAGGTGAGGAAAGCAGCAAGCGAAGACCTGGTGTGAATCAAGAACAGGAAGTAAAATCAACAGAATATTCAGTGGGACACACAAAATCAAACTGAAGGTTATGAATTAAAGATGGAGACAAAATTACTTAAATCCAGGGGAAAGTGTAGGTCAGTATGGCGATAACACAGCAGACAACACATCTTTTTAACCATCAGCTGATGTGACATGAACTGTCAGTGAGGCTGAGCTGTAGCCTGCAAACAAATTAGATTGATAGGCTCAGAGCTCAGGTTTACTACAGTTGACTGAGACTGAGCATCGTTCTATTTCTGAACGACATCAAGAAAAAAAAACATTTGAAAATGTTTTGAGCGTTACTGGCGTAATGATGAAATATTTATTAGTGATGATTAGTCATAAAAGTAGGATTTCTTCAATGTTTTTAGTTATTTCCATACAGATTGACATGTGAAAATAGCAAAATTATTGTTTGTTTCCGGAGAGAACCTCATGTAAACTGATTCTCAACTGGTGAGCACACAACTAATGAGAGATTACCTACAGTGCCCCAGGGTCTGCAGCTCCATGAGACGCTCTGGACATCCACACTTTTTTACCACATGAGAATATGCATTTTAGTGAACCCATATGTTGGTCATTATAATTATAATTTCTAATTGGCTCTGCAGTATGTTGCAGCAGGGTTCCATGAGGTTCAGCAGCAGATTCAAATTAAATCCATAAATCTTTCTTTGCCTGGAAATGCATGTCGAATGTTCATTACTTAGTGAGCTCATTAGACACAGTAACACAGATTGGGAACATATATAAATCCCAGTTTGTAAATTGGGGTGGAGATGAGTGACAAAATTACAGAAATAAGGAATATAATGCTGGAGGAGTTCAGCTTTTCAAGAACATGACAGGATTCATCCCCTCACCTTATGATCAAACAAATTAATTTTAACTTGAAGCTTTGGGCTGTTTGACTATTATTAGCTCATGAGTTTGTACCTTTTTCAGTTTAACAACACATTAAGGTAACAGGTAAAGGTATAACCCAGCTCTTATTAAACAGGTCAAACCATTTCAGTGTCAAAACAGGAGCTGTGCAGATTCCATTGCTCTTCATTCTGCTTGAATTTGCCCTCAAAGAACAGGACTGTAACATGCTGCTTTAAAACTGAAGTTTCCATATGGACATTAAAGACAATGTTTCTTTACATTTTCCACTGAAACATTGAGTACAAATTGAAGCTCTGTTATCTGTGTTCTGAAACTGAACCCTTTAACAAACAAATAATCAAATAGAATGAAATCATGTTTAACTAAAACGTGAGTAAGAGTCTTGATTTGGACCCTATGACTGATACATGGGCTGCTATCAAATTACTAATGCACCAGTGTTTCAGTGAAACGTTACTGACTGATCATTTTGATATGTACTGCATATGTACTACTGCATATGTACTACCGATATGTACTACAGTATATGTACAGCATATGTACTGCATATGTACTGCATATGTACTACAGTATATGTACTACAGTATATGTACAGCATATGTACTGCATATGTACAGCATATGTACTGCATATGTACTACAGTATATGTACAGCATATGTACAGCATATGTACAGCATATGTACTGCATATGTACGACAGCATATGTACTGCATATGTACTCCATATGTACTGCATATGTACAGCATATGCACTGCATATGTACTGTATATGTACAGCATATGTACAGCATATGTACAGCATATGCACTGCATATGTACTGCATATGTACAGCATATGTACTGCATATGTACGACAGCATATGTACAGCCTATGTACTGCATATGTACTGCATATGTACAGCATATGTACTGTATATGTACGACAGTATATGTACAGCCTATGTACTGCATATGTACTGCATATGTACAGCATATGTACAGCATATGTACTGCATATGTACGACAGTATATGTACAGCATATGTACTGCATATGTACGACAGTATATGTACAGCATATGTATTGCATATGTACGACAGCATATGTACAGCATATGTACTGCATATGTATGACAGCATATGTACTGCATATGTACAGCATATGTACTGCATATGTACTGCATATGTACTGCATATGTACTGCATATGTACGACAGCATATGTACTGCATATGTACTGCATATGTACGACAGCATATGTACAGCATATGTACTGCATATGTACGACAGCATATGTACAGCATATGTACTGCATATGTACGACAGCATATGTACTGCATATGTACTGCATATGTACGACAGCATATGTACAGCATATGTACTGCATATGTACGACAGCATATGTACAGCATATGTACTGCATATGTACGACAGCATATGTACAGCATATGTACTGCATATGTACGACAGCATATGCACTGCATATGTACTGCATATGTACGACAGCATATGTACTGCATATGTACTGCATATGTACGACAGCATATGTACAGCATATGTACTGCATATGTACTGCATATGTACTATGTATTGGCTTATTGGCCTTGATGAATCCCCTAAACTAAAACACTGTAAATTATATTTCTGGACTGTGTTGAGCTTTTAAAGATATTTATCCCGAGAAGCTCGACCAATTATAAAACTTTCAAATGCATTCAGCTTCAAGTCGGTACTATTCAACCATGCTGTTATACACCACCACCTAAAATCAATGTCTGACAAAAAGATTCTGACAATATCGCAAAACTGTTAACAACACAAGTTTAACAAAGGTGAGAAGTAATTTCTTCAGGGTGAACCAAGGCCAAAACAACAAACAAAAACATCTAAACAAAACGATATTTCTCTGAAACTTACTCCCTACTTCAACAAAAACTTTCCAAAAGAAAACGGCCGTTCACTCCTGCAGCTTCTGTGATCTTAAGTACAAAATACTATTTACAAGCTAGATGCGCTTAATACTCACAAGAACCACCGTAACCACAATTTATTTGAGGATCAGAACAAAATGGGCTGCTAATGTCAAAGGCTGTTCAAAAGGTGTGCTGGAATACCACTCTTTAGAAACCGTTGGTAGTCATCAGGAGCCAATCATGGAAAGAAACAGACCAATGATTTCTCCAATCACTCCCAGACATGCAGTCAGTTTCCACAGACCATCCTAAAGAGACGATATCTCACATGAACACAAAACCAATAAACACACACATATGAAATAAATATATGAATATATATATATATATATATATATATATATATATGTTCAGCCATAACAATAGACAGTATGTTTTGCATTTCTGAAAATAAAGATCGGATTTCATTTCGGACCTTGTTAAAAATGCTTTGCAGTGGGTAGATGCATTAGGCATTTGATTGTGTTGAGAACAAAAAGATTAAGATGAGGTTTGCCCTACATTGTGCTTCTAAAGGCACAGCTACTAAGGTTAATATGCAGGGTCACTGCATCCAAAAGAAAGCCTCAGTCTGATTTTGATCCTTCGAGCGGATGTAGACAAATCAATTATTTTAAATGATCCAAAATTGAATGGGACCTGACATAAACTCTTCCTCAACTGGATATACAATCTCCATCTAAAAGAAGCTCAGAACCTAAGCACCAAATAAATAAATAAAGTACAACTCTACCCTCTGAATTGCAGTTGATTGGAGAGATGAAGTGGAAATATTCTAGTAAAGTAAAAAAAACCTGAGTGAATATATTTATTTACTTCAATTTACTTGGGTCCAGAAGACTTAAAAGAGCCTTGTCAAAAAGGCATTTCTGCCAGTCACAGGCTGAATTGCTTAGTTGTCTCCTGCCATCAGCAACTGTTTCAATGTTTAATGTCTGTAATTTGTGTATAAATTGTTGAGTTCCCAAGGACCAAACAGACTTTGTAGCATACTGACAGCGTCTACTACATCAACAGTCTTTAACCCGAATAAAGTTTTGACAAATGGATTTGAAGGATGGCCGCATGAGACTATTATAGACTGACAGCTTGAAAAAAAGTTAACATGTGAGTCAGTGGCTGTGTCTTTGCATATTGATTTTTTTTTCAGGAGTGATTAAAGAGAGGATAAAAGACAGGCAGAATTGCTGAAAATTGTTTTCTCATAGGACACAAGGATGAACATGAAGAATTTTTGAAAAGGATAGTAATCAAATTTGCATTAGATTGTCTTTTAAACTGAAAGTTAATTTCAGGATGAATTTATTCGATATTGATGCATCATGCATGCACTGGAATATGAAGGCATTATTTGTGTATTGTATTTAGCTTGTTTGCAAATGTCTCAATACCCAACAAAGATTTTGAGACAGGACATGACTTTACGGGCCCTGAAGTTGGACTTGTTAATATCTTTTTTCAAAGCGCAAACCCTGGAGATCTTTAATAATAAAAGACCTCTCAGTATTTCACAGAACCTTTTCACTGTTAATTTTGCTGAGATATGTCTGTCAGAAAGGCAGCACTATGTCAAAGACCTGCATTTTTTATGAACTTTCATTAATTAGATTAAATAATTCAGCAGTCACTTTGATGAAAGCGGCATCATTCTCATTGCTCCCATGGTTTTCGCTTTTCACACTTTACCTAAACAAGATTACACATGTGTATCACGCAACCCAAATGTGCATCATTTGACAAAGCAGCTTTTGCCATCAAGTGCTCTTATCCTATAGCTGGATCTTTTTGTGCATATTGTGAATAATCACTAATTGTTAAAAAAATTATTAAAAAAAACATTTGATAAATTCATATAAGCCCTAAACCAGAGACTTCAAAGAGTGTGGGGTAGCACTGTGCCATTAATAAGTATTAAATTCTTACTAGTACTATTATCAGAATGTCTGAGCATGAACAGAAAATATTTTCAGTGAATCTATTTTCAGTGTTTTCATATTTTCAGTCTTTGAGCTGGTCATTTGAAATTCATTGAGCCTCCTTATTGGCTCATATGACTTAATCTGCACCGATATATCCAGATTTTCCTTTAAAATTGTTGTCTTATACTCTTTCCTGAGGTCCAATCCTTGACTTTGCCTGGTTACCAACCCTCTACTTTCTCCTAAGGAACAAAAATTAAAATCATCTTTGTGACTTATGCTGAGAATCTGTTGTTTTAACATATGTTAACAACAATTACGTTCCATCCTGTGATTTATTTCACAATTCGGCATTGCTTTAATAACAAGGCATGGTCATAATTCTTATAATTAAAGACAAACCTTATAAACCATTGGTTAGCCAATAATATGTGGTGACAGAAAAACATCATTTTGTAATGCTGGCTTATTAACAAAATTATTAACCTCATTAGTAGGTCAGGGAGGTGGAGGGGAACCCATTGTCCAAGCATGGGACTCGTAGTCCAACAATGACACTGCTGTTTGGAACTGTTTTACAGCTTTACTACTTCATTATGCATTTAAAAGTATATAAAAGTACTCAAAGGTAGGGGAAACGTTCAATGGTTAGGCACTCAAATGCACAATAGAATAGATTTTATTGTGGAAAGCTTAGCCAGCATTTCCATTTTCCTGCGACTGTTATGTTACCACATCAGGAAAACTTTCACATCCCTAAGGTTTCCTGTGGGGGTATCCTTGGCATTCAGACCCAGCATTCCTGACCAAGCAGGGTTCCTGACCAAGCATCTGTATGAGATGAGTTGGGCACAAGAATGGGGTGGGTAAACCAAAGTTTTGCTTTCCAGAAGCAACTCATACATCTTTTGTAGAGATAGGACATGTAACATCAGTGGTTTTAGCAGCATCATTTAGGTCACTAACTTATTTTTGTTCATACATGATTGTCAGCAAAAGTAAGGTATAATGCCATTGTACTTAGAATTTAGACAGATGGCTGTTTTCTGCACAATTTTGCATCATACATAGGTGCTGTGTATAAGTAGGCGTACATCCAGTGGGAAAGTTGAGATTCTTGTCATACGACTGAGGTTAAACATTCAACAATATTGTGACCTCAGTGGGTACAATCAAATCCAAATGAATCGCAAAATAGAGGCAACTCACCCCACGAGCCTTCTGATCATTCACTGGTCAATATTTTTCTGCCAGAAATTGCTGAAAGAGTTTCAACAATTCACTTCAGTGAAACCTTTTAATGTAGTTAGCCCTCTATATTCTGCGATACATTCTAAAAGATGGCTCTTGCATCTTCATGTGGTCGGCAGCCTCGCATCATCTTTTACATATTCTCTCTTATATGTGCAATATGCATGTCAACTTTCTTGATGCAGAGATTTCTGAAAAAAGCCTTTTGGCTGCAGTCTAATTGGGATTTCTAACTAATAGCTCATAACTATTATCATTTATAGGTTTTTGTTTACAAAAAAAAGACTTTTTTTTAGTGTTCGAACATCAGTAACTCAATTTGGCTCTTGAACACGTTCTAATTTCCTTTTGATATGTATTGGAATTTGAATGGGAATAAGTTTGTGACTGCATACAATTCAGACTTGTGCTGCATTGCTATGTGGTTTCAGCTGAGCAAGATTGCCAAAGCAGATTGTTGTGGAAGAGTCTCTGCTCATTTAGAACTGACACCAACGAGCTCAGCTGGCTTTAAAGTGACATGGACTGCTCTGTTACACAATGATAGGAGTGACACAAATAGGCATCTGGACTGGACTCAACGTTTCCCTTTGAGTTACACTGACAGACTGTGGACTGGACTGCAGATCACATTGTAATAATTGAGAACCCGCTCTGTCCAGTCCAATAAACAATCCATTGGAACCTTCTTTGAGGGTGTAAAACTTTTCCTCAAATTTGTATTCAATCCAGCTGCAACCTTTTGCCCACCTATTCAGCAGTCTCTGACTTGATTTTCTCTAAACCTCCTCAAATGAGCCAGTGTTGTGGCTACATCAGTTTACAGTTGCGATGATAGATGGGGGAAGCTGCTGATAGAACTGATTCAAAAGTGTGTTTCTGAAGAGGACAAATGCTTGTGCTTTGACCGTGGAACAAAATTAAACTGTTTTCCCTTCTCTATTTTTTATCTGAATTATTATAGAAAACACACGAGTGACACTTTTATAGCAGTTTATGACAGCAAATCTATGATGTATTTCTGCACAAATGTACGTATCTCTCTTCAACAACTTCAAAGTCACTTTTACCTAGACTATACAGGCAGAATGCCTAAGTGCATTCACTTAAATAAACATCATTAGGATGTAATTAAAATCTGAAATAACAATTTAGAATGCTCACAGCACAGTGATTATACATTTCAAAAAAGCAATTTAGTTTGTAGGCTTTACATTCATATTATAAACATAACATCACCAGATTTAACTTAACAGCCTCCCCTTCAGTATCGCTTAATGAAGAAAAGAGAAGGAAGACAAATCAAATGCACTTTTAATTATTGAGCAAACTTCTGGAAACAAGCTTTTTCTCAACATCAAACCAAGTGACACACAGAGACTGAGGATCCACTGTAGCCAGTCATGAATTGATGCTCTCTGTTTTCCAAACTGTCTGCTTAATGAATTGTCAGCCTGCTCCCTGAAAATGCTTCTGTTTTTATGGGGCTGTGAGGCTATGAAACCCTGTCCATAATATATTCAAGCAAACCTCCCTTTTTTTTTCAGTTGCAATATCAGAACTGAAAGGAGAAAACAAACAGGCAGCACAAATAGATATATTTTTAAGACACAACTTGAGGCCATGGTTGTGTTCTAGACCAGAGGATTAAGGATATAAGCTTTTATGTGACATAACTCTATTGACAGACATTTAGCCTACAACCTCTGATGTGACAATGCCAATTTATACAGCAATAGATAAAAAGTTGGTATTTGTATTTCTGTCTTCTCTTTTAAAATGAATCAGACAAGAGTTTTTCCTCAGGGGGCGCATCCCTTTTGTCAGTGTCTTAATAATCTAGATGTTACCAAAATGCACTGATATTAAGTAACACTAAAATCTAGTCTGGTCTTACAAAAATATGTGAAATGAGCACAACTTCTTGACACTGTGGTTTAGGCACGTTATGCGCCGAGAGGGGAAAATACAATATTCCAAACCCGAATAGAGCAACAAACAACTATTCACTGTATGAAGAAATAGTAATGTCTTATATTTCCGTCCTATGCACCTGAGCTGGAATGTGCGCACAAATCTCTGAGCAATGTCCTAGCTTTTTCTCCACTTAACAGACCAGTCTTCAGATAAAAAGAATCCCACAGAGAGACAGATACCATCATGCTCCATATCGGTCTGTTTTATCTGAGATAAAGAGATTTCTTAAAGATTTGAAAGGCTTCCGCAAGGTTATGCTTCCAGTTTTTGCTGGATTTGTTTTGGTTCGAGTGAAAAATGCGACACAGTACCTGAGATCATAGTGTAGAAAAATACACTAATCAATTCATACACAAGTAAGAACTACTGGCCACAGTTGAATTTCCTCTTTTACACTGAATCAGAATCCAAATTACTTATTTTTTCCCCTGCGATGTTGAAGCTCTACTCTGGCATGTGATGTCTTCAGGTGAAAAATCTCAATGTAAAATTTACTGAAAATAGATAGCTCATTTCATTACTATCTACTTGCTACGAGCAGCCACAGGCAAGCCTTCACAGATAAATATATAGAAAATAGAAAAACCAATGTAAAACAGTAAAAAAAGGGACAAGGGACATGTGCTTTAGTTGCTAAGTGTGCGTGCCTGTGGGACATTATCTTCATCCTAGCTGTGAACTGCACATCCTTCGCTCCTCTCCTTTTATTTCCATGTCTTAGTCCCTCCCACCAAGGAAGAAAGCAGGGAAGTGAGAACAGAAGAGTTACGGTCCCAGGCATAAATCAAAGTGAGATAACCTTGCTTGAAAGTAACTAACATCTGTTTAATTTAAAGTGAGACTGGACCTCATCACTTTCATTTTAGGCAAATATGGAATTTTAAGCATCAAGTGCAGAATAACCTAAGAAGCCGGTATCTAGAAAGTTCAGCTTTGCATCAAAATTGGGCACATATTACCTTGATATGAATATTACTGTCACTTGTGGTATCATAAAACTTATATTCACTTTTAAAAGCAATGAAATACATTACATGGTTTGGGAAGAAACAGACAGCTCCCTTTAAGCAACAAACATTCATCTGTCTGTTATGTAATAGAGTGACTGAAAACTGCAGCTCATTACCACTAAATCTCCTAAATCTGAATAAATCTCCATCTTAGTGCCAGGAGAATTGCTGGAGGATTCATAAACGCAAATGGAAAATAAAACTTTACATTCACCGGCCACTTTCAATGCATTTAGGCATGTAGATGTGGTCAAGACAACTTACTGAAGTTCAAACCGAGCAAAGCTACAGGCTGTCCAATTTAACGCAAGTTAACGGAAATGTACCCTTTTAATGCAAAATCAGCTTTTTAACACACGATTAATGTGTCCATGTTCCATAAATATGTCAAATTTAACACATTAATGGATATATATATATTTTTTTTTTAATCAATTTTGACAGCCCTTATATGTACACATACATATAGACATATCCATCCCTTTATGACCACAGTGTACCAGTCTGATGGCTCCTTCCTACAGGATAATGCACCGTGTCACAAAGCTCATAACATCACAAACTGGTTTCTGGAACATGTCAATGAGATCACTGTACTCCAATGGCCTCCACAGTCACCAGATCTCAATCCAATAGAGCATCTTTGAGATGTGGTGAAACGGGAAATCCGCATCATAGATATGCAGCCGACAAATCTGCAGCAACTGTGTGATGCTGTCATTTCAATATGGACCAAAATCTCTGAGGAATGTTTCCAGCACCTTGTTGAAAGTATGCCAAGAAGAATTAAAGTAGTTCTGAAGGCAAAAGGGGGTCCGTCCTTGTACTAGCAAGGTGTCCCTAATAAAGTGTCTGGTGAGTGTATGTGTTCCATCTATTCAACATGAGTAACTTAGACTTTGGAATTGAAAATGGAATGTTTTCATTATAACAAAAGAAACTTCAAATACCTTCTTTTATCTTCAAAGACTAAAACATGAGCTTTCAAAATTTGCAAACACATTTAATTATTAATACATGAATTACTTGAGTGAATCAGGGATTTTTTTTTCTAATTATGCCTCCGAGTCATTTTCATTGATATGAAAAGGTTATAAATGATGTGTTTCAGTGATAGCTGATGCCCGGGAGCCTCAGACTTTATAAAAACATTCATAAAACATTCAAATTTAAGTCTTATCTTTGTTTATTAGGATTGCTTTAACAGAGTAAAGGATAAGAAAATGGAGAGATAACAGCTTTAGGTTGAACTTTTACCTTGAAGTGACACCATGAGCACAACCATTTGCCTGGAGATGTTTATATCCTCCAAAACCAAGAGAATGCTGCTGATTTGTGGCTGACTTGAGGGAGTGTTTCCCCAAACGGTTTCTATTTTTAATTTTGTAGTTGTTTTGAATGCAAGTCAATTTAATGCAGTGTTCTTTTTGTTTATTCATTTGAGATATAATTTATATCTACTGAGGGGGCACCTCATTTTTGTCACATGCCGTATCATTCCTGTGTCTTTTAGTAACCTAAGAAAAGAATGAGGAACCACCAAATATACATTTTGATGTAGTCCTTTATAAAAAGGAATAAAGCATACCAGGAACAAAACAAACATGACAAGAGGAAAGATACACTCTAGAAATCCTTGAGGTGTGAATGCTGAGGTGGTAACTGATGACTAAAACTAGCTTACTGCAATGAACAACAGAAGCAGGTTCAACCCAAAAAAATAATAAATAAATAAATGCTGGAAGAAGTTAAACTAAAATGCTGTAAGCAGACTCATTTCAAGATAAAACCAAAATAAGTAAAAACATGAAACATGTCAGTGTAAAATTTTTTTCAAATTAACACGAAAACAAACCCCATAGAGCATGACATTAGCAATGAACTTGGAGTTAAACTGCAGGATGGCTCTCCTGCTTTTCTGGGCTTTTTACAAACTGCATGAGCTTTTGAGACAATTTTAACAATTTTCAAGACAACAGTTATCTTTTTGGGCCTGATGAGCTTCACTTAAATACTTCTGCCAGTCGTTTTGTAAACTACTATCTGGAGTGACAACAAATATTGTTACTCTTTCTAACCAGTGTTACGATTCATGTTACTGATAATAAAAACAGCTGTTGGAAAGCTGCCGTCATCAATGCCACGTGATATGTGCTTCATTAACATGTCAACACATGCATGTTTGATGATAATGTTGCCTGTGGTCAATGCGAACTGTCACAGGCAAAACAAAAAGTCATATTTGTCTTGTATTGTATTAAGCAGGGAGGGAGGAATTAGCTCTCATTCACCACCACTCTCTCATTTGTTTACTTTCACTGAATTGCTAAACCAATCCCTCTCACAGATGGTGTGTTGTTTGAGTGAGAATGTGTTAAAGAACATTCAGACCCAAGAGAACAAAAAAGGGGAAACAAATAGAAATATCTGATGGGATAGCCGTAAGCCAGCTTTTCGAGATGTATTGTTCCCATAAAATTCAAGATGAGCAAATCTTTTTTTCATGAAATAGCAAAATATCTCACTTTCAACATCACAACGTTTTATTTTGTTTGTTATGAGATTTCCAAAATATTGCATTTTTTTAAATACACATTTGACATGGTGTTCCAACTTTTTTTTAGGAAGCAGGGTTGTTAATTATTAAATCAGAATAGATAAATAATCACCCTGATGGGAGAAAATAACTACATCTTAAATAAAGAGCACAATTTAAGTGACCATTTCACAATTGCCGTGTTTCAGTCATGTGATTATGATGACGCGTGAGTTCAGATGGGGGCAGGAAGTAAAAATGGAGAATACTTCTATGGAGGAAACCGTTGCAGAGAGTCCATATTGTACGGATTTAGAGCCAGTTTCGAGAAATAGATACAAACCATTAATCAACAAATATGTTGTACGTGACCCGTATCTCATGCAGACTTTTCGACAGAACCTAAAGATTTGGCGACATTGAAGCTGTTGACATCACGAACTGTCTGGTCCTTCAGACATCCTACTACACCAAACATCAGATGAACGCACATAAAGGTCTGTAGACATATACTTTTTTTGTCAGTGGGTCGGTCCACAACCTTGGTATCAAACGGCTCCACCATGATTATTGTTTGTTCTTCGCCAGGGTGAGTGTTTGTTCTTATATTGTTTTATGTGTTAAGATGCTAGCAGTAGCGGCTATAATGTCAACTAACATGCAACACATCTTAACAACGACGTTAGACCATCAGTCCTTTATGTTTTTAAGGTAAACCACTCTCAGAGATCGAGTGAAACACTCTCTCGTCTGTCTGCTTCAGATCCGGGCTCTCAGCTGTCTGTTGGAGATCCAACATAGCCTCTGCACATTCCAACTATCTTTGTTGGGCTTCCTTGAGCTTCATCCTCTGCTCTCGTTGAAGGGATGATTCTGATTTGGGCATAGTTTTTTGGTAACGAGGTTGACCGTCGGAGCTCAGTCTACCGACTCAACGACACCCAAAGCACAAGGGCAGCCTAAATAGTCCCAATGAAGTCCATATTAGACTACCATTAACGTCATAATCATTACTAAGGAAATAAGCATTTAAGGACAAACTAATGCTACATAAATACAGTCACAAAAAGCGAGTTAGCGAGCTAACATACCTCTGAGGAAGTGGTCACTGCAGACACGGGCATTAGCAGTCTCTGCTCCTCCTGACCACAGACGTAGGATTAAAATCCACTTTTACATTTCTCAGCTTTGTGAACGCTATCTTTGGTACTTAAAAAAAAAAAAAGCCTTTTCCTTTTCTCGGTTAGAACGATTAGAGCAATCGTAAACCACACAAAACATCTGCGTTTTTTCTTAGTTCACGTCCTGCCCTCCATCTGCATTTCCCGCTCTCGCGATGCAGCAATGTGTCGTCACGTGACACTTGGTTTTCAGAAAAAACGGGCAGGCTCTTTCGTTTGTGGATCCTTTTTTTTTCAACTGGGAAGGTACAGGTACAGGTACACCCATGTTTTATTCTGAGTAGACTGTTTAGTTACATGTTTAATTCCAATTAAATCAAATGCAGGCTAAATATGTGAATAAATGCTTTTTTTTTTCAGGGCAAATGCTGAAGAAAAATGTTTTAGTACCAAATCAGCAGGATTTCCTGTGGAGTCATTGTCTACACTGTAAGACGTTTGTGTGAAGATGTTAAAGATTAAAAGGATGCAATGACACTTGTTTGCTTTTAAGATGTCAGAGTTTGGCCCATTTCCTGTCACATGGAGTTTATTCAGTGTTCATCAAAGACTGCTTGATGACTCTGGTGGGCTTAAAGGCACTCTGTATTCTCTTACAATTCTTTATATCGACAGTGCACCCTTAACCCCTAATTCTGAGTCTGAGTCCCTGTATTGAGCGAGTGAAAGAACTGCAGCTGGGTTTTCCATTATGGCTTATTTCAAAATTCCTAGAGAGTTTTCTCTTTTTTGCCCCCCTACTTTGTTCTGTTGTCTCTGGAAATTCTTAAACTCACTCTTCACTCAAACACCAAACACACCAAGAAAGAGACATATTTTTTTCTTTAAATTGCTAAACCAAAAGAAAACAATTTAACCTCCAGACAAATAATAAAGAAGAGACGATACCAGTCAAGATTGCTTGAGACCTATAAAAAAAATATGTATATATATATATATATATATATATATATATATTCCAGATTTTCCTGCACACACTAATCTGCATTTTTGGTATTGTTGTTAATTGGTTTAAATCTTACATCATGAAGTATTTCTTTGTAATCATACATAGATGTTCATCCAAAATCTGAAGAAAAAATTTATAAATGAAATAAATTATGTTCCTGTAGGCTTTTTTAAATGTTATAAGCAAATTCAAGACCTACCATTTTGATCACCTGTAGTGCTCTGGGCTTGGGTTGTCTGTGAGGTAAGGTTTTTAATGCTCTTTTCATTTGCACTGTGTAATGAACTTTGTTCTACATTGTGTCATTGGGCAAGACGCAGGGTACACTTTGGACTGGTTGCCAGTCCACACAGAGACACATGAGATACATAACCATGCACAGGGACAATTTAGAGTCAACAATTAACATAATCCAACAACTTTGGATGGTGTAAGGAAACTGGAGTACCCGGAGAGAACCCATGCATACACTTGGAGAATATGCAAACTCTGCACAGAAAGCCCCCAGCTGGGAATCGAACCTGGAACCCTCTTGCTGTGACTTGATGGTGCAGCCCTTATATGTAAAGTGCCATAGAAATGACTGAAATCCCAACTGCTAATCAAGAGGTCATGTTACTTTTGCAAGTAACCTTTTTAAGAACTTTGTACAAGTATACAACACCTAGTGGGAAGTGGTTATGACTGAGGGTCAGGGATCGACTGGTGGAGGAAGATTCAGCTCAGCGGCTCAAAGAAAGCAAAAGAAGACATTGAGAAACTGGCTGACTCTATCATGTGGGAAATACACACCGAACTTCTTGTCACAAAGTGTGAACTAACAACACCGGTTATTGGCAAAATGCACACACATCTAGGGATATGTTTCCTGTGTCTATGTCGGATGGAATCGGTTGGTTTTCTCTGGGTTTCCTGCACTTTATCGGCTCTGTCCTTGCACACAGACACGAAGGAGGAGGAGGTCACACACAAATCCCAGATGAAAACATCACTGGCAGGATACGTTTGTGCCATAGAGTGATGATGTGAGAGGGGGGGGGGAGTCTGAGGAAATCAGAGGCACCAGAAATGATGGTGGGAAGAAGCAATAAAGAGTGCTGGAATGACCTCTACTGTCCCAGCAAAGCTGCAGTTTACTTTTGTAATCCCCTACAGAACAGCTAAGGGGGATATTCATACTGTGCTTCCCTGGAGGAAAGAAAGGAGACAGATGAAACTATACATTTTATGGACTACATGTCAGATTGCTGCTCATATAGCCACACCCAATTCTTGTAATCAGCCGAACAGCATAACCCAATTCAACAGCAATTTTTTCCCCAAACAATAGCATGTAAAAAAAATCACAAATGGTAACAGAAAAAGAGAATGCCATATTTATATTGCAGCAGAAACTAACATCAGAAGGAAAACAGAGGGGTACTGCATTGCTTGCTTATACTTGGTAATTATGTTTCGATCGGTGCTGTGTGTCTGTTATTATTCCTGTTTGGGAGCGCCTCAACGCTGAAGCCTGAGTTAATGAAAGTCTCCCCAAGCTTGCCTGTAGCTAAGGATGCCTGAATTAGGCTCTCCTTAACTGTACGATGCCAACATTGACCTGAATGTATGTACATGAAACACACCACTGCTATGGATCTGCGTTACAAACCTCTGTGTGCTTCTTCCTAAACTTGAGAATTGCAACCTTAACAACCCTCCTAAAATTGAAATTCTCTAAAGTTCAGCTGGCGTTTTAACCACTGTCATCCCTGAAACGCACAATAACAAGGTACTGTTTACAATCTCTGCATTCTTAGTCATTTCTTCTCCACCCTATTGTTGTTGATCTGGCGAGGGCAGAAGCAAACAATTTTGTAGACTACTGCAGGAAAGGCGTTAGAGTTCAACAACATCAAGGTGTTGCAATGAGATATCAGAGAACTCTGAAAGGTTGATATGCTGCAGCGGGGAGAAATAAGAGAAATCTCTGGGAGCAGATCAGATGAGTCTCAAGCTTCATAACCCCAAGAATCAGCTTAAAGAAAGAAATGTCAGAGTTGGCAACTTGACATCAAAGCACAATCTCCCCCTCAGATGTATTTTCTCCTTTTACCTGAAAGGCCACAAGATGTTCCTCCAGCTGCAATGAGAAAAACTCTGCTGAGGCTTTCTCAGCTATTGAAACCATCGCTTCTGGATGCACAGGTGAATTACACCCAAACACTTTCCATAGGATTAGATATTGATTTGTCTTAAATGACTATAAAGATCTATTTCTAGATGATACAATAATTACAATTCACACTGTTAAGCGTAGAATGAAGAATTAAAGATGAGTGCAGAAGTTATGGACTATTAAAGCTGCATTAATAATAATCAATACAATCAGTTTCAAATTTGTTTAGCATCAATGCTTTAAACTCCCCTGTGTAGTTTCAGTGAATGAAAGTAGAGAATGATTTCCTGTCTCTCCTCCTTTTTCTGGTTCAGCTGTTACTTAGGCTTTGACGGAGTCTGACCCTGGAGCTTTCTGCTGTTTAAATCTCAATTCTTCAGTAAGGGAAGGACAGGCTCACTCTGGAGAAAGGATTAATAACCACAGAAAATGGTGAGTCATGCAGCTTGGGCACTTCACGGACAGTCCTTATATGAAGATGCATAGGCTTGTGCACTTGTGCTAATGATGCGGCTCTCCCAAATAGAAAGCACCGCCAGAGGAGCACAAGAACATGTCGATGAATAAAAGATAGGAGATAAGAGTGAAATGAAAGTGGAGACTTGTCAATGACATCATGTGACTGATTGACTGAAAAAATGTTTTTCTGCTTTATTTGAGTTACTAGATTCTGAGAAGTACCTCAATACTAACTATACATACCCTTTAGCTGTTTGAATATTATGAGCCATGGAACATTTTGGCAGGTAATTCTAACAGACCTTGGGTTCATGCATTTTTCATATGATCCATTTTTCCTGCAGCAGTACGGTGTCTGAATAAAACAAATTACTCTCCTTTAAAGGAAACTTTTCCGTACACTTCAGATTGTGAATACTGAGTTGATTTCCAGATTCTACTGAATGAAAGGTAAAAAGAAAACCCCAGATTAAACAGATACCTTTTTTGTATTTACATGAAAAGAGGTTTAACTGTTCTCTGACATTAAGATTTGGGCTGGCTGCAAAGCATGGATGAAAAACACAACTGTATACTCCCCTCTTACCATTTAGAATCAAACAGTATTTCATTGTGTGCAAAAGTGTTTGAGGGCATCAACGATAAGCCTATTTGTTTTCTTGCTGTTATTTTTTTTGCAAATAACAATGCAAATGTGGGCAGAGAGAACTGCAGCAGCAAAAAGTGAACACCCTGCAAGCCTCACTTTTGTCCATATGTTCACATGTGCAGCTAATACAGCCAATTAAGACACCAAAAACAATGCATACTCATTACTGTTTGTGTCCAAAAATCACACACTCACTCACTAATCACAGCTGACTACTTAGGAAGTGACTATATGTTGTGGATTCATCATCATAATGACATAATACTTTCAGACCACTGCAGGATCGTTTAACACCCCAGGTTAATACCAGTATGCATATTGTGATGTACCAAATGCATTCATAGAAATGACCTCCTATAGCCTTTTTCATCGTCCCTTTCCTTGACCCTCTTGGAAAAAGTTGCGTTAAGAAAAGATTAAGGAAGGAACTTGTCTCAGGCACAGCAATGAGAATCAGGCCACACTTTCGCTTACATCACAGCTTAACTGGTTAACAATTACATTGGTGACTTCATAATTGGTTTTTAGTGTTTTTTCAAGATTTCATAAAGACAAATTACATTATTACCAAGGCTTGTAATTCAAAGATGGAAACAAAAATGCCACATAAGTTAAAGATATTGTTATCAGTAGATGCACATGCTCCTGTGTTCATATTTATCTACATAAATCAAGTTAATACAACTCTATGAAAACAGTAGATCTTCTATTTGAATGTTGCAGCTACTTTGGCACTGTAGGACAGAGTTATCTCTTTTCCTTTCATAAAGAATAGTCCAGTTTTTCCTTTGCTAAAGAAGATGTTTAAGGACTGATGCTGTGTTCCTTAGTATTTAGAAAATCCAGCTGATAGAATCTGCCACATTGATACTTTCAGCACATTTCACTAAGTTTGAAATCTTCTTCAGCAAAAGGATCTTTTGAACCACACCTTTGCACTACCAGTGGAAATTCAGAGGCCAGTTGGGATACAGAGAGTAGCAGGTTGTGTGTAAACTGGGTGTGGGGCATAGTGTAACTATCCAGTTACCATTTAATACTCCACAATTACCAGTATTACTGCAATAATATTTGAGGCAAGCTGCATTTACTGATGCAAGGGAGAGAAGTGGAAAGCTGAAGGACAAATAACAACAAAGTGTGACAGAAAAGTTATTAATAAATGTTTTTTTGCCATCAAATATGGACGAGGTTGTAGTCTCTGCTACAGTGACAACCATATATTAACCTGACAGCTGCATTTCCCATGTGAATGAGTTCATGCTGCCTTTATGTGTGTTCAGTAGACCAGCTTCAAACATGCATTTGTCATGAAAGGGATATAAATATTCCAAGATTTATTGCCCACACAGCAATTGTCTACATTAGAATATATCACTTCCGTGATGGAATTATTAGAATACAGTGTTTTCACTGTGCCGCTTCTGAGTGGGATAATCACATTTTAGTGTCAAACTGACACCATCTACTTGTACTTACAAGGCACAGTTTCAAGTTACCAACCTTTATTAATGAATTAATTTTCTTATTTGTTTATGTAAAAACAGCTGCAGAGATGTGGTGTCAAGGCTTTTTTTTTTATGAACAAGACGGGAAAGCATTCACAGCACTCACAGAAACTTCTGCACTTTGAATCATATGTGGGTGCAATGAAGAGCAATAATGACACTGATACATAAGGCTTTCCTTGTCTCTGCACATGAAAATGAGTAAAGAGAACAAAACTGGCAAACATTACTCACACTGAATCTTGACATGTATTTTACTTGTACATGAAAAATGAGATTATCTTGCAGAAGAGTAAAAAATAGTAATAATAACAGTAATGTAATACTACAACAACATGAATCCTTGAATCAAGTTAATTTTTATACAGGAATTAACATTTTTATAAAGGAATTATTCCACAAATTAAGTGTGTACACACAAATGACTGCTTGTCGTATATGAGCAGTATTTTGTGGCAATTCTGCCTAATCTAATAAAAGAATTGAAAGATAGTGCATATGGTTTCATTACTAAATGAAAAGCCAAGGTGAATAAGGTAGAAAATATATCTTTATGGAAGCAGGGGCCTAACTTACTTTCCTATTTAACCTAGCTTGCTGTTAAAAAGCACCACATTCTCCCTCATTGCTTATAATGATAACCCGACATTGTAAATACTTCAAATTTGTAAAAGTGTGTCACATGAGTGATACCAGCCTCTGATAGCATATCAAACCTTCAACAGAGCTATATAAAATAACAGCCATGAATGAATACATACCAGGCACTCTTTGGAATATGTGCATCATTCAAGTTGAGGGCTTATCGTATATAGTGGACTATCAGTGCAGAGCATGGATTTACAGTGTCATTGGGTTGCTTCAAAGGACATCCCACTCACACTGCAATCTAAAGAGGAAGCCAAGGGAAGATCATCCAAGTGGAATGTGGATTTGAAGGCACATAGGTGAGAGATGTATCTTTCGCTGTCCAGTTGCATTTGGTACCCGTGATAAATGAATATGGATTGGGTGTTCATCACACTATTTTCACTGAGGAGGTTTTTGTTGTCACTGACTGTGACAGATAAAGTTAGCATAAGAAAACATAAGAAGAAGAGGACTCTCATACTCTGGCTGTTCAATTCTATTCAGTTCAAGACTTAAAAATACCTTATTTTCAAAGCAAGCTGGAGAAGGCCTGGAAAAAAAGGTATTTCAGGAGTTTCAGAAAATATTTTATAACTATTGAAATAATGTTTAATTTTTATGTTAAATAACTGTGGGTGGTGGAGGTAATAGATGACTGGACTATGGAAAAAACAGTTACCTACTGATTCGTTACATTTCTTTTTAGCTTTTAAAACTTTGAACCTTTGCAGGTGGACAGAAGTTAACTGCAGAAGTATGTGCTCTCTATGTAAAAAGAAAGTTTAATGTGTGCTTGAAGTTGTTGCAGTTCCAGATTATCTTACATAACGTATTAAATTGTAGGTTACATCTAAAAAGTTTGCTCTTAAAGTGAATTGAGAAAAACTAAACAAAACAGGAAATGGCTCTTTTGAGGCATTTCGTATCATAAACGTAAAGCCACGTTTGACCTGTGGTAAAACCATCTGTGCTGAGGGATTGCATGCCTCATTGACACCCTGAGTGTCAACCCTAAGTGTTGTAACCGTTTTCTTTTAGGTGAAGAAAGTGTTTTTACTTCACAAAAGGCTGCTATTGTTTTATTTTAAATTATCAGGTCTGAATTATAATTACAGGGACATAATAGTCTTTCAACAAAGGAACAAATTTAACCAAATACTTTTTGCCCAAAGGGCAATTCAAAAAAGAGAAATAATTAGAGTACAGCCCTGAGGTTGCTATTCAAATAAAAGCCTGCCTTAAACTAACACTCACCAGGTAAAACTTAAAGAGTGATTAGCTGTATTGATAAAAAGCTTGAAAATAAATGCTGAGTGTGTGATTTAATTTGTTGTTTGTGTAGTCAGGAACTGTCTGTCCAAAATATTTGGATCACAAGAAAATGAATACTCCTGGACAAAAGAATCCACTACTATCTGTTTCATTAATTTGTCTTAAGGTTGAAGTTAATTAGTTGATCAAATATTGTGGAAGCAATGTCAAATTTAAAAGAATCACAAAACCTACTGTAACCCCATAGATTCAGAATAGTTTTTTTCTTCACATTTTGCTCAAGACCATTTCTATCCCTTGAGCTATGCTGCAAGTACGGTGACATAGTTCTCACTCAGTGGAAGCCTCATTTCAGATTATGACCTGGGGGGTTGATACATAACAGTTTCTCTTGTTTTTGGAAAACATCCAACATTGCATCAGGTAAATGTACTAAGTTGTGTAAAGAACTATAACACAAATGGTACATTATCAGAATGGGTAGCCAGTTTTTGTGAAAAAAAATACCTCACAAATAACACTCAGTTTGCATGTTCCTGCCAACCACCAGAGACATGATGGGAGGAAAAAACTGTTAGAAACACCCATTACATGAACATTTCCTGTGTCATTTCTATTTCTAGGCAGTATCATAACGTAATGTTAGTCTTGTAGCTATTTAAGTATTCAATGCCTTCTTCCAAAAGGCGCCAAAGGACAGGTACGCTTGTATGCAGAGTAGTTGCCTCCATTTTAGAGCTGTGATGTCCTGTTTGTGAGGTAGGAAAAACCCGGAAAGCTGTGTTGTTGAAGCTATGCTAGTTGTGGGTTGGCCTTTAAACCAGCTGTTATTTAAAAGGACAGCGGGCTGTTTTACATATCCACATGTAATTCATACAGAAGACACAGCATGTGCGAATGGAAGATTTAGAGCAACCAAGAATGTAACATATTTATTTTGCAGCTGAATAAATTGTTAAGTAATTTTTACCACTAAAAATCATGTTTAAAAGTGATCAATACAATTCAAGAATGAACACCGAATCTATATATCATTATTCATAACAAAGTTCTATTGCCAATTTACGGACATTGTCCCTCAAGTCATCAGGACAAATGACATTTATATTTACTGTTGCATCTTAAAATGGATAAAAACAGATAGGACAAACTTTTAAAAGTTCTTGATGTTAGGGTTGGTACAATTTACGCTACAACCCAAACAGGCCTTTAACAGAACAAAGTAATTCTATCATGTTAACAGTACTCGAGTCATTTTAAATGGCATCATTGTGGTACCACTGCTAAAGCCCCAGTGTGAAACAAGTGTTCCTCCTCAGAGACGTGCTTCTGCATTTTAATCTGTTCATTAAATGACAAAACATCACAATAGTACATATCACTCTGCCAGAAAGAACCTCAAAGGGAAAGTTTAGGGGCTCACCCGACTGTGATTTTCACTGCCTGTGATCCAGAATATCTTCAGCACATCAGATGCTGGTTTAAATCTTTTTAGCTCACACACACTAGATATGTGGGTTTCCCTACTGTATAGGCAGAGCTAACCCAGGGGCTATTCAAACAACCTGCCCGACTTTCATTAAAAAGCGATTGTCACAAAATGACCCACTGGCACATTGCGTTCCGACTCCAGAGACCCTTCTGTGGTCTGCACCAGGAAGATGACAGAAACCAGAAGATTCCAAATTAAAATGGCCCGCAAGGTGTGGTAAAGAAATACCTAGAATCAAGCAACCTTAGATCGGTTTTAGGTCATCAATGGCTGGAGGTGCAAATAGATGTCTGCTTGACCTATGGCTGCAGGATCAGTCAACCACTGCTTAATGGGGGCTCCTCTACCACCTGGCTAAATGTTTTCTTGTTAGAAATTCCTAGTTACAGCCTCCACTTGCTCACCAAGAGAATTTGTTATGCTTAATACATGAGTTGGTTCTCAAAGATTGGGTAACACCATGCATCCAAGCTGAAATTTATTTGCTGTTGAATCACATTTCTAAGAGGGTTGTATGTAGCTAAGAATTAAGGGAAAGGTTGCTATGAATTACATGTCACAACGTTCCTCGAGAGGATTTGAGTTGTTGGATGTTAGCCTGTTGCCATAGTGTATTTTAAGCTATATGATATTTAGCCCCATTATTGCTGTATTTAAAGAAAAATACACGACGGGCCAAAAAAAATAAAAACATTTAAAAATTTAGGTTTTATGTATAGACACAAAAATATTGTTTTCATGTTTAGGACAATATATGTTTCTACTCTAGTCATTCATTCAATGCCTGAATGGACTTTTCACAAAAGGTGGTCATCACTTCCAAAGGTCGAACCCATCACTGTCCATTCATTCATTCACTGATCACTGATTTTGGATAAGTTTAGCTTGGATACGAGTTTGAAATTGAGAGAATCTGAATCTCAATCTACAGGTACAGCCACTTAAATTAATAATGATAAAAATAAACATACAAATCGCATAAATATTTAAATCTAGCGATTCACCATATCCAGATTCCACTGGATATTTCTGCTTTGGATCCCAGCAGTGTAGGAAATATCATAATATTACAGGACAACTCACTTGAAGACAATGAAATGTGGCACAAAGTAAATGGAATTATGCAGCTCTCATTCAATTTTCTGTCTATAATTCATCATGACATGGTCAACTCAAGCAACTGAGCTGCCAAATGCAGTGAATATTGTGCAAAGTGTCTTTCATCATGACATGGAAGCAAAATGGGTACAATCACTATGCAATATGTAGATGTTGAGTCTGCGAAGGCAGTGGAAGCTCAGGCTGTTCTGCAGTGATAAAGGAGATAAAGATATACGGCAGCTTCACAATTCCGGCTTGAGCACAAAAAAATAAACACTTGGCTACAGTGGCTTAACAGAGGCAGCCTGAATCCTGATTCACACATCTAAGCACCATCTGACAGTCTTTTCTGTGTTGGTATGGAGAAATGCTGAAAATATATTTCAGGTGCCATTTTATTATTTATTTGCACTACAATGTTGCAGTGGAGCTTTGTCATGGCAAATGAAATCCTTGTTTGCAACATCATCATACCTAAGTGCCTCATCTTTGCTAAAACCTCACTGCGGTTTTGATACTATTTTGAGAGATCTAAAATGTTAATGGTGTTTAAATTTGATTTTAATGACATAATAGAAAAAGGGAGACCAAAAGAGAATGGATGTCCTTTGTTCTTTGGAGACACTTCAGACAGGTTTATGTTTATTTGATGAGGCTGAACTGAAAGAGGAAAAAACTGGGCTCCAAAGCAAAAAAAAGACAACCACAATAGAGGTTGGTTCAGATATATATGATCAGATGGGAATATATCATGAAGAATAGGCCGACAGCAGCATACAGTTTCAGTTAATAGGCCCACTGACACCTTCTCTGTTAGTAGCAATAGTTTGTTATCATGCAATTAACAGAAAGAAGCCTGAAGTGGGTACGTATTTAATGCACGTGTAGGAAAACCATCAGGATAGTAAATAATTCCCCAGAATTATAAACATGCATTTAGAATATGTAGAAGATGGACAAAACAGGTAATTAGCCACTCAGTTGTATATATTGCCTTGCTGAATTTTAATCTTTACACCTGCACATGCCAGCCTTTTTGTATGACATTAGATAGGCTGGATTATTCAGGTATAGAAGATGGATGGCTGACTTTCAGTGATGTTAACAATTGTGGAGAGCCTACACAAAGCTTCTTAAACATTCATCATTTGAAGATTCAAGATTTATTATTAAAAAGATGAAAGTAGGGATATTAGTTTTGTTAGAATTTTCAGTTGTTTGGTAATTTATCAGTTTACCAGTAAGATGTAATTGCACCATTGTAATACACTCATTGCAATTTTGAATTCATTATAAAAAAAATCAGCTTTCTGTTCTCCATTATTTCTTCTTATTTTTTGTTCACAAGTTAATTCATAAACAACATTAACTTCTTAATTTCACTTTCACTGTTTAATTATTATTTATCTGTGCCAGTAGACCACATTTGTATTGATTTTTCACTCTTAATCAGTGGTAGTTTTAGAATTACCGCAGCAGGTGAATGCTTCAATGAGTTTGCAGTAAGTTAACTGAATGTTTGAGTTATCTTTTATGTTGCATCTTTGTTCAACCCTTCCAAAAACAAAACTCACACTGTGATAATTAAGAAACAAAAGCACTATCCTTCCCATGCTGTTTCTATGATGCCGCATCTACCTTCAGAACTGTCCCTGAGCAAATACTAGATGACACACAAACAAAAACTGCATATTTCTTACTTGACAAAAGCTGGGATGTTCCTTTTATTGTCCTGGATTACAACATCCAGAAATAAAGTTTTCCTGTGATTTTGTCCACTCCACATTTCTTCCTTTGTCTTTTTGAAGTGAAAATCTTATCGACATGGGAACATACTACCATACTATCCGTCATTCAGTTAGAAAATTGTGATTCAACTTAAAGAATAACCTGCTGCAATCGCTGTCTTACACATTTAAAGTCTATCACCAGGAATCTCATAGCTCTCATTGTTATTTTAAACAGAACGTTGCAACTGAGCACATTCTCTATGAATCAGGAAAAAGAAAGGAAAAAGCCCAAAGGACACCAAGTGCCAATATTTCGTACATTGTACATTTCGTACAACACAATGACTGCAGTCTTCAATTATCCATTGGCTCAGCACTAGTAATTAAATTACAGAGGCTTATTTACACTTGTGTTTACTTTACAGACAACTAGAAGTCAGTCGTTCACAGATGGTACAGCCCTTCATAACTAGAGTAGACTTGTTTTAAAACAGCCTGGAGAAAAAAAAGCATTTCATTTCTAAGAGCTTCAAAATCATGTACAGTTGAATGAGCAGGCCAACTGTGTACAGGCCCCTGATTTTATTCAAAATAGACAATGTACCCAGAAAGATGGGTAAAAATGAGAATGCAAATAAGACAATAACCACAAAGACACATAGAATCACAATAAAGAGCCACAAAGTTTACACATTTCACCACAAGATAACCTAAGTAATAATTAAAAAAAGAAAGTGACATAATGACAATAGACAGATACAAAGATCATCAAAGTTTGCATTAAATCAGGCATAAAATGACTCACACTAAATACATAATGATAAAAATATCAGGAACATATACACTTTGAGACAGAAACAACCAAGTGTCATATTTGCATGGGTTGTGGTTGTTGTATTTTTTTCTTGTATTCTTTTTAGAGTTGTTTCAAAACGCCATGGTCTAATACACCCTTTGCGTCATAGCCAGTGTCTTAAATGTACAATCTCAAAAGTTGCTTTAAAATTCTGATTTATCTCAGTAAAGAACTTAATGTATTACACATAACCAGCAAAATTAACATAAATAACACATTTTTACTCAAAGAAAGATATATGCAACTCTTCCCAAAGTCTTAATCAGTCAAATTGGATTAAACAAAATCCAATTTGTTACCTTGATAATAAGGAACTGCACTTCAGCTAATTCAGAAATGCACTGAAACCAAGTTGGTTTCTCACCCTACAGGTAAAACTGATTTACATGGCAAGCAGTGTACTAAGTGTATTCAGAGCATGTCTCTTCCCCTTAGCAGAATTTATGCTGGTGAAAATATACGAAGGTAGATGTAAAAAAAAAAAAAAGAAATACTGCATTTGTACAAGTTAGATTCCGGATGCAGACAGTTAATTTGAGCACCATAAACGTGCTTACAGTGCGAACATAAAGTCATTAGAGAGTGGTCTAATCATTTTCCCCTGATACCCCAGTTGGTGAGCCCGGTTGTGCCAGCTGGGAATAAGACATGTTGGACTGTATTGTTTTTCTCTGACTGCTTGTCCAGAAAAATGTAATTGCTGACTAGATGTGCAATGTCCTCGTTCAGGGAATGAGGCTGAAAAAGAATGTACCATAATCTTGTAAGGAAACGGGCCACTCCTTGTATTGTCTAATGTTAAGACTAAGTATCCCCTGGTTGTCTAACACAATCTCATGTCCATGGTGTCAAATACTGCAGTTTTGTCAATATTGGCACTATCTCTGAAAAAATATATAAAATGTGGTCTTTGGCCTTGGTACCATGAAGCACTGAATGTGATAAGATTTGACACTGGGGGGCAAGTGCTGTCTTATTATAGAGTAACAGTGCTAATGAAGAGGCTGGAGGTGGATCAGTCCAACACCTGAACTCCTGTACAATGAAGCTAGGCAGTTGTAACAGATGTAGCTTGTGATTTAGCACTGCCTTGATAAAATATGCAAGATCTTCCCTGAAAAAACCTTTGCATTTGAACAGTCATTTAGATGTCAATATGTGTCCCTCTTAAACCTGTATATCTTTTCAGCATTGATGGTGCCTTTCCAGATGTGCAAATTGCTAATTTCATCAGGCACTAATGCACCCTCATATCATCAGAGATGCAGACTTTGGAACTGAGTGCTAATCACAGCAACTGCAACTTTTGACGTAGATCATACAATGCAAAATTAATAGAACTCTTTTCTGAGGAAGGAGCCCGACATAAAAACAGGCAAACAGAATGAGAAAAAAAACACACCAAGAGCAGAGATGAGAAAGAGTAAATGCAAACACAAATTAATCTATGACAAGACCATTTGGTACACCTTATCTGATCTTTGTCTATGATTTTCCTCTGAAGTTTTTGATGGATATGAGATGAATTATGTTCTTGGAATGTCAGTACAAACCTTTTTAGGTGTAGATAGGGCAAAGCACTTACACGACAGAGACATATCTCTGTCTAAAACCTTTTTAAAACCTTAATTTCTTTCTCCCCACCTACAGAGGGCAGGCCATCCCAATTCTTGGCACTGACTTCCATTAGCTTAGGTTCATGTCTGTACTTGGAAACCACAGCAAAAAGGATTAACATCATCAAATACTGTCTTGCTTGGAAAACTAAACCAATAACAAATTCCCCTCTTCGGATATACAAAAACTTGTAATTTGTCCACCTTTGTTTCAGGATGGCACCAAAGCTTTGATATGATGTGATTTTAATTCTCTTGTTAAAGCCTATTTCCCCCCAAAATGCTAATGTTTTCTGTGGACAGTTACCCATGTAAACTTGATGTTGGTCTCAGTTTAAAGAACTCTTGTAATTTGATTGCACCAAAGTGATTAGACATACTTCAAGTGAATGAAACTGACTACAGGGACTACACAATTAAGAATAAATAAAACACATTTTTGTAAGACAATGATGAATGACAAAAACTAAATAAATCAATCCGTAGAAAGCACTGATTCCCTTTCTTAATGACTTATTTAGTATTGCTTTAAAATAGCTACCTGGTGCAGCTTTTACCAAGATTTGATAGGCAGTTTTTATTTATCACTATATGAAGCTCATCTCAAAATATGCTGAACAAAAAGTATATAACCAGAGTGATTTATGTATGCTCAAATCAAGCCAACTTTGCACAGTGTAAAATTACTTATCCTCTCTTGATGTACAATAAAAAGAAAATTGAAACCCGAATAGAGTGCAAGACCATCTATCATCTAGATGTGCATTTTCTTAGAGCTCAGAGACTTATTAGCTGTGGTGCTGCAGGATAAAATCCTTTAGAAATTTATTGAAATATCAAACCAAAATGGTATAAGTGCAGGGCTTGCACCTCCACTAATTTATGTGACAGTTGGTATATATCATGTGGCTTATATATTAAATATTGTGCTTAATTATGTATTTGTTATATCAGTGAGGAACTACATTAGAAGTGAAGCCATGGGATGGTTTCAGGTCTTAGAAACAGATTCGGTGAATCTGAATATGTTCTATTATGCGGTGTCTTTTTTATACACAGATTTTTCTGTTTCCTCTTTTTTATTCCATGTTCTCCTAGCACCCCCATCTTTCGTTTACTTTCAAAACATTTCTTTACAAATCTGTTTAAAGTGTTTTGGGAATTGATTTGACCTAATGTGACTTGACTGCTGGATATGTAGCTCCACAGCCTGTATTTAGCTCTCTGAATTGGAGGAAAACATCTCATTGAGGAATAATGGTGCATAAGCTCAGTTGGGAAATTGCATTCCATCATTATTTATGATGTAATGCGTGTGACCGAAGTTATTCTCATCAGTCACACCATGAAAATGAACATGCTCTTGTGAGAAAGGATCAATATAGATAATGGTCTAGTTAACTTGTATTCCAAATTTTTTCACGAGTGCAAGAACACACAACTCATTCAAAGCCTTAACTTACACTCATATGAGTGAGGATTACCTACAGCTGGTAATACCTGTAAACAGCTTAAAAAAGAAAAAAAGATGAAGACTACTAGAGCATACCATTTTATAGATTTGTCACACATGAAACAGGATTATTTTGCCTGAAGAACCAGTTGCAAGGTTTAAGATGCAGCCACTATACAATATGAAAAGTTCAGCTTTTAAAACCTGGGATAGTTGTTGAAATTTATGTATTTAGAAACAGCCCTTGTCTTTTTGTCCTTGCCTGGTGGTTCTCTGCCTGGATTCCCCACAGAGGCTGTGGGATGTCTTCTGTTTGGTTTCTGCAGGTGTAGCAGCTGGTTGTCTGGTTTATCATTGTTTTCTCCGATGGTTTCTTTCCATTTCCTTACTCTCCCTCTATCCCTGTCAGGTTCGGCTGTATCCCATGTAAAGTATTGTAGCAAAAATAAATAAATAAGCAGTACTCGGGAAACCAGGGGAGCTTTACATTCATAAAGCTTCCCTTGGCAAAGCAACTGTGTTTGGCATAAAATGATATTCAGATTACAATTCTCCTGCCATAATACTGGACAGGACAAGGGGGAAAAAAAGAAAAAAGAAGCAACCCTTAAACTGTAAGAGAAAAATGAACAAATTCAGTCTTGAAGGATAGCCGACATATTTGTAACTGCCAAATAAAAACTAGATTGTTCATTGTAGCGTCCAACTAGTCACAAACATGGATGTTACTGAATGTCTTCTGTAATTTCTCAAATGTTTTAAATACAAAAACAAACAAAGCACAACATTGGCTACATCTATTTTTATATTCTGCAGGACAAGGTCGCCTCTTCAGTAAATGAGTGCTGGTTTTACAATGGAAACCATTTAAAAACTAGTGCAGGGACCTCCAGGGTGGAAATGAAAAAATGTGGTTAATCTGTGATTGAAAGGTTGAGATGTGAACTATTTCCGCAAGGAGTGATTGACACTTTTTCTCTTAATATTCTTGTGTAGGAATAAAGAAGCCAATTTTGAGTATACAAAACAGCTCAGTAATTGGATGTATGAAACCTTAAATATGAGCATAAAAAGAACGGGAGCAAAAGTCATTGTGCAAATCTGATTCTGCATTTAGTTTCTTATCCATGATAAAATGCTCTGCCTAATGCTTGTTGGTATAAATAAAAATGCAGGTGTTGATCCTACATAACTTACTATCGGAATACTAAAGTATATTGCCCATCTGCCTTTATATTATTATAGCAACACTGCTGTTCAATCATTTTATTTTGGAAGTTTCTCTTCTGCAAAGATATGAATCTGCTGAAGAAAAAATGAGTATACTCAACATTTAACAGAGCTATGAAAAAGTTATTTTGGTCTGAAATTCCCTGTTGAATGCCCTTTTTTTCAAAAGCCAAATTTCATTAGGTCTAAAAGGACTTTCTGGAGAGTTCTGATCATCGTCCAGTATTCAAACGTTGCTGAACTACCAACAAATTATGGCAGAATGAGTGAGTCAGCTTCTTGAACTCTACATCTTTACATCTTCTTATTAAGACTGTAGTCGTGTTTCCATTCACTAGGGAAGCAAACACGAAGCATTCTTTTTCCAAAGCTGCACAAAAGAAATGCAAATCAATTTAGTTTGACTGGTTTCAAGGTTGTAATTCAGTAGAACCACTTTCCCTAATCAGAAACAAACCCAGTAAAACTCAGGTCTATGCTTTAAAACAATATAGACACTATATACATATATATGTCTCCCAAATATCACATGATAACACAGTCAATAAAAGTGTGTTCTTCTACTTACACAATTCTTTATTTAAATAACATGCAAAATGGTTCAAAATGTGCCAAACACCATTTAAACAACTCATTCCTTATTAAATGGATTCCTCAGGATCATTAAAGACTCTGATGATCAACCCACTGACAACACTGTCTAAATTCTTGGATTATTGTTTTTCAGGCTTTTGAGGGCAATGTAGGAGTTACTTTATGAGAAGTTATGCAATCATTAGCAGAAATGCTAGTGCCTCCTTTGCATTACCATTAACATTTGATTCAGAATAACTCAAAACATGACAAAAAAATAATAAACACACCAACATAACATAATGCTGAACATAACACACAGTAAAATAAATTGACATTTGATATCAGAGAATAAAGGATCATCCAGTGTATGATACCTAATTGTACATGTTCATTCAAACTCCACGCAGGATTCGAATTAGGGATCCTCTTGCTATAAGGCAACAGTGCCAACCAGCATACCAGTCATCATATATATGCTTAACCATATTCAGATGGGCTTACAAGATCCAAACATCAGTAATCAGAGTTAAAAAATAACCACAAAGGATAGCATGCATCTTTTTGTAAAGAGCATATATGTATATTAATGCAGTCAAATTCCCAACAAAGCTGCTCAAATTTATTCATCAGACAGTCAGAAATTGTGAACTTGACTCAAGCTTGAGATCGACTCAACTGTGTATGTAAACATACTACTGTGAGAAAGGTTTTAGGTACAACATAGGCCACAATGTTAATAATACAAGCTTATTATTTATTTGTGGAGAACAGAAGTTGCAACTTGTGCATCAGATTCAGTCATTTATCACCCAAGAGATGGTTGAAGCAAAGATTTCGAATCTTTGTTGCTTTTTCCAGCGTTAAAAAAAAAAGAAATTAGATTTTCCATTTACCAATTTTACAGATTGTTTGATCTTTTTTCATGGTCAAAATACATTATATTGTACACAAAAGATTGTATTTATATATTTGTAGTTACAGTTGTCATGATTGCACTTGGCTGTAGTGTTTTGTTTTTGTTTCGGTTTTATCTGTGCTGATTCCATCTCAGTGTCTGGACTGACAACCTGCAAACAATACCATTTTCCTGCTCTTTGTGCCTGCCTGCCCGCCCCGTCGCCATCTCGGACAAACCACATCGCAGCCTGCATTGCTCACTTACTCATCCTTCCCTGGCCCCCTTTTTTTCTTTTTTTTTTAGGTGAATCTCATTTAATTTTCTTGTTTAGTGATGATGATGTACATTTGTGAATTCAACTGATTTGAAAATGACCACTTGTCCTTTTAGATAAACCTTTATTCATTCTTGTTACCAATATCTATAATGAAATATAAAAGTAAGACTTTGCAAACTCTTTGCGACTCGCAGAAAACAACAGCTAAACTACAAATTTATTGTAACTCATGTATAAGAGAAGTAAAGTTAAAGTTAAGATTTATTAGAGTATTATGTGAAAATAGATTTAATTTATAAAATATTGAATAAAATATTAAAGCTAATCGCTCAGCTCATAGATAAATTGATTTGTGTGACAGTGTGAAGTTATGAGGCTTTCCTAACATGTTGAGGATTTAACAGATTCATGTCGATGGCTAAAAAATAAAACCTATCAGAGTGCACTTTTTTGAGAAAACAAAAAAAACTGATACTCCGATACATAATGCACTGTTTTTGGGTTGTATTACCATATTATGTGTTAACAATTCGAGGTAAAAATGCAGTACTGATTAGAATTTGCTTTCAACAAAACAACTCCGACAGAAGCACCAGATGAATGAAGTAAAGCTCATTAAAGATGTCAGGTCTTGAAAACTAAATTCTGTCTGCTAATTGATGTGAGCTATTTGGACAAGAGTGTTTTCCGTGTGCCTTCTCACACAGTGAATTAAAAGCCTTGTAAATGCTAAACCATTGAATTAATTAAGAAAAATATGCATACAGTAAACTTGAAAATATAATTCTGGAAGACGGCTAAAGCCCTCAGACTGTTTGTTTTGATTAATGCTACGATAGAAAAGTTAAGATTCTTATTCATCATTCAGTACCATAATTTTTCCCAAATGAAAGACGCTCCTATAGAGCTAGAATGAAGACAAATGGCCCTGATAGGTCGTGCAACAGAGCCTTGAAATTAGCATCGTGGAGTCAGTGTGGGACCACATGAGATAAACTACACTGGCAAAGCCTAAACCTGCAGATAAGTCGCAGGATCTTCAAGTTTCTTGGAAAGACACACCTGCCAAGTACCTCGAAAAGCTGCTCAGTTGTACCTATGAAAAGACTGAAGCGACATTTTCAGACCTGAAGTGACATCTGTGTGTCCTGACCGCTCATGTTTGATGCAATGTGAGCATTATTCAAAGCGTGTCATTGTTTTCGAGACACATGTACACCAATGTGGTGATGAAAATAGTGGGCTTTATTACTTAATAATAGTTTCATCAAGGACTTTGAAAAAAGGTTTTAGTGGATATTAACTATTCTGTGCACTTTTCAGAAAACCCCTCCATTCAAATGATGCCTTTTGTCTGAATGGCTTGAATGGTTTTAGCGCTTGCCTTTGTGTCTACGCTTTGTAAACAGTTATCCATTTAGTACTTGTCGCATTAAATTTGATGGCATCCTTTACCTTTTGCATCTTGCATTATTCTTCATATTTTACTAAAAAGGTGACTTTAAAATGAAGACATTGATGAGAGTCTTGCGTATAAAGTGTTTTGTTCTTTAATGCATGCTACTTCTTTTTAATTGTTAACATCTACTGTGAGAAGACTTTTTAGATAGTGAGGCCAGCAGGAATACAGCTGTCAGTTATTTTGCTGCCGTCTCTTCTTGCAGCCTCAGAGAGCCTCAGTGGAACACTAAGCCTAGTGCAGCATCCTTCTTGCCACTTTCAATTAAATTCATCCATATCAAACCTAGTCTGCCTGATTCTTCTTGCTCAGTATTGTGGTGCCTAGAAGCACTGTCACGGTAAAAGCAAACCACCCCTATTAAGCTGTGCCAGTTTTCAGAAAAGCAAATGGTTGTGCATGTGCGCTTTCTCTCTTTTTTGTAATGTGATACAAGAAAAGCAAACATGGGTGGAGAGGTTGTAAATCATTGTTTTAACGTGAAAAAACAATTAGTGATTAGTCATGTAGAATGTCGGATCTCACAAGCAGACAGGTCCACTTAGTAAAAATAAATGCTTCCTTGGAATGAAACTACTCCCTGCTGGTGACTAAATTTGATGAGATGCAAAACTATTTAAAATACTCCTCTTCTAATTTAGTTTTAGAATGCTTTGCTTTAAACCCTGTTTTTGTGACCGTGAGCCTCAATCAAAAAATACTGTTAACATTTTAATAGAAATCTGCTATGAGTGATACATACAGTTTTCTTGCAAAAAGCCAGATGAATCATCTGGGGCATGTCACTGGAAATCAGAACAAAACTGGTCATGCATTGGTGTTGATCTAACCTTTCCAAATCTCATAGCAAGCATCAACCATATATACTGAAACAGACCCATGAAGGCCTCACTTAATGAGCTTCACGCTTCTTTTTCAAATTACAATTCACTCTGTTTGAATAGTTGAAGATTTGAATGTATCTGGCTGCATTTTCAACTTTGTTTTGCATCTTCAACTTACAATAAAACCACACACTGCTACGTTTTTTAGCAGCTCAACCCCTGCTCTTTTTTTTTAATAAAGTGCCCTCAAAAATAAGAAAACTGTCTTGATCATAAAAAGCTGCATCTTTCTGGTACTAGCAGCTGAGTGACCCACTTCACAAGAAAACTAAAACCAAAGTTCCTCTGCAGTGGAATGGAAGTGTGCAGCTTAAAAAAAGTCTCTCTTTTTTGTTTTGCTCTATAATTTTCATATTATGTTTAATATTATTCAAATTGTTTTCTATATGACCAATTTCATTCATTTTATTTGTCCTGAATGGTCATATTTCATTTTTCAAAACCACGCTGTGCACTCAACCATGTGCAGCCCAAACACTGCAAAAGAATTTAGCAGGCAAAAGTTATTTTTCTAGGCTTGAATGTGCCTGTAGAGTGCAAGTAGGATCATTTCAGTGTGGTAGCTGTGCTCAGAAACTATAGCTCTAAGGTCTTCACTAGCTGATGAAACCTGAAATCTCTTCACCAGCGATTCACTGAAGAATGCCCTGTAACATGATTTCTTCTTGGTAAAGTTGGTAAAACTTTGTAAAGCGTTAATGGCTAGAAAATCATCAATTAATGATGGTAGATTATAATTTCATGAAAACTCCTTTTGTATTTATATTCCATCCCTGCATCCCTGCTCAATTTTTTCACTTCAAAATATGCAAGACTTAGTTAGGTTCTGCAGAACGGAGCTCTTCATAATGTCTTATATGATGATTAATCAGACAGCGAGACAGAAAGAGAGAGAAAATCAAAACACACTTTGCAGGTTTAAGAGTGAATGGCTCTACATGTCCCTGTCGATCCAGAGCCGTCAGATTTACATTAAAATTGGCTAATCAAGGTCTGATTTACGCCAGAGTAGTGAGGTGAATGCAGATGTCTGTAATAGACTACCTGGTTGGACAGAAAATGCTTGTGGTCTGATCATTTTAATTTTTATGATTGTTTTCTTTATAGGATGATATTCATATGATCTATAAACAGCAACCTTTAGACTAACACATATTTAAGTTGTAGTCTTTGGTATCTAGGGGGGCTCTGATTAGACCAAGACAGTTTTTTAAACATTTAATTTAAGCCAGGTCTCCCTGTCAACCGAAACAGAATATCTCTTAACAAAAAAGACGACTTAGATGGTATACATCGGACTGGCGACCTGTCCAGGGTGTACCCCGCCTTTCGCCCGATGACTGCTGGGATAGGCTCCAGCCCACCCGCTACCCAACCGACGGATTGACGGTATAGAAAATGGATGGATGGATGGATGGATGGTATACACGTGTTTTTATTTTTTGTCTATTTTCCCCTGTCAGTAAAAAGAAGAAGTACATTTTGCTGAAGTGTTCATTCACTTAGGTAACTTAAAAGATTAAGTGTGACATCCTTTTACTCTGAGCTGGTTCATGGCACACCGTGGCAATCGTAGAGAGTACTTAACAACAAAGGTCCTCAAAGTTCGCCTGGTTTGCCTCTTACGGTAGAGCATTAAAAGAAGTACATGCAAACTTACTCCACCTCAACTTAATCTTACACATTGTTCCCTCACAAATATAATAATTGCCTGCATAGGATTTCCTCAACAATAGATTTGTGCAATATAGAATAGATGTCTCCTCAACTTTCTTCCTGGATAGATTAATTCGTTAGGACTTGATCTAGTAATTCAAAGTTTTTGCATTGTTCTTGCCAGGATATAGATGGCCCTGGCTGTAGTCACCTAGTAGAGCCATCCCTTGACACGTCATCAGTTGTGCACCTCAGCATCATCTGGTGTTTCAGCCTTTTATCACAAGACACCCTTGGTTGAGGCAGGCCCAGTATATATAGAGCAATATGTGTGAACTGAAGAAGCACCTTTTTGTTGTGGCTGAGGGCCCTTTGGCTCAGAAACTCTCTCTCTATATATATACATAAGTTGAGCCTGCCTTAACCTAAAACTATTGAAGGGTGATCATTTTGTAATGTTGCTGATACGAGGTCAAAGTGACAAAATAGACACTAAAATAGACATATTATTTTGAGGACACACTACAGCAGTGACCTTGTATGGGCATCTCATACAGAATATGTGGTTCAGCTAACCTGTCAGCATGTGCGCTGACATGAGGGGCAAGAGGAAACACACAGTAGCAGTAAGCGATGCGGCTTTGGCGTGAGTGAACTGAAGAAGCACCTTTTTGTTGTGCCTGAGGGCCCTTTGGCTCAGAAACTGTTACTTGCAGAGAGTTGACAGTCCCACCCACATGCGGTCCAATTATCTGCAATACGATGAGAAAAAAAACATAAACTCACCTCAAAAAGCTAAAGAGCTGTCACATTGTGAATTCAAAAAGGAAGACAAGGCAAAGGCTTCAAGAACTTAAAGAGCAGAACTTGAATAAAAATATTAAAAGCAGGAAGTACAACCACCACAATTCCAAAAAAGTTGGGACACAGTTTAAAATGCAGATAAAAAACAGAATGCAAGGTTTTGAAAATCTCATAAACTAATGTTTGATTCATTAAAGGGCAGAGGAACAATATGAAATGGAAAATGTGAGACAATTCAAATCCCAGCGGGGGCTTTTCTGCGTGGAGTTTGCATGATCTGCCCGTGCATGTGTGGGTTCTGTCCAGGTACTTCCTCCCAGCACCCAAAAACATGCAAAATATTTATCTGACCACATTTTTTCTCAGTCCATTTTGATTGAGCTTTGGTCCAGAGAAGACAGCAGCGTTTCTGAATCATGTTTACGTTAGGGCTTTTCTTAGCACGACAGAGATTTAACCTGCATTTGTGGATAGCACAGCATCCCTGAGCCCATGCAGTGATTTTTATGACAGAATCATGTTAGTTTTTAGTGCAGTATTGCCTGATAGTCCAAAGATCACAGGCATCCAACATTGCTTTTTGGCCATGTCCCTTACAAACAGACGTCCCCAAATTCTCAGAATCATTCAATATTATTATGTGCTGTAGATAACAGAATATTCCAAATAATCACAATTTATGGTCAAGGAACAATATTCTGAAACTTCTAAACCTATGCCCATTTTAAACTCAGAGAGTGTCCTTCTAAGGTTATCATTTTATGTGAATATATGTTAGATGCAAAATGTTCCTCCAGGTGTTTCTTTTTAGTACGACTTTTACTTACTTTTCCAGCCTTTTCTCAGATTAGCTAATAATAGTTTTCATTAAAAATAGTAAAATGTCTCACTTTCACTTGATATGTTTTCTACCTTTTATATACGATAAATAAAATATTTTTTTGAGATTTGGAAATCATTGCATTCTATTTTTATTTAGATGAACTGGAATCCCTCTAATTTGGGGTTGCACATAAAAAGCACAATCCTCGCTGCAGTGGAAGTGCTGGGACTGCATCTAAATTGGATGATGTTGAACTCTGCAACATGGATATACTGTAATTTATAGGTAAAGTGGAATTTGAAATTTCCAAATACTAATAAGGAAAGCTATGCTTCATACATCTAACAAAATAATTGTATTATTACTAGATCTACTTTTTTTCCCTTAACATTACTTTCTTTCAGTACAGTGATCATTTAATTTTCCTGCTCCTTAACACACGATCACAACATTTTTTAGTCCACTGTAGGTATATTTTGATGATTTGGGGTGTTTTGAATACATAGAGTGGTAAGCAGGCCATTCTGCAGCCAGTAACTTTTGTGTGGGGTGTCACATAAAGAGTCAGCGTGCGTTCTTTCACTACAATGGCAAATTACTAATCTGCCAAAGGGAGAATATAACCTTTAGTTTCTGAGGAGAAAAAAGAATAGAGAAATACCAAAGGAGTCCAGCATTCATATTTTGTGAAATAAAACTGGAAAAAAAAGATAATCCACATTTTTCACAGATATTTTGATTACTGGACAGTAACGTTTAAAAGTGATGGTCATAAGCAACCACATGGACATTGCTGAGCTAACATAAGAGTCCCAGGTGAGGCAGAAAACTTCCACAAAGATCACACCTTGCTTTCATTAGAGCAAGATGAGTCCCCATGGGCTGATAGGAGCCAGACAGCTGAAACAGAGCTCTGACCCTTGTATTTGGTGACTAATAGTTCCAACATTGCTCACTATATCCTCTGGGCAAAATCATGTCTCCCAATACAAACGCATCTGGGTGTTCAAGCTGGAGAACCTCTTCTCATTCACCAGTCTGAATATTACGAAATAAACTTTAGTATTTTTATAGTAAGTAGAAGTATTTTTTATATACATGTACGCAGCAATGTTTGTATGACTGATCCAATTACAGCTACAGATTGCAAAGATCTTTGAAACCAGAAAAAAAACTGCTAAAACTTTGAAAACAGACCCTGCAGCTCCTCCAGCTCCTTCCTACCTACCACTAACCCTTCCACTCCCCATAAATACCATCATGCTGTTTTGAGATGCTTTATATAACATAATACCATTTTAGATCAAACCGTGGATTAACTTTGTGACTTTGCTACGCAAACATTAGTTGAATTATTATGTTAGGTACTGCAGCAGCATAGCCTTGACCTGCAGCTAATGCTATTAATACACTCATTCTGCCCGTCAGCTTGCAGCAAACAAACTGAACACATTAGAGATCGTTAAACACGGCTTTAGAGGCTTATCTTGAGAAGTGCGCTCTAGAATCCAGCTTGACTTCACCTTTGTAGAGCAGCCAATAATGACGCCTCTGGCTGATAAGATTTGGGATATTTCAAACACACCCATCATAGTGTGAGAAATGGTGCTAATATCCATCCATCTATCTATCTATCTATAGGGTAATTATTAATTTAGACTAGATGTCTCTGTCTATTAGATTTTTAACAATAAAATTTGAATTGGCTAATTCTTTAAAGCAGCTCCTGTGAACACTAGTCACTCAATATTTTTTTTTTGCTTTGAGTTTAAAATTTTTGATTATGATTCAGTTGAAAGAAGAATCACGATGAATTAAACACCAATTAACTTTATAGCTATGAATGATGCACTAAAGAATTGTGAGACCAGGGCTTGAATAACATGTTTGAGTCCTTTAACAAGTTTAAGAACACTTTTCTTTTTAAATGATATGTTTAAATGATATGTAATTCAATATGTAATTCGATACTGATAGTGACCGTGAAAAAATTATTTTCAATTGGCTTTCCATCCAAAATTCATTAATTTTAATAAATGCAAAATAAAATCATGTAATTTTTCATCCAATAATGCAAATAGTAAGGATTGGTTTATCAATATAATTAGTAGAGAGGGCTAATTCTCCAGCCAGGGGTGTGGAATAATTGTAAATGCTTATATAGTGTCTTTGTAATCTTAACACAAGCACTTGTGTTTCTCATTCACACAAACACTCGTACAGTGCCTCTTATTATATGTGTGTACACTGTACAGTCTGCAGGCAATGTAGGCTTTGGTAGCTTGCCCAAGGACGTTAAATGCACTGGGAATAAAACCGCCAAGGACCACTAGAAGGCATTCACTCTGCTCGTGGAGTCACCAGCAGCAACCTAAAAGAGAATGCAATGGCATAAGTTAATTAAACTTCAAGTTCAACTTTTAAAGAAAAAAACAAATCTTGAATGAATTAAGATGATGGAATTCATACCCCTCAACTCATATTAATCTCTTTCAATTTGTTTGGCATTTTTATGTCGACATCAGGACTGGTCATAATCACTATCATACAAACTTATCAACTTCTCTGTGTCTGGCAAGTGAAACCAAGGATGCAGTGGTTTCTGATTAAACTCAACAAGAAATCAATTTTACTTTATTTTGAGACTCTGTTTTACAGAACAAAAAACATACAGCTTGATGGTTATCCCTGTTTCAGGTAATGTCATCTCAAGTCCTCTGACAGCTTTAAAGTAATGCAAAGCCATTCTGAGGCTGATGCACTTATGCATCTGCTGAAGTGAGAAACTTCGAAAGACAGTCCACTTACCTTATCAACTCCTGCTACAACAAGCTTAATTGAATTATATTTGCATCTCTCTGGTTTAGGCAATAAAGAAGTATCAATGAATTTTCAACCTTTTGAAGAAATCATGATGTTTGAAAAGCAATATTTAAGGCCTCTAAATAAGCCAGGCAACAACAGGCCTGGTTTTATCATATAAATTGTGATAAGGCTGGAAAAAGGAAAAGTGGAAATTCAAGTGTATGAAAAATCATGCAATTCAATTAAGTACAAAGCTTAAAGTTCAGGTTCTGCTTCCCCAGGTTTTCCTTTATAAAGCTAGCTGTAATCTCAAAGCTGTACGGAATATTTTCACTTTCAAAAGGGCACATTCCTGCCAGTGCAAACACACTCTCAATCACACACACACACAAACAGACACATATAAAAGCCACAATGTTTATGAAAAATACAATCTCGGCATGATTGAGCCATTGGTAAGGACGTGATTTAGAACACCTCAATTAGGCGCCGATGTAGTGTTGGATGATTCTGCAGAGGAGAAGTGCTGTCGGAGTGGAAGGCTAATGCACCTTACAATAGGTCACAAATGGAGGAGAGGGGAGACCAAAGAGGTCGGCCTTGACGCCACTGATTGGCCTCAATCATCATGGGTGATTGGGGACGGGATGATGGAGAGCTTGTAGATGAGACTGCTGCTGCTCATTGTTCCTCTGCCTTGTATAGATTAATTTACCTGTTTTAGGGACATTCAGTGTACTAAGCAGGCTGAGTGGAAGCATAGATGCAAGTGTACAAAAAGCAATTTAGGTTGCATTTTGCAATATTACTATGATTTAAGTTTCCTGTCAATAAATACAGGAGCAATAAAGTAGAATTTACTGAGCGTGGCAACCTCACTAACTACCTAAAAGTGTCCCCCTTTTTAATCTTTATGTTTAACCTGTTGTGTAATGATTGGCTAATTTTATAGAGCAAGGTAGTCGCATGTCTCATAGAATAGAGCAGTGAGCTGTTAATGGCAGAACAGAGCTGGTGCAGACAGTGACCTTGATACTGTCCAGGGAGCAGCGGCAAGAGGAACACACAACCCACCCAGTCACTCTGCAGCTAATGAGGGAGCGCAATGCTCAGATTTATCTTCGTAATTAATGATTGAGACATGACTTGTGAGCTTTTTGTGGATGTATGCGTCAACTCTGGAAGCTGAACTGCAGGAATATGAACAATAGCAGGATGGCTATTTGGGAAAAAACAAAGACAATTACCAGGTGAAAGATGATGATGTTTAAAAATACTTTCTACTGAAATGCAAATTTGTGATTATTTTTTGTGCTTGCGCTAGTACAAAATTAGCATTTTTGTGTTTAGTTCATTAAGATTCACATATCCTAATTACAAGGAAGGCGGTGATTTTACACAAAAGTCACATGGACTGCACAAGGATTTTATTCATTAACAACTAAAGCACCTAAGGTGTGAGCAGCCAGGGGAGTCAGAGCAAATCCAGTTTATGCCAATTACTAATGATGAAATCCCTGCCTATAATGACCTTGTCTCTGGTATTTAACTTGTCAAGAACATGAAGAATTAGTTTGCTTTTCAAGCTGGTCAAATCATCATTATATAGTTTTAGGCCCAAAAAAGCTTGTTTGCTGTACATAGTCATTTCTGTTTTCACTTTTCCCAAATTGCTCTGCACTTTATTAATAAAGGGCAAAAACTATCCCAAATAGACTGAGCTGAAGGTGTAAATCCTATACTCATGTCGGGTTTAGGTGTTATTTTTCATTTGCTGAGAATATGACTGAGCTGTCAGGAGGGATTCTGAATTCAGCAGAAAATGTTAACCACATACATTGAACACCTGACTGTAAGCAAGTAGCTTAATGCGTAAATAACCAATCAGCAACTATACCACTTCTTCAGTCTCCCCATTAGGACTTTTGTCTTCATTAATATTAGAGCACTTCAGTGAAATCGCAAGATACCAAGACCAGCGGCCAGGTGCATAAATACATACATACAGAAAACACACTGTATGTACCTTCATTTCTTCATACAAACTGGTATTAACAATAAAAGTGTGTGCAGTGAGAATGTGCACATCTCACACATTATTCAGCTGAATGCACACCTTTTTATCAATGTAACCCCAAGAGGAGGTAGAAATGGAAAAGATGTCACATAATCTGGCCTAATTTAACAGATGGTTTGGTAATTTTTTTCTGATATGCCAATGATGATTTGCAGATTTGAAGTTTCTACACCCATTCATGGCTAAAGCTTGGAGGGCAATGCTGTTTTGTACATGTATGCACAGTTTCTTAATGTTTGAGATTAATAAAAGGGAACCATATACAAATATAGCTTTATAAAGCTGGTGAAAAGAATATGCGTGCACATTTCTATCTTTGTTCGCTCACAGTTTGTCATGAACCTACATATAGTTTTATGTCTTTTTCTCATGTCAAACAACATTTATGATAAATAGATAAATAGAGAAAATGTTTTTTATAGAGTAGATCGAATGGAAAAAGACACAAATGATATAATAAAACAAAACAGGTATTCAAGAACTTAGGATACAGATTTTTCTGATGTGTCTTATGGTTATATTCTTACAATATTTATATTCAAAATGTAGGTGCTATAGATAATGGCAGCAGTGTTTAATGTTCATATATAAGTTGTGTAACTTTAAGAGGACGACGAGTATTTCGAGGTCCCCGATTTTCCTGGCACTAGATGATAAATAGCACTTTCACAGCATTGGCCTTCTTGATCTGGTGGAGAAACTGTGCTCGCTGTAACCACAGTGTGCTTTTCTGCCTCCCATTTGCAATCCAATCATGTCTTTATTAACTCTGCAGGTTTGCTCTGAATTTGGAGTCAGTGTTTATTCTTTTTTTCCCCACTTTCTGCAACTCTTAATTTTGATTTTGACTGTGATTTCACAACAAAGCACCAGTTTACATTTTTTATGTAACTCAAGTGTTACTGACAAAGCAACTGAAATTGATGCCTTTGGATCACAGACTATGAAGAGATGTAGACATACTTACACTCAAGACTTTATACCATGCCACATATAGAACCTTTGACTGGGCTCAGAATGCTAAGCTTTTGTTGATTTAATGTAATGGAAATGGAAGTTATTGATTGTCTACATGACTGTGTCTAGAAGCATATAATTTTGCTGCTGTCAAATGTTAAAACTGTTAATATTTCTGCTGTCATTTCAGTGTCTGATAAATGCGTACATTCTTCTCCGCACTAACCTCCAGCTTTCATCGGAGTCTAAATTCATGTGTCTTTTCACTGAGCTCATCACAAGTGCTGCACCACATTCACATCCATCAAGATCTTCACAGTCTGCTTCTACATTCTTTTTCACCATCACTGCTGACCAGATCCCATCAACTCTTGGCATGATCTCCCTCTAAAGGATTTCTTTGAAGTGGGGTTGTGTGAGGTTATGCACTGTCAGTGAGTTTCCTTCAGCCTTCAGTTTGCTTTAGCAGGAAGACATACCAGCAATGGGCTGTTGTGAATGGGGTCGACAAAAAAATACGTAGCCACCTAAAAGAAGGGTCCAAAAAAGGGTCAAACTCATGTAAGATCTAACGGTGTTTGTACTTTTAGAGCTCAGAGGTTTTGGTCTGCTGCTTTGAAAATATTAGTTATTATCTAAATAAACATGTAAAGACCTCAAAACACAAACTGTGTGGGCTGCAGTAGACCATCAATTTACACTACTTTCAAATGGAAGACTCATATTTTTTCTCTGTATATTCTCTTCTTATCTAAGTGAAGCTGTGAAAATAACCCTGATTCGGGTTCAAGCATCTGGACGCTGTGTAAAGAAAAACTGAATCTAATGCAAATATCATAAACCAAAATTTGATTCACAGTAGAAAGCACAAAACATATACAAAACTCATTTTGAATTTAGTGGCAACAACACATCTCAAAGGCCGTGGTTACCACTGTGCAGCACCCGCTCTTCTTTTAACAGCAGCCTGCAACCATCTGAGAGCTGAGGAGACCAGTTGCTGGACTTTTTGGAGGTGAGTGTTGTCCCCTATAACTTGTCTGATATAGGATTCTTGCAGCTCAGCAGTCCTAGATCTTCTTTGTTATATTTTGCATGTCATGATGTACCAAATGTTCATATATGGCTTTGTTTCTGCATGCTACAGCTTGACCTGCATTTGTGGTTGGTATGGTGAACTGTGTGTTTTTGAGTTCATGCAGTGATTTCCATGACAGAATCATGTCTGTTTTTCATGCAGTGCCACCTGAGGGCCTGCAGACTACTGGCAAATGTTGTCGATTTTTGCCATCTTCCTTTCACACAGATCTCTCCAGATTCCTTAAACCTTTACTTTGAATTAGATGATGTAGATGATAGAATATTCAAAATGTTTTCGGTTTTATATTGAAGAATGTGGTTCAAAATTTCCTTCACAACAGCTAATTTAAGCTAGATACTTTAATTTCATGTGAACTGTTAAAAGTAATCTAAACAGAAGATAAATTCACAGTACAGCAGTTACAGCGGTAAAACAACAGTTACAGCAATAAAACTCAGTATTGGCATGGCAAAAAGCAAATCTGAAAGTAAATACCTGCTCTGTGAGTGGAAAATAGGATAGTGAGAAACAAATTGGGCCATTGTCCCAGCAGATTTTTGACAATGTGGTGTAACAATGGGAGGACAACAATACCGTGAGACTCTTCAACTGTATGCAAATTCTACGCGATTCTTGAAAGCAGTTAGAAAAAAAAAAGCAGAATTTTATTCTCCCAACTTTATTACTTAGGAACAGGTAAGGGAAATCATTCCAAGTTCACTGTCTCATCCCCTGTGAAAGAATGAATCAAGTTTATAGTTGTTGGTGGAAGAATAGTAGCCAAACACTTGTAACAAACCAAAACAAATGGTCAAACTACTTTCAATAGATTCATTTCCAACTTATCACACTTATTATGTAGGTTTCACTAAAAATATTGCCTCAGAAGTTGTGAATAGCTATAGGTCATATTCAAGGCAACAACAAGCCAGTTCACAACCTGTATTCATCACTCAAGTTTCTTTGATTAATTACTATTTTACTGTGAGATGAAAATATTTTCAGTGCATGTCATCAGCATAATATAACATCTCATTATTACACTGTTGTGGGTCAATATTAAATGTAGATGGGAGAATTCATTGAAATGATTTGAGTATAGATTACCATTTGTACATTACAACATTTTTCTGAATTGTTTTGTTTCTTTAATTTCTCAAATGTACATTCTGATTTTGAAAGGGTGTTTTTGTTTAATCTTGTGTTTTAAGTAAACTGCCTCCAGCTATCAGTCACCAAGATTCACCATTGCCCAACAATGCAAAATGGAGGTGTCGGAGTCTAGTCTCTGGCCTCTAGATTTTCCTACCTAAAAAGGTTAATGACATTTAGAGACAATTTAACTGAAACAGATTTGTTAACCATTGTGTTGTGCATCATGCAGCAAACATACCTTAAAGCTACAGACTTAAAAAAAAACAAAAAAAAACAAAAAAAAACAACTGAATGTGATTGCTAAATCCAAGTGTATATGTTCTGTCACGTTTGTTGCCCTCATGGGGCACAAGACAGGCCACCTTCCTGCTCAATGCAGAAAACTGGAGGCGACATTTCCAGCCTGAAGTTGTGTCATAAACCTCTCATGTCTTCATTGTTTACACAGGCAAAACAGTTGAAGAGGCTGTTCGTAATTGCAGGTTTTGTTTGGACATTTTCAAAACCTTTGTAGAAATCAATTTAGTTCCAAGTTATCATTACCCACACAGATTGAATGATTGTTTCATTAACTTTAGTGCATAATACCCCAGTGCATCAGCAGAATAAGAGCTCCGCTTCTTTCCTTGCAAGGTAATATTAATCTTTAAAATAGGTAGCACATTATGCAAATGGTTGTGGAGGACATCATCCATGTAAGACTTTTTTTCCCCCCAAAACAACCTCAGGGGTTGTTTTACAAGAGCTGCAAAGCAAGAACATGTGCCTCTGTCACTGTGCTGGTGTGTGTATTCCCTCTAGCTGTGCATTATCCATTCTGCTGCTGGATTAATGGGGCAATTGATCAACGGCAGGCTTGTGTATCCAAGAGAAGAGCTGATCACTCACCTACAGCAGGGCCTGACACAGGAGCACCAATCAGCAGTGCAACCACCAGACTGATTACAGACGCATGGTTGGACCAAGCAGCAGAGGAGCCATCGCTGGCTCCCGCCTCTCTTGACATCCTGCCATTGATAGGAGAAGAGGCTGCATTGGGGTAGCACAGAAGATACTGAAAATGGGTTCAGCAAGGGAGAAACCTGACAGGGTTGAAAACACAGGTATGAGGCTTAATTGCACAGCTGAGAGCAGGCTCAGAGGGAGAAAAATGCAGCCATGCTACGTTATATTCAATGACATACACTTCAAGTGACATCACTGTTGCTTTTATGTCTTGAGATAAAGAGAACAGTTTGTTTTTTTTTTAAATCAGTGCCATCTGCTGTAACCCTGGATGCAGAGAAACCGATTATTGCTTATTGGTATCCAGTTGGTATACACGTCAAATCTTAAGTTGTTATCATCCCACCTGTCATGGTAAAAATAGAAAAAAAACTGGCAAAGGTGAGAAAATATGGTGAATGCCACCAATAGCATTTCAGAGGTTTCTCAGGCAGTCTCCCCAAACCCTCCTCCCATAGTTATGGAAAGTGTATAGGAAGGTTGAAGGTATATAGCAGATGTAAAATGATCAGTTTCACAATTTGATATTCCAATTAACATCAACAGATATTCAAAATGAGTTAAAATTTGATACACACTGAAGCACAGTCTCGAGTAGAACAACATTATAGTATGACTGAAGTGATCAAAACATTAACACATTTCATCCTGTCTGCATTGTTGCTTATTGATGTTGTGTCCTTGCACTCTACTTCCCAGCAACCACTTGCCCATCACCCTTTACTTATGGGCAATAGCTGATGGGCAGATATTGTACAGAGATGAAAGACAGCGAGCTGTAACTCTCACAAGGCACTACTAGAGTCGAGTTTGTTGAGGCATTCAATCAATGCAGGAAATGATTCAACCAGTTTATTCTATTCTGCTGTGAATTATAGCTTTCACACAGAGGCAGTAGCCGGGTGGTAATGCAATGTAATGTAACCGATGCTGAAATAGTAGGAGAGAAGCTTCAAATTGTAGACCTTGTGGCTTTTTGTCTAGGATTTGCCAGACAACAGACATTTCTTTTTTTTTTCCCCAGTCAGTTTTGATGAAGTCTGAGGTGCAGTAGATGATGCTCAACAAGGGAGAATTCAGCTCAAGTTTCTCAAAATCTAAATTAGCTGTAGGGTCAGGCTCGACTTTCAGTTTTTATGTTTGCAGACCTTGATGCAATATAGAAATAGAGGATGTTTGAGCAGCTTTTAACAGAAATCTTCTCAGGTTGTTGTTTATCAGATAAGGCTACTACCAGGACGACTGAGCACCAGTTTGGAAATGAATGCATTACAAGAGAGTTTTACGTTAAAAGGCTGTCAAATAGGAGCTTCACTAATATTGTTTTGTGTCATGATTAATTATAAACCTCCCGAGGATTAGCAACTGACAACTTTCTTAAACTCTATGGAAAACTGTAGTTGATTGTTTTGGTTTTAGAATCTACTGGTCAGCTAATTTCCATGACAGAATTTGCAGTCACATCAATTATTTGTTAAGTGAGGAAAATGCTCTGGTAAATCCACTTGCCAGCATCAAACGGCGCATAGAGGCAAAATTTCTGGGCAAATACATTTGAGTATTTCACAGCTATGGATATAGATGTTTCATTTAGAAGTTAGTAGGGGCATAACCAAAGGCAAAAAAGAGGATGTTGGAATATATTTATTGTGTGGCAAGAGACAGAAATTCAAATGAACTGGCTAATGCTGCTGCATGCCTACTGGACAACTTCTTGAGCTATTTTAAGGTTTTTCATGTAAGAAGAACTTACACTTTTCACTCAGTCATGCATGATGAGCATACATACACCACCACTGGGCTCTTAAAGAGACAGTGTATTATTCATACATGTAATACTGAATAGTGTATGACCATCCTACAGCTGTCATTTCTTCTTACCCACACTGACCATTTTTTGTGGTGTGTGGGTGTGTTTTGTTTGGGTTACTTTTTTCCAATTCAGTTCCTTTAATACTACTGATGTACAAGAGCTCAAGATACTAAAACAAGGGTAAACTGTTTAAGAGAACGCATAAATAATTTAAATGTGTAAATTAACCTTTGATATAGATGGAACTTATGTTATGTTTAAGCACTTATGTATGATAGTGTTGGGGCTAAAGATTTTAAAGCATATACTGGAGTCTTCTTGAGATTTCATGTACTGAATCACAAAAAGATTAAATTTACGTGCCTTGAATGTAAATGCATCTCATGTTTTCAGTGTTGTATTAAGACTAGGAGTAAAAGCCTCACCAGACACCAATTCTTAAGGCAAACCAATATTGGTTGAATGAAGACTCCAGCTTTAGGATTTCCCCAGATCTTACAAACACTCAGTCCCCACTCACCCGGTCATCGCAAGGTTACAGTTGCAGTTCACATCTAATTCATTAGAAAACTGGAATTACAATAACTGATATTAGTAAGGTTCTAAGACAAGCTGACATTATCTAAGAGATTATGGGAAACTTGTCTCACAGGGAATTAGCAGGACAGCACATGCAGGCTGCGCTGGTGAAACAAAGGTAAACATTAATAGAAATGTCTGGTGGTATTTGCAGAGGTTGGCAGGGAAACTAAGAATAGATAGCTGGAGAAACCCCAAACGTTTTGTATTTATAGTTGTATAGTGTCTAAACATGTGACAAGGAACAAATTTTGATTAATTTAATTTAATTTATTTTCATAATATCTTCTGTCAAAGGCTCAAAAGTATAACATTGAACAGTCTGGGTGCATTTCTGTGAAGGTAAAGCACATCATATGCCTTCTAGTATTGTAAAGATTTAACTGTAGTGTGTGTCTTGTGTACATTTCTAAGCATCTTTTCAACAGAAAAATGCTGACCAAAAAGGAGAAAGGCTCAATAAAGAGCTTTTTTCAGCACATCCCCGCCCAGAGTTGTATGGAGAACTCGTTGGACCACCAGGTGGACTGCAATAATGTTGCAGTGTCAACAATCAGTCAGTTTCTATCTGTGGTCTGAAACACTGTTCCACTTATAGGACAGCACTGTAGTACAGGTGACTCAGGGCATCAATGTCTTAATTGATGCTCAGTCTTCTATGAGATTTGGCCCCAAACACACAACGCATACATTTTGCACCATTTCATCATTACAGATTACTACAAATCTGACCCAGCTCACTTAAACTAAGGACAGGATTGCTTAAAATTGCCACCACTCTCCAAAAGTTACATCAATTGACTCACTTATGAGCCAATCCATCAATTTAATAGGTCCTAGGCATGCTTCCACCATCATTATCTTCATCTAGAATTTCAGAGACCAGGGTGATAAGGCAACACTATTCAAACCAACTCTGCCTGGGTACCACATATCCACCCAAGCATTTGAGGACTTAACACGGCATATACTAACACAAATCATCCTCCAACCAGAAGAAAACACAATTTCCCCTCTGAAGAGAATGAATTTAAGGAACTCAGGCAAGCACACTCCAGAATCATCAAGCCTGCAAATGAGGGTTCCTCTGTGGTAATCATAGATAAGGCAGATTACAAACAAAGGGTTTGTAGCAGCAATTCAAATTAAACACATACTCAAGAGCTTACAAAACAAAAAATCCTAACCTCACAACAAGTCCAGTTTCTGCAAGGCACAATATCTCCTAGACGTGCTATTTCTACCTCTTACCTCAAATCCAAAAGAATCCGGACAAGTGGATGGTACCACACAGAATTGGGTGACACATTGTGTCTAAATGCAATAGGGAATCTTATGGCTCGAGCCAACTGATCTAATTCTATCTGAACTCACTTGCCAATAAATAAACACTGAAGTTGCATTTAAGATACAAATAACTCCTTAAAGTTATGTCCTACATGCTCAAATGAAATAGCCTCCTTTCAACCATGGATGTGGAATGTAAAAAACAAAATCAAAAGAAAAAAGAAGACATGGAAGCCATGACCCAGTGCCAACAAAACAATCCCAACTAGATTATATATGAAATTTTGTGATCTACTGCGAATCAACCAGAAAAAAAAATCCTACTTGATCAATGATGGTTCCTATATTTCAAGGGCAATATTCTATCCATTCTATACCATTGCTTACATGGCCAAATGGGAAAATGCCTATCACAAATATAAAAACCTTGGACCCTTCAAGAGGGGATCTGACAGATTTACTGAAACCCTCAATAGCCATAACTCAATCACTGTAAAAGTCAGTATTGACCACCAAGGAGTCAAGATCCTGGACACCACCACCACCAAGGTCCCAAAGTTTTACCACATAAGAAATATAAGCACAAGTCAAGTCCTACCTAATTTGGTACCAAAGAGACTGCTCACAAGACTCTGCAGCTACTCACTGCCAAAAACACACAAACACAAACTAATAACCAGAAACCCCACTACCCCAAGCAACCACAAAAAAAACCAAAAACATATCACTGTCAAGCTTCTACTCCAGACGCACAAAGCAAGCTGAAAAAACGAACAACGAAAAAATATTTCAAACATCAAAATGTACTCAGCTTTAAAAAAAAAAAAAAAGCCAGGATGATGTAGTGTCTGATACTTTCCACCTGTACAAAGGAGTTTTGGGAACCGATAAGAAATATGTAGTGTCCAGTAATTACCAGCTGTGGAGGGGAGTTTCGGGCTAAAATAAAATTAAAAAATAAATAAATAAATTAAAAAATAAAAATAAAAAAATCACTCCCCAGATAGTGTGTCCAGAAGAGGCTCAATAGATAAGCACACACTATAGCTGGGCTTTGTGCCTGTTGATGGGAACTTGCACCATCTTAAAGGTCACCAAAAAAAAAAAAAAAGGTTTAGTCTACTTAATGAAAGAAGCACCCACAGAGAGACAGAGATTGCATGGACATCTGGGCTATGAGAATCTCTCCAGACTCGATGCATCATTCTGTAATTCTGATACGGACCTGGCTGACAATAGAGGTGTTCAACCAAGTCGGTGTCAGCAGAGTTCTTCCTCTACCATCTACACATAGGCTGTTTTGAAGGGGACCATCCCCAATACACCACAGTGACCTCCAGATTCTCCTCAAGAAGAGCCAGTATTATCTCCACCAAACGAGAAAACCACATCAAAACCAACCATCCCCCATGGTACACACAGCCCAACCTTACCAACATCTGTGTCATTTACCTTTTCTGATCTAGATAATGTCAAATACAATACATCAGTTTAGAAATACACGCTATACAATACAAAGGAGGAAACATGAAGTGAATGGATTCAAAGTAGATCCATCCATCTATACATCCATTTTATATTTCGCTTATTCTAACTCCAGGTCGCTGGGGGGGCTGAAGCCTATCCCGGCTACCACTGGGTGAGAGGCGGGGTACAGCATGGAGAGGTCACGAGTCCATCACAGGGCCATACAAAGACCAATGAGACAAACAACCATACCCGGAGAGAACCCACGCATGCAAACTATAGAACCTATATGGTCCCAATGGGATAAATGAAAATTCTGTTATATATTTAGTAGAATTAATAGACTTTTAAAAATTTTAGTCTTTTTTGAATTTATAAAATAATTTTTTTACTACTTTGGCAAAACCATTACCTAGCTAGGATTAGAAAACTAAACAGCTTTGTCGGAGATTAAAAAAAATATAAAATTGCTTAGTTTTACAACACTCCAGTTTTGACATGTCTCATGGTTCTGCACTCATGACCATTAGTGGTCACATATTCTTGAAATATAATTGTATGTCATAATCCATGTGTGAACAAACATTTTTGGTTTGATTTAGTCCACGCTTTCTTTGGTTAGTTGTAGATGATGGACTCAAAATTTGGCAGCAGATCAAGGAGGGAGAAGGCTATCCACTATCAAAATAAAGACTTGAAAAATAGTAACATTGGCAGAGAAAACAGTAGACTCGGAGAAAAGGATGTGTACTAACAGGAGGCCCCTGAACAAGGTAAAAAGAAAAAGAAAAAAGACAAGGCTGAGACTGTAACCCATTCATTCACTAGAAACTAATGAATAGTTGGTGTTAGGTCAGACCGTAGCAAGAAACCCTGACACATTGAAAAAAAGACTGGCCTCATACAGCAAGGATAAAATATAATTGGGAGGCTCTGGGGCCTCTGTAGTTAAGGGAGAATTCAGAAAACTGTCATGTGATGCAAATGTCCTAACCATGACACGAGAACATGTCAGACAAAAAGACTTCAGAAAAAAAAATTATTTGAAAAGGTAGAAAGAAGAAAAAAAAGCCAATTGTGAAAAGAAAATGATGTGCTTGTAGGAGTATGGATAAAGAAAAAAAACATTAAAAGACTGATGCAGTGTCAAAATACAGCTTACATAAAGAATCCTCAGTGTTGACTGAATAAAGAGCACACAGTCTGTTACAGTTACAATCTGAGCAAAAACTATTTGCACAAAGTTAAGATTAACACTTCATGTGTGCATAAGTGAAGAGGAGAAGTGATGGAAAATGTAGCATAAGAGTTGTTCCTCGTGATATCTCTTACACTTCTCTACTATACCGCTTCTCTTTTAGCATGACTCTCCTCCAGCCTCCACACATTACGTTCCATTCTAGCCTCGGCAGATACCCTCTGCTCTGCTTTGCTCACTGCACCGACCCAGCCCTTCAGCGGACCGTGCCATTTGATCCATGCTGAGGATGATTCACGCTCTGCGATCTAGGGAGCAAAGGAATCCCTCTCTCTCGCCCCTACACATCCATAATTCAGCATTTGTGCCTTCCTCCGCCTCCTCCTCCTCCCCCTATTCCCCCACCTTACGTCTCCTTTCTCTCACTGCATTCGCTGCTGCTGTCCACTAACACGTGCACTCCAGCTCCTCATACAGATCCTGAGGTATTAGTCGTCTGTAAATCACCTATCTGGAATTCTATGTCAAGCTGCACAGGTAAGGAGAGAGCAAAGCTAAGTGCTTCTTTAACATCATTAGATTCACAGTTTGTGGTGTATAAACTGTATGGCAGCTGTATGCATCTTTTAAAGTCTTGTGGATGGGTTCGCTTCCCATCTTGCTGCATAATTTACCTTTTTTTTATTTTGGGTGCAGAGACTTGCTGTAACTGTTGCTATGGTAGCCTACTGAAGCAGCTGAAAAGTAAAGAAAATATCAGGTGGTCTTAAGACACCGGGGGGTACATTAGAAATTGTTGGAGCGTTAGTCGTTGGCATGCAATAAAGTTTAATGTCCCTATGTGAGTTACAAATCAGACCTGCTCCCATCATACATGCACACAGCATCCACCTATTCTGCAGGCTGCACTACTTTTATCTACTCATAAAGAGAATCAGTGAAGCTTATCATAACACTTCAATCACTGGACTCTTGGTAGAACTCAAAGGGAACTGGGCTGTGGTGCTTTATGAAACAGAGGTGTACTAAAAGGCTCTTTATGTCTGGCTTCATTATATGTTTTCATTTTTAAGATGCATGTATTGATGGCATTGTAACTTATGGTCACAAATGTGTGTTTTGAATCAGGATTCTTAGATTTGAATTTAACTAAATCTATCCAAAATGTGGACTTTGACAAAGCTTGCGACCACAAAGAATGGCAGACATGGTCATGCTTATATCATAGACACTGACTTGAACATACACAGCAATAGATGGCCACAGGTTGATGTGCAACCCAAGCCTGAGGGGAATTAACTGATGTGATGCATTATGGCACAGCTTTAAGATGACTTTCGGTTTTATAATGCAGTTGGTGTAGAGCAAAGGTAAACAACTACACAAAAAATGTGTAACATCTCGGTGAGGCTGGCTGTCGAAGTCCTCCTACATAAGAAAGTATTTAGGGGCACTGAGGCTGAAGAGTGATGTAATATTGTCAAATAGTTGTATTTGAACAGGCTGGTTCATAATTAAATAATGTCAAGATTTTGAGTGAGATGAGAAAAGTAACTTAGACCAAAACAAGCTGTGAGAAATCAGATTTAAACACTCACATTGTACATTTATCAGATTATTATGTTAGTTATACATGATGAAACAAATAATCAGATTATTTTATATATCATTTATGCTTTCCCATAGTCAATGTTTCACAATGGAACCTTTTCCATGCTAGACTAGACTGAACTGCAAGGCCACAAGGTTCTAAAACTTGTTAATTTTGCAATATGCAAATGACACAAGTACAACACATGTAAAGAGACCGTATTCTGCCCAAGTATTTTTTGATGGGGTATTTGTACATTCAGGCCAAAATTAACTTTAGGCTTTTAGAGTACAACAATAGCAACATGTTTTTTTTGTTTTTTGTTTTTGACAAAGATACAAGCTTTGCGGTCTGTCATTAGTTCATCAGCAGTAAAATACTTACTTTTTTAATACACCCTGACGAGGAAATCCAACTTTTTTCCCAGTTGGATTTTGAAAAATGAAAGCCCAACTATGTTAGCCTTTAAAAACTTAGACATAAAAAAAACACAGATGATTAAAGCCCAGGGTCTCTTATATTTCAAGGGGTACTGAGGTCAGTTTGTGCCTAAATTTGCATATGCATAGTAGCACGAAGCTGTAGGACAAATCTCAGGTAAGACACATCCCATGGAAGAGACAGATGTAGGGGAGTCACATGGCTTACTCTACATAATGCCATATAAGCAGGTGCTATGTAAAGGACTGTGTGTTCAGGGTTTGAAAGGGAAGTGCTGTACTATCTCTCTGTGGTATTTCAAACAAAATAGATATAAAGATGGATAGAAAATACAAAGATAAAGTGAAAGCAGTTACTCAATGCAAATATCAGTGTTTATAGCAGATGCTAATACTACAATATTATGAATATTTGTGGCTTTCCTGATATATTTTATGAAACTACAATACCATTCAAATCTTTAGGTGGGCGTTATCCAAAAAATTGGTATACACAAACTAATTCAATATTCACAAAACATGCTTGTATGTAATGCAATTTAGCCTTATTTAACAAACTCAAAAAATAAAAATAAATTCCTGCAATTATATAAAAACAGTAAGAGGTACAAAAGTTCAGAGGCTGAGGCCAATGAACATAATGCCGTCCCTGTTGGAATGGTGCTATTAGAGGATGGTGTGCATCTGGGTTTCAGACTTAACAGGATTTCATTGTTGCACTTTCCATATAGCTGTTGATTAAAAAGCTTCCAGCAGATAGGTGTGATTACCCAGCTGCTACTTGGTGCTAGAATACAGTAACCATGTTGGTAGCAACACTAAAATACTGTCATGTCACAGTTGGCTTTAAATAAGACATTCATTTTTCTCAAGTGGTTTGGAATATGGTTTGAACAAAAATCTGTCAAGATTTCTACAACTAATCAGTTGTATATAGCCATTATGTATAATGTGTGCACTATCACAGTAGTTTTATTTTTTCAGCAAGTCGGGGCTCGTCTTTGTGGCTTCCTTGTTTCAGTCAGTCATCAGATCTCACATAGAATATCTGCCAAAGTTATTTTTTTTAATTTTCCCTCTGTCCAGCTGCTTTTATAAGAAACTCAAACTTCTAGTCTGAATCTTACACGACATCTGCTTCACTCACTAAACATTTTAATTTATCTATGGATCTCTTTGTATACATAGTTTTAGAATAACATGCTGATATGTTGATTAAGCCAACCTCAAAATGCCACTTTCAGCAGATTTTTTTCTGATGCACCTAAAAGAGTTGAGGGCACACAGCTAATCACTCACTTAAAAAAAAAAAAAACACTGGGGAGACTATAAATATAAGTGGCTAATTAACATACAACACCCACTTTCTGTCCTATGATAAACAAGTCCTGTATCCAACCCAATTACATTATATTCAAAGTAATGGGAGGGTGACACCAAAATGTAAACAGAGAATGAGGGAACGTAATGAACTTTGAACAATTAGGAAAGAAAGTAACCTTGAAATTGTTTTCACCTTTGAAGTTCTGTTCACTTTGAGAGCAGATTTAAAAAAAAAAAGTCTCCCTGGGGACCAACTTTGCCCCAAGTTCTTTTACAGTGTGTTGGAAAGTGCCCTTTAAAACATTACTTTGATGGCATTTCTTCATCATTAGTCAGCTGGAATTGAAAAGAACAGCGGTTCCATGCAAACCTTTCTCTGCTTTGTGAACACCGTCACAAGCTGAGCCTATGAGATTCATACACCTGCTGGCTTTTTCTTATAATAATCTGCTTGGCAAAAAGAACACAACACTATTTTATTTGCTTTTTAAATCCAAACTTTCACATTTACAATTTTTGAGTAGATTTTGGGCAACAATTTTTTTATCTTTTTATTTTTTATTTAGTTTTTGCATTGGTCATTATTCATCTGTGGAACATGTCTCGCCAGGCTAATCGACCTTTTGATATTTACAGGCCTTTTGTAGCCTGCTTAGTTTGATTTCAGTGATCACCATCGATTCATTCCACATGAGGCATTTCTTGGAACGCGTTTACTTTGATCTGTGTGTCCAAAGGGGAAATTTAAATGTCTGCTATCTTTTTCCTGCTTCAGCCAGTCCACACTGATCTCTTTGTATGGTCAAAAAATGATAACGTATTCCTTAGACATAGATCACCCGTGCTTAGAGGGCAATTCTAGCTCGCTGTTTCTGAAGTTTTGAGTTCTTTCGATTTTCTCTGCGCTCTGAGTACCAGAGCTGGGCCAAAAAAGCCTTGATGCTTGTTCTTTTTATCCCCATATGTTGTTCATTAAAAAGGTACCATTAAGATAACAGATTCTCATACAGATTTCACAAAAAAAAGAGTGTGCCATAAAAAGATACAGGTTCAGTATAGAAGATGAGAATAATGGCATTAATGGCACAAGAAGCAGCCGGAATGCTTTGTTGCCAGAGGAGTAAATGCTGTTTCCAAAAGGCCCACAGGAGGAATCGTTTTTCCACTGATGAGATTCTTCAAAACAAACATGACGCAGATGCTGGGAAGCAATACAAAGTACATAAGAAATAACTCTATAAGTATGTAGGCTAAACAAAGAGAGAAGAAAAAGAAAAGTTGCCCCAAGTGCGTTGACATAATTGGATGCAAATATCTTGATCTGTTTATTTCATTAACATTTCACAAAAATCAAACGTTGACAGATTGGGCTCATCCATAAACACATGCAAAGATGTATTCCATTTTCATCTTATGAAAGTGACTGCTACAGTTCATTGTGTTGGTTCATCAGAGCTGTTTTTATCATGCTTTGAAATCATTCAAGTCATAACAGATACAACATCAGTAAAGGGGTGTTTGGTCAAGTCTCAATGAAAGAGGGGAGCTTTGAAATCCCTAAATGAAAAAACACAAGCAAAGGATGAGTTTTGTTGTGGTTCAAACGACATCCAAACACTTTGGAAGCAGGTTGACAAGCTAGCAAAATAACTACCTTAATGAGGAGTTAAAAGAAAAAAAAATAATCCAAAATACCAATTTTCAAAAACATTTAACAATGAAAAAGTAAGAACAAAACCAGCTCTGACTGGACGAGGGAAACAGGGTTGTGGAAAACAGAGATTCTCACATAGAGTGAAGGGGAACACTCCAGATCTAAGTACTGCAGAGGGTGATTAGCTAAGTGGAGGCAGGTGTGCTAACTGGGGACATGGATCAGGTGTGAAAAGTGGTAGAGTTAATGAAAGTCAGCAATGTGCCTGTGAGGAAGTGAAAAAACAGTTTGTCATTCATACTTTTTTCTCAATCTCATGTCCCACAAAGGCACATATTTCAAAGCACAGAGTTCAACTGTGCCATCCACCCCCTCCTTCTTCTTGATGAGGACTTTGTGGCTTCTTAAACAAATAACTCGAGAATGATTTTATCAAGTCAATGACGGCTCTGATGTAAGACATATCTTTCTTCGGGCTTTTGTAGGGTGGTACTTTACAGAACACCTTAATGGGTCATATTCAAGAGTATGAACAAAGGTCCTATATGGCCAAATCGATTAGAGGACTTGTTTTGGGACAAAGCAAAATGTTGTTCTATTTTATTCTGAGAAATCTGGAAACCAAATGTAACAAATTGATCTGATAAGCCCACATGTTTAAGTGTGAATACTTAGTATAAAAAAGAAAAATGGGCATTAGGTACTTAACCCTGCCTCAGAGACATAAAAAGCTGTCGTAATAGAACCTGACAAGATGAGAATATTTCATGTTCACCACTGACTTCCCACATGCTGCAATCGTGAGATAAAGTCTCAGTTTAAACTGGCTCCAATTCTAAATTAGCTCTGAATCTCATAACTCCTTCCATGATTTCTTGCCTCCACATGAGAAAACTCATTATCTGGTATCACCACAGTATGTCAGCACTATTGCCAAGAGTAGCACTGAAGCACTATGAGGTTGCATCTTTCAAAAGCATATGGGCTTGTCAGCAATCAGTCTACCTTTGAAAGGTTAAAAAAGGGCCCCATGAGCATTTTCAGACCTCTCTTTGACTAAAAAAAAGATGTGGTAGCATGGTGCAAACAACAAACAGCAGCAGTTTCATTATGCGTGTGACCTAATTTTATCATAATCTGCCCGGCACAGACCCAATTCCCAAATGGTGCCATGGAAAAACTACATTTGTGAACATGGTAATTGAAAGAATGCAACACTGAAGGTGCAAATCAAAACTGCTCATCTTAACTCCTTTCTGTTGTCTTAAAACATTACTCTCCCGAATGCATGTGATGAATGACACCAAGGCAATTTGACTTGTACAGAGTTTGTGTGGATCGATTGGAGACTTGAAACTGGTGGAGTGGCTTGACTTGCTTCAAGGTATTGACATAAAAAACAAATCACTGAATTGTAGAAGTGAAAAGCTACAGAGTGCACATTTTACACTCTGCAGCTGAGTGCTTTGCTTCAATTTCCTTTGTTTTGTATTTTCATGGACTGTTTTCATTCTTCAGACAAATGAAATTGGGCTTTTTACTCACACTGTAAGGTAGACTTATTAATTAATCATAGGAATATGATTACAACAGAAAATTCTTAAATTGTATTCACCATTAGAGGCGGAGGCCAGTGATAGACCTGCTCTAGTGCATTTTTATCCCTTCAGGGTGACTGTACCCAAGGTAGAGGGGTGATGGGGGGGCCATTTAAGGTAATAAAAACACAAACAAGTCAATATGGTAGCTCATTCTATTAAATTAGAGTATTGACCAATCTGTGACTGTCAGTGTCTTATAGTGTCATAGAGCTAAGAAAGCTGTGAGTCAAAAATGGCCCGTTTGTCATTATTTCTTGATTTTGACAACCACAAGTCAGATAATTTCACACAACTGCAGCTACAAATCAGCCCAAATGGCCTTGAGTGAGTAGAGGGGGGTGCATATTCACCGCCACTGTGGAGGTACAGTCATTAGCCATGACCCATTCTTTTTGACCAGTGGAAAAGAGAAGTGTGCCAACATGATTAATGGTCATGATTACCTACTCAGAAAATGTGGTTTTCTGGCCCAGCAGCTTCATTTTTATGACTTAAACCTGGGGCAAGATGTTTTATCATGCAGGAAAAGCTGCACGCAGACTGCACAGACATTGTGTGGTGATGACCCGCATATCACAGATAAAGTGTCCTCCGCCATCTGCTTTAGGGAAAGAGGTAAAGCCTCCTGTCGATTTCAATATGAACATTTAAACTGAAATTTAACGTCAATGTTGTCCTCAGGGCTTTAAGACTTGTGTCAAAATGTCCCTCTTGCTGTGTGCTTGTGGCGGTGTATGAGGACAAAACAATTTCAGTCGGAGACTGCCGAGCAAGAGAACACCGTGGTTAAAACATATCTAAAATCATTACAAATACCTGTTCTGAATCTAGATCTCCTGCCTTATACCACAGAGAAGCTGCTGACCAAATGATCCAACTGAGCCTCAAAATATTTACTTATAAAGCCCATTTTGATACTATCATTTCCCAAATGTCTCACAGCATCTCCATCCTCTTGACTGTGCATGCAAACATTCAGGCCTGCACATATGTTCTGTAGCAGCTTAAGTTTTTGCTCTTGTAGCACTTGTGCATTATGCAGGTCCCAGATGGCACTCGCTAATCATTAACCTAGAGTTAATTTCTGCCACAAACACTACAGCACTCTTCATTATGACTCAGCACTACCTCACCTCCAGGAAATGACTCTTCATCTGGCCTCAAAGGTTAGCCTCTGTAAAAGGTCACAACTCTCTGTGACATTTTCCTTGATGACTTATTTGGCCCCATGTTTTTGATAAATATCAATAAGTCTGTTGTTGCCTCTTGGAATCACTTGCTCATTAAGCCAAAATAAGAGAGTTTGGCCAGGATTAAAGTGAAGTGTTCATACAGAAAGCAGACCTGTGATTCATCAACAATGTAAATGAGCATGCTCGCTGACAGGGGAACAAAGACAATTTTGCATTTGGTCAGCCTCTGCCAGAAATGAAAGCATTTCAACAACATCAACAGCTTACAGCAGTGGTGATGGCGAGATGCAGCTGACTCAGAAAGTAACATTAATTAGAGCGGATAACAGAAACATCAAGTGGAAGGGAAATATATCAAGTGTTAAGTACTCTAATAATCTTCCATTTGCTTTTTTTGGCTGGGGAGCAAAATTTCTTGTGGCACTAACACGATCATCCATCACTGAGCAGCTGAAAATATGAGAGGTGCTGAGATTGTTCCAACAGTACAGGAGGAGATTTTTGAAGGTGAGAAAAGCTCAGTTGCTGGCTCAGTAGTGACTGAATGATCAACGACCTTGTCAAACTTTGAAGATACAGTCATCTTTTAGCGCTGAGACCTTAAGATCTTAGTTATTGCACCTTTAACACCCTTGAATATGTCAATGGGCTCCCACTGCATCTGTAAATTAAAGATTATGCACTTAAAAAGAGGACGCAAAGGTAACCCTTCCTCTAAAAGCAAAGGTTGAGCACATGACTGTAAAAATAAGACTGTTAGTGAAAATGTTAATAGATAGCTGTGCATCTAAGTTTTTCAGATATGTAATTTCTCCATATTCATATCTTAATATTTTTTTTTTATCAAAGCAAGTAGTGAAGGCGTCCTATGGCCTTAAATACTCAATTTGCAAGTGAGCAGTTGATATATATTAGAATTATAGTACTATATGATGCATAATAAATACCTTATGAACCATGCAAGGAATATTTAGCAACAGTTGGATTCTTCATTAACAGACCAGCATAGAGCCCTCACACTGCACATAAGCTGCTGTTGCAACCAGTTAACAGGGAAGTAAAACTGTGTTACGTCTCCAGTCCCTCTCATTTTGGAATGTACAAACCAGTCATGTCTGTGCAGACTAAAGCATTTCTAATGACTGGCAGCTCCTATGTTGCTGCCAGGAAGCCCACTGCAGCAGCTCAGCTGCGGCTTTATATGCTACATAGTCACTAGGGCAATGGGGTTTGTTACCACCATGCATCTGGTGAGTAGTCCCACTGGTTTCACCCTTTCCTGTGCCAACATTTTTGCAGCTGGGTGTTTTTTTTTTTTCTTTTTCTCATGGCTTTTTCAAAAGCAGAAAGATTCTGATATTATCCAGCAGCAGCACTCAGTGATGTGTTTAGACTGAAGATTAAAGTGATAAGGGGTTCCTGTCTGAAACGTTTGTAGTAGGTGAAGTGAATCAGATGTCCCTTCATGCTGTGGTGGAGCTAGTCTGTGGTCTCTCATATTGTTGAACACTGTGGATTTATTGTAGAGCTTATTAGTACAGAGAACGTGTGACTGTGAAGCAGGGAAATATTGGAAAACAAGAAAGCACTGTCAGCAGACCTTCCTCAGTTTGATAATCAAGTTGAGGTGTTTAATTCTTGAGCTCAGGCACATACTTGATCCAGTCAGTGACACTGACTCACTGTGGTGTTTAACTTGATGTTGTTTTTCACACAGCAGATTACAACCGCAGAGCAACACAGTATGGTCAAATCAAAGCTAAGCAAGAATGCCAGAATTTATATTCATTCCCATGGCAGTTGATATAGCACTCATTATCATTTTGAACTCATATAGAGCTTTTCTGTTTTCTTTAGTAAAAAACTGTGTTGTTGACTCAGTGAACTGCAAGAAAACTACAAAAAAATGTAAACACAAAACAAAAATAGCTGTTTCATTAAATAATTCATGTGTAAATAAGACAATTTACTTTTTTTTATAACTGTACCGCTCAACAGACACATTTATGGCAAAAGTCAGAAACTCACGTAAGACAAATCATTAGAGATAACTGCTGAAAATACCAAGTGTACATTTAGCAGCTCATATGTGCATCGATTGCCACTCCTTTGCAGTTATGTGTAATCATCCGTAGGATTATACCACAGTCACGACCACTTTTATGACCACTATCTGCCATGTTGTTTAAAGCATTGACTGCGCACATCACTAAATTCTTTGTATTGGCACATTTGGATACTGTATGCTGTGCAGTGGAGTGCATATGTGATTGTAAGCACACATAAAAAAAGGAAAAAAATGATTAACATTTGAGAACTCCTGGTTCATCTGTCCCACAATTTGCTTGTTTTAACCACATTACATGGACCGTGAAGTTAGAGTCTGTTGTAATGGCTTCACTGTTATGTTTCCAATCCCATCATGCAGTGTAATCACATCTAAGACATTAATTTCCATTTGAAGCACAATGTAGATTCTACACCATCTACTGAATAGAGTATTTTACTGGTTCAATAAAAAATTTTCAGGACAACCTATTACTTTGTGATTTGAAATTAAGGTCAGAACAATTCCATGTTGTAAAGAATTCGATATGAGATCATATATCTCAATTATGTCAACATGGCAGGAACTTTAGATAATGTGAAAAGCATTGCACACACGGCTGTATCAGTCCATGCTACTGAAACACCTAAACTGATAGTACTCATTTTATGTGTCCCTGCCAAAAGTGCTGAAACAGTCCAATTGGGTCCAACTGCTACATCGCTGTCCTCAGACACCTCTTATGCAATTAGTATCACCTCAAGGGGTTCAAGATGTAATTTTCTTTATTCTTTAAGAAGTCCATCCATCCAGTGGGGGGTGGGGGTGGGGCGGGGGGGGTGGGGCGGGGGTGGGGGGGGGGGGGGCTGGAGCCTATCCCAGCAGTGATCTGGCAAGAGGCTGGACAGGTCGCCAGTCCATCACAGGGCCACACAGAGACAAACGAGACAAACAACCACACACACGCTCACACTCACTCCTAAGGACAGTCTTTAGAGTCACCAATTAACATGCATGTTTTTGGACAGTGGGAGGAAGTCATTAGCCACAATTGGAACATCAATATGGAAAACATTTTGGGTGAAAATATTCAAAAGATATTTATTTCTTTGTTTTATTTTATTGCGATGTGATTGCAATACTATAATACAGAATTGTGCCATAAGTCACAAAAGCCATTAGTCCTTTACATGAGGGATTTTCTTCAGTGCAACATGATCCTGTTGGCAAAAAATGCTGATCTACTCTGTTGTTACATGACCTCTTCCTCAAAGATAACAGGCGAAACATACATTAGCATGAGTTGTGGCACTATTCTTATGTGAAACAAATGTACCTATTCTACGTTTTGTGGTGACACAGAACTGAATTTAGAGGAGTTGTGCTGCTGATTAAACATTAGCCTTGTCTCTTTCTTATATATACTGTATATAGGTGTTTCACTGCTTAGGCTTTCATTTCAAATGAGAAACTAACTGCTCTCATAAAAGTAAAAGTTTAAGTAAAGAAGCAATGTGTTCTGTAGCTATTCAGTGTTCAAAACAAAGCTCATTGTTCTTTCTGCTATGGCAAAACTGCTACTGTGCACAGAGCATCCCATGGGATTTGAAAGAAAGTGTGTTCGGCATCCTGTGGACTTCTTTATGGAAAACCTACTAATATTTTCTATCTATTGCTAAAATATTGATTGATTGAAACTGCTGATGTGCTTCAGGAGACCTGCTGTCAAGGAATGATTTGAAACGCTCATTGGTCAAAAACTGAATAATTATGGATTTGATCTGCTCTCTTTCAATCCATTTCCCTTACTTGGAAGATCTTATTCAAGATTGTGGGGTGGAATAGACCTGTGTATTGTGCATTGTGTTTTATGCCATATGTAGGAATGTATGTAGATCATAATTTTCAAGGCCAGGGTTTGTGTATTTGACATAGTATTGTACCGAAGTAAAAAAAAATAACCACATCCAATTTGTGAATAATAAAGAAATAGCCTAAATTACAATAAAGGACCGCAGCATCCACTTGAAAACCTTGTAAATGGTACTGGTAGCTTTTGCCATAATGAAGCAATAAACCTCTTGACGGACATAATAATATGCAAGACAGAGAATTGCATTCTCCTAAATTATTTATCATTTATGAAACCCATTTCTAAAGCTTTATGCTAAGAGCACCAATACAATGAAATGGAAAAATTATATATTATTACACCTGTGAAATAACAAAATGTAAACCAAGTCCCTTGTGCAATACCAATCAGAACAGAGCAGACTAATCGAAGGGCAAATGACGCAAATGACTGGCCTCTTTCCAACTGAAGTCTTAACAACACATTATAAATCACAGGCATTGCCCTTAAAGTGCTGATAATGCATTTTCACTTTCTGAAACCATCCTTCTAAGGTTTGGGACCTGGGGTGGAAAATGAATCTGACAACTCAAACTTTAATTATTCGGACATAACATGGAGTCATTATAAGTCAGCTGTGTCTTAGACTAATGTCTGTGACAAGCAAACGAACGTGAAAGTCAAGGTTACATTAGTTATGATTAACTGCTGCTCTTAGGCATAATGATCTGTTGCCTTTAAGCTCAGTTTTATATGGATGTTGTATTAATCATGTCTAACTAATCAAAGGAATCTTATGCAGAAAATTGCAGTGTTGATGGACAGTTATTGATAAAACAAATGCACAAAAATAATGGCCCCTTTATGACATTATTGATATTCCAATTCAGCCACCTGAGGCGCATGTGGGCTTGACTTCAGGGGTTTACAGATGTGTATAACAACTCCAAGACAGAGGGTCTTTGTCTATTTGAATAATTTCCCTGTTCAGTGATTGCACCCTGAAGTCTTTGAGCAGGCTAAACAGTTCCCACCATATTACTCAAAGCTCTAATGATTGTATTACTCATATCTGGGAGGACTTGACTATAGTAAAGCACTTTGACTCTATCACTGTTGATTTCCCTCAAGACATTAGAATGAAGTATAATGAATCTCCATTTTCACCAAAACCATTGCTGTGAGGTGCCTGAATTAGCATGCCATGGGCAATAAATGAGTCAAATGCTTTAACATATCAAATGAACAAAGTTGGCAGTGTCACAGCCAGACTGACTCACAAATCGGACTCAAGAGTAGATGTGAGATTTGAGTAAAGACAAGGTTTATTAAAAGGTTCGTGCAGTGATGAGCAGAACCATGTGAACAGGTAACTTAAATCCAAGACGGTTTCCAGAGTGGAGGGAAGGGTGTTGGCTGTGGTGAAGAAGGTACTGAGTCAACGGGGGGCGAGCAGGCAGGTGGTGAGCAGGCAGGTGTCAGAATCCAGAGTGGAAAGCTAAATCCTTTAGCTTGGAAATCCAGAGTGCAACGAGCAACGGAGGAACAGACACCAGGAGCATAAGAGAATAAGGTGAGCACATAGAGACTTTCAGTAGGAAGAGAGCACAGTAGTCAGCCGGATTAAAACTGTAACATTGAGAAGAATCTGGTGAAGACCTGATCTGATCTACTCCTGCAGATCCTTATGAAGGCGTCTTTGATGAGCACAGATGAAAAACAGGTGAAAATGCAGGAGCTGAACCAGGCTCTGCCCAGGGCTTCCTGGAAAATCTGCTCAACCCCGCCCAAGACCCAGAAACTGAACAAACACCACAGCCAAGCATGATCATGACATAGTCCTTAATCTCCAATGATTATTAAATTTGAAAGATCAGATATAACAAATAGAAAATATTTGACAGCAAAATTTCATTAAACCTCATCTTTTAAATCTTTTCAGTTTACTGGGCCCAGTCCTACTGACAGCTTATCAAACACTATTTGATCCACTTGTCAGGATCCCTAAGGTTCAAACTGTAGCACACCGTCGACTCTTCAGTGTCAATTTTCAAAGTGCACGGTCAACTTCATGAAAGGGTTTATTTTAACATCAAAAGTCCACTCCTGAATTTACAATTTCTTATGCAGCTGTAGGATAGTTTTAACGTCAGCTGCCTACTCTCCAACATCATGCGACTTGATGAAGTGCATGAATAAATAGATAGTATGTAAATAGATTATATGTATGTACTCATATAAAATCATAAAAGTACTGAACTACTTTTATTTAAAGGTTCCATGTGTGTGATGAAGTGACTTCTGGTAGCATAAATTGCAGGTTATAACATAAAATCTTATATTTCCACTCTACAACATGTAGGTGAATTTACTATGAAAGAATCTAATAGGTTTGTTTATTATGTGCCACAAATGCTGGAATCTATCTTCCACTGTGGCAGTCTTCTGTATGCAAAGATCCATCATACCGGCTTTACTGGTAATGTTTTTAGGCACATACTGTTAGACTAACCTCTCATGTCTCAATCAGCATTCACTTGACATTATCAAATGCTCAACATATCTATCCACTGTAAGCAAAATAAAATAAGAAATTATTGAGAATAATAAGTTATTCACAAGTTTATCAGTAAAGCAGATAAAACCCACTGCCTGTGAATTTATAAAACTAACAAAAAGTCTCTTTCTCTTTTCATTCTCATTTAAGTCCCTTTCCTTCTCCATCAGATTTGATCAGCTTATAAGCCTAACAAAAGGTCACCATGGAACAATGGTAGCTTGCACAAGTCGAAGACTTTTGGTCACAAGATGAAGCTCTCACCCCAACATACAGCATGACTTGACAGTTCTTCAGTCTCCTTTCAGTATGTTGCACTCTGCAGTATTCTGTGAGATGTTACTTTGGACGGAGAACATTCTGCATTGATACTTTTATAGAATCTGTATATTGTTATCTGTCTAAGTGCAGACACTCATGCCATAGCCATGGCTTAAGTTTCAAAAAACACCTCGTGCTTTGACAAAACAGAAGTAAAAGAATTCCTTCAATATGTTCATTTTCGCCTATTTTTTATTTGCTTTTAAATAATATTTACACCAAGCATTATGTAGCTTGAGTAAAGTTGATTGTAGATGGATAAAAACCAACCTTTTAAATCTGTACGTCAGCCATCAAGAAGGTAAGAATCCAAGGCATCGTGGTTGGGGTCTATTCCTTAAATAGTTTGTTACCGTTGACACAAAAATTCAAGTTTGTTACGATTTGGTGGCAGAAGACAGAAGAGGACCCAAATTCAGACAGCAAACCGATGGCTTGTGGAAATTAAACTTTAAAAACTGAAACCAAAAGCGTGGCTGACCTGGAAAACCATAAATCAAACAGTGAAAACAAAAACTAAATTACATAACAAACTGGATGGCCAAAACATACAGTCAATGGCTATCAGCCATGGCGATGCTCTGACAGTGACTAACATAAACCAAGGAGCAATAATACTGTTGGGAACTGATGAGTGAGTGACTGTAGCTGAGAGTGATTGAGAACAGGTGAGAGTGGTGCTGAGGCCCAAACAGAGTAAACTACAAACTAAAAGGAGACCAGAACATGAGGACAGACAAGAGCAAGAATAACAACAAAGACAAACCATAAGAGGAACTATAAACAAAACGGCAAATCAAAAATAGACAAATACAAAGCGAGAATAAATCCAAATTTGAACCTTTAACTCTAAATCCTAAGAACACAAACAAGAAAACACAGAAAAACGTACACAAGGAAAACAAATTCACAAAATTCAAATCCAAAAAAAAGGCAGTGCTAAAATTTAAAAAAATACCCGTGGAAATTTAGAAACGAAATCTAATCAAACAGATGGCACTGACCTGACATTATTCTTGAACATGATGCAACTTGTTGCAATGAGAGTTGAAACTCTGTGCATCTGACACAGGGATTAAGTCAGCAGCCTGTGGACCATCAGTATCTGTTACTCCACTGACCTCAACACTATGCAATAAGGTTGTCTTATTTGGAGAAGCTACAATCAATGTCAATAAAAAGTGAATCCGCAATGTATATAGGTCTGAGATGTTCCTTGATGTCTTCTATAGTCAGCATTTGTGGGTGAGTAACTCATTCCTCTGACACATAAATTGGGCTTTGAATGTTTTAGAGCTGAGCCTGTTTTTTTGTACTATGGATTGCAAAATCAAATCCTGTTTGTAAACTCCATGCTGCCCAAAATATTTCTTTGTTTGGTGGCTGATGTCATACAGAGCCATGCAGTTTTACATTTGTTACAGTGTTATAAGCTTTCCTGAATCAACGCTGTCAAAACTGAATAGCTATAGGGACATATATGCTCATGTTTATATTCAAAACAATGTTCATATGCCTCCAAAAATATGGTGCAATTTATGCGTGGTGTTTTATTTTAAAAAGAAGGGGATTTTTATGTGACTGACTTTATGTGACTATTTCATTTGCAATTTTGAGAATATTACCACCTCTAGAGATAGCATCTCCATTATTTTGACCCTGGAACAGTGCGAGACCAGACACATTAGAAACAAAATGTCTATGATTAGCACAGAAAATAAAAACAAATTTAAATAATTACCTTCACCTGTATTCACCAACTGTGTGCTATGCTTTTTCTCTGTCAGGATTCAGGAGAAAGTTCTTAAGAGCATGACTCAAAAGAGAGATGTGAAAGAAATAGAGTATTTAATAAGTAGGATACAAAAGTCATGGCAGGCAAAGCACAAAGGGAGCAACTTGAAACAGTAAAAATACAAAAACAAGGTTTAAAACAGGTATGGGGACACCGTGCTGGAAGGAAAGACACTAAAACACTTTAGCGAAAAGAAAGTTGAAAATAAACTGTAAATATACTATGAAGCCAATAAGGACAAGGTGGTAAGCTGCTGACTGAGGAGGTGTCACACGACTCCAACTGTGGGGAGGGCAGGCAGGTTGCATTGGAGGGATTTACAGCATAAACAAGTGAGATTAATCATACAACGTGAAGAAGCACACTAGAACCCCAAACCATGAACAGTCCAAACCAACATGACCCCATAGAACATGAGCACCTGAAGCTAAGTTTGACCTAAAAAGTCTAGTCAATTGCTGATATTACAAAAACCTCATTGTAGTGCGCTCTGATGGATGCTCGTGAACAGTTTGAACAGTCCTGGCACTTTCATGTGAAAGAATCATTTTTCCAACTCTCAAGCCTCAGAATGCGGAATTGATTGTTCTTTTTTAAGCTGTGCATTTGTTTATCTCGATGGAGTCATGGCGACAGTATGTCAATTCCAGGATCAATTGTTGGCTCCTTGCTTCTGGGCTTTGAATTACATTACCATAGTAATGACTTTTTGACCCTCCCTCCTAAATTGGAGGCTCTGCTCTCTAAGTTGTAGACACAAATGGCGTGCCTAACAGTCATTTCTGGTGGTGTGAAATGTATTATTTTTTGTACTCACATGTCAAGTGGCATAAATGACTGTCCACTGAATGGCTGCAATAAACTGAGGGTGACGGCCTGAAAATGATTTCCCTTAAAATGTACATCTTCCTTTATTATGTTTAAACTTTTTAAAGTTCTTTGTCTGGAATCTCAATGTAAACACATGGAAATGTAATGATGTAGTATTGTGGTCGAGTATGATGAAAATGTTATACACATGATACTGGAAATAACCAAAATATACAGTGCAGAATACATACTTAACAGTATATTAAGATGAAATGATGAAAACATGGAACGCAAGTCTTGTGTTACGAGAACAAAGGACATTACTTTGGGCTTGATATCAGATTTTCACAACATTTTCTCAACTACTATCGTCAGAAACATTCTTAAAAAACATTCAAATATATAATGCTGTTTGCAACGGACATTGTGATCTTGTCAGCTGAGTATAAATCATGATTATCATGTATAACATTAAGAGAGTATTTTAATCAATTATCACAATAATCTTATTTATCTATCACAACACCCCTACAGAATATTTGTTTTAAATTATTTGCATGCCAAAATGCATGTTGATGTCCATATTCCACCAGAATAAATTGGCTATCTGTTTTGTGACCTGTGAGGTTACACTGTCATTATGTTACAAGGGCACTGTTTACACTGTTTCTCTTTAACATACACCTTATGTGATGCAGTCATAACTTGACAGCTGTAAGGCAAGGTGCATTGTGTTAACCTTCAGGGCCTGATGTTTGACGTTGTAGTAACAGTCAGTCACAACCTCAGCCACTCAATCAGTCATATGATCTGAACAGCTGGCAACTGTGTTACTGTTTGAAAAGTAGGTCCAACTTTGCAAATATGCATCTGCCCTAAATTTTTTAAGGCATGTCCACCAACCTGACACTTGATGAAAACTATAATACATAGATTAATACATAGACTATTAAACTGCTCTATTTATACTTGTTGCTAGCCAATAGTGGGCCCAGATTTTCTGGGTTTGAAATTAATTATAAGCCAGTAAGAAGCAGAGTAGTGTGGGTCATGCCTTTGTCTCTCTCAAACAAAATTGCTAAAATAACGTAATCTGATATGCCACAGTTTGTCAGACAGAACCATCTCAGAGGTCTTAGTTTGAAAAAAGGCCGAGCATAATGAAATTGAACTGAATTATCCAAAACAAATGCGAGTGCCAAGTGGGAACAGCGCCAAATCAAAGTCAGATCCACAGTGATGCAAATATCCATTTTATGAAGTTCTGTAAAAAGTCCATCTATGAAAAAGTTTTATATGTCTACGTTCATGTATCTGTATCTGAACCAAAATGCAATGAATAAATCACTTAATTTGTACAATAAGTATTCTTCTAAAAAACTCTCCCAAGGCACCCTGGAGGACTCGAGATTATGGCACTAAATCATAAACACTGAAATTACTGAAGGTACTGTACCATTAAAGTTCCTGCTGGAATATCTGGCTGAGAACCATTGTTGTATATAATTCCCAATCTTTCTTTAATCCATTTATTGCCATCTCTCTACTACCAAAAAGGAAATGAGAGCAAAATATGTCATATGATATAAGATCTGCTTGAGGTAGAAATTCAATTTCATCGTTGTTAAAATAAGGTCAGAAGATGATTAAATACTTATCCTTTCATAACAAAAGCTACCAATATACTCTGCAAGAAAGCAGCCCTGAGAAGCTCTGGCACTTGGCACTTGGTAAAAGTGTTAAAGTCTGTGTACAAATTAATGAAAAACACTCTTCCTTGCTGCATACTCCACAAACTATGAATACTTGATATAAGGGAGATGGTATATCCCTCAAGTACACTCAAGCAGATTTGTTTAACTTACTGTGAAAAACTGGGCCAACGTGGTGACAGTTGATTCAACTTTTAACGTCTTTATTTTGATATTTCTAAATATTATGGACCACCTTGGAAAAATGCTGTCTTTCTGTGCCTTTGTACAATGCACACTTATACGAAACTGTTCCATAAAAAAGAAAAAAAACGTCATTTACTAAGTAGCAGTTATGTGGGAACTGTGACAGAAGGCAGGGACAATTTGTTTAGTTTGAATAGTTGAACGTGTTGGCTGAGAACACAGAGAGAGAGAAACACAAATTTTATATAAATATATAAATAAATGGATCCCCTATTCACAGATGGCTGAGAGACTGCCATGCAAAATGTCCCTCAGGACACAAACTTGTCTTCACTGCCAGGCAGAAATTTGGCATTTTGAAAGCTGTCAGTGAGCCTCATTTGCCTGCAGTCACATAACCACCTCAGTTAGGTTAGGGTAGGTTCTGCTTTGGCTAGGTGGAGATTGAAGCATGTACAGAAGTTTATGCTTGAAAATCTACTTTGTGGGCATTAAAAACTTTGATGTCAAGCCTAAAAAACTGAATAGTTTAGTCTGTGGTATAGCCATATGTGAAGTCCTAACATGAGCTACTTATACACAGCAGACGGATGGCAGACATCCCTATTATTGGACAAAAATCAACATCTTAAGGCAGCCAAATATTTTTGGTAACTTTACAACAACATTTTTGCAGATTCAAAAAGTCAAAGCATCATAAAGTATCCTCATTCATATTGTAATGTTAACCTACAGATTAAATGGCAAGCACTCAGTTTCTTCAAGGGATTAATCATCTATTATATGTCACTGACCAAGAGAAGAATTAACTGATATCATTGATTTTCTAATCCCAGCAGACTTAGTTCATGATATATCTCAGAACTCTGACTCATCTTATTTTTTTTAAATGTAATTTTAAGAACTGAAAAGATTTTCTGTCTATACGTTTGTTCAGTTACACAATGACATCTGACATCCTTGTTTCTGAGAGGATCTTAAAGGAGACCGAGGCTGTATATTTTCCAGCTGTCCAAAAGCATTACCTTGTGTCACCTGAAACCAAAATGACTGGCTCATGGATTTTCTTCTGACAGATCAATGCATTCTCAGTCACAGACTTTGCATTTTTAAGAATGTGCCCGCCACAAAAATGTAATTCTGTCATTAGCTTGTTATTACAGAAGCTCCAGTTTCATGATTATCAAAAATACTGTGAACTGAAATTTGTTCCCTTCTTAGTTGCAATGGCCATTTCATCATGTGACGTGTTTTTCGTAATTTCTCAATTAACTCCCTAATATAGTATGCAACTGTCTCTTATTGTTCCGATTGCATGCTGCGCACTTTGTATTAACGTGTCCCACCACCTCTTTGGGTCTGTATGTTGTTTGAATTTATATTTATAGTGCATTATTTAATCAAACTAACACATTGTTTAGATCTTATGCTTCAGTTAATTAGATATTTAGACAGACAGTCTGCACACTCCGGTATCCTCACCAATGATTTCAGTCAGTTTATTAGAGGTCAGTTACTATTAAGCATACTTATGACAGAATTGTGTGAGAATGGGACAAAAACCATCAGCTTACTGTAAATAGATTTCCAGGGCACTGAAGTTCTTTCTTTTTTTACTGGACATAAGAGCTCACAGTCCTGAATGCTTGGCTATGCTTATAAAAATATAATAACTGTTATTTCATTTTTTGTTCTGTCTATTTTTATTTTTTTATTTAATGAAGACATTTGCTGAATATAAACTATAATCTACAGTATGTCATAATTCACATAACTCGACAGCTGGGGAATCTGAGAAGAATATTTAAGATTGACGACTCATAATTCTTTCACAGACAGAATTTGATATGACTTGTGAAGATAAGATGAATGATTTGTTGAAAATACCTTTAATCTGACCACATTTAGGATTTATAAATCAGCTATTTCTACCTGCAACCAAAAGCCTGCCTGAAATTATATTGTTGTCCCAAAACTATGCCATTTTTCTTTTATTCTTATTTATTAATCTTATTTTATTTTATCTTATATTGAATATTTTATAATGACAATTAAGTTCTTGGGTCTTTCCTCGGATTTGGCAATTTAGCAACATTCCTCTTTGTTCCTACTGCTGGTCCTGCATGCTGGAGGATTTGTCTCCTCCTGAAAAAGACAAAATTGGTGTCATAAGAACCCTGCGCGCTCAAGGAAAAAGACTTATTGCACTTTTTTCTGCACCTGCTTTTATGGAACTTGCTACACATTTATATGCATGTTAAAAAACCAGATGGTTAATTTAATTCTCTTACAGATGAATTTGTGCAAAGAATCAGGCCCCCTGCTGTGTCTCCTCGCTTCGCCAGCATATGACAAACAAAAATTAGACGCTTTGCAAATCTATCTGTCAACCATGACATAAGATCAAAGACTGTGCAAGAGAACATCTCTTCGCCAAGCAATCACATACATAAAAAAAACATTAACAAAGTCATGTCTCCATAAATTAGTATCCAACATAGTTTTAGCAGGTGGGTATGTTTTAATGTCTGTAGACTCCTCAAAAACTTCAAATTTCAAATCAATATTGAGAGTTTTGTACATTCATTATTTGATCAAGCATTTAACAAAAGCCCTGAGACATGAAACACAGATCAGATTTATGTCAATATGTTGGCATGTCTTTGCTGAATGACCATGGTGCAATAGCTTGGCTCCCACAGTACTGTGCGTAAAATGTAGGGTTAGATACCTACAGTAGATCTAAAAAAGAATGATCTTGGCTTATCTTGAAAGGCATGGCAGGATTTTTGCTTTGGTTGGGTTTAACTGTCAATTCTGATAAATTAGTGACTGAAAAACGAATATGCAAGCAAACATATGTCATCAAGTTTTCAACAGCAAATAAATGCCCAAACCAACCAAAATTCTACTATTTCACATGCTTCAAAGAATGCTCAAAATAAATCTTTAGGCATACTCATGATCCTTTAAAGTTATGGATTTGGACATGAAACTAGCTGTGATCTAAACTAAATATGTGGCGATGATTCAGTCCACTAATGACTAACTAACCAAGTTAATGGAATGACAATAAAGGCATCATTTACAATTCATTAATATGAAACTTAAAGAGTACCACACATAACCCCGTGTCTGCGTTCACAGTGTAATCACTGTTTTTCTGGAAACATTGAATACTCTCATTATTACTTAATTTTTCAGAGCTTAGAAATATAGATACTCTCCAGCCGTGCCTTGATAAATACGTAATAACTTCAAATTAGCATGAAAGCCAGATTTTACAGAACAGTATACTCTCATTAAAACAAATCTAATTTAAGTATTAAATTAACAATATCTATTTCATGATGCTGGCATTAAAATGATGGTAATGTTAATTGTTTTCCTGAATTTCTAAGGCAACTCAAAGCACATCATGACTCAACGCTCAAGTGATACAAAGAGAGAAGCCATTCAAAACATTTTCCACAGAGTCATTGTGACATTTTAATTTTGAAATTAATTTTAGTCTAACATGTTAGTAAATGGTATTATAAGTCTTCTTCCCCTAATTTGCCGCTCTTTCAATCTTCATGCTACTTATGTGGTGTTTGGGGCATGATGCATGCTCATGTTTAGAGCACGATGCATTGAGATAATGGGATGCATTTTAAATTTGAAACAAAACACCCATCATATTTTTCTTTGGCAGATGTATTCCAAGCGATATTGTCTTATATTTTAGGTTTGAATCACATGAAATATTGATGAATACTGTATCACAACTTTTTCCCCTGAGGTCTGTGTAGTGAAAATGTGCAGTGCCAGTCATTCTGTATAATCATAGTTTCATGATTAAAATAACTCAGTTATAAATCCAATAATTACCTTTCGGGTGGGAGGCAGCTTGTAGACATTCTCGATTCAGATTTTTTCATATTTGATAATATCAGCGCTGGGTAAACATAATGTGGGTCCTCAGTTGCAGCCAAAGCATTTCCATTATAGAATAAACACACTTCCTGCGTGCACCATATTAATTATTGTTCAAGGAATAATCTGACTCATATTGCAATAGTTTCATCACAGTACACTTTAAGTAAGTACACCACATTGTAATCATCATGATTAAAATGTGGTAGATTTTGTTTTTCCATTCATGCGTCATTTAAACATTACAAAAGTGGAAAACAGCAACATGGTGAATGATTTCCTGACCTTCAAGGCACAGACAGTGCTTTATTACATCAGTAGGTCCAAATATATTTTATTTTGATTCACAATTAGTAGTCGCACTGGACTTCAGAGAAGAATAGCTTCTATATCAGTCGTCTCACTGCTGGCTTACACAGGAAATGAAAATGAAAGAAGAAACATTGCATTTAAAAAAGAAAAAGATATGCCACTTCACAAGTGTTAGAGCATAAGTCTGTATTGTGTTTGTGGAAAATATAGCCTTGGCAGCTGCTGAGACAGTAGTGCAAGTAGATGTTCAATCTGTCTCAAGCTCTACTCAGAAAATAATGACGCTGTCTCTTTCCTTTAAAGTTAAGAACCAGCTTTCATGTTAAACACAGCTTCTTCTTTAACACACCACAAGGAAGAGCAACACTTACAAAAAGGACGGAAACAATCTGACTTCTGTTAGCACTTTGTATACCACACTCTTCGAAGGCACATATGTAACCAGTGCATAAACTGCAGGAGAACAACATCTGGGTAAGTTGTCTTAAATTAGCATCAAAGTTTGTTTACCTTTTAATAAGCATGGACCGTAATAATGAAGTGAAACATTCACCAACATCTACATTATTTTCTTTGACTCAAGTAATATCATTTGCGTGCCATGGCTCTGTTTACCATCTCCTATTTGGACACCCACTGCTTTAATTAGGGTTGATTTTTGTTTCAAGTTAAGTTCTGTAATCCCCATTTGGCTTAGTCAATGGATTAAAACATAAATGAATGCTTCCAAACAGCATTTTCATGATATGACATTTTGGATTTGTTTCTGATAAATTTGTCCTGTTAAAATCAATGGCATCTATGATTATTCCCTTATGATTACTGCTGGTAAAATCCTGCAGTTGTCATAAGGGATGTTATGAGTTCAATTTCAGCGCATAGCAGAATCTTTTAAGTGTAAACCCCCGAAGTTCATGTCCATGCATGGCCACCCTGCATTGACCTGTTGTGTTGACAGACTCTAAACTGTGCAACCCTCCTTTTCTTCTTGCTGTTGTGGGAACTTCTGGGTCTGATTGTGCTTCAGTTTATGGTGGCACGTACATTAGTGAACACCTACAGTGAGCTTCAGTGCCATTGATTTTCACTTTTGTGCAAACAACGTTTTCAGATAGGCAATCTTAGCAGATGTGCGGAGAAGAACTTATAAGAACATATAAACGGGACGATTAATGGTAAATGCTACTCTCTTTATCCTCAAAATTCTATACTATTGATCACAATTTCAAAAGCAGAATGAGTCAACTTCATGGTTTAAAACCATTTAGATATCATCATTGACAGTTAAATTCATTCTTGGCACATGCATTTTTGCTTAGAACGATAATATATATATATATATATATAGAACCATGCATTTTTGCTTAGAATTATAATATATATATATATATATACAGGGAAGATGGTTGAAGATATAAAATACTTAAAAATGTTTTTTTTTCTAGATAAAACAATTGTTTTTCTTTTTTCTCTAATAAATCATATATTAAGCAGTAGCTGTTCTAGCAATGCTTACATTTCTTGCCTGAACTGTTTCTGCAGCCATTTGACCATCTGAACCTATAGAGCACAGCTTTAAAAATTAAACTTGCCAAGGGATGAAAATCAATAATACACATTATTCACGCAGTGGATAACCGGGGAACTAGAAACAACTTGGACTTGTGGGTGGAAAAAAAAATGGACAAGCCAGAGTTGTATTAATTTGCATGAAAAATTATACTGTTTACGGATTAATTTCACTGGGGACCCTTTTGACGGATGGGGGTTTAGCATGAGATGAGTGGCAGTCAGTCACCTTCTGCATTCCCGTAAGCAAGTGAAGTACTATGGAAATTATTAAGCACAGTTCAGAGCAAAGGAGTCAGGTTACTTGTTATGTATAAAATACTTAATACTTCTGAATAAATCTATAAATGAGTAAATTAATAAATCAGTGCATAATAACCAGTGGAATAACTAAGATAACTCTGCTTCATGATAAATATTGGAAGCACAGTGTTTACATTTTTGATTGAGAAAAGGTTGAGAGAACACTGCAGTCAAATGCTCACACAGAAGAAGTGATATTCTAGCATGAACACTAGTCAAAACTCAAACTCAAAAGTCAAATTTACATTCAACCAGTCCATTTCTCTGTACGTGACCAGGATGAAAAGTCTTATTGGAACCCTGATACCAGAGGAGTGGAGGCAGTTACAACAGTTTTGAAGAAAAAAAGGCTTTAACATAGTGTATAGTCCACATTATTTTTCTGGGTGTTCTTATGCTTTCCATAAATGCACAGGAATAAATTGATATTTACATGATCAATGAGTCTAAAGCCAAAGTAATTCTGCCCAAAAATTACCTTACAGAATGACAGTCAGTACATTATATGTATTTGCCAAGCTGAGAAAATGCATTTAAAAGTATTACTTCTCACACTGAAACGTTTCAGCCATATTTCACATGCAAAATAAAGAGTAATTTTGGTCTCATCTGAATTGCCCTCGTTGGCCCAATCCAACCTTCCATGTAGCTTTTCTTTTGGGGATAAAATAGCAGTTGTGAGGTCATCTAGCCGGCCACATGGATCTCACTGCTCCAGTAGAAGGGCTAGACGACCTCTACTCTTTGATTCCCTATGTAATAGGGCAAAGGGGGTAATGGGACTGTGGCTTTGACCTAAATGTAAAGCTTCCTCTTTCTAATAGCTCAAACTCAACAAGCTGCCGTACAAAAAGCAATAAGTCAACTCACTGTTCAGAACTTTTCTTCTAGGCCTCACCTTTTGCTTTGATGGATGGGTCAGCTGAGTTATGATCTGTCAAAGCCAAGAAATTTTGATTTTTCCTGAGCTGCATCAGGTCGTGCCCTACTGTCACTGCCTCTGTGAGATATTGATGGCAATTATCTCAGATGGAGGTGGTCGCACTGAGAGGATGGGTGTCTGGTGACAACTTGTTACATCACATACTGTAGCCCATCTTAAAGTGATAATCTGCAAAGCACTGAGGTTGTGAGAGTTCTGTAGCACATGGTGTCTTTGCTGTGGTGATTTACCACTGTCATCCCTGTCATCAAGACTTTTCAAATAAATCTATGTTTGTGGAAATGTATAGTATAGCCCTTCCTTTACTCTTCATAAAAATTACTGTTGTCATTGTACCCTTTGAATTTAGATATTTAGAATTTAGATAATTTAGATAATAGATATATCTGCATTTTTACAACGTAGTGTTTACACTAAAGAAAATCCATAGAAATGAATGAGCTTTGTATCATTTAACTGTGGAATATAAACAGGATTTACTATGGACAAAAATAAAGCATTGCTTAAGAGAAAGCTAAGGCCAATAAAAGCCATAATTAATTTAAATGTGGTGACTCAGACCATTTAAGATTTTACACAAATGATTAACTATGATGTTTGAGTTGGATTATAGGTTAATATATATAATTTAGATACTTGTGTTGTGATGATGTGAGGTGGTGAAGGACCTAGGTGATAAACACAAACCAGTAAAATTCCAAAAACAGTTTATTACTAGACAGAAGCTAAACACAAATAAGAACAAAAGTAGAAAAGGAAAAATGAGGATGTCTAAAACATACATGGCAAAACAAGTATTTCTGTTGTTTTGCCAATATAAAGATTGAATGCTAAACCAAAAAAGAGGCCACATAGTGTTGCTGCTGAATGTGCTTTCTTTGAGGGGAAGGATGGTGGTGAAGGTAATGGTTGCTTTCCAGGAGCTTCCACCACTGCTGTACTCTGTACTCCGCTTTTCACTAATGTCTACCTGTTTCTACTGCTTCCGCTTCTTCTTTTGTTTCCAAAGAAGACATGGTACAAAGGCATTTCTATATAAAGTCATTGGTATTGTTTCTTTTGCAGATATTTTGATGGATGTATTAGATGTGTTTGATACCTTAAATGTTTATTCAACAAGTGAGTGAATACCCAGAAATTATATACTAACCTCACCAAAAGAAGAAATAAAATAATAATGATACAAAAGAAGCAGGAAAAACTGGTATCGATGAATTTGAAATTACATTTTTCAAACAACCTCCCCATCAAACTTTTGGTGATGTTTTCTAATTCAGTTCTCTGTCAGAGATTTATCATTTGATTTCTCCATTTTTAAAGGCATCTGTTTGCAATCCACATCTTCAGATACAGAAGGCGAGAGGCTATGAATCCAAACACAAAATCTGCTTGCCTTGAGTGTCTAGCCTCATCCTATGCCTTTAACTGACGGCCATGAAAGCAAATTATATAAACCAAACTTGCATGCACTCACACACGCACACACACACACAGATCTTCTGGAGGCCGGAGGTCAAAACAAAGTAGTAACGCCAGAAGAAAAGATTAGAATGACAAAGGAGAATGGCACTGAGTTGGGAGAGCTGCAGGGAGGAGGACAGCAGAGATGGAGATGCTAAATAATGGCTCTCTTGTGGATAAAATATAACCTCTACTGAAAGGGGAGAAAGCAGTGGAGGGAAGTAACCATAACATTTTAGAGGCAGAGTGAAGAAAAAGAACAATGAATAGTGTTTAGAAAGTAAAATAGCCCTAAATCAACATTTTCATTTACACATGGGGTATAACTAGTATTTGCATGAAGAGTGTCCTGCTGTACTGTTTATAATCACATTTCCTGTCAGCTTATTATACACTCACCGGCCACTAGGTACACCTTGCTAGTAAGAGGTTGGACCCCCTTTTGCCTTCACAACTGCCTTAATTTTTTGTGGCATACTTTCAAGGTGTTGGAAACGTTCCTACGAGAGTTTTCCATATTGACATGACAGCATCACGCAGTTGCTGCAGATTTGTCGGCTGCATATCTATGATGCCAATCTCCCGTTCCACCACATCTCAAAGGTGCTCAATTGGATATGGATCACTGGATCTGGTGACTGATGAGGCCATTGGAGTACAGTGGACTCATTGTCATGTTCAAGAAACCAGTTTGAGAGGATATAAGCTTTGTGACATGGTGCATTATCCAGCAGGAAGGAGCCATCAGAAGATGCTGACACTGTGGTTAAATAGGGATGGACATCCCTATATATGGTATATGGATGAACATCTATCTATATATATCTATATGTCTATATAGATATGTATAGATATATACAAGGGCTGTCAAAATTAATTAATTAATATTAAATATATACACACACACATATATATCAATTTCTGTTAACTAGCAGAAATTACGTTACGCCACTAATTTGACTGCGATTGAAATCTAGACTTGCGTTTTTCCAATCTTCTATTGTCCAGTTCTGGTGAGCCTGTGCAAACTGTAGTCTCAGTTTCCTGTTGTTTGCTGACAGGAGTGGCACCCGGTGTGGTCTTCTGCTGCTGTAGCCCATCTTCTTCAAGGTTCCCCGTGTTGTTCTTTCAGAGATGGAATTTCTATATCTGGTATTATTTTCTCTTTATCAGACCATTCTCTGTAAACACTAGAGATGGTTGTGCGTGACAGTCACAGTAGATCAGCAGTTTCTGACATACTCAGACCAGCCCTGAACAACCATGCCACATTCAAAGTCACTTAAATCTCCTTTCTTCCCCATTCTGATGCTTGGTTTGAACTTCAGCAAGTTGTCTTGATCACCTTTACATGCCTAAATGTGTTGAGTTGCAGGCATGCGATTGACTGATTAGCTATTTGTGTTAACAAGTAATTGAACAGGTGTTCCTAATAAAGTAGCTGATAAGTGCATACTAGATCATTTAAGTTTTATCTTAACATTTCAAGATGACTGGTGATTAAAAGGGGTGCAAACGTGGATGGAAATCAGCATGTGGGTTTTCTATTTATACAAGCAATTGTTTTATGAATGTGATATATACTCATGTATTTATTTAAGAGGGATTCATCGTTATGAGTGGAAGCCTTGAGTGTGCAGGTTTATTGGTAAACAGGCACTCCAGGCTGGGAGGATCTACCACCTTTCATAATCATAAGTACCACACTGCTTATAATTAGATAAATATACATATAAAAGGTTAGAAATAGGGAAATGAAATCAACATTTTTTTTTTAAAACAGGAATCGAGAGCAACATTGGCAGGAAGGCCAAAGTAAAAGCAGGAGCCTTAGGTGCATTCAAGAGCCATGCAATTCAACTAATGGACAACCTCCATCTATTGCTGAAGGCAGGTTAAAAGAAGGTCAGGCCTTTATTTTTTGCATGTGCAATATGAGTAATATGGTTATTAATCCCTTCACGTGACCCAGAAGTAATGAATGTTCAGAGTCCTTTCAAATGAAAAGAGGAGTCAGGCTATGAACCTTGAGTCTCATACTTCTATTAGAGCAGAGAAGTCAAAGCAAGAGAATAAGAGTGTAGATAAGAGGTGGAAGGATGGGAGGAATGAAAAACAACCCTGTTAAAAAGATAACATGTAGCTCGTAAAATAGAAAGTAATAATCTGCATCTTGATTATAATGGTGTTAGAGTGATATAATGTTTTTAAGGATCCCAGAATGAGCAAAATGATCTTCTGTGTAGACGCTACATCATGAGCTAATACTTAATCTTACAATAATAATCTTACACGCTGAAGACTATTTTGCTCACTCTGGAGCTCTTGCATACATTTTATCATCTGATGGTGTATACAAATGTTGAGCTGAAGAACAAATGAGCCTGTGAATTTGGATCGGGTGATCTGCTGTCAGCTAACAATCATCGAGGGAAATTCTGAAAGATTGAAAGAGTTGGACATTTAGGCAAATCCATTCCACATTGATGATTTTTACAGAATCATTTGGGAATAGTTACTATAAAGTTATAATGATAAAAAATTAAGTGGTAATATGGGAATTTATACTAAGTTTAACCTTATTTATATAGAGCGTGCAGAGTTCTGAGATCTCAAATGAAAGATTGAGTTAAGTTGCTTGTGAATGCCTGCAAGTGTCGAGAGACCAAGAGAGATGATGAAGGAAAGCACCTTTTTGAATAAGAGATATAATGGAGATCCTTAACATATTCAATGATTGGACAAATGAGAAAGATTGGAAACACATAACAGAGGCTTGGTTAAAGGTGAGGAGGGTGAAAGGACAAGTCTCAGTCAGTCAAAGTGAATGAAACTGAAAGACAGGAGAGACGAAATGATGAAAAAGAATATGAAGAAACAATTGCTGGGTTGTAGTCTTGAAGTTGAAACCCATGGTTGCAAGCATTGCACACAATAGATTCATCCACCCCTGTCACTCTAATGCAGACTTTGAGGCTTGTTCAAATGTCAGTCTGAAGTATTTACTTGAACTAGAGGAATAATATCGCAAAATGTATCATGTTTTAAAAGGGGGTGGCACCATTGACACATTTATTCAGATGTTGTCTATTTGTCGTCGTTGTTTTACTTACATTTATACAACAATCTTTTAAATATTCTGCAGAGAAAAGGATAAAGAAAAGAGGCAGAAAATATAATCTTGGCAAAAAAAAAAAATTCAGAATGCAATACCATTGTCTGTTGATCATCATCTGATGCAAATCAGCACTTCCCAGTTTCTCACTCTGCAATCTGGATACAATCCTCAGTGCCTCTGCAAACATGATCAGCAAATGGCCTAACACATTACCTCCCATGATTGTCTGCTATTAGCCACCCAGGTGCAGACCCCTGACATGCCCATGTGGACATGATGGGTGGGGGGTCTGGGCAGGTGACAATTCCAGAAAACATGATACTCTGATCAAAACAGAGCCCTAGAGGAGAAATGAATGATTTTAATAAAATGTCCACTCCATGATACCGTGCATGCAGAGTGGGAGCATATTCTTGTTGTCTCTAAGGAGCATGTCAGCTCCTCCCACGGTGGAGCAGGATGGTGGGAATGTGAGCCACTGTCTGTCAGGATACAACAACAAGGTCAACTGGCGTTTAGCATCGCAGCATTACTCAAATGCCAGTAAAACACATCCCTCTGCCCTGGCTGCTGACCTTGTCTTGTTTAATGAAATGTAGTGGCCATGCGTAACTTTGCAGCCTGTTAAACATCCCATAGACTTGCCTGGAAGTGAAGAGCAGCCACTGTGATACCTGCCCACTGGTCTGTGATACTAACCTGATTTACAAACCTGCCCTTGTGAATTAATGTGCACAAATACAGTCTATATACTGCAGAGCTGGCTGTTTGGAGATATCAAATGTGGTATTGAGTGAGGATATAGTACCCCAATGTGAGAGGCACTGCTTGGGGAAAAGGGTGTTCCTGTTGCGGTGACCAGTTTAATCAGATACAATAACAGTACTTTTGAAAACATTGCACCGACATAAAAGCACTGAAAAAGGACAACTAATAACACAATAACTCAATGCATTCCCATTCTCCTTCACTCTTGCTACTTTTATTGACCCTCACTCTGTTCACTATTCCACACATGTCAAGACAGACTTTACTGCCGCTCAGCATCTAGCTCTGAAAAGAATGAGTGTTCAGAATAAAAAAAGGACTTGTGTATTTGATGCAGCTTGAGACTTAAGGACAATGAGGAAATTAAGGAAATGACCCAGTCAAAACTGTCAATAAATCCTTCCTTAATGGGGTCAAAATGTGCTTCAGCAGACTGACAAGGGCCCAGTTTTACAGTCTGTTCTTCATGTTCATGGGGGACAGACAACAAGGAATATGGTGATGTCAGGTATGAAATAGTCATCTGTTCATCTCCAGATCTGCAGAATAATTTAGCTTCAAATGATACTACCACAGGGTGGTGCCAAAGTGGCTTTAGAAAAAAAGGTTTGCGTTTTGGAAATCATGCTTTCTTGCTAAGAGTTCAAATAAAGTAGCTGAACTGTTAAGCTGAGCTGAAGCTGTAACTCTTGAGCCAAGCTAGCTCTTTCCCATGTTCCCAGCATTTACTCACAAGTGTCTTCTTGCTCCATATTTAAAGAATTAGTACTCCTTTCATGTCATCAAAACCTTTGCAATACAGTGGATATAGAATACTTCTCAAAATTAGAATATGCAAATAAATAAAGGATTAAAGCTGACCTAATTGCTTTAACCCAGTGGGATATTTTCAACATCATTCAGTTAGAACCACTTACTGGTGAATTGAATAACACTTATAATCTCATTACAATGCTATGCTCTCCTTGCAAACCTTTAGTCCTTACATCTAGGAAAATGTTACTTTTGGTTCATATCAACCACCTGAACACTGTGAAAAAAAAAAAAAAACATCACTGACTTTCTAGATAGATAGCGAGATTCATAGAGAATAAAATAGACAGAAGATAACTAAACCAATTTACCCAGCTTCCAAACTACCCACATTCAAATCCAATGAAGTATCCTCAGGAAATCTCTTTCCTGAAGGCCACTCCGCTACACGACCAGGACCTAAAGGATCTACACCCAGGACACCACTGAAAGATTTTCTATCAATGCAGGTCAGAGCTTTTCTGTTGGCACAAGGTGTTGGTTAGGCTAGTTCAAATGTTATGACTAATCTGTTTCAATGTTTGCCCATGACTTAACTCCAACTGCTTCATATATTCTCCACCCAAGTCTGGAGAAAATGTTATATTGTCTAGGCTTATGTTGCCAGTTATTTTTATTCAAAACCAAAATAAGTGTCTTTCCTTTGCAAATCAATTATATTAATGGGAAATCAAGCTAAATTGGGCAATACTTTTAGTGAACTAAAACTTAAGCCTAATGACAACATTCTTAAAGCAGAAGTAATATTATTACTTTGATTCTAGAATTATTCCAGAGGAGTAGAAACTACTTGTGCTTCTTTAAGCTAATGAAACTTTTTACACTAGTCTGAAATCAACTCGGGACTTTGAACCCATGTCTTTGTCGATAGATTGTAAAATGACTCTTTGACTCTTTGGTCACAAATCTTGATCCAATTTTGACTTATTTCAAATTGTGCTGTCATGATTCAGGAACTGTGTGATATGTCATGTCCAGGCCCTGGTCCACAAAGAGTCTTACCTTCAAATCAGCCAAACCTGAGTCTCCACGGCCCCTCAGGCTTGGTAATCCATCACTGAATGTTGTCTGTGAGCAAGCACAGAGAAGATGAACATCAAATGAAAACCCACTGCATCATATTTGAAAAATCTAATTATGGATCATGGATATTTTGAAGACAGACACAACCAGTTTTGTTTTTCAAGACAGACAGCTCTAATATTTTAAGACTGCGAAATGGTGATTCTTTGAGTTGGATTTCCTTTTATTTGGCAAAGAAACTGTAGAAATAATGACAAAATAACAGCAATTAGCAAATCCATGTCTATGCGCCATCATAATTTGAAGCAAATAATTTTACTCAATGAATTATAATGTGCTAAATATTTATTGTTATAATATTATATATTATAAAATTATTGATAGTCAGTTGTAGAAGAAACCAGTTCATAGTCCTAATGGCAAACTGCATCTGCTGTCAACTTCCCTCTCTGGAATAACTATTCCTATGGTATGTGCCTCATTTGATTGAAACATTTGCCTTGAAAAGGACTGAAAAAATAGTATGAATGTAATATAATTTAGCCTACTATGTCAGTCTCCTTGATGGCTACATCCATCATTGTCAGCAAAGGGTACATCAGTAAAGGCCCCAAGGTTTTGCCAAAGGATGCTTGAATTGTGAATGTCTCACTCTGATGTCTGAAATCATTGTGGGGAGGAATAGACAAGTCTGAGTGGAAGTGGCAGGGAACACCATGCCCTGCTTATTTTGAATGAGGAACATCTCTCAGCCTGGGAACAGCAATGATACAGACATGTGAGTTATGAAAAGCCATAGATGGAAGCGTGTAAAGTTTCTATTTACTTTAGACATGATAAGAAACTTTCAAGTTTGGGTTCAGTACACTATAGGTGTCAATGTAAGATGGAATACTCAGTGAACTGGCTTATAAAAAAGGTCTGTTTGTGGTTTGTTTACTGTTGACATTTATGCTGGGTAATGGCGAAGCATTCTGGTATTCAGTGGGAGGCCATTTTATCATATTTCATTAGCCTGGCTCATTAGGATCAGATGAAGGCTTGGATGAGGCATTTCAGAGGAGATTTTTGGCTACTGAGTGATGTCTGTGACTTCCACTCCCACCTCAGACTTCAAGTAATAAATCGGCAAAAAAAACTAACATCAAAGGCTTTTATCTGCCTTTCATCATGTTGGGGTTGGCAATTTTACAAATCAGTCAATTAGAGCTTATTATTGCCATCACACGGCTTCTGCTCCACATCCAGCCATTTTGCAGATTATTGTATGTAGTGTTTTATTTATAGGAGTTTCCAATAATGTAATTGCCCTATCAATACTGATCAAAAATAGAAATAATGGATTTCTAATCAACACAGTCCTTTTTCTGTTGGATTCATTTTGTAAGGGCAGCTCAGAGTAGATGCCACAATCTGATTTGACAAAATGAATGAGATTCAGATTTTTCTAAAACAGACTCTTCCTTTACCTTTATTGTTGGTGTGAAGAAATAAACAATAACAACTCAGCTGTGTCAGTGATGGATAAATGAAATGATCAGGCATTTTGTTTGCATGCAATCAGTATTATCACAAGACTTTTAGTGAACATATAAATTACAGGGTTTTTAGCTCATCATTGGATCAAAGCAATCACTATGTAATTATAACAGCTAATGATTTTGGCTTACTAAAATTCCTCCTCTTTAGGGAACTGAAAAACTGGTGTTGATGTTTTGCTGTGTGGACAACAGACTGTGTAATTGCTGTGTTGGTCCATTTAGCAAAAACATAGTTTCCCAATTAAAGCTTACATGTTGTAAAATTAGAAGTTACTTTACTTTCTTGCTGTGATGGCCCGGTGACCTGTCCAGGGTGTACCCTGCCTTTCGCCCAATGACAGCTGGGATAGGCTCCAGCCTCCCTCACGACCCTGAGTTGGATTAAGCGGGTGGATGGACTATACTTTATGGGCTCCAAAACTATAACATGCCTACACTTTGCATTGCATTAAACTGTTAAGTAAGAAATTGCAAAATGACTCCATTTTCAGGACTCAACATTACATGTCTATATTTTCCCTTGGAAACTGTAACATGTTAAAGTCACAAAAGTGACATTGCACAACTATGAAATATTCAGAAAATAATAAAGACATAGCCAGTATTGCTGGCATTCCCTATTGGTTAGAGCTAAAGATTACATGTGGTCTGGCTTAAAAATGAATAAATACATGGCATCACTTCATACAAATACTGCTTTATCATACATAACATGCCATGTAAAATGTTACTATGTTTGAAGTGGGAAGTGGGAGTAGGCTTTTTTTAAGCTGTGAAAACAAAACCAATCAATCAGATGTAAAGCAGGAACTTTAAGAGAAGCTAAATCAAGAGTTTGCTGTATTAAGAGAGAATACTAAAAAGTTGCACTGGTGGGCTCAACAACATACAAAGACATGGATGTCCACAGATGACAACAGTTGAAACGATCACAGGAGCCTCTTAATGGTAAAGGAAAATCTTTTCACAGTATCTAATCAAGTAACGAATACTCTCCAGGGGGTAGACTTGTCATTATCTAAGTCAGCCGTGAAGAGAAGACTTCAAAAGAGCAAATAGCGAGTGTTCACCACAGGGTGCAAACCATTCAAAAGTCTCTTGAAGATCAGCCAAAAAAATTAAAAATACTAGAAATATATTGTCTAGTCAAGTTCAGCTAATGCAGCTAAATTGATTGTACAATGTTTCGTGGGAGAGAGCAGGGCCTTGACACTGCTCACACCACATATTATTTAGGGTTAGAGTGTTCTCTGTTTTGGCCACGTACGCACAGAATCATATCAGGAAGTATAAGAGGATCTGACAAACTGAGGTCGATGGGAATTCTGTGTATACTGCCGTGTAATATTATGTAAAATATTTCTTTGTTGTTCCTGTTAATGAATTCCCCATTAGAGGCTGCAAAGGTGAGTCTGACTACTCTTTTCTCCACAACATAATGGTGACCCTGACGTGATAACAGATAATGTCCCAAAGTGCGCTGTAAAAACAACCCAGTAATATTTGAAGGTTAAGGAGTTGAATATTCTGCATTGTCAACAAGTTGAATTTCACCGGCTTAAAGCGAAACCAAAGGCAAAAAGACACCTGAACAAACAGCTGAAGACAGCTGCAATAAAGATCTGATAAAACGTCACAACCTTTTCTTTGGGGAGGGCGATGGGTTCTACTTTTAAGGGATTCTTCAAGAATCTTGACAAAGTATTAAAAGTGAAGATTTAATTCATGGTTATGTTGGTTTTTGCAGTTACATCTGAGTTAATGAAAAGCAGGTTCCGCATTTCAAAAAGCTGTAATTCCTAAACACCTCCTCTGAATACCCTCACTGTGTTGCAGCACAGTGTCCCTTTGATGAATGTTAATGTGCTCGCTGCTGGTTCGTCAATTTCTGAGGCTCTTGTCTTATATTGGTTCATCCTTGAACTGGGTTTTGGCCCAATGTGAAACAGGAGGCAGATTAATGCCACTTCTTTGAAATCTCAGTCACACAGCAGCAGCACCAGCTCAGGCGTGAAAATAAATCTAGAGTTGTCCATCTGTCACTGCTCTGACTAACGTCCAGATCCAAAAATCAGCCTTGATTTTTACCCAAATTGACAGGAAAACGCAGAGGGAGAAAAACATCAGTGAGGGCTAATCCAGTCCCTGCGCAACTATGTTTTGATTACCTGTGCCAATGTCAACATATTTCATGGGACAAGTTGATGCCAGATTTCAAAGCACTTTTATTTGGATGCGCCTAAGTCAAATAAAACAGTCTATGGTTGCCACTGGGAAAGAAAATTCTGGTCAACAACATCAAGTTTGGTTAGAATACTGAAAAGTGAAGTCTGAAGCCTAGGCTTTGTATATAACTAATCTGCATGACATTTATAGTTGAATCGACCATTGACTGACATAGCCCAGGAGAATAACTGCCTTCTGGGAAAGTGCAAAGAAAAGGATGTTATTTGCTTTCCCATTCACATATATTGAATATATATTTGTGCACCTGTGATGCAAATTAATGTACTTTGGCCAGTGAGCTCCAAATCCAATGTTTTTACAGTTTCACATTTAATTAATCCTGAGAGATTTAAGGAATTCTGCGCGGTAGAAGAGACAGTGTGCACAGAAAATCTTATCTATCTCTGCTTATTCCCACCAGATGTCTAATTTATAAGCATGGTGAGAAACAAACAGATGTCACAAATGATCAACTGCAGTAGGAGACAATGAAGAGCTTAAAGACCTATTTAAGAAAGGTTCTTTTGCCTCGTGTGGTTTAGATGATATTAAGGCACAGAGCTACGAGGCTGTCTTATTGTTTTGTTGTTTGGTTTGGTTACATCAGATCCCTGATGATACTGTACTGCACAGGTAGGTGGTCTTTATTTCACTGCTGTGGGTGCACGTTACAAACCTCTGGAAAGCCAGCAGCTGACAGTTTTATGGATCCAACTGAGGGTTCTCTGGAAACCAAGGTGAACTGGAGTTTATTTTTCCATAGTGGTGAATGGCTGGGTTCCCAAACAATCTTACAGTAAATGTGCACAATGTTTGTCAGTGGGTCCTTGGAGATATCTTTCTCGTTCTGACACTGGAATCTAATACCCCTGCCAACACTGTGAATGTGGGAATTTTCAGTATTTACAGGTGTCTTTACAGTTTGTTTACAGCATTTCATCATGAATATTCTAGTCTACATGATAATGTATTTACCAATATTAGATGATGTACTGCATGTGCGAGAGTATACACATTAGTCTATGTAATGCATGATGGGTGTGTGCTTCTTTGCCCTAAGCTGGGATGTTTTGGAGTATTACGTTACATGCGATGTGACCATTCACACAAACAAATCCACACATATTCCCTCTGCAAGCAGCAAGTCTCTTAATTATTAACGAGGGAGCATTGATTTCATGAATTAGCAAACAAAGGCAAGGCTTTAAAAGAAACAGCCCTTCAAGTGGGAGAACTACAATGTGTGTCGATCCCCTCAACAAGTATTTGTTTGCACAGTGATTTCTCGGCTTTTAAAGGTACTCATGATACTGTCTGGTAGCATTTTGATGAGTTTTGTTATCACTTTTGAATTAAATGAAAAGACACCACAAAAAAAACTTAGATGTTGTATTATGAAAATGAAAATTCACTTTTTATTTCTTTTGGGAAATCAGTATGCATTGCTTGGATCTTGAAATTATGACAGCAATGTTGTCTCTCAGAGGCCTAAAAGAACAATTTTAGATCCATGCGAAGAACTCAACAACTCAAGCCTTGTGTCTGTAGTGATTTCTATTCAAAGTAGTCTACCCACACAATTCTGTTCCATCATGTTTTAGAGTTTGCTTTGATTATGTAATGATACCTAGTGTGCTTTAGTTCTTAACTGTGCTGAATCTGGAAAAAAGAGTCTCTTATAAAATATCCCAAGAGATATGTTAGTAACTTTATGACAGCACATAAAGCAGAAGGAAGCTCATGCTCATATATTTCAACAACAACATGTCTGCATAAAATTAAGCTATGCCACTTCAGCTGTTGTAGATTTATAAGACATTAGCAAGTATACAATCACAGACTAGGGTATAAAAGAAGTAATTAGAACAGGTTTAGTGATTCAATTTCACACTTTAAAGTATTTCTGAAAGGATGTTTTCAAGTAGCCTGGGGGACCAGATGGTAAATATCATTTTATTTGGTGGCGACGGACAAAAAAATAAGCTTGCAGCTGTCCCAGTTTATTTTAATTTAATTTTGCGTGTCATGCGAATTGCCTTTAGTTCCATATTCAAGTTTGTTAATGGAAACAGAGGACATGTTGGCCAGTGTGTGCCTCATATCAAATGTATGAAATTACAATGAAGCAGCATTGCAGTCATTCTTAGGGGTAAAGTTATGGCAATTTTGTATATAATTATAGAAGAGAGACTTCACAGTGAAACTCATATCTGTGTAATAAAATGGACAAAGCAGTTTTATGAAGAACTGTATGTACAAACAACTAATGAGTGTCTGCATGCTTTTTCAAATAGCTCCCCCATCTACTCCTTCTTCTACTCCTCATGCTTTCAATTCATTGCAGTTAATCTATATTAATTACGCATTTATTACAATATCCTTAATGATTCTTAGTTAATATACTGTGTTGCCACACAAGACATTTACTGGTCAAAAATGTCCATCCATCCATTGTCTATACCCGCTTAATCCAGTTTAGGGTTGCTAGGCGCTGAAGCCTATCCCAGCTGTCATTGGGGGAGAGGAAGGGTACGCCCTGGACAGGTCGCCAGTCTGTCACAGGGCTGGTCAAATGGATTATGCATACAAACTTAAACATATAAAAGAGTATAAAAGAAAAGTGATTCTGGCAGTTGAATGGATCTTAAATTTGAATTACACAAGGATGCATGTAGTGACATTACAATTACTTTTCAGTGCTTCAGGTAACACTGAAATATGGCTTACTTATCAGACAAAATGACCATATGAATCTTTTCAGCAGTGCAGGATGAGAGCTTCTCTTTTTGCATCATTTCCACCTGCACCACTGCTAGCTTGCTGAGTCAAAGCCATTCCTCGCGACACCATTCATCTTCCACCGGTGTGAAGGTTAAGGGCCTGTTCACCTGACCACCACGTATCATTGATTGCGGTATAACGCAGTGCGACTGTGTGAGAATGCATGTCACACTTTTGCTGCACTCCACTGGTTCAGCTGGCATGGTGTGAAAACATTTACAGTTTAAGGGCCCGCTGGGAGCCGGGCTTTACACAGCTGGCTTCATTCCCTTCTTATTTTGAATGGAACAGAAGGCCCATTGTAAGCTTCTATACAGAGAGAAGCTCAAGGAAATGCAATTCGCTTTGTCAAATATGATAGTTATGAATGACTGTCTCTACTGTATTAAGTGGTCAGATTGGGTTTATATGTAAATTCTGCTGTCGTTGTGACAACATTAATGTAATGTTTGTCTGCTAAAGAGGCCAGGAAAGTAAACTGTTGCTGTTGTTTATTTCTTTTTTCAATTAAATGATCTCTTTCTGTTCTCACTTGATATCAAATGCACAAGAAGTTAAAGTAATATAATGATTTATATCTCAATTAATGAAATTTAGGCAGCAGGCTTCATTTTTCACTGAAAATTCAGGTCATAACCACCAATCCTAACATTTGAAGACTATGGGGGCTTAGCATAATTTCAATCAGCATGGAGTCAAGCTACATGAATTGCAACTTAAAAAAATAACTATTAGTTAAAGATCACCATGCTTAAAATTGTTTTTCTGTCATTGCTTAGCAACCACCAGATCGACCTTCATGACTTCCCACGTGTGACTGATTCACACTGCTGGGTAAAAAGTGGCACCCCATGGACACAGCCTTTTCCAAGGATGGCTAAAGGGATGAACCAGTATTGTGTTGTCCCCATTTCTTTCGTTGCATCTATAAAAATGCCAATTATATCACAGTTTGACAGGGATAAAAATACTTTTGAACCAATAAGGTGAGTCAAAGAGTTATTAGCACATCTCAGCATCGTGTGAGTGTCCCTAAAAATATCTGAGGAAACTGGCCAAGTTTCTGAACTGAAAGTGATTTCCTTAAGATATAGGGAAAGAAAATCCAACAGAGACCTGACATAGGTCTTATGAGATGCATCTGGACCTTCAGATGATCTACTGTTCACTGGCCTCATCAGAAATGGTCTGCATGGAAGGGTGGCTGTCAAGAAGCCATTATTAAGGAAGGGAAGCAGGAAGAAAAGGCTGAGATATATCAAATAACACAAGAACTGGACTAAAGTACATGTCTGATGGAGAGATAAATCCTTTAAAAAGTATTAACCTCAGCATTGTTGACGCATTTCTGACCCTATGACCATACATCCGGTCATTGACAGACAGACAGACAGACAGACAGACAGACAGACAGACAGACAGACAGACAGACAGACAGACAGACAGACAGACAGACAGACAGACAGACAGACAATCAATCATACTTTTCATTCAGGGCTCCATTTTCATGACACACACCCTGGAAACTGTCCGATTTTGCCCCAAAGGGCCTTTGCATATTGAATCAAATCAAGTGAAACAGAGTCAGTGCAGCTTAATGGGAAATATAACTCCATCCAACAGGCAGAAACTGACTTTCATTGTTTTGGAGTCCATTGTATGAAGTACCTTTTTGCTTCTAGATGTTATTGTATTGTTGTGTAAGGAGAAGTGAATGTAAAAACCTTACCGGCACAAACAGAGACTTTGTTTTACTTTCATCTTAGTTGGCAAGCACACCAATGACTTCATTTATCACAGCTTCTTGAAGTGACACTATATCTTCCATGGTTGTATCCAACACAACATGCCTTGTTGCTTCCTTGATGTTTCTGACTGTCACTGTCTCCTTTAACCAATTTTGGTCTTTGTGTCTGACTTAGCGCTGGGTGCAATTTATGCTGAGTTGTGAGAACAAAGGCGTACTTGCTCTTTGTCACAAACATTGCATTATTTCGTAGTAATTTTTTTTTTCCTTTCACATGACAACAAAGGACATAACCGTGTTCAGAAAGGAGTGACAGCTCTGACATGAGACAGCAATGTGAACAAAGCCTGGTTATGAGAAATTTGTTGACTTTCATATTTATATTTAACACCCTGCATTTTTCAATGTTACTGCTGTTGACAGAAAGCAGACAGCAACTGTGACAATAATTGTTTCAACAGAATTCAATTAACTAAGTAATTAATCAAGTGAGTGAATTATTTGCAGATATACTAGATGATTTAATTCAGCAGGGGGCTGAATATAATTTCGCAGTGACCTGGACCACAAATGTTGATATGAAAACATATTTTTCAAGTGGTGTTAAATCTTAAAATAATAGCTGTCTCACTTAGTAATGATGAGACTTATAGTGTAGATATCCATGTATGCTGCATTTTAGCTGTTTTTTACTTTGATAACATTCCACCTGTCCACTGAGTAGTTTAACCTCCGAAATGTAACAAAACCTAGATCTTTTACATGCACTAAAAAGCTGATTTTTGAGTTTGAAATGTGTTTTTGACCTTTACATTTACCAACTGACATTTCTACTGCAGATGGCCCAGACACCGCACAAGCATGCCAGTGTAAGTGCCAAGTTTCATCACTACTTTTTTCACCTGCTTTTCAAAGAGTTGTTTTCTACTAACATTGCAATGCATGGTTGTGGCGAAAGCCAAGCACCCCTTCTGAAGAAGGAAGTGATCTGATATACTGTTGAGAAACTCAAACACTTTTCTCAGTGCAGGCACAAGGATTTCTTTTTTTGTTCTATCTTGTTTGCTCCTTGATTTCCAATGTGTAACACAAAGCTGTTTGTGAAGGTGTCATTTCTGATTCCATGTGACCTCAGTTTTGTTTTTTTGCCGTGCATTTCATGTGCAGTAATGGTCAGATACCATACTATGCTAAGCTTTACTTAGAGAGAAGCTTTTTATATCTTAATTTTTAGTTTAATTTTTTGAAAGAATAATTAAGATGTTTTCTCTCTCTGTGTTCTCTCTTTTTCTTACTTAGTGCCACTAGTTTATCTCCACCCTCTCTACAGCTCCCTGCTGTGTTCTTAAACATTGGCATCTGTGTCTCTGCAACAGGGACAAGGGCTCAGCTCAGCCACTGTGGTGACAGTCACAGCAAAGCTGTGTACTCCATGTCAATATAACCTTAGTTCAGCTTAAAGACCTTAGGCTGTCAGACCAAAAGTCTCATCAGCTCATTGTGGGAGCCTAAACAAGTTAGGAACAAGCATATAAATAAATACAGCCTTGGCAGTGTTTTGGTTCGGATTCCCTTTGTAATCATGCAGTTTATTTGAACATAGTTTTTGATGATTTTTGCTCCATGCTGCAGAATTGAAATATTACCAGGTGAAAAAAATATATGACCAACCAGCAGTCACTCAGATGAGCTAAGAAATAAAAAGTTGTTGTTATGAGGCAACAATCAGGGAGACTGAGAGCATGTTTACCTCTCAGATCTGTTTATGGTGCAGACACAGCTCAGAAAAAGACCAAATCAATGTGGAACTACTTACAGACTCCAATTACCCTAACAGGAGAATGATAATGGGGATCATCTGCTGTGCCACACAAACCCAGACAGGGTCGCACTGCCAACTCCAGCCTCTCACTTCCTAATTTTTCACTCCAGATCTAATTGGTTCCAAATTGCTATAAGTGGGGTCCTGTCCACAATGCTTTTCTTACAAGTTCTTGAACGTTGCAGAACATATTGTTTTTTAGTAGCTGCGCTACCTGCATGAGGCTCGTGCTTCTGTCGATGGTCAGATTAAAAATCATTATGATACGTCTGAATATGACACAGACTTGAGAGGGGAAAGTGGAGGCTTGATGTGGACCATGTTGCAGGCAATCATTACATTATCAGCAACAACATTAAAACCAACTGCATGATACTGAGTAAGTGCAAAAAAATTTAAGCCCATCAGCACAAAGATAGTAGCGCTCAAAGTTTGTCCTATTTTGTCTGGCAATTGAAGATTGACAGATGGTCCTTTGTGTCCTACGGGGTGTGGTGTGGAGCCTCCGTGCATCAGACTGTCAGTGCAGTCTGTGAATGCTGATGAATGTCAGACTGGTATCAAAGAGAGTTTAGATTCCTACTTTTGTTGTTCAAGTTATTTGAAGAACAGTTTGCACAATAAATTATTCTGCTTGTGTGGCTGATGCCATCAGGAAGTGCCTATGCCAAAAGGGTGAAGGATCGTGGGGGGCTTTTAGTGGATCTTACATATGAACAACAGAACCCAGAGTTTCCCATTGGAGCAGTGGACATTGACAAAAATTACAAATTTATTCACTAAGCCTCTCAGAAGTTTTAATGTGGATAGAGACATACATTTGATGCTGTGGCCTGTTCTTTTTCTACAACTATTGTTGCTCGTCTCTTTTCCTATAACAAACCAATCAAAGCTGGCTGTCATAAAATGCATCGTCTCCAGTGTGATCATGCAGAAATATCACTACTAAACCCACATGTTATAACTCACTTAAAACACTTTAACTGTGAAAAACAAGCACCATTTCTAGAATCAGTGTTTTGTAAGTTCATCTGACAAGAGCGTGAATAAGAATATAATATATGGCTTGCTTGCACTCCAGGTTTAAATCAATATTATATTTTGAAATTAAAAGTTGTCCCTGCTGTGACTTAAATAAACATAGGCCTTTATTTTCATGTAAAACCACTATTTCCTTTTATGTTTGGGGCAAGTTACTGGCCACATAATTGCCAGAAGCAGCTTGATTTTGATTCACAATAAAAACTGAAATAGTGATTTACTTCACTTTATACAGTATAAAACAATGCTCTATCAATACAGATCAATGCTTTTCCATATCCTAACTATATTTTGAAATGTATAGTAACTGTTCTGTAATATCTACAGCAATAAGGATTTAATACATCAAATCACTGCAACTACTTTAATAATGATAACAATAACCTGTCATTTTCAATTGTGTGGAATCATTATTTTTAAGAACAAAATTATATCAACAAGAACACAATGCTCCTCATATAAATTCGTCAGTCTATTCTTTACAGCAGTCATCGTCAAGTACTCTCAGGGCTCAGGACACAGATGCAGGGTCAGTTCGGATGCAAAGAGATGTTTATTATTTAAACACACAGAGCACAGCAAGGCAGGGCGAGGATCTCCAAGCAGAGCAAAGTCACAGGCTATGAAAATCCTAAGCGCTCTGCTCTGTAACTATGGCGGAGGATGAGCGCAGCTATGAAAGTTATCAAACATAAAAACTCTCCATGCCAGGAGGAAAACAGAAAAGCTATTAGCAGTAACAAACAAAACTCTCACGCTCTTCTAATGAGGCGGATTTAAACAAAAGACAAAAGACGCACTTGAAAAACAGAGGCACTATGAAACATTAACTATAAACTTAAAGCTCTCCTTTAACGGAGGCGACTATGAAAGGTTGCAACGAAAAATCTCTCCTTGAAAACGGAGGAACAAACAAGGCTATGGAATGTAGCGTATTGAATAAATAAACTAAGACTATGAACAAGAACACATTACAAAACAAAGTAGCTCTACAGGAGGATCGCTTCACTGCAGGCTCGTGGAAACTATGGGTCAAGGTAAGGCTGGTAAGGTAGCTCATGGGGAGAGACAACATACTGGCACAAGACAAGAGAAACGCAGACTATTTGAACACATGAGGGACCAAGGGGAACAGGTGGAAACATTTAGGAACCAGGGAAGACAATGACACGCTTGACACGGGAGGAAGGGCAAAATACCTGAAACGAGAGGGGAAAGTCAGTGATTTTTCAAAATAAAACAGGAAATGATGAGACAAGACATGAAACAGAAGACAGTCGTAACCCGTATTAATTTTATAAATTGACTGGCATGTCTAGCAGGGAGCCCTTTGCTCAGACCCCTCACTGATCAACCCTGCTGAAAATCAGATCATACACCACAACAAAGCCAACACACACAAACACAAAATCCATTAATAAAAAACTGGTATGAAGTATTTCTAATATCCTATATCAAGTCTGTAGTACACAAAGTCACCTTGATATGGGAGTAGAAAGACTCCAGAGTGCAAAGACATATTATCCCCATTTGTAGAGGAAGAAACAGAGGGGCAATTATATTTCATTCAGTAATGATGATGTTTGACAAAAACAAAACCAAGTTGCTGAAATTCAAAAATAAATAAGTAAAGTCAATAGCCTTGTATTTTAATGGGTAATACAACAAATGACTCGCAAGGCAGGGATGTCATCCCTGGCTGACAGAAGTCCATAGTCACTGCATTGTTTCCTCTTCCACAGTGAAAGAGCTGTGAACTTCTGATTGGATTACTCAGTACTTATGCTAATACTGGGGGCCAGAGAGTTCCTGGAAGGAGGTATTTTAAGGATAGAGTCTCTTTCATACTGATAGTTTAGATCGCTAAGACTAATTTGGGAAATGTAAATGTAAGAAGAAAGTTATAATATACAAAATATGTCATTCATCAAAAAACACCTGCTTGCCCTTTCTGTTTTATTCTGCAGCAATGATGAACAAATATAAGTTGCATTTTTTGTATCGTAGATAGGTTCCTTTGCAGTTTTCAAGAAAAAAACAACAGATCCCTCAGTTTACATGTCTTTATTCAGCAGATGTGCACTGAGCCAATTCTGCAACATCCTAAATTTTTCATGTCATGTCCTCTTAATTTGTCATCTATAACATAACAAAGCTCATTGAATTTTCTGTCAAAATATGTAGTAAATGTGATTTGTGTAAGTCTGAAATTTGTCTGAATCTAAAGTTTCTTTCAAATCATGCTATTTTGAGTTGCAAAAGCAAAACTGAAACTCACAATATATGTCTTGGTTGTTACTTAGAAAAGTTGTCTGTGTTGCTATGTGTTTATTGGCAAAGAGAGTGGGAAGTGAAATCGGGTCATAAGTTGTCACTGGAGACACATGTGGAGTTAAATCTGTCATATTTGATTGTATCACCAAAAACACTCCAAGAGTTGGGTGTCCTGTGTGATGTAATGTTATAATGAAATACTGAAATTTTTTTTTTATGTTATTAAGAAACATTTTGGCCTTTTAATGATGTGATTATAAACCCACAGCAACAACTTGGAGTGAAAAAACGACAAAAATATCTGAGAAATTACATGAATAAAGCCACTTGGAGGTTTAAAGCCTTGGACCATAATTTGAGTCAAGCAAACCAAGAGGAGACCTCTTGATTTAACAAAGTGTAAACAGAACAGCTTGTGGCTTCTGTGTTTTGGCAGCAGATGACATCTATCAGTTGGAGATGAATTAATAGAACAATCACACAGAACAACTGCACTCATTTAGAGCCGTCCTACTGAGTTCATAGCATGTGTCACTGAAGCACAAACAATTGTATACACACACACACGCACAAACACACACACAAGTAAACACAAATTGTCATGGTGCTAGCACTGTCACAGAAGTCCTGGGGCAAAGAAGCTTTCTGATTTACTTCAGTAATGTCAGCTGCAAGTCCCGTTATGACTGTGAGAGTGCACTGATGATTCAAAAATGAGAACAGAGTGGTAAAATTGTAATTACTCAAAATCTTTATTTTGTTTAGAAGTAATTAGCAAAGTAACATAACCTTAGTAAAGTCTGCTTGGAAGTAAGTAATATTTACTACACTTTAAACAGCTTAGCAGTACCAGCTAACACAACAAATTATAGCTGATATGTTACAGAAAATACCATGACTATATGATTTCTGAGAATGTGACATTACAAATATGTGTTCCTCTTATGTTATATTTTTTTCATCAATAAACCACAAAAAAAGAGAAGCCGCTGTATTTTAAAGTTTTAGCAAAGCATAAATGTGTTATCTGAGTTTGTCATGACACATAAAATGTGCTTAACCATAGAGCAAAACATGAAAAATTAAAACAATCACCAAGAAAGACAAAAAGCTGTGTATCGTGTATCTTAAAATCCTAATCATTTCCCATAAACGTCTGAAAAACAACGGGTGAAAAATTAGCCGGGTGTTGGAAGTGATCCTCAACTCCATCACAGTGGCTCTATACAAAATCAAACCAACTAGCATTCACTGACCAAAGGTACTCTGTTAACTGAGTCTGTACACAGCACTCTGACATCCTTGCATCACAAGCTCTGACAATACACTCACAACCATTAAAACACACAAAAAAACATTAAAACAGCTTTGGAAAATTAAAATAATTTAAATTCAATATACCATAGTATGTGAAAAAAAACACTGAATTTTGAAATATGCAAGTTATAATATAAACATATCTATTCACACTCATACTCATGTCACAAAATTAACCTAAGAACATCACTTAGAAGTCAGGTTTTCTTTTTTGGATAAAAAACAATTAACAAAGGACTTCCAGAGTACTATTAGCACATTTAATTCACGTGTTAAATTACCTACGGAACTAATGATGAGATAGTTGATGTTCATAGCAAAGCAAAAAGCACAAGTAACAGAGTTTCAGCTTCCTACTTCCAAGGTACAGTGAATGCATCCTCATCGTAAGTTTTGCAGAGAATGGATAACCTTGTAAAGTGACAGAAGTTCCCCAAACTTAAAACTCACATTTTTAGATATAGTGGGCCCAAAACCAAATGCTAGAGTTAGATTTTCTCTGAGTTTTTGAGTTGGTAGTGACTTATTTGTATTATTAAATTTACAGGGAGGAAATTAAGTTTTCAGGAGGAAGAGCGGTCACCCATCAATCAGAAGGTCGGTTGTTCGACTCTGGCTTCCCAAGGCTACATTTTGAAGCGTCCTTGGGCAAGACACTGAACACACATTGCCTACCGATGTATGAATGTGTTTATGAATGGTTAGAAAGCATGTAGTTATGTATAGCCTTAAGACGTGCTGTATGAATGTGTGTGAATGGGTGAATGTGGCATGTAGTGTTCAAAGTGCTTTGAGTGGTCAGTTAGACTAGAAAAGTGCTATACAAGTACAGTCTATTTACCATAACATTATGTCTAGCACTGGGTCTGCTGATGCTCATGTGCCCACTCCACTGCTCAGATTTTTCGAGCAGCCTTATAAATCATAAACGGAAAATCAATGCAAAAAAACTCACTGTTTATTACATCTTTTAACATGTTTTAAACTACTGTCATCTGACACATGTAGCATCTTCCCATGTAAATTAATTTGCTATTCTCAGTTTTGTATGTGTTTATAAAAGAATTATCATCATGAACATAAATCCTCCCTCTCATAAAACCCAGATGCAAAGAGGTTAATGGCTATTTGAGAGAAGGGAACATTTTGTATCCTATTAACAGCTACTACTCCTGGAAGGAACAATCAGGCTTGCATGTAGGAAATCAAAATTCGGAGACTGGGTTCAACATAATGCACTTCAGCTGTGTGCTGCATAGAGGGAAGAAAAAAATGACTTTCATTAAATTACACTGAATCTTATACATCAGTGATGATAAGCTCTCAGAGGGGCCAGATACCTCACCAGCTATAACATAGAAGTCTACCATCTCCTTTAATATGAGCAGAAAATGAAATATTGTGTTCATTTTCTGCAAATACATGCTGTAATTTACATCAGTTGGTGAAGACAAGACAAGTTGACCATAATTCCCTATGGTTCATAAAAAAATATGAACATAAACAGTCCTAGTGCTTTAACAGTGTGCTCATAGCAATATCGTAGAGCTCGTAGAGACCAGATGTTCAGTTCATAACCCACCTTCTAATTTGATTAGCAAATTGTCAATACAACGTCAGGCTTTTTGGGTTGCATAAAGCCCAAGTTTAGCTGTCTGGTAACCGCTACTGTTTGTAGCAGTGTGACCACAGGGTCACATGCTAGCTTATTCACAGTTTTTAGGCAATTTCAAGCATAAGTCAAACATTGGTGCTCTTGTCCAAACATTAGCAGACACGCCATTGTCCCTGTATTTAGCATGCAAACCCATGCAGAGAGTGAACAGCAGTCACCCTGAATGTTTCTGACACAGACTGTCCTGCAATCAATTAAAGTGTGTGGCTTTTATTGAAAGGAAGAAATATCACTATTAAAGCTAGAGAGCCAAGAGATGCTGCTTCTACAGTTAATTTTTTGCCAATTAAATAAAATTGACTTTGCTCCGCTTTGTTTGCAGTTACACAGCTTCCATTGGATCTTCATCAATATAAATTGCCCTTCAAAGAGTGTCAATATGTGAAAGATCTGCTGTGAGGCTCAGGGCATGGGTAGTAGGCATGTGCCCAAAATGCATTATGCATTATGTCCATCATCACAGAAGGAAAGAGGCATTTGTGACATAATCTCCTCAAACCAGTGTTTTGGAAGAATTACAAAATGTTAAACACATTGTGAATCAGAACAATCTTAATTGCATTCAGAAGCTCTGTGAATTTGAAACTGGATGGCTGTATCCAGGAGCTTTATGACTCAGTTTTGTAGTTTTAAAGGGTGGGTCCTTTTAGTGTCAGGAAAACTGTCTTTCCTATCTAAGTTTGTTGTTCCTGAATCTGTTTCACATAAACCACATCTGACCACAGAAAGCTGAGAGGAGTTGATAGAGCCTAGGGTATTTATCGGTCAAGATTCATGACTTACCATCTTTCGATCACTTATCAGGGTGAAACTGTTGTTTTACTGTTGTTTAAACTGAACTCGGCTTCCTTAATTTACACTGTTTCAGGACATTGCTGTAGATGAAAAATTGTACCAATAATCTTCATGTGCTGTAAATCCAAAAGGCTTCTAAGTATGTGATCCTAGTTCTCCAGGTCCATAAAGGACAATAAAACTCAAAGCTAAACTTAGGTGGATGTAAAACAGACTTTTTATCTATGAACACTTATTGGTAAAACATATAAAATCTTTAGGGTAACTTCGAAAGATCACAATGGACAAGTGACAGTAATTCCTCAGTCTCACACTAGAACCTTGGGCTAGAATTAGAACATTTGATAATGTAATCTGTTTATCTATAATCTCCAAACAAAATGTCATGCTAAATTACATTCAATGAGTTTTGGCAGGAAAACATCTTTCTTTCCATTTACCTTGCGGGCAGGTCATAAAACATTGTTTTACAAGCCATTCTGGAAAATGACTTTGTTGAAGCCGACAGCTCTGATCACTAATGAGGATTTGGCTTTGTTTTGATTGAGGTACCCCCATTCTGAGTCAAACAATTACGTATCAAATGGACGCTGCTGTTTGCAGTTGTCACGTTTGTTGAGGAGGCAGAAAAACAACTGAATCTGTTTGTTTGTGAGTCATTTAACAAGCAATTAGTCATAAAGATTAGACTTTAAGTGCAGTTTAGACGGACTAAATTAGAGTTCATGTGCAGAATGAGAGTTGTCTAATTTTGAAGGCTTTTTTTCCATGAACATTAGGAAAAGAGTCTCACATCCTTGCACTGGAACAAGGTAGACAAAGTGGACATGCCCAGCATAGTTGTAATTCTCTCTAGAACAGTTTGTTATCATGGATGCAAGACCCTCATCAGGGAGGCTCCCGATTCAGTTTCTATTGCAGAGTCAATGTGAATCCATCATTTTGCTACAAGGATTACATGTTGTAGCTGTTCAACCAAATTGCAACTTTGTGGAGAGAAAAAACAAATCAGGTGAAATAAATCAGTTCAATACACTGCTGTGGCATGAACTGTGTTTGAGTTGCTCAAGAAAATACTGGTGAAAAAGAAAGAGCTATTTGACTGGGCTGTATATCATGATCTGAAACTTAGCAAGGAAGGAAACTGGAAAGAAAAACTGCCACCGAATCTGTCACAGAAATATCTAAAGTAATTATCCTGATTGATCTCTCTGCTTTGACAGTATTTCAGTTTTCAAGAACAAGAAAGCAGCAATGCATGGCAAGAAAATGCATCTTTGAGTCTAAGTATAAGATAAATTGACGTTTTAGCTTCTTTTTTCTCAGTAAGTGACATTTATTTTCACAGACAAGAAAACACTGTAATATGCCATTTGTCTCTCTTTCATTGTTTCTCCTCTTATTTTGTAGCACCTGACAGTTGTTTTCATAAGCCTGAATAAAGAAGAGAAAGCAGTGAAGCAGTCTCAGTCTTGGCTGTACCGGTAGAGTATATAGATACTTGCATTTTTCACCACACAAATATTTCTGAAAGTCTAAGAAAAGCAGCACCATAAATTCCCCTTTACAAGGTAAGAGTCAAGCCCCTCTGTGATTGCAGGGGTAAAATGGAGCTGCTTCAGGAGCAACCTTGGAAAAACGTTCTGTAAGTTTACAGCTCCCCCTGTTCTGTATCAGATCTTAGCACAAAGTTCCTGCCTTCATTAAAATAGCTGCCATGCTCATCACAACAGATGCCCCTGCACTCAGCATATGTCCAAGGTTATAAATCCAGATTACCTACTTCTTGTGTCGCTTCTTGAGCCATCTGGTGTGATTTAAGCACCGGGCAATGCCTTTTTCAACACTTAGCCTTCCCTAAGCAAAGAGGGGAATAGAAACTCCTCAGAATTGTCTTTGCCTTTTTAATTAATAAAGGAAGACTTAACCACCATTAGTGGTTTAATATTTGCTTCACATTTATTAATTTATTTATCTATTTGTATACATCATTTCTAATAATGTAATATGGCTCTGCAGGAATTTTTTTCTACATTTTTTATAATAAATGTTGGTCAAACCTTAACTGCAGATGCAGATGTAGAATAGACATTTTTTATTATCTGGGGAAGATTTCCCTCTTATTTACATGCAATACCACCACAGAGCACCTAACATCCTGATTCAATAAAGTTTCTCATAAAATATGCCATTGTGGCCTTTGCTCATTTAATTCAATTCGGTTTAATTCAGTTGTAGTTTTAAAGGGTGGGTCCTTTTAGTGTCAGGAAAACTGTCTTTCCTATCTAAGTTTGTTGTTCCTGAATCTGTTTCACATAAACCACATCTGACCACAGAAAGCTGAGAGGAGTTGATAGAGCCTAGGGTATTTATCGGTCAAGATTCATGACTTACCATCTTTCGATCACTTATCAGGGTGAAACTGTTGTTTTACTGTTGTTTAAACTGAACTCGGCTTCCTTAATTTACACTGTTTCAGGACATTGCTGTAGATGAAAAATTGTACCAATAATCTTCATGTGCTGTAAATCCAAAAGGCTTCTAAGTATGTGATCCTAGTTCTCCAGGTCCATAAAGGACAATAAAACTCAAAGCTAAACTTAGGTGGATGTAAAACAGACTTTTTATCTATGAACACTTATTGGTAAAACATATAAAATCTATAAAAAAAGCAATAATATTTACCCTCTCGACAAAGGAAAATGATCTTGATGGAGTATAAATTCTCATAGAAGATATCCTCTTTTTATGGATGGATAACAAATAAAATCAAATAAAAATCAGCTGACAAACTGTTACATGAGATATATATATATATATATCTCATGTAACAGTATATATATATATATAATTTATACAGTAATGGCATTGGCTAAGTAGCCAGAAAGGGTTAAAAGGGTTTTATTCATGGAGTGTATGTTGGTCTAGACCTCACATCACACAAGTCTGATACCAAACTGGACCTTCCTCCTCATGAAGTATTTTTTTTTCTTCTTCTTCACAAAAGACATCTGCTTTGATGTAGAAACGCTCTTATGAAATGCATTTCCCTTCTGCTACTTGTAGGGGTGGTACTTTAGAGCACCGTGTCATAAGCTGTATTGAGAGGTATGAACAATCAACTAATATGACACTTTTTAACAGTCATACAAGTTGGAGAACTTGTTGCTCCCCTAAAATTTTTTCTTGGCTTTTGACAACTTTTCCTGAGACTGCCTTTCAAAAGCTTTGACCGCATACGTTATTTTTTTTTCTATTCATGTTGTAGTTTGATGGTAACTCTCATTAACTGATCGTTGAATAGCACTTTGTTAGTTTGTCAACTAAAGTATAACATCTATGACAAGTGTTTTGCATGAGACACAATTTGGTATTATTACGTTTAAGGTTAAGGAAGTAATTGGAATTCAGTGTGTGCTCTCTCAAAATATTTTTTCCACAATTCTGTCAAGGATATAGTTTGTGAAGACACATATCTGAAAATGTTCCAGGCAAAACATTTTAACTCCCAGTATCTGCTCGCAATGTCAAAACAATCAGTTTACATACTGATTAAGTGTCATAATATCTGCATAGCAACAACACACTATCTAATGGTTAATGGAAAAACTATGGCCCCATATCAAACAGCCGTAATGGCTTGACTTATATTGGTATCACCTCTTTTATCTCTGCTCTGTCTGGAACATGATCTTACTCCAACTTTATTTCCAGTTTTTAGAGAATTAGTGAGGAACCTGTCATATTGTAGGGAGAAAAACAAATGCTTAATGCCATCATGGATGCCAGTTTGTAACAAAAATAGTAAAACTCTTGCAACTCTCTCAGGACAGAACATGGGGCTCATTGAAGTTCAGAACATAAAGGAACGTTTTTAAATCACTCACTTTAATTTATTGGTTTACCTTTGTGAAACTCTATTGGAGCCACATTTTTTATTTAGTATGATATAGCAGGTTTATGTTTATTAGATTTCTGGCACCTGGTGGATACAGTTTATAACTCACAATTTGACTGATTCCAAGTGATAAGTTATGACAAAACAAGGGATTTGAGTACAGTGAATCTAAATTTTAGCAAAGCTTTTGCAGAATTGTAGGCAATGCCTGAGTAAGCCTGTGGTGCTGACCAATCAGAGAAGAAGTTTTCTGGAAGTAGCGGAGACCATAACTTCTGTTTTTACAGATAAGATGTAAAGAAATATGTGTTATTAAATGGAACTTGCACCTCTTAAGCAGCTACTTTGATTTTTATTCCTGTAGTACTGCTACCACTGTTGATGAAAAAAATATAGGGACTTAGAAATTTCTTGACGGTTTTGGTTATTATGAAAATTTCTATTTGCCATTCTGAATATAAGTAACTCCTGAACTGCGTAGCTACAAGCTAGCAATGAAAGCTCCAGGTTGAACAATCAGCTCCCACTGGAAGGATCCTAAAGGCTCTCAAGATCCGGGCTTGTGTGCCCAAGAATTAGCTCGGCTAGCTGCTAAGTTCCCACCTGAGTGAGCTATTGACTATCACTCAGCTGAGTAAGTCAGAAACTGAGTAAGTCAGAAACATCCCACACACCTCCACTGGGACGACTTCATCAACACACATGGCAGCAGCATAGCTCATTCACTCCGGTAAGGTCCCTCTTACTCAAAGTCGTCATTCACGTTGTCAAAATTTGATAAATATCCTGCCATGTTGCACAAAACTAGCAGTAGCAAACTCAGTGTGAAGTTAGCCGACTGTCACAGAGCAAGATGTAAATAAACTGTGCTCGAGGGAGGCGTGTGGATCAAGTGGTCCCAGTAGAGTGCCTATGTAGAAATCCCTCCGTTAGCTCTCCTTTAGTCACAAGTACCCACATAACAGCACCTATGAGCTAACAGAGCTATAGTACACGTCCGTTCATTCATTCATATTAAAGTATTGGTGAAATAAAGACAGATAATGCCTTATTTAGCGACTGCATCGTCTAAGCCCTTTTCACTCCGTTATATGGATATACGCGGATCGCGAGTTATCTAAATATCTTCCGAAGGACGCCAACTTTTATCAAACTGTTCTCGGCGAGTAGATAAACGTATTTCATGCCAAAGATAAGGTCTAGGTTTAAAAATACCGGAGTTCCCTTTTAAGCAAAGCTCCACTTTGACAACAGAGGGTTCAGGCCTTACTTTTTGAAAGTGCTAGCAATGCCACTCTTCTGGGCCGGCTTTCAGATGCAGCTCATTATGTTTGTACTTGCAATGTAACATTCTTGCTTAGTGCAGCTTTTATTTAAGCCTTAGTATACAATCCAACCTTGCAGTCTCCTGCAATAACTGTGCCAGGATTTCTCATGTATCTGCCAAATGCCATTGAGGATATGGTACTTCTTCAGTGTAGCACACCAGGAGAGGTACTGACGCCTTAGTAACCTTCAGCCCTGTGATGGAGCATCTCTCCTTTCCAGGTGGACTTGCTCATTGTCCTGCTACCTTATCTCTTTAGGGCCATTTCTCCTGCAGATCACTCGGTCTGACAGAGTAGAAACACAGAAATTTCTGGAGCAGGCAAACCCTTCAGTGCGTTTTGGCAATACAAGCGGGGAAAATCGAAGGCGCCTGGACTAAAGACTGTCTGGAATATTCTAAACAGTCTCTCTGAGATTCAAAACCAAGCTTGCTAATTAACATCACTGTAACATATTAAAGATGCTTGAATGATAAGGATGGTGAATGAGTTCTTACCAGGACTGATTTTCCTACTGTTCTTGTGTTGTAGTAGCAGTGAAACACTTTAAAGCAACCGTGGAACTGTATTGATGAGATGGCCAGTTTGTGTCCTAATGCATCAGTGATTTTGTATCTAAGGATGGATTGTTGTTGTATGACATAAGCAGGAGAGTAGTATGGCGTATGGTACAAATGTTTTATTACAGCAGAATTAAAGTGTTTAAAATTCAATCTGACATTGTAATAGTACCACCATAATGCTTTAAACATTGTGCCAATGATAAAGTAGATACATTTAAAGAAATGAATACCCCGCATATAGAATTTACTCCATGGAAATGATTTAGAGGTTAATAAATGATCTACCCTTTAAAATTTAGCTTCTGTTGCTGGAGGCACCTGTTATTGGCCGATTATTTGTCATGATGCATGCATTTATCTGTATTTATCTTATCAGTTGTTGCAAAGCAGCCAGCACCCCTTTCAAATCTGCATTGCTGGAGAGACCTAAATATTTTCAGTTATGAGGAATGATATGTTCCATACAAAAAAAGATGTACAAGATATTATTCATACAATTGCAGTCTTTGGTAGGTATTATGATCCCCTCGCTGATTCTAAAACGAATTATCCAGCGGTTTACACTGATTATTGATGGTCTTACATATTCTATGTGTTGCTTTTTGCATAACACACCTGCTTCTGCCCATGTGGCAGTTATCACCGCTGCCACTGACAGAAAACACTGGACTGAAATATCACCTTCTGTGCCTGAAATGATGATTTTATTGCACATTATATAGCTTAATGAAGTAAAAGATTACGATGTTGCCTTTGCATTGCACAGGACGCATTAGCACATTGCATTCATAATGGCTCAGTTGCCTCTCTTGGCATTGTTTGGGGTGAGAGTGATAGAGTGTTTGGTAATTACTCTACCAATCCCTAATTTACATGCAATTTCAAGATGTCTAATTCAGAATGAGTTGACAGGGATTACTTGTGGCCTCTTAGATAGGCCAGAGGTATTGCTTTAATGTAAGTCAGAGGTTATTTAATGATGTTATCATACTATTATGATATTCAGTTCTTTCTTTCTCAAGAAGAAAGAAGATTTAGTAATTTCCTGGGAAATTCTTTAAGAAAAGTTGATGTCCAGGGTTTTGCTTCAAACTAAGAACTTTTTTTTCAGGTCTCCCCCATTACGGTATGTTTAGCAAATATACCAGCAGTGCTGCGGTGGGTGATGCCTGCTCATTGGAGCATTAAGTTTTCAGTGTTGGTGATGATCTCTTATAGATATTGAAAACTTAAACGTGGGATGAGCTCATGTTTTTTACTTACTGTTTGCAAACACAGCATTCACGTTTGGCTCTTCCTCCCTTCACTGACGAGCCAGAGTTCAGAGTGAGCTTTGAAGTTCACAAATTGACAGATGGATAGCAGTAAGTTGCAGGAAAATAAGTAAATCTTTGGAGTAAAAATCTAATTTGCATACATTACATATGGCTCACTATGAAAGAATGGTCATAGCAGATATATATTACTTTTGTATAAGTCTATTAGTTTTTCAATACCTTCCTTAGTTAGATTAGAAATTTACAATTGTACTGTAAGGCAGCAGCAAACATAACTGTTACCAGGTGAAGCTGTTACTGTGTAATGGTGTTCTTATCAATAAAAGAGCTTAGTCCTTCTACGTGCAAAATGAGCTGTCTTGTGGCTCTATATTGTTCTGTTTTGTGGCAGCTGCTCCAGCTCAGCATGCATGTTATCACATCTGTTGTTGAGTGACGAGCAGGAAAAATTGATTTCTTGTTTTCTCCAGATCAACAGGCTGCATGAAGGGCTTTATGTTGGGTTTCGTTCTTGGTCTTGGCCCAGTTTGTTTTAGTCTGGGGTTTTGGTAAAACATCATGTTTGTTGTATGTTCCTGCTCTAACAACCCTTATCAACCACTGGTGCGTTTTAAAATGTTGGAAAATTGAAATATTTGTTTTGTGATCTATTTTCTTTTAAATAAGTGATGCATCAGGGAATGAGTCACAATAAGTTACTTTGGAATGTTATGTTGCTTCATTGTATATTCTTCATACTGAAAAGGTGCAACTGTAGAAGTGTTTTAACTCAAAAACTATACTTTTCCAGCGCTCTGGCTATGACCTGAAGAAAGTATTTATTATAGCCTAAATATTAATCTTAGACATATTAGCCTCTCTCTTCTCAGGCCACTATGCTGCCTAGTGGCTGTGTGTTTCATACAATACTGTAGGACTTTTAGGGGTGGTTAGTATTGATTGGCCTAGGTGTATAGACAACTGGCATGGGGGTTCACAATCAAGATACTGAAATTTTCATATTTTTATATGCATGCTCTGATCCTCTGGTTTTTAAGTGGGATGTTTGGAGGTCTAAAATTCTTGAAAAGCGTTGCAGGGAGACACTGCCTCCTGACCCTCAGGTAAGATGTGGACTCTTTATCTTTCTGGGCTCTTTCTTTCTGTGTGAAGTAAGACATCTCAGCTTTCTTGAAATCACTGTATGAAAGAGCTTGGGCCAAGCAACAGGGGCACATTTTGACCTCACAAACTGTTGCAAAAGGGTCAGCTGCAAATTTATAGATTTGAAGAGTAGAATATAGTATATACACTTTCAGGATATTCATACTTGAAATCTACAGGTGGACCAATCTACAAGGCCTGTCAGGATAGGTGAGAAGCTTATCCCATTGGATTCTTGCTGCCTCTCTGCAGCACACCGGCTGGATTCTGTATTTAGCAGCAGACACTGGCACGCTTGACCTCAGCCAATGAGACACAAGCTGGATTACCTGGTGATACCATCCTGACTCTGTAATCCCAGATCTGTCTCGCAAAGATTAGTGCTTTAGGAAATCAACCACATGCGATGCTGACAAGTGACACGACTTTACTGCCTACCTGACCTCGTCTTCCCCATATATCCCACGATTGCACACTGCAACTAAATCTCAGTAAATAGCTGCTACAGTTATAGTGCCTTAAAATATTAATTGCTATTTCCAGCTTTCCCAAACATTGCTCTCTTTAGAAAACTATTTATCCCAGGACTATGGGAGGGAGAAAGTAGTTTGTCTGTCTTCAAAAACACAGCATACATGTCATGTTTAGATTTCAGCTTCAGCCAGTGTACCAGTTTGATCTTTGCCTGTAATACAGCACATATAGAGATTCTTTTGATTATTATTTTTTCAATTATTTGCGAAATACAGAATAACTGCGCTTGGGCGTACTTCTATAATAAAAAGTTTGAGTCAAACTCAAACTTTGACCAATCATCTCATCTTGAGTAAAACTGAAAGCCTTTCTCTTGGCTAATGATGGTGGGATCAAGTGTACATGTGGCTGATCTTTGCCTGACTATGTTCGGTGCTTAAGTTCTTCTAATTTAATACAATAGTTCTAATGTGAGCATCAGAAGATAATGGGTTCATTCTTATATTTACAGGTGTGCTCAATGAGTAATTTTGTGCTCCTACATGTCAACACCACAGCAAAAAGCAAGAGTTAACTCTATTACTCTCAGTTTTAGTTTCACAATATTTGTTGAAAATGTTCTACTTCCTTTGCCTTTACATTTCATTTGACACCTCAGTTCGTGCGGTGCTGCACACAGAGTAAACAGTTGATTTCACTTGTATGGGAGCTACATGTTCCATGACTTTTAAATGTACTTTGCTGTTACAAAACATAACGAGTGTTACCTCGAGAGGGACACACTGTGTGGGAGCAAAGAACCTGAAACCAGACCTGCATACAGATCAAGATGCTTGCAACATTTGTGCACGAGCGAACAAGATTACAGAACCTCATTCTCAAAGGAAATACAACTGCATTGTTCCAGAACTGCTACTATCTCTAGCTTCATTGTACAATTGAGTAAAGGTCAGGGGAAGGACCTCATGGAGGACCATACATGTTGTGTACCTGCTACAATGTCCCTGTGGGCTGTTATTTGAGTAAAACAAAAAGGGAATTTGAAGGTTAAAGATCCTGAACACAAAAGTAGTATCATAGATGGAGATGTGAGGTTCTTTATTTGCAGGTTATGTATTTTAGGTGGACATGGAGTTTGTTGCTTTAGATTAACTGGTATTGAGGTGATTAAGCCAGATTCTCCAGGGAGAGGAGCATGTGTTATTACCGTGCAGTGTCAAAGTTAAGGTAAAACTCATTTGTGAGACCTAACAGCCACAGATATTACCCTGGAATTTTTAAGGCAGCACCAGTCAAGATTTAAGATGGATTACTGTAATGCATTTATGGGGGGGTTAGTGGTTCCTATAATGTCCAGCTACAGAGAGTACAAAATGCTGCGGCACGGCTTTTATCTGACACACGCAAATATGAGCACATTTCTCCCGTTTTAGCTTCACTCTACTGGCTTCCCATACATTTTAGGATTCATTTGAAAGTAATTTTATTTGTTTTTAAAGCTTTCTATGACCCTGCCCCTTCCTGCCTCTCTGAGCTGCTGCACCATTATACACCCTCCCGCTCACTCAGGTCAGCTGATCAGCTGCTCCTCAGTGTGCCTAAAACAAAAGGTAAGCTTAGGGGGGAACCATGCTTTAGCTGTGGCAGCTCCTGAAATGTGGAACCACTGCACATCAGACGGGCTACATCACTGTCTGTTTTTAAATCACTTCTTAAAACTCTTTGCCTTGGCTTTTGACATTGTGTGAGACGTTTATTTTAGTTTGTGCTTATTTTATTTAGTTTTTTTATTGAATGGCTGGTTATATGTGTTTTAAAGTATTTTAGTATTTTATGTTTTTCTGTCTGTGCAATGACATTTTTAATTTGAATGTTTTTATGTATTCTGTACAGCACTTTGGTCCTTGTGGTAATGTAAAGTGTGTTATAAATAATGCTGGATTAGATTGGATTTAGGAATTTGAAACTGAGCTAACTAGTTGATTGATTAATGAATTAAACCTGATTTTCACAGAGCACCAGTATAAATGATTGCAAACCATTTATTTGCATAATTTCTCCCTTAGTCCAGAGTTCCACTAACATTTACCTGTAAACAAAGGGGTAATGTGTAGCTTCTAATAAGATATAATTAAAAGATCAACAGAATTTTCTCTTTGGGCTGGCAGATCAGTGGCTGATCTGCTGTGAGTCTAGCCCCATTTCCTGATAATGCTGTAACTTTGTAGCTTTGTTGTCACAATGTGTTGAATCTTGCTATTCCACTGAGTTTTTTAGTTCTAAGATCCTCCTTCCCCAGGTATTTATGACTGTTGCATTGTCAGATGCTCAGAATTATCATGGAATATAAGTTAAATTAAAACTTTTTTTGTTATGATCTGCTCAATCAGCAATACAGAGAAAAGAAATGTAGAGCAAATTCTAGAGGGGACACTGCTGCTTCAATAGTTTTATAATGATTCAATGACTCCTGTCCCTTGTGCTATCATTTGAGGCTTTCATTTTTTTTTCACTGATTCAGATCCTTCCATCTTCTTCACAGAATCTGAACGCAGGGTCTCTTAGAATAAATGTACGCCATTCCCCATGCTCAGAACCACTAAAGACGATATTCAGCACAACAACACTTCCTTCTTACCATTAATATCATTCTAAATGTGAAAGGTTCCACATTTTGATAGAGTGATAGAGTGCAGGAAAATAAACACTTCTTAACTGAGGTAAAGGCAATAAGCTATGTTTAGTTTTCCTGATGCAGCAAATCTGTGTTTTTCAGTCAATGTGTAAAAGTGCAGAGCGCTAAGAAACTGATCAGTAATGTATCCAATGTTTTTTGTGATTATTTCATGGATTCAGTCTTTACTCTATCATTTATAAACAAAATAACAAAATAGCAGCTGGTGTAGACTGGTAAAATAATATACTTGAAATTGACCATTTGGGGTAATTTGATATAAGGATTATGAGAAATATTTCAAATTCTATTAACCTATAAATTAAACCAAATTGGCAACATCATTTATGAAATTGTAAATAAAATCGAACGTTTCAGAACTCAGCTCAGTCTTATTTAATTAATGATTAGCATGGGTACTTCAAATGGATTTTATTTATTCATGCAATAATTATCATGCAACAAAGTCACTTTAACTCAGTATTTTTGGTTCCATTTGCTGTTTGGTTACATTAAAAACTACTTGGCTGGGGTTAGGAAAACATCACAGGTTGTTTTAAAACAGATATTGGAATAGCATTTTGCACGGCATACCTTTGAATCTGTTGGCCAAAAAGACCTCTGACAGAAAGAGGGATTAGACATGAGTCAACAATGATGCTCTGGTTTTTATTCTGTGCTGCTAAAGAGCTCCAAGTTAAATCAAGTGTGAATTTAGTCTCTATTTGCTTTGCTTTGCTGCTCAAGTGTGAGATACAGCAGCTCTTAGAAGTTTATATAGCACCTTTAAAAACACACTTATGTGGACAGAACTTTTACAAAGCTTAATACAGAGACCCATTTCCTATTTTTGCATCGCATCTATTCATTCTTGTTACTGTTTCATCCAGCTCAGGGTCAATAAGGTCTGCAGCAGGTAATTGGGCAAAAGCTGAAGAAGCTCCAAAATATATCACCAGCCTCTTTTGGTGAGCAGGAAGCAGTTCTTTTATCACATTACAATTGTTTAAGCTTGTACAAGTGTACTCCAAATAATACAGGTTGCATTGATGTGAGATTTAGTCAAGGCAGAGCTGCTCATTTGGCAGATAAAAAAAATACTTGAGCTTGATTCTAAACTAGATTAAAAGTAGAAAACTTCATACATTTATTATTCAAAGTGTAAACGGGCATGACTCATGCCATAGGTCAAACAGTGATCTCCCCAGACAAGCTAATACCATTTTTTTTTACAATTTTCAGACTGTCTGTGTCACTGATTTGTTACTAATGTTCTGTAAGGAATTTGGCCACAGTCTAATATTACTTACAAACTTTTTCAATTGTAACGTTTACTAAAACTTCCCTGAGACCATTTTGTGTCTGCAACCCTATTGTCCTGGAGTGTTAGAGAGCTTGAGTGGCGCAGGTGTCTCTACATTGCTTCCTCTTCATGTGAATGACATCTGACAGTGTTGATTTCCACTGAACAGTTGTTGTTAGTTCAGGCTTCAGGCACCTTTCATCTCATCTTGTCTACCGCAAATCCCTTTCAGACACTTAGGTGGTGTTGCTGTAGCAAGCTTGCTGTCACTTTATGTCTTGTCAAACATTCTTGACTCAGCATAATGAGAAAGAAGAAGCTATTAAAGACACTCCAAAAATTTAACTCGTATGTATGTCAGTGATGCCAGAGAACTTACTTTGTTTAACCATCTGAAAGGGTGTAACGTCTTTATAGATTTTAGCCTGTGTAAGCCCAGACAGAGGCTGATGGGGACTTCAGGACCAATGGACATTATAATTTATCCACTGAATGCTTCAATACCCCATGGAGCCCTTGAGTAAAAAAAAGAAAAAAAAGAAAAGGAAAACAACTGCAATTTCACCTACCTTCATTGTATGTGTGGAACACATGGCTCACCTAAAGCTATATATTACTGATTCATCCTTTTGGAAACTACTCTATTTTGAAATATCTGAGCCTCTCCCCTGAAAAGCTGTAAAATAAGTTTTGCATTTCTGTCATTTTATATAGTATTCTGTTGAATTGCCCAGTTATAGCCTTTGAAAGGTGAGCTCCAAAGCCTGTTATCCTCAGAGAGCTTTGTATGGTTTCCATTAGATTCTGAAGAGGGCAGTTCATTTCTCGATTGAAGGATGGAAATGTCACTGCAATCATTGGGGACAGATCTATTAAGCTTTGTTTCAGTTTGGATTACGTACATGAAGCCTTACTGCAACAACAACAGGACAAATAATGCATGCTGACTTAAATATATTCAATTCTTAAATGTTAAATTAAATGTTGGTAATGAACCACAGGGCTGGACTGATATGTTACACAGCTGTCTATCAATTCAACATGTTAAATAAACATGCCTTTAACTTGAAAATTATTGAAAGTGGTGATCAATTTAAGGGTCCTCATAGTCAGAAGAGTCATCTGTTTGCCTTTTATTGGTTTAAGTTCATTTAGGTTTGCAGGTGTTTAATTCTAGCTGTCGGCCAGCTCGGTGACTGCAAGGTATCCAGGTCCTGTGGCTGCAGAACAAGCCCAAATCGTAAGCCCTCCACCACCGTGCTTGACAGTTGGTATGAGGTGTTTGTGCTTATATGCTGTGTTTGGTTTTCTCTAAATCTGCGGCTGTGCATCATGACTAAACATTTTCATTTTGGACTTATCTGTTCTAAGAAAATTGTTCCAGAAGTCATTTGGTTTTTGTCAAATCTAATTTTTTAAAAGTTGAAGTTATACTGCCATGTTTCCTCTTGACAACCTTTGTAAACAGCTCTGAATGCTCAAGACCTGCAAATTGCAGTGAAATAATCAAGTGCTTCTGAATCATGGATTTGTTTTTGTTGGATAAATAATGACACAGTGTAGCACATCATGCATTGTTGTTATTATTTCTTGATGCGTAAAACCATAGAATTAAAATAGATTTCTGCTATTTCACCTGACTGTGCATTTATTGTCCTAGTTTTGATAATACAAAAGAATTACCAGAGGCAAGCAGGTGCTTTTATAATCTATACAACCTTCAGTCATGTATATTGATAATCTGTTTCTCACCAGTTGGGGGTCCATATAAAGATTTAGGACTGTTTTATCTTGTTAAGCGTGATCAGATTTCTCACAGAGCATTCTGCTCAGCAGCCATATTTGAAAGTCCCCCAGACAGTTGTGTTTTGTTAACAAGACCTGGCTCCTCTCTAAATAAATGGGAACTGAGCAGTAAGTGCAATTTCAATAGTTACTGAGGCATACAAACCTTTGGTGATATGTCAACAGTTAAGTTTTTGAAAGGCTTTTTTCCCCCACCATGGTACTTGGTGGGCTTAACTTATGGCTCCATTCAACATACCATGCCATGACCAATATGAACAACAATACAAGCTGCTCATTGCCAAGTGCTTGGTAATCCTGTGCATGATATCCTGTGTGTAATATCTTCCTACTCTTCTTCCTATTCTTATTCGAAGCACAACTAGAATTGAAGTCTGCCTGCTCCCTGCCACTACGCAGCTGAAATGATCCTGAAGCCCAACTGTGCCTTTGCGTCTGGGCAGCATCATGATTGGCTGAACATGTTTTCCAGTTCGGAAGACAACTGGCGTCTTTGGGGAGTTTCATCATACAACTCTCCCATTTTATTTCTCTAATAAGCATTTTCTAAGTTGCCTATTTCTCCATTATAACTGCTCTGGGCATGTCACCAAATGGATAATGATGCAATGAACAGTTAGAAACTGACCGTAATACTAATCAGTTATCTAACTAAGACTCTGGATCCAGGTAATACATTTCATCCCAGAAAGACAATTCATGTTTTTAAGAAATAATCAATTTAGGAAGTACCTCCTTTGCAGTGCCTATAAATGATGAGTCAAGACAATCTAAGCTATGCTAAATTTTTAAATGCATTATGCAAGTCTGAGAGCAGAGATATTGTGCATGTTGCGTCTGTACCACACTCAGTCAAACGTCAAACAGGTTATATGCAGCTTTGCTTCTCAAGTTCAGTGTACAATTTTGACAAAAAGCTATAAAAAGGGATTCTCATTATTTAGGTGTGTCACGTATACCAGTAGAGAAAGAAGCTTTTTCTCTGTAGAGAGGGTGTTTTCCTTTTCTTCCAACTGGTTTAAAGTCAAGTTTGAACTGGCTTTTTTTACTTTGGCGATCCGATTCATTGAAGGCTTCCCTGTGATGGAAATCAAAAGACAAATGGTTCATCCAATCACCTTGAAAGTATGCTTCAAAAAGCGCCTGACCTTCCTCCAAACTGTTTCCAAAGATGAGTTCCAAGATTGTTCAGTCTGTGTAATAAATCATAAGGCAAGTCATGCGAGTGTTGATGGTTTTGGTCATAAATGTACCCTTCTATCTTGTTCAATGATTTGCCTCACGACCTACTATACATACAGTAATGTATGTGTGGAGTCACTTCTCATCTCACTTGAACTATGTGGAGTCGCAGAGTCATAGATTTGCTTCATTATGGCTGTCTTGTGAGGCTGTTGACCTGAAAGATGTTTTCAGCTCTACCTTCTTCTAAAGCATCTTTAATAATGCACCAGGTGTTAACTATTATTCACCATGCAGTCTCTCATCCAGCTATTATATTAGATGATTCAATTCCTTGACGTCACTGTGCCTTCCTTGATATTAAAGTTCCGACTTGGACATCATCCACATCTGCAGTGCTCAGATGCAGTATTGATCACATCAATAATTCAAAGGGCAAAGTGACTCACAAGCACCTGACAAATGACAATAATAAACAAAAGTACTAGTGCTAATATTCAAGCTAAGGGAGACATTTTATTTTCATTTAGGGAAGTCAGGAATTACAAAACATCAATGCTATCTCTTTACTGTATTCAGGGATTAATTATGTGGAACCAAGTGGCCAAACTTTTTCTGTTTGTTTGTGCTATGATTTCTCAGGACAGTCAGTGTCTGAGTTCTCTGTACAAACATCAAGTTGCCCAATCCCATCATCCCTTAGTGCCAAAAAGACTCTGTCAACAATCCTCCAGTGGTTCAAGTAAGTTATTTATATTTTTGGAAGGCGACTGATTACAACACCAGAACAAAAAAAAGCAGATGGAGGTGTAAGTCCCTTTGGTTCTACTAAATGAGATTTTTCTTATGTGCTTGCAGAATTCAGTCATTTATTCTGTTCTCATTCATTATTCTACATTCCTTACAATCTAATAAGAAACATAAGATATTAGCTGAAGTACTGTAAGTTGTAAGTTGACAATTTCTCTTAAATGCATGGTGCAACACAGTGTGATGACTAGTGTCCTGAAAGTATCTTATTTTTTGTTATTATTAATGTATGTCAGGGTGAGAGATCGGTCGACAACCCAAACATGCACTCAAAGGAGCCAGTCATTCAAAGTAAAGATGAACTTTATTTCAGGAACAAAAAGTGCAACAAGGTAGCATGTTTAAAGCATACAGTGCAGTGATGAACAAGGCAAGAACAGAATTAGACTGTGCAAAATGACTTAACACTGTAAACAATCTCGTAATCTAAACGGGAAAGCCAAAGCATGTATGTGTAATCATTTGCTGAAATGAGTTTAGTAAATGTGGGCTCTTGAGCACAAACAGTGGTGTCTGTGGGCTTTATTGAAAACTCTGTTACAGCCAATGGCTTCCCTTCAGGTGGTTCAACTGCTTGCGGGGATGGTAAAATTAATTGTACTAGGCTGATATGACTAACTATATAGACCTGTTGTCTTGAGAAAACAAAATTGTTATCTTGAAAATTGTATTATTTATTAAAATAACAACATGAATAACTGATGACGACAAAACTAGCCTCATTATCTTTAGATAACAAGATAACTGACTTGAAACAACAACGTCACAGGCACAGGCTTCTGGAATATTCTTACAGTAGTCACATATTTCTTTGGATGCCCAACAACAGCCCTGTCAAAGCCCTGTTTTTAAAGATAGCAATATGAATAAATTCAGTTCATTAAACAATTTATTTGATAAATATCAAGGCACTTCAAAGATACAGTCCAATTCAAGCCAATTACAATCCAGATAATTGTCATAGAATCATAATCCATTTAAATCAAATTCATTAAATTCCAAATTAGTCTAAGTCACACAAAGCCAAATTTAAAAAAATATCTGCCCAGCTAAGGAAACAAAATGAAACTTCTATTGGATTCAGTTCCTGTCCGAAGCATGCTTGAGGTAGAAAAATGAACCCTTTTAACAGGAAGACATTTCTGGCAGAACCAGACTCAGGAATGGTGGCCATCTTTCTCGGACATTCACTGAAAAAAATGTTTAAAGATATTTTCTTAATTAATAAATTCTTGTTTTTGGAAGTTGTCCTGTTTTGCCAATTTGGCTAATAAGAAGTACAAAGGGTAATAGATCATATGAATACAAAACAGGCCAAAATAACACTAGATGGACAAAAATCTATTAAAACTTTCCAGTTTTTGGTGGATTTTAGTATACATGCGTGTTCTATCTTGAATATCACTGTGAAATAAAACTCAAAGTTCATCTTGGTTACTCTGGGTCTCGGTCTCCAAATAAGATCTCTACGCATGACAGGACAAAGATCCTTAGGGCACTGCCAGAGGCAGGAGCATACAGAACTGGAGAGTTTCTAACATTAACCTGCAAAACTTGTATAGATTGTGGCATGCTGTTATAATTTCATCATGAATATGTCCAGTCTCACATTCCTGACTGCAAGAAGTGAGTCATAGTGTAATGTAGTGTATGCTTCACTATGTGAAATATTAAATAATTCATTCACTGCTACATTTCAGTCTTGTCTGACAAAAGTTGAAACAGCTACTTTTTTATTAAAAAGAAAATACGTAAAGTGTTGTATGGAACAGAAATTATAGTGCGACCTTTCATTTTAAGTACAAAAAAAAAAGAACAAAGAAAACAGCATAATTACAAAACCTTTCCAAGGCAGAATCAAATTTCACACTGTAATTATCTATATGTGTGGGTAAAATGATAGCAACATCAGTGGAAAAATCCTGTAAATAAAAGTTTCAAGTCTGAAATAATGTTCACTTATCAGTGACAACATGAATACCTAATTCGTAGTCCCTTGTGAGATGGATTCTTTTAGATAACATTTCTTAGGTGATGGTATCATTTTACAATGAGGAAACAGTATACAGTATGCCCAAAATTACTATATATGGACATTTTGACCTTGGGAATATCAGAGTTTAGTTAGATAATTGTGAAACTTTCCATTCCAGAGCATGTGATTAAATAAACTTGATTTGAAGATATTTGGATCACTTTTAAAATGTTATAGACCTGTGAATGTTCCTCTATAGGGTATCGACCAGCAACACATTGCAATAACATGGACTATAAATGGGAGATGGAAAATAGCTTATCATGTCTATGTATTGTGATAATGGTGTACAATAATTATTTCAATTATTGATTGCTGTCCTGGGAAATTGATCTCTTCTTTTAAAAGATAAGAATGTTTGTATAATCATCCAAATACTTTGGATACCATCTTAGGCTTTTAACTTTAACTTTAACTAATTTTACTCACTGTTTGGTTGACTTCGGGTCCCTGAACCATCTGGTTAGATTTAGACATTGAGCACTAAATGGTTAGAAGTTGGATCTATCTTGCTTTGGGATAGACCTGTTCACAATATCTCCTGCACTTTGTTTGGCTTGCTGGATTTCATGTCCCGCCACATCTGAAAAATACACAAATTTGATGCAGATGCAAAATTATGCTCCAACTGAGACGCACTGCTTTGAAAGTTATGCTGGGTCGAGCATAAATGTGTAACAATTCATCAGAAAAAAAGCACAGAGTTTCAGTCTGTGCCTTTTTCAATGTTTACTGGGTTGCATGGAAAGCTCGTGTATAAATAACATACAAATGGAATTACAGTATTGTCCAAAACACACATTTCACATACTTCACATATTTGTCATACAGTGCCATAATTTGTGTCATAAAAGTTGTCACATTAATTGTATTTAAACCAGTATAATATAAACAAGGTTATGATGTAAATAAAGTTATTTAGGCACAGACACACTGTCCACAATATACCAAGGCAAATTATTCAGGATTTTTTTCCTCTCTGAAATTATATCCACAGTAGAGAAACATCATCCAAAATGATCACTGGGTCTCAGTCTCATTTCAGATTCTTATATTGCTGCTATTTGGACATGGTTTCTGCCTCCCTCTGAGAGCAGATGTGTAGCAGAGACAGCTCCTAATTGTAAATGACAATACCAGTGTCGTATCATGTCATTTTTCTACATAGTCTCTGCTGATTTGAGTTTGACAAGATTTCTTCAGCTCAAAATGTCTTCAGCTCAGAGAAATGAACAGAGGAACAGATGACAGAAACAGCATGGATATCAGATCCACTCATTAAAGGTGCACTTGTTAAGGGTGACTGTGTATCTGAGGGTAGAATTAGGTTGTTTTCAAAACCGTATCCTTCAGGCAAGAAATTTCTCATATCACATGTTTTCTCAAATAGTATGCATGAAACTTTTAATCAACTTATTTTGCTGCATGCAAGCTTTGTTAGTGATGTGTAACATCTCCTTATGTGCTCGGAAAGCAGAAGCGTTACATCTGTTTTTACTAAACAGTCCCAAAGACAAGCATTGATAAACACCATAAGTTTTATTTTGCTTTGCATTGTGGGACACAGTCTAATCGCTAGTCTTCTTTTCTTTGCCTCCTCTCCTCTTGTCTTCGCATCTGAGGTGTCAGTGGATCAGGAACGTGAAAGATAAGTTGAGGCAACAGTCCCTTTACAAAATGAAACATCTACATCTTTGCTTTGGAGAAGTTGTTATTAAGTACATCGTGTGGCACAGCTGCATCATCTGTACATTGCTTTGTTGCTGCCTATGTTTTATGATCCCTGTCAGATACCCGTGTGTCATGTCAGCTTCTATATCAACTTTTAAGTAATTTCACAAAGTAACATAAAAGAAACAGCCCTATAAGAAATGTTATTTTTTTCCCTTCAGACATTCAGGTAACATCGGTGATTTTTCTTATCTTCTTACAGCATATGATGTGCAACAATCAAACGACATCAAATGTATTCTAAGTCAATTAGGTAGTTTCAAATACACCCAAAGAGTGCTGTTGAAAAAGAGACATTTGACACAGCTGAATCTCAAGAAGGGCTGAAGTAACGACCTGTAAACAAAAGACAAAACCAACCTCTTTTCCAAGTGTGTTGTATAACGCTGTTGCACTTGACTTGGTACAATGTGTAAGTCATCTTTTATAATCACAAATTAGTTTTTGTATCAATGGTATCATGTCATTAGCTGTGGCAGATAATTCTATTCTTTTTTTCAATAACCAAAGCATCTTAGCTCTACTTTTATTTTTATTTTGGATGCTATCTAAAAGTGACAAAAAGCAGGACAATCAAGGCAATGAAGCTCAGACTTTACCCAAAGACTCACCTGTCTTTTGTCATTGTATATTCTTTCAATTGTCATTTGTCATGGTGGCACTCAGAGGTGGAACCAAATAATACTCTGAAAGCAGGATGATGAAGAAACTAAAGCGCACTTTAGTTAAACTCATTACTATTAACAAACAGAAGGCCCTGCAGGGGCTTCAAGAAAAAGTCCAAGCACAAAGTCAAACAGGCTCACAACCAACAGTGAGACAGCAGGTAGCAAAGCAGGTGGTGGAGAACAATGAAAAACAAGGAGTACATCTAGCGTTATGTGTTCATCGCATGTGTCCAAACTTTAGTCAGGTACAGCTTATGACTAACACAAAACATGTGAAGTGCAGTCAAATAGCAAGACATGTGAGCAACAAAAAGCCCAAGAAACACAATCAGCTGCAGGGCACAAATGAGAAAATGTTTCAAGGTACACCAGAAAATAGAGCTTACTAAGGCGGAAAATAATATCATCTAAAAATGAATATATGAAACAGAAATCCAAAATCATGATATCCAGCTTTCTGAAGGTTCTTTCAGTTCTCTTCTTAATTTTTTTGGACATTAGCTACTTTTTACTTTATTTTCAGTCCAGTCCTTGTATCTGGCTATTTTCAGAGGAATGTGTTTTTTTTTTTGTTTGTTCATTAAGCCACCTAACACTGACCTGATCAAACATTCATTCATTTAAAAAACACAGCTAACTCAATGGATTAATCAGTGTTATGTCTACACATAACAAACAACTTAGCAAATCATCTGTTTTAAGTCTATGTCTAAATATCAGTTTAGAAATGTCACTGTGATATTATGATGTACAACACAGTTTGACAGATATTAAATAGTATTTTTGTACCAACAAGTTGATCCCAAAGAGCTGGTAGCTAAAAATGTGGCATATCTCAGCATGGTGTGCAATAATGTATTCTTAAACATATTGAAGAAACTGGACAAGTGGAGGACAAAAGAAGAAGTGTCAGGCCTAAAAAACAGCGTCTTTTGTCAACTCTGTTGTTGTAAAATCCGTTATATTCAGGGTCAGACGTAGTTTGAAGTGACCATGACTTTTTATAGTGAGTCTGTGCTGGCTGTAAATAAGATGCCTGTAAACCTCTCCATGAGTAAAACAGACTCTTGAAATAATTAACCAGAGAATTCAAAATGTGAACTGCGGATGTGAAACCCTTGGGTGTTTCCCATTACTGCAAAACACAAAAAATAAAAAATGTGTTCAGGGATTTAAAACTCTCCATTTCACCAATGATTTCAAGAATAACAGCTCTACCAAGATCTTTGTGGCAGTTTGGAAATTCTGTAAATCCTTAAACCACATAAAAATTTTCTCAAATTTAATCTTTGGATGTACTCACGGTTCCCATCTAACAAGTACACAGACAAACAGTGAAGCAGCCTTTGAGAAGCAGCATATTCATCAGCAAGATGTTTGATGAATTCTAATGAGGAAACAATATGTTTTTCCATGTTGGCAGCAAAAGGCAAAGATTTGTTTGATTACGTTTATTTTGACTCACTAAGAGCTTCTTAGTAGAAATACTCTTATTCTCCTCAGAGGAAAGAGAAGGACTTGATTTTTAATGGCAAGGCACCATGTAACCTCAACGCTCGTCAACCACATATAAATTAGATGTGCTGCAAGAGGCAAACAAATTCCCAGTCCTGCCCTGGTGATGTGTGTCTCCCAGCTTCAGCATAGCCCACTGCCTCTACCATTTGTCTGTGTCCACAGCAGTTCCTGTGCACACACCCACCCACACCAGCAGCTTGAAATGAGATTCGCTCAAGTGCGTAATCCCTCAGTTCTGCTCCACTGTGATTAATTGACCAAATATCTCTCATATATGGAGGGTCCACACAACCAGCTTTCATAATTAAAAAGAAAAGAAAAAAATCTTGTCCAACACAACAATATCCTCAGAAGCAGAACGCTTTCAAACCTATCCAAGGAGCACAGTGTAATCTCTGAGTATCTTTAGAGGCTCTTCACCAATTAGCCCCCCTGGCAAAATGATTTACTAACATGCCATTAAAAAGCTGTCAGGGAAATGGACATCATGCAGAGAAATGGCCCTTTGGATCGATATCCAAGTAAGCTCTGAAGCACTGTGCAGCTTGTCGTTTGGGAGAAGCATTCACATTTTCAGAGTTTGACACTCAAGGAAGTTCTCAAGGCCCCCTCATTAGTGAAATCACACACTTCTTCGCAGTGTCATATAGGTTTTCAGGCTACCATTTTGCTTCAGTTTTACATTCTCCTCAATATTTGGGCTGTTCATCATTCATTATTCTCATTTATTTCCTCTTCTGACAGTGGCAAACTCAGACTGAAATTAAAAGCTGTTCCTGAATATAAATAATTTCTTTGGGCAACAGTGTCGGGGACGTGACAGGAAGCTGATTGTGCTGCAGCCACAAAGGTTGTCACCTTTTTTGTGCAAGGTTGTGTCTTCTGTCTATACAGGATGCTCCCACTGTGACACATACCTTTTTATTTATGTACTGCCTCTGAATGATATCTGGTGTACCTTTGATCTTGTTGACATGCAGCAAAAGGAACAATGAGGTAGCTGTGAACTCACATTTTATTGTATGATTTGGGAAGTAAATAAACGATCAATCCATCACTTACAGTATGTGCGAGTTACGACAGCCAAGATTGATTTGACACAATGAATGGAGTTTCCCAAACACATGTTGCTATATCAGTCAGTCAGAACTGCATGCTCCAACCTTGAGTATCACACAACAGTGTGGAATCTAAACAAAAAACTAACTCGTACTTGATAAATCCCCCGCTGAAGCAACAGAAGCCATTCGATTTTTAATCTGAAGCTGTAATTTCTGCTAACTCATATAATGATTTGGACTTGTTGATCTTTTCTATAGCCCCTTGGCATATTGTTTTGGATAATTATTTAACTTATACCTAAAATACAGGAACAGAGCACCTGCAGTTTGGTTAAGTTAAACACCATAAATGTTTGGTTAGGGCAAGAGAAAGACCATCCATCATCAGCCACTGCGGATTTATAATTCGACTTGTAGCATACACTCTAAACCAAACATCTTCAATTATCACACCTCATAGAAGGTGTGTTGAATGGTGGCTGTGAAGTGCAGACCTTTGCTACCATCTTTTTGGGGAAAAGCCGAGGCCAATTTGGATGCCAGTACTGTAATTTATGGCTTATGCCTTAGGTCACCAACCAGATGGCTGTGAAGAACTTAGCATAAAAAAGGTTTGGTGTTCCAACTATAACAAGCGAATGTGATCTTACAAGACATACCATCGTGTAATAACAAATCTCACTACTAAATTACTCTAAACTGCCCATTCAGGCCTGGACCACGTTTGTGTATTCTGGGTGGGACACTCAAGGCATTGAAACCAGGAAATGGAGCTTTCTAACATGTGATAACAGTTTTAAGAGGGCTTATTTTAAGGCAAGCTATCAGGTTTCCTAAACCTGATCAAACAAGCTAAAGTAATCAGTGGGTAAAAACAAGATAAGTAAGAAGTACTGGTTCAGAGAGGAGAAAACTGTTCATGGCATTGCACATAAATAACATGTCATTTCTGCCATATTTTGTGTCTCATGTGTACACATTTTAAGCTTTTTGTGATCTTTAAAATTACAGGGCAAGATGTGATTTCTTCACAGTGCATAGCATTCAATGACAACTCTTAGTTAAACTTAGGACACATGAAATGACTTGGCATGCCATTGATTTGCTTTTACATGAGCCCAGGTTGCACCACAATAGTCTCCAGCCCTCAAATATGGATGAGTGGTAAATACGTATTTAGGGACAATTTCACACACTGCTGTTACTTTATTCTTAGGCTGTTATTTTCATGATCATTCAACTGGAAATAAGAGAAGTTGTGTCCCAAAAACCTCGATCAATAGAATGCATTTCTGTGATCATTTAAAACTGCTATGATACTGTGTTGCTCTGTTTGTTTTTCAACTTGACCAGTTGCCATAAGAGTTAAAGGGTGTATTGCTGGAAATCCAGTGAAGCGCAGTGTCAAGTTTGAGGATGCTCTAATGAGGGGTGGCCTCATTTCAGTGGGCCTGCTTGTTTTGTAGGTTGGGTCAAGGTTAAGCCACATTCCTTTACTCCCCTTGAGCTTACAACTTGTGTAAAAACTATAATGACAGTAATGACAGAGTAACATCAGGAACTGTATGTGTATTTTTCGTGAAAAATTTAACTTTCAGCATGTTATATGTTCTTTATGTACTGTTCTCAATTTAAGATATTATCTTGCAGAGATTGAGCAGATATTTTTCAGTGAATGGTTGGGGTCTGCTTCTTCCTTTGATCATTTGATACACAAGTAGCTTTGATTTAAGATTTTAATGAATGGCTACAATAGACATCACAGTAATATCTAAACCACACACACCCTTCAAACTTATGGAAGTAGTGCAAAAATCTGAGTCTCAGGAAGTGCAATTTCTTTCTTGTTTTTTAGAGCAAAGAATGAAAACGCCTGTTTGCAGTTTCAAGGAGAGTCATTACTTTGTTTAACATACCGAGCACATCTACTTTAGAGGGTTTTCGAAGCTGCATGCCAACTCTGGATGTGGACCAGAGACACTCTTGTGTTGGCAGGGAGAACTAAGCTTGGATGATAGATGAAGCTTGAGGCAGTGTGCTGAGGAGTTGCTGACGCCTTCGAGACCCTTGTCTCCCCATGTCCACTTCCTCCTGACTCTCATCTCGCCACTCGCCTCCTCCATCTCTGATGCCTAATCTGTCTCCTCAGCAAGCACGCTCTTTAGTTTAGAGGCCCGCAAGCCTCCTCTCCTTGTCCCCTTGTCTGTGACGTATCAGGCTCCATTCTCTTCATGTCTCCTCTGCGGTCTAATTGATGGGTGAACACTAACAAGTTACCCTCCCTCAATCTCTCCATCGTGTCCTGGTCCCAAGTGGCCTCTCTCCCTCACTCATGTGCTCATCCTTCTCTTCCACTCGTCCATTTCACTGCTGTGTTCATTATTCATTTAGTTTCCCTTTGGATCCAGGGAGAGTGAAAGCCTGGTTGCATTCATAAGCAGACTCAACAGCTTGCCCAAGGGTACCTGTGTGATGTGAATTTATGTGTGGGAGGGATGGTGCAGTAAAGAAAGAGTGACTGACCAATAGAGAATCAAAAAGGGAGAGACAGGAAAAGAGTGAAAGTAAAAAAAAGCCAAACATGAGGATGAAAAGAAGTTTCAGAATGGTGTAATTGGGCTTTGAAACTAGGAAAATGTGCACAGTCAAGCTGAAAAGTGCAAACTGCAGGTGCTGTGCTTTGAAACTAAAAAAGGGGTTGTCACCAAGGTAAGGAAAGACATGTTCCACAGACTTCCTCTTTGATTCAACTCCAATTCAAAACAACTTTTTCTTATGTTTTCCTGATTTATTCTTCAGAATAAGACAGAATCTTCTTTGAATACTTTTGTTCATTCACTGCTTGGTTAGGTTAGGGCACCAAAATGATGTGGTTGGGGTGATGAAAGATTTAGCCTGATGTGCAAGATTGATTGTTTCAGAAACATAAGGAAACTTCCTTACAGAAACCTTTTAGCAAGTGATTATGTGAAGCATCTATCAATCACTATCTATCAAATGCAAATTTTAACCCATTGGATCAAAGACAAGCCTGTACCTGTTTGTATAGGACAACGATTTAACCAAACTTCTGTGTTTAGCATTAAATTAACGGCTTTGATCTTGACAAGATTTTGCGAGCTTCAGGCTGCTTTTCCAGTAAAAAAAGAAAACTCCCTAAAATACAGCTTTCAAAACCCTGCATGTTTATGGAAAATGGAACTATATAATGTCACAGAAACATATCTTATGTTTTCCTGATAATAGTTAATGTTGTAGTGCTTGCGGTTTATTCTGCTGCTGATCACATCAAAAAGGATTCTAAGATAGCATGGCACTATTATGAGTGTTAGTCTGTTTTTTTCAATCCTAAATCAGGTTACAACCAGTGAACCATTACCTAAAAGCCCCAGGGGAACAGACATGGTGACAGACTGTCAGTGTCACGAGATGTGCAGACACTTGTGAAGGAACTGTTTTTATAGATGTATAAATGAATTCAGATACAACTTTGACTTTCATAGCGCACTTTAAAGCAACAACAACAAAAAAAAAATGTAAAAAACGAGGTTCAAAACAAAACGGCATCCTTTATTGAAAGTCTCAGGGTTAGTTATGCATTGCCAAGTGACAAATGAGTTATATCACCTCCTGTTAAAAGCAGTAAACTTTTTAGGATACCAAACAGAAACAACTGGACAATATTTGTCTTATTTCATCTCTATTTATGTTATCTTGATGAATTGATTATTTAAGACAAAAAATATATCCAATTAATTAATGTATAGTATTTACTCTATTTGTACCAATCATATTCCTATGTCGTCCTGTTTGTACTTGGTATGCAAATCATTTCTGAACTATTTAGGTTGGAGCATTATTGATGTCTATTATTCTTAAAACTCCCATGGAAAAGCTCCTCAAACACATGAAACTTCATGAATCTTCAGACTTCCATTGTCTAGATGTTGACTTCCTCTTACAGGATGTATCCGAAGCTGTGCCTTGCCGATTGCACTATTGATATTCTGGGCCATTAAAATAACACTCAGTTCTTAGTTACTCAAAAATCTCAACCAGGAAGCTTGAAGATATTGAAAGTTTTCAATAAATGTGTTATTCTTAGGCAATGTCTGCCCTATTTCTAAATCTTTTGATGTAGAATCCTTATTTCAATCTCTGTTAAACATCATAGAGACAGCTGCCACAAACTGTGAGATGTAGATGTACAAGGCTGTCCTTCTCCCAAAAACAATCACATGGGTCAATTCTTCAAGCAGGCAGTTGTGACTTACAGTCACGTTCTAAGAACACGCATCCTCTTGTGGTTGTGTGAGCAAATCCATGTGAAGTGTCAGAATGGTGTTTATTAGGACTTGGGTTCCAATTTTTCACCTTTTATTAAAGTGTTGTCGTGTTATTCACTGAACATAACCCAGAAGTGAAAAAACTGTTCTCATGTCTAGGTGTGAAACGTATGTCCCTTGGTTGAAAGCACGACTGACAATCATTCCATACATGCCCCTTATTTCCATCTTATGAGGACTATGAGGGCTCACAAGTGAGAATGAGTTTTTTCTCCAAAATCAAAATCTGCATGAGTTATGTGTCTCTCCTGCTTCCTGTGACGGTTGACGTCCCCATGCATTGCATTTAAGAATATGAACAAACAACAAATTTGGTCTTTGTAATTGAAGGACTTGTTGAGAGGGACACAAACAACTCTTGTGGATCAGAGAATGACTGTCTTTGTCTATCATTTTGTTCCTCAGACTCGACTCATTTCGACTTGAAGTTACTGAAGTACAAACATCCTTCCCTTTTGAAAAATGAAAAAGTGTTTTTTTTCTTTGTTCAAGGAATTGGGACAACATCTACTCCTGCGTCCCATGTTTGAATAATAATATATAGTTATTTTGGCTTGCTCTAAAGACTTTTATTACTTTTGTTAGACACAGATAAAGGAGAGTAGGGTAAAAACGCAGGTCTACTTATTACTTATAGTGAGACAAAAAAAGCACAGCTCTTTATTCTATAACCTCCAAAGCTTTAAACATAAGCATGATTTTCTTCTAAGACTTTGATCCAGAGCCTATTGGGAATTTAGAAAGGAACCCATTGTAAAATGATAAACAAAATTACTTGTGCGCGTTGATTCCGATAATTTTGTTGGCGAAGTGTATTACATAAGGAAGGGAAAAAGAACATTTTATCAGAAAGTATGAACAAAAATCAAAATCATTTTCTCACGTTTCTAGGATATTTCTTTGAGTATAAAGGTTTTTTTTATTTATTTTTTTTATCATTGCTAATGCTCCGTATTCATCTGGGACACTCTGGGAAGGTGTGCAGCGTCCAACTATGTGTGTGCGTGAATGTGTGAGTGTGTAAGAAAGTGAGAATGGGATAAGGCATTGCTTCCTGATTACTATCTTATATAATCACGTGTTAACAGAGAAAGACAGGAGCAGGGGATGAGAAGGAGATAACGGAGAGAGGTAGAATGAGAGGATAGGGAGGAGAGTCTGAGATTTGCGGTCGTGGATTGATCTAAAAGCCGACCAATTGGGCTCCTTCTTCTGCCCGAGCCGCCGCAATAGCTGTGTACGATTGGAGGACGCTTTGTCAGAGAGACGCACACACTCACTGGCTCTGCTCTTTCGCCCAGTCCTTCGCGCACAGACACGCACACGCGCACGGGTTGAAGAGAGAAGAGTATAGGCTCTCCGCAAGCCGTGCAGTGAAGATTTGCCCCGGAGAGGATAGCAGGGATTGGGGAAGGAAACTGAAAAAGGGGGAGAGGAAAGGGGAAAATGAGGAAGAAACTCTAAGTAATGTCTCCTTATCGCCGTTCATCATCTGTCATGTGAGTTCAATGGGTGACATACGGGCAGGTAAGAGAGAATAAGTTTGGTCAGCTTTTTATATCTGTATAACCTATTGTAAGTTACCCTTTGCATTTGTAAGCGTGGCCGGTAGAGACGGGCGTGTGCCTCCGCTAGAAAAAAAAGGCTGTTGTTTTTAGTTTAATAAAATCTGTTTAATAGAAGTCTTGAGCTTGTGAGCACACGCTTCTAAGCACTGAGTTTGACTGTGTGTGCACGTCTGTGCCAGGCGAAAATGGGCACTAAAAAGAAAAAAAACAGAGGGGGGGGGGGGGTAAAAGAAAGCGCACCAGTCATTTTTTTTAAGCTATAATGAGTGCATTGGGCTCTCTTGCGCCTCTTTTCTCCTGGGGTGCTGTTGCACACAGCACCTCAGTGGAGTAATGAATGACAGACAGGCTGTATAACAGAGTGGGAGTTTGAGGCTATCCGATCCCTCTGATGCGTGTGCCGCACCAGTGTGGCCAGAATGAATTTACGCGCACTGCAGGAAACAGAAGTCCACTCTGTGACTGCAGCCTCTCTGTAAGTCGGGCTTTCTCCCTCCGCACATTCTGTCTCTGGCTCTGCGTAGAGGGAGGGGGGAAATCAAGACGCGTTTTGAATGAATGCCTCAGTGGATTATGAGAAAGGCTGTGACTCTTGAGTGTGTGTGTGTGTGTAAAGATGCAAGGCAAGTGGCAGGTTCCTCGCTGTCCCCGTTAATGTTGCAGCAGAGGGAGTGTGGTGTGACTGCATTACGTCTTTTAAAGGTGCTCACCTCTCAGATGTGTTTGAAAATGTTACGGAAAATGCTCTGCGCGTCTTACAATTCAGCAGCATGTTTGGGCTGCAGTGAGTGAGGAAAATGAGCAGTGGATGATGTTGGTTTCCCTTATTGCAGGTTAGTTTACCGAATGATCATTTGGCTGCCTCTGTCTAAACTCTGTTCACAACATATAATTCCTACTTAGACTACACATATGACTGAAAACAGCACTGACGTGACATTAGATGTTTTTTCTTCATCTTAATTGCAGCTTTTGGGACATTTTTGTGGTTCCTACCAGCAGATTACAGTTATGGACTTTCTTAGCCATATGGACTGGGCCAGGGAAACAACAAATTAGCCTATCCTCTTCATTATCAGCACATCTGCCGACTATTTAGCACATAGTTGTTTAATCTATAGCATGCCAAAGATAAGGAAAAAAATAATGTTCCATAATACTTGAAATGATTCAAACAAAATAATCAAATCCTGTCATGTGGGAGCCCTCTTTCAAGAAAGGCTAGACATTCCTGCTTCGTAGTGCACTCAAGTATTTGAACATTAAACTTGCCAATTAGTTATATTCTGAACATAAATTATATGTTGATCTGACCCCTGCTGACTTTCATTGTGTGAAGTACATCACATAGGGTAGTCCTCTGTGCCATGAAATTAAGAAATCGGCCTTTAAAGCTCTCAACGGAGCTTCAGCCAACCTGCCAAATTTTTCTTTCTTTTTCTGTGTAATTTACTTGACTGTGTTTGCCATTTTCACCAAATATGTCTGACCTGAACGTTGAATAAACAATCACAGCTACCAAAAAGCATTCATGAAAATCAGTGTGTTTACTTTGAAAGCTGCCAGACCATAATCACTTCCACGGATGTTGTTAAAGCAAACTGACTCATTCTAAAAAAGCCCAAAGAGTTTTGAGATGTACTGGTCAGCTGCACAATTTAGCCTGGCAAGTGGAATATATTGGAATAGCAACATATGCAGAACATAGCCCAAAGATGTGTTAAGGTTTAAGAAGATGAAAGCTAAAGTGGTGATTTTTATGTTTATCAAATAAACTGAGATTGGCTGACAAAAAAGTCCAATCAAAAAGGTAATGAGGCCGAGAGAAGCCATAAAATCACTCACCAATCTAATCAAAAAAGGAAAAACTACAAAAAAACATAACATAATTTATTTTATGTATAAAAACATGTGGTGAGTATTGCTGTTAAATAAAAAAATGGCACAAATTTTGAATGATAAATGTTGTTTGATTCATTTGTCTGGATAATCAGGAAATTTAATGACTGTTCATTAAGCCCTACAATGACATGGATTTACGAAAACACACATCAAAAACACATCACCCCAGCAATAACCGGACAGAATGATAATTTGCCAGGAGAGTAACTTGTAGGCCTTCCATCTACATAAATATATGGAGTACCCACAACACACACAGGTCACGGCCTGGTAGTAATCCATGACAAATTAAAGATGTTCTGAATTGACATAGAGGCCCCACTGACATTATTTGTTGACATATTGATGCATGTTTGTCTAGACTTATGGATTTCTTGCTTGAAAAGCTCTGAGGGCTAATTATAAATATAAATGACAACAGTAGTTAAGTGTAATACCTGTTTATTCTAAAAGTACACAATGTTATGCAGATGTTTCCGTAACCACATAGATGCTTAGGAGTGTTAATCACTTGAATCCCTGTCTGACACCAGTCACAGAGATTACCCTGAAGTGTTGTGTCAACTGAAACGTGAAGAATTATGCATGTATCAGTCACAGGTTACAGTGTGCTTGCAGCAGAGCAGACATCTTTAATGGTGCATGTAGCTCAGCTCAGCAGCAAGTTGCATCACTGCAAAAAAAAAGTTTCTTTATAATACTGGTGCAAGTTTGTCTAAAAATACTTAAAAACAGAGACTCAAGTTCAAGGGGAAATCCAACAGTGTGACCGATTTGGAGACCAGTCTCGTCATCCTAAGGAGACTACAGTTACCTAAGGTCCTTTGGGGCCCTTTAAGAAATCCTTTAAGGTCTGAGAAAACCCAAGTGGCATCATTTTATCAGTTCACCTTTTGACTGGAAGATTACAGGTCTTAAACCTAAAGTCGTTTCAAACTCGCAAGGATAACAACTCATCTCAAGATTTCTTTTTTTACTTTGAGCCAGAACAGTCTCAGCGCTAACAAGGGCCATCCAGGACTCATGGTCCGTGCAGAAATGGCTCACCCCAGGTGGCTGCAGTGAAAACAATATCATGTCTGTTATATCACTAGCAGACTAGATTGGAGTGAGCATAGAACAGCACAGTCAAAAGGCTTTTTAAAAGATGAATCATTCTTTCTTCCGAACATGATTATTCTCTTTCCAGCTAGCAAATAAAAAGTGGTCATTGACTGGCTTTGTCTGCCAGTTAGTGCATACAATAGAGGGGCTTTATTCCAGTGAGAGTTATACGTTTGAAAAGGTGAGTGTTGAGGAGTCTTGTCATTGATGCCGTCCTTTGTGTGATATAAAGAGATGGATGATGCATAGAGTTTTGGTGTTACATTTCTTAGACGTTCTACCTTGATGGAAATGAGCTGTGCTAAAACAGAAAGAAGGTGTTGTACTGAGCATTGACCAAATACTAAACATGGTATTTTAGATTCCAAGCAGGAGCAGCAGTATTTAATGTGGAATTAGTTGAAAAGGATAGAAAGAGAACAACTGTCACAGATGGAAAAAAAAAGAGCACCATCTAGTGAATGTGAAAGCAATTTTTAATGAACATGTTTTGACTTCCTTGTCATTGAAAGGCATTCATCAATACTTATCCTGCATTGTAAATACACCTTTTCTTATCTACTGTCCAGTAGCAGGTGTCACTGTGACTTTGATCTGGCCATTATTCACCATTTTCATTCAGGATGAAAGATGATTTATTTTCAGATTTTTATAACAGAACAGTATGAATGGCTAGCACCTGCTGTGCTTTCCATTAACACTTTAAGATTTAGTGCCAGTGGCATTCAGACCAGGTTTTCTGCACCTTTTGTTCCACATGACCTAGTTTCCAGTATTATTTACTCCAGTAAGTTTTCATCCAAACATCAGGTGTAGAGATCACCAATTTCTATTTTTGTTTCCAATTTAATTTTTTTTTTTTAAAGCATGGCCAAATTTTCTTTTTCAAGAAATTTAATCAAGCCATATTAAGTCATTTTTACAATTTATGTTTTAATTTGACACTAAACGATGAAAAACACTGCCCATAAATAACTTTTCTTCCAGACACTGAAAATCCAAAAAAGTAAAATGCTCCTGGATAGATGTATTTGTTATAATAGCCAATACATTGAAAAAGAAGAAAATAAGAAAGACAAAGTGCACAAATGCTTAAAGAAAAAAGACAAGTGGCGGGGATATATTTTCTCTGTTAATATTGCCTGATACACATATAACATAAATGTTACATACTGGCAAAGATAGAAAGGCTTTTTTACAACAAAGGTAAGTAAAACCAACAGGACAGATAAGTAAAGGCATTTGTCATTGGAAAAGCATCAGCTAAACTCACAGTCTGTGCAGTCTGCAGACTTCAATAGGCTGTTAGAAACAACAATGATCTAGCAGGAGACTTGTGTGAGGAGGACAAGAAGTCAATCAAGCACAACAAAACCACTCTCACCTGGCTCATAAATACCGTCGGGAGGAGAAAGCATCAGGTCTTACAGTTATAACTCACTTTTTCTGTCCTGTTGCCAACCAGCATTTCCTTTTTTGAGTTTCATTACTTACGGTGGGATACAGAACAGTATGCATCATGCTGACATTATTGCACTATGGGTTTCTTCAGTATGGGTGAGAGCAGCATTAGCATGATTCATCTCCTGCTCTCTCTGTCAGTGACGAATGGCCAACCAAGCATCTCCTTTGAGAGCCCTCAGCACTATAAAAGGAAGTTTGATCGTGGGCAAGCATCTAAAGTAAGCTGTTGCATTATGACATTTTGCTTTTAACCTCAAGAGCACATATTGAATGATCAACTTCGCCACAGCTAGCTAAAATGAAGTAATGACACAATGTTTTTTTAGAATAATTCATCCTTTTTTTAAGCAGCCTACTCTTTTCGGATATTTTCATCATTTGATAATAAATTTCTTTCTTTTTTTTTTTTTTTTCAAACATGAGGATTCGATTCTCAAAATATTTGTCAGCCTAAGCTGGGAAAACAAACAAACAAATACTCTGATTCTTCTCCCAGCATATTACACTCTTAGAAAAAGCCGACTATTTCAAAACACCTTCTCACATCACAAAAATGTTGGCAACATGTTACCATTCAAGGATTATGTTGACGCACTGCTTTGTCCTACATGTAGAAAAGCTGTTTGTGAGGCTTATTTCACATAGTTCCATAGATGGGTATTATATCAAAGTATAAAACCTGAAATCAGCTTTAGTAAGCCTTTTTATTTAAATGTAGACAGGAAAAGGATACAAAATCTTCCAGTAATTAAAAATAAAGTGTCATGTAAAAGAGAAAAATTGCACTTCATTCGGATGTATGTGATAATATTCTGTCTGCATATTTGTTCAGTTCTTTATGGGAAGAATGACTTTGCAGACTATGAAAACAGAGCCATTTGATTGCCAATATGCAGCATGAATAGTTAATGTACTATTAGAGGGGTTTGGATTTCCATCTCACATTTGTGAGTGTTTGCTGAGAGACTTTCCCTTTTTAAATAGCTCCAAAGAATGAACTGACATTATGCAATCACTGTGTGATTCTGCCTGGGATCCTGGGGCCTGCCTCCAAGTGTTTTATTCGCTTCTCTGCTTAAAAAGTCTCAGGGTGATGGCTATGCTTTTTGGTCTCACTCGGGGTGTTTCACACTCTTTGGGAAAGATGTGTTTTATTCACCTGGGTGCATATTGTATTATGTTCAGCCCCCACTAGATTTACATTGTAAGCTTCAGGCATTTCATTTACACTTTTATTCTTGGCAAATTCCATGAAACAGAGTAGTTGATATTAAGCGTTATGCTCAGGGAGAATACGGCAAAAACATATTGATACAGAGTACTAAGATGAAATTACGATGACAGGACTTTTCCCAAGGCTAAAAATATGCAGACATGGATATATTAAAAAAGAATGTTTTGGGGAGGGTCCTCCTCTATTTTGCCCAAAAACACCACGTATACTGTCTACATGAATATGCACGAACACAATCAAGTTCAGCGTTATAGTTTTCCTGCTACTTTTTTGACTGGACTAAAAGATGATGTTATAGCAGTTTCATGCCCCTCAGTATACTGTTGAAGCCACTTAGTCAAACTCAACAGCGATGTTCTGGACATATGGAGACTGCCACTGACATAAAAACAAAAGGGAGAGACTGAACAGTCCAACTAAACAGTCATCCAGTCTACACAAATACATTACTGTCAGGGTAAGTGAAAGTCTTCACTCTGAAATGATGTTTCCAAAAGTTTGATTTTACTGCTTAGAACTACTTTTGTAAATGAACTCTAGGCACAAAATATCTGCTTTTGTGTGTATAAAACTAAAAACATTAGTTTTCCAAGAAACATTATGTCCACAGTGTGAAATGTGTTTTCACACGTCCTCCATTAAATTGAACTCAACAGCAGATGAGAGGCTTTATAATAACAGTCCTACAGATTTTACTTGAAGTGAAATATGGACTCAAACTCAAAAGGCATGTAGTCTCCTGACAGAGTGGAAGGGCGAGTCACGTCAGGTAGTTGTCAGTGTCACGGTGCAAAGAGAGACCCTGATGTGTGGCACTGATAAAACATTAGTGTGCTCTACGCCTGCCAGACCCACTCACCCTTCACGTGTATCACTGGGATGTGAGCGGGATGTTAATTGGACCGTGCCGATGTTCTATGAGAGTGTGAAAGAGAGGAAGAGGGGGTGTGATGGACAGGGCATCCATACTTATTTGCAGATCTCTACTGGACGAGAGGCAAGCCGCGGGATGCTGTCCACTAGAGTTAAGACAACAAATGAAATTTTAATGCCACTTGAATACATGTGGATGAAAAAATAAATGCAGTTTTATAAACAAGTGATAGTTGACCTAAGTATACTGAAATCTATATTCTATTCCAACAGGCCAGCATATGTGGATCTCAACTCATGTCTATAAGAACTAGAATGATGGAAAGTGCATGCATTTTGCCTTTGTAGAGAAGATCATGTTCTTTATATTTTGATGCATTTACACTATATGAATGAATATTGTTTCATTTAGACAGTTAATCAACACTGACAGTTCGTCATGACTGCCATTGCTGTTCATGCTCCTCTAAGTCGCTTGGTGTGTAATCAGATTGCCTCAGAATCGTTTCCAGAATTATGTTTGAACAATTTCCTTTGCAGCATCTGCCCACTTGCTCACCGCAAGGGCTTTACTGTACTCGTGAACTGTTGCCAAACTGACAGATTATGTTCCAAAGTGTGAATTTCCTCTCCATGTATTAGAATAAATCTCTGAAAGCAATTAAAATACAACAAGTCAATAAACCTGTGCCAGGAACTGGAATCTAAAGTCCCAATGAAATTATTTAAATGATTAAGTGACATATTTCACTATGGATCAAGTGTACATCAGTATCTCATCCAACAATGACAAAAGGTAATTTTGTGGTTATTCCCAAAAGTAAAGTTTTATTAAAATGTCCTGCAAAATTACTATATGATAATCTGTTGATGACTCATCCTGCACTTCAGGGCATGCACTGACTTTCATTTAACTTTTATCATGAGTTAGATATTTCAGCCAACAATTTTTACTAATTTTAGCGCTTGACACATCGTTGGAGGTTTCCACAGATGCAAAGAGTGCATATATCTAAAACAAACTGGATTTGGGGTTGAGCCATTCTGTTGCCTCAACAAATGACAAACTATGCAACACCAGATGATGTGCTGCTACATGAAGCAAATGTGAAACATATTCAGTAACTGTAGTAAAACAGTAATTGCAGTAACTGCAGTACTATTAGACTATAACAGCTTTGAAAATTATATTTAAAAAAAAAGAAAAAGAAAAACACTGGTGTCCGCTGCATTCCACACAACCCACTGTACTTCTTACACTTCACAGTGCTAATCTTTCTCCCTTTGTCTCTGTTGTCTGCATCACCAGCTTGTTCTTTATTTGGATGGTGAGGTGGCATATTTGTCTGTTGCTGCTCCTAACACCCCCTCACAAGTCTCTGTGGGCTCTTGAGAAGCAAAGCAGTGAGCATCTGCGAAACCCCAAAATCTCTCGCACTTCATCCACTCATGTGGGAATCTACCTGGCAGTGGGAAAGCAAGCTTATCTGTGTATGAAATGCTAATGTGAATAGCCTCAACCCTATTTTGTGGATGAGAGCACAGAGCCTTTCTCCTAGTTGTAAAACCCACCTGATCTGTATGTTTTAGCATGTGTGAAACGGTAAATTCTGCCAAAGCCCATAGCCTCAACCTGAATTTAGATTTCTCAAACATGAGAAGAACCAACTGCTGTAGGTGATATGAATATCGTGCCATCCTGAATCCATCCTGTGCCTCTTTCTTTTGTTCTGTTTGGCGGAGGCTGACTTAAATCCTCACAGCCTGACATTCATTCAGGCAGTGTTGAATTGTGTTATTCACTAATTTGTGAATTGATGGGAAATTTGCCAACTTTTATGTCATTGATATCGGTCAGTCATTCATCAGTCCAGAACATCAATGGCTTTATGTGACTTAAATGTGCCGGAGCTGCTCGTTGTATTTTTATTTTACTGGGAGATGAAGGTTTTTTTTTATTTTTTATTAATATTTCAACACTCTAAGCAGAGATCCCCAGACCTTATTCTGACTATTCACATACTCTATCTCTTCTGAGGGGAGACCCAGCTGAGAGATATAACTGAGAGACTCCAGCTTGGTCTTCCTAATCCCAAGCCCAAACCTTATCCCTAATGGTGAGCACAGACACCCTTCGGAGGAATGAATCTTATTATTTCCGTCACAGCCCACTGCTTATGACCATAGGTGCGGGTGGGAATGTAGATCGACTGGTAAATTGCCAGCTTCACAATCTGACTCCAACATCCATAGCTCTGGAGACATTGAAAAGTGAAAGTTTTGTAGTCATATGGTCACACTTACCAGTAAATTAAAACTGCAATGTACTTGTGTTTTGGATTGGACTGCAATCAAACCCTTGTCCCCTCTAATGCTATTACTGTACTGATCTGTGTTCTTCAAAGTTGTACATTTCTAAGATTTTGCAGAGAAAAAAGACTCCTATGGCCTTGTAATGGCTTTGGTATGAGCAAAACATGCAAAAAACCTGAACTCACTTGTTGACAGTCATGCTATCATGACTACCATCTCCTTGATAGTATTTTTGATGGGACACTGCAATGTCTCCAAATAAAGAGAATCAACTTCTGTCATAGTTTAACATATTTGCGTAAGACTGAAGGCTTACAGAATCTGAATTCATGCCATCCTTCTGACATCTTCACAAGAAGAGCGAAACACACGAGTTGCTCAAATTAGCTCGCCATGAGAGACGCAATCGGATATTTATAAGAAAACATGCATTTTTATAAACTTTATTTTTCATCTAGAATTTCTGGAAACACTTTTTTCAATAGTTTTCTTTATTGAGTCATTCAGAATCCATTCTCAACTAACTGAATCATCAATCAAAAAGATTGACAATAACACGCTCTGATATGGAAAAGCTCATATGACTTGTGTGTTCTCCCACTGCTGCTTGACTGATACGACCATTTTAGTTGGAGAATTTGTTAGACGAGGGTATGCATAAAGAAAATGCAATAATCAAACACGGTAGCATGCCAACTACGTGCCACAATTCTCTACCATGCTAATTGTAAAGGTCGCCAAATGGTTTCTGCTCAAGAATAGTGTACAATGTACAGCATTAGCCTACTTACAAAATTAACATCAACTTTGTTTACCAGGCTAGAGCTAACTAAACTACAAGTTTGAGGTACTTGTGTGTGGTGAATAACGTGGAATTCATTCTCCAGAGACCACAAGTTGCCTCCATAACAGTGCCAGTGAAATTTTAGATACGAGTGAGGAGGTTTACAGGTACAATGATTGGAAACCACTTATCCAAGGTGTTTATTATATTGACTATTGACATTAACACAGTATTTTGTATGGTAACAGTATTTTCATACAATGAAAAAAGTTGTAGTCAGTTGTAGAAACCCTAACTAAGCAAAATAAGCTCATAATTCACTCAGTAGACAGACATGATCTATTCAGTATATATTGTTGTTGTCATTTGTTTAACCATAAATCCAGTTTTGTGCTTGTTACACTGGCTCAAATATAAAAATAAGTTACTTTTCACTATATTGTATGAAGATTGATTTTTGATTTTCATTGTGACTGTTTGTCAGACAAGCTAATTGCTGCAAATTTAAAATTTTGATAGAAAAGGTTTTTTTTTACACTGATCATGATACATTAGATCATGCACAGTTTTTTTTTTAACAGTTTTTAATTAAAATGGTTAGTACAGTAGAAATAATATATCTTTCATATATTCTGTCTAATTTTGAAGCATCCTGATCTGAATGGTGTGTGTTAGGGCTACACTCAGTGTGGAGAGACATGATGATGATGCAAATTGAAAAAAACAGTGTTTTTTTTCCCCTGCAGTGGCCAGCAGATGGGTGCTGTCTGCTCCATCCTGGCGTTCCTGCTGTATGATGGGAGCTCAAGAATTCAGCCATTAAACACTCAACAGATGGGACAGTTCCCATCTTCTACCCAGCTCTCATTAAGCAACCAAACCACATATAGTGGGGTTGAGGAGTGCAGACATGTTTTCTAATTTGCCACCAAAAAAAAACCCCAAAAAATAGTCACAACAACAACAACAACAAAAAAACTCATTCCAGGATTTAATTAAGATTGCTTCATGTGGTTTGTAAGCATGACAGGATGAAAACATCAGAGGCTTCTCTGTCTAATTTTACTAATCGTTACCTTATCAGACATTTTGGGTTGAGGTAAGCAGAGCTGACGATTACAACAGATGGCATTTGCATACCGGAAGGACAGGGTGCTGTTAACTTTCGGAAAGAAGGTGGGAGGCAATGACTGACACACCATCAGGCCAGTATGACTCAGTGGGAATCATTACGGCAATGGGCCTAAGTACCTTGAAGCCTAATCTGTATTTAAAAACCTGCCTCTTATTTCTTGTAATTACCCAGAAGAGTTGTAAAAAGATTGAGATGCAAGGTTATAGCATCTGTGCTTTGTCCTTCTTCCATGTGCAAAAAAGGGAACAGAAAATACATGCAGAAATGATGTAGGTCCATATTTCTTGAATGATCAACTACACACAGGATATAAACTGTCCTCCTACTTTGAATCTTAGATAGCTACATTTTTTTTTACAGGCCAAACCTCCGTTTAAGATTTTACTCAGGCATTTGTACTGTCAACCTCATCATTTTATGCAGGAGGGGAAAGGGAGATGATTCTTAGATCTTCACTTGACAAGAGGACGGGTGTAGGAAGGTGATATGCATAGAGCCGATTATTATTATTATGATCTTGGATTTCTATTTTGCCAACCATCTTTTGGTTGTAATTATATTCTTGCAGGTGTTGTAATATAAGGTCAAGTTAACTTGGAGAGGAAAATATCAATCATTTGCCTCCGGAAAATTATGCAGATTGATGTAGAATGTTTATGCATGCTTTGTAAAAGGAGTACAGCTGCAGTGTAGAGCTATAGGAAAATAAATCAATTCAGGCTAGCAGTACTCTTCTGCTACTCTTATGTTTTAGTGTTTATTCTGTTTTCTGTCTAATGTCTTTTTTTTAATCTATGTCACATGACTGCCCAATTTATTTCAATCTGCACTTCTACAAACCAATAAGTCTTCAAATCAAAATGACCAAATATGTTGGCTGCCATTGGCGCCTTGGTGAAACATCAAAATAAAAACATGTTACGATGACACCTTTGTCACTTCCTGGTTGGGTTGAGGCAATAACATTATTTGAAAGGGTTAGAAACATGATCAAAAGTACATTGTTTGTACTACTCTACCTCCACCTTCATGGACAACACTTTGATGTTTGAATATGTAGTTGCTCCCACGACCAATAAAAGTTGCATATTCATTGAAAGCAGTTCAGCTGTCATTGGGCAAGAGGCAGGGAAGACCCTGGACAGGTCACCAGTCCATTACAAGGCCACATGTGTCACACCCTGGCCAAATCACTATGCACATTCACTCTTAGGGACAATTTAGAGTCACCATTTAACCTAACATTCATGTTTTTGGGCAGAAGAATGGGAAGAAGCCAAGGTACCTGGTGAGAAGCCACATATACACAAAGGACATGCAAACTTCACACAGAAAGGCCTCTGCTGGGATTTGAACCAGGAACCTGCTTGCTGTGGGATAATGGTACTAACCACCACACCACTGTGCAGCCCTCTTTAGAACATTTCAGGACTAAATTAAATGGATGAAAATGTCTCATGTCTGCCAATTTTTGGTCTCCAAAAACTGGTATTTTAATTTTACATAATGTGAAGCCTGTGTGGAATATGAGCAACTCATTCAGACAGTATGGTGATTTTTTGGTGAACCCTGCTGTTTCAAGTTATTATATATTATACAGACAACTGTATTTGCTTGAGCTGTCAAGCAAACCTCTACACACATGGACACATCTTTTCTCTGGTATTGCATCTACTATATAACATACTGAATTGTCCATGAAAATACAGCTGTTAATGTCTCTCAAGCAGATTGAAAAGTTGGTTATTTAATGTCTTTATCTATGATGATATTATTTAGGTGTCTCTGAATGTGATTTTAAAATTTGCAGAAATATTACTAGAGCAATTTGTGTCCTCTTTGTTGCTCACAGCTGGCAGTGTTTCATATTCAAGTATGTGTTTTAGTCTGTGTTTATTTGCATATAGAGTGGAGAAGAGAGGCTTGATCACAAGTGGTTGCTTGAGAGGAATGCATAGATGTAGCTTACTGTCGGATGTACCGCGCATGTTATACCAGGTGTGAAGAGCCATCATCACATTAAGACTGGGTGGTGCTGATGTGCCAGGAAAAAGATTATTTATCTTACAAATATTAAGCTGAACCGGAGAGAAAAGGGACTTAAAAGCTCAACTAGTTTGAGAAGAACTAACTCTTAACTGTTCACTCAGCCATGATTCCCAGGGTTTTTCAGTAAGATGGCATGTGGAAATGCTAGTCTGTTTGGCTAAACCTCTGAGTTGCTGGCATCTCTCTCCAACCTATTTGTCTCCTCCAATTTTGAGGAACCTCCAGGGTGTGCCACACATTCAGAGGATTGCCCTGCTGGTGAAGCTGATCAGACTAATCTGCTTTCTTTCAGCAACAATGAGCTGAGCTGGGCCAAAGCACCTAAAAGACTGCAGGCAGACACCACATATTCTCAGAACAGATTATTCAAGTGCATTTCAACAGTTCTGATAAAAGGGAATGTTACAATTTGTCAGTGAATCAATTATCACATTATGCAGGATGTAATTCCAAAGGACAATATCGATGGACTAAAATGCAATTCTTAATCAGCACTGTAACACAAAATCGATCAAATTCCAAACAGCTGGGCTTCCTTTTAAAAAATGCAACTTCCAAATCTCAATTTACCTCAATTTATTTGCTTTTTGAAAATGGAAGTTTTGATACCATATATGGTTAATTAATTTCTGAATGCGAATGACCATGAATAGGCTTGAACATGGTGGTTTGGAACATGGGATTTATCATCAGCTTATTATTTTCTGAAATGCATCCAAACAACATTTTATAATGAGCTAGAAAAGACATAGATTCACTTATAAAACGACAACAATTAGTATTATCAGTTCCTGAGAGAGGATGATTGTAGATGATTGTAAACATTTCTCTATCCCAACTTTTATAGCATGTACTAAGCATCAAATTTGAGATATCTCTGTATTTTCTAAATACCATTACGTGTGTCAGTAAAGACCCTGAAAACGATTTAGTTGGACTTGTGTCTGTTACATAGATGTTCAAACAAATGAACAAAGTATATATTATATAAGTTTTAATTACATTCTTTAGTTTACAGTTTAAATATAATAAAACTTTAGTACGGTATATACAATAGTTCGCTCAACTTTAATTTGTGTGTTTAAGAATTTATGGTAAATCCTTCTCACTTATTTGATGACAACAACAAAATACATCCAGAGATATTAAAGCTATGTATTTATCTATTTTTTCAACTCTAAAATCTGCTCCTTTTTTTCTCGCAATATTTGTTTTTTTTCCTAATGGTTCCAGAAGAGAGGTTAGAACCCTAACTGTCTACCATTAGTATCTTTTCATTTTCTTTTTGTTATTGAGTAACATGGAGCATGCTTTCTGATTCAGCCGAAACAAGAGAAACATCAAATAAATTCACCTGCATGCCTCAGGAACATTTTACAGCTGATTTTCAGTTTGATTTCACATACACACATACTGCTGTGTTACTATTTTTTTCTCAGCTGTTTGAGGTTTCTTGTTCCTCACTTCAACCCCTGCTGTTTACTTACTTTGGCTCAGGGAAACATTGACTCAGACAACAGGCAACGAACCCTATAAATGGTTGGAAAATGTTTGTTTTTACTTTCTTTCGGTTGAGGTGAAAAGTCAAGAGGCACTTTGGCCGTAGCAATTTTTTTCCATCGGGCTCTTTTTGTTCTGAGGATGGAACGGTGGTTCAGTGTTTTGTGTTTTGACTCGCCCCTCTGCTGTCTGTTGTCAGCAGAAAGCCAAAGATGTGCAATCGAATGCAGTGGATGAGCTCTCAGTAGGGAAGCAAAACATTTGCTATTAGTAGCAGATGACAGGGGCTTGTTTGCTCTCTCTGCTGGACTGAATTGAGAAGCCTCTCTGTCGCTTTCTTGGCATTGCTCCTTCTCTCATAGTCTTCCTGCCTAAACTTTCAGCCTTTTAAAGGGTTTCAACCCCTGCAGTGTCATCGGTGGCTGTAATTATGATCATAGATTCTTGGCTCTACTTAAGCTTAATGAGGCCTTATTTAGTTCAAAGTTGTTTACATGACCAGTCGAATCTGTGTGATTTAGTTCTCCTACTGCACAAATATAACTAAAATATGTATGTGGTGTTTCTTTTTTTCTGGTCTTGTAGCCATTCAGGCAGACCAAAAGGAAATGAAAAGCACAAAAAGGTTTAAGAGCTTGTTATTGAGAAAAAAATAAAGGAAGAATGATGTCACGCAGGATTCTTATGGGGAAATCAGAAATCTTTTTCTGCAAGTAGGCTTATACCTTATACAAAAGCAATGATTTAATGTTTTAATACGATTTTGCATATATTATGATTTCAGCATTATCTTTGCATTGTTATGCATGCATCACAGCTTTATCACATCAAGGGCAATGTCAAGTATGAGAAATTCAACATTTTAGTGAAACAAAAGAAGAACTTGAAGAGTTATTATTTTTCATGACTATCCTACAAAAAAAACTGTCTACAATAAATTAGCCCAGGGCTTCAGACGGCGACAATTGCGTCAGTTTTTGTGACAATGGTTTGAGGCAGTGCAGGTAGATATGAAACTATCCATTCAAGTGCAACTTGAAAAAATATTCTCCATTTATCCTCATTTCTTTGTTGATTTTAACTAATGTGAGGCTCTCATAATTGCAACAACACTGCACGAGCTCTCACTTGTGTACGGTCCATGAGCCAATGATTCGTAATGGACATACAACTCACATAAAGATAGACCAAAGTAAGGTAATATAAATATATATATAAATTTGATTTAAAGTAAAAAGGCAGTTTGATGTTTCTTTATAGTGTTGGTTTATTACCAAAGCCTCTTCAGAAATGTAGTTAGTATAAACCTGTTGTGTTTAGGTCAATTTTAGTGGTGGGCCACAGTTTTGTACTTGTACTCCTGGAATTTCTAGTCTGAAGTACCAGTGTTATTTTTTCCTTTGTTCTTTGTTGCTATTTTACGTATAAATACAGTTTGTTGCCACTGACTTGTATAGGGATATGAATAGACACACTGAAATGAGCAGGGAACAGAAGAAAAATGCTGAAAACATTGAAAGAATGGTCTGTAAAAATAAAGGGACAAACAGCAGAAGGGATTCTGTTGATTGAGCTTATACCAGTGATGATGGAGACTCCCACAAGACTGGATTTAGTTATTTCACTCCTGCGCCCAAAGTGTAGTTTTCTCGGAACAGAGAGGCATGAGGCGGCCACCTGACAGCATTTTCTCCCGGAGTCCCCTGTGCTTCCTCTCCCTAGCAGTGAGAGGGACAAGGGGGGCTATGATTGCTAACCATAAAAGGGTGCATCTCTGCAGCCCTCTCCCTCCCTGGACAGACAGAACACTGAGAAAGGGTTCTGCTGAAGGCCTCTGGCTTTAAATTGCCTTCTGCAAACTGCTCCAAGACAGCAAACAAAGTGGGGTTGGAGGATGAAAAAGCCTCGCTTTTGAGGAAGGGACCAATAATGAGGAGGATGAACATAGGTGCTTTCTTCCTTATATATATATATATAAATATAAAAAAAAACATATGTTTCCAAGTAATGCTATTAAGTAATCTTGTGAAAATTCCTCTTTCATTTCATATTGCCTTGGTGCTTCTTTTTATAGATAGAACTATTGTACTGTCATTGTCAATGTTTGTAAGCACTATACTGTCATCATACTTTGATAACTGCTGCTAAAAACAGGAACAAATTCCTCCAGGTCTTGTTTTAAATTATGGTCCTTTATATTTCCTTGATATATGTTAGCAAAACTGCCTTGCTTGGCAATTGCTTGGTTAGTTATGGATTCATTCAATTGACTGGATTTGTTGTAAGTTAGAAAATAAAAACATAAGAGTCAATTACTGTCTGCATCCTTCAAAACTGTGGTAGAAAAATTTAAATGTTCATATTCAGAGTATGAATTGGCCAGGATACTGGCATGAAGTTATGGCAGTAACAAACCCATTTTAAAACAAAATCAGATGAGCGTATAAATGTAGCATATAACTCATGTGCACATCCTGCCAAAAATCTCTGGGACTACGGCTGTGCATAACCCATCCTGTTAAACTCTGCACATATAAAAACATGGCGTGGGCAGAGGCCTGCTCAGAACAATATCATCATCATAAAAAGCCAGAAATTATTTTCTTTGACAGAGCCAGATGCTGTTGATTTCATGGCTCCCTGAAATGTATTTTGCTTCGAATCAGCATGATAATCAGACAATTAGGAAACTGATTGAAGCAAGCCCCAGGAGGCTAAAGTGAAACCATTGGAAAAGATATTCTTATTTTGACTCACTGAAGTGCCACAACTGTCTTAACAATTCTAGGAGTCTGCAGATAGATGTTCTTAAATGTTGCTCGGATGTATTATTAAATCACAAAAATACTTGAAAAACCAGAAAGAACAAAACCTTAAAATCTTGAAAACAGCTAATTCAGAACAACCATTCCATTAGTATTCTCTATTGGCCTGGATATTATTGTGTCAGTTAAAGGAATAGACCAGATGAAGCAGGATTTGGGCGTAGCTCTACCTATGCAGATGACAATCATCTCCTAGATTACACGTTTAGTGTGTGGCTGAGTATTTATCCTCCATCGCTTTAATCCAAGTCGATGTGAAGCAGAGTTTGCCTCTCACTGCCTTCCCTGACAGTAGGTATTACCCATAACAACCATTGCACTCAGTATGGCCAACCACTATGAGTTCATCCAGCTGAGCTGCATAATTTGCATGGAGACATTTGAAACATGGGGATTAGTCAAGGGGTTCAAAGAATATTCTAATCCATATATAAATGTGAAAATATTTATTTTCTTGAAAAAATGTTTCAGTGATTATTCTTCAAAGTATGTGGCAGTTGTTGCATTAATGCCTCTTTTCTGTCTCTCTCCAATGTTGTCACATGCGTTGTAAGAGATGCAGAGCAGCAGACTTTGAAGTCTGCCAGCTCCTATATCCTGTAAAGTATCAGATACCTGTATTTGTCCTCTAAATAAATTCCTATCAAACTGCTATTTTGCTGCAGCCTTTCAATTGTAGACAGACTCTCTTGTAAGAAGGCCATTTAACATTGTAGTACATCATATTAATGGTAGGAGCCACACTCCTTTTTAATTCTTTTCACTTTGCTTTGACTCAAATTTTTTTGAGTTCATAATGGATTAGTCTTTATTGTATTTTTATTTTCTTGTGTTAAAGAGTTATAAGCATTGTATGGCTATGAAGCACATTAGGAATTTCTTTTCACCAAAATCCCAAGAGTTTTAAAGTTACCCATCAGTCTCCACTGAAACTGGCTGCTTATTTGCAAAAAGTACATCCATCCCGCCCTGTTTCTATATCCACTTCAGACAGGTTCTGTGGTGGCTCCTTGGGGGAAAATCAAACTTGCTCTTTGGCGGTTCCTTATAACCAGTGCACTTATCTTAAAGGGGAACAAAATGAAAGCCCAGTGGTTGCAGCGGGCCAGGAGTTTGTATGCATCACAGAAAACAAATAGCGACACGATACTATGTACACTGAAAATGGATTTGGTCTTGACTTTAGAACTCCTATTGATTTAACTTTTTGTCACTTGAGCCACATTTTGTAAACATGGACTAGATAAGTATCCTTGTCAGCAAGTTTGCTTTGAACATATATATAAGAGTAGAAGCAGAATGGTCCTTTCAAGACCTGCTGGTGTATACTCTGATCATTTATTAATGTCCTCTACAGCACTTTCAAAACTTCTTTTAAAAGCTATGCTTGACTTTTACTGTGCAAGTCAAATATCTGTTACTGATCAAATTGTTTAGGCCTAGGGTAACTTCAGGCTCATGATTTATGAAACAGTATACAAGTGACAGTTATCCTGCCTCGGTGTACTTTTTGGCTTGCTAAATGTACCACAAAGTCAACACAGTTTAAAAGTTACACAAAAACTTGAAAAGTGCACATTTAAAATGAGTCTGTGTTGTCAAATATAGCTTTCTGACACTTCCTATTTGCTGTTATGGCATCAAACTAAAAAACATCTCAGAACAGCAAGGTCAAATTAAACAATTTCATTTTCAAGGAAGACTTTTTTATGCTTCAGCAACATCTGAATGGCATATCTAACTCTAACTCTTAAATTCAACCCCCAAAACAAACAAAATCACTCATTTATACCTTCAGGTGCACATATACTATACCATACATACTATAATGCACATTCTTTTTGAAGGACTGATGCTTCACTTGAATGTTCACCAATATATACTTTTAACAGTGCTTGCAATTAATTTCCACTTGGAATATTGTATACATATAAATTGTTATACAAAAAGGTTAACCTGTTTTCCATTCCACTGCCTTCTAAAAATCACTTTCTGCCTCATGTCTGAGTGGCTTCATGTCTACCCTTATCATAGTAAATGCGTATTTTCCAGGCACACTCATTATTCACAGTGCACGAGGCACACGCTAAGCTTTTCGGTATGCCTTGACCATGTTAAATCCAAATCAAAGTATTTTCACTCATTTTTAATAGTCTAACCGTCCTTAAAACCACAAGGCCATCATTACATGGTTGTGATTCATGACTCTGACCTCACAGGGCAGGATCAGTCACCAAGCTGTGCTCCGACCTTATAGGCTTAGACAACCTTTTAATAACATTGTAACCTCTCAAGTCTAAAGTTATTTGAATTATCTGCATAATAGCAAAAATGTCTGGGATACAGAGGCAAGATATCTTGCTGCCTTTGTGATTTATCACAGTCAGCTGGTTTGAAGTGCATGTCCTCATCTGTAAGGATTTATGAGTTGCAATTTAATTGGAAGGAACTAGTGGATATTTAGCCTCTAATATCCATCAAATTAATCTCTAACTCTCTGTCCTTTTTTCTTGCTCTCTCTTCCAGGACATCCATAATGGTTCTTGGGATTAACCTTTGCTCTTGGTAGAACTCCATAGAAGTTCACATCCATTTGCACATCTTCCTAACGTCTGGGATGTTCCATAATGTAAGGGTATCTTGCCCTTTTTTTTAAATAAAACCTTCAGCATTGGCCATGACTCTTACAGGATCTCCCAGGACCATTAGAGTTTGGATTTGAGTCAGCGTTTTGCTGGGATCGCTGCATAGGTCTGCAGCAGTGGCTGTTGGTGGCGGCTGCTGCGGCGGTGGTGGGAGGACCTTGCCGCCTTGGAACACAGGGATACATTTACAAAAGCACGCACCACCATGAGGATATCCACCACCTCTTGTCTCTGTCCCTTCTTAGTCTGCCTCTGCTTCATCCAGAGGTGCCATGGAGCGGGCCACCATGTCCCCACTAAAGTGCCCTCCAAGAACCAGACCAAATTGGCCAATGGGGAGACGGAGGTGCACCACAGACCTAAGCGTGGTTGGATCTGGAACCAGTTCTTTGTTTTAGAAGAACACATAGGACCAGATGCACAGTATGTGGGAAAGGTAGGATTTTTATTGAACTGAACCCTCAAAGGCCTGTGCTGCCGTCCATGGTTAAAATAGCTATCGTTATAAAAATAGATTTTAGTCTTTAAAGGTTAAACTGTAAAGAAAGGATTCTTTTCATCCAGGGAACTTGCTGTTGAACAGCTTACTTGGCATGTTTCTCCTTCTTGTTTATTATGAAATGCTTTACAAAAGAAACATGCTGTTCTGCTGTGGTAGATTGCCATGTCTGCATTATTCAAGCTTTTAATTATCTTCTGATGTGGAAATTCAGGTCTCATTTCTGAGGGTGTGTGTCTGCTTTTTTTCCCCTGACATAACCAATATCTTGCCCTTCCTCCCTGATAGTGTCCAAAAATGTTTAATGAAGGAAGGCTTCTCAGCATGCCTTCCTCTCTGGGAGGCCAGTTATGCATGAGTGGAACAAGTTTTAAATTAAGAATAGTCCCCCACATCAAGTTATCTTTGAACTAAAATAGTAGATTTGCTGTCTGTAGGAAATAAACTTGGATTTGATTTCTTGGTAAAAAATTAACCACCCCAGTAAGAAATTGCACAGTGGGACAATTGGAACTATGAAAGCTAGGGTCTTTTGGATTGTTAGAAAATTTTAAAATGTAATTTCTCTCTCATTTGAGAATAACTGATGCCCCTCATTGAGACAATATATAAGTGGGTGTTCTTGCTGCTTATTCTGGGTATGATGCAGCTAAGTTGTTGGCTGTTGGTGGTGACTTTTCTGTCTAAGCCACAGGGAGCTGGTTAAGTCCTCTGCTTGCAGATTGCCTGCCCTTATCTCCTGAAATGTGAAAATGTGTTTCTCCGCTGCAGTGATCATTATTCCAGGCACTCAGGCAAAGACTAATCCTCAACTGCACTCGGAGAAAGAGAATGAGAAAGACAGAACGCTTCTCTGACTGCACATATGTCTGTATTTCAACTACCATTTGACAGGGAAAAGAAAGAAAAGCTGGATGATATGCTTGGGCAAAGGTTGAGAAAAGACAACAGCAAACATCACTGTCCACTTCAGATGTCTGCTTATTGAATCAACCTGGTGCTTTAATTTCACACATAACATTGTGAGGCTGACAGAGAGATGCTGTGTACAGCTGAAACATGTTTAGCTGGCATTTATTTGAAAATAAAGCATGAAACCTCAATATGCTGAAAAAAAAGCCTCTTGCATTGATGAGGCATCGTTTCCTAAGTAGAATCAACTCAGTAGAATCAGATTTTTGCAGAATATTCCAAGAGCCAGTCTATGCATACCCTAACTGCATAAATATGTGGTTAATTTCACTTCAAATTGTTCCATTGCTTTTATTTTCATGGCTGTTCTGTGCTCGTGTTTCTACAACCTGAAGGGTTCCATCATTGCTTACTTTTAATTTGTGTGTGTGTACAGTGGGTGCTGTTGGTGAAGGCAAAATAAACATAAACAGCTAATCCTGGATGATAATAAAGCACTGAGAAGAAACACAAACATTATTAAGGAATCAATTTGACATGCATGTTTAAAGTGATGAGGTCTCCAGATGGCAAGCACAAAGAAACATTTAATTATGTGGGTTGGGAGTTGTGTGTAGTGTCCTAATGTGTCCAGGAGAAAGAATGACCCTTAATTAGACGAAAACAGCAGAGAAGGAGGAGGAGAAAGAGGATTAATGCGCTCTGCACGTACTACGCTGTGTTATTCTTTTTTTTTTCTCCTTCCCTTTGCTTGATTAAAAACTCTGGACATTAGCGAGCAGTAAATGAGCAGATAGACTGCAAGGAATTACCAACAGTCTCTTTGACAGTAATTGGTTCATCAAAAGATGTGATGTATGAAACCGACACTCCGGGATAAGATGAGCAGTAATGTTCGCTAGTTGTATTGTATGGTAAGCATCAAGAAGAGGTCTGGATGGTTAAACAATAAGTTAAATTTCAATGTATGAATTGACAGTTGGAAAATTTCTTACCAGAACTCTCACATAAGAAAAGATACTTCCTGGAACAAGTGAAGCGGCCAGTCTGTCAAGAACATTTTAATCCCTTTGAGGTATCCAATAATCCCCAGTGACACCTTTCTGGGGGGCTGACGCATTTGGGAAATGACAGCTTCGTGCATGAGTAAGACACAAATGCTGGGTAGGGGACAAGGCTTGTCCAGATACTAGACAGGAGACAACCCAATCTCCCAACGGGAGGTGTGAATGTCTTCATGTCAGTCAACTCTACATGGTGCTTTGAAGTAGTCAGACAGATTACAGATTGGATGGTAATTTTCAGAAGGTTAAGCAAATCCCCAAACTTTCAGTGGATATGTGCTACAGTGAACTGTTTGTTGTGACTTACCTAGAGGATAGAGTACAGCTGTTGGATAAAAAAGGAGACCCTTGATCAGAAAACCATGAGCTGTCATTGGGTATGAGGTTCCTACTAGAGTATATACAGTAAACAACGTTGTGACTGACAGAATAGGTCCTTCAGCCCAGACTGGAGGACTACCACTATCACTTGTGTTCTGTGTTCATTTGTAGAGCAAAGTGGCAACTTCGAAGAAAGGTGCCTTAATGTTTTATTCATGCATCTAAAGATAGATTGTGCTGTGACAGAATCAGGCAACTGTCTTGTCTATACTTTAAAAGAACAGTGGAAGGAAAAAAGATGGAAAAGTTTTTACATTATGTTCTTTTTTTCTTGCTTTGCAATGCATGCAACAAGTCCCAAATACAAATGGGACTGTTCTTAAATATAAAGAATGGAAAGCCGACTTCCTGCCGTGTTGAATTCTGAGCAGTTGATTTTGTTTGTGCAACATAATGTAAAGATAGAGCAAGCTTCAAGGCTGTCTGTTGTATGCAAGGACACTGCATACTAATCCTCAGCATCATGTTTTTTATGGACATACTGTCAGACTAGCCTAACGCTAGCCTAAAAGTCATCCAAATGATAATCATATCAGTTTTTAATATATTCAAAGATTATAAGAAATAATATAGCAATTTTTAATGACTACTAAGACTGCAAGAAAATTACATGCAGCTTAATGTATTTTAAAGTATTATAATTGGATTTTTTTTTTACAGGTAATTAGATTTTGGCACAAATTAGCAGATCACTGAAAACTGGATTTATTATTCTCAAAAAGTGCATTCAAAAATATATCCTGCAATGTACAGGAATTTCAGTGAAAGTAGCATGCCAAGGTCAGCGATCCAATGCACTGTGTAGAGCTACTATACGTTTTCTACCTCCTTCCTTGGCAGTGCAGTAAAATAATTTCCATATTTTATACTTTGTCTTTTTCCATCTCCACCTCTCCCCTTCTCCGCCAAATGTGATCATTTTGACCAACTTTTTAGCCAAACCACATCAAAGCTAACCAGGTAACAACAGTAGTAGCTGCAGATAGGAGAATGTTCTTCAAGATTGTGCTCCCATCCAAACAGGCAACCCAGCATGACATACCTTCACATTCTCTAAACTTCACAGCCAGAATCTGCAAAACAGTCCTAAAATGGCATAGAAAATGCTTTTCAAACACATACTGTGAGAGGTGCACATATTCTAGTATTTTTAATGCATTTCTTTGAAAAAAGAGAAATATGAATTAATTAAGATTAAATCGGGCATTTTTAAAGGAATCAAGCTCCCCAAGAGGTACATTTTCATGAGCGGTTCCTGTCTTGATGTTGCTAGATGTTCAAAAAAGATAAAAACAAGGTACAATAGTGATAAAGGAATATGAAATACTCATAAAGAACATTGCCAGTTCAGCAAAATACAGTGAAATATGTAACATATGATACATGCAGCACATATAATCCAACATATTGTAGGGTTACATTATCTTTTAGAACTGAGTTCTCTTTTAGTTGCTGTTCAGATTGATAGAGATACATGTTTATCAGATAAACTCAAACTTATCAGTAAGTTATAATGTGAAAATGTTATCACTGTGACAGCATGACTGATGCGTTGGAGGATATTAAAGTATTGTAGCACCTATGGTTATATTTAGTAAGAATTATGTTGACCTATGTATTCTGCCATTTCCTTGATATAGTCACAGTATGACAAATTAAGAGGTGATGAAAAAATGAAGCCAAGCACACACTTCTTCAAGAACAGCAGGAAATCGCATGTTGGCTGTCTGTTCAGGCATGCATAATTTCTAAAGTGCATTCCTCTGTCTGTAGGTGGAAATGTTCCAAGATCAGCACGATTTAGACATTTGAGACCACCTTATTTCCTTCAGTGCCAGAGCATGAGGTGGAAACTTCTAAAACTCATCTGCAGTTTTATTTCTGTCTCATTCAAATGTGAAATTTTATCTGCAGTTAGAGACACGGCCACTAAATTAGAGTCAGAGTTTCTTCCAAGACTCTAATAATCTCATTACCGTACATCGAGAAGTCAACCATCCTGCGAGGAAGACAATGACTTATTCTGTTTCTCCCCGCAGATGTCAAAATAGAGGACAACTATTAGGGCGGATCTGTGTGATGTGCACCAGCGGCATGTCTTCAGCATGCCCCTCATCACTTCCTCTTGATGTATGGTCATCAGGCAAACATTCCATCATCAGGGTTTGCTGTGACTGTTACAAATCAATCAAAGAGAAGGGGAGTTGATTGGGAGGGTGCATTGCCAAAATGTGGTAATAATCAGACAATCAAGCACACCCACATAAAAAGTCCTCACAAGTGCAGTATAAGAGCTGAGATTTAATCAAAAATACACCCACCCCTCTTACAATATGAAGCCAAGGCACTCATCATCACCTGGGGAGGGTAGTCCCATAATTTCTCCCTCCCTTTAACCACCCGTTCCTCTGACATCAGCATTGTTGAAATAAATGCTTCCCACCCTGATTCTTACCTTCAGCTCCCACTTAGCCAGACTTCAAAGCAATGTCATTTTAATAAATCTTTAAGAAACCATACAAGGAAATGTCACTATGTTCATCTAGTGCCCCTTTGAATTCAAGAGTTATGGAATCACATCAAACAAGGCATACGCAGATAAACACAACTTGGCTTTACAGTAATGTTTGCAGACTTGCCAGAGTACAGATTGCTTCTTTTGCTGTCATAAAGTCAACATGAAACTGAGTATCTATGCAATTTAACTCGGTGGTCATTTAGTTTGAAATCAGCACAGGATTAATCATCAGAAATGTTGCCAATGCTGCTGTGAACTTTCAGTCAGTCTTGCGCAGTCTCTGCCTCCAGCAGCATGCTTCTTGTTTTCCTTATTTTCCTTGTTCCACACTGCTCCTAATGTGTGGCTGCATCCAAGCAAGCAACATCCTCAACAGCTTTTTAAACAAGCACATAGCAAACATGCCAAGCTATCAGGCACATACATTATCTGGATTTGCAAACTCAATTCATCCAAGTTATTTCAAAGGTCATTCACGAGTAATGCAATCCAACAATGCATATGCATTATCAGGACCTGTTAAAAGAAGAGGACATAGCCCATGAAGATGAGAGAAGTAGATAAAGGTCAAGCTGCATAGAAACTAATAATGTATCTAGCTGGCACTCAGTAGAACATATCTCCACCAGTGCTGTGTAATTGTGAGTATCGTGTGGCATGTCATGCGCTCCGTTCCCAGAAAGTTTATATTTTCCATGCTCTATCAAAGTCAGACTTTAAGTAATTCCCCTTGACTTTATCTGAAATGGCAGTAATGTTTGTTGAAATTGCAGCCACTTCTGAGCCTTTTGTCTGATTACTGCAGTGGCAGGTGGCCACTCAACTCTATATTTGTTTGGCAGACGAATTGGCAGGAATAGTATAACTGGCATGGTGCTTATGTCTAAACTGAGACTGAATGCACAATTGTACATCTTGTGCTGTTGACCAATAAAATTGAATCTCTTACATACAACTGAACAAAATCTCTTACATCCGGTTTTATGTGTTTTAACTATTTTATGGATTTATGCTACTTGTTCATGTTCTCCCCATGTATGCGTGGGTTCTCTCCGGGTACTCCGGCTGTTATGTTAATTGGTGACTCTAAATTGACCCCAGCATTTGTCTCTATGACCGTGTGATGGACTGGTGACCTGTCCAGGGTGTACCCCGCCTCCTGCCCACTGACAGTTGGGATAGACTTCAGCTCCCCATTAAGAGGGTATAGAAAATGGATGGATAGATGGATGTTACTTGTTATTTTTATTTGTTATTGCTATTTCTAATATATTGTCTTAGTTTATTTATTTTTTAATTATCTTATTTGAGTATGTTGTTTTTGTATCTATTGATTTCTCTATTGATTTTGTTTCTTTATCCATCCCCAATGTAAAGCATTTGGGTTAACCTCTGTTGTTTTAGATGTACTATATATAAGGTAACAAGCTTGACTTGATTTAACTACTACAGGTGGACACGGTTGTTGGTGACTGCTTTCAACATCTGATGCAGTTTTGTGCTGATCCCTTTTGAAAATGTTTCTATTGCATTGTGCTTTAGTTCAGTGAATTATTAGTAAAAAGATAGCTATATTAGTGGACTGCAGAAGTTCTCTGTAATAGAACTGGTTGTCATATATTGACTGATCCACTGATTAATCCAATTGATGGCTCAGGCTCTTATAGGATATGACATTTTAATGTATATATATATGTATATATATATATGAAGAGAGAAAGTGCAGCAGAGCAGTGGTGTGATAACCGCTGCATTTCTCTTTTTGACAATACAAAATCAATTAGTTGTTTATGTAGGAAAAAATACTGACTGCAGAATTTAAGGAATAGTTAGTGTCAGCACTAAAGCATACTTTTGATTAGAATTTCAGTGATGCACAATGATACTAGTTTGTCATTGGTATCACCCCATAAAGAATTTAACATGAAATATCAGGCCTGACGGGCAGAAAAGATCAAATTTGTCAAAGTTGTGGCTGCTGTCAGGAATGCCTCTTTGAGGAGGTCATCGCAGTCTGCCATAGCACAATGAAGTATACAGTGCTGTTTGAAAATGTTACATAAGAAGAACTGTGGCTTGTTATTAGAATGGTTTAACATTGTCTTTGTGTGTGGACTGGGTGCTCAGTCCCAAACCCCTTAATTTGCTTCAACTGCACAAATAAACATTTAAACAGGCTTTTGATGGGATTTATCATGTTATTTTATAATATAGTTTGTACCACGCTATAATTTTAAATAACATGTCTGACAGGCACATGAGGTGAAATGTTGCCATATTTGTGGCTATATGAAAATAATGCATATTAAAGATATCTAAATGAGATGGAAAACATCAACGTATTACATTTCAATTCTAATATTAACCATTCCTACAATGGAGCATGTTTTAGAAATATAGTTAGTAATACATCCTTAAATCACATTATTTTACTTTTCAAAAGAAGATGAAATGCTGTGTAAACTGTTTATAAAAACAGAAATAAATAGTTTGCAAATACCAGAAACTGATATTTAATTAATATTAAAAGGTAGAAAACATACCAAATGTTGAAACTGAGACATACTATTTCATGAAAAACACAAACTCATCTTTAATTGATGGTAGGACCATGTCTGAAAAGTTGGGATGGTGACACCATCGGCAGGGCCCTTTGTAGAGGGCTCAGCCTGTGCTAATATAACTAGGGTTACAATATCGTAACCTTCGTTACATCTCACACAGGCTTCGCCCTCTACTGGACTCTATGGGTACAGTAGGCGAAGCCCGATTTATGTACTCCCTGCCGCGGGAGAGGCTCCGCCCACTGACCAAGCCAGCTACTGGTTAGATACCACGACCCAGTCACCACTTTATTGATCTTAGCCGCCCTGTGGAGTGATATTGGATCCAATCCCATCCCAGTTAGCCACATCTGGCTAGACTGGGTGAGATTGTGGTCTAACCTCACGGGGTCTCTATCATTAGACCTCGTGCGCACCTCATTGACCGAGTCTTAGTAGAGCACGGCCCAATGCAAGTGCATGACGCCCCATGGGGGTCAAGTGTAAACACCTGACACAACCCTCCTCTCACAGGTCCTGTGTCCCCATGGTGAGCACAGTCCTTGAGAAGGAACCCGACATATCCAAGAGATAGAACCTTATGAACGGGCAGGGTGTAGACCACGATGCCGCCGTACATATGTCCTCAACACATGCACCACTGAACAGGGGGGGTGTGGTGAAAAGCCTCCAATTGGATAACCCTAGACCGAAATGAACTCCGTATGTTCTTAGGAAAAAAGGTGGGGTTCGGTTTAAGGATGGCACCACTATGGTCCCCGCGAATAAGTAAACAACTTGGGTGGACTGTCAGGGCGCACAATTCGCTCACTCTCTTGGCTGATGTCACAGCAAGCAGCATTGCTGTCTTGAATGACAACGCATTTAAGGAGGAGCATTCCAAAGGCTCATAGGGGTCCCTCGTGAGGGCCTCGAGCACCAACGGTAATTCCCACTGTGGCATAGAAGTGCGAGTCACTGGCCGCTGTCTTCTGACACCATGCAGGAACCGTTTTACCAGAGGGTGGGCGAAAACTGGACTGGATGGTTTGCACCACCTGCTCAGATAGCCCGGCCTGCATCAGCCTGTCCCTTTCAGGGGCCAGGCCACAAGCGGTTGGCCCAGGATAGGCAGCGCCTGTCTTGTGCCTGCTTCCTTTGACAGCGTCCCCCGGAATTGGGGAATGGGCCATGGTGGAGCCACCACCATTTGGGTCAACTCTGCATACCATGCAGCCGGCCGTTGGTCGGGAGCCACCAGGATGACCCTCAACCGCTCCATTCTCACTCTCTCCAGTAACTGGGGGATGAGGCGGAGGGGGGGGGAGGCGTAAAGCAGCCCTCTTGGCCATGGCGCGTGTGCAAACGCGTCCACCCCCAAGGGTGGATGGTCCTGCGGCTTCAGAGAGAACCAGCACGGGCAGTGGGTGTTTGACCTGCTGGCAAACAGATCCACCGTTGCTTTCCCGAAATGACTCCAGATCTGCTGCACTACTTCTGGTGGCAGCCTCCACTCGTCCTCCAGGGGGCCGCCCCTTGACATGAGGTCGGCTCCCCTGTTCTCAAGTCCCGGAATGTGGAGGGCTCTCAGAGATTGTAGGTGCTCTGAAGCCCATAGCAACAGGTTCTCCCCCATCATCAGCAGGGCCGCGGAATGTACACCGCCCTGTCTGTTGATGTAAGCGACCGTAGTGCGGTTGTCGGTCCTCACCAACACATGTCTCCCCTTTAGCAGGTGACAGAAATTTTGGAGAACTAGAAACACTGCCTGTAATTCGAGGAGGTTGATGTGACGGTCCTCCCCCTGAGGCCACACACCACCTACTGCTCTCCCCAGGCAGGTGCCTCCCCACCCCATCAGGGAGGCATCCGTGAACACCGACGTGTAAGAGGTTACTCGTCCCAGTGGTGTTCCAGTCAACAAATTTCGTGGGGACCCCCAGTAATGCAGGTTGCCCAGCACCCTTGGGGGGACAGTCAACAGCCGAAACTTCTGCCTCCTGAGGTCTAAGCTTAGGCTGCTGAACCATCTCTGCAGGCGACGCATGTGCAGCAGTCCCAGTGGAACCACCGGGTGAGCCGCTGCCATGTGCCCCAGTACCTGCATAACTGTCAAGGTTGTATTACGTTGACCCCGTTGAAGCTTGAGAATCTCTTGCTGTAGGGCCATCCGTCTGGACTCCGACAGAACGGCCCTCAGGCTGATAGAGTTGAGCACAATCCCCAAGTACTCGGCCTGCTGGCTCGGTGGGGTGTTGCTCTTCTTCCAGTTGATGGCAAATCCCAACTTGGTCAGGTGAATTATCAACTGAGCTGTGTGAAAAATGGCCCATTGTTTGGACCTGGCCATCACAATGAGGTCGACGAAATAAAAGAAGACCCTCATCCCGTGGCTGTACAGTGGTTGAAGTGCTGCGTCCACACACTTGCTGAACATACGGGGGGCCAGGGAATAGCCAAATGGGAGCCTGTTGTAGTGGTTTTCTATTCCCTGACCAACCAGCTGAATGTGGAATAATGAGCGCAGCAAGAGCCTCTTCGAGCGGGGGCACACCAGAGAACACGGTATCCGTTTCGCCCTGCACGCGCAAGAAGGAAGCCAGACCCACGACTGCCGCCTTGGTCTTATGCGGCTCCTGCCATGATGCCTTGACACATTGCCAGATGTCAGGAAGCGCAGGAGAGACAAACACGGGCCGGGGCGGTTGAGCCGGCCCATAAAAGCCTTGTCTGAGGCGGCTCACTGGCTTCGGGGGCAGCGGTGGGGGCAAAGTGAGCCCGACACACTTCTGCTTTCGTCATGACTTTTGGGAAGTCCAGCTTGATTGAGGCGGCGCCGAACACAGTCGAGGTGTCGGACACGGACAAGTCCTCATCTTCGTCCGTGTCTTCTCGGGCTGGCGGGCCAGCAACAAAGGCTGAAGCGGGCCCGGCCAGCGACACTTCAGTCGGCATGATGGTGGTGTGCGTCGGAACGTTGTCCTCCTCCTCCATGGCATCACCCTCATAGTCCTGCTTCTCTTCGTCACTAGCGTCAGAGGACAGGGTAAAGAGGGACTGGCCGGAGAAGAAGTCAGCTCGCTGTTGACGACGGACACAGGGATGTCTCTGCAGCACGGGCAAGCCGGGCGCCGCTCGAGCCCCGCGATGGCGTGCTCCTTCCCGAGACACTCGAAGCAGAGTAGGTGCAGGTCTGTCGGAGCGATGATACCGCTGGGACAGGCCGGGCAGATGCGTTGTTCTTGTAGCGGCGACTCCATCCTAGGAGATGTTGTGACGGTGGGCACTCGCCGACGCTGAAAGTAGAAGGAATGAGGGCAGATGGCAATGCACCTGCTTATATAACCCGCTCAAGCGCGGGAAAGGTAGGCACGCCCAAATGGCCGGCTACGTACATGTTAATTTTCAGTGGGCCATCACGTGTACGCGATTGGAGGAGGGTTATACCCATAGAGTCCAATAGAGGGCGTGGGCCTGTGTGAGATATAACAGACTGGATTCTGTCATGGAAAGCCCTGAATGGGCTCAGGAACACTTCTAGATGTTGTTGTCACATGACTCCTCTCAAGCCAGATTAACGCTCATTACAATATACAATGAATGACTGTAAACAAACTGGATATAAATTATTAAAGTGACATCTATATGTTATCTAATCAGATGTACTATACAGGTTTGTTGTCTTTTGCTCATTGTATATTGATAAATTCATATTAGTGAGACATATTTTAAAATGATTAAACAAAACACAAAAGTGTCAGATGTTCAGGCGATATTCAGAAATCAACTGTTGCCATCAATGAGTGCAAGTCTCAAACTCTGCTATAGTAACTGTTAATTGTGACCCCGTAGTTGTCATCAACTCTGAAATACTAAATTATTTGCTGTGTAACTGTAATTATGAGTTGCATTTTTAGTTATATTGCATTCGTAATTTAACTTTACTACAATGAGAAAAATTATTGTTTGTTGTTGCAGATATAATGTTCTGAGTTGGGCTTCTGAGGACCCTAACCGCAACCTGATGCTCGAACTGCTTTGGTTGGGCAAACCCATTAGCTTGTGAGCACAAGCAATTTAAGGCAACTCACAACATGGTATACAGAGGAAATGGTTGACAAAAGAAAGTAAAGACACTTTTTCTTGTTATTTCTTTTTCAAATTTTTAGAGAAGGTTTCTGAGATTGGAATTTCTTCACTATGCGGGTTTATGGTCTCAGACTCTGCTGATTAGTTTTAACTCCTCAGAAATGCATTTTCAGCTGCTGGCCACATGCCAGTCATCTATTCCACGCGTCTTTAATAAAGTCCCCACAGAGAATAGGAGATAAACACAATCCCTTGTTTTGATACCCTGTGCATGAAATGGATTTCTCACAGATTTTTTGAAGAGATGACAAAACAAGGTTGCAGAGGTTATATCTTACTTTCATCATAAAACTTTGGGCTTCTCTGACCAGCATGTTTGAAAGATTCTCATACATTTCCATTTGTTACTAACAGCATGGCCTCGGTGGTGCAGTAATTGTATTCGTCCCGTCTTCTCCTATGCCACACATTGTCTTGATGTATGTTTAGTATATATCAGTCCTTCTCTGCGCCATGGTTCAACAATATTGACTAGGCATGGGAATCGAGTAGTTAGATTCCGTGGAATCGTTAAACCGCCGGCCTAACGATCCTGTTTATAGGTTCTGTTAACGTCTGACGCATTTGCGCGATGACGTCATATACATGCTTCGTATTTTGGCTCAGAATGTTACAGACATGGCGTCAAGGCAGAAGCGTCCCAAAGTTTGGTTATATTTCACCAAAAAAGGACAATACTAGGAGTTAAGGTTTTGGGGGCGGTGGAGGCGAAGGTGCAGGACCCAGATGCAGACACGGACATGAGCCAGAAGTAAACTTAGAGGGTCTATTGCAGAAAATAAAAATCACAGCAGTTGCCAGAAGAAAAACTTGAAACTAAGGAACTAGAAAATGTGCTAGAGAAAAATAACGAAACTAAGCTATGCAAACTCGGACGGAAACCTGGAACATGGAAAAACTAGAGACTCAACAAACTGACAAGGTGTAGACGACGGGGGCAGCGAGGATCTGACAAAGACTGAGAAGAGAACAGGAGAACAAATACTGTGGAGAGGATGATTAGTGTTATGAAACACCTGAGGAGAATTAGCACGGGAGATGGGGGTGGAACTGGAGACTGACAGGGAAATGAGAGAAACAGGAAATGACAATGGCCGAGTTTCCCAGATTCACTAAGAAGCTCTTAGGGCTAAGAGCTTCTCTTAGGGCTCTTAGGGCTCTTAGGGCTAAGAGCTTCTTTGGAGCGGTCTCAGTTAGCGCTCCTAAGAAGCCCGAATCTGGGAAACGCGGCCAATGAAAACTCATAGAAAACCAGAATACAGAAATAAACCAGAAAAATACCAAGACAACAAGGATCATGACACTAGGGCCAGTTGCAACACAGCAGAGCTTTGATCACATCAAAGGGGGGAAAATACCTCCAACATGAAACATTTGACCACACAGCATGCAATTATTTTGCACGGATATAAAGTCTTTGACACGCTGCTAAGCCATGGCGGCAACTCTGGCTGAGGAGCCTGTGGCATGGCGTCCCAGGTAACGTAAAACTTCCAGGTCCTGTTGATTGCAACACTGCTCTCAAGTCTCTCGCATTGAGCGTGACAGTCACGCTTTTGGGTGTTTTGTCACGCACTCCCGCCACACATTGTATTTCTCCATCCATCCATCCATTTTCTATACCGTCAATCCGTTAATCGGGTAGCGGGTGGGCTGGAGCCTATCCCAGCAGTCATTGTATTTCTCACGCTAAAAAAAAATATATCTATAAATTTCTCTGGCTCACCGCTATCGCTATGGAAACGGCAGGAAACAGGCACGTCTCCCATGAGTCTGTGTGGAGCAGTTATAACAACAACCCTAATAATATTATTAATGAAAAAACTTATATCTATATCAACTCTTGCCTGTATATAAAACTTCAGAGCCCTCTTGTAATAACGTTAGCGACATACTGTAAGAATAAATTCCGTCTGATATTAACATTTAGTTGACGAGGACGGCGAGAGTGAGGCAGAGTTAGATATATTGTACTTGTACTACTACTTTTGCTTGGTCTTTGAAGACCTTTTACCTCTCGGTTGAAGAACTTCCTCAGTTCCAACTCATAAAGTACAGGCTTGTAAGTAGTTGAAAGACTGTTCACACTTGATAGGTTTGTAACTTCACGTGTCACTGACTTAATTGACCATTGTACTGGATGTTTCATATGGCAAACTGGACATGTCTATAATCAATTGAAAGTGGACCAGAATGGATTGTTTTGGAGGTTTTAAAATGAGGACTATATGAACTGCTGACAACACCAGAAAGTTCTTCAGATAGCCCTATTAATTGCTTTTTACCTTTTTCTTATTTAAGTGACCATATACTGTACATTTTGCTTTAATTTCAGTCATTGCAGCCTGATTCTACTGCATCTTATCCGGCAATGTGTTGACACTTTTATTACCCATAGATTTTGGAAAGCGGTGGTCACTATAGCAGCTTTGCCTCGCATTTTGTGCTGCATGATTTATTGAGTCTTGCAAGGGGAGTCAATGGCTAAATTAGCAGTCTGACCAGAGGCAAAATTACATTTATGAGGTGGAGTAGAGCGCCGCCAGACAGAAGTGGATATATGCTTGTAGTAGAAATGGAAGTGAACTGCTGTTAGGTAATAACTCTAATTCATGCCTTTAAATCATGAATTTATTGGTAAGAATTGATTATCTAACTTCAGCCAGTAGTGAAACCCAATATTCTTAAATGGTTCTAAATTTAAAGCAAGTAGGCTGAGATGGGCCAGACTGTCAACAAAGTAATGCCCCCAACACACACTGCCACTGGTGTCTAATGTTTTTGTGTCGCTACACTTTGTTGATGGTGTTTCCTAGTAATACAATCTAGCAACTGATTAACTACCTGATTCAACACGATCTTTGACTCCTTATTTAATTACAAGCTTGATATTTACAACAGAAAGGACAGTCGACTCTCATCCAGAGTCAGGCCTGCAATCAAAAGCGGTTCTCTAATTGGAAATTCATTTGCTAGTTCAAGTTTTGATTAGACGTTGTCTGAGGACCTTTGCTGTTAAACATGTTAAATATCTGCTGTATGTCTATATAAACTGAATTTTTGTCTTTTGATACACATTTGTATCTCTTTAGGTGTTCATTCACTGAGCTTTTCTAATAGCACGAGTCCTTATGCACTTTACAGGTATATTGTTTTTGTTGTCATGTCAGGTCTCCTAGCAGAGGTGTCTGATGGAGGTTTAGTGAAGCAATCTGGCTTTGTCAAAAGTGGGTGCAGTTTTAAATGCCCCCTGTACATTGGATAGCAGCCCATAATGATAAATTACCTCTATATTTAGCACACTGTGAAAGTAGACTGTGTTGTCCTTAGCACAAGTCTGTACTCTAGAACACAGTACCTTTGTCCCAATTTTGATATCACCACTGTTTACAACAAAATCATAGCAGTCCAGTTATTTAGAACAGTAAGCTCATATGAGAAAGACATATAAGCAACAAAAACAGTACTGTTCTCATGGCATATTAATTGGATTTATATTTGAGCCTTTAAAAGTCCCATTTTATTGTATCTTGTGCTCATTATCATTGGCCATTATCAGTTATATGCGTTTTTGGCTGTAGAAAAGCAACAGCATGCATAGCTTCATAGTTACTCAGCTTTTTCTTTGAGTTTCTTTGAGAGCCACATTGCTTGAATATGTGTTGTAGCAAATTGGTCTAATTGCAGCTAATTTATTTTGAATGTGCACTTGCCAGCTGCAGAGTAGATTTGCCACAGATATATGCAAACAAGGCGGTAAAATAATGTATATGTATCGCTTTGTGCCAGACAAATGAGCCTATCCCAGTTTAGGAGAGGTCAAATGTGATCTTTAGGTATCAAGCAGAATTTTTGCTCTTTTTTTCTTTTTCTCATACATCACAGAGCTGTCAACACTACTGAAAATTTTATACTAGTGGATTTCAATCAGCAATTGAGTCAACTCTAATTAGTTACCTCAAAGATTTAAGTAACATGCCATCTTGAATTCTAATATTCAAGATTTTTTTATGCTTTTTCTGTTTGTTTACCATCATGGGAGACGGAGAAAATCTTTATTGCTGCACTCAGTGTGATTTATTTATTCAATGCAACCATGTCTATCTTAGCTGCTCTAAAGAATACATCTTGTGTAAAACCAGGCAGCGTTCTGTTTTGGAATTCATTGAAGTGTTCACAGCTCACAGGTGCACATCTACAAATATGAAATATAAAAATACCACCTATACCAATACTATGTGAAGTCCCAGAAGTACTATTTTGTTCAACAGTGACATTTCCCCTTGGAAAAAAAAAATGACATAAGATACACAGATCTGTTTCTCCAGAGGTTTTATTCATGGGCAGAAATTAAATAGTTTAAATCATGATTATACCACAGTGCCCTGCTTTTGAAATTCATCTGCATTGGAAGATATATTTCTAAAATTTAAAACTGCAACCCAGCTCAGCTATTGGCATGAAATACTAAATTCTCTTGGTATCAATTATGACTGAACCAATGGTTTGGTTTCTCCTTGTTCCACGGAGTCCTGATGAGATAAAAAGGCAACAATCTTCCATCTTTAACCATCTTGTAAAGACTTCCTCCAACCCTCTATTCTCTAAAAATGCATTTCTACAGGGATTCTGGGGTATAGTTAGGCTTGAAGAATATTGAATAATGTGATGCCTGAGTAAGATGTTAGAGGTTTGTGAAGAGGGAGTACAGCCTACAGACCCATCATGCAGTAAAGTAGAGCTGCAAAGCTTAGAAGTATGTAAAATTTACAGAGTATATGTGGATCACAGCTTATTGTGATGTATTTTGGAAAATCTTTTTAAATGATATCAATTTTTTTCATTGATAATTAAAAAGAAATGTCCATCACAATTTTCAAAATTGCAAAAGGCTCCATTTTGCTCATTTTTGTTTGTGCAAAAGCCAAATATGTTATTACTTGCATTTTATGATCACATTGGAATTATATATGGTATATAGCAAACTTTAAGATTATCAGTCTCAAATGACTTACTGTCTAAGTCCTTCTTTATGTATTGCCTTTGCAGCAATCCAAAAGTAGTGCACTTTGGCTCTGATATTTTGTAGTCAGAGTTTTAAACCATCAAACAAGTCAACTATAACTAGATATGTTGGCTCCATTCTTTTCTCTGCATTCTAACATCCTTCGTCTGATTTTCCCTGCAGCTTCACTCAAACTCGGATAAAGGCGATGGATCTGTCAGGTACATTCTAAGCGGAGAAGGAGCTGGGACTATATTTATCATCGATGAAGTGACAGGAGATATTCATGCCACCAAGAGCCTGGATCGGGAAAGGAAAACACATTATGTCCTGCATGCACAAGCCTTGGACCGCAACACAGAGGAAGCCCTGGAACCAAAGTCCGAATTCATCATCAAAGTACAGGACATCAATGACAATGCACCTACATTTCCAGATGGACCTTTTGTAGCTACGGTGCCTGAGATGTCTGAAGTGGGTAAGTTTTGCTATGAAGTAAACTGAACCTTCAAATTATTGCTCTCTACTGTCAATAGCAGCCTTCGTTTGAATAGTTTAAAAGATGAAAAGAAAACGGTTTGAACTTGAGGGTTTACTTGTAGCTTTTTAGATTTTCTTCATTTCTATAATCTTATTTATGCCTGCGGTGAGAAGAAGAAATTTCACGGGAAGACCTTTGACTTCATCCCCTGTATAAGATACGAAAAGACTCATAACCAAACGCCGCAGCAAAGAAGATGGTATTAGTATAAAAGACCTGCGATCAAACATTTATTACCCTGTGCAGCATTCTAGTTTGTCCTCTCTGTGATAATGTTCTTCAGTATGTTTGATCTTCTGTAAGCCTGCTGAGTCCTCTTTTTCATCCATTTCCTCTGGTTGCTGTGATGCTCTCCTTCCCGGGTGGGCAGGTCTTTAGAAAGTACTCAATAGTGCCTCCACAGCAATCCCCGCCATTGAGACTTTGGAGTCCTCCACATCATGGAGGAAAGTAAAGCCTCTATCCACCTCCACAGAGACAGCTATCCAGCATCATGAGGCAAACATCTCTGTTTTTTTATTTCTTTGTTCTCCAGTTCTGTTTTTAGCTTGGGTGAACAAAAGTCACTCTTTTCTCAGTCCAGTGGATTCTGCCTCACGGCACAATTGCTCAAAAGTATGATGCTCTAATATTTCAAAAGGATTTGTAGGCTGTCCCAACGGTGGCAAAACTGCCGTCAGAGTAATTTTGCTTCAAATATACTATAAGAAAGCAAGCAGGTGCTACTGACAGTTTCCTGGAAACATCACTTTTATTTCTGGATGTGTGAAATAGATCTGTGAAAAAAAGCAGAAGTATCTCAAACAAACAAAGAAAAAATGAGAAGCTTCATCAGCTCTGTAAAGGAAGAAAATGGGGAAAAAAAACTTCTTAAACATACAGACCCCATGGACCTGTAGGTGCCTGCTTTATAAACAGTCAACATCTCCCTGCTTGCATTCATGAATATGCATGACAGACAGCCCTGGCACAAATACAGGTTTGCCTTTTGGTATAATCATTTCTAACATAGTTTTGTCAAGTACATGTCAAATAAATAACACAGAATTAATTTGGTTTAAGGCTGGTAAATTTGCTCCTACCGTGGGAGCAAGTTCGACATATTTAACCAGCAGTGAATTATTGTGATTATTTGCTCTTTAGCTCTAAATGAATGTTTAACAGGGTAATGAAAATATATCAGGACTAATCTCGGTATCGGCATCTTTGGTTTAGTTCTTACACAACTTCTTATTTTGAAGTTTCACCGCAAACTTCATCATCGTTGCACACAAAGAATCAATCATAGACGACCCAGGGGAAGAAATCAAGGACTGTGAAGGGGAAAATAATTAGCTTTTTTTCCACGCCCCCTCCTTTGGTCATGTCCATTAAAGTAATTCCTCTTCGGTTGGGCGTCTGCAGCATCAAATCGGCTGTAACAATCAACTGTCCTCACACTCCAGAGCACTAATCCACCACCCCACACACACACAGTCATACACACACTTGTCAATTTTGGGGCTCCCAAGTGTAGGAAGGGGCTGTCTTGGAGTGTGGCAGCTAATTGGTTGTGATGTTCTTTTTCCTGTCTTAATTGATTAGCTGGACAAATGCCAGATAGTTCAACTGCCTCATCCCTGCTACTCATTGGCACAATCTTTTTTTTTTTTTTGAGTGCCTTGTGAAAGGAGTATCAACCTCCTGCTGTGTACTCCTCAAATTAGTCATCTTTAAAAATGGGGTAATAGAATAGTTGTTTTCCTGTCAAATATTTAATTTACGGGAAAGTCGTAGTTTAAAAGTGGTTTTGTTTGCTGCCACCCACCATGAAATACAAATTACTTTTGTTTTTAATTCATTTGTTGCTCATTTCTTTTATTGTCAAATTTCAAATATATGCGAGTGATGGCAGAGCTCTCTGAAAATAATTTCTTTAATGACCCCATCAGAATGACATTTTACCTTAACCGATGAAGTGTCAAGGTTTTACTTTTTTATTTCATAACTATAGGAGAGAAGAAGAAAATAGCAGAGAGCATTGACGCAAATTGTAGAAGGAAGAAGTCATCCGCTCTGAGAGATCAGCCTTGGTCTTTTAAAAGTGTACTACGCTGCAGTCACAGCATTGAGTTCAGGGAGGTCAGGGGAGATAAATGGATGAAAAGTTAAAGTAGGTGATAAAATGGGATGTAAAATGGAATACTTTGTGTGTTGGCTCGTAAAAAGAGAGGATGGTCTATATGTACAGAACAACCTACAAAATTTACAGTGTTATTGCAAGAAATTCAGTGACTAAAAATCTGAGTAGACTTTTCAGTCGTGTACTGATCCTGCAGTGAGATCCTTGCACTGTCTACAACTTCCATTGGTTGCCAGTTTGATGGAAAGTTTTTTTGACATGAAAAATCGATGAGATCTCACTTTGACCTCAAACATCTCTGTTATGAATATAATCAAGGTACTAAACGGGGTGCAGTGTGTGAACCCTCGAGTATGGAGTATCACAGTTACTTCAGAGCAGTCAAGCATCTGCCACTGTAATACATCCTTTAATGCTTTTTTCCATTGCATTATATGGTACAGTACAGTACAGTACAGTACAGTACAGTACAGTACAAGCCGACACAGCTCTTCCATGCTTCCTTTTCCACAATAGACAGTAGCTCAGGGCCAGATCAGATGCTTCATAATCACATGTTATGATTGTAGTATCAGCAACACAATTACAAAGCAGCTTCTTGTGTGTTTGTTTATTACATTACATTGACTTAGCAGTCATTTTAAAGACCCTGCATGTCTACAAAGAAGTATAGAGCAATTAATGCACTAAAGGTATTTTGAAAGGCCTCGTTTTTTACGATAGAAGATTTATTTATTTTTTTTTATTTTTTAGGACAGAGCTCAACTGTGTGTAGCTGAGAAAATAAACAGTTCTCTAAATCTATAATGTCAGTCATAAACCTGTACAACCTGTAGGCATTTGTTATACACACAATGTGCAATCTCTGTGCACAAATAGTATATCCATGACTTATATTGCAAATAGTGTGCCGGACTGTAAAATTACTTCCAAGTAAGGATGCCAGTGTGTGCTGCTACAAAATTTTGTGGTTTACACCCACAGGTAGTAATTCTCCTTGTGCAATCAGCGGTCTGCAGTGTTTCCTCGACACAGACTGGTCTCTGTATGAGAACCGATGCCATCTTCATTTGGGGGATCTCGCCTTTTGGGTCAAGAGTTGAAACCAACAACGCTTTAATCCATTTTTTTTTTTAAACTTACTTTGTAAGGCTTAAACTGTAAGGCATAACTAAACAGCCTTGGGCTCTATTAATGGAAGATGCATGAGAGAGTCTCAATCATTATCACTAGGCCAGGGGGAGATTTGGAAAATCTCCAAAAATGGACATCTTTACATCAGCCTAATCAAATCTGTGAAGTTGAGAGTAAGCAATAGCCTCATTGCAATGAGTCAGTGAGTTTTCTTGTGGAACCGGTTCTAAAAATGATCACTTTTGTTGCAGTGGAAATTAGGCACAACAAAGACTACTTCATTTTCAAAAGTAGCAATCCTAAATGTCTTTAGTTTGAGTGTGCTGGGCTTGGAAAGGAAAGGCTAAATTAGTTGTGATTTTTTTTTTATCAAACAACCAGACTCAGCCTGACCATTTGCACCCAGTGAGAATTTCCATGTAACTTCTTAGTTTTGAGCATAAATTACTTGTAATCTTGTGAGTCATTTTTGTGGTGTCTTTAGACTCAAGCAAGACTATTCATTAAGGGAATGCAGTAAAACCTTAAAACTTTTGACAACCAGATTCTCAGTAGAGTTTTGCTGTGCTCATTATTAAACATGTTTGAAGGTAATGTTCAGCAAATGCAGGCACACAGATAATACTATTACAGTTTAATAAGTACAATCTGACCTTTTAATGTAGTAGTAATCACTTTAATAGTTCTAAATATACAGTACTTTAACACTTCAGTTGAAGAGCAGTGCTAACAAAGTTCTATCAGGAGTGCATAATTACTGTATTAGAATATGTAATTTGAGCCTGTTGCTACAGTTTCAAACACACAGGTGCACACCAACCATGGTACAATGACAGAGTTAAGCAGTTATTCATGCTAAGATTTACAGTGAAACACTACAAAGTAAAAATAATAATTATAGTAGGCCAAAGATGAGCATTTTTACTTTGCTAAAGTCAAGGTTCATCACTTAAATCTATACTGATTAATTTGACTTATTTGGTACCAGCTCAGCCTCCACAGCAATCATAGAATTGATTAAGTCTTAGTAATTCCTGTTAAAATTGTGACTGCAAGGTTGACAGCGTTTCAGAGTACACAAGAGAGCTGTGAGGTTTATGGTTCATTATAGCTAACATTACACTCTGCTCCGACAATGAATAAATAAATCACATCTGGTGGGGAGTTTCACTTGTTTGATTTTGTTTAATTTCACCACAAAGCAAGTGTCCAGAAGATGTATCATATAGCTCATATCTCCGATCACACTACAGTGCTAATATACAGTATACACCAGAGCATTAAATAGGCCTGTACTGTAATTACAATGTGCTCATCATGCAATTATAATGGGTCAATGAGGCCTGTAATGCTATTTGAGCAATGCTCGAAGTGTTAAATTGAACCACGATGACTTTTACACTGAATTGCTAAAAAGTGAGCTTGAGTGTAAGTTCTCCGATCGTTTATCTTTGTTTTTGTCATCTTCTGTAATTAAAGAAATCCAGTAATTGGACTCTTGGAATATGTTTCAGTGTAAACTTGATCATCAAAAACACATTCAGCAACTTGTCTTTGACAAAATGTGCACCTCAGCAGGCTTTTATGCATCAGTACATATGACTATCTGAATTCATTTTGAATGTTTTTGCACTGTAATGTTACATAGACTGTACTAATGTATGCATTTTTTTTACAATAATAATGTTATTTTCACATCACAAAAACATGTTAGCTAGGTAGCTAACCAGAGTAGCATATGCATATATCAATTTAGCAAATACTTGCTAAAACATGTTAAATCAGCAAGTTTGTTAGTTAACAGCCTGTTCCTTGACAGTAAACGATATAACTCTTCTGACAGCTGTACGTGCGTGTCCAGCATTTCAACTATTCTTCTTTGTCCAGCCCTGTGATCTGTGCACACTAATAGTCCCTGAATCTAAATATACCAGACATGGCTGCTCGGAGATATGTAACACAAATCCATTACACAATTACATATCAGTGTACTTGTATAACATGTGGAAACCTTTTAAAGAGTCCATGGTTATCAGGAAATGATTTTTGCTGTGTTCATTTTTAGGCACGTCTGTGTTGCAAGTCACAGCAACTGATGCAGATGACCCTACCTACGGAAATAGTGCCAGAATAGTCTACAGTATTCTACAAGGACAGCCATATTTCTCTGTGGATCCCAAAACAGGTGTGGTATCTCTGCATGCTTTGGGAAAAAATGTCCTCCAGTAAGCACCCATGTGTTTGCACGCATGGTAACTATAACTGTAAACGGGAGTAATGATTGTGTCGTTGGTCTCTAAAAATGATGTGTCATGCTGTGAAACCTTTGTAGCATAAGCTCCTTGCTGTGAACATTCTGTTCTGTTATTGCAGCATTTTTTATGTCATAAAAGCTAAAGCAGCTACAGTAGAGTAATGGACTGCTCATACAGCTGATACTCCTCTGGGGTCAAAGGAGACATTCGTGGAAATGTTCTCAGAAAGCCATTGTGTCTTGCCTTTTGAAGGAGGGAAAGGAAGTGCTTGATATTTTGTGTTCCATCTTTTGTTTTAGAGCCCTCTTCTAGAATCTATGAAATTTTAATGAACCTTCTAAAGTGCAAGACATCTAACTTTTGTATGATGTGAAAAATGTGATGTTGAGAGAGTGTGCTGGTCCGTTCATTTCTGATCTTTCTTTGTCTCACACAGGCATGTCCTGCAGGTTCTCATGCGTATAAAGCTGTCCATGCTTGCCTCTGCTGCTGCTGTCGGTTAACATGAACAACAATTCTCTTCTATGATTTGATTCATTGCTATCTGGAACAGCTATTGGTCCCTTTGAGACCGTACCGCCCATGTAAAACATGAATTCTGTGCTGAAAGAGCGACACAAATAAATTGCTGAATATTTTGACTTTACCTCGAGGGAAAAGGCAGTTGGGGATTGATGGAACAATTTCACAGTGGTGTGGTGAGGCGGAAGTGCTGCCAGTTTTTGGATGAAAACTGTGGCTTCTCATGCAACACCACATACATTAATGCGGGTTAGATTCTCTTTAGATCACGTTTTGACTGCAAAGAATGATTATTCTCCCGTGATTTTCTTTTCCCCCATGAGCAGGTTGTCTTTGGACAAACAGACGGCTTGCTTTGCTTGAGCTGAGTCGGCATCATGTCTGCATTGTAATTGGGTGAGAGGCGTGCAGAGGATAAGGATGCGATCGAAGGCCTAGCCAGCTGCACTCTCTACACAGCACTATTCCTCCCACACATATTAATTTGTACAAGTAGGCTGTTGTTTTCGCCACTGGCAAATCACCCTCTTCCCTAGAATTAGGACAAGGACCTCCAGTGGTCAGAGGAAAACGTGCACATAAAAGCAGCTGCACTTGGTTGTGATCTCTTATGTGCAAAGTCCAGGTCCTAAAGCAGTTTTGCTGGCATGCTGCCACACTGAACCACTCTACCGAGGAGATGAAGCAACTCCTACAGCTGTCGAGCTGTAAATTAGTTTGCTTACTCCTCATATCCACATGTACTTGGATCCTATTATGCTTAAACTGCAGAGACACTGCCATGGCGAGCTCACACATCAGTAGGAGGATTAAAAGAACACATACACTCAAACGGGTAAACACCTCTTCCCTTTTGACCTTGGTTTGGCAGCCTGATACAGCAGTCACAGATTTTACATGACCCATGAGGTAGAGGAAAGGATCATTAAAGAACAGAGGTTAATAATGGCATTTGGCAGGCACACATGGCGTTAAAGGAATACGTAAAGGATTGTCTCAGACTTGACCCATTTCCTCAGTTGGAGATAAAGTTAACTAACTAACCCTAACTTTATTTCTTCTTTTTTTTGGCTTAGCAGCTAAGCTTACTGAAATAATAGAGCTGTCTGACTATTAAATTGTAAACAGACCACAGTTACAGAATTATGTACTTTTCAACCTCAGAAGAGGACAGAATTCTAATAAATGACGCCTCAGCAAAGCAATCACAAGCTGCTGTTTCAGCTCCAGAAACACTTACTGCATATATCATTAAGTATTCTTTATGCCTAGCAGCTGTTAAATTAAATTACTGTACCTTAATATCCCTAATCAAACTAAAGAGCACCTGCGGATGCTGGTATATGTCGCTAGAATTCTGTGCCTTTCATTAATCTGAAATGCTGCACGGTTATATTACAAATCCCTAAATAAGACTGATACAATTAGTATGAAACATAATGCATTAAAACAATTTTAAAATTATGTTTGTAGATCTATTGACTTTTGAAAGCTCTGAAAAGCAAAGAGGGTTCCAGGTTCGAATCCCTGGCTGGGGCTTTTCTGTGTGGAGTTTGCTTGTTCTCCCCTAGGAGTGGATGTGTGTGTGGTTGTTTGTCTCGTTTGTCACTGTGTGGCCCTGTGATAGACTGGTGACCGGTCCAGGGTGTACCCTGCCTCTCGCTCAATGACAGCTGGGATAGGCCCCAATGCTGAATGCTGCAGACTTTTACATTTTCACACACCAGCCCTCTTGGTCATCTCTAGAACATTTCAGGACTCCTATGCATCTGTCCAAACAACTTTAGGGTGCTTTGGAAAGCAGAAACTTTAGCTGCTACAGTACAAGTGTGTATTTCTGAACATTAGATTCGTAGTCATTGCACGCTATGAAGAGCTGAACAGAATCAACTAGCCTGATTTGATCCAACTTGCTCCTTTGCTCAGGTGCCAATGATGGCAGTGGTGTCTTCTATGCTGTATGATGGCATGAACATTCTGGAGAAGGGCTTGTGACTTACTATATGATGACTAACCAAACCCAGGCAGATTCACTTCTTTGCACAAGAGGCAAATAAGACTTAAACAGCTTATGTACATCTTAACCAGTTGATCCAAGAAAGAGTCCATGATAAATCTACATGTTTTTGATCTTGATAATAACAGATAAATATAGCATTATCAATTAAAGAATGGAAAGCAGAAAAGTGTATGAGGATGCAAACGTCATTGAGACAATTACCTTCTTTATACTTTCTCTGGCTTAGGTTGACATTATCTACATCGTAAGGATTAACACACACACTTGGACATTTGTATTCTCCCATTTTCCCTGGTAGATTTCTTCAAAGCATGTGAGAAAAAAAAATTTATTTTTAAAAAAAGCTACAGTCAAGGTTGCAGTATTGTTATAAATCAAGCACAGAGAACCTGTCTGTCCCCATGTATTCATGCACTCTTCACCTTCTGTGACAGTGTGAATCAACAAAATGTTATGCAAAAACATTCATTTTTTTCTCATAGTCCAGCCCTGAGCTGTAAATTGGGGTTAAGACGCAAAGAAAACTTTTCAGTATATTCATAATACATTAACAATCTATTACACTCCTGCTGATTATGAAAGATTATCTTTCATAACTATATTTAACAAAAAAATTGCTATTGTCACTTGTATTGATACATTTGATTGTAAGTAGAACTGGAAACTGAAATTACATTTGTATCGTTTTCTAAACCCATCATATTGCGGGTCAGTTGAGGGTATAGCACCTTGAAAGGGTTGAGTATTTACCACGCTGTAAGCTAATTCAGTTTGACATTCTAGATTTTGAAGTCAGTCGTTGGATGCGTTAATAGCTAAGAACAAAATGACAGATGGTTAATATTTCTTAATGATTAACTCAGAGACTCAAGAACGTGAAGGCAGTTGCTGGTCTCCCCCAGAAAAGGGATTCAAACATGAATGAAAATTACAAGTGACATATCTACGATGTTTTAATGTAGAATTCAAAAGGAGAGAAATTTGATTTGATTAGTTAAAGAAATAAATGAGCATGACATAGACTTTTAAAAGACATGCGGCAGATGTAACTGATATTGATGAAGATGGAAGACCTGAGGGAAAAATGTAGGAAATGTGATAGAAAGTAGATTTGACAGAAAGGTGTCACAACGCATACTTCTAAACCGATTAGAGATAATGTGCTGCCCTTGTCCATTGCTGAAAGCACCATTGTAGCACAATTGTCAGAACTGGACCACAGAGCAAAGAAAGAAGGGTGACTTGTCTCATGGATAGCTAATCACATGAACTTTACAGGACTTGATCCGAATATCCCCAGGACACCTTCAGTGGTCTTGTGCAGTTCATGGCTTGACAGGTCAGAACTGGGCAGCTGTGAGTCTGTGGGTAGAGTGGTAGTTTTCCATTACTACAAAAGGTTGGTGGTTCAATTCCCTAGCCCCTCTGTGTCAAAGTGCCCTTTTGCAAGACACTGACCCTCCACATTACCCCTAATATGCTCAGAGAAGGAACTCTCAAATATGAAAAATGTACCTCGAGCCAAGCAGAACTTGACTTACTTCAGAAAGGATCTTACAACGCACAAAAGGTCATAAGAATGGTTTATGAGTGCTGCTCTAACAAATAATACAGAGTAACTGGACTCAAATGTAGTTATTTTCTTAGAAAGAATCAAACAAACAAGCAAAAAAAAAACAAGCTACCAAACCAAAAACACATCGGGGAGTCACATTCTTACGCCTAAATGTAACTGAAGAATGTAACCAGTGTCTTTCCAAAAAGATTTGTTCTGGATGTGGTGCCACAATCATGTCTCAATGCAGCAACAAGTAAGCCTATTAAAGTGCATACAGAATGACTGAGTGTCTCCACAGAGAGCTACAAGTGCAGCATCTTGAGTGAACACAAAACCAAAGTAACACCCTATGAACTCAAGTGACTAGATACAGGCTGGTAATCATGAACAAGAGAACTCAAAACAACGGGAGCAATGGTAGCAAGCTGCTTACATGAGGCCACAGCCACCCTGACTAACAGATTTGCTGCACTTTTTGGCAGCAGGTGCAGCTGATTGTAGGAGCTTGATTAGAGCACTGGACTGAGGCACAGGTCCAATCAGTCATGCTGGTAGGCGGGATATGGAGCAAGTGGAGGCACCAATCATGAATTGCACAGGGCTTGCACATCATAATTTGCATACAAAAAATCTCTAAAAGCCATTTAGAGAGAAAAGAGAAAAATAAGTAAATCCAAAGGCCATACCACAGGTGGTGGCAGCTAGCCTTGCTGCTCCCAAAGGATATCAAAATTATCTGCCTGTGCCATTAAAGCTCACCAGTTTGTAACAGAATTTTTTGCTGCAGGCCAAATTGACTTTCATACTGTCTCCACATGCATGTTGCCTGATAATCCAGTATTAAGAGCAACGGTCCAGAATGTTGCTTCTTTCAGATGAAATATGCCATGGCAATTATTTAACTCTATAGATACTTGTCAAGAGATCGTTTGCCTTTTACCAGTGGCAAACTAGACATTTTCTCTTTTTCGAGGTTTCTACTCTAAGTTTGGGGCCTTTGTAGCACTTATTTCGTTGTCCATTAATTGCCGGGTCAGCAGTTTGATTCTCAATTCTCCCCATGCTCAAGTGTTCATGTGAAGAACACTGAATGCAGTGCTATTCATTTATGTGTTTTCATTTAAGTTTTCAGCTTTTATTTAACTGGGAAAAGTAGAATTCTTAAGATTTTAAGTGCCCTTTCCTCTCCATCAACACTTACACCACAAAACACATAATTCACTCTCAAAGGCATGCACATAGTATTTTGTGTTGTATGGATAAACTACATAGACAATAATCATATACAGTACATATATACTAAAGTAGATAAAAATATCATAAGAGGTCAGTCCTGCCCCTGTGTTGGTTATTTGCCAGGAACCAAATGACCAACACAGGGCCAGGATGTTTAAGAAAACCAGAAGGCTTTAATACAGGAACACATAGCTGATGCAGGAAAACTCAAAAGGTCCAAGATGCATAAACGATGCAGGCAATAGCAGAAGCAGATCTGAGCAGAAGGTGAACATTGGATATAGTTGGGTTTGTTAAACAGACAGACTGCGAAAGGCCATAAGGAGAGACAAGATTATACACACACACACACACATACACTTGGAACTAGTTGGGTAACAAGGCACAAGTTAAACCAATTAGAGCAGGATGAAAAAAAGGCTATAAATGACACATAGGCATCATGTTTCTTAAAAGAAGACAAAAGCTATGGTAAATGCTAAGCAATGAACACACGGCAGTCAAAATAAATCCAACAAAACCAGAGAATCTAACTAAAAACATAATATCACTCCAAAAACTAAAATAAATAATTCACACCAAAACATAACAAATCCGATATAACATAACTATAACACCCTTTCCCCATTTCAGTACAGTTACTTAAGGGATGGCTAAATAAACAAGTCTTGGGAGTAAAGACCCTAACTTAAACTTAAAAAATTAGGGGAAGTTATTAAAAAGTGTGGAGGCAGACCCAGAATAACTTTATTTTTTGTTTTTGCATTGATCTCTATAAGTGTGTGTGTGAAAAACATTGTAAAGCACTTTATCAAATGACATACCGGTATGTTAAAAGGTTAGGACGCTATTTAAGTGCAGACCACTTAACATTTACCTGCTGCGACTGTAGACTTGTACTGAACAAACTGATGCAACAATGGCATTAAAGTGTATACGTGGTTCTCAAAATGTCATATTATTCATTCCAACTTTTTTAGTGTATGTACATGGCGACCCCTAGTTTCTAATAACAGGCACATATCCTGTCAAGGTGTCCTTTTCAGAAAGCCCTCAAAATCCTAACCTGCTGCTTATGTTCAGACTCATCTGGGGATTTTTTCTTTTTAAGCAATGGGACAACAGAGAATTATAAAGAAAGACAAAACATCTGCCTGCTCAGTAACTTTAAACCCACCCAGAGAGATTTGTTGGTGAAATATTGGGAAATATAACAAGCCTGATGTGGTCAGCTTAGTGACATGCAAACTACCTTATTAACATTCACTGCAGTGGATTTATTGATTTCATGGCTTGCAAATTTCAAAACTGCAAGGCAGCAAGTTTAGTAAGGGCCTTCTGTATCTAAGGAAAAGTACATCTGAGATGGGGGCTGCATTTATCCTTTTTACTGTTGGTTCATAACACCTGTCTCTCCCTCCACTACTGTGCATCTGTCACTTACCCGCAGAGACATCAAGGCCGTTCCTTAAAGTCTCACAGTTGAATACCCCTTAACTGCACTTCACATCTGTACACACACACACACCCACACCACAGTACTGAACCTCTAAGTCCCCTTTGAATCCTAAATAGGCTAATTTCTCTGCTGATCTGGGATTTGTGAGTGTTTGAGTTCATTGAAGGAGCTGACACAGATCAAGAGGTTTTTTTTTTGTTTTTTGTAGTTAACGGATTGAGTCTTTACTCGAGTTAAATCAAGGAAAAATCTGTCACTTTGCTGGTCAATTTGTGTTGTCTACTTGTCCAAGTAGTCTCAAGTCTTTTTCAATCAAATATACAAAATAGTCGATGATATAAACAGAAAAATGTTTGTGTTCCATTTTGATTTCAGGGAATTTTGTGACTGCTTTCAACCAATTCTTCCTCAGATCCTGTAACAGTGCTGACACACAAGGATAACAGTGTCTCTGATGAGCCAAAAAACAAAATTCCTGAAGCTAGAGATTGAAGAATGCTCTAGTAATCTTCTATAATCCTTTTTGTTCACCCAGGAGATTGTTCTCCTTTAGATGTTTCCAGCCAGACAAAGAGGTGGATAGTCTGATGGTATCAGCTCTAATAGACTGGGGAGGTTGAGGAAAAGGCTAACCACCTCACTGTGTCAAATAGGGCCCAGGGTTCAAGGAAGTCAGCCCTTTCTCAATTATTTTCTAAATTAACTCGCAAGCTCCACAGAGATTCAGCCCAAGCTGTCTGAAGTATAGTAAGAGAGATAGTAAGAAATGGTAAGGAAAGGGAGTGCAGGGGTGCGATCTTTGTATCAGAGTACTGACGTACCGTTCAGATACTTGCAAAAAAAAGACCCAAAAAAGACCCTTGTGGCCTTCTCTGTATTGTTGAAGAATTTGGTTTAAGAATGAATGCAGCTTGGTGATTGTACGTTTGTGAAGCAGTGGCAGTGCATCAGCTGTCGAGGTGGTGGCCTCTTTTTTTGTTAGTTTTTTCGATTGTAATTTACTTTGCTGTTGGTTATGCTTTCTGTTTTTGGATGAAAATTCCCATAGCCAAAAAATAAAACTTTAGAGTGTTCTCATTGTTCCTGAAGATTGAAGGATTAAGAGGTTTTATGAGACTTTAAAGGTCAGATCGCCTGTCTTGTTGTGGTTATGGTGGAAACATTGGCCACTTGCCATGCGGCGTGTCTCAAGGACCCCATGTTAGGTTGAAAGGGAAAGTGAAAAGTTATATTTTTTTAAAATGTTTTAGAGAACTTTGATTAGTTTTGAAATAAAGAAAAACAGCAGATCCCTGCTGAGACCTGGCATTTCAAAAGAACACTGACGAAAATAAAATGGGTTGGAAATATTTAGTTGAATATGTACTGTGAAGAATTTTCATTCTCTGTGGGAGTCTGGAAGACAAACATTGTATTATGGTTTTCATAAACTCTTTATCATTTCCAGGGCATCATTAACTGCAGTTTTGCCAGAACTTATTATTCTGTATCGGTGTTGTGAACCACATGCAATGACAGAATTTGTTGCTTAGATCTTGTTATTCCCTTCACAATGTGTTTCAAAGTCCACATGAGGAGGTAGAAAATGTGGTGGTGGGTGTGACAGAAATGTCTTCTTTCCCTTTATCTTTTTCTCACTTACTTTTGCCTCTGAGGTCAGTTTTTTTTTTTTTTTTTTTTTGGGGGGGGGGGGGGGGGGGGTTTCCAAGTTTCTGCTCATTCAGTTCAGGCAGATTTAGTCACACCAACTGGTTCATTTTGTCCCCAGTTCCGCCATATAATGCCTATGAATAGCGACAATAAAATAATCTTTATCTTATGCACAACAACTTGTTCACTTTTGGCAAAATAAAAAAAAAGGTCCATTTTGGCTAGAAGTACAATCTTTTCACAATGCTTATCTTGCATTTAAAGATCAGGCCAAATGCGTACCTGACCTGTACCTTACAATCTGAGAATATTGTAAAAAAAAAACATACTGATAAAGTTGTGATAATTAGTTGGCAAGAAGACTAAAGTGTTTTATCCTTAAGTACGACGTCTTGATATCTGGTTTTAATCCCACATATATCATTCCTAAAAGAAATCACAATGACCATGCTCCCTAACCCTGAAAAAAATGTTATTTCACATTTTATCTTGTTTATTGGCAGTTTGATTAAACTCTGTATAGTAGGTTAGGAGGGTTAAGAATAGAAATTAATAAAGAAGCAATCTGCATTCAACAATGTTTAGTTTTTTTCAGCCGAGATCAAATTCTGATGTTATCATGTGTGTATTATCAACAGGATATTTATGTCATTCTTCTTTCATCAATAATCACGATTATAAATATTGTGCACTGTAACACCCACACGTATTGTTCTATTTGAAAGAGTTTTATGTTGTAATGTTTTAAACTATGATGTTTATTAAATTATCTGCATATTCAAATCATATCCATATTCAAATTTTTTACATCTGATTGAATTATTTCGGAATTTTGTTTTTATAGTAATTTTCTTGCTCCATGAGCACTTTTAAAGTTTTCAAATAGACTTATCGGCACAGAGATCCCAGTGAATCAAAAATACATGAGAAAACAAAACTCACTCAGCCTTGGTTGGATTAAATAAACATGTTCTCAGTGAAATCTGTGCAAAAATCAGAAGATTCTTTTTAACTTTTTGAGGGTTTTTTTTCAAGATCCCACCAAATCCCTTGAGTGTAAAAACATATTATTTATTATTTATGTGTAGTTCCATCATATTGCATGTCAAACAGAGAGTTAATGTGCCCTGTCAACTCTGCAAGAGACTGAACAGACCGTAGCCCCTGAGTCTGTATGATTTACTGCCCACTCTCATGTCAGTTTACTCTGATTTAATTAGGGTAAACACTCAGCCAAAACTAGAGTAATATATATGTTTTTACCTTTAAATCAAGAAAGTAAAGACTTATGATGCTGAACTATATAAAATTAGATGGATCACAGTCCAAAAAAAAGTCATTACAAAACATTTTATCTGTGACATGATCTATATATGATGAAAATATACCAACATGAGCCTCTAGATGGGTAAATCGGGAGGAATCAGTGAGCTGGAGTTTATTCACAACACTATGGATTCATCTTAAAAATGCTATTCACAGCTCACTCAGTGAACTGCCCCACCTCAGCAAGCTTATATTTTAAGGTTTTATGGTGGTTGCAAAATCAAAATCAATCATTAGGTCAAATTTTGAATTGAGTTTCAGCAGAGACTGATTTCTTCAGCAATTCATAAACCTTATTTTATTGACATTTGACTTTTAGGTGTTTTTAATCTACCTTGGTCTGTCCCGCCATTGAAGATATATTTAGCCTCTTTGTTCATTCCCTCTTGTTAAATCCAGTTTCGCTGGCAGTCGCTGGGACCTCAGTCGCTGTTCTATGACAGATGATGTGTAACCTTACCTTAATACCACTGACTGCTTTGCTCCTTGACCCACATTTAATGATCATTCAGCCTCGGACAAAATAATCACTTTCTGTCTGTGGAGTCTTGAAAAAAAGAAAGAGGAACATTTTCTTCCATATAACACTAACAGCATCCACGAATTCCATTATTAATGCATTATTCATTTATTTTTAAATGAGATACTCGTTTTATCTTGAAGCCATGTCTATGAATTCTCATGGGGATTTGTCCCAATAAGTTCATATCTCATAGCAAATTTCAAATACACTGATGAAACCATTTAGCCTATAATGACACTGCTATTTGAGTTACATTGGTGTATAATAAGCAAGTTCAGCAAATGTTCAGCCAAAATGCAAACAATACAAAAAAAACTTAAACTTGAATTATATTTGATGCTAGCTGGTACAGGTCTTAATATTTCTTTAATTAATATATATTTCTTTAACTATTTTTGATATTTTCCTTTTCAAATGAGAAATAACCATTTTATGACAATTAGATAACTAAGGATATTCAATATATAATATATATATATATATATATAAAAAAAATGCATTTGAGTCCTTTTTTTTTTTTAAATTAAGATTAAGATCAGATTTATTGTCATGCATACACACAAAATTTGTCCTCCGCTCTTAACCCATCCAGGTTGGCACTTGTTGACACACACATGCACATGCATAGGTTCACACACTCATAGAGACAGACGCCATACACTGGAGCGGTGGGCAGCACGGGGCTCCTCGGCCATGACAAGGAGGTGGGCTGACACCCCTCCAGCTGTCAGTTTTTGAGTGGCAAGCGTGGGAATCAAACCGCCGGTTATTGGACAACCGACTCTAACCACTGAGCCAGAGAGGAGCCAGAGGGGAGCAAGTGAGAAGCTGCGGCAATTCAAAACTTAAAATTTCCAGCCAGAGATTTCTTTTCTTCTGTATCATTAAGTAACAAGAAACACACCTTTTAAATCACGCTGTGGCATTTAATGTGTCATTTAAAGGCTTTTTAAGCCTTTGGCCTCGTTTCACAATACTTCCAGGTTGTTGGCTTTAAATCAGTCAATAGAACGCTTGTCCTTCAACTACAAGATTAGACCTCAGCTCTTTGATGACTTTTTTTCCAAATATGAAGTGTTTCATATTTAATTTTTGGGTCTGGAAAGTTCTGAAATGAATCTGGCGTCAGCAAAATGTAAAAGTTGTCTTTAAATCAGTCAACTAGGTCATATTCTAACATCATATTATTAACAAGTACTAGTATCGATGATATTTTTCCTGGCAGAAAAGGCAAACACAGTATATGTTATAGAGACATCACTTTGATGTTGTGGACTATGACTATAGGCATTGAGAACAAAGAAAAGTAGCATTCGTGGCTTCTGAACATAGAACTGGCTGAAGATAACTAATGGATTACCATCAGTTACCATCAGTTAGCACCGTCACCTCACAGCAAGAGGGTTCCAGGTTCAATCCCCGCCTGGGGCCTTTCTGTGTGGAGTTTGCATGTTCTACCCGTGTATGCGTGGGTTCTCTCCGGGTACTCCGGCTTCCTCCCACCATCCAAAAACGTGCATGTCAGGTTAATTGGTGACTCTAAAATTGTCCGTAGGAGTGAGTGTGAGCGTGCATGGTTGTTTGTCTTGTTTGTCTCCATGTGGCCCTGTGATGGACTGGTGATCTGTCCAGGGTGTACCCTGCCTTTTGCCCGATGGCTGCTGGGATAGGCTCCAGCCCACCCGCTACCCGACCGACAGATTGACGGGATAGAAAATGGATGGATGTATTACTATCATTCATGTGAAACATGTGACATGCTCTTTCTGCCACAAACCACTTAAGAAAATAATACACCGGCCTTAGTGATCTTTTTTTTAATCCTCTTAAGTCATCTTATAAGTGTTGCTTGTTTGACTGCTACTCACTACGGTAGTAAACAATAGCAAAAGGTCTATTTCACCCAGTGATCAACCACAAATCACCTATTCCCAGATCTTACTGTTCTCAGACAGCCACTGTGACTTATTGCAAGGTTCACAAGTTCACAAAAACATGCGGTGAATGTTGGCCAGAGGGTCCTGGCTCAGGGGAAAGCACTATTTACAATGAACACAGATTTAAGGTTGAACATATTAAATCAGGCTCCACGTGCTGGTGTGATTCCAGGAGTTAAGATTGCGTATTAACCTGTTAACACAGACATCGAAACAAACAAAAAAATGAATATAAACTAACAGACATAGTACAGGCATGCACACAAACACACCCTGATAAATGTATGTGCAAGGCATCAGCTTATTATGTCAATAAATCACCTCACACCCAGCAACACAGGAAGCAAATACGTTCCTGTCTTTTTAGCTTGTCAGTAGGGTACTGCTGGTGTCTCTGTAATGGGTCGATGTGCAGTGATATATCACAGTGTTAGCTTTGTGAAAGTTCATAGCTGTGCTTGCTGTGTAACTGTAGGAATAGATAAGACAATGAGGCTGCCGTACAATGTTGCATTCTGCCCTGATAGAAAATGGGGAATCAAAGAGAAGTCTTGAAAGTGTGATACATTCCTGTGGGAGTATCCCATATCTGAAAGAGATTTGAGTGGGGACAATATTAGGAAACTGCTTAAATCATCTCTTTTTACTTCTTATTAGCATATCCAAGGCCTAATTGCATTCCATTCCATTTCGGCACTGACTTATGTCAATGCTGAAAACCATGTCTGCATTTCTTTGTTTCTATTAACTAGTAACTGGTATTCTATTAGATGCATATAATCCATGAAACGTTTTTCATTTACAGTAATTTGTTTCCTCTAATCTTCAGGAATCATCAGGACTGCCTTAGCAAACATGGACCGTGAAGCTAGAGAGCACTACACTGTTGTCATCCAAGCCAAAGACATGGCAGGCCAAGTTGGAGGCCTCTCTGGCTCCACGACCATCAACATCACACTGACAGATGTCAATGACAACCCACCTATGTTCCCCCAAAGTATGTACAAAATATAGTCATCAGAAAAAAATGGCATTGTGGGATTAAATGCCGTGCTGTTCTTTACCTGCATAAGTTTGCCTTTGTGGAGCACATTGCATTATCATGCTGCTTGTAAACACAGTTGCATGCTCTCAGACATTTTAAGCCTTGAGCAGAGGACCCTTCCAACAGTTCCCTGAGGGAGTTGTGTAATCTAAACAGCATTTGGAAGATTTCTAGAATGCCTTTTTATTATGGTAGAGGAAAGATGGTGTCTCCTTTGAAAACCATTGTGACAGAGGTGTAAAAGTGCTCCTGAAGGCTTGGCATAATATTCTTTTTAGAATTTTCTTCTGCTTGAGAAAAAAAGGATAAAACATGAGTAATTTAGTATTTGCAATAATAAACGACTTTCTTTTCCACACTGACATTAATGAAATAACAGTATATCTGTGTTATATGAATGATTAGAGAGCAGATCATTGATAATTGAAGCTTCCGTTTTATTCAGACCTATTCAACTCTCTTCACTATGATATATAATACTTATTGTATTACTCAGCAGTCTAATATTGTGGTAAAACTTTCCATAATTAGCAGCTAAATTAGATGAGCATTCACTAAAACCCTCTGTTTTGCAGTCTGAATTTTTCATTTTAAGTTGAGATGAAGCCACAAATCTTTGCCTTTTGAAAGTGCCTCATCAAGCATAATCCCCCTCAGCCCTGAGTTTTTCATTTGCTCCAGTATATAAAAAAAAGACAAGGAAAAAATGTTTTCTGAATAATCATCTGCCTTAGAATTGGATTTGCTTCACTGCAGTGCTATCAACCTCAGTTTAGCATTTAATGCCAATTGAAGCACTGCTGAGTATTTTTAATGACATTCCCTCAGGAAAAGGTGGTGACAGTCAATTTGCTTAGCTGTGCCCTTTTAGGAGGACATTAAGACAGCTGTGTTGGGCAAGAGAGGTTGTGTTTAAAACCATTTTTACTATCTCAAAGCGGATACAAATCAATGTTCATCCACAGAAAATTACCAGCTGTACGTCCCTGAATCAGCTCAAGTTGGGAAAGCAGTAGGGAAGATCAAAGCCAACGATGACGACCTTGGTGTCAATGCAGACATCAAGTATAGCATCATTAACTCTGAGGGGGCCAACATGTTCTCCATATCTACAGACAGAGACACAAGAGAGGGAATCATCAGCCTGAAAAAGGTGAGGACTATCCCATTTTAACACAGAACTGGGATCTGTCTTGAAAGTGATCGCCCTTTAATCTCCAGATAAGGATCGGTCACTGAAATAGACAATAAATGACTGTGATAACTAGACTAGTTGCAGACATTGATTAAGCATGCACAGTTAGCCTATGTTTTTGTGAAATGGGCAGCAAGAAAAATACATTTTCAGCTAAAACTCTGGGGAACATTTGACAAAACACAGTCTACATATTTTCATATACATTAACATTTTATTGATTTTATTTTTTTTTTTTTTGGCAGAGCAAGTGCAAATGTGATTTCAGAGCTGTGAGTGTAACAACCATGTCCTTTGAGCATGTGCTAATCTTATGGCCCTGTGGTGCCTTCTCCCTTCAGCCTCTGAATTACGAGAGAAAGAAGACCTACACGCTGCACATCGAGGGAATGAATACACATGTGGATCCTCGCTTTTCATATCTCGGTTCTTTCAAAGACACTGCCACCCTTAAAATCACAGTGGGGGATGTGGACGAAGCCCCTGTCTTTTCTATGGATTATTATATACTGGATGTTTATGAAAACTCTCCAAGTGGGACAGAAGTGGGCACAGTTACAGCTCGAGATCCAGACAGCAGGAATAGTCCTGTCAGGTAAGCTACTCAGACTACATGCATGTAATATCTGGATATTTAAGAAATACTTGGACGGTAATGAATAGCACAAGGAAAAGAAGGTTTCCAATGGTAAAAAAAACAACTTATTTTCAGTTGACTGGCAGCCAATGTAATGCTGTCAGTTTGTCAACGTACTGGTTCCCAAAAGTTATTCAAAATACGAGTTTTTGTCACATGGATTTTCAAGAAGCCTGTTCACTATTCCTGATTGGATTATCTGGCTTATAAAAACATGTTTTCAGTGGAAGCTTGTACATTTATTAATGTTGTGATCTGAACTGGATGATTTTTTTGGCTTATGGTTGATTGGCAAGATAATTTCTCATACAGATAATGTTTTGGCTGTGCACATGACAAGGACATATCCACCAATAACAATATTTCCGTCTGAAATGTTTTACGACTACAGCTCAAAATTCAATGCCATGTACACCAATGCCATATCATCATGACCACTCACAGGTAAAATGAAAAACATTGATTCTCCTGTTACACTGGCACATGGAATTGGGTGGGATATAATATTTCCTTGAGGCTGATGTGTTGGAAGCAGAAAAAAATGGACAAAAGTAAGGATTTGAGCGACCTTGACAAAGGCCAAATTGTGATTGCTAGACTGCTGGGTCATTGCATCGGTACGACTGCAGCTCATGTGGAATAGTCAAGGAGAACTGGTGAACCAGCAGCAGAGTAATGGACATTCAAGGCTCATTGATGCTTGTGGTGAGTGAATGCTGGCTTGTGTCCAATGGAAGAGCTACTGTAGCTTAAATTGGTGAAAAAGTTAATGTTGCTTCCAATAGAAAAGTGTCGGAACACAGTGCAACACAATCTGTTGCAATTGGGACTGCTTAGCAGCACAAAGGTTTACATGCTGACCCGTCTCAGTTGGATTGTGAGCAGTAGATCTGGACCACAGAGCAATGAAAAGAGAGGCCTTTTCTGATGAATTATGTTTTCTTTTGCACCATGGGGACGGTCAGGTCTGTGTGAGTTGTTTACCCAAGGGAATGCATGGCACCAGGATGCACTATGGGAGGAAAGTGAGATAGCAGGGGCAGTAGTCTGCTGTGAAACTTGGGTCCTGCTTTTTACATCGATGTTACTTTCACAAGTACCACCTACCAAACATTGTTGCTGACCAAGAACAACCTTTTATAGAAATAGCATTCTCTCATGAAGACTTTCAGTGGGAAAATGTGCCCTGCCACATTGCAAAAACCGTTATAGAATTGTTTAAGGAGGCTCAACTCGTTTGAGGTGGTGACTTTGCCTTTAAAAGTAAAAAATTCAATCCAATTGAGCATTTATAGGATATACTAGACCAGGGGTTGGCAACCTTAAACACTCAAAGAGCCATTTGGACCTGTTTCCCACAGAAAAGAAAACACAGGGAGCTGTAAAACTATTTAATGAACACTGCATATATTGTTTTTTACCTTTATGCAATGTATAAAAAAAAAAGCTATAGCATGTTGCATTTATGAAATCAATGAACTGCTACAAAGAAAACATCATTTTATTTCTGCATCCAACAAAAACATTTTGAATTCTGAAAAAAGAGACAGGGTTGGAGGTTTCTTTCAAATGAAATACCCCATTTCGTTTTGAGTCCAAACTTAAATGATCCACCTGCAGCAAATCCATCTAGATATCTTTCAGCAAAGGCTGTGTGTTTATTCTGGATAAAAACATTTTACTTTTTGTTATTTGCCAATTTCTCACCACATATTAAGCATCCTGGTCTCATCAGCAGTGAAAACAAATGCATCTTTCCACGCAGCATTAAACTTTCTGTTTTCTTCAGAAACTTTTCTTTTCTTGGATTTATCCATGGTTGGCCTACCGGGAGTCGAAAAGCTCAATAAATGAACAAATCGTGTGTCGTACATCAGTGGTTGTGACACATATTTTGAGCGACAAAAAAATTAAAACATGTTTTATTTTGATTTTACAAGATCACCATAATCTTCAAACTTTGAATTACATTAAAAAGACTAACAAACTAAAGTAAAATAGATTTGAATTTGTTATTTTTTTCTCCAAAGCCACAGCAGAGGGATGAAAGAGCCATGTGTGGCTCCGGAGCCGCGCGTTGCCGACCACGTACTATACAAACAAGTCCACTCCAGAGAGGCCTCACCTAAAATATTGCAGGACTTTAATGATCTGCAGCTGACTGCCCTGTGCCTGACATCACTGCATACCCTTAGTGGTCTGATGGAGTCTACGCCTCAGCAAGCCACTGCTGTTTTTATACAAAAATGGGGTCTTTTAGATGAAAATATAAAGTTGACACCTCAGCATGTGTCAGTGCATATATGAATTATTAATAAATGTGAAGTAACTTGTGTTTTGCAATACCATTATGAGATATCCTCCAGATTTTTCGAAAAATGCACATCCTCTGTACAAATTCACCTTCCATCTAAATCTGCCGTACTCATAGTGAAACTCTATTCTTTTTTTTTTAGACATTTCCAGAGATCTGGTTATTTTATCTGCAATCTTAAAATTAACCTGAGGCAATACAATACTTTGCACATTTTTATGCACTCTAAACAGACATGTGTGTGCTGTTGAAAAAACAATTCACAGCAGCCCTAGGCGGTGTACTGAACAGGTGCCTTGTTACATGGCATTACATGGCTTTACACTCTAGCAGCTTCACTGCCTGTATTAATTTGAATTCTCTCCATATTCCTGACAGAAATGATGGAGTAGTCCTGAACTTTATACTCCTCAAGAGATTAAGCATTGCTAACATATCAATAAGAAGCAATCTTCTGTTGCTGCTGCATGTAATAGGATCATATTTGCAAGCTTTGCCATGGGCTGCAGAGCCTTGGGGTTTTCTAAACAGCAGTAAGCACTGAGACTTATGAGCAGGAATGTGTAATGTTATGGTGGCTGATACATCATTGGCCTATTAGCAAGGAAATTCACTTATTACTATTCTCTAAAAAGATTCTAGCTCATAGTTGCATCCAATAATGCTTGGCTACAGACACTATAAACCTTGTTCCAAGTGGGAATTGTTCACATTCTGGTCTGGCCTTTGCCTCTGCTCTCTGTATTACCTACTGCATGCGGGCAGTCATGTATCGTGAGGAGAAATGACCTGGACCTGATGCAAGTTACCCAACCACAACAGACACTAAAAGTCACATTAACCAAACAAAACCATATCCAAAGATTACAGCAGTAATAAATCCAGGCTAACAAGCACAAAAGTCAACTGGGACTGTGGTATTTGGCAAGCCCCAAAGCTCCCTGCAGCTCTGTTTGATATTCTCTGGCACATGGCATGTAGTGTGGAATGAATGTGAAATGTTGAGGTTAGTGAAAATGTATGACAGCTACGACCATCAGTCGAGTCAAGTCAGGTATTTGTTGTACTGAACTGTCTCAGCACTGAGCACAAACAGGTTTTCTGAGCCAGAAGTGAAAAGCATATATATGTAAACCAGAAAACTTCACATTTCTTCACACAGTATTCATACATTTGACTGTATATTTGAATGGTATAATACTTCTATTTGCCTATGTATATGGCTCCCAAGAGAGTGTTAGGCTTTTTTACTTTTTTGGTATAAGAAGAAGAGGAACAAATAAAGCATAAACTTGCAGAAACACATCATTTTTGCCCACTTTCCCTGCAGTGAGTTGCTGACCCCCTTCAAAATCTCATCTTCAACTTGCAGCTTCCAATTTAAGGTATTTTGAAATTTAAGATATTTTTTTCACATTTTAAACCCATGTTATAAGCTCACATTATAAGCCCATAATCATGAGAAAACGATCCTCTTTACATTTCAAGCATTATTTTTCCACATTTTATATTTGTACTACAGTACTTGTGTTGTACTCTGAGTGCCTCCTGAAGGCAGGTAATCTGCAGTGTAATGCTGCACATGAATGCATCCTATGTTGACACAGATGGAGCAGCAGAGACGTAGCTGTAATTGGGAGTGCAAGGTACAGTGCAGCTGCTGCTCTGCAAAATGCTGCTCAAGCTGTGCTTCTGTGTAGCTATAGTGTAATGAGGTTTAAAACAAACTGTTCGGATTGCCAAAGTATTGTTCTATTTGCTAAACACAAGAAGGACACAACTAGACTTCTATTCTTGGACATAAAATGTTGCCCTAACTAACAAAATATGACAGGAAATCCAAATAAGGTTTCAGTGATGAATACAGTTTCAAATTCTAGTCATGAAAGCCAGGTTCACTGTGTTATGTTTCCCCAGTAGGCCATTTAAGACGAGTCTAATTGTTCAACTCTTTCACAATTGTGTTTTGATAATGAAAAGACTGGTCTCACAAATCTAAAACATCTCTGTTAAAGATTCATAGGAAACAAGAGGATAATATACATTTGAAAGAGTTTCCTTGTTGCTCTTCTGGGATACCTCATCCATTCCTACAGTGCATCACATGCAGTGTTTACCACTTAAACAAGAAGACAGCAGGAAGTATTTCACTGACAGTCTCTCAAATACAGAAAGTTATGTTGGATCTGAGTGTGAAATGGAGCCAGCATCAATATTTGTCTCTCTTTGATCAGCAGAAGTCTGCCCAAGCAGCAATAAAATAAACATGTTAGTGAAGTGACATTTTAGATTAGGAGAAATGGGGTGAATTTGACATCTAAATAACCAAGCAAGTTCCTCATGAGACATTACCCCTGGTTGCTCTTATATATTATCATAATTGTCAGGAACGGTTATGAAGAGTTGTTGGCCTGGTTACTTTAAAGCTCTTCATATATGCAAGTCATTTTAATCTGCTAGTAAAACTTATTACCTTTTCTTTTTTTCTAAACCTTTAGATAGTATTTAGTTAGAGGGAGCAAGAGCAGAATAACTGTTAGAGCAACACGTTATAAATAGATAACATGAAATGCAAGACATCTGATTTTATAAAAAGCTGCGTTAAAGGAAATCCTCGTCAGCTGGATTTACGCAAAATATGTTCAAGTTAAGCACGTCTACAGCTTGTTTGTGTTTTAATTTGTGTGATAGAACATAACTTCTGTTAAAGATGTAGTGTAGAGCAATAAAACTTAATTCTCCAAGTGTTTGTTATCACGACCTCGTTTGCCTCTTGTCCTCCATGGAGGCAACAGTGCCCTGCTGATCAGAGCTTGCAAAACCAGGAAGTGTGTTTTAGCTCATTTGAAATCTGTTCATTGTACACATTTCTGCTTGGTTTCGGATTTTCATTTGTATCTTCAGGGCTGGATATCAATCAAAATTTTTCGATACCGGTACCAATACCGATACCTTCACTTTGATACCAGTTCCTGAACGATGCTTTTTCGATACCAATTTTATAGTATCATTTCGAACAAAAAGGAAATTATATTACACATAACAGTACAAATCTTCAGTTTTATTTTTCAGCTCAGTATTTAAATTTCCCGGAGGGAATCTCTCAAAGGGATTAATAAAGTTATCTATCTATTTTTCCAATCCAAGCAGTCTTCTTACAGAAAAATAATATCAAATAATTTCCAGTGCAAAACAGTTGCAAACAGGTTAGGGGTTGGTGTCTAATACTATCCTACATACTGAGGATCCTTTTCACTTTTTCTTCAGAAACATCAACATGTCTGCTGTCTGCACATATTAAGTTGCAGTAACATTAAGATTACTGCTGGATTTCGCTGAACGTTAATTTACCTGTTAAAATGCCACACACTGCGTTAACCTCTGTACTCTTAGATGAAGCCGAGTCCAGTGGTCGAGATTTTGAATTATGCCACTCGGGCTGTGTAGCGTCCACAGGCTGACTTGAATGCTGAGAGGAGGATGGTTGCGGTCCGACCTTCTTGCAGTAAAACACGGAGCAACTTTCTGCTCTTAAATTGAATGTGCGCACGGTCAAATAATTCGTTAAATTAGTCGTGTTGCTGTCCTTAGCAGAGATGACTTTTTGGAATATATTGCAGCGCACACTATTGGCATCAAACTTGGTGAAATAGAGCCACGCTTTAGACTTCAGTGGCATTGTTTAACCGGTTCGGCGACACACACACACAACTACAGTTCCTAACGCAGATACACATGAACCCCGTCTGCGAGCATAACCACATTTCCTGCATGCGGCGAAGTGTAACGTTAATACAGCCAATCGAGGGTAGCATGGTCTTGAACACGTGATTCAGCTCTGACTACCGAAACTTGGCACCGAAAGACGAGGCATGTTTTGATAATCGGTACTACCGAAGCATTTCGATCAGTGCCTTAAAAAAACCGAAGTTCGGTACCCAGCCCTATGTATCTTAGAACTTAACCTTTGTAAAACAACCCAAGATCAATGTTTTATTGCTCTGATTTTCTCTCTCCTCATTCATTCTTGAGCTCCCTCAATCACTGCAGCTCGCAGCACATGATGTCCCCGCAGCTTAAGTAGGCATAACTGGCTGAGTTTCAGTATTGTGTTTACAGACAAGAACAGCTATTCCTCTGGGACAACGTTCCAAAGTTAACAGATTGCTCAGGCTGTAGTGTATATTAAACCTGACATCAGTAAGAGACAAAGGCGTCGGGTGATATTTTTAGCATTTACTTTGCTAATAGGTATTTATGTTGCCAGATCTCTTGCGGATGTGCTGCTGAAACACAGACACGCCTCAAACAACATTCTGAGATTATTTTAAACAGTTTCTGGCTGCTTTTACAGAGCAGGGACAAGCAATCTCTGGAGGGTTCTTTCACAGACCTGTAGCATTTGTACTGCATGAACGACGGGATCTCATTTCCACTTTTCTTTCTAAGAAATCTCACGTTTAATCTCCAAAGTAGTAAAAACTTTTCAACTTTGTCAACAAAACAGTCAATCTCAGCCATTCGTGCCTGTTTCAGTGAGCGAGGCTGGGGAGAGTGCAGTGCAGACTGCTATGGGTGAGCAAGCTTAAAAAATGAATGAGGAGAATGAGAATGACGACAAAGCAATGAATCAGAAAAATATTTTTTAAATGTTTCAGAGAGGTTGCTAAATAGATAAAGCCCAAACAAAAACACCCACACCTCAAACCTGTAGGTAGATGCAATAGTATCAATTTGTGTGACTCATTTGCACTTCTCCCCTGTCCATGTGTTTAGGTCCTTACAAAAGTCCTTAAACCTTAAAATACTGGATGATTTGTCACAAAGCAGTTTATCTTTAGGCCTCTTTGCGTACCCACTGGCTTTGGATGTCTTTGGATGTTGCATGGATTTAATTGTCTAAAAGTTCACACTTTCACAGATGTGCTTAAAAAAAACATTCAAGGCAAGGATAAGAGGAGGCCATACATCAGTATTTTTTTTCATATGGAAGATATGTTGGACACACTCTGTAGCTGCCAGAAGTGTCAAAAGAAGTGCCACATGAGTGTAATCTCAGTTTGTCTTGCAGAGTAGGTGCAGTTAGCCTGTCCGCATGTCTGTGAACTATACAAGTAAGCTTATTTTCTGAAAACAGTAGCAGAAAACAAGCTTTACTGAGTTGATTATAATGTAATAAATTTGTGTGAACACAAATCTTTAGATTATCTTAAGATACTTCATAACAATAAAAACCTTTTGTAAAAGCTAGGAACAAGCTGAATTTGGCTGGGAAATTGGCTCACAATATTTTACCACATTTTATTTTTTAGGGTAGAATTTTAATGTCAAACGAGCAATGTCAGTATGTAGACCTAAATTATTTGTATTACAGCTAAGATATCTCGAACATGAGGGGAAAAAACCCTTTATTAGGATTTTATCTCCGGTTCAGTGTTTGTCTGAACAAGCCAGATTAGCATACTTTTCAAGCTCCAGATGGCTAATTAGCTTATCGAACAACACTTAACTAATGGCCAAATTAGCAAATCATTAACTAGGCACCAAAACTATTTCTCAACTGTCATTTCCCAACTTATTTTTCTGCACATGTTGTTCACACCTATATGCAATGTGCAGTTACACTGTATTTCATCACAAAGCTTTGATTGCATATGTTTAGGATGATGAAGCAATTCCTCTGCTAACAATCTGTTTCTCTGCCATGGCCATCACATGATCATTGCATATTTGTGTTTCAGTCCATGCATTGTGAAACTCTGACACAGCATCTGACTTTTACAAGTACATACAAATGCCCTATGGTTGTAGAGGTGGCAAATTGTGAGTCAAGAAACGCTGTATATAAATCACAGTTGTTTGTGCTGAGGTTTCAGTCTTAGAAACTCAATCTAACAGAAATGTTAAAAAGAAAAAGAAAACTGCTGCATGTTCTCTTTGGGGGAAAAAAAATGTTTTCATACTTAATGGACAATGTACACATCAGTACTAATCTTTGATAGATCATTATCCACTGATGATATCAGTCTAGCTTTAATAACATGATATCTAAGCTTTTTTACTTGAGAATTTCTTTGATCTCTTACTTTGAAGTTGCTCTATATAATAATAGTATGTGGTCAAGTATGTCACAATTAACAATTAATCCTGAAATTGTAATTGTTTACAAAATTCATGATTATTGGTGCATAGTCATCATCCATCCATCCATTTTCTATACCGTCAATCCGTTAATCGGGTAGCGGGTGGGCTGGAGCCTATCCCAGCAGTCGCATAGTCATCATAATAATATTAAATTATCTGAACAGAAACGGCTAAATTAGCCTTACAAATATATTATTTGCTGATTATTTTCCACCACTTGTTTTCACAGTATACATGACATTTGCAATTTGTGATTGAAAGATCATGTAAATTCTTAAAGGTATAGTATGATAGCGGTGTGAAAAGAACAGATACAATTCAGTTGACAATTACATTTATTTTACATGATAGACTAAAACTTCCTAATCTTCACAGTCCTACAGATACTGTTGCATATTGTATTTTAAACTAAGGCAAAAACAAACCACGAAAAGATTAGGTCACTCAGATAAGTCGAATGTGTGCCTCTATCAGCCTAAATGTTTATTAATTAATAAAGTTTCAGTGGTAATCAAATGTAAATAAAAATAAAGGCCAGAAAAAATAAAGTTAATTATTTCCAATTAAGGAGGTCATTTCCCTATACAATTTCTATCTCACATGTCAACTGAAAAGGTTCCACTTATGGTATATTACGCTGGGAATGAATGCTGGATTAAAGGTGTAAATGAGTCATTAGGCGATAAATTAGGGAATACACAGTCAATGCTCATTTTGTGGTGAGAGGAGCAGCTCAGCCCATCCCTGCTTTGTATTCCTCAGGCTGCTTTCCTTGTAGTTCGATAACACAGTTGCTGGAAAGCCACTCCAAGTCGTTAACACTGCAGGTAGAACTGTCTTTTGTAATTATTGAATATTGAAAATGATTGCTCCTAAAATATTTGTTTTAAGAAACTACTGTCCATTTTAAAGCAGCAAAGATTATTCCATTCATGTGCTGCAGAGGTGGGACCAGGCTTCGGAAATCAAGCAAGCATAAACAAGTCCCCATTGGAATGGGCTGTTTCTGCACCTCATCGTGCTTTGGGTTGACTCATTTTAATGAATTTTCGGTTTTGTTGTCTGGTTTGATAGATTTAAACCAAGTTTGACATTCACATCGTTCCAATTAATATCTGTATTTCTAAGGCCTCAGGCGAATCCAAGGTCAAAAATGGGAGTGCTTGCGTTGTGATCTTACCAAGGTGTTTAATGGGAGACTCCACTGAAAATACACAAAGATCAGTTTAGTCTTAATGAGCACTGTTACTTTGTGAAAACAGTTGTGTAACGTCATCCATTGCTCTACAGGGAGTTTTCCAAAGTTGATGATACATTAGTCAAATCTTTTCATATGAAGTTGTAAAGATAATGGTGTCAAGTTCGGTGGTGGTTTGCACCGTTGCCTCACAGTAAGAGAGTTCCAGGTTCAATTCCCAGGTCGGGCCTTTCTGTGTAGAGTTTCTGTGTCCAGCTTCCTCCCAACATAAAAAAAACATGCATGTTAGGTTAATTGGTAGCTCTTGGTAACTCTAAATCCTCCCTAGTGAGTGTGGGTGGTTGTTTGTCGCGTTTGACTCTGTGTGGCCCTGTGATGGTCTGGCAACCTGCCCATTTGCCTCTCACCCATTGACAGCTGGGATAGGCTCCAGCTGGATTAAGCGGGTAAAGAACAGGGATGGATGGAAGCTTTATCATCTTCTCACATATTTTGTATCGTTCAAATATCACTGTTGCTGCGATTAGGTGGTGAGGGGATGAGAACCCAAAAGCAGAACACACCAGGAGGCAGCTGGATCAGGAACAGCAAACTAATAGGCTGAGCAAATACAAAGCATTGCAAAAGGGGGGGGGAGTCTAAACATCACAAAGAAACTGGCGAATATCAGGTTAGAACAATGGAGAAGAAACACTCATATGTGATCACTTATGCATGGCCATACTATTGTTAACTGTATACTAAAAAGAAACTGGATAGTCTTTCTTTTCATATTCCACTTTTGATGAGTCCTCAGGACAGGTTTCCAGTTTTCTTCTTAACTCTTTTGGATTCATGAAATCGATAAACTGAGCTACTGTAATTGAGGATGGTTCTATAGAAGAGATCCTGAACCCATCTAGAAATTCCCATGCCAGAATTGTGCCTTTTTTCATGGCTTGAGGGCCAAGAGATCACAACCATTGAGTGTCTTTTTTTAGGCCTTTCATATTATGTGTTTTCATCATTTTATGTGCCAGTGATAATAAATTCCACTGATAATGTGAACTTTTACATTCAGTAACATTAGTGTTGGAATATTTATCGACACAGTTTATCCCCATCTTTACTTTTGGAAGACTCCCCCTCTCTAGTATTCGTATATTCCACAATGAAAATTTAAAAAGAACACAAGCAAAATATCAGAATTTCTGATTCTCCAAATTTCATACTTTGTCTTGATTCGATTGTCAAGAACATATAGGACTTTTTTTGGTTAGTTTGGTCTTTATTGTTGCATTTTACTCAGTATTCGACAAGACGGGGAAGGGGAAATGAGTTGTAGTCGGATGGTGGAAAACACTGAATATTTTTGGAGCTTGATCTATTTAATGGAATAAATGACTGCAGATTTCTGCCTAATTTTTTCAGTGATTTTGACTTCTAAGTGCACCAACTTCATGGAAGCGCAGCTCTTAGTTTTATCCAAATGCTTCTGAAGTCTGCATATTATTACACATCTTATTCTACATGAAGCTTCTTTTTTTCAAGCATTTCAAAAGTTTTTGAAAGCTATGTTTATGTGATATGTCATCATGTGAGACTGTTATGTTGTCCCCCCACCCTCCCTTAACAACACAGCTATTTTGATGGACTGCATATATAGGAATAAAATTTTCTTTCTTGATAGATACTACATGGACAGCAAAGAAGATGGAGTAAGGTACTTCAGAATCGATGAAAGCAGTGGGGTTATACATACGACGCAGCCTTTGGACAGAGAAGACATGCCTTGGCACAACATTACTGTAATGGCCTCAGAGATTGGTAGGTACCCAGGTTGCTTTCCATATACCAAATGCTTCCAAGTGCAAGAAATGTAATGCACCTACTCACCCATGACATTTGCATATAAATCAACAGAGACAGTGACGTTATTGAGCAATTTGACACATTTGAGCAAAGGTGTAAGCATGCTGATTGACAGACAGTCAAAGGCAGACAAGTAATTTTTCACTAGTTTCTGAATCCTTTCAAACTTCACAAGTCATTTTGCATTCCTTGAACCTCAGAATTGGAAGTCGGAGCACAAAAATCATTCAAATCAGCTCTGAAAAATTGAGATACTTTCTTTACTATTTAAGATGTCTTTTGGGGAAGCCTCACCCAAATTCCTCATGTTTTCTTGGAGTGGGAGATCAGAAAGTCAAATATCCAAGACATGTACATTGCAAACAGACTGTGGTCCCTCACAGTATAAAGCAGTAAATAAGAGAAGCAAAGTGTAATTTAGCAAAAATTTCACAGAGATTACATTCTAAAACACACATTAGCACATCCCCACCTGCTCACAACCAGGTGGGAAGCTGCTTTGTTGGCAGTTTTTATATAAAAGTGCTCTCACTGCCAACGGGCTATGTGTGTGCATGTGTGTGTGCATGCGTGTGGAGTGTATTTTCAGTCCTCACATTCACTTTCATCAGAAGTTGTCTTCACACCTTCTGCTCCAAGGCTGCTGCACACAACTGTCCCGTAAAAAGTAAAAGTAAGAAGGAATAAGGGAACTACCCCAGACGGTTGTGCGTCTGCAGGAAAATAGACTTAGACTTGCCTCTTAAAGGTCTTAAAACAGGACTGAGAGGGATCCCTTTGTTATGAGTTTGTTGTTAGTTTTAGTGATTTCCTGCATAGGATGCTCTGAATTTCCCTGCATGGTAACATTTTTACCTCATTTGGAAACAAAAGGTAATTTAATTCCATTTGAAACCTCCATGTTTCTCACAGCTAGCCAAAAGTAAGAACAACAATTTTTCCACAGGCTTCTTTCAGCGCATTGACAGAAAGAAGATTGTAAATTTTCTGGCTTTACACAAGAAACAAAAAACAGATTGGCAGGTGCAAAAATGCACTGCTCTTCAATGCTTTAATGATCTTTTTTAGCTTCAAGCTAATAGACATTATATATCAGAGCTGCATTTAAATCATGGGGGAGTTTTGTACCACAAAAGCATGATTTAGGTAGGTTTACTCTCCCATCAGATAACAAGACACCCTGAGGGGATCATATAGTCAGTTCAAATTCATAGAGGGTAAAATTGAAGTCAAAATCAATATCAGCAAAATAAAGACTCAATAAAAGAAAATATGTGAATCTGCACAGCACACGTTCCCTTTACCTGCAAAATAAAATCTGTAAACCATAGGAACTGCATATCATTTAAAAACATCCTTACAGGAGAAGATGTTAATGGACACAATACAATAAAGTGTAATCAGTTCACTGTGACTACTTCTTGTGTCCAACTCTACACTGCCACATTAAAGAGGCAGATTTAATTTAAGTGAACAGGCTACATCCAGTCCCATCCTGCTTATTCTTATATTAGTTTTTGAGTAAAGTTCCAAGTTTTTATCTGGGCTAAAATATAATGTACTTTAAATAAAACGAAAAAGGGAAAAACAATTCCATAATGATTATCAAGGAAATTGCCTACAATATACATATCTTCTCAGTGGTAAACCAGAAAAATGGGGCAGATTATATATATATATATATATATATATATGGGTCCACAATGGAAACACAATGTTGAAACTGCATAGCTAAAAGTACTCAAGCACAGCCCACTGACAGTTTTGTTCATAGTTAAAATAACCATTAAAGTCTGAAGGAAACAATTGTGAATTTTTCATTTGCATACTGATAAGAATATATTCAAAAAGGTTCAAGTGTATTTCCTTATAGTTACTTGGAAAATCAATTCCAATTGTTTCAGTACCCTACTCAGAAAACTAATTAAATCAATAAAAGCCCCACTTACTTCAAGAATTTCTATCAGGTAACTTGTGTAATTCGTAATCACAATTAAGCATATCTCCCATTGACCCACAGGTATTCTGCATGCTAATGTTTCTTTATCTCCCCACGTCTCTTTAGTATTCAAGCCTATACTTACATGCCAAGATAGTGTCAAAAGGCTAAGATACATTTTTACCACCTTGAATGGGCAAAGGCACAACCTTATAAAGAAAGACAAAGCACCCAACACACATCCCTGCAAACCACCATGCAGAGAGTCTAAAGAATAGGTAAAGAATCCCAAGAGCGCAAGAGAATTAGAGAATGAATTGATTTCAGCACATTTTCTATTGGATCACCGTGGAACTTGACATAAAAAAGCACAAAGCTTTGTCTTATAATACCACTGACACAATTTCATTAGATGATGAAAAAAAAAGTAAAAATCTATAACTATTACTTAAACCCAAGACATATACCTGTGTGACTAAAAGTTTTTCTGAGCCATTTTCCTCCGCTGTTCACCATCCCCTGGAAACCACTGAGTGAAACCACTCTATCATGGACAGAGGCTGTTGACGGTCAGCTACTTTGCTCAAGGACCCTTACTGTGAAAAGATATCATATAGAAGCCCATCTGTGATTTAAAATGAGGCTTGACATTACATTTTGTTAGGGTTCGGGCGATATTGCTATCAAGCACAATGGACAAATCAGTTTAAATTGATACGGAACCATTTCATGGGAAAAAAGGTATCTGAGGAAAATCAACATTCTAAAATTGCAGGGATTTTAATTAGTTCAATTAAGTCTAAGGATAATCAACATATCCTGACAAAAAAGACGTTTTAAATGTTAGATGAGTAATTGATGTTGTGCAGGTGGGGACATAAAGATGCACATAAAGATGGAAGTATCCTGAGGATCAGAAAATGTAAGACATGAACTGCTTTACAGCAGCATTCTTTGTAGTGACCGGTAGGTGATGACTCTTGTGCTTGCAAACGTTTTTGGTATTGAGTCTTTGACCCTTTTTCCTTCACTGGTTTATTACCTGAATAAAAGTTTTCCAAATGGTTCAATATGGTCTCAGTCAAACCTTATTAAATACACCACAATTTTGATTTAGTAAATTATGCTACTGGCAGGCATCGTTTACAAGTTTCATGTTTTCCTGTGGTTCTGTCATTTGTTCTCTCTCTTATAGACAACCCCAGCCTTCTCAGCCATGTTCCTGTTACAGTTCAGGTCCTAGACATGAATGACAATCCCCCAGAAATAGCAACTGACGAGGAAGTCATTGTGTGTGAAAGCTCAAAGCCTGGGCAGGTGAGTGTTTAACTTGAAACAAACTCAACAACCTTTTAGAGTTTTTCTTTCCACTGTTTCAAACCTTTACAGACCTCAAAGACCCCGAAAAAAAGAGGGGCTTTGCAGAGCTGTCCATTAACCACAGTCATTTCCCTGACTTCATGCACTCTGTGCTGAACTATTGTTTCCATCAGTGTTTTGGGTTGTTCAGCGAAAACGTAGCGGTAACGACTGTGAAGACACTCCAGAGAGCTGCTTAATCATCCCATATTCAAAATGAGTATCTCAGCAGCAAACCATGACAGCTCCAAATCGAAGCTCATTCCAGTTTGCTCTCAGTAGTCTTTGATTCATTCAAATTAAGAAGGTTTTTGAGATACAGAGCAATCAGCAGCATAGAAATAGCTGAAAGGGTGGTTCTGCAAAGGATGGTGGAGTAAAGACTGGAAAGACAACTAAATACATTTTTAATAGTTTCAAGCTGGTGGAAGAAAAGTTTGAGTGAAAGTTTGAATTAAATTTGAATTAAGGTTGCATTGTAGCCTCCGGGTTCTTGGCTCAGAGGACTAAGAATTATGATATATTTAAGGAGTGAGTGGAACATCAGCATTCAGCAGACATATGTAAAGGAACTTAATTACTCATTAGTGATTTAGAAACAACTTCCATTTAATTTTTAATACAAAGCACAGGAAACATTTTTGATTTGTTGTCAGATGTCATGAAATAAATTCAACCGAACACCTACAGAGTGTTTAAATATTCTTCTTGAAAACATGACTACATCCACTAATTGATTAAATCAAAGCCTCTCCCATTACTAGTTGCAGAGTATTTATCATTGTTGCACTAAGTACAAACAACTGGAGCAATCAAACTTCTACCTCCCATCTATACTGACTGAAGCTGGAGCCGATCAATACCCGTGACTATTGAAGAGTAATTTGCCGCCAGACTGAAAGCGGATTAGACACATTCAAACTTTGGTCAAAAGCCAGATGTTAGTGGGTGTTAGCCGTGTTTTTTTACCCTTGTGAAAGGGTTTTTTTATGCATGGTCCATCCACCTCCCAGCTCATTCTCTACAAGATCCCTCATGACATGGGAGACTCCCATTCACTGTTAACTGGCTAACCTTTGAATGTAAATCATTGTTTATCATATCATATAATAACATGGGCGTATCAAATAGTTACAAATAGATACAAATTTAATAGTTTAGTAGATTTGTTCATACATTTTAATCCAACTAATTGTAAATCAGCAGATATTTGTATATTTTTTTATTTGTTTATTTATTTATTTAAATAAAGACATGATGAGGCACTGGTGAGCTGTCCACACCCCCGTCGCGACCCTGAATTGGATTAAGCCGGTATAGAAATTGGATGGATGGATGAACTTGATGAGGCCCTTCACAGTCACAGTCACAGCAGGTTTTCTGAGACCTCGCAAATCTGTAACAGTGCATATTTTCGAGAGATAATGCACAATATGAGAACTTCCCTCATCAAGTTTGGTACAATAATAGATTACATATTACCGATAAAATAAAATCTAGAATTTTGTCACAGGTGATTAGACATAAGCTTTTTTTTTTCTAGTTGATATCTATGTAATTACGAGATTATATTTCCAAGAACACCAATTTTAAGTGGTTAATCTATCATATGCACCAATTAAAAAGAATGATAATTAACACATTGATTAGTGGCCACACACGCCAGTAGCTCACGTGCAACAATGGACATTTTTGTCCATCTTCTGTGAACAGCCTCACACTGTGATCCTCAGCAATCCAGGAACTTTCTGCATCCATGTTTGCAGAGATTTGCTAATCAAACGTGAATGTAATTCTCTGGCAGAAAACAGTTTTATTGCTATTGTATCAATATGTTGTGAAGTCAAATCAGATGCTCTTGTTAATTAAATCAGAAAATAAGCTGATATGAGATTTGATTTCTTTCACAGCAAAATGTTTGTGGTGAGAGGGGAATCTTGTTAGCTTAGCAGTTATAGCACTGTACTGAGGTATAATTTGCAATTATAAATACTCTAATGATTAGTCAAGATGTTGGAACTGACCAATTTTGCAAAACCACATTAGACTGTTGTGATTCCCGAAACAAAAATACACTTGGAAAACAACTTTTCACTGACTCAGGCAGGCATTTTTAAACTAACAGGCAACAGCATAGATACATCCTCTGGTTTTTAAGAATATTTGAGTGACTTTAGGTTGGTTTTTCACTCTAATAAAAAGCAAAAACATAACTTCCCTTTGGCAACACAAGAAGAAAGGAAGCTGTACTTCTCACCTTGTCAACCATGACACCCACATAAGTCAACTCAAGCTCACATAAAAGAACCACAACCCTACACAGTTAAAGACAGGAGTTTGTGCAAGTACACCAGGAGCACAACGATGGTTGTGGTGTCACACTGATAATAAGTACTACCCATAGTGACAAGTGTTTCCCCTCTCAATTGGCTCTCTCCTCCCTTTCATTGTGTATTTTACCAATTAAGTGCAAGCTAAGTTTAGCGAGGCTAAACTGATAGTGAGGTTGCCTTGAAATCATCCCTGTTATTGTTAGATTCCAGTTTCCCCTTCACACCTGCCAAAACTGTCACAACCAGACACTCGCCTTCAGTTTCCATGCACAAGTAAAGAAGAAAATGTAATGGGACCTTTGGGCTGTAGGTCAAAGGGAGGTACTCTGACCAGTTATGGTCAAGAGCTCACAAGAAAGTCTTCAGAACCTTTATCAGCTTTGTTGTACATGCAGTTTGAGAGTAATTCAAAATTATGGAGAAGCTAATTCAATGTCATTCACTCTGTTTCTTTTCAACAACAGTTGATCCAGACTGTCACAGCAGTGGATAAGGATGACTTTGCCAATGGCCAGCGGTTTTCTTTTGCCTTGCCAAGCCAGCTACCAGTTAATCCCAACTTCACGCTAAAGGACAATGAGGGTAATGAAAATGATCAATGTTTGTTTGCTTTTCTTATGAGTTTTCAACTCTGCCTAAAGAGATATCCACACTGGTCACATTTCCAAGGTCCAATACACTGTGCTGACTTCATTCTACCTTTGAGATGCAGTGATAATTTGCTTTCCTATCGAGTGGGTATGACAAGCATATGAAGATTCAAATCCCCCCATCTGCTCTGATTCTGGTCTGTGTGAAAGATAAGAGTCATAGAGCTTTGGCATGTTTGCGCATTGTGTTGTCAAATGGATTACCCACTCAGGCGCTCACTCTCTCCACCTTGTGTGTTTTATAGTGCACCTGCCCATGGCCAGCAGTGAGTGTTACCATAGCAACCATTTCAGAGTCAGGTGAATACCTAGCCCGAGGGTGGTCTGCAATCACAGGGCTTTTTATAAGCTCTCAGCCAGAAGATCTCACAGTTACAGGCTGAGAAGGAGAGTTCACAGCACACTGGATGTGGGCCAGAGAGCAGCATAAAAACAGAAAAGAAGGTCACACGAGAGAGATTTAGAAAAAGAAAAAAAATCAATGTGATAATAGGAGGTAGGTCTTTTTAGCCCTTTATCAAATTGCTTCCAGCCTTAAGTCTTTCTTTGCTTGCTTCTACTTCACTGGATTGCAGAGGCCAATTTAGCTTCTGCATTCATGCAAACAGCTCTGAGAGACATCGCTCACCTCTTGTTCACCGCCACCTCTAAAGGGTAAATAAATAAAACCAAGGTAAGGAATGATGCAGTACTCCAAGGACACCAATCTCCAGCAAGATAAAGAAAGGCCACAGTTTTACACATTACCATAGACAAAGGCTGAAGTCCTGCAAGAAGTAGGTGTCTGACTATGGTTACTGGGAGAGAAGATTGAATTACGTAGTTTACCAAATCATTCCACTATCATTAAAGGCTCTCTCTGTCTTTTCTTAAAGCTCTAGTTTTTTTAAGATACTTTTTTAACAATTGAAAATGAAAGATATTGAAATATTCAGAGCTTTGTGTGCAGCCTCTGGCCACAGTTAGACTCTTCTTAAGACAGCTATCCAAGGACTGGCATTTTGTCATTTCACCATGGATGTGATCATGATATTTCCGTGAAAAAACACTTATAAAATGTATTTATTCTCTTTAATTCAAGGGTATTACCAAGAAGTACACCTCCAATATTGCAACCTGGCATCTCTTGCTGATTTGCCATATGCTGTGTTAGAGAATAATGGCTTGGACTTAAAGGAAAGCTGACAAAAAAAGAAAAAAAAAAAAGTTAGACAAAGCATCACTGTTGGTCTGTTTTGCTTTCCATGCCTTATAATAGGACTGCACGGTGGTGTGGTGGTTCTGGTGCCATTATGATCCTGTTAGCTTTTTTGCTCTGGTATTAGAACTAGAGAGGTTACACTTCTTATTGGATCAGTGTATTTTTAAATGTTTTCTTAGGTCATTGGAACCAGGGTATCACTATGAAGTGAGGTCTTACAGTGAAGACAAGACCTGCTCTGAGCATCGAGTGTAAATTGAATTCAACACTAATCCCACAGCCCACTATTTCCAAGTCCTGCAAAATAATTCCCAACACTGAAAAAAATTTAAAAGCCAAAGGAACAGAATTAATAGCATTTTTTTTGGTTTATGGTTTTTGAATTATGGTGTATATATGTCTTCCACAGCATACAATTCCATCTTCTTTAGTCTTTGTTTTTACCATATTAGATATGCAATACAATCCCTTAAAGGATTATTATTGATCAGACGTTATAGGAAATTACGGATTCTTTAAGTGTTGGCGAGAAATAGAGGGAATAAAGGGATTTTTTTAAATCCCAAAGGGAAACAATGAATCTTATTTAGATGGTAGAAGCTAGTCTTTCAGGCATAAATTATTCCTAAAGGAAAAAATCTGTTTCACTACATATAGATTCTATAAATCATTATTTCTTGGTGGCAGGGGATATTTCTCCTTTTAAATAAAAAGAAACACTCTAACATGACTCAAAGATGCAACAATCGTTTTTTATTCTTTCTTTAATATTCCAATTATGGTTGTATTATAAACCGCGAGCATCAGCTTGCACATTATGTCACAGCAAAGGAAAAGGACCGACAGCTCCTGTTTTATGTACAGCACATGTGGAGATGTTTAAGAGGTAGACACAGATGTACAGCGGATCACTGGTGAGAATACAGAAAGCGCAGTGAGTTACTTCCCCGGACATAAAAGAGGATAGAGAATCATGCCTGTATGAGTGTTGACTCAGCAGAAATAATATTGACAGGATAGTAAACTGAAAACAGCACAGGATGCCTGAAAACGTAACTGTGTTTTATTCCATTATATTTTGAATCGGCACCTGGTGCCAGAGTTTTACTTTTTTATCACATAAAGACATTTCCATGACAAACTGATGCTGCAAAAGCACAAACTGAAGTTTATAGATTCAGCAGAAGGGAGGAGAGGGGTTTCATTCACAAAATATCTTGGATTAAGACCCTGAGATCCCTTCTTAATACCCTCAACGACTCCATGACAACCCGTATTAGGATATTCTGTATCCAATCAGGATACAACCCTTTTTAAGATGCAGGGAGTATTGTGGTTTCTCATACAGCTTACATTTGAAGTCTGAAACAGGTTTGAATCCAGAGAAACAACATATATGGATATTTGACCAAATGAAAAATGCAGCTTCCCCGAAAGGCCTGCAGCTTGTTTTGCTGACCAGAGAACAGCTTCAATGGATCAGTTAAATGCCTCAATCAAAATCCCACAAGGCTAGCTTTACAAAGAAAGTGATTCTTGTTCAGATTCACCTTTTAAGCAGAAGATACACACATAACTTAGTTTGTGTTCAGCCACTGTCACAGCAGAAAGTTTAATTCTCAGACCAAAATCAGCATAAACCATAAATAGTTGTAGCAGTCATACTTATTGTGTCCTCAGTCATTTGCACTCAGTTGAACTAAAAAAGAGGGTTTTTAAAAAGTAAATTAACACCCCTTCTTCAGCTCCATGTTATGAACTCACCCTTCTGTTGACTCGTGTGTCTGATAATTAAAGTAAGCTCTTCACACTCGGAGCAGCTCCTTTCATTGCTGTTGTTGCAGAGTAACAGTTGGTAGCTGGTCTGCGCCAAGGCCTAATACCTCCCTCTGTTGTTGTGCGACTGAAGAAAATCCCCTCACTCACTCACACCACTAACTCTCTCATGACCTCCTTTCCTCCTCAGTGACAGTTTGCCCACAAAGGATTTTCCTCAAACTTGAATTGTCGTGGCACATTTTTTTGCAAACGAAAAAAAGGATTTAGTTTGAGACTCTTAACATTTAATAACTACCTCTGCAGTCGAATGGCAAGTTACATGTGCAATTGATTCATTCTCCTTACTCCGCTCTGATAATTTGACAATTGTGATTTTTAAAAGAACCCATTAACTAAATTGTTATGGCTTTTGCAGGGGAATATTTTCAGTATTTGATCATATCAGTTTGTTCAAAGCCATTATCTTGTTACAATTGGTACCTTTCTACTACGGAGACATGTGACAGCACCAGCTCTCTTTCACAAAATCTAATAGCATGCACCAGTTAAATGTCCATTTTTAGCTAAAATGAAGCTGTAATCTGTTTTTTAAAAAATGAAGCCAAGCCGCTATATACTCAGAGTTGTCATCTTGATGTGTCAATTCAGGTAAAGTGCTGGATGTGCTACAATAAGAGCAGGTCAACCTCCTACAGTGTTACAGGCACCATTAAAGCTGAATAAAATAGGAGGATATTCTGCTCAGCTGCTTTAGGAGAGCACTTTATGTCAAACCTGTTCTGTTAAAGTCCCTTTAAATACATTTAACTTAACTGTACGTACTTCACAATAACTGAAAATTGAATGTCTCTTTGCTCTCCTTATCTGTCATATTTGATGATATTTTCTTCTAAAAAGGCAATTAGGGTGAGGCTATGATCGCGAAATAACCCACATACTTAGATAGATGAATTGATTTCTGAGGGCATCTTCTTCCGATGTGCATACAGAAGAGCATATATTATTACAGTTAATAAGCTGTGTGGAGAAGATTGCTGTCAAGCCACATGTGGGATACTTAATTAGTTTTTATGTCATGTACATGTCTCTTATACTTCTTGATTTCCAACATTTATCTGTTTAATGTGTATGATTTGTGTAGAAAGCAGAGCCGCTCGTCACTGTCAGGTTTAGTCAAAATCTTACATCAGAAAAGAGCTAAAATGGTCGCAATGTCTCAAATAGGAAGGCTAATCTGATATTTCAGTAGTTCAAAAATCTAAATTATCTTTAATTACATCAAAGATGCAACTTCATTTGTTACTCCATAAAAGAAGAACATCACATTAACCTGCATCCTCTGGTTTCTTCTGGTTTTCAGAATTCCCACAACCCAAGATGAACTAAAGTACACTCAAAACAATCCTTCAACACAACTCGATAGTGTCACGAATACGCTGAAACCAGCTGGCATTTTGTGTCAGCCAACCAACAAACAGTGATTCCATGTCACTGCTGGGCATGTTGTATAAAATGAAGTCTTACAGAATCAGGATAATCCTAATTGAATGTAGGGGCTTATTTTAATGGAGATGCAACATATGCCTTCTCATATGTTGTTGTTCTGCATTATTTGTACACAAAAATATTAATGCTTGCACCACATGCATTTGTCTTTATCATGTTTGTTACAGAAAGGTTTGGAATGAGACTAATTTTGTCCCAGTAAACTAAAGCCTTTGAGATATGTTGACACTAGATGTTCACATGAGATAGCTTGTACTAAAACTCTTTGGTGTCATCAGCATTATATGTGCAAATGATGAGCAACATAATGCCAGCGCTTCCAGAGAGCACATTCTTTGGGAACGTTGTGGGACTTTTTGTAAACTTTGACCACATTGGTTGGAAACTCTATTCAGAAATAAGTAAAAAAATAGTGATCTATTCATGAAACACAAATGATGAGCAATCATAATCTAACAGGACAGTGGTGTGAAGCAAACGCAGGACGACAAGCCATGGGGTATAACGAGGGATACAACAAGATAATGTTTCTAAATAAAACAGGAAGTCAAACAAAAACCCCAAACTATGACCTCAAATGAAAAAAAAAATTTATCAGCTTATCAAATAGACAACCAACTAAACTTAATTTATTTAGAACCTGACAATCTGGCTGCTGGCTGCTGGCTGCGGTGAAGTCAACGGTGGGGCGAGCGGGCAGGTGTCTCAGAATCCACAGTGGAGAGCTAAATCCTTTAGCTAGGAAATCTAGAGTGCAACAAGAGTTTCTGTAGGAAATGAGCACAGGAGTCAGCCAGACTATCACTGTAGCAGTGAGACAATCTGGCAAAGACTGGTTTCTCCTGCAGATCCTTATGAGGGCGTTTTGACGAGCTCAGTTGGAAAACAGGTGCGAGTGCAGGAGCTGAACCAGGCTTGCTGGAAAACCTGCTCAACCCAGGCCTAAAGTAAGGCCCAGAAACCAAACAAACACCACAGCCAAGCATGATCATGACAGATAATGTAAATAGTGAGAAGAATAAATAACAGAAAATACACAGACAATTGATGTGGTAAAATAGTACCATGTTTAAATATTGATTTAAGAAAGAAAGATAAAAAGCTAACAATAAAAGTACTGAAAGTGTGAAACTGATTCACAAGGAGGTGGCTGTAATCCCATTAATAGATTGTGTAGATGTTCCTCTGATTTAACTGACCTAACTTTGAGAGGAGCCACACTGATTAAAAAAAAAAAACTATCAATCAGGGGTTTTTAACTAAATTCTTGGTTTGTAAACCAAACCTTGATCTGAGAATGTTACATGGGTATCACTGATGATGATTCACTAACACAAGCCAGGTGTTGCAAAACCAACCTGGAACAAATACAAATACCCTACATTTTACGCCCAAAAAAGAAAAATTGCATACGTTTAAACACCTGAAACACATTCACATTTGCAGATACGTTGAATATGAACATGAAGTACACCAAATTCAAATCGTGACTTGGTACATGTTCTTCGCCAAAATCGTGGCACCACATCACGCTCTGTTACGTTCCAAGTCCTAGCTGGAGAGAAGCCAATTTCCATCAGCGGCACCCACACACACCCGCCAAAAGAAAACAGCTTAGCGCATGTGTAGGCGAGTGTGAAGTCTGGAAAAAGGTGGTTGCATCTTCTGTCTGTTGTGGATTTATTTTGGGTTCACCTTATTATAATCTAAATTGTTTTTTTTTTCATTCTACAGATAGGTATCTGTATGACAAAAATATTCACATTCAGCATATGGTGATAACCTTGAATATGATGGGATTAGATCCAGTTTTGCATTTGTTTTTCCCGAAAGGACTTCTTCAACGCAAACATGTACTCAAACTATGACAATCAGCAACTGTTAAGTGACCCTGTGAAACTATAACTTAGTTCTAATAGAATAGCCTGATATCTTAATATGTGCCAAAACTTATTTTCTTTAATCTGCTGCTGTGAAATCTTATTAAACATCATGTCTTGAAATGGAGAGTCTAGAATGCATTAGTGAGACAAAAGTGAAACTTCTCATCATGCTAATGCTTTTGAAAAAGCTAAAGACAATTTCGCCAGTGCTGCCTTAACACACGTAATGCATTGAGGACCTCACATGCAATCCATAAACCTGTGTCTCTCATATCACAGAAAGTCAGACGGCAATGAAACAGGAGACTTTATAACATGTGATCTGCAAAATGACATGTATCAAATAGTTCAGAATCCCTTTTAGTGACGTGTCACATTCTTTAAAGGCATATTTTCCTCATTTCTTGGTCACCTGCTCTGTACTGCAGGTAATATCACTTATTGGCAGCTGTTACACCAGAGTTAAACTGAGACTGCAAGTTTGCACTGTCTCCTCATGTGGATGCGGTGTGACTACAGATGGCCCATCTCACTGTGACGTTAATCAACAAGCACTCTGCTGTCCTCCACCCACCTGCGACGAAATGTAGGTTAACATGAAATTACCATGACATAATTGATGTGAACTTCTTCGTGCGCTCTGTCTGTAAGCGCCTGGTTGCCGTGGTTCTGCTCTCCAACGTGGAAAGACTGATGGTGAGCGTCACGTACACAGAACTTGATTGTTTCTTTTTGGCTCAGCCTCTGTCTTCATCCCTCACTACACTCTGTCTTTTGCTCAGAGATACACACACAAGCTTACGCCACTTCTTCTCTCATCTTCAAATCCCTATCTCTCGTTCTTGCTATTTGCATCTCGCACACGCCTCTCCCTGCAACCCCCAACCCATCTGCCTGCTGATATGGTGATACAGCGAGTCTGACTTAATAAAGCTTGAAGTACGTGTTGTCATTCCAGCTGTCGATCATCATAATTATTCATAGATGAAGCATAGATTGAAGTGGGAGGGGAGGTCTCAGAGCACCAGCTCGACAGTATAGCATGGCGGAGGTGTTTTCACTGCGTGGAAAGAGAAAGTAGCTCTTGTGCACGATTCGGCATTTTCAGAACTTAAATAGTGTGATCATACATCAGTGTGCAGTGTGTCATCTGTAGGTTATTTAGTAAGTTAGGGGTGTGATGTCATCACACATCATGCACATAAATATTTAACTTCTAGTAATGTACAGTACTTTAAAAGTCCATTCTCTGGTGTGTTAGTGGTCTTTATACAGACACTTAAACTACAGTCATGTGAAAATAAAAAATAATTATACCCTCTTCCATTCCTAAAGTTTTATGTCTCAAGACATATTAAAAGAAAAAGAAGAAATTTAAAATGCAGCCTGTCCTTAGTAGATCTTCAAGTTAGGTCACCACAGCCTCAGATGAACAGCAACATGTGACATATGACACCGTGTCATTATTTACTATTACTTGATTCAATAGCCTGCAGAACCACCTTTATCGGCAATAACGTGATGTGATCTTTTTCTGTATGACATTATCAGTCTGTTAAATAATTGTTTGGGGGGTTTTGGACCACTCTTCCAAACCAAACCAAACCAATGGTGCTTCAGTTTTTTGTGGTTTATGAGAGTCTGGTTTACAGCTCTCTTAAAGTCTTGCCATAGCATTTCAATCAGATTGCGTTCTGAGCGTTGACTGGACCATTGCAACACCTTTTCCAGAACCTTTTTTCAAGTAAAAACTTACCAAAGAGGTTTCAGTTAGCCTGTGATGGTGCTCCCACAATAGTCATGCATTTTGTGATTAGTCAGCCCACCCATTAAGAGAAAATATGTGATTGTTCAACTTGAATATTGAACACGTCCCATTGTCTTCATAATCATGACAAACTGGCTTCTTTCAATTATCGTATCGCATTTCAACATAAACTTAAAGGACCAATTCAGCAGGTTTATTTATTTCAAACATTTGGTTGATATTATTAATTTGCATAATATTACTACAACTGAGGGTATTCATCAAATATTTCTTGACTACATCAGGTATTTTGAGGCGTTGGCGAACCCTCACAGTTCTTCTCTGTAGAGTATACCTCTGTAATATTGTAAGCCTCCGTTTTTTAGGTGAATGCCTGACAAATATGAAATTAGTTTAGCCTTGATTGTTGTGATGAATCTTGTTGAAGTCAAAGAGCATGTAGGCTTAGCAAACAAGTTGATATTGGCCGTTATGCAAGCCATCCAGTCAAAACATTTCATTCAGAAGTGGCTGTAATGAATTATGGCTATTTAAAAGCGCTCAAAAATGTATGTTGTCTTTTTAAATATAGAAAAAAAATCTAAAAGAAAATGTGGTCAGTGTCATTGACAGAGGTACTATTAGCCATCTGGTGGTATCTATTTTTTTTTATCATTTCAGCAACTGAGCGACGATGCTACATTTGACTTCCTTCATGGTCTGTTTGTTCGTTTTGTTGTTTTGTTTTTTTCTATTTTCGAAATAGAAACTTAAGAAATTTGCTACATCTATAAGTCTGAATTCACAGATTATGTAATCACTAATGACAGTGATGCACAGGCTCACAGTTGCAATGCAGAACTGATATTTACTTTGCTCACTGAAGCTGAACTGTATTAAGCTTTAGAGTTAGGGCTAAAAGAAAAAAGAAACACTTTTTCTCTGATTGCAAACAGCTAGAAGTTATCCATAATCTGCAGTGCTTTTATCTGTAGGGATACTAAATTATGTAATTTGTCTGTCGTTCCACAATCAACTCATTGAAGTCACATAAGTGCCTTCAGCTGACTACATTAGGGGAAAAAGCCTGCTGCTGTTATAGATTTTACATTGTCATGTCTATCATGGTTAGTATATACATATTTGGATAAATTCAGAACATAAATTCATCACATTTGCTAATGGACTAGAGCTGTCTGTTATGAAGGCAGCTTATGAGAGATAATTGATTTAAGTGGAAACGTGAAATTATTCTCAGTTGCAGTAGTTAGAAATAACGTTTGTGTCTCTGTGAATCAGTTTGTATATTTTTCTCATCTTATTTGCTAAATCTTGTCCTTCCAAGTTTCCTCTAGAGATTCATCCTTTTGCTTTTCTTCTACACAATTCAGCCTTTTCATTTCTGGTTATCCACACCACATAGTCCATTAACAGAAGCACTTCTACAGAGGCCAAGTTGGGCTTCTTTTGCAGCAGATGGAAAAAGTGAATGAACACCTTTGAAATAAATTAGCCTCTGTGGAGGGAGACTGGAGACACATTGAAAAATACCTGCTCAAGATACGTCAAAAGCAAAAAATATTCATAAAGGCAAATGCTATGGGTATTTTTTTCTGTTTAGTGACTATGGTTATCAATATAAAGATATATTTGCATGCTTCAATTAAAGAGGCATGCAATGAAAAGAAAGAGGACACCATCAATTAGTCATTTTAGCCAAGGGGTCTAATTTTCGATAACGGTTGCTTTTTTCATTACAGACAGCACAGCCAGCATCATTGCTCAGCGGCGGCGGCGTTTCAATCACCTGACCCAGGAGCTGTATGAGCTGCCCATCGTGGTATGGGACAGCGGGGAGCCATCACTGAGTGGCACCAGTACCTTGACCCTGCGGGTGTGCCCTTGCCAGCGCAATGGAAGGATTCGGATATGCCAAGGCGAGGCGTTCCTCTCCTCTGCGGGTCTCAGCACGGGGGCTCTGATTGCTATCCTGCTGTGCATAGTCATTTTGCTAGGTAAGTTGGGTGGCTGCTGGGGGATCAAATATCCTGAAGCCATGGACAGAGGAGATGGACCGGAGAGGAGCAGGGGAGAGTGGAAGGGGTTGAAAGGGTATGACAAGGGCAGAGAAGGATGAGTAGATATGGAAGAACACAGGTAGAATCTTTAATGTGAAAGTTGGCAGGGGAGGGGTTTGAAGAAAGAAAAATATGTGGGACTTAAAACAGAGAGAACACAGAAAGAAGGTTGAAGGAAAGGTGACTAGAAAGCAGTTGTTGGTACAATGACAGAGAACAAAGTATTTTTTCAGTGGCCTGAGCTTTTTTAATTTAGATATTAGGCACTTAGAAATATGAAAGTCTGATCTAAATTAAACTTATAATTCATTTGTTGGCAGTTGAAAATCTAATCAGCTTCCATTACTGCAAACTGTCCACTTATTAGGCATCATGTCTGCGCATAATTTCCAACTTCAAATTACAAAATCTTGAATATTTATTTGATTGATTTATTTTCAGGTGATATGCATTTCAGTAATTGGGAAAAGTGCTGCTTGAATGGATCAATGCCTTACATTAAACTGTGTAAAGTTATCACGCAGCTTCAATATCTAAGGTGAATTGAGCCAGAACCAGTCAAAAAGTCAAAAACTGTAATACATGCATTACTCCTGAAATCACAGAAAAACAACATTTGGTTTAAAGCAGTCAACAAGACTCTGAAATTGTCACGAACTGGTGGAGAGGTAGGACCCAGATGCAGCTCTTTTCCAAAATCAAAAGGTTTATTTACAAAACAGGGAGCATGAACAAAAGGCACGGCAGAGCCAGATTAAACGTACTTAACTATGAAACAAAAATCAAGACTATGAAATACAAAAGACTATGGTAACAAAACTATGAATAAGACAAAACAAGACTATGAGGCAGGTGACCAAACTTAACTCTCTGTGGCAAAGAAAATCAGGAAGCTAAATACTGTGGAGGGAGTGATCAGTGAATGAGGTGCAGCTGTGAACAATGAAGCAGGTGACGTGAGTGAACAGAACGTGACAGGGGAAAAACATGACTAGAACATAACATGATTAAACAAACTGTGACATGACATAAACTGTGACAGAGCAGACTGTGACAGAAATGAGAAGAGCAGAAACTAACTGTAAAAGAATGTAGAAACATTTTACTTAGAGATACAAGGGGGTCATTATGCTCCAGTGCCTCAGTACTGCAAAACTGCAACCTCCCCGATGCATATTATATCAAGTGCCCAAAAACATTCTGTTATACATACCTTTTTCGTTTAATATATGTGAAAATATGCACCTCCTGACCCAGAAATCAATCTCAGTAAAACATTTTGAAGGATGTCTTAATTCCTTAAAAACCATCTTGAAGAGAGAGGAACTAAAGGAGGAGTTGAAGATGCACATTCTGTCCTTTCTGGAGGTCTTTCCAGCATACATGACATCTAAAGGGGGCATGACAAGATAATTCCACTGCAAATTGATTTGCTCTGAAGCAGAATTATCTCATTTTGTCAAATGCCTGTCATCTTGCCTCCTCTCGTCATGTGTCTCTCCTCGACTTGCCTTTCTGGTGGTAGCTACTAAGGTGCGAGTGATAAGGAGATGGCCAGGGCAACGAATGCTGAGAAACAACTATTGCTGAGTAATATTGATATGTCGAAGCATCAATATTCAGTCAATAAATACCTGAAGACAAATTTCTGAAAGGTTTTATGGACAAATTAAATCTCTGTTTGATTACTGAACAACATCCTGTCAGGTCGCAGTAGGTGAAGGCGGGATATATTCGCAGGCTGCTCTTTTGTATTTCAAGTTTAAAGGATGTGTTGTGCATCATGAAAAGAGAAGACATCAGAAACATCTTTTTCAGTCTTACCAGCCAGTGACAGGAACGAGAGGACATGTCTTGAGTCATTGAGAATGTATCCCATGTTTCTATGGCAACATGTCTTTGCGGTGACAGCATATTATTAGATATAAATGTACAAATATGATCACGTCGCTTGTGTTTACAGGTTAGGTTTGATAAATGGTCAAGCAAGCGGTCTGAAAAATGACATAAATTGAAGGTAAAAGATCCCCTGAACTCATTAAATTTAAAAGTGTAAACAATCGCTTGTCAACTCTGCAAGGTGTTTCGGTTTTCTCCTCTGCAAACCCATCTGTATTAGAGTGTGATTAGACAAACCTGTCTAATAGCAGGGTTGCTCCTCTCCCCTCCTCTCATTAGCGATTGTCTGTGGACATTAGTATGTGAAGGTTATGCATATTCATACCAACTGCCTTTCTCCTCTATGCCAAATCCTCGGGATGAGGCAAACAAAAGGCCATTACCACTGTTTGGACTAAACAGTTGAGCTGGAGACTTGCCTTGAATCAGTAAACATCGGCACTATACAGATTCTAGTAAGAACAGAAAGAAAAACAGAAGCAGGAGCCAAAGGAACTGACAACATCAACTCATTTTTTTACCTTTTCTTGGGGAAGGTTGACTGGTGTTGCAGTTCGTATTCACGTGTTGCGAGTTCAGTGTGTCACATCCTCGTTACCAGACATAGGTTCACCCCAAGAAATATGGGGTTTTGTCGGGGGGTGCTAGACAAGACAAAAAACAGATTTCAATCCATTTAGTACCGCATTATTTGACATGCCGGTGAGCTCTCAGCACCGTAGTCACAATTCACCATCTAAGAGGTATGATTATGAAATAGCAGAATGTGTGTGTCGCGGTGAAATAGTGCTCTAAGATGAGAAGGATTTCCCTTCTGTGTAGAGGCATCAAGGACGGGTACAATTCATTTTGTCAAACTATTTTGCAGAGGATGACTTAACATCTTGTGTTAGGTTCACTTAAGATGATGAGGAGACAGAGTTAGTCTATATTTTGGATGTTTTTTTTTCCATTCAAAATTGCGATTACACTGTTCTCTGTGCATTTATAACAGATTGATTCAACTGGGTTCTAGTCACAAAAAGTGCTGTTGCCTTAGCATGTATTCTTTTAGATGCAGGTCACATGTGAATGCCATGGATAAATGGGGATGCAGTAGAAATATTAAAGCCCTTCAGAGAATATTGATCTCTAATCGCAGAGTGTCATTAAGATTTCAAATATTTTTCTGATCTGTGTGAAGAATCTTACTCAGATTTGAGTCGTCTGTTGTTCAGTGCCTTTTTTCCTTTTGTTTATAACTGCTATACAAATGCTCTAAATGGGTGTTTAGTTAAACAGAAATGAATGAACAAAAGTACAGTTTTAAAATTTTTTTTTAGCAAATTAGCCTTAATGTAACATTAAATAAGTCAGAAAACCTTTTTGAGTTAGAAAAAATAGTTAAAAATGGTTTGCCTATTTGTTCATGATGAAGTAATGTGAGATGAAAATGAACTGATCCTCAGAGCTCATTAGGAAAAAGTGAGTCATGCTGGTGATGCTCATTGGTTGACAAACAAGTGTCACAGCATCAGTGTCACCAACCCAGACATGCTTCATATTTTCAATTCTCCCTTCTCTTTGCTTGTCACTGTGAGTTGTTTATGCCTGATTGTTTTCCGTTCGTCTGATTAATGTTCATGCTTTACCTCTGTGCCCTCTAATAAACCACCTTAATTAAGTTTACAGCAAACCAGAGAGGAATACAAACTACGTCTGACTGGCTTGGTGGATAATGGCCTGAACGCATAACTTATGATATTTATAAGCAGATTCAATTTCTAACACTCATTTTGTTTTAATGAAAATTGTACAGTATAACATTACTAATTGGTTTCAGTGGGGAAATGTATTAATAAAAAGTAAAACATTTTTTTTACTTGCAGATTCCCCCTAAATTTGAAGAAACTCATCCAACTATGTCCACAGAACAAAAACAGGATTGGATTCCTTTTTCCATGATATGAAACATTCATTTAAAGTATTTTATCTTTCTCTCTTCCCTATCAGTGATTACAAACTGAAAAATAAGTTAAATCTAGCTAGACTGATGTTGGCAAGGACTCCTGAAACTTGAAGAATGTAGAGAAGCACTGCACTGCAAGGATATTCTAAAGAAAAAATTAGATTTTTTTTTAAAGATGATTTAGTTTTAATTCTATAAATTTTGTATTTCTTTGAGTTAATGGTCTGAACCTCCAGGTATTACAGGCTAGATGTCTAGCCATCTCACAAAAACGGACCCAAGAGCAGACACAGGACTCAGGGAGAATCAGTTAGCAAAGTTTATCTACAAGTGGTGGGTGTTGAAAGACGAAGGGAGGATCCGGGTAGACGTGGAACTTTGAGAGAGGAGGGAGATAATTAGTGAGGTTCTGAATAAGGAATTCGTCCACACAATGAATAGGTTTTTCCTTTCTTGATCCAAGAGGGAATCCAAAGTGGAGGGGAGGGTGCTGGCTGTGGTGCAGAGGTTCTGAGCGAGCAGGCAGGTACGTGGAACAGGCTGGCGGGAGGAGGGTAACCACAGATGCCAGTCTGGGCATAGAAATGCAAGGCTTGGAGAGTGGACGAAGGAAACAAGAAGGCAAGGTCAGAGCTAAGAGTTTAACTTGCAATACAACAAAGTAGTTGGCCGAATTACCACTAGAGCAGTGAGACAATCTGGCTAAGAGTGGTTGCTCCTGCAGCTCCTAAAATAGTGTCCTGATGAGGGCAGATGAGGAAACCCAGGAAATCTGCCCAGCTCCACCTAAGACTCAGAAACCATAGCAAAACAGCACAGCCAAGCGTGATCGTGACACTCACAGTATAATCGTCCATAAGCAGGGTATGGAAGCAGCATGGATTTGGCTTCTGCAATGATCTCTGCATTTCTGCAGACTTGTTAAATGCTCCCTGATTACATAAGTGGTGTACTGAGCAGTAGTTAGACTTAAACTCGTATTGGCAAAGGCCTATGAAGGCATAACAACCTGAATGGAACACTAAGAGAACATCAGGGTAGACTGTAATACGATATATTGAATGTGAACTGTGGACAGTACAGCCAGGTGTAAGATATTATTTCTTTGCCCTGCGCATCTAAGGTCACACATTCACATTTCTTCTTGATGCAGTTTGATGCTTTTGAGTTGAGCGATAGGTACTGTCACATACGAGTTGCATGTTTCCTCTGTATCCCCACCTTGGCAGTGCCGGTTCACCAGGTAGAAGAAAGTTGAAGTCTTCCAAAAAATTAGTCATATGCTGTTTGAGAAATCTTTCTTCAAAACCAAGCACAGACTATCATGTTATTATATAATTAGATTGATATACATTTAACTAATTTTGTTAGGAGTCTTATTAGGGTAAAGTCAAACCGTTTGTTTTCAGTCAAAACTGCAATGGAAAAGTTTTCTTTGCTATTTGCTTTTAATAATTCGATCAGTGCTTTTGGCCTTGCACGTAATTCCATTTGGAGTGTTCCATTATCTGAAAATTTTAAAAAGTTATATACAGGCCCCGCAGTTACGAGATAAAGACATAAATAAAGTAACAGATACAAGAGTATAAATCCAGACTATGACTAATCATTTTATTATACAATGCTCCAAGCATAACTGCAGGCTCTAAGACGCTTTTATGCCTGTTTGTACCGAGGGCTGGATTATTAGCTGGGCTGGTGCTTGTAAAATAAAATTTTACTTTTGAAGGCAAATTTTATCATACGTCTGAAATGTAATCAAATGCCAACACAGTGTAGTTTACGATACTATTTAACAAAAATTCATCATGGTAAGAATTAGTCTCTTAGTTGCAACAAAGAAAGGGCAGATATATCTGATGAGCAACATAGCAATGCTTGATGAAGTGTTGTTTAGCCAACTTTTTGCAGTTAATCCTCCAGTGTATCAGTGCTGTGACAGTTTTTACAAAAGGGACCACTTCTGACTCTTATCCTGGCAGCTCACTGGCAGGTCAATTTTACTGGGATTACAACCAGAAAGGAGGAATTTTATGGTTTTGATTTTTAGCTCTGACAAAACCCTAAAGCACTTTTTTGACCCAATTGAAAATTATTCTCTCCCATCTTTTTTGCCTGTACGTTATAAAACCAAGGAAAATATGTTAGATCAACCAAATTAATCATTACATCCTTGAGGTTAGGAGAGCTGAATCCTACAACTTCTCTTCATCTAACACAACCGCCTTCTAGTCTCGCACCTCCTAATAACTATAAGATGTGTCATACTGAACACTCTGAACACCTCTGGTCTGATGTAGTCATGCATTTTTCTTTATTTCACTTTGCAAAGAGAGGCTTCTCATCAGTTCCCTTTATGCTTCTTTCAACTTTTGTTTTTTTCTTTGTTCTGTTTGCACGCACACACATTACCGTTCTATTGTGAGGCAACAATGCCTCTACAGACAGACCGATCCATCTCATTCAACCCTGCTAATGTAACATAATGAACCCCTTATAGATAACCACTGCTGTAAAAATTATCCCTTTTCACTGGTACTTTTGTTTGTGAATTCATATTAGTTTGAAAATGTTTCCGAGAGGTCATTATTAATTCAAAGAAGCATATATGATAGTATTTTGAACAAGGCTCAAGCTGTAGCATGGCATCTAATATTACTTGACTACATGAATCTGCTAACAGATGGAAAAGTTATTTCACTCTGATCAGACTCTATAAAGAATTGTTGTATTGGACACACCTTCCTACGCTTTCTTCTTACATGATGTGTTGCATTATGCATGATGTCAATTTACTCCTGAGGTGATAGCAGTCAATGCATTGTGATCATCTCAACAGCATTCAAAGAATCCTCAGGCCTTAATGCTAACGACGGCATGTGCATATTATTGACATAGAACTACAACGCTTGACCGGTTTTGGTGTCATGATAGAAAATACAATAAATATCCTCACAAAATTGACCTGCATTCATTGGATTTGCTGTTTAGTAATCAAAACATGTTTATCTGTCAGTCTGTGAATTAAGAAGCACAAACAGACACGGAAATTGGCATTTCCACAAAAAAATAGAAAGAACTGCAACCAGTTGAAGTCATTTTTCAGAATTTACCTCTGATTGTCAGAAAAAGTTTTTAGTTTTCTTATTTTGAGTCATTGAGCTCACCATTTTTAAATTTAAAAAAATGTTATTCTGTCTTGCAGCAATCGTGGTTCTCTTCATTACACTGAGACGGAGCAAGAAAGAGCCCCTCATAATCTCTGAAGAGGACATCAGAGAGAATGTGGTGACCTATGACGATGAGGGTGGAGGCGAGGAGGACACAGAGGCCTTCGACATCATCGCTCTTCGTAACCCAGCAGCCGCAGAGGAGCTCAAGTTCCGAAGGGACATTCGTCCAGAGGCAAGGAATCGTTGTGGCCTGCCGCATGGCCGTAGGAGCCCATGTGTGGAGCTGGACGAGGTAGATGTGCATGAATTCATCAAGCAAAGACTGATGGAGGCTGATATGGACACTAGCGTGCCACCCTATGACTCCCTCCAGACCTATGCTTTCGAGGGTCAGGGTTCATCTACAGGATCCATCAGTCCATTAGACTCTCTCGCTGCACAGTCGGAGCAGGAATATAACTACCTGGAGGACTGGGGACCCGAGTTCCAGAAACTAGCAGAACTCTATGAAGAGGCAGAGTCAGATGTGACGACCTAGCCTGTGATTTCACTCCTGTTCAAACCAAACTCGTTTGAAACCCGTTTTTCAGATTTTCAGTGAATGATATGAAAACACATATGCTTTCAAACAATTTCAGTGGTTTTCAACTTTTACTGTTGAACAAAGAAGACTGCTTTTTTTTCTCCATTTTGTCACGTTTGATCATGGATCAATCATCTGGAAGTATCAGATTTTAAGATGGAAGAACAGAAATATTGGGAAAAGGAAAAATGATATTTTCCTTGGTGTATATTTTTTAATGCTCAATAAAGTCCTGAAATCCATTTGAGTGGATGTGTAAACAATTTGTCCATTTGTCTTCTTCCTAAGAATGGGATGTAGAGCACAGCATGCAGTTATCATGGTGGGTGGCATCACCAAACGTCTTCATGATTCACTATGCAGAGGTTTAATCTGAAGAAACCATATGCACAACAATAACACCTCCAGTCAAATGAGCTTACAGTATATAATGCATTCTTATCTCATGTGGTCTTAAGCTTTGAATTGCTCACAGAAAATAAGCCATTATGTAAATCAGAGGGAAATAAAAAAAAAATAGAACTTCAAGTGGTTTCTTTATCTAAACGAATCTTCATCACGGAAGTCACAGCATTATACTATTCAAGGACTAAGTAGTTGATGTAATCTGATCAAATAATAAATAAGACTAATATCTTCTAAAATAAAACTGCAATCCCTATCAATACTAAACATGCTTTGCATTATAACTAAAACAGACTGATGTTTTAGAGACAGAATAAAAAGATAAAATGATAATTATGGCAGGGTGAGTGGAGGAAGCGGACCCAAATGCAGGACAAAGAAGAGAGAGACATAGCCGAAGATGAGCTTTGTAGATTTATTAATCAACCACTGAAAAAGAACCAAACTGAGCATCAACAGGGGTATACACTCACGACCACTTTATTAGAAACACCTGTTCAATTGCTTGTTAACACAAATAGCTAATCAGCCAATCGCATGGCCACAACTCAGTGCATTTAGGCATGTTGAGATGGTCAAGACAAGATGGGCAACAGCAGCAGAAGACCACTCCTGGAGGTGCCACTCCTGTCAGCTAACAACAGGAAACTGAGACTATAATTCACTCAGGCTCACCAAAACTGGACAGTAGAACGAAATGGCTGAATGGAAAAATGACATTTCGGCTAGTTCTGCCAATGGGTTAAATTAAATTTTGAGTAGTGCAGCCACCGGGTTCATTTGGGCCAAATTAACTGAAATTTACCCTTTTTACGCAAAATTATCTTTTTACACAAGAGTAATGTGCGCACGTTCTACACACGTTCTATGAATATCATCTCAAACTGGTTTCTTGAACATGACAATGAGTTCACTGTACTCCAGTGGCCTCCACAGTCACCAGATCTCAATCCAATAGAGCACCTTTGGGATGTGGTGGAACGGGAGATTCGCATCATAGATGTGCAGCGGACAGATCTGCAGCAACTGCGTGATGCTATCATGTCAATATGGACCAAAATCTCTGAGGAATGTTTCCAACACCTTGTTGAAAGTATGCCAAGAAGAATTAAGGTAGTTCTGAAGGTAAAAAGGGGTCCAAACTTTTACTAGCAAGATAGTGGCCGGTGAGTGTAACTCTGGGATGTGGAAAGAAACAGCATGAAATGGAGAATACATCAGGGACTAATGATAAAATAAGCAACAGGTGAGGCAGTCTCAAGTGTGACAAGGAGAGGAAGAAAAATTCAACAGGATAGACATGGGGGAAACTCGACTAAAACAAGAAGTAACAGAAGACCAATAAGGTAATCCAAAGCCCACAAAATTCAAAACACAGAACCCACGGATCATGACAATCTAACAATAATGATCTTTTTGAAAATTTTTCACTTTGTTCAAATTGTAATGTTTTATGTGACAGGACATTATGTGTCAGTCTTCCACGACTGTGCTTGACAGTTTGTACGAGGTGTTTACTTTTCACCAAACATGCTACTGTGCATTATGGCCTAACATCTCTACTTTGGTCTTGTCTGTCCAGGGAATATCGTCCCTGAAGTCTTGTGGTTTGTTCAGAAGCAACATGTAAACCTAAGCTGTGATGTTGTGCTCTTTAGTTTTCTCCTGCAACCATTCCAAACAAGCCATATTTATTCATTTTTTATTCACTGTACTGTCGTGAACTTTTAAATTTAACACACTAACTAAGGCCTGTAGAGTGTGAGATGTAGCTCTTGGGCTTTGCAGTTTCTGAGCATTGCACAATCTGCCTTTGGGGTGAACTCGTTGGGACCTCCTGGGAAGGTTTGCAACTGTCTTGAATGTTTTGCACTTGTGAATTATCTTCTTTCACTAAAGAATGATGGAGTCCAAATAGTTTGGAAATTATTTAAAAACCCTTACCTCGCAACAATTGCTTCTCCAAGATAGTTGCTGATGTCCTTTCTTGGCATTGTGTTAACACACACTGACGCGCTGCTTGCCAATAGGCGAGGCAAGCAAATGCTCGGGGGTCCCCGGGACTGACCAACTTCAAATCACTGCAGAGCATTAACAATGGAGAGAGTTTGCAATGACAGTGGTTGGCTGGCGCAGAGCCCTAAAGGGGCCCCACCTTTTGCTTTTGCAGAAAGTAGCGCCGGTGTGCGTCTACAAATCTATCAAAATGAAGACAAAATCTGTCTGGCAGCGACAAAAGAAAGAAGAAAAAACAAGGACAGCAAAAAAGATATCAAGACAGTGGTAAGTTGTGCAGGTGATACAGAAGCTAATTTAGCACGGAATACCTCAGTCTGTATTATATGCAAGTGGTGTGTATATTTTATTCTATTTTCCATGCGTGTCGAGTAGGCTTTATGCTTCTGAAAACTGTATTTATTTATCTATGTGCTGAGTTATGCTGGAACTGTACTCCTAAAGACTTATAATGCAGAATTCAGATCATAGTTTGATCTTCCATATTGGATCAATGTTAAATCATAATGCTCCTGTATAATATAAGGAAAATTGTAAATAATGAAGATTTTCTTTTTGCACATGCCTATTGGAAACCAAATTCATTGTCCCATTTTATCCCAGGGGATTTTTTTATGTCTTTCTTAATAAAAGAAAGTCCTGCATCCTCTGTAAAGAAAGCACATCTGAGAAATCTCATACACAAGTACTTTACAGCTAAATTTCTGTGATATTATTTGCTTTATTTTTTGCTCTGGTTTCTGGAAAGTTAAACAGCTGTCACTATTGATGAACATCAGTAAAAATTACTTTTCATGTCATCAGTCTATGACAATTACAGGAACGTAAAGTGCTTCAGGATTTACAGGAATTGTTTAACTTATCTCCTCCCACCCCTGACTCTTCTTTACTGTCAAGCTCTTGTTCAGTTGTTTCTTTTTTTCCCACAGAAATGCTGACTATGGTCTTAAAGACAAAGGGAAGACCATGAATATTTTAGCCCATAGACATCATGACTAACGTTCTTCTGTCTGTCTTTTTGCTTGTTATCTTGCTCATTATTCCCCTCTGCTCGCAGAATGCCCATTGGATTAAAACAGAGAGACAGACCTAAAAAAATTCTCCAGCATTTGTAAGAGGCCTGTGGCTGGCCCATGGCAAAGGTCATACAAATTACCCAAAGGCAAGCATAGGATTTCCTGCAACTGACAATAAGTGGCCATTTTTCCTCCTCAGGTTATAGACTGTGTTTGATTTTAATCAAAACTATTTAATCATCAAGAGAAGACGGCAGAAGTCATCTCTCAGAATCTCTTCTCCTTGTCTTTTCCCCCAGTGTGGTTGCCAAGGGAAACATGGTCCAAATCACTCCTAAAGGGTCCCTTTTCTGGAAGATATATATTATAATAGCCTGCATCTACGGAGCAGGTCAACAAACCAAACTAGTCAAATTCTCTGCAAGTTGAAGTTTTAGGGATGTATTTATTGATCATGCAAAAGCTGTTTTACAAAGGGCTCAGCATGACTTAGAATACACATATTTTTAGATTTACCCAATTAAGGCCACTGTGTTTGGTTTCGACCAGTCTGTTTTCAAAGATTTTTTTTTAAAACACAGTATAATCAATTGTATCTCTGCATAACTGTTTGTCATTCATTGTGGACACACAGAATCCCTCGCCTCGCACAATTACATGTACATAAAATCTGACAAAAATACACTTTTAAAGTAAGACGATATGGTTGAAAATAAGAACAAATGCCTAGTCTGTCTGGCTCTGTTGCATACTGCATGAACTTATGGGAGTTTCTCTGCAGAGTACAACAATTGTTAGGCGTTACCAAGCAAATCACTGTCAACTGCACCGTTGTATATGAATCAAAAAAGCATATCTTAACTTTAGCATCAGACTGATCACATTTGCGGACATCTGCTCTGAGGATGCTGCAAAGGTGTTGTACAACACCAACAGGAATAGAGCGAGACTGAGGGATGATATTATCCATTCATATTTATATGAATTGCTTATAAGCGATTTGAAATGCCAAAAGAAGATGCTACCAGAACATGTCACCTGCCAAGCCACAATATTATTATTTTGTTGGAATGAGGCGAAGGTAGCCTGCAGTCATGTAGAGTCATGCAATACCTGTTGCACCAAAGCCCTTCACGTTTTGTTTCTTGTTTTATTTATTAGTTTGTTCTGATTTTATGGACACACCATAGCTTGTGTAGTTTACAGCCGTTACAGATATTTCAGGGATTTACAGTGGATTTACAGAGTCTTCTTATTATTTAGCTACATGGGCTTTAATGAATAATGAAGAGAGGAGTCTTATGAAACTCATGTTAGTAGGATTCATCAAAGTTGACCACTTTTTTGAGTTGAGCCAAACGCAGCACATCTTGACTATTTTAACTTTACTGGAACTCAGATTTATATTTATTGGAATGTGTAGTAGCAACAAGAAATAAGAAATAAGAAATAAGCTCCACTTGATTATGACTGCTGAATGTCTGGAAACTCTCACGCTGGCAACTTCACTAACAAAGTCAGGCAAATCAAACTCTACAGAACAAAAGAGCTAACCAGATACTTGCTTACCAATAGCAACAATGAAGTTAACTCTGTTTTCATCTGTCATTTTGCTTTTTTTCTGAGCTTTCTCCAGCATTAAACTGATGTATATTCTTGTCCCATGTACATTTTTTCCTTCTCACTTCCTTCCGAAGAAATATCTTCTGCATCCGCCATCCTTTTCCCTTTAAACTTTACTTGCAATGATAATACATTTTTCTTATTTCGCTACATGTTAGCCTGTAATGACGAATGAAGCTTTAAGTCTTTTTATACTTTATATGAAAGTAGGTGGACAAAAAAGGGGCAGAGTGAAAGTGCTCATTTCATGACTTTCTCTGAGACTTCTGTCACTAGTGACATATCCAGCAGTTTCAGATATCAAAGTTCATATCTTCCACAAACTGAGTTTTGTACAGTTAATGATGACCACATCTATTAGCATCCCCAGGACAGAAATGAATTTACTTCCTCTAAATAATTTAGCGGCACAATCAGCTAATTTAACTGAGTAATTAATCCCTATTCAATTTGAAAACACAGAATTTGGATAGCATGGTCTTTACTACGCTGCTGTCTCTCCTTGCCAGACTAATGGCATCAACATAATTTACTCAACTGAATCAGTATTGTTATTTAGTGTGTAGCTTGTACTTATCCATAGACATGCAATTTGTGGAGAGAATAAATCTTGAGGAGAAAAATGCTTTTTTTTCATGTGGGGATTCGTGGGCATAGATTTTCCATCTATGGCAGGAAAAACTAATCTCCAGGAAATTACTTGCATACATGACACTTAACAGACCAAGTTGTAGCTGAGAAATAGAACTGAATATTAACTAATCAAAAAGCTGTGTAAATTTTCCCAGTGAGGGCTAAATTGTGCCTTTTTGCAAACATGTGCTGAGAAAAACTCCTGGAACCCAAAGAGGTTTACATGGACTGAACTATCCCTTTGTGAATAAAGATTTCGTTTTTATAGGGCCCCAATCTATCAGAGCTCTGCCCATACATTTCTGAGATAAAACAGTGTTAATATCTCACTGGCTGAATGGAAATATTCATTGGAGGAAAGAGCTCCCATGGGTTTTATCTTTTGACAATAGAGGCACAATGGATTATCTAAGAAAATACTCGTCCTATTGCAAGCAGTGATGGTTTTCATGGTGTTTTACTGCCCGCCTCACCCAACTCCCTCTTATCTTCAGGTAGAACAGCCGTGCATCATATCAGTGAAGTTTGTTTACAGGGCACAGGTTTGCATACTGAAACAGCTCTAATTAGACTTTCATATCAGGTCAAGGATGGATATGCATTCAGTTTTGTATATCTGAGAGGTAGGGTGTGTATGTGTATATTTTCTCCTTTATTTACTCTCATAAGTCATAAGTTATTCAGATAAGACATCAGGGTCAGCAGATTCAGCCAATGCTACTTTCAATAGTGTTTGAGGTCAAATTCTTCAGTTTGAAAGTTTGAAGCTTCCACGCAGAGTATGTGTTGGTGGAGGACAATTTTGCATGTTATAAATGTTCATGACTCTGGAGTATGTGAAGGTGAACTTAAAATAAAAGATCAAAGAGACTAAAATTCCTTTCAAATTCAAGCTCATGATCATTAAATTTGTTTTACCTAAAATTATGAGCTGTAGAGGTTTGTTTGCAGTTTTAAAAAGTACTCTGTTTAAGTGGAAATGTATACTTTAAGATGCAAAACGACTTATTAGTGTCAAATCTTCTTGGAGTCACGTTGAGAGGCCAGTTTAAAACTGTATGTCGTTGGGTTCAAACTTTGAAAATGAAAGTACATTTCCTTCATTCTGATTCATGCGACTTTCACATTCATTAAATTCTTTGAAGGAAATAGGGTTGAACATTTGTTAATTAGCATTTGTCTTAATAATTCTTCTATTGCAGAGATACCTAATTTCCAATGACATGATAGAATAAACAATGGAGTACTTAAATACCATGTTCAGAGCAGCAATCTCCCTGAGACAGCTGACCTAGATATCCTTGAAGGGGGAGGACGGGCTGCTGCTGACTCTCTTTACAGTGTGACTAATATACCGCTATATCATGAAACTGAAACCTCTTCATGAGTGCAAGATGGAGTCCTGTGCTTATTGCACATGAAATTAACTGCCACATTTTTTGTCGCTGGACACAGTTCAGTGTGTTCTCTGTATGATAATAAGCTGCAAAGCGACAATATTTTGTGGTTTTAAATCAATGCTTTTTTCATTGGCCAAAAATATTTTATGATAACTTATTGCAATCTTCAAAATAGAAGGTAAAGAACTGAAGATTCCAACAAAAATCCCAGATTTCTGTCATGATCATGCTTGGCTGTCTTTGCCAGATTGTTCTCACTGCTGCAGTGGTAATCCGGCTGACTTTTTCCTAGTGAAACTCTCTATGTACTCCCCTTATTGTCTTATGCTCCCAGTGCCTGTTCCTCCGTTGCTCGTCGCACCATGGATTTCCAAGCTAAAGGATTTAGCTCTCCACTGTGTATTCCCAGACACCCTCCTGCTCACCACCTGCCTGCTCGCCCCACCTGCTATTTTAATGCAGCACCAAGCTCAAAGAACTAAAACTAGGGATTGAATCAAAGACCCTGGAGTGATACTTTACATGTAGCACTGACCTGGTCCCTTATGAAGGTTCCCAAAAAGTTCCACAAAAAAATAAAGTTAGTGATCCTTATTCTTCCTTAGACAGCAATTACACAGCAAAGTTTAAAATCACTGTGGTACTTGATACTAAGACTAATACCACAAGGATAATGGGCCACAAGAAAATTCTCTTTGGAAATATTGTGTGACAACTGAATTAACAAACCAGCCTCAAACTTGAATCTTACCTCCAACAATTGGCTTTTATCCACTAATTAGTCCCTGATGTGGACGTGCAGCTACATGAGCTTCAGTTGGAGTGTGAAAACACTGTTACATCTAACAAAAAACACTCTCTCAGTCTTCGACAGTAATGTTTTATGGTGTTTTTCCATTAGGGATGTGTGAAATCAGCTACTTTTGAGGTTGCGGTTTTAAAGTTGCATTTACTTTTGTGTGTCTTTCTTCTACCTTGAATATGATATTTGTTTGACAAAAGTGAAGGCAGTTGCTACCAATTTGTAAATTTCTTCACTAATAATGGGATGTACTCTCAACAGCCCCATAAACAAAACAAGTGACTGAGGGTGTATTACAAGCATTAACAATTCATCAAGCTGCTCCGGTACCCCCCGATGTTTTGACAGTTGGAAGTAAGTATGGTATAAATGATACCATCTGAAATAACCATCACGGACTCCACACACAGAATGACTAATTTAATTCCCAGTGCTCAGTGGGCACTACTGAGGATTATATCACAGAATTGAAATGAGGTCATTTTAAAATTATATCTTTGGCTGCTTATGGGTTTAATGTAGGTTGATGCACCGTCAGCGTAGCGTGAGTCCAGTATGGCTGTGATCGGTGTTCACATGCCGATTACTCACACTCCTTAAAATTTCCATGTGGGATGTATGTACATGATGTAAAACGTAAATAAAGCAAAGACTAATCCAAACAGTGAGCAGTGTCTGGGATCACCTCCAGTTTTAGAGCCTGGTGTTTAGCCAGGAATTAATATTTCAATGGAATCAGATACTAGTTTGGGAGTTGGAGATATCAAAGATTTTACTCTCAGTAGCTGCATGTTCATTTTCCCTAGTTTAATTAAATGTAGCTAGAGTCACAATCAAGCAAATCAAATCCTTATTTAGGGAAAAATAAAATCGCCTGCCAAATACAAAATTCCTAGTACTCATTCATAGCATGACTCAACCACCTTGATCACTATCAAGGATGAACACAGTAAAATGACACATGACACCTTTTGCAAATTTCGGGAAACTCCAATGTGATCATTTTCATTGCTGCACCACAACAACACAGCAGGACAGAGCAAATTAGCAGCATATGAGCATACCTGCAAACATGAAAGAAAAGAAAATCGCAGGTAAGGGAAGGAAGTCCTATTTGAATTTCAGCCCAGTTGGAATAAAAACAAAAAAAAGGTTTTGATCATCAGCCCATTCATCTCCAGTGAGGGAGGCAAGGATGGCTTAGTCTCCTGAGTCTGTCATTGACAGGGTTGCTTAGGATGCCAGGTGTACTCATTTGTCTTTGAAATAATTGGAAATTAAGAGGATAATGAGGTCTTTGGGGAGAAGCTGATGAGTGTTTCTGACATTCACGCAGCTGAATGAGGGACAGAACATATAAACCTTTTTAATTTGCCTTCAAAAGAAAAAGCTGTCCAGCTTTCTCAAACTAATACTTGTGCAATATTTTGCTTCTCATAACAATTATGAAGGAAAAAGTACTGTAGGATAGTGTAAACGTATGCGAAAGGCCAGTTACAGTGATTTTTAGCACTGCTCATTGTACAGCCTCTCTGTTATATCAGCAAGTTAACAGTGTTTCCATGCAAATCAGCAGACTGTTAGAACTGGCTCAAACATCCATCCATCCATTTTCTGTACCTGCTTCATCCAACTCAGGGGTCTGGAGCCTATCCCAGATGTCTTTGGGTAAGAGGTACACCCTGGACAGATCGCCAGTCCAACACAAAGACAAACAACCATCTGCGCTCACATTCACTCCTAGGGACAATTCAGAGTCACCAATGAACCTGACAAGCATGTTTTTGGATGGTGGGAGCAAGCCGGAGTACCCGGGGAGTGAACCCTAGTATACAGGGAAAACATGAAAAATCCACACAGAAAGGCCCCTTCCGGGATTCAAACCAGGAACCATCTTGCTCTGAAGCGACAGCGCTAACCACCACAAAGAGTAAACAGAAAAAAAGGTAAGAGAGATCAACTCTTTAATTTGACTAAGCATCCTGTATTATAAATAAATCATATGATCTGTGTTTGAGACACAGCTGCCATATATCCCATGTTAGGTAATGGAGTAATCCAAAGGCCGTCTGGTTATCACTGCAGACTTTAATGCAAAATAAATTTTACTTAGTAAAGTAAAGTAAAGTATGTGTGATAACAGTTCATTACCTTTGTAAATTCAATTTTCAATGCTCAGGCACTTTTGGCAGTACAAAGAGGACGCCTTTATTTCTACCATGTGTAGGTACTGTATCAATGGATCATTTTATAGTAAGAACACATAGTTTTGAAAACTGTTTTGCAGGTCTGCCTATATATATCAGCCTAAATATATATATAAAAAACTAAGCTGTAATCTTAAATTTCCTTCATTCATTCTTTTTGTTCTAAATATAAACTACACCTGAACTTTTCCCGCTAACTCCTAAAAAAAAAAAGAAGATTCCATTTTTCTGTGCATTACTGAGACACGAGAGGAGCTGCTATATTTTTATTAAAAGAAAACAAAACCAACTGTAGGTGATTAGAAATCATAATTTGCTTTCTCTTTGTAAACTTCAATTGATCTAGTTTCCTAAAGTAATAACACATACTGTGTTTTGTACACCGCTTACAAAAGATACACTCTGACTCAACTTTATGCTCTCGTGGAACTAAGGCACGGCTCACATATTTTTTCTCTGAATTTATAGGTATAGTAGAAATGCAATAATACTGATTGGCTAACAGTACAGCTCCCAATAAAATTCATGGAAATTTAAAAAAAGCAGGAAGAATTCCTTTGGGTAAAAGGGCCCCCTTAGCAATGTTTGCGCTGCATTGATGATATTTGTAGAACTGAGGAGACCAGCAGAGATATACAGAGCGATATATTAAACCTGCTGAGCAAAACAGCATGTCATAGCTAATTCAAAGGCCTGGAGTTCATCACTGTGTGCAGTTTCATGATTATGCATATGTATGTTGGCCTTGAGATTATCCTGTATTATTCTTGATCTGCAGATAAAAAAAAGCAAGCTGCCTCAGGGGATGTGCTCCTGCTGCAGCTGCTGCTGTCCATGTCTCCCATGGTGTGCAAGTGTTTACCTGATTAAATCACATGCTTGTCATTGAGCTAAATATTTTCTTACTGCCTCCAAAATGAGCATCAACCTTGAAAAGAAAAGCCTAATGCATACAGAGATTACGAGGGAACATCAAACAGGTAGAAATGGGATGGTGAGTGTCGCCTTGCTTTGATAAATGTTAGCAATTCTAATTTGCGGAATATTTAGAAGCCCCTTTTTTTTTTTGCTTGAGGCATCTGTCATGGCAACATAACTCAGAGGTGCTCTTATGAACAACAACATCAACTTAGATTATTCTGCATAAATATAAAAAGGACAAAAATTGTGAAAATCTACAAGAGCATAAAACGGTTCAAAGATTTCACGGTGCAGAACTGGGCAAGATTGTTTTCATTACCAAATTTGTACTATAAGGAACACAACAGGTTCCCCAGACAGCAATTCCAATGCCCTGGGGAAATATTCAAGCCCACATGTGCAGAAAACATATTAAAATCATATGGCGATGTTGAATTGTGTCCCAGTTACTGAAAAAGCTAATATACATGGAGCCAACAGAGTAGCTGCCTCATAGCACAGTAATGGTCCCAGCTGAATAGACAAATCTGGAAGGGAAGTTGATTTAATGTGATGCTTAAGAAGGAATAAACAAACACATACTCTGCTGCACACTTTCTATTCCCTGGGTGATGGCAATATTTAAAAAAAAGAAAGCCACAAATGAAAGGGACAAAACAAATCAGAGGTCAGTTGATAATGAGACCATCTAGTCAAAAAACAACAATTTTTATATTTAATTCTTTAAAAAAAAAAGATAAATAAGTTCTGGAACGCTTAATGTAAATCTTTGAGTACAGTTTCCAAGATCTAAACTTAATTTCTTCAATAATTTTCCATGTCTCATTGTCTCATCTACAGATTTCTTTATCTAGTAGCTTCTAGTTTATTTCTGTAAGTTACAACTTTATATTTTACTGACCATTGTACATGTGTGATTGTTTTCATTGTTTCCTCGTATTGTTGAATTTGACTTTTGAGTACTTGAGCTTCCAGAGTAACATGTTCCATAATCGATAACATTAAGTCCATTGAGAGCCCAGGCCTACAAAGTTCATATTGGATTTTCAAGTTGTTACAGTTTTTAGTCTTCTTGGAATCCTTTTATTTCTCCAACATTTATATGCATGTTTTCTTTAGGCACATCTCTTTCTTTATTTTCCACTCTTCCGTTGAGAAGAATTTTGCAGATTTCCATGCTTGGATACTTTGGGTACTCTAGGCATCTTCTGTGGCGAATTCAACAGTGCTCAGCCAAAATTGAGTGAGTGCATTTATTGCCTGAAATTAGCTAATTTTCAGGGTCTCCAAAAATTGTTAAAAGTTTTGAAAAAGAATTCATAATGTGAAACTGTGTCATTGTGTCCTTCCGTCAGTCTTTGAAAACAGTCTGACGTTAATGTTGAGAGATTAGGGGGATTTGGGTCTACTTTCTACTTTTTTTTAAAAAGATGCATCCATGCAGTACTTTCTGCTGTTTAAGTACTAAGTAGGCTTTGAGCTAGTGATGCTGATGTCACCAGACATCTTTATTTAGCAATGTTCCCTACTTCAGTGAAATTCAGTGCCAATGCCAAATACCAGTTAATGGAAGGCAAGTTCCGCAAAATGTTTAAATCCACAGCAATCAACCCATAATAACCAAGATGTTATCTGTAGATACGTGTGAATTTTAAGACAAGCAGAAGCATGGAAACCACACAATTCCATTCATTAATAACAGAAAGTACATGTAAAAAATGCATTCCACGTACAAGGACACCTGTGATTAAATCGAGACCACAAGGAAGATCAGAATGCTCCTGATTCATTTGTCTGGGCTGCAAGAAGTAGAAAAGCTGGGGTATTCTTCAAAGAGGAGAGGTGTTTGAAATTTTCAGCTATAGGAAACGCAGCATTTTTTTTAACTGAAAAACAAGAAAAAAGACTGATGAATGAACACCAGAAACATTGCTGTTGGTTAACTCTAAACTCAATACACAAAGGGAACAAATGTGCACTCATCTGGAAAAACTGGATCCTGTCAAATACAAGCCAAAAGAAGGTTACAAAGTTCTTGTAGTTACTACCACTTCAAAAAGTTTCACATCTAAGAAGAGAGCCAAATAAATTTAGAAAAAATTTAAGTGTCAAAAAGCAGGAGAAAGACCAAAAAACACTGTTCCAATCTAAATACAAATGATCTAAACAGGAAATATGAGATTGAAACTTGAGATTTAGAATCACTTTTAACAAGAGCATCGTGGCCAAGAGTTCAGTCATTTATGGTTATAGAACAGTGCTCACAAAGCATACAATGATCAGCCACAACATTATGATCACTAATAATTGAAGAAAAAACATTGACTTTCTTGATATAATGGCATCGTACAGTGGGTGGTAGGTATTACTGCATGAGGGGCTGTAACATTGGAAGTAGAGAGGTTGTTGTTCAATCAAGGTTGCTGTTTTGATCCCCAACTTCTCCAGTTAAGGAGCCGCTCACATTGCCCCTCAAGTCACTTGAAGAACACATTTTCGCTTTGAATGAAAGTGTCTGCTAAATTATTACAATTTAAAAAGCAAACCATCTGTCCTTAAAGCGTGTGTTTTCATCAGGTCCATGGACAAGGTCTAAGTTGTGATACTTAGACCGCTGACTCGTAGCACCTCCACATCAATGCATCAACAGCATATGAGGGTAAATATTATTTGGAGACATACAAATCAAGATAGTTGATATATATATAACTTGAACAGTTGTCCTATGACCAATAACCTGGGCATTCCCATGGTTGTGATGAAGTAACTGGAATTCATACTTCATACTTCATATACTTTATACTACATGCAGAGAGTTTTGTCTTGACATTCAATTATCTCAATGTTTTCTAAAGACAAGAAACACTGACGCATCCAGGAATGTTAGAAACCTGCCAGAAAAATTGCTGTTGATTGTGATTGGTTGTTTCTTGTAGTTCATCAGGCTGTCTTTGGGCTGAATTTCAAGCTGTGTGATTGCTGGACTGATAAACATCTTTCCTGGTCTGATTGCTTCATTAAGAAGCTAAAACATTTCTGGTGCTGTATGATACGGTACCTCTGTTGCAATATGGATGCCTCCCACTCAGAACCCTTGAATATTCTGCCCATCTGAGAAAATAATCCTACAGTAAGCATCATCAGATTCACTGAGGCAGTGCATTCAGTTCTATTCACAGATCAAAGAGAGACAAATTGGGACAAAATTAGTTTGAATGTGAAAATACTGAAATTTCACCTCAAAGTCTGAAAATATGATTGTGCAGTGTTGATGTAGCACTTACAGCAAACCTATTTTGACTACGCAGCTATCATCAAAGAAAATAATGTTCAGAATCACCAACAGAGAAATGGCGGCTCCTAAACTCATGTATACTCGTTTCACTGTGGGTTTTATCCATTATTTTATGACTACAATTACAGCCCCATGCAACTGCAATTTATGTTATATAATTATAATGGTTATATAATATCAATCTATAATTTGGTTTTGCACATATATTAAGAAGAAGTCATTTGCAGGACATGAGATCAGTCTTCTCCAGCAAACAGAAAAGAAATACATATAATTCATAAACTAATTTGTTGGTTACTAAGTGCTTTTAGGACAAGACGGAAGTGAAAATTACTCATCTATTCTAAGCATGATTTTAAACCGAATCTTATCTCAACATATCCCTAACCACTGTCTAACAGCTATTAAATATAAAAGTGAATTAAACAAAATGCTACTTTGCCAGGACAATGCGCTGATCCAAAGTGGCCAGAGCAGCATAAACATTCAGAAGCCCGGTCTCCATTTCACTCTACTTGAAAGTAAAGTTATGTCTAATATGGGCCTATTTTCTCTTTTCCTGGTGACTTGTCTGGTATCTAACTCTGTGCTCTGCATTTACTTATCCCCCTCCAGGTTTGGCATGTCCTAACCTTTATCAAGTATTTAATTTTCAACACACAAAGTGGCGTTTGTTATATCATATTGTTTGCTATATGATGGCTGGTTAATAACTGGTGTTCGTGCGTGACCCCAAAGTTATTAGTATATGAGTTCAAAAAGTAAATGAAAAGTAAGATTATTTCATAAGGTAGGCACAGAATTTGTGGTCTGTGTATAAAATACCAACATAGAGAAGGTAGTCATTGTACAAGTCTGTGGTTTGTAGAAACATAAAATGACAATGTATTTTCCAGACCGCTGAGTTGCATTTGAAGAGGCTTGGTCTGGGGCTGAGGTTGTCAATTCAAAATGGCCAGAAATGGCTTGAAATGACAGGTGGGAAGTTTAAGAGGCATCAATGTGACTTACAAAACACTCTTCAAAGTGGAGTGCTGTAATATAAAAGTCATGACTCATCTTTTGCCTCATTTTAACGTCAACAACGTTAGCTCATTACACCTGTGCTGATGAAAGTATCTGTTAATAATATCACAAATTGCCATTTTTTTGGACTACAATTAAATCTGATCAACAAAAAAAATTGAGGAGGCAGGTAAGAGAAGAACAAAACTTTTTAGAAAAAACAAACCTCGAGCTAAGATTTGAAACATTCAACAGAAATATGCAAGTTTACTGATGCAAGAGGAGGGTGCGATGTTCAGCAAAACTCCAAACAGGTGTGGGACCAACACAGCAAGCAAAGGTACTAGAATGCTTAAGAGGAAAAGGATGATCTAAGAATACAGGATATCTAAAAGAAACAGGAGATTGAAGGGAAACTAGGGTCCGGTGGAATGGTTTGCTTAAGAACCTTCCTAACAGTGAAACAACTCAGAAGTATCTGAGCAGAGCCATTATGCCCTTAAGATCACTTTTAGCATAGAGATATGACAAAGAGTTGCAATTTGACTTAGCAACAAGCCAGTTTCTGGCCTTTTTTATTCTCTTGAGCATCAACATTATTTTTGGCCATGCTGCTTTACATGTAATTCTAAACCTAAGCTATTGCAGCCTGTAATGAATGCAATACACCGTCAGCCAACTCACATTGAAGTAAGTAAATAAAGCCCTCCCTCTTATGTGTTGAACCAAATAGTAAACTGATCCTCAGTCTCCCTGTGCTCACAGTATGTATTTATGCAGCAGAGACAGAGGATGCATTAGTGATTCACATGCTGGAAAACCACACTTTATCACTCAAGACATAAAAGTTTAATCACACTTTATCTTAAGACATAATGCAATCTGGGAAAAATGCTGTAAGAATGTTACAGTCATTCCTTCCTTTGACAAATGAACTATGAAGGTTACGAAAGATCCATGATGATACTTCACTGATGTAGACATTTAAAAAAAATCTAACACTGGTTGCAAGAAACATGATAAAGCAGCAATGAAATGATTCATGCAAAACCCTTAAATGTACACACGCTTGTCTTCTGCTTCATAATCATAACTTTGTCTGTTTCTTACTATTATTTGAAGGATTATGACACAGGCAATGCCCAATGTCCACCATATAATTTCTCATCTTGTTGGTCACATGTCTATTTATTTGTAATACACTTCCATTTGGCTGAAATATATAGAATGAACTCATTTATCATGAGACTGGCAGTGTGCCATGCTTTTCCATTTGTGCTATGTGAATAACCTCCACATTTCACTGCTGGAGTTTAGCATTGACAGCTATACTCTATGGTGACGTGAGTGCAGATAAATTAACAACCACAGAAGATAAAATTTAAACAGTGTGTAGATGTGAATATATAAATAAAGTTTAATACTGCACTGTACTGAACTCTGCCCGGCTGTCTCTGCCTCCTTTTCTTTACTTGAAATACACCACCTATAAGGTAAATAAGAACAGAATAGCATGCCCAATTATTCTGCATTCTGGAGAACTCAAAACATTTCTTAGAACCTAATTGAAAAATATCAAATCAAACAGCTGATGGATTTGAAGTTGTGACTGAGGAACCCAACCAGCATGGTAGCATCACTTACCGAACAATAAATATATAACTTTAGCAATCTGATCATTTTACTGTTAATGGTTTCCTATTATATGTCATAGTTAGATTAATATGAAGTCAATGTGAATACCTTTTTATGTCAGTCATTTTCCATTTGTTGTTTTCCATTTCATTAGCACCTGGTTAAGCTCTGCTTTTGATATGTATCCTGTAAAATATTCATATAAGATGAATATCTTGCAATCTCTCAATATCTCATTAGGTGATGTGACACATTTAGTTTCCTAACCTCTGAGATTTCCCGGGCAGTGGCATGTGAGGACACAAATGCCCACAACATCCTCTCCAGACTTGTTGCAGAGATTTTCCTCCCAGGCCCCTGCTAAGATTTCCATAAAAACAGCAGATGAGATAATATACGAACATGCCAGCAAATATCCTGGAGCATCTCAAGCAGAAAGCCTCATGCTAAGATATGCTTATGTGAAAATCTGAATAAAACACTCTCAGCTTCCTGCCACCTGATCAATGTGGACTGTTTGCATTCACTGTTGTTTAATGTGCTTTTTGTGCATGTTTTGATGGTGAAGCATTATAAGTTGAGTTCTGGTTCCATTCTGCTGGCTCGATGCCATGAGTTTTGTCTGCAATATAGAAATTTTTTTAGTTTCTTTAGTGTAATCCTGGGGATAACTGGCATTGGACTTATGTTACATCTTCTGTTGAACAAGACTAACTGAATTTGTTGCTATCATTTAAATATTTAATTTAGATACTGAAAATGTAAGTCTCTGGGGCCTTAAAAGCCTGTAATTATTGATGTCAAGGAATGGGACTTTCATGTTTTATCTGTCTATAAACAAGATGAAGTAATCTGCTGATGGAAACTAAAGAAGAGGAGGTATAATAGAAGGAATGGGAACATGTGAAAATAGAAAAAAAGAATGTTATCTGATGAAATTGATTTGAAAAATTGTTATGAAACAAACTGACACTGTTCTTTTCCCTGATAGATAAGATACTCGTGTTTTTTTTAAACATATGTATATTAAAGCCATAAATCTTTAGGATAACATCAGTACATTGAAACACTTCACATCCCAGTGTGAAATGGTAGGATGAAAGTGAGCCTCTCAACATCTGAGGCCATGGTTCTCAACCAAAAAAAGAGTGTTCGCGCTAGGTCAGTGATGGTCTTCGCCTCAATCAGATATGTTTAAGTATCTCGTTGTCAACCTCCCTACGGAGGTTTATCGAACATGTTCAACTGGAAGGAGACCCCAGGGCAGACCCAGAAAATGCAGGAGGGATTATATATTTCTTTTGGCATGGTAGCACTTCAAGAGGAGGAGCTGGAGAGTGTTGCTGAGGAGAAGGATGTCTGGGTTTCCCACTTGGACTTGTTACCTCTGTGACCTGAACTCAGATAAGCGGAAGTCACCAGATGTGTGGGTGGATAGATATTGGTGATTGTGAATTAAAAGTCTGCCTAAGTGGTATACTAACAAAAAAGAAAGACTTGATCTAGATAACATTTCAAAAGATCTCACAAAGTTTATAAAAACCTGAAAACTTATTAGTACCAATATCAGAGACACCTCACTGGGTGTCATGCAAAATTAGGAAACAGATGCACCTTTCTGGTGGAATCATGGCCCTCATTCTTAAATTCTTAAGCTCAGAGGTTCCCCCTACACACAAGGAAAGCTGTATTAAACACTGGAAGATAACATTGTTTGGTTTTTTATTCATATGTTTGTAACTTTATGGATATCCATCTGGATTTGAAAGTATTCAAGATTCCCAAAAGTGATCCATATTACTTCAGTTCAGAGTATGTTGTTTATTTCATACCTTTTATTTTTATATGTTTCTTTTATGTCTTTATTTCATATATTAGTCAGAACCCTTTATTTATATTGAGACGAACAAATGTACGTCTCAATACAGAAGAATGGAAAAATTGAATTTTCTTTGCTTTATTGAAACTCTTAACTCTAAAATTAAAAATTTCTCTTTACATGCCCAGGCAAAAGCCATAATGTTTTCTGGCATATTATTTGCTGAAAATTGAGTCATCTATGTAAATCAAAACTCTGAAAGCAGGTTAATAAAGAAAGAGAAGTTGCAGAAGAACAATGAAGTTATAGAAACATAGGTTTTTTTTCATCTGTTAGTCTTGGTATCCATCTTTTTATTATTCGTTTTCCATCTCCTTTGGATGGTGAATATGCAACAAAAGACACAGTTGCACCATCACCAAATGTACACATTGAAATACAAAACACTCTATTCAGCTTAATGAAATAATGTACCAGCGTAAGACACAACTAAAAGGACATAAAGAAAACCCCAGTAAAGAAGTAGTGTAGTTTTGCTGAATGTGAAACAGAGACAAATTAGAAAAAAAAAAGAAAAGCATCAGCTCACACAACAACAGACAAGAATTGAAGGACCAGTACCACCTGTTTTATCTGCAAAAGATGAATATGTAGCCTTCAGAATTGGAGCCATCTCACTGGTCCTGGCAATAGCTGTCGGAGCACACATTGCTGTATGACCAAATGTTAAATGCCGTGGCTTGAGGTTGGAGAGGTGGTAGAGGAATAAGCTATGGGAGTTTCAATCTCATTTTAGACGTTTCTAATCTAGTTTCAACCCAGAAAACTCAGTTTATATGTCCTTTGGAACTTCTTGTTGAGGCCATTGTTTTCTCAGTTTCACTCTCACTTGTTATGCAGGTAAATTAATGCACCAGGTTAAGCTTAGGAAAAATCAGTTTGATTAAAAAAATATACAATGTCGCAATGGTAACCCTGCTCTATGTAAAAATGAATAAATAAATTAATCTTTAGATTTTACAAAAGTAAAAAAAAAATATTACTTTTTACTTTTAACTCCCATACTTCTGCACGCAGTTAATAGTGGTTTACATCCCTTCAAATATATGCTGACATTAGATATAGTTTTAAATCTAACCCATACATTTCATCATCAGCCTTTGGTATAGCAGCTCTGTGCAGATCAGAAGTATTGCAGTATCTATAAAGAAAAAAAGATCCAGTAATGACTAAGAGAAGGAATTCCTTACATCTCAGTTCAAACACAGCAGCATAATAAAGACTGAGGGTTCCCCTCTGAAGCTCTGATGTGTCAGGCGGTCCCATGGGTGCTTATTGCAACAAGAATGAAAATACTTGCCATAACTATTAGCCAGGCATTACAAAGAAGAAGCCTGATGGTCCTACACAGTGACATGTAACATCTTGAAGTTGCTGTTAGAGGTATTATTAGAGGTATAAGAAGAGTATGCTTTGCAAATGTTTGTGTTGCCAGACATATCACATGAAAGATGACTTGCAGAAGGAGATGCAAAAGTTCCTTTTAAAACATTAGATAGAAATATGTAAACCAGACTGTGTATTTAAGAATAAAGTTAGATATCCACAAATTCAAATGAATCACTTCCTTGTATCTCTAGTTCTTGATATGTTCAACACTTTATTTATAATATATATTTATTATTATAGTCTGTGATAGTGCCAATAAAGAATTACACATCAGTTGTTTTATAGACCGGTTTATCATATATTCACTGATAGCACAAGCAGAAAACATAGGAAAAGTTTAACAACAAAGACATAATTCACAAAGAGTTAGATAATGAGGTACCTGAGTCAGGCAAGATGTTGGCCTTCTGCCCAGTAGCCCTCACACCTGTAATCATCTGAAAGTGCTTTGAAAGGCTGGTCCAACATCACATCAAAGCCTGCCTCCCTCCCAGACTCGACCCACATCAGTACGCCAACCAAGCAAACAGGTCTACTGAAGAAGCCATAGCCAAAGCGCTGTCCACACTGCACTATGCCACCTAGAACAGTAGGGGAGCCATGTGAGAATGCTATTTGTAGATTACAGCTTGGCTTTTAAGACCAATCATTCCACACATCCTGATCACTGACCCCCCCCCCCCCCCCCCCCCCCCCCCCACACACACACACACACACACACACACACACACACCTGTTCCTGGATAAAGGACTTCCTGTCAAATCGACCCCAGACAGTGAAACTCGACTCCTCCCTCTCCTCACGTACACTCAGCACCGGCTCTCCTCAGGGTTGTGTGCTGAGCCCCCTCCTCTACTCACTCTACACACTCGACTGCACCCCGGCCCAACCAGGAAACATTATTATTAAATTTGCAGATGTCACTACTGTGGTTAGTCTGATTTCAAGGGAAGATGAAGCAAACTACAGGAACAAAGTCCTGAAACTAGCTGCACTGAAGCAGGAAGAGGCTACAGAGAGTGGACAACACCGCACAGAGGATCATTGGCCGCCCTCTCCCCTCCCTGGACTCCATCTACAACTCCCGCTGCTCAAACAGAGCTAGAAACATAACTCAGGAGAGTTTGCACCGTTCAACCAACTGCCCTCTGGGAGGGGCTAAATGTGCATCAAAACTAGGACAAACAGAAAAACAGCTTTTATCCCAGAGCCATTCCATTGCTGAACGTAAACATTCACTAACGGACAATAGATATATTTATGTATTTATCTTGTTAGCGTATCACAGTGCATTCGCACTTTACTTTATATTCCCGAACGCATACTCAGCTCAGGCATTAACTGTTGAATGCTGAATGATGGCACCGGTTGTTTATTATTTCTTGTTTGTTAAGTGATCTGCACTTTAAAGGCTAAGCTTTTAATGTTGTTGTGCTGCTGTACAATGCCAATATAATTCTGAATCTGAATCTGACTAGTGGCCAGATGATTAAAACAGCGTTTGAGGGAGATGAATATAATGGAGGCTTTAGGTAGGTATAAACATTGGACAGAGTCCAAGTGCAGAGTCATGTTATGTGGTCATTAGTTATTAACTGGATTATGCTCATTCACATGTAAGTGGAAAAGTGAATTAAATATCCTACCTACAATTCATGTAAACACCAGTTTTTTATCTATACCTTTTTACTGGCCATGGCATGAGTGTCAACCATACATTTACAGGGTACCTAAAGCAGAACATATGCTCTATAAATAACACAGATGACTTAAAAATGATATTGTTCATGTTCACACAGAAGCCATTCTAGTCCTTTAAAGTCATGTGCAGACACACTCCAAACCTAATTTAATGAAAGCATACTCGAAAATGGTCTTTCTACATTGTAATATTGCAAGCTTTGAATTCCCTCTGCCTTTAATCTCTACACATGCACACATCACCAACTGAGAAAAACACAAAGCAGAAGTATTTACATCTGTCAATGTTTGTTGTTGTATTTGATGCTTTTTTTGCCATCGTCATTTAGGTCTGAGGGTTTTCGCACTCAATTATTTACAACAAGCTGTTCAATTTCTGGAGGAGGTGCAGTGATCAGGTGGCCATGTTGTATGTGTGATTGTATGAACATGAAGCCTCATTAGACCTTTAGTGCCCTCGCTTGCAATGGTTCCATACAGACACAATAGCCCATCTTATTATATCTGTCTCTCACCCACCTGACCACTCCACTGAGAGCCCTGGCAGCCACAGTCAAGCTGTTCAAGTTCATAAGTGACCGGGACCTTCTGTGCAGTGTAACATCTGCAGACCAGCTGCCTGTGACAACGTCTGGTGCTGTGATCTCCACCAGAATAGAATTATTTTTCAGCTATATCACCCCCCCGAACTCTCTCTGGTCTTATTTTCCTCTTAAGTCTGGGATTTTTCTCTTTTCCTCTAGGCTATAAAAAATCAATGTTTCACAAACTTTACTTGAAATTACTGAACATTTTTGCCATTATTATGTCCTCCACCCTAGGCCACTTCTCTACGTTCCTTCTGATGCTAAAGGCTTTTACTTTTAGCCTCGTTCTGTTCCACCCGTTCTCATTCTAGTCTTCCTGTCTGGATATATAACCATCTTCTTGAGTCTACACACATACTCACACTCACATTCATCTGTCTCCTCTATCTTCGTGCCTGTGAAGCTAAAACTGTCCAGCTACCCACTTGGACAGTCCTTGGAGGATGTTGACTTTAAGTACCGTACATTCTGGCATGGAGTGCACCATGGGGACATACTTTTATACAAGAGTAAGAAAGGTCATTGAGGATGTAACACTTTTTCCATGTGAGCCTCAAGTGATGAAACAGCTAAGGTTGACATGTATGGACTATGTAGGGCACTCATCAAGTCATCTCCTATATGTCTGATTAGACTATGATGGATTGAATTTACCCAAAAAGTCTTTCTTGTTGAGAATCTTAAAAAGAAAGTTAATTCACTGAGAAAAAAATGAAGACAGATGTAATTATTATGTATTGAATACCAGCTCAAAACTACATGATAAAATCAACCAAGGTCAAACATGGATTTTATTAATGTGTTCTTAATTGGTATGAACACCAGAGAAGGTAAATTATACCAAAGAGCTTAGATACTCCATCATGTTCAGCTGAACTCAGATCTGTTGTGACACACCCCTGCCGGCAGAGCCTGTGGCGAGATGACAGATTACTGTGACTCCACACTGCAAACAACAACCAGTGTTTACTAGTGCTAATAAAGAACATGTTTTTTCTGGAGCATGGATAACACGTAGGCGTGACAACAACTACCGACAACAGATAATCGTATCAGGGAAATCTGCAATATGCAGTTTTGAAAGCCTGGGGAAAACATCATTAATAATGATGGTGCAGCTGAAGAGGAAAACACCCTTCACTTAAAAATGAATCCCATATGATATGTCAACAAATTATTCAGACCAAAATTAGAAGTGTATAAATAAAGTCAAAGGACTGCATTTGGGAGGTGTTATGAGAGACGTAGTGGCTGTGATAGTAATAGCAGAACCTGTTTAGTCTGTTGACTAAAAATTAATCCAAGCAGAATATGCTATAGCATAGATTCTGTGGGACAATGAACTGACGTTGCAAATTGTTGCATTACAATGCATCAGTCTGTTTCCTGCCTGAGGACTCAACATCTGGAATTCTTCAGTGTCGGTAAAGTTGTCTCATTAGAATGAAAGATGTGTTATATAGGTCACCCTCAACATGGGTTCACAAAGACAACTCACATTAAGCTAAAAAAACTGTATGTGCATCATCTATTCTCTATACCTGCTGAATCCAGTTCAGGGTCACAGGAAGCTGGTGTCTATCTCAGGTGCCAACTCTACACAGAAATGCCCGAGCCGGAATTCGAACCAGAACAGTGCTGACCATCGCACATCTTTGCAGCTGACAAACTGCATACATACATGCCATCCCAAAAAGTTAGGATGGTATGTAAAATGTAAATAAAACTGAATGTAATGATTTACAGATCTCATAAACCAAAATTTTAAGCACAATAGAATATAAAAAATATACCAAACTTTAAAAGGGAGAGATTTTTGCATATCATTAAAAAAATATGAACTCATCTCAAATTTGATGGCAGCAGCACATCTCAAAAAAATTGGGATAGGTAGGTGTTTATCACTGTGTAGCTTCCCCTTTTCTTTTAACAACAGTCTACAAACATCTGGGAACCGAGGAGACCAGTTGCTGGACCTTTAGAATATTGTTCCATTTGTCACAATTATGCATGGCTGTGTTGTGTTTTGGGTCCGAGTCTTAGACGGGCTGGGCAGGTGTTCCTGAGAGCCTTGGGCGGAGCCTGGTTTGCTCCTGCCACCACACCTGCTCCTCATCATTCCTCATTAAGACGGCCTTATAGGAGCTGCAGGTGCAACCAGTCTTCACCAGATCTTCTCACTAGCTTAGTGTTAAATCGGCTCACTCTATGTTCTATCATAGTGTCCTACTAGTGGTTTTGATTAACTCTTGTCCTCTCAGCTTCTGCCTGCCTCGACCAATTGCTCCAATATGCCTTAGTTCCCTGATTCCAACCGGTACCGGACAGCCACATATCCACACCTGCCTGCCCACCTAGCCTCAGCTCGGACTCCTAGGGCTCAAATCGTGACACCATTCTTGTCTAATTTACAATTTTAGCAGCCCAACAGTCCTAGGTCTTCTTTATCATAATTTCTGTTTCATGATGCTCAAATGTTTTCAGTTGGTAAAAATGTATTGAGTGCAGGCGCAGTTCAGAACCTGAACTCTTCTACTATGATGCCATGCTGTTCTGCATTATGTGGTTCAATATTACTGAAATATACAAGGTTTTACCAAAAAAAGGATGTCTGGATGGGAAAATATGTTGCTCCAAAACATATTTATACTTGTCAGCATTTATGGTCCCTTTGGAAGTTACCAGTTCCATAGGTTAATGCAGACCCATACCCTCTTTTGAATGGAGCACTAACAACAAGCTGATGGCCCCTTCCCTCTTTAAGGTGCTACACCTATGATTTCCAAAAATAATTTAAAATTTTGATTAATCTGACCTCTGAACATTATCCACTTTGACTCAGTCAATTTTAGATAAGCTTCGGAACTGAAAATACTGCAGCATTTCTGGACAATGTTCACAAATGGCTTTGACATGCATTTGTGGATGGCACCATGAACAGATTTCTGGAAGTGTTCCTCAGCCCATGGAGTGATTTTCATGACAGTATCATGTCTGTTTTTTATTCAGTGCAGCCTCGGGGACAGAGATCACTGGCATCCAATATTGATTTTAACAGTAGAATCTGGAGTTGCCTCCAGATTCTTAGAATATCTCTGAAATATCATGTACTGTAGATTCAAACATTTAGTGTCATATATACAGTACATGTTAGAAACACGTTCCTGCACAATGAGATTCTTCCTTTGCTGTCCACAAGAATGCAAATAGATTGAAAGCAAACAATAAAGTAAAATGGCAGTATGTGAAAAATACAATAGGAATATACATAAGTATAGACAATATCAACACATCTCAAAAGAATGTCAACAGAGTGCAATTATAGCTTGATGTACTAGGTGCAATAATGATACAAGTCCAGTGTGCAGAGTTCCCTGAGGTAGAGAAGCAGTGGAGTATTGTCCATGAAAGTAACATCTGTAACTGAGCATGACTTGAACAGGATTTAGTTGAGTTCAAATTATGCAATGTATGGTTCTACAGGACCCCAGAGTAAAGTGTCGGAGCTGCAGGCGTACACATCTAACTATGGTGGTCGGTTTGCTGTGTAACCTCACATTGTCCTATGCTTTGGACCTGCAACTTTCCTTTTCATTTGTTGAAAATTGTAAACAACGAGTACTGTCTCCACTTTTTATTGCTAGTCCTAAGCTTAGTCCCATCTCCACCAAAGTATCTATTGTCCTCCACCAGTACAAAATTAAAAACATCCCACCACAAACTGGTCTGTTGATATGCTGCCAGAAGGCAGATCCATCCCTGGAAAACCATATGTAATAAATGGTTATACATTTAATTTCTTATGGCTAAACATAATAGTTTCATTTAAGTTTCCCTGCTTCTTTCGTTTAGCAATGCAAATGTTTAACTTTTGTGTACTGTTCTATTGGTTGGGTATCCTTAATCAATTTAGTATTGCATGACAGTGACCCAGAACATACTGTCAGAGTCATAATAAACCATACCAGAAAGGACAGTCTTGTAACAGATGGTGTGCAATTAATAGGTATAGAGTATAGGAGTTTTTTGGCATTACATGAAGAGCCAGCCGGAATGAACAGAGGAACTTCAGAAACTTTCAAACAACTTACCTGCCAAGTAAGATGAAATATACTCATGTGTAGTGTTGTGTTTAAGGCAGAGTTGTCAGCCACTCAATTTGAAAACATCCTTTATGTTAATGCCCTGATGCTTTTTAACATTAGTTTATTTCTACATCTTGCCTGGTCTTTTTTCACTGTTATTATTGCAATAGCTATATGACTCTACTATCTCCCTTTTTATACTCTTTGGTTTGTTTTTGCACACTAAACTGATTATTGTGACTGTTGGTCCTTTCGCTGCATAAATCCCAATTATTATTTTGTTTATTAACTTTTACCTGGGTCTTCTCCTCTTTCCATTCATATGACTGGTGTTTTATCATATTATAGCCTTTACGTAGGATAATGAATAGGAGAACATTGAATAACAGGTGATAACAGGCAGTTATGCAAGTGAACACACATGCCCGTTTACAGAGTGCTTGGCTGAGCATGCACACACACACAGTTTATATACATTACTGTGCAAGAGTCTCACACTTCTCCTTTCTTTATATATTATTAGGGATATAAAAAACAGGTGCAGTGATTTACTGAAACATTTGCAAACAGAATTAAATATTGTATATTTTTGTGGATTGTCATGAACTTAAAGTGAATATTTGTTCTGAGCACCTTTGTTATTCAACACAGCCTGAACCCTCTTAAACAAGCTTTCTGTCATTTCTTTAAGTAGTCTTCAGGAATAGTTCCCCAGGCTTCTTGAAGGACATCCCAAAGCTCTTTGGATGTTGGCTGCCTTTTGTTCCATTCTCTTTCAAATTGATCTGATACTGCTTCAATAATGTTGAGGTCTGGGCTCTGGGGAGGATTCATCCCTTCATAAGACCTGTAAGACAACCAGAAACAGTTTATGTACAGCAGTCTCCCACAGAGAGTGTTAAAGGCCGGAGCATGTCTTGAATATTTTTTCAGTCCACAGCAGTTGAATATAATTCAGTCAGAAACTTGAATCTCCTCCCATGCATACTAGGAATATGACAGAGATCCAGATAAATGGCCAGGTTGAACTCCAAAAAAAAGAAAAGATAAAGCTTGAATATAAGCTGAATCCACAACATTAGCAATACAAGATTTTACTTCCCACTCAAGATTTCAGTTCCTTACTACCCAAAAACTGTTTCCAGTGAAGAAAAGCCATGTTAATATTCACTCTTGTTTTTTATTTATTGGCAACAGTGAAGTGGTATAACAGTAAATTCAGTCCATCCCTAAACTATCAAAGCTGAATACCTCAGCTACATATTACATAAGCTTTCTTTTCTAAATTCAACAACTTATCAAACTCTGTTGATAGCTGTAGTTGAATCTTTGATGTTTTGAAAAAATTATATACTAAGAGCACCAAATGAAAACTGAACTGAAAAAGAGAAAAAAATAAATAAATCATAGATATTTATCTACAGATATACATATATATATATATATATATATATATATATATATATATATATTATCTACAGATATACATATATATATATATATATATATATATATATATCAGTTTGTGTGTGTGTGTGTGTCTCTATTCGTTTCAGAGGTAGAGACTTCCTGCGTCCCTTTCATCATATACCTAGACACAGTGAGCTTTCACATAACTAAGATCTTGGCAAAGTGATTTCATTCAGCTTGTTAGTGTGTCCTGATACTGATGTCAACTCCAGATTGACACTGATGTTATCCAGCAAATGTGATCTTATTTGCACTTAAGCTGATACATTATCAGACATAGCAAATAGTGGTGTGGCTTTCCTATGGATTCTCTGGCGTGCACTCTTAGCTGCCTGTCATTCCACTTTCAGCACTCTCCATGATTAATGACTCATTAAGTCTGGGGGGGGGGGATCTCCACTCGTGTCAGCAACACTGACTGTGTATGCTTGCAGTCCCTGCCCTCCATTACAAACTGCCTGCTATACCCTGTCTTCGATGGCTGCACGGTCCAAACATTCCAGCAAAAGAACCTGTCTCCAGTAGATGTCCCAGCCAATTACCAACATAGAGGGGGTTGTTCGAAAAACATACCACTCCCCCCTGGCAAGGTCCTAAATTAACATCAACCATGGGTAGCGTAAAGAGAAAGGTCTATCCATCTCACTTTCTTCTCTCTGATAATGGCACCCAGTGTCTGGTGGTAATAGCCTCTCTATGCCATGCTGAGTGCAGTCACATATTAATGAATGCTGCCATTTGCATGCACAAGGAGCTTCTGAGGGTCTATCAAAGCAAATTGCTTTATCTGAAATGTACGTGACCCCACCAATGACTTGGTTTTGTAAATAAGCCATTATCCATCGAAGGCATAATTACATTGTTAATGTCAGTATGTTGCAGGGTCTTGTTGGTCCTCTCTAGACATGTAACTGATTAACATATATTCAAATGCACACATGCTGGTAGATGGAAGGGTTCCTCTGCTGAAATTTACATGAGAGAACTGCTTAAACATAGATACTGCCACCTGTGTGGAAGGTGGGATCTCTGTGGATCACAGTTGCCCTGGCACACTGGATAGTTGCTTGTGTTGATATGGATCTGAGAAGTCTGGGAGCCGGGTCAACACTTTGGGTCCATGTTAAATTCCTCAATGTGTTCTTGAGCAGATTTTATAGTGTAGCAGGTGTTCTGCTGGACAAGTGCACGATGGAATGAAAACAAATATGCAGAATATAAAGTGTATAACAAATATACCATTACAGATGAAGAAAAATACATATATCAAGACTAAATACATTTTTTACTCTGCCTTTCGCCCAGTGGCAACTGGGATAGGCCTCAACCGCAACCCTGGACTGGACTAAGTGGCTATAAGAAAATGCATACATGGACATTTTTGAGAAGGTAAAGGGCATAATTTCATCAGTATCCCTTTTCATACAGAATATATGAAGAAATGGTGGTACCAGAAATTTCTTAAAATTACAGCATTTGGTCATTCATACGCTGGTTATTTATTTAAAGGTCCATCATGCTTTTGTTCAGACATACCCTTGCCAGTGATAGAAAGAGTCTGTGTGACTGTGTGTGTGCACAATATTTATTAATTGTGTGAGGTTGGACAATACATCAAGTGTGGTATAAAACCAAAGTCCCTATGGAGTCATATTTTCCTAGAAAGACATGTTTTACTACCATAACATTTCCTATTAACATGCAAAGCCTACTCTCACTGTGTAATAAATACAGATGGTGGATGTGAACAGCTGAAAATATTGCTTCTTTTTTACATTTTTGAGCTTATTGAACAAGTGTGATGAAGGATTTTTAATGGCTTTCTTACTCATAAGGTTTTTACAGCTTTTCCGCAGCGTATGCAGTTATTGCCAACTTTAGAGAAACCTTGCAAAAAGAAAAAAAAAATCTTTCACTTGTCCACTGTGTGTGTTCAGCTTTCTACATCAGGGAGATTAAGGCTTGTTGAGAAGATTGAGTTAAGCCTAGTTTTCTCTTATTCATTTGGTTAAGATGCTATTAAAGAAGTCAACCTTCTGTGGCTTATTATCACAGAAAAACCTTTAACCTGGAAAGTTTCTACAGCGCTGTTATTTCTTAATCTAATGATGCAATCTGTGTAGTTCTTCATACAAATAAGATCAATGTCAAATTAAGACCCACTGCCACTGTGTATGACCCTCTGAAGTACAGATTTGTGCTGTTTTAAAGGCACAGTTAATATTTTCTATACATTTTTAACTGAATGAGTAGTTTTTAAACTGTTGAATATGAAGTAATCGCAGCCCCTGTCTTGAGGCATTCAGATGCATTCCTGTTGAAAGTGAACATGTCGTGCTGAATTGTGCCTGCGGGGACCCCATGGGTGTGCGATCCAGCTGAAGTCATCTACAACCAATACAACCAATACAACTGCATCCGGACAATTAAAGCCATGTGAGGCTATAAATGTGAATAGAATTAGAATAAAAATGACTGCTTAGTATGTGAATTTGCATGTGTCACAAAAAGACTTGATAAGCTGTGAGAAACAATTACCACAATGGTTGTCACGTGTTAACAATAAAGACATAATGGCATGAAATGCCTTATAAGATTTTTGAATTGGCGTTTAAGTTTTGTATTCAATTTGGATTTTGTTTCTTTAGATTTTATTGGATTATAATTGGATTTTAATTAATTGGATAAATTGTGGCTTGGCTTGCAACTTTTACTTTCAGATGCCTTGAGATGACATTTGTTGTGTTTTATCACTATTTAGATAAAACTAAATTGATCAGAATTTAAATGTATCACCACAGGAACATTTTTTCTTATTCTTTCAATCAGACAACAAAAGGAATGGTCTCTACTTATGTTAGCATAGGTAAGGGATGAAATCTGATTTCAGTGCATTCCAGTTATCATATTTTCAACCTTTAGTAATTTAGCATCAGTTTGAAGTAACAGAACACTTTTGGACCGTTAGATAAAGCCCAAACAAGTAAAATCTATGAAGACCAGGATGCAGTGAAGCCACTGCTTGAATAATATATATATAAATATAGATTAAATATTCAGTTTTCAGCTTCTAAAATGTATTCACCCTGCCAAGAAAAAGTCACTTTATATCCACGCACTATATGTACGGGGTAACTAATGAAATTCATTTAACATCACGATTTGACATAATCCAACATTAACACCATCCAGCTTAATTTTATTATTGGTAAATTTGTTTCAAAAGAACATTATCCCTTTTGTTATCTAGCATTATCCATTAGGCTGATTTGCTGAGGCACGCCCTTTTTCATACAAGTCAAAGACTCAAAGTGTTACTGCACATCGAGATGCTTTCCTAGATCCTATTACAGGCTTGTGGCTTTGCAATAAAAACCTTTGGTGGATTAACCTGAGTGAAACCCGAGCAACTGAGGAGGAAGGAGCGAGCAATAGCAGAGTGTTTACATGTGCTAGAGGGAGCAGTGGATGAATGAATGAGTCATCATGTTATCAGGTAAGTGTCAAAGTAAGGGATCACAGCAGGCAGAGAGAAGCCTATGTTGATGCTGTGGTAATCACCATGCTATCAGAGCCTGTGTGTTTAGGGGTGTCATCACTAATTAGATGCTCTCAGCTTCAATTGTTGGTATACTCTGACTTACATTACTGCGAACTGTAAATAGCCTAATCACACCATTAACATTGACAATATCTATTTGTTTAATGGTTTCTCTCATTTTGGCATGAATGGTATTAGTGAGTGTTAGCAAAACATAGTGGCAGCCTAATTTTTCCTCAGAAGACATCCTTAAAGACTAATTGCCTCAGTTCAGTACTGTTCTTCACATTTTTAGACAGTTAGTTGGTTGCATGTAATGAAATCATTAGCAATGATGCAACAATCACTACGCAGAACTCCTGATGTGTTATAAAACCCCAACTTTTGGTTTCTTTGTTTCTCCTCAGAGACTTTTTAAATTTTTCAGAAACACGTTCACAGCTATAGTGATTACAGAGCAGTCATGCAAATTATTACACTCTGGAAAGTATTCACAAAAATAACATTTCATTTATTTTTCAGCCTATATTTAATAAGGCCATGGCTATTGGTGACAGATTGTGTTAGATATAGTCTAGAATTAACATACTAACACAATTCATTCATTACTCATTCAATTCCATGAACTCAGCAGTGAAATCAACATGATACTCTGGAGCACAAACATATGTGTCCATTATGCAGACAGTGTTCTGCAAATGCTTTGATGAGCAAGAATAAAACAACACCTATATATGAAAAGAGAGAAAAAAGAAAAAAATGGCTTACAAGCCACTGAAAACAGAGATTATGGGTCAGAATTCACAATCATAGCCAGCAATTAAAAGCATGAGAATTCAAAGCATGAAGCCTGATGCTGTCTGTGGCAAATTAAGTGAGAGTAAGAGTGCACAGGCACTGCCTTTGTGGTATAAACAAAGTGATAATACTCTGCATGTGCTCCACCTGCATTTAATGCCTGTGCAGACCGGCAGACATGCTAATGAGATGTGTATGTGAGGAGTATGAGCAATTGTTCAGCCAAGCCCCTCTCCAGTGCAGGGGTTGTGTCAGACTTCCTATTTTTTTTTTTAGTTAGAGAACTGGTGTGTAGCACTGCAGTGTAGATTACATAAGATTAGGAAGTAAACTTTTAAAAATTTTTTTTTTTACAAATAATTACCTCCCACTACTTTTTCAATAGTTTCCAAACTTTATGTCAATGCACTTCTTTTTGAACAGCTAGTCCAAATTTGTCCTGACACGTGAAAATTGCTATAAAAGAGGGCTACTTTTCTGTTAGGCTGCACTGAAACCGCTGAAGTGTATGTGTTGCAGATCTGCAGAGGATCATATAGCAAAGTGACATTGCCCTTCTTTCTCCCCACTGTTACAGTCATTCCTTATAACCTTCAAATTCTGCAGATGAGGACAAGAGTAATTCTAAATTAGCAGGACATTCCTTTATTAGAAACCTATTTCTTGTAGTACATGTGACACAGGGAAAGAACAACATGTAATATGTGCAAAATAACAATGTCATACACTGTTGTCTTGGTGTCACCATGTCACCTTACGTGTATCTTTACCATTACACTGTATATAATTGATGAGCATATAACGTTGCATGTGTTTCACAGTGAGCGGGTGCAGTTTTTGCTCAACATACTGGACCATCAACACTACACTAAAAGCAGAGTAACTTAACACCGAATGCAGTTAAAATTCTGTGTTAAATCCTACCTGCCTGCTTAGATGAGCTGCAACACATTGGAATCCGCATCAACTCTGTTGCAGTGTCAGATTGTTCAAGCATGGGCTTAAGAGAAGGTCATGCTACCACAAGGCATGGAAATAACATGCCACTGTGTCAAGTTGCTTTCTGTATTTGTTCTCTAATACACACGTGAGTTTAATGGCCTCATGACAAATATGTGGACAGACTGGGTTAATCTCTTGTTTCTCATCTTCCCAAAATGTATAATGAACTGGTGTGTAGCACTGCAGTGGAGATTACATAAGATTAGGAAGTAAACTTTTTAAATTTTTTTTTTTACAAATAATTACCTCCCACTACTTTTTCAATAGTTTCCAAACTTTATGTCAATGCACTTCTTTTTGAACAGCTAGTCCAAATTTGTCCTGACACGTGAAAATTGCTATAAAAGAGGGCTACTTTTCTGTTAGGCTGCACTGAAACCGCTGGAGTGTATGTGTTGCAGATCTGCAGAGGATCATATAGCAAAGTGACATTGCCCTTCTTTCTCCCCACTGTTACAGTCATTCCTTATAACCTTCAAATTCTGCAGATGAGGACAAGAGTAATTCTAAATTAGCATGACATTCCTTTATTAGAAACCTATTTCTTGTAGTACATCAAAGCCAGCCATGGACTCTGAGACTTTGTATTAGATAGCATTGATAAGGGCTATGTTTTTGTGTATCCTTCCAACAGGGTTAATTGGAGCTGAATATAAATTATACAACTTTCAGTTATAAAGTATTATCTTTAAATGCTATAATGGCATACTACATGGTGGATTCATCAGATTTTCTTAACATGGCACCTCGCCTGAGATGCCTTCAGTTTTTTGATAGAAATTACTTCTGGAGAGTTATCTTAATTGCTCACTGATGAACCATGAAAACCACTTATCCTTTGATTTGCTGTGCATGGTCTGACTGTGGCTGATCATGACTTTCGGTGCCCTGCCAATGTTTGCACTAACAACCAAAGAGGGTCAGCAGTCATTATAGTCTGTGCTGTTGTGTCTCAATGCTGCATTACATTCCTCCCATGTTTTCTGTCACACTTCTTCTGTTTCACTGTCAGGCAGTTGGGCTCACTGAGATTGTCCAGTCTCACCAGGGCTTCCTTGTATTTCTCAGAGCTATAGGTGCAATTTAAGAGTGGCTCCTGCAATATAGATGCTCAACTGGGCAGAATACAGATTTAATATCAACAAGAGCTATACTTTTAAGTAGGAAAAAAAAGATGAGTGGTGCAGATAAATGGTGGCTTTTTTAACTCTAGTTATGTAAAGTAATGTAAGGGAGAGATTTGAAGTCATCCAAGCATATAATCAGTAATCAGAATCTATGCTGGCTGTAATAGCCTGCCTGCTAGTAGATTGAATTTGAATGTGCCATAATGACTGCGTTTGGAAAGTCTTTCACAGTGCTTAATCACCTTGGATAATTAAGACTACACTCGGGAAATGTACATTTGTCTGGCGGGCGACAGATTAAACATAAAAAGTTTTTGAAATTGCTAACTGTTGCTTTACCTGTAGATGCTTTCTTAATGGATCAATCATACAGTATTTATTTGCATTGCCTGTAAAACGTTTGCTGCTAACATTGGATTTTTTTTTTATTTGTTTTGGAACTTTGAATACGGATGATCATATCATATTTCTTTCTGTTGACAATAAGACTTGAAGAACATCTCAACAAGAGATAAACAAGACTTTAATCGTAGCAAATATATTCTATACTATTTGTGCAACTGGGGCTGTACTACTGTTATTTGTCTGTCTTCTATTTGGCATTTACCATATCCATAAATTCTGACTCATCTCTGATGGAAGCATATCAGTTACTTAATCTCTTTTACTCTCTTTAATGCCACTTCATCGACAATCAACAGTCCAGTTATTCTTGCAAACAAATGTACAATTCATCCAAAATATCGCCCAGTCAACAGAAATTGGAAAAAGTTTCAGATTCCTCCACTTCCTTCCAGTTTCTAAACAATGGAGACGTTCAAAAATAGGTGGGTGCTTGTTTTTTTGATGGTGGTAGTAATTATTTTGTCACTAGTTTAGCTCTGGAGAGCTTGTCGGCATCAAAGTAATGCATATTTAGCACAGGAGTGTTTAGGTTGCCTTTTTTGGTACATAATTATCTTTAAGTGGACTCACAGGTGACAGTGGATATCACCTGTACTTCAACATGTCAACAAGTGTGTCAATAGAAGTGACATTTGACAGCACACTGAGTTTCATTCTGTGTGCATTGCTGTTTCAATAGAACTCTGCTCTGTGTGGTTTATTAACTGATTTCTAAAGTTAGCTTGTACTCTGCAGAAGATTTTGCTGCATCCATGATCAAACGTATGAAGAACAACAGTTTGCTTTGCTGCTGTTCTAACTAAATCAGAGGCTGCAGTGGAAATGCACATGGCCGTTGAGTTATTATATTTTCATGGTCTACCGGTTGGAAAATAGGATCAAATCAAGAGATTACTGGCAAAGCGGTGGTATTTGGGTTGAGGTGAGATATTCCTGGGGCCACTGCCAGTTTGGTAAGTATGGTTGCACTTTTAACATCTCTGAAACTATCTAAACAGAGGCGTCTGTCTTCCAAGAGCACCTCCTCTCCTTGGACCTTCAACACCGTGACATGCCAAAAATTATCACTAGCCTGATCTCACAGAAAAACAAGATATAAAATAGAAAAATTTGTATTCGTGTTGATGAATACAAATTCTGTATTTTTCTGTTCCTCCTGCTCAGCACAACTGAGTTGTTTGGCAGTCATATTTAAATAGCTCCATCCTCCATCCAACCCCACCATCTTATGCTGACTTTCTCGCCTCTTAAAAGTGATGCAACAGTTTTTTGTGATCATTTGCCAACATGCATTGATACCATTCCTCTTATGAGTTATGTTTGTGCTGGGTTGCAGTGAAAAAGAAAAAAATTGTGAATTTTTTGTGGGGAGGCATCTACAGAAAGAGATATGAGAGGAATATATAGAATATATCAATTCAATGTGTGGACACCCTCCAATGAAGACGTTTACATTATGTCCAGCACACTGCAGCTTGGCGCCATTACAGACACATCAACCATTACAAACCTGTAGCTTACACTTACTTTGAACTTTTGTATCTGTTTTAATTGTTCTCTGTCTGTGCCGCAATTAAGTCCTTAATGCTAATGCAAGGTACTACTGTACTGAGGCTTGAGTGTTGTTCCTTGTGTTTGGGATCTGCTGAATGACTGAATGTAAATGTAGTAAAATTTAATGTAAAAGTATATCCTCCTCAGGATGAATCGTGATACCAATTTCTTTTAACTTTTTGTTTATTCTAATTGAAAATTGGAAGGGGTGAAATTTGATTTATTCTTTTCTTCAATACTGTCACAGTCTATGTTCATGTCACAGTTTTCAGGTTCTGTTCTGGTCATGTTTTTCCCCTGCCACCTAGTTTCACTCACGTCACCTGCTTCATTGTTCACAGCTGCACCGCATTCACTGATCACTCCCTCCACAGTATTTAGTCTCCTGGTTTCCTTTCATTCACTGCAGAATCCTTACAAACCCTTCATGCCACAGCCATTGAAAGATAAGTCTGGTTTCCTGCCTCATAGTCTAGTTATCAAAGTCCTGTTCATAGTTATTTATTCATAGCCACAGTTAGTCATAGTCTTGTTTTGTTTTTCATAGTCTTGTTTTTTTGTTAACGTTAAGTATTTTTGAATCCGGCTCTGCTGCGCCTTTTGTTTTGGAAATAAACCTTTTTGAATCTAAAGAGCTGCATCTGGGTCCTACCTCACCACAGTCCGTGACAAATACCTACTGCATATCATCTGAACAACCAAATAATGTTTGCTATTTAAAGCTTATTTTTCTCATCATGACACTATTGGATGGGTGAGTGCCATGACTGCTACCAAATAGACGTACAGAAGTGTTCATGGGGCAAAGGCCATAGCCAATAAACCAGGATGAGACATCTCTGTGGTTACAGTAGGTCTGTATTTTCTATACACTCTATAGGTTAACACTGTACCAACTAAAGACCAGCATGTTTACACAGCTCTGCAGCCTTTTACTGCTAAAGTCACTAATCTCTATGGCTTATTTTTCCAGGCATATCTGTGAAAAACCATGTACATTGTTACAGGGTACAAAGATAACAGACTGATAAAGTGTGCTAAATGTCAAGATCAGGAAAATGCCAGCATCGTACAGCAGTACTTGGTTTTTGTGCCATGAAATAATAAAGATGGGCAAAGCTGACTTAAACGTGATCTATTTTACATACAAAACAAGTATCTTCAGGTAACAGTTTTCTTAATTCTAAGACAGTTTACCAAATGTATTAAATAATATATCTGAATCTGTTTTACTTTTATCTATGTTTTGTTATACGTGGGTTTAATCCTTTTTTTCACCTTTTTGTTTATGACTTCACACATACTGCTTAATTGTCCTTGTAAATTAAGCTTCTAGATTTTAGCACTTTAGAATTTGGAACAATACTTTTGCTAAACAACGACTTTGCATCCTACTTTGTGAGAAGTGAAAAAGATTTGATGAAGAAACTTTAGACCCTGTGCGCCAAGGTCAGTCTAAAACCGAATGAGTGGTACTTTCTGGAAGGCAATACCCCAGTGCTCTTTCCAATAACTGCTTGAATTAAAAACCCATTCAGGCAGCCACAATTGCATCCTCCCATGCTTTCAGCTGCTTGATGTGATGAGTGACCCTGTGGTTGTCACCCTTGCCACGGAGACCATCGATCCAACCGACCGTTTCAGTGGTCAGGGGAGAGAAGGCAACATTTTGTGTTCTAATGCTGTTGTGTTTATTGCCACTACATCCCTCAGAGGAAAGCTTTAATGAGCAATGAGGACAATAAAGACCTGACACATACACACACAGACACACAAACATTGGCTGTGAGGAGCTGGTGATCATACTCTGTGAGTCACCAGAGAGAAGAAAGCCTTTGCAGTCAATGGGTAATGAAGCCGTGGCAGAGATCAAGTCTAAAGGCAGAGAAGCTAACTGTAAGTCACAAGAGTCCAGAAAATCAGTGGCCCGTTCAACTCAGCCTTTCTGATTTGGGGGTGGGTTGAGGTGGAGTGGGAAGAGGCAGTGTTCGGTGAATAGCTAAGTCTTTTAGTTGCATTTCCAGTGGAAACGTTAAGAAATTAACACAGCTAACTCAACAAACAAGCTGCAATCAAACATCTCAGTGTCATGTCATAGATGATCCAATCAAAATCAGTAACACTATGGTCGTAGATCATCTTGATATCTATATATCATGCAAAACTCCAGTTTATAAACAAAGTGATACCCTTAGGTTGATATAGGATTAAAAAAAACTCATAAAGTAGAGCTGTTGTAACAATAAGTATAAAGTCTATTTTCTCCCTTTGTAAAGAATCATTTGGAAGTTGTGGTAATATTTGTTGCTCAGGTTTCCTCTCCTGAAGTATTTTGTGTTCCAGCTGAAATCAAAACAAAGTTACTGTCTCCATTTATTGTCTCTGGTGACCCCTAGCATTTCAGAAGTTTAGTTTACGATTTCGTTTAGTTCCAATAGCTTATCTTCAGGACACAAAGTGTTTCCTATTTCATATTAAAGACAAAAGTGTGTGAATGCTGAAGATGTGCAGTTAACATCGAGTCATCCAGTTTTGAGTAACACTCCAGCTCTGAGTTCCCAAACTTACGGTTGTGCAGTTCCAGTCAGAGTATGGAGCGTTATTACAAAGTAAATGGAATTAAGGCAATTTTGAATACTCTGTATTTTAATTCAATTTAGCTCGTCAATCTGTGCCTTGTTCACAAGACCTCAATTGTTTTTATGTGTCTTCTTTGCAATTTGGAGAACAAGAAAGATGAGTTTATTCAAAAGGCTAAAAGACACATGACAAAGATCTTGAAGTTTGTGTTTCAACACTGTGAAGAAACTTTAAAGTCAATGATGTTTCAAAGTTACATTATGAATAAATGAACAAAATAATTCTGTAAAAGTTATTTACATAAAGTTGCATATATAGTGGCACAAAAGGCATTTAAACGGCTTTAGGCAGACCTGAAATAATCTGACATGGGGATTTCAATCAATATGCTGCACACAGAACGATGTGCTCCAAGTAGGAAGGCCAAGGAGGACATCACTAAGACAAAAGCTCAACAACACCAGACTCAAAGTTGCAAAACTTTTACAGATAGACAATTGTCTCTCTGGTATAATGTTTTATCGACATAAACTGAAGGAAAGGTCTTTGGAAATGCAATATTGCAGGACTGCAATATTCATTCGCACAAAATTGAAGCCCATAAGGAATGGAGCATCTGACCAACAGTGAAACAGGGTAGAGGATCCATGTTAATGCTTAGCAGCCAGTGGTACTGGAGGCACTGAATGTATAAGTAATAAATATTGAACACGTAGTAGTTTGAAAGCGGCAGAAACTACTAGCAGACTGTTTCAAGAAGATTCTGGATGATTGTAAGAAATATTTACAGCTGTCTACGTTGCCAAATATTCTGCAATCAAAATTTCATGAAGGGTGCCAGCAACTTTGTGTGTTGTAAAGTTTTGTTTGATTATATGGAAGCCTTTTTGAATGTTGTTAAACTTTGGATAATTTAGTTAATTATTCTATTATACAGAACTGGTTCTTAAGCATTTATTTTTTAAAGATACCAAACATTTTCTTCACAAGTCTGTGTACCGTACTTTCCGGACTATTAGCCGCACCTGAATATAAGCCGCAGAAGCTAAATTGCATTATTTGTACATATACAAGCCGCACCTGACTATAAGCCGCAGGTTTTTTATGTTTAATTACCATATGGTTCGTGCACAGAGGGGATTGTTGGGAAAGAGACAACTGTTTGGGGAAGCTTCTATTTATTAACATTTCAACACAAGTTGCATAACGTTTTCAACCATTTAGTGCAATAGTAGCTACAGAAGATACAGAACATATAAAGCTACAACAACAAATAAAATGCCTGTAACACGACAGTAAGTCTAAATTGCAGTAACACGGCTGCTTAAAATATACGGTTATCAGCCTACCAGAAAAGTTATTACCGTAATCCTCCTCTTCATCTTCATCAACATCATCAACAAATAAAGTGCCTGTAACACGACAGTAAACCTAAAATTGCAGTAACACGGCTGCTTAAAATATACGGTTATCAGCCTACCAGAAAAGTTATTACCGTAATCCTCCTCTTCATCTTCATCAACATCATCAACAAATAAAGTGCCTGTAACACGACAGTAAACCTAAAATTGCAGTAACACGGCTGCTTAAAAAAACGCTTATCAGCCTACCAGAAAAGTTATTACGGTAACCCTCCTCTTCATCTTTGGTGAAGTACACGGCTGTAACCAGAAAAGTCAAGTCATTAATCCTCATCTTCGTCTTCTTCCTCTGCACTAAAACCACAAAATTCCTCATCTTCCGTGTCGGAAACAAATAGGTTCAGGGCTTCGTCAGCCACTCTCCCCTCTCTTTCGATGTCGCTCTCAAAACCAACGAACTCCTCTTCGTCACTGTCGGAATCGAACAGCCTCTGAAAGGCCTCAGGTGTGGCGGCATCCTCCTCTCCATCACGCAGCAGTCCAGCCTTTCTGAACCCGTTGGTGATTGTGGATTTTTTTACACTCCTCCACGCCATCAGGATCCACTCGCAAACTTGTGCGAAGGTGGCTTTTCTCATGCGACCCGTTTTGGTGAACGATTTATCACCCCTCGTCATCCACGCCTCCCACTGAACGCGTAGTGCCACTTTGAACGCACGATTGACACTGATGTTGAGTGGCTGCAGATGCTTCGTTGTGCCCCCAGGAATCAAAGCTGGAACAGAGTTTGTGCTCTTGATGGCTGCTTTAACCGAATCTGTTATATGCGCCCTCATACTGTCCAAAACTAGCAAAGCTTTTTTTTGCCGAAAGTATCCTCCAGGGCGTTTGACGTAGCACTCATTCAGCCACTCCTTCATTACGCTTTCCATCATCCACCCTTTCTTGTTGACTTTAAAGGAGATGCCGTTTGGGATCTTTTCTTTTGGCATTGTAGTCCTCTTAAAAATCACCATTGGCGGAAGCTTCACTCCAGATGCTGTGCAGCCAAGAACACAAGTGAAATGTGTTCGCTCATGTCCAGTGGTTCTCAACGTAACGGACGATTCACCTTTCTTGTTAACAGTCCTAGTGAGAGGCAGGTCAAATGTTAATGGCACTTCATCCATATTTATGATCTGGTCCGGTCCGATGGAGTATTCCTCTCTTTCTTTGTGTGAATTCGCCAAAGTTTGTTATTTTTTCCTGGTAGTCGGGAGGGAGTTGCTGGCACACAGTCGTCCGCGCCCTGATGGACAGTCCCTTTCGCTTCATAAATCGGAAACACCAGGATGGTCCACCTCTAAAATGTTCAATTTTCATTTCGGTGGCGACTGCTTTGGCCTTCAGTCGGATCTGCACGGTCGAAACACCTCGGCCGTCTGTTCTTTGTGTGTTCACCCAATCTTCGAGAACGTCTTCAAGTTCAGGCCATTTGCTTTTGTGACCTCTGAAAGCTTTTTTTGACTTTTTGCATTGAGACAATTCTTCCTGCTGGCGTCTCCAACGTCTCACCATTGACTCGTTGATTCCAAGGTTACGTGCAGCGGTTCTATTTCCTTCGTTTACTGCTAAATTGACTGCCTTTAACTTAAAAGCTGCATCATATGCATTTCTACGTTTGTTTTCCATAATGAGGGTGTCTCACAAACTGTCTTGCGCTCAAAATGTCCGTCTTTCTCGCTGTCGTTCTGTCTCGTACCACTCCGGTAGAAGTCTGCTTCCAGAGGACCTCCGCGTTCCCGCGCGCGGCTACTTGTGTGTTGAAGCAAATGTGACGTCAACATGGTGGATGGTAAAATCCATAGTTTTAGGTATCCCCCTAGTGGCCGTTAGCTGTAAAAATCCATAGATAAGCCGCACTGTTATATAAGCCGCAGGGTCGAAAAATGGGGGAAAAATGGGGAAAAAGTTGCGGCTTATAGTCCGAAAACTACGGTAATATGACCAATAATCTAAATTAAAAGACTCATTTAAAATCAGGCTTATGGTCAGTATTGATGACTTATGCCTGAAATCATGCCTCATAAACTCATAAAATCTTATGTTGAAGTGGATATGATCTAAACCCTCTTGTGTGACTAAGATTTTGTGCTTCATCTCACCTGCTCTTCTCCCACGGTGTATTGGCCTTTATCCCATTACACTCTTCATCACCTTTATTTTCACACACCCTCAAAAGCACCTCATTCTTAATTTTTGTGTCACGTCTCTGGTAAAATGATCGTCCTGACTCCTTGTTTTTTAGCCAATCAACCTGATCCGAGTTCTTCATCTGATCTTCTGTCATTTTTTTTAACACAACCTTCCTCCTCTCTGTTTCCACCACTTCATGATTTCATTAAGAGTCTGAAGTCTCAACTACCTGCTTACTCTGTCCATTCACTGCCAGCAGTATCTAGACTGTGGGGATTCTATCCTATTGACTTTCTTTCTTTGTATCACCGCTCCACCTTAAGGATCCATCGGAGGCAGGGGATTATGATTATAAAATCATCATGGTCAGGGCTAAAATACATTCTTTATACAGCACAACCACAACTTTCATCGACACTATATCGCTGGCTGCCTTTGTAACATTTGAACATGCTGCAATATAACTTTGTTACTGCCTAGTTGGGTGGAGACAATAACACCACTTGACAAGGGTTAGAAATCAAACCTATTGGGTATGGTTATAAACGGGTTGCATATTTCCATTCATCCATTTTCTTTACTCGTTTAATCCATTGGTCGGGTCAAGGGGGGGCTGGATCCTATCGCAGTGGTCAATGGGCGAGAGGCGGAGTACACCTTGTACAGGTTGCCAGTCCATCACAGGGCCACACAGAGACAAACAACCACACACGCTCACACTCACTCAAGTACAATTTTAGAGACACCAATTAACCTAACATGCATGGTTTTGGATGGTGGGAGGAAGCCGGAGTATCCAGAGGGAACCCACGCATACAGGGGGAGAACATGCAAACTCCACACAGAAAGGCCCCCCAGAAAGGAGTTGAACCTGGAACCCTGTGAGGCAACGGTGCTAACCACCACACCACCGTGTGGTCCAGGTTGCATATTTATCTAGCATAATTCTGGGTCATGCAAGTATAAATGCATATAGGCCGTTTGGACTCAAATTCTACACATCATTCTGCAAGTGAAGAAACAGGAATGACAATATTTTTCAAAAGGACTAAGAGTTTTACAGCTGTAAAAATCTTTAGTGTGAAAATAACATTTAAAATCATTTTACATGTTCTGACTTTAGGATACATTTATTTGTAACTGCTGGGGATATTGCACAGCTTAAGGGTATAACTCGTGTAATACCTGAAATAATGGTTTTAGATGTTGGGTAAATGAGCAAAGAATCGTCTGATGATCGTTATGTTCAATTATAGACAGCTGTGTGCTATGTGCACAGCCTGGTTACAGCCCAGGACTGAGTACAATATACAATCTGGATGCATTCAACCTTGAAATGTTGCAAAACCAGCCCAATATTGAACCTCCAGACAAATGCACAGAACCTACAGTAATTCAAGGGGAAACAGGTGTTTAATGCATACAATTCAAATAGGGATGTTGGACTAATTAGGATATTTCACAATAATGGATGTAAACAGAAAATCAGTGGGCTTGATTTATAATCAGCCTTTTGTTAAATACTTGCATTACAAACACTTGAGTGAAATGTATTAGATTACAAAGGAAGATACAGGTGTTATGTATTATTATCAATTGAGCATGTCTGAACAATGAATGTCCTGCGTTTTAATATATATACACACACACACTCACCGTCACTTTATTAGGAACACCTGTTCAGTGGCTTGTTAACACAAATAGCTAATCAGCCAATCGTATGGCCACAAATCAATGCATTTATGCATGTAGAGGTGGTCAAGACAACTTGCTGAAGTGCAAACCAAGCATCAGAATGGGGAAGAAAGGGGATTTAAGTGACTTTGAATGTGGCATGGTTTTTGGTGCCAGATGGGCTGGTCTGAGTATTTCATAAACTGCTGATCTACTGGGATTTTCACACACAACCATTTCTAGGGTTTACAGAGAATGGTCCAAAAAAAAGAAAATATCCAGTGAGCGGCAGCTGTGTGGATGAAAATGCCTTGTTTATGTGAGAAGTCAGAAGAGATCCTGTTTACCACTACACATTTACACTGATGTTTCCATGGTGTCTTAGAGTAATTCAGTGGACTTCTCTACAAAGCCCAAATACCAATGTTAACATTACTTCTATTGGAAAAGTCTCGGTTTTAACTGTTTAATTGATTGAATTTCAATTTGAATTGCCTTCTCTCATTAAAGCTTTTAGATCCGCTTTGTTCTTGGCTGTCTTAATGTGCCTTTATACTACTAAAGCTTGGCTCTGGTGGTACTGTGTACTATATGACAAAATTAAAGAGCACAATATTACTGTAACAGCAAGTTGTACGCTTACATTTAAAGTGTGAAAACTGATCTCTAATACCTACCAATCTGTTTGCATATTTTTAGAAAAGGTAAAGTTACACCTTGAATATAATTTGTGTTCAATGAATTTTGCACCTTTCAATTTAAATTAATTGCCACCGCAGGGAGATGTGTTCCCACTGTGTAGCACTGAAAGTAGGAGCTGGTTCGTATAAACTCTTATGACTTTGATTTAAACCTACAATAAATATTTTTCTTCTGCTAAAGCGAGGGTTAGTTTGTTAGCATGATTATGCTAAAGCTACCAAGCCAGAATTAAGTTGGTGGAGGTTTGGCTGATGGGCAAACAAGGACGGCTTTAAATCTGTTTAGATAAAAATCTCTTTCACTGCAAAATACAGCATTTTACTTGATGGAGAATGTTGCCTCTAAACACACTCATTTTAAATGTTTGCATGAGTAGTATGTAATGGCATCTTATAGTTAAATTGCAGATTGCAACAAAATCTATTCCATGGAAGCTAAAAACATGAAAAATGTTGGAGAGCTTTTGTAGAGCCAGAGCCTCATTTGAACATCTTATTTCCCTTATTACACATAAGTGAATCTTCAATTTGTTAAAACTTGTGAAATAGACTTCTAACTCAACTGGATAGCAAAGTTAACATTAATTACTGAAGTTCAATGTCTGCAGATTATCAGTCGGTTAAATTAAGATATCTGTCATAAATGGCTCTCAGGAAAGGTGAAAACCAGCTGAAGCTGAAAATGTCTGAAAATCATTAACAGCATTATGTTAATCCATCAAAACCCTTTTTGTAGTCTAAACTTGTGTATAATCTGCAAATAATCCTCCTCCGGCAGAGGCTCATATTCAAATTACACCCACCCATGAGCAGTCTGAGTTTATGCTAATTTTATTAAATGTTACTTAGGATGTGTAATTTAGTTTCAGGGGTAAACCGTAATACAGCAAGAGGTAAGAAAAATGTATTTCCCTTTTCTTATTTTGTATGACCGTTAAAGCTGACTGAAGACAAGTCATAGCAGAGTTTGACAACCTTTCTCTCAATGTGTCTATGTGAGTTACAGGGTTAGTGAACCAAAGTAGTCCAATGGTCTCTCATCAGCTCGCAAACAAAAAGTGCATTAGCAGACCTCACATAGCGTCCGTGCAAAGAGTGTGTTTTCTTTGCCACCTCACCAAAGTAACTATTCAAGTGGAAGGTATGGGGAATCATGCTCTCTGCTAAATACATTAAATCTGTGTCTGAGCAAAGAGTACCACGCACATCTGCAATCCTACCCCCTATAATAATTTTATAATTAAAAAGTGGCATGCACAATTAGAGCTCAAAATTCATGATCCAATAAAGTCAGAGCATCAAGCATGATATTATCTTCCTCTAAAGTGAAAGGGCAAAGGACACATATATTATCTATGGCAGAGTAATAATGATGATGAGAACGGGGTAGCATTTTAACACAGCAGATGGTAGTGCATTAAAAGAAGAAATTATCTATGATAACAAGCCCCAACATGGGTGGACTTTTGGTTATTTTAATCTTGAAATACAGCACCATTATATCTATAATGGTGTAAAAGAAGAAGCCAGCTACAGTAGTGCTCAAAACAACTCAATAAAGCAGCCAAATTCAAAAGGGAAACATTTCACTTGGATTGATACTGCATAGCATGGGCAAGCCACGTGACACAGGGACAGGATTTCTCTGATACGGTAATCAAGGAAGATCATTGTTGTCTACTTTTAAAGAAAATTCAATCAACTTACCCAACTTTTCCAATTGGGAAAACAAACTATTCATCCGGAATTGTTTACTGTAACTGAATTGGATCCTGATATGGACTCTGTCTGAAATTACTTTGTTTTATGGTGTATTTCCCTCTGGCCTAAACCCATTGAGATGTATAGTGCTTGATTTGTCTGTCTGTAAACTATGGTGGTGTGTGATTTTCCTTTCTAATCTAAAATACAGCTCCTCTGGTATCATGATGAACCCATTTTAAGGAAGCCGATTGTTTCCGTCAAGTTGGATTGAGGGAGAGATTACACTGTGATCACTTGTCCACGTTGGTTTTACACCTGGAGTAATATTATAATTGACACCATTGTATCAATGTGTTCTTATAATACTAGGATGTATAAAATAAATCCAGATGTATTTCAATGCAAAACCAAAATCTACAGCAAGGTACCAAACTAAAGATTTCCAATCCCTCTTTAAGTTTCAAAATTTGGTAGGACCCAATTAACACCCTTCTTTGCCACATTTTTTTCCTCAGTCAAGAGAGAAGAAAAAGGGAAATAAACCTCCAGCACAAGTCAAACTTAATAATGCAACACAAACTAAGGATAACTTTGAGCTGCTGATTGTTAAAAAGGTAACTAAATTTGCACAGCTCGAAATAGAACTAATCTATTTCAACAGATTAAAGTGCTATCAGGTGTGGCCATCACATATATACTCAATGAACTAGAGTTAAGACTGGTAGTGACAACAAACTCTGGGGTGACAAGACTGAAAGCCATGACAACATGAGCTGTTAACATTACTGTATGGTTTACCAGTTGTGCTGATCACAATTTTTGATAAGCATGATTCTCTGAGATAATATGGATAGTTTATTAGCTTTCTGCCCACATAGCGGGACTGGGAATGAATTGCCAGCTGTGTAACAGACTGATAAAATAAATCTCTCATCTCCTTTTTTTGTATTGGTCTTCTTTTTTGTTCTGCCTACAGTTTTGTGAGACGTTATGATTCAGGCGAGCTGTGCCTGCTCTTGCAGTGCAGAGCTAAATACCCTCAGTGAAATTTTGCATGACCAACTGAGTGTTGCATTAGTTTGAATGGCGATCAAACTGGGAGCCAATAGATACCCGTGACTGTTGCAGACTTGGTTAAATGTAAGTTGAACCCTTTTATATCGCTTTCAAAAGCCACAGGATAGTGTTTTGGAGCAGACTTTTTGATCAATAGGAATGGAGCTAAAACGGATTTTACAGAAAAATACTTCGAAGTTTACTGTGAAGAGCTGAGTAAGTTGGAAAAGGGACAGGAGTGCAGGATCTAAAATTTAAAAAAGAACTGACCCAATAAGTAGAAAAGTAGTTGTGCAGGTTTTGCATATATGTACAGTGCCCCAGACTTTTTAATGCATTCCCAGTGTGTTAAATACATAAATCAAATGTCATGCCTGTAAATCTATTTATTGGTTTATGGACTATTCTGATTTTCACATTGAATAATGTTAATAATGTTTTTGTGGATCCTCACATAATTGGTTCATATATACAGCCCAGCATGTTACTGGGCAAATCAGTTTATTTTATATTTCCTCTTGCTTGTAGAATCGATGTGCAATTTTGTAGCAAGTGAGTGTTTATAGGAGCTACTTAATTCAATTATATGATATATATGTGCACAATTTCATGTGAAAATAGCTTCTAGATAAATTCCATGAAACAGAAGTTTAAACATTGCATTCCTCGGCCCATCCAAAGCTCACTTAAGCCCCAACATGGTCAGGGATCATATCCGTGAATCTTGATGGATACAATGAGAGATAATTTTGGGTTTAGGCAAGAAAAATAACCTTCTCATAATAATAATATACCCTAAATAAAAGCCTTGGCCCTGTTTGTCTATAATATAGGGTCTAAATTATCAATCAGGGAAGTGCTATAGCTGGCAACCTTGTGACAACTGCAACATAATTAAAGGGGGCAACTGTCTTACTATCTCAGTGAAAAGAATAACTTTACTCGTTGATGTCCCATACCATGTGAGCACTGATGCTAGCTAAACTAAATTACAATCACTTTGCCTGTATACCTTTTCTTCATGAAAACTTGCTTTGTTGTTGGATTTCTTCATTCATTTGACTGTCAGTAGCCATTGCAATCAAAACGGCCACTTCAAACACAATTGTTGATAGCATTGGGTATTGTTGGTGCAAGAATTTTTTTCCATCCATTTGTGACAAAGGTAAGGTCAGCATGCTCCAGCCCCCAAACATATCTAGTAAGGCCTCCTGGAGTTTGGCACGTTATTTTGAGGCCACTATTTCAAAATTCACAAAAACAAAATCACTATTTGCTTGTTTTGTTTCTTTTTCATTTATCTCTTAGATAAAATTAAACAACACTTTCTGTACTTCCTCTCCGTAACATTGCTCACTCTTACTCAGGCAGCTGTCTCCATCACTCCATTTACACTGTTGTTTTCCTGCTCACCTCCCACAGGATTTTAGAGTGAGACTATGTCTTCATCAAAAGTTATGTTTCATGTTAGATACACATCCTTTACTGCAGAAATATTTGGTTCAGTGCTATTTTCAGGCACAAATAATCAATTGGGCCTGTCGGTTGAAAAAAAACAACAGCACTTTTATTCAAACTCGAAACAGAAATATGAGAAAGGTCAAATGAAGCTAAAGCATTAATCACACATAAATGAGTGTCTTTGATAAGAAGACAATTCTCATAGTAATGACCATGAAGTAACCCTGTAAGGTAAATAAATTGGGTTGGGTTTTTTTCTGTGACTTTCTGTCATTGTGTTGGTTTCAAATGAACCCTCTGTTCCAAACATCAAAATCGGTTTCAGCATTAAAGGTCACTTCACATTCTTGAGATTAAATTATTCACTAATTATCCAGATTAATTCAGCCATCAGCAGCTAAGACACTGTATCAGCTTGACAAACTGTTTACATTCGTAGAAGTCCTCTCTTGAATGAAAAATGACCCTGATATAGAGCCAGGCTGTTCAGGTAGTCCTTTCACTGCAATGGACTGGATACTTGTCTTGATCTCAGATAATGCCTGTTAGATCATTTTCCTGAGAGCAGGTTAGCTAGCTGCTGTCGGGGCCAACAGTAAAATACACCCAGTCTCTTAGCATGTTTTGTGCTGAGTAACAGACTTCTGAGTTGAGGTGTGAGTAGAAACACCTCCAACACAGACTTTGATTCTTTTTTCAACAGGGAAAACATGAAGTCTGGTGCCTGTGGCCTTGTTATTTTGACAGAACTAAACCAACCTTGCTGATAAGAGTGTGGAAAATGACTTTGAAAACCAGTATCACTCATTTCTTTCCTTTTACATGGAGAGGAAGCACAGCACATAATTCTCACTCAGTATGGCTCCCTTAAAATAACATCTATTCCCAAAGCACACAAGACTCATGGAAAGAATATTTTAAAAAACTGATCTCCAACAACGTAATCACTGCTTTAAATACAAATTGAATATATTTTTTTCAAGATGTTAGATCTCAGATGCTCAATCTCCCATCACACTGTGATTTCTTGCCCTGCTTTCAACTGCTTAGTTGGAAATGGAGAACTGACCGAGTTTGAAATCATCATCTCATTGGAGGATAATGGGAAACCCATAGGAGTCCTGCTGAAGTCAGGAGACAATGCAGTCTGTGCCTGGTGAGTGAGAATGTACATGTGCTGTTCTTTCATCTTTTCAGCTGAGCTCCAATGCTATACAGAAATAGACTCCCTGAGAGCTTCAACATACCAGAAACATAACAGAAATGAGACAGGAACACCACGACAATTTGCCACTTACATTTCTATAAAATCTTGCAAGCAACTCTGCAGACATCCTTCAGCTTTGGTGCCCTGATATCCTGCTGTCTAAGATTTGGGAAACGGTCATAGTCAAGTTTAGAATGTACTGATTCACAATACTAATCATGTATGTTGGCTAATTAATTGAATATACATTTTAATGAGTAATTCACTGCATTGTCAACCAATATTTATGACCCCTCTCCTCTCTGTGTTTATTTGCGACACCAGAGGGTCTAGACAAAAGAGCAGTATGTGACACTGAAAGAGTGGGAAGAAATGGATATAGACATTTTAATAGGATATATATTAGATTAAATTTCACCAAAAACAAGTGAGGCAGCAGCTGTTGGCAATGTTCATGTAGCGCGCTCAGTTTGTTTATGCATTCCAGCTCTGTAATTTCCATTAGTATTTTGCTCGATTTATGGTCCAACAGGAACTTTAGCTGTTTTACTTATTTTAATCATTTTTACATTCTTACCATTTGCAGATTCTGTGTTTAAAAAAATTAAATAAAATTACGTCATAGTTGGAGTCCACATGGATCCTAGACACTGCAGGTGACAAATTTAAGATTCGAAACGACAATCAAAGAGACAGCAGTGAACTGACCAAGTCTGTTTAGAGTAGTAAGGACTGCATTGATTTGTGATTAAATCCAAAGTGGGTGTGAGAGAAAGAATGGGAACATTTCATCTTGGCTGACTGAGTAATGCAAGTTAAAAGAGTTCTGTCTTCTTGTTCCAAAATAAAGCAGGAGAAGAATAATTTGTCGATGATGTCATCTTTCTGATGGAACTTCCTCTGAGCCTGTTCTAACAATGTAGTATCGAGGGCGGATTTTCCTTTTAAGCACTTAGAGGGTGTTCTTATCTGGAGTGAATTACAATTAGAGAGCAGGTAGGGTTACATTGTCTTGCTCACTCACTCTGCTGGTGAGCTACTAGCAATCGCCCTGCTACTATGAAGATTAAACTTGTGACCTTTCTGCACTTTGAGGCCTCTCTTGACAATGAAATGCCTGTGGAGTGATGAATAAAGCAGATAAGCTTTTAGCTAAACCACAAGACTCAATCTTTTTTTATCATCCTTAACTTGTCTGACACTCATCAGCCTATCTAAACTGTGGAAGTTACTACTTGCTTGATCACTCATTACTGTGTTGAGAAATCTTAGGAACACCTTCTACCACCACCACCACCACCATCCCATGCCTCCACATTGTTTGTGCAATGTAACCAGCCAGATAATTCACCAGTCATGACTTATTCATTATATAAATAATCATTTCCGGACAGCTGCTTGGCGAATACTCATTTAAATGCTTTCTGCACAAGCTCACTTTGCAAACCTCACTGCTCGCTTAATTACTATTCTTAGCTCCAAATGTAACTTGGTCAGGTTCAAGATTCAAATCCACATTTAACCCATGACTTTGCACCATGGATCTAGTTCTCCCTGTCGTGAAACATTAAAGACAACTCAAGATCTCTGCCAGCTATACGTTACAGTATTTTTTTCTCTCCCAACAGCATTACCAGGTGATTCCATCAAAACTGACAAAAGCTTTTACAACCTTTCCTTAGCATGAAAAAGAGATGCAATTGTTTACTGTGCCTGCACAGTCGAATAGCCAGGAGGGCTGATCCTTGTTATGTTTAAAGTGTTGCAGCAGAGTCAAAGAGCAGAGAGGTCTATTTGCCCTGGCTCCCCAGAGGAAGCCCTATTCAACAGCAGACCGATAGATGCTCATGCTTTTGTTCTCAGGGTTTTCCACCAGGCATGCAAACAATGATTTTCTGCCTTCTACCTGCCATCTGCATTTGTGGGAGCACTCCTTTCTTTTTTTGTTTTGAACTTAATCAAATCATATTTTTGAAAATACCTGGAAGATTTTTTTTTTGTTTGAGCCATGTGTGGCATTTTGATTTGTTTTTTTGGTTAGCTGGAATACTAACAAGCTCCATTGGTGAAATTCACTGTGCTGGAAGGAATGTGTAATGAGTGTTTGCAAAGCTATCTTGTAATAAAAATGCAACATAAGCACTTGTATAGCATGGCAGCTACTGAGCTGGTGAATGTACAGCCAAAGGTATTTAAACATAGATCCATTTTGTATTGTGCTCGCTGTGTGAACACAATGATTTGGCAAATGTTTTTTCTCAGGACACATTACATAATTTAACAAACACTGTACAATGCACTTTGTCTGTCCAAGATCTGAAATCCGAGGGAATCTGAAGGAGTGTGAGTTTTATTGTTTTTGTGAAAATATCAAAGTTTGCAGAATAATCAGACAAGAAATCGAAACATCACAAAATAATGACACAGTTAAACTTTATTCAGTTACCGATAAAGATGCTCTTTTACAACTGCCAAGAAACCTCTTTTCAAGGAGCATTTTTTAAGTTGATTTGCCCTTTTTTGTGACCCAATTGATCATTCACAACAAAACATTTTATTGGACAGACCTGCATTATAGTCCAGCTATTACATTATGTGTTGATGCAACACTAATGAAGGCATTCCAACTGAGTTAATGAAGCTGCTCTATAATTGTGCACACCTTAATATGAGCTTTTAATCACTTTATCCCACATCCTGTCATTATTACACAAATACATATCACATAAAAATGATAAAATCCAATCACCAGTCAAATTTACATGATTTGAAGTAGGAAATATGCATAGAAATAATCACCCGGGTGTATTGTAAAATTAATGAGTGGTTGTAAGGTTATAATTCTGAATGTAGAACCCAGTGTGCTGCAGCTTAGAGCCAAAACCTAAAAAGTAATCCAGTCCAGAAGTTATGTATCATGATGAAAAGGTGTTAGTTTGGCATGTTGTGCTCCAGAACACAGCCTCGGTCAGATAACGGAGCACAGAGTAAAACACCCAAAAACAGAGGCTTGGTTATGAATGCTGCAATTTACCTCGGCCTGTACAAGGTAATTTAATGGACTTTAATTATTTCATTGCTTTTATTTAATCACTTTCAATGAAATATGAATGTAAGTGACATCAATAATGGAGGAGTCAAGGTAGGATCTAACCAAAAATATTTCATTATGCCAAAAAAATGGACTGTGCTATCAAGATCCATACTGGCTGATTAGAAAGTCTGATGGCTTGACTTTGACATTTAACAATGATTTCTGCCATTTCTATTCTCCAGAGAACACAATTTGACCTTTAAATACTCAATTGAACCTGTGAAAAAAGATAAGATCAGTCATGTGTTGAGCAAGACAATGTAATGTGACGGCTGCCGAGGAAGAGGAACATCATTAGTTCCTTGTGGTATGTCAGGGAGATTTGTCCACGGCCTGATAGCCCGTTGTCAGAAAGGCAATATCATTGAACAGATTACACTACATTATATCAGCACATAGGAAGAATTCATTAACACATCTTATTGTCATCTCAACTCAGAAAGCAGGAAAAGAGAAGAACATTACGATCATACCAGATCGGTAACTCGCTGACAGAGTACCCTTTAAATGGCTGCAAATCCCTCTATCTCTACTGTCATTTCCTAAATGACATAATTTGTCCAACGGGCTATGCATGACAGCTGTGACATGGTGCCCTGGTTGTATAACTTATTGTGCAACCTGCATCTCAGGGTTATCTCCTACAGATGTTTCACAGACCAAGCAGCCTAAGCTCAGAACGATAAAAAAAGGAAGAGTTAAAAAAAGATGTAAATGATTACCAATAAAGTGTGAAGTATGACAGGGAGAAGACAAGAGGAATCCCTGCTCCATGGATTTGAATTTGTATTCCAACAGTATGTATCCCTCACTGTTTGTAACAGAATGAGGGCAACAGTGCTTTCAGCAGTTCCTTTCCTGGAAGGAGCCATGCTGTTGTAACATGCTGCTCTCTTGTGTTAACGTTCCAACTACTGTACAAGGGGAGCAGAATATATAAATAAGTGTATCTATAGAGTAAGCAAATGAGGCAATCGTAACGTTCTACTGTGCACTTTCTTGGTTTTAAAAAAAAATTGATATTGGAAAGTCTTTATTTTTCTATTTAGTTTCATGTTTACCTCTGTTATGATGGTAAAAATATTTTTTTTTTCCTTTTCCAAAGCCCAAGTAATGCCTGATATAAGATCCCAAATCAAGATTAGTTGAAGAGAAAATGCCTAGGATACAGAGCAGGAACAAAATAGAGAAAAAGATGAAATAGGGTTTAATCATTTCTTCCCCTTTATCATCATGGGAAATGTGAAGGCATTGGACAAGCTTGGACCCCTGATACATTGGGAATATCAGGAAGGCAATATTATAATTTTTTTTCATCGAGACATGGCTGTAGGAATAACTGTAGCACCTCTCTACTCAATTGTAAGACTATAAGGGTGAACAGAAAGATAACAGTGCAGGAGGAGGGACTAAATTGCTTGTTAACAACAGATGATGTAACCTTGGACATATCACTGAGAAGGAGCATTCGTGCACCCAGATGTTGACCTGTTGGCAAAGAGATTCTGTCCATGTTGTTAACTTAGAGTGTTCACCAGTGTTAACTACTGACACTGCATGTGTACTCAACAGATAAGTTGTTGTCAAGATTCAAAAACAACACCCCAACTGATAGTGATCTCTGAAGATTTTTATCACACCTTCTTCTCTGCTACTCATCAACTTTCCGATTGCTTGTCAAATTATTTTTTTTTCACTTTGTCATCTATCTATCACTATAACATATCTTTAGCAATTATTCATACTACAGTAATATTATTTTCCTATCAGGAAATACTAAAGTATTATTGATTTGGTTTCATTTGATTTCAGCCTAAAGAAACAATCAAACAGCAGGGCCTTCAGGATTTCTACAATTTTTAGCAGAGATAATAATGTCAAAGTCAAACAAAAAGTCTTGAACACACTTTTGGAGATCGAATAATGACAAATATGCTTAGCAAAAGAGCTGGACAGATGTCAAATAGAAAACAATTCTTAACGAGTGAAATTGAATAACTTACTGGACTGAATCTGAAGAGAACTGAAGATGAACTGAGTGGATGTTGGATACATCAATCGCACTCAGAAGTGACGGCAGAGAAAAGGACAGATTTGAGAATACTGACAGCAACAAGATCTCACTGCATCTTGTTACAGTGTTGAGTTTTGCTGAGGTAAAAGTGAATTTTCTATCTGATAACTCAGTTGGAAGCATTAAAAGATAAGCAAAAAATACAAAGGTACAAAATATAATCTTTCTGATTAAACTTCACAACACAATCTTTAAATAATAATTTTCAAGGTAACATTTATTCAAGTGGAAAGACTAAAAATAGCAAAACATTACTTTGTCCTAATGCTGCCTAACACTAAAATAAAATCAGTGAGATATAATCTTGAGGATTTCTGCTTTGAATCTATAACTCACTATTTACAGTCTCAGAAAGGCAAGTTCATAAAGCCTCTACGTTCCCCGTAGGAGATTTGATAAACAAATCCTTGATACTTGCAGGGTGGGACTGTCTATGCATGCACTGTGAAGAACTGATTAAATGAGTTCCTCGTAGTGAGAATATATCAGATCCTCAAATACAGAGATAAATTAGCCAGGGTTTGCAGTTCCTTGGCCTTGGAATAAGGTCAGGTAAGAGAGAATGCTAGCCGCCAGGACTGGGACTGTCCCAGTAACTGGTCACAGGCAACCAGCCACCAAGCCAAAGTCCGGCACAACAAGCAGCTTGTGGGCAGAGGTGTGGACAGGGCTTGTTAGAATCAAAAAAATTGACATTTATTGAATGCGGTAAAAGGAAAAGGCATACCCAATATATTTTAAGACCACAATTAATTGTAGTTTGGAGGAGTTTTTAGGGGATTAATAAGTACTAGAGTCCTTAAAGTTTCTATGAAATGTGGCACAGTTTTTATTAACGAATTAGTCAGATTAAATCAAAATGATGTGGCGTAATCAGTGAAAAACACCTGTACAGTACAGTCATCACAATTTAATTTTTCAATGTGACATGGCTCCAAATTGAAATTTCCTCGATGACAACTTGCTAGAGACTTGAGAGGGAGATACTGTCAGGACAGGAAAATGTTTCTTATCGTTACTGAACTCAACAGTTCTGCCAGTCACCTTCTCTCTGATCCTATAACATGCAAGACTGTGGTGAACAAGCAGGACAAGTTGGCCATCCTTATTAGCTTCAATTGTGGCATTACTGGGTGTCAGCTCTGGGATGTGTATCACCAGGGCCCAAGTCAATGTTAAACTTCCGAAATCAGTTTGAAACTGGCGGAACTTCTACTTGACTTCAGACCCATCTATCATTTGGTGATTCAAATGTAAGATCAGATATGTCTCTGGGCTGAGAGAAATGTTCATATTAAGAAGTCAATGAGATTTCTACAGATATAAGAAAAAGCCAGAACTCTTGGGAAATCAGTTATTGGCTTTATTCTATTGAGGTTGCCATCATTGCTACTTTAAATCTGGAAATTGAAATAACTTCAAGGCATTTTATTAGACTGCTGGAGTGCACTTTATCTCATTATTCTACATGATTACCAGAAGATTGGCACCAATATAATCAGATCTTACAGTTTTGCCCTTCATTGACGTTTCTCAGGGGAGATTAAACAAAATTATAATCGAATACAAGCTCAAAAATTTCCTGTAACTTGGTTCAGATGAGCATTTGGTTGGTTGTAGAGATGGATAAAAAAATCATGCTTTGTGGAAACTCTCTTGCTTGTCGTGGTAAAGAACTTTTTGATATTGCTAGCCAAGACTCATTCTCCAGCTCAGCGAAAACTGAGCCCAGGAGTTTGTAGGATGAATATTTGAAGTCTTCGGCTATTGATGATGTATTTGACATAAGTTCTAAACACTTAAGACCAGTTAAGAAATAGACAATAGAAAACATCTGGTGATTTCTAAAAACTGATGAAATGTTGGAGGTTGTAATCCACTACAAATAAGCTGTAAATAACTGTAAATCCACCCTAAATTGTATACTTAAAAAGACAAACATCTCTAGAGAATAACTAAACTCTTGATTATAATAGCTTTACTTTTACACACTCCTATTTCAAAACTCTCCTCTGTAAATGGAGGAACATGAAGTATTGCACTAGATTTCACGATCAGTGTTTCACTTAACACAGAGTTTGGGGAGAAAATCATTAATCAAGCAGGATCTCTACATAATACCGGTCCCATGCTAATAGGACTACCACCAGGGACTGTTAAGGCACAAGCGAGAACAGACCACCAACAGAGTAAATTAAAGGTGAAAATCATTGGCCTAGTTTTCACATAGGTAGGACAAAATATGCAAGGTAGTGTAAAACAAGGCACAAGTAACAAAAGTCAAACTCTTTAATGTACAAACTGAATTACAAAACTGAGCTCAGTTTCTGCTTTTACATTAAATTTATTATGCCAAGGAGGTGAGTCTGATATGCTGACTCTCAGGTATTGCAATTGTCAGCAGCTGGGTAACAAAAAAAAACGAGAGTAAATGGATATTTGGTGAACCGTTGAAAAAGTTGGTTTGACACCTGTCCACACCATAAATGTCAAAGTTATTACATTATACTGTTATTTCCAAGCAGTACAGAGGTGATAAATAAGTGAAAACCTAGGTGTTGCTGAACACTTTTCTTGAACCCCTCGATAACGCTAGGGATTAACAGCTGAAAAGCATCATGCCATCTGTCATGTTAATTAAAAGAGCTTGATACTGAAGTCGTGATTTAGGAGCCGAGAGTAAATCCTGGTAATTGAAGCAAGCAATTAGCGCTATCAGCTTCTTCAGAGGTACTGCATATTTAATATACAGTCTGACAAGCAACAGTTTGGCCGTGGCACCAAGCCATCTTTTGTTCTATATTAGTTGACTGACTTAAGTGTCTGCAGAGACCACAAGACCAACCATCTGTAATAACATCGAACAACAGTGTAATGACATAATGATGAGATTTTATTTGTTCGTACTTCTATTATGAGGACATTCTCTTCTGCTAAACTGAACAGTAAGTGTATTTGATTATCTGTGACAAGTACTGTTGTGGTGGTACATAAGAGCATTGCTGTCAAAGGACAGCTTGTGGGACACTTGATGTGACATTAGTATTTGATGCCCTGGAATGACAATATGTTTTTATGCTGGGACAAGAATATTCCAAAGAGTGATGCTAAAAGGCTCAAAAGAAATAATTAGATGTGAGTGGGGTCTGTTGTTGAAGTGGTCACAGACAGGCAATGATGGCTGCAAAGGTCATCATGGTCAAATTGAAACTGCTAAACATTGTTATCAGGCAGAGACATTCCAGGCACCAACAATATCTTGTAGGACCTTGTGAGTTGGGGGTAGCCATTCGAGGCAGTGCTTTTTCTTTCTTGTGTATTTAATTTTATCTTATTTTATGTTTTTAGAGGAATCAATCCTGACCACTTTTGGGGGTAGGACAATTTGCGGGAGTGTCTATTTTAAATGAGTTGTTCGGAGCTGATGTCCTAAGAAGCTAAATCAAGCTGTGGGGAAAAGTTAGTTAGAAGTCTTTTTATTGGTGGGCAGAAATGTGGGTGGGGCCATATCTGCTGCCCCTTTACAGAATGATATTCAAGTAATTATTAAGTCACACAATAGAGTTTGGCAATTTTCTGCTCTTTGGCTCCCCCTACAGTTTAGAGAATCAATGCTACTTTGGTAAAAACAAATCTCAGCCTGAGCCCTGCACATGCACAGCTATGCTCATGTATTTGTTCTCATGCTGAAAAAACTCACTGTTTTTTTTTTACTGAACTATCCAGCAATAAGCAGGATTCAAATGTTTATTATGTCCTGTTTCTTCCTCATCTCTTTTTCCTCATAATGTGTTGTCTTGATCTTCTCACTGCACTCTGTGATTCTTATAGCGAATGTGTGTTGTTGTCTAGTTGTTAGCAAGTCATGTAATACCATAAAGCTGTGCATAGCGAATGTTAGTTTAATTCAAGACCAGTCGGAAGCACAGAGTTTTAAGGTTTACACACCTATTGTATAGTTTTCAGGAACACTTCAGATTTTAAGGAACTAATAATTGCTGGTGTGGAACTTGGTCTTAGTTGTCAGCATGAAAAAGCATAGAAGAGTATTTTTCATATTAGATCAATAACTTATGCACTGAATCAAAACTCCTATCATCTTTCTTCTGACAGTTTTGACATGTCAGCTACAGAATCTATTTGTAGCCATCATGCAGTCTTTCTGCTCTAACAGACACGCCAGCAAATACTTGACAAATACTATGACAACATTTTCTCGTATTGACAGAAAATGTTTATTTTAAAAGTGAAATCAATAAATAAAAAGACAAGATGCTGTTTTTTATAAATTCTGCTGGCTCAGAAGCACAGATGAGATCTAACGACATGACTGTGGGAATTGTTCCCAGCTGGAGCTGATGCGAAGCAGCACTATCTTCATACGTTGCCAGCAACCTGTTGAGCAAACCACTAAGTTGAATACAGAGCTAAATTCACCTCAACAAATTATGCATAAATTTAGGCGGTGCTTATCTTAACACGATGGGCTTCTCTGTTATTAGAACAGTAAACAAATTAGATTCCATATGAAGATGCATTGTCATGTCTGAGGTAATTTTTCACCAGTGTGGCCTTCAGGGCTCAGCCACCCACATATTGGGTCTGGTCATTGATTACAGTGAGGCATTCATTATAAGCATGTCATCATTCAGCAAGAGGAGCCCTGCAGCTGGATGTTTATCACGCTTTATGTCACTGTATCCTGTAGATTTCTCTAAAGTGAAGACTTAAGCAGAAACAAAGCTTTGTAATTATGTTGCTGCTCAATCTCTGCTGGTTTCCATTTGTTCAAGATGGGAAGATACAACTGATGTTACTGACTTTTGACTTGCTTGACCTAAACTCAGGACACCAGAAGAAGTTACAAGCCAAATATCAACATATAGACAGGGTCAAGCACAGAGAGAAAGTCAGCAAACATGAACGTGAACATGCAAGGGGCAATCAAATCAAACTCCAGAGAATGCACGAAACAAAACGTCCAAATGGGAGGCAAGCAAGGAGAAAACGTATGCAAATATTATCATGCAATGAGGAATTCAACTGGAGTGCATAAAAAAAAGCAAAGATAGCACAACTGCACAAAGGCACTTCTCAGCATTCGGGCTATGTTCATAAAACAAAATTCATTATGTTCAATATTTGGAGGTTGCTTTGAAATGCAGTTCATACTGGTTTTCTAAACTTGCATTTGAGTATGAATACTGGAATTTACCTTCTGCATCACTTGCATTGTTACACAGACTCCATTCAGAACATGTCCTTGAACAGATGCAAAAGGCATAAACTGGTACTGTAATCTGCAAAGGAAAGCTGTGTCAGCTATTCAGCTGTTCTATTAAAACCCCTAGACTGTTAAACTGTCCCCACAGTATTCCATGAAGATAGATTGATGATGTTTTCACAAATAAGGTCGGATGACTTGCAAGAAACAGTGAGGGCAGTCAGTTTTACAGAGTTACCAATAGTCTAAACTTAGTCTTAGATAATTCAACTACAGCTTGGTTGCCACTCAGACAGTTCCAGGTTACTTCACTCAGTCAGGGACCTGCCTAAGCTTAGACTCTCATTCAATCTCTCTGAACAGCACCCCTGTGAACCTTCATATCCAGTGCCATAACACAGCCTAATGTAACTAGAATCAGTTTTAATTTGCACCAGGATGTTTCTTAAAAAATCGTTATGAATTCACACATTTCCCTGATCATAAACCCAGGCAGAACCAAGACTCACCAGAGAGATTGTATCTCTTGGCCTGAGAACTCTGTGTCCCCTCAAATAAGCAGGAGGAAGTGGCCGAGGAGCAAGACATCTGGTGGTCACTACTCAGATTGTTGATTGTGCAACCTGATCCCAGAAATTAATGGATGGATGGATGGATGGATATATTATGTTCATTCCCATCCCAATCCGCATTGGGACACATGGGAGACAGGAATGACAGCAATCCTTCTTGTCCCTTGAGTGCAGCATCTACCTGATCTTTTGCAAATTCCCTGTCAGCTTCCTATATTTACTTGTCAGCTTTCAGCTTCCACTCCCACAGATTTGGCATCTTGTCTCAATACTCCAGCTTTCCTTTTATGGCTGTTCACAGATAACCTGCTTGATCATCTTTGCCTGTAAAAAATGTGATCTCTGCCTCACTTTCTGGTTTTGTGTGCCTGCCAGCCACTCAGCTTGTTAGCTTCCACATTTGCTTTCATTCAGTTAACTGCCTTTAGACCATTCCTCTCTGCCTGCTTGAGTATGCCTTTGGGTCCTCCATCGTGCTCTCATAACATTACTTTGCTACTTCTTCCTTACTGATGTCTTGCAATTTCTTATAAACATTTTTATGGAAAATTATCAAGACCTCAACAAGGAGAGATGAAGTGAAAGTTATTAATGTAAAAATACGGAATTTAAACCTTTTTTGTTTGATGATTAGATAGATTATCACAGTGGAGCAGTGACACAAGCAAACAGAGTTCAGATGGGAGTGGTTGAGGATTGCCAAAGTTAGCAGATGACTAAGACCGAGACAGTTTTGGAATCAGGAAAAATTGGAGATGGAGTGGAGGAGAGCAAAGATAGTATGACCAATATTTAAATAACTGAAATTTTAAGAAAAAAGATTTGGAAGATTGACTCAAACAAGAGAGGGCATGTAGATCATTTGACCAGACTGGTTACATCAGACTGTTACGTTGTCAAACTCAAGAATGATAGGAGTGAAATGTAAAAAAAATAAAGACAGTGGGAAAAAGCCTACACTAAAAGCTTTATATAAAGCTTGAGGTTAAGTATTTATACCCAACCTCTTCAGCCTCTTCTTATTTATCCAATTTAACAGAAGGTACTTTTTAAGTAAGCATATCATGAAATTAGGCCTATTTGCCATGTTTTTCAGACAGAATCCAATCTAGAAAAGCACAGCATTTCCTTTTCATTATGTCCCGATACTCACAGCACCTGGCACAGCACTGTAATCAAATAAAAAGTTCACAAGGATTTGACACATCATATAGTGATTATTTTGCACCAAAATATAACTGAGAAAACCGGTTACTTTTAAACATATCCGAGACAGGGTGCAGTGGGCACGTTTGTGTTGTTTTGCATCCCTGTTTTCTAGTTCTGACTATACTGAGGCATTTCCTCACATACCAATTATTTGAGCGGCTTTTGGTTTTCTTCTATTGTTTGTTTTCGGTGTCCATATTAGTACCCCAACAGCCAAGCTGCCATGGGTGCAGAAATCCTGACATTTTTCTCAGGTTAATTACGGAAGATTTGTGTACTGTCATGGAGACACTGGCAAATCTGCATGCCTCATGATCCAATTTTGTACCACACATTCAGATCAGTGTGGGAAGAATATTATGTCTCCATGTATCTTTGTGCTTTTCTTCTTCATCAGATCCGTGCCGACAATATACATCCGAACTGAAACACTTTCAAATGCAGCACCATTAGTTTTCACTCTGAGCAAAGACACCAAAATACGGACTAAACACAGAAATAGTTTCAGATATATTGATTAATTTGGGTACTAATTTAGGCCCAAGCACACTTAGACACGTGTCCTTGGGGCTAAGTTCATTGACCTGTTCCACTGATAACAGCCAATAATGACCAGGCAAGATGTATACAATAATGTTAAAAAGTTTTAGGGCATTAAAAATAAGAAAGTTCTCAAACTGAGTGGCTGACAACTCTGCCTTTAACATAGTAATACACATGAGACAGTCTTTCAAAATACTTGGCAGGTAGGTTGTTTGAAACATCTTGAAGAAATCTCTTCAGTTCCTCTGTTAATTCAGGCAGGCTCTTCATGTAATGCCAGCTAACTCCATGATGTTGATATCTAAACCCAGTCGGGACATACCATCTGTTGTTCTTCTTAAGATGGTTTGTTATATCTCAGACTGAATGTTCTGGAACACTGTCATGCATTACAGAATCGGTTCAATTCTTCATTGTCCTTTTAAACATCTGAATTGCCAAAAAATATAATCAGGGCAAGATAGAAATGTATGCCAAATGACACAAGAAGTGGACTGAAAAGCAGTGTCAACAGGTCTTATGGAGAGATGAATCCTCCCCAGAGCCCAGGACCTCTACATTATTGAAGCAGTGTGGGATCATCTGACAGAGAACAGAACAAAAGGCAGCCAACATCCAAAGAAGAACTTTGGAAAGTCCTTCAACTGTTCCTGTTCCTGTTCCTGAAGATTGCTGATAAAATTACAAGAAAGCTTGTCTAAGAGGATTTAGGCTGTGAATAAAAGTGGTCATGTCAAATGATAACTTTTTGGCTTGTCAGAATTGAACAACCTCCATTTTACCTTATGTACTATCCCTTCACGTCTGCCTATATTTATATAAAACCCCTGCATCTATTTCCCAGTTTCCTTGCAATATGTAAAGAAAAGTACTTTACCACAGTTGTATTTGTGGAGAATAAATGGCCCACACTTGCGTTTCTTAGGTACACTGCACCAAACCCCAGTCTAGCATTAAGCTAATGATCATCAACTGCTCTCACTATTTTTTTTTTAAATGAGCATTGCTAAGTGGGGTTGGTGATGGCAGTGGTTTAATGCATGAGTACATTTAGTACTTTAAAATGATTTTTTCTATTTTTTTTCCTTTTTTACACAAGCACAATAATCCTGTTCTCCAGTCTCTAGAGTGCCATTGCCTTTTTATCTTGATCCCACCACATTTTCCTCATGTCCGCCAAGATAAGAATAAAGTAGTCAATCTTGGATTTTTAAAATGTCGGTGCAGACTATTAGTATGCGTTTCCATTAGCAGCAGACATTAGTATGCGTTTCACCATGCCAGCCTGTCATAAAAACTGACTTGAAATAGAAAAAAAGATATCAGACCCGCTTCTTTCTTAGAAATCAACAGCAAATCGCTGTAATTGTGTTTTGTTTAGAAAGGTAAAATGTTTACCCTGAATGAATCTAGTTTGGATGTTATTTGCTTTCTCTCTATCGCCGGTATCTTAATGATACAAGCCCTGCGGGATTGTGATGAATATTTCAGTAAGAAATTCCCATGCTGGTGTGTCTCTTGGCTTCACAATGAATACAAATTAATCAAGTGTGAAATTCTGCTTCCTCCTTAATGTCTGAAATTATTGCCCTCAAAGGATGCTGAACTATCCATCTATATGTGCAGAACTTTACCTGTACCTCACTCCTTGGGCATTTTGACACAGTTCTGTGAGTGAGTGTTTTTGTCCAATTGTATTGAACCAGAGCATAATTTTTGTGAAATGTTTAATTTGTGTCAATTGTAAAACAGAGACTATTCAGTTACTGTTAATGATACATAATATAGAATGAGATTAAGACTGCAATGTTAGTCACTTCTGGAGTGATATATATTTTCCTGCCAGCAAGCTCTCCAACTAAAGCCTTCGCATCTGGGGTTTGTTCATGCCCTTACAACTTATGCAAAATTGCTGTCTCTACAAGCTTCGTGAGGGAAATATGGCTCATATGACTATTTTCACTTCAGAGCGGACATCGTTGTCAAGTAAATAAATTAACAAGCCATATGTTCCCATAAGGTGGCATGGTTGGATGAAGCTACTAAATGCTGCACTTTGAGCCATGGACTTCTCTGAGATCAAGAGCAAAATATGTTCTGTCAGTGGCAGATCATCATCATAGCTAAAAGTTTTTTTTCTTCCATCCTGGTTGGGTTTAGATAAAAATACGACTTTTTACAAAAAGAGAACCATCACGGTTTGAGCACCTACTTTTACATCATTTTTGTTAACATAACACATTATGATAAAACTGTCATGTCATGGTTGGCTTTAGGCTGTAATATCTCTTACTAAGGGTTAGACATGGATCGGAGTTGGGGCTAAAAAACAAAAAAAATTTATGACATGACATGGGCTTAATTTTTACCCTTCACATGCAGTTGTCCTCATGATCACAAAAGGCTGCATATTCTTTGAACACAATCACAATCCATATCTGTCTGCTTGAACAAACATCATATGGGCTTGATTTGAGGAGGAGGACAGCCTCCTTCCTTCATGAAAAGGCTTTGCCTCCATTTAATTTCTAAAGGAAGTGCACCTAATGCCTTTACCAAAAAGCCTTCCACATTTGAAGTCTTGATATGTTCAGTCCTAATTGCATATCAGAGCTTGTGATAGAAGCTCCATTTTGTCTCTGAGAAATGCTTGCAAGCAGATAACAGATGAGAGTGAAACCCCAGTCTGTCTATTGGGGTCACATTGTCTCACTAATTGCCTATGAGTTATCACTGTACATATGTGAAACAGCTGGGGGCCATTGTGATTTGGTGGGAAGTAATGCCTGAAAGAACTAAACGCAGTACTGTAACAGTGTGTATGCTTGTTGTGTGTTTTCTCCTCTCCCTGCCCTGCTCTTATCAGCCAGCACAACAAGACAGGTGACTCATTAACATTCCCTCACGCCACGGTATTAAGAGCTTTGCAGGTTTAAAAAAATGTGCCATAATCAAATTATTCTAATGACCCATACTCTGCTTTGACCTTCATAGTGCCATTTTGGAGACAGTTACACCAAACAAGTTGTGCCTGAAACTATTTCCTATCAGAAGAAAGAAGAGGGCAAGATTGAAGAGGAAAATGGTGAGGGATAAAAGGGAAGCAAAAGATACAGAAGACAAAATGTCTGAAAGAGCAGTTAATTAAAAGTGTCCCCTCAAAGACATACTTATTCAAAATGGATAAAGAGAGTCCCCATGCTGTGCAGTTGCAGTATGATATATTTTTGCTTCACTGGCCTAACAGCAGGCTCCTGTCATCCTACAATCTCCCATTTTTTTAGATGAATGCACCTGAAAGAGTTTTTTATTTTATCAACTTTTTGGGTCCTTTGCTTTATGATAGAAAAATGTCCACATGCACTGGAGCATTTAAACTGCTGCATGACCTGTAACAGCAAGTACAGTAAATAACAACCAAAGATTTTCTCTGAACTTTTTTTTCTGACAAGCAATTAGAAACATTGTGTATCCTCAAGCTAGCACAGCATTTCTCATCAGGTGGAAGCACAACCACATAATTTGCTTTAACACAAATCCTCTTTAATCACGCATCCCTTCATCTGTCCAAATTCTTGAGCCAATTACCAAAAAGTGTTTGTTTTTTTGTTTCTTGATATAATTTTTAGAGCTGCACTCATGTTGGCCTCCAGGTAATTAGCGTTGGGCCTTTGGGAGAAGCCAGTGTGGGTCTCCATCACTGGGCATGATAAACATTGACTTAGTTATACTTTTTCTTCTGCAGAGTTAATTAAAGTGGGGACTGTTTATTTCTTCTGACTATGCCAACTTGAATATGATGCCCTGTATTAATCAGCACTAACCATGCTTGGCTTGCTTGGAGTGTGTGTGACCACTCGATGGCAAATAACTAGAAGTTGTGTCTGCATGCAGACCTATTTGTTGCATGAAAGGGAGTAAGCACTGCCAATTTAGACATTGGTAAATTGAATATTGTTGCAGGCAAATATTTAGAGATAGGACTTCATGAACTGTGCTGATACTCACAACAAAACAATTCCCCTTAAAATTGCTGTATGTAAAAGAACCTCTCATTGTTATTTAAATGCTTCTAGGAGAGTACATTTGGAAACACAACAGTATAAATTTAAAGCTTTCTTTAACAAGTTATTTAATGTTTTTCTCCAGTGTTTTGAAATGAAGACACTGAACCCCACATTGCTTACGAATGCGTCCATCGGTGTATGACTGTGTGTCAATGACTGGACCAAAAAGCACTGTGTAACCTGATGTATGAGTGTGTGAGTGAATGGGTGAATGTGACATGTAGTGTGAAAGCATTGGTCAGATTAACTAGAAAGGTGCTATACAAGTACAGTCCATTTACCATTCAAAATTATACTGCATATTTTCCATGGAAAAACGTCATCTTTAAAATGGCTTGGGCCCAGCGCAGATTTCCGTCTCCCTGCAGATGACACTGCCTGTTAATTCACTTCAATTTAGTTTCATTCGTATATCGAAAAAAATGTGTCACAAAAAATAATCTCAAGGCACTTCAAAGATACATTGAAAACCAAGCCCATCATAGTCAATTAACTGTTATCCAGTATTATCAAATTAATTAAAATTCAAATGCATCTATCCATTTTCTATGCCTGCTTAATTTGATTGAGGGTTGCGGGGGCTGAAGAGGCAGAGTACACCCTAAGGTCACCAGTCTATCACAAGTCCACACAGAGACAAACAAGGCAAACAACCATGTATACTCACACTTACTCCTAGGTACAATTTAGAATCACCATTTAACCCAACTTTCATGTTTTTTGGACAGTGGGACGAAAGCTAGAGAACCCAAAGAGAACCCACACATCCACGGGGAGAACATGTGAACTCCACACAGAAAGAGATTTTTCTCAGCCAGGATTTGAACCAGAAACCTTATTGCTGGGAGGTGACAGTGCTAACCATCACACCACAGCTGTGGCACCCTATTCCTATTAATTTCATGTCAATTTAAACGTCCTGCTTACTCTGACTCTGCTTCTGCTATGTCCTGTTTAGCACTTCTACTGTTGCGGTAATTCAGCCTTAATTGTTTGAACCAGAGGATACTTCTCAAGAAGAGGAACCTACATTTTACGAGGTCACAAGCAAGTGGTTGTATTGGAATGGTAATGCATTCACTTTCAATTTTTCTCTTTCAACTCTAAATTTACCACTCGCCAGTCTGCTAGCTCTCTGCTAGCTTGGCCTGGCCACTTGCTTGCTTGCTTGGCTTTTCCTGTCAGTGACTCTCACGGCTTTCTGGGCCGCTGTCTCTTTTTGTTGTAAAGAGACTGCAATGACTTCAGACAACAGTCAGGTGGGGATTTACTTTTTTTTTTTTTAAATCAATGAAATGAATTGAATGTAGTAAAGTACAGTAGAGGATTACATTTCTGAAGAGAAAATGGATCTTGCAGCTGCAGACGTGCACCCGCCTGGTGACTTTCTTAGCCGAGAACTGCAGTTCTTCACGCTGCTTTGAATTTACTGTTTCAGTCATCTAGCTTGTGCTAACCTAGCTTGCACAAGCTTCTCATTTCATCTGTTCCACACAACACCTGCAAGCCCCATTCAGCAAGGTGTCAGGATTGGTTCCTTACCCATGTTACATAGAACATATGGCCTGATCTCACTTTTATGAGAATGTAGGTGATTTTTCTCATTGTATCATTTGGAACATATAAGAACACTCAATAACCTTTTGATCAAAACTGCTAAATAAGCACTTTGTTCATTATTCTGAACATGATACATTTCACTATACAAATTCACAGTGATAAAAAAAATACACGGAGCAGCCAACTTTGTATTAAACACAGCAGTGGAGTTGATGAGATAGGGCGTTCACCACATCTTGAAGCTACCAGACAACCTAACAAGATACTTTGTTTTTCCTTGGGAGCACGAAACTGCATCTATTCACAGCCGTTTGTTGTTGGTGAGTAATTGAGTTGCACTGCTGTCATGGTGTGACTAATCAGTGGCTCATTATTCAAATAGCTGCCACAGAAAGAGGCAGCAACATCAGCCACAGTAGAGTGTGGTCATTATAATGGCAGTGGACCTGGAGTCATTCATGGGGAAACATGTCCAGGCCCTGTGAGAATGACAAGCACTCCAGAATCAAATTATGCACTAATGAATTGCTAAGATAGTCATAAAATCAAATGTCACAAAGGTTTTTCTTTTGCAATAAAAATTCAGGGGGTTGATTTGGAGTCTTTCAAAGAAATCTGCATAAATGCCAAAAGATATGTACAATAGAAACCAAAAGGTGTGGTCCAGGACCAGAAAAACATTAGATAAATCCCTTAGAATAAGGAATTTGATCGATAGCTTCAAAAAGCAAAAGTCCATATGATGTCTATGAGCTTGTTCTGAAGATCATCATGAAGAGAAAATCTCTGAAAACATTATTCTATCTATTTATTTGTTAAATCTAATATGGTGGAAATTAATGGAGAAATTTTAACTTGATCCAAATAAATCTTATGCTACCACATGGGTGAAAATCATGCATATCAAATAAAAAGTTACATGCATAAATGTACCTCCTATCTCTACACATTGGGGGCACTACAGAGACACAGAAACTAAAAGGCAATAGCTGTTTCCCCTGCCAGTGCCCAACTTCCATAAGCTTTTATAAAAAATTGGGTTGTAACTGGTAAATCAGAAAACAGAAACAGAGAGATCATTGGCTATGAAAAAATATCCACCTTTGTGTTAATTATAATGGAAATAACTCAAGTAAAGAATGTATGATGACATTTTCATAATGAACTCCCACAGCAGCACTACCCTGCAAAGGGGAAAAAAAGAGACTGTAACATCACTAGCATTGCTCCAGATAGATATCTTCCAGAATGAAAAACCTGTGTTTGATTGCCAGAGATATCAGATAAACCCTCGTATTTTTCTCTGAAATGGTTGTACATGCTATGCCCATTAAAAGCTCCTGAAACTTGCAGTCTGGCTCCATCCTTTAACAGCTGCAGTTTGTTTTATAGTGCCTCCCCCTGGCCTCCTCTAAATCCCCACTGCCAGGTTCCTCATCCGCTTTAGTTGTGCATCATGTTCTTCCATCTTTAAAACGATTCATTTGCCATTTGATCTGGTTCGTGGAAAAAAGGGAAAAAGATTGTTGCCAGTTTTCTCAGAGAGAAAATTGACAGCTGTTGATGGAAATCTCCAAAGGGCTGAAGTCATTATGTGGCTTAGTTTATTCATACTGTAGGTAATAGAAAAGTATAGCCCACCAAGAATATTAATGATGTGTTGATCACTGAAAACATCCAAAACAAAACAACTTTGAAAAAGTGTCACACACTCTAACTACATATGCATTCAACTTTATTGATTGTCGACATTTCAGCCCTCAGGCCCTCCTCAAGATCAGTGTTAGAAAGACAAGGACACTGGATTGTTGATAGGCCACATAAGAGAAAAAGCATCTCTTAAACTGGTTACAGTCAGTTAATTTCAGAATCTGAAAAAACATCAAACTAAAATACAAATAGAAGCACAGTTTATACAGTAGATAACAAATAGGATGAACTGTGGGATGAGTGATGCCTCCTGCCAGGTTCTTTGTCAGTGGCCATCAGCACATTATTTTGCGACATTCTATATGCACTAATCTTCTTTGATAAGGAAGGATGCAGTGGTTCTGCCTCAAGAGTCTATAATTAGAAAGGTAGATGCAAAGATAATGGGAGGCAACAAATGGGATTAATGTAAGTTTGCTGAACAGGATGTGTGATTCACACCATGCTCAAACTCGAGTCTCGCACATTCTCCTTATCAGCATTAACCTAACACATAAGTCAATTGCCTTGTGTGCAAGGTGATGATGACTGAAAAAAAAATAAGCTTTTAAAAAGTCTTCTGGAGAAACCACAGCTGGCAGGGGGGATATTTTTTGTATTTTTCTCTGCAAATGCACTAAATGATATGCAGCTGCCAGACACAGTCATTGAATAACACCATCAAACATTAAATCATGCCTGAATGTATTTTTAATATTGGATGTCAGAGTGATGATAAAGAGGGAGTTGGATCTCCATTTGTGGCACTGACTGTCAGCCACTTCAGGTAATGGATGTGAAAGATGTCACAGGGGAAATATCCCTACGTCTAAAGCCCAATACAAAAGTCCTTCTCTCGTGCTTTATCTCTCTCGATACATTAATAACATTACCCACACAGAGTCAAAGAAAAATCGACATATTATACAAGACTCCACCCCACATGATGACTCATGCATCACTCCTGTGTGGATATCTTGCCTCTGGTCATGTCCCCCAAGAGACAGCAAGACAGCCACCTACAGGATTTCTCCCTTGATCAACACAGGACAGGCCCCTTTGATACCATCCACTCCCTTTTCATTTCACTGCCACTGACAATACCAGATGGCAAATGGAAAAAAGGAAGCTAGAGGTAAAGTAGTACATGGAGTGGGCTGTTTCTGTTCTTGACCAGAGTGCTAAATAAGATAATGACAATTATCATCCAAGTTCCAGGAGAAGGGCCTGGACCATAACCAGTCAGGATATTCTCAGTTAGCAGACATTCACCTGCCCATTAGAAACAGAGAACTGCTAACCAGTACCAGCTTTTTCTCTATAGCCCAGAGCATACTGCTTCCCTATTAGAGAGGCCAGCCAAAACACTGTTGTTTAGCACTCCCCACTGCTCCTGCTGCCTTCTCTGTTGGTAGTGATCAAGAGCTGTTGTAGGAGTGTCAAACAAGAAAGAATCTAGGGAGAGCAGGCAGACGGGAGATCAGGATTGAGCGAAATGAGAGAGAAGTCAAACTTTCCACTATCTGCACAAGAGTGGCTCCACCTAAACACCTCATTTCAAACTGAGAGAAAAGATGAAGAAAAGATAAGGTTACTTTGCTAAGTGCTGATTTGTTGATAAAAAAAACACTTTAAAGGATAAGCGGGTCGTAAAACTGGTCTTATTCCTTTACTTCAAGTTATCATTTCGCTCAACTGCAAGATTGTGGTATTCTATTGTGGTAAAATGCAGTTTCAAACCAAACTGGATTGGTTACGGGCCCAGATAGTCAATGAATGGTAGACAAATCAAAATTATGTTGTAATTCACAGTTCCTGCAGTGTGGATACGAGGACCTCCTGCAATTTTCCTTGGTCCAAAAACTTAATGAAGATCTAAATACTCAAAGGCACCACAACATTAAAAATATCAAACATGTCTAAAAGCAGCAACAGACAGCAATTAAAACAATGGATTCAATCAAAGGTGCAGTAGGCAACACTGAATTTGTCATTATATTGGAAGCATCTCAGGCTGAAACAGAACCAAAACCCAACCTGAAGCCCCTCAGCAGGCTGTAGGGCTAGATGTCAAGAAATCAAGGTGGTCTCATATCATCTCACCGTCTCGCATTTTAGTCTGTGCACTCAGGGAGGCAAAAAAAAGTGCAGAACCGATTATCGATTGACCCGGCTGCCACAACATAAATTCAGATTATATCCCACTGATAATAAATGGCACTGGTCTGGGATTTTTTCACAGAAAACTATTTTTACAGCTATATGAAAGGCTTTAATTTAGAGGCACTTTCTTTGGGTGCATAGATTAATATATATTTATTATGTTCTCTTTCTTGAGATAAACTTTAATAATAATTTTCAGTTCACCAGGTACAAGTCTGTGGAAAAGATTGAACATTACGGGTAGGGGGTGTGAAAGTATTAAACTCTTACACAGTATGTTTAACCAAAATCAATCCGAGTTTTCCAATGAAAGACTGACTCATCCCCACAGACCCATAACAACGGACATTTCAGGGTTTTAAAAAATGTTTTGTTCCTCAATTTAAGCTCAAATTAATGTGTCATGGATGTATTATAAAAGCAATAAGCCAATCACAGTAAATATACTAAAGCTTTTTGCCATTTCATGTTTCTTGAAACTACTTAAAATGTTTCTCTGGAAATGCAACATACGTAAGCTCCTGCCCAAATTTCCAATTTAATTTTATTAGAAAATATATATTGGCATTTTTTGCAGGTAGCTCTCTAGTTGTACGCTTTTGAACGCTCAAAAGCTTGTGTTCGCAATGCTGTCGATCAAATTTCTTATCATGTTTCCTGTACTTATAAACTACCCTCTGTTTAGTTTTATAGTTAACACTTCAATCTTTTTCAAAGATTTCAGATTAATTTGTTCAAATTTTATCAGGTAAAACAAAAGCAATGGTCAAGACTATAAAAATACAGTCCACGTTGTAACAAATCTGTCCTTAAATTTTATCTTGAGTAGATGTTTGACCTCATTAGTGTGCAACCTCAACTGTCCCCTCTGTCACAGTTTAAAGGGCCTTAAGTGGGGGGATAAGCAAGAGCTTTCCAGCAGGATTGGTGGCATTTCACTCTGTAACCTTAACGTGAGGACAACCCTGCAATGTGGCCAAGGAAACAGAGAGTGGGATCAAATGAAAAAGACAAGGAAAGAGAACAAGAGGAAATAGTCCAGAGCAGGCAGAGAGACAAGGAATCAAGAGCTGTGTGAGTGAGGCATAGGCCAGTTCATGTAGGTCATTTGCTTGCTCTTTTACCTTGTGATAAAAAACACACCAAGGAAATGAGAAGGGAATGGGGTATAAAGAGACAGGAGAGGGAAGAGGTGATAGGATGGGGTGTATGCAGGTGACAAGCTGCCACAGGCAGAGAAGAACAGGGTTTCGGCAATACTCTGTAGGGTTAGAGGCCTCGTCTGACACCACAGCACCGATATGGGAGCTGACAGGTCGAGAGGGGAGAAAAAAAGAATGGAGGAAAAAAAGAGGGAAGCGTTCCTGCTGAGGATGAGTCCAACAACTCTGACATGACACATCCAAAAGCTAATTTAGCACCACTGAGAGATGTGTCGGGCTTTCTGCACCTCATCGTGCTGCTTCATATGGACACATTGATGTAATTACACTTTCATACAGGGCAGCTCAAAGCCTGCTTTTTTTTTTCCCTGACAGTTTTGCAATCCTTTGTGTTGAATGGTTTTTAAACACAGCGCCATCAATGCTGAATTTCACACTTGATTATACTATGGTCAGAGCATGACAAGAATATTTTGCAACCACTGTTGATGTTCCGGAGTATTAGCTTGTTTTTCATGTTCTCTGATGACTTCCCCAGCCTTTAACAGAGGCTATAATTCACAAAAGGTTCACAAATTTAGGGTATTTGTTAATGAGATCCTTCACCAAAGTGAGACTCCTCCCTACAGACAGTGTACCCTCTTATCTCTCACCTACAACTTCAAATTTTAATCACTTTTTCTCTTCCATCTCTCGTCGCCATATGAATCTGTAGATGTGGCTTGTTCTACAGGAAGGCAGAGTGGAGCATGCAGGGTAATGAATTGGACCAACAAAGTCACAGCACCACTGACACCTCTCCTCATGCGCAGTAATGAGCTGAGGTATGTAGAGTGGACGCTAAGCAAAAAAAAACAACAGGAAAAACAACATTACACTGCAGCTTCGCTAGTCCCCAGCAAACCTTATTAACTAGACCTTAGCCCCACTACAACACTGAGCTTTATACAGTGCACAAGCATAACCAAAGGTGAGAAGGATTGAGCCTACTGTAATTACCGTACTGTAGCTATTAGTGCTCTGCACAGAGCTTGTCTGCTTCTATCGTTTAATGGTGATATAAGCAAGGGGCATTGGGTTAGCCATCAAACTCCCCCACAAACTGCCTCATTTAAAATCTTTTCTGTGTTTAGTTTGTTGTTTTCCTTGTATCTCTTTTTTTTAGAAAGCACAAAGAAAGCAGAGAGCAATTATTGAGAAAGGGATATGACATAGAGAAATTAAAAATTTTCATTGCTATACAAAACAAAAAAAGGGTTTTACTTTTCACAGTAAGCCTCACTGTGTTCAAGGTAGTTTATCTTTCAGAAACTGTTTGCTACTGTGCTGAGTTTGAAGTACGTGAGAGCTGAGCTCCTATAAGGATGGTTCTGAGCTCCCATGACAGCAGCAGAATATATTTAGGAGTTGCTAATGCATCACCAACAATCATTTATTTTAATATAGACGAGGCACTATATAGGGGCATAAAGGAAAAGAAATTATGTGAGCAAATGATAAGGGGCGCCAAGTTTTATCGTCATTCAGTGTGCTCATGTCTGCTGTTCTGACATTTGAAATCTCAGGTTTCCTACCTGACTGAGTCTTCTAACTCTCACAGAATTGGAACATAGTTTCTCCTAAAACAGACTGTAAGCTTTTTCCAACCTCAGAACTATACAAACAAACTGTGCAGCACAACACCAAGACTGCTGGCCTTACATTTTTACAATTCTGAATGTGAAAGGAGTCCATAGCTTCCCAAGAATTGAAACCTCAATGTGCTATTAGAAAAGCAACATTATCACTTTATCATCAACCTATTGGACTGTGCAGGGATAAAATCAAATTTTCTAGATGGCACATTGACTGTCTTTCTTGATGAACATCCCATAGTTGAAGCATCATTTGGCTTAAACACACAAAGCATTTGCAGCTCTAACACAAACACTATGTAAAAAGGTGAACATCTCAGTATTATTAAGTCCTTTTAAACATGCTCAGCTAAGTACTCTGCTAATTTTATTCTGCCTACCAATGCAGATGTCAATCTTAGTGCTTTACATTCAAATTGATTAGGTTTTCTGGTTAGAGAGTATCATAGGTCTCAGTTCTTCCAAATATTATGAAATATAACAGTTAAAGTTGCACAAGTCTGTCCTGTTGTTACCTTAAATGTCTGTGTGTCATTGTCAGGAAATGTTGTTATATCACCCAAATTCAGTATGAGAAGTGACACTTTAAACACAAGCAACCACATTCCTCATGCTTTTCTTCCTCTCAAGCTCCACATTTCTTCACAGATGGAGTTAAATTATGCAGCACAAACTGTCTGGATATACAGTAATGCTCAAAGTGAGGGGGTGTATGGAACTCTCCTATTCTGAATTTCATTCTGCCATGGTAGAGAAATTCTCACTTTGCAACTGGGCTACAAAATCATCCTGGAAGTGAATCTGACATGGTAATAAACTAAATGTACTATACAAATTTCTACAAAAAAAAAAGAAAAAAAAGGGAAATAAAACATGTCCTATAAGAATTAATGAGGATTGGCTGTAACCTCAGCTGGTCTCCTCCACATCTTGCTTCGTGCCTGCGTGAGTGTTTTCAAGATGAGCTGATTATTATGAGCCAACACGACACAATATGTGTATCATAAACAGTGCCAGAGAAGGATGCCAGTTGAGGATTCACACTCTATGCATTTGAAATTTAAACCACTTAGATATGGATTTCTATCACATGCTCATATTGCAGTTTTTTTCTGTCTTCTATCTGCACAGCCCTACCAGAGGACAGAACAAGACTGGCTCTGCAGCTCCCAATGAATAAAAGTGTTTCACACTGCTGGAAAGTTGAAGAACAATGGTAAAAAGACAGAACGATTATCTGCTAAATGTCATGTTTCTCAGAATGAGTCACAGTGGTGACTTTCTCCCTGTGATCGCTACTGATAACGGCATGCGAAATCACAGCCCTTGAGTGCATTTGCATTCTATTATGCCAGAAACTTGCTGTTTCCCGTGTTACTCTTATTTTTCAACCTTTCTCAGACAGAAAACAAATTGGATATCAGTCGAGACAGAGAGGCGATAATCTTAGCCTTCAGAACATGTCATAAAGTCAGAGGAGCTGACAATTTATTTCACACCTCACTAACGGCTTACAGCTAGGTCTAAACATTTATGCTCAATGCTGCTCAACAATTATAGTATTCCACATGATTAGTAATGAACTGACTTACAATGCTAAGTGGCAATTTGGAAGAAACTTGCCAAAATAAGATTAATATTCTCTGAAGACAAGGGATTTCTGTACATCTTTAAGTTGTTGCATTAGCCCATTACAGAAGAGTCATTGAGAGCAATAAAGTGATGTTTCCAGACAGATGACATATCACAAATTCATTAATGCATTCATCTCCAGTAGACTCGATTACTGTAATGGTCTAAAAATCTGCAGCTCATCCAAAATGCTGCTGCTTGAGTTTTAACCAGGACTAAGAGATCTGAACACATCACACCAGTTTTAAAATCTTTACACTGGCTTCCAGTCAGTCACATAATATATTTTAAAAGCCTACTGATGGTTTACAAATTTCAGAATGGTTTAGGCCCAAATACATCTGTGATATGTTCAGATAATATAAACCCAGCAGAGCTCTTAGATCCAAGGACTCAGGTCAGCTGGTCCAGTCCAGATTAAACCTGGAGAAGCAGCATTTAGCTGCTTAAATTTAAATGCTTAAATAAATTTAGCATTTATGCTGCAAAAAAGTGGAACAAGCTACCACTGGAGATTAAACTGTCACCAAATGTAGACATTTTTAAATCCAGGTTAATTACATGTGTCTATGCATGAAATCTGCACAGTATGTTTTAACTTATCTTGACTGTTGCTTGTTTTTATTCATTCTAATTATTTTATTTCTTTCTATTTATATTCTTTTACATATCTTTTACATATTTTTAATGCTTTTTCTGCTCCCTACTGCAATGCTTTTATTTTATGTAAAGCACTTTGAATTCTTTTGTATATGAAATGTGCTACACAAATAAATTTGACTTGACTTGACAAACTACAGATGGAAATAACAGCAACTGAAAGAACAAGTCAGATACTTAATCAGACTGATGAAATAAGCATGATAAGATGTGGTTTAGATAAATCCTACCATGTAGAGCGTAAATGTTTGTGCAGTAAAATTCTGCTAATATTCAGGTCTTTGAAGTGAAAAAATAATAATAATTATTATAAATACCAATATTTATAATAATAATAATAATAATAATAATAATGACACATTCTGTACTACAGATATAATGATAAACCACAAGCATCGACTTTGAATAAGAATCATGTGAAAAGCAGTATTGGATCCAAAGTAGATTACAAGTTCTACGGAAAAAAAAGCAAAATCCAACCTGCTAAATTAGGCTGGTAATCAATGATTGGTCTCAGTCAATGGTGCTGCTTGTGTGGTATCCTGCTGCAGAAGCACCAGATATGTCTTTCTTTGTAGCTTTTTTTTCTGTAAAAACTCTTCTGGATTGGATCATTATTGTTCATAGTATAGTTCGGGACCACGAATGATGCATGAGAATAAGGGCGAGAACACAATAATAAGTCAGGTTTTTTTAAGTAACTTTGAAGTAATAAGTCATTATCACAAGACTAAAAAAGAATTCAAATCCATGGCCATCATCGGCTTCCGTACACATCCTACTGGCCTCGCTGCATGGCATGAAAACAATGCAGAATATGGGTTCATCTGCATGAATACAAAGCTTTGAGACCAAGCTGTTTAGGAAGATTATTCAATTCCCATCTTAACATCTGTGACTTCAGGACTATTGAGAATGCAGAAGAAAATTTGACCCAAATTCCAACCACAGAAGTGCCAGTATATTTGAAAGGTTTTTAAAAGTTTTGCTGCATTGAGAACAGGACTTCTTCTCCTTCCTTTGTGCAAATTTATTTTTTACACCGTGTTTACCATCCACTGTAAAAAAAACCTTATGAGACATCTTTAACTGAACTACGTCTTACAGTGGGCCAAACTTTTGTCTTTTATTATTCTAGGTCCAATGATTTTGACCTAACATAAAATGTTGTTTTCATGAGCTCAGTTTTAATTTGAGCAAAATTAGAAAAACAGTCTTAAAAAATTTAAAAGATATTTTCAAATTTTATATACACAGTGAAGAAAAAATGCAATAACAAGCAGACCAAAGGTCCAGTGTGCAAGAGAAATTGGTTATAGTTATTAGTTATATCTAGAGGCACAACTGCACCTAAGGGAATATTCACCACTTACCCTGAAATCTGTGCTGACCACGTATGTGAAAGATCTTTTCTACTACTACTGGCTGGTTTGTCCCCTCAGGGCTACTGTAATAACACTGTGGTGCAATATAACAGGACAATGACCAGCGGTGTCTTTGGATATAAATGACTTGTTCTTAAGTAATGCAAGCCGAATATTTCTTATTCTTAAACAAATATACACAAAAGGAATCATAGCTGTGACTGTTATATTGCACTTCTGCCGATAGATTGCCCAAATGTTTTAACATTCTTTTAACTGTGTTATACAGTTAAAAGCAGTAAATGTGTATTCAAGCATGGACTGCCATTAAACAGATACATTTTTTGTATCCGTTCTTGGACATATCTTGACCTGAGTACCTTGTAGTGAACCATATTGCATCTTATCTCTTCTCTTAGCAGACAACTTATTACAGAGATACCAGATTATTAAATAATCACATGGGCAATGTAATGTATTGACAAATCTATTTTGTCTTTCAGTTATGCAAGGTGGTAATAAAATTTTCCAGTGATTGATTGCACCCTCCAGTGGCACCACACCATCTTCTTCAGCTCTCAGGATGCATACGAAGTTTCCCCCCATCCCTTTTTCACCAGCTTATGACAACTTGATCTGTCAGCTGCAAACATTTGCATTTTCCTATATTTCCTCCACCACCATCACCGTAACACCCACCTGTGCACCCTGTTCTCCCAGGGCCATGGGTAATTTGCATTGATCACTCCCTGTGCGCTAATTTGCTCCACAGTGTGATTTACAAGGACTGATGAGTTGCAGGGCCTTGAATCCAAAATAAACCACGACAGGCAGCTATTTTCAATCAGCACGAACCTCTTAAAGGTTGGTGATCAAATAATTTCCTGGTGTCATAAATAATTATCCCCGTGTCAATGTTTCGTTTTGGCAACGATGCTGCTTATGTTCATGCTTAGAAACCCCACCCCCCTCGGGTTTTGTCTTTACGAACTGATTAATAGACATGCACTGCAAATGTTGACAAAAACACATGGGATTTCTCACACAGTTGGATTAGAATTTTACTCTTGCTTTGAAGATTTTTTTGTAAGCATCAGATGCAAGAAACACTTACCCCATTCGCTTTTTTTTTTATGTAATCAAAGTTGTGCCATTTAGATTTGGAATTAGCAGAGTTATTACTACAACAAGGACTATTCATCAGGCTTGTTGATAGTTTAAACACAGTATGATATTTATCTACAACATATGTGTTTTGATACTGAAGTGAAAACTATATGTAAAACTGAGGCAGAAATGGTTGTGTGATCATTCGAATGAGCTGTTCTAAAATCATATGGAATATAGCTTGATGTTTAGTGTCTTTTTTAAGCAAACAGTATTTTTTCTTCTGTCAGAATCAATAAGTTTTGTGGGGTGGACACTAAAAGACTTTTTTTTTAAGAATATTGGCATGCCGTTGCTCCTTTCTGGGGTTTAAAGACGTTCTGATATTGAGAATGCCAAGCGGTGAAGCAACATTTTATCCCATTATTTCTGCAAACTAATCTCAGTGTGTGCAATAGTACAGGGTTGTCACCCATTACATCTTAAAATTCCTCACACTGCAAGCAAGCCAGTTCAGTACTCATACCCTTGTTCTCTTTCACTGTTGTGCTTTTGCAATATGTCCACAATACGGTTCTGCATTCTCTTGTTGAAAAATGTGTAGACCCTCACAGAAAAGACATCCAAGACACATATACTGTTATGATAACTATATATGTTACTCTGAAATCCCAATAAACCTTTTTCTGCATCAATGCTGCTCTCACAGTGAAGTAAATGATCTTTGGCACCGATACAACCCCACACCGTCACAGAGTCCGATCCTCTGGACAAGGTTAACATTAGGCTTTTTATTTTACACAGTAATGTTTCAACTTGAAATCAACTTGATGCTGGCTCAACTACGTCCAACTTCATCAGGCACCTAAAAACGCAAGGATAGGTCAGTCTCTTTGTAATGTGAAAGGGAAACTTAGCGTGTATCGACAGGGAAACAGACAAACAGACAAATCTCTTCCAATCATTCCTTAAGGAACATCTTTTTTGTCTTAAGCATTTATTGACAAACTGAAGATTATCTACACCTCTTTACTCCTAAAAGAATCTTGGATACTGCTTTTGTACTAAATCATGATAGATTCGACATATAATTTTTAAAATGGACCTTTACCAGTTTTTTTTTTCTTTTTTAATGTGTTACAGACCAAAAATTCACTTGATTTATATTTGACAAAAACAATACATATCTTGGGTTGATGCTGTCTGCAACTAAATAAAAGCCTTAATAAAGTCAAAGTAAATTTAAGAATTTCTGCTTTTTTGCTCAATCTGATTTGAGGATTTACAACATCTAGTAGCATAATTGTGTACTCTTGAAGCGAGAAAATAAGTTTTATTTATGATTAAACGTTATTTTTGACACATCCACTTTTCTTAATAATTACCCAGAGGTCTTTATATGCATTAGGCTCACAGTTTCAGTTACTTTACCATAGACAAAAATAACCTGCAGCGTTAGACAGGTAGTGTGCACTTTTATTATAGCAAGTATAAAGGAGATAATGAGGTGCAATATGATTACAAATATAGACACAGAACATAAATAGGAAGTGATCGAAAAAAAGGCTGATCCAGAAATGTACTTGAAATTATCACATTGGATTAAAAAGTAGGTGATTAAACATCATTATAACAACATAAACAAAACAAACTATTTCTGATTAAACTTTTTAACAAATTAAAGTACAACTTCTGATTGTATGCATATCGCATATTATCCTCCAATCCAATTTTATGTCTCCATGTTTAGATACTGTTTCGCACTGATTTGAAGGTTGAGAGAGGGTAATTCAGCTTTCCACAATCCGAATCAAGCATATGAATTACTTGAACTTATGACCATGTTTCCAAAAACTTTAGAGCAGTGAGTAAACCCTGAGCTACATGTCGAAGCGTCCTTAGACAAGACACTGAACCCCACGTTGCCTACCGATGCATCCATCGTGTGTGAATGAGTAGAAAGCTAGTAGTTATAGACTAAGACGTGCTCTCTGAGTCTGAGTGAATGGGTGAATGTGGCATGTAGTGTTGAATCACTTTGAGTGGTCAGTTAGACTAGAAAAGTGCTATAAAAGTACAGTCCATTAACCATTTAAACTGTAAAAAAAAAAAAAAAAAAAACTAAATAAAACAATGATTTACAAATTCTATATTAAATATTTATTTGACTAATAGTTTTTGTAATTTTATTCTTCTGCATGCATTTACTAATAAACTAATAAAAGAAAACTAAAAATATCTTACACATATGAAATAGCTCTAACCAGAAATTGTACACAAATGTTGGTGTTAAAAGTCACAGGGTGTCGAATTAAATAAATTAACAGAAAATAGAAAACAGGATCCCCACTTGTCAAATATGTGACCTATTTTCTGACTCTGAGGATGATGGTTTCAATATTCAGAAATTGATAAGATAGTACAACCTCATAACATTTTGTGAAATGAGCACAAGACGCAGTTAATGTGCTGTGGCTGAGATTTAGTTCAGAGTGCCTTTCTTGCAACAAACTGGATTATTTGAAATTGGAAATGCCATTTTTTCATGTTTGTCAAATCATTTAGAGTAGTATTCCTTTAAATTTGGGCAGTTGAAAATGCCCTCTTGCTATACATATTTGAAAATAGAATTAAATACACAGATTATGCTAACTGTGAGATAGTTGGAATACTTTTGGTTCGTATGTAGGGATGCAGTAAATAGATATGTCATCACTCCAGGCTTTAGCTACATTCCCTGAACAGACACATACACACAGATATGAATGTTCAAACAAAAATCTCACAGATTATGTCTACAAATAGTGCTCCCACTTCAAGAACTATAATGAGGTCAGCCGCTGGCAGACAGTGCTCCACTTCCTCCCTCACTACGTTGCTGGAAAGGGATGAAGTTAGGGCTCAGTCAAGTCCAGTAAAATCATCCAAGAAGCACTTTTATTTATAGTCATCCAATCGGTAACCACAAAGATCAAAGCACATAAAAAGGAAAAACATATGGTATAAAGGTGAAATTTCAGTTCTGTAGGTCTAATAGTTTTAGGGGGCTACAAACACTTCACAGGTCACAGTTGCTCTTAATGTCTGTTCGTAGGTGTGCTGTTGATGTGAATTTTTGATAAAGCGTCAGTGTATGTAGCATCTTTGGTCTGCCTTTCTTAAGCACACTTTGATTCTGCTAGATTTTCAAACTTAAGGTCATTTAATCGGATCATGTTCGACCCAGGAAGTTTGAGGGTAATGTGTCCCTGTTGGCCAAGATCCCTTTGTAAATGACTTTCCTATTCAAACGACAAAGTGAACTTGCCAGCCTCTGCTCACTGCTGCTCAGACAAGTTTGTGCAGCCTAATTCAAAGTCTCCTCTTCTCTGCTTTGTTTCCTTTTTTGGTACCACTGTCAGACTTTAAACTTGGGAAGAAGGCAGAAGAAAGTCTCAGACATAACTTAGTATGTGAAGAAAAATGTCTCCCTTTCTGCCTTTTTATTCTGGCTTTTAATTATTTACTTTATACAGAAACTTGTAACATAGCAAATGTAACAATCGCTGGGTAAATGCAGTACTTTTCATCTGCAGTACTTTGCAGCTCATTCAGCTGGAGCATTTATCATCAATTCCCATGTGTGCTAAGATGTGTAATTGTAAACTGGCTTCATGGGACAGCTAATCTCACAAAGCTGCCTTATTCTTGTAAAGTTCCTTGAAGCCTTCACAAACCACAGAATAAATTATAAAAACTATAAAGAGAAAATATAAAAATCTATGAGCTGCTTCAGGACAAACAAGCTATTTTCACCCAGAGAGTTGTTTTTTGCATTTAGAAAACTTCCAAAGACCACAGTGGCTCGACGCTATGGAGCCCAATTATAGTTGGCCCATTAAACCATTTGCCACCGATTTCTTTTCAGCCTCCATTTGCCAGTCCTGATGTGGGTGAGCTGAGCTGGAATCAGTTTCCCTAAAAGACAATGAAATGGAAAACCTTGTTACGGCCTCTCTGCACCAAATTAGACTGTGTCCTTGTGTCAAGGGGAGTTGTTTGTTTTGTCGAGTTTCTCTTTTTCGAGAGGTCAAAGGAGCAGGCCGAGGATTGTCCCACGCAGCCCTTTGTCACACGTTATTTATAGGTATTCCACAACAGATAGGTACAACAAAAGCCGGGGCTGTGTGGTTGATATAGGGATACAAGGCTGTTCCCTCTCAACAAAACAGCAAATCAGGTTGGATCAAAACAGGAGCAAGCCTAGTAAAACTATAAGAAGAGGAATTTAGAAGAAAAAAAATATATGTAGAAGTACTGATATAAAAAAAAGCTGCTAAACTTTGTGTGATCGTGAAGAACAAAACTGAAACAAAAATACAATATTGGCAAAAGACAGTCTGGCACGACAGATGCTGACTGGATGTTTATTTTTTGCCCCTCTGCAGAGAAAGTGGTGGAATAAATCAGTGTCAAACGCAGAGCTAATGTGAAACATGTGATGGTCAGTGACAGTATGAGTGATGACTGCATTATTGAGCTATAAACTGCAGTTCCAATTTTACAACAACAGTAAAAGTATATATGCTTCCTGGACAGATTTTTTTTTTTCCCCTGGCTTGAAAAAAGAAAATATGTCAAATGGTGCTATATCTACAGCATGAGGTACAAGTGGAAATAGTTTGTGTTCACATATCTGTTTTCTATGTAACATTAAAACGATCATCAATTATGGAGACTACAAGTAACATCTAACATCTAATTGTGCTACTATAAAAAAGTGTCTATGTGATAAGATCTGCATTTATATAACAATGTAACTTGAAAGTTACTCATTTAAAAAAACTACTTGAACAGGCTGGGTTATTGAACATGGAGAAGAATACAGGTTGTTGTATGTATTTAGTAATTAATGAAATGAGTTCACTCTGACCTGCAAATAAAATCCTTTCTCATGACACAGACAATGAATGTTATCACATGGGAATATGTACATAGACGTGAGTCTGTGGTGATGAATCACAAACTTAAGCTGCATCTGAGACAGTCACTGTGAAACTGCAATGTTTCATGTAGCCAATCGGGTCGTTAGTCTGCAAATGACTTGTCTTGATGTTCATTTGCAAACACCTGTCACAGAACTTTTTTGTGATGAGGATTTAGGAAAAGGAAATCTTAAAAAGCATGGATAAAACACTATAAAGACAAGACTCCAGTGCCTGGAAACCTGGAGCTAGATATACAAAGGGGTGTGATGCCAAACATGATGCAAGTGAACTAATTAGCAAACTGGAATCTGGTGTGAAAGCAGACGTGAAGCAAATTAGACAGAATCCGGGGGTGTTTTTTTTTTTTTTCTCCTTGTGACTCTTAAATGAAGCTCATAGGTGTGTGCACATGTAGAACACTGAACACCTGGGTTATGGGTAATCTTAAACTTACATGGTGCAACTCTTTTCCTGTTTTTCATTCTTTCTGACTATTTTCATAAACTCTGTGCCTTTTGCAGATCGGTGTAACTTCACTCACTTAACTAATCACGGTTACAGAAATCATTCCATACCTCTATACCGAATGATTTACTGGGGAAGACATTTATCAGTCAATTAATAAAAAACTGGATGATACATGAGACAGTAATTTTACAGTAGAAGTCAAACATTGCATGGTAAAGGAAATTAATTTTTTCAAACATTTTTTGCTACTAACTACAGCAGTTTGAGTTTGGATAAACAGAAAAGGCTTTTTTTCTTTTAGTTTTCCCGTTTGTTTAGTGTATTGATTAGAAGAAAACTCTGCTACTTAGTTAGTGCTTGTGTGCTCTGTATGACAAATCAACTCTTTTCTGCTTAGAAAGCCTGTTAAACAGTGTACCCGTCTGGAAGCGTCAACTTTCACACTCAAGAAGCAGAACCTCTTTAAACAATAAAGCTCGGCGAGTGAGTGTGTTTACATGGCAAGAAGTTGCTCTTCGTGTCTGATTACAAGCACAGGACAAATTTTAACACTGTCGTTTTCATGGTAAACATTATTCTAAAGTCACCTGCATGATGTTAAAACCTTATTGGAGCTTTAGTTTTTTATCTTTGCCAATCTTCTCTTTTTCTCTGGACTAATCTAATCTGATACAAGTCAAGAAGCTACTGATCAGTGGGCTGTTGATAGGCACTGTTTGCACAAATATTTTCTACCTCATCCACCGCAGATGTTTGGAAATTTACATAAACACCATATAGAAATCTGTCCTTAAAAGAAAAGGACAATAACTCACTTTTGACTGGCTATGAATGAGGTCCATATGTCCAAAGTGACCTAATGTTATTATAAATAGGTAGAATTTTTTTTTTGAAGGGCAGCTGTGAAACAAAGTGATGTCAACCTTTTTTTTCTGTGTTCATTAATATTTAAGCCAAAATGTGTTTCTAAACTCGAACCATGTATTCATTAATATTTAACCTTGCATTTCAATGCACACGTCTAGACAATTGCCGCTGACAGCAAAGTTTAAAAGTGAAAAGCCTAAAGATAATATTGGGTCGGATGGAGCTCAGAAAATGGGTTTTATGGTGTAACACTATCTTCTTACAGATGCACAATATCCCTTTTGTGACAGTTTTACATAATGCAAAATGTAGACATTCTATAATCTTTAACTCTAACAGTGTAGTAGTTTTGTAGTTTTTGCTATACCGTAAAACTAATGTTTTGTTCTGTGAACCGATGCTGCGATTACACATTTTGGATGAGGTTTGCATTGTTGAAAAGTGTTTGAACTTGCTCAGGTACTTGCTGAGGTACTTACTTTTTTTCTTTTTTGGTAATACTTCACATCCTTTTTGCTTAATCCTGCCAAACAAACAGGATAGAGAAAGCACCCCCTGGCCATGGTAATAAAAAGCCATTTAACAGTAAAGTGCTGTCACACACAAAATTCTAACAGATTCAGCTCTGCATTTCTCAGAGTTTAACCCAGAGGATGATAATGGATGCTGTGTGCCGTAAATGTAGAAGAGATTGGTCAGGTTTGATCATCACTGTCACTGTTTCATCTCAGGCCACATTTAGACCCTGTTTCTTCTTCAAACCAAGTGAGCTCTCAAAAGTCTTGCTACATATTCCAACCATAATGTATCACGTAGATACATGTGCCAGTTTGACTCAGGCTTTAGCACTTCCTCGCCTTTGGCCACATATAGATAGTGATGTTGGACGATGTATAAAATGCATGATCACATATACCGCAGATAAGGCTGTCAACCAGTGCACATGCTGGGAAGACATATTCTACCTTAACATACATCAGATAAGCTCTCGCAATGAGCATGTTGTCTACCATTTACGGCTTAGAGGAATATAAGTTATCATAAAAAAATCAATTTACATGTCCCTGCAAGTTTAAATCACTGTAATGGTTGCTGTAATGGATCTGTTGAAGCAATGGCATGAAGCCATGAAGCCAGCAATACCAGTGAACCAAGTGCAGTTACTTATAAACCAAAACAAGCTTATGTGTCTCATACATAGTCATAAACATTATTCATATCCTTCCGTTATTCTTCTGTGTCAGCTATCAAAGTTCAAAGACTCTGAAATGTGTCCCACAGTCTCTTTGAAGAAATTTAAATTTTACATGTCTTGTTGATTTAAACACAATCAGACAGAATATGGCTGAGTTTACACAGCAAAGGGAGAGCTGTTATATGCCAAGTATAAACAGTATACATCCATAAAAAAAAAATAAATCAGGAAAGCATTTTGAATAATTCTATTTGAATTATTAATGCTTTAGTAACACCTTGCAGACCTCTCACGGCCAGTGTTGAAACTTTTAAGTGCTCTTGTACTCGCTGTTGTGTTCAGTTTTGAGTTGAAAGGCTCATACCTGAGCTCTGACAGCTCATGCATGATTGTTATTCGGCAGAATTGGTGTTATAACATTTAGTCTCCTCCCCATCAGAGCCCTCACATTTGTCAAAAGTTATTTTCACCTTGCTTCAATGTTTATCAAGGGTGATAACATTTCGAATTTGGAGCTAATTTGTTGTGAAAAGATAACAAGAATTTTCCAGGTAATATTTCATTGTTGTGACACGCAGAGCAAAGATGCACAGTGCAAGGTGCAAAGCCTTAAGGCTGCTTGTATGGTCTTTATTTAAATGTCCGTGATCAAAGTGCGCTGCAGCTACAAGCTACTGACGGCTACGGATGCGGTGTGAACAGCACAGTGTGGAATGCCCCCGGCGATTGTGTCTAAACTCATAATGTAGTGAAATAAAGAAAGCAATAGAAACTCACACACATGAATATCAAAACCTGCACACAGCATTCAAATAGACAGGCAGACTCACACAGGCTATAATCCCTGTCTCTTTGCTTGCTGTTCTTTTAGTTCTTTGGGTTCTACATACTTTGGTCTAACAGATTGAGGGCACAGCTGGCTTGTTACTTTTGTGGTTAAATTAAAATACATGTGCTATTGTTGTTAACTATAAAAGAGTTGAATTTCCAGATGTGAGACGTCATCTCCAGCACACACAGTACCTGTACTTATATTGGACCTTGTCTGAGTACATATCTACCAAATTAAACAATCATACTGAATTCTGAGAATTCTGAGTTGCCCTTTTGAATCCTTAAACTTGTTCAACATTTCAGAGCAGAAAAGTCAGTAAATCTCAATGAATCCCTTTAAATTGGGTTGGTATTTGATCAATACATCCTTGACCTTTGTATTCACCATCTCCCATTAGATAGACTCATCTTACTCTAAATTTAGAGTGATATGAGACACTAAAACTAATCATACTTCCTGTGGGACAATAGAACAGATGGCCAGTTGTTTTGATCAGTTTGTTAATAACCAAGGTGGGTGTGCACCTAAAACATTAAGTTTAGTGTGCTTTGCAATTTTATATTTGATTAAAACAAATAATGAAGCAGTTATGCTATGCAAAATCATTGAACTACACATTAGCTACAAATACCCAAAAAACTAGCATGTTATCCTTAAAATATTCAATTAAAACCTAACCAGAACCTTTTTCACATTCTTTGTAAGACCTCTGACTGCTTTCACTCTTATTTCTCCAGCAACTCAGTCAATACTTAACATAATTGCAACTCTTGAGCTTTGTCATGAGCATATTACCAGTATGAACCAGCCTTGGCAGATAAAATGCCTGTGCAAAGTGTCCAGGTGAAATCCCATCTTTTACTGCATCTGTGACTAGTTGGTGCCCTGAAATGCTGCCATATACCCCTCTCCCAGCCAGGCTGGTGGAGAGTGCTTGCACCCATCTCCTCATACTGGCTGATGAGGTAGAGCACCTCTCCGTCTTTGATCACAGAAAGTGTCCAGTTAATGGTAATCAGTTAATTGACTTTGCAAAGCAAATGCGTAGGACCGTGTGTGTCTTGCTGCAACCCCCAGGAGAAAATTCCAACTCTGTCCACGTCTAATTCGACTTGTTAAAAGGTGCAGGCTCAGGGGTTAGTGGGCGTGGCTTACATGAAAAACATAAATGATTTGAATGTGGTGGATGGTCCGATTGTGTCTTTCCACAGGTTGCAGCAGAAGGAAACTTGACAGGACAGGTGGAGGGAGATTCTTTGAGACTCCACATAGATGGAGGACAACAGGTTGAACAAAACAAATGGTGTTAGTAATCAGTGATGTCTTGGTGTTATGAGAAATGTCAGTCAGTAATTTTAAATGCAATTCAGTCAGTTACGGTTCAACTTAACCAGTTATTTGGACTATTCCTTTCTGTTTCAGAAACTGAGCAAACTGATAAAGAAGGCTTACTCTGTGCTGGGCTCTGCTCTAAAAAGACGAATGCTGCACAAGGTAATTAATAAAGAACAGCAGTGCTCGTCCTCTTCATTACATTGTGTCAGAACAGCTCACACAGATAACGCAGTTGGAGCACAACTTACATCTGCATACCCTAAACGGGACTCAACTTGACTTCGATGCCCTGCACATGCTCCACAGGAAACGGGATTTATTACTTAAAGATAAGGAGGCCAGTTTTTTCTTTTGATATGATAAATTGTTGTGACTGTATCACAAGATCTTCATTAGCAAATTAACTTATCCTGTTAAGGAACTGTAAAATAGCTCGGGGTAGTAGTTGTCTGGGTAGCACTTGTGCTGGCTGCTACAGTTCGGCTTTTGTCTCTTGACATCCATGTGTTTTTCAAATGTGTTTGCTTTTAATTGACTTCGATTTGTCATAAGACATCTCAAGTCTACGGGGAGAATAAGACAGTGTTTGTTTCTCCTACATGAAGCAGAATTTGTTCCAAAAGGTGAGAGAGAGATTGAAATTCATGTGATCAAGGCTGGAATACAATATTAAAAACATTATTTTTCCTGCTTTTTTTCTTTACTTCTACAAATATAACTCTCTGAAATGATCTTGGTATCAGTCACATCCTTCATATTGATTCACAGGATGCCCAGAGGTTGTAGATTCAATTGTAGGAGAGATTTAGTGATTAATACTGGTGTTACTTTCAGTTTGTCAGTAACTTAAGCTTAAAATGTCAGGATCATGTATGCTACTTTTATTTGCTATCACTTATTTATGTGCAGAAAGATATAACTGTGGCATAAAAGCCTGCATTTGGTTTGTCACCACTTCTATTCTATTGTCTCTGCATTATTCCTTTGAACTTATTTTCTGATGGTGCACATATTTCGTTCTTTCTATTTACTGTCAGTCATTAAACGCCTACTGAGGGATTTAAGAAAAAACAACGTCTATCATAAAATTTCACGCTTTCTTCAGAAATATACTTGCACAGTCCCACCTCTTTGTTAATGGCATCTTGACAGATGTTGATTTCAAGTTATTGCTTGGAAATGACAATAAGTCATGCAGTCTTCATATGAAGTGTATATTGTTTCCCTTTGCACAGTTCTTGAGTTTTTCCCTTACAAAAAACAGCAAGTTCAAATATCTTAAAAATTTTGTTAGATTTAAATTTCTTAGTCATTTGAGCAAAATATATTCATTTATATTTATTGTCTCCACTCGATAGATCTTATTTTCAATTTGCACCATAATCAATAACCAACTATGGATCCTATACTGTACGTTTCTAGACATCACAAGAAATGGATCAATTTAACCCTTAACAAGTGTTTGGATTTATTTATTTTTTTTATCATAAGCAAGTGATGGCATTACCTAATACCAGGCAGAAAGTGAAAAAGTTTTGTCGTAGCAAGACAACCAGAAGAATTGAGTCAAATGAGGTGATGGTGGTATAAAAAGATTGTACGACTCCAAAAAGCAAAGTTACTATACCAATAAGTAAGCAAAACAGAATGTAACAATTTGCAAATCTCAAAACCAATGTTTTATTCACAATATAACAAAAAAAAAACACAAAATATTGATAGTGACATTTTACTACTTCATAAAATATGTTATTTAATCATTTTTATTTATTGGCAATAAAACTTCTCAAAGGTGAATTTATATGTGTGTGTGTGTAGCATGCATTAATAAAAGAAAATCTAAATTAATCACCTTGCATGAACTCAACCAGCCCCTGTTATGACCATTTGTGGTGTTCCAACAAACGGCACTGATAGCTGTCAGCTGTAAGTCTGTAAGTCTAACCATACATAAACATAAACTGATAGTGCAGACTGTGACAATAGCCTACAACAGAGACTTCTGGTTTTGTGGCAGATGGCAAATGTACTCTTTTATCATAAAAAAGGACCTTCTATCACATTTAGGTATGGGGAGTGTGGTGGAGGGAGCTCCTTTTTTATCATTTTGTATCTATAAAACCATGACATTACTGGTTTGGGAGAACCTGACATTCCCCATAATGACAAGATTTCTGGATGTGGTATGAATGATCTCTTTGTTGTTCCACTGTCAGATCTTTACAAAGACAGCTGGAGAAGCTGGATGTTACTTCACAGAACAATGTGTGGAGTAGGTGCATTCACAACTGGCAATTCACACGACAGCATGTTACATAGACTTGTATAGCAGATGTGGTTCTGTGTGACACAACAACTTGACCAGACTGAACTACTCTTATCTTCTAAAACAAAAAAAGGGGACCACACCTAACAAGTAGGGCTGACATTTAAAATCCTCTGTTTGCAGTATATGAATTTACATAATGGTATGTTTACAGTTTGTAGCAGCGAGGGATGCACAATGATATTAGCATGTACTGGGTATTGGCTTTAAAATGGTTATAGCAGGGTTGTTGCTGGGAGAGGATCGTCAAAACATCAAAAGCTTTTCTTAAAAATGTTAGATAATAATAAATTACATGAAAAATACATTTCTGTTATTTCCAAGTGACTGTAAACTTGGGCCATTAAAAGAAAAAGAAACAAAAACTGAGAAATTTGAACCCAATTTTCAGTTAAAAATATTGTTATGTCAATTTCTCTATAGAAGAGGCTGGATTATTATGTCTGTATTAACACTGTTTAAATTAGTTGGAAAGTACTGTGACTTTTGCTAAAATATTTGCTGTACCAATTTGGTTGTCCCTTCTCTGTGAACTAATGTACAAGCAGTAGTCTGTGTTGCTGCTATTATTATTCATTTTTAGAAACACTCCCAGGACTGACTGCCATGGTAAGTGCAGCCAATATGACAAAACATGTTTATAGACACAATAGCTAATTATTTTTTTTGAGGAAAAAAATTTGTAAGGCTATTTAGAAAAGCTAAATGGAAAAAGTCAAAGCTCAAACGGTTCACAATAAAGGTGCTCTAACTCTAATTAAACATCATTGTCCTCTTCCTGATCCTATCAACTTGATATTCGCTGTTCAGAACATAGCGTTTAAATTTACAACTCTAATCTGCTGGTCTCAGCTGGAGTCCTGATGTCACCTTTCACATTTTTTAATGGAGCTTTTCTCTTTAAGTGCCACAAGACAAAAGAGGTCTATGGGTGTTTATACTGAAATGGCACAATGAGGTCGTAGATATAAGGATTTCTGCTATACAACGTGTAAACTAATACCTGTTTATAAGTGTATACCCATTATGATATCATTTTTTCTCACAGTTGACTTCAAAGGAAACTGTGAAAGCCTCTGTAATCGGCACTGATTTTAGTGGAGCATGTTTTACTTTGAGAAATAGCTGTGGAGAAGGGGGATATAAAACACTTTGAAGCTCCACAGACTAACACTAGGCATCAGCCCCAAGTAAAAGAAATTGTCAATTTTTTTTAATCATTTAACCTTCTCCCCGTTTGTGTTCTGTTTGCAAAAGCTTCAAATGGTGATTTTTTTTTTACCTCGAAGCCACCCAGATAAATGCGAGTTCAAACGCTGGTGAACAAGAACTTGAATTTCGTGTCATATACTGCAAGTCATTTGCAAAACAACAGAAGAGGTGTTTGTAGATTCAAACTTCTTGGAGATTTTACTCAAAACGTAGATGCATCAAATTAATCTAAGATTTTTGTTCTAATAGAGGGAAAGGTTAATCACACTAAACCTCCTAAATCAAAACGCAATTTTCTGGCAAACTGTGGCATTGACATTTTGTAAGACATTGCAGGAAAGAGAAAAACAAGGCTCACTATTGACCACAAGCACATCGAATTTCACTGAAACTAAAACACCTCTCATGTTCCGTTTCTTATTTTGAGAACACACACACACAGTGAGTCAGGGGTACAGTGCGGCAATTAGACAGGAGATTGGATCAGCATGAGGTTTATCTGTCAAGCGTCTCATATAGAGATGGCTACTAAAATATTAAAGACAGCTCCTGCAAAAATTTCTACACCGACGGTGCCTTTACTATTTGAGTCCCAGTTTAAAGTCTGTTGATGGAAATGTGGTTTAAAACTGTATGAAGCACTCTTGGCAACTCCCAGCTGTGAATGATGAAATCTGCAACACCCACACAGGTGTTTTAACTTTCTGCCTAATTATATCTTTTCTCAGGCCTGTGTGGGTGTGACTGTGACTGATTGACATCTTCCTTATGTTTATCTGTTTTAGATCAGTAATACAGACCTCCTGTTAGTGGCGGAGTAGTTGATGCAGAAAATTGCCCCATGTGATTGTGCGACTATGTATTCAACCATTATGCTTGATTAAGCTATCATTTTGTTAATGACATTTTGTATAATTGTGAGTCATGATGTCACACGTGCTCATAATGATTATTAAATAGTTTTCAATTTTCTTTTATTTGACTACTTGAATATTTGACACACCATAATAACTTTTTTTAACCTTTGGGCTGACAAATGATTTTCAGTTTCAGTTTGGAATTCTTCAGTTCTTATGGTTGTTTATTTTTCAAAAATCTTCATTCTTAGCAAACTAGTGACTAAAGTACAATATTTGTGGAGTCTATTTGGTGCTAAAGTGCTGTTTTAAATTGAAATCTACGCCAATAACAGGGTTTATTAGTAATATTCACTACATTTTGCAAGACACAGTTGCATTTGTATTTCCAACCTAAACTGATCGGTACTGAAGGAGCGGTGGGAACAAGTGGCAGATTTGAAATAAATAAATCAGTTTGAAATAATGAATAATACAAAAACAAAGGACTGTGACACCACTGTTTGCATCCACAGTAGAATTTGGGGGTAAATGTCAATAGAGCCATGTGTTTGTTCTGATATTATGCTCCTGGTGCCTATAAGAAAAAATAAGTACTGTTTATTTAAATCATCTAGTTCCACCAACCCTAACAGTCAAGAATGCTAAGTGGAGTTATAATGCTGTTTATGTATTCAGTGAGTAAACCCAGGCTTTCCAACACAAGTTATCAACGTGTTCACAAATGTGCATCTAAATCTGTGTATTTCCCCTTTTATCTTTATAATCAACATAGATTCAGTTTTAGCATCTGCACGTAACCATGTAATCCATTTGGTGAGACTCGAAGAAGACCTTCACCAGGAGATGGGGTTTTGTGTCACCATGTGTGTTACCAGCTGCAGTGGTTTGGTATGGGCACCAAAACGTCCGAACAGGACAATTCTCAACATTCATTAATTAAATTTCACAGCGTTTATCAGAACATTGATGCATTGAGTACTGTGCACCAATGCTAATATTACATATTCTGATGAGTCACTGGTCTGTAAAGGGAGATGTAATTCACTGTGCATTGTTTTTCCAAAAACATCTTGACTGTTACAGCTAATATTACCTAGATGGGCTGCACGGTGGTGTGGTGGTTAGCACCGTCGCTTCACAGCGAGAGGGTTCCATGTTCTCCCTGTGTATGCGTGGGTTCTCTCCAGGTACTCCGGCTTCCTCCCTTTGTCTCTGTCTGGCCCTGTGATGGACTGCCGACCTCACAATGTACCTCGCGCCTGATGACCGCTGGGATAGGCTCCAGCCCCCTGCGACCCGACCGACGGATTAAGCGGGTATAGAAAATGGATGGATGGATGGAAATTAGTTAGATGAGAAATCATTTCTAGTTCACCTTTCTTTTACTGCGCCAACATGCTGTTTTGGACTGATAGTGTTAAGCCAGCAAAGGTGAGAAGAGCTCTAATCAGCTCAACTGCAAACACCTGTGCAGGGCTGCAGGGTCATTGTTAATAAAAGGAAAAGAGGGTGTGTGTGTTTGATTTCACCTTGTACAAATTTCTCTTATGAGTTGTGGGATTTATGCATTTGAATATTTTTTTAATCCACATTCTAAAGCAATCACTATATTAGCCTTTCAGTGACTGTCTAAATCAATTTTTAATTTCTAGTGAAAATACCAGCCCCTACAGATATTAAGACAGGCTTGAATTCGAAGGAACGTGACAGAAGAAGATGCATATTGCATTTAGAACACTTTTAATGTGATGGAGCAGCATGCTTAAATAATTCATAAAGCATTACGGCTTCAGTGAAGGTTTAAGAGATTAAGAGGGATTACAGTAAAACTGAAACTAAACTGTTGTTGTAGACACTGCCTTTGAGTAAAATTAGTCCTTTAAAATAACCTTATCAGACTTCCTGGTAGGCATAGTTTAGTGTTTTCATCAATTCTGATAACTACAAAACAGAAAGTAAGCCAGATCACATCCTCCTGTGGTTGAACGATAAGCACTAGTTAAAATCGGTGTTGTAGGCATTGTGTAACAACAAAAATCTGAAGGTTACATTTTTCCAAATATAACCAGTGATGGAAAACAAAAAGTCTAAAACCGGACATTTATGGCTGTCCCTTGTATCTACAAAATAAGCTGCCCTATCCTGACAGACCTTTGACAGTAAATGTGAAACTCTAAATTTGTAAATCCCTATGCAGTGAATGCCTCATATACACCATTATCCCAAAAGGCAGGGACCCATGTTTGGAAATCACTGTTCTGGAGGATGAGGTATCTTATTACAGTCACATTAGGTGGTTTTTCAAGGGTGTTTTGTCCAAACTGGACTAAATGTAAGTCTTCTTACATCATCTCTTGCTCCATCAAAGGTTGCTAGAGACTTGGGTGTCATGATTGATGACCAACTAACCTTTAAAGATCACGTTACCTCGGTTGCTCGTTCATGCCACTTTGCATTACTAAACATAAGAAAGATCAGACCATACCTAACCCAACATGCCACCCAACTCCTGGTGCAGGCCATGGTCATCTCCCGCCTTGACTACTGCAATGCTCTCCTAACTGGTCTCCCAGCCTGTACTATTAAACCTCTTCAGATGGTCCAGAAAGCGGCGGCGCGTCTGGTCTTCAATCAGCCTAAAAGAACACACGTCACCCCTCTGTTCATTGAACTCCACTGGCTACCCTTAGCCGCCCGCATCAAATTCAAGTCACTGATGTTAGCCTACAAAGTGCTTAATGGAACGGCTCCCATCTACTTGAATGCTCTTGCAAAAGCTTATGTCACAACTCGGTCCCTCCGTTCGTCCCAGGATTGTCGTCTAGCAGTGCCTACACCACGCCTAAGACAATCCAAACATCGTCCCACGATGGTGGAATGACCTACCGAACGCTACCAGAACAGGGGCGTCCCTGTCTATCTTCAAGAAGCTCTTGAAAACCCAGCTCTTCAGAGAGTATCTCCTATCCTAGCACTTACCTTGTACTTACCTACCCCCTCTATCTCTGCACTTTATCTTTCTGTACTTCCTTCTATGCCTGCACCCTATCTCTACTCTGTCACCTCTGACATAGTCGGACTCGTGGGTTCCTTCTATGTAGTTTATTGTTAGCTTTTTATATAGATTGTTATATCTTCATTTGTAAGTTCCTTTGGATAAAAGTGTCTGGTAAATACATAAACATAAACATCATATGAAGAAGCAGTCTCAAATCCTTTCTGAAGTCAACAGCCTGATAGTGTTATAAAACAACGTCATAGCAAGTTACATAGTTATTGTATTTAAGTATAGTTCTTAAGTACTTCAGTCTTTTGTTTGTTTCTCTTAAACTCAGCTACAGCCCACGGGGAGTTGTTCTTCCAAAATGGAAAAAAAAAAGAAGGCTATGGACTAAAAACATAGAATATTTTTTTCTTAATCTTAATTAGATTTTGAGTGTCGCTGAAGAGAGGGAGACTGGGTTTCCCTCCTTCACCTGTTGCCCCGGTGACCTTGGGTAAGTGGAAGATGATGGGTGGATGGATGAACAAAAGATTGGATAAATAAATTAGAACTTACTCTAAATAGTTTTGCCCATTAGAATCACTCCCAGAAGTCTTGAACTGCATTAATACACTATAGTGGGCAGTCTCATGAGACAAGCCGACATTACATTTCACTAATTAATTAGGGGAACATCTTTAAGTGTACAGTAATTGCACATCCCTGTAAATACAGGAGAGTGAAAACTCATCAGGTTTGAGATAATTCTTTTATAATTCAATCGGGGTGGCCATGCATGAACACATAAATGAGCTTAGCTCAGCATACTGACAAAAGAGGCAGATAACAGATGCTGAGGAAAACAGGAAGGAAGAGCATCAGTGATTTATAGACGTGGTCTCAACAAGGCTAGGTACGAGGTAAAGTTGTTTACCACACTCCATCCTCCCTGGATCTAATTCTGTGTCACTCATATTGAGATCATTCACATTGGGGATGCGCTGAAAGAACATTTTCATTTTAACTTGTGATTTAATCTTGCACTGAGTCTTAAAATCTGAGTAGGGGAATGTTTTTGATAAAGTGGAAATGGTCTCTCACTCTGACAGTCTGCAGCATCCCGCACACCAAGGCACGTTATTATGACAGGCTCCATTTTTCATAATTCTGCCGTTTGATTACAACTGCATCATGATGGATGAAGCCCACAGGTTGACTTCAACGCATCATGCTGGGTCTTGAGATGGTGTGGCAGGTTGACATGTGGAAGTGGGGAAAATCTGAGTAAGTCACTCTACTACTGTGCTGAAAAATTGCAAGTTATTCTTAACTTTATTTTCACAGTCAACATTTAGATCAAAGTTTTGATTTAATCATTTTTATATATCTATTTATTTCATGAACTCTCATAAGCACATATGGATGCCTGTAAGTCACGGGGAAGAGGAATAGATCTTGACCCACGGTTAAGAACATGTGACCCCCGTTTTCAGCTCTGTTTTTTATGGGTGACTGGATCTTGACCTTGCTACACTGTAAATTGAACTTGTGAGTTGTTTGAAGGTGGATTGTTAATGACATTTTTTACAGAGGCTGTGTGTTCTCTGGAGAGGCATTATTGTCTAAAGTCTTGAGTCTCTATAGAAACATGTGCTGTTATGGGGGATTTTCTTTTCTTTTCCATTCTTTTTTTATTCTTCCTGGGAGAATCCAGAGGTGCTATGGCAAGAGTTTGCTTTTGCCATGTCTGGGTGCTCAAAAACTTGGTTTTCAATCATTTTTAAGCTCATCCCACAGTGCAGAAAGTGTTCTAAGGGGCACACAGGAGGGATAAAAAAAGAGAAGGAAGGGTGGGGGGGGGCGTTCTATCTGCAGCAACAAAAAGTGAATCATCATTTATTCAGAATATGCGGTCACAACATCATGCCTTTTTTTTTTAAGTCATGGTTGAACAAGAGTATGTATAAGAGTAGCATCAATCTCACCCAACAATCAACAGTAAAATAAGCAAAGTATATTTGCTAAAATACTGGTTGTCATTAAAAAATTATTAAAAAGATAAACTTTGTCAAACTTTAGCTGCTGAGAAGCTGAACACGTTTTTCAGAGCACTTAGTGTTCCCTGTCAAACTACATGCACTTCTTCCAGGTATCAACTTGCTCTGTACCCCTTGTTCTTTTTGTGTACCAGTCAGCTCTTGTTTCTCTTCTCTAACTGCTTTATCCAAATCTTTCAGATACTAATGAAACCAGGGTAAAAGCAGCTTTTTATGTCTTTGTCATTAACCCTCATACTCCTGACTTATCATTGCTTTCAGTCTTACCAATATAAGTCTTCTGTAATTTTAAGTTCTGCTAAATGGACATTCATACAGTATTCGTGGAAAAATGCCTGCTTCTTTTTTTAAACAGTGTAGATTATTCAAAAGAATGCAGAATATAGCACGCTCAGTTTGGTATCAACCTTTCCTCTACAGGAAGGCAAAGTCTTTGACCATGCAGAAGTATATCAATGTCAACAGTGTTCAGGCACACCGCCTACTCTTATCAACTTAGCCTTTTCCCATTTCCACCTTATCAAAAATAATTATCTTTATTCTCAGAGCCTCTCGCACTCTTTTTATTAAAAAAAATTTGCTGCTGTAAATTGTTATCACATGTCGACTGGCCCGAAGGATTCTGTCATTTATCACCCTGCAAACATGCAGCCCAATATGCCTTATTTCTCAATCTCTCCACACCCTCGTGATCCCCGTTTGTATTACCAAGCCACCTGGCCTCTCTGAAGATACAGCAGGAGGTTTTCTGCAGCTTCAGTTTAAGGGCAAGACACCAATGGATTCGTCCCGTGGGCTTCACTCTGCCTGCTTCTCCACGATGAAAGGTCACACCTTGGCCTTTTAATTCAGTGTAACAGGCAGATGGTAAAAATGCCTATTTTATTGCCTAAGTGTCTTTTCTATTTCGCTAGTTTTCTCAGACTTTTGACATATACTACCGCAAATCAGTTGAAGAACATGCTGAAGAATGCGCACGACTGAGAATAGTAGGAAGCTTTAAAACTTTACATTAAACCAACTGTGTGAATTGGACAAAGTTTAGAATTTCCAGTGAAAAACATTTCACACAATAGCAAAAAGTGCAACTCTTATTTTTTAGATAAATTACATTTTCAGTTTAGGAGTCATTGTTATCATAGTCATAATCATGGAGATGCTATGTTTTTAAAGTACGATACCAAACGTTTTTTAGGGAACAGAAACATAATTGCACTGTGTGTAACATTAAGGTGCTGTAAAGAATGTTCCACAGCAGAAACTTAAGCTGGTGCTCAGCATGCAGCACTTGGTTATACGATTATGATCGTTTTTTCATGTCAGTACATCCAGTTGGTACTCTTTCCTTAACCTTAATTAGATTCTTTGTTGCTAAAATACACATTTTAAGTTATATTAATTATGTTATTTTTGCTATGATATAGAATAAGAAACACCACTCTGCAAAGAACGTAATTTCAAAATCACCTCTATCATTGAGCTCATTTTTTTTCACTGTGTGCAATGTGCAGTGTTGTTACAAACCCCCATGTTCAGAGTATAATTGAGCATCATTTCAGCACACTTTAACTCTGCAGTAGAGCAGAAGGATGTGCTATGATGCAAGTTTATCACACACAGATTTGTCTGTGTTTGCACACTGAAACCAATCAGTTTGACTGTTACATGCACGTGTGGACTGGAAAACTGGGGGTTTTGGCTTGTTTGCGATAGATTATGTACCGCCTTGGTTAAATGCCACAAATATGCACCACTCTGCCCTTTGTTTCCATTGCAACAGGAAACATAGCCATAGTAAAGCTGATGCTAACCTTGCAAAGCAGACATGTTTGCATATAAATGTATAGTTACGAGCTGACTACATTGAAGAATAGAGGAGTCAACACTATATGGAGTACAGTGCTACATAAAACAATCCAACATCACATAACCCCTTATGTGAGTGTCACGGGTTCTAGACAAGACCCTGGTGAACCTCCAGTTGGTGGAACAACTTTGTGAACAGGGTGTTGTCGCTGAATTTTTTCATATATGCAGGGATTCACTGGTACATTTAACCAATCTGCTTCGCCCGTAGATTAAAGGTCAGAAACGTTAATAAGATCATCTATAAGCCCTGCTTAAACAGCTGCATGTACATTGTCTGCGTATTTCCATGTGAACGCTGATTTATCATTGCAGCAGAGCTTTGATAATCCAAAATTTATTAACCATCAGTCAAGTTTTTTCAATTTGATTCGTGTCATAATGTGTGCATCAACATAGATTCAATAATTCCGCCTCACAAAATTGGTGTTTGCATCAGATTCTTCTACCAGGGAGACCATCAGGAAAGAAAATGGTGCTTATTACAAATGATATGATTCATTCATCAATAAACTGCTCTGAGGCAGGTTATGTGTATAGAGTTACATATCATGACGTAAAAAGATAACCACCTTGAAACTGACAACTAATTTTAGACTCAACATATCTTGCCAAGCCAGGAGGGTAGGGCTTTGCAGCACACCCTTCTGGATCATACCTTGTTTAGTAATTCACATGAAAATTACTAGAAAATGCATTCATATCTTGTAAATATTTAACATCCACACTGAACCATGTATTTAAAGTACATCCTAAATGCTAACATTTACATGCCAATTTATTTGCCTATTTAAATGTCTGCAATCCAACACAGTCTCAAGTAACTAAACGCAAGCTTTCGTTATTGTACAGGCTTTAAAATGTTTCACAAGGTATTTTGCAAAAACAGTCATGAAAGGAGTGTTCACCAGTTTGAACAAGTAACAAAGTCCACATTTGGCAGTCGAAGGTTGTCTCAGTGAAGTTATTAAATCAGAGTTGGTCTCCATTCTGATCAAAGTTAGCCACCTAAACTACATAATCGCTTCCTGTCAAATAGTTTGACAAAATGCCTCTTTGTCCTGTGTTTGCTTGACTTTGGTCTGTTCCATGACTTTACGTTCAGTCTGTCACATCAATAATCACTGACTAAAGACACCTGTTAATATTTGGTCTGGGTTAAATAAGACACTTCTACTCTTACCAAACTTTGAATCGCCTGCACATGAGCTCTTTGTTTTCTCTTTGTAAATAAATGTAGCTCTTCTCAATTAAACTCAGTTTCACGTCCCTTATGTTCAGGACTTTTTGAGCTGGTCGTGTGAACTCTATGTTAATTACCTTTATCTCCACAGCTTATTGGGGTAATGAGTGAAACTCAATCAGCAAATGACAGACATGGTCAATATGCATTACTTTGACAGCTTGGCTCATTAAAAAATGCAATACATGAGTCTATATGGACCAGTAAAATAATGTCTTACAATTTACAATAAACTATTACATGTTGGACAAGTGCACAAATGCACCTAGTAACCATTTTCTTTTACAGACTGGGGTGGGACTGAGGTTAATTTTTTTTTGGTTGTAGCGAAAAGAGGTATGTTAAGAGAAAAAGGCTTTGGCATTTCATTTAAGGAGAATCTGTCACTCTTAAGCATGGGAGTGGCTTGATCATGCCCTGGGCTTGTGTCTCTACCTTTGACCAGTAGTCCAACAGACAACCTTTAGAAAGTTTGATGGAACTTTAATTTTTGCGTGCATTTGTGCATGAGATTTTTTTTTCAAAGGGCAGATATAGTCACATTGACACTTTCAATAACGTTTCCATGTGTAGCTAAAGTAGTAAAATTAGTTTGCATATAGTTCCGTGTTTGCATAGTTCTCTGGAGTCATTGTTTAAGCTTTCTAAATGACTGTTTTCTGCAGTTTATAACCCTTTGCATTGACCAGTTGATGCCAGTTATGAATATGGCCTCCATAGAAACTCCAGCACGGTAAACACATCTATGATCTAATTGCACTGACCCTTTGTTTTTTGACTGACCCTTTTGCACCACCAATGCCACAGAGATTTGTCTCCATGTCAATGCAGCTACACGGAAAATGCTTCCCTTCGGTAGCACCACTAGCGGGCTGCTTAAGACCTGTTTTCCTTGTTGCCACCAATCTTTTTAAAATTAGTTATTTCTGCTTGTGGTCATGAAATAATGAATCAATGCCGAATTCATAACATGTACACAAAGTCTTGAAATCAGTGTCCATAAGGGGACTAAATGTTTTCACATAGAACATTCTGTAAGATTTTAGCATGCACTGTGCATGAATTCTGAGTTTCATGTAATGCTTTGGTTCACTTTTTGTTAGAAATCACTTTATCAACAACAGTAGCTTTTAAAATCAAATAAACAAGACCAGGTAAAATAGAACTTTGACAAGGAAATCCCGTCATTAAATTATATAATTGAGAATATTATCTAGTAGTTGGCCCCACTCTTCAGTGTTTCATTCTTGCAGGTAGAGTAGGTGTCCCTTTTCTTTTCGAGATCAATAAGTAGTGGCCATTTAGTCATCCACACATGCCCCAAATACTCCAGATAAAGCATTTAATGATCACTACTGCTTGATCTCTAAATTAAAAGAGACTCCTTTTTTAAATGGAGAGATAGGGGAAAGTAATAGGCCAAAGGGTGGAAATCTGGATTTGTCTAAATTAGGCACTTCCTCTGAAATAAAGTGTAAACAAGCATGAGAAGAAAAAATATTCATAGTGGGAATTATCTTTGTAGTCTTCAGATGTAAATTAAATTGGATACTTCTGGGTCTTGGGCTCATTGTTATTCAAACAGTGATTTCAATAAAAATGCCCTTCAACACTGAGGTATATTGTGCTCACCTGTCAATTGCATCTTTCAAAAGCCTGCTGGACCATCATGCAGCTTAGGAATGGGAGGGCATATTAAAAAGGTCATATTCTTTGAAATTCAAGGCACTTTGGAAGAAATGAGAATCAATTTATTCTCCCGCTGCTTGATTCTCTGACAGTAAAAGATTAAGGGAAAGAAGAAAAAAAGAACTGCCCATAATCATCTATAATTTTGCAAGAAGAATCAATTTTTGACAGAGATATTCGAGCATGAAATATATTCTTATGCGGCACTATGAAGAACAAAATGAGGGGTGCAGTGTAAGTGTTTTGGTGTCTGCAGTTGAGTGGTGGCTTAATAGTAAGTGTAGATGTGTCATCACAGAGAACAAACATCATTAAACGTATTATCCATTGCAGTAGGTTTGGAGAAGCCTCTGATGGCACATTAACAACAGTCTACTGAGAGGAGCATCACTCCTCAGTGACTCTGAAGAGGGAAATGAAAAGCATTCTCATTGAGTTGCCCCCCTTCCCTGCCCAAAGCCCATTAATGACAATCATTATTTCCCCTTTGTTCATTATGATCCACACTCCTCCATTAACAAGAGCTCTAATATCCTCGTTCAGTGTGTGGAGACGCAAGTTTTGTGTAGCCTTAAAGTGCTTCTTTCATAACATTACCTCGTGGCTCGCAGCAAGAGGCGGATGTGATAAGTGACGAAAGAGTATGAATATCAGCCCGTATCTGTGTTGTCATTATCTCTTTTCACACAGTCTCAAAACCACTTTTACTCTCGCTTCAAATCCCAGTCAATCACATAGCTCAAAAACACCAGTGGGGAAACACAGTTTTACAAGTACAACATAACAGGCTTTATATTTTTCTCGCCTTCTGTGCTTCTCTGTTTCTAATGAGGATAGATTATTTAGATAAGCAGCAAGTTTTTGCACAGCGGGCACGGATTGTCACAGATTTGTTTTTTTTTTCCCCGAGTTTCAGGAAGAGTTTTATTTAACAGACATTAAAATTTTATAACGCAAGTGCCCAGTGTACTTTTTGGAAATATTTTCCAAATATTTTCAACTAATTCCTTAGTTAGAAGTATTATTCCTACTAATGTAGCTTAGGTTTTCATACCGTAAAACACTCATGAACGCAGATATGATAAATATGTAAAAGATCCAAACTGTTGGGAGCGTATGGATAGCTGACAAGCTCTTTAATTATGATATACAAAGCCAGCATGATTTATCCGTTTTTGTTTTTTGCACTCCTGCAACTTGATTTGGTGCCATTATGGTTCATCAACTTCAGCTGCTACTTGAGCACGTTCAAACTCAGACACTGGTTTACACATAAACATTTCATTTCATTACAAATTTGTGTTCGGGAAGATGATAAAAGAGTAATAAATTACTCACTGTACAAACTTATTGAAAGGATAATTACATCTTTTCAATAATTACTTAATAGCAGAGGTAATTGGTAACAGTCCAGATTAACTTAATCACTCAAGCAATCTTCCACCAGAGGATCGTTTCAGTGATTCCTAACTCTCCACATGTATCACATGTTGTCATTTCCCTTCGTTGATTAAAGAGTAAGCCATTAGGTCCATGTAAGGTGACTGCAGTGGTGGAGAAAAAGTTTTTTTGTGTTGGCTGGGTTGAGTAAAATTAGCCAGTTTTAAAATTTACAACTTGTTAATCAAAACATGTTGGATGCTGACGAAAAAATAGTTTCACTATATCCCCTTTTACACATTCCCTGCTTTCCATTCATTAGCTGGCAAACGTGAAAATGACGGTGTCACTTGTGAATGACAATAACATTTCACACCAGTTTCATAGCGAAAACATGAAAATTGAATAACTTGAGGTGAATTTTTATGACAAAGTAAGATGTTATGAAAAAACCAACTCAAGTGGGACTTGCAGGTTTGTGTGGTGTTATTTTGTTACTCAAGTTGACAACATTTCCTTGCACTTAAACTCTCACAATTGTTACACTTGACTGTTCAACATGCTTAAACATGCAGAGGTGTTATTTTCATGCTTTCACTGTTATATCAATATGTTCTGAGGAAACAGTGTCTTATTAAAGATTATTACTGTATACTGTAAATCTGACATGACTTGCAAATACCACATGTGCACTGTGGCTTCCACAACCATTCTTGAATGAGACAATAGGAACATCAATTAAAAAATGATGTGTATGAATGACAAAATGCTTTAACAGACTATGAAGCTGTTCATGTTATGGAAAAACTTTTTATGGAACAAGCTTTTTTTTACTCAGGGCACTGGAAATTGATGGTAAAGGCTAGCTACTGTGCTGTAAGGCAGAGTGAAAATTATCTCAGTTTAGACATCATGGGTTAACAGAATGATTCCAAATAATCAGCGGTACCTGACATATGCCTTCCCTTTCTTGTATGTTTCACTAACATTAAACACAGCCTTGCAAACAGTGGCAATGCAGAGGCCTTGAAGACAAAGGCTGCCAATTTCCTGAATACACAAGTGCCTTCTAGATGACCATGAAACCCAGTCTGGACCCTGATGAAGCACCTGTCGATGCAGACGTCTTTACGTCTTTATAAATCACTTCTCTTTGCTGGTGTAGAGTGAACTTGGGAGGTTTTAACCTCCAAGTGAACCTTCTGACAAAAAGCTATTTGTCAGTGGCTCATCTACATTCAGCCCATATCAAGTGCATTGTCAAAGAGACTGTCGTCACCATTGTCCAGAAGCTGCAGATTCTGTTGGGGATATTTGAGTTCTTAGGGAGGGTAGGTCTTATTGTTTTCATGCAGCAGCAATGCTGATTAGAGAAAACAGTAGTTTGACAAGACAAGACAAGCCAAGTTAGGAGCACTTTGTTTCTGAGAATCTGTGATGTGTAAGCAGTGCTGGGAGTATTCACCAATGCACTATTCTGTAATTGACCTGCAGCATCTTACTGTTGATATTCAATGTGACATCTTCTCACCTTGTTTCTCAGTGGCAACAGCCTCCATTATTTATCATTTCCTCTCAGCGTGTAATTGAAACATGTGCGTGTTCAAAGCAGCAGAGCTGAGATGTTGCAGCTCTGAACACAATGAGACCTTTCCCACTTTGGCATAGTGATGAGTTTTCTAATTAACTGGCATTCGGTGTCCAGTTATTCAACTTCCCATTTCTTACAGATGTTAAATCGCTACACTAGTTTGCATGAAGCTATTGAAGGATGCTTTCCCAGAGAGGCCATTAAACATACATCTGGAAGATATTTATCTAAGATTGAAAAATACTTTTTCAAACAAATACTTTTACATCTCAAGTATGTATTCCCTGGCTATTATATTCAAAAGGTAAGTAAAGGTACTCGAATTACATTTGCAAAAGCTATATATTTATTTATACATCAATCATCCTCTTCAGGTTCTTTTGACTATGAAATTTTCACTTAGTTTCCATAAACACAATTAATCTAAAATTCTGCATGAAGACATTCAAATTGCCAGTGGAAATATTTAAACATTTTTGCACCCCTGTAGCCTGAAAATTATTGTATAAAGTTTAACCCATTTACAAATCCACGAAGACAATGTTAGCAGGTTGCTTCTGAAACACTGTCAATTGTTTAACTGTAATCAGCTTTAGACTGGACTTTAGAGTCTAACACTATGAAAAAAGAACCTATAATTATTGTTGGATAATGACGGGTGACTGTGGTTAAGAACTCCCTGAAAGGCAATGAGAATTATTTTTTCTCTTTTCCCACTCATAAAGGCTTTAGGGAAGAAATATGAAGTGTGAGACTTCACTTATGTGTTTAATATTGCCCCCAAATGGTGGATTTTCAGAGACTTTTTGTGCCAGAGGGGTAAACCTGCAACAAATGTCAGCGCAGAGACATCGCAGGTTGGCAAGCTGTTACAAGCACTTCATTATGTTCTTGGATAGCGACTCATTCTGCATTAGAACCTGAGGTCAGAGCAGAAAACCAGCAAGGCCCAGAACAAAACAAAACACACACACAGGCACAAAATTCCATTACAGAAAGGTGTATAAATCAGTTCTGCGTAAGACAACAAGCCCATTACGCAACAGCACACTGTGCAGTGGAGATATGCACTAAAATGGATAGTGACTGTCATAAACAAAAACCTTTAGAGGAAACATGACATCCATCACAGCTTGGTTACACAGCCTGTAGTGCAAAACTCAAAACATCTCCATATTCCCCATGAAAGAAAAGATGAAAAAAGAAAAGATTCCCATAGAGGAGCTTGTAAAGGCTGCTGTCACTGATGCAGCAAGAGGAAAATCAGGGGCCCTGTTAGACATATTGAAAAAGAGGGCCGTGTCTGTTTCTGAAGAAGGACAGGACTCCCAGGAACTGTGACACTAACACTGTTCAGGAAATTATGGCTGCAGAAGGGCTTGGCTCATATCGTGTGAGAGAAAACAGGTGTGACAGGAGGATGAATTCCGGATGAAAACATAATCACCAACACAGAACAAGTAAAAATCCCAAATAGCCACAGTCTGAATGAGAACACAATGTTTGAACAAATTCACGTGCACACCACTGAAAGATGATATATCACATAAATTACTGATGTTACAACATACTGAGTGTTTTTGCTGAAGTTGCTAAAGCTATGTGATTCCAAATCAAATTATACAAAGTGAAATAAGTTTTAAGGTAATATTTGGAAATTACATCAATTTTTTTCAAAAGTTTAATCTAATAAAAAAAAAAAGAATACTGTTAATGTGAATAGTTTTTTTTTAGATTAATTTGGTTACATTTAGTGATATAATATGTGATCTCTGACAGCCTGACTAGTGTTTTTTCTTCTAAAAAGGAAAGTTTCTTTCTAGTCTTTATCTTCTAAAAGTGTCTGCCAAATGCACAAACCTAAAGATTAAAAATACAACTCGTTTTTAGAAAGTATCAGGAAAATATTAAAGGGGATGCATAATAACATATCTTTTTTCTTTACAGATTTCTCCAAACATACTCCTTTCATGAAGTGGAAATGTAAGTTTTGTAAGTTCCCAACAAATGGTCAAGGACGAATACTGCAACACTACAAAGACGATCATGTGCATTATTCAAGGTGTTCAGGCTTAATCTGTATTCATCAAGACTGTTTGAAAATGTTTCAAACCCAAGCAGAACCTAAAAATTATTTGAAAGACCATAGAGAGGAATCCCATAGAATTGTATCCAAAATTTTTTGCGAATTGCCGTCACATTTCGATCTATATAAGAAAATAGGAGGAAGGTTTTCTTTTCAAATTAAAACTTTCTGAAAAATGAATAGCTAAATGGGCAAATAAATTGTCAAGTAGAATTCTATTAAAATGGTTCCACTCATCACTAGCTGGTGGTAATGACATAATAATGTGGTATTTTTTTCAAATGCAAAGCAATAAGTAAATATTTCACCCCAAAACGTACTGGATTAAGAATCATTGCATCACATTGGTCGAAAAAAATAAAACTACAAAATAAATAAATAAGTGAACAACTGAGTCATTTCATGCATTGTTACCACATTCATAATTAAAAGCTGTCATCTTGATTTAATAAGATGTAGGTACATCATACTCCTCTGAATCATATATAGTAGCTGCTGGCATAATTTCTGGTAATTCTCTTGTGTATGTCCAACACATGCTTTAGTAATGTTGCAACTTACAGATATTAATACATGCAGCAAATACAAGTGTTTATAAATTACAACAACACGGGCTTCGTGTTGTAAAAATCATAGTCGATGTGCATTTCCTGGTTTGGACATATCATCCCCTGCTGTCCACAGGCAGAAAATCTGCCACACTGAAGCCCAGCTATCACAAACATTGAATTAGACTTTCGGTAAAACCTGTTTGGCTGAGCACACTGCTGCTTTTCATTTAAAACTCTAAAATTCATGCCTGGTGCAGGGTATTACACACATGGCTCTCTCACTCTCTCACCCAGCAATCTGTCAAGGATTGCCTCGTCTCACCCTTTCTCCTCTTTCTTCTTTCACCTTATTGTGCTGTTTTCCTGTCATCTTTCTTCCACCATCTCTCTTTTTCTCCTTTCTTTGTGTCTTCTCTCATCCTTTTTCTCGCCTCTCGTTTTCTGTGCCTCACCTTTCTCCCCCTCCTCTGCACATGGAGTCAACCATCAGCAGCTGAGTTCCCTCTCGTTTGCTCCCCCCTCAGGCTCTGTGGCACACAGCATCCACAGAGAGACTGAGTGGAGTGAGGAGCTGATGAATCTCAATGCTTTGTGTGAACACACCTTTCCTTTCTTGGTTGTCAGGTAACATTGGGGTTCATGAATCACTCTATTATTACTGAGTGTGAGAATGTATTTGAATTCCTCTGGGCATTTTATTTGTGAGCACTGGGAGATATTGTTTTTATCTTCAGTCACACGTTCTTATGAATCATTTGGATATACTGTTTAATGTTCCTGCACACTTAATAAGGTTCAGGACATTCAGTATGAAGCCATATATAGATGAATAAGTTACGGCACAAATCTTTCACGAACAAAGATTTTGGAGGTAATGTTCTATACATAGTGTTCCCATTTTAAATTTAAACACTCTACATGATTACAAAACTGTCACTAGACAGAGAGAAAAAACACAAATGGCTAATTTATCTAACGTGCAAATCATGTGAGTCAGAAACTCACTGGACAACAAATATCGTGCATGTGGCATTAAAGGCTTGAAAATTGAACCAGCTCTATTTAAAGCTGAATTATATAAAGCTGCATTGATTGCTTTTTGTCTTTTTGTTGTGGCAATTACTCAAAAATGCATTATTGTTTGAGTTATTTTTACATTCTAATTTGTACACACAACAGTGCTATTTGATTCCAGTGTTTCCTTTTCCATTATTGATGTTTTTAGCTGATCTGACGATCATCATCATCTCTTTTCCAAGCTGTTTTGGAGTTTAAACTTGGTCAATCTTCAGTCAGTTTTAAACTCAATACTGTCCAAAAGTCTTAAGCCACTGCTATTTTTTCTTTATTTTGCCATAAAAACATGGAATAGGTGCAGCGGTTTATTGAAATGTGAGTAAACATATATAGTATATCAGGAAAACAATATGAACAATTCTAATGAACTTGAAAGTCAATATTTGTTCTGAGCACCTTTATTCTCCAACACAGCTCTTAGACAAGCTTTCTGTCATTTCTTTAATCAGTCTTCGGAAATAGTTCTCCAGGCTTCTTGAAGGACATCCCAAAGCTCTTCTTTGAAATAGGAAAACAGGACATAGGTGCAGCATTGAAACGTGCAAGCATAGATAGAAATACAGTATTTGTGGCAAATCTGGTGTGTACAATTCTCCTCTTTGGATGTCGGCTGCCTTTTGTTCCGTTCTCTGTCAGATGATCCCACACTGCTTCAATAATGTTGAGGTCCGGGCTCTGGGGAGGATTCATCCCTCCATAAGACCTGTTGCCACTGATTTTCAGTCCACTTCTTGTGTCATTTGGCATAGCTCAGCCTTTTCTCCCTGTTTCCCTTCCTTAAGAATGGCTTCTTAACAGCCACCCTTCCATGGAGACCATTTCTGATGAGGCTTGGGCCAACAGTAGATGGATCAGCTTTTTTTTTCTATTTCTCAACTACATCACATTCAGATGTTAACTGCAGATTAACATAAATAGTTTTTAGGCCTGACACTTTTGTCCTCCCCTTGTTCAGATTCCTCAATTTATTTAAGAACACACTTCACACTTATCAGAAGCATGACAACATGCAACAAGTTTTCAGCTCTTTGAGAATCACCTGATTTGTACAAAAATATTATGGTCGGTCTGTGAAAACTTTAAAACACCTTCAGAAATCCTGGAGAACTATGAGATGGTCATGAGAGACTTTTGCACAATACTGTATACACACTTAACGTTCCAGGAAGACCAAATGCATTGGAAGAACATTAGCTAAATGTATTTTAATTCATACATAAATCATTGGCAGTTATCTCTTTATTTTTCTTTGTTCCCTAAGAATGAGCCATCTACACATACTACTACAAAGGACCTGTGGCGTCACCATGTTTCTAAAGCAGTCTCAAGTGGACACACTGAATCCACTGAATAAATTTGTTTTTTATTAACACAAAAGAAAAACTTTAAGCTAACTCATTACTTGCTAAATGTTTGATTTTGAAGAGCAAATTACTGACCTTGCCTCATGTTGTTTGAATTTAATTACAGCTGTTTTTTGGAAAACTGCAAGCCAACTACTAACAAGAGACCTTAATAGTCATGCTCACAGACATATCCACACATGTTGCTGCAGGTAGAATAAATTCAGAGGAAACACCACTCCTCCTCATTTAAGTTTTCCTCAGCAACAGAAACTAGCAGTTTCTTCTCACTCCGCTTCTCCTGAGCACGGTGACACAGAGTCCTTTTACATTAACATGTTATATTGGTGGACCTGATAAAGATTAGAAAAGGACTTTGTAAAGATGATGCCTAAGGAAACCAGCTGAACCGAGGTTGATTGAAGCTGAGTGTCAGAGCAACAGGTGGTGTTCTGGCATCAGCTCACTTTTAATGATTGCTGGCCCAGTAATGGTTGCCAGATTAGGTTAAGTTTTGGATGGGTTGATTTTGGACAGTTTGGGCTGGGTACCAACCCATTAAGATGTATTCAGATGTATTCCAACAGTTAACCATGTGAGGAGATTGTCTGTCTTTGTCTGAAAGTTTATTTTATTTTCTGCTTTTCTTTTTACACTGAGGCATGTGTTTATGAACTTAGTTTCATTTTAACACACTCACATTGATAGTTTTATTCTGTTTCACCAATCTCGAGTAGGTAGGTCAAATAGTCTTGAGGACCATTTCTTCCAGGAAGAAGCACTATATGGGTATACAACCTGATGTCATAATGTTTCTTTAGCCTTCAGCTATAAGAGTAGAGACCTCTGTATCACACCACATATTGGATCATCTCCCATGTGGTCGGGCGTGTGTTTATTTGCCTGTCGAGTTAAAAAATCAACAGCCTTTGTCCAGAATGTGTTCCTTCACCTTTGAGTAAATTTCTGTACATTATGGCATTGCTACCTTACCTTAAGGAAAATATCTGATGGAATTCTTTCTAGTTGCTCCTCATTATAAATCAAAGCATTTCCTTGAGAAAGGTTACTGATCCTTTTCCACACACATAAATTGATTTTTTTTCTGTCCTGTAGCACAATCAATGCACCAACAATAATACCAAACAATCTGCAGTTTAATGCTAGATAGCAATAAACTCATAATATGCCATTGCCTGTGGCGCATTTTATTAATGACACCTGGAAGACGTGGAAATTTTACCCTCTACAAATGCCTTTTAAAGCTAGTCTGTTGTCCTTGAATACTAATGGGGATTTTTTCTTTCAGGATGTGCTAACCAGAGAGGGTGAAATCAGTAAGTCGCTCACTCCTCAGAGGATCTCCTCAGGGCACAATATGTCTTAGTCCTGTCAGCAGGTGACCTTTGTGTATCCCTCCATGATTTGAGTTTGTAGAGCTGTGCTGTGTGTCACACTTTGCAGAAAAAGGGCAATATTCTCAATGCTAAGGAGACACTGGTGACAGCATGACTCAAATGAGAATCAGTGGCTTATTTTTGTCATTTGAAGGACTAGAAGGCGTGATTTAGAATGAACATGTCCTTGCATGTTCATGAAATTCTGTCACTCAATATTTCTATTAGCCCTCTCCGCTCAACCAAACCTCTTGGACGAAGAGTGGGGGCAAAGCTTCAAAAAGAGGGATGTTAACCCCTACCGTTTGTATGTCAGACTCCATAACAACGTTACTGTGACTGGTTTATTCAGGTGCATTCATCTCTCTCTCTGTGGCACTTTCACTGTGGAAGTCAACTATCAGGGTCCTGACCTTGATCCTCCAGTTTCATCAATCACAATCTGATGAGACAGGAATGATGTCATATTGAGCTCGTGGGTTGATCTACATATCAATCTCAGTGTGCTCAAGGCTGAAGTGACCCCCGATAACTGATGTCATTGATCACACTCAACAGAACCGTAAAAAACAAAATGGGATTTAATTAAATGAATTAACTTCACTATATCACAGTTCTGGAATAAAAGCTGTCATATGCGCTGGGAGACTGAGCAGATGGTGGAGATGATTTTTTTCATGCTGTCACAAAAACATGAAGAAGACAAGGTGAATTCAGTGGCAGCCCATTTCAGAACATAAAGAAGTTGCACTTGCTTTTCCAGCAGTCTTTTTGCATGAAATCAATAGTTTCATGGCCATTGGAGTGTAGCTTTTCTCTCCTCTTTCTTCTTGGTCGGATTGAGATCACAACTGTATGAAATCACACTCTCTCCTGTGACTCTGCTTGACATTCAGCTCCCCCCACATATCCTCCTTCCCCTCCTTGTCAGGAATCAGTTTTGCCTTTCCCCATCAGGCTTCTTCATTTGTTTAGCCAGGACTGGCTCAGATCCACTAAAGAAGAGGCATTTCATGCATTTTTAGACCTGGGCCCAGAGGATGATGTGATAGAAAATATCAGTTGCAGCATTTACAATGATCTGGCAGTCCTTCATTTTGTCCCTGCCCTCTCGTCAGGCATAAATAGCACTATACCGTGCTTCTATGTAGGAGTATATATTGAGTATTGATATCTGCATGGGCAAATTACAAAAACAAGCATATATACCTTGAAGGCATTATTTATCAGAATAAAGGCATACGCACACAACAACAGCACACTAGTGTCATGCATTAAAATGCAAGGTATTACTCTTGGTGTGTGATCAGGTGGTGCCCCACAGCAATAAGACAAGGAGAGTCTAAAAAACTAATATTTGCATGGATGCTTATCTTTATAAGGTCCTCTGACTTTATGAAGTTGTAAACCTTAGACTTCATTGAGCGAGAACCGTATGGGAGTCAAGATAAGAGACAAAGGCCTGCCCGGAGTTTAAGTGTCCTGCTATTTATTCAGAGCACAAAAAGGCCAGTAAAAAGGATGAGAGCATAACCTACTCAGCAGAGGACAAAGAGTTTATAGTGTATGCTTCCATGTTGCCAGTCAAATGACTGTTTTTGATATGGCGTATTTAATCAAACAATTCATTTTCACTATATCTACAGTAATGTAGCGGTGAGACTAGACACACCTATAGTCACAAACATATTAGTGTCCAGAAAAAAAACAAGACTATAGACTGATAGTTACAGGTGCAAGAATTTCTATTGACATCTGGTTATCTGTAAGATACTAAAAGAATATCAGAGAAGACATTAGATAAATCTTCAATCAGGAATAGACTTTAAAAACTCACAATAGTTAGGAGCTGCTCCAGTCACTTAGTAAAGGCAACATTGCATAAAGTGGAGTTGAATGTACCCGTAAATGTACATCTGGTCCTAGTACACAGTATAAAATTCCAGAATCCTGCTGGACAGCTATAGCAAAACACACATTAAGAGTAGCAAATCACTTCAACACTGACTAAATTGTTAAAATGAACAGAAAAGAGGACTGATGGCAAAGATTGTTTCTTCTCTCTTTCTTCACCCAATCAAATATATTCTTGCATGGCCCGTCAGCTTGGTTTTCTGTAATAAAAAAAAACTCTGGAATTCATTGTGAATGTTTTCACTTTTTAAGTTATACAAACCAAACCGAAACAGCCTTCAACCTATAAACAAAGACAACAAAAACTGTCATTTGAGACTTGTGTGATTCAGACAGAACAACATTTTTCTTCAAAAAGTCTGGCTAGAAGTTTTTCTATCAGTTGAAGTTTCGATCTTAAGTTAATGAGGACCAAATTCCTCCACTTTTGTTTCCTTTTTGCCTCTCTTACAGGGGAGAGTAAGTGAATGAGAACATTTGACTGGGTGCAGTACAATGAGATAAACATTTCTAACTGTAGGGAAGATTAGGTGAAAATCTGAATTTCAACAGAAAGCCAAAGTGCTGCTTTTTGATGCCTCCCTTATATGAACCTAAATCTGGTAGTGGTTCAGCCATCTGACACTAAAGTCCACCTAAATTTTATTACAGTGAATGCTCTAATGTCATAAAGAGATCATTCCTGCATTACAAAGAACAACTCACTATAAATTACCTTTTTTCACTCTCCACATATACGCTTTGAGTAGCTTTAATAGAAATAAATGGAGCACCACATTGTAATCTCCTGAAACACCAAGAGAACACCAAAAAACATGTGAAGAGCTGACTATATGGGATGGAAGGGAAGACTGACCACAGCTTAAAAGCAGCCTTAAAGAGTAAAACAAAAGGTCTGTAAAAACACAAAATATTGTAAAATGTACACACTTCCCAGCGATTGAGATGTAAAAATATTAAGCATGAAGAAATCACAGTGAAGGTCCTTGCTTTTGCCTTTTTTATCTCAACCTGTCTGTGAGTGCCACTTGACATGTTTTTTTTAAGGCTGTTCTATTCTTGCACAGTGATTTGATGTTTTCTGTGAATCCTCAGGACCAGAAATATGTATCGCACTCATAACTTTCTTTTCCTTTGAGACATATTGTCGTAATTTTCCTTTCAGAGCTGTTAAGGTCACAGAAGTGACAGCTCTGTGTTCATTGTATAAGCTATTAAATCACACAGGTGTCCTAATAAATGTAGAATCTCTCACATCTTGTTTGTTGCTGAATAAAGTCTAACCTTCACAGAGTTGTCTACATGATTGTGTTTCACTGTGGCGCAGTGATCATGGGATCAAATCAAGCCATGGGGGTTGAACAAAATACTGAACTCCACAGTGTGTTCCTTTCTCGTAAATCCCTTTGGATAAGGGTGTCTAGCAAATTAATGCCATGTAATAATCCTGATAAAACATTTCTTTGTCTCCTATCACATTTGCGGCACACTTGCTTTAAATTGATTCATGATACAGATGAATAGTTTAAATTTTCAAGAGAAGAAAGACAACACTGCTCATTCATCCACTCTATCTCTCATACATACCTATACTACATAACTGTTGTGAGTCACTTAAATGTGAAATGTTTTAAAATTTTGTTACAGTAATTTTATTACTTCTGACTTGAACAGAATATCATATCCTCTTTTGTCAAATTAAAAATCCATCCATCCATTTTCTAGGCACGCTTGTTCCAGTTTGGTGTCACTTGGGGCTGGAGCCTATCCCAGATGTCCCAGTGGTGAGAGGCAGGGTACATCCTGGATGGGTCGCCAAGCCGTCACAGGGCCACATCGAGACAGACAACACACATCACACTCACTCTTAGAGTCAATTTAGAGTCACCAGTTAACCTGACATGCATGTTTTTGGACAGTGGAGGGAAGCCGGAGTACCCGGAGAGACCAATAAATAACTATTTAAAGAATAATCCCACAGTTTTGATTTCAATAACTTTAACAAACAGTTTCTACGACCCCATGGCCTCAGCTACCAGCGGGTACTTGGCAGTTGTTGGTCTGGCCTTCACCCTTGTTCCTCAAAACCTCCCTCATGGCCTTCTGTTTGCCAACTCCAAGTGGTTCTTTCCTTCTTTGTTGCAGTTGTTATTAGACCTGAGCAGAGTACCACTCTGACTGTGGGCGTTTTGTGCTTTCATTAGACTTCTCATGGCATAGTTTCTGTGTATTGCTTGTCCTTCAAAATCTAAAAGATTATATTTTGTAATGGCGATTATGTTGCCAAGTCTTGTTAATTGGGCTGACTTGAGACCTTTGTTCTGCCTGTCTTTATGTGGTGTGTGTGTGTGTGTGTCTCAAGGTAAACCGTAAGCTTTTGAGGCAGGCTCAGAGGCCTAACTTGTAAAACACTAACTTTCAGTTTTTTGCGTTTTGTTTAGTTTTGTGTGTTTGTTTTTTTTCAGAATTAAAAAAATAGAATTAAAGCATTTCTATCTGTAATGTGCTTTTAGATTACAACACTCTTTTACCTGTTTTATAGATTAAAGCGAGAGTTTGTGAAGCTTAAAACGATGTTATACTGAATCGTGTTGAAGTACGTTGACTGTTGTTAATAAATGAAACTTCCCACAAGTGACTGGAGGCTGAAATGCTGCATTTCCCAACTTTAGTTTCCAGCCCTGCACAACACGGTTTTGCTTGTGGCCGCTTGACAGTTTTCTTTGTGGTCTCTTCAACACCATGAGAAATTCATGTGTAAGCCTGTTCATTAGCAGGGCTCACATATTTACCAAATTCTCAAGTGGTACTTTTTTCCTCTTACCAAACTGAGTCAGGTCTTATGTTTCTCCCTTTTTTGACATGGCTAAGCCAGGTGGCAACTGTTTCAAAACAAACATAAATCACTACGAGCAGGAAATCCAATCATGGTACAAACTATGAATCAAATTCTAAGCACAAAACAGGCAAGGTAGAAGTTTTAAGGTTATAACCCCCCAAAAAAACAAGCAAAAGTAGTTAAGGTGTACAAACATCTCAAAATAAAAGGTGGAAACAAAACCACGGACCATGAGAGGGATATCCACTTCAGCTCCAATTGATGGTAACATTGCGCTTTCTTTACCTCCGAATTTCAATAGTATTTTAGTTGGGCACTAATCTTCCTGAGTCCCTTTTACATAATTGTTGGTGCATCAAAATCCCTCCCACTCGTATCTATTTTTTATCAGCAGCCATACAGATGGCCATAGCCCAAAGATCTACAGCTGATAGAGTTCTGCAAATTAATTACCCTGATCAGCCATAACATTATGACCACCTGTTGAATATTGAGTTGGTTCATTTGGTGCTGCCCAAAGATCTCTGAATAGTCAGGGCACAGACAAAAAATATCTCAGGGTGTCTTGGAATTCCTAGTACATAGTTAATAATTAGAAAAAACAGTGAGGTGGGTTGCAAATGTCAAAGTGACATCCATGTGAAAGCTGGGATGCAAATTTTCCCAGATTGCACTGCATAATGCGATGAGTTAGTGGTCTAAATGTTGTGGTCGATTAGAGATTACCCCAAGTGTTGCTTGAACTATGACCTTTTCAGATTTATTTCCCCCGCTTTATAAAACTACATATTGGTCTTTTCTTCTAGTAGGCCCTCAAACCAGACATGTCATTATTTCTGTATGCTTGAAGAGCAACTTTACCACGTGTATATATCAGTTAATGAATATGTTCCATGTGTAAAAGTCCTTAAATGGTTATTTTAGAGAAATACTTTTGCTTCAATCATAATGTGAACAAAAATGTACAGCACAACTTAGCATGCAATACATAATGATCCAGAACAATAGACTATAATTCTATTTAAAGTTTTTTTTCCAAAAACTGTTCTGTACATTATTTGAAGTCATCTACCCTAAAGCAACCAAGTATTGATTGAGCTATGAGTGTGTTTATCCCATTCTTAAAGTTATTATAAGTATTCTTGTCATAACAGAAAAATATCACAGCACAGCAGCAAGGCTGTATCATCACTCATTAACACTGACAGATCGTTGTGGCAGCAGCGAATAAACGTGTCCCTCTGTGCCCTGGGATGAAGGATGAGCCTTTGGCTTTGTACTTGAACTGTACTTGCCCTTTTTCCTCGGTCCCTCAGATCCTCATTTGAGAATACTGCTAAATTGCAGAGTCTTTCATTGAATTTAATTTGATAGAGTTGAGGTGTGTTTCCCTCAGCAAGTCTGAGGGGATTTTTGACCTTGTTCACTCACGTAGGTCGTACATCAGATTGATCTGTCGCACTGCTATGTGTGTGGTAAATTTTATTGATTTGAGAAATGTGATGTTGAGCTACATGCGGAGCTCATGGACATGACATCCAGCTCTGCTTCACTGTGCTGAGATATGAGCAAATAATGATAATTTGGTTATTGGAGTCCAACGGTGTGTGTTCTGTTCAAGGGGAAGACCTTTTGAACAATGAACAACAATTGAGATATTTTGTATTGTCTTACCAGGCCTATCCATTGGTTGTACTCCATTTTGTCCTTTAAGCTCTGCAGTTTACACATTTCTAGGGCCCTAGATGTGGTGCACTTCACTGTTCAGCCTTATATATATACTTATAATTTTTTAAGAAAAACTATAAGTATATATATATACCACTCCATAATTAGTTAATAAGGGAAAAATACTTAGATTAAAAAAAAAATTAAAAAAGCAGTTTTAAATAGTACAAAATACTCATCCCAGGATAGTACTTAAGTTTCTGAAAATTTGCAAAAAAGTCTGCTTGGAAGGCATATATAGTATACAATATTTAAGCAAATTCATGCATACATAGTCACACTTGAGTAATACACACTGAACTTGATTGCAATAATATTGGCAAAAAGTTAGATTTATAAGTGATCATGAAATGAATCACACAATTCTTCATACATAGAATTTGAATTTAAATTGTCTACAGTTAAGTTATAAATTACATTTTTGCTCAGGAACAATTGAACCAGAGATGTTCGCTTTCTTCATCAACTTGAAGTGCATATATTTAAAAGCTTATGTAGAATTATAAGTAAAACCCTTTTTACTCTAGTGAAAAAACCCACTCATTCCCATTAACATCTGTCCCGTGTCTGCAATGGGAAAGCATTTAATAGAAATTCAGTCAAGTGGTTCTATAGTTTTCAGATATGGGAGATATTCTACAGATATTTAGCAGTTCCAGCTCCGATCTGCAATGCTGTGACAGTACCCTCAGATTATCAATGAGGGTGCTGAGTTTGAGGCTGAAACTATTTTGATTGTCACATAGTTTGCGCTTGTTTTTATTGTTTTCGATTGTTTCTCAATTTCCTATGAAGTCAAGACCTGCATTAACTTCAGCCAAAATAGATTTGGTTTGCTTACACTGAATCCACCAATGGATGGCATCCGATGCCCCTGCTTATGTCACCAACAGGAAGGACCAAACTGCCCTTGACAAAATAATCACATAATCACAAGCTAATTAGTAGACGTCTGTGGTTAACATAAAACACTGTGACCCATGAGGTTGGATTAGATAGCTGATTATCTTAATATTGTTCTTTTAAACTTCAATGTCGTGGGTCCAGGATCTCTGGTAGCCTTGTCTTGCAAATATCACCCCTTTATGTCTAGCAGAGTTGCAAATCTTTTAATCCAGCAAGAAATACCAGTGACCTTCCTGCTCACATGAAATTAATGCGAAGAATCAGTCATCATTCCAAAGCATGGATGATGAAATGTCAATTGCAAGATGCACAGTACTGAAAGATGTCTCCCTCTGAAGAAAATTATCATATGTCAGGATCATTCCTTCATCAGTCTAACTCTCTACTGGTCTCACCAGGTGATCTCAGCTTCTTTAATCTGTCTAATAGACTGTCTAATAGGCTTTCTTCTCATCGTTTCGACTGTTTTTTTATAAAATCCCCACACACCTGCTCTTGCTCCCAAGAGTAAATATCATAACGACATAGGCAGAAGGTAGATAAATGGGTGGAATAATGATTAGAGATTGTCTGTCTAGTTAATGAAAGGCCATACATTGTATTTCTTTCAAGTCTATAAAGAAAAATGGATGACTATGGTTACTGTGTTTAAAGGTTTTTCAGACGTGATCCTTGTCTTTCTTAAACTGAATATATCCTAAATTTTGACCTTACTCACTGTGCAGAGCTTCAAAAGACAAGTGCATGAAAATGGAAACAGAAATTTGCGACCCAGTTTGAGGTGGTAATTAGATATTATTTAAAAGTTGGAACCTGGCTACTGCACTACGAAATGCCAGAGCTGAACATGGAAACACAGACCCAGTCATCACCTTTTTCACTGCTGACTGCTGTTAACAAGTTCGTTTTCATGACAAAGTTATCAAAAAAATCCTTTTAGCTTGAAACCAAGACACACATAATCTAACTAACATAGTCACATTTGCTCTCTTCTCCTTCTGAGTAAGGACACACACTCATTTGGTACCACAATGTAACCCCTATATATTGGGGCATCACATATACTGCTTAGCAGACGTACAACCCACAGTAAATAGAACAGGACAACTGACCATATAAAGCATGGATCCAAATCCTAACTGGTCCTGGGTTGGGTCTTGGACAATTTTGGTTTGAGTTGACCTATCAAAACCTTTTGTATAGATCGTTGGACATGTGACACCCTGTGGCTTCTCTTGCAGCTGTCTTCCAAAAATCTGTGTTATAGGTCCACTTGTCCAAAATGTAGTAGTCACAATTTAGGGTAAAAAATCATCAGATGGCAATGCATTTTTTGTATAGGAGCTTCCATGAGACATTACCATATAGGCAGTGCTTGAACAATAGAATGTATAAGCACCAACATTACATTACAATTTTCACTCACTCACAAATGCTCACAAAAACTTTCAGGTCAACAAAACTTCAAACATGTCGCAAAAGCCCTCAAACACACACAACCACATATTCTTACATAATGGCAAGATTAACTGAAAACATCCCTGTAAAAAAACAGGAATACTTCCTTTATGGGTCATTTTGTTAATTGTTCTGCCCAACAAAAAATAAAATAATAATAATAACCTCTTTACATGATGGACATGAACACAACAAAAGTTTACAATTGTGTTCATTTCTGAGGAACAGCAATGATGTTCCTGGATCAAAATATGTGAAATGAACCATTTTAATTTTATATGTTGATTATACTCATTAAGCATCATTTTAGATTTTTTTAACTTTAAAATGGGTCAATTTAAACCGCAACATAACAGGAGGGTTAATATACTCCAGCATACTGCAAAGTATGCAGTAAAATCCATTTAAAAAGGGGAATACTCTAACAACAACAAAAACAACAGAATCCCATCTCTCAGCTGAGTCTACTCTCAGGTCTTGAATCTATGTGTCATCATCAAAGCTGTGCCTCTGTACAGACAAATATAGCTATTACTCATTCTGTCATAAAGACCAAGACGCTTGAAAACTTTGATTAGAGATAAGGTTTTGTAAGATGTGAGACTTTGATATTACCTTTATAAATGTGTTGCCTGTGGTCTGTTGGCAGCAATAACGCTAAATAACAGTTTTCCAAATGTTAACTAAACAAAAGAATTATTCCTGTCTGCAATCATTCCTCTGCTGCCCCTCTAGGGCTGCATACTCACATTAAGTCAATTAGGGTGATCATTTAGTATTTCTGACATGCAGAAGTAAGTAGATGCATGCTCCCTTTTTTGCCTCATTTCAGTGGTGGAGATTTATAGAGATTTGATGAACACTGTGGATGTCAGGGGTGTAGTATCATGTCAACTAAGTACATTATTAAATCTTAACAAAATGTACATGATGGATAAAAAAGGGGCTCTTATACTTTAAATATCATTGTGTCAGTGGAATTTTAGCCCTGAAACTTTATATTCGTATTCACACCACCACTGCACCATTTCCGCTACAAGAGTCTAACATTTAGGTAAACACTAGTTAAAACTGGCTGTCACAAAAGTCCCTGTCCATAGAGCAATCTTTCACAAGCAAGAAACACTTTCTCCACCACAGTACGCAAATTTAGTTTGACAACATAATATAGAGAAAGAATTGTTCAAAGTGGTCACTAATTCATCACAGCTGCAGGAAGAGAAGTCTCCTCTCATGTTGTTCACTGCTGCCATTAAGCTCTATGTAAATTGTCATGCTACAATGTAATTGTTTAACCAAAACTGATGTCTAAATTTACCTTGAAGTGGCGTAAAACACTGTCCCAAGCTGAGACTCTCTTGCTTGTCCATGTCAGGACTCCCCCTGAAAAAATGTCACACTCAACAAACAAAGCTTCAACGTAGCATCTGGCCTGTGAGACAGTTTGGCAGTTTTTCTGCGAGGTGGTAAGTGGTGACTTTAATGAAGATGCATCACGCCTGTTCCAGATTTATCTCCTATCGTATGGCCCAGCAGATGCTAATGTAATGTTCAACCTCCACAGCAGCAGCCTCTCATTTCTACACACTGCTGCATCCTCATCAAGGCTAATACACTTTAGATCTGAGCAGCAGGTCTGTTTGCACCCTTCCAAGCCCTCAATGGGAGTTCACGATAGAGCCAGGACTACAACCAGTAAGGAATGTGTGTGTGTGTGTGTGTGTGCTGGCTTATTTGGCAGGGCTTCTGCAGCAGATGGTTATTTTTTATAAGCATTAGAGCAACTCAGTCATCTTACTCTACTCAGTGTTTTTCAGAATTCATCTACAGTAAACTCACAACTGTAGTGCTCTGAAGAGTTGCCTGATATGAGACAGAACTGTCAGCTCAATACGCTCTGTTCCCAGCCTTAGTCTGTCATTGCCTCCACTCTAAGTGATTTTAGAGAAGGAGTTGGTTTGATTTTCCACATCGAATCAATGGACCAAATCTTACACACAGCTTACATTACTTAACTGCAGCTAGACAGCTTTGTTTGTCCCACCCCATCAGCAGTATGTTGTACGATTTAAAGGTCTGAATCCAAGCAACCCCAAAGGGTTTTTTGAAGTCAATGCATGCATAAACATATCCTCGATAGTGATACTTTGAAAATGTCTAATTAAAGACTTTTGTGAAAATTTAGTTTTTAACTTTGCAGAAATGTCTATGTCAGTTTTCTTTAAATGCAGCTCAGAGGGTCAAATTCAAGACTGCAAAGAGTTCACCATTGGCTACACATTTCCTGAAGCCAAATATAGATCTGGCTCAATGATAATCCAGTTAATAGGCCTGCAATAGGAAATAAGACAGTGATGTGTGTTTTACCAAACATCCAACTGAATCAGCTTCTCCCTTGCCTGGGAATTGAAAACTAGCATGCCAAGACTATTAGTTGTTGCCTTTTTATCAGCAGTCTTTTGCTGCTAGAGACTACAGTTGTCTTTGTTAGTGATGGCAATCTGGAATAAAGGTTATCTAAGATTTGAATTTAGCACCAAATTGTTAGCTTTGTCACCTTGAGAAGCAGCTTAATTCTCATGAGATATGAGAGATCGTTGTCACAACAAAATGAATCCTGCCATACTCCAGGCTAACCTGTCCTATACTGGCAGCTACAGAGGACTTTTACATTTACAACGATCAAAAATGCCAGTTCCTATTTGCTGACCTGTCTGTGAGGTTCTGTCAGAAGTTAATCTGATTGGTTGAAGTTAGCTTGTGACTTTCATCAACAGACACTTTATCAAATCACTTGTTCAACCTTAATTTTTCTCTGCACTGATCATACTTTCCATGGAAACGATTTGTTTCTATGCTTTTCTCATTATCTTTCAGCAAAGCAAAAGATACCATGGAAACCATTTGCTTCCCAACAAAGTGAATTCCACAGATGGTTTGTTTTACGAACCATTTAATACTTTGTGGTTTTAACCACTTGAAATTAACTTGAAATTAATCAATTAATTAACTTATAGCTTATATTATCTGTGTGCACTTGTTCCTTTTCTGCCAAGTTTCAGAGTCTTCACTGCTGTTTTGCTGCTCTGTTTCTCTTTTCTTTTCCACATGTTTGTGTGTCTCTTTCTGTTGACTGTGTGTTTGCGTTACGATTCAGGGTGAGCCACAATGAAAAAAATTGTGGCTTGAGTAGTCGAGCAGTAAAAACACTGCATGGATGCAGCAGAGGGACACACAGACAGGAAACAAAGCCGCATAACAACTGCAGCCTGGCAAACCTGACTCAGCAAAGGACGCAAAAATATTTTTATTCTGAACAGTAAAATCTGCTGTTCAGCAGATGGTTGAAATAGAATAAAACTTCCAATAAAATGTTTCTTGCTCTCTGCCCCTTAACACAAACACTTCACAGTGAATGCTATTGAGTCTCTACTGTGAGTTACATGATCATAAATGATTGATCACAAATAATTGAGTTAATACTCTTCGGCTCGTACACTCCACATCTGTCATGAAGCAATAATTCACATTTAAACAGAAAAATTAATGAATAAATAGCTGGTACTGGCTCTTTAGCTCAGTACAGCTGTTCAGCAACAAAGAGTCGGCACTACCCCACTATAAACACTCTCAGAGAGTGCATATAGCAGTCGGATATGTTTCTCTGGATATGTGTTTCTGTTCTTGGCCTTTACACACTGACATTTTCCAAAACTCTTTGACTCTCATTACAATATTGTGGACCATTGCTATTGAAAGACCAAAGGTCACTCAAAAATATTTTCTGGAATGATGTAATGACTCTTTGAATTAGTTTCTCACAAAGTGCTGAGCCACGACCCATTCGTGCTAAAAAAAGACAAAACCTTTCGTGGATGCTCCTTTTAACCCCAATCCTGACAACCTCACCTGTCACCTGTTAATTTGCTGATTGTAGAAGCTTCCAGAACACCATTACTCATATATTCAATGCACGTTTGTCTTTCTTTGCATCCATCCCAACTTTATTTGGGTGTATTTCTAACAGCGAATTGTACATTTCTTTGGTCAGTCGTGGTCAGTATAATTGGTCAGTGAAAACACTAATAAATAATTTCTTTGGATTTGTGTCTGGCATCTGTGCTCTGAAAAACTAGAAAGGAAAAGAAAACACAAATGAAATAGGATTATGGTGTCATGATCCTATTTCATTTGTGGCCCAAAATGAATTAAAATTAGTTTTTATTATCATCATTTATTCAAAAATTCTTCACCTTCTCTGTAAATTACATTTTTATTAGTGTGATCTGGATATATTATTTGGGAAAACATGAAATAACATAGCTATACTTCTTTTTTAAACTGCAATGACAACATGGATAAGAGGTAAAAGGAGAAAAAAGGCTAAGATAAATTAGCAAAACAGAGAAATAGAGTTTTAGTGCGACATAAACACCTTCTACAAAGCCCTAAATAATAATCATTTAAAGTGACTACGAAGAAAATTAAGTCTGAGCGTAAGGTCGCTCTATAAGAAATTTGAAGTCTGCGTTGTCCTCTAGTCTATCAGACACAGTGAGATGGGATGTTTTATATACAAGATTTATTTGTTTACCTCTTCTTCAATGTGCTTATTCCTACATTTAATTTGCAATCATCCTGATGTAAGTCAGAGTAAGACTGATGTCGAATTCTGCTTCTAGTGCCATCAGTGCAGAATGCCTTTGTACTAATCACGCACAGTTTTGACGTACTTTGCAGAAGTTTTTTTCTCCGTTGCTAATTTGAATACTAAAGGGGTCTCTAGTACTTTCATCTGCTTACTTTTAAGAAAAGGCAGGGCATGATGTTTGTTTTGCATTGCATGGAAACAATCTCACAAATAGCAATATAGAGACCAGAATCCCAAAGGAAGCGAGTGAGTTCCAAGCTCACTTTTTATACAAGAACATTCATGTTTCAGCTTTATTAGAGAGCAGCCCGTAACAACAGCGGAGTGTGGAGTAAATTGCATTAAGCTCAGCCCTACGTTCAAGTCAGCAATTTGTAGATAGTCCAACAGCGGTTCCAACTATATTCCGTCAAAAGTCCGATTGCATCCTACGCCTGATTTCAGTACTAATTCAAGCCTCACACCCAATCATATTTGGCAGTAACACAGAGGTAAAGCAGTGGCAGTCTCAAAGGAATCCTTCAGTGCTCACATCCAAATGCTCTGCTTTGAGCCAATTTATATGTAGTGTTCTCTTTAACCTCTATTTTATCTGAAATTCACTGGCATGAAGGACGGAGGATGAAACAAAATGTTTATTGAGTTGTAAATATTGTAAATGGAATCATGATGTGGCGCCCCCGCCTTGCGAGGCTTTCCAATTACAGAAGGGTAATAAGACTCCTTTGTCAGGTCAAAGCCTGCATGTCTAGCTCTGTGATTGCTCTGGCGCTGAGCTTAAAAAAAACAAAAAAAAACAGCATAAGTGCTTTGCTAAGGAGACATGTATTCACTGGGAGGAACTGTCCAGCTATCTGCTTTCCTGAGCGTGCACGCAGAGTAATTTTTGTTGACAAAATATGCTTGTTACAGTTAAAACCGGTCATTAAGTCTTTATGAGAGGTATCCTTGTGATGTCCTCATTTGTTTTACTTCTCATTAGAGTTTATTCAGCCTTTGTGTAATTTCCTTCTATCCTGTTAAATATGGTTCATATTTACAGTAGGACTGTGTTTAGCACTCACTTGAGCAGCTTTATGGCTGCATCCAAATGCAGACGTAAATATCACATCATATGCCAGCAGGCACTTAATTATTGATGGAAACACATGCAAGCAAGCTTTCACATGTGTGTCCACACATTGACTCTGCTCAGCTGGTGTGCATAGGCCCATTTATGAGCTTGTGTAACAATGAATTCGACCAGACATAACAAGCTGCAGTTTGGAGGGGAATGAATTACTTCTGTTATCACAAAATATGTGATTAAAAGGATACGACCTCAACATTTCATAAACATGCCACTTTTAATCTCCAGGAAAATAGTGGAGGCAGCCTCCCAACATTTGAAACCATTACGTTTTTACAACAATGAAATTAACCTTCCTTAAAAGAACAACTGTGACATGATGGACACATGGTTACTGAATAAGCCAATAAGATACACATGGGAACTGACCAATTCACAAGAATATGCTCTGGTTCAATCCCCATGAACTACTGCAGTCAACAAAAATATGGTAGAGTAGCACTACTACAAAGGCAAAGAGGTTACATACTAATCTCAAACCCACTGCTTCAAAGACATGATTAGTGGAAATCTAACTAAGAAACATGCAACACAATATGCTGCAGGAGCATGTTACTGTCCTGCTGATATGCTGCATTTGATACACTTGGAGAAGACAAAAATCAGACCTCACGACTGCACAATGTTCATCTTCCTGTGGGAAAAAAATCGAGGTTCCTGGTTTATCTGTTGCTTTTTTACAAATAACAAATGCTTGTCAACATGTATCACAATTTACCGAAGCTCTCATAAGATGCAAATTGTACTTTTGTTCAATGTTTGATTAGATCAAGTGCGATAAAAAGAGATTCTGCCCTTAGTGTGTAAGCCTTCTGTGTAGGGATTGACATATGATGTGGAAGTCTGTCTTGTGAAACCTTCCTGGAGTTGCATATATGTCTTCTGGTGGCATTTTCCTTTGATTCATTTTGTAGTCTAAGTTCAGAAATGAATGATTTCCACGAATGTACCACATCACACCTTTTGTTGGTCAGCGTCTCACATTAGCTGGTATCTCAAACAAAGCTAAATCAACAATAAAGGAGAAGAAGAAGAAGAAAAGTTAACACATCAGTACAGAGTGGCAGCTTTTGCAATCAGCACAGTGTGAGTCAATAAAAACTTTCACTATGTTTTAAATTGTTCAATGAAAGATTAAAGACAAAAGGAATAAAATGAACCATCTCCTGCTGTGAGTGACGTTAATGTTTCAACTAAAGTGTTCCTGAGTATACTAGCCTGTAACTATTTCACTCCAAAGGGGAAATTGAGATCCAGGAAATCAACAAAAACTTTATGCTCCTGAAACCAGAATGTTGGTTTGAAAAAGAAGTTAAAGAACAAAACTTATCATAAAAAAATATTTATTTAGATAAGTGCAAAAGATCTAAACAAAATCTTAATCCATCCAGTACATTTTGAGGTGTTTGGTCTGTATCAAAGTGGTGGACTGGCTACATAAACCACATCTTTTTACAAAAATCAACAGTATGGATTATTTGTTCAAGCAGGTATTATCACCTGTTAAAGTCCATAAAAGGCCAAGAAACAGTATACAACCTCAAGCTGTCTTGTGAAGCAGCACAGGTGAAAGCTCCCATTAATGCAGCACAAGAGCAACCTTGCGTATTATGACGTGTAACATGACTTAAACTTTGTGTCAGCCCAAATCAAGATCCGTTCTAACTCCTTGGATCCTCATGACAGAACATGAAATAGCTACTCTGGTCCACAACACCAAATGTAGCAGTTTTACAATAACGACTTATGAGATAAAAAGGGATATGTTGTCCTCTCACAGTTTAAATCCTGAACCTAACAAAATAGCGGTGATGGTCATGAGTTCAAGTTCATGAGTCATATTTCGGTGCACGAATAACCTTTATGATAATTACATTGCCTGTAGGGTTACTGACTTGAACTATGCCCCCGTGGATCATATTTAACAGTGTTATCAAATGACCTATAAGGTCACATAGGCTTATGGACTTGTTGCCACAGTACAAGCTGACAGAAAAGGAGGTTTTCATTTTTGCCCTCATGGCATACGATAAAGGGAGAAAGGTAATTTCTTTGTTAAAATTTCCTCCTTCAGCTCAATCCAGCCACTATCCCACTTCACAAGCTGATTCAACCATCACATTTTACCACAAAGTTAATGTTTTGTCAGCTGAAACTCTCAAACCTCTGACATGTCTAAAAAACCTGCTGACAAAACTACACATTCACATAAAAGGCTTGTATGCCCCATAGCTATGCCTAATTGGCAGACAGGTCGCATGAGGGTAACGCTGAGTTTGGTGCATTGAAAAAATGGATCTGAAAATCTGAGCAGCCGAGTCCACTTCTATTTCGACAGCTTCAGACAACGTTGAATAGGAGAGCCAAACTGTGACTGAATTCTTAAGTCAGTAAAATTTCAGTGGCAACACCATAAGTTCCAGATGGATATGCTCTTGAGGTGGCTGTGGTGCGTGAGATCGTGAGAGGTGGTGATATGAAACATATCTGTATGTAATGACAAGCAGACTGGTTGTTGGATGCAAAATAGGACATTTTCTGCGACGATAAAGTCATCGTAAAAAAACAGCCTGACAGCTGAGATTTAACACATGTTTGATCTGTGCATTGTATGGCTGGGAACATATTCTATGTTATTTTAAAACACAGTAAACATGTTTGTTCTCTTATGTTGTGGCACTCTGCCTGTGAAACAACCTGTCAGCTAACGTGCTGCTGAATATAAGAAAATATTCTAGTCAAAGAAAAAAGAATCAGTCAGGAGAAGGTGGAAGAGTTGCTGATTAAAAATGATTTCAATTAGATTAATTGGCCATGGCCTGAATACATGGCTTTGACTTCACTGTCCTAGTTGCAACTAATTTGCAGCTAATTTTAGAGCGTGGAACAAGCAATCCCAAACAGCTAAAAGAAGTACCACACTGCATTAACAGTAGTATGGTAATAGAACCAACAGTGTAAAGGAGGCCATGTTTGTTTCCTTTTTCACATTTTTTTCTTTTCAGATCTTTTTTCTATTTTTGTGTGTGTGTGTGTAGATCGTCTTCTCTTTAACTAATTGTGAAAACAGGTTTGCATCACTCTGCTCAGGAACTAAGTGGAGAGAAAGCGTACACTGTTCTGCACCAAATACATGTCAGTAAATGTTGCTGCATCAGCACGCTGAATTAGCCAGTACCTAAAAAAAGATGTTCTATACTGATGCACTGTCTCTGCCTAGCTCACCTTATCAGGAAAAGGTCAGTTTCTTTTTCTAGTGTTAACCTGCAGTCTCTATTTGTGTTTTCCTATCGGGCTATGAAAAATGCATGTGAACGCCAGGTGCACCTGCTTCTGGAATGCGACTCTAAGTGACATCGTTATCGGATGTCGGCCGGGTGTAAATGCCATGTTTACAGTGTGACAACATCTTTTAGGGGGAAAAGATGGGATGAGTGAATGCAAACATCACCTGACATCATCTCTTCTTTTCAGCTTGAGCAAAAATTTCTAAACACTTTAAGCATGGTCAATTCCTCAGTGTTTGTTTCATATCCGAAAGCCGTCTCTATTTTGCATATTTGATCCCAGTAGAGACTAAATCAAAATAACGAGCAGAGTGTTCATTAAAGCTAGGTTTAATATGCTAAAAGAGCAGTGAAAGAGGTGAAAAAGGGTCCTAACTGGTAAGCTCGAGGGTGTTTTTCCTTAACTTTTGTTTTATATTTTAATAGTGTAGTTAATTTCAGGTTTTTTCAACATTTTAGGAGTATATGGCAAACGTGATGGTGCACTGCTGTATATATGTGCATTTTCTACTCTGTACTGTGGTGTCTACAGTGTTATTAATGTTTTTAATATTCTTTTATGTGTTACAACACTCACTGGATACAGTGCCCACAGTCCTTTTGTTTCCTAAATGTAACCACAGCTGGTCGTTGAATATTGGTCTCCGGTGAGAATTGAGAATTTTGTATGTCCACTGTGTGACTCCCAAACCCAGTGATGGTAGTTAAGCTACCTCAGTTTAACTGAGAAATCAGTGTCGTTGTACTGCATAGTCATTTTTAGGAGACATAATTGTTTGTGTTTTTTACAGTTTGTTGGTTTGGCTCTGCACAGCCAGCCTATAAGTCAAGAGTTTAGCTTTTCAAAGAAAAGTATCCATTTTCAGAACATCAAATAAGCAGTTCTCAAGTTCAAGAGGAGATCGATGAGATAATATATTTTGCATCGGTTTTTCTTCATGGACAATTTAAACAAGATTTGTAGAAGCATGTGAAGCTATAGGAAATAACAAATTTGGGTGAACCACCCCTCATCATTATCTACGTCTCTTTAAGTGGTCTTTTTTCTGCTAGTCATATTAAGAGGAATGTGTGATTTAACTCTGACCTTTCAATCAGCAATCCATCCATCCATTTTCTATACCGACAGTCCGTTAATCGGGTAGCGGGTGGGCTGGAGCCTATCCCAGCAGTCATCGGGCGAAAGGCAGGGTACACCCTGGACAGGTCGCCAGTCCATCACAGAGCCACATAGAGACAAACGAGACAAACAACCATGCACGCTCACACTCACTCCTACGGACAATTTGGAGTCACCAATTAACCTGACATGCATGTTTTTGGATGGTGGGAGGAAGTCGGAGTACCCGGAGAGAACCCACGCATGCACGGGGAGAACATGCTCAATCAGCAATCATTCAACAAAATAATAAATCAGTATTTTGAGGAAACTGGACAGATGTTTTTTTGGCAGGCCTGAAAAAACTATATACAGCAGATAGTTCCTAAGAAAGAGGAAAAAATCCAGCAAAGACCTGACAGATGCATCTGGACCTTCAGCTGATCCATCTACTGTTGGCCCAAGCCTCATCAGAAATGGTCTCCATGGAAGGGTGGCTGTCAAGAAGCCATTCTTAAGGAAGGGAAACGGGGAGAAAAGGCTTAGCTATGCCAAATGACACAAGAAGTGGACTGAAAATCAGTGGCAACAGGTCTTATGGAGGGATGAATCCTCCCCAGAGCCCAGACCTCAACATTATTGAAGCAGTGTGGGATCATCTGACAGAGAACGGAACAAAAAAGCAGCCTACATCCAAAGAGGAGAATTGTACACACCAGATTTGCCACAAATACTGTATATCTATCTATGCTTGCACGTTTCAATGCTAAACCTATGTCCTGTTTTCCTATCGACATATAAAGAAATGTGCAGTTGCCCAAGACTTTCACACAGTGCTTTTTATTTGTGTAAATACTGGAAATGTTCAGTGAACCCTTTAGCCTCAGAGCTCACACACACCACTGTTATTTTCACACAAATGTTTTGTCCTTTTGTTGACTGTAAATATGCTTTTATCTGAGGAAGAATACCATCAGGGCTCCACAACACCAGACTCATTCACAGTAAAAAGGTTGCAGACAGTATGAAATCATCCGTGGATGGAGACACTGACATCTGTTTTTGTTGGGAGACTGCAGACATTTCAACTTTCCCTGTCTCAAAGTACGTGAAGGGGGTCAGGAGACACTGAGCTGTACTAAGTGAAAGATGCATGAGTACATCTCGGCAGACAAGAGCCTTAGGGGAAGTCGTGTAAAGTGGGAGGAAAATCATTAGCTTTGTTTGCACACTCTCTCTCAATTACATGTCTCCCAAGTCTGGCAGAGCGGTGAAAAAAGGAAAAGATGCACAGTTTGGATAATGATTTGTCACTCGCTTTTGTATCACCGATGCATGTGCCTTCAAAAAGCATCCTCGGCATGGCTGCCTGAATTACAGCTCTGCGCTTATCCCTGCCCAGCCTCAATCACAAATCCACATTTCATGGCGAAGGGGGAAGTGGGCGCCTCCGTATTGTGACAAAACTATTGCTCATTCCACCTCTCAATATTTATCATAGTACAATTTCCCACCACTGTCTCGCTCTCAAGGGCATGATTTACGACACGCTCACCCTCAGCCTCATCAGAACGACGATGCGTTCATCACAGGGACTTTTCACAGGCATCAGTTTTGTTTAATCCAAAAGCGAGAGAGGAAGAGGAAGAAGACGGGTGGCAGACAGGGAGGTGGAGATAGATGGGAACGGGGAGAGCCAACCGGAGAGAGTGAAGCGGACCAACTGAAAGAAAGAAAAAAGCCAGCATTCACTTATCTATACATCAAAGTGGTGACACTGCCTTGCAAATTTGCTAAAGCTCATTTGTAATGTTTTCCGCTTGTCACTGGCCTTAATGCACACAGCTCGTGGGAGTCGCAGCCTGCCACATGATCAATGGGAAGAGAGAGAAGTTACATCTCACCATTAAACGATTTTGACTTGCAATATGCAAAGTGTGGCTGCTATGAGTGATGCTTTTTTTTGCGGCGACTGGGGGAAAGTTGTCAGATAGATTATAAATCTGCTTTTGGTGCACGACCGAAGGCACGCTCCCCTGCATTTAAAGGCAAAGGCTTTGTTGAGTACTCTCTCAAAGTCACTCTCAGCCTCCAAAGTCTGTGAAATGAACCTGTGTAGTGAGGCCATTGCTGGGACTTAGGCCAACTGTGATGGGAGAGGAATCAGAGCTTGTTAACTATTCATTTTGCTTTGCACACCTTTTAGTGATTTTGCAGTGATTAGAAACTGTCTTAAGGGGCGAGATGATTTGAAGGTCTCCTCTCTAAATCATCGTCTAATTGGCCAACCTGGTCATTTAAAGATTAGGAATAAGAAATCACTTTGTACTTTGATGAGTTCTTAAGTACTTCCTTCATCAACCTTTGTCTTTCTCGAGTCTTTTGTCATTGTCTGCACTCCCTCCGTCTCCAGTGTGTCGGGTTTGCTGCCAAATGAAGTCAAACACAGTTAACATGTCATTCATCTTGATTATTACTCACTTCTTGAACCTCTCTGGGAATTCCCTTGTATAATACTTCATACCGGGGCTTTATTAAAAACAATTCAGTCCACAAAGTAATCAAGATCTTCCAAAGCCTAATCATCAATTATAGATGCTATTAGCTTTATTTATTTGTTTTGGCTTTCACTAAACACCTGAGACAAATTTAATAGCTGGCTAAATATAGCAGACTCGGGTGAAAAGACAAGGCCTTTTGTTTGCAGTGTGTGGGAGTCTGGGGATCAGGTTGAAATACCCTGATTATTGCAAGTAAGAGAGAAGACCAGATCTTATTAGGGGCACACAGACATGGAGGATTCCAGCAAGCATCTTGACAGAGGCTTAGTTATCTTACTTCACACAAATTATATTTATCAATAATTTCTAACAAACTTGAAAGCCAATATTTGGTCTGAGCACCTTTGTTCCTCAACACAGCCTGAATCCTCTTCGACAAGCTTTCTGGCCATTTCATCATTAATCTTCGGGAATAGTTCTCCAGGCTTCTTGAAGGACATCCCAAAGCTCTTCTTTGGATGTTGGCTGCCTTTTGTTCCGTTCTCTGTCAGATGATCCCACACTGCTTCAATAATGTTGAGGTCCGGGCTCTGGGGAGGATTCATCCAACCATAAGACCTGTTGCCACTGATTTTCAGTCCACTTCTTGTGTCATTTGGCATAGCTCTGCCTTTTCTGCCTGTTTCCCTTCCTTAAGAATGGCTTCTTGACAGCCACACTTCCATGGAGACCATTTCTGATGAGGCTTGGGCCAACAGTAGATGGATCAGCTGAAGGTCCAGATGCATCTCTCAGGTCCTGTGTCAGGTCATTGCTGGATTTGATCACTTTCAGATACTTTTTTAGGCCTGACACTTCTTCTTTTGTCCTCTATTTGTCCAGTTTCCTCAAACGTTTTAAGGACACACTACACACCATGCTGAGATATGCCAAGTTTTCAGCAAATAGCTGTCATGGACCACAGGACACAGGTGCAGGGTCGTTTTCAAGACAAGAAGGTTTATTCGAAATAAACAATTCGAGGATCTCCAGACAGAACAAAAACTGTGAAAATCCTAAGCAATAACTATATCTGAGGAGGGTGCAGCTATGAAAATGATCAAACACAAAACTCTCTCCACTCCAGGAGGAAAACAGAAAAGGCTATGAATGATTACAATTAAAGTCTCCCGCTCTCCTACTGAGGCGGACTGAAACAAAAGAAGCTCTCCCGTTAAGCTGGGCACAATTACTATGGAACATAAAACTCTCCACGAAGGGAGGTACTATAAAGCTTAACTCTAATCACTGGGCTCGCCTTTAAACGCGGCACAAAGATCTCTGAAAACAAAACATAAATTCTCTCCACCAGCGGAGGAACTAGGAAACTTGTATGATAACTGAAAAATGCAACACGAAATATTAGAAAACCAAAACTCTGTCACAGTTTATGTTTTGATATTCTTATTTGCAGGTCATTTGTTATGTTTTCAGGTTCTTACGTTTTTTCCCCTGTCACGTTAGGTTCACTCATGTCACCTGTTTCTGTTTCACATTTTATCAGAATCGTAAGATTCTGTCTTCTTCCTTCGATTCGATTGAAGGTAGTGCTCACAAACGAGGTTAAATAAGGCCTATTCAGATAGTGAGAACTTTCGGATAAATCCTTATATCTTATCACATCACGCTACGTGTGTCCGCTATATGTATGCCGGCTATATATATGGCAGCTATATATATTTTTGGCTACACATGTCAGTGTTATGACCAAACAAATTGAACCAGAAAATGGGTGAAAAAGCAGCCAATGACCTAAGAAACACCTTGAGAAGCCTGAAGAACTATGCTGATCAAGACCACTTTAAAACATTATAAGAAAGTCTGGCTCCTTGGAAGCAGATTATAAGGAAATTAGGGGGTTGGCTCAAGACCTTTACGCAGTACTGAATAAAATTATAAATCATCTTTTGAGACACCTGAGGACATTCAGACAGGGACTGCAATTCAGTCATCAGTCTGTCTGTAGGAGAAATTACAAACTGGAACTCTGCTTCATCATTAGCAGTACATTAAGTAGCACCTGTCAGCTCTTGGTTGTAATTCACTGAGCCAAATTATAACCTATCTGAAAACAAAACCTTGTGTGGTTTTCTACAGCCCTGACTTTTACTGCAGAATTAGCTGACATACATATACCCACAAACTCCCCGAGTGGTTGACGCCTTTACAGGTAAGATGTATTCATTGGTTGCAATAAAGCTTTCTACTTGACACAGAAAATCCAAAAACAGCAAAGGCCTGGGGGAATTTTTCAACAGTTTGCCTGGATATCTCCTCCTGTCGCACACATTTCATGGAATATATCCATTCAATTTCCTCAAGACTGAGAAACTCATTTCCTTTGGAGGGACTTACTCACCCTTTCAAATAACCACAAAGGCAGTAATGATATAAATGACCCCACAAATGAATGGAGATCTCACTCCTGCATATCATCTCCCCTACTTAGGGAGAAGTTGGAGGGTTTTTAAAAAGGACCTCATACCTAGCATGGAGGTTTTCTGACTTTGTGCAGTGGCTGAGGCTCCCCCTGGAGCATGCTGAGAAATACTTGGTTAAGCTTTTTATTGATCTTGGAAGAGAAGTAGAGAGGTATTCCCAGTCTTGTACAACCAAGCTTTTAAAAGGAAGACCTCTCTGCACAGTCACTACTGATAGACATCACATATCCATCCACACACAGTCAGCAGCAGATAGGAGCTGGAAACCCACACATACATACATTTTTACAGTACATAAAGTACATGCAGACATATGCTGCATCTCACAGGTTCACTGCTGCAGTGCACAGAAATAAGATTGTTCTCTGGCTGTCTCAGTTCCTGAGAACCTGTTTAATGTCCAGTGCATTACAGCTTCTCTGCAATGACTTGTCATTTTTTCTCAGTGCCAGTAAAAAAGGCAGAAAAAAATAGATGATGCTTGATTGACGTTGCATTGGGGTTAGGTTTAGCTTATGGTCCAATTTTGAAGACATTTTAAACCCAACTGTATTTACATCGGATATATTTGCTTTGTCAAACTTTTTTTAAATTATACAAGCTAATCCAATTAGTTTCTGTGGTGGATTTCTTCAGATAATCTATCTAGCATGGCATCCAGCTCAGTCACCAGGAAAATACTTTCATATGATATTATCTAAACATCTACATCCCATATGTAGGTATTCTATGTTTTCTTGAATATATGAACATGGTGTATACATGCCGTATGTAGCTATTAGAATGTTACCGTTATAAGAATACAGAATTAACCTGTTACGTTGGGGTATAAAGCCCAGAATACACTGTGTGATTCTCGCCCTTCCCAGATGAAAGACCTGTGTGATCATGAATAGAACTTGTTTTCATGTATCAAGCAATGTGACAGGTTCAAATACAGCTATTATCAAGGTTGTCATGATCAAAGTAAGCCACTGATGAATTTCTAATTGTGTCAGAAATTTAGGATGTGTGACTGCTGCTGCGACCTACATCTACTAACCAACCAATAGTAACATAGTATGGAGAGATGTGCTGTTCAACGTGCCGCTGCCACCACTGTCAAAAATCCTAAACAGACCAGAACAGTGTAGATGTAAGCAGAAGGAGCCGAACTTGTGGAATTAAAACAAAGAAAATGCAAAGATGGTAGAGTTGTGGCAGTGTAAGTCTTATAAGGATGATATGTCCTGCAGCTCATAGCATGAAGACACAGCATAGAAAGAAAAGGCGCAGACATTAGAACTTCAAAGACTGGACTGATATTATAACACAGACCCAAAATTATTTGTGAAACTATCACCAATTGTAATATAATCTTGTGTTCATAGACATTGTTTTTTCTTATTTGTGTGTGTGTTCAAGGACCCAAAAATAAGTGACTATATGAGAAAACTATCTAGGATAGTTTTGTGAAACTGACACAAAAGTCAAATTTGCAGTTCTAATTGGGGGGTTTATGGCTGTGGATTTCCAGTACAATCTGCACTTAATTCGTTTTGAAGTTTTGTCGCTGTTTACTTTAACTCTTTGGCATAGGAACCAGCTGGTTAGGTTTAGGCATAAAAACAAGGTAATGAAATGATTGTGGCTTGCTGTAAAATAGGCTTTCTCACAGAATCTACTGCACGTTACAAAAGTTTGTTTTCTGGCTTCACAGAGCGGAAAGTCTTGCCCAGTCTATAAAAGATACAAATGTGATGGAGGAACAAAAGAAGTCCCCCAACAAAACATTTAATTTTTAAACATGCTAGCTGAAAAATTACACGAATCTCAATATTTATACTTTAATATTTGTTTTGTGCCATTTCCACATTTTACCAGGAGACTGTCGTATATTCTTACCTGTGTTAGTTGTTTTGTCAGTACTACACAACATAATCACAGGCTACATCTGCATATATCAATTTCATATATTTCTTTCTTAACCACAAAGTAATTTAATCTTAGGTCAAACTTATATATATTATACCGCTCCACTTTATCAGTTTGGGTGTCTGCTCAAACTTCTTCTAACACATATGTGTTACACATAGCCAACATCCACACAGTCATAATTGCTCCTGCAGACACCACACACTGTGCTGCCGAGCTCCCAGGAGAGGGAAGTGTTTTTGGCTATTTTCGGCTTTGCCTGAATGGTCTCCGAGGTAATAATTCATACTGTGGCCACTGTTTTCTTATCTCAGCATGCAGCCATTAATTATTTAATGATAATCAATATAGAAAATAAGCTTAGTCATCTAAACTGATAACCAGGACACCAGGTAAACACCCAAGCAACATTCACAGCTTTATGAATGAAACAAATATTTAATAATTCATAACAGGAAGTTATTTCATTTTGAAGCTTTTTTCCATCCATCCATTTTCTATACCTGCTTAATCCATCGGTCGGGTCACGGGGGGTGCTGGAGCCTATCCCAGCTGTCATCGGGCGAGAGAAGTTTTTTTCCATCTGAACAAAATAATTAGGTCACAGTTAGCCAAGGTCCACTTAGCATTGCGTCTTTTACACACAAAAAAGCCGTCTTGATCAACCCGCCACTGTTCCTCCTTTTAATTCACACACCAAACAGAGACGGATAAGGCCTGCATCACTGTGTTGTTACACACATCAAGCCAGCGTTGTGTAACTGGCTTAGTGACAGCATCTTTGGTGTGAGAAGCAAATTCCGTGATGCTCGATGTAAAACACACATGAGCCGGATTCACTTCGCCTCTGTTACTACCTCCCATTGCTGGCTCAGAGGCGTATCAGTGGAGGACAGACTTTGACCCCCCCGTTCCGCCTTTGTACTATCACATATGACACAATGTGCAACAAACGCATCAGTACCGACATGAAAAGGCATTTGCAAAAGAGGCTATAGATATAATTGTTTCATTGAAGGGATTCTGAAGGTTCATTCAAATAGATCTGCACATATTTTCTTCAACAAAAAAAAGACATTAATAATAGTAGAAGTACTGATTAAACTTTTTTACTAAAGTCAAAGTGGAAGTATAGTACATAATTATTTAATTTAATTTGCAAAGAATCATTCTTCCTGCCAACAGCTTCAAACTGCTCACTTGAATAAGGCCGTGGATAAGGAATAACCTATACCTCAGTCTGCAGGACTGTCTTACTGTGAGTCAGGTGAGTCAGTTTAATTTAATTCATGTCCCTACTTACTAACATTATGCTTGAATGTATTTTGGAAGGGGGAAGTCAGAGTCTGGAATCATGTCTGTTTCAAGCTCTGCACTTTCAAACGACATCCAAAGTGAGGAGAGAAGCATAAGTGCCTCCAGGTCTTCTTTTTTCTTTTGCTATTAACGACAAACTGACACATCAGCCATTTTGTAGTTCATTAAACTTATGTTCTTGTTTAGTAAGAGGAATAACAAATGAGAGATGTGTTTATCTGGGAAACCACCATTCTGTTGAGAGATGTAAAAGATTGAAGTTAGGGTTGAAAATCCTTATTAGAGTCCCTGACCAGGAAATATTATGTAAATGTCTTTCTTTGTTCTGTAGTGTCTGATACTTACCAGCTGTGCAAGAAACAGGGCGTCTCAAGATAGGAAATTCATATAGTCAAACATAAAACATTTGGAGAATAACGCACTTCTCATTGTGTCCAGGGGAGGCTCAACAGATAATTACACACTATATTCTGGTTTTGTGCCTGTTGATGGGAACGTGCAGCATCTTCAAGGTTACCAAATATGGGAAGGTTTTACCATACTTAATGAGAGAAGCACCCACAATGAGACAGAGATTGCACGGACTTTGGGGCTTTGAGGATCTCTCCAGATTTGATGCATCATTCTGTAATTCTACGGATCTGGTTGGCAATAAAAGGTTTCTGTGTTCGACCAAGTCTGTGTCAGCAGAGTTCTTCCTCTACCATCTATGCATCGGCTGTTTGAAGGCGACCATCCCCGATACACCACAGTTCCTGGTCAGAAGTCATAGTTACTAAATGCAGAAAAGATTTTGAATCGTATCTGTCATGTGATGTTGCTGCAACTTGTTTTGGACAGATGGATGCACCAAGGGACTCCCAAATGTTGCTGATCATGTCATCCATTTCACATAAAATAAATCTTGATATTGAGAGAGCACAAAATTAATCAATCATTCCCATTAAACTCATGAAACAAAAGTCACTATCCTCTTTTGAAAATCTAAGGAGTAAAAAGTACAGATATTTCTATTAAAGAAATAATGCCATAAAGACACCTGATTGTCCAATCAAAATGCGGAAAGAATCAGCAACCTTCTACCTGAGAGACAATCGCTCAGCCTCCTGAGCTACTGCCGTCTAGATGTAGCCTTCAGAGAGGTGGTGATAATTGTTGGTCAGCTTGCTATTTCCAAGGTAAAAATCAAGCTTCCAGAATGAAGTTTTGGTTGGTACAAGTGTAAGTAGCATCAGTAGTATTAACCTGGTTAAACGTTGCATGGTGAGTTTTAACTCCAAAAGACTAATCCCACATAATCAATCAACATACTATGAGAAGCTCACTTTTAAAGAGCTTCTGTTACAAAATGTAATTCTTCATTTGAAGAGAAAATTGCATTTTTCTTTAACAGTTACAGGCTCATTTGTGATGCAAAAGAGTTATAGTCATTTTAGTCCCCCTGATGGCACTATTACAAAAATATCTGCTTTGTGAGTTTACACTTTTTTGCAATCAGCTTTTCTGATATCCACGTATACTCCCACCTAACCTGTGTCTGCCTCAGCGCTGTTGCATTCCTCAGCCTTCTACTAGTGTCATCATCCTCTATTGAGCTGCACTTGTCATACTTATACCAAACTAATCAAGACTAATGAATTCATTTAACTGATGATAATAATGTTATTAAAATGCAAATTGTTAATTTCTCTTAATTGTTCTACATTACATATAATCAATCACAGCAACTTCTGTCATCACTACAAATCTTTTGGCCTATTTCTCACTTTGTGTTTGTTTTTTCTTAAAGAATACATATACATTTTCCCAATGATTGTGAGGAGTAAAGATGTATTGGTTAGCTATGTCATGGTCTGGTTAAAGATGTGATTGCCTGTCACATAATTTATTCCTAATCTTCTTGTTTGTCCCTGCTGTAGTGACTGTGAATGAGCTGGCTACTATAAAGCTGTAATTGGAAAATGCATTACTGATTTGTTAAGATGGAGCAAATGTGCAAGCATTTTTTCAGTATTCAGTGCTGTTACTGGCTCCAAACTATAATACAACATAGTAAATAAGATAGCAGGGAAATTAACACTGACTCCATCTTGATTACCAGAGTTCATGCAGAGACCAGTAGAGCAGTTATGGGGATCATCATCATGCCTTAATGAATGTGACTTTATCAATCTGTCTGCTCATCGTACACAGTTTTTAATATAACTTTCTAAAACAGGGCCTTTGTTAAAGCGCAAATTTAATTATTTTAAGGTCCGTGTATACTATCTATTAAATGGTATTCGAACCAACAATGACAAAAAAAACCGACATTTTTGTCAGTATTCTTAAGGGACTTTGTAATTTCCTGGAAAAACAACAAATTCTAACAATACAGAAAAGTCTTTATATTGCAATATTTGCATGATTATTATTAAAAAATACATAACTTGACAGACAAGCAGCAAAAACAAAGATGTTTGTTATCTGTGTCATCACTGTTGATGGGAGCCTTCATTCTGGGCACCGAATAAATGACGTTGCAAATAGGGAAAGTCTTTGTTTTCAAGTGTGAATTATATCATCAAAAGGTTTATTTGTAACCAAGGTGGGATATTTCCCTCAACCTAACCAAGATATGTCATTGCCCAAACCTTAACTGAACAACTAATATAATAGACAAAGCAATAAAAATAACAAATAAAATCAAATAAAAAGGTTTACATGAGTTATATGGACATTAATTCCAGTCTCTTGGGTTAAATGTCCTGTGTTTAAAGTCATCCCCAGATTTGGATTTTGGCACGCTTTACAAATCTCATAAATGGTTTGTCATTCCAAAAATTGACCTGTTATGATTTTTAGAAGCTGATGCATCAGAAGAAAGGTTTTCTCATCTCTGTAGTCTTTAACATTTGGAATCATATTTTTCTTGATTCTACTCTCTCTCTCAACATTGATTTCAGAAGAAAAGAATCACAGAGGACAGGGGAAACTCCTGGAGGAGCAACAAATCCCATTAACGAGGTTGTCCCTATTGCAAATATTTCTGTGAGATTAGATTGTATGTCCACAACACATGGCATTATTGTGCTCATCATTTGCATTTGATGAACAGTTGCGGTACCCAAAACGTCCTCCAGAAAAATGCATCTTGAGATTTCTCTTTTTAACTGTGTTTACCATTTCCTCTGGGTCAGTTTGTGTTGTTAATGCACAGTATGTCACTGCTGAAGAAGAAAAAAATAGCCACGACTTGAAAATCAATCAGCAGACATAATTTGTTGTGCATTTATTCGTAGGGGTTTATGACCTTCACAGCGCAGAGTATCAATTCATCTCAAAATAATTTCCAGCACTTTATCTTCCAATGTTTTGTTGCTCTGTATTGTCAGTGTCTTAAATTCATTCGAGATCATCTCGCGCAGACATCAATTTAGGTGTTGTTATGCATCCATACATTTTGAACTGATGGTATTCTATAAGGTAAACAATCAGAGACTTCCAGTCAACAGTAACAGAATATTTTAAATATCTTGAGACATTTAGAATGGCATTGATAAAGCTCTGAAAAGGAGCTTTACTCTATTCATGCGTTACTCCATTTTTAAGGATATGATATCAGGACATAATAAGAAATCATCTAGTCCCTACAGATGAACATCAATACATGATTCATAACATGACGGGTTATATCTATAAAAAAGATAAGGGGAGAAAGTGGAAGCAATGTTTGAAAAAATGAGTCCACCCCATGATTCAGCAGCTTGTTTATACACAGCTCTCTTAAGGTTCAGCTGTACGTGACATAATTTCAGCCAAGTTTTAGTTGTCAGACAGAAGGCCCCACATTTTACTCGAGGACTTTGGTACACAGAGGAGTTCATGGTCGACTCAGTGACTGCAAGGTGCCCAGGTCCTGTGGCTGCAGAACAAACCCAAATGAAGAAAATATAAAACTGAAAGAATCAAGCTAAGATTTCAACCCCACACACATTTTGCTAATGAGCTAATTATGCTAGAAAACAACCAATAATACTAACATCCCTGTAAGATTAACTGAGTACAGATACTGTTATGTTCTTGCATTATTGGAGCTCAGTTTGAAGAGTTTTAGGGATGAAATTACAATGAAAAGTAGCGAATATAGTCTTTCAATTTGCCTTGCCACCCTCCACTTGAAATCTTTTGACAGGTTCTCTGACAACTGTGAGCAGTTACGTAATAAAAACACGATTATCTCATTTTAATTCTATTGGAAATAACTGCCCTTGGCTCAAGATCATCTCACTAGTTCTCAATTAATGTTCTCATGCTTCAACATTTTTTTTAAATGCCCAACTTTGAGCGAGAGCACATCCTCAGATTATTGCAGGGAAAATATGTCAGTAATGTGAATAGTCAGGGTGTTATCTTTCAAAGGAAAACAAGCTTGTAGGGTTGGCCAGTGAGGTAGATATGAGCATTTCTTTGCAATTGTTCAGTGTCTTTAACCAGCAGCTGCAACGAATGATAATCCTCCATTTATGTCATGATTCTCCTCATGGTTCTGTCATTGTGAAAGGTTAGTGTTCAGCCTCTGACTCATGCAACCATTGACCAAATGAATGGTGCAGGGGCTTTGGAAAGGTTGCATCCCATGATACAGATGAGCATGAGAGTTTAACTCTGGGTTTTTACTGCTTGAATGTGTTTTCATGTTTTATATATTGTGTGTATCGGCTGAGAGTTCAGCACTAAGCTGAAACCTGAGACTCAGGCAAGTATGAAATTTTCAACAAATCCTTCAACTGAAGCAGTCATAGAAGTCAGTTGTTCACAACTCTCAATATAGCTCTGAACGGCATCCCGTAAAGTACCACCACTCCAAGTGGCAGAAGTGAAATACAACCCATACGAGGGTTTCCACATCAGAAACTTTTTGCATTTGACCAAATCCCAAAAACTTTGCCCTCAGAAATCGCATTCATAATACAGATCATACCATGGAAATGCTGCTTGTATCCTGTTAGATAAAACGTGAATCGCTTTAAATGAGTGCAAACTGTGCTCAAAGTCATGTCTGTTTTTAACAGCCTGAAGATCACATTAATCCAGTGTTGATTTTCCCTTGTACACAAAGCTGTCTCCAGATTCTCTGTCTTTCGATGATATTATGTAACGTAGATAATGTTTACATTGAGGATCATTATTCTGAAACTGTTCCACAGTTTCTTGTTGCAGGTTTTCATCTTTGCTGTACCTCTTCCCATCTTTATTTCTGAGACACTCTAATCTTAAAGGTGCTATTTTTATACGCAATAATGTTTTGGACCTGTTGCCAGTCGACCTTCAGCTGTCTTTTTCTACTATTTAGAGTAATTTAATTCTAATGTTGTTCATATTTTACACAGCATTATAGTTGTGTGTTGTTTTTTTTGAGTTTTTGGTTTTGGTTGGCTGTACGTAGGAAGAGGAGTGTTTGATCTCTCAGGGTTTAAACACTGAAATCCCTATTCCATTCGATGCATTCATTGTTGTGTGACTGTGTATGATAGAGGAAAAAGCCTGAAACACTGACTAAAATCTGCTGTTTGAATATAGACTGTGGTGTAAAAGAGTAGTTAACCAGACTACAATATATATAATAATGTATGCAATAATGTAAAACAGTGTGCCTCTTGCTTATCTTCACACACTTCCAACCAAAACTAGAAAACATTTATGCCATAAATGGATGGACAGTAAAACTATGGCTCCCTTGGACACTGACAATGCTCCACAAAACGCCCAGACAGAGAAACTGTTTTCACATAGCCTGTTCAAGCTGGCACTGTTGCTCCTTTGTTGAACCTCATAGCTCTATTTGTAAGGTATAGAGGTGAACTCGAGGGTCAAAGTTAATGCTCCTCTGAGCCAGCAGCGAGCGGTAGTCACAGAGCTGGATCGATGCGTATCTGAGGGAGAGCTGGCATGGCAGAACAACCACTCTGGACACTGAAGCTGTTGTTATTGATTCAACAGTGACGGCACGTTATTTTAAAGCACACACTTTCCAAACAGAGGCAGCATTATAAGATCCAATCTTTGTGGAACAACAGCTTGATTGTCATGAGAAGACCTCTAAAATTACACAAAACAACCATAAACTCTGCAGGTATGCTTTATGGTAGTTATGTGTCTCCAGCTCTGCATTTTGAAGATGTTCCACATCATTTTGTGTCATCATTTTGCTGTCATTTTAGATCTTTTCATGGCTGCTTAGTGTTGATTATTCTCTGGTGTTTAGCATTCGGTGAATAGTTTATTTGTTTTTATTTGCAAACTTTTCTTGATTGGCTCTCATGTTAATACAGAGCTACGTCTTTTAAAATGACGTTTCATTTTGTTATTCTATTTGCTTAAAAATGTGTTTCTAACAATTTATTTTTAACACATGGCACTCTATTGACTTAGAAATCAGCTGCAAAATGTCAAGAGTTTTGACTGATGAAATTCTGAATGACTTGGAGGCAGCCTCATCTGGCTGCAAATGTTAAACGTGTGCTTGTGATCTACGATGACTGTGACAATGAATAATTCAGACATTTTATGTCTCTTTCGTTTTTAATGTTTAGAACTTAGATATTTCTGTTGTTCATTTTCATTTTATGAACATGTACTGTATAGTCATTTTGTGTTTATTGCTGTATGTGTATTATGTAAAGTATTGCTATGTAGCCCTAGCTGATGAGTTGCGGTGTCCAAATAAGATTTATAATCTAAATAGTTCTATTTTCCTCACATACTGTGCCAGTGTCAAGTCATATTTTTCTTAATTCAGCATTTTAGTTAATGTCATTTTGTCCTTTTTGGTAATTTCACATACCAAATGTTCTGAAACTTTTATATGTTCATATATGTCTATAAGTCAAACTAAGTTATTGCAACTTATACAGAAAATTGTTGAGTTTAATGTCGCCCATCATACTCAGTGGCAAACTACAACTGGTCATCATTCATCGTCTAAACACAAACAGCCATTCCAAACTTAACCACTGTTCTACTATCAAGTGCGACACATAGCAGATCTTTAAAAAAAACATATTTTTCAACATTTTTGATGTCAAGTATGTGTGTGCCTGATTGTGTCCTCAAACACTCAAGTCAAGACAAACTGCCATACTCCACTCATCAGTCCATCAATCATCCTGATGTAGATTATGCTGGTCAGTGTTTGAAGACAGAGGGGGGGTGACAAATGCTAATCCATCTGAAGCTCCCAATTAGCTGTTCACTGACTGTCAATCAAAACCATTTGAAATTTTTACAATACCACATGGAATTGTTAGTTTTGACAGCTAAATCTCACTCGAATAGGATAAAGGCTGAAGGATGTGATGGCTGGGTTTGAGAGGCAATCAAGTAGCATTACTGGTAGGATTCTGACTATTACAGATAGTGATTTGATGTAAGTCTGGTTTTAACAGTGTCAATATTATATAAGCAAGACCCACAAGAGAGCCTCTTTTGACCCGTGAGTCATGAAATTAGTGTGGGGTCGGTGGGTTATGAAATAGGGCTCGAGAAACAATCAAGAAAATTGAAAAACATGTTGGGCAGCAGGGGTCTTCAAGGGTCAGACAGTGGCTGATAAACAATTACAGTCTAGTAAGCACTAATCAATGGCTTTTGAAATTAATAAGATTAAATTTGAGAAGGTGAAAAACTTATTGGCCTGTAATGTGCATTTAATCATTGTCTTAAAAGTATTGTAATTATAATCTGAATAATCAGTGCCCTTACAAATAGTATTTGCTCCACAAACAGAGTATTCAACTTTAGACAAGAAGTGATTTTTTTGCCCCCAAATCATTTTTTACTGAGTGATCAAATATTGAGTGGCTTACTACCTCTGAGCACTATAAACAATATCACAGCTCCAGCAGCGCTGCATGCTGCAGTATTCCTATGCAGCCTTCCTTTCACTCTAACACTGTCTAACCTTCTAAATGACTATGCCATGATTACAAATTCCCTGCTTGGCTTCTTCTTCCACATTTCCTGCTGGAGAATAGGAGTGGCTGTACTTATTACAATCACTGTTTTGTGCAAGGTGGCGGATTCTAACGTTACATAAAACTGCACTCGCATCAGCTTAACTCGCTTTAGTCTCATGCTGCATGACCAGTGAACCAAAGCAGCTCTCATACAACGTCACTCCAAGATGGATGTTTTCGGCAGACTCCATTTTGACATCTTGTGCTCACCAAGTGTGAGGCAGTGATTTTACTTAATAATAAGTCGCCTGACTGTATGAGTCCATTTTTTCCCCCCCGGAGGCAAATATTCCACGGTAGAGCTGCTGGGAGATGATAAGACAGTGGAGAGATAATGGCTATTGGTACGGTGTGTTATATCACCTGAGAGGCTGTTTCTTACTGTGCTTATGGCTTTGACAGCATTGCTCTGTGGAGAGAGGGATGGCAAGGTATTGTCAGCAGTATCCAAATCCTGTTATTATGACTTCTGTATGCTTTGACTGAGATATGAAATGTTATCTGAATCCAAAAAAAGCACAAGTGTTTGAATATCTAAAAAGATGAAATGGAAAAATAAGACAAGTTTTATTGTTGTTTTTAGTTTCCCTGCTAATATACTGTTGAACTAACTGCTGTTTGAATGCAATTATATACCAACTGTTCTCAAGTGATAGATGTTTCAGCTGCAAAATTGAAGCTTTGAATAAGATGCAGGTCATATCTCCTTCCACTCTTGTATATGACTTTGAAAATGTGATCAACTGGATTCACATTATGCTGAAATAGAGGAACAGAACAACACTGAAACAGGTGAAAATCATTTTTAGCCTCTGAGCCTCCTTTTACCCACTTCTTCTATTGGTGATTATTGCAAATTCAAAACCAGTTTAGAAGAAGTTTGGACACCATGTAAATATGCTAGAATGAAGCAGTTTACAAATAACTGAAACCACATGTTTATTTGAAAATCACAAAAAGACACAATAAAAAAGAACATAGAGATCTTTTATTGCCTGTTGGAACTAATATATTGGCAACAGGTCAGCAACATAATCACCAGGAGTATCTATCTCACCCTTATAAGACAGTTAGATGCATATTAAGATGTACGGGTTACGATACGATTCAGGAACGATGGTGAACCAGCTGAAACCTTGTTTAAATGTGTGCAGACTCCACTCACTCGAAGCACTCGGGTTACAGGGTTAATAATGTTGCAGTTACTCTGACATCGATTCAGAAATCCTGCAGTTTACTCTGGACTTCAGACAGACAAATATTAAATGCAGAATTAGGCTATTGACCAGTTTGTGTTAAACTATATTCAAACCAGGGGTGTGATTCCTCTTTACACCCCTACTAATCAGGAACAAGAAGTGCATCCCAGACAGGCTGAAAAAAAGTACCAGGTAGCTTAGTTCATAAAAAAGTTAAATAGTGATGAGTTGAGCTGAAGTTGTCTGTGTAATAATAAAGCGGCATAGGGTTCATTCTCTTTTCAAATGTATGTAATAACATCTAAAATTGCATGCTGCTCTGTCTGGAAGTTATGTGAAGTGTTTCATTTTAAATGTAGCAGCTTACCTAATAACATAGATGGAGTCATAGATGTTACTATCTAATAGACTGATGATCATGTCATGTTGGGACCAACCGAATGTGAAAAAAAAAGCTGTAAATGCACTGAAAACATCAGTTATGATCTTCCTGTAGAATCACACTTTCATTACTTTTGCTCAAAGTTGAAGCAACTATCTGCTCCGCAAGGCTTTAAATGGCTCTCTAACGTACAGTAATGTGCTAAAGTCTTGAGTCACCACACATTTTCTCATATTTTTGCAGGGAAGCAGGAAATAGGAGCAGCAACTTTTTTCAAACATGCACAGACAAACAAGCCTATAAGGCAAAACCAGACATTTCTAATGAGTTTGAAAGTCAATATTTGGTCTGAGCACCTTTATTCCTCAACACAGCCTGTACCCTCTTAGACATGTTTTCTTGTCATCTCTTTTAAATAGTCTTTAGGAATCGTTCTCCAGGCTTCTTGAAGGACATCCCAAAGTCAACAGTAGATGGATCAGCTGAAGGTCCAGATGCATCTCTCAGGTCCTGTGTCAGGTCTTTGCTGGATTTTTTCTTCTTCCTTAAGGACATCACTTTCAGATGCTATTCATCTGCTGTAGATAGTTTTTTAGGCCTGACACTTCTTCTTTTGTCCTCCACTTGTCCAGTTTCCTCAAATGTTTTAAGGACCCACTGCATACCATGCTGAGATATGCCAAGTTTTCAGCTAATAGCTCTTTGAGAATCAAAATGACCATTTTATGTCTGTCAAACTTTTCTTTATGTTTTTGTCATAAAGATTCAACTAAAGAAATGAGAACAAAGGATGTGTCTTTATGACCGGCTGCTAGTAAAAAGGTGCCTAAAGAAACAATTTTAGATTGGTTCTTTGCTAAGCTTTGCTACCTTTTTCAAAGCTTGAATGACTCATTGGTCAGTGTTAAGTGGCTTAAAAAAAAAACACATTCCTCTGAAAATGTGTACGTAAGATACAAGGACTGGACAGAAAATAAGGGAAAAAGCAGCCAATTGTTGAGGACACAGAGCGACCAATACTTCTGCCGGGTAAAAAGATAAAATCACAACTCTTTCCTCCAAAACATCCCCTGGGTTTCACAGCTTTTACACACGTCGTGAATGGCATTTGTACTGCCTCAGAAGATTTCCTCTCAGTAATAACAGAGAATAAAACAAGTTCAATAACTAAGTTGGGGGTTGGCATGACAACACACATGTAACGCTCACTGAGTTCTTTACAAATATTATCAGCACGTCTATCATCTATCAATCTAACACTTGAAGGTGCAGCTGCGCTTATTTGTGAATTTAGATGTAAAAATACTTCCAGCTGTTCCAGCTAACACCTAAACTATAGATACACTTAAAAATCTCACACTCTACACATTCAGTCATGATGTTGTTTCTGCTGTTAAGGACTTATCGAAAAAAAGAAATATCACCAATAGATTTTTTTTAAATCCTGTTTGCTGAAGTATGATGTACGAAAATGAACATCCTGCTGATTAAATTTTCATTTGGAATCCAATAACATCATCAAAATTCTAGGGACCAATAATAAAAGAAAAAATAGAGACCTTTCTGTGCTTGAAACAAAATTACACTAATATGCCACTTGCATATTTATGTCTGTCATTTAAAAATGAGTGTCTGGGAGCAGGGTAATGGGAATAATCTTGCTGCCCATTTTCAAATTAAATTTTGTCATTCTCAGTGAGAAGGGTGTGTGTGCTCATCTCTCAGCAGCAAATCCTCCGTTTGAGTAACTTCCCCCCAAGGCCTGATGGATGTGATACAGATATTAGATTTCCATCACTTCAAACTCTGAAGTTTCTGCCACAGGGTGACTTAATAATTGAAGACTTCTCCCATAAAAAAAGGAAACCTGCAATATATCTACTTGAGAAAAACGTTGCTTCCTCAAATTTATCGGTCAATATTTCAAAAGTCAGAGTGAGTCCATCTTCAGCGGCATGTGTCTTTGTAAGCAGAGATTTTAAAAACTGTATTCTAAAAGCATGTCAGACTTTATTTTCATCAGACAGGTCATTTTTCACCTAATTTAAATTCTGAAATTATCTTTATTGGTTTTACTGACTTTTTATGACTTCATGATTATCACCGACTTTGATTGCTCCCTTGGAAATTACTACATTTGTCATAGTGGTTATGAAACTCAGATACTTTTCATTGAAACATAATTCCATTACTGCTGTACTGTCATCCTCAAGTAAAGTCAAGTCAAGTCAAATTTATTTGTATAACACATTTCATGTACAAAACAAGTCAAAGTGCGGGGAGTGAAAGAAGCATTAAAAATACGTAAAAGAATATAAAAAGAAAGAAAGAAAATAATTACACTGAAATTAAAATTATTAAAAACAAGCAACAGTTTAGATCAAGGTCAAATCTCATGGTGAGAAATTGTCTTCAACCGAAGACCTTTTGGAGAGGTGCTTTCCTTGGTGGTCAACAATAATAGCAGCATCTCAAACGCTACGGCGTCTCTTTACTTCATTGACATTTGCACAAAGAAACCACGGCATATATTTTTAATTTGGAATCGATACCAGAGACACATTTTGTAAACAACTTGGCGAGTGCGAAAAATTGTCCAACACTTTAGGGGGACTCATAGCTAAATCTAATAGTAATCCCCAGTAAACCTTACTTCTACGGCTTAGGATACCCAGCGTTTCTTGGGGGCAGGTGTTTATATGAATATCTCATTGTTATGGGTATGACTCGTCTACTTTTAACGCCTCTCAATGAAATCGTGAACACGCTCACGAACACTAGATGTGTTTTTGAATGTGAATCAGCAGTCTGTTCATTCACTATGGAAATCTGCATAATTTCAGACGGATGTGAGAAAGTCTGCTTTCAGAATTTAACTTGTTTGTTGAAAAAATTCAAACTTTTACAATGGATTGAAATTGGATGCAAACTCGAACAAAAGTAGCTTAACGTCCACACCTTTTCCACACATGTACGTGTTCATTTCGTTCAACAGACTGTGCCCCATGGTGTTTAATGTTATTAAATTGATTTCTTTTCGGATGGATGAAACGTTCTCTGCAGCAGAAGGAAAGAATCATTTTTGCTGCTTTTCCATTTAGTTTTATGGAATATGTCCAAGGGATTACTGTGACAGACCGACTTTACAGGGAGAGACTAAGTTAAAAGATTTCTGCCTGGCAATTTACTTTTGTGAAAGACTTTGTTGAAAGATGCATGAACCACTATGCATGCAATCCCTACATTACTCAGCTTCTCATAATTTTTAATGCCAATAATCTCACCATACAACTGTGAAGTTTTCACTTGAATGTGTTCAAAGCGTAGTTTCAGACTAGGGGTTTGTTAAGTGTCTTTCTGCCATACAGTGCGTGTTGTTTTGAAATTCCCCACAAAAGTAAAAATTTGAAATGTATTTAAGGCATGACAGAAGGGAAAAACTGAAGTTTTGCACACTGATGGTAGATTACAGACATTGCCATAGGAATTAATGGTCCTCTGGTTGACTCGCATACACACACAGGGGAAAGGCAGCATCAGACTGACCCCTACATTTTAGTTCAAGGTTTACATTTAGCCAAACTGTATTGAAATAATGGGAAGATGTGTAATGTCAGAGTGCATTGTAGCGAACTCAAGTGTGGAATTTAATACAAACTAAAGATTTTAAATGACTGCAACATTCTTTTGTGGGGATGGTCAGTGTGGAAATACCAGATGGGGCATTTCTACATCAAAGAAGAGAAATTTACAACAACCTTCAGCCCACGAAAGCATTTTGAGGGAGTTTTTTCAGCCCCTCTCTCCACAGACCTATGCCATAAATTTAGGTAAATGCATTAATAGCTTAGTGCTAACTAAGCTGAAGAAACAACGGACCCTTTCAGGAGAGTATTGGGGAAAACCAGAACAGGACCCTTCCGACTCTATATGGTTCAAAGTAAACAATGGAGACAGTTTGCCCCGACTCTGACTCAAGACAGAGACAGTCAGCTGCATGGACCTCTCAAAAGGATCTGACCCAGAATCACTTTTTAGCTGAATCTTGAAATTGTATTAAATGTGCTTTATATCTTTGTACAAGTTCTTTCATGTTCTCAGTGACATCACAAGCTGCATTTTAATACCTTTTTCAAGATATTATTAATTTGGAAAATGACTAATCAACTTATGGAGCCACATTGCCCCCGAGTGGTTCGTAGTACTGAATAGTTAAACCCAAAACTAAGTCTTGCACATGACATGTGGCAGTTCTAATTGATGGAATAAGAGTCTGGCGGAGAGTCTTTGAAAATGGCAGGAGAGGAAGATGAGATGGAAGAAGAAGGTCCGAACAAAGACAGAAAGAGAAGAATGTAGTAGAAAAATACGTTTTGCGTTTTTGTTCGTCCATCATCCTGTCTCCTCTCTATAGCACGTTTTAAACTCTGCTGCTGCAGCATCCTCACCTATTTTTGATCACCAAAAGGAGCCAGCGTTAAGCTTGTCAACCTTTTTGTCAATCTTTGGTGAATTTAAGTTCACCTCATCAGAGTTGGTCAGCAACCAAAACCAACTCCACCCTTGGACAGTTTTATCATTATTTGCGGTGAATTCCGACACCCCACCCCGTTCGTCTTCCGAGCTACAGGGCAAAGCCAGTCCCTGAAAGTCAACCACAACGAAGGCCGCGAGACGCGGAACCGAGAGAGACCCAGTGGGACCCACTGGCGATTACCTGTGGTTTGGAGCTGAACAAGCCATGAGATCTGCCCTGTTCTTACATTTCAGACGGTACGCGGTGGGTGTCGAAAGAATTTGCTGTTAGAATGATAAATTAATCCAAGCTGTTAGCCTTTAAATTCAAATAGTAACAAACCTAGACTATTTGAATGATTCCGGTATCCATCCATCCCCTCCCCTTGAATGTGTTTCTTATATAATCATCCATATTCAAAAAATTTCTCCTGTTGTCTTAAGCTTCATGTCTTTGGTCATGTCATTTTAATAAATGGTTCATATATATATATAAAACCAACCGGCTTTTGTGTATGTGTTCTTTACGTACGTGTGAGTCCAACAAAACGAGAATTCACGAGTAGCGGCTATATGAGACTGGAATTTATTAATTATTAATAAATAATTGATAATTAATCTAACATACCAGAATCGTAAGATTCTGTCTTTTTCCTTTGATTGCAGGTGGTGCCCTAAAACGAGGTTAAATAAGGCTTATTCAGATAGTGAGAACTTTCGGATAAATCCTTATATCTTATCACATCACGCTACATGTGTCCGCTATAAATATATATTGTTGGTGCCTTGTGTGTCGGCGATATATAATTTGGCTACAGCACGCAGAGTGGATCATACATCTTAACATCATCCACAAAAGTTATTACGCACAGGCAGACTAACCTCTTAATTTTCTTCTCTTTTTGTATTACTAGTATTGTTCTGTTCCTGTAATTCCATTTATTGCATGAGGAAGCAAGGCTTTAAAGTTTCTATATGTACCACATATCAACGACTTACTGCACCATATCAAAATAAAATACTTTCTGATAGAAACCTACTGTTTTTAGCTGAATTTTTAAAATACTTTTTTGGGGTGCTTCCAGAGAGAATGGGCATGGCATGCAAGCCTTTGGGCTAGGCCACAGGCCTTCCAATACCTTCAGCGTCAATGATCACCTGCTCAGCCAGCTAAGCTACCTTCTTTGCTGGGCTTCTATTATGAAAGATGTGCATGAATATCTTATCTATTAGCTGTTATTTCCTCACCCATCCTTTGCAGCCAGCCTGTATTTGGGGCTGAGCCTTTATTTGTTCATGTCAACCTTGCCCCTGGCTATTACAAGAGGCCTGGCTTTTAATTGAATCTAAGACTTTATTGGAGTTATATTGTGTTTGAGTATGTTAATCAGCCATATATGTGGTAGTGACATGATCGTGTATAAGATGGCCATCCCAGAGTGGCTGAGTCTTTTAGGAGTAGAGATTGAGAGTTTAACAATTCCAGTAACATTTCTGCATGTAAAAGTGCGAAGAAGTAGGGCATTTCATGATGCACAGTGTGCAATATCATCTGTGCACAAGCAGTATAGCTAAAAGAACTCTGAACTGCATGAATTTTGGAAGAGTTCCTGAAATTTCTGTGAGTCAACACCATTTTTCTCTACATACACAAATGCAAGTTATAGCAGTTATAAGCATGTACAATAGACATGATTCCTGATACTACAGCCTTCGCTGAGCACAAGTTTATTTAAAGGTTCAGAGTGAAGACAGTAAAAACAGCGTAAATTGCAGATGACTTCTGAATGAATATCCCCCACGTAACCCTCTACAACCGGTGATTCAACACTAGAATACACATTGCATTGCTGCCTGGAGAGCCGCCTTTTTAAAACGCACGCAAACTTTAAGATGGACCGAGGCGAGGTGGAAAACTGTCACAAGAAACATTATCATCACAGTAGAGAAACAACCCCCTGTCTCTGGTACCAAATTTATAAATTGGTAAATATTTTAGTAGCAAATAATATAACGATAAAGTAAAAAAAAAAAAAAACATTATTTTTTTAACTATATTCAATTAAATAGGTTTTTAAGGATTTGCAAATCATGATCATATTCTCTGCATTTTGTTTAAGCATGAATTTGGAAAATAATGACAAATGTTCTGACTACATCATTATTGTTTCAGACATGAATTACCCCCATAATCAGCTATTTCTGTGATTCATATCTGTAATTTAAGGGTTGAATGAAGCTTTTCTGCAGGGACTACACAGGATATGACTCACTGCATTTCTTCATCTTCAAAATCAGAGTTACACCGCCTGACCTCCCTTAGTTATTTTCTTTATTGCTGTGTCTGCTGTAGAGTAATTAGCAGAGCTGTTCATTAATTACTCGCAAGTCCATAGGCAGACATCACAGCTCCTCCTGAGCAGGTGACATTATCTGTCAACTGAATCCAATTTTGCCAGCTCGCACAACGTTCATGATTTGTTCAATCAAGTCATCACAGACAATTTGTCTGGCATGCCCCATCCCTTGGCCACCTCCAAGCTCTTCTCAGAGAGGAAAATTAGAGTATCCGTCAGTTGTCCCTGAGGGTCCTGCCTTTGAGAGATGTAGCATCCTCCCCCTCTGTTGACAGACCTAGTGCCTGCCTCACTTGTCACTGTAATTAGTTTTGTTTTGCTACCATTGTGCTCAGCAGTCTTGCTTTATTGTTACATAGTTTTGTGCAGCCAGGAATCATTCCACAGTGTTGTATTAAAGTGGGCTGGGTTTAGTAGCCCTGACATGAAAAAAGCCAGTGTTCTTCCTAAGCATTGATTTCTGCATCTCTCAACAGCTTGTAACATGCAAACACTCTTTTTGTGTCCAGCACTCCATAAAATAACAATTACAGATCAGTGTTCCAATGATGAATTGTGGATGGCTTTAATTAATCAGCTAGATAAGGCTGCGTGTGGGATCAGAGCAGATGAAAAAAAGACCATGAGGGGTTTGGCCCATCATGTGTGGGAGAGCAAATCTCAGAGCTTATCAACAGTGGCAGCATGTTATTCTGTATCTGGTGTGCACAGGTTTTTATGAAAAAGAACTAGTGCATGTTTCCACATTCTGCAGTTATGAAAATGTTTAATCGGTTTGTCAAAAGGTAACCAAGTGTGTTGGCTGTGTGTTGTCATAAATCTTAACATAAAGGTTAAAGTGGATGCAAATATTCACATAGACACAGATATTGTAGTTTTCAAAACAGACACAGGTAGCTGAAGATAAATATAGTTTGAATAGTAAATATATTGGGATTTTGGTGATTTAAAATTGATTTTGTTTCAGTAAGGATTGTTAATCTTATTAATACTTTCAACTGTTGTCTGAATATGTCTAGTGGACAGGGAAGGAGCCTCTTGCTGAGGAAAATCTGTGTGTGATTGAGGTGTCAACATCAGCTTGCCTCCCAATTATGTTGAGAAACCCTCTTCATATAGACTGTTTGATCATACCCATAAATACGACATTATTCTCAAGTATCTCCTTTAAGAGGTCAAATTTTTCTTTTGAAGGGATAGGGATTTAGATCTTGATGGTATGATAACTAGCAGACACCATTTTCCAGGCCTTTCTGCCTCGGTTAGATGTAGAAATTGTTTAAAAGTGAAGAGATGTCTTGGCCCAGTAAGTAAAGATTTGTATCATATATGTATATGTTACATTATTGTGTTGTGTCTTTTATCTCAAGCCATGATGATTCTCCTAGCTCTAAGTAAGTATTTTTTAATGCCTAAACTGAACAAACTTTTTTTCAATACCTAAACCTTACCAAACAGTGAATGGCATCAAATGTATACATATAAACTTGAAACACTTACATTTTTTACTTAGCTTTGGCACTATATTGGTAAAAAAAAAAAAGTAATTATCTTCAGTTGCATGTTTTCCCCTCTATCATTCATAGGGATGATTGAGATGGTGTAGCATTATTTTAGCTAAGTGACAAGAGTGTTGCTGCTTAGAGTGGCATGTTCTGCTGTTCTGGCTTCTCCTAGACACGCAGATATGTCAGATGCATTATCTTTGACTTCCATCCAGCCTCTATACCTTAAATACAGGGCAAAAAGATCAAAGACCCACCTTGTGACAAAGTTCTGTTTCTGTTTAAACACAAAATCAAAAGTGATCAACCTTTGTGGCTGGTTTAACTTACAACATTAAAACTGAACGTAGAGGCCTAACCAGCCCTTTACTTTTGTAGTTATTAAACGGAATATTAATCCAGCGACGGTAAGAAAGAATAGATTTTGCAATCTCTGAGTGGCACTGCTTTATTCAAACACACTGTTCCCAGTCAACCTTGTGAGCTTTTGTGGTAAGTGCACACCAGAGACAGGCTCCATGCTGTTCCCTGCAGCTAAAGATTACATTTCAAAAGTTTTTTTTTTCCTTTTCAATCCCTTTTCTTTTTTTTCTTGAAGCGGTAGCTCCTTTGCAGCATTTCATCCACATGTGCCTCTTTATTTCACAGCTTGCTTTGCTTTAGCTCCAGCCCCATGCTCTCACACACATTCTGTGACTACAATAACAACAGTAATGAACTGACTGGCAAGTGGCAGCTGCACTCTGACCACTCCTCTGGCCTAAACTGATTCACACCAGCACATAATGGCTTTTACTCCCAAGGCCCCTGCGTTACAGATACCACACACATGTTGTGGGTTCATCTATAACCAAGGACAGCCTTTTAGTAATCAGATAGTGGTTCAATAAACGCAGAACTGCTGACTCCCTTGAGGAAGGCTTCTGAAGGGCGATTTACCACCTCAGTGCTGATGTGATGTCTATCCTCTGTTGGCTCTGTGTGCCTGTGTAAGAAGGAGGCATGTGGCCCTCTTTTAGTGTATGCGTGAGTGTACAGTCCTTAGAGAAGGGGTGGGCAGTGTCTCACAGAACAGACTGATGGCCCCAGAATTCCCGTTGGCTCGTCTGGGAATAGAAAAAACTGCAGCAGACAAACAAGTGTTGAAACAGCCTGCTTCTTTCTGCAGTGACAACACAATTTACACCCTTGGAAGGACACAGTGATGTATAATAGCATCCTCTTGTTTATCTTTACGTCCAAATAAACAAATGTCCCTTCCAAATAACTGCCAGTGGATATAACGCAGTAGTGGCTAAACCAGTCGTGGCCCTAATGAAAACAACAAACCAAGCATGTGACAGCCTTTCAGAAAACACAGCAACATTACATTAAATGCAAGAAGAAACTAGAAACCATGCTAATGAAACAGAACCATGAAGAAACAGGAACAGTTTAGTAATTTGATAGTAAGGGAACATTACATTTTAGTTGTCAAAATATGATTTTTGCTTCACAGTTTTTGTGGACAAAGGCAGTAATGATTGTAGTTTATTTATAGGCTGAAATCAAGTTACTTTCTTTCAAAACTAGCAGCAATACTGCTATATAATAATGGCTAAATAAATAAAGAGACCTGCCTGTGAGCTTTTACAAGATTGTGAAGCTACCATTAAATTTATAATGAGCAAATATTTTTATAGAATGATAAAGTGTCTCATTTTCAACATGTTTTTTATGTTCTACTTATTATAATGTTGGTTTATAAGATCTGCAAAATGTTTTTATACACATTTTAAATAACTTACTTTGGGTTTTGGGACACTCAGTGACCATATATTCCTTTGTTTTCTCCACTATTACAACTTTCCTGACTGCCTATTTTAGTTACATTACACACAGCATCCCAACCTTTTTCAGGTTTGGTGACGTTGTCATAAGAAAAGAGGCAAAGTTTTAAAGTTCTCATAATATTCCCATCTGGAGAAAGCAACACAGAGAACAGAGCTGGGCTCTCAGGTACGTTTGTGTTCTAAAATATGGAGTCATCACACATTACAACTATAAAACTGCAAAAACACTGGTCTTAGTTCTGAATAGTGTAGTTCTCAGTATGAAGCACCTCAGGTTGTTCTGTTAGAAACACGGTTAAAATTTGATGAGAGTGAATAATGATAAAACTATTCAAGCAAAAGTAACCCCCTTTATCATTTGTGCTTTAATTGTTTTCTGTTTATTGCCCCCCAACGGTGAAATGAAATCTCTGTCCACTTGCATGGCAGGATTTATTTGGACATGTTCCTGCTGACACTAGAAAACGGTGCATTGTTCTCATGAAGCAAAATAGCAAGCTATATAATGAATAATGAAAAGAGGAAAAGAGGTTGATGGCAGAATTTAAAAAACAATGTAATAAAAAAACAAACATTTGACATACAGATTTTATGCACAAATAACAGTAACAAAGAGACATTTCACATTAACTAGATACAAAGTAAACCCGTTTGTGTAATGGCTATTTTTGGGTATTTTTCTTCTGATATGAAATATCTAATTTTGTAAGGAACCTCTGCAAATGTTCCTCAGTATACAAACATGCTGCAAACATTGATTCATAAACATGAACTCATTTCACAAACTGTTTATGAACACACGATATCTGTGCTGCTGAAGTGAAAAAGAATAATTTAAACTTCTGGGAAAAAATAAATAAGTGCCTTGCCTGCTTTTGATCCTTTGCCTCCACACAGCTGCCACACATGAATAAATATGTGCTAGTGTTCCCGTCGTTCTCAGTTTCTGCAAGGTTTATCTTTTTTAAACAACAAGCTGCATTAGGCTGAGGTAGGCAAGGGGAAATTCTGTATGTAGTCTTCTTTTTCTCTTGTCCTGCTCCATTCTCTGAAGATTACGGTCACAGGATGACAGCAGCACAACACCTGCAGTCGATGTCTGCTCCTGACACTATAAGGCAAAAACAGAGATGTTAGTAATACATTAGATAGAAAAATCTCACTGAAGTCTTCTATATTTCCCTTTAATGGAGTGAAACAACTAAATGTAGTTCAATTTTCTTTACAGTAAAGATCCAGGCTGTTGGATCATTTTCTTTCATGGCTCTGGAAGGAGCTTTCTAAATTGGAAAAGATCAATCTGATGATGTCATCAGGATGCTTTTTAGTTGCATAATGGGAATCCAGTGTAACAGATAGCATTTTTGGCACATTACCCTGTTTACTGATGAATAGTTACGGTATTCTCCCTTTTCAAAAAAAAATGAAAGTCAGATACTCATTTGTCCGTGTAGCTATTTAATCCGCACACTAACCAGAAAGCGGTGTAAAAAATTAGCCATAATACTCTCTAAAATGTTACATTTCCACAGCAGGTGGACTGTCGAGTAAAATGGGAATTAAAACAGTGATTGAAAATCTGTGATTGAACAAACAAAACATCCATATTTATGGGTTTTTTATTGATATGCTGTCTTTGTAGGCCAACTACACAGAATTTTAATGGTATTCATTTATTGAACTATTTCTATTTACATTTTACAGAGCATCCTTGTTTTTTGGCAAACTAGGTTGTATCTAAAGTAACCTATACTGTATACAGTAAAGCAGCATTATTAGAAATGCTGCATGCAGAGTTAATATCAGATTTTGGCGAATGAGAGCAATCTTTGATGTGCAGTAGCTGTAACAATTTTGGAATATTTGTTCATAATTCATAATTTCACTGTGTTGGGTGTTTGTTATTTAGGTCTTAACTGTTTGGGCTTTATCCAATGAAAAGTTAGAACCACTTAAAAATAATTGTTTTTGTGACATTTTATCACAAGTGAGTAAGAAAACAAACTGGCCAAACCTGCCATAATCCATCTCCTTGGGTAGGTGGAGTTTTATTTTTGTTGTTTACACATCTCAAGCAGCAGGTGAATGTATACCTGAATCCTCCAGCATAAACATGCTGCTGTCTTCTAGATCTTTTTTCCAAACTACATTCAGCTTACAGCAAACCAAGAATTTTTGTTGTTGCTGTTCCTTTCATGGCAGTGGCCTGTTGCATGTAAGTTATGGGCTGTGGAAACAGCAAGGTGAGTGTGTGTGCGTGTGGTGCAATTTCTTGTTGCCTTTGATAAAGTACAAGATGCTGATTAGCCAAAGACACATAAGGGGAAGCAAATAAATACTTGGTTGTCTGCCAGTATCAACAGTCCTTGGCTTGTATCGAACAGCCATCGTCAAGCCAAACAAGGACAACAACAGAACAAAGGTACCAGGTATAAGGAGAAGTTTGAGCCATATCTCACAGAAAGTTAAATGATTAGAGGAATCAATAGTAGGTTTATTTCAAAATGTAATTTTTCTAAATATACTTTCTGTACATCATAAATCAAATGTATTTTAACACTGTTTATGAACTTAATGGTTTATGGACTAATTAACATCAGCTACAACTTTTCAGTATTTTTCCATCTTTGCTTTCAAAACTGAACCCACGTCTGCACTCATTAGCCCTATCTCTGCTGATTTGTATTGATTTGTATTTCATCCCAATGTTTTGTAACACCACTGTAAAGCTTACTTCACACCCATTGTATTGCACATACGAGTCCTTTAAGCTTAATAATACTTTTCAGTATATTCCTACCAGCCATCAAGCAGTCATATTTGACAACGATTTGAGTGACCTGGCTTTTCTAATACTTGAAAACTGCCTTCCTGTATTTGTCAGATGAAAGCAGGGGAACAATTGCAGTGAGGAAACTGATGTCTTTTTAAGTGGATCTACATTTCTCTCTCTACATCTGATTAGTCACATCTGGCACAAAGAGTTTCCTCATTCATTGGAGATATGAATCACAATCCTATGAAGTTCTTTGATCAACTTTTTCCTCTGAGTAGCATACTGTAAAGGATCTATTCACATACATTACAGCTGCAGCAGCACTGAGAGACACAGTGTTTTTGCAACAATAGATCATGACATACTTATGTTGTAATGAGTCATCATTCACTGTCTTCCCAGTCAGATTTGACATTCATGCCCTGATTGGTCATGGAAGACAGCGTTGGGTTGTGTGTGTGGAGCACAGGGTGACTCGCCAGCCCCTCGCCATAAAAATGATGGAGGTAGAGGTCCCAGGGGGCCATGAGCTGTGTGACTGCAGCTGCTGAGCCACATTGATGTGATTCAGATGATTGAAGTGCTCCAGTTTCCACAGCGGGTTTATATGGTGCTGGAACTGGCAACAGGTGAGGTCCTGTCGGACCGAGTGGTCAGCAGGGGTCACTGCACAGCGACAGACACCACTGAGGCCTTTAAAATGGCACTGGCAGGGGTAAGATACCTACGTGGCCCCTGAAGTGTTGTTGAAGAGGCTCTTTTCCTGTTCAACAGGCATGTGGGTTCAGGAGGTTCTGAGTAGATCCATGCCATTTGAGAACGACCACAGCTTATGGCACCAGAGGTACAAGGAAACAGCTTCTGGGGAAATGCAAGTTAACTGAACCATTATTTGTAGTTAGCAGTTTCTTTGTGGTAAATGAAAGTTCTGCAACGTAAAAATAATCTCATAGCTACTCCAGTAATCCTTGAGAACATGCATGTATTGGATAATTCATAACTAAACACTTCACTGCACTGAAGCGTAAATGTGGTTTTCTCTTTGTAAGTCACTTAAAAAACATCTACTTTATGTAAAATGCAAACTTGAGGAAGCAAAAATGTGAAGCACGTCGAGCAAGTGATACAGTTCATTGGAAAAAAAACAAAAAACTGTTAATTTTGGTATATTCCTGCTAATTCTCAAATTTTAGTGATGCAGAGTAGTTACAATGTAAATCTTTTCCCAACTGTGTTTGAGGTTTCCTGTAACCGTTTTAAACTTGATGTGTTGTGCTGTAGCTTTAAACCAAAGTTTTATAAATGCTATTATCTTTATTTTGTGAGCTGTGCTTTCAAAGCATAAAAGCTGTTTGCTCAAAAACTGGTTTCCAGCAAATAAAGCTGTTGCACACACAGTGGCACTACAGTGGAGCCAAAAGTTGTCGCTGTGATAAAAGATCACACTTGTTATAAAAACCATCTGGAAAGCAAACCTTCATGAACAAACTGTTAGAATACTCACCTGTCATTCAAAATGACAACACATAGCATTATGCTTAACTGTAAGCAGTGATAAAAAAAATGGATGGGTTAACATTTATATTTTCAACAGATTTGCACCCAAATCTTTATATAAAACATTATCTCTCATACATTTGCCATGAGGGGAGACATGAGCTAAAAAGACTTGCTCTTTTCAGCAATAAAAGTTCTTTGGGAATAGAATTCCTTTTGCAGTTAACCCCAGAAGGTCTTTCACTGAACACATTTTTAGCTCTGCATGTTGCTGATTGGTTGCAATTTATTGGAATTTACTGTGATTCACCAGCAACAGTTTTAAGTAAATACCCTCATTTTTCTTTTCCATTTTGACATCTAGCGTTCTGCCCACAGTAATTTGGCATGTGGTGTATGACACGTGTGCTTTGGAGTTTTCCCACCCCTGGAAACATATTTGTTCACATATGACTGTTACAGTTACTTGCTGAAAAGAATAATTTGTGTCCTCTGCGTTATGCTGTTAAAACTTCCAAAAATAGCTTCATTATGCCATCATTTCCAACTGTAAGTTGAACAAAATCAGATGAACAAATAGCAGTGCATGTATGGTAACACTGAGAATGTTTTCATCTCTTGCTCTGCTACACTGTAAAGCATATGAATGGATTGTGTGAAAGATTGTTGTAGTGTCTTGGAGTTTGTGTTTGATTCAGCACTTTGAGGATGCATAGAGATCTGGAAATGGGATTTTGAATGATTCTCTCCTACCCCTTTCTGCTAACATACAAGTGAAATGAGTATTTTTAACAGCTTATTCTGTCAAGCAGTGATGAGTTTTTTCACACTGATTACACCCAAGGCTGGATTATTCACTGGGTTTTAAGCCTGGCCGGATGCTCAGGGATGCAGTCTGACATTTTAGTCTCACTTACATAGGCCCTGGACTATTATCCCTATGTTTACCACTGCACTGACCACCAACTGAACAATAGTGCAAAATCCTTCTGGACTTTATGCAAAGGCTTATTGCACGTATTTCACGGTGGCTCTCCACACAACTCGTATGTAGGTCACACAGCCAAAGAAAAATCCCTTAACATAACAGAAAGCCACATGTTTCTAGCACTTGATGTATCCTATCGCATGTCCCAGTTAGGTGCAGAAAGACCATCAATCTGGATATTCATGTGGTAACTCTATCAAAACATCATACATGGCTGAGTAGCAGTCCAAAGCTTAATAGATCAGCCATCAATCACATTTCTATGTTGACAAGACACTTACTCTCTGTCATATGCGAGTATCCTCTTTAACATACTGACAAAGTACCAAAGCACCCACAGACACTGTGATAATAATGTTACAACATTATTATCACAGTGTCTGTGTCGCGTTGACAAGCCTCCACAAATTGTTGATTTGTGCCATCACAAGGGTTCTTCGTGTCATTCAGAAGGGTGCTTCTCTTTAGGATAAGAAGAGCTTCAATAGCCTAAGCATTTTCCTTCACATATCAAATTTGAAGAATTTCATTCAAAATAAGCTACCCACCAATTGAATAGCAAAACTCATAGACTCCTTGGATGCTCAGAATGCTTTTTATATCAAGGAGATTAATGACACCACTTAATTTATTGAAATACTGAAATTTACGGCTAATAAATCACAACTGATGTTTGAAAAATGCAGGTTTTTCTGCAATGACCAAAGACTAATACCATTTGTAATTGGATACCAATAAGATTGTGGCAGACGCCATCACATGTCACATTGAGAAAAGCACATAAGAGCTAGATCGCAAAAAAACAGGAACCTGAAACCAAAAGAGCTTACTGGAGCTGAACAATCTGTCATCTGATTATTTACACATCTGATTAGAGTGTTTTACTGTTAAATGCAAAAAAACAGATAAAAAAGTTAAACGAATAAGGCTAAGAAGTAAATGTGATCACATACAACCCCAGGCAAATTACAGAATTTCCATACTTCTTCTCTCACTTTTTTCATTTTGTTGAAAAAATCTAATATTGCAGACCATAATGAGCTTAATGCATTATGAGCATAATGATCATAATGACAGGGAGGAAACATGGTCCCAACAAGAGAGCCGTCTGTGGAAACAATGAAAAAGATTAGAAAAAATCAGGGCAGAAAACTCAAAAAAAGAATTGAAAACAGAAAATGTACAGCAAAAAAATAATGAAAAACAGATGGACAGAAACAGCAGCCCATGTTTGAACCCAACTGAAGCAAACCAGTTGAAGGAAATGGGATTTGCTGACAGAAAAGCCAAACGTAAACCATCACTAACACCTAAAGAGAAGAAAAACAAGGTTGCAGTTGGATAAAGAGAAGCAGTCATCGACTGTGGATCTTGGATTAAAAGGGATATTGAGCGATTAATCAACAATCTGCATTGGAGAAGGTGATGATTCTGGAACTTTAGTTTGGTGAAGGTCCAGTGAAACACATAGAAAAGATGACTGTCTAAAGAAACCAAGCACATTTCCACAGAAACTGATGATGTGCAGTTGATGTCAGGTGAAGGACCAAAGAAGATAGCCGTCATTAAATCTACAGCAAATGTACAGGTTGACACTGAAAATGTCTTCGACATGGCTGCATCCTTAAATTGGATCTGTCAACTGTTGTACAAGAAAGTTGGAGAATAAAGAGAATGAATGTTGTTTTTCATTAGTGAAGTCCTCAAAGAATTCAGGCTGTCATTAAAGCCAGCAGAGGTGCAACAAAGAACTAAGATTTGTTTGTTCTCGTTCGAAGAAGAAGAACTGTGTTTTGTTTATTTTCATACAAAAATTAAATGTGGTGATTCCATCATTTTTGCTAGAAGTTGTTTGCAGTCTGTGTGCCAAGACAGCACGACAAGTGATTATGAAGGTAATGCTGAGGGAGAGACAGGTACAGCTCTACATTAGAGGAGAAACAGATGTCACATTTACTATGTAGAGTTTACATTTGAAATAAAATATATGTTTATGTTTATGCATTTGGTGACTTACAAATGAGGATATAACAGTGCAGTTAACATCAAGGCTAGCAATACACTACATAGAAGGAAAACCACTAGTCAGGATCTGTCAGAGGTGTAGAAATAGAGTGCAGGCATAGAGGGAAGTACAGAAACAGATAGTGCAGTAGGGAGGTACAGGGTAAGTGCTATATGTCCTTTGAAATAAATGACTTTCTGCATAATAGTTCTAATAAGTGACTAAATGTGCACGTAGTGCAAATTCTAATTGTCCAAGATGACAAAATTACAGCAGATACGGCAAAAAAGTATAACTTTCAGCAAAAAAGTTTGTTGAAAAAAATATTAGAAACCATTTGTAATACAAGATTTAACTAAAACTCTTTAGTCTGAAGAACTGCAAATATTTATTGTTGAAATCAGTTGCATAGTCCCCTAATTTTGGGGGGGGGGGTTATCACTTTAAAGTCGGAAAGTGTGACTCTAGCAGGGTCAAAAACAATTTTTAAAAATGCCTTTGCTGTTTTTTCATGCATTGATATCAGACAATAGAGAAAAGATATTCATTTATCTATCGTACTTTAGGTATGTCAAAAAAACGCACAATGCATTTGTTGGTAGAAAAAAATAGTCATGTCCTTTACTTAAGTAAGAAAACCACAACAGCTTTATAGAGATTATAAATTAATTTACTGTGAAAAATCATGCTCAGTTAAAGTATGACTGGCAACATATAATATTTAAAGGGCAGTTTTTACTTTGACAGTCTAAGAAGGCTAAAATCAATCACATAGATGTTTTAGCTATCAACAATTCATAGACATTTAGAATATCATACAGACTCATAAACACACTTGCTTTTGATTACGTTATTTTGCTTCACATATCCTGCGTTTGTTTGGAGGCTCACTTATGCACATCTACAGAAATGAATGCTAAGTGTTGACAAGACTCAATATGCAAGTAACAGATAGAGGCATTGTAGGGGCAAACTTGACCGGATAACCATCGTCCTTAATTCAGGGGCGTCCTATGACACCACAGCTGTTGCTTTTTCTGCTTTTTTCAAATTGTTTGTCTCTGTAATCGCCCTGTGATGGACAGGCAATCTGTTCAAGGTTGCCTGCTTCAATGGTAGCCAGAATAGGCATCAGCTCAACCACAACCTGAAATAGATAAACCAGGCATAGACAATGGATGGATGGATGGATATAGAAAATGGATAGACTGATATTTTGTCATTTGGGAAAAACCTCAACTCAATTTTTTTTTACTTTTGCTGTATAAAGTAGGAATGTTTTAGTTGCATTTTGTGACACAGGGTGCTGCTTTATGACACATGTCTCAGACTCCTCCAATCTATATAAAATAAGAAGATTGTGGAGACTGGACAAATCCAAGTTATTCTTTGGATGAGTGTGAACAATGCAGTGGAATTGGGGATGCAATGTTAGCAGGAGTCCTTCATTGGACATTGCTCTACAGCATGTAATTGGGAAATGAATATGCAGCTCATGTTAAAAACCCTTCTTGGAATATTGTCATATTTAGAATAAGGTCAAGAGTTGGAATATTTATGTGCATGTAAACATAGCCACCGAAGATAAATAAAAGCAGATTAAATTCAGGTACATAGAAGCAGACTTTACTCTCCTTCTGCATAAAAAAAAATTGTGTCTATTGAAGCTGAATGAGTTCATCCAGTAAATATATGTGTGTTAGTGTGCGTGAGCGTGGGCGGGCTGGGGTTTTCAGCTGTAAGATGGAGGTGAGACTCACTCAGAGATGCAAACAGCTGCCAACACTTTCCCATGAACTGGGGCCCTCTGTCTTCCTGTCATTCCCCTCCACTGCACTAGAAACTGAGACACACATGCAGTGTATGTTTGCACACGTGTGCAAAGGTGCAAAATCACCCCCGAGCCTGAGGACCTGTGGTGCAGACTCACAGTGATGTGTTTACTCAACAGTGGGAGGGAGGACAGGAGTTGTGCAGAGTGAGGGAGTCAGGGATAGATGACAGGGTGGAGGAGGTTGGATGGTAGGAGAAGAAAGGAGGCGACAGAGGACAGGCAGGGCAGAAGAAGAATGACTGCAGCTTCAAGGACTTTTCGCACCTTATCACTCAGTCTGTTCTCTGCACATAGGAGAGATCACTTCCATCGCGTGGAATCAGGACATCTCATTTGTGTGTGGCTCTAAAAGAGCATTTGTGTTTGTGTATACCTGCATTTGTGTGTGCTGGAGTTTTTATATGCACAGCACAAATCATTTCATTAGCTCTATTCTGGCAGCCAGGTAATCTCCTCTGTATTCTAGTGTTGTGTTCTTGAAACCACAATTGCAGCCCAAACATCTACATCTCTCAGCAGCAGAGGAAGTAGGGTAACGGTTATCCCTGTATGCCCCCTAGTGAACACCATGAGAACAGACCCAGCCTCCACTTTTTCAAACTGTATTGTACATGACAGCCCAACATCCTCTGCGTCCGAGTATTGATAATTTGATTACGGTAGTTTAGCTGCACCTTTAACCTGAATTATCAACAGGCCACCTTCTCTATTTGGATGAGATATTTAAGCTCAGCTTTGTTGCTGGCAGGTGAATCACATCTGGGTAAATTGTAAGGCGGAGACTCTGGCGTTGAGCAGTTCATTACTCAAAAGTGCATTATCCTCATGATCACATTAGCGTGATCCAACCCTCCAGCGTTTTCTTCATTTGTTGCAATTATTGCTTTGTCAGGTGGAGATGTAGCATGCTGCAAACACAGTCGGTGGAGCCTCTCATTCACTCTAACAAGATGTTGCTCAATAAGCCGAGCCCTGTGGCCCTCTCCACACTCCCAGTGTTTCTTTGGCTACCTCTCTGCTCAAAAGTGATGTATAACACCAGCTCTCGCCCACTTCCTCAAAACACAATAAAGCCTTTCTGTATTTTGACATGAAAAATGTTCAAAACAAAAGGAAAGAGATAAACTTCATGCAGGTTGCTCAGGTCCAAGAAGGCAACTTGGTCACATCTCTTCTTCTACAGTGAAGGAAGGAAAACTTGATTCCTCCCTGCTGTTGCACCAAAGGTTTTACTGCATAACTCCAGCCTCAAAAAAGTTTCACACAGCCTGCATGCACTAAATTTATATGTTTACATCATTCAAGATCAAGGACAAAAGGCATCTGTTAGCCGCAGCTGCTATCAAATGTGGCACTGAAATAAGGAGTCTCACATAATCACCACCAGTGCCATACGAAGAGGAAAGTAAGAATTGTTAGTCATGGGAGCTCAATCAAACTGTGTCACTCTGTCTGCCTCTCAGGTGTGAAATAATAGCACAATGAGAAGAAAGTTTGAGCGAGAGGCTTTTTTAGGAGTCGTTCAGTTAGCAGTGCGTGCTTCTTTCCACGACACTGTGAGAGCAGGCAAGTGCCTACTTCTTTGAATTCCTCTCACCGGCAACAGTCCTGCTATTGTCAATTTCATGCTTGATTAGTTGTCATTACTCTGCCACAGACAAAAAAAAGACAGGGAGAGAAATGCATTTCAGGATTAAAATGGAGATCAGGACCTCTCTAAAGAGCTGGATTTAGTCTGCGAGTTGGGCGGAGAAAGAGAGAATTTTTGCTCACGCAGATTTTACTGTATTTAGCTTTTCTTGCAAAGCACAGCAGATAAATAATTAGTGGTGAATGTGGAAACAGAAAGTGAGATAGAAGTGATTAAGAAAGCTATCTTTGAATTATTCTTATTATTGCTTGACTTAATTGTGATATTTCCAACTGAGCGCAATTAAGAGCAAGAGAACATGGTGCTTCCATCATTTTCAGTTGTTTTGGTCATTATTGTAATCTTTTGCTGCATGAATCTGGTTCAGTGTCAGTTATATCTTATTTAGAACCAGATGGAAGCAAGAAAGGTCATCAATTTCCCAAGGCAGACCTCCACAATGTTCCCTCAGTGACAAAGAACCACTGCAGTGATGCATAATTTAATATTCTGATATATGATAATGATACTGATGTCTTTCCTCCCACTGGAAAGATGGCTGGGCAGATTTCAAAGCACCTCTGAATGTCAGCTTCGGTCTTGACAAGGGGACTGATATGCTATTTGAATTATCAAAGAGCAAAGGATCCCAATGAAGCTCATCCGTAGCGCATTTCCTGAGAAGCAAAGGAAGGCTAAGAATAAACATGCACCCAAATCCCACACATACGGCAGAGCTTCCCTACCTCCCAGACTTTATATCCATTCAGCTGAGACTGCTGCTTCCCTTTGCCCAGTGACATTTAGCTTTCCTTTGAGTTTAGTTCTGCTTGTTAGGCCTGCAGAGCACAGGGATCATAGTTTTATTGCTTTGTTAGAATAAAATCTTGCATCCCGCTTTGTAGAGCCTTTGAATCTGTGCAGTGCCTCATCTAGGAACCCAGCTTTTAGAGTGACGGGGGCTCCGGATTGGCATCTTCTGGTGAGAGTTCTTTTATATTCACACTGATGGCAGTCGCTGTGCCGTGTTTTCTCTGTCATACAGACTTAGTTCTCTCTGTCCAACTTGGCTAAGGATTTTTTTCTGTGTCTGCCAGTGTTAGACCCTGCCACCAGCCTCACCGCCAACCAAGCCATCCCCCCAGCCCTGGGTGAAAACCATGACAGTCAGCTTCTCTATGAGGAAGCTCCATCAATCAATCTATTTGCTAGAACCTCAGGAAGAGGGCATCGTGCAGCAGCGCAAGCACTGGCAATGCCAACAGTGTGGGCCTGGGGGAGCTGATGTCGCCAGAGAAAAGCCAGCAGCAGCGCAGAACAGCTGGACTGCCTGAGAGAGCCATATAACCTCGAGCCAGAGGACACCATGGGCACCGTCCAACTAAGGCATCTCATTCATGAGAGGGCTAATGAGGGGTTCTAACCAGCTGCCCCTGCACAGTGTGTATTGCAGTCACGAATGTCGGAGCAAACCTCGGAGCAAACAAGGAGCCTAAGTGCTTGGGACAGGTGTGGTGACAAAAAAAGTTTTCTAGATTTCAGTTTGTTTTTTCTACCGAGGTAATAACCCAGCTTCCCCTAAAGGCTGATTGACTTCCTCCATTAGGAGGGAATATCCTTCTGTTTTGAAATCCAACCCAAAACAGAGACAGAGCAGTCCACCTCTAAAAACGTTCTAGCCCCTGGTAATTCACACAGCTCAGACAAATGCATTCAATATCCCAGTCAGACCATTATGAGTCACAACACTACCTGTCTGGGAAGAGGTTGGCTATAAAAACCAAGAAATTTCTCATTTAAGGGATGGGAGCTAATCGTAGCCAGAATGGGGTAAAAGCAGAAGAAAAACTTCTTCTTCCACTCTGATCTTTTTCATCTTTAAAAATTGAATTAGAACCCCCCCACCTCCAACCAGAAAAAAAATGTACTCTTTTTATATCTTGAGGGAAAAAATCTACTATGACAGCACTCTTGTCTTTTCAATTTTTGCTGCTCCTCCTACACAAGGGAACCCACAGTTCTCTGTAATCACTGAAAAGTACAATACAGATTTTTTGTGACAGGCCACTATCAAGTTAGAATTAGGTTTGAGCTATAAAGAGTTTTCTCTTCCCCTCCAAACATTATGTAGGCAGTAAATGTCAGCAAGGAACATTTTCAAATTGGGCATGTTTTTTTTCATCAGAAGTTTCATATTGAAATGTTAATACAAGCATGTGAGTGGAAGGCAAAGAGAGTGGATTCAAATGATGCAAGCATAATGCCAATATAATTATCAGTCTAATGCAATCTGATTTAGCAATGTAACATTTCAAGATTTTTCTTTTTTCTAATAAGCTCTGCTCAGTTCATGGACCATGTATGGAGGCACACAAACTGTTGTAACAGGATTCAAAATAGATACTGGCGCATTTTGCCCCTTAAGAACATATCTGTCCATCCATCCCTTAGGCATTATTATCCAGAGCTCAGTGTGTGAGTCCTTTAAAATCAAGCTTGCTTCAGCTCCCAGTGAGTGTAAATCCTCCTAAAACTGATGGTGGACATACGTCAATCCCAAATGTGACAAAGTCCAGCCAAGAGTGATATAAAGAAAGCTGACAGGTGGAATCACAACTGTGATCATTGCTGTAGACAGGATGAAATTGTTTCGCTGCTTCGTGTCTACTTGTTTATGCTGGATATTAGTTTTGATTGCACCCAAGTTAAAATGTGACCATTTCGTTTTTAAACCTGCACAGGAAGTTAGATATTTAGGTGTGAAGTTCAGCATTTTTCTAGAAATAAGTTATGTCTGAGAAAAGTCATACCATATGCAACATGATGGCAATTTTGATGATTAGATGGCATTCCTTATGCTGAATGGTGCACAACTAGATAGTGGACAAAAAACGGGAAATGATAATGAATTATGATTATAGACTTTTATCCAACAACCACCTATAATCAGATCGCGCTTGTACAGCAGTCCTTTATTTAAACTTAACTTCACGCAGATTTATATCTGCATTGTTATATCCTTATCTCCTGGCCTGAAATCTTCCCACGGGGGATCCTAATGTTCCCGCTGGGTTCTTGGTTGCTGCTCTGCTCATCAGGAGCAAAATTGTACAGAATTGACCTTGAAAATGATTACCGGTAATTAGGTTATTATTTGTCAGTTATTTTTGTCAAGCAGGAGAACAACAACTTCTGCTATAATTTACAGGACAAACAACCAACTCCATACATGCAGATTCAAACTGTATTTAGCACAACCCCATTCTACTTCTCAAACAGGAAGAATTAGATAGGTGTTGATGCCTCTCAGCGATGCCTATAATGAGTGAGCTGAGAATAATTTCCCTTTAGAACGACCATGAGAGCCTATGGATATTTTGGAAAAATGTCAGCAAGTCAAAAAAAGCAGAGCTCCATTCAAGAAAGAGGATAGAAGGCAAATAAAACTCTTTAAAAAACACTCCAACAAACATTGCATACTCTTCTTTCTCCGTGCTTTGATGAATGTTCTCGCTTCACAATGAGTCAGTAACCGTTTTTTTGCACACAGAAATGTAGAGCCTTGTTTTTTATATATATATTTTTCCTGAATTGTTTGCATTCTCTGCAACAGACTCTATATCTGGAGTTATCAAATGATTACTGACTGCGTGGCTGCGGAAGATGTGATTTGCTCTGCATTTTTATTTCAAACTCTGTCTGCAAACAAAATTCTACTCACTGACTGATAAAGACATTTGAATTGAATTAAACCCAAAATAGAAGACAGCAATAATAGGATATGGTCTGTTTTCTCATTATTCTTTATCTTTCAAAAAGGGAATAGCAGACCAAAAATTATTTCAATTTATTGTCCTTCTCATCATTGCATGCTGACTAATTCTGTTGTCTTTTATTGTTTTAGTGGGAGCAGGCAGGGAAAGCTGCTTGATTTAGAGGAAACTGTGAACATATTTTCCTCTACTCTTCTGCAGATAATCGTATTATTTTTGTCTATGTTGGTATGTGATCATCCCGCCCTGAGTTTCCACTCCCATAGTGATATGACTGCAATCCCATCCGATGTGTGCAAATGAAGCTGTCATTAGCCTTGATCTTATTTATTCATTCAGCTTTAATGTGCATCTATACTGGATCTTTTTAAAACAAAGTTTTTAACTGTGTCACAAAACTAAATAAGCTAGTGTGCTGCTGGGTCAATATCTCATGCTGTGGTCAGCATGGCCAAACAATTGAGTAAGCCAAGCGAAGCAAAAATAGCAGATAGTATTGCTTTCTAATACCAGCTTTGTGCTATGTGAACAAGTATGATGGAAAGTGCCTTTCTCTTTTCTTCAGCTTCTCTCAGCAGAAAACCAGGGAATTATTCTCTTTATCTTTGGCCCTTCTGGAGAAGATCATTTGCTGCTCAGAACCCCGAAACATAAGCCGGCAGATCCAGTTGTGACTGCCATAAGAAAGTGGATAACAGAGGCAGGGAGAGGTGGTGGAGTCCCCTAGCTCATGTCTTGCACAGGATGTATAGAGGAACCATCTGGTGTCACCTGCAGGGGGAAGATACCCCCATTCCCCTTCATGTTCTTTTCCCACACGGTTGAATTAGTCCAGGTAAGTGCCTCTCATGTCTGTTGTATAAACTGAACAGTGGCTCAGTCTTTTGTGAGCCGCTCAATGTGGAGATTATTTTCTTTAAACAGCAATTACAACTCCACCCTACCTTAATGATTGGAGAGGAAAATGCGGTCCACATTTTAGTCAGTAAATTGCTTTCCCTCGTTTTTTTCCAGATGAGCCCACTGTTTGCTGTTCTGCTGTTATTGTGCTGCAGACACAACGCCACAGGAACCCAAGGTGGGTCAATACTTTTCTCTTCGAGGAGGCAATGAAAGTAAACTGTCTCATTATTCTTCCTTTTCAGAAATTCTCATTTAGATTGTAGCCTGGATCCCACCAGTTGTTTGCCACTCAAAGTATGCACACGGCGTCTCCTCTGAGCTGAGCCACTTTAAAAGCAGTGTAGTTGCAGACATGATGAGACAGCAGGTGGACAAAAATTCCCTTCCGTTCGTCAAATTAAATGGCTTTGTATGAAATCACTCAAAGAAATTGTAGACATTCTTGTAAATGTCCTTGTTGTGCAGTGCCTTGCAAAAGTAGTTACCCCCCCTTGGCTTTTTACATATTTAGTTTTGTTCCAATCTGTAATTTGAATGTTTTTAAATCTTATTTCATGTGCTGGATCTGCACAAAACCGTCTAAAATCTTCAAAAGTCACATAATTAGTGAAATGAAGTCCACTTGTGTGTATAAACACACCTTTTCTGAAAGGCCCCGCAAAAGGTGGCTCCACAAAGTGCTGACTTTAGGGAGGGTGAACAGTTATGCACGCTGAAGTTTTCTGTTATTATGTCCTAATACTTTTATACTGTATTTAAATGGAAAATCAATTACAAGATATAGATGATTTTCTAAGTGTTAAAACAGTGTTTCAAGAGTGGATGTTGATTGATAGTTTCAGGGTAGTTTCAAGAAATATGATGCATACTGGTACACAACAAGCGTGTGAAAAGAAAACTTGGACTGAAATGTTACAACAGTTATTAAATGGAAAATATAACTTTTAGTTGGTTTCTGTTCCAACTACAGATAATTCAGACCACGAATGCTAAAGTCAGAGGGTCAGGAGCTGTGGAGAGTGTCTGGGAGCAGGGCCACACTGTGCTCAGTGTACTGACGAGGTGAGTGGCCTTGGAAATACTTCCATCCTATCAACTCAACAGCACTATGAAAACAGTTCCCAATGATCCGGTTCTGTTACTCAAACAGAGTGATGCTTATTAGTAGTCAAAATTCATTATTTGTGAATAATCTATGTGTGAAGCCTCTATCTTTTCTTTGAAAGATTTATTTGATTACAATAAAAATATTTCAGTTTGAGCAAGCAAAAAGTCTTCAAGCAAAGATAAAACTGTGAAAAGCCACAAAACAATGCATCATCGGGGATAACAGATGTTGGTCATATGTGTTTTCAAATTGCACATCTTATGCTGTCATTTGCATGTTGTCTTGAACAGTCTTGTGCTCATTTTATGATTATAGGATGTGAATCGAATAAAAGAGGATGTAGAAGCTGCCATCAGATGAAAGCGCTGAATGGATGCATTATTTTTAATTACATTTATTTTCATATTGAAAGATGCAGCTGTGCGCAGACATAAGAGCTTTTCACTGTGGCATTCACATTCTCTTTGTGTCTTTATCAATAACAACATCCCTGATATTTCTTGATTCAAATTGCACTTTTTCACAAAAGCTAATAAATCATTCATTTTCCAATATTTCTAGGGCATGTGTTCACATAAGGGGTTGAACTAAACCTAAACGCGTGTGACAAATTTTCCAGAAGTGGGCCAGCACATATGGGAGCATGGCCAGGGCAGAGGAGGGGATGTCGTTTTAATCACCTGGAGAACCCAGAGGTATTGATGTCCTTTTGAAAAACCAGATCACCTATCACCTCAAAGAACAAAGATTTAAACAACCCTGCAGACAGATGACCCAACAGAGAGAGTCCGTGTGGGATGTTATACCAGCACTGTTGTTAAAAACAATTCACATATGTGAGCCATATCATTTGTGATCATGGTAGTATTTTCCTGCCGTCTGCCGGCTTTCTTTCTCTGTTTCTCCAAGTTTACAGCACTCACAGTGTTTTTAAGGCACAACTGCCAACCATTCCAAGTACAGTATACAGTATGAGAAGAGGTGAACTATTGTTCCTGAAAAGAAATTTGACTTGAACAACAGTACTACAAAGAGCTGGAGGTGAACTAAGCTACACTGACTCACTATAAAGCACATACTCAAAACATTGCACACCCCTCCCACTAAATATATGAAACATTTACCATAACAATACCCTCTAAAACCATTGATAAAATAGAGATCAACAAATTAAAACAACAAAAGAAATAGTAAAGCAACCAGAAAAGGACAAAAAAACAGTATGACCTATTTGAGGACGGGTCATTTGTTCAGCAGTGTTCCAGAGGTTGGAAGAAAGGACAGTTTTGAAATGATTGCTCTGATATGTGATGACCCTATAACATCTCCCAGATGGTGATAATTCATTTTCAGAATACAGAATATGCAAATGATCTGTGAGAATTTTCTGTGCTTTCATTGCTATTTTCATCAGTTTCTCGATCATGTGTTTGCGCTGCACAGACAGAGAGCCAAACCAGGCTTCCGTATCTTGTAAGCAGAAGTTGTGTTGGTTTGGCAATCCAAGTTTTGTAATCTAAATTAGAATTAGATTTCCTATAAATAGGAGTGCTACACAGGGCCTTAGCGACAAATACTAACCTCATGAGTCCAAAATCCCCCCAACAAACCTACCTACAAAATAAATCAATTAATTAATTACAATTCAATGTTTTAAACAAAAATCGTTTTCTTTTTACATGTCAGATTTTATTTTTAGCAATTCAAAATGATATTTCATGTAACCTCAGCTCCTGACATGGTGATCTAAATAAGCCTTCTTCACTGGCTTTAAGCATCATTGTATGGTAGAAGTAAACAACTTTGATTATGTTCCATAAACAAATTATGTTCCATAAATTATGTTCCATAAAACCATTGTAGACCTTTTGAATGAAATTTACTTGGTACAGGCATGTAAAAACAACCTTTCACCATAGAGTTGGCTGGATTCCTTGATGCAGGCAGCTACGTGTGAGACAATGTAAGGAAGCCCTGCGGGAAGCAAGACTGCATGCAGCGATTGTTGCTTTTGTCCGAGTGGGCATTAAATGGCGGAAGTTAAAAGACTGCAGACAACAGATGTGAGGGTTTTTCAGAATGTTCATTTGGGAAACTGCACCAGTTTTGGGTGCATTTTGGAATTTTTTTTCAGATAACATTTGACTCAGATGATTTCATGATGAAAGGTTTTAGATGTAAACCCTAAAGAGTGTACAGTATTACTCATGTGCAGAACCAAAGAGGCACTTTAGTGGTTATCCTGATCAAAATGTTCACCACAAACACTTTTGTTTGCAAGCAGCAGTGTACAGACAGGAATGTTTGCATCCTTTTGTAACACAACTAGCCACAACTTAAGCCGCCGTGTTTATATTACTTGGCCAAAAGCAGGTGAGCCAGTGCATACCAGGGCCAATAGTGTCTTTACTTTTACTTCTGGGTTTTAAGCAGGGCTTCATCGGGGCTCCCCCTGGGATAAGGGCCAGGGTTTTTGGCCAGTCTGGACCAGACTCTGATATAAGGTAAGGTCAAAGATGGAGTTTCGCTATGGGTTGAGACAGGGAGACCAGCTGTTTAAGAACAAGGAAGTTCAGCCGTTCACCAACTCGTGTCTTTTGGCGACAACACAATTTGAAAAAAGCAACAGCAATGGACAAGGTACACTGGTCATCTGAGGAAACTAAGGCAGATGAAACACATAACTGTGGAACTGATGAAGCTGCAGATCAATCACAAGACTGTGAAAGTCCATGAGAAGTTGAGTAAATTTAAGAGTTAGTGCAAGGCTACCAAAAATCATAATTCCCAGAGTGGCCCTCCAATGGAAGAAATCCTCATGGTACATTACCACACAATGACCGAATACACTTTCTGGGACATTATGGCTTTGTTACTGGACTCGGATCATGTGCAGATGTTTTTAGTGACAGAATAAACAGAATGAACAACAGATGGTGCTATTTTCTGAAGTTATCTACTTACGCTTAATTACCAGTTAACTTGGTTAATAACCTAACTTGTTTGCCTCTGCATTGGTTTTATGACACATTTACAGAACTGTACAGTTAAGTTGCTCATCAGCTATAGTTCCTAATTCTAAAGTCAGGAATAACCCAGCAAGAACATTATTCTAAAGGAGATTGTTATAAATTAGGTGTGCTAAAATGGGATTTATTCTTCTTACATGGAGAGAAAAAATGATTAATGCAATTTATTTGCCATACGTGTATACGCAGACAGAAGCCAAAGCTTTACCTCAATGGAGTAAATCATCACAATGGTATCTGTTTTCATTCCGTTTGTTGCATGCTTTGGCTAGCTGTGGTCTAAATGAGCAGACAGTGCTTACAGACCAGATATTGCAACGTGTGCTAAATTCATTCCCACCTGCAATCCTTGCAGTGAAATAGAAGTCGACAAAAAGAAGTCGAAAAACAGTGATTTAAAGGTCAGAAGAAGATGCTGACAGGCACATCATGGTGGGAAACAGCTGGAGTGTTTGTGCAGTAATTCAAATCAAAGCTTCATCTCTTAATCTCTCTGTGCTTGTGTATAAACAGCTCGGTGGGTGTGAGCTGCATGGAGGGTGCTAAAACAGTAGTGAGCTATCCTTCTGCTTGTGAGTGTATGCCTGTGTGTTAAGCATCCATAAAGGTCTTGCATGTCATTCACGAGAATGTTATGTGTCTTGACCTCATTCCAGTCCAGGCAGTTGACGGGTGCAGTGAATATGGATGCATTATTAATCCATTTCTGTCTGGATAAATAGCCACCCAAGTCTGAAAATGGATGTGTGCAATGCAAGGTTTGCTCCTCTCTGAATCGTACTTATTTATCTATTTGGAGGAAATGGAAGGTCTGTCAGAGAGACTGAATCAAATGAGCATCAAAAAGAGTTGTTAGATAGGGAGGAGGGGGGAGGGCAGCAATAGAGGGAAGAGGGATGCTTAACTACTGATTACTCATATATATTCCAGCCTGACTGTTATGCATTGCATTTTTTATCAGGGCTGACTACCCACTGTCAGGACTACCCTTTGATGACTGACATTGAAAAAACACTGACACAGAAGAGCATCCTGATCATCTTGTTGTCACCAAAGAATTAATATACTTGTTTTAGGTAAAGCAAGAGCTTTTTCAGAGATTGTGTTATGCTTTTGGTGGTTTCCATTTTCCTTTGGTTTGTTATTGGTGTACATATCTATGAGCTCACTGATGATAATCAATAAAAGCTTTGTAAAAATGTTTATGATGATGTTTAAAAATGATTTCAGATTTTGAAGTTGCAATCAAGCTAAATCACACTATAAAATAAATCTCAATAAATGGTCACCTCACAGCAGGAGGTTTCTGGTTTGAATCCCGACTGGGGCTTTTCAGTGTGGAGTTTGCATGTTCTCTCTGTGTATGCATGGGTTCTCTCTGGGTACTCTGACTTCCTCCCACCATCCAAAAAGCATGCATGTTAGGTTAATTGGTGACACTAAATTGACCCAAGATTCAAGGGTGAGTATGGATGGCTGTTTGTCTCATTTGTGTCTGTGTGGTCCTGTGATGGACTGGCAACCTGTCTAGGGTGTACCCTGCCTCTCGCCCAATGACAGCTGGGTTAGGCTCTAGCCACCCTGCAAGCCAGATTAGGCAGGTATAGAAAATGGATAAATGTATTTGTAAAAAAAAAAAGTGAAGTTAAATAAAAACATTTTAAACAAATCCAAAGCAAAAAACTGCAGGTTATGAAAGCAAATGTTGACCCTGGATTCAGTTAAACATTTCAAAAATGTTTTCCTATCATCTTTTCCTCACCCCTGTTCCTTGACTTTGTTCAAAAAAACATCATAAAGGTAAGGAAAGATGATGGGAGAAATTCATAAGGACTTGAGAAAAAACAACTGTAATAAGAATCCAACCACAATTACACAAAGCTGTACTGTGGCTCTTCAGCACTGAGCCCAGATGTTTAGAAAATATTCTATTAAAAAGGTACCACATCTGATACCACATCTAATGCAAAGCAAAGAAAAGAGCACAAAAGTGAAACATGTTTTTGTCACAGGCACTTCACACCCTCCTGTACTCATATCTATCCACACAAATCACATTAACTACGACTGGATGAAAATAATTGAGCGTCACAAGTTGCAGCCACAAGGAAACATGGGACAGAATAATCTCCTTTCTTCATAAAACATGATCTAGTGTTTCCTATGCTAAAGGTTATAAAATCTTATAGACTTTAATTGGAGCTCAAGCATTTAATTATGCAAGCGAGGGGAAGGCCTTAAAGAGACAGTAGCTACAACAAAGTGTTTTAGGCAGAAATGTACAACAGCTGTTGCAACAGTGCTCTATAAGAAAAAGTTTTGTTTTTTTTCAATAAAATATGTACATCCGATCTAGCAGTTGCCCCAATTAAAGTTATTAACATGTAAATTAGCATAACATGTGCACTTTATTTCCTAAATCTGCCATGACTATAATAGCACTTGAATAAATTGAGTGTTTGAGAAAGACCCCCACTGCATTACATCTTATTTATGCATGTTGCAGACCCCTGTTCTTCCCATAGGCTTCCTAGAGATAAGGAGGGTTTTTTTGCACTGACTAGAATATAGGAAATCAAACATTAAATGTTCTTAGTATGAAACTGCACAAGTGTTATAATTGGCCTTGTTCTTAGACATTATGTAGTCATAGTCTGTACTTTTCTGAAAGATCTATGTTCCTATCTTGTACTTGTCCATTCTGCTCATACTACACAATGTATGTCCTTAAATGGTCCAAGACTTTAAAATAGCATAATTGGACTAAATAACTGGATCAGATGAAGCTTCTCTGTCTTGTCAGATAGGTCTGGTACATTAGATGCACGACTGAAGCAACACATGTTGTTTATCACATCCAAACAACATGACGGGGACCGTGGTTGGCCTGCTCATGTCACTAATAACTGGCCAATTATACTCAGTCGCGTGTAGCTCCAACCTCTGGAAGATAAATGCTAAGAAGATAAATATGAAATGTTTCAGGATATCGGGGCTCGGGCTGTGAGCCTGTGAGAGCTCTGTCAGTACGAGTCCAGCGCAGCCATACTTTACCTGTGACCAATAATAAATACTTTGTTTGCTTTAATATTTCTCCGGTTTGTTCTTGGGCTAACACAAGGTTAATTTTTGTTTAAATTTGTTGTATAAAAAGTCACAGATTTTTACATAGTGCATATCTCTATATCATTACAAAAATCAAAGACATCCTGTAAGCAGTAAAATGTAATAAAATGCTCTATAAATCCGGCTGCAGGTGAAATGTAATCAAAACCCTTGTAAAAACTCAAAAAATATACACAGGAATAAAAATTATTCAATATTATTATGGAACATAATGACTTGTAAGGTACGTATAACAAGTTTGCTGATATTTCATGTGTAAATATGCAGATTAGCCAATGGGACAACTTCCTAAAATTCCACAGGGATAAAGCTTTCATAGATTTTTGATGAACTGATGTCACATTAAAGAGCTTTGCACTGAATTTTCTTGCTGTTGTTATTCATGCAGTTACAGTTCTTTTGTTGGGGACTATTTTCATCTGATGATTTGGTTCTCTTTGGGTTTTTACAGGAGCAGGGGGGAGCATGTCAGACTGACTCAAAATAAACCACATACTCAGGTGCATTGAAATGAAAGAGCATGTCACCCTGTGCATCGGTAGCTCTCATCAAGCTTATTTTAGAACAGTGGTTGATGTTGATGGGGCCGTGAAACTAGTTTTCCAACTTGTATAGACTATTTCATCAATTCACTGTACTTTTGAGCTTTCATGGGATTTCTTGATAGTTAGAAAGTATCAAATTTCAACAAATATGTTATTTTTCCATCCATTCTTTTATCAATTGATTCATACATCACCCCAAACATTTTCTGCCACTTGTACAGGTCCTGGGTTGCAGCTCGCCAACACATTCAATTATCCCAGTCTGCCCTGAGGCATCCTCCCAGTGAGAGGTGTCTGAAACACATGCCTTGGGAGTAGCCGAAAGGCAACCCCTCCAGATGCCCGAACTATCTCAACTGGCTCCATGAATTGCCACATTATCAGGGTGGATGGGTTTGAGTGCCCCAGTTATCTGAGGAGCTGATGTTGTTCAGGGCAAGTTGCCCCTGGTAGGATCTCCCAAAGAAAATTGGTCCTTGGAGAGGGGCCAGAAAAAGGAAGATTCAATAACCCTTATTATGAATATCAGGGACCATGCAGTTCCTACCCCAGCAGTCAGGGGAGAGGTTTGTCAGCAAATGCCTTTGCCAATAGGATCTGGCTTGGCACAGCCCAAATTAGTTACAGAGGGCAACCCTCCTGTGGACCTATTACTTATAGGAGGCACCATAAGGGTCCTGTGCAATGTGGATTGGATCGAGGCCTTGTCTGTTCGATCCATAATTGCTGAAACTGATCTTGAAAAAAATTTGTATATCCCAAAATACTTTTTCATCTCATTTGTCCCCCGTTGATTTGAAAAGTTCCATTTTAAAGCTTTGAGATTGCGATGTTGTTGTTTTTTTAACTGTATCTGACAAATGAGAAGCAGATCTGACAGGGAACTCCAAGTTACTATATATGCCAACACCGTACACAAACATAAAGTAGCCTTCTCCAATAGTATATATTGCTATAAATAATATTTTACACTAAATGGGACAAGAATTAACAGAATTCTTTAAGAAGGGTATAGACTAAGTGACTGACCATAAACCCATAAGGAAAATGATTGCTGAGGTAATAATTCAAGTGAAAATCACATATATTTTCCTCATATCTAAATAAACCAACTTATCTTTTAAATCAAGGATGCCTTCCCTTCCTGGCCTATGAAAATAATGCAGGTTTAAGACATTTCTCCAATTACTTTACTTTTCACACCCAGAAGCTACATGCTTCATTTATATAAATGTATCAGTGCCCATGCTTAGAAACTAAATTTAGTTCATTTTTGCAGCTGCCATAATAGGAAGGTTGCTAGAAAGAGTAGCATATAAATCAGCTGGCAGACTGTCAAAAAGCACATACTGTAGTCATTCATTTATGTTAAGGATATTGATGCTTTGCTGCAGGGCCAAAGAAGAACCTTCCCAAAATATGCTGTCAGAATGCTTTCCAACAACTCCCACAACAACCTGCAGATAATTGGCAAAGCACACATTGTTAGTGAGGCAGGAACTCCCTTCCGACAAAGGTCATTAGCCACATGTATGTAGCCTGCTGACACCTTCTCATTTTTAAGAGGTTAACTGCTTTATTGACTGCGGGCACTGACCTCTGAGATTGTCATGGAGTACAGCAGCCTATCGCCAGGTTATCATGTCTCCTATTCTTCACATTTTAAGGACTAAAGGCCAAGGCACAATAAAGTTGGGATGAGATGCTTCAACATCCCAGGAAATAACAAGTTGTGTGGCAGCGTGCTTGGCTTTGTGTGTGGTAAATTCTGTTAAGTGCTGTTAGTATGTGGCTATTGGCAGTCGAGGCGCTGGTAATGCTAATTATGATTACCTCATTAGGGGAGTATTATAATTGTGTTCAAGGAATTCTCACCTCTTCACTAGGTAAGCTTTTATGGCAGTATCACAGCACCTCAGTGTGTGACTGCTTCACAAAAAAAACATACCATGTTACTACTAAGCTCCAATGTAATTGTGAAGAGATTGAGGTCTTGCTGAGCCTCTTATGTGACTGATCATGTCAAAAGGACAGGGTCCCACACAGCCAATCATGTAGCCATGGCAACTGCACTCTGGAGTGTGGTGCATGCAGGTAGGAGAAGTAGCTTCAGTTTTGCTAACAAGTCTAATTTCACATTATTAAGGGAGGAAACAGGCGACAGATGTTTGTTTCTGTGCTGTAGATGTAACGAGGAAATGATTTACGCTGTTTCCGCTGTGATAATCTATCAGACGTGTGCAGCTGACATGGAAAGTGTATTTGTGGGAGGAGTGTTCACGTCAAAACAAAAAGCAGCAAGAAAAGAGTGCTATAGGTACTGCAGTGAATGTTGTTTTTGTAGCTGTGAGAAGTACTGAGGACTGTAATGTTGAGGTGTAGATAAATACAAGCACTGTTAAAGAATGTGTATCACATAATCCAGTGGGGGAATATTTCTTATTTTCACAATTATGTGAAAACACAAGCTCTTTCATTCAGACTTAGGGTTTAGATATCATGCACTGATACCACATTTTTTTAAACCAAGTACAAGTACAAGTACTTACCTTTCAGTACTTACCGATACCGAGAACCCTATGAGTACTAATCAAGGCCATTACAGTTCTTACAATTAAAGACATTTTATTTTCTCTAGGCATATTCAACCCAAATACAACTGCACTTTGTGCATCGTAGTAATATAAAACTACTCTTACTGCATCATATTGTTGTAATATTATAACTTTCACACATTGCAAGAGAATGAAGTTCTTGTCACACTGGTATCGGTTCTGTAGTATCAGAACACTTTAATGAATACTGAGTATGAGTACACGCATATAGTATCGGTACCGATACTGTTCAGTGCATCCCTAATATCAGCACATTCTAAAAATCTAATTTTTGATCAGTCGAAATGCAGAAGTAGGGCTTTTTGTGAGCACCTCTGTAAAAGCAGAAGTTTTGGCAGTTTGTTGGTCTGGAGCATTCAGGTGCGGGTTAACACAATTCCAAGGAGGAAAGACATCAGTAATCATCTGAAAGAACCAAATGTTGCAACCCAACACTTTGGGAAGGGTTATACAGTCTTTTTGAAACTATATGGAGTCCATCATTCTAAAGTGAGAAAAACAGAAAACATTCAAGACATTTGTCAGTTTTCCCAGGAGTGGACGTCCCAGCAAGTTAAAACCTAAGAGCTACATCTCAGACTCTACAGGCCTCAGTTAGCATGTTAAATGTTAAAGTTCATGGCAGCACAATTAGAAAAGGTATGGCTTGTTTGGAAGGGCTGCAGGAGAAAGCCTCTTCTCTCTAAAAAGAACATGTCAGCACAGCTTAAGTTTGCAAAGCTGCATCTGAACAAACCACAAGACTTCTGGAAAAATGTCCTTTGGACAGACCAGACCAAAGTGGAGATGTTTGGTCATAATGCACAGCAGCACATTTGGAGGAAACTAAACACAGAATATCAGCACAAACACCTCATACCAGCTGTCAAGCATGGTGGTGGAGGGCTGATGATTTGACTTGTTTTGCAACCACAGGACCTGGGCACCTTGCAGTCATTGAGTCCACCATGAATTCTTCTGTATATGTTTACCAAAAAAAGCTGGCTTTTTTTTTCTAATCATGAATTAAACACATTATATATAAACAACTTGTAACACCAACAAGGTAGAATTGCCCTTACTATTTTAAATGCCCTTTTCAATAAATGGAATTTTTGATTTTGATTTTTAATGAGAAAAAAATTCTCACTGGGTCTGAAGGAGGGTGAGATGAAACGTGCCCACCTGAACCTCATCTCAGTTGGTCAGTCTGGTGTCTTAGCAACAGTGCCTCCTTCTAGCCCTTCACATGAGTGTGGAAGCATGCACAGAGGGGTGCAGAGTGTATTTCCTGCTGAGGTATAGAGGAAAAGAACACTGTCTGTCTCGGAAGCTTTTGAATGAGGTAGGCAGTGCTGTTTTTCAAGCCTGCACCAATATATTAACATTTTGAAAATAGTTCTGGTAGGTTCTACAGCTCAACTTCTTTTTCTCTAATTTGGCAACATGATCTTAACTTTACCCTTTTTGCTTCTGTTATCATGGGTAGTCTAGTTTTATTCACTAACCTATTTTCTGTAACTTATTTGTATTCGAAGAGTTGCTTAACAATGTCACATTCAGACTGAACAAGCACACTAATTCCATCTGAAACACTAGACAATATGTGCCTGATGAAAAGCTGTGGCTTACTTTGTCTGTCAAGAATGCCCATCAGGGCCGGATGTGATGCTGATTACCGCAGCACTGTCAGGCTCTGTTGTGGTGCTGGGTGTGGCTTTGTTGCTGCTATGGAAACTGCTCAAAGGCATCCAAGACTAAAGGGAGTTTTCCCGCTTCTGAAGAAAGCTGGAGCAGAGATACTCGAACAGGGTGAGCCAGGCCCAAACAAATCCTTCTGTCAGTGGCTGTCTGTCAGAAGCTGTGCAATATATGTAGAGATTTGTCTTGGTGACAGTTTTACACAGACTTACTGACAACTAAGACATTTAAACAAGGTGTATTTGATACAGGCGTGATAGATAAGGTGAAAACATAGAGAAGACATAAGATATATTGAAAAATGACTAAATATTCTCTGAATATAATCATGTAGCATAGTACATGTATGTATCATAACATCTTTCAACTCAGTCAGTACTTTTGTGAGCCTTATTGAGTGTCAGAGAATGGCATATGCTTCCACTCTTCCCTTCAACAAAAGTGCTGTCAAGACAGTTGTCAACTCACAATATGAAAAAAAAACAGCGATAGCAGCCATAGAAGGAAAGCTGCTTTACTATCTGGACTCATGTTATAAAAAACAATCAGACACCATCATTCATCTGAACTGCTGTCAGCAGATGGCCCAAATTGTTTGGCAGGGTGCAAACGGCTGTTGATGTCTGATTTATTCTTCTTTGATCTCAGCCTGGACTGCCAGTCTTTAACTCTTCCTTCAATACATTCTCTGCACTCAAACAAATTCAAACCCCTCATAAGCTGCCTATGATAAAAGGTTACTTGTCTGTGGTATACGTTTCAAGCTAATGTCCTCACACTTAAAGCAAATCCACAAAGGTTAATTACATATTGTTTGAGATTTTGTAAGGCATTTGCAGGGAAAACCTCATATATGCCGACGGCTGGCTCAGCTGTGTAACTTCAGTCTCAGAAGGCAAGAGATAGCGAGGTGAGCAATCTGCTTTATGCTTTGTAATTCCAATGGAAGCACAAGTCTTTTCATGGGTCTCCACTGCCCTCTAGATGATCTGAGAGGAAAGTGAGTTATTGGAATGATGAAGCAGCTTCCTACTCATTTATAGTTCACTGCAGTCATAGCCAACTCAAACACCAGACTCTTTTGTATTCCAGAAGGCGACTGAATTTGTGAAAACAGATACACTGATACTAAAACTGATATACTGCACTGCACAGTACAAATTTAAACAAATAGCTTATGTATGTGCAAACTGAATTGTGTAAACACACAGAAAAAGGTTGTTGTTCAATTTTAAATGGATATTAAGGTTTTCCACTGCCTACAGATGACTGCTTATGACCTCACTGGGAGAGCTGAGCAAAGCACTATTAATCATTGCCATGCCTCCTCCACTCCCAGAGTCTTTGGACAGGCGTGCATGCAGCTAAAGCAGCAAGTGGATGGTGGGAGATGCTGGTGAAGTATCATAGACTCCATATGCTTTTATCTATGTTCCCACTATGCAACAGTCTCTTTTCACTCTGTCTGATCATTGAAATAATGCGTGTTGCTGCCAGTACAACATTAGAGGACGCAGCCCTGCCCTGCAACAAGAATCATGTAAAGGGGTTGTGGTGAAGGGTGGAGGGGGGTTCGCAGACCTGGTAACCATAACAAATACTGCAACTGTTATAAAAAATAATGGAAAAAAATATATTAACTGATGCATCTGATCACTTGTTGGTTATTGGGTGATTAAAAAAAAAACATTAAATTTTCTCATTAGCTTAATTATATCTTTAACATTTGTTCGTGTTTTTGCATGCATTATTACAATATTCTCTTGATTATTAGTATTATTATTATTTGTTATCATCGTTGAAGGGGGTTGAGGGGACCAGTGAGCTCATCATCCCCGAGCTCTACTGAGCTGATTGGTGGAATGCATCGTCCAATCACAATTCGCCTCCAAAGTGGCTTGGTGGTCAGTTTGGATCCTTTTTTTGGTCGAACTAACCTTAGCGAACTATACAAATGTCCCGTCTGTCACGCGATATCGCCTTCTTTGTCCAAGCTTTTGCTTTCAGTGACCTCTCAGTCTTAGTTAACAGCAGTTTCAAAAGTAAAAAGACTGAAAATCTTCTCCATTTAGGCGTCCGAAAGGGAGCTAACCAACGGTAGCATTGGGCTAGCATGACAACCAGAAGAACTGCCATCATAACCATCCTCTCTTGTGTCTTTGGCAGCAGCAGGTAAGTTGCAACTCATAGTCAAGGCATATTCCTCATTGTCATCCATGTGAGAAATGAAAGTGACGGCTTTTGATAGCAGACAAGTTAGTTGTGAGTTTAGACTAAACTGTAGGTAGTCTGTCCGCAAACTGTTAGCTGGCAGGTAAATGGCGCAGGGTCAGGGTAACTGGGCTAAGCTAGCCTCCAGCTAACAGTCTCTCGGTTAGCTGCTGTGTGGCTGGTCCCTGTGCAAACACAGCTGGTTCGAAACAAATGATAAATCCGTTAAAGGTGTTTGGCGGTCGACGTCGTGGTGGTGCAAGTTTGTCGTCCACATACGCTAAGAATAATATTTGCCCTCCTTTGGTGTTGTGTCCTGCTCTATTTACCACTCTACGCCTCCATATATGGTATTACGCTGCTGTGCTCTTTATAGTGTTGCAGCAATACAACTTATTGTACGTTTTAAAACATAGTCCAATCGAAGGCTTCGGCGTCCAGAATAGAAAAGTATCTTTATTTGGACTTGGAACGGTTAGACGTGTACTTGTTTAAAGCTGTGTGTATTGTTAGACGATAGCCAAATTCTACTCGAGTTTTTTCCCCGGTGAATTCGCATATTTTGTTAGTTGTAATGAATCCCCAAAAGGAAAGAAAATAATGTGACAGTTAAAGCTATCTATTTTAAACTAATTTAATGCAATTAAACGCAATTGTCTGAATTTAGTCTGTCTCTGACACTCTGTTTTGCAGACCTCCATTATGGACTACAGATCCAAGCTTTTTTCTCCCTGGTGGATGATGATTATCATGTCTTCCTCCCACATCTGGATCGTTCACAAATGCCCAAGGGAATCTCTACTTACCCCTGCAGGTTATTTGCCTTTTTTTTTATCACTCTCCTCTACTACATAGTACAAAACTATCATCTTATTACACCAGTTGTGGCTCTGCATGTGGCAGTGTAAAAATGGGTTGCCAGTTTAGGGCTGTGATGCACTCTAAGCAGACTCAAACTTTAAATGTATGTGCAACTGTTTCTTTCTCAACATTGTACATACTTACATTTGATATGTTGACAGTTTGTGATGGCACAGGGCTGCACACTTTTTCCACTTTGTGCACCCCACAACATTTTATAAGCTTCACTGTTACAAGGCAACACATTGATATTTTTCCCCATCATGACTATGTTACTCTGAGAATATACCTGATTTTTGAACATGCACATATGTGGCTGTGATGGCTACCTCGTGTATCCTACGTTTTGTTTTGAGGGTCTGTTTTGCATGTCCTCAAACATTAACACCACCCAGTCTCCTTGTTCTTTACATCCAGAAAGTTCTGTTTAGTCTGAGTTTACTGGTGTGACTCCTTGTGAAGCCCTTCAGTAACAGATGTGGCATGTGAGCAGTGATGTGAACAGTTATACCACAATGGAGTTTGTTTCTTACATGAGCGCGAGGTTAAAAAGCAAGTATATTCTAATTTTTCTTGTGAATCCTTTATTTAGACACCTATCAACCATAACACTATGACCACCCCCTAATATTGAGTAGGTCTCCTCTGTTTAGACCTAATCATCCCTAACAAGTTGAGACATTGACTAAACTAGATCTTTATTTGGAAGCTGTGGGGGTCTGACACTAAGCCAACAAGAGAGGATCCTTTGTCCCAACACATCCCACAAATGCTTGATTGAATTAACAATTTGTAGTTGTCACCCCAGGATTGTTGTGGTCCGAAATTCATTCTTGAACAATTTTCTTCATAGTCGCAGGGTGCATCGTTATGCAGCAGAAAGAGGCTACTGCCATTAGGGAATATTGTTTTCATGAAAGGGTGTATTTGATCTGGAGCAATGATTAGGTCGGTCTTACATGTCAAAGTAACAGCTACATGAATGGCTGGACCCGAGCTTTTCCAACAGAACGTTGCTGAAAGCATCACATTGCTCCACACCGCAGGTAGGTGACACATACTGACCTGGCCATCAGCATGATGTCCAAGCCTCCAGGTGTCATTAGTGGTCCAGTTTTTAGGTGATGTGTGTATTTGGGTTGTTCGCAGACACATAAATGTGCTTTTTTTTGTATCGTAAAATCACAAAAAAACAAAAACATCAGTTTGGATGCATTTCAACACAAAGTGAATAGTCTGTTTATCACCAAAGCTTTTGTTAGTAATGCAGTTAAGTTTAAAAGATATAAATGTGTTGCTTTGCTTTTTTTATTTTAGTTTTACTGATTTACAGTGTGTCTCTGTCAGTAGTGAAGGACACGTGGTTTTAGAGGATTTTTTTCCATTTTCCATGGATCCCAGGAATATTTTCACTTGCTGTCTCATAGGCTGTATTAATTTGACATTATTTCAGCTTCTCTTGAAAAATATTAAGTAGAGTCCTGCCTTTGAATTACTGTTCAGATATACAGTAATAACCTGCTGCCAATCATTTTTAACGAGTGGCAAACTAGTTTTTACCACAAATGTTTAGCCGTAATGAGATAATTATGTATAATACCTGACCTCCTTTCAAAATCTCAGCCACATAAACCACAGGAGCCCTTCCGTTCAGAAATAAAGGCTCACTTAGCAATAGATCACCTGCTGACTCCTGGTCTGACTTGCTGAAATCACAAATTTGAGACTGTAGTGGCACAGCAGGGACGACTTAATATTCTTTTTAAGGATTAATAGCTTGTTGCTTTCTCTCCAAAGAGCTAAGAGATGGTACTTGTTGAGATGACACAGTTAGATGAGAGCCTGTGGGAATCACTGCTGTTCTGTGTAGTTATCATCATGATAAAAGTGTCGCAGTGGTGCATCTCGTTAAAAAAAAACATGAACATGTTCTCCAAACGTAGCCACAGTTTGCAACATTTTGCTGTAAAAACACATTTTAACTCTGAACTCTGTGGACAGAATAGTTTTAAGGCGTTGACTTAAAAAGAAGAAAGTAAAAAAGAATCAGATTTGTATATTTCCATCCAAATTCATGAGACTTTTAATGGCTTTGTTATTCTCTGAAGGGACATTGTTCTGTTGCAAGGACTTTACACCTGAATCCAATCCAGTTTATTTGTAAAGCACGTTTTTAAAAAAAATCAACAAATATTTACTATGTGTTGTTATATCACACACCCATATGTGAGTTATAATGCAGGTATGCAAGAAAAGCATTGTGATACAGAGTGTGTTGTCTGAGGGTGTTTGGTTGACGCGTCACTCGCAGTGGTCTGGTTTGCATAGAGAGGAATGCAAAAAACCAACCAAATGACGTGTGAAAACTCTGTGCAGTGTGAAAATCGACCCTTGGCTAACAGCTGGGCTGCAGAAATGTTCTTCAGAAGTAATGTGGCTGGGATGTTGCAATTTGTTGTTGATAAAAGCAGCAAACCTTGTTCCTTGGTACTCTGATTAATTCCTATTTAAAAGCTGATCATGACTGATGATGGTGGAATCTGGAGTCATTCCTGTATTGACTTTTTTTGGAAGATAACAGTTCAATTGAAATTCCTCACCGAAGCCACTATGTTGTCCATCTTTTTGACGCGGAGCAGTAAGTTTAAATGTAATTAGTACAGGGTTTGTTTATGAATATTTGAGTCTGGGACGTGGTGCTGGTTTTCATAAAGTTGACTTATCAAATTTTCAGTGTTGCCTCCTCTGCCTTTGTGCAGGCAGCACACCTGCAGCAGCTGTTAAACTAAGAATATGTCATTTGTTTGATTTAACTCATTTGTGACAAACAACTGCAGCATTTCGGAAATTATCAGGTTGCTTATTCCTTTGACTATTGTTGAATTTCACAGGTTGTCATAAGAGAAGGACAAGATGCGTCTAACAGATTGTAAATAAACACTGACCTCTGAATATGCACAGTTTACACTTTGCTGAAACGTTTAGACACCACATCTGACAGTCATCAACAAGAAGAAGTTGTCACAATGGAGGGCGAAACGACTACAACGCAGTACAGTGCAAAAGTCTTGATCCACCCCGCTTCGGTTCCAAGCAGCCAGTCTTTCTTGTAGTCTTGAGCAATAGTTCTCCAGGCTTTCTGGATGTCTTTCAATTTTTTTGTTTGTCTTTTAAACCACTGAACACTGAATCATAGGTTCATGCGTCAGATCTTTGCTGAAAAACACCTGACCTGAGAGATGAATATGGCCTCAAAGTTCATCCATCTAATGTTCTGAGCCATTCTTAATAATAATAATAATAATAATAATAATACCTTAGTTTTATATAGCTCCTTTAAAAACACCCAAGGTCGCTTTACATAATATCTGTGTGTCATAGTATGTAGGTGTGTGCTTATGGACACTAGGAGCCAAAAGCCTCCAAAAAGAGATGGGTTTAAGGAAGGTTAACAGGAAGAAAAGTCTGAGGTATGTCAGATTACTCAAGAACTGGACTGAAATCAGTTGCAACAGGCCTTATGGCGTTATGAATCTATATTTCACTCTTTTGCTGCAAATAGTCACCAATTTGTCTGGGGTAGTTTTAGATAGAGGTGGGACAGTGACTGTCTACAACCGATGATTGGGGCTGTCAACTAGTGGAGTTGTTAAAGTAACCCTTGTCAACAAAATGGTGGAATTCTAAATGCTGAAAGTACTCTCAGATTTTGATCTACCATTCAATACCTCTTGGGAAACTTCTCATCGTCTTTGGCCCAATTTTTTAGCACTGTCACCAAATCTGGATAGAAAAAAAAGGCCAGATGAGGTCCAGAAGGGGGAAGAAAGAGTTAAAATTCTAACACTGTGAGGTGTTTTCGTTGTTGTCCACCCTTTTCTCATGCATTCCTTTGAGTGAACACAATGCTTATGTGTAATGACAGCACAGTAACATCACCCATGCTAATGTTTCGCACATAGGTCCATTCAGAACAAAATGATTCACAAAAAAAGCTATAATTATGTTTTTTTTCCCCCAATATTAAGCAATTCTGGTGTATCAAATTCATTTATTTGGGTTGGGTCAATCTATAATATTACAGTTCATAATAATAAGTTGATTTATTTACTAGAGCTGAGAGTCAATCTAACTGGATTTATGGGATTTACTTCAACAGACTCGTTGTTTCAGTTGGTTCTGTCTTAATTTATTCAACAAGACTGACACAAGTAACGTAGAAATAACTTGTTTATGCGTTTTCCATTTTGTTTCAGTGAATATTATGTTGATCCAACCCATACATTTTCAGTGGACACAACAGAATTGCTGCTGAAAGAAAAACAATTGAACAGCAATTGTGTAGAAATTAGTTTTGTTCATACAAGTCTTTCTTTTAGGGTAAAAAAAACTCAAGCAGTTAATTTGAAAGCATAGAGAATTGTAGTGGAATAGTATGGCCCACAGGGTGGCGATATATGCTAAACATTTTAATTGATTTGGTAAATCATGTTTTGGTTCAGCATCATTTCTACACATCATCAATTTAAATTGTTGCCCGCTTTGCTAGATTAAAAATGCTCATGTAACTTGTGTATGAAAGTTTAACATAATTTAGCCTTAAGTATTAGTCAGATGTTTTGTCCCGATTTTAGATTTATTCTCATCTAATTATTTAATTAATAAATTAGGGTTTTTGCATCGGACTTGTGTTTTATAAGATGAGAACATCCCGACACTTAAAGTTCACGTCCCATCATCAGCATCCAGCGTTTCCCCCCCTTCTGTTGGTTAACCCCCCCTCCTTCCCTCCCACCCCAAGTGTTTCGCGAGCGCGCACGCGTGCGAAACTGCGTGGGAATGGCTGTTTGTGTGATCGAGGGGGTTGGGCCGCTTTGAGCGAGCGGTGAGCTGCATGAGTTTGTAATGTCCGCCATGTTGGCCATGGCGTATTGAACCGGAGAGGAACAGCGGAGCGCAGGAGCAAAAGAGACCGATAGAGAGCGACCGAGACCCGGGCCCGCCCGGCTCTGTTCGCGCTTCTACGGACCCAAGCTTGCCTTTTATCGACCGGCTGACTGAGACCGTCACAGATTCATCCATGAGAACTCGAAGCAGACCTGCTGTTACTCCTAGCAGATCGAATAGATTTATGCTGTATCTTTTGTAATAAAAATGAGTAAATTGTCGTTTCGGGCACGGGCGTTGGATGCTAGTAAGCCCCTGCCCGTCTTCCGCTGCGAGGATTTGCCGGACCTGCACGAATATGCCTCGATCAACCGGGCAGTGCCACAGATGCCAACTGGGATGGAAAAAGAGGAGGAATCGGTATGTTATTTCATTACCACCCGGTTGCTGGTGGATCCCTTTTGGTGTATTCATAACGAGAGGCGCCACTATGTTGCCTGCGCAGGCTTTTGCAAAATGGCGGCCATTCCTGTCGTTTCGTGCACACGACAGATCTCGATGAATATTGAATATTACCGAACCATTCCTAAACAACTGGCATTAGAGGGCTTCAGCATTGGGATATTTTATACGTTAGCCGTGTTTTGACTATTTGTTTGGCCGAAAACGACGCCCGAATGCACAAAGAAGTCACGTGACTCGCTTCGGCTCCTCCATTTTGTTGACTTTATCGTTGGTAAAGGCAAGCGGGATAGGCCCCAGACGTAGTGCACTTTCGGTGAATAAACACCAGGGGGAGACACTGGGCCTTCAGCTGGGTTTGACAGCTAGGTGCTGCGTGTTGACAGTTCCAGCCTTGCCATGTGTGCTGCCTGTTTGGCGGAGAATATAGAGGAAAACCTAAATCAACCAATCTAAATCACAACTTGCGTCCGCATACACGCAAAGTGCAGCAGGGGCACTGTGCCGCGACTATGGTACTACTATGGTAGCAATGGAAGCTACAGATTGACATCACATTTGATCGTTTGATCATTGATTGCAGGATCATTATTGCTGTCATCAATATTTCTATTGAATATAAAAAATGTAGAATGCAGCAATAGTGACACATTTCACTTGATAAACGGCACATTTCTTACAGCCTGAAGTTAATTGTATTTTGCATTACAATTTATTTGAGAAATAGTTTAATTACTATTCACAGTTGTCGTGCACAATCTTATAGCTTCACTGGCAGAATTGTCTTTATAGTTGAGGATTATTTGAGCATTTGTATGCTGGCGTTACAAATACAGACAAATAAAAAAAATTAATCTGTGAATAAAAAAATGTTTTATACTTGGTACTTATTTTCAAATGCAAATGAGGAAAATGTTGCATTGGGCCTATCCTGTAAAGCCATGTAAGTGGAGTAATGCTTTATCTTAAGGCTTATCAAGGGGATATTCACTACCCAAACTCGTCCGATATATTAATTAACTGCTAACTTCTAATCCTCTGAGATGCCATGGCAGACGGAAACACAAGGAGAGTTCTGACACAATGCACAGTCAGCAGAAATCCTGCACCCCTGGCCCTCCCCACCTACTGTACACATACACACAGTGTCATTACATAACAGTGTGACAGAAGAGATAAAGAGGGCAGTTTTACTACAAGGCACTGCATGGCTTAGATCCCTGACCCACATCCTATTCATCAACAATGGAGTGTTGTTATGACGAGCAGACAAAGGACCAGACGTGGGATTGAAAATAATGTTGATTTAAGGTGTGAGTAGGCACAGAGTTTGACAAGCAAGCACCACTGGCATGAACGTGCACGCCGCGTGTAGGACTGGGATTAGTTCACCATTTTGTCCCACCTGGTTTGAGCTGAATCTGAAGAAATTTGAATCCTTCTGTATGTTTCACTTATCAGCATTCTTGGCTTCAAACCTCAGTTAGTTAGACTTTAGATACATAATTCGCACCATCATTATTTGCAGCGGCACAAAATGCTGGATGTATCTTAAATTAAATATCACAGTGTAAACAGCTGACCTCTTTTCTGTGGCTTAGTTGTGTTTTTATGTCCCAGTAACGTCTTAAAAGGGTGTAATTAGTCTGTGCATGTACACGAGTGACGTCAACATTTGTACACGTGTGACGTCAACATTTGCACACACGTAGCTGTGCAGAACTCTTGATGTGTGACTCAGAGATGCAGGAGTAAAACCAAGTATTTCAAAGGATGAATTGATAACGTTGTCCTTGGTCCTGCTCAGCTGTGAATTCTCTATTCATTTTAGAATTTTCGGTTAAACAAACTTCCCCCAGTGCACACTTTGGCTTCGACTTGATGGAACACACCCATTTCAGTCCTGTAGCATTTAAGTACCAGCAGTAGTGTAATGCATTTTGTGTTTGTTGATGAACGGCAACATACAATTCTCCCTGTAGGTCATCGATTCAAACAAGTGTTACTTGCTGGGCTTTAATCAGGGCTCCAGAGTTATTTTCCTTGGTCTGTCTCCTGCCACACATATCAGCAGCTGCTTAAATGAAATTGTATGCTAGTCACCTGTAACCCAAGAGGAAGAGAAGCATTGATAGTTTTCTTTTTCATACCCTGCTGCTGTTAAACATTTCCCTGTTTCTGGCTCTGAAAGTGGCCACTGACATTTGATCAACAGCGTACTCCCATGCCCCAGGCAAGAAAACCTGGTTAAGAGTTGGCTTGTCTGAGCATTAGATATCATATCAGAGCCAGAGCTAATTTAAGAATAAAAAAGGTCAAAATATACGGATTTCAAACAGGCTGGTTAGCCCAGTTTCTGTGGCTTGGGTACAATAAAATAAACTCTGTGATGGGTTGCATCTATTGCAAAGAATTCAGATACAGTTGATTTGTTGTTATCAATATGCACAATTAAACTGCTGAAAACATTTAGTCTAAACTGAAGCAGCAAGGGATCAGAGAGGATGATAAAATACAATATTACTAGTTATATAGCAAGACAAGGAAATGCCTTTTCCTGAATTTAAGCCACAAATCATTCAAATGTGAACAACCATATGCAAACAAATCCTTCTATTCATAAAGAGATGGATGTATGAGGAAACGTCTGCCTACACTTGATGCCTACATACAGTTATTTCTATTGCTTCCTATGAGTATGAAAAATGTTTGGGTGCACAGAGTGCAAAAAGTTATTCTGGAGCCCTGGTTGTAATAGATGTAAATTAGTGCATCACTACCATTTTATGCTCCAGTTGAACTGTATTGCTTCTGTTGCAGTGCTTCTGTAGATTTAAAGCTGGGTGTATGCTGTATGAATTGTCGTCCTCGACACTTACTCACCTTACTCTGGTCGGCTTGAGCTGAAAACACCTGCAGGAGGCCATGCTGTTGTTGCCATGGAAACTTTTATTGGAGTCAAATCTATTTTTCTTGGAAACGTTTAATGGAAGCAACGTGTGGTGCTGTGAAAAAAAGAGATTTTCAAGTCCTTATCTGCATCTGTAGCTGAGACAGAACTGCTATTGTGAAGTCTCCACGCTTTCTTTCCTCTAAAGTCCTCTATTTTACAGAATTGTAGAAACTTTAGGCCGTGTGCCTTTCTTAGATTTATTTGAGATGAACAAAGGTGTGGAGGAGGCCTATTCTGTCATCTTACGTATCAAAATTTGACATTCTGGTGTATGCATCCTCTGGTTTTGTTATCCCTTCTGTAGCGAACATCTTTTACGATGTGGAGGTGAATTACTTTCATATGGTTTGGGTTGCTTATTTGTCCCATAACACTATGCACAGGCAGTAATAGAACAGATGCATTTCTGTAATACAAAATCCTGGAGCTAAAATGTCAACCAGAAAAGAGGAAAACATCTTATGCATTATTAGCAACAAATTTATATGATGCAAGCCTAAAGAAAAACTAACATGTTTTTGCACCACTTAGTTTCCAAACACATTCTATCTACAGAGTCCCGTCCTGATTTGGTCTGTCCCGAGTTTTCCTTCCACACGTATGAAGGGATAACGAGAGATTCATCACCAGAGATGATCTGTCGTGGTGTTTGGGTGATCATGGTACAAGGATGCAGGATGTTGATGTAGAAAGGTTGCTGCAGAAATCTGTGTTTCATTTGTACCACATTGAGGAGCTAAATCTCTTTGACCATTTCTGTGCTTATCAAAAACAACATATCGAATTTTTTGAAACTTTGAGTTGAAAGCGATGGTTGTGTTTGCAGAAAAGCAGCCAACATCAATCGCTCACTGGCAGTACATTTTCAGTCAGCCACTCGTTTAACATCTGATCTCATCTGGACGTTACACACACTTGGCGCTATCAAGCTGGCAGGATAAAGTTAACCCAATATGTGGCTGCAAATGCTGATGCTGACATTTGCCTTCTGACGTTGAGCTCTTTCTTTTAAACTTCAGGGCTGCAGTGCACATGCGAGTATGGTTATGTGATACTTCGATGTTAAGTTTAAACTTTGAGGCTGTTGAACTGTTGCAGTAGAGTCTGAAATAACCTCTTCACATATCCCCATGCACCACTCACAAAAGTCCTTCATCTCCAATTGCCCAATTGCTCAGCAAAGAAATCCCAGGCTCAGAACGAGAGTTATGTGGATCAAAGCTGTGAAAGATCGGGATCTCTTCGGGTCAGATGGGGGTTGGGGCAACCCACTGCAAGCTGTAAAGATTATATGCTTCACAAAATCTTGAAAAGGCAGGTCTGAACCTGGGTCGGGTTTAATTGGCTCCGTACATGCACTATTTATGCAGATTCCTTAACTCGCAAAAACCTCAAGGTCAATCCACATGTCAGACAGTGATCTGCATAGAACAAATTTCTAAACGTGTCTGAGAAGTGTTGTCTCATAGTTTATATAAGGTCATGTCAAATCAACAGTTTCTTGATTAAGCAATAGTCCATCCTTATGCTGTAACGGGCCTCGCAGTGACGCCCGTTAACGGTTGTTGACTGACCGGAAGAATGATTTTATTACTGAACATTGAAGTTATTGCACAGTAGTTTGTCCTTGTAATTGCTGTACAGTTAAAGCAGCAGATCCCTAATAAAACTGAATTTGGTGTGTTTCTGCTCTATACTCTTCAGTTAGGAGGAAAAACCATATATTTTTTTACACTGTTAAAGTTTGGAAGGGGTTGTTGAAGATAGTATAATTTAAAGCTGTTGCATGATGCTGTGTGTATTGAACGTGGCTGAGTGAATCTTGCTTAGACGGTGCACATTTTGCAAGTCAGAGCCACAGCACTGTTTCTCTTTTTTTAACCTGAACCTGTGGTCTTCATGTGTGAGCTTGTTGGATGTTCAGCATACCATATTCAGCCTCCCTTAGAGTAGCATGTTGCCTTAAAATTGTGCTTCAGTAGGTTGTAGATTTCTATTTATTTATCGTCTGAATCCTCTTAGGTGAACTTTGACATAACCGACTGATCAAGCTGTTTACTTTGTGTATTGTTAGTAGATTAAGTATACTACTGTGCTTGATAAACCTACCAAGGGCAGATGGATAGAACCTGGACTCGTGCTGTGAGCCAACTCAAAGCAGTGATGTGGTTTTCCTGTAGCCTCACACAAAGCTTCCTGTGGCTTTGGGTTATACTTAAAGCTCCAATCACTTCAAACTCCCTTGCAAGTTTATACAGCTAAATAGTTTTCAAGTATGGAAAATTACCAGTGCAAGTATATCATTGCCTTGGTGCTCTGTATTTTATTTTATTTTTTTAAAACACTGACCCATATTTCAAAATTCGGACAAGAAACCGTGGTTCTGAACTGCGTGTAATGTGTAAAATGAGTAGGAGCTCTGTTAGAATACTTGTTAGAACAAGATGGGCCTCGACTCAGTTTGGCTGGATTGGCCATCTGTTGCATCAACCACAGAACAAGCCTGCAGTGAGTCTGCTACGGCATAAGCATGCATTTGGAAAACGTTTCCAGCCTTTTTAATCCAGATTGTAAACTAGGGCATAAAGTGAGTGTTTGCTAAGACATGATATGGAGTGAACTGTTTCAGTGGAAGCTTATCAGTTGTGTTATCTAGATCATTTCAACAGAAGTTAGAAAAATAGGATGTATATTTTGTGGGATTCTTCCTAGCATCACATTTTCCAGTTTACTATCAGATTATGTAATAAAAGAAAAATAGTTTCCTTGCTTAGTTCAAGAGTCAAAAGTGCTTGGTTTTTTTGTGTGTTGCCAAGTATATATTTTTTTTTTCTCTCTGTATCAGAAACTTATAGCTGTTTTGAACGTGATCCCATGGCACAGAATGTGCAACAGCGTTTCTATTAAATGTTCGGTCAAGTTCTTCACTTTGCGTAGCTCTGGGACTTATTCCACACCGGAGGCATAGATAAAAATGAGTCGCTTTTGTGACCTATGCAGTGCTTCAAAGTATGACTACTGACTCCGAAAGCTCACCTTTTTAAACTTGCCGAGGCACAAGTACATCTGCTGATACTCCTACATCGTTCTCTTACTGATGACTAATTTACTGTGTTGATATGAAACGTGTGTATATCTATATGCTCACGCACACTGACAAATTGTATCTTCTGCCTATTTATACAGCAGACACAAATGAAGAGAGGTTGGGTTTAAAAGGAAAACATAAAAACACTTGAAGATTGTCAACAAATGAGACTGAGAAGGATTTAGAAAAGATACAAGGCTCTGGCAGCCTCAGCCTGTTTTGATATGCTATTTCTGAGCCAATTACGTTTTCCGCTTGTTTTTGAGTAATTTGGTTTTGTACTTGTTAAGCCAAATGTCAGCCGTTAGTCAACATGCAGATTCTGGAACGAAGTAAACAATTTAGGGGAAATGCTTAAAATAGAATCTATTTTGATCTATCTCTTTATTTTCTCTCCTCCAGGAGCACCATCTCCAGCGAGCCATCTCGGCGCAGCAGGTCTATGGCGAGAAGCGGGACAACATGGTTATCCCAGTCCCCGAGGCAGAGTGCAACATCACGCACTACGAGTCCCTCTACCCCGGAGAGTTCAAAATGCCAAAGCAGCTTATTCACATACAGCGTGAGTAGCAGCCTGCTTGCAGCTGGATTATCCTCTTGGGCTCTGTGAGCATGTGGTGATGTTGCTGTTTGGATGAAGCAGGTGCTGGTTGAGAGATTTGTGTGTCTGTTGGTTCTGGAAGACATTGGATGCTAATTTTAAGGGTACGTTCAAAGGGAATTTTGTTGCCTTGATGTTTCCTGGTCCTCAGTCAGGCTTTTAATCGGACTGCATGCTTTTGTTGTTCTTCAACCGTGAGCTGAAAAAGTGAAAACTGATGAATCTTACCTGCTGTCATGCATCTCTTTCTCTTCCCGACAGCCTTGTACAACACATCCATTGTGAAATAGTTTTGTCTTGGTCTGTTCTGTTTTTCTTTTGAAGGCCACTGCAACTAATGATAATTGTAAAATGGTATGTACCATGAAATCTCTTACGGTATTGATGGGGGAATACTGCATACCATTTCAAAATGCCTGAGGTTTTGTCAGCTTATCATCATGGCATTCTGGTAGTGACAGCACATTAAAGTTTTTCCTCCTCTATCAGGGGTCACAGTGGCTACTAATTTAGAGCATGTCCGGGGGAAGCCATTGCTAGAAGTTTTTGCCAGACTGGAACAGACGGTTTGGATGCTGATGTTTGTCCTGAGGCAGTGTTTTAATGTTTGATGGTGGCTAATTACTGACTTTAACAAGCCTCTTAAGTTTAGTGCAAGCCATGCAAATTGTGGCACAAAATTAACTGTGTGAGGACAGTATCTTATGAATCCCATTTTACTATGTGCGACAGCAGTTTGAATACTTTTTTTTCCCCCAAGCAACATCCTCCATTAGAGCTGCAGGACACGGCGTATATCACAAACAACTCAGCTGCATATTTGTCTCTTAGTCGCAAAAATGTCTTGTTGCACAATTTACCTCCATTTACTCCATCTGGGGTTTGTTTTGCTTTACACAGCAGCATCACACTGTTCACCACATCTTTTGAAACCATATGATCAGGTGACGATTGTCTTCACAGTTGCAGGATAGTCATCACTCACCTGTTGGTTGACAGCTCGGTGAAACTTCTAAAAGTGTTACGTTTCCACGTAGTTTTCCACTGTTTGATAGAGTTCAACGACTAAGTGATCAAGTTGACTTCCCTTTTAATGACGCGATCTCGTTGCATATTTGTCTTTGTTGTGGACTAATGACATATCTGTCGTGCAGTGCAAGTTTCTATATTCAGTTCCAACAAGTTTATAAAAAAGATTAACATGATGATTTAATCAGTTTGAACATTATTAATATGACAAATAATTGTTCATTAAAACAGAATAATCTTCACAGCCCTATCTGCTGGTTGATAGATGATGGGGTGGGATGTTTTTCATGATTTTCTGGCTATCTCTAGTTTTAAAACAGTTTTTAAAAAAAAACTTTTCTCACAGTGCAATGTGAAGTAGGTCAACGAGCCACGCCGGTGATTCTTTTATGTTGGTCGTTAGGATGACCAGAAAAGCACTCTCATCTTAGTCAGAATGCAACGTTTAATCTACTGGCTTTCATTCATTTTCAGTGGTTTGTTTTGCTTTTGGTGCTTGGTAACGGTTTGTCTTTTAAATAATAAAGCCTTTGTCTATCTCTCCTTTTAACAGCTTTCAGTTTGGACACAGAGCAGCCAGACTACGACCTAGATTCAGAAGATGATACGTTTGTGAATAAGCTGAGGAAGAAAATGGAAATCACCGCCCTGCAGTTTGAAGAAATGATAGATCGACTGGAGAAAGGAAGCGGACAGCAGGTACTGGTCAACCTGTTGGGGAATGCACTGGTTTCCATCTCTGGCTTTACTGTTGACAGAATAATTATGTGTTTCCTCTCGTCATTTGAGAGGTGGACCATTTTCAAGTCCTCAGCCTCTTTAGTTATGGCAGAAGAGATCTTGTGACTGTTAATTGTATCTGTAACGTTTGAGGTTTGTGCTCATGTGGTGTGCCTGAAGACCAAAATACTTTTGTTGTTGTATTTAAATGACAAAAGCTTGTTTAAAGCTCCTGATAGCGGTGTGCTTTTTTTTGCCCCATCCATGATACAAAAGCTCTTGCTGTTGCACTGATCTGGTCGTGCCCTTTTTGCTCTGCAGCTCGTCAGTCTCCAGGAGGCCAAACTGCTGCTGAAGGAGGACGATGAGCTAATCAAAGAGGTGTTTGACTACTGGAGTCGCAAGAGGAAAACCTGCAAGGGTGGCTGCCTCATCCCCAACGTCAAGCAGGAGAAGAGGGATGGATCTAGCACCAGCGACCCTTACGTGGCCTTCCGCCGACGGACAGAGAAGATGCAGACCAGGAAGGTAAAGTAGAAAACAGGCTCGCCAGTAGCTGTGTGACTGTTGGTGCACTCCTCATGTGTCTGACCTTCCTTTAATAACGTATGTCGCAGTAATCTTTTATCAAATTGGAATTAGAGGCTTTGAAAAAAGTGATGGTGCTAATTTGAACTAGTCATGATGCTTTGAAATAATGATGTTGCGGCACTGTCTGAATTTTCACTGCTATGTTGTCAGAACCGAAAGAATGATGAAGCGTCCTATGAGAAGATGCTGAAGCTGCGCAGGGACCTGAGCCGAGCTGTCACCATCTTGGAGATGATCAAACGGAGGGAGAAAAGCAAGAGGGAACTGTTGCACCTCACTCTGGAAATAGTAGAAAAGAGGTAAGAGAACTGGTGTGTGAAATTGGAGAGTTTGACTGCTATGAGTCTACTAACTTTTTAGGAAAGTATCAAGGGAAACAAGTCCAAGGGATGAGATGTTCTTGAATGCATTATTTTGGGAAGTATTGGTTAGCAGCTACGGCCTTGTCTTGATGTCTTAGGAGTGCTTTCTGGTAATATAGTAAAACGGTGTCAGAGTTGAGCCTTGACTACCTGTGATGCTTTGGGCAGCTTTTCTTTCTTTTTCAGACTTGGTTAAATCTAAGTTTGGGATCCAGAGCACTTTCACACTTTTACAGAGCACAAATTGTGTAAGCTCAGGCTTCACGGCTCCTGTTAATTAGTGGCAGGTATAAACACTGTTTTGCTTGCACTGCCAATTCAGAATTCACTTTATATATCCAAATGTGTCAGGAGTATTTCTGCTTATTGACCTGCTCCTGCCTGGAAGGCTCCATTTGTCCTCAGTCTGTATGGTAGTACACAAAACTGTATGGTTGTATTGTAAGATATGTTTGTGCATACTCTCTATTATTTTCCAGGCTCTGCTCTGAATTGTTGCATTTTATTTCCCTACGGAGTTTTCTGATATCCATCCTAACATGAAGTCTGAACGGAATGAGTTTCCTCTGAAAGTCGCTGTCAGTGCGAGCTTAAATTGGACCCTTCTCCTTGAAGTGCTTTTGATTTGTAGTGACATTTCAATTTCCTCTTGTTATCCCGGCCTGGTTTCTGCCTGCGCATCACGTCTGGTGTTCACTCACTGACTGGGCCACTCTGTTCCTAGTAGATGGCTTCTATGGCCCAGAGTAACCAAGATGTACTGTATATGCTGTGTGCAGCCTGTCAGTGGTTTGTTTTTGGTTGTTGCTGTGGACAAAAGTTGGACATGTCTGCATGGTGTTATCAGAAATGAATAAATAATGTATCATGTTGCTCAATCTTGAAGATTGATTACAATGCAGTATATGCATGTTTAGTGGGATTTTATGTCGTTCAAAATGAGGCCACAATAACGAAGTCACAAGTTGGTGCAAAGTCCATTTTTGCCATTAAGCAGCTGAACTTTTAACTATTAAAACTGCTTTTGCTTGATTCTCCTGATCTTCTAACCCTCTCTCTGTCCATATCAGGAATATAATGCCAGATTTTGGCAGCGAGGTGATGGCAGAAGCACTGGTGCAGCGGGCTCTGGTGAAGCCCGTCTACACCATCCCCATCATTCCCTTGTCCAACAGTAACCAGTGCAGACACCAGGACCATTTGGACATGAAGGACTACAAAAAAGTAAGGCCGTGCACTGAAACAACATCTGTGTTCTCCTTCTTTTCAACTTTGAGTAAGTGTAGGCGTTAGAACAGGATGCCTGCAGACACTTTGGAAATATCGAGTTGGTGTTTGTCCTCCACTTTAGTCAATTCACACATCAATGATGGCAGTTCAGAGTACTGTATCTGTCAACTCAACCCTCGCCTTGCTGGGTATAAATCAATCATTATCCGTACACTTAATTTTCACGTAGAGTCAAAGATTTACTCTATTTCTATGAAAATCTTCCATATATGGCTTTACTTTTTCACTTTTATAATGTACCCACTTGACAATTTGGTTCACGTCTTGTGCACAGCGATATAAACGGTAACATTATTGAAACATTAACAATGTTTGGATGTTTTTGGGGAATTCGTGCGCACCAGATGAGATGTTTGTCTCCTGTCTTAACAGAGCTGGACTCTGTGGGGGGGTGGGGTAGGCACCACACAGAGAATCCTTTATCCCAGGAGCACGAAATGCACTCCACCTGCTAATCTCTACCCACAGTTTCAGAGTTCTTGGATCGAGAACTCATAAGTAAAACTTTCCTTCATATGTTAAAGGGAATATACACCAATTCTGTTACATTTGGCAACCAGAGCTCTTTGAAATCTGTCTTGAGAGCAAGAGGAGGCTGTAAGCTGATGCTGTTTTATTTTAAACACAAGTTCAACTTGAAAAAGATTGTGAAAATGTTTTTGCATGCATAGAATTATAGTTGCTGATATGAAAATCTGACTGGTTTGGAGTCAGTAGGCTTTTAAATAATCGGAACGGGCCAGTCGATGTGTGTCTACTTTAACATCATCCATGTGACCGTAAATGGAAGACGGATGCGTTTAAACATTATTACCCTCTGGTATGTGCGCTGATGCTTACAAATTGAAAAGCATTTATTAATATAAAGTTGTCAGTCTAAATGCTTCAGTGCTGTAGCACTTCATTACGCAGCCTGTTTGTGAACTCATTACAGCTTAATTAGCTCCAATGACCAACAGCTCTCTGCTGCCCTGCAGGGAGACTCTACTTCCCTCCTTTTTCCTCTCACATGTCCTCTCCACCAGCTGGTTTACTTTTCCCTTTTGTTGACACGCATGCATTTTTGGGTCAACTCCACCCCTCCCCCTTCTGCGCTCCCTATTTATTACCATTGATTTGACACGGGAGTTCTTCATTTCATTCTGTTTGCTTTGTCTCCAAAGACTGAGCACTGAAAAGAACCCGACTAATCCTAGCAGACTTGGAGTCTGTTCAGACAGGGAGGGGTCGTCTCACTGGGGAAGTTGGGGTGAAAGGTGGCAAAGGGTGGATTGAGTAGGGAAGGGGGGAGGCATCTGGCCCGACAGTGGCATCTGGCGCGTGCCATCCATCTGCATATCAATGCCCCTACAGACTCTTGGCGCCTGTGTACAGACCATCAACACTGTGTTAGCACATAAGGCATTGCTTTGCATTAGGAAATATTATTTTGCTTACACAGGCTGTTGTATAAACATGTCATTTCCTTCCTCTTTTCAAAGCCCGAGAAGACAGAGGTAGTACGAACGAAAAGGAAATATGAAAAGAAACCCAAAATCCCTCCACTGTCAGCGCCTCAACATCCAGGGCCCTCTGTGTTTAACCCCAAGGACCTCAACCAGTATGATTTCCCCAGCTCTGATGAAGAGCCTTTCTCACAGGTAACCTTTTGTTTCAAAGTTTTCATGTTAGTATTATTAGCTGTGCATTTACTTAAAAAAATCTTTTTCTTTGTGTGTATGTGTTGTACAGATCCATTCAGGTTCCTCAGAGGCAGAGGAGGAGAATGACCCAGATGGCTGCTATGCGTTCAGAAGGAAGGCTGGCTGTCAGTATTATGCTGTAAGTACCCTCCTGTGACTCCTGTGTTGTTTCTATTTATAGTGCTGACAGCGGGCTGGCTGGTCAGGCTGCTTTCCCTGATAGTCCTCCACACTCTGCTGGACAGAACGCTACACTCATCCACCTGCTTTATATTCCACTCTTAATGTCTTTCTAAATTTTTCCTTCATCTTCCTTCAGTCTCGTCCAGACAAGAGTGGCAGCTGGCCCTGGGTGAGCCCATCAGAAGGCGGGCTTAGTGACCCACGCTTCCGCTACTGTCTGACCTCGCTCAACACGCCACGCCGATGCATAGGTTTGGCACGGCGCCGCTTGGGTAGAGGGGGCAGGTGAGAAACTTCCTGAGCTTTGTGATTGGATGTTTTGAGTTCTTATCCAGGCACTGAAATAATAGTGTTTTTCTTTCAAGGTCTTTATCATTTGACTTAATGCTGCCGTTTGTCACGTGAAGAATAAGGGTGTTGTGACAAAAGTCTACATTGTCTGCTTAAATCAAAATATATTAAATATCTACAGGAATCCTGCCAAATTCTGCACTGAGCTGAAGAAATTCAGCCAAGTGTTGGCTGAAGCAGCTGAGGTCGTTTACCAGCTCTTTGGCAGGTTCCCAGCAACCATTTGGCAGGCACCTTCTTTTTATAAATATCAAGCTGGCTGGTAAAATGATGAACATGACAGTCCCAAAGTGGGAATCGGCTATCGCTGCAGCCTGTAGACGAATAAAAAAAACTGTCTCTGCTGAGTTTTAACCGGGATCTGTGCTGCAAATTTGTACGATGCAGTACATAGACGGCACCAGTTGTTTTGAAGCAGAACATCTGTGTTGACAGATAACTTCAGCTGGCCCAAGGCAGATTGCTCCATCTCTGAATAAAAAGAATCTCTTCAGTATGACACGATAGTGGTACTTGATTTCTACATATACCATGTCTGTAATGTCAGTTGGTCCATTTGTTGGTCTTTCCTGGGTCCACAGTTGAATGTCTCAAAAATGATTTCTATAAGATTTAATACAGACTTTTTATGGGTGTGTATAGTTTTGATTATTCCCTGAGCCATGGAAAAATTCCACTGTATGGTTGTGATTAAGGTTCCAACGTGCTTGATCTGAAACCAACTTCAGGGCAAACCAACAGTGCTAAAAGGTTTTCTTTTTGTCTGGATACTTTTACATGCCTGGCCCATGAGGCAGCAGTGTGGCTGTAAATTAGATTTGCTTCCTTACATAAGTGTTCTTTGTGCAATCATGGCAGAACTAAGTGTTTTTTGTGCACTGTGTAGCTATTTTTATACTGGGGCACCACATTGTATTTATATAAATGGAAAATGAGGACTAACACCGGAATGTTGATGTTGTGATGCTCTGTTTTTTTGGGACAGTGTGTTTTTTGTCATGATGCGTTTCTCTGTCGCTCACTGATCATCTTTGTTTTTGTTGTAGATTCTTGTTGGACAGAGCACACACAGATCTAGACATCGGTCAGAGCCTGAACTCTGACCCAGAACCACTCGTCTCACCACTTCCAAGCTCTCCGCTCCGCAACGCCAACACCATTACCTCAGAAACCAATACCTCGGCCCCAAGAAGCTCCTCCCACTTCCCCTCATCTTCATCACCCCTGTCGTCATCAACACCTATGGACCTCAGCCAGATTCTTTTGAACATTAAATCTTGCCGCTGGAGGCACTTCCGACCACGGACGCTATCCCAACACCTTTTGGGTGGAGGAGACTTGTCTCGCAGAGGATTTAGGGATTTTAGCCGTACTGTGTCGGGACTAACTCGGACCCTGTCTGGAGGAGCCGTCTCTCAGAACCGCACTGGCCCCTCCACCACTGTCAACGGTGAGTCTGTTGCTTCCTCTGCTGTGCTGCATAGTGTTTCACTTTGTGTTGCACAACAGTTAATTTAGTCGCTTCTTACCATGTAGAGAAAGTTTTCTTTGCCTCACAAGAAGCTAATTTATTGTAATTTAAAGAGTGTGTCTATCTAAAAGGTTAGCGACTGTGGAAGCAATTTTCTGGAGTATTTTTAGGTAAATGTGCACCCTTTGTGCTTTCTGCTACAGACGGAGGAGCTGGGTTCAACCCAGACATTAGTCAGAGACAATTTACTCGGTTCATTTTGCAGCTGCTTAAATTGGATGTCTGCATCCATCTTGTAATAGCCTGGAGACTTGTTTGATGTGTGGTCCTTGTCCACTTTACTTCAGTGTGGAATTTGTCATTAGTTTCTTATTATGTTGTCATGGTTTTGGTCTGGTTTATTCATTTATAGGTGGACTTTTTTCTGTTCATACATTTGAACCATTTCATTTTATTATCTTTTGCGATTTGACCATTACAGAGTCACCCTTGTCATGTTCCAGCACATTTCCTGGTACACAAAGATAAATGGGTGAAATGTTGTTATAGACTTTGCAAGTAAATATGTAGTTGTCGTCAAAATGAGATAATGTCGATCTTGGTGTTTAGTCGAGGATTGCTGCTGCTCTTTTTTACTGAGGCGCATCAGAGGTTATTTGCTCTCACGCCTGCCATGCTGCTGGTAAATCATATGAACTCTCTGTATAAAAGCAATGACAGTTTTTCATTTGTAATATGAGATTCTGTGAGTATGGGCTCCAGAAAGAAGGCAGTTTCTTTCACAGAGGTCTGACCAGGAAGATGGTAGCATGTCAGTCATTTCTGGGGAAATATAGTTTATGAGAAACATCGAGTTGTTTTAAGCATCCAAACAAACCCAAACTGCCCTGTTTCTCCTGGTATGAAATACAGGTCATTCTGTAGTTTACTGCCTCTGGTGCCCGGTGATGTCTTACAGGGGGGTGCCAGTTGTAAGAATCACTAATTGTTATCGTCCATTTTATGCTTTTTGCTCTGGTTACTGTAAAAGGTTTGTCATGTAGCTGCCTTCGGTTTATATTGGCTTTTTTTTTTGGTGTGATTTTGTCTTCTTCCGGGGCTGCATTTAATCGAGCTTGTGGAACGGTAAAGTTCACATGTGCAGGTATCTCCTGTGAAATCTTTGCTTCAGTCGTAACTTCAGAAAACTGCTGGTGACAGAAAACTTTTATTTGGTTACTTTGACTTGTTTCCCCCCACGTTTTAAAGCCCAGATAATTTGGCACACTGCCCTTTGCGTTTTGATGGCATTCATAACAAAAGCAGACAGTGCCTCACTTTGGTCGTACAAGTTAACGTATTGCTATTTTAAACAAGTTCTGAAACTTGAACTTATCTGAATATATCGGAAATTTTGTTTTCTTCTTAAGAGCCACAGTGCAGGACTATTCCGTACATAATTTCTGCAACCGTAGAAAGCAAAAACATCCTTAGGGAACACTCCTCTATAAACAGTTGGCTGAGGTCACGTATTTTTATGTGGGTTGAAAGTGATGCCATCAGTACCTTCCAACAAAACCTGTCTGATGAGCAGTGCAGTCGGTACAATTCCTTGTGTTCTGTACCATTTTGTCACTGAAGAGTACTCCACTTGCATGACACAACTGTAGCTGTAGCATATATCGTACTGAGCCATCGACACACCGCCATCTGTTTTCTTTCAGAAGCCTCTTCAGCCTTCCCTGGCATTATTTTTGAACACCTTACAGATATGTTTGGGTCTTTCTAACTCGGTAAAAACTCCCACTGGCTGAGCTGCAGTGGGCAGGATGTTTTATTGACCAGAAGGTGAGGAGAGAAAAAGATTTATTAAAGCCCGATCTAATGGTCACTAGTCAGGTTGGAAATGAGCCAATTCCATTCACCTGCCCAGTAATTGGTCCGCCAGAATGGCACCTTTTCAGACTTTTGCTGTTACTATTATTCATTTGTTTTTATTGCCCATTGTTCAAGTTTAACGTGTATCCCATCTGTATTGACACGTTCTAATAACCTACACGGTAGAAGCAATTTTGTAGTAAACTACACGATTCCTTGCCTTTGTTCTGCTGACCTCTTGGCGTTTGATTGTATTGTGCTTCTGTGTTTTTCACTTGGAGTTCTTGGTCTTTCTGATGTTGTAAAATACCCACTTTATATCAAAACACAAGATATTTGCCACTCAACTTTGTGTGGGTGCACAACCGTTCAATCTTGTGCGAGCTGCCAGCAATAGAATACCAAGTAGCATGTTCTGCACCGTGGGCCTTTGTGCTTATTTGAATCCGAGCTGCTCAGTCATGTCTCAGGAGTATAAACTGTCTTTACAATGGCTTTTCCATCATGTTTTGTCTTTACATAACAACACGGTACACTAACCAAACCCTGGCATTCAATGGTGCTGTCAGAAAGCCCTCTGAGCTTTGCTTTGTATAAGCTTACAGAACAGTTTGATACATAATTGAACAACAGGGACGGACCACCTTCTTTCTGGGAATATTTGACTTTGACACTGGACTGAATTATCTGAGCTACTGTACACAGCTTCTACAGATGTTCCTCGCTGTCTCCCATTCATCAATGAGAAATCCACATTAAAAACACCTGTCCTTTTTTTGGGAGGGAAAGTTTTGGTTTTGACCCAAGCGTCTTGTCTCTTAACAGTGTTCACAGCTGAGCAGTACCAGCAGCATCAGGAGCAGCTGGCTCTCATGCAGAAACAGCAGCTGGAGCAGAGCCAACAACAGCAACAAGCCAACATCCCTGCAACGACAACCAACACACAGGTTGGTGTGAACACGCACAAACGGGCCGCCACTGCACCTCTGCCTGTATTTACAGGCTGTTCTGACCAAACGGAGGTAAATGGGAGCTTGGTCTAACCAGAGTTGTGACTCCTTTATAGTTGAAGGTCAGTTCACACATCCTTTGGATATGGGACACATCCTCACTCCCGTGCCTCTGGCTCAGTTCCTGTTTGGCAGCAGAAGTGCTGAGCTTGGATGTTTCAGGAGTTTCATGTATTTTTTTTCACAGATTGGTCAAGTCTCTGGCACATACCAACATGTTCGTCTCTCTGTCTCTGGTTTTCATTTAGGCACTTGTGTCCAAGACGCTGGACCAGGCCAGAGCCCAGTTTGCTGCTTCAGCCCTCATCACCACAGATCAACTGCTGGCTTTCAAATCCAAAGAGGAGCTGGTGCTGGCAAGTGGAGTCAACGGGGTCCTGGCAGGTGCAGGTAAGGTTATTCATCACTCAGTCCATCAGTATGAAATGGGCTAGTTTTGATTATCTTTTTAAGTTTTCCATTATTGGAAAGCCATGATCTAAATGTGAGAAATCAAAGGGGTGAAAAACCGTCTTTGCTACATGAGTAAGATCTTTTTTCCTTCACTTTATTAGATGTCTTCTCTCTTGGGTAATCTATGTATCTTAGTCTTTTTTGATGAAGCACCCCACCTATAACGGCTCTGTAACCTCTTTCATTGGTTTGTGCACTGGCTTCATATTAGAAGGACACAGTGGATGCACAATGGGAACCATTTAATGTAAACAACCTAAAAAACATTTGAATAAAAATTTAAAAAAAGGAAGTGTTTGGTTCTCAAGATTTGACACCATAGCCCCCCCCGGGGGGGGGGCGACCTTAAACGTTGCCAGCAGCAGTACAATTACAGTCGTGTTGCATCAACATCTCTGACGGTGTCAACATGCTTAAAAGTACCTCGCAAAGATGAGGATTGTTGCAGCTCTGTTGGGCTGGATTGCATTAGATTGTGCAGGTGTGCCTCTCATCTCAAACTGTCTTGCCAGCAGTTTTGATGTCAAAACAAAACAGTTTTTGAGAAGTGACTACATCCAGTTTTCTGTTTTTATTTTGCTGAATTAATGACTTCCTCTGTGTTCAGCAGGCGTTTTCAAAAACTTGCACCTCACCAGCACCACTGCGACTCTTCACCAGACCAACCAGTCGACACACACTACCACGGCCCCGACTTTCCTGCAGCCCTCCTCCAACTCAGCCACCCCTATGCCTGCCACCGCCGTCCCCACCTCCCTCAACTCCACCCCCAGCGCCCACGCAGCAGCTGCACTGGGGCTTCTGGGCTGCAGCGCTGCCGGTGCCACCCCCGCCACCACTCAGGTCCTCATCGGGAACAACATCTGTCTGAGCGTGCCGTCGGCCGCCAGCCTCGCTGGACGCCACATCCCCCGGACCCTCGGCAACGTGTCATCCTCTGCCTTAAAGCTGTCCTCCACCACCAATCTGCAAATACCCAAAGTCTCTGGTGCATCTTCCATGGACATGGGCTCCAGGTGAGGCTTTGCTGCAGCAGTGCATCCAATCTGATGCTTCGTTTGGATATTCTAGTGAGCCTGATACACTGAGCGCAGTTCAACCTGTAAATAAAAACCAAAACCAAATTAAATGACTTGCAAATCTCATAAACCAATATTTAATTCTCAATAGAACACAGAAAACATGAATGTTTTAAATGGGACTTTTTGCTATTTCATGAGAAATATTTGAATTTTTACTGGCAGCAATGTTAGAGTAATGTTCCTCAATGTGAAACAGTCGAGACCTTCTCTGTGTCCTGTTGTGAATAAAAGATTGTTTTTTACAAGATTTGCAAATAATTTAATTTGGTTTTTATTTGCCCCAAATGTTTTGGAGTTGGGGCTGGACTGCCTCTTTGGAGGATGCTCTTTGCACACATGCAGCTGATGGCTGGATTGCAGAAATGTGCAGTGGTGGTAGTTTACACACATGCACAGTATTTGCAATCATCAGTATTCTGAGCAGGCACACGGGCAATCACTTCAAGATGGTGACTTCCAGGTGGGAAACGGAGAATTTTGTCGCTTTTGTAAGAGACAAATCTCTTTGTGGTCTCTGTGAAATTAGCCTCATTTTGATTTCCATGCAGCAATACAAAGTGTTCTCTGTATGCTTGAAGCAGAGGGATGGCGGGACAATGTTTTACACAGTAGGTAATTCAGGTTTACTAAAAACACGTCCAAATTCAGCAACATCATTTTTTTCTTAGACGAAAATATGGATGCTAAAAGGATCTGAAAAAGCCTTAATCTGGCCCAATCTATTTTTGGACGGTGACTCAACACGCAGCTGAGAATCTGTCTGAAAAGAGAGCAGAAATAATATCTGAGCTCCACACAGAAGAGGCCTGTAGATTGGTATTTAAAGATGCGTTTCCGTGCGAAGAGATGACGGCAGCGTTAATCCTCGTTTTTCTTCCCTCGCAGGGATAATCACGACGAAGACAAGCCAGCACTGAACAGTATAGCAGACAACACAGTGGCCATGGAGGTGACGTAGCGGGGCAGCGAGGAATCCGCTCTTCAGGTGCTGTGCATCGTAGCATCGGGAATGCAAAAGGGACAGCAGGACTCTGACGCAGACTGGCAGAAGGACGAGTGGCCGCAGCCGCTCGCTTGCAATTCTCATCTCTCATACTTTTTAAACCATTTTGTTGTTTTTGTTTTTTTGTTTTTTTTTTGTTAAAAGTGAAATATTGACTCATGTAAATTATGAATATGAATATGGCAAAATTAGTATCTGTACAGTAACTACATATTTGTAATATCCCCCCGTGTAAATATTACTTGAATACAGAACTGTCCATTTGTGATGTTTTGCACTTGGGAGTCAAAAAAAAAAAGTAAGCCAAGTTAACTTGTGGCGAGTGTGAGAGATGTATAGAGAAGAGTTTTATCACATCATGTGCATGGTGCGGAGCCTGCTGTTTTTATCTATTTATTGTGCTGTGTTTACAGTTTCTTTGTTTTGTTTTTGGTTTGTTTTTTTCTTTCTTTTTTGTACACTGTACCTTTGTTGGTTCCTGTGCTGTAGTAAATGTTAGGTAGCTACGGACTCCTGGGTATTTTTGTATATTGTGAACACAACGCAGGCCCCCCCCCCCCCCTTCTCCACCCTCCACATTTATTTTGGGTTCCTGTGCTTCTCTCTGTGGATCGTGTGAAAATCAGTGGTGACATGCATACAGACCAGGAGGCCAGAAGAGCCGAGAGGAGGTGATGGTGGAGCTCTGGAGGGGAGGAGCGCCTCTCTTCCAGGATGCTTCCACGCAACTAAAATTGTCCCAAACACAAGTAACAAAACAGGGATGAAGTCTCTTCCCAGAAGCTTCTGCTGCTTCTGATTTAAGCACTATTTTTTCGTATTGTCTTTTGTTTGTTTATGATTTTGATAAATATCAATGCTGCTTTTGTATTTCGTTTGTTTTTTAAAGGGGTTGTCCTTCATTTTCATGCAAGCGGAGCCCCCCCCCCCCCCCCCCTTGTATTTGTTTTATCTCAAACATTTTTGTAAAACAAAAATCTGTTATTTTTGTATTTTCTTTTTCTTGTGGTAAACCTGATTGTAAACTTATCTTCGATTGAAAGACTTCATTCTTTTGTTCATTTGTTACTTGTTCATGCATAGGTGATAAGGGAGGTGAATGGGCAGTGATCGCTGTACGTGTTTCATCATTCCAGTTTTTAAGATTAAAAAAAAAAAATGCTAACGAGGAGGGGTCAGAGAGGTTGTGAGGACACGATGGTTTTCTCCTCTATCCCTCTTTTTCTTCATGTTTTTTTTTTTTTTTTTTTCTTTGAAAAAAGAATCTCCAGACGGCTGCAAGGCCAAAAACCACAAGTATTGGGTGCCTTCCTTTGGGGAACTTTATGTATTCTCTTCTGTGAAGAGTTAGGCACAAAGGCAGCATTACTTAGTAGTGCTTCTCGTCTTTGTCAGAATCTGAATGCCCAGTCCAATGGCAGGATGTATCCTTGAGGTTTACTTGTCCCACCTGGAGGCTGAAAAGACTAAAAAAAAAAAAAAAAAAAATTATAAAAAAAAAAAATGTGACAGAACTCTCACTAAAATAAGACAATAAAGCCCAGGGCATTAAATGTGAACTGTTCCGACTCCAGTGTCTTATGTATTTGTTGTGTGATGTGAATGTGGGAGAGAGGTTTATTCTAAATGGAAGGCTGCTCGCGATGCACTCATTCTCCATGTTTAGGAGAAATCACAAATCTGGACATTTGAAATGCACAATATTTAGAATCTACACCGATCAGCCGTACCATCGTGTGGAATATTGAGCATGTCCCTCTTTTAGTGACCCATTAGGGCCACGGCTCGACGAGTTATCAGCAGGTGTGCAGTGATGTCTGCGACCGAGCACTCTGCAGCAGATCCTTTTAGTCATGTAATTTGTCAAGTGAGGCCTTCATGGTTTAGACTTCCTGTCCAGCACGTTGCACATTAGAATTTGTGCTACTCGGCGAGCATTATTCTGCTGACAGATCTCATGTGGGAATAGTGTGTCCATGAGTGTGCGTCATCACCGGTAATGCATTTGGTTCTGTAGATGTCAAAGTAACCACATGAGTGGCAGGACAAAAGGTGTCCCTACAGAGGGTTGCTGAAAGTACCGCACTGTCCCCATCAGCTTCCATTCTTACAGTGCTACCTGGTGCCATTTCTTCTCCACATGTTTGAAGAGAACTTGATGCATCAGACCAGGCTACCTTCTTCCATTGCTGTATGGACCAGTTCTGGTGCTCGTGTCCATTGTTGGGACTTTTACATGCAGGTCAGCATGAGCTCCTGCGCAGCCCAATCCACAAAAAAAACTTCCTTTCAAACCAGCATAAACTTTCTCAGCAGTTAGAGAAAGTTTTTTTTTTCCTGATCACAGCAGAAACATGCCACAATAGAATATTTTGGCCCTTGTCAAAGTCGGTTAAGTCCTTACGCATGCCCATGTTTTCCGCTTCCAACACCTTCCAACTACAAAAACAGAATATTTACTGCCAATGTAACACCATTTTTAAAAAGTTTTACAGTCGACGCGTCAGTCTGAGGGTTTATGTTATGGGTTAAAGTAAATATTCAACAAAAAGATGCCGAACCATCAAAAACCTGAAATTCGACAACGGTTAAGGAGTTGGCCGGGCGTACAAACTAATGCAAACTGCTAAACTAAACCAAAAAAAGGGTGCAAACGACTGCTCAACAACTGTAAAATAAAAACAAAATTCCCAACTAAACGTACCAAAAACTCTGAACAATTTTCACAATTTGAAAGCAATCAGTCTAAACGCCAGCGTTCGCTTTGGACATTCCATGCACAGAAACTGCATTCTTAATCAACGCACCTCTCTTAAAATCTTGCGTGACCACACTGTTTTATCAAAAGATATCTATCATTAAAAAGGAGAACCTGAATTCAAATTTGGTGAGAAAAAAAAATAGTCGATAGTGTTAAAACAGAGCTTTCCACAGTCACTGAAACAGAAGGAGACTCATGTCATCACCAGCCTGGAGAAACCAACACAAACTCCTCTTCCAATCAGAGACAGCCAACAATCACCAGCTGGCACTGGTTACATTTACATGCACAGTTAAGCATAGCCACAGTTATAGCAGGACTTTCTCCTTTGCCTCAGTGTACAAGCACTGAAGTGGCTTCAGAATGTGGACGTTCTGCAGCTTCAAACTTTCCCTGTGGGGGATCATGTACATGTAAGCATAGATTAATTCACTGCACATATTTTGTTTTTAAGTTTTTTAAATGATTTTCAGTCAGAGCTACTGACAAGTTTTTCCATCTGACAAAAGAACTAAAAGATGGCTTTACGATTACTCGTAGTTTTTTCTTGTGTTTGCTGGCTTCTCTTGTGTACTGGACAAGAACTGTGGAGCAGGCAGAAATCACCTTAGCAACTTTGAGTCTCGTTGAGCGTATACATGATGGAGTAATTAAACTCTCCACCACATCATCCAGGTGAGTTTTTCTGGCTTTGGGAAGCTTTCACACACTTTCAGTCAGACTAAAGTATATATGTATTTTAAATGTCCGGTTTGGCTCAGACTAACAGAATCTTTTTTTTTTTTTTTTTTCAGCGTCATGAGTGAAGTATGCTGTTGGCAACATTGTGCTGTGAAGATGGTTTTCAATGGTAGGGCCTTGGAAAGAGGTCAGAATTTAAGGAATCCGGAATGATGCTCAATACAGTTTTGAGGACAACCTGTTTCAGCCTTTTAGAAACAGAAAATGGGACTCTTGGGATACTGTTAAAGCAAGACAAGTGGTTTAAGAGGAAACATTTAGATGAGACAGCCTCGTCAAAACCCAGAATAGCTTGCATAGCTGTAACTAAAAACACTTTCTTTTGATCTCATTTGACTAATTTGGACTATTATGTGTAGGTTCACTGCATGTCATTTGAATTAAGGGTGGCAATGCAAAAAGGAAAAATCTGGATACTTTTGTAAGACAGTGTAACGTCTGATCTGGAAGAGACTCTGAAGTATCACTTTTTCATCAGTAATAACTCCAAAGTTTTTCATTTTTGCCCTGCTGGAGCGCTGCCCACATTATTCAGCCGATTGTGTCGCAGAGAAGAAATCACTCATCAGTAAGCGAACTGGCCCACCTCCAAGTCTGCGGGGTGGGCGTTCACCCCGGCTCATGCTTTCTCATTAGTTGGCTATTTTAGGGGCAGATCAGAAACAAAAGTTTTGGTCATCAAATCTCTGGGTGTTAACAGAATCTTTGTGGCAGAAATAAATCACAGATGTCTTCTGGGGAAGATAACTGCAATAAACTTCACATCTTGGGACTTTTTCCATCATATTCTCTACACGTTTTTTACTGCCTCACTGCGTCTTTACATGCAAGGACTGCAAATTCTCTTTCTCTTCTATAATTTAATCTGCGAGAGGGAATGTTGCAGATATTTATTTCTTTTTTCCCTGGTGAGAAATTCATCTTCTCATGCCGCATTCACAACATACATTTATGCTCAAAAAGTCTTCCTCCTGACAAATTCCTCTGCATCCACGTCCACCAGCAGAACGGCTGGCGTGGCAGTGCTGAAAATATGTTGCAGCTGTTGACAACCACTGGATCAGGTATCAGGGTCAGGGCAGGATTACTGGTCACGCAGAGAGTCAGGCCTGTCGACACAACTCTCTCAAGTTTTTTCGTGTCGCGCTGTAGTTTCAGACAACAGGTGTGAACCAGCAGCTGAAGCCCTCTATTCTCCCATAGATTAATTTCCTTTCCCATTATCCGTTATAGTTGATGCTTATTTCCTGAAATAAAACCTGACATTTCAGTCGCCCAGTGTTGCTGCCAATAAGGAGGGTCATAACAGATGAAAAGGAAAATAGACAGAAAAAGAATTATCAGTTGAATAAAAGTGTTTTCTTTCCTTTGTGGTGGTAAAAACACTCCAGCCAGGGCTGGGATTTTTCAGCTGCAGCTGAAGATCTCAGACCCTCTGCAAAGGGAAATGACTCACACAGGCTGGACGGCAATGAGCAGTAAAGTACAAGCATGTCATTCTTACAGCAGTTTTAAAGAGCTGCATGTGGTGGCTCTAAACCACATATGAGATGCTTCCACACCCTCAATTATGTTGAATAAGACACAAGAGACATAAGAGTACAACTGTGGCTTTGTACATGCCATATGTTAAAAACCTGCTTCACTGCAGGCTCGTGTTTTGTGTACCGATCTAAATGTTTGTCTTATTAACTCATGGTTTGATAGTCTTTCCCATCCAAAGAAACTGCAGTATTCATAGTCATTTATTTATTTCTGTTTTCTCCTTGACGTTAGAACAACTAGTTCTTCTGCGGAATTACAAACAGAAGCAATGCTGCCCATACCACCACTTTCTGGAGATATTGCACAGCGTAGGTTGCCACCTTAAAATCAATCTATGGTAGTGTGTCTCTTTTGTGTGTGTGTGTGTGTGCATTTAGGGCTTTTCAAAAGATCGCTTTAGATTAGCTTCACCACGACAGGAGATTTTATTGTGATGCTACCACTATTTTGCAACATGGAAATACGTAGCTATTCCTGGAGATAGAGGTGGCTGCATTTTATGTGTTTGACTTTGGCTTTTTCTTTTTTTTTGTGCTTTCTGCTCTTTGGTTCCCCCTACAGTTGTGGGTTGTAAAACCACTGTCATAAAAACAAATCTCTGTGAGCCCTGCACATGTACAGCCATGCATATGAATTTGTTGTCATGCTGAAGAGACCACAAAGACTCAAGCGAATAAACAAAAGCCGTTAACTGTGGTATCTCATCCCCCAGGGTGCTGTAGACCAGTTTTACGCTGAGGAATGTCCATCTGTCCGTCCATCCATTTTCTGTACCCTCTTACACTTTCTACTGAGGTAAATTTAGAATCACAAATGACCCTTTCATGTATGTTTTTAGATAGCGAGAAGGAGGCCCAAGACGGGATGTGAACCAGGAACTTGCTGGTGCTAACCACCATATAACCATGCAGGAATGTACGTAACAAAAGTCAGTGTACTTCAAAACAAGTCTTTATGGTGTTGTTTTTAAAATAATTATTCAATGTTTCGGAGTAAAGTAACAACATTGCAAAAAAAGTAAAGCTCGCAATAACTGAACTGCGTTGTCTAAATGTTTGGTTAAAAGTCTTTGATTCATGCATCTGTTGTTTTTAACTCCCTCTGCTCCTGCTTTTTAGGTCTCCCCTGATCCTTGGTTCCTCCGGACCTATTGAAGGATTCTCTTCACCTGGTTAATGATCTGATGGCTCCACACAGAACATGGTAACTTGAATTTTTTGTACACTTGCAGAAAATGTAACAGTGGCCTTGCATTAAAGGACACAATCATTTGTAAAAAACAACTGGTCTTCTGTCACTTGACAGCTGTTAATTACACCTTTAGGGGTGCCTAAGTTATTGATCCACACAGGCACTGCAGGAAGGAGGTTTTTGGAGGCAGAGCTGAAGCACAGCAGAGAGGGCGGGGTAGGGACAAGTTGTATTTGGTCAAATTCTCAAGCTATGTCCACAGTTTTCACAGTCAAGACTGCCCAGTTTCTTCTTGTAATTATCAGGTACCCCACAATTTTACCACCTGCGAACATTATCTTGTGCTCATTTTGAGTTATCCTTCTTATCCTTATATAATTCCTTCTTCAGTTAAAATGTTGCTTTGATATGTTTCCCCAAACATTTTCACTCCATTCAAATATATTGTGTGTTTGCAGTTTATGTGCACGGGTTAAAATGTGAGACCGAGTTCTTTTCTTGGTTGCTCTGATCAATAAAGGCCTGTTAAACGAGCATGGATTTAAACTTGATTGGGGCTTTAAGAGACTTATCACAGTGCTCTTTTTGAATCAAAGAGGCCGCTATCAAACACACACGGACACACACTGCATGTCTCCATAGGTGGCACTGCAATCTTTATTTCATGCCAGTAACACAAAGGTCCACAATCACTGTGCCATTCAGGCAGCTGCAGAGTCAATAAAGTCTTGTCTGAACTGCTTGTCGTATCAAACCACAGAAGCGGCATGCTAATATTACCCCTCAGACAGACTTTTCGTTCCAGTCTTTGGTCCAGGCTTAGTGCTTCACTGTGCCAGAAATGAGCTGCCACTGTGATGACACATTCAAATATTCTGACATGAGAACAGAGGAATCCATCTCCCCTCTGAATGCTGCCACTTGCAGTAAGACAAATGTATTGCGGAAGGTGACTGTGGGGGAATGTTAATGAGAGCCAGGCTTGTTAGGTCTCCTCAATTATGTATTTGGGTGACTTAGCTTTGAGGGTTGCCTGTAGCTGTGTCTGTCTTGTTGCTTGTGTTGAAAGCTTTTTTTGACTGGACCACAAAAGTTCAACTTCCAAACCCACCTCCTCAGAGTTTCAGAACATAATATATTTGCGCAATATCACATCTGGGAAAGTCAAAAGCATCTTAAAATTGTATGCCTTTAAAACACAGTAATATTATCAGGCATGTTACAGTTTTGAAAGGCAGATGTAGACATAAACTGTGGTCATTTAATAATTTTTGAGTCTCGATCATGGTACAGCTACATTTTGCGATGCCGACCAACATCACTATCAAACATTCTGGTGCGAGACTGTGCAAAAAAATATTCCATTAAAAAGTAAAAGCAATGAAAGTTTTACCCTCAGTGCAATTAGTATGAAGGTACAATAAGGAAACTGTACTAAAAGTACTCACTAAAACAGCTCCCACTGTTACATTTCTTATAACTGAATTCAAATTACTCACAGTTAAATATATCAGCTGTGTTTGACTGTGACATAGCCTGTTGGTTTGTGTTTTAAACTCTTTCTTTAGTCTGAACTTCATCATTTTAACCTGAGATCCCAGCAGCTTCTCAACCCACCTGCTCCTCATTACCACTTAACTCACCTGTTCACCTCTCCTAGTATATCTTCTCCTTGGCTTGCTTTGTTCTGTGCCAGAGTCTCTGTTGATGTGCTGTATAAACAGCAGTCTACTTTCTTGAGCTTAGGTTTGCTGGCATGAATATTTTATAGTTCTTGTTAGTTGATTATCTTTTAAGGTTGTTTGCTTCTCATCTTCTTGCTTCCTGCATGTCAACATTTGGGTTCTCATCCAAAACACCCACTGTGACGTGTATGAGAACCCCAACAACTGCAAATCAGGCTTTAACAACCGATTATTGATATGTGTGTTTTCCTGAATTATATCATAATGCTGTATTTTTACTCTAAAAAGTGAAAAATGAGGCTCAAAATTGTGTTTTAATTCTTTGGTCATTTAACCAAGCGAATCGATACCTTGTGTGTCGAAAACTGATACAAAAGGGCTTCCGTATTGTGATCAGAAGTCGCCTCAACTGAAAGTCTTTATATTTTTCTTCTGATGAGGGAATAATCTGAAAGCTGTCTGTCATTGAGACAGATTGGACTGTGAATGCAATGTACCGTAAAATGATGTGATACACATGTGATTGTTGACCCCCTCCCCCGTCCACTTAAAGGCATGTGTGTGTTACTAATTAGCTTTTATTTAGGCTCGTCTTCGATCGCTTAGTCATTAGCTCATTGTTTAGCAGGCTGTAACCAACTCACTCGGAGATTATAACTTATTACAGCCATGCAATCATGAATAATAATAATAATAATAATAATAGTAATAATAATAATAATAAAGCTCTGTTCCAACTAATGCAGTGAAGGATGAAGGATATGCAAGCACTGATAAAGTATAGCAGCCAGCAGAAACTCATATTACAGGACACCCAGACAGCATAACGAGGTCAAGTGGGATCATCAGGTCCAGATTGAGCAGGAGTTCCTATAACTGAGGAAGGAAAATGGCTATAATTGTTGGTGAAACTAACATTTGTAATGGATTTGTCCGTGGGTGCCAGATTGGCTTACTACAAAAATATCAAAACTTTGATTTGAACCAGAGAGTTGTGATAGAATTATGGAAAATAACAAATACTGAAAGAATCTTTATGAATTTGGTCATCCTTTTGATTGACAGGGAGTGAGTCAAGCCGTTTGAGATGGTCTCCAATCAAGTCTGAAGTCATTCAGCATAAGTCCGTGTGAAAATGCAGGAAGAGACTCAATTTTTTTTATATGAATTCAAAATTCATATATTCACTGACTGTATAACACATTGTTTGCTACTCCATAATACTTTCATCAGACGCTGGAGTTGATATTTGATTTTTTTTTCACTTCCAAACATGGAAACAAGTCTCAAGCTCACGTGTTTGAGTTCAGAGTCAACATAAAAAATTGCTTTACAATGAAGCAGTTACATCTTTTATGAGCACTGATCAATATGATGGAAGTGAGAAAGATGTGGGTATAACCTGTTGCCAAAAATAACATCTTAAGTAAAAAAGAAAATGTGTTGGAGTTGATAGTTCCTACAGAGAGCTTTGGCTTCTCATTTGCTTCTCTCTCAGCAGTGTACCAGACAGCACTAGCTGTAATTGGAAATTCAGTCACGTCACATCTGCTCTAATAGTGATGTGACGTGTGGAAATTTATTCAACTTCATCAGCTGAATAAACATGTAGCTCTCAACCTCTGTCCGCCCACCCCCAAACCTGCAGAGCCACTTTTCCCATTCCATTTTCAACATGACCCTCACAGTGCAGTTAATGGGGTCTCAAATTAAACCAACGCAGCAGACTGGCGAATGCACCTAATTTTATTTCAATTTCCACTTGATAATTGTCCCACTTCTGTGAGAAAATAGAAGTAGTTATGCCACCCTTGTTTTAAAAGGACTTCTTTCCTGTCATCTAAGATGTTCTGTAAATGAATTGAAGGTTTCACCCTTTTGTTCCTCATGTATGAGTGAAATATTGTACAAAATGTGATGTAAATTGATGCAGACTTGAAACTGTTTATCTGTTATAGTACATTTCCACTCTTTTTTTGTGTGTACTGTCACTTTTTCTTTGAAGTTCAAATGTTGGGAAACTTCAAACATCAGTAACCTGATTGAATATAAAGTGATTCAGACCTTAGGCTGTATAGACAGATACATCAGACTAACTTATTTTGCCTCCGGCAGAGGGCACTTTAGTCTACTGTAGCTTGAAAATAAGCTAATGTTATGTTTGCTATGGTCACTCTGCGAACTGGAACCTTTGTAGACCTGCAGGGAGACAGTGACTTTGCAACATTAAATAATCCGTGAAGCATATTACTTCCTGCTTTGCACTGACTTTAACGACACTCCAGCAGTTATAAATCCTCTAAAAGCTGTGTACCTAAAGCTAAGTTTTGGCCAGGAAAAACAACTCTCATCCCTTTAAAAAAAAAAAAAGAAGAAATTCAACCATTCATCTATGAATCAGAGGATGTTTGCCAAGAGAAGTTGAATGATTTTTAACAATTTTGGTGCCAAGCTAAGTCCAAGGTGCTTGCTAGGCCAGCGCCCCCAGAGGTAGTTCAGCTCTCAGGATTAGGAGCACACCCCAGAAGCAAGGCCTAACAAAAAGCCATGGCACTCAGCAACATTTCTCACCTCGGAAGCCACTAATTCAAGGACTTCTGGGCTGGCCAGGAGCAAGAAAATGAAAGACTGGGCATCTGATCTTTGCTTCTGCCATTCTTACCTCTGAGAGTCTTCTTCTCTAAGTTGCTCTTCTTTATACCCAATCATGTTTCTGATCAGCTGCCAAATAACCTGATTAGTTGCAACATGTTCCTCTAGCCGTTTCTTTTTTAGTATCAATTGCTTTTCCAGCCTTTTGTTGACACTCTTCAAACTTTTTTGAACCATCAAATTCAAGGTGAGCTAATATTTTTCATGAAGTAGTCAAATATCTCACTTTCAACATTTAATATGTTTTCTATGTTCTGTTGTGGATAAAAACAAGTGTTTCATAAAATTTGCAAATCAAAAATTCCGATTTCTCTCACATTTTACACAGCTGTTTTTGAATTGGTGTTGTAATGTGCAATGCTTGTGAAGTGATGCATGAAAGAAAAAAATGGAGTTAGTTTTGATGCTATATTTGCTCACAATACCTGGTATCTCAGGTGGGTTGTCATGTAGGTTCCGCTGTAAAGCTTTCCAGGAGTAGTCAGCTTAAAGTCGGTGAGTAATATTTTTGCTGTTATAAAAGATGAGCAAAAATACAACAATATGACCCAGTTTTTAACAAAAAGGACAGAATAGATATATTTTTAATACCACTCTGTGGGGCCCCTGATCTATTGGCGAACAATAGAGCAATGTAATGAGGGGTCACATTCAGCCTGTGATGAGGCAAGTGTGACAACATCGATTGGTAGCAAAAACCTCCCTTTTTACCACTTTGGTCTGTGGGTCTTTGAAGAGCAAGCGGCTGCCTGTATGCCCACTCATCACTGAGTGTTTTGCACCCACGCTGAAGTATCCATCTCTATTACGCACACACACGCAGACGCACACACTCTTTATAGTTTTCAGAAAAGACAATCTTTGCTCTGTCTGACAAGGCAGGAGTAAAGTGACCTTTCAATCATTCCTCCAGGGACGAAGAGGGGCGGAGCCTCCCCCTGACAGAAAATTGGAAAAACGCCTGCCTGGGTTTTGTTGCTAGGCAGCAAGGCCCCTCAATGACAGTGTGTCAACAATGAGAAGAGAATGAGAAATAGATTGCGCCTGGTCGCTTGAGATGAGAGGGCATGGATTCACGGCTGCTCTGTGCGTGTGAGCTCCTCGGCACACAGGAGCCCGGCTCAAGGCTTGGGTTGTGAATCGCATTCATAGACATGCTCTTTCTGATTGTAATTCTCTCCTCATAAGACGACCTTCAAATTATCTGTATGAGTCATCTCAAGTGTTGGCCCCGTGAAAATACAATCAAATCTAATTTTGTATTGGATTGAGAGGGGAGGGCCTTCATTTTAGACTCTCGGTGGCTAATGAAATATTAATTTGTGGAGTGTGATGTGACTTGAATTTTAAGATTCTGAGCAGTATTGACAAATCTTTGTTTTTTCTTTCAATTCCAGCAGAAATATAGTCTTAAAAAGGCTCTAAAACCCGATTTACACATTTTGATTGACACATAAAAGATATTTACCTGTTTTTACACCATTAGCCACATGAATTTGTAGGTTCTCCTCATGCTGCCAATAAATGATCCATTCAATGCCTTGTGCTGTAGGAATTGTTCTTTGAAGCATTTTTAATGGTGTTGCTGAGCACGTTATTCACCATGAAGAGGCCGCTGCCATCAAGAAGTGTCTTGCCATGAGATGGTGTTTGCTCACAACAGGGTTTAGACAGATGATATGATTCTGAACAACAATGAAAATAATAACCAAACCCACGATTTCCCAGCAGAATATTGATATGCCGTCACATTGCAATGCTATTTACTTCAACTGTCAATGGTTTTAATGTTATGGCTGATCTCTTGGTAAATTCACATCCAACCTACGATCTACTAATAGCTTGGCTAGGCCATGTCCAAAAATACATGCATGGGAGGGGGATTTTTTTCTTGACCAAAATATGTCTGACTCTGCGATAAGTGGCGATACGCCCCCTTTCAGTTTGGTAATGTGATGCCCTTTCTGACTGATCTATTACCTTATAAACCAAAACAACTTTCAGACAACTTCCATTTCAAAGCCCCAGGAAGGAATGATGGAACAGGAGCAGGGTGTCTGGCAGGCTCTAGGAAAAATTATATCGGTAACCACAGTTCAGTGTTTTAGTTCCACTTTGAGGTATTCAATTATGTATTTCAAAAGTCTGGTTTTAGTCGGGCTATATGACAATAATTCATTTTTTTACGAGTACTCATTTACAGTAATGTGCTGACAGTAGTGGGATGTGGATCAGCCCAGTCTCCAGGGAAAAAAAAGCCTTTTTACTTCTCTGGAAACCAGAAATGTGTAAATTTCTTAACGTTTTTATTTATTTTCTCTAAGGCATGCACACATTTGCTATATGCCTTTTCTCAAGATGCCAAGCTGTGTATTTTTTACAGCATATTATATCCTAACCTTAACAAAGTGTTATCACCAATGCTCATCTGATTAAGAACATTTTTGAGAGTTAAACCCTCAATATATAAAAGGCAAGATCAGTTTTCTCCGTACTTTTACTTTGGCTGATGCTTATTGTATCTTGAATATTTAATGTTATGACGAAAATCTTAATATTTTAGCAAAAATACCCAGTTTTGATGAGCTTAAAAAGAAATGAAAGGGGACCTGTACGGTTCACCTTGTAGTGTGCATTTGTCCTCACAGTGGCAAGCCTTACTTTGAGTCTGACCCCGGGGCATCTAGCACATGTCAACCCCCATCCTGTTACCTAAGTTACTATATATGTACAATTAAGGGACAAATTCCAAAACAAAAAACAAAAGTAACACAGACTGCTGGTGTTTCATCATAAAACATGCCAAAGCCCTGAGCAGGGTTTAACCAAAATTAAACCAATTCCACAAAAACATTCATCCTCCACCTGAATTTAAACTTTTACCTGGATTGCTTTTCTACAACTACTTGCATGTTATTAGCAAAATTGTGCCCTCCTCCAAATATTGATTTACCCAAAATATGTAAGGGCTCATTTTGTCTCTGCATTACCACCTTTATACAGAGCAGAATTAAAAATGAAGGTAAGATTGATTTTAAGGTGGTATAAATGAAGAGAGAGAGATGAGAATCTGACATTTAAATCGGTCTTGCTGGTCCAGAACCTCCCATATGTGGTGAGACAAAGCAGAGAAAATTAGGTGCACTGATGATCTCAATGGGATCACTGAATAGACTCATCTGCAAGGCAGGTGCTGTCCACATTAATCTGGTTCAATGGTATAAATAAATAGATAATTATTATACTCTGCACTCTCAGTCTTTTCATGTCAAAGCCGAAATATATGACTTATAACCATTTGTAAGTGGCTTTCTTTCTTTTTTCCAGCAAGCAGCCAAGCTGAGTACCGGGTACATAAATACAAATGGCTGAATAAAACCTTTAGTTGGCATTCAAAGATTGGTTGATTCACATATTTCCTAGCTATGGATGTGACATTTCAGTAAATCCTTGCATCAACATTAGACTTGTCATTTTTGTCTTTTATGCTCACACGGTGTAAGTAGAGGAAGATGTTAAATAAAGAGGACCTGATGAAGAGGTAGTAGGATAAATTGACAGGAGACAGGGAATCACACATATCTATTCGTGATGATAGTTGGGGTGATGAATGTGGAGGAGGAGGGGGCACAGAGGGAGATGGACGATTGGAGAGACACTCAAACGGGACCACAAGTGGTCCACTGTTCCCCAGCAGCAGCACCTGCCTCACCACCTCCCTCCTCTTCATTTCCCGGCAACAGAACTCCTCTCAAAGCCAGTGCACAGGGAATTCAAAGGAAGGGGGATGGTTGTTTGGGTGTGTGTGTTCGTGTGTGTGTGCATTGATGCATCTCGGTGTGCGTGTGAGTGTGTTACATCACAAAGAGGGTCTTTTATTGTCCACATAGGTAGATTCCCTTTGGGACATGCAAAATCCCATTAACAAAATACCCACTTTTCTTCTGAACCACAAATAGCCAATTAACTGTCTGACATTCACTCACACATTATAGGGACTATAAGCCCTACAACGCTTAGTTACAGTTGCTATGCCTGTCAAGCTTTACACACACTCCGGTTTGTCATACATAACCATGGCAGATTTAGCTGATCATGTTTTTTCTTTTTTAAATGGGTCCATAATCTCACAGACACGTGGACAAAAGCAGCTTGAAGAACGTTCTCCAAACTTAGAATAATCATTGTGTTTGATTGATTAATTATAGCCTCTGTGCAAACGATACATTTAGATAATTTGGCCAATTTATGCATCTCTTTTGTGTGACATCTTTTCAGCTATTTATACTTACAGACTGTCAGACAGCTAGCCTTTTATTCAGACATAACAGATGGAAGTAGGAAGAGCTGAGAAAAAGGCGGCATTTCTGCACATAAAAGTCACAAAGAAAATATGTCATTTTAATATTAAAAAGTAGAAAATTTCATTGAAAATAAATAATTTCATGTGTTAGACTAATTTAAATATATGTTCTTAACTTATTTATTTTGAATTTGTTTCATATTAATTCATTTCATGGAAATCTTTATTGATCTACGTATTTATGTATTAATTTAATATTGACTGAACTGTCTTTAATATTCCATTTGTTGTTGGCAAATCTCCACAGTCTGCTGATTAGACTGTCTTTCAGCTGCCAGCATCAATTGCCTCCGTGCAGATTTTCTCTTGACTAATAAATATTCTGTCACAAAAACTTGACCTTGTATTTCTGTAAGGTCAGGTTCGAAAACCTCTTCCTCATTCTTCAGCCTCATTTTGAATGAGAGTTGGTAAAACCTTAGATTTGTTATCGACTTCCCCATTGTCACTTGGAAATCAATGCAAGGAAATAGAAGAGGAACTTTGAAAAGCAATTTTCTACAAGGACGAATCCTGCTCATCAGTCAATGGCAATCTGACTCTTTACATGCTGCCTGTCGGATGTAATTGGCTTGTTGATTTGGCTGCATTAGTGAAAGCCACTGCTGTCTAGGAAAACACATGACTCATCATGGCATTGTCTGTATTTTCATCTTAAGTGTGGTTAAAAAAGGTGCCATTGCTTATAACTTAAAAAGTTTACACTCATAACTTTAAAGATTACCCACCCAAAAAAAAGAAACATATTCAAATTCATCTAATATTTGGTGACGATATAAATCTTATGTATGATCCCGAATCCTGACAAACGTTTTGTGTGTGCCCACAAAAATGCATTTTTGGTTTTCTCGTACTTCTGTGTGTTTGGTAGCTTTGTGTTTGTTGTTCTTAAATGACACCACTGGCAAACAAGTGACTATATGTGTGGAGGATGTGAGTTACTTAGCTGGTCAGTGTGGTCCAGGACACATCTGCCTTCTCCAATACTGAAAGAAACCATTTAAGACATTTAAGGCCCATTCCACAACTAAATGTGATCTGTGCAACTGGATCTCAGTGTATTGTGGGCATCCATTTTCTGTTAATGTCAGTCATCATTACTTTTAATTCTACAGCTTCTTCCTTTTTGTCAGCCTCAGTTTTAAAGTACAGCATTGCACAAGGCCTATATTTGTCATTCTGAACCAACTGACAGTGGTAAAGTTGGCTTAAGACAGTTTTTGTCCACTAATATATGGAGCTGTATATTAGTCAACAAGCGAACATAAAGTAGACAACATGAGTCTGACATGAGAGACCTGGTATTTCAAGCATCACGTGACGGAGACAAACATTAGCCTGCAGTCAGTTTTTGAGGCACATGTCTCATAACACCTTGAAAATTCTTGCGTATCCATAATTTACATAGCATTTTGGACATGTCACCACATGCCGAGAGGGATTTTCCTGCTCGAACTATATAGCAGCAATGGCTCTTTTCACTTTGGATTCCCACCGCCCATGATAAACTATTTCCCTGAAGGGGATTTCCTCTGCCGCATATACAGCCTGGCCATCATTGTAGGTTTTTTTTGTTTTCTTTACAAACAATCACTTTGACAGAAACAGAAACAAAATGTTTATATATGAATGTTTAATCATGGATTACTGAGTAAGTCTTTGAATTAACCTCTTTACTTTCAGTTAATATTTGTACCAGTGGAGATTGCTGTTACGAAAGTCCTGCAATAGCAGAATTATCTTTGCTGATTATAAGCAGATGAAATAGAATTACAAATTCCATTGCAAACACATGGAAAATTTGTTTGTATTTCAAAACTTTCAAGAAGCCGCAGTGTCGATAAGTCTAACTCCTGAAACACAAACATGTTTTTAGAGGATCATCTAAAGTGGTCTTATAATCACTATAAACGGATGAAGTGCATGCCTCCTACACACACACACACACACATTCACACACTCGCCTCCTCAGTTAATGGGAAGGAAGACTGTGCCAGCTGGTGAAGCTCATGCACAAACTCACACACGCACACACACACAGACCTAATCCCCTGTTCAATTTGTCACCCCCTCCAAATCCTATTCATCCAACTTCCTATTCACTGCTGTAGAGCTTCTCCAGTGACATCCCCATCAGTCCCTCATCTTGGTTTTTTGGTCTCAAAAGTTGAATTTAGCAGTCGGTATGATAAATAATACAGCTGAGGCTTTGTTTGAACTGTACACTCACCTACACACTATATAATAACTGTATTATTCTCTATGTAGAGAACTCAGCAGAAGATAGGGGCAGACAGCTGCTGATGCATTTAAAGACTATCTGAATACAGCAATGTTTTGGAATTGTGCGGCAGATATGTACAGTTCCATGTGGCCAGTTGTGTACAATTGTGCTGTATCCAAGCATGGACTGCAACAGAAGAAGTGTCTGTAAACATGTGTTTTCTTAGAGCCACAGTCCCACGTTGTAGTTCACATGTATTTCAGCGACATTTTAACGAATCCTTAACATTGAGATGTCTGAAGATGATAACTTGCTTACCAAGCATTCTCGACAGGTAAGAAAATCGCTAGAACGAGCTGCAAGTGCTAATGGTGTTAGCTTCACATAGCTGATGCTCAATGCTGGAATGGATGATGATCCATGTCAACCAGTGTACAGTGTTGCCAACTTACTGAATTTGTCACCTGATCATATGTGACTACTCTGATGTAGAACATGGAGTAGAATCCGCCACACGGCAGCTGACGGATGCCTTTAACTTAGAAAAAACGTTCAAGACTCTCTGCCATATATGATCTTCTAAATGATCACTGGCCATGTAAAGGTACCAGAAACCAAAGAACAGAAGCTGTCTTTAACTTAAGTGGATGATGGTTTCATCAGATGGCTTCGTGCTCATAGACACAGACTAAGTTTCAAGGATGTTGGTTTTCTCATTTTTTTGGGAATGATTTGACTGTTTGGGGTAAAGAAGTTAAAAAAACATCTGGACAACTCTAATTTAATTAATCTTATTTATCAATCATATATAACAATGAGTTTGTAACAAGATAGCATAGTGTAGCTTAGTTTAGTATTAAGAAAAAGGTCCTTAATTTACACTGCAGATGACATCTGGTAGGTTATTCTGCAATTATAAGTGGAAAAACAACAACTTGTGTTCTTATGGGAGGTTTGCACAGGTTTTGTAGTTATGATTCAAGATTAAAGACATAGAGCAACTGTCAACTAACAGAAGTAAATGAAAATATATAACTTTAAATAGACAAACAACAAGAGCTTTTTTGTGGAGGAAATGGCTCTACTATAAAGGTTAAATTCCAGTCTGTCCGAAAGAGAACAATGTCTTCACAAACTGCTTAACGCTAATCATGGGCCTCTAAGACAGTCTCGGCCTTAAGGCTAATCTGTCACAAACTGCCAGTGGCTGACCAATAGCGGGGCTGCAAAGCAATTGAGAATGAACTCTGGTGACCTCACAATGTCACCACAGGTTAACTCAATAAAAGCTGTGTTGGGTGTCATCACAAGCCCGGGCTTTAAGCAGCACGCAAAGAGGGCTGATGCACACAGACGCTTAGCTGTAGTAAAACCCATTCACACACTGGTAATCTTTAAGCTCCTGTTTAACACATACATGTAGCTCCTTTGGGAACTACAACTGTCCTTCTAAGAAATAATAAACCGAGGTGCTGTGTACAATATAACTATAAACAGAATATGATTTCTAAAGCATTTAAACCCTACATTTAATTTAAAGTGCTGAAACTCAAATGTCATTATTTTTCTTTTACAACTATATGCTCTTCATGAATTGATACCAGTGTCACATAAAACCTTTTTAAATCAGGCATTTTTACCCCCATTACCTTTTCTTTCAACAAAACTATTGTTGTTTTGAAGGTTAAATGTTTGATCATTCTTTCAGCTGCTGAACAGTTAGGGACCTCCTTTGTTGCATTTTTCATTTCTCAATGCATCAAATGTTTTCAGTGGGCGACAGCTCTGGACTGCAGGCAGGACAGCTGAGCACTCTTAAAGTTACCTTTGATTCACCAGTTTCAAATAGCTCAGCTAATGCTTTGAAGTCATACATAATAAGTATGTGAAACATTTTGTTCAGCTTCACTGACAGCACCCGTTCTGGGTTGTTTTGATTCCTTATTCTTTTGTCATGTTAAGCACAGGAAGTGTATTCTTCTTCCGAAGTTATGACCTCCTGCCAGTTTAAAACAACATTTGCTTTTTACAGACATAAATCATGTGCACATTATTCTGCATGGACATCGGGTAACTGAGATCTGATCACAAGTGGTCACTTAGGATGCATGTCGGGCTGATTTTAATGCCAAGTGCGAACTGTCTAATTGTGACATTATCAGCCAGGATGCATGTCAGCACCTGGCCTGAGCATCTTCTGCTAATGAGCCACACTGCTGTAAGACACGTAGAATGTGGTTTTGCATTTTCTAGCTGGAAAAAAAAAGGCTTTTACTGAAAATGATGTCCCCTGGATGGCAGCATATGTTGCTCCAAAAACCTGTATACATCGTTCAGCATTAATGGTACCTTCACACTTGACCAATCACACATGCCTTGTGCTTTAATGCACCCCCATACTTTTCACAGATGCTGGCTGCCAAGCCTGATGATCCTTCTCCTGTTTTTTTTTAATAGAAGATGGAACATCTATATTTTTCCTATAGAAATTCTGATTTTGATTAATCAGACCACAGAACAGTTTTCCTCTTCACCTCATTTCATTTTAGCTCAGAGCCCAGAGAAGGTCAGAGCATTTCTCAAAACCATTTACATGTTTTTTTCTTTATATGGCAGGGTTTTATTTTACATTTGTGGATGCAGCAGCCATTTGACTTCACTGATGATGATTTTCAGATGTCCTTCTCAGCCCATGCAGTGATTTCCACAACAGAACCGTTTATCTTCTTGGTGCAGTGTAGCCCGAGGGCCTGAGGACGGTGGCCATTCATTTTTGCTTTCTTATTCTTAGAATTCTTATTATTTTGTGCACAGACGCTTGTATGAATTATCGCAACCTCTTAATGATATTTTAATAAAGTTTAAAACAGGATTTAAAATTTGTGATTCAAAACAAATTGAATTGTTCTCGACTAAGTCACATTTGAATCCATTGGTACCAAAATTCCAGTTTTAGAGATAAATTCAAAATGAATAGTAACCCAGTGATTTAGCTATTTTTTCATGTATTTCCACACCTTGGTGTTGACTTCAACTCACCAAGTACCAGCCTCTGATAGCACAGATTTGCAGCGCCACCATATGGAGATAGTTTGCATTACATGCTAAATGTCAAAATGTCAGTATATAGGTATTGCGCCCATTTCATTCTATTGAACTCTTTGTACAACAAATTGTCCCGCAGTAAAATATTTCTCACATAAGTCTCGTAACACGTAAGGTTCAGAGAACGTAATTTTGTATTACCTGACAATGTTGCTGCTAGTGCACCTTTGACATCAAGCCTCAACATGTGGTAAGATATATTTCAGGAGTTTTTGCCATCTTACTACCTAATACATAGGTATAAATTAAGCTTAATAGTAGCGCAATTCATGTTTATTTAAGGCTGTTGTGCAACTAATAAAACTTCTTGTCTAACATTCAGTCATCAGATGTGCAGCTACCTTATCAGTTATGTGACACATGCAGCTAGTGTTAGCTCAGATTAACCACCAAAAATATTCTGGTAATACCACACAAAGTTAAACTGAAGGAGAAAAAGCCCACAAATTTATACTAAATACAGTGGAAACATATTTTGACCAGAATAAAATTGAATTGAATTGAACCAGACCCTTTGCTGGTCTGAAGCTGTGTGTTAACACAAGGCCAAGGAAGCCAAGAACTTCAGCAATGACCTCAGAGAAGCCATTGTTGTGGTCCATCAATCTGGGAAGGGTTATCAGGCAATTTTGAAACCATTCCAGTTGGAAGAGTAGAATGATGGATTCTACACTGAGACTAATTATTCAGTGAGACAAATTATAATTAGTGGAAAACATTCAAGACAGCTGCCAATCTTTCCAGGAGTGGTAGTCTCAGCAAGTTTACCCAAGGTGAGACGTTGCTGCTTTGAGAAATACATCTCAGACTCCACAGGCCTCAGTTAGCATGTTAAATGGTAAAGTTCATGACACTGAACAAGTATGGCTTGTTTGGAAGGGTTGCAGGAGAAAGTCTCTTCTCTCTGAAAAGAACATGGCAGCACAGCTTAGGTTTGTAAAGTTACATCTGAACAAACCACAAGACTTCTGGAACAATGTCCGTTGGACAGACCAGACCAAAGTGGAGATGTTTGGTTATAATGCACAGCAGCACGTTTGGAGAGAACCAAAGGTGTTCCAGACCTCAACCTGATTGAAATGCTGAGCATAAACCAGTGCTGCAAACCTGAATGGGCTGAAGCAACGTTGGAAAGATGTGTGGGCCAAAATTTCTCCATAACAATGTGAGAGACTGAAAACATCATACAGACACTAATTACTTCAAGTTATTCAAGCTAAAGGTGGTTCTACAAGCTGTTGGATCACGGGATGGACTGCTTATTATCAGATTTTGGACACTGCTTCTGCCTTTTGGCTTAGTTTTTGTTAAAACAATCTTGCTGAGGTTGTATTTGAACACATTTTAAGACCTAATATGACCAGATTAGGGTTTATTATGTCCTGATACTTTAAACCTTAGTACTGAAAGTGTACTGTATGTCATACATTGAACATGGCTGATGGGAATTTTTAGAGATTTTGAGATTAATTTAGTTTCCAATCTTCACTTTACTGCAATCCAAGCTGGATCTGATGCTGATGTATTGCTGACTATTTGGACACCACACTAAACACTAAGTTTGACCTGTTTCTCTTTAAATGTGTGTGTAACAGATACAGTATTTAGTTGTATCTGTCAACAGAATTTGGTTATACGTTTACATCTCTTTTTAGTTGTTTTGTGTCTATTTATAGTCAATACAAGTCTTTTTTAGGCAAAGCTTAGGGGAGTCCGGACTCTTTTGGGGCCTGGTCAGTAATGCATCCATGTTCTGCATCTGCACACATGTTGTGGGCAGAGGTGCATGTGTTTGTAGCCAGTAGAGGGAGGTGCAGTTTCAAATTTAGAAACATGAGCAACAACTCTCACATCATTGTAGTTTATGCGGTGCAGATACATTAAAATGTTTACTGGTGCATTTTATTTCTAGTGCAGACTTAAAAACTCACAGATTCTCTGTTATTTACCCAGATGCTTTTCTTTTCATTGTGTCTACATTGCCTTATCTTTATTTATAAAACAGCTTTTTGTTAAAAAAAAACGCTTTTTTCTTCTCAATAAACTCTTTTATGGTGATCTCTTTATAGTTCTAAATAATGCTCGCAACTCCAGAATGAAGTTCTTTGTAGTTAGATCTGGTTTTGTGTATCTGCAACATTTGTTTATTACTAAACTACGTCGTAACCTAAATATGAGCAGGCTTTTCTAATTTGGAAGCCTTGATCTCTTCATCACCTCTGCTTCATCATCTAATTCTCTCCATGAAGATCTTTGTTTCATTTTCTTCTTCATTATTTTCAATTTAATTTCCTGGCTTCTTCATTTCCGTGCTCTGACTTTCTACAGTAATCATCTACTCTCATTTAATTTGCCCATTTTCGCCCAATTTTTCTCTCTTGGCACTTGCACTCTTGTCTTGCTCCTTTTTTAACCTTTAGTCTTGACCTCTCCCTTCCACCCTTTTCGTCTCTGCAACACTGACTCATCATCCTCATTTATTCTGACTCTACTCTTGAACTCTTTTGTCTCATCCCTCCCTTCCCTTCCCCAGTTTTCATCAAATAATGAAATGGACTCATTAATACAAGTGCACTCTATCAACCATCTTTGTTCCTCCATCTTTCTGTCCTTTGTTTTATCCCTTTCTGCGTTGGTGATGCCTCTTACAAATGCTCACTTTCCTCTTATTCACTCGAGTCTGTGACTCATTGTCAAGTGTTATTTTTTACTCTCATTATCTATCAGTGTTGATGTTGGGGGAAATTTATTAGCACATGTGCGGGATGTGGGAATGGCTGATCTTGTGCAGATCATCCAGATGCCACATCTCACAGCTTGTGAACAGAAGCAGCACATGGATCAGCAAATCGCAACATTTACACATGGTTTGAGATTAACGCCTGGCACTGTAAAGTGACTAATGGATAGCTGCTAGCATTTTAACAAAGTTTTGCTAGGGTTTTTGACTGTGGTGCCAAAACATCATTGAAAAAAACATCTTGAGAAAGCACAGGCATTTGATTAAAATAGTTCACATCTCAGAGTTTGATTATCTTCAAGCCATGATGGCTCAAAGACAAACTGGCTTTGTTTTCTAAAAGAACCATCAAGACACAATTAAAGAGCAGATTCAAGCATTAACAGTCATTTTCGGATTTTTGGAGCTCTTATTCAAGAATATGGCTCCCTCTAGTGAGAAAGAAGTGACTGCTTAATTTTAATACAGTATCTTGAGGCACAAGCCCACTCCCAACTCTCAACTTTCCTTTTGAATTGAGTGGTTGTCTAATTTCTCCAGGTAAAGTTTAACCCTTACCCATTGTTCCATGCTGAAGGGCCACTACCCAGTCACTGCTGACAGGATACAAAAGAGATTAATTGTCCAAATATGGACAATGGTAAGGTTAGCGGACTGCCCCACAACAAGACATTGCACTCCACCACACTATAGAAACTGGAACGAGGAGCCAAGGCATCAACTGAGTCCTCCAAACTCCTGACCCCTGTCTTATTGAGATTCCATGGGATGTGCTGAGAAGAGCCTGCTCCATGAGGGACTGACCCTGCAATCCAAATGTCACAGAAGATGTGCTGCCAATGTCCTAGTGCATGACACCACAGGTCATCCACAGATGTCTGCTGTTCAAGTTGTTTTTGAGTCTACATAGTATCGGGAAGATGTTTGTTTAGGTTGTGGTTGATGAGTGTGTTCTACAAAGCAGGGGTCCCCAAACTTTTCAGCTTTCGGCACAGAAAGCAACAATGGCAGAGACTCGTTACCTTGGGTTTAAATGTAGAAAATCTGATAAGCCAAATAAAACCCAGAAATAATGACAACAAAATTAATTCTGAGCCCCACATTGGGACCTGCTGCTATAGAGTATGATAGTATAGATTAATCTTGTGTGCAGATGTTGATTTCACACACATATGGAAAATGGTCTGCACTTTTGTTGCACTTTTCTTCCTTAAATATTTGTGCACCATACAATGTACTTGACTGCCATAAGGAGCAGCATGGGGTTTGATGCAAAAAGTCGAGAGGAGCCAGGAATTAAACTACCAACTCTGCGATCAATGTGCAATGTGCTCTATCACACAAGCCACTAAAATTACTTATCCTTTGGTGCTGGAGTACTCTGTACATCACCACATACTACAACATACTAATATCTTTTCAAACAGCGAGCCAAAGTTACCTTTTGAGCATCTTAACTAAGACATTTTCTTTTACCTGATGTGCTTAATTAGAAAGCACAGTCAGCTGAAAACTGTGGGTGAATTAAATAGTCACTCTACCATGTCTACATTATTTTTTCGTAGGTGGTTGAATTAAAACTTTTTGCTGGTGTAAACGTAAGTAAACTCGACAAGTTGAAGCCAAAAAGATATCTGCTCTGCTTCTTTTACTTTGAGAGTTACCTTAATGTCTTGACTCTGTATTGTTTTATTTATCAATTGTGCTTATTTATTCTATTCTAATTTCTATATGGATTTATTGTTAATATGTAACCCCACATGTGCATCTTTGTTTGCAGCTCTAGTCCCCGCTGCTTCATTTGAAAGTATTTGAGTGTCATGTGTTGCTTTGCAGAGCACTAAATACCCCCCAAGAATACGAAAACCTCCTTCCTGACTTCCAGCAAACCGTTTGACTGTGTTTGTTAAACCTGCCAGCTGAATTAGGGTCTTCCACTGTTTCAACAAAGATAAGAACTCTTCATTGAGCACTGCTCTGTTGTCACATGCAAGAGCAATGAATGACAATTACTCTGATAGTGATTTTAAAAGAAATGTGAACAGTTTCATCCTTTCTCAATGCTTGTAGTATTGTGTTTATCCTTCAGGCTACAGTGTGTCAGAATCAGTCCAGAAACAACTACTACCTCTTATGGAACAAGCCTAACAAACACAGCTGGAAGGGATGGCATTACACTGTATTCTATGGCCTGTGTTTGACTACAGTGTCTGATATTAGTGACTCTCCAAGATAATTTCAGTTTATTACTTTATGCTGGATTGCAGACGTCAGCCCATAAAGCAAGACTGAAAATAAAGAGTTGTTGTTATCCGTGTCAACATGAAAAAGTGAGCTGTGCCCAAACCAGAAAATGTGCATGTTTAGCATTAGCATTACCACATTAGCATCAGTGAAAATTAGCATAGGGTTGCAGAGTGGTGTGGTGGTTAGCACCGTCACCTCACAGCAAGAGGGTTCCAGGTTCAACTCCCAGGTGGGGCCTTACTGTGTGGAGTTTGCATGTTCTCCCATGTATGCGTGGGATCTCTCTGGGTACTCCAGCTTCCTCCCACCATCCAAAAACATGCATGTTAGGTTAATTGGTGTCTCTAAAATTGTCCTTAGGAGTGAGTGTGAACGTGTGTGTGGTTGTTTGTCTCTGTGTGGCCCTGTGATGGACTGGCGACCTGTCCAGGGTGTACCCCACCTCTCGCTTGATGATCTGAAGGCTTGCCTGATCAGAAGGCAATTAAAACTCCCAAATACTGGACTGAATGCAAATTCACCACTTTCCCATTTCACCCAAACGCAGGAGGTTTTAGTTGGCCTTCTGACCTATATAAAAAGACCTCTAGAATGTTATCCTTATTGTCGTCTTTTTTCCAAGTTGTCTCATAAGAAGAGTTCTGGAGGTTATTGCTCAAGACTCACTTTTATCTTGCTAAACATTTCTGTCGCCTCACTGTTTTTTGTTGATTTAAGATTCAACATTCCACAGCAAGTCTGTTAGCGGTGAGTGTTGTTTTTGTTGGGCTGATATTTTTCCAGGAAATCATCTTCTATGTGCACTGGAAGAGTGACTTCAGATAGTACCCATATGTTGGCTCAAGAAAAACTGTAAACTGCATGAAAACAGTAATGACACATCAATAGCAAAGACCTGCTGTTCCCTTGCAGAACTTCTAAGCAAAATTTGTAGTGACAGTGAGGTAAAATAAAGACCTCATATCTGGAGTAAAGTTTGAAAATGTCTTCTGGGCATGTTGCAGTACAGCCAGCTGTTTCTTCCCAAATAAGCTTTTGGCCCCAGACCGCTCCTCTGGTGGACGCTTATCATGTGTCTTGGCGATCCGCTGGGTCTGGCTCGGTGGCAGCTCACATTTTCCACGAATACACAATCCAGGCAACGCGCAGAGAGAGAGCCTGCAGCTTTATGTCAGTTTGTTGTGAGATCCTCAGCGTAGCTGCTTATGGCTGTGGAGGTCTTCTGAGTCAGACAGTAAATTTGAACCAGTAGTTAATAATTCACTGTATTTCCAAGCAGATCGTCTTCAGCTGGAAGTTGACATCCCTGTTGTGGCTACCAAAACATGCAAAAAGCTGACTGACCATGACGTTAGAGTAATACGTAACCAATAAGTGGATTCATATGTGCTTCAATAAAATCTGCTGCGCTGTCTTCTTGTTCTCTAGCAGTCAAGTCTCTCGGTTCTTTAGCAGTGCATGCTGCCTGGTTCATCCACATTTATCCTCCTCTTTGGTCCAGACAGAAATATCTCTCCAGAGGATATGAGTTGTCACTTAGGCGCAGAATAAGGTTGATATTTGTGAGTTTGAATGAGAGTAGCCATTGAATCTATTGCAATTACATCTGGTGTAGTTTATGCCTCACTGGGTTAAATCGTAAAGGCTGATCCTAATTCATGATCATGCTGGCAGCAGTAGCTGAAGGCTGTTGTAACTGAGCAGACAGACAACATGAATTGTCTACATGCATTTAGGTCAGTTGTTTGTATTTTTTAGCTGTTGTTTCCCCAAATGTATTGTGAGGCAGGTATTTCAATTTAAATAAAATAATTACAGCAATGCTTGGAGTTGTTACATTCTGATTAGTCAAAAAATTAGATTATAGACGAGCAACCATTGACTTTTCTTGCATAATGTCAGAGTTACAGAAGTTTCCCTGACAACAGAAAATTACCAGAATTATGATTGGATTTTTTTTGTTCTTCCCTCAAAACAGGCAAAGCTGTTGCTTTGTGAGAAAAAGTATTATCAATGATACTTATTTCTTTAGGTTTGTATGCTTCCAATATAGTGTGACATGAACTGAACAAAGTGAAAGCATCACATGAATGTAGTTATGTAAAAATAACTCTCAAAGAAAAGTACAGCCTAATGTACAAAAAAATGGGATTTTTCTCCCCCAGTCAGCCTGCGAATGTTTAGTCAGAAAGCTGAAAAACATATGAAACAGTCGCAGTAAAGTGTCCGTCCAGCTGATCCTGTCTTACACCAACCTTGACAACTTTCTGACAGTGATCTTTGCTTCATCTTAGAAATTCACAAACTTCTCTAGTGTTACTGTAATATGGATTGAAAGCATATGGATATGGATAGCATTTTGACTTTCTGGTGTGGTGTTTTTTTTTTCTAAATGTTGAAAAATCTGTTTTCCTATAAGTTCATTCTTTTGTATGTCTATGCGTTCATGGACTTAAACAAAACTTAAGCAGAAAAGCAGATCTTTCAATCCTGAATTCACTTAAAAGATGAAAAAAAAAAACAGATCGTGATTGCTCTGACGTGAATTTACTTTTTCTCAGTGGACCTCAATTTGGAAAATAAATCAATCTCTTTAATGCAGACCCTCAAACTGTTGCTTCCCTTCACACCCTAAGGGAAACCAGCTGGGTGGGGAGGACAAACGCAGTCACGCATGGACAATTTGCACACCAACACGGAGCGTATACACGTGCACGCACAAACAAAAGAAACTATTTTGTGGCCTGTCATTGATTCAGTCATGTTTAGTTTGTAATTCATTTTCTCCACACACACTTCCCTGGGGTCAAAGTATATTTATGGTGCCATAGCAACACTGGAAAGCCCCTGGACCAAAGGTTATGACTTCCTGTGAGTGGCCCAGCTTCATTCCTTTCTGGCAAACTATATGAGAAACTGAGAACAGAGCTGACTGATATCTTCCACTACCCTCATCCGACATGTTTAGCCATCAGAGTCCTTATTTTTATGTTTATTGGAATCCCATCAGCTTCATGTTTCACCCTGAAAGTCTACTGATGTAGACTCTGTTGCACTGAAAGCATTAATTTTAGATGAATGATGGACAGTACATTACATGTTAATACAGCTTATGTATGAGGTGGCAAAGAAAAACATGCTTGAGGGGAATTAAATGGCTATTCCAGGTCCTTGCTTCTTGATCAGCAGTTCTTCTTCTTGCTTTAAGCATGCACTAAAAACTAGTCTGCGAACAATACATGAATCACACATTGAGTGCTCACTGCTGTCTTTAATGGAAGAATCTTTGGGATGGTGGATTTCTCAGGACTCCACGAGGAGAAGTTATGATTTTGCCTAAACTCAACCAGGAAGTGACAAACGCATTTCAGTAAACTGTAGTAAAATCCCGTGTTAGAAAGTAATTCAGTTGTAAGATTTTCCAGCATGGTTTTGTATATTTTTCCATTGTCCAATTTGCAAACTAAAGTCAGAGGCATGGTGGCCCGGTGAGCCCTGTGCACTGCAGCTCAGGAGAACACATGCAAATTGGGAAAGTATTTTCATCAATTTAACGAGAAGTGCTGCAGATGCAGACAACACAACCACTCTGCAAAAAGTCACAACAAATGCAAATCCAGATATGCACTGCAGATGAGGCAGAAGACAACATAATAGCTTTTGTGGACTGAATAAAGGAATGTGTCAGACCAGGAGATGCGAGAATGTGAAAATACATCCGGCCGTGTTGTGTGCTGGCACAGTATCTTGTAAGGATGCCTTTCCCATTATTTTTACCTACTACCTATTGTTGCCTGGTTAATTTAATCTTTGTTTAACAGAAAATGGAGAGGAAAATGTATCATTCTTGGGAGTAATGGAATATATGGTGAATTTTAATTGATAAGCCAGAATTATTCCAAAATCTGATGTCCATAAATGTCTCGATGTGTTTTTAATCTTGAAACATTGAAACTCATTATAAACTCATTACTTGTCAGTGATTTGGGAAAATGAGCTAAAAAGTCATTCATATTTGGCACAGAAAAGACAATATATGTTGATAAGAAAAAGATAATTTATCAGGCTGTGATATCAAATCAACATTTACAATAAACAGACAAAAGACAGCACAACTGCTGGGAAAAAAAGTGTGTAAAAACATAGTAGGCAATGAGAGAAAACAAAAATTTATACTGGACTTTAAGGTTATGTATAGTAAGAATGAAATAAGATGCAGACACAGAGACACACTTCTCCAACTACCCTTAAAATGAAAATGTAATTATTTGACCTATTAACCAAAATGTGATCAGCCGTAATGTGTAATATGGATTTTACTGCCAGTTTACATTTATATTACTGAGCTGTTACATGATTAATCCAAGAGACGCTTGGGTCTATTTCCAGTTCACCACTTGCTTCATGTCATTACAACACTGGAACAAACCATTCCACTCTGATAATGCTACAAATCTCTTGCCAGCAGTGAGCAGCAAGACTTCTCGTTGAATCTGACGTGCACAAGGGATAAATAAGCCTATTTCGCCTCTGGCTCTATGGATGTAGATAAACTTGATCACACGTGTTTGCCTTAAATTACTTTTCATGCTCTTTAGTTATAAGGCATCATTCTATCTATCGTACCCAATAAATGTGAGGCAAAATTACCAAGAAACACTGCCTCATTTAATTTTAATCAGCTGGAGCTCAAAGCACACTGTTTTAGATGATGTGCTACACATTTGTAACTGATGCAATACATTTACAAATTGTTTAATTAAACTGTCAGATAAGGCTTTGCTGCAAGAATAATTTTGAATTTGGACCTTCTCAATGAACCTTTTCTGCTCCAAACTGGAAAGGGCGAAATTAGTCATTTGTTTTTCAGAAGTATTTGTTGTAGTTGTTACTGTCCAAATCACCTCATATCTCTACCTGTGGTGGCAGGTACAGTGGCAGTGTAAGGTTTTCAGTGTTTCCACAGCAGTCATCCACAGGAAGCAGTTCTCTCATATGTGCTGTCCATGGGATATGACTGTGTCACTTTATCTAAATTCCATTGTTCTTACAATTTCTCCCCCTGCAGCACCAGCCTGATTCCTGAAGGAGATTAAGAGGGAAATGCTCAAACAGATGGTGAATCATGTGAGAAAACTGTGTGACCAGTGCTGAGAAATGCCCCCTATTTAAAGCAGTATAAGGTCAGAGATGCCTCTTTCAAGGGCTTAAATGACCATCTTTGGTCAAAAAAGGCAATGTTTATTTTACCCTGAAAGCTACATGAAGTGATACCAGCCAAATTGAAACCAGAGACCTGTTTAAACTCAGGATGAAATGTAATTAAAAACCTATTTGGCTTTGGCTTTTTTTTTGGGGGGGGGGGGGGGGGGGGGGGGTGACTGCTGCGAAGGGAAAAGGTGAAAGAACGTCAGAAACAGGAGGGAAGTGAAGCACAGAACAGCTTGTTTAATGAAACTTTATTAATCAGGATCAGATGCCTGACTGGAATCATTCAGACGCCCAGATGTTCACTGTGAGAAAATAGCAACAGAATTCCTTCTATTTACAAAAATGAATTCCATCATAAACACTTAGATGAAATGGACACTCTAAAACAAATTATGGTTCTATGTGCCAGTCATATGCTGAAAATGATCATTACTTCTGGAGTACTTCCGCCTTGTAATTTGTGTTGATATGTCAATATGTAGCACCGTCGCCTCACAGCAAGAGGGTTCCAGGTTCAATCCCCACCTGGGGCCTTTCTGTGTGGAGTTTGCATGTTCTCCCCGTGTATGCGTGGGTTCTCTCCGGGTAAATTGTCTTTAGGAGTGAGTGTGCATGGTTGTTGTCTCGTTTGTCTCTGTCTGACCCTGTGATGGACTGGCAACCTGTCCAGGGTGTACCCCACCTCTCGTCCCATGACTGCTGGGATTGGCTCCAGCCCCCCCACGACCCGACCGACAGTTTAAGCGGGTATAGAAAATGGATGGATGGCTTCTAGAAACACTATGAAGACATGTCCCTCAACTGACAAATAAGTGACTGAGAGGGCCTTTAAAGAATTAATAATAATTAATAATAATGCAATAATGCAAAGGCTTAGAGCCTTTGCATTATTGCTAAATTTAGAAACACCCTGTCTCAAAACTCTACTGAAAAACTATTCCATGCATGTTATACCTCTAGGTTGGACTATTACAATACAAGAGCATCAGCTTGTCTCAATAAGTCTCTAATAAGCCTCCAGCTGATTGAATCCTGCCGCAAGGGTACTAACAGGAACTAGCAAGAGAAATTCCATTTTTTCCATGTTAGCTTCTCTTTATTTAGTTTCCCGTAAAATCTGAGCCTGGCCTCTCTCCCAACTCGATATATTTGAAAAACACTAAGGCCCAATTCGATCTCAAAGTGTTACCCTTGTCCTAAATTTTGAGTGTCATCTTGTCGCTTGAAAGTAACTTTTTGGGAGTTGAGGTTCAAATATTCCCTTATGCAATCAGTTTTCACTTTAGTTCAATTTTGTTAAGTTCATTTATATAGCACCATTTCACAGCAAAAGTAATCTTAAGGTACTCTAAAGAGATAGTCCAGTGCAATCCAATTAATTGTATTCCAATTCTTATTCATCCATCCATCATTTTGCATACCAGCTAAATCCAATTCATGGTTGTGGGGGGACTGGAGCCCATCCAAGCTGCCCTTGGGCGAAAGGGAAGGGGAAGCTGGAGTTACTCTTATCCAGTTAAATCAAAATAATTAAATTCCAAATTAGTCCAGTTCATAGATGGCTCCGTCATAAAAAGTTGTCTTCCTGAAGAAAAAAATAAACAGTCTGCATTGAATGAGGTCTCAGTAACGACGGCCATCTGCCTCAACTGGTTGGGGGTTGAGAGGACAGAACAAGAGGGGGCAACAATGCACCATAACACCAAACCAGAGATATCTCCTGAGAAAGAAAAAAGAGAAACAGATGTTGATCACAAAATTAATGTCATATGTACATGGAGAGTAAAGAGAAAATAAGGCAGAGTAAAGAAGGGGCTCAGTGCATCATGGGAGGTCCCCCAGCAGTCCAGGCCTATGGCAATTAAAGGGATGGCTAAGGGTCACTCAGGCCAGCCCTAACTATAAGCTTTATCAAAACGGAAAGTTTTAAGCCTAATCTTAAAGGTGGAGAGGGCGTCTGCCTCCTGAACCCAAACTGGCAGCTGGTTCTACAGAGAGGGGCCTGATAACTGAAGGCTCTGCCTCCCATTCTACTTTTAGAAAGTCTGGGAACCACAAGGAAACCTGCAGTCTGAGAGCAAAGTGCTCTGTTGGGAAAATATCCAACTATGAGATATTTTAGATGTGATGGAGCCTGGTCATTAAGAGCTTTATATGTGACGAGAAGAATTTGAAACTCAAAAGTTTCTCAAAGTTGTACCAGAAGTCAAGATAATACCATCTAGTAACTATATAGCTAGACAATGTCTTTTCTTAAGCACACAGTTTTGTCTGAATTTTGAAGCAGAAACTTCAGCATCACCCAGGTCTGCTTGTACACTGAACCTGTTACAACCAGAATTTAGTAGAACATTTTTTGATCTAGCATCCGATGGTCACTCTTGTACAATCGCTCCTGTGGAATGCTGGATTTGACAATGGTATGTATAAGGCCTTGAAACTGGAGAATTTCAAGCTTGCTGTGGCTGACAGGAATGTCAAAACATTGTAGGGTGAATATAGGAGGAGACAGGACGACAGTGTTTAAATAATAATATCCTGTCAACAAATCAAATAAAAATTTCTTAAACAATATCTATGGGTTTAAACCCTTATGATGGACTTTGAATTAAAGTATTTTTAACAGCCAAGTTCATGCATTCCTTTATTATACAGTAAGATGGGAACAGCAAAAGGTAGGCTTTTTATTGAACTTAACAAAGAGGTCTTATTGGTAACTAGTTCACTTTTTGGGGTCTTAAATGTATATTATAGCCACTCTGGCTAACAATGCCAAATAAATGTAATAACTTTATTCTGGAGGAGAGTTTTATTGTCATACAGGTCCAAAGATTAGCCTCTTGCTGAAACATGCAGTTGCAAAAAGAACATTGTTTTTATAGAATTTAAGGCCCTCAGTGAATGTAAATATATTTTTGCTTGTGTTATTCAAACTTCCTGTAATCATCTAATATTCTTGCTGAGAAGCTAACATTAGCTAACAGCTATTTGACCACATAATGTATTTATCTCTCGACCTAACGATAGCTAAGTCAGTTATGCTTGTTGAAGTTAATAAGACCAACAGATTTATGGCTTTAGGAACACTGCATGATAAAATATTGCTGTATGTATTTTGTTTTCAGTAGCAACACCATGGTTGTGTTCATATAATAACTTCTTAACAAACTACAAGTTTATTAAAACAAACTTACAATACATCTGTATTCACAGAGGGCCTTAACATCTACTAAAAATGATAAAAACAATATAAAATAGTGTACCAAATGAAAGAAGAGCTGTATTCCATACCACCTGGTCATAATTACAGTCTTCTATCTGTTAATAATGATTTAGAAACTTATTAGATTTTTTGTATGACCATAGTTTAGAACTGTTCTGATGTGATATTGTTGTTACACATACAGTAGTCAGTTGTGCTTCACAGGGAGTGAAGTAACACCGTGAAGCTATGAAATGTATAGCTTTTGTACAGCAAAAGCTAAAACAATAGGAAACAACAATGTTTCAATAACCAAAACAGTCATGATTATTATTTTTGTGATTAAAATTAGAAAAACAAAAGTGGGAATCATGCAAGTTTTGTTGGAGCAGTTGGATGTTCTAACTGCAGGTCACAGAGAGTCTAAATGACATTTCAGAGGCCTCTTGAACTCCCAAGGAACAACATTTAGAGGAAACAGTGGTATATAAGGATACTGGCTTTGGGGGCAGAGAGGATGTTCCTCAGCCTGGCCTCTCTCTGTGGATTCTGGCGTTTTAAATGGGAGGTTTGTCCACTCCAGTGATTCTGTAGAGCTAGCCTCTGGAAGGAAGAGAGCACACTGTTAAGGTGTTGCAATTCATGAAAAAATGGGTCCCTCAGAGGTTCTAGATCTTAGTAAGAGATTAGTGGCTTTGGAAGAAAGAAATGTCTGTGCAAAATGTTGTACCAATCCATCCAAAGATGTGAGGGCATTTCACAGGATAAATGAAAAGTCTGGTATACAGGTTGAGCAATTAAAAAAAAGGCAAACAATAACCTCCTATGAACACCATGGACATATGATGTAGCACAAAATGATTTTAAGATTTTTTGGGGACCAAAATGGTGGATTTAAATGATAGCAGTCCACCTTTTCCTTCCCTACAACTGTGCACTGTTAACTGTATAAAATCACAGTGAGTATCATATAATCCTCATAATCAGAAATTCAGTTTGTTGGTAGTGGCCTTGGATTCCTTTTGCAGATTAGTTATCCTTTACATCAACTGGTGTATGGTCAGTTAGACACTGAAATTCAAGATAATGAAAAATGAGTAGAGTAACACCAGTGGGCGATTCCCTGTCTACGACATCAGCTTGTGGTAAGTACATCAGTTTACATTTGACGGAGTGAGAGCATTCACACATCAAGGTAACCAGAGAGGATTGGAAACATGATTGAGCCCCTGCAGACCTCACCATGCAGGTGATTTTCATTCACATCGTTTGTATGTATGTCCCTTATACCCATGTGCCCTTTCCCACTCATATAAGACCCCTGCCTTGCCTTGGACACTTTAAGCCGACAACTTGCAACAGAATGTTTCTGTTACGGTTGAGAAAAGCTTGGGGTTTGGCATCAAATACACCCTCTCCAAATCTTGCATGTTCCTAACAACGTTTTGGGATATTTGATGGACTCTTTTGGCTGAGGTACTTTAAAATGATAGATTATTGTGGTTGAGAAACACTGTCACAGGCATTTGTGTTTTCTAGAAATATAAACTGCAATATTTTTCTCTAGCAACTGGGCTGGAAATTCACAAAGACAGTACAGAAAACAGCAAAGGGTCCAAAGTTTGTGACTGTAAGTAGACCATAAAGCAAAAGGACACTGTACAGATGTTATTAAACTCTCATCAAGAGTTCAACCAGTTTATCCTGAAATCTTGTGCTATAACCACCTAATGTGCATGAGAGAAGAATGCAACAAACTACGTCTGCAGACTTTAAACCATGCATGCGCCATCGTAAACCAACCTTCCCCCTTTGCTTTACATTGCATATATATAGAAAACCTCAATGCTTCTTTAGTACTGATGTACCATGCCACGTCATTTATATGGTTGCCAAAATCAACTGTTACTTGCTTTATTCCCACTTTATTTCAACACTCCCAGATGCATAGAATCACCCCACTTCTGCAAGCTGAAAAGATGCTATTAACTTTCACAAACATGGTCACTTCCATCTGATATTTTTTAGGTTCATCTTAGTTCTTGCTGTTCAGAAGGTTAAGTTTTAGCAAAATGGGAATTAGAAAAGCCATATCTGCCAATACACAAGCAGCGTCTCGGTTTTTATCGATATACGTTCCCCCACCGTGCATGTGCATGCACGTCTCACAGCGGGCAGTTACTCACATCGTGCAGTCACAGCACTTGGTGCGCTTTACTGAAACATAAGATGCTTCTCAAAGTCAAGGTTGCTTCCTTAGTAAGATGGGACCTTTCCTTCTTCTGCAAGGAAAGACTCCTTCCTTTCATTTGGAAAACACATAATGGTTCAAACAGCGGGCATTAGTTACAGCAACGGTCCCACTATCAATTACACATCCAATCACTGAAAAAGTGACTCTGCAGTTAAAAATCTGGTAGCTAGCTACCTAACAGCCATTTAAACTGGTGATTTATACTTTACATTATAATGCTAAACTCTAGAGTGACAACAATCACAGTGAAAACAAACAAATTTGAAATGCATATTGTGCCAACTTTGATCCGAGCACCATCTACAACATGTGTAAAAGATTTGTGGGTTTTAAAAACAGAGGAGAATATTTCCCCCGAGGGAAGGACGAAAGACTTTTGCACACTAAGTCTGTATTTTTCCTGTGTGATGTTTTTTAATCTATTATGAAAAAAATCATTATGCACAACCAGCCTGCACACTGAGTCAAATATGTTTTATTAATCCATCCCCTGTGTATATTAACAATACTAATAAATAATAGCTATCGGATAGCTTCTTTGAAACAAAGTCACTGGTGGATCCACAGTCTTGTGATCAGTTGCCCGACTACGATTTTCCAGTTCCAATGTGTCCAGTAACAACCTGTCCCAATCTGTCTTTAAATTCTGTTTCTGTGTTCTTGTCGTCATGTGTCATAAACAAAGTGAAACAGTTTGTAGTTAGCTACACTTGCATTTACGGTGGCTCTCAAACACCTCTGTAAAAGGACTGAACTGATGTGAAAAGCACAGAAAATCAAACCTATTATGAAAACTATGATGATGGACGGCAGCTTTGGTGTTGTTGGTGTATGCAGATATGATTGACATTATATGACGCTGTATTTATCTTTTAACATACTCAAGAGTGTTGGTAAAAAAATACAGACTTGGTATCCAAAGGGCTTTAGTCTTTCAAAGGATTCTTGACATTGGAACAGTCCTTTGGAGAAATTTTGTAAATGCAGCTGTTAAGTCATCCAATACTGTTCAAAATGTTAACTGCTAGTTTGTTAACTTCATGTGGAGAGTGAACTCCATTCACCGGTGATGCAACTCATTCAGGTGAGCCCTCTTCTCACAGTGCTGAATCTCTCTCAGCAGTTCACTTTTCCACTGAAAAATGAATGTGGGGCCACACATCATTCACCTCACTGTAGGAGGATTTTCCAGAAGTCCTTCACTCCTACCTTGGAGATAACTTTGCTTTGCTGTTTGCTATAGCCTGTAGATGTACACACATGGATCCACTCACACCGGCTCAAACACACAAATACACACAATCATGGACACAAAGAGACACATCAATCCCGTGGGAAAGGCATTAGGGGTTTGTGGATGTTTTGGAAGCCAGAGGGGGCATTCATTACCTGCAAGTGATATTCTTTGAGTCTGAACAGAGCTGCCACATGAATCAGAGCGCTTTGTAAATTTGCCAGTTAGCTGCACAGCGTCTGTGAGCAACAAATGAGATTTTCATGAAGATACCACAAGTCAAATGTAAATTTTATTCAGCATCTAATCTATTTTTCTCTGACTGAACACTGCAGACTAATGCAATTTACCAGAATATACAGTATGTTAAAAAGAGAACAATAGAAAGTAAATAGCCTATTGAGGAGGAATGTCCTGTTCTTGAACATCAAAGAGAGTAACACCAAGATAAGAGAAGGGATAAGAAGTCATCAACACCACCTCAATCCCAAAGTTTTGTAAACTGTCAGGATTACAGCCAGATGGGTCATTAACCTCCTCCACGAAACCCGCCAGCTACGGTAACTGTTTCTCTTGAAGGATTCCTTCCCTTCAAGGCCTGTGCTGCTTGCATGCTTTCAACTTGATTCATCTGAAGTGGGAGTTTACAGAACAGTGCTCCAAAAAAAATGTCAAGAAAAAAGAAGTGATAACAATAGATTTTCTCTGTCTTCCAGGAAACTTTTAGAAGTACTTTAATGATCTCTTTTACAGTCCTTTGGATTGGTGTTGCCCTTTTTTAAAAAGACAGTTGTCAGCACATTGAAAGAGGTTATCTGATATGATGGCCAGCAGGAAGCAAACGTCTCCGACATACCATAAGTGCTACATTTCATGGCATTTTCCTGCTCTGTCATTATTTGAGTAAAACAACGACAAATTAGTTTCCTGATTCTATTGATTAACTTTTAATGGTAATCTTTCACCTTTAGCATTCTTTCCTATTATGTATCACAGGGGCCCAAATCAGTTGCAGGAGAAATTAAGTCTTCGTACCGGGTTTTGTAAAACAGTGGCAGACACAGGCTGTTTAGATTTGAACTGTACATTACATGCAAGGGTGAAGACTGGAGAACAAGTCAAAGTTGATTTTCCCTTCACCAGACTTTAAACATTTTTCCAGATGTTCTTGTCAATATTCTAAGATAAACAGAATCCAGAATTTGTGTCTGCACATGCTCATAAGGAAAGATAAATGTAGACCAGTGCTGCATACTTTAAATGTATCAGACCATTATCATGCATTTGGGAGACCTACTTATCTGAACAGAAAATCTGAATTTGGAGGTAGATGATGGATTTCATGCGTCTTGAGTTCTTTATTGTTGTCTGCCTTTACTAACGGCCCTTACTTTGAAGCTGCTCGCGGACTAACCAGGATCAAGAAAAATAATAAAAAAGATGAGTGGCTTTGTCATTCTTAGAGCTACAATCTAACACTGAAAAATTTCCTCATGCATGTTTTCATATTTTCGTGCATGCAAGGGCACACATGTGGAGGTCAGCGCGGGCTCTTATGCACACTATAGTACTGTACCAAAGTCTTGGGCAAGCATAATAAACCTTGGAAACGTTGGTGCAGACTCACTGTGCTTTGTCAACAGAAACATAAATAGACATATAGTACATACAGAAAACAGAGTTTGTACAATTCTAACTAGCTTGAAAGTCAACATATGGTATGAGCGCCTTTATTCTTCTTCAACACAGCCTGAACCCTCTTAGACATGTTTTCTTGTCATTTCTTTAAGTAGTCTTCAGGAATAGTTCTCCAGGCTTCTTGAAGGACATCCCAAAGCTCTTCTTTGGATGTGGGCTGCCTTTTGTTCCGTTCTCTGTCAGATGATCCCACACTGCTTCAATAATGTTGAGGTCCGGGCTCTGGGGAGGATTCATCCCTCCATAAGACCTGTTGCCACTGATTTTCAGTCCACTTCTTGTGTCATTTGGCATAGCTCAGCCTTTTCTCCCTGTTTCCCTTCCTTAAGAATGGCTTCTTGACAGCCACCCTTCCATGGAGACCATTTCTGATGAGGCTTGGGCCAACAGTAGATGGATCAGCTGAAGGTCCAGATGCATCTCTCAGGTCTTTGCTGGATTTTTTCCTCTTTCTTAAGGACATCACTTTCAGATACTGTTCATCTGCTGTAGTTATTATTTTAGGCCTGACACTTCGTCTTCTTCTGTCCTCTCTAGTTTCCTCAAATTCTTTTACTCTTCGGGAATCACCTTGTTGGTGCAAAAATAGTATTTTACGTCTGTCTAACTGTTATTTTTAGAATCTGTTGTAGGTACAAAAATGGGTTCAAATATAGCACCTATGACTGGCTGCAAATAAGTAAGTACCTGAAGATATAATCTAAAATGGGTTCTTTGCTAACTTCTCTGCTATGTGTAGATCAAAAATCGGTTCATCACTCGATTAAGGTGTCATTTTAAAGGGCACAAATCTGAAAATGATCAGGTACAAAGACTGGACTGAAAATGAGTTAAAAAAAACCTGCAAATGTCTCAAAAATTGTGTAAGACCATTAGAAAGCCAGGAGAACTATTGCTCAAGACCACAGAAAGTCTGACTCCTTGGAAACAAAATATAGAGAAATGAGTGGTGACTTTGTTTTGTTTGATGAGAGAATCACTAGAAACGTGTCAGCAGTGCAGTATGTAGACCTCTTAATTTTACATAAAAGTTGTATTTTGTATTGTGATCACAAATTCTTAAAAGTTATTCTGAAGCACACCTTCAGCCAGTGGCAGACTACAAACACTAGTGCATGATCTGAGGCTCTGGAGTGAGCTATATATAACAGCTATATTACCTTCACACCACAAACAATGTTTTTCATGCAAAAATATAACATATATATTATAAAGAGTGGCAACAGATTTATGTGGTTTCCATCTTTTATGTAAAATGAGCAGAAAATGAAATGATGAAACAAATATTTTTTCTTTAATTACTTGAATCATTGGGAGATCTGCGGTTCATCTAATTGGCAGCAGTGCGCATGTGCACTGAGTTGGCAGTCACAGCCAGCTTCAACACACCTGATTGAGATGAAATGGATCTCTTCGAAAGATTGTTCAGTTCTGCACAAGCCTGCTAATGTTGCATTGATCTCAATCAGGCGTATTGACATCTAAAACTTGCAGGACAGCGGCCCCCCGATGACGTGGACGTCCCTGCTGTAAAGTCAGGTGAAGCTCATACCCCGTTTTTACGATTATCAAACATACAAGCAATAACATGTACAAACTAACGCGCCGCTTTGGGTTTTTACGTAACCTTATTACAGACAGCTAAGGACAACGTAAAATAAAAATGGCGCGTGAGCGTGCGTGTGTTACAACATACATAGAAAAAATGCTCTTTGTTTGAACTGTTGTGTTTAGCACTCACTGGTTGTATAAGTATTGCCCATTCATAAATGTATCGATTACAGTATGGTAGTCAATAATAGATTATTTCAGACAATAGTAATTGTGTCTATATTTAGGATCTGTGTACATGCACAGTTGTAGCTAACTTGTCTGATATTTTCCCTCAGTTGCTAATAGTAGTTTGGTTTAATTTAATTTGACTTTTTAAATGAAAAGGGCCTCCAACCTGGGCCCCTGTAATTAAATGATAGATATGGTTCCGTACTGGTAATATTACCCTACATTCTGCATAAGGACCCATGTCCACATAGTGTCTTTCTCTGGCAGAAAAGGGCTGGCCAGGTAACGGTAAGTGGTTCCTGTTGGTGCTTAATAATAAAGAAAAAACAGGGTGTTTTATAAAGATTATATCTTTGCTTTGACCGCTGTTTGAGATAATCCAGCTCTATTCCCATCCTTTGCATTTTCTATTTGTAAATCTGCTGTTTTCTTTACCACGTGTTTTTCCACCATAAGCATCAAAACGGAGGAACCTCGCCCTCAAATTATCAAGGGCCGATCCTGTCACAGCTCAGTCTGACAGTTAGAGTGCAGGGAGAAGTCGGCGTACAACACAATCCATCAGAAGCAACAGCACAGTGAATATCACAGTTCTGTGTAAGTGACATTATCAGAGGGAACCCAGTTTCAGACCTGTTTAAGATTTAACACCAGACGCTTTTCTGGGACCCTTGTCGGACGGTTCAGAGAAACAATGAGCCAACACTCTGTGGCTCATGACTGTTTGAGCTTCACCCCATCACATTGATTTTTTTATTTCCATCAACATTTCGTGTCTGGTCGATCTGCTCCCACAAATGTTCAGAGATTTTCAACCTTGTGTGCATTAAGGCAGAGCGCTCTGAAAAATGTCACTTGGTAAATGGATAAATAGCTCTATATGGATACCAGCTAACAGACGACTGCATGTTTTATCAGCATTGGCTCTTAGATTAGGAATCTCATAAGGGCTGCATAACTATTACATTTTAATGTGAGCATGGCATCGATTTTTCTATTCGGGACAAGTTCTCCGTGTGCGCTGATTCATTGCGTTTTCACCTTTGCTCAAATGGAGGGGCTGCCTGTTTCACCCCGCTTTGGCCTTATCAACTGCAGTGTCTGCTTTTCCTGTTGCAGCTTCCTCTCAGTGGTGGGCTGGAAAAACAGGGAATCATGCAGGCAGATAACAAGGCAGTCATCAGAGCTCATTAATCTTGTTTTAATAGGACAAGCCTTGATTTCAAGCAAACCCAGCTGCAGCTGTTTCTCTGAAGCTCACATCTGAGAAGATTTATGTACTCAAAATATGAGGCATATGATTAGATACTGTTTAGATGCTTGTTTATGGATAGATGCTTGCTTTTCTACACATAATCTTTGTTTGAAACATTTTAACAGGACCAACTGTGAATGTTGTGATTATGGGGTATAGGCTGTTTTGTAAATCGCATCCAAAGCATATGCCTGGAATATCAAACTACAGTTGAGTATGCCCTCGTTTTTCTTTCTTTTTTATATTTAATAGGTATGGGTTGCGTCTGACCACAGAGAAGGGGCCTCTGAGATTAATTTCCAGCTCCATCTCTGGTTCTTGCACGCCATAAACTGGCCTCCGGACAGTTTATAGCTTATTATTTCCTACAATAAACTGTGAAAAAGATTTGTTTCATACTGAGCCAAATGGATGTATGGTTTCTGATGCAGTACTTACCACTCTGATTACTGTTAATCAGCTCCGATTGTTTCATGAATCTTAATTAGACGTTGACCATGGGCTCATAAATGTGTCAGGATTTCCATCCTCCTGAAGGAAGGCAGTTTAAGAATGCTGTTCACATTTTTTTCTTTTACATTCCCACTCTTAAAATAATTTGTTTTCAGCTGGCACACATTTCCTCTGAGCATTGTTGGATTGTCTTTGCAAATGCTTGGTCTGACAGGACTGTCATTCAGTGATTCAGTTTAAATGTCATTCCTCTGGAACAAAGGATGACCTCAGTCTAGCTTTCTTTGCTCTCTTATTAATGATCTACACTTTTAACTCAAAATGGTACTCAAATTTACTTTAATTTTTTCATTGAGTAGATAACATATTTCTGCACGTATTAACTATTTTAATAGAGGAAAGGTTACAGATGCAGAAAGTGGCACAGTGGCTGATTCAGGCTGGGAACGGGGATCTCCCTCATTGCTACTGAGTAACATATATGTAGTCCAGCAAACTCCCCCTTTTTACTTTTTAAACCATAGATAAGGTGGAGGTGATCCAGCCATGATGACATTTCCTTCACTAAGTTGGTCATTTCTTTGGTACCATATCAGGACACATCTGAGATATAGACTCTATTCCTGTTTTCTACACTTGGTTGTGTTTCATTTTCCCTCTGATGTGGATGTTTTGTCAAATTGATAAGCTTCTCTTCCCTTTTTGTGTTTTATGTCAACATGTCCAAACCGTAGTTGTGTCACAGTTCATGGTTGTTAACTGTGAGATGGCTGTTGTTTTCTGTTGGACAGCATTTGTGTGTCATGACAGAAATCGAGATGTATAAAAAGCAATGTGTGAACTGTATTTGTTTAGATTTTTGTCATGCATAAACTCGATATCACGTCAGAACATGTAATAGCTGTTGGTCCGTGGTGTGAAATGTTGCAGTATTGCAAATGAAGGCTTAAAAAATTGGAAAACGATGTTTTCCTTAGCTGTTTGCCTACTGGCTTTCAGTGCGCTTGGGATGACGTGTAGCTACCTGACAGTTGACCCAGTTCAGTTGAACAAAAACACTGAAAACCAGGAATAAGTGATGTTCCAGTTGGAATTTATCCATGGACTGTCCCAGGACAGATTACAAGTGTGAAAGTCATCCAACACATTTATTACAATCCTTTTAGACTGTTTTACTTCCCCTCTTATTTGTGACTTCTTTTCCATAGAGGTGTTCCAATCAGGATTTTTGCAGCTAATCCCTGAGTGTTGGAACAGAGTTGGCCGATAACCAGTCCCACAGTGAAGCCTTTGATTTATAATGTATCACTATTTATATATTTTTTTTAACTAAATTCAGTGATACGTATTCAGTTAAGAGATGAGTTATCATGAATTGACAGCGACTGATTTATCACCAGAAAATGCATGCCTCATATCACTCTTTTCAACTACAGCAGCCTGTTTTAAATTATTGGGAACAGCCAATATGGATAGCACATCTGACTTTGTGCTGATCCATTCTCCCATTGTGCAACATAGAAACTTGAATTGGTTTGGAAGTGGAGCACAGTGTTCATAGCATTCGATGTTAAAGCCCCTTCACATGCTGAGCTTATAGTTACACGAGGTCTTATAGTGATCTCTTATGATATTATTGGACCTGTACAGTAAAGCTGCTTAACTGTTGACAACTGCCCGCTGCTTGTGGTGCTGACATTATCAGGTGAGCGCAAGGTTTTTGGTTTATATTTATTACTTTATCTGACCTTGATGTAAAGCCTCAATAGCTCAAAATGAATAGGATACTTGCCTGAACTCCAATTCTCAGTTCTCGCTTTGCTTGAAATGGCGCAGTACTCCTCTCCATTTAAAGTGTCAAACAGCCTGTCTGATCGTCCTTTTTAGTGACCACCAGTCCCATTATTTAGGCCAAATATTGGCCAATAATGGCTGCACGCGATGGCACATTTAATTTCCTACTCTGCTGTCGGTCGTAAATGGTCAAGGTTAGGAGTTAAAAGTACAGATTCTCCTAAACTATACATTTTTATACTCATAGTTCCTGCCATGTCTTAAAATACTGCCCCATACTGAACAAACACCTACTGATGAGTTGCCATCTTACAATTTACCATGGATCGTAACACTACTATATTTTTCACAAACCGTCATGTTGCATGTTTTCTGACATTCTTAGACTTGGCTGAATAAGTAGGCTGTACCATGCCCTACTAACTCCTGAGCTGCTACACCATCAGCAGCACGATGTGGTAAATGGACGTCATGATGTAGGAACACGTAGAGAGATGTAGAATGTTGGCATGCCAATGAATTAAGTTGAGCTGCACCTGTATAGAGAACAGAGAAAAGATTTACATAATTTGAGCCTTTTACTTTAAAACTGGACTTTTTGTGCACTTTTTGGCACAATGCAGCTATTTCATCCTGTTTTGTGATTACTGGGTTTCATGTAAAGTATAACATCTTAAACCTGTTCATCCTGCACAAAACTATATATTTTTTCTCAGTCTGATGGTTTTTCAACGATCACAAAATACTGTAGAAATGCTTTCAGTGGTAATCGTTCCTAAAGGACAATTTAAAGTTTTGTTTTTCTTTCTTTAATGGGAGAGAACTGAAAGAGAACTGTCTAACAAAAAAATGTGGAGTAACATAAACAACAGGGCAAAGAAGGGAAAAAGAAACAGACTGGTGAATAATTTTTCACAGCTTTCACGTTTAATTGCCACCGTAACTTTTTACTCGTCAACGTTTACATCAAAGCAGAGTTTAATACACCATCAACTCCCTCCCCATCCCACTCGGCTGAGGTCTGCTTTGCATCTGTTTGCCATTGCAGGCTTTGCATAAAGGTGTGTGTATGTGTGCAGATGTCCTGGTGTCAACAGTGGGGAGTGTGTGTTCATGGTAGCAGCTTCCTAATCTCTCAAGGCCCCCAACGAGGAGCCACACTTGTTTCCATAGCTAGTTGCATACAGAAATCTACAAACTCAAACAGTGGTATACTTTCTCTTGCAGAATATCAAATGGAATGACATTCATGTCCATAAGATAGCAACGAGGCAGACTGCCGTTGCCTCCAGCGCAGATGAATGCTTTCAGTCTGGAAAGGCTCAAGTTTTTCAAATGACAGTTGCACCAGTGGCGTCCTGCGTATGACCAAATCTACAGGGATAAAGGAGATTAAAGCCAGGTTGATCTTTGCTCTTTGGACTTAAACATTGGTGAACCTAAGGAAGAAACTCTTGTATTCTAAGGAACGTGTCTGTTTTGGAGCAAATGAGGAAGAAAGATTCATTATGGAAAGATGGAAGCTGCCTCTTAGAGTAGTGTCACTTTATAGAGTTTTTGTGTTTAATAAATGAGCAGAGGATATTTGTTTGTTTCAGATGAATGTCAAGATCCAACTCCATAGTTTTGCTGTTTAAATTCTTCATCACGTCTGGCTTCATTGAACTGCTCACCAAGCTTTTTCTTTTTTTTTTAAGATTAAATCTTGAGTTGATCAGGTTTCAGTTTTTGTTCCATAAACATTGGATTGCTGTTGACATATTTTTGAAGTGCCTCGACGTGACATTTGTTATAATTTGGCGCTATATAAATAAGATTGAAGTGAATATTGGATAGCCAGCATTAATAAATCCACAGGGGTTGGAAAAGGACTGATGTCAGCTGAAAAACTGAATATTGTGGTCTTTATGAACAAGACAATGAATGTGGATTAAAAGCCTTCCAGAAGTGGATTAGGTCTCATCTCTTTAAATATTAAACAGTAACAATTGCCCTCAGAGTATCCTTACATGGAATGGATCATACACTGGGGAGGTAAAACATCATGACTAATCCTGACACCAAAAGACCAAATGTAGCTCACAGTGGGGGTTGAACTGGATATGATTGCAGTACACGGTCGTGGGAATTTGTTGTGGGCTTTGTAGATTTCCTTAATGCTTTAGTGAGTCATATCCCCATTTTCTTCTTATTCTAAAGACACTCTGTTTCTTCTTTTTAGTCACTTGGATGTTAAATTGATTTCCATTTCATACACTTTGTCACCCAGAGACGGGTGCTTATTTGCTATTTAATGTCACAAAGACCAAATCTATGGTTTGAAATGAATTAACTTGGCATACACGGGGTGCATCCATTACCCTTTTCTGCATTTACACTTGATGTCCTGACTGTTTCATAGTGTTTGGAAACCTAAAGCTGAAACTACTGGGTTGAAAAAATAAAATAATGAGCTGGGGCTAGTTTTAAAACCTACAGGACTGTCTTTGTTTGGACAGGCAAAAAACTGAGACTTCCTGAAATGATGACAGACACCCACATTTGTGTTTCTTCCCGATTCATCACGCCCATATTATGTAGCCCTTTTCCACAACTAAACAAAGATCCCAATCTTTACATGTTATTCTCAATATCCACGTCATAAAATCAACATTTTCTCCATAGTTTACTTGTAAGCTGGCCATTTGCATCTTGCCTAATTTTCTGACGTTGATGATAACTTGTGTTGCTGTAATTTAGATAAATTGGTGGAGTTCAGTAATGTATTTAAACTATCAGTTTGAAATACAATGCTCCTTTTATTTGATTTTTTTTTTTAGATAATTATTCAAAGTAAGGGTACTTTTTGTAACACGTGGCTGCTTTATGTTTGTAATTGTATAAGAGTCTTGAATGGACAGTTGAATGCTAGTCTTTGCGATGGATATACATGTCTGATTTTGCCACCTAATTTCACACATCTGAGAAACAGAATAATCCTTGGGAGCATAAACACACAATAGTTAAGTGGGCAGGACAAATTAAACGCCTGTCTCAATTTAAAGATAACACTGACTGATTCTATAAATCCCCACTAATGAAGATAAAGAGTGTGTGTGTGCGGTAACGGCAGCAGACACCCCTTATACATCATCTCTCCCTGCACACGCAAAGCAGGATGTGGACAGTGACACATTCAGTGAGGTATTAGTTTCTGGTATGAGAGATAAGATGGGATATAGGAGATTAATGACTCTGTTATTGTTAAAGTAGTGGAAAGTCTGGGTCACATCAGAAACAATTACTCTCCTGTACTTCATAACAATCTGCATTCCTTTCTCAACTAATGCCCTCCTTTAAACTGAATTAAGGTTTAAACCTTTTCATTTTACATGGATTTTACAATGAAAATCAAACTACACCAAATGAAAACTAGACATTGGATTTGTATGCAATTACTGGTCAACTATGGCACCTGGGACTCTATGGGGGAAGTGAGCTTTTAAAACTTTAAGATCTGCTTGTGGAAATAAATAATTTGGAGTGAAGCCTGTGGTGACTGAAACTAAGTAACCTTTGCAGCAGTTAACATCTGCTCTGGTGTTACTCGAGCCAGGACAGGAACAAAAAAAAAAAAAATCAGATTCTGGACTCATTGCCTGTTATTTTATGAGTCTTTGTGAATTGTTGATGTCTTAAGTGGACCCATGTGTGTTCCATGTCAAACATCAGCAGCCACAGGCATGTCGTTTGATCAGTGCAGACGGAAGGCATCATGACTTCCTGTGGAAAGAAACATGCTGGTCCCGCCTCAGACCTGGCAATATGGGGAGTTATGATCCCAAAACATGAAAAATTAACTTTGGTGGAATTGAACTGGCAAAAAAAATGGAATTTCTGCCCACACTGAGGCATACATCTTCACATCCTTTGAGAAAACAGCCACTGAATCGAAATTCTAGAATCTCAGAGATTTAACGGAAAGAGATTTACATAATGCCTGGCAGTAATATAATGTCTGGCAAAATAGTAAAATGGATTGTGATTGTTTGGAAAATGAACGCCCAGTTGAATCCCAAACCTGGCAGCCCGGGACACGAGGCTTTCACTGAAGACGAATGAGCGTCTGTGGAAAACGAAAGGCTTTCAATGGAAGTTGATGATTTGAAGGGTAACTTGGAGGTTTATAATGGTCCAACAGGATGAAGTGGTTAACTAAAAGGGTGAAAAATAACATTCAGTCACCCCTCATTTGTTTTTATATTTCTAGGAAAATAGGACATGGTGGCAATTTATTGAAACATGCTTGTCTAACCGTTATCTTTATTAGATGCACCTAAAGAAATGGGATCAAATGCTATATGTAGCGAAGTGCCTAAAGATAAGAATTACAATAAAACTGTTTTTTTGGTAAGTAATGTCCAGACACAACACTGGTTCATCCATTTAGTTAGAGGACTTGTTTAACACTTGAATTATTAATTGGTTTGTGTAAAATGGTATAACCACATACTTTTCTGCATAGTTTCGTATAACCTGGTCGGGTACACGGTCTGGACTGAAAACAAGTGGAAAAAGTAGCCAATGTCCAAAGAAAGACTTTAACAGACCTTCAGAAAGTCTGAGAAACTATTGCTCAAAATCCCTTTAAAAGATGACCAGAAAGTCTGGCTCCTTGGAGGCAAAACATCGAGAAATTAAGGGTGGCTCCAGATTTTTGCACAGTACTGTGTTTAACTTTTATTTTACTTCCGATTGGTTGTATATTCAAATGGATTCCCCATGACCAGCCTTATTGCATTACCACCTCCTCAGAAGTAATGCAGCATATTATGTATATCACATGCTCTAAATTAACATCACCAGAGAAAAGGGTCACATCTTTTTCCTTTTTCTCCTTGAAAGAAAACGTGCAGATGTATTTATTTATTCTTTAATTGCTCTCACATTTGAATTTGACAACAATGTGTGTTAGGTTTCCTTGAATAAAGTTGGAGCGGACTAAAAACGGATTTGGCGTCCACTGAAGGGCTAATTATTTCCATAACCTGCTTTCATGAGTCTTTTTGAATAAGCGCTGTGCGTGTGATGGAGAGAAATGGAAATTCATGTTTTTTTGTTTGGTCAAAAACGAGTTCTAAGACATTCTAACATTTTTTATTTTATTTTTTTTAAGTATCTGCTTAATCTAATTTTATGGTCATGGGGAGCTGGAGGCTATCCCAGCTGTCGTTGGGGAAGATGTAGGGTACACCCTAGACAGGTCACCAGTCCATCACAGGGCCACGCGACCATCCCCGCTCACGCTCACACTCCTAAGGTCAATTTAGAGTGACCAATTAAGCTAACATGCATGTTTTTGGATGGTGGGAGGAAGCTGGAGTACCCAGAGAGAACCCACACATACATGGGGAGAACATGCAAACTCCACCCAGCCAGGATTCGAACCTGGAACCGTCTTGATGCGATGGTGCTTACTACCATGCAGCCCCTGTGAAGGAATCCATTGCAGTAAAAGATCTCTATGTGCATTTTGAAGGTGCACATTGCAAAATATTGATGGAAACAACTAACATTTGAAGAAAACTACATGCTCTAAGTTCATTATTTTTTTATGCACTTAAAAGCATGAAAATGTCTTGGTGAGAATGTTCCTCATAAAACTGATCATATGAATAATCAACTGTTTATGGGAAAAGGGAAAGACCTCTGCCAAAACTTTGACACGAGAGAATGAATTTTTTTTTGCAGTCATGTAGAATGAAAAAATTGCATCAAATTTAAAAATGTATTAATTGTAAACTCAGTTGGAGGAAAATCTATATAGAGCTGTAATTTAAAATCTGATCACACGTGGTCACTTGAGATGCATGTGCAGACACATCATAACTCCGAGTTGTGAACTAACACGAGTGTCCATTTGTCTTCGGATCACCCAAGATATGTCAGTGCCAGGTGTAACCGGCACCCGAGTTGCCCTGAAAGCACAGTGGAAGAAAGAGACGACACCACAACAATGTTGAGCGGATGTTGTTACCAAAGTGACATTTTGGTGTGAGTATGTGTTGATATCTGTGCATTTAAAATGTCTGGGTTGCCCCAAGGAGATAATCCATTTAGCAAAGTACTTCTAAAAGCAAACGAGCTCTCCACTGTGGAAAACCTGCAGGGAGTTTGACATTAAACTGATCCCAACAGTTACTGTAATAGACATCTGTTTCAAAATAGTTTTTGATGCATTTCATTACACACACATTAAAATTTTCCAGTAACTTTTCCCAAATGAATGTTTGACTCTCTTCTTGGATCAGAATAATAGCGAAGCAATGAGTTGCTTGCTGTGAAAATGGGCTTCTGAGGTAGTTTTATTCAGGTTTTCATTACCTTGAACTGATGCCCAGCGGATTCTCATTTACACTTTACGTTCCAACTTATCTGACCTCCCCCAGAGCTGAGGGGGGTCAGGGTAAGAACACATCTCTGAGTGTTCAAAACATTCCTTAGAAATGTCAGTCAGAAAAGCCAGAGCAGATTTCCTCTTCCAATAGCTATGCAGCTCTGGTCTGAAATTCATCTTCCGTCAGCATGGACATGAATGTTATGACCATATTGAGTCGTTAGTGGTTTCTTTGAACTTTTTGTGAGGCAGAATAATTGATAACTTGTACCTTTTTTAAGTTTCCATCTAAGCATTCTTGATGCAGTTATTTCAAATGTAGAAAACCTTCATAGCATTTTGCCTGTGTCCTCACTTGAAACTATAGGAGTTTTGTATGTAAAGCAACATGGCTGCAGTGAGTCCTCTGGACGAGGACTTGGTCAGACACCAGGCTGTGGTCTGGTTATGTTTTCCAACTAAAAGCTCATGGATCTTTTCTTCTGCAGGCATCCGTTTATGTATGGTCTGTTAAAAGTAAAAAAGTCATAAAGTAAAACATTAAGAGCTGTAAAAATGTTTTTTTTTTTTTTTTTGCAGCAGGTAGATCCTGACTATAGATTCCAGATTGTCTTTCAGTTAATTTAGCCAGTTGGGAATGATGTTGCTTACCAGTCAGTGGTATTTCTCATAGCCTCTTCCTCTAGCATTCCAAATAAATCTACATGTGTACAGAATCTCTTGCTTAAACGCTTGCTTCCTTATCGATGTTGCATAAATAATTGTCTTTAGTGCAGCCACGTTGAAGACGTGTTATTCAGCAGTTAATAATGGTGAAGCTGTTGGTGAATTGCATGGTGCTAAGCGTTATTCACTCTGCATGATTCATTTAAAACTTCTCCACCCTGCACTCTGAAAGGGGAACTCTTATAAATATAAATGCACCAGGGCCAGGTGCAGAGATTGCTGTGTCTACACCTTTCAGGTACTAACTTGACTGTGCCTGGATAGTTAAGAATGGTGTTATTTCACACCACAACATGGTCTGCACCAGGTGAAAAGCCCTCGCAGTTCTGATTTCATCAGCTTTAATGGAACGCAAATAAAATTCTCACTGCATATTCTCACTCTTTTGAACTTTTTTGTTGTCTCGAACCTAATGTACAGTAAATGTACAGCCATGAATCATTCCACTTAAACGATGGCACGATTTGCCATTTATGCAAATGTATACTGTTAGAATTTTTTCATCTTTTGGATGTAGGGATGACAATATCTTTGAATATTTTGTCCTCGCTTTAAAGTGCTCTCTCTTTGTTTTCAGTTTTTAGATGATGCTGCATCAGCATGCTGTGTCAGAATGATTTGTTGCTAAACAGAAGTCATGTTTGGAGTAAATCCAAGTCATGAAGATTAAGTGACTCTGATGTTGAAGTTTTTTTTTTCTGATGGAAAACATTAGTTTTTCTGTGCTGAATAGAGGCAGCTGCAGTGATGAAAACCAAGTTGTGACTTGCAACAAGAAAGAAACCTTTGTCTAAGTTCCTTTCAGACAACCCCCTCCTTCAGCTGGCTGCCAAAGTTAAAACCTGAAAATCCTTCACCTGCCGGTTTGAGGACACAGTCGATGGAAGGTCTGATTCCACCAGGTTGGAGGCCCCTTTATGAAAGCTGAGCATGTCTTTGTAAAGTTTAAAGGGAGTCTCATCATGCTCTCACCTCACTGACCTAACAATAACGTACCACCATATGTACTCAGGCATGTCCTTGAAGATGGATGAAGACTTAATGGGGAACAATCTGATGGTGACAGTAAACTGGATGGTGGTGTTTTCTCAACACAAGGAACAAAGAAGGTATCAGGTGTCAGGGACGCTAAAAGAAGATGCCTCCTTGCTTTCGATTATTTGCCCGTGTCATTATCGGGTGTATGTCTCCACTGCATCCAGAATGTTACTTTGAAAACGTAATATTTTCTTAGTAATTTGTTTTTACAAATTCCTGAGCATCTTCATCATATTTGGATGTGCAAAAACTTTTAAATTGCACACAAAATTATGACTAATTAAGACATTCCACAATATACAGAAAAGTGTCAGGGAATTCCTGTCAGGCATGCAATATTCAGCTCTTTATGTGTAATTGCAACTCTGGTAATAATTATAGAATTTGACCACTAAGAAATTGTTTGCATCCACCCTCGGTTAACATGACGCCTCTCTGTGTGGCCGGGCAGTTGCTCAGAAAAGGCCTTTTCCATCTTAAATCCAACCACAGATGTGGTGGGGTGATGATATGTGAGAAAGACTTGTTGATGACCTCAGATTGCTTTCTTTCTGCCTGGATGGGCCTTTATGCTTGACTTGACAAGAAAGAAACTAAAGCCTTAATTGCCATTAATTATCTGCAACGTATTGGTGATGCTCATGCATAGGAAAGGAGAGAGAATGGGTGTAATTTTAGTTTTTTTATCAAGTTAGAATCTAAAGTCATCATCTTAGTGTTTCATGAGGTAAAGGGTGTTGGCTGGTACTGAACTGACGTAAAGCAGCTACTTGTGTCCCTGTGGAAAGAGCCTAGGAATATGCCAGGACACTGAGCGCCAGTAAAAGAAGTAGTGAGCTGGTGAAGTTTCTTTAGCATTTCCTAATGCAGAGTCTGTTCTGGTTTTACGTTGTCAGACTACCCATTGACATCTGAGATTCAAGACACCCTCAGTGAAAGGGACAAAAAACAACCACAAACAGATGTGTCATTAATGTTTCGTATCACTTCACACAACTGTGTGGTCAGTCTGGGCCTGTTTTGGGTCATTTTGATTGATCAGGTTTTGGTTGTTTTTTGGACCCATTTTGGTTGGTTTGTGTCTTTCATTTTGTCACATCTGTGTTATGTAGTCACACTGAGTTTCTCTATCTCCCTGTCTTCATATTCATGACATACCTCCTCGGTGTTGTCTCATCGTGGAAACTGAATATCTTTCTCTGGTAATTTGGTTTTGTCCATTTTGTATCATATAGCTGACATTTATTCTCTTCATTTACATCTTGTCTGCATCTCATTTTGCTTTACTGTGCATTCCTCATATAATATAGTGGGGCCCTTGTATTGATTGTACTCATTCAGTAAACTGTCTTTGCTACTGAGTAATAAGTTGTTGTTGTTCTTTGTCTTTTGGCCTCTCCCTTTATCAGGGGTCGCCACAGCGAGTCGATCTTGCATCATTGACTTGGCATATGTTTTACGCCGGATGCCCTTCCTGACTCAGCCCTCACCATTTATCCAGACTTGGGACTGGCACTAGAAATACACTGGCTTGTGCTCCCCAGTGGCTGGGCGCTTACTGAGTAATAAGTTTCTATGCACAAATGACATATAAGGCTACACTTTAATGGTGAGTGCTCAGAACAGATGGCCCATATGTTCGATTTGTGTGTTATTGTGCAGTTTTTTATCTTATTTGTTGTGATTCAGTTGAGCTTGAGCTTTAAATATGGCCAAAACAAAGCAATGTTATGTACATGTTCTCTGCATCACAAGAGGAAAGAATAGAAACTTCAGTGAAAAAGTTTAGTCTCATAATTTTTGGTTGAAATTCAGCTGTCCATCTGGAAAAGTCCCTTTTGATCGACACCCAAAAATGTAATCCACCCACTGTGGGACATAATTTTAATTCCAAAGGTGTGAGTGGAAATACTGGACTGAAGGATGGAGAACTACTTTCTATAGTCCGATGGGCTTTTGTCAGGACAGAAAACATAATGGAAGAAGGTTGAATTCTCCCGAGTCAGATGTTAATACCAGACTTTTGGACAAGACACCTCCCAGCGCTTCTACTCGGATTAAATAAAAGTTCCCTGATGGCAATTCCTCACCTTTACGGCATTATGCCTTTTAAATTTGTGATCTGCACTCAGCACCTGGAATGACTGACGGTGCACAAACGTTTGCAGTTGTAGCTTTTCCTAAAGACTCTCCAAATTCTGTGTACAAGGAGGTTCATTTAAACTCAACACTGTAGATACTCCACACGGTGTGTTTCCAAAGTAATTTTACTTCAGTATCTTTGATGCTTTGGATACAGTTATTCTGTACTCTAGTCTTTAAATATATGGGTGTGAGAACATGCTCTATATTTTTCCTTGATTGCAGTGTATACATGTTCATCAGTAATCCAAGCAGCCCCACCTTTCTAATGAGCCTGCTTCCATGTAATGATGTAGAGCAGCCAGCAGCGATGTAGAACTCGATAAGTTTGTTGTTTCATGTGTAAATTCTCCTGTTGGAGAGATTTCATTAAGATAAGCTATTTAAGAAATCTTGAAAATAAGCATTATAATTGAGTGATTTCCTTTTTGACAAACTTGCTGATCTCATCGGTCACCCCACTAGACCCAGGATGGAGTTGAGGCACAAAAACAGTCTTCGCTTTATGAGGAGGGGGGAAAAAAAGTACATGTTGATCCTCTTGGCAGACAGATGACAGTATGTGAGAAAAGCTAGTGAATATATTCTGGTGTCCACAGATTGAAATGAGGCGGACTCGTGGCTGACAGCCTGACCTCAACTTTGTTTATTTTGTTGTTTTCTTGAGCATCAGGGGAATGAGCAGCTGCTGGAGGGGTTGTGGGGGTCGGCTACACCTTTACAGACACATTCATATGAATGCATATATTCAAACCCACATCTTCAAAAAGCGCTTAAACTGTATTTTACTACATTATCTTTTGAAATGTTTTTGTCTGTCTATGACGGACAAATTGTTGAATTTTAATGGTTTGTGCCTGCAGATGGTTGAGCAAAAGATATACAGCAATGACGATGACAGATGGCATTAACATGGTTTGCATTGATGAATTAGTTTTAGAGTTGAGTACATTTTGAGAAGAGACTAAACCTCTCAAGTTGAGACGTTACTGTGGCACCACAAGAATACCTTTATGTCTTTATATCAATTTACCTGCATTAATGTGTAAAATCACTCATCCTTTCTCATATCAAAACAGCCCCCCTGTAATTTGCATTTGTAATTCATTCAAATGGTGAAGGGTCATTTTAGTTACTTTACTTGGCCAGCATTTGCAAAGTAAAAGCAGAGAATTTCATCTTTGCTGAAGGGAGGTGATAAGACTTAAACTGGCCCAAGGAAACAAATGCATGGGATATGGTGAATTGTGATTATAACATATAAAATTTTTATTATCATTGTTACCATTATTAAATATTATTATGCAGTGTGCACGGCAGATCTCGACTGTTTATGTTGGTTTTTACCCTGATGCTGGAAAGAGGTCATTGGGGAAGGAGAACACCTATAAAAATGGAGTGCTTAAAAATGTGGATTAGCACCAAATGACTGAAAATAGTGTGTACTCCTGTGCATCTTTCTTATTTATTTCACGCTTCCTCCTTTTGATGGTGACCTAATGCCTTTTGCCTTCTGTTTTACACCAACTTTTAACCAGTTAGCATTCAACCAAAGTGTAGTGTCATCTAAATGGTCTCTGCGTTATTAGGTTTTTTTTTTTTTCCGGATTGCATGCAAGTTTGTCTGGTTAAATACTCAATCATACACTCTGTGAAGTGGCTGACATTGACTCAGATTGATGCTTCCATGTGACCATAAACCAGGCATAAAACACATGATTGGTCACCTTCTCATTTCCCACCGCTGTCCTATCAGTTGGTAGGGCTGGCTTGTCATCGCTCACATTGGCTTTTCCCTGATATAGCCTCTGCTGACTTCCCAGTTGTCTGAATTTTGTCTCTTTTACAATGTCATTAGAAAAGCAGGTTTGTGTAACTCAGACATTATGTGATGTACTCCTGCATTTTTCTCAGATTTCAAATAACATGTTTATGTGTGTGTGTGTATATGATGACATTCAGGTAATCTTTAACCCTTGGTCCGTGGTGTTACACTCACAGGACAATACGAATCTCCAGGCTGCATCCTCGGTCTACACAACACCCCTATTATCTAAATTAAAAGACAATCATAAGGAGAAGAAGTGAAGGGGATGCTTTTTTTAATTGATAATTTGATAATTTTTAGATTATCATCCTTTTTATTTGAATGAATCAGATATCGAATGTTGAAAGTCTCTGAAAATTCAGTGAAAGAATGTTTTTTTTTTCATTATAGACCTGACCAGCTGAACAACACTGTACATTATAGAAACTGTAATGTTCCAGCTTCAAAACGAAACACCCATTGTGTTCGGGACTGCCTCATTTTCCCCTCTGAGCTGCAGCTGCAGCAGAGTGCAAGATGAATGAACAATAACTGGCTGCTGCAGCTACTGAATCATCCCCTGACTTTTGGTTCCATTACGTTCAGACTGCTTTCATTTACTGCTAAATTCTGGGCAAAATGGTAATGCTGTATGACAGTTTAATATCATAATTATCATGCAGGCTGCTGTCCCATGACTCTCAAACCATCACTCCTCTCTGTGTGTTGATGAAGAGCATTGAGTCCCAAGGACAGCCAGTTTAGAGGGTGAACTTTTGGCACATCCCAATGAAACACAGGCAGTCACGACTACCTTTAGGGAACGTTTTACCTGGCAACAGCAGTACCATCCACGCTGTAGCAGTAAGTCTATGTAAATACATGTATTTAAAATGTAACTCGACCAAACGGGCATCTCTCGTTGTTTTGCATGCAGTCCGATACAGAAGTTTGGTCCACTAAGCTTAACATGGTAGCATAAAGCTTTTTTACTGGAGCCCACATTGGTTCTTGTCAGTCTGAATGAGAAAAAGTCCTACTTCATAATTATTGCCCTGTGATGTCTGACTTTAAAAAGTCTTTTATCAGGGAAACTTTAATGTCACACAAAAAAAATTCAAGTTTTCACTTATTCTTTTTTAAAGTGTTTTTTTATAATCTGCAGCTTGTTTATTTCTGCAGGAATTTGTAGTCTGGATCAATTTTTTATTTTTTTTCTGAACCAATTGTAAATGAATGAACAGGCTTGCATTTATCCTGTCTGTAGGAATGAGAAGGACTAAAACTGTTTGATGTTCATCTGTCCCTTTTAGAAAGCAGCTTGACCTTGTAGCCCATGTCCCTGTCAGTCACTCTGAGACTGAATAATGAAACCCCTGCTTGTTTTCAGTGGCAGGGCTCCCTCTTTGTTAGCCCGGGGTTTTGTATTTCAGCTTAAATAGCACAAGCAGCACTCCTTGCTTTCTATGTTGACCTGGGACAAGCACAAACACATCCTTGTGTTCTACCATCATCCCACCCCCAGAGATGGGAAGTGACCTCTGAACCCATACGCCTCCAGCTTTGTGATGAGGCTTCATAATGCAAATCTAAAACCTGCGAACAATGGAGTTAATTTCAGTCTCATCAAGAAGAGAAAGTGAAAAGCAAAGAAAATGGTAAAGGAATAGGAGGCTAGAAACAAAAGAAATCAGATTACTGAAAACATTGCTGAAAAAAAAAGTCTGGCCTCAACAGACCCCCTTCTTTTATTCTTTTTTTCCACACACCACCAAGGAGATGTACTTATTTTCATTGTACGTCTCTGCAATAATAAAGTAAACTGAAACTGAATCCTCATAGCGAATGTTTTCCTCCTCAGTCTGCAGCAGAGCAGTAGCTGAAGGATCCAACAGTATCCTGAGTTTTGTTGCCTTTGGAGAAGACATTTGTCTTTCTGCCAGTTCCATCTCACTTGTTTTATCCTCTGATTTAGCTTCTTGTCTGTGACCAAAGTGCAATGGCCTGCTGTTGTCTTCTTTTTGATCCAGGAGGACATCGGCCACTGCATGTAGCTGTAGAATCTCCAAAGAGCGATCGTCAGCATGTAAACAAACCTGCATGGAAAGGAGGGACATGGAGAACTGACAGGCAGCATATTGTCTGCATATTCTGCTGTAGAGAAAGTTTAGATCTGTTGTAAATGGCAGTGCTTGCATCAAATCTGTAACCTGTCAAGAAAAATGTGGACTCACAACTGTGAGGATGATTCCGCTGACGAAGAGATTTCAAGAGTAAGTGATTTAAAGTACATATAAATTTACTAAAGTGACACCTAATTTGTTCAACATCTGTGTTCAGTATCCTCACACAGCATTTATTTCTGTTCTTATCATTGTTGTTGTCTGAAGGGTAAGAGATGCCTTACAGTGGTTCAGAGGTGCTGAGAGGAATTTTCACCTACATGATAGGAAATATTAAAGATATGTGTGGTAGAAATGTCTTATTTTTGTTATCCACTTCAACCTCACTCTTTTTGTTCAGTATTTTTCAGGTTCAAATCCCCTATTTTGTGTCACTTTGCTACACTTTGCTGTTATTTCCTATAATCAAATTTCTGTACATTAGATGAGGTTTCAAGCCCAGTATCATCAGTGTTCAGGAGAGTTTTGTTTTTTTGCAAAATTAATTAATTTGAATGAACAGAATCCATCCAATGTCTTTCAGCAGCATTGCTTTCTGTTAAAACCACAAATGGCTTAACATCAAAACATGGAATTTCCCTTAAACATCCATCTCACTGCTTGCAGATGTTTCTTTTTTGTTCGCTGATGTGTTTTGATGTCAGCTGGGGCAGCTCAGCCTGCTCTGTCACAGCCATCAGCTGAAGAGCGATGACAATCTGGCATCTTACTGACTCATACTGGCAGGACCTTTGGATTGGAGTCCTTTTAATCTACAGCCACCCACAGGCTGAAATCCATTGCTCTCACCCCCTTGTCTGTGTTCCTGTTTTCTTTGCATAGAAATACCAGCCTCTTACTCTTTGTCTACTTGTCTCTCTCGTCACAAAGAGTGGTTCTTTCATCATGTCTGCTTCCAAAAAGACTACTCTGAAAACACTCCAAAGTGTAGAGCAAAGAGGTTTGAATAAGTAATCTTTCTTTTTTTTTTTTTTGAGAGGCAAATGTATTTTGCAAGGGAAACATAATCACTGAATGAGTTGCTTAAGCATTCAGTAATTTGTTCCATTGCATAAGGCATGATTGTCATATATTGGGCCAAATACTAGATTAACACTGACCAACATATTAGAAGACTTTAACATTAAACTATAGCAGTTGAGGTTTGCTAAAGTTTGGATTCCAGAAGAGGAGAATTATACAGGCAGTGAGCAGTTTAGATCTATCTTGCTGCTCTGTGCTGAAGGCACAATGTTCTAGGTAAGCATTTTCTTTACATTTGGTAATGGATGATATCTTCATGGCAAGCATCTTGTACCAGCTGACTGACCTCCTGCTCAAGAATAAGCATATTACCTCAGTGCAGAAGGGAAGAACTCTTGGCATGCCGGGCCAGCTTAAATGCACAGTTCAAGTGCAGAGGCCCACTAACCAGCCCTGGTGTGCGACAAACTCCTATCTAAATATACTATATGGATGACTTTACAGTCAACACTTCCTCTGTACCAGGGGCAGATGGATTGCTGGACAGGCTCTTCAAGTGGGCAAGGATGAACTTTAAGCATGCCAAATCCAGGTCACTTATGCAGAGGAAAGGCAGTCTCAGACAAGTCCAACTTTTTCCTGGATGGCACCAATGTTCCATCCACCAGTAAGAAGGCTGCCAAAAGTCTGGGTAACTTTTTGGACCACAGCATGTTGCAGCCATCCAAACATCTATCAAGGAGTTGGAGTCTTGACTCGGCAGAGTCAAGACCATCTGGGAAGTTCAAGTCCAGGATCTACAAACATGGCATCCTACCTGGAATCCTCTGGTAACTGCTGGTCTATGATTTGCCCAATGAGGCTTCACCAGCCAATCTCTCTACAGAACCTGTACACTGCTAGGCATAAATGGGCACCTCAGAAAGACAGCCACCCGGACAGCTACAGAGGCAGCAAAGAGAGCGTCTAGGTGGCTGTGGATTATGAGGGGTGAACCGTGGTCAAATGCTGCTCGCACATAAATCGAGGCTTGATCAACCCCATCTGGGTCTCCTGAGCGAGATTGTATGATGTTGTAAGACCCAAAACACCCGATGAACCCAGGATTCATCACTGATGATGCGTCCCAGCGTGTCGATTGGATGCATCTTTCATCAACATCTTATGTTTCAGGTTCATCTAAGCTTCCGTTTGGATGGACAGACAAGTACCGACTTAACAGAACACCTGTGCGATAGTAAGTACCTGCATTCATTTTGCTCGATGTTGGTTAATGATTACTTTCAACTAAACTAAATAGAACTTTGGAAGTATTAATACAAATGTAATAGTCCATAACAAAGCTAAAGTAGAAAATTACAGCTTCACTTGCCATAGTGCTTCACTTCAGAGTCTCTAAGGTTTGACTGAAATATTCTAGTTGATTATTTCAGCATGTCGGTAAGTAAACTGCTGTCTCTGTTTGCAGTAGACTGATGGTCGTTATGAATTTTTTATTTGATAGTGTTGCTTTGTTTTGACATCATAAATTTCAGCTGACTTTTTCCCCAGCTGACCTTCAGACCCCCAATGTGAAGGTGAGTTATTTGCTCACCCAAAAATTTAGAAAAAGATTTAGGCTGAGAAACTGAGGTGTGATAAGACAAATATGACCTAGTAAAACTTTAATCATGAAAAAGGCTCGTTAGTCAAACAAACATGCAACATGATAGCACTCAGAGGAATGTGACTTGACAATAGCAGTGGTCAGTCTGCAGGAGGTGAGTGAAGTGAAGACTGGTCACCGCTAATGCCGCCTCTTGAACAGCGTAGCTCACAGGCCACGATGGCTCTTATCGGTCTGAACTGTCAGAGGCAAGGTCTGAGCACATCTTTATCTGTCCTCTACTCTACCAGCCTGGCTCCTGCAGCTAGACTGGAGGTCATTAATGTGTTTCTAGCAGATTCCATTTGGCACCAGTGCAAAATGCTCGAGTCCAGATGTTGCAGCAGATGAGCTGCCGATGGAATTATCACCCGAGAAAATGAGTAACTTCACTGTTTAGTTAAATAAAATAAAAAAAAGAAGAGGACTTAAGCAAAAGTAAAGCTAGTTTCAATGAAATCTTGTTGTAGGTTTGGGTAATTTGAAGATCACATATCTTCCATATTGTGCGTTACAAGTTAAGGGTGGGGTTGTGGTAGACTTTTCATCAGGACTTTGATTTTTGGGAATGTTTTGTCATTTCACTCGTGGCAACAAAACTGTTTCAATTTGGGTAACTAAGCCTGTTGGTTAGGGTATGGACAAGAGCACAGTTTGCTTTGGAAAAAAAACCCTCTTTGTAAACCTGCATTTTGAAAATTTCAAGAAAATTTTGAGATTTCAAGCCCGATCGTTTTTCCACTTTAGACAAATGTTGGTGATTGTAGACAAATGGCCCAGATTAGAGGCAAATCATCAGTTATCAGTCGCTATATGTGAATGATTTTAAGACTTGATTTGAGAGGCTTGCAAAGACGTCCCAACCTTCAACTGAATATTTAACATATTTGCTATTCTGAAGGACCCAGCAGGGGAGGAGATCAACAAGGACATGCATCCAATGAGAGTTTAAGAGACAGGGTCAGGTGACACAAAGTCAGGTAAAAAAAAAAAAAAAGAAAATTAAATGTGAAGTCTTTAAGTTGAGATCAACTGTCACCGATCAGGTATGTAGCTTGAACAAACTACGACTTGAAAGTATCAAACGCAAGAGAAACTCTTTATGTTGTGTGAACAATACAATGATCCAATGACATGTAAAATCTGGTGGTCTCAACTTGGCTTTAGGAGTAAGACTGGGGTTTGTTGTTCATGGCTTGAAGGCAGAAATCTTCCTAAAGCATCTAAGTATTTATTTCTAAGATTAGTTTAGAATTTTGGTCAGAATTTATTAATCTGGAAAAAAAAGGAGCCAGTTTCTGTTAGAATAATATATTGTATTTCATATTTTCTTTGGTAGATGTAGAATGCTTTGGATGCCGCAGGTTCTCTTCCCAAAACAAGTCAAGGCCACACAAAACTTATTAAGGACCGTCGAAGTGAGAGAAACCACACCAGTGAAGAAGAGTAGGAAAAATGGGGGAGGTGGGTTTAACTAGAGTGTGATAATTTGGAGTTGTGATGTTGGTGGGGGGGGGGGTCACATTAGAAAGCAGTGGTCCGTAGAGGGACACAGGGAGTCGGATTTCAGCTTTGCGAGGGCCCCTTGAGTCCCGACACACTAAAGCTGCCTTTGTTTGAGTGGAAACCAGAAGGGTAGAGCCAGAGAGAGGAGGAGGAGAAGGGGGAGAGGTTTTTAGTTTGGACTGAGTCAGAGAGAGGCAGAGTGGGCTCCATCTCTCTCTCTGTCACTACCACATATGAACAGGAAAATTTTAGTGTGGATCTAAGCTCACCATCGGTGAAGATGACTTCACGGTAAATGAAACATGGTGTCTTTTCTGTGAATACGTTGTTTTAAGTTAACTTTTTGTCAGTTTCTCACTCTTCAGTTGTGCTTTTGTGCAGCAGTCCTCCCTGGTTCGTTGGATTATCTCTTCTCGTCCTCCGGGCTTGCCATCTCTCCTATGCCTATCAGCTGCTGAACGGTATGTGAACCCTGTCTGCTGATTGCTTCTTACTGGAACTGTCTTCCTTTTTTTTTTCTTCTGTTGGTGAACTTTCTTCTGGCTCAGGAGTTGTTGAATATGTGTTATGAAATGGCTTTACACTGGCTTGAAATCAGCGCTATAATACAGCAAAAAAAACACTCTTCACATTACAAGTCTGCTCTTTGTGAAAGCATATCACTTTTATAGTAATAGTTACAGATGTTATGTCACAATAATTAATGTGGCTTCCATATTTCTATAATATATCAGTTTAAAAGAAGCATGCCAAGGACTGTTTTGATTCAGCACTGAGTTTTATGAGACATACAGCTACAGTCCTTATGGTTATATTAGTGAAATTGTAGAAGTAGCTTTGCTTTCTTCTTGCAAACCATCCTGTGTCCCAAATTATTACCAGAATGTGAGTGAAGTGCTTCTATTGCAAAGACCCTGGAGAGGTCCAAAGGGAATTGAGCGTTCTGAAGGTATGCTTAAAGTTAGGCTCCCATTTAACAAGATCAGCACATCCCAAGGGACACTGGGTTGGAATGGGGCCAGAATCCCTGCTCATATCACAGTTTATAATGGAGAGTGGCAGGTAGTAATTTGGACAGTGAAACATAAAGTTTCCCTTAACTCTTGAGAGTCTACATAGTTTTTTAGATTAATGGCATAGTGATATCACATTGCATGAGATACCTGTTGGCTTCTGTGATTTACGATGGTTTGCCTCTTTCTTGGAGCCCTTGTGTAATCCCGTGCAGCTTCAGCAGACTGTTTTTACAGCTTAAACTTTTTTTTTTTAGTGAGCATTGGATCAATCGGGACACTTCAACGTGTTCTCAATTAGTTCTGAATAAGTGAATGTTTTCTTTTCCACTACAATTGGAAGCAGACAAAACCAAACTCGGCAGTCAGTGGCACTTTATAAATAAGGTAGGGAAGATGATTATTTGAGTATTTAAATTACTGAAGGTGATGGTCACTGTCAGTAACATCTGCAAGCTTCATTTTATTAGTTTTTCATGCTGGCCTTCAGACAGACAGGTCAATAAGTTGTCACTGCTTTCGTCAGTGAGCTGGAATCCAGATTGGCATTTGCAGTATTGTGTGTGGGTATCTTGAACTCTGATCACTACTTCGACCGTCATGTCACAAAAGCAGCATTGTCCAGGCCTAGTCAAATGATTACAGATAGAGTCTCATTAGCTAATGTTAATCCCCCCCTTACCCACAGAGATTAACTGTCCATCTGATATTTTGAATTACAAGCCACTTTCACTGCTGGATTAAAAAAGTGGAACCACTTTGAATGAAATGTGTGGAAATAAAACTTCATCCCGATATATAGTGATGGTGGGTGGTGCTGCAGTAATAACAGATGACAGAAAACTTTTTCAACTGTGAGTTCATGGTCCAGTTTCCTCTACTGTAGATCCTGCAGATGTGGCTGAGCCAGAGGCTCCGTTGTCAGGCTGTTTGTGTGTTTGCCAAATTTATAATCCTCTGCCATGATTCAGTTTTTCAAGAGGGGGAAAAAAAAGAAGTGTGTGTGCGTGCTCGCGTATGCTGGATGACTTGCCAGAGAGAGCACCAGGGACAAATATTTCCAGGCTGCATGCTGTAAATATTCTTGAAAACAGAGCTGTTGCCGCGGCAACATTTTTTATTTTTTTGCATAGTTTTCGAAATAAAGCTGATTTAATCCTTTTCCTTCATGTGAAATAGTGCACATGGCTTCCCATCCGTTACTAGTGGGTCCTGGTCTTTTTAGGTGGATGTTGGCAGGACAAAATAAATTCCATGAAACTTCAGAGCTCTGAGACTCTGACTGAAAATGTTAACTTTGATTTGAAGTTTTTTTTTTTTTGTTTGTTTGTTAGTTTTTTGGGTTAATATGAACAGAGTATCTGCTAATTTATGAATGGTTACATATGCAGTGCATGTGCATTTTGATTTAATTAAAATTGTGAGTAGAGAGTGAATGAATCACAGATTCATGACTTAATGAACAATGTAATGAGATTGAATTAACTGGTTATTTATTATTTAAAATGGATCATTGAAGGACAAATATAATAATCATTTCGCTATATTTTTTCTGTCTAGCAGCCAGAATTTTTCATAATCTTTCAGTAGAACAGTAGTTCTCAAGGCTTTTTTAAGGTCTCTCAAAATGTTCTTTTGGTTGTTTTCACTTCCAGTCCTGGCCATTTTCAGAGGAATATGTTTTTTGTTTATTTATTAATCCACTTAACACTGGCCTATGACTGATTCAAGCATAAAAAGGTCCCTAACTCAAAGGATGAACCAGTATTTTGTCTACACATACCTGGAACAACACATCAACTTCATCAATGATTGTGTAAGTTCGTCTATCTGCATAGCATACATCAAAGCATCGCACTGTTTATATCCATCCACAACAAATCATCCTCCCAACATTATTGAAGCAGTGTGGGAACATCTTGACAGAGCATGAAATGAAAGGCAGCCAACATCCAAAGAAGAGCTTTGGGATGTCCTTCAAGAAGCCTGGAGAACTATTCCTGAAGACTTGTTATAGAAATGACAGAAAGCTTGTCTAAGAGGGTTCAAGCTGTGTTGAAGCACAAATATGCTCAGACCAAATATTGCATTTCTGGTTTGTTAGAGATGTATAAACTCTGTTTTTGCCTAATAAGCCATATTTACATTTGTTTATACTGTGACCTAAGCTGTTTGCCCAGTGCTGTAAGTATATTAAGATATGTTGTGAGTAGTTGTCAGTAAAAGAAGGCAGCAGAAATTTAGAACTCAAGTTTATAAATGAATGATGGAAAGATGAAGCAATGAAATTCCATGTCAAGCTGTTCAAAATTGCATACACGAGATAAATAATCCTGCAAAAAAACAATTAAGTGACTATGACATAAGCCCATAAAGATCCAGGCCTGATATGTGCTGCAGACAGTCATAAAAGCTTACCCTCTGGGAAGTAGATGCTTTCAATCTCTACTAATGAGTTGCATGTTTACTTACACATAGCGCAGCACCACATACAATACATATGTATTTTTGCACACTCATTGATGTGCTCACACACCTACACTCAGAAAACACACGTGCAAACTATTATGTCACTCCTGGTCTTCTCCATCTGCGGTACACGTGTTAATAATTTACAGACGATAATGTTTTTAATTGTCTGAAACAATATGGAAACCCAGGACACAGCAAGGGGTAATTAATAAGATGACATGGTCAGTAATGTAAGGCTTAGAGAATGTCATCAAAGTAATTACACTGGGCTAATTGGTGGTGATGATTATGATGAAGACAGAGGTGACAATGGCAAGAACATTGTTATTGTGTAGATAATGATGGATAATTACCAATGGAGCACCATAAACTTGGAGAGAAATCGCCTACATTAGTGTGTTGAATCACAACATTATTCAGTCTTGAGTCATTTGAATGTCAAGTTAATTCCAACAAGTTCATCCTTAAACAAAATGAATACCTTTTTAGGAGCTGGTGAGCGTTTTTCCTTCTTAACTTGAAACAGCTCCTGGACCACTGAATGACTCATCGTTTTCTCTTTATCTGGTGTTTGTTCAGTGAATCCCAACAGAGGATATTTGCTGTCTTTTCCCCTCCCTTAACCTTCCAAGTTTTTTGTATTTGTATTGTGCAAAAGGAACGCAATCCTTTTGTCATGAAACAAGCCAACATTACGTACTTTCAGACATCACTGGAACAAACCAAAGGTTCAGTGCATCAAAGGAAGTATAAGAAAGTTGGTTTATTGTTGCAGTTTTTAAAAAATACTACTCGCACAAACTACCAATTTTAGTTCTTTCTTGCAGGTAGTGCAGCATATGTTACCTTTAGACTTATCATTTGTGTCGAAATGTTTAGATTCCAAGTTTAATGGAATAGTAACAAACGTGGGGCTGTGAGGATCCATCGTTATGTATTAAGTCTTTTGATTAGGTTAATTTTCATTTAATTCAACAGAGTATTTATTAATTACTTGTTAGCTGCTGTTCTGTATCATATATCAAAGGTATCAAAACTCTGGAAACTTTTTCTGCCAGATATCAACGAGAGAAAGAGTGTCTCTCCTGTGTTCAGTGAAAAGTTGTTTAGATTGTAGGCACATTAGATATTTAATGGTTTAGTTTATCAATCCAAATTCACCTGCAGCATCACTTTAAAATAGGTAGCTGATGACTGATATTACAAGAAATAGCAGTAACATCTGTTCATGAGTTCTTGATTTGTCAACACATGTATGCTGGTATGGAAATGGTGCGTAAATTCTTTCACCTCCATGACCCTGGTTTGGCTTCAGTTTAATGTAGATCATGTGAACTGCCAAGTAACATGTCAGCTTTTCATTAAAAGTGTGATTTCAACTGTTGCAAAGTAAGATCCTCATTCATATCCAACTATGATTTCATGAATGTCCACTGGAGACTTTTTTAAAGTCCATGACATTTTCCTGTGAGCTTGTTTCCATCCTCACAATATGACATAATGCACAAGTGAGTCTACATGCATCTAGTGTTTTTTTTTTATATTAATAACACACTACTAAGCAGGTATCCAGGGAAACATATCATCAGTGAGCTCTTTTGGCAATCGTTTTTTTGGCCCCCCTTTACTCTCTATTGCATATTTATAAGTGGGTGGGATGAGAAGTGATGTATCTGTTACATTATGAGGTAATGTTTATATCAGAGAGGTTTAACAGACACTTGCATTAAAATTAAGTAAATGTTCGACACAAAACAATTAAAAAAAATAATTCTTTTTGTTTTACTCTGAAGCTCTTATCTTGAATAATTTCAGTTTATAGTATATTCTGTAACAGACTAGTGTCTGTTGTTTGTGTTATTGGAGTTCAGCTGCTGGCTGTCAATGTATTTTTTCTAATATACAATTCAAGACTGTGTTTTTCTGTCATTTAAGTTTGTTGAAATGATTGTCTTCAATTCAGAATAGATTTTATCCTTGTCATTTTGTATTTAATCTCTTTGTTTTTTAGAAACTGCGTCAAGCGATTCTTGTGGTTTTACATTTTCATGTATCTGCAAGCTCAAACTGATTCAATATGCACTGCATGTTGTTTACTTCCATCTGTCTTTTGGTGTTTGATGAGACGATTCCAAAGCAGTGTCAAAGAATACAACTATGGTGCTTCTTATGGTTACTGCTGACATAACACTTTGAGGAAATCTGCTCTACAGTCTTAGGGCCATGGTTGTATATGCAAATAATTTAAAGCAAAGCTTAAATCAATAACATGTGTTGTCCGGGTGGGTAAACAGGAATAGCTCAACTTGTCCCAGACAAAAACAAGGCACTATTTTAAGTTGTGAACACAGTGCAATAGATGGCATAGCTTGAGACGCTCTTCAAAGCTTTAAACTGGAGGACAAACACAGGAAGTGTTGAGTTTAGTAAGGTTTCTGCATGGGAGGATAAAGGTGTGACCCCACATGTCACTTTGACCTGTTTTTTTTTTTGTTTGTTTACTTTGTTTGTGCTCTTTCACTAGAACTTAAAAGTAGTCGTAAATGGATCAAAGGACAAATATGCCTGAACCAAGCTCAAGATTGTTGGTGTTTTGTTAAAAGTCCAAATTCTTAAGATAAGTTATCTTTGCTTTACCTCTCATTAATTCTTTCTTATCTGAACAGATTCAAAGCTCTCTGGTCATCAAAGGGTTTCTATCCTAATGCCGCAGCCCTGAGCGCTTTGTTGGATATTGTCAACTGTTTTCTTTCCTTACTCTTCATTTTCGTGTCAGATGGAAGAGATCAAACGACGCTGCACTTTCACTCCTTTACTTGCTGTTTTTCTTGATCATGCCATCTTTCTGTGAGAGAATAGTTTAGTTTAGTTTAGCATTTTTTTACATTTAGAGTAGTACTTTTACTCATTTTCATCATTCCCCGACCTTTGCTCTGTTGCTCCACCAGTAGGTCAAAGTTTTCTTTTGGAAGTATTTGAACAATCACCAGATGGATTAGCATGAAAATCTGGCACAGATATTTCTTGTTCCCATCCATCCAATTTGTGGTTTGAAAATAAATGCCTGCAAAACTGTTGAGCTGGATATGTTAATATTTAAATTGAGCTGTGGCCTAACTTTCACAAGTGATTTATAATCCACACATTGTCTAAGGTCAAGCACCTTTCTTGCTCAACTCGGTAGATATAAAGTCTAGAAAAAGCAATCTTGTCCCCAGAGGAAAGCATGAGAGTTAGTCACTGACCAGCTGGAACAACATCTGGGGGAAAATATTGCAGAAGACTCAGTGAAGATTTGAGAGGAGGGAGCAATAAATGTGGAAGAAAAGAAAATTCCTTTAAGTATCTGAGACATTGTAACATGTAAGCATGGTAAGAACTGAAAAGGGCATGGTTGTTACTGAATTACTTCTTGCCTTGTGTACAAAGACGTTATTATGCGGAATTAGATGTGACGCATGATGCGGTTTGGGAGTATTCAGTAGGAAACATCATGCTCATACTGTAGTTTGCTGTCTGCATGGCTTAAAGATGCATCAAAACTCCTATTTACTGTAATGTAAAGTGTTCTGGCATGTTTATTTTCCTGGGAGCTGGCAGCTTCCTGAGTTTTGCACCGCAGAATGCTGATGGGTGAAAACATGGAATTTCTAACAGTCTGGAAATTGTCTGTCAGGGCGGAAAGACAGAGCTGAAACAAGCAGGTGTCTGTTTGGCTGCATGGAAGCTACAGAGAGAGAGAGAGGACATGCCCTGTCATACAGCAAAGGTCAAGCAGTGCAAAGCAACAGTGTGTGGCTCAAACATCTATGCATGTAAAATCTGTGGATTTCAATATCCATAATTTCCCACAGTACTTCTGTATGGGCATGTAGAGGTGAGACGTGTCTGCTTGGGGGTCCTCTAATGACAGAGCTGTTGTGAGTGTGGAAGGAGTTATTTTCCTCTCATGTAGTACCTTTACCCTCCTTTGCACTCTGATCTTTGCTTGTCTGCCTGCTGCCTCTCAACCAAGACGTTGGTGTTGAAAATCTGAAAGTTTTGTTGATGGCCTAATTACTGCTCAACTGAGGGGTAGTGCTCTATTTGAACTCTGAAGTCTTGTTTAACTAATGATCAACAAGTAGTTCAAAGATGGTCTGCTACAAGCACTGATATTCTGCATCTATAACAGCTTTGACTTCTATGTGAAATCTTTAGTTTGGAAACTAGTGATGGGCAATAGGTCTGGTGTTAACAGTGCATTTTGATCATAAGCAATAAAAACATAACCATATTTTTAACTGGGTAGATTAAAGGGTGAAATGTCACTTCTTGCTGCAGTGTCAGCCTATGGCACAGGGGAGCGAAACAAGGAACTGCGCTTAAGTTGTATTAACTCAAAATATCTTAATATTGCACATTTCTATAGGTTGAGTGTTTTTATTTGTGCTTTAGAACTTAACTGCTTTGAAACAATTTAAGATTGTTTCATTGTTCAGATTCTTTCTTGTGAAAATTGGGATCCTTTCCACTTATTCATTCTTGAGCAGTCTGCGCTTTGTCTCCTCAGCTGGTAGAGGCGAGCACGAATTGCCGAGTGAGAATTTTGTGTTTACAAGCAGTACAAATATTATTGATTTTTAACCCTCCTTTCGTAGAGAAGGTTCCTGCAGTCAAAATTCAACTTCAGTTATTCCAGTGGTCTTTGATAGAGTCAGGGGCCTGTGCAGGACAGAATATTCTTTACCACAGAATTGTTTTCTCATTTTGAAAGAGGATCGGAGACTTAAGAAGATATTTATTACAATTTCAAAGACTCAAGTTCATCATTTTGGTGCTTTAAAACCATATGTCACAAGCAAGTAATGGATCTGACTGAGAACCGAGAAAGCTATGTCCTCTTGGTTTTGGTTTTGCAGCTCCACCCAAGATTAAACTCTGCTCTATTGCCTATTTAACTCTAAATGAGACAATAATTAACTAAATAGCATTCTATTAAAGAAGATGTGAAGCTAGAGATTGAGACCTTCAACTCAACAGGAAAGTATTTCATCAGCCTGCTCATTGATTAAATATAATGAAGATTCAAGACATAAACAATGGCTTAATTTGTCACAATGGAAGACCAACAATATTTTATACGCAGTTCATGTGAAGGATTAACACATGAAATGTGTTTTCTAAGTAGTTTTATGCATTTAATGGAACTTCCAATAAAATGGAGTCAATCAGTCTCATCAGTGCTTTAACAAGAATTGTGACAAACTTGAACAAGTAGAACCTGGCCACAATTTAGCTGTACTACTAAAGCCTTGTAGTTCTGTCCCTTGTCTGGCTGATAGATGACTTGTAGAGCATGATACAGTGTTTATCCATAGTTGGAACACGTTTGCACAGTGGGAAGAGTAATAAAAAATAATAATAATTGGTAATTGTAATTGCAAAGGTTTTGTAGTGAAATTTGCTAATGGTAGCCTAAAACTTAACTTTGTATGGAATCGATATGTAGATGAAAACTGAAGGACACTTTCACGAGGAGCATCTGTTGGAGATCCTGATTATTTCAAACTGTGAGGTGGGGTGAGTGGTGTAGTCAGCTGGTCTACAGCTGGGTGTTTGTGAGCACACTGTCGACTCATTTCCTGAAAAATCCCTAAACAAATCCAATTAACAGTTTGTTCCCAATTTACCTTATTGTTTTGGCAAGTAAACATGACCAAACATCTGTCTCTTTCTCTGCCTCCTCTTCGTTTCTTTGAGTATCAGCTGCTAACTTCTTTAATCTATCATGCAACCCTTTTCTTCTCCTTTTATTTCTACAAGCTTTTCATTTGTAGTACCAAAAACTTGTGTCCGAAGTACTATGAATCCCTGGCATCTTTCTCAAACTGCATATAGCACCTATATATATAAAGTAATTAAACCTACACTGTATAACTCTTTGCCTCTTGCAGTCTAAGAGGATTTCTGAAGGTAGAATGGTTGAACATGAATATGTAATGTCTTTCTTTGAGTGTCGAACTAAATTTGTCATAACTGTTAACAGTATTTGACAGGTGCATGTATTTGACTTGTAACTGAGAATTGCTTATGTGGTGGCAGACGTGAAATTAAACCGTGAGAGACTAATTTTCCCACTTGTTGGTGCTATATTAGAAAGGTAGGCTTTTAGTTACCTGCAATTTTTGTTAACTGTCTGCAATGAGAAGTCATACAAAAATGGTCAAAGCTGCACATAAAGTTCCCCCAAGGGGTCACTAACTATCCATCCAATATGGTTCAGTGTTGATTAAGAAAAAGTGTTTTGGGTGTTCATTTTCCTAGACCAAAGTTTTACAATGATCAGAGATGTGATTCTATTTCTCTGTGGATTCAGATTACGTTAATGGCTTTATAAATGTTAGTAAAAGAGAGATTACAAAGGTAATGGACGAGCTTCCCTTATGGCATTTGAACAGCCACAAAATTAAGGATGCCTTCCTGATGTGTGGACCCCCCTGATGCCGCCAGAATATCTCTGACCCAGATTGGAGATGTTGAGGTGAGGAGGTTTTTGAGCTTGTGGGTGTTTATCTCAGTCTGGTTGTTGAGAGTTTTAAGCAATCGCCCTGATTACTTAAAATTTGGTTTTATTTAACCTCAGAGATTTTTGTGTTAGCTTTACATACTCTTTATTACTTAATTCTAAGTTGGAATGATATCACACCAGCATAAATGGAACATGTGCAACTTGTTATGCTTGGCTTGGTCTCGGCAGGTTTTCAGTTCATTCATTCACCGAACTGCTTAGTCCATTTCAGGTCCGCTGTAGCAACAGAGGGAGCAGATATGGCCCTGACTCCACGTCTCCAGCTGTGTCATCCAGCTGCTTCCTGGCCAGCTACGACATAAAAGCCCTCTATTGACTTCTTGTCCAACCCAAGGCCTCCATCTAGCAGCTTAACATTTAAAGAAGGGTACCAAGGAGGTGTCCTTATCGGGCACTCAAACCACATTCCGATGACTTTTCTTTGTGAGAACCATAACCTCAGATACCATCATACCAAACTGCTGAGTGCTGGAGGCCTTCGTGGGATGCCAGTTTGACAACATCATCTGCAAAATGCAGTTGTCCTCCAAACCCCTGCGTTAAATGTCCTCCTCATTGCAGCAGCACCTTGAAATCTCTTTGGAAAATGAACAGAATTATAGACCATGTACAACCTGGGCAAAGTCTGGTGGTCATTGAACAGGTCTGACAGAATGCTGAGCTTACAAATACATTTCTTACTCGGAGTACTGCACCACAACAAAGGTGCAGTGGATCGTGCCAATGGTTTCTGTGTGCTTTTAATGATTTCAGTAATTACAGCTCAATTCAATTCATATTGCAGTAACCCTGCCCTGGTGGCTCCACTTAAAAATTTCATCCCTCATTATACAACCAAACATTAAGTACAAACTCAGAACTTCTTCAAAAGTAAAGCCTTAAAAGATATCATGAATGATCTATTTGTTAGATGTATAGTAGCATGTGCCTTTTATAAACCTTCCAGTATTATCCAAAGTGAGAGCAGGCAGCCACCCCTCCCCCTCGTCTTCATGCTTGGTTGAACAATGCTGCCATCAGTCAATACTTCTAGCCTGAAATCTTTCAGCAGCTCCTTTTGAACAAAGCTGAAACAAAAACATATCAATTCTCCAAAAAAGCTTTCAAGCTCAGCAGAAAGTTCAACATTCAGCTCCATTATTCAGCCTCAGATAAAATTTTATTGTACTCTGACATGATAATCTCTCCTTATTATCCATGTTTTTCCAGGCTTTTAATTACAGAAGAAACAATATTTAGATGATTGGCATCAGCAGCAAGTTATCCACATTTCAATCAGACAGACGGGCTTTGTAACTGTTAAAAGACCAGCATTGTGTGGGACCAAAATGTCCCTTTTAACTTTTTCAACAGCCTCTTTTAGCAAACTGCAGAGAAAAACAGGAAAAGCATATCAAGCCTCCCACAGTTAATAAAGCAAAGCTCCATTGTTATCCTGCTCTTGTCCACCAGACATTGATATTTTTGTGCTGCTTCACTGACTTCTTTGTCACTGAACCCGAAGTCAGACCTGAAAACATTATGGAAACAGTCATATTTGCTTAAAAAGAAAAACGCAGCAAAAGTCTGTTTCTGTCACCGGTCGAGCTGTTTTAATGAAATTTGCAGCAAAAGTGGAAAAGGTGTGAAGAAATTTTCCTTTGTGAAAACATCACCTTCACATGTGATGTCTCTAAGATTGAAACACTGTGGTGTGGAGAAACTGGATGTATCCGCAGGCAGAGATGACTGTATCAGAGAAATGTTTTTATGGCAAACACAATATTCTCTCTGGTAAAGACCTGCAGGTTTTACCCACAACACACAAATACAAGTTGTCTTCAGTTTGAGTTCTGCCTGGATTTTCTCTTCTATATGAATTAGAATGCTTTATTTTGCCAATATGTCATCACACAGTGATTCCAAAATGTTGTACGTTGGAGGACAAAGTTCTTTTTTTGCATTTCATTCTGAGCCCCAGCTAACAAATCAGATCTCTTCTCCCTATAGAAATTACACTAATAATAATGATAAAATCTTGTCTCTTTCCATTTAAAAATTGCTATAATACCTCCCCCATCAGCTGGCAACGGGGCTCACTAGAAGTTAATCTAATTCATTGTGACGTCGTGATGGACTGGGGAGTTCTACCCATTTATGGAGGCAACCTTGGATCTGATAAAACTCCCACTGGCAGCAGATATGAAACATGTTCTCAGCTCCAGTTTCCTCTTTAGGTAATATCACCAACTGGGAAATTGCTTTGCTTGTGATGTCGAGATCAACCTAAATGTACCTATCTTTGCAGGAAGTTTTATATTCTATGTTTATATTACTTCGCTGAAAACAACCAATATAAACTTGCTGGCTGATGTGTTTCAGATAAACTCTGTACCTGTGCAATGAAAGAGACATTGCCAAACACTGGAGCAACTACAGTCGCCCTTTATCAGCCAGTTACTGTGAAGAAGAACAGCGCTTCATTCCTGCAGGCTGGGGAAAACCAGAAACAAACCTTTGATGGTCACGTCTCAGTAGTTTGGTGTTTCATAATGATTAAAATTCTTATTTTTATTTGGTGTTCTCTTGGTTATCTGGACAGCTTACATTTTAGCAGTAAAATCTGGAACAATTTCCTTTTTGTATCCCAGATCTTAAACATCATTGTATTTAACAGTCTTCAAGTTCAAAGGCGTGATAGAGTTGAAGGACGCGATCAGATTCTTAGTTGTGCATGACACTGGCTGAAAAAAGTCTGATGGGAAAACTCTCAAAACTCCTCACTCAACATGTTTGTGTTTATAACCCAACCTCAATCAACATCTTCATATTTCTAACAATGTAGGACTTTATCATAAACTTTCCCAACAGGTGTTAGTGTTTTCCAGCATTTGATACCAATTTTTATGCATTATCAGTTCAAGCCAGAAGGGCTGAAACCTGTTTACTGGAAACAGTTTGAACTGGAACTGTAACGCCCTGATGATAATTTAGATCAATGATCAGCGGTGATACAAACCATACAAAGTTGACACTCGTTGATGTAATTTTGATTTCGCAACAAATCATGTCACAAGTCTTGCAACATGAACTCCACAGGAAAATTCCAACCATCTGTTTTTTAAGATACAGACATCATTGTGCTGTCAGTTTATCTCCTGTATGAGGAAATCCACTCCAGGTCTGACGCTGAGGATCAAAGAGCCTGTCAGAGCACCAGTAGGTACTCCATGAGTTTTATGGAGCCTAACAGCAATGTGCAATATCCTCCGTTATAGGGCAACTGTGAGCAAAAAAAGGGGATTCTAAATCTGGAACGCTTTAGACACATTCACAAAAAAATCCCACATATAATACAGATGGCTTTGGACCAGCTGCACCAATGTCGAGTCGTAACGTTCTGGATTAAGTTGTCTTAACAATGGCTCAGTCAATCAAACTGCTCCTTCTGTAGAGCACTGTTTATTATTAGAAGAGGTTGCGTGAGTGGAGGAATTAATTTTGTGGGGTTTCAAATTTGTTTACACTATGTGGGGATCCAAAGTCCTCTTTGGTCTAAAAAGAAGGTCCCTATATGTCCATTTGTTGGAATTTAAATCCTTCGAATTCAAGGTAAATTTAGTGGTGTGCAGATTATGGTCGTGGTAGGTTTCCTGGAGGGGAATAAGGTCTTGGTAATTGGATGCAGGTGCCCTTGGTTACAGTCTTATTGTTTTTCTGTGTAATGGATAATTAAATTTTTTGACACACATGAAGAGTTGAGTTGTTGGCTTTTTTTAAATCATGTCTCAGTTTACCATCAGATAATTAGCAGGTACATCCATACTGATTTCTGAAATCCCTTAATGATTTTAAGTCCAATCCGATGGAGAGATTTAAGACTTGTTTAAGATTCATCTTAAGTGGATTAAGGTCCTAATTTTCCTCATCAGTCAACAAAATGTTATCCACAATGATGAAACAAAAGAAGGATCTTGAAGTGTCTGGTGATCTCTCACTTAATAAATGGTTAAACACCTTGGTTTGCATCAAGTCTGCTTTGGAATGATGTTGTGAGCTTGGTATCTTGTCTTTGGAAGTTTCTCATTCTTCTCAGCTGAAATAATCAAGCTCAACCACGGCAGATGGAAACTGCACAGCCATTTTCAGGTCTTTGCACAGAAGCTCTTGGGGGTTAACGTCTCAACTGAACTCTTTCACTGAGGATGGCTCAAAATTTTTCTGCCTCTGTATCTCCTTTTATCATGACTGATCACTCAGCTCAAATCTCCAAAGAATGATGCTGCCATCACCATACTTGATTCTGGGGATGCTATAGATGAGGCAAAGCTCAGTTCTTGGTTGCTTATATGCAGGATTTGTGTACTCTGAGTCTAATCCTCATATTTAAATCGGACTATTGAGCTTCTCGTTTTTTGCATCTAGTGAGTTTCCTTTTGTTCAAATCCCAGCTTGCTTTCATGCTTCTTTTAGTGAGGAATGGCTTCTGTCAGGCCACGCTATGCACCTCGGCTCAGTTGTTACAATAAAGGCTCTGAATATGTAGATTTTTCAGTCTTCTTTCATAAATTAACAAAGCAGTCCAAATTCCTGTTTTTGTTTATTGACAATAGCAAGCAGATCCAGAAGGGAAGAGTCTTGAACAAAAAATTACTGGTCAGAAAAGTTCCTGTCAACACTTTATGCTCTCTCTTCTAAGACTTTAGGATTTACTGTTTTTCTCTGGTCAGTTTTGTTGTAAACATAAACCATTTTCTTCTACCTTTGTTTCATTTCAGCTGTAAAAGCGTCAAAGAGGTGAGAACCCGATAGCTTTGATAGTTTTCTTTATTTCTTCCATCTGTTGAGGCCCACATCTGTGGGGTTATGCTTGATTGTGTCCGTTTTTTTTATTGACAAGTTGACATTAGAGGGAAAGACCATGATGGACTCTGCTGAGATATATTGACACATGGAGAATAAAAACAGTCTGGAATATGCTAACCGTGACTGTTAAAACAGATCCAAGGTTACTGTGCAGAGCAGCAGGAGTAGAAAAATCAGCTACATTGATAGTAACCGCTCTGGTTATCAAACTAGAACTAACACATAGCTGTTTCTCTGTTTTATGTATTACTATCACACCAAAACCCCCACATTTGTACATTATTCACACTAATTCAAGAGCAGGGCCAAGAAGTTTTATTGAGACGACAAAACTTTTTATACCTTAATTACCTGATTAAAACTTTTACGAGGCAAGTAAGAATTGGCAAAATGAAGTGTTTATCTTCCAGAGTATGTTTGTTGTTTTTTTTAAATGCAGCTTTTGAATCTACCCAACTCTTTTATATGTTCTCTTTATCTTCTGACTTTATAGCTCTCAATCTCATGATTTGGAGTGTTTTGCTAATTTCTCAAAAATCTCCTCTTCGCTTTCTCTTGTTTCTCATAAGCCAGATTGTGTTTTTTAACCCTCCCTTTATTCTTTCGGTCTCCTCTTTCTCGACAGATGGAGGCAAAATTCAACACTCTCTGTTTAAACCCTACAGATCAATATTCATTCTTCTTTGTTTGCCCAAGCATTTGAACTGAATACTTTCTTTCACATCTTTATAGATACATGTCCTTCCCCATCCAAATATGTCTTCCTAAAAATGCTCATCATTTGCTTCCGTCACAGTGGTCAACATTTGGAAGATAAGGAATTTTAAGTAGTAATAAGAGGCCAATGGGCCTGGTCTTGTTTTGACCTGACGAATAATGCTAGCAGCTGCCAAGTGTTCTCAGTTGTTGTAGGACATTGGGGTCAAGGTCTGGGGTCATTTCCTCCCATGGGTGAACCTGGAGCACATTCTGACTCGATTTAGCTGTCGATGCATTTTTAGACTGTTTGGATGTGCGAGGGCTCTGTTTCATTACTTTCTCAGAGGTCCACTCAGTTGCTTTATTGTTTTTCGTTGTTCTTCTCAAGAGATAGCTTTTTAGTTGAGCAGAATAAGTAACACATGGGCGTACCGTTGAAAGGAAGTTATAAAGATCCTCTTAGGAAGAATCAGCGAGCAGCTCTTCCTTTATTTATTCCAAAAAATCTAAAGTAAACATATCCCTTCTTTCTGGCGTAACTGTGTTTACTGCAGACACTCTGGTCTGTCATTACAAAGCCGTACTCTGAATAAGTTTACATTTGTGTAAGGTTAAAGTACAAATGATTCTATGGGAGTGAAGCCTGAGATCACATACAATTTCTCTGCAAGCTTCACAAGCCCATAACATCACCATTTCCTTACCAGGCCTCACTTAGGAGATGTTTGGAGAGGAAATTTGCAAGATCAACAAAACTATACAGAAAGTCGTTACTAAAAGTAGAGGTTCAAATGACCAAGCCTTTGACTAAAGTCGGGGTTTATAGTAAACAAGAGGACCAATACTGAGGTAATCCTCTGAACAATAAGGCCTTGCTGCCCTGGGGTTTCTAAAATTCAAGTGCAGCGTTCCGTTCAGCAACAGGAAACTTATATTGGCACTACGTATCTAAAGTGGCAGCTTCCTGACCTGTAATTATGAAAATGACAACTAAATCTACTGAGTTAACATAATTTCATATTTGAAATGAGCTCTTTGCACTCGGGTCACCCGGGTCATTCTCATTTGGGTCAAGCCTCTTTAAACATGGACAGTCAACCGGCGCCATTGGGAGCAGCCACACTTAAGTCGATGAATGGACTGGACAGTAAAAGCATTGGCTCAAAGGCCCGATATTTGAGCCGTAGTGAACAACTTGTTGATGCAGAGCCAAAGCAGATGGTATCACTCAGATCCACCCTCCCTCTCCAGAAACACTTTGGATAAGCTACATGAGTATCTTCTATTGGATGAATACAAACATGCCAAACCTTTGCCTAACTATAAAGCTTTGGCTGTCATCCCTGGAAAAGAAGGAAAAGGGGACGTAAAGAGATTTCTTTTTTTTCTTTATGGCTTGGGGAGCTGATATTGATGAAAACGAGAAGGTTACGAGGCCATGCTAAGTTACAGATGTTGATCCCTCAGTTGCACCTTGGTATATTTGACAGGTTGACAGCTTTGTCATTCTTTTTTAGAGTACACTAGTTATCCATCTTTCTCAGTTTTTCCATGCATCATCTTAAATTTGTCCTGACTGAAGCCATGTCAGTAATGAGCTGTGTCAAAACACCCCAACTGTTTAGTTGATTAAGTGGGAAAGGTTTTTCTTTTTTAAGATTTTTCACCTTCCTCTGCTGAGCTTCTTTTAACTGATGACTTATTCTCTCCACCTCTCTCACATGCCCCATATTACTCGTTCATCACATTTGCTTCAAGCTGGAACAAATTTTCTTTAGTATTTCCTTTTTCATGATGGAGTTAAAGAGAGACTTTACATCATCTATCTTCATGCGCTGCATTAAATCTTGAAGGTTGTGGGGGCAAGCAGCCAGAAATGGGCTGTGTTTTCTAAAAAAAAGCTTAAAGCTAGCCCATCATTCCTCAAACACTTCGGTCAGAGTGCAGTTTCCACAGCTGGTTAAACACAGCTTGGGGAAACATGCCGTTTACAAAGAGCTTCGTGACATCTGAACCTTGCAGACAATCACTTTTACCATTAAACTGCTGTTGCTTTAATTAACTTGAAGGCATTGCAAGAGAATGTGTCTCCATAGGTTTTACACACTAGTAACCAAACTGTTATCATATTAATGAATGATTAGAAATCATTTTAACTTGATTGAATAGAACACTTAAATTCCATGTTGTAAAGTGAAAGCATTTTGTGTAAAACCAGACCAGGTTCTGTTGTTTTTGGCTTTGCTGTGTAACTTATGTGATACTGTAGGATATCATTCTTCTCATAATTTCAGATGTTTTCTTGACAAAATGTTTGGCTTTTGACTCATTTACCCAGGGAAATATGTAATGTAGTGAATACAACTAGTTAATGGCACCTAAAATGTCACTTGTGTGATCTGTTTTCTGGAAGTTTAATTACTTAATGAGCAATTATTTGTGAAGAAGTCTGGGACATGGTTAACCTGCAGGTACTTGTAGACCCAAGAGTACATTTTTCCATAAAATCTCAACTCTCTTTTAATGTTCTAAATAAATAACCAAAATGTACTCCTCAGAGCTACACGCGACTCCAATATCCCACTGAAAAGTGACCTCTGGAGCTTTAAGTAGAAAAAAGAAAAAAAAAATCAAATATTTCACTCTACAAAGGTGATACTGTTCTCTTGCTGATTCTGCCAATTTGGTGCCTCATATTGAGATGGAAGATAAGAATTCTGTAGGAGCAGGGAGCTGTTAGCAGTGTGTGTGTGTGTATTCAAATGTATTTTGGGGGTGGGGGGCAGACAGGAGGAGCACTTGGCACCACTATACTAACTATTTGGCCTTGGCTCTCTTCAGCCTCAGATCTGCCAGGTTGTACAGGCAAGGAGAGGGGAAAAAGACACTTATCGGTGAACCAGCTCCGATCCAGTCTTTTGGTATACATGGACAGTCTCCAAGATTTTGAATTAGACTCTGACCAAAACAACTTTGTATACTTTTAGATTCCTTTCTGTGCCTCTCATGTTGCCCAAATTAATGTTTTAGTCTATTTAGTGTGCAACATGACATCAGAGGGGTGTGAAAGAAAATCGCAGGACATTGCAAAGAGATGCTTTCATTAGGAACTCATCATGAGCTTCTGTTGTCCACGGTCTGCTGATGTTACACTGAGACATTCAATCCTTTGTAAAATTTGCAGCAGAGCTGCTGTTAGAAGACATCGATCCTGTCTTCCACCCTTAAAGTCAGACATCTTTCTGCTCTGTGTAGATACAGTACACCATTTGTCTACACCTTACAGTCTATAAGTGTTTGCCTTTGCACAAAACTAAACTGCAAACTGACCATTTTCCAGGAGAAATTGTTGATCAAAAACTATATTTACACTAAAAGTCTAGATTTCAATAAGATCTTTCCACTGTATACATTATCATATATTAAGTGGACAGTAGTGTGTAAGACCTCCGGCCGAGAAGAAGCTGCACTGAGAAACTCTGCACCCTTCCCCAGATGAATGTTGGATGAAATACAAGAATGCACTCTGCGTACCATTCGGGCTCTTTTACCCAATTCAGACCTCACTTTACCTGTTGCACATAAAGCCCCCGTTGTGTGTCCTCGTGTAGTGCAGTGTGAGAGCTATAGAAAGGGATGCCTTTTCAAAGCAGCATGAAGCAAAATTTCTTAAGCACTCATTGTTCCAGCCTCAGTCTTAAGCATTAATGTTGGTGTGGGATTTGGCCACCAGAGGAAAAAGGCATCAAACAAAGCACTCGAGCAACAACTGTTGGAGCGAAGGCAACACTTAGTTTTCTTAAATTTTAGGGTGCAAAAACATGTAACTCTACAACTCCAATTCCAAAAAGGTAAATGTAAACAATATGATTTGCAATTGTCATTAACCAATATTTTATTGATAATAGAACATGTTGAAAGTGAGACATTTTATTATTTCATGAAAAATTTGATCTCATCTTGAATTTGATAGCAGCAACACATCTCAAAAGTTCAAACGGGTCCATGTCTATTACTGTTTAGCATCTCATCTTCTTTTTGCAACAGTCCAGTCTGGAAACTGAGGAGACCGGTTGCTGGACCTTTTTTAGAGAAAACAGCAGGTCTGAACAGCTGGTGGGTCAGTCCAGCACCTGGAATCTTCTACTATGAACCCATGTTGTTATAGATGCAGTATGTGGTTTAGCACTGTTTAACTGAAACATGCCACACCTTCCCTGAAACCTGTTATTTCCATGATGGAATCATGTCTGTTTTTAATGCAGCGCTATCTGAGAGCTCGACAATCATGGGCATCCAATATTGATTTTTGACCATGTCCCTAGCACACAGCGTTGTCATCAGATTCTCCAAATCCTTTGATAATATTATGTACTGTAGATGATGGATTATTCAATGTCTTTGCAATTTTGTACACTTTGAAACACAATTTTGTAGACACAATTCTTTGCAGATTGTTTGAACCTCTTCCCATCCTCTGACATTGTAGAACAAAACTGAAAACCCCTCATGCCAATTTGCTCTTGACCAATCCAGAACATTTAAATGAAAGAATATGAGTGCACTCTCACCAACAGGCACAGCTGGTTTTACTATGAAGCTTTAGTTTTACAGCAGCTGACTTGATTTTCATCCAGTGGTTTATCAGCTGTAATTACTCAGCTTATCATGTTCCAGTGCCTCTCGGTTTTCAGTGACTGCTTATCTGCCGGATCAGTAACGGGTACCCACAAGGATCAGCTTTCACCAGCTTTTCTGTTATCTGAACTGTCCCTTTAACACTCTGTCTCTGTATGAGATGCCTGATCAATTGAGCTGACTTCTATTAGTATTTCAGCCACTTGATAAAGTTGTTTTCTTTATCAACTGAGGTGCAGTTGGTGAGGGTGTGGTGAAGTGCTTGCTAAAAGTAGAATTACAACTTCATTCTTCACCACATCTGTCCCTGTGAACATCTGAATCACTGTTGACTCTGCACCCTGTGAGAAAGACTCCGACTGACTTAGTCCTTTGCTTTCGTGCCATCTCACAACTGGCAGACCCCTGTTTTCTCATCACAACGTCTTAATCAAGTGCCGAGACTGAGGTCAGTAAAGTGGACACTTCTCAGCTGTGTAGACATTGTGTCCAGAACAATCTCAGTCAAACTAAATCCCAAACAGGGCACACAACCTTTGCAATAATGACTCCCATCTTCTCACATGTGGGAGTTTTGCTTGGTGGTTTCAACACTGCAGCTGGCATCAATAATGATGAGACATTGTGCACTACCTCATTTTGCTGCGGTGGGTACTGAGAGTCATTTGTTGGATCAGAAACTGATGCAAGTTTAGTTTCTTCCGTAACGGCAGAAGTAGGTGTGTCCGTTCTGGCCACAATTCCAGTGTGGTGTTTCCACTTAATTTCAAGGCAGAATCAGATAAACTGGCAAGATCAAACAAAATCCATCTAAAAGAACCAGAAAAGTCTGGGTTTTGACTTATATTGTCACTTTGGTTATGACTTATATTTTCAGTTATGCTCTGCTGACATGCAGTTCTACGGTGAAGTCATTGTCACCGAATATGAAATCATCTAAAACTGTTATGATACTAAGTAAATAAGTATGAGCTTACTACATTAAAAAAGCATGAAATACCTGTGCAGTATTTGGTAATAAATGCTAAAGAATAATTATTCCAGTCCTCTGAGATTTGACATTGCTGACCGCAGTAAATCTTGATTATCTGAGTCTGCAACCAAAGCCACTTAACGTTAGTTCTCCATCCATCTGATCATTTCCTCCCTGCGGGATCATGTAAGGTTTGGCTTCTGTGGAATTTCCCTGAAAATATTTGACTTATGGGATTTGTTTCCCTTTTCATGATGAACCTAATTGCATTGCTTTTATTTATTTTCTCTCCACACATGGGAATTAATGGCTCATGTTAGAAAAATCAGTATAGTGACTAAAGCCCTACGCAGGGGTTAACAGGGGATATGTAGCCCAGCTAGTTTTGCTTGACTTTATAGTGCGTTGCTGCTCAGCCAAAAGCGTAATGTGTTGTTGAAAACTGATTTGGTATGAAATCCAGCGTGTAGAATTTGGACTCGATTGCCGGTGATGTCGTTGGAAAAGTCAAATTAATGCAGACAGGAATTTCTTTTGTTCTGCTTTTAGCTATGATTTAACTTTGCTGTGGCTTGTGTTCGGCAGCTGCAGCAAACATGCTGATGGTGGTTTGTGTAACCAACCACTGTCTAAGAATATGGATCCCACCTAAATCCCAGCTAGTAAACATGCCATGCAACAATGAAAAAAAGCTTTTGTGAGAGTGATTTTTCGACGGTTTTCATTTTTTTAAAGGGAAATGTCCAAGACTGGCTGATTGGTCCAGTCTTTTCTTAACTGCCTGATAAACACGGTCAAATTGAGACTGTTGAAGGCTTAATAACAGAAGTGAGTGGAGCTGAGATTTATCCAGAAATGGATCACAATAGTGATGGCTCCTTTACACAAGGTGGGTTCCACTCTTTATTCCGATTCCTGTAAAGCATCTGGTTTATCTTTCAAGTTGTTGAAATTTAAATGATTGTAAAAGCTGTTTCCATTTTATGGGATAATCAGCTGTGTAGTTGATATCCTGGTACAGAGCTATTAGAGCATGAGCTCATTCTGGCTTTATCCTGAAAAGGACAGCTGGTGTCTACTTTTTGGGGTTATAATTGTGTATTTTTCACATGAAAATGTGAGCAAAAGAGAGTTCTAAGAGGTTACAGTAAACTTACTTCAATAATAATCCATTTTTTTCATTAAGTGTTGACCATGGCGATTTTATGCCTTAACCAAATAGAGTACAAGCTCCTCTTATGCTTGTGCGGTATATCAAAGCTCCATGGGGTAACTTCCAGCTTAGGAAACCTCTCATGGCAGCTTCACACTATCTATTTGTATTTCTGAGCTTATGAAGGACTGCCTTGGACCTGGGATTCCTAAAGACTGCATAGATGTATCGAGAATGAATTTACAGTATTCTTGATTTTTGTGGTATAAACCTGGAGAGTGAATACATACAGTTTACACACGTTCACAAAAAAAGCAAAATACTAACTCTGAAAATGCATATTCTTTTCTTGCGAATCACAAAGCTTTCCTCTGTTGTGTAGGAGTTAGAGGTACAAACAGACAAATACCACTGGGAAAAGGTGGTTAACCGTTTTCATCAGCATTTGTGTGAACCCAGCCTTCAGACATTTTCCCATACAAATCAGAATCTTCACCGCCTCCATGTGTGGCTCATATGGTTCACTTGCTGCAGTAAGGTGCTTGCAACACCATGTAATCTTTTTCCCCACTGGGATCAATATACGGTGGCAACATCAACCACAGACTGTCTGTTTTGGATAAAAACGTCTCTGAAAAGCTGCATAAAATTGAGTAGATCTGGTAACTTGCTGACTGTGGGGCTTTTGTTGCGTGCATGCGTGTGTTTGTTTCAGTTTGCACTGGTATGCTATTCCCTCAGTATCTGACTGGGACTGTATTTATCCATGATCATTACAGTCCTAATACACAGGAGAGCTACATATGCCTCATTTCAAATAATTATGATTCCCACAGTTCTTCTTGAATATGATAGTTATTTATATTTGTCCCATTCTTTAGCTTTATTAGTCATATAGCGTAACAAAGCTGCATTGTCCAGAGGGTTTGGAAAGAATACGGGGCTGCTTATATTAATGATATAAGAAATCCCTATAGAAATATTCTGTCAATGCTACAAATTAAGAGTTCTGAAAGATTGTAAAAATGAGTAAGAGTGAGATAGACGGCCAATGCCAAACTGTCTTCTTGACCACAAACTTTGGCCCATGCCTTTTCATTTTTCATTGCCATGAGTAAGTTTGGTGCCCCTTTTATTTAGGAGATCAAAGAGTAGTGGTCATCCCTAAGGCCCTAATTGAAGGTCTAAATAACCACTACAACTCATTCCTGCTAAATTTAGGGATGAAGCCAATGGTGAGAATTGGTATTGGGCCTTAGATAATATGGCATTAACAACATGTTTTACCCCCTTTTTAAAAATAGAATTATTACTGGGAGCCAATTATGATGTATCGGAGTCTTTCAGTACTTCCAGCACTGAACGTTACTAATTGGTAAAATTTTCACTGGTTTTTATTTCTCCCCTTCTGCCTGAGTCATCTCAGGTTTACGCAGCAGCCTGTAAAATCTGTCAGTTTAAGTTAAACTGTAACTGTTTTCAAACACAACATTCAAACTCAACCATTCATGCAGCTTCAATCAGCTGAAAAGAGGAAGCATGCTTCTTGGCACTGTGGTTGAGTGAGCACCAGAACAAATGAGGAGATGGCTCCTATTGTGACAAGAAAGTGGTGAATTCACAGCCATTAAAGATGAATCTGAAACATCCAAAATCTCAAATGTGTAACCTGAAAAGATATCAAGTCGGCATGTCAGTGCCAGGTCTCTGTCGAGTACCGTTTGGGAGAAGCGACACACTTAAGTGGAGTAATTTTTTCTAAATTTATCAAGTATTTTTTTACTTTAGTGGAACCATAACAGACCCAGAGCTATCAGACCTTGAGCTGATTGAAAAATGGTCAAAACGCACCTTTTGTTTCTGGTGTCACCCTTTCACCTCTGACACTCTCTTCTGCTGTTTTCCCTTGATACAGATGCAGACTTAGCACCTAAGCTTAAAGCTAACAGAGCAGCTTTGTGCTAAATGGGTCCTGCAGCCTCACTTAGTCTCACACACTTAGAATTTAAATACACAGCCTGTGTGGTCTTAGCAATTTACTTAGAACTCCCGATGTCTCTGAGCACACCTGGACTGACAACAGTGACTGTCTAAATGAAAGGGCGTCAGAGGTTTCTTTTTTTATTGACTTGAAGGAAAGATAGGAGGTCCCTTTTTTTTTATCTGAATCTGTAAGGTGGAGCAGAAGAGAGGGGAAATTCCTGTTAGCTTTTGGTCCCATCACACAGATGTGAGAACATCTGGTTGTCTGGAATAATCAGGTGTTAAATATAATTTACAAGACAAGTGTTTTGGCTCATAAACAGAAAGGTTTAACAATACAGCCTGTAATTTTCTCATTATACACATGTATGATTCTCGGCCTTCTAAGCAGCAACTTGACACAACACCCGACACTGTGAGATTAGTTTTTGTTATTTTCTGTGTATATTATTTTCATTCTTCTACAGATTTATTCTTTTTGTGTGGCACTGAAGGTATTTGTTTCCATGCTAATTTCTCTGAGCTTGGCATCACCTTCTTGAATGATGGTTTTCTTTTCTTTGATGCAAATATGATTTTCAGCTTTCTGTTTGCAGTCTGTGGAGACGTCTACATGTGGTTTTTTTGGTACATGGAAAACTTTCATAAGAAAGAGAAAAACACCCTTTTTATTCACGAGGAGTGAATAACAGCATTCAAACTCAAATCTCAGCAATTCACTGTTTGTGCAGAAAGCATTTCATGTGACACATACTAGAAAAACTTCTCTTCACTTACACTATTACAACACTACTTCTACACTGCACGATACAACTGATGGTCCTTCATTCCCTCCATTCCTAAAAAAAAGGGAGTTCACCTTTTTTAAAGCCAGTGCTGTGATTTAATCACATGGCAGCATCTTGTACTTAATTTCTACATCTTGTAGTTATTAAAGTGTATTTAACTAGAGGTCATGTACTCTATCACCAGATTATTCCTCTTCTTTTAAGCTCTTCTCCAGTGCAGGTGCTGTTCAAACTGAGCCAAAGCTGATTACTCTGAGAAATCACGCCCTGACATGAATTAATCCCAACTTTCCCTCAGATGAGGCTCTGGGTAGCTTCGCTGTTCTTCCTTTGATTGCAGTGTTAGTATCGAGATAATTAAAACTATCAATAAAGCCAAATACCTTCAATATGATCAGCTGTCTGCTCACAGATATGCTGTTAAGACAATGCTGGACAAACTGGACAAATACTGATATTCCGAATTCCTTGATTGATTCTAGTTAGATTATGAGAACTCAAGCGAACAGAGAGATTGTATGCACATTTCCATAGTGATCTGTCCAGCTGTTAAGCCTCTGGCCTTGTGGAGGAACATCTGCAGTGAAGTCACACTCGAGCAAGAGATGGAGCGTCGTGACAGGCGGAGCAGTGGGAATTTTGGATGCACTGCACGAAGTTCATGCCTAGAGGCGACGCTGCCAACAAGCCAGTTACCAACTTCTGATTCCAACATTTTGTTTTTAGAATCAGAAATGGGTCAAAGAGTGCTTAGGAAATACTTATTTTTCTTTTAATCGCTGCATTTTACTCAAACCTCTGAATAAAACTGTCTTTTCTATATTATATTTCACTGTAGTTTAGGTTTTTTTTGTGTATAAAGAAGCTGTTTAGTCAACCACACCCAGATTTTTACACTAACTCTTCATACGAAAGCTTTGGTTAATGCATACATTTTCAGATTTAATTGGCTATGAATTAATTCTATCAATTCACAAACACACCCGTGCAATCTTTGTATCTCACTTGCATGCTTTGGCAGAAACAGCTGCTCGCTATCACACTCTAAAATTACAGCATTCAGCTGCAGTGGAGGTTACACAGCACAATTGTGTGGGTTGCACTTCATTGTTGTTTTTATTTGCCACAATCTGCAGGGGTTTCAGTCCAATTAAAGCCAGAGAGAGTGTGCCTTCACGCCTGTTTGTAAGCTCTCTGGCCTCACACATACGCACCAATGTATACGGTGTACTCATAGAAGTCTTAACAGTCTGCTTCTTTTCCCTATTTATTATTTTTCTGTCTTTGTCGCCCCATCACACAAACACGTGGTACGCGGTGAGTCTAATTTTCAGGAGCTGCCACTGCACAGCATGTGTGTATTAGTGCAGCCTAATGCCTTCCAGATGCCCAGGCTCTATAACTTGCTGCTCATATGTACTGAAGAACAGACCATTGTTCCAGGGATCTCCCCATTAAGGAGAACCAGGTGGGCAGGAGACTGTGTGTTTGTGGGACAAAGAAAAGGAGAAAGTGATGTTGACGTGGGTCAGCTTTTGTGAAGAGCTTGCATCTTCGTCAGAGAATTACGATCCCAGCACAAACATCCTGCCACGTTCCACTTGAGTGTGCACGGCTGACAGAAAGTAAAAAAGCAAGTAAATGTGAATTCAGCCATGACTGTAAGTGATGTCATGACATGGGTGGGGACATTAGACAGATGGAAGCCCCTTCTCAGTCTCTTGGCAAACTTTATGGGGTGTATCCAAAATGCTGTCAAACTTAAAAATGCCAGAAGACAGAATCGTGGGAGGTTGGAACAGTTCGAGTCCTCAATGTGTGTCTTATGATGATCTGGAAGAGCTTATAGGGAACAGGAGCATAATTAGTAAGAAATAATGTAGCTGGTGAAACATGAAACACCCACGCTTTCTGAGCCGTGGAATGCTTTCATTTTTAGAGCAACATATAAGTCCTGACCCAGAGCTGGATTAACCCGCTTGGAGGCCCTGCAGCAAAAATTAAGTGTAGGCTACAGCTGACTCTCTCTGCACCCTGTCACCTTACGGCACACATCAAAACTCTGATGTTTCAACCCACTTACCAGGCAACTTGATTATTAGTTGTAGGTTCCAACCAACTTGAGCAGTTTATATTCAGAATATTTTCAAGTGTTTTAACCATTGAAGTTGTTTGTGTGTATAGCCTCTTTCATCTCCAGGTAGCGCCTTATGTGCAGGAAAAAAAGATGACCTCGTAATCCTGCTGCTGTTTCTCCTCATAATTCACACGTGCCAAACAGAAGCCTGTGATAATGGTGGCTCAGTCCCGCATCGCTGTGTCTTTACACACATTAGGCAATGTTGTGGAATCAGTTAAGTGATGACAGCACCGCTGGTTAGAGTGGCGAGCTCTGCATTGTCGGCTCAATTTGTGTAAGCACGCATAAAGCGAGACCACGTCGCCTTGTGTGTTGTCGGTGGATCAGCTTGTTCCACCTCCATACATTCACACATGACATGATGTGCAACAAAAGCTTCTCAGTCCTGGCTTGAAGAGACAAATGTGAAAGAAGCTTATGATAGTTACTCAGAGTAAATTATATTCATTCTTGGTTCTGCCTTGCAAAAAAATATTTAGATCTCAGTGTAATTAAGCTCATCTGCTTCCTCTGTTCTCTGTTGGGATGCATCACTCAAGAAAAGGAAATTTGAGTTTTGAGTGCATGTTTGCTACAAGATTTAGCAGCTTTCATGCTTTTTTTTAACCAGCTGCTTTGTTAACACACTAAGCAACTTGATTCTTAAAAAAATTAATGTATGTTTGCCTTGAGAGAACACACATTCTCCCTCCAACGGGGAAATTGACCTGCGACTCTCCACCCTGCCTTTCTTAGTGTTTTACCTATTGAGCTAATTGAGCCCCATTAAAAAGCCATATTGTTCTTGATATTCCTTTAGTGGGTGTCCATGTGAGGTGTCTGCAAAGTTAAAGGAGTTATCCCCTCTCATTTGCCCAATTTTGACAAAGTGTTGGTGGTGCCAGAGCCAGCTCAGACCTGGTTCAGCTTCAAAACCTTCTAAGAACCGGTTTGATTTTCCCACAGTCACTTTAAATGTATTTTGCAATATGTAGATTAAACCCCTTCATAGTGTATTCTGAAGTTCTTCAGAAAACTGCAGTGCAGAGCGACAGTTTTATAGCACAGATCGATGTTTCCAATGCAAACCTGTATCTGCTGTAAAAAGTTGTTTATTTATGAAGTTGCGATTGTTGATTGTAAATTTAGTTGAAAACGGCAGTTTTGAATGCCACATTTGGAAGCACTAACACACAGACTGGCGATAGTAAAACAGCAGGAAAAGGGTTGTGCTCATGTGAATACACTGCTGCATCTACTTCAAGCCCACGTTGAAGCTCAGTTTTTATAGCTCTATCTTTGTAGACTCTATACTGTGGCTCGATTTTGATATATGCCACTCGTAAAGTTGTAGTTAATCAAGTGGCCCCTAAATTGTGGTAGTGGCTCTGAGCCAGCACTGGAACCACTTTTGTGCTAAAGGGACCACAGAAAACACTCCCCCTGAACTGTGGATAGTTAATGTGTTATGTGTCCATCTGACCATGATCATTTCTGACATTGTGTCAATAAAACATATTGAGCAAAGACAGATATGTTGTATACATCCTCCATTTGTATGACTTTGTATCTGGACTATTATTGCTACATCACAATCTGCCCCTCCACCTCTTACTAGTTGGCAGTTTTTATCACCTTACCACCATTTTTCAACAGAGACACAAGCATTGCATTTAGTTTGTGGATGTTGGCACATATTTCTTAGTGAAACTTTTCAAAGTAAAATCAAAAACACAAATTAAATGTCAGTAATAATCAACACCTTGAAGGGCTTCGTCATTTTCATTTTTGATTTTTAGTGATGTCCATTTAAGCACCAGTAAAACTCAGTTTCACCCTTTTCTCCTCCATACGGCATCAATCAGTATCCATGCAGCTCTTTGTTTGATGACTCTTTTTCCGCTCAATTTATTTTTGCTGGATACTAGTGTCAGCAGGCCGGTTATGACCTTTTGGTCGAGTTTTAGCATATAAGATATGTTTTCTTTTCCACTCCACTAACATGCTTTCCACCTCTTGTGTTTGTATTTTGCAGACCGTGGCTCTCAGAGCGCCTTGGACCTGACAGAGTTGATCGGTGTACCCCTCCCTCCCTCCGTCTCCTTTGTTACAGGCTTCGAGGGTTACCCTGCCTACAGCTTTGGCCCAGACGCCAACGTGGGCCGCCTGACAAAGTCATTCATCCCAGACCCATTCTATCATGACTTCGCCATCACGGTCACGGCTAAATCAACCACACGTCATGGCGGTGTGCTGTTCGCCATCACAGATGCTTATCAAAAAGTGAGTCACTGAGTTGGATTTAATTCCATCATTTAAAAAATGCAGCCATATACTTGTGTGTATTAGAAAAACTGAATGTTTTCTACATTTCTTGTATTTAAAAGATTGTACAGCTGGGTGTAGCACTGTCGGAAGTGGAGTCTGACTCCCAGAGAATCATTTTGTACTACACCGACCAAGAAACTGAGGGTGGGACCCGAGAAGCAGCTTCGTTCAAAATGGGAGACCTAACAGGAAGATGGGCGAGGTTTACGTTGACTGTACAGGGTGCAGAGGTGAGTGAGTTAGTTTGTTTGGGCAAACACATTATGTGTGATATCCATAGATTTCTATGTAAAAGGTCAACGCAGCCATGGGGATGTCTCCCATCTGGTATATCAACATTGGGCTTTGATCTTCTTGGTCTTTATAAAGACAGGAGTGATTACATTTGTAAAGAAAGTGAATATTTAGAAACCTCTTTGGACAAGTATGTTTTGAGGCCTGATGTCTAGTTAATACCTGATCATTTAAAAGATAAAAAGACCACCAGCTCACTGGTCAGAAGGAGTGAATCTATCCGATAACACAGCAATGATTTGTGCTAGTCTATTGGGACCAGAATTGTTTTGGACTCTGCACCCCACATGTTTCAGTTGCATTGCATTAACACAACTCCACATTGGCTTAACTTGACAGCAATAAACTACTGTATGTATACATCTTTTATAAACAGCTGATGGTGCTTTTCACCATCTTGTCCATCATTTTAATGAGAAACAGTTGACTGGTTTTACGGATACATTAAAATGAGTTTGCATGTTATCATCCTGACTGACCCTGGAATATACAAAGATGATTAGAAAGTTCTGACACTGCTAGTAGGGGGGTTGTGTGCACATTTTCAGTGAACAATGGCACATGAAACACACTTCAGTTCATTTGAATGTTCTCCCATCGACACCAGACATGACAGCACATCTTAGTGTTGATCTTAGTGTTAGTGTTCATAGCCTGGTTCCCACGCCAAAACTGCATGAATGTGGAAACTGTCTAACACTGCACTGGATCACACTCCTGTCATGTAGATGAGGACTGCTGTTTGGTTTCTGGTTTGTTGCTGAATCTCCAACTCTCGTTACTAGTGGTGATCCTGAACATGTAGGTTGGGCCAATTTGACACATAGTTTCATGTTTGCTCTGTGTGGAAGTTTGAGACCCATCCAGGGATCGTCTTTCATGCAGATCACAGACAAACATACTGAGCATGGGAAATTAAAATAATCAAAAGGCACCTTTTGGAACAGAGCAAGCAAATCTTTGAAAATCGAAGTAGCTATCCAACCACAGAATTTGTTGGATTGTATTCTATTTGTCATGAACAACTTTGTGGTTTTAAAGATTATGTTTGCGTGTGTGCACCCTTGTCCCTCCATGTAGGTGCGTCTCTACATGGACTGTGAGGAATACCACAAAGTTGCCTTCACCAGGAGTGCTCAGCCTCTGACCTTCGAGGCCAGCTCAGGCATCTTTGTGGGGAATGCTGGTGGTACGGGCCTGGGGAGGTTTGTGGTGAGTCTGAAGGTTTTTTGGGGTTTTTTTGTATGCGTTTCCTTATGTCTGAGTCTACGAGTGTCTGCCCAGTCATCACCTCATGCATCAAAAGTACTTCAGGATTTTCCTGTTCTGCCTTTTTTCTTCATTCCTAATATCAGTGTGTCCAGAATTTATATCTCACCCGGAATTGTTTGTAGAGACAAAAGTGATGTTTGGGCGGTTAACTTCTTCACATTGGAGACATTAACACAATCGTCTTCAGTTTTATGACTGCCACAGGAGATCATAAATGAACCACCAAATGTTTTTGAGCATCACCTTCTCCCATGAGAGCTCATAAATGATGAGCTGTATGTGATTTACATGTTTTGAAAGTGTTTGACAGTCCCCCATCTTGAAAGACTTACACTGTGTGCGACTGGAGAATTATGATGTAGACTTAATCAGTGGTAAGACTGCAAGAATGGAGGCTCCAATCCCTGAGGATGGTTGTTAAAAATATTCCTGTTTGTATAAAGTCTTTGAGAAGTGCTAAGATGCAATGTTGCTTTCTGCTCTCAGTGCTCTTGTAAAAGAAAATAATGATTTGCTGTTTTTTTTTTATTGTACTGAAAGGTTTTGTTTGTTCCTTTGATGTTCCTTTCCTAAGCAGACAATATTTCAGATGTTCTGTCTAAAACATAAAATTACTTTTTGATAAGTTCATGTTTTCTAAACAGGCCAACTATTTTTTTTCTAAATAAATCTGCTCATGGCTGTTGGAAAAAATATGACTGCACAACAAAAAACAGACTTTCCTCTTTTATTAAACTTTTTGTATATTTTCCACTGAATGCTTGTAGTGGAAGTTCATATGAAGGACAGACTATATAAGATGACTCTGGGGTAGTGGAAAAAAGTTCCTGACACCAAGCAATGTTTTTTCCCTTGTCTTTTCATTAAGACTTTATTAGAGGAATCTGAGGAGGGTTTCAGAGAAATCCAAAAAGCCAATGAGGGAGTGTATGGGTTTATTGAGGGTATTTTGCTCTCAGAGGGGACTCCATTTTGTTGCTGGAACAATCTATTAAATAGGTTTGTCTACCTACTGTGGTTTAAAACAAACTGCACATTTAGACCATGAAGAGCTACACTTTTGTTTTAGACCAAAGTCACTTCTTTGTAGCACCATTAAAATTTCGGCTCTCATTTTTTTTTAGCCTTTTTTAACCCATTCGTTTTGACTGCACTTCAAAATATTTTCAGTTTTTAGAAGCTTAGAGTAGATGGCAAGAGCACTGAAAAAATAAAAAGAGCAGGACGTCCTTTTTTCAATTTAGTCTAGGCTCAATAAAGATCAAATTTCTGTATTTTTCCACAAATCACAGTCATTGACATTCCTCCAAAACTTCATGGAAACCAAATATTTACGTTTCGTATCATTTCCAGTTAAATTTCCAGTGAATCTGTAATAAACTTTAGCTGTTAAGCAACACCCTAATTACATAAAATACATTTGGAAATAACCATGTTTCTTGTTTTATTTGCCTTAAGTCATTATTGTTATTAAGCCAGTGATGGTGTTGTACAAAGCAATAATCAGTTCTGGCTTCTACAAACATACTGAGATGGCCAAATGGCTTCAACTTTCTGTATCAGCAGTTACCAAGAAATCAACAACAGAAAACTCTGTAACCAAAAAGACAGCTGACCTGTTATGACTTAATCTGCAATACAGACTGATTTTCTCCAGTTGTGTAATACATCATCTCTGCAGTTGGATTCTTAATAGATTGTTTTTCAGTTGATTGCTATGTTGAATTGAAGGTTCGTATAAAATGGTCAATGCATACACCAGCTCACTTTTAGAGGTTAAATGCTCAGAGAAATATAAAAAAAATAACTGCAGGACACAGCAGGTGGAGTCCCAGAAAAGTGAACTTTGACCATTTAAAACAGCCCAAGAGTTTCATAGCGGATCGAGTGAGCACTATATATAGTGATTTATACCCCAACATCACTTGTGTATTAGTTAGTTCTTTACTTTGTCTTTATTTTCTCAACCAAAGAATGTTGCTCCTCATCACAACAAGCACAGTGGTTGCACAACAAATTCTACTTCTGATCAGCTGAGTCCATCTGGAGTTGTCAGACTAGGTAGCTTACTGTTGGGCATTACTTTTGCAGTTGTTTAAAAGAAGGTGTGTGTTTGCAATTTCCCATGCTCTTGGCTATTTTTTGCTGTCTCGTAGTTGTTGTTTTTTTGCCATTGGAAATAAATTGTCACAGTTGATCAACAGCAGGCTATGTCGGGCAAGTACTGCACATGCAAAGATACTTAGCAACATGGACGTTCGGTGATTGAGAATATAGTGACAAAGCAAATAACTGTCTGATGCTATTGCTTGAACAACACTTACATTTTTGAGGTCTGAATTGTTTTGGATGGTGAAAATTCACTCTTTGTACCCATCAGTTTAGCTCCTCTGAATTTGCCTTTGGTAAAATTCTTCAGACTTTGGTAAAAGAAACCTTTAATTTGTGTGTTAATCTGAACTGGCTTTTGAAACCAATGATGGAGATATCATTACTTTTACCAAAATAAGTAATTACAGTGCACCTACATATATACTATTATTGGGTGGGTACTCATTTATATTAGCACCGCCTCATCTGACTATTGATAGTTATCTTGTTTTCTGACAAATCACACACTATGATATCCACTTGTGTCACTTTCAGTCCAACAGTCTAGCAAGTGCAGCTAGTTATTTGTCCTAGCAAACGCACATCTGGTCTTGCTTTTCGCCACTACTGGTATTCTTCAACTAAACAACCTACATGCATTCGTCATGTATATTACTAGTGTGAGTTTGAAAAAGAATTTAAATGATTATTAGGAATTATTTCTGAATACATACTCAACACTTACCGGATGGACTGTTTGTTTTTAAAATGTGATTCCAACTTAGTATGGATGTGGTCTAAAGTCTTAACTGCTGGATTAAAGGAAAATACTCCCATTATGGATCTTTTTACAGTGATCTTTTTATCCTTTATAGTCATCTTTTTCTTTAAATATCAATAAGTTTGGGGACAAATGCTGTAATTTCCAATTAAAACAGAAGCTTCAACCTCTCAAATGTTAGATGTTTTTAGATTCATCAGAGGATGAGAAATTCTTTTCTGTTTTTTCTTTGTCTTAACAGTATAGTGAAAGTAAGCCATATGTAGCACACATTATTGCTCTCCAGTGTGACCATCACAAGCTGGGGGGAAATAATGCACAGACTGCTAAGAAGTTTCCTCTCCTCCCACTTGGCAATAAGCTCCTTCTCTTGTGTTACCCTCCGTCATCTCTACATACAGTCTTCCCTCTCTTCACTCAGACAAAAAGGACCCGTACAGGCTGTCTGTTCAGCTGTTTAATGTTTGAACTGGCAGCTCTGAGATCCTCCCCCCTGAGAGACCACAAACAGACATGATGCAGCAGTACCTCTCCACAGTAATATACTCCCTTACAACTTCACATGAATGCAAATAAAAAATTATAAAAAATACTCCCGCTGTCATTCGTGTCATTGCTCAGTAAAATACAGCTCGTGTTGGAAGATGTATGCACAACTTCCACATTTTTGTGTGAGCCTGAAAGACGCATAGTAATCTGATTCACCGCTCGGCAACTACATGTTGCCATGTTCAAAATGTTGAAAAAATACAAGTCTTTACCAAGTACGCTCTTATTAAGTTTGTCTTTATGTGGAATGTTTTATGAGGCATGGTTTGCCACAGCTTATAGCTAATTTCTTTTGGTCACAAGGATAAATTTGTTTCCCAAATGAAGGGAATAACCTTTTGAATCTGCAGTCAGACCAATAATCTTGTCTATATGCTAGCATTTCTCCAGCTTTTAAGACAAAACTATGTTATAGACTAATATAATGAGAAAGTGTAATTTTATAGAAGGAATAAACCACTTATTGTCTTTAATGATACATGTGTCATGACTTTTCCAGACATTTTGAGCCCGAACAGTGGGAGATGAGCTTCAGAAAGTACTCTCACGTGCTTAGTCAGTAGAACCTAATGTAGACTTGCTCTGTGCTGCTTTGACAACAACGCTTCCCTCAACACGGAGACTGCCAGACACTGAGCAATACCTTAAAAGTGCTTAACCTTTTCCTTAACTATCTCTGACATTTAAGAGCTCCTCTGTGCCAGTTTGTGGACAATACCCAGACTGCAAAATAGTCTTGGTTCTTATCCCAGCTGTGAAACATCAAGTGGATGATACCATGTAACATACCAATATGGAGAAAATCTCTTCCAAACAATGGCTGAACACTTGCCAGTGGCTGGACATCTGGTATGTTCACATCAGTTACATATTGAACAAAGAATTTTACTGACAAGTCACCAGAGAGTCACATTCAATTACTTATACGGGTCTAAAGTAACAACTGTGCAACTTTCATGCCATCACCTTTCAAGTCAGGATATAACTTTAATTTGTGCAAACATGAACTAAGCAGGTGGCAACAGTGGGACCAGCATCACGTCCCCAGAGACCACTGTCTCTGCCTTTGCCCCTATGATTATATGATTACACTGTTTAGTGCAAGCTTGTTGGCTTTTAATTTTGACTCACTGTAAAAACTTTTAAAGATCCACTGAGTAGGTTCACTCATCTGCATTGCAGACCTAGTTTTGTGTGTTAGCAGACCTTTGCAGCTGGAAATGTGTCATTCAAACCAATTACTTCCAAGTGTTGACGTTTATATAATTGAAATGTTTTACACTCTTACCTATAAAATCACTTATCCACGTGGTGGTGGCTTTAACTTGAGGGGAAATTCACATATTAAAGTTGTGGAAAAGATTGCGTGGCACATTCTTTGTTTCAGATGTGTTGTTTACTTCACAAACAGATGTCTCTGATTTGGTTTCCTGTCCCAGCTCTTATCCTCTCATTCCCTTTCTTGCTCCCTATTCTTCCCTTCACCTTTGTTTCTCACTTCTTTGTCAACATTAAATTTCACAGGACATGCTTTGTCCCATTAAAAACAGGTGTTTGTCCTGTGGCCTGATCTTAATATCAACAAACTTTGCTCAAATTGCCTTCAGCAGATACTTACTGATCTAATAAAAGGATAGGCCCACTGACTTAGCTTGTGTGTACACACAGTTGTACACGGTGAGACTTCTTTTCCTTTCATATATCAGATGGTTATGAAATTTGTCATTTAGAGTTTTTAGTTATTCATAGTCTCTTAGTGGTGGTATATAGGTCTATATATGGTCACAAGTTGCAGCTGCAGTCAGAAATGAATATGTGATCTGTAATATTACAATAAGACGTAGTGCTGTGCAATTTAAGCAGTATCTTGAAGAAGTTGAATGTCTGCAAACAACAGCATTGGGTTGACTGAGGTTCAGTCACCTTCAAGTCAGGTTTTTTTGTAGGCAACATGTCAGTTGATGAAGGCATAATCCTCCTGTCATGTCCAACAGCAGAAAATCGTGCAGGGGACATTTCAATTTTCTGCTTTACTACATGCACAAAAACTGCCTCTTTAAACACAGTTATTGTACTTATCAAAAAAGGATTACTTGCGTGAAGCTACATTTATGACCACCATGAAAGTTGTTGTGATCATGGAAGCTAACCTCTGTGGGATGAACTGAAATGGAGCATCTGTATTGGGAGTCATAAATCTTGAGCAGTTGTCAGCACTGTCAGCTTTATTGCAGATGAATTGACTGTGTTTAAGTGTGAAAAGGGTGATACTGCTGCAGGTCTCATGTTGACTTGATGATGTAGCAGCTGTTACTACTTTAGCCCCAAAGATAGGGGGCTAATATTGTCATTAGTGTAGGCTAAAGTCTTTCCAACTGACTTTGGACGAGAGGTGTGGTATTCCCTTGCCACTAAGTCAGATGAGTTGGACATGTCAAACAGCTGTATGTTTTTAAATGCTGCGTTTAAGTTGATGAAGACTGGTGTTTTAAGGTTGATGTTACACTTGCCTTTGAGCAGCAACTTAACATGTTGCAGCAGCGTGTGAATGTTTTGATGATGGTGTGCAATTTGTATCTGTGTAGATTATGTGTACACTAATAATGAGGGTAGGGTGAGAGCAACAAACTGTCATGTAGAATTGGTGTGTGGGGAAATTATGGTGAAACTAGGTGACAGAATGACCCAAATTATCATGTACTGCAAGACTGACCCTCCTCTTCCTTCACCACTCCTCATCCTCTCCAGGGCTCTATCCAGCAGCTGGTGTTGAAGTCAGACCTCACAGCCCCAGATGACCAGTGTGAGGAGGACGATCCTTATGTGAGTCTGCACCATAGCATACATTCACAGTTTTAAAATTCAGGGTTTTTCTTCTTTCACAATCCTGGAACTGCTGTGCCCTCTGTTGGTATAAATAGTGTATTACAGGAGCGTGTAAAGATGCTCAAAAATGGACACTCAAATCCATGTTTCAGCATTGATGGTTTCTGAGGGTTGAGTCTATGAAAAAGTTTTAAACTCATTAGAACCTGATGCAGTATATAAGGTTTATCTTTTCCCTTGTTTAGAGGGACTGTAAGGTCATCAAAGTACCAGAGCTCAGCCTTGCTCAGAAACTCTGAGATTACCCAGCACACCAGCAGCAAATTGTCTCTGTGTTGATTTCAATTTGTTCAGTTGAGTCTTTTTGAACTGGACCATGAGCTTTGGACATCAAAGGATATTGGATATTCTGACCTGGAAAATTGGAGGAACCTCACCAACCCATCCTCCAAATCCAATGTGAATGTCCTGTGTATTAAAAAAGTGGTAAAAGTTGTACCTCTGCCTATAAACATAATGTTTGTTCGGTCGAAGAATAGTATATATAATGCATCGATGTGAAGCCACAATAGCTAACTTGGTCGCCTTAATAGAACTTCACTATCATATATACTCTGATATAACGATAGAACTTCACTCACTCACTTGTAGCTGAGTGGGATCTCCACAGCAAAAGCCAAAAATCTTGTGGAAAGCTTTCACAAAGACCATCTGTAACAATCAGTCAATTTCATCCACCAGAAGAGTCCAAGCTTTCACTTCTGACTTGTTTTAGTCGTTACATCTGAGGTATTATTAACACTGTAACACTCAGTTAACTCATTCTGACCTGATGGGACATTTGTTTGCTTTAACCTTTTTAAACGTAGAAGAGACACATGTTGTATCAAAATTTTCAAGGAACAAGAACTATCATCTTTTTCTTTAAATATCAATAAGTTTGGGGACAAATGCTGTAATTTCCATTAAAAACAGAAGCTTCAACTTCTCAAATGTTTAATATTTTTAGATTCATCAGAGGATAAAATGCTCAAAGTTTAAAAGGCTTTAATGAACAAAAGCTCAGGTCATAATGAGATGGAAATCATGAGGGTCTTTCTTTCTCTGATTCTTTCAAACTAGTCTACATTTAAGTACTTTGATATCTTTAGAATATGATAATATTTGGAACAGTTATCTTGTCTGATATCCTGTTTTGAAAGATACATGCATTTTTTTGTTTGATAGCTTGGCTAATTTTCTCAACCAGCAGCTTTAACTCAGAATGGCGTCTGTCTCTCAAACTCTTCTGTATCAGGCCATGTTCATGTTCTGATTTACTGTTTTTCCTCCTATGTTCACTTCAGGCCTCTGGTTACGGGAGCGGTGATTATGACTATCGAGACTTGGAAAGAACAGATGAAGTAAAGAAGATTGTGGAGGAGAGAGAATATACAATGGTGTGTATACGGTGGTGGTGTAATGGTTCCTGCATAAGTTCATATAATTTTTAGTTTTACTGTTTTCAAGCAGTCTGACCAGGAAATGATAAACATCTGTGTTGAAAGTAGTGATATGTGAGGGTTTGTACTATATTTATTTGACTTTAAAATAGACTAGTAGTACTGTATTTGCATAGTGTGACATATTGTCTGCTGTTTGGTATCAGGAGGTAAAGTTCAGTATGAAAATGGTGTGTGAAATAATCAGCCCATCCAGTGAAGGCAACGAGTGAGAGGCAGAGGAGGACAGGCCCTGTCTCTGCCCCCCCAGGACAATAAAAAACTGACTTAAAGCACAGAACAGAATGTGATATACATCACAGGGGATTTGGAAGTGGGTATACTCTATTACAACTGTGAAATATATAAATATACCCTGCACTACACCACTGTGTGTGACAAACACTAACACACACATACCACGCTGTCCTTCTGTTTTTTTTGCCTTTTAACTGAGCTGGACTTCAACCAAAGAAAACAGCTCTTATCCCTGCAGGCCTGTTGGAGACTGGAACATGGTGATATGAGCTGTTCTCTGCCAACTCTGTGTTCTCACAGACATACAACAGGGCACAGAGAGGAGAGGCAGAGGGAACGACTGCTGGATTATTATACTTATAGAAATAGTTCCACTGGGAAATTTTTCATTTTCAGTTTCTGCCAACAGTTCTATTAGAAGATAGGTGTCAATAACCTCAGCTGAAGCCGGGCTCTGTTAAAGTCAATCAAGTTGTTATCTCTGTGAGACTTGAAGGTAAACAGCAGTTCAAATTTAGTTTTGTTTACAAAGTACATGAGCAGAAATAAGCGATTAATGATGCGTTATAATTCTAGGGATTTCTAAGTGCTGGAGGGTGTGCATAACAAACCTGAACAACTAAATCCTTTTGTCTCTCTCTTCCCTGTTGTCATGCACAGCTTCATTAAAAAAAAAAGGGAAAAAGTTTCAATCAAATTATGAAGCTAATGAATACTTCTTCATGTTTAATAAACAGACTTTATGATGAGAATAGCTGGCATGGCGGCAGTTCCTCTGGATTTTTATCCTTTTTTTAATGCCATGTCTTCTTTGCTGCAGTCCTGATACCAGCTGGAAGACACATAATACAAACAAGGTCTGTGTTTGTATTTCCTAACCAGATTTTCTTTTTTGGAATCCCAAATAGTTTGTGCGCACATTCACCTTCATCTATTCCATTTAAGTGAATGTTGTACCGCCAGTTACTTTTTAATCAGTGCCTCATTTTATGCTACGTTCCATTGGTCGGTTTATAGATGCCATACAGGTCATGGGAGCATTTCAATAAGGAGAAATCAGTTGGAAGTATGGGACAAAACTGACTGATGTTCACAAGAGTAGTTAAAATGTTTGGATGTAATTCTTCAGTGGACCATCATGGTTGAGCATTACTTTAGTGATACAAAGAGATGGGACAGGAGCTTCAGAAGTCTAGATGCAGCTGGTGGATGAGCAGTTTGGAGACAGCAGAGACTTTAGAACAGGATTTAGTTAAAAAATAGATCAATTTTTAAAAAAGGAACAGACTGAATGTCTTGCAAATGTAGCAAGCAAACTGAACAATGGACCAGAGTAATAACATCAGATGTGAGTTTGACAGCATGGGAAACGGAAGGGTTAAAACCTGAATGTCTCCTGTGATTGAGTTGATAATGTGCTAAAAATTAAAATGGCCCCCAATCTGCCCCTTAGATTATCAGAGAGCCCACACAGAAGTTCTGTCGGGTAATCGTCTTCCTGAATGTTGTCAGTCAATGGCATAAGCAACCCTCTGAAAGGAATCTCACTTAAAATTGTACCTTATATAACTAAAACAGGCCTGTAACTGGGTTCTTACTGATTGTGATTCTTGTACATGATTATGATTTTCACCATATTGCAATTGAAATTTCTCACCACCATCTTACAGCGGCAAACAAAGATATCAGCACACCACAAGCACATTTTACATTACAATGAGCCTGGGCAGGTTGTCCTGTTCATTTACAGTTTAACTAATTTAGTCCTGATGCCACCCAAACTAATCAAAAGTTTATTGTAAGGAGGGTTCAGGAAGTTTGCTATAGGTCAGTCATAGTGACCTATCACACATAGTGACACAGTGTGAAATTCATTTTATATGAAAAAAAGTTTTTTAAGGGAGGAGAGTAACCTTATGAAGTGCATAATGGGGAATATATGCAAAGAAGCAAAAACTTAAACAATGAATTAAACAGTCCAGTGATTATTCAGCCAACTAACCTAAAGTCTTAGAGTTTTGAAAGGAAAAAGTAAACACTGTGGGAAAATAGTTGTTTACACCAAAACCATATTGGCTGCAGTTTTCACACAGTAGTTGTCTGCTGGCTGCAGCTCCTTTATTTACGATGCAAAAACAAATCATTGTGCAATTTATCATCTACATTTTGGCACGTAGGAATAAACAGAATATTGCTTTGACCGATGAATACAAATACTTTGCTTGTTCTGTGAAGCAGCAGACACTATAAAGACATCTTCCTGACTGGAAAACGGAAGCCATTTATTCTTCTTCTAACCATAAACACCCCATTAAAATCTGCTGGAGTAAAAGCTTTTTAAACTGTTCTTGAAGTCTTCGGATCGCAAATTACTAATTTGCATAAATAGTATCTTCAATTTTCCACTTCTGTCAAGAAATAATCTTGAGCTGCTGGAGACTTAAGTGCCTCATTTAAGGTCTGATGAATGGAAACAATGAAGAAAAGTTTGCTTCCTTTAACAAGATTTTCCTCTCAAATCATTGCTACTGTCGTCAAAGTATCTGACTTTGGACATGTTTTCCACATGTGTGACAGAGCCAGTCCCACCAGCTTGAAGTACCTTAAAAGCTTCCTGCTCATCTTCATATATGTCCCAGTGCTTTTCAGGAAAGATGGAAATTTATTGCTGTTTTATTGGCAGTTATTTTCTGAGGCATGAGGTCAAGACATTTTATCAGTGCAGAAATGATCTGTTTGCTGTTTTTATTCTGAGAACGGTACTACTGTTGGATCTGGTCTCAGAGGAAAAAAACAAGATTCTGCCACCTCTGCCAAACACTTAGATTTTTTTGTTTGTTTTCTTTTTCCATGCAACAACATCTTTGGTGGATTTTGTGCCAGTAATGAAAACAAAAAGCCAGAAAATGTTATCAGACCAAGATTTCTGTAATTTCATGGTCACATAATGTTTTGACTTTTGTTCATTCTAACCAATCAACTGCATATGAGTGAATTGCATTTCTTTTTACACTGATAAGAGAAACTAACTGCAGGTTTTTGTAAGATATTGCACTTTTTTATTCATTTCTTTTCTACTGTAACTTTTTCATAGCCCTTCCCTGAGCTGGACCTCACATATGACACCCCAGTCCGAGCTCCCCCAACTGATATATCGTTCAGTGACGACGAAGACATTGAAGAGACATCTGGACAGGAGATGGAGACAACAACCGTAACTGGTATGTATGTAAATGTTGTTTTTACATCATTTAAGAAATTCCATCTTTGATGGCAACAAATAGAAGTGACTTGACCATCATTGTGGTAGGTTTTGAGAATAAGAAACGATTGAATCACTTGCATTCTTGCATTTATATTAGATGTGTGTGTAGATATGCACTGGCAGTAATGCTTTAATACCCCCCCCCCAAAAAAAATGTTTTGTAGTACCATAATGACCCAGCAGATGGTGACCAAGAGGCAGTGTAGTTCCTTCTCCTCTGTTCTGTTTCTCTTTTCTGCCACAGCTAACTCATTTATCTTATCCTAATACGTCCTAGTGGTTGCCATCATGTACCATTTCACAAATCACTTTAACAAAGATCCATATTCTTCTACTCAAACGTGAACTGACAGTGTTTTTTACGTGCCCAATTTCTGTCTTTGTTACAGAAAGATCATTTCATACAGCTGCTCCTACCTCCAAACCTGATATAGTAAGTATCAGGTTTTCCTCCTTATTTTAGACAGCACCTGTTTAGCATTTTAACAGCGGTATAATCTATCTTTGTACTTTTGTACCATTGTCAAACCTGCAGCTAAAATCCTTACGTCTGTCCCAATTAACACGAACGGACCCCATTTAAACGTCTGATTTCATAGTGAATTTTTCATTGCAGTACCAGTGTAATGCTAATAAAATGACCGAGAAAAAGAGAAAAGGTTTTCTTATTTATAGTCTTTTATTTTGTACACAGATTACTGTGGTGTGATTAAAGCAATACCACTGCCTTTAATCGATGTAGCGACCGTGTTACTGTGAGCTGTCCTTAGTGTTCCTGCACATGTTGTATGCAGCTTTGTGATCCAGTGAATGAACCAATCCATCCAGCTTTTATAATGTTTAGTCCATTCAGGTGTCTCCGAGGCAGAAAGGGGAGCGAGGCGAACCGGGTCCAGCTGGTCCCCCAGGACCCCCCGGCACTCCAGGACAATCATCAGGAGAGGGAGGGGAGCCTGGACCAAGAGGGCCACAAGGACCACAGGGACCCCCAGGCCCCCCTGGACATCCTGGGGAAGATGGACAGCCTGTAAGTGTAATCTGTTTACTTAAGACACAGCTCTTAAAAACATTTTTTGTAGAGTTTTTAGCTTTTTAGAGCAATGGTCTGTTATCTATCAGGCTTACAGGTCAGAGTATACAGTGATGGATTGGTTTTCTATTTTTGTCTCTTCTCCAGGGAAGTAATGGTGGAATTGGTCTCCCAGTAAGTAAAACCTTTCCAGTCTTGTAGATTTATGCATTCCTTTTTCAATCTGGTGCACTTACTTATGTAACCATTATCAGCACACCGGTACAAATATAGAGCTACACCTCATATTAGCGCTGATAGTACATGCTGATCTTATCTGTGTACCTTTACCGTCTCATGCCATTAGAGTGTGGTCGCAGTCTCAATTCATTCCTGATACCATTATCTGTGTTATTGTGTTACATCTCATATCTGATGTGGCATTAAGCCCACCTGTGATTATCTTTTTCTCAGGGTGCAACTGGATTTCCTGGACTACAAGGAGAACCTGGTCCAAAGGGAGAAAAGGTTGATTAAACCTTAAATTTACTATTATAAAACACCTGCTTATTTTCTGTACAGACATACTGTTATGGACTTAAATTCATCTATAAAAAGTACCAAAAAAGCTGCCTCTGTTTTGCTTAGGGTGATCCTGGAGTTGGACTACCTGGCCCACCCGGACCTCCTGGACCTCCTGGTCACCTTAGCAAGTCTTCCATATCACCGGTTGGTTGTTAAGTATCTTCAACCTCATAATCTGTTGTGCATTTTAAGTATGTGTATGGTTTTGACTGACTGATTGGACACGTGGTATATGTTCTTCAGGAGGGGTCTGGATTTGAAGACTTTGACAGTGACGTAGAGATTATTCGGGTAAGCGAAGCTAACCTTTGCCTGTACAGGTCCCTTCCTGAAATATGGTATCAGCTGAAGGAATAAGTGCAAAATATATTTTGACATATTTTTAGACTTAATATTTCCATCATGTGGTCATCAGGGTCCCCCAGGGCCTCCAGGTCCCCCAGGACTACCAGGGCTACCAGGGACCCTATCAGAGGATATCTTTCCTCGGCCACCTGGGGCTCCTGGGAGAGATGGAAAGGATGGAGAGAAAGGTGAACCAGGACTGCCTGTGAGTTAACCATTCTTTCTTCTTTGCCTTTCTGGCATTATTGACTCACAACCTTTCAACGAAACCAAAATCTTAATATTAAAAAACATGTTTTACGTCATATACTGTAGAATAAATAGTGAGGCAACTTCTGCAAGACACTACTGTATGTCACTATAAACAGTTTCTGAAGACCATCTAGGCTCAGACAACATGATTATTTCTTAAGTTTTAGCAAAACAGGATTATATGGAATATGTAGTTTAAAATGTTTGGACCAAAGGGGCCGTTAGGGAAATTTGAAATTTTCTGGTACACATAGCACAAAATCGGCACATCATATGCAAAATATTAAACTACCATCCTCTTTTCCACCTCTCTGCTCTCTTCTAACTTATTGCCTAAAACCATTTTAAGTCCCAGTTCTACCCACAGCCCCAAACCAGCAAGCTTTAACTGATCTGAATGATGATAGTAATGGCAGTATTAAGGGAAATTACATGACGGTCCATAGAAAAGATGGAAAAAGTAATGAAGAAAATACTAAATCTAGTCATGCAAACAGTTGCATCGTAGCATTAAAAGGAGGCCTCTATGAATCATTAACTTACTATCTCAGTAACAGTTGTAAAATAAGATAGAAATGGGGTTTACTGAACTCTGCCTTTGGACCGCCATAGTGTATGTTTAATCTTTACTGATTTTAAATGGAATATGACATCCTCCGGCCATCTGGCATGGGAAAAGAGATCAGGCTCTGGTTATTCAGTTATTCAGGATAAAACTGCAAACTAGCAGGCAAAGACGTGCCACTACATTCTTGATATTTCTTAATCAGGTAGCATTCTCTGATTTTATACTACAGTGGTGGTCAGAGGATCGGTGGCTTTGACGTAGATCAATTTGTGGTAGAATTGCATTAAATTTTTAATTTTTTTTTTAAACTAAGTCAGCTGATCCATACATAATGCTCCATGAAAGATTTCCATCAACCACTCTTGAAGTTTGTTTTGAAAGTTGATGATGAGAGTCAGCATTTTTGTTTTACTGACCTGAGTTTTGTTTTCAGGTGACTGAAGATTGGTTTAGTGGCTCTGACTCTGGTTCTGGGTCAGGGTCTGGACAGGTATCATCAGTCCCCTCTAAAACAAGGGGCAGAAAAGACAGAAATTTCCCCCAATTCTCTGAAAACTCAGTGTTCATTTACTGCTCCCCTGCCATCAATTGCTGCACAGTTTGTGAAATATTTAGCATCTAAGTGAGAGTAATTTTAGAAGTGTGTGGACACATTGATCAAAGTAAAAGCACTAGTATATATGTCTTTGGGTTTATCTTTAGCTACATCATCAGGGGCTCATTTTATGTCTTCATGGGTCTTTTACCCATTATCCTTGTACTAAAAGCTTTTTGGCAGGAACTACAGTAATGAACAACAAGAGCTTGAATATGGTTTCAGCTGTAGTATCTGTCGGGGGAAATGTGTCTTTTCTCTTTTAAATCTTAGAGGCTTTTACTAACTGTGTGGATGCACCACTCACAGGAGTATTTACAGCATTTCTTTAATCATAAAATATTTATTCACCTCAGTTTTTGTTATCTCACACACTTCATTCAATTTGTTCTCATTTCAAACCATTCTTTACAAGCTTGCACACAGCATTCACCTTTGTTCAAATTGATTTACAAAAAACATGCAAACTGTGTAGCATGGTCACGGGAAAAATAAACTGTGCCCGCTTTCACGTCTAAGGTTTTCCGTAACAGGACATATTCAGAAAAACAAATCTTTATCATTATTGATAATTGTAATAATGATTATAATAATAATTATAATAAAACTGAAAAACATATGGTATTTTTCTTAACGGGTCTTAAATCATCAGCAATGATCGTAGACAAGCAATTGTTACTGCTCATCAATCTGGTAAGGGTTATAAGGCCATTTCCAAACTATTTGGAGTCATTCTACAGAGAGAAAGATTATTCACAAGTGGAAAACATTCAAGACAGCTGACAATCTTTGTAGGAGTGGACGTCCCAGTAAGTTCATCCCAAGGTCAGACTGTGCCATGCTCAGAGAATCTGCAAAAAACCCAAGAGCTACATCTCAGACTGTACAGGCCTCAGTTAGCATGTTAAATGTTAAAGTTCATGATAGTACAATTAGAAAAAGACTGAACAAGTATGGCTTGTTGGAAAGGGTTGCAGGAGAAAGACTCTTCTCTCTAAAAAGAACATGGCAGCACAGCTTAGGTTTGCAAAGTTACATCTGAACAAACCAAGACTTCTGGAACAATGTCCTTTGGACAGACCAGACCAAAGTGGAGATGTTTGCTCATAATGCATAGCAGCACGTTTGGAGGAAACCAAACACAGCATATCAGCACAAACACCTCATACCAACTAATAACGTCATACAGAAAACCATTGTTTCCAGTTATTGCTACAAAAGGTGGTTATACAAGCTGCTGAATCATTGGGTGGACATAGTTTTTCACACACTGCTTCTGCACTGTGGCGGTGTGATATGTCACGTGTTGTCACTCATCCACTCTTGCAGGGAGTTGATGGAAAAGCTGGCGATGCAGGGCCTGTTGGGCAGAAGGGAGACAAGGTGAGGATAAAAAATCAGTGCGATGTATTATCACTAAGAAATTCAAGGTGCAAAGCTGGCTGCAATATGAAGGTTTCTTTCAAACTTCCCTTTTTTGACATTGACAGTGGCATAAACACTAAATTGATGCAGAAACATAAATGTGAATCCATAGCACACCAGCTTCTATTTGGCTCTTGCACGCATGTGATTTCTGCTACATTGACTTTTGTTCGGACCCACTCTGGTGTCCCTTGTGCAGGCCTCTTTGCACTTTGTCAGCAAAAATAATTACACTCAGACTAAGGAAACCACTTTACACAAAGAGCCAAGCTCTTAATGAGTGCTCGAGTGTAAACAAGTCTGTGCTGGAAAAGCCGCTCTGCTTTTTAATGCAAACAACAGCCTGTCCTGAGTCAACACTGTGGCTAATGTGATTTGATTATGTTTCATTCTTTTGTAATAGGGAGAGCCTGGTGTAAGTGGGCAACCAGGACTAAAGGTAAAACCTGTTTGCTGCATATCTGACTGCATAATGAACCATAATTGCTAGTATGAGCAGTAATGAATTTGCTGGTGATTTGTACTGTCATTTTACCGTAGGTAATATTTACATTAATATGTCTGTCACTGCAGCTGTGGATCTAAGTCTTGCAGTTATTTTTTGTTCCTTTTAAAAGCCAGAATTTATTAAGTTTGTCCGTGATTTAGGCAACATTTAAAAATTGCCTCTTTCAGGGAGATCAGGGTCCTCCAGGGTTTCCAGGCATGCCAGGATCACCAGGTTCAGAGGGGCAACCTGGTCCCCGGGGTCCACCTGGCCCTCCTGGGCCTGCAGGCAGAGGCATTGCCCCATTGTTTGAGGTAGGGCTCGTTTTCATGCAGCAATTCTGGGCTCATTACAGATAATGTGTATCAATGCATCAATGCAGCTCTTTCTTTTCTTTTACATTTTTACACCAAAAGTAAAGTATTTGACTGTGTTTCACAGAGTCTAGTACACCTAATAAAGTAAATGAATGTAATTTTTTCCCTAACTCCCAGGGGTTAAGCCCGTAAGCCACAACATGAAGGCCTGCACTCTGCAGGATGTGTTGGGAAACAGATTTTGAGAAATTAGAGTAGTTTATTATTTTTGATTGGACCACATCAACGCCACACACTGAGCCTGAGAGTGCAAGATCAGCAAGCTCTTTTCTTTAAAAAGTGCTCCTTGGTAGCAGAAGGCATGGAAAATCATTACTGGTTTGTTTCTGTCTCTTTTTTGAGGACCTGGAAGGATCTGGGATGCTTGGTGGTTTTGATGGCACACCATTCAGAGGTCAACAGGTACATGTGTGGTCCAGTATGATTGTGTCATATCTACATTTAGTTTAACCGTTGCACCAACAGATTTTTTTCAGTCAGCTGAGATGATAAACTAGCTTTTTTTTATAGGGTCTTCCAGGAATTCCTGGACCTCAAGGACCCAAGGTAAGATGTATGTGTGTGCCAACATATTGACATGTATTTACTGGTCACATTGAATAAGTGAGGGTGAACTTCTTCTCTGCTAACCTCCTGCAATGTTATTTTGGTGTTATGGCACTTCATTCTACACAAAGCTACGCATATATCTAAATGATTCATCTCTTTATTCTTTCCTTTTCATGCCTGTCATAGGGTAAAGATGGTTTAGACGGGCCCCCAGGAAAGCCAGGGCAAAAGGTGAGTCTGCTGTCACTTTCTGTCACTGCTGTTTCTCTTTCATGTTTCTTAAGATGCTGAGGATATCTCGGCACAAATCAGACAAGCTTCTTAAGCCTTCAGCCTTTAGGTTCTTAAACGGCTGTTTGTTGAAAGGCCTCATGCTGATGAGAGATACCAGCATTTGGCAGCATGCTGTTAAAGAGGGTAGAGATGTTGTTCTCAAACAGATTCACACTTTGCCTGTTTGTGGTTCTAACTGGGCCTGAATTGATCTCATGTGTCCAGAGAGAGGAGCTTTACGATCCACTGCAGCGCAAAACTCCACATTATTTATCACCAAATCTGTTTCAGTGAAATAGCTCTGTGGGAGGAAGTCAGAAGCCAAGTCGTTTTGTTTTATTTTTCCATGATTAAACAGAGCTCATGCAGGACTCTTGAGGAAGCTTACCAGTGATCCATACTGACTACATTTCCTGTTTATTTCTGCAGGGGGAGCCAGGTGTTAGGGGACCACAGGGGATTCCTGGTTTGGATGGACTAAAAGGGGTCGAAGTTAGTATCATCAAGGATCCTGACTGATTCTTATTGTGATTTCTTTTTTTTTTTTTTTTTTTCCTTTTTTTCCCTTACCTCTTATTGTGATTTCTAACCCTGACCCATATGAGACTGAGCGATTGAGATTACTGTCCTGTTCATTAGTTGGACATTATTATAAAGATAATTACAAATTTTATGACACTATTAAAGTGTAAGCCAAACAGTATGATAATACACCTTATGAGATAGGAGAGGGCCAGGTGTAAATACCATGGCACTAGCATCAATAGATCATCAAAATGTTGATGCTGAAATAGAAGATATTAAGCACCTTGAGATAAACAAGCTTTGATCAGGTGCACAGCAGAGGAAGGACACACAACAGGTGACAACATTAAAAGAGCTTTAGTCAGACCTCAGGCTTTGGAGATTTTAATAGAAATATGTCTGAGTTTATTTAATGTTAATACTGCAATGTGGTCTTAAACTATTACAAAAGTTGATGAATAATCATGATAATATGTATTCCTAATATTGTGTAATAACTGTGACAGGCCGTCTGTCTCTCTGTGACTACTGATGACCTCCAATAACATCTGCAGCAACCTTTTTTTAAATTTGCATCTGGATGACAGCAGCAGTGAAAATATTGATTCATTTTATGGTAAAATGTATTGTATACACATGCAGCGATGCAGTGTTTAACAGAGAGAAACAACATCCATCATCACCTGAGTGCCAAGCATCAAAGATGCAAATGGGTTCCGACTGTCCTCATCTTACCTTATCTCTTACAATATTTACCCATGACGTCTCAAAGGAGCATGCTCTCTGTAATTATGTAGACACAGCAGCCTCTGGTTTCCCGTTACTTATCCACTTCATTCTACTTCATCTGGATTATAGTCAAAAGTTGGCTGGGTAGAGAAGCAGACATAAGTCCAAAGTGATTTAGCCTAACATCTTATCTGGGCTCTATTTCAACCTCTGGGTCAATCGCTCCACTTGCAGTGATGTTTGGCTGTTCTTCTCTGGCTGGCTTGTCTGAAAACAAATGGCAGAGATGGTTTTAGATTCTTTTGGAGTAAACACAAGTTAAAGCTGAAAAGAAATTCACATCTTAAGAAAGGAAGCGTGATTAAACATGCAGCAGTGAGAAATACTGTTAATTTGTTTTATTTTCTGTACATCTACAGGGACCAAAGGGGGACAAAGGTGATCCAGGACAAAAGGTGAAACAATCAGAAAGAGGTTATATTGACACGAGTTTCTTTTTTACTAAAGTGCTAAACTGTCAGCTTCGTTTTTCAGGGGGATGCTGGACGAGATGGGCTCAGTCTAACTGGCCCTCCAGGTCCACCTGGACCTCCAGGACCAATTATGAACCTCCAAGATGTAAGCAGCATCAGCCCCTTTTGGCCTGAATGAGACACGTTCTCGTTGTTTCCGAGCCCACCTTTCCTTACATGTACTGCATAACCTGAGAGATGAAAATGTTCACTATTGTCTGTTTTTACTGACAATGCTCCTCTTTTGTCACCATAGCTTCTACTTAATGATACAGATGGTACCTTCAACCTCTCAGGGATTTTAGAAGCTCAGGGACCTGCTGTGAGTGTCAGACAAAAACAATTAATTCTATATCCAGTTATCTTCATACTGGCTTATTGGCTTTTGCTTTCACATGCTTCAGTTAATGAATTCATTCAAAACATATGGACGTAACATTTAAAAGTATCTTGTGTGATTTGTTGTAATTTTCTTATTATTGTTTTATTTCCAACTTTTTTTTTCAGGGACCACAGGGTCCAAAGGGTGACATTGGGTTGCCAGGTTTACAAGGACCTTCAGGCCTGAAAGTAAGTGGGATGTACATTCTATACTTGCATTCTGAACACGTTTTCCACTAATTTTTCTGTATGCATACATTTTCTATTTGTCTCTGGTTACTTATGTGTTTGCATGCAGGGTGAAAAGGGTGAGCCAGGGTTTACCATTGCAGCAGATGGAGCCATGATGTCAGGCATTTCTGGGCCAATGGGGCCAAAAGGAGTTAAGGTAGCATTTCTTGTCGCTCTCCTCACATTTCACCCAAATACCTAAATAGCTGGTTTCATATGGAATTACTCAAAATAATAGATGTATGTTTCTTTGGATAGAATTATGTCTGAACAGTAAATCACAGATGAACATGTCTTTGTTGTCAGGGAGATGGTGGTGTTCCCGGACCTCCTGGAATTGCAGTAAGTCTTTGCAGAAAGCAACAAAAACAACCTTTCAGCTTTGCAAATGCCATTAAATCAAATTATTTGTACTGCCATGGATGTTTCATGGATTACATGCATTGAAGAAATCCAATCATTTTCTCTCTTTTATTCCAAACAGGGGCCAATGGGGCCACCAGGAGTCAAGGGAGAATTGGGTTTACCTGGACGACCAGTAAGCACAATCAGCTCAGGAAGCGTTTGCAGTTTATTGAAAAGGAGATTTAAAAAAAACAGCTCTGCAGTATTGTGTAAAAGTGTTGCGCAAGGTGTAATTTCTTTATTTGTAATAAGGAAAACAGGAAATGGGTTTAGTTATTTATCGAAACATGCAAATGTAAAAAGAAATGCAGTATATAAGGCAAAAAAATGTATTTGTACAATTCAAAAATGCTTGAAGCTTGAAAGTCAATATTTGCTCTGAGCACCTTTATTCTCAAACACAGCCTGAACCCTCTTAGATAAGCTTTCTGTCATTTCTATAACAAGTCTTCAGGAATAGTTCTCCGGGCTTCTTAAAGGATCCGACATCCCAAAGCTCTTCTTTGGATGTCGGCTGCCTTTTGTTCCGTTCTCTGCCAGCGTTATGCCACACTGCTTCAATAATGTTGAGGTCCGGGCTCCAGGGAGACCAGTCCATGACTGATAGTGTGTTACACTCTGTGTTTTCTATCCAGATATGCTTTTACTGCATTGATTGAACTTTTCTGCTTTCATAATTCGATCAGTTATGACAGGATCCACAACACCACTGACAAAAATTAAGCTTAAACCATGACATAGGTCTCTGTCCCAGGCCACGAAAAATGTCATGGTCAGAGGCAGTTGTTTGGGCCTGCCGCTTAATTTGTTCTCTGTTTGTCCAGTTTTCTCAATTGTTTTGAGAATGTGACATGTAAAATTTACAACTATTAGCTCTTTTAGAATCACCTTATTGGTACAAAACTATTTCATGTCTGTCAAACTGTATTATCTTTGATATTTTTCATAGATGCTACTAAAGAAATGGCTAAAAAAGGCTAAAATGCCAAAAAAATACTATTCAAAATTGGTTATTTGATAAGCTGCCAGTTACGTACAGACAAAACACCGGTTCATCTCTTGAGTTAGTTGCCTTTTTTTTTATACTTGATTGATTCAAAGGTCAGTATTAAGTGGCTTAACAAACAAAAAATGGATACCCTGAAAATGATCAGCTATGAGGAATGGAGTGAAAACAGGTGAGAAAGCAGCCGAAAAAGAAAATACTTTGAAAGACCTTCAGACATCTATTTCTCAGGACCGCTTCAAAAGTTTACAAAAGGTCCTAATATCGTCTGTGGGATCATCTTCTGCCTTGAAAACAGGCATGGGTGCACATAACTTGTTGTTTTACATTTTGATGAATATTACAGCAAAACGATCTAATTTCCTCTTAGTTAAATGCAATCTTAACATCCTGTTAATACATTTAAACGCTCACTCTTTGTGTAGGGTCGTCCAGGCCTGTTGGGACCCAAAGGAGAGAAAGGGGACCCTCGAGGACTGCCAGTGAGTCAAACACCTGATTGAAACTGTGTCATCACATGAAAATATTGTCACATCTGCAGACACATGTCTGTTTATCTTAGCAGTTCCTCTGCAAGATTAAGTTGTTTCCCCTTTTCAGACTCTGTTAAATGGGTTAAGACTCTCCCATTTTCACTTTCTGCTTTGACTTCTTCTTCTGCTCCTCTTAGGGACCTCCAGGCCTTCCTGGACCTCCTGGCCGCCCCGGAATATTCAACTGCCCCAAAGGAGTAAATACACATTTATTCATCGTCTGCCATTCCTTATTTTTCAGCTATATTTTATGCTTTAAATGCTTACATCTCCTCTCCTGGTTTTTTGAAGACGGTGTTCCCCATCCCTCCCAGACCCCACTGCAAAATGACCGTAGGTTTCTGACCAGAACAACTACGTGCTAATAAAGCATGTTATAATCAAAGCTTTCATTACGGCCACTGTTGGTGTGCTATAGCTTTATGGAACTAATTTTAATATTCTAAATAATATGTAGGTTGATTCATTTCTTAATTATCTATCTCCACGGAACTTAATCTGCCTGCTCATGGCTTGATATCCGTGGCCTCACAACGCTGTTTTTGTTATTCCCATTCAGTCCCGTCTCTTTTACAAAACTTTTTTTGCACTCTCTTCTTGCACGACATTCCCACAAATAACCTGCATGTTAATCTTTGTAACACTGGCACTACCTAATATTTTATTACTCAGAGCCTTTTTAGGGCGGTTCCGAAATATTCCTGCATGCTGCATGTATCGCTGGAAAGGTGAAGGCTCAGTGCCAAGAAATAACTGAGGTAGAAATCGAATCACAATCACCAAAAATCTGCATGAATCTGCATTTGCATTTTGATCATTGTGTTAACAGACTGAACGATTGTATCTTATCCTGGAATATATCAGCGATCTGGCAAGTTTACTCTCAGATTCTTTCATAATTCTAACCCAGACAGCTGTTTCTGTTTTTGCTCCATTATTTCAGCTCAATCCCAATGGAACAATTGTAACTGGTAGGTTGGATCACCTTTTCAGTTATTTGCCATAAACTGTCTTTGCACAAAAGTTCATGGAAATACAAGCCTAGTCTAGTAAGAAATATCACTGAACTTAGGTTTGGCATTTTGTCTCTCAGGCAACTGCCAGTCAGGACCAAAAGGAGAAAAGGGGGAGAGGGGCCTTCCAGGGATTCCAGCTCCATCAAGTGAGTCAACAACTCTTCACTCAGTGGCAACAAAACAAGAAATGACATTTGAGTTTCTTAAAAGAAAAAAATTGGGTAACTTGGGTAAGGCTTGCTGAGTTCTTTTTATGCAATCCCCATGCTGTGATCAAACAGGGGAGCTAGTATGATTGAAATGTGTTTTAACTCCTTCATCTGTTCCCTGATCTGTGGTTTTTTGTTGTTGTTGTTGTTTTTAGATGGATTTATCCCCAGAGGAGGCTGGGTAATTTTCTCTTTCATCTGGATATTGCTAACTAAAATATGCTTCAATCCAACCTTTTTTTTATTATCGTTTTTGCTTTTAATGTTTTTGTGTCTGTTTGCCTTTGTGTCCACTCACAGGGGATCAGAGGTGAGCAGGGCATCAAAGGGGAGAAGGGAGAACAGGGGGAGACGGGACATCCAGGGCAACCAGGTATCCCTGGGAGATCGGGACTGGTGGTGAGTCAAACTTTTTAAATTGTTGCATCTTCTTAAAAAGAAAATGACAAAAGCAATCAGCAACTTCTTCCTGATATATTTCAGGGCCCAAAAGGCGATTCAGTGCTCGGTCCTCCAGGCCATCCAGGAGTACCAGGCCCACCTGGCCTCCCAGGCTATGGCAGACCCGGTCCTGTTGGGTCTCCTGGGCCTCCGGGCCCTCCAGGGCCTGTTGCGATGCCCTTCAGATACGGCTCAGGTAGTCTTTAAAGATACAACCACAATGCAGAAATGTTCACTGAACTGCACACAGTTGGATAATGATATAATTGAAGCAGATCTGATGGTGATGGATGAATGGCATTGACTTTTTGTTGTGGCAGCTGCGACCATTGCTGGCCCTCCTGGCCCCCCTGGACCTCCAGGACCACCTGGACCTCCTGCACCTCTTGGGACTTCAAGTAACACAGCAGCTGTAAGTTGAGTGGTTCCCGTCATTAAAGGGATTTTTTTAGGTGGGGTTGTGTGAAGGGTAGTGTTTTAAGTAGAGCAGTTCTCCAGTCGAGAAAATAACAACAAAGAACAAAAAAACAACTGTCTGATACAGAAGTTAGTCCACATCAAAATTTACAATATAGTGTCTGGTCAAAGCAGATTAAGATGATTGAGGTTTGAGTTGTTTTAGATGCTGGAGAGTTCACTATTTTGTTTGCATAGTTCCGAGTTCTCCTTACTTCTCCAAACTGAGAGTGCTCACACTGCTGTCCAATGCAGGTAAAACACTGACTGCTCATACTTCACACAACCCAACTTGGGTGGAAGGGAAAGTAATATCCCATTAACGTAGAAACCAGCATTCTAAAAATGTTCAAATGTACAATTCAGGTCATTCTATGCAAAACAGAAACTATAAAGTAAAATAGAATTGCTCCAGCGATATGTTCCATTGTTTTCAGCTAAAAACCTTTATGACTCGGGAGCGCATGATGCAGCAAACCCTCAGGGACGCAGAGGGCACTCTGGCGTATGTCACAGAAACAGGAAGCCTCTTCCTCAAGGTTTCCCAGGGATGGAAAGAGATACAGGTACAAACATGGAGTATTGTAGTATGTTTTGGTAAATAATAATAATAATTTATATTTAACTTGTTAGTATGTTAAATGTTGATGATAAATGAGATTTTTGATTTAAAGATTACCAGCCATCACTGAGGAACGAATATGACCGATTCTTTTAGTCTGTCTGTGAAATATTCACTGGCTGTGATACAGCTGGGAACATTTTGAAGGTGAAACGTCCTGTCTTTTAAAGAGGATGATTAATGATGTACTAGCTGGCGTACAGCAGCCTCCATTTATAAAAATCAAGGACTTTTTATGAAATACTGTTGTGTTCACTGAAGTAACACCACAGTTCCTTTTCGGGAAGTTACAAAACCACATTCCACTTGTTTATTTAACTTAACACGGTTATAGTTTGTGTTTTTTAATGGAGCGGGCAAATCACCTTTTTTTTTACTTTTTAGTGCCACGTAAGGCCAGAAAGAGCTGAAATAATAGCATATGGTCTCGTTTATTCTGTTCTCTCCTTCAGCTTGGCAATCTGATTTACCTCTCCAGCAACATTATACCACAAGATGAGGTATTCAATGTGCATTTTTTTAATGATTTTTCATTCAGTAAATTGAGGGATTATGGTATATTGAACTGCAGTTATTGTACATTTAAACATATGTTCCACTCTTCATTCAGCCTCAAGTTGCATATCATGTAAGAGGAGACACGATGCAAAGAATCACATCAGTTAAAGACAGGGTGAGCTTTACTGACACTTTGTTTTAAATAGATTATGGTTTTTTACATCATATTGGTTTTAATCCAGATAAACTCTTGATTTGCTTTTTGTGTTTTACTCCTTAACTTAAGATATTAAACTCTGTTGCTTCCTCCCTCTCAAGCTCACTCTGGTGGCCTTGAATCAGCCGCACTCAGGACACATGATGGGGCTCGACATGGCCGACCGGATGTGTTATGAACAGGCTAAAGCGATGGGTTTGACTCCCTACTACCGGGCCTTCATTTCATCCCACAGGCAAGATCTGGTCCATGTTGTCTATCCTGGATTTCGGGAAACTCTGCCTGTGACCAACCTCAGGGTGAGTCCTGTCTCCTGCTGTTTCTCGCTGTCAGACAAACACTAAACACTCATCAAGCCTGAATGTTTTTCTTGAATTTTTGTCACCTACTATTTGTTAGGGAGATGTGATGTTTAGGAACTGGCGGTCAATTTTCAGCGGCAACGGGGCTCCAATCAATCCCAGGATATCCATCTACTCCTTTGATGGCCGGGATGTCTTGACTGACCCTTTCTGGTATATAAACTTGGTTTGCTGCTTACTTGTTTGTTTCTTTGCATCTGTTTATGTCAGCAATAGTTATATTTAGCATCTTTAACTCTTCTCAGGCCTCAGAAGAACATCTGGCACGGTTCTACCAGCAGGGGTCTCCGAGTGGTGGACAAACACTGTGAGACGTGGCGGGCAGACGACATCTCCGTCACGGGCCAGTCGTCCTACCTGACCTCAGGTCACCTTCTCGGCCAGCAGACTCGAAGCTGCTCCAATGAGTTCATTGTCCTTTGCATCGAGACCCACAAAAACCGTTAACCCATCCAAAATGCTACTCAGCCAAGGAACCCTGCCCAGCCACCGTTGATCTCAAACACTGATGTAAAGATATGAGGATGTCGTTTTCAACACATCTTTTAGTGCTACGTGTAACATTTTGTGGGTTTTAAAACCTCAGGCTTTGCAGTTTACTATTACAAAGAAGATGCTGCGATTTGTCCCTCACTCCTCCTTCCACATTACTCTTCTGATGAAGAGGGAGGCTGTAAAATACTCCTGACAGCAGTACAAAGTATCTCCTGTCAATATAAGATTAGGTGCGGTTGATAGAGGGGAAAAAAGCGAAGGAATGTCCCTTTTCAAAAAGCAGTTCAAATATTTCAGACCTGTTGGCACATATTGGGATATAAAATAAATACTTTTACTTTTACGAAAGTAATGCAGACACTTAAAACACAAGGTGGTGATGAAATGATACACGCAGCATCTTTATATACAAGAGAAGTGGCCTCAGTTGCAAAGGGACACATCGGTATACAAAACCAAATATAAAGTACCAGATGGCTTTTTCTCTGCAGCCACTCAGGAGTGTTGAGGATATAATGTTTGTTCTTCCTCTGGAGACTGACTGTAGAGGCTGAGGATGGACGTGGCAGTCCAAAGACTTGTAATTGAAGCTTAAAACGGCTACTTTATTTCGTTTACAGGTTGTCTGGGAAGTTTTTCTAAACCATTTTTATGAATTTCAGGAAAATTTTTCTCTATTTCAATGGCCAGAACTATCAACCACGTCTATTTTCCCTCATCCATCAAAGGGAAGACCAGACAACTGGTGTCGCCACCAAAGCAATTTTTGATGCACTGTACTTCTTTTTTTTTTTTTTAGTTTTCTAGCTAACATTTTTGAAAGTGTTGTTTGTGTCGTAGCTTTTCATATCTCGGTGATCTCACTTCAACAGCTTTCTTTTAATAGGCTTATTTAATTTAAATTCAATTTATTTATACTGTCATAGCACATAACATGAAATCAGATGAAAAATTTAAGAATGTAATTTATCGTTTGTCTGTCAAATGACTGTTTCCTCTCACTCCTGCCTATTTTCTGTTTTTGTACGTGGTCCTTTTTTTTAAAGTTGGGTTTGGACATTTTTATTGAATGTTGAGTCAAAATCAAATTTTTCCAGGTGTAAAAGAGACATTAAATTATCCATTAATTTATGATGGAAACAAAAACAAGAAAACATCTGAGGAAAAAAAGTGAGAGCACATTTTATATAAATGTTGGTGCTTTGTTGAATAAAGATTTCTTTTTTCATAACTTGTTCTTGTTTCATTGTCAAAACAGGTCAAAAGAAAGGATTTGGTTTTGGTTTTATGGCAGACAATGGGTTAGGAAGAAAACTAAAAATCCAAAATCAGCCCTTGTTTTGTTCAGGTCCTATTAGACCTAAAAAAAGAGCTGCAGAACTATTCTTTAAAAGAAAAAAAGCATATATGGGCATATATCTGAACAACAAAAATGAATCATTTTAATGCAAATCCCTCTTGAACCTTTTGACAAATCCTGCTTACAAACAAACTTTCATAAGAAATTATCCCCTACAAACAAAATTTACTGGGTTCTTCCACAAAGTTTAATTAGATTTGACTTAAGGGTTGTTGTTTTTTTTTGCTTAATCTTTTTTACAATCACATACCTTAATTTAAACTCTCACTCTGTCATGGAGATATGAGTCAAACCAAACTGAAACTCTTCGGTAGAAGAAACGGATGCTTAAGTCGCTCTTTGTCTGCTGAAAAAAAGCAATAACCAACAGTAGCATGTTCTTTGTAATTACACAAATTGTTCGTGAGTGTGTGCGAACTTTTCACTTTATTATGAGAATTGTGTCCAAATATAAGCTGTGAATGTTCTGAGCAGAACGTTTTACTGTATAAAAGTGAAACTGAGGCATCTATATCTTTGCAGTATGTCTGTGTATATTCCCATTCATCCAGATCATAGTAATCCCAACTGCTTAAATCAATGACACATGGAGCTCTCGGCTCTTGAAGTTTCAACTCTCATCATAAGAGGCTTTCTGGATGAGAGGTGAAACATCTTCAAAAACGAAGGATCTTTCTCTCATAGCTGTCTAAGCGTTTATGACTACCATGACCTGGAATGTTGAGAATATATCAGATTTGCCAACTGAATGGGTTCATGGTGCACTCTATGGTGCATATGGCTCCAGCCTAAATATATTCGTCTTCTGCTCTATTTTTTGTGGATAGATGAAATCGAAAGCATGAGATCTGTGTCTGTGAAGTGTGGTGGCATCATGGTTTCTGCCTCTTTTGCTGCATCAGGGCCATGATTGATGGAGCAATGAATACTGAAGGACGGCAGTGTGTTTGAAAGGAAAATGTCAGGACATCTGCTCATGAACTGAATCGCAACAAAAGGATCAAGCTGCAAGACGACCACACATAAGTGGCTCTAACAAAAAAGGTTACAGAAGATTGTCGGCTAAAACTGATTAACATTTAGCAGAAACATTTAGTTCCAAGGTTTATTTGCTTTTTCCATTCACAGGTATTATATGTAATAGTTATATTTCTTCAGTAGATAAACAGCAAAGATATACAGTTTTATGTTTCCTTCAATGTATTTAAGGAGTTGCATGAAAATAGTGTGAAGCTACAATAGTGGTAGCTTTTTATACTGTACGTTGGCAGTCATTGCACTGAATAGGATTCTGTCGTCAGTGAAAGGTCAAAGATTTTCCAAGAGGAAGATTCCCTGAAAATAAACAACAGAAACTCATACTCAAAGTCATTCATCTCAGTCTTGTCTTAACCAAGTAGAAGTGAGTAATGGTGTATTAATCAACATAAACTCATCTTTCTGCTGATACTTCCCTCATTTCTTAATATTTTTATATATATAATATATAATAATATATTAATGTTTTTCAGCTGCATCCTTTGGGCTGTGGGTGTGTTGACACCAGCCAATGACCACATTTTGCTGTGTGGTCTTTACAAACACAAGCTGAAAATAGCTCTTCAAACAGAATTTCCTTCCAAAGGTCTAAAATGCAAAAAAAAACGGTTGAGAAGCCTTTAACCTCTTGTACAAAGCTGAGTTAGAGACTCGGACAGCAGAGTGGCAGGAGGACTTTTACAGGTTAACTTACTTAACAGCTTTTTGTGAGTAGAGGCCTGGACATGAAGACATTACAGGTACCCAAAGCACTTTTTTAATCTCTCTTACAATATTAGTAATATAAAACAAACCAACACTTTTGCTATCTTGATTTTGAATCTAAAGCTGATATTAATAATTAGTTGTTTTAACTTTGATTTGAAGGTGCTGAGTGTGCTCCTTCTGACTGCAGCTGCAGCTAACGGTCAGTCGTACCACATTGGCAGTTGCCCCAAGTCAGTACTTCAAGAGGACTTTAATATTACAAAGGTAAAATGCTGAATCTATATCTGGTGTGCCCACTCTGATGACATTGGATTTGTGCGTTTTGTACAAAGTTCCCATCCTCATTTGATTGATTTCTTGGTATTTACCTCACATAAACAGTTCAGTTTGAAGGGAGATGTCTGTAAAATGTAGCAACCATTTTGGTAAACAATAATGAAAATTTTTTCTCCTCTGATCCAGTATATGGGCACCTGATATGAAATAGAGAAGCTCCCAACTATATTTGAAAAAGGGATTTGTATCCAAGCCACATACACTCTTCTCCCAGATGGGACCGTCAGCGTTCACAATGAGGAACTTCTGTAAGGTTCAACAGCCCTGCTGCTTAGTTTGCAACATTATTATTTGGCTAAAAGTTGTCTTCATTCATATTCAGTGATAAGTGCTTAGTGAAATCACCCCCCTTTAACCTGCATAAGTATGAATATGAGTGGTTTTGCTCATCTTCATACAGGTCTGATGGGACTGTCAGATCAATTGAGGGAGTTGCCAGAGTGAAAGATCCTTCACAACCAGCCAACCTAGGTGTCCGCTTCTTTAAAGGTATTAGAAGTATTTAATTCAAAGTTGAGTAGTATTATAACAGTGAAACATAGGTTCAGAGTATCTGAGTATCTCTTAATAAACTTGTTTTTTACTATTAACTGATTTATTTTACAAACAGGTGTTCCAGAAGATCCATACAAGGTAGTCTCCACAGATTACAAGTCGTACGCTTTGGTGTACTCCTGCAAAGACTTCTTTGGACTTTTTTACATCGACTTGGCTTGGATTCTGTCTCGCTCTCGGACTATGACTTATGACATCATTATCCAGTTGCATGATAAGATGATTGCAGCTGGTGTGGATGTAAACCGTCTTACAGTCGCAAACCAGACTGGTTGTGATGGCTACAATCAATAAGGCGGAGGGAAGTACAGAATGAGCAAGGAAATGATGCCTGTCTGAACTGGAATAGAAAATGTAATGTGCTATAATACTTTTTCTTTAATGTTGAATGTATAATTCACAGAATTATGGTGTATTTCCTAGCTTTAAAACCGCTTGTTTATTTGTCAAATAATGCTAAACAAACTGAAATCCATGCATATCTTACTCTTGAATGAAAATGGATATCTAAACATATACAACTAGGTTCAATTCTGGTTGCTGAGATATTCATGTGTATATATTTCATGATCAACAAGAAAATACACATCATGGCAATCCTGTGGAGAACAATCAGTTCCCTTCTATTTAAGCTGCTTTAGAATTTCTGGAGAAAAAAAAAGTAAAAAATAAATATAAACGGGGAAACGGAGAAGTTTGTTGTGTGAAAGTGCTGCTGAGGTGGGGACATGACTAAAACTCCCCATTTCTAATGTGGGTAAATGTTTTATTTACTTCACATAGTAGTATGTCCATTTTTCGCATTGTGACAGTTCAAGTAAATAATCCAGCAAGCAATGACTATTTGCTGGAGTTTACAAAGATCCTTCCTGCAGGTCATTTAAATGTACTGAAGCTATAACATTATGAATCACATCTGGGCTTCTTCAAACCAAAATGTCTGAAAGTGGCAAAAAGTCGAGAAAATAAACATCTTAACACGTGTTTTATCTTCAGTGTCTTTAATTTGTTTTAATGCAGGAAGTAACGGAACGATGTTCACTTAAAATGGCATTTTCCAGATTTAATGGAGACTAACACCTTTGCTAAATTATCTGGCACTATTACCGCTTCTGTCTATTCAAAACAGTCCTTTATTTGCGAGTACAGATGCTTGTGAAAACCAGGTCAAAGAACAATAAATAAACCAGGTAAGTTGAAGGGAAACGGATGCTTTTATTCTGAAGAAGGTCTCCCGGAAGTCCTGTTATCCCTCTAACTGGCAGGAGAATGACGAGACTATTATATGCAATGTCATGTTTTACTTCTAGAAAGATGTTGTTTTTGATGCTTTTTATTTTCCCCTCGGTTCTGCCTCTGTATTTGTCTGCTGACAGAAACGACAGGCCCGTAATTGGTGAGTTATTTACGGCGGCGTGAGTGAAGCTAACGCACCGTTTAACACGCTTAAGGCTAAAACCAACACGCGCCTGTAGTCTGTTTAAATGCTGTAGAAGTCACGCTGTTTCTCTACCACAAGGTGTACTGGCTCAGGAGGTTTACGCACCGAAACCAAACCAAACAGCCTACATCGCCGCTTCTTATGTCAAGTTTCTGGAGGCAGCGGGTGCCAGGGTTGTACCTGTCATGTGAGTTAGTTATTATCTAACAGCATAGCTGTCATTGCTCCAAAGAACAAGCTTTTGTAACACCCTGTCTCTATGCCAGTGTCAACTTAACCTCACCCTGTCTTTTGTGCAGGATCAACCAGACCTTGGAGGAGTACAAGTCTCTGTTCAACTCCATTAATGGGTAAAAACAGTTTAATAAAGCAGTTTGAGCTTCTGTTTGAGGTGTTATTGAAAGGTTAATACAGAGTCTTAAGCGTTATATATTCTTTCAAAGAGCCAGACTTTCTTGAAATCTTTAAGTGGTCTTTTGCAACAGTTCTCCTGTCTTTAGAAAGTCTTTCAAAGTTTTTCCTGATTACAGTGGCTACTTTTTAAGCTCATTAACAGTCCAGCCCCCTGACCTATTCCTATAAAAAGGAGCCATATCGTGTCCACAGAGATATTAGTTGAGAACTTTGCATACCTCTTCATGATGTGGAGTGTGTGTGATGAAAGTGAAAATGATGTCCTTAAGATATAAGAGCTGACAAAGGACCTGAGAGATGCATCTGGACCTTCAGCTGATCCATCTACTGTTGGCCCAAGCCTCATCAGAAATGGTCTCCATGGAAGGGTGGCTGTCAAGAAGCCATTCTTAAGGAAGGGAAACAGGGAGAAAAGGCTGAGCTATGCCAAATGACACAAGAAGTGGACTGAAAATCCTCCCCAGAGCCCGGACCTCAACATTATTGAAGCAGTGTGGGATCATCTTAACAGAGAACGGAACAAAAGGCAGCCAACATCCAAAGAAGAGCTTTGGGATGTCTTTGAAGAAGCCTGGAGAACTATTCCTGAAGACTCCTTAAAGAAATTACAGAAAGCTTGTCTAAGAGGGTTCAGGCTGCGTTGAAGAATAAAGTTGCTCAGTCCAAATACTCATTTTCAAGCTTGTTAGAATTGCACAAACTGTTTTTGCCGTATATACTGTAATTGTTTTATTTAAACCACTGCGCCTTTGTCCCATTTTCCTGGCAATATGCAAAGAAAACAGGTCTGGCTCAGCACTTTTGCACAGTACTGTGTGTAACTGACAAATTCACACTTTGTGTCTCTATTATTAGCGGTGCAGTTTCACCACGTGAGTGAGGTTTGGAGACAGACACAGGTGCAGCGAGGACTGTATTATGGTAGATAAAGTTTTGCATCTAAAACTGTTCGAAGGATCATTTTATAATTAGCTATCACAATTTTGGTGAGCGGATTTGGAAGGATAAGACGGCGTGATGTTTGGGTCGGCGCTGCTTGATTGTTGAAAATTCAGCGTGATAAAACGCATCGACACCTCTGATGCACACAAGCCAATGAATCTGTGATGCTGCTCTTTGCTTTACCTCTCGTGAATCCGTTTGTGTGTTGTTTCTTTTCCAGGATCCTGTACCCAGGTGGGGGAGTCAGCATCATCTCATCTGGTTATGAAAGGGCTGCGAAAATCTTTTATGAGCTTGCTATTGAGGTGAAAGTGTAAAATACTTGTAGCTCTATTTCATTGTGGTGATGCTGGGGAATGTTGCATAAAACGTGTGATGTCTCAGGCAAACAAGAAAGGCGACTATTTTCCCGTGTGGGGCACCTGTCTGGGCTTTGAGCAGCTGACGTACTTGACCAGTGGGAAGCTTTCATTGTCTCACACCAATACGAGCGGCGTGGCGTTGCCTCTGAACTTTACTGAAGGTAGGGCTTTGTGCTAATATGCATTATCAGTGTTACTGCCACTTCTGAAAATGTGTTTCAGTAAGCAAACTCTTTATTGTGTCTGTCAATTCAGTGTCAAATGTCAGAAAAAGTAGCACTTAAACATCCAATATACTCATTAGTGCAGAAAGTAGCGGTTGTCTGTACGATACATCTGAGGGAAACTGGAGGACTGCATGTAAAAAACATAAAGAAATGTTTGCATAAAGTTTATCATTTGTTCAGTTTTAGCACAGTTTGCTATGTTTTATTATGTTTCGACCAGCGTAACAACCTGATTCAGTTTAAACTAACACGCCTTATTGTTAGTTTTACACATCTAAGAGTAAGGCTACATTGATCCAACTAAACTGAGTCTGACTGTGCAGAGCACGCTGGAAAAATAAGGAATACAGACGCTTCTGACGTTCAGGGCAGCCGACCTCTTCTTGGTTTGCTACGGCCGTGACGTGACACTAAAGAATTTGACAAGTCTTTGGCTCCCCCTACAGTTGTGGGATGTAACACCACAGGGATTAAGACACACATCATTCACTAAGTGCTGCTCTAACCCTCTGATGCAAGAATAATAAGAATCAATGTTTTATTGTTCCCGTCTGTTTTTTAAAAAATATTTTTTGTAATGCTTGAGATATCACTTCATGGTAAAAATATCAAAATAATAGCAGTGATAGCGTAGCATACGCTAACATTTAGCATTTCTTACCTGAACTGAATGTTAGCGATGTAGGCAGACTTACTTCCACTATTTATTCATAATATTCAGTAAAGTTAATGTAAAGATGTGTTAGCACAAGAGATTAACAGGTTAAAGAGGTTAAAAAGCTGCGTTTGTTTAATTTTTTGTTGAGCAACATTAACGCGAACATGGATTTCTTGCCAAAACATTTTTACAGTGTGTTAGTGCTGCAGATGTTGTGACAGCAGTTCTACATCAGCAGGGCAGCAGCTTAACATTAAAAAGCTTTAGTCAAAGTGAACTTTTCTCCAGTAGATTCAAATGTTTCCTTGCCAAAAGCTCCTTTTGGTCTGATTGGTCAGCTCCTGTGGCCTGATTAGGCACCGCCCACTGTTTGAAAACCAAAAGGGAGCTTTTCATTGAACACAAGGAAGAGAACTTACCAAAATAAGTTTTCCTGGAAATCACAACACCTGAAATACGACGAAGAATACTTGCAAAATGACTTTTTATTTTATAGACGATGTGTTTGGCTGAACAGCTCATGTAAAAACATCAAATTTGATGTCATAAGGACTTTAAACGTCTTTATGAAAAGTTGTAAAATTGATTGAAAAATGATTGATTAATGATGGTAATGGTGTGTTCCCTCTCCAGATGTCAAAGGCAGCAGGATGTTTAAGGGCTTCCCTGCTGAGCTCATGGCTGCTCTGGCCTCTGAGCCTCTCACTGAAAACTCTCACCAGTGGAGTTTGGCAACGCTGGTAGGTCAAGCAGTGGTGAAATGATAAGAGAGGGCGCTTCACTGACCAACAGCATATGATAAAGAGTGCTGTGCAGAAGCGAGATAATGCCCCTAACATGCTTCTAAAACAGAATCAGGGTTTGGTTCACTGTAACTTCTCTGGTGTTCTGCTTCTTTCAGACTTACAACACAAATGAAGAACTGAAGAACTTTTACAAAGTCCTCTCCAAAAATACAGATGGAAACACTGAGTTTGTGTCAACATTTGAAGGTAGTAAACACAGGATTAACAAAGCTTTACTTTACAACTACAGTGCAAGTTTATATTAAATACTTTTAATGAGAATTGCCTCTTCCCTTCCCTTCCGTCTGGGCAGCTTATGATTATCCAATTTATGGGACACAGTGGCATCCAGAGAAAAATGCATTCGAATGGACAAGGCCTTATATTCCTCATTCTCCATCAGCAGTCAAGACAACCTTCTACATGGCTGAATTCTTTGTCAGTGAAGGTATTAACACAGAACTACACATGGCTTCTGCATGTTTGGAGTATTTGCAGCCTCTCTCTTGAATGAAGATCTGTTAATCTGCCATTATTGTTTCTGCCTACAGCGAGGAGGAGCTTCCACAGATTCAAATCTGTGGAGGAGGAGAACAAAGCTCTGATTTACAACTACAATCCTGTTTATACTGGAGCCAAGAGTGCATTTGAGCAAATATATTTATTCTGATGTCTCTTTGCAAAGCACTTTTTCTATTCAACAGCTTGTAAAGCTGCTTTAATTGTGACTCGTGAATGTTTTTTTTTTTGTTGCTTAATCTGCAAACAATCATGCACACTGGAAAGAGAATAGATTTGCACTTGCAGCATAAATCTTGCAGAGAGGGATTTAATGGAGGGATTGTTCATGCTTTCTTGTGTAATGAAGAGCTACTGTAGATGGTTGTATTTGAAGGTCTCTTTGCTTTTGCCTTCTACTCCGATTGATTACAAATGTTGCTCCCCATCGTCTCTGTGCAGTTTCTAACCCCCCGATATGTAACAATTTTCAGCTTTAGCTGCTAAACCCTCGGAAACTCCTTTGAAAAATCACAAAAAAACAACACCAAACATGTGAAAACACATAGAAGGCTGACAAAATATCTAGTTTTTTTTATTCTAACATTTACTTTCATGCCACAATCTGCCATTAATCTCCTTCTATGCTTTGGATAACAAAGTTGAACATCTTAAAAAGTCCTCAACCAGTGGAAAGAAAGTTGGTCGTTTTCTGGCATTTATAAAGTCCACTTTCAACTGAATTCAAGGACAGCAACAGGAGAACCGAAATGAACAATCATGTAACTTCCAAAATGCTTTATGCACAAATAACACTCAGGTAACATTGTTATCTTTTTTAGAATAAAATGATATTTGAATAACATTTACACATCAAGCTGACGAGACTGAGATCTCAAATCACAATACTACTGGAGATGTAATTTATGCAGTCCAGTAAGAAACATTCAAGATGTCAAAAATGACCATGGTGAACTGAACCATCCGAGACAGTGCTGCAAAGTACCTCTGAGCATCCACTGGTGTGCAACACAAATGCTCATTCAAATGAAACAGAGCGGGTTAAAGTTAGCTAACATGATGTTTCCTGATGGCTTCCTCGCACAACATATTCACTGATTTATGCCGGGTGATGTTATGCCAAACTTTTCAGTGACATTCAACTAGTTTGAAAATTCTGCATGCAGATTTTAAACAGGTTAGCTTTTATGTCTTTGGATAGTTTTCAGAAGTAAAATAAAACAATTAAAAATCACTTCATTTCTGCATTAATGTGTTGCTGAAATAATCTTTTGTTTCTTGCTTAGAGTTAAATGAAAGACTGATATCGCTCTGATACCTGGTAAATATGAACAGCCATATCACAGCATTAAAGAGAGCTGAAGTGCACTGGTACATGTATATTTCACCAAATGGCAATTATCATAGAGATATCTATGGAAACTGAAAATGACCGGGCCTGCAATTAGTTTTGTGCCTTAAAACTAAAAGAGATTATTATTTTTTGGGATTATGTTTTGTAGGTCAGAGTAATTGATGTCTCGGCTGCAGTGGACAGCTTGGGGCGCTCATCAGTTTGGAGAATCAGACGGTCTCCTGACGGCTGAGCCGAGCTAAAACCGCAAAGTTTTCACCTTCTAAAACAACTCAAACCTCTAAAATTTCATCCCAGATTCAAAAACTATGCAGTGGATTTTTACATCGCATCACTTCTACATCAGTGAGACGTCACTACATTTTCTGGCCTGCAGAACGTCTGAAACACGGTCCGTAGCCTGTTGCACCCAAAACCGAATCCTGTGATGGTTTAAGAACACACAGTGTAACGTGTGCTTGAATAACCATTTTTGCTTGTTTTAGATGGTGAAAAACTCTTCTTCCAAACAGAGAATGCTCATATTTTGAAAAAATTATATTCCTTTAGGACAACAAGTGTAGAATTTTGTGTTGAACAAATGCTTGTTTTCTCGCGGTCATGTGCTTTTTTTTAGTCTCAAGAAATGAATTGTATTCCTCTGAAACGAGTTTGTCATGAGAAAACAAGCTTTATTTTCTGGAAAAGAGACTGGAAAAGATGGCTCATTCTTGAGTGCAGCTTTTTGTTTCGCTGTCCGTTTTCCCACGTGACGCGTTGGAGATTTTCAGGAGAAAGTTTTAGACTTTGCTCTTCACGTGTTTCACATTGGGAGGGGGTGACAGAAAATTGATGCTCTGATAACTACTTTGTTCGGAAATCGTCTCACCTGCTGATGTTCTGCAGATTTTACTTTGGGCTTGAGTGCAAAATTTGTACATGAAGTCCGTGGCCAACAATGCACACACCACCGCTCCAGAGCATCTCCAGAACATTTCAGGCCTCTTACTTCTGGGGAGGATCCATCACTGAACGCCAAGCAAAGGCATCAGCGTGTAGTGTTGTTAAAGATCTGAGGTTGACAAATTCCCATCTCTTTGCTTCAGCCAGCAGCTGCTCGAATAAATCCTAACAGCTCAGATAACTTAGGGTCATGAGGTCGTCGGCCATTTTCATCTTAAATCAGTTTCTAAAGTTGTCAAGGTGTCACCTGGGCATTCAAATATTAACTCACCATCTTGAGATAAAGCCATTAAGAATGATTTCACGCACGATTGTTCTCGGGGTTTTGTAAGCATTAGCTTTTTTTTTTTTGTAGTTGTTAAATACAGCCTGGTGGATGTTTTTAAAGTAAGGCACAGTGACCCAAAAAAATGTTTTATGGACAGTGTTTAGGGGAAAAATGACTGAATCCTAACAATAAAGCCCAAATGAACAATAAAAAAATCCCCATGGCTTATGTTTTGATTCCTTCTTAAAAGCATTTTGCAGGTCAGAATTCTTTTAGCATCACTGAAATAGATAAGATGAAACTACGATTAAACCAGTGTCGGGGCAAATATGATCACCAACAGAAAACACGTTTGTAATACATGAATGAATGTTTGTGTGCTATTTTACATACTGTTAGAACAACAGACACAACCACGGTCCAACATGAAAAGTTCATCACAACTTTAAAAATAGTAACGTTTCCTGTATCCACACTTTTACAGACACCCGTTACGAACACTGCCACTCAGCGTTTTCCTCAGGGGTCTTTCATTACTATACAAGCCCACAAGGTATGTGCTATAGGTGTTCCTTCTCCTCCCAGCTTGGAAGTCTGTGTGAGAGCTGGTGCTTTCTCTCCACTGCTTTTGAGGAGCAGGTCCATCCTGCTTGTGAAGGAGACTGCTTCCTGTCCGTATAATCCAAAATGCACGTCAGTTCATCAGTTTTTTTTTTTAGCTCTCCAGAGGGCTGCAGGGTAGAAGATGAAGAAGAGGCGACAGATCGAGTGGCAGACCCGTCGTGGCTGAAGCAAGTTAAACCGAAACACATGGAACATGATCGTTGCATATTATGGACACCGGTGTTGTGCTTGGGCACAGTTACATGATGTAAAGTAGGCAGATGACCAAATGGGTGGGGAAGAAGTGGGATGCATCTATGAGGGAAATCTAACCCTCATCTTCGAGCTCCTCCTCCAGAGCCTCCTCAAACACACTTTCTGGTAGCCTGAAGCACTCCTCGAAGAAATTCACCAGAGACTGGCTGAGGTGCTGCCTTGTTGCTTCACTGTGAAGGAAGTGGCCCTCGTCTGGGTAGATCTAAGAAGGCGAGAACAGATATGAGTTGTTTGGACAATTTAAAAAAATCATTTGCAGGAATGTGATGTGAATTTACAAAAGCAAACAGGAGAAATGATTTCATTCAGATTTCAGATGAACTTCTTGAAGTCTATGCCTTAAATCACCAGGATATCTTTAGCACTTCTTCTTTGGATGAACTAATACTTCAATAATGTTATATTTATCTGTACTACTCTTTAGATGGGGAGGTCAATTTTTGCCAATTTATTTAGCTGAAATGATCTCTCTCTGTGCGTTCATTTCTAAACTTAAATTCAAGAGCTTTGTTCAAGAGATTAAATCCGTTCTGGGCTTGAAAATAAATCCCCACAAAAGTTTAGTTTTAAACTAAGAGTAACATCAGCTGAATAGTTTTAACATAAATTACTATCATCATCATAATAATTATTTAATTGCTCTTTTTTTTGTCCCACAGACTGTCCAAAGGTACCATGATAAAAAACTGCAGATCAAATAAGTGAATTAACTTCTGATATGAACCTATTAGTGGGGACACCAGTTTAATACACAGTAACATATCTATCGGTCAGTAATGAGCTCTGATGAACCCTCAGCTGCAGCACATTGTATGGCAAAAGGATTAGTCCTGCTGTTAACGCTGGCTGCCCTAGGCAGTTCATCATAATCTCATTATATGAATTGAAGCCATAGTGAGGGGCTAATCCTCTGTCCACCTCAGGGATCACAAAGCTCCCGAAGGCTGGAAGAGAACTGAAAATGGAAAAAAAAGATGAGCAGAGAAACTGATGAGCAGCAGCTGTAATTACAGTGAAAGTCAAACCGCATACCTGTAAGGTGTAGTTGGCCTTTTCACTAATGAGCTGAGAGATGAATTTTGCTGTATGTTGGAAATGGACTTTTTCTGGGGAAACAGATGCAAAAACATCAGATTGTTCTCTTACATATTTATATATTAGGATTTATTAATTAGGATATATTAATTTGTCACTTACCGTCGGCTGTTGGATGGACAATGAGAAACTTCTTATCCACAAATTGAGATGCTCTGTGTGCTAAATTTGCCATCTGAGAAACAAATTGAATCAAATTAATCCTTCAGCAATTATCACAAGTAGAAACTGAAGATAAAAAATGTATTTAGATCTTACTGTGTATGCTCTTGGGTCAGGTTTAGGCAGTCCGAGATACCTCTCAGAAAAAGCAGAGGCTAGAAGGAAAAGGAGGTTTCATTTGCTATGTTGCTGTGACATCAAATCTTCCTATTAACCTCAACACTGATGAATAATTTCTGTTGTGTTCTCTGGTCATTTTGAAGGTGCTTCTTCCTTATATTCAGATATATTCAGATGCTCCTCATTTGCAATTCCAAACTTACAGTGTCACGGCAGGTCTCACACGCCCTCTGGCAAATCAAATAGATGGGAAACCGGTCACACTGCGACACCTAGCTCCTTAATTTGCAGTTTCCTGACTCAGTGCGCCAACAGCTAAATCAGCTCCGTCTCGCTGTCCGTGTTTCTCCTACCATCACTTTCCTGATGCAAAACAACTTTACATTGCACAGATTATATTCCTGTGCTAGCTAAGGTGATGGTGGTGTGCAGTCGGGTGTCTGCATCATCGCACTGATGGGTATTATTTTCCCTCACCGAGTGCAGACATGTATAATGTAGTCACTGAGAGAACTCCTAGCTACAGGGGTAAAGGTGCTACATCTGCAACATCTGCAATCTGTCTTTCTTTCTTCCTTTGAGTGCATTCTGACAGCTCTGCCTGAGTTTGAATAATTGTGCCGAGCTCCTGCATTTATTTAGCACATATAGCAGAAACTGGGGCTTTTTGCATTTGGCGATACGATTTTTTGGAGCGGGGAAAACAATCACAGCTCACCATATAACTCAAAGTCAGAGATTGGTGAGAAGACGGCTCCACATTTCACTGGAGACTCCTCACTGCTGACCAACAGGCTGGTCACGTAGCCCCCGTACACCTGAGGAACAGCAAAATGTGAGTTATCACAGAGAAAACAAGCAGCGCTGTAAACACTAGTGTGCAGGATGGACTTTTGAACACAATGCTTCTTGTGTAGTCCAGAGTTAACCAGAGAGTGGTGCTATTTGTTTGAATTACACCACATGTGGAAATATATCACGTTGCTCATTTCTACGGCTGTGTAAACACTGTTCAGACAGCATCAAGACATTAGTCAAGGATGACCAAATGACCTGATGTTGCAGCTCATCCATTTACAAAAACAACTGTTTTTCATTCAGTAGATTACGTCCAGATTGTCTTTAGCTAAAAAGACTAATATATGGCAAACTGCAAGTCATATCTGTAAATAATTTAGTTGGTTTACACGTCGTAGCTTCACACCCTTGCACTGATAGATAAATAGGAATGAATGAGGCACACAGAGATAACCAGAGGTTTCAAATATGTATTATTTTAGGTGTATTAAGATGGATTATCTTGTAAGTTACTGATAATGTTAATGCACTTTAGTTGGCAAACCTTTATATAATGGATCAACAATAAAGTGTGCATATAATTTATGTGAAAAACAACAGAATAATGCAAACAGCTAACTTAGAAATCCAATACTTACTACAAAATATTGCAAATTTAACTTATAACTGTAAATAGAGTGAAAACAGAGTGAAAAATCACATATTTTCTTCTTTAGTCTTTATATTGAGATTACTAAATCTATGTTGCTATTGAGTCTTATGAAGCCATTCATAAGGAATAGTTCTTATTAATCTGCACATAATATACACACAACAATGGACATTAAATAAAAGTGAAGCCCAAAAAACGTCTAAATCGCAGACATTAAAAACTGAAGACATAAAACAGCCGAACTTGTCACGGTCACTGCAGTCAAACAGGGAAGTTGTAGTCGACCATAAAAGACGTGGAAAATCATCTCCCAGACACGGGAGACATTTTTATATTCCATGTAATGTGAACTTTTAAGATGGGTAGATAGAAAAAGAAAACATCTCATACTTTTCTAAAAGTTATGTTTCTGTTGGTAAGACCGGAACAGAACAAGGATAAAAGGTATAAATAAAAATATACCAGCGGTTGAGTTTATCAGAAGACAAAGGTTTGTTATGGACTGCAGTGGTAGACAGCATCCAAAGCATGCCAGCGTTGCAAAGATCTTTGCATGTATCTGACAAAAAAGATTAAACTTTCATGCCTTTTTGCATTTTACACGTCAATCAACGCACCACACTTTGTATTCATCACCTTTCCTGTATGACAGAAACTTTACTGATAACTGGATTTTTTTAACACAAACTTTGATTATGCTGATTTAGGAGGAGGAAAAAAAGTGTCAGGGCTACCCTGCAGAGCTAGACCTGTGGAGCTTCCCTTCCAAGAATATAAAGATCCACCCATAAAGGCATGACCCTTAGAAGCACCGTGCACAATGAGACTGTTCTTACCTGTCCAAAAGCTCCAACTCTGGTTTTGTCCACATAAGGCTCTTTGAGAATGAAACTAAAAATAAGAATGGAAAAAAAAAAGTCATTTCTATTTTGACTGACAACAGTAGAATTTTAAAGCACTTGTTGATTGAAGAGAAAGAACCTCAGATGGAACCTTTTGGTTTAATAATTCTGTGTTAAATGTGTTTTTGTATTTTTACCAGAATCAATACTTGTGCTGATAGATAGTTTCAAATTGTCAAATGTATATATTCTATAGATTGTTAGCTCAATATAATCCCAGCTACTCTTTCATTAGACACAATTAACCTCCAATACAAATGTACACCTGAATAACTTTCATTTCATGGGCTGATTTTGTGTTTACTCAAATGAGAGTTACTTTCAAGAGCATGAATGCTGCCACATACTTGAGGGCATCCTTCTGATCCTGCTCCTCAAACACGCCCAGTTTCTTCTGGACCCAGTACAGCAGTTTGGTGCCCTGAAAGCCGCTGCCTCGCCCATCACAGCGCACAACGATGGCACCAAAGCTGCTCACCAGCACCGTGGCCCAGTCCATGTGAAACTGCTCTGACACCGCCTGGCCACCGGGTGTCCCATCGCTGCAACGCAAACAAGTTTTAGGATGTACATTGTGAGTGAGTTGTGTCAATGTCTATCAAAATGAGCTAAATCTAAGAACTGGAGACTATAAAGCCTAGTAGGGAAGTTATCCCATCTCTGTTTAATGAGGAATACTGTTCATGAAATAAACGTGATCCCTTTCATTAGAAAGGAATGGTCATACAGTTTGTTACTGCAGTGTTTTTCTGAAACATGGCGGCAGAGAGCAAAATGAAAAGCCCATATTTTAACTGCAGAGTACAATACAGCTTATTAAAGACCTGAAGACAGGAATGCTAATGAGAGAACAGAGAGGAAAGGACATTACGTTTCCTTGTTCTCTGTTTAATTCTCATCGAGCTGGAGTAGAGTCAGATTAATAAGCTTAATTACAGCTCTGTTTAGGATGGACGTGTCTTCTTGTAACTTGGACTGAGGTATGGACATACATTAGCAGCACTGTGCGAGTACTTTGTTCAGAAACATACACAAACAGGAGCAGCGGGTAGTGGGACGTGTCCATGAAGCCGGCGGGTTTCAGGATCTGCATCGACAAGGCTGGAATACAGAGTTACACAACCGTTACACAGAGTATAATCAATCAACTTTGACCTCTTAAATTTAATATATAGATAATTCAAACAAATTGCAACTCTAAACAATGATGTCTAGACTTAGTTGAAATCTATTTGTTTTATTTGCAGAGAATCTGAAACATACTGTAGTCGTCCATGTGGATCTCTTTGTACTCCACTGTGGGCATCTGCATGGAGTCCAGTGTCAATCTCAAGTTTTCGTTGCTCTCAAGTTTATACACTTCTGAAATACCTGTAGATGGCACATAAAGAGACCCATCAGATCTAGATTACAGTATAAACCAACAAAGAGCTTAAAGAGGACGCAGCAGGACTTGTTTTATTGGTTCTCGATGTGCAGCTGCTTTTGATATAAGCATTTATGATTATCTTGACCTGAATTTTTTTATACTCAACAACAAGACAAGAAATATGGATTAAAGCTATCAGGAAATGAAAACTAAGTCAGCTAGCTTTTTAAAAAAGAATGGATTAACGTGTACATACTTTGATATGTCGAGTGGTTATTCAGTTATAGGAATATTTATGATTCTGTTTAATACAGTTTTAGATTTTCTCATTCTCATACCAACCAAAGAGCACCAATGTTGATTTCTGGGTGAAAACTAGAAGATATTCAGTCTGAAAGCCAAGAAAGCTTTACATACTTTTGTGCAGAGATCCCCAGGAACTGACTCTCCACAGCTACTTTCCTCGGGTGTTTCCAGAGGAAAACATATAATCTCTCCTAGCATGCTCTGGGTCTGCCCTGTGCACTCCTCCCCATGGGACATATCTGAGAAATGTTTCCCCTGGGATGCACCTCAACCAGATGCCTAAACCACCTCAGTTGGCTCTTTCTTTTCTTTCGGTCGCTACTCCCAGTTCTTGCACATGGGTGAGGGCTGGAATGGAGGTCAACTGATATAACAACAGCTTTGCCTTTTGACTCAGATCTTTCTTTACCAAAACAGACTAGAACAGCATCCTAATCAAAACAGATGATGCCCCTGTCTACCTGTTCATCTACAGCTCTGCTCTTCCTCCACTTAGGGTAACAATTTCTTCCCAATCCAGCCTTTTGTGACAAAGCACCATCACCTCAGACCTTTAGGTGCTAATTCTCATCCCAACTCCTTCAAACTCAGCTGCAACCAACCACATAACTTGCTGGAGGTCTCTGTTCAGGAAAACCAATAGGACCATATCTCTATATGTCACAAAATATAAAAACTGTCAAACAATAAAATAATCTAATGAGTATGTTTCCTTTAGTACAGAATTGATGATTTCACAATCTTAGAACGAGCAATTTAGATCCAGTCAGGGCTGTCGTCCTTGAACCTCCAGCATGTTGCGTCACCGTGTTACAACAGCAGGAACAAACCAAACTGTGGCTCTACTGCAGGCCTATGGTTTTTCTTACACTCCTGGAGGTGAAGGTGAAGGGTACTCTTGGTTGCAGTTTGCAGTTTGTGCCACTAGATGTCACCACATCTACACAATGGAATGAGAAAATTCTGGTGCAATATTTAAAGTCATGTAGCACAGGGAAAAGTGTGGTGCAGTAAGAAGAAAATTTAAGCACTAAGCTGTGTTTTCCCAAAAAGAAGCCTCCAAAACATTGTAATCGCAGGGGGACACATTAATGTAATGAAAGCTTCATTTGCTGCTGTAATGCAGAAGAACATTTCTAGCTTGAAGACTCTTAAGGCAGAATCCCTCCTTTGCTTTATTTTAATCAGCCGTGTAGTCGTGTTATGCTCATTAATGAGGCAAGTTGGTTGTGTAACTTTATCGATTATTAAAGTTGGCTTTATCTTGCTGACACTTAATTTTATTTTGAAGACAAAAAAAATTGGCTAAATGTTCATTCAAAGAACTTTGAACCTAATCTGAAGTCATTTCCAACTGTGACAAACACATTTTTTTAACTACTACTCAAAAGGAAAATACTCAATGGGAACAACCATAACTTTGAACAACAGCAAACAAGAAAAAAACAAGCAAACACATGTGGCCTACTGTTCACACTGTGACCTGGACTCTGTCTTTAGGCAATATTCATTCCTTTGAAAGGCTTCCACCCTGAACAGAGAACCAGCTGCACTTGTTCAACAGCTTCAGCTGATTTGTCCAACACCAACTTATCACCGTTTGCTGCCACATATAGTGAGGTCAAGGGGACTGCAGCAAACCCTGTATGTTGGAATTGGTTCTTTGGAACAGTCAAAAGGCAGCATCCAGGAGGGAAATCAACACAGCTAACATAGTTAACACAGCTGCTCATGCTTAAAAATTCCGATAAAACTTCCAGCCGGCTGGAGAAAAACTTCAATTAAGCCTTCAGAGAGGACGAAGAGGAGCTCTGTCTGGATTATGAACTGCAGTTGCACGCATCAATCAGTGTGTTTCAGTGCATATGCATAGATGCATTCTGATACGACCTTGCTTCTGTTGCTGCTCTGGCACAAAGACAGACGTTACTTGATGGACTGCCAAGAAATCTTATTATAGTCTTACAGTTAGACGTTCACGTTCTCCTGCTCATGTTGCATTAACTTTTCGTTCATTTTCAGGTCAGAATGGCTACAGTACTTTAGTTTGTGACAAAATATGTAGAAGCAAATGGCATCATAAATATTACATGTTGGCTGAACATTGTGCTCAAGCTCAGCCTTCTGCATGAGCTAAATGCTTTGCAAAGCTGAGACAACCAGCATACTTGATGAGCATCAGACCTTTTAAATACTATAATCTCATTAGTTTGAGCACACAAATAAAAGCACTGTTTAACAGGAGAATAGATAAAAAAACAGGCAGCATTTTCTTAACATAATCAGGACAGGCAGATCTTATTACTTAAGGATGACAAAGACTGAGACACACATAATCAAGTTATAGTATGCTGATATTGCTGTTGGGCAGGTCATAATGTAATGAGCACATCCATTGCAAGGAGTAATGTGATTACTGCCATCATGCTCGGCTTGCAGACAAACAGTGAGTCAGTACACAGGTGGTCACTCTGCGCTGCAATGCAGAAACTCCTGCCCCCATCTGACAAGGTGGTATTAAATGGAGCCATTATGCTACTGCACACAAGGTCAATGTCTGTAACACAAGTGCAAGTGCAGATTTATGCTTTAGCTGGTGGAAATACTCACTTTCTCTGTCTTGAGTCTCACTTTCAGCATCTCTTTGTGTCTTGTAAATGGCCACAAACGGAATATCAGGCCCTGAAGAGAAAACCGAAGGTTGTTTGAATTTGTACTTTCATGTTTGATCATGACCTCTTTTCAAAGGCAGCACTGAAAACGTTCAGCATGCAAAATATTTTAGAAGCTGAAGTTGTGACGAAATGCTACATTCTTAAATGCATCATCAAATGCACACCATGAGAAAAGGAAGAATATCAGATCTCCTGTGTGCCAGACACACAGGCAAATCTTTGTTTATTCGATTTATATAATGCAATAGCTGGAATAGCTTTTCCATATCAGGGCCACAAATGGAGGCAAAGCCCTGAAGCCGCAGAGTGGAGGGAGGAAGGACAAAATATGAGGTGATCGATGCACTTAGAAAATTGAGAACGCAACAGAGGAATACAGTGTCTGTATTTGGTGGCAACTATGCTCCCTCCTTTTTTTCTTCCTTCTATCTGCCTCCTCCTGCTGCTCATGGCAATGATATCGTAGCTTCATCCTGAATGATCACAGACGGGTCATGAGAGAGCACATCATTAAAAATACATGAAGTACAAGACCACGAGTGTGGGGTCAGCAGAAAGGGTTTGATTTCATCATTTTGGTCATTCCCTAACTGATCCAAGAACAGTGATGATGACTTGGTAAGATTTAGAGCTGATTGTCACAAAATCGCTGGATGTGTGATTAAAAATTAAAGCTGTAGCTCAAATCTTCAAGCACGACAACGGGTGCTTTGACACTTTGATATTTATCTGATCTCGAGAAGTGCTCTGTCTGTTCTTTTGGTTTTTTTCTGCCAAACACAGCAGATATGGATAAAAGGTTTCTCTGGCATCCAGCTGCTGGTTTCTGCACTCAGCCACAAATGCATACAAAAAGATTTTATTATACCTTTCAGGCAAAAGACCAGCTGTGTGTATACCACATAAATGCTGCTGCCTTCAATCTAAAGGAGTTTCTGCAAGCACAGTTCTGCACATATGGTGCATCCAAGTCCAAACCTTTTGTTGAGGCACTTCGCAGAAATAAACTCTCCCTCTGATTTCAAGTAGAGCATAACTTAATCTCTGAGTCATTCAAATTTACTTGACTTTCCATTAAGTAGACCTGTTTAACCTGTTCTTTGTCTGCATTCAGTTTTTTCCTCCCATACCTCTTGAAGATGGAAGGTGGTATTATACTTCACAGTGCCATACTATTGAATTACAAAGCTACTTCTATTTTCTAACAATAATTTACCCTCGTGGAATGAGTTTAATCTTCTTTCACTTCTTTACGCTTGCTTTATTTTTGTAACGCTTGATGAAACCTGGGCGAAGGCAGCTCTTCTGGGTCTTGACGGATCGATCCGTGATGCTTTAAGCCTTCAGCACCCAGTCAAGTTCAACTATAGGTGTGTGGCATGATGTTAAAAATATAATTTACAATTGTACATTTCACAACTACATAGTTCTTCCATTGAGAGCTTAGGCACTTTTAAGCATGAGAATAGCAACCCATATGTTAGTAAGACCTAGTCTGGTTGTCTCTTTATGAAGTAGGTAAAGCTACGTTTTGATCGCTGAAATCTTTTCCAAGAACAAAGAAATCTTAGGGACTCCTTTCCTGAACCCATTCCATTTTTTTTTAATTTTACCGTTGCATTTTGCCTAAATAACCCTTCACCTTAGATCTCAATAGAAATGCAAAATACCCAGGACTCAAAAAATCTTTTTGCTCTTTAAAGAAAACCCTGTAATAGTCTATATGCACCTGGAAGCAACACTGGATAACTTTAGGAACCTTAAAACTATGGACTTCTAACTTGTTTTCAAGGACATTGACCTTTGTTATGCACATTCCTGGGCATGAAACTGCCTTGGAGCGCTTATGGGCTGAGATGCAACTTTGGTTTCCAGCCCCGCACCACACCGTTGTTCTTTAATGTCACTTGACGTTTTTGTGAGCTTTTAATGGTGTCTTTATGGCCTCTTCAACAAAGCAACAAATCATATGTATTGCTGTACATGTGCAGGGATCACACAGATAATTATTTTCATGACAGTGGTGTTACATCCTTTATCTGTAGGGGGTTCCGAAAAGCCAAATTCTGTAGTGTTACTTTAAGTTGAGAAGCGGCTTGAACAGACAGAAAACGGGGAATGTGCCAACTACCTTGGCACTTGAGCAGGAAGTAGCTCATGTTGTGGCTGAAGGAGCCGCTGATATAGCCACAGCTGTCGGACAAGGCGCAAGAGAGGCAACGGCGGTTGAATGATCCGAATGTGTCGGCACTGTAGAAACAAAGATTGCGACATTTAACATTTTATGCTCTGCTATCAAAATAGCAACGAGTGCTACAGCTAAAATTAGAATGACCATTACCTGTAGAGATGTCTTCGCTTTGGGCCATCTTCGGTGCTCAAGAAGTATCTAAGTTAATAAGAAGAAATAAGAATGGAATGACAGATTGGTGCTTACCTGGATCATATGCATAGAAAGGTTTAGCTGTATCGAATAGATGTTTCATAAATGAATCATGGTTTAAAAAAAAAGGAGTTCGGGGTGAATCCTTTTAGAACAGAAGTAGGCCACTCCGCGTTACATCCCGACGGTGAATTCAGTTAGACTTTTTCAAAACACTTCACGTCAGGGAACAAAAGAGCATTTTTTCTGTGTGTGTGCTCGTGTGTGAAATCACAGTCAGATCCGTTGCTTTGTGGTCTGGAATATGAGAGTAAAATGATCTGGGAGTGATGGGGATGAGTCATAACTCATGGGTGCAATAGAGACGCAGGTTACTTTTACACCCTGCACATTTAGAGCACTTCATTCTGTGGAATTGCATGATTTGTCCCCATAAGCAATAAAAAGTTTTTGATCTATATGCAGAATATATATAACGTGATTGATGACTTTGGAGTTCAAACATTCAAATGGTGGGTCTTTCTCTGTCCATGGTGCTGAAATGTTCAACTGTTGCAGCAAGCTAAAACAGAGTGTTTTTGTTTCCTTTTCCAGTAAATTTGATTGTTTTGTGCTTCTGTTACAGCCATGATGAGCCTATGTAAGTTCGCCAACTTTAAAATTCATTATATTTTGCTACAACTGGGTTAACCATTATCAAGTATTTCAAAGCAAGATAAACATGTTAAACTGCTATTATTCATCAGACTGGATATTGGATGATTGTGCATGCTCACATGAGTTGGCTGTCCTCATTATAGGCCAGAACTTGAGTGACATCCCAGTCTCCAGAAGTGATGGACTGCAGAGTGTCTGTACTGGTGTTGGGCTTTGAGAGTAGAGAAGAAAACAAAAACATGGGGAAAAAAATGGTGAGTGTCTACTAACTAAATTTGATGCATCAAATGTGTGTGAATAACACAAAACAATGCACTATAATGTCAGGATGGGCTGGTGCACAAGATTCAGCATTAACTTAAGGTACTTTTTTTCCATTAACTGCATCATTGAGATCAGATTTATTTGAAATGTAAACAATAATCACCCCCACTGCTGTTAATGGCAATTTCTCATGGAGTCCCTCTAAATAAAGTCTTTTAGTTTAAGCTGCTACAGAAGTCAAAGCCAATACTTTGGAATTTTCAAGACAGATGATTTGATAAAACACTTGCAGCTTGAAAAAAAAAAGCCTTGTCACTCAAAGTCAACTAACTTAACCTGAGGCTACAACACAGTGAGTGCGGAGATGTCTGATTTTCCCATCTCCTTGGATTCAGCCCTGTCTATCCTCAGCAATAAAACTATCCAGAAGACTAGTGACTAAAGCAGAGCAAATTTCTTTCACGGTTCACTTTATTACTCATACAGGAACAGCCTAACTGCTGTCTTCTCACTGCTACTGAAAGCTTGAAGCACATCCATCTGCTGGCAGTAGTTACGGCACATTGCACCGTGCTGCATTGGTAATTCTGAGCGTATTAAACTGTTAAATGTGCAAAATGCTGTTAAAGTGTAACTGCAAGACTGAAAATAGGAAATAGGGACTGGTTTAAGGGAATGTCCAGGCCTGACTTTATTTAATATTCAGGCAAAAACATTTCTACCCTAATTTCAAAGGATGTAAATATGTTTGTTAATAAAAAGTTTTGTAGCAGTCAAAGAAAGAGCATAAAAGTAAAAGTGACACTTTTAATTAATGATTTAAAGGATTACTTTGGTAGTTACTGCAGATGTGTCTTTAATGTCCCATAATGTTGGCCGTACCTTCAGCTGCCATCATAATAACTACCTATTAAAAAAATAATCACCACAGTGAAATCCAATCTCTTCCATACAAGCTCTCTGCTTTCGCTGGCTTGTGCCATACATGTTCCATTTTAACTGCAAATGATTTGCATGTAAATATCCTCTCACCTGGGAGATGGACATGGAAATGTGGAAGAACTTGCCCCGACCTCCTTGGGGAATGGCCCGAGTGAAAAAGAGCTTGTGACCATCTTTGGAGAACAAAGGCTCCTCATTCTGAAGACGCACAGAAGTTAATTTAGATCTGTTATTGAAGAGCTAGCCGAGATTAAAGGGTTAGTAAATGCAATGATTACACAAAAACAATTACCCCATTATGATTTACAAAGACAGCATGGAAAAGCATGCAAACACTCTCATGATCAGTTTAAGACTCGAATCTAATTACCGCGCAACACTGATCTGTAATCGGGCAAGAAATGAGAGAACACAAAGCTTATAAATGGTGACTTTAATTTAATGACACTTAAAAAGGAGAAAATCAGTTTGAGCAATTAATCCCCAAAAGTCTTCATCAAATGCTCCAAATGCAAGTCGTTAATACGTTTGACACACTCACCTGCCTGTGAAGCCACCCTTCACTTTCATCCTCATGTTTCTGAAAGAACAGATCGAGTGTTTGAGGTAACATGTGGAAACATCGGCTGACACACATGTAACCTGCAAACTGGACCGTACCTTAGTGCAAACTCCTGTTGTGGCCTCACAAAGTGTGAGTATGGAGATGTTCTGTGCTCTGTTAAGCCAGTTAATGGCCAGTTTGGTGGTGGTTGCCCACTTCACCATGGTCACATAGTACTCGCTGGAAAACACGGAAAATACATTCCACAATTAACATGCACAACACTGCACTCTGGACTCAACACGAGTGGATAAATTATAGAAGAGGTGTTGAAATGTTTTCATTAACTGAGTGCAGGTAATGCAAAAACATGCAAAAAAACCATTAACGATGTCTCACAGAAAAAAAATGACATAATAAAGCAGCATATAAAGAGACAGTGAAGGCGGAATGGAAATTAGGCATAAACATGATGAAATGGAGGCATTAAACATCAAGGGACTAAACATAAAAGAACACTGAATAAAATGTATCACTAGAAAAACAGCATGGACAGTATTCAGATTAATGGAGCAGAATATCCTATTATATACAGTATACAGAACCACACGAGAAGAGATTAATGAGAATAAAAATAAGTACATGGAAATTGACAGTTTCTGCATGATGTTTGAAGATGGAACATTTGATCCTCTATGAGCCACTGCCAATTGATATAGGTGCTCCACTCAAAGAAATCACATATCGAGTGAATATTTTTTTGTCAGTTGCATATATAAATGATAAAAATCATACAGACCAGTCACAGCCTTCAACATTAGAGTAAGAGCTTTCAGATTAGGAACCAATGATTGGCTCTTCTTTAGGGAATAACTGGTGGTATTTAAACCTGTGACATTGACAGTTTGATATTCTTCTTTGCTTTTGAAGTATGTGGTGTCATAATGCTGAGTTTTAAAGAGTCCTCGAAGGTCTTCCGAAAAAAAGAAACTTATGGATGCCAGTGACACTGGCAAGGAATTTAAACACGTTTCCATAAGATTTGAACAAAACCACTTTACTGTAGGGAAAATTATCCAAAAGAGGCTTAGATTTTAAAAGGCCACCATCTTATCCATTACTGCCAGGAAATTCAGCCAAGAGCAGACCATACGCAGAGAAATTCAGGTTTAATCTCTGTACCCAAAGGTAAGACTCTCAGAGAAGTACCCTCTAAGGTACTGAAACGATTGTTCCGAAAATTCTCTTTAAATATCCTAAATCACTGTCAACTAACAGTGTGTTCAGACCAAATAGGAAATTAAGTGTGTGGGCAGCATTATTACATACTAAATCAATGGAAAGACACTTATAAACCTGTTTTCACTTCAAGCAAAGCGAATGGATGCAAATATGTATCTGCGCATGTTGAAAAGCTTTCCGTTTGAGTGAATAATATGCGTGACGCTTTGTTGTGCCTAAAAAATGGAGGAAAAATGTAGTGGGACAAACGTAACCATATTAAATGTGTAGAAACATGACTATGCTCTCTACTTACTAAAGAATGTTATTTTTTTCCGCTTTTTTTTTTCATAAATATTAGTTTTAACACCAAGTGATGTTCAGTACAAGTTTTTATTGTGGAAGAATACTACAATAAAATGACTGTTTTTCAAAACAAAGGTAGCAAACTAATGTTAAAGTGACTTACAAATCATAAATGTCAGGATAAAACATAACTTTACACTTTGCAACCTACATGCTAGATATACCTAAACTGTGTGTTGGGCCTTGCTACTCCATAAACATCAGAGGATATTCTCAAGCAAACGCTTTCTTGTCCAAATTTATCAAAACAGTGAATGATTCTTGTGTTTTCACATGACTGTAAATCCATGCCTAATCTACGCTCGACTAAGCAGAGGGATTAACTATTTTTTTATGCCTCACCCAATCCTGGGATCATCAGGTCTCCTCATCTCGATGGTGTGCAGAGGGCCGTTAAGGTTTACGACAAACAAAGTGATGACTGGGTTTTCCTCTCCAGCCTGGATGGAATAAACATAAGAACGAGGAAGAAAAAGAAACATAGCACATTCACATAAAGAAGACCAAAAATGCTGTTACGCAATTTCTTTTTGCAGGACTAGCTAACTTTGTTAAATACTATTAAACTATTCCAAAAGCATCAGCACAGTGCTGGGAAGAGGTGAACTGTGTACCTTAGGGTAATGATACTCTTTCCCCATTGGGTATGGTGAGCCTGTAAACATTGGCAGCTCCATTTTGGGCACCAGAGTGTCGTTGATGGTGGCGTATGCTAACCTGGCACCATCGGGAGACCACCAATGGGCAATGTGAGAGTGGAAAATCTCCTCTGGAAGAGATGGAGCAAAAATGTTAGTCACCATGACAGTGAGTAAGTGAGCAACAAAACACAAGTTAATTATGTGGCTGAAGGCCAAGAGCATCCTGTCAGGCTTAGAAATGAATAAGTGTTCAGGGAAAAGACTTATCTGATCATATAGAGATTGCTCAATATCATTTAAGCGTTTTTTTTTTATTCCTTCTTCTTTTCATCATAGGGGATTTAGTGGTTGAAAGTTGAGCATCAAGTTTTCATCACATGGAAGTGACTGAAGTCTACATCACCCAAAAGAGGAAAAAATATAAAGCATTTAATCAGAGAGTTGTGATCAATAATGTAACCCCTGTCGAAACAGGTGAAACTGGCCACAAACACAAAGCTCCCCTCCCTGCTTTTATCAGCAGTACAGTGCACTTGCCTGCCCTGCGTCCTAAATTTAATCCGCGTGTCCTTTTTAAACCTACACACAGAAACACGCTCAGTACCAACTGCTAAGGTCATAAATCACAACAGCTTTTAATCTCAGTACAGCCTGTTCACCAAAATAGAACCAGGCTTCATTTCCTCGAAATGAACCAAACATCAGTTTCTCTGCAGCTGCAACAACAGCACAGATAACTTTTTGGCTTGTTACTCCCCGTGTGCACCATTTTCAGCAAGAAACTCACATCAGCTCATTTCAGATTTGCGACCTCAAAGGTTCCCTCGAGTCCCATATGTTCCTGTACAAGATACTGAGAGAAAACAATGTGGGGCAAGAGCAGTCGAGCAGCTCTGTTGTAGCTCGCACACACACACCTCTGTCAATTCACAGTGACTCATTTGGAAATAATGCAAATTATGCCTTGAAACTCCTTCATTATTCAGTCTGAGGCAACAAGGTGGATGAAACGTAAAGTGTCCGACTTTCACTGCGTGCAGCCTTTAACTTGCTGCATCTATATCACCTTTCGCAATTAAAACTTCATTAATGCTGTTTATCTGCTGGACTGGGTGCCAGCTTTAGCCAATTAAGAGACATCAACCACCAAGTACTGGATATGCATGGTCATTTATAAAATGCCCTCACTGAAGACGTACATTTACTCTTTCTGTGCAGATCTGTAAAAGTGGTGGTGTCTGTTCCCTCCAGTGTTTCCACAGCTGGACACTGTTCAGTTAATTGAAACACCAGCCGTTCTGATGGAGGTGACGTGAAGAAATATGGCTGGGACCTAATGCACCCTGTAGGCAGAGATCTGTAGCGTATGATTGTATCTCACTGTCTGATGGAGAACAGAGCAGCATTAAACTGCATTTTCAAATGAAGAAGAAGAAAGAAAATAAGCTTTTCCCGCATGGCCGGCTCCACTGCTGCCGGACGACTTCCCCAACGGCAGGTGGAGTGGAACCAGCGGGCTGTCAGACCAGCTGGAATTGCCCAGTCACCTTGGCTAGTTAAGGAGAAAGTACTTAGCTTTCTAAAAGTGTCCAGATTAGTTTTTGACAGCAAAAAAGAGAGCTGGAGGACAAAAGGGATTGAGAGCAATAGGACGAAAAGAAGGCTTATATGAAACACTTTTAATTAGCTAACTTGCATTTTTTCTCTTAAGTAAAGAGATCGGCGCCTCATTTCCTTTCATTGTGACGATCACCAAGGTGAACGCATCTCCCCTCTACGTGCTCTCCGTCTTCCTGTGCAGACTACATTATTCACTGAGTGGAGCACATTATTAATGCATGAGATACCCTGAGTCAAGTGGCCAGTGGGAAATAATGAGTGCAAGGTGACAGACTTGGGCAGACTGCGCCGATGAGATAAAGAAAATCAAACATTCCAGGTGACGTTCAGGTGATTTTTTACCTCTAACTGAACAAAAAAAGTGTCTCCCCCTGGACACATTTGTCATGTATTGGTGTGTTAGCACTTAAAATGTACTTTGACAAAAAGTGGACTGTCGCTTTACAAACTATGAATATATGCTTCCAACAGAGGGCAGCGGTGACTCATGTTAAAACCATACAATGAAGCAGTTGTACAGCACATTCAGGCCATTACTTCTATTGTTTTAAGGCTAACAATATTGTGTGCTTGTTTTTTTGCAGTCCATTCTTAAGCCACCTGCCGCCAATCAGATCAGTCAAAACTCAGCCTGTCCTGGATAAAGATTTTATTGATTGCTTTTGAAACATAACAGCAAAAAGACAAACTGATTAGATGGCATGACACCATATTTTTAGCCCACATGACTTCAAAAGCATATGCCAGAGAAACAGCTGTTACTATAAATACAATGAAGTTGTCAATGCTTAAACTGAGTATGCAGTACAAATGCTAATTAAGTGTGAACAGAGAAGCACATGACTGAGAAAGGTGAGATCTACAGATCCTCATTTGCAGTTTCTTGTGCAGTCTAAAGAAGAGTATCCATCAGTGACGCAGGCAAAAAAACACAATTTTGTTTTCAAGAATGTATCATGAAAGCAACAGACGAAAACTGAACAAGGGGATGTGATCAGATATTTAACCTGAAACAGCACCTCCCTCAATTTTTTTTTTTTTTTTGGTTGAGTGTGCAGATTCTTTTTTTTTTTTTTTTTTTTTTTTCCCCTTGTCCTGTTCAGCATTATGGCAGCAGAATTGTAGTCTGAATACCTTTGATGCCAAACAGATTTGCTTTGCCAAGGGAAGTTTTATAAATGTAAAACTCTCCTTGATGCCCATTTATTTATTTCTGTTTACAATATATGACATGTAATAGAACTGAACCGGACCGGGGGACAAGGAAAGAAGAAGAGGAAAGAGAACAAAAATAGAAACAAAAACCAGACAACCAGCTGCTACACCTGTAAAAAACAAAACAGACAACAATCCATGGCCAGTGTGCAGATTCTATTGCTCAACATAAGTATATTTATCTTTAGAGCAGTTATCTAACACCTATATTCTATATGTGCCAAATCTGACACATTTAGATGTTTCACAGTAATAAAAAGACTCTAAAATAGCCTTTAAGTCTGAAATTTGATCACCATTTGAACAGCAAAAATATGCAATAATGAAAATCTTGTACAACTGGTTAAAATGTGTTGCCACCAAGGCTGTTCTGGGTCAAAGCTCACATATCTATTGAAAAAGAGTTTTAAAACTCTAGAACTGTGCAAAACGTAGAATCTATTTTAACTCTTAATTTTCTCCCCACTCTGGTCCAATAACCTTCATGCTTACATTCTGTGAGCCAATAACATGTTGAGCCCATTCTTTAAATTCATGCCTGTTCTTGTAATTCTGCCTTTCGACACATCTTAGCAAACTTAGCTCCTGCTCCCTTTCTCCACCTCATCCTTTTTCTCAGTCTGCAAACTCATCTCCACTAATGTCTGGGCTGTTTATTATGTTTATTTATTTATGTTTATTATTTATTAATGGTTTACACTGACTGAAGCATTGACATGTTCTCTTTAATGTGGAAGCTGGTAAAACTGGTTAAACTACAATATACATATACCTCTTGAGGGGACTTGTAAATTTCCACCCCATGTATTACTGAGATCTTGTCTTAGTGTATAACATTAATTGTATGATGTATTGTGTGAGACGAACCAAAAGTAGGAAGTGGGAGTAGGAGTGCTTCCAAAGAAAATAAGAGGGTAAGTAGCAGCTAGGTGCTGCTAACCAAATACACTTGGTTAACTGATCATCAGTAAGTGTGAGCACCGCTATTAAAGCAGAAGTTTTGTCAGTTTGCTGGTCTGGAGCATTGAGGTGTGTGTTAACACGATGCCAAGGAGAAAAGACATCAGCAATGATCTTAGAGAAGCAGTTGTTGCTGCCCAACAATCTGGGAAGGGTTAACAGGCCATTTCCAAACTATTTGGAGTCCAAACTATCAGGAGCTACATCTCAAGCTCTAGAGGCCTCAGTTAGCATGTTAAATGTTAAAGTTCATGACAGCACAATTAGAAAAAGACTGAACAAGTATGGCTTGTTTGGAAGGGCTGCAGGAGAAAGCCCCTTCTCTCTAAGAAAAGAGACTTCTGGAACAATGTCCTTTGGACAGACCAGACCAAAGTGGAGATGTTTGGTCATAATGCACAGCAGCACGTTTGGAGGAAACCAAACACAGCATATCAGCACAAACACCTCATACCAGCTGTCAAGCACGGTGGTGGAGGGCTGATGATCTGGGCTTGTTCTGCAGCCACAGGACCTGGGCACCTTGCAGTCATTGAGTCCACCATGAACTCCTCTGGATACCAAAGTATTCTAGAGTCAAATGTGAGGCCATCTGTCCCACAGCTAAAGCTGGGCTGAAACTGGTTAATCAACAGGACAATGATCCCAAACATATCAGCAAATCTACAACAGAATGCGTGAAAAAGAAAAGAATCAAGGTGTTGCAATGGTTCAGTCAAAGTCCAGACCTCAATATGATTGAAATGCTGTGGTGGGACCTTAAGAGAGCTGTGCATAAACCAATACTGTAAACCTCAATGAACTGAAGCAACGTTGGAAAGAAGAGTGGGCCAAGATTCCTCCACCACCATGTGAGAGAATGATAACGTCACACAGAAAACCATTACTTCAACTTACTGCTGCTAAAGGTGGTTCTACAAGCTGTTAATTTTACACACATTGTCTCTAAATTTTGGCTGAATTTGTATTTAATAAATATCACATGGTGTGCTATGTCATGTGTTGTTGTTCACCTGACATTGTATTGTCCATAATTTTAAGACCTGGTAAGGACCAGCTGAGTAAGACGACAGTTACTCATCACCACAACTCTAAAGTGCCAAGAAGATTAAAAAATACCAACCTGATATGGTAAGGCAAACTACATACAACACAGCTCTCGGTCTTCAAAAATATTAAAGTCTGTGTCTCATATCAGTTTCAGCTTGTTTACACACCAAACTGAGACAAACAGTTTCACTCCTTTTTATTAATTTCCCTTTTCAGTGTTGATTTTGAGGTTACTTTGTGCCCTGGAGGCTCTGACACAAACAGAGTGATAAACAGAAACAACCCCACAAACAAGACTCTTGATACAGTCATCTAGCCAAACATCTATGCAGCAAGAGCGACTTAAATCAAAGCAAGGCTGGGTTTTTATCTTGGCACAGCTGTTCCCTCAACAGCCGCATCACACTGCAGACTCTGTCAGTATCAGTACTGCCTCAATAATCAGACAGCTGACAGATGACAGAACACTTGAGGCGTTTTAGACGGTTACACACAGCCAACAGGACTGTTAGCTGTGTCTCCACTTTTGCCGTCTAATTTTGCTTCTAATTTTCCTCTTTTCTGCCTTCTCTGTCTTCTCCTGCCACTTTAAACAAACACAAAAATTGACAAATTAAGACGATATTCAAGCCTGGGAGATTATTTGCAAACCTTTCACCCCTCAGCATCCAATCTTCCACACAGTGACGGGCTGAGCTTAAAGACCTCATTTCTCCTTAGCAGCAGACCGTGCCTCAGCTTGACCTTGGCCAGAGGAGAGCCTTAGTCATTAGCATGGAAATGTTGTGCCTTGCAGTCTCACTGGTGATTGTAAACATTACACAACCTGGCACGGCTTCTAAGCTTCCCTGCAGATGCTTGCATCACCACTGAGCCAAAGCCAAATCTATTTACAGGCTTACAGATACAGTTTTTGAGAAGGGATTTATCTTCAATAGTAATAAAAAAGACTTTAAAAAAAGTAAACCCTGATAAAATTCTATCATCAACATTAGCTGCTTGGGAGGCATTTTGGCTTGTGGGTACCCACAAGTGATTGTTAGACATATCATTCAGTAACCATGGGCATTACTCGGCTCTTATCACTGCTTCCACTCCTCTGGTTTCAGGCTTTACACCAGATTTTGGAACCTGTGCTGCAGACTCCTGCAGCACAAATATGTTGGATGCTGTTGAAGTCAGAGCTCTGAGCAGGACAGCTCTTCTGATGCACTAAACTACAAATTTCTTTGTATGCAAGTGGGCATCATCACGCTGTAGCAGGAAAGAGCCTGACAGAAATTAATGCTAAAAGCTAGAAGCACAATATTATTGAAATTTGTCACTGCGCGAGTTCAGTGGCTGAACCACTGAACCCATGAACCCCACTTTCAAAAAATGGAAAACAGTTAAGGTCATATACTGTATGACATAAAAAAAAAGGATTTTGTGAATTAGGGTCACATGTAGAATACAACAGACATAAAAGAGGGCTATTTGTGATTGATAAGCTAATGAGTAGTTTTCACTGTTTCCAGTCAAGTCCATTGTTTGCTATAAACATCTGATTCATAAAAACTAAAGCGTGAGTTTCAAAACCAAACTGCTGGTCGTGTCCATTAATTTTGGAAGGCCTATGCTGGAGGCCTGGCCAGTTAGTAGATAAAACTATAACAGCTGTAAACCATTAGACAGCGACAGGATAATTTCATCCTATAGTCCTGGCTTATTCACATGGAAGAAGTCTTAAATGAGAAGGGGGATAGAGTTTCAGTTGAAACTGCTGTTTTTCAATTACATCTTCATTTTGACTCTCTTTACACTACTACTGATGTACTTCACTTAGCAACAAAAGTACTGATTGGGGATATCACAGTAAGTGGTTTATCTATTTTCTATACCCGCTTAATCCAAGCGAAGATTTTGGGTTAGTTGGAGTCCATCCCAGCTGTCACTGGACGAGAGGCACACTTACTCCTAGAGTCAATTTATAATCATCAATTAACCTAACATTCATGTTTTTGGATGGGGGGAGGAAGCCGGAGTACCTGAAGAGAACCCATACATGCACAGGAGAACATGCAAACAGGACCCAGCAGGGATTTAAACCAGGAAATGACCACCATATCACTCACTAGCCATTAAAATACACAACAAAACACGTTTTATCCCACAAAACTTTGCTGACATTTTATTTTTTCCACCTTGGGAATCCTTGCATGTCCAAAAGGGATGTTTTTGGGACCCTCTGTGTTGTAAACAGTCACAGCGGGCTCTTGGCCAAGCAGTAGTGTGTGTCGAGTTGGGGGCGAAAACAAGTTCCTTTTTATCACAAAATACAATGAAATTGTTCTGTTTTTCATTTTTATCTCCACATCTTAAATCTGATGTTGCAATTTACCTTTGAGTGACAGAATTATCCATCAATAAATGATGAGTGTAAATTATTGGGCCTTCAGCATCCCATAAATATGAGTCACAGGGTCAGACACAGCAATAACTTTCTGATTAATGTTTAAATGGCTAGCAATGGAAATTGCTCTTAAAGGATGGACATGATTTCAAATATCAGCCTGATTAATCCACAGATAAGAGCAGCTGTGGGTGAACTTTACTGAAAAAAACAGACCAGCTGTGCAGCGCTTGTCCCACCTGTGACATCAGATAACCTCGGTGCCACAGCATCTTAAGCCTCTGAAATCTCCCAAGTGGCCAAAATTGACATTATCAAACAGATACGTGATGTTTCCCAGTGATACTGCAGGATTAAGAGCTTGTTCTGTACAGGCTGAATATTTCTCTGTCTGTGTATCTGTGAGTCTGCTGCGCCTCGTCTCCCTCTCTCCTGTTATTCTAACACTGTTTCACTGAAGCAGAGTGTGCACACACCGCAGCAGATATAAATTCATTAGGTAAACGTGAACACAGCTCCTGTCCCGGTTTATACGGCAAGCAGCTGAGCTTTGATTGGTGGTGTTGATGCTTGAAGAGCATTGTGATATCTGTATGACAGTGTACAACACACACACACACACACACACGCACACACAGCTGCTGATTTAATGCAGAATAGCTCATGTAGAACATTTATTCATTTTCCAGGCTGTGCAAAGCAGAAGCAAATTAACATAATATTCATTTTTAATTTACCTGCAAGAAATTAAGTGCTACATGCCAAATATTTTGTTGTGGCAACAGTCACTCTGGAGTAATACTGCAACAAATCATCCCTCCACCAATCAGGGTATTAGAAGAAGAAAAAGGGACAGAAAGAGGTTAAATGTACATATTTTGAGTCAGTGCAGTAAATCTAATGCTATAGCCAACAATGATTAGCTTAGCGTAGTTTAGACAAAGGACTTAACACCATATACCTTCCTCCACCTCTGAAGTGCAATATTTAATTCATGGATTGATTGGTTAACCTTTACAAAAACAAAGCATGCAAATAACAGTTTGCTGTTTTGAATTAAATCATGTCTGGGACAATTCCTTTTCCAGATGTAGTGACTGAAATTGAGCATTGGATATTGGCCTTGGAACAGGCTCTACAAATGCTCTATGAATGACTGTTTAATTTTCTTTATGTAGAGCAGCAGTTAATGATCCTGATCACCCACAACAGAGCTAACCTGACTTGTAAACGGGTTTGTTTTATTGAAACATAAGAGAAGTGTTTATGAGAAACATTTAGGGAATGTTAGGGAAGCTCCCCCTTCTTGATCACGATCTTGCAAATCTCACGAAAATCCAACTGCTTCCCAAGAAAATACCTGAGCTATGTTTCTTCCTTTGTTTCCATTCAGAGACACATGATAAAAACCCATGATAAAAAGAAGAAAATACTTTCAAACCTAGTGAAAAAAAAAATCACTTCCACCAAGTTTTTCCCATTATGAAATAAAGCAGCCTATGAAAGATACAAATCCGTCGGCACAAACCTCCAGAATGTAGATATGAGTAAAACTGGAAACTTTGGTATGTAGTATGGCCTTGAAATAAAAGGATTTTTTAGAGATTTCTACAAATTTTATCTGTCAAATATAAGTCCTGATTTGCATAATCGTTCAATAGACAAAAAATACGGCAAATGCCTAAAAAATGTTCTATAAAATGGTTCTTTCCACTGGTTTAAAAAATTTAGCAGATGCACAATTTCCGAGTCTTTTTAAACTGAGTCTGAGTTTTTTAAACTTAAGTTTGCACTTTGGAAAATATGCTTTTTTGAACGACCATTGGAACAAGAACGTGGTTAGCTAAAAATAAACACACAATTTCTCGTCACCATGTTTGTTAGCATTACCTTCATACAGCCAATCAGTGAGACCGTTGAAGATGACGCCTTCCTTGCCAGTTGACACCAGACGAATGGAGCGGCTCTCCACCTTAGAGCGATAGTAGATGTTGTTCTCAAAAATGAAGATCTATAAAGCCACAAAAAGACAAAACACATTCAAACTAACAGAACAAACATCTGAAAAACTAATTCTTTCAATAGGCCAATCTTACTGAAGTGTCCTGCAATGAATATCTTCCAGCACAAAGGACACTGCTGGATAGTAAAGATTTTATGGCGGAATGGAATTTCTATAGAGGATAAGTTGTTTTATTGTTATAATTTTCAACAGACCTGAGAGGAAACCTGATGCCAGGGTGGCAATTATTATGAAATATTAAAATGCAGGTGCCAGACCTGCAACGCACAAGATGTGTTTTGAGGTAGGAACACACATTAGAACAGTATTTTTTCATTTGTGCCATACAAAACATCAGTGTTCACATTTGTTGAAGCATCTTTCCATTGGAGGAAAACCAGAGTTCTTGACAAAAGTAAAAAATGGCAAAAAAGTATTTTCAATGTCTGTTAAGATTTCAAACCTTGGAATAAGATTCTGGCTTTGATGCTCCCCCCGCCCCCCGAAGGTCAACTCCTTTATTAAAGAGAATAATAGATCATCAGCACCTAAGGTGAACATGGGAAGGCGGCTCTGCTCTTGGGCTTGAATTTCAAAATGTAACAGCTTTGATGCTATGCAGAAATCAATGTCCGGCTATTAAAAAGAAGGGTTCGGTCAGCATGCCAAGGATTATGGAATCTCTTTGCCTCGAGTAAGTACATGCCATCAGATTGTGAGTGATTCTCCAACAAATATTCACTCTGGGGTGTCTAAATGATGAAATTTTACACAGCAGGAAATCTGATTTTGAAGCAATCTACGAATGGTGTATTTTGATTTTTTATTCTGTCTTACAATAAAAAGCACTGCTAAGTAAGCTCCAGCAATTCAATCTTTTACAATATACTGTGTCTCAGCAATGTGACATTTAGTATACATGGTGAAAAATTAGCCAGTTAAAATGTTCCCATCTTTGAAAAAGTAACAGAATCTGTCACAATTAGTTCCTCTTGAGGAGGCGCAATTGGTGGGTCCCTTGTGCTTTGGTGTCACTTCAGTGCAGACGGAGTCCCTGTATAGAAGCCAATCTAGGCCAAAGCACAAAGAGAAGACCTGGCCCCATTCTCTGAGGGAAGTTAGAAATCTACTCTGGGATTATCTGGAGCACACAATGGAGAGTCTGAACACTGGTTTGTTTGGATAAGAGAGAGCATCCCCAGTGCAACTGAAACCAAACTCATACCATGATTAAAACTACAGACTAGCAACAAACACCATCCATAAATGTTATCACATCCAACTGACTCGTCCATGTCGTTACTATGGTTACTGCTAATCGGCGATGTTCTTTCTTCATCAGCCGAGCCATAGTTACATCAGTGAACAACAGTGCCATCTGCTGGATGGTGTTTTGTGAATCAAGAGCTATTTGTTTGTGGATCTGTGTGAATTTGCAGAACAAATGTCTGAAAAATATGAACGTGTGATCCACAAATGCTAGGTCACGATGATATATTTACAAATACACATATATTTGTAAAAACCAACACACAAGTTCCAAAATAGGAAATTTGTATTTGCGGATAGCAAAACACGTGTGCAACTCCTATGCTACAGGCATAGACTTGTTGATCCCCGGCTTGGATGTTGAATCACATGTGGAATCGCCCTTCTTATACCAAAGTTGTCATGGAAATTAAAACTATTATTCAGAGGACCAATATGGACCTTCAACGGAAGAGTTCTGACACCATCAATCTTGACAAAAAAGAAAAGATTAATTACACAGTCCTGAGACATAGCCATGGATATCATGGTGGACAGTTTATAGACCAAAACAAGACCAGTTAATGCCAGATGTAAGATAAACAAGATACAGAGTTACAAGCTTAGAAGAGTAAAAAGTGAAAAATGAAAATATTGTGACGCAGTATACCTTAACTGTTGCAGAGGAAGACAAATTTTTGAACAGATAGTTTTAAAGACAGAAGCCCCTTAGTTTTCAGGTATGTCTGTGTAGCACCAATAGCTCACATAACAATCAAATGATGATACCCTCATTTTGGAGATATAGATAGAATTTACAGGAGTTAAAATTCATATTAGGCTCATAGAATTGCATCTTAAAAAGTGTGATAGCCCTATCAAATGAGGAACTGAAGTTATATTAATGTGATTAACTATGCTCTCCTCATAGCCATCTAACTGCATGTACAAAAACATTAATTTCACCTGCTAAAATCTTCTAGTTCTTGGTCTATTGCTGCTTGAGTTATTGTGAGGTATGTGATGTTTATTTGTCGGCAAAATTACACAAAAACTACCAAACCGTATTTTTGGTGAGGATCAGCATCACCTCTGTTTTCTAACACAACACAACACTTGGTGGAGGATCCAGTCTCTGAATGAGCTTGTTTTGTTGTGTAACTTTGCTGCCGTGACATGTTTATTTGGACCTGCAACAAACTTTTTTAGAAGTTAAAGTTGAAGCAGCGACTCCGGTCTTCTGTAAGCATGTAAAACATTCATCGATTGTGAATCTGAAGCGGCCATTTTTCAGTCTGCCAACTTTGGAGTTTTGGTTACAGTCAAAGCAAAGCGGATATAAATCTTCACTCAGAGTTTGTCACATCCCAAGAATTTGTGTCATTAATAACCAAGCCAACATGAAGGATTAGAACAATCATGGAATAAATAAAATCAGGCCTCTAAACAAATTAAATTGAGTGGTGCTCTCTCATCTCAGATGCTAGGGGTGTTTCCTCACAACACTTTGATCAACAGATCTGGGATCAGTTCAAATGCAACACACAGGGCAAACAGAGCAGAGCTCATTTTAACCATTTTAACCAGTATTCCATACCCTCCTTTTTCTTGATTTCTGCTTCACAAACACGATGTCACAATGCATGCTGTAACAACTCTGCCCAGATACCCCCCACCCCATCAAGCTAGAATAGTTGTATAAAGCCAAATCTTTGCACAGGAAAAACTACAATACCCATTATGATGCATGCACCTTCAAAGAGAAACAATGCATACAGTTTTTGGGATCTTAAGCGTATATTTATCTCAGAAATCAGATGTCAGAGTTCAAGGTGTTGCCACATCAGAGTTGACTGCATTGTTAGAAAACCAGCAGGATGTACTTACTTATCTGATTAGCTAACAATAAACAATATTAGCAATCATTACCAGTTCAACAACGTATTAAAAGGGATTTTGCACTTCTCACTTGGCAGCAATATATTCCCAGACAGAGGTTCAGCAGTACTGTGCCTGACTGATTTAATGACACAAACAATGTATTACACCAGCTTTCGGTACATTTCACACATGGAGTAGCCAACTGGAATGCAGTAAGAGTCCCCTACCTTTAGGGAAGTGCACTATTTAATTCACAGCAACTCTTAATTTAATCAATAACTGGCAAGCATAAGCTTAAAGTGATGTGACTGAGGAAATTACACACACTTTCAGAGCAAAGAAAACAGTGTATTGTAAGTGATTTCAGGTCATTTTTGCAGTTTCCTTCTCCCTGCCTCTCCCATGTAATACCAGAGTGAGACCTCCTGAGCCGACAGTAAGTATCCATAGTTGAGTGAATATGTTTCAGCTCTGTGTTGAAGATTAGTCGCCAATTCTTCTATTAAAGGAGGATTTACTTTCCACAGACAAGAGAACAGTAGAAACATCTATGGGCATTTTACAAAAAGTTTCCATTAAAATAAGATGCCACGTATTTATCAATTTACACTGACTTCTTAGTCAGAAAAATAATGCACCATGTTGCTGGACAGCTGTGTTTATTCGTGGACATACATGATAGCACTCTCAGTGGGGGAGTACAAGGAGGTTTAACCAAGTGTGTGAGGGATTTGGGAATAGAATAACAGGTGGGCAGATTTAAATAGATTAAAGTCTACATATGACAACACAAGCATTGGCACGAAGTCTGTGTTAGCTTGTTGTAGCTGATGGATATCTCTCCCTCCAACCTCAACCTCTTACACAGAGGACAGGTGAACCTTCAGGGGAAACCCAGCTGCTCTGCTTCATGCTAACATACCTCGCCTGCTGCAACAACCACTTCATGACTGATGGTGGAAAACTTGAGGCTACATCAATCTAACAACTGTGTTAATTAATCCACTGACGAGATTACAGGTAATTAATAGCATTTTGCTGCAGGATGTAATCACTTACATTCTGACTGCCCTGCAAACCTGCAGACGGAAGCTCATTAACGCTCTGACAAGTTTGATTGTGCAATGATGGAGCCGGAGGACGATGCATCTCGGAAGAGTTGCAAAGGACCTCTGCTACTTGTGAAACTAACAATGGTGTTTAACTTGAAATTTGTTACTGAGAAATTTCAGTGAATCATGCCTTACTACTGAAGATTGACTAAAGATTTTTCTAATACAGTGAATGGGGATATCCTATGCTAGCCCTGCCCATAGTTCCACCTGCCATGAGAGACTAGCCAAATCCAGATTAAAAACAAAGGGCATCATTTGGATTGTTGACTCCCATCCATCATCCAATCCACCTCCTCTTATTGAGTGGCCAATTTAAAGTCCTACTAGACAAACTAGAACTTCAAAAATAATTACCAGCTAATCCTTTTTTTTCACTTTTTCAGTAATGTGGTCTGACTCATTGGTGATGTCTAAGGAATAAAACAGTATATTACCAGTTGCTGATCCTGGGGCCCCCAGCCAGCATACTGCAGCTGAGCATTTCGCACCTCTGGAGGGTTCAGGTTCCATGTCTCCCTGGGGTGCACAGACAGAGGGGAAAAACCCAATTGGAGAAAAATGAAGACAACTGAACACAAACCCATTGACTGTCTGCTCCCAGCGGTGCAAGCAGCAGTGTAGCAAGTGTAGAACATCTGAGAACAAAGGTTTAAGTGTGTCTATAAATACCAGCTTGGTGTAACAGTGTCACCTCTCTTTATTGGGAAAAGTGTTGTTCAGTGCAGGCTGCTGAATTAGAGGTGCCACTGCCTCTATGTCTCTGTCTGGAGCTGAGGATGAATGAGGTCATCAGCAAGGTTTTTTGGCACATTACCACTTGGTGGCAGCACATAAATATATTTTAACAAGAGGTAGGGACAGGGGTGTCATACGGTGACCTGATAGTCACAGGTAATTAAGTATTGCATATAAAACAGATAGTTCACAAACACATTGAGTGCTATGAAGAAATGGACTGATCTCCGAGAGGCATGAAGTTAAATATGAAGCATCCTTCTCAGCATTTCTAGCTGGACTAACATAGAACATTAGAACATTTTTATAGTGAAAAAAATTAATGGAGCACAACACAAAAGTTTGAGTACCTCATGAGATTTTACCTAAAAAACAAATAGCCATGGTTTCACATGCTAATTAGCCTGATAAGTTTTTACAGTCATGTTTAGAAGAGGGCAGGTGATGCAAATTTCAAAGCTTTGGAAAGAGCACGACTCCCAAAACCGTTCTCTAAGTAGCTGCCTAGAACTCTGAATTAAAAGTACCAAGAGCCACAAAGAGGGAAAGGGCACAGAAGTTCATAATGTAATTAAAAAAGAAAGTTAATAGCAACTTGGAGGTCAAGTTGAAGTCTGGGAGACCAAGAAAGCTTTTCCATGAAGAGAACAGCTTATAGGATTGCCATTTTTGACTGAAGGACATGGTGCACTGCTCCAACCACATCCACACAAAGCTCAACTGTCTCAATTTTCAAAAATAGCCCTGTGGAATTATGAAGGTTTAATAGAACTGTTTGGAGAAAAAATAAATGCAGAATGAAAACTACTACTATCCAGCTGTTAAGGACACAGCTGGATCGATCAAATGTCACTGAAAATCTGTGGACAGAGCTTAAAGAGTGGAGAGTGCCAGGCAGCCCCAGAATCATACAGAACTCAAGGCATTGTACTGAAAGAGTGTTTGAAAATCCACCAAACAAGATATGAAACACTTTCAGCTGCTACAAAAATCGTTTGCAAGTGATAATACTCGCCATAGGGGGTGCTACTATGTACCACGGGATGCCTAAGCTTTTGCTTCAGGCTCTTTTCTTTTTCAATTATTCCTGAACTGCAAAAGATAGAAATGAAATGGGAATATTGTTTGAAATCTGAAAGAAATGTCATTTTTAACTTCCTGTCTTTTATAAATCAGTTAATCTTTTATCAGTCAGCTGTTCATGTTAACAGGAATTTTGACAAAGGGGTTCCTAAACTTTTTTTACTGAAATGTTGAAGCAGTTGATTAGCTTATTTGTCAAGATTGAGAGCAATAGTTCATGTTATGATTAACAGTTTCAACAAAATTTACTTTTAATGGAAAGAAATTAAGATCAGACAGGGAAGCCACTGGGAGAAAACATCTGGAATGCTTCTCTAATTATTGTTATTCTCACCAGGCCTTCCAACACCTCTACATTCAGATCAGATCTACTTTATTTGTCCAATGAGCGCAATTTATTTTCAACATAATAAAGTCTGTAAAGCTTCAAAAAGAAAACTTTGTGGGAACTAGCATAGCAAAAAGGCTGATTATTTTAAGAAATATGTCTGCTCAAAGTAATAGTTGAATGTCTGTTGTTACAGAGCTAATGAAGAGGTGACAGAGGTGGATAACATCTGCATATGTTTCAGTCACTGAGTGTGATTTGAGACCACAGAATACTTGATAGCCCATTCTCCTCAGAGGTAGCCTTTGTGCAGGTTTGGAAGTAAACAGTAGTTCATTCAAGGTGTTTTGTGGGAGGAAGTTACGACAAAAAGTGTGAATGGGATTCTTTCAGGAAAGATCAGGTGAGATATTACAGGATAATATGATAAAGCATAGTGTAAATGGGACAAGGCAGCTCTGACGCCCACTTACGGAGTTTCCAGACTGCAGATGATGTAGAAGGCCGTGTATAAATGCTGGTATACCTGAAAACAGAGACAGGGAAGGAATTACATAAAACCACTCCATCTGAACTTATTTTAATCTCGGTTGACTATTCATTTGTTGTTCTTCCATGTAGTATAATCACTAATGCATTCAAAGTCTGAAAACTGTTTTTTCTTTGAAAATGACAAAAACACAAACAAGATTAACACAGAGGATAATAAATAGTTTGAACATAAAAATAAAAAGGGATACAAGTATCTTAAGTATCCTAAAAGTATTTAAGCACTTATATAAAATCTAAAAAATACCAGTACAATTTGTAAGAACTGGCCCCTGAGGCTGAATCAGACCATGCTGTTGTCTATTTTCTATTTTAAAAAACTTCCCCAAAACGTCCAGTCACTTAATATTCTCATCTTACTGCAGTAAAATATGTGAAAGCAATAAAGGTTCATGATTCATTCATAGGTTCATCATTTACTCATGAATATTTGTAATATATTATATTTGCTCAGAATTTCATTGTTAGGTGCGTATGTGGTTTCATTTGGAGACGCTTTGTTAGAGTAATGAGAACTCCATCATAATGTCCAGCCTTAGATTACATCTACATCAAAATTACATGAGGTTTCTTAAGACACAAGCATCATCCTGTGTGTAAACCATGACAGTGACATCATTGTTGGGTGTGGTTACAGCTGCACACTTTCAACCACACCCAATGAGGGATTGTGGATGAGATTTAAATGTTAGATCAAAGCAATTTGAGCTCATTTTGATCCATTAAACCATTTTGAATTTTCTCACACTTCTGTATGCATGCTTTAAAGCCAATGTACAGCTAAACTCAAACTCGCAATTTAGATGTTCTGATTTGCTTATTTGTTATGCAAATAATCTGCAACAGGTCAGTAACATGATGGGGCATAAAAGGAACACCTTAGAGAGGCAGCAAAGTATATCCTGCAAAGTATACATATGTGAACAATATCCAACAATGCCACTTTCTTCTCTGGGCCAACGCTCACTCAAAATGGATGAGAGCAAACTGTTCATATGGGCAGACTAATTAAGATATAAAATATATAAAAAATTGGAAACCATGCACTAAAGAGGGACCATCCAGCTTGTTATCAGCACTCATTTAAATAATAAAAAAATAAAAAAACTGCATCTCTGATGATATGGGGGTGAATTAGTACCTATGGAAATGGCAACTTGCACATCTGACGAGTCTGTGAGCAGTCCAAACCTTTTATCTACGGAAAACATTTGGAGCATCATAACACACAAAATAAAACAAAGAAGACCCAGAACTGTTGAGCAGGTAGAATCCTATATCAGACAAGAATGGGACAACATTCCTCTCCCCAAGGTCCATCAACTGCCCTCCTCAGTTCCCAGATGTTTATAGACTGTTGTGATAAAAAGCAGGATGGTACATATGGTCCTGCACCAACTTTTTGAACACCATTACCACCCTCTCAGTAATGACAGCAAATCCACTGAGAGCAGGAAGTAGCAGTACATTTCAAGTTCCATGCAGGGCTCTGCTCAAATCTTTCCTGCACAACAGATGCTAGGGATGAGAGATGTTTCCAGGAGAAACTTAAAGGAAAACAGATCTGTCATGAGCCAAGTGCATAATGATGTTGTGTACATTCAATTTAGCTTCATTTCGAGAACGGAAAAAATCCTGAAATGATCTCCAACAATCATCTATTATCTTTGAAATCTCAAATATTCATGAGCAGTTATGCAGTAATATTTCTAAACAATAATAGCTTTTACATGTTCTTATATTCTGCATCTATATTCATGAGGGGTGCACAAAGGTAGTAAGTCACTTCCCACTTGGGACACATTTACATTCAAGATTTGCAAGTGTCATTATGGAAGCACAATGTATGATATGCATCTGATCTCCACTATTTGTTATAGAAATAAGTATTCATGAATGTGCGATTGTGTGCAGCAACATTGAAAATATAGGAGGAATAACTGTCATCTATCAAAGTGATAGAGCTTTGGATTGATAATAAATGCAAACACATGCAGTGCAACACACTCCAGTGTGTCATAATGTTTTCTATTTATCTCAGGCAATAACACAAGATTGTATATCTGCAGACTTTCTTCATAGACTAACAACAGGAACAAATTCTCTTTACGGCATCTCAGTGAGGCAGAATAAAGTGAACACAAACACCATCTAGCCAAATGATTCAATATATCTGATCTACCTTTATTAGGAGCTGAAAAGCTTTGATGCATATCGTGGGGCTGGTGGAGCTGATGCAGTCATGGGACACGTTCTTCTACAACTGCATAGAAATGATAAATTCCAAGCCAATACCTCCTGCTCTCACTGTCAATCTAATCTCCGTCTCTGCAAGCCTGTGCAGCACCGAGGGGTTTGTTTGTGTTTCTGCCTCCCTCGCTACAGTGCTGCTCGGCTGTGCTAGCCCCCGCCGCCATCGCTGACAGGCAGCGGTGTGCGACAGGCCTTCACAACCCACCATGATTACTCCCCCCCCCCCCCCCCCCCCGCCTTCACTCCACTGGAAGCCCCCCCCATTCCCATACTGAAGCGCCTGACATATTTGGCTGTCAGTTTGCTAATTCAAAAAACAAGCAAACAAATAAGAAGCTCACCGGAGCAACGTTATAGGCCAGCAGCACATGCTTCATGTCGGGGGACACCTCGTACTTGCTGGCTTTGTACATTTCCTGTGAATGAGAGAAAGACATAAGGAAAAAAAATACACAGACAAAAAGATGAGACCTTTAACCATGCGTGGTGTTTTCATTAAACTAGTCTTTAAATGCCTGCCTTTGACGGATTGCTTGGCTCCTGAAGCAAATGGGGGTTGCATTAATCTTTGCACTACGGCTTGGCGATTTGATGGCAGACATAATGTTGTGTATCGTCACCCAAACTATAGCAGCTCTCTTGCTACATCTCTATCTTGATGTTTGCCCACATAACCAAGCCCAAAGTCTTACATATGCAGTTCACATTTCACTGAAATAATGGATTATTTGATTAAGTTTTGTAATGAAAAGGGCTCTGGGGGCTTTGATTTGCTGACCCTGAAAGAACAGTTTTAATTTATTTCATGGGCACTCATAGTCAGCCCTTTAGTCCCGTGGTTGAAAAAAAGCAGAATAAGAAATAGAATAAGGTGAATAAAATGACAAATTACTTACAAATTTCTTGTTATGCACCAAGATGGTTTGCTCATCTGTGTCAACGTTGAACTTGACGACATCTCCATTGTGGTTACGGTATAATAGCTCATTACCTGTAAGGAGAGAGGGGAGACAGAAAGAAGATGGATGAGGGCAAAGTTAGTCAAACCATTTAAAAAACAGAGAACAGAAATAATTAAGTTAATTTATTCTCCAACTGCTAAATCCATTTCATGTCTCAAGCATCCTGCAGCTCCTCCTATGTCCAGCACAATTGGGTGATATGATGACTCAAGCCTGTCCTGGATTGACTCTAGGGCCTCCACCAACCTGGTTGTGCCTGGTGAACCTCAAAAGAGGGGTAGACCCTGTTAAGGTGCCTGAACTACTTCAACTGGCTCCTCTACATTAAATAGTGGGTCTGTACCCCATGGGCCTCATTTCTGAACCTTGAGTATACATTTTTCTAAATTCTGTCTTCTAGTGTCTTCCATGGCCAATTGGTCTTGGGTGATTTCAACAACAATCAAATATACCAAACTGGACAAAGGGATTGAGAAAGTTGTCATTATGCAAATATTTGGAGTATCTGGGATCTTCATTTATAGTCAGACATAGGGTAGAGTTAACCTGTCAAAACCAGGTGGCTGGATTGCCCACACAAAGCAGTTTATGATAATAAGAGGCCATAACTGGGACCACCAGCTGCGAGGTCTGGGTAGGCTCTGGTGTAACAGAAGAGAGAGTATGGTCAAGAAAAACATGAATTGCTTATTTCGGGGATTAAGTAAACAACTCAAGTCAAAGAGTGTAAGAGTCTTTTTTCACAAGTAGGATGGAGCAGTAGACCCACAGGTGGATTGGGACAGTGGCTGGGGGAAGGTAGTTAAAGGTCACATCACTTTGCAATGCACAAAAGACTTATGCCAGAACTGTTACTAGAGGACATAGTTGCAATATTAGTTGTTCTACAGTTTCAAATTCCTCTTCTCCTTCGCCAGCTCTGTCATCAAGTTTATTAATTCAGAGTTTGTTTAATTCCAACAACTCTTAACACCTTTAAGACCTTTTTGGTTGTTATTTCCTACACTCTAAACTATATCCCTTACAGCCGGCAGGAAGTATTGCACATCTCAGATTTATATGACTATATAGGACAACTCACACAAGCAGTTTCACATTGGTGAAAACAATATTCTCAAGTGTCTCTGTTGACAAACCAGAAAAATTAGGAGGCAGGAGAGGGGGGCGGATGGCATCATTATGTACATTGTTTTCAAAGATGGGAAGCCAGAACAAGACCAGCACACAACAACACTTTACGAAAACACTTCTCGGCCCAGCAGGGCTATTGCCAGAGTGTATCACGGCCACTTAAAATAAGCCCTCTGTTTTGTATGCATCTCAGCAGTAGCTCAGCGCTTTTCTGCACTAAAAATATGTGACAGCCAAAAAGAAAATCTTTCTTTTTTTCAATTGTCAAAAGAACACAAAGAAATGGTCTGTTTTGCATGAAAAGTTGCAGTAAAAAGATAAGATGGAGATAAACCAGTGGTCAGAGAGATTTATTTTCGGTATTTTGCTGTGACACTTACTGTTTAATTGTATATCATAAACAGGGCACAAGGCAGGATTCTGTACAAGTTACAAAAAGCGAATCTGGTTTAAAAGCAAATATTTTGTCATGAAATAGGTATGACCTTTATTAAATGTCAATGGGATTTCAAGTCAGGCTTATCTGCGATCCATCAGTGCCAAAATTAACTATGTTTTTCAACAAACTCAATTGCAATTATCTACACACCACTTAATGGCAATGATAAGTTTGGCAAAATCAAAACTAAAAACATGGGACTGAAGCGCATGGTTGTACAATTGAAGTTATAATGACAAGCATTGCACATTTGGCTTCAAATGTTCTTCAGACTTCTTTGGTTGCAACACTCAAGTCATTTATCACTCACTAACTCAGCTACAATAATGTCAATAAATTTTATCAATGTAAAACAACTAGATTTTGAATTAAGCATCACTCAGTCCTGATTGGTGCTTTAACCAACGGTGTCATGCCCATACTGGAGTTGTGTGAAGAATTCAGATGTGAAAATGAAAAGACTTTTTTTTGCCCCACATGCACCCAGGCACTTTTTGTACATCCAACTTTTGTTGAAGTGGAATCAGACTCACTTGATGCTATAAAATGTCACATATATCAATTTATTTCAATATACGAGCGTCCAGCAGTTAGTTCAGCACACTAAAGGAAATTCTTGAAGAGAGCCATTATTTGACAAATGTATGAAAGTTCATACAGCTCCTCATCTATCAGACTTTTATCAGGGTAGGATCCATTTAATATCGCAACTGCCCCTTTTCACCTTCAATCTATCTGTGCTTCTCCGTCTTATTGCTTTAGTGATGCATAGGCGCACGAACAACCACGCCATTTGGCGATGTAATTAGAACCCAGAGATTGTTATGCAGAGTGCTCTCTATCTGCTAGCATATCTAATTGTCCATTAGAGGTGACAGAATTACCATCACAATGGCTTTAATGCAGAACGTGCTTTGGATAGCATTTTCAAACAGTTTTAGATTGACATAGCCAAACGTCCCCTCAACAGCTTTTGTCTCCTTGTTAAAAACCACTGGCATGCTAACAAGGGTGAAAAATAGACTCCATCCATAGAAATCATGGTGATAAATAAAAGGATGCTTCTTTTTTCACCCTGAGTTATAACTTTACTTTGACTCTCTTCGACATCTTGATAAACGGTCTACTTTTATATATGAAAAAGTAATTGCAAAGTTGGGACACGAATGAGTAAAAAGATAAGATGGTGATAAATAAGTGGTCAGAGAGATGGACTGGGTTTTACTTTGCTTCGTAACTCACTCTGTTTTCATGGTTGTGCTTCTGCTTAAACTCAGATACCTGAGTCTCTTTAAGATGCCTTTTTTCATCTTTATCTCTCACCGATTTACTAATCTTCATCTTCTTTAGCCACATGCCTAAAGACACCGCAGATATACCATAGATCTTTAAAATCCTTCTCATCATTTCCGCCATATAAGCCCTCCCGCTAAGCTCATCATTTTATACCTTATCATCCCTCCTTCAACTCTCCAACTCTTCTGCTCTTTCAAATACATGTTCTCTTACAGTACCCAAGGCATTATGTCTTCCCGTCAGTCTCTTTCTAGCTTTCTCTCTTCTACTCTACCTTCCCTCACTGTGCATCTGCCCAGGGCACTGTTTTCTCCTCTGATCTATACCTTTCCAAGGCAGTATGTCTTATTAATACTACCTCCTGCCCTGGGCAAAGCCAAGCCTTACTACTGGGAGGCAGAAGGAGAACCAGGCAGAGGCATACAAAACTAACAGAGGAGGGTCAATGCTTTACACAGAGTTTGTTGGGTTTAGATTGGAGTATGGACTTAAAGTTGACATTTAATGTGATGTTTACATTTAATTTGACTTTTATTTAATTGTAGACGGTATTTTTGCATCTCAGGTTCCTGGTTCCTGAAAAATGTTGGGAGTGGGACAATTCAAGTAATCACTATTTGGCCACTTCAAACTTTACCATGCAAAAAAGAAGCCTTATCTGGGATTAATGGAATTTAAATGGATACAGAGTGCTCTGGAGCAAAGACAAAAAGGACCATCTAGGCTGTTATTACCAAAGTCCAAAAGCCAGGCCCTGTGATGGTATGGGTTTGCATCAGAGCATTGGATCAACCTTACTTACACTCCTGTGACGGCAGCATTAATGCAGAAAAGTTTGTTGAGGTTTTAGAGCAACACGTGTCATCTTCAAAATGGCATCTTTTCCAGGGATGTCAAAATATTTTTAACAAGACGATGCAAAACCCCACTCTGCACAAATTACAAAGGCATGGCTGCGAAAGAAGAGGGTATGGGTACTGAAAACAATGGCAGCTATGTACTATTGTACACCGTGATATATGTTTGCAGGATAAATGGGACAAAATGAGAACTTAAAATGCTTTATCACTCTGTGTCCTCAATGCCAGAAGGCATTTAAAGTGCTGTGAGAAGGAACGGCAACATTACAAAGAGCTGAAAGTCTTTCTTTCGGAATGTGTTGTAGGCCTAAAATGACAAATGGATGACCCCAATAAATGAAATCGACAAGACAATCCATTAAATATCTTTGGTGCAAACTTTCTGCACTTACATAATAGTCAGAGTTATTTTTCAATTTACTTGCACTTCCGATACTGTCACATCTTGTTAAGATCTGGGGTTGTACAAAAATCATCTCCAAGTTAATTTACCTTCAGCTGCAGTGGTTGCTCATTCCTCTATCCATCTATAGCCATCTTCTATATCCATCTCCACATTCCACACTCTTTTCATGAAGGCATAACTCTTATTTATTCTTCTTGGATGACAGGGTTGAAACCTTTCAGGTTGGTTATGACCGAGGAGGTCCAAAGAGCTGGATCAATCAAGAAAAACTGTCCTAACCCTACATAGATATGTGTTGTTTCTGCATCACTTGGTGTAATTTACTTTGAGAAAAAGCCATCATCAGCAAACTTTAAAATGTATCTGAAGAGAACAGATCATTTGGAAATGTCGTGTCATTTTAAGCTTGCAAATGATAACTTGTATACAACAGCTGGAGTGGATTTACTGCTCTAAGAGCCCTCATCTCCCACCGTAACCTTGACATAATACATCATCATGTGATTACACAACACGCTGGAGCGATTGAAATAGCCGGTTTCTCTAAGCTATGTTGTTAGCTGTGAGGTGAGCCAGGTTACAGTGTTAAGTTCTGGATGAAATGGGATTTTTCTTGCTGGTTCCACATAATGTGTCCATGCCCATGGCTGCAGATGATGACTTGCTTGATGGAAGTGACACAAGCTGCTGTGGGAAAATTATAGTGTATCTTTTAAGTATCCAATGCAGCAACAAAGGCTCATTGGCTTAGATGTACTGTGGCATAAAGGTTAACAAAACATTTAATCAGAATTTTAATTAAAAATTCCCTCCATTATATCTCTAGTAATTGAGTTTTTTCTCATGTCTGGCTTTTAAAAGGAAGGATCCCTTGATAGATGATTAAATTTTTCTATATGCTGCAAAGCTCTGAAGTCAGCAACATGAAATCTGAAATCCATTTTTCACAGACTTGATAAATGAGCATACAAGCAAATGAATGGCAGAACAAACAAATGGGCAAAAACCAGAGGTGGAAACCACCCAACGCGCAGCCAACCTGCTTTTGGCCAGTTCTCACAGTGGAAGTCATTCGTGTTTATCAGGAATGCCAATCATTGTTGCCTGCTCGCTTCATTACTCTCTTCCTCTTCAGCTTCTCAATTCACTGCTGGGGTTGAAATACAGCTTTACCAATTTATTTCTGCTTCATGCCATTTAACTCTGGAAATACAGATAATGTTTTTTTTCTGTCTCATTATTTGGTTTACTTGGACCTTGCTTACCTCAAAACACCATAGGGGTCTAAGTCTAATTTTATCCTTAAAAGGGGAGTCTATTGATATCTCAGAGAGATCAGCTCTATGATCAAAGAATGGCAACTTTCTTATGAGAACCTTCACATCAGGGTCCTGTAAATAAGCAGCTTAAAACCAACAGACCTCTTTGATCTACAGCACAGTCTCAAAGTTTTCAAACTATCAGATTTTCACAGACTCTCTAAAAGATGATTGACAAGATAGCCATCCAAAATTACATATTTATGAAAGAAAAATAAACATGTGATCAAAATAATTCAAAGAAAAAAAAAATGTTGAAGTTTGATCTTTAAAACACATGTTTGTGGGCATGAACAATGAGGACACAGAGAAAGAGTTATTGTTTCTCTTGTTGGGAAAGGTTACAACAGTGAAGGGAAGTCAAACTGATACTTGAAATGGAAATTTGATTAATTGGCAAGTATAATCGTAATTTAATTGGACTGCTGTTCTTGTCCCAGTATAAAATCACAGGAGAGAAATCAATTTGTTGACAGAAGTATGTCCAATTCTACTATATAAGCGGTGATAGACCACCTGCCAGTTTGTTAGTTCTCGACTTTTTCCATTAACCTATTTTGTCATGGACAACAATTTAGCAGAAAGCAAAAAAATACCACATTGAGTGGTATATTGGAAAGCTATACGTTTAAATTTTTCTTTACTTTAAATAAATTAAATGCATGAATCCCTTGTGGCTTTTTGTAGATGGAACAACACATTCACACGTTCTGAATCATACTGGCCAATTACACAATAAAATGTCAGGACATCTGTTAGTGGATTGAAACTACAGATAAAGTGAGTCGTGCAGCAGGATAATGACCAAAAGCAAACAAGTCACTCTAACAAAGGTTGGGTTAAGTAGAAAAAAAGCTGATGTTTTGAAATGGCCTAGTTTAAGTCCTGAAGCAAGCAGTTCATGTGAGGAGACACACCAGCATCCCAAAGTTGAAGCTATTCTTGGAGGAATGGGATAAAATTCATCACAGCTGATGTGCTAAAAAGTTACTGGAAACAATTACTTTCAGTTATTGTTGTAGAAATCACAGCGGATACTAAAAGCACTTTGAAGCGCCACAGCAGATAAGACAGACTAAAATATATGACTTTCTGGAGTGCAGAGCCAGAAATCAAAGCCAATTAGATCTATCACTGATTGTGGACTGCACGATTTTAAAGAATTATTACATTTTTGCTAATATAACAGGTTACAGTCCTGATAAAGGCATTGCTATACTGTAAATAACACAGTTTGACAGCAAATAAATATAACAGAAAAATCCAACAAGCACAATGTTTTGATACTAAATAACAACGCTTCATGGACCAAAACAATGGAAAGCAGAGGGTCATAGGTACTTGCCAGGACACGGTGTTTGGTACTGTCAGACCAATTCAATCCATGTTTATTACCTCTGAAAAAAAACGCCATCTTTCTCCCAAAAGAGCTTACAGGTGTTTTCAAAACCCCTCCACTGACTTACTTTAAACCCCCAAGCTTTCTGTCATCTACAAACTTAATTTGCAATTAATTCTTATGTATTGTATTACTGATTAAGCTCACTGCCTATGAGGTAATGGTCATTTTATGCCAGCTGTTCATGCATCTCCCATAAACCCGCATCCTGTGTCGCTCTTTGATCCACAACACTCTAATTTGATCTAGCTTTGTGCTGAATGTGTGTTAGTGCAGCAGTAGTGTGTTTCCTTGTGCCTGGAAACTGATGACTGAACTTGAAAAAACATGAATGTGCTCATAATTAAGCTCATTAGGGAGGCTAGCACCCGTAAAATAACAATTATAACAACAATAATGACAACAGTATCCACAACATTAGTAAGGTTATCTTGTTTGTAAGGCTATACAAGCTCTTAGAGTTCCCTCACTAAGGGAACAGACACAACTTATCTAAATTATCAATAGTAATTATAAAGATATCCAGCTATACCATTTAAACACTCTACAGGCATATAATATTTTATTTGCATATACATGAGAGAAAATACTCTTGAAACTTGAACAAATGTATTTGTAGTGTGTGAGATACCCTGGAAGCCTCTAGCTACAGTATAAGCTGCACAGCTAACAGCCTCTCTACTATGTTACACAAACACAGTTAAGCTAACAATTCTTAATGCAAGTATTTCATGGATGGGTCATGCCAGTGCAACAGGCATTACAGGCATTCAATTAAAATGATTCTGCCATTGGTAATGTACATCTCAGAGCACCTTATGAGTAAAGACTTCAGATGGTCGATTTTTAACTTCAGCAACTGAAAAGTAAACAAAAAAAGTGAAATAAGAAAATAACGTCCGAAAGTAAACATGTGCAGGCTTCATTGTGCACGTTTGTGTGTGTAAGTATTAAACTTCTGTTGTTAATCAACACTACAAACTTTGTGCTATAAAACTTTGAGAAGAAAGCTGAAAACTGCAGATGAAGCATCTCTAAAACACTGGACAATTGCCAGTGGAAAACAATCCCTGGTCTGCTCCAGAGGCTGAGCTTTAGATCATGAAAGTTACAGCATTAAGTCTGACATCCTTCTTCACACTTTAACAATACATCTTTTAAACTGATTGAGGGTGTCCAATCAAGCAGAAGTTTGATCGCAAATCAAAAGCTTTTTGTGAGACTTTCCATTACTTAAAAAGAACCATTTTTACTTAAATTTTGACTGAAAACAACAAAATACACTTATCAATATGTGTAATGTCGTCATCACTGCGAGTGAAGTATCTATTTTTAATATTTTTAGTTTATTTTTTTGTCTACCGTTTCACTCACTCACCCACTAAATAGAGCTCACTATATAGAGGATTCACAAGAAGTTAAGGGCATACAGCTGCATATACATTACGGACAATATGTGGTGCACAGTTATGACGCACTACTGCATCCGAGCAAAGTTTGACAGGACAGATACACACCAAATTTGAGATGGACAGCCCAAGTTTGGTGGTTTTGGTTGAAAAGATGTTACAGTCAACGTCCCTCTCCAGTGCGTTGACATAAAAACTTTATAACAGAAATCTTTTTTTTTTTTTTACTTTAAAATAATACTGTATCCACCTATGCAAGAATTACCTGCTGCTGTAACGAAACAATTGTCCATATACTAATAAAAAACAATGAAAATACAATGGTGAAAAGTGAGCAAAATTGCAACTTACCCTTAACATGTTTACTGTTGAGGCTGACCAAATATTAAATATAGCTTCTGTATATATTTTACTAATTATTTCTCAAATCCTGCATCTCAGACAGGAAAAGAGACTAGCCATTTCCTAGATAAGATGTCTGAGGAGTATTATTGTGCTTTGGTATGCTCAACACGCCAGAAAATCACAACAATTAGGTGTAAATGTTAGCGGTAACTAGAGGTTTGTAGCATTAGCATGCTTTGTGAGCTCTACACTGCTCCAGCTCCAGTGCAGCAGCTCAAAGTCACGCAATGCTTACTTTTAAAAGTTATCACACTAAATTTTGGTCTGCCATGTGACAATCTCAGTAGAACATTTCGAAAGCACTGCATTTACTTTATAGTAAATGTTTGAACTGTTTGAACACTTCATTGTCTAGAGGCAACGTCAGAAGTAACATTGAAAAATTTGTCGTGGCACACGCCAAACCGGTTGTATAATTTCAACATATATTTCATAGCTTGTTGCTAATAACTAATAGAACTTTCCAGTGGGGAAAGAACATCTAAATTTGGGCCAAGAATCCATGGATGAACCATCAAAGACAATTGGATATTTGCACCTATTGTCTTAAATGACGTTATGATTACACAAAAGTTGATTGTCTGCTGCAGTGAATGAACACTAGATACTTACTGTGGGTATGCGGGCTAATTTGATATGTCTCATTGGTAAGATGAAGACCCATTGCAGAACGTCATTAAAAAAAGCCATTTACATCATTACTCACATTGTGTCGTTGGGGCAAAGCTATGAAAAGACAATAAGGGACTGAGACAACTGGATAATCTTCTCCAAAGTGAGTCCTTTACATAAACATTAGAGATGAGAGGTCGTGCATCATCCGGAAACAAGGTAATTCTCGATTGTACACGCACACAAATTCACACATTGATTAAACAAACATGCTCCACTCATTTTAATCAGAGTCATCAGTCCCACCCCAAGTCAGAGTGATAGCATTTTTGCATAGCTCTGACTCATCAATTGCTTTACAAATGGCTCTCCCTTCACCATATTTAACAAACATAAGTGCAACAAGAGAAATCCTGGAGCGGCAAACAAAAAGGAACGGGGCCATTACAATAGCAAACAGCTGTTCGGAGAGCCTCTATCATGTCCCACAGGGCCGGCTTCACCTTGATGGTGTGAGGATAATGTTGATGTTGTGTTTGTATGATTCAGATGGACTGGTTAAAAAAAAAAAATATATAAAATACATCTGTGAGATATCAGTCGTGCCTGCTAACAGCAATTACCTAACAAGGGAGACTTAGAGAAAACTGCAGAGCACGATTTGAATACAGATGAAGAGCTCGGAGTAAAGCGGTTTATAGAGTTTGTGTAAGATATATCTCAGAACTACAGGACTGAAGTTCTTTGGGGCTGATACAGACTGATTTGCCCATTGTTTCCGATTACAATATGGGAACCATGAACAATGCAACATAAATACCCAAAGCCACAAGATATCAGTCAGGTGATCAGATTTTATTTTCTTTTGAATAAGCTATCAGTTTATGCAAAATCTCTATTTCTTTATCATGTAAACTACAGTTAGAAGGTTAACATTAAAACCAGACAGATAGAATTGGATTCTGATTTTACTGTTTGCAATATTTTTCAACTCCCAATACATTTAATAAAAGGTGGGATTCTGACAAAAAAACAGCTTGATAAAAAAAAAAAGAATCAAATGAAGATATCTGTGATATGCACACTTCTGTGCCTCTGATGAAAATGTCAGTTAAAGTGAGTAAAAGATTAACTAATATCCAAAAGACATAAAAAAATAGATGAAACATCCAGTTAAACATTTTAAGTGAGATTGATGTACTGCTTTAGCTCTGTACAATTTAACACTGAAAGAATGGAAGTGAGAACCATGCAAAAGTTTGTCTCCTTCGAGAAATTTAAAGCAACACTAGAGAAGTTTGTGAACCTTTAAATTCTGTGCTTCTGACTTGTTTTGAAGTTCATTAACCTTAAACCTTAAGGCCTTAAACTCCCCTAAAGCACCTAAGTCAGCCCTTACCGCAGTTCACAACTTTGGTTTCCAGCCCTGCGCCACATTGTTTTGCTTCACGGTCACTGAACATTTTTGTGTTTTTTGACTGTGTCTGTGATCACTTCAACGCGACAACAAATTCCCTTCAAGATAATATTTAAAAAAAGTGTTTTCAGGTAGTTTTATTCATTTGAAATGTAATTAATAAATTAAAGGTGGAGGTAAAGTTATGCGACTCTAAAATTGTCCCGAAGAGTGAGTTGAGCGTGTGTGTGGTTGTGTGACTCATTTGTCTCTGTGTGGCCCTGTGATGGACTGGCGGCCTGTCCAGGGTGTACCCTGCCTCTCGCCCGATGACAGCTGGGATAGGCTCCAGCCCCCCCCCCGCGACTCGATTGACAGATTAAGTGGGTATAGAAAATGGATGGATGGATGGATGGATGGATGGTAAAGTTATGATTAAGAAGACCAAAAGACTTTTTAGAGCCAAATTCTTACAGAAGTTGATGGAAGATTAAAAAATATTAAAGGAAACGGAGTTTCATTAACCAAACTCCCCCCTGACTGTTAATGTGGAGTGGACTGATCATGTTTTGGGCTTGTGCCTCCAGTAGCACAAGACATTTCTGGAGTAGAGGGCAGTATGGATTTAATCAAGTACCAACAACTTCTTGAGGCAAACATGAAAAATTATATATTTTAGCAACAGGATAACAATTATGTTCAAGAGCAGCCAATTCTATTTCAAAGTGGAGACAATTCTGTACATTTCACAAAAGCAACTCTTATTCATATGCCTTATTTAAATCTAAATAGGATCTTCTGCCTCGCTGCAGTTCAAACAATGTGATCATTTCTGCAACTTTGTTAATTAGTGTCTCATTGTCACCGAACTTGAGGATTTCCTTTTCAGTCCATATAAGTACAAAGCTCCTGTAGTTTACCTGAATTCTTGACTAAAAAGCTTTATCCAGTTATTCAACTATCAATAATTTTTCACAAATGAAGAGTAGCACATTCAGTTTATATATGTTAAATGTATACATTAAAATACACAATGATATTCTAATTAACACGATAGACCCTTTTATGTAAACCTCTAAATATTTCATGTAGAATCTACCCTGTCTGTGTGTTTTGTACCAAGCTGTGATAAGTTATATTCACCTCCTTAAACTGGTATAATCTAAAGATCTTGTTTAATTCTACATCCTTAAGATAACATTCTGCGACCGATGATTTGACAATTTTTGTACCAACACGCTGACAATGTGACATTCCGAAATAATTACCAAAACCTATCATCAACTTTTCTTTATCATGAGTTCTCAGCTCTCTGCTTCACTCGTATTTTTGGCAAATATGTGTGAAATTGTTTTTTCTTTTTACACCTAAACTGTCCAGCACCCCAACCTCAAATTTAAGCTGTCTATTTTCTTCAGACTGAGCTCTCAGTCATGTTTGATATGGGCGAATTGCCTCATGTGCTACTTTCTATCTGATCAATTGCAACTCTGAATGTTCAAAACTTATAGTTTAAAAAAACATTGACACACATAGGAGATTTAGTGGCACATTGGCAGTTTAAACAGCCTTTTGTTCAGACAGGAACACCAGCACAGCTGTGAAGAGGCCCACTTGAAGCACCTGAAAGGCCACTACACTTATGATGGTCATAAACACACCTCATAATCCACAACTGACTACATCAGAAGGCATTGTCTAAAGCGTTTGCCTTGGCCCTCAATGTCCCCAGACCTAAACATCAAACAACTAAACAGACCTCAAAAGAGCAATGAAGCCTTTTCCAGGATTAAAATTTCTAAAAATCCCCCAACCAAGAACTGGAAGTCTTAGCTGGCTACAGAAAGTCTTTACCATAATACTTTCCAAATGGCATGAGCACTCACTCAGGTTGCTTAGGCTTTCGCTCCAGGCACTCTTCCTTAAAACTCTGAAATTGATTTTTTTTAAAAAGAAGAAAATAAAAAGAGTGTGCTATCTCTACAATGCTGCCTTTTGGAAAACGAGTCATATTGTTTGTGTTTAGCTGTACATGGTAATATTGGACTACTGCAATACTCACCAAACATTTATGTGTCATTTTAAAGCAGATGGGGGCGGCAGAACTTTCTTTAATCATGACCAGCATTCATACTTACGGACCTTGGCCTTTCTGGACTAAATTCTCACACCAATGTTACACAATCTTACTGTAAACTTTAATTCATGGTTGTTTGTGTCTGAACATAACTATTTATAGTCTAACCTCTTTAATTTCTTGTATTTTCTGCTCCATCTGCCTTCTGTTAAAAAAAGACTAAAAAGTTCTCAGCAATTAACTTGGCGAATAGATGCAAAATAAGTTATAATAAACTTGAATAAAGCTTAATAGGATTATCCATTGGCTGCACAGGCAGGAATCACAATGTCAGAAGCTTTTCTGATATAAGCACATAATGATGCTTAAGTGCAGTACCTATTTAAGCAAATGCAATTGGAAAATACATGAGGAAGCAATTCTGGCTTGGAGAAATAGCCTAATATATGATCATTAAGGACTCTCAGGGTTGTATTCAGTCATCTCCAGGGAATTGACTGATAGATGGAGACAGTCTTGGATAGGGATATCGTAAAACTGAACTAAATGAAGTTTTAAAAATTAAATTTGTGCCTCCAACGAGGGAAGCCTTTATTGCAAATCCAACAGAGATCCCTGATTACATGCAAGTTGGTTGAGCTCTGATAAAAATGGCACAAACAAGGACAAAATAATCATCTAACAGATCTCTCTCCCTCTTCTCCGCTCCCTCTTTGTGAGCTGTATCTAATGATTGGCTAAAAATACCCTGAGATCAAGGATGGTACCGTCAACAGTGCAAGGAAAGATGGGATGAAAGCAAGAAGTGCTTTCTAATGGCAGGTCTTGTCTCTTGGTGATTGGTGCTGTATGTATGGATCATTAAAATCCTCCTTTCTCCGCAGGAGCTTTTTCTTTTTTTTTATGAACGGTAAAATAAACCCTGTTGAGTTGAAGGGATATTTTGTATCGAGGACAAAATGGGCTCAATTAGACTCTCAGAATCATAGTCGTAATCACAGTTTGAGCATTTGCAGGGAACTCTGAAGAACAGGTGTAAGCTTCCAGATGTGTACAGTACGACCACTGTTTGTGATATTCATCAGCGCTCATTCAAGTGCGATTGATTTGTTTACAACCTTTGGGCCACAGTTAGTCAGCCAAAAGAGAGACACACATGGGGAAGTGCAGCTAAAATTTATTCTGCTTGTCATCTGAGATCAAGAGGAATGGCTTCGTCTTGCCGTCATTAAAATAATAAATATGAAATTTCAATTTTCAAATTAGAGCCAATCACAAAGGGGAGGGCTTTGCAAATTTTGAGAGAACATTTTAACAGCTGCATGCTCTCTTGCAGCCATCTTAGATGTGGTGATTAGGAGGAGACAGCTATTCTGGGCATAAATCCGCCAGCTGTACAGATCCCCACATCCTGAAGCTGTGATCCCTCTCTTCAAAGCAACACTGAGACGTGTGTGACTGGATCAAGTCCAAGTTTAACCTTGATGCTAAATGAAATGTGTTATTTTCTGAGAGTCTTCCTGCAGTGCTGTGAGAGCTTCTTCTGGTGCTTTTTTGCTATTAAAAATGAGGAAAGGCATTTGAAATTGGTGTTGATGAATTGTAACAACGATGACATCCACACTGTGTCACAAATCAAAGAAAAATGAGGGTTATGGTTACAGGTAATTGGGTAGCTATTGAAGCATTTGGGATACATTGTTTGGAGGAATGTCAAACAGCAAGGACACAAACAAATAATTTCACTGAATATTAGAGATGCAGTTTAATCTGTTTTGTGTCTATTACAAACATAAAAGCAACACTACATCATTTGTTGCATTGATTTTAGTATAATTACTGAAATCACACATCATTATATCTAATTAGAGTACCAAAAAAACCACAGCTGAGTTTGGAATGTCCTTAATTATCAATCTAAAATTCTCCAAAGTGTTTACTTGAGTGTAGCAACAGATGAGGTATATAGCTTTGTAGCTTTATCAGTGCTGCTGCTGTTTCAAACCAACAAATTCCCTAATAATATAGGACAAAACATGCAAAGATAGAGCCTCCCACTTGATATCCAAGGTTTCTCATTTAATATTGCTTTATTTTTATCAGTTCATTGAGAAATTTATACAAATGAAAATAATTCAGCTATGAATGAAATGACCTGGTTGCCATCAGTCAGTTTAAATCACATATTAACTATTTACTTGTGGCTATCCATGATGTTTCCCAGTGGAGCTGCAGCAGAAAGATGTTCACGGGGAGAAATAACTGGAGTTTCATTTAACTCTAAAGGGGAATTTCAATTGCTGTATGCAGGGTTTTTAATGCTTCTGTCTTTGCATTCTGGTTGCAAAATAAAGAAAAATATGTTTGTTTGTGTTCCTTCAGAACTGAGCTTGGTCTATTAAGCACTTTGTCTTGTTTGTCATAGTTTATGAGTCATTACGTGGTTATGAAGAATGTGTAAATGTTAAGCAGTCTAACCAGAGATCGAAACAAGATGGCCCACTGAAGAGTAATTTCTTGCATCTGTGTTGTGTGGTTTTCCCAGTGCGGCACACCCCTAAATTTATCAATCTAAATGGGGGAAGAAAACATGGACACATATTGTGATTGATTCTTTCCACCCACAGCCTCTTATGGATATATAGAACTCATTTTACTGAAGCCACAGATATTTTCAACACTATGATGCCAGCCTTCTATTTTTCAGACCAACAAAAAAGGAGAAAATTAAGTTTGTTTGAAGCTTGTGAACATGATTAATTGTGTTAGTGTAAAAAGGTCTCAAGTCTTTTTCCTTTTGCCCATTCTGATTTTTAAAGAACCTGCCCCTCCAGAGGTGTCTGCACAGCCTTCCTCAAAGCAGCAAAATACCACCATTCCCTTCTCTGCCAGCATAAAAAAATAACACACACAGAATCTTGTTCTCTAACAGAAATTTCTTTTTTTTTATCTACTTCAGAGGATAGTGAAGTCTCATTTTTACAAGGAGAATACTCACTGCTTATCCATTTGGCATTTGGGTCATGAACCTTGAAGTCTTTTTTGAAGAGGTCTCCAACTGTCACCTTGCCCTTCAGAGCCAGATGGTCATCTTCACCTGCAGCAGAAAAGATCACAGTTTCAACTAAACATGAATTCACACATGGCTAATTTTATACACCCGTCTACGTGTCTAAAATTGGATTTTGCTACATAGCTGAATCAGATTATTGCTTCCTCCAGACACAGCCCGATCCGAGTTATAAGCAATCAGAAAACACAGTTTAAATGGCAGTCTTATCTGGTGTAAGGTCTTGATCAGGTTAAACTTAATTAACAGGAATAACTCAGGTGAATGTTACTGTGTTTTGGGTCAAGCTGCCGCCTCTCCTCTTTGGTGGCAGTGGACATGTTGAACTAAGGTGACGTGAAAACATTCACTGCTATTGTTACTGTAGGTGCAATAAAAACCTTAAAAGAGTCCTTCATCACACAACATGTCAGAAAACTGAAACACATAGAAAAGCAATATTTTTCTCTGAAACCATGCACAGTCAATATGTTTTACATGAGCATGAAGTGATGGGGAAAGAGACATGTTGAGAAAACTGACTCTGAGAGTCATAAGTCACTTGATGGGACTGTCCAATTTCACACAAATGACAAATGTTGCACACGCATCATGACTTTCTGTCACCGAAGAACATTAATGTGACCTATGTCTGAAGCTGTATTCACATTTGACATTATTGTGATCCATTAGCTCTCTGATTGGATCACCCATCACAGCGCCACTCAGGATGCATTCTGGAGCAGACCATGCAACGGACGAACCCCACATCAATGGAAGTACGTATTTTTTAGAGCTAATAAAAAAAATCACCTAATCAAACATGTTTAACCCAGACTTATAAAAGGGAACAACATTAGCCACAGTGCCAGCTAAATTCAAATAATGCATCAGATATCTGTGAGATTATAGTGAAGAAACTATTTTTTGGGGTAAAATTTGGGCTGACCTGGATTGTTGAGTCCCTTGTTATTTAAAAAAAGACCCTTTCTGACAGGAAACACCCATCTGTGGATTATCAGGGGACGTTACAGGTGAGTTTCCTCAACAGTGCCATTTCTTTTATTGCTCTTTGGTTCTCTTATACTGTAACTTAACTGAGCTTATAGAAATGTTTGTAAAGTATTCTGCAATAAGTGTAACTCAGGTGAAAATAAAGCATGTTCAAGTATAATGATATAGTCCAGTTACTGAATACATTTGTAATTTTACAGAAATACTGGTGGTAGCTCAGAATGCATGTCAACCCCAGCTGTGAAAACATGACCTTCAAACTGTCTTGCTTGTGATCAGATCATCCAGGACGCATGTTAATACTAAATGTGAACAAGGCCTCAATGACTGAAATGCATCACTTTAACAAATCTATGAAGTCTGCGCCATCAAGTGTCTGAAAAAGACTTCAGTCATCTCTGTGTACCTGGATGGGAAGATTTAAGTTCCTGACATAGACATTCACTACCTGCAACAATGATGGTATCGCATTAAGAATGATCCACAACGTCAGCCACGCGAGTGTCTGCAAATGATGGATCAACACATCGTCTACCTGCGAGAACAAGCGTCTTAAAACAAAACCACAGCAACATGAAATACAAAGAAAGTCACAGAAGAATAAAACAAATTTAAGACAAACGGTTAACAGCTTCTGTTTGATGATTTCATGACATTATTTTAAATTCATTTCACCACTTTGTAAGGCCAAGCTGAATCAGTCATGATAGAGCATGCAGAAAGGAGGAAGACTGTGTGAGAGAATGCAGGATAATGGAATGGATTTCTTTAAATGTTGTCCGCTTAAGTTTTGATAAAACTACAATAGAAAAATGTTTGACATTTATGAAAAAAGGATTCAAACAAACCATCATGTCGTAAGACTCTGCTTGGAGAAGCATAAATTATGTTTGTATGATGAGGCAGACAGGCATCTTATTAAGATTTTCAGGGGAAAGAAAGATCAAACAAAAAAAACAAAGTGAATTCTATCAGGAAAATGACAGAGATACGAGTGATTTTCTTTTTACATTTACAACAGAAGCCGAGGGAATATATAATGTCCTTTTTTATAACTCTCCCAGCATCTTAACAACATTTGCCTGCAGGCTGTTCACCTTTCAAAGAATGACAACCTTCTGGAGACACACAAGAGTCTAATAAAGTCAGCATCATCTCAACTCCCTCAGGCCTGTGATTAAAACTAGTGTGGCTTCTGATCGTCAGACCAGACACGAATATTTACAGCAGATGCTTCCTGCAATTCATTCCAGCTTAATTTCATCCATCAATGCTCATCATATCATCTCCTGCTCCATAAAACCAGCCGTTTATTTCACCTCCATAAAGTGGGAGGATTAAAAGCAATATTATGTCGCATCTCTTTGTTTCTATTCAGTGTTTTCTCACTCTGAAGTGTCATTTTGGTGAGTTTCTGTCAAATGGGGCAGAGAAAACAGTTTCTGTGGCAAATTTTTTTTGAATGATGATAAATTCTGCTTTATTTACACCGAGGATGAAGGATGAAGATCAAACAACGTCATGGAAAGAACATTTATAAAAATGAAAAAAAGACCAAAGGTTTTTAAAGACATAAGGACACCTAATCTAAAATACAACATTACAAAAGAAATTCAAACAAACATGAAATTACTTCAATCTGAGGACATTAAAGCAATAATTCATAATAATTGGTGATTTTTAATAAAAATAATACTCATCTGAAGAAATATTATAGCTTTTTGGTTCCTGGCAAACTATCAGGTTGTTATATATCAGCAAAACAAATGTCCTCCCCAAAACAACACCATGGATCATTTAATTATGCAGGAGATTACACCATCAAAGGAATATGCCATCTCTATAGTGTCACCAAAATGGTGAATGTGGTATTTAAAAAAAAAATATGCCCTGACCATTATCATTTCCTAACCTTAACTAAGAACCCGGTGATGTTATGGCCTTAACCCAAAAAAACTACAAAACATTCGTTGTCTGGGTGTTGAAGTCACCATCCTCCTCACCTCCTTCATCTAAGGAAACACTTAAGAATAACCTTTACTTTGATGTGAAAACACTCAAACGAGTGGCTCATCCCGATGAGCCCGTGGGTCAAATTTCAAGCTATGAATAAATGACCAACAGTATTTGGTAATTTTGATTGGAGATGCTCAGCTGGTGTGCATACTGAGCAAAAGCCACGTGCAGTGCTGTGCAAAAAGCTCAAGTCCCACCTTTCTTTATATTTTACTTCCAAGCAGCCAGACTTTCCTTTAACCTTTTAAAGTGGTCTAGAACGCCAGTTCTCTGGGCTTTCTGAAGACCTCTCAAAGTTTTCAACATTAGATGCTTTTCCACTCAGTATCAGTCCAGTGTAACTGACCATTTTCAGAAGACTGTGCTTTTCAGGTCTGTCAAACCACTAAACACTGACCTATAAACCATTCATAAGAAACCAACTCAAGACATGAAAGAGAGTCATGTCCGCACACATCAAATAACTTAACAAAGCACCTCATTTTCCTGGCAGTATATGGGGAAATCTTGTACAAAAACCTTGAACAGCATCAGAGAAGAGCAGATTTTTAACTTTCCGGACCGAAAAACCATTAGTTACCAATGAAAGGGCTGTATCACCGATTTTCCTGCCAGTGGAATGTAAGACTCTCGGCTTTGACGGCGTTCCTCCTTTTTTCCTACTTTCAATGCAACTGATGGATTCACTCCACAAAGAGCAGTATCGACAGCTGGCTTATTCAAGCTACAGAAACTTGAAGGGTAAAATATCGTTGCCTGGTGATTTATCTGAAATACATTTCAAATGTTGAACATGTTGTGTTTAAGTGCCTCTGACATCAGACATTTGGAGCAGTGTATTCACAGAGTAAAGAGCTTTGCGAATGAAAAACAGAGATGTTTGGCAGAAAAATCTAAGTCAGGTTCTGAGCAGCCTGTAAGAATATACATTTTTATAATCTAATCAATATCCAACAAGATTGTAAGTAGCATGTTTATAGTCTTGCAGGGACTATAAGATAGGGGTTTAATAATTGAATAAAAGAAAATATGCTTCATTGTGATGGGTTCACAGCTGCACCTGAAAATAAACTGACTGAACACTACAATGAGATTAGATGATGATAAAAACTAAAGAAGTTTGAAAAGATGGATTAAATGACCTGCAAAGCTCTGGTTTAATCCAAAGCAGCATCAGCGGCTCCGTAGCATTTTTTTATTTCAAGTGCTACCATTTGTAGTTTTTCACAGGAAAATAGGAACTCTTCTATCCATCTCCATCTCCAGGACCCACCATCCTTTATGAGTAATGGTGGTCTGTAATATTTCTCTGTGGGAAAAGCAAATGTAGTTCTACATTCATCGAATGCAAGTCAATACCAGATCAAGAGCATTTAAGAAAAGATCTTTGGCATACAGATAACAAAGAAAGCTTTTGTTTGGTTCGTTTTTGGCAAAATCCAGCAAATAAACAAAATTGAGTTTCCATTCTTTGTGTTTTTTAACTAACTTCCCTCTCGTTAGATGTGCATAGTGTTTTGAGGCTAACAGATGAACAAACACCAACTGATCCTCGGTTCCTGACATCACAGGGGACAAAGACACCTTTGAAAGCATCTGCTTGGTGCATCAGCTGAGTATTAATTATCTTAAGAGTCAGACTGTTTATAGGCTGCAGGGAAACTTAAATCACGTGTGCTGCAGACTCTCATCAGATGGTGAGGGTTAGAAGGGATAACTGATGAATTTATGATGAGTTATGAGTGCTCTATGTATGACTTAAACAAAGAGGAAGCCTGCTGACAAAATAGTTAAAGATGTGACAGTTGATGTTTTAAAGGAAAATCTCTTTTCTCGTGTTAGGTATGTTTCAACTTCACAGAGAAATGGGATAACAACAGAAACTTAGAAAAAGAGACCTCTGCTCAGAACAATGCAACAGCAGAAGGTTGTGTTTTCATATAATGTAAAAAAGTGCTCTGATGGTTCAACTTAATGGTCTTTCAGTCTACAACTTAACAGTTTTGGTTAACATGGAAATCTAAGATTTATATTCAAACAAATGCCACTGAAGTTACCGTTTATTTCCAAATGAGGTAACACAGTGGTGACTGAGCCTTTGGTCCACTGACGAAACCATTCTAACTAATTCAAACAGAACATTTCACATTGCTGCAGCTTCACATTAAGAGGTAATAGCGTATTTTATGGTGGAAAAGATAATATTTCCTTTCCTTAGTCTAAACGTGCTGGTTGATTAAATTAAGTGAATAACTGGACCTCTCTTGTGAAGCATTAGATCACCATCATCAAAAACAACTAAAGCAGTAGAGTTCTGGCAGCCAGAATCTAAAGTGTGTTCATAGACATTCCTACTCAATCAGAAGGGATTTAGGTTGAAGCTGTCACAGTTTATGTTTTGTTAAATCTTGTTTCAGGTCTTTTCATGTTTTCAGGTTCTTTGTCATGTTTTTAGAGTCAGTTCTTGTCATGGTTCTCCCCTGCCATCAGCTTCACTCACATCACCTGCGTTCATTATCATCAGCTGCACTCATTCAGTAATCACTCCCTCCACAGCATTTAGTCTCCTGGTTTTCTCTAATTCATTGTGGAATCCTCACTTTCACTACCCTTCATGCCACAGTCGCCAAAGTTAAGTCTTGGTCCATAGTCTTGTTTGCCCACAGCCGATGTTAATCATAGTCTTGTTAATTCAGTTAAATATGTTTGAATCCGGCTCTGCTGCGCCCTCTGTTTAACCTTACTCCCTGTTTTTGTGTTGGTTGGAAATAAACCTTTTCTTTTAATTGAAAGACTGACAGAAGCTTTTCCATTGTTTTTTTTAAAAAAAAAAAACGAGCAGAATCCAGCATTTCAAGTGTTATGTTGTGAAAAAATACAAGAAAACTCACAGTAATCCAGAGAAAGTCTTTACCAACCCCCTGTTTCAATATATTTTGCTTCCAAGCAACCAGACTTCCTTGTAATCTTTTAAAGTCGTTTAGAGCAAAAGTTCTCCAGGATTTTAGAAGGTCTTTCAACATTTTTCTGTATGAATTAGCCATTTTTTGCTCATTGCTTCTTGTACCTGACCTTTTTTCATAAGAATGGATTAATCGTTCAATGCCTAAAAAAGATTTAAGGGATGTACCAGAGTTGTCACACACACACATATAACAAACAACTGTAAAGAACCAGTTTTAAATTGTATCTTTAGGAACTTTGTTTCTAGCAGTCTGTCAAAAAGACAAATTTGTTCTCATCTATGAAAAATGCCAAAAACGATACAGTTACATGGAATTAAATTGTATTTTTTCCACCAACAAGGTGATTCCCAAATAGCATTTATTTGAAAACTTGGATTATCTCAGCATGGTGTGCAGCGTGTCCTTAAAAAAAATGAGTGGAGGACAAAAGAAGAAGTGGCAGGCCTAAAAAACCATCTACAGCAGATGAACAGTATCTGAAAGAGGAGGCTGATATTACTGTACATCTGTTTCCTCAACCCAACCAAGTGGATTTTAATGTCTGAACCTAATAGATGGCATTTAACACTTAAAGTAATTGTAAAACCTAAAACTAACCAAAGACAAACTAACATAACTTTAAAAACCAGTATACAGGATACAAGTGTGCAAATAAACTTGCTAATTAGTGTACAAAATGTTGCCAAATGCAACTGAAGTCGCCAATTCCTCTTGCCAGAGAGCTATAACGTGACAGTTGGCTTCATGCAATAATCTCAGTGACTTCTCACAGCCTCACCAAATAAAAGTAGAACGTTAACCTCCCACTGTTTCAGCAAGCTGCCACTCAGTCAGCCTGACATCCCTCAGTCTAAGAAATAACCAGATGCCAATTGCCAACGTCTGACCTAGATGTATTGAAGAACAGAGCAACCTCTTAGTAATATGGAGCTTTCCGTTACAGCAGATCCAGGTTGTCAGGGGAGGAAGAGGAGAAGGAGTTCAAAACTCTTAGCGTGTGTGCTTATGTGTGTGTATAAGTGTGTGGGATAGAACAAAGTGGTTGTCAGCTGCAGTTAGAAGCTGGCTGGCCTATCTGGATAGGAAACATCCATCAAACAAGCCTCCTAACTGAGTCGAAACAACTCCTCTGACGAGCTGCACCGCCACAGTTTACTGCTCAGAGTGGGCTGCCTTTGTTCCCAAAATGTTTCTCCTTTAAGTGTAATTGGAGCAAAAATAAGATGTTCTGAATGACTAATGGGTTTTGCATTTTAATAGGAAAGTCCTCCCTAAAGCTCTTAGAGTGTAATAAGTTGCAGGTGATTTACCTTATATTCTTGGGCCCATTTGCACTGCAAGAAATGCAGTTTTGTCTGTAATTAAATTCTTCAAGTCTTATTCTTAAAAACAATGGAAACAGCCTTATATATAATACTGTTTTGGTTTAAAATCAAGCCTATTTTTCTTAAACCTGCTTTAATAATATGCTTTGTTTTTTCAATTGAACACATACTTCCTTTTGAAACCAAATGGAAGCATTCCACCATTAGAAATGAGACATTTTCAGGATTAAATGCCAACAACTGCCTCCAAGAGGTGTTTTTCACTTTGTAAATCCTTCGTATTCAGAAGGATACGCGGTCAAACATTTTTTGTCTGCTTTGTAGCAGCTACAGCAGAGGTTCTGATTGTACCAAGTTCTTAAATTGTAGCAAGCATTAAGTTGTGATATCAGAATGTTAAGGCTTTCTATGACTGTCATACAGGGATGAATTCATCCAAAAAGAAGCAGAGATCATTTCTCCACAGGTAGGAGTCTGAATAGGCTATGGTGCCTTATAGAAAGAAGCGCTACTGCAACTTTGGAGATCATCGCAAGCAATATATGAGATTTAATAAGCCATTTCTGCTGCACCACAATGTGAATACCCGTGAAGAGAACGACAGCATAATCGTTTTTCTACATAGAGAAAAAAAGTGCACACTCTGCCTTTTGAAAAGGATCAGAATTCTCAGACACTGATAAATTATTAAATTTGTAGCATTTACAGCCGATATATAGTTTCAGGAAAAGATGCTGCAAGAGGGAAAGTGTTCCGTATGTGGGTGGTCGTGCCAAAATGGAAGTTCTTACCCTCCTTGCTTTGTCATCAGGTCAAACATGGTCTTGTCCAATTCAAGGGTTTGAAACTACAGACTTTGTTGCATATTCCTGAGATTTGGCTTACTGTATATCACCTCTTTAAAAATCCCTTCTACTACTGGAGACAACAACCTCAAAGCTGAAACCTTCTGGGTGAAAAATACAGTGTGTAAATATTTTATGAAGACTTGGATTATGCAGTATGTCAGACCTGCTTGGCACCTCTAAATTAACAGCTTTAAATATCTGCAAAGAACATATATACAAGGATTTCTGTCAAATGGGCTGATTACACTCAATAAACTGGTTATTTTGCAAGTGCAAGTTTGGCCCTTGAGGTGCGCTGGACTTGCACTACACAACAGGAAGTACATCAATCACAAACAAAACTGAATGATTTCAGCTGATCGCTTCTACTTTTAAGAAGAATTTGATGTCACTGTTACTTCTGCAATCATTGTATCCTCTCTGGTTTTGGAGGATCATATAGATTCCTTTCAAGCCGGATGGCAATCCTCTTCCACCTCTTCGAGTTTGTCAAACACGCCATTCGTGCAAGAGGTTAACTGGCCTTAAAAACGAGACGCACGTCTTGGCTGCAACAACACCAAAACACTCAGCCGGCCAGGTAATGTTGTGAGTTTTGGATAGAGATGCAATGACTGCAGTTTCCTCAGCAGATTCTGACTTCCAGGAAATATCCAATCTGACAACTACGGTTTTCTTTTCAAGAACTACAATAAGTCAATATCAAATCATTTTTGTAAGTTTAGTTTGATTGAAAACTGTAACCGTTAAAAGATTTTTTAATTATTGAATACAACATTTTATAAAACAAACTTCAACTACAGAGCTGTTTTAGTTCTTTTGAAAATTAAACTTATGTAGCAGATAATATATACAGAGTAATGAAACGAGGTACGTTTAGGTTGTTGTCAATAAAGTAGAAAAAGTGTGTTCACTTAAACATTAATTGATTTGCTATAACTGCATGACTGATGTATTTGCTGGCAAAAAAAAGCACTACAGTACTGAAAATATAGGGCTATGTGCATGGAAATTGGCTGGTCACCAGAGAGAGAACTCTATGTCCAAACAAGCATGAATAAGTAGCTGCAGTAAATTAGCATCATACTAAGAAGGTTTAGTTTATTTGGCAAGTGCAACAAAGTGTGACAGACAGCCTGGCATTAAAGCAAGCAAAACATTTGTTATATAGTGACCTTTAGAGAGGACGTGAGATAACCAGCTACTGGCAGGGGTTGCTTGCAGGCAGTTTACTGAATCTTTGTTTTTCCCTTTGCTCAATGTTTAATAAGAATGAATAAATACAATTTCAAAAGCACCAATTCGTTTGGAATTTATGTTTAGAAGAAAAGGAATTCAATAGCTCAAAACCAAAGACAGCATTTTGATGTTTGAATCTGTGAGTGTCTTAAAGCACGTTTAATATACTTTATACTTCGAGGAGAACGGCACCTCTTTTGTCCCACTCTCAGTATATACACGTTATGTGCAAATTTTGTAAATTGTGGGTTTTATGTCAACTTATCTCATAATGAAGAACTATTATGCAGTGAGAGTTTAAATTAAGATTGACAGGACTTTGAAATGAAGTCAATGTGTAAGTGACTTAAATAGGCCTACCTAATGGACAGCATGGGGTAGAGTTAAAGAATGAAGTCTCACAAATGTCTCAACTTTTAATTGGATTTGTGAGCAATCGAAAGTGAAAATATTCTTTAAGGATTTTGAGTTTTAGTCATTAATTTTGTGTTGTATTTAAAGCAAAACTTGTTAACCTTTAGAAGAAGGTGGATTCAGCCCTCTCTGCTGTCCTCAAGCACTGGCTCCAAAGCACCTCCATGCAGAGGAGCATGTCATGCATGCAGAGGCTATAGCAGTGTGCTTAAGTTATAGATTTCACATCTGTCTATGCAAACTAACTGGGCCTACAGACACACTACATGTCTTTTTTTTCTGCATGGGAGTGTGATCCAGGCTCATGTGTAGTCCGTCCACACAAGCGAATATGGAAATCAAGAATTGATAACTGACTCCAGTTAGAGACTCTCTAAGTCTTTAACTCTAACTTATTCCCCCTCAGGCACAGTAGATTTGCACATACTGCATGAAAACCAGGTTTAACTTTTTCAAAAGCCAGAAAAACCTTTTTAATCTTTTTGCTAACAGATTGTGTGTCTTACTTATTACTAATGGGGCATAGTGACAGTTTCGGCAAATTTAACAAAAACATTTTTGTTTACCATAATCTGCTTTAATAAAGCATGATGTCTATGTTGTTAATTATGTATAAAAGACTGTAAAGTAGGAAATGCGTCAGTGTGGCACTGTCTTCGAACTGACTTGCTGTTACCTAAAAGGAAAAACAGTGTATTTTCCATGATTGTCAGTTAGACTGGATGCTCCTATGTAACTAATCATTTAAAACTAAACAAGACTGACAGCCAAAACTCTGAAATCCAGGCTTGACAAACCAATGAATGATGTTTAGATGGCTAGATCCATCCACCCCACTGATGTTAGCGTGTATTTCTCCCTCTGATATTACCATTTGTGTTGCCCATCACAAGACACGAACCAGTTTGTGGCATAAGTGCACAGAATTCATCAGATACCAAGACCCCAGTCGGGACCTGTAAAGCTGGAAACAAGAGCAGTCAATCATCATCTGACTGACAAGTGCACCTCGACAGTCAAAACTCGCAAGACTGGCTGTTTTTTTAGGTATTTAGTGTTAGTTTACTCTAAAGCCTTCACAGCCCAAGTCAGACATTCATTTCAAATCTGTGGGAACAAAAATAAAGAATATTGAACTGTAGGAATTCTATTAAAATCCCGAATATGATAACCCTGAGAAAGAGTACAATAAACTTTGTTAGCACAAACCAACCCTCTGTCCTTGAGGAATAATTAATGGAGCTGCAAAATTCTGAGGCTCCGCTCAGCTGCTACATCCTCCTAATTAAATTACAAAAATTTTCAGAATTGAATTGGATGAGACCAGAACAAATATTATCCGTAAGCCTCTAAAATGCCCAATATATTCCAGTTTAATGGGCAGAATGTGAGAGGCCCCACAGCTTACAGGACACAGCTTGTGTGAGGATTTGGAGTGGAACAGTATTTCTGCTGAAGCAGACAAAGGCTGCACAGAGAGGGGACAGATTTAGGAGAGGTACAAGCTGGAAACACCACCTGCCCGGCCTCCACTTTCAGCCTTGACTCCTGCTGTCTCCGCTTGTTTCAGCTCATAACAAACGTTCCAGGGAGGGAACAGGTCAGTACCAGGAGGTGACGAGGACTTTTAGGGCTCGCTGCTTTGTCACCTGGCATTGCACTGTGGTCTACTCGGGTGATAATTCTGCTCCGACACCTGTCCACATCTCGAATGTAGAAAAAGACTAAATTGAATTTCTTTTATAGTCACTGACCCTGCTTTGGCACCACACCCTACACACTCTAAAAAGCATTACCTGCAATTTTTCTGTGACAGAAAATTGTAAGCAAGGACAAAGTGATTATTGTCTTTGCAAACAAATTATAGTGCATGCACACTGACAGCTACATTGACTGATTTGACTCTGGCAGTGCATAAAATCATATCTTGGAGCTTTACGAGCCTGAATGCAAACAGATGGTCTATTGATTAAACTTTGATCTAAATCTGCAAACAGAAAATCATGAAGGTCAGTCCAAAATTAAATTTGGATGCCTTAAAATGACAAAAGGAAACAAACAACTAAAATATGTGTGTGCACAAAAAAAAAAAAACGATGACGTGAAGGAGGCATACGGGGGACTTGTTAATGAAGAAAGTAATGTTGCGCAAGATGAATTAAATTATGTTTATGGACCTTCAGCAAATGTGACTGTTAAAGTAGGAGTGCCTAGGTGGATTTTGAGTGTGATACTAATGTGGGTGACACTGCAAACCCTGCACTGGCCCTGGGCCACACAGAGACAGAGATACACTGACACTCGCATATTGTTCTTTGCCTTGTTTGTGGTGAGATTGATTGTGAAACTTAATGGGCATGTCTGTGCATAACAATAGCTGTATAAACAGAGCGAAGTCAAGTGAATGCCGTGGTGGCCTCCTCCCCTCCTGTCCTGCATCGTGTACCTGGTGTCAACAGGATGACTGAGGTGACGATCAGCGAGCAGATGACCAGAATGACAAGAAGGGCAATCGCTATTCCCTTCCAGTTCCTCTGCGGAGGGTTACTGCCCACCAGCTCCTACAGAGAGTGACAAAGAGAAGATAAAAAAAAAAACAGTCAGTAAAAAGATTATCAACAAAGTGAATCTGAGTACAATTTACAGAAAAGGGATGAAAACTACATCACGTGACAGCTGAGGGAGACGATTCAAGACAAGGAAACATTCAAAGTGTGGAAAAAAAGAGGGTATAAGCTCATGAGAAGGAAAAGTGGGGTGTCAGTCAAGGACGAACATGAGTCAGAGTCGCAGCCTCTCAAGGAGACACGATAGGAGCAGCAGCAGCAGCAGGCGTAGGAAGGGGAGAATTCTTAATGAGCCGAGCATCAACGGCCATCACGCACAAACGAATGTGACAGATAAAAATGGAGCTCACAACACGTTGGTGAATTGCATGCTTGACAACAGTCCAGAGACTGGCTTTGGGGCTGGCATAACGTCTCTGAGTAATGAGCAACCTTCAGGCATTTTTTTGTTGTCTTATCTGACCTACATATCCAAAGAGAAATAAACTTATTGCACTTTAATACTGTTCATTGGCCAAAACTGAACTACAAACAATCAAAATGGCTCTTGACAAACTATCACCACAGGAGATAAAGTAGGAATAATTGAGGGGATGTGGCTTCGGGGCGTCTTGTTTGTGCCAAAAATCAAATAATGTACAAATAATGGGAAATGCATTCGACACGGTGATGTGCAGCAGGTGATTCAAGGGACGATTAAATGGGCACAAAATTTGCACAATATATTACAGAAACAATTTCAGGCAGTCCAGTCAGCAGCTATGGGTGACTCTGGCCTTCTCTCAGCTTTATCTTTGTAAAGTTCTGCACCTTACTTAATCTCAAATGAAATACTGGCAGCCAGTTTTATTGGCATGACACCAATAATGTAAATATTGTTTCAAGCAGCGTTTAAAGGACCAGTACTTTGAAAAAGTCTTGTACAAGCAATACAAGATCATATTAAAACAAATTAAACACTTCAAGGTCAAAAATACAATGTTAAATCCACACCATCCTCTGCAAAAACGCTAAATTTAAGGTTATGTGAATATTTTCCATCCACCATCCGGCGTCTCAGGGGGGGGAAGCGGCTCACAGTCAACACTGTTTACAGTGGGGACGGGGCTTTGCTGACCTCAACTAGGGATGTTGTGAGTCGGTGGGGGGAGTACTTCGAGGAACTCCTCAATCCTACCAACACGTGCTCGGAAGAGGCAGAGTCGGAGAGCTCGGAGACGGGGCCTCCCATTTCTGGGGCTGAGGTTGCCGAGGTGGTCAAAAAGCTCCTCGGTGGCAAGGCCCCGGGGGTGGATGAGGTCCGTCCTGAGTTTCTCAAGGCTCTGGATGTTGTAGGGCTGTCTTGGCTGACACGCCTCTGCAGCATCGCGTGGACATCGGGGACAGTGCCTCTGGACTGGCAGATTGGGGTGGTGGTCCCCCTCTTTAAAAAGGGGGACCGGAGGGTGTGTTCCAACTATAGGGGTATCACACTCCTCAGCCTCCCTGGTAAGGTCTATTCGGGGGTATTGGAGAGGAGGATCCGTCGGATAATCGAGCCTCGGATTCAGGAGATGCAGTGTGGCTTTCGTCCTGGCCGTGGAACAGTGGACCAGCTCTATACCCTCGGCAGGATCCTGGAGGGTGCATGGGAGTTCGCCCAACCAGTCTACATGTGTTTTGTAGACTTGGAGAAAGCGTTCGACCGTGTCCCTCGTGGAGTCCTGTGGGGGGTGCTCCGGGAATATGGAGTGCCGGACCCCTTGATAGGGTCAGTTCGGTCTCTGTATGACCGGTGCCAGAGTTTGGTCCGCATTGCCGGCAGTAAGTCGGATACGTTTCCGGTGAGAGTTGGACTCCGTCAGGGCTGCCCTTTGTCACCGATTCTGTTCCTAACTTTTATGGACAGAATTTCTAGGCGCAGCCAGGGCGTTGAGGGTGTCCGATTTGGCGACCTCAGAATCGGGTCTCTGCTTTTTGCAGATGATGTGGTTCTGTTAGCGTCGTCAGGCCGTGACCTTCAGCTCTCACTGGAGCGATTCGCAGCCGAGTGTGAAGCGGCTGGGATGAGAATCAGCACCTCCAAATCCGAGACTATGGTTCTCAGCCGGAAAAGGGTGGAATGCTCTCTCCGGGTCGGGAATGAGATCCTTCCCCAAGTGGAGGAGTTCAAGTATCTCGGGGTCTTGTTCACGAGTGAGGGACGAATGGAGCGGGAGATTGACGGGCGGATCGGTGCGGCGTCTGCAGTGTTGCGGGCTCTGCACCGACCCGTCGTTGTGAAGAGGGAGCTGAGCCAGAAGGCGAAGCTCTCTACTTACTGGTCAATCTACGTTCCCATCCTCACCTATGGTCACGAGTTGTGGGTAGTGACCGAAAGAACAAGATCGCGAATACAAGCGGCCGAAATGGGTTTCCTCCGCAGGGTGTCTGGGCTCTCCCTTAGAGATAGGGTGAGAAGCTCAGTCATCCGGGAGGGGCTCGGAGTAGAACCGCTGCTCCTCCGCATTGAGAGGAGTCAGATGAGGTGGCTCGGGCATCTGGTTAGGATGCCCCCTGGGCGCCTCCCTGGGGAGGTGTTCCGGGCACGTCCCACTGGGAGGAGACCCCGGGGAAGACCCAGGACACGCTGGAGAGACTATGTCTCTCGGCTGGCCTGGGAACGCCTCGGGGTCCCCCCGGAAGAGCTGGAAGAAGTGGCCGGGGACAGAGACGTCTGGGTTTCTCTGCTCAAGCTGCTGCCCCCGCGACCCGACCCCCGGATAAGCGGCAGATGATGGATGGATGGATGAATATTTTTGTTATATTTCCTTTAGAAATCTTATATTCTGTGCGAACTGATGAACAATAGTGACACACTGGAGGCAGGAAACGTGGCTCAATGTGAGACTCATAACCAAGCAGCCTTTAAAATCTTCCACATCAGCCCTGAATAGTCTGGCTGGCACGAAACCACAACCAAGAGGGACTCTGCATAAAGGGTCCAAAGCACAAACTGTTTGTGGAGGATTAATAAGTTCTTAATTAGTTTATAGAGGATAAAAGAGTGGAGCAAAGCACATGCATTGGGGACCTGTGGCTGCTGTGTTAATGAATGCACACTAAAGCTTTAATGAAGCTGAATGGCTGAGGTATGAAGCAAACCTTTTAGTGACCTCTTTCCAACCTTAATTGAAAAGAGCCCTGGAAATCATTAGCCGGCTGATAAGAGCAATCAGGACCATTTACTAGACTGCCCATTACCAACATTCATTAAAACAAGAACCAGTTACTTGGCAATATGGTCATTTGATGACCACAAGGCGGGACACCTCAAGCGGACACCAGAATTAAAAGGTTCTTAAAACTTTCAGCATTTGTGTAGAAGTCTGCTAAGTCAGTTAGCAGCTTTTGTTCCACGAGCTTACACCATAAATAGGAAAGGCCAAGCATAACATACTTCTGAGGAGCCATTTCTAATTTTAGACAAACTTTGACACTAAAACACAGGAGTTTCCTCAATAGCTCAGCTATTCAGTAGTGTCTATGGTAAAACCATTATCTTCAGTCTTTCTTTTCATGTTTCTACAAACCAATAAGTCTCTCAACCATGTACGTGAGATTATATGAAGGCCAGATGTGTTTTCCCTGGAAAATTGACTGTTTGAAGACAAATTTATTTAATTTCTCTAAACATTACATCCATAAGCCTCTGTGACAATAGGTAACTATTATCACAGAAAAAGACATTTAAGCTTAAATTCTTTTTCACCTATTAATAAGTCCTAGAAAGACTAGAGGACAGTGGTCCTGCTATAGAGTCCTCCACTTTATAGGCCACCATTGTGCAATTAAAGGATGCCTCTCTGTCAGGAGATGACCGCATGGTTAAATTATGCATGAACATAAACATGCACATATTGGAAAGCTATTTGGAGACAAAATGATTGGAAATTTGTTCCACTCGAGAACAAAAAAAAAGCGTTGCCAAATTTGTCAATTAAACGCTAGAAGTGCCAACAAACAATTGCTTATTTAGAAGTGCTGAATGCTCTACTTGGTTTATACAGTGCTATGAAAGTTTAAAGGAAAAACGATTTATCGATATGCTTCTTGTGAATCTTTATGGACTTTCCTCAATCTTATTTTTTGGACAGTTTCATACATCTTATAAACAAACAGCCAGATATTCGGTAATACGGTTCCTTCTCTTGTGCGCTATTCATCTGTGAAAGATGTGGCCTTGTAATAAAGTAGTGCTGCCAATGCAGAGTTTGGGTTTAAAATAATAACAACTTTTGTGAAGTAAACCTACAATAAAGTCTTGAAAATAAAAAGCTATGGTTAAGTGACATTACAACAGACTTTAAGCTCCGGTCATATATGCTAAAACATTCGCAATCTACAGAATTGCAAATAGCTGGACTCAGCAGAAAATGCTGTTCCTTGAGCGCTTGTTGAATTCAGTGTTGGTTGGCATTAGAAGATAAGATGAGGAGTACTGAGAAGACAGTGAAATCCTCAAGCACTTTAATAAATATGTCTCCATACAAGCTGTTGGGAAGCTGAACAGACAATGCAGTAAAAAGCCAATGATACTGCAACAGCTGCTATGAGCACGACTTCAGAGCTCTGCTTAAGTTAACTTTTACTAACTCCACTAAACCAAGTCTCTGACACATTAAAGGTGATTGGAACCATTTAATGCAATACAAAGATCTATGAACATAAATTTAAAAAATATGCCAAGTCATGAGTTCAGATCTGTCTGGGGATTATTTCTGAGGCCCACATAGAAAACTGAGTGTTGTGAGCTGACAGTCTACAATGTGATTTATGTCTGATTCTGCACTGAGTACATCTGCATGGAAAAAATCAATTTTTTGGCAGAAATGAAAATCCGATTGAAGCCCAGGGGCTGATTTTTGAGGTTGATTCTTTGTTTGATTCTGTGGGATTAATAGGGTGGAGAACAGTGAAGGAAACTGAGGGAAAACTGCTGAATAGAAAGCAACAACTCATAAGCAGTAATGAGATGTAAGGCGAACATGACAGAGAGATCGATCTGTGATGGGGCATTAAAAGAGACATCAAATTATCATGCATTGCTGAGCCATAACTGTTTATTTTGTGTTGTACTCAAATGGCTGTGCAGTGTAGATAATGTACAGAGAGCATAAATTCATTGCAGCATCCTAAATGTACCTCTTCGATCACAATGTGGTTTTTTTTCACAAATTCACAATGTATCACAACCTAAACTAGAGCTGGAAGGGCTACAGTATGAGTCACACTGTGTGACAAGTAAATGTAAAAGTTTCATTTAAACATCAATGCATTTGTGTTATCTGATACACACATCTGCCTAGCTAAAGTCACAGTGTAAACCAACCCAGGTTGAGGTAAAAATGTTACTGAACATAGTACAACCTCAGTTCCAAAAGAGTTGGGAAAATGAAAATGACATATCGAATGCTCAAAGTGAGACATTTTGCTATTTATATTATCATATATATATATATATATATATATATATATATATTGGCTCATATTATATTGGATGACAACAACAGGTCTCAAAAAGGTTGGGACAGGTCCATGTTGCCCACTGTGTAGCATCCACTCTTCTTTTAACAACAGCCTGTAAACATCTGGGAACTGAGGAGACCAGCTGTTAGACTTTTAGGGGAGAGAAATGTTGTCCTGGTCTTGTCTGGTATAGGATTCTAGCTGCTCAACAATCCTGGATTTTCTTTGCAGTCCAGACCTTTCACCAACTGAAAACCCAAAATAGCACTCAGACAACTCTACTACAAACCATGCAATAGATGCAGTGTGCAGTTTAGCATTATCTTGCTGAAATATGAAAGGCTTTCCCTGAAAAAGACGTCATTTGGATGGGAGCAGATGTTGCTCTAAAACCTGTACTTTCAGCATTGACCTTGCTTTTCCAGATGTGCCAATTTACAGATCCATAGGTACCAATGAACCCCCATACCATCAGAGATGCAGGCTTTTTAACTTAGTGCTGATCCTCTCCTCTTATCCACACACAACATCCATGATTTAAAAAACAGAATTGAAATTCTGATTTGTCTGACCACAGAACAGTTTCCCTCTTTGTATCAGTCCATTTTAAATTAACTTAAATGGCCCAGAGAAGATGGCAGTATTTCTGGATAGTATTCATATATGGATTAATCTTGGCATGACAGAGCTTTAACACCCATTTGTGGATGGCAGAGGTGGACGGCATTCACAGACAATGATTTCTGGAGGTGTTCCTGAGCTCAGTTCTGAGGGCAGTGATTTCCAGGACAGAATCAGGTCTGTTTTTAATCTAGTGCTGCCTGAGAAAACAAAGATCAATACTGATTTAATCTCCAGTCTTTTGAGGATATTGTTTACTGTAGATGATAAAGTCTTTGCAATTTTATGATGAACACAATTCTGAAATCGCTCCACATATTGTAGACAATGTTTTTGAAGAATGCCACTCCTCACTTCTGAGACTCTCTCCCTCTTTAAGCTGCTCTTTCTATACCCAATCATGTTACTGACATGTTGCTAATTAACCTAATTAGTTGGAACATGTTCCTCTAGTTGTTTCTTTTTGTACCCTAACCCTCTTATTTTTTTCAGCCTTTTGTTTTGCAATGTGTCTTTAAAAAAACTTTTTTTTTTTTTTTTTTTTTTTTTTACAGACACGCTGCTCCCATCCAATTCAAGATGAGCAAATAATTTCAACATCTGATCTGATGTGATAATCAGACCATGCATGATAATGCTAAAAAGAGCACGGATGGAAACATCAAGCAGAACTGATGTCTCTTCTTTGATAATCCTAAACCCCAAGGGGTAATCACGTATTCAGCCTGGACTGAGAATGCAGACACAGGATGAAAACCTTTCCTAACCCTCCCACTCCTGTCTCTGTGAACTATTATTATAATAATGATTAGACTAATTAGCTAGACCTGATGTGCTGAAGTAATGGCGAAATGATTACAAGCAGCCGAACGATGAGAGACGGACACGGTGTAGAACGAGTGGCATGCGAGAGTTAGTAGGAACAGTGAATAAATAAGCTGTTGGGAGGCTTCAGGAGAATTCACTGACAGGGAGGCTTGAAGCGTGACCCCAACATGACAGAGAGGGTGCACAAGTCCAGGATGCTGTGGACATCTCCTGGGCTCAAACATGAATAGAAGCAAGATCCTATAGTGTCTTAGCCCAGAGTAGCTGTCATGTGTAAATCTGTAGACCATACACAGACATCACTGGAGTCCATTCAATCCACAGGGTGTAAAACATGACACCACACAGAGGTTTGTTCCACAATTTACATGAGTTTTGATCAGTCACAGAGCACAAAACGGTGATACAGAGTTCAACCGAAAAGCTAAAAGTAAGATACATCTGCAGTTCTTTCTTCGGTGTTACATCCCGCCTTTAGCAGCAGTGGTTCTGTCAATATTTGGACTTTCAGGTCAAACTGACCAGAAAAGGACCTTGATTTTTATTCAAATATCAGTATCAATGAGAAGTCTTCAATAACTGAAGCCATATTTCATAAATACGATGCTTTCTAATCTATCTCAGATGTCAAAAAGTCAATCTGAGCCAAAGAAACAGAGTTAAACAGAATCAAAATACTGCAATATCATATAAAATACAGGAGGTTAAAATAGTTTTCATTAAGCCTGAATCTTTTTATAACACATCCAACAAAATGGAAAAGAAGCTTTGAAACTCAGTTTATAGATATCACAGAGATGCAGACAGTGGCAAACAAAGACGAACGTATTTTTACACAGAGATCTCGGAGTGTGACTCAGAATACATTGAGTCAGTCAGCAGAGATTTAGCCAGAGGTTGGGTTCCTTACTCACAGACACTTTGACAGACACAAAATGGCAACAGATCCAACATAAAATATAAAATAATGATAATATTGTCTTTCAAGGTACCAAGGTGTGATGTAAACTGATACACTGAGCAGCAACAGAGAGGGAAAAACAACTGCTGTGACACATTAGTTATTAAGTATTAAGGCCACACTTTGGTGAGAACAGAGAGAGTAGCTCCAGCCTTCCTGTTACGATGATTAGCATACAAAGAAGAACACAATTATTTTAATAGATAAGTGTTCTTTTTTCATTCATTCTGTTAATTTATTGGATGGATGTATGTATCTTTTAGTTTAAAAATTTAGTTTGACAGGGTTTTAATTTGTATCTTTCCTCTGCTTTCACACTCCTGAACTTCTCAAATGAACACAAAGTTAATCAGTAATTGTGCCCCACTTTAACTGCACAGAGACGTAATCAAGTGATTTGAAATATTCGCTTCTTTCAATAGACTTAACTTTTGCAAATAAAATCAACAGGTTTATCTTGAACAGTAGAAGAGGATTTAAACTTAATTGGTTTTAAATCTTCCCAGACAGCTTTTCTCTTCTGCCTTTCTCTATAATACTTTAATCTTGGAATTAAAGATTCCCAAAATGGAGCACCTGGTCCACCTCTGAATTTCACAGGTCAAAGAGCATCGGCTCTACGCACATACATCCAAATCCATTAGTGCTATCTTATCATCGTTGTAGAAATGGGTGTAGCGATAGGGTTGTAAATAAACAAGTTGTCTTGTTTGTTACTTATGGCAGGGGAACTCATTTCCAAGTGTCTAGTGTTTGTGCGCGTGTGCTCTTGAGCTTATTCCGCATGGTTTGTTTGATTTGTGACCGAATGTCTCCCAGTCCATTAGAGAGAAGCTGATAGCAGGCCACTGCCAGCTGACCTCTCTCTGCAGAGTTTTTCTACAAAATCACATCTGAGTAAAATAACACAATCCCCACTCCTGACAGAGCTGCTGTAAACTGTAAAAAATAAAAATAATAATCAAAACCTACATGAATGTTTCTTATGGCACACGATGTCCAAAGACTTTGAAAATATTCCTTATTTAACAGTTTTGTGCTACCCAATCCCATAACTGATCATATGTTCACATTAAATATTTTGATGCTGCTATAAACTAAATGCCCATTAATATGCAAGGGCACATTCTGCAATTAATCACATCTGTTCTACATTGTTATCACTATGGAAACAGAGTAAGAATAAACATGGTATTTATCCCTATGGCTGTAGCTTCTATGGATGGTAAACCCGCTCTATTATATGGCTATGCAAGTGATGAGGCTCACATATACAGGGAAAGCGTTTCCTGCTTGCCTCTCATGTAATATACATGAGGACAAATTTCAATTTGTCAGTCTTAACACACAGTACTTCTTTAGGAAACAAGAACAATGAGGAACACAGCCAGAGTTTCTTCTCATTTCGTCACTTTTCCTGTGGCAGTGTGCATCTACACCTCTGTCAAGGGAGGAAAAATGTACCCACAAATGTTTCTGTGACTGTGGAATACGTGAATTGAATGAATTTACTCTCCTCTTAACTTTAGCAGCACCACATGCCATATAGATATCTATACAAAGATCTGCTCAAATGCTTTATATTTAAAAAAAAAGAGAAAGAAAACAGTGGCAAATCAGTAATTGAAGTTTTTGGCTGAAATTCTGAGCTTTAAATGAAGAATATTCAGATATGTAAAATGGTTGAAATGATCTTTCATTATGGCTAAAAAATTACAAAATGAAAGAACAGGCATCAAATGTAAATAAATACATTGCATGGTGCAAAATACCCCTCTGCGGTTTGAGTTCCCAAGGAATCTCAGCAGCTATAGTGTTGGGGGCAATTTTTTCTGCTTGACTTAGAGAGGCACTTACTACTGGTGCCCACCTCCAGATCTTTCCCTACGGGATCTGTCCCGGTAGCCTGAACAAGCCACATGGGACCCACCACCTGCAGGATGCACCGTATGAGTCCAGTGGGGAGGACATTGGGTGGTGGTCAAAAGTGGAGACCTCAGCAGTCTGATCATAGCCTGCAGAAACCTAAACAGCAACAATTCAAGAATCACTCTCCTGGTGAGGTGTTGGACCACTCTGCAGTTGCCTTGGGTGAGTGGCAGCGGGTGGGAGTGGGCTGGGGTTTTACTGCTGTTTTTGCTTTATGAGACCAATGACAGTTTATGACAGTCTGGGCGGTGTGCTGAAAGGAGCACTGCCTGAGAACTCCATTGTCCTGCTGGTGGACCTAAACACTTGTTGATGACAACAGTGAAACCTGGAGGGGTTCAAATGGGAGGAACAGCCTGCTCAATCTGAACCCAGGTGATGGATTGCTGGACTTCTGTACTAGTCACAGTTTGTCCATAAAGAACACTATGCTTGAGCAAAGAGGCGTTCATGCCGATTAAGTAACATGTGGAAGATTAAGGTGTGTGGACCATTTGGCAGAGGCTCCCGTTCTTAGAGCAGCTCCCATCTCTGGCAGAGCTTCTCCCACATTCCAAGAGAGGCAGGGGGCATGAAGTCTGAATGAGCCATCTTAGGGGCCTCTGTTGCTGAGGCGGCTGTAAGGAGCTGTGGTCGTAAGGCGGTTGGTGCTTGTTGTGGCCGCAGCCCCGATGGTGGACACCCAAGATGAAGAGACATCAGAGGTGAGGGGAGCTATCAGGCTGATGAAGGAGTGCTGTAGAGAAAGGTTAGCTCGTAGGACTCTGGAGGCAGCTCACAGGTTCCGACAGACCAAATGGAATCTGACTCTAGTTTAGTGACTCTAGTGACTCTTTGCACTAGTTGTGGAAGCAAAAACTTAGGTGTGGGAAGATTTAGGTAAAGATATGGAAAATAGCTCTTAGTTGACCTGGAAGAGATTCTAGCAAACATTCAGAAGCCTCAGTTAGGGGAAGCACTGAACACTGAACATTCACTATGACTTTGTTTTTAAGCCTCTCTTAAATATAGAAATATGAACTGCAAACTGAGTGCTTTAAGCTTCAACTTTTAGGGTGAATTGTTGCTTTCCCTTCATGTTCATCTGTGACTTTTCAAAGAAAAGAATTGACTGAAGGTTTCTTTTAAAGCTAGTGTGATACATATTCATGTTACTTTTGGCTTGAAGAAGAGATCGACACATGTGTTGGTCCAGGTAAGGGGATAAATATGCATTGCATCTGTTTTTTAATGGGTTAATGACAGATGCCTTTTCAAAGGCAGTACCAGGAACTGTTCCAGCATATCATTATCTGAGCATCTGAAGCTATACTCTTGTGTGCAAATGTGTGATGTGCTGATACCACTCACAACCCTCACACCTCTGCCTTAAACTGGATTTGTATGGCTCACCAGAGATAAACCCTTTGAAGTTTTTCCCTCTCAGTCTGCTTCAGAAAGCAAATCTTGATATTTACTGTGTAAACAAATCATCTACCGACCATTGCTTACACATGTTAACACTGTGACGAGTTAATTTAGGTTTGACCAACATTTTCTGGTTCTGCTTGTAAACAGTTAATTCTTCTGTCAGCTTCAGTTCAGTTGTACAAAGTGAGTGTTAAAAGTTACTTCATCATTAGCCATCTAGGGAGCTCAAGCAATGAAGGAACCAAATGTGGAGATTATCTTGCCAGCACTAAATAAATTGCTGAAAGAGTCTGTTCTCCATTCAATTAACATGACCTGGCACTTTGCCTTACAAGGGTACTTTATAGAAATATGGCAATTTGTGCTTTATATGCTCATACAACACAAGGTAGGCTCAGTCTTTTTCTTTTTAATTATACAGTAGGGACTACACACACAAATGGCTAGCTTTAAAAAAAAAGTACAAAATATAACAGAAATATCTACATGAAAGTACTCACATCTTGATGTTAAACTGCTTAATGGTTCAAAGTGCAATTTCTCTACTACCCATGATTCCAGTCTGTTTTGTCAGTCACAGGAGGAAAAACATACCGAAAAGTAAACTTACATCAACAAGATAACTACTGAGAAAGGTCGTCATATCTTAACAAAGTACAGTCTGCAGTATGAGTGCCTTTTAAATATTACATAAATGAGTCACATTACTTTACTTTTCAGGGTTTGAAACATTTTAGCACAAATAAAAACCCACTTTGTCAATGTTAGTGGTTGCAACCAAAAGCAGAAGAAACCACTGCCTCATCTGCTGTTTTTTATGTCAAAAGGGAAAAAATCTGATCTGTAATGACCAGTTATGTGATGACCTTATTTTCAGAAGAAAATAGCAGCAAAGACAGAAACTACATGCGCCTACTTTCCGCATCCCCATGATGTTTCGCAGCTATTTCAATAAGATGTCATGTCCCTTATGACCAGTGACAGGGGAGTTCTACCATCCAAGTAAACAATCAAGTGATAATTTTATGGAACAGTCATGCAATACGCTTCTATCAAACTAGAATAACTGCCCTATGTTGGCCAGTGAAGGGAACTGTAGTGTGAAAGATATGAGTGAACATGATGCTTCACATATGGAAGGTGCTGGGAAAAAGTCAGCAACTCAGTGGATGGTTTGCACATCTTGTCAAACAACAAATCTTCCATAAAAACAACCTAATGGGTCATTTGGATATAAGCGTAGAAGCACGTTGTGAGCGATTCCATGTCGGAACAAACGTCATCCCCAATTGCATTCTTTAAAGATGACATATTATGGAAAAATTAGACCAGGGGAATCTAAGTTTCAGAAGTGGTGCAGAAGATCTTCAGTCACTACCATTTTCTAAATGAGCACCCATGATTAACATCACCAGTTTAGCATCAGACCAAAGTGAGGTTACATATTAATCTTCTGTTCCTGAATGAATGTGTTTTACATTATTTGATCCGATTACACCTTCATGAGGGATTCAGTCATACTAAGTAACAGAAATATTGAACATGACTATGATCTGTGAGAACAAATTATTCATTGAGCCCAGCTGAACCTTTGAGACTAAACTTGAAGAAATGCCCTTCAGGTGTTCTTCAGAATAGTTCCCAAAATGATGACAAACAGACAAATGAATGGGTGTGTGGACAAACCGAAACCCTGATTCCTTCAACCACAACTGCTGCCAGCCTGAAGGCATAAAGAAACAAACTATCCTCTAGACAGACATCTGTCAATCTGAATATTAGTTAGATAAAGAAAATTTTACAGTTTCCCTGGATACTTCAGTTTATGACATGCAAGTTTGCTGTTCAAGCTCACGGAAGTGTTTTGCACAGAAACTTTCCAGCTGCAAAACAACCAGAAAGTCATAGGAGCCACTGTGGAAAAGGAGAGTGGGGTAGAATACAGAAAGCCGCAGACAGACTGATGGGAGTACTTCACTGCAGAGCGCAGCATGTCCCCGCAACCCAAACCCGGAGCCATTTGTATTCACCACGGCCAAGGAGGCAGCGCCAGTGTGTGCGGACTCTCTCAGGAACAGTTTGAAAAAGAAAAGTATCTTTCCTATTGTTCTTATCTATCAGCCTTCATCCAATAATGCACACTTGTTGCGCATCTCTGGCAAAATAAATTGCAGTCATGGAGACAATATGCAGCAGCAGCCGTATTTGCTTCCTGGAAATGAAATGGCCTACAACCCACTGCTTCCAGGCGCAGGGGTCTAATAAAAAGAGGCTGCTGCTCCTGTTGATGTTTACCCAGGCTAATGTATTCTGGCCTGCTGTTTTTTTTTATTATCACTTTCTCTGACAAAATATGAACATTCATGTCGACTGAATGGACTTCCAGCTTCTTTTATGTCATTATGTTCAGCTGAAGTGCTCTCATGATGAATAATGCCTCATGCTAAAAAGCAGTCTTTTCTTTCTGCAGAGGAAAAAAATTACAATCACCTGATTGTGGCATTTGGGGTCTTCACAAACAAACACGTTCACTGTTTCTTTACGTGAAACAGAAGAGGCACGATTTGATGGCCACTTGAATGTATCATAAGCACTACATCACCACAGTAACAACACTGCAGATGTTCTAATACACTAACTAAAACTATATTCAGAACAACTTATCAACATCTGGGATGAATTCCCTGGATACCGCAGTGTCAACACCGGACATTTCCATCCGTCTCTTCTGTTAGTGTGGTCTCTTGTTACGTTTCCATGGTAACTTTGCCAAAGAGCAAAAATAATTCACCATTTACCCTCCATTTGGCCACCTGTTCTCATGACTGCATCCCAATTGTTTACACTGTTCAGCTGAAAATGGGAGAGCATGCTTTGCATCTAAATGGCCACTGAATGATTAAACTGTTTCGTAAGTATGATATTTATTTAATAAGTGAATGTTAAGTCTGATGTGCTTTATATTATTTTCACCATATGGCTGAATACGACATGAATCCTCACTCAGAACAGTTTGGATGTAATGCCTTTCCAGAACACAGTGAGCCTCTTATTAGTCATCTTATTACACTGAACATTAAATGATTGCAGATACACGTTAGTTTCTATTAACAACATGAGTCAGTCACATGTTTATACAACGGCATCACAAATGTCAAATTACTCCTCCATGTCCTGTTTGTTGTTTAAACTATACTACCTTTGCACTTGTGTCACAAATTGCCTAGCAACAGCCTGTCTGCTGTTGTGAGCAATTAGCAGGGAGCATATAATAGCAATACAAGGTCAACTGAAACCTCTACTAAAAGATTGATTGTGAGCTCTCAGATGGCACTAGTTGTCAATCAGGAATAAGCATCACAACCACCTGCCTGACACTGAATGGATCTCCCTTTTATCACAGAAAACTTCCCTGACCCAATGAAGCACTGCTTAGTAAACAAAATTCAGAAAAGCATTTGGATTGGTTAGCTCACACTTTGTCCCAAATTTTGAAGCACTGCTTCCCTGTCAAGAATCAATCATGTGCACCCCTAAGCGTTCAACTAATGTTGACCTGAGTTTCCTTCGCTATTTAAATATTGTCTTATTTTGACATGCAGTAAAGTTCTTCTGAAGTATGACTAGCCTCGCCTGCCTCTTCACTGGGGGGGGGGGAGACTTGCAAGAAACTTTAAAGGAACCAAGCTTCCAAGTCTGCCTGGTTTCTCAATGCAGCCTCACTGAATTTCCAGGGATCCAGTCAAAACTCATTTCACCGAGTGAAATGACTTATCAGTATAGCGGCCAAGATAAGCACTGTTTGACTTCTCAAAACACAAATTATTGGTGCTGCCATGTTTATCTTGCATAGCACAGGAAATGCTGGACCATGCTTTGAGAGGAGAATTCTGTCCCATAATTCTATGCGGCTGCAGCTTTTACAGAGATGCATGATTCTCATGAGATCATAGTTGGCTTCTTTAAAATGTTTGTCCTTCAGTTACGTGCTTTAATAAAGTAATCTAGATTACCTATAGTATGATATTGCAACACAAAGAATGTAAAGCGCTTGTAGAATTACAGGGAAATGGATGGAAGGGGTAGGTCTTTTGCTCCTGGTAGTTTATGCTTCTCCGCCGCGTAGACGAGACGGCGTCATTGAGCATTCGAAGTTCTGCGTTGCTCTTCAATTCACCATGCCGCTAGAGGGTTGTGTTTGTGTGGGTTATAGCCAAATCCTTGCTTTTTCTTCCAGTCAAAGTTGACAAAAGTAAGCAATGGCGGAGGTGGAGCAGCTGTATTTGCAGTTGGAGGCCATCAATATTGAATAACAAATGCTTATATTGGAAATGTTGAAGAGTTGGGAACAGGTGAATTTACAACACTGGTTCACCCACTGAGGGATCTGGATGAAGAAATACACTTTCGAATGTCAACGGGCCGATTTGACAAGCTTCTTCGCCATGTACACCCATTAAGACCAGAAAAAGCAAATGCTGGAAATTACGTTCTGAGCACATGAATCACAGCCTTGCGGTCCGTGTCAACGCAACGTGCCGTTAAAATATTTTGGGGGTGCACGTCAAGCTACGGCGTAGGGTTCCACATCAACAGTGTAGCTACATCGTCGAAATGACCGAGAAGCATAAACTACACTTAAGACCTGTTGCCACTGATTTTCAGTCCACTTCTTGTGTCATTTGGCATAGCTCAGCCTTTTCTCCCTGTTGAAAAGTCATAGAAATGGGAAAAAAAATATGTATTGTTTTGTGACAGGCTGCTAGTAGCAAAGTGAAACTAAAAGATACAATATAAAATTGATTCTTTGCCAAGTTGTTTAAATGATTCATAGATCTGTGTTATGTGGCTTAATAAAATAGATAAAACACAGGCATGAGGACTGGAGTAAGAATGAGTTAAAAAAATAGCCAAATTTTCGAAGAGAAAGATGAAAGACCTTCAGAAAGCCTAAATTAAGATCATTTTAACAGATTACAAGAAAGTCTGGATGCTTGACGACAAATTATGAAGCTTAAGACTTTTGCAGGGTACTGGAGGTACCAAAGAACCCATCTTACCTAGGCATCTGACATTCAGGATCCGGTTTCTTTTGAAGTTGAAATGTGGAGTGTCATCATCCTAAAATCTAAAGAGCTCTCTTAAACCATCACATGAATCTTACGGATGCCTATAAGTCTGGAAAATTATTTTAAAAGGTCTCCAAATTATTTGAAATAAATCATTCCACTGTCCAAGTTACAGGTTTCTGATTTCTGTCTGCTTCAACAAATCCAGCGATTTCATATATAGGTAACTCCTGCAGCTGTTTGGTGTCAAGGAGCATGCATTTACAGTCAGAAATAAATCTGTCGAAAATGAACATTAGTGCAAAGCTACCATATGTCAGTTTGTGACATAGATGGCGCCTACAGAGGGAGCAGAGTGTAGTCAGTGTAGATTCACAACACTTGGAATTGATTTCAGTAATAATAGGTTTTCTCAGAAGGAAAAGAAAAAAATATGATCAGACAGGTCTGAAACCACTGCTGTAACCAGTTCCATGTACATCTATATGCTCTGTTTACTTTATCCATTTGTATTTTTGCCTTGACACGTCTAAATAAATTACTTCTGTCTTAATCTTCATGGATCAGGTTGTCCAAGTCCCAGACGAAATGTCCGACCTTAAAATCACAGCCTACAGCCCTGTACTGCAGAGGTTAGATACAAGTTTATCAGCATATAAAGGAAAAGAGAAAGGAGCTGGAATTTAATCTGGCAGCAAAAATGAGCTCTTTTATACAATTAAAACACATCCATATCAATACGTAGATTTTCAGTACACAAGGCTGTGGTTTTTGTGAAGGCATACAAGGGCTGAATGTTGTGCTCTTCATTTATATTTTACAGCCAAGAAAAAGGAAAAAAATAAATAAATCAGGCTTTCATGCTTGGAAAAAAAAAAAGAGAAAATATCCTGCATTGTACATAGCTGTCTCAATGAAAGAGCCAAACAACTGCCTTCTGAAACTCCACAATTTCTGTTAACGACAAAGTGCCACGCGTCTTAAATGTGTTAAATTGAAATGCCAAATTTAGATTCTGACTGTAGCACAGCCAAAAGAAAGTGGCAGACGTCTCAGTGGCCAGAAAAAGTCATTTCTTCTGCTGGTTGCATGCTCAAAACACACCTCCATCACACTCCTGAAGGTAATTACAAGCAGTCATCATAATCGCATGGTTTCAATGGCAAAACCATTCTCATCAATCCAGATTAATGCTCCCCTATCGTGTCCCTTCTCACCGTCTTTTCAGATACAAAGCCTGACATTTCAGTTTGAGCGTGGCACTTCGGTCACCCAGCAGACAATTACTGGAGAGTAGAATGAACTAAAATAAGGATCATTCTAAAACAACCACCACCGATGAGCCTCTATGTGATCCGGAACAAATCCTCAGGTGTGAGCCAAAACAGTTTTGGCATATGATGAGATGGCAAAGCTGTCGGCTTTGATGGACATGCTCAGAGGCCAACAGGCAACCCGACACCTGAGAGCCAACTGGAAATGGATGACGGTAAGTTAAACAAGGACCACATTCAAAAAACGAACAACACATATAAGTATTTACCATTAAATAATGTTGTACGACTAAGAATCACACAATCGAACACACACATAAAGCTATAAATCACCCACAAATTGTCTGTTGTATCAGTGTGATGCAGGATTCTTTTCTAATATCACGAGGAATCAGGCAGAATCACAAGCTATTGGAACTAACACTATATACAAAAAAATATTTCTTTCATTCTCTCTTCTCTCTTTTCTCCACCATCTACACTCTTGTTGCTTCTACCTGAAAATAGCCTCTCTTCTCTCCCAAGCAGGGAGAAGTTTTCTCTCTTGTCAAGCTACAGAGGAAAGAAAGGTCGATTTGTGTCTCCAGCAAGTGTTGCAGCAAAGAGGAATGTGTGCAAAAGCCTCCGTCTGTGGATCAGGTCTGAACACAGAGAGACCCAGTGGTCAGTCTCTTTATAATGAACATCATGAGTCCACTGATAAACTGAGGTTTCTTCACACTGTCAAGAGATTCGAGGAGACCTTCACAGATTCTCCCGAGAAAAACATTTGTTCCCTATGAACATTCTGGAAACTCTTCTGTGGATAACCTTTAAGTCATTAATATAGATACATGCAACACATACAAAGCCGGATCTCGGAGCAAAGCTTAACTGGAAACAGATTACTCTCTCCTGTCCAGGTTTTGTTTGGCTAAAAACGATCAAATCTGGCAGAGAAAGGATGAGAAATCTGATCCTCTGAAAATTTTTTAGTGGTCTATAACAGTCAACGAATTATAGTACTTCCTCACACATTCAGCTATATGTTGTTTTTTTATTTTTAAGTCATATGTGGTGGATTTTACAAGTTACTGAATTCACAATCATGATTAACAACTGTTTTTTTTTTTAAACTTGTAGGCAGTTTAAGCACTTAGTTAAGGATTTTAGAAGCTGATCCTACAATGTGCATACAAACACAATCCTAATATTCATACATTATCCACTAAAACAGCAGGAAAAAACAAGGTAAAAGGTGCATGTGCGTGTTTGCACACCTGTCATGTGAGAGTTGTCATCGGCACCGATGAAATTCAAAACAGCAATGTCAATCTCAAAGGCAAAGACCTTCCTCTACTCACATGAAACATTTACACAGTTTGAGTTTGATAGCATGACCCAATCTATCCAGGGTCAGATGCACTGATGGACCTGCAGAATCTGTACATAAACAGTCCTACTAATTGCGGTCCGCAGAAGGTAGTAACAAAAAAAAAAAAAAACTCAATACATCCGCTGCTATGAGGGGGAAGAGCTGCCATTCAGAGTTTAAGGGTTGCATTTAGACAAAGTTGTTCAGCTGACTGACAGAAAGGACAATTTACTGTCAGATACTCAGATACTCTGATTTAAATACACATGTAACAGAACAGAACATTAATGTTTTTCATCTTATTTGCAGCACTGATACATATTTGGGTAATTCAAGTTTACAGAAACACTTAATTGCGTTTCTATTACAAGACCGGGGACATATTAAGAGATTTATGATTCCCTTTTTTGTTTCTAGAAGTGCCATTTAACTGAAAGACATATTTCTTCCTTTCAATTTAACTCTGAAAGGTTTTTCATTTACAGTAAAAGGGCAGTTTGGTGTTCCTTTAAATAGTTTATTACCAAGGTGTCTTAAATAATGCAGTTAGGATGGAAAACATATTACAGTGTTGCAGTACATTTGATTTAAGTAGACCTCCTTAAGTTTGTTCTGGTGCTGTGAAAATGTGCATTTAAGGAGCTCCAGTCTTACTGAGCCCTGGTTATTCTGACTGATTCATTTGGTGGATGATGAAAAACTGATAGAAGCCTCCACTGATAAAAGCCTTCAGTATCATTCTTTGCTCTTCTTTTCAGTGATGAAAATACAGTTCTGAGGCAACTGATGGTATAGCAGCACTGTGTCCGACATATTTAGAAGCTACTACTGCCACTGTCTTCACAACTACTCCAAGTTTAGAGCCTGGCAGGAATCCAGCAGCTCCACAGGGCAGTTTAATGAAAAATAGCAAAAATGGTAACAATGACATGATGATAACGGGATGACCTCATTAGTGATGAATTCATGTGAAGTTCATTCTGAAATTACTTTTACTTCACACTCTATAGTCCTGCTATGGTGTAAAAATCTTCAATAATCTGCATCATTTTCTTAATTTCAATTCGCACGGAGATGGGAAAAATATAAAGAAAAGCTTCAGTAGCAGAGAATTACTTCTCAGAAAGAGTGAAGAGGCAAATGGTGGACTGTAGCCTCAAGAGTGTAATTTAAAAAATCTAAGAGCTGCTTGTCATTGGGTTGGGATGTGTGACTGTTCTCCTCCTCTCCTCCTTCGGCACAATAAAGAAAGTAGCAGAGGGTCAGACGAGAATTGTGAGGTCGGTCATGAATTGAGGGTGCTGCATGGGGGCAATGAAGGGGGGGGGGGGTAGACTTTCTGTTCGTGGTGTTTAGTTACATTGAAGCCAGTGGAGGATAGTCCGCACTCATGCGAACTGCTGGTGTCAATATGCACAGAAAGAAAAAAATGTTTAACAAGGTTTTTGTTCATGCGGAATGCCTCTTGGACTGGAATCAATAGTGTATGTCAATTACTTGAGGGGAAAGCTATTGATGCTGTTTTGTCAATTTGTCATCTAATTATACCCGACTCCACAGCACTGCACAAACCCACAATGGTGGAGTTGTAATTAAAGAGAAATACGTTGATTTGTTGGAAAGTTACATCTACTCCATCTTCTTGGGAATTCACATTCAGGAATGACATTTAAAAACATTTCACATTACAATTTAACAAAACGATTTATAGCAGGAATGTTTATTACAGGACAAAATTATTAAAATGATATATTTGCATATTTACATATTCCTTAAATGTCCTCACCCAGCAGCCAACATTTTCTGTAAAACATCTCTAAACCAAATGGTAGAGATAGCTCAGTCAGGTTGATTTAACCTCTATGGTTGACCACCACAATGGGGGATTAAGGAGGATCCTCCAAACACTAAACAGGATTGAAGTTGTCCAGTCTCACCTCATATATGCCACATGCTGTTACTTTGTCAGTATGCATTAGTGTCAGTCTGTAATTCCCCAGGTATCCTTGTGGTCTGTTCAACCTCCAAACACAGACTTTGTAGTTACATTGTAGGGAAGCATCGACTTTCCACATCAATTTCTGCCACTGCTGAAGAGTCGCAGCACTGATGCCGGAGTGTACGCATCTCAGAGACAGTGACAAAGCAGCAGCATTTCAAACCATGAGATCACAGCAGGCTTAAGTCAGGTAGCAGGCATTTATAGAGAATTAAAGTGATCATCTTTGTAGTGTTGAAGCTTTAGATCGCAACGGAGAAAACTCTAGTTCATCCTCACCTTCCAAGCATCGTCATGGCTGTTGTGGTGCGAGGTTACTTAATGTACTCAGATTTTAGTGTGCGGGTGTACTAGTTGCTCCAATATCAACACCTCGCCAAGGATTTTCCCTTGGTGGAGAGTTCAAACCTTAAAGATCGGAAATGAAACCAGAGCAATCACTCATCCTCCTCTGTGCCCAAGCAGCCGCACACAATTTATAGCATATTATAGCATAAATTACCAAGGAAAGCACAATGGAAAAGATGCTGCTATGCCATCTGTTACCTCTACTTTGTACAGAGAGTGGTTGTATCCTAGTTTCTTTTGGATAGCTGATCTACTTTATGTTAACATCACTTCATTTTGTTTGCTATTTTGGCCTTTGCCCTCCCTGAAGTTATTTCAACTCCTTTCAGACCTGATGATTGAAAAAAAAACGTTTCTGTGACAGCGTGAAACTCTGAGAAGATGGGTGTTTTTCATGTTCTGTCTTGACCACCCCACTACACAGGACATAACACCTTGGATGTGGTGGCTGAGAAAAATATGGGAAAAAAAGAGCTCCTGGCAAAGCCAGTGTTTGACTCGTCTATTCAGGGCTTCGATAGAGGCAACATGGGGGACAGAGGAGGAAGATCTGCCTCTTATGTAACACTCAGGGCTCACTCTAAGGTAGCGAAACGCCAACAATTCTTGCCACATGATTCTTTAATAATGAAAACAAGGTTATGAATATTACATTTGTGACCATGTTTTCATTTCAACGAGTGCAGAAAGTAATCCACAATGCCGCTGCTGAAATGAGAACTTTAAAATACATAGTTCTAGTTTTTGTTAGACAAACTAGAAACAAACTGGAAAGTTCTTAAGTTGTCAAACTTTTAGTACGAAACAAACGAGTACGTTTTGTTTTATTCTGTGAACATCAGCTGGATGTTCACACAGAAAGAAATTAGTTTATTATATAAAGAAAATTATCTTACACTGCCCAACACTGAGTGGTACTTCAGAGATGTTGCTGCATACACACAGCACAGATAAATCCTGATATAAACTAAGAATAAACCCTGGACCTTGGTTGTAAATATATTCCTTAGGGAGTCATCTGATGAATCTGTGGAACAAGTGCAGCACATCCTCTCGTTTTTTTCCAGCACAAATTTAGCTTGATCATGATCTTGCATGAAAAGCCTTGTTTTACACTCTTATAGCTTGTTCATCCAACCAGCCCACAAACCATTCTCAAAATCGATGAGGCCACAGCATGAGAGGGGGAGCGCATTACTTCTCGCAGCGGTAGAATCACACACATTGTGATGTTTTCAGCCATTCGAGGAGATGCATCTCCATGTAGACAATACACCTTGTTTAATGGTCAGGGTGTGCTCTGTAGTCACAAAACACACAAAGTGAGAGCCTGTCACTTTGTGGCAGTGAGGGCAAATTGAATTCCAGGGACAAACTTGATTTAGTTTTATATTTCAGTGCTTTCATGTTCTTCCAGATAAGAAAACATTCTCCAACACACACAAACATCACTGTTTGAGTGCTACTGTTTGCCATCAAGGAGCCCATCATCCACTCATACTCCTACTGAATACATAATCTTTTAGTTAGCTAAGAAGAAGGAGGGCACATGAATCCCTGAGCATCGGCTAACACAGAGACAACTTCAGAAGGGCTAGAGTCATTCATGCATTTTTAAAGGGGACGAAACAAAGAATCCTAAAATAAAATCCAGTGACTTAATCTCAAGGACTCACTGAGGGAATGAGTGTGCCTTGAAATCTGATCTTCTCCTGGACAGATAGCAGCCAGAGACCAAATATAGGCTCAGTGCTTCGCTCGTAATTGGGAGCTTTATTGATTTCCGGGCCTGTCGTCATGCCTGAGGTGACCTTTTTGTTTGAGAATAATTGCTCTATTAGAGGGTTTATTCAGGCACCTGCTGGGTATCTCAGACACTATTACTGTCCAATAAGAATCCCCAGGCAGTAAAGTAGTGACCCTGTTCTGATATGTAGGCTGGATAGAGAGAACCTGACTCTGGACTGTTGGAGTTTATCTCCAAATGAGAACACAAAAGGAGCTCGGTACCTTTCAGAGTTAATGTGAGCTGCAATGTGGCTGGGAACCTTGAGAAGGTTGAAACACATATTCCCGCTATTGTATTCCTCTGTTTGAGAGAAATGGCAACATTTTTTCACTAGACAGAATTTCTATCAGATATCAATGTTCTGCAATCTAGAAAATACAGGCTATAGCCTAAAAGGAAATTGTTGGGTGCATAAAGTGACTGTAAAAGGTCTGTGCTTTTATTGCTTCTCCTCTATTGAAGTCTAATGCCATTAAAATGTGGCTCATGCTGTCAGAAGGTTCATCCCAAGTGTAATAGCCAGTCAACAGAGAGAAGGGTTTACCAAGAAAACTTCCTCAGGCTGTGACTGAAGCACACTAGCCGTTCGCCCTCGAGAGAAGCAACAGAAAGTCAATAATTAAAAGAGTCACAGAATCCTGTTTTTCTGAACTTGGGTATCCTTTATTTATACTATTGGTATTGACCAGAAGAGCAAAAGAGTTTACAAAATGCAGAAGCTATGAGGTGTGTGATATGTTGACTTGTTAAATAAAACATATTAGGACTGACGCAAATAAAGTTTGCACCAAGACAAAGAGAGGTAACTTCATAATATGTAGAAACATTCTCCAACAGCTTAATAAGAAACTTTCATCTAGATTAAAGTAGACAATTAAAATGAACGTCAACCTTTTGATTTAAGCAGTATGGCAGTATAAAGCCAATGTTAAGATTAATATTATGACTGCTGCAATCTGTTGTACAGAGGATCTTCCGATATTTATAGTTGATCAACCTGATCAACCTTGGATCTTCACTCTGGATGTAAATAAAACTTGATTAAAGCATAGATTTTTACAACTCCCACCTGTGGGGATACAACAACAGAAGGTCAGTTATATGACAGTGGATCAAGACATCTGCAGCAATACTGAGAAGTTCTCCCTCTTGACTTCATTTCACAAATAGATAACATGAAATTGAACATACTTCTATGACTCTTTTGCTAGTTTCACGCGAGAAGGAATAATAATTCAAAGCCTGGGGTAAAGCTGAAAACCAAGAGGCAACTGAGAAACATGATGGGGTGAAGTGCTGCCAAGCCTTAAGGACTATTAATATGCTACACAAACAAGACCTGTTATATAATGGTGTGTTAAAATTAAGCAATATGTCCAAACAAGGGAAATTTAAAGTCTGAGATGTAACAGAGAATTTACTCAACCAAGTGGATGCAGTCACTTAATTTGGAATCATAGTGGTTTAATCATTTAAGTTTAAACAAGCCTAGAAGAGCATTTATAGTGTTATAAAACAATTTAAACAAATTTTACTATTCAATAATCTGGACTATTTTACATCTTTGCAGCTATGGTACTTCTCTGACAAAGTAACTTTAAACAAAATGGGGAAAATATTAATAATAACTGAAGTTTGCAGCTCAAAGAAACACCAAATAAAAGGTACTATATGTCAAAATCTAACAAAACTTTAATAATTTATTTTTCAGGAGCTGAATGCTTCCATATCTAGTGAGCAAAAAACATGTTCTGATGTACTTGAAGCGATTTCATTGTTAAAAATCTGATTATTGGACCTAAACCAGCTCTGTCACACCAGAAAATGTAAATCACAGATCTGTTCAACACATCGCTGTGTCAGAATCCATGGCTTTACACTGTGCCATCGTAATGTATAGCTAGGCTGATATTTTCTATCAGGCAGCTTTCAAGTGACATGATAAGGATCTCGATGCATGAACATAAAATGTATGTAAACTGTAGTCATGTAAATTTTGTCACTGTTTAATCATGCATCTCATAACCTCAGCTAGACCTAGCTGTATGCATTTAACTCCTAATCATCAAGTGTTTGTGTCTGAGTAAACACTTGCGGAAAGTGGATATCAATTGGTAGAAATATACAGGACATTGACAAGCTGATGAATCGAGCTTAAGTTGTAGCTGAGCATAAAACAGAATAAAGAAAATGTAGTTGTTGAATTGAAAAATTTGATCCCTTAGTATTAAACTTCGATGTTTTTCAAAGTAACCCATCCAACTCACCTGGAGTCCAAGGTCAATTCCAGAGAAAAGGATAGCTTTTAAGCTCTCGAGCTTGAAAGTATATCAGCTGCCGTATTTTGACAGTGTGACACAGTGAAAATCTAACTGTTTATTTCAGTCTTTTCTTTCCTTTCTGTCAAGTCTTTTAACACATGTCACAGATCGTTCAGAAAGCCTAAAAGGCATCAATATTTAATGCCAAAAGACAGCTCAGTTTATTTTAAAAAGGTATAAAATTGAGCTGTGAGCCTTATCCAATAATAAAGTAGCATTAAAAAGTGAACACAATTAAACAAAGCAATTATCTGATGATAATTATTCATCTCCCTTATGGTGAAAATTGATGTTACAAGTAGGGCTGCCTGTTGTTTTTTAGATAAGCCTCGTTACCACGGCAGAAGTATCAACAAAAGCTAATCAGTTGTTAATTGTAATAAAAATGTATTTTATGGATTAGCTAACCTGTGGAATAAGAGCTCAAGAGCAGAAAAATAGGCGAATAAAACTTTAGTTCAACAGCAGGAAACATCACTAAAGTTTAAAATACATGCTGTCGTTTCACACGTCAGGATGCCACTCACAAGTCTCTCATCTTAATAATCTCTATGCCTTAACAGATAAATAAAAGGTTTTCTGAAGAGATAAAATCCAACTTGTGTGTGACTGTTGTGTTCAGATGAAATGTGTGACCTGGTTGTCAAAAATAGTTTGAAGCCGTTCCAGCAGGGCCAAGGGAAACAGACTGATGAACAGGGCGGCGAGTGTTCGTCACTGTGGTATAGACTTCACACTTTCCCCAACGTGATAATGCAGAATTGTCAAGCTCCGTGTTCCCTGGGGCACTGCAAACGGATGGCATCACTGAATCTTGGAATAAACAGTCATGACTCACGGCTGCCGTTTGCTGTGATGCCATCATTCTTGTTCGCTCTTTTCTTTAGAGCACAGCTACAGAGCCATTTTGGCACCGACTGCTAATCATCTAGCTTTGGTTACTCTCCAAACATGTAAACACTCACTGCCACCGCAGGACCACAACAAACATGAATTAAAGATGTGTTTTAAAAGTCAAGTGAAAATTTGTGCGTCCAGTCAGTGGAAACGCATGTGGAAAGCAGCTGTTCAGTGGTCTTAATGTGTTAATGCTCCATAATGCATTCTGTTGCCACAAAGCAGAGATCGGCATAAAGGCTCTCAGTGTGATGAAATCGATTTTCTAACATGTTATTTTGTCCCCCGCTGCCTAAAACACATCAGAGAAGCTGCAAGATTCTTTCTGTTTACTGAAGCCAACTGCTCTCTTGCAGGAGCATGGCCCCAATCCAAAACGTATCAAAAAAGAGGCGCACAGGTTGTCCATATGTTCCCAACTTCAAAATTAAACTCCACTGCAGCTGACTGTGGACTATCTGTAAACTCAGTTCCCATCACTGCTCCAAACACACTGATCTTAGCCTTAAACTGAAGTCACAACGAAGCCGAACCCTCCTCCAATACAAATACGAGTACAGACAGTTTGTTAACTACGATCGAATGTTAAAAACCTTCAGCAGTAATTGATTTGCTGGTTTTAATCCTGTTTCACCAGTATAAGCCCAAGATCACACATGGACATGATCTGCATTGTTTTTTCTTATAGTAATGAAATGTCTAGCAGAAATAATGTTAAAGCACTGCCATCAAAGTCCAGATTAGCTATAAAAGTGTCTCACTTTCAATGTTTTATGTTTTCTAAGACCTACTGTGAATAAATGATTGCGAGATTTCCAAATCACTGCATTCTCTTTTCTTTTAGTTGGAGTTGTAAAAAAGAACACACGGAGAGAAAGATAAGGCAAGGTATGCAGGCTAGACACATTTCACCACTTGTTAAGAAATATATGTAAAAGACTGTTTTCCTTTGGGGTAGTCTGGAAAATACCCTTAAAGGTGTATCAGGAGTGGATTGTCTGTAAGCTGAAGGTATTTTGAAGCTTACTCCATGGATGGGAAACACGAAAGGATAAAGCAGTTTTGCCCGGCTCTGAGTGCACCTTAAGACGATTTCAAATAATTCAAGTCGTAAATCTAATTTTTGCATTTGCTGTGAAATGATACAGGGCTAGAAATAAAGTGTTAACCTGAAAATGTCTTCTCAATGAACAGCAATGTGTGCATTTTTCCCCTCTGGTTAAGAGAGGAGCTGCATTTATTACAGAATGTAATACAGAATCACAGGCAGAATCCTGTATTTCAAGTAAGGACGAAGATGAACGCATACAACAAACTCACAATCACCGTAAGTAAAGAAAACACTGCCCAGTTTAAAGTACATCAATGCAGTTGCTTATTTTGAGTCAAAGTTCAGTAAAATTTATTCAGACATCAGAGCAGCCAGTGGTTGATGAAATATAACACTGTTACGGATTTTGCCCATGATGGAATAAACCAATTTGCTAATAATGAAGGAATTTTCTGAAGGTAATACGTATGTGGTTAAATAGGATGCTGAGAGAGGGTTACAGTTTTGCCACAATCCTCTTATCAATGGTGTCTCTAGTAACTTTGTGATCTTCGCTACCTGCGGAAACACTTCCATCTGCGGTGCCTGGGAGCTGCTTCCACATGCAGTTTGGTCCCTGTGCTCAGTCAAGCTGGGAACTGTGTGAGAAAATGTTCCAAATATTCAAACTTTCTCCCTGGGAGATCATCATACATGGCAATATAACAAAAGTGTGTGGCTCTCGTGAATGGCGATTTTGTCAGACGACACGGCAGCTATAAAATTTTGGATTTTAACAAAGAGCAGCAGTCTTGCAATGCTGTCAAAGTGACTGCGGGTCTTATTAGGCTGCTTTTCAGTCATAATTTCAGACTATCTGTGAACAAGAGCAGCTTTATTGAGAATTCAGATATAGTAAAATAGAGTTTAGAAGACCACAGAGTAGAAATTATATGAAATGTTACTTAGCGTATAGGAAAATATAAGGACATTTAGCATCTTTGAAGATTTTCGCTACATTTAATTTCAAACAGTTGGCAACACTAAGAGAAGCACTGAACAGTGAGGACTCGAGCAGTAACAGTCCCTCAATCAGAGGAACAGACAGCATTTTTACATCTTTTTTTATAATCATTGTATTCATTACTATGCAGATGGGTGTTCTCCCTTAGAAAACCAACCCGAGTAAAAGTAACATGATAATTTCTCATTTTTGTAATATCATTCATATATATATATATACATATAAAGTACACAAACAAACATACTGTCAGACTTGTCTGATGTTGCGCAACTCAACTGTGCCTGCAGTGCAATAATTTAACGTCCACAGATAATCAAACACCTTTGCAAAGTAGCTACAATGTGAGGCTGTGTGCACTGCAGAAATGTCTGCATGATCTTTGTTTTTCCAACCAAATGATGAAATCGGCAGCTGTTACCTTGAAATAATCAGTAATTATTCATCACTAGCATTTCCCAAATGATATAAAGAATGAGACAAGCTTTTTTTTTTATCATATATCAAAATAGCCTGATTTTGCATTACCTTATCCATTCCTTTCACCTTTATTCTTCAAACAACCCCACTCTCTGCTCCCTGCAGGAAGGACGTGCAGCACTGGTTCGACAGTAAATATCGTCTCACTTTTAAAGTATTTAAGTCATTTCACAATTGGATGTGTGGCAACAGTTGACAGCACAAGTTCTCAGACAATACTGCAAGAGCAACAAACCAGGAGGCACTGCGTAGCTTCAAGTGCTTCAAGTCAAGCGAGAGTGGTTGCTATACGATAAAAATCCAGTATGATTTGGTTCTACTTCTCCTCTTACTACAATATGATTGCTGGACATATAGTTTTACTATTTAATAACCGAAAAAGAGATTACTACCCAGTGAAAATGTTAAAATATGAAACATAAACAAAAAAAAAACCCCAAAAATGTACTAGGTTTTGAATATTACAATGTCTGACTGCTTTAAAAGCCTTCCACAGAAACGTTTGATCAACAAAATAAGCAAAAAGCCCTCTTTCTAGACAAAAAAAAAATTCAATTACAACACAATTAAATACAACACAAATTATAGAATTTTTGGTCCCAATTGCTCATTTTGATGACATCATCTTCACTTTGATGTCATCATTATACCTAAAAGATATTTTTTTTTAAAAATCTTTAAAATTGAGATGAAGAGTAAAAAGCATAAGAAAGAGCACCTTAAGATTTGAGAGGCTAATAAATTCAAAGAGCAAGTGTTCTCTGCTCATAGTGCAGCCACTCGAGTATAACAATTACAGTTCATTTTGATATCTTGAAGCCAACAGAAGGGTCAGTGAGAACTGATCAGAAATGGGTGATAAAAACTGATTTATGTGCTTTCTAGCTTCTATCAAACTCAGAGATCACCCAAAGGTACAGCTTTTTTTCCCCTTCCCTGACATGTGGGGAGGGGGCTGTATGTCAGATATAAGTAGAAGTAATCCTGAGGTAACTGACAGCACCCTGAGGATCACTTGAATGAGAAGTCAAGAGTGTAAAACCAGAGCTGTGTGGACTTCCAATATTCAAAACTGTAAAAAGGGAGATTCAGTCATGTTGACTTACTGCCACTTAAAATCTTACAGTAACTCTGCTTGATGGTATAATGGAAATGAATACATTATGTAAATTTTGTCTGAGTGATTACTGAGGAAACCTTATATATGAAACAAGCTAAATTTACGGTGTAAAATATTTTGTGAGCATGTTCCCTTGAGCCATATTTTGAATTTCCCGGGACTAAAGTGATTAGGGAACCACTTTAAATGTGTGTGGGACTGACTTTGTGCAGTAATTAGCACCCTGCGTGGAATGCCAATTCCAGCAAAGTGCAGATGTATCACATTTTCATATCAGGAGAACAATGGCCAAATCAAAAGCCCCAATCACTCTTCCCGTGGTGTTTGATGTTTGAACAAAGTTAGATGCAAATTCACTGGAACACTGAAATTAGTGCTGCATGCTTATTTGCCAGGATGAGATACACTTCATTTGAGAATTTGATTAGTTTTGGTCTCTATTTTAGCAAAGTGTGGCAGCACAATTAATGACCAGTATTCTCCTCCTCGACTACATTTTTTATGCGTTTTCTTTGTGCATAACTGCTCACCGAGTTATAGCCTCTCCATAGAAACCAGGATACCGCTGAGTGTTTGGAGTGTGTCCAGCAAATGTCATGATGAAAGTCAGTATTTCATGCATGAGCACTAAACACCACAGAGGAGACATGTAATGACTGCCAATATTTTTACCGTGGAAGATCACCAGAGGGTTGACATTGTCGCCTCTGACCGACTCCTTTCTGTTTTATAGCTGGAGGAAGCAGGAGTGGGAAGTGTGCCAGCTAATAGGCGGTCCAGAAGGGAGCTGACAACATGACTGTCAGACAGATGGCAGGGACGCATGTTTTTTTTTTTGTCAGCCAGGATGATATCGCATCGCACTGCCTACCTTCAGGCTCCTTTCACGATGATGTGACGAGCTGTCACATTAAAATCTTCAAGCTGGTCAATTTGGAGTGCCAGCAGTAAGGTGAGACTTATGGCCACCAAAATAACAACACTAAGGGTTAGAAGCAATAAATGTCAGCAAGAACACTGGTTGGAGGACCAGCCCAGGCTTTGAAAAACAAGCTCATTCCTCCATGTCTGTGCCTGACTAAGCACCCAGATGCCAAGATCTGGACACAGATTTTACCCCTGCAGGCTACTGAGTGGCTTTATTAGCTGCCTCTTCAAGCAATTAGCATCACTGAGCAGTGAGGAGGATTTTTTTGTTTGTTTACAGGAAAAATAACACTGCAAATGAGTATTTGTGACAAATTACCAGACATCCAGGGCAAACTCTGTATGCAAAGCTTAAATAAGACAAAGGCAATAAGGGTCCAAGCTCTTCGTTGTTGTGTGCATCACTTTGAGCTGTCAAACTTCCCCCCACTGTGGCACAAACAACCCCTGGCAGCATGTTCAACGAACCCGGAGCACGTGCTCCTTCTAATTCGCATCCGAGCCCACAGGCAATTACCTGCTTATCGTACCTGACTACCATTCGCTCCTTTGAATGTTTGTCAGCGACGTGGAGGTGGCACGGAGACGACAGCAGGACCCAAGGGGGGCTGACGGCGAACCTGGAAACGCTCAGCGTTTCAATTAGAGGCTCGGTGGAACATGGCGCCTCCTGATCGCCTCCCTGCTCAAAAGCTCTGGGCCCCTAATTACAGCCGGTCGATAAGGCCAGAAAACACGAGCTCAAACAGACTGAGCCGAAGCACAGATAAACACAACCAAATGAAGACAAGAATACAAAGACACTACTTACACACTCACCCACATTTGCTGCATTTGGTGAACACGCACAGATGCAAGGCGATATACTCCTTACAGTGTAAATAAGATTACCTGTCTTGCTCAGTAACTAAAAAAAATAAATATCAGACTTCAGTTTAACTATTAAAGATCTTAATGTTGCATAAATCATTCCACATACCTTCATCTAATATATCTTCCTAAAAATATATACTTAAAGGAAAGAAACTCTTAGTATTCTTTGCAAGCTTCTACATTTATGGAAATATGACCAAGTGAGTTGATAAAGAAGAGCTGAACAGTGTTTACTGGAATCTGGATGCATATTCTGTGCTGACTCCGACACCTCAGAGACACAATTAAAATGCAACAAAAGACACAAATACGTTTTTTTCTTCCATCTGACAGAAGGTTTGCTGACCTTTTCCTAAATGAGGCAGCTTTCCACGTATTTGGAAACTCCTCCTGAGGTGTTTTGACGAAGGCTCACACACACGCCTGATGTCTACATCGGCTATTAAGGAGATGGAGGATTGTCATGACATTTAGTTTGACCGTTGCTTCAAACGCTGAATATTTATTGCTGAATTAAAGCACCCCCCCCCCATGTTTTATAAGCAGTTTTGGCAAAGAACATTTAAATCATGAAAACAATTGTGATGAATCACTGAGGAGGCTGCATGGCAAACTCGCCTCTAATCCCCACTTCAGGCCCCAACATCACGGCTCAATTGTTCATAATTGCCCTGAAGATGAACTATGGCACAAACATTAGGGGCATCCAATCCTCCTTCAAATCCATCTTCCATTCTGTCTTATCAGACAAGGGTGCTCAGCAGACAGGAGCAATTGGAATATTGTCTATTAGAACTCCAAAGTTGAATAATCATACTAATCTATTTTGTCCATTCTGCTTCCCTCTCTGATTGAAAAGCCGTTATTCTAAAAAAGGGAACAGCATTTAGGGGAGAAAAGACAGAAGTGACTGAACAACATGTAAACTACTGATTCATCTTGGGGGGGGGGGGAAATCACAATAAGTCTAATGCAGTTGTTTGGTATTAAATTAAATCTGTGTATTTCCTGAGGGGATATGTGCTCCAGTGAGTCAATCTGAGTTGAAGGCAAAGTCACTAGAAACCCGAACCGATTCAAACATTCAAATTATGCCAAGAATATTCTGTGAGGAGTTCAGATGAACCTCATACATATGAAAAAAAAAAAAAACTCCCTGGGGGTTGATAAATGTTTCTTGTGTCTTTTATACTTCGTTTTCAGCATTTTGCATGCACTCCAAAACAAAACTTCTTACACAGTTGAAGTCAAGCTATTCTAGCTGCCAAGTCTCTTCTTTGACCCTCAGACCTCGAATGCCCTCTAAACATGAGAGCTGGAGCGATGCATCAGGTCTTAATGGATTGCGAATTTTTGAATCATGGACAACTCACTGAGGCTGTGAGGGAAACTGCTATGACAGTTGCTAACATAAGGTGCTTGTAGACCACAGAGTTATAGGATTTCGCCAAGGGCAACGGGGACTACAGCTCCCTGAAGGTCTTCATACCTTGAAAGGCTTTTTCTCTGTTTGAATTCACTGCAGATAGGAATGCTGGAGTCAGATAACAGCCATCCCATGGTAAGCTGACAGTTGAGATCTGGTTGTAATTTTTTTTTCTTCCTTAAATTCGAGGATGATGGTGGTGCCATCATGAGTTCAACTGCATTCTTTTATGTCATCTAGACCAACAAGATCTCATGGCAGAACGTGAAACAGCACAGTGTTGGTGCTAAAAAAAATAAAATAAATTCACAGGTACTACAGTCCTCTTACTCTGTTACCTTCACAAATGCAGGACGTTGACATTTGACATCTCCATGCATGTTCTTACATGACATGCACGTCACATATCCCACTACTGCTAACTTGGCTACAGATTCTGAAAAGGACGAAGGCGCTAATTCATTCTCAGGAGAGAGACAGCCAGTTTGACACTTGTCCTGTACACCCCTTTCTAATCATTACTCTTTTCTACGTTTCTACCCCTCACAATTTCTTACATTCCTGCTTTGGTCTCCATTTGTAATTTGCAGGTCATTATGTTTTTGACTACCAGGAAGCCCAGTGGTTCATGACAAAGTAGCCACTCTAAAAAAGCTCATGTGAAAATGAATTGCAAAACACAGTTAATATCTAAATAAGTAGCCTGCATTTTGAAACTTTTGAGTCTACAGATCACTAGGATGTCACTGGATACATGTTACTTGACTGCTGAATTTTGCTTCTGAACATGTAAAACTGGGCACTTGCACATGTCAGTGCAAAATTCTAACCTGCCATCTTCCTGTTGTGCAGCCTCCTCACTGATCGAAAGGTTACCCTGACATCTGGTTTGGCAACACATTTTGGCTACCCCGTCTGCTGGAAAATTGAATTTAGAGTACAGTGACCATTTTGAACAAGCACATGTACCGCGTCAGGTCATGCAGAGGTACAATGACTGATTAAAAGGAATATTTAAGGCCTGATTGGACAAATTAAATTATGTTCAACGACAAAAGCTAAAGCATGTTGTGTGCAGATGATGTCACTGTGTACCTGCTGTGTCATGTGTGCAACATTAATTAACATCTGTTTAAGAACTTTTAAACTGTTCATCAGCAGGCCACCCAGGCGTCTGAAACAAAGCACAGCTGATTAAAAGCAAACATGTTTTCCCAGTGCAAGAAAACATAAACATGGCTAATGCCATCAATTCTGCAATATTTCAACATCTCACCTTCTTAAAGAGCACGTTCACGTCTGACTTCCTCTCACCAATATTTTAGTTTGACTTTCAAGTGGGCCTCTTCCTATTTTATGCTCGACAGGCTCTATTACAGATAAACAACATGTCACTAATATTTTACAGTGCAGAAGCTATTGGGTTTTTAAGCAGGTATTCTCTCTTATGGAAAACAAACCTGTCAATGCACAGCATTAATATTACATAAATGTTGTGTTCTGAATGATTTTTCTTTTACATTCATTTATTCAGAACAGCTCATTCCACCCTGAGGTATTTGTCACTTTAAATTCTATTGCTTGCCAGGACATAAGATAGCCACGTGCACAGTGACATGCATCATCTGATGTGCACAACACCAGAAAACTCTGATCACCTGCCAGCAGATAACTCAGTGGGGTGGAAAAAGCACATTCATGTACCCTAAATGTAAAATAAATACCTAACCAAGACAAAGCGCCAACAAAAATCTAAATAAGCAAGCTGTGAGATGCAGCATTATGGTTGTGTCTATTATTCCTCTTTGTTTTGGAGCTGAGATGACCATTCTCCTTATGACACCCTCAGGCTGCTCTGCTCAGCTGTTAGTCAAGCTGCCGAAATGGCATGATCTGAAGCTTTGGCTCCGAAAAAAGTCCCGTACTGCTCGGCTAGTATGAAATGCTACAAATTTAACTTCAACTGGCAGATTGTATGTTCCAGCTCGTCTATAACAGCATCCAAGTCTCTGGCTTTAGCTTGTATTACCAACTGAGGTTTACAAAGTTTTTCAGCCACAGCCCAAAAATGGACAGCAGGCTGATTATTGCGCTTTTTGAGCCACGATGGACTCAAAATGGCTAAATACTAAATATACTAATACTAAACTGGTGAAGTGCTGACAGCATGCTCATGTTTACCAAGTCAGCTGGTTTGCGACATTACAGACATTTCCTCTTTGCAGGATAAATCACTTTGCTGCCACTGTGTATCCACATAAAGCACCAGAATCACATCTGAGCAAACCCTATGAGTCCAATTTCTAATCACAGCACTCTGATGTTTCAGCTCCATCTTAGTAAGAACCCAAAGATAAGTGCTTTGAAAACGGTTTTAAATTAGTCTTCCCTCTGCAAATGCACCACCTCCCCCTCCTTGGCTCGACCTCTCGCACCCTTAAGAACCTCCACCTTGTTTCAGTAATGAGTGTTAGTGCTGTGACTCACTTGATTACTGGAGAGCTGCTGCTGCTATCTCTAGTGAGCTGCCCTCTATCCGAGTCCCTGTCCCTGAACCATAAGCCCTGCAAGCAGACCATCAATCAGCAGGCCACTACAGGACCTCACGTAATCACAGCAGCTGTGTATATTTGTGTGTCCCGATGTAGCCTGTGTGCAAACAGGCATGTGTGGATTTTACAAACTAAAGTACCTCATGTGATTTTTCACTTTGCTGCAGTTTCAAGTCAGAAATATTTCCCTGAAAGCCACAATTAACTAGTCACTGAAGTCAGAGCTTCACCGAGTCTGTATTTAAGGAAAAGGTCAGTTTTTGCTGGTGTGGACGACAATTTGGGATCAAAATCTGTTGATTCAAAACTACAAAATATAAAACACTGCCAATATCACAGGCCTGAGAGTCAAACCCAGAACTGTATTCAGTGATTCGAGCTGCAGTATTTCCCTATGTAATTGCTTTTACTTAATAATTTATTATTAAACAAGTAAACTAACAGAAAAAGCAATCAAGCTTTTTATTTATCTAGCTAAAGTGCCAAATATTCTCTCATCCCACGTTCACATAGAACTAGCTGCTAAAGTAAAAGTTACTGTAAGTGGAACAACTTTAAGCTTAATGCTGCGCTCTTAATGTCATGGTTTACTAGTACTTCAGTATTTAATTTTAGAGAAGTACACAGCATGGTAGAAGAGAGTAAAAATGTCTATAAGAGGCAGAGGTGTCACTATCATGGCATCTTTTATTTGCCATAGTCTGTTCGTTTTATGGCACCATTATATTTTATGCCCATTAATAGTTTAACAACACACCTTCACCTTGTAAAGAACAATTTACTGGCAATAAACACAAAAAGAAAGAAAGACATTTCTTTGCTTTTTAGACTGTACTTACTAATTACATGGAGCAAATGTGACATATGTAATAGCTTGGACTGGACTGGACTGGTCTCTACTTTTTGCATTTGCAATAAAAGCAGAAAGTGTCCACAGTGGGGCTGTGGTGTTTGGTTTTCCTGCTAAATCCATAATGTCAACAGCTGCTCATCCAAATGTGGTTTATTGAATACTTGAAGCAGAGCACCTCCACAGAATCAGTTGCAAAGAGATGTTATTAGATAAGGAGCAGTCAAACCTGGTGAAAATTTATGTGGAAATGATGATGAAAAATATTCTTCTGCTGGTTTCGTCCAGCTGTTACATACACATGAACAGAAAAAATGTGGATGTTTATGAAAAATCCTTATAGTCAGCTTCAATTACTGATCAGCCAATTATGTAATAATTGCGATAGTGCTTATTAGATCCTGGTGCCTAAATTGCCTCTTTTTTCAAACTGACTGTCAAAGCTACAAATTTTCAATTTACAATAACAGCATAAAACAACAACAGCCTTCCCTTTTACGAGGTGACAGCTGGCAGACTTTAAGTCATTATTGGTTGACGCAAACAAATTAACTAACTTATTAAAACCAATCATTAATCTTCCATCCATTTATCATTCAGCATCATCTAACTTCAGAATCCATCACTTGCTCATGTAGATGTTTATCCCTGCACGTTTATCCCTGTGATGCATGTGCAGAATACGAACGCTGGGACCGGGGGACCTCAGAGCGCCTCTGACGATGTGACTGGCAGTCTGCTGCTACCAGCTGGGAAAGACTGTCCACTTGTCAGGAAAAAAAAAAAAAATGTCCTTCTCACCTTTTCTGTCATTTTCAGACAGGCACAGCACACAGGTGGAGGGTGGCAGTGACAGATGCAGTCTTGGAGGAGTAAATTATATTTTGAAATTGGGAGTAAAAAAAAAAGTATGAAGGTCTGTCGACAGAATAACAGGGCACCACTATAAAACACATGTTCATTCATAATGTGTAAAAGTCTCTTTTTCTTCCACCAGCCAGACTCCATCGTAATCATTTTAAGTGGTCCTGAGCAGTAACTCTCTATGTTTTATGGTGGTCAAAGTTCTTCTTTGGACACTGGCTGCTTTTCACTAGTTTTCTGTGCAGTTCTTCTGGATTTCTTTTTTCTTCTTTTTTAATCTACTAAACACCGACCTATGAATCATTCAAGCATAAAAAAGACACCTAACTGAAGAGATGAAACAAGTGTTGACTAATAACAGACAACTTAGCAAAGAGCTAATTTCAGAATTTAGGCTCTTTGTTATTTGCAGTGTGTCGCAATGTGTTGCCACTTCTTCAGCTGCATCTATGTAACATACCAAATATAACAGTTTAACAGACATTTTTGCACCATCAAGGTGAACTGGAAAGAGCTATTAGGTGAAAACTCAGCACACCTCAGAATGTGTTTTAAACAGAAACTAGGTGAATGGAGGACAAAAGAAGGATGTGAGGAAGCCATTCTTAAAGGAAGGGAAATGGAGAAAGGGCTGAAGTATGCCAAATGATTCAAGAAGTGGACTGAAAATCAGTGGCAACAGGTCTTATGGAGGGATGAATCCTCCCCAGAGCCCAGATCTCAACATTATTGAAGCAGTGTGGGATCATCTTGACAGAGAACGGAACAAAAGGCAGCCAACATCCAAAGAAGAGCTTTGGGATGTCCTTCAAGAAGCCTGGAGAACTGTTCTTTGAAGAAATGACAAGAAAGTTTGTCTAAGAGGGTTCAGGCTGTGTTGGAGAATAAAGGTGCTAAGACCAAATATTAATTTTCAACCACAATAGAATTGTACAAACTCTGTTTTGGTTTTATAGCCTATATTTACATTGGCACGTTTCAATAAATCGCTGCAAATATTTTCGATTGTCCTTGTAAAAAATAAATGGCGGCTTTGCAACAGTGATTATTACAAAATACACCTCAATATTCAAAAGTGTCCAAACCATTTTTTATCCACTTTGAATTCACAAACTTTCAAAGGTGATGCTACATCAATGCTTTTTTGCTCAGACTTACTTGAGGAAGATCTATATTGTTAACCTTGACAGTAACACTAGGCAGTAGAGAAGGGGTGGTTTCATTTTTCTTTCAGATCATGAAATATTCATACTAAAGCGAATTTCCTGTATAATTGGGCAAGTCTGTATGCTTAGGTGCCTCTGAGGAGGCGGTCAGTAAGATGCTCCATTACTGACTGAGTTATGAAGAATGCAATTAAAGCAGAGAAGAGGCACGACCGCGCCACACAGACATGCAACAGTGTTCCCAGGCTTCAGACTGGACAGTTAACTCAAGCGTGCATGAGGTCAGAGCATGTATTCCCCATAATAAAGACCGAGGAAGAAGTGATTATTCAAAATGCGATATGATCATCTCTACAGGCCTTTCCACGCGCTCAGTCTGATTAAAGTTGGAGTTAATTGAGCTGCTTTGCGCGCTCTGCAGTAAGTTGAAGCACATCGATGGAGAACTGCTTGCTGTCTCCAGCGCGTGAAGTCATCACGCATAATAATCTTAATTATCACAGCCGCGGCGGTAAAATCCTCAAGTGGTGAAGCTCCGGCTTTGACTTCCAACTGACTCCGACTGCAAGCGCCTATCAGGAGAGAGACATTTCTCTCTGCATCCCATTTTAATCGGTCAGAAAAGTCACCACAACCTCTCACGCAAATATCGTACAGTGTTGGCCAACCAGAGCAGGGCGGCACAGGTAACGCAGCTATGCGAGAGGAGAGTAAAGCTCGTCGGTACCTGATCTTGCTGTTGAGCCGCTTTCGTCGGTGCATTGCCCTCCTTCGCGGTGGTCATGATTCCCTATATGCTTGGAGGGAAAAGGGCTGAAAACTGTTGTTTCCCCGGCAAGAAGAGAAGAAAAAAAATATACCAATAATGACAAGATACGCCGGTGCAGCAGAGAAGCAAAAGAGGGAGAAGAAGAAAACGGTCTGTTCACGGCGCCTTTTGCCTCGCGGCGAGCAAAGGTGTGAAATAACAAGTGGTGGAAAGAGAGAAGGCGCAGCTCAAAGACGAGAAAAGGCACAAAAAAAATCCAGTCACTGGAAAGAGAGGAGGAGGAGGAGGAGGAGGAGACAGCGGGGAAAGAGAGACGGAGAGAACACGCGCATCTCTTCTTTAAACGCCAATGGCTCCGAGTTCGGGTCCCCACCCGCAGAGTGAATGGACATAAATTAACAAATATTTATTAAAAAATAAATTAAGAGCACAAACAGATTACAAGTGGCACTTTTATATTTAACTACCGAGGAATCTAAAGTGATAAAATACTCATTTACAAGCACAAACAAACTTTAGCACTCCAGTTTCCATAAGTCTGTAATGTTTGCTATTTCCATCTATCTGCTTTATTAACTAAATAAAGCCCAAGTGTCTTCAAATCGGATTATGTCGCCTTTTTTTAACGCCAGTGGTGTTATAAAGCTGCTGGTGCAGCATCTCCATAACCTATAATAACCAATTGCAGAGAATTTACTGCAATAAACTCGCTTTGATGGTTTTGAGAAACTAAGCAACTTATATAATATATTTTAGATGTTATGAGCCTACATGAGCAGAGATAGTGGGATAGTAGCATGATTGAAATGAAAGTTGAGACATGAGTGGCTGCAATAAATATATATTTAAATATCTATTTAAGTTATTATCCTGACTATGCAGAAGTGGCAAGAAAGTGTAAAAACTGAGGGAAAATGTGCTTAAAATAATATTCAACCAGTTTGAAGCTGACAAAATCTGAGACGGGGCAGAAAAAAAGCTTAATTCTGCATTAAATCTGAAAAAGCTTGCGTGTTGTCAATGTTACATGATACCAATCAAGCGTCCCTTCACAGCCTTGTTCAATTAATTACATCTGCAAGAGGTGTTGTACAATCACTATTAAACAAGAGAGGAAATTACTTACTTTGATTTGTTCTGAGATGTACTTTAAGTTAATTAATATCCTGCACTCCAGTTTGACTCGCTATATTGCAGGTTTGCAACCGAATGTGCTGCACTGTTAATTAAAGTCAGGTGGCGGCAGGGTGAAGTCAATTACCTTGGAGTCCCAAGCGCATCTCTGCAGTGTTGCTTTATGTAACCGACAGAGCACAGCGGACAAGGGGGAAAAAAGCATGTTCTTCAAAAACATGGCCTCAAAGGAAATAAGACACTTTCAGATACTCTAAAATTATATGTCATTCTGTTGTTTCGTGAGAAAAATGCGGTTTTGTAATTGCTTTTTTTGAACAAGTTGCCTTGCTAGTTTCAGTTTTCTGGTAATTTGCAATTGCAACTTTTAACAGTCCCCTGATAAATAGCTGTTGCTATGTTGAGTATGTGAAGGAAACAAAAACAACAAAATACTTTGTTTTCTACATGAGAAAGGGTGGTTTGATTTGTTTTCCATAATGTCTGTGCTCGTAGATGCTACATTTATGCTATTAGCGTTGAGCCGAAGCTGACGTCACTCATGGGTTTGTTTGGACGCCATCTTGTACTCTGTCTTTTGTTTACACAGACCCTGGATCCGGATAAATAGTCAAAAAGATAGCCTATCGTCATTTTCTGTAGCTCGTTTCCTAGGCCATGTAAGACACGCAATGAGGCAAGGAGAGGTGTTCAGAAAAAGTCGAAAGGTGAAGAGACCATTAAAGTTGTTACAAGTCATCCTGAGGAATACAGTTCATGGCATGGTCATGTGTCAGTTACATTGAAATGGTGACAGTGCATGGCACAAATATATTTGCGCCCTTGCTATGATGTCAGTTTTTATTTCTAAACCTAAGCAAATGATTGTGTTACCTAACGCAACGAGGAAGTGAGAATGTGTTGTCATTATGTGCTGTTATGTTGATATGTCACCAAGTCAGTCAGCAGAATGCCGTCCATATATGTGGCTGAGTAACCATGATCATTTCCTAACCCTAACTGAGTAATGTTACAGTAAAGCGCTGTTGTGTTTTCAGCTGCACTTAACTCATCACTGTTTTCATTTCTGGGTGTTGAACTTGCACACGTTGTAAAAAAGGGTATGAAGAAATGATGTGTCTAGTTGTTATTAAAGTTGCAGTTGGTAACTTTAATAAAAGTAACTTCTTGTGATATTTCTGTCACTATGCCCAGGTAGTAAGACATGTAAGACTGGTAATCTGTTAAAAAAAAAAAAGCAGCTCCATTGGTCCTACCCACTGCCCCTACTGCAATTTTCAAGAATTTGTCGTGACCTAGACAAAACAACAAATCAGAGCTAGAACAGCTGACGTAGTGTCTGACACCTGTCAATCACTCCTCGCACTGTCAGAACAGCTCTAGTGAAAGCTATGGCGGAGCCACAGCCACCAACAAAACGGAAGCTTCCTGTACGGCCGCTGCCAACAAATAGGAATACACATATCTTGCATTTTAACAAAATGTGCAAAATGCCACAGAAAACCAAAAAAAAAAAACATTATGGGACAAGTTTTGATATATGAAGACAAATGAAAGCCACCAAATGTTTGCAACACTTTACGCTTCTGGCTCCAAAGCACATTAGCAGCCCTCTTTAGCAACACAGTCTGTGCTTACCATCAAGAGAATGATGTATGAATCTGAAACAGTTTCTCAACAGCCACTCAATCAGCACCAAACTAATGACGGCCACTTTCGACCAAAGCCCTATTGGCTCGTGGCAGATGCTGTGTGGTCAGGCTGCAGCAGCCAAAAATGCAATAACCACCTCTCAGTGGCCGTGTTACAGAGTGAGTGTACGGACTTCATGATGTTGACAAATGGACAAGAGACGTCAGTGATGAATGCTCCCAGGAGTAACTTATTTAAATACACATTCCTGCAAAGTTGGGAATTAATTGAATGACGGTGCCAACCAGCCCAAACGAATAAACCATCCACTCACTTCCGCCTCATCATTTCAGCACCAATGACAAACTATCAGCCAACCTTCTGAAATGAAACCTCTTTTGCCAAATTAATAATGTAATCAGTACTTCTCACAATCTTAAAATACTAAACATTTACTCATCATTTTAGCACTCACAGCGGCTCTGGAAAGAAAATTATGGTTAATGGATGAATAATTGCATCAATTGAAATGAGTGCCATTGTTACAGTGGTATCTTAAAGTAACCCTCCGACATTTAAGTCTGGCATGTGAATATAGGCTGCTTCAATGCACCCAAGAGATTACCTGACTAACTCACTAGATCTTTGGTGCTTATGACATGATGTGCATGCATTCAAATAGCCCTAATGGGCAAGGGGATTAAAGGAATAGAGATAAGGAAAAACAAGAGAAGAGGAAGCTTAAAAAAAGAGGATGAGGTGTAGAGAAAAGGAAGGTCTGATGGTCTGATAAGATTGAAGTAAACTTCAATATTTTTTTCCTCAGTTGAATTTAGATGTAGTAACCAAAGCAAAGTCTGTTTAAGATGTTTTTGCAAAAGGCAAACAGCTGTTTCGTCATGTGCTTAAGCTGTATAGCCTATTTTAAATGAGATATTTGGAGAACTAAAGTTTTAAATCTCTGTCAACACCGCTGAGCGTGAGAGGGATCATGCATATTATAAGGAAATCTGGTGGGTTTTTTTATAAAGTCTGTTGTCAGAACCCTCGCACACGGGCAGGATGGAGCAGTGTGTGTAAAGCTGAAATAATGCCACTTCAGGACGCTAACTATAATGATTTCAACTGTGTTTTTTGCACCCATGTGCTGAGGATATGGTCCCTAGTTGATTTCAGATTCACCCAGGCACATATCAACATCCATAAAATATGTTCATTTGTGGAAAAAATGGAATAAAAAAGTATTTATCTGAGTTATAGTCCCAGACTATATCCTGTCATTGCATATGCCTGAAGCCATCTATCAGTGTTTCTTTTTGTAGCTCAGTCCTCAGTGTGTTGATTATAACAGAAGTATAATGGAATGGTTCAGAAACAGAAGTTGTTCAGCACTATATTACACCATAACTTGTTTTGAACAAATGGATTACGGAAGTATCTGCTGCTGGGTTTTCTTACGTGGAAGATGAAATTTGATTAGCAGATATCTTATATAAGAAATGGAGGAGCAGGCGCATTCACAAAATAAGACAGATATCATCCCAGAGAGCGGTTGGCAATACTAAGTGACTACTCTGGCGTATCACTCAGCTACCCAGCAGGTGGTACATTATAGGACTGTCTGCCTCGGTTTTTCTTATTTGTCTGACACACAATGGCAAGTATCAGAATATTGGAAACAAGCAATTCTTTTTCCATCTGTCCCCCTCTACCCTCTCCCTATGAACAGTCCACATGTGCACTTTACACAAATATTGCTTGGCACCATTGTTGTAAACAACAGGGGATGGTTTAGGATGCAGTCGCTCCTTTTGTCAAAATACAGGACTTTTTTTTCTTTGCCAGGCATGACTCATCAGTCGTCACACAACTCAGCTGTGAAATGTCAACAGAGCCAAATTCCACACTCATGTCTCTGATTCCAGCTTCAGGCAGAGGAGATTGTCTGTCGTGCTGTAAAAGTTTTCAGTTTTTTTCCTAATTAGCATACTCTCTGTGTGCAGTGTCTTTTCTTTACAGGAAAATAAGTCTCAGACTTCCAATAGATGGTATCATCTGGGTCATTCTTTTCTTAAAAGTTTTTATATTTTTTTATCTTTTGGTTGCACAGTCATGGACATGATGTCAAATTAATCTCTTTTGAAGAATCAGAATATTATTAAACTATCAAAAGTTATTGAACAAAGATAACATGAAGAAAGGTTTTCATAAAGTGAAAGTGTAAAACGCGAAATGCATTTTGGACTCCCTTACTGACACCCTTCAGTAACATTTGATTGTACACACTTTATGTAGCTTTTATGTAGTCTTCTGCTGCAGATCCATCCTTAGAATGGCCAGCTTCTTCATGTAAGCTATCCCCTGGCTGAGAGAGCCAATTCTAAGCGGCTGCATCTATAGTTTGTGAGACTATTATATCTCGAGCTTAGAAGTTTGCAGCAATCCTTTTGGTAATGTCAGATTTCTGCTTTCTAAACATTTTACAGAGAGTTGAGTTAGGCCCATCTCCTTATATTATGCTGTTAGATGTGAGCTAAAGGTTGTTGCCCTGCTAAATAATCCACAACATTCAATGAAAACCTAGTTTTCTAACACAGAGTTGCATATTTCACTTAAAAATGCCATGGTAAACTTCTGACTTCATCATGCTTTTGAAATTCTCTGCAACTCAGGCATCATAGAAGCCTCAAAACATGATGGAACCTACACCGTGTTTTATATTATTGAGCTATGGTCATCATAAAAAAAAACCAATCATGTGGGCACGGAAATAACTTGTAAAGAAGAACGAGCCAAAGTTCACTCCAGAATTCTTCCAGCCTGAAGATCTTCAAATGTCCTTCATTCTGCATCAACCTCCACAGGCTTCCTTCTACCAATTCTCTTCTTCAGTTTTATCACTGAAATACTCTATTACATCACAATTTGTTGAAATAGGATTGTCAAGCTCTTTAGCACTTGCCTTGCTGCTTTTGGGATTGTTATGTTAGTTGATAAAAGCAAATCTTGTCTTCACTATTAGGACAAAAGAAACTGGAAGCAATCAGCTCTTAATGCAGAAATTAAGTTTGAGGAACTGGTTTTAAATTAACCAACGGGGTATCAAACATTTTGCCTCATATAGAACTCTTTTATAAGTTTTCTTCTTGTTTTGTTTTTTTACTAGCTAACATCCTTTTTATAGCATTTGTTCAAAAATGCATATTTTTTAAAAGATTACACAAAATGAGTTGATCTGTATTAGCAGCAATAGCCCCAACCAGGACTGCATGCCCTACAGCTAATGTTTCTGTTTAACTCACTGCTCACCTTTAAATCCTGTTTTTTCTCCAAGAGCTACCGAATGCTAATGACATATTCTTAAAAACGCTGCATGGACATAATCTTGTTTTCGGAAGGCTCCATTGTCATGACAACAGCAGCTGCTTTAAGCATTAAACTGGGTTTGATCAGGATTGCTGTGAATACGTGCTTTTTATTTTTCATCTCATAATATGCTTCAAAAATTGATCTGGGAATAGCTTCCTGAAATCATCTTCAAGCCCATCTGAGGGAGGACAAAAAAAACCAAAACAAAGCATCTGAAAATTTTAGCAATGAACAGAAAGACTTAGTGTGCAGAACAAACATACTCTGGTTAGTTTAAAGTAATCATAGAAACTGAGATTGATGACACCATCTCACATGCTCTTTGTGAGACGATAACTGGCTGATGTAGCAGCACATCACCTCTTCAAGCACTTACACTTCCTGCTGCACGTCAAATAATAACACACTTCCAAACAGCACCTGCTCACACATTCAGAGCCAAGCTAAAGGGCCAGCATATGACTAACACATTTCAGACCAGTAAAGAGGACAGCTCCCGATACTGATCCAGGCACCATCAAAAGTCTAACTGTGCTGAAATGGATTTCAGCACTGCTAAATGGACAGCTCCAGCAGAGCATTTCACCGCCACATCCAGAACTCCTTTCACTGGAAAGCAGGAACCTGGAGAGAAAAGCACCAACACAATGGGCTTCTGCCACTTTTGCGGGAGATGGTGAGTGCAGAAGCCATGAGGAAATGATTTTGAATAGGCCTCAAATGTCATCAGGGTCCTATCATTAGAATAAATTGATGCAACTGGAAAGATTTTATTCTTGTATGTCAATTTTTTTTATAATAACACATCATTACTTGCAATTGCAGCATTGAAGGAGTACACTGTACATGCTTTTTAAGGTGATGAGGGTAACAAAGTTTAATACAGAACTTTACCCCTGTACACATGAAATGTAAAGTGGGAATGCTTTCATAGATAGATTCTATCTCCCAACTAAGTTCACAAAGGAAAACACTTTTCTTTTATATTTTGGGGTACTTTCAACAAAATGTAAACTTGTGCAAAAGTTTTTTCAAGAAATGTTCTCGGCATCTTGGAGTGCTTGTCACATTTTTTTCCAAGAATTTAGTTATGAAGGTTTCCTGTCTCTTCCAGTTATTTTAGACACTGGTCGTCTATCTGGGCCAATAAAAGTATTACCCACAGCTAATCTCGCAGGAGAGCTGGAGGGATTATGTTTAGCCTGCGTTTAATCTTATATCAGTAATTACGTTTTTCACAATTCAGGGTTTTCTTAAGGTGGCCTTTAGAAACGCATGTGTTGAGATAAAGGTTTAAACCAGCATAAATTAGAAACATGAAATAAGAGCGTCCAGGGCAGGGCTTTTGTTGTTGTTGCTTTTTCTTTTTTTTTGAAAATTTAACTAAAGCAATCCTGATCCAAACCCAAACTTGCATATTTACACAAGCTCCAAATCCCCATCATTTTAAAACTAATTTAGCCTGGTAGTTTCTATGTAGTATCGGTAACAGACAGAAATCTCGGCTTTGCCTTGAGGAGGAACAACATGCACATCAAAGCTACACTGTTTTCATTGGAACTCATTGTGAATCTGTGTTGGGTGGCAGCAAGATGACAGCATTGAGCAAAAACCTGTAATTTTATCTTGTTATCAAGACAGACCATCTTGTTCTTAATGATACAAAAGCTGAGCAGCCAAAAGGAAAGCTAATACTTGAGAACAAAAGAAAGTGACCCCCTTGACTGGTTGTGCTCTCCCTACTCACGTCAGTTTACCATTACTTTCTGATAAAGCTGCATCTAAGACCACATTTACCGACAAAAAGTACATTTAAAATGATGTTTACTATGATATTCCTTCTAAATTTGACAAAAGAAAATTGGCAATTTTGTTGAATCACTTTCTAAAAGCTACAAAAGCCAGACAAAAAGGTTTCCAACCTTTCAACAAGGATTGTTTGTAATGAGCGATCAGATGTTAACAACTGTGCCAAATCCGAACAAATGCCATCTCATGGCTGATACTTGAAACTTGAAAGATACAGTCCAATTGAAGCCATATTAAGTCAAATTAATTGTAATCAAATTATTATCCAATTAAAACCAAATTCATTGAAATCCAAATTAGTCCCATTAATATAATACCAAATGTTGCTTAAGGTAACCAACAGATCACACCAAAACTTTTCGTCAATTAAAGCCTCCATCCTGAGCATGTACAAAGCAACAGTACATCTTTCACTACATGTACAACATAATGAGATCTATTGTCTCGAACGCCATGGAGAATTCAAATTCCTTTTTTTGAATTCTTTTTCCCATTTTTTAATCATGACAACAGGTCACACAAACGGATAGAATCTACAACCCGGTTGTTGCTATTTTGAAACATTTCCCGCATTCTAGCAGTGTGCTCTATTAAAGCAATAAAGAGCAGCCTCCCAGACTGTACGGTCCAGCAGTTTTGTTCTTCTGTCTGTATGAGAAATAGTATTGCGACACCAAATAGTGTAAACAATTACTTACCTTCATGGAAGCATTAAGATAACGCTCAGTTTTGCCAAAATGACTCATGGACCTCACAGTTAAGAGTGACCAATGCTAAAACAGGACAATATTATGACTATTTATGGCCTTAAAGTGCAGTTAGTAAAGTCATGACTCAGATAAATAAATGAAAACATAAATACAGCACACGTACAAAAAAAAAAAACAACTGTTGGGAAGTAATTTATATTAACCACTGCTGCACTGGTTTAGCCGGAGCTGCTGCCTGTGTTGCTGTCTCAGTCTCTAGACCATGATAAATCACAAGTTGAGAGAACATTTGTCACAGTGGGCCACATGTCCTTTCATCACACCAGGTCTCTCTCTTTTTTCCTCCCCACACTCGGTCTCACTCTCCCACTCGCCTCTCTTCCCTTCAACCTCCATGGTAGTTTCATTCCTCACTGAAAAGCTTTGTTGTGAATCTATCACTGCCCGAGCTTCTGTGCTGGGTTAGCTATGCCCTTGGGTTTCTAATAGTGCCAGTAGTGTATGGTGGTGGTGGTGGGGTAGAAGCTGAGCTTGGTGGGGTGCTCTTTAACCTACGTAAAAGGAAAATAGTCGGTTACACAGAATGATTTTTCACAGGTAGGTTACTAGTGGAAAAGTGGAAATCTGAATACAAATTCATTATGGATATGTGCAGATGAACTACAACATGACATATTATATACAAAAACCAAGTAAAAATGCAGAAGTAGTGTGTAAAAAAAGTACAGCCATGATACAACAGCTTGGAGAACCACCTTTAGCAGCAATAACCTGAAGTAATTATTTTCTGTATGACATTATCAGTCTCTCACATCATTGTGGAGGGTCTTTGGCCCACTCTTACTTATAAGTTGTTTCCGTGCCCATATGACAAAAAGAGAATTAACCATTGAGAACAATTTAAAATAAACAATTACATATTTAGTTCAAATCAGTTCTACATGTGTAAATAAATTGATGAAACTAATCAGCCAAGATCATGAGCTGATTTATTAAGTAATTATTGAAGTAAAGGTACTCCAGGAAGCAGCTTACACCCATGGAGTATTCCTTTGTATGACGATGTTGTGAGGGTGGTTTGAATGATTAAAGGCAATTCTCCCTCGAACCAAGCAATAAAATAACTCATTAAAACGTCTCGTCTCCTAAGACAAAAGATAAGCAGCTGGATGAGGGGGGCGGATTCTGACTGAGATAAACCAAATAACCTCGGTGGTGGAGATTCATGTCAAAAATCATCCCTTTCATCAAGCTTTTCTGATTCATTGTCAAATCCCTCTGAATATCAATAACGACATGGAATTTAATAACAAGAACTTCGCCTTAAAAGAGTTGATAAAAAAAGTGCAGATGGTGAGGGATTTGTGTGTGCAGGCGCATTTCAAAATTACATGTTTGAATGGAGCAATCTATACCAAAGATGTTAAGCTGCAGACATATTGACCCAGAACTGAATACCAGTAAAGATGAATACAAACAGGGAGAGCCACTGAAAGCCAATTTGAAGTTTGGTAGAGAAATAACACTTTAACGACTTGTTGTGATAAGATTACACTGAAATATGAAAAGCAACATCCATTCAAGATTTGTAAACGGGGATCTGAGTGTTTTGGATGTTTTTCAAATGGAGAGATATTGTACTGTAGAGTTTATAGATCTGTGAAAAAGTGCAAACATGATGCATGCAGACAGAGAGATGCAGAGGCTCATTATAAAGAGTGTAAAATGTGTTGGAAAACAAATGTTGAGGAATTCCACAGAAAAAATAAAAACAAGACTGAGTAGAGCTGAGCGGTTTGAGTTTCCTCTAAGTTTAAAGTTTTATTTTGTATTAGTTATTCATTACCAGTTGGTTACAGAGTGCTGGAAATGATGTGTGTGAAGCAATTTCTGCTTTGATGGGTAATTGCTGAACAGTTTCACAGCATAATTGAACATAATAACCTGTTTTGTTTGCAGCAGGAGAAATCACAGGGGAGGTGGTAAAGGGGGGAGGATGCCTGAATGCCTAGAGCCAGCCTTCTGTCTGTCTCCCTCTATCTCTGTGTCTTTTACAGTATTCATTTTCCTATCAAGCGACAGACCAGCGATTGGATTGCCTGAGGTGTCTGACTTGACCTTCAATTGTTCCTCAGCAAGAGACAGTAGCCGCAGAGGAATTTCCGATTGGCCGGGGCAAAACCTTCCTAACTAATTTACTCGGAACGTATTCATGAGTAAATGCACTGTGCGACAAATATCAGGCCTGGCAGGCAGAGCTGAGTGCATGCAGTGGAGGACGAGTCTGTTAAGGACAGACGTAAAGTCTGACTTTAGAAGGAAAACGAACAAAGGAAAAAGATAATAGAATAGGAAAAAGAAAACCTCCTGTAGCTGGTACACTGTCATCAAGGTTACATACTGTACATGCTGTGTACAGCCACCCCTCACTTCTTTGTATATCGCCAGGAAAACAGGACACAAACGCAGTGATTTATGAAACAGGTGAAAACATAAATGTAAAGTCAATACTTACTTACTATACTTTGAGTGCCTTTATTCTCCAACACAGCCTGAACCCTATTAGACAAGCTTTCTGTCATTTCTTTAAGTAGTCTTCAGAAATAGTTCTCCAGGCTTCTTGAAGGACATCCCAAAGCTCTTCTTTGGATGTTGGCTGCCTTTTGTTCCGTTCTCTGTCAGATGATCCCACACTGCTTCAATAATGTTGAGGTCCGGGCTCTGGGGAGGATTCATCTCTCCATAAGACCTGTTGCCACTGATTTTCAGTCCACTTCATGTGTCATTTGACATAGCTCAGCCTTTTCTCCCTGTTTCCCTTCCTTAAGAATGGCTTCTTGACAGCCACCCTCCCATGGAGACCATTTCTGATGAAGCTTCAGTGAACAGTAGATGAACACACTGCACACCATACTAAGATATGCCAAGTTCTCAGCTAATAGCTCTTTGGGAATCACCTTGTTAGTGCAAAAATACTATTTCATGTCTGCCAAACCAAGTTATCTTTAATAGATTTCATAAAAGAAATTTGAACAAAATGTGTTTTTTTGACAGGCTGCTACTAAATAAGTGCCAAATTGATACAATTTCAAATTGGGTCTTTGCTAAGGTGCGTTTTTTCTTTATACTTGAATGATTCACAGGCCAGTGTTGAGTGGTTTAACAATCACACTGGGCAACTGAATTAAGTATTTGAGCAGAACAGTTTACAGCTCAAGAGTGAAAACACAACATGAGAAAACACTTACTAAGTCCTTTCAAAGCAGTTCATTCTTTATTTGAAACAACCTCATCTTCTCTGTGACGGCTTTTTAAGACTTTAGAATTTGGTTGCCACGACTTGACGTTAGTGATGTCAGTACTTGGCTCAAAAACAGTAAAAGTGTTTATTTATGGAGCAAACTTGAAAAAGAGCACTGGGGTCTTCTTTTACTGATGCGCCAAAGTTAGAAACTCAGTATTTCAAGATACTGTCCTTGTATGTGGTGTTCACATGATCTTTTCACACCTTCAAAGACATGAATGTTAGTTTAACTTTTTGTTTCTTTTTGTCGCTTTTCATCCAAAAGCAAGCGTGATAGGCTGCCACCTTGGTCCTGCTCAGCAGGACAAAGCAGGTAAAGAGAATGGAAATCATGAAAGGAATCAAAGGGCTTCTCTGAGATGCAGCTTTGAGAGCAACAGCAGCAAGACAAATCAACTATACTATGATGCATAAAAAACATGCCACAAAGCTGTACAAAGAGGTAAAAAAAGAACAGATAGTCAAATGAAATCCCTCAAACAACAAGCACTTTTGGCAAAAGATCAATCTCCTAAAGGTGAAAGCGAAGGTGAACATTAATTTTTTGCGTTTCATTTTTAAAACATGAAATTCTCACTTTACTTCAGGAAAACAAAACAGACCTCCAACATTCATGTTGTTGAAGATGTTAAAGTAAGATAAATAATGCATTCTTTCTGCAACAGAAGCAGGCAGAGTGAAAATAGTTTTTTTTTTTAATACTTACAAGGAAAGAAAAGCACAAGTGATGACCTTCAGCTTGCACTTGGGTGGCTTGTAAATCATAAGCTTGAATGAAAATCAGCAGCTCTAAGTTCAAGGTCGTGTTTCTGCATCAGAAAAGTGTGGATCAGTTGTTCAGAGTTAGGGATGAATTGATTCATCAGGTGTTGGAGCGGGTGACTGGCAGGTGAATGCCTGATCCTGTACATCCACGAGTTGTGGGCAAAGAATGAAAGAACTAAAGTGCACATACAAGCATTAGAAATGAGCTTCCTTTGAGGAGCGTCTGAATGAGATCAGCCTTAGAAGCTTAATAAGGAAGAGGCTCAGTTATTTGGGAGGGACTGAGAGAGTAGAGCAGCTCTCCCTTAACATTTAAGGAAACTAAAAATCTGGTCCCGGTATCTATCTGGGTGCTTCCCAGTTGAGGAATTTTGAGCATCACAGAGAAAAAAGTGATTTCTTTGGTATACCCCCAGAAGAAATGAAAGTGGTGGCCATGAAGAGGCATATCTGGACAGCTTTGTTTGGACTGCTACCCAACAGCCTGCACCCTGATAAGTCTCAGAAAATGGCTGGATGGATGGATGGATGAATGTTGGTAATCTGCTTCCAATTGAATTAAAGGCAGAGCAGCAATTAAATTTAAGTATTTTTTTGCATCCCAGTCTTCGCTGTGTGACTGGCCTTTTGACAGAATAGCACAGTACACTTCACACATCACAGTATGGCAGGTGTGAGATTTCATGGGGGAAAAAATGATAGCAATAAATCAGAAACTAATATTTGAAACAAAAGTGACAACTTTAGCTGCATTTGGATGGTTCTGCCTGCCGTGTGCTGAGAATGACATTCTGGAAATACCAATGCACAGCACGTGTCAGCAAGCAAGCTGTACTTCTGGAGGGAAATGATTCTCCCAGACTGTCAAATCAAAGTGAAATCAAAACAGTGCATGGTCGACTGATCAAAGTGTCAATGAGGACCTGTGAAACTGCCGTTTCCTGCTGAGCAGATATACAAGATGTTGGTGTGAAGACGCCACTATCTGGGGAGGACAGATAAGCCCACAGATACAGTAAATGCTTCACATCGACAACACAGGCTAATGGCTAGGGAGAGGATGGAAAAGATTATGTTGTCCTTGTGTATCATGCATTGTACGAGGGGCTCAGATTTGAAGCTGCTGTGTACACTCTGTCTAGCTATTTCTCTCTTATTATTCCAAACATTGAGCGAAATATGAACCTCTCTGTACATCCTGTTTTGGCATCATTTCAAGTGGTGGATCTAACCTCAAATGAATGTGGATTTAATGGTTCATCTAATGGGGATTTTGCAAAGTCAAAGATTGAAGCTTTTTAAGCAAAGATATACAACTAAAGAACAGCTTTTCCTGACTGTTTGCATTGATTACTGGACCAGTCAAATACCTTAAGGCAAAAGACCCTGGAGTCAGACAGTCCATCTTCTGTAAGAAATGTGATATTTGTTGATGGTGAGTTGAGTAAAATTACTACAAATGGATGCAAAACATTCCAAGAGGCTGCACTCAAACACAGGGATTCAGAAATTATGAACCACATTTGTAGCGATGGGACAAAAGTACAAAGAAGTGCAAACTAACCACTAAAAGAAACATGATGACTACATATGCTCAAAAGTGACAAAACGGATGGAAGAGATCTACTGAGCCAATGTAGAAAATTACTTTTCATCTGTTAAGTTTGAGTTAAAGCAGGGGATTTTGTACATAACTGGAGGAAATGGACGTCATTCAAAGGCATGGACAGTGTTCACTCAGCTGCATAACAATTTCTGCCCCTTCCTTCTTTGCTTTTCTTTTCTGGTTTTGCTGTTTTTACTAAATAAAGAGTTATAGAAAAAAGTGACACAACGGTACAAAAACAGGTAGAAAAAGATACAAAATAACCACAAAGAATTCAGGACAACCATATATGGTCAAACAATTCTGAATATTGAGACAAAACCCAACTACAAAGCATTGCAAACTGACCGCAAAGAGACAAAAAAACGCTGAGGCTAAAAAAGTTGAACCAGTGAAAAACTACAAACTACAAGGAACTGGAAACTGAGCACAAAGTGACTAAAGATGACCACAAAGTACTCACAATAACATCAGATCCTCAAAATAATGACGCAAGGTAACAAATACACTTTTGTACAGCTGTAAAGTTAACATTATAACACAAATGATGAATCTATTAAACAAGAAAGACTACAAATAGGTTTAAATTGACTACAAAGTAACTGAAAAACATATGCTCAAAAATGATGAAGCAACTTTGAAACTGTAAAGCGATGCAAACTGATCACAAAGTTACCAAAAATGAAAGCTCTCCAAACTACCCCATGAGCTCAAAATGATGAAATAATGACAAGAAAAAAAAATTACAAAATCACCACAGGTGCGAAAAAATTCTGAAACAATGGGGCAAAAAAACAACAAAGACATGCAAACTGTACATGAAGACACTCAAATAGACCAAATAAATTTAAAAATGATTCAAAAAATAATCTGATTCGCAATCTGATTCACATGCAAAGAGTTTGTATTACTTGTGTGTTGCTTTCGTCTTGATGTCTGTGGAGTGATAGGGGTAGGTTTATGCCGACTGTTTCATGCCAACTCCGCATCACAAAAGACAAAAATACATGTTTGACATACAAGCCAAAAAAACACTCACCCTGAGCCTGGCTGGACAGACTTCTCTGGTGATCGGCCTGACGACAACAACAAAATGCCACTGGGCAGCTGGGACGCTCTAATCAGGGCAAAAAAATCCTCCTGCAACTGCAGCCAAGTTTGAGGGGGAATAATCTGTATGAGTTCACAGGTTGATTCAAGGACATGGCTGGAATGGAAAAACAAAACCCATTCCCTCCCTCCCTTTTACAACAGATAGATACAAAGCTGCAGCAGTGGAGCAATAATTAGTTGCAATTGGTGCCAAAAGACAAGAGGGCTTAATGGTGTTGTTGGGAGGTTTTGGGCATATCATAGACATCATACTCTCAACACTCAGCTGCAGCTGTGCATTAGAATCGCATGGGGAATAGTTTCCTTCAATAAATAGAGGTAGTGGATGAGCTCCCACATCACTACTGATTCGTCATGTGCACAGTTGTCAGCACAGAGGGGGGTTAAAAATACCCTCTATACACATTGCAGAATAATGTGACAACATATGGCATTTAGCACAACATAATGTCAACATTTAAAAAAAAAAATATTATGACTTCCATTTCCATCCAACCAGAGTGACTAATATAAAAAAAGAAGATCGTATCTGTCTGACTTTTTCCATTTAGAAAGGCAGCATTTAACAATGAAAGCTGCTTCTTGTTATCACCAGGGGAGCTTTTACAATCAGCAGCCATCCTGCTACATCCTATCAGTTTGATTCAGCTGGTCTGAGGTCAGACTCTCGTACAGTTTATACAGCTGTTGGTCTTCATTAATTCTGCTCTCATCTGCTATCCTAAAATCAAACAGAACCAGCATTTCCTGTGACACCATCTCAACTCTTTAATTGGACCTTATTAGAGGAGGACAGCATTCTCCGCACATCAAAGATAGTGAGGTTCCTGAAAGAGTGCACTAAAACAATGACAGAACAATTAGACAAAGGCTGAATGAGTATGGCTTGTTGGAAGGGCTGCAGGAGAAAGCCTCTTCTCTCTAAAAAGAACATGGCAGCACAGCTTAGGTTTGCAAAGTTGCATCTGAGCAAACCACAAGACTTCTGGAACAATGTCCTTTGGACAGACCAGACCAAAGTGGAGATGTTTGGTCATAATGCACAGCAGCACGTTTGGAGGAAACCAAACACAGCATATCAGCACAAACACCTCATACCAGCTGTCAAGCATGGTGGTGGAGGGCTGATGATCTGGGCTTGTTCTGCAGCCACAGGACCTGGGCACCTTGCAGTCACTGAGTCCACCATGAACTCCTCTGTATAATAAAGTATTTTTGAGTCAAATGTGAGGCCATCTGTCCGACACCTAAAGCTTGGCTGAAAAAGAAAACATAGTTTTTTTTAATGGTCCAGTCAAAGTCCAGACCTCAATCTTATTGAAATGCTGTGGAAGGATGTGCATAAACAAATTCTGCATATATTAATGAGCTGAAGCAATGCTGCAAAGAAAAGTGAACCAAAATTCCTTAACAATAATCTGAGATACTGATAATGCCACACAGAAAAACTATTATTTCAAGTTATTGCTCCTAAAGGTGGTTCTACAAGCTCAATTCAAGAACGTGCTCGTCCTTAATCCGACAGACCCAGTTGATTTCCTGCTGATGTCCAGACATTACCAAGATTGGCTAGAGCTGTAATGGGAACATACACAGATTATCAGACAGATGGTTTTAAAACTTGGATATGGAAAAGTGGGTGTTGGATATGAGCTGCTGTCCACGATGAAAACAGGCCAGAGACTTTTCCAAGCCATCTTTTAAGCCCAAACTAGTGATGCTAGAGAAGCGCTTTCAATCAAATCTTACTTTATTTGAATTCAATAGATGTGATAACAGAGCTCCACTCAAGCACCCCTGACTGAGAGCTCAGACTAGTCCAAACAAACCCCTACAGAGCTTCAATCAAACACCCGCTTTGCTCAAGAGAATGCTGACATTTGATGACAGCTCTGACACAGACGTGGGAAGTCTCTGCCATTTCATTTGAAAGTTCAAAGAAAAAAGAAAAGAAAGAAAAAACACAACCATTTGGACTAAATGCTTTGAGGTTGTAAAGCAATCAATGCAGGCCGTGCTGTTTACCAATGCTCCACTTAATCCCTCTCAGAATTTTGAGAGGGATCAAAGGCCCCATGTTCCAATTGTAAAGTAGATATTCTGGACTGGCTTTTGTTGTCCCACAGTATGCTCTCCAACTTTATACAACTTGTCTGATTTTCATACAACAGAAGGCGGAGAACAGACAAAAGTGCTATTAACAATGCGGAAAAGACGGAGGCTTTGTCATCTAAACCATTATGATGTAAATATTTGATTACAACATAAAAGGTCTCTCTTGTAAGTTAGCCAAGCCATGCATAGAAAGAGAAGATTTAAGTCTCAGTGTGGCAGTACACCACAGTGGGTGAAACTTTTTTAGATCAGCATAAAACCAGTGTGTTCTTTGGCGCTCATTAACTATTAACAATGCTTTGGCTAAATCTTCTCATCTGCACTGATTACTGCAGCACGCATTGTTGAAATCTGCTCAAGCTCGCTAATGAGAGCGTAACAGAAGAAATGGGAAGTATTCATCAATTTCTGATGTCCACATTTTGTGCTGCTCTCGCCGAGTATGTGCTCGTACAACTACACGATGAAGTACAATACATGCAGATGAGAAGACTGTGAGGTACACGCAGTGAAGCCACTATTATGGAATTATCAGAGTGGAAGGAAGGCGAATGGATCCCAGCCAAAGGAGATAAAACTAAATGAGATCTTTCAGTTTTGGAGCAACATGTCTCTTTTTGTTAGCAATTATATTATACTTGCCCATTATCTTGAGAACATACTGCCTGTGTAGATTAAACCCAGCGAAGCTGCAGAGTGCAACTGATGCTCATAATGATTAACAAAAAAAGAAAAAAGCAATTTTATACAAGCAAAAGCTTTTCTTAGTGTCAGCTCAAAGACCAATAATCAGTGAAACTTTTTCAAGATAAAAGGAATTCAAAATAACTCAATGGAAAAACCTGCCTGGGGTGACTTCACTGTTAAGCAGCGCTGTAGCACTTAGCTGCAGTTGCTGTTAAGCGCCTTCTAATGCCTTGCACGGACGTGCACCACCTTATTTATCTGAGGTAGTTAGACCACATGCTCTATCACACCCTTTACTCTCTCCACACTGGTCTCTTTGTCATTACTTAAATTACCAAACAACTCATCCCTCTTACCTTCGGTATGGCCTCACATTTCAAGTTAAAGAAGCACATTCAGTTTAAATAATTAAATTCTGATCCAAATCTCCCTTTACTCAAATGTTTTTCACATTTGTCTTTTTAAATATTGATGCATGCATATTCTGCACTGTAAATAGAAACGACCAGATGACTGATTGAACAGAACAGTAAATAGGCAAGAAACCTTGAAAAGGACATGAAAGGAACTGCCATTTAACCGCAGTACTGCAGGGTCTAGTTATTGAACAGCTCAGGGAAATAAACTAATTATAAAACATGCTTGTGTATCTGCATATTTTCTGAAACTTTATTGTTGCAAAATTCTTGCTGCACAATTTTGAAGAGGGGATTGTGAAACTACTGCGTACTGAACATGTGGACAATCGTTCATATTCTACAATTTCTGGAAAGACTGAAAAAAAAATGCTAAATAGTAAATTAACTGTACTTGTATAGCGCTTTTCTAGTCTAGCTGACCACACAAAGCGCTTCTAACTCTACATGTCACATTCACTCATTCGCACACACTCATACAGCACGTCTTAATCTATGCATAACTACCTGCTTTCTACTCAATCCCACACATTTATACACCGATGCATGCATCGGTAGGCAACGGGGGGTTCACTGTCTTGCCCAAGGACGCTTCGACATGTGGCCTGGGGAAGCCAGAGTCCAAACACCGACCTTCCGATTTATGATGGGGCGACTGCTCTTCCTCCTGAGCTAAAACCATACTATTCTATTGTGTTTTTGAGCATGTAACCATGAAGTTTCCATAACCTTAACCAAGTGCTTCTAATGTGTAACAGACTAGTACAGTAATAGAACAACAGAGGTCAAAATAAAGATTGAACAAATGAAAAAAGCAAAAAGAAATAGTACCATGCTTGGAACTCCTTCTTTAAAACCGGACAATTAATTTATTCAAAATCAAGTAAAAAATTAAAAATGCTGAGACGGACAGTTGGCCTGACTGTTATCACCTTAAAACTGTACTAATATTCCCATTTTGCTGGAAGAATATTTGGATAGGGTTCACAGTCTGGGTGAGTGTGGCACTCTGCTAAAAGGTTGAAGGAGCTGCCCTCTAATACATTTCTCTGTAGTTACCAGAGTCTCCTGCTCATGAATAATAAAGGGGCTTGCACTGATCCTATTTTTCACTCAGACATCCACCACATCTAACATTTGACACTGCAATATCGCTCTAAAAAAAGAGCACGGCAGCCTGAGAACCAAGTCCCCAGAGCCGGGTGCTGCACACACAGCCGAGTCGCAACCAAGTTAGTTTTCATTAAGGTGTCACTTACAAGGCTAGGTGAAGGCAAATTCATTTACTTTGAAGAACTGAATCCTCTTTGTCAGTTAGGTTTATAAAGTCGTGGATTTAAGAGCAGAGGGTTGTGTGCTGCATAAAAAAAGAGGATTGATACAAAGCTGCATAATTTTTTTCAGTAGTGGTGGAGGTCTCACCTGCAGAGAGACCCAGATACAGGATCTGAAACATGCTCAAAGTTTACATGAGTCACAACAACGTACTGGACATATTCATTTTCATTTAATCCTATAGAAAGTTTTGGTAAAATCTGGTGATCATTAGAGTTTTGTTTTGCATGATCGAAGAGAAACCCTGAGCTGCGACTTTAAAAACCTAAACAGCTCATCCTTGAGTCTGCGTGTATGTTTCTGCCAGATGTAAAGCAATTCCCGGACAGCATTCCTCAGACATTTCATGTACGAGTACAGGACTGGCAGCCAGACAGACAACCCAAGGAAAAATAAATAAAAAGACGCATTCAGACAACACAGTTAAAGGTGAAGGCTTAAAAGGTCTGCCTCCTCGTTACAGCTCCATCAGCACCCCCAGACACCATCATACAGAGTAGGTTCCCTAATCCGGCCATTACCAGAGAATGATACTGAAAGTACAATGATAATGAATATTGTATGAAGCTATAAAGCACCTTGTCTGAGTGAGTCATAAATATCATGTATATATAAATTCTAGGACACATATTAGATGAATTATGGCCCAAAGTAAGAAAAAGTACAACAGCACGATGCATCAGTTGGACCATGATTGATGTTCCAGCTGTAAAGGTTGTAAAGTATCTTTATCTTTTATAGTTTGAGAACTATCAAAAATCTCTGCTTGTAAACAGGTTTATCAGCTCTTGTTTTTTCTCCTTCTTGCAAAAAGCTTCTAATTTTGTGAGATTATTTTCTGCTTTTGATGTTAGGTCTGTTAACTGATTTTCAATCATGATAAGGTCAGAGGAATTCGAGAGCCAAGATAAAAAAAAAAGTAATCCATTGTGGATTTTGAGATGAGTTCAGGATCATTATCCTATAATAGAGGGCATCCTCTTTTAATCTTCTGTTTTAAATTCAATGGTATGTTCACATCTGTCTAATAGCTTGGCTGTTTGGTCTCAGGCCAGTCAGTCTACAATCAATCCTATGGAGTACCTTTACAATTGACCATTCATAATCCTCGATGAAAAGCAGATAAGGTACCATCAATGCCAAATTTAAAAACTTTATTGATTAAAAATTAGCATCTGCTATGAACACGAAAATACTTGCATTGGAGAGCCATTTTCAGATGATCTACTTAATTTATTTTGTATCAAACCTTTGAAACCTATGCTGAAGTGTTTGGTTGAATATTCTTTTCTCTATCAGTGAAATGCTCCCCACGCCACTCACTGCAGCACAAGCCCAAAGCATGATCAATCTACTCCTGTGCCTAATAGTTGGAGATGTGTAAGTTTGGCACTTCTTCGTAAGATTCTTCCATGAAGGTCGTATCTGTGAGGTTGTAACAAATCTTCCTGAAGGTCAAATGAAGGTGTTTGATTAATGGTGTAAGTTAGGAGTAAGTTTTTTCCGTCTTCTAGACCTCAATTTGTCCTCCACAGTTTCTGTCAAGTGCCATTTCTTAATTACATTATGAACAGAGGAAACAGCTACTTGAAAACGAATCTTTGTAGGCAACAATTATTGTAATTTTCAGAGCGCTTGGCAGCTTCTTAAAGGAGCCCATGGCTGCTGATTATAAAAGAGAAGGTTTGAGGGGTCAGAATATTTATAAAACTTTAAAATTAGCATCAGCTGACCTTTTCTAACCATGACTGTTAACAAGCTACGCCCCTAATGTGATAATTAAGGTCTAAGACCTCAGATGAAGCCATCCAGGAGCTCAAATCAAATTTTTGATTGCAGCTTCTCCTCCTTTTTTTTTCGGACAAACTAACCTTGCTCCAAACAAAAATAGCTCGTATTAACCTCATACCAACCTCGCAAGAAATGTTGAAAAGTATTTTTCATGACTTTATGCCATTTAGAGATCAGCTCATCCCCTTCACACAAAAGGATTCACAGAACAGTCTGAGCAGTGTGACGTCAACATTTGCTACTTTATAAATAGACAGATGGATTCCTTCTATTCTCAAACATGTCGGCAGGGAGTAATAAAATCAGTAAATATAAGTAATTTAAATTTATAGCAATGCTCACATTAGGGAGGCTGGAGTAAGTCATAGTTTGGTGGAACATTGCCACAACATTTCATTATTAGTGAGGTTTTATGAACATTTCAATATATAATCATGACAAAAAATGCAGACAATCAAAGCAACACATGTAAGGGATCCTTTTAAAGATAGTGGAGCTCTTAACTAAAGATATAAACATTTTCTCCACGATCTGTTCATCTGTAAAGTACCTCATGAAGAGACAAATCGATAATGAATTTATATAGATGCGCATTTTCTCCTGTTCATTTAAGTAGCAATGATTCACGAGCCTCAGTTTTAAAATATTTAGTACATTCTCCTGCAGATGAAACCAGTAACAGGCTTCAATGACATCTGCCACAGATTCCCCGCAATCAGACACACAAAACCTTCCCGTTAGCTCCAGTGCCTCAACAAAAGATGGAGATATGAAGAAAGAGAGCTGGAGAAGAAAAGGGGGGAGAAGAGAGAGCGTGGAGGTGTTGATAAATGAGGTAAAAGGTATTGTTCTGTTTTATGAGCTGATGAAAAAGACAAGGTACAAGACTCTCTGCTACAGCCATATTACAAAAAGCAGCCATGCAAAACATGCATACGTCTGGGAAGAAAAATCGTGAGAAACACATTGGAATTGTAAATCTCGGACAGTAAATCTTCGTCTTTCTGAAAGAATATCAGCCTCTTCAGTCTCATTCAACACGAAAAAGCGTCCAAAGTCCCAACAGCTCCAAAACTCTGATCCCCTGCCGCCCTAACAACTCAAATGTGTCTTAAATTCACCGTTCTTTAACAAACACACAACTTGTCTGATTTGGCTCGCACAATGGCTTTGGTTTCTTTACTCACTTCACCCTCTCGTTACATAGCTTATGGTACACAGACCTTGCATACATTTCTCATCATTCAGCAAGTTTTGATGGCCCTCTGAAGTCTGAAGTGTTTTTACTTCCATACTTGATTTTATCAGGATAAGCAGAGTACTGCTAGGTGAACTCTGTTTTCACAAAATTACAACTCAAATCCAACTCTTGTTTCTCTTCCATAGTTACTGGGGTTTCTTGGGAAGGAAGAGAACAAATATAAAGGCGGAAAGAAGCTAATACGTAAAAGGAAATTGAGGCTGACTTCACATTTGCTTCCAAAACGCAACAACAAATGTACCATAGCAGAGCACACAAAGGACAAATACTGGCTGTGCAAAATTCATTAGAGCCTACAGACAGAATAATGACATGTGATCAATACACAAGCCAATCTGGGGTCCATGGGAGTAGGGTTAAGAAGGTTATATTGATTTAAAAAAGATGACAATGTGAGTTGAAATACAGGGCATCTTAAATGTGTGTCTTTCAAAGATTTCAAAGGATCCGGCTTTTCAAACCCCCTTTGTAATGTTATCAAATGCAAACACCTTTTATAAACCCCCACAGATATGGACAGAAGATGTTCTTTACCACTTCATAGCAGGCTTAGTGTGGCATTATTGTCCATTCTAATGACTAAAATACTGACCAACCTAGTTCCTGTGAGTAAGTGCATGTGAAATGTCCACTGTCATTGTGAAAAACATTCAATTTTAACCCAAAAAGCATCATGTTCCTAAACATAACCAGGTAGTTTTTCTTCGTTAGAATCACAACTGACTGAAAACAAAAAGAAATCTAATGAGCTTTCCTGTATGAAAAAGAAAACTACAAATAAGTCCACTGGTGGAAAAGTTTTTAAACTCCCTTTACTGTCACCAGCTCCCACATACAGCTGACAACAGCCCACGTATCCCCAGATGTTGAAGTAGGGAGAGTTTAAGGTTGACACCAGTGACTGTCACTAAACTAAATATTTTCATTGATTTATATTGATTTATTTTGGTTACATGTACACAAAAATATAGCACGCTCTACAAGCACATAATGAGCAAAAAACATTGAAATCGGGTTTCTTGATCATGTCACCTTCTTGTTATACGGCTGAGTGTCTAATCTCATATCTACCCTGTCGCACAGATACTGTTCTAAAACTGATTTCATGCTGTCGGCTGGCATCTTCAAGGCAACAGGAACTTTTTTATTATACTGAACTATGCAAAGTTCAATGTAAAATCGCCTGCGACTGGTTTGATGTGATGTCTGTAGAAGCCTCCGACAAACTAACTTAAAATGGAAAAACTTGAACTTTGCCTGAGAAACTTTAAATATGATTCAATTAAACACCAGATTGTCCACAGGATATGAACTGTGAAGTGTCCATAGGCAGAAACGGGGGTATCACTAATGGGTGGGCAGCACTTTGAGTGCAGAAAACTTGACAGACCCTGCAATTACTTGTATTTACTCACTGGTTTTATGAGCTGCCAGAGGAGACAAAGAGACTCCCTCGATCAGCAAGAAATGTCAGAAACTGTCAAATACCAAACATCTCTGGATATAGTGCTCACACTGAGTTAATCACTATGGTATTAATCATGGATTACTATGTCTTCTGCCTCTGAAGGGAATGGCACTGAGAGAGTAATGTGTCATGATAGCAAACAATGTTGTGCTGGATTGACAGAGATGAGTAAGTTGTTGCTCTCATTAAAGAACTGAAGAACAATAAGCATCACAGATAGTTTGAAACTTTGAACCACTTTGGCTCTGCACTGCACATTTTCACAACTTTCAGAAATTTTCCATTTAAGACCTTGGACCGAGTGTGATCATCATCAAATTTGACAGCACTTTACTCTCAGAAAAATGCACGATGGCTTTTTGCTGTGAAGGTTAAGAGGAAATAGAAGTGGACTAAACTAGGCTTATGAGCAGTACAAGTTCAATGCATATCATGATACGAGATTGTTTTCATGACAAATAGTCAAACATTCTCTCTCCTTTCAGCTACTTATTGGTTTCCAAGAACTACTCATGGTTAGTCTGTCTCTTTAGTCGCTTAATGATCGACTAGATGCAGTTTAGTGAGAATGGGGAGACAGAGAGATGAGGGACAAAAAGCCAAAACGCAAGCTGTATTTCCTTAAAATTGATGTCAAAAGGAATGTTGTATAGAAAAGATGCACCTGGAATGTTTTGATGACCTGGTTCGGAGCACTTAAACTAGGCTGGATTGCATTCTGAGAGAGGGGTGGTAAACTCAGGCCACATAAACCCGCAGCTGTAATAAACAGAATAATAATACTAAATAGAAACAAACCTTGAATAAAAAAACCTACACAAAACCAATTGCTTTTAACAAATGCAAGAGATTAAGAGAAATTTTCCACAATTGGATACATTGTGCATATCCTTTCATGTAAGCAAACATTTGTGATAAATCACATTTCTGACACAAAAGAGCTCTCCTTATCGATATTATTCATCCATCCATTTTCTATACCCGCTTAATCCAATTCAAGGTCGCAGGGGGCTAGAACTTATCCCAGCCGCCAATGGGCGAGAGGCGGGGTGCACCCCACCCTGGACAGGTTGCCAGTCCATAACATTTATCCATATTAGCTCTTTTATATTTAAATTTAAACTTTTATTTTTACTTTTAAATGTAGCTGTTTCGATCCAACCTTTTATAGTAGGGGCTAGGAAAGGGTTCAACCCCTGTTTTAACAGTTCAACTTACTCAATTCTGTTCAGCATAGTTCTCAGCCTTTTATGTGTGTTTAGCATTTATTTTCTGACATAACTTGAAGGGATACGAGAGAATTTGGCTGTTTCTGCTCTTTGGCTCCCTCTTCAGCTATGGGATGAAAACACAACTCAGTGTGAGCCCTCCACACGTACAGCCATTTACATGAAATTTGTTGTCATGCTGAAAAGGCCACAAAGACACCACTGAAAGCTCCCAAAAATGTCAGGAGCAAAACAGAGTGGTGTGGGCTGGAATCCAAAGTTATGAACTGCAGTATCTCAGCCCCCAAGCACTCGAGGGCAGGTTTAGGCCTTGGAATGTGCATCAGAAAAGTCAATCTACTTCAAAATGAGTCTGAAGCACAAAGTTTTAAAATTCAAAAACTTCTCTAGTGTTGCCTTAAGGCTGTGTTAACCTGAACAGAAGTGTGGAAGTTGGGTCATAATCCTCTGTTCCCCTACACTTTAAGATGTGAAATATTGATTAGTGAAGTTACACAAAAGAAATGCACACAAGACATTTAGAAAAGAAAGAAATAGAAGCACTTTAACACACAATTCAAAACGGCAATGAAAAAAATTACATCAAGAAATATATCAGATGAACAGCCTGAAAGAAAATAGAAAAGAGAAAAGATGAATTACAGCTTAAAAGAATGCACTTATTGCCAAACAAAACGTGCCCTTCAACCATCTCGGGTTTCCTGTTAAAGCTTAATGCAGGATAAATTCTGAATGCTTTATCTGCAGATTTACACATAACGTTGTGTTTTCTATCCCTTTCAAGAGGGGAAATTCTGAGAATTTGCAGCCCAGCTTCTGAATAAACTCTTCAAAAGGGTTGAGCATTTACCTTACCAAATTAAAAACACATTTCTCATATCCAAAAATGGAAAAAACATCAACTATGAACATCTGAAAGGTGCTAAAGAGGTGTGAGCTGGCGTGTCGAGCCTGTCGTCCGCACAGACCTGTCCTGATTGACACTCGACAGAGTGGAGTCAAGTGAGGTGCAGCACTACATAGTGCAAATCAAATAGTGGAGAGTAAAGGTCGACAGTTCGAGATGAGAGAGTTTAGCTTGCGATGATAGAGATTAAACTGAAGGGAAAGCAAGCATAAGACATAAGAAAGCAAAGCACAGGAGATGATGAGGCTCAAGACACACTCCTGAATTAACTCCAAATTTCATTCTGAGGAGCCACCAGTTTGAGCCACCTCAGCTACCAATATCTGTATTCAACACTCGACTTAGACCAGAAAGAGTATATCTTTACCCTTTTAAAGCCATCATCCTGGGAGAATGCAATATTGACCGGCTCCACCGGTGCTTCAAACACCCTCTGCAGCATTTCAGTCGTACCGCCACACGGCATCGGGTTTCATTAGGTTCTGCCCTCTCTGGGGATAACCTTTAAAGAAATGGACGAACTTTGAGGCTGGCTTCTCTTTGACGTGAGCTTGATCTGAGGGATATTCTTTTTTTTTTTACTTATCTTTTACAGAGACTTTAAGTTGCTCTGTTACAGGATCAGTCTTTATCTGCAAACTGGGATGGACCTCTTTCTAAAGAGACTTTGGAGATATTCAAGAAACATGTAATGCAATGATCTTTTGTTGACACACTGATAACCTGTCCTTCCCCTCTCAACTAAAATAAAAGTGATGAAGAGATGAAGATGTGAAGCAACCTGTATCTCTTGCAGCATGTTTAATTTCTGTGTTTTAAATGTGAGCTATAAGATTTTCCAATTGTTGCAAAGCCTTCTGGTGGTGCTGAAAAATTATTAAGAGTCGATCCACTCTATATAAGCTACTTGCTTGTCTTACTAGTCATTTATATACTTGTCATATATATATACTTGCTTGTCTCACTAAATCTACTCTGCACAGAGCAGCAGAAAAATCACACTCACCCGCCAAAATCTCTTGGCGTTCTCCACCCTGGAGGGTTTCCTGTGAAGGCCTAGCGGTGTCCCCAGTGGGTGTTCGAAAATCATTTTTAAAGCAGCTGGTGGCCGCTAGTTCGCCTTTCCCCACCTGCCGCACGGCGAATGTTACAGCAGCTCCTCCAACGAGCCACTGTCTGCCTTGACAGCCCACCAGTTATTTCCATTTATGAAGTAGTTGCCACACCCACAGCCATTACACTGTGCACTTACCAGCAACTGCATGTAAACAAAAACAACCCCAGTCCCTCCGTCTCCAAACTCTGCTGCGTGGCACAAACATAAGAGGGCCCTAATGGAGGCCGGAGACAGCCACAGCCAGGATTAGCTTTCACTCTCTGCATGGAGGAAGCCCTCTCCAGGAGAGTCCCCATAAACAGCAACTTACCGTTATCAGAGGAAGAATATGATTAGAGGGCTTAAGCTAATGAGAGGGAGGAAAATGGAGCTACAGATGCAGCAGGGTGATGGAGAGTGAGCAGAGGTAATTCAACACCTCTGTTTGAGAGGCCACTGAGGGAACAATCAGTGCTAAACTGTTTACTCAGCCATTAAAGCGCCAACATGTTGGGGTGCCCTGACAGGTGAGGGGCTGATTTCAGATCAGAAGTCTGCAGCTGTGTCTGTGCGGCAGCTGTGCAGTGACAGTGTGCTTCAGGTTTTCTTCTTATTAGAACTCATAGCTGTTATCTACGGTGGCCTTGAGGTGCAAAACAAAACAAAACATACAAACAAAAAAGTTATTTCACAAAAACAAAAGGGTTGTTTACTGAAATATTTTCACCATTTTTCTTCCCAGATTTTTGCATGTTTGGTTTACTGCAACCGCAAATCTTCTTTCGTGGAATAGGCACAGTTCAAAAGGTTCATTATATAATGTATTCGCTCACTTGGGCATCAATGTAAGCATTTAATTCAACGCTGATTAAAAGGGATGACTCACCAGCTTTTAGGATGACAGTGTGATCATTGATTTTTCCTTCAGTTATTCGTAAATCCCACTTTCGTTTGATCAAGCACAATCAAGCACTTTTACTGTGGTTATAATGTCGGACAGGAACAGATTTAATTCTTCTCCATGATTACATTTAAATGTTGATTCAGCCCGAGTCTGTTGTTCGGAATATCATAGGGAAAAGAATCGGTAAAAGGTTGGGGCTTTTTACTGCCTCTTTAATCTGATACCCATGTTATGTATTCAGCTTGAGTTACTATGGTGATCTGGCCAGGTTACAGGTGAAAACAGAGCCACCCCTCTTTCCCTGAAAACTCTGACTTCTGATGTGTTTTCTGTTTCATTGTGCTTCTGAAATCTTCAAATGCAACTGTTCTTCCTGGCAGACAGTAAAAACACAGCCCAGCAAATGAACTTGCACTAATTTTAGGACATGCTCAATAAAAATTAATCAGAACACTGGAGCAATACCTTAAGTGAGTGCTTAAAAAATTGTGCAAACTCCACAAAACAAGGCAAACTGTCACATTAAAATGATATCCCATTATCACCACAAATAAGACTTCAAGCTATCATCATCACTCATGTGAAATATGAATTATATCAACATGAAAGCAGTGATTCCACTATTAAAATGTGTTTTTCTTTCCTCCCTCATTTCAGCCCGGATGCTGAAGACATGACTCATCTCAGCAGTAGTCTGATGATAACAATTTCAGCCTTCAACTAATCTCCCACAAAGCTGAGGCCAATAAAATATGATAAATCTTTTGATGTCCACTGCAGTCGTCAGTGAATTGTTAAATAAATGAGCCCATTCACATTTTCAAAGAGCTGAGGAAACAACTGCTTCAGAAGGATCATATATGTACAGCACACCTGAGTGTTCACGTGTTCAAGTGTGTGGGCGTGTGCACAACTGCAACATTTACCCAATTGTAAGCTACTTGAACATATTCAACAGGAAACCGCACGCCTTTGCCCACCAGCAATATGATTTGCATCACCAACCCACACACACAGAAACATTTTTCAACAATATTCTAAATATCACGATTGTAACCTTGTTGATCTGTTAATGCTGCAGATCTGCTGCACAATACTGGTCTTTAATTTGAATTTCTAAATGCTGATGAAGGATTTCTCTTGACCATGAGGGTAATCAAGCACACAATAAAACACAAATTAATCAGTTTGCAATAACCAGAAAATCCTTCACACACATCCATGATATATGTTTCTGGTCTAAAGAGCAAAGACAGTCTCAGTGAGGAAGTACAGAAACATTTATTTTTTGCTCAAAATGATGCCACAAACTTGTGGTCTGTGGAGCCAAGCAGTGTTCATTATGGCAGCATAAAGCACAGACTGTACTTCATAACAATGAGTTAAATTGACTCAGTCAGGATTACAACCTGAAACTTAAATCTGCATAAAACTCTTAGTCTTACCCTGCAGTTAAGACTAATCAGTGCACAGTGGCTGAATCACACTGCCAGATGAGCACATGAGGTTATTTCATAATGAAAAAGGCAGTACATTAAAAGCCTTTGAGTGCATATGGTTACAAATGCACAAGGTAAACTAAATTATACAAACAGCTCCTACTGTTATGGTTTTCAGACAGAACAGTGAATGCTGTCAGTGTAAAGTAGAGGTAAGCAGGCAAAAAAGAAAAAAAGAATCCATCCCAAATGTCTAAAGCACAATTTGATTCGGCACTGAGACCCTTCATCAATGCTGCCACCATTATTCTCAGTCTCTGTTAGTCACACTCAGACAGAACTCTCTGACCAGATTAAGCTGAGAACTGATTACACCTTCTTAGAAGTGTTCATAGCTGGGTTAAATAAAAAGGAAGTAAAAGTACACCAGCTTTTGGACTTTCTTCCAATTTTGTTGTCTTTAGCTTATATAAAAATGTGTAAATACCTGCCATCATGTATCTAATATTCTTTGTTGTGTGTAAACAACTTGGCGTATTAGGACATGGTAAAAAAAAGATGTTTTTTTTTTATATATAACTGTGGGTATGCATACAGCACATAGAGATGTAATGTCTCATTTATCAGAAATCTGTTGTTTATATAGTAATGTGTTGAGTAAAAAAGATATGTGAATGACAAAATAAAAATAAATAGATCAATAAAAACGTATGGCAAACATAATATGACTTTAGCTGAATAGCAGCGACTCTGGCCAGTTACAGGATAATGGATCACTGAATGGGCCTTTTTTCCCTCAAGTTAAACGCTTATAAATTTTCTATCATCTATGGCAGGCTAAAGAGTCTGGCTAATTTTGGCTCAACATAGCAAATATGTGAGCACTTGAAAGAGATTTGCATGACAAACCCACACCTCACACGTCCTCATCTCCAAGCTGGGCTGCCTCCTCCTAAAAGTGACACTGGTTTTAAAGAACACATTGCAGCTGAAGTCAGCTTTTTGATTTTCTTCCTGTGGTATCCTGAACCCCAGTTTATGGGTTACTCTAATGTTTATGGTGGGACAGGGTGCATGTGATGAATCCACATAAAGAAGCAGCTGGGATGATAATACCGATTTAAAAAAAAAGAAAAAAAAAAGAAAAAAAAAAAAAGGGGGGGAGCGCAGAGAAAGCTGTTTAGGTTGTCATAAAAAGGAAACTCAGCCATATCATTATTACTGTTCCTAACAACATCACACACGTTTGTTACATCCCTCTTCCAGTCCTCACATTTCCTGTTTTAGCTCTTTCGCTCTGAAAACACCAGTTGTTTGTTGTTTGACTGCTTAACTGTTTCTGTTATAACGGAATTAAAATGATTATACATTTGTGAGAAGAACATTTGGTAGGCTTTCTCATTTGGTTTGCTTTTAAGTTACTGGATCTCACTTCAAACTCTCCGGTTTGATGACTTAACTTTTGCATTTCTGAAAAAAGTTGCTTTGAAAATTTGACTAAATTTCTAAGACTAAAATGCAAGATAGAAAAATAACACAGTAAAAGGGTAATATGGTTTTAGCAAGTGAAACTTATAAGTCTAACTGTAAAAACTTTATAGAACGAACATGTTGCTGAATTATTTTAGCAAAGCTTCAGCTGTCAAGTTTGAAGGAATTTGAAGTAAAAATGCAATTCTTGCAAAGTTTTCAAATGTCAACATAAACTACTTTTACCAGTACAGTCTGCTGCTCTGAAGCATAGGCAGACTGTATTTTTTTTAATGTAAGACGTACAGATATTCCTAGTTTCCCAACAAATGTTGGAAAAATGAAAGCCTCACTCATTTTTCCTGCCCGAGAATGCTCCTTCAGCACATTATTACACACACTAAACTTCAAACAGGAGCCCTCTCCATCTTCTTTCCTTTGACATGCAGGACATTACAGTATTTATCAGCAGTGTATACAATGCAGACTTTGTTCAACTACTGCTGAAGCCCCATCTAAGGCCTTCACCAGTCAGCACGGGGCTGACAAATACTGACAGATAAACCGCGCCGGCTGCTATATGGTTGACAGCCCCTGAAATGGATTACTAATGGATCAGGTGGAGCCCAAACACAAGCTACAACATGTGGGGTTTGTGGAACACTGGGGAGGTCGCTCCCAGTCTGTCTGACGAGAGAGAGACAGAGGGGAAAGATAGCACAGCGTTCAGCAATTATGGGTGAAACATAAAGGAAGAAAGCATGAAAAAGTGAAACACTTTGAAGGAACGCTGAGCTCAGCCCCTGGAGAGAAAAATCCACTGGGATATAGAGGAGCCGGCTGTTTTACCCTCCATCCTGATCAACAAGACAGACAGCAATTCCTGTGGAGTAATGCCACCATAGCCAGCACAGACGCTGCAGCATCTGGAGCGTCATTAACGTTTTGTCTGCACTTTCCATCCTGTCAGATAAGAGTGAAAGAGGAGTCACGTCCACAAGGCCAAACACATTCAAAATATGAGAAGCAAAAAAAAGTGTGCGAGTGGTCTTCATTCATACACACTCCTCTGTGTCCCTGTGTGTTTCATGCTGTGTTGCTTCGCAAATTGTGCTGACACAAGCCAAACGGCCATCACACGGGAGCGCCAGCAGTGTAGCGATCTAGCCCCTGGGCTCCACAAAGCTCATTTAGAAACCCTCATCCCCCCAAGACCCCTGGAAGCACACTGACAAGATGCTATAACCAGTTAATAAAAGTCTCATTTCAAATTCTCCACAGCAGATGGCTTAAATGCAATATCATGCGGCTTAAAGCGCTAGAGAGCAGCCTTCTTACTTGGTTTGGATATTTCCTGGATATCCTCTGTATTTTATGCTAACCATAATAAAATTTTAAAAACTTCATGATTTATAGTCATGATTATGTTATTGCTATGTGCTGTCTGAGGGGGCCTTTAAGACAACTATTTGCTGTGATGCATCAAATTACGCACCAGCATTCAGTATTTTAGAGTTGGCAGCTAACACAAAGTGCAATGAGTATTTGCGCATTCTGTTGTCAGGAAACGTAACAAAGCCTGAGGCATAGATGTCGAATGGGTGGAGCAGGCATGCAACACCGACATGTATGCAGTGGCTCAGGCAGGCAATAATGATATATAATAATGATATAGTGACCAAAAAAATTTGCTTATCTTTGACTCTGTTCCGAGTAGCTGTTAGCTACAATCCCAGTCTGAATTCCACAAAATTGGATTGTGCTGTCTGCTGAGGGTAAGACGCCGACTAATCATACATACAGAAATCCGATCATACTCTACGTAGTTTAATTTGAATATTGCTTTTTCTGAAAATACTGTTCTTCAGGTTTGACTAATCAGAAAAAGGTCTTCACTAGGTTAAAACCGGAATATTGCTGTGGATGTAAATATCCAGAGTGACAACCATTCTTCATCAATTAATAAATAAACTAGCTCATAATTATAAAACATGATGTGTTTTTGGGTCAGCTGCAGTGGTATGGTTGATGGGAATTTTTTACCAGGAAAATAAATACGTAAAAACTTTGCTACATTATAATTAATCATATACTGTATGTCACCTGATGCCTATAGTTGGTTTTCCATCTCATAAAGACATTATAGCTGTAAATTAAAAGCTGAAATGGCACAAATCAGGGCTTAAACTCTCAACAGATTGACAAGAATCATGTGTGGGAGGTCCATAAGATTTATTTATTCATCTTACACCTCAGTATTCCATCAAAACTTATGCCCTTGTCTTAATACAGAGAAATGAAAAAAACATGGCTTGAATTTCATCATTTTCTACCACTAGAAAGAGTTTGGCATCTAGTTTTAATCTTACTGGAAGGCACTAAGCAGACACATTAAACAGTAACGTCACATTAAAGCAAAACACTCAAAAGACTTTAAAGTGAGCAAAAATTCAAATGAAGGCCCCTCAGTTGCTTTTCAACGTGCAGATGGTCTTAGTGAAGTTTAATCACAAGCAGTCTTCTGCTCTTCAGTCTTTTCACAAACAGCATTCTAGAAAAAGAAATAATTTCACAATACTGAACCATTGCATCAAATTATCTCCCATTTCGATTGTTCATATAAATTAGTTTTTTTTTTTCTCCCGAGGCAGCTCCGCTCTGAGCACATACGTCTCCATGGCCGTGGAAAAGCAATATTCTTGGCTGAAAATGAAAAAAACAACATTTTTCCATCCTTTTCAGTCCATATCTGAGAGCAATTCCTCACTCACGCACAGGAAGGTGCATTTATCAGGAGCCAAGTCACGGCCTCACAATGTTCGGTAATGGCTCTATGGATTCAAAACAAATACAAAGAGCTGAGGCCATTTGTTACAGTCTAAGTCATTATGTGCGCCTTTGCTGTCTGCATGCCACGTGAGTGTTCAGTGAGAGTTCAAGAGATAGCGAATGGGCGTCGGTTACATTGGGATCAGTGTTCAGGTGTCCCCGTGAGGCAGAGAGGTTGTCTTGAAGTTGTCACATTAGGAGATGCTGAAAGGCAGCGAACAGCCACTGAGATCAAACATGAAAGAGAAACAATTGTTTGATGGGAGGCCATACAAGATCCTGTTATACGGCAATTAATACAGAGAGGGAGGCGCTCAGACTGCATTTGATAAAGGGATGTTGTAGCCTGTGTGCTCTCACTTCATCACCATAAGTACTGGTCTGCAGAAAACACACACTTCTGATCAAACTGGCAATCACAACCCTGTATTTATGGAAACTTTTGCTCTTATTAACACAGAGTTAAACTAAATTCACATGTGTTTACATGCACTTATATCTAAAATCTGACACGATTCATGGGTTTGCAACACCAATGTTCCGTCATTAAAAATGTTTTCACAAACATCCTTCAGTTGTGGAACCACTTTGCAGGTTGTTTGGAGATATAAGATTTGAAACCTGCCACACAACATCACAATATATTTCCCACTGGTGTACGCTTTGCATATGAATGTTTACCAATTAAATGCAGCCCTTTATCTCTCTGTTACTTGATATGCAAAAGGCATGTGGGCTGCGTGGGGACTGTGATAGCTGTCACTTTTCCAAGGACAACAAATGAGTGGAAAACATGCAAACTTCACTCAAACAGCAAAAAACTAATAATTTGTTCTCCTCTGTTCCACATCAGGGGGAGTGAATAATACAGGAATGAACATGAAGCCTGACATCACCAGTAGTGCCCAGAATATCCAGAAAAAGGAAAGAAAAAAAATACAATAATATTAATAATATAAACAAAAATACTTTTATTTCTAAAACAAAGAAACAGCATTGAAAAATGCCAGCAGACAAAGTAATATCAAACATGAATGAAACATGAACGGAATCAAATAATCAGGATAAAACTGTGAACAAGTTTAACACGTAGACGCTGAACTGGCCAATCGCAGAACTTCTTGTAGGGAATTTGCGTCAGGTTAAAAAGAATCTCATTCAAAGTTCTTATTCAAATACATTTTAATTCTAAAATAATCCAGTCTCAATTCACAACACCCTCGAATCAACTTCTATTCGCTGCCATTTTCAGCATCATCTGAGTTAGGAACCTCTTTGAGCAACAAGATTCATGCACGTGTCGGGAAAACCCTGTACTGTCTGCGAGGAGACGGAGGCGGCAATACTGACATCAGCATCATCACACCTGAAGGAAGACGTGCGGCAGCAGTTTGGATAAGGAAAGTACGCCGGGCGAGTACGCCGGCTTGTCAAAAGCGAAGCTACATGTTTAATAACATACCTGACCAAAAAGGGCATTTTATTAACTTGCAGCTACTTTTCTAAAACCTCAAGCCATCTTAATCGATACTGAATTGAATCGGAAATTTAATTCAACTGCAGTCTACTAAATTGGAATGGAAGCGATTTAGGAAGTTAGTAGTGATGCCCTACCCTGATCATTAGTGTTGGCCAGGTGGTCCACTGGGCCTGCACAATAAAATGGGAAAGACCAACTCAAAATGTTTCATAGTTACCAAGATCAACTAAATGTTGCAGTTTCACCAAAAAAATACATTGAAATGGTTAAAAAAATATACATTGAAATGGTTAAAAAATATACATAGTTATGGGTTCAAGATTTTAATGTTCATGGATTGGCATAATGTCAATTGGGTGATCTCCTACACAAAACACCAGCTGACACCATCTAACAATTCCAAACCATGAATTATGAGCCAAAACTTACCTGTGAGATGTTTGCTTGTGAAATTGGACTTTAAACACTACTAACATGGTGTGATTCATTCAACTTGTTGCTATAATTTCCCTATAAATTATGATTGGAGTAAGTATGCAGCTTAGTTTAAGTACTACAACTACAGAACTAAAATGCAGGTTTGAGGGGTTTGAGAAAGTCAGCAAAATCAAAAGAGTATGTGTAGAGATTAACAACTGATATGGTGGTTCAGAGTTATTAGAGACTAATGATTTAATCTTCCTGCTTGACAAAATGTGTCACATTTGATTACCTTCGGTAAACTGAAGACCATTTTAAGGGATGTGTACAACGCCTTTTACAACCGGTTTTAAAAGTTTTGTAAACGCATACTACTAGTGCCACTTTACTGAATATTGCCCATGCTCCTGTATAATGTGCAGAGGTGTCTTTGCCAGTTTATGTTGTTTTTATTGTAACAATATTTATGCTGCTTTCTCTCCATATTTCCCTTTAAAGAAGAAGAAAATGGACTGGAAATTGGATCCTTCACAACCACGCAACACTCATCATCTTGGTACAAAAAGGATACACAGCTTCCTACTTTGGCATTTAATGCTTTCTGTCGGAGTAATTTGTAGGGATATGGAAGGGGGGGGGTGCATTCTCACTTTGTTTTTCCACTGCTAAAGTCTGCTCCCTGGATAGATTATAAATATCAAACATTAAATAGAAAAGACCTATAAGTGAAGGCTGGCTGTTGAAGTAGCTGAAATGTAGCAGCCCAGCATAACAAGGTCTAAACATAGACATTCTGGTCAATGCAACTCATTTCAGTTCGTACTACACAGCACCGACCTGAGCCTATGTCTCAGACAAAAAGCCCTGTGCTGATGTAATGTCACGCTTCAGTTGGCCGACGCCACTGAACGGAACAACGGGTCAAAAAGGTGAGCAATGAGAAGAAGGAAAAAAAAGGGAAATAGATCAGAGGAGGATGGGAGGTGTGGTAGTGATGATCCAGGGCTCGGTTCTATTTAAGAGCTCTGCACAGGTCACTGGAAAAGAAAAAGGCAGCAATTTAGTTTGTGAGGAACTCTGAAAACATTCCAGAGTCAGTAAATGGTTGAAAGGATCATTTCAACAGAAAAAACATAGATTTGTTAACCGACACCGTGAGCTGCAGTGATGTGAAAATAAATACGACCTGTTTCCGTTCTACAATTTCATGTATCAGAACATAATATGCAGGACATCATCTGGTCCTGAAAAACAGTGAAACAGCCTCAGATGAGCACATGACATATTCCACTGTCATTATTCATTTAACAAAAACTAAACTGCAGAAACAGTGTGTTAAAAAAATATTCACTTCAATTCTCTTCAGTTGCATTTATTTAGCACCAAATCACAACAAACCCCATCTCAAGGCACCTCAAAGATAACAAAAAACCCAAGAGTTACATCTCAGACTCTACAGGCCTCAGTTAGCATGCTAAATGTTAAAGTTCATGACAGCACAATTAGAAAAAGACTGAACAAGTATGGCTTGTTTGGAAGGGTTGCAGGAGAAAGCCTCTTCTCTCTAAAAAGAACATGGCAGCACAGCTTATGTTTGCAAAGCTGCATCTGAACAAACCACAAGACTTCTGAAACAATGTCCTTTGGACAGACCAGACCAAAGTGGAGATGTTTGGTCATAATGCACAGCAGCACGTTTGGAGGAAACTAAACACAGCATATCAGCACAAACACCTCATACCAGCTGTCAAGCACGGTGGTGGAGGGCTGATGATCTGGGCTTGATCTGCAGCCACAGGACCTGGGCACAGTGCAGTCACTGAGTTGAACATGAATCAACCATGAACCCTTTCATCCAACTGCAGGGAACTGCAAAGGTGTGCAGCAACATAGCTGGCATATCCATTAGTGATCTTCCTTACATTTATCTGGTGAAGCCCTGAGGAAAGAATCTGTCAGTCCTGCTGATCCCAGACATCCACTCTACCACTGGGAACTAATTTATTCCTGCTGTCATCTGGCTTTTAGATAACTCAGCGTGACTTAATGTATTAATTATATTGTTTTATATTGTATATTCTTTTGCACTAATGGTTGTTGACACTGACTTTTAGTTTGCATTAGTTTGCGAGATTAAGATTTCTTGACTCCTCTGTATACAAAGTGTTCTATAGTCAGATGCAAGGCCATCTGTCAGCCATCTCAGAAACTGGGTCATCAGCAGGGCGATGATTCCAACACAGCAGCAAAGCTACAGCAGAATGTCCTAATGTCAACTGAACTGAACTGAAGAAACTTTGTACAGGAAGTTTGTCCGTTTTCATCTCCTTACAATGATGTGAAAGACTGATAACATCATATATAAAACGGTTAATTCAAGTTACTGCTGAAAAAGATGGCTCTAAAAGCTACTGAACCATGGGGTGACAATGTCAAGTTGTGTTGATGTCCATATAAAGTTGTACCACTATATCTAACTTCAAGACCTGGAAAGGACCAAATGATTTTTAATGTGTTGTGTTTAATGAGTAAAAATCTTTCTTTTTGACATGACTGTATCAAAAGGGCTTCTTTTTATTTCCAGGAGAGACGCTGCTGTAAAATTAGACTAAATGATGGTAATATAATTTTTTAGATCAAGTGCTCTTATAACCAGAGAGTTGGCTGCTGTTTCAGGTACTTACAGGCAACCATACGTCAAACACCTATTAAGCATCAAATTAGGAAGAACAGATGAGTCCCATTTAGTTGTTTATGTTCTGCTGAACAGCTGAAATTTGCCTTTGTCAGACAACAAAAAAGAGAAAGGCAGAAGATAATCAACGCTGGGGGAATTCACTTACAGTAGTGGGAAAATTAGATTAAAAGATTTGACTGCAAATCTGGAATATTTGGATAAAAAATGTTAAGATCCCAAAGAATGTATATTTCTCTCCTCACATTGCCCCTAAAAAAGTAAAAATGACAGTTCTAATCCTTTCCTGTCCGTGTATTATCTCAAAGTTTCACAGATGTCTCTCTTTATTAACACGCATTCACAATCTGTTTCACCGCAGATGAATGCAAGGCTGCTGTCTTCAACTAACAGCACCCAACAATCAGAGACATCCTGTTTTCTAGAGCTGAAAGGTAAAAGTGCAGCTCCTCTCCGCTCCCACATGAAAGAACAACACGTCAGAGCCCCCCAGAGAGTTCAGTGCTTGAGGTTGGAGCGGTTAAAAGCATTTCAATCAGAGTGGATCCAAGTGAAAAAGCAAAGTTTGGATGAGAAACTGAAAAGTGCTTTTTTGTTGCTGTTGTTGTTGTGTGAAAAGTGCCATAATGACAGCATGATGTGCTTTGTAGAGTTGAGGGTGGTTTTGAGCTGATGTGCACGCCTGTCTGTCACCAGTGATTACCTGCAGGGAAACTCTGCCCTCTATAGCATGCTTTGTGCAATGATCATCAGTTTGTATGCTGAATTGATTATTATCAACATTGTTATCAGACACAGAACAAACTTGACATTTTTATCTTATTAACAGTTTACCTGTTTGTACATCAAATAGTTACCTCCATCGTACCACATACTGACTAGACGTAAGCCTGTGCCAAAAGCTAGAATCTGCAGCTCAAACCAACGAGTTGTATGAGGTTTGTTATTTGGTTTGTCTGGTCTAAAGTCTTTGTAACACTGTATCATAGTAAAACAGTATTGCTGTTTCATTATGAGTTTTGAATAACCAAAGTATCCCAGCAGTGTTTAGCTGAGCTGATGTTGAATCAATTGTCCACAAACCTATTCATCTGAGAATTAATCCAGGACCAAAGATGCTTAGTTTAATACACAGTTAATGAGGAAAAGCAGCAAATCCTCACCCTTTAGAGGCTGAAACTAAAACACAGCTGTCACTGCTGCGAGCATGAACAGACACTCTCATGAAAAACATACACTAACAGAAATGATCACATTTCTTTTTTAAACGCCTAAATTTATCAGTGTTCCATGAATGCCTTTCCCAGTGTGAATTTTAGCAGCATCCGCAAGAAGTGCTACCTTTGTGCAGTCAGCGAAGATAGTCAATCAAATGACCATCTTCAGAAGAGAAATAAAGTGACAGTGGAAACTTCCAACACAAGGCCTTATCAGGAATATCCAGACCATTAAAGCTTGATAGTGAGAAGGAAAACAAAAAGAAACAGTTTCCCAGTTGTTCATACTGTGTACGGTCTGCCATGGACAGCAAGGGATGCAAAACAAGACCAGCTTAAGTTCTGATAACAGCTGGGGCCAGAGAGCAACATAGGCAAGATACATAGTTCCAATTTGAGGGGCGTAAAAATGAACAGACACACTGACCTTCCCTGCTTCACAAAAATATGACACTAGTTTGAATTCAAATAACTGTGATAAAGAGCTTATTTCTTCCCATGGTAGCTAAAGTGACATCTGCACACCAGTAAAACCGCACAGCTGTCATTGTGAATGTCATCTCCTGAATCTGTAGGAAAGTGTAAATATTTCTTTTGATGCACACACAGCTGCTGTGGACAGGATTTCTCTTATCAAAAGAATGTGTAAAGCTCTTTACACTGGCCTGACATTCATCTATTCACACAATAACACACACAATAGCTGCAGGGTACGATGAAGGTCACAGATCTTCCCATCACATGTCTTGCTCAAACACACCAGCGCAGACAGAAGGAGCCAAAGACCTAATCATTTTACCTTCCTCATACATCACAACCTTTGATACAGATCTTTGAAATCTGTCTTTAAAATATCAAACTGATTTATGTAAATGGCATAAAGCCATGTGGAGGACTATTTTCTTAATTCCACTCTTGCATGATTTCTGACATTACCACCAGCAGAGTATCTACGTTGGGTACAGCAGGACCCACAGGATCCCAATCCTGGTGCAGCCATTTATCATGAATAGTCTTAAAAAATGCAAATCTAAAGCAACAAAAGACAAAAGAATGGAAAAAGCAGCACTAAACCATCGGCCTGCCATTTATAAAATTATCCTTGCATCGTACTAGGATGAAGCCACAATTAGAAAGCAAAAAATATTTGTTTTGTTGAGGACAGGAGCCACAGTTGTTTTATGTATTAAAGGGTTTTGTAGGCTCTAGTGACATTTTGAAATGATGGGGTAAGAACGGGAAAGCCGGCAGAAAGAAGGGGATGACTTGCAGCAAAGGGAAACATGCTAGAACCCGGGCCGTCTGGAGGAAGATGTTTAGCCTTAGTTTATGTCTTGACTTCAAAATCCTACCTGAGACCACATTAAAACCAACCACTCCCAGCAAATTTGCATACATGGACCTGCTGGATCCCAATGCAGCTCCTTAAACACTGGTTCTTGATGATCACTCTGTGCATACTAAGGCTGCCGCCAAAGGAAAATGTTTTTATCTTTGCTTCTTTAGAAATAAATGCCACATAAAGGTATGTGTTCATTATAAAGGGACACATAAACACTGTTCTCACAGTTCCACAAATCAAAAATAAATAGATAGATAAATAGAAAGAAAATAAAGAATGTGCACAATCATAAGAGCGAAGACTAAACATTAAACTTAACAAAGCAAGGAGGTAGAAGATAAACTAGTTCCATCAGAGAAACAGATTTTTTATTTTTTAAACTAACCGAACTGAAATCCACCTTGTCACCATGTCAAGTTTCCACCATTAACGCTGCAGGAGACTTACAACGATACAGAGACACAGCAGAGAAACAAAAGTGAGGCCAAAGCCTTATGAGACACCTAATTAGTTGGCTTTATTACCTTAGAAGCCAATGACAGTGACTTTTAGGTGTAAAATAAAGATTAAAAAGTACAAGTCTGAATGCCTCTGATGTCAACTTTTTCTTTTTCTCCACTTGAAACTACCCTAACCTGTGTGCAGATGGAAAAAACAGGCTGCAGATGGAAAAAAACTGGCTACGTTTCATAGTTGTCTTGCATTCTTTCAGTAAACTTAAACAGTAATCATCCTATAGTTTAACATTAGCACTACAGTGGAGGATAAGCAGATTATTACTACTTTTAATGTTCAACATTTTAGCAGCGTTTGAAAACAGCCTCCAGAATAAAAAAAAAAGAAGTATCCATTTCCACTAAAACGTTGATTTACCAGCCTATGAAGAAGCTATAAAAATCACATAAAAAGCTTTTGAAAGTCTAAACCTTCGGCTTTTACTGTAAATTATTGACACTAGCCTTATATGTTACATCAGGTCTGAATGAGTTGCCAAAAAGACCTAAAAGAAACTGAAAGCCTACTTTTCATCCACACAGAAATCCATAGAGGAATTTTAAAAGAATCAATAATGGCATTGGTATTGATTAAATCTTACCAATTTAAATCCCTGCAAAGTAAGTCAGGTGGTGTATTTCCCTCTATTGAGCGTCACCAATCGGGTCCATGTTGTCTGGGCAGGCTGAATTACATCCTCCCTTTGTCTTGTGGAAACACTATTCATCTTTTTTCATATCATACACTATTCAATTATCCGCCTCTGGTTTTGATCAAGTCTTACTCTGTTGGCCACTTTTGCCTTTAAGTCAAATGCTTTATCTGGCCTGTCCCTTCCTCACTGTATCCCTCTGTCTCTATACTTTCCTTTCGTCATCCTTCATCCTCTGTATCATTGATTTAACCTCACTTTGTGTGACTGGCCTCGAGTCCCCGCAGACCCTGCTTTCAGAACGATATATGTTTGAGCCTTTGGCTTAAGAGGGGCTCACCTCACAGTGAGACAGGAACAGGACAGCCTCTAGTGGTGCACAAGAAGCACTTCAAGTGATGGATATTCCTCACAAAGCTCAAACCTGAGGGGTGCTGATATACAGGCATCCACCTGAGCTAAATAAAATCTGCAGGATGTTGATTTTTTTTTCAATACATTTGACTGATAGCTTTGATTATCTGCAAAATGCTGCAACTTCCACATCAAATCATGTGCAACAGCCTTGCAGATCCATTCATAGGCTGGAAGAAAAACATGTCGATAGGTAAAAGGTCCACATCTAAAAAATGAAACACACCTGCAGAAGTATACAGGCAATATTTGGCAGCCAGGAGAAAACAGAAACTTTACAAAATCCTAAGTGAAGAATAAAAACCAAACAGAATCATATAACAGTAAACTCAACAAGATGCATTTCATGTCATGCTTTCATGAAAATCACAAGCTTTTTGTTTGCAGCAGAAATGTTCGAGTTATTCGCTTCTCTGCTGTTTCCATTCCCAATCTTAGAAATACCGAGTCCAGTCATAAATAATGACTAAATCAGCACTCCAGTTTTCTGACCCATATAAGTGAAAAGCTCCACAGCTCTTGAGGTCTGTGCTTGTGTGCGCACTTGTGTACAGCTACATGTGCGCGTCTGTGTCAGGGAGATGGATAGGAGGGGAGTTGAGCTTAAAACCCAGCAGAAAAAGATTTTGGTGCCTGCCTCCCCATCCTCCTCCTCTGTCGCCTGCTCTCTCCCCAGAGTGAAAACGCCTCGTGAAGAGGCCGGATATGAATTCATTTTACGCTAAGATGAAGTTATTAATGCCCGCCATCTGTTATCGTCAGCTCGCTGCCAGACGAGAAGCAGCAACACAAAGAGGAATGCAGCACCAGTTGGAGAGTTTCAGACATCAGTGAGAGAAGATGCCACCTCGGTATTGATGAATAGCTTTTTTCAAAGATATCTATAGCCTATCCTCTATGTTCTGAAAAGAAGCTCCTCCATTTTTATGAAATACAGGTTCTAAGACACTTGTCAGAAGCCTAACAGTGATAGGGAAAGTGCAGATATACTACCCGGGTTCAGCAGTGACTATTTTTTTCCCTTTTGGCAGCTCTCAGAGAGAACAAATTAAATTCTGCCATTCTTTTGCAAATCTCATCACTGAGTGTTGGAGAATTATGTCACGCTGTTTGTCTTATTTCAGGGAATTAAAGAGAAATCTGAGGGACTACATGGTGGAATATTTAGCACTATTTTCTACTCTCTTCTTTTAATCTTTTCACACAGTGATGAAAAAAGAAACTTTGCAATCATTACAGAAAAATTTTGTGCTATGCTTGAAAAGTCAAGTAATTCCTGTAGCACATTTAAAAACAACCTCTAAGTGTGATACAAAAGCTATACCAACCTAAGTCTAATCAATAGTCACTGAATCAGCAATAAAACTAAAAATAGGAAAATGAATAAAATAAAATAAAACTGTGCTTGCAGAATATAAGCCAAGATATCCTGCTGAACCAGAACTAAAAGCCAGCAAAAAGAAATTGTTTTTTAGTCGGGTTTTCAAATGATCAAGAGTCTGGGCAGCTCTTATATGAAAAGGTAGACTGTTCCACAGATTAGGGGCTGCCACCGAAAAGCCCTCGTCACCTTTGTTTTTGAGCCTTGATCTTGGAATGCTCATGAGTAATTGGTTTGTAGACCTCAGTGCTCAGGCAGGGGAGTGAGGCTGTAAAAGTTCAGACGAGCCGGGTTGCACCACACCATTTCGACTCTCAAGAACAACTAATGAAATTTGAAACTGAATCCTGAAATAGACTGTAGGCCAGTGCAGGGACGCCAATACAGATGTGATGCGATCACGCCGTTTCTTTCCAGTCAAAAGGAGAGCTGCTGAATTTCATACAGCTTGCAGGCAACAAAGTGACGACTGATCCAGGTCAACGTACAAAGAAATACAATAATCTAACCGGTAGGAAATAAAGGCAGGAACTGCTCCACCTAATCATAAAATACCCTCTTACCTAAACATTTAGCATTGGCCTACTGGCTTACCCACAAACACCCCCCCTCCTCCTCGAGATGTACCCCTGATTAGAACTGCAAGTGCTTTCTGATGATAAATAAACCATACAGCCAATTTTCACGCAACTGGTTGCATAATTCATCACAGGGGAAATTGTGCACATGCAAGTGTGTCATGTTTGTTTTACATGAAGCGTTTGACGATACGCTGATGAAGGAGAAATTAGCCAGATGTGAAAACTGTGCTGGAGGTCGAAGGGGCTCCTCGCTGAATATTTAGACCATGACAGTAATCAAAAAGAGCTATTGACAAGACAATCGGGAACAATTACATCAGCGGTCTTTGAGCCAGTTGTTCCATTGTCCTTCATTCAATATTTCCTTATTTTCAAGCGTTCATCATTACTAACTCACATTACGCACATCTCAAGATGTCACCCTGAATCGAGTGTGTGACTCTATCCTTCTAGTGCCATTATTGATCACTCACTGGCTATTTACTAATCAACACAAAACAAGGCAAATCCTGTTCCTGTAATCAGAGAAAATTAGACAAGTAGCAGCTCATTACTCTAAACTAATTAAGACCAGTTCAGTGGGACCAGGAGACAAACTAATGCTACCTTTGCATGCATCCTTACACTGAGCTGCTGCTTGGGTACACAAACCATCTCTTAACTCAATTAATCAGCATGAGTAGCAGTTCTGTGAGGCTGCATAATGCTAACATGATCACAGTGACATTGCTGACAGTAGCATTGACATTGATCTTCATCTGAAATTAATGTGTTTGCATGCAGACATTTCCTAATAAAAACGCACAGTGTGGCTGTTAGGAGTGTCATTAGTTTAGCAGGTGTTTCCCACTTCATGTGTATTCATGAAAACCACAATATCCACATATTCTGTCAGATCCTAATGGGTTAAATATTAAGTCATCAGCAAAGTCTCTAAATTTACTCCAACAGTTGTAAAGATAAAGAAAAAACAATATACCAAACAGCAGGAGGAAAAGAAAATACTATCTGTAGGATTAGTCTTCTGAGAACCATGATTGTCCATACCACACTCACCAGGTTCGATCCAGCTAATTTGAGAAATTAGTACAAAGGTACAGCTAAATTAAATGTATAATTTAAGATTGATACAGTATACTCTGTGACATTAAATACCAACACCAGTGTGAGCATCATCAAAGGGTTGGACTGGAGAGCCACTGTAGAGCCACATCACGCCCCTGTACAAATCTGCTTAACCACTCTGAAGCTCTTTCTAGTTTATTCTGAGCCGTTAGACAGTAAATTTCTAGTTGGTTAAATGAAGAATATGTCCACTAGACTAGTTTAAAAGAAAGAAAACAAAAGTCAAAACTGGGCAGAATTTAATTGATAATGTTATAGATCATGCTAATATTAGCCAAGCTAATGTTAGCAGTGCTAGCACCAACAACCCTCGTAGGTTCGATCCACCAGCTTTACTCGATGTTGTTATGGGTTGACAGAAAGACACACTGGCGATATACCTAAATGAATATAGCTAGAGGCTCATTTTTATTTTCTAAATAAAAATACACTCAGTTAACTTACAAGTTTCAGACATTAGCGCAGAGAAGATATCATTCATTTTCCAGACCCACTTTATGTCCTAAAGTTGTTTTATGATACAATAAGCTTCAAAATATGGTGCAATTAACCTTTATTATAAGATTAATAACTAGCTTAATAAACTAGCATCTCTGGTGCAAAGGCATCGACATTAGAGCTCTGAAATTCAAATTGCAAATTCAATTTTAATCACTGTTGTATATGATGCAGTGTTTCCAGACAGCTAGTGCAGTGTTTCAGTGAAGCTTCTTGGCAATATTCAAACATCAAACAGCAGAGACGATGAGAGGAATAATGACTTCATAGGCTCTCTAAACACAGCTGCTGTGATTCAATGTTCATTCTGAAGCAGTGTTTCCTCTTCCTTTCTTTAATTAGACAGGGATGTAACACAAGCCCTCTTTCATTTGATTTTCTCTCACAATTGTTGTTACAAAGATTTAATTGTGCCTGTGACGTAAGTAGTTCTTGGTTCTTCCAGCAAAATGTTGGCTGCTCCCAGGATCTTTGTCCTTGGAAACGTGAGAACTGCTTTGAGATCAGGCACTGGATCCGACGCCTTTGGTGGACAAGGCTTAACAGTAGATTACAGAATATAACTTATTATCTTTATGAGTTTTCAAAGACAGTTTACGTGACTGTTTTTAATTTCATTGAAACCAAAACAAACTAATAACATTTTAAGAGAAGCATTCATTTGGATACCAGTACAACAGATGCTGCTGAGACCACAATGTCTCAGCAGAATTAATGCAGAAGTGAAAGCGCTGTAAAATATAGACATCACTATCATCTCTTTGGAGAGCATTATAGGAAAACAGTATAATCATAAGCATGGTATAGTATGACACAATAAGAAATGGTGAGTTTTATCTGCCCAGTGAGGCTAAAAAATGATTCCCATGACTTATTCAGAACCCCATTATTCTCCAAAATAACCTCTACATCTGCTGACACAGTGAGAAAAAAGGACAGAAAGGCAGGTCATATTTACTCCTTTCTTTTCTCTGTTCTTGATTATTATTGTTTGGGTCTTTATGAGACCTGAATCTGATGCTGCTTATCAAAAGGGTAATGCAGAGCTCGGCCTTCTCATAATCTAAACCCAGAAAATGATCCTCTCTTTGTGTGTGTGTGAGCATTGGAGCACTTCTGATAGAGATATAAAGCAATGTGAGGGGAAACAGTGTGGGCGCATTTATGCAAGACAGACAATTTATCCTTTTTTGCTCCATCCTTTTCGATGCAAAGTGCAAAGCCAGTGAGGTGAGCGTGTGAAAAAGTAAAACTGTGCAATCACAATATTTGCACGAAAGCACATTCACCTCTCTGTATGTTAGAGGTCTGAATCTTAGCCAGATGTCTCCTGAGTCTTGTTATCATTGTGCCGATCTGAGCAGACACAAACAGAGATGTTCACTCCTGTAATGGGGTCTGTTGAGACAAACAAAATCACACCACAGGGACGCAACTTTGACGATAAGAGTAAAGCTCTGTATTCACTTTTTGTCTACCTTTTAAAACACTACTGGAGATGATCTTTAATTAATAAGGCTGAAATGTAAGGCCGCATCTTCTCTTTGCTTTGAAATGAAAAAGCTGGTTAAGCAAGGACTCAAGGGGGAGTCTTTTACTTAACTTTTAACTTAACTGCTGACTTGAAGTAAAAGTTAAGATACAAGAAAAAATCATCAATACGTAACTATGACAGATGAACACCAGTTCTAAGAATATACAGGTAATTCAGGGATTAAGAGTGACAAATATTGTCTCTTTGTCTCAGTCTGATTAGTAGGTAATGAGTTGTTTCATCAGTTTGGTTTATCATCAGAGTGGATTACAGATTGAGATTGCTATCAAATGGTATGACAAAGAAGGATTAAACCCACAATAGAGAATAAATCCAACAAAAGCAATAATGAGTTGTTCTGGATACATCGTCTATTTGAGGAAGACCAACTCCTTTGTCCACCTGTCCTGTCGTCATTCAAGTTTAAACTGACATCCTGATGTGATAACACTGTTCTGATTTACAGCAACAAAGTCACATCTTTGACTGCAATCGCAAAAATAACAAGTCTCGACAATAAATCCATATTTCTGTATAGTTTGTGTTCATTAGCTGAATATGTCAATCTACAGTTGCTCTGTATTGGCTGAAGCAAAGTGCAACGTGCGTCAAGCATTGTGCAGAAATGCGCCAGAAGGCGTGAGCTCATGTTATGTCACCATTTCTTTCATTACAGGTGTGGCAAATAACATAGAATAGCTATGCTTCAATATTGCATTTAAACAGTTATGATGTACAGTATTTGTGTATTCATTCCCATTTGATGCATCTTTATACTTTGACACCACAAAAATATGCTTGCATTTATATGACAGCTTTCATAACGGATCAATTTTCCTGAAGACAGTTACGCAGGACAATGAACAACTCTCAGAAACCCACCTTTGTCTGTGTCCAACACTACCTCCAGCAATGAAATATCTACTCAGGTCATTTACAAATCTTTGTATTTCCTCTTATTCTTTGCTCTGCATTACCCTTTTGATAAGCAGCATCAGATTCAGGTCTCATAATCAAGAGTGAGGGAAGTAGTATTCTGAAGATTTACTGAGGTAAAAGTACCAATGTAAAAAAAAAAATCCCACTTAAGTCAGAGCAGTGTACACAAGTATTAGCAGCAACATGTAGTTACGATTAAAGTGAAAGGGATGATGTGGTTCGTCTGATAGATGTAATATTATATCATTAATAAGGAAACATCAGTGTCTAAACAGCATTTTAATGCAGTAGCTGCTGGAGGTGATGATAGTTTATAGGATTTTATAGTCAGTTTTGGTTTTCTGACTTTTTCTCTCATCTTTTTGGTGAAATACTGGGACTTTAAATCAAGTCAAATTATGTTAGTAATTGAGAGGAAAATCTGTATCAGTGGTGGAGCCGCTAACACCTCAAAAAGATTGTAAACTACTGTTTTTTAAGAATCGTTTCACAACATGTGAAGGGGCCATTTTTAATGCTAGTCCAAAGACAAAATCCTTGATTTTGATGTTTCGAGTTACACACATCTGATGAGAACGATCACATTTGTTTTGTGTGTTGTGTATGTAAATATTACCATCCAAATATTCAACACATACAAACAGACTGGAAGCAGAACGTTGTTGTTCCTCTTTCTGAGCCCAAACTTTAAGTTGGGACCGACTGAATTAAACCCAGTATTTCCATCTCATATCGGTACTTTTATCTGGAGGCTAGCAGAGCCTCTGGTGACTCACTTGATATCTGGTAGTACAAAAGTGTCCATCAATAACAATGTGACCTTCAGCAGAAAGGTGAGCCCCAACTTGCTCTTTCACTCCGTCTGGTCCTGGATTCGGAGTTAAGCTGGTACAATAACAGCGAAACAGAAGCGCTGTGTAAGGATGGAGTGGCGGTTGAGGAGAAGGGGGGGTTAACGTTGTGAAGTGGTAGATCAAAACTGTGAGGTGGCTCTGTGGGGAAGCTGACTCACTGGATGAGCTCTTCATCCCACTGGGCTCTAGCTCTCATCCACACAGTGTGATCTAAATGTCACCTCCAGACTGGCTCATTAGGGCCACACAGCTGGACAGAAGCCAAAGCTTGGATTGACATTAAAAATGAGCTGTGGTCAAAACTGGGCTGAAAGCACTATATATACACACTTTACTGATAGAAAGCCACTCAAAGCTGCAGCAATGAAACAACAGGAGCGTACTATCATGTCTTCCACCTGTAAGCATCACTGGATAAAATGGCTGTATTCAAAAGGCACCTCTTCTCTGCAGTATCCCCCACCACGCTCTCAGGCTGACATGTATGGATTATACATCACTGTTTGTATTGATTTCAGATCATGTTGAAGTTCTCTGCACCAACAAACACAAAGACGAGACCACCAGTCAATAAATCAACCTCATGTTAAATTCATGCACACCTCAACCAGTGTTTTACTTCCTGCACCTTTCTCTACAGCAGTAGAGTTAGCAACACAAGTGCTAGCAGCAAAAGCGGAGACGGTCCTTTGGGTAACGAGCCATTTAAAGGTATAAGAAAGAGAAAATATGCAAGTGTACTCAATAAAAGTTCCCTTAAGCAAAGATAATAACAGCAAGTTAAAGAGATAGAAGAATCAAGTATTATCAGAGTGACTTTATTAGTTTGTGTTTAACAATTCTTTCTTTTGAAACTCACAGCAAAGGCGTCATAAAGACAACAAAATATTGCTCCATCTTGGGTTTTGGGATGCGTTTTAGCCACTAAAAACAAATGATTAATTAAGTATTTTTAACACAAGTGTATTTCTTATATGTTTTAGATAAGCTCGGTCAGGTTTTATTGTGTCTAAATTGACTGTAGAAGCAATTTGTCTAGTTGGTCTCTGCGACGGACTAGTGGCCTGTCCAGTAAATTGGCAGGAAAGCAGAAGCCTCAAGCCCAGATGCAATTGGATAAAACGTGAATATAAAACTGTACTGTTGACAGTTGACAGCATTGCAACAAGATAAGCAGAGATTCTCACATTATTCTCACCTATAGTTTTAATCACATCTGTGGGTATTTCTCGTTAAATATATATATCGTTAAATATTAATACAAGAGAGAGAGAAGTCACCCACACACAAATGTGTTATAAAATAAGACATCAAATATTCTGAAAAACCAGAGTAAGCAAACAAAAGCTGCCCTCTCACTGCGACGTTGGTTTAATGTTTCAGCACCACGGAGAGCGCCATCGACCCGCTCCTCCGCTTCAGTAGTTCAGCACCACAATACCGCCCTTATAAACATGAAATATTTTAATAATTCACCCACTGGTTCCTTCCTGATATCCAAATACGGATTCAACTGCGAAACAAAAGCGCACAATCGTGATCTCACTCTGGGTTGTGGCGTTTATACACCGACGGACCATTTCTAAGATTTCTGAAATGACAAAACGGCGCCACTCAGACGTTTAAAGAGACGTAACCGACACGTCATTTATTGACAGATGAGCTGGCCAATTGAAGCGTTGACGCACCAGTTTGACAACTTTGCCTTTCAAAGGGGGAGTTATCACTAAAAGCAAAATATCTTATTATTAGCGCTGCAATCTAATCAATTCCCAAGCCATAAGCAGCCAGCGTATTGCTGCTTCTGTTTGACCTGAAAGTGCTTCCGGATGGTAATCGAGTGACTAAAGGTGGTGACAGGGCAAGTTTCTTACGTCCTCGTCCTCGCAGTGCCGGCGGATGTGATGCTGAAGCCGAGGTGGCTGGTTCTCCGTCGCCCTCTCCCCGCCGCCACCTTGCCCGAGGAGATGGCTCGCCTCCGGAGGGTTGGGGAAGGATTTGTTTGTGTTGATCTTGCCGGTGAACCTCTGATACAGCGACGCCATGTCAAGTCGTCAACAATAAATAATAAAATAAATAAATGAATAAAGATAGATAGAATAACTGCTTATAAAGAAAGTTGGAGAAGGTCAGTCAGCAGCGGCTGGATTAACTCAATTAGATGTTGCTCTTGTTCGTCTGAGAAAAGAGAGATCACCCCAGGGTTCAGGATTCAAAGCACGTACTTTCACGTTCGCCAGTTAGGTCTCGGCGATCTAGCTGTTTCCACACTTTTCCAATGGCTCACGGTTTGTCTAAACGCAACACTACATATCCAAAAAAAAAAAAAAAACTGAGCTGGATGGTCCTGCGCCTTTCTCTCCTTTGTTGCAGAGGGGAAAAAAAGTGTCCGCTAACAAACGCTCGTGGACTGATAAGTCTGCCCAACAGACCCGCTGAGCCAAACAGCTGCAAAGGACACAACCTTCACACATGAGATTTTAGCGGCTCGCGGTCGAAACTTATCATGACTTGGCACATAAAGTGGAGCACAAATATCACCATTAGTTTCTTATCTTTTCAGCTGCCTCCATGCGGGTCGACGGTGATGTCATGTAGAGAGCAAGAGCGCCCTCATGTGGAGGGAAGTTGCGTGAGAAGCCGCCACGTTTGCAGGGAGACAGGTTTCGATAGACCATGAAATAAGAAGATTAATCTGTCTGACATCACTCAGTCAGATTTTTAATCCTCACTTTATTTTTTTTTTCACCACCCCCGCCTCCCTCTGGCTGCCGTGAGGCAGCAGACAAGTGAAACGCTTTGTTTGCTGTCATCCACTGATTCTGCTCATGAAGTGCTCCTTTACTGCCTTAAAATTGCACAAAGTTGACTTTTACACCCAAACTTAGAGAGTCCATGTGTCATTACCTTAATTAGTGATAGTTTTGCAAAAAAAATTCTTGTTTTTGTTGCTTAAATGGACAGAAAATAGAGAACACCTCTTTTCTTTGGCAGTTAACATCGAAAGAAGTGCTTTGGAGTGAAAGCCTGGAGCTTTCAAGAAGCCTGGAGTATTATTCCTGAAGAGTGCTACAAGAAATTCCAAGTAAGCTTGTCTAAGATGGGTTAGGCTGTGTTGAAGAATAAAGGTGCTTATACCAGACATGAACTTTTAAGCTTGTTAAAATCATAAACACTATGTTTAAATGCTGTATTCTTATTTATGTTTGCTCACGTTTCATCCGTCTCTGCATCCGTGTCCTGTTTTCCTACCAATGTATTAAGAAATCAGGGCTGGCTCAGGATTTTGTGTGCTGTAGCAAAGAAAAACATCTAATCCTCACATCTGAGAGGCCTTATTAATTGCTTGTTTTGCATTTTTTCTGGAGAACAACCCAAATAATGACTCAAAAACAAAAGCAAATAAATTCTCTGCTAATCCGCAAATAAATTAATCTCAACATGTGAGTTTACCATTTACTGCTTCCAAACAAATGAGAAAAAAATCAGAAACAATACAAACTATTCCTCTGCATTGCTTGCTGGCCTGATTGCACACCACCCAGCTGTATTTGCAGCCCCAGAGCAGGAGTCACTTCACACAAAACAGACCAACAATCTGTCATCTGATTTGATTTTGTAAGGCCTCACAGGATACAGAATATCTCCGGTCTACGTGCTAAACAACTCAAACATGCTGGGGTTTCTGCCTCAGAGAGTTTAAAAACAGAATTCCAAGAAAAGGCTTAACTCTTCTGGGGGAAAGCAGTATGAGATGTACACATATTGCTCTCTATATATTTGTAGCCTGCTGACAGCAGAACACCTCCCATCTGATCAGATTTAAACAGCCTGCCACTAGAAACTGTACACACTCCTGATCTGCTGTCATTCTGTAAGATGTTTTAGCACCGACCTTCATCAAATCCATCAACAGCCCCAGTTCCAAAAGAGGTGGGACACAGTGTTAAATGTAAATAAACAGAATGCAAAGATTTGCAAATCTCATAAACCAATAGTTTATTCATTATCGAACACAACAAACACAAACATATCAGAATGCTGACAGTGAGACATTTTACTATTCCATGAAAAATATTGGGTAATTTTGAATTTGATGGTAGCAACATGGACCAAAAAATTCAGGACAGGTCCATGTTTATCACTGAGTAGCATCCCCTCTTCTTTTAACAACAGTCTGCAAACATCTGGGAACTGAGACAAGCTGCTGGACCTTTGGGAGAGGAATGTTGTCCCATTCTTGTCTGATATAGGATTCTTGCTGCTCAACAGTTCTGGGCCTTCTTTGTTTATTGGATAGCAGGTCAGACAGGAAAGGAGGCAGAGAGTGGGGTAAGATTTTTAGGAAAGGGCTCCAGGCCAGGACTTGAATCAAGCCCCCTGCATCTAGGAACTACAGCTTCTGTACATGGGTACAGTTGTGTTATACAGCATCCTGGTTAGGTCCTTTTTGTGTCGAATGTTTTTTCTGTGCATATAAAGGTTCTTTCTGGGTACTCCGGCCTTCTCCTACAATCCAAAAACATGCATGTTAGGTTAATTGGTTAACTAGCTATAGGATCATGCATGGTTGTTTGTATCGTTAGTCTCTGTGATTGACTGGCGACCTGTCCTTGTGTTTCCTGTGCATCACCCTGTGGCAGGTGGGATAGACTCCAGCCTTACCTCAACCCTGAACTGGATGAAGCCAGTATGGAAAACAGTTTCCCACTTTGCCTCAGTCCATTTTAAATGAGCTTTTGGTCCAGACAGCTCAGTTCTTGGATCATGTTCACATATGGCTTCTTCTTTGCATGATGGAGTTTTAACCTGCATTTGTGGACTGTGTTCACAGACAATGATTTCTGGAAGTGTTTCTGAGCCCATGCAGTGATTTCCAGGACAGAATCGTGTCTGTCTGTCCGTTTTTAATGCAGTGCTGCCTGAGGGTCTGAAGATCAATATTGATTTTCTGCTGTGTCCCTTGGACACAAAGATGTCTCCAGATTCTCGTAATCGTTTGATGATATTATGCTCTGTAGATGATTGGGCATTTAACGTCTTTGAAATTATACGTTGAAGAATATCTCCCCACAACATGTTGATTCAATCTTAAGAAGACTGCTGAGCACCTGCCCATCTTTACTTCTGAGAGTGCTCTTTTTACACCCAAAAGTGTCACTAACCTGTTGCCAATAGACCTAATTAGTTCCATCGTGTTTCTCAAGTTGTTTAATTTTTGTACCACTTGCTCTTCCAGCTTTTTTTTTTTTGCCTGTCCCAACTTTTTTGAGAAGCTCCTATCAAATTCAAGATTAGCTAATCATTTTCATGAAGTCATAAAATGTCTCACCTTCAGCATTTTAAATGTTTTCTATGTTCTTTTGTGACAGAAGGTTCAAGAGATTGTTTTAATATTTTTTTCTGAACTATGGCTGTGTGATTAAATCTGACTATCAGGAAAATGAAATAACAGTCTGCTTAGGTCTTTCTAACGAGCGGGATCCTACACAGAATATTTCATACGAATATTTCATGATGAAGAGTTGAGTGCAGCTTGTAGTGAGAAGATAAACCCTTCATCTGGGCAGCAGAGGGCAGGCATGTGTGGTTTAATCCAGACACCAGTGCTCCGATAGTGGAGACAACAACAGACCTTTGAGACTTCGAAAGGACAAAAGATGGCAAACAAGTCAGTATAACTTCTGTGTTTTTTAATCAGTGTTAACTATCACACAGCAGAACAGATTGGCTTCACTTTTCATGTTTTGACACCTGGCGAACAAATTTCATTGACATATCAGTAATAAGTGAACACAACCTTCCCCTGAAGCGCCACTGAGGAGGATTCTTGAAAACTGGTTCCAGAGAAATCTCACCAAGCATAACAAGGCTTATTAATGTCTTTTTTAAGCTTGTTTTTTTCTTTTACTCATAAAATCAATTGAACACAAAAGCTTAACATCTACTAAGACAAAGAAATGAAACTCCTCACAGCTTAAGTAGACACTTCCATCTGGTGGAAAATGGCAGCTTCACTCTGAAGAAAGAAACAGCTCACCCATGCAAAGTTGCTTTCATTCAAAAACTGTGCACACACTAATGAGTTCACATCTCCCACTCTGTCAGCCAGCCAGCATGATTTACGATGGATTCTCATTTCACTCAAAGCTGCACTCACGTCTCTGGAGGGCTGCGGTCTCGGAATCCATTTTTCCGTCATAAAAAGAAAGGTTGGTTGAGAAGCAGCTGCCCCACTGGGGTGGCAAAGGGAGCTGTCGGGCCGCCGCCCACAGAACTTCTAAGAGCTGTCTCAGTGGCAGCACATATTAAGCTGCGGGTCTGCTAGAGAGCAATTAACGTGTGCCAAGGGAGCTGGTCAATCATTCTGACTAGCTTTAAGTAACATGAATTAAACAGAAGGATCAATATCTATGATACTGGAGGAATACATTTCAAAGGAGTTTTATCAAAAGGGCAAGTTCAACCAATTACTTTGCCCCTAATCTCTTAAAAAATGCCTTAGGGACTATTTCTTTGATAGAAAGTTGGAATGGTACGATATACTGACTGATGGTTTAAAAAGAAATTAAATATCAATACTGTGTTGATGATAAACATATGATAATATTGTGAATACACTAATACTAAGTCCTTGAATAGGATTCATTTGCACTTCTTTTCTAGTTCTTGCAGACGCTTTACCTCTCATCTGAAAGGCTTCTTCAGCTCTGACTGACAGGTGGGGACTATGACGGCCTCAGATATCACCAACAATGCGGCCTAGTTTCACAACTATTCACACACTGAATCTTGCAATCAAAACATCTTAGTCTTGTTGGTCAGATAAGTAAACAACTGTCAGAATAAATGAGTGGGTCAGTGACACACACAGAGTGTGAATGTCCCAACAACACCTCAGAGCCCCCTGCTGGGGGGCCTCTTATCTTATCACGCTGGCGATATCCTCTTATTACCAGCGTGTGAACAAGCATTTCACAGAGTAGAACTCGACTATACGGGGAAGATGACTTCCAACTACTGACCAGAACGTGCAAACTACAGCTGCCAAAGAAGCCCAGGAGTCGTACAAATAAAATCAACTATCTGCACTATAATTTTTTCAAGTTTATTATAGATGTTGTGATGTGTAAATGTGTTTGGATTTCGATAATCAGATATAGTGGCAGCCATAGAAAGTAGTTCCAGTCAAAATGGAACATCAAATCTACTGAAATCAGCTTGATGAACCAACTTTTTAAATAAAGAATAAAAATAAATCAATCAAAAAAATTAAGTATGATGCAGCTTCACTAATATCATACACACATATAGCTGTTGAGTAATCAGCCAAGCGGACATAACAAAAAACTCAGAGGAGGAGAAAATCTTTCCACTTACATGTGGGGTAAAAGAGAAGTCTGGCCTTGTTATATAGGAAGAAATTCTCTCGACCGAAGCTGTGATGGGTGTAGGCATTCACGGCAGGAGAAAAGGTAAAGGTGAGGGCAAGAAAGAGACAGAACTGATGAATTTTTACGCAGTCACATTTTTTTGCTGCAGTCCATTTCTCGCTGAGAAGACTGTCATAAAGCTCCAGCTTCAATCCGCAGCTTTGCAAAGGCAGGATCAATGTGGCTATTACCTCAGATATTTGGGTGCGTTTCATGACAAGGGAACCCAATTTGCAACTGCAGCGCTTTTACACACCCTGACATCTGTCCATAAGTATCGCCAAGATGTTGCAGCCACAGTTTAAAAAGTGGTTGGGCATAAGTCTGATTGATTTAAAAGCCTCTTCCAGAGTACTTGTATTCTCAGGGAACCAAGCTAAGTTTCTGCTTTAAATTAAAAGCCTTTTTGCGACTTCTTTGTGTGTTGGCGACCGCATGTCTGTGTTTGTGGCTGCCGGCTTGTTGTGAATGACAGGGGGAGATTGAAGGTGCTGGAGCCTGACGCTGTTAGACTTAAAATTAAATGGCCAAATTAATAGGTACTGTCACTTTCCGCAGCAAAACCACCAACTTGCCTCAACACCAATTCGACTGCAACACCTTTCTTTGATCGACACCCCCATCTGCTTGGTGCCGGGAGGGGGTGGGGGTGGGAGAAGGCAGTCTCTTATGGAAAATCGGAGCATTACGAAGGAGAAACAAATCACAGATAAGACAAATAAGAGAGAGGAAAAAGTTCTGACAAATCCTGTTTTGCTCATTCTGCAGTTTTATGATGCGTCTATATCAACTAGAATTCGCCTGGAAAGTGACATGAGGCATGGCAAACTGAGTCAAAATCCTATTTGAAACGGGGGAGATAAAGTCCCCTGGAAATTTGAGGGGACAGCGCAAGCAGGAAAGAGGGCTGAAGGGGGGGAAATATAAAACAGCCAGGAGGTGCGAGTGAGCATGAGCCGTAACGATGGGTGAAAACATCGAGCACATAAAGTGTTAGAGGCACAAAGGTAATTTGCAGATGCAAGGCTGGGAGGGAGGGAGGGAGGGAGGGAGGAAGGGCGGGGAAAAAAAATGCTTTACAGTTATCTTATGCTCTTCTGTTGACTTGGATCTCATTTCACAGACCGAGCCAGCAGAATAATTTCACGTATGGTGGAGATGGTGGCCCAAGTAGTCTGTTTGCTGAGGGTTGAGTTGTCATTCTGGTGGCTCAGCAATAAACCAACAAAATCCTGCAGCAGGGACTGAAAAAGGGGGGGGGGGGGGGGATCCTAAACTGAAAATGACTGGTTACAGTGTGAGGTTGATAGATGTTTGATTTTTAAAGGAAATGCTGCAAACTGCAGTATCACTGCAAATAGTTAATAGCTGTCTGTTAAATAATTTAAAGGGTGTTACAATCGTGTTGTAAGGTACTGGATAACTTGGGTGACAACTAGATTAAACATTTCTGGCGATTCCCTTAGATTTTAATGTTCGAGAGTTAAAAACATTGAGGCCTTATTGCATTATTTATAGTGTACAGTTTGGGTGGAGAATATCCACATGAATAATGCAACATAGTTAACTAGGTTTGTTTATATAAAAGCATGTCTTTACACACGTTGCACCTAACATGCCTGAGATAGCTGTTGCTAAGGGAAAGAGAGCTCAAGGGAGCATTTAAGAGATGGACAATGGCTTTTTTTCCTCATTTGTGTGTTACCTCCTACTTGAAATTATTAGGAATGCCATAAAACCCATATTTTCAGAGTTTCAGACCATGACAGGTTTTTATGATGCCGACATTGCCCTCATTTTTCAGAATATCAGCCTTTACCATAAAATGAGGGATGAAGAGTACAACCATGGCGGTCTATAAGGTAAGTTTAAAACTGATTTTCTTATTTTTGCTTTACAACATGTTAGACTTGAATAAATTAATGGACTTTGTACACTATTCACAGTCCTAAACAATGAAACACATCAGCAAGCTGACAATCAAAGTCTTGTGAGCCTCATGTGAAAGGAGGACTGTGGTAAACGAAGCAGGTTTGACTTTTTTTTCCCGATCAGAGCCAATCAGCTCAGCTCAAATGTTTTCAACATTTTTGCGCAAAGAAATTAGCTACAAATCTAAAAACAGGTTGCTGTGATGATTGATGCGATAAGCTGGTAGGCCTTTTCTGTGCAGAAGACGGGCACTTCTCTGGTTCAGTCCAGAGCATAAAAACAAATTTAGAACCCATCAAATATGCTCAAAATCCCATTTCAAGCTTGGACATGGATCTGGTTAAAGCTTTCCTTACAGAAGGTTCTGGACCAGTGTCATGATCCAGAAATGTAAAGAGTAAGCACGATCATCACATATTTCAATAAAGAAGTCACACATCTGTTGTTAGTAGCCACTCACACCCTTATCAAGTCTGCTTGTTTGTGGCATAACAGTAACTTGAATGGCTTAACAAATTTGACCCTCAGGTTCAGCAAAGTCAAGGATTTTTGTGTTAAGAATGAAATGACCCATAAAAGTGAGTAGATTATCCATTTTGTATGTGTTAGGGTACCTATGTATGCGTTTCCTCGAAATCGTTTATCTGTGACGTGGTTTTGTCCTATGCTCAACGTGGCATCATACATTTACAGGGAGCATTTCAGAAGCAGAAATGATAAAGTCACAACACCTGCTGGAACAGAAAATCCTTATATGCAAACGTTTACCTCTCAAAAATGTAACAAAACCACATTTTTTTATGACGTGGAACAGCCAAGCATGATCAAAAATTGTGAAAGAAAGATCCAAAATCCCTGTTAGTATACATTTCAATTTGCAAATTGTAGCATGTTTATGTTTTGCATGTCATCAAACTGTCACAAATGTGATATTGCACAACTGCTTGATATTCCAAAACATTGATAAGGTTGGAGGATGGGGAGGATGGGGACATTACATCTCAGACACACAAGAGAGCAAAGTTTGGCTCTGACTTGGCTGTCAGTCATGGTTGGTTTGGTTTAGCTATTTAAAAAACAAAGTTAGCTGTAGATATAAATAAAAGTATGGTAAGACATTCCAACCCTGTCACCTGAACACTTCCTTATACAAAACAACATGTCATGTAAAGTCTTTTCATGGGCCTTTATTGTGTGGAAACTACATTTTAGACATGTGAACTTACATATTACCTGTTTTCTTGTCCAAAAGAACTCAACTGAATTCCATATTTTGCTAATTTTGGTGTCGTCTTCTGACCGATTAATTTCTAGCCTGGTGCCACAGCTCATGCTGATATAAAGAAGTGATGTACAATCAGATGCCCAACGCTACACACTTCTCTGCTTGGCTAGCTGGGCTTTATGAGACTTTTCAAAGCAAGGAGTGTCCGTTAGAAGACAATGTGAGGTTTCATTTGGACTTGGTTGGGTAGAATGACTTGTGACTCTGACCACATTATTGTGATGAGGTCTGGTGGCCACAACATAGAAAACAGACAAGTTTTCATTTTAGCCTCACTGACAGCATGCAACATCACAGAGAGCCAAACAGCAAGAATTATGGCTGAGAGTACACGTCTGATTGCTTTTCTATTCAAAAAAAAAAAGAAGAAAAAGACAGTTAAATGTGCAGTTAAATAGTAGTCAACCAGGGTTTTACACCAAACCGTCACTTTTTGGACAAGTACATCCACAGTAAGCCCAATTACTCCAATCTCAGATGGAACATTTATTGTTTTGCTCTCATTACAATTCTAATTCTGTTGTTTTGAACCATGTTTGGTTGTTCACAATGAGTCCAGTAATGTGCTGTTTCCTATTAAATTGATTTAAAGCTGTACCAGGGGTTCATTAGAAGAGTTACCAGATGAGAAGCTTTAAAATACAAAAAAAATTCTGCCATCTAGCTGTAGCTCCCTTGCTTATTACGTTATTGTGTTTCTTGTTATTTTGCGGCGAAGACACACACCCGAGCTCCACTGTTTATATGTCCCTACAGATGTCCTCAAACCATAACAGTGAGAGGTTTATAGAAAGAATGACCACGGTCTGAACAGAAAACAACAGAAAGAAGGCCAGAGAGGATAGGAAATGAATGACAAAGAGGCCAAAAAGCATAAAAGGTTCTGATAAATGTGCCTCATGTAGGCTGCTGCTACTTAAACCTGCCATGCGGATACACACAAACATTTCATATTCACAAATGTAAAAAAAAACTTGTTTTGCTTCAAAAACCTTGTATCATCGCATGATAGCTTTTGAAGTTGTTTTTGTGGCAGATTTTCAGTCTCAATCTTGACTTGGTGCCAAGCGAGCAGGCCAGAATCGGTCTACCTCGGCTTCAATTAACACAAATTAATCAATAATTCTAACTTCACATTGGGCATTTCTCCAGTCAGTTTGTGTTTTTGTTTAGTTGGCTCAGAAAGTGAAAATGTTTTGTGAATCACCAAAAAAAAAAGTATAGAAAATGTGCATTTAAAGTAATTATTGATTTATTTGAAGGAAAGCTGGATTTAAATGTCATAGAGGAGCTGTGTTTGAGACAAATGTCTGCAGAGAAAATCACTTATTCATTTTTCAGCTTTTGCTGCGTGCTGCAGTCAATCATCTGTCATCTCAACAAGGATCAATACAGAATCTTGTTTTTTTTCCCTAATATTTCCCACATTTTTTACAGAACTAATCTGCCACATACCACAGAAAAGTGTTTTCCAATAACATTTGTATTTCCATCAAAATGTCATTAAAATTCATTCCTACGCGCCACTGCACTTTCCCCCCCATATCTTACTGAGCAAGTAAAGCATTTATGGTGCTTGAAGTGAGGAATTTCCATCAGAGACAATAGCTCATGAGCTGGAAACCATTTAAATTTTACAGAATGATTGGAATTAGACAGATTAGGTTGGAAATGAGAGATCTTCATGTGGAGTCTGTGTGGAGTGATGTGTAATGTCCGCCTGGGGAGGTAAGACGAGAACTTCGGAGCTTTGTATTAAAATCTGGCCCATCAAAACCCTCCGACAGGCCAGGCTGCTGCTGGGCTGTAAATCATCCGATCTGCAAGTGTCAAAGGGGTGAAGCCAGGCTCCGGAACATGAGGGCAATGGATTCAATGAGTCAAAGCTGAAGTGTACTGGTGGTGACTGGTTGATGAAACGTGCTGATACTGCTGGATTCAGACGACCGAGAGGATGAGAAGGAATAGGAATCAGCATGAAGCCTGAAGGCAATGACTGACATTTCAACTTAGAAAGACAATATAATTCTCAATACAGAGTCAATGAAGCAATAAACAAATGAATAAACTCCAAGAGAACATCTGAGTTTTTGCCGAGACAGTTCCAGACCTACAATACCGCACTGCCCGATTTAAGCATTAAGCCTGCAGTCAAAATATGAGCCTCCACCTGCACCCAACAAAAATTAAATGATTGATGGTTGCGATTTGATGGAGTTAATATAAAAACACCTACAATGATTTCTTGATTGAAGCTGGAGTCTCTAACTTTGTAAATGAGGCAGAGCAGGGGATGTTCAGTTCAACCAAACTGGTGTGCAACAGGCTATTTGGTATGAAAAACATCGCTGTGAGGACTAAAATACATTTGTTGCACAACACCACTGTCACTTGAATGGACACCATTTTTACCCATCACATGGAGCTACTTTCACAGCCACCAGAGGTTGCATATTCATTGAATGTAATTACAGGTCTTTGATGCCTTCATCAACAAACAACCCAGGGGGTCAGTTTTGGGAGGATAGTAGCCAGGTTTCCATTGTCAATTTTGATTTATATTTAGAAGAAGTGAATTCGAAAATGTGACTGGAAAAAAACCTGTCCTCCTTCCCAGAAGTGCTTTCATGCAAACAGACAGATATAAACTATAATTACACTTTAAAGAATATGCAACCTCTAGAGGCCTGAGCAACTGCTTGTGACCACCTCTCGTCGCATCATCTAACAGGGATTCCTTACTCTGACCAAGTACTTTTGATTTCCAAGCATAACCAAGTGATGTTATAACCTTAAGCCAACCAGGAAATGACAAAGTTTTGCTGTGACGTGTGCACTTGTGCCATGACAGAAAGGATGTTAGCCTCAATCTCATCTCCAACCAGCCCTCCTTCCTTTTTATGTGGACTTTGTGGCTTGCTGAAAGACTTAATAATAATGTCATGCAGGATGGCTCATATGAGGTGTATTTATTATACATTGTATCACTTGTGAAGGCTTTGCATTACAGGATGAAATTATGAGTCATATTTAGAGTATTTACAGAACCGACGGTCAGAGTCAGAGGACTTGATGGAATCAGTAAAAATTTGAAAAAGTTAATAAACTAAGGTAATGTGAATTTACCTGTTGTTTTAACAACATGATGATGTACATTAGGGGGTTTTGAATCATAACTTTTGAATCACATCTCATCTTGGAAAAATTAAAATGATGTGACTCACCAGCTGTTTCTGGTCTGAGGAGGCAAACAAAATCACGTCACTAACTGGTGTTTTTCCAGATATTATATAATGTCCCACACATTTCAAGAGATGAAAATAATTCCTCAAGTGGATGTCCACACAATTGTTCCAAATAGGATATCTATGTCTTCTGTTCAGTTACAACTACTAGTAAAGTAGCCTCTGCCACCACCATCTGGCAACACAACGCAGCCTTGTTTATGCACTTTAAATCAGTCAACGGAAAAGTCACTGATTTTCTACATCTGTAGTTATTCTTAACTAGTAAATAGAAACCTGGCTGTTTCTGTTATTTGGTTTGCGAATCTGAGCTATCATCCAAGCAGCAGCAAACCCCCAATTGCTATAAAAGGTCAAGCCCTACTCTAACAAAAGAGCGGCAAATACAGTGCCATTTCCATTTAGATAAATATTTTGCTGCTTTTGCTGCTTCTCAGGCCCAAGCTTAGCCCTGCTGGTTATATGTTGCAGATAATTAGAGGATTTGGTTTTCACTTGCTGCTAATTTGAGTGATCCTTGTGTAAGAGGGAGGCCACACCAGCTGTGAAGTAGCTCATGTTTGGGCTCTTCATTTAAACAGATTTCACTGGTACTGAACAGGTGTAATGGGATGAGTCATGACCGGCCGTTAAACACTTTTCAAGCCGTCACTAACTTTGCTGAATACTCTTAATGAGTTTTTTAGCACGCACTATTACATAACAAGTTTTATCAAGTTAAAATCATTTCCAGCAGGGTTAATGGATTTTCTTCTCAAAACTAGATACAGTTGTCTTTAGCTTTGAAAATCCATCTTCCAATTAAAACCAAGTTTTAACCATGTTAACCAAAATATTCTGAGTCACGGCTTGTCACATACCAACTTGTTTGGTTCGGGACACTTTAGCCTCCACAGACTTTTAATTTGTGAGCTGCTCTTTTATCATTGATAAAAAGGACAGATTATGGGCCTTGTGACAGGCTGCAAAGTAACAAAGTGCCTAAAGATACAACTATAAATTGGTTCTTTGCAAAGTTTTATGAAGAGACAACCCTACTTCATCCCTTGATGTTGACCTTCATATGTTTGTATAATTCAGAAGTGAGTGTTAAGTAGCTTAACAAACAAAACATATTCCTCTGAAAACGGTCAGCTAAAAGGACTAAACTGACAATGAGTGAAAAATCTGCAAATAATCAAATTAAAATTTTGAAAGCATCAGAAACCCTGGAGAGCTATTATTGAGCAGTATTTTTAACAGATTAATAAATTCTTGTAGGACTTTCACAGTCACATCATCGACCACGCACCCCTGAAACACTTTGGTCCTATATTCCCCCGAGTGATCTGAAACCAGCAAACACGTCGTCCCCAAAAATCACAGCTCATTGACTCACCTTTGGCCCCCAGCTACTTTGATGAGCTTTCAAGGGTTCAAACGTGGCGATCAGACGAGCAAATAAAGAAGAACACGAGTGGCCGGAGGTTGACGTTATGAGATAGGTGGAGAGCCAGATTTAATGTCCACCTTAGCTCAGGGGCCTTGAGAGATGTTGAGTGAGTTATGAACAAGAGCCCAGGGGGGGCAGCGCTAGTCATCAACAACATTGCTCCTGTCCTGCTATTGTACTCAGGCACTCTAGACGCAGTCCAGTGGTCCCACCCTGAATACTACTCATGTCTGTGTACGACAGACCAGATGCTCAGTTAAAAAGCAAACCATAATTGATATTTTCATTCAAATGAGTCGTGACAGCACACACTTAAATATCCTTTGCAAAGAGTCATTAAATAAAACAGAGAAAAATGGCAACAATTCAGCTAAAACATGCAGACATACAACTCCGTTTTCTGTTAAAAAGCAACATGCAAACCATTTGGGCCAAATAAAGAGTAATAAAAGAAAAAAGTCTGCTGTCACGGTCCAGCTCAACAATTCTTCAGTAAGCACACTACAGTGCGAGCGCAGTCTCAGCCTTACCATTTTGGAGATGGTGGTATCAATCCTCTGAGTGACAATTAGCATTGACATACTGAAGCAACAGCATAAGCTCCCCACAACACTTTCCTCCTCTGCTGTCCTTTCCCTCACTTGCAGAAAAGTCCTGAATGAGTGGGAGGCTTCACTGAAAGTGGGAGGATTAGTGAAGCCTTCTTCCGCGAGCCCAGCACCCTCCTATCAGCTGCTTGGCAGACTCCAAGCACACTCCCACGTTAGCCAATCAATCACACAGCGACAAGGATTCAGAGAGATGCACGGTGATCCACTCGCCAGGACGGGTTCTTTGTGCTCCGGCTGCTCTTCTATCCCCTCCACGGAACTCTGCCTATCCCTGTTTGACTTTTCTCAGCCTCTCGATCTTTCTCATCAATCAGAATAAGGTCCCTTCAAGACAAGTTGTCTTCTCAAACTCTCACTTGTTTTAGCTGTTGCAGTCCATGCTTGCCTATACACTCCCTCCCCCAGATTAATTCTCAGTCTACCATCTACCTTTCTCACCTCCTCACTAAGCTTCTCCGCCTCATGAGGATGTTTTTTTGGCAGGTTCTGCATCTGAACTTAATAGGGGGTTCAAATGTAAGCTGTTGGTTCGGCCATGAGAGCTGCATCTGCCAGCAAACACAGTCCAACAGAGCACATTACATCTTCATCACTGCCTTAGTGAGGCTAAGGTGTGTGTGCGTGTGTGCTAGCAGCAGGCAGGTGGGCAAAAGACACAAAGACAGAGGAAGGGAGGAGTGAGGGAGAATTCAAGAACAGATGGGAAACAAAATCATCTGTTCCCCTAAAATAAACACCAGGCATCCAACAGCCAAACAGAAGCAACCAAACAGAAAAGTTGTTTCTTAAGTTAGTAGATATCAAAGTAACTTTTACCAGAGTCTGCGCATCTGCACAGCAGTGACAAAATGAGGTTCCTGCTGCTGTCCACCAATCCACAGATCAATTTATTCAGCCTTTCTGATGGGCTGTATTAAAGAGGTGGTGATATATTCGTGTTATGAATTGCACTTTGCAAATTATCCCAAACTTTTTGGAAGATTGATATAAAGTCATGCCCAGGATCAATCTAAATTCATGCAACATTTAGAGCTACAGCGTGGTAAGCCAGAGTGCCAAAGTGGTTAAACTCAAGCCTAACAGCTAGTAAATGGAAAGCAGAGAAAGACCACGAGAGTGGCACTGGGCTGGGATTGAAAAAGACAGAAAGCTTTACTTCAGGGCAGAACTAACTTTTGTTATGAGAAAGTTCTGGAAGTTTTCTATCGAGTTTCATTTGCTTGGTCAATATTGGTCCAACTCTGCAAACTTTCAAGGGTGCCTTCATTAAGGAGAAAGGGAACAACAAAGCGGCTGCCAGGCTTACATGAATGCAAGCATGGCAAACCAAACCTCTCTTGGGTTTTGTTACAATAGAAACAAGCAGAAAAAAAGAATTCAGAGAGTGTGCTCATTCTCCTCCAAAACAAACATTCACAAATATAATCAGTTACTCCAATAACAGCTTTGGGTTTCATCTATTGGAACAATTAAGAGGCCTCAGCATGAATACAACAAAGTGTTTGTCGCATCATCTAACAGGGATGCACCAATCCATCTTTTTCACTCTGATAGCAATTTCAAGACCACCTCTGGGTATCTGCCAATACACAGTACTGATCTAATATAATTTCCCCTGATTTAAATTCTGCATACAACACCGTGTATAAGCCCACAGAATAGTTGTGGCACTGAAAAATGGACAGCCTGCTGTGATTGAATGAATGTATGCATGGATACCCAATCCCATTAGCACAATATGGTCAGAGCTGGCGCTCGTACTGATCCACGTTACTGGATCGGTGAACCATATCTGAAACCCAACGTCTGTCACTGGCATCAGGACATGCTGTCTTCAACAACTTTTGCAATTTTCCAACAATCCTGCTGAGTTTTGCAAAAATAGCAAGGTGTGCGGAGATGTGGCAGGAGATTAATCAGACGCGGCTGAGGGTTTGTTACACGGAAACATCAGAGGAGTCTTCTGTGGAAACTGTTTGGAAAGGGGAATGCACTCTCAAAAATTTCTTGGACTAACCATCTATCACCGTTTATCACAAGCAAACTTCAATCCATCAAATCAGCGGGGTTGAGCGTCTCTGTAAAACCGGCCTCTTGTTAAAATCAGTGGGAAGAGGAGCAAAAAGTGTCTTTTCAACCAAACAGAGCCTTCAGTGTTTGTCTTTGTTCCTCTGATGCTCAGGCAGTCCTTCGTACGAGCAGCGTAAGTGGTCACCTAGAGCGCCATCTACAGGGGTTCCACTGTAAAAAGTCAAATGTATAGTTCATTGTTTAATAAAAAGAGGAAAATAAGTTAAATCAAGACTAACGTAATCATTTATCTGAATATACTGAATTTTTCTCCCCATCTAAGACTGTCATTAAGCCATTAAAGTGAACTTTTAGCTCACTCGTTTCTCTCTACCATGTCTAAAGTTTGCAGTCTTACACATGAGAATTTATATTCTTTTTAACAAATTATGTTAATCAATTTTCTCTTAGTAACTTTTAGTAATTTTAGTAACCACCACATTCGTTTAGTCGTTTGTTTCCTTCGGTGCACTGATGTTTGTACCAAGAATCCAGTTAAACCTCAATGATGATGATGCTGTGCTTCAGAGAGAAGGAGGCGTTAACATGAAAACAGGGCATCCACAGGTGTAGCTTACAGCTCTATCTAATTATTTTCTGTGTTTTAAATCACAAGGATCCGTTTCCGAAAGAATTTGACTAAATTGTTTAATGTCAGTTGAAAAAAAACGTATGTGATAAAAATCTGCCACTCAAATACATATTTCCATGTTTAATATTTTGTCGTCTCAGTTAAGATCAGCAGGTATAATACATGACATCTAGAAACAAAGCCTCAAAATCTTGTGTCATGTGCATAGTTATTTAAAATATTCACTCCTCAGTGAAGATCACATATGATATCTAATTATTGTTTTTATTACTTTAGTAATAGTAAATTACGTTGCACTAATAATCACTATATGTTAATACTAGATTTGGATTCTATAGGGTGTCAGTGAGAACTTTGGTGTAGGGCTTCATATGGGCTTTGACCTGAACATGCTGTAGCAGCATCTCTAGCTTTTTTATTATTTATTCATCTTATATTGGGGTGGATAATGTTAACTGTTGTCACAGATACAACCTGCCTCTAGCTGCCAGTACAGAACACTAATTGTTCCAGAATACTGTCTCTCCTCCACAAACTGATAGCTTAGAGCTTTACATGGTGGATTCTTGCCCATCTGCCCCGCCTCCCACTGAGTGCTCACTACCTCGAACGGAGGTGTCTCTGCAGCCTCCTGCCTTCGTTGTGAGACAGGGACGGTACAATGACTCTTATGTGAACTTCCTCCTCTGAGAGTAAGCAGGATTGGAAGAGGAAGCAGTGTGACTCCTCATGAAGGAAGCAATAAAGGCTGTCACAAAGGGCTTCCCTCTTTGTGACAGCCTTCATTCATTTCTTTTATCATGTTTAGTTCATATTCTCTTCTACAAAATCACCCAAAACATCAAATAATGATTTTTTTTCCTAAGTAAAAGTATTTAAGTCAGCTCATGAAAAAACAATACATAACAATACAATACATCTACATATATAAAAAAACACTATTTATATTTCTTTCTGCTGTCATGAAGCCCTAATTAGTTCTTCTTAGAACACCTTTCATCAAATACAGCACCTATGTTTACAAAAACTACTGGATGCACAACCATGACATGTTGTTCAAACACTCATGTAAAGCAGGAATTCTAATGAAATTTCTGAATGCACCCATAGGGGACCTGAATACAATATTTGATTTGAAGTTTTATCTATTGAGAGGATTGCCATGACATTTTGTGATGGTTCATCATGAATGTTTGCAAATGTTCAGGGTGAATTGGAACAATGTGCCATCCGTCACTGTCCTTCACAAATTCAATAATTTAAAAATATCAATTGAACATATCTCATTTATGATCACATATTTTAGCACTCCCAACTGTCTCACTTAAACTTTGCCTTTAACTGTATGCTGGTTCATGGAGAACAGGCTAAACATTTCTGGAGAACATGTTTGTGTTGTCATTGTGAACCCGTTTGGTCTGATGTTTGAACTCGTTCTTTAAAACTACCTCAGTCACTTTCTGGTGGTGACAGCAGAGAGCAACACAGACTCTTTAGCTGTGTGCTCCTTTATCCCTAAAAGATTCACTGCCACAGATGTACAAAGACAGGCCTTTATAGTTTGGATAATTAATAAGTGGGAATACAAAGCTCCTCCAGGGAAAATTAGCCTAATTTACATCACAGTTCTGATTTTATGACTGATTAAAAACCTTTAAGCTGAACTTTCTTCATTTAGTCTCAAGCTTACCTCCTTCAGCAGATGTGTCAGAAGAAATACCTCAGAGGAAATTGAAGAAATAATTCACCTTCGACTACAGAAAGGTTCTTAATTTTCAGTGGAGAAAGTGTTTGTAAGTGTATGAAGGCAGTCCAAGTAAAATGGACTGCAAGTAGAAGCAGATCAGAGAACATGGGGGGCATTGGTCATAAAACAGGAGAAGTGGATATGGTCTCTACAAAATAAAAAAAAAATCATTTTTATATTCAGCTGAGGTAGAAAATGCCTGGAACACCAATCTAAAAAATAATTGTAATATATTTCATGCTTATTCAGGTGGAAAACGAACTCTAAAGTTCAGCAGCATCTGAGATCAAATTCAGCAAATTATGTTGTAAAAGTTCAGCAGGTACATCTGAGTCCACGTACAGACCTGATTCAGATGCTGTCCAAACATTTACCATCTCAACGTCAACCGTTTCATTCCATGGAGCCGGTTACAGCTGCCCCAGGACGAAAAGCATTCAGTCCACACACGGAGCTTGGATTTAATTTGCTCGTATTTTCTCGTTTACAGACTCAGCAGACCATGTGATTAGGTGCAATTCAAACATGAAAGCAAAAGAAGTAAATTAACTGAGCGCACAACTGAGTTCCTAGTCTTGAATTATGTTGATGAATAAACAAAACCCGTCAGGAAATGTCTCAAATGTTCACCAATCTTTTCAAAACTTCTGATACATACGCAAGTTTCAACTTTTTTAAATTTGAATCAGAGCTCGGCTTGTATTTAATTTAACATGATAAGACAAGATAAGGTTATCAAACAAACACCCAATATTGTGTCTGAGCTATTAATTAATGGAAAACGACAGGCTTCTCCACTTCAACCTTTTTCAAACCCATTCATTCCAATATTGAGCACTGTCTTTTCAATTCCCCAAGATTACGAGAAAAGAGTGAAGACACAAAATGAAAAAAGTCCCTCTGGTCTGAAGAGAGCAATTCCAACATATTGTCTCTGAGGACGGGAATGAATGGAGCCAGCCAGGTAAGACTGCTGAGCTTAAGGGGAGAAACAGACCTAAAATGAAAACCATGATAAGATTTCAAACTACTGTAAAGAAGAAAAAAAAGCATGCACACCAGGCTGCTGCAAAACTTTTTAACAAGCCTTGCTGAGTGGAAAACAGGGAGCCAAACATACCGCTCAAAATCAACTAAATAAAACACAATCGTAATGTAGTACAAATCCATTACAAAATAGCTTTGCATTTTTTTGATTAGCAAGCAGTTCAGCATTTCCTTAATTCAATGTGGCCTCTGAATTGAATTTGTATTACAGCCATAGTTAATAACTTGACATTCAGCGTATGACTCTTGGCTATTTAGATAAGTGATGGGCCTTCTCCGAACACCCACATGCTTCTATGCCAAATTGCCCCATTGCTCATAATAAAACCAATGTCTGAACGATTCGCTGCTGTTATATTTTGCCGGAATTGTTATTAATAAGGCTATCAGAAAATAATGCCAGGTCCATATGTAAAGACAGCACAGAGTAAAAAAGAAGAATCTATAGGGAGGGTTTACGGGGATGAAGAAGTCTGAAATGTCATTAAGGCCATGGCTTGTGAATAAAAGATGAAAGTTTTGACTTGGCTCCAAGTTCCTTCTCCCTTGTGGCTCATCTCAATTACTACATAGGCAGTTGGGGCAGAATGGAGACAGTAAGTACACTTTTAAAGAGTGACAATGTGGAACACATGAGGAAATCTTTCATTTTTATGACATGGAGGACAGTGACTGACACTTCAGAAACTGACAAAATCCCCAAATACAGGGAAGCATCACAACATGGCGATACTCAACCTACTTCTTACGCTCTGCTGAGCGTCATGAGCACTTCAATCAATCATGGCTGGAGAGCAGAAGTCTCCCTCAGCTATCAAAGCTCTATGTGCAACCTGTTTTAAGAAGGGGCAAAGAAGTGATTCAATCCATTCTGATGAAGATTTTAGGGCAAATGTGGATGTTTTCAGACCCTTTCACACCTAACTTCTTTGGTCCAGACTATCGGACTCCTCAGTTTGTACTGAACTGAAATGACAGGTGTGAAACCTCTGTTACTAAACAGTCTATCTTTGGTGGGAGAAAAATAAATATTAGCCTTGAGTGAGATCAAACTGAACCTCTATTTAGCATGCAAACATTTCTTAGAAGTTTTGGACAAATATATAATAATTTAGAGAAATTAGAAATTTTTTTGTGAAAGCCAATGAGTAGAGGTAGCACATGTGGAAGACACAGAATTTGAAATCAAAGGTGGTCTAATGACAACTGGAACACCTACAAAAGTCAACTGGAAAATGTAAAAAGAAACGTCAAAACCATTTCCAAATTTTCCAAAACATTGGAATCATACAATTTTGAGCTCATCAGTTCCTGTATTTATGTCGACAGGTGCTGAATCGGCAGCGTCATACACATGTCACAGATCTATATGTGCTGCCATGAAAAGTGATGGCAGCACAAGCCCAAGCCTTGTATTTGATGCTCTAGGTACATGTAGCACAAATGCCATCGTTACAATTAACCAACTGAAAAGATCATATGCAACCGATATCCTGCTTTATGATTACATAACATAATTGACAAAGACAGTAAACCTAAAGTTTAGCAGGTGGTATTTTGAATAATAAGAAATGTTATCGTTTGATGCTGAAAACCTGTGTAATGTAGTTTCCTCATGGAAAACAAGGTCAGGAATCAATAGAAGAACTGATTTTCTCAGCTACTCATTTCAACATTGTACAGCTTAACCCATCAAAATCACTTACTTACCACTGAAATAAAACAGGGTTTGAGATATAATAAACAATTGGAAACCAGGCTGCTTATGCACAAAAGCAAAGACTAAGTTCAGACTGCAGGCCTTAATGATCAATTCCAATTTACTGCTCGGATCCGATCTTTTTAATTAGACTGTTCACATTGCAATTTTAAACAATTGACGACACTGAATTGTCCTGCGTCGACGTCACAAGATACAGGAAGACAACAACAGAAATAGAGACGCTGGTGACTATTTACGCACTCAAATTTCACGCACACATGTGGTGACTTCCGCCTGTGCAGAATTGAGACAAACGTCACCCGAGAGTGTCACATGAATTCCGATTCAACTGTTCATACTAAGCTCACATTGCAAAGAATCTGATTTGTGACCACATACCGACAATGGTCCAAATCAGGAAAAAAAAATCGGATTCCTTGTGACTTGTGTCAAACTGTCATGAAAAAAATTCACAATTGAGCTAAAAAAAACATAGCCTAACAGCCAAACATAACCAAACATAGCAACATGGATCCTAAATCAAGAAAAAAAAAAAAAGATTTTGCATGCATGCCTAACAGGGCAGCGCTTCACTTTGAGCCATTAAAGCACTGTGTTTGAATCCATGAATATTTCCCCAACTATGAAGCAAACATCCAAGAACATCAAAACTTGTGATAAAAGTGGATTGAAAAAAAAAGAAAAGCCTACTTCCAACTGCACTAAGGTAGATAATGCACTGCATGCCAATTCAAGTAAAAGCAGACCATTTTCTGAGCTGAGCAAAAAACACTAGTTTCCATGGAAGCTGTTTGTGAGACGAGTGCACAGGGAGAGACAGAGAAAGTGCAACAACAACAGTTCTTTCATATTTTTGTAACAGGCTATTACTTAAATGGAAACATATCGACAAGTCTCCTTCACCTCGATTTAAGCAACTGGCAGTCGCCATTTTGTCCTTTTTGGAGAATGAAGTGACCAAATTTGGACAAAAAGGTGGAACCAGGGAGCTCTAATGTGCTATATATGGAGTCATGAGGGAAGTTTATTCCACTTCGAGTGTATAGAAGACAGAGATGTAAAGATGCCTTAGTGGTAATTCATTAATATAGCACTTTAGGGCACTTCTGCATTGGATGACTACCTACCTATAGATATACTGCAGTGAATTTCAGATGGATTCAATCCCTTTTAGATTCATTTTTACAATAAAGAAATCTATGTGCAGTACAAGAAAAGAGAAACATTAACCTTGGTTCAAATCATGGTTTGCTGTGTGAAAAGCTCCTTAGGATTGTGTTTCTCAACTGCTTTTCAACACAATATTGTCGAAAGACGAATATGATTAAACCCATTTTATCTTGTGTTCACACACAGTTTTTAGGTTTTCAAAAGAAACAGACATCTCAGACGGTTTGGACTGTCACACCACGTCCACTTAAGGTTGTGTGCTCCATCCTCTCCTATTAACACCGTGTGAAGCTGTTGTTACATTTGATCTTCAGCATCACACTGTTGGTTTCACATGTTCTATCCCAAAAGGGTTGGCATTATTTGCTTTTCAAAGCCACACAACCAATAATATTTTAAACCCAATTAGAGCCCAAAAAAAGTACTAATTGATCAGGTTTCTCTAAGTGAACCCTCAAAGTAATTATAAGCATGTGTTAAGCAGTCAAAAGCTCAGCAGTGAAAATTATCAATTCGACGAGAAGTCAGCAGAAGGAGATTAACTTAACTTCAAACAGCTTTCAATAAAACAATCCGTCTTTGTCAGAAGAGATTCTCCTTTTTAACTAATTGCCTTTTAAAGTGACTTCTGCCAGATGCAGATGGGCAAAGCAGTTCAGAGACACCAACAAATAAGTCAACACCTCACTCATATCTGAAGATGATTTAACCAAAACGCTGAGGCATTCATTCATAGCATCTCTTCCATTATCCTCAGCTTGTCAGAAGTGAGATTGGAGGGAGAAAATCCTACTTCACTGAAATAAGGTTAATTTCATGCCACACTGAGGATAGACAGGGATGGGTTGAGTAAACGATTTAAGTCAAGGACTTTACATCACTCATAAATACTTATCTGTTTGTTTTTAAATTGAAAACTTCATCTGGCCCTCTATAGGGTTTGGTTTGGAGGGGAAGGATGAGTTGAAGGTCAGAACTACTCCCCACTCTGACCATTGATCTGAACACTAGACCAATTCAGGAGCATAAGATTGATGAGAACCTGAGCCAATCAAGTAGAACAGGCAGGATATTGTGACAAATGGAGGAGCATGTGCACTGTGTTTAATAATGTAAGGGGCTTGTCATACACAGACTCAAGGTAAATGACAGGAGGACCAGAAGAGGGAATGTAATTTCCCACAGCAATGTCAGACACAACCTGCATTCGCTCTGCCTCAGTATAAGATCAATCTTCAGGACAGATAAACTGATCTCCTCCACATAAAAAAATATTTTAAACAAGAACCAAAGGAAAAAGTTTATTCAGCAGTTTAATATTTAGTGTTAAGGCCAGAAAAGCCATGCACTGATAGGCAGCCAGGCCCGAAGTGCTGATGGCAGGCAGTCTGTTTTTCTTTTCTTTAATTTCCTTTTTGAAAAAACAAAACTAATGACATGACATTCTCGGAACGATTCTTCAGATTTTTGCAGAACACATGACAGTGTCCAATTTTTCTCAGAGCAAAAAACTGAATGCCCACTTGCGAATCCTTTCTTCAGTCAAAATTATATATAACATTAAGATAAAGTAAATCCTAAATAAAGTTGGTACAGTGTGTAAACGTAAAAAAAAAAACACAATTAGGCTTTAAAATAACGTTAAGACATTTTAACAAAAAAAAAATTAAAAGAAAACAAGTTGGAACAAAAAGAGAAAGAACATACAACTAATGAGGTTACCCTGGCAGCAGGTTGGTAGCATCATGAGTATTGAGAGGACATCCCAATGAGACTGAAACAGTTTTGTCCACTGTAGATGCTATTTTATTCCTTTTTTAAGGTTTGTTTCCAAGGCAACTACTTCTTCTACTGAATTACAACCACGAGGGATATAGCCTAAAAGCAGCAACATAACCCTCTCAGTGACTATTCTAGTTTATTCATTTCAAACCATCCATCCATGCATGCATGGGGAGAACATGCAAACTCCACACAAAAAGGCTGCAGCTGACATTTGAACCTGGAACCTTTTTGCTGTGAGGTGACCATGCTAACCATCCCCACACCAACATGAGCCCCACTTCAAACCAGTCAATGGGAACATGTCTAATTCACATTTCTCTTCTGCAGCTTTTCTAAAGATCTCTAGATTTTCTTCAAACTATGAGTCTATGAGAAGTAAAGATGAGGGGAGATTCAAATAACTTCTTATTCACAACATTGAAATAAGACAACGTGTTATGAATGTCAATAAACGTCCTGCTCAGAACATTGTATTGTATATGCAGACGATGTCATAGATGTCATGAAATTAAGGGTCTTTAAAGCCATCAAATTGTTAACAGGTGACTAAATCAAATCAGATCAAATTGTGAGACTGGCAAACATCTGTGCTTGTGTTCAGTTCAAGTAAATGAACAACAGAGTGTGCACAGGGAATATTTGTCCATAACTACACATTTTAAAAGTAATGAGAAATTTTCAAAATATTTACTTGTGTTCACAATTTCTTCTTGGAAAGGAGTGGGCAAACTGTTCCTCTACTTGAAATTGAAAACTAATCATCAAAAAAATGTTCCCTTTTATTGTTAGATTTTTCTGCGCGTCACTGTATTTCTGCAGCGAGACTTTAATTTTCTCTGCCGCCCCGTGACCATGACCTCATATCATAAACCTTCAGTAAATCTCAGGGTTATCCTCATTGCAAAACAGCAGTACAAAAGCTCTTAAGTACACCAGGACCAATGACAGACTGCTGCCTGTTGATGTGCCCATATTTTCCTCAATCTGTCTCACACTTTCTAACTCATTTGTTTTCCTGCTTGTATATAACAGGCGATGACTCTTAGCAGAACTCCTCCAGTTAAAGCGAGCTTGCAGTTGTAATGAATTTATCATTTTTGTTCATGTTGGTAACTTTTTTCCTTGTGGCCAAACCTTAAAAACTTTCTGGTAAATCCCAAAAATCTCAGATTACTGCATATTTCAGCTGTAGCTTTATAGATGCATCTTTAAACTGTTATCAGCTTGACTTGCAAACTCATTGGATGGTTTAGAAAATTGGCAGCAAGTTAAACAAAACTTCAGAGTTGATCCTTTGAGAAAACAAAAAGTGTTGACGGAGCATATCAAATGTGGCTCCGCTCTGTGGGTTCGAGCTTGGGGGCCACTGGGGCGAAGGATAAAGAGATACTGTGTGCACTGCGCCAGCGAATCTCAGAGATCTCAGCCGCTGCACCGCAGGCAGGTACAACTGGAAGTCGCGGAGGCAGGAGGGGGTGACACACAGCAGAAAAGTACTAGAGGACGGCTGAAGGGGCTGCCAGTCAACCGTCCCCTTGTTTCCTTGTCGACAGATCTGGATGTCCCCCCTCCTCGCCCATCCTGATTGCATTCTCCACACTTCCCCAGAGATTAGAGGAGGGGGATAACACAAACGGGGATATGCTATGGTGCACAAAGAAATGGCACAACTCTCTATATCTCCTCCTCCTCGTCTGTGTGCACAGTGCCATAAGCACCAAGAGGATATTGAGACAGACATATTCCTCCAAGATGAAAGGGGCATTTCAGTCACACGGGCCCCAAAGGTAAACGTGGCCAGAGTTAGCAAGCAGCTCTTCGTTTATTGTGGAGCAGGACAGAGACTCAAAGGCACCATGACAACACTGAAAGCAATAAAGGCCAACTGCTCTGCTCACACTTCTGAGAAGCTTTTTGTGGCTCTACCAACACAAAAAACACATATTCTTATTTACTGTTGTTTGTGAAGCCTGAACAAAGTTGGTCTCTGCAGAGATTACTGTTGTTTCGCTCTGTTTATTTTCTCTCACAGCACCATGACCGCAAGCATTTCACTCGCAGATATAAAGCCCCACTGGTGATCTTGCTCAATCATTCATTATTTGGGCAAGCGATTACGCATAAGATAACCCTGACAGACTGGAATCTTTCTCTTTGCTCCCTGGAGGTGTCAGAGCGTAGATTTACAGCAGTTTCACTTATGGCTGATATCCACTGTAAGCTGTGATAAACAAAGCTAATATTTACAAGAATCCTATAAAGAAGATTCCACATCCTGCATTTATTCAGGCTTATAAGCAGCCCGTCTCACGATAAGAGCTGAATAAACATGTTGCAAGAATAATACTCTATAGTTTCAACATGATCCTTCACTCCAGGTGTCAATATATCTCAATAATAAATATGAACAATAAACCGAAGGTTTGCGACAAGTCACGGCAGCACAGACGCCACCTTCACGGGGCAGCTGTATTCATCAGCGTTTGTGTAAGAGAGACATGCAAAATGTCAGTGACAAATTTCGTCTGGATGCCATTATCTCAGTTTGGATACGACAACAGAGCCACAACGAGACGGGGGCACTGACGCCCGTGGCTACATAGTCATTTCTGCAGGAGCGCCACTGAAATGTTGATATATTTCCCTGGGGACAGCGCAGCTTTCTCCGCTGCAGAAATCCTTCCACACAACACATTTTGCTCAATTTAGCAATGAAGCAACACAGTTCTGAAATTCCCTTCCCAGACTGTGAATTACAACAGCCGCCTTGGTTACAGTTGTTCCACAAGAAAAAAAGAGCTAACTGTGCAATTATGTTGCAGTCTAAACAGGAGGAGAGGCAATTAGTGTTCTACATGGTAGTGTAACATTAAGATTAAGCTGTAAAACTGTCCCTTCTTGTGATAACAAATGATGCAAGAGCGATGTGACTGGATGTGTAGATCCATGGATTAATTTGAAATGAGTTACAAATTACATTCAGCTCATTATTATGGATGCATTCATGAAATAAAGTTTTTATCGTTTTACAATACAGTATGAGTGAGGTAAATGAAGTGAAAAACATTTTAATTAAATCATCATGAAGAAAAAAACCACAATGTGACAATCTGTTAAGTGCTAAGCTGTTTAGCACATGAAAACCTTGCCACGACTGACAGAAACATGCCATTCGCATATCCTAATTTAAAAAATCATCTACAGAAAGTCCATTATCCTCAAACAGCTTTTTGCTGAGTTTGTTTTGGCGTAGGAAACTTTATTTCATGACACAGGGAAACTTTTCCTCCCTGGTTTGCTTCGGTGTGTCCCCTGAAATTTCAGCAGCGTTCAGGAGAATTGTTGCATTGCAGAAAGTGGCGTGTCGTATAAGAGGAGTGCAGCTGATTGGCCTGGGACCCCCACAGCGGAGGAGGCTAGAATCAGCCTGGAAACCTGATGTGCACAACTTCCACCATAATAGGTCTCAACTGATCCTAGCACACATTTTCATCAATTAAATTATTGTTTATTTTGTACTTTAAATTTCATCTACTTGCAGTCATGTGAAAAAGAAAGTACACCCTCTTTCAGTTCTAAAGTTTTATGTATCAGGACATAAATTGGCAGCATGATTAGCTACCGTGACACAAAAATCTTGACTATTGTTGTAAGACTAACACACCACAAAGTTGCTTAACCTCCTTAACCTCTGCTTATCTGCGAGGAGCCAGCTGTCAGTGCTGGTTTTTCTCAACACTGGCCTGTTTCAGAGGACACAATTACACTTTTATTTTATATTTTTTATTTTTTTACTTAGGAGCAAACACAAATATCTATGCTAATGTAGGCTTTAATAGTGAAAATGAAATCACACAGTGAATAAAAAAGACAGATTTTCCCTCATTACAACTGAGGCCTAGTTCAAACTGAACAACAAGGGAATCCGCATACTTTTGAGTGGTTGAGTGGATACTGGAGTGCAAAAGGCTGAGCGTCATTTTAAATGTGGCTACTACAGTCTGTGGTTAGACGATTGCGCATGATTAATTGTGCTTCAGCTCTAAGCGGCTTTTGCAAAGTGGCTGAGAGAGAAGGAGCAAAGAGGAGTAAAAGCTGCTATTTACAAACTTGGCTTTGGGGAGACGAAGGAAGAAAGGATGTGATCAGGCGAGGAGGACAAGAGAGACAGGCAGAAAAAGAAGGCAAGCGTTGGCACTGACTCATTTCCCTGCAGCCAAAGCGCCAGCTGGCTGCTGTCTCTGGCACTGGTCACTTCGACTTTGACTCAGAAATTCACACAAACAAACAGAAGTTATGTTGTCATTAAAATATAAAAAGTTTACTGAGATGGTCATTCTGAGAACTGTGTGGAGATTGGGGAAAGGTGGGAAGAACACCAAATCACTGGTAGGCATGGGAGTGGGGAAACCAATCTGACTTTAAAACGCTTTGCTTTGAATCTATAGGTAGCTAAAGTACTTTTAATGCCTCATTAATAATTTCAAATAATTCAGGAATGAAGTCTCGACTCATCTGTTCCCTTGAAACTTCTGCCTTTGTACCACATATAAATATAACTGACTGAAAGACTAAGATAGTCAGACAGTGGTCTATTTTCTGGTATTTGGGGGGTTTACTTAACCAACTTTACTGCAGTACTGGATCTAATTCTATCCTGAAGAATATAAATCAAACCAATGGCTACCCACTCTCTGGACGCCATCCAACTCAGCAGGCTCCATTTGTTCTGGAAACACAGACACCACAATCACTTTTATCTCCACCAGCTTACCTATAACTGGGGCCTTGAGTTCACTTTTAACAATACGTTCTGGCAAGAAGATACTGAAGTGATTCGTCATTTGTGCGAAGTCACTTTTGCGACAGCTGTCAATTACCTACAGGCAGATCAGCTGGGTACAAAATCAATCACTCCACCAACAAATTAACTGCTAACAAACAAGTGATCTGTCTTTCTTAGAAGCACAGGTCATAACAAAAAGACAAATGTTATAGGAAAACAGTAAAACATACCTCCTTTTGGTCCTTTTAGTTGTGCAACAACAGTAAAAAGTTTAGTTAAAGGCCCAGTTTTCACAATTACACTACATGGCCACTGCCAGCTAAGGCTATCTTCGTGGCTATGAAACTCAAAAACCTCTTTGCATTTTGATGGTATGGCCACTGGCCCTGAAGTATTGCCCAGCTAGCTTCAGGCATAAACTTTCAGATTATTCACTTTGTTGTAGATTAAATAAATAACAAGTTGGCAAGCTGCTAAAAGTTCTTATCCCAAAGGTAAACCCTGCCTTTCACCTTTTGAAATCGCCTCATACAAAAAGTAGCCCTGTCTGGCCCAAGGGAAATTGTTAGGCCAAAAACCCCTGGTCCTTAGCAAGCTCATAAATAATCCTGGTGCCTAGCATGAACTTGGTCATTGCATGTATTCACTAGCCCACTTTTGTCTTAATAATAAGAAACTGGAGCGCTTCAAACTGCTTGCTGTGGCTGCAACTTATTGTTTTCCACCACTGCCTTTTTAAACTTCTGCTATCCCATGAAAGGTATTTCTGATTTACAACTTCTTCAGTTCTTACTTCACAGTCCTAACTTGGGCAGACCACCCATGATAACTACCTCCCTTTATATCTGGCAACACATTCACATATTCAGCTTTTTGGACCATAGTAAAGCCTTACTATTTAATAGCTCTGCAGAGAGTGCTACCCATGTCAGTGAGACACCATCGCCATGTACACACTATGAATCAAGACATGACCATGCAAGGAATGGAAGATTCAGGGCTCTTCAGTGATCATTTTTAAAAAAAAAAAAGCTCCAATAAAAAGCTTTGGCTTACTTCTGTGGAAGAGACTCCCAGCTGCCTGCATGGGAAAGAAAGAACTCGCCTCAATGCAATTACTGCAAAGGTCAAAATTTGGGTGCACTCCAAATTCAAGGGCAGTAAGTTTGAGAATATTGATCGACCAGCTGACTTGACCACCAAAGGAAAAAAAAAAAAAGAGTTTGGTTGCATTGAGTACCGCCACAAGTGCCACCTGTTCCTGTGGGTTTCCTTTGCCTGCTTCACATTAGATTTAGCAGAAACTTTACACAGCTCCAACACAGCAGTGGGTTCATTGGATCGCAGGATGCATCTTTCTAAAGAATCCCTAATATGTACTGTAGTTCAGCACAAAAATGGCAAACTATACCACTAACAATGACAACTTCAAGGTAGTCGTTTTGCAGAAGTAAATGGCTATCACTGACAATAGGTTGACAATAAAATTTGAAATGTCATGAAAAAAAAATGTTATATTTACACTGTACTGACAAAAGTGTTTGCTCATCTGCCTTTAAACGCATATGAACTTAAGTGATATCCCATTCTTAATCCATAGGGTTTAATACGACGTCGGCCCACCCTTTGCAGCCCTAACAGCTTCAACTCTTGCATCCTATCACGGTACCACGCTGGAATCCACTGAGCTCTTGAGAGCGACCCATTCTTTCACAAGTGTTTGTTGAATTTATACACCTGTGGCCATGGAAGTGATTGGAACACCTGAATTTAATTATTTGGACAGGTGAGAGAATACTTTTGGCAATATAGTGTATGTAAAAACATTCTGATAAAATATATGATAATATTTTTTACTATTTTGGGAAAATTTATAGATAACGTAAAGTCAGCCTGAATTTAAAAAAAACAAACAAACAAACACTTAAACTAGAAAACTGATTTGTCTGCCTTGCATATTATGATTATTTAAAAAAGCAAAATATGATCCAAGATGGAAAATAGTTGTGTTTTAGCCTTTCTAATTTCCTGGAACAGTTTAAAAATGTTGATGCCTTATCCTGCACTTGGGGGATATTTTGAACCAAATCAAACACTTCAAACACATCTGTGCTGATGTGAACTAGTGGGCAGGGCTCAATCAGGCCATTTAAGCAGGCCAATCATGAGCTGACGGGGTATTTCGGGAAGGGGCAGCATTTTTGTAAGAAATCTGAAATCAGCAGAGACAGCTCACATTTACAACAAAAAAATAAAACATATTCTTAAATAATTATTCGACAAGCTTGTGGCAGAAGGGCTTTAGAGCTTAGTCTACAATAGAGGAGGTCATTTTCCAGGCTCGGCAGAAATGACAAAAGAAATTTCATTATTTGGTGGTCTCTTTTAGTCAGTAAACGTATTATCATCCAATAGTTCTGAGAGTGAATAATGAATTAAAAGCTACTTTTTCCCCTCGAAACATTCATTGTCATCAGCACAGTTAATATTCCACACATATGTGCATCTCTAACTTTTCCTCTTAATTACTTTCCTGAAAACTTTTTGAGAGGCAATTATCTTCTCTCCACCTCACAGACACAGACACACTATTTAAATTCCAGAGGCAAACTTTGATCACCACTACATTAGCTTTACATTAGAAACAATCATTATCGAGGACATCATCCCCACGACCAATTTGCCTTCGGAAAATAGTGGTGCTTGAGTGTGCTGCAGCCCACAGAGGACCAATGAGCCACACCAAACTTGATTAGGCCTCATAGTAATGTATCATTCCTCCTGGCCAAGGCTTTGGAGATGAACCACTTCTCTTCATATTAAACACTCTATCTAGGGAGGGCTAGAAACTGGAGTGGACTCATTTTATAAATGTCTTTGAGGAGGCAGAGATGAATGTGTCAAAAAGTAAATGTGTAACGAGTTCTACGTGTTCAGAGACAAACCTCCCCGATGAGCATTTTTGGTTTTATTTTCAAAGAGGCACTTCTGAGGCTATTTAGATGGACACGGCGCATCAGACTTGCGCACTTATTCATAAAGGTAATGATTCTTGGAACGAGCATGTTTTGATGCCTAACTGAGGAAGGCCAACAAACACTTTATTATCTATACAAAAACTAAAGCCCACAACAGTAATTTCCTTTCAAAGAATAAAGAGATGAGCCTAAAAGACTACAGTCCTAAAGTTTCCCGTGTGACACTTTTCTATATAGGTGTATTAAAATCATCCTCAATCCTATAAATAAAGCATATCAGATGAGAGTTGTGTGACTACTTCATGGGTAGTCACTGTCCCATGTAGCTGGCTCAATTTCAGAGCCTCTTCATCTTCAAGCCAGCCTCATAATAAGAAGCTATCAAATCTACCTCTCGACAGCTTTATGAGAGCAGAAAGGGCGGCATTTTGTGGCTCAGGGTAAGTTTCAGGGAGCAGATGGGTGCGAACTTTAAACTCAGCGGGGAAAGAGCAGCAACGTCCAGCTGACAGCGGGGCCGGCCTGCCTGATGTTTGATTAAGAGGCATGTTGACCTTTTCTAAGGCTCCAGGGGGCGCTGAGATACACTCTCACCTGACAGCCAACGAGTCAGTGCCCACTCATTATGTCCCAAATCCATCAGTCAAGATGCAAGCTTCTTTTTTTTTTCTACTTCTGGTTTGAAGAGAAAAATTAAATGCCAGGGTTTTATGGACTAGAAGTTCAAAATGAGGAGGATGTCACTGAAAGCGACGTGTTGAAGGCTAAATGTGGAATAATGGAAGGTGAAGTCTTGTTAGGACAAAAAGAATGAGGAAAGGAGGTGCAGCATCCCTCCAGTTACTCTCTACTGCAGCGTATTGTTGCAATTACAGTGAATCATATCCCAAAGAATGTGAAGCTCTAAAAGAAAGATATGTCGATAACTAGAGGCACAAACTACTCATAGGGCAGCTATGATGAACACAAAGAAATCTTCTGAGTACAGACTTGATGCCTTTACCAAAGATTATAATTGATGACCAGGAAGAAGCAGAGGCAGGTCAATACAGTGATGAATTGGGACTATATAGTGACATTGGGTGTGCACCTCCAATGTTCATGACAAATTGGCCATGTCACACTCTGGGTATTTCCCTTACAATCAATACATACAGACAAAAAGGCTGCTAAGGCCAGCTCAAGTTTATAATAACAAAGACCAGATGGACAGAGATGCTAACAAAAGTCCTAAACATCTTGGGAGTTTTACACAAGAGACACAACAAACTTCAAAGCTTTTATCTTACACCTATTTTCATCAGTGTGCAATAAGCGCACGTTTTATCTGGGTCAAAATTTTAGATCACTGCTTCAGCCTTATTACTTTCAAACAGTAATTTTAGCCACAGAAGGCAACTGTTTTCAATTATCTGAAAGTCCACCTAAATGAAATGAAGCCAATGTGGGAGATCCTTAAACATGCATCCTATCCAACGGCCACCGGGTGGCAGTGACTACAGCAGAAGACAGTTTCAATAAAAGTGTAGAGCAAAATTACTCTACTTCTCCTTTGATCTATTTTAAACTTAATTAACATTTTCTTCATATGTTTAGGGTTTAACTGCAACATTTGAGGGCTATGATGTTTCACAAAAATCTAATTGGAAAAAAAACCCCGCAAAGTTGACAAACAGCCTTATCTTTGCTGTTTACCATATCACATAAAATACTGTGCTTCTCAGATTATTTGGAGCCATGACTGTTCATCTGCATTAAATCTGCAACATAAAATCAGCTTATTTTGCTAAACTATTGTCGCATGCATTCAGTCAAGCTGATACTACAGCACCCTCTACTGGATCAGAAAGCCCACTGCTTCTAACGATCTGATGTATCTCTCTGTACAACCTACGGACTGAAGTGTTTACAGGCCATCATTTTTTAATTAGAGTAGTATAAAGTTTCCCCACGTTTGAACGGATGAGTTTTGTCAATTATGGTCCAATTTAAAAGTCAAATAGAAGATAAAAAGGCCAATTGTGATGACAACCCACTACTTCATGGGACTTTAAGAAGTCTGTTGTTCTCAGTTAGAGACATCTTTGCAGAAATGGAAACACCAATGTTTCAGGTCCAAGCGGCCATCTATTCATCCTAAGGTTTTCTGCATTTCCCTAAAATACATTTCTGTGGTTGAATATAGAAAATGCTTCAATTTTAGTTTACAAAAAAAAAAAGGACTTCTGATATCTTATGGATGAAGACAGGAGTCATAGATTTCCCAAAATAAAGCCCAAAAAGAACCAGTCAAGACAAAAAAAAGCATCCCCTTAAATTTAAATAAGATAAGCTTTTACTTAACAAATTGCCAAGGAAAAATGGTTCTAATCAGAACAAATACAGCCGAAAAGCCCATATACAGTCACGATGAACCCTCCTTCTTCTTTTAAAGGTTGTTTAAAAGGTCTTTGTGTGTGTGTATGCATGTGTTAAGATGCATCAGTGTGCCACTAGGCCCATATTGTACTCCTGGTGGGTGCGCCTGCGAGTGAGCATCTGCTCAATCAGTAGCTTCTGGCAAACAAGCCCAGGAAGCTACTGTAATCCATTAATTCAGCCTCAGTGCACTACCTGTACAGTATGAGGCACAACATCACAGTGTGAATGGAGGTGAATTACTGGTTCTGTGCGTGCAGTTGGACGGCAGACTCTTGTAGCTGTCCAGACATATAATAATGTCCACTGTCCCCCACCTGCCATTACTAAATTTCATTAAACAGCAAGTGTGGGCTAAGATTACAGTGCAGCTTACTTTTATCCGTATTTGTCGTAGATCACTCTGAAATATTAAAGAGTGAAGCAACTTTGCAAACCAAACTTCTTCTGATAACCTCATCCCTGCAGAGTTACAAACTCAGACAGCAATAATGAATACTAAACCTTGAAACAGAAATGTATCAGCCTACATCGAGGAGACATTTTAACTCATTTTGGCTCCACACTCTTGTCTCCTTTCATTTCATTACTCCAACTTTTGCAAGCATGAGTAATGTTTCTCTGCTTGTACCCCTCAAACATCATATTATAAAACGTGATGGTTGGAGATCATGTTCTCACTCCTAATGAACCACATCGCAGCTCACAGCTGAATCACACATTATAACCATATTTTCATTTAGTGTAGAAGTAAAACTACAATTCTTGGCGTCTTGAAAGAAAAATGCTCAAAAATGCATCACATGATAAGTATAATCCATTGTGTTGAGACTAAGGAAGCCTTTGAGGCATTCATGAGGCCATCAATTAATTCAAATGAATCCCTGATATCCAAATCATAATTAATAATAAATCAGCTGCAGAAGGCATGCTCATACAAAAGTTAATTTAGAAGCTCTCCTAGTGCTTTTCTCCCAAAGCACAATGAGGTAATATTCCCCTAATGTTGAGGGAATACAAAACATTCCCCTCTACAACAGGTGCTTTTTCATTTTCTGTCTGGCTAGCTTTAATGATCTCATTAGACAGCCACTCTAACCGGGGAACTGCCAATGGCCCCACTGCCACACAACAGGGAGTACAACAACAGGGCAGAACAGGGAGGCTGGGCATCTGTCCGATGTCGCAGCTGTAACAGGAGCTGCTTACTTACAAGATGGACATGGATCTGAGACAGACGAGAAAAAAAAAAGAGCAAGGCAAATTGAATTTCTTGTGTACATCAGTGCACAAAGCCCTCCTTGGTGTACAGAAGCTGGAGAGGCAAGCTAAGAACCCTCTTAGACTGAGTTGTACATCATTACCCAGGGTTCTAGCCAGCAATTTCCCCAACTTCCACTGCCAGGAATCAAATGGCACAAATTAATCACTGGTTTCCTGATGGCAATGGAGGAGGAAGGAAAATGGTTCTATAGCCTGGTTGTAGAGCTTTTAAAAAAACGAGTCCAACAGAATAACTTGGCAAATAAAAAACTTAAAGAACAAAGCTTTTTACACTGGTAAATGCAGTCTCAATGGAGTATAATCTATTCTGCTTTCGCAACATCATAAATTAAGCTAGAACATCTGATGAAATTATGATTATGCCAATTCCGTTTCTACTGTACTAAGAGAAGAAATAACCACAGACATTATAAATGGACTCTCTGTAGCAGGCATAACGGATAGTGTAAGGAGAAAGATAGAGTGTATTCCACATTCCCAACAGTTTACTGTAAACTTGACTGTAGGGTATTCAGCCAAGTTAAGAGAAATTCCAAGCCATAAGGATAAGAAATGATCAGTTCAAAGTAACTGTGAAATGTGTAAAGAAATTCAATTCAAATTAAGTTCAATAATGAGATTAGCCTGTGGCTCGCTAGAGTTCCAAACTAAAAGAAAGTACAGTCAACATGTCTTGTTAGTGAGGTGATTTATGAGGTAAAGTTACCTAAAAAAAAAACACCAATTTTCAAAATCCTGTTAAAATTCAGGAATATCTATAGAAAAAATCAAACTATTGCTGACATTTAAACTAGCCTATTAGCAAGAAAAGCTAATGTCTAACTTAACTGCTCACTTTCGGCATGAAAATTACTGTGCTAAAAGTAGCAGATGTCTTAGGTGATTGGAGGGCCAGTGTAATGGATGGAGAGAGAGTGCTGTGAGTGTTCTGAAAAGATACATTTTGTGACGGGAAGTTTGTTTTGTTGACATTCCCTGAGCTGTGAGCATGGCCCAGTACAGCTGTGAGCAGTACTGCATATGTACAGTATGGAATATAATGCAGCTAAGGTCTCAAAAACCCAATCAGCTGCTGAATGAGTGGCTGCTATGTTGATTCCTGCGTGAGTGAGTGAAAAACAAGTTTATGTGTAGTAGACTAAGGCTAGTCCCTCAAATACACAGTCACTACTTGAAAAGCACTTGTAAAATCAATTATTTCACCCTGAGTAGTGCAATCTTTGTTATTGATGTGATTCAATGTATTATGTGTTCATTATGTAGAAATTATTGCTCTTTAAAATGTCCCCTTGTTTTTGACCTGAACTTTACAGCTCATCCACAGTTTTTGGTCTATGTACTCTGCTCTTTAAGGGAATTTATAAAATAACCATTAGTCCAGTCAAAACGAGAGTCTCTGTGAAAAAGGGGAAACTGCCTACATTCTGATGAAAAATCATCTATGTAGAGAGGAAATTATCAATTTTAAAATGTCTTTGGGGGGAAAATGTAAGTGGTTGAGCATATATGAACATTTTGGTAAAAAAGCAATAAAATATGAAAAAATATACAGTATACAAATGTCCAAAGAGTTAATAAAGTTTAAACTGTGATTTGTTAAAAAAAAAATAAAGACACCTTTATACTGAATCAGCCAAATAACATCTAGAACCTTTTTTTGAAGTGACTATTAAAGTGACCACTTTAATGTTTCATTTACAACACCTTGTGAGACGAAAGGCATACCACATAACTACCAAACAAGTCACACTCAGACAGAAATAACATTTTTAATTCTATAATTCTACATAAATATAAAATATATATTGTTGTTTTATAATTTCATTACAACTTTAAGATCATTTTGGTATGAGAACAAATATATGTTATGATCTATAATGCACGTAATGAAAGTAAAGCCAATTTATCAATCACTGATAAATTTTTAGAATAATTTCTAGTACAAAACTAAAACCTTTGTGAGGATTAGTGTTTGTCTGTATTTCATCTTTTTGTTTTGGGCTAACGATCTGATGAAATGTGACTTCAGCTTAAGCTTTCTGAAGCTGTGATCACCTTTTCTCACCATTTCTATTTCATTACACCTGACATTTCAGAGAACACAATCAATCTGAACAGACTTATCAATAATAGCCACAGCACAAAATGAAAGCATTGTGGCAGCAGACAAAGGCTATAGGGAACATTCTGAATGTCATTTGACGTTTAAAGCCAAATGCACATCCACCATTTCAGGAAGAAGACTGCAATGAGAAAATCCAAGACGGGATTATTTTTCATCTCTACTCTCTTGTGCGTCTGACTTGAGTTTTATTATCTTGGCCAGTTCTGCTACCTTTTACGAGATTCCAGTCAGGGTCTGAGTGAGAAAGATGTTTATGTGCCCAGTCTGACAGACTGGGTCTAATCTTGGCAGAATTTTGGCAAAAGTGTTTTCCACAGCTTAGTTTTTAATAGGCCTCCAAACTCCCTCATCATATTGAGCTGTGTGGTCCAATTTGAAAGTCAAAAACTTGGCATTGCACCTTTTTCGTCTCTCTCCATCTGCACTTTCATCTATCAGTCAACTTCTTTTTCTATCTATCACCTTAATAATCCTCATGTTTACTGCTTTCTTTTGCGATCTATAGACACAATTAAACTAATAAAATAAATAGTTCAGCCTCTCATTTACCAGCCTCAACAGTATCTAGATACATAACAATTTGTACACACACAACATTGTGAGCAGTGTAGTGATGTAACAAGACACTGATTTCAGATAAATTGAGCTGTCGAGTCAGCCGCTTGCTCACTTTGTGCATCCAGTCTGCCTGTGAAATGCAATTACACTCAGTGCCATGGGTAAGTAGTGGAAACCAGCATATCATGTCAGTCTTAACGAGTGCCACTGAGGGAAAGCATCATTAACAATTAGCACAAAAGCAAAGTTCCTCTTCAAAGGGAAGAAACAGGCATAAGAATTCTTTTTTGTATTCATAATCGTGAAAACCTCCTTATTGTAGGTCAGGATAATTATAGCAAGAGAAATGCAGGCTCAAGACATGGAGTAATGGATCATCCCACGTACTGCACATACAAATGCATTTTTCCACTTCTGGTATGACTTTCCATTGGCTGTGTTACCTTTGTTTACCCAGATTACAGAGAGAACATTTATGGCCAACAGGAAAATAAAAATAAAAACCAACATCTCTCTGCATGTACAAAACATGTGCTAAACCGTTTTGAGTTACGGAGGTTTCTCCAACAAATAAAATATGAAATATACTATGCCAAGAATTCACTGGGTGTCACACAAGAGCAGAACAAAATAAGAAAAGCAACAAAAACACTCCCCTTTAAGCAGCTTGTACGTCAGGAAACCTAAACCAATGCTGGCAATGTTATCCTTGAGTTTCCTTCCATACACCACAGAAGGACTCACATGCACTAACATGTACTTATATCCAGCCACAACGCAGAACAGACAAGCTTGGATGACAACACACACAGAAGTGTGACTCCATATTCTGGCGTGCACACCATGCATTACTATACCTTTGCAATCTTTGAGAAAATTGTACGTTTGACCTTTAATGGACCATAGTCGTGGTTTTGGTTGTTTTGCAATTGCAAAGTACAAACTGTTTATACAGTTACAACAGTCCACTTTCTAACGTATACCATACATTTAGATTAATTTTCTTCCTCAAGGGCAGTTTGCATTAATTTCCCTGCACTACATAAAAATGAACTTGCAGAGACCTGACACTTGGCTTGAGATTGGTAATCCATCACAGTCCTTGTTTCCTCACCTTTTTTTTTTTTTTTGTCAAGGTTAATTAGGTATGCAGCTGTTAGAGGGAACCCTTTGGAGAGAAAAAAAGCAAACAAAGCGCTTCAAGAAATATTTGTATTCGTAGAAGAGAACAGAAAAGTAAAACTTGTGAAGTTACACAAAGACTCTTAAGAAAATGGACGAGACTGTGCTCAAAGTTCACACACTGTGTATGAGATACATAAACGAGATGCTGAACATTTTAGAAAATATTCCTCCTAAACATCAGCATATTAGGATTCTCACTGTGAACTTATGTGCTGCCATTAGCATTTAGTTCAAAGCACCTGTGCACAAGCACAGGTTCAAACAGCTGTTAATATTAGGTAAAAAAACACTTTAAAGTCACTTTAAATCTTTAAAGTTTCCAGAAAGGTGCAAAAAAATGTTGAATCTGCCTGCAAGTTGATTTCAGGCTTCACAAAGTGTGGCAGCCTCGCTAATGTTGCAAATGGGATAAATACTTGCATGGGGTGTCCATCAGATGATTACCAAGTAGACATTGCCAGGATTTCTCCTCATTTAGCAAAATAATTCATAACTAGTACAGTAGCTATAGCAAATCTCAAAGATAGATATGAAAATGTGGGATGGCGCTGAAAAGCTATTCATGCTCACTCTCACATGCAACATACTGGCTCCAGTAAGGAGTTCGGTGGTGATCTCAGGTATCACCTTCCCAGGAAAGGAAAATAAAAACATTGTACCATCCTTCTTAGACTCTCCAATTTTAAAAATGTGTCTTCAGTTCCTGCTGTTCTAAGTTTAGGAGGATAAACTGTTTGGTTAAGTTTAGGACAACATCAAGGTTTGAGTTGAAATACACAAGTTGATATAATTAACCACCTTTGGCAGTTATCTTTTCCCTATGGCAACAAGCACCTTTGTTTTTTGGGTTAGAGATGACTTCCAAGACAGTGATGTCACCAGGAAAGAAGATCTAACTACAATTTTATGGCAGCTGTGTCAGATTTTTATGGCAGCTGTGTTTTAAGCATGTGAATGTGATTTGTTAAAAGAATGAGTTGACTGATAGTATGGTGAGTGGTAAGTGTTAAACATTACATTCCTTTAAAATACTTTAAAAGAAATCGATATAGGTATAATGGTCCTTTTACCCAGATTCACCTCATTGGTGTATTTCATGAAAAATGTGTCACTCACATTCTTCATGAGAGTTCACTGAGTAAACAGTTTAACTATGATGAATACCACTCATAAAAACAGAGGAGAAAGAACTCAGCATGGCTACTAAAACAAGCCCAATTACTGCATCTGCTCATAAAAGGTGAACATCACTGCTGTCAGACCTTAACCAGCACGGGTCCTCAATCTCAAGTTGCAAACAATGAGGCGGGGTATATGAAATATTCACCTGCTGCAGACTCATTATTTCGCTGAAGCACTCAGCGTGGTGTAGCCTGGCTAAGTAGTGATTGATTGCTCAAGGCCAAGGAGAGGGTGCAACAGACAGAGACAACACATACAGTATGCTCAAAATGCCTCCGAATATCTTAAGGGTTTTAAGAGGGGCATTTACATGCAAGAACACAAGGAAGGAACAACAAGACACAGGCCATTCTGTGATGCCACGACAGCATATGCAAGGAAAATGATTAACTCCTTGTTGTGGATAAAATATACTAAGCAATAATACAAGTAACATTTTGAATGGATTTTCAATTCGAATGGCTGCACTTTAAAGCCAGTATAGGAATATTACTCATTAGCTTCATTGGTTTGTTACTGCCAGCAGTGTGTAAAAGCAACAAATCAGATGAGTTACTGTTGCTCTTTCAGTCAGGACAAGACATTTATTGCCATTTCCTGAAGAACAAAAACTTAAACAAAACATTAGAGAGCTTGTAGGACTGGAAATAATATGGCAACACTATTATTTAACAACACTGAAATTAACACCTACCCGTACTATTGTATCAGTGAAAGATGGAACTGGATTCACTGGTTTTCTTTTTGTAGACAGAGTATCATTGAGTTTTGGACAAAATTTTGTTTTAGATTTATGACAGTTTAAGAACCAAATAATCTGGAATAGAATGATAGGATCGGTCAGTCAAGAAAAAAAACATAATCGAAAAAATTAGGAAAATTCATCGCTGGGAAATACCCTAAATGCAGGTTTCAAAACTTAAAGGCAATTCTTTTTGTGATTGCTGCTTAAACACTAAATACTTACAACTCAATGCAGCATGTAAAGTCTCCTATCGAGATTTGCTTTTAACTTACTCTAGATAGTTTTTTTAGTTCACTCTAAAATATTTATCTACTTCTGCAGTGCATCGATTCTGATAGTGTAGAGTTGTGCAATTATCAGAACGATTACTTTTATAGTGCTAGCTGTCGCTAGCTGCGATATTTTCCTTATTTAAGCCTTTGACCACACTTGTAATATAACACACAATAATGGCCATTTTATACCTATTAACAATTTTACAACATAAGTGAAGTCAGTTCCTGATTAAAATATGCTGCTGTTACACAACTGGCGATCATTAGCAACATCCCTAGCACTGGAAATCAAACTCCTACTGGCTGAAAATCCAATTAGTGATAATCCCCCTCTGCTATCTAGCCAAAATGGGCTCCATTAAAAGGAAAAACAAATGTAAATGCTCGGAAAATAGCCGAGGTGCTGAGTGCTATTTGCTTTTACAAATTTATATGAATCCTGTAAAAATAGATAAAGCTATATTTAGATAAAGCTAAATAAAATTGAGCCACGGAGCTTTAGTCTGGCTAGCTAGTTCTGCATATTGGAGAAAATAGCTTACTTGTTTTAAAACTTTGATCTTTGTAGAAATTGAATAAACAAGATATGACATCTTGACCATGAACAGCATTGGATTTGGTTAAAAAATAGATTACATAAACAAGCTACAATTTTCCTTCTGTTCCTGGTCTTTTTAGTTAGCTAACCTGGTTGTTAGCGCCTACTTTCCAAGAGTCTGTAACTGGTTAAATTAAATAAGTTACAACTTGAACAAAGAAAAAGAAGAAATAAATGCAAACATGCAGAAATACAAACAAAACTATTTTGTCAAACTTCTTATCCTAACTTCTCCTGTTGAAGAGCTAAATGTGTTTAAAGCACTGTTTGTGTCTCGCAAATGTTTTAGCTTGGGATTATCAGAAAAATGAGCAACGTGAATTTCTCTAAACTCTAAGTTCATATTTCGTTAGGGGAGTCATGCACAACCAAAATATCAGCTGGATGTTTTCATTCTGAAATTCAACAACCAATCCATCAAAGGCCAATTACAGTCATTTTAAGCTTCTTGGAACTTCTCTCTGTGACGTCAAACTCGAACACAAACAGTGAATGACAGAAAACAGAATGGCTTAGTTTTAGAGGATATATTAAATTCACAAGATTAAATAAAATTGCAAAACTAACCACCCTTGTCATAAGATTTCAGCTACTGTGCTGCAAAAGATAACTTTGGCTATCTGCCAGCTTTACTTGATTGGTCGACAAACAAAATGCAGCCAAAGAGGAAACACTCAGCAAGATGGATTCCAGTGTGCTTAATGAAATGCTGTTGGTGTGCAATAGCAATGCTGAAAAACTGTGGCCTGCATAAAGGTCATAATAAATCAAGTCCCTTAGTCCCAAACTGCTGCATTTCTGATTTGGCAAAGAGCTGACCCCAGTCAAGTACATAAATATCCTACAAGCGTGCACAGAAATGATAGGATGCTGGCACAAAGTGTCACTGTCTCACCAAACTTGACATCAATTTTACGATGAATTTAAGCTTAATTTACTTGATTCTGTCTTAATTTTGTACATCATAAAATCATGAAGGTTAATGCAGTGCTGCATAACTTATGACTATCATTTAGTATTTCAAATTACTTTTACTTGTTTTCATATTGATGATTGGACTTATTTAGGTCTTCAACTTTCACCTTTGAAGTCTGACTTATGAAAATGATACAGCAACAACAATGTCAAAAGAGCTGTGATGGTAATGCTGACTCACTCTCTCACTAAAAGACAGTGGGTAACAGGTGCACAGATACCAGATGTATGGAAAATCATTGTGCAAGGCTGCAGCAGGCATTGCACAGCGATCAATAAACCAGCATGCATGTTGAGGTGGTCAAACAGCGCTGTGATTTCAATTCTTCTTCATGGGGTTTGGGATGGCCAAGCACAAAAACAAGCAGAGTGAGCTATTGATGTAACTCCTACAAGCTGGCCTGCAGCCATTAAGGTTTTGTATTGAAAAGGCATTAACTGTGTAGCGGAGCACCAAATCAAGCACCGTGGCCCTCCATCAAAATGCAACCATCAGCCTAAAGGCACACAAGCAGTTGTAACACACCAAAACAGCTGTTTGCAGTAGAAAACAGCAGCATTCAGTGTGTTAACAGCTGCTTCCAGTATGTGCTCTGGGGAAAACATAACAGGCAGCAAATTAGGCTGCTCTCCAATGGAGGCAGCAGTTTGTGGGCCGAGCTTGTTGCGGTTGTCTGATGGCATACTCTTTAAAATGTCACCAGTTTAACACTAGGCAGCCTTAGTCGCTTTTTTTCTTTTTGACATTCTCCTGGGATTTTTTAATGAATTTCTTAAAAGAGCCAGCGCCATTTTGATCGCGTTTTATCAAGTTTGTCTGTCTATATTCACCAACATGTTAAAGATCAAAAAGTGCTCAAATAGAAAAACAGTAGAGCTCAAATTTGGCATTCAGAAAAGTAAGTCTTTAGTAATTTTTTAAAGATTTTTTTTAGATTTTATAAATCTAAAAACTTATAAAATATATGTTTATCTGGGAAACTTTATCTAACTGTAAGATGCAATGGAAGAAAGAGGCATTAAAGCATGTTTTTATCTGAAGAGGCGGGTTCCCAACTTGTTTTACCATTGAAAACTTACAAAGTAGACCTTTTAAGAGTCCTTAAATCATGAAGTTAAATATCCAGTAGAAAATGTAGTGATTTAATGATGCTCGTTGCCACGGCTGCAGCTAGTCTTCTGCATATACGAGCAGAAAGATGAGCAAACTGTGGATACCTCACAGGCGAGGCACCATTTTCCATTGCCTTGCTCATACTTCATATCTCGTGGTCACAGGTCTGTTATGAATGCTTGCAGCCGAGAGGCCACAGACAGAGTTAAATTCATCGTAGGAATGACTGTGTTCACACATTCTTTTTGAAACAACCGGAGCTTCATCTGAACCGGTCATCAGAGATTAAGGCTTTGTTCACACAAACACAGATATTTTGTGTTGTTTCTCTCCTTTACCTTTAAAAACAACGAAAAAGAGAAAGAAAAAAATCCACAGAGCACCATTTACAAAATAAATCTCGTCAATATGGAAGGCACCACACAACAAAAAGGAATTGATCGGTGTCATGTGTGTTCTCCCCTCGCCTGCTAAATAGATCACTTCAACTTTTCAGACAGCACTGACAGTTGATCTCATTACACACCCCTCTCAACACAAAATTCTCTTGCTATTCTGCAACAACAACCACTTCAATGTCAAAGTAGTCCCACCAGCTAGAGGTCCAATCAGGTCTCGTTCATTAGAAAAACCTAGGCAGCTGGTTCTGTGTTGGATCAAGCGTCAGTGACCTCTGTAGCACATTCTGATGCCTCTGTTCCTAGTATGATCAGAGAGTAACTGTACATTTATTTGCAAACATATAAAAAGCTCTGTTAACAAGATTATCACAGTATGACAAGGACTGTGCAATAGATAGAAAAGTTCCAATTATTGCAGTGTGCACAATATCAATATCGCAAAAGACTACAATAAATGGTAGTCCATAGTTCATTTCAATGGCGACATTTTGACTTGAAATAGAAGGACAGGACAAAAGCTGGAGTATTGATGAGGGCTGCGGTCCACTTAAAGAAAGTTCTGCTTTTGTGCAGATTATCCAACTAACCAACATGCACAAGTCAAACTCAATGCCAGTTAACACTGCATGGCAAAAACAATCCTAAATTCAGAGTTTTAGTGTAACATTATCTATGTGAACTATGTGCTTAAACTGACTTAACGTCCATTTAAAGCGGTGCATTTAAATTCTATATGATACCAGATATTGATACATGACACTGGATACTGAATGATAATACTCCCTATACTGGTTTATTTTGCTCAGCTGGTCAGAGTAAATTTGTAAATCCCCCATTTTTAAAACCATTTTATTGAATTTCTTGTAACATCTTAATTCATAACAGTAAAATAAAGCACTCCTGATTCTAAGAAATAACAAAAATAAATTATTCAAGGTAATAGCATTGTTCCCAAGGCATAAAGATCATGCAGGACTAAACCAAACAAACTAACTGTTCCTTCACTCATTGATTTTAGATTACATCACCACATATTTGCAAAAATATCAGGCTGTGAATGTCCTGAATTTCTCCTGCTTACATTTGTATGAAGTATGTAAGTAAGTACAGAAGTATGTTTTCCTACTCCTGATAAGATGAATCTCCCTGACGTCCAGGTTGAAAGCAACTAAAAGAACCATTAGCCCCTTTAATAAAGACATATTAACATGCTGAGACGACCTGCTCATTATGCTGCATTCAGTCATCTTTCCTCATTCAGTGTAACCAAAGAAGGCTAATACAATACAGTCAGTGTCAGCTCTCTGAGAGCACGCTGGCTTTCTTCTCTAAAAGAGTTATGTTTCCCAACACGGGCTGTCAGAGTTATGAAATGTTACTTGATCCTTAACCATCATTAAAAGTAACTGCTATTAAAGATATGACTCCTTTGTCATTTTTATGTCACCATTATTGGTATAAGGCTACTAATAATAGTAGTAGTAATACAAGGCCCAGATAAATACCAATTCAAGTATGAACATATTTTAAATGAACATGGAATTCAGACCAAAGGCAGAGGGACAATTTCTGTCACATACAGAGGGAGGTAGGGGACGTGGAATTCAAATGGACCATGTTCAGGAAATCCATTGCGGATGCTGCCTCCAAGAGTTGTGGCCTGAAGCTTGTCAGGTTGGCAGTAACTGGAGGGCCCGCTGGTGGATGCCAGCGGTGACGGAGGCCATCAAGCTGAAAAAGGAGGTCTTTTGGGCTTGTTTGTCCTGGGGGTCATCCGAAGCAGCTGACAGGTACCGAGCGGCTAAAAGGGCTGCAGCATTGGTAGTTGCTGAGACTAAATCTCAGGTGTGGGATGAGGGCTCTTCCCAGGTTGTGCTTGACCTTGGTGGAGAACTGCTGACCCAAACTGAGGATCTCCTCTATCCGGTTGACATGTCCTCCATTGAGGAGGCAGAGTCTGAGGATTTTGGGAAAGACTCTTCCATCACCTTGGCGGAAGTTGTCGAGGTAGTCAAAATGCTTCCCGGTGGTAAAGCACTGGGGGTGGACGAGGTTCGCCCTGAGATGCTAACATGGACATGTGGGGGGCTGTCTTGGCTGACACGCCTCTTCAATGTAGCATGGAGGCCTTGGAGGACGAGGCTCCTAAAAGCAGTGTGACTTTTGCCCAGGTCGTGGAACAGTGGGCCAGATCGTTGCCCTGGCAGAGTTACTGAGGAGATCGTGGGAGTTTGATCATCCAGTCGACATGTGTTTTGTAGACTTGGAAAAGGCTGTGTTCCTTGAGGGATTCTGTCGGGGTGCTGAGGGAGTATGGGGTACCGGAGGCGCTTTTACGAGCTATCCGGTCCCTGTATAACCAAAGCAAGAGCTCTGTCTGCATTCTTGGAACTAAGTGGAACTTGTTTTTCCAGTGCGTGCTAGACTAGGAAGGCTATGGTTACAAGATCTGGACCATGACCGAAAGAACGAGATCCCGGATACAAGTGGCTAAAATGGATTTGAGGGTGTCTGGGCTCAGCCTTAAACATGGGAGCTCGGCCATCTGGAGGGAGCTCGGAGTAGACCCGCTGCTCCTCCGCATCAAAAGGAGTCAGCTGAGGTGGTTCGGGCATCTTGTTAGGATGCCTCCTGGTCACCTCCAGGATTTGGAGGTTTTCCGGGCATGTCCCTCTGGGAGGAGGTCCCAGGGCAGATCCAGGACTCGTTGGAGGGATTATATGTCACGTCTGCCCTGGAAACGCTTCGGGATCCCCCATGAGGAACTGGAGAGTGTTGCTGGGGAGAGGGATGGCTGGGTTTCTTTCCTGGATCTGTTGTCTCCGCAACCCGACCTCGGATAAGTGGATGAAAATGGATGGATAGATTTAAACTTACTGGTGTTCAAAGTTCCCCCCACCCTAGAACAAATATCAACACTTCTAAGAAAAAGTGGCACAACATGCAAACCACCTCTTACTCAAATGTCAATTTAGCTGTGTGTCTAAGTTTGCTGGTAGGGGCAATCTAGGTTAAGAAAGTAAGCATCATCAGTCAAAATTTGTCCACGAGAGAGCTTTGATCAGATTACTACAGTACAGCCCAGTGCTCAGATATCAGTATTGCCCTTTAAAGTCCAGTCCAACCATGTTTCAATTTTAATATGACCTTAAGAATTAAGATGAGGTCATGATCGACTACTTATTGCAGTGTAATGTGCAGCATCTTAGTGTAATTTACAGAAAGGTGATTAACTTTGGCAGCATATTTCATTATTTAATCACAGAGCATGAACTGTTGCTTTAAATATTTAAATAAGATATTTAACATAAATGCAAAATGCACCAAATGCAAGATGTTTAGTTGTGAAGCTTCTAGAGTAAAGGTTGTACAAACTGAATCTTTGCATCATGCTGTCACACAGACATGGTGGTTAATGAGACAATGGTAGGCCTCTCAGCAAGCACATGAATGCTTAAACTAAAATAAAACTATAACCCAAGTCCCAACTATAACCGTAACAACAACTATCCCTGGAGAGCTTTTGAATGCTGGGATACATCTCAGTCCATTTTATTTCTTCATTTTTAGTTCTGTTCCAGCAAAGAGAAACAAATCATTAGTTGTTCAACAACGCTGTCATCTGTGCCCTTGAGCGGGGATGTTTGCCATGTCAGGCAGCAATTAGACACAAACACAGTGAAAGCTGGAGAACAATCGCAAGGCGCTGCTTCAGAGCAGCCTCACACCAGTGCCAGAAGCTCGTATATTTGCAAGCATCAAGCATGCAAAGCTCTGCACACTGTATCACAAATGAATGGGTGAGATAATAAGGCGATGTATCCCATGGTAACGTTTAGGCTGTCTTTATCGCTTAGGCATTTGGATGCAGACTCGATTAGATGCAATTTCCTGTGTAAGAGCAACACCTCGGGGGTGTTTTGCCACCCATTTTCATGTACTAGCTGCTTCACTTGCAGACAGAGACCTCATCAGGCAACAACAGTGTCCGACTATCACCTTGGGTGGACAGAAATCACGCTGTGCAGATTCCTCCCTGTTATTGAGAGGACTTCCCACTAAAGCACTACACCATGTCTCTATCCCAACAGTATGAGCTTTATGTACAGGAAGCAATCACCTGCAACAATAAACCTGTCACACTGAAGCCAGACTACATTGTCCACTTTGTTATCATGTGTCTTCCATGTTGTTACCTGCTAGATCACACCCTCGAGGTGGAACATTGTTACAGCTGCCATGGTCAATAAATTAAACTGAGACTTAAGGGATGCAGGCATAAGAAGATATCAACGACTGATCAATATCAAGACACAGGAAATAAATGGTGAGAACTTGAAGAGTTTTTATCTTTCAGTAACACAAAAAGCTAAAGAAATGACTAGTTGTGTTCAGGACAAAACACTTCTGTTCTTAAAGAATCTCTTCTACAGACGGTAAACTCTCTGCTGAAATCACCTCAAGATGTCACTGAAAAGGCCAGAATACTTTTCCCTGCATTCACAGGACAGTCATAGTGAATAAATATGTGATTTAGGGTGGCTTAGTAACTTGTTTGCACTAATACAGCACCTCTTCTTTTAACCTCTTCTGGACGGTGGAAGTTGATTTTTCTGTGTAAAATTTGCCAAACAAATGTCGATGATAGACAACCATAAAGCTCTCCCCACAGTTCTACTGACTATCTTTCGCATCTTTAAAGGGAACACTCAGGGCCTCCAACTTCAAACTTTCATTGGAGGAAAATGGAGGAGAGTTGGGAACAAATATGACAGACAGTAAAGCCAAAACCGCAACACCACTTTAAGAATGATGTGTCTGGCTGCGGTCATAAGATGGGAACTCCATGTCCGTTCCTCCATTTGCATCCTAACATAAGTTTGTTGAGCACTCGGAGGAGGTCACAAAGACTGCCACTCTTGTGTGAATTGTGAGGTGTTTGAGGGTGGTTTGAAAGAGCTTTTCTTGCAAACACAGTCATCAAGTCACATACAAACTCCTATGCTTTGTTGCACCGGGAAAACAATGTAAGGCCCAGACAACGGGAAACACCCACAAGACTCGGGAGATTTACAGACTAAAAACTGAAGCTGAGCGGAGAGCAGTGAATGGGTGGTGAGTGAAAGCCCGACGCTACGAGTGACGGACCAGGCAGGAGAGATCTTCGGTGTGATATGTCCAAGATTAAGCCAACAAGCTTTGCTAGAGTACTACGTGAAACCTGAATACTTTGTTGTTTTTATTGAGCATGTATTCAAAATTCTGCAAATTCCCCTTGATTCGTGGAACAAAAAAAGTAGAAATTAATCATTGTGGCTGTTGGTTGGCACCCCCTCCAATTGGCCTGTTTAGATCATTAATTTTTATGTTAAGTTCATGGGTCAAAAAATAATTGAACAACACAACTAAATAGATGCTTAGCCAAAAATTTGATATATAAAAAAGCTAACATATCGACAGCCTGGCTGTTGGGGAAATGCACTCCCTTACCACAGCTACGTTAATAGGGTCATGATTTCCTTTAGTGATACTCTCCAAAACTTACTCTGTATCTTAAAGTTCTGACAAATAAGCTGAATTTCTTTCTTCTCACTCTTGCAAAGAATATTCCTGAACTGATTAAAATCCAGCAATATTTATAGGAGTAAATTTGAGTCTGATTAGGGAGTCTTTTCTTCATAGGAAGGCTCTAACTGGGCAAAATGTCTCAAAAGTATGTTAATGTGAACCATGATAAGAGCTGGATGAACTTTCTAAACGTTTACAACGGAAGCTTCGGTGCCTCTTTTATTTTTCCCTTCAGTACAGAAACATAGGATACACACAGGATTTCATTAACCATCCTTAATGAAATTAAAGGAGATAATTCCGCCTTATAATTCACTGTGAAGGAAATCATCAGAAATGCTTTGTGGGATTTATGACGATAAACACAAAGAACGTGGGGGTGAGTGTGATCAGCTTGTGGCAACAATAAAAATTCCTTTCTGTGGATTTTTCTTTCCCTTCAAGAAATTATCATCAATGGTAATGAAAATCATTTATGTCTTATTAAATTAATGTTGTATATTGTAATGTAGCCTTCATCAACATAATAAGAACACAAGAGGTGAAGCTTTTTCCATGACATTTTTTAACAACCAATTTCTCCTCTGCAATCCACAGCTCAGAATGACCATGATCAGATTCTCACTGCAGCACAGCTCTCTTTTATTAAAGTCCCCCAACATCTTTCCTTGACCCTCGTGATGTTTACACATCGAGGTTGAGGAAACATGTTGGGGAAAAGGTCATTTTTGGCTGTTTAACCGTATCCCATGATTATAAAGTCTTCTTCTTTGCGGTGTGATGCAGAGATTGCCAAAAACTCCAGACACCACTGTACAACTGGAAGCAGTAGTTATGGCTCCTTGGTAAGAAGCACAAATGTTATAATTTTTTTAATCTTTCTTACAATGAAACTAATTGCATAGCAATAGATTTCAAGCAAAGAAAAAAAAAAAGTTTATGTTTGTAGTATCACCTCAGTCATTCTTGAATAATGTAATTCTTACTAAATAAATTGATTCTAAGTAATCTAAAAAAAGTGGCTCTTTTTTTTGTTTAAATAATACAGAAAAAGGTTTTTTTTTTCAATATTGTGCAGCAATAGCTCAGAAGGACCTCTTAAAAAGTGAACCCATACAACAGGTTCTACATTTGTGGAAAAGTCCCTTCAGTAAAGTGGAAGCCATCAATAGACACACACACAAAAAAAGGTAACCATAACTTGATCATACGATAATTTGCTACTCCAAGAGTAGTTCTGCACACGATCAAATGTAAAAATGTTTGCCCATAAGATTGGTTTTAATGAGGACTGTTTTATTTCTTCGTTTTTTGCCTTTCGATGAAGCCAGGGTCCACAAATAAAATAGATGGCTTTCACTTGATAACTCACACAGAAAAACTGATTTGGAAATTGGTCAAAAACCTGAAAACATCCATGTTTACTTTTCATCTTGCAGAGATGAAAAGAGATAAACACGCTCCGCACATCTCTGCACAAAATAAGGCCGAAGGGGGAGGACAAGACAGTCTCAAGGAACCATTTGGAAAAGCCTGACTCCACACAGCTGTGCCCCACATCTTCAATAATGGCCTTGAGAGTTTGCAGAGCAAGGCTTATTCAGCTATAAATAAAGCAATCATGGGGAGAATCAAGAAATTACCATTGAACTTCAAAGTGCTCATGAACAAAGTTGATCTGATGAGAATTTGAATGCAAGTTCAGATGACAACAGTAGAAGGTCTTAAGCAGTGAAATAAAGGCTTTAATTTTACAGTGAAATTCAATATGCCCCAAACCAAAAAACCTTTAAGAGGTGTGATGGTAACCCTTAATATCAGAGAAAGCCCCAAAGAACAGTTCACTCCCCTCACACAAACATCCTTATTACTGCCTGCAGCTCCCTGTAGGACAGACAGCGTAATATATCCTCCACCCCACAGCTTTAGATGCAGTAAAATATTAATGGGACCCTCCTTGGGCAAAAGGTTACCTCTGCCCTCAGAGATTTGAGGAGGCAGAGGATACAATGCCAAGACTCGGCAGCGATTATGAACGGCTCCATAAAAAACAGGACAAAACTTTCTAACTCATTTAACTAAGATTCATATCCTCACCGGCTCCATTAGCACGAAAGGACACGTCAAATAAAAAAGGGCGTGAACTATTAGAAATCACGTCAAGAGAAACGAAAGAGAACCGTGAAATGCTCTTCACCTCCGAAGCATCGGAGGCGCGTCAAAGCGCAGAGGGATCGCGGAAACGGGAAGCTTTCTGTTGATGTTTAACGAGGAATTAAATCACTCAGTCGCGTCATGCAACACATAATGGATGGATATGCGTCTTACCATCATGTTGCCCTGCATCTTTGCGGTCTCAATCAGATTCTTCTCCTTCATTTTATCCCCTTCTCCCCGCGGCTCCGAGCTGTTTCCGAAAGGTTGGATTAATGGACTTTTAGACAGCTTCTGTCAGCTCTCCGTCCCGCCAGTTCCCAGTCAGACCCTCAGATAGTGAGCCAGTTCATAAGTGGGTGGGCTTACAAACTGAAGGGATTGATTAAAAAAAAAAGGAACAACGAGTGACCTGCTCTTCCTCGGTGCTCTCCTTCCATGCCAATAAAACAGCGTAGAGAAAATGACATTAAAGATGGGATGATAAGCCCCGGCTAGATCATCGTTTATGCTCCGGTTATCAAAGAAACGAAATCCTTCTTACACATTCATTAGGATCTGATGCGTTTTTGCTGAAAAGCTGGCGCTGTAATGAGCTGTACATATGCATGTCATTGTTATGAATACTTTGACTACAGCAAATGTTGCTGTTTGTGATAAAAAACAGTTTTATTCACAGTTGCACAGTTACACGAGGTTGTACTCAATTCAACTTAGATTTACGAGCTTGTCCTTCTCTGTGTGGACATTTCTTACTCTTTCAGCTCCTTACTTCATACTCCACACTGATGATAAAATGCCTGCAACAGGGTATCATTGCACTGAAATACAACTCATTAAACTAGACAAAATCAGACTTTGTCATTTGAGTCTTGCTGTGTGGGTACATTGCCAATTTTTGGACCTCTGAGGGGGTCTTAAAGATGGTAAGTAGATCATTAACAGAACATGAAAAAATATGTTTTTGATCAGTAATTTTTTCAAATTTAGGACAAAAATTTACTTTTAACAGAAGAAAAAGCTCAAATATGGAGTCTGAAAGGTCTGGTCGTGGATGGACTGTCAAAGAAGACCAGAGTTTGTCTCCAGTATGTTCAAGAATTGTACATGCTTAATTTATTTTCACACTTAAATTTTGCTTCTCCAGCACACAAAGTACAAGTACCAACCCACCTGCAAGAGACACAACAATTCAGTAGGCACAAAAGTTGCCACAAACTGAAATACCTTACTTTAAAATGTGTGCTTTGGTTCACAAATAGAATTGTCCATTTCTGTCCATCTTCACGATTATGATTGTTACCCTGTGCCTCTTTTACATTTACCATGTAAAACTTAAATCATGACAAGATCTTCATTTATTACACTCTCTGTTATGCTCCAAAGACACATCATCAGATATCCCCAAATTTATTTAAAAACTGTTTTATATTTCTCAGCCTCACATTCATACAGTTCCAGACAAAACATTGTGGTCTGCTTCTGTTCTTCCAGAACCTTCAGAAGCAGTCAAGCAGCAGCAGCCTGATTCTTGTTTAGGTGATGTTATAAAGAAAAAAAAAGAAAAGAAAAGAAAGAAAGAAGGGGAAAAAAAGAACATTTTAAATCCGCCCAGCAGAATTCCTTCATTACAGTGTGTTTCAGGGGATTACATTGTTTTTCACACATCTGATACCATTCTTCCACAGTCTTTTGGATTTAAAGTTCTGTTTTGCTTCTGTGTGAAGTGTTGATTCCCTCATGGCTGAAGCACAATACCTTCCATTTGTTAGCATCCACAATCACCCAAATTACACTGTACAAGAAGAAGGGTTCACAAAGTTGTTTTAAACAGGTTTTATTTGGGTAACATATATATTTCTTTTGAAGACTGGTGTTACACTTAAGTTACACAAGTTTTAGAAAGTATACTCTGCATAAGAAACTGCTATAGCAATCCAGGTAATGTTTTACAAAAGTGTAATAATAATCATAATGACCATTGTTATGTAATGACTCATGGTGTATTTGTCTGTCTTTATTTAGTGGTGACATTTCACATGTGACTCAATGTGCAAATTTGTTCACATCTATGCTTCCTTAATCGCATCATCGCAGTCGTGTACGTGGATACATTTTGTGACTGACTGCACAGTATAATTTGAACATCGCCACTGCATTAGAACTAAATGTGATTTTAAAAGTTGTGCAGACTGTTGCCGCTTCTAAGTTTTACCAGTGGTGCTTTGAAAGTTTGTGAACCACTTAATCTAAAACATCTTCAGGTGGGTTCAGCTAGGCAATGTGGTCAACGCCGTCAAGGCTGTGGGCCTTCCGTGCTTTTATTGGTTGAATGAAACTCAGCTCAGGACGACTTTTCTTTACAATATTCCCTACAGCAGTCACAATTATTTGAGGGCACTCACAATACAGTTTTACTTTTTTTTTAAGTACTTCAACTTATCCTACAAAGGGCTACAGATATGTATTACTACACACAGTGATTGGCCAAAAGTCCTCTTTGTAAAAAAAATCACCACCTGGTTTTACCTGAGCTAGTAAAGTAAATCAGGGTAAGAAAAGCACTGCACCCATCATGCCTTGTGCCTTCTGCACAAGCTGGCTGTCACAAACGGTGGAAGGTTGGACCCAGATGCAGTTCGACAAAAGGTTTATTCCAACACAGGCAGTAAGAACAAAAAGCGCGGCAGAGCCGGATTCAAAAAATACTTAAACGTTGATAGACAAAACAAGACTGTGGCTATGGAACAAGACTATGGTTAAACAAACATAACTGTGGCAAGACTATGACTATGATTAAATTAACAAGGCTATGAGGCAGGAAACTTCTGATAGCAACATGAAGGTTTGGTGAGGATTTTGCAATGAGTGAAAGGAAACCAGGAGACTAAATGCTGTGGAGGGAGTGATTAGTGATGACGTGCAGCTGATGACAATGAAACAGGTGACATGAGTGAGACTAACGTGAGGGGAGAAACATGGCAAGAACATAAGCTGAAAACATGAAGATCAAAACATAAACTGTGACATAAAAAACATAAACTGTGACACCGGCGAGGGCAGTGTTATGGTGTGTGGTTGCTTTAGGTCGTCAAGTCTAAGTTCTGCTGCAAATGTGCCCAAAAAAAATGAGGTCAGCTGACTACCTGAATATACTGACCTGCCACAAATTCACAGACTTGTCCTGCCCCAGAATACAACGCTAGCATTAAGCTAGCTGAAATAGTAAAGACTGGTTCAGATAGCCCCGAGACGTCATTTTCACACGTGGATTGGACATTATAGAGTCAAAGCCTTAACCCCAGGGAGAACAGCCCGACTCCATCACCATTAATACAAATTGTTGAAGTGAAGAATGAGTGCAATGTCCTAGAAATGTTGAAACTGCGTACGCTTATCGAAGCAATGTGTCTGCAAATCTGCGCTGCAAGCAAAGATGAAGGTGGTTCAATAAGATATAAGCATGTTGATAATGGTAGGTAGTGTAATATGGTTGTTATCTCTTAATTACTATTCTGATTACCGGCTTGTTCTAAGGACAGTGGCCGGGCTACATGTCGAAGCGTCCTTGGGCAAGACACTGAACCCCACGTTGCCTACCGATCTATGAATGCTTAGAAAGAAGATGCTTAGAAAGTGTGTGTGAATGGATGAATGGGGCATATAGTGAAGTGTAGACTAGAAAAGTGCTATACAAGTACAGTCCATTTACCATTCCACTTTTTTTTGACGTGTCGTCTTCATGCCTGCAAACATCTTATTTCATCTATGACAGGTAATGAGTTGTAGTGAATACATAATAGAATCTATGCAAGGCTAATATCTCTTATTGATTCTAATCTACATACTTAACAGAGAAGATAAAAAGAACTAATCGCATAAATGTGATTAGTGTGCATATGTTTAGAAGCATCTTGCGTTGCTGAAATTCGACAATTCAAGCATGAAGTATGTGATTTTTAGTCAATATAGCTCCATTTCAACTCTGTGTACAGGGTGTTTTCAAGATGGAGGCTGCTTTAGTTCCTCTCTAAGGCTTTTTAAAAATCAATATTACTCTGATTCTTCTGAATTTAAGTGTTTACTGTGTTGAAAAAAAACCTTGATGCTGCAGCCAGGGAGCTGAGCATCCCAAACTCTTGGTAGCAGTTCACAGAGCAGCTCCCACCAGCTGGGAAGTGCAAACAGCGCATCTCGCGTAAATCTCATTTAAGAGTGCCTGGTATTAATTACAGTGGATATGACTGTCAAAACAACCTAATGGGGGCATCAAGCTCCCTAGACACCAGCTGGACTGCTGACAGAGGGAGAACATGGCAGTTGCAAAGACAGGTAGCTGGCTGTGCTGCTTCATTACTGAGTCTGCAGTTTTCGAAGATTTTACTCATAACTACTTCATGGAGTTCTGTCAGAGCCATGCTTAGAAAGTAACCACCATAACACGTAATTTACAACTCCTGCCATATAACTCTTTTAAATAGAAGCTCTATGCTTTGCTGATATCTACGCATTTAGTCAGGGTTTATATATCAAACATACCGTAAACTCTCTTCAACCCCACAAGCTGGCCTCTACTACACAAGCAATTTTCAATGGACCATGTTGCTTGCTCCTCTTCTACACACACTAGGCCAAGTAGGAGTTCATTATATACAGATGTGGCAGCCAAGGATGTCTGTGACAACAATGTTTTCAGTGCAGAAACAGACAGCCGCTGCCCGATGTTAAGACTCTCAGAGAAAATGGCCGGTCAGGGATGGCTAAGTGCTGGTATGCTGTGAAGCTCCACAAAAAAAAAGAAAGAAAAAAGGCTGTTGACTGTTAGAAAGCAGACAGCTGCCAAAGCTACTGAGCTGCATGAGAGCTCTGCTGGGGAGAGAAAATCTGCTGGAGTGTTGACGGGTGTTGCTGGGGTCCAGCACAGGGTGGCACAGTATACAGTTGGCAGAGTTAAACTGCTCTATTACATGCGCAGGCCAAGAAATGTCTTTGTAATTTTACTGATCATAATGGTAGCACCACATAGGCAACCCACAAAACAAATACAAGTGACCGCATAGTCCACAAAAGAATGAATAATAATGGTAAATTAAGCAACTGTGTCTCCTAAGGATAATATATTTAATGGATAATATCACATGATCAGGTGAATCCAATGTCAAGATCTTTAAAGTTCTACGATATCTTGGCTTCACATGGCAGCAACAGTTTGTCTAAAGTTAGTGAATTTAAAGTTAAGTGTTTTAAATATTAGGCAGGAACACTGCATGTCTTTTTAGCACCAAAACTGGCAGTGGATGTATATTTTTGGACATAATAAGGATAGAAAAATGTACGGTATGCTTGTGTGGTTGCAGCGACCATAAGACTTTCATGACCATTAAGCAGGCTTATTATTTTCATCCCATGTGACTTGCAGTGAGGTGCAAAATTCAAGCTTTAGAACAGTAAGAAACCATGGCATTAACATCAAGTACTATATCTATCTAAAAGCCTCAGTACAAATACAGCAGGTGCAGGTTGGAGTGTTAGAAATGTTAGCAGAGCACAGGTTTCATAAGAGATGAGTCTTCCAGTAGATTATTTAAGGTATAAAGGAACACTCCAGTTCTGATAACATTTGGTAGCTCGTTCCACAATCATGGAACCATAATAACAACAGTCCACCATGTGCGTAGAGATGGCAGTGCAAGACAACGTACTTTAGAGGAATACAGTGATCGAGGAGGAGGATGACTGTGTGGACTAGAGTTCAATGATTCTGGGGTAATGCGTGTACCAGATGACCCACAGCAGCGTGGACCATCTGTAGAGGTTTAACCGTGTATGCTGGGAGACCTGCTAGAAGCCTTCCTAGAGACCCGAGGGCAGCGTTGAGTGGTATACTGTGTTAGATACAGCCTGGTATTTCTTATGTTGTAAAGTCCAAGAGATATATGAGAACAACTGTGTGTATCCAACATTTAAATCTATCAGTAGCTAACATTTAAACCCAACGGTTCATCAGCATTTGGAAAGTACTACTAAAAAATTAGGCGTTTTGACACATCGTTAAAACGACAAACATTGATAATATGTAAATTTTGATACGTTAAACAAAGTAGGTATAAACTGAACCTTTGCCATAAAAAGCTTCTTCAAACTGTTAGATGGCTGACTTGGATATGAGAGCTTTGTTATCCATCCACATGCAACGTTACAACATGCAAACAGTTGGACATGGGTGGAGCTGAATGGTCCAACTGGAGGTCACAGCGAGGTCACAGCGAGCAAATCTCCAGTTTTTGTAATGTCACAAAATTCACAGTGAAACTGGATATTTTGTATAGGTGGTTATCGCAGTGCTGTTAGCAGCAGGCGCATTTCAAGCCTAGTCTCTTTGATGAGCCAAAATGCCTTTTAGACATACGTGATGAAGAATCCAGGATTGATTTGCCTCAGTCCCCAGAGAAATGAGTGCAGTGATTAGGCTTCATTCTGTGACGGTAGTCATCCTGCACAATAAACTCAACCAAGACCTTCACAAGAAGAAAAAAATAAATAAATCAATGGTTTCATTATCAGCTTAATTACTTGATACCATGATATCCTCTACACTGCCATCACTGTTATTCTAATGACAGCCTGAGAGATACTGGACTTGTTTCAAAGAGGAATAAAATCACTGTGAGCAATATCACCCCAAAACTAAATTGAATCCAGGAAAACCAGACGGCTGCTAAATCCTATCCTGATACGACCGGATTGTCTACCTGATTCATATCTAGTTGAAAAAATAGTCTGAGAAGGCGGTGGGTAAAGGTGCGTTCAGTTTAAATATGGCTAGTTTCAGCTGCAGGTTAAGAGAGATAAGTGAAAAAGAGATGGCTGGATTTGAAAATCATCACTGAGCAGCAGGAGTTTAACTATTTTAGTGCATACATGATCAACTGATTTGCATCTCAAACACATTTCTCTCAAAAATGCTGGGTGCTTTTCATCGCTGGTGGGGAGCTCCATAATTAAGATAAGAGGTCGGCGATGACCTCTCCTGCCCTGGACTGTCACGGCGAAGGATTGTTATCATTTCTAATGAAGTCAGGAGTGAAAAAAAATAGTGCACAGACATGTAAAGAGCACATTAATCTTGCAGCTTCTATGCAGGTGGTCTTCTAGCGGCGCCTCATACAGCGCTAGAAAGATAGTATGGTGACTGGTATGGTGTCTCCTTTTAAAGTTTGCTCCTAGAAGAGCTATATATATGTTCTTATTTAAGATTTAATGCAGGCAATGAAGCTTGGAAATGAAAAGCGTCAATATCTTTCAACTCTTATTAATGTAGTGCTCATCCAAAACATGACATACAGTCGACTGTAAACTGCAGTATTACCACACATACAGCGGCAGTTGTCAGGGCAAGATGAAAAAAGTTACAGCAACTATTTTTCAACTAGAGGGGACTTCTGCTTGCCTCCACAACATGACAGATCCAGTAAGCACATCTGAATATTAATGAAACACAGTTGCTTTGAACAGCAGGCGTTTGTCAGGAACTTGGATCAGATTCATCACTTTAACCTGCTCGGCTCCGCTCAGGGGCGGATGATGAGCTCCCACAGCACGGCAGCTGGCTCTGGCTTCAATACTCACAGCACAAAAGTTCAACAAAGATGAGTGTGCAAGTGTGGAGGAAAAGTAAAGAGAAAAGGTTAAAAAGAAAAAAAAAACATACTTTTTTTTTATCTTTACTGATCATTATTTAATCAGCTTTTCTATTCTTTCGCTGATCTGGAGACTCTGTCATTTGAATATGACTCTGACAGGTAGGATTGTGTCTGACCTTGACAGTGACACATTCCACACTTCTAACTTTTGACACACAGACTAGGATCAAACACAAAGTCGAGAGGACTGCCTAGTAGTATTTTTTGCATTAGACGTGAATTTATCATGAAAAGAGTTGATGAAAAAAAACAATCTCTTTAAATAGTCTTCAATAATGCTATTTAGAGGAGAAGTGGGCATGAGGGTAGCCATTTAGACTACTGTGTGACCCTGTGATAGACTGGCGACTTGTCCAGGGTGTACCCTACCTCTTGCCCTAAGGCAGCTGGGATAGGCTCCAGCCTACCTAATATATCCTAAGAAGGGTATAAAAAAAACAAAATGGATTAATAGCTGGTCATGCCCCAAAGGAAAAAAGACAGACCATCAAGCAGACCTGCAGCAGCTCCATCACCTGAGAGACAAATTATGTTTTTCTGTTTGAATTTCTAACCCTAATTCTCCCCAAAAATGTCAAAAATGGGACACTGTGTAAAATGCAAATAAAAACAGAATGCAATGATTAAAAAATCTCATAAACCAATATGTTTTTCACAATAGAATACAGGAAACAGATTAGGGCTGTAGTTCAAGCTTTTTTCAACCAGTTTCTTGGCAATATAGATTCTATTCATATGATAGAAGTATGAAGGGTTGTAATAAAACAACATATTTGCTGCTTCTTTTCATTATAGATCCAAAACAAATATTAAAATAATGTGTTAAATATGACTGACTTGAACTGAACAGAAAATCACAACACAAGCGGTTCAAATCATTCTGTATTCATTGATGTGGGGATAAGATTTATAATACACTGAGTACATCTCAAGCATGCCCACTGCTATTAACCTGGTGCATTAAATTGTCTGATGCATATCAGTTCCTAACAAACTACATTAGACACAGTAGATGGATGTGGCGAAAACAAACCTCACGTTTCACACAATAAGTAAAAACTTTCTCAGCTGGCCTGTTATTCTCTCTGCTTCATAAACATTTACATATTTGTGCCACTCTACAGTCAACGGAGTGTAAAAATGATTAGACCTGGTTACTCAGTAATGCTAACAACCATTAAAGCTGACTGATGGCACTGTGGAGTTGGCTCCACGTGCCTCAGTGGCACATTTATCCATCAGGATGATACAGACCAGTGAATCTGACGGCACGTCCATTTCCCCTCCATTTCTGATGAATTGCTTACAGGATATTCACAGATATGATGTAAATCTCTTTCCTGCATTTCTCGAGCTGAAAAACTACACATCCATAAGAAAAATTACTGGTTTCTTTTCTTTGCACAATAATAGAAAAAGGATATGGGCATCCAAAACACCATTTGCACTTATGCTGTTATAATGTAATTTCATACAAGGTTTAGAAACTGGCTGTAGGGATTTGTGGTGTAATACAAACAGCATTGCAGAAAAATTGTTTTAATTCTACAGCTGAGAGCAGGTCAGTAAAGGGCTGCAATTGATTAATCACAAAAAGAACACTTCCGATGTTTTTTCCACAAATACTTTTTGTTAACTTTGACGGATCACAAAAAGTTCTGGTGGAAAATTATGAAGGAGAGTCCAAAAGAATGAGATGCTAAAGTTGTGCAAATAGAATCCAGCTCAATTTTACAATTGTTGCAAAGATGAAGAACAAAACACATAAATAACCTCATCCCATCCTGTTGCTATAGTTATATAGTACAATGCCTGTCACATTGGTTTCTTATGCACATCCTCCTGCCTTCACATCAATCAACAATAATTATTATGACTACATGAAAATAACTGAAATTTGCTTTTAATGCTGTTAAAAGTAACTAACTAACCCACATCCAGTCCTCAAGGGCTGCTGTCCTACAGATTTTACATTTTTTCCTGCTTCAACACACCTGATTCAGATGAAATAGATCTCTTAAAATGTTCTGCACAAGTCTGCCAAAGATGTATTGATCTGAATTTTAATGTGCTGAAGCAGGTAAACATCTAAAACCTGCAGGACAGTGGCCCTCGAGGACCAGATGTGCGTATCCCCGCTCTAGTGTAAGGACATAAGAAGGAAAACACCTTTCTATCGCATTATAGAGATGAGCTCTGATAAACATCTGATTCTACAAATAAATAAGAGACTAATCAATCTTCCCCAAAGTTACATTTCATAGGATTTGATGAGTGGACAGCCGTATGTGCTCCTTTTTTCTTTTTTTCTTACCACATTTCAGTGGTGTGACTGCAAACAGAAACCAAAAACAGTAGCTTAGTCTGCCTTGAAATAAATCATTCATTTCATATAGGGTTTTCAGTTATATAGCAATGCTGAAATAGCTTCCTCATTATATAGCTGAGTAATGAAACTTTCCCTCTTTGTCATTTTTGCTGCTTTGAAATGAACTGTATTCATACATTTTACTGCAAAAAGGCTGCCTTTCATTACCGATACAGGCCTGTGGATGTCAGATATTTTCTGTGAACGCCCATTTGGGAAGATTAACTTCAGGAATATGCCTCTGTGTCTGATAACAAGAGAGTCATATCACATCACCCAAGGTGGTTTCTGGGGCAACAGCGTGGCCATCAATCAGGCAGGTGTAATCTCACTAGAAATCGTTGTCAGCATGCAAATTAGTGTCACATTTCACACACACCACCTGTGTGTACACACCAGAAAAAATGGAAAATGTATTGTAAATAGCACTGTAAAACTAGATCTGTGTGCAGTATCTATTCTTTCCACAGAGACGAAAAACTTCGAAGAACAAAAAGAGAATATACGGATATATATATATATATATATATATACATAAAAGACATACGGTCAGTCAGGGGAGAAGGATGTAGAAGTAGAATGTCCTATCTGCAAATATCTTGAGGGCCTTATGGGGCGCAAGTCAAAACGAAACTTTCCATTTATATCAGTGAATCCCATTGATTCAGCTTACCATTAGAAACAGCAGTATGTTATCTGGAAATAAGCCAAATGCAGCCTTCTCTGGAATAACCTGCAAGTTGTTTTGGGTTTAAAGATTAAACCCAAGTTTAAATAAGTGACTTTTGTTCAATTTAGCCAAAAATCCAGTAGCAAACATCTGAGTATAGGGTCAGTTTGACCAGGATGACTCATTTCTGTGCAGAATGGTCAGTAGGGTGGGACTTCTGTGTCTGCAAAAAGAAATCAGATTCTATCCAAGTCTGCGAGAAAATGAATCTCAACTGATTTGCTGCCTGAGTAAATGTTTCATAATCTCATATGCTCCAAAAAATTAAGCAATGAATGAGTGATTACACTGCAGATTACAAGAGGATGTTGGTTAAATGCCGGTTGTTTTGTTAGTAGCATCAGACACTTTCCTTCTGTTGGTTATTCAGCGATGCTGGGAAAAACGTAGGCAAATGTAACCCTTCCAGTTAACTGGACTAATCTCTTCCATTTATATTATCAAAAGATAGTGGGAGTAAATTCATTGTGGATCATTACAAATACTTTGCTTTGAAAGTACCAAACTGTCACAGGATGAGAAAAAAAAAGATGGGTGAAGATACGACAATCATTTTGTAATCGCAGTGTGCAGAACTGAAAGCAAATCCAGTTATGAGGTGCTTAGACATGAAAAAAAGACACAAATCCTTCCCATTGTTTCCAGTCTTTGTGCCAAGACAGTGCTGATTATCTGTGTATCAGTGAATCCCTGAGATGGGAGGTGAGACGAATTCTGAGAAACCCAGAGAAAGTTTTTTTTCATAGCATTTCTGACATGGAAATACATCGAATACCACCTTATCCGTGCATGTTCCCATTTTTTCACTGCAGACACAACCATGAAAAATAAAAAACAATTATTCAAAGAGGCAATCATAGACCAAAATATACTGTATGACTAATCCTGTAATTATGCTTGCCACATTGGTCAGTGCAAGCGCAAATTGTGATGTCAACACAGCGGCATAAGGCTGGATTCAAACAGAACGGTTGGCAGGCCTTATGTTTGGAACATTAGTCACAGGATCAGAAACACAATTAGTCAGGTTTTTTGATTGGCTGGCACCACCGCTGCAGCTTAAAAAAGAATTTACCTGTTCTCAACTTTTCATCTCAAGCTACGCTGAAAAAGCGAAGCTTCAGACCCAGAATTCAATTTAGCAACAGAAGATGTCACTCCATTCATAGTTAATCTTCATGAGGACTATTATGCAACAGACTACACACTTGTAGCACTGCAGGTCTACATCCACACAACAAAGGGGCACGGCTGAGTGGGCTTTTTTCTGCACTCCTCCTGCATATTTGCCCCACTTTCAGCTGTTGTGTACAGCGTGCTGCTGATTTTAGACTGTAGTGTCTGGAGGCACAAAACCCATTAAATGAGACTAATACAAACGGGCAGCAAGGTAAGGTTCAGCAGCTGCACAATATCAGAAACTGTTCTGCTTTTGTTACACTTTAATGACGGCTCCAGTTTAGAATTGAACTGTGTGAATTCTTGATGACTTCACTGATCCTCTCATCTGTCAGAATCCCTGCCATTTTGCTACAAAAGCCCCTATCATTACTGGCCGACAGTACACAGCATTGGCCTGGTACTCTTTATCCATTTATATTAATGTGCCAGTGTGTCCATAAATGTTTTTGGCTACACAGGATGGATCTGTGTTTGCATGCCTCCTGAGGATGATTTACAAAGCACTGATTTGGATGCTTGCATTTGAGGCCACAGTAAGACCGTTGTTTATGCTCAAGCAGTGTGTGATCATTGTCAAGGGGAACACCATCTTGTTTTAGGGCAATGCACAGCACCATGGGAGTTACCTTGGCAAATCACTTCTTTTTAGCTGCCATGGATCCGAGGACAGAGAAGGCTTTTGCAATCGGTCATACGCCAGCGTTTTGAGATAAGTCAGTAAAACTGCCTCGGCCAGAAACATGAAAATGGTCTGCAGCAGGGCCATGTTATACATTTCAATAAAGGCTACAGGTTGGAAACGTGGTGAGACAAGGACAGAGCTCATTAAACAATAAGTAAAAGTCACGGCCAAGTCAGTAGAGTGCTAAGCCTTCAAGCCAAATGACCGTCTCAGTTTAAATGATTAGGTGCAGCACAAGGATTCAAAGTATTTTTATTTCTAACGGTGGTAATGAAAATAAAAATGGGATAAAAAGAATTTAAGTGAAACAAAATCTACTCTCAACCCAATCTATTTTCATCTTTTAAGATTAATTTGGAATAAGATAATTGGAAACAAGATTAAAGACAAAAATAAAACAGAGAAATCTAAATTACTGATTGTGTAAAACAGTTTTAAACCAGGGTACAAAGCAAATACATTCAGCTGTTATCAGGTAAAGTGATCCAAATCAAACCACCTAGAGCTTTGTCTTGTTGCCCAAGGCGTGTCAACGTGAGACAACACACATGAGCAATCAGGAGCCAACATCAACATCATGCTGGTGTAAACTGTGGGGTTTTTGCTCGTTACAGATGAAAGATGACCAACCTCAAAGAATCATGGTATTTTCTAAAAAAAATAGCAGTCCTACAACGGCCAGTAGGAGAGGTTCAAAAACAACCTTGCAAGCTTGGGACAAATTTCTGACAGAGAGAGAAATTTAAGACAATCATCTTTCAGTGTGATCACTGCTACAACCGACGTCTACGAACTTGCCTTCAGGAAGTTACCGTGGCATGAAGGGCTGATCAAAACCACAGTAAAACTGTAGCTGGAAGCCAGACAAGCAAAACCTAACTCAAGCTGGTTTTGAGAAAAACTGGCACCCACAGTTGACCTCTTTTCCTCCACCATGGCTGGTTGCACATCATCCTATGCTGGATTTTTTTCCATACACATAAATAGCCCTTATTGCAGGGGTCCTTTATTATTTTGCTTTGTTGTTTTATCATTGAGTGGCTCAGGTGAATAGCCCACCCTGATAAAGTTTGACACTTGCTCAACTTTCCTCACAGCGAAATACAATTCAGCAAGTGCCGTTGTACTATATTTAGCTGTTGCACAGTGTCACTTGCAGTGAACCGATAAGATGGCTAAAAGTGCACATTTTCCTTAAGTTACCTTTCAACAGCTTACAGCTGAAAAGCGTACCAAGAGGAACAGAAAAAGAATTTCAAAGACAAGGATATTTCCAGGACACTTGAAGCTATGATGAAATGATGGAATCACTGGTTCCATGCAAAGGGTCAATGCAGAGTGCTTTTGTGGCTCCATAGAATAAAACGGTTTTCTCAGAAACAAAGAGTTTATTTCGGTCCATAATGCCAAAAATATAATCTGGCTGTACGGATCTTTGCATCTTCTTCTCAACAGCAAGTCAGTCCTTTTAACGTTCACTTTTCAGATAAACCCTTTGTATGTGGAAATCTTCTTGATCAGCAAACTAACTGGATGTTGTGTGCGCACATATAAAGATAAAGATGGACATATCTTTAAAGGGAGCCTGACAAAGCTTGCCCAGACACTTCACCCGACTCTGTGTGGTTTCAAAAAAGCTTTAGAATCCAAGTGTTGAAAAAGCGACAGGCACAGTTTTGGATGTCACTGTGATGATGGGCACAAGTGCAACAATTCGACTGCCAGACCTGAAGGTTAAAGGAGAGAATCCACCCACACACTGGACTTACTTTGTTCTGATCCGGTAACTCTAGATGATGAAGTTAATCATACCAGTTTCAGATGATTGCCACTGTGAGCTGGATGGTGGTAATCTTTTTGCAACTGCCCCAGTGACAACCAAATTAAACTCTGTGAGCTTGAAGAGTTGTGTTCACCAAGCCAACAAAGTCCTTATTTCTGAGCCAACCAAATCACATGAATATCTTCTATTTCACTTCTAAAACCAGCACAATCAAAGCGTAACTCATGTGATCCGTTCCTGTATTTGAATATTCATACATGTAGTAAATAGAGCTGAGGATGACCATAGGACCTTGTATTTGAAAAATGGACTGTAGACTGCCATGTAATGTTTCAGAAAATACCTTTAAAGCAAATTAGCAATATCTAAAACAGCTATGAATATGAGTAAATCAAAAAAGAGCCAAAATCTGCCACTCAACCAGGTCTAAAAGCCAGCGAGAAGAAATAGGTTATTAGCACAGTTTTAAAATGATTGGGGTCTGAACCTCTCTGATGTGAAAGGTATGCTGTTCCAAAAATTAGGAGTCACAATGGAAAAGGCTGAGGACAACAAAAAGTAATTCAAGTCATACACCTCAGTGCTCTGAAAGGAGTACGATGCCTCAAAAGTTCAGATAGGTATGGTAATGTCAAGCCTTTGAGACTCTGGTCCTGTCACAGAAACACAAATATTTTGTAAAGGAGACTTTTAGAACAAGCCAACCATGGATTTTTTATTTATTTTTTTAAACCATGTCAGAAGGAATCTCACAAGGCAAGTTGAGACACCAACACTCAACTCATCAGACAGCAGCATCACATTTTTATCCACCATTTATCCATTTAGCTCAGTTGTTGTTTCATTACATAAACTCTTAACTGTTGAAGTTAGAAAAAAGGGAAACCTTTCAGAGGGTTGTCTAAAAAGTAGCACCTAGCCTTTTGTAAACACATACAGAGGTGCACTAAAAGTGCAACTTAAAGAAGATATACTACAGCTGCTTCAGAGGCACACTGACAGACCCAGGATTAAATGGCTGACAAAAATGCAAATCAGCACTCGTCGCTGCCAACTTAGAGACTGACACTTTCATATGTTGAAATAATGACAAGTGACACTTTTTGGAACATGTGTCACCTCACTATGTATCATATCTATCAAGTCATATTTGTGCTTCTTATTGTAGAAAAGTGTTGTGCCCTCTGGCTGGTGATGAAGATTGCTAGAGATTAATTCTAGATGGTGAATTTGAACTTTTATAAGATGACAAATACATTCTGTAAGTTCCTAAGTATTCGTCATAAATAAAACCATTATAATGTTAAATTTTGTCACCTTCTGTTTCACTGAGTTGTTCTGATTTTACTGCAGCGTGAAGAACACAGGTACAGCAAAGCCACAAAGAGGTATGGCTATTTGTATACATCTCTCTGGATATCTGACCGAGGCCACTCAACACGCAAGTTTGCCCTGAGCGCTGCTGCGTGGGTTCAGGATATATAAAGATAAATGTGTGACTGTAGCAGAAAGTGGCCCTTCTTTCTCATCTCTGTGAGAACATATGTTACAACTGCAGGCTCAAACACACCAGCAGCACAAAAGGATCTTTGTTCCTTACTTGTTTATTCCCTTTCATAAAAATCCATTTAAAAAAAAAAGGCTGAATAAAATTATGGTTTATTTAGAGTAGCTGCAATCCTGTTGTTCTGTATTATAGGATAAGACTCCCCACTGTGTCTCTAGTTTAACTGTAGAGTGATGCAAGACTGAAGCCTTTAAAACATCAGAATCAGTTTTTGATAAAAACAGTCAGAGCAATTTTCAAAGCCCTCAAACTAAATCCTTTATAATGGAAACCACTTAATTTAAACCCCACCATCAAGAGACCGTTCAATTGTATGATTTCACCATTTCAGATGCCTCATTATGCAGAAACTCACTTTGCCGAGTGAGACGTGGGACTTGAAGTATTTTATCCAGCAGAGGGCAAAGTTAAACCTAACCTTCAGCTCCTGCACGTCAGCACCTTGCAATATTTTACTGAAACTCCACTTGGTTCAGATTCATTGCATTGGATGGACTTTTATGGCCATAAAAGTGCTAAAAGTGGCCATTGAGACAGGATCTGATAGGATGAGGCACTTTGGATGCTGTAAGTTCCGCCTGGTTTGATGTGTACTGAGGCCCCAAGGGCCACAGAGTGGATGTGTCTGTGATTTTAGATATGGCTCAAGTGTCTATCTGCCAACCCACGGCTACTGTTTACTGTTGCGGGGGCCATTTGTCTCATCGGGCCTTGTTGACTGCTTGTGATACGCCACCAGATGGGCTGTCATGACCCAAGCATTTTGCCCAGCCAAGTGCTCACTCAAATGGCCGTGGAGGTCCCGGTGACTCATGCGGTTACACTCCCTGAGGTGTCAATCATCCCCAAAAAAACAGCAAACCACGACTGAGTTGTTGCAGCCAAGTGACAACAGCACAGCACTAAGTTTGAGCGTGTGAGCATATAACATTGTATTTGCATGTTTTTCTCCTGTCTGACACACTAATGAAGCATTCATTTCCTGAAGGATTTCCTCTTCATAGTATGAGCTCTTTCAGGGCAGCGCTGCTGCGGAAGTTGATGATTAAATGCACATACCGGAGGGTTACTATGAAGAGAAATGCTACTACAGCAGAATTAGCCATCTAAAACACATTTCTAAAAAAAAAAACAGTTCATCTACTGGTGTTAAAATGAAGAAAAAAGAGAGTCTTTTCTGTCTGTGAGCTGCATTATTTATTACATAGAGGTTCAGCTCTCAGATGTTATGTCTTTGTGCATAATATAAACAACTTCACACACACACGCACACATAGTGACCCCCCCCCCCACTTTTTTTTTAAATTTTTTCCACAGACACGGTCAAGACAGGCTTGATCACATCACCACAAGACAGTAGCTTTTATGTGCTGGGGAACAGCACCATCAAAAGCAGACGACAAAAGGCCTCAAGTTCAGTTCTGTGAAAAAGTCTTGAGCCACACCTCACTTCTTCATATTCCACTTCCAAGCAGTCAGACTTTCTTTTAAACTGGTCTTAAGAAAACGTTCTCCAGGATTTCTGAAGTTCTTTTAAAGTTTTTCTTACTTATCAGTTCTTGTAGCTTACCATTTTCAGTCATTTGACGTTTTGTTTGTTAAGCTACTTAAACACTGACCTATGAATCATTCAAGCGTAAAAAGGCACCTACCTCAAAGGATGAACCAGTGTAGCGTTCACACATGACAGACAATTTAGCAAAGAACCAAATTTAAATAGTATCTTTAGGCACTTTGTACCAGACGCCTGCCACAAATATATATAATTTGTTACCATTTGTTTAGTTTCATCTATGAAATATGCCAATGATAACACAGTTTGAAAGATATAAAATAATATTTTTGCACTAAAGTGATTCCCAAAGAGCTGAAGACTTGGCATATCTTAACATGGTGTGCAGTGTCCTTAAATCATTTGAGGAAACTGAACTGAAAGAGATGACAGAAAGTTTGTGTCAGAGCGTTCAGACTGCGTTGAAGAATAAAAGGTGCTCAGACCAAATAATGACTTTCAAGTGTTCTTTCAAGAACCGTACAAACTCTGTTTTCGCCCTATAGGCTGTGTTTACATTTATGTTTGCATATTCTAATAAATCACAGCACCTATTTCCTGTTTTCCTGCCAAAATATAAAGAAATGAGGAGTGGCTCGAGACATTAGCAAAACACTGTACAAACAGGAATTCAGCTTGACCAAAGGCACAGTTCTGTTATCCACAGTCAGCAAAATGAGAGAAAGATTACTGGTGCTAACGAGCAGGAGAGCACCTCGAGTAAAGGAACTGAAAGAGCAAAGATGATTGATACAAACATTCTCCTGTCATTTTACCAAGCAGGCGTAAAAGAGGGCTAAAGAAAAAAAATAATCAATCATCATCTCCATAGACCCCGGTGGGAGAGTCAGAGTGATAACTGTGCATTACAATGGACCTCAGTATAATGAGAGCAGGGATCAATACTTGGCACATTCGTGCTGGTGTTTGCCCTGCTGATGGCCAACAAAGCTGCGGTAATTAAGGAGTCTACCCTCAGTCCAAAGACCTTTCATCTCAGCTTCTACTCTTCGTAAAGATCTGTTTAGTACTCTCTCTTACTTAATAAATGTATGCCAAAGGTATTTGTGTCCTGATGTAAGCTCAATGATTGTAGAAGCAAATCACTTCTAGTTTAAAACCATCACAGTGACACTGGATGCACAAGTAATGCCTAAAACTTTCAAATAACAGATTTTCTCAAGCTACCAGCTTTTTATGCGGCCAACGGGAGTTAATACATATTCATTTCATGGTAAAATCACTTAAGTTTTGTTGTTTTCTGTGTCTCACAAATCAAACTTTCACATTCTCATCATGAATCTCTAATCAGAAGAATTGGGGGATTTTCTGGGCTTTGCTGATGCAGAGATTAGCAAAGTCGCAAATGGCTCTGAAACTGAGGGAGCTAATTGGGATTTAGTGTGCACACGCAGGACCGCGGGGCTGTCAAGGGCTAAGATAATCAAACTAGCCTGCTGTGACCGAGACGAGGAAAAATAAAAAGAGCAGCGGGAACTGTAGAGAGAAAAAAAGTTAAGCTCTGAAACATTCCAGAGCAGTGGGAGGTGCAAGCTGCAAAATCTTAGATTTATTGAATATGATTTGTGGTGAAACCACAACAAAAATCAAAAAGTCTAACTGGAGCATCGACTCTATTCAGAAATACTCAGCCAAAGAGGAGATGGTGGTGGATTTAGGAGGCTGGGGAGTCGGAGTGCATTAAAATGCACCAGTTGATTAAATGTATAATTTCAGCATTTAAAAATACTCTCAAACAAACTTGCAGGGCACTTTGTCAGGAAATCCTGTTTGAAATCTGAAGCAGTCCAACACAACAGCTGTGACAATATGTTCCTTCTGCCCCAATAATAATGAGCATAATGACCATTACAGACTCAGTAATGTGCATGAGTTTGAAAAAGTAGGATGTGTGGCAGGGCTGTTTGAACTGGACAGCATTAGTTTTCACTGATATTCCCAATAATGACTTCCTCACAGGTTTACGCTTTACAGTACAACACTGCCCTCTAGTGACTGTTTCACTTCTGTCATGGCAGAAGTAAAGGATACAGTTTTCTCCCTGTTACCCAGAGGATCAAACAGTTTGCCACGTCGGTTTAACGTTTACAAGAAAAACGTTTTTGGTTTTTTTTACTGTCCATGTTGATGTCACTGCAGCAACTAATGCAAATATAAAGTGAAGTTCTTTGAGAAGTACTCTTGATAGCTGCGTGTACTTTGTATGTTGAGCATTAGCATAATGTCAGGTAATCCAGCTGGGAGGAATACTTTATGTAAGTTTAACCTGTGCCACTCAACACGATGCATAATGTCTGTTGAAGAAATAGGCCCAGTCCCAAACAAGGCCCAAACACTTTGACTTTACTCATGTCACAGCTGTAGTGAGTGAGACTAAGAGAGCCTGAAAAGGTCAAAATAAAGAAGAAAAGACAGAAAGAAAGCCTCACCAATGGTACATATTTGAAACGGGTGTTAACGGTAAACTGCTAAAAGTCACGTAAAGCTAGGGACATAATAAATCTTGTGTGGAAGATTTGTAAAAATTCAGAAACACAACAGACAGATTGATTGAAATGAATACATTTCTGCTTGCCTGAGCTTTCTTAAAATGTACACGTTGCGTTTTAATCAGTTTCACCCACCTGTTTTCAAACAGCAACGCTGCAATGAGCTCTGGAGAAGTCCTGCAGGAAAATCTGCAAATGAGAGGACTTAAGGAATGTTGGCTTTGAAAAGCCGGCGTCAGAGCCCTTGTGTACTTGATGACTTGACAGTATAACATTCCTAAGACTTCACTTAGATGAGCCTTAAAGCCTGTGAAGCTATTCAAGATAAAACCACAGTTTCTCTCCTCTTTTTTATGATTATTTTGTAAAATTTCTGACTGAATAATCATTCTTTAAAAAGCTCATTTGGGTGTTTATTTGAGATAACTCCTCATTTAGACATAAGTTTTCCTGAATTAAGTAATAAAACAGGAAAGGTTAGGGTTAGAATGAACAAATTAAATAATTCAGAGAACATGGCCCAAAACCTTTTTTTAAACTGACTGTTAGCAGTCTTTTTTTATCTGATTTATGGAGTGAAGATAGAGACATCCAAAATCAATCTGTAAAAGCTTCTCACTCTCTTCTTTCAATCAAATAAAACATGGATTTTAAACCTAATTTCATCAAATGTTCAGATTTCTGGTTTTGAAATGTGTGCAGCTTAGCTCACACCAAATAATACCAGAAGAGAAAACTTGCAATACAAAAAGTGGTTGTTTTAAGGTTAATAATCAAGTTCCATGGTAAAATAAAAACGATTTATTTACCTTTAGTGTGTCCGGTTAAGAGAAAGACAACCCTGATCCTTACAATAGATTTAAATTTACATTTAATCAATTAGCAGGCGCTTTTATCCAAAGTGATTAACAAGTGAGGAGCAACGTTCTAGCTTCAGCTCAGGAGAAAACTTTACACATTAAGTGCTAAATCTATTTAAATGACCGATTATAAGTAGTACAGGTACAGAAGTACAGAACAAGTGCAGATTAGGTGGTTAGATTTATAACATTTATTCTTATAAACGATTAAGTTGAAAATAATTTGGTTGGAAAAAGTAAAAAAATATTAAAAACACTTTTCAGTCTAATGTCTCATCATAAAATATCCTGTTTTTTCCACCAACAAGTCTGGAGTTAATGTGAAACAGTGCTCGTGTTCACACCTCCGAGAATTAAACCAGAGAGCATTTAGTGGTTTGCCTGACAAGGACATGATGTAATAGACTTTCTTAAATTTCCCACAAAGCTTCTGGATGAAAATATCTCCTGTCAAAAGAGAGCAAAACAGCTACAGTGTGACAATTAATAAAGCTGAAAGATTAAAAGTAGCAGCTTTACTGCCACCATAAATGTCTCAGTTGTGACTGCAGTGATGGTGCATGAAGGCTTCTGACAGAGGAGAACTTATCAGACCGTCTCCCTCCTCTACGATTCTCCCGCGGCTTTAAAACAAAAAAGGCAGTTCATCGACTCCGAGGAGGTCGAGGCATATGGTTTATGTTACAGATAACACAATTAAAGTCCAATAAAGCTGTGCTGGAAATATCTTGTTGTGAGATCCAAGTGCATCAATTTTCCTTTGACAAAAATAAACCTTGAACAACATTTGTGGCGTCTAATAACATCATCACAGACTCATCTTTAATGTCTTCAAGTAGATTTCTCAAGGATCCTAAAATAATCTAGAGACACAGTACACTTGCTCTGTTTCCTTTCAGGTGTTTATAAACCTGTCAGATCTGGTCACAAGCTGATGACCATGTGAGGCTTATCCTGCTGGGAGGCCTGCAGAACACATGCGGACCTAATCAAAGAGTCATTAATCCACAGTGAAACGTCTCAGTGGCCAACTGTCAACATGACAAGAAATTGAAAGTCCATAGAGAAAGAGACCACTCCTCAAAGAGAAGAAGAAACAGTTTGAAATGGTCCACTGTAATGCTGGTGGGGTGAAAGTGGCCACTGCACAGATAATGAAACAGATACTGCTGGCAACAAAGTTGATTGAAAAGATAAAACACCCAAGGTTTAGAGCAAGCCGTGAGAGGAAGCATATCATAAATATTGGATGGACACTAATATCAACCTGCAGGGAAAACAAACAAAACACTACAAAGCAAGCAGGATACTATATAAAAGGATAAGGCCACTGCCATGAAAACAAATCTCCATGTGAGCCCTGCACATGTACAGCCTGCAAAGACACCATCAAAAGCCCAAAAGTATGTCAAGCGATTATAAAGCAAAATGGTGGGGTGCGGGGCTGGAAACTGAACTGCAATATCTCAGCCTTTCGAGTGGCTCTATGGCAATTTACTGTGCTTAAAAATTAGTCAAAAGCCCACAACATTAAGGCTCACAAACTACTCTAGAGTTGCTTTCATTTGAGCTTTAGTCAGTACTGCTTACATTCGTGCTCCAACCACAAATTTGAAATCATTCATCTACAATATTCAGCTGACAATTTCAGCAAACTTATTTTGTTTCTACCCATTTCAGATGTTCATTTACATATTTGAAACATTACCGTTCCATAAATGTTTTCTTCTAGCATACTATTTAAACTGTTCATGGGCTGATTATTCAGCTAACATTTATAATGCTTTAGTACCAGTACTTTAGTATGGACTCTGTAAAATATGGACATATCCATCATAAAGTCACCAGTTTATTTATAGACCATTCTAAAGCCTATTCTAAATCGTAAACAAAATCTTAAAAAGGTTAAAGCTGCTTTCACACAGGATGACAGGGGTAGGGCAGAGAGCTGGGGAGAGGGTGTGCACATAAAAATCGCATTCACATTTTTCATTGGTGGCGAGTCGACGAAAAAGATTACCCAGGAAGCAGCTGGTTATTCCAACTGTGGATTTGGACGCAAGGTGTATCTCTCAAGTTTTAAGAGGACAGACCCAACATTACTGCTACTGAGGATGAGGAGGACATGAGCTGCTAAGAGGGCGTGGGTTCATAATATCCTCAGGGCAAGACAATAGTTCGAAGAGTTTGGTTTTGCAGCTGTACACCGACCATTCACAAGTCTACTTCAGGCTCAGTTAGGAGCAATCTGACAGGCGTTTGGGGAGAGTTGTACCAAGACTTAGAGAAATTAGAACCAAGTTCAGGTCACTTTGAAGAATATCTGGCAAATTGTCTGAGGTGGGTAATTTCTTTTGATCTCCTAGATTCCCTCCTGGATGCGTTGACATGTCGTCACAGAGTGCTGCATCCAAGTTGAAATTGAACCTCTGTGTACAGCGTCAGTTAAAAGGCAGCTCTGCCTTACAACATAACCAGCTTGATCTTCTTATTTTGATGTAAGTTGGACCAAAAATTAAGAAAACAAATCACTCTCTGCTGATAAAGACTTCAAACTGAGATCATTACCTTGTTAGGAAAATGTTTATTGCTGTGTTAAAACTTCACTCTTATGTACAATCTAGGACTTTTAAGAGTATCATTGATTATTTTTGGGTCACTTATTTAACCATGTATCTGTTAGGCCCCTTTCGTTTTAGGCCCCTTTCTCTTTGCCCTAGATTTGCTTCCTCTTGGCTCCATATTGAGGAAGCATGGTGTGCTTTTCCACTGTTATACTGATGATAGCCAGATTCATATCCCTCTCCTAAAGAAAGATGGAAACTGTACTAATTCACTGCTACAGTGTCTTGAAGGCCTGGATGGCTCTCAACTTTTTAAAGTTAAACGAGAGTAAGACTGAAGTCATGGTTTTTAGTGGCACGGCTGAGACTCCCCATACTGAGATAGGTTATTTGGCCTTGTAAAAGAAGTCGGCCATTACAAACCTTGGGGTTAAAGTGGATGCTGATCCTAAATTTGCCAGTCAGATTAGGGCAGTTTTGAAGTAAAGTTTTTATCAATTAAGGCAGTTGGCCAAAACAAAGACTAAAAGTAATCCATGTCTTCATAACTACTCAGCTGCTGCACCATTGTACACCCTCCCGCTCACTCAAATCAGCTGATCAGCTGCTTCTCAGTGTCCCTAAAACAAAACGTAAGCTAAGTGGGGACCGTACTTTTTCTGTCGCAGCTCCTAAAATGTGGAACGACATCACGGTCTGTTTTTAAATCACTTCTTAAAACTCTTTGCCTTGGCTTTTGACACCATGTGAGATGTTGATTTTAGTTTGTGCTTATTTTATTTTAGGATTTATCACATGGCTGGTTATATGTGTTTTAAAGCACTTTGGATTTTAGTATTCAATATTTATATGTCTGTGTAATGGCATTTGTAATTTTAATGTTTTAATGTATTCTGTACAGCACCTTTGTCCTTGTGGTAATGTAAAATGCTTTATAAATAAAGCTGGATTGGATTTGATTGGATTTATCAATCACTTTCAGTGGTTTCACCCATTTATCCATTTCTTATTGCTAATTATTTAAGTCATTTGTGGTTTTCTTTTAAGTAGCTTTTGGTGTAAAATTATGTAAAACGAATTTGACTAATTTTTAAGATATTCCATTTAATTGGATTATAATTGGCTTGAATTGGAGATAACATTTGTTGTGATTTTTATAACTGAATTGAAATTGAATTACTAATCTTTTTCTCTTTTGGCTAGGTTTTATCAATTTGTTTTTGTATCCTGGCTTAGTCATTTGCCCATGCTTTTAGCAGTGGTGTAGTAGTGGTCCATAGAAAGGGGGATATCAGAGAATATCAGCTGAGCAAAGAAAAGGATGAAACCTATTCCTTGTAAAGGGAACATGTCAGACATAATTTGTTCACCCAAAAATGGCTTCAAGGAGAACCTATCATTACAAATTATTATTAGCCACAACAAAGGAACACATTACAATCAATACAGACCCACAGACTAGGCTCAGATAGCTGCATCTTTATGTACTTTGGCTGAACGAGTCCATCCACACGTAAAAATTTAGCTGTTAGTCTATATGGTACAAGGGTCTTGTAAATTGCTTCTTAAACAGCTGATTTGGTAACATCATGAGGTTGTTTGTATTTGTCATAAACTTTTGTTCGGACCATTTACTTAATCTTTCCTTTACCCAGGTAACTTCCTGGTAACTCTACTCCGTCTGTGATTGGCAAACTGACTCTAACCCAATGTTCCTTAACTCAGTCCTTTGGGGCCACTACCGTGCAAGTTGTAGATGTGTCCCTGCTTCAAAACACCTGGCTCAGTTTAATGGGTCTTTAACATGCTCATGCAGAACTTAATGACAAGCTGTTGAGGAGAGAGTTCATGAAGGTACATTTGTCCTTCAGGGAGCTACTTAGTCCCCATTATCCTCAAATAGCCCTTGGAGCTCTTTGGGGGAATGGCACTTAAGTTAGCCAGTCAAAGACAAATGTGTTATGCCTTCCCCATCCAAGCAAAAACATAAATGAATAAATTAATTAATTAAAGTACTAAATGTTACACACTTTAGTAGAAGATTTAGAAGTGGTTACGCAAAACTGACTTTAAAAAAGTGGTCATATTCCTGCTTTTACGCTGCACTACACCACAACGTTTGGCAAATTATCCTTTATATTTGCCTAACGAGTTCAGTGACTAATCAATTATTTACTTTTAGCTGATTGTCGGGTACTTTGAGCTAACTATTTAGGCTCTTTTATCCATTACTTTTTACTAACATTTTTAGCTATTTATCTATTTTTTGCAGGTTTTTTGTTTAGCCATTTATCCACAATGTTTACAGTACGATTGTAGCCTTTTAGCTATTATTTCTGGCTAACCTGTTAACCTGTTGTCTACGTTAACTTGTGCATATTCCACACAGTTTCTTTACATTTAAGTCTATTTGTTTTAGCTGTTTGTCCATAAAAGCAAACACGTGTGCATGTGCATGCTCAAGATAAGAATGATCAAATCCTACATTCTACTTTTTTTTAGCCTAATTATTTATGCAGTTATTTATGCTGGGTGCCGTTTTGCACGTCTGTATGTATGTGCAAAACCTTGTAACATATGCCAAGTTGGGAACCACTGAAAGGATAAAAAAGCCTTTACAATTAGCCTAAAGCTGTGCCTGTAAAAATAAATTACAAAATACTTGGCCTCTGCAAGTCCCTGTATCCCCAAGTGTGAAATAGGCGATAATGGCCTGTGTCATCGCTCTCACAGGGAAAACAAATCTGTCAGTCTCGATTAAGATGAGCGTTAAACAACCCAATGCAACAGTGTCTGTTTCTGCCCCATCAATGCCATTCAGAGCTCATTTACCTCATGTTTTAAACATCTCAATGAGTTAACAAGCACCTCTCGAATCAATGCACATCAACTCCAAATACTTGCAGCCAGAAAAATCAATATTTGTAAGCACGGGGGAGTCTGCTGTGGATGTTTCAGGTGTCATAGCTGTTGATGATAAATAAGCTTTCATAGTTCATCTGCGCTGTTGATGCATACCGACAGAGCCAGATGTGTTGGGACTGAGCGCAGCCCCCGCTGTTTCTTTTCTAGTGGTTTCACTGTAAAGACACTCATGCTGTCCCCTCTCCACCTCACTCCTTTCCCCTCTCTGTCCTCCCACGTTCTCCAGCTTTACTTCCACAGCCCTTCCATCCTCATCCTCATCCACCCTCTGCCTGCTGGCTGCTATACATCCACACTGAAATAGCAGCAGCATAATGTGGATCAGAGGCTCGATACAATAAAACATCTGTGGTTACGTGTCATTAGTTTGGATATGACAAGAGTAGGTGACTGTCCAGTTACTGCACAAGAGATTTGAAACAATAGCAAAAAACACCGACCACATGTTTTCCTTTATCCTCTCACTTTTAGAAATAAAAATCCTCCAAAAAGTTTGGTACATATTTAAAAATGGACTTTTCTCGCTTCAAAATGCTTCCAAATTGTAGAAAAACTGGGCAGCAACACGTTTCACTTTAACCAACCAAAGTATTCTGCCAAACAAACAGTATCCGCACTAATTTTGTGACATTTCTAAAGCGCACCAATGCACAATGACCCAACAAGCTTTCATGAACTAAAGTCCAGAGTCGATACCATGTTCACTGCGAGTGTTTCGCCCAAATCCCAACTTGTGTAAAGAAGTCCTTCTTACCTTTCCGCCCTTGGAGCATCTACGGTACGCATTTGTAGCTCCTGCGGTCTGATTCATGGTGAAACCTCTGCAAAAAATTAAATAGAGTAGAGTAGAAGCTCAAAGTTGGTGCCAAACTCGAGCAGAGAAAGCTGTTTGGATTACCTGGTGCGCTGCGCTGGGTCGCTCCACGTTACGCGTTCCCGGAAAAAAGCTGGTTGAGATGCATTCAGTAATTTATATTATTCCTCAAAACGAAATCGAGATATTTAAACGAGATCTCCTGCTTGTTTTTCCGAGCAATTTCCTGCCGATTGTGTTCCTTTTATTCGCGCACTTTGATTGTGGTTTAGAACACTAACCTGCACAGACAGCGTCTCTGTGTGTTTATGTGCTCGCGCACAGTCTGCGCAAGCGCATATGTTCTGACAGCTCTACAGGGTTGAAGGGGGGAGCCTGTCAACACTGCTCGCCCACTCCAGAGCTGAGAGAAGCGGTAGGGACTGCGGGGTACACTGTAATTATGTATCATGAGGACCCGCATATAATACCACACTCTGCAGCGCCGTTTATTAAAAGCAACAAAACAATGATCATGTTCCCACTCCCCTCAGTAGCTATGATTCAAGCCTACTCTGTATTTTTCCAATTCCATGATCAGATTAGAAAAAAAAACACTGCTGCAGGTTTATTTTGCCTCATTACAGCTTTGTGCCACCTCAGAGAGACCTCTGGCAAATACAGATAAGATGACTGACACCAACAACTAAACGTGACAAACTGTTTGTGACAATTACAATCATTATCTCACCAAGAGGAAGTGAATTTGTTTGGTTTCAATTATAGCATAATGAATGAATGTTACAAGGGCAAGCTTTCATTGAAGTGTGGCAATTAGCTGGACAGGTTGAGGCTTAGCTGTGACAAAGTTGCTGTCACTCACTTCCATATGGCTGTGAAGTGTGGAGAGGAATAAACAGGGCTTACTAACTTGGCTGCATGAAATGCACTATAGACATACAGATGTCAAATTGATAAGAAAGCCAACATGAAAATACTAAATATTGGAATTGATTTGTATAGTGCTCTGTCTACAGTGCAGAATGTCATTAAATGTTTCAAGGAACCTGGATGAATTTCAGCCTGAAAAGGACAGGAGAGCAAGTCCAAGCTAAGAGAAGTCTGAGAAACACTGGCATTTCTGGATCATGGTTGAATGTGGCTTCTTCTCTGTACGATAGAGTTTTAACCTGCATTTGTGGATGACACGGAGAACTGCGTTCACAGACTTGCTGCTCTTTTTATATCCAATCATGTTACTAACGTATTGCAAGTTATCTTTATTGGTTGCAACATGTTTCTCCAGCTGTTTCTTTATAATACCACTTATTGTTCCAGCCTTTTGTTGCCCCTGTCACAGCTTTTTTCAGACCCGTTGCTGCCATGAAATTCAAGATGAGTGAATATATTTCACAACAGAATAAAATGTCTCACTGTGTGAAGGACATGTGTAGTGACATGTTTAAAGAGCTAGATCCGTATTGAATGTATTCTGTATTAAATTTGGCATAAACCAAAAGTTACGCAGAAAACATTCAGTCCTGTAAAAGACATACTGGCAACTTTTAAAATACAACCTCAATAATGTTTTGCATATTTTAATGAAAGGGGACTTGAAAGCAGCAGGGTCTAAAAAGAACTAAGGTGTGAATGATGGTTGCTAATTTGAGACATGTGATGAGATCATGTAGCAAGTAATAGTTTAAAGTAATGATAATATATCAGTTAATATAGTTAAGTTGAAAATCATATGTGTTCTATGTGTTCTAATCAAAGCATTTTTGATATTACAATGCAATGCTTAGCATCTCCTGTCTTTATTTTAAAAGAATATGGTGAAAGCCATAGAAATTTTTGTCAGTATCACACATTTGGTGACTGAGATTACATTGAATGAATGGATGGGTTTTATGACAAGCTTTCACCATCTTGCTCAAGGACTCTTATATAGGATACAGCAGGGCCGCTAATGAACAGACCTTGGCCATTGCAGACTTCTCAAACTTCTATTCTTTGTGTTATATCACTTCTTTCTACCCTCTTTAAATCAGCCTGTTGACAGACTCTATCAGCAGACTATCAGTCAGTGTGAAAGTCCAGCTGTCAGCGCACTAACGTTACTGAAACACCCTGACAGGTATGGACACCTGAGACTCAGGTTCACCTTTATACTTGAGTCATACTCTCACTGTCAGGGTTAATTCTGACCCATAAATCATCTCAGAATGAGAACCAGATATCGTATAAAAGATGGATGCAGCCACATGGTCTAAAGAATGAAGCCTCAAGGTGAAAAGGCCACCACTGTCAGCACTGCCGCAGAAAACCATTTCTGGCTCCTGCAGAGTCCCAATCTAAAACAGCATCAACTTCTTTCATGAAATAAAACATTTAATCAAATCAAATCATAGGCTAAAATCACTCCTTTAGCTCTAACGAAAAGTAAACAGTCAGGGAAATATTCTTAATTGACTGATTTCTGTCCACAGACATGATTTTGTTTTGTGTCTACATATGCAGTATGTATATATGTGTGTGTGTGTGTGTGTGTGTGTGTTTGTGTGTGTGTGTGTGTGTGTGTGTGTGTGTGTGTTTGTGTGCGTGAATATATCCAGTTCCAGTCCCTGGCTGACCCAAATGTATTCAAACATGAAGGTGGCCCTCTGCATTCATAACTGAGCACAATTCATGTAAAACTTGAATTGCAGCTAGTTCTTTGGTTTCATCTTGTTTTTCTTGTTTGTCTTCTCTGATCATTTCTTCTTCTCTTTTCTCTTTCTTTTTTTTTTTTTGCTCTCACTTTTTCCCTGTCCCCGTGTCAGGTTCGGCACTATTACGCATTGTAAATAAAAATAAATAAATAAGCAGTACTTGGTAATCAAGGGGAGCTTTTCATTCATAAAGCTGCCCTTGGCAATGCAAATGTGTTTGGCATAAAACGGTATTCAGATCACAATTCTGCTGCCATAATGCTGGACAGGACAAGGGGAAAAAAAGAAACATGAAGCAGCCATCCTACTAAAATATGCTACTTTGAAAGTCTTGGTGGAGTCATGTTCAGCAGCACAAACACATTGTATTGTGTTTTTTGTGAGTATGTCACAATGAACTGGGCTGATGGTTCTTTGTTGGTGCTTTCTTTTATTATGTAGATATTATATTTCAAAGACATTTGTTTGAGGTTGCAACTGGCTTGACTGACATGATCAGGAGTGCCACAAAAATTTAAGACAGAACGTGTATTCACTCATTTCACATGCACTTTCTTTTCAATGGTGACTTATTTTTGCTGTCATTTATTGGTGGAGTAGGCACCACATTTTTTCCACCCAGTCTCCAAGAAATTATCAAGCCCGCTTATTCATTTTTCTTTTTACGTTTGTACATATGTACACTCCTCAATCAAAGGAGCCCAATCACATGGCAGTTTCTAATGAAATGACAGATAAAAAAAAGAAGGGGGGAAGCCTATGACAGCACTTACCACTTAGTGAAAAACACATATCAAAGTTAAAGAAAAGAACAAGAATAGTTTCCTTCAGGAGTTAAACTTTGTTCTTTCAGGTGAAAGCGGATGTTTTGAAGCCAGCAGCCAACCGTAACAAGTGTCCAGTTGTCAGTTATCAAGCTGACGGTTGTATATAGCACATAAGTTAGTCATTTATTTTTAACAAAAAAAGAGAGAGAATCAAAAACTATAACATGGCTACATAAGACATGCCAATATTGAAATAAAGTGTAACAAAAACCAAACGAACGAAAAAAGCTACACATGGAATAAATACGGGTACACCGGGTTCCTTCCATATTTAAAAAACATGCATGTTCGGCTAATTTGTGTATGGTTGTTTCCCTCATTAGTCTCTGTCTCTGGCCAGAGTGTACCTTGTCTTTCCCCCGATGGCAGAGGGGAAAGGCTCCAGGCTATCCATCCATAGAAAATGGATAGATATGGTTGGATGGCTAACATGAAACAGATTTTTCTAGTGTCATAGTTTTGCTACAGATTTTAGGTAATATGCTTATCAATAATTATCAATTTAAATAAATTCAATTTGTAATTTTCAACGCACCAGAAAATGTGTGTCCTCCATCATTAAATCAAAGTTACTGTGAACTCAAGGTGATCTTTGTTAACCAAGTTAGCTAGTTACCACTATCATTAGATAGCAAAGGCCAAATACTACACTCAAGGCCTTAAAATGGCAGTTGACAATCCAAAGGTTGAAGGCATGATTTCTGTTATACAGACCATAGCCTACAGGATCCTGCTTCACATTAATTTGTTTCACCACCATTCTTTCCTACAGGTACTCGGGTGATACAGTGCAGTGTCATAGTTTAATTGTGGGGGGAAAAAAGCACAAAATAAAAATTGTCACAGCAGGACTTTTGATGGAATGCATTTCAGTTCACCTAGTTTGCCATAAAAATGTTTTTTTATGACATGCCAACACAGTGAGGGGGGTTATTTTAAGGCAAGACGAGATTTCTAATCATAGTCAAAGAATCTGCCCGAAAAAACTAGGTGGTATAGATACTTAGTAAGTCTGATATTGGACCAGAGGAGGAACAAGCACCAATATTTTCACATGAAGCTATGTGTGTGTACATGACACGCATACACGAAAAAGGGGGAAATGGTAACCCTGGGCATGAATCAACATTTCTCAACAGTTTCACAAGTTTCCATCAGGCTGTATTTGCTTTTTGATACACTGTGTGCAGGAGGAACCAACTTCATATCAATTTGTTTCGTCACCAGTGTTTTCCACTGGGGCTCAGACAGTAATACATAAACTAAAATGTTAGCTAAATGAGGTGTAAATGAATAGATTCATGCCCAAGCTCAACTCAAAATCACATTGAGGAGCTGCAGTTTGCGTTAGACTTTGTGTTTACGCTCCATTTGGCACAAGCGCAGACTTACTGTAGTTTGCCTGCTTGGTATTCCAGTTCGGTACAGTGGATGGGATCCTCCATGTCAACTTTATTGATTGCAGAGCTTATTATGTTTTCTTGTGTGTAGATTTTCATGTGAAATTAGCTGGCACTGCTTGAAGCCTTTTAATTAAGGGCCAATCTGTTCATGGCTATTAGTATGCCTCAGAGTGTATTCATATCACAGAGCAGGGGTCTTAAAGAGACTTTGACTTTAAATAGTCCATCGGGTAGTATGGTTGTGTTGTAATTGCAAATGTACTGTACAGTATTTTACAAAGGTTCAAATGATGTAGAAAGTCAAAGGAACAGCATTCTGCATTCAGGTTGATGGTCATTTATTTTGGATTATAATGGTGCTTAAAAGCGACTGAAAACCATTAAACTAATGCAAAAAAATATACAAGGCAAAAAATAGAGTGCATTTACAGGCTTTTCTAGAAGACAGATTTGCATTTATGAAGTTCTTTTTTAGGTTTAAAAACATATGACATTTGTGAGTAATTGTCAGAAATGCCACAAGATTGATATTCACTCACCATTCAAAGACGGAAGTATTTTTTAAAGTGTGGCTTTTAAAGTGCTTTCAGACTGAATCTGAAGTTATTGTTGAAGTTTAAACAGTGAGAAAAGAATACAAAAAAGTACAGGAGTCTGAGTTTTATGTCTTCAATTTGTCTTTTCTTTTTTTCCCCTTGTCCTGTCCAGCATTATGGCAGCAGAATTGTAATCTGAATACCTTTTATACCAAACAGATTTGCTTTGCCAAGGGAAGCTTTATAAATGTAAAGCTCCCCTTGATGCCCATAACTGCCTATTTATTTATTTTTGTTTACAATATATAACATGTAATAGAGCCGGAAAAAAAAACAAATACACAAACAAACAAAAACAAGCACAAGTAGCAGCAATCGCATACAACACAACTGTGGATATAGATGACCTGAAACCACAGGATAACACAGCAACTGCTTAGCAAGCATGCTACTGGGCTAATGAATGTGCGTGTGTGTGCGTGCGTGCGTGTGTGTGTGAGAACATGCAATACACATGGCACAGGACCTACATGATAACCCTGCTTAAAAATGCCCCCCACATCCCCTGGCAGAGGCCCCACCCAATACCAGAGAGGGCCAAGCGCCCCAGACAGCCACACAGTGGGCCAGCACCTGCCCCCAAGTGCCCTGGGAGTCAAGACGTGCCCACAGGTGGGTGAAGTCACGAGCAGCAGGGAGAGGCAACACTCCCCCCATCGGGAGCAGCACAAGCAGGCCAGACGACTGCAAGTCCCAGACCCAGACCCAGGCCCAGTCATCACCTCACACACTTGCACGTCCCATACATCCACACAAGTCCTCCCTCCCTCAACTCCGCTGGGGTGTGGCACAGCGGGCACACCAAGGGGCCAGCAGCCCCCCAGCCACCACAGACCCCGAACTAGCAGAATAATTCATCCTCCTGGCCCCTGCCGCCCTGGGCAGAAACCAAGAAACAGGGGTGTGTGAAGAACCCTCCCCTCACCCTTCTGGCTCTTCAATATTTTCTAATACTGAGCGATTAAAATTGAGGGGCAGCCAACCTTGTAGAACTGGGAGCAAGGCCCTCTGGGCAGCCTACATGCCCAAAGAGCCCCACCCACCAGATGCCACTCAGTGTAACCACCCCCCAAGACCTAATGTGTTTGTGTGTGTATGTTTGATAAGTAGTGATGTCTAAGGTGTAATTAAAACAGGGGCAAAACCTACGTGGCCCCATCCACTACACCCCGCAGAACACACACGCCCCCAAAACCCTTCATGTGTGAGTGTGTGCTGTGTACAGGAGCCAGATAGGAGAGTGGTATGGGGATATAGACCGGGGGAGAAAAGCTCCCCCGGAGAGGGCAGCCAGAGACTGGCTGCAAAAGGCACCCCCGTTACCTGGGACCCGCCACAGGGCAGGAGGGCTCGATGTCCACCAGGCTCGGGGCCTGCAGCGACCATATTCGGGGAGCGACTGTACCCCCAGAAGGCACCCGCCCCACCCCTCCTCACCCCAGAGGACCTCTACAAAAAACAAACAAACAACAATAAACAAACAACAACAAAAAACAACAACCAGCCAACCAAACAAACAAACCATGCAGTCACACCAGTCGCAGCAGCCCGGGCCTGAGACACACCATCACGGGCACAGGCAGCCCCCACCCCAGTTCATGAGAGTAGCTTTCTTTGGATACAATACTTCAATTTCTCTTCAATGTTATTCCACTTGTGAATAATATTTCTCATTGTAGAATGATGGACTGCTTGTTTGAAAATGTCTTTTCTCACATTGATGGGCAGCATCAATTGCTTCTCGTAGGTAAAGTGCACTTGAAGATGGATAATTTAAAAAAATACACACTTGCTGAAAATCATTTACTCAAGTACCTTTGATTAGCAGCACCTGGCTGCTACTTATCTTTTTAATTCAAGCAGTAAGAGTGGACTTCACGCACAGCTTCTTGATTTTTGCTTAGCTTTTCCTGATAGAAATAATTACACCATGTTACCTCATTTCAAGACCTGGTAAAGACAAGATGATTTTCTATTATGTTCTTATCTGTAAATCCTTAAAATGAAAAGAAGAGTGCACTATCTTTTCCACATGCCCGTAATTCACTAAATTTTCATACTCATTAAACCAGTTATTGATCACTTAAGCCTTATAGATGATGGGATTGTCATGCTGAGAGAGACCACTCCAGTCAGGATGGAAATCATTCATCCGAGGATAAAGGTGATAATGCAGAACAACTGTGTATTGATTTGCAGTGAGCATTCCCTTTACAGAGACACGTAGACCAACACTTTACCAGCAAAACTTCACAGCAGGTTGCAGATTTTTCTTATGAACGTTCAGCCACTGAAGCTGCTGTACACTGAGCCAGTTTTTTCAGCTCTTAACTTTTAATCAGTAACACTCATCAAAGTTTTTAAGTACACCTTTCTGTCTTGCTTTGATAAAAATGACTTTCCTGCAAGAATCATCTCCTTCTCCAGAGCATCTACTTCAACATTCCACAGATTATCTTGTATCGCTAACCTTTTGGTGTGCAGGTCCTCTGAGATTTATGTCTCTGCTCCTCACCCCAACTGTGTATTGTGCATGTTAATATTGGGTGCTGCTTTCTATGGTGCCGTAACCAGATAATGGACTTATGCATAATAATGTTTGCTGGGGATAATCTCATTTGGGAGGCTGCTCTTTCTTCCCTGAAAGCATCCTAATTTTATCAAAGACGCCTTTTCTGGCTCTCCAAACTTTGTGCAATAACAGCTTTGCAGATGCTTCGGCGAGTTACACGAAATACGTTTGATTTGAACTGGTGCAGTGTGGTGAGTCAGCATTTTAGCTCACAATATTGTCATTATCAGATTATAGAACTGTTTATTTTTCTTTCATTTGTTTGCATGTTGTATATTTCACACCAAATTAAGGCTTTCTGCTCACTCGGGTAAGCATAATAATATTTCTATGTGACATTTCAGTACATGAAAAGAACATTAATTAGAAATTCCACCTCTGATTTATCCATTCCCAGAGCAGTATGACACTTTTTTTCTTACAGATTTATCTATATTATTGAAAATTCTTGTATTGTTAAACATTTTTTATGGTAATGTTTTACTCAGCTTTGGGCTTTGACCTTCCTCCTCTTAACTGAAATAACAAAGATGAAAAGTAAAAAAAATGATGAAAGAAGAAAAGGAGTTGATAGATCGATGCAATGAGGAAGTGCTCACATGTTCAGAGTAAAATGGCTGCACTGATTTCACTCCACAGTGAATACCCACACATTCACAGATACACAGATACAAAAACAATAAAATAAATAATTAAATATATCTAAAAAAAGCATTTCTGCTCCAGCACAGTGTGCTAAATCTGTACCTCACTCAGACAGAGGTTTAGAAATTCAAAATACCCCTTTGTTCTAATATAGCCTAAATTTTTTGCCAACATTTTGTGCATCAGTGTCTCCCTAAACAGCAGATTGTGTGCTTAGCAGTGAGACAGATGAAAGGTGATCCTCTCTTCCCCAAAACGTCGAATTACACACTGAAAATATAATAAAACCAAAACATAAAACCTATCTAACTTCTCTTCTGCTCCACCAGAAAACTAAAGAAATCTTAATCCTTAATTTTTAGATGAAAAAGGAGACTGTGAATTAGTGTTTGGAAGGTTACTTAAAAGGTTTCAGGGAACTGTGAAGTAATACTTTTCTCACAGAAGTTTAGCTGTTTCCTTGGCTTTAACATCCCAGCAGGTAGCGTAGTATTATGCAGTACAGTAATACTAAAGCCTGTCTTCTGATTTAGGAGGGAATAAATCAACCCAACATCATGAAAAAACATCTAATACCTACAGTGTCCCAGCAAACCGTTGCAGTATTTACAGTAAAGGCTCAGAAATTGGACAGTCATGACATTTTCTTGACTTTTGCCACACTAGTGATCACATGTTGACTTGACAGTCTTGACTTCCACAAAAAGAAATCCCAAAGAAGGTAGGTGGGATTTCGGGATTTGGTGGTTGGCAGATTGCTAATTTGTTTCCTGTCCTGCACAATATTTTCCACCGTGCTTTGATTTTTCTACTTCCTCCACACTCGCAGCTCAACCCTTTTACACCTCACCAGTTAAAAGAGTTAGCGGTGAAAAGAAATGGTTAGATGCTCTAAATACACAGTTAAGGGTGGAAAAATACACATTTTAACACTCATGGGTCACATTTTCCCTCACATGTCATTGACTCTGCCTTATACGAAACAGTAGCCTGGTGATACGTCACTGTCCGACCGTTTTACCCTCGAATTGCAGGTTTTTTCATGTGGACAAATGTTCTTATGACACATTTTCTTTTGAGACAAAGCTGAAAATATTACTGAAGTTCCAGCATCAGGAGCCATCTTGTCAGACAGTGTCCACCCACCTTTGCATGCTACGACAAACTGTATGAAAATATACACCAATTAGCCATAACATTATGACCATAATATTAGGAACATTGTGTCCTGAAGTATCTGGTGAGTGAGCTATTAGCAATGAGCTATTAGCAATGATCTATTAGCAATAGATCATTTCAGCCCCGTGCGCCGTTGGGTGAGGTCTTTGCGGATTTGGATTTTTTTTCCAACAGATGCTATCAGATCCGAACAGATTGTTTGGAGGCTGTATGAACACTTCAGACTCTCTGTTTGGTTATCTGAGCCTCTACTAAAAGTGAACCTGCCAATGCCTAATATTTGTTGCTTTGCTGCCCCTGTTATTGGGAAATTTACCAAACACATGGAACCAGTTACGACCCAACAATGGTGATTTAATTTACATGTATACAGGAATATATCTTCCAATGTTTGACATTTCTTTGTAGTTTTTAGTATAGTATAGTTTTATATATCTATCAGTTGGGTGGTGCATGTAAATAGGAGCAGCTTGCTATTTGTATGTTTGACTATGATTTTTATTTATTCTAAAATCTAAAACATCTGTAACGGTACGGTGTTGAAACAATTAGATACAAACACAAAAAAGGAGGTTACTTCTTAAGAGAAGAAAATTAAAAACAACTTCTTGATACTAAAGTGTGAAACACAGCAGAGCAAATATAAATAGGTCAATAGAATTAAAGATAAGATTAAATTCATCTAAAGAACGCTGGAAACTGCAATTTTGACTTGGAAATGAGTTCAGAGGAATGACAGATCGATTAAGGGATTAGAGTGGGTGCTGGGTGAATCCCACTCCACATCTGCTGCCTGCCGTCCTTCCTGCCTACACACCTCTGGCATCTAAGCAACACTTTGGATGCCAGTTAATCTTGGAACACTTTCAGGTTTTATTCTCCGCCTCACGTCTGGAAGATAACAGCGCAGGTTTTCTGTAAAGACAGAAGATCACAGACAAGATACTTGCCCACTTTTAGCAACTGATTCATGAGGGAATAGAGGCACTGACTTCAAATACATTGTTGAAATTTAAATGAAATCAGCCTCTGACAAATCTTATTTTAGACATATTCTCATTACGCTTCCTGCTGTGAGTGGAGGATTGTGTTTAGGTGTAAGTCAGTTTTGTATAATCAGCTCATTTCCTCAGTGTACATTCTTAATAAGTGTGTAACAACAGCATACTGTGTTTGTGCTGCTGTAATTCATAAGCATGAATCGTGTAAACAAGAGCAGCGCTGATTAAATCCCTAATTAGTGCATGCTGTCTAGGTTATTCTATACCAGCTGAAAGAGGAAACGCAGTCTTATTCTTATGAAATAAGACAGATGACTCATCAGGACGGCAATGATGTCCGACCAAGGAATCTATCATCTTTGATAGATATATTTCCATTGTTGTGTGAAATGTTATCTGTGTCAGTTTAAAATTGTTGAAAGTATATGAAGCTCTGTCTGTGGATGACTAGAAGGGAAGGGAGTGATTTAAAACCTAAACTCTCTCTGCCATGACGTATGGAAATGAGGTGCGTGATCTTATTTTGATCATATCCTCAGTATTCTTAAGCAGACTACCTCGTTCTCTCAGGTGGAAAAAGTATTTTACTGCTGTTTCCATTTGGGAAATAATGGGTTTGTGGCAATTTAGAGTCCAAAATAATGCAGCTTAAGAGTCATTTCTGGTCATTATATCTGCTGTTCAACTACTCACTGATTGGACTTTTCCGAGAAAAATGAGTTCCCTCCTTTTTATTCAATTTGCAATTCATGAATCCAACAACCAATGATCTAGTTTAAGTTTTGGTGTCTTTTTGCATGTTTCTGACTCAAAACTGCAGAATACTGTTTATGTTGTTGGAGCTTTTTCTCTTTCTACCACATCTTAGTTTGTTTCTTTTGCAGATATGCTCTTTCTTTACTTAATAATGTGGAGCTCAAGCATTGAGCGGTGTGGATAAACAAAGTCTGACCAATGGACATGAATGGGTTCTGTTATGTAACAGTCCAGTCTCATGGTTAAACATGAAATAAATTCACAAGGAAATTCAATGGAGGGTGTTTTCATGAAATTCATAGAAATATTAAGATCTTTGACTTCCCAACATTTTTTTTCCTGTAATCCCCCAACACCCATTTGCATCGGCGACCTTGAGTGCCGTGAAAGGCGCCTAACAAATAAAATGTATCATTATTGTATTATAATTATATAATGTAAGAGCTTCACACCTCCCCACTACAAACCCCCCACTTGAGCATAAACTTCCTGTGTGTATGGAAAGATTAATCTCTAGACCTTTATTAGCACCTCTTTCCAGAACACAGTCTGTTATGGGCTTTTGTTTTCACTGTTTTAAGGATGCTAAAGGCTGTCTCTGACCAGCCCGGTCTCACAGAAAAGCGTGAAATAGTCACCAGACAGAAAAGGTTCTATCCATGCATTGATGCAAGATATGTTTTCCCAACCAACCAACAGGTTTTTAATGCCTAACCCTCACCAGCTAGTTTGTAATGTATAAAAAAAGACACTAAAACCACAAGGGAACATGAACTGAAACCTAACATTACGGTAATTTAAATAATCAGCTGTTCAGCTAGGAGTTGAACTCGACTGTAGCGCCTTTTGCTAACTAATAAGACCTCCAAATGACGACTCTTAAATAAGATGCACCAGCCGTTCTTTCACTTTTTAAAGCAATTGCAGTGATAAAAAGTTATTTCCACCTTCAACATTCCTGATTCTTTTGAAGTACACAACCACATCAGTTCAAACAGACTTCATTTCACCCCAAAAGCATTTTCATATGCCAAGTAAATCGGTGCGCATATTACTGCCAAATAAATGCATAGGTATTGACACACACACACAGTATGAGAATGAAGTCTTTGCACTGCATAATATTTGATTAAGGACCCTGCATCTGCTTGCTGGGCTCATTCTAAAAAGAGAATGTGTCCGCAAGGTACGTTGTGTTAAAATGCATCAGTTAGCTGTTTGTACAGAGTTTGCTTTCATCGATTTGCCCCATTACCATAAAACACAGCCACACAAAAACTAATGCAACTGTGAGTAATAGGATTGATTGATGCACTTTATCCTCACAGACTTGATAATTCAGTAAATGTGTTATGGATTTAAACTTTAAACTTTATTTTTCCAATCTCTGCAATACAAACCACTGCAATACCTAAGTTAAGTGAAGGAAGAGTTCTCAGATATCTTTTTTAATACCTAATTAATTCACTTTTATTGTGAAAACTAACTGAACTCAACTACTACTACGGTGACTTATTCTTCTCCATTTTCTTTTCTTTCATTGTTTGTCAGTGGATGCAGAAAAAGTTTTGCAAATATGAACATAAAACAAAGAAGTGGAGCAATTTTCAACCTTACAACAACAACTCTAGATTAACTTGGTGGTTTGTCTTTGAAACCTATCTAGGTGCCTATCTAGCGGGCACTCTCAATCAATCAGATAAAAAGGGTAAAACTAGTTTATTAAACTAGTTAGTAAGTAAACTCTTAGAAACAATATGTGCATATTTTTCCCATCAAGAAGGTTCAACAATGCATCCAAGTGCTTTGTTGACTGATCAGGTTGGCCTTTCCTCTTTCTGCCATGACTTTTATTGATTTGAATATTTAATGAAATCATCTTTACATAAGACATCACTAACTAGTTTGGGGAACGGAGGACCAGGTGACAAATAGAACTGGATCTGTACCACGCTGACACCTTTGATGGGCATCTTCAAACATCCACAGAGGAGAGAGCATTTCAAATGATCCTTCTCATCCATTTTTCAGTCCTTTCTGTCATCAGACTTTTTTTTCCCTGCAGGAGTCAGAGAGTTAAAGGTGCATTTTGTAACTTTTGACTTAGAATATTACCACCACAAGGGGGCAGAGATTTACCAGATGAGGTCTATGCTTCTAGTCCTTTTTAGGAATATTCATTCTTTTATAAATCTTTTTTTTTCTTTTGTTGCAGCCTTCTGAATGACAACAAGAGGTAAAAATAAAATATTTCCTCTTCTTCTGTTGGCTCCAGGGCAGAATATAAACTATGATAACTCATGTCCCATCTAGTGGTACAGAGCGGCACTACCAGGATGTCTGGTTGGCTCTTAGAGTTGTCTCAGTTGAATAGCTCTGCTGCAATGTATATAGTTGTTTATCTTAATTCAGTTGGCATTGCTTTTCCTAACTCAAATGACAGCTGCAGTTGAATTTCTGATGTTCTTATTCCACAAATAGCACATTTGAATTGGCACATTGGCACTTAGTTGTGTCTTATTACCACACTGTCAATCATACTGTTGCTTTTGAACATAGATATAGCCATAGCCATATAGTACAAGTTTTACCCCATAATTATCTATATTGTTGTTACTTACTGAACTACACAGTCCACGCACTTCTAATTGAGTGTTTTATGTAAAACAACATTTCATTTTTGAACAACTTCATGAAAATGATAAAAGAAAATGAATTAAGTTTCTACCTAAGAAAAACCTTCAGTGTTATTCTTTGTTCTTTCCTACGTGAGGATATACTTCAGTTCACTCACCTATGCTACCTCTCATGCCATCTGTTTCAACACCTAAAACCTGCCCACAGCTGCTAGTGCTGGATGCTGATTGGTAAAAACAACAGCAGTCTGTTCAGTTTCAGGGCAGCCTAATCCAGCTACTGAGATTTTATGAACCAAAGGGTGGACTGAATGTCCATCTTCAAGGGATACAGCTTAAAACAGGTTGGTGGCAAAAATGATTGCTCAATTCAAAGGACATCCCAGTAAAGAGAAAACAACTTAGTTAAACATACATTAACAGAGTCTGGGTCACATTTGGGCCATATTTAAAATGTAATGCTGCTAAAACACCCTCAGCTGTAGCTACGTGAAAGTGGGTCTATATAATACAGCTGGATGGATCATTTAAAAGACACATCAGGTTGTGTGAATGCAGTGAGTTCTCATGGTATTGCTGGTGTATCTGCTATTTTTCAACAGTAAGAGTGAGGGGAGGTCACAGTACAGAAGGCCACAAATTAAGTCACAAGGCATGCACCCTTTCCAGAGCTTCAATAAGAAGAGGCAGGAGGCTGCAGCTAGAGCAGTGCTCAGACAGGGGCCATATGAGCTCAGCCTTTTGGAGGAAGTAACAAGCGATTCATATTTAATGTAAAATGTCACTTCATCTCACTATGCTATGGTATTTTAACTGGACTGTATCAGCACTAACAGTTCTTCAAGGGGAATGCAAAACTTGCAAGAAGAGACCAGACAAGAGATGATAGACAAGAGTTCTCTCAGTGATGCTTTAGGATAAAGTATTGTACAAAAGTTTGGAACCATCCCTCTTTTTTATGTATGGTTTTCTTACAAGGAGCCAACCTTTTTAGTAATCTTTTCAAGTGCTTTTGAGCAACAGTACTCCAGGTTTTCTGTTTGTTTTTGGACATTGGCTGCTTTTTCACTCATGTACCCAGCCATTTATAGCAGAATGTATTTTTTGCTTTTCAGTACAGTTAACACTGACTCAGGATCATTCAAGCTTACATAAAGCACCTCACTCAAGGGACGACCCAGGGTAGTGTCTATAACAGACGACTTAGCAGAGTACAAATTTTGAATAGTATCTTGAGGCACTTTGGCACTATTCACAAAGACACATCATCCATTCCCATTTCTGTGGTTGCATTTAAATAACTGCCAAAGACAGACATAGAATAATACTTTTGCAGCGACAAGGTGATTCCCAAAGAGCTATTAGCTGAAAACTTGGCATATCTCAGCATGGTGTGCACTGTGTCTTTAAAACATTTGAGGAAACGGGACAAGTGTAGGACAAAAGAAGAAGTGTCAGGTCTAAAAACTATCTGCAGCAGATGAACAGGATCTGAAAGTGATGTCCTTAAGAAAGAGGAAAAAATCCAGCAAAGACCTGACAGGACCTGAGAGATGCATCTGGACCTTCAGCTGATCCATCTACTGTTGGCCCAAGCCTCATCAGAAATGGTTCACAACTTTTGCACAGTTCTAGCTCTGGAAAAATTAAACTAGAACATTAGATGCTAATCTAATCTACGACTGTGGTTCTTCTAGCAACATAACCTTCCACTCTGTGGTCACAGATTTGATCAAAGACAGTTATTTGTCAGCAAAGGAAATAATTCAAGGGTTTCGTCAGTCATATAAACAGCAGATCCAGTTTTACTATCCTAACGGCTTCTCTTTCACTATCCAACTGCCCAGTGAGAAGTGGTGGCATTTATTCAAATGTATGCAGATGATCACAGAACATGTCATCTTTATCATTTCACTCATCTGCCATTTCACAATCATGACAGTAAGGTGGTTTAGGTGTGAAGATGGTGTTGTAAACAAGAATGCTGACAAATCAATTTCATATGAAAAGATGGGGCTGACATTATCACGCCGCACTCACACCCAGGTGCAGATTCACCAATTTCTCCCAATATGCTGAGTCATAATTTACCTTTCCACTCCATGACACATTGATATCAGCACCATCAATCTGCAGCGTGTCTGCACAAGGCTAGTTATTACTTCAGTTCACTCAGCCTTTTCAATTCCAGGGATGGAACATCGTATGAACTGTCAACATACAAAGGCACATTATTGGTGTTAACCACCTTCACACTCAAATGAGTGACAGAGTGGTATGACACAAGGATGGATGGGCTACAGTCTTTATTCAATGAGATTTGAATGTTATATTGTAAAGTACAAAAGACGATATGCTTTTAAATGAGACGTATTATTCGTATTTCCAATTCTTTAGTTTCATCATTTTAATGCTGGGACAAAAAAATGTTTTGCAAGACACTCCAATTGTAGCCCTTCAGTCTCTGACTTTAACAGGTGATACTATCTCCTTTCTCCTTATAAGACCACTTTCTTGGAATATTTCGAACCAGCTCTGAATTCCTATCTTGTGACGATGCGTATAACTGATCCAAAAGAGAGAAAAGTGCCTCAAAATCTTGGACAAAATGTAAACTAAGCAATCAGAAGAACAGATCTATTGTGCTGTAAAGCAGAAGAAACTCTGAGCTTCAGATCAATTTACTGCCAGTGTGGGCTGCTGTTTGTAAAACCTAATGTTAGTAAATCTAAGCAAAAAGCAGCATTCATTAATATAAGAGACACTGAATCACTGTGGGTTTTTTATGACACAGTTTTATTTGCTTAAATGGACTAGCCAGACCTTGTACAGGTCAGATAAATCTAAGCTTTAACTGTAAAATCTAAACTAGACTGTCTAAAATAAACTTGAAAATTTACTTTAGTGATTTAATTTTAACTCAATCCTGAATTGGATGAAGCGGGTATGAATGGACGGATGGATTTAGTATGTCACTTAAGTATCACTTAAGTATATCAAGAGCTTGTGAAAATTAGTCGAGATAAACTCTCTTGCTTTTCAAGATAAAGTCGAGCTTCCTATTTTAACTCTGAAAACTGGTTGGGTGCTTCTCACATATTAAAGAACATGAGTTTTAAAGGGGTGAGAGGGAGATGGGAGGTTTGTGACATACAGTTGCATGACTATGACTTATCTTTCTCTTTATTCAACCACTGAATGTCACAACACGAGAGAATCTAAAGTTTGAATGAATTGATTTGGAAGAAAGCTGATTTTTGTCTAGACTTTCTAATCCTGAGTCCTCAGGCAGAGTCTGGTCTTGTTTCATGTCCCTGTAAATGCATTAAGAGCTAATGCACAGATGATGAAATAAAGGTCAAGGAATCGTAAAACTGGAGTGTGCGTTGACTGATGATCTCATCAGTCCACAGTGACTTCCAACCACTGTCAGAGATTGGCTTCATATGGACGACAGTGTATGCACCAGTGCTGTTAAACAAGTATAGGGTGGAACTTTCAAAGAGTGTATTGATTGACCTGAGTGAAGAAACAAAATAACAGGCCCAGACAAGGAAATGGGATTATTTCTAATATGGTGAGAAGAAGTGCTAAAGATCTCACTTTACAATTTATCAGCCCTCAAACAAAATAGAAAATAACTAAATTTAGTGGAATCAAGTGGTGAGAAACCTAATATGTATTGCATACCCGAAGTCTAAAATCAATAGGATTCAGTTTGAAACTGCTGTAAGATGTCAATCTGTGTTAAGATCCTGGATGCTGTTACTTTGTTAAGTTTACTTCACATGAGCACAGTGCAGTTTGTCTTTTAATAAGCGACAGATTTCACTGAGAGCTAATCCAATTTTGGTTGCATTATTTGCATAAAACTGAGTAGCTTTCCTTGGGAGGTCACATTCATTTTCTCAGTATGTCCTACACAGAAGAGGCTTCAGTATTAATGCAGAAATGCTGTGTGGGGAAGACACAGTCATCACATTAGCATCTGTGAAACGATATGTAGTTATGGCAACATAGGATTTCTATCTGGTGTGGTTTACTCATGTATTTGCCCTTATAGCATACAGACTATGCAGTGGCTTCTTGGTGGTTTAATATTTTTCTATCTGACTGCAAAGCACAAGACTTGATGAAAACTTTGTAATTCAAATGATCTGCTGTGTAGTGGGAAACCTGTGGTGCAAGTATGACATTTCTAGTGTTTTTGACTTCTTCAAAAGAATGTGTCTAAACAGAGATGTCTTCATGATACAGAGGCAGCAGCAGCGTTGCTGTACAGTTTGCCTTGCACTTGAAATGCACTTTAACTAAGTCACTGCTGCCAGCTGAGCTGTCAGGACTCCTGCTTTTTCTGCTTCATCCCCAAATTTTCCAGCTGGCAGACTGAGAGAAAAATAGAGACCATATTAGACTCCTATAGACATCCAGTGAACTCTCATAATTCAATGCGGCCTACTCATAGCATGTAAAGCTGTCATAAAACACAATCTCTGGATTTGCACAATTTAGCCTTTTCTACACATGCATTAACACAAAAAGAACCATGTATCAGAGTACTTTAAAACTTTGCAAATCTTTAACAAAAGGAGCGTTTACTATTTTCAACAGCTGAAAAAACAAAATCTAAAAATATTTGCAGGGTGGAAGTTGTGCTGGTGAAGCAGTTCTCATGACTATCAACAGGGAGATTGTTGCCTTTTTCAATGCCTGAATGATTCCTAGGTCGGTGTTAAGTGGGTCAACAAAAATAAGGATAATTTAGAAAATAATAATAATTCAAATGTAAAACACACATTCCTCTGAAAATCATCTGGTTCAAGAACAGAACTGATATTGAGTTAAAAAGCAGCTAATGTCAAATAGAAAACTAACAGACCTTCAGAAAGTCTGGAGAACTATTGCACAAGGGCACTTTAAAAGATCGAAAAAAGTCTGGCTCCTCAGAAGCAAAATATAAAAATAAGATGGTTGATTCAAGACTTTTATTCAGCACTGTAGCTAGATTTAAACATTAAAAAGTATTTAGGTTGGGTAAGGAAAACATCATGGCTTTCCATATCGTTTTCCTCACCTGAGATCCTGACTGATTATGTTTGTCTTGGTTTTACAACATCTACTGCATATCAAAAGAATTTATTTTCTAACTTACCTCGTGATGAGTCCCGCACCATCTGCTGAGGTGTTTCCCACCTCCTGATCTAAGCACTGAAAGCTTTACAGAACCTCCCAGGTGGCTGTGTAAACGTCTGGCAAATCAGATTAGTTTAGCACACCTTAAATGAATATTAAGCACCTGCCTCCAGCACCACCAATTATTAAAAAATAATAACAGCATAATAGGCCTTTAATGAAGCAGGAATCAGAATAACAGAGGTTTAAATGGACCATTTAAGTGGAGGTAATATGAGGTACAGCAGCAATGTATGAAAAAGCTATAACACACAAACACACCAATTTAAGAAGTCACATTTCATCATTTACCATTCTTGACAGCCATGTCTGTGCGGAGGAATGTCTCTCTGTGTTTGTTGAATAGAAGCTGGATTGTGTGTTGTGAAGCTACTGTGTGTGTCCAATGTTCTGTAGGTGGGAATCAAAGGGAAAGAGCGTGTTAAGCTTCCAGGTTTTCTCTTCAATAGATCTCTCACAAGAGAAAGGTATCAAATGGAATATGATTATGGGGGGGATGGAGAGAAACAACTATAGGCAACACAACCTGCATTTTTACATAGAATATTTTTGTAACAATAAAAAAGGCTGCTTCTGTGTGGGCAAAAACTCTGATAGTTCAAGAAAGAAAGCCATTCCTTTTACAGGAATTCAAAGCTAAGGCCACAATGAATTATACAAAAATAATATTTGTCACTTTCTGAAGTTTGTATCTTAACTTCTGCTAAAATTAATTAGTCCATCAAGGGAGAGATACAGTGTAGCATCAGGCTAATGCTAAGCAAGGTTCTAAGTTATTTTTCCACACAATTACAAGTTCGAACAATAGTGCTGTAAAAACACAGTGTGCTGAAGGCCGTTTCATACATTGGTCTAAGTAACTTAAGAAAAAAAAAGACCTTTGAGAAACTCCTTGGAAGAATATATAAAGGGGCTTCAGGCCAGGACTTGAACATCGGCTGGCTGTGTTGAAAACCTTCAGCCTTGGTAAATGAGGCACCTGTTGAAGTTAAGCTGTACAGTGTTGTGGTTATAAAGACAATTATCATTATACAACTTTCCTGTCTTGGCAGTGATGGGAGAGCTGGTGAAGAAGAATGTTGTCCATGATCCATAAAGGAGAACATGGTGGAAATGCAGGCAGGATGAAGACAAACTACGATGAACTAAAGAGGCCTTTATAAAACTAACTAAGGGTGGTGCAAAAGAGGAAGTCTAAACTTACAAAAAAACTTTCAAAATGGCAAAAGGCAAGCACAAAGAAGCAACGGGATGTGAAAACCAAGGAGGAAGAGACAACAACAATAAGCTGGCAAATAACCGGGAAGACCAGAGAACTATAAATACTTGGAAGATTAATTAGTAGAGTGACAACGGATGAGGGATTAACAAGAAATAGATGTGTATGTAGGTAAAGGGATAAGAACAAGACAACTGAGAACATTTAGGGATAATGGCACGAATAGGAGGAAGCTAAATTAAACCAAAGACTGACAACAACTGGAAACTAAACAGAGCACACAAGGAATATAAACTCAACTGGAACATTAACAAGAATGTAAATACAAACAGAATTAAACACATGATGAAACTGAACTTATGAGTGAGAAACAAAAGCCAGAAACTAAACAGAATCCAACAGAATTTAATACAAGACAAATGCAAACTAAAACAGTGTACACAAAGAAAAAAGCTCAGACAAAATACCAGAACTCAAACAGAACTGAACCAAAACAGAACGGATGTTCAACCAAGGCACTAAGAATAGTTCATTTTGACAGTCAGATGAATAAAGTTGACATGAGAGAGACTAAACGGCAAACAAAAATTTGAATACAAAAAACTTTATAGATTAAACTGCAAGAACACAACAAACTCCAACATCTGGATTGTGAGTTTAAACAAAAAAATAGATAAATAAACAAATAGAAGTTGACTTTTCAGCAAGATCTTTTTTAAATTTTGGATTTATATGGGCTCCAATTCTTGCAGTTTCACTCATTCGTTCTTTAACCATAAAAAATACATTTTGAGATTAAATCCAGTGACCAAACCAGCAAGCCCTTAATTCAGCTTTCAGCCTGCAGTGGCAATTTTTTTATTTACCATTAAAACAGAAGAGGGCGGATGAAAGTGAATCATATGACAGCTGATAGGCTACAGCAGCCTCATCCATTTTTGACAGACTGGCTGTCTGTTAACACAGCTTGTTTTAGATTAGATTAAATGAAATGTCACCACTTCACATTCCTTATGAACAGTTTCTCTACCATCAGTGCCAGACAGAAATTAATTGTATTGATGTTTAAGCAAGATCATTTTCATCACATCAAAAAGATATTTTGATGTAATTTTGATATATTTGATACCTTGAATCCTCGTTGTTTAGGGTGAGTAACAACTCATGTGCTGTGACGAGGTTTAAAGCTTTTTTTCCACAGCTTGCATTAACAGATTCGTGATGGAAGGACTTTTGATGATAGATAAAGAGAGAGTCGAGAGTGTGGGAGGAGACAGTCTCTTAAAATGATAAGAATTTAAAAAACTACTATTTTTAAGAAATCAGGCACAAATTACTTTCCAGTGGTTAATAAAAAATAACTTAGATATTATACACTCTGACCACATAGGCCAAAATTATTTTTTTAAGCAGGAAGAGCTTTGCTGAAATTGTCTGAAATGGAGTCTTTTATAAGATAAAGACAGCACCGCCTCCTCCACCCCCCAGCCCTTCAGCTGTGGTATCTCCCATCATGGCATTTTAATAGCTCAGCAGTTCTCATGTGCGATATTGATGAGAAATCACGTCACCGTGTCATCTGTACTGCAGCAGTGATGGATTGTGCTCAGTAAGCTCTTCACTAAACGATGGGTAAAACTGAGCAGCATCTCCTGCTAAACGAATAGCTGCTGGCTGCCGCTGAGTCATCATCATGGTGACCATGTTATTGGCGAATCATAGTAATGAACTTTCATCTTAGAGTTTATACGTCATTAAGAACACACAGCAGGATAGATAAGCCAGAGAAACATTCGTAAAGTGTGCAGAGAAACAGAAAATGTAATGTCAAAGCCTCGCAATCAGAAGGATTCGTCTCTATAATGTCTCTATGAGAATGTTTCCCAAAACTGTCTCCTGTTGAAGGAATGATTATACTTAGAGGCAAGAGATGTAAGATATTTAAAAAAGATGAGAATGTCTCTCTTCAGCTGTTGCCTGCCTGTGCTGTGGAGTGAAATTATGCCAAATGATACCATCAATCCAAGAGTTTTTCTCTCAGTAAATCACGCCTAAGAGTGTAGAAGTTGCTTTATTGCTTTTCCTTCCACCCACATGAGGACATCTAATGGCCCACTTGGCAATTCATCTCATTTGGCTATTTAGCGTCTGCATTTTAAAGCTGTAAATATACTGAACCCATCGAATATTCTTCTTCTTAAGCATTATTGATGAACTGTATATAAGACGTGGACATAACCACTGTGACATCAACCACTGTTTAGCGAACTGCTGCTTTGAAGCCTTGATTTCAATGTTGGCTTCTCCTTATTTTTGTCGTTTTTGTGCCGGAAGTGACCATATCTAGATAAGATTTGTGTGGCCATGTCTCAGTGGTTAGACTGCGTCGTCCAATAAACAGAAGGGCGGCGGTACGATTCCCACTCTCGCCAATCAAAAAGATTGATGAACTGACAGCTGGAGGGAAGCGAGGCTTCTTACCTACCTGGGGGTGTGAATGGCTGCCCACCGCTCCAGTGTATGGCATCTGTCTCTATGAGTGCGTGATCCTGTGCATGTGTGTGTTCAACAGGTGCCAACGTGGATGGGTTAAATGTCTAGGACAAATTCCGTGTATTTCCCTGCGTGTACATGACAATAGAATCTGATCTTAAGATGGCAGCCCTCAAGAGTGCAACTGAAAACCAATTGGACAAAAGATGGTGCAGCTTTGTTAAGCTTTGGCCTAACATTTGTTTAACTAACGAACCTACAAACTGATCAGAAACAGTGACTCTATTTGGTAACAGCTAATAGACTGGTGGTAAAAATGTATTGACAATATTTTGTGAGAGAACTGGAGGATATTTAATGAGAATCTAGTGAAGCTCAAATATTTTGGAATCAGCCATTGATGTGGCCATTAGTGGTGTTTAATATTAAAGGCATGTCTGAATTCACTGCGCTTTTTGAAGTGAATACCTTCCATCTTTTATATACAGTGTGGGGTTTTTATAAGAATCCTTGTCTTTATGGATCAATCTGTATATATTCTTAGTTAGGCTAGTCATATAAAAAGCCCAAACCTCCATGAAGCTTTGAAAGTCATTTTTAGGCAAATCAACTAAGCTGCATTTAAACAGGAAATGCTGATTTGGTAGCATGTACTAAAACCTTAACTCGTTAGGTAACTGCAAAAGTTGCAAAGGGGGAAAAAACATTATAGTATCTTCTTAAAATGTATAAGACCGAAAGTAAAAATTTAAATACTTGGAATTTTCCTTATTTCAATTATGGAACCTGATTTTTTAACTTTCATTTGCATCTCAACCTGCATTATGTGTAAAGTTGGACGAGGACCCAGATGCAGAGGGGGGTGGCATAGCAAACAAAAGTGAGTATTAACATACAAAAGGGTCAGGTCAGAAAGAAAAAAATATTAAAAATAAGTTTACGTTCAATGTAAGAAAACAAGAATAACTGCAACTGGTGGCATACAGATGTGCAGCATCTGTGACATTTAACGGGACGTGAAACATTCATCCCACATTGCAAAATGGATTAGAAGTAAATGACAAAGTATATACTTTGTCACAAACAGTTTTAGGGTTCATCTGACTGGCATAATTAAATACGTCGGCAGGCTGCAACTGCAACAATGGTATGATGAAACAGCTGTCATAGTTAATTGACCAAGGTTTAAAATGACAGTTTCAAAGAAAGGACCTCTCACTTTGTTAAATGCCTGTTACCTCAACTCCTTTCCCCTCACATCAGTCCTCACCTCCACTGTTGATATCTTTAGTGGAGAAATGAGCCATGGGGAAGAATTAAGGGCGCAAATTGGGATATAGGATAAGGCGGAAAACTGTACCAAAACCAAAGACTTGACTGGAACAAGAGAGTCGGAAAGAAAAAGGAATGGACAGAAACCCAAGGGACCCACAGAGCCTGATTTTTCTGTGTGAAGACGGTGAAATCACAGTTTATATAGAATATATTCATATATTCAAAAAACTTTTTTTTTTAAATAGATACCAACATATGATTATGTTATATTGTTATGATAATTTTATTATCCTTATCTTTGCAAATGTAGCTATTCTTTTTTTTCTTCAGATATCAAACTGACAACAGCAGACAAGCTACTATGGCCTTTGGTCTGGCTGTAACTGCTACCCTATTGTCCACATACCCCAAATTGAGGTCAAATAAAAGGTGATATCATGAACAGTTTGTGTCGTGTTTTACACTCATAATACGGTAGATCAGTGAGTGTGCAGGGATGGTTATTTCACTGCCACAGCAACATCTTTACTGTAAGAGAACACTGGGTACACTGAACAATCTTGCTGCAATCTCATGTATGAATGGCCTTGCTGTTTACTGTCACATAAAAGATCAGATTCGGGATGACCACGCTAAACTTGGATATAAAGAGATGCCATCTTCCAATCAAGAGTTTCCCTTTGGATAAGATGGCGATCATAAGCTCTGGGTGCTGCCAATCAGAAGAAACTGGGCTTTTTGGGGAGGCTTGTATCATCTGTTGAAAGCAGATACTCAATAGAATGGCTGCATTACTTACACTATGGTAAATGTTGAGATTTACAGATAATTTTTTGCAAAGCTCCTCTCGTGGAGTCTTATAATCTGAATATAGAGTTAAAAATAAGCACAATGTGTCATTTATATGCCATCCATGTTCCGTGTAAGTTTCTAAGATAAGACACATTACAGACAATGAGAGTGTGGAGGTTGGGGTGGATGGCCAGCAAAACCTGGGACTGTAAACACAGGTGACCACCAGTGTATATCATGACTTTTAAACTAATGACAAGTGTTGCTTTCAACCATGACCTTGACTAGGTGTTTTTTTTAAATTCTAATTAGAACTGTGAGGGCCTCATATTTAAACCTAAACAATTAAAATTTTTATAAACCTAGTTGTTTGTGCCCAAATCAAACATGAGAAGAATTGAAAGAATTTCTAAATATTGGAGGAGTTAGGACCAGTGGTCAAGAAAAGGCTATAAGATAAAAGTGAGTTTTAGGAAGGAATTCAAAGACAATGCTGAACCGGCTACCCTAATATTCTTGGTTGGAATTTCCCCAGCTGAGGGCCTCAAACAGTGAATCCTGGTCACCATTGAAACCTGTTTAGGAACCATTTGTAGGTTATTTCCACAGGATCTCAAGCAGCAATCAGGTTCATGGAGGTTAAGAATAACAGATAAAGAAAGGAGCCAGAGTGTTTAAAGATTTAAAAACGGTAGAATCTCAAAATTAGCTAAAAAAAAAAAAAAAATCAGGCAAGGATTCAAGTTATATAGTTGCTCCACTTAGTGCTCTTATCCACCAAACCAACCTCAACAGTGATGATAAAAGGCAGTGGAGACCCCTGCAAGGACTTCAGCTATCGCCACTGTTTAAGCAAAAAAATAGCACTCAAATGTGAGTGTTACTGACAAAGAGCACATCTAAGTGCCAGCCCAAATATATCATCTACACCTATGACACAATTCTCCAGACAGAAGTGGGCGATAGTCTGTATACAGTATTTAATAACGGAAACTGGAAGACCATGTAAGAGAAATGTAGACTAAGCAATACTTGTTTATTATTACATCACTGTTCTTCACTCACCCAAGAAGTTGTGTTGTTTGAGAAGAAGCAGCACAAACAGGATTTTCCGGCTATGCCGAATTGGCTGGAAAAGAAACCTTGAGGGGGTCCCATAGTGCAGACGGTGCATTACACACTGAAAAGACAAGGAGGACTGGCATTCACCAATGCTCCTGGTGTTCCCAATAGTCAATTCTTAGTTTAGGGAATAAGGGCCTTTAATTCATATTAAATAGGGTTGTGGCAGCATTTGCAATCAGCTGCATTCTTTGGATACTTTGCCCACTTACACTAGAAATAAAGAGCATTTCAGAAATTGAGTCTGGAAGAAATAAAGGCATGGATGGCCTTTACTAATTTACATTTCAGTCACCTGAGCATCAGTGATGACTCATATTCTCAATTGTTGAGAATTAGTGTTATGTCACTTCAGCAAATTCCTCAAGATGAGTTCTCTTATAAAAATTGTGTAAATGATGTATTTATTGGGCACTTCCTTAGTTTATTGGGCAAAATTACACATAAAAAGGTAACAACGCCACATAGTACAGAATTGAAAAATCAATAAAAACACTTTACAGGCCCTTTCAATCAAAATATGTTGTTATTTCAAAAGAAAACAGAAGAAATGGTAAAATTACAAATACACATCCAATACACAAAAAATGACATGGTTTTTATTTAAACTTTTTGTCAATCACTGCAGAAATAAACTCACTCATTTTCTCACTCAACTACCCGTAGCAGCTGACATTACGAAACACAACACGCTAACAAGCTATGCTGTATGACATCAGCTTATTATGTCAAAGCACACGCTGGTGTGTCGCTGAATCCCCTCAATTACCAAAGACTAACGGTAGTGGGTTAACAAGTCTTTTTCGTGCCGATAAGGTGCAACTGATGTGTGAAAAGTACTAATCCATCTACAATACAATACAGCTCCCGTGTTCTTCAACTATTCTGCACCACCCATACAATTTTTCCTCTTTTTCCCCATGCTTGTTTGAAAATCCAACTTGTTACAGTTTGGGTGTGACTGATCCACAGCCCTGCAACACAAAAAGGCGCTGTCCACAGGCAAACCCAAGTGAACCTCAGCTAACTGGTTACAAGGTAGGGATATGTGAAGCTATCTGAAAGAGCATGGCCAAACATATAAAAAAATCTTTCCTCAACACTCTGTCCTCATTTGGGCCAGTTAATCAACACACATGCAACTCGATTTTATACAGCATATTTCCCCCCATCGTCTCAGTAATGTGACAGTAACGTCTGACTGTCCCTCTTAGCTTCCTATTTGTGGCGTCTGTGTTCTTATGGCCTCAATCACCATGAAAACATCCCCTGTCACTCCCGCTTTGGTGGGATTAAGGTACAGCTGTGGGCAGGAATGGTGAAAATGCTATTTTACATATTTCTACTGTGGGTGAGATGTGTCTGAACATGAGGGAGCTAAAATGTTCACATAGATACTTCATACACCTCCTAAATGACTTGTGATGAAAGGCTACACCTTCTTTCTGTGGGTTCTGATTGCTTGCAAAATGTGCCAGAGTTATGTGTAATATACTGAGTTGCTGTGACTTGATAACTGCTGGAAACCACTGTCACAGCTGCCAGCTTTGGCATAGAATGATAAAACTGTGTCCCAGTTTCACTCTTTTTCAAAAAGTACTTATGAAAAGTACTCTTTGATAATACCGTGGCCTTCCTCAGACATCCTTATCCTCCCTACACTTGCCATGCAGTCCTGTGTTTTTCTTGCCAATGAAATTATTTTCTTTTGTGTCCTTATAATGTATTCATAGCACAGGAAAACAGGCAGAAGAGCAAGATCAAGCAATCCAGAAAATATCAAATGGAATATATTCATGGGGCTCCATGGTGTCTCTATGCTAGGCACAAAAAAAGGGAAAACATTTTCACAGAAGCATGTTATATATATATATAGAATACACAGTAACACTGCTTGGAGGCAAATGTTATGTTCTAAAAGTACACAACAGCATATTTGCCTGTGTTACCTGCTGGGTTGCCTGGGAGGGATATTGTTCAGGACACTGATTCATGGTTTCTAAGTGTAAGAAGAGAGATATTTTGTCATCTTTTAAGCTAAATATTCTAAAGGCCCCATATCACGTCTCTTTTATACAACAAGCTCATGTAAGTCTGACGAATCCACTGAAAGTGCATGTCAAGGTTCAGCTGAAAACACAACAAAGAGGTTCATTTCTACCATGCCTGCATGCCCCTGGTTTTAACCCAATTCCAAACAGACTATCCAAGCATCTCTAGCTGTCAATAAATATGAGCTGTTTTCTGGTAAAACACTGAGCCGTTCCTGCCTCAAATACCCCTGCAAAAACAAGGCAGAGGAGCTAATAAGACTCATAACAAGAACGCACAAACCAAAATCTGAACTAGGATCACGGACAGCTGGTATTGATCCATCCTTGAGCTTCAGCTTTGAGATGAATCCAGCCTGGTGCTGACCCTCGATGAGAAAGCAGTCGGGTGTAAAATGATTTGCACAAACAGATGGGAAGTTTCCTACATCAAAAATAAAAGAAATCCACATGGCCCCAAGTCCTCGAGAGTGCTGGGAAACATATTGGCTCCTCTTGCCAATAAGCCAAGTGTTTGGTGTGCTTTTTGTGTAACTGATATATTTTACAGTTAGCAGAATATGTTTCAGAAAGACACACAAATGGTGACCTGTGAGTCAGCTGCACGCTCAAATGCAAAGATGGCTGATCAGTTCTTGCCATGGCATGTGCTTGAAGGCCTGCAATCCAGCAGAGCATACTTTTAAAAAGATTTTTTGTAACACATTTTGTGGATTGCTGGATGCTCAGATGACATGTATTCATGTGAAAAAGGTACTCTTTATCATGTTATCTTTGAACAGTAAAAGGTTGATGGTGCCATGTATGTTACATTAGAATGAATGAATAAATACTTGAAAAATATGTGAACACTATATGTTAAATTAAACTTTACTTCTGCCACGCAACTTTGAACTGATTTAGAAGGCCTAACATTTATAGTCAGGATATACAATATTATGTGAAGCAGAATAGTATAGTATACTATATATATTCTATATAGAATATAGAATAGTGAAACGTTTTATCATTAACATTAATATCATACCACTGTTACTACTGATATATCACAATATTTCTAAAGGATATGCAAATATCCTGTAAAACAATGGTTTAAATCCTACTTTGTCATTAAGTATTTTGGTATTTAAACCTGACCTTTGTAATCTTACCAGCCAAGCATTTTATCATTTGATAGTGTGACAAGTTTTGAATTTATAACTTTAAATGTATCCATCTACATACATGTGTGGGACACAGCTGCTGTGAGGTAATGGAAATACATTCTGGTTGAAATTATAAAGACACTTTATAAAACTGAGTTGAAGAAGTATGGTACTACTTTGCATGGTAGCATTTTAGCTGTGCTCAACTGTCTCTGGTAACTGCTTTGTTTTGCAGTTACAAAAAGCACAAATTCTATCCATCCATCCATTCATTTTCATCCGCTTATCCCGGGTCGGGTCGTAATTTTATATTATCCAAATTTATATAGTAGTGCTTGCATGTGCACGTGCTGAGCACGGAGAGCGTGTCAGCCTGAACACAGCGGGCCAAGATGTGGCGAGTGGGGGGGGGGGGTGTCAGTGGTGACACAATACTAGGAGTGTAAAAAAAGCTCGACTACGCCACCTGGGGGGACCTAAACCCCAGGATCTCCACCTAGGGAGTCTTAAGGTCACTCAGGTTCGAATACCACACTCGGACAAACGTGATTTCTAGTACAAAAATACATTTTATTAAATCCTTTCAAATCTAAGTGACAACTGAAAATAAACAACAGCTGGCGATGAGCGTCCTCCTAAGGCCGGCACTGATTTAATCTGTAAAGGTGATGGTCATAGACAAACAATCAAAACAATAATCGTGATTTTTGTGATAAGAAAATTCAATAAATATACTTGATTTATATAATTCTACTTATTCTGTTAGATTAAGCTGGTGCCAATACAATAACAAGTGAAAAAATATGCTCATTTAATCATCTGTCATTGCTGATCTTCTCTGTAGAAGGTTTAGATTGCCCTCGCCTTGCTTTATGTAAATGTGTTTATGTTTCTTGTATGACAACTCAGTTTGAGTTCTTTTGATTTGACATGAAAGAAAGAAAATATTGTATAAATCAATTTTTTTAAAAAGCTAACTCTAACTTTCTGATTACGGATGCGAAAAACCACCATGCCAGGGTAAAGTTGGATTTCCACAAAGGAGCAGCTTTCAAGGTGGGGAAATGTACAACTATGCCTTTGAACTTTATGCCTAAGAATTCTTTTCAAGTCTCTTTTTAAAAAAACTGGTGCACTCCATTACCTCTGGGTCTTTGATATTGTTTTCTCTTTGACACTCAGATCAGCAGGAGTGCAAAGTGGGCATCTGGGGAGGGGGGAGGCAGATTTGTTTACTGTAGGCCACTACAGGGTCAGAAGCAAGAACTGAATCTCTGTATAACTCTACCTGTGTGGACATTAAAAGAAATTAGTGTTCTTCTCCAATGCTGATCCTCTGCTTTATCACGGAGGCTTGTTTACCGTGTCATGCGTAATGGGATTTAGAGGTATAGAGGTTTGGCGGGGATGGCAAAAATCCCACCTAATCGCATTCCACAAATGTCAAGAAAATTTGCAAGACGGCTCCTGTGCGACTGAAGAGAAAAAGCTCAGTGGGGACTTGAGTAGAACGCTGAGCATGCACAGCAAAAAGGTTACATGTTTTACAGGGATCCTAGCTTTTTCCGATTTGATATTTCATTCTGATGATGATGACTTTAATGCGAGTAATAAAGTCAAGGGTCGTCTGCTCTGCAGAAGCCAGAGGAGTTGCATTTAGGGTTCTTGTTTCCAGAAAAATCCACCTCCTGCATGCAAACGTGAACACAGAATGCACCAGAATGTTGGATTTTAAACCTTTCTGACCCTCTTTATATGTATTATTGCACAGTGCAGGGCATAATTTTAAGATCTCTCTCCCGTTTTCTATCTATCTCCCCTAAGACCTTTAACCTCGCGGGACACAGACTGGGTGCCTCCGTGGTGTGGGCATGAAAGCTTTGAGTAGATGCCCAAAGGCAAAGTCACAGTAAAAATCTATCCAAAGCCAACTTTTTGTTCCCACAACCAAAGGAAGAGAGTGCAGATTTTAAAAGAGAAACGACTCATGTCTCAGGGTGTGCTTGATGAGGGAATTTCTGTGCTTTCTGCAAGATGCTGTGATTCAAACGGGGCTCTGCTTTCCACCAGCAGCACTCGTTTTTCTTTGCAGCGACATCCATTAGACTCAGAAGCAGTCCCTTGAGTAATACTCTGAGAAGCAACATGGAGGCTTAAAGAGCTCCAAAACTTAACCCCAAGGAGCCACACAAGTCTAAAGGGAGCTTGACAAGGAGAGTGAATCGCTGAATTCAAATACCCTCCTTGAGGCTAATCTCATATAGGATTACATTGTTTCACCTTTGAAGCCAGCTCTTACATCCTCATTAACCTCTGTGAAAATATGCAATGTTTACGCAGCAAGATGGATAATACTGCTGCAGACTAAAGAGAGCTGCCGGTAAACTCTCATGCCTTCGCTGTGGATCAAGTAAGAGCTTCACAAATATCAATTTACTTTACAGAAGGACACATTAAGTATTGTGTACAGTGACCTGTGCTTTGTATATTTCAGGGTGGATATTGGCCAAAAAACTGTAGTTGTTGCCTTTTTGTTTTACTAGTTAGTTCATGGGAAAGAAAATCCGAGGTTCTTAAGCCCAAAAGACCATTTGCAGTGAAAATCAATTTTTCAACTTTGTGGATATCCTTATCATAATCTAAGGAAATATACAACTCAGTCAACCCATTTGACTGGAGAATAGGAGTTTAAATGATTAGAATGTATATGATTAAATGATTAAATACTGACTCACTCCACTCATTACATTACATTACCAACATTAACTCCAACACGTCCAGAAGGAAACTACACATCACTCATATCAAAGCGATGAGTGAGCAGTCTCAAACCAGTCTCACAGCATCAGAGCACTGGAAAACCAACAAATTACTCTACATCACAAAGTATGGAAATCGTAGGAAATATTTACGATTTTATCTAAACATTTCCATTAAATTCTATTCTTACACCACATATCATCTTTTGAAATTGTGTCAACAATTAAAATCAATGTTTGTATATATATATATATATATATATATATATATATATATATGTATGTATGCCTGACAAGAATAAACCTTTTGCTTTACTTTGCTCTTCACAAACTGTAAATCTAGTGTCATGTAGTTTGCTGTTTTATTCCATTTTATTCAGACTCCAGAATTATGCAGAGTTTATATTTAGTAAAAGGAAAACCTTCTCTTAGGCGAGTGATTGCAATAGAGAGTAGCATTTATGTGTTAATTACTGTTATCACATCTGTTATTTGCAATCAAACTCAAAATTATCTGGAAATGATGAAAGAAAGGAGGAGATAGGTGCACGTTAAGGTTATTTTGTGTACAAAAGTGATTCAGAATGACTTAAACTGGACATGAAATCCATTAACGTAACTTGCTGAATTATTTAGTTCTTTCTTAACTTTACTAGTTGTGTTAAGTAGACTGATTATTTCGCCAGTTGTTGATCTGTGATTCTTCACCTGTACATTCATTCGACCTGGTTTCTTTTGTTCAGCACCAGTACCTTGTTATCATCCAAGCTGGTTTGTCTCCTGTTCAGTCTACTCATATCTTTTGGCTTTCTATCTATTATGCATGGCTTCAGAAAATGGCATAGCACAGTAACTCCCATCGTAAAAGTTTCAAATGATGATGCGGAGGCCTACTGTGTTGCACTTTTTATAGATCTGTCCAAAGCGTTTGACACTGGAGATCATGACCTCTTATATCACAGGTTTTTAGACATAGGCCCCTCAGACCAAGCCGTGGGCTGGTTTTGAAACTATGTCTCTGGTCATAAGCTGTGTGTGCAACTCAGTGGTCTCTCATCAAGTCATTTAAACATTACCAAAGGAATGCCTCAAAGCTCAGTTTACGGACCTACTCTCTTTATGATCAATGGCAACATCGTGGGCTCGAATATTACTGATGCACCATTACATCTTTATGTTGACGGCATAACTATTCATTGTCGTGTGAACACTGTTGCCTTTGTTCTTTCATTGTCTGCAGTCTGCATTTGACAGTATTCAGTTACATTTGTCTCATCTTAATTTGTCACTAAATGCCAACAAAAAAAGGCTATGCTGGTTTCACACAACAAGAATAGGGCTAGTTGTTCTCCCTCCTATTAAATCCACACAAGGCACCCCTGTCGACTTTGTGGCTTCTTATAAATATCTAGGCACAATTTCCATTTCAGCCCATATAGAATATCTTTAAAAAAACAAAAACAAAGTCGGGATTTACTTTAAAAATAAATCTTATATTTCATTCAACACCAGTAAATGGCTTGTTGCTGCCATCTTTTTAACCTCTTATTGATTGCGGTGACATTATCTACGCTGCTTATCACGGAGCACTAATGTTCATAACAGACTGTTAACCCCTCACTCACCATTAAACTTTGCATTCTCTGGTTAACTGGTCATCATTATCCAGCTGTTCACTTTTGCACTGGTGTGATTGTCATGGAGACAAAGTCGTCATAGCCTTCACTCACAGTCCTTTGTTACCTTCAGTGTTCCCTCAGTGCGTACAGAGCTTGGCAAAAAAGTATTTTCTTATTCTGCCCTTTTGACTTGGAACATGCTACATGAATAAACATAACATGCATTTGCATAAAACACGCATATTTGTCTGCTCCTATGTTGATAAGAGTATTAAGGAATATCCCCGTAAGGTGCATTTAGAACATACTGTATACTGAAAGTGTGAATATTTTGTGATTAATCATGAGTTGATTATGGATAGTCAAGTGATGAACAAATACAAAGTATTTTAATCGACAGCATTACTTTTAATAAAAATTTAGATAGGATTAGGGATATAAAACACACGGTTAGGTTTGAATATTAATTAATATGCTTGCAGGTCACTGTATACTGAAAACAACCAAAATTGACTTGCAAATGAAAGACAAGGAAATAAGAAAAATTCAGCCTAAATTTAATTTGATCTCATACCCAAATGCTGACCCAAATACCAAATAAGAAGATGAACAAAATTTTCAGAACTTTTCTTGCTTACTTTATGCTAATATTGGTTATCCATTGTTCCAAAGAGCTAGCTCTGTTATGCTTTCAAATTATATAAAATGAAATAACAAACTGTGTGTGTATGTTCATTTTCGGTTGCACTTTGTCTGTACATCTTTCTTATCAAGTGAACATATCCTGTGAAAAAGCTCAGCATTATTAGATTACAAAGCTCTGAATGAGTTTATGTGAATGGGCGTCTGATACTTACCTCTCATCTCTGCTTGTTACTGGCTGCGCTCCTTTAGCTGGTTGCATTTTAGTGTACTCCAGTTTTTGACAGAAAGTTAAAAATATGCATATTCTTAATGTGCATCTTGGGCATGGAATATATCTATATTTTAAATGAGACTAAATGAGATAGCTCTCAGGGTATCAAAGAATGTGGTGAAGGCAGCATGTGGTGTAGTTGTTTTTCTTGAGGAGCCTCTGTTTTATTGTTCTAATATATCATGCTTCTACCGTATTATGTTGCTTTTTCTGCTTCATATGCTTTATATTATAATGCTGCCATGTCTTCCTTTTATAATTATATTATAATTTTCAGTTAAATGAGGTTATATTAGTTATTATTACATTTTGAATTTCGATGGGGTGTTTGCAAAATTTGGTTTTGAATGTATTAGCAAATAGGCATACAGAAAAAGCCCAACTTTAGTTGTATGGTTATGTATGGTGGCCTTGAGAGCTCAATAGACTGTAATATGAGAAACAAGAACATTAATACATCTACTTCTATACATGTATATATCTATAGATATATAGAAAATTGAGATAGTATCAATGATATATAATTGTTAAAACATTAATATATTGATTTTAAGAGATCATAAATTAATAAAAATCTCCATCAGTTTTACAGTTTGTGCACTCATGCAAAAAGTGTTTGGTATTGCATGTTGAGTGTCGCTAACAGGTTTCTTCCAGTCATGGTAATTGTGATTCATGTACTGAAACATGAGGACAAGAGGGTGTGTTTGAGTCATTTTTTGCTATTTTTCATAGCATGCATGGTTGTTTGTCTCATTTGTCTCTATGCTGGTCCTATGATGGACTGGCAACCCATCCAGGGAGTACCCTGTCTCTCATCCAGTGACAGGTGGGATAAGCCCAAGACCCCCCATGACCCTGAATTTGATTAAGCGGGTATGGATGGAATTTTTCTTTCTCTCTTTAATGACAAACCTTAATAATAAAGTGATATCTTATATTATCACTAATATGATATGTATGAGATTGTTCCGTTGTGCGAAAGTATGAAGATTGCAGTAGACAATATGACTAATGTGATTTTTGTTGAATATCTATTGATCTTCTGTAGTTTCAGTGTTGCAGACCCACATCACAACTAATTTCCCCGACCACTGCTCCCTTAACCCCATGTCATTTTCCATCAAGGTCAAGGAAAAGGGCTTAGGAAAAGACAACAGAGCACATTTTACTATTCCACCAGACCCCTGGTGTGAAATAAGAATGGGAAGAAATCTCCACAGCATCCACAAGCGGCCAGGCGTTCCAAGAATAGAGCAGGACGTAAAGTTACCCAAATTGGAGAAGGTTAACCAATGGCAAAACAACAAAAGAATACAGAACATAGAAATCCAAATGTCAAAGACAACAAATAAACAAAAGAATACAGAACATAGAAATCCAAATGTCAAAGACAACAAATAAACAAAACAAAACCCATAAACTATGAGACAAAAATCCACAGACCATGACAGTATTGCAGTAAGATTTGTGATTGTTATCAAAGAAAACCAACCAAAAATTTACTCACAATATAAATGAAAACTAGAGTAAAACTGTGCTAACTTTAAGAAAAGTGGGATGTAACACATTAACTGAAATAAAAAAAAGGTTTTTAATCTGCCTAACGTCTCATCAGAAGCACTCTTATGCCACGTCTTTCTAGGTTAATGTCCCCTTGAAATGAACTAGCTTCTTTGTAAATGAATAATGCATAAAAACCTTATTAGCAGCCTTTCTGTGGGGAGCTGGAGCACAGAGAAAACACTCAGTTCAGTTCAGTTTAGGAAAGCGTGCTTCTTTACATTTCACCACTCGTAAGGTGACGCTCATTACCATTAATAACCTCAGATAAGCTAACAATTTACTCTTGTAACACTGCTATTTGAATTGCATTGAGTAACGACTAAACCTCTGTCAAGGTAATTGATGTTCCTCACTTATTGCTCTTCAAGGTGAGTAATAGCAACTTCCCCCCTGCGCTGCTGTTTCTCTCTCCATCCATAATGGCTCCTCTGAGAGCCATAATGGCATCTAAGATAGGCAGTCGGCTGCTTACTCTCTCATCTCTGTGTTAGTTATGAAAGGCGGAGTGACATTTCAGGCCATGCAGAGAGGTTGGCTATCTGAGCAGAATCCTTGCAGAAATAACTCACAGCAAAAGGTTGGATAACAAGTGAGCAGTAGTTTGGTTTGATTAGCTACAGTAAAAGGCCTGTCAGCTGCTGTAATTATCTATTCCCAGCGCAGTTTGTTCTGCCAAACAGCTTATTCAAGGTGGGAAAGGGTTACAGTCATCTACAGAAAGGGTGGATCATCCAAAAAAGTTCTGCCTTTCCTTCTTCAACGGTCTAATCTGTGCTCAGAGGAACCACCCCCACCAAGAGTAATGGCTGTTTGAAGTGTAAATATCCCACAGGTCAACAGACAGCAACTGAGAAGACAGATAACAGCATATTTTTATCCATGCCAAACAACTTTGATTTCTGTCTTTATTCTTCCCAGACTGCAGACAATACTGAGACTCTGCCGGCGGTGGATATGAGTAATTTTGTTCTCATTCTCACGGCAGTTTGAAGCTATATTAAGAGCAGTCAGCAATGAGTTTGCCTTTTAAACAAAAGATGCAGGGAAAGTCTGGAAGCTGCAGAGACCATCCTGTAGGTATGATAACTGTGAACAACAAACAGCTTGAATATTGTTTCTGTCATTACATTATTCTGCTACTCATTAGGGAGAGCTGGGAACATGCTGAATTAGCAAACTTTTTTCCCCAGCGCTTGACCCATGAACAGTCTGAACTTTTCAGACTCTAAAGTGAGACAGTTTGGCCAGATATCCCATTATTGCAGGACTCTTGTTGTGGAGCCTATCTTTGATGAGATGGCTCATTTAGCATTCATCAGAAGGGCTCACATCAAGCCTAAATCACACTCATTAAGCGCAAGCTGGCCCAAAGTAAATGTTTGAGGCTAAATATTTAAGGGGTAGATCAGTTATTTTCATAATTTTCCTAGTATTTGACATAATGACTGCTGATTTTGTTAATTTTTCCACTTAATGCAGCCCATCTCACACCCAGAGTTGACTGATTGCAACACATCTTTTCAACATAATGACCCAGACACTGTTTTTCTCATGATAAACAAGTTGTTTGCAGCTTGTAACTGTAAACAGAGACTCACTCACTTAGGACAAGCTTGATAACATCATGATTTGTGAATCCATGTTAGACCCCATACCTACAACTTTGTTAATTGTTCATATGTAGAGTGGCATGCAAAAGTCTAAATTAAACCTAAAGATACTGTGAATAGTTAACTAAAAATAAGATAAAAGGCACACTTTCTTAATGTGAGAAACAAACTCACCTTTTTATTCTTTTTTCTCTGTTTCTGTTTTTTTGTGGGTATGTGTGGCTTCTCTCCGGGTTCTCCGGCTTCCTCCCACCGCCCAAAAACATGCATGTAGGTTAATTGGTGACTCTAAAATTGTCCTTAGGCGTGAGTATGAGCGTGTGTGGTTGTTTGCCTCGTTTGTCTCTGTGTGGCCCTGTGATGGACTGGCGACACGCCTCTCGCCCAATGACCGCTGGGGTAGGCTCCACCCCCCCCATGACCCGACCAACGGATTAAGCGGGTATAGATGGATGGATGGTAGAGCAGGTTCAGGTGCGAGTGCAAGCTGAAGTGTAGCAGTTTCAGGCTCTGGTGCACAGCTTACTCTGGAATAGTCTCTAAGGTGTTTGCTGACACAGGTTCAGGTGGTTGGGAGCTTCAGCTGACTCAGATGCAGGGATTAGTACATCAACTGACCTCAGATTTTGTCTCTGGTGCAGGAAGAAGACTAATATTAGATGATTTAAGTTCAGGCTTTGGTGCAGAAACAGAAACCTCACGTCGGGCACTCTCAGAATCAGGAAGAGCTGCTCTGTGGTCGGCTGGCCAGAGACAAGAACCAAAACCACAGACCATGGCACTTTCTCTCTTTTTTTGATTAACCACATATAAGAATTCTGTCATAAAATCAGTGATTACTAGTCAGAAAAGATTGTTTTCATAATTTTTGCCATTCAGGAGAACAATCGTTCTATTACCACTCTAGTTTTAAACTTAACGAACCAAGCCATCAGGTTGTGTTTAGGCTTTAAAAACATCTTGCTTGGAATTATTGAAACGTCTCCCTCTGCCATAAAATAGATCCTCTCACAACATCTGCTCCATAAGGAAAATACATTTTTGTGTGGCCGACATTTAATAAAGTCTGTCAATGACATGATTGAGTCATGGTCACAAGTTAGTGTAAGCGTGAGAATGTCTTAAGTGTGGCAAGACAATGGTAATGAGCAGTCTTGAGAAACATAATCTGTTTTGCTGTGTACTTGGCAAGAGTTACACCAATTATTATCACACATAACACATAGATCAATTTGATTTCTCATATTATTTAAATCTTAGGATAAATTATGAAGACATCCTACAGCCTCTTAGAGTTAAACACAGTGTCATTAACTAATTTGAACAGCCTGATGTTATAAACTATCATCCCTGTTACTCAACCTCACATAAATGTGTTACCATTACTTTTCCTGTTTGGGATGTGATTTCAGGCTACATACTATGAGGAGACGGCACCACGCCCCATACTTTCACTCAAACCCTATCCATTTGACCTCCTTTTCACGCGTAAAAAGACACAAGAAAAGCATAAAATGTGTATAAATAATGTGAAAAATTATGTGTGCTCTCTAAACATAGTGTGATGAGATGAAAGAGAGAAGACAAGACTTTGTAACAGTGGCGCCACAGTGTTGAAAGAAGTTGGTTAATAACTTATTGGAATTTGTCAGATTCACATATTAGAAAGCTGCTCCTGAAGCCAAATGAAACTTCCCTGATGTAAAATGGGAAATGAGGAAATGTATACCACAAGAAATAATTCAAGGATGACAATGAAAGTGTGAAAACCCAAAGAAAATAATCATTGCAAACTGTTACATTTCAAGAAGCTTATAATAAGAAGCACACTCTTTCCCACGAGTTTATTTTCACTGGGTGTCCTGGTTTATCTCCTACTTATGTCAGTGTGTACTATTTTCTTTTTAGGCTTTACCTCCTGTTCCCTAACCCCTGAGCTAAACGCTACAATGGACACAACATCCCAAAGAAAACACAGTGACGTGGACCCTGGAGGTGTATATACTGGATATGATAGCACTCTCACACTGCCATACGTTACACACACGTCAAATTAGCAGTGAAGAGCACTCAGACCTTTTGGGGCTTAATCTATCAAATGAAGATGGATCTTAACTATACTCTCATGTTACAATGCACATTAAAAGCTATGAAAACCTTTTTTCTATACCAACTGGCTCTCTGTTTATGTGGTTGTTTGAGCCACTGATTGACACCACATAACACTGTGAGTCTATGCAAAGTGAGTCAACAAAAGCAGCGACCAAAGGTAATTTCCACAAACTTTACTGAGGTTGGACAATTAATGCAGCTTGGAACACTACTGCAGTCAATAAGATCTGAGATTGACTTTACAGCAAATGTTTGAGTTGAACATTTCATTCTGTGATCTGGCTGCAGATAGGATGGTGGAACATGCTGGGATGTTAATTCTAGCCTCTTATGACTTTATTTAACAAGCAAGGACATGCCAGCTGGACTTAAACCCAGGACAGCCACAGTTAGAAGTTCAGGATCTTCTCATGTGGTGCTTGTTTTATCCATTGAGCTACAGAGGAGCAATATTAATCATATGATTCATAATTCATCCCACCACTAACAGCCAGAGTGAGAAAACTAATTAATTAAGGGAGTAAAACTTGATCTTATTTCCAAAAGGCATTTTTATTTACATCTGTACCCACAGCAAAACTTTGCATCCTCCAGCGTTCCTGCTAACTGTGTTCTATCTATTTGATTATTGATTGTTGGGGCAAGGTATGAGGGGTCAGAGTATGTATAGAACTTTGAAGTCAGATTCACCTGGTCCTTGTATTTTCGAACAAGCCACATCAAGCTTAGTAAGATCTGAGACCAGAGATTACTTAACGTGTTGGGAAAGAAGTTTAATGTGTGGCAATACACAGAAGAAGAAGAAGAAGAAGACAGATTTTAGTCAGATTTTGTTCAACTAGAGCAAAAGATCTGACATTGCCACCCTGGGAATAGGAGACTTATTCCATCCATCAATAACATTGATTTATAAGAAAATTATTATTAAAAACTGTTGATTATAATCAACAGTTAGTAAAAAGCCTCTTGCCAACAGTGAAACATAAATAAAAATTACAGAACATATTTATACAGCTTTCAATCATTTAGACTAATCCAAGAAAGCAAAAAATCAAAATACAAAACAATGTGAATTCTTAACGTACGAGAGCATTTTGAGCATTCATGACAAGAATATGAACTTTAGTCTCTGAAGTGGTTCAAAATGCAGTTCTTTCCCCCTCACATTTTCATACGGGCACACTCACGCCAGACACAATCCATCACCTGTGGCAGAGACAAACAGTCTGCTCCAAAAACAACGCATCAGTTGACTATCAAATTAAGTAGGTTTTGCTCTCTGATTAAGAGTCACGAGGTTGGCTTACAGAGCAGAACCTGCACCACGTTAGATTGCAATGCACATAACAGGTCAAGAAACAAAGCTTGGTAGCAGAGTGCTGAATGTAAAGCTATAAAAGTAAAGGGTAAAGAAAATTTAGCAGTTATCCTGCTGCCTGCACCAGAGCAGCTTTTGCAGTGATTATGTCCTGATTTAGCCAGTAGACATTAAACCAGGCCTTAAATCCCTGGGGATGAAAGAAAGAGAAAGTTAGCAAATAATAGCCAACAATAGCTGTTTACATTACCTGCTGTAGATGCCGATCAGGCAGTGCCTCTTGGCACCAAAACAGGGGGAAGCGTGATGCTCATTAAGCCAGCTGTGATGTTTATCTAAGGCCAAGCACCCACTCAATATCAGTAAAGCATGGCGGATCAATGACAGGGAAGAAGGGAACATACCGGTAATGATCCAGATAGGAATGACAGGATGAAATCCACAAAGAGCTGATCTAGACAAGCATGTATGGCACAATTAGCAAATGTAACAGAGCTGCTACAAGAATTGAAGAAGAGACTCAACTGATCACGTGCAAATGAAGCAAATCCCATAACATCTCCCCTAACATCCCACATCTCATAACAACGATGCATGTGGTGGTCTGGGGAAAAGTATTGGGTAGCAAATAGACAATAGGTTCTTGTTATGGGAGGAACAGACAAGTGTAAAGAGCTGAACCACTTAAACAAGGATGAAACAGTTAAGACCAGAGTTTGGACCAAAATGAACGGTCACGGGTTAACAGGGTGTTGACCCTTAAAGACTGCATTGAGGGATTTCTGATCTGCAACACTTCTGATTGACAACTTACAAGAATCAACTCTATTTGGACAGTTTTTTTTTTATATTGTATGGTAGTAAATCCCCAATCCACTGTTTCAAGCTGTGTATTGTCTTGGGTTGTTGGAAACTCCATTTTAGCTGTTTGAAGAAGAAATACTGAAGTCAAAGTTGCAGGAAATGGCTGCTTCATTTCATGTGCCGATCAAATTTGTCCAGGAGCGAAGTCTCTTTGCTCTGCAGATAAAACAGAGGCAAGAACGCCATAAACACTGCTTTTTGAAACAGAAAAAAACCTAATCTCAAGGTAAAACTACTGCCAACATGGCAGAGAGGAAATCAGCAGATAACAAACACATACTTCACAGCACAGCAGCAGCTCATGGTGTCTTCAGCACAGCTTGAGGAGAGATGAATACACATTAAGAGACATTGTTTGAAACAGTAGCTTCTGGTTTATTCCAGTTTCAATGTTACAAATAAACAACTCATTCGTGTGAGATAAAAGAAATCTGAAAAAAAATGTAGTGGCATCATTATTGCTGAAGGTGTATTTTGAACGTTTTTGAACTGCTTCTTAATTTTGGACAGATTCTTTTGTTGCACCCCACTTTGCTCAAGCTAGTATTTCTGTCTGTGCTTGAGGCTTTACAGGAAACTTACTTCCAAACTGTTCCAAAACAGAAATGGGAAACAATAATGTGTCTTTGCAACAGGCTGCGAGTAACAAAGTGCCTAAAGATACAATTTAAGATAGCTTCTTTGCAAAGTTGTTTGTTATGTGTCGACACAGAACTGTGTAGAACTGGATGCATTTTTTTATGCTTCAATGACTCATAGGCCAGTGGTAAGTGGCTTGACAAAAAAACCCGTATTCCTCTGAAAATGGTCAGGTACAAGGACTGTTGAGTGAAAAAGCAGCCAATGTCCAAAGAAAAACTTTGAAAGGCCTTCAGAAAGTTTGGAGAACTATTGCCCAAGACCACTTTGAAAGATTACAAGAAAGTCTGGCTCTTTGGAAGCAAAATATAAATAGAGGAGATTTGGCTCAAGACATTTGTGCAGTCCTGGAGGAGCTAAAAAGCAGTTCTATGAATTATAAATTAGCTGCAGACCTAGCAGTGTGGACACAAAAGAAGGGGAACTGTCTTCAGTAGTGATAAGAACTATGGGGAACTCCTTGCAGTCTCAAAGCACCTTGTGTCTTTATCAGTTGTAATAATAATCACCTTTGGTAGCAGCTAAGGAAAGGTCAGAGGATTATCAGTCAGAAGTTATTCTTGGGGAACCACAATGATTAACAATATATGCTGAGTTTCATTTTGAGATATTTCAGTATAAATGTATTCCAAAACTGGACAGCAAACATTCTCCCTTTAAGGGTAGATAAGACCATGCTAATCTCCAGGTGAACTGTATCTGTGTCCAAGCTGCTGTTAGTGCTGCTGTATTGGTGGCCTTGAGGCTGTGCATTTCATTTTGAATAAAAGTGAAAACCCATGGAAATCAAAGATAATTGCAGATTAAATATCCTCATATGGGTGTACTGGAAAATGCTCAGGTGCAGCTAGTTTCTGAATCCATACCACAGGAAATATAAATGCCATATCCTGTCTCACTGCTGCTGGAGGATTGAACGCTGTGTGGAGCAAGTGCATAACTCACATTTTTATAAAATGATCATGTGTGAAATAATAATGTGGGGGGAGGGGAATTCAGCAGGGGGGATCTATTTCAGCTATGACAGCATTTCTGTTAGAGGGCTGTGATGGCTCCACTGGCACATATGTCTTTATAAAGCATTTTCATTTGAAGCTTTTACACATTTTGTTCGGTGCATTTTTCATTTCACTGCACCTCATTATGATTTTGGACTGAATTCACCTCGGTCGGTTTGGGTTTTTCTTTAAACCGTGACCACAATTTCTCTGAACAGATAACTCCTCACCAAGGAGTTTTAGTCAGATAAGCTTAATCCGGCCTCGACTGTTAAGGCTCATAGTCAAGTCACAGATTTTTCATGACTCTAATTGAATTGAGACAACAGTCAGTTGGCAGCATCATCCAAAAACACGGGCAACAGATCAGAAGTAAGCGCTCGCTATCTTGCTCCATCAGCAAATATTTTGGGGAGATTTCTGTGCTTCATGGTGGAAATGCTCTACTATCTGATTGCCTGTAAACATGTTCAACAAAGCTTAACTCAAGCACGTCACTTTGAAACCACAGAATATCGACCGTTGCTTTTGTTAATCAGCCTCCTGCTGAGCTCAGCCACCGCCTGATGCACACAGGAGGAAGTGTGTTTACTTTGCCAAAAAAAAACAGTTAATGGATAGTTTGTTTCATAAGGGAGAGAGAAAGAAAAACAAGAGGAAATCCAAAAATACACAGCGAGCAACCAGGTACATCCAAGACACGGCAGGGGAAGCAGAGAGCATTGATGACAAGTTAAGAATGGAATAGTTTGCCATCTTCTGTTTTCTGCCATCATAAGGATCACGTAGATAAAGAAACTGAAAATGTAAGAGTTTAACGCCTCTGTATTCTGTAGCTACTGTAGTGCTGTGATGAGTGTGTCATACACATGCTTATTTAATGCAACACTCGAGAATTTGCCTACTTTTTGCTCTTTGGCTCCCCCTACAGTCGTGGGATGTAACACCGCTGTCATAAGAACAAACCATGCAAATATATAGACACACGTTTGCTTTTTGTCATGCTGAATAGGCCACAAAAACACCATCAAAAAGTCAGTGTACTACAAAATGAGTCAGAATCACATAGTTTTAAGGTTCACAAACTGGTTAAATCATCATCGGCCAGTAGCTGCCTGGGAAAATTCAGAAAGTCTAAGATGGGTTTTATTTGGTCACCAACACAATAAACGAACTTCAAGAAAAAACATTTTTTTTGCTACTGATCTGTACCAGCACCTTTCCTCACAAACTGCACATTAAATGGGGTGAATGCCTTTTAAAAGACCTTATCATTTTTTAGGAAGACATGTAAATTATTTCCCAACTTTCTGTCCTGCTTATCCTTCAGTGTAAATGATTTGATTGGTCAAATATTGGTTCAAACTTCAACTGGTCTTCAACTGGTCTGTTGTTTACCCTTTGCGCTGAGCCACTTTTGAGTTTCTTTTTCCCACAGATAATGAAGCTTGTGATTACCATCTTAATAGGCATTAACAGGAAATGAGTGCTGGCACAAGGCGCATTTGCAAACACTACATAGAGAATGGAGTATCAACGAACTAAGCACACTTGGGATGGGAGCAGTAATCTCATGAAAATTCAATTAGCCCACTTTAGAAAAGGATTATGCACAAGAAATAAAATCAGCAAGATAGTGTGGAGAACGAGAGCACATCATGGAATAAGATAGCAGTCGCCTGCTGACGTGCACTCATACAGTTTTTTTTTTATTATGAGAGACTTCATTATGTCCTGCGGCAGTTTGAAGAAGTGAATATCTATGCTGGCAATTCCCATTTGGAAATGTGTTAACCTCACAAGCCTTTTCTATAAACTGCTCATAATAAAGCGTTTAATGGCATCCTTTCAATATGAATGCAACACTTTAACCATTTTCTACAAACCGAATCAAAATCACGTCCTTGAGTATTACGTTAGAAGTGAATATTGTTTTAGGAGTGCGATGTTTGTTCCTAAAGTCCTTGCATGTAACTACACAACAAATAGAAATGTTTTCATGACAGTTAGGAACATTCTTTGCTGTACTGCTCATAAGACTCTGCAAATGGCTTTAGTTTACCAGTCTAGGTACAGCTGGTAGGGGCAACAGTCTAGGAATTCCTAGATCTCCCTCTTTCAGCTCTTTGAGGGAGACGTCAAGGTCTTTCTAAACCACTCTTGAGATATAATTTCCCTTGTGTCCTCGATCACAGGACAAGTCCAAAAAAATCCCCACCATGCAAGATTGTTATCCTTGTATCTTAGCTAGAGTTCTGGACTTTAACTGGCTCCTTTCAATAAACAGGAGCAGCAGCTCTACTCTGAATCAGTCACAAACGGCTGAGCTTCTCACCCTATCTATTGGGAACCCAGCTTACCCTTTGAAGTAATTTCAGCTACAAATCTTCAATCTTGTTTTTACCCGTTGCTGATGAGTATATGAGGGTAGGAACAAAGAGTGAAAAAGAAATTTACATTTTCTCCTTTTGGCTGAGCTGTCTCTTCAGCACAACAAGCTAACACAGAATCCACCTCCCTGCAGACGCTTCAATCTGCCAGTAAACCTCTGACTCCCTCCTTCCCTCCCTCACGAACACTTAAGCCCTTTTTACACTGGTCAAAAACCTCAGTAACACCTGCTAACACCTGGCTTTAGAGTGCAGTGTGAAAGTGTTGTATCTATTTTTTTCTTTACAGAAACTCATGATTACTAACCATAACATCTCACACGGAGGCTCTGAAACTGACTGCAACAATTTGTGGTCAAAAAGAGAACATGTTATTCCAGTTTACCATCTTCCTGAGAGCTCGCACGTCACTCTTTGCTGCTGTGTGGGGCTGAAGTCTGCAGTCGCATTCAGTGGACTCCGGCCGAGAACTTCTAACTCTCATCCGGACCACCTCTCAACTGGCTGGCGAACCACCTTGTGAGCTCTGAATGTCTGCACCTAATAAGACCGTTTACAGTAGGTCACCTTTTCCAAGTGTCATTAACTGGATTTAATAATTGCTGCATCAGCCTTGTTGCTTGAGTTGTACTAGAACTATTTTAAAACTGGTTCACCAACTTCTTTGAGTATAAATTAGATTTATTCTCTAGTTTATAGCCTGTTTTTCACTGCTGAAATCTCAAGGATCGAGGGGCTCAAGTGGCAGTTCTTTAAGGAGAACTCCGGTCATTTTAAACCAAGACCTTATTTATGGCATGAAATACGTTTATCTACTCACCGAGAACAGTTTGGCGAAAGTCGTGTCCTTCGAAAGCTATAGCTCTGTTAGCACATAGCTGCTGTTATGTGGCTACTTGCAGCTACAGGAGAGCTAACGGAGGGATTTCTACACACACCTCCACTGGGACCACTTCATCCACACGCATGGCTGCAGCACAGCTCATTCACTCCGGTAAGAACGTCCATCTTACTCAAAGTCGTCATTCACGTTGTCAAAATTTGATAAATATCCTGCCATGTTGCACAAAACTAGCAGTAGCAAACTCTGTGTGAAGCTAGCCGACTGTCACAGAGAACGTAGTAAATAAGCTGTGCTGCAGGGGGGCGTGTAAATGAAGTGGTCCCAGTAGAGTGCCTGTGTAGAAATCCCTCCGTTAGCTCTCCTTTAGTCACAAGTAGCCACATAACAGCAGCTATGAGCTAACAGAGCTATGGTACTTCGTTCGTTCATTCATTCTTCTTAAATTATTGGTGAAATAAAGACAGACAATGCCTTATTTAGAGGCTGCATCGTTCCTGCCCCATTAACTCCGTTATATGGATATACGCTGATCGCAAGTTTTCTAAATTTCGAAGGACGCCGACTTTCTCGGTGAGTAGATAAATGTATTTCATGCCAGAAATATGGTCTAGGTTTAAAAATACCGGGTTCCCCTTTAAATCTGGAGTTTTGCATTAGTGATGTCCCTTTTTGTTCAGTTGTTTTTTGCTTTAGTCTACAATAAGCACACTCCAAAAATGAGAATCAAAAGGTATTAAACTCCCTGAACCTCTCCATCCTTTTCTAAAAAATGACTAATTTTTTTCAGTTTGCTCAGTTATATCTGAAATGAGCCTCTACGTCAATGTATTCCAGAGATTTAAAGTTACAGGTGAGTTGGGCCTCTTTTTTGGACTGGTGATTCTTCCGTAGGCGAGCATCTTTTTGTTTTAGCAAAGTCATGGACTGTTAACCTCTTCCTCAGTGTCAAATGGGATAAGCTATTTCTCCCTCTCCTCAATCCTTTCAATCAGGGATGTCCACATCCGGTCCTCAAGGGCCGCTGTCCTGCAGGTTTTAGATGTTTCCTCGCTTCCACACACCTGATTCAGATCAGTGCATCATTAGCAGGCTTTTGCAGAACTTGATCTGTTGAAGAGATCCATTTCATCTTATCTGAATCAGGTGTGTCTTCCAAAGCCAAAAAGGATTCTACAGCAGCCGTTTGACTTTTGTATCCTAATGAAATCAAATTTAATGGGAAGGGAAGACCACAGGGTCCAAGTACAGCCTCACATAGCTGCCATTTCAGTTCTAAACTTATCTTTGTTAATGAATGAATTCCGTGTAAGGTTCACCATCTATTGACATTTTGCTTGAGTGACATGAATCTAATCTTTTAACATTTACAAAGGTTCAGAGTTGGCAGCAAATCTAGACTTTAGTGCACTGCTTTCATGGAACAGACCTAATACTTCACATAGTCCTTATTAGTTATGGTGAGATAAATGCAAAACTGACTTGGTGTCAGAGTAAAGGTCTTTAGGAACCCTTTATATACAAGTATGACGACATTAACATAAGTGCATAAGTGTGATTGTATTGTATAGTACTTTAGAAGCATGATGCAAACAGACAAGACATTAATTCACAAAGTTCTGTGATGTATCACAAACATGAATTAACTGTTAATGTTATTTCAGACATACAACCAAAATGCCCCAGCCTGTGAATTTAGTGAGATGTATCCTATGGGGACAATTTAGTTTTCTGTGCTGATCCATTCAATTCATGTTGAGATGACTGCATTGGAAACTTCAACTTGTTGTCTCTAAAGAAATACTTGGATCAGCAAAAATCAGTAGGACCTGGAGCACATTTTACCATATTTTGGTAGTTAAGAAATTTTATGCAAAGCCAAAAGTATCAACTTCATGCAATCAGGAAATTATGAATTCTCTGCAGACCACAAATCATCTAAATCACTGAAAATGCCATTCATTTCGTGTATTCTGTGTCTTGGGATTGGAGACTATTGAAGAGGTTAAAGCTGCAGTGGATGATGTTACCCCAAACAAAGGGACCGCTAGATTTTGAAACCAAACACCCAGAGAAACTCCCACCCCTTCCACTTAGAGCTTCCTCCAAAGCTACATCTCTATAACATGTGCACACACACCATCCCAGTCAGCTGGAAGAGCAGTGAGTTAGCCTTGGTCTAACACTGGAAACAGTGGTAAAAAACAGTTGACTGACACACAATGTAGCTATATAGCTGTGCTAGCTGTATAATAATGAAAACAGCAAATCCTCCACAAAACAAACCCCCAACCACTGTGTCAGTTCTTAGGCCCTATGATTCCCAGAGTTTAAGTCATGTTGGAAAAGCTTTCCTTATGCTGACAAATAGTCTTCCTTGTATTGCCTCCCATGGCAGTGCTTGATGTGGAAGGTTTAAGCTGATTTCGCTCTCATTCTCTTACATTATTGTCTGCTAGCTGCTCTCAGTTCCTGCACTGGGTGAAGTGCAGTTAATGTACAAATGGAGAGAATAGAGGAGGTAAGATAAACAGGAAGAGGAGCTGGGAGGCCATCCTGTCACTGAATTTGGCCTGAATGCAATGATATTCTGACCTTTTTACATGCCTGTTGTGGATTAACAAGACAGATTTCTCTTTTTTTTCCATGATAATTTATTGATAGCAGACAGGATGTTGAGAGAAAGTCGACATATCTGACAAAGAGTGCAATTAGAGAGGATCGAATACTGTCTTTTATTGAAAGAATATTCCTCTTCACGGTCCCTGAAGCAGAAGAAAGTTTAATCATTTGATCATTTTAGTTTATGTGGACTGCCTGTTCCAGTTAGCTTTGTGGAGAAATGTAAGTTTCAGAAGATTTTACTTCTTTTATTTTAAATTCATCTAAGAGGGCGCAATTTTGATCAACATAAGTTCTTCAGTTTATCATAGAAATTTGCCAAATTTAGCCATAAATGCTCATTTTAAACCTGTTCCCCAGAAAGTTGATGTCCTAAAATGTTTATAGGAAGAACAAACAGAGGAAATATTATGTTTTCTTTAAACCTTGACTTTGCTCTTAGTTAATCGAACAAATCTGAGTTTGACATTTATTAATGTGGTCACGAAAAAGCAGAGTTAAAACTATTTTACTGAGGTGGCTTATGCTGGACTTTGATGGGCACTTAGTTTTCATCCCTTAGGGAATATTGATCAACAGCAACGCTGTCTGTCAGCAAAGTGCTCTGAATGGATGGATGATTGCAAGGACAGATTGATCTGTAGATTAAACATGTACAGAAATGCAAAATATAATGTAGTAGAAAGGGAAGTCAAAATAAAGTTAATGAAAATCCCTCTTAATCCCACCATTTTTTTTAAAAATGCAAGATTAATGTAGGGATGTTCTGTGAATCTGACCCTTGGTCCATCCTGTGGTGCAGGAAATCAAGAAGGGATGTAGCCTAATCTTGTGGATGGTAAAGAAAAGAGTCTTTTGAAAGGCAAGTTCATCTTCAAAACCCTGCCAGATGGTTCTCTCCACAAGAGCCAAGTCATCCGCTGTTACTGTCGATTTGAATTCAGTTATCATCAGAGTATCAAGTCGAGTCTTAAATATCACTTGCTAGCAAAACACATGGCTAATGCAGAGATCCTCACTCCCTTTCACCAAAGGCTTGTCTTTGCAACTTTCAGCACATTCTTTTGAGAATGCTGAAGAATGCTCTGAACAGTATTTGTGACGATGATTTGTTTTGGATTCTTGCAAAAATAAATATAATGTGCATTTGCATAAAGCAAGCATATTTGTCTGCGTCCATGTTGATAAGAGTATCACAAAAGGTGTATTTAGAACATATAAAAAAGTGTGATTCATTTCATTAGTCATTAGTTAACTATGGACAATCATGCAGTTAATTGCACTTAAATATTCTCATCAACTGACAGGCTTGATAGTCTTACTATGTATCAACCCACAGCCAAACTTTCCCTGTAAGTAAAAAGGTGTATTGGCAAAGGAGGCTAAACAAAATAAAATTTTTTCCAGTTTCTGATGTCCATGTTCAGCGTGTTCGTGTCATTTTTTTGTCCAAGTGGTCATGATTCTCTGACCTCCAGGCAAACAACAGTTTTCACCATGCTGAAACAACTTCAACTGCATTTCTTTTTGTATAAAGCTGTGTTGCCAAAGCTTTCTTTTCCCATTGGTCTTCCGTATCTCCCAACTTTAATAGCATCTTATCCTTTTCTATACACTTTTCTGCAAAGTGAAGCAAACTGATTAGATAATACTTACTGCATGTGGATGTTTGTCTGTTTTATTGATGGTCAAGGATTTGAAGTTACTAAATATGTCATTTGAACACCTCAGAGGTCCATCGTTATATGTGTCTATTTCTGACCATAAAATATTGGGAAATCTGTGCATGCTCCTGTGGTTTGTCTGGTTCTTCCAGGTTTAAGACTTTGGGTTTGTTGTCAGCCAAAGCCTCTGCACACCCCAGACCACTGTGAGCTTTTCATTTCTACCACCCAGCACAGAACCTCCTCAGTCTGTTGTCTCAGCCAAAACAATAATAGGTGCAAAGAACAAAAAAGCACCCTTTAGGAGCCAGGAAGTTTCAAACTTTTACTTCCAGAACAATTTGAAACTCTCCAAAATGAGAAAAAATGCTGAACTGACAGTCTCTGTCTTTAATGATTGACTTCAGCTGCATCAAGGGTCATCTAAAATCTCAGGGTCAGTGACCTTACAGTCCAACAATGGCCATTAAACTTGCTTTACTTCTCAGAGGACAGATGTATAGATTTCAGAAGGCAGCTTGTTTGTGTGAAATATTTCTGAGTGTCATGTTTTCCAACTAAAATACTCCAAAGAATGGAGTCTTATAGGAGCAAACATACCAAAAGGAGGTGGATTTTGTCCATATAGGGGTATGTTGAGTCTGACACATCGAGAAGGGGATTCTAAAATATGAATGTTTGGCCTGTAGGCTTAGACTTTTGGAAAGGCCATGAATAATAGATGGGCTCCTATATATTTATCTGTTCATGTGAATTTGCTTTTAAAACTAACAACCAGCAATCACTCATGTTCGTTTTTTAAATTACTGTAACAATGCCTTCGATAAATCTCCAAGACTGTTAAAAACTGTCACGATTTAAACAAGTATTAACTTGAAATGCTCGAATCCTAAAACTTTTTTAGTTGCTGTAGCTGCATATCTTGGGGAAATGGGTAGTAATGGCTGACTGTATTGATCATAATTAATCTTCCTACAAGTTTGTGTGTTTTCTCTTGTGCAAGATTATATCATTTTCATGCCATTTTCTGGCACAGCAAATTGGAGTGGAGTCAAAGAGGAAACTCTGAGAGGACTGGTACCAACAACAAGGCTGAACTCTGAGAGACATGGCCACTGCTTCACATGAGTGAGTGCACCTCACTATGAGGAATTGCAGCTTTCTTTATTCATAGGGACCGTGAGCACTTTGGCTTCTCTTTTGTTATGAAAGATGGCAGCAGGGAGTCGTCTCGGGGAATCTTGTTGTCACTCATTGGATTTCAAGCTTGCTGAGCCAACAAAATGAAACAAGTCAAGCGCGAGGAAAACATGAATCAAGGAAATGTGTGTGGTACGGAGGGCATTCTCAGGAATGTGTTTTGTTTTATACTTTCAAACAGAGAGCAGCACTTTTTTTCATGTGAGGCATCAAGGAGGCAGGCATTTTTTACCTTTGTTTCAAACTCATAAAGTACATGTAAGAAACTACTTTAATTTTCTGGCAAGTATGCACTGTTAAAACCCAAACAAGACTATTCTTGGGAGTTTTTCAATAATAGCATGATTTACAAGCGAAACCTCCATTTGCACTACATTATATTCTATCTTTACTATCCACTCAGCTTCCCTCTGGGACTGATGGTGCCTGCTAAGACGTGGCTTTACCTTCAGATGATCTCAAACGAACTTCTCAGGATGTGCATGCACAAGTTGTACCACAGTTTCTCATCAATCTACCACCTGCTTATTCTTCTCCTTTCATAAGTGGTTTATAGTGCGCTAAGGGAGAGAGAAAAAGACACATGCAAAGGCAGAATAATAAATCCAAACAAAGGTGATGAATGGAAGAGAAAAGAAGCAAGCAACAAGAAACTAGCAACAAGTCATTCAACTGAACTGGTCATTTCTGTCATTTGTTCATAGACTCATAATTCCATCCTGTAAAGTACCACTGCTTCAAGCAGCATGAGGAGATAGCCAAATATTTCCACTTCAGAGCTGACTTCACTGTCAAGTCTAGCATTTAACAAGCCACAAAGTCCACATAAGGTGGAAAGAAGGGCCACATATGTTACACACATTACTAAAGAACTTTTGTCGCTTCCTGGTTGGGTTAGACAGTGACATTACTTTGGTACAATTAGAAAACAATCATGGTTTGAGTGAAAATACAACACCAGCATCACCAACACGGACGCCCTTTGACTGGTTACATGCAACTACAACACATTATAACGAAACGTTGTTTCTCCCTGGTTGTGTTTAGGCATTAGCATCACTTGGTTAAGGTCAGAAATGGATCATGGTTAGGAATGAAAACATTTTTTACATATATGTCATGGATAGCATTTTTTACCCTTCACTCAGAGTTGCTCTCACAACTAGAGGTCTCATATTCTTTGAAAGTAATTTTAATCTGTACCTGCCTACAAGCATGTGCCACATGGGCAAGTTTTGGGTTGGAGGACAGTCTGGAAACTAGAAACAAACAACAGCTTCTTCTTCACTGTTAATTTCCGCAGTGGTAATAACACTGCTGTTACTGTGAAAGATTAAGAGAACAGTTCATTCAGAGGAGGGCTAAAAGCAAGTTTTAATGTGGTTTTTCATCTAATAATAGGCTGCAGAAACCATGACACTATATTTTACAAAACCTAACCGACCAGTGACTGAAAGCAAAAAAACAGTGTACTTATGAATAAGGCAACCGAATAATAGTTTCACTCAGGTATCAAAACAGAGTATGTTGTTGTGTTTGTAATCAAACCATCTATTTTTCTGTCTGTTACTTTTTGCCAACCTGTCCCTGAATCTAGAAGTCAAACCACTTCATGTCTAAAAACTTATTTATATAACAAAATGATTCATTCATGGATTGTCAACATCCATTTTGAAGATTTTAAAGATGGGAGTGAAGTGATCCATACATTTAAAATCTGACACAAAGCACATGTAATCACATTTTGCTTTTGGCCGTGCATGAGGTTTAATAAGTCATAAATGTACACAGAATATTTTGCATCCATAGTCCCTGCTTGTGGACACTGCACTGCAGCATTGAATTCTCTGGCATAAAAACAAATAGAATAAAGGGTAAACCTTTCACTGACAGATTTAGTATACATTTTAAAAAAATATATGCCAGATATGTTGAGATGAAACAGATTGTACAGAGCATCATTATGGGATCATTTCATCCAGTCTATGTCCAAACATTGTCTCTGCTGCACAGGCTGTGTCCTTCTACATTTATGTGTCATATAAAATCATGTTTTCACACAGTGAGTGAAATCTTTTTACACAGCAGTGACAAACATTTTCTCGACATGAAGATGCTTCCTCTTCAAATTTCATCCCTCCTTGAGGAGCAGAATCCATTCATGTATAGTACAAGAGGGACTCCAAAACCGACACACACAGCAGTTTGGGTGAAGCATTGAGGACATAATAAATACTGTGGCCACATGTGCATGTGGAAAATAAATTAAAGCCAATGGTAAGGTCTATACAATTAGTACACTTTAGTGCCATTAAACTGTAATTAACCTAAAATCTCTCCCTTTAGAAACTGAACTTTGAGTCAAATGTATTTGTGTTTTTACTCAAAAACTTGCTGACAGTTTTAGGGGATGATGATGATGATTATTTTCTTCCTAAAGCGAGACATAAAACAATTCCATTATTTTCCAGTAAAAACATCCTCAAGGTTTCTTCTCCTGCTGACACCCTAACCTTCACAACAACTACAGAGAGGACACACAACCACTCGAGTGAAATACAGAGGGACAGCTTTATCGCACAGGACAAAATATATGTGGAGATGGTGATATTGTGGGATAGCAGGGGTTGCCTTCAGGCAGAGCTTTCATAGTACCATTTGTACAGAAGCATCTGGTTTCATACTTTGAAATGTGAAATAATGGAGGATATTTGAGGTTCTTAAATTCGCACTCCAAAAGGCTAGAAGCTGTTTGCATTCAGTCTATATACAACCGTCCACACAAGCAAACATAAGGCTGCACCCACCATGACTGCTTTGATGAATATCTATATGGACACTCAGTAAAGGGGGAACTTTCAGCAGTATCTGGAGCTACTGACAGTGATCTGCTGGGGTTCAATGATTAAGGATTGAAATTTAAAACCCGGTCCGCCGGAGAACTGGTTTTGAATTTTACAAGGCATCTGCATCATATGCCCCTGAGCATATCAATTGCTCCATCACTGCTGACAGGTGTTGGCAAAACACACTGATTGCAAATTAAAGACATTATACACATGCGTCTCTGTGTAAAAATTGAGTCATGTCAAAGAAAAAAAAGCAAGGCCTGATTTCACAAAAAAAAAGATGCAGACATGTTATTTGTAATGACTGCAAAAAGATTCTTTCACCAGCAACACACTGAAACATCTTCCTACACAACATAGGATTCACTTCCAGGAGTGTTTAGAATTTGTATGTTCAGCACAAGTACTACTGCTACTGTTTACCAGCCAAACAGATCATCTGTAACTCATGGTAAATATCCATCTTTATAATTAACATCAGCACCATGCGTAAAACATTTTTATTTGTTGAAGAAAGCAAAAAAGAAAACAATAATTCCCGATTTCCTCCTTTTAGGATGTTCACAAAGGGACTGTTACTGAAGCTCTCAGGCTGCTGAAAGCCCAGTTAAACTTCCTCACACCTGTAGCACAGGCAGGTAAAGTGATGGCTGATAAAATGATCAACAGATGTCTCCAGGCTGTCAGAAAAGTTGTCAAACAGCAGTAGACCCACATTTCCAATAGGTTAAGTTACACTGTCTTCTGTAGCCTGGGATAAAAAAATAAAAAGCTCACAAAAGAAGTTTTCTGAGATAGGTGCAAGATATGGATAATTATTACATTACTTGTTGATATTCTAATCAATTTAATATTGTATTTACATTATCTGTGTGGAGTAAACAAAAACGCTAAATCTTAAGTTTATTCTGCTGGGGGTATCAGAGAATAAATAACCTGAAAACCTGTGCAGTGTGCCAGATTAGCAACTGGATCATTAAGTAGCATTGATATGGCTTTGGTATGAATTAAATCTTATCAATTCCCATCCCTTCTAATTATATATTATGTATAGGGATGCACTGGATCCCTCAGTTGGTGGTGACTGGAATCGGCTGATTTTCTTGACCAGCTTTCACATATAACTGGCACATCAGCCTCAGAAAAAATGAAATGTTTTAACAGGTTAAGTTAACGCACTGTTGCATGATGACAGACAGCCACACTTTCAGACAAGCAAGTGAAGTGTCTGATACTTATCAACTGTGCAAAGGAGTTTTGGGAAACGATAAGAAATATGTAGCAACTGATAACCAGCAGCTGTGTAGGGGGTTTCTGGCTAAATTAGGACATTTTGAGAATAACACACTTCCCAGTTAGTGTGTCCAGAAGAGGCTCAATAGATACGCACACACCATATCCGGGCTTTGTGCCTGTTGATGGGAAACATGCAACATCTTCAAGGTCACCGAAAACAGGAAGATTCTACTTAATGAAAAGCACACCCACAGTAAGGGAGAGAATGTGCGGACATGCAGGCTTGAAAGATCCTCTCCAGACTGATGCATCATTCTGTAATTCAGATACGGTCCTGGCTGACAAAAGTTTTTGTGTTCAACAAAGTCTGTGTCAGCAGAGTTCTTCCTGCATCATCTACACATAGGCTGTTTGAAGGCGACCATCCCTGATTCAACACACCAGTCTTTTGGGTGGAAATCTTTCTGAGGTAAGAAAACCCAAAGCTCACATTTGTAAAGGTGAAAATAAGCTGTGGAGGAACAACCACCAAAACATCCGGAACAGTAAACCTAAAGTGTACTTATTAACTTAAAAATACCTAAAAAACGGGCTCAACCTGCCAAACAAAACCATTTTAATGATTCTTGATTAAAGCCTGTTCCTCTGCTATCTTTCAGTGACATTAGGAAAGACCCGAGAATCCCTTACACTGGACTAACTGACTCCTGAGTCGAGGGTAGAAGTTTGAGAAATGTGATACATCACCTGAATCCAACATCGAGCAGGAAATACTTCTTGTACATAGCGTTGCCAGAACTGTTTACTCTTGTTTCATGCCGTTCACCCAGCCTGCTGACAGCTAACAAACAGTTTGAATAAAAAGAAAAAAAAATCTGAATTAGGCATAAAAAGTCCATCTCTAATTATGTAAAAGTCTCGAATCAATCTTTGTTTATCCACTCACCATGCCGATGTCCAATTTAGGACGTTAACATGCAATATCATCCCTTAGTTTTGCAGGTATTAAATAATGCACTCTCATTACCAAATACTGCCATGTTGGATATGGACGTCATTGCCCTGATGCACTATTCAGCAGAATAAAACACCAACAGATGATGAATCAAACATTAACTCATAGTGTGAACGTATAAAGAAGCAATTAGGTGTTCTCATAAGGATGGAAAATTATTTTTATTTTCATTCACTACTTCTTCACTTTCAGGTGTCATGTTTTGTTTTGGCCTCACAACTATTCTGTTCAGTTTAGGGGTAAAAATTTGTGACATTATTCCAGCACTTCATACAAGACTATAATATACAAGAATCACTATTTTTATACAACATGTTGGAAACTGATGGTAAAGGCCTCTGTATTGACGTTGGACTTCAGTGGTACCTAAAAGAAAGATATTATATGCTATCAGAGTGAGAACAGGCTGTATTAGATAAAGCAATCCACATTTTAACCTGATGCTACAGTAAAAGGTGGAAAATCAGTGAAATTCATCCTTGGGGGAAATTAATATTTCTATGAAATATCATTACAGTGGTGTAGAAACATTTTAGTTTGGTTTTAAATCAAAAATTTGAGCCGAGTACACTCACTGACAGACCGTATACACACACACACATATATATATATATATATATATATATACTTCGATTTAGGACTTGGTGAGCATATGTGTGTGTTTCCGCTCCACTGAAAGGGCACCTTCTGTGGAGGATTCAGAGAACAAAGTTGCACAGAACCTTTGAACATGCTTTTAAATATTTCAGATAGCACTGATCAGATTAGCAATGAGAGCCAATCTGGGTCATATAGATCCGATGTTGTAACCTCACACCAAATCAAAGTAACATGAGACAGACTTTGAACTTCACATAGAAGCATCCAGATGACATTGGGATCACTTTTAAAATGCTTCATTGTTATCGAATATGCGACAGAGACAGCACAGACAAATGTTTGTAGTCCAATCAATGGCAGGCCTTTACTGCTCTTTCAGTTTTTCTGTGCTTTAAAGCACTACTTTGTTACAATGGATTTAAAAAAATAAAAGCAATATTTGTCATGTTCCAAGAGGCTAGAAATAGATGGCGATGTGTGATATGTGGTCAGAAAACGGGGGAAAAAATAAGCTGTCAAAATGACTCGGTTATAGTGTCAAACATATTTGGTCAGAGTTGAGCATAGATGATGGTTTGGGGTAAAACACATTGTTTTACGTTCTCATTACATTGAACACCATTTATTAGATTTCCAGAGTAAAATTCTGCCAAACTCATGGTTAATGTTTTAAAAACAATTAGCAACATTAGCAATGCATTATTAGCTATGATAGTCAAACTAAAGGCTCCGTTTAACTGTGTGTTTTGTTTCAGCTCATGTCAGAGTAAACAACTGTTTGCTTTCTCCTCTATCCATCGTGTGTCCTCTGCATTGATGATTGAAAATAAATTCAGCAAAGTCATTCACAGTCTGATGTAAAAAAGAGCGAGAATAGAATAGAATCCTATTAAAAAAAAACAACTCTCTTTTACTCATATAATACAGAGTCATACATTTTTCAAAAATTCATTGTAGTAACATTATTTGCTCCAACATGTGTTTTATGTTTGTTTTTTTTAAATCAACATCACCCAGAGGTTTTTTAATTCAGCATCAGTCTTTGATATCGATGCCACATTCAAATGTATTAAGTTGTTTTTGTTTTTCGAGGACAGACTCAAATGAGCTGCTAATGAAACTCATGACTGCCAAGCAACAAATACGATGTTCAATAATCAGCCTGTAATGAGATAATTACTTAGTCCTGATGAACATTTCCCTGACCTATTTACTGTCATGGGAATACCATCCAGCATCTTTTCTTTTTCACAGCAGATCAGGGGTTGCGATTCATGTTGTGTAACTGATGAGCTCCTTATCACAAAGCACAAGTCTTCTGTGTTTTATCAACAGTACTTCTTGCCTTGGGAAATCAAAACTGAAGTGATTGCATAACAGAGTGAAAGCTGAAAAGTAAAAGCTTGCAGTGCATGAGGAGCAAGAGGACCAAAGGACCGGCCAGCACTCCAGTCTGCTGACCTTGGACTTTAGCGAGAGACAAGCTGAAATATGAATGGACGTTAATGGATAGTCTCATGACAGGTGCACTCTTCCCACTCTGTGTGTACTCTCTTTTTTCCCGGCTTTGGCTTGAATAAGACATTTCCCTTTCTGTGACTCCTGAAAGCGTGAGTCTTAGCTATAATGAGGCCCCTGTGGAGTTTAAATTAAGGTACTGAGGGGCTTGCTTTGCCCCTGGAGTACTGGATTTCTCTGTAAATGGAGTGCAAAGGACTTGCAATATATGTATAATGTGTTTTTAATCTGATACTGAGGCGGGTGCAAGCAGTGGGTGAATCTGGAAAAATGGAAGGTTCACAGTAAGTTGGAACAAATGTTAACTTTAACTACAGCATACTGTATACATTCAGCCACTTCATGAGGGACACACATGAGACCTAATGTTACAGGTGAATGAAATAGCTCTCACATTAATTCTACTTGTTCAGACAGTCTACATTTTCAGCTTTCAGCCTTGTTTTATGTTTCAGTCATAATTGGTTGAGATGTATTCGACTGCCTTCGATTTAAATCTTTAAATGCTTATGTGCTACTGTATTTCCCTGTATATTCTTATACATTTTCTGCATTAAATAGAAGCTAGAAAAAGCCAACCCTCCATCTAAAACACTTCTGCATTAGCCTTACTTTTTTATTATAGATTTATAGACATCCGAGAGAAACATGTGCCATAATTCTTTTTCCAGGGAAAAAAAAAGGAACTTTAAAATATCAGTAGGGATACCTAAAAAAATGACTATTTCTGTCTTAAGCTTGTGAGTCCAATTCAGTGGTTTAGCCTTCTTTACTCAGGCCATGTCTCAGAGCACTTGTATCTCTGGATAGGATACACTTCTGAATTATGGTTTCAGAAGAGGATAATGGGTTGCTTGAAGCTTCAACATTTAAAATAAATTGTTTTGCAATCCAATTTTTGGATTTAAGCCAGAAGTCAAATTCATCTTATCCTTTCCTGGCTTTGTAAACCTTTCAGTTCCAAGGGTTTACATACTAAAACATTATGGTCCGACCAGGTCTTAAACTTAGGAAAATACCACCTCATATGCCTATCCATCCATTCATCCATTATCTGTCACCTCTCCAGGGGCCGGGTCATGGGGGCAGCAGCTTGAGCAGAGAAGTCCAGACGTCCCTGTCCCCAGCCACTTCCTCCAGCTCTTCCGGGGGGACTCCGAGGCGTTCCTAGGTCAGCCGAGAGAGACATAGTCTCTCCAACATGTCCTGGGTCTTCCTCGGGGTCTCCTCCCAGTGGGACGTGCCCGGTACACCTCACCAGGGAGGCATCCAGGGGGCATCCTAACCAGATGCCCGAGCCACCTCATCTGGCTCCTCTCGATGTGGAGGAGCAGTGGCTCTACACCGAGCCCCTCCCAGATGACCAAGCTTCTCACCCCATCTCTAAGGGAGAGCCCAGACACCCTGCGGAGGAAACCCATTTCGGCCACTCGTATCATATAAGCGTGTATTATATAGCACCTCATACGAACACAACAAAATGTATCATATTCTGTGTCATTATTTATCTAACAAAACTTAAGTCAAAATACAGGAATAGTGTGTCCATCTTCACTGCTTCCAGGAACAAACCCTCTGTAAGAGCAATCAGCTGCTGCTAATCGATTTGCTGGTCTGTAGCATTCAGGTGTGTGTTGACACAATGCCAAGGAGGAAAGATATCAGCAATGACCTAAGTGAAGCAGTTGCCATTCAACCTTGGAGGGTTATATGGTCATTTTCAAAATATTTGGAGTCCATCATTCTACAGAGAGACAAAAAATTATGATAGAAAACGATGACTTCAAGTTATCGCAGTTTAAGGTGGTTCTACAAGCTTCTGAATCACAGGGTGTCCATCTTGGCTTCAAGTTTTTAGTTTTAGTTTTTATGACAAGGTGTGATATGTTGTTTTTAATCCGAGATTTATCTGATTGGAGACCTGGTAAGGACCAGGCAATGTTTTATTGTGCCCGCAATGTGAAACCTTTGGACTGAAAAAGGGGGAACTCTCTTTTCCACATGACTGTACTCCATCCCAGGATGCAATATCACACCGAATCCAACATTTTTCAGATAGAAAGAATTTTTGACCCTAAAATCCTTACGTTACCTCAGGGCAAAGAGATATGCAACATTAAACACTGTCATGCAAAGATTAGTCATTTAAATCACCCTGATGTAAAACAGCGATGAAGAAGGTGATGTATATGAGAACCTTTTTTCTTTTAAAGATTGGGGCTGTGACATGTCTGCAGATCACTGGCTGTCTGCCACAGATACATCCTGCTGATGTTGCAAGATTCACTGTGAGGAACAAAAGATGAAGCACATGCCTGATAACGACAGCCTCAGCTCAACACCTCGGACAGTCCAGTAATTTCTCTCAAGACTTAATTAAATTAAATATTTTAATGAAGTGAAATGTTCCATTCAGCTTGGGGCTGAGGAGAAATTGCTTTTAATCAATAGAAATGTCAGCTAATTTCATATCAGTTAATTACTGTATTCAACATTGATTAAAAGTTTTTCTGGATTGTATTGGGGTAACTTTGCCTGAACAGTGACCTCTTCTGGGTTCTGAAAATGCCATTCGTTATTATTATAAATGTGACTGTTAAGATATTGATTCTCTTCTTAATTAGAAATGTTATGGCCCTATTAAGACAGTGTTCTCTATTATTTGGGGCACAGATGTGATTGATTGAACTGAATACATCAATATGCTTCAATGATTTTCATACCAGTGATCAAGGTTGTCAAGGGCAACCAACGAGCTGTAGCATAGGAGGGAGTGGAAGGAGAATGAAACGCTTACATCATCCTGAGAGAGGAGTTTCATCTGTCACATTACACTCCTCTCTTTGGAAAATAACGAGTGTGTGAAACTTTAAAGCTGTATGTCAGAACAAAAAGCTTGAGTCAGTTCAGAAGTAAAGCATGAGGGTGTTTTTTTCATTTTAGATGATGTCAAAATAAATTGAGTTTTCATGGGGAGTGCTACTTTCAGTCTGAACTTCAACATGAACTGTCTTCATATGACTGACTGTGTTCTCTTCTCTGCATCAGAAAGTAAAACATCTGCTGCTAACTGACATGGTAAGCATGTCAAATTGATGAGCTATTTATATCCCAAAACCAAAGCGCAAAGCAAAGGGACAGAGTCCATCTTTTAAAAGCTTCGCCCGGAGGTAAAGCTTTCAAGGGACCGATAATGCGACTGTTTCCTACAGAAGACATTTAAGCTGCTTATTTCTTTTATAATTTTAGACATTTTCTCTTGTGTCAGAGCTCAACTTGGAGTGAAGGTTGGCTTTAAAGTCGACATGAACCTGCAAAGCTGCCAACAGCTCTTTACTGTAAAATCCATACAACTGGTATCCAACACACTGGCTCATCCTTGTATATGCTTTTTTTATTGTTATTCCACCTTTTTCAAACACTTGTGTGATTGACATGGGGGGGGGGGTGTCTCTCCACATGAGTAACCACATTCAGTTTCAGTTTGTTCAGGCACCTTTATGGTTTTCCAACCTTGACTCCAACAATGTGAAGGCACTGTGTAAATTGTAAATAAAAACCGAATGCAATGATTTTCAAATCTTAAAAAAATATAATAAAATCCCAACATTTTATTCACAATATCAAATGTTCAAAGTGAGACATTTTACCATTTCATGAAAAATATGATAGCAGCAACATGTATCAAAAGCTGGGGCAAGGTCAACAAAAGGCTGGAAAAGCAAGTGGTACAGTAAAGTAACAGCTGGAGGAGTATTTTGCAATTAAAACATGTCAGTAACATGACTGGGTACACAAAGAGCACCTTGGAGGCAGAATCACTCTGAAGTAAAGATGGACAGATGTTCAAAAAGATGCAAAAAAATGCATCTACAAATTGTGGAACTACATCAGAACAATGTTCCTTAATGTAAAATTGGTAAGACTTTTAATATTTTATCATCTATAGAATGTAATATCGGGGCCTTTCTGTGTGGAGTTTGCATGTTCTCCCCATGCGTGGGTTCTCTCCGGGTACTCCAGCAACCTCACACCGTCCAAAAACATGCATGTTAGGTTAATTGGTGTCTCTAAATTGTGCTTAGGAATAAGTGTGAGCGTGTGTGGTTGTTTTTCTCTGTGTGGCTCGTTTGTCTTTGTGTGTTGCCTGTCCTGTGATGGACTGGCGACCTGTCCAGGGTGTACCCCGTCTCACGCCCAATGACAGCTGGGATTCGGCCGCTTGTATTCGCAAATCTCGTTCTTTCAGTCACTACCCACAGCTCATGGCCATAGGTGAGGGGAGGAATGTAGATTAACTCGCAATACTGAAATATAAATACAGGTTTTAGAGCAACATAAGCACCCATCCAAAGGACATGTTTGTCAGGAAAGGCACATTTCAGCAAAACAATGTTAAACTACATACTTATTCTATCCCAAAAGCATGGCTTTGTAGTAGAAGAGTCCAGGTGCTGGACTGACCTGCCTGCAGTCTAGACCTTTCATCAACATTTGGAGCTTCATGAAATGCAAACTATACAAAGAAAACCCAGGACTGTTCATCACCTGGAATGTGTATTAAACAGTGTAGTTTGTGACAATGCATTGTTTTCTCCTGTACCTCATACATGGGAAGTTGACACTCTTCTGCAAGCTCTTTCCTTTGATATTAACATCAAATATCATAATTTCTCATATTTTGTATAATGTTTTGTACCAATACAACAAAATCTAACCTCTAATTGGCATTTTTCACATCTTTTTACCAGTTTTACATTAGAAGTTTATGATTTCTGGTTCTAAACCCCCCCCCCAAAAAAAACAAAAAAGGGAACATAATGCCCATATAAGCAACAGTTATTAATACTAGCTGAGAAACACCTAAAACACAGAAGAATGGAGCCACAGTGAAGTCCAGAGTTTGTGGAGCAGATATGTGACGGAGGCATTATGTTGTGAGTCCTAAAAGCTTTCATTGAAATGATTCACTCATTAGAGGTGTAAATTAATGGGAAAAAAGGAGCTGCTGTACTGTCTCTGATTATTTTGATCAAAGCACGTTGCAGGCATTTCATTAAGACTTCAGGAAATTGTGTCAGCTTGTGAAAAAAGGACATAATATGTCTCCTTTAAAGTTATGCTGGGTGTTATATTTTTTCACTTTTGTACCCATTTTCCAAATTATACTGATCAAACTGAAAAACTACAACATTTATTCTATAATTTGGGTATATGTGAGGTAATAGACTGCAAGAAATGCGCATGTAGAGTTCACGTGATGTGTTTATACTGAAGAGGATGTAAAAGGAAACACATTTGGAATAAATTATAGAAGGACGAAAAAGCACTTTCATAATGAACCAAAGTCAATAACATTGTATATGTTCAAGAATTCTAAGAAAGTTACAGCTGGTGCACCTTCAGATAAAGTTTAACCACTTTCATTTCTCCATCTTTGACAAAAAGATGTAAAGATAGATATTTAAAACATTTAATGAAACACACTGCACGCGTGTGGCGTTAAGATGTTGTGTGTTGGCAAAACATCTGTGTGTGTCATAGGACTCTACCCACACATCTTTAATGCTAATCAATACACAAACACGCAGTCAGAATGCTCCTTCACATGCGAGTAATATCGTTTTAATATCAGCATTTCAAATGTCTCTTTATCACCCCGTCAACAGTGTGAGGCACTTTCCCCCATCATGTCGGCTGACAGCCAGCTCCAAAAAGGTTGTAATTTCCCTGGTGTCTAACTCAAGTTTAACTTTGCCTTCGTGTCAGAAAACCAGACGCTTTTAGAAAAATGTCCATTAAAAAGAAATTGCTTCCCTCATATGTGAGCCAATTCGTACAGCTTGATTAATAGTTTGATTATTGCACATATGGTAACACAGATTTTGATTTAACAGCAGTCCTGACAAGGTTACATCCAAGAATAATCAAGAGTCCTGGTTCAAAGTTATGCAGTAATTTGAGTTGTGTTTTGACTATCAGGTCTGTGCAACACCAAGGTAAACCGAGAGATGCAAGTTTAGCTAAATAAGTGGTTTAGCTGATTAACTTCAGGTCCAACTGTGGGTTTTCAATGAAGCAGTCCACTTTTTACCGGGTTATTCTGCCCTCGTTACTGCTCACCTGTTCCACAGCAGGTCACGTTCAACATGTGCCTTTTTCTCTTGATAAATTTGAAATAATAAGAAAAATACTCCCCTATCTACTGTGCTTTAGAAACCACTTTTGGCTTTTGAAACAGACCTCAAAAACTAATGAAAAATCTGTTATTTTGTTATTAAAATGCTAGATTCCCATATGAAACTTCAGGCTCTGCTGGCCATGTATCTTCAAATTATGGCTGTTTATGTTCATTACCATAGTGGTCCAGCATTAAAAATCACTTAACAGTTACAAAACGTTTAGCCATTTTATAATACAGAAATTTTAACTAAGTTTATAAATTCCCATACAATTCATAAAGAAAAAGGACAGTAAAGAAAATCTAAACCACAGATCAACATGATATACTTTCATGGCACAAACTCTACTCTATCTTTATTTTATTTGATTTTATTGCCAGCTTTCCTTCTAAGGCTGAAGCAACTGTGGAGGTTTCACGCTGCAATTAAATTCATCAAATTGTAAAAAGCATGATGGGAGACACAGCCTCCTTTTCACAGCATGAGAGAATAACTGCAATGTATTCAAATGAGATTTTTAAGAAAATTATCAAGAGTCTTTCTCCATTTTTACTGATATATGCCCAAGGTGACACCTCTTTTTGAGGTTTTGTATCCATTCGTCTTCTACTCTGTTCAGTGCAGCCATCCTTAATGTAACCAAAGTCTTCTTTATTCACTCCAACCCAGTAAACATAAAACGGACAAGGGTTTGTATAAAGATGGCGCCCTTCATGTGCCTTTTGACCTTTTATAACAAACCTTCTGGAAAACCTTTACAATTAAAAAAGTTTGAAACTTTTTGATTCCTTTTCAAGGCAGTGGCAGGTGTGAGAAAGATGGTGTTGCTGCTAACCTCGTTAACAGGACTTAAAATCGTTGAGTAAGAATATAAAGTTAATGGTCCACTTAATTGGGGAATAAAGGTGTCAGAACTCGCTACGGAGGTGCTACATAATCCAGAACTCCCACAACACAGATTTGTGTTAGTTTTGTATTAGATCTGGCTGTACCTCTAACTGGTGAGACCAGAATAGCTTGGTTGTTGCTGCAGAATGACAACAGACTTTTCTCTGAGTGCACAGTCAGGGGAGGATGGCTGTTATGAAGTAACCTGACAGTCTGAAGCGGGAGAGATCATGCCCTTGGATTGTCAAAACAAGAATAGAGAGAAAAGTTTGTGGACTAACTCCTGAGTTATCCATTTACTTTATTTTTAACTGGGTGGTCTGTGTAGGGGAAAATTCAGTTTTTAAAAATACCAATGTGCGAATCAGCAGCATTTCTTTCTACTGCAATTTTTTTTTGCCTTATAATTATGTGAAAACAATGGACACGGTTCAAGATACAGTTACCTTATTTGAATATGATGCTGTCTGACGATTTTTGAAAAGCCTCTCTCTTTGAGTTAAGACTAACTGAACTTTGTTAAACAAAAGATCTGAAGTTTTAGAGGTTATCATTCAGAAAACTTTGCTTGAATTATATTCTCGTCACAACTCCATGGCAACGGGCTACAAGCAGCTTCCTGGCTGTAGTCAGCGACAGAGATTAATAACTGTAATATAATTGATAACAGGCTTCACAACCCTCTCATTTCCTGTCACACCTGCTTTCCCCCACATAAGATGGGTGAATTCTTATGTGAAAGCCAGTATGACTGAAGGCTGAAGAGGGAGGCTGATGTCACCATGCTAAAGAATATTATTTCAAAACACAAACTGGGGGATTAGAGTGGACAAATGAACGAAGATCTTCTATGAAAATCTTCACGTTAACCAAAAGTAAACATACATCAGTTGATGATATAAACACAATGTATGAAGCACTGCTTGCATGTGGGAAAGTCAAATGTCTGAAAAAAAAAACGACTCTAAGTCCAATGTGCAAATATGTTATCGTGCTTTAAGAGCCATCTGTTCATATTTGATTAGGATGTACGCAGCAGCCAGATTTCTGTCCTGAGAGATGCCTCCATGTTTACTTCTATTCTAATTAATTTTAAGATCAATTCTGCTTCCTTTTCCAAACCCTCTGCGGTCTCAGATTTTAGCTTACTTTCTGTTAAATAAAGAATGACACAGTGTAACATATCGTGTGCTGTTGTTTGATATCCAGTCCGGACCAGATCATTTCTGTTATGTCCTAATATGTAAAACCTTAGAATTTAAAGAGGCTGTACTTTCTTTTTCACATGACTGTGAGTTTAATTCAGTCTATGACTTCTTATTGTTCTAAAAATGCTAAACCCAATACTTATACCTCAACATATTATTAATTCCTATTTCATGAAGTGACATCAAGTACTTTCTTGAACTGTCTTTCTATCTTGTCTCTCTTGTGAAGCCTTGATGATGAGTGTCCCTCGCTGGATGCCAGCTGAATTAACTGGTATTGAATAAGACCCTTAAGTATGGGGAAAAAACTTTTCTTGTCTGGTAATATGTCAAGTGACACTTTTCTTCTTCTCTTGTCTGTCTCACTGCATTTCTCTCTACACCACATCCTCTGAAATGTGAGTGTCCAATGAGCTTGGCAGAACAATCTATTAATATACTGTTTGCCATAAAATAAAGGCTGATAGAATAAAGGTGTTGATTGTTGCACATCACAAGGATGTGTTTGCCAGCAGATCAACTCTAAACATAAGTAAATAAAAATTACATTAGAGTTTGTTCAACCCGGTTGTAAAATGTGAAACAGTCACAATCAAACATAATGGCATAGGGGCTTAAACTCAACTAAAGAACATGTGTAAAGTCTGTAAACTGGAAAGCATGCTGGTTGACAGGTGTGAGTAAACCTAGCCAAATCCTTCTACCATCATAATCATTTTTGCTTCATATAATAAGTAATTAAGGAGTTTTCCCAGTGACATCAGTGAAAAAAGATATTGTTGGCCACAAGCTGATGACCAGTTTTTAATTTTTCAGTTTGGATTGGATTCAAATTTTAGGAAACTGGACCGGAGAGACAGGTAACTCCAATACAGGCTTCCAAGAAAGTTTTAAAAGTTTGTAGAACCTCATTTAGCCTCTATTTGGTTTGTTTACAAAGTTACCCTTGAAACTGAATATATTCCTTGAGAATAAATTAATTTGACTTTACATAATTTTCTCTTTTAAATTAGTCAACATAAGGATCCAAATAATAATTATACAAGTAGAATTGAGATGAGCTGGTCTTTTAGGAAACAAGGGGACATTATACCTTGACTGCTTTGAGTAAAAATAAATTCTCTGAACTCTTTTGTTGAATTAATAGTAACAAAATAGATGTAGTGGGTAAGAGTCTTAAAAGTTTAGATGTGGATGCCTTGAAAATACTTGAATCCTACTTTTACGCTGCTGCCACTTTTGTACATTTTGTTTTAACTGCCATGCGGTGCCCTTCCCTTCTTTATGATCATGTTTACGTCAGTCTACATTTGATTTAATCCTATTAGCAAAAGGTGAAAGCAAAGCAGTTACCAGTTAGCACAAATTTGAATGCAAGCAATGAATTATTTAATTCTTGGTCACTGTGTATTCTGTTCCTGCCCTTTGAAAGATATTATTTTATTAATAGGAGCTGAAGAATCCCCCATGGGCACAGGCACAGATGGAGTGGAGGCAGTGGTTGGATGTCATGCATGAAGCACACGAAGAGAGACCCCCGATCAAGCCTTGCAACCTCATTACCTTGTGCATGGTGGCAAACCATGGCCAGGCTGCTGCTGAAACCTTAACCTCTAATGAAGAGCCTCCCAGATGACCCTGGTGGCAGAGAGGAGGAGTCCATGCCCTCCACCTCCTCCCAACCAACAAGTTAAAAAACAAGGAGAAGTGAAGGGATGCTGGCCTTTCTTAAGAAGCAGGAAGAAAGGGAGGGAGAAAGGGATAGGGCAAAACAAAGCTGTGTAGTAGTTGAATAGGATTGAGTATGATATTACTTCAGTCCATTGACACCAAGCCTGTCCCTGACCACTGACCAGTGTAATTGACTTATTGTACAAGCCACTTCCAGTTTGGGGAGAGCAATAGCTTAGCAACTGCCTCCTCCAGCAATATGACGTACAGGTCATTGCTCATTTACTAATGTGCACTGATTGTTATAACAGCAGTAGTGCAGGTAAAATTACCCAAAAGCAGAACAACAGATCAGTCCTGTGAAATGTAAGTTATAGTACGAGGTTTAATACTACACTTTATGTTAGTCATGAATCCAGGACAGTCACTATGTACTTGCACTTGTACCCATTCAGAAAATGTGGATTGTCTGAATGGGGGTACTGAAAGAAATCCTTTAGCAGCTGTGGCCACATCCTCCACAAAGATCCACAGGAATGATTCCTCACAGAGGGAAAAAATTAACACTTTTATTGAATGATTGAATTTACTTAAACAAAAATTCAATGCAGTTTACAAAATGTAGTAATCATGGTCATGAAGAAGTTAAATGAAAGAAAAATTCATTAATTAAGATTTTTAAGAAATTGATTTATTCCAGAAGGAATAGGAATGTTATTGCTGCTGGCAGGATAGTCCTCCTGTATCTCTCCGTGTTAGAGTGTAGCTGAAAAAGCCTAATACTGATCATTACGGCTGAGGGACAAAACTATCAAACTAGATCGATTAAATTTATGTCATCTCGGTGGTCAGCATGAGACATTTTCAACTGGTCACAGAGCCAGCTGTAAATCCCGCAGAACACTTCAGTCCACAAGTTGGCGGTTATACACTTAAGGGTTGTTGCTAACAGCAAAAGGAAACCCAAAAGGAAAAAAACAAAAAACAAAAAAAAACAATGACCTAGCAGTGGAAGAAAACTGAGCAGAAACGTAGGAGAAAATGAGTGTACCCGAAAAGACGCAAGAAAACGGGGGTTCGATGAGACTGAACTCACGTTATCCTCCCAACTGTAGCTGACCAAAAAGATCCTACTTTGTCCGTGATATGGAAGTGGTTTGGATTCAGTAAAAATGATGAACAACAGGTTAATACAATGTGCAAACTTTCTTGTCAGTTGGTGAATGCCAAAACAGGAAAAACGACAAATTTATTTAATCATCTGCAACGCTATCACCGCAGCAGTAACTACACAAAAAGCATGAAAATGCTAACCGATGAGGTGCATCAAACAAAAAGCATCATCTCATCATCTGTGGCTGCCACCCATATGAGAAGCATTTAAAAAGAAGCAACGAGATTACTGCAGTATTTTGGTTTTACATTCATGGTTTTTATCGAATTATAAGGGTATAAAACCTACCCACCTAACTGTCACCTAACTTTGGTTAATAAACTCGGCGCTTAAGTTTAACTATATTTGTTTTATGTTGCAGTCATTATTAGTATACTTTTGAAACTGACATTAACTGACTTCATGTCCTGATCAAGATCGATCGATATAGAAAATAATATCATGACACTTTTTGCCGTATCGCTGATCACACTTAAGTACTAAGCGCGAGAATGGTCACTGTTCTTTATTTTCAGTCTTAACTTGTGCAGCATTCCTCTTTTTACAATCAGGTCCAGCAGGACCCCAGCACAGAGATTTCTTGAAGAATATTAGCTTGTGGCTGACATTTGTCCTGCTAGTCTGCCCCCGTGTTCTTCAAACCTTTTGATTTATCATGTCCTTAACTTGAAGCTCTGTGCCAAGTTCATCTATCCATCCACTTTGCATACCCACTTAATCTGTCAGTCAGGTTGCGGGGGGGGGGGCTGTGTCATAATAGCTGGAGTACAATAAGCTCATGAAGATGACTCAAAATTCTCCAATTTGCCAAACAGCAAAAGATCCTGCTGATTCAGTGATTCCTTCAGTCAACATCTGATTGAGTGGTTTGCCTCATTGATCTGATGGTTCCCCAAGGAGGCTTTTATTTGTGCTGATATTGCATGTTATTCGTCATTCTGTTTGCTTTCAAATAAAACTCCACTGTTCATGAAGACTGTTAAAGTTAACACTGTTTATTGTCTCGAAAACTGGCGGAGACAGAACAATGCTAAATACATTACCATTGCACACTTTATCAAGACAAGCTTTGAGCTCGTTGACATGTTTAGAGGATTGATATTTAATGAAAAACATTTATAGATGCACATATATTCCCATAAACATCAACTGCTGATGCCTGAGCTCAGATTTCTTGGATTTTACTGCCCTCAATGGATACATAAGTTTACAGGGATTGTTCTTTTGGCTGTAACTCAGACACTATTCCTTTAATTTACTGCCTGCAGAGCTTTGATAATAAGCCATGCTTTGGAGAAATATAAAAAACTCCTTACTGAGGTATCAATAATAGCTTATGTCAAACGTACTGTTAAACTATCTTTTAAAGAGGGTAAGAACCTTAGAAGTTGTTGGCAAAATTATTCATTTCCCACTACATTGGATTCATGGAAAGAATGACTATAAGTGTACTCTGACCTCAGGACAGGAAGTGGTGGTGAAGCATTGTAATTTACCAATGATTGTTCTTATAGGTGCTCTTTCAAGAAAAAAAAACTTTTAAACATTGAAAAATTCAACTACATCTACCAAGCGACTTGTAAAAGGCAACATTTGTGGCGTTAAATAAAAATAAACCTACGTACTGTGTTGCTGAGATATAAACTGAGACTCAAAGGGCGGACCAGACTCTCCTGTAATACCATTACTTACCAGTAGATGACATATCATAGTGTCTCTTCTACCCTGGAGTCAGCAGAAAAAGAAGAGGAGACAGTTTCTGATGTTGCCAGCAGCAAACAAACAAACTGCTGCTAACAGAAATAGAGATTCAAAGAAGATGTTAGTGAGAAGCACAGTAATTACCACAATGGCAGAAGCTCCTGGCAAACAAACGTGATCTTCAACTCCACGCCAAAGGCAACGTGTTCAGTAGCTAAGACAATAAATTTCAAAAAGGCCAAAACAAGTAAATATTGGTGTTGCTTTTCTTAATTTGTAACAACTTTTAGGCAGTGAAGTATTAACATCTGATGCAGAACTTAGTAAAGTAATAATTTTGTTTTCATAATGTTGTGGGTGCAGCGTATGTTTAACCTTTGTGAGCTGATTCCACAATATCTTCTTGATGATTTTACAGTTAAAATGAAAGAAGCCAGTAGTAATCAACAGGCCACAGAGCCAATGAAGAAGAGGTTTACAAAAACTTCAAAAGAAATAAAATTGAATTTATAAAAACCTACACATTTTTATCTTAAAGCAGCACTAGAACAGTTTGTAATGCATAAAACTATGTGCCTTTGACTCATTTTGAAGCAGACTGATATGAGATACCGCAGTTCACAACTTTGGTTTCCACCCCTACACCACATTGTTTTGCTTCACTGATGTTTGACATGTTTGTGGCCTCTTCAAGATGGCAACAAATGAATGGTATGGCTGTATATGTGCAGAGCTCAAATGGGTCTTAGAACAGAAATCAAATAAAAAACAAAGATAATGAAAATGCTTGAGACCTGAAGTAAATTGAGCCATGAAATTGGATGTAAATTAAGAGACTGAGTTGAAAATTCTCTGTTAATTTCACTAATATAACACTAATTAGGTTAAAAACAGCCATGCTTTAATTACAATTAGAGCCATGTTTAATCATTTTCTAAGTACTGAATTAATTTCTTTTGCTCGTGACATTTTTATTCTTTTAGCTATTTTTTTGCTCTCATTCAGGGGAGCTTCTTGACTCTCAACTTTCTCTACAGATCTTCAAGCAGCTTGATTCCTCAACCACCTTTGTCTTTTCTGAGCCAGAAGGGATTTCTTTAGACAAGAAGCTAAACAGAATTTGTCATCTTTATGGGTGTATTTTCTTCTTCATTATTGAATTGTTTTCAGAAGTACCACCAGCTCACTGAACAAATGCATTGAGTTAAGTTAATGACACTGTGAACTTGAAATGCATTTACTTTATATTTCGTGAGAGAAGTTTAAAAAGTGGGATTGAATTGTAGCCACCACCTAGTGGTCGTCAGCTGTATTGCATCAACATCATTATATCATGTGTTCTGTGGCGTGGCAGTTGGGACAGCCACTGTATGTCTGCTTTATAAAAGGTATTTTAAAGAGACTGTATATCGAGACTGCTTTTCTCCACTGAATATTCCACTTTCTAGGTTTACAAAGCCAAGCATAAATGAGAGGAATAAAGTTTGGCTACTGTCTCGATCTATTTGTTTTTAGACAGAAGTTTAGCTGCTGTGGTGCAACTTTGGTTTTCTAACATTTGTTTAGTGGTCGTTGTTGAAATTATCCAGCGACAGCTTCAAATTTCTATTTAGTCCCATAAAATATTCTGTAGCAAAGTCTAGTTGAAAATTTGCCTTCTGGCTAACACCAGAGGCATTTCCAGATTTGTTATAATTGAGCTGTAACGTGGTCCCCGGTTGTTACAGTATTTGTTTTAACAAGTAAGCTGGCATCATCATTACTGCAACACTTTTTAATGAGTCAGTCCTGTTGATAAAGCTCTCAAAGCTAACAGCATAATGGATTACTCTCTAATGTTGCTTGTTGTGGATGAACTCAACAAACTGTCTGATTTTTATGCTTTCCTTTAAGCCAATATTGAGTATTCATGAAATATAATCCTGTTGTGATGGCCATGTAAAAGCTAAATGTTTATGGTAAACTTCCTGCATTTAGTTACAAGCTCCTACACATAAGGTTTACCTGATTATGCCTCTCCCAAACAGAACCAGATAATCGTATCTGACAGATGTCTCAAACTTTGGGCTCTAACGACCACAAGTGCAGTTCAAAGAAAAAAAGGCATTAACCAATGTCTGAATACATGAGTTTGAATCGCATGTTGTCTATAGAATTAGCTAGTCACCAACTAATGCCAGAATATCTTAATTCATATATTTCTTATATGGGCAGAATCTTCAATTTCACATTTCCAAAACAAATGGATTTAATACCTCAGTGTCCCAGTGTGCAGAGAGAGCTCTGCGATATCGGTTGAGATATTGCAATATGCTGCCTGTGGGCTGCAATATCTATCTAAATTAGTAATTCCAGTTGAGCTTTGAAAGTACTGCACATCTCCTCCCACCTCTGAAGGTTAAAGATGTCCACAGTGCATCTCTGTAAGAGCATCTTTAAGTAAAAGACGTGGGAAAGTCTGTGTAGACTGTAAAATTTTGTTAGGCGTGAATCCTCATATCAGCTGGGAAATCAGTGAACAACAAACAGTTGCTGTGGTGCAAGCAATCAAGTCTTCAGCAATAAACACAAGCCGTTTGAATTGTTAAACTTTCAAACGCATATATAAATAAATTAATTACATCCATAAAATTCACATTTCACCTAAAACAAAATAAACTGCAGGTATGATGCGTGAAAATGCTGCTCTGGTGTTAAGCTGCAGCCCCCGGGGAGCTGCCGGACCTTTCATTTGACCTGGATTAAATATTGATGGGCTGCGATGATAGAGGACAGAGCTCAGATTTATATGTCACAGCACAGCGCGCACGGCGCGCACGGCGCGCACAGCGGAGGACTTCTTTGTAAATTTACTTCTGTATATTTTTGCTGAGATGAGTCGTCAAATTTCCATTTAGAAATTAAATGTGCATCGATCTTGTTGCTTCTGTGTGTCTTTTTTTGTCCTTCTCACGCTGCTATCATTAGGTTGTAAAAAGCATGTAGGCAGCTCTTACACTGCACAGCTGCACTAAAACTTAACCTTCAAGTCTAATTAAAACTTCAGACAAAAAAAAAATGTACTTCCCCCTGGAAAGATGTGAGATTAGTTTGTCAAATCTGAAAGTAAATTAGCCAACTGAACATTGATCTACAACTGGACCACACCAGCCAGATTTAAATTGTTTTGGCTTTTTTTATGTCCAAGCTGCACTTTTGTCTTTTCTTTTTGTTTTATAGTGGCTTATTTAGAGGCTGCAGTTGAGATTTCTCTCACCTATGAGGACATATTAGTGAGACTATATTTTCACAAGAAGCCCCTGATCAGATCAGGAGTGAAGGTTTGACAGAAGCTGTGACTTAGAATGATTCAATTCAATTCAATTCAATTTTATTTATATAGCGCCAGATTACAACAATGATGTGGAATTACACTGACATCTGGTGGAAGACATCAAAGCTTGCAGCGTACTAAAGGTAAATCATCCCATCTGTCAAGCTACAAAGTAACCTGTATCATATTCAATCCTCATTTTCCTTATTTGAGCAAAAACTATTGTAAGAAAAGTAACTATTGTGAAAAAAAGAAAAGAGTGTTGCAACAAAGAAGCAAAGGAAAATAGGTGGGATTTTCTGGTAAACCCATGATTAGAAACAAAATGGGCATTAAGAAAACATGGGACACCAGGCAAGACTAGAGGACCAGGATCAAGGGAACAAGGGAGTATATGAACTTACAGGTAAGGGTGATGACTAACCAATGACAGGTGTGAAACAATCAGCTAAGAGAAAACAGGTGTGGAGGGAAGCCAAAAACAGGAGGGAAAAAATAAACAGGCGCACAAAAACAGAATATTTAAAAATGCATGCAAAATAAAAACAGAAAGCCTTAATCATGACGCTGTTTCGCTGCATGTGCAACAATCTTCCTTCTACGGACTGCTGTAAGGGTTTAGAGCAGTCCCAGCACAGAGCCAGCCCTCAGTTTTATCCATCTTTTTATGTCACAGGAGAGCAACTTCAGCTGTGTTATAGCAGTATGTTCTGCAAAACGTACAGTAAAACGTGCAGTATAGATTCTGCAAACACCTTAAGGTTTCCATAAGTTCTTTAAACATTTAAAGAACATCTTTAAATGAGGTAGAACAGGAGGTCTGCAGTATGAATTGCTCTCAAAATGACAGTATAGCTTTTATTTTTCCATGTGCCACCCAAGCTATGTTACGAGGGCAGAGCAGAAAGCTCATAATGATCATTATTTCAAGAAGAATCATACAGGAATTGGCACTGGGCATTTGGGAGAAAAATGAATTGCATTGTTGCTCATCTCTGCAACATCTGTCTCCACCTCTCCATTATTCACACAGCGTTGCTCTCTCTTGTGGTTTGAGTTAGAGGTCATACTGCTGCGGGATTTCAACTCATGTATAACTTTTATCGGCTGACTGCTGCCAAAATCTGAGGCCGACCTTGACGAGCTACGATTGAACTGCCTTTTGCGGATGTGCGGTTCTCTGCTGAAGGTTGAACAACATGCTGATGAGAGGGAAGTCTGCGGGGAGCGCGTCTGACATCCCGCCCATTAAAACAGGTTTGATTAAAGGTTTTCAATATCATGTAGAAAGTCTGATGCAAAAGAAGACCAATTGGACAGGTTGTGAGTCGATATTTTATGAAATTTTCTTTCATGGCTTGTGCATGCTCTTGTACAAGGGCATTTAGAAAAATATGTCCTCATTAAAAGGAATTAATCACAACAGAGTTTCATGTTTTAAGCAATATATACACAGTGCTGTTGTGAATAAGACAGCATTTCATGTAAAAGGAGAACATCACCTTTAAATACTTTAAAAGATAGAAATGATCAATCAGTCATCAGTGAATTGATTATTTTTCTATCACATATAACTGAATAGTTAAGTTAAGTTTACGACAAGTTTTAGACATTTACCCTCAATCCACTTTGCCTCTATTAAAGAATGAGAATGCATCCTTAAGTGTCATTTGACTCCTTCATAACAAGGTTTCGGCAACTCTAGAATTGGACTGTGCAGTATTTTAAAAAAACTAAAATGTCTGAATTAAACTTCTTGAATTAATGTTAAAAAATACACAAAAAAAGGAAGATCTGCCTTGTAATAATCGAGAAAATTCTTTTTACAGAAAAAGCTGTTTTGCAGAAAAACAAGCCAAACAGTTTGCACATAAAAAAACACAGAGTTACAGCTCTAACAGCATAATAATTAATTAGGTAATAATTAGTTTTTCAGTCAGAAAAGAGCCTTACTTCTGCTAGCGTGCCTCCTTCATTATCATGCTGTCTATGTAGTAGTGTAGAAAATCAAGTAGAGTTTCCATTTACTGAACTCATATTTTCTAGAAGTGTTTCAGTCTTGCTCCTCTTCATAAACTTCATCTTGTGTAACTATAAGGGCTTTTCTTGGGTGCATCTACCGTCAGTCTCTGTCTGCAGGTGATCACTAATCTCTGACAGTCCTTAGCTTTACAAGAGAAGACAATTTCTGTAGTCACAAGTAGATGCTTTGCGTGGTCACACGCGTGGTTCTCCCATCTGATTTTCTCTGTGAATCTCGTTAAGGAGGACGTCTCTGTTGGAGACGTCAGATACTCCGCTGTCTGCAAACACAGAGCCAGGTGGGGATAAATACAGTGACACGTTACGTCTGAGTCTGATTAATGCACAGAAATGAAGATCAGATACTGCAGAACATACTGCTGCTGTTGGTAACGTCGCTGACGACAGATGAGCTACGAGAAGTGAAGTGGGGATCTGAGGTGGCTACCGTGGTGACTGACAGATTTCTGGTGTTTTTGGCGACTGTCCGACTCCATTCTGAAAATGAATAAATGTTCCTGTAAAAACATAGAGTAGGAAGGCTGCCCCCTCAAGTGTTCTACCCCTCTCCCACAGTCTAGTCTGTCTTGTTCAAGGATTCAAGGATTCAAGGTGTTTTATTTGTCATTTCAGCACATGTTAACATGAGATGGAACGAAATTTGTTTCCCTGGTTCCGGAGCAGCCCAAATGTACAAAAGTATAGAATAAAATAGAACTAGTAAACTAAGTATAAATAAAAATAAAAGACAATTACACAAGATAAAGAATACAAATATAACAGTACATAAACAGCTAAATATAAAAATGAAAATAGGATTTTTATTTTTTTTTTAAAAACAACAACAGCAGCAACAGTATGACACCATTTTAAGTGATGGATGGAAACAATTGTGCAACTGCAGTGTAAGATTGTGCAACACAACTCAGTGTGCAAATATTGCAATGTAGTATTGTCTGTGGTTATGTTTTTTTTTGTTTTTGTTTTTTTGTTTTTTTTTGGGGGGGGGGGGGGGCTGTAATGTTAGTGAAGGCAACCGTGGTAAGCATAGACATGGCAGTGATTGACACCTGTTTCAGACTCCTCCTTGCTCTGAGTCATTCTGGGAAGATCCAGAATAACCTGTTTTTTTTAATTACTGTCAGTGAATAGTGATGGTTTCAGCAGGTATGAAAAATGAAATTGTGCTCAAGGTGTCAAGTTTTACTTAAAGTTATAAGTGCAACAGTGGAGTTATTTCTTTTGAATAATTACAGTGACTGTGGTTTGGAGAACAATTCACCAGTTTTTATTTAAAAGGAATGGAAGCAGTTTGCTGTTGATCTTCTTTCACATGACAAATAGACGAATAAAACGCTGCAAGAGTAAGCATCCCTCTCACTAATATGGTCTTAATCCAATTTCCTACCACTTTGCCCTACCTCTTTTTTTCCGAGATAAAGTGCCCCTTTTAAGGTCATGGATTAGCCATCTAATTGGCCTCCTAAAGCCATGACTGAAGAGGTAGATGGCTGGGTTCTAGCAGCATCCATTTTAAGATGAGCCTGTCATGCACAAATACAGGTCTAATTTTTAAATGACTTGCTCCCACTAACTACGACCTCAAGGCATGATGAGGAATCTTCTGGTACTCCCACCTGAACTAACAGCTTTTTGCTTTCAAGATATGCTGAACAATTTCATCATTGTAGAAATGATTTTTTATGGAACAGCCGTAGATCTGATCGAATGTGAAACCCTGACATATCAATGTTGAAAGCCTTTTTCTTATTTCTTTCCACTGTATTTTACCTTGTATCAGGTTACACTGTGAACATCTTTGTGCATGTTCATTGTGATTCTTGATATGAATTCAGCTACTTTCGTAGACTGGAATCTTCATTGCTTTATTCAAGCCTCCACTTGACTGTACTTTTGCAAATCTGCACCATTAAAATTAAGTTTCCACCTTTGGCTTGCAGTAATTCTATAAATGTTCAGGCAACTGCTACTGGATTAGTTTTGCGCACAAGAAACTTGATTCGAAAGCAAGTTTTAAAGTTTTATGTTGTGTTTTATATATGACTTTTATGTGGTATTGTGTTTATTCTTCAGAGTAGACATCAGTGAGGATGAAAGCCTCTGTAATATGTGTATCTGTATTATGTTTCAGTTCTGACCTCAAGAAGGAGCATTCATGTGGAACAAATTGCATAAAATCAGCCTTTCGCACCCAGATCGCAGCCAAGGCCACTGATCAAACTACAATAACTAGTAACTAATAAGTTTCAAACTAATTATTGAAGGGAAATTAACACATTTAGGTAACTAACCCGAGTTCTCAGCCAGTCGCAGTTTTCCAAAACAGAGGTAGGTCCTCCACTGCCTGCGGACATTCTCCTTTATGGCACAGTGGAAAACAAAGACAAAAAAACCTACACAAGACAATCAAAACAGTGAGACAGAAGCTTGTGAGTAAAATTAATAAATGCTTCACTTTAATAATCTAATGACTGTGTTTCTGCCTTATTTTGGGGTCTAAATAAGTGCATTTAAACACATCTCACCTTGCAGAGAGTTAAAAATGGAGAAAAGATAAACAAAAGGTAAGTAGAGGGGCCCCCAGGCAAACAGAGCGAACCCCCAGGTAAGTCCAAGCAGGATGACGAGACCGGCCATGCTGCGCAGGTCAGTCATCATCCCTCTGTTAGGAGACTGGTTCTGAGGGTTCTGCCTCTTGATCCGAGACAGCTGGACCATGACAACGATGAAGACTAGCAGGCACAGAGTAAAGATCAGGAGGAAGTAGGCAACCACGCCCACGTAGAAGGCAATGTCATTACGCAGCCAGCAGCTAGGGGGGTGACATGTAAAGACACAGAAAAGATGAAAATGTAATACGAAAAGAAAAGACTCAATATACTAATCTGATTAAATCATTTAATTTCATGTGGTGGGCTATGACCAAGTTAATGTGTGACACCAAGCCTTTTCAAGTGGTTGTTAAGGTGGCTGAAAGAAGTCACATGACTTTCCGTGAATGCCTTTCCACAAGAGATATCTTTACTTGCCATTGTGGAATGTAAAACTTGTATTAGTGCGTGTACATCCAAATTAGTGACATTCATTCTTCCCTTTCTAATCAAGTGAGAAAACCCAGACTCTGAATGCTTCAGCACCAAGGACAGCGACACAAATACATATTTGTATTTATTTTTCCAGATTGTCACCCCGTAATGGTCAAACACTGAAATGTCAAGACTAATGACCGAAGAAATGCTCAAATTTATCACGATATTACGGACGGACGGACGGACAAACAGACAGACAGATAGATAGATAGATAGATAGATAGATAGATAGATTTGTGAGTAGCTTACAAGTCATCTGAAGTGCCATTTGTGTATTTTCCATATGTTACCAGACCATAGTTGTTTTTGTCCACTGATATCACAACAATCACCACAATAAGAGGAATCCCTGCAAACAACAAAAGTTGTCAAAAATTGGTACGAATAAATATTCAACTTTTGTTTTTGAACATTTTTGAAGGTTCCTACCCCAGCCTATCAGTGTGAACTTCAGCATGTATCTGCTCAGGTAGGGTGTGAACACACGCACAATGCTCAGGTACATGTGTAGGGCCTCAAGCCCAGCCCAGGTGAATGACGTCAGTAAAAAGTAGTGCAGGAAGAAAGCTGTGCTGATGCACAGGCCGACAGCATTATTGAGTGACAGCCAGCCATCGAGCAAGAAGACCAGGTTGAGGAAGAAAAGGGACATGCAGAGCTGGACCAAGATCTTGGCTGGAATATCGCGGAGCAGTTTTCTGCAAATTTAAATTAATTTAAATTACATTTATTCATTTGAATGACAACTAAACTAAATACTAATTCTTGCAGTTTTGAATGTGTAAATCTGCAGTTTGCACATTTTGTTTAAGTTTAACATTCAAAGTTAGCTATTCATTATTATCATAGGTCAGGTATTCTAGATGGGGTTAACAGTTGAAATTCTTACTCAAATGAGAGATACGTCAGCAAGGTGACAGCTAGAAAAATAGCTGAGATTCCACAGCCGATGTAGGTGATGAAAGTAAGAATTTGTGCCTGCTCGCGGTCAATGATTCCCTCTCTGGACAAGTCCTGTGTGAAAAAAAAGAGCAAACAGCATAAAAACAACATTAGATCACTTCTGTTGTTACTTACTTTTATTCATTTTGATCACACTGACACTGACCAGCAGTATTGCAAAGGATGTGAGATGGCTACAGCTGCAGGTCGTATACTCAGGGGTTGCAATGACAACAAAGCAGCCGTCAGACCTCCATCCTCCTCCACCACCTAAACAACAGAAACTCCACACGTTGGAAAATACCGGGGCCAACTTAGCTCCTAATAAAACAACAGACATGTATGTACTCACTATTCAAAGAGAAGTCCCAGAATACACAAGCTGTGTTGTTTGCCTATAAACCAGAGGAGTGGCAAAAATGTAAGAAAAGCATAACTTTTTATTAAATAGGTGCCATTTTTTCCTGTTATCTTAATCAAAATTAGTCTTACTGCGAGTTCACATTTTATGGAGTTTATAGTCGATAGCAACAATAAACACTCACTTGTATGGGGTTGATGTTTCTGATAGTAAACTCAATGTTTTCTTTCAGGTTGCTGATCGACAGATTGGCCACACTGGAGCCCAGAACTGGACTGACAACAGTTTGGTCATCTAAAGATTCATCCTGAAAAATAGACTCTTATTGCTCAAAAGGATAGCACATATAACATCATTTGTCAAAGATGTAACATCTGCTGAACCATGACCTGGTCTGAAATTAAACTCAGTTGACAATGACACTTTTAAGTCATTAAATTAATCAGGGAGTGAACCCGAAGCAGCACTGTAAATGTACCTGGAAGAAGGAGTTTTTTGAGTAAAACGTGAACTGGACTCTGTTGGCTTGCTGCTGCTCCTCGGGGCTTAGCCCTGATGTGATGGAAGAAGGCAAGTACACAGAGCCCAGAGCAGACCCTGACCTCTTGGACCTGGAACTGCTGACAGCACGGAGCTAGAACAAAAAATAAATAAATCAGAAAATACATAAACAAATTCATGAAAAACAGACTGATTAGTCTGACTGTCCAGCTAGTGTTTTATTAACCTGTTTGCTAACTCCCTGGCAGAAGTGTCTCATAAAATGCAATAAGATTATGACCTATTTCCTTATAAATCATATTTTGATATAGGCAAGAAGAAGAGTATTACTCAAATGTTCTAAGCTTCCAAAATCTTAAATACACTCTCCTAACTGTAGAATAACTATTAAGATGTGCTTAATCTTCTTTTCCACTTGTAAGCTAACTTAATTAATGCATATGGCTACTATACTGTATTGACACGAACAACAAAATGCCAACAGATAGATCCCACCACAAAAAGTTGAGGTTTGTGGCCATTTTCCCGTTTTTTTTCTCCCCACTGCCGAGTGCTTTCTCAGTGGGAACTGTTATCTTTGTAAAGCACCTTGAGATGGCTTTCTCTTTTAAGTTGTACATAAAACTGAACTAAATTGAACTTAGCTAACTTTGAAAGCTACACCAATTAGCCTCTTTGCTAGCTCTCTGGCAGAAGGTGCCATCGCTCTGAAATCCAGCTCAAAAGTTTGAAATTTAAACACACCCAGGGCAAATTCCAGAGCATAAAAAATAGAAGTAAATAATGGTACTCTTATATGGTTTACCTGGACATTATCAGTTTCAAAAATGTCCACATCAGTTGCTGGAAAGTCTGTTCCATCCACAATCCTGACTGCCAGAACCATTGCCGCCGTGGACATGATGGCTCTGTCTCCTGTGACGGAGAGCTTAACACCAAGGTTATCCACCAACTGAATCAGCCTGTCACCAGGAAATACAGTGTAGACATTACGGAAAGTAAATCACAATATTCATGTTCGTGTTTTTTTGAGGGGATTGTGAGTAGAACCTGTTAGCAGATGCAGAGAGAGCTGATGAGTCTCCGTCTATTAGGTTGCTGATGACACTGATGACCTTTTTCCCCAGTGACTGAGAGACAGAAGGGCCATCCAGTAGTTTCTCTAGGTTCTCAACAAACTGAGACACCTGAAAAATCCACCAAATTACAGAAGTATACATCAAAACTATGTATAAACTGTTAACTCATATGTGAAACTGTTTCAGGTCATTAGTAGTTTCACCTGAGATGAATTGAGCTGAGATGTATCTTGTGTTTGATCCAACAGCTCATTAGCTTGTCCCTCCTTTTCTTCATTGCTTGTAGTAGTCTTTACAGTGGTTGTGGAAACGGTTTCAGCACCTTCATAGGAAGCGCAGCCAGTCAACAACTGAGACATTTCAATGTATATCTCTTTGTTTCACCAAACCTTTACTTACCTGTCTTTGCTATGGTTGTAGTGGTTGTTGTTTTGACGGTGGTGGTTGTTGTAGAAGTTAACGAAACTAGATTGTCTGTGCTTTCCACGGCTGAAGTGCTTTTGGCTGAAGTTGTAGCAGTAACGGGGGATGCATTAGATGTTGGTGTTAAGTTGACCCCTGATATTTTGGTTGTTTGAGTGCTGCCTGCAGCTGTGGTGGAGCTTGTATTGTTGTTGTTGTTGACTGTTGTCATGATAGCCACACTCACTGCAGTGTTGTTTGCAGTCTGGTTTTTCATTGGAGCTTCTGTGTGTGTTGTTGCAGTGTACACTGTTGTGTAATTGTTGCCAGCTGTAGTTGTATTGTTTACTGTTGTGTAGTTGTTGCCCTCTGCAATAACAGTATTTATTGTTGTATAATTATTGCTGGATGTCATTACATTGTCCACTGTGTAATTGTTGCCCTCTGTGGTAACATTCTTTATTGTTGTGTAATTATTGCTGGATGTCGTTGCAGTGTTCACTGTTGTGTCGTTGTTGCTGGGTGTCGTTGCAGTGCTCACTGTTTTGTAATTGTTGCCCTCTGTGGTAACATTGTTTTTCACTGTGTAATTATTGCTGGATGTTGTTAAATTGTCCACTGTTGTGTAATTGTTGCTCTCTGTAGTTGTATTGTATACTGTTGTGTAGTTGATCCTGGGTGTTGTTGCATTGTTCACTGTTGTGTAATTGTTGCCCTCTGTAGTTGCCTTGTATTCTGTTGTGTAGTTGTTACTGGGTGTTGTGGCAGTGCTCACTGCTGTGTAATTGTTGCCCTCTGTGGTAAAATTGTTCATCGTTGTGTAATTGTTGCTGGATGCCGTTACATTTTTCACTGTTGTGTAATTGTTGCCCTCTGTGGTAACATTCTTTATTGTTGTGTAATTATTGCTGGGTGTCGTTGCAGTGTTCACTGTTGTGTCGTTGTTGCTGGGTGTCGTTGCAGTGCTCACTGTTGTGTCGTTGTTGCTGGGTGTTGTGGCAGTGCTCACTGTTGTGTAATTGTTGCCCTCTGTGGTAACGTTTTTTTTCGTTGTATAATTATTGCTGGATGTCATTAAATTGTCCACTGTTGTGTAATTGTTGCCCTCTGTAGTTGCATTGTATTCTGTTGTGTAGTTGTTACTGGGTGTTGTGGCAGTGTTCACTGCTGTGTAATTGTTGCCCTCTGTGGTAACATTGTTTATCGTTGTGTAGTTGATGCTGGGTGTTGTGGCATTGTTCACTGTTGTGTAGTTGTTGCTGGGTGTTATTGCATTGTTCTCTGTTGTGTAATTGTTGCCCTCTGTGGTAACATTCTTTATTATTGTATAATTATTGCTGGGTGTCGTTAAATTTTCCACTGTTGTGTAATTGTTGGCCTCTGTAGTTCCATTGTATTCTGTTGTGTAGTTGTTACTGGGTGTTGTTTTAGTGCTCACTGCTGTGTAATTGTTGCCCTCTGTGGTAACATTGTTTATCGTTGTGTAGTTGATGCTGGGTGTTATTGCATTGTTCACTGTTGTGTAATTGTTACCCTCTGTGTTAACATTGTTTATCGTTGTGTAATTATTGCTTGATGTGGTTACATTGTTCACTGTGTAATTGTTGCCTTCAGTGGTAACATTGTTTATTGTTATGTAATTATTGCTGGGTGTCGTTGTAGTGTTCACTGCTGTGTAGTTGATCCTGGGTGTTGTTGCATTGTTCACTGTTGTGTAATTGTTGCCCTCTGTGGTAACATTCTTTATTGTTGTGTAATTATTGCTGGGTGTCGTTGCAGTGCTCACTGTTGTGTAGTTGTTATTGGGTGTTGTGGCAGTGTTCACTGCTGTGTAATTGTTGCCCTCTGTGGTAACATTGTTTATCGTTGTGTAGTTGATGCTGGGTGTTGTGGCATTGTTCACTGTTGTGTAGTTGTTGCTGGGTGTTATTGCATTGTTCTCTGTTGTATAATTGTTGCCCTCTGTGGTAACATTCTTTATTATTGTATAATTATTGCTGGGTGTCGTTAAATTTTCCACTGTTGTGTAATTGTTGGCCTCTGTAGTTCCATTGTATTCTGTTGTGTAGTTGTTACTGGGTGTTGTTTTAGTGCTCACTGCTGTGTAATTGTTGCCCTCTGTGGTAACATTGTTTATCGTTGTGTAGTTGATGCTGGGTGTGGTTACATTGTTCACTGTGTAATTGTTGCCTTCAGTGGTAACATTGTTTATTGTTATGTAATTATTGCTGGGTGTCGTTGTAGTGCTCACTGCTGTGTAGTTGATCCTGGGTGTTGTTGCATTGTTCACTGTTGTGTAATTGTTGCCCTCTGTGGTAACATTCTTTATTGTTGTGTAATTATTGCTGGGTGTCGTTGCAGTGCTCACTGTTGTGTCGTTGTTGCTGGGTGTTGTGGCAGTGCTCACTGTTGTGTAATTGTTGCCCTCTGTGGTAACGTTTTTTTTCGTTGTGTAATTATTGCTGGATGTCATTAAATTGTCCACTGTTGTGTAATTGTTGCCCTCTGTAGTTGCATTGTATTCTGTTGTGTAGTTGTTACTGGGTGTTGTGGCAGTGTTCATTGCTGTGTAATTGTTGCCCTCTGTGGTAACATTGTTTATCGTTGTGTAGTTGATGCTGGGTGTTGTGGCATTGTTCACTGTTGTGTAGTTGTTGCTGGGTGTTATTGCATTGTTCTCTGTTGTGTAATTGTTGCCCTCTGTGGTAACATTCTTTATTATTGTATAATTATTGCTGGGTGTCGTTAAATTTTCCACTGTTGTGTAATTGTTGGCCTCTGTAGTTCCATTGTATTCTGTTGTGTAGTTGTTACTGGGTGTTGTTTTAGTGCTCACTGCTGTGTAATTGTTGCCCTCTGTGGTAACATTGTTTATCGTTGTGTAGTTGATGCTGGGTGTGGTTACATTGTTCACTGTGTAATTGTTGCCTTCAGTGGTAACATTGTTTATTGTTATGTAATTATTGCTGGGTGTCGTTGTAGTGCTCACTGCTGTGTAGTTGATCCTGGGTGTTGTTGCATTGTTCACTGTTGTGTAATTGTTGCCCTCTGTGGTAACATTCTTTATTGTTGTGTAATTATTGCTGGGTGTCGTTGCAGTGCTCACTGTTGTGTCGTTGTTGCTGGGTGTTGTGGCAGTGCTCACTGTTGTGTAATTGTTGCCCTCTGTGGTAACGTTTTTTTTCGTTGTGTAATTATTGCTGGATGTCATTAAATTGTCCACTGTTGTGTAATTGTTGCCCTCTGTAGTTGCATTGTATTCTGTTGTGTAGTTGTTACTGGGTGTTGTGGCAGTGTTCACTGCTGTGTAATTGTTGCCCTCTGTGGTAACATTGTTTATCGTTGTGTAGTTGATGCTGGGTGTTGTGGCATTGTTCACTGTTGTGTAGTTGTTGCTGGGTGTTATTGCATTGTTCTCTGTTGTGTAATTGTTGCCCTCTGTGGTAACATTCTTTATTATTGTATAATTATTGCTGGGTGTCGTTAAATTTTCCACTGTTGTGTAATTGTTGGCCTCTGTAGTTCCATTGTATTCTGTTGTGTAGTTGTTACTGGGTGTTGTTTTAGTGCTCACTGCTGTGTAATTGTTGCCCTCTATGGTAACATTGTTTATCGTTGTGTAGTTGATGCTGGGTGTTATTGCATTGTTCACTGTTGTGTAATTGTTACCCTCTGTGTTAACATTGTTTATTGTTGTGTAATTATTGCTTGATGTGGTTACATTGTTCACTGTGTAATTGTTGCCTTCAGTGGTAACATTGTTTATTGTTATGTAATTATTGCTGGGTGTCGTTGTAGTGCTCACTGCTGTGTAGTTGATCCTGGGTGTTGTTGCATTGTTCACTGTTGTGTAATTGTTGCCCTCTGTGCTAACATTCTTTATTGTTGTGTAATTATTGCTGGGTGTCGTTGCAGTGTTCACTGTTGTGTCGTTGTTGCTGGGTGTCGTTGCAGTGCTCACTGTTGTGTCGTTGTTGCTGGGTGTTGTGGCAGTGCTCACTGTTGTGTAATTGTTGCCCTCTGTGGTAACGTTGTTTAGAGTTGTGTAATTATTGCTGGATGTCGTTACATTGTTCACTGTGTAATTGTTGCCCTCTGTGGTAACATTCTTTATTGTTGTGTAATTATTGCTGGGTGTCGTTGTAGTGCTCACTGCTGTGTAGTTGATCCTGGGTGTTGTTGCATTGTTCACTGTTGTGTAATTGTTGCCCTCTGTGGTAACATTCTTTATTGTTGTGTAATTATTGCTGGGTGTCGTTGCAGTGTTCACTGTTGTGTCGTTGTTGCTGGGTGTCGTGGCAGTGCTCACTGTTGTGTCGTTGTTGCTGGGTGTTGTGGCAGTGCTCACTGTTGTGTAATTGTTGCCCTCTGTGGTAACGTTTTTTTTCGTTGTGTAATTATTGCTGAATGTCGTTAAATTGTCCACTGTTGTGTAATTGTTGCCCTCTGTAGTTGCATTGTATTCTGTTGTGTAGTTGTTACTGGGTGTTGTGGCAGTGTTCACTGCTGTGTAATTGTTGCCCTCTGTGGTAACATTGTTTATCGTTGTGTAGTTGATGCTGGGTGTTGTGGCATTGTTCACTGTTGTGTAGTTGTTGCTGGGTGTTATTGCATTGTTCTCTGTTGTGTAATTGTTGCCCTCTGTGGTAACATTCTTTATTATTGTATAATTATTGCTGGGTGTCGTTAAATTTTCCACTGTTGTGTAATTGTTGGCCTCTGTAGTTCCATTGTATTCTGTTGTGTAGTTGTTACTGGGTGTTGTTTTAGTGCTCACTGCTGTGTAATTGTTGCCCTCTGTGGTAACATTGTTTATCGTTGTGTAGTTGATGCTGGGTGTTATTGCATTGTTCACTGTTGTGTAATTGTTGCCCTCTGTGGTAACATTGTTTAGAGTTGTGTAATTATTGCTGGATGTCGTTGTAGTGCTCACTGCTGTGTAGTTGATCCTGGGTGTTGTTGCATTGTTCACTGTTGTGTAATTGTTGCCCTCTGTAGTTGCATTGTATACTGTTGTGTAGTTCGTATTGGGTTTTGTGGCAGTGCTCACTGTTGTGTAATTGTTGCCCTCCTTGGTAACATTGTTTATTGTTGTGTAGTTGTTACTAGTTGATGTGGCTGTTGTGTAATTATTGATGGATGTCACTGCAGTGCTCACTGTTGTGTAGTTGTTATTGGGTGTTTTTGTAATGTACACTGTTGTGTAGTTGTTGCTGGGAGTTGTTGCATTGTCCACTGTGTAACTGTTGTCCTCTGTGGTAACATTGTTTATTGTTATGTAATTATTGCTGGGTGTCGTTGCAGTGCTCACTGTTGTGTAGTTGTCATTTACTGTTTTTGTATTGTATACTGTTGTGTAGTTGTTGCTAGGTACCTTTGCACTCTTTTCTGTTGTGTCATTGTTGCCAGCTGTAGTTGTATTGTATACTGTTGTGTAATCATTGTCAGCTGAAGTTATGTTAGATGCATCTGTATAATCCGGAGGAGAGGTGAATGTGCTACTTCTTGTGTTAATTGTGAGTGAACTGTTGTGTAGTGTGATATTTTTTGCTGTGGTTCTATCATACACTGCTGTGCCAATGTTATTGGCTGTTGTGTGACTGCTGGCACCTGCGGTCACGTTGTATATTTCGTGACTTGGAGACAATGTTGTTGTGTTAACTGAATCTGTTCTACCAGTTGTAGTGTTCTGTAATGGCAGGGTCTTGGCAGCAGATTTAATGCTGTGAATTGACGAGTTATTATTTGGCAGTTTTGGAGCTGCTGTGTCAGTTGAGGATTGTATTGTCCTTACTGTGTCAGGCCATGGAGGGCAGCTGTCAGTCTCATTTTCCTTACTGTGCAAGAACAAAGTAAAAGTAAAATCATTTCAATAGGAAATTTAAATTTACATTAAAAGAAAATTAAATGTATATTCAAATCTCTTCCAAAAATTTTTTCCAGATACATCAACGTCAATTCACATGTATGACATGTTTTAATTTCTTATTTGAAAAAAATACATAGATCAATGAATAGATAGATATTTAAATCACAGTGTTATCTATCATTCCTCCTACAGTGTGTAGAGACTAGCCGCCACTTTGCTTTGCAATTGCCATTTTTCCTCATTCTGATGAAAATGACTCTTCATCTTATGTTTCTCTTATGTCCCATCAAACGTAGTGTAAACCAGAAAATGTTTCCAACTAAAACTTTGGGCTGTATCCAACATCTACATATAAAATAACTAGCTTAGGACTTATTTAGCCAAAATGTGGCATTAAGACTTGAGTGTTTTTTTGCTATCAGAAATTACCTGTTTACACCTGTGATTTGCTGCTGTGTTATCATAGTAACTGCTCCTTCAAGTCAGCACATCTCTGTGGGAAGGTATCACATTGCAAATGTGACTGCAGCTGAAGTGTTTTTTACTCTTTTTAATTTATCTCTGTGTTGCAGCTCAGGCGTGCTCCTCAAACAGAAATCCAGCAGAGAGTCAGCAGTCTTATTTGGCCATTATTTAGCTAGCAGTGGAAACACAAACCGCAAACAAACACAAATACCTGACAGATGGAATGATTAAGCTTCTTGCTAAAACACTTTTTGCTGATATACAGCTTTAATTACTAGAGATGTTCTCAGAGTGAATAAAATATAATAACATATTTTTTTGCATATTGCATACTTCATCAAGTGCATACTGCTAATAATTTGATATGTAGGTTTTGGATACAGCCCAAAGTTTTAGTTGGAAAATCTACAAGAATCTTTCTGGTTTACACTACTTTTGATGGGACAAGGACCTAAGAGAAATATAAGTAAGTTGCACCATTTAAAAAGAGTAACAACTCCTCTTGTAAAACAATATAAATAAAAAAAAAAATCCAGGTTCCACCAGTATAAATGAAAGGATCCCCATAAAGGTCTAGGGACCTTAGGGTCCAGTTGATTTGATACCCACAAGTAAAAAATGTGTTATTAGTTAGATTCAGTCCTTCTAATCGGTGTACTTGGTAAAAATACTGCTCAAAATCATATTAGGCCTTGAATGGAAAAAAAACAACAATAATTTAAACTTGGAAAATTGCTCACCATTTAATCCTGGAGGACCTGTTCGACTGACAGATGTCGTCCAGAGATGATGTAGACGTGCATCTCACAAAGCTGCCACTAGAGGGCAACACATCCGCACACAGATTTCGACCTAAGTGGACAAAAGTAAATAGTGTGCGTGTGTGGATATTTGCTCTTCCTGGATTGTAGTCACTGTGTGTGTTTACTCTTGTTAGTGTTTTGCATGTATGTAAAGATATGTGTGTTTTCATGTCTGCACAAAGTCAAACTTTTCTTTCAAGTTCAGGTGCACTTTGCATGTCTGCAAGACACAGTTACAGTGTACATGTTAACAATCGTGACTGGGAGGATGTGTGTAAAGGCTCAATCCATAAAGAAGATGTAAACTAGATTCAGACACACCACTAGAAATTCACATGTGCCTAAAATTTAATTCCCTATGGTATAAAAACAACACTGAGTGCTCTGCACTCTTTTATAGTGGAGCCATGATGTCATGGAATTTGAATTTGAATTTGTATACATTGCACCAAAAACTGTCTATATTGTTCAGTGTGAATGGTGCCTTAACAAATGTGCAAGTTACCTACCTCTTTTAAACTTTTTAAACTTGTGCTGCCTTCAGAGGTTCACCAACATCCACTACTGGCTTACAGCCTTGTCCTGTTTACAGAGGGTTCTCTGGATTCTTTGAATTTTTTTAGCTCAGTCGATTAACTTTCCAAATTCTTTGCAATTCTATTTGCAAAAGCATGATTCTTTGACTGTTTTATTATTTGTCCACACACGGAGAAATTCATTTCTGTACGCAAAGGTACAGTTTTCAGAAAATAACCTTTGATGGCTTGAGATTGTCCCTCAGATCATTAATGTGAAAACTTATGTTAAAGATACAAAATGCTCACTGAGAACTCAGGGTAGCATTCCTTTGTGGCGTTTTCTTGTTCTTCCTGTTCTTATGTGTCTTTCTCTAGATTTCTCCCACAGTCCCAAACATGCATGTTAGGTTGCCTCAAATGAATACATTTCCATACAGAAATGTTCTATTAGATGGTAAACTAGGAGCAAAAGGTGCTGATTTTTAAGGTACAGAGCTTGTACCCTGCCTCTGAAACACTTTTTGGGACCACCTTGACTCTCACAGAGTAGTAAATCTCTCCACATGTTTACTTCTGAAAGTTTCTTGGATGTTCTTGTCCTACCGAGTCATGTTACTGTCTTGTTAAAAAAAACAAAGAACCTGGTTAGTTGTTGGGAGTTTCCCTCACTGCATTTCCATAATATTGGAAAAAATCCTGCAAATAGATGGAGGATATCACACCTCTGTGTGTGGACGTGCTTTTCATTTATAATATGAGAAAGATTTCATTCAACAGGAAAAACTCCATTATAACTAGTACCGAGGACAACAGAAAGGTAGAACTGTATAGCTTAAATCTGTTATATCTGACACTTTTGTCTCTCAGTGAAAATTACATTAATTTGTGGCTCTAGCTGATACATATTGAACTGAGTGCGTGCTCACCGACTCTCTCCACCTCTCCTGTGATTCTTGGTTCCATTTCTTCTTTAGCTTCCTGCAGTGCAGACTCTCCGACAGACTGCAGATCGCATGCTGAGATGGCACGGTTGAGCTCCAGCAGTACACTGCAGTTTGTTTGGCTGGAAATAACAGTAATCATATGAGTGTCAGGCATAATCTGGCAAATGAGTACAGAAAAAGTTACTGACTGGCTGTTACCTTATGTTATCAGCATGCTTTTCGTTGCAGGTGACTTCTACGACCTGCAAAGATAAAGAAAAGTTACAGCCGCCTGTCTGCTTTACAGGAAGAATTTAATTCTGAAAAGTTCAAGGGTGTTATGAGGTTGTGGAAAAAAGGCTGACCTCAAGTTGTCCGCCATCCTGACAGAAGTCTGTAAAGCTTGTAACTCTGTGTGCTGCATCACCAGAGTTGTCATTCTGACAAGCAAACGCTTGTGACACCTGAGTGAAAGATGGAGAGACAGAAGCAGACAGATGCTGATACTGCATGATGGAAGTCATTCAGTTTCAGCAGAAGGAGAGTGGAAGATGTTGTTTGGTTTGTTGATTTGTATAAAAAGTGGAACTATGGTGTTCTTTCTTGCTCTCGTAGCAAGACTCCAGTTAGAAACCTGACATGTCCCTACATTCTGGCTTTGAGCCAAATAATAACATTTATTGCTCTATTTCCCATCCGTGCATGACTCCAGATTTTTCCTCTTTTATTGAACTTTGTGCTGCAATAAAAGGAAAGAATTTGAGCCCTACAGTGTTTTCTTTTCTGTAGAGTTATTCAGCTCTTAATCAAACCAAATTCAAAAAAGAAATACTTATTTTCCCAATAGTCTGAGTCGTCTACTGTAAAGCAGCTTTGCGTGCTAGTGAGCTCAGCTGTGGCACGCAATGCCACATCCTCAAACCACATTAAAATCACTCTCTAAAAAGTTGGCTTCCTCAACAGTGAAGCTTAGAAAAGGGCTGTATCTGTGTTGAAATGAACAAAGCTCTTTGAAACAGCAGCACACTGAAAATAATAAAGTACATCTAATTGGTTGTTGTTGATCAGTCCAATGATTTGTGAAAATCTACTTTAATTAAAATCTGTCAACAATATGAGACAATTTCAAATATATATTTACTAGTTACAAACGAGATGATATATAGACAAGATTCAAGGTCAAAACAATTCGCTGGTATCTCAAAATGTTGCTTTTTGTGTCTAACTCTAGTGTCTAAAAAGCTGGACTATCTTTCCTCTTCTCTGCATAAACTGGTTTCCACAGATTAAAAATTAGCCGCATGGTGACACTTCTCGACCTCTGTTACACGTTTTTTTTTAACAAATAATTGTTATTGGCTTTTTTTCTCTACAATAACACACAGATGCGCATATTAGGGACAATGTGAGGGTTCAGCGTGTTTCCCAAGGACACTTTTCATCTTTCAGTTGGAAGTTGACCATCTGAGTCAACCCGCATCTATAGTACTTTTAACTGTGATGCCTAATACAGGAACTCAAAAGGTAACTTTTTTTCTTTTTGTCTTTTATCCTACTCTAATATCCAGGAGCATAGGTTGAGAAGAAGCAATGAAAGTTCAACATATGCTGTATTTTGGACGGGGATTTTATGCATCCCCATCTTTGATATTGACGACATTGTGAAACATTTAATAAACACCAATGGCCCTAATACAACAACTGATTGTTTGATTTTCTTTCTAAGTATTTCAAACTTTCAGGAATGGTGTTGTCATTTGCTCCATTTGACCTGGTCGCTCACACAACAGCAACACTGATAATGATTAATGAGCTTGCCATACAGCTCTGGAGTTACGAGAAGTTTTGGTGTTGACAACTGTTTGTCATGATTTCTGCTTTGACAGCAAAAAAAAGAAATATTACCTCAAATATAAGTCAGATATTTGAGTTTCTTCATTATCAAACAGACACAAAAGTTACAACTGAGTGAGAAGAAGTCAGTTACTGCATGTATTTTTTTTAGTCTAATTTTGCTGCCAGTTCATTTACTGTTATACTAAGAGTCTCATGAATTTGCATATCTGTAGAGCTCAGAGTTAACAGGCAGCTAACAAACAGTTTTGTCATTCTTTTGTCACTCAGACAAAGATGAAGCTTCACTCTCGTAAAGGATAGAAATGAAAGACCGGTAAGAAAATGTGAGAAAAATTGAAAGTTGAGTAAGATGGAAATAAAGGTATGACAATAAGGACAGCAAACTGAGCAGAACAAAAATACTATCAGCCGGGACGGAGGTACAGAGTGGGAAATGTCAAAGGGACACTGTCAGCACATCACTCCTGTTTCTGTTATCAAGCAATGATTAGCTGTCAGAACTCATCACAATTACTCTTAGGTGCATCATAGGGCTGGAATGTGCTGCTGCTGCTTCAAGGTAACCCTGCACTGGTGAGACTGTTTTGTGACAATGTGATCTTTAAAACAATTAAATGCATGACTCAGTGCAGGGCTGGAATCTGAGAGGTTGTGTGAGAAACCCATCACTTTGGGCAAGGAAAGGTCAGCATTCTCACCAAATTGTGGACAACATTTTCAGTCTGATTGCCCTTCACACTAATGGTCATCCAAAAGTAAGCACCTGCAGGTAGAAAAAGTTGTAAGGCTGCAGCACATTAATGTGCCTGTTTGGAACAGTGTGTTTGGACAAAAAGTGGGTAATTCTTACTGTCACTGGAGCAGAGTTGACTTGTGTTACAGATTAACAGTGGAGTTCCTAAAGGAGGTTCAAACAGAAACATCAAGAGGACTGATTGTTCTTTTGAAAAGTAGCACAGTACATGACACACCTACACAAAAATGTGCTAAATGTCTACTGTATGTAGACTAACCTGATGTGAATAATTCTCCAGGAGTGCTTTGTGTGGCCGGCAGAGTTGTGATTGGATGCGTGTTGGTGTTTGTCGCCACCTCATTGGTTGGATCGGTTTCAGAGGGCAGGGTTGACCTTACTGATGGAGACACCTTGCCTCTATTTGATGTGTGATCTGAAATTAAAGTAAGCAACCATGCCCTGAATTCTATCCAATACTTTTCAGGACATACTTTAGTTTCTTTTACACGTTTTTTTTTTTTTTTTCACCATTAGTCATAATCATAAACATTTGGATGCAGAAACCACGACTTAAAAAAAGTCCTATGAGCAAGCAGCACATGTTAGGATCGAAGCTGCAACTTAAAAGTGAATAAAACCTTGCAAAACAATTTGTTTTCCTGAGTTTATTTTTGTTTTTGTGTTTTAGATCATCTGTCTGACACCAGGTTTTAAGCTACACGTGTTCACTCAAAGCCTCCTAGAACTGAGGCCGAAAGTGGCCTTGCCTGCAAATGTTAATTTTGATGCCATCGTCTCTCTTGCTTTTTCTGTTCTCGAGATAACAAAGCTGTTGGGTTCTTTTGGGATGAGAACAAGTTTATTTATCATGTTTCCATGAGAAGTCAACCATTTGTTTTCCCAAGAACATTACATGTCATAGTGTTATCAGAGCATGAGGTTTTGTTTCTTGAAGTCTCAAGCCAATGACGTTGAGCTCGAAAATAGTGTGGTTCCTATGTTGGGACCCAATTTCTTCATTCATTATCACTGCCATGACAATTGGGGAGGATCTATAACATTAAGTCAAGGCAATCATGTGTAATTCTGTTCACTGCAGATGATAGCTCTTGTTGATAACAGCCAGTGGAGTCTGTGGACATAGATAAGACTTTAACCAACTCTGGCTGACCTTCATGCGGACCCAATGTTTGAGGTGACGGAAAAAACTAATTTTACTCGGCCAAACTAACCAAACAGATTAACCCATATCTTGAGAAAATAGGAATTGTTATCTCAAGATAAAAAACATAAACATATTCATAATCATAACAAAACAAGTTTTGTTATCACAAGATAATCAGATAATAAACTCCTGAGATGTTTCAAGCATGGCCTTTAGGAGAACAGGCTATTATGATCAATTTTCCCATCCAGTTTAATGGAATATGGGTATGAAATTACCAGCAGAAAATCCCACTCAATATGAGGGGGAGAAATAACCTAAAAGGCATTGGTCTCCCTGGTGGTATTTTTCTAAAAAGACAGTTGGGGTGGCATTTATTTACACTTCATGGATGCCATTTTGATTCTTACCTTGGTTACATGTGAACACAACATGTTACAATGAATGTTTGTCATTTACTGGTTTGGTTTAAGCAATAACTTATCTTGGTTAGGTTTAGAAATCAAAACTACCTTGTTGCAGTTAGAAAACAATCATGGTAAGGACTAAAATACATTCTTTTTACAAGGTGACCCTTCATAAATGCCATTCTTACACTTCGCACAAAGTTGCTCTCACGATCACTAGAGTTTGGATATTCTTTGTCATCATTCTGCATGTATAAACAACTCATGTGGTCAAATTTAGGAGGGAACAGCCCCAAATTAACAACAAACTGTCACAAAACAGGTCAGGTTATTCATAAATCTTGTTTTTAATCAATGGTTTAACCTTTGAAATGGCTTTGTATTATTGTGTAAACACGATTTTACCAAATATTTGAATGTACAGTTGTCAAAGCAGTTTCTAGCAGTCTTTTGACAGGCCAGTGTGGTTGTACCACCTGAATATGCACGCACTCAGTCACGTTTAAAAGGTTGAAACACCTCTATAGAGTCTATTTACATTTTATCCTGGTCATCATAGTCACTGCAATATGAATTATACAGACAGGAGTGCCACAGCAGCGGGGTGTCACCCGATGGTATTCAGAAGAAGCTTTGTTAAGTTGCTTGTTGTTTTGTTGCAGTTGAAACATAAATCTTTAATCAATTCATCCCCAAATGCATCTCTCCAATTATCACTCCATTTCCATTGTTATGATCCTCACCTTAATAGAACTCTCATCCACAAGTTGCCTGTACTTGATCATGCACTTAGTTTTAAACCAAAAGCAATAGGTTTTCTCTCTGACTTTAAACACGTAAATACGAGGGTAAATGCTAAAGAAAAAATACCTGATTTAAATGTTCTTTTCCTGATCAGACCATTCTATTTGCATTTCTACACCACTTTGGAATATTCTCAATCACAATTAGCCTCTTTCATAAAAGTAGCAACAGCAGCTTGCAGATTAGATAATGATGACTGTGGCTGGAAAGATAAATGTTCTCAAATAAAACATGCATGACAAAGTAAAGTTTCCATTTGAGCATGCATAGCTGCTGCTAAAATAAGAAGTAGGCATGGTTGGTTAGCTCGGTGGTGGGTGAAATTAAGACAAATTAGGTGAAGTTATGGTTAAGGGAATAGAATTTAAGGGTGATTCTTACCAGATGAGGAAGAGTGACTGAATTCACGTCCAATTGGAGTTGTACGTGCTGAAACAGTAAGTAAAGTTATTAAGCGTTTTCCTCTGCACTTCAAGTGTATGCTATACTGCTACTGTCAATATTTCTTACTGCTGTTGCTTATTTTTGCACAGTTTTCTTATTGTGGTTATATGATCATGAAATACATTCAAACACAAATTTACAGTTTGTTATGGACAATATCAACTGCCTCCACATTAATGTAGGCATTTGCTAATATCACTGTTTCAACCTAATTTCCAGAAAAGCTGGTACATTTTTCCAAAATGCAATAAAAATTTAAATCTAGTTTTAGCGTTGATTGGCATTTAAAGACATTATTTTTTAGTGTTTTCACTGACCAACTTCACTGTATTAACACACTCCAAAAAATCAGAGAAAGTAAGATTGGAAGCTTCTACAATCAGCAGATTAACTGTTGAGAGGTGAGAGTGTCAGGACTGGGTATAAAAGAAGTGTCCACCAAAGCTTTAGTCTTTCCAATGAAGGATGGGTCGTGGCTCACCACTTTCCGCTGAAATCTGTCATCAGTAAGTTACAAAACATATTTCTCAATGCTAAATTATAAAGAACTTTAGTCTGTCAGCACCTACTGAGCAGACTATTGTGAAAGATTTAGAGAGTCTGGGGAAAGCGTAAAGAATGAAACAGAAACCACTGTTGGATGACATTTGAGCCCTCAGGAAGCCCTGCACGAGAAACCATCACAACAACATAATCAATACAGCCACATGGGCACAGCCGGGTTCTCTGGACACAAGTTCATCTTAGATGGACAGAAAGACAGTAGACACGTGTTCTGTGGTCAGATGAGTTCACGTTTCTTTTAGTAAAAAACTGACATCTGGGTCTACAAAAATGAGAAAGAGCATCCAGGCTGTTATCAGAGAAAAGTGCAAAAGCCAGCATCTGTGGTGGTATGGGGGTGCATCAGTGTCCATGGCATGGATGACTTCATATGTGTGAAGGTACCACTGATGCAGGGGTGTATACTGGAATTTTGGAGACACATATGCTACCATCAAGGTGACATATTTTCCTGAGAAGTCCGTGGTTATTTTAGTACAGCAATACTACTCATTCTGCACGACTTCCAACACCCTGGCTTCCTGCCTGCAGTTCACATCTGTCTTCTACTGAAAATGTTTGGAGCATCATGCCAACTTTTTAACACGTGATGATGGCCTCAAATTCTAAATTTGTTTAACTTCTCCAAACACAGTGGAGTTAGTCAGTGAAATTAAATTCTTTGAACTTCTGTCGGTTAAAAGAAAGAAAACTTTAAAAAAAATGTTGGTTTGTACATTCATGCAAAAATAAACACAACATGCATGAGAGTATACAAGTCACCTCTAACCGGGATCTTAGAGATGTTTCCGTTGATGTCAACATCACGTCTGAATACTTTATGGTCTACAAGACATACAAAGACATGCAGCATTCAACACCAAACATGCTCTAAGAACATGCACTATTACAGTGTTAGAGAAGAAGACAACATGCAGTGGTAAGTGTCGTGTTTTGCATGCACTTTCACTGTTCTAAACAAGTCAAAATTCCATGAGCAGGCTATGGATAAAACAAATTGCTTATTATTATAAGCATTATAATATTATTATATATATCATTATTGCTTCCTCTCAGCGGCATGGAAAATCCAATTCATCTGTCACTGAGATAATGGTGGCATCAAACTTCAAAGTCTTGACTCAACCACTTAGTTGTGCTTTTTAAAACATTTAAACATGTAAATGACACATGAATCATGATGACTGAATAGACTTAGGTCCATATGCAGCATTCTACATTTAGAACTGTTTCTTTTTAGCATAGAGATAAATTAAATTTGGTGATGCTGCCTTCATGTCAGAAATACCAGTGTAACACTATACAAATCATTTAAAAAGATACTATACTGTATACAATAGTCAAATTTGGTCTTCTTCATATCTTTCAGGTGCTGAAAGACAGCAATTTAACAGTTTGTGCTGTTTTGTAACTATATGATACTCATCTTGTGCCATCATTTTGGCCAGGTCCTGTAAAAGTGGCAATGTTATAGGTCACATTCTTTAGCTTAAATATTTAGAGGTAATACAGTATAAGATGCATGCTGATGGACTTTTATGCAGCATGTCACACACATGCTGTGTTTCAATTCAATTAAGGAATTCAATAGAATCCTGCATTCTGTTAGAAATGCAGAGGATAGTTAGTAACAGGAATTAGTCATGCTTAAGATCCCATCTTGAGATGAATCTACAGTAAAAATAGGATCAATGAAGTAAAGATTGCTTTTTGTTTTTTTTAGCATCTCTCTCACCACACAGAAGATATGGGTCCCTCTTTCTTGCTTTGGGACTGGTCACCCCCCAGTACTGTGTATTCCAGCCAATCAAGGTACCGTCCTCACAGAACCCATGATAACCCAGGTCCGCCCACATACGGAACAAGTACAGCTCCACTTTTCCCAGCTTCGCTCCCAGGAATCTGTCTCTGGGATGACAGCCCAGCCACAGGGAGCCAAATGGTGGGATGGCCTGAGAGATGACAGTCCTCTCTGCCACCATTCTCCCATTGACCTGGAATATTTACACAACCTATGTTGCTAACATCACCAACAGAGTATTGAATAAGAGAAAGTGATCTTTTCCATACAAGCTGATCTAAAAAAAAATAAGTCAAATGAACACAGCCTCTTTGACAACACAAGATGAGGTGGAGCAAGGAGATTTGTTCATGGAAATGATGAAATCAGCAGAAAGTAAACTGGTAATTAGCCAAAAGTCCACATGTGTTGGCAGGACAGGACAGTGATGGTACAGAATTAATCCACGCCACACTATTTCAACTCAAGATTCAAGACTGTTTCATTTTACCATTCTTAAGTGGTTTATTAGCAGTTTATAACTTAAGTTTTCAGATTTATTTTGGTTAAGTTTAGGCAAAAAAAAAAGAAAAATAATTTTGCAAACTATGATAGATATTATCAAGAATATTTAGAGATTCATCAAAGATTGGTTGTTTGTAAATTAGAAGCCTATGTTACTCAAAATTTGCCTTCTTCAGACAAAAAGGATAGTGGATAGGATTATCACTGCACTACACAAGTTTTCATACAGTTGTGCAGGTCAAAAGTCAAGCTTAAAAATAAATACTTTATCTTTTAAGGTCTCCTTTACAGTGCATAGTCGTGTCTTTCATTTCAGATACATTTAAACTTCCCATACTGTTGTTGTTCCAGTGCACATATGTCCCATACATGTAAAATACATCAACGTAACACAAATCCAGCTACACTTTAACCAAATACACTTCAACAAACTGCTGCTATGATATTCTATCAACAGACCCACAAACACGTTCTGTTCTAAGTTATCTTTAAGTGCAATTTGCAATAATATTTCATGTCAATGATATGTTCAGCGTAGGACTTGCAATGAAGTATTTTCATAGTATAGTTTTGTGATTTTTTTTTAGGAGTAAAATGTTTATTTTAATTTTCTCTAACACTGACCATAGTAGCACAAATATTACCTCCAGGCTAAACGTGTTGCCATGTATGTCCCTTCTCAGACACACCCTGTGCCAAAGTGCCGGGGACAACTGGAGAGGGAAGCGGTGCCGAACTTGCAGTAGCCACCCATATATTGCCTCACTGTCTCCCTCCAGACCTAAGTCAGGATTTAGTGCGTGGACTGAGCTGTAAGAGAAGGCCACCCAGGGTTCAGGGACCACCACACGGACATCCACACACACGGTGATCTGAAAAAGCTGTGGAATGGTGACCCTATCCAGTAGGGTCCAGTGGTCTTCACAGCCATCTAAAACTGCTTTAGTGTCTCCCAGGAAAAAGCCAAATGCTAAAAAAAGGTAAAAGGAATGCAAATTGTAAGTGTCACATATGAGGTATGGTTGAATAGTCAAAAACGTAACTCATATCTTTTTCGAAACACACTTATCCATGACCCCGCTGGTAATAAGTGAAGAAAGATTTTCAGGTATTCAGGAAAAGAAAACAATAAGGGTTGCATGCTGTGATGAAACAGAGACAGCTCCAAAGATGGATAACCAAAATACTGAGCCTCCTGCAATCTTGCTGAATAGTTTCGTGCTGACTTTGTAACCCAGAGAACATATTTATTTATTACCACAGCTGTAGACAACTGTAAAATGCTAAAAATAGTAAAAAATGCCACAATAGTCAAATATGTCCCTGTCAAAATGTTGCTTACACCTACTGATTTGAATCCAAAGCTGTGTTTTGCATGGAAAACAAAGTGTTTTAAAAGCATGAAAATATTGGATACACTCCCACACTGCCTTTCTCTTACTTATCATTGACAGATAGCTGCCTCTTAGATACTTATGGGTAATTATAGTCTGTTAAGAATCTTCTGCACCGTCCTACTTTGTGGGGAGTCTTCTAGAATAGGTTTAAATGTTTTAATGTTCAAGAAAACATGATATTTCCCCATTCTGGGCATTCCTGCAGTATCTCTCATCGCCTCTTGTCTTTTCAAGGCTCGGCTTTCAAAAGATCAGTCTGCACCCATTGGTCAGAAATAGCTAAGTACAGCAAAGAAGTTAAAATCTAAGCTTTAACGTGGACTTTGCATTTCGAAACTACACACCATTTAATGCACAAAAATCCATATGACACTCTGACGATAAGGAGAAAACAATTATTATGACTTTTTTGAGTTAGGTAACATTCAAATGTAGGAAAATTTAAACAGCTACTGACATAAACCTGCATGAATGATTGTTTACCTGTGGGTGGAGCAGCAGCCAGCAACAAAAAACAGATGACTGGAGGGAAATGAGGTTTCCATCTCCACTTTCCCTCAGAGCAAAGGCCATGCATCCTCCTGACAATATGAAAACACAGAATTCCAGCTAACTGGATTTGAAACTCATGCAATTCAAAGTATTCAAATTGAATATCCAGCTCTTTTCATAATTCAACTTGTGTGCTTGACAGCTTCCTCTTTTTCTGTAATAGAAATACCCTCTCATGCAACCTGTGTTTTCTAGATAAGGTGACAGTGTCTCACTGTAACAGCTGTGGTATTACACAGAAAGTCTCCTTTACAGTTTGTAAGCCAAAACGATTGAATATTATCTGCATCTTTGTGTGCATGACTGCAGGGAAGGGAGGGTGACAGGATGGGTTGAGTTACACCTCACTACATTCACACTTTAATAAGAGACAAGGTATGGTTGCATGAGTCTTTATATAGCTGAAACAATGCAGTTCATACACGTATGATTTAGATTGTACAGTATTCACAGTACTATGGAGCACTAACACCAATTCAAGGCATCCAGCATTAGAAAATATTTGTTAATTTTGCTTATTTTTACTGTAAGCATCTTTGTTTTTCAAATATAGGCATTACATAATTTGGTGTAAATATTAGTAATGAGGAAGGTGCTTTTCTACAAGAATAAAAAGTCTAATTGAAGTCTAAAATCTGACATTCAGATTTCTCACCTGACCTTTGGATTCAAACAACAGCATTAACTGTTCACAAGAACTACAAAACAGCGGGGAGCAAACTTGGCTGAACCCATTAAACTGTCTTTGTCCTGTTTTATTAATTTAATGAGTCAGTGTTAATGGTTCATTGGTAGAGTAAATTAGTGTGTTATACCAGACTTAGGAGACAAAATCTGAAATCATTGTGAAACAGAAGAGTGACTAAAACAGTTTCAAGTTTACTAGCTAAAAGCTAATTAACCTAGCCTAAAGGAGTAGCTTGGCTCTACTTTCATGTGATTTTATATGGCTAAGATTAAGTTGAAATGTGACATTCTTCTTTTTACCACCAGGTCCAGGGACGTCAGAGCATCACCAGCACAGAGCCAAGTGGGAGCTTGATTTTCTTGTGGCATGCAGTATGTGCAGCAAATAATCAAGTATCAGGCCTTTTACACAATACAATATAATCAAGTACCTCAATGGTGGACTTTTAAATGCTATGAACATGGACGGACTATAGAGGCTTTTGGACACAAACCTGTGAAAGACTCTCCACGTGACTACTTAATGACATTTAACACCTGGTAGAAGGTAACCCAGAGCAATCCCAGACCATGCTTTGTGGTCATTTTTCATGTCTTCATGATATTTCTTTTCTCTTTTGGGTTATTTTGCTGTTTATCTGATTCAGGCTTATTTCACTGATATATTCGAACATATAAGAACACCATATAGACATCTTAACAACATTAAAACTTGATTTTAATTCACAGGAACTGTGATCTCATAATCATCTCTAACAGGTATCTTACAAAATGTCTGACGTGGATTTGTCTGGTTGTAGTCATCACGGCGCCATTTATGAGGAATTCAGAGTTGGAGGTTGGGGTGGATGGATGAGTCAACAAAATAGGTGCATGTGTAACACCAGTAACCTATTTCCTATTAACCTATTGGTGTGCTGCACCATCATTCCCTACTTCCCCCACCAAGTCACTATAATATCAAAATATATTGTTTCTGTCTAAGATATGAGAGGGACAATACTTTTTATCTCTTTAAACAGCCTTGTGTTGTCTTCAGGTTGATAAATTGAATTTTCCTTTAGCATAAAAAAAATTCTCAGTAAATTAATCACAGCACAAACAAGATGTTAATCTGTCTTGTGTGTTCACAGTTATTGATTATTTTCTGATGGCCTTTTAAATACCACCTCAGCTCTGTACATATTAACAATATAAGCACATCCGTTACCAAATGCGGACATGTACCTCTGATCTTGGGCTGCGTGGAGGCTGATTAATGATCTTAATCAAAAGGGTTTGCTTGATCAAGTATGCACCTCAAACTGTAAGAGCAAAAGCAGAGCAGAAAAAAATGATATAATTCAAGTTTGTGCTTGTGTAACAATGCTGATCCTCATACTTCATAACTTAACGGCACACAACACAATGTAGATTTTTAACTTCAACCCTCAACCCATTACCACTGATCATTGTGAGGCTGCATTTGTTTTTACATGATTATGTCTAGTCACAATGGGAAGAAACTATGAAAGGCTTGTGGCGACGCTGCAGCTGACCCGCTGCTGCCATTCCTAAACTTGTGTTCCCACAGTCTAGCTTTCTTTGAAGTCAACCGTTTCCCTCTTCAGTGTGCCATTTAAATAATTAAATGATGACTCCTTTTTGTGTTTTTTCTTTAACCATTGAATTTGTTGAGTTTAAGTAAAAATAAAACAGTTTAAACCTTTAAATGACTTACCTGATGCTTCTTAAAAGCATATGCAGAATATTTTAATGTCTGTGGTTGAATATAGGTGAATCCTAAGGAGGAGGACTTGCCACCTTTACTCTGGTCTGCATATGTGTCTCCATCATTCCCGTATCTGTCATCCGTCTTTCATAAATCCAAATTCCAATGTCTCTTTCACAGCTCGTCTTAACTTGTTTTTCCCTTATCTGTCCTCACTTGTACTCCGTTGTTTCCCTGGTTTCCACCTGTCTCATTCAAAAGCATCGTCAACTGGCTGAATTTGCAGGTGTGTTTGTGTCAAGGCACATTCGATATATCAGGAATTCTGCAAAGCAAAGCCTCCCTGCGGGACACAGTCGGTGAAATTATAGCACACACCCACAAAGAAGGAGGAGGGATGAAATACATACACAGAGGCAAGTAATACAACCTGTTTGGTCTATCTATCTATTTCTATCCATCTATCTGTCTGTCTGTCTCTCTGTCTATTTATTTATTTGGTGGGGGGGTTATATCTCAGCATGGCCGGAGGGTAACAGCTGGCAGTGCAGGATGCAGTGCCAGACAGTTCCTGCACAGAGTTTTAGTCTCTATCTGCTATCTGGGAGCCTTTGTGTGCCTTTGAGTCCACAAAATTGTGTAAGCTGAACAACAAATTAAAAAAACTGACAAAAATGATGTGATGCCAAGTATGAAATAATGACTTCCAGTTGACAAACTGGTCAAACATCTTCTGCCTCTCTCTCTCTCTCTCTCTCTCTCTCTCTCTCTCTCTCTCTCTCTCTCTCTCTCTCTCTCTCTCATTGACTCACACACACACACACTGACAGCTTGGCTGCAAACTTGAGGAATGACAGTTGATGTCAGATGTCAAATAAATCCAAACAAGACAAGAGCAGCCTGAGGGCGACTCTTCTTGTGAAATCAGTGTGTCCTTGCTTGCCTGCGGCATCTGTGGAGGCATCTACTGCAGGTAGTCATGTCCAGACCACAAGAGGGCAGCATAAGAACATAAGAGTTTTTTTTCCATTGTGTATCGGGTGTCAGCCTTTGTTCGCTTTTACTGAGAAGAAACAAAACAGTATCAGATCAGTGGAGCGGAGCAGAACTGCAGCATGTTACTGCTTCTCTTCAGTGACACAGCACTTTTGGATGAGTTATTCCTCGACATGAGTGGAAGCACGGTTCAAGCTCTAGTGCATCACAGTCTTCACCTTTGTTTCTCTGCTAAATTAATCCAGCAAACGCACACATAAGTCTGTACCTGTAGCTGAGTGCTTTAGACCGTGGAAGATTATCTATGATGTCAAATGAGACCTGCATGAGGGGAGTAAAAAATTAAACCCACACTTTCCTTGTTTTTTCTTTTTAAAGAACTTATTGGTCCTCTTTTAATGTGAATCATTTTTCAGCTGTTTGAGGCAATGTTTTAGCTGGTACAGCTCTGTTTTTTGAGGAGAACAGGATAAGTTGTCTCACAGTTAATTTCTTCACAACAACAAGAAAAATACCTTATAGTTTAGGTCATAAAACTTTGTCAGGCAAGTGTTTAAAATCATAATTTTGTACCGAGGTGAGGAAACATTTAATGCTTAAACTGAAATCTGATAACCTCTGATAACCTGAGATTAAGCTCACAAATGTCAGTCTGGAGCAGGTTATATTACAACTACATACAGGCACAGAGACCATACTCAAAAATGTAAAGATTTGAAGCGAGGACAGCACTATTTGGTGAAAGTCTCTTTTGAAAGAAAGTAAGGAAAAATAGTGGAATCATTTGTTTTTCAAATGAGATGTGAAGATGTAATGAACATAAACATGTTCCCAAGACGATCTGCTTTCATTCGGTGTGACATTTACTTGTTCAATGTATTGTGCTCAGTCAGCATAAGAAATATTGAAAAGTGGGACAGTATAACTCGCTCTCCCCTACTTTATACTTATTTTTATACTAGAAAAAAACTCTAAATTGTGCTGAAACTCAAGAGATATGTGGCATTTTTTAATGATTTTGAATACGGTTTATGAGCATTAATTAAGAGAAATGCCACACTGAATGATATAAATGTTTCATGTCTGTGTAATCAGATCAGACAGATGAGAAGACGCATAGTGTCTTTGCACCACCTCCTGACCTCCATGACGAAGGGAGTTTGCTTTATCCTGCATACAGATCACATGTTGTCATTTCACAATGACTTAAAATTACCATCTCCTGCTTTATAGCTAATGCAATCCAAAGTGATCATTACCCTGTGCCCTGTAACCTCATAGAGCTTTACAAGATCAGCGCTGAGGAAGCAGCTCTCCAGGAAGTTCACATTTTCCAGTAATCTACCATTGTTATAGAGCATGTGTGGATTATACTTAGAAAAAACCCTATCCAGTTTTGTATGTGAAATATGTTTTACAAGAAATTGGGGCAAACATTCCAGTTAGTGAACTATTCAGCTTGTGCACATGCTCATCACAAAGCCAATTGGCAGTGCTCATGTGTGGGAAGCTGCCGCCTTTGTCTTGCTGGTGGTTTTTGACGCCTGCGCAGAGCCCGAACAATAGTCCCATTTAGTCGAGTGTCAGAGAGCAGGATGGATGAACAATAGAAAGCAGTGTGCACAGACCTCCAACAGCAAAGATGAATTCTGGTGTAAAAAGCAATGAGCTCACAGGAAGTTGAAAGAGAGCAGTACTCTCATTCACACAAACAGAGCAAAACTATGACATTTATTAAAGTATTTTTGGATCAATCAGTGCTGCAAAATAAGTTTTACAAAATTGAATAAATCACCACTTCATTCTTGAGTGGCCAAACACTTGAGACGAATAAAAGATGCCCCACGGTATTAAAAGATATAGAAAATGTAAAATAGATGCTTTAGATTACCGTATGTTCCGCACCATAAGGCTCACCTGATTATAAGGCGCATGCTAAAACATATAGATCCGCCCAACCCTGGATTCACACCGAATGGACATTCGACGGAAGTGGCCAGTTGCCGTTCATTTCCAATGTACGAGAGCGAAGAGGCGCGGCAAAAGTGAACGTGGCGGTGAGCGGCGCGAAGGGAGAGCGGTGAGTGATGCAGGGGGGGCTTAATACCCCGATGAATGCTCAGCGCTCCACGCGGTAAGTTTAAAATGGTGGTATCCGTGACAGATTTTGGAATCTGGTGCACACATAAGGCGCACCGGATTATATGGCGCACGGCGGATTTTTGTGAAAATTGAAGGCTTTTTCGGCACTTTTTTGTGCTTTATATTTTATGTTTTATCACTTATTTGATTAGCTGCTTGACTCAATGTACGGACATCAGGGTTTAGAAACATTATGAGAGTTCCCAGCAAGAATATCTGACCTTTTTCCCAAATTGTAAGGTGAATAGTTCTATTAAACAAAGAATGCTAGTTCTATGGTATTTTCATCAAAGCAAGGACATTTTATTTAGACCTTTGGATATTGAGTCATCTTTAAGACTTTTATTTTATTACAAGACTGAAGTAACATTTCTGATTTATTCTGAAAAAACAAGAAAAAAAACAGGTTCTCTTATACCGAAGTAATTCCTCTGAATCAGGTGTGTGGTGGGGATTTTGTTTGCAGAAACACAGACCTCTGCTGCTCTTTCCCCTGTTTTTATCTGATTTTGCTATTTTTACAATGTTTTGGGCTGTGTGAACAAAATGTGGACTTCTTCTGTGTGCGGTACAATAAGACTACAGTGAAATTTTGTTTCTCTGATTCACTACTTTTCTCTGTGACTATCCCAACGGTCTTTCACTTTCTGGATGTGCTCAAACTTGACAGGGAAGTGGGAGAGCTTGAATGCTGCATTTAACAGATAACACCTTCAAATTTAAGCACTCAAGAAAAACATAACCTGTTTGACCCGTTTAAATTTTCACAACATTACCACGTGTTACAAACCACAAAAGCATCAAACCATGTTCCCTAATTCTGACTTTATTTGTCCAGCATTAAAGTAGAAATACTCAGGTCGTACAGATGATTGCCTCATGTCACAGTAGCTGAAACTGTGCAGCTTGATATGGTGAACAGATAGCAGTCGGTAAACAAAGTGAAGAGATCTAAAGTAAGATTTAGAAGTGAAACGAGTGTTACCTCTGATTCTTAACTTGTAACTGTTAGGAAGAAACCTCATTCACATGCCACACAGCAGCAGCAACAAGCACGTAACCATGGATACGCTGCATCGAAGACCTTTCTTTCTCTCGCCCAATCCTTATCAGCTTTCCGCTCTCCTTCACTTGTCTGAATCTGATTTCTCCTCATACCCTAGTTTTATTTTTATCTTACTGTGTTACACACTCCTTGTAGGAGCCAAACAACAACAAAAAAAAGGGAAAATCATCATCCGTGTTCAAACAGTGGTGATCTGGTCAACCACTCTGGTGCTGTCGTTCATTTCAACACACTCCACCTCCTGTCTCTGGCCCTCTCCTCCAGGCTGGTGGCCTCGACTCTTGGAGGGGGGCAGGAAGGTGAGGAGGGTGGGCAGGAAGGCCAGTGTGTGCAGGGCCGAGCAGCCGGCCGTGAGGGTGAGGCAGCGGAACATTGTGTGAGTGAGGTTGGAGCGTATCGAGCTAACAGGCACCAGGGCGGCACCGTAGCAGATGAGCGTCTGTAGTGAGGGAACGCCGTGCCTCTCCAGCGCCACTCTAACCCAGCGAGTCCTGCTCTCACCCCGACCTGAGGCGAAGCCACAGAGGAGGGGGCCGCTGCAGTCTGCCGAGTGCCCCAAAGCTGAGATCAGACACAACACAGACATGCAGTCTAGCTCCACGCCCCATAAAGTCATGAAGCCCAGCACCCCAAACTGAACGGAGAGCAGGGTGAGACTCAGCCACACGGACACCAGCGGCTCCACGACGGCCAGAGATGACAGACCCAACAGGAAGAGCACTGCCAGCAGTGAATGTCTGAGGGGGGAGCTGACCGCCGCAGCGTACCGGTCCAAGTAGACGAAGGAGGGGTTAAAAATTAAAAAGCGGACCCGAGATGTTAGAGACAGGCGGCGCAGCGTGTCCAGCAGCACTGACATCTCCTCGCGCTTGTTCTCCGTCGTCTTGGCAACCAGAAAGATGCGTGAGGCCGCCACATCGGGCTCCTCACCCTGGCCACGCTCTGCAAATATGATGTCGTCTGCAAAGTGGGCAAACTGCGGCTGGCGGAGGAAGGAGTGGCGCAGCATACGGGTGAAGTTCTCACGCGGCTGGCTGGTGGACTGGTTGCGGTCTGATAGGTAGTTCAGGTAAGCCTCCAGCCAGCTGATTCGCTGGAAGCCTTTGGCATATTCCAGAAGATCCCGCTGCACCGATGCATTCCAGTAGGGGGCGCTTTCGTAGATGTAGAATCCAATCACGGGCGAGTAGGAGCTGAAGTAACGCTGCTGAGCCCGTGTGTACAATACTGTTGCTGTATCCATGGCAACCAATGCGCTGGGGTCGGAACCCTGGGTCACCTGTTGGCGAAAGAAACATCCTGTAACACTGGAAAAGGAGCTTTTGTGCCTTTTAACTGTCACTTCTATAAAAATTCTTACCTGTAGGAAGCCCATCAGTCCAAAGGAGATGTAAACCAGGTACAACAGAACCACAAAGGGTTTGACATAAGTGTTAGTGATCCAGTCTCCATAGCAACGGCGCACACACCCCAGCAAAAGGTGCGAGTCCTGAGGATGAGTGTCCATGCTTGTCGTGTTATGAGTGTGAGGGTGTGTGTGCGTATGAGCTATGTGTCCGTGCACACTGGGGTTGTTCGTTGTATGCGTGAGTGTTAGGTTAGGATCTGGCGAGTGAGAGTGACCGACTCCGTGTGGCGCATTGGTGGTTTGAGTTTCATCCTGGTAACGAGCGTACATCAAACAGCGGTACCAAGCCGGTTTGGAGTCCAGCCGGTCCTGCTTGGGGACCCGCCGGCAGAAGCAGCCGTGTCTGTACCCGGTCTCCATGTAGCCTGTGAACACCAGACAGGAACTGTAGAAGGACAACATGTAGACATAGCTGATGGTGATGGAGAGGGCGGCGGTGCGGCAGAAGAGACGGACGGCCTCCATGTTGGTGAGCGGTGAGGCGGCCAGGCCCAGCGTCATCAGGTGGAGCATGGTGGAGCCAGAGAATCGCAGCATGACGTCCTCGAAGACGCTGGCCACGCGCTCCTTCACATGGTGGTCCTCCCGCGTTCTCCTCCATGATGACAGCATCTCGAAGGAGCCAAAGAGCCCGTGACCTGAAATGAGAATAAACATCACATCAGAGGAAGAATGAAAAGTTTTGAAGGGAGTTTATCTTCATAATCCAGACAAAAATGTAGATTTGTAGGTAACAATATAACACACGCCTCTTCTCACCTCTCAACATGGAGCCCGTTCATCTCTTCTGCCGCACCGCCACCCTCAAACACAACCGCATTCTGAGAGTTTGATGTTTAAGATTTGCACCAAATATCTTTTAATGAACTTTATTATTGACGTGTTCTGACAGAATAATAAATTGAGAGAGTAACGGAAAAAAGCTGATTAGAAACCATGCTAAAGCAGCAAAAACTGTGCCAGCTAAACATTTTAACCGTGTCAGGAGTCATGACAGCGCAATGGCTGCTGCACAGTGGATTCTATGCTATAATTTCACCCATACTCACAGTTTTTATTATCAAAGTTTAAATAAGATAAAAGATGTTGGTAAGAACCTGTCCATTTACAAGCAGAATGTTAATTTGGGATCTTAAATTCACTCATAAATCTCTTTGTCCTTGAAGTAAAACCACACATCCAGACTTTTAGATGCTTTCAGGTTGTACAAATTAGATACACATCAATATCAAAATACCCAATTTCTGACCAGAAGTCAATGCCCATTTGCCAATCAAGAGTCGACGATTCGAGCACTCTATGTGCACTTAGATAGACCATAGACACAAGCTTTAACATTTAACTGTTATAAGAAGAGCACATTCAGCCTCAAATGAATGGCACACCTTCAGCTACTCGTCAACAAGTTTGCTGTCTTTGCCACTTGGGCAAAAAAGTACATTTATGCAGCATTATCTAAAACTGCAAAGTCACATGACATCTGCTTTCCCTCACTTTAATATCTTTTCACTCGGGTTGCATTGATTTATTCATTTTGACGCATCCATATGTTGTACCAGAAAGTGCAATAGCTGCTTTAGAACTGTCGCCTTCTGCATGACGGCAGTCAGCGCTGTTTGAAGCAGCGGTGCATAACATGACGGATGTAGCGTCATGACTTTAACAGCTCTGGCTGACAAACTGAAGCTGCAGCAGCACATGAGGATACATCTAAAACCCAGTTTGTTGACATAAAAGTAATTCAAATGAAAAATGTGGAAAACAGAAGTACCTTAAAAGAAACATCCTCCCTACACAGATTTACAGCTTTCAATCACATCAGTATTAAGTCCATCTACCATTGTACTTAACCATGTCCAGTCTCACATGCATGCACATTCATATTCATAAATGTGCAGCAGATGGTTTTTAATGGGTTTTTTCTCCTTTCGGTGGTTGCCATAGCAGCCCTGAGTCACCAATGACACTTGCACACCCCTCCCCCTCCAGTGACCTGAGCATGGCGAAACCCTTAACACCTTAGCAGAGGCGCACTGTACCGACACTTTAGCACAGAAGCAACAGAGAAAATGTGCGAAGGAGATCTGTGGAGTGTGTGAGAGAAACAGAGTGATGGAGGAAGAGGTGAGAGGTCAACATTGCTGGGAGATGAGGCTGTGGACGGCACTTACTAAAGAATTTGATATCTAACAGCTCTGAGGCTCTTATGTGTAACATGCGTATGTTTCATTGTGGTCAAACTGTTGCACTCTTCAGCTGTGTAATTATGGATTTGAGATCTTGAAAACTCTTGAGGACATATAATGCACTAGTAATTATTATCAGTCTCTAATACATCTAAGACACAATATTGTACAAAAGTCTTAAGCCACCTGATGTTTCTTTATGTTTTGCTTCCAAGCAGCCAGACTTTCTTTTAGTCTTCCTAAGTGGTCTTTAGCTTTAGTTCTCCAGCCTTTCTAAAGGTCTTTCAAAAAAGGCTCCTTACTCAAGGGACACAGTTAGACAGACAGAAAATAGGATTTTTGCAGCAACAAGGTGATTCCCAAAGAGCTATTATCTGAAAACTTGGATTATCTCAGCATGGTGTGCAGTGTGTCCTTAAAACATTTGAAGAAACTGGACAAGTGAAGGACAAAAGAAGAAGTGTCAGGCCTAAAAAACTATCTACAGCAGATGAACAGTATCTGAAAGTGATGTCCTTAAGAAAGAGGAAAAAATCCAGCAAAGACCTGACACAGGACCTGAGAGATGCATCTGGACCTTCAGCTGATCCATCTACTGTTGGCCCAAGCCTCATCAGAAATGGTCTCCATGGAAGGGTGGCTGTCAAGAAGCCATTCTTAAGGAAGGGAAACAGGGAGAAAAGGCTGAGTTATGCCAAATGACACAAGAAGTGGACTGAAAATCAGTGGCAACAGGTCTTATGGAGGGATGAATCCTCCCCAGAGCCCGGACCTCAACATTATTGAAGCAGTGTGGGATCATCTGACAGAGAACGGAACAAAAGGCAGCCAACATCCAAAGAAGAGCTTTGGGATGTCCTTCAAGAAGCCTGGAGAACTATTCCTGAAGACTACTTAAAGAAATGACAGAAAGCTTCTCTGAGAAGGTTCAGGCTGTGTTGGAGAATAAAGGAGCTCAAACCAAATAATCACTTTCAAGTAGAGTCTTGTAGACTTTATATCCATTTCTGTAACTGAATGTGACTGTTCAGGTTCCAGATACTCAGTGTCACCTTTTCACTTCACCTTTCTTCGTGCACACCAGATGAGTAACTGGAACAGACTAATTTGCACTACTTTGTGCCTAATGTGTGCCCCTTTGAAGATAACAAGCCCTGTGTGCAACTCTTCTCATGTCTGAGAGTCCTCACTAATTTCCGTCTTTAAAACATTTTTCTCTTAACGATCCAGCTTTTCTCTGTTCTGTTACAAAGTTACAGCCTTCTCTTGCCTCACATTTCCTCCCACCTTTCTCCATCTCCCCACTTCAGTCTTCTTCCGCTCTGCTGACCTGTCTTCCCCGTAACTACACTTTAACTTTATGTCCTGCTGAGAACATCCCCATCTCAGCCTACATTTTGAGTCATATTTCACAGAGACCCCTCTCCATCTCTGTTCCCCTGTTCTCTGTTCGCTCTGCGGTTATTCCGAGCCTGACAGCAGCATCTCCTCCCCCACTTTTTCTGTATTCTCTTCATATTTTCTTCATCTTATCTCTGTCCAAACAAATTAAACGATTTATCAAGTGAATTTAGGATTGAATAAAACCCAAAACAAAGCACAAACAGTCATACAGCTTTATTCAAGCTATTACACAGACTGCATAAGTAAAAAGGCAGAGGCGATAGGCTTCATATTTTGGGAAATACATAAAAAGAACAAATAGAAATAGCTGTGAGGGTGCAGACACTACTGGGTGATGGAAAGTTTTCACACCACTTTAGAAACAGGTGGTAAACTCATCAGAAACAAAGCGTGAACAACCTTCTCTGTGTTTCATTTTCTCTTTGAGAAGTTATCTTTTATTTCTTTCTTGTGATGAAATTTTGTTAATATTCAGCATTTTTTCCAGCTAAACACAATGTGTACAATAAACTTCTCCTCTGTCAATCGAATAATCTGTTGTTGTTGTCTTGTTTTTGATGTTGTGTGTTTCATTATTTATTTCTGTTTGCTGCATGACACCCGTGTCCTGTTTATTTGAAAACCCTGTACCTGTTTTTTGTTCTCATTACTCTGTGTAAATATGCTGCCGTGTTTTATTGTGCGTGTTAGCTCAAAGCTCCTCTTTGTCTTTGCATTGCATTTGTACCTGTTTTGTTTCCCAGTCTTTAACCAGGAACCTCTGCGTCTGTAACCAAAAGTAACATGTTCAAGCAAAAAAAGGGAGTTGAAGATGTGGGTGTTTTGTTCCTATCAGATGGGATAATCAGAGGCAGAGCTGATAAATACCCACAACAACAGCAGGGTCCTTTAACACGGGACTGAATGCTGATTAAATTCTTTCCCATTGCACTCAAAAGTCAGATGTTAGCTGGTGTTAGCGACTTACTTCCCTGCCTCTGCAGCACCTTCTGTTTGTTTCCTCCTGTGAGTTTTATAGAAGTTTTATTTTTCATCTCCTGCCAATGAGTCTGCATTTTGGTCCAGTTTCCACAGTTACTGAAACAATAATTTGCAGATCTTGAATTAAACAATGTTTTCATCCATTTTTTTCTCACTATCAATCAGCATGAAACCAGTGAGAAGATGTGAAGCAAGATGTCAACAAGCTTGGCTCACTTAGAGCACAACTGATGGTCAAAAACTCCTGCAACAGAATGAACCCAAATGTCCTTCTTTCAAAGCTACTCAGTCATGCATGTTGCACTATATCTAAAGTATAGATATATACTGTATATACTTCTATAAAATAGAGATTCACTATCGGTGGAAAATGCAGCGCAGTCCAAGCCTGGGCCCCACAGTGATGTGTGACCTAAGTTTTAAAGCAGCACTAGAGGAGTTTGTAAAACCTTAAAATGACATGCTTCTAATTCATTTTGAAGTACACTGACTTTTTTTATGCAGATCCTGAAACTCCCCTAGAGTGCCTGGGGTGTTATGATAGTGCAGTTCAGGACTGTTTTCCAGCCTCTGCCTGTGTATGGCTGCACATGTGCAGGGCTCAAACAGAGATTAGTTACATCCCATAACTCTGGGGGAAACAAACAGAGAGCTAAAATCTGCCGAATTCTCTAGTGTTAATTTAACTGCACAACTTGCCTTGATCAATCTGAGACAGCATTATCATTGAATGCATAAAATTCATGCTTTTTCAAGTAGTATTTCGAAAGTGTAGTAATGCAAGAATCCAAAACAAGACACAGGTTCAGGATGTGACTAACACATGTGTTTAGCATTGTAATTGTTCCCTCCCTATCCCTCTCTGCTGTGCTTCAGCTCTGCCTCCAGAGCCCTGCCTTGCAGAGTAGCTCTGGCTTGGTGCGAGTAATCATGACATCCGTAGATCCCTACAACTGTTATTTGGCAAAAGAGGTTTTACACTTGGAAAAAGTGAAAAAAGTACGAACACTATTAAGTGCAATGGAAACAGTTAAAGGAAATAAAGTAAAGATATAATTCATTCATGTGTTTCATCGGCTTTTGAGGTTTAATGGAGGTTTTTCTAATTCCACCTCTCAATACCTGTGAGTTTCACATGTACAAAACCAAACCACTTATGAGCACTACAGTCTTACCATCTGTAAACTACTGACTGGATCATTTACTGTAGGAGCATAAAGACAATAATTTCTGTGGGGGAAAACTGCATGAACCAATAATACACCTCTCTATTCATTCCTAATACAATATCACTGAGGATTTGAGGCTTTGAAAGACATTCAGTGCTCCCATGGCTTGTCTAGCAACATAATGATGTTATACCATAAAAATAAAAACTGCATGAAACACTGTAGTTTCTGTTCTGGATTTGTTCAAGAGCCCAGTCAAGAAGTTAAAACTTCAAAACTGAGTGTTCTGGAACCTTTAGTTTTGATTTTTGCCTCCAGTCACAAAATGCATAATTTGTGCCGTCATCCGCCCTCTCAGTAAGTTCATGCCCCACTACTTGTCAGTCATTTTGATGATCTGTCTGGTTTGAAATGGCATTTAGCCTGAGGCATGCATCTAAAATATCAGTCACAATCACTACAGAAAGAGCAGATGTGAATGCAAGCGGAGAACAGTGTTTAAGCAACGGCAGCGTTGATCATTGCTTCCAACTCCCACGCATTAGCATCACTTTTCTTTTGGGTTTTTTTCCTGCTTTTATCTGCTGTTGCTAAAACTCCCCGGTGCTCAACTATCATAGAAAAACATCCAATAAAAATTCTAATAAATGGATGGATGTTTGTGAACATGAAAGAATTGACTTTGAACGTACCAAGCATGACGAAAGGGATGCCCAGGTATGTGGAGTTGTAGGTGGCTCCAGTCAGGTTGAGTATTCCTGCAGCAGTGAGGCCGGACAGTGTGACTGACAGCAGAGCCAACAGTCCCAACCACGGTTTGGACCTCACACAATCCCTCATGGAGCAGCAGAGGATGGCCAGCACCCCACACACTCCCAAACTGGCCAACAGGGGGCGATGGGCCAGCACAGAGGAGAACTGGAAGTCTGTCCTCAGAGAGGACGAGGTGGAGGGGTAGAGCCCCAGCTTTGGATGCAATGCTGCAAAGTTCTGCAGCTCAGCACAGAAGGCTTTTTCCCACTGGCTGGCACCCCGGTCCATCAGGCCGCCTCGGGCTTGGAGGTAGTAGGTGAGCTGCAGCGCCTTGGCAGAACGGACACCTTCTCCCCTGGCTCCTGTCCCCTGAGATCGCACCATCCCACCAGAGCCCCAGCCCTGCACGCCACCCAGCTGGTGGCCGATGTATGCTTGTCGCCCATCCGCCAGCTGCGTGATCGGGTATCGCAGGACTGGGATGGAGCGGTTCGAGGCACGAGCTGACTGGATCTCCTGCATGGCACGGATGATGTCATCGATGATGCAGATGTTCTTGTCGTCAGGAAGGCAGAGGTAGGAGAAGGAGTAGTTGAAGCTGTTGAAGCCTGTAGCCGGGACTGTCACCTGCATCTGATAGATGCGCCTGTGGAGCTACGAGCGGACAAAACAAGAAACAGAGGTGTATTCACTGAGCTGCAAGGTGGCTAAACTCTGACTAGAGTAAAAAAGTTTCAAGTGTGAGTGGCTCATTCACTTTCTTTGTGTTCTAGATGTGTGTTTGTGTAAATAATAGAGAAGATGTACGGGGGAGTATGTGTTACTCAAAAGGGTAACAATAGTTGTCTCAGTGTCCTCCTCTGTTTCTATGGCAGGAGGACAGCAGTGCCAACATCCACTGGTGCTGGTTACCAAGCAACAGGCCTGATGCCAGTCTCTGCCACAATGAACATGGACAGAGCTGACTTCTCCCTCAGGGTACTGCACTGACTTAAAAGAGGCAGTGTCTGCAGTGGTCTGATGAAAATGCTTGTAAAATTCGTCTCATGACAGAGCAGAAACTTACACTGTTAGCAGCTTCACTGTAGGGCTTTAAAACATAAAATACAAGCACATCATTTAAAATAAATTCAAAGCATGAAGATGCAGGTATGTAATAGAGTCTGAGGACAGACTACTACAAACAGCTGGAAGCTATAAAATCAGCTTTCAGCTCAACATTTTGTACCCCACTCTATCACATATGTCACCTAAGTTGTGAGCAAGCTATTTGCTCATGTTAATAGCAAATTAACTAGTTTTAGTAACTGAATGAATAGATTTTCAAATGGAGATTTGCAATACTCTAATGCCAGTGCAACTTCTACAGTTGCTGTGGTTAGTTTGTACAGAAAGAGTTGCTCTGCAGGGCGGGGCTCTGGAGGCAGAGCTGAAGCACAGCAGAGAGGGATAGGGAGGGACGTACACGTTGTATTCATTTTCATTTCTTCTTAAGATTACCACGTTTTCTTTAAACAAGACACTCGAAACAACAAGCAGTTAAGTTCAATGATAATTGTCAGTTTGATAACATACTTAAAACGACAAAGCTTAAACTAAATACATGTAATGTTAGAGATATCCACATTCTAAATCTTTTTAATACTACCATCATTTCACTTTCATGTAGTAGCTGCCACTAATGTGGTCTCAAGTTGATCAGGGCAAGTTAGGCAAAGTAATACTAGAGAATTTGGCAAGTTATTTGCTCTTGGGCTCCCCGAGAGTTGTGGAATGTAACACCATTGTCATAAAGACAAAACTCTGAGAGCCCTGCACATGCACAGCCATACACATGTTTTTTTGTCATGTTGAAGAGGCCACAAAGGTTCCATCAAAAGCCAACAAAAATGTCAAGTAATCCTAAAGCAAATTTAATGGAAACAAGATAAAAGCACATAGTTTTAAGGTTCACTTTAAGGTTAAACTTCTCTAGTGTTGCTTTAACAGAAGGGACATTTGCAGCATTTAACTGTGGTGCTTGCTGCACTGCTGCTGAACTGGTCAAGGCTCTGGACATAAATTAATCTACTGTGGAGACAACTGAACTCATAGAAACACTAAACATTGTAACAATACGTGAAATTAAAAGGTGCTGCAGTTAGCTAGATAGCATTAGCATCAGCACTGCAGCTAATTTATCTATAGGAAGCTCATTATTAGTTGGTGGTCCCTCCCCTTCTGCTCCATTGCGACTACGGTCCATCTAAGATTAGTACGATACAGTGAAGAATTTGTTTATATGTCACAAGTCATACCGCCACTGCAATATTCTACAAATATATTGCAAGTTTTTCTAATATGGTGCAGCCGTAGTAAGAACATTGGATTTACTATACAGCCTTAGTTTATCATTTCAACATGCTGACATGAAGCATGAAACACATGCTGATCCCAACTCTGACTCTGATTCATCTTGTGGGAAACTGAATGAACTTCTGTACCAACGTTTGTGCCAATCTGTCAAGCAGATGTTGAGGCAGATGTCGAGTTAACTGAATACATGAAAACTTTAATTTGTTGGTGGCGCAAAATAAAAGGAGGTGGAGTAAATTATTGCTCATCCCCTGAAACCATGAACATGTCACAATTCTGCTTGCTGTGGTATTTGATTTAGTTTCTGAAACCTAGGTGGGGTGGAGCAGGCTCCAGGAAGTCCGGGCGGAGTCTGGACAGCTCCTGCTTACACACCTGTCCTTCATCTGCACTTCCTCTTTAGACTTTGTCAGATTATCTCACTTGACACCGATGTAATCCGGCTCTTATCTGTGTTCTCTTTGCAAAAAGATATCCTTGCTTGCTTACGCTACCTCCTTGTGTCTCCAGTCATCCTCAACGAAAGTGTCTTAAGCCTTGCTCTGGCTTACAAGACGGTCGCTTCATCTTCATTGTCCTCCAGCCTCACCTACCTGCCTGCTCGGCCCACTGCTGCCTCAGGACCTCTGCACCAAAGCCAGCTATAACCCCTGACCCCCACCCCCACCCTTCAAGACTCTCTGAGTCCCCACAACACTTCTCATTTAATAAACCTTGTCTTAATTCAACCCCTGTTGTTGCAGCGTCTGCTCTTGGGTCTTTTTGTCAATCGACTAGGAACTTGCCTTAACAGAACATCTGAACCTACATTTCTACCAATACGATTCACTTGTACGACACACAACCTTCAGTTGCAAAAAACAGCTTAAACTCTTTGAGTGTGTTTTTTTTCCTTTTGTTGTGGATAACTGGATGCATCATCACAGAAAAATCAGCAGAAAAAAACATCTGCCCAGAAACACTGAGGTATAAGGTTTTGTTTTTACTAACTTCAAAGAACAAGAGTATATCTACTGACTTTTATGTACAGACATTTAACATTTGTTATAAAAGAAACTATTAAAAGCTTGAATATCCATAGAGCACATTTCAGTCAATGGGTGTAACTCTTATTTTCCGCACTATCGCTGACATCTCTATCTCTGCTGACACAGGTTACTGAATGCAACAGGTTCAGGCCCTCTCTCAAAGGGATTTTTAAACTGTGAAGCTCGGCTGAGAGAAAACAGAGATACAAAAAGAACAGCTACAGAATCTTCAACCCTGCAGATGTTATCAGATTGTCTGAGAGTGGATTTATCCCTTTATAGCGTTCTCTTCTCTCTAACTGTGGCAGTCCTCAACGGACTAACACAGTGTTCTCTCTATATGTAAAGTGGGCCAGAACAAGCATTTACAAACTTAGCTCACATAACGGAGCTTGTTGTCTCAGATCTATTAGTCAGCAAATCTTAAATTAATTGCTCCTAAGGAGTTAAGATAACAGTCATAACCCCAATTAGCATGAAGACAGAGGCTTTGTGATTAACATCCTCTGCTTCATCACTGAGAATAAGAAGGAAACCTGCATTTGTGCACCAACCCCGACAGATCCTTCACCTCTTTGAATGTTGACGGAGGTTTATGTTTAAAGCCGGTCCTATATGGATGCAGCCACAGTTCCTCATATACAGCAAAGATGACAAGCTCTTTCAAGTGTAAAGATAAGTCCATGTCAGTCTTAGTGCTGGATGAAGGCTATTTGAGTCTTTCTTATACACACATTTTTCATTTTCTTGTTTCCCTTTATTCAATGTAAACGCGTTTTATTGGGTCATGAGTATACTTTTCACAAGTTTTTATTTGTTTTATTATTTCTTTGCTTATTTGTTGGTGAAAATCCTCAAAGATTTAAGCTTATTCTCCCAAAAAACGTTTAGAAACGCGTGATGTGTGTGAATGCATACCGTTAGAATGGTGTCCAGGTGAACTGGGTCCAGCACGCTCCCCTTTCGGGTGGTGACGATCACGCGCCCATAGCGGCCCGGCGTCTGCAGGTCGGAGTAGAGTGCGTGCTTGGAGCGGTTCACTGGGAACAGGCTATCCACCAGGTTACCCTCTATCTTGGCCAGGCTGTGCTTGGGCGCAAGCAGGCTTTCCACGTCCTCCTCCACGCGGTACCGGCTGAAGCTGGCCCCCAGCAGGATGGACAGCAGCACGGGCGCCGAGGCGAAGAACACCGGGTGGCTTGCCACGAACCGGCCAAGCGCGTGGAAGGAGGTCCTCAGGCCCGCATGCAACACCTGGCGCAGCATTCTAGCGCGCGGCCGTGGCTCGAGCCTCTCCCACCGACCAGAAAGCCCAGGAGCACTGCTGAGCATCAGGGACTGCCGGACGCATCGGTGGGCTCCGTCTCTGAGCGGGAGATCACCAGCCAGGATATAATCCAACCCTCCTCTGGTCACAGGCGTGCCCCTTTACCTGGAGTTCTCTCATCCGCTGGAATAACGCAAATGACAGAAAGCTGCTAAATGGTCCAGCATTTGCCTGCTCTGCGGTTACAAAGAAATCTCATACCCTAGTTTACCTTTGATGGGCACAACCCTGATGTGTCCAGCGCCTTCAGCGACTTGCATGACTCTGTGCGCAACAGAAAAAAAAACGCAGAGCAGAAGAGTCTTCATATCAGACTTTTTAAGCGTCTCCCAAAAACTAGCGATCCCAGTAGTTTTTGCACTTAAGGCAAACTGAACGACACTGAAGGCGGGCGGCAAGACCTGGTGATGACGGAGATCATCCGAAAGCCGCTTCCAGACCAAGATGTTGTCCTGCTCCACCCTGCATCACCAAGTCATCACACAACCCAATGGGTGGGCAAGGTGGGTGGGTGGGTGTGTGAGTAGGTGGGGGTCGCAGGCTGAGTGACGTGGTGTGAACGCACCGGGGATGCCGGTGGAGCTGTTTGTCATATCAGCCTAATCTGGATTTGCCTCTGCGGCAGAAAGCTTCCTGTCGTCGGTCCTCTCCTCACCTCATCTCCCTGGTGGCTTGGTACAGCTCTGGTTCATCCGCAAATAATTACCGGCTTTCAAACCGGGGATCGTTTTCTCTTTACGCCTCTTTTCCTTCTCTCGTTCAGTTCCGAGTCTGTTTCCTCTGCCCCGCCTCTTGGTTTTAGGATACAGGGAAACAAATACTATAAAAGGAGTGTGTCGGATGACATGGATGATATCTAGGAATTTCGGCAAATTAAAAACACGAAGTCACATTAATGTTTTCTGATTTGTAATTCTTTGTTAATTTCATGCGTCTTTTTCCTGACAACTTCACGTTTGCGCATTTTTATTTCACAGCATGTGCTTGCCGCAACTTTTTCATTTTTCCTCACATGAAGTTCATCTTTGCTGCAGATATATTTCTTGCTGTTGCGTTGCCTGTTGCCAGGATACCAGATAAATTACTGTCTTTCTACAAGCCCTCGTTTCTATAGCAATAGTGATGCCACACATCGCTATAAAACACACAATAGAGCAACCACACACCACTCTCTCCCGGCATCACACACACCTGCTGACTCCCAATCTGCTTAGGTTCCTGATACATGACATTAAAAAGAAAAGAGGCAGAGGGAGCAGGGAGATGAGATGTGGAGATGATAATGAGTTCAGACACACTGAGATCACACTCCTCTTCTCTGTCTTATTGTTGGCCTGTGTGCATTTGTAAGTAGACCTCATGGGACATTTAACAGTTCTCTGCTTCTAATCATAAACCAAGGCTGGTTTAGATTCACAACACGCTTTGTTCTGCTATTCACCGTGTTAGCATTGATTCAACGGGAATGGTACAGTGTTTAAAAATAGTTTTTGCACAGTGGGCTATAAATAACTTGGGCAAAGTGACTGGAATTTGAAGATTACATAGTGAGTTAATCTGTTCATCCCATAGCTTGGCCACATGTCACCGGGTAAATCAAAGAATCCTTTTGTTATAATTGGACTTCCATGTGATACTTTTCTGACCAGTATGGGGTTTCTGCAGCTTTCACTGCAATGTGTTTAAAAAGCACATCACTCTTGGCTCTTTTTGCTACTGTTTATACGGATTTTAAACTTTAGGCATACCATGACATGTTGGAACCTGCCAAAATAATTCTCTCACAGTACATAGCTCAAACTATTTTTTTCTTTTCTAATTAGTTCAGCACCGAAATGTCAAAAATATGGGTCCTGAAACCCCCCTTCTCAAACTTCCCTGTTTTATACACCATACCAGCATCAACAAACAAAAAAAAAATTAAATGGGAACATTTGTCCACATGTCCAAAGCGCAACAGTGGCACAAACCTTGGTTGAACCTTGTGGGATAGCATCGTATCCCGAGGCTGTTAAGTCTGAATCGCGACCTACAAATGGTAAAATATTACAGCACCAGTAAATATTTTATTTTGTATGTTTTTCTTCACAGGTTAGAATTAATTTTAATTCTAACCCTAACCTTGCAATTTTAACCCCTAACCCTAACGATTTATGGCTGAGATGGCTGTAGAAAGTACAGAATCCAAAGTGGGAGAGATGTAGAAAAGTGCAATGACTGTGGAAAACATTGTTCAGGACAAGTCTCGAAATAGCAATCCCTTGTATGAGCGTCTGTGGACTACTGATATCCACTATCTTCTCCGGCCCTCCATAAATATTTGACACTACAGAGATGTGGAAAATAGACACCGTGATGTAGGAACGGGTACAAAGATGTGGAATGCATGCTGGCAAATCAAGACTCAGGCTGTATCTGTGTAGGGAACAGAGTGAGGAAAATGTTGCTGTGTAACATTCGAGTCCTGCAAACTGCAACTTTTTGCACTTTGGATCAAAGAAGCTATTACAGAAAAAAACCTTAAGCGATGGTTTATTTTATTTATTTATTTTCTTTGTGTAGCCAGGAAGGTCTAATTGAGATTCAAGATCTCTTCTTCCAGGACTCAAACTGAATCATTAAAAATTATTTGATTCACACCTTTATAGGCTTATCATAGGGATTCCTAAAACTGTCCCAAAAGTAGGCAAGTAGTTCACACATAAAACAGCAGGACAAAGTTGACTAATCGCAATTTTCACCAAATTTAAAGAAAAACATGAAAACATTGCATCATTTAAAGAAAAACATGAAAACATTGCATTTTGGGGTTGGAGGGGATAAGGACTGCCACACAGGAGAGTTCTGTGTGGCTAAATTAGTGCGTCCTCTTGATTTCCTTCTAGCCCACACTAGAAGACTACTTTTTATGGCCGGTGGCCCATCTGTAAACAAAACAAATAGTCAGGAGGTTTTTGGAGAAGGTATGAAAGAAACCATGGAAAATGTGAACAATTTGCTTAAAACTGTACGAATAAAACCTTTTTTTTGTTTCGTGCCTCAGCTCTGAAAGGGCTCCTGAAGTAACAACATGTACATTGCAGTGTTTTTAAAATACTAAATGCATTTTATCCTTCAGAGTTATAGAAATAAATAAGCATGTAAGACACGTCCGTTATTTTACGTTAATCTTCGCAAAGAAGCAAGACTTGAATAGTAGGCAGTGGACCAAACCATTGTACCATTTCAAAGTGTAATAATTAAAACTGCACATACTAAATGGACAAGCTCATCTGTCCATAGAAAATTTTAGAAATATATTTAAGGAATATCTACTTATCACCAGTGAGGTCCTAATGACCTAATGACTCAACCCACAACTGGTTAACCAGTGTGGAAATGTGCATCCATCTGCAGTTTAATGAACATCAGATAACAATAATTTCCCAGAAAATGTTAAATAAAAACAGATAAATACATGGAAGCAACATCTGCACATATTCCCTAATACATTATTGAATTAAGCCTCAATTAGCCTTTAATCCCCATTACCAGTCCAGCGAGACAAAAACGGTGAAAGAATGACAAAATAAATGTCCCCCTGGAGTGGAAGGAAGAGCAGAATAGAAAATGAAAGGCTGCAGAGATGTAAGGGGCTTGGGGGCAGTTTCTGATAACAAAAGTACTAATTAGTGTTCCTGAATGATTTATAGAAATCAGAATGGGGCCTGTGAAGGGTAGAAACAGGAAGGTGAAGAAAACGCTTTAAAACGGGGCTATTTCTTAAATTTCTTTTCAGGCTATTTTCTGCATCTAAGTCGGAAAGTAGAGACAGACTCCAGGGGTTGAACACGGCAACCAAACAAACACACTTTAAGTACGATGGAGGACCTTTAAAGATTCTACTGTCGACACGCTGTCATCGATGTGTGTTCATGCTTGGGTTGTGCATTTTATTTGACCTCATGTTCATCCATTTTGCCTTCATTATTAAAGAGAGCTATATGGACAAGAGCAGATATCTACGAGGCTTCTCTGTGTTTTTACCTTTCTGAACCCACCAGCCTTCCTTCTCTTCCACCCCTCCCATCCCCCAATCCATCTGTTTTGGTTGAGGCCATCCATTAATAAAGAGTCTGTCCTTTCATTTTCTATTTCCCCCTCCCTTTGTATTATTTATTTACCCATCTATCAACATTTTTGTGGAAAAACTTCCACAAAAGCATGTATTACAGGCTGACTGTTAACACCTTAAATCGGTCTAAAAGTCCACTGATGGTGGATTTTACAGCTTCATTGCCAGAGGTGTTGCAGTCAATCTGAGTACAGTCGCAACAACCAAAAAATTGTTTTCATATTATCTGTAAATTCAGTTTAGACATTCCCTCTCAGAAACATTTAAACTAAACAGTCTACGTATGATTAACCACAATGAATCATTCAGAAAAAACATCTTCGAGTGAATATGCTGTATAGTACACAGTGATTCATAGAAAAGGTCATATAGTACTTTTTGCTGTGTATGCACTCCTATTATAGAATTAAAATGCTTAACTTTTCTTTTTCTTATTGTAAGGCTTTGCGCTTACAATCTACAGTTTGTCAAGAATGAAGATCGATCTGTGTAATTCGAAATAAATCAGCTACACATGACAATGTTCTCACTTTACAATTCCTATTTACACCTCACAGACCAATGTTACAGCGTATATGTGATAAGGTGTGATTTTTTTAACATGTAAAGCAGCTTGATTCTCATTTTATTTGCTTGCAGCCAAAATGCAAACACTCTGATAAGTTATGCTGCCAGCTACAGGTGGGTTTTCACTTTAGTCATAGTTAACAGTATGTTGTAATTGTTTGCAATAACTGGCAGTAGTTTGCAGTAGCATGCTTAGTTAGCATCATAGCTAGCTGCAGCCTGCAATGTCACAGTCCATGTCAGATGATATATATTCTGAGAAAGGATATGTCCAGTTTCAGTTAAAGATTTACATCCTCCCTTCATTCATTCATTGTGAGTGGAACTTATAGACAAACCTCACAAGAATACATTTTATTTAAGAAGGTGTCAGCTGATGACATCAATATAATTGTTAAAGGGTTCATTTATTTTGTGATATTGCTATTGTAATTTTGTTCTGGCCACAAAAATCCTAAAACCCAAATAGTCCAGTCTCTTTAGTTTTAAGATCATGTGACTCTTAAAGGATCATTTACATACTTGAATACACTTTTTATGAACATAGTCAACATTTTCTGCAGTGCTACAGCATTAAAGATCTTTAGATTATGTGTCTCATTCACTTTCTTTTTCATTTTAAAAAGAATATTTTTAGATATTGTGGTCTTATTAAGCTCATGCTCATCGGGGGCAGTCTCATCAGTCTTCTTTACTCACTTGTATGGTTCTCGGCTGTTTATGTCTATCCAGTCAAAACATTGTCTTTCTCAATACCATTTGGACATTAGCTTATGCTAGACAGGATGCTGTAAGTGGGGATGATGGAGGAGGGAGATCATCAGGAGGGCCATTGGATGAGAAAGTTGTCTTCAAGGCCCTCTGGAAGATTTGATTACAGTAACAGGCCAGAAGTAGAGAAGATAGATGCAGACGGATGTAGATAAAAAGCTCATCCTGACTCTCTTTCATAACCGCAGAAGAAGGAGCCAGAACAGATAAAAAAATAGGCAGCTGGGTGACACAAGCCTGATGAAAATACTCAGAGAAACCCCACAACTTCAACAGCGCCTGAGGGGAAACCTTGTAAGCTGAACGGTCAGAGAGTGAGATCTGAGGAGAGATATTTTCCCCTCTCAGAGAGCTGAGTTTAACCTGTACAACACCTTGAAAAAGAGCCACGGGCATGTTTTACCCACCATTTATTGGATAGAAACAGAACTGTGTGACTTACGCTGCAAGTTATAACTGTAGTTGATGTTTATGTGCTACATCTATCGCTACCTCCATATAAGGAGAATTTGGTAGAAACTCGACATAAGTTTTTTATTTTTATTTTGACCTTGCAATAGCTTTTTAAAATGGAATCTACTTAAAAATACTTTTGGTGATTGGTTTGACAAACTGGCACGGTTGATGAGGTTTAAGAGTGGCTGATGTGGATAAAATGTCTTGTGATTTGTAAAAATATTCAGCTGAAAATATGCAAAACTAATAATAAAACTTTTTTTTATCTAATTGAGAAATGATTAAATAATTCAGGTTATCACAATGATGCCACCATAAAGCAGAGTTGGTCATTGTCAAGAGTTACGAAAAAGAATGTGTTTTAATAGTATAGCAAATCTTTGCAACTCTAACATTTCATAACATTTAAAACATGAACAAAATATTCACATAATGGCCAACTTTACCCTGAGAAGACTGGCTTTCATTTGAAAGTGGGGCTTTTTTCATGCTCATTTATGTACATCAGTGATGGAAGGATAAATCAACAAAAAAAGCTGAGACTATACAAAGTAAACACACTGAATAATGAAAAATGATGTTTCTAAACAGTTCAAGTATCGGATGATCAATTTAAGCTTTTATCAAAAGGGAACAAATGCAGCACTTGCAATAAATAGCGGTGGACAAATCCCACAAAGGTCCTGCAAATACAGTATATCATCACTGTCAAAGTAGAACTAAATGACTACATAAATAAGTATACACAAATAAAGAATTGTGGTTTAACTATAGGTTTTTGAACTCTGAACCTTCCAATCCGCTGCTCTGGTTTCAAAACAGCACAAAATTTATTGCATTTTTTTTTTTTTGTGATTTTTGTGGCCAATATTTGACTCTGATTTATTCATGCTGTGGTTGTGTTTAATAGGGGAAGGATTCAGGTTACAAATCATCAGTTTAATCACCCTTGATGTCATTTTTACAGCCGCCATTAAAGTAGATTTACCTCAATTCAATGACGTAATAGCTTAAACTCAGGCAGTGGCTCACTGTTAACGACTCTGTAAGCACAGAGCACTGAGGTCGCTGCAGGGGCACATTTTCATGCTAGTATGAAGTTAGCAGTCATTTCTTTTTATGCACATATGTATTCATTTCTCTTTCCCCATTGCATTTATCGCCATGTTTCCTTTTTACACTTCCCTTTCTCTGTTTTAACATTCCTGCAAGCGTTTTGCTTTGTTAGAAGCAGCTTAGTCCTATTTCTTAAAATGGCCCAAGAAACTGTAAATGACAACCTCTGCTTTCCAATACCTCAAGTTGTGCTACTTCCTGTCAGGCAGCAACGATACAAATAGCTTGTTTATTCAACAGACTTTGACACTTTGCGTTCTCTCTCTCACAAACTGATCTGCTTAAAGCATATTTGTTATTTATAGTTTAATAGAAAAGCTACGCTACATGGCTGACTATTTTTAGGTCATTGTTCATACTGTAAGGTAAGCTAGCTGCTAGTGCCTTTAACCTTCCCCAACTCGGGTCTCTGTTGCCTCCAGTGACACCATCTGAATGACATTCCCCATAATTTGCATAATGAAGCAGAAAGGCATGCAGGGATGTAAAAAAACCAGACAAAAATACATAAGTAGAAATAATTAAGATAATGTGCTTTGGAAACTAAGTAAGTAAAAAGGGTGTTGGCACAAAAATTAATGGACGCTGTTAGAAAGACAAAAAATACCTATTTTATCTATACATGGATATTGCATGAATTTAATTTTGAGTTGTTTTTGTATTTATTTAGATTTGTTTTTAGTGCTCCTTATTTCTGTTGTTTGTTACCATTTGATTCCTATAAAATCGTCATAACATAGTCAACTTTTGAACGATTTTAAAGCAGTTTGCTTCTTTTTTATTTATGAAGGTCCTGCCATTAATCTGTTATACCATAAGCTTAGCTTAAGTAAGCATGTGTGTTTTGACCCAAAATCTTCTTAAACAATGCTAATAAAACCTCTGTATAATCTTTATAGTGACTAACCCCAGTCAGGTTTTGCATATTGTTTTTCTTATCGCACTTCAGTAAGTAAGTAGGTAAAATGCATTTATATAGCACCTTTCTCAGACAGCAGTTACAAAGTGCTTCACAGGAAGGGCATCAGTAAGTACAATATGGACATTTAAAAATCCATTACAGCAACATACAGTCAATATCAGTCTTTGCAGCCCGGGGACCGTCGGGCTAGAATGCTTGTTTAAAAAAGAATATCTTAAACTGGTGAACCCCCCCCCCGACCCAACCGACGGATTAAGCGGGTATAGAAAATGGATGGCTGGATGGATGGTTTTTAAAAGCACTGACAGAGTCAAGTGATTGCAAGTAAAGTGGTAATTCATTCCACATTCTTGGTCCAACAGCTTGGACAGACCTGTCTCCTCGGGTCCTACAGCGAGTGCGAGGGACCCATCAATCGATATTGCTCAGAAGATCTCAAGCTACGAGCTGAAGTATAAGGCTGGATCAGATCACAGATGTAGGGAGGAGCCGGTCCATGCAATTCTCAGAATGTCAAAACCAAATTATTATAATTTATGCGGTAAAATACAGAGAGCCAGTGAAGAGATTTTAAGACGGGTGGTCCTCTGACAACGCGCGTCAGGATGCTCGCAGAAAGATTTTGTACAAGCTGTAAACGAGTCAAATCCTTCTTGCTTAGACAGATGAACAGGCCGTTACAGTAGTCTAGACGTGATGACATAAATGCATGTATCAGCATCTCAAGTAATTTTTAGAGACGATTGTTCTTAGTTTGGAGATGTTATGCAGCTGGAAAAAGCAAGTAACTGTTTTGTGTAAGATGTTCTGGAGACGTGACTTCAGGAGGCTGCGATTCTGTTATTTTGTTTGTAAAATAAAGATTTTCATGAAAGAATCACAAAAAACCCTTCATAAGAAATATGTTATATAAATGTATAGATCTGTTTCTGGTATGTTTCAATATTTTGGACTTTTATACATTGACAAAAAAAAGTAAGGTTTGCTGTAAAGGGAAAACTCATCTATTGGCTTTAGCTCAGTGTTACCACTGTATATAATGTGTTTGTTCAGCAGCCACATCAGCTGATACAGCAGAGAAAACAAAGAAACACATCATCAATTTCCAGAGCACCAAAGTGACAAGAATGAAATTCTTCCTTGGCCATCAAAGAGAGCCTGATAAAGTCTTCATAAGAAAGAATGTCTCAGAGCTGAGCTCAGACAAAGCTAATGTAGCACTCACTTTTTAATATCTCAGTTGGAAAACCAGCAGCATTAAAAATAATACCAAATCAAATATTAAAAGGAGGGTATACCACAGCGACAATTAAGAGAAAGGAAAAAGTGAGCAACAGCTGTTTTATCCATTTCGTTATCCGCAATTGAAGCTGCCCTCGTTGATGAATGGAAGAGCCTAAGAACGGTCGCCACTGGGCTAATGCTGCTCACATACTTAGTAGAATCAGATCTCTCGTCATTATCATCCATCTCTCTTGCCGCCCCCTCCCTTCTCTTAATGAACCCAACACTCACCAACGCACCCTAACACCATAACAGACTGAGGCATCAGACTTTTTCTAATTGGCATGAATTGATGAGACTGCCACTGGGTGTTGCCACAGATACATGTCATTAATGTTACCCCTGCTGTTTACTGTAAGACCAGCTGAGAGCCACACATACAAGCACACAAACAGCATCTGGATCAAGAGTCTCCTGTAACACAGAGTAAGTTGCTATGGGAACTGCTGATATAAATGAATGAGATGTGATTTGTGGTGCTCTCTGAGCGTAATAGCTGGTCCGGAGGAAAATCAATAAAAAGACATGCTCTGGATGACCATCCATCAGCTCCCTTTATGCACCATCTGTCACCTCAATCTCACTCACTCACTCACACTCACACACACACACACACACACAACCTACAATTCAGCTTATCAATCATACAAAACTTACAAAATACACATAATGTCTCAGAGTTTTTAATATAACCTGACAGAAAATAAAAACCGAGGGAGTGAACCATGATCACAGCACAAAATTTACATAATGAAAATGCTAAATTTCTTCACAGTTGCAAAAATAGCATATTTTAAGGAAAACACCAGCATATAGCAATAATGGAACAATGTTTGAATGGTGATAAAGACCTTAAATCATGAAGTGCCTTCAACCTACGCATACAGCTGAGCCACTGATGTTTAGAATTTCGAAACAAGCATTAAACTTTATTTTACTCAATGAATCTGGGCAAATTTTAAAAAAACAACAACTAATATTTGCTGTTTCAACGTCTAAAAATCATTGATGTAAACTGAGCGTCTTGGAGTTGTGAAATTATTCTCACCGCAGCTTTTTTTAAAAAATTGACAGATATGGCAGATCGTGTTTAATATTAGTATTTTTTCCGAAAGAGGATTTATAATTCTCCTCACATATAAGGCCTTTAAAGATTAAGCTCCATTCAGCTCATATTTGCCGGCTTTGATGACCCTGAGTCACCCCTTTACTAATGCTGCTGGGGGACCTCCAATGATGCACTGAACACCTCTCTTCACTTGGCAATTTACTCTCCATGTATGTATATACCGCGGTTGTTGTCATTCGCTTCGTGTGTTTGTTTCTATCTCTGTCCCGTAAAGGCCGGCTGCCACCTTTCCTGAGTCTGGTTCTGCTGGAGGTTTCTTCCTGTTAATAAGGAGTTTTTCCCTTCCACTGTCGCCTTGTGCATGCACGGAACATGGGACTGAACCAAAGTTGCAATTCAAAGCAAATCGTTGGTTTCCTTAGCTTGGCAACTTTTTGTAAATTTTCCTAATATTATTTGGACTGAATTGGATTATATTCTATTTAATTAAACTGGATAATAATGAATGGGAGCTAACTGGATTATAATTTGTGTATAATGAACTGGGTTGATCTGGAGCACAACTGGATTGGACTGTAATACCTTCTTTATAAAATGCAGTGAGATTATTTTTCTTATGAAATGGCACCACATAAGTAAACTAAACTGAGCTGAATTTGTATAATTTCATGTATTTAATTTGATTTGTTTTTAGACTAAAAGCTTAAGTAAAAAGAGCTACATTGTTAGAGATCCAGTGTGTAACATTTAGAGTGATCAACCTGCAGAAATGCAACATACTTGTAATAATAACAACGACTTTACGAGTGACAAATTTGGTAAAATAAGAATGGTTGTGTTTTCAAGACTTTAATATGAAATATTGATGTCTTAAATACACCTGAAGTCGCCTCACAATCCTGTTTCTACAGTAGTCCTGCATTTTTCATGGCCTCTGAAATTTGGGAGGAGCTTGGTGTATTCATTTGGCTGCAATTTATGCAGATAGAAGTCATTACATCCTACAAATTGGATCTTTAATCGGTTGCAAAAATAACAACACAGAAATGTTCATGTATTAAGGAATATGGGGGATATTGAAAAGAGAGTTTTACAAAGCTGAGAATATCAAGCTGCTCCTTCAAACTAAAAAAACAGCTCAAGTGGTCATGGAAAATGCTATAATTAGCTCAAAACAGTCCGAGCTTTAGATAGGTAAATCTTTAAGATTAACCTTGAATTTAACTATTTAAAATCTTCCAAAAAGGTTAACACCATACTAAACCTTTTCCTCTTAAAATTATTTAAATTATAATTATAATTATGTATTCAATCAATTCTAACATGAAACAACAATAAATTACAGTCAATTCTAACAATAGCCACAATTTACAGTTGGACAGCAAAGTCAAACAGTTCAATGTGGAGTTAAAATATATAACTGGTCAATTTAAGTAAACATCTGTAAAAGATAAGGAAAAGATTTCTGGAGAAAAAGCTAAAACATTTTTTGAAAAAATCTAAATTTCTCTGAGCTTAGGTGTGATTTATTATTACGTATCATAACCAACATGTCGATAGGTGTTTACTTCATATTTTATTGCTAATATGCTGAATATGTGTACAATTTTCCTGCTTTTCAAGAGCAACATCAAATGTTCCCACAAACCAGTGTGCTCCTCCGAACAGAACAAAAACTAACTGAGACCTATCAAAAGACATTTAGGGTCCTCTCCCTTAGAAATAACATTCGTATATATACCTGGTCTTAGATAGTTTAAAGTTATATAAAATCTTAAACACATTACAGCGAGTTATTTTCTTATTTCACCGTTTAAATGTGTGTTTTCACAATAACAAATAAAGAAAAATACTGAAAAAAAGAAAAACTGATCTTTGGTTTGCAGTGTTCATAATAATTTATAGAGAATAACCTGATTTATCTTCTTCATCTAATTACATTTGTAATATTTTTTATTAATAAGTACAAAAGTTATAATCAATCTATAAATTATTTAAATGCTCTGATGAATATCTGACCATATTTCACATGTCTTCTCGACATAATTTATGCATTAACTGCAGAAAAATGCAGTGTATGTATTGGTGGAGTATAAAGGTGGAGATTTGTTAGCCAGTTTAAGATGTCTGGAATCTCAAAACTGTTCCATTCTTTTCAAACACGTCTATATATTAGACATCTTTAAATATGCTTTTTAAAAAAGGAAACAGCTGTTTCTTTGTATTGCTCCCTCATCGTGTAAACTATGTTGCTATCTCCAGCATAATCTGCCTTTTGAGCAGACATCCTGCTGAGGGTTCAGATCTGGTTTCAGTATGAAGTATGATCTGATTTCACCACACCCGGCAGGACTTCGCTCCTCGGTTCATATCTGACGACTCAGGACAGCTGAACGCTTTCCGGAACTCCTCGTAGTTACTCATCGCTCCAATAACTCTGCAGGGCAACAGTAACGATAAAAGTCAGGTTGGAAGGGTGCACAGAAAACCTTACAGCACACCAGATTTTTGAGGGTAAAACCTGGATTTAGGGTTTGGGTTAGAATTAGGTAAGGGTTAGGGTTGGGAAAAGGGGGAAGGGAAAGCACTGTGTCTATGGAGAGTCCTCACAAAGTGTGTGTGTGTGTGTTCTCACCTGTATTTAGGTGGACTGTGGGCTCCACTCTGGATCTGCTCCCTGGCTGCTTCTGGTCTGTATGAATTACATCTAACCTGCATGGTACAAACATATTGAAAACTATAGAGAATACATCCCATACCACCTTGTTAAAATCTGTGGGTAGGTTTGACTGACTCTCTTAAACCATCTCCACTATCATCCATCACAACAAAGAATAACATCAAAGGGCCACATCTTTTGCATCAAAGGGCCACATCTTTTGCAACAAAGATGTTCCACTTCTGTTGGAAGAAGAACAGTGAGGGGCAGGAACACCACCTATTATTTTCCATGTAATCGTGATATCTTTATGCCCCTGCCTTCATGTCTCAGCTTTCATTTGTCTTAACTCCTCGTCTGTTGACTCTGTTGCTAATAAATATTTTTATGATGGTCCCCTAAATAAGTTGAGTTAATAATTAGTTGCAAAAGAGCTAAGAATTTTTTTTTAAAAAGCCCCATTAAAGGAAAATCCGCCAGGTTACAATAAACCAGAATAGTTCTGTTACAACCCAAATAGGATAACAGACACACAAATGGACAACTGCAACTACAAAGTACCTGCATAAAGGTATTTCACACATACACATTATGATTGTAATTTACAGAGGAGCCCAGGCTGTCACATCAAACTGGTGGGACTCAGAGCCGGGCCGTCACCCTTTGATTACTGCCGAGTACTTGCAGACATGCAACTAACAGACCAAGATGCACCTTGACATCAATGCTGCTGCAATGATGGCGGTCACTCTGCTTTTATTACTGACTGTGCTCTCAGATAAAGTTTTGGCCCTGGGTCTCTGGTATAATTTGTGCAGCATGTTACAACGTTTGCTGGTTTTTTATGTGTTCTTACATGTGCGTAGCTCAGGAAGAACAGTTGGTTGTTATTCAGTTCAACTCCTGGCAGGAGAGGCTCCTCCACACCACCTCTGCTCTCATCCACCCACCGCCTATACGCCTACAAACAAAAAGAAAAAGAAATGTTTTCTCATCTTGACATCTTAATCATATTAAGCAATGTGAATCGTTCTGACATGCGGTTAATCACAGAGATCAGCTTTTGAATAAAACTAGGTCAAAATGACTTTAGAGAAGATTACTGGGCAGTTCTTTTCTCGAACCACAGGTCATACCCTGAATGCTTCTCTTATTCCCCCATTGTCTGCTATGTTTTCTGCCAGAGTCCTCTTACCGCGCACCTACAGAACAAAACGTGCACAAATTACACATTCTCACAATTTATTTCTCAGCTATATTTATAAAAGTGGCACAGACACAGGAAACACCAGAAATTAAAATACTTTTCAGTTACTTATAACCACTTTATAATGCATAAAGGCATTTTATTGTTGCATGTAAAAGGTGTTTCCTTACATTTAGGCCTGCTTCATCCCAGTGGTAATTATTGTACTGGTCAATCATACACTCAGTCTTCTTAGTGAAGGCTGTTACAGATGACTCGCTCCACCACTGGTCAAGGTTGCCGTCTTGGTCATATTTGCGACCTGTTAAAAAAAACAATAGTTAAACAAAAAATTCAGTGTTTTTTACATATTTTACCCTAAAAAGACATATTTGTTCTGAAGTCCTTATTGTGTATGAGCTTGTACCGTTATTGTCAAAGCCGTGTGTTAATTCATGTCCAACTATCACCCCGATGGCACCATAACTTAAAGATCTGGAAATCAGAGGATGAAAAGGATTAGCAACAGTCAGATTAGCCAAACGCTTCAGGGAAGATGACCGATTTCAGTGTTATCAATGAGAGCTGAATTAAACCAACTGGAAAAATAATTTTTCAACGTTTTGACTTCATGCTGCAAAACAGAAAATATGTGAAATCGCATCCCCTTGAGCAGCCAAACTAACGATTGTTCTAAACTAAAGTTAGTTAGTTAATTGAGGGGTACATCATGGACAAATTAGATCACATCAAGAACAATACTTTAAAAAGAGTGGCTGAGAACACTAGCATGTTCCTGGCTTCAGGTGCTTTTGTGAAGCATGGATAAATATTACTTAGTATAATTGTGTGTCAAGTCCTTATACAATAAGAACCTTAAGAATGGCTTCTTGACAGCCACCCTTCCATGGAGACCATTCCTGATGATCAACAGGATGAATTTAAGGTCCAGATGCATCTCTCAGGTCCTGTCAGGTCTTTGCTGGATTTTTTCCTCTTTCTTAAGGACATCACTTTCAGATACTGTTCATCTGCTGTAGATAGTTTTTTAGGCCTGACACTTCTTCTTTTGTCCTCCACTTGTCCAGTTTCCTCAAATGTTTTAAGGACACACTGCACACCATGCTGAGATATGCCACGTTTTCAGCTAATAGCTCTTTGGGAATCACCTTGTTGCTGCAGAAATCCTATTTTTCCTACAAACTGTGTTATCTTTGGTGTTTCTTATCAATGTAACTAAAGAAATGGGAATAAATTGTGTCTTTGTGACAGGCTGGTAGTAACAAAGATACAATTTAAAATAGTTTTGTTGTCTGTTATGAGTAGACACAGCACTGGTTCATCTCTTTAGGAGCCTTTTTTTATGCTTGAATGATTCAGGTGTTAAGGGGATGACAAAGACTGGACTGCAAATGAGTGAGAAATCAGCCAAATCAGCCAATCTCCAAAGAAAAACTTTTAAAGACCTTCAGGAAGCCTGAAGAACTATTGCTCAAGACCACTTTAAATGTAACAATAAAGTCAGGCTGCTTGGGAGCAAAATATAAAGAAATGTGAAGCTACATAAGACGATTGCACAGTATGTAATAATAAATGTAAAATATTCTATAAAACATTTATTTGAAGTTAATCTTATAAAACTTATTGAACAAACTATTTGAACATTTAAAACAAGTCTGAAAAACAGTGATGGAAGCTACACTGATCCATCACAGGTACAATTTTCTATTCTTTTATGTCATTGTTTCAGGTTCTGTGGAGCACAAAGTGTGAAATCTGCTCTCTGGACAGGTCGAAGTTTTCTATTAACAAGCTCATGTCAGAAAAATCCTGCAATTACTGCCACTGAGTAAAGCATGGCGAGGCATTTCTTTGGTCTGCTAGTGGAGCATGTCACATTAATTCAACCTCACCTTGGATACTCTCTTCCCCAGAAGAAGGGTTTTTGAAGCTCTCCAGCAGGGAATCCTACCAAAATAGATCAAAATGGTCTTTTTATTATTTTTTTCAAGTGTCTGCCGTTCCGTCCACACAGGATCTGTGGAACGTCGGGTCATTTTTAATATTTTTTTCCATTTTGGGTTGAGCAAGGCATAATCATTTGAAGAGGGAATAACTATTACACACAAACATGCATCTCAAAGATCAGTCATATATCTTACGGATTTGGTTTGTGGACGAACTGTAGAATGCGTTCACAGTTGTTGGGTTTGTAAACCACCTGTGGGGGGGGAAACAACGTGAAACACGTTAGTAAGGATGTAAAACATAAAAACTCACACATCTAGCAGTGACTTACTCTTTCCGTGGGACACTCTTCCGAAGCCAAGAGACATCCGATTGGCCGATGAACTTCAGTGTCTGCATCACGTTACCGTAATAATCCTTCTCGTTGAACTCTAGCTAAAACAGACACAAATGCACATTTAGATTTAAACTGATAGTTTCATCGAGACTTTCTAATAGCAACTGTTGTATTTTAAAAGTACAACGTTGTCCTTAATTACTTTTATATCAAAACTTAAGCCAAAGTGATGATCATTTTTGGCCTGAAAGAGATGTGAAGTCACATTTGCAAGAAAACGGGCAATACAATAACAATATAACTGATTATATCAACTGTATTACACTAACATGTTCAGTCAATGATATACACACCTGTCGTAAATCTTCATTGAGGTAGGTATCATTCAAAATAAACTCGGGGTACCCGACCTTAGCCAAGACTGCATGAGCCTTGAGAGACAGAGGAGAGAATTGGAATAAAATATAAAAAACAGCTGAATTAAACTGGGATTCGTTTGACATTGTGCAAATATTTTAACAAAGACGGTGAGTGAGAAGTAGTTGGTTCATAGAAAAAGTAATGAAAAACAATTTTTCACCCATAAAAAGGATAATTTTATCACAAAAAACATGTTTTAAACAGACAAAATGAGCATAAAGTCCCGCATTAAAATCATATTAATCTAATTTCCAAGATTCTAACTCAATGTCTTCAGATGTCTTGCTTTAGAAAGCCAAATATGTTTTATATTCATCGTAATAGTTGTTAAAGGACAAGTGGTGCATCTGTTAAAACTTGTAGATTCACTGTAGCCATTTATATCAGCAATGAAGATTTGTGCTGGCAGCAAAAATTTGTAAGTGCTCCAAACTGCAGCCATCAGATTGTTTAAATTCCAGCAAATTGCTTTCGGGCTGCTGTGGGATTTAAGTAATAGACTAACTAATGAGTTTCCATTGCTAGTTTCAGTCTTCTTTAACACAGCAATGATGAACTGTGACATCCTCCTGCTTTGAGTACATAAATGTTTCATAGCAAATAAAGAGGGATTCCTTGATATGATTAAGTCAATGCAACAGTATCCGTTCCACAGTCAGACTTATGTAGTTAGATGACCTCAGGTCAGTCTAACCCTGGGTACTATATGCCTGGAAGTTGTTCACATGGTTTCCCTTTTTCTTTCTTTCTTTTTTAAGATAACCATTTTATTTCTGCAGCTTCAAATAATGTTACTTCATAGATGTTTAAATTCTTCGTGTGCTCTGCAAATGGTTGAAAAATGTTTGGTACAGTATCGTGTTGTTAGTTTTCTTTTCTAATGGTCATAGCAGCTGGGATGAGACATGAGGTGGGAAGGGGGACCAGTTAGTAGCAGCAGTTAGAGTAGCAGCAGTTAGTTCTCACCTTTTCCACGGCTCTCTTCTTTGTGGGTTGATCCATCCAATCATTCTCCTTCTTCAGGATGTCAATGAATGCCCATCGAATGCCCTCAATCAGCTCCTCCATCTACATTCAACAAAACAGGGCGATTTTTTTCCGACACCATCTCTGGCTGAAAGGCGTCTGTTATACATCTACACAAAAATCAAAGACTTATAACACAATGTCGTATCAGGAACACACACGCACCATTTGTTTCTTGTCCTCTTGGAAGTGTGTGTTGACAAAGAGGCGGCCGGTGGCGTAAACTATGGAGTTTTCCACGTAGTTAACACACTTATCCCAGCGTGGGGTCAGAGAGGTGGTTCCCGTGGTTACCTGGTGGGGGTGCAAGAGTCAGAGAAACAGGGTGACATCGTGTATCATGTCTCGATTCTTCTCTCGGGAAACTTTCATGCCCAATTTAATGGTCTTAAATCCCTCACAAAATGTTACATAATGACATGAAAGGAATTCTTTACAGCTTTATTTATTTAATCATACATGCGCCTAAGGTTTGACCAATAGATACATACTTGACATGTACACTATTTGAGAAGCAATATGATATAATAGAGAATAATTAAATATTAGATATAGATTAAATCTCTTCATGTGGTCTATTGTTGCATTTTGAAAATGGTGATTTTAGATTTGTTATTATTTGGTACAAAAACTGAAATTCAGACTGAATCAAAGGGATTGATGGAAGAGTGATAATTAGAATAAGAGATGCAATAAAAAGAGATTTAAAAAATCTGTACATTGTAGAAATTGAGCTTAAGAGTACATTCAAAACATATTTTGATTGTCCAGCCAGACAACTGGTTGCACTGATCTAGAAAAGCCTGTATCATTCACACAATGTTTGTAGAATTTAGCCACATATATTCGTAGATTCTCGAAGTGCAGTGTGTACAAACCCGAGCGTAATCGAGGTATCTGTAGAGGAAACGACGGCTCAGAGTGGTGATTCTGGAAAAGACCGTCCTCCACTGGACGTAGTTAGCAACCGTCCTGGAGACAGACAGAGACGCCATTTAAATGTGATCGCCTTGTGGTTATAAAACACTTATATTAGGAGAAGAGAGTCTCTGAGCACCACGTGTATGTGGAGGTACTTGGACAACTATCTTTAGGAGAAACAGCTGAAAGGCATTTATGGAAAGTGAAGACCTTGCTGTTAAACATTAAGACTTTTAGCTTTTTAGATGATCAAATAATAAATGTACCACTTTTATTAATCAAAATGTTGCTCCAACCAAATGTGCAGATGATTAATGCGGGTTTGGTAAAAATAAAACATGACATTTAAAGAGGTCCAAGGATTATCACGGTGATGGGATAAACACAACCTTAAGTGGAATCCAGATTCAATCATTGATCATTAGGGCAACAACACTTTTATGGCAACTGCTCCTTGAATTTTTTTGGTCATCTTCTGATTGGAAGGTCCGTAATTAGGCATATAAATGTGTGACGTAGAGAAAAAGCTGTTCATTGTTGAATTCATAACTGAGAAACAGATTTAAAGCGCTTTGTAGAGCCTGGAAGAGGTTAAAAAAGGCCTGTATAAGTGTAAGTATATCAACTATGATCCTGTCAAAGATATCTAAGTGTGTGTACCTTGGATCTGTGGCATTGATGAGCTTCACAAGGTCCTTGAAGTACTGTGGAGCTCTGACGATGATGGGCTCGGAGGAGGAGATGGACCGCGTCGCATCATCTTTAGACTCAACCACAGCTTTTACAAAACCAAGCCAGTCAAACTGCAGACAAAGTGAACATGAAGAGGTTGCTGGTATGTAACATCTGGAAGTCATGGATACATTTTAAAAAAGAGATTTTTTTTCTTCGATGTTTTTTGATCATCCAAACTGCTTGTTCAGTGCTCAACATGTTCAATTTAATCATTTTCATGCAAAACAAAACAAGAACTGCACGCTGTGTCCTTCAGACCCTTTATCCTAATTCTGAAGGTTGTTTTTTTTTTACTTGGTTCATAAAATAAAAGCTTCTGTGGTCATTTCAAGACTTACTGTATTATAATTTGAGAACACTGTCCAGCTGATTTGGTTGAATTGATCATTACCTTTTCTTTGGACACTAGATTTCAAACAGATTAAAGAAACACAATATAAACAGTTGATTCCTGAGGTTTAGCCGGGCTTGTGGGTGCATTTTTTTAGCAGCAGCATGTCGTACGAAGCTGAAAAGTTCCTCAATTTTAGCTCTTGAAAGAGAGCAAATGTTTATCTTTTTGAGTAATTTTGAGTCAACTTAAACCAGAACAGTTAACACAAATGTACTGCTTCTCACTTAAGCCACCTTCTCTCATAAAGACGATGATGGAAAAAGACAAAGATTTAGGCGACATATTTAAACGATAAACTTGAGAATTGAAAAAGAATCACACACAGTTTATGGAAACTCAAGACAGAAGACACTGAAGTAAAGAGACCAGTGTGTCATCGGTAAGAATAACTGATTTGATTTCTTTCTGGTCAATAAAGACTTTTGTTGGCACATCTGTCGGTATTTTAGGTACCTGTGGTATGGAGCGCTGCAGGCGAGAAAGCGTGTATCTGTTGTACATGGTCTCGCTGGTGCGGTTCTCATAGGGAATCAGGATCTGCAGACACAGTGAGCCCTGTTAGTGAAATGACTGGTCCTAAATTTTTGGCAAAGCCAGTTAACTGGCATCATATTTGACTGTTGATATTTCATATTTAATTAACTCCTGAGCCATGATGGCCCGTTATATCATTTTTTATGCATTATAGATTATATTTATGACACGTTTACATGATGTCTTTACATGAGCCAATTTGGCCTCGAAGGCCAGAGCTTTTTCCATCTGGGTCTGTGCTGCTTTCTCTGGGGCACCGAGCATGACGGCCACATCCACCATCAGACTGAGCAAGGCCGCACGATACTGAACAGAGACACAAAGGGACAAAAAAGGCTAAATCTCCTTAATTCTTTAAAAGCTGTACTCTCTCAAACATCAATTAAGCATTACATCTGCTTTTAGATGCTCTTGCGCTGCAGTATCCGTTCTCAGTTTAGCAGCACTTTTCTTGTATCTAAATAAAAGTCTAAACAATAAAAAATATAAAGTCTAAACAAAGTGCCCACTTTCTAGTATTTGGGAAAACATTGAGTCTTATAGTAATTGAGTTTAAATGGTATTTTTTCCAGTGGAATCACTGACCTGCAGGAAGGAGAGATTTATTTCAGGTGAGAGAAGTGAAAAATGGGGCAGAAACTCACCGCCCGAGCTGTGGAAGTGTTGGTGATGTAGTCTTCCCTTGAGGGCAGAGACAAGGAAGCCTGATCGAGCTACAGTAAGACAGATTGCACATGTCAGTGTTTGCTGAATTTTCCGACTTGGGACTTTTGCTGCAGCAATAAAGATTTAGCTGTTTGTGTGTCAGCATGTGTCCTCAACAGTGTGTTAGCATCTTTGAACTAAAATGTGCTTTCAAGCACATCCAAAGATTCAAGTTTATAGATTGTTTCTTTCCATCCTGGCAGATGGCTTCCTTGCATATAAAATAGGCGCAAGTTACAAATCACACTTGTTGATTTACTGGGGGGTTATGTGTCCGATTATTAATTATTCAACTGCATGTTAAATACTTGCATCCAGGCTTCAACAACAATGGTGAACGGTAAACATCTGACCTTGATGATGTAGTGTGAGGAGTTTTTGTCATCGGGGGAGACGTACAGGCGGATCAGCACACTCTTACTGTGCTCGTTCCTCATCTCTGCCAGCGTCTTCAGCAGACTCCACTGACTCTGCGACCATCGATACTCCCCACCAAGCCCGTCTCCCACAACCGGCCACCGAAACTCAGGCTGTTTGAGCGTCTTCAACATCGGCTTTGCATCTGCTTCCTCCAGTATGGCTTTGTAAACAGGCAGAGGAAACACATTAAACTCCTATTTATTTGATTTTTTTTTCCATTTTCATTGTTGCTTGTCTACTTTTGTGATGAGTGCTACTTGTGTATTTATCACCTCGTGTATCTGACTGCTTCTGCAATGACCCAGATCTGCCATGTCGATCAATAGCTCATCTCAACCTGCTTTATTCCCCTGTGTGCTTGCTGTATCTTTACGAGGACTCTTGTACGCTCATTACGAGCAGATGGCATTTGGTTTAAGAGTTTAGCAAAGAGATTCAAAAAAGTGTTGTGACTTACATTCATTCATACAGGAGCGGTAGAGGATCTTAGCTTTGGTCACTGCCTCCAGTTCGGCAGCGTCTGAAGGAGCTTCCAATAACTCTTAGGACAAAAAACATTTGCGTCATTCCTAACAGCACCAACAAAAGTTTCTGAACCTTAAAACTATGTGCTTCTGACGAGCTATCGCTGTTCATGACTTTGGTTTCCAGTCTGTTTTGCTTTATTGTCACTTGACATTTTTGTGGCCATTTGATGGTGTATTTGTGGCCTCTTTGACAGGACAACAAATTCATGTGTATGGCTGTACATGTACAGGGCTCACACGGCGATCTGATTGTACAGTGTGTTACATCCCAGAGTGCCACATCCCACAACTGTAGGGAGGGCCAAAGAGCAAAAAGCATTTGCCAAATTCTTTAGTGTTACTTTAACTTTTCATGGTGTTTATCTTAATCCTGACAAATACACAAGTTTAACTCTTCTGATGAGCACAGTGGTAAATTAACCTGATATGCTCTGGATATATATTGTTGATTTAGTATGAAGTTAAACACTTTCAGTTAAACACCTCATAGGAAATGGTGGGTGGGGCCTAATCAGGTCATTTTAGCCAACCAATCAGAGTAGAGTGGGCTTTGTTGAGGGAGGCCTCTCTAATGTCATTTCTTAAAGGAACATTTTAGTGGCAACTAGCATTCCACTTGCTGTTTTATGGAAAATTTGAAGAGTTGTGTAAAGGCTGTAAAACTGGGCTCTCACAAATCAGTGGTTGTGCTTAATACTTGGAATTGTAGTGACAGTCAGTCACAAGATCAGACACACAGTTAGTCAGGTGATTGGACTGGTTGGTGCCTCCGCTGCTGCTTGAAAAAGCTGAAATGTTCTCAACTTTCTTTCGCAAGCTACACTAGCAAAGCAAACCAACAGATCCAGAATTCAATTCTCTACATATGAATCCAGCCTAAATTGGCCTCAAGGGAGCTGCATTAAATCTAGAGTACTAGTGTTGAGCTGTATTTTGAGTCGTGTAGACTTTAAACCTGTAAAACTCTCACTTGTGAGTTAGAATGTTATTGTCACACTATGCAGTATTGGTGGTCTTCTTCTAAGTCTGTAATCCACAGCTGTTTAATAGAAGAGAACGTTTGATCTCATTCACAACAAAGTTTTAAGTATCATAAAGGCCGATGGGGACAGGAAATGAATGATTGTACACACCTTTGAGTTTAATGTCAACATGCTGCCGCAGCCAGGGGTAGATGCCATATGAAGATGAATCTTCGGGAATCGGGTTCTCCTTTAACCAACCTCCACAGGAGTAACTATAGAAGTCCTGGCAGGGGTCTACAGACTGATCCAGTTTACTCAGAATAGATCCCGCTGCAGAGATGAGAAAAAAGATTTACAAATTTTGGACTCAACGAAAGTGATTCATAGTTAAGCCAAAGAAATGCACTACTTTTTCCCACCTGCTTCAATGCATTCTGGGGTCAAACAGAACTCCTCCTGACTGGATTTTTGAGAAACTGTTGGAGAAGAAAAGACTTACATGTAAAAATCACAACTAGGGGTATTTCCAAAGCATTGCCCCACCTCACAAATACAGTCTGCAGTGGATAAGGTGACCAGGTGCAGGACTGCATAGCATTTCAATCCATCATCCAACAAACTGAAACCATGTCCAGATTTTGATTGACTCCATTTTCCAACATTTTCAACACAGCGGGACAGATGCTATTTCAAAATTTGGCTTATATCCACAGCTGTGAAGAAAGAAGGAAAGGCTCTCAAAAGGGCTGTAGTTGAGGTCAATCAAACTGAACACATGTGGGTAGAGCACAGTCTGTGCTGCCCAGCTACACACATTGAGGAAAATCTGAAGAGACAATAAAGTCCCTCTGCATATGATTATGGCAGATCACGGAAACTACCACAAAACAGAGGAAATGCAGCCACAACTGAGACTGTGAAACCATTTGAAACTGAAAAAAATCAAGGGATTGTTAGTTTTATGGCTTTTTCTTTCTTTTCCAAACATGATTATTTGATTTCTCACGGGAGAGCATGACATGAAACAACACAGTACATTTGAGTCTCACAACGTTTGGCTGAAAAAGAGATAACCAGATCTATGGATGTACTCTCTGGAACACAACGATGAATGCCAGACAGATGTGGTATCATCTAAAATTATGTGAATTTCCTAAACTGTGCAGACCTCTCACGCATATAGGTCTTCAGGCTTAGCTTGTCATTTACACATGTGCCGGTACTTAACTTAAAGTTAGGCATTGACCGGCACTGGTAACGTGTCCCATGGGATTTGTTCACACTCGCTGTTGATCATTGAGAAGTACTTGACTGGTTTAAAACCATTCAGGGAGATTGAATGTGTTTGTCAGTTAATCAAGTGTGAAAATTTGGCAAAGGACCTCTTTGCTTCATCCTTTTTCTTCTAACATGAGCTCACGACAACACAGCAAACTTTGCTGATGAAGACTGGGTGGTGCGTTTTCTAACTTGCGTTTTGTGGTCCACACATTGAATTAAACCTCCTCTGAAATATTGTTTTTGAAAATATAAAGTCTCCACATTAAAGATGTATTAACCATATGCTTATTATTTTTACCTATGGGGCTGTAAGCACATAGGTAATAAGGTATCTCACCAGATTTAATTTGGGGCAGCTCGTGGGACTCTCCAGCTCAAGAAAACCAACACTGACTCTCTGTCAGAGGCTTTTTTATTCGAAGAACAAGGAAATCTGGGGGATCTTCCTTAGCTGAACATGTTGAACTGCTCTGTGGATGCTAAGAAGCTAGTATTCGGGTGTCTCTCTAAATACAGGGAGTGCCCATTGTTTCCAAGGAAAGATCTCACATGTGCAAACACGCATACTGTAAATACTTAGAACCAGCTACCAAAACATAGCACTGAAAAGCTGAGATAACACCACAGAGGGAGTCTTAACTTCACGCTCTTTATGCCATAACTGTGTAGCTCAGCAATGAAACTAAATTAAACACAGCAATTAAATGGAAAAATATATAGAAGCTTTAACAAATGAAAATGATTCAAAATAATATAACTGTTTCCAGCTCTGGTTGAAATAAAGAAGCAGTTTTATGTAGAAAATGGTTAAAAGATGGAGGGATAACTTATTAATTATTAAGTTTGTATTTGTTTGACATTTTTCTACTGAAATCAAAACAGACTCCTGCTGATCTCACACCTTTGTTTAATTCAGTTTGTTCATCTTTGCACGATTGTTACACCGTCATGTTGACAGCTGTTAACAGACAGACATGACATGTTCACACCTGATTCTCTGAACCAGCTTGTTTTAATTGCCGCGGTCAGTGTCTCCGGGACCAGTTTTAACCTGATCCAGCTCACAGAGACACAGACAGGTAGACTCACACTTTTGATGCTTCTTTTTTTCTATTCAGCTTTGCACCAAAATCTAGCTTTTATGATTGGTTAATTAAAGAAAAATGCTTTAATCCAAATGAAAGGTTGCAACATGTGCACATATTTTCCTCTATTTTACATCCACAGTAATGGAAAGCTAACTAAGTGCATGTAGGTGTAGTGGAAGTCCTAATTGGCTCTTTAAAATATCAGACGGTCATAGCAGCCAGTAAAATCTGGGGCTCCTGGTTGAATTACTCCAGGAAGATAACAGTCCTAATCCAGATCTACACACATCTGGACTCAACATTTGCACGGTTTCCCTTTTGTTTGATATTTTTTTTGTTTTGACCATGTCTCTCATCATCCTCAGACCGTGTAGTTTCTTACCAGAATGCGTAAAGCTATGTAGGAACAGAGGAGGAGGTTTCAGGAATCACAATCCCAGCATTGTCTCTCCTCACCAGGCACTTTTACAACCATTCACACTTTGGATCCTGTGACCAAAAGTCAACTTTAAGATCCAAGAAGAAGTCTAGTTGCCCTTAATAAAGCTCTTACGATTACCATGACCTGGATGACTGAGTGTCTTCATCTACATATGTAGGTTCACATTAAACATTACAATTAAAATAGCTATTTGTCTGGGCTACAAAGTTTTACAAGGCATGAAACTGTTTTTTCATTTCAGTTCAATAATGCCTTAATAGTCCCCAAAGGCAAATCATATTACCGCAGTATGAATCATTATTAAATATATGCTATTATCACAGATAGATGAACAACAAAATAAAGTAAAATGCAGATCAGCTGACAAACATGTAGAAAGCTGAAGGGAAGCAGAAAGAGGTGTGGTTGAAATCTTCAGAGATCATAATGAATAGATTGGGCTGCTGTTGTCGAATCTTGGCAACAATTTAGCTGATTTAGTCACACAAAGCGTCTTTTTTCTGGCACGAAAGCAGGGTGCTGAGGAGCACTTCCTGTTGGCTTTTCATAAAAAGTGATTCGATGACAACACATCTCCACTTTAACTGCTGTTTTGAGATAAATACATCTTTGTATGATCTGTCAGTCTACTGTTGAGGTAACATTAGCTTTCAACCACGACAACAACACGGAGACACAAACTGCCCAAGACATCAGTTCAGTGAATATCACAGTAAAGCAATCTAATTCCGTACCCGTTTTAGGTTTTTTACCCAACAATTTTAAGAAGTCTGCTACCCAAAATGAGCTTTTCCATCTGTATTGTGATCATTTCTGTTTGACATAGAAAGACACAGTGAGAGCACGTTTATCTTCCATTTTCCTGGGTGACGGTATCTGCCAACCATGACGACACCAGTGCCCCTCTAAAAAGTTAATTGATTCTCAACTTTAAGTGCTCGGAGCAGCCACGTAAAAAAGGCAGAGCTGTCTGGGGGGGAAAAAAGATGCTGGGTGCAGCATTTTACCCTCCACATTTGCTTTCAACTAATTTGGGACAATAAAAAGAAAATGTGCTGGAACTCAGATAAAAAGCACTGTGCGGACACAAGCCCTTAGATTATTAAAAAACCCTCATCAGGGGTAAGAGGGGGTAGATGGTGATGTTATACGACAGAAGAGTAGTTCAAGTCCCATCTGGCCCACTATTGTCTAATAAATTTTCACTTTTCCACTCAGCTATGAGGTCAAGTTGATAAGGGTTAGGTATGAAAAATATATATGATTATGCTTAAATATAGACAAAGAAAATGCATCTTAGACACTCCACATGCTCAGAGCTGCGTTTACGTAGAATTTCTTTGGCCATTTTACTTGTTTTACTTGAGTAAGTTTTATGTTTTGTACTGCCACAGAAATCCGATACGTTTCTTTGTCGACTGAGACTTTTCACACAAAACATTTGAGCTGCTCCTTAACTTCATTTACATTAACGTTACTGTTTCAGCTGGAGTCACATGATATTTTCATGCATTATTTCACCTTAAGTTATCCGATTTATGGTATATTATTCAAAAGAAAAAATAAAACAACATGGATACGCTCTTAACTGAAACCTGTTGGCATATAAATATACACCACACTACAGGGGGCCATTCTACATAAACAATACTGGAACTGTACAGTTCAAGTACAGCCTGACTAAAGTTTTAGTTGTGATGTTGTGCTGCGATGAAGGAGAATCACCATATTTGTTTGATTAAAGTGTCCGAATACTATTATTCTATAGTAGCAGTGATTATGCAATAATAATTTGAAACCATTCCACTCATCAGAGTGGAGTGTAGTAAGCCTCTCTTTATGAAAGTGGGTCAAACACAGACCAAAGTGCAGCTGATACACTGGAGAGCTCTCACACAGAGTAAACAGTAAAGCTTGTCTGCATAAAGGCAAGCCACAATGTTCAATGTTTTATTTTTGTACTGTATGCAACACTGCTTTTACAAAAACTTAGTTTCTAACAGAGGAATAAAGTTATTTAGAAAAGAAGCTGAAAATCACTTGTTTCTAGTCTTTATCAAATCATGTGCAAGGTTTGAGTGCTTTCCAGGAATATATCACATTTTTCTCAGTTGTAATTACTCCACATGGGCAAGCAGAACACCACAAAAAGACTAAATAAGCCACCCACTGTTTACGTTACTCGCACTGCAACCGCAGGTTTACCCACTGACTTCCTTCCTAGAAGGTGAGCCTCTCTAACCTCTTGTCAGAAACCACTTACATGTGAGGTGGCTGTGAGCCAAACAGAGGCTGCACAGAGCCATGAAGTGAGCCGACAGATTTAGAAACCAAATCCTCATTGTGAACGGATGAGTGGAGCGTTACTGAGCTGCGCCGCAATGTCTGACCTCTGAGATCCGCTGCTCCGGTTGCCTGGCTGGAGCTGCCTGCGAGGTTGCTTCATGCTGTGGTCACTTTCAGTACAAATGGCACAAACTCCTAACTTCAACCCTGTGCGACCTGCTCGGCCTGGAACAAACTCAGCAACCACCCAAACACCCCCTATTCTCCTCAACAACTCCATCTGCAAACACACGCACACACACTCAGATGCCTGAGGCTCCAGTGTCACAGCAAATGCCAGCCTCATGTTCATTACTGAGATACCAAAACTATCCACCAACACATACATGCAAGTAGACAAACACACAGCATAGAGTCACACTCTCTCAAGTTATTAAAATGTAAACAAAGCAAAGCAACCACTTGGCATTCCTGTGCCGGCTGTTTTGCATGGCTGAAGACGAGAGGAGGGGTTCCATTAGAGTGGGTGTGTGGGACTGCATACATAGGCACATAGCATAACTGCACTTTAGTGCCACCACAAGAATGCTTACTTCCCTTAATGGCAAAAAAACCCAAAAAAAACAATACTTATCCCACCCCAGACCAGCACATGAGCCCCTCCCAGCCATCCTTACAACCACGCACCATTAAAACTACTGAAACTCTTAAAGGAACAGTAAAACTAAACTAAGCTGTCTCATCTTGTGATCATCTTATTTATCTTTATAAATCATCTTTATTTTTTTCTTAGTAACCGAAACAATGAGCCTTAACCTCCTAAAACCCAATGATTCTGTAAACATACTTTAACTACCCCCCCCCCCCCCCCCCCACAGCTGTATGTAATGATAGGGTCCTTCAACCTATGCATAGTCTTTGAACAGGAAGTAGTTTTTTCAGGAAAAAATATGTGCGCATATAGGAACTGTAGGTCTATTTTATGAGCCTCCTGAAGTTTGACATTTTTTATTTTTTTTGGCAATTGGATCTTTTAGCAAACAGATAACCTGGTAATGTTAATGATTCAACCAAGTAACCTAATTTCTCAACCAAAACTGATCTGTAAGCCACAGACTAAACAATATTTTGAGGCCACGATTTACATCAGCTATCAAATTACGTTTGTTTAGTTCCCATATCTAAACTGGTTTCTTTTGATATTTCAGTTCTTTAGTTATTAAGTCTGGATGAGACTGAATAAAAGTAGGATTTAAGATTTGAGTGGGGGGCTTGTCTCTAACATACTGACAGCAAGCTGACTGTTGTGTGCGTTGTGAAAGATCACAGGACTAGGATCTCCCACTGGTCTTTGGTCCAAAACCATCTCTTTAAAAAATTGTAAAGTGAGATGTTTGGCATCACATCACTGCACAAAGTTCTCTATTTCAGAGACACAGACCGATGGACATATGTCTTTCAGCAGTAGGCTGAGGATGGTGTTCCCAGGGTGGCTATTTGAGCAGTCATTCGTGTACAGTGTAAAAAGGATTAGTGAGCTCACAGAACCCTGTGGGGCCCCATGCTGATGGATCTGGAACCTGAAAGGTTGTTGTTGACTCTGACACGTTGGCTTTGGTCAGTTAGAATGTAAAAATTCTGTTTTGGTAAGAAAAGAAACACCCATCTGCTTCAGCTTTGAAATGTGCAGATGAGGCTGAAGTGTATTAAAAGTAGAACTAAAATCAACAAATAAAATCCTTGCATAGGCACTGGGGTCTCATAAGTGCTTAACAGTGAGGTGTGTGATGCTGATGGCATCATCAGTGACCCTCCCCTGCCTGTATGCAAACTGAAGTGGGTCAGGTGTCCATTCAGATTACCTAAAAGCAGGAGGGGGGCTCACTCTTGAGCCAATGTTTGCTTTGTCCCACCTGTGTAACTGTAATAAAGTGGTCCTGCAATGTGGGAGAGGGGAAAGTAGTCTGGTCTCATATAATTTGCTCATTTTAAAGGAATTAAAACACAGACTTAAGGAACTTTGTGAAATTGTCAAAACACTATCTGCTAATTCATTTCCTGTGATATTCCTGTGAAATTTATTGAGTTTATATTCACAAAAATAACCGCATGTGGGAATACAGCGTGAAACTGTTATAAGCGGAATGAATAACAGGTTTAAAGCAACACTAAAGAAGTTTGTGACCATTAAAACTTGGTTTTGATGACTCATTATGCAGTACACTGACTTTTGTCATGCACATTCCTGAGCCTGCTGCTGCCTGAGCATGAGCCTGGGGCTGCGAGATACCAAAGGTCACAACTGTGGTTTCAAGCCCCCGCATCACACTTTGTGGCCTCTTCAACATGACGACAAATTCATGTATGCAGGGCTCACATCGTCTATATGACAGTGGTGTTACAACCCACAACTGCAGGGGGAGCCAAAGAGCAAAGGATTTGCCATTTTCTTAAGCGTAACTTTAAAAAGTAAAAATGTCAGTTTTTGGAGACTGGATGGGTTTGGTGGTGAGACTCACCATCAGGGGATCCAAGTTCACCACCACTCTGACTAGAAATCCGCTGGTTTCAAGTTTCAAGGCATAATGTGATTTTAAAAAGTCATATTTTCAAAACCTCTGTAATTTAGAGTGTGATATTTTATCATCTCACCAGAATTTCACACCAGTCCATGCCAACATCCGGACCTGCACTTAAAACAGGCACTGCATCCTTTATTTCACTAACCAGGTGACAATTCAGTTCAATTCAATAATTCTTCATCAATCTCTGAAGAGAAATGATATTGCTGCAGTGCAAATTATTATCAATGATATGCTGTTGTTACCTTTAGCTGTCTGGAGCCGCTTCATCGAGGTCTTGGAACCACTCTTAGTCTGACCACTCACCTGAGATCAGTTTGCCTTAGGACACCCTTCTAGGGACTGAGGCCAGGAGTGCTTACTCTGGGTCAGGGATGAGTATCTGTCGTAGACGGAGGAGCTCAAGTATCTTGAGATTTTGTTCATGAGTGATTGAAAGTTGGAGTGAGAGAGAGACAGACGGATGGGAGCTTCATCAGCTGTATTAAGGGCACTGCTGCGGTCCATTGTGGTGAAGAGGGAGCTGAGCCGGAAGGTGATGCTATCGATTTACTGGTTCATCTTTGGGCAAGATCTGGGTAGTGACCGAAAGAACAAGGTCGCAGATACAAGAGGCTGAAAAGAGTTTCCTGAGGAGTGTGGCTGTGCTCAGCCTTAGAGATAGGGTTAAGAGCTCAACCATCCTGAGGGAGCTCAGAGTAGAGCCTCTGCTTCTCTAAATCGAAAGGAGTTAACTGAGTTGACTCAAGTATCTGATTAGGATTCTTCCTGGTCATTTTTTAGGCATGTCCAGCTGAGAGGAGGTCCAAGGGCAGAGCCAGAACATGCTGGAGGGATTACATATCCGATCTGGTTTGGGAACACCTGGAGATCCTCCAGAAGAACTTGGAAAGTGATGCTCGGGAGAGGGATGTATGCGTTTCGCTGCTGGATCTGTTGCTTCTGCAGACCCAATATTGCATAAGTAGAAAATAATGTTTGGATGCTGTTGTTATAGATCAATAACAAAATAAATAAGATAAGAATCAGCTGACAAATATTTAGAAGGTTTAAGTGTAGCAGAGAGAGGAATGGAGGAAATCTTCAGAGATCGCCACGACGAGATTAGGGTGCTATTTTAGCTTGGCAACAATTTAGCTAATGTCACAAACAGTGTTGGCAGGTAACCCAGGTGAACCCTCAGTAGACAACATGGACAGAAACTCACAGCCAACAGTTCAACATCTGGGGTGCAGATACGCTCCTTCTCAGTGCCATGTCCGGTATCACGCCATCTGTTGTTAACAAGCACTGTAATCCCTTCTTCTTTACTGTTACCTTTCTGTCTGCAGTCTCTGTCTGCCCGTATTAAAGCTGATGTGTTTCCTTCCTGATATTCCAGCTGCACATATTCCATCCGATGATGATCAAAGGAAGAAACGGTTTAAACTTACTTCTCCTTTTTCTTTGTTTTGTTCCTGCACTGCATCTCTTCCTCAACTCACCTTGATTTGGGGTCTTATCCAGGCATGACTTGGGCTTTGGAAAGGTCAATCTGCTGTTCCTAAAAGTGAATAACTTTCCAGTTGCCATGGTTATGCATAATAAGAGGAAAAAAAGTACCAGAATTACCAGCAGAAATCATTCCAGCAGCACAACATCCAAACCAGCACAGAAAAAAAAATCTGTTTTCACGGGAAAAAGCTCAGTAGAAAATCTCAAGAAGATGCAAAGGAGGACACAACGTACCCAGGGCTGCTGCAGCAGGCTGCCACTAGTGTGGCGCCATACTAGAACAACGAATAACGTTGAATAACGAACAACTCTACAAAAGACCATCAGCATTAATCCAATAAATTTTGAGTTATGCTTGTTTCATATTTTGCTCTAAGACCAAACAGCTATTTTAATTTTTATGCGTTTCTACACTAGAAGAGAGTTAGTATAGCAGTGAGTTGCCTGTTATATTGTGTTTCTGCAATTCAATCCCAAAAAATGGAACACCATGGAAGTTTATAACGCGTGACCTAAATGACTAAAACATTAAGTATGCAAATAAATTGTATCTTGTACACTCATTATCATAAAAGCTGGCTTTAAAACAATCAGTTTTTTGTCCAATTGCCAGCAGTGATAACATTGTTTTATTAGACATTGAACCACAGATATGGAACAAACAAATAATTAGACCTCCAGTGTCTCACTTTTTACAGTGTGTTGTGAAGGTGTATAATAGCCAAGCTTGTAGGGGTAAATAACTGGTTCATGTGCTTCTTAAAGTCTGATTGTTCATTAACTTGCCCTACCACCTGTTACTATTCAGTCACAGACATGTGCACACCACTCTGCCACACAAGTCCCTGCAGATTAATCTGACACCGCTGCAAAAGCTGTCAATACAAACATTCTTTCAAATTTCCCAAGAAGTTTGACTCCTGCCATGCCTTAAGGAAAGTATGACATCGTGCATCTGAACGTGGGTGTTTGTACAGCCTGACATGACCCAAAAATAGTTTGACACAAGTTATCCCCAAGCCCTTCACAAGGCTTCCACCAGTCTGCATGTGCTATAATCTGAGGACAGAGTGTACCAAAACCGTTGATAAAATATTACAAAGTATGTTTAATTCCTTGAAAATTATAATGTAGGATACAGAGAAATGTGTAATGTGTGAGTATGGACTTACCCAGTATGAGAGCAAGCAGCAGAGCAACACAGAGACACACACACATGGCCAGAGCTATCTTGTAGAGACGACTGCTGCCCCTCTCGGGTTTAACCCCACCGCCACCTAAGTGCTCCAGCTCCATGGTTGGCTATATCACACACTCACACACAGAGAGAAATCTGAAAAAAATATTTTAAAAATCTAATTAAAGAACTAAACTTGATTAAAAAAAGAGGTTTAAAAAGTCCCTGAAATGTACTAACTTAAAAGTTGTCTCTTTAACAGCACAAAGTTCATCCACCTTCACTATCTAACTTGCTGTCTGTGTGTGTGCAGCTCCTCTAACTTCACACTGGCTTTTCAAACTGTTCCTCCCTCCATCCCAAAACACTCCTCCTCTGCTCCAGCACTCCTCCCTCCCTCAGTCCCTCCAGGAAACAAGGGACCAGTCCTACCAGTGGGATGAACAGGGGTCATTTATTAAAAATCATTGGCTAAAACCAGAGCCTTATCTGGTTGTTTATCTGCGAAGCATTAGCAGCTGCCATTCCAGTTAATGGCTGAGGCATGGATGTGAAATGTGTCTCAAGTCGTGTACAGAACAGCAGGGTGCTCTGCTCGAACGTTTATCAGATCAGACAGTCACTGGACCAGAACAAAATTAGACTCATGCGCACAGGACACTGATTACAGTCGATTAATCTGATGATGTCGCTGCCTGTTTAAAACACGCATCAGTGTTTTTTTTCATCGGAGTATGTTCTCTGAAGGCCCAGAGGTGGTGATGGTGTTGACACCACAGCTCCTGATTGTCCTTCCCAGTCACTGTGGTAAGATTTCTTTCTGCATGTGCTCATTAGGGTTTGGGGCGTTGGCCACAAAAAGTCCTTATATAGACGTGACTTCCTATGCTGCTAAAAACACCCATTCATCAAGTAGAAACACTGACCACGAGGCTATTGTTCACCATTGTGACTGGCAGTCACTTGTCCTGTTTATAACTTATTGTGTACTGGAGTTCAGCTCATAGGTTGGGATTGTCTCTGCTCCTCTTTTAGGATTTGATTCTTAATGCAGCAGAACGAAAAGACAGGCATCCTAGGGCTGGTTGTGTTGCACAAGTTTGACCGCAGAGTCCTCCTAATCACAATATAGATCACGAAAATAACAAATTTGTTTCAGTTGATGAAATCTGGATGAATACTTGTATGTACTTATATGTACCAGTAACATATAAGGCCAGGAATATACTTTTTATCTTTTAATTACAGGTACAAGTGTTTGTTACGGCTGCCTCGCATACCATGCGTCTTGTTTGGAGGATCGCTCGTACAAGTCCTCAAAAAATTAATTATGCGTTCACAAGTTGCAATATTTGGCTGACCTGTAGGGGCAAATTTAACCAGCTATAGGGTCATAGGGTCGGCAGTAGTAAACAGTTTTGAAACTACCCGTATCTTTATGATGTGTCTTTATGAAAATAGCTGCAGAGATTTGGAAAAATCCGTGCACAAAGAAAATTGTTGGAGAAACTGAGTGGGTACAGTGCAGATGCTGTGTTTTTTTTCTAGCCTGAATATTGTGGTGTGCCCCCTAGTGGAACCATCCGGTAACAGGCATAATAAACAGGCACGTATACGAACAATTACACCCACGATAGAAGAAGTTGCCTACATGACCATGTTATCAAAAAGCCAGTATATTCCTCAGTAAAATTGGTTGCTAATTTATGAAACAAAGCGGCCGAGATGCAAAACATCTTTTTGTAAATGGCTTGAATAAAACCAAGAGACAAAGATCAACTTTATTGCTCTAGTGCACCTGAAAACTATTATGTGCATGATATTCCGTTAAGATATTCATGATTACCAAAGAATGAAGAACTCTGACTTACATTTTGGCCACACATCAGCTGCCTGGAGAGAGCAGGAGTGGGGATGATGACGCCGTTGCTAATACGTGATGATTGGCTGGGTGGGAGGATCATGCCCTGCTCACGCTGTCTTGCTGCCAAACACAACAAGACAGCAACAATGGTGACGAGCCAGGGAAATTCAAAGGTAGCGTCCTCAAACTGGAAGTACCGGCGCTACTTCTCGCTCATTTTGATTAAAGGCACGAATGTTTATGTGACATGCACGCTATGTCCAGGAAAAAAAACTTTATCCACGTCTATGGCAAACCATTTTAACATTTATATATATATATATATATAGATATATATAGTAGCCAGACATGTTGCAGATATCTGTAATTCAGTTTTGCCTAGTCAAAAAGAACATTTCAGATATCCGCAACTACGTTCTTGCTAGGACAAATATTGTCACTTTTGCCATTCATTTGTCATTACAGATATCTACAATTCAGATGCGGATATCCTCTATGTGAATTGTGGATATTGGTAACTGAATTACGACTATTCATAATTCCAGTTCAAGATGTCTTTAATTCAGCTCAATTAAAGATATCTACATGTTCCTTTTCAGAGATCTTAAATTAAGTTTTGACTAGGTGAAATGACGTTGCAGATATCTCAAACTGGAATTTCGCCGAGTCAAAATGACTTGCATCATCTATACATATGAATGGCAAAAGTTGCGTCATATGTCCTAGCAAGAACATAGTTGTGGATATCTGTAATTCAGTTGTGTCTAGGAAAAACTGAATTACAGATATCTCTATATTTTGTTTCGACTAGTCACAATTGAAACATGAAAAATAACGCCACAGTTACTTTGCTGAGTAACTAATTACTCTTACAATGAGGTAACCGAGTTACGAACCCGATTACTTTTTGGGAGAAGCAATTTATAACTGTAACTAATTACTTTTTTAAAGTAAGACGATCAACACGGCCCCTTGATGGCCCCTTATCCAGAAAAATCCTAGATCTGCCACTATGTTCATGGTCCCCAGAGCATAAAGCATATGGTCTTTTCCCACTTTCATTGGCTGTCGTTTGTGTGTTTTTTATATAGATAATTACTTATTAACAACTAGTGTCCGTGGATCAAATCCAAATTTGGACTATACTTTACAAAATATACACATCAGTTTGTTTACTAGATTTTAAAACTAACTAGCAAACAACAGCACAAGAACACTAAAATAGTAAAATGTGAACATGCTGTGAAACGAGATGAAGAGGTTGCAGAGTTAAATCAGGGGCCTCTTTCTCAATATCAACCTGTGAGCCAGAACATGCCTCTTTCTGCCCTCTTCATCATCATCCTCCCAGGTCTGTTTACTCAAACATCCCTCCAGGCCGCCATTAGCACAAGATAAGCGACAGAAACACACATGTGAGTCTTTTCTGAACACAAGCACACAGTAAAAACACAAAGTCGTGCACTCAGCACCCGGTCTTCTCACATACTGAACTAATTCTTGTACAGTGATGAAGTCTGCAACCACGCGAACGCTGAACCTGCTGACAAAGGTGTCTGCTCCTTTTAGGTAAATACCCCTCAGTGACTGAGCTGAGGGCCGCTCAGTATTTACATGTCTGCGGGGAACACCCTTCAAAATTACCATGTGTCATCTCTATCACTCACACACTCAGGAAGTAATTACTGCTCAACTCCTCCATCATGTTAAAGCAACTCTGCGGTTTGAAGAGTTACTAAAACCGTTGCTTGTGTCCTTTGTCGCAGCGTCTGAGGAGGAGAACGTGCTCGAGGTATGTCGGTTATAAAATTAGAAAGATGCTCTGCAGTCTCCCAAGAGTAGCATCGGGCTCCCTGCATTCATCTTTTACAACAAATACCACCCTGACAAACCACAGCAGCCATGACGTTTCCTTGATAAATGTACTTATAAGTACAACTACTTTACCACGGTACAATATATGAACACTTATTCAGTGAATATACTGATCTGCTCATGCTTTTTCTTGTCCAAATGAAGTCTAAAGTGTAGATTACCTAAAGTAGAACAAAGTAAAATACTTAAAAGTAGTAAGAAGTAATAACATAAGGAGTTAAACCATATTTTAGACTTTCTAAATAGTTTTGTATTTATTGTGTTTTTATGTCCTTTACACTTATAATTATGTTTAAATAAATAAAAGCAGAATAACTGAGTGCTTTGTGTAAAGTTCATTGTAGTTTAACTTATTCTTACTCATCTTGTATATGCTTTAACATATTATCAGTGTTGGCATATATAACCTCTGTAGCTACTTTATGTCAGGAGGAAAACATCATGGTTGATGTTTTTGGAAATATTCATTAAACAAATGTAGTCGTTTTCCTCCAAAAATAAAAATCTTTGATTTTTCTCCATGTGAAGTATAAAGTAAATGAAATAAAACTTTAAATACCAGCACAATCTTTCAGTTAATGAAAATTATAATAAAACGGAGAATATATTCATTAATTAACCAGCTTCAGAGAGTTAAATAAAAATCAGTCCTTTATTCCACAATTAAAACAAATGAGCTTTTACAACCAGACAGCAGACAGTGAGAGGTCAAGAGATTAGGAAGAAATGACATGGAACTCAGGAACGAGTGAACTCTAAATGCTAGTCCTCTCCAGAAGAAAAACTCAACAAATCTGTAGATTAACCCTTTACCAACATGTTGAGATGGTCTGGGGTCCTGTGGTGAATTCGATAACTTTAAAATTAATCAAGATCAAGATATCCATGCTTTCCCAGATTCAATGAAGGCTTCTGAGCAGTTCTTCATCCAAACCTGGTCACAGGTTTCTGTCAAACAAACCGCTCTGTCGCAGCAACAGCAAAACCTTGGCATTTTGGAGTCAAACAAAGACAGTTTTCACTCAAACTTTAAGCACAAACACTTCACATATCTTTAAATATTAAAATTGGCTTTTGTAAACAGCAACTTGGGGGACAGTGCTTTACAGCAAGTGCATTATTCATGTTGTATATGTGCTTCTGTGTGTATGGCGGCAACAAGGTGACAGGAAAGGTTCTTTTTCTTGTCAGTGGTGGTCTGGTAACGGCTTAAAGGCAGAGCGAGGTTCTGCTCCCTGCATGTTCACAGTTTAATGGTCCAAACATCTCAAGATGCCAAACATCCGGCACGGTTTTTTCCCCATTCACTTCGGTCTTCTGGCAGTTAACCGCTGCTGCTACCGCGCTGTGACCATCCACAGGCCCAGCGCCACGTTGGCTGCCAGCAGGGCGCTGCCTGCCAGCAACAGGAAGAAACCAATTAGCTCGCGCTTCTGACGGTCTGTTACCACAGTAACCAGCGTGGCCTCCAGCAGAGCGTTCAGCATCCACTGACCGTCCAGAGCGAAGCAGGGCACGGAGTTGACTACCGCTAAAGCACCAGAGAGGGACACCACATATCTGAGGCGCAGGACAGCTCAGGACAATATACACAGGTTTCCATGTAAAGTCTTCATCATTCTCACCAAAAGGAAGGTTTAGGTTTCGGCCTGACGAGCAGCTTATTCATTCCAGTTTTTTTTAGTACACTAATGGTGTTTTTATCTCTTTTTCTAATTCACTTTTGTACCAAATCTTATTTCATACTGCATATTCACACCTGATCCACCACTGAAGTCTGAAAACCAGAGGGGGTGCAGTACTTCAATTATTCATTAAATGAAATAGCTACTTCACCACAAATAAGCAGCAGGGAAAGGATGGATTTAAATAATACACTAAATATGATACAGACATTTAAAGAGTCTACTGTATGGTTTAATTACAGGTTAACAGCTTGTTTCAAAGTTTGGTTCAAACTGAACAAAATACTCTGGTTAGAAATGGAGATGGACCCACTATTTAAGCACCAAAGCATCTAAAAACAGGAGACTTTGCTGTATTCTGGCTTCTGAGATGCCAGAGGATCAGTGAGAAACTGCTGGAGGCTGGCAGAGCGCGATACTGGATAGCATCGTAGCTACTCATACTTCAGATGACCAGGCAGCCATTAAAATATGCTACAAGGTGATGTGATCAGTGAAAGTCGGGACAACAAATCTGTGGGAGCGAATGACTTAATTGTAGCTGGATAAAAACCCATCACTTTGGAAAGCAGCACTCTGTACAGCCAATGTAAAGCTTTTCATCATGTCCTACGCTCTGAAACCCACAATCCAACTTTAAACAGCACTTTGTTTCAGAGATGTTAAAAAATAATCCCATTTTAATCCTCCAGGCACTGGTTTTTTCAGGTGGCAGATTTTAAACTGGTGAACAACTGGAAATCAAAGCAGCAGAAGAAGAAGTGGCTGATCAACAACAACCAAAGGAAAAAGTTGCCTGCTTCAATCACACGATCAGTGGGTGGGTGGGGGGGGGGGGGCACCTTTACAGCTATACTTGAATTTGTCAATGTTTCTTAAAAACAAGAAGTTGAAAAAAATTAAATGTTTGGGGTTTTAGCTGCTGCCTTCCTTTACTGGAAAATATTGCTTAACGTTTGATCTTATTCATGCGCCTAATTCAATTTGTGTACTTCTTCTTATGGACAGTTCGTGACCTCGTAATCCGTGTGTTCCTGTCAGCAGAACCACAATGCTGGTCTGCTGATAAGACAAAAATAATCTACAACTGATAACAAAGTGCAACTAAAATGATTTAAAAGTGCCGACGTGCAATTAAAGTGCACATGGCCTCAAAATGTTTAAAAAAAGAGAATCAGACATTCAGAAATTAAATTAAACTTAATTAGTGGAATATAACCTCCTAAAGCAACGCATCCATCACCTCAGAACAATTACTGCAGAGTCCTGCAGAAAGAAAAGGATACTTGCAGAAGGTCTCCAAGAAGACGGGCAGGTCCAGGTGGAGGAAACCAAAGCGGGGGATGAAGTTGGTCAGACTTACTGGGAAAGACAAAACAGGAATCAGAGGGGTGATAATTTCATGACAAGCCTCCTCCTGCTCATTATAAGAGTCAGCTCAACACCTACAACATCAAGTCAGCACTCATTATGTGGATATTACTGTTTACAGTTAGCTGTGGGTGGTGTAAGCCTTCCTGAAAGATGGAGCCTCTGAAGCAAAACTGAACGTTAGATTTTACTTACTATCATTTAGGCTCCACGAACCTCAGAATTTTTAAGGTGTGATTTCCTATTCAATCAAAGCGCACAACAAAATAAAGAAGTGCGTGAGCACCTGTGTACGTACCGGCGTACTGCAGGTGCGGCGGATACCCCACAAACAGCATGTGAGTGTTGGGAGGGTGCGTGACCCGGATGAAGCGAGTCTGGTTCTCCAAAGAGGGCGTGACGCAAACGCTGGTGGCGTGGGAGTGCGCGGCGCAGTCGTTGTCTTTGCGACACACCGGCGTCCCCGTCACCATCTTGCGCACCGGCATACAGGCGTACTGCAGCCACAGAGGACACACCGGACATTTGACTCATCTTGACGTGGGCTATCTCTTGTTTCCCTCCGGTTTGTCTACTCTTGACTTCTTTTGCACACGTTTTAATCTCCTGACTACAGACTGAGTCACTGGAGCCAGCTTCTTTTTCCTGCGCTGTTTTGCATTCATTCAAAATTCCTGTGCTTTATAAACAGCGCACTGTCAAACATTTCTTTCTGTGGATAACACTCGGGAACAGAACAAAAGCAGCTTTTTTGGAATCTTTGGATTCTTTCTCATCACATTGAGGTTTCACAGACAGTTTATTCACACCTCTGTGAAAAAGAGAATCTGTTCAAAGGGGAAGCTCCTTTTTTTTTTTTTTTAAACCTGGACCTTATTTCTGGCATAAAATACGTTCCAAAATAAGGTCCACGTTTAAAAAAAAAACAAAAAAACAAACGAACTTTAAGTTCCTCGGAAACAACAACATTCAGAAGAAGACTGAGCCCTGCAGCAAACAGACTGACTCACACAGACGCTGATGATCTCCCTGATCCTGGAGTCAGTCGGGGATCACATGAGGAAAAAAAATGAGGAAGCACACCGAGACGGACTAAAACTTCTGCTACAAACTCTGTCTGTCCACACAAAACAGCAATAAATGAGGTAATAAAATAAAGGAGGTAAAATGAAAATGCTGCTCACGTCACAAAAAGCCTGTGTGTGTGTGTGTGTGTGTGTGTGTGCATTACCTCTCTTTCCCTGCTGTTCCTGCCCTGTGGTTTGATGTAGGAGAAGCAGAGGTCCGTCAGGCTGTTGTTGCTGCAGCAGTCCATCGTTCCATCCAGACGCTTGAAAGCTAGCGGAGAAAAAGAAGAAGACAATAACGGTGTATCTCACACGCCGCTGACTCCTGATGTGTCACATGCTTCACTGCTTGTAGAGTAGAGAAGATGTCCTGCAGTGATATGACACATTATACAGCAGAGGCATCTGAAATCTTTTAAAACGTATATACAGCCACATAGATGACATAAATCTGTTGTTTGGTGTGCTGAAAAGGAAAATCTCTCTTTAATTTCACCCTCAGCATGAAGCTGGACCTTCTGCTAACACTTGTTACAATATATATTTTGAGCTGAGTTGATTGCTGGCCAATCAGAACTTTTGTTGCTGCTCTGTGGGTCCGACCTAATTTCTTCTTCAAGTGGCACACAGTGGTGAAATTAAATGTTAAAAGCAATTAAGTCAATGTCAGCTGAAAGGCGTCGGGTCTCCTTAAAAAAATACTTTAAACATCTTCGGTTTTGACACCCACCTCGTCCATGAGCCCAGCTGGGCTGCAGGCTGGCAGAAGGGACACAGTACCCTGTCTGCGGGGTGTGAGAGAGGTGAGACAGGCAGCTGGTCCAGTCCTCCACCCCTCTGACGGGACAGTCCTCAAGCGCCGTCACGATGTCCCCGACCGACAGCCCCCTGGGCCCGTCAGCTGCAGATCCCTGCGCCAAAGACGCACACAAGCAAAAAACTTTGTACAAATGGCTAAAAGGTCACAGAAGACGTGTTTGTTGGCTTCGGTCCAGCAAGTTTTAGTTGTTGGGAAACGCTAGGAGGGAACATGGATTGACAAACACTTTCCTTTGCCAACTGCTGCTCATGAGCTCCTTAGCCAAGACCGATATCAGGAATAAGCTGAGGCTGTAGATTAAAAGCTGAAATGACAGCTTGTTGATTTTCTGCAAGCATAAAACTAAGCAATTGTCCCCCTCCAGCTCGCCTTATTCAGCTGACTGACGTGTGCTACGGCTCTCCACGGGGTGTGTTAACATGCACAAGTTTTCTGAAGTATCCCATTTCTATGGCTGTGCATGCAAGCATCAACTCCTGATTTCAGTAACACTGGTGGCAGCGAACGGCTCACATATAAAAAGCACAGCGCAGTGCAGTTAGGGTTGATAAAGGCGAGCCTTTCACACCTGCCTGCAGAAACAAAACGCTGTACCGAGGACACAGCATGCTCTATACACACAGGGACTGAGATCTGCTCTGTTCCAAGTAAAAGTCATAGCCCCATCCTCCAGTCTAACAACTGGAGTATTCAGGTTCATTAGCGTGTTTGACCTGATGAGGCCTGATGCAGCTGATGTGAGCGCGTCCTGTCAGACCTCGAGCAACGTTGGCGTGTGCACACAAGCTCAAGTTTGCTTTGATTTTGTCCCCCATTGTTGACATAGTATCAATCATTTCCAATAAAAACCAAAGGTTTCACCTCGTGAATGCAGTTTCTTCAGAGCTGAAAAAAAAAGCTTTTCCTAACAAAAGCTTCATGTCTGAATGGGTTAAATCCTAGTTTTAAAGCGTGTCTAGGCTTTGGTCATACTCAGGAGATGAGGTTTACATTGGACTACAGAAAGCTGGTTACTCATATTTCTGTAGAAGAAGCACACAGGGTCATAAATGTGTGAAAAAAAAAAAAACATTTCAGCTACAACGATCTTTACAAGCCATTCAGCCATGCTTTTAATCAGAAGTGCGTTTTCCCAGATTCTGAGTGCAGTACAGAGGAGCTTAGCTCATGGTTTCACTCCACTTGTCAAACTGTTTTGGACACTGTGTCTCCATTGAAAACCAGGCACCCTACAACTACAGCTGAACCCTGCCTAAATGACACGACTCATACTGTCAGACGCGAGTGCCGTAGAGTGGAAGAAGGACAAACTGCAGGTGTCTTTTCAAAGGCTAAGAGACTGCTGGAGTCGCTATCAGCGAACAGGGAAAGATGCTAAAAGGAAATATTTCTCTGACATTATCCTGTCAGACTGTCACAAGCCCGTGTTCTGTTTAAGTCCATAAACTCGCTTCTTTATGCCTCGCAAACTGTCTGTATGGAGCCCTCCACTACCGTCTGTGAGAGCTTTCTGCACTTTTTTTTTGATAAGGTCTCTTTTACCAGAGCTCTTATCTCACCTCCTGCTTACGACCCTTTAATCTCTGTACCCTGCACAGCTGTTTTTAACCAGCTTGAGCCGGTGACTCTGTCCGTTTTACAGGAGATTGTTGGTCGTTTTAAGCCCTCAGGTTCTCCAGATGATGCTGAATCAACATGGAAAGCATCACAGTTTGAAAAAGTGTAAAATAATATCTGCATGAAGGTGTTATTGGCAAAGATGTTGAATCCCCTTTAAATTCTGCTGACCTGATTTGATTAATTAAGGTTAAAAAAAAATCATAAATCACATCACTTACGGAACAGTTTGACATTTTGAACAGAGCTAGGCTCACTTCTCAACTAAAAGCTCAATAATAGATGCAGATGCTTGCTTCAACAGTACAGACTCCGGCTGGTTTTCCAAACTATACAAACAGCTGCCTGGGTGTTGAGCTCCATCAGTGTAAAAAACTGATATTAAAGTATCAACCCATTCGTGGCTCCTGATGGAAAACCTGCAGCTCTCACCTGCACAACCTCAGTGACCAGCGCCCCGGCTCCAGTGAAGTACAGGGGAAACAGGAGGATGGGCAACAGGAAGAGGAAGGCCAGCGCCGACACACACAGGACAAAGTTGTGCCAAACCCCTGAAGAGAGAGAGAGAGAAAAACAAGACATTCTTTTAATCCTTACTTTTTATCTTCTGGCACTTTTAATAGTCACATCCATTGTGTTAAAGTCTGTTTGAAACCAGATGCTGCAGTAATAACCGTTTCATAAAATAAAGTGATATCTGCATCAGTGACAGACTTTCTAGTATAAAATTAAATTGTCTCCGTTTTAAGTGCCGAGCTGCAGCGGATGCTGTGTCACACTGTGCAAACACAGCCGTTTCATTTAAGCACATCTCATTAATTCTTCAAATAAATGCATCTGAAATGTCTTCTTTTCTTTTTATTCGACTGTCCAACATCCAAAGATATTCAGTGTACAACAAGAGAAAATGAAGAAAACTAGAAGTCATTCATGTTAGAGAACCCACACCCTGTTCAATCTGTTCAGTTGCTGCATCCAAGCATTTATTTTGGGCTCATACATTCATCAGACGCATCTAAATAAAGTGTTTATCTACTCCTCACACCACTAAGCAGATAACAGAAGTTTATTATTCGTAAAATATCCAAGATGTCTTGATCCATGTGTGCTTCTCCAACAGCCTTCTACATGCTCTCCACATACTCCGGCTGTAGGATGTCGTGGCAAAAGAGTAACCGCTGCTCACTAAAAATAACCGTCTATACCATCTTAATTATGCAAGAAGACTCAAGTCTCTGAAAACCACAGGAGGAAAAGTCTCATCGTCTGATGAGGTCAACACAGAACATTTGAGTCCTGAGTCTCCTAAGTCGGGGGAAATTAAAAGCTGAAGAAAACATGAGAAAATATTTTTCTTTCCATCTTTTTTTTTTTACAGTAGGCTTTAATTTCAGGTCTATGAGCAGGAAGCTTGAGTACATTTCAGATACTGGTTCATGCAGTAAACAAACAAGCTCGGGATAAATGATAAACGTGCGATGTCAGTCAGCCCCCCCACTCTGCTGTGGACATACCAAGAAATAAACAAGCACAGCAGTTATGTCACCACTCCCCTGATGGGAATAGCATCCTCCTCGCTCTGGTTTGTCATGTGACTCCACTGGACGTCTCAGTCCTGTGTCTGGAGTCCCTACCAAGTTATTTTCTTGTCAGAAAGGCCTTGGGGAAATTTTGCACTGAATGGACACAGACACAGAGTTTCACAGAAGCTCTTCGCTGCCCCCCGAAGGCGGCAAACAGCAAAGGGAAACCCAGTGAGTTTGCACTTCGGCAGCTGCATTATCATCTGCAGGGAGATGCTAACACACACTAACAGTAGCAACTGTTTTATTTTACTTGGAACACAAACCAGCATTTAAACATCACAACTGTTCAAAATGCTTGTTTTCTGAATGTGACAGCGACAGATTATCATTTTCTGAAAACAAAGAAACCATACGACCCTCCTCTACATGATAATACTTCACACAGTGCAAAGCAACCTCCTTATCAAAGGATTTTAGCTTTATATAATCCCAGTGCATCTTCCCATCTCCTTCTGTTGTTTCAGGCTACAGTCAAACTGCTCAACAGAATAAATATCTGCCTCCACCTAAACCAACTACAACAGCAAACAACTACTTATACTTTCAAGGTATCTGCTATTTTTGAGGGGAAAAATAGAATCATTTTTCTTTGAATGACTAAAGAACATTCATCACTTCTCTACTTTCTTGCATGACTTCTATGTACAGATACTTAAAGGTGGATGAGATATCAAGCTAATATTTGTTCTCACGTGGTTTCATCTGGCAGAAACTGGTCAAATTGGGCCTAATTTCAAAGGAAATCACACATGTGGGGGAAAAATAGAAAAAAAAAAACATTTAACAAAAGAAAAAAAAATCATATCTTAAAACAGGAAATTCTTGAGGAGCTAAGAAGAGATATTGGTGCTCATCAGGGTGGAATATGCTATAAAACAGGGGTGTCAAACTCCAGTCCTCAAGGGCCGTTGTCCTGCAGGTTTTAGATGTTTCCCTGCTCCAACACACCTGATTCAGATTGATGCCTCATTAGCTGGTTTGTGCAGAATGTAACAATCTTTTGAAAAGATCCATTTAATCATTTAATTTGACATCCCTGCTATAAAACCATCTGTAAAGGGTTTCACCTCCACCAATTAGACACACTATGTACACATGGAGGAAATTTAAAGCCACTCCTACCCTCAACAAGTGTGATCAACCAACAAATATCCCACTTAGACAGGATATTTGAACTGAATGCCAACAGAAAGTGGATCAAATAGCACAATGATCCAAACCACATGAGCTGTTCTTCCAGAAAATGGCAAAAGAACAACATTTATGTCCTGACTTTAATCCAAGATGGAAGGCCTTGGGTTAAAGCAGTGTTTCTCAATTCCGGTCCACATGACCCACTGTCCTGCATATTTTCCATGTTTCCCTCCTCCACCATGGGCTATGATTGAGAAACACTGGGTTAAAGCCATTCTGTGTAGAGTTGTGAGCTAAAATCCCTCCAATATGACATTTTGTCACATTTAAAAAAAAATCATCTATTTTATGGACTGAAGTGAAAATCAGATGTTTTAGATCATTTTTATGCAGAAACATAAAGCGCTTAACAAATCTTAAAGCACCACTGCAAGCCCTGATGTTTGCATACATTAAAATGAACTAACAGACTTTTTCTTTGAAATAACCTGCAACAAAACGTGTTCCTTTCCTCTCACTTTACACTTCTGATAATTTAATATCATAAGCACTACCTTGTACTGAATAAGCATTTTTTAAACAACCTACTCGACTGCCATCCAATTAAAAACGAAACCGTTTCTCAGACTTAACTGCACTGACATTATTGAGCCTTTTTCCCAGGCTTCCACTGATCACCTACGATGGCAGACATCGGTAATATTCGTGCACGTATAACTGTCGCCTCCACCAATCAATTAATCCTGCTCCAATTTTCCTTATTGCAAGTGAAATGATTAGATGCAATGTGGCTCGGCAATAAATTGCACTGAGTGACCTTCAACGCCAACAACAACACGCTTATAATAATTGTGATTAATAGCTGTGATCACATTAGCTGGCAAATAGACAGGTGGCTGTAAAGAGTTATCAGGAGAACACCAGGTAAACTGTTTTACCTGCACAGAAGATGCGGAGCTGCTGAGTGGGCGATATGAGGTTGAGGTGTGTGGTGAAGAGGTCCACAAACGCACCAGGATACACCACGAAAACAAACATCCCAAAACCATTCACCCTCACTTGTTCCCTGCAAGAGGACAGAAAAGTTTGACACATTTATTGATGTTTCAGTGGATTTTTTTCCACCAAACTGGTTCCAGTGCTTGTTTAGAGCCAGAACCCGACTTAAAACCAGTTCTTTCTGAGTCCTTTCTGAGTGCTTTTTTTGAGATCTTCATTTCTGAGCGCTGTCAGGAGCGTTCACAAACATCAACCGTTGTTCGAACGTTTAAAAGCAGTAAGACGTGATATTAAGACATTTGTTTGGGAAAAATAGATCAAATGTCTCCCTGCGTTGTGGTCCTCAAAATAAATTCTGATTACACAAGAGGGAGGGTCAAGTATGCTTTGGAAGACACGTTTAAAGTGAATCTCTGTGGTAAACGTGCAAAATCAAACCAATTCTACGCTAGATCATCGATTCTTTATGGACCCAACCTAGAACTAGCTCCGGCCCTAAACCAGCACTGGAACCACTAGTGATTTAGTGATTTTAAAAAATGAGTCTGGAAAGAACAGAGTATTTAGTAGTTCTTAAAAAGTATGCAAACAACTATTATGACACTCTTTTCAGACAATTCTGTTAAATCTGTCCTTTCAAAAGGAGTCATTTAAACTGATCCTCATGGATACTGTAGGGTCAAGTGTCTGTGAGGATCATGTTTTCCTGCAAAATGTGGAAGTAATGCTTCCTGTAACAGACGGTCGAAAAAAACCTGAGAAAAAATACAAATGCTCAGCTTATTAATCACCACATTTCCTAAGAGTCATTTACCTACGTAAGACTCTTAACTCTTCAGTGTTTGCTGGGATCAGACGGATCAGAAAAGATGCCTGGCATTGACTAAAAAAAAAAAAAAAAAAAAAAAAAAAAAAAAAAACACCCTCTTGGACGGATTCCTTGGCCAAGAAGAAAGTCAAACATACATGAAAAAGACATCAGTGGATTTAATAGTGAGGTGCGACAGCAGTCAGACAGACCGACACTACTTCCATATTCAGCCTGGATTTGTTTATGAGCCAAAAACAAGTGTGTCTGTCAGATGCAAGACAAAAACATCCAACATCCTTTAACTTCCTTGTGTAGTTGCTGCTCACGCCTGCAGGTTGACATTGAAACACAGTGTTGAAGGATGAGTGTGTGTTTTACCTCAACGCTGCCACAGCGTGGCCCAGCTCATGTATAACTCCACTGAGCAGCAGAGCGATGAAGAAGTAGGCCAGCTGACTGGTGGGAAGATTGACACCTGGGACCTGAAAACACACCAGATGCCAAAAAAAAAAAACAACTGTGATACAGAAACGCAACAAGAGAGTAAAAATAAGCATGTTTCAAGACCTTTTCCTGCATTTCTATCCACTAACAGAAGTATTTTGATTGAAGCATAGTGGGATATATTTATCTGCAGAAGCTGTAAATGAAGCCACATTTAAAACTTCCTCCCTCACATTTATCACTCCATATTTCAGCTGAAGTGCATTTTATCTGTGTGAGCTGCATCCTATTCTCCTCTTGGCTGTGCAGAGCGTTTTCTGTCACTCCGGGCTGACTTCTCAGTTATAAATGGCCTGCTAATAGCTTCCCATGAATCACCTCCAGAGGTCCACTGGGAACAGCGCTCACATTAATTCACAGCTATTTGACACCACAATGAAACAGTAAGAATGAAAAGTGCTCCTTATAATTCAGGGTTCTTTTGTGCTAGATTGAAGACCAAATGTGACACTGTAAGCAGAGGGGAGACACAAACCCGCACAGATTCATTCTAATGAAATATTTGACACTTGCAAACACGCAACTTCTATTTGTTCACGATTTTGAATGTGCTGTAAAACGCTCATAAATCAACGTACCACCACTTGCAGGGCCTGCTCCCCTCCAATTCGAGGGTTGTCGGTGGTCATCTGCGCGTACGTCTGCTGCAGCGTTTTTATCAGCAGCACCACTGACCCGAACATGGCAACGATACCAAACACAAGGCCACTGTTGAACCTGGGAAACGCACAGATTGAACAAATTAGTTCTGGAGCAGGAATTTATGAAGACGTGATCAGGATAAAAGCTTGCACACAAGAACCAAAGGAACACCTGCACTTAAACAAAAGGGAAGACATGAAATAAAGTCATTCAATTTGGGGTGAGTCCAGAAAAGATGCAGGAAGTTGGGTTTATTCTCACCACAGGTAGAGAGCTCGGGGGTTGATGCGGGCGCAGTGCGCAAACAGCCGGTTGAACATGGTGGTCTGCCATCTCACATGGAAAGGAGACAACATCAGCCCCCGACTGGCGAGCCACGACTCGTAGCTGATCCGGTGTGTGACGGACGACTGCAGGACCAACAAAAAGTTCAACCAAAGAGGGGAATCAGAGCTGTGTTCTTCCAGAAAAATAACAAGGAAACAAAGCAAGGAAATGTATCTATGATGTGAGGGTCGGCACGGGAAGGGCGCAGTCACCCAGTCAAACCAAACACACATTCAGATGATCTGAGGAACCGCGAGGATCGATATGGAGTTGATCCATGACAAGGGGCTGGATCACGCCCTGCGCTAAAAGATCCCTCTCTGTGGTCGCCAGCTATGAAACAGCTGTTGTATAAAGCACTATTTTACCATCTAAGCCCCTTTAACTCTGGCCATCTAAGGGAAAAAAAAAAAAAAAAACTCAACTCCCCCACAACCCTGACTCGTTAAGTCTGTTGGAGAAACTTCTCTTCCGTTTTTTGACCATTTTTGACTTCATTTGTCAGTGTCTGCGCACAGGAGCCAGCAGCAAAGATAAATCCACATCTTTGTGGTAAACCCCAGCTCTCTTGGTATGGGATGGTGGAGGTGCCACAAAAAAAAGAACAAGTCGGTAAAAGAATAAGAAAATGAATAAAGAAATACACAAATAAATAAGAGATAAACAAATACATGGAAATACAGGCAAATGAGTAAACAAATGTGGAAGTATAGAGATAACAAAAGAGAAAACATTCCAAAGCTTTTCTGTTTTGCTTTAGATATCTGTTCTTTATTATTGCTTTGTTCTTTCATGTATGTTCCCTTATTTGTCTTTACATTACACGAACATTACAGTCAAGCTATTTTATTAATTTCTCTTATTTTCACATTGTCTTAAAGATTTATTCCCTTTTTTTGTGAAACTCCTATCATTTCATCATTACTCTCATGGACTGACAAACAAAAACAAAATGATATACATTTGGATAAAAATGACGAGATTCCAGATAAATACATCAATCAGGGCTCCGCTGTCTCCTGCTATGACAAAAGCAACTGTTGACCACTGGAGACCATACCACAGACTTATTCAAGACCTTAACCAAAAACATCCCACAGAAAAAGCTTCATTTACCTTCCTATGATGCTATACGACTATGACAGTGGTTACTAATATAATAAAGGCTTCAAAACAGCGGAAGCGGTCGTTTAACAACAGTAACCTTTAACAGGGATGTCAACAACTGTGGCTACAATACAAAATAGTTTAATTTTATCCACCACAGACAGAATTATGAGATGTTATATTAATTGCCAAGGTTTGGCCATAGATGAAAACGCTAATGAAACGCTGCATTTGAAAATATCCGCTAATTAACGTTAACCTGACAACAGCAGGATTTCTTGAGGTGCACAAAGTGGGCTTTAGTGAGGCTGCTCACACGAGCATTGGTCGACCTAACGGCCTCCTCAAACGTTGATTAATCCACCAATGTTAGAGGGGAGGTTGTTAAACTGAAAAACAAACGGTCAAATATTCACCCTGAGTAGTGTGTCTGCCAGATAGACGGCACACCAAACTGCCATCACACACACCAGGAGGGGCACGGGGATCATGGTGCAGTTATCAGATAACTCTCTGCGGAACCGACGACTCAAACTGCACCGCTGCCATGACTCCCTCAGCCTCGCAGCGAGCTGCAGCTAAGCGCATTTAAAACTGCGGAAAAATGTCGACATGTCGTATTAAACGTGCAAAGAGACGCCAAGAGGTTTGTTTGCGGATGCTGTGAATGGAAAGACGCGTCAGAACTCTCTCTTCTTCTACGCTTTCTTTAGCAAGCTAAGAGCTCACTACCGCCACCAAGAGTTAACCTACGGAACATCTCGGTTTTTTTCCATGCAATTTTTCCACAAGAATTACACAAAAATTACTTCAGTGGCGAACATGACAGTGTTTCAGTTTAAACAACAGAAAAACAGCTGCAAAATAAAACCAAAACTGTTATATCAACAGATTTGAGGACAACAATTGAAATAAACAAAATTTGTTTCACAAGCAATGTTTTAATTCCTCATGTGTGTTCCTTATTGAGACGCATTCCTGTTTGACAGTAATTTTTACGTGTAAGGGGATTGATTTAACTTTTGCTGGGCTACAACTCCGGTTAAGATTTTTCTTGGTTGCATTATCTTGTCATGCTTTTAATATAATTTAGCATTTTCTATTCTAACATATCAGTTTTTGTAAAAGCAAGTTTTTTTTATTAATCTTATATTCTTCTAGGGGTCCTTCATTTCAACTATGAACTGGTGTAGGAAGCTTTGAAGACATGCATCAGTGAGAAAGATCTTCATTTGATCTCAAAGGCAATTTCTTAATTTAATTTTTTTAGTAATTTATTCTCATTCCAATTAAGCCATGGATTTTTGCAATGATTGGGAGGGAACATAACAGGTCAATAAGTCAAACATGTATTTGGGGACAAGGCCATTATGTTAGGCTTTGAAGGTGAACAGTTATATTTCAAAATCAATATGATTGATTGATGAAAAGAAAGAAAGAAAGAAAGAAAGATAGAAAGATAGAAAGAAAGAAAGAAAGAAAGAAAGAAAGAAAGAAAGAAAGAAAGAAAGAAAGAAAGAAAGAAAGAAAGAAAGAAAGAAAGAAAGAAAGAAAGAAAGAAAGAAAGAAAGAAAGAAAGAAAGAAAGAAAGAAAGAAAGAAAGAAAGAATAAACTAAAAGCAAACAGAGTGATCAGTTGGTTACTATGGCTGAACTGTTACAAATATTTAAATGTGAGTTTGAATATCGGTTTTCCTTAGTCCAAAAGGTTAAGAGAGTAAAAGGATGCTGATAAACTTGGATTGCATGAGTCAGCTGCAACAAGGAAACCGTCTTCCAGTCTGACTCATTAAACCATAAATGTGACCAATGGAATATAAAAACGCCTTGTGGGTAAAGGCAAACATGTTGCTGCACTTCACATCAGTACACACAGAGCCCTCAGTATGCTAGTATAAACGTTTCATTTTAATATTCTATCTTCATTAGGGAATCAACTGAATCATAAAAGTATGGGCCACCTTCACTGTTGATCTTAACCCAAGAGTTCTGGAGGAACATTGAATTAACCAAAAATAAGAACTTCTGCCTCATAACACACGATAATAAAGCTGATTATAGCAGCTGTGGTGTTGTGTTAATCAGAAGAATATACATAAGTACACATTAAGCCAGTATGTATGCTGTATACTTTTTGCACACTTTTATATACTTTTCAGTATATTGAAAAAAATATTCTGTGATTAAACTAAACACTCAGTGTCTGTAGTCTTGTAGTTGCCTGTTTGACTTTTACGTGAGTTTACATTTGTTGTATGCTTACATACCAGCAGCTCACACTGGACTCACAACGGGCTGTGAAAGCATTCCTGGCCAAGTCTTTAGCATCTTTAGGCCACAGCATTTGTAAGCTATTGCTTAGCAGCAGTTTAGGTCATATCTTAGCATTCCTGGGCCAGTTTGTGGTCTACTTATCATGGCTTGGTCTTCACATAGCCTTTTTTAGACTGGTCCTAGTCCTCTGTAGGTTAGCAACCAGCATTTCCAGACTAACCACCAGCATTAATGGGATCATCCATAGTAACTATAGGCTTGCAAGTAGCAAGCATTTATTGAGCAGTCCTTAGCATCTCTAGGCTAGTGATTGTCAGTCCTGGGTTTACTCATAGCATATGCAGGCTACTTCTCCATTTAACTTGGAAATCTCAATTTCCATGTTCATGGTAAAAAAAAATCAACTGGAATCACACCAGTCCTGACTTCAAAGTCCAAAATGTCTGTTCAGTGTGTAAAATGATTTGACAGAACTGTCCAATCAGTAAAGACATCATTATAGTATTTGTATGAGCAAAATAAGACATACATTGTCATTGACCTGTTGCTAATAACAGCTTGTCAGTACAGTAATAGAACTGAAACTCAATCATCTTCAAGTTCTGACTTCCAAGTCAAAAGGAATGCAGCAATAAAATCTTGGCTAACTGGTCTTCCTATGCAAGGATAACATGCCAAGTAGTTATTAGCAGGTAAATAATTGTGACCAGCATTTCTGGTTATTGGCACCCCTAAGCTTGTAAATGACATTCCTCTGCCAGTCAGAAGATTCACTAGGTATGTGATGACAAAGGGTGAAAACGTGAGTAGGTTGAATTGGACTGTATCTTTGAAGTGCCTTGAAATTACATTTAGTGCGATGTAAATAAAATTGAATTGAATTGAATTGAATTGAATGTCAAGGCACTTCAAAGATACAGTCCAATTCAAGCCAATTACAATCCAATTCATTGTAATACAATCCTAATCCAGTCAAATTAAATTAATTAATAATTAATGAAATGCAGAACCAAGGACACCAACAGATTGCTTTGGAACTTCTCTTTAATTCAATCTGCTGCCCTAAGCATGCACAAGGCGATGGTGGAAAGAAAAAACTTGTTTTTAACGGGAAGAAACATCTGGTAGAGCCAGATTTAGGAAGGGCGGCCATCTGCCTCAACCAGCTGGGGTTGAGAGGACAGGAATGAGGTAACAGCAAGTCATAATTTTGATTCTGCCTGAGGTGGATCTTAAATATCTGCAGCCTGACACTCCTTCAACAATGATGCTTTCGACAGGTCCATTGTGTGTTAATCACTTAATGAACAGAAACAATGAAGTGTGAAAAAGTGCAGGCAGTCAGTAATCCTGTCAAAACTACAGAATATTTTCTTTAAATACATCAAACGCACTCAGTAGTGAAGGTGTTTATCTGTAATGTGTCCTGACTAGTGTGTGGGATGTATTTGCATAGTCTGGAATATATAACAAGCCAACAGTGTAGACGCTCCTCATTTTACTACCTGGGCAAACGGCAGATCAGTCTGACAGGTGAGACTGATAATGATTCCTACGGTTTGATGTGATGAATGTGGACTTTTGTGGATTTTGGTGAACGCTGAATAGAGAGGTAGGTGGAATCCAACAACTCCAACTATAAAGACGCACACACATTCACAGGGAGGCTGAACACTCATTTGACTTCTCTGATGCTGGGTCGAGTTCCACTCTGGGAGGAGTTTACTGTCTGTAGAAGCCAATCGAGGCACACGGAAGCAGGTCAGGTAGCTGAAGAGGACCTCAAAGAGAGCGCAAGAAGGGCAGAGCAGCCACGCACACTGGGAGGTAAGAGAGCACACGTATATTCACTCACACACACACACCTTTAACTCTGTGAGATCACTATTCCCCCTGGGCTTGTGGTTATGTATCAGTGCACAGTATAGAGTAGATACACCGGCACAACTACTTCTGTGTGTGTCCGTTTGTGCGTCAGAGCAAAAATAGGCCATTGCCATTTTAGTCACTGAGATAGGAGCGTTTTCAGGACTCACATTTTGATGAAGATGGAGTCAAAAATCATCATATATGTCATCAGAGATTTCAAAGAAGTCACATAAGCAGAAATTTGTGTGGTTCATGCTCAAATATTTATCATAATCATGTAGATTTTGGTCTTGAATTTCAATTGTTTCACTCTTAAAGATGTTACTGCAATTATAGTTTGAAACAATAATTGTGAGTATATTATAAGTGGGTATATGAGCAGACAATCTGACGTTTTGGGGTGTCACGCATAAATTACTATTAATGCACTTTGAAAATTAGCTGAATTAGTGTATCCTACATACTGTATCATAGTATATATTCATGAGTATCATGTAGCCTGGCAAGGTTTTGCCATAAACGCAGTTTAAAAAGTGTATTTCAAGTGCACGGCGCAGCTGTTTAACTATGTTTTGGTCACTCACTACGTGTGACCATGTAAGTGTGTGAGTGTGGATGGAAAGCAGGTCCCCTCTGTGTATCACTCATCTATTTATAGTGAGAACAAATCCCAGATATGAGAAGAATCTTTCTGCTACTTACGAGGCAGCGACAGTGAAAGAGAGACAGCGGAGAGCGTCAAAGAGAAAGGAAAAGAAAGAGATGGAGAGTAGAGATAGTGAATGAGAGATACTTACTGGGTTAAGTAGGTCTAAGATCGAGCATCGGGAAACACAGTGTTGGTTCAACAGCTGGTAAGTTACAGCTGCTTTATATTTTTCTATGTTCATGTGTTGTATTTTAACTGGGAGGAAGATTTAGGACTATACTGTCATGTTCACTCAGGAGTTTGTAGTTTTTGAGATCAAACTGTTGGGTTTTTAGGGAGACTTTATGTTTTAGTGATTACTCGGTTTTGTTTTACTTTTATTATCAAAATTATCAAATTATTTATTTACTTATTGTGTACAAATCCAACAAAAAACATTCCAAATATCTGGTGAAATAAAGTTTTTTGAGCATGAATGAGAAAAGTAGGGGAACTGTCATTTTTATGTGCTTGCAATGAATCAAAAGCAAGGATATCTGCAAGGATATCATGGAAATTTGCTCAATTTAACAAGCAATAGCAAAAAATAGTCCTTCAGAAATTCAAATACATTACAGAACCAACAGAGGATCTAAATGATCTTCAAGTAAAGAGGTGCTGTGTTGTATTACACTGTGTTGTACTACATGTTGTATTACACCACGTCATTATTTAGTTAACAAAAACTAATCCAAAATGCAAAAGCAGAGATCGAATCTACCCTGAGCCCAAGTAAACTCCATAATTCAACAGCTTGAGGAACCACCTTTAGTGGCAATAACTTCAAGTGTAATTATTTGCTGTATGACGTTATCAGTCCTTCACATCATCGTTGTGGAAGAATGTCTTCCTCAAACGAGACGCAACACAGGATTAAGTGGGTACAGAAATTGGATGGATGCTAACTGAGGCCTGTAGAGTCTGAGATGTAACTCTTGTTTTTTTTTAAGTTTCTCTGAGAATTGCAGAGTCTGACCATCGTGTGAACTTGCCAGGACATCCACTCCTGAGTAGACTGGCAACTATCTTGAATGTTATCTGCTAGTGAATAATCTTTCTCTCTGCAGAATGATGGACTCCAAATACTTTGGAAATGACCTTATAACCTTATAACCCTTTTGCTGATGTCTTTCCTTCTTTGCATCGTGTTAACACACACCTGATTGCTCCAGAGCAGCAAACCAACAAAACCTCTGCTTTTATAGAGGTGCTCACACTCACTGATGATCTACTTACTTGCTGCTATTTATCCTTGTTGGTAAGGGTGTACTAAGTCTTCACACACTGCTTTAGCATTATGGCTTCATTTCTGTGTACCTACAAAATACTTTTTAATTGCTGAGCTATATGCTGATGTACAGGTGACATATTGTGGAACACAAATCACATGAAACCTCTTAAACATTATCAAAAACACTTTAATGCAAAAAATGTCTGCAAATACCTTCTCCTGGATTTCCTACTACAGTAATTACATGCATGAACACTTGCTTAGTTACACATTCCTGCAATGACACACATCAATACATCTTTTACTCGTCTACCCAGTTACAGAAACTGAAAGTTAAAAAAAAGCTATTCCACCTGTTACACATATGCAAAAAAGAAATAACTAAACAAAACAAACAAGTGTGCACACGCGATAAGATATCATTAGAAAGCAGCTGCTACTCATGGGCAACATTAATACCATCACCAACATTAATACACTTAATGTGGGTGTTGCATATTGTGAGAGTGACCCGGCTTTTTTGTCAGGGACAGCAAAGCTTTTACTGTATGTTGTTGCACAAACAGCTCCCTGGAAACCGATGGAGATGTGTTCCTCCGGTCCTCTGAGCTACTTGCAGATTAGATGGAAATGTTTACCACAAGGAAGCACTTGGGCCAGTGTTGATCTGTGAAGTAGAAAATTGTTTGGGCGAAAGAAAAGTAATAAAAATAATAACATAAAAATGGCTGAGGTGAAATGAAGAAGAGATGAAGAGTTTCTGTTATGAATGCATCATGCTTACAGTTGAAATTTCTTCATGCATGTCACTTTCAAATGTCTTTGATTAGTGCGATCATGGTCTTGTAACTAATGAGGTCTGCTTAAAAAAAGCACTGATACATTTCTTTAAAATTCTCTAAGAACAGTGTAGTTTGACAGGGTAGGTGTACAAATCAAGCTCGGTTTGTGGCCTGTTAGGCTTTAGATGCAAAGCAAAAGAGACAAGCCTTCACGTGTTGGATCTATCAATGGAAAACTAAATAGAAATTTGGAATAATTAAGATTAAAGGTATAGTGTTGACCTAATGCAACGGTCCTTCATTAGCCTTTTTTGTTCGGAACATTGGAAAATGAGCTACAGGCAATGCAGGCCAGTAAAAACCTTAATAAACCATTCAACAGACTGTACTAGGATTTGCTGTGAAGTGCGCCGTGCACTGCTAACACTGGGTGGTGAAAGAGATTGCTGTCAATCAAGTTAAGCTGAAATACTGACCAGCTGTACTGGGGAATTGTTTATTTTGCCTTGTTGAAGGTAACTTTCAACACAGAGTTATATCCTGAAATTTTACTTCTTAAGTGTTTTTGATACAACTTCATTTTCAGTTGCTGTTTGATTAGGTTGAGACATAATTAGGTTAGGTTTAGGGACACCAAAAAATACTTTGCTAGGGTTAGGAAAATATACATGCTTGACTCTCAGACCCTTCTCATAGAGGTGTTGTCACTGTAGTCTTGGTTGGGACTCGTCACAGTGGTAAGCAAGTTCTGATGCAACCCAGTCTTAAAATGAATAGGCACAAAACTAAATCCTTTACTTGTATACATCAACACAATTTTTATGTGTAGGATTGATGGGAATCTCCGTAATCTCAGCCTGATGAGCAAAACCCTTCCGCCTTCTGTTTTTAACCCTCCAGAATTTGCCTCTACTACATTTAGATATCTTAACTTTTTCTGTGCATTTCGGAGAGAGAGTCCATATATCAGATTATATTAAGCTCAAATACACATGTATGAGGAAATGAGGCATTAGAAAAGAGATGTATTATATTAATCCACTTTAATCTGTCAGAAGCAGTCAAAGTCACAATTTATTTTTATTATTTACAATGTAGGTAAATTAAATTGAGGCAAAAACACAGTTCATGTGACTCTCACTGGTGTATCATGCGAGTAAAACAAGAGCACGTTTACTGTAGAGTAAACACAGAGTGAATTAAAGTAGGAGCACATTCACTTCTACAAATGAAGTGGACAACTGAAAGGCTTCCTGTGAAGGCGTGACCATTAACTGCTGTAAAGACATTTGCATCTTTTATCAGGAAGCATCATGATTGTTTTTGGTGACCTTTGGGCCACTCCTCCAGTCAGTGGAAGTGGACGATCATGAATAATGCAAATCATTGCGAGGTAAATAAAAATGTTTAAAAAATGGCCTTCAATGCAAACTTTGAACTGCTTAGTTATCACAATAGTTTATTCATACGAGCTACAATGATATTATATTCATGATCTTGTAAACTTTACCAACATTAACAATGTGCATTTAGCACAGATTTGAACTTATTGATTTATTGGTTAAAGTGTAACTGATATTCTACAGCAATGTAAAGGTGAAACTGAGGCGCTTTTTATTTTGACAGTCTCTCTGTCTCCCTCTCATGAATGATTCAGATGACAGTTCCTCAACCTGCTTCTGTCTGTAAGAGTCGCTAAGCAACTGAAATGTTATCCTGGGCCACGAAAACCACAATCCCAGTGCCCCCCAACATGCACACACACTCCCAAATATACACAAGAACACACGGCTAAATGTCTGTGATCTGTGCTCCCTGCAGGTCAGTGGACTCATCGGGAGGATTATGTCCAAACCTTCGACCAACGTTAAGGCCCTGCAGGTAAAAGATTTTCACCTGTGTGCACAATGACATGGTTGTGAAACTTAAATGTGTGGCCTCCTGCATGGATTTTCTGTGGTGAAAGAAGAAAACAAGTTAAGGAATGAGGATTTCAGATGGGTGCTTCCACACTGAAGTTTTATTGGTGAAGGCAGATACAGGTTTCAGACAGCATATAGAGCATCAGGCTTTACTAGTGCAGAGTTTAAAGCGAGGCAGACATATGCGGAGCTTTCTGTTGTTGTGATGGCTTTATGTGCACGTAAGAGAGGGTTTCATTCATCATCTCGCTTCTCATTGTGCTCGTTTTAATGTCTAACCATGGGATAGGCATCAGTACAGAGGGCTTTAAAATGTCAGTACAGTACAAACATGAGGTCATAGTTCAGCTCTCCAGCAAAGATCTGCAGTACAGCTTCACATTATAAATATTTGAGTCATAAAAACCTTCTTTTTACTCTTATGCCCGTGGCTTTGCAGTAAGTGTTTTTCTATAATTCACAACAAATATATTTTCAATCCTATCGTTATATATTTTCTGAAAAGAATACATAACTCACTTCGGGTATTTGTTAATCAATTGCTTTACATTCACAACACAGTGAAAAAAAAACTTAATATTTGTGTTGAGAAATGCAGTTAGCTGTTAAAAACATTCTATAGCGGGATTAATTCAGATATAATATGTATATCATGCCAAAACTTTCCACGACGCCATTTACAGCTTCAGTTTGTGCAGCATATCATTTTCATTTTCTGATTAAGGAATGATGCTTCATCTAAGCTGTTGGATTGTGGGTAATGTAGGCATTGGGGTTTGACAAGAGGAACAGGAAGAATGAGAAGGATTTCTCTAGTTCTGCCAGATCCTTCCACTGTGGGTCTTACAGTATAATAGGAATGTAACAACAAATAGTATTTTACAAACATAAGCAAAACAAGATTTCAAAACAATCTCTGTCCACAACTGCTGCACAAAGATACAACAGTAGGCAGCAATAAAGCAAAACACTGGTCTCTGCACTGAAATGAATGTGATCCAGATCGTGTAGTTATTGAAGATAAGTTAAACCTGCAATGAAAGATAGAAAACTTGCAACAAACAGCATAGTTCTTTAATAAACCAGGTTTGAATAATTATATATATATATATATATAATTTTTTATTTTACTGTGTTGAACTATCATGACATACCTGCAAGCCTGGCATTGGAATTGAAACTAAATCAAAAAAGAAAAGAAAAGAAAAGAAAAGAAAAGAAAAGAAAAGAAAAGAAAAGAAAAGAAAAGAAAAGAAAAGAAATATCTAAATGAAACTATTAAATTGATTAAACTGTAAAAGAGGCGTAAACCTCAAAAGGGAGAATGCAAACTAAAGTATCCAGCAACCTCAAAATTTCATCACAGGGATCTCTTTAGAAAAAGCCCTTGCTGATTAAAAGAACTAAAGAGGAAAACTTTGAAGTAATGGCTTCTGGACAAATTACCGGTAATTAAAAATTCAAAAGAAGAACCTTCTCCAAACTGTGAAGCAAGGTGGTGGAAGTATTATGGTTCGGCATTTCCAGTCACTCAGTGGGGTTTCATGATGAGATTAACCCGATGATAGCTATAGTTGGGGAAATTATCCTTGGATATATGGCGGTGAATGAATCGAATCACTGGCACAAAGCATGTCATACCCCGGTACGATAGGTGGCGCTGTACCCATTTCAACTATTGCTAATAAAGCCACTTCCGGTTGACCTCTTCACCAACAACAACAACAAACTCAGGTATTCGAGAAAGATGGCGAACGAAGAGCAAGATAAAGCTATGTTCCTCTACATTTTGTTTGTGATGAGCTGGTTATGGCACAAACGCGATGCACAACGGCGTTTTCTCCATCGAGTTGTTTATTTCTTTCCGACCATGGCGACAACAACAGTAATATCATCATATTCGACTTCTGGGTGACGATCCCAGGAAAAAATCTTGAGCATGCGCAGAACGCCCAATCCAATCCACCACATGCTTCTGCCGTTTACATGCACTTTGAATTGCCTTGTGTATGAATTGTGCTCTACAAATAAACTTGCCTCGCCTTGTGTACTTTTGGATCGAGTTATCTTAATCCGATCACGAGTCACCCGATCCGATCTGATCCGATTTTTTGTCAAATTAAGGTGTCTACATGCAGTTAATAACTCAGTCTTATTGTAATTTAGCCATTAATCCGATCCGATGACACTCATGTAACCCCACTGACTGATTCATCTAAGAATTTTGCATCACAACAGTGAATGTTTGGTTATAATTTGAGGCCCTTTGTCCAAATGGACGGGATCAGTACCTTTCCACAGGATAAAGATCCTCAGTCTACTTACTGTCACCTGTAGGTCCTGGTTGTTCAAATACATGGAAAAGTTAATGTTTTTCCATGGGGTGTACTTTCTTTGAAGACCTTCATCCGCCCAAACATGCCTCCATGGATCCTTTGTCCATGCAGGCCAATGCATCCTGTAACTAAATTTCAGAAATATGTGCCCTCTAGTGGCCGTGAGAGCATCTGTAGGACAATTGTAAAATGGTGTCCATGACAGTATCATAAAACACATCATAAAACGATTGTGTTCTAGCCCTGAAGATGAAGGTTTTTAACTTTAAGAAAGTAGTTTTGTTTCTAAACCTAATCAAAACTAACCAGGAAATGACGCAGTTTTATTTAAACATGTTGTATTTACATGTAACCACTGCAACAAGTAAAATGGCATCCATGAGGGTAATGGTGCACAGTACTTGCGCCATCCAACCCTATGTCCTACCTCCTTGTGAGGATTTTGTGGCTCCTTAAATGAAACACTTGAGAGTGGTGTCTGCTGTGATGTGGAAAGCTCACCTGAGTTGTCCTGCTGTTTTTAGAAACGTGGTTTCTAGCTACATACCCTGTCCTTCCCTACCCCCTCTACAGCACTTTATCTTTCTGTACTTCCCTCTATGCCTGCACTCCATCTCTACACTGTCACCCCGTCACCTCTGACAGAGTCTGACTAGTGGTTTCCTTCTATGTAGCTTATGGTTAGCTGTAATGTTATGTCCTCATTTGTAAGTAGCTTTGGATAAAAGTGCCTGCTAAATGCATAAACATAAACAACTCATAGTGTTTCCACATTAGAGCTAACGTCATTCTCAAGTTTACCTTTAACAAACCACAAAACTTTCTTCAGGATGAAGGAGGTGGTAATGGATCGTGATCATACGCAGCACTCTCAACCATGGGTCTTTTAAACCATGGGATGTGAGTTCAAAACCTCAATTCAACTATAGTTATTTCACTTCTGAGCTATGTTCAGTCAATAACACACCAAAACTTTACTAGAAAAAATAAAAAAAGTGGTCAGTGTTAGAAAGTGATCGTGGTTAGGGCCAAAATACATTCTTTTTACAATGCCACTGTCACCTTAATGGACGCCATTTTGCTGCTTGTCTTTGTGGTACATCATCGTAACATTTTCTCTAGACTTGTTGGGTTTAGACAGACATCAAAACTTAATCATTTAAGATAAATAAAACCACCATGGTTAGGCTTTGTGGACAATCATGACTAGGATTAAAACACATTCTTTGTACCAAACCACCATGGCTTAATGGATGCTTAATTATGATAATGCAGTTGCTTTCACAGCCACTGAGGTCGCATATTCTTTGAAACGACCCATGGGGTTGTTCCTGGGAGGTGCACAGTTGTGGTTTTCACTCATGTCAGAGTAAGCATCAAGTTTTCATACATTTTTATCAGAGTATGTTCATTACTATCTCCATTTCTTATTTCAACATCCCACATATAAACTTTATAAACAAGTAAGAATGGCTTTATGGATAGCAGCACCTCTTTTGAGGTCAGATTTTTATGTCTTGAGGACATAAATAGAGATTAATGCCAGCAAAAGTTAACTGTAAAAATAAAACAGCACTGTTGCATAAACTCAAAGATGTTTGGAACGTTTATGTATTAAGTAGGGATGTAATGGTGTCTCAGTTCAGCACTTTCAGTTTGGTTTGGGAAAGATGAATATTAGAATATCCTGCGATCAAGCTACTCTTAGAATTTTGAAATGCTGAACAAAGGCAGCTTTACCACGGATGTAAATGAGTGTAAATGTGATAACTTAGGCGAATGTGGCACTACTAGCTGCCAGGTTTTGTACTGTAGCTTAAAAATGTCTTCGTTATGGAAGAGGCATTTCAACTGCACACAAAAATGCAAAGTCTGTAGGTGGAGAGGGAACATTTGGGTGGGGCTAGTACTAAGCCTGGTAGGAAGGACACTGGGCTGTAGGTATGGACTTTAGAGACTACTCAGCTCAAACACATGTAAGCTTTACTTATGTTTTTAGTGATAAATATGATCAATAAGATACCATTATTATTTCAAAATGTCCATAATAAATTATTAAAATATTACTTCAAAATTAAGGTACATATGGGCCCATTACTAAACACAAGTTTCATGCACAGTTATGATGCTATTGCAAACTCATAAGACCAGTAACAAATCTTGGGAAATATAGAGTATTTCACAACTTAAATATTAATTCTAAAACATAGGACAAATGTTTCCTTTTTTATGCTATGTGAATCTTTTCTGTCTCCAAAGGTGACCGGTGAGATCATCTAAACTCCGTCTATGTTGTGATTGGGTGTGCTAAAATGTTGCCAATGATGATTTGGAAATGACAAAATGGATTACACTGTTTATAGACCAAAAAGTCAGATCTACTCTTTATTATATGGGGCTATATCATTTCATTACTTATAAAAGGAATTTTTTTGTTGTTCAGTAATTCAGTAAATTAACTGGTAATTTCACTTGTATATAATGTAAATAAATTATTTGGGGCAACAACTGGCAAAGCCTGAGGTCTAATAAAACAATGAATTTTAAACATTGTGGAGGGGGCAGAGATTTTTAAGCATAATGAATAGATTTTTGTTATACCATTGGTCTTTGGTAGAGTTAGGGAAACATCAGGGGATGGCAGCTGACAGCACTTTAAGCATAAAGACAGCAAACGACTCCAGCCTAAGCAACATTACAGTAATATAAACCTCAGAAAACATGCTGCACATGAGGTGATTTTTCTCCCAGAGTCGCCTTCCAATCCTAAAACCTTAAAGTCTGTAAAATATATAACTCTTTCATAGAACAATATCCACTGACATTAGTAACAAACACCGCACTCTCGCTCTGTACAGCTGTACAATATGAGCTTATATACAATACAGTGCTAACAAAACACATAAAATCCAACTGACGGGACATCAGAGCAGGCAGCAAAACACCGAGTTAACAGGCAAATTGCTTAGCTTTTTGTGTGTGCGTGTGTGTGTCTGAGTGTTTCCCAATTTTCATAAACACACAAGGCCCTTTTAGGGACTGATGATTACTAGGAAGTAGCGGTCATAGTCAAAACAAGGGTTTTTGAGGAAAGAGTAGGACCGCACGCACACACACACACACACACACATACATACATACATTTGACAGGGACACTGAACTCTTCGTTTTCGTGTTGAAAGGCTCTCATTGGCTCTTCTTGCTGTCTATCAGGCTAATTTGAACATCCCGATGGGAGCTCTGCGTCCCGGGGCGGGGCTTCCTGTCAAGAGGAGAGAGGAGACAGTCGACACAGAAGAGGTGAGACAACACTTTTACAACTATTACCAAGTGATCAGTATCTGGGTAATCATATCCAGTGTACAGTACAAGGCTTTTGCATTTACACACGGCGCTAAAATGCACTCTTCTTATCTCCATTGTGCCTTTAATATGATCCGATCTCACACAAACTGAGCTGTGTAGAAATCAGAGTAAAATAACCTTTTAACTTGTGGCACTGGTGTTTTTTCTTCACTTTGATCAGATTGTTCAGTGTAAAACAAGCCTGTACACCTGCAAATGGGGTCTTACTGATCTGATCATAATCTGCCCTGCATATATTTACAAATTTAAATATATCTACAAAGGATATTATGTGTAAATGCTGTTCAGTATGTACAAACTAGAGTATGGAAGTCGTTACATGTTTGCTTTAATCGCTCGGTAGATATTTGAGAGGCACATTTCCTTTCTTAGTGTGATATTTGGTGCCAGTACTGACCCAAAAAACATCATGTATAATTCTATACTTCTTAATTTTGGTCACTTGTGTCTTTGGTCACTTCTGCTAAACAAACAAAGAATCAATTAATTTTACAGTGTAATACATGTAAAAGTGTTTAAGCTAGTTAATATCAAGTTTATCATGAAACACTTGCTTTTCAGCTACATATTTTTTATTCTAGGAACAGACTGTATTAGCTTTGCATGGGTCACTCACTCATGGGTTAAAAGCCATTCTAACCCTGTCTCTTTAAGACATCCCCCTCAGGAACGGCACACCACTGCCTGTGGTGAGTCTGTAGTCACATAATGTTGCCAAAAAACAATTATGTAATCTCTTAATTTTGAAGAATGGACTGTCAAACTATGACATATTAGACATGTGGACAAACATACATATTTTTTTCATTTCTGGTGATACTAGCCTGAGCTTTGGCCATGCGTTACATGGAAGTCCTCAAATTCAATATGACTTATAGAAAAATAAAGAAAAAGCATATTAAGAGCTGGATGTACGAAGGAAAGCTGCAATATTTTTTAAGAATGTAATAATAAAAAAGAAACTTTGCTGTGTCTTTTATTTAAAAGAAGTCTAATATTATGAGAAACTAAAGTGAAAGTAACCTGGCTTTAAGTGATATTAGCTTGCTGGAGAAGCTAATTTGTAACAACCCTCTAAAACATAAGAAATGTATTTTCTGGGGTTTCAATTACCTCCTCCTCATTGTAAAGTTATCAGTAGGCTACACTTACTTTAAATTCAAAGTATGTTTTATTGTTTTCTCTTTTAAAAACAGCTTTTGGAAAGCTGTGGAAAGTAACCCACTATTACCAGGCCAGTTTAGCAGGTGTTACTATTTTGTTTATCATGATTGAATTTAGCTACTCTAAGTGAAATAAGAGTTCAAATATTCTTTTATTAAATAATGTACACATATATATATATATATATATATATATATACACCAATAATTGCTACCAAGATGTTGGATGATCAATATTCATTTTCTTATAAAAAGAAATAGGGAACAAATGTATCTTGATCTCCAGCTAGTTGTGTAGCAAACTAGCATTACATTGTCAGCAGTTCCACAACTTTCAAATAATTTATTCAACATTAATTCAACATATTTATGGCATGAAACTGTCTTTAATTGACACATGTATAATCGTTACTAAATTTAGACTTTCTAGCAAAGAAGTGCAACACTAGTGCTAACAGTTAGCAATACAGTTAAACATACAGTCATATTACTATTTTCATGGGATAAAAAAAGAAATATTTAACTAAAATACTGTTGGTATTTTTTTATTCCTCAGGCTCAATCGCCAGAGCCGCCATCCCACCCTGAAGCTCAGACGCCAGAGGAGAAGAAAGCTTTGCCGGGTGCAGTGAAGTTACCCGGGCCTGCAGTCAATCTATCAGAGCTGCAAAACGTCAAGAATGAATTACGATGGGTCACCAAGGAGTAACATGTAGGTTTCCACTGATAGACACGTGTTGAATTAGTAACCAATGTCTAAGCAACAGCAAATACCACAATAAATAATTGTTGTCATGATAAATGAAGATATATTGCCCCTATCTATGAATAGCAATACTTTATACATGAAGTCAGTATTAGCATAGGCAAATGTATTGACTTTGCATTGAAGACATTTTGATTCACAAGCACACAATAAGATTTTACATATTATATATAAACATTTATTTTTCCTTGTAACTGTGCTTTTAAGAAATATTATAAAAGTACCTCAAAAATATGCTGAAAACCACAATATCCTAATATTATAATATTTTTATATAAGTTGTCATATTATACAGAAACAAGTTATTCAAGACTAAAAATCATAGTCATTTACAAAAAATTGCACATTTGGGCTGAGATTTCAGGAATCTAAACTGAATCAGTAATTTTCCTCTCATGCCTTCTGAGACCTGCTTATTTGGGATTGATGCAGCTTGTTTTAATGTTGGACAGTACAGAGACAGGCTGGGTTTAAAGAGTGCAAAGAAAAAGATGCAAATAAGAAACAGACTACAGAAAGGAAACACAAAGGTGAATTTATAAATGATGTCAATGGCTACGTGTGAAACATGCAAATCCAGTCAGTGTGAAAGAAAATGGAAAATAATTTTCCAACTTGACACACGTCAGGAGAAAACAGCTCTTTGAAACCCATGATAAGAACAAAGAACAAAAAGGTAAAAGTTCGAAAAACATGTGTACCATACCCATATCTGGTATCTTTTTTTTCAGCACAACTTTACCTTTATGATCTACTTTTAACCTACTTTACTAACATATTGGTCCCAAAAATAAACCAAAAATATGAATAAGAAATATCCTATTTCTTACAATAAAAACCACAAACATGCTAAATGAACTGTTTTAGAACTTGAAAAAGTAAAAATAGGTTGCGAATATGAACATATAATATAATAAATAAATGATATACAAATATTTACCATAAAAAACAAACAAAAAAAAGCACTGTCAGCTGCCAAATTACACAGAGAGCTACACCAGAGTTCCAATAATGGAAACGCAACATAAGAGGTCAAATTGAGATGTAATCAAACTATATACAAATACTCAAACTATACACAATGGGGCACAGTTGGACCTGGACCAACCCCCGTGGACTTGCAGTGTGGCGATTGTACGATTTGTATATTTGTACTAAACCAATTTAAAACTATTATAGGGTTCAAATCAGCACTTTCAAGTGAAGTTGCCAGCAGCGCTTCAGGTGACCTTGATTTTTTTGTTATGGCGCTTTGAAAACATCACATGATCTGATCATGATGGCTCCATCATAGACCCCCTGACCCTTAACTTATACTTGTGTTCGAAGCACATTCTGACAAACCGTTGTGGTAAAGTGAAAGCAAATCAAGTTGAGTGAACTTGTTATTTCACATTTAACTTATTTTTAAGGTGGCAGAAATTCGTTTTAAGGTGAATTGGCTGAAGATATTTTACATATTAATTTTAATTTTTTTTATGTTTAGCATTTTTAGGCATGAAGATGTAGCTGTTGGCAGATATTGCTCTATCTTGGTTTTTGGTGACATAAAAGTGAGGCTTTTTGCAGCAAACTTTTACCTGACAGGGTCATGTTTATACGGAAGGCTAAAACACAGATCCTGTTTTTTTATGTCAGAGGGACTCGTCTCCACAATTAGTGCTTGCCGTGGTTGCAGTTCGCCACAGAGAGTCACTGTTGGCTGCTCTGCCTTTGTTTTTGAGTGTGTGTTGGTGTCTGTGTGTGTGTGGGCTGGATGGGTTGAGTCAGGTGCTATAATTATTCTTTGGAGCATGTGTGTGCATTTGAGAAGTGTTGAGCATTGAGGGGCAGTCTGTGCTGTGACTTTGTCAGCGGGACACAGAAACCACATTACCCAAACACTGCGGCCGCTCCACACTGCATTTACCATGGGGGTGTGCTGTGTTGGATAAAATGTGACAGAAAAGAGAAAAGCAGGATCTGGTTGAAGTTTAAACTTCAGACTGTGAAAATTTCTCCAAATAGCAGCAGTAGCATGAAGAATTAGCGTTAGAAAGCATTTTGGTTTCACTTGGCAGACATGGATAAAGGATACGGACACCACAAAGTTAACTTTTTCATTTATTTTGTTTAAACATACTGGTATAGAGATGGGGTGTCCAAATTCTCAGAGACAGACCGATTTGATATTGTGACACTGTCCAGGTGGTGAAAACTATGTATTGAAAAGGAAAATTGCATTTTTACCCGATAAGATAAGTATTAATTCTGTCTGACAGTGCTGGTGGATACATTTTAAAATTAAAGCTCGGGGACATATACAATAAGAACAAAGGCCATTGTTTTGCTTTTTCCAGTTTTCTTTTGATAATGACACTCATCTTTGAATGATAGGCGTCTCATCCATTGACTCCAGCAATTAAGACAAATTCATGGTTTCCTTGAAAATCTGTTCGAACCTGTGCATTAAAAATTACTGTCCCTAAGTGTTTCAGTTCGTAAGCAACCAGGTGTATCAAACTTTTAGAAGAAGTGTCCTTTCTTATCCAGCAGAGGGAGGTCTAGCATCAACTTGGCCGAATGCATGCCCTGAAAGCCTCTCTGTAAAAGAAGCAAATTCATCTAATGTTACGTTTGCTTCAAAATTGAGAGAAATGGCAAACAAAGCCGTTGTCTGAGAAGCAGTCTTGGAGGGATTCTCATCTGCTAGCTTGATGACAACCCAACTGAGGCAGCAGTCTTTAACTGTAAACCATTGGCACACTTTTTCAGACATTAAGATGTGTCTCAGCTTTTCAGTGAAACGGTTTCAATTAGACTTTTGAAGCAATTTGTGCTCTGCTGTCTGATTCAGGAGGTTGACAGCAGATGTTCGCAGTTAACATCCATCTCTAAAGATATAAAAAAGCAGGACATTAGAAAACAATTTCTTCATGGATCGGGGTTTGTGCCCAGCAGAACTGTCATGTTGAAATGGGCTGGGACCAAACTGTCCCCAGACAGCTGGATCACATTAATGTCACTAAATACAACAGCATTAGAGTTTTAAGCAGTTTTGAGCATTGCTATTCATACACTTTTGACCTCATTGTAAAAAGCATTTATGTATCTATGTTTTGTAAACCAACGGCATGGCACACAGGGGTACATACATTTAACCTGTATTATAAAATCTAAACTAAAATTAAAATTTGTTTATTAATTTAAGAGCAATGTTTCTTTTAAGTAAGCTACGCTACGTAGCACAGTATTTTACAACTAGCAGCAGACTTTTGCCCTAAATCATCAGCCTCTTTTTGAGTCATTAATCTGCTGGTGTTTTACTTTAATCTTGTGACATGTTGTCATGGCCCAAACTGGACTTTACGTGTGAGTCACAGTGAGTCATGCAGATGTAGATGCATGAATAACAGAGAATAATGGCCTTCTCTATTTTGTCTGGACTCTCATAGCCATGTTGTCTCTCAGACATTAGCCGATAGCTCCACAGAAAATCCCTCACAGTGTTGTTTTTTGTTTTTTTTTGTCTTTTGTCCTTCAGGATGTTCCTGCCCTGCGGAGAGGAATGGACGATAATCTTCATAGACACAGACTTTCCCACTGCCGCTGAAGATTAGTAAAAACTGCAACCTCACCAAATTTCTAAACATGAACAGTCTCTCTGAAGCTCCAACTTCATAGACTCTCCTCCAATCCATAACCCAGCATTTAAATTAGTTTATCTTAAAATGGGAGACAATGCTGTTTTGTCACTAAATCCAAAATGAATCTATATTTTGTACAAAAGGTTAAGCTAGTCTGACCTGCTCATGCTGTAGGACCTAGATAGATTCTTTACTTGGACTTTAAGAAGTGGGTAGTGTTGCATTTCTTTACTCATAGTTTTTAGGGTATTTCTGGTGGGATGGCTTTGAAGGACATAAATGAAAATGAATCCCATCAGCCTTCCAAAAACAAAACTCTCTCCTTCTAATGCTCTGAACTTGAAGAGACATCAACTGTTCAGCCCAAATTTTCACCGATGTTCCTTCATAAGTGGTTTCTGCCTAAATGTTCATACTGTTATAACTGTTGGGTCATAGGATTGATGGTCATTCTTTTGGGAGGGAAATTATTATATTATGTTTGTTGTTTATTGATTCCCAGAAAATCTGCAATAAATCTAAGTCCAAACTCATTTGGTCAGTTCCTGTTCCAGTAAAAGAGAATAATAGTGTTTATTATAATTAAAGATCAACTTTTCAATTTAAGTATAGCCAATGTTGGTTGGTTGACCAGTCTATCACCTTGGTTTAGTTTTTAGATCATGTACTATAGAAGTGCTTGCCATAAAGTTGGACTATATTTGACAATTACGGTTCAGTAAAGAATGAAACTTGTTGCTAAACTGTCATGAATATAAGGCTGAAATTTCTTGGATATATTGGGCTGACTGTCATAAAATGAGCTGCTGATATTTATGGTTCAAAGAGGATAAATCCACAGCCTTAGTTTGTAACATGTATGACAGACTGCAAACAGATGTTGTTGTAGTTAGCAACATGCTCATTGTCGTGTGATTCAAAGTGTGGAAATTTCTATTTGTACTGCCAGGAAGTCGTATCATTTCGGCCTATAGCCCTTTAACCCAGAAAGAACGACAGACCGGCCATAAAGTAAAGTAAAGGGACTGGGTCTTAAAGTCGTAGTGAAATCTACAGACTGTTATCAATTTAATCCTCTGGTTTTATGCCACCAGCAGGCAGAGGTTTTTACTGATCCAGTTAAATATCCAAACAGAACATTTGTCAAATTCTCATGGTTTCCAGAGGATTAATCCTGGCAACTTTCTGTCTGGCATACAAACCTGAAACTGAGTTGTTTTTTTTCCTTTTGTGAAATCGTTCACCAAATTTAGTAAAGACACAAATTTTCACCTCAAGGGACAATCATGCTGCCAATCTTTATTTGTGCATCCTGGAAAATGCCACAAAGCTAAAACCTTGTCTTTGAGAAAATGTCATGTTGATGGTGGAGCCAATAGCTTTATCATTTAAGAAAAACTCCCTTAAATTAGACAATAAATAGTGATAGTAAGAAATATGTCCTTGTTAAGACATTTTTTGTGTAGGTGAAAAAAAAGGAAACAGGAGGAGATTACTTAAAACTTGTTTGAATAATTTTCCAGAGCACCTGTTGAGCAAAATATTTTACCTTTATGTCTCCAGAAACAATTACTCCTGTATTTTGGGCATATTTAATGGGTATGTCTTGTTCTTTTAGACATAAAGAAAAACCTATGTGCAGATATTCACATCGATCACAACCTAAATACTCCACATTTGTTTGTTTCATAAAAGGAATACCACATTAAGAGACACACATTCCCCCAATTACTGCACAAATTCAACATCACATCACATGTCATCTTGCTCTTACATAAACACACATACACAGAGCAGCTGTAGCTAAGTTTAGCCTCCATCAGGTCATAGTGTAATATTCAGCCAAGAGAGAAACACGGTTGCTGTTGGATCAGGAGGGTACGACATAGAGTGGGAAATATTAAAAACATTTTGCAGCTTCAAAAAAGTCTGAGTCTCTTTTTCTCTTTGCTAGTACCCTCAGTGCTGAATTTTGAACCAGTGTAACTCCACCATACAACAAATACGCCTGCACAAACACACTGATATGAGTGTTAGCCAGTATCTGTTCAGAGAAGGTGATCATAATTCAGAACGAAATATTTCCTGCAAGAACTTATGCAAGTCTGCATTCTGTTGTAGCTCATCATCAATTAGACACAACCATAAACACTCTGGACAACTTGTAGCCCAATCCTTTATTGTATATCCTCCCACTATTCACTTTTAATGCTGTATAAAAATAATAGCATGACCATCTGCGTGATTCTAAAGTGCTGTAGGTCATTATAAGGTGAAATGCCTCCCAAAGGGCACAGCTCACTCCAATACAAACTGTTATGAGCTGCTTTTGACACTTGTAACATCTTTTACAACTTGGCAAAACTTCCTCGGGTTTGATGTGTGCCACACGCCAAATCCATAGAGCGGTGTTGCTATTCCTGTGGCCATGGCAATGAGGCCGCAGATAGGGGTCGTAGCAACCGTGCCCTGGAATCCTGGTCGCAGTCTGAAGCAGCTGTATTTACCGATGAGTTCATCCGCAAGGATAGACACTAAAACCCTGCCAGGCTCCCTCCCGATCTGATTGTGTGTGTGCTCAAAGTGTCCATCAACGCATCTGCACGTGCCTCGGTGTATGTCGGGTGCATAGATTTGGGTGATACTCCCTCATGGACACAGATGAAAAGGGCAGTAGACAAACACAAAGCTGGTATCACAGACAGAGACAAGAGGGCTTTGGGACGGTCCATGTTTTAGGGCCAAAGGGGGACGGGACATGTGTGTTTATGTGTGTTTATGTGTGTAAAGGGGGGAGTTATTACCCTCCTTATCATGGTGTCACATGCCAGCCTCTGCAGACAGAGAAGGACAAAAACACAGACGAAGAGAGCTAGGCTAAGGAGACGCACTTCACTCTTTTCCATTCGATCTTTTCTTGCTCATTTCCTATTTCCTGCTTCTCTTGTCTTATGATTTATCAATTCACTCTTTTACCTGTGCTTTCTGCTTTTAATATTTTCTCTCCACTGCTTTCTTGCCCCTTCCTGACAAGGCATTTTCTTTAACTTTTTCCTTTTCCATTTACTTCTTTTTAACTCTGTCCTTTACGTCTTGTCTCTGCTTGTTTCCCATCTTTTGGATGGATAGCTACTCCCTCCTATACAGTTCCTCCCACAGAACCGGACTCCTCTCTGGCTTCCAGCGGCTGCGCTCTCAGAGGAAGATGTGTGATGTCGTCCTTGAGGCTGGCGGTGTTTCTTTCCCGTGTCATCGGGCCCTTTTAGCCAGTTCCAGTGACTATTTCTGGGCTCTTTTTGGAGAAAATACCGTGGAGAGATTGGCAGGCTCCATTAGCCTTCCAGTGCTGACACCAGAGGGCTTAGACGCCATTCTGGACTTCCTGTATTCAGGCTGGCTCAGCATTTCAGCCTCCAAACTTCCTTTTGTTCTCGAAGCAGCCAGGTACTTGCAGGTGGAGACAGCGTTGTCCATATGTGAGCAATTCATGACTGATGGTTTAAACACTGATAACTGTTGCTGTTATGCTAATCTGGCTGAGCGTCATGGCCTTGTAAACGCACTTGAGGCTGCCAATCAAACCATTGCCATGGAGATGAAGGGTTTGCTTCAGAAAAGCAGGGTTGACCTCCTTGCGCTGAATATCCAATCACTGATGGCGGTGCTTGACGCTGATGAGATACCTGGAGTCATGGAAGTGGAGCTCATAAAACTAACTCTGGATTGGCTGGGTGAGAATGGGCCTCTCCCACTCCTGAAATCAAATCTTCTGCTGAGTCGTCTACGCTTCGGATTGGTTGCGCCTTCTGACCTCATCAACCTCAGCCGCTCCCACAAAGCCATGGCCACACCTTTGATCAGAAGTCAGCTGACTCGAGCACTGGAGTACCACAGGTTGGGTTCAGCTCAACCAATCACACAGAGCAGGCAGTCAACTCTCAGAGCGTCACCCAATCGTGTGCTTCTTGTGGGTGGTGGGGCCAGTGCTGATTGGCCAGAACAGCAAGTGTTGGCGTTTGATCCTATAAGCAGGAAGTTTTCATCTCCAAGTTGTGTTTTACCGCTGCGACTGAGGAATTCCTGTGTATGCTCAGTGGGAGGTTTCCTCTTTGTGATCGGAGGCGAAGAGGTGAAAGAGGGAGATGAGAATGAGAAGAAGCCTGTCACCGTGACAACCAGCCAAGTGTGGAGGTATGATCCCCGCTTTGACTGCTGGGAGCAGGTTGCGTCCATGCTGGAGAGACGGGCACAGTTCGCCTGCTGCGTGGTGGAGGATGTAATTTATTCCATCGGTGGACGGCACTCACGACCCGACTCCAACACATACGCTTCTGTTGCCTCTGTTGAGTTTTATGACATGATTGCAGGAGCGTGGAGGAGAGGAGTGACCCTGCTTCGTCCCCTTCATGGCCACGCCGCGGCCATGCTTGACAACAACATCTATGTGTCAGGGGGTCTCCCTGGCAGTCAGGGCAGCATCCATGGCAGTAATCATGGAGCCAACTGGGATGAAAACAGGGAAATAAGCAGAGAAGTTCTTTCCTGGGATCTCAAAGCCAGAGTTTGGGAAAAGAGGGCATCCATGTCCATCGCCAGGTTCAGTCATCGCTTGGCAACTGCCCATGGCTACATCTATGCCCTGCTTGGGATGTATGAGCCTTTCTGTGATATTGAACGGTACGATTCGCAGTCAGACCACTGGACGCGACTCAAACCACTTCACACTGGCTCCTTCAACTACGGAATGGCATCAATGGCATCTGGGAACCTGCTGGTATTCGGAGGGAGAAGGTGGAGCGATGGACAGGAGGTGATCATGAAGAGCGTGTTGGAGTATGATACAAAAAAAGATCATTGGAGAGAAATCTGCCAGCTCCCCAGACCTCTCACTGGGACAGAGTGCACACTGTTGCCTCTGCCAGATTAACGTGGATGAAATTTGAGAAAAGTGTGACTACAATCTTATGAGAAAGCTCCATTTGAGTAAGAATGATCCAGTCTCAAATACAATCAAATACAAACAATCAAAATATCATAAATCTGCGCTCACTTTTTCACGCTATTCAAGATTTAAATTTTGAGGAATTGAAATATAGACATGAAAACAAGTCCTTTACAAGTGTAAGCTTTGCAGCATGTGGTGGAAACTGGGCTTTCAGAGATTAAAACTCTGAACACATTTATTTCCCACCTCAAATTTTGATTCAAGACAGCTCTTGTCCATTCCAAGATATATCGGAAACTAGTTTATAAGCATAGAGCATATAAAACTGTTAGCTTCTTTATAGGGGAAACATTATATGTTTAATATAATTTTCTGTCAAATGAATGTAATGTTAAAATGTTGGATGTTCATACCAAAAGTGTTCAACGTTTCAAATAATGAGGTAAAACTGTGTAAATTAATCTGAAAATGATCCCTTTAAGCCAAAAACTCTTTTTATTTTATTCTGAAATAATCCAAAATTACTTGACACATCCATCAACGACAGACATATCTTGCCTAAAAAGGACAGCAGTATAGCTCACAAGCAATGGGCACTGCAGGCTTCCAGAAGTTGGCCAATGAGGAGATAGTGGGTGAATAGGGAGGGGGTATCTTAAAGAGACGGACTTGTTTCAGAAAGAAGAGTACAGAGGGGCTACATAAAGGATTAAATATAAGCCATTAGAAAAATAAGGATCATTGTTAACTGAATTGTGAGCTATTATATGGAGCCAAAGAAGAAAAACATGGCATTGGAAATGAGGATTAGCTCCCCTTTAAGTTAGTACAGAAACACTAGAATGATATCCTACAGCTACATTAAATTATTATTTTTTTGTTTTAATGCATGTAGATGACTGCACAGATTAGGGAAACAAGGTACAACAGAAACGGTGGATTTTTTAATATGTTGGAGTATTTTTCTAACAATAGACAGAGCTGTTTTCCCCATTTCTAGTCTTAATGCTATAACCACAAGTCTTTATTACAGTATTTAAATTAAAAACCCAGTGATATGTAGTTAGTTTTGCCATGAGCCATGAGCTAGATAACTACACCAGAACTGCTTATTGCACTTAGTTTAATAGATCATTTTTGTCATATTAATGAAACAAGTTATAACGTGTTATTTAGTGAGTTTGATTAGCGATACACATACTGTGACAAAGTTATTCTCTGCTCAGAGTCATTGTTGCTAAATTCCTGTTTTGTCTCTTTATGCTAGGCTAAGCTAATCATCTCCTTGTTCTTGCTAACAAAGTGGTTTAAATTTTCTTATTTCACTCTTATATGTACAGTATAACTGCAGTTCCAAATATTCTGAAGAGTGAATGTAATTAAACAAGTAAATTGCATTCACTTAAAAGGGCATTTTAATGTATTTTTGTTGAGCTGAGTCCATACCAGGCTGTTGGGAACTAATTAATTTAGCCATACCTTTTATATCTTTCCATATCAGATCTAAACTATTTAGTAGATGTGGTTAGTTAATGTCTATTACAGAGTTTAGAAGTGAAAAATAAACCAAAAATGCCAAACAACAACTAGTAAGAGGTATTATACTGATTTTCCAGAGGCCGAATGTGATAGTGTGCCAAGAAAACGTAAAATATGAAAATAAAGAGAGCAACACAGGTGTTTTTTTAGGATAAGTAGAGAGAGTAAAGAGATTTAATGGAAAGTAGGTATTTCCTTCTAGATGAGCCGGTCTGCAGAGGAGGTGATGAGAAGTGAAAACAGGATATGAGGTGATAAAAAGCCCATTTTAAATAAACAGCAGCAAAAAGTTACAATGTATATGGCATTGCTGTTAATGGACTTTTAATACAGGTTTTTATTTGATAACGGTAGATATCATAAATCAACCCTTTTTATCGGTTGGTTTTTATGTTACTCTCCCTTCATCTGAACTGACGACCAAATGGTCAAAGTAGGTTCAAGCTGGAAAGTAGAGAAAAGTATTTGTGTGAAATCATATGCATGACTTGTGGGTAAAAGTTAGATAGCATGGTGGAATTCATTATTCATGCATTTTTGTGCTAAATTTTAATCCTTAATACATATTGTGCCCCCTACTCACACATAATTTATTCAGTGTATTTTATAATGAATGCATTCTCAATGAATTGTCTCAATATTTCCTGTATTTGTTTAAAATATGCATGAAACACCTTTTTTTCTTTATCCGGCACTCATACGAGAACTTCAAAACTTCAGTCATTTTGAATACAAATACTAAATATTCACATAATGTGTGTGTACAAATCATTTTTACAAACATATTACTGCCAGAACATGATTGGAATGTAATGTGATTTTTGAACTATTTAACATTCCGATTGATTATATGAATTCTGATATTCATGCAATTTTTATCAAGTGCTAATTAAACAGAAATGCTAATGTGTGTGTCTGTTCCCTGTATCATTTCATTTAGAGTAAAGGGTAAATGGACTGTACTTACATACTTTCCCACATGGGCACTCAAAGCGCATTTATGCAAACTTTTTGTGACATTTGTCACTACATCGCTTCATCAGTCTGTGCTTTCCTGCTGATGATATTTTCCAAGTTTTTGTTGAAAGAACTCAAGCGGCTTGCTGATGTAACTGGGGTGTAATGTCTCCAAGTGTCTTCTTAATTTGTTTGGGTCTCATACTGTCAGCTGCCTGAGTTTTCAGACATAAACTACATACTGGTCTCGCCTCATCTCCCACCACATTCACCGTGGAACCAAGAGAAAGAAAGGCCTCACCATATTTCCTTTTTGGCATATTTTGTTGCCGATTGTTAGCACATGCCTCGTTTGTCTCAGAAGCACCACCCGTTTCTCTTTTCTGTAAGCGTTAAATTTCTCTCCATTCTCTGAAAGGCTACAGACAGCCGCGAATGAGCAGGTTGCTAATGTGACTGGGACACCGGTGTGAATGTCTTTGTTTCATCATGAAAGTGATTCCGAGGCCAACCATTAGCTCCGCATGACTTTGCCCTCAGGTCGTTTGCACCCCACCGGTGGTTTGCGCCACACACTTTGAGAATCACTGGTCTATACATTGTAATTTCAACCTATGTATTGATTCTCTCTTCTTCATACACAAACTCACACATCACAGTCTTGTCTAAGGAAACTTCGACAGGTACAAAATAATAACAACATAAAATAAGCTGTATGAGCTCCTTCTGGCCGAAAAAAACCCAAAAAGTGAAAGTGGGGACTGTTTAACCATGTCATTACTCACAGCCCAATACTGTGGCATTAGTATTATTGGCTCATTATTATAAAGTTATAATCATCTAAAATTATCTTAAATCCATGAGTTAAAAGGCTTATTTTTTAATCACATCCACAAACGAGACCTATTAAGGCAAACTCTATTAGTTCAGGAATGGTTTACAATTCAGATAATTCAACAATTTGTTAATTTAGTATTCTTTGATAAGAATGAGTGCTACTGTTTGTATCCATCAACAGAAACACCAAGTTTGTGTAATGCTGCTAAACGTCCTACATTTAGTTGTAGGCCTGTAGGTAAAGCTGCACGAAAGGAAAGGTCATGGTTTTTTAACTTGACAGCAGTGGTGGATATGGATCTCGTTAGGTCATCTGACCTCCTCATTAGTTCTGACGTGTGCCTCCAGCTAAGGGAAATCATTAGCAGGCTGTGCAAATCTGTTTCGTCCAAGACTTTTGATGTGAGTTTAACACAGTGTGAAACAGAAATTAGGTTTCTTTTGTTTCTCCTGCTCAAAATGTTGGGATGGATCCTTTTTGGCTTGATACGAAATGGGTACTCCAGTTCAAACATCACATTGTGAAAAAGGATTTTAACAGCGTAATTTTTGGCCTTTTACTTGGCAAAGAATCTGAATATTTCACCACTGCCATGTTTTGGTTAGTCATTATCTCTTTTCTGCCTCCCTCAGCTAATATCAATGTTCATCATAACAAACCACAACACACCTTTATCCAAATGACCAAAACTTTATTTATCCACCCTCATCTTCCAACAGAACACAAGGAATGATCACATAAATAAATACTGTTTTTAACCATAATTTATAGATTTAACATGAAACAATCTTTACTCAACAACAGTCCGCCCCAAAAACACCCTGATAAAATTAGAGACCATCATCCAAGACACTTAGTTTCCACTCTATAGATAGAGATCTACTGTATCTAGAGATTTCAAACACAAAAACAGAAAGGAATATTGTTTTTATCTACAACAAAGACATGCTACTACAACCAACCACGGGCAGCAGCATGGAGAGCATTCAAACTGAGGGTTTATTAGTGTGTGTAGTTGTATGTATGATTGCTTTATAGTTCTGTGCAGTGTCTGAGTATTACAACGTTTGGCAGCAGCATAGAAATAAAGTCATATTTTTATTATACTCATATCTGATTTCCTATGCAAAATATTCCTCATGTTCTATGTCACATGCAGGAAATAGAGCGAAATGATCTCTAAGGAAAAAATCCACCCTTGGAAACTTTTACACTATTAAAATTGCATTCCATATCTAAGTGATCTCTGTATTATGGAAAAGTTGCCCAATGAAGACCTTTAAAACCAAAGAAAACACGAAAAGCCTAAAAACGAAATAGAAATGAGTATTTATTTTAAATTACGTTCATACAAACTTGAATTTTTTAAAAAAGGATTTCATGTTGATCACTGCAAGAAGTAAAGTTTGTTGAAGATGAATGACTTATTGACTATGTTTGTGATATATTTCTGCTGTCATGGCATATGGGAATGTAATCAATCACATTATAATTACATGAATTATACAGTGTGCCTACAGACCCTGTTTCAGAGATACAGCTGGAGTACAAGCTGATAACAGAGACACAATGTTTTCTAATGTTGCAATGCACTACATAATTCATAAGCAACAATGTAATATGTGTATTACATAAAAGGCAAAAGATTGAGTAAGAAGTTTTAAAGTGATTTAGAGAGGGGTCACGTTCAGAAAACCTTTAGCATTTGTCTCTGCCAGAATTATTCATCAGTGCTGTCAGCTGAGCTTCTCTCTCAGATTTAGAAAGCTCCCTGAAGGGTGTCTGAAAGCTATCTGTGGCATGAAATCAACAATTATTATGTGAGTTAAGACCCTTACTAAATTATTAATGAGTAAAAAGTACATTCAGTAAAGTTGGGAGCGTTATTTAATCTTTGCAGCGCCTGTGGACATGACGTCAGTTTGTTCATATGGGAATTACTTGCTTACAGAGCAACAACTACCGTCTTTAACATTGAAATGCGGCTCTCAAAACTGTTACCACAGAAATGTGAAATCACAGGTTTAATAGGTCTAATGTTCTGCAATCCAAAATGTATATTAAACCCTTTTCCATCTTTAAAAAATCCAAATGCAGTATGTAAAACTGAAGGCTTTACAAACTCAGCACAAAATCATGTCTGATCATATCAAAATCTACCCCCAAAATATATGCCAGTAAACTATTTAATGTTTTAAACAAATATATGCACTCATGATATATTCTAATATTTTCATGATGAATAAAATAACTGATGCTTTGAATACATTCAAAGTGTCGTCTCGAATGAAGCCCATTAGGCACGGTTCAGTGATGTTTGCATGAGAGGTTACTGTCATTAACTGTAGTTTACGTTAGCAGGGAGAAGGACTGTAAAGCTCTGTAACAGTTTTTGTCAGCTGTGTCATTGGAATAAAACTTTAGTATTTTATGTTTCTGCAAACCTCAGATTGTAGTGTTCAGTCTTGCCCTTCAGTCTTATTTAAGGATCTTTATTGGATCTTTAAGCACTCAGTGTTATTCAGTACTGCAGCCTGCATACACATTAGATTATATTGAGTATTAGTACTATATCATATCTATGTAATGGTCAAATTTTATAGCGTTGGTGAAATAACACCCATACGAAACCAACTCAGTAACAAAATACTTCAGGAACGACATGACAACAGATACAGTTTGGTGTAACCGAGACGTGGAGCGTTAATGTGATGGAATAAATTAATCTGCGCTGACTTCGTTGTTCATAGCTACTGCAGTTTTGTCAGATTTATGGCAAATGCATCCAGCAAATGGGACTGCGCATTTTGCGACCTTAGTTTTGGGGGTTATTTGAGTCCTGTAGACTCCCTTCTTTAAATCATTTCTCGTCGTTCAATGATTAAATTTGGTTTCGTAAAAGGTTATGGCTTTGTTTAAAACACACACTGAGTGATGAAAACGTCTGCAATCGAAACGCATGAAATCCTTGTTCACTGTTGGAAGTGCACCATGCTCAAGATGAACACAGTTGCACAACAACATTTAGCTAGGATTGACATTTCCAATCTTTCCACTTTGCTGTCAGGAGCAATCCAATAATTTGATCGGAGAGGTCTGCCTTCCTTTAGATCAGGGAGGGGAAGTTTTCAATCCCAGATAGAACTGAACAGACTTCATTGAGACCATAGTGTGTTTCAGACTGTAAACAGGGATTCAACTCCTACGGATACTGATACACCATGCTCCTTCCTGACAAAGCATCTGTTATGATGTGTTAGGAATGAGCATAGACACTTTTGGTTGAGACACGTTGAAATTTTACATATCCGTGGTTCGCATTAACATAAACTCCCAACTTTCCCTTTTGGCGACCAGCCTGGACTTCCCCATTCTGCAACATTCCCTGTTTTTTTTTAGACAAAAAAATTTAAATACATTCAGTAATATAAGTATCTTCCTGAAATTTGCTTATAAGAGCAGAACTTAAAAAACATGTATACAACGGTTTAGAATACAACTGGTGGGCTCCTCCCCATCCCTCTCTGTTGTGCTTCAGCTCTGCCTCTTGGCTCTTTTACAAGCTGCCGAGTAGCCACGGTAACTGTAACTGTAACACGGTGGATTCGTCCAAAAAGCTTAGAAGAACAGGGGGCAATGAGAAGAAGTGATCTTTTTCACTAATCGTTTGTGTCCTTTTTCATAGTCAGAACACTGCAAACATTTTAGGAAATATGACAAAAATGTATGCATATTCAAGTAGGACAAACTAAATATCAGAATTTTGACTTAAATACAAGATGCACCTATACTACCTATTGAAAATGTACTAAATCATTTCAGGGTGGATTTTTCCCTTAAATGGCTCCTATTTCAACATGAAGTTGCATGCTTCAGGACCAGCCCAGCGCAGAACGTAATTCTACCAAATTGGCACAAACAAAAGCCTCTAAACCTAGATAGATAGTGATCCAAGAAGGTTTAAAAAATACGTTTGCTCATTGTTGTCAACTTTAACACTCACTGTACAGCAAATAATAATATCATCAAGTATAAGGCTTTATAGAATAGAACGCATGTGACTTGCTGGCTATTAGACTGTCTATGAGACACTGTGCACTCAGTATAAACATGGCACAACAAGCAGGATGAATAAATATACCCTCTATGATCCCACTCTCAGTGGGGATGATGAAAATCATCCACAGAAAGTGATGACTGCTTCTTTGTATGACGTTTCCATGGAGAGTATTTTAGGTACAGAGCACAAAAGCTAACATATAATACTCAAGAATCAGAGCATCATCTGTCTAAAGTCAGCTGACGTGGCACAACCAATCAACTCGTGGACTGATGTGACACGACAGGCTCCTCGGAAAGCTTTCATGTTGCACTTGTTACACTGCTGAAAGCGTGTCCTGCTCTGCCCTCTCAACGCATCTGATGTCTTGTTACAAAGCTCACTTCTCTGATCACAGCCCAGATGCATGAAAACATCAGCAGCAGTTTATTTTGGCTCTACTCAGAATCAAGCAATCTAAGTTTCTGTGCATCAGACGTGCGTCTCGATGTAGGAGTGTGTGTGAGACAGGGAGGGGGTGAGGGGCGGCCCGGGGTCTGATTCGGTGGTCGGGTTTGGCTCCTGAGTGAACAGCTCCTCATAGGCTCTCTTCCACTCCTGGAACTCTGCCGACGACAGCTGGGGATTGGCCAGCAGCCTGTCAATCAGCGCTAGCTCGCCCTCCCTGTCCTATGAGGATGCAGAAACAAAGGAGGGGCGGGTCACTTTTTAAATATTTATTACCACTACTTTTTAAAACGCAGACAGACGGGAAGCAAGACAGACACGTATCCAGTTACACTCAGATTTGGGGAGATTTGTACCTTGTACTTGAATTGTTGTAGTATAGACTGTTGTAGTACGCAACATAAAAGACCCGTTTAATATAATTAATAATGATAATAATTATATCTAATTGCTGGGTTATACTAGTGGTTGCAGAAATATTAAAGAAGGATCTACTTACAGACATTTTAGTTTGAAATTTGACATAATTGCATTTCACATTCGACATAATTGCACTTCACTTTGCAAATCATCTAAATAATGAAAACTTAAATGCAGTATCGAGTAGTAGAAAGTAGCACAAAAGAGACGTCTTGAACGTATTGACCCTTGAGTAAATGTATTTTCCTTATGCCAAAGGAGCCCGTATGTTTTATTTGTTGCAACTGGAAGCTACTTTCAAGGTAATTCATTTCCTATTAAAGGATCAAAAACTAAGGATACTATTATGAAAAATTCAATTTTCTTGTCTCCAGCACTAAGTGTCCATGTACATCCAAAAGAGGCCAAATGAATAAATAAAGAAAACTTGGCACAGGAACAATTCGGACTTTGTGGTACTTTAATGATAAAAGGGATGAGAAGCAATGTTTAACTTTGTAATCAAAATTCACATGATCAGACTGATGATGGATCACTTCAATCACACTACAACTGATAAATTCTTCTATCTCCAATTCTCATCTAGATTGCATCCTGTTGTTCTGATACAAAAGAAAATACAGAGCATATGCCTGCCTTTGCTGTTACCACAGCAACCACTGCAGCCAGCCTGATCCCTTGTTGTGTCTACCAGCATCACTTTAATGCGTACTGAAGAGACTTTCAACCAAACTCTCCCCAAAGCTTGGTATGACAGACACCAGAACAAACATGGAAGCTCAACTCAAACAGCCAAAGCCATAGATCTTTTTTTTGAAAAAAACAAAAAGAAAAGCTACTGCAACAAGTGACAAAACCCCTGGCCACCTGCCCCCGCCACCTTCACAGAGGAAGCAACAAAGAAACAGACTCCAGAGACACAAAAACAGCCACAACAAAAGAGCCTGTGTGAGGCCACAGACGGCTGCTGGACAAATGAAAACTCAAACCACACTGAGGAGACACAGCAAGACACATGACGGAGATATAAAAACTAACAGGACAAACAATTCCATCCTGTGTTTGTTGAAATACACATTTTCATGATTAGAGCAGTTAGGAGAACCATTTTCAAGGACCCACCTCAATGTGAGGAGCATTCATGTGTAAATGTGACTACTGTGAACCAATGGATCAGTAATAACAATTTAAAGATAAGAGCTGTTCTCTTGGTACAGCCTAGATAACAAAAGTCATTAATTTGAGCAGAAAATAACAAGACAATCAGTCTTAAGAAGCAGCATTTGCTATCACAGCAAAGTCAGCGCTATCAGTAGTTTTGCTGTTGGATGGCTTTGTGGATAAAGTGGAGAAAAAACAGATAAAGCAAAAGGTTGTAGAGGATTCTGACCAGTAAGATAAGACGTAAAATTGCATTTATTGTAGAGCTGTTTATTACAAAAGAAAGATAGAAGATAACATAAATAAAGTTTGGTAAAACTGACCTCTACTAAAAGCCCCATGCTCAACATTTACTGAAAAAAAAACTTTGCTCAGCACCAACTCCTCACCACCAATTAGTGGCTGACCATTAATTTTGGCATTTATAATGACAACTTTTACCACAAAAAAGGTTTCCGCTATTAACTAGTTAGCTAATTAAGCTAACATTAACTACAAGAGTTGGTTGGAAATGTCATTCCAAATGACAGCTGTTTAAAGTGCACCCTATAATGTTGTTTGGTGACCCTTAAGGCTCACTTCCTGGTTTAATTCTTTAATACTGGAACTGCACTGGAGAATCTATACACGATTCAGAGTTCTCAACTAATTTACGGTCTGAGACAAGCTGCTTTAGCTCCTGTCTCTTTAAGACCCCCCGTCTTTAAACCCACTTTGCTCTGATTGGGCAGCTTTTGGAAGCTCGCAGAAGGGCAGCACTCGGTGCTTGTGAGCTGTGCTGTCTAAACTTTGCAGGTGTGCTGTGCCTGCAGCCTGGCATTTCACCCTTTACTGTCTTGCACTAACATTGAGTGGAGCACATTTTCAAGTGATTATAAAGCAACTTATTAAAAGTTTGTGGAAGTAAGCCTGTCTGAGCATCTCTACCACTTGGTTTAGGTACGTAATTCTAAAAGTGAGCATTTGTTATGCCACTTTGTGAGTACATAAAAGGGTTAATGACATCTGAGACAAGCTGACGTCAGTCATAAAGGTAGTAAACTACGTTAAAGGTCACCCCTTAAAGGGTAAAGACATCTCACACTAAAACATAACGGACTGATTCCTAACTGGGATATATCAAACTCAAGGAAAGTAAAATATTATTTGATAAACTAGTAAAATGCTAGGCTTTGATATTTCTTACTTATTAAAACATAAAAATCTCCTAAAAACTAAACTAAAACTAAAAATGAGTATTTAAGGATAAGAAACTTCTTATTTAAAAAAAACGAAGAGCCAATTCATGCTTTCCATATCTGTGTCCTGTAGGACACAAGTTGGTCGAGGAGATATAAATTTCATTGGCGTAGGGTGCAGCCCAGGAAAGACAGGCATAAAAACTAAAACAATGACTGAACAACTTGAACACAAGTACAGCCTGTTTTAAGGAGGGGCTTCACAGTTATTCTCACCTTTTTCTATCTCCATCATACTTATTTCAGCTTTTCTTTTGCTCCAACAGCTTGTTAGTTCTTCCTGCTGTTGTGAAGCTGCTGTGAAGCTCCCACTAAAACTGCATGTGCGAAATCAGTCCACAGCAATGAAACCGGGAACTGGCCTTAAGTGAACAGATCTGTGAATACAGTAAGGCTGTAGTTTGACAAGCCTGCTGCAGTTACAGCTGAGCAGCTCAGACAAATCAAAAGGACGGAAACCTCATTGACAAACTTGAAACGTGCATGTTTTTTTGTGGCCCTATAGAAACTCCCTGCACATGACCATGTGTGAATGTGCATGTGAACCAACCTTCAGCGTGGAGGTCAGTATGCGGAGGCGGTGCAGGCGCTCGTTGAGCTGAGGGTCGGCGGCCCGTCGGAGGAACGACTGCCTGAACTCAGACTGGCCTTTTCCCTCCGATCCCCGCCCCAGAGGACAGACTCCTCCCTGCTCGCACGCACGAAACAGGTCGCCGAGGGACGCACCTTCACTGCCACCTTCAAACAGGCGGAGGGAAACAGAGAGCTGCACATTAAATTGTGATTTCAACTCTCCTACTCACATCACTCACAAGGTTTGAAGCGGGAGGCAGAGGAGCTGACCGGACTGCGTTATATTTCAGATCCATGTCTACCATACAGCGTAAAGGCCTGTATTAGTCACAGAGAGATTACTAATGATGATAAAAAGTCTCCCGTCTTCCTCCTTGTCAGCCTCAGGGATGTTCTCCACTATGGCAGTTTTATATCCTCCTCCACTTCAGTATTCATTGTTCAATCTATTCTCTAACAGATCCAACATACATCGCCTGATTACATAAATCGGCCTTATTTACTGTTTTAACCTGGCTATTTTCTTCTTGCACGCTGCAGGCCTCACCTTGACAACCAGTGTGCTGTGGTCTCATTAGCCTCATTAAATCAGGGTTTGACTGCAGTGTGTGTTAATAGACACTGATGATGAATGACTTAAATGGATATGTGTTTGCCTGAGAGCATTTTCATATCTGGCACATCGGGTGACGTCTTTTTTCCGTTTCTGGTGGCTGTCACTCATTGTGAGACACATTTGACCCCCCGCCTCTGTCTGTAGTTGGACTCATACGGAAGAAACGATGTGCAGAAATAGTGTTTCAACAACTATGAGCTCAGTGGATGATGGAAAAAGCTTCCCCAAGATACATGTCGAAGCGTCCTTGGGCAAGACACTGAACCCCATGTTGCCCCCCCAGTGTATCATTGGGGGTATGAATGTGTGTGAATGATTAGAAAGCACATAGTTATGTGTATCTTAAGACGTGCTGTATGAGTGTGAGTGGGGTGAATGTGGCATGTAGTGACTCACTTTGAGTGGTCAGTTAGACTAGAAAAGCACTATACAAGTACAAGTCCATTTACCATTCAGATCTGGGCTCATGGAAGGCCACTTTAGAATAGTCCAACGCTTTTCTCTCAGCCATTCTTGGGTGTTTTTGGGTGTGTGTTTTGGATCGTTGTCCTGTTGAAAGACCCATGACCTGCGACTGAGACCAAGCTTTCTGACACTAGGCAGCACATTTCTCTCCAGAATGCCTTGATAGTTGTCAGATTTCATTTTACCTTGCACACATTCAAGACACCCTGTGCCAGATGCAGCAAAGCAGCCCCAAAACATTGCTGAGCCTCCTCCATGTTTCCCCGTAGGGACAGTGTTCTTTTCTTCGTATGCTTGGTTTTTGAGTCTATGAACATAGAGTTGATGTGCCTTACCAAAAAGCTCCAGTTTGGTCTCATCTGTCCAAAGGACATTCTCCTAGAAGCTTTGTGGCTCGTCAACATGCATTTTTGCAAATTCCAGTCTCGCTTTTTTATGATTTTTTTTCAGCAGTGGTGTCCTCCTTGGTCGTCTCCCATGAAGTCCACTTTGGCTCAAACAACGACGAATGGTGCGATCTGACACTGATGTACCTTGGCCTTGGAGTTCACCTTTAATTTCTTTGGAGGTTGTCCTGGGCTCTTTGGATACAATTCGAACGATCTGTCTCTTCAATCTGTCATCAATTTTCCTCTTGCGGCCACATCCAGAGAGGTTGGCTACTGTCCCGTGGGTCTTGAACTTCTGAATAATATGAGCCACTGTTGTCACAGGAACTTCAAGCTGTTTAGAGATGTTCTTATAGCCTGCACCTTTAAGGTGTTTGTCTATAATTTTTTTTCGGATGTCCTGGGACAATTCTCTCCTCCGCTTTCTGTTGTCCATGTTCAGTGTGGTACACACCTTTTCACCAAACAGCAGAGTGACTACTTGTCTCCCTTTAAATAGGCAGACTGATTAATTATGAGTTTGGAAACACCTGTGATGTCAATTAAAGGACACACCTGAGTTAATCATGTCACTCTGGTCAAATAGTTTTCAATCTTTTATAGAGGTACCATCATTTTTGTCCAGCCCTATTTCATTAGTTTTTTTTTTAAATAATTATGTTAATCAACATTTCAAAAGTAATGGCTGATTTATATTATGTAATTTTCAAGGAATTTTTATTTATTTTTACTTTTGTAGGTTTCAAGTGCTTTCAGTGAGAATTGTGTTTTTTTCTTTCTTTAACTGAGGGATACCAACAATTTTGTCCACGAGTGTACATGCTGGTTAGTGACGTCCACAAATAAGCACGGTGTAAAACCAAAAATTCAAGACGAGCACTTTAAACATTTTCCAGCTGATTTAGGTGCATTGATTCAGCTTTCAGCATTCACACAAGCATTTAAGCAATAAATGCAATTTCTCTAATTAACGTCAGTTAGATACTTTGGTCGAAATACCACAGAGAACCAGCACTGCCCTTCCATCAATTTACACCTCTGTTGAGCTGTTTTTTAGGGCGTGGAGTGACACACTCACTCCACTCCACCGCTTGCATTTGTAAGGTCTGCCTTTGTTGAGAACTCTAGCACTCGATCAACCTTGAAGCACATAATTACCTGACAGAGCAGACAGTAAAAGTCTGAGAGCTCACACAAGCAAACACAACAAACTGAGCTCAGGCCACACACTGCAATACTTTACTGGAAAATTATATCTTCAAATTGCATTTATATTCCCCCTCAGTACTAATATATATGATATATTTCCCTCTTCTGTAGTTTAATACTTATCACTTAAATTGGTGCTAATCTGACGTTAAGTACAATGGCATTGCGAGTCGGTGTTAAACTGACCCAGCTTGATCAACCACAGCACCAGAGAACCGAAACCCTGGGCTTCACTGGTGGTTTGTTCCTCTGAGCTTTGTTGAAGATTTTAGAGGCTGATGTTAAGAACTGTACCTTAAACCTAGTTCACGGCACAAAATGGCCCAGATCCGAGGCAAATTGGCGGGTCAGTCGCAACGTGCGAGTGCTCCAAAGGCGTGATTTGTGAGGCTGGCGGAGACGTCACAGTATCGGACTGATTACCTAATGTGTTTGAAACTTTGAAGGAGAGGGATGAGTGTTGAGTAAGTCGGCTAAATAAAAATGAATAAAAGACATGTAACAAACATGACGGTGGGCGTAGTGAAGAAGCAACAGTTTCCTGAGTAAACTGAAGAGAGTTGAGATAGAAAGTGTGAAGAGAAACTGACTAAGTCTGCCCCCCCACCCTTCATCTAAGATGCGCAGAGTGAAAACACCACGACTTCAAAGCTTTCCATCACAAGCCGCTCAGAGTTAATAATACAGCGATCCGACAACAAAGAAAATCTTGCCATTTATATGAGCTACTTTTTTTCTGAAGTCAACAAATTTATTCAAGAAATGGTGGAGAGCCGCTGATCGTCCACTCATTCCCACAAATGCGTCCCAAAAATAGGAAATCTGAATTTCCAGCTCCTCACAGCGATAAAGCGATATAAAGGCCTATTAGAAGTTGTATTCCCATAATTCCACAACACAACAGACAAAGACCGGACAAATCATTACTACCTCATTTCTTTTAGAAGTGAGACAAACAGCTTTGATTTCCCACTTCTGAGGCACAGCAAATGCAGCATGATTTGAACTTTTCTATTTGGGAGTGTGACGTAGAAATCTGCTGCAAAGACAGTAGTAACTTCAGACAAATATGTGGTCCGAAACTCAGAAACTGAGCGTGGGTTGCTACTTGCATTATTTGAATAGATTTTCTGATAGACAAATATAATAAAGAAAAAGAGAACACAGAACATAGCGCAGTCAACCAGTTAAAAAGTATGGAGTCAAAGTAGCAAATAGGAGGGAAATGAGTGGAACTACTAAACCAAACCTGAAACTTACTGTGTTATTTATTGAGCCTTCAAATGTCAAGTGTCACAGTGAGACACTGATTGAGTGTTCAAAGGCGTTAGAATAAAATACGTCCTTTAAAGTTGCCACTGTAGGTTGGTAATTTTATTAATTAATTTTAATTAATTTCATGTGGGTTGGTAAAGTCTTTAATCAGCTGCATATGACTCATTATCAATCCAATTCATGCAAATTTTTCAACATTTTAACTGTACTAAAGATGTTTTATCCGTTTGTCTTTGCTATTCAACAGTTTACACTTTCAAATGACCAGTTTCACTGCTTATCTATTAAACAGATCTAAATATTTAACATTTTTATGCCTTATATTAGGAACCACTGTCCAATCATTAAAACTACTGGTTTGATATTATTCTGCCAATAAAGATCTGTTGGTGCAAAAAAACATCCACATGAATCCGGGGCATGAGGTTTCCAAGCAAAAAATTGTCAACAGGTGATCAATAATATTCACTTTACTTGCTATTGGTTTAAAAACTGTGGCTGATCGATGTAAATATTGACAAAAATGTTCCTTTTCTTCTTTTAACTCAACTTCTCTGCTTGCCAGCGTCCATGTTTTTTTGTCTAAGTATTCCTTCCTAAAACTTTTTCCAAGCACTTCATATGTATAAATGTTTTCTGATTTCATAAATGTGGAAGGATTAGCACTGAGCTCTCTGCTCTCCTGCGGGTGACTCACACTAAAAGTATTCACCTGACGAAAACCCACCGTTGTGCGTTTGCTGTTCCTCTTTCGCAGGTGGCACGAGGAGTGTGTGTAGGTTGCTGTCTCGTGGCAGCGTGAAGCTGCGGGGTTTCCCTCCTTGGGTTGCCATAGGGATCAGCCTCTGCATTGCCATGGGCAACGGGGCGTTCCTCTGCGGAGGAAGAGTGTAAACGGCTCCGGCCGTCATCGAGAAACCACCCAGACCCGGCTCCGCAAAGACAGCGTCCTCTGTGAGAGAAGATTCAGAGCCATACTGACTACTTGATTTAATTATCAATATAGCAAGACAAACACAGAGAATTATGATGGTTCATTATAATCAAATAAATATATGAAGATTTTAAGATGTTTTTAATGGAATTCTGCCATAGGAAACAAAAAACACACTGACTTGACATTGTAGCAATAAAAATACATGAAACACACACACTCAACGTCACTTGAACAATGAAAGTGTAACATTTATTCACCAATAATCAGATGGGGACTATTTCCTCAGCACAAATAAGTTCCAGTCAAAACTGTGGAAACTGTCCTCTGTGGATGCTCCACAGTAATGTGACTTTGTCAGATTAATAAGTTAGACTGATGTAATTTTGATTTTTAACTTGTTTATTTTCTTACTTTGTGGTAATTTGACTAAAGCAGCAATTAATCTAAGTGAAAAAAAGTTCACATCAACACTGCACTGATACTTCATAACGAATCTTATTAAATATGGCATACCCTAAGTACAGCAAATTAGGTCAGTTAAGTTTTAACCATTACTTTATTACAGTTAATTCACTTCCACAATTAAGCAAAAAAACTCCCTTAAATAGTCCATAAACTATTTGCATAAGAAATTAAAATGGTGCAAGATCAAGCAGGGACCTGAAGATGAAGCCAACTTGCCAACAAGTGCATATACTGCAGTTCCTCGATGGCCACAGCGCCCGATGATCAATGGCCAATTTTAAAGACAGGATGACCATTTGAAGTGAAAATACTAAGTGGAATCACAGGAAACTATCCCTAACCCTACTTAGAGTCATCTTTGTTGTGCAGGTAAAACACAGCCAAACAAAAACTTTGCAGTACTATAAATGGCAGATGCTGAATACTATATGTAGTCTACGGTTTGCCAAAATAATGCCACTTTTTGGAAGCTTTTAAGAAGAAAACACTGGTTGGTTTCTTCCTAAATCTGCTGGTAAGTCGATTGTCCCATTTTAGATGAGTTTTCTGTGTTCGGGGACATCGAATCTCAGGTGTCTTTGTCAGTCAGTGGGCGTGACCCAAGTCCTTTAACATCCCCCAAGATGCTACATGCATCCCTTATATACTGCAATCAGTCACAAGTGAGCGATAGAGAGGATAATGGCTTCATTTATGGGGGGACAACATCATTTCATCTATTTTTATACATGTGGTGGAGAACAACTCCAACTGTACAGAAAGGCAAATTCACAACTCTCTTATCAAATATTAACAGGACAGGTAGGAACAAATGAGAACTTACTGTAAGAGTCACTAACAACAAACCAAGTGTTCCAGATTCTATTTGAGTATAAATTCAAACAGTTCATGAAAAATATGTCTTAGTTACTGATAAAGTCGTAAAGTTCTGATTAATCGGTGCATTACCAAGTGGTCCAGTTTGCAGGTAGTGCAGTCCCGCCTCAGTCAAAGGTGTCTCTATCAGGTCCTGCCAAGAGCGTCTCTGAGAGGACGAGGAACGGCCCGGGGACCCTGTCTCACTGCTGCCGCCTGCAGGACTGGAGCGGTACTATAAGAACCAGAAACAGAAAAAGATTGGTGTGATTCTGAAGTGTTTTTCAGGATTGTTGTAGACTGTTTTCAGCCTGATCTGGGATGAGATGTAACTCCCCGTCATCTATCTAACCACAAATTTCTATCACAAGACAGAATAATAATTAAAAAAACCCTTCAGGTGGAAATTTTCATTATACTCCACAATACACAACAGTAAATACTTGGAACACAGACATTAAAATGATTCATATGTGATAATTAGCCCTTTATAGTAGAATGAATATAATTAAGAATTCTTATTTTTGGCTTATTGTAAGAAAATGTTACATTTGGTCTGAAAGTGTCTTGAAAGCAAAAGCTTAAGAAAACTGATTAATTCATCCATCATGTGCCCGTTATGTTTTTCCCTTGTAAACAGCTGCTAAATCACACAGCTATGTATCCAGGTTTGGAATTGTTGGAATTGGTTTGGCTGCAAAGAAGGAAAATGAAAGAGGAAAGATGGTTGTTTAGATCCACGGGGGATCTAAAATCTGCTGCTGCTGCCCCCTGCACTCCCCTCATTTTGATGTTTGTATTTCATTAAAATTGTATAGTTTTCTTGCATGAGATTCTGGAATAGCAGATAAGGGCACTTAAAAACAAGTTATCGTTCGGGATGAACTGTCTAATAACTGATGCAATAACTGAACACTCACAACAAGAGGAGCTATTGGGTGAAAACTAGACATGAAATTTCCACTGGTATCGTATTTTTTGAGTACGATCATTGTTTATGTCTCCCAGCTGCTTAAACCAAGTCTAATTTTTTTCCCCCACATCTTGAAAGTCAAATCAAAACTTGCATTTTTGGCTCAATCTTCTAAAATCGGATTTAGTGTTAAACATTGTCACACACCTCTACAGGATCACATCTGTACTGCATATCACTGCTGCTGCTGCCCCCTGGTTTTCTCCCACTGTGTGTGGTGCCGCCCCCCAGAGGACCAGGGTGGTACTGCGGCTCTGCAGCCACCGCTGGAGGCTCGCTACACAGGAAGTCCTCCTGGGAAGAGCGAGAGCGAGACGTCTCGGTGGAAGACAGGCGGGTCCGGCCTTCCAAGTAGGCACTCATCTAGCATTGAGGGAAGATTTACAAAACGTGTGGCATATGTCAATCGATTGCTTTGTCTCTGTCAACCGTAATGATGCTCTTCATTGGAAGTATTTAATATGGTGAGAGACCCAGATGATTTGGAAAGAAGGGCAACGATTGGACAGGACAAAAGAGAAGAGTGTTTGAATGTTTGCAGAAACACCAATGACTCTACGCATAAGATTAATAAAGAAAAAAACATGCCGCAAGACTAGACTCGTTATGTAGAGCAACCAGATCCAAGTTCAATTATAGCAACAATTACACCAAATATATCCCCACGACTCCCTGACGGCTTAATTGACAGTAACTCCACCTGATGATGGGCTATAGGGGAGCACTGACTTGGATTTTTGTCTTGGAGTACAATGTGTAATTTGCACGTGTTGTAGCGCTGCTGTGTGTGTGTGACTCACTGATGGAGGCCTTGGGTAGGTATCATATGGAGGTGGGGGACTGTCTTGTTTGGGGCTGGAGGTGGTGTCATCTTCATGTTCACTCTCACTCCAGTAATCTGTGATAAACACATGTTTATCTATTGAGCCAATAATGTACATCCACCAATTCATCCATCTATACACGATCTATCATCAGTGTATTCAGTCATCTATTCACCGATCTATCATTCATCCATCCAACACCCATCCATGTGCTCAACTATCCATCAACCTACTTTCCTTCTATATTCACCAGTTTATATGTTTATCTACCCGTCTACATATCCCTGCATGCTCCATTCATCACACCATCTATCTACTTAATAACCATCTATCTATCTATGCTCCAACCACCCCACTGTCTGTACGTCCAAAGACTCACCCATAATCCATACATCTACAGTATCTTCTTGTATGGTCCATCCATCCATTCATCTTCGTAACGCTCATCAATCCACCTTTTTCATAATATTTATAGCTATGCATGCTCCATCCATCCATGGTCTAACCAGCCTACAATTTAACCATAGACTCTACAATCCATTCACCCATCATTCATCCTTTTATTGATCATCCAATGATTCATCCATGATTCAATCCATCCTAACATCATCCACCCATCCCCCATCCATCCATCCACCTACATTCCTAATATCAATTCATAATTCTACATAATGTTCTTTCCATCTATTTATCATCACATGCTTTATCCATCCATCCATCCATGACTCAACCATCTCACAATCCATCCATTCATCTATTCATCCCTCCATGGTCCAACGAACTCATTATACATCAATACATCCATAACAAATAAATATAGGACATAGAGAACAGAGCTGGATAACGAACAAGGCAGTGTCCAAGGAAACAAGTCCACCAGTCTTCTTTTGATTTATTGCTTTTATTTTTTACTGAAATCATCCCTTCATGAAAATATAAAAATCTGAGGTTCTGAATCGCTCGTTACGTAAAGGAGCTCAGCATTTTCTTTTCAAAGATCTTAATGTGTAAAAAACATTGGGCAGGACAGTATCAATGCATCTCAGAAATAATGTCAGGCTGTAACCTTTCTGCAGGTTGTAAGCTTTCTTATTATCAGTGCATATCCCAAAGTGTCTAATGATTTATTATGTCAAGTTTGAAATCAGAATATATTGAAACATTTAGATCGTTATTGGCTGGAATTTAAATGAGCATACTGAAACAGTCAGAAAACACAATTTTCTGCAAGACAATACCGATTGAGGCGTTCAAGAGACTCTTCGGGTGGCCATGCTAGAAAGTAAATGTAGGTTCAATAATAATAGCAGTGTCATTGCTTTTAGAGGTTCGAGACACCATCCTGCAGCGGCCATCTGCAGAAGAATCCTTCATCAACTCACCTTGCTCTTGGCGCATTCTCTCTCGTTCTGCGTAGCCCACGGCTGCCATGTTGAGACGACTGAGCCACCTACCATGAGAAAGAAACAAGCTAATAATCAGCTGTGTCAGAGCTTGTTTGTGGCCCCACAGATCAAACTATCTTGTACAGCACAAGGGATGATCTCAGGACTATTTTGATCATTGTCTTATTTACATATTCATTGCAAATATGTGAAAAGGTAAGCAAATGGAGCCCCTCAAATGAAAAAAAATAGCTGCAGTATAGTTAGCGCATAAAATAAGGAATTCTTTCAGGGGTTATGTGTCATATGAACTACTATAGGAATGAAGAAATGACATACAATGAAAAAACATTAAGACTATTATAAAGCTTTTACAGAGAGACTGGGTGTTCCCAAACAGAATATTAGGTTTACAATACATAAATAAATACTATATATGCAAATTAAATGATGAGAAAGATGAGCAGGTGAGCTGATTAGAAGTCTATTTTTATTGAGACTCATTCAAGGTTATTAAATGTCTTATTTTCACAGCAGTACTTTAACGATGAGTTCTGTTAATATCTCCGTCTCTAAATAAGTAAAAGTAACTCTTTTCTATGCTTTAACTAAATATTTTAGCTTTTATACTGACATTCATCCACTGATATTTGTAAGTTGAAGCATAAGCCTGCATGAAAACGGCTTACAAATCCTGTTTTTAAAGCACTTCCCAAATAGAAATAGGTTTTTTTTTTTAATCCAGCATGAAAATCGTATTTGTTTTGTGTATTGTGGGAGCTAAACAGACCCAGTTGGGATTCTGTCTTGCTGCACAGCCATCATCCACACTGAGCACTTGCTGTATTACCTGTTCATGTCATCCACTCCATCTGCTGCAAAGTAGAAACTCTTGACCTTGGGGTGACACGCTTTGAAAGCACTAGAGAGACAGAGGGAGTTATTTTTGCCAGCACACCTTCACACATTCAAGAGCACGTGAACTGCACATGAAGGAAATAACACATAAATATGCAATAGACCTGTTTTCTTCAGGCACTTACTACTTCTTTCGGCATTCACTGGCACGGTCGATCTTAAACTCTGGAAGACTGACGAAACCTTCTGCCTTCTCATCCTGAACAGACAAAGAGGAGAAAGACATCGAAACCTTTAGGGTGAAAAAAAAATTATGGTTTGTCAAACAGTGGCCGTTGTGGCTCTATCAGTCATAATTACCGTGTCTACCTCCTGGAATTACAAAAGAAAACTGATAAATGATCACAAAATGATCTGCCATGTTGGTCATTCATCTGAGTCAACCAGCAGGGCAGCTTGTTCATGTGTCGGTTTGTGCTAAATTAGATATCTATAATATCTTTAAATACTCACTGCAGTGCTTTTACACGGTCATCATTTTACTTTAGACTGTTAGCATGCTAACTCTTGCTAACAAGCACCAAAAAAGTACCCCTGGAAATGTGTTCTGGATGGATTTAGTCACAATCCAAAGGACTGGATCAATATTTAACAGGTGAGGGTGCTAAATGAAAAGTTAATAGATAATTCAATTCCTCTTCTTACGGAGTAAATATGTGAAAAAAAAATTTCACGACTTCTCACTAGAGCACTACATAAGATTTATCCTCTGGAAACCATGAAGTTATGAGCAATAATAGTAATTTATGACAGTGTGACCAATAGTTATTAAGATATTTAATTAAAAAAAAACATGAATGTTGATCTCTTGGTTGAAATGGAAGTCTTATTGATCCTCCTAAAATTGTGAATTTACAGTTCTAGCTGCAGTTGTAGAGAAATTCAACTAAATATTGTATGAAGATGCATAAAATCACTAAAATAATAAGATCTATTCTTTAGGAACTATAAATATTTAACCAAATTTCATGTCGACTGAACCAGGACTTAAATAGTCAAGGATATTCACCATGATGATGCCAGAGAAAAGCAATTTGATCCTAGATATTTCACTAAAATTCCCTGGTTGTGTTTGGAAAAAAATGGAAAATGTCTGAACTCTGTGACCAACAGATGTCAAGCCATTTCAAAAGTAAAATTTTAAGGGAATCACTACATCCAAGGAGGTTCATCCTCTGAGAACCATGAGCTTGCACAAACTTTCATTTAAACTGGACCAGTAAATGTCAAAGTATTTCAGACGAGCAAACAAATATGAATGAATCATATGAATCACTTTGATGCTTGAGAAGAAGTTTATGTTTATGTATTTAGCAGACGCTTTTATCCAAAGCGACTTACAAATCAAGATATAACAAGCTATTCAAAAAGCTAACAATAAACTACATAGAAGAAACCCACTACTCCGACTCTGTCAGAGGTGACAGAGTAGAGATAGTGCAGGCATAGAAGGAAGTGCAGAAAGATAAAGTGCAAAGATAGAGGGGGTAGGGAAGTACAAGGTAAAAGTTAATGATCAACTTAAAAAAAAAAGATCCTGCAAGAACTATGAAAGTATTTACAAACTTTGAACCTAAAGTTGACAAAGTTTTTCACTTAAAAATCCTTAAATCTGCTTGAGAAAATCTATAAGTCTGATTTATCATCTTAAACCACAAAATTTTATATTATATTTAATTTATCCTGAACCAATGCAATGGTTAAAATGCATTGAATACAATGCAATGTATTTTACTAAATATAACACGTCAGGCAATCACTGAATTTAATGAGATTTATTTTCTGAGAACCATGACTGTTTGTTTTGTGGTCACATGACCAATATCTGCTCAGATATTTCACACATTTAGAAAGACTTGTAGTTGTTGAACAGCTTCAGTTACAGCCAATACCCCAACTAATTACACAGCATCCCATTGTATTGCTTTGATTTTTTTAGATATGTGTCCTTAAACGCATCACAAACAACAGTCCTGACTCGTTACCTCCTCGTTGATGTACCAGTACAGGCAGGTATCCTTCAGCACAAACCAGTACTTCTTCCATTTCTGAGAAAAGTAACCCTTAGCATCCCTCTTCCTCCACAACCAGCCCTCACAGTCTCCTCTGCCCAGAGCCTTACAGGAGACGCGCCTCCGACTCAGGGAGGTCAAACCTCGCCCTGGAACAAGACGGAGGAAATTTAAGGCATGGCATTCACGGACAGAAAGAATAAGAATCTCAAAGGTGGAAGAAAACATGAAGTCAAACATGTATCAAAGCCACTTTTAGGTACTCACTCCTTGTCTTTTATGGCAGCGTGAATAAAAGCGTGTGGATCTGAGTGTTTGACAGAATGCTGCTGCACTGCAGTAAAATAAGAGGTGTTTAATAATAATTGCCTTTTCTTTCAGGCATAAAAGTGCCGTAACATTTTTCACAGCAGGCTTGATATTAAAGAAGAAAAGTTGGCTCCCTGCAGAGGACCACAAAGGAACTTCTGTTGTAAATAGTCTTTTAACAAGAAAGGCAATTCAATATTCTGTTTGCCTCTGTGACAGTGCATCTCCAAAGGAAACAACTTTCCTCCACAGTGCTGGACACAAAAGATTCAAGTGAAAGCATGCAATGTGAAAAGGTTTTCAGTCTAGGGATAATAAATCATTTATGGACCCTGAAAAATGGGGCAGTATATTTCCTGGAAATGCACAAAAGTGCCCTCAAAAACTGATTATTCATATTTTTTGTGCTGCCGCTTCAGGCAATAAAGTGATACCATCATCAATTTGGCTTTAAAAGACACTTATTCAGAGTGGAAAAGAAGCCGTTTTCTCAGCATGGACCAAAAGAATTACCAAAATGTCATTGTATGTTTAAGAAATAAGACATTTGGAGTCATTATAGCATCAGTAAATCATTACTGTCACAATCACTCTGAAACTTTGGTTTAATTGGTGTAAACAAAACAAAGCCATCTACGAATGGTGCAGATGGAGCTGCAGCTTTGAGGGCCGAAGGCAGATGGCAAAACAAGTGAAAATCCTTTGGAAAAGAATATCTGTTCCAACATGTTGATCCTTGTTTATGTGGCAGAGCAAAAGAAGAAAAAAAGAAGAAGGTTTGGTCAAAGAGGCAAAGACACTGATAACAGGGAATAAAACAAAAGATGAAAAAACTGAACAGTGGCTTCATTTATCAGAGGACAAAAAACATCATAATTGATGACAGAAAGGACCAGGGTTAGACTAAGTGCAACTGAAATTCAGTGATGAATATATTCATACTGAGATCTACCTCATCTGCAGTCCAGTCTGCAGCACATTCATCAAAATCTGCAAAACGAGCAGGAAGTGTTAAAATGCAAACACAGCTCTCTGAAGAGGCCGCATGAGCTCAAAATGGTTATAAGGTGGGAAAATGGCCCCATAGGCAAATCTATGAGTTTCTTTTTTTAAATCTTTCTCATCATAGTCAATATTCTATAATTTCTTAGGAATAAAGTCTTTTTTTTCTCATTTTACCATCAAACTGGCAAATGATCAACAGTAGTTAAACATTCCATCACCCAGTCGCTAATTACAGAAATGTACCAAAATATTTGGTCAAATAAAGTTAATATTTTACAAATCAAATATATATTTGTAGGCTAATTTGACTTATCAATAAACTAATGAGGAGAGTTGTTTGGTCATTACAGAGCAGGTAGAATGGTAAAATGAGTATGTAAGCGTTGACCAATCTGGATCAATGCAGCATCAAAGGTTAAAGGAATGTTCAGATTTATTTCAGCTTGCCATATTTCCAATTTATGCGGCTCTCGGGGTTCAAGCTAACTTAATCGCCAGCGGTTCAAATGATTGGGTGTCTTACCAAAAAAATCAAAGAAGACAAAATCTAAAAGCTGAAAGATTTGATTGCCAGAACCTTTGTTTTTTACTTCTATTCCCTCCTTTTAATCATCTCAGGTCCCATAAATGTTGTTGAATGTCACTGTAATCAAGAAACTCTGAAGAACTAGTTCCACTTTGATAGCTTCCAATTTTGCTTATTAGTTTCCACATGTTCACAACCTTTAAGGATGGATTTTTTAGGCTCAATCCAGTGGAGGATGTCTTCCAGTATGGACTGTCTGGGATTGCAGACTTTTCTTCTTGCAGATAATGTTGTCCTACTGGCCTCATCTTGTTGAGACCTCCAGCAAGCACTCGGACCATTCACAGCCAAGTGTGAAGCAACAATTTCCAAGTCTGATGGCCATGATCCTTGAAAAAGAGATGATTTCCTCTTGTAGAGGAGTTTAAGTATCTTGCGGTCTTGTTCACATTAAACCAAAAGGCGTTGGCCGTCAATTCCCTAGTCAATCTAGCCCCCAGCCATAGTCATGATCTGAAATGACTGAAAACCTGAGATCTTCCAAACGGTGGCTGTGTGCACCCTTAGGGATAGGGTGTGGAGCCCAGTCAAAGGACAGCTGCTGCTCCGCCACATGTAAAGGAGACAGATGAGATGGTGGCATCTGGTCAAGATGCTGTCTGCACGCCTCCCAGGGGAGTTGTTTTACACATGTGTCACTGGGGGGAAGCCTCTAAGCAGACTCAGGACTCGACTCAGAGAGTGTATCTGTGGACTGCCTGGGAATGTACCCCTGGAACAGCTGGATGTGGCTTAGCAGAGGGAGGTCTGGTGATACTGCCTCCGAGTCCTGGCAGAGAATGGATGGATGGTCCCAATAATTGGTGCTTTGGTTTGTAGTTTGTGAATACTTTTTCCACCATTGCCAAACAATAACTCGACAAAGTAATTTTGTTGCTTATGATTGAAAACAAAAACCATAAAGCCAAAATGTAACAATAATGCTTTCATAAGAGAAACAAACCCCAATCATCTGGGTGTCTGATGTTCTAGTCCTCCACCACCTCTCTAAAACATGGTCGATTAATCTTCATCCAGCATAAAGCAGAACTGAGCAAGCATCCGCTTGTTACAATTAGGAAAGAGTGTGAAAAATAAGATTTTTTAAAGTGGTGGAGGGATTGTGCTCTTTGTGAGACAAAATTATCCCTTTAATACTAAAACCCTCCTTACCCATCTATGCCCCCTGAAGACATGACAGTTGATATAATCAGGAATATTCTTGAAATATATCCAGTAACAAAATACTTATTTGATCCTACATTATTGTTTCTTATTAAGTTGCTGTTGGTTTATTTATCCAAGCCAAGACATGGTGTGGTTGCTAAGTGTTACCTTTGAGTCTCGCTCTTCATTTTAATCGGATCACAATCAAGATATTATTAAGGTTGAAGGTAAGCTTGCAGAGTATAACGTGTGACACAACAACCAGATGGTAGCTGCTAACGTCAACAATTTTGTTTTCATGCTTTCCAAAGTATTTTTTTTTAGAAGGCATTGTGTTTTCTGCTCTGCTTTTGTGTTTATGCCCCTCAAAGCCACCGAAGCTTTGACTTCAGATGAGCACACAGCTTCACAAACAAGGAGACTGTTTCCAACACTAAAGGAATAGCCGCTAACAGACACGATAAGCTTCAATATGTGGTGTCTGCTTTCCTGAAAACTAAACTAAACGACTTCTTCATGAAACTTTGAAACAGAAACATTTTTTCCATCATCTATTAGCCAAAATTACTGTGAGAGTAACCACAACTGGCAGCATCTGCTCACATCGAACAGGTGGCTTCACAGCTTACCTTTATTCTTCTTCCTGTTCTTTGACTGCAAAGAGGATGACTGCTGGTATGTCTAAAAGGTTGGAAAGAAGAGAAAATGGGAGGGAAAAAGAGAGAGCAGGCTGTCAGGATGAATCAGTGGCCTTTGTTTGCTGCAGTGAATTCCAGGATATAAAAGATGACGGATCTTAGGGACAGCAGGAGCGACGAGACGATGAGAAGAGGCCATACAGACACAAAGATATATGACTCGTCTCCTGCTATTTGTCCTCAAACACACACACATGGGGATGAAGAAGTCAACCTCGTGGAGGACGTTAGCTTTTTTTTTCCACACTTCTAAAGATAGAGCTGAGGGTTGAAAGGGGATTCAGGTGGCACGACAGGACGTCCAGGTGCTGGAGGAGGTGTGAGAAAACAGAGCTCAGGGAGCGTCTGTGATTAAACATAAACCTCATTCAGCAAAACATGAAGGACTGACTCATGGCACCACAAAAATGAGTTGTAAGATGAGATGATGTTAGTGATTCTTTTAATCAAGCTAGAAATATTTTCCATTTGATCATCAAACTAAATGCTTGACTGAAAAAAGTGTCATTTTTCATTATCGTGTTTGTTATTGAGTTGAGTTTGTAGTTATTTCACGTTTTTAACCTCAGGCACTCTAAACTCTGACCAGCACTTTTAAGATTTGACCTCTCGACGCGTCAGATGGGGCACCAGACCAGATCTGATGTCATGATATTACACATGTCAGAGCCTGGAGCTTGTCCACTCACAGCCCCACGCTCAGTAGGACAGATGACATGGGCCCGCCCACTCCCACCGACACGCCATCTGCCATCGCAGCACCACGCGCAGTGTAAACACACACTGCAGCACAGATACTCCGACACACACATGCAAACACTTAATTTTCAAAGAGTTGCTGTCAAGATGGATAAGGTCACCGCCTCAGACGTTCAGACGGACAGGCAGGGTGGACAGATGTCAGGGAAGTGACGGGGGCTAATAACGAGTCAGCATTCACTCGGATCACTGCAGCGCTTTCTCATCGGCTCAAACATTTGTCTCAAATGTTTGGCTCAAATCTGAGACTTCTGGCTGCTGCATCAGCATCAAAGCCAGGACGCAAGAGGAGTTCAATAACCCGGTTTCCACCCTAGTTTTGATCCACAGCATGCGGTTTTATATGCAGTTTTGGAAACACTAACTGCATCCTCAGTTTTAATGCAGACATCACCATCCACCATAAATTTGACGAGATAATTTTGAGGGCAGTTTGCTGGCCACGTCACTGAGCTGATATGTCTTTCCTGAAGAGAAGTTTGAACGCTCTTTCCTCCCTGGCGAGTTGCATCATCAACCTGAAAAGTGACCTCAGCATCAGGAATGAGAAAAATGACCAAAACGTTCACGTCCACCTGAACATTTGGTGAGTTTTAGAAGACTTCCCGTTGTTTCCACTGACAGCTCTCTTGTTGGGGTCAAGTTTCCTGCTAATCAGCCAGGTGAAGTACTTTGGATGAAAGAGGAAACACTTTAAACTTGTCTAACCAGCTCAAATGTGACAAAGACTGCTTAAGACATGGCTTGTTTAATTGTTTTCTGGTCTCGAGTTATCCTGCCGAGAAAAGTGTTTCACAAATTTAATGTATACATTTGAAAATAGCATCATTTTTGCCATCTCACTCAGCATGTTTCTTAAACTATTCTTTAAATTGCCCTTTACATACAAAACAATTCACAGGCCAAAAAGAGAAACAGAAAGAGCAAGATGCTGCTCAAAATACATGAAAAGAGGAATTTTAGAAACTAAACAACTAAATCAGGAATTAAACAGAAATTAAATGAATAAAACAACCTGAAAGAAAAAATTTAATAATTACTAAAAATATAAATAAATAGGAGAAAGTCAATCAATGCCTTACATGATAAATGGAAGCTGGGTCTCTGGGAGGTGAATCTCTCTGATTTGTCTGAAGAACGTAGTGGGAGGGGCTCTGGCTGTGGTGGCTCCGCCTCTTGGCACGCTTTGCCGTGTCATTGGACCTTTTGCCTGGACGAGCTGTGTGGGAGTAGTCGTCAGAGCCGGTCCGCTCGTCCCCACCGGACAGTCCCACATAACGCATCAGTGAGGCCTCTGTCAAACACATCAGCACATCAAACCTTTAAATCATCTGCAGCTTCAACACCTTCATGAGTCATTCTGTGGTGCTGATCTTCATCAAGGTTCAGACCAAGTGTTCTGGGTCAGTCAGAAGCTATATAGAAAAAAAAACCAGCGCTGTGCAAAAGTCTTGAGCCATCCCTACCAGGATTCTTCCCTCCATAAGACCTGTTGCCACTGATTTTCAGTCCACTTCTTGTGTCATTTGGCATAGCTCAGCCTTTTCTCCCTGTTTCCCTTCCTTAAGAATGGCTTCTTGACAGCCACCCTTCCATGGAGACCATTTCTGATGAGGCTTGGGCCAACAGTAGATGGATCAGCTGAAGGTCCAGATGCATCTCTCAGGTCCTGTCAGGTCTTTGCTGGATTTTTTCCTCTTTCTTAAGGACATCACTTTCAGATCCTGTTCATCTGCTGTAGATAGTTTTTTAGGCCTGACACTTCTTCTTTTGTCCTCCACTTGTCAAGTTTCCTCAAATGTTTTCAGGACACACTGCACACCATGCTGAGAGAATCCAAGTTTTCAGATAATAGCTCTTTGGGAATCACCTTGTTGCTGCAAAAATCCTATTTTCTGTCTGTCTAACTGTGTTATCTTTGCTGTTTTTCATAGATGCAACTAAAGAAATGGGAACAAAGAGATAAAACATAAGAACAAAAGAGGCTATTTAAAACTTAAACAACACTAGTTCATCCCTTGAGTTAGAGAGCATTTTGATGCTTGACTGATTCATAGGTCAGAGTTAGGTGGCTTAACAAACAGAAAAACACATTCCTCTGAAAAGGGTCAGGTACAAGGACTGCCCAAGGTGCCAGTGTTTAAATAAAAACTATGAAAGACCTTCAGAAAGCCTGGAGAACTATTGCTCAAGACCATTCTAAAAGATTGGCTACTTGGAGGCAAAATATAAAGAAATCAGGGATGGATCATGACTTCTGCACAGCGAACATAGTGTAAAACAGATAAAAGGTCATGTTATTTCGATTTACTAAACTTGGAGCTGTGGTATTTGAGATAAAATATGTGAGTTACAGCAGTAAAAGATTATTATGTAGATTGAAACAAGCCCTTTACACCAATGTGCCTGTGTACAAAGCAAACAGGAGGACTGCAGTCAGAACCCACAGTGTAGATATAAGGACACTAATTCCCTCCATGCTGCTTCTTTTCATTTAAAGACATTTATCCCTAAGCTGCATGACTTCACTTCATTCGGGGTGCCGTGTGGAGTTTTTGTGTTTTCCTAAAAGGATGCACAGACGCTCATCCTGCAGCCAGGTTCACGCTCATCCACTGAGCACTGCGCCCACACAGGCAGTGAAGATCAAGACCAATTACGGTACAAAGACTCCTCCATTGTTGCATGACAAGGGAAGCTGTCAGACATTAAGAAATACAGCCGCAATATTCCAGCTTTGAATCAAACATGGTTTAGTTCACAAGCACATTCAGATATGAACCCAGAGTTTGTGCATCCAAGCGTGTAAATAAAGAAGTTAGAGGCGAACATTATTGTTTCAGAAACCGAAGAAAAGTAAAATAATCCCCAACTCTTCACAACCTGCAAAAGGCTGATCCAGGTTTGATTTAGTTTTCCAGTAAAACTTAACTGGGGACACTTTATATAAAAGTTCTGCCAAGTTAATGGAAGTCTCTCAAGTTTAGATGTCTATAAAACCTCTGGTTCAGCTGAGGTCCAAACAAGCCATTTAAGTGTCTGTAGCTTTAAATCCAATTGAGTTGCAGCTGCAGTTACTTTTTAACTAAATTTTTATTCAAATTCTAAAAAGGTTAAATCTAACTATGATGAAATAGGTGTTCTACTGTACAGCAATGCAAAGCTACGAAGATTTCATGAAATGAGGTAAATCACTCTCATATGAATATGTTAATACTGGTAAGTACAAGTTTTTTTGCACCTCACATATCCATGAAGTTATTTTTGCTGTTTGTGTTCTTATAAAATGAACAATTACGTCTAGATTTCAAATGTTTGGTTGGCTTTTTAGTTTAGTCTAAAAATAGAAATGATAATAGGGAGTGCTGAAACGAAAGTACAGTCCGTCCGTACATCCATCCATCCATCTTCTATACCGTCAATCTGTTAATCAGGTAGCGGGTGGACTGGAGTCTATCCCAGCAGTCATCGGGGCACACCCTGGACAGGTCGCCAGTCCATCACAGGGCCCGTCTGTACATCTTATGCTTAAATCCGATTGGTTCAGAGTGCAGGGACCTACAGATGTCTGCAGTTGGATCGTAAAATTCCTTCTGTTACTTTCTCTGAGTGACAACTGTTTAAACATTTAAATGTATCCTGTTCTCATTCAATGAGAGTGATTTGATCACCTCTCTAAAGAGGATTTTAAAAACGTCCCTTGATTTATGTACCTGCCTCAACATTCAATAGTTTTATCAAGATGAATCCAGATGTGTGAGATATCGTTGTAATGGGAGGATGACAGATTCATTTTCCATGACAGTATCATGCAGTTTTGCATGTGCCACTTAATCAGTACCACTGTTTTTTTCTGTCTTTTTAACTTAACTCAACACCTCTACCTCTTCCTCTCTGCAGTCTCCACCCTCCTATCCTCCCCTGGTTGCTAGGCAGCGACCAGAGGAAAGTGAGACACAGAGAAGAGCTGCTGTCAGCGTCACCATAGCAACTGTGTGAGTGATTCAGGTGGAGGTCAGGGAGAATGGGCTTTTTTTCCTGTTCCTGCCTCCTCTTATCCCTCCCTTCCTCTCTTTCTGCCTCTTCTATTCTTCTGCTTTACACAACCGCCTTTCATTTCATCTGCCTATGAGCTGATCTGCCTGTCTTCCTCTTCGTACCTCTTTCTCTTCTCATCCCCTCTTATTTGGTTCCTCTGTGATGCTAATCACAGGGAGGAGCAGAGAAAGGGCCACATTGATCTGCACACACACTGATCTCTTTCTAATTTAAAGAGATTTGAACGTTTATCATCCAACAGGCTCCTCAGGCGACACATATGAACTCCACACGCCGGCGCTCACCTCTGCGGGTTTCTCTGTTAAGCTTGGATGGGTCTTCATAGTCGCCCACCCAGTTGCACTCCACCGGCATGGAGATGGGCCTCAGCCTGCCTATAATTTCACATACAAATGACTAAACTTAATTTTAGATTCGCAGGTGAGTTGGTTTACAAACATGTATGGCGGGGATGCAAAAGTGGTGCAATATGCATAAAATGAAAAGAAAAAGGGAAGATTTTGACAATCTTAAGGCCATTTATTCAACCTGAGGAATTAACTTAACTCAGCCCAGCCCCCCCCCCCCTCACAAACGATCACTCAACGAACCATATGTGGGCGTGGTGCAGTACACAGGCTCCTCCTCTTCTCGCCGGCGAGACTCTTGATCCAGGAAGGAGTTTGGTGACTCAGAGCGCTTAGCAGCGCTGACGCCACCATGGTTACGAGATGCCTCATCTCCAGACAAGGTTCCTGTCTCATCTCTATGGCAACACCAGAGACAGATATTTACCAGCAAACACATCAAAGCTCGTCTCAGCTGTCAGCAGTTCCATTTTGTTCCCTTGTAAGTTAATTTTAAGTGAAAGATGCAGACGAAGTACCTGGGTGTGTAGGGCTCAGCGGGCGGAGGGGGGATATAGAATTCCTGGAGGGCGGAGCTCTTGGTGGGTGTGCCTGACGGTGTAGCCGATCCGCTGCCGGGGCTCCTGGTTGGCTGTAGAAGGTAAATTAAGTTAAAGGAATCAATTTGTTTTTACAGTTTTTTCATAGCTTTTAGTCTTATTTTTGCCACTGCATTCTGACTCCTTTAACGACACAGATGTCAAAGTGAGTTTCCTCACTTCCTTTCTCCTCCTGCAACAACACAACCATCCCCCCTGCTTTCCTTCAGTATTTTTCATTCCCTTAAATGCACATCAAGGAGACACGAATCAGGAATGAAGTAACCTCAGTAACCTGCCCATCAATGCACATTTGAAGTTTAGACTGACGGAAACGAACCAAGCATTTCCAATTGGTAGTTTTGGCACATTCACCCTTACTCGTATTCATTACATCACCTCTTTCTCATGTCCTTGCTGGTAGAGTAGGAGCTAAAATGGGAGGAAGCGACCTGACCGAGGTTAGCAAGGTCACACAGTTGTGGTTAGACAGTAGCTGAAATATCAGCTTTCACGCTGCTCCCTCCAACAAGTGTGTGTCACACTTTGGCCAAAAACACCAGAAATTCCCAGTACATCCTCCTTCCTTGGACAAGTTTATCCTGTCTTGAGAACCAGATGGTCAGTAAGGTTTTAAAGAGGTTGATTTTTTTTAGGCTTAAAAAAATATATATAGAAAAAAACAGAACATAATTTCATCATTTGAATAGTTTTTAATCATAAATAATCACAAGACTAAATGCTCTTGCAAACAAAGTCTATATTTGTTGTCTTAAACTGTTGCATGATGTGATCATATTTACAAGCTAAAGCAAAATCTCAGCCCAGACTGTGCATAACAAAGACTGGTTTGCGTCAAAGCAAGTCAGAAGCTCATAGTTTTAAAGTTCACAACTTCTTTATGATGTGCTCTTAGTTATGACAACAAAAACTACTCAAATTAAAATGAACTAATCACCCAAATACTTAACAATCACTGTGGTGTATACTGTGTTACAACTGATGTCAACAGTGGACAAACTTACAAAAATAAGATCCGCTGTGATACTCCGTCACAGTGGAGGTAGAAGGTGCCATCACTTTGTTCCTTCTCACGCATTCCAGTGTATTTCAGTTGGCAAACAAAGCCATGCTGAGCCGCAGCTCCCTGACCTAATTACACGCTGTGGCTGCGTCCGAACAGGAGAGGGAACGCTGCAGGGAATTATGTGGGCCAGTGCAGTGTTTTAATAAAGTCTATAAAAGGTAGAGATGGTCCCACCTGCAGAGCCAGGGGTTTCCAGCGCATGTTCTTCAGCAGTGCGGGGGCAGAGCTGAGCGTGCTCTGCGGGCGCTTCTTCAGGGTCAGGGACACGACGCCTTTATCGGCCCTCAATGAGCCGACCAGGTTACGCAACTGCCAGCCCACCTGTGGACCAGAGAGGACTGAGAGTCAGAGAGCATGCTGGGAAATATCCTCCATTGAATAATGAGCAAAACAATCACAGCCTCATTTATTCTCTAATCAGTATCATCTATATGCAGCCTGAAGTTTGAATTCTGTCCATGTCGTGATTGCTTGTTGAGCCTTCTGTGCAACGCAAGTAGGTGTGGAGGTGGTAAATCTATCTATAGAGCTTTCATGTGATGTAACCTGCCCTCATTTTGAAAACAAAAGCATCTTATCATCTTTTTACATTTTTACCCACTACTTGCAAAAGGCTGTGCCTACACTTTTCGCCTGTAGGAGATTTGTGAACAAAGACATACTGTAAACAAACACGAAAATGACCTCTGGGATGTGATACTTGAATCATCAGAAGGACTACATTCACTGACCTGAAATCAGATTTTAATGGAAGAGGAGGTGCACAGAAGGTTGGAGGATCTGATTGCACAAATTGAAATGCATGCACAGTCTCCAATACAGATGTAAACAACACAAAAACAGAACTGGAACTTGCTTTAAGGACTTATAAAACAGAAACATGTTTCTGCTAATATATATATATATATAAACCAAAGTTTGATCATTCAAGCTTCCTATAAAAGCTACAGTAGATATAAAACTTCCATATGTCAAAACTTCAAAAACTTAAATGACTCTGTGCAGGATCTGCAGTAAAAACAACTTGAACTCTTGAATCAGTCATTTTATGGTGCATTTGTGGGTTTGAGTATTGTAACTGGGTTCTGATTTCTATCAATTATTCTCTGCTCTTATACTGTTTATGCATGAAGCCGGTCATCACTTTATAAATCATCAAATGTTTTCATTCTCCTTTTAGCTTTGTTTTGGTCGCCAACATTTCTCATGACCAAGTTCAACAGCTAACAGCTAAATGTCTTTATCTGATGTTTTAATGTCCAGAAAGTAGTTTACAATGAGCTAAAGAAATTATTTGCTGAAAATGATCATCTGTTTGTTGCACGAAAGACCTCAACAAAAGCAATGAAGTCGTGAGAAAAATCTGTAAATGATAAAAAAAATATATACAAAATGGTAATATATTTTCTATCATGCAGAGAAAAATGTGGATTTTTCATTGATATAGGAAATATGTCTGTTAGATGTTGCTAAAAGGGATCAAAACAGGTGGAATGGCCCTTTAATGAGATTCTATTTCTTACAGATAAGATGCTGAGTTTCATTTTTCATCTTACTATGATGCAAAAGCTATTAATAAATACTTGAATAAACAAAAATACAAACACTCTGAGCATGCAGGAGCACCCACCACAGTCTGGTGATTGACTTGGATGACTTCATCTCCTGCATGGATCTTCTTACAGCGGTCAGCCGGAGACTACAGAAGACAGAGAGAAAGAGAGCAAACAGACGACTATGAATCGATCAGAGTCCATCGAACCCTGTGTGCTGCTGTGAGGCACTTTCACAACAAACTGTAGTCAAATAAGCAACGATCATGATGAGTCATCCACATGGGATCCGATAGGCTGTTGAGGAATTGAATTCTCTCAGATTTACTGATACTCTGAATTCCGGGTTTGGTGGGAAATCTGAAGATAAAGCAAACGAAATGTCTGCTGCAGCTTGGCATGTGAATGTGAGTTAAATGGGATAATAAGCCTCTCACCCCTTCAGTAGTTCCTGTGATCACATGGAGGCCATCATAAGTTGACTTGATGTACATCCCCTGGTGGACAGAAAAGAGAGTAAAGCACCAACCAAACTCCTTTAGGTTTTATTTTGTTTCCTTTATCTGTAAAATAAAAAACTGCTCTTAAAGAACCTGGCAGTGGACTTCGGATCGCTGTCCTGCTGAAAAACAAGTTACAGCCCCGTTAAGCTGACACCAGATGGGACAGGATGCCGTGGAAGCCTTAAACTCTCACAGCATCACAGCTCAAACAGCATCCGTTCACCTTCTCTGTGCCTCACAAACATCCAACCAAAGCCCAGATTCCTACTTGTGTTTAGATCAGGCAGTTGTTTCTTCTTATGGTTTCTCTGCAGCACTTTGACCACAGGGGCTGTTCAGATCTTATCTCAACTGATGCTGATTGTTGATCTCTTCCTCTGCTGAGCCAGGTCTTGTAAGAGCCAGTCTCATCAGAAAGTTTTAGCACTGCATTTGGTAAGTGTTCAGAATCTGCTGAACTGACCTCTGAGTGATGATGGATTGTTGTAATTTATGTTTTACTGATATATTATAAGTGCTTCCATCAAATTCTGAGGCAAAACTGAGGCAAATTTTCTGAGATGCTGGCTCATAGAAAACGCATCTGTGTGGAACGTACAAACTAAGTTTGTGCAGTTCTGGCAGGAGGTGGAGGCTACTTTGTGCACAGCTTCATCTGTTCTAACAACTGGAGCTGAAGTCAAACATGACAGATTAAGCCCACTTTGGAACGACTCCAGCTGAAAACAGTTAATCGACGTACTGCCGTGTCAGATACAGCATTGTGCAAAGTTTTGAATCACCGCTTGTTTCTCAATACTTTTCCTATTCTCTTGCAATCTTTTAAAGTGGTCTTGAACAATATGCCTCCAGGCTTTCTGAAGGTCTTTGAAAGTATTTCCTGACTGACTTTTCATTCATTTTGAGTCCAGTCCCTGTACCTGACCTTTTTTTCCCCCATTTTTTTTCCACCCCAAAGGTGGCTTTTTTCCTTGCCTTAGGTCTAGGTGCCCGGCCATGTCTCTGTCTAATAGGTGCAGTGGGTCTGAGCTTATGTGTTTGTGTGTGGGTGTGTGTGTCTGTATGCCTCTGTGTCTCTCTGGGTATTTATGGGGGTGGGAGGATTGGTATGTTTTATCGTTGTTGGTTTTAGCCTATGTAAGGCACTTTGTGTTGCTTTTAAAACAATAAAGTTGCCATATAAACAAAATTTGATTTGATTATTTGTTAAGCAACATAACACTGATCTATGTCTCATTCAAGCATATTACTGGCCCCTAACTCAAGGGATGAACCTGTTGTGACTAAACACAAGTGTTTCCATTTCTTTAGCTTCATCTAAAAAACACCAAAGATAACACAGTTTGACAGACAGAAAACAGTATTTCTGCAGCAACAAGGTGATTCCCAAAGACCTATTAGCTGAAAACTTGTCATATCTAAGTGTCAGGCCTAAAAATCTATCCACAGCAGATGAACAGGATCTGAAAGTGATGTCCTTAAGAAAGAGGAAAAAATCCAGCAAAGACCTGACAGGACCTGAGAGATGCATCTGGACCTTCAGCTGATCCATCTACTGTTGGCCCAAGCCTCATCAGAAATGGTCTCCATGGAAGGGTGGCTGTCAAGAAGCCATTCTTAAGGAAGGGAAACAGGGAGAAAAGGCTGAGTTATGCCAAATGACACAAGAAGTGGACTGAAAATCAGTGGCAACAGGTCTTATGGAGGGATGAATCCTCCCCAGAGCCCGGACCTCAACATTATTGAAGCAGTGTGGGATCATCTGACAGAGAACGGAACAAAAGGCAGCCCACATCCAAAGAAGAGCTTTGGGATGTCCTTCAAGAAGCCTGGAGAACTATTCCTGAAGACTACTTAAAGAAATGACAGAAAGCTTGTCTAAGAGGGTTCAGGCTGTGCTGGAGAATAAAGGAGCTCAGACCAAATATTGACTTTAAAGCTTGTTAGAATTGCCTTAAGACCATAGTACAGCACAGAGCATCAAGTGTGATCCAGCAGCACAGCCACAAATTAATGGCAAGAGAATGCAGTACTCTGCGTTACATTTCCATGAAATGTTCTTAAAGTTTTAGTAAAATTCAATCCTGAACCAGAAATCTACTCTTTTTATTATTCAGCTATAAATTACAGAGAAAGTGCTGTTGCCTATAAAGACTTTGTAGTGTAATGGAAGGTCTGTCAATCATGCATGCTGAATTTATTCAAATGAATTATTATACTGGACTTTTGCACTCTAATTATTTTCCCTCATGAAAGTCATTCAAATGCAGAAGACATAAACCGCACAACACTGTTTTTTTTAGTATCTGAATTATTGCATGACCTTATATTTCACAAGGAAAGGAACAAGTTCAGACATGACAAAGAGGCACAAACAAAGGAGGCCAGACAAACAGTCAGACAAACAGAGACATTACCAGGCCCTCGGAGGTTTTAATGTTGGTGAGGTGAACCAGCTCGAGGTGGGCCGATTGGGAAACCAGCGGGTCCGACGACACACACACAATGTGCTCACACACCTCCGACAGAGTCTTGCACTGCAGAGAACAAAAGGAGAACAAGAGAGGCGATGGCAAACAAGGGATTGAACCAGTTGAGCTTTGTGTTTTTCAAAATTAAAGTGTTTCTCTCTGACACCTGCCACAAAGCTGATTTCTGCTTTAGCTTTTCTCCTCTCTCAAATCTATACCCAGGAAAGATAAAGATGCCAGAGTAAAGTCTGTGTTTGTGGGTCTTTTTCTTTAACTTGTTGAACGTTTCCCTTTTCTGATTGTTGTTTTTGTGCAAACTGGTTCACTCTGTTGGGCATTAAGAGTGTGCACACATGCATGCACACAGGAGGGTTTACCCGAGCATCTTTTCGCTTTTGTTTGAGTTTGTTAAAACAAAAAGGCCCAGTAGAATCAATACACCCATTCTCCACCCAAATATTATGGAGGTGAATTTAATTTTGTTCCCCACAAGGAATAAATGTCTTGGCAGACAATTGTGTGCGCTGCTGCTGTGAACAGTTCCAGGGATTATTTCTCTGAAAGCGAGCGGCTGGAATAAAAACTGCTGACTGTATTTTTGGATCATCTGCAGTTGAGGTTCCCAAACTTTTGGTCACAACCTAATAAAGATTTGTCCTGCAAGCACTTCCACTTATTATTTCCTTACCTGTAAAAAGTCAGTCCATCTTGCACTTAATGTGTCATTTTGTTGAATAAATCTCACCGACTCAGAGTCTTGACGGTCTTGCTGGCATCGCAGCCCTCCTGTTTCTCGATTAGTCCCTGATGAATTGGATTCAAAGGTCCTCTTCACAGCAGACGTGTCAATTTGTCATAACAGGGAAAGGCAGGGCGAAACTAATAACATTAACCATGGCTCTGTTCCAGAAATTAGAGATGCTGTTAGTCACACCTGCATTGGACAAATCAGAACGTCTGCTGTGACAAAGGTCAATTAAACATCAGTTTGGGAACGTCTCAACTACAGTGACTGGGATGTTTTATCTGGAAGTAGAAGTACTTACTGGTGGCTCCTTCAAACTTAATTTCTAATGCTGTGAGTATCACAAACAACCTTCATTCACTTCTGCTGAGTCATGCTTGGGGGAAGAGACAGAAACCGAAAAGTCTTAACAATTATAACCAAAGGTCTGTGTTTTCACAGCTCAGCAGTAGTAGTTTAACATTAAGGGAGATGTGCGTTTTAACAGTCGTGCTGTCGAAGGGTTGTATTATTATGTATTTACCTCATTTTAAGACCTGATAATTTTTTTTTTGTTATTCTGTCCTTAGAGGGTGCATGTTTTTTTTTTTTATTTCACAACTGTGCGTTAGCATGGCTTCACCCCTTGTTGACTTATAGTGATCACAAATGCAACTGAATACGTTAGTCTGTTGTAACTGATGAGGGAAATTTTAACCTCTTCCCTCTGAAAAATGAGTTTGTTTTCAGCCTCGGTATGGCTTTGCCTACATCATGACTTGCTGACAGTTCAGTCACATACTTTCCTTCTCAACAGAAGGTGGGGCTCGACACTGATTGAATAAACTTGGAACAACCAGTAGAGGCAAGAAGAAAAACAGAAGAATGCTGTGCAAATGTCAAATTTGCCACATAAACAAATGCAACAAACAGCAACTTTGAAGGAAGCTATGCTAATGACTTTCAGTTGTAGCTCCTTGCTTACGAAAGGTGTTGATCTTCAGACTCTTCACTGAAAAAGCTACTGGAAACACTATCAAAACTGTGCAAGTGTTTGTGTTTGTTGAGTATGTTTTCGGTGGGTATGAGGGGATTGAGACAAATAAGCGACAGCTGGCTGAGGAAGAGGAACTTACCACATGAAGGATTTTGTTCTCCGTCTCAAACACTGTACAGTCCTGAGGGAAAGGAGAAATTCATTGTAGCACATGAGGAGAACACGCCGTCTTGCACACCCTCACCATCTCAGACTGCCACAGTATTTTTATCTGCTGTCTGGGCCTCACATTACAGAACCCCAACCACCTGCACAATCTATCCCCTCACAAATAAAAACACACCCACACAAACAGACATATTCATCTTTTATTTATACGCACATCAGTCATACAAAAGACAGACTGTAAAGGACATAAATAGCTAAGAATCAAGTCTCTGCATCAAGGCTGCTGCATCACACCCACGCACACACCAGTATTAAGGGGATATGTCAACCCACGGCAGCTCCCCTCAGCCTCGCACTTCAAGTGGAGGAGAATAAAAGCTATCAGCCCTCCAAACGCACACACAAACAGTTCCACACACCTGCTGTACAATGGTGGTGAGCTCCAGGCAGAGCTGAATGACATTATTTCGGGTTACTGAGTAGTCTGCCACTGCAGCAAAGGGAGACCTGGGAGGAAAAGATAACACAGCAGTTTGTCTTGTGATGCTGCTGCTACATTAAGATGATGTTTTAGAGGAGATGGACAGGAGCATTGTTACACAGAGCGGAGGGTGAAACACCACAGACATCAAGTTTACACAAACACAAATGTGAGAAACACGCTGCTCCGTCATGTTTTAGGCAAGAATACTTTTTAAGGTTTAAAATCATTCCTTTAAAAAAAGAAAAGAGACCAAAGCAAATGTTCTGGTGAATGTTTAGTAACACTCCCTTTGCCAACTATTACAGATTGTAAACACCTTTTAGCGCCAGCCTTGAATTTATTTTTTAAAGGATTTTCCTTCCATTCTCTTAGCAAAAGGCCTCCTGTTCTTTGAGATTCTTGGGTCACCTTCCACATATTTCAAATTATCCTGAGGTTGGGCAACTGTTAGGATGAGCACAAAACCACATATATTGCATGTCTTTGTGGATTGTGAGGTGTCTTTAGATTAATTTGCCTTTAAGTAATCTCCCTGGGGGAGATTATATCTCATGGATTTCTTGGGAACAGCTTGGTTTTACTCTAGAAGTTCAGAAGAAAGCGTCTTGGTAAAAATGATCTGCGCCCAGATTTCTTGAGGTGCCTCTTTTTCGCTTAGTCCTCACTTATTTACCTTTTCACCCTAAAATTCTTCTGAATACAAAATAAAACACTCATCTTTCTTAAAAAATTGAACATGGCTTTTCATGTTGAGCTTTATGCCTTGTGTTACTCAGCTGACACCAATCAAACTGGGCGAGTAGCATGAACCAAAAAAACAAACAAAAAACAACATACTTGGTCTGCTAAACAAAAGAAAACTGTGGAAAATTAAACTTAAAAACATCCCAAGCAAAAATTTTTGCTTGGAAAGATGGTGTTATCCATGTGGACAAAATGTGAAATGAATTGAAAAATCCGACATTTGTCGTGATGTCACGGCTCCTCCTTTTTAAACGTATCACTGCTGTACAAGGAAACAAACACTTGACTGACGTGGGGAAACATAACTTCATGTTTTACACAGTAAAATCCCAGTCCCAGGTTGCCGTCCGTCAATGAGGCGTTTTTTATGCCCTCAAAGCACTTTTGTTAAGCGTCTGTCTTTGTCTGTTTGTTTCTAAATTAACCGAAACCAACGCTGACACTCTCCTGTTCTTGGCAGTCGTGCTGCTCATATGCATGGTGGCTTGCTAGCAAGTGGTGCAGCTTGAAAGCTTAGTGTTCATTAAACCTCCCAGACCTGTAAACAAATAGGTTTATGAGCTGCAAATTCTCTTTTTGTGAAGCTGCAGACACAATGTTTTGTTCTTTTGTAAACTGATCTATCCTACATTCATTTTTCCCTCTACAACACCTGTGCATATATACAGTTTCTTTTGGACTGTATTTTGTCTGATTAACTACTAGAATTAGTCTGAAGTGAACTGATAAATGCAAGTACTTATTCTTTCAATATATACAAAGATCTTTTCATTATACTACTGACATTCAAAACTTATAATCCGACTGGCGTTATGTGGATAATTTTGGGGACATTTGGCTCCATAAACCAGAGACAGTGTTTGTCCTCCGAGTGAAAGGGGGCAGTGGACAAATTAAAGAACCTACATACGTGAAAGTAAATAGGCCGTCCAGTTCTGAGAGCACCACTTTTCACGCCTCATAAAGATTATTATATTTGTCATTTCAATCCAGGCTTTAGAAGCAAAACACAGACAGCACAGTTTTACAGGGACTAAAATAAATTAGAAGAGCAGAGCTTCTAGAATACTTTGGCTTTTTTTATGCTGTTTTGCTACAGGCTTTATCAGTTTTGCTTGTGCCGTATGTTCAGTCAGAGTTTCCACTCATGCGTGCACAGTCTGCTAAAAGCATATTTTCCTGTTACAAGAGGGTCCTTAATGTTCTTTTAGCATAAACACAATGTTCATAAATCAAAAGTTGTTATTATTCAGGTGTGAATCAGGTGATAACGACAAGAAGCATGCAGCAGTTAATGGGGTGCTAATGACTGCGCACACACACAGGTGCAAAAGCTACGCACATACAGGATTACAGCTGTATATAGCACTAAGCTAGTACACAGTCATGACATACATTATGTTCGCAGGAGAAACAGGCACACTTGCTTCATTGTTCTAAAGACCCAGATTGAAATTCGGCCACAGCCTCTAGTGTATGATTTATGAGTGGTGTGTCTGATTTGGGTCATCAGTATTGAGGCTGCCTGCTATATATACACGGAGAACCTAAGGCTATACAGACTGTTTGCTAACCACAAGACTCCAAACCCTCAAACAACACTTTTTTTTTTCCAGTAAGAGTCAGTTCAGACAATACAAAGGGGATAACCAACTTTAAGGTTCTAAAACTCAAGGTAAAAAACTGACCCAATACAAGTTATGAGTAGGCTAAACATTCAAAGAAAAGACTTCTAAAGGTTCTTCACTTCATGTCTTAGTGATAGTTACGTAAACATTTATGATTCTTCTGCACACAGGAAGGGCAGATTGCTTTTTGTGGCAAAGCTTCAGTGGGGTTAATTGAGTAATCTGATTTAATACAATTCAGACATTAAAAATCTGTCATGAAAACAGAGCAAAATACATTTCATGTAATCCAGTTACATATTCATGTCCCCACCGCAAAGCCGATTTGGCATACATTTACTGTTGCTAATTTACTAAAGAGGTAAAAAGGCTAAAGCAAATGTCACTGAACACAGAACAATATCACATTCAAGAGATGCAGGATATTTCTTAATCTTTTTTGGTGATATTTGCACAGCTTCAAGGGAAATTACCCCTCAACATATCTAGCCCTAATCATTTCAGACTGATTTCAGGCATATCAAAATCTTTTCATGTTTTTGCTTCTTTGATGAGGTTCATTCACGCACTATTGCCTGTTCTTGCGTAATGTGATCAGTATGATCCTCCATTGCACAGAACACTTTTTAAGACACTGACATACAGGGAAAAACCCAAAATATGGCACCTTAAACTCTGCTCTTTCATAACAGTGGTTGAAATGCAAAAGAAGTACAAAAACACTCCGAGTTTTGCATTTGCAGTGTTATTAATTCATAGGTAAGTGCTTTCAAATGTGCATAAAAAGAGAAAATTCAAAGTAGCACAAACATGACTGCAGATTTTAGTAGATATATTCAGACAAAATATTCTCAGAAGAACTAAATAAACACACAGAGATATCACAAGCAGGAGAAAATTAAGTGAACTGAGCCCCCGCTGTTATTTTATACATAAACAGGCTGCAAAATGTCTTTTCAAATAATTTCCAGAGAAACAAGAGAATGCTGTATATTTGCTAGCTGAGAGCTGAACTGCGGCTGTTTTCTCCTCCTTCCCTGAAAGGTCTAATAACCAGCAATCAGAAGCAGATGAAAGATCAGTTTTAACACACTTTATGCCAATTTCCCTCTGTTATGCACCTTCTGAAAGGAAGTCATCCCGTGGGTAGTATTTCAAAATATGCTAACCTTTTCCCTTGTGTTGCGGTACATTAATGAACTCATACATATCATTACAGAATATTCCCAGGCTGCAGAAATCAATTTAAAAAGTTAAAATTTTTCATTAAAATCTGTGTGTCTTGTGCCCTGACACAACTAGAAAAGGTCTTATCCCACATGTTTTTGTTTGTTTACCCTAAATAATTGACTGTGACATTATTGCTGGACACTGTCTCGGGAGTCTGCCCCTTGCTTAGTGCCTCTGAGCCATGTACAGTCGCATCATTGTACATGAGCAATGACTGCGTGAGCACTCGCATGAGTGTGTTTTGATATGTGTCGATGTGGGTGTGTGTCTGCAACTGTGAGCTTTCACGAGCATGTGGGTGTATCTAAGGGTCTGAAGCTCTGTGTATTTATGTGTGTTTGAGGTCTCGATGGCCTCAGGACAGGTGTGGGTGTCTGGCATTTCAAGAGCTGATGTCAAAGTTCTGTTTTCAACGTGTGTGCTGCGAGCAGGAGATCGTGTCGAGTCATGAATTAATGAATAGATGGAAAGGAGAGGTGAGTAGAGAGATATGGTGAGAAAAAGAAATCTCATTTCTTAAAAGATGTCAAACACCAGCACCTGCAGCAAAAACGTGTTTATGTCGCGCAGACTGAAGTTTTGGTTGCACAAAGAAGATTTATAACTCATAAGTTCATTGATTTTTTTTAACAGAGTGTTTGTTTTGTCTTTAGAACATCCAAAAATAGATTTAATCAACTAAACCCAAAGTTGTTCAGTTCAAATAACTGCATGAGCTCCTTTTGTTCAACCTTCTTCCCAAAATCAGAATTCAAACAATTAACAAACAGATATAAACTCTTTCCAGGTGAAGTATTGGCACGGTGCTGATTTCTGGCACTTTTTTTGCGGGTGTGTGAACTGACTTTAAGATAGTAAGGGTGAGTGTGGAAGTACTCAATCTAGCAAAGAGTAAGTTTTATTGGACTGCTGTTTTTTTTTAGTTTTGCTGGTACTAGATGATGTTGTCTGGTTCTAAACGTGTAAATATCTTTGGGTCTATTTAGTGTGGAAAGTACAAGTAATATACACTGTGCATATGAAGGGTTCATTTCAAACACATCAACAGAGAACATCTCTTTGAGAAAGTTTGGCCCACATATAGCATTGTTAGTGCAGTGATTATGCAGGAATCTGCAGTCTTCTTTTCTAATTCTTTGGCCAGAAAGCCAAAAACACATTTAATTTCTAAAGCAATTGACAAAATGTCTTAAAATAGATTAACTATGGTAAAACAAGTCTTTGAGCATAAAACAACTGTAAATGATAAGTAATAATAAATTCCATAAGGAGTATCCAGAATGGGATTTGACAGACAGGATACAGAGATCACCATCACTAACATTGAATGAGATGTCAGACGTTCACGACAACACAACAGTACTACTGCACAAATACCACCAGAGATGCACCTGATATGTGGAGTCCTACAGAGCTAAAAGCCAAAATAAGGAACAAGGAATCCTGCAACAGATGGTCTGACACCCACAGAGCCCTGATCTCCACATCATGGAGTCAGTTTGGGAGACACAATGACGGGCAAAATCCACATCTGAAGGACCAACCTGGCAAATATACTGAGCAGGAGTGGAGCAGTTTAAAAGGCAAATGTTGATTTGTTTTAGGTGTTAGGTTAAAAAAAAACAGTAAGCCCCACATGATGAACTCATACGAATGTGCTGAGAGATAAACACTCACATGTTGGCAAAAAGGGAATCTTCTGACTTCTAACTGCAGCCAGCAAAAAGGCAAATAACTGAATCTGCTCCAGAACTAAAACTCCAGTGAATAAAAACCACACGTATGCAGCAGATGAATTAAGAATCAAGAGAAGGTATAACCTGTCCAGCCAGGCCAACAAGCTCTTGGCGGCAGTGATGAGGTCGACCACGGAGGTCAGCAGATCATTCGGGAGCCGCCGCGAGCTCCTGCTCTCGGATTGGCTGCTCCGACGACGGCCGGAGATGAAATTCTGCAGGTTCTTGGCCGAGGCGCCAAGCTTGTGAGCCAAAGTCCTGACGCTCTCTGTCTCCAGCCCTGAGTTCTAGATGTAAACACAGACATAAACTTAGGTTAGTACCCAAATGTAAACTTTCATGAATACAGGTTATTTGTCTATATCTGAACCACCTTTCTGAAGACCACATCAATAAAAGCAAGAACATCTATAAAAAATAGGTGTTCACTTTTTTGTCTTTTTTGATAAAAACCTTTGTTTAATGGATGTTCTGCTTGTTTTTGAAAAAAAAGGACATTCCACATTCTAAAAGAGAGGCTGTTTGTTTTTACTTTGTGATAGTGACACTTGGTAAAAGCAACGATTTGATGCAGGACACTAACACTTTATTCCCCTGTAGGCTGTCCATTCAGAGCGCTAAAAGTAGTCAATAAGAGCCAGGCACTGCACCGCTTTACAAAACAAACACTCACCAGAGCACAGAGCAAGTCGACGGCCTCCAGAATGAGCTCCTGGTGCCCGATGCGGGAGACTCCCAGCTCCTCGAGCTCGGCGTGGCTAATCCTCAGCAGCCGCTCTCCACACACACCTCCACGCTCAAAGACATTAACATACTGCTGCAAGCAGTCGTCCAGACCTGAAACAGACACATACATTATCAGTGTCACTGACTATAAAAGCACATTTTCTCCAAAGCGAACTAAGACCAATACAGCTTTTTGAAACATTTTTCTATTCTGGTTTGAATGCTGTGCAGATGGACTGATTTCTGCTGGTAATTTTTTACATCTGTTATGATGCATAACCATAAAAGCTTTTTCTTTTTTGTTGGAGCAGCTAACGGAGCTTTGCAAAGCCCAATAATATCTGGAACAAGACCCCAAAATCAGACTGTCTGTAAAGAGATGCTGTGAGTGCTGAGCAGGAACAAAATGGAGGAAAATGAGGAGGAAGTATAAACCATTTCTTTCCTTGATTGTCATGAGAAGTGTGAGATCACTGGCAGATAAAATGGACGAGATTAGAGCGCTGACAAGATGCGGTGGGATTACCGGAAAGGCAACATTTATTTCACAGAGACATGACTTGGGGAAAAACTCTTGTTAAACTGTTGTGTGTTCCTGTTCCATGCTAGTAACACATGTAACAACTAACACATGTGACAAGTCGTTGCCAAACAACAAAATCAAGATCCTAATTTGTTGATGGCAATCTCTAAAGATTTGTACCACATATAGCTGTGTTTATCAGCTAATTTTCTTTTTTTTCATCCGTCTATGATAATAACATATCTTGTAAAATAATATACTACAACAATATCATTTCAATTTGAAGATTAATATAGTGTTATTGAATTTAATTGATGATGATATGAAGACAGCCCTGTCTGATGTGTTGCTAAGCAAGCGTTAGCAAATGCTAACACACTATGCTAGTGAATATTTGTCTGGTAATGGTATACATGGTCCATATTGTCTGAGAATCACCACAAATTATAACTAACATTGTTTGGTGATCTAACACACCAGGGCAAAGGTGATTTTGATTTCCCTCTCTTAGCATCATTATCTTAGCAATTAGCTCACAATGCTGTGCAGCACTGCTAACGTAGACAGCTAATTTCTAAATTAGCATACTGACATGTTATTCTATAAAATTTTATCATCTACATATTATTATCCTGGTTTTAGCATTTAACTCACATAACAGTGTGCCTGTATCTATTAACTAATTATCGAACATTAGCTTGCAAACATGGTACACTAAGCCAGTAAACATGATCATCATTAGCCTGCAACCTTCTAATTTTCTGAGTGTGTCGCAGACATCGTTTATATGTGTTTAGCATTTCTAAATACTAAAGACTAAATAACTAAAGATTATTTCATTTATACTGTTTTCCTTAAATAAAGTAATAAATAAACAAACAAAGGGATGATTGTGGATTTTAGGAGGACCAGGAATCAACCAAACACTGCCTCCATCCTGCTAGAACAGGTGAAGGTAATTTAGCTCTGCAGGTACCTAAGAGTTTACGAGCAGATTAGGCTGGAAATGCAACATTGAGGCCGTCTACAAGAAAGAACATAACAGACTGTAGTTGTTGAGGAAGCTAAGGTTCTTCAATGTCTGCACAAAAAAGTTGTATAACTTCTAAAAGTCTGTTGTGGAGAGTGCTATCTGCTTTGCAGCCATCTGTTGGTGCTGTGTCATCAGAGGCAGTAACTCAAACAAACTGATAAAGAAGGCTGGCTCTGTGCTGGGAGAGCACTCTGGATCTCCTGATCTTTTAAGAAGAAAGCTGCACAAGTTGGTTCAACTAAAGTGTGTTGAAACAACATGAGTGGAATCAGTTTGAGGCTAAATTATAACAATATATTTTCCCTTTGGAATGAATCAAGCATTTTTTTTTCTAATTTCAGTTCATTAAACGTTAAAACAAACAAACTTTCAAACTTTTCTTACAATTTAGGGTGCATAATATTTTATTTTCTTAAAAGCTTTTTTTCTAATAATAATTTTCTGCCCAGAATCACCTAGATATTTACTGTTATTGTGGCAGAATGTTCAGAAAAAGCCTTTTTTCCTGATGGCAGGTACATTTGTGAACTAATCTGGTCTTTTTTTGGCACAAACTGCTCAGTTAGAGCACAAGCCTTTATTTGCACATAGGGTTTCTCCGTACCTATTCAGATTAGCTTGTCACGACTGTGCCTCAAAGCTGCAAGAATCTGTGTCCAATAGGGAATTTAAATAGTGACAAATCACCCCTAATTTGAATGTCAGCAAATCTTGCTTTGGAAAATGTACTCTTTGAATAATTTATATTACGATTTTGCTTTGTGTGGGATCCTCAACTTGTGATTAGAGGAATTAACTTGTGTACCATTGCTCCTACTATGCTGTTAAACTATGTTATAATATTGCTATTCTGCAAGTAAAAGTGCTCTCATATCTACTACTGAGCACTACTTATGATAAAATATTTATGGCAGTTATAACACAGTACATATTAGATAGCAAAAAAGCTTTAGTCGCTGGAGGGGACTCATCTCAACACTATTACTCTTCCTCTATTCACAGCTCAGACACTATTCACTGGGTTATTTCCCTGATCAATAACCACACCGATCCCTATTTGAGATTACTGATTTTGGACTGCAATCCAGAATTACTAATAAGCTTTTGTTATGATTCTTTCATCGGTGGTTTCCGCTCATCTAAGTGTGCTTATAGGGAGGATGGATTTCTGCACAAGAAAGTGTATGACAGGTTTAAACTGCTGCTTGTTCCAATTTGTTTCAAGTACAACAGCTGCAGTGTCATGAGTTTGAGACGTTCTAGCTTACTTGAGGCTTTGTACATTGCGGCTCTTTCAAAGGTAAGTATTAGGTAAAGTGTACCAGATCTTGTTCAAGAGATACCCAAGGGTCACAAAAAGCATTTAACGATTCAGGCTGCAAATGTGTAACCTTGAGACTTGTTTTAATGTGGAAAAGAGTGAATGGAGAGAGAAAATACAAAAAGGAACTGTTATCCTCTGCAACAGGGCTAAAAGGTCCATGTTTACAACCTTAAAATCAACCAGACTAAATGTGTTCTGCATTTTAGTTTGATTTTGAACAACTGTAGAATATAGAGCATATTCATTACTGTCTCTTGAACACCAAGACAGAATTTAATATTTCTTGAACTGCTGTAATAATACATAAGAAAGAGTATTGATATGGCAAAAATTTAATCTGGTTTGGTTTTGTCAGTGAGAACACACTTTTAATGTATGGAAAATGTCATTATGATTATCTTTTTTGTTTGCTTGATTTAACAAAAACAGACAAATTGCAGACCAGCAGAAATCGTCCAGTTTTGTCAGAATACTGTAAAAAGGGCACAATCGTGCACACTTTCACACTGATTTTTCTGTTTGTTCATACATGGTGTTGGACTCACAAAAAGGGACAGAAATAGAAGCTTCCAGAGGTTCTAACAAGTACCCCGTTAAAGCAAAATGGGACCTTTACTCAAGACAAGCATTTATTGAGAATCGCATGACTTTTATCAGTCTATACAGATGTTATTTGTAATCACTGGATGCCTGACCAAGAGCTGATTTTAGTGAGACTGTGGATTTCTCGGCTCAAACCAGGAAGTTCAGAGAATTAAAAGTTACCTATAGGATGAAGGACCTGTGTTTGGTTCAGTCAGGGTAGCCCAGCGTTGCCTGAAAACATGACTCCACTTCTGCTATGCTGTGAATGAACGAGTCCCTGACCCTGTCATGGAAGTAATGCTTTTGCCACTCGTTACCTTGACGACCAAGCTGGTGTTACAGTCATACAGGACACGAGCACGAATTTGAACTCCACCAGATAATGTGGTGTTGAGGGTTGCGTCTCACAACTGATTCCCGAATGGATTAATTGCCAATTCGGAAGGTTCTGACTGAAATAATTAATTTTCAGTACAAATTTGATAAAACTGCAACAGATAAATCATCTAAATACAATTTTTGGTCAGGTACATTATTCAAATTTTTGCTTTGCTTCTGTCAAACTCCTCTCAGCACTTTTTGTATCCAAACTGCTGCCAGTCATCCGCCTTCAGGTGTGACGGTGCCACTGTCAGTGTTGCTGCTTCTGTCATGTTTTCCCTCTCCTCACAGGGCGAGCAGGTCCTTTCCGACATGTGCCTGAATCTTGTTGCTCAATGTCACCAGACTACTCATGCGAAATTAGTCTTGTGAGATTTCGCAGCAAGATTCCTAACGCAGATGATGCAGAAAAATGGCATAACATAAAAACTGATTCAAGGATTTAATGAACCAAATAAAACATCTGAGACTCTAAAATAAGGATGAGGGAAGGAGGGCTTTGTAGCTGTCAGAAAAATGTCTAAAGCTAGCTTCTAGAATTCACTATAGTTCTTTGTCATATTTGGTTAGAGCAAATTCGATTAAAATAGGTGCAGTAGCTTGATTAATCTTTTTTGTCCTAATTTTTGGGTATAACAAAATCATGCTTTCTGTGCACCTGCGTGCAAAATTACAGTATTTTGAAGTTTCCCTATTTTGAAAGCTGAACCTAAAACAGGAGTCAAGAGACTGGAACTGAAGAAGTATGGGTATCCAGGCGATCCTGGTTGGACTCAACCCTCTGCTGGATTGTGTAACATCTGCGAGTATGTGTGGGACGTCTCCCTTGTTACACTGGAGTGTGTGAGCGTGCATGTAGGTGGTTGCGTGCATCGTTTGATCGTGTGTGCATGTGTGCATGTGTGCCTGTGTTTGTCTGGCCGGAGTGCTTTTGCTGAGTCAAATGAAAGTGGAGCAAGACAGAGCAGTTTAGCCGCAGCCCCTGGCTCCCAAAACAATGAATGTATCCAGCTTCTTAGCTCTCAACAAACAGGCTGCTGCAAAACACACACACCTCTGAGGAATGAGCATTGATTTCCCGCGCTTCAGCTCGCAGCTTTCTAATACGCTCATCTATCATAACCACGCTAACAAAGATGGGAGGAAGGCGAGTGGGAGGAAAGCAGAGGAAGGAAGAGGAAAAAGGGAAAAAAAAAAACCTCAGAAGCCAGCTGCTAAATTGTTCGCAAACCATTTCACGCACACAGGAATTCCGTCTCTCATCAAACAGCAAACAGCATTTGTCTGCACCTCCCTCCGCTTCCTCCTCCACTCCGCTGTCACTAATTCTGAAGTCTAAATGAAGCTTTCAGTCCCAGAAAACCACATACCGAGTTTGAAAAAAAAAAAAGCCAGAGGCTGAAATCTAAAAACCTTTTTCTACATACAGAAAATGTAAATAAATCCCAGTTTTGTGGCCTTAAAATGAAAAACCAGCAATCTGTGTTGAAGATAAGATATTGCCTTTTAATCATTTTCTCTATTTGGAGGAAACTCAACAAACTGACTCCATTATCTGGACCTCCAAACACTTCCAAGTCGATGAGTGATATCTCTGCTCACAGCCTCCACCGACAAGCATGAAAGAACTTGATAAGAATGAAGACTGCTCAGATGTCATTTTTGCTTTAATGTTCAGGTCACTTAATATCCATGTCCTGCAAGGCTCTCATGATTAGCATTAAAATATTTTGGCTCAAGGACTGTCTGTCTTAATTGGCCATAAACAATCCCAAAATCCTTCAATTTTAAGGTTAAATATTCTACCTTTGTACTGTTTTTTATTTATAATACAGCTACGACCTAGTTATTAGACTGGAAATATGTGGAGGGAGTATTTCCTATCTTATCAAAAAGGCTCATGTCCCTAAATGTAAATGTATATGAAGCCCTTAGTAATGTATATGAAGCTACAATATTGAACTGTAACTTATACGCTGAGGAATAATTAGCTTGCTTTTAATACGTTAATTTTCCTCTTGCAGGGCTATTCTGAATAAATGTTATATTGGCTGCTTTTAATATGGGAGTCCCTGTCTTACTTTTAATGTTTGTGTGTTTTCTAAATGCAAAGGTATTTAATCTATCCACTTCATTTCATTACCTCTAAACCCCATGTGCTGAACAAAGACAAAGCATTAGAGAACAACACACATAACAAAACTACAGAGTAAAATGCCGTACAGGCCTGCATACCCACAAATACACAGTTATTAATCGCAGGCTTGTGAGAACAGGAATGTTGTGGGTTTATTGAATGTAGACAGGTTAGAATGAATATCAGATCAGCAGGTACTTTCATCCAGGGATCTTGACCACAGCAGATTTGGACTAAAAGTGTATAACCAAAATATAGCTGTTCACTCAACTGAGTCTGAAATTACGCATAAATAGTCAAAACTAGTGTTTGAATTAGTGTTAATAATGGATTTTTAATATGACTGAAAGAGAGTGAAGCTGATTAAAACAATGTTGGCTTTCACAGGCAGAGTGTTACTCTTCCTGAAAGAGGCAGCGAGGGGGACAAAGGCAGTTGGAGAGTGGTAAAAGTTCAGTGATAATCAGCATTGCTTATCACTGGCAGTCAGGGAGAGTGTGAATGCCCTGAATACTGATGAGTCAAATTGTAAGTGGCATCAGTGAGCACACACGCCTACGCTGAATGAGACAGACAGCGAAGCGGTGCCACACACATAATACACATACAGGATAATGACTGCACTATAGGATTTTTTTTTTCCTTTATCAGTTGCCAAATTCACCTCCAATCACACTGTCAGGTGTTCTTATAGTGGGTAAACAAAGCATCCATTACGATCCGAACTAAACTGTTTTAGCCTTTACATTTAGCCTTAAAGTAATTACTTTTTGCTAACCTTGGCTGCCATTTGCTAACACTCTTGGGGCTCAGATGCATTTTCTGAGATTCCTAACTGATAAAATAGCAGTGCAAAAGAGCAGAGTAGCAACGCTGTAACAAAAATTTTCAGAGAACAGCAGGAAATATCCATATATATTTCAAATAATTCCTATGCATGCTGCTCTGAGTAATGTGTCCTCTGCACCAGTGCATCTCTTCCTGTGTTATTTGCTCAGCAGGAATGCAGGAGTGTTTGTGCTACTAGAGTAACTTAGATCATTTTTTCTGAATCTTGTCAACTTTTTCTTAATTTTTTGTTTCATTCATACATACAGCAACATGTCACACTGATTGCTCAGTTTGATCCAATCTGTATAATTCATGTGTGGGCTTGTGCGCTTAAATTTCACCATAAAACACTACTTTTAGCTTGTTGCATTTTCTAACCATTTACAGGTTCTTTTGGCAGATAAATTAAACTATTTAGCTTTTACCCTCTAAATGTAACAGATAACTTTTAGCTAATCATTGCAAATTAACTGAGTTTTATTTTCATCCACTTAATCACTTGTCAGTTACACTAGCTAACTTCTTTTGAATTGTTTGGCTAACTATTTAAACCTTTAAATGTTATTTTTAGCTAATTGTTTCACCATGATCTAGTACTTTAAACTAGAAAGCAATTTAAAACATTTAACCATCATTCTAAGACAACCGTCTCAATAATCACGCTTTGCTTTTGATTAAACTGCATGTCAATTTCAGGGCTAACCAAGTAAACTCTCCCTGACTTTTTTTACTAGCCTAGATGTTAACGCTCAACCTCTGAGCCAATGCTTTTAGCTCATCTTTTAAACTCTTTCCATTGCTTGAGGTTGCTTTTCAAGTAATACTAGAGAATTTGGCAAATTTTATTGCTCTTTAGCTCCTCCGACAGAGGTAGGATGTAACACCACTATCATGAAAAAACAAATCTCTCTGTGAGCCCTGCAGATGTACAGCCATACACATCGTTAGCGTGTTGAAGAGGCCACAAAAAATCCATCAAAAGCCTTCAAAAATGTTCGTAAAGCAAGCGATGTGGCGCAGGACTGGAAACCAAAATTGTGAACCATGGTATCTTAGCCCCCAGGCGCTACAGGACAGCTTCAAAATGAGACAGAAGCACATAGTTTTAAGGTTCACAAAGTTCTCTTTCATGGTTGTTTGTCTTAAAATTGTAGTTTTATTATTATTCTAACTAGCTGAGCTGCTCCACAGTCTGTAAATATCTGCATGCAGCTGCAGAAGTTTAGTGCTCATTACCACTAGCCCTGTTTGGGAGGTCTACTGTGTAAAAATACGAAATTGTTCCCACCCAAACTTTTCTATAAATTGACACAGGATCACAGTAGAAGTCAGTGTGGGTTTGTTGTATAATGAATCTGTACAGTCATATGCCCATTTTTGTATCTCTGCATGTATGGTTTACATGTCCATGTGAGACAGAGCGAGATCATGTGTGTGCTTGTGTTGGACTGTTAGAAAAAGCATGATTCATAGCTGACTCACATACTTAACTCCCACAGAGGCACACTTTTCACAACAGCAGGCGAGCCAAACTCCCACAAACACCCTCTTTCTCTCAGTCATACGCACGTCTAATAAAATCTTACTTCTGAAATGTTGGAGTCCTATAGAGGAGCTGGCCCTCCCTGTCAGGTTATGTGTCATCAGTTAAAAGCACTCTGAAACTCAAGTAACAATTAAAGTTAGAAATGAGCCTCAATCTGTCTCCTGATTTGTAAATGCAGGGTGTCAAAAACCCAGTGACTCTCAGAAGTGAGTTTACGACCAGTTAAAATCCCAGCGTTGTCTGGGAACATTTCTGAACTGTGGGGGAATAAATCAAGGAAACTCCCCCATTAATAACAGTTTTGTGCCCTTCGTGTATATTTAGAGTTGCCGTTCCTGGATGGAAATGATGGCGTTTACAGTGTTGCCTGACATTCACATCGCAAGAGTTTATGTCAATATGGCAAGCAAAAAAAACAAAAAAACATCAAAGAAGTACAGTTCACGAGCACAGAAAAACTAAATCAGTGGGAGGACACACATAAAGTAAGAAGAATGCAATGTTGCTTCAGTTAATGCAAAGCCAAATACATTTCTCATCAGTTAAAATGAGTCAGAATCAGGTGCACGCTGATATGACCAGAAACATGAATTAACCTGCAATTATTGAACAGTCCCCAGACAGTCAGTTGTTAGCTGAGCTGAGTCACTTCGTCTGTAACATTTGGCACACAATGGCAGATTTTCATTTCTTAATAAATGTTTTTTCCAAGATTCTCCGTTAACCTGTAGAGAAATAATGAAAAACAAGATACAAGTTCCTTGCAAAAATATTCAAATATTAACACCCTCTTGGTGTTTTAAGACTATATTTCTATTACAATCTATTTTCTTTACATTTATAAACTCCACAAATCTGAGCTGTGTAACTAAACAACATCTGGAAACATGTGGAAGAAGGTACTCTGGTTAGATTAGACAAAGGCTGAACTTTCTGCTCATAATGGAAGACGATGCATCCACCCAATAATGAAACACAGAGGTGGCAGCATCATGCTGTTTTTCATCAGGGCCTGGGACACTGGTCAGAAGTGAAGAAATGATGGATTATTAGAAATAGAGGCAAATATTTGAGGAAAACCTCTTTCAGTCTTTCAGAGAATTGAGACTGGGATGGAGCTTCACTGTTCAGTGACCCTCAATGACCAGAAAAACTGCTAAAGGAACACTCGAGTGGTTCAGGGGGAAAGATTTAAATGTCAAACCCCAGAGCTCAATTCAACTCTGCATATGTGTTCTTACTTAAAAGACTTCTAAAGACCAGCGGCAGAGCTCCAGAATCCTGTTGGAAGAAGCTGTGGCAGTTCGGCTTGAATGGGCCTTGAGTGGCCTAATGTCCCTACGTTATAGAGACGAACCAAAGAGACATGCAACAAAGTGCTGGCCTTTTGGGGGTGAATACGTCTAGAGGCGCAAGTTTGTTTTACAATTGCAAACATCTTGTGAAAATGAAAACATTAATTAAAGAAACAGAAACAAAAAAATTAAAAATTAAAAATGCCAGAAGGGTTGAACAATATCACTGTATCACAGATTTTTATGGTTGCCATTATGATTAGCTACCTAAGCAAATATCAATCTGACGGGTTTAATCTCTCCAGCTCATTTGACGTGATGAAAACTTGCTAACTTAAATATACATCAAATATGTGGATGAATGCATTAATTGGTTTAAATTGGTTAAAGTTACAACAAAACCTATGGCAGAAATCTTTAATAATAAGTAGACAAATGGAAGCTTCTCATTTCTGTCCGACAGCCTCTGATTTTGCAGTAACTAGTATAACAGGTTGGTTACCTCTGGATGTCTATCTATTTACCTAAAGACGAAAACTAAAGATTCTTCAATTTATGTTTTAGAAACAAATACCAAACTGTTTTACATTAAAACTGCATGGATTTGTGGATATTATGAAGAATGATATAATGGCTGCGAATGTCTTCCTACACAATTCAACTCTTTGGTTTATTTAACAATTTATTTCAAATCAAAACTTCCACAAGCACAACATATTTATTCAGAGCACAAAAACAGAACAGTTGACACAGAGTTCGACTTTTCTGAAGCAAACTGTTCACGTCTCACCTTTAGCCTAAAAACATCAAAGCCAACGACCGAAAATCTGATCCTAAATGCTGTGACTGATGGATCAGATGGTCTCGTATGCTGTCACGCCAGTTTGACTGCTGATTTTCAAGTCTAGTGATCAAATTCATGCAAGGGAAATTAGGTGAAATGGTGCCCGGCTCTCTGTGTGAACAGATGATAACCTAACATGACGAGGGGGGAAAATTCCCTCCATTCCCATCAATGTGTTCACGTTTTAGTGAAGTGCACCACTCCCGTATTGTTTTAACATCAGTTGTGCCGATGCTACAATGCTGCGGGATCAACGATGCACACACCTTTTGACCTTAAACGCCTGTGGCATATGTGAAGTATAGCAGTGACTGTACACACACACAAATACAGTGTATCGTGTTTCCCACTGTCGCCACAGACACACCCGAGGCCCAGCATGAACCGAATACCACACTAAGGCATGCCACGTGTTAAATGTGTGTGTGTGCTAGTAAAAATGTCCGAGGGCTCGGGTGGGGCCTTCTGTTCGGAGCTGGTGTGTGTCTGTCAGCTGTTGTGCACAGACGGTCTGAGACCAACAACTCACCATCCACCCACATGCACAGGAGCACATATAAACACACGCCATATGAACATGACCAACAGCGAACCTCTGAGAAACTGACACAGTGCATCATGTAAATAAAGCTTTGTCACCGTTTGCATTTCATTGACTCATGAGAATTAATAGACCCCCTGACCTGGTTTTTAAGCATAAAACAGACATCATGAATAACAAGCAATTCTAATATTAGTTAACATTAGTCATTTGTCACAGTTTATGTGAAGAGTGGGCCTTGTTTTTCTCATTTGAGCCTGCTGACACAAAGAGAGATGATGTATCGTGGCAGAAATGCAGGAGAAAAATCGCCTGAAGAGGCAGGCCAAAGGGTCAAAGTCCCCATTAAATCAAATTTAATGTTTAAGAGTTTGTATATGATCTATCTTGCAATATAAGTCATATATACATCTGGCCCAACAAAGACAAAAAAGTCATACGCATAGAAAGATGTTTCTAATAGTATTTACAGTTTATTACTTAGGGATATTTGATATATTGCATTCAATAAATGTTTTATGTTGGCTTTTTAATTCTTAAATTCCACCAGAGCTGATGCAAAGTGGTGCCTGATCAGACCACTGGAGCAGACCAATCATAGGAGACGGACCTTTTTAGAGAAACTCGATGCAGCCTAACGAGCTTCTGTTTTTACTGAAATCAGGTAATTCAAATAAAGACAACAAACGCTTCACTATAAGTTTCAAGGGAGCTTTAAAGCTCATAAGGTCAGGACCTAAAATAAGCTGGGATGCTTTTAAGGTCAAATCTTAAATCAATTTGAAAAATGTAGCCCTAAAAGAGGTTACGCATGTGATGTCATCAGACATGTGACTAGACTTGATTAGACTCCATTAAGTGGCAAAAAGACCAATCAATGGCCGTGAACTGTTTGACTAGCTCAAAAACACAGAAAACCCTTGTAAAAACTTACCAAGCAGACCAGAGAGCCAAACGGATTACTGGATAACTATCAAGACTATATCAGATCCGATTTCAGCCCACATGTTAACGCTGAGGTCTGAAAATTCCTTGGTGGGCCACAAATACTTCTGTCGAGACAAACATCCTTTAATCTAAAATTATATTCACTTGTTGTTCTCCCATTCCCACGACTAGCAGCGGTAGCCATGTTGAAATATTTTGCCACTCAGTCGTGACGTAGGTGCAATTGATTAAACTATTTCTTGTTTGTTACATTTCACCATGACAAACAAGGCAGATATATAGTTAGGAGACCTTTTTTGGAGTAAGTTTTTAAATTAACTGTCTCATTTTAGTAAAAGTACAACTGATGGCCACATTAGACAAAAATATACTCCCAACATGCAACATAAAAACAGGAATTCGAGAAGAATAACTCAAGTATATAACTGAAAATGACTCCAATCATCGTATCATACAAATGAAAAGCTGTAATGACATATCCATGTTAAGCCAAGAGAGGTTTAAAGCTAAATCAGCTTTATTAACTGATTAAATGGGATCATTTCTACAAAACAATCATAGAGGCAAATTACAGATTTCTAAAGCTTCCTGTGCTCTCTGATACTGCAAATAGAGGTTGAAGTGGGAGGTTTTAATGATAAAACCTTTATTTTAACTGAGAACCAATCAACAGCACCCAAATCCGTACATTTACCAGAAGTTAAAACTGTGATAAAAGTCCGAGCATAAACATTGGCTACGTGATGGTAAAATTACTGCTGCTACCCTTATATAGACTTAAAGCCCACTTGAAACCCAAAATGCTTTTACTAACTGGAAAGCCCAATTTATGAAGCCACGAATGACCTTCATCATTTCTTCTTTATTTTATGAGATGAACATATATCACTCTCTTAATTGAACCACTCCTTAAAGCATTGGCATCACATTAAAAAGTTGGAAGTTGATTTTAACTAAATGAATCCAGATAATAAATGTGATTTATGGATTTGTCTTCAGTGAAGCAGGTCTCCTCTTAGCAGGTGGTTTGTTGATGCCTGGTGCAGCAAGGCGAGCCAAAATTAGATTTCAGATCTCCAGATTTTGCTGATATTTCCTAAAAGTCAGTTGATAAGATGAACCAGTGGGTGCTACAACACTGAACCTAAAGAGGAAATTATTTTTGAGGGACTGACACTGAAACTTATTGCTTGTCCTTCATGTTTTAGGGCCTTTTAGATTATTCTGCATGTGCAGGAAAGCTATGAAATGGAACAAACCTACTCCATTACAGAATGTGGAAAGCAAACTTTATTTGCATGCAAAATTAATTTTTGTGTAACACAGTTTTACAATGTTCACACAGTCCCCTGGGTACAGACCTAATCAGCCCAGCTGATGAATTATGCATGACATCATTTCTGGTCTGATCACTGCAAGGTATCAGACACTCTTAAAAACAAAACTGAATTCCATTTTCAGATAAATACTCAGTCTTTGTTCTGGTCTTTCCTATATCCTAATCTCAGTCGATGATGACAGGGATTCACATCTTGAATGCTGCTCCCAGTCTGAAAGAATGAGCTCAGTCCTGCTTTGTTAGGGCTTGATTATAGTGCACGTGATACATTGCAGCGGCTGAGTGTGGGTGTCCATGGTGAGCTAAAAGTTCAGATTTGTTGGGCTGGGGTTTGTGGCTGCAGCCAATCACTGTAGTTAAAAATGTGAATAGTCAAAAGCTAATCAATCTTGTATTAGACCTTCATAGTCCCACATAACCATTGAGTCACAAAGAAAAAGCATATTCTCGTGGTAAATTGCCAACCTGAAGAAGTAGCTTCATGTGACAAATCCATTGAAAATTTTCAACAATACAAACAGCAAACACAGAACTCATTGGGCCAAAATGTAGCATATAGTAATACAATATGAAAAAAGGTGTCACTTCTGTCAAGTGGCTGAGACTAGATTTCCTCGCCTACGATATGCAGCGATGCAGAAACCTCCCTCCGTAGTGGACAAAGACTAAAAATGCAAAACAGCAGATTTCAGGCATATTTGTTTCTTAAATCAGGTACTTGCTCATGATCCACACATCACCAGCTTGTCTGCATTGACTGCTGTGATATCAGTGTTGGAGATATGCAATGACAACACCACCCCCACCCCCCCACCCCCACCACACCCCCGATCTGAGACAAAGGCCTGTTGTGATTTATGATTGAAATAATGACAGATCCCACATTTTACAAGAGACTCCTAGCTGGAGAACAAAAGCAGAGACTGAGGACCATCACCACCAGCAGTGAACAAGATTTTAGTGTCATCTACGGTCCAGCAAGCACGTTTTGCCACTTGAAACCCGATGTCAAGGCTTAATATGTACTGATGTTTTCACTGAGCTTTTCTGTAACATTCAGTACATGAAAACGGAAGATGATAAAAGAGAAAAAGTGAACCTTAAAACTGTCTTCACATTAAAAAACTAAACTGTTGTCTGGTGAAGCCAACAACACCAGAATCCAACCTCTTATGGTCTACAGCCAAGCGTCCCACAGACTAAACTGAAACCACATATATTTTCTGATACTATCAGCCTTAATACCGACTAATACTTAATAGGAAGTGTCATGCTATGTTTGGTCGCCCCTGTAGCTCACTGGGTCAAGTTCAGGACTGAATGGTATACCAGTGTTACTGGAAATTATTTTCAACTAGCTTCAAATTCACTTTGATTTGATTACTTTTTTGGTCTCTAGACTTTCTTATACAATTTAAATATGTCAAAAATAGCAGTTGGTTGAAGTCTCACACACATAGACACACAAACTGAAGCCTTCAGATACCCACCCTTTGACTGTGGCCCCCTTGCTCAAAAGTTTCAAAACCCGCCCCTGTCCTCAGCAATGAAGTTTATCTGTCACTCACACAGCAGGCTACATCATCACCCCCTGATCATCAGGTGCTAGGATGCTCACACAGAACACCTCCCACGCAATCATTTTGTGAGCCTCTGCCTCCCCCACCTGTGTTCATGTTCAGTTATAATCGAGACTTTCTGTATTTATGTGCTTCCACGTGCGTAATTCAATATATTCCTATGCGTGTGTGTTTTAATACCCTACCTTTCATCCAGTCCACCACCTGGCTCGTGCTCCATTTGCTCACCGGCTCCATCACCAGCGCCATCGAGGAAACTTTGCGCCGACTCTCCGTTGCGCGTAAGTCGTGTCGTTACCCCAAAAAGAAAAGCTCTGTCAGGCGGGCACACCTCCTCCCCTGGACCCTCCCTCCCTCCCCCCCTCTGCAGCCAGGTGACTTCCTTTTGTTTATTTATTTTGTGCACGGTACCGCTCCCGCCTCTGTCTCAGTCCGGTGTCGTGTTCCGTTGAGGCGGCGGAGCAGTCAGTGCGGTACATTCCCCTGCTCGAGCCGCTATGACATGTGTCGCCTCTGTCTGTCTCCCTGTCTCTTCCCTGCCTTGTTCAGTGCGCCAGTCCGGTCCAGAGCTCCTGGTGTGTGTGCGCGCGTGTATATGTGTGATAGATATCAGGGAGTGTGTGTAGGTGTGTGCGCAGCCGCTCCGTTACCGACAGCAGCAGTGTAGGATAGATAAGTCACATCGGACTCAACGCCCGGCAGCATCTCTTGGTCTCACATTCACTCTCTCCAGATATTATTAAACCGTGCGCGCGCCCCGTGGGTGGATGCTGCGCGCACACGTCGATGTATTTCCCTCTGGAGCGATAAAGTGATGCAGATATGACGGTGGGGGGGATGATGTTCTCGTAAGAGATCTAATGTGAGTGTGATGGAGAGCCATTAGAGACATGAAAACGTGGGGTACCCACACACTTTTCTGCCTCAGCTGCTGTGTGAGGAAACTTAATGAGTCCTCAGCTTACATCTACCTCCACAATTTCTCTATGCTCCACCAATTTTCTGTTATGGGATCCATCAGCGGCTGAAAGAGCACCTGGGCGACCCATCTCATCTGTTTTTTTAAAGTTTGAAGCTTTCTTTACAAACATTCTTGTTTTCTGAGTTGAAAAAAAAAAACAATAAGTCGTAATCACTGGTACGGCATTAAGTTAATATTCACATTTATCAATAGTGGCAGCCTGCTGTAGCTTCTCTGGACATGTTGACTCTTTCTTTGCATTTTGAGATTTACTGAGCTTTTTTCTAGGGGAAAAAATAACAATTAGAATATTTCTTGCTGTGCTGGTTTGGACGTTGTGCTGCCGGAGAGATTTGTGCCGTTTTTTCTGGTAAAAAATAGTTTTCATCTGTTATGATGCATCACTATGCCAGCAGGAAGGTTGTTGCTATGTGGGAGCAGCTGATTGAGCTTTCCAAAGCCCAAGTAACGCCTGGAATCAGACCCCAAATCCAGATTAGTTGAATTGGGGACGTCTAAAATGCAGAGCAGGAACAAATTGGAGAAAAAGGAGGTTGAAGTTTAAACAATTTCTTCCCTTAATCATCATGGGAGGTGGGAGATCAATAGATAAGCTTGGAGCTCTGATGAGGACAAAGCAGGAATATCAGGAAGGCAATATCATTTTAGCTTTAAGACTATAAAGGATGACAGAGACCAAAGACAGAGAGGAAGGAGGAGGATTACAGAGCTTGTCCACAACAGATGGTGAAATCTTGGATGTCATTGAGAAGGAGAGTCTCTGCATCCTCGATTGTTGAGCTGTTGGCTGTGAGTTCCGGTCTATGTTGTCTCCTTGGTGAGTTCACCTGTGTTACCTGCCACGGCTGTGTGTGACATCATCGGCTAAGTAGTTGGCAAACTACAAAAACACCTCAATCCATTCATGCTGATCTCTGAAGACTTCTCCTAAACCTTTATTTACCACACTTTACCTTTCCAAAAGTTTGTCAACTGGTTTTCATTTTTATTTATTTTGCTTAACAAGCAAACCCTGTACCCTGCCTCTCGCCCAATGACAGCTGGGATAGGCTCCACCCATCGCCCCGCCCACAACCCTGAGTTGGATTAAGCAGGTATAGGAAATGGATGGATGTATATTCCTTCACTCCTCAGATGCGTGGGATGCCTCAGGGGTCTACTCTTCCCTTTGGATGCCTGATCTGTGTTTTTATCATTATTACTTTGAAGATGTGCAGCTTTAGTACAGTATTGTAACCCCAAAGAGCAAAACATGATAACAAAAGACAAAACACAGCATTTAATTTTTACGGAAAACGTATCGAAGAACAGACAAAGAAATACTGAACGCATAAAGAACACAACTGTGCTAATTATATGCAACATCATGAGATCACTGAGGTGAAACAGGCTAACAGGCTACCTCTGGTATTTTAAATCATACATAAATGTTCTGCCTTTAACGGTTTAGATCAGTTTCTGTTTCTTGCTTTGAATAAAGTGCTACTCCAAATAAGGAGTTAAAAGTAAGGTTATAATAGTTTTGTAATGCACAGAACATTTCAGATGGAAAACAGATTTCAGAACTATCTGACATTTGTGCAGTATAGTCCAATTCATTATTGTAGGACTATAAAAGTAAGGCTGGAATCTCTTCTGATAACTTAAATCGTGGTGACTTCCATTTGAGTTTATCAGTCATCAACATTTCTGCCTTTATCCAAATAAACTGAAACTGGTGTTTTCTTTCAGGGCAATTGGGTCACGTGGAACCATAAAGTTTTCCTTACTTTCAAACAAAAATTCTACATTATTCTGTCATATGTTTATATTATACCGTATGCGCTGGTGCAGTGGCACCTGGAGAGGTGTTATACTCTTTTTGCTATATTTAGTGGACCCAAAAAGGCTCTCATAGTATTTGCACGTTGTCACATAAATTCGGTTTCTTGATATCAGGGAGCAAGTATCAGAACAAAATTAGTGTCCTAAATCTCATGCGCGAAACTAAACAAACCATCCAGAGAAGGCAAGTTGTATCAGTGAGAAGGTGGCAGGTCTCGCCTTTGCCTTCCAGGTAGAATTAAAATGGATGTCCAGCACACAAGTCAATATGATGCACTTAAAAGAAGATTTGGAAGTGGGTGTCCTCTACGATGATTGATATACGAGTCTGTACACTCCAGCTATCTAATCTCTGACAGTTTGAATTCAAATCTGAACCAATCCAAACCATTTGTCATGCAAATACTCATTTACAGCAATACACTATCAGTATTTGGTTCATGTGACTCTGCTGAAGTTTCTATTTACGATTAGAAGCTAAAAACTTGGAAGTAAACAACACAATATGTCACATTTCTTGTTTTCCCTTCCAAACAATTTCTGTTTAACACTTTTCATGATGACTGTTGGAAGAAACACTGTTTTTGTTGCCAGGTGCTACTTGGTTCATCAACACATCATGTAGAAGTTGATCTTTTCTGGTTGCTTTAATAGAGGGTTCTGTTGCCAAAGGAACCGTTTACGGTTCCTAAAAAGGCACAAGAAACTTTGGAGATTCTTCGACTTAAAAAGCCAGTTCATCCAAAAAAGAAGTATCAAAGCAATAAATTAAAGTAAAACAACTAGAACAAAGTAAATAAGCTAAAATCAGCAATACTTTAAGAAAGAACTCAATTTCATGAAATATTTATCTTGATTTGACCCATTCCTGGAACATTTGAGACAAATATCTCAAAATCTGTCGCAGCTGAAGGTCAATTAGGTGGTGAGGAGAGGTGAGGAGCTCAGTTAATCTTCATGTCAATGACTCGTTCCCACAAAATCACAGCAGAGTTGACATTAAAAAAAAAAATATGCTGCATATGACCGTAGATGCTTCATGAGCCAAAAGCTGCAAAGAATTATTTTCAATTTGTGATATTCAGTGTTGCAATCGGAGCCATTTAACAATCAGACCATTGTTCAGTTTAATCTCTCGTGTAGGACTCATTGTGTTACATTAGAATGGGAGAAACCTTCCAGCCTTTTACATCTACTATTAATACAGTTCAGTAATTGAACAGTACAGTGGTTTCTTCAAATTTAACACAGTGCTGTATCATGCACCTGTAGGTGGAAGTATACACCTGTGACTTTCTCCATGGTAACAGAGACCTCTGCTGGCTGTCAATGGTTATGTGAAAGGAAGCAGATCTGTGAACAAACTCTGTCTGAGTATAATACTCAGATTTCCCAGGGATAGCGGCACAAATCTAATTTAAAGTAGTCTAATAATCAAAAACAACATGTTAAACTTTTCATGTTGCGCCATCATCAGGTCAGAGCAATAATTGTTGATGTTGTGCTGTGGGAGTTTTTAAACATTGCTGCATGTGCATTTACTTTCTTCAGGTATTTTTTGTTAAATTCTTACTTACATAGTGCTATAATATTGAAGTTGACACTGTTTCCCAATGACTTTATCTGGCTTTTGCAGCATTATGGTCACATTAGTGTCAGCCTCAATGAGTCAAAATAAAGATGTTCCTGGCTACTTAAATAGCCGGTTCCTATAAAAGAAAGAAATTACTGGATCCCTGCACTTATCTGGATATCTGACTAAGTATCTGACCAACATCTGCAAGCACTCAAATCATTAGACGCACATAAACGTGACTTTTAAATCCAAATATTACAGTAGCAAGAACAGCTGTACAGCAACAAGCCCTAAAGAGGAGACAAATGCATTACAGATAAATAAATGATAACTGAATAAATACAGAATGGGTGTTTGAGGTAAACTGCCACCACAAAACAAACTCAGTTCTGTCGCAGGTTTCAGTATAAGGAAGAAAAAAGTGCCATGTTTCGTGGAATGACTGAGCTTTTCAGCCATTGGATTATACAAAATCTCCTCTGTCCAGAGGAAGTTTGTTGGGGAGCAGGTGAGCTTCTGGTACGTTTATCTACTCACCGAGAACAGTTTGGCGAAAGTCAGCATCCATCAGAAGCTATTTAGACAACTCGCGATCGGCGTATGTCCATATAACGGAGTGAACAGGGCAGGGACGATGCAGCCTCTAATTAAGGCATTATCTGTCTTTATTTCACCAATAATTTAAGAAGAATGAATGAACAAACGTGTCCTATAGCTCTGTTAGCTCATAGGTCCTGTTGTGTGGTTACTAGTGGCTATAAGAGAGTTAACAGAGGGATTTCTACACAGGCCCGCTCCTGGGACCATGAAAAAGCAAAAATGTGCAGTCTTGAAGAAGAAAATGCAAATGGAATGATTGATTACTAATTTTATTTATGAGTCCAATAATGCAGCCACATTACTAAAATTAAAAGGCATTTCTGCAAATGCATTTTAATTTGAATTATGGTCATGATTCGCTTCTATAAGAGACACCATTCAAACTTTAAAATGTTCACAAGACATTCAGCTTCTTAAAATATTCAGCCAATTTTGAACTATCACAGCTGAAAAATGTATTCAAATCTTTGATGATTTCTGAGTTTAGAATGCATTCGAGTGACACAGAATGTTCATGTGGAGAGTGGAGGCTCCAACTGGCGAAGTGGAGGAATACAGAAAGATTCTTCAGAAAAATGTTTTCACCTGTCATTGTTTCCAAATTCTTTAAGCCACATAAATAATTTTAACATTAAAACTTAGGACAATTTGTCCTCTTTCAGCCAATGTGACTTTATTAGCCTTCAAAGCTTTACTTTTTTAATTACCAGCCTCTGAATCAGAGTAGTACCTTCCAACTGCCAGTCCTTTTTGCATTTTTCTTCTCTTTTCTGCCTTCATCCAGCTCCTTTCAAAAAGTTATTATTCCATATGTTTTTTGAACATACTACTTCTGCATACTTTCACCAATTTTGGTTTCAAAACCTTCAGTATGTATTCTTTGGGGATATCATGGCTTTGACTTTTGGTGTTTGTAACTTATACTTTTTAAAATATTTAACATTCTATTCAAATTTTATGCAAATTACTGGTAAATGCTTCAAAACGTTCCTCCTCTTTTCAACTTAACTACTTCAGCATCATTTCAGCTGAAGACTATTCAAATTTCAAACGGGTCACAAGATATTCAGCTATTACTACATGGCATGGACATCTTAACTATTTTCTGAAGGGGGGGTTATATAGCATGCAGTTATAAGAGAACTGGAATGGATGAAAAGACATCTTTCTGAAGAAAATGAAGCTTTGATAGCTAAATCAAGCCATGTTCAAGGAACTTCACCCAAAGGTCAGACTTTGAACTGCTCAGAAAAACTGTAAAAAACCCAAGAGCTACATCTCAGACTCTACAGGCCTCAGTTAGCATGTTAAAGTTCATGATGGCACAATTAGAAAAAGACTGAACAAGGATGGCTTGTTTGGAAGGGCTGCAGGAGAAAGCCTCTTCTCTCTAAAAAGAACATGGCAGCACAGCTTAGGTTTGCAAAGCTGCATCTGAACAAAGCACAAGACTTCTGGAAAAATGTCCTTTGGACAGACCAGAGCAAAGTGGAGATGTTTGGTCCTAATGCACAGCAGCACGTTTGGAGGAAACCAAACACAGCATATCAGCACAAACACCTCATACCAGCTGTCAAGCACGGTGGAGGAGGGCTGATGATCTGGGCTGGTTCTGCAGCCACAGGGCCTGGGCACCTTGCATTCATTGAGTCCAACATGATCTCCTCTGGATATACAAATATGAATCACCAAGACGATAAAGTCTTGGGTTTTTAAAAAAAAAAAAAAAAAAAAAAAAAAAGTTTAACTGCTCAAATGTGTCTGTCTTTAATTTCAGTATTAGTTTCTTCAGACGCTGAGAATAAAAGTTTTAGTAGACAGTTGTTAGTTTTCAGCCCCCCTCAGGTTTTAGGACTTTAAACAAAGATTTGGGTCTGAATGGTTAAGCTGCTGTTTTAATACAGACACATTGGTGTCAAAGAGAACACCACAACATCTGTTAGGACCTGACTCACATGGATACAGAGACACACCATCAATTCAAGTTGAAGAATCATTTTATTAACACAGACTGAATTAATATGCCAAATCAAAGCTTTATATTATAGGCTGTGGACATAATTTAAATTAGAGGTGGATCATATTTCTGAGTGAAAGACAAATGTAAATGCTGTAATTCAAAAGGCTTTATTTATACCGAGGGAAGTTGCTGTGCAACAGTTATAGAACAAGGGTTAAAGTACCAAATAAAATAAATTAAACAAAATAAAGTTAACATAAAATAACATAAGCAATTGAGTACAATACGGTTTGCAAATAGCAGCCTCAAAAAAGAAAAGAGTAAATAGATCAGAAAATTAAACTAAACCAACACAATAACTAAGATAGCAGCACCTGTGGAGAAGAGCAGAGTAATCAGATTGATATCAGGACGAAAGGAGCCAAAAGATGGAAGGAGTCACAGGTGTCCTAAATCACCTGCCAGCAGAACAAACAGACACTCGTTAATACCACAACCAACCACAAGAGGACCCACGGGGTCATCATGAACATAATTTAAAGCTGAACTTTTTATTTGATGGTTTCATGATGGCACCAGCTGTCCCTGTATTCATTAACTAATCTGAATGAATTTGTTCAGTTTGGAGGAACTGGGTCTAAATTCAGACACAGAACACAACACAAATAAAGTGGAACATGGTCCTGTGGCCGTCCTCAGGTCAGCAACATGAGAGTCAGCTTCCTCCAATTAAACAGATGCTGACTAACTGATAGAAACCGGTTTCAGAGAGTGTTCAGGAGTTTCTGGCTGCAGTCTACATGACCCACCGTTACACTGAGGGGCTGAAGACCTTCCTGGATGATGAAGAACAAGTCCACAGAAAATGTGGCAATCCAGAGCACTGGTGGCACTGGAGGTGCATGGCACTGGCCCAACACACCAGCTGTGATCCAGCCTGTGGTCACTGGTTGATGCTGTGCGAGTGTTGAAGGTCAACACCACTACTATATATCTGACTGAAGGCTTCATTTTTTGGTGGCTAAGGAGGTTACTTAGAGACCACAACACAAACTTACACCTCTTTGTCTGTTTTCTGTCTACTGTCTTTCTTTGTCCTGTCCTTTTGTGTTCCATTGTCACAGATTCTAGTCTTCGACTAAATCAAGGTTGTTGGGTTGTTTTTTTTTTTTTATAAAAATCAATAAAACTGGTAAGATTAAATGGTCAAAGAGGGCTGGTGAAGGAAAAAAAAACAACTTTTAAATCAACAGAACCACCAAGAACCCTTTTGTTCAGCATTTAAGAGAATGGATGACAGATCAATTAATGAGCTGATGCCACCTCCACCAAACCTGGGTTGACTTAGCACCGCTCAGTGAGCTCTTCACTGGGTTAAAGATGAGCTGAATAAGTTGAACCTGCTCTTAAGTTAAGGCACTGATGAGCTTTCTGGGCACAAAGTCACAGATCTTCTCCCATAAGTCCATTTGTGGATCAGTATGTTTGTGATGAAGATGCAGGTCCTGAATGTTTAAAGACAGTGGGTGCTGAGAACATTCCTCCAGCCCATAATTCACCATGTAGTTCAGGGATAAAGACACTGTTCATGACCTGTACCATCTGCTCTCTCTGGGACTCAAACTGGTCAGCTGGAGAGAACATGTCTGATGTGATCAAGCACATGGTTTGTATTTAAAATAAGGACATGCAGTTCCAATACTTTCAGTGTGCTGTAGTGAGTTTTTAAAGCTCTTGCTTTGGTGAGAGGACCCCCCACCGAGAGATAACCGAGAAGTGGTTTCAGAGAGGGGAGTGACTCCCCGTTCAGAGCCCCTGATTACTCTGATGGCCCAACCGAGGCTACGAGACAACAGGTTTTACCCACGGATGGGTTTTGGTCACTTGCTCAACAGCAAGTACTGATCTTAGCAAAGAAACTTAGAAAAACGTACACTAGCAGACACACAAGGCTCGATCCATGCAGTTCCGATACTTTAAGTGTGCTGTAGTGAGTTTTTAAAGCTCATGCTTTGGTGAAAGGACCGCCTACTGAGAGAGAACCAAAAAGTTGTTTTCAGAGAGGGGAGTGACTCCCCGTTAAGAGCCCCTGATTACGACAGTTACCTCGTCTCGTCTGGCCGTATGTCGGTTAACGATTCATAGAGCCTCACTGCAATATATTAGATAAGAGTGAAAGACAATGTCTGCTGCCTTTTCTCGTCGGGCCGTAGGTCTTTAACGAGCTACAGTTTTTCCATTAAGATAAGTATATTTACAACACCGTTGTCTTTAGATAGTTTAGTGCCTTAATTCTTCATTAACCTATTCCAAACACCAAAATCCACAACAATCACTCCGATTTTGGGACAGCTTCTAAAACAAGGCACCTTCCTCTAAAACAGGAAATGAAAGAAATTCCAAGTAAAGCAATGGGAAGAAAATTTTACAACAATACTACTTATAATAATACATTTTATTGACAGACACTCAAGGTGACCTTACAAAATAATTACAAATAATGAAAATCACTGTTTCTGATGCTGAGGGGGTGGCAGGGGGACAAATGGTCAGAAGGGGGTGAATGAGGCTGATAGAAGAGGTTGACCTTTGTGTCCGGGAAGGGGTTTTGATATGGAGGAGGTCAGAGTGGTATGGTGGAGAAATGAGGGCTGAACTTATTGCAACAGGTTCATTAGAATTAAGAATAGTACAGTTTTGAGAGCGCGATAATGATGTTTGTGTAGTAAAATGGAGCGCAGCTTACAGACTTACAGTGAGTCTTATAAAAAAATCACGAGACTACGGCCACCAACGAGCACCCGACTATAAACACCAGCTTTGTGAGTATGAAAAATAAAAAAGAGAAGGGCTCAGTGCCCAAAAGGGGGGCGAAGGGCGCAGTGGCCAAGAAGGGAGAGGACAGAGGCCCGCGGCCAAGAGGGATGAAAGGCGCGGCGGCCAAAAAGAGTGAAGGGCCTGAGGCCAAGAGGACACAGAGGCAATAGCATATCTTTTGATCGTCCATAAGAAATTGATCTAAACCGATTTTACGGACAAATTAGCAACTAAACGGTTTTGATATGACAGATGAGGTGGGGTCCTCACTCAGCGAACCTGAAAAAAAAAAAAAAAGTCAGGTTAGCCCACTAACCTTAGAGATCCAGATCCAACCTGAAAAAGTGTGCCATACCTTTTATCAGAGATCCAAATCTAAATTAAATTCTGCTCCATTTGATCGAAACCTATTTTATGGACTAACCGACAACTAACACGACCGTTTGGTATTTTTGGACTGACAATAAATTGAGATGAGATCCAGTCGTCACATCAAACCTGTAAAGAAGTCAAATAAAGAATCCAGACCAACATAAACAAGAAACTATGTGGCACTAACTCTAGATGTAGTGCTGAACTGTTATTGAATAAACGCTTCAACAGTCAGTTAAATGTAAATTAACTACACAAATTTACAGTTAATGTAAATTGGTGTTGTTAATAGAGGAATTGAAGAAAAGACGTTGTGATGTTGGAGCGCAAAACTTTATTTGGAAAAAAGAGGAGTAGACGAAGCACGAATAGAAATGTAAAAGAAAAGTAAGACTTACAGTTTGCTCATCTACCTGTGGGAGGAAGAGGGGGGGTTAATGGCACAAACTAACTAATGAGACAGCTGAAGTAACACGAGAGAATTTGGTGGTTCCCCCCTCAAGTTGGGGGATGCTACACCACTGATGAAAGCAAATCTCCATGTGAGCCGTGCACATGAATTCTATGTTGAAAAGGCCACAAAAAATGTCAAGCAAAGCTAAACTTAACAGTGTGGCGCAGGACCAGAGGTTTTAAAGTTTCACAAACTTCTCTGGTGTTGCTTTAACTGTGACAATAAGCTCAGACCTCATTGTGACAAATTCAAATGAAGGCACAGAGACCGGTCGTCATTGAACAGAAACAGTGGCGCAGCGGCCTACCAAAACCACAGAAAACTGGAGCTTACTGGTTGTAGATCTTCAGACGATCCGTCTGTGGAAGAAGGAAAAAGAAGGGTGTTACGTTTTACAGAAGGAGTTTGTGGTTCAACTGGGTTCATTTAAACAGACAAGAGTTTTTCATCTTTTCATTGGTTTTGAAGCACTATTTTGTTCAGAAGTGTAGTTTGTGACCATTAAGCTACAGAGTCTGGATGCGTTCATGTTACAGCTGTAAACCTGAAATATATCATAGCTGATTCTGCTGTATCAGACCAATTCAACTGTTTAAGAGCAATTTAAAACAAACTTCTGATAATTGGGATCATCCAGCATAAACAGTGAAACTTCTCCCCTTTCATTTCTTTTATGAAACTGATTTACATAAGAACTCAGGAAGCATCTGGCTGCAGACAAGACGGTCGAACTTGTGTAATATGATGATGATGTAATAATGAAACAGCGTCCCCAAATTTTAGTTTCATGGATAAATGCCGAAATGGGAGGAAAGGTGGGGGAGAAGCTGCCTTATTTAAAGATACATTTCAGTGTAAAGAGATCTCATTTGGTGATTTCACTTCTTTTGAATATCTTAGTTTTATTTTAAAGGGTGTTCCAAAAATTCTGTTCGTAATCATTTCCAGACCTCCAGGATACTGTGTAAGTTTTATTGACGAATTTTCTGAATTATCGTCTGTTATCTCGTCTGATTTGAACCAGTTTATGTTGACCGGGAATTTTAACATTCACATAGATAATATGACGGATGGTAATGCCAAAGAATTTTCTTCTGTGCTGGACATGTTTGATTGGTGGCAACATGTAACAAAACCGACCCACCTTCGAGGTCATACTCTGGACCTGGTCATTTCTAAAGGTGTTGATATCTCTTCTGTTGTGGTTGTTGATTTGGCCTTGTCTGATCATTTCTGTGTTTTATTGATCACTCAGAAACAACTAGTTTCTCAGTTAAGAAGAGGTACGTTAATGAGAAAACAAGTGCTCAGTTTAGGGAGGCCACAGCTATGTCACCAACAATCAGCTGACAGACTGCTGGATCATTTCATCTTAAGAATTTTGAATGTAATGGAAGCTGTTGCACCGATAAGAATCAAGAGCAGCTTGAGCAAACAGAAAACACCATGAAGAAACATGATTATGCCTAACGAATGGCGTCATTTTGCCGTACGATGAAACTCGGTACACGCCTTCATCATGCCCAGACGCACAAAACAGCCTGTGGACACCATGGTGCTAGGTCCACAAGAAGTCTGCCATTTTTAGTGGAACATGCATTTTTGCCAGTTTCCACACCTCGGATGTGATCCAACTCCTCCTACATATTTCATGCAACAGGTTTCAAACTTGGCCAGGTTACTCTTCAGTCATGGGGGACTAAAAGTTGCACAAATTTTTCTCAAGCCTTAAAGGGTGCGGCCGTGGCCAAACAACTGGTGAGCAGTAGCCATTTTACAACTGGCCACTGCTCACCATGAAAAACAGAGAAGCTTATAACTCCCACATACATTATCCAATCTACCCCAAACTTCATAGGCTGCACTTGGGCTCCACCCAGAACGTATACATATGACATTTGCGCATACTGACACTCACCTATAGCACCACCTGCTGGTGGTTGAAAACCATATCATCGTTGCAAGGTCATGAAACTTGTTACATACGTCCACGCTGACGACCTCATATGTCAATAATATTGTGTGTGACCTCAGTGGCGCCTCCTAACAATTTTCAAACAACCTCATGAGATACATGAGATTCTCACACCTGCTCAACACTTGACAGCTAAATGTGCTGTGACCCCGGTGTCCAACGCCTATTCTATTTCTTTAACTTTATATTCTTTTACATATTTTTAATGCTTCTTCCGCTCACCGCTGCATGTGGATGCGAATCGTGACCAAAATTTGAAAATTAAAATGCATTTGCAGAAATGCTTTTTCATTTTAAAAATGTGGCTGCATTGTTGGACTCATATTTAAAAAATTTTAAATCATTCTATTTGCATCAACTTTGGGACCAACAATTGATCCATTTGAGATGTAATTTGATGCCCTCTTTAAACGTCCACCATCTTGTCTTCAGGCAGATTCTCAGAATTCATGTGAACTGTCGGCTGAGCCATGAACAGAACCTTAACGGGTTATCCAGTCCCAACAAAAGGCCGATAACCAGTCAGGGAATGTTTTTATGAAATCAAATCAAACAGGATGCAAGTACCTCTGGCTTCTTGTTTCTCGTGTCTTTTGTTCCACCCACTGTGCGATGTGTATCCAGGTCCAGTCAGTCCAGCACAGTTCTGTTGATGAAAATCAGAACATCAAAACCTAATCTAACCAAGATGTTAGCATCAAGTTCAGACACATTGGATTGGATCAAAAAACAGTCTCAGTGCAATATGTTGGTTTCCTTAGCTCAGCTACTTTTTTTTCTTCTTTTAAATTGGCTCTGTATGAATTGGACCAATTCAAATTTAATTATTTGGGCTGCACCTTTAAAGCGTTTTGAGGCGACATTTGTTGTAATTTGGCAATTTATAAATAAAACTGGATTGAATTGATGTACCGAGGGCCCAAATAGTTTAGTGCTTTCTGAGCTACTTTATTCTGTATTTTACAGGCAGCCAGAAGAGGAACTTTAGTAACACGTGATGCGTTCATATGTCCGTGTTTGTGTCGGAACTCTGAAGGAGTTGAGGCCATCCCGCTGATTGTTTGGATGATTCTGCTGATAATAATCAATGAAACTGAAATCAGATGCAAACAGCCAATCAGCTCTAATCATGCACGCTCTTACAGAGCAGTTGTGTCAACATGGAAGCTCTTCAAGCCTCATTTAGGATGTCTGGAGTTAAGACAGGCTGCATTTTTAACATGTAAAATGGACTTATAAGAGAGAATAAGTGAAAGATGAGGCACAGCTGCCGGCTCATTAGAAAGAAGGAATCAATCTGCGGGAACACGCGGGAAAATACAAGTTTTTGGAAGGACAAGGTGTTACTTCCTGTCCTCGGTTTCCCTTGTGAATGAAAACATTTATCTTTGTAACCTGCAACAATTAGTTCAACAAACATTTAACTTATTGGCTTCTAACAAACATGCGTATTTACGCATTTTGCGGACTTAAAGCGGATGTTCTGCTATGATCCGCCTTGAATTAGAGGCGGATTGAGGGCCTCTTTCAAACCTGTTGGTGAGCTGCTTTAAAGTTCTGCTAACACGCAGCTTTTCGTGATAAACATGCACAGAAAAAAACGCTTAAATCAACACCACCCAGAAGCCACATCGTGTCCAAATAAAACGTATTTCTTACCTGTTGGGATGCGTTTCCAGACCTCAGCAGCCGAAAACATTTCTGTTCGGCGTCTGGCCTCAGAGTTAGTAACTGTCACAGTTTTCCGCAGCTGATATAGGTTCCAGCTGATTGCGCGCTCACCTGCGCGCACACCTGCTCTAATCAGGCGGAGTGCTCTACTTCTTCTTCTTTCATTTTTAATGGCAGCTGGCATCCTTGATGTTGCATATGCCGCCATCGACTGGACTAGACTTCTTTCTAGCTCTTCTTTTCTATATTCTTTTAATTATTCCAGTTGACACCAGTTCTGTTCTGTCCATAACACCCTGCCTCTCCTGCTACACTGTAATTTATACGAATGTCTTCCTTTTTCCTGATTCTTCCAATACTGATTCCATTTTTTGTTTATTTCTTTCCATACTAAACTTTTCCCCTCTGTTTTTGATCATTTTACTTTAATTTCCACCACCTCTTTCTTTACTGCCTCCTTAGCAGCTTTGTCTACTTTTTAATTTCCTTTTATTCCTACATTTATACCCACATGAACACTATTTCCCTCCTATGTAGCGTTAACCTGGATATTTTTAACTGTATTTCATATATAATTTCCTGATGTGTTTTTGCTGTTCCGTTTTTGATACTTAAGAGTGATGAAAATGAATCGCTACATGTAACTATTTACCTCCTCCATCCATTCTATTGCTGGCAATATTGCATATAAGTCCACTGCATATATACTTAAATGATCCAATGTTCTTCTTGAAATTGTTCTATTATAAATGGGAACCACCATTGCTGCTGCTCCTGTTGCCTGTTCTTTGGACCCATCTGCACATATATATATATACACATATTCTCTATATTTTTCCTCTACATAGTTATAAAATTCCTGTACTATGTTCCACATATTTAAGTCTACATTTGTTTCTTGAAACATACATTTTGATATTGTTATCCAAAGAACTGTTGGGCTAGTTGAGTCCCTTCTTTCTGTTCATGCATTTTACATGTTTTAACACGTTTACAGATAAGCGTAATTAAAAACATAAAGTCTCAGCAACTGGAAGAGGAGATGCCTTGAACGGTTGTTACTATTTCACAGTTTCACTGTCGGGAGGTTACATCCGCTCTTCATTCATGGTACGGGGGGTTTACAGCGGGTTACACATTTAATTAAATGTTTAAAAATCGTCACGTGTAACATCTTTCTGTGTAAATATCTTATATTACAATGTGGACACCCACGACTTTTAATCCGGTGCGGCCTATACATATACAAAATGGATTTTATTTTTAGGGTGCAGTTTATTTTCAGGGACGCTCTATAGTCCGGAATTTACGGCAAACTAAACCAAAGACTAACTATCAAACTAACAGAATAACACAAAGATGACAAAAACTAAAACAGAGCACACAAAGAATAAAGCTCAAAGGTAAAAGGCAGTGAATGAACTAAAAGAGCAACAACCCGTAAACTAAAACCAAATGAACAAAACCCACAAACTCTAACAACATTAGGAACTGTTTTTTGTATTAAACACGAAGGTGGTGACAGTAGTTGTTCAGATGAGCTTATGAGAAGAAGAGATTAAAAAAAGACAACATGCATATTTCACATCAGTTTCAGTTCTGTAAAGGCACAGCCCTGTGGGACCTCTGTTCCTCAAACTACTCACCACCTTTCACACTAACCACTTCTCTAATGAGCTCTAATGTGTCTAAAATGCTCAACTTTGCAGTTAAACATCACAAATCTGGTTGTTTCAGTAAAGGTATACACATTTCCCCTGTTGAAACCACCGGGATCAGATAACTATCAACACAATTATTTTCATTGTGGTTCAGAAATATTAAGCTGAGGCTGAGCAGCATCAATAACACATCCCCTCAATTTAAGGGTTTAGTGTATCCATGAGCTTAAAGAAAACATTTTCCCACATTGTGGTGGCAATTTAATTCTCTCAAAGAAAATCACTTAATGTTTATATACTGATGGCTTATCTTATTCTGTGGACACGAAAATTCTTAAATTGTTGTTGTACTCGACTTTTGTTATCAGATACCAGATATATCAACAGTTATGTGACAAAAAAGGTAAACGTTCTTTTCATTTTAAGGTTTTATATATCAGGGGATAATTAACCAGGATAAATACAACCACAGAAAAACATGCACAACAGATTATACATTACATTCTGTAGCTATTCAACAAAAGCCAGACTGCAGAAGTGGTTTTAGTCCAGTTAAAACAACAAAAAAAAGGGAAACAGTTCTCTGATTGGGTAAGAGTGGACATTTTCCAAGCACTGATTCATTGAAAAAAGAATTTTTTTCTGAATGACGCACTTCATTCATGACAAAAAATCTGTTCCGTGAGTTAAGTCATTATTATTATTAGAAATACTAATCGAGTATGCAGTCACTGAAGGAATTACCCCAGCTTTCACTTCGCATCCATCATGTTGAGTCACATGAAGTTTTTTTCAGCTTTATGTGATCTAATTTTCCTGCTCTCGAACTGGGATGATTTTTTTTTTCTTTATTTTGTCAGACTCTCCGAGGTAGCAAGAGTAGCATTAATATTATCTATTCCGTCATTATTAAGTTAAGCCACACTGCATTTTCTGAAGAGCAACAATAGTTCACAGGTTGAGCAGGCGTCCCGTGATCAGAGGCTGCAGTTCCTCCTGGGTTTGAAACCTGACCTGAGACGTTTTTCTGCACATCATCCCCCCACTACCTCCGCCTGCTTTCCTGTCAACTGTCAGATCAAGGCTGCTCACGCCCAAGAAGGAGAATGTCGGAGCAGTTTTATTTGTGTTGAAAGATGTAATTAAGCAGGTTTTCAGTGACACCAAGCACCGTAAAAAGTGGTGTTTTTGAGTTGCAGGTTTCTTTGGGTTAAGCCTTGAGATAAAATTTGACTTAAGATGACTTTGTTGTGATTTGGCGTTATAATAATAAACTGAATTGAAGTGAAAAACCCAATGTGTCATGGATGAATTAATGATTTAAAGTTGTGCCCACCCACTATAAGGCTTATTAAAAAAACAAAGACGGGGCGGTGCTTCACAGGAAGCTGCTGTGGGTTGTATTGAAGGGTATAGACAAATATATAACTAAATGGGCCATAGTTGTTTTGACTGGATTGACCTGATGTGTGAGAGAGTTTTTATTACTGAAAGCTATCCTCATGCTTTATATATCCAAAGTTAAAACACAACACAGCACCTCTAAATATTTATTTATTTTCCATTTATTGATTTATTTTCCTGTTAAACCTGTTAAACCTATTGTTGGGCAGGTTTAACAGCTTCTCAAAATATCACACGTATCCATACATGAAAGAAAAAGTTGCATTCAAGAACTCAGGCCACTGGAGTATGTTTTGTGACACTTCAATGAAAATAAACTGCCATTAGACTTTTTGGGAAAGTAAGGCATAATTATGAAATAACAATTTTTGGTGAATGCAGTTCACTTACTACACTGTTTCCTGTCAGGATGAGCTTTCATTTAAATTAGAAATTGACCTGATTTTCATCCCCAAAACCACTGACACAAGAAGATTGATGAAGTTAAATGTGTTTTTAAAGATGATTGTGTTGATTTCAACTGCTGTGTTAGTGGATTTGTTTTTGAGGAAATGGTTAATTCCACAGCTTTCAGTATGACGCATTATAAAGAGAAGGGAAACATCAGTGTCCAAAAACATCAAACATCAAATTTGTTTTTATCTAATTCAGAAATGTACAAATGCATCAGCTCTTATTCATGATACAGTGGCCCAGAAAGATCACACGCTACAAAAGCCACAACACAACATAAAAAGCTGTGGCATTTGACTTTCAGTGCCAAATCCCACATTCAGAAATGAATAAAAGAAACACCCCAACCCCCAATCTAATTTCACTTCCACGGTGGTTTCATCAAAAGAGGACATGGACATTTTTAGACAAATTGTCTCACACGCGCTTTAAGACGCAGTCCCTCCTCTGATCTAAAAGGACCATCTTATTCAAGCTTTTTTTGCAGCAAGTATACTTGATTAACCTTCTCACCTACTCAGTAAGTGTAAACAGTCTGTTATATGATTTGTTGCCCTATTGATTTCACAACGACGGCATCAAAATATGTGGATGACTTACGATAATGTTATAATCTTACAAATTTAATCAAATCTCCAGGTTCACCGGCTGAAGTTACAATGACTCAGAGGACTACGGGTTGAAAAATTGCAGTTCAGTGTTAGTTGAACTATTCAATTTGTGAAAAAGATTTAAAAATGAGATTGGAAGGCGGCTCAAAACATTTTAAACTTTGCATTATCTTCCTCTTGATGTACGTTGGCATCTTTGTTATTCCTGTTCGAGGGTTTATCCTGAAAAACTGCCGAATCACCAACAATGGAGCCATATGTGTGGGCAATAAACTAACAGCTGTTCCTCGAGATGTTCCTCAAACAGTGGTGACCTTCGATCTATCTGCAAACAGAATCTCAAGAATACAACCATCAGATTTCACAGCTCTAACAGTTCTGAGACGGTTGGACATAAATCGCAACAACATTTCTCACATCGACAGCCGTGCTTTTGCCAGCTTGATTTCCCTGCAGAAGTTAAACCTCAATAACAACAAACTTGTTCATCTGGGAGAGAATGTTTTTGATGGTTTGAGCAGCCTCATTGAGCTCAGAATTGCTAGCAATCACATCAAAGTAGTGGCAGCCACTGCTTTTAAGTCCATGACAAACTTAAAGTTCTTGGATATGTCTTACAACAAACTGCAAAAACTTGCAAAAGTTCGTCTGATATTGCAGCATCTGCCAAAGCTACATGAGGTGGTACTTATAAAAAATGATTTAAACACTTTTCATTCATGGGAACTGACAAACCGCTCACTTGAACTTTCTGCCATTGATTTGTCTCAAAATGCCTTCAAGGACTTCAGGATCACTGGTGATGTTTTTACTAATCTCACACGTTTTAACATTGGTGAGTTCTCAAGTAAAAAACCAATGATTTGGGATGTGCGTAACAGCACTTTCCTCAGTCGAGTGTCCAGCCTCGATATTAGTGGGCTCCCACTGGCTCTTCATGACATGCAGGCATTACTTGGAGCAGTGAACTTGTCTCTAACTTCTCTGAGGATGAACAAAATGACTAAAAACCTGGGCGCTCTCATCAACATGTCCTGCGCCATCCCAACAATGTCCAAACTGCAGTTTCGAAGAAACAAGCTTAACTTTGTCGGCCCCTATTTTTTCAAGCTGTGTGTTAACGTGACTGAGTTGGACTTAACAGACAATCGGATACACTTTATCCACGAGAACGCTTTCAGATCACTCACGAGTTTGAGGATTCTGACTCTGAGTAGAAACAGACTTTCATGTGTCCCATCCGCCACAAGGAACCTACCTTTTCTTTCCAAGCTGGATCTAAGCAGCAACAACATCAGCGTGCTTTATTGTTACGATTTTGACAACCAGACAAAGCTCACACAGCTAAGTCTCTATCAGAATTCAATCCCAGCTCTTGAAGAATGTGTTTTCAAAGATCTGGTACTGTTGCAAGTTCTGAAGTTACAGACCAGCCAAATAGTCAAACTGAAGGGCGCATTCAGAAAACACTTGGGAAACCTTACAAGGCTATATCTAAATGGAAATAAACTAACTGCTATTCAACCGAAGGAATTTGAAGGCTTGAAGTCCCTCCAAAACTTATCATTACATGAAAATCAAATTAAGCAGCTGCATAATAATAGTTTTTTTGGCTTGACAAATCTTTTAGAAATTCAGCTTCAGTCAAATTTGATCAGAGAAGATGACATAAACACCGGTGCTTTTAATGCTCTTACCAACCTAAGAAGACTGGACTTGCGGGACAATCACTTTTCATATAAGAAGGATACAGTTTTGACAAATCCACCGTTTTCTAACCTTTCCCATTTGAGGGAGCTGTCCATACCTGGACAGCATCACAGGTTAAAGTCTCATTTACCCATTAACTTTTTGCAAGGTCTGACAAATCTGACACTGTTCAGTGCCAGGAACATTCATCTAACCTATCTGCACAAAGACACGTTTAACTACACACCTAATCTCGAAACACTTGACCTTAGCGCAAACGAGTTCAGCAATCTCTCTCCGCAACTGTTTTTACCGATTCAAAACCTTAAAAGCCTCTACATATCCAGAACAGTTCTGAAGTTGCTGGATTTCTTTATAGATGCCAACCTGACCAAGTTGCAGTTCTTGCAGGCAAAAAACAATCAATTCTCAGTTATAACTAAAGAAGTAATAAATTCCCTACCAGCTTTAGTTTTTCTGGACTTTCAGGGGAACAGCTTCACCTGTGACTGTGATAACGCCTTTTTCATCAACTGGATGGAAATCAGTGTACAAACACAAGTTGCTTACGGCTATACGTTTAATTGCAGCGAGCCAGCTGATTTTAAAAATAAAAGGTTGTTGGACTTCGACACACGATTGTGCTCAGTGGACACTGGCTTTATCTACTATGCCTCCACCACTTGTATGATCCTCTGTTTGATGGTGGCATCCTTCACCCACCATTTCATGAAGTGGCAGCTGGTTTATGCCTACAACATCTTCTTGGCTTGGCTGTTTGACACAAAGTACAAGAATAAGCAAGCTCCTAATCAGTATGACGCCTTTATCTCCTACAACACCCATGATGAGCCTTGGGTTATCGGCGAGCTCTTACCAAAACTGGAAGGACAGCAGGGCTGGAGGTTGTGTCTGCACCATCGAGACTTTGAACCAGGTAAGTCTGCGTTTACACAAGCTGCCAAACAACAGGCGACCTAAAATAAAAGAGTTCATCACTTTAATCGCCATGGAAATACCATTATTTCTTTTAGATGGACTGTGATTGAATTCATTGGGTGAATTAATCCTACTGATTCCAGTGAAGCCTTTCATTTTTCCTTCTGCAGAGGTTCAAGTTTGTGGTTTTCAGTGAAAACTCATTAGACAGATTTCTAAAACTCTGCTGGCAACAGATATGTTGACTAATTAGACACACATTTGCCAAAACAGGGGGCCTTTTCTTTAATGAAAAAGGTTGATTCCCAGCCCCATGCGTTTATTATGGGCCTCCAGTAGAGCAGCTTGAGTGAAATCCAGACTATCTTCTAGTTTACTACAAACCCCAGTTCCAGTGAAGCTGGGACATTTTGTAAAACATTGTTCACTCACTTTGAATTTGATGCCTGCAACGTGTTCCAAAGAAAAGTGGCTGGGACAGGTGCATGTTTGTTTCTGAAAAGAGCGCCTAAAAAGCTTCAGCAATTAGTGTCCTTACTTCCTAAAAGGTCGCCAGGTGCTGTTTAAAGGAAAGGCGATGTAATACAGTGGTAAACATGCTCCTGTTCCAGCTTTTTTGGATCATGTTGCAGGCATCAAATTCAAAATTAGTGCAAAAAGCAATAAAGTTTATCAGTTTGAACATTAAATATCATGTCTTTGTAGTGTATTCAACTGAATATAGGTTTAAAAGGATTTGCAAATCATTGTATTCCTTTTTTTATGCATTTTACAGAATGTCCCATCTGGGTTTAGTATATAGAGGAGTCATTAATGTGTTGGCACACACAGCTTCTGCTGCATTTCAGATGCTACTTACCGTATTTTGATTTATGTGCCAGATAGCCACAGTATTGTGTTGTATGAACAAGCACTGGTGGGATAGGTAAACCAAATCTGAAGTGAAGGACAGCACAAGTTTGCAGTTTTTGGTTGAAAGCTCATATCTACGTACATTTCTAACTCTCACAATCAAATGATAAACATATCTGTCCCCTGCAAATAAATAAAAAAAAGAAAGAAATTACAGTTTTTAATTAGTTTCAATAATAAAATACATTATAGTGACTCATAAAACCATTACACATGACTACAAATACTAAAGATGTTGCTGAATCTATTTAATTTAATCATCATCATTTGATCATTTAAATGAATTAGCCAAAAATCGGGGGGCAGATTTAGCTCTCTGCTTTACTGAACTGAGGGAATACAAACCTCCAGATCTTTTACTGACTCTTTTCTATTGGCTCTTCTCCTCCCCAGGGAGGGCCATTATAGATAACATCACAGATGCCATCTATGGAAGCAGGAAGACCATCTGTGTTATCAGCCGCAGATACCTCGAGAGTGAATGGTGCTCCAGAGAGGTCCAGACAGCCAGGTAATCTGATGGTTTAAACACGGACAGATTATGGAGCAGGGGGGGCCCTGGGCACAGATATGTTGAGGGCCCCAGGCCTAACAGTAGAAGAGAAGGATACCCAGACTAAAAGTGATTTTTTTCCTATCTTGATTAACTTTTTCTGTCTCTTTGAAGTAATTTTGTGTCTCTTTGTAGTTATTTTGCACGTCTTTGAGGTCATTGCCGTTGGAGATCGTTTCACACTTTACATCACTGTGATGTTTTTATGCGTTTGTGGTCGTGTGATCATTTTGTTGGTTTGTGTCTCTGAAGCTATTTTTACATCTGTAATCACCACTGCATCATTCTGAGATTCTGAGTTAGTTTATTTTCATCTTGCGACATCTGTGAGTTGTTTTGGATCTCTGAGCAGCTGTACTTCAGAGTAATTTTTATTATCTTTCTCCTTTTCCACCTTTTATTGTGTCCTGAACTCTGAATAATTTCAGTCTGGTCTTCTTCCATCTTCCCTCCACAGTTTCCGTCTTTTTGACGAGCATCGGGATGTGTTGATCCTGGTATTTCTGGAGGAGATTCCCACCTACTTGCTGTCTCCTTTCCATCGCATGCGGAAACTGCTGAAGAGGCAAACCTACTTGAGCTGGCCACGAGCCGCAAATCACCCTGAGGTGTTTTGGGAAAAACTGCGGCAGGCTTTACAGAGTGGAGATGATCTTGGTGATTGCAGGTTCACCCTGAATGTGGTGGAGACGGCTTGATGGAAAGGAAATGGGTAAATCACTGCTTTATCCTTGTTCTTTTGGGATGTTCATCTGAAAACATGTTTATTTTCACTGGGAAAATCAGGTAGAGCAAGTTGAACTGTCTCCCTACAGTCAAACAAAGTCAAACCGAGCCTGAATTCAGCTGGAAAGTGACACTACCAGTGTGTTGATGTGTACGGTCCCTTTTTACCGATATGGATGGGTTTCTTTTTTACAAGCAAACAAACAAACGAAAAAGGATTTAAAAAATCATCGAAGCATAAGCATCGACATAAAAGACCATTTTCAGTATTTAGAAAAGCTGCTTGAAACCATTTTGAGGTTAATTGTCAAGCAGCTAAATGTCGATTTGTTCCACGTTTGTTTCTGTGCAACACAAACCACGTCCTCATCAAAATCCAGAGCGCTCCAAGACTCCAACTCACAACAAAAGTCATCTGAAGACAGTCCAATTCAATCAAATTCATTATTATCAAGTTAAAGGAGATGATTTGCCTAATCTTTTGCTCTTTGGCTCCCCCTACAGTTGTGGGATGTAACATGACTGTCATAAATACAAATCTCTGTTTGAGGCCTGCACACACTACCTTTTAATGTTGATGTTAAAGAGGCCACAAAGACGCCATCAAGAGCCTACAAAAATCTAAAGTGACCACAGAGCAAAGCTGTGTGGTGCTGAGCTGGAAACATAATCAATGAATAATAAATAATCCGATGTTTCCGTGATGTGTGCTGTGAAAAAGAGAAAAGAAATGAAAAGGAGAATGAAAAAGCCTGCAGCCTTCTACTTGTTTCACCTCGCCTCTAATGGGAGCTAAATTTAATTTCATATCAGCTAAACAAGCTTTATTATACTCTCTTTTTTACATACGTTGTTGAAAAAATGTCTGTCCTTAAAATCTGACGTAAAACTGAATGTTTAACTGTATACTAGAGTGTTTGAAATGTGTGTTTTTTTATTTCTTTTGATATTTCTTTATATCATTCTCTCCTTCAGAGGCAATTGTTAAAGTTATTATTGTTATCAGACTTATTAATGACTGTGATGTGCCACCTTGTTTTATCTACAGTTCTACCATGTACAACCCTATTTGAACCCCTGCTTGGCTGTAATCTCTGTAAATAATGCTTTTCTTTATTCTTTTTCGAGTGACTTTGAATTTTTTCCCCTGTTGTGTAGCTTTACTGTTTGTCTAAAGTACTCATGAAATAGCCAGCAGAGTGCTAGTTTCTGCCACATGTTTGTGAAGCCAGGGGGCGCCACCTTCACAAAAAGCCAAGTCTGCTGTGACTGGTCCCCTCAAACAGCAGCTCTGCTGACATGTGAAATTCAGAAAAGCATTTAGTTGGACCTAAATAAGCCTACAGTCTAAGTGCAAGGTAAATCATAAGCAATCTATCATTACATCTGATGTAATAATGTCTGGAATACCTAGAAGACAGCTTTTCTTTGTCTTTGTTGCTGAATTTTACATCATGAGGACTTCAATCCCTCAGAATATGCAGCTATGTTTTGTTTAAACCCACAAAGGATCAGTTCAAATTTACTAAGAGGTCCAAATGGACACAGATATAGAAGCTTGGAGCAGCGCTGCATTAAAAGTGTCAGTCATAACGCAAAGGATAGTTTGGTTTCTTTAATCTGGGTTTGTGTGAGGCTCTTATCTATCGGTTATATTTAAAGAAGATCAGTGTCCATTCGCCTCCTGTTTGGAGAAGAAATGAGCAAAACAACAACAAACCTACAAACTGAGGCAGCAGTCATTACAGACTGGTATGAAATGCTTATTTTAAAGAATGTTTGCTTTCTCTTTGCCAGACCACGCGCAGCCCTGTAACAAATGCCTCTTGGCCCAGAGGTATTTCAATTTCGTTGCCTCGGTATGATTCCTTATTGACTCGATGTGTTGTGCTCGTTTATCAAACTTAGTTCTAGGCTGTTCCCAAACAGTGGTTTAAAAGTGATTTATTGTCTAATAATAAATCATGGTACCTCCTCATCTCTTTATTCAATGCTTCATCATGTTAAAACAGTGCATATATTAGTAATACTGTGACATTATAAATCAAATTCTTCAAATACATTGTGTGATTAGGGATCAGTATCAGCATCGGTCGGATTTGAGCACCTTCTGGGGCAAATGTTGTTGGAAGAGCGACATTCGGGTGGGCTTTATCTGCCTCAGCTGCGACTGTATAAAAGGAAATGTGTGGATAAAGTACCATGCTGAGCTCCTGGGTCAGGCCCCTGCCCTCTTCAGACCAGGGAGTTTCCCATCATTCTATGAGCTGACTAAAGAATAATTACCTCTGTGGTTAAAGTGAATGTAAACCAATACCTCGTTCTGTTGTTCTAATACAAATACATTTTTATATGTACACGAATGTATCTCATTAGCAAGATGTCTCTTGTCTGGACTGTGGGCTAAAGCTCGGCAGGACAATGTGGGAATGGAGAAAGTTTAGTGAGTAAAGTGAGATTAATAAAGGTCACTTTTAACTAGGTGGCACAGGAAATTATTACTTTAACTTCAGTGAAGCTTTACAGGAGATCTCTTAACAGTGATGGGCGTATAAAGGACATATAAAACACAAGCTTGAAAGGATTAGGAAGGATAAAGGTTTATTCATATTGCTCATTATCAGTTTCAGTTTGGGGTCGACACACTGTGACAGATATTCACTATTTAATACATTATATTATATTTAATATTTTACTTTTGCACAATGTGTAACCAGTTTATAAAAAGAATAAAGGCTTTTAAAAATATCTATATCTATTCTGGAGAACCAAAACGTTTCATATTTCCACTCTGAGGAAAACATGTCAGAGCTATTAAACATCAACATAAATAAGAGTTTTAGAAAAACAGTGTTTTCATTTCTCGTTTGATTTCTTTTAGCATAGCTTATTGCGTATTAAGAATACTACACATCCCTGTTTATAAAACAGAACAGATAAAAGAAAAAGATGTACACAAATCCCTCGCTGCACTCGTTACAGTTTCTTGGAAAGTGAAAAGCCGATTGGGAGGTTTTTCTCTGCCGGGTTAGGCGTTCGTCTGCTGCTGCAGAGCAGGTGTGACGGAGGCTTCAGAAGCTTTCTTCATCAGGACCTGAGCGGCCACCCTCCTCTCGCTGCAAACAACATCCAAAATTTGATTCAGTGAGCAGCTGAGGGTAATAAACTAACAATAAGACACGAGGGGATTGTTTCTTGTACTCACTCCACACACTTCATCCCTCTCTGGGTCCACTTCACTGAAGGGTCGGCGCACACAAACCTGCCTGGAATGTGGAAGCTGTAAAACAGACAGATAACAACGGTCACATGATTGCTTTAGTTTTCTCACTCCTGCGAGTCTCTGGCGCATGATTAAACCAGCTTCAGTCGGAACTGTGGAAGCTCAAACAAAAGCTCAGCTGCATACCTTACATGCACACACACCTTTCATCTGTTCGTAAATGATTTACAGAGTGTTCATGAAAGAACACAGAGCAGCAGGTTAAGCAAGAGGCTCGTCAAAAAACTGTGGAAATGCTGTCATTACCTCTTGTTATCGTTTCCTGTCCTGTGGGTGGTCAAATTATCTTTGAATCTTATTCTTTTTTGTCCAGTAATTAATTTTGATATACAACTGTAACTCATTCTCTTCAAGCAAAACTGCAGCATTTATTCATTTGGTTAATTAAACTGTCAAAAAAATGACATTTTATAAATCCAGATGTTTTCCATCTGTGAGAATTTTGTCTTAAATGACAGTCTATTGCACTTTTTTGGTTAACTTTTTTTTTTTTGTCCCAGAGTATCTTAAATTTTACCTTTATTTTATGTCAAAGAGCAAAATAATCTGATTGCACAAACATTACAGTAAATTGTTAGTAGCCAATATTATAAGATTGTCTACCTTAATTTAAGTGCTCTAATCTGCAATTAACTGTTAACTCACATAATGGCATTGATGTCACAGGAGCCGGTTATGGTCTGGATGCTGTAGCCCAAAAGTCGTTTGCAGGGTTGTGGACGCCTGGTGTATCTCATGCAGCAGCTCGCTGTAAACACAAAAGCCAAGTATAAGAAATCTTTGTATACAACCTTTTTAAAGCCACATGAATAGATTTTTACAGGACGTTCACAGAGATTATGAACAAATGGACTCACCTGAGTCTGTGCTGCTGATGAAGCTGGAGAGGATAACCAGGGAGCACAGAGCTACCACAACACACGCTTTGCTGGTTGACATTCTTTCTGGGGCGGTGCTCTTGCTTTGCTGTAGTGTGAAGCTTAAGAGGTGTAACACATCTGAAGGAATCCTGGAAGAGTGTCAGACACACCACATATGGCTCCTCCTTAAATACGATGTCTGTGGGACTTCCCAGAGCAGCAAGATGAAGTTGTGGCATGTGCTATTGTTAATATAAAACCAGGAAATGGTTCAAAGTTCGCCTGACAGCTTTCGAGTGTAAAAAACTTTTCGGCTGCATCCACTGCTGATGAATGGATGAATAAACGTGCATTTATCAACCACCAAAACTGTTTCATAAGAGCAAAAGCATTTCATTGCTTACAGTTTTAGAATTTTAGCTACTTTGATGCTATTTATTCAATCTTCCCTTGGACATGTAGGTATGCAGTCCTTCTTACTATAGTACTGTCTTATATGCATTTACTAAATACCAAAGCATGTCAAAGCATGATACTAGCATAATTAGGAAAGAAAGGTAAAATCATGTGAAAAACAACAGTACTTTTTCTGTTCCCACATAGCTATATAAAGCTGTATCAATTTGAATTTATCAAAATAAAAGAAGGAAACTTGAGACTTGATCCTCAGTGGGCTAAAGCAGTGAAATTAAACCAAATTGACTTAATCCCAAGCGAGCCAAGTACAGTGAGCTGCTCAAGGATAGCTATCTGGATTATCACAAAACCAATGACAACCAAGTGGTCTTGGCTAAAAGTAAAAGTAAATCTTTGGTCAATCAGAACAGGTGGCCAGAGTCATGACAATTGGAGGATATGACTCTGATAGTCATGACTCAAAGTTGAGTCATTATATAATAAAATGTAATAGTCAAGTATGAAAATGGCGTTGTTCGTACATCAGTATCTTAGTCTTAGGCTTGGCTCTTAGTCATATTGAGCCGATAGGGTTAGGGTTTTCCTCCACCCTGCTCACAACGTATTGGTTACCTTGTTATTGATGCTTAATACATGTTCAAAAATCAACACAGTCTCTGCGCCTGTCGCAGCTGCTTTCTACTACTGGTGAAGAACAAAAAGTGGAACAAACATACAGATGAAAGTAAACTAAGACCTTCGTAGAGACCTTGTCTACAACAGAGTTCATCTTTTCAGGCTTTCACTAAATTCTTATCCCAGTCTCTACAGGTGTGTTCACATTCATGCATATGAGAAAAGAGCAAATAGATTCAGTTTTGTGACTTGGCTCATTACAGATTATTGTATTCTCACTGGTAGGATTTTTAAAAAAAATCATTATTACATGGAAGCTGAGTTAAAAGCAACCTATGCAGTCAAAATCAAGTCAAATTATATTTAAATTGCACATTTAAAACAATCAAAGTGCTGCACAAGCTGAACAGCAATAAATATGAGAATTTGTAACTTTAGAAATAACTTTTTAACCAGAGTTGGTATAGATTTTTCATACTTGGGCAAATGATTCGGGAGCTCAGAAAGCTTCGGGTTAAAAGCACATGAAATAGTTTGTTGTAATTATTTAACTTTAAAAGTGCTCGCTCCTATTTGTTGCACCACAAATTCTTATGGTGAGCTTCAGATGCAAGCTCAATTAAGAAAGATACCTGACATAGTGTTACGCTTTTTACATTGATCGTATCGCAGCATTTCCATATTCAGATTATTTTCAGTGAGCTAACACAGCTTGCGGATAAATGCGATAGCTCTTGATGGTCGTGATTGTTTGACTTTCATGACTGTGGAGGAGATTGAAGTAAAAATCATGTCCTCTCTCCTTTTACAATTTCTACCCCTTTTTCAATAGACTGAGGTATTATTCATGATTGTTTTACGCTTATATTGCAGTTTAATCTTTAAGAAGTCTTTAAGTTTGGACAAAATGACAAGCTGTGTCAACTTTAACCTCATCAAACATTCTTCAAGTTCCCAAAAGTTTAGTCTGTGCGTTGGGTGCACTGCATTATTCTTGTTTTATTCTGCTTTTATGGTGGACGTGCAGATGTGCGAATGCATGTGTGCTAGTGTGGGCTTGGTGGCAGACAGAAAGGCACAGCTTTTTTTTAGCAGTTACAGGTGGATGAGATTTTAGGGGGAAAAAAGAGTTAAAGACTAATTTAAGCTGTTCACATGTGTTAATGTTCCCTTCAGATCTGGAGGCTTCACTGATGTCTTGCATTCCTGCAACAGATTTATTCAAGAGTAAGTCATTAAGTAAAAATGTTGTGACCTTTTCAGAAATATTCTTGCAAAATGTCACGCATGGAATCAAATCTACAAAACCACAGTCTGGGCGAGCTAAAAATAGAACATAGTAACACGCTAACATAAGGGAGGCCTCAAACATATGAGTTTACAATCCTGAAGTGAGTTATTTCCTTATTGGTGATGCAACTTGCATGTTGCGTAAATCGTGGCGTCACTAAACTTTGCAGATTGCAGATTGTAAACTGTCATCTAGAGGTTTAAAATTGTTTTTAAGGCTTGAGGAAGTTTCCGACTAGTTTCTTCTAGTTGGAATGTTATTATTATTGTTGTTATTATTATTGTTATTATTATTATTATAAATAAAATACATGCATATAAGAACACGTCTTAAGTGTAAAAACCGTACATGCAAGAAAAGTACAAATAAAACTAAAAGTGGAGTAAAGTCATGGCTTTTCACGAACCGCAGGTCTCGCAGCTTCAATTAATCACTGATAAAGAGACTTTGACCTAAAACCTGGAATGTAGATGAGTTGTAAATAGCAACATGTGCCAAGACCGTAACAAATTATTTTAATGACTAAACTGAGTGTTTTTGTTTCTTATTTGGCTCTTTGAAGGTACTCTTACTGCAACATAGAACATCTCATTCAGGGTTTTTTCTCACCATGCAGTCCCATGATTAAACACTTTAACACACATCAGGCCAGGAAGCAGCTGAGCTTTTCTTTCCAAACAGTACTCATCTACAGTATGCTTCATCTCAGAAGATTTCCTTGAGAATTTACATGAATATTTATTACATTTTAATTACATGTAACTTCAACAGTACCTGTAACTTTACCTTGAAAGTGAAATAAGATAGTTAAGTGATTACTGTTCATGGACATGTTTGGTATCAAATCATCTTCAGCAAGCAGGTTTGGAAATGTACGAACAGCTTCGTTATCACTAGATTAACCTTCATTTGTCTTGTTTGCACCAAGCTGAACCCAATTACACTGATGTCATGCATTCCTGCTACAGATTTGTTAACATGTAAGAACTCAAGTTTGCACAAGCTCCTGAGATCTTTGTGACCCAATGTTTATATCAGAGCTATTTTTACAAAAGGTCCCGCCCCATCTGGTCGAGCTAAAAATAGAACAGGTTCTTTATGTAGTATCACATTAACAGAGAGGCGTTGGCCAGTGGGTGTGAATTTGTGTTCAGGTGGGTCATGTCCTTGTTGGTGACGCAACTTAGTGAAGTGTAAATCTGATAACACCGTGTTGCAGATATAAAACAAGGTGTCACTTTGCTATGTCGGTCAATGTTTGGTGACATATTTATTGTTCTGAGTGTACCTTTATGGGTTGATGAACTTCCCTTTTAACAACTCTGTCATCAAATGACACCCTCACTCACTATGTAGAATATCTCCTCATCATAATGATAGAGCACTTTCAGACACAACTTAGGTCATTTTTGCTTGGTATTGTGAATACTTGCATGATCACAGCAATATTAATCTGTAATTTGTATTGCAAAGAAACTGGTTAAAAAAATAGAAATATCTTCAAGATTTAAACCAAAAATTCCTTATATTTGTATGAAATCGTATTTCTTTTCCCTTTGACTCTACGCTGCTAATAGGATCCCGTAACAAGGTAGCGTGTTTGCAAAAATGCTGCCAGTAAAATACCATAAAAAAACCTGATATGCATGAATGAGTGACGGTGAGGATCTGACAAGGAACATGAACGAACCGGGAGACTAAAGACTGAGGAGGGTGATTAGTGAATGAAGGCAGATGAGGGAAGAAACACAGGTGGAGTGAGTGAAGCTGATGGCAGGGCAGAAGAGACTTAGGAAAACAAGGCAAAACTAAAGACTAAACAGGAACATAAAACATGACAAAATGCAAATCGTGACACTGATGAATCCAGTCCTGCTCCTCGACACCCACAACTCTGCTTGTTTTAGAGATTTCCCTAATCCAACACAAGTGATTCAAATGAATGAATCGTCTCCATCAAATTCTGCAAAAGCCTGCCGTTGACCCATCGATTTGGGCCAGCTGTGTCGAAGCAGGCAAACATCTGAAACATGCAATATACTGGATCCTGCAGAGTATCAGTGGATTATTTGAAAACCAAGGTCTATACCTAAGGCAGCAGCAAAATAAGGTGGAAAATCCAACCCATGAACAAACAGAAAAAAGTCAGCTAATTTACCCTCATAGCACCTAATTACACCATAACAGCTGTGATCATCTTCTACGCGGAAAAAAAACACACAACTCACTTAAAAAAAAGGTTATCATCTGATATCACTCAGTGGAAAAACAGAGTTGATGCTTGAAACCTGATCCCCGGCTTGTTGCCAGTTTGGTTGTGCAACATTTGATCCGTATTAGGAATCGTAAAAGAGGAAAAAGCCAGTGGCGCATCATCTTAAGAAAAATCTCACTTTTTCATTACATGTTTGTGTAGAGTAATAAAATCAGACGCAGCGCTTTCTGCACTTTCTACAGTGCTTAACCACAAGAAAGCTGCTGTATTAGTGTTAGAATAATCATGAAGTTATATCATGAGAATGATGGGGGAGGCTTCCTCCAAACTTTTGGTTCTCATAACATTGTGTAGCTAATGAAATAGTTTTGTCTCTCTGACATCAATGTCCCATAACATTCCTGTCTGGACTTACTTCCCATAATACATGTTTCTTAAGAAACTATACCCACTGGCAGCAGTTCAGTAATTAGCAGAGGAAGCTTTGTCATGGTGGCCAATTATTAACAGAATTCAAATCTTGGTTGGAATTAGTCATACTGATATTGAAAGATATAACCAGAACTCAAACATTAACAGTTCCCAGAGTCTTTGCTCCATTGACTCAGAAACCCACAGGCCTCCAGTTCAGCTCAAAATTTACCCACAATGCACTTAACTTACAATAACTTACGGTTAATATGATTTACAGCAACTTTACTGGGAAATTTGTGATATTGATAAAAGAAATTACAATAAAGGCTAAAAATGAGTCTTCAGTACTTAAGATAAAGATGTAATGCACATGGAGATCTCATGTAGTAACTCCAAAGAATTTATAGTGTGAATACATGAAGTGTCGCATTAAAACATTCAGATAAATAAAAACATTCCACAACGTCAGTGACAGCTCAGAGTAAAGCTGAAAGTGGAATAAAGGTATGATTTACAGCTTTTGAAGAGATTCCAAAGATAAAGAGAAGCTTTGACGCAGTACCTTGAATCTGTGTGATATAAAGTTACTGAGCTTTGAATAGTGGCAAACATCAGGAAATGAAAGAAATACAACAAAACACTGTTAACGGAAAGAAAGTTTCAGCATTGAAAGAATTTCTTCCAGTGAAAGAAACCTGTTCAACAGACACTGGCCACTATGTAGGAGAACAATATCTGGGATTTATGTAATAAGGCAATGTGAAACCATTCATGGCCTTATACCTGAATACCTTGCCTTTACCTCCCAACACATTACCGTACAGGGAGTAGCAGCTTCTCGTCTGACAAACTGAGTCCGCTATCTTATCTTACTTGGACTGTACTACAGACACAAAATAATACATCATGAATCAAAGGGAGCTGTTGGCATTACTGGAGCAAAGAAATACATGTAAAATGAGCTCCAGAGACGCTGCGAGCCAACGGCCACAATGATGTGATATGAAATATTAAAATGTTGCATGCCAGAAACCTTGGTTTCAAAAGCAAATGTGTTTCAATTACACAGGCTTGTTTGTGTGGGATATAAAAGCTGCTGCATATCTCGATTCAAAGTCTTTGTTGTGAGCTCTCTTCTTAAAAAATAAAGAAGGATGGTGTCGTGTCACTGGCAGGAGATCAGAGAGCGTACCGTTAAAGACGAGCAGGATTATGTTTCTCGTTTTGTCCATTCTTGACCTCCTTCTGTCTTTGTGTTTTAAATATGTACTATAATGCCTTTCATTTGGATTTCCCTAGTGTGAGAGAAAGAGCTAATCTTGAGAATCTTAAGTTATTTCTACCTCTGTTTGCCCTTTTCATAATGGATAAACAACAGATATATAAATGATAAAGTATGATTGTTATCGCTGGGTATCAAGCGTGGCTCCGTTTTCATTGTAATACACTATTTTAATTGATGTTGGGTATGTTAAGTGTCTCAACTGGGGCAATGAAGGATCGGACAGCTCTTAATACAGATGAACATCACCAGAGGCCCAAATTAAAAGGCAAATGTAAAACAATGAGGTTTTCCTGACAAGTGCAAATGTTTGCTAGAGTAATAACGGTTGGAGAAAAAAAAAGTGCAGATTTACAGATAATCAGAATGATTATTTTGCTGGGAGTCTTATTTGAGGCTCTGGCCAACAGTCACCTCATTTAGCTTAATATCACAGTGAATGAGATCTAGAGAACAGAATCCACTGCAGCACCTGTACAGCTAAGTAAAGCACTGAAACTCATTGGTTTTAAACATCCACAAATCAAAGGAAAACAGCTCAATCATCTGCTCACGGTCAAAAAAGTCAATACTAACTTTTCTACTCAACATATTTTACTGGATGTGGAGGTTTAAAGACTCTTTTTTTCACGGTAAGTTAAGCAGACTAACTGCTAAATAACCAGACACATCACCACCAACTGTCTTTGCTACAAACTGCAACACTCAGATGACTCTGGCTCATATTCGTCAGTTTTATCTGTCAGATATTGTTTCTGTATGTGTATTAAAATGTTGCAACTTGTTTGAAGGGGTTAATTACACCACAAACTCCCAGTTCGTGCAAGATTAGATGGAGGAAAGCTTTTGTAAAACTAGAAAAGATAAATAAACAAGGAAAACAAAGGTTCTTTCCACCCCATTATTGTTTTACTACTAAATACATTTGAAGTTGCATGAGGAAAAGCACAAAGGGCAATCAGCTGATGCTTTCACTTCATTTCCTCAAACAAACTTCTGCGGTCTCAACATGTTCTTTTCCAGACTGAAGATGCAGAACAGTGACGCTGTGCTTTAGGCTGTTTATATGAGCCAGGTGCAAGCTGTCACTCAACATAATTGGAAAATTATTAGCAGCTTTCCAGTCCAACAAGGAATTTCTGCCAAGATTTAAGTGCACTGTTAGGTCATCGGCTAATGATACACTGCTAATTGTGTTTTTTTTTTCCAGCACCTGCAAATACCTTCCAGGTGTTGGAAAAACAACTCTGCAGTTTGTTGTGACGAGGAGGATGTTTTAACAGTCAAATCCAGTCAGCTTTTCAAAACGCATGAAAAGTTATACACTCATAAACACGAGGGCTCAAATAGATTCAGAGTTACTTCCTCATTAGGCCAAAACGTCCCCAGAAAGGTGTAATCAGAGCAGTTCTATTTTTTTATAAGAGTAGAAAAAGAAAAATCTATTTTGCCTCTTCTATAAACTCTAGTTGCGGTTTAATTTTTTAAGCAAGGCGGCTCCATGAATTACTTCTGAGACCTGATATTCCTGCTTCATTATTGCTGAATCTTACCTAACCAACCCTTTTCAGATAGCTGAAGACGATGAAGAAAACCTAAATGTGCATCAAAGGTCTAAGTGAATCCTACTGGGTTACATTTGGAAAGGGGGTCATGAATCAAGACAAAGACCCAAAGCACATAAATTGATCCATCAAAGAATGATTAAATAAGCATAAGATTAGTGTTTTGGACTGACTAAGTTAAAAGCTCTGAACTTAGTTCAACAGTAATGATTTTTAAGAACCTGAAGAGTAACTTTCATGTTAAGAAACGCAGAGATATCTCACAGCTGAAGGTGGATTAATGAGCTAAGTCTCTCCGAGTGGATGTGCAGGATCTTGGGTTATCTTTTTTACTTTTAAGACCACTTTCAGGTAAAACATTTGACAATGTTTGAGGCAGAAAACATTGTCTGAGGGTGACTGTTCTGAGGCAGAAATATACAACATCACAGGAATTTATGGCCTGTCTAGCTCAACTCTTTCCCTTTATTTATCTGGCACATAAAATGGAAGAATATTAGGCTTTGTTATGTACTATTCCAAGGATGCACGATCCCCAGGGAGGCCAAAAACACATTTACCGCCTTTTTGCTTATTACGTTTAACAGAAAATTAAACAAAACTCAACTTGTAATAAGTCAACTTTGAGTTAATGAAAATAAGGCGGCTTCATGCATACATGAACATGGAAACCATTGATTTATATTGGTGTTGCAACATTTGCGCTCTTTGGGAAAAGATTACTTTTACTCTGCTGGAGGAAGACATCATAAACACAAATATTTACCCTCTAAAGTAAGCATGTTTCTGGAATGTTTGTGCAAAACCACAGAATCACAGAAGTAGTAATGACTGGGAACAGCTGAGCAGCCTGCACGTAGTGGTAGGTACGATTAAATCCACATAGCCGTGGTTGGTGTCACGTAGTGATAGAAGGCAGACAGGTTTTAGGAAGGTGAGAGGTAAAGAAAAAATGAAAAAAATGCAGGTTAGACTTTTTTTTCAGTGTGATTTTAAAAGGCTGAATATGACGAAGGGCAGGAGCATCTCTCTGTGCTTAGCTGAGAATGAAATAAACATAAATGGTCTCATCGAACTTCCTTTTTCCATCCACCAAAAGAATGTGGATGAATATTTGATCACTAACCCCTGAGAGGGAATTGGCCAACGCTTTCACAATTTTCAAGTTTATTGCAGTTGCAAAGCACAAAAATGACAACATATGACAGTTGGAATAAAAAAAAAAATTAATAAGTTACACACAGGGAAGAAGAAAGTAGTTACAGCTATAAAAAAATAACAGGCATTAAAACATAAAGGCAGTGGTGATCAGTGGTTGAGATGTGTTTTCAGCTGAGGGTCAGTGGGAAACAGTAGATCAGTGTTTTTAATCCACTGACACCTCCAATTACTGCTGTGTTTTTTGCATTAAATGTGGCACTAACACACTGTGGGACTGGATAGTGCAGTGCTAAGATTGCCACCTTTCATGTGGGGGACTTGGGTTTAAAGCCTGACACCCTTCCTGAAAGGTTCCACCACCACTCGGTCCTTAGGCAGCACTCCTTTTACCCTACCTGGGATATGAGTGGAAGCCGCTTTGGATAAAAGTGTCTGCTGAATGCATAAACACTAACAAATGGTCAAAGGTGACTTTTTGCTGTAGTTCACCTCCAATCACATGATCAACACGGTTAGCTTCATGTTTAACTTCCTGTTGACATGTGATCTGCAAATTCTTTAAACTCAGATGTTGGATTTGTTTTATCGTGTATCATTTAAAGTCATTTCTCTTTGTGTTCTCTTTAGGTTGGACTACATAAGCACAAACGGACCGCACGGAGTCCACGAGTGACCATAAACAGAAAAAAAAAGCCGCTTGTTTCCAGCTCTGGACGTGTTTAGTCATTCTGTGTATCCTCTTGTGATTTTTCTACTGAGGATTTTTCTGTAGTTCTATCTTTGGATGCTGCTGGAATGATTTTAGCTCAGCTGTTGGGCTATAAACACAACATTTGAACGGATTTTGGAGGGGCAGCTGTAGCTCGGGATTAAGAGCAGTCGTCTGCTAACTGGAAGGTCAAACTCTCGGGGAAAAAAAGTACTGAGGAGCTAGAGTTAGAGTTAGATGAGCTGTATGAATGCGTGTATGTGTATGGGTGAAGGTGGGTTGTACTATAAAAGTGCTTTTAGTGATCAACTAGACAAGAAAAGTGCTATATAATTACAGTTTTTTTAATCTGGAGATTCCAAGGGCATCTCTGTCTCTGCTACACTTTAAACTTTCTACCAGTTTGTAGGCTGATTTTTTTAAATGTTGCTACTTATGTAGTTTTTTTTCCTTAATAATTTATCCTACCACAATATTTCCTTTTTGGGGGATTAATTAGTGATCTTTAAGGTCCTCCATGCTGTTCTGCTGGCAGTGTGCATGTACTCATCGTGGGCACATCTTTAAACTAAAACACGCAGATGAAATACGTAGAACTTGCAAACATAACTGAAACATACGAACAAACTGTTCTGTGTGTTGTTTCTGGGTTTTGGGGATGTTTCTTCTGTTTATTCAGGTGCCAAGAAGCTCCACACCTGCATATCATGCGTTAATTACTCCTTTATGCTAAAGTTTCCTTCGCTCTCTGCCAGATTACCAATATTATTCCACTTCCTCTGTGACCTGTGGCCTTCTCTACGTGTAACATACCCAATATACAGTTTTAAAAAAACACAGGCCACTAAGCCATCTTGCTTGGCTGGTTATCATCTTGGCTCGTCGCTTAATGTTTTCCGCCTCTGGGTAAGTCCACATTTGTACAAAACAGGTGCCAGACCTAAATCATCAGATAAGCAATCGCTGTCACATATCTTGCTGCTGCAGCCAAAAGAGGAAGGAAAGCTTTTTTTAAAAAAAGGAAAAAAGAGAATGATGACGGTCGGCATTCTTTTCTGCAAAGTAAGCAGCCAGCAATGTGGATGCATAAATCAATGATGGATTCATATCACAGCCCTATCATCAAAGGACAGACGTTCAAAGATACCCTTTACTTTCCACAATTTCCTAATAGAATTGATTGATAAGGTATGTGTTGATCTGGAAACCAGCATAAATGATACACTCCTGTAAAAACTGATTTGATGATACTGAGAATCCATAGCTGATGTTACTTCTCTAAGCCACTAAACGTGCTTAATTTACAGGCCCCTCTACTGTTTTCCCAAACGAAAGTCTAGTTTTTGTCTTTGGACTATTGCTTTTCGACATCCTGCCCGTGCAGTTTGTTTAAAACCAGCTGGACTCCTGCCACTGTCTGCACCTTGGGTCATCGTCTACCTCCAAACGCAAAGCGTGACACAAACTACATCCTGTGCATTCAGTTTAGTAAAACATGGCCTGAAAAAGGTTTTTTTTCCCTCTATGGTCACTTCTGGGCTCCGTTGGATGAAATAATAGGACAAATTTTATTCTTAATTCTTAATTTATTCTAATGGGTCATAAGCAATAAATTCCACTGAATTGGTCATTTTAAGAATTGATTGACTGAATTATTATGGATAATACATATAAACTGAATGTAAGTACATTAAAGGTTTTATTTGATTGCTGATTGGAGAAACTACTATATAAAAGTACTTTTTTGTAAGTTCATTTAAATACATACACATATATATGTATGTAAATATATATATATATATATATATATATATATATATATGTATGTAAATATATATATATATATATATATATATGTATGTAAATATATATATATATATATGTATGTAAATATATATATATATATATATATATGTATATATATATATATACACACTCACCGGCCACTTTATTAGGAACACCTGTTCAATTGCTTGTTAACACAAACAGCTAATCAGCCAATCGCATGGCTGCAATTCAACGCATTTAGGCATGTAAAGTTTAAAACGAGCATCAGAATGGGGAAGAAATGGGATTTAAGTGACTTAGAACGTGGCATGGGTGTTGGTTCCAGACGAGCTGGTCTGAGTATGTCAGAATCAGCTGATCTGCTGGGATTTTCTGGGGTTTACAGAGAATGGTCTGAAAAAGAGAAAATATGCAGTGAAAATGCCTTGTTGATGTTAGAGGTCAGAGGGGAATGGGCAGACTGGTTCAAGATGATAGGAAGGCAACAGGAACTCAAATAAGCACTCGTTCCAACCAAGGACTGCAGAACACCATCTCTGAACGTACAACGCGTGGAACCCTGAAGAAGATGGGCTGCAGCAGCAGGAGACCACACCGGGTGTCGTTCCTGTCAGCTGACAGCAGGAAACTGAGACTAAAGTTGACACAGGCTCAGAACTGGACAATAGAAGGTTGGAAAAAATTGTCCTGGTCTGACGAGTCTCGATTTCAGTCGTGGTGGAATTAGAGGCGTAAAGGGAAAGGGAAGGAAAGGAAATTTCTACTGACATGTTAAGTTGCATTAATTCTGAGAGCTCAATTAATGGATTTTTACCCTTTTAGCACAAAATTAGCTTTTTACCCAAGATTAACGTGCGCACATTCGATAAATATGTTCTATAAATTTAACACATTAACGAATATGTGTGTGTATGCATATATATATTTACAATGAATTAATTTTGACAGCCCTTGTATATACATTTATATGTATACATATACATATATAGATATATCCATCCTTTTATGAGCACAGTGTCCCATCTTCTGATGGCTCCTTCCAGCAGGATAATGCACCATGTCACAAAGCTCATATCATCTCAAACTGGTTTCTTGAACATGACAATGAGTTCCCTGCACTCCAATGGCCTCCACAGTCACCAGATCTCAGTCCAACAGAGCACCTTTGGGATGTGGTGGAACGGGAGATTCGCATCATAGATGTGCAGCTGACAAATCTGCAGCAGCTGCCTGAAGCTATTATGTTTCCAACACCTTCTTGAAAGTATGCAACAAAGAATTAAGGCAGATCTGAAGGCAAAAGGGGGTCCAACCTTTTACTAGCAAGGTGTACCTGATAAAGTGGCCGGTGAGTGTATATTCTAATCAAACCACAGATGTTTTAAGTCCTTGCGCAATGTTTTTTTAGGTTGTGAGACATCACTGTACCCTCAAAAATATCAAACACAAACACATTGTGGCACACAGAAACGCTTAAATCAAGATACATACAGTAGTGCCCGCACTAAAGCGCTTTGGTCTGATCAGTGAGGACTGGATAGACTGAGTCAGTCCTGTTCACTAAACACAGAGACTACAACATGAAAAGGCACTGTGGGGACAGGCAGAGGAAGGAGAAAAGGCCATGCAGAGCTGGTAATGTGTCAGTGTGTGCATGTTTCCTGCTAAATCGGAGTTAAAGCTGTAGTCATGCATCATCTTTGGAGGATTTGTCATTCGTCAGTCTTTCCCTCTCTCTGTGTCGCTGGATGGCTCGCCAGATCCGGCAGAGGACTCCACCCCTGAGGGGAATAACAGAAGTCTCTCTTTAATAGGGTAAAAGTTAAACTTTTCAGTGGAAGGCCTGTTTCAGATACTTTAGCAGGCATGTTAAATAACTCATAATTACTTTAAATCACCAAAAAGTCACTTTATCTTTGATTTAACCGCATCAAACCACAATATCTGCAGCTCAAAATCAGTTATTAATAAAATCATCTTTTTGAAACTACTTGTTCTGTCCCAAAATAGCCTGATGCCTTGTGGAGTTTGAAGCAATCAGAAAATCAGTGACCATTTACAGGTAAATGTCAACCCTAAAAGAAGAAAAGTTTGTTATCTTTGATTAAGAAGTCAAAGAAACAAACTCTTATGTGTATTTTTTTCCTGTTGGCCTCTAACAGCAGCCTGATGTGGTTTTATTTAGACAGAAAACAAAGATGTGGGGATACCGTAGACGTAGACAGCGGAGGTCGTCTTTGCTAATGTCATCAAGAATATCAGCCAGTGTGTATTCCTCCATTACAAACTGGAATACAAAAAAACAACAGCACATTGTTAGTTTACAACTCCAGAACGCAGTTATAGAACAGCAGAAGGAGGCCGAAGATGGAAAGTTTGAAAGAGCACAGATCGTCAACCTTGTCTATAGTGTCGGCGTCTGCCCCCTGCTCTTTCAGCCAATCAGTGAGCAGCTTGTCTGGCTCATGGTCAGCTGGGATGTGAAGGATGGAGGGAGGTGAAATGTCTAGAAGAAGAAGCAGCTGGTTTACAATAAAAGTAGTCACTTCGACCTCCTTAATATCTAAATTTATGAAGAGAATTATTGTAATATTATCACAGATGCAATGAATGGTTTAATTATAGAAATTCCTCCATATTTTCTTTTGAGTTTTCATTAGCTCATTAATTAGCTAATATATATATATATATATATATATATATATATATATATATATATATATATCAGCATGTGTGTGTATATATTTTTCTTTTCTTTTTTTATGTCTTGTAAACATTGCTTCCAGTTAGGCCGTCACATTATTTAGTAATATTTTACATATTATCATGATGTGAATAAAAAACTTGACTGATTCCTCTTTGTTTTTTGAGTCCTTTTGGGTTTTTTTGTCTCCTTCTTTTGCAAAATCAATTAAACTCAAAGTCGGAAGTAAGCAACAAAAACCACTCTGTATTTAATGATGCTTTTATTTTGTTAGCTGAGATCAAATCATGAAATTATCACATGTGTATTATCAAGGTGATATCAGTATTTATGTTTTTATGTAGCAATACTGGTATATCGTGACATCCATGATTAAGACAACTTGTCTTTTGCATCAGATAGTGTCAAGTATTTTTGTTTAAAGTGTAATTACTGCAAATAATAATGAACCAAATCACATTAACAACCGCACTTTAGTCTGTATTCTTTTTTTAACCGGTGAACGAAGGCGTCAGCCACATAAAGATAACATTGTTTTGTTTCCAGCTATCAGTCTTAAATCAACTTAAAATCAAAATGAAAACAGACACAAATAACAAAAACATGTAGATTATGTTCATCTCTGCAACTCCTCCTCCTTTTTTATTGAATGCAGGAAAAGAAAATCAGCTTAGAAGCATGCAACCAAGGCAACGACTTAACATGTAAATAGTACATGTTTTAGAGAATGTGTACGCATTGTTTGAAACCTTTGCAATTATTCTAAAGGTCTCTGGTGCAATTTTTGTTGGCAAATGGAAAGTCATTCATTGTCCTCTTCTTCCAAGACATCAATGTGCATTTAAATTCCATCATTAGATGGTTCAGATATCTACAAGTGACTTGCTGATTGGCTCATTACTTGTAGAAAAGCTGCAGGAAGTTAAAACAATTTATTAGACATACGAGTAGAGGAATATCTAAGCGCGTGAAAAATGTCTCCAGTGGTCATTAAAACAGCAACGAGATCATAAGCAAGCTGAAGTCTTTAAATCTTTAAAGTTTTTCACTTGTACAATATCAACCCTTAAATATCTGCACTGAGAAAAAAGCAACAGAAAAAATGTCTTTTTTAACAAGTAGTTGAGAGGTCGTTTGATGGTACAGAGGACAAAATATGAAAAGGTAATACCACAACATATGGTCACTTTTAGCATTGCATACCTAAAATGAGTGAAAGAGATGGTTTTCGCAGGCTTACTTTCACAAATTTTCAAAAAGACATATTAAAGTCCCTGAAAATGCGCTCTACCAGACATTATATCTCAGTGTTTCTACCTGGTGGTCTGTGTCTGACTCTGACCAGCTCCAGGTCGTGAGTCCTCTGCTGCAGCGTGGCCTTCAGGACCTGCTGGTACTCCTTCTCCTTTTGCAGCAGCTCCTCCAGCAGCCTGTACAAAGAGCAGCTCCTGTTACAGTGTTTGTTACAGAGCCAACAGCTGTACAACTTAGAGAGCAGAGCCAACACAAGTCTTACGATTAGCTGGAAATATCACCCTGCAACCACTCTGATGCTACACCCAAAATCAAACAAGTACTGATAACACAAAACATGATAAGGTCAGAATTATGTGTAGATTAAGACAATCGTCCTATCTTTAAGGGTTCTGGGTTGATGGTGATAAAGACTGCAGGTCTGAGGAACTATTTTAAGCTACATGACGACAAGTGAATCTGAAAAATGTACGATAATTCATAAACTTTGGCTAAACTTTCCACGTCTATCAACAATAATTGTATCATTTACCAAAGAAGAGGAATAAACACGATCATAAATTGTATCACAATAAAGCAGATAAACTTTTGTTTTCCTTTGGTTATGAAGGCCCAAACACAGCTGATTCTTTTTTGCTTGGTATAGTTTTTGGCATTCAAAACAATGATTCACTTGTTGAAAACACTGTCTCTCTAATGCTGCCATAAAGTGCAGACATGAGACGTTTTTACCCATGAACTCATGGACAGTGTGAGAAGATATCCTACAACACAAAAGGAAGCTGTCCGTGAGACGAGCTCTCGCCTCTTTGAAATTATCCAAAGAGTTGTCAAAATAGAGAATTGAAGTTTAATTTGAAAATAAATCTGATGTCAAAGAAATTCATTTAACTTAAGTCGCTTTATAAGTCAGTTGTCATCTCCTCCAAGTCAGTTTGCTCCATGAGGACACATGTTTCTGTCCTGACAGCAGGACAGTGAGCTCCATGGTTAAGAATTAGTTTCAGAGCCAAAGTATGTTAACAAAAACTGAAGCTGTAACTGAGACCTTCTTCTAATAGCTAAAAGGTACATTTTTATTTCCTCATTGCATTCCTCTGTGATACAGTGACCAGACAACAGTGGCAATGTCCACTCACAGGTGCCACCCACCAAAGAATGTGGACATTCTGCAAAAACACACTGCTAGTACAACACAACAATAACATTCATAAGAAAAAAGCCTCATTATCAAAGCATTGGGAGTTATTGGTATTAGTCACATCTGGGAAATTCCACCTTCTAGGTAAAGCTGCATGAAGAGTTAGGGAATGAAGAGGGATCCATCCCTTGAGGGGCATAAGTGAGATATTTTAGTCTGGAAGTGGTTCAATACACCATCTGCAGAGAGATACAACTGTAAAATAAAAGGGCTGAGGTTGCATCAGATAGCTTAATCTATCCATCCATCCCTTTTCTATACCCGCTTAATCCGTGGGTCAGGTCGCGGGGGGACTGAAGCCGACCCCAGCGGTCATCGGGCGAGAGGCAGGGTACACCCTGGACAGGTCGCCTGTCCATCATAAGGCCACAAATGGACAAACAACCTACAAACAAACTTCCGTCTTTATTTTTTGTTGAAGCCTATGAGCTGAGTCGTAATATTAGGCTTCCATACTTTAAATAAAAGTGTTTTATAAGTCCATCTCCTCCTCCAATGGTCTCTAAAATCATTTCATTGTCATATGTTTTACGGCTGTGTTTAAACATTATGGTATCCTGCAATATTCCACATTACTCAGTGCTTGTATGTTCATAAGTTCTGCAACTGCTTCCTTACATTCACCTCAGCGCGTTTCTCTTGGATGGCAATGAAGGGCCGAAGTGTCACCGTGAAAGTAAATATCGAGGCATGCTATCTCGTGATAGATCGCTCTTTAAATATGTCCGCAGCATGGTTTCTTCAACAGACAGAACCCACAAATGTGAAAACAGCCTCCGTGTTATGATGCCATGAAGTCCCTCAGGACAACTTTTCTGTCACTTTTGTGTTGCAGTTTGTATTTTTAATTCCTTCACTTTTCCAGTGGGTAATAACCTGTTCATTTTCTAAAATAACTGTGTTCTGTGTTAAAGACTGAAATAGTCGGCAGGTCGCGCAGCATTTTTCACTGTCACGACTGTGCGGGCTGTGCAGCGACTGCCTGTTCACGTCATGGATGCATGTCTGAGCTCGCTGTCCTTGACTTTCTGTTTCAGAAATGAGAGGAATTTAAGATTCCATTCGATCCGCTGATGTCAGCAAACCTGCAGCAGATTTTCCACATGAGCCCAGAAACAGCTGTTTCCACTTCACCTTAACCACAGTAAGGAGAAAACCTGTACTGGTGTGTTAGCGTGCACCTGTTGGTCTCCTGTTTGAGCCGCCCCAGCTGCACTCCCAGGTGATGATGTGATCGCTGGTGCTCTTGGGAGTGGGTGGAGTTTGTCGTGCTGTTAGCAGGGTGGGCGGGGTCAGCTACCGTTCCTGGGTCGTCAGAGTGTGGCGCTAAAACGGGACCAAACTCTGCTTCCTCCTCATCCACCTCATCATCCTTTTCTGCCCCCTCGCACTCCGATGCCGGCCCGAAGTGGGTCTGCAGCTCTGGAGGTCAAAGCCAAAACTGTTGAAGTCTGCCTCACTTTCACTTGTATCCTACTGCTATAATACAATATATCACCATATTTAAACATTATTTTTACAAGAAAATATGTAACTATAGGATTAAAATGTACAATTCCTATTTTTCTAATGCCAAAAGTTCTTGCTGCAGCAGTCTGAATCGTCTACCTGGTATGAGGATGGTGATGGCAGCCTGCACAGCTCGGCGGATGATGTTGTCCATGGCGAACATCCAGTGGGGTTTAATGTGATGATTCCTCAGGACTTTGTTCACCTGAGAACATCAAGACACATATTTAGATAGACTCTTCTACAAATAGCTTTCCACATCGACACAAATCCCATTCTTAAAACTATTTTCAAATAGATGAAATGTTTCTAACAGCAGACTTTCTGCTGCGTTCTGCCAATTTAAATGATTAAAAGCTCTTCTTCAGTCCTCACAAAAATGCAGTCTAACACCTGGTTGGTGATCCAAACACTTGTGACATTAAACATGGATTTCTTGGCATTTATAAGACCTTTTTTGGCAACTGCATCACAATTACACTTCATGTAAGGGTGCAAAACTAATGTAACTTTACAGCTGAGAGGACTTGTTCATGACTTTTTCAGATTTAAAGTCAAAAGCACACTGGGTCACATGACTTGTGACAAGCGTTGCCATGCAGACTGCACCTGACCACAAAGACCATCGATAAAGTTCCCAATCACAGTTGTCAGTTTTTAGTTAATAAGTTGAAAAATTAATGTTAAATCAGTGATATTATGTCTTTTAAGCAGCAGAACAACCTTCAAAATAGGCAGATTTATCCACCATTCATTAGTGGTTTTCTGACTTCATACAGGGACGCTGCAGGTAGCCTACCAGTTTATGCCAGCAGGTGGCGTGGTTTAACCATTTAGTGGGCTTTAAGATGAACTTCAAATAGAAATCACATGATTACTTTCATATTATAAAAATAATTTGTATGAGACAATAAAATATTTAACATAATAAAGGTCTATATAGGATGTGATTTACCTACTATTTTTGGTTGTATAGCTGAAGTTTTCTCAACAGTTAATTTCTCCTCATGTACTTTACAGATATGTTTGATACCTGAAAGCGCTGCTATTAAAGCAAGGAAGAGACAACGTTTTTGTTTTTTTTTAAAAAGGACTGCTGAAGCACCATAGAAGAAGAGCTGCTATGAACAGGAGCCAGGATATCCTTTTTTTAAGGAACAGCAATGCTTGAAAACAGGACACTTTTTACTGGTTACATCGTGTCAAATTAAGTGATTTAGGTGAATTTTTGATGAGAAGTCACTTGTGTAGAGATAAAATCTAAAATTGCCCTGCCCTGCCCTGCAGCCCCCAGGGGTTGAGATATCGCAATTCACAACTTTTGTTTCCAGCCCTGTACAACACAGCTGTGCTTTATATTCACTTGACTTTTGTGGGCTTTTAATGACATCTTTGTGGCCTCTTCAACATAACAACAAATGCATGTATATGGCTGTACATGTGCATGTGTTTTGATGACAGCGGTCTTTCACATCCCACAACTGTAGGGAGAGCCAAAGAGCAAATAATTAGCCCAATTTTCTAGAAGGTTTCTCTTTACTGTCATATGAAAATAAAACAGATTATATAAGACATAAGATTATATAAGTTTTAAAAGAAACAGCAAACTTTCACATAAAACTGGACTACTCTATTTCGTAGATTTTATTCACAGTAAAATTTTTACTGATTAACTGATGAACTTTCGGTATTTAACTAAAGTCCTCAGACCTACGGTTTCCACCCTTTTCTGAAACATTGTTCTAGTATTATAAAAAAGTGTGATAATTGTGCTCTTTTACTCTCCGAACAGCTACTGAGGTAATGGGTCAGGTTATAACCTCTGAATCTACTTTTCTGTCTTTGAAGCGACACAGATGTTTTGTACCTTCTTGCTGACATCAAATCAGCATATGTGTGTGAACCTGAATGTGGGTGTTTGTGCTGACCGAGTCCTGGAAGCCGAACAGCACCAGCTGGATCTGATTGATGGAGGTGGAGTCAAAGTCGAGGTCCAGCTTAAGCTTGGAGATGGTAGCCGCCATGACGCGCCTCTCCGGAGAATGAATGAAGTCCCGAAGGATGCAGATGATCTGCTTAATATGTTCAACAGACAGCTGGAGCTCTTCACTGCCCTGTTATACAAACAGAAATGCATTAGAATGACTTACTGAGCTAAAACTGTAAATATCATTATTTAAGTGTAAAATCTCTCATTAATTCAGTTGCCTGAGTGGGTTTTAGTGTTATGTAATGTTACTTTTACTAAGATAACAAGCATTGGGGATATGGGGGGAAGGGTTTTCAAGGAGCTCCTGCGCCCTCTCCTGGTAGTACATGGAAATACAGGCTCCTGTCCTGCTGCCAGGCTGCCAAAATCACAGTAAACCCTGTTAGCTTTTATCAGATTTTCCCTGCAGTTCTTCTATGCAGGACCCCTAGTGAGGTGGTCCATGCTGAATTCACCTCAAGCCAAATATGAACATTTTCATGATCATAATATGAAGATTTCCGATTGTATACCTTTTAATCTGGGAAGAAATCAAACAATTTTGGTGAAACTTTGATCAATATAGGACCTTTTTTTAGTTGCAGCTGTTGTAAGTCAGGGGATATTTTTTGGATGTTAAAAGACACCAGTTTACAAACTTAATTTCTATATTTACATACGTAATTTATTAGTTTACTGACCTTGATATTAGTCAAGGATATCACCTTGACTGCTTTAACATAACAACCTAAACTGCTATTTTCAACAGAATACCTATAACTTCAAACAAAATCTGTAGTTTTCTCTATTTTTCCAACAAAACTAAGCTTGAAAATATAAGCAAAAGCAATTTGCAAGTCTTTCCCCCTCCCTCCCTCTCTGCTGTGCATGAGCTCAGACTCTTAAGCTCCTCCCAGCACAAGAGGCTGTCATGCAGCCGTGGGCTAGTAACCATGACAACTGTATAAGTGGCTGCTGTTGACACTAATGAAAAAATTTAATTAAAGCCCTTCTCTGACTGGTTGTTTTCTCCCATGCTCAGTGAATAAGTTAAGACTTGGATCACTCTTTGTTATCCACATTTTCTAAATTTAAACCAAAAATGGCAGAAACACAAGTGATGTCCTCAGCTTGACATTTAATGATATCCTGGCTTTATTAGGCGGTCGAGTTCTCACACCTAGTTTGGGTAAAAAGAGCTGAAACATGAGTAGTAAAAGTACAAAAACACACAGACCTGGATATGATTTTCCTTGAGGTTGGACATGACCTTTTCCTGGTCCTCATTAAGCACTTTGTACAGAATAGCCCGTCTCTCGCTGTCCTTCTTCAGGAGGAACAGGCCGCTGTCCCTGTCCTCAGGCGAGGGGGGGGCACTGCGGTCCTCGGACACAGAGCTCTCATCTGGGACACTGCAACAGACGCACACTCTATGACTTCGCGGCAATATAAAACAAGAATTACACCAATGATTTACAACAGTGTGGTGTCCAGTTTATGTACAGATACAAGCCTCTCCTGGCGACTATGTGTGCGCAGGGAAGTGCAGGGACAGCATGACTCAGCCCAGCAGGATGTGCACGCATGTAAACACAACCAGCAGAAGATCACAACATTATCCTTCCTCATTATAAAAGTGTTGTAAAAAGCAGCAAAGCACAAAAAGGCCACCTGCCACCCAAACACACACACGCCCTCATACACCCACGCGCATGCAGGGACATTTTCACATTGTTTCGACTTTAGTACCAGACTTTGTACATCTGTGTGTTATGTTCGCACTGAGAACAAGGATTTTATTTGATTTCAGTTTATAGCTATGACATCTACAAGTGATGTAAAATCGGTCTCTCGCCTCAGGTAGTTGGAGTTGGGGGGTTTGAGCAGGTTCTCTGAGCCGGAGCTTTTCTTTTTCTGGAAGAAAACGTCATGTTTGGCATCGCAGTCTGGACTCACGGAGCCGTGTTCGCTGCTGCTGCTGCCGGCGGCTTCGCCCTGCAGCTGCACCGGCATGGAAACATTGTGGATGTAATCTGACAACACAAACGGAGGAAACACACATGAGCATGACAGCTAACACGTGTACTTTATCTAAACTCTGCCAATTTTCTCTAATTGCACTTTCACTTGCTCTGTGAAACATTAAGATGTGCCTTATAAATCTTGACCAACTTCTATAAAGTTTAGCATCTTGTAATTCTGTATGAAATTACAGAATTTCACTTGTAACGGCAGCATTCTCAGAAGAAATCTGAACATTCAGTGAAGGAGCTCCCAGAAAGACGGATTTATCTTCAGATTTGAAAAAAAGGGGTCATATTCTGCTTTTATGTTAGAATGTTGGTGGTTAATATTAAACAAGATTCAGAACATATGTAAAAGTAATCCCAGTGAGTAAAAACCTCAGATTCCAGGCTACCCTCGGCAGGCTTCCAGAAGCTGTCCAATCAGGAGAGAGTGGGCTTAAAGGGTCTTAAAGAGACAGGAACTATCCGATAAAAGCTGAACTGAAAGGCTGCAATAAGGGCAAAACTACTAAACTACTCGAGTGCAGTACAAGAATAAAATTTAATAGGTAGAAATTAACCACCTTTAAATATTTCTTTGTTTTGTTTGATGGAAATGTTTCTGCTCTTCAGTTCAAATTACATTGAGATTTTTGGTGAAATGCGCTACTTATAACAAAGCTAAAGAGCGCCACATTTGCGTCATGGAAATTCTGCTTGGTGACAACTCAAAGACTCAGTGTGATGACTCGCACACTTTTACATATTCACACAGCATGTAGAAAGGGACACAATCGTCATTAAAAGCTCTCTGAAGGCCTCATATTGTACATCACTTTGTTGAAAGGAAAACATTAACTGCTGACCTCATGTAAAAGATTTAGTACGTTTAGATGTTGGTCATTTTTATAGTTTGCACAACCTGCTTTTAAGTACCTGAAGTTTTCCTCAATTCAAACTGGTCAGTTTTAGTTTAGAACAATAGGGGGCGCTACCTAGCAGCTAACAGTGTATTGGCATGAATGCAACCTGATGGTTTGAAGGCGATCTTGCTCTTCTTGCCCTTTGTGTTTTGCCTGAGAAAAATGTCTCTGAGCAGGTCTGAGGCGATGGCTCTCTTGTGAGGGTCGGGCTCAAAGCAGCGCAGGATGAAGGACTTGGCCTCGAGCGACAAAGACTCTGGGATTTCTGGGTGGATCTTAAACATGCCCACCTGCAAAATAAAGCCACAGAGACTTCATCATAGACAGTTCGGATATGAAAAACCAGATGTTAGAGGGGAAGATTTCAGGCTTCAGATTGAGGAATTGTGCTTCCAGTACATCTGCAAAGGAAGACTGTCAGTGTCTACCTTAAACATGGCTGCCTGTGGCTCTCCCAGCTCATGAAAAGGAGGTTTCCCAGTTGCCATTTCTATGATGGTACATCCCAGAGACCAGATGTCAGCTGGGGCTCCGTAGCCTCGTGGGCCTTTATCAATGATTTCTGGAGCCATGTACTGCAGAGTCCCTTGAAGCACAGAGGCAGATTATACAACAGATTTAGACATGCATTTAAAACAACTCGAATACAAATTTGATTGGATGTCAGATTAGAGGTATTCCAGATTCACTTTTCAGTTTGCCATCTTTGCTGCCAGAACTTCACAGCAGATTTACGAGCGAGAGCTATAAAGAGAGCGTCAGAGCTGGGCAGAAGAAACAGATAAGCAGACACACACATACACGTCCTAATGAAAGGTAAATACCCTTCTGCCTCTGCTTGATTAGCTAATCTAATTACACACCTCTGTGGCTGCAGAAGGAGGCCAGATGGCCAATGAATGTGTATGTCTTCATTCGCTCATGTCTTTGAGTGTTTCCATAGAGGCTGATAGTGGCTCTTGACATTTCGAGGGTCATTTGATATTTACACCCATAGCCTGCGACCGCAGCATGTCAATGACTCCATTTATGCAGTCCAAGCTGAATCGCTGTCTGTTTATGTAGAACTGGATGGAACTTGTGTGTAGTCGTGGTGCCCTGCGAGTCATTCTACGTTTAATTTTAATTGATTTTGTTTGTTTTGAAGGTGGATGATTTTTACATTTTAACTCAGAATTTTGCTCTCAAGCAGTGTGATGTTAAGGTAATCTTTAATGATTTCATAAGGTCTCATGTGGTCAGGCAATAACATCAGGAAAATAAATTAAAATAAAGAAAGATACAGTATTCAAATTTCATGCTGTAGAACACATGTAGTGGTGCTGCACTGCCCAATCAGAGATGCCATCTCTTGATTGATTTGGGATTTACTTTCCAAGCTCAACAGTAGCCAACAGTAACACTAGCACACCGTGTTTGATATCGCGGCACAGCAATCCTGTCGTGGTCGTTTTATAGTTAATTAATCTGTCAGTGCATTTCAAAGATAAAAATAAGTTTAAAGACGACAGCTGGAATCCACTAAAGCTGTGGCAGAGATTTTAGCTACCTGTGAATGTCTCTGTGCAGGGATTGACTCCCGCCAAACGCTTCGAAGTGCCAAAGTCAGAGATCTTCAAGACGCCACTGTAGGTGTTCACCAACACATTATCACCCTGTAGAAGACAGAGACCAACAGAGAGAAGGATTTATATGCAGTAAGGGGGCAGTTCGTAACCCCCATTTTCCCCCCTGATGGAACTTTTCATGTCATCTGCCACTGTACCAAAAGCATGCTGTGTTTGAAAGCAGCAGGGTATACAGGACTCGGTAAGAGTGTTGAACCACCCCTCATTTCTTTAAAAACATCACAAGAAAGTCTAACAGCTTGAAGCAAAATATTTACTGGTCTTAAGCAATCGTCTTCCAGGGTTTCAAAGTTCCCATTTCCCCATTTCTTTAGTTGCATCTCCAAGTCTAAAAAATTAAAAAATTAAAAAAAAAATTTAATTTGGCATATTTCAGCTAAATTTGAGGAAACTGGACAAAAGAAGAAGTGGCAGGCTTAAAAAAAACTATCTACAGCTGATGAACAGTATCTGGAAGTGAGGTAGGAAAAAAATCCAGGAGAAACAAAGGACCTGAGAGATGCATCTGGACCTTCAGTTGATCCGTCTACTGTTCATTTGAACCGAAAGTGGCCCCAAAATACCACAAAAATCTTCATCCAGACATTACTATAGCCTGAAATGGTTACAGTGGATGGATCCGATGACTGTGTTGGTCAGAGAGTGTCTAACATTCAGAGTGGATATCAGTACCTTGATGTCTCTGTGGACGATCTGGTTCTCATGCAGGTAACGCAGCCCCTCCAGGATCTGTCTGGTGTAGAAGATGATCGTAGCCTCCTTCAAAGGACCCCATTTTGACCTCAGCAATGCAGACAGGCTTCCTGGAGAAAGGAGACAAGGAGTGTCCAAAACCTATCATGAAATGGGAAGATGACCAAGCGGTTAGAGAGACCGCCCGCTAACCGAGAGGTCACAAGCATCGATCTCTGAAACGGACTATTTGTCTCTCGGGAGCCTGAAGTTGTAATTAACTGAGAAGCACTGCCATAAACGAGAGAATGTTTGATTTACTGTACATTTGGGCTGTTTGAATTACTTCCTGTCTATCTGTTAATTATTTTATTAGTAAGGTTACAGAGTCCAAAGTAATAGTTTTTACAAAACTTACCTCCGGGCACTTGTTCCATGAAGATCTTGATGTATCCGTTCTCAGAAACAGAACCCAGATACTGAACAATGTTCCTGTGCTTCAGGTACTTGTGAAGGGCAATTTCTTCATGAAGGGGCTGTGAGTATCTGAGACACAGGAAGGAAAGATAACAGAAGACAAACTGCATTTTGTTTCTTTGGTTTAGCCACAAAGCAAACTTCTGTAGGTTTTTCCATATCAAGACAAAAAAAGATCGTCTTAAAGGCTCAAAATCAATAAAATAACAAATTATATTTCAAACCGTGTCATTATCTATTAAACTGAACCAAAATGCAGAAGCAGCATGTAGGGAAGTTCACTCCATGATCCGACAGCTTGTAGAAGCACCTTCAGCAGCAGTAAGTTGCACTAATGGTTTTCTGTGTGACGTTATCAGTCTCTCACATCGCTGTGGAGGACTTTTTCCCACTCTTCTTTCCAACGTTGCTTCAGCTCATTGAGGTTTGCAGCATTGATTTATGCACAGCTCTCTTAAGGTCCCACCACAGCATTTCACTCAGGTTGAGGTCTGGACTTTGACTGTCCTGAATGTTTTCCACTTAATAATAAATAAAAAGAATAATCTTTCTCTCTGTAGAATGATGGACTCCAGATAGTTTGGAAATGACCTTATATTCCTCCTAGATTGATGGGCAGATCATTGCTGGTGTCTTTCCTCCTTGGCATTGTGTTTAAACACACCTGAAGGTGCTCCCACTTACTGATGATCAATTAATCAGTGCATTGATTAGCAGCACCTGTCCGCTCATTTTTGCTCAGTAAATAATGACACTGTGTATCAAACCTTGAATGTGTCTCTGGCCGTGAACATACCTGCTGTCCCTTTCAGGGATCTCTTTAATGGCGATTCGAACCTGGTTGCTCAGGTCTCTCCCAGCATACACCACTCCATAAGTTCCCCTCCCCAGTACCACTCTGTCACCAGTCTCGTTGGTGTCATACTCGTACTGTAGTACACACACAAACATCAAATCTTGGTAATTCATGTAAAAATAATACACCTGTAAGACATTGTTTTACAAAAAGAGAACACTGACCTCCAGCGTGTCTCCATCACCCTCCCCTTCCAGCTCCACAGCATTCCCTGTGCCATCAGATATCATCTCTTTCACCATGGAGCAGAACCTGGTGCACACCGCCGCGCATAAATATCATTAAAGTTATTTTAGGCTCGTGGCCCGCGGGTCACAACCGCACATACATGCTGAACAAACACAAACACCTACACAGACACATCTAGAGGTGTGTGTCCTCACCGACCGCACTGCTCCTCGGTGGAGAAATAGATCTGGAAGTCATCAGAGTTGTCATGAACGTACAGGAAGCAGCAGCGCTCATCAAACTTACTGATACTGCAGACAGAGTGGCCAGAGATTTTAATTAAGTCCCATATCACAGTTCAAATGTAAGGTAGCTTATATGGTATCTTTTTCAAGCAGCAAATCAACAAATCAGTGTTGTTTTTATCTTATACTCATAATTAATATTCATTCAGTCCTCTCACCAATGGTACTGGCCAGCTACCATAAGCAATCTTGGGTCACATATATTCTGTTACATTTTGTCTATTCTTAGATCCCTAGCTTTATTTGTTTTTTTTTTGTCTAAGCCCCTCATGTTACAATGATTATGTAATTGTGGCTTTGCATCGTAAGTCACTGTCTTGACTATCCAGGGCAATTAGATCAGGTGGCACGTTGCACCAATTGGTGATGCAGTTCCAGGTGGCTGAATCTGTTCCACCAGCTATTTTTGACAAGAAATGTGTTATTATTCATGCACCTGCAGAGAGCTTGCACCTTCCCCAATCCAATATGTTGTGTGAGTAATCCCTTGTCCAACTGAATCTTGACAAAACGTACAAAGTAATACCAGTAGAGCCACACTAGTCACATTAATAACCTAAAATCATCCTTGAATAGCCTTAATTTTTAGCTTTCGTGTCTGTTTATCCATACCTAATGCCTTTGATTGACATAGCAGTGAAGTTCCACTCATGGATCCCCTTCTGTAATGAAAACAAATCATTTAATCTTGCACCTCGTGCGTATTTGGATCAAAGCAGTTGGAATCACTCATGTTTCATTTCAAAACCAGTGAAGGGACCAAAAGAGTTGATGGAATATTGTGTGAAATGTAAATAAAAACAATGATTTACACATCTCATAAAACAATATCTTATTCACAATTAAACACAGAAAACATATCAAATGTTGAAATGACATGAATTTGATGGCAGCAACACGTCTTAAAAAAAAACTGAATGCGGGCAACAAATGGCTGAAAATGGAAGTGCAGCGACCAAGAAACAGCTGAAGGAACATGTTTCAACTACTTTGGTTAATTGGCAACAGGTGAGTAATATGATTGTTTATGGAAAGATGTAAAGAAGGGCAAAGGCTCAGCAATTTGCTAAAAACTGGGTAGACCAAATGTGGACCAAATTTGGAATAATGTTCCTCATCTACAGGACATAATATCATCAAAAGATTCAGAGAATCTGGGGACATCTCTGTGTACAAGGTGCTGAAAATCCATATTGAATACCTGAGATCTTCAGGTCTTCAGGCAGCACTGCCTTAAAAACAGACTGGAATTAACATTGGATGGGCTCTGGAAGACTTCCAGAAATCATTGTTTGTGAGCACAGTTCACCGTGCCAATCATTTTTTATCCTTTATGCTCACATATTCATAATCATTTCTACTTCTGTGTTACTGCTTTTGTTGCCACTATTGTACCTATGCATGAAAATAACAGCTGCACTCGGAGGTCGCTGCGGTCTGCTCTCAGTGCTCTCAGAAGGGAATGTCCTACAGCCTTGGTGGTATCAGCGGCACTGTCTGCTCCAATAAGAGGATATTCCACAGGCTCTGCATAATCAACACCGCTGCCTGCCCCCAGACGGGCAGAAGGGAATGTCTCACGACTCGTGTAAACGAAATGCAAGCCCCCGTCTGTTTACCCTATAAAAGCTTGTTTAGAACTTAGTATCTTTGAACATTTGCATCACAGCCTCTGTATGTAGATGTCCCCTTGTTGCAACATGATTAACTGTGCTATGCTTTTACACTTCAGACAGTATTCTCATGAACAGATATTCCTTTTGGAAATGATGGATGCTGCATCCTCTGGACTAAGAGGAGAGGGACCATCCAGCTTATTATCAGCACCTGCATCTCTGATGGTATGGGGGTGCGTTAGTATCTATGGAACTGGAAACCTGCACATTTGAAAAGGCTCCATCAATGCTGAAAGGTATATACAGGTTGTTGTCTTTTAGGGAAGGCCTTTCATATTTCAGCACGACAATGTTAAATCACATACTGCATCTATTACAACAGCATGGCCTTGTAATAAAAGTCTCATTTGTGACATCATGAAACACAAAATACAGCAAAGAGGACCCAGGTCTGCTGAGCAGCTAGAATCCTATATCGGATAAAAAGGGAACAACATGTATGTATAGGAAGAAAACATTCTCACTGTTTCAGCAGGGGAAACATGCCAGATAGAGACGTTCATTTCTTCAGCCTCGTTGTTAATTGACACATAGGAGGGCTGGTAAATCTTGGTTGGCTCTAGAATCAACACCTGTGAAAGAAAGAAAAAAAACAGATAGATTAGATTGTGTATTTGAACATCCCTTAATGCATATTTGAGCTTGTGTGGTCATTGTGCGTTTGTACAGGAAACCGCAGTCTGTTGGTGGTGCGCTGCGTGGCTTCGACTATAATGTCCATCCAGAAGTCGAGTCTCTCTCGCTGAGGCGAATGTTCCACCGCCTGCTTCTTAAACCTCTGGATCAGCTGCAGGTTCTGCACAACGGAGCGCAAATACCTGGAAGAAAATACAATTTAACCAAAAATTTTGTTGTGTTTTTTAGTCCTTTTTTTTAGATTTATATTTCAGGAGTAGGATGCTGCAACATAACAATAAGGCACATTGCATTGACATATAAGAAAAAACTGGAAACTTTATCTTATATTTACAGTTAAGGACGTTCCAGTTAACAAGCTCTCGATGTCCATTTTCCCAAAGTTTGTTGTAAAGCAAAACTGAAACCCCACTATTGATATAAACACTTTCTATAAATCAGCTTGTGTCATTGCCCCTTTCTACCAAATCAAAAGATAGGCTGTCCTCTGTGAATGCAATGTGCTTCAATACATAACAGTGGAGAACATATAATATATATACATTTTTTGTAATGCAAAGGCTGTACCATAAAGGTGGCTTCAGTTTGAAGAGCTTCTCAGCAGCCTGAGTAGCTTTAGGGATATCGCTAGCCAGCATGCTAACAGTGAAGAACTGGCCCACGTCCCAGTAGTTATTCATTTTCTCCAAGGAACCCTTGCGTCCCAGCAGACTGTTCAACCTCACACCTACAGGGATATGATTATTCATGATTAATAAAAACTACCGGGCCTGTCATTTCTTTTAACATCAACCAAAACACACCATTTAACCCATTTTTTATATCTGATCAAGCTGTAGCACAAAGAAGTGAAACAAATTAGCCTTTATGCTATTGTGAGTCAACTTTAAGGTAATCAAAAATAAGGTCACCAATTTTTCTTAGTTCAATGGAGCTCTCGAACTGCTGGCCAGCAACTATGAGGAGGACGGCGAGGTTGATCCCAGAATAGAGAGTAGGCTGCAGTTCAAAGCCCTTCCTGTACCTGTAGGTGGAAAGAGAAACACGTATGAACACCCTGGAAGATAATACGATGAAAAAGAGTTGCATTTATGTGTTCTCACCACTGTATGGCTTTGTCTCTATTTATAGTGTCTTTGCAGTCTGAGTCGAGGAAAATGTCCTTATAGATTCGTCCGCAGAGGCAGAACATGTCTGGAGCAGGATGTTCGCATGACTGCAGCACCTGGAGCATCACTTTAAGAGCCTGTTCCCTGTCTCCAGGACTGTTCCTCCTGCAAACATTCAGATACATAAACCTACATAAAAGGATGACTGTGAGGTTTAACTTGACAGCTGAATTATTGTTGGATGAGCTACTGAAGAAGGATTTTTCTGTATTCTAAATTGTACCTAGAAAAGCTAAAAGAGACTTCAACGTTTAGACATAATGAATTTTCAGTAGTCACACATTGGGTCAATTACAATTGTTTTGTTAGTTTGTTATCCATTGTACATTTTTAAAGTAAATTTTTTTTAAATCCAGCTGTTTTGTACCTGTTGAGGGCGAAGGCATAGTGGAACTGGATCATGGGCTGAGTGGCCAGATCACAAGTTGGCAGCATCTCTAGAGTCTGCACCAACTTTACCATAGCATCATAGTCCTGTTGGTCAGATAAAGAGAACAAATTACTACTTTTTTTTTTTTAACTTTATGACCATGCAAGTACAACATTCACAGCAGACAATGCTTTTCTAAAATAAATGACATACAATCTGCATTAAAAAGTAAAACTTTGATGATGGCTCGTGGTTTCCAAAACAAAGGCCATGTTCTTACCTGTATGTCTCTGTAGGAAAACAGCAGGTTCATGACGATGTCCTGCGTTAGGACCTCTGTGTTGTCCATCCGGAGCTTGATACGGGAAAGCTCCTTGGCCAGCTCCTCTCCCTGGTACTTCTCTCTAGCCTTCCTGATGTCGTTAAGCAGGGTGTCCTTAAAAGATGCGCTGCACAAAGATGATAAAGTGAAAATTAGAGCCACTGATTTGCAACGATGCAGGGAAACTCTGCAGATTTCTACGTTTTCTCTTTCTTTCCTCAAGTTGCCACAAAAAAAGAGAAAATTTGTTTAAGTTCATAAAAAGGTCTGAAATCTTCTGAGAACTGAAGTGTTTGCGTAATATTCTGACTTACTGCCTAATTGGGTTTACTTGTAATGGTATTTTTACAGTGTTGTGTTTGTATTTCTCTTAAGCAAATTGTCTGAATGTTTGTCTCATCACTATCCAACAGATACTCTAGTTTTTAATTTGATAAAACTAAAAACACTGTAAGGAATCATTTAGAAATTAAAGTTGCTTTGCTCTCTTACCAGGATGTTACATGGATATCCTTCAGCAGACTGGTGAAGCGATCGGTCAGGGGGACACACAGCGGTCCCAACAAGTTGTCCCAACTGGGCTGCATGTACTCGCTGGCCCTGCGTTGGGCATCACTCTCACAGCACATATATTCATGGCTAGGAGTCACTATGTAGGGGATGAAGTAGTAGTTACCACTGGATGCCTAGAGACCAAGAAGAGGAGAGTTCATTTTAGTACAGTTTAAATAGTACTAGATTTGGATACCATGGGAGCTTTTAAAAGCCTGCAGTTGCAAATGCAATGCATTTAGTTAACAGTTAGACACACATGCAAGATACTGATGGCAGATGTAAAGGGAGTCTAGCAGGAGAGACAATGGGGGGAGGTGGGACAGATAATGCAAATATGAGAGGGCAGTTAACATTTTGACATAATCAGCAGGTTAGCACAAGCAGGTTTGTGTGCCGTTTTTAAGATTGGATGCAAGTATGTTCACCTTTGCTTCAGTTTAAATCTCAATCATGCTGAAAAGTATATACACATTTGTTATATCCACATTTTCATAGCTGTGATCATGACACAAGCCATGCCAAATGACACAAGAAGTGGACTGAAAATCAGTGGCAACAGGTCTTATGGAGGGATGAATCCTCCCCAGAGCCCGGACCTCAACATTATTGAAGCAGTGTGGGATCATCTGACAGAGAACGGAACAAAAGGCAGCCCACATCCAAAGAAGAGCTTTGGGATGTCCTTCAAGAAGCCTGGAGAACTATTCCTGAAGACTCCTTAAAGAAATGACAGAAAGCTTGTCTAAGAGGGTTCAGGCTGTGTTGGAGAATAAAGGAGCTCAGACCAAATATTCACTTGAAAGCTCATTAGAAGTGTACAAACTCTGCTTTTGCCTTATTTATTGTATTTACATTTATGCACCTATTTCCTGTTTTCCTGCCAATATAAAAAACAAACGAGGGGTGGCTCCAAACGTTTGCATAGCACCATAAATGCAATGTATCATTCACACAACATCCCACGGGGAGGTGATTGTTTTTCAGCTTCAGCTCCTTGATTGTTAGTATCAACTATCTGCCAGCATGCTTTGGTGCAGGCCTGGTTCTGTACCTACTTTATTTCGCAGTCCAGAGCCTCTGTATTCTGGAGGCAACTGAACCCAGGGAAAGCCTAACGCTGGCGGACGAGAGGCCTACTCCACAAATACCCAGAAACACATACAAACACATAAATAGACAACACACATACGTTAAACATTTCTTCATTTCAAGGAAAAACTATATCAGTACCCTGCCAAGCGTGTCCATTTATATATGTGAGAGTTTGTGAGGCAGAAAGAGGAGTGACAGAAGGAAAGCATGTAGAGCTGCATTCCTGAATGCATTTCAAGCAAGAGGACAGTCAGCACTTGGTCATGGATATTATTCCTAGAAATGGTAAGAGACAGTGTGCACACATAAATCACTGTGAACCACACACACAAACACACATACAGAAACTCACTGTGTTTTTCTGTGCCACCATGTCCTGTAAGAAAATAAAACAAAGCATGTGATGGATTTAAGACCCTGCAACACAGCTACACAGTGTATTTCAAACAGCTTGCAGGACTGACTGTACCCCCCCCCCCCCCCACACACACACACACACACAGGAGTCTGTAAATAACTCCGTGGTTCACTTTGTTCTTAGGCAGTATGAAGGAATGGCATCCTCAAACTCTGATTACACTGACAAGTGACTCAGAGAGGCGTGTGCATGTCTACCTTCAATGACTGAGCAGTGTCGGGGTCGGTGTCATGGTACAGGATGACGTTGTTGGCCATGTCAAAGCTCTCCCTTACACCCAGGTGGTAAAACAAGGAGGGCTGCCGAAACACATCGCTCATGTCCACAACTGCAATGTCTGGAAAGAGGAAGCAACGGTGGCCAACAACATAAACAAAGGTCTTAAAGTTCATATTCTCAAAGCTTATGAGGAGACACTTGAACCGGGATAGCTCGAGCTGTTTAAACAGCAAAAATAGAAGAAGAAGCAGCTTCAAGCTTCCTGCAGGACTATGAAGGCCCACTGCTTCCTACAAAATCAAAAAGCAAAGCAAATTCCAAGGTACACTGTTTCATATGAATGCTTGCAGAATTACACACGATTGGATGATAGCTGTGTGTGCAAAGACAGTAAGAGCGGTAAACAATGTGCAGACCAGAAGAACCACATTTTTCAGCTTCAGTGACATCTCAAGGAAAAAAATACATGCACATGGTCTGCCAGCAAGCACAGCACTTACAGCGAGCTTGAATAAAATGTTTCTTGGTCGGCCATAATTTGCAAAAGTAGTTTCCATTACCCCAAAGTTTTCGTTTTTCCAATTTTTCCAGTTTTCATTTACCATTTCTTATCAATTTTCTAAATGAGAATTGAAAATGACAGTGGAAACCCATCTATTCGTGTTCTTTTGAGAATAAACCAGAACGTGTGGTTGCAGGGTGAGAGCAGAGATATTGTTTTGACTAAGCGTGAAGAAGAGGCTGTCAAGCAAAATTTGATATAGTGCACAGGATTACCAAGGCAGGTAAGCATTTGTTAAAGACTACCTTATTTTGTCCTTATTCATTTAGGTGGTCAACTGGTCGTATATAACTCAAAATAATTCTCCAATTGTTTCTAAGATGTGCTGCTGAGTCTTGAAATCTGTCGAGAAAAACTTTGTTTCCACCCACCACACCTGATCTGGAGTTACTAAGCTGCTTGCGAAACCATTTCACCATCTATATCTATATCTATTTATATAACCGTTATTTAGTCTGTCTGACCACTCAAAGCACATTTTCAGTATCTTAGGCAAATAAACTTTGATATGTAGACTTGGGAAGTTCCACTAAATATAGGTACAAGAAAACCAAAAAGACTAATTTACTTCAGTCTAACTGTGTTACATGAACCAAGTATGGATGTAAAATATTTAAATACATAAATAGTATGTAATATATTTCCATCTGAATACATTTTTTCATTTTTTTGTCAATTAAACACTAAAATCCACCCACTAATAGTGTTGTTTGCAGTTCTCAAGAACCATCTTTTTGCTTATTAATATATCTATTCTGTTTGATCGAAGTCAGTACAATCCTCCACGAGTTTTCTCTTTGGGAGTCCCAACATGTCTGCACTCACTTAAACAGAAATCCATCCGCTGTTTGCATTCTTTACATGTCACGGCAGGAAAAGCTCAGGTTATTAAAGCATCAACATCGACTGGATTGTTCTGTATCATTGTTTCAGCTGGTCTGACAAGTCGAAAGCCTCGTCAGAGCCACCAGGCCTGTGAATTTGTGCAGCTCAAACTTCTGTCTATGCCCATGTTGTCTGCAGCAGAGGTCTGGGCAACATCACATGATATAAATAGCTGGCAATTAATGGGTTTCAAGAGAAGCTCCGGTTTCGCTGCACTGATCCAAGAGGGAGCTATTAAAGGTGTTTGTTTTTCCGAATCGAATGATAAATCAGGTGAATGAAAACTAGCTGTGAAACTTTTGATTCTGAGTAAATACACCCTTTGGGGTGACGTAGGTCACACTATTATCTAGTTAATAGTAACAATAAATAGTTAAATTGAAAATCAATTACACGTCATCATGTTAGAGAGATAGAGTAAAGGGTAAAGGTCACCTGGTGCTATTTGGGATTACAATACAATATTCTGCTGCTTATGGTTTCATTATGTTGATAGATGTTTTTCTAAAGAAAGGAAGAACTATTTGATGGGGCGGTGACTGTAGGGTAATCACTGATCTAAATATCAGTTCTAAGTTGTAATCCCTTTGAAACTTTAACAATCAGCGTTTAACAATCAAACCTGAAAAGGTTTAAAAATAAGTTATACTTTATCTTTTGTGGTATAAATTAGAGCAAAAAAAGGACAAAACAACACTTTTTACATCACTAACTTTGCTCTACCGCTTGTTACTCTTCAGATTGAGATGTTGCATTAAAATCACAGTGGTTATGAACCTTTTTTAGCTTTAAAAAACAGTTGTTCACGGTTCTACTAAACAGGCCTATCCACATATCTCACGTTGCTTTATTAACATTCTGAAAGCCAACAACTCGTCCCATACCGGCACGTGGTCAGGAAGCTGCAGCATTGGTTTTAAACACAAACTGTCACTTTTGGACGTGCAGGGTTTCAGAAGTTAGTGACGTGACGTGGTATTTACCTTTGATATTTATGTGTTCATATATGTCAGCTAAGCTCCAGAAAGTCTAGGAGACCCTTAAAAAAGTTGAAAAATAGAACCTGAAGACAGACATATTGCTCTGCATGCATGTCTAAATGCATGCACGTATAAAAAGAAAAATGGCTTCTTTGTTCTTAATCTTTGGCTATGACTCTGTACACAGTAAGTAAGTACACATTGTCGTCTAAAGACGATAGTCTCCTGCCTCTTGTTTTACTTTGACCTTTGGTCCTGAAGACATCAGAATATCTCTCCATAGAAACCTTCCTGACAAACTCACAAAGCTTTTCCAGAGAAAAAAGTTAGTGTTTTATTGTGTATTTGAATACAGAACCTGGCTGTTTTACAAACCTTAACCAAGTAATTTTATCAGCAAACAAAGTAGTACCCCAGTAGAGTGAAGGAAGTAGAAATCACAACTAATAGAAAAAAAGGAAGTGAAAACATCCTCTCAAAGCTGGACTTTAACATGAGTCAAAAGCTTGCACGTCAGAGATCTTTCCTTTCGCCCTTCTTACACTGTTTGTGCTACTTGTTGATAACCAAGCACCATTGAATGGTGTTTTCCTGTCACTGTTTACAACTGGAGCAGCAGAGAAGGATTAATGGAAATTGACTCTCTGTGTGCTGATGAAGTTGATGAAAAAGGATACCCGTGCACTGAAAATCAACACAAGGGGCTCGGTATGTCAAGTGTTGGGAATGAGAATGTGCTGTAAAGGCAGGACCTGTACTGTAATTCAAGTATTTGATATTTCTTTTGGTACATCTACTCAAGTAATGGGTTTGGAGTTCTTCATCCACTACCAACATTACATCCTTCATGGATACTTGGGCTTAAAATAGTGCAGCCAAGATTGCGGGAGCAATAAAAACACTGTATTCTGCAGATGGGGCAATGTTTGAAAGAAAGAAAAAATAGATTGCTAACATACAGAACGTATTATGTGCTGGGATACACAATATTGTATTTCTGACGATAATTTCTCAGTCATTGGGAAGAAAACACCTTTAATTTACACGCATGCTGTATTGACTGCTGAACAAAAGTCCCGAACCATTGCGCAAGACCACAGTATTTGTGTCTTTATAACATCTTTGAGCTAAACTTGAGACTTCATTCTACATCAGCAAGCTTCAAAGATCCTTTCCCAGCGTTATATTGGCCACAGCCAGACTGAATTAGACCATATCTGCATGACATATTCATTTTTTCTTTTTTTTTTTACTGATGTTGAATTATTTTCAAGCCCTTTTTACGCCGATACAAATGACATACAGAAACTGTAGCGTATCCCACTTTTGTTGCATTATGAAACTATGTAAAGTCTTTAAAGTTGCCACCGTGCTGCATACGAGGGCAACTCGTGTCTTCTGGGTGACAGTCATGTGTCTATGCACACAAAAATTAGTTTCGATTTGCCCGAACAGCTGGTATCATGCATCAGTTATTTTCACCTGCCAGTGATCAAACCATATGCGGCCGGACTGTAACTCACCTGCATCATAGAAGCTGTCCAGCACTGATGTTTCTCCAAAGTCCAGCCTTCCGAAGGTGACGGTGGTGAGCAGCGCGCTCTCCGAGTCGCAGGCCCTCTGGAGACACTGCAGAGCTCCGGACTCCGGACTGCTGGCCATCACCGACTTCAGCCCGTCATTCAGGACGTAAACCACCCGCAGAGAGCGCTGCTTGGCCGCCGGGCAGGGGCTGGACACCTCGCCCCTCTCCCGGTCCCTGTCCCGCTCCACCACGCACACTGCAGGGGAGTGTTCTCCAACCATGTCGGTGACCTGCGCGCTCTGCCCCGTTTCCATAGCGAACAGCTGGGAAGTGACTCTGCTTTATTGACCTCCTTCCCTCTCCGCTTGCTGTCCGCCTCTCCACCCTCTTTATTCTGTCTGCTCCCCCGTCTCGTCCTCCTCTTGCTCACTGGTTACGCACCTGCAGTCGCTGAGTTTGTCCTCCCGCATCTCCGCCTCATTGACTCACATCAGCTGCCGATTATCTCGCACCAAGACGTCTGATTTACCCTGACTGGATCCGACCAGATCAGATAGATAGGTGGAGAAGTGGAGGAGGGTTTGAAAAAAATGCACCCAGTAGTGAAATAATCGTTCTTTGGCTTACAACAATGTCTGGTTAAAAGTTTCCAAGTGGTAGATCTCTGACAAACAGCTCCTGGCCAAGTATGAAATGTTATCGCTGTGTCTCTAGTTGTCTAAATATATAACTGTCCTTCTGGTCCATTCCTAGCCACCGCACAGCAGCCAAGTTATTATCAGCTGTTTTCCAATGGCAAATAAATTCAGCTCAGGGATGAGATGATTATCCGCTTTTCCTAATCTCATTCTCCCTGAAAAATTTTGTATTTTCCTCTCTTTTTTTCCAAATCTATAGCCAACGCTTTTAGTTTTGCAGTTTGTTCCCCAATCCCGCGGACATAGGGCTGTTGGCACGAGTGAATACTCTGTTATGAAGTACGCCTGCCAACTGTCAATACTGGATTACAGTTACTGCTAAAGACAGATACCAGATCCATGTTTCCAAAACGGGATCACCAGGGACCCACTTGTTTTGGAAAAATGTTTCCCAAAAGAGTGTGGCAGGAGCAAAAATCACTTATACACATCAACACTTACTCTAGCTTTCTGAAAAGGTTGAACATATATTACTAAGTCATATCAATTTTACCCAGTTGTAATCATGCTGGCAGGAGTTAGATATGCTAGACCAGTGTGTTGATGGTCACTCTGAAAAGAATCCCATAAATTTGTACACATTTGGGTCCAGTCAGGTTTTAAGTATGCCTCACCAGCTCCTCCCTCTTGGCCATTTGTACACTTCTGCCTCACATCAAGAGAGCAACAAACAAATGCCAAACATGAGACTTAAAAACTGCAGTCTGCATAGGACCAAAGATCATACCAGTGAAGATACACTGATTTCAAGATATTCTTCAAATTTCAAGTCTAAGGTTCGACTATCATCATGATGGCGCTCCCTGACCTCTGTAGGTCCCTTCTTTCACTAAAATATAATTAAAATGGTCAAAATTTCACTTCATGTTGAAATTAGCTCATGGCATGCTGAGCCAATCAACCATTATGTTATCACACTGATTAGTTAGTTATATACTACTGTAAGAAATGTTACTTTTGAATGTTTTCCCAAAATTAACTGCATAAGAGATCCGTCTGTTGCTGCTACACGAAACACTCCACTGTTTCAGAAATCCTACTGTGGTTTCTGTAACCGTTATGACAACTTCTCCTTTTGTTCAGTCAAACCTTCAATGACCAGTGGGCAGGTCCAGTGCATGATCAACACAATGTCAGGAAAGAATAACAAGAAGGATTAAAACGTCCCTTCATATGCAGCACAGACTGAGTACTAACAGCTGAGCAAGTTACAAACTGACAGTTAATAAATGAAAGATGCACACATACAGTACATAATAGCATCTTTATTACACTGAAATATAAAAGTATATATATTTATCACTATCCTGGAGAGAAAGGACCAAGTCAAGAAAACAACTTGTAGCCTCAGTTGTAGCAGTTTTCTCTTTGTCATACGAAAGACAGAAAGAAAAAAGAAGAAATAAAGATTTGGAATCAAAAACAGGAAGGCCACAGTGACGGGTTGCCATAGTTTCTGTGTACATATAAGGAAGGGAGTCAAACAGTCGCACACGCTGCCGCACATACACACATACATGCGCACACACATTGCATCTTCCTTCAGCTGTGAGGACAGGTCACTGACTACATCCCACAAACCCTGTGTTTAAAGTCAAACTTCACCTGCAGGACGATGGCGAGGTGGGCGGATAACCTGGCTTGATTACAGCTATTCGTTTAGCTTTCTGTAATGATGGAGCAAACATGTAAGGCAAATAAAAATAAAAATAAAAAAAAGATATTGGTCAAAAGGCATTTGCAAAGTGTATTTGTGCATTTGCAGCCACATATCACTGGAATTTTTCAGCTTTTAAGGAAGTATATAATTCCTTTAAAATGTGCTTTTTGTGTTTCCAGAGAATTGCAGCAAAGCATTTATACCGATTGTTTCAGCAGAGGGACAATGAAGCCAGGCATAAACACTAGAAACATAAGATAACAGCTAGCTTGGCTAACTAAAACCCACATACCATTTTTCCACATAGTGTGACCGGAGCCTGTTGAGGGTACACCAACGGGCCTTTATTTGAGGAAGGTTTTCCTGCTTTCCAGGTTTGATAAGTATAATTTGTCATATTCTAGTGAGAACCATCTTTGGGATCCGCTGCTGCTTGCCCTCTGAAAGTTACTACGTTTCTCTGCTTACAATTTCGAATAAAAAGCCATTATGTGTTTCAGTCGATAGAGGCACTTCATTTCTACACTAACCCTTCATTGTGAGACATTTGCAGGATCCATATGCGATGACATGCAAACAGGATTAAAGGACAACAAAGCAAAGTGGATCGCCACAACTATATCACCACCATTGTGTTCTAAACTTTCCTCTGCCTGCATTTGGAAGCTGGCTTTTGACTTTTCTTGTCCAGAAAACATAATCTTAAAAATTCTGTGAGAATATGGAATGAGAAAAACTTGCTTAAGAACCATAATCCATTACCACACATCAAAAACAAATAATCATCTCTAAATGACTCAAGTCTTCTTGTAAAGGCTCTACTATCTCACTAATTTGAAGTTTAGACATTGATTTTATAAATCAATTACACTTGTTTATTTACAGATTATACAACAAAACTTCCAGTCTTAATGCTAAGGGAAGCTTACTGGCTCCCAACTTGTTTTCATCCTAATGTAATCCTTTAAATGGCAGCTATAAGTGGATCATGTCAGGTACAGTATTTCCATGGATCTGTTAAGGAGACCCCAGATTTTCTTTCAAGTTTAACCCTCTCAGAGGTGTGACATGAACACAGATTAAAAACTAGGCCAAGCTAAAGGAGGTAGTACATCAAATTTGGGGAAAATGGTACGTTGAAATGCATGTTGTTCAAATGGCTGATGCCTCAATCACCACCCAGTAGTGTGCCTTAAAACATCAAGCACAGTTAAGATATTTGATAGAAACTTTACCCTAAACTTTAAAGAGGAAATATCATGCATTTTTGTAGTTTCTATACCTTTATAAACTGTAACATTGATAGACAAGAGTAATACTTTGTAATCTTAATTCCAGAACAAAAGGATCGGATGTGAAAATGTTCCCTGCACGTTTTTACTAGCAATATAACCTTTATGTCCCTGTTTAATGTTAATAAATGCCAGTCTGGTTTGTATATTTGTTGTTAAGGTTGTTTGGTAGAGTTAATTAAACAATTTTAACAAAAAAGGAAAACGGAAAGTGAAGTCAGACTGCTGTCTTTCTTCGGAAGCTGACCAATCAGAACAGAGTTTTGGAAATGTGGTTTTAAACTGAAGATGATAAAATGGCTGAAACCGAGGAGCTGCACAAAGGGACATTAAAAGATGAACAGGGAGTTTTGGTAATCACAACATAAACCTGGAAATGTGCAAATTATCTATAATTTGTTGAAAAGTCACTGTCCCGCTGGTACAACATCTGTAGCAGCATTTTCAACGAGTCATTTGGGAATTTTCCTAAGAACTAAAGTTCCCTTCGCTCGTTGTTTTTCACTGTTTACAATCACATGTAAGTGGGGCATATTAATCAGCTCAAATGGCCTTAATGGCACGAGAAAGCTCGGTCTAGAGTTGACAGGGACATTTTGGGGGTCAAATGTTTCTCCCTGGATCTTTGTTCAGGAGCTCAATCCTCTGGTGGAAAACAGGTTTAGTTCGAAGAAAAGTTCCTGAGGCGGAAATGCAGCTAATGTGTATTTTTAAAAAATGTCCCTACTTTGAACTCTAACGTTTGCAGTCCTCACATGTTAGGAAAACACACACACACATACACACACACACACACACACACAGATAGAAGGTGAAGGCCGCAGTGTGGACACAGAAAAGCTCAGAGGTCTTCTGAACCGACCGGGCTACAGAGGTCGACGTTTCCTTCACTCTCAGAGACATAAAGTACCAGCGAGGTTGCCGCTGCGCCGCTTCCTTGTTCTGTTACCATGGCAACACGCAGCGACAAGACACGCTCAGTCGGTACCAGTGGCACAGCAAGCTCCAACAAGATAGCAGAAAACTGAACAGATAAGCCTCTTTTAAAGAAAAATCAAGAAGTAAACACAGGATAAGGCGGCGTCAGGGGGGAAGGTGGCGGATTCCATGGTGCTGAACTGTTGCCGATTGTGATGATCATTTGGCACAAACTTTGTTTCGGCTGAAGTGTCAAAACAAACAGTGAGAATGTTTTCAAACGGTGGCCTCGGATGTGATCATAGTGGGCCGATAAGGATGCATTAGTCCTCATTTGGACAGGCTCTTCTTTATGTGCTCTATTTCCACCTGTAAAAGACAAGACACACATTGTTTATAATCACAGAACAGCATAGAAGAGTATATTTATGTTGCCATTAGTCCAGAACCGCATATGTACACAGTCAAGGTCGCACCTGTAAACTAATACGCATCTTCTTCTCCTCATCCAACTCGCTGGCCAGCTGCTTCATCTCCTGCCTGAAGTAAACAAAAAGAGTATTTTGGGCGTACACATACAAACTTACAAACACATACGGGCTAACGGGGCACACATCTCACCTGTGCTGGCTCTTCAGCAGGTCTATGGAGACTTTCAGGTCTCTTAGCTGGTTTCTTAGGTCCTCCAGCGATGGGGGCGTCAGTGGAAAGTGCCGAAGCTCGGGGGAGGGCGTCAGACCCGAGGAGGAAGACGGAGAGACGGGACGATGGCTGGTGTTTGGTGGGGTCAGGACAGAGGGCTTGGGTGGTGGACCCTTACTGTCAGGTACCTAATAGAAACACAGGTCAACAATTTTCACAGTGAAGCAAAACAAAGGTTTTCGGTTTTAGATTTGAAAGAACGTGAAATCAAAGCTAAAAATCTGCCCTTTAAACTGCAATGTAAGAGGAAATTCGTTAAAACGGACAAATAAAACCTTCAGTGTCTCATGGGCCAAATGAGGTAAAAACAATATGAACGTAAAAAAATACATGAAATTATGCAGCAATGTTGTGTCGCAAGTTACTTCAGAATTAACCTCGTCTTATCTTGAAACACTTGAAAGTTTCTCAAGCATAGAAATGCATGACCACGTATCATGTACTGAGGAAGATGATGATTTGATTGAAACATTCAAACTTTTTAGTAAATATGCACCTTTTTAGAACTAAATGTTTCAACTGATTTTACCTATAATAAATATTTATACAAAACAAACATGTAAGATTTGCTGAAAGTGTGTTCAAATGATTAAAGCAGTTTTAATTTGGCTCATAAACATCTTAATGTGTAGTTTGGCGCCCTCTACTGATAGAAGTAAACAGCGCAAGGAGGTGCAATGGTCTTACAGGGATTATGGGAGCTCCTTTTCTCAGGGAAACATCCACAGATCTGAGGGGCACAGATTCATGCTCATTCTTCCCCCTCTCCTTCTCCTTCCTGTCCTCCACTGCAGGGTAGTCCGGGTCTACACTGGACAGAGATGCCTGCCAGGGAGAAAAATGTGTGCAGAGATTACTGTGCTGGTCTGACTGCAGGTAAATTAAATATCCAACAAGACTGAGGATTTAATGCGACCGCTAAATATCCACAACAAAACTTACAGAGAAATTTCATGTGATTTCTTTTGGCAGCAAACAGTAAACTAGAGATCTGATGAAGGAAATTAAAACAGATAAAAATGAATGGCCCTCCATGTCTCACAGAGAAAAAGGAAACCTTTGTCTCTACAGATATTGCCACAGATGCACTTGATACTAAACAGTAATTCAATAAACACGTTGAACCTATTTGCTTAGAGTAAGTTAAGAAGATAGATGCATTTATAATTATCCCAAAACCTGGAGATAGTTAGCTTAGCTTAGCATAAAGACAGAAAACAAGTGGAAACAGTTGGTCTGTCCCTGCCTAAAGATAAAGAACTAATTTAATCAAAGTACTGAACTGCAAAGAGCTGAAAAGCACAAGGGTGACAAATAAACCCTTTTTAAGTGTGATGTTACATATTATCAGACTGATAATTGCTTTATATTAATACCTGTACGATATTACTATTGTAGTGCAGTGCAGAAGGGAATCGGGAGTGTTTTTCTTTAGTGTCTTTGTACTGATTGTAGCTGATTTCTATCTAAAGCATTTTACTTCCCATTTGAAAATAAATACAAATATTTAAGAATAAAATTATTAGTTATTAACTGAAACTATCGAAATCATCAAAGGGAAAGGCAACAAACATGAAACAGGGATTTTTTTATATTGTTGCAGGAATAACAAGGATAATAACCTTTCTGTTGGTTGATTAATCAGTACATTGACTGGATGTTTCAGCTCGACTTCTATTCGCGATAAATTGTCATATTTTATACATTGTGGAGTTTTGAAGAAAAAGAGTATGTTTCGGTGAGTCTCTGCTATTCATTCTTCTTCTTACTCCACGTAAAAGAAAACTTAAAACTGACAATAACTGACATCAAATGACAGAACATACATTTCAGTCTCCATGGCAACAACCGTTGTTATGGAGACTAGAAATAGAACGTTATTTGTCTGTGCGTTCTAATTCATAAGTGTCGCCACAACATAAAGTAAATTATTTGCAAGTAAAAGTCCTCGTTTTTAAAGCAACTAAAGATGCCAGATAAGTACGGACAGAAATTGTTAAGAATTTAGCAATTCCGGTTCCATTATCGATATCGCTTATCGATTCGGTTCCTTATCGGTTCTCTTCCTGATTCTCATCCAGTTATATATAGTACAAATCGCTTTGGTTGCAGTAACACTTTAATGTCAAGTATGCACCAACATTTTATCTATTTTCGCCTCTTTTCCCTGCCTCGATGAAAGGGGTAGCCACAGGTATGCGGGAGCCTGCCGCACTCTTGCAGTCCTCGTCAACTAAATGTTAATATCAGATGGAAATTATTCAAACAGTATGTCACAAACATTATTACAATCAACCGGACCTGGAAGTTTTACGATACAGGACGCTCAAGTTTTGAATGCAGGCAAGAGTGACACCCCTCGTTGGGCGAGCCTGTTAGCCGGCTCGCAGGAATGGGGGGGGTCTTTTATTAATAATATTATTAGTGTTGCTGTTAATAATAACTGCTCTGCTGTGTTTTGGTATATTATAGTTTATTCAGGGGATTTTTCAGCAGCTGAAAACAGCTCTGTGTGTTTCATTAACCTACATGGGACTTTGTGTTGGTGGCAGGCTGACAAACACTCACTGATGTGATGATCTGTGAGCGTGGCCGGCGGTCTGTGACTCTCGGCCTCGACACCGTCGGGTGACTCAGCTTCTCTGTTGACGTGACAACCGCGTCCAGGTCCATATCTGCGCAGACACACACCACCAACACAAAAACACATTTAAGCTCGAGCAGAGACGAATAAGAGAGTGCTCCGACTCCCATTAGTCGATGGTCCGGTCAGTCAAACTCACCGGTGTCATGTGACCTGTCAGTGGCAGAATCTGGTGTTGAAGCCCCGCCCTCAGACTTGGGGCTTTCAGACCTGAGCAGGTAAACCATGACTAAACGTTAGGCTCTGTATGCTCATGCATTTAGGGATGTTTTCTGCAAGTGTGTGCACGTGTGTGTACTAACGCTAGTGTGGGTGGTCTCTCAGGACGCCGTGGGGGATGGGAAGAAGAGGAAGAGCCTGACTTTGGAGGAAGAGGTTTCTTGGGGAGGAGAGTCGGGAGGGAGGGCTTTATGATGTCTCCAACTTTTATGTCTTCACCTACACACAGACAAAAATCACAGGGCCAAAAAGAAACTCAGAAACAGACGTATCAGACATGCATCAGGAAGAAAGGGGGAAGGTAAACGCAGCTGCAGCAGCAACAGGAACTAAATTTGACCTTTGGAGAGGAATAAAGAGTGAAACCAGGAAGACAAAAGGTCAAAAGATGCCAAAAGCTGCAGGAAAAAAAACTGGGTCATAGAGTACAAAAGGGATTAAGATCAGCCAGCAAGGTGGTTGCAGGAGTAGTTATGAGATTTAATTTCTATTGAAACACGAGCCAAGCGATTAAATCTGACATTATTCTTTTTTAAATACAGTCTCATTTGAACCTGGAACGCTGCTTCATGTGTCATAACGTGAAGAGGAGCGATCTGATCCCAGAGGAGGATTTATGCTAGTTTTTAAAGGATTAAAGCGCCCCTCGAGTCTGCATTTACACATTTAATATTACTCTGAATGTTGTCTCATTTGATTTTTCCACAAAAAAAAAAAAAAATTATTTTTAAAAAAAATAAATAAAACTAGCAGGAACCTAAAGTTCATTGTCATTATGCTGCCATTCATGATTAAAGATCAGTTATCGTCAACACATTTTAAACATATCTGAGAATATTTCATGCTGTTTAGGTTTCTCTAAAGGCATCTTTTCTCATTGCTTCATCCTCAGGATGGTAACAGAGAATCTATCATATTTCTATTCATGACCGTTTTTTCTCAAGTCACCCACAGCCAAAACCGGCTCATGTGGCACCACGAGCCACAGCTGCAAGCGGAGGTGTTTAAACTGAAATCTGATCCGAATAAAGAAGAAGAGACTCTTCTCTTAAGATGTTCTTAAAACTGACATTTGAGAGAGTATGAAATAAGCTACAGCAAAACATTGAACCTTTTTCATTTGAAACCTTTTAATTCCATTTATGTGTGAAACCAGCACACATTTTTAGCCTTTTTTTTACTCATAATCATATCGGTTTGAGCTCAGTCTCCCCTCAGAAGCCTCTCTATGTTTTGTCATCCTTCCCTCTCTCCTTTGTACATGTTTTTGTTTGTTTCTCTTCAAACACTTTCCCCTTTTAATTTGCTTCACTGGTGAAAATCCCACAAAGCTCACTGCTGTGTGTTGCCGTTATATAAAAACATCATTGTGCAGATGAGTGGAAGTGTCTGCCTTGCACCACCGTCTGTCGAATAAACCACGGTGCCTGTAGCTTCCTGTTGCATGCAGACTGATGCTAATGCTTTGCTCAATTAAAGCTCTGTTTTTCTGCACACAAAGGAGGGGAAATTTGCAGTAAGTGATGTCTCTGCTGCTCAAGCCTTGAAAGAATTGAATCCCTGCCTTTGTGCTGTGGTGCGTCAGCTCAGATTTCGGACTGGATTCTTGTTAGCATGATGTTGTAAAGCAGGTTAGTTGATCTGTTCTCTGCGGCTGAATAGAGTGAAGAAAGCCGAGAGATGCTGTAACAGAAGGCCAAAGGAGGCCAAAGTGGTCCGGACTTTACCTCGATCCTGGTCTCTCTGAGGCAGATATTCAGGCCGCTCAGGAGGAACCTTCTTGACTTCGGATTTTTTCTCTACAGAATAAAGTTCACAGTTTCCTGATGTTTGATTCTAAAAGTCTCAGACCACAAACACAGAAGAAGAGAAGTGAGCTGTTACCTGCGGTGTGTTTAGATGATGGAGCGCTGGGAGGAGGCGGTTTCTTTGGTCTCTGGAAACACGGATACAGAAACATATTAACAATGTCTTGAGGCCGAAGACATTAGCAAACAGTTTCTCCATGCTTTAAGATGCCATAATCACCTCTTTCTCAACTTCTAGCAGCTTGACAAAGTTGTCTGGGAAGACGCCTTGTCTTCCCCCGATCTCCCCCATCCACCAGCCTGCATCGGCACAGTCCTGGATAACACAGTTTAAATGCTTGATAAGAATATTCATTGTGAACGACTGCAAACACAAACCGCACACGGGTAGGCTCCTTTTACCTTGGTGATAATGTTGATGATATCGCCCTCTTTGAGTGACAGCTCGTCCTCATTTTGTCCTTCATATGGGAAGAGAACTTTACACTGCTCGCGCCCTGACAACCATCAAACCAAAGATACACACTCATGAGTAGAGTTGCAGAAAACAAACGTGTGGAAGATTAGAAAATGCATGAAATCAAAGATTAAATTTATTTCCGACCAGGAATGGTAGTCAAGATTTGTTGTTTTGTTTCCACTAAACAAAAACCTGTGCAATAAGCTTAAAAAAGTAAAGGGAAAGCAGAATAAAGGTCCCAGCAGGTAGTGATAATGAGGATTTTAAAATTAAAAGAGAATTACAAAAACGTAGAAGCCAATCATCCAATTTTCACTCTAAGTTCCTCAAAAATACAGAAAGGATAGGATAAATTACTCCTAAAAAAGTTCAACCAATAATTTCCTGACACTTCAGTATCTGGATGTATGGTGGTTTTTTGTGTAATTCATATCTTTTAAAAAAAATTATAAATGTTTTCACTCTGTTTGGCCAACGACACTGGAAATTAGGCAATGAGGAGGCTGCAGCACCCCCTACTGGCAAATATCTGTAGCTACAAGACAAAAGGATTTCAGGTCAACACAGGACCTTAAGTGTGAAATTTTACAATTATCAGTGATTGGTAATGATATGTTGAGTTTAGTAGCACAATAACCTTTGGAGTTCTACCATCTTCCTAATGTGGCACATTTGTTTGTCATTAGGCCATATTTCCTGATGCCGTGAAAGCTATCTTTGGTTTTAGATGCAATATTCACATTATTTCAGCATTTTTAAACGGGGGCTGATCCATTTCATCTGTAATTCCTGAATGTTTGATCCATGTGTTTAAGCTTTGTGTGTCAAAATAACAATAATAAAATCCAGACCGACTACCACTGGAAGCATCTTTGGACTCAATGACTTGTACAAAGACACTTCAGCAAAAAGTAAAGCCACAGACTGAGCTGCAAACCTTGTGAATACATGAGCTTTGTGCACCCATAAAATCGTAAACTTGAGGTTTAAAAATGGTAGCTAAATCAGGAGCCGATATAATGGTGGTTATGTCTATCTTATATTGAAAATACATGTGAAAAGCACTGCTTGTTGAGGGCAAATAGTCTAAAAACAAATGTTTTTCCATGGTCTCTTCTGTTTTGCACAGTTACCCAGACCTCAAAAATACTAAAAACAAAGTCCATACTTTTTAAAACTATGTAGAAACCTCGAACACCAATCAAATTTTCAGCTGAAGTATACATTTCATTATTCGAATGAGAAAAATATGTCTTCTCTGTACATGTGGAGTTGCATTTTGGAATCAGGTATTCAAAGAAATCTTATTTTGTAAAGCTCTGCTGAGGCCCTGTTCTGAGATATTCATTTACAAAGTCAGAAGGCCTTTTTTTTGTTGCTGCTGCCCATATAAGTGGCTGTGGCTCAGTCAATTATAAATCATTCTTTAATGAAGAATAAACATGCAAACTCTGCAAAGTTGCATTTAGTACTGTGCTTTTTTTTTTTTGTTTTGATGTCCATTTAAGTTTTCTGTAGCATCAAATGTGCTAAACCTGGTTAAAAAGGGTATCAGTTTAAATCTAAAATAAATATCAGTTGATGTTGAGCAACATTTATTTTTTCCAGAACCCCAATGCTGACTCACTTCCAGGGTCCCTGTGTTTGTCCCATCTAATGAAATTCTTTCCCATCCAGTTTTAAAATCTTTGGGCTTGTCATGAGCACCTAAACGCTCCAACAAGGAAGTATTCTCGAATGACAAACAACATTACAGCACTGTGTTGATAGGAAACAACAGAGTATCAGAATGAAAGGAAATCTGCATGAAACAAAGGAAAAGATAAAGAAAATGGTTTATGGTTAAGTAGATGTAATAAATTACATAGTTTGACAGAGTTTCTGCTTGTTTTATAGTCGTTTACGAGTCTTTTTGGACTAACTGGAACTTTGTTTGCATTAGTAATGCATTTTGAATTACAACAATACTGCATTTTCTCACCTTTGGCTTTGTTGTCAGGCTCAGTCTTCATACTTTCAGCTGTAACACTTGATGCTTTCCCCTCGTTAACCTTAATGAACGACAGAAGACAGAAAGCCTTTAAAGTCTGGCACACTTACCCCTCCAACACATGCAGCTTCAACAGGATGATCTTGTCTAGGACTTCCTGTGCTTACAGTAGTTTCAGCCACTGCAGAATACGGTGACCTGGTTTAATTCAGTTACTGTGTGTGTGGAGGTGCAGAGGAGATAATGACACACAGTCTAAGCAGAAACTTCTAATTGTTTTCTTTAACTTTTAAAAGTAATAAGAGATGTCAGACCACACCCTGCTTTATATAAATCCTTATCTACTTGTTCTCTGACTTTTTTTTTTTTTTTTAAAAACTGTTTTATTTTGTGTATTGTATTTTTTATTTCATTCTTCCTTGGTTATTCCTTGCTGCTATTTCACTGATTTTTATTTAATGACACAATGTGTAATTTAAAAAAAAAAAAAATTTTGGTAGAAGGATTTGAGTCCAACACCTTCATTAATCGTTTGCCTGTTCTCAGCTACAACTAAAAGAGGGATTTTGGCTACTACACTACTGCTAGTTTTCAGAAATGTAAAAACTAGCATACAAGTGTTTGTGATAATAAATGTGTTCATGCTTATATTATTCCACTACCTGAATACATCTTGTATTTTTTTTACTTTGTTTTTATTTCAATCCCTATTAAACTCCACAAAGTATCACTTAGGTTTATGAGTATTGACATTAAATCTAAATGCTAATATTGTTAGTTACTAATTTGGATGTTTCTAAAAAAAAGTAATAAAATAATTTGAAAATGTTTAAGTGTACCCTGTAGTACACATATTGAATATATAGCTGATAACATAGCATGTCTGACACTGAATGATTACCAGTGTTAGCGCTTAGTGTATTAGCATGCTAACTATTGCTACTTAGCACCAGGTACATATTACCAGAATGCATTCAGTGATAAACTTGAGTGTTGGTCAAATTGACATTTAAACTTATGGCATTGTGGATGTAGTCTGGCATTGCCAGACAATTCTGACTTCTCTTTTTTCTAACAAGTACTACATCAACAAGCGCCGAACAAAACACATTTGTATTCAACTGGATTAAGATAAAACCAGTGAGAACAATGAAACAAGTGATGTACCTCTGAAAATGTGTATAATTTCAAACTTAATCCATAATATCTTAACTTGTGACGGAACAGCCTGGCCAAGCTAGACACTGGGTGGAAAACAGCATGTCTATTTACCTCTGAAGTCAGATATTGGACTAGTCTTGTTGCACCTGAATTGAGCTAACCAGTTTCAGTATAGGTAGAGTACTGGTGTGGGGCATTCCAGATTAGTTTCATAATTCTGAATTCCTTGTTCAGCTGGGATCCACCATTTCTACACGTCAAATATGGATAAAACCTGTTGTGGCAAACCACCTCATAACTTCTGACATCTTTTCATTTCAATAAATGCTGGCAATGTGACTTAGAATCAAATCATAGACTGTTGTAAATAAACGTAAATAAGAGAGCTAACTAAGCATCTGGCATAAAATAAGCAAGTTGAAAATGAAGGATTCAACAAAAGATGGGGCCTATTTTGTTATTTTTTAAGAGAGTGACCTGAAGTCATAACAAAATTTAAACGGTTCCTATTCTTCCTATAATTTGAATAAGATCTTTGAGATTAGATTTAAAACAGAAACTAACAAATCAACTCTTCGACGAAGTGGGCGAGTCTGCCGTTAAAGCAGCCGTTGTTTCCCGGCTGGAGTGGATCCCTCCCTGTTCTGTTCAGCCTCCCCTCTCCACATTTCCTCCCCTCCCTAATGAGACCCATGTGGAGCCACAAGCTTTGAGGCATCACTACAACATCCCACAGAGGTTTGCATGTCCAGCAATCACATGCTGCTGGGGATCGACCCGTGAGACTTTTCAAGGCCAGTGGTGATATGTAGAAGGACTCGCACAGTCAGCCATTCATGATTTTTTTTAGCAAAAATATAGCACACGCACACATAGACAAACAAATCCAGCCGTCTACATATGGCAGCATGAGCATATTATCTAACCATTTCAACTTAAATCTGACTAAATTCAATACACAACAGATGCATTAATTAGGCACCTTCATTAGAAAAATGAATGTCACACTTTGCAACAAACGTGTGAAGCAAGCATTAGCAACCTGCATAGAGAGGAGCTTTCAAACGACTGTAATATTTTCACAGTCACAGAAGGAGGCTTAATTATTCAGAAATTTGCTCATAATGAATAAAGTCAATGATGGTTCTTTTCAAAATAATTTCCTTTTATTATCCCCAACAAGGAGAATATGCTGTTGGTATTGTTCTGTAAGCAAGACTGATCAAAAAGTTATGGACAGATTTAAGGGATGTTTTAAGTGATTGTTGAATGGACTTACGTTTCATTAAATACCAAAAAATAACAAAGACGAAAAGTCTGTTGTGCCAAAATGCTAAGCTAAGCTAACTCCCGCTCTCTGTCTCTCAATATTTTCAGACCAACATGTTATGGTATCAGTCCTCTCATCTGAACTGTGCAGGTTGCTTCCTTGGGATGCATGTATGCTAACAAACGTTTTTCATTTTTACAGCAGGAGTGAGGACATAACGTATTGACTTGTTAGCATCAATACGATTAGCTAACTGCTGTAACTAATTGTAGATTCAATTAAGAAATGAAAATAAATTTCACCCTAGTGTACAATAAATTAACCATTCAGCTATGTGTGCTAGACATAATTGGTCTGGATAAAGTTAATATGCAAGAACAAATACAGTACATTTGACAATAAATCTAATTTTAAGTGTTTCAAACATTCAGTCTCACAAAATTGAGAGATCTGAGAGAATTTTTCAGTAGATATTTGAGCACTGACAGAATTAATTTAAGCTTAGGAAAATACATTGATTTGATTTACATTTTCATGAAGTCACACACTTCTCTTTGCATGTTAACATTTAACCATTTACAATTAATCAAAACCACAACCTTTCCCAACTTTAACGCAAACCAAAGTTCTCTTGTTGCCTGTATCTCAGATGGGACTGTGTGACATAACTCTGGCAAATTTAAGTATTTTGTACACCCACAATGTACAACCTCCTCATTAATTCTAACCTCCTGATTCATTCTGCACTGCCTGCCATTGATTAAAGCTCATTTTTACCAAGTTTAATAAATCCATGATAGATTTTTGTCAAACAGTCAAAAGCTCTGTTTTGATTTGTTGATATTGCTCTTGTAAAGCTGAAAAAACGACTAACTGACAAGAAAAGATAGAATAAATGTTTCCTGATTAGCATTTATGCAAGAAAACATGCTTATATGTTGGTTTTCTATCACAGCTTGAGTGGTGAAAGTTACTTCCATCACACACCACAGAAACTAAGAATTTGGGGGGGGGTTTCTCAGTTTCTTTTGCTGCTATTAAGAATGTCTTTATGGGAGAGAATTCTTCATTGTGAGGCCAAACGTTTGCCTAAATGTAGAGCAGAACGAACTGAGATGGACAATCAACACGCCAACTAAAATGGCTTCTTTTTGTTGAAACAGTCTTGAGTTTTGCAAAGAACAAAAAAACAAACAAAAAAAAACACTGACCACTTCTCCTTTCGCTGTTAAGACAGATGGTGAATACTGGTGCAAAAGTAATACAAATTACAATAACCAGCCTTAACACTAGTTTTCAGTTTTTGTGTTCTTTAAACATGAAACAGACTTTTAAGTTCAGTGGCAGAGTTGACATGTCTACGAATGACTCAGCCGGACAGAGACGCTCCTGTCACTTCCTCCAGAGCCTCATTATTTCACAGAGAGACTCGTCTCACCATAAAGCAACATAACAGCCTCCCACTCAGCGGGAGAGGCGCACAAACATCCTTCAGACACACTTCTGGAGGAGCTTAAAGAGCTTCTGATGACCAGGATGCAGCTTTTTTTTCTTTTTTTTCCTCACCCGCTTTTTGTCTTCATGTGTGCTTAAAGTGGACTAATGACGTAAAGCAGCATTTCAAGAGTCACAGTTCTGTTTTAGGGTTAAGACATGAAAGAGGTTATTCTTCGAGTTTTTGCTGGTTGTTCATGTAGAAAGCATGTTTTTACAGTTTTTTTTTTAAATCTAGATAACTACATAAAGGGAAAGACTTAGAGAAAATGTGGATTTTCATCAAAACTTTTATGTTTTTTGATGGTAGATCCAGATTTTGGACATCAAAGGGTCTGCTTACAAATGCTTAAACAATCTTAACTGCCTTTTACACAAATTGGATGGACTGACCCCTTAATTTCAAAGACAACTAAACACCACACTCTGCATCACTAAAAGAGTATGACATTTCCTTGTCAAATTACCCTTAAATGTCATATTCATAAACAGGGCTTCTTTAATACAAAAGAACAGCTATAAAAATGTATTTCTGATGGTACCAATCTGCATCTGAAATGCTTTTTAAGCTTCAACGGACACTTGAATCGCTTGATTTGAGCCTTTTCCACAAACAAAAAACCTCTCAGTAATATACAACTGTAAAGCCAAACTGGTGAATCACCTCTTTAATTTTAGATTCATAGACTTGCCTGTTTTCATGCCAAAAACATTAAACAGTGTTTAGTATTTTCCCACTAGAAATCCCACCTTTCAGGGTAAGAAGTCTTTCTTTCTTTAGCTTGGAGCCAAAACACCAAATATTTATAAAACCTGCCACACACCAAGTCTCACGTCACATTTGCTTGTAACACCGCTAAAATTCAATAAAAAGAAAAGGAATAAAGAGGAACAGAAATAAGACGAATCAAGAGGAAGAATAAAACTGGAGCCCTAATGAAAAAGAGGGGGACAAGCAGAGAAAAGTGAACCCTACCGTCCTCTCCTGCGTGTCGAGTTAAAGTCAGACGGAGCTTGTCTGGGCAGCAGGAGAGCATGTGAGTATGAGGATGTCAGTGAAAAAGCTCTATCACCTCCCCTCGTCTTTCCCTCCCCGTCTGCTCTGCAGAGCTCTGACTTCTGCTTTGCTTCTCAAATCCCTGCAGGATGTGTGAGAGTGCGTGCGTGTGTGTGTTTGTGAGTGTGTGTTAGCATGAAACCACTTCCTGTGCTGTGAAACTGAAACAGAGGAAGGGGAGGAGCCAAAGCTGAGCTGAGACTTTATTTCCTTGCTGCTCACAGAACAATGATCAAAGCGTAAAAAAAGATTAAAAAAATAGCAAATAGGCTGTGTTCATGTTGTGGGGTTTTAATCAGGTTGAAACAACTGTTTTTTGAGGACAAATGCCAGCTCTCTACAGCATAAATGTTTCTATTCTAGGATGAGGAGCTGGTTTAAGGTTTATTTAGGTCTCCAGGAAACGAGTCAATGGGATGTCCTCTAGACTGACAGAAACAGCTGTGTTTCTGTCACTGTGTGTGACTCACCTTGTCCACCTCTGAGTCCACATCTATGGAGCGAGGCCTGAGCTTGATGGGCTGGTCCTTGAAGATGTTGCCAAAGCCGAACCCGCGGACCTGAAGGGTTGTGCAAAGAGACGCAAAGATTTAAAACATCTCAGCTCATCAGATGCCCTGAAACGCTTGTAGCTGCAATTAAATCCACTCCTATGAATAGTCAGCTTAAATTTAGCCTTTTTCCCAACCTAAAACAAACATGAAGCATCAAGCACACCAGCTTTCTGTGACGTAATCTGGCAACACTGAACCTGACCTGGCACGAGGCTCGCCGTGTAAACTACGAGGAATAAAGATGTGTAAACAAAGCTGTACTCTTTGAATCATGCCTCCTCAGTTCAGCCACAGAACTCCAGACCAAACATTCGTCACATTCCTCTGATGGTTATGTGTGAAAACGTTATCTGAGAGCTCAGTTTCATAACTTTCTACCACAGGTGCCACCGATTCCAGTGTCAGAGTGAAAAGTAACACTTTAGAGGTAAAATAACAAAAACTAATAGATTTTATAGCAGAGAAAATGTAAAAAAAAAAAATATAAATACATCCAGAAATGTGTGCATATCTGCCTAAAAAAAAAAAAAAGACTTTGCTTTAATTCTAAACCAAGTTACCATTAGTCATCTGACAAACTTATGACTTCAGCCATGGAGAGCTGTTTCCTTTCTGGAGAAACAATTAATCTGTCATCTTCAGAGGTGGTCTAATTACACATTTTTGCCTTCTTACATAGAGTTTCTCAATCCTGTTCCTCAGGACCTTCTGCTCTGCACGTTTTAGATCTTTCCCTGCTCCAACGAACCTGATTCAAATGAATAGATTACCTCATCATCTTGTCATCAAGTTCTCCAGAGGCCTGTAAAAGACCAGTTAATTTGAATCAGGTGTGTTGGAACTGCAAAGAAAAAAAATCAAAAACCTTCTGGAAGGTGGATCCCAAGGACCAGGGCTGGGAAACGCTGCTCTTGGAGGTTAATTCAGACATGAACAAAAGATAGATGAGCAGGAGGATGAAGATAAGTGGTATAAAGTTCAGGGTTTGCACACGATGTCATCAGACATATGACTGTACTCGGTTAGACCCCACGGAGTGGCAAAAAGAGCTGTTGTAAAGGCTGCAGTTCAACAGTTTTCTTTTTACAAACTTACCAAAAGCAAAGAGAGGAGAGCCAAATAGAATGGACTGGAAGCCATTTTCGTGGGCTTTAATATTGTGACAATATCCCCCATTTCTAATCCGTGTAGCAGCGCTGCTTTTGGTGTGGATGAGAGTTAGATTACAGCAGCATTAACGGGTGCGTGCTGAAAATAAAACGTGTGCACGGAATATTAAAAAATCTGCTCCATAAGTTTATCATTGCCGTTCAGATGCGTGGTTTAACAACATTCTAACCTGCCTTTTCAACACTGATCACCAGGTTTAGAAGTGTAAGCCCGATTCTTTCGCTGGAAGCCCAAGAACAAGCCGGGGAAATCTAGAGTTCACAGACGAGGTGATTATTTAGGTCACAGGTAAAGTATGGCAGCACTAGAGTCGGAGTGACGGAGCCCTCGCAGGGCCTCCGTCAGAACGAGCCCCGATATCCGGAAACAGTTCATATTTATCTTCTTCACATGTATCTTCCACAGGTTGGACCTACACACGGCCGACTATAATTGGCCAGTTATTAGTGACATGAGCAGGCCAAACACCGTCATGTTGTTTGGATGTGATAAACAACGTGTGTGTGTGTGTACGTGTGTGTGTGTTGCTTTAGTCATGCATCTAATGTACCAAACCTATCTGACAAGATAGAGAAGCTTCATCTGATATTCATCAGTTATTTGGTCCAGTTATGCTATCTTAAAGTCTTGGACCATTCAAGGACATCCATTGCGTAGTATGAGCTAAGATAGGACCATCGATTGTTTAGAAACATACAGAATATGAGTACATAATGTCTAAGAACAGAGGCAATTCTAACAGAAGTCAAATGTTTTCCCAAAGTTATAAATCGGGGGGGTAAACGGAAAAATGCTGTTTAGAAACCACGATAAAGAAGCTGCACAGTGGATTCTGCAGAGTAATTTCATCCATGTTCACTGTTTTCTCCACGAAAGTTAGAATGGAATAAAAAACGTTGTCCATATACATTTCTTGGATTCTTCGTCACCTTAATTTCGTCGGCAAATCTCACCGTGAAATACGATCAGACTTTCAGACTCTGCTTCATTAACTTTCCAAGCTTGCAAAAGAGGTGCGCGTACAATATGAATAAATATCAGGAGACCTGAAGTGTCAGCGTCCGTGCACGGATCACATCGCTCAAAAATGTGCACGTTAGACCAAATAAAATATGTTTGTTCAACACAAATGCAATCAGTTTACGGCCGTTAAACTCAATAAATTCATGTTAATAAACCCCCAATTTAATCGTTTATTTGGAGCAAACATATTTCCACTCTGCCCACGTGCAGCGGCAGCCATGTTGAATGTTTTTGCCAGTCAGAGGGACGTGTCTATGCTGTATGGATGGAGCTGTGACGTAGCTTCACACTCTCAAGTCGTCATATTAACGTGTGATTGATTACCTTCTTGGGTTGAATTTCTGACCCTGTTTCTGAGCGACTGTCTGCTCCATCACTTTCACTGCCAGGGCTGTCCTTACCTACACACTCACACACACAAAAGATGGATGTTTGTTGAAGCTCTAAAGGTAGGTTTAAAAGCTGTTTTTTTTTATCTCTCGCAGAAACAAATGTACATATATGTTTTTCTTTTTGCCTGGGACTCACTGGTGCGGCTGCTGCGGAGCTCATCCTGTGAGGTGGGCGTGTCCGAGGAGGGCGTGTCCAACTCTGTCGTGGTCTCTCTGGTGAAATTGGAGGGAAACATTCCACTCTTCCCATTTAGAATTCCCTCCCACCATCCCTCCTCTACCTGAACATACACAAGCACATGACACATGGTAACACGCATTTATACACAGGCTGATTTACACATTTACTGATACAGACTGGTAAGTGTGGCCTGAGGATCACATCAGGGCTAATATAATAAAATAACATAAATAAAAATAGCTAATTAAAGTTAAAGCTCAAATCAATCAGACTGAGAGAGCACACGTCACACCTCTGTTCATTGAGCTCCACTTGCTACCCTTAGCCGCCCACATCAAATTCAAGTCACTGATGTTGGCCTACAAAGCGCTTAGTGGAACGGCTCCCATCCACTGGAACGACTCGGTCACTCCGGTGGTCAAAGGATAGCAGTCTAGCAGTGCCTACACCACACTCAAGACAATTCAGACTCTTTTCATTGTCGTTCCACGATGGTGGAATGACCCACCGAGCGCTACAAGAACAGGGCCGTCCCTGTCTATCTTCAAGAAACTCTTGAAGACCCAGCATCTCTTACCCTCGCACCTACCTTGCACTTCCCTACTGCACTTCTATTTCTGTAGTTCCCTCTATGCCCGCACAATATTTCTACATTGTCATCCCTGACAGAGTCTGACTAATTGGCTTCCTTCTGTGTAGCTTAGTGTTGGCTTTGACGTTAGCTGTAATGTTAAATCATCATTTGTAAGTCACTTTGGATAAAAGTGTCTGCTCAATGCATAGACATGAACATAATCTAAATGGGGGTTAATGTTGAGCTTTTTCTGGATTATTATTATGTCACAAACCAAACCATTTTGGCTTTTAGAAATTACATTTAGTACGATTTCAGTTGGACTAACACAAGAATCTGATTTCTTTCCTGATATCATGTATATATGTATGTATATGGAAGCCTACCTTTACCAAAAACAAACAAAAAAAGTAGAGTAAGTTAAATTATTCACTCTAAAAAGACAAAATATTTCACTTTCTACATTTTTTGTTGTAGGAAATAACATGAAAAAGTTAATGTTTTTGGTCATTTTTTAAAATATTGTTATTTAGAATTAATCTTACATGATTTATACATTGATAAAGGATACGATTTTTGACGTTTTCATGTAATAATTTGACTTTCTGAAAGAAAAAAAAGGACTTTTAGTAGTTTTCACTAATGTATGTATATTGACTTTTTATGGCAATTTTTCTTTCAAATGTATAATTAGAATTTTAGTATCAAAATATAGTTTTGTCTTCTTTGTCTATGATCTGGTCCTTTAGCTTTTATCTCAAACTTTACATCTTTTTTTGTGATATAAAAAATGTGGGAAAGTAAACATAAAATGATTTTTTTTTTACTCTTCTATTTAATAAACAACATTTGGCTTTTTGGGGGGTTATTTTGTAATAATTTTCCAACTTTTTTAAAAAACATAAATCGGACTTTTAAAATAAATATGTCGTAAGATTTTCATGTTGACATGTTACCTCATAGATGAAAAAAGATAACATTGCGATCTTTCAATTCCACAATTTTGACTTATTAATAAATACTCTTTCTATTTATTTAAAAAAGAGGGGACCACATACATTATTTATCAAAAAACAAGCTAAATGTAAATGTGTTATCACATTTGACTTAGCATTTCAAAATGGAGCTTTTCCTCTTTTCTTTTATTTTTTTCCAACAGTTATGGGCTTCTATTCTAAGAGGGGAACATGTGTTAGCCCGTTTGTTGTCTGGTGGAGCTGCAGTTGTGGAAATAAAGCACATGAAAATGTAAAAATAAGGGTTCACTTGAATGTTGGAAGGACTCAAAACTAAGCTCTGAAAACCCAAAATAACAACTGGATAACTTCATCTTTTCCATGACCTGAAAACTTCAAGTCATTTTATAACTTAACACCTGCAGTAAGCTGCAGTCTGCCTCTATTCTGTGATAAGCTCAGTGTTGAGGTTTGAATCATCTTTTTACCAACTGATGTGTCATAAACCAGCTGCTGAACGTGCTGAACATGTGCATTATTTGTGTGATTTTTTGTGTGATTTTTCTCTCTGCTCTCACACAGTAGCTTCATAAAAGAGGAATCCATAGAAAATAAATAAAAACCAGCCTCACCTCTGCTATGACATCGATGATGTCTCCTACTTTCAGCTCCAGCTCATCCTCGTGCTGAGGCACGTAGCTGAACGCTGCTTTACATCTTCGCTTACGGATCTGCTCTCCTGCACACACACACATAGAGTTGATGTTTTAACATATCTTAGACTTACAGCTTCTGACCTAAAAAGCTCACACGCTCATCAACAATCCACATCCCACAGTGAGTGAGGAGGTGTTCACTTGCTTCTTAGAAGCCAACATGGTTGAAGCCATTGACCTTTGCCCTATTAGTCACAAAACAGTCCAAACACAAGTGACACCCAACGCTTCTCTCTGGCCTCGCAGTTGTTTGTCTTACCCTCATTAGCCTGCTCATTACTCCTGACTCAGCCCACATTAGACAGGTCACTCAGTCATGACCCTGCAGTTCCTGTTTTGTCCACACGGTGTTCATCTCTAATTTGTGGGAATCATATGAGCAACCATGTGCTGGAGGGAGTTTATATACTTATCTATCTATCTATCTATCTATCTATCTATCTATCTATCTATCTATCTATCTATCTATCTATCTATCTATCTATCTATCTATCTATCTATCTATCTATCTATCTATCTATCTATCTATCTATCTATCTATCTTCAATTATTAATGCTTCTATATGGTTTCCCAACTTGAATGCTATGTTTAAGAATGAAACAACAGCTCCTGGAACAGCTCTAACCCTTGATCCATGACCCATGACCCTTGACCCAAACCCATGACCCCTCACCTCTACATAAAGGAGACACCCAGCCTAAAAAAGAGTAATTGTTTTGAACCTGTTGATATTATTTTTAGGTCTCTTCATTTTCATATTCATTTTGCATGTTTACATTGTTACTTTGCTTTTATTTTGCTGTCCTCCATGTGGCTTTATGGTTAGTTTAGTACCTTTTCATGCATTTTGTGTCTTTCTGGTGCATTTCTTTATGGAAATTTGGATCTCTTGGCAGTTGTTTATCGTATTTTCTACATCTTTGAGTATTGGATTTCTCTATGTTCAGTAGATGTCTCTGTTCTTTGTGTCTTTTTGCAGCTGATTAAACTCTTATAGTGGTTTTTACTGCAATCGTTCTCACCAGTGTCTGTGTGGTAATTTAGAAAATGTGGTTTGTCTATCTCCATTTATATCCATTTATGGTTATTTTAGGTTCCCTCACTGACATTTTGCATCTCTTTACAGTTAGTTACCCAGTTTCCTGTCACACTGTCAAAGCAATTCTAAAGAGATTCTTTGAAAAGCTGCAGAAAAGAAGAAATGTGAATCCAATGTCTTTTCATTCACTGTGGTTTCAAGCAAATAAAGCAGGCTGTGTACTGTTGCCACGGGGTGGCAGTATAGCCTACAGTAAATAAACACTGAGGACATCCACTTAAGGAAACTGGAGAGCTCTTCTTCAGAAATGACTTTTATCTCAGGAAATATCGGAGATATAATATGATATTTGGGAAGCTGGTCAGTCATTGAGTTTATTGCTCGCCTGCTTAGACCGGAAACAACTGATGAGTCACATAATTTTAATAGTTGCCGAGTCAGACGCTAATTGCAAAGTTGTTTCCACTCCTCCAAACGCGTGTCAAGCGTTATTGAAAACAGAAAACCACCTCATGCAACTGCATAAACCTTTCTGCACATTAGTGGAAGTTCTGTTCACCTTTAATTGTTCATCTTCTAAATGCAAATAACAAAGAATGACAATAGAAACCTGGATATTTATCTTTGCCTTTTTTTTTCTATTTAGCATATTTATGTGGCACTTTTTGTGAATCTCTGTCAGTGTTATCATTTTATTTCGGGTTTTTTTAATGACTAAGGTCATTTTGTGTGTCTTTAGAGTCCATCTGAGTGGAGATTCTGAATCTCTTTGCAGAAAGCTGACTACAAAAACAAATAATGTTAACAGTCACTTGTTATAGAGATTTGTAAGCCATCAGCTACAATAATATGCCAACTTCCTTCCACTTTCTGATGGTGGTATAGGGACAACATATCAGCCCTCATATCCCATCACTTAGCATATAGTCAGCATGTGTACACATGTTCACAACATAATGATGAGCAAAGCTTGACCCAAATCCTTCCTCAAAGAAATAGGATCTTTGTGTGAGCCTGAAGATTTACTTAATGACCACAGGGTGTGTGACAAAGCTGAGTACCTTTCCTTCCTGGCCGTACGCTGGGGTCAGACACCGGACTGGCCCTGCCATTGGCTAGATCAGACCTGATCAAGCCTGCCTGTCCTCCATCCCTCTTCACCTCTTTCTTTATCTCCTGTGGAGAGAAACAGAAGAGGTAATTGTGTGCGGAGGAAGAAGAGGAGGAGAGGAAAGATGGTGGGAGAGATAAAAAAATAAAGTGTGTAGGTTACAAGCAGAAATAAAGTAAGAATGAATTGAGAGAGGATTACAGGTGCAAATTATTGTGAAATAAATACCAAACATGTTTATATCCAACTGTTTTAGTTGCTTTATTGCAAAAGTTACTGTGAAGCATCAGCATTAGATGTTAATAATCCAGCTGACCCAAGCTGTTTCATTGCACATGACCACCGAATGCTTTTAAAGCTTTGAAAGAGAAAAACAAATGCACCAAAATAAAACTACCCTGCTGTCACTGCTGCAGCCCGTCTATCCCTGTGACTTTCACTCATATAAAGAATCACAAGACTGCATGCGAAACTGATCAACAAAACCAGAGAAAGGCAGTGTGGCCAAAGTCTCAACAAGCAGACAGATTAGGAGACAACAAACAAGGAGGCACACATAACTTCAGAGTTCCAGTAAAAATAGACATTATGGTTCACATCTCCCCACCACATTCATCATAACTGTTTCATAAGCCCTGGCCTGTGGCAGTCACAAATCAGCGAAACAGACGGGCCCGGGCACACTGACTCACAGAGTCAAAATCCTCATACACACGAGGGTTGGAAATTTCCCGGTATGACAATAAAATCACACTAAAGCCTTAATGAGCCTTTGAGATTAAAAAATATCAGCATGAGAAGATTTTTTCTCAACAAAAACTGAAGATTTCTTTAAACTAAGAGCTGTGAATGTAATATTGAGATCAGTGTGGTTACTACAATAAACTGGCTCCTCTTTCTCAAACTTCACACCATACATTTGGCTGTCAGCAAAGAGATTCAGGCTCCCCATAGTTGAGGGACCAATTAAAATCCGACATGTGGCTTATGTTCTGTCTTCCAACAGGATGTGGCACATTAGAAAGCAGAAATTTTCTTCTAGATAGCATGAATCTAGATTAGATTGCTTGCCTTTGGTCATTTAACAAACCTATAATTATATTTAAAGTTCCCAAGAAATAGCAACCAGAGTGCTAATTGCTACTGCATATTAAAAAAAAAGGAAAGGAAAGGAAGCAGCTCCGTTTGTTCTGATTGGTCAGCTCCACTTGCCTGAACAGATTCAATATTCAACAAAGCATTTCATTGGACATAAAACTCATGCACGCCCCCGACTGCAGGATGAGTCATCAGCATTTATGCACATTTATTTTATAGTATTTCATATAAAAACAACAACAATAGAGTGATTACTGTGTAAAAGCACAGTTTTTATTGTTACTGCCAGGTACTTGTGTATCAGAGACATATCATACAGAAACACTTAAACATCAAATAAAATTTCTTTCTACAAGTATAGCTGGTGCACATATGCATTTTCATTCAAAACTAAAACTAAAAACAAACCAAGAGCACGTTCGTATCAGCATGCATTGTTTTTCTCCACCACATATACACCTTTATGTAGACGTAAATTATTTAGAAAAGAGCTTTGCTGAGTCTTTAGTCTCCTGAGTTTAGCTAATAATATCTTAACAAAAAACAACAAGAACAAGCTGTGCAGGCCTGCAATATTACTTGTAGGGTAAATTCTCACTGTACAAGGAATTCTGACTCATAGGAATTAATGTGGAATAGTGTTTCCCCCTTCTTTAAAAACTAAACTTCAATCTTAGTACCGCTAAAATCCAATTTACGCTCCTTTAAACATGTATGACCAAGTCAGCAAAGAAAAAGACTGATTCAATTAAACGACAAAACACAAGAGTTTCCTTCAACAATACAAACACTAATGAGCCTTTTTACACACAGTTTCACAGTTAGCTTCAAAGCTAAGTTTTGAGTCAGTGATGGTCCCAAAATATTTTAAAGTCTGCACTCACTGCACGCACTCACAATAACTTTATTCATGAGCATTTTCATGTTTAGTTTTTGCTGAAGTTTGTCACACCACACAGAATGTAAATGTAAAGAAGACTTAACAAACAAAGTAACTGAATGTTACATTGTTTTCATATGTATAAATATATATATTATTGCGGATATGTGGAAATGTACAGGTTTACCAGCCTTGATATTGCAGTTAAGTGAATATTTATGGGATTCAAGGCTAGTTTTACATGTTACAAACTGAAATAACAACAGCAGAGTTTTCATCCGAGTGAGTTTACTACAGACTGATATTTGTCTGTCTTTTCTGACGTTACACTAAGTGATTTATAGTCCCTTCAGGTCAGGTTAAAGAATTACCCTCCATCACATTTGGCGTTTGCAGTTTGTTAAGTAGGCTAATGCAGCTCTAATGCAGAATCAGAGACAGACATTGATTCTGAAGGCAGAGAAGCTTTAACTGTATATACACCAGGCAAAACATACAAAAACTCACAGACACAAACCACAAACTAACAGCTGAAAATAACACACTTTAAAGTCGGCGGCACAGCACAAGCTAATCTGCACAAAGACCCACAGCAGCCATTTGAAAGCCAACATGTTCCTTTTTTTAATGAGCACTGGTGGAGATGTAGTGTTTAGTTGTTTGGTTTCTTGAAAGTCAATTACAGATAAATACTTTAGAGGTTAAAATGGAAAGTGCACAAGTTAGTATAAATGATTAATACTGTAAGCGGAAATGCCATTAAAACAAAAACTAGGGCTGTTCTTGGAGACCTCAGCTTCTACTTGGACTGCATTCATGCGTGACTACAATTCCTGTTACAGGGATATGGAGGTAACCCTGAGTTAAAGGAAACCAAGCTGAAAAGAGAGGAGGAAGAGAACGTGATTCATCATATCTGGACAGGAAACACCTGCATTATGTACACTGCCGTGTTGGCTCTGTGTGTGTTTGTTAGTATGATGTGCAAAATCCTGACAGAAACTATGTCGTCCACACTGCAGCGCTTTAAATGCTAAACATTGACTTTTGTGTCCCATACTACCAGACCTCTGACTCTTAAGCCTCACAGATTACGCAAAACAGGACACTGAAGCAGTATGTTGGGCAAGACATACAGTATTAGTCTTCAACTGGGGAAACAGATCTAATGCTTGTGCAAAATGTTGCGAAAGGCATCATTTTGTAGTAAAATATTCAAATGCAAAATTCCCCACTTTTCATGCACAACATCCTGCTTGCTCAGCTCTGTTTCCTGGTCACACTTATATTTAGTCGCATCAGAAAGTATTCAAACCTAATCACCCTTTGGGTACTTTTTAAGTTATTTTACACTTCATTTTAGATGGAGAACATAACCTGTTGTTACTTTTGAATGAGAAAGTTGAATGAGTCTATCAAAATAAGAGCAAGGTCTTACTCATTTTTGACCCAGCATGACCCTTCTACATTTTTATTTGGCCCTTCGTTTGGATGGAGGCATTAACTCAAGATGGGTGAGTCTGCCTAAATTCAGCTACATATTTACCAAACATAGCCCAAATCTGCATTTGGGCTTGGGGCACATCCAGACACAGCATTGGCCATAAACCAAGTTCGACGCAGGTTGTAACATCTGGGTTATATTTCGCCCAATAACTCCAGCCAATGCCATTACTGACCTATAAATGCCAAAAGTGGTCCGGATGAGGCTCAAATGTGTTTGCTATCTGGCATGGCTCCACCCATAATTCGTGCAATGACTCAAACCTGCAATTTGCAGGTGTTCTGTCTGGAAGTTGTCCATGAAGACAAGCTTCACACACCTAATCTCATCCATTTATATCTAAATCTACAACAATACTGTGCAACAATCAAATGGGTCTAAAGCAAGTGTTGAAGGAAAGTAGACTTTACTTTTTTAATTTGGCTTTTAATTTAATAGAGCTAATAGTTAGTTTATTAGCTTAATGACAGAGGATTTACTACCAATGCCCTACCGGTTGCAGTTGTATTCATATCAAACAGATAAGCGCAACTTCAGCATGCTGTTTGCTTCCTCTCTACAAAGCTACAGTAAAAAAGTGTAAGTAAAAAGCTTTTACTCCTTAAGCATTTGATGACAAAATGGAGCATGTGATAATGATTTGCAGTCTCTGTGGTTGACTAATAAACAGTCCTCATGTGACCACAGCACTTCCTACAAACAGGATATCCTCCACCTCTGTTAGAACTTGAGTTTGTGGGATGACGTGAATTCACTTAATTCAAACAGCTTACTTTCTTGAAAGGAAGAAAACTTATAAGGTCATATTTCATAAAAAAAATAGCTGAATAAAATAACCAGCTTGCCTTGGACGTATTTAAGGAACTTATTTCTCAGGTTGAATAATAATGGGGCAGATGGACTATTGTAGCCTTTGTCTTTTCAGGTGTTGGAAAGAATAAATAGGTCTGTTTTTGAGAAACAGAAGTTGAGAAGTTCTCAACTAAATTCAACGCTCATATGGAAATTTGACGGAACTAAGTATTTCCCTTGAGAATTATGTGATTTTCAAATCTGTGTTTAGATTGTTGGTGGAGCAGCTGATTATTACTGATAAAGCCTATCGCAAAACTTGCAAATGCATCTTTAACAAGCCAACGATGAATGCTTGTGTTCTTACAAAATCTGAAAGAGAAGTTGCTTTGCTTTATTACTCAACTGACTGCATTAACGGTGCCTTCAATTAACGGTGAGTTGACCTCAGCTGATGCCTCTCTCGTCTGAAAACTAGTGAACAAACACATCTCTGGTGACAATGAGAATCATAGTCAGGTATTTGTCCCCCCTGTGGTTCAGGCGTTATCAAGACAGAAGGGGCAACTTGCATACCGTCACTTCCTAACACCTCTTTAACATGTGTGTCCGCAAAAATGATTTCCTATGCTCAGAAACACACACACGCATTCATCCGCATCGCAAAGCTTAATGTCATTCAGTCCCATAACTGCAGTCTTGTGACAGACACGTCTGGAGCTGCTGCATTACTCACGGCCTCCATTTGCCTCACACACACACACACAACATATACGCAAAGGCTTCACAGGCCCATTGTCTAGTGAGCGGTGACATTCAGTCAGCACAAATGCGGCCTGGCTGCACAGCCAACAACCTGACAATAGACGGACTTCTTTAGCGTTGTTAAAATGTGTCCTGTTGCCCACAGCCTCTGGCACTTCTCTACTTCCCCTTGTGAGACAGTGAGCAAATGTTTCCCTATTCTAGTCTCCTCAAACCCGTTGCTCTCCTACTTTACATACCAGAGGATTCTTTGTAAGACAGAGCTCGTTCCTGAATCTTATGTCTACATCTGTACACGATCTTTTCACATCCACCAGCAGACCTGAGGAAGGAAAAAAAGCCAAAACATTTGGCCGAAACTGGGTTCTCACAGTACTTCACCTTTCACATTCAGGACAGATAAACTGAATGTCAGCTGACAAATATCAACATTTCGGGTCCTGAATGTGGTCAAAAACACAAAGAAATTCACTCAACTATCACAGAAGTCAAAGAAAGCTGGAGGTGGGAACCAACAGGGGAACTCTGATGTGTAAAAACCTTGTTTGAAACTTCTGTGTTTGAGGAGTAGAAATATGTGGAGTTTTGAAAACATCAACCGCTCACACATAAATCTGTTCGAGGTTGAGCTGGATCGTACGTAATATATGAGTGGAATGAAGAAAAGCATAACTCTGGTTTGGCTGAATCAAATTTGATCCTTTCTCTAAAAGAATTGAGTCCAGCAACATTACAGGAGAGCATTTCTAAATCTGTTGAGTTCTCCTCGTTTTTGCTTGCTTAATGGTGTTCACGCTTCCATTTTATGCAACGACGAGACATTGAAAAACATCCAGAATATGAGGCAATGGGAAGCTAAATAACTCCAGATTAAAGCTTTTCATGGGTTTTGATGTTGTTATGAAGTGTCTGTCTTATAAACACATCATTTCTCCTCATCACTTTCTCCCAGATCCATTTGTAACCAAATGGAGTGAGTCATCTCTACTAAAAGGAGAAGATATTCAATGATGTTAAGAAAGAAACCAGCCTGCCTTTACCTCCAAATGTTCACCAGGGTTGTAACTTGGAGGATAATAACCTCCTTTAACCTGGAGAAGACCCACACCTTCACCTGTTGTGGACTGGCAATACAATGCTTCACTGTAACATCTACAAAAAGTATCTTTGACTCTCCATTTAGCTTAGAGGATTAATCCAAAAACAGGCACTTTACAAACCCTTAACAGTCAGTTTGGGGACAGTTTATAAATGAGCTCAGAAACAAATGCAGCTGCGTCCATAATGGGGTCGAGAGTTCACTCGACGGTTTGACGAGTCTGAAAATGATGCACTCTGCACAACTTCACTCCACTGCCACCATGAGAGCACAGTAGGACATCATTAACTGCTGTATTTTGCAGTAATCTTCACTCATTTGCTTGTTTTATTTGGAGATGAACAATATGTGTGGTGTGCAAAAGAGAATATGTGACAAGCATTCCAAAGTGCTGGGAGAGGATTTGTAAAATATCTTAACTTAAATCAAATCTCAACTAAAGTTAAACTTGTTTCTTTGACTACGCTGCTAATTCTAGCTTATCTCATCTTGCAAATTAGACACTGAAGGCCTGAGAAATGCATGGTGTGCTGCACTAAAATAGGAAACACACACACCAACACCAAAGCAAACCGCAGCTGTTTGTTGACTCTCTGGCTATTTGTTGAGGCCCTTTTGTGGTGTGGCATTGAGAATGTGGATGAAAATGAGGTGTGAAGAGTTGCGATTACTCACCCTGACAAAGTTATCTGGGAACAAGCCCCTGCGTCCGCCCAGCTCGCCCTCCCACCACCCTCCATCGTCCCGCCGTATGTTCACGATGATGTCGCCCACCGTCAGGCTCAACTCATCGTCCTGCTGAGCCTCATAGTCGAACTCCACCACGGCCTCCACTGAGAGGAGAGGGAAAGACGGTTCGTAGGTTAGAAAGGGTCTTTTTAATTGATTTAGGCAGAAGAGAAAGAGGGATACACAGAAAATATATCCAAACAGTGTTGCATAGTCTGAGTTGCATGAAACAAACAAGTAAACAAAAAGCATGTGTGCCTGTAGAGCTCCAACAAATACTAAATGCAAAGACAAGTCACTTTTATGCACATTGTTTCTATCTGTGTTTGATCATTCATATTCTTCCTCTTTCTCCCCTTTATTTGCTTCTTTTTCAGTCACCACAAAAAAATGTTTCGTTTTTGTAGCATGGTTTTTAACACCTGTGCCTCACAAACACGCTCTCTAACCCATGTAACCGGAGAGACTCGATGCATTAATTACACATGATGCTGATAAGTGGTTCACTACTTTTAAAGGTCTATTTTTAGAGCACAGCTGAAAGGGTTTTTTTCTTTTTACAAAGATAAAATCTTCACATTTCTAAGAAAACTTCACAGAAGCCGCACCTAACTGAAAAATAAGTCCTGCTGAAAAATAAACGTGCTAAGTATACAAAACTTTTGTGTAATTCTTACTTAACTTAAAGTGTGGTAATGATTAGATCATATGTAGTCTACTACTTTGGAACATAAGTATATCTTTATATATGTTTCCCCAGGGTCGTACTTGGAGGAGAATTACTTTCACTTTCAACCTGGAAAACTTAATGTGAGCATTAATGTTGCTAACAGGTCATGCTAAGACTCAATCTCTGCTGTGGACACGAGGAATAAATATAAATATAAGCAACCTAAGGCTGGAATCTCTTTTAGAGGATTCTTGCAGCTCTCATCACAAGCATATTTTTCTGGGCACAGGTTGGTGGAGCAGCTGATTATTACTGATAAAGCCTATCGCAAAACTTGCAATCTTTAACAAGCCAACGATGAATGCTTGTGTTCTTACAAAATCTGAAAGAGAAGTTGCTTTGCTTTATTACTCAACTGACTGCATTAACGGTGCCTTCAATTAACGGTGCGTTGACCTCAGCTGATGCCTCTCTCGTCTGAAAACTAGTGAACAAACACATCTCTGGTGACAATGAGAATCATAGTCAGGTATTTGTCCCCCCTGTGGTTCAGGCGTTATCAAGACAGAAGGGGCAACTTGCATACCGTCACTTTAACCTGTGTGTCCGCACTGCCCATTTCCTATGCTGAGAAACGCACACACACACACACACACACACACATGCACGCATTCATCCGCATTGCAAAACAATGGAGAACTTAATGTGAGCATTAACGTGGCTAACAGGTCATGCTAACACTTAATCTTTGCTGTGGACACCAGGAATAAATATAAATATAAGCAACCTAATGCTGGGATCTCTTTTAGGGGATGCTTGCAGCTCTAATCACAAGCATTCCAGCTGTGGAGTATCAGTTAATTAATCTACAGATCTGATAAACACTGTCCTCCTGGGGAGGATGCTTCATCTCCCTGAGTTCAAACGACCAGGACCGGCTGGACCGATGACCAAGCCTTCCATACAGTAAAGAGCTGAACATGCAGGATATATTATTAGCATGACATCTTCAGCATAAACACACTAAATATCAAACAACCCATAGCTTACACAGACAAACCAATGTAAACAGATAAAATGCAGGTCAGCTGGGAACTGTTCCCAGATGGAGATCCCCAGTGCAGTACAGTAAGCTGGGGGCTGTTCAAAGTAGCTCGGTTCTGCTTCACTTTTCATCAGCCTCAAACACAAGCCTTTGAAATGATGCATCTAAAAATCTGAAGTTTGATTCCCCCTTTATGTACACTGGGGTTTAACTTGGAAGGCCGATGGATTCTTGTGAGATTCTCCACGATTACATACAGTTATAATCAGTTATGGGAGAGTGCATCTGGCTGGGCTTCACTCTATGCATTTGTGCCCAAAACACAGTCGGCAGGATTGATCAGACTCCTATACTGACAGGTACGGCTGGATTTGTGAGAAGAAGAACTGGAACTTGAGCATTTCTTGATTGAAAGAAGAACAAAGACACAGAAGGCTTCAGTAAAAAAGCTGTTGTTTCCCTTCTCAGGACTGGCTTCAGCAAGAGATTGATGTGCAAACTACCACTACTTACAAACCCAGATGGCTCTATTTAAGAAACCACCTGGAGTGTCAGGATAATGGCCAACGTACGTACAATAATTCATTAATGGAAATGACAGAAAGCTGAGTGTATTGCTACCTGTGAAAACCTTCAACTTCCCTTGTAAGTCAGACCTAAATGGCTCTAAAGGGCGTTCTTAAGTCCATTCAGTTCTACTTGTCATCCTTGAATACCTTTGATGAGGCTTTCAGCCGACAACGCAAAAGAAACGCAGAAAGGGCCGTCATTCCCTTTGATTCATACGAGGAAACTGTGCTGGAGGTGTTGCTAAACACAGATCAGAAAGCATGGCAAAGCAGATTATTGAATCAATAAAAACAGTAAGAGCTGCCTCTGGTTACGTTATCGTGATAGGGTGGTACTCCAATCAAAATGAACAATATAGGTTGCTTGTTCATACCTGGGGCTCTTCTAACCACCCCTACAGGAGGTAAATCCAGCGAATAAATACAACCCATATTGTCGTATTTGGTAGGAGCCTCAGAAAAGTGCAATAAACCAAATAAATTGTCTCTTTTTAGAAAAAACATCTAAAAAAATGGATGCAAACACACCTCCCCAGAGAGCTGACTAATTTGGGCCCGATCTTCTCCAGTTTTGGTACTTGTGGCTCAGTTCCAGCTCTTTTTACATGAGTCAGATATACCCAGAATAAAGCAAACAAGCTGTGTCTAACTTGGGTTACAGGAAGTATTGTATGTTCCCCAAAATGTCACAGGCTGGTCTTTTATAAAGGTTCAATGATTTGCTTTGTCTGGTGGATCTGGGACTGTGCTGAGTCAAAGATGGGCCATATTTGGACCAGACATTCATTATTACTGGTTTATCTTGCTTTTCTCTGTCTAAACATCACACAAACAACATGTGACCGCTTGTGCAGGTGCTTATACTTCACTAAATGTAGCGAATATATCATATCACATGTGGCTTATTCAGCTAAATGTCCACACATGCCAGCCACCGTGGCCTGATCGCTGTCCAAACTGCAGCTAACAGGGTGGGAAAATGATGCAATGGGGGAGTTTCAAGGGTTGAGTAACCATGGAAACCACAGTAGAAAGGGGTACCTTTGACTCAGACACACTGGTTTCCTCCCCCAAAATTCCTTCAAACGGGTCTACTGTTAAATGCAGAAAATAATGACAGAATGCAGAACCCAGCACTTATTGTGAAGGCAGTGGTGTTATACTAGAGGGGCAAATCATGGGGAAGGAGGAAGACTTCCACAAGACACCAATATCAAACAGACAAAGGAGATTACTCTAGGCCGAGTTGGCTCAGATGGGGAGGATATGATTCTGGCTTGAGATAACTACAGGGATTAGTCGCAGACGTGACAGGACCGTTGCACAGATAGCATTTTCCTTTCTTTCTCAATGGTGATGTTTGTGGGGAAGTGGCAGACAGCCTGTGAGTGGAAGTGGAAGGTTCTTTAGCAAAGAGAAGCAGCGGGCTGGGTGCTTTGATAGCTTGTGGCAGTTAACTTGCAAGCTCAACTCGAGTACACTTGATTGGCAGGACAGAACAACACACTGCGGTCCATCCACCCACCACGTCTGTCAACAACACATGCAGCAGAAGAGGACGACAGCTTGTGGCTCTGCTCATCGCTGACTGTAAAGAAGGGTGCGAATACTATAAATGTAAGACAATATTAACACCAAATGTGCTCCAGAAAAAAGCACTGTCTCACGTGAAGCCATGCAGGGGGAGTCCAGTCCATCAGGTATGAGTTTACAAATCAAACAGACTTCATTTTTGTCTGTGTGGTGTAAAACACAGACCGATAGTATCAGAGGTTAAAAATACCTTTACTCAGACACCGTGTTTAAACACAATTCAAGGTGGTTGCGCAGTATTTAAGGAGAGACTCCTAAATGTGTGCTTCCACTGCATACCAGTGTGCCTGCATACAAACAAAGGTGTGGTGAGTTACTTGGGTGCATAAGCTGCAATTTAAAGGTGTAAATTTAGATTTTTTTTTCAAGAAACAAAGCAGGAAACCCCTTTAAAACGTTGGCTTTTAAACGTAGTTCCACAAAATAATACCTTGTGCACACGTTTTTAAATTCTGCCCATATAATGAACAGAAAATCAACTTTGGGACCTTGGAGGCTCTATAATTAAGAAAAGATAACTTACATAGTGAGTATAACTTTTAAAACAAGGTAATGGGGGGGTGTATGATCCAAGAAGTTCCTCTTTAACGACGCAAAGTCACAAAGCACCAGAAGAATCTGCTCTGTAAACTTGCCAAAACAAAGGAACTGCCTGGTGTAATTAAAACTAATAAAATTAGGAGCATATGGGGGCATCTGTAGCTTAAAGGCTAGAATGATTTGGGACTGAAGGTTTCCCTGACCTGCTGAAAAGAATGTGGGCTGCAGTGCCGTTGAGCAAGGCTCGTCTTTTATGAGTTTGTATTCACGACTTTGTAAAGTAAAACGCTTGCTGCCAAACAGGATGATTCTTCTTCTGCAGTCAAGGCCTGATTTCCATACAGTGCATTTGCATTATCATCCAAAAAGTATTTAAAAAAAATAGCTTCACGGTCAGATGACATGTTCATTCATACCATCGGTGCCATGTGACCTGCTGCTGTAAACACATCTGCACTAAAGCTGTGGCAGATAACAGTCCCTAACAAACCCACGAATAACACTGGTCTTCCTCTGGTCTTTACTCTGGTCTTTACTCTGGTCTTTACATATCACTGATTCACAATAAAACAGAGCAAATGGAGCTGTTGGTGTTGTTCTAAAGCCTGAACTCCGCCACCTTCTTTGACCTGGAATTGTACCACAACATTCGTAGCTCTTTAGATGTCTCATATTTAGATGAAATTGTCAGGCGGGCCGGGTGAAATGACAAGATGTTTCAAATACCAACCATAGCTTGAGCTGATAACCTTTTAAGATAAAGAAAGCATAATACCACATACATGCAGATTACGCTTGACTCTCGCTCTTAAGGTTATTGGCTTCTTTTAACTCGTAGCTCTGCAGTTCTTGGTTTTGCAATAGCACTAGCTTAACTATAATACAGGTGTGTCGCTAAGCTCAGGATTTACACCTACATATCTCAGGCGACAACGCTATTGTTTCGCATTCACGATGAATGCGGTGACATCTTGTGTTTAATTCAATTCTGGGTCCGTTGCTTCAATTTGCTTGCGTAGCTTTCGGTGGAAATTGGAGGATCGTTACATGCATGCTGAATAAAAACAACAGGCTACTATTAAGCATTGAAATTAGAATCAAATTTCAATAGATTCGCTTAAAAGTCCAGTCCATTATAGACATAAGTGAAATTAGTTTTAGGAAGATAAATGAACCCCTTCTAGTGGGATAGAAAAGTGCACAAACCAAAACCACTGCAGCTCATCATTAGTGGAAACTGATATTTTATCAAACTTTTAACAACTCCACTGTTGATAAACCATTTCCTCTTAAAAGAAGCTCACACCTCAGAATTTGTTAGATGTTGTTATTTTATCATAAGTAAAACACCTTACTGTTCTGACACTTTCCTACTTATATGTCTCCATAGCTTTCTGTCTAGCTTTCCAACAACATAATCTACTTCTACAAAGGCAATTCAATTTACAGAAACTAACTTCAAACATGCAAACTGTAAAGATTAGTCAGTTCTTCGATTAATGGGGTGAAATAAAAGCAAAAATGCCAAATTTTTACACTCCCAGCTTTTCAGCGATGAGGTTTTACGGTTGATCTCTATCAAAAATTGGAGAAATTGAAACAATAACATTCCTTTGGGTAGTTGTCATCAGCGTTTACTACACAGCTGCGGCCTTTCCTGCTTAAACTCAACCTCATGTAGGTGGTAATAGGCGATATTACTTGCTGAGTTAAAAAGAAGTCAGATGGGAGCGCTTGTGAAGAAAAGAGACTGAATATTTGCAAGCCTGCAGACAAAACAAAACTCCCACTCAAGTGGTCAAGAAACAGAGTTGAACAGGAACTGAGATGGGTCTGTAGCGTCCTCTGAACAGCTGCAGCTAGTTTAGATAAGAGGAAACTACTCATCCAGACACACTGAAGCCTGCAAAGCCGTGCTGACATTTCTGCAGTTTACAGTGGGCCTGTGTTTAGTTGTGGGTGAGTTTTAGTACAGCTTTCGCTGATGATGTCAAGAGCAGCTGCGAGTTTCTGTCTGTAAAACATTCACCGTGGACCGGAGGCTACTGGGAGTCCAAGCCACCCACTCCCACTGTGGATCAGATCACAGGCTTCAGCAAATTCTCCAACATTGAGGGAAAATTCCAACCATTCTTTGCTCATCACTCTGCTGCTGAAGGAATCTTGTGATCCACTGTATTCACTCAGTTTACTGTTTCTAATTCTGAGCTTGATTATCCTCCAAAGAAGAACTCTGCAGTGGTTTTTCCAGTCTCTACATAACATAAGAAAAGCAAAACGGGACTTCGCCACACTGAGTGCTAATATCTGAGTACAGATACTGTGAATACATACAACATAATAACTCAGAATAAAACTCTTTACACAGGAGACTGTCAGAGCCTGAACATCACAGTTCAAACATTTGACACAACTTGAATCGATCCGGTCTTCTGTGATGTTTACTCTTTCATTTCTTTAACATCACCTGCGCGAGAAATAATGAAAACAACACAGCTGGCTAAAAAGGGATCATTACAAAGAAGGTTTTCACTGGTTAATGTCTCTAAAAACACTCTGTGACCACCTGTAAAATCCTGCAAGAATATCAACTTAAATTATGCTTAAAATGTCATTGTTTTATACGAGACTCCATGATATTTAGCTGTGTATGCAACACCTTTCATTATTATCTATAAAATCTTACGTTAACATCTTTTAATATAAAGAACAATAAGAAAATATGATTCAAATTGGTTCAGTTAGCACCAACACAATGACTCTGTTCACCGGAAAGGAGCCGTTTTGACCTAGAAGGCGTATTAGTCAAAGATTTGTGTTGAAAAGTCAAAGTTCTGAGACACTAAGTCACTATTTTTAAATAAAATCTATCTCAAAAGTTAAAACTATGTTATACTTTTTAAAAAAAATACAGCTTATTATGTCCAAGTAACGAGACGTTGTCTCAAAATTCTTAAAAAATTATTATAATTTACACAATCTGACATTTTAATCGAGGAACTTGGATTTAGCGTCTCAACATATTTTCATCTCATTATTCAGAAATCAAATTTTCCTCTTTTGTCCTATTTCAAAATTCTTGTACTTAGCACTAATTCAGATATATTGAGATACAAAACCTAAGTTTTGAGATGCTAAGTCAGTATTTTTAAACATTGTGTAATAATTCTGAAATATCAAGTCAAAAATTCTTTGTTTTTTAATGTCTTTCTTTCCATCAGTGGCAGAAATGGGCTTTCATAGCTGGACTTTGTATACCGGCTGAAATATGATATATTTAGCCAAAGGTTTGTGAGCTTATTTTTCATAATTCAGTTTTAGGCGTCACATGCTGCATCACCATGGTAACGTAAGCTGAAAGCTGGCTGAAAAAAGCAAGTTTCCCTGATTCCTGTCCCGATGTTTTTAATCGTCAAATTTTAATCGTCAAATTCAACCGTAACACAACGTTGATTCAGTGACATTTTTTAGGTGTTGAATCCACAAAATATCATACCTACAAGAGATTTTAATTTGAACAAAAAAGCATCCCTTCTGACCAAAATTCAGTGTTAAACGTACAACTTCTAAGCTAAACCTCCTGGCTATGCGTCATGTTACTATGGGAACCAAATCAGAGTGGGTTATATACATTTTTTCTATCTTGTTTGGACGTTCTACTGCTGACGACTGGTCTCACACACTTGGAAATAAATGGGTCTAGGCCTATACGCAAAGAATATATATGATTGGTCACTGACTTTGATGATTTCCATGTTATTATGGGACAGCACCGGAGCTAAATGTATGTTTTACTAAGCTGAAATGTGCAGATAGTCCTGATATAAACAGCAGGCGTGTATTAACTTAAACTAACTTGCACAACCAACAGTTATCTGGCATCTGTAACATTTGTAACATCTGTAAGATTTTTCTTTTTATATTTACTTCTCCAGTCGCCCATTTCATGTGAGGGCACAAAGAGATTGAAAACGTAGGCCTAAGTTAACAAAGAAAGATCATAATCTTCGTGTTCGAGCCCGCCATCCCTGAGTGGAGATTTAGGTTTTGTCGCGGCGGCTAACACTAAGAAAGTCTGGTTGTTTTACCTGCTTCCAGGCTCATTTATCTGATCATGTTGAGCCAACAAAACAAAAGGAAATTGTTTGACTTATAATATCTTTACAAAATACTTCCGCTGGGTCAGAATAGTTTAAAAGGTAAATAATTATGTGCTAGAGTAAAATTATTCATTCCTCCACCCAGTTATTTAGAAGGTGTAAATAAAACAATCATCTGTGCGTCTTGTGCAGCTATCATATACTGCGCCTTTTGTGTTCAGTATGTCGGCTATAAGCAAACGTTAATGGGAAATAACTTGCTTTAAACAACCCAGGCTGTTTCCAGGTTTAGTTTTGAAGTAAGATCGGGTTAAAAACGTCTTTGTAATTTCCATTTCAGCTCATTTTGTACAACACTTGTGTTTTGTTTTTGCTTTTTTAACAAAAAGGTTGCTGTTAATTTAATTATGACAGACTAGTTAGCCTACACATGGAGCATAGGGATAGTGGGGCCACTGATTGTCTGGGATGGTTGCCTGCTTTTCCCATGATTAGCTGGTAATCCAGCTCTGACAATATGTGTGTGATGTGTGTGCGTGTGTGCGTGTGTGTGTGTGTGTGTGTGTGTGTGTGTGTGTGTGTGTGTGTGTGTGTGTGTGTTGAGGGGGTAGTTGCAAGAAGTTTCCCCTGAGGTAAGCCATGCATTGTTTGTTTACTGCAAACGGGCAAGAAAATGGATGTCTGGTAAAATGTATGCACACAAGATGAACACAATAGGCCTTATAAACCTATACAGTGATTACTGATCAGTTTTATAGATAGTTCCAGTCATTCATCTTAAGTCATGCTTTTTGGTTTTCTTTTAGAGATACAGATGTAGCATGAAAAGAAAATGGAAGTTAAACCTCCAACCCTGCAGAACATCTGCGTGACAATCAGCTAATTTGCACAGCACTTAATTGATTACTCGACCACCAAATCCGCAGCCAGTTTTAGTCATGCACTGTGAGCAAAGGCGCAGTGCCGTGGGAAACGCTGGCGATGATGAGAACAGTAAGGCCCGTTTCATCCACGGAGGCGCAGAGCTGGGGAGACAAACACTGTGGAGCACAACGGGCAGACGGACAGAGAGTGAATGTAAACGTGTCAACATCTGCAACTCATCAATGTGACCCGCTGCTTTCCTAAAAAACGCACACCCACGCGCGGCTTTCTAATCACGCGTGAGCACAGCTTCGGAAATGTTGCACAAAAACGCCAAGCCTGCGGTATCTTTCAAACAAATACGAGATGCATGGAGCGACGTCAGGGGAGGTGGAGGAAGGAGAGAACCCTGCGCGCATCTGGACCGGGCGTTGATTCCTGTCCCATCCAGATGCGCAGAGGAGCTTGAGGCTATTTTGGGGCTTTCTCACAATAAGAAGCCATTTATGAAGCTTACCCATTTATGTCACCCGGTGTGCTGGTAGTGCTCCTGTAGGCTTGTTGGTCAAGGGGACGGCGGTAGTCTCAGGTATAGAGGCGGTTTGTGCCGGACCGAGCTCCAGCCTCCTGCTCATACGAGAGATCTGCTATAGCAGCGCTGAAGCGGGAGGAGCGTCAGACGAAACCATATTCCTTCCTCTTTTTTTCTGTCCAGTGACACGACAGAGGAGGAGGCAGAGCGAACGGACAGAAAACGGAAAAAGCGCTGATGAATAAATCTCTCTTACGTTGCCTTCAAGTGCATCACGTAAACTCCGGCTTCCCTGCTCGCGTGTTCAATTCCACAACAGGCACATATGCTGAGAACGCGACGTGACGCATAGTGCAACACTATGCGTCATGAAATCAGAACAGATGGTGGTGGCACAAATTCTGTGCCATGGGACAGGAAATCCCATCGCATCCTAATGAGCTGTAGCCTACTGTGAACTGAATATTACATTTTAAAGGATTCTTCTAAGAAGCTTAATGAAATCTGATCCTTTTAATTACTTAACTGATGTTAGTCACTGCCAAAGTTTAGTATCTGGTCCAATTTCTTTACAGTACATAGAACTTGACCAGTAGAACATAATGATGTGACGGCTTAGGTGTCTTAGTATCTCTTTATTCACTCTGTCCCGCATGGTTACAAATAACACTAGAGTGGCCTATATTAAATAGAATTTAATGAATAAAAAATTAAGCAGCTGGTGCCGCTGTTCAAGTCGCTTTTCAGTAGAAATGTGAGGTACTTTATGCATCTCTGTGCACATGTCTCTTTAGATTTAGATTGAGATTAAAGATAAAACTTTGTACAAAAATATATGGAACTATGATGAGATGATGCCCTGACACTTACACTATAAACATTTTACTTCTTTCCTACAATTGTTTTTTTTTTTTTTTATTCAAATATACTGACTTTTCTTGAGTGGAGTATCTTAATATGTCCACTAATTTAGATTGTATTCTGAGGAGAGATTTATCCTGTGTGTGAACAGTACAAAAGTCTGAAGGTACCCCTAATTTCTTTATGTTTTACCCTCAAGGAGCAAGACTTTCATTCCAAGATGAAGTTTTTCTTTGGACATTGGCTGCTTTTTCAGTCCAGTCCTTGACCGTGTTCTTTGTTTGTTAGTTATTCAATCTGTTAAAGTACTTAACACCGTCACTTGAAGTATAAAAGGACACATAACTCCTGTTGTCTTTATATTTATGTTTGCACATGTTTCATTAAACATGTTTTATGTTTTCCTGCCAATAAAGAAATAAAGTCTTACATAGTAGACTATGTATAACTATGTCCTATTCTTTTTGTTTTAATTTAAGACTAAAATCTGATTTATTGTCATGTACACACTGTATGAAATACACAAAATTTCTCCTCCGCTTTTAACCCATCCAGGTTGGCACCCGTTGAACACACACATGTACATGGTCACACACTCATGGAGACCGATGCCATACACTGGAGCGGTGGTCAACCGTTCACAGCGGCCGGGGAGCATGGGTGTATGGTGCATTGCTCAAGGGCACCTCAGCAGTGGCAAGCAGGTCGCCTTACATCTCTCCAGGTGTCAGTTTCACCAGTCTTTTGATTATAGAGATTTGTGATCATTAGTCTATTACCAGTAGTCTCTGTCATGCACTTTTTCAATATAAAACAGTGAAGTCCTCATAAACTCATTTCATTACTTTTTCAACGGGGTAGAATAAGTAATATTTCCTACGGCCTTTGAAGGCAGCATCTGTGGTACTCAAAGCGTCGCACCTGTGTAAAACCATATCTCGCGATAGCTAACAACTGAATAAAATTACAGCTGGGTACACTGATGTGTTCTGAAACTGATAAGTTAAACCATATGAGATCCTTTTTGCATAAACCATATGTGAAAATGGTCTCATTAATGACGTATTTAACACACTGAATTAACCTCATACGGAACAAACAAGCCGCACGCACGGGGGGATGTGACAGCAGAAAGAGGCCAATAACACCTTTGACTCCCGTATTCTGGGAAATCAGAACCATAGGCTCATCTTGATTGGACATCTTGTTGATTACTCACTATATTACTGGGAACTCACACACTCTTTTTTGTAGCTTGATATTTAAAGGAAATAAGAGGGGGCTGTTCTCTATGTAGCCACAAGACAGATAACAGATCTTGAAGCGTAACTTTATCACCATCATGAAGAAAGTGCAGAAGTTGCTTTGAGGGCTGCAAGGAGGGGGAAGGGTATACATGTGTGAAACAGAAGTTCCTCAGTGCAGCAGAGGAAGCAGAAGACATTCAGTATTTTAAGTCAACTACTAAGCAGCTCGCTTTTCAGGTGGATGATTTCACACACCAGAACCACCTGAAGAGGAGGTGTGAGGTGGAGGACCGCGATGAGCCAGCTGTAAAAGTTCCAGCTGTTGGTTCTCTTCTGAAGCTGAGGAAGCCTCTGAGTTTATCATTTTTATTTCACCTTTATTTAACCAGGAACATGCGTCCTTGCCAAGACAGTAGCACGCAGATAGGAATTTACAAACAGATATATGAACACATACACAAACTGACTGATGTATCACATTCAAACCTGAAAATCAAGTAGAACATCCACAAACAGATGTATCTGCCTCCAAGTCATCCAGCATGTTTTTAAAAGCCTCCACAATGGGACTGTGTCATGAAGTTTTAAGTATTTCTGCAATTTGATCCAGGCCAAGGGAGCAGCATACGTGAAAGCCTTTTTCCCATCTCAGTTCGTACCCTTGGGACTGAAAATAATTGAAAAAAATCCTGTGAACGAAGGCCATAAGGCCCTGAACTCTTCAGATGGAGGAAGTTCAAGTTCACGGTGGTTGTTTTTGCACCCTAACAAAGTTATATGATTGCCTAAGCCTTGCCAGCAAGTGACTAAAGTAAAAATACTTGTAAATAAGAATTTAATAATGTCCTACTTTTAAGAAGATGATTTAAATACTTCATCTATCAGTGTTACATCCATATTTCTGCTGTAAATCCATTTAACTTTTTTTTTAAATGTACATTAAAAATCATCCCGTTAGCTTCTGCATATCTCAGAGGTTACAATGGGAAGTAAGATGTCTCAGGTTTGATCCCCAAACAGCCAAAAATGTGTAACAAAATAAGCTCTGAGTGAACTATTATATCTTAGACACGGTGTGCATTGTTGTAACTGAACACACACTTATTGTACTGCTCCCATAGATGTCATCTGTGCTGGTTCTTTGAGAGATAAGAAATGTTTTACCATCCACAGATGGAGGTTAACTCCCCCTCGAGAGAGAGAAGTAAATTTATCACAAAGCACTAAGGTGACACCATCTGGGACAGTGTTGTTATTACATAATGATCTCAGCTCCTGCTCAAGTGAAAGCCCACACATAGTGAGAAGTCTCCGAGGTGAAGACAACACTATTTCTGGCACTGTATCCCTCCTCTGCAGATACATATTTGATAGAGTCTGATGCTACATTTAGGCTGGGGAGGAGGGACTGAGCCTTCATAAAAGCAAGCTTCTCTGTGGTTGCTGGTGTTTAATAATCCATATATTTTCCGGTGTTTTACATGAGATGCTGCGATTCACGTAATGTTTCCTGACAAAATTTCAATGTCTTTATTACAGCAGTCCTTACAAGAAACATATGGGTTGAATAAAATCTTGGGGACTCAGTTGTTCAGTCATCTGCATACTGAAATTTCCCGAATTTTAAAGAGATTGAATGAACTTTAATGATCTCACAAGATTAGTAAGAAACCCCCTGCGATGCAGTTAAAGAATGAGATCACATTACTGTAAATATCTTCCTCCCCAGAATGAGGTGGTTTATCATCTGTTGGCACAACTGTAAAGAGCAGAAATTTTTGACGTGCTATTATGCATCACATGTAGGCCTACATCAACATTTAGTTTTAGTAATAATTATTTTCAGATTAATTGTTCATTTCTCTCATTTTTTTCCTATCAGGAGATGATCAAAATCTTCTAACTTCTAACATACATACATGTGTGTATCACTCTCTCTATACATATATATATATATATATTACAGAACATAAGTGTATTCACGAGGTTGTTTTTTATCAACATTAATCTCGTGTTTACTTACTCTTCTTTTTTGCTGTTTAAATAACTTCCTTCATGTGAAGCAGACTTTTGTTTCCTGCTTCCTTTCCCGCCAAAATGACATCATACGGCATGACGTAGGCTTACGTAAAATAGACGCCAAAACCTTATAAAGAGGCGGAACGTTTGCGAACAAGGAAGTACCGAAGAAGTGTCTGTGCAGGGGTCAAACATCGTGGGGAAGGTGAGATAACTAATTTAGACCTCAACATTATTTTATACTTCTTCTTTTATTCATTTATAAATTATTAATTTACCTACTCGTTTAGCTGCAATGCGCTGTACATCATTTACCCGTCCTCCATAAAGCTACGTTTGCTAGCTCACCATTGATGCTGCAATATCCTTTGGTTTTCTTCTGTAAGACACCGCAACGTTTCGCTAAAAATCAGACTTACACTGGCTATGTAAGATGTAAGATATTCAACAGTTTATTTTTATTGCGAATGTCTTGTTTTAGCTTTAGCCTTATTTGCATTTATGTGTATTTTAAGGAGCATTAATTCCCTTAAGTCTGTAAATCGTCACGTTCGAAATGTATATTGATGGCAAATGGTTAACAATCCAGATGTTTCTTCAAATAGTCGTTAACTGAGGAAGAGAAACGCTCGTGGAGTCGTAGTATGATGCAACACCATCAAACCACCCACCCAACCGTTTCCACCTTCAGGCTAGTTCCTGGATTTTTCTTCCGTTCATTAATTCATTCATTAATTTAATGCAGCAGATGGTCATATTTCTACAGTTTTTCTCTATGAGCAGGTTTAGCGGTGTTATGAAAGTCTTACATTAATAGCAGAGAGATGCTAGAGCTCGACTTTTGTCTGAATTGTCGTGATCTCCGTCATTTTCTTATATTAGCTGAACAATAATCTTGATATTCTGGCGAAATAAATACTGAAGATCGAGTTATTTGTAAATTTCTAAGAAAAATAATCTTCAAACCTGCTCAAATAAGCACGCATTTCTTTGTTATAACCCATCAAAACCTGAACATATTTTCATAAGGCTGTAAATCGTCCCCTTGGAAATGTATATTGAAGGCAAATGGACAACAATCCAGATGTTTTTTCAAATAGTCGTTAATTTAGGAATAGAAACGCTCATGGAGTCGTATTATGATGCAGCACCATGAAACCACCCAACCGTTTCCATCTTCAGGCTCTGTGTGTTGCATCTATTTTTACTGGTGTTCTCATATGAGAATAAGCTAGATTGATAACGATAATAATGGTTAATAATTCCATCCTGGGCTGTGTCCACATGACTTTCTGTCAGTGAAAGGCACTTATTGCTTATTATCTAATCAAGTATGTTACAGTTTTGAAGGTGAACGATCGCCGTTAGAGACGGTGCTGAACAGTAGGACAGTTTTATCAAACAAAAATGATCTTCAGTCTTCAACATGCAGGTTAGCTCCTCCGTTGATGGATCACTTTAACAGGGATCTTGCACATCCAACAAGCTAATGCACTGTAGTCTAAATGATGGCTGCAGCAGCTTTGTGTAAAGCATTGAAATGAGGGTTAAGCTAAATCGATCACCACGCCCTGAACACTGCACCCTTCATGAAACGTGGATATTGGACGAATTGCGTGTTGATCCAGTGAAATACCAGTTGTGCTATAATTGGCACACAAGGAAGTTTTTAGATTTTATTCGCCCAGACAAAACACTTATGAGAAACATGGCCTTTCAGGCTCTGCAACATTCTTTTCTCTTATTAGAAGTTTTTGCTATTTCCTCCTTCAGTCTTTGAGGGAGGATTTGCGCTGGTTCACACCTACGAGGAAGCAGACAGGAAAGATGAGCATTTTGTTTTTTCAATTGAAATAGATTCTTCTGCAAGTTTAAGATGAACACTTTGGTGTCGTACATCCTGTTTTTAAATGCAACAACTGATACCAAAGGACCATGAAGTTTTTGTTATGGGGAAACAAACGCTGAGGCTCTATATGTTTGTGTAAAGCAAAGGTCAAGATTGTTTCTGTCTGAGATGTCTGAAATCTTGCGTCATAGCAGGAGCCCTTCCTGCACTAAACGTGGCGCATGTTGTCCGTAAACTCTTCAGTCAGCAATGTGCTCTGTAAGGTATTGTATCAGTGATGAATGAATTTCATTTGATCTTTTTAAAGTTGACGCTCAAAGCGGTTTAATTTCAGAAGTAAAGATCCAGTGTTTCTCCACAAATCTGTCCGGCACAGATCTGAAAATGTAAAACCTTGTGTACCAAACACACTGCATATCACACATCTACAGCATGCTGTGTATAAAACGGGGTTTTCACCAGCTCAGGAAATGAGTCGGTTTACACAGAAAACTCCCTTCATCCTCCTGGTCTGCTAGGATAAAAGCAGCTGTGGCTGAAACCTGACTCACCTCACGTCCTCTCTGCCTCCCCCTCCTCTTCCTGCCCAGCTTTTATCTCTCCTGCATTTTACCCTTTTAATTTACAAGCTCATCACCTCTTTGTTGCATGTCCCTTTTTTAGATCAATACCAGCAACGATGGATCGATTGAGGTCTGCATTTAACGGCGTGGTGAGTGTGCTTTATTTCTTTTTTTTAAACTGACAGTGAATTTAGAGTTAATTATTTCCACAAAAGACATGATTTAAGTGACGAAATGATTAGTTTTAAGATAACCTTTCCTTACTACACGGCCCACACTGTGCTCTGTTGCTTCTCTCATCGGGAACACATTCCTCTCATAGTTTTTGTTCTTATCTCCTTCAGATGAAGAGTGAGAGGTACAGCAGGTTCACTCTGCAGCCAGCAGAGGATGGAGAGCGACACGCTGAGGTCAAACTTTCCGACGATGCCATCGACGACTCGGCAGACGTGGAGGCGCACGGCTCGCCGAGCTTCAGGCCAGCACCTCTGCGTCAGAGCCGGTGTACCCTTGTCTACACGGTTGCGGGACTCCTGCTGATATTTCTTGGGGGTTAGTTACACTTGCTGTCCTCGAGTCTGTTTTTTGTTGATGTGACATCTCCAGACATGTCAGTGCTGCGTAATACCTCATTTCATTATAGATTAACCTTCCAACTGGTTCTTGGATTCAAAAACTCGTGGATTTAAAAAATGTCAAAAATAACTGACAAATGGTCTGTTTCCAAGACGCAGTCCAGGACTGTAATAGTATTGTGTTACTTTGTTACAATGCAGGATGATTATCAATAAAAATCAATCACATTTTGAAATGACTTCAGAAATAAGTGAGAATGACTGGAAATGAAGACAATGGGACGATATTTGAGCTTGTTCTCCTTCACTAAGCTTTTATGGGATTTCTTTGGTCTTGTAAATTATGTTAATTTGTGACTTTTTATGCTGACACTGTACCATCCAGTAAGGTTCAGCAGTTCATTTTCCCTTTTTGTACAGAGACCACAGTCAGCCTTTAACGTATAACACAGCATTTGGCAGCAGTCGCTCATCATCTAACTGACCTCTCTCCCATCTTGTCCATATGCTCCGGAGATAAGATCACGATTGGAAAATTAGCTCTGTTCCATCATTTTGCAGAGATGTGTGACTTTTGGTGTCTGAACCTGCAGGCTACCTGGTTGGTTACTTCAGCCACAGGAAACCCCAGACGGGGCAGGTGAACTGTGTCCTGGGGGTGGATAATCCAACGATGGCAGCACAGGCCTCAACAGGTGCACCGTCTGCAACGGTTGCACCTGTTGCAGCGGCTCCGGAAGTTCAGATGGACTGGAAGAAGGTCACTCAACTCCTTGCAGAGAAACTCACCACTGAGGCCTTTGAAGAGACTCTCAGGTACAGTGTTTGTGTTCACGCCCTCAGACTACACTCAGATGTGAAGTCGTTAGACTTTCCAAAGCAAGGACACTCCGGAGTAGATTAAGGTTCTCATTCACCGCAGCTTGTTGTGAAGGAAGAACAATAGCGTCTGAATTAAATGAGACGGATCAGAAGGTTTTAATAGATTGGCTTTTATCCTGAGCTGGAAAATGCATCCAAAAAGTAATGCTTCATTTATTGTTGTCACTTCAGGACTGTGAGAACGTTGTTTCCCTGAACCTTGACTGACATTTAGACCAAAATGCGTTGGGTATTTTCCAGGGCTGGGTACATTAACTCTTTATTTATGCGTTAATTATCACCGACAATTATTTGTCTCCCATTGATGCAGTTTTTATTATTTATCATTTTTATTGTAAACGTCTGTTGCTCACTGGCTTTTATTTTGAAAAAGTCCATCGTGAGCGAGCCCAGTATGTTACTGCTGCGGCGCTCACAGGAAACAGTCAGAAAAGAAAAGAATGGCGGATGAAGCGGGCTAAACAAACACTGCCATTTTAATTTCAAAGTTCTTCCAGACGGCGCAGTCGACAGAGCCAAAGTTATCTAAGCACTGTAACGTTGAATTGTCTCATCACCGGAGTACTTCAATCATACGACTGTACAGTTCCAATAAAAGTGCGTTTTATGCAACTTTTGAATTCATTATTGGCTTTTGCGTATAACAATGCGATTAATCACTAATAATTCTTGCCCAGCCCAAATATTTTCCCTAAATGCATATGAAAGAATAAATTGACTTCAGGACTGAACAGAAAGTGTTTTCTCTCTGCAGCCGCTTTGATCTGCCCGAGCGCTCAGCAGGGAGTGAGGAGGATATGAGTCAGGCAAACAACATCTTTGACACATTCAACAAGCTGGAGATGAGTCCCTGGACGGATATCCACTACGTTCAGCTGCAGACGCCAGACAGGTGATCTGACACGATGCCACATTAATTTCTGTTCCTTCCATTTTTATTTATTCCTATTTTTTATTATTTTTTTTATCTCCTGACCATCAGTCTTTTGATATAAATTATAGATGATGAAATGCACATCTGGAAGTAAAACAGGTGAATGTTAAAGGGTACAATAAGGTTTTACTGGAGTACTACTTCTTCATAATAAATACCAGCTGATGCCTCACAGGAAACTCCCGAGCAGAGGACCAGTCAAATAAATGGTTTTTAACTAAGTTTTACCTGCTGTTTGCAGCCGGCGTCCAAACCGAGTTCAGTTTGGCTCAGATGTTTTCGAACCTGCAGGGTATTTGGCCTACAGCGCTAATGGCACAGTTCAGGTGAGTCAAAAGTTGGCAAAATGAGTTTATCAGGAACCATTTTAACAGCACATCCCAAGACCAAGGTTAGGTTCACATTCCCAGACTGTTTTCCATTGATGTGACTCGCACGGATCTGAGAAGTGGATATGCAATGCTGATATTAGACTCCAAGCAGCTTTTTAAAGCTCATGCACTGAATGATGTGTCGTTAGCCACCGAGCTCTTTCCTTCACCATGTTAAAAGGTTGAGAAGGAAGAAATGTCTAACTCTAAATGGCATCTACAAAGTTGCTGCAATAGCTTCCATTTCTGAATCATTCGTGTCTCAGTCTGATCTCCTGAATGTTCTCAAAAGAAAAATCTCATGATTGAACACGGTCTGAATGTGACACGAGCAGAGGGAAGTTGGGTGTAGCGTGTTTGCATACATTCATCAAAATCAGGGAAGTAATGGAGCCAAAGATGTTGTTCAGATGAACCCATTAACTCACTGAAACGGTTAAATCTCACAGAAGCAGCCAAACAGATCCATCTAATCAACTGAATTGCCAAAATGTGGCCATTTCTGGTGATATTTGTACTATTTTTGTAACTTGGTTAACGCCATCTGTGGGTCTTTGTACTCTTTCGATGAAGAATTGTGGAGGGTTTAGGATGATCCGATGGGATCTTTGCAGCCATATTCTGAATATTCTGGTAGATTCAGGCACGTGCGTCTGCATAGTTTGGGGTTTTCTTTGTATTTGGTGGGGCCTGCTGGATGATCAGACTGGTGTATGTGTCAAAATTGTCGCACAGGTCTTACACACATTTAAGCCCAGAAATAGTTATGACCATTGTATAAAAGGCTGTATAAAGTTGCCTTTCGTTAGAATTGCGAGTTCTTCAGGACTCTTCTGGGGCTAAGGATACAGCTATAGAATTAAAGCAGCTTTTGTCCCTATCCCTTTATCCCTGGTTGTAGCCTGCCTGACGTCTGTTCATGTTTGAGTCCACAGGGCCAGCTGGTGTACGGCAACTACGGACGTAAAGAGGATCTGGATTTTGTGCAGAAGAAGGGTGTCGAGCTTAAAGGCTCGGTGCTGCTGCTGCGTGCCGGAAAGATCAGTTTTGCAGAGAAGGTATGTGGCTTGATGCAGTTGAGATGAGGTGGAGGAAGCACGAGCAAGAAAATGGTTATGCTGACGGGAAGAATGCAACCATGCAGGGAGGGGAAGTCATTGTTGAGCCGTAACTGAAAGTTTGTTTCTGATAATATCTCATCAGGTGAGCTATGCTGCCACTAATGGGGCCGCTGCTGTTCTTATCTACCCTGACTCTCAAGATCACGAATTTGTTAAGGACACCGCACTCTACGGACACGTGAGTTTGCAGCTCGTTGTAGAAGCAGCCAGTTGAGTCTTGTTTATCCTTCTGTTAACTTTTTGTTTGTTAATTTTTCAGGTGCATCTGGGCTCAGGTGACCCCTACACTCCTGGGTTTCCCTCCTTTAACCACACCCAGTTCCCCCCAACTCGGTCATCAGGTCTCCCCAATATCCCAGCCCAGACCATCACAGCCAACCAGGCTTCAACTCTTCTACAGTAAGACACACAAAACCGCCTTGAGCAGGTGGACGAGAAGCTGCAGCTTCACAGAGATGCATTCAGTTCGGTCTTTGGCCACAAGAATGATTGCATTCCTCAAAAAAAAACATCAGTAAATCTCTCCTTTCCAGGAAAATCGGTGGTCCTGACTCGAGTGCAGGCGGCAGCTTTAAAGGCGGCCTCCCTGTGTCATACAACCTGGGAGGCAGGGAGAACATCACTGTTACGGTGAACAACGTGTTGGTCAACAAGGAGATCCACAATGTGTTTGGAGTCATCAAAGGATTCGCTGATCCTGGTAGGTCTAGCCTTGTTTATTCAAGATTTCATCCTAGCTCAAAGAAACGCGGTTCTAAGATGTGCGTGTTCCTGAACTGCAGATCGCTTCGTTGTCCTGGGAGCTCAGAGAGACGCCTGGAGACAAGGTTACGCCAAAGCCACCGTTGGCACTTCTGTTCTCGTGGAGCTGGCAAAGGCCTTCCACGAGATGGTGGAGAACGGTAAGAAATGTCATGAAGGGAGGAGGCTGTTGCAACATCAGTAAGCGTAAATAAATAAAAACCTGAACCAGTCAAAATGGAACGTTAAAGCCTGCTATTTTAAGGTAGAGAATGTGTTTTCCTCCAGAACCCAAACTGGGAACAGGAGGGGAGTCTCTGCCTTCCTCTCTACTTGTAGGAGGGCCTTGCGGTGTCATTTATTCTAGTCTTTTCTTTCTAGATGGGTTCAGGCCCAGGAGAAGCCTGGTGTTTGCAAGCTGGAGTGCTGGAGAGTATGGAAGCATTGGTGCCACCGAGTGGCTGGAGGTAAGAACTACCCGAACCAGAGTAGAAAAGACTTGCTCCACTGAAAATGTGTTCTCACATGTCCCCCTCCTCTTCTTTTAGGGATATATGCCATCTATTGACAAAAATGCCATCACCTACATTAGCCTTGACGGAGTAGTCATGGGTATGTACAGAACACCTACAGAAGGATGCGTTTGTCGTGGAAGCGTTGAAATGATCCGTGGACTGAGTGTATTTCTTTCGCAGGTCGCGGGAGCTTTGCGGCCTCGGCGAGTCCACTGCTCTACACCCTGCTTGAGAGCACAATGAAGGAGGTAAACACAATCTGACTTTGATGCAGGTTCTGCACAAGCAAGCTCAGTTTTCTTACCGACTGTCCTTTGCCTCTTGTTTGCAGGTGAAGAGTCCTTTCAGTTCTGGCACATTGTACAACGCGATGGGACAGGCGACCAAAGTGTAAGCCTGAAACCAGGGCTCGAGTCCAATAGTTTAAGATGACCTGTTGTCTATTCCTAAACTCTTTCCCTGACCTTGTTGGGAAACCTCATGGGGTTAAAGAAAGAGGGTAGCATTTAGGAAAAAACAACTACCTCTCCTTTATTTTAATTGAATATGGTTTTGCTAAAGTTGATAATAAAAGAGGCCCGGAAGCTCTTATCATGGCTGCTATTTGGATACTTCTGGCTCTTAAGATTCAGTTAGTAACCCTCCTGAGCAGTTGACTGGACCCCAGTCATTAAAGCAAAAGCACGTGAAGCTCATGTGTAAATCTGGCCAACTAATTAAACTTTGACAGCCAAATGTGTGAATTTTTATGATCTTGGAGGTACTGACACAGCTACTCAATGCAACGTCACTTATTCGTCTTGAACCAGATGTGATGGCTGTCTACAATAATTTTGACTTGCATTCATGCAGAATCAGGCCCATGTCCATTGATGACCCTGCTTATCCATTCCTTGGTTTCTCTGGGATTCCCTCCATCTCCTTCCACTTCATCTCACCCAACGTGAGTACGCTCCTCTTAAGCAACATGGTGGTGTAGGCCGGGGAGGGGTGTGGTCAAAGCCTGTCCTGCAAATGTGGGAGTTGGATTCGTTTAGTTAATTGAAGGTCTACTACAGGCTGATTTCCAGCTCTCTAAATGGATTTTATACCTTGAATAAGTAAATCAGATGAGCTAGACTTAATACCTTCAATGTGGTGAGACTCTTCCTGTTTAAGATGATGAGAAGAAGGGTAGTTTACAATAAAATCTCTTATTACACACTTATTTCATGTTGCATATATGCACCTAAACTGTCGTCAGTTGGTCCAGAACAGACCAGCAGATTGTTCTTTTTCTTTATAACTCTTCTCTTCTTTTGGGTGTTTTTAAGATGGAGTCCTATACTTACTACGGGACCAGCCTGGACAACAAGGATCACCTGAATTACCAAACCAACCAACGTACCGCTGAGATGACTGTGACGGCGGCGCAGTTTGCTGGTCAGATGGCTCTGCGCCTGGTCCATGATCACATAATGCGCCTGGACGTGAGCCGCTACAGCAACCTGGTCACCAAAGATGCCGCCCAGGTCTACCGGTACATCAAGCAGAACTCACAGGTCAGGCTGCGGTTCGTTCATGCTAACAAGTCAACATATTTTTCCTGCAAAACTTGTTCATGGACTGTTTCTTTTCTTCCTGCGTTTGGGTCAGCTGAAGGAAGTCCGACCCGAATGGCTGAACCGTGCACGAGGTTCCTTTGTGCGAGCAGCTGCAGGCATCAGCCAAGCCATCAGCAACACCGACTTAAGTGACCCAGAGGCCTGTCGGATCCTCAACGACAGAATCATGAGCGTAAGCTGCATACAACCAAAGCTTAAACATTCATCATACAGCAGGAGTTTAGCTTGTTAGGTTTCAGCCGTGTCTCCTCGTTGGGTTAGGAACTCGCAGAGTGGCTCGGCTGAATTAGATGTTTACATGTGAAGTGTGTGTGTGTGTTCATTTAACTTTGTGTGCCAGCGGTTCATTAAGTGCCCCGCTGGTACGACCTCTGAGACATCGTGGTGAATCCCTGGCTGCCATGAAATTAAGACACGGCTATTTAAAACTTCGTCCAGCCACAGCTGGAAGGTGCAAGGTCAAATGTAACTACTGCATCCGGTGCTAAATGTATTCAAAGATGTGGGACTTTGCAGTGGGTTTAACTGTGACGTCACAGGTGACGTAATACTGTGCCTACTACAAAAGATTAAAAGCTAGAAGGCATTTCACCAGAGTCCCCGGTCTTTATCGAATAAATCCATTCGAATGTAGCTAAACATCAATGTTTACATTAAGCAAAGGCTAAGAACTCTGTTGGACTGCCTGGCATCGCATCGTACTCTCCATCCAGATCCAAAATTGTCTTACCGGCTAAAGATGCAGTTCCACATTAGATGGAGTGTTTATTTTGTTGTAAATCTTTTTGAACCTTCAGCTTGATTGGACGGTGGCATCTCGAAGGATCCACCTGTGCAGCGCTGGGCAGCATTTGCAGCAACGTGTGACTATTTTTAATTGTTAATACTCGAGTCTGTTTGTTTCTGCTCTCATTTTTAGGTGGAGCACTGCTTCCTCTCTCCTTACGTGTCGCCCGTTGAGACTCCCTTCCGCCACCTCCTGCTCGGCCGGGGCGCCCACACTTTAGCTTCCATCGCTCTGAGCACCGACGTGGCGCAGCTCCGCACGCAGCTGGCCCTGGCTACCTGGAACCTGCAGGGATGTGCCAACGCCATGGTGGGAAACATCTGGGACGTTGACAATGAAATCTGAAGCTGTGCATGTGTGTGTGTGTGTGTGTGTGCGTGTGTGTGTGTGAGAGAGAAAGTAAATTGTAGAGCTCGAACATCAGCGCTTAAGCACAAGCTGACTGTCAGAAGTTCCATCCTTTAAATCCAGGGTTGTATTCAGTGTTTTGGGGTGAATCTTGCACCTAAACCCACCAAGATTTAGTTGGAGAGAGAAAACCATTGCAGTTTAAAACTGAACCATCACAAAGTGCTTGAAGAAATTCGATTCTACTGACGAGTCTGCCTCCTCTCCTCCTGCTACATCCCAACACATCGAACCAGGCGAAGCCTTTGCTGCCATCAAAGCACTGAAACCTTATTTATACTTTTCTTTTTATTTATCAGTGGCAGTGTCTGCTATAAAGCTATGATTTGTCTTTTTTATACAGCATTATCGGAAGCAGTGCCTTCCATAATTATGACGGTTATACTGTCGAAAGCCACAGCAGCATCTGCTACAGAGACGACTCCTCAACTGTTGCTGACGAAATGGAGCCTCCGAACGCTTCGGGTTTCTCTTTCGTTGTGTACGGCCCGACTTAACTCGGTTAAACAAAAGGAACGATAAAATGAAGAGATTTATTTTAAAAAGTCTGTTTATTTTGGATCTACTGATATTTAGAGATTCGGTGAGTTAATTGTGCACTTGGTGGCAGTCCAATTGATGACTCTTAAACCCTAATTTGGCACAATTTACAGTTGGGCTGATTGGTTACACCATTTGCAAGAAAGCCATTTATGTTGCACAGTCTAGGTTGGAGCATTTATTGCAATATCGAGGTTATCGGGAGCAGTGCCTTCCATAATTAAAACCCATTATCGGGAGCAGTGCCTTCCATAATGATTAACGGTGACGGTAGTTTTTGCCTACCATTTTGTGTGTGTGTTTTTGTATATGTGTATTTATCGGGAGCAGTGTCTCCCATATTTCACTTGAAGGGTGGAACAACTTATCGGGAACAGTGTTTCCCAGAGTTTTATACTTGACATTTTTCTTTGTTTGGTTTATTATTAGAATTTGTGTGTTGGCACGGTCCTCTGGACCGCTGCATTGTGTGTGTGTGTACGTGCACACTGCTAGTGTCCCCTGTTTTGATCATGTGTAAGTGTTTATTTTGGATCCACGCTGTGGTCCAATCCGAGTAAGCCTCATTCACACAGGATGACTTTAACAGGGAGAGGTGGGCAATGAAATATTCAACGTTCAGGCTGGGATTTGATGATCAGGAAACTAATGGTTGTTTTTTGCAGTAGATGCCAAAAGTGTTGCTTGGAATGAATTTGAAATCATCGGACCTCTGTACAGAGCTGTGACGCACATACTGGTGGCATTCAGAGCCAGTTCTGCCTCCTGAGCCGGATAATCATACAGACGTGCATTACCTTTTTAAACATCTTCAGCTGTTCAGAACTTCACTTAAAACTGTAACATTTTAATGTTTTTCTTCAGTATGAATCAGGAACTGATAAAGGCAAATTCTGCAGCCTTTTTACTGCTGCTCGATTACAATAAACAGCAATGGATGGCAGTAGATAACAAGACTTCAGCATTATCAACTTCTCAGTCATGTTAAGCAGCACTTATCACCTGCTCTTCTAATCGAACATCTACATAACACCATCCTACTATGCTGCTGATAATTACTTTTAATTTTACACTCTACTTCCTATAAAACCTCCACGAGGGCCGGTTCACCTGGTGGCTCTCTTTCTATAGACGGCATCAGATTAGCGGGACATTTTGAGGTCACGCTGAACTGCTAATGAACATCAAAAGGGACAAAGATGCAGTTTGAGTTACAGGAGGACCAGAGAGTCCACTGAACAGAAGCTTCTTTGCTCATGAAAGCTATTGACCGCCTCCCCTTGAGAACTGAACCCCGTCTGAATGTGGCTTTAGATTTCAGTTTAGTTGTGATCGAGGAATTCAACACTGAACTGTCTTTTAAATACACTGTACTTGTTCTAGTTGGCAACAAAAGAGGTGTGCGAACGTTGTTGCCTCCACACCTCTTTGCATCACTGTTGGTGGCTTTAATAAAAGCCACACATGCTGTACTTAACACTTGATTTGCATGCACTCCTTTCTCGCCTCTCGTTACTGATGTGTAACTCGGAGCTTTTACCTAAACTGCCGTTAAAAAAAACTGTATCTTTCGCACTTTCTTTCCATAAAAGTTGGTGGGGTTTGTTTTGTTTTGTTTTTTTGAATCCTTTAGTCCTCTGAAATGGAATTTAAAAAGAAACATGACATTGTGTGTTAAATCCAATGTGTGAGAGCTCAATGTTCAACCATTTAGGTTCCAAACTGTTTTTGTTTCCTCGGTTCATATCTGTTACTTTTTTTTTTTTTCTTTTTCTGTCATGTGTTTCAATCATTGGTAAGAAATTTCTCTGCCTGAGAAAGAAATTGAGTTGTTGGAAACTCTTCATATTGGTTTTTACTTTAAAGTTAAATCGTGTGCAATGTCATTTTCAAATTTGGACAAAACATGTAATAAACCCTTTTGGCTTAGCATCCACCATGTCTCTGCTGTACATTTTGGTTGTTTGCACAGTTTTTGAGTTTCAATATTTCTTTTATTTTCCACAAACTAAGAGGTACAGTCAGTTTGCAGCAGTCCACTTGCTGTGGTTTGGTTTTCCTCCATCTCCACCAGATAAATTGTTACTTTTGTTCACAAGTACTTATCTAGATTATCTTGATGGATTAAGCGGGTATAGAAAATGGATGGATGTTTCGCAACTTGACAAAAACAAATCGGTGATAATGTGGCGGTCCATTACTGCTTTTAATCTAAGCTCAGTATTATTTATATGGTTCAGATGAAGTGGATCCTTTTTGTATTTTTTGTGTTCTGCACAAGCCTGCCAATGATGCATTGATTTGAATCGGGTGTGTTGAAGCAGGGAAACCTTAAACCTTAACCTGCAGGACAGCGGCCCTCGAGGACTGACTTTGGTCCCTGCTGTACAGTCTTTTTGTAGATTCTCCAGTATGTTTACCTGGTTGCAATGGGCAGCTTCACTTCTAGATGTCACTGAATTCCACAAATATATGTACCTCAAAATGTATATAATATCATTTAAACTGTGCGTTTATATTAATGTAAAAGAATATGGGGTAACAAGGAGAACGTGAATTGTATCAAAAGGGGAAATGTACATTTAAAAAGTGACTTAGAATTGCCCCAAAGTTGTGCTTTTCTTTTGAGAACCGGAACCGGACTTTTATTTTGGTAATCCCCGTTCTGCTGCAGTGGAGCGGCTTTACGTTTCTGACGCATCGTGACGCCCCAATCTCGGCACGCGCATTTGAGTACGTTCCGGTTCCTGATAGACGAGACTCTAGAATAACGGATCCGGTGGGTTTTAACCGACCAGCGATAAACAGCGTGGCTTCCAGCCGGGCTGCAGAGGCTGAGAGCGGCGAGAGGAGCGAGGACTGACCCCCCCCCCTTAAAGCCCGTCTCCATAGGTTTGTTGTTATTTTTGTTTATTAGCGCCCTGTTAACATGTTGCATCAAAAACAGACAATGTTAACCAATCAAAGCAAATGATAGAGAATAGCTGCAACTGTAACAACAGGAGTCCACCTAACGTGACCGGTAATCAGCTTTAGACTGAGGATCAATTTAATTCTGGTCTGCTGTGTTCATCAGAGACTGACTATGTGAAAGCTTCAAGTCTTTACTGTTGAACTATACGATGCAACACATGATTAAGTACCTGCTTTTTGTATTTTTGAGCTTTGAGTCATAAATATAGGGGCACGCCACTGTTAATCAGCCATCAGTTGTATTAATCGCGCTGTAAAGAAAAAAATACACCTGTTATGTCTGCTGTGGCTCTGGAGGAAGCCTGAGAAACCATATTTGTAATGTGAATTCAAATTGCACTACACGAGCCAGAACTTTTTAGGAATACCTGTGCATCTTTTTAATGCATGCTGACAAACTTTTGGAAAGCCAAAGTATTGCAAAGACGCAGGTGCGTTAGAAATCTTGGGCTGTTGTTTCTTTTAGTGGCAGGTAACACAGGTGGACAGAAATCCACAGTTAACAGGTCAACATCCAGGATGCAGAGATTCTCCTTCTCAGTGACATGTCCAGGAATACGCCATCTGTCAACAAGCTCTGTAATCCCTCCCCCTTCACTGTTACCTGTCTGTGTGCAGACTTGATCTGGTCGTTCAGTGGAAAAGCCCAGCAGAGAGGTGTCAGTCATTCCCGCAGCATCCTCATCAGAGCTCCACGCTTTGCCTGTGATGTCACATTTCTCATAGAGAGGAAGGGGGGGGGGACTTCCTCTTTTTTTCTCTCCATTTTGTCCCTGCTGTCCATCCAAGACGTCACCTCTTCAATTGTCTGGATTTGGGCTCTCTGTCTGGACTTTACTTGGGCACCTTTGGAAACCTCAATGAGGTTTTACATCATAACAGATATAAACAGAAATAATTCCTGCTGCATTGAGAAATGTCACAAAAATCTGTTTTCAAAGAAAAAAAATCCTGTCGGCTAATGATGTTGATGCAGAAAATTCAATCCGTATATTCCATATGTCAACCTGCCTGACTGATGCTGTTATTGTACTGCTGTGAGGACCGTTTTCTTTGCCCCTTCATATCACTTAACCACTAGATTTTTTTAAGATCTCTGTATAAAGATGATCTAAAACCTGTTCTAAAATTTGATCAAATAAGGAGACAAAATCAGTGATTGGGGTGTTTTAAGTGACGGTCAGCTGCGAGTGGGCATCCTGTTTTATGTAAAGAATGTGTTTTCGCAGCACATTTGTGGGGTTAGGTCATGGCACGAACAAATGAGATTTCTGGGAGTCTCAGAAAATGTTACAAAAGCATCCGTTTGGAGTTTGGACTCCACCAGTCCACAATCGGAGTGCACGATGGAGGAAAGTGAAAGTGAAAAAACTGAATATCACACAAACAAACCAGAAGGCTGTTTGAAAGAGTTCTTGTGGACAGATTAGATCAAAGCACAACGTTCTGTTTCAGATATAGAAGCATATTTGAATAAAAAATGTCCACCATAAGAACCCTCATCCCAGCTGTGAAGCACGGTGGTGACGGTACCATGGTTTGCCACTGTTTTGCTAGATCTGGGCCGTGACAGTTTGCCATCACTGACGGCACAATAATTTAAATCAAACCGGTGAATTTAAACAGGTTCATCGAACACGTGGGCGAGTTCGATCTCCCCTCCAACCGAACACCTTTGCGATGAACTCGAAAAAGATTCAGAGTTTGAGTTTTTAAGTGATGCAACAGTTTCCATCACAGCGGTTTGAGAAGAAAACGAGGCCCTGTGCTGTGCTCTGCGACTTTCACGCTTATTGAAGACTCAACATTCTTTAGGCATTCATTCCTGCAGCTGGACGTTACAGACCTGACTTGGATCGTTCCTCAGAGACGAGGCAGCAGCAGGTCTGTCTGAGCCGCCCCGGCTGAGCTCGCTGTTTGCTCAGCTTTCCTCAGTTTGTCACAGCTGTGAGTTGTTGTGCTGCTCTCTTTATGGGAACAGATGGAGCTTGGAGATCTTGTTGAGGCAGTTCTGACATTGATAATGTGGTGTAAATCTGTGCTTGACTGGCTCTTTTAGATGCGGCCCTGCTCCATTCATGGCTGCGTGCAGATGACCTCCAGTTTAACTCAGTCCCTCGTGACTGGAGCCGATCCACTGCAAGACCTCTGCAAGGTAAGAGCCGGTCACCATGGCAGCTTGTGCTAGAAACCTAACCTGCTCTGGAGCATGTAAAAGCACCACCTCCCAACCAGTCAGGCCCCATGAAAACACAAGAGACTAACTCCTAATAGACTCCTAATAGACTCTCCAGTCTGTTCCTGCTGACTTTTAAAGATTTGCAGCCAATGTTGACTCTGTTTATTATTTAGGATGATGTCGAAATGATGAAAAAACGTCCTTCTAAAATGATGCATTTATGTCCGCATCATCATATAAAATGGTTTTGATATTAGCTAAAATCACTGGACGTTAAGAGTTTGGATGACAGAAATTGAACTTAAGACACTTACCAGAAGTCCACTGGTTTTGATTTGCTTGCTTTTCATTTGCTTCAGACTGAGTCTCTCTCACGTACACCTAGAATACACCCGCAACACATTTATTTAAGATCGTAAACTGTTAGGTCTTCCTCTGCTTTAATGGCGTGCAGCGACGTCGATCAGCTTGATCATTTCTGCTACTTTTCCCCCTGCTCATCTGATCCCGTCTCCACACATTTTACATGAACTCATACATATTCAGAGTAGGGCTGAGCGATTTTTATCGATACCGCCATATATATCGATATTTTGTTTCCCGATATATGGATTTTTCAGCAGCGGGTATTGATTTTTTAAATTTATTTATTTATTTTTAAAAAAAATTAAGCAAACTTTATTGAAAAGTCAGACGTTACAATTAGGGAAAACACAGAACTTAAACATTTTACAGAATTATGTGTATTAAATCGTATTGAAGCGAATTGTTTGATATCGTTGGCTGAATGCCGTGTATCGTATCGTATCGTGAGATTAGTGTATTGCTGAGCCCTAATTCAGAGTCGGAAAACCTGGGTTGACTTACTGATTTGATAATAGATATTGTAATACTTTGCATAATCTCCACTGTGAAGTTTAGTTAAGCCAGATCACCAATGGATGCTCTCGACATGTTGAACCTGCTTCGTAGTAAAGGCTCCTGGTCTCGAGACAAACATACTGAAAATGACTCTTCATCCTTGCAGTGTGCAGGAGCATCTGAGCAGCATATCAGCTGATGATTTGAAGAAATGCAGGTTGTTGTCTTCCTGAAATAAGATGCTCAAGTTGTTTATTTTTCTTCTGTAACGTGTTGTCTCCCAGAGTGTTGGAATTTGAGCCGTGACGTTGTGAACGTACAGAGTAACTGTGAGGTTAATTTTATCTGAACTAATCCACTTCATACTCTGCCTCTGTTACCTGATTGTTGCTCATTTCCAGAAAGAGTTTCTAAAACAGAAACTTCATTTTCAGTGTTTTCATTGTATTTATTAGACAATTTGTCAAAATTTGATGCTAGAAAAGCACTCAAGAAAAGTTGATTGAGTATTTAAAGACACTGTTCTGGAAGATTCTACAAAATGTGAGTGAATGTGTTAACTTTTCTGGCTGCAGGGGGTTTTAGCAGAGCTGGTGGGTGTGAATCCAGATGCAGAATAAATCGTCCACACGTGCAGAAGCTTGAGAGGAAAGTGAAGCAGCCACGCTCACACCACTTTCCACGCAAGCGAGTGAAAGCAAAATTTAGGCCTGTTATTTTTAGACCGTCGCCCTCGATAAAACAAGCGCAGCACAGACTTGAAAGCTCATATTTTGTGCTCATTTTAGGCCACAGACTTTTTTCTGCCTCAGTCTGCCGCAGACTCCACAAAAATATAAGCTCAACTTCAAAAGGTCTTTCCAGTTTCCCTTATTTTCTTATAAACTGATGGAAAAGAAATGCCTACATCTCTGTTAACTGCAGCTACTACTAAACAATGTCCGTGATGAATAACTATAAACGGAACCTGCTTAAAACGCATTGACGTGTAGATTCACTAAATTACACCCTGACAGCATCCTGACGCCTCGTTAACCCGTTTTATGGCTTGTTTAGCTTCCACACCTGAGCTCTAATCCTGTGAGGATTGTGGAGGACAGGAGGGAGGATGTAGCTGCAAATATCTGAGGAAATAATGGAGATTTTGAGTCTTTGAGACTTAAAGGGAGAAGATTGTGTTAAAGTAAACCCTCAAAACAGTGCAATATAACCTCTTTACACTCTTTAAAATGCACATTTCGAAACATTTTTATCAATTCAGCAGTATCCATGTTTAAAGCCCTGCCAATGATGACTATCCCCACAGTACGATGCAGCCACCACCATGCTTCACTATGCGAATGACGTCCCCACGTGATGAGAAATGGTTAACGAGGGCTGTTGGCGTTCACTTTTCTCATGACGGAGCCTGTTAATCACCGTTTAGCTGCTCAGCACAGTGAATGAGCTCTTTACCTTAACGTGATGGGAGCTGCGTTAGTTTTTAATGCACAAGGCTTAAACGTTTCATAAAAGCATAGATGGTTAAGTGTGAGTTTAAACACACTTGTTAATTCTTTTATCGATGTGGCGTTTCGGGGCGATTCTTGGTGACGTGATGAGACTCTGCAGGGGATCTTCTGTCAAAGCTGGTTCTTCGTGTTGGTTTGGTGTATAAGCGCTTTCAGTCTCACCTGATCCGAGTTGAAAGATTCATTCAGATGCCATTTGGATGGCTGGGGGGTTTTGGCCACTTTTCCACGACAGCCACCTTTGGGTGTACACACTCCAGGCTCTGCTGTGGGTTACCTCTCTGGTTAATGCCCTTCTTGTGTGGTCCATAAGTTTTGGTGGTCTACTTTTTTATTCATTTATTTAGTTTGCTGTGATGCTCAGGGAGATTCTGAGCCAACCTAATCTGTAATCCTCCAGAACTCTTGTCCCTGACCTGTTTTTGGAGAGCTGTTTGCTTAGTGGTGTTGCAGATTGTCACAACAGGTGCTATTTAATTAGACTGTGTGACATGTGCACACAGGTGGACTTGATTAAGCTAATTATGACTTCTGAACTAATTAGCTGGAACAGATCTTGATTTTGAGCTTCAAAGCAGATGGGGTGGACACACATGTATGCACTAGTGTTTGAATTTTTCACTCTTTTAATATCACTGGATGATTTATTCGTGTGTGAGATTTGCAAGTCTTCAGATACTCTGTTTTGGAATTGTGCATCTATAAAAAGCAAAGCAGTGGGTTTCTGCTGCTCTGTGGCAATCCCACACCTGTGGTTTCCAATCTCACAGTTTAGAGAAAAGCAGCACCTTTGATATGATAATTCTCTGAGCTGTGTGCAAATTAATCAGTCATTTCTTTGAAAATCATCTTTAAATTATGTCAAAGCCTTCACTGCATCTCATGCCCCGTCCTTTAGAACTGCTCTGCTTGTTTGATTAGAGCATATCCGCTGTGCCATCTGCATATCAGCATCTATTAAATGCATGCTGGGAACTGTCTCCACGTCCTTTCTCTTTGGTCTGACCAACCATCCATTTTCCCATCCATCTGTCCACATATATGTATCTCTATTGTCTCCCCCTCCTTCCTTCTAGATCTGCCTCTCTTGCTCTCGTTAGAGCTGCTGAATTATTTAACATCAGACAGTGGGCTCGGCTGCTGAGCCAGGAGCAGATGGAGAGGAGAGAAGAGGAGGAAACGCCGGAGAGAGAAGGGGAAGTATGGAGGTGTCCAACGCTGCAGGGAGCCGTGAGTCAGCAGGGAGCGAAAAGAGCAGTGGGAGGGAGGACGGACTCAGTTTATAGATAGCTTGAAGTGATACAACAGGAGGGAGCGGCGTCAAATGCCCCCCAACAGTGTGTTTGCGTTAGTGTGCGTGCGTGCGTGCGCATCGATTGAACACAGAAGGTCATGGAGCCGAGAGGAGATTAGCGCACTAGACTCAGAGCTGTAGGAAGCACAGCGGCACAGCTAACGCCTCCTTTGAATAGCTAAGGAACGGGAGAGCCACAAACAACCAGGACGAGAGGAGTCGTCACAGGATGGGGGAGAGCTATATGTACCAGCGACTCCCCTACGCCAGAGGAGAGGGGGAGGGGGAGGATGAAGAGGAGAGAAACCGGAGTGTCGGGGGACAAATGGTAACGTCTGAAGTTGTGGGTGGATGGATGGATGTGCAGCGTTTCTGTGTGCAGTATTACAGCGTGTTCAGGTGTGTGCGTGTGTTTTTCACATCGGGCCGAAGCTGTGCACCATCTTTCAGATGATCGCCAGCTTTTAAGTTCTGTGTTTTGGCGAACCAAATGCTGGATGTCTACTACTTTAGATAAAACATGCTCTTGATCATTTTACATACATTAAATCATCTTGCAGTTAATTAAGACAAAAAAACTTTAACTTAACTGAACCCAGATTAGAAACCTCTTATGTCAGATTTATCCTGATCAAAAACATGTTGGATGTATTCTTGTGTGTCTATAATTTTTAATAACCGATACTGTGTCTTAAATGCTCTTTAATTTTCTGCTGATCATCTAATCAAAGATATAAATCCTCTATTAGCCATGAGCAGACCTAAAGCTACACTGATGAAGTAGAAGATTCCCGTTCTGTTGGTCATTAACACAGGGCTTTTAAAATGTATTTAAGAAATACATTAAACAGCTTAATGGACTAAAAAAAGTGAGCTCAGGTATAAGAGGCGTCCTGATTGGGTCGTCTCCGTCGGAGCAACAGCTTGGCAGCTTTGACGAATGGAGAGAAATGAGGGTGAATAAACTTCACATGAGCAGCAAAATGGAAATGTTCAAGTGATTTATGTTCATGTAAATGCAAGTTAATTTATAAAGTGCTGAAAAAATGAAAAAAATCACCATTGATCCCTTCAGGAAAAGGCCGTCGTGTGGGTGGAGCACGGTAAACTGAGCTGTGTTATTCATATTTTACAGCAGCCACTGACTCAGTGGTGGGTTTAACCTTCTCCCTGTAATGGCAGCAGATCAGCATCAGAGAATTCATCCTGAAAAAACAGTTTTGTAAATGCTGAAGGATGGCCTGCAGAAAGTAACGCTTGATGCTCAGATCAGTGAACATGGGAATCAGTGGTTAGTTTGAGTCAAACTTTGCTTTAAGTGAATCAAATCATGTGACAAGTTAAATATTTCCTTTCACGCCCATAATTTACTACTTTTCATTGCTCTGATCTACGCTAACTAATAAAGATTCATTTCATTTTTCAGTGCAGGTTCAGCTTGTGCGTTTCAAATAAAATCAAATAAAATATCACATTTTAATTACAAGACTTTTTAAGTGAAGCATCTATTGTTTTGCCTGTAAATCTGCAGGTTCATTTCAAACCTGTTCCGTTTAGTTTAGTCACAAAATCATCTGGATATTAGTGCAGCAACAAGGCTGTAAACGGGGCTTAATTCAAAGGTAGCAAAATCGAAAGCTCACTAATGAAAGGTTTCTAGCTTAATAAATTCACTTTTTTTGTGCAGGTTTGACAAAATAAAACAAACGTGAAGTGAGTGAGTTTTAATTGGGTTTTGTTACCTTCAGACACTCTAAGCTCACACACCGCTGACTGTAGGTTCAACCAGGAGTTGAGACAGTGATTTTTCTGTTTTATGTTACCCAAAAACTAAATGAACCCTCCAAAGAAATCTAAATCAATAAAGAGGTCTGAGATGGATGTTTTTATGCTTTGTTTTCAGAATTTAAATCATTTATGACCCAAATTTACTGGTCCTACCTTCTAAAATGTGACAATATGTTGCTTTTTCTGTCTTTTGTCATTATAAATGGAATATCTTTTGGTTTTAGAATGCTGAACAGACAAAAGAAGACGTTTAAAGACCATAAACTTGGATGTAGGTAGCATTTCAATCTCAATTTGAATAAAAAAACAACAAATGGAGGAAATAACTGGTAGTTTCAGCTCTAAATTAACTCTGTAAGACACTAATTGTTATTAAAGTTCAACTTAAGCTGCAGAGATTTTATAACCTTATTGATGCCTCAGCCATCACACTCTCATGAGTAATTAGTCTTTTTGTGGCAGAAATTCATGCACATCACACTCAGTAACCGAATAATTCAAGCACTCAAGCGCTTGAAACTGGGTTCAAACTGAATGCTGTAAACAACTGAATGTCAGGTTGTGTCCTTACGTGTGCACACAGCATTTTGATGCAGCTGTAATGTGTGTGCAGATGCAGAACGAGGAGGGCTCAGAGTGGCTGCTGGAGCTCCTGACCGATGTGCAGCTGCAGCAGTACTTCCTGCGGATCCGCGACGACCTCAACGTCACCCGACTCTCCCACTTCGACTACGTCAAGAATGAAGATCTGGAGAAGATTGGCATGGGACGCCCTGGTGGGTCTCCTTAAACTCTCCTCAGCGTTAGATCTGTTACACATGCACGCATGTAAACTTGTGAATAAGATGAACTTTATTATAAAAGGTCCAGTAAATGCAAACCGTATTTGTGTTTTCGTTCAGGTCAGAGGAGACTTTGGGAGGCGGTCAAGAGGAGAAGAGCCCTTTGCAAACGCAAGTCGTGGATGAGCAAGGTGCAGAGCCGCCTGTCCTGCAGATGTTTTACACACCACGACACAGATGAGCCGAGCTCATCATCTTCTGGGAATAAAGTCACACCAACACTTGTTTTGGATTTGCAGTTTAATCGCACATCCACACTACTACATGCAGCTGAATCACTAATTTTAAATGGGACTTTTTACTGTACATTCAAAGCGAGATATAGAAGAAACAGATGAGTAAGTTTAGATTGGTGGCTTATTTAAAGGTGCTTATTCATTTCAGGCTCTGCAATGCCCCTGAAATAGATTAACATCAGTCATTCACCAATCAGAGTGACCTGTGAAAAAAAGGACGCTTTTAATACTGTAAAACTTGTCTGTCGCAATATTAAACCCTGAACTAACCTTCAGGATTCAGTTACATACTACAAAGTTGACACATTATGAACATAAATTAACTTTAATTCCCCTAAGAGTTATATCGAAGCCCTTTCAAAGGCATAAAAGGGATATTTTGCAGTATAGATGGATCATTTTAATTATGGAAATACCATGACATTCTCACCATTTATTCGATGCAGAACTTTAAATAGACATTTTTATTAAGCTAAAGTTACATTGAACTTGCTGAAAAATGCAGGGATGCACCGACGGTGAATTTCTGGGTTGATACTGATTAAGATTAAGATTAGATTTCCTTTATTGCCCCGCAATGGGGAAATTCACACGATACAGCAGCAAGCAAGAGACAAAAAGAGGAAAGACAACAGAGACATGGCAGGTAAAACCACCAGTATCGGCAGTTGTTCATGGGCTCGTAAAGATAAAATTGCACATTGTTATTATATTATTACTTATATACATTATATACAGTGATGTTAAAGATGATAATTTGTTTAGTCATTTATTCTCCCTTTAATGCCATGTAAATGATGAAATAAGCATTCTAAACAGAGTACAACAGTTTTAAAGTATTTCAACCTTTTATAACACTTTCTTTGAATTATCTTTGAAATTAAACAAATTCATTGGGACAAAGAGCATTTATTATATCCTCTCATATGGAAGGATGCTTTTCATGATAAGTAGATATTTAAATTGAGATTTCCATGGTTACATGGCCCAGCAGGCTGAATATTGAGCTCTCCGGTTGTATCTGTGCATCCATGAAAATGTGAATTATAAATCTGGTTCTCACACAAGTTAGTTTTGTGTCGTTGATCCACAAATGAGTCATATCTGTTCATTTTGTAGAAGAAGAGAAGCTGTGATGAGTTTCTTCTTCTGGACCCGCAGGTGTTTCCAGTGAAGCGGCCGGAAGCCGACTCCCAGCAGCCCCTCCCCCAGGGGGCGTCCTCCAGCGAAGGTCCAGCCAATAGCGAGCCGGGGGCCTCGCTCACCTGCCTGATCAGAGAGTCGGAGCTGCAGCTGTTCGAGCGGCTCGGAGACGGCACGTTTGGGGTGGTGCGGCGAGGAGAGTGGAGCGCACCCAACGGCAGGGTGGTGAGATGAAGAGAGACAGTGGTGTGTAAAACTGCTCTGTCGTAGCAGCAGTTTGATTTTGTCAATTCGTCTCTTCAGCTGTCAGTGGCGGTGAAGTGTCTGAAGGCAGGCGTGCTGGACTCAGACGGCCTGGACGATTTCATCCGGGAGGTGAACGCCATGCACTCGCTGAGCCACCAGAACCTCATCCGCCTGTACGGTATCGTCCTCACACAGCCCATGAAGATGGTAATCAGCCCGCACTTTTTCAATGTTCTTTTAGTGCCACGCTGCTGTTTTACATCCAAACAATCAGCTGTTTTCAGAGTCCTCACAGTTTAACTTGCAGGGGTTTTCTGATAGGTTGTGTTGTGCTGCCTTTAAGGAGTTTATAGGGTCCCACAATGCATCGGTACAAAAATGAAGAAGAAGAATCACAGGCGTCACACATGATACGCTCAGAAATGTGTCGGCCTGAATCATACTTCATCTCTTTCTCATGCTGTCATCTCAGTAAACCCCCTCACATCCATCCTGAGTATTTTTCTGGTGTGTTTGGGTGTAGGTGACGGAGCTGGCTCCTCTCGGCTCCCTGTTGGATCGTCTCAGAAAGCGTCAGGGTCACATCCTCATCTCGATGCTGTGTAACTACGCCGTTCAGGTCAGTTAACACCCCCAGGACTCCAAAACGTTAGTGTTTGTGCATGAGAGGAGTTTTCCCCACCTCTCACTGGGGCTTTGTGCAGGTGGCGTGCGGGATGGCTTACTTGGAGCAGAAGCGTTTCTTGCACAGGGACCTGGCCGCCCGCAACGTTTTATTGTCCGCCAATGAAACGGTGAAGATCGGAGATTTTGGCCTGATGAGAGCACTGCCCACACACACCGATCACTACATCATGGAGGAGGGCCACAAAATCCCTTTCCCATGGTGAGGAGAGAAAGCTGTAGTTTTTGTTTTCAACATAAAGTGTTTACGGGTCTTTGTCTCTGCACCTCTGTCCTCCTCTCTCCTCAGGTGTGCTCCAGAGTCGCTCAAGTCTCGAACTTTCTCTCACGCGTCTGACACCTGGATGTTTGGGGTCACTATGTGGGAGATGTTCACTCACGGACAGGAGCCGTGGCCCGGCCTAAATGGGAGTCAGGTGCGTCTTTTTTGTCTGTGCTGTGAAACTTTAAGGGGGGAAGAAACTCTGTCATTGATTATTCATTTTTCTGTCTGCAGATCCTCCATAAGGTGGACGTTGAAGCTGAAAGGCTGTGTAAGCCCGACGACTGTCCTCAGGATATCTACAACGTCATGCTCCAGTGCTGGAGCCCCAAACCCGAGGACAGGCCCACCTTCATCGCTCTCAGAGACTTCCTGCTGGAGGTAGCACAGTTGAATCATACTTCATCTCAGCAGTTCAGCAGCAAATCACATCTCAGAGCAACACCTTCTTGTCACTCAGCAAATAGTGCCACCAAAAAAATTCAATTCTAACATACAAATCTGTTATTTATATTGCTTAGTTTGTCCAAATACTGTTTTTTTCTCCATCTTTTCCTGCCTTAGTGATATTTCACCATTTAGACCAACCTTTTAGCTTAAAAAAAAACAAAAAAGTATCCAGGTAATCATGGCAGCAGGGAGGGTGTTTCTTACAAGATGGAGCTCCCATCCCAACATGTAACATTTGACAATAAGGATTTAAATACTAGTTACTAGAAAAGCCGGGCAGCACTTATTGTATTCTTGTGCTGGCGTAAATGTAAATGTACTCTATTTATACAGCCCTTTACAACAATCCTTTCAGTGTACCAAAGTGCTTTACAGCAGATAATAAAGAAGAAGAAGAAGTAAAAAACAATAAAAGAACAGTAAGCGCATGGATGGCTTTCTCAAGCTCGTGACGGCTTAAAAACATTTTAACTTTTTCCAGGAGACGCAACTGGAAAAAACTAGTCCTGAGCTTTGAAGGCAAGTCAGCCGTCGCAGTATCCCCAAACACAATACATTCAGTTTCTTCATCATTTAAATAAAGAAAATTCTGGGCCAACCACTGCTTAATATCAGCAATACAATCAAACAAAGAACATTGTGCACTGTTACTATTTGGCTTCACTGGCAGATAGATTTGTAAATCGTCTGCATAACAGTGAAATGAAAGGTTCTGCCAGGCTGTAATTGACCCAAGTGGTAACATGTACGATGAGAAGAGGATAGGGCCAAGAATAGATCCTTGTGGGACTCCACAGGAGAGAGGAGCAACGGAAAAGGACAGGTCGGCAACCATAACGGAGAAGGTTCTACTGGATAAGTAAGACGTAAACCACTTCAATGCAGTGACATGGATGCCAACATAATGACTTAGACGTGACAGGAGGACTGCATGGTCCACTGTGTCAAAGGCTGCTGTGAGATCAAGTAAAAACTCAGTGTGACTATGATAGACAAAATCGCCTGTTAAGAAAATTATCCCTTAATGAGGCTCAGAGTCGCTGGAAACAGTTAGCACAAAGGTTTAATCTTGCAGCAAGGAGACAAGTCAGCGCAACGTATCACAAAGCTGACGCAGGGTTATCTGAGTTCTGCAATGACACGTCTGCTATTTATGCTTCTACTACCAAATGATGAGTACAGTTGAGTAAATATCACAACGTAATATTCTTTGTTCACAGAAGATAGAACTAGCAAAGACAGGAGAACTTCTTGAGGTTAAACTAACAAGACAAGAGGAGGCCTCCCCCAGCATAAAGTGTCCCTTAATCTTCCAACACCATAAAACATTCTAGCTCACAGTAATTCTTTCTTAGAATTTACCGTGATTCTGACTGTTGTGGGCGAAGATTCAGAGTGCTGTCTTTCAAAAGAGACTTCAACCACTACTCCAAGTGGTTCAAGAACAGCTTTCAATTTACTTTGGGTAAACCTTTTTTTTTTTTTTTTTAGGAGTTTCAGGCAAAAATTGCCCGACTGTTAAGGGGTTAACAACTAAGTAGTGACCGTTAAGTCCAGCTAAGGCATGATGGGAGACAAGGGCTGTCGCCTCCATGTATACTCAGTAAACCACTGAAATACGCAATCAAACAACGCTTCCTAACAGCTTCTGACAGATTTTAAGGTGGAGTTTTTTCCTTGTAGGGTCACTAAGGGCCTGAGTTGACTTTGTGAATCAATCAGCCAACTTAAACTTCAACCTGACAGCGACTGACAGTTCCATTTGTTTTTAACTGGTTCTCTTTCTTGACACATTTTTCAGCCATGACTGGATTTCTTTGGTGCAGATATGGATTTAAGATGGATTATGAGAGCTGATGTTGATATGTGGAAAACAAAGTAACAGAGCAGCAGTCCGGTGCTTTTCAGCAGCACTTCAGCTATGATTAGACCAAATTCTAAGATTAAGAAAGTCAATTAAAAGAAAAAGAAACCACAAGGAAATACTTGAAATCAGATCATTTTGATAAAGTCATAAAATGCTGTGGAGGAGCCGTTATAAATGCATCAAGGCGATTTTCCTGGGAGCAGTTTCTAAAACCTCACAGCAGAGTTTTTTTTCGTCCACTGTTGCTTTTTATACAACAAATTATTGAGCTGAGAGAGAAAAGAGTACTTTTTCGTGAAAAACACCTCTGATCCAGCTGATCACAGTGATACAGTGAGTGTTTGTGTTCTGCAGACAATGCCCACGGACATGAGAGCCCTGCAGGACTTTGAGGAAGACGACAAGCTCCAGATTAAAATGAATGATGTCATCACCATCGTTGAGGGAAGGTTAGTGTGTTACGGGGTTTATTTTTTAACCAATAACTGTCCTGGAACTTGTAGTTTCACTACTTCTGATACAGAAAGCAACATTTTTTAACCAGAAGACTGAAAGACAAGAGGGCGCAGAATGAACTTCATTCCTAGAAGACAAGAGAACAAACATATGTCTTGTTGATGCTGGTTTCCTTTCATGAGGAAAGATTGCTGGCCTGTTTCAGTCTTGTGTGTGTCGTTGAAAACCCAAATTTATAGAAGGATAGCTGGCTTGATCTCCAGCTTGTTGCTCTTTTAATCAGCAGGTAAACAAAGCAGGGGGGGAGTTTCTTGCACTGATTTCATGCCTGTTTGTTTATCTGTGTGTTTGTAGGGCCGAGCATTATTGGTGGCGAGGCCAGAACAGGCGGACGCTGCGTGTCGGGCAGTTTCCTCGTCATGTGGTGACATCAGTCGCCGGCCTGTCTGCCCACGACATCAGCCGACCTCTGAAACACTCCTTCATCCACACAGGACACGGAGACACAGACCCAAACCGGAGCTGGGGACACGCAGACCGCATCGACAGGTTAACAATGCCCGCACAGTGCAATACAGCAGACTAAATGGAGGCTTTGATTATTGGGTAAACTGTTGAATACTTAGAAATATATATAGTCTGTTTTAGTCAACAGCCCTTTGTAATGTTTTCACAACCCGTCTTTGAGGTCCAACACATTAACATGTTACTGGCTTATCTTTACTTCCACCTTAATTTGTGCTCTTGTTGTTGCTGTGTTTACATAATCAGCTTGCCTCTTCCAGTTACTACAAACCAGGCAGGCACAGCCAGTGACATTCAAAGAACCATAAATACAAACACCGTCTGAGCTTTGGGGGCCTTAAAGGCTCTTAAACTCCAAACAGACACAAAGAACCAGCTGACCAGAGGCGTTCTGCTGTGTCTCTTATCGTCCTCAGTGTCTAGACAAACAAGTAACTCTTGAACCCAGATAATTATCACACAGAGCTGGTCTCTGTTGAATCATGATCATCAGTCCACGTGGCCACACTGTGAAAAATGTTGCTTTATCTGGAGAAATTAAGATGACAAATGATAAAGAGACTGTGCGGCATGCTAAGTTTGGCTTGCCTCTGCATTTATAGGCTAAATGTGTCAGCTTGGTGTATAAACGCCCTAAAAGGTGCAACAGTTACCTTCTGCAACATGCAGATAATACGAAAATGTGTTTTTGGAAAGCTTTTATCGAAAAACCTCAAAACCCTGAAGGCAAAAGCTCAATCTTTTCTTTTTAAGTGTGGCAATAGAGACAGAGAACACGTCCCGACCTCAGGATCTCACAGTGCAAAGAGGGCTCATAAGAGTGTAGCTGATCTTTTGATTTTGCTGGGGGTGTGCACGTAGTGCTTTAAAAGCAATAAAAGGAAATGCTAAACCACAGAGGCAGTCAGTGGGGGTGAGGTAAAATTGGATTGTGGTCAAATTTCCTGGTTTTAGTCAAAAGCAATGCTGCGATGCAGTTGTTTTAGAGTCTCTATAAGAACAAAACTCGTAGATTTAAATGATCTAAATCTATGACATCATCTAATCTCTTCTGGAGATAGATTCTTCCTGTGTTTTTGAGAGCAGAAGCCGTCTGTCATCAGCTCACCACTAGAGGGCAGCATGACGCTAAATGTAGCTCATCACACGGTGCACTTAATGAGCTGATTTTGAGGCGATGATGACTTGAAAGGTGGCAAACGTACTCATTCAAACACTTGGTTGAATCTGATTCTGTGACCTGCTACTAAAATAGATTTCTATCTGTCCACAGTTTGTATTTGGGAAACCCCATGGACCCCCCTGATGTCCTCGGATTTGATTCCAGCACTGCAAGGCCCACCAAACTCCCCAACCGTTCAAAGAGTAAATTATCTTCTTTTATTTGATAGTGATTACTCAGAAAAGTGGGTTCATTCCTCTTTCAGTTTTGTCAGCTGAAGGTTTAAATCTGTCCTCAACAGAGCAGCCCCCTCCTCGTCCACCCCAGCCTGCAGTTCTGCTCAAGAGTAAGTTTTCCTTTTAGCTCTTAGTGCGCTTTTCAGTCCACAATTCGACCCTCAGACAAATCCTGCTGCTCTGTCCTGACTCTGGTGGTTACAAATATCTCCAGAGCCATTATATGACTTGGTGATGGACGATTATGACGACGAGGACGATGCCAGCGCTTCATTGGGCCTGAAGAAGCTGGGACCGTCCCTGGGTCTGAAGCTCCGACCGTGGGAGGGGACCGGCGTGCGCTCAGCCAAAAGCGAGGTGTCGCTCATCGACTTCACAGATGACAGCTTCAGCTCAACGACACCCTCCCCACTTACAGAGACGCATCAACCAGAAGAGGACACGCTGAAGGTAGAGTTGTGTAACTTCTCAGTGAAATAGATCCGTTGTAACATCAAACTCATTAAAAACCTAAGGATGCCTCTGTCAGTGTAGCCTAACTGTAGCTCACATAGCTGGCAGTGAACATGCTAACATTCGTTCAACCACCTTTATCGCCACGTGACCTTTCCTCTGCAGGTCATAGTGGCCAAACTTGTTTTAATTAACTGAGAAAAGGTCATTGAGCACACTTTTGGTCAGGGGACTGATTTATGTCGTCAATTTTGTTCATGGCTTGCTGGGCTGAGGCTGGGAGAAATTTTGTTTTTCCATTAACTGCATGCCCACAACACCAGTGGAGCAACACAGCAATAAGAGGAGAGGGTCCTCTGTTTACTTTGTCCCTGTTAATCTGGAGATATGACCCTCTGACCTTTTAATTTACCCCTACTCCCACACAAAAAGTGACAGAGCAGCAGTCTAAAGGTTTTGAAGAGACATTAGGGACCTTACACAACCAAACAAACTCCAGTTCTCCCAATCAAATTAATTGCTAAAGACTTAGAAAAAATGAGCATGCAATCTGTGCTCACCATCAGTTCCAGTATTCTCCAAAGGCTTCAGCCTAGAAAGGTCATAAATAACCCCTTTCCTCTTGGATGCACCCAAGCAGGTGCAGTTTGATGGTGATTGGTACTCATTGATTGATCATGTACATGTTCATGCTTTGATCGACTGTGGGATTTCACAGTAATTCTGCCTCACAGCTTCAGTCCGCCTTTGATCAAAGTTTGGGCGAAGAGGTGGAAAGTTAAGAATCAAATAGAAGAAAAGATCGTCGTATGTATTGTTCAGAGCAGAACATTTTAAATAATAGATGCTAATCGACGGCCTTTCTTCTTGCGGCAGGTATTGGATTGATTGCCTTGCTTTTGTAACGTATGTTCACACCTGGCATTAACATGCCTCTTGGGCAACCTGGGCAACAAACAAGACATCAGTTGGTCTGTTCATGTTTCTGTTACATTTGGTAACCTTAACGACATCTTTATAGATTCAGACTTTATCATGTTTCAGATGTGCATGTGTCACATTTCCAGTTGTATTTGATGTTATATTTTGATCCAAAATTCCTCTGATCCTTCTGGATTTCTTTGGTTTTAAACCAAACATTTTAAGCTGTACATCAAAACTCTGATAACGTCACTCCTCTGAAAATCCTTTGATCAGGACACCCCCTCCATCCTGGACTGGCCTCTCCCCCAGCCAGCCTACGACGAGGTTACTGCGGAGCTGGAGGACCAATCGGAGGACCAGGAGGTGCGGTCCATCAACAAGGGGTTTGCTGAAGAAGTCTGCACCACGCCAGGGGCCGGCGTGGCGGGCAGGAGCGAGTCTCAGTCTGCTGACCTCTTTCAGGAGCTTCAGAGAGAGGTGGAGAGTCGCTCCTGAGCTTTGTTTCCGCTGTTGAACATTTAACGTGACCCAACACGGTTCCTTTTCTGCTAATTTCTTTCTGCTCACAGGTGATGGTGAAGCTTCGGGTTCCCATGGCAACAGGCCGCTCCCTCCCCTCCTCCCCCACCCCCATGCCCCTGGTTCCTTTGGGCCCCCACCGACAGATCTGCCTGCCTCCTCCCTCTCCTTCGTCCACCTCCTCCTCTTACACCTCCTTCTTTGAGGATCGGCCCATGTTGCCTCCTCGCAGCCCCATACCCCCCCTGCGTCCCTCCAAACACGTCTCCACCCGCCCCACCCACCAGCAGGCCCGCTTCAGCTCCATTTCACAGGGTGAAGAGGACGAGGTGCCTCCGCAGATCCCACCCAGAGACCATGCTTTCTCTCAGCCGGGCTCTCGCTCCTCTTCTCCCCTCCCACTGGTGCCACCGCTCTCCTCCGCTCCCATGGCCCTGCCCCCTCCCCCTCTTTCTGTCTCCCCGCGCCGGGCAGCCGGGCTTCTGGGTCCCCTCCTGTCCTCCAACTCCCCACCGTCATCCTCCTCCCTCCGTCAAGGCACATCACATTCCTCGCGGCTGGCGGCTCCAGGCTCGGCCTACTCCTCGACCTCCTCACTCGATCCCCTCACCTTTCGTGAGGGCCGTGGCCTCCCCCCACTGATTGACAGCTCTCAGAGCTCCGCTCCTGCCCCACTGCCAGAAAGACCAGCTTTTCTGGAGAGGTGAGTTTCTCATGACAAAAAAAAGGTTTATAACAAGATCATTTGAAGAGCAGCCTTCAGTTCGGACAAAGTGAGAAAACGCCGGTTCATTTACAGCCGGGATCTGTGGTTTTGAGAGGTTTCTATATTCTTAATGTACAATTAATCCACGATTTAAGATATTTTCAGAGTATTCCTTCTGTTGAGTCTGCATTTAGATAGCACCAGTAAATAATGCACTTTATCTCAGCTTAATAACATTACTGTAAAGATATCAAATGCAACAATTAGAGGATAAGTTGCAATGATTTTAAATCGAGTCAAATGTTAACTCCTTTTTCCGTTTTATTTTTTCCTTAGATATCAGATGTGAAATTAATGATTAAGTTTGTTATTAAAGCAGAACCAGAGAAGTTTATTAACCTTAAAAACTATAAGCTTCTGACTTGTTCTGAAGTACATTGACCTTTGGTTGTGCACATTCCCGACTCTGCTGTATGGTCACTTGACATTTTTGTGGGCATTTGATGGCATCTTTGTGCCTCTTCAACACAAAGAGATAGAGCACGGCTGTACATCTGTAGGGGGAGCCAAAGAGCCAAATAATCTGCCAAATTATCTTGTCCTTTTTGTATCCTGTTTATCAAAGTAACTGTAGAAAAAAGCTGTTTCAAAGAGTTTTTGTCATGTCAAACAAGCAGGTCTTTAGTGCACAAAGGAAAGCGCAATTTTATATTGTCATTCGCCTTATTTTCTGATTTCTTACCAGATACGGGGCAGCCAACATGGCAGCAGTCAAACCCATAATGCAGCAGCAGCAACCGGGCGGAGCTAAACCAAACACCTCCTACAACAACAACAACGGGCGAACGGCGGCTCCCAGCATGCACCAGGAGCAGAGCATCACACAGGTGAGGAACAGCAGAAGGAAATCTATCTTTTTACGCTCTTTCAAAATGTCACAACATTACTTTGTGTTCGCAGCAGAAAGCAAATCAAAAGTCACTAATTTCACAGTACCATTTGAAAGCTGCTGATTGGCCGATTTTATTGAATTCAACCGTTATTCAACAAAGGTTTTTTTGTTTTTTTAAAACATCAAATACAGAAAATTATGAACTTATCAGAAATTATCAGGATGTGCACGTGACTGTGAATGGGGGAAAGCATTTAGATTAGACTTCGTGTAATTTACCAGACTTCAGTCATTGTTCCTGCCCTCTTCACCCAGGATAGTGTTTCTTTTCTGGACTTTCTCCTTTTATAAAACGACCCTTCAGTCCACAGGTCCAGACATGCATCTGTAAATTCATTATGAGCTGCTGGTGTCGTTGACAGGTCCAAGAAGCGGTGCATGGTGTCACGATGGAGGAGTGTAAAACCGCTCTGCAGAGTCACAACTGGAGCGTCCCTCGGGCCGTTAACTACTTGAAGGTTCGTTCATCAGTCGACCCACATTTTTCCCACGTTCACATTCATCTGTTGCAACAGAAAAATCAAAAATAAATACAGGTTGTAAATGAAGGAAAAACTGAAATTCAAGACCTGGAGCTCCATGAAGCAGCTAGTAGATCGCTGTTAGCCTCTTACATCTTTGAGTTTCCTGTAAAAACAGAAGCACTGGTCACCTCCCAAAAAGCCCTGCTCTGATTGGTCCGCTTCATTCTCCTGAGCTGGCACCACACACCTCATCAGTTCCTCTAGAATTAGCAATTTCAACACCATGTTTTCTTCATCTCAAAATCAGTGTAAACAACTCTCTATAGGAGGAGTCATTGATGCTTTTAATACAGAAAATTCCAAATTCTGATGTAAAGAATTAAAGAATTGCAAAGAAACAACACATTTTTGTGTTGTTTTCGATGGAGATGGTTAGCACAAAGGAATTAAATTAGATGGGGATTTCATTCTGTAAACTGTTATTAATGCTTAGAATAGAAGCGATAGAAGTTAAAGTAAAGTAAAGTTAATATCAGCTGCTACTTTCACAGAATAAAAAGTACACATTGCAAACATAGCTGATAGGCTTGTAGCCTTCCTGAATACATAAACTGCTTCAGTGTTTGGGGAAAAAGTCAGTTTATTGGTAGAGACATTCAGTTGCCAAAGAGTCAGTAAAGGAAAGCACTGACCCACCAAAAGTCCAGTCAATCTTATAATCAACAACAAAGTTCTACACACTGAGTCCTGAAAACGGATGACCGGAAATTAATGGTGTCAATGAAAAAGATGCACCGGCTGCAATTTTTTTTTCTTAATTATTGCTTTAATTCAGCATTCAGTCGTGAAAATCGTCGACCATAAATAGCTTCAACATTTTTTCCAAAATTGCACCACACTGCAGGGCCTTCTCTCTCCAACACTGCAGAGAAAAGAAAATGCTGTTTGTCCCCAATAATGCAGCAGATTTTAGGTCCTAAACCTTTTTTTCTCTCTGAGCTTCAGCTTCCTGGTTCCAGATGTTTGTTCGGCGTACAGAAAAGAAAATGCTGTTTATCCCCATTAATGCAGCAGATTTTAGGTCCTAAACCTTTTTCTCGCTCTCTCTCACTTTTACAAATGAAAACCGTTAGCTCGTTACCAAATGTAAGTCCAGTACAAACACTTTAACGTTCATTGCCTGCCTGCATGTCTGTGGCTGCCTCACAGACATGAGTAAAGGGAAAAGATCTGATTTCTAAGTGCCTCATCATCCAATTTATCAAATCAGCCGATCAGTCGGAACATCCCGAGATGTGTCTGTTCAGTTTCTTGTTGTGTTGTGTGATTACATCATATTAGAATATGCGAAAGTATTAATTTCTGCAGTGTCACTGTTTGTCAAAGCTGAAAATCACGCTCCAACAGAAAATGCTCCCTGGAATTAGTTTGTCGTCTGAGCTTCAGTGGAAGTGAAAGGAAAATGTGGAATATAGAGTACGCTGTGAATACTGAGGCTCCCAGACTCCTCCCTTTCTCCCCACTTATTCCAGTTCCATCAGGAGGGCTAAACCAGTTAAGTGTTATTCCAAACCAGCTCCTCTTAAGTGGGTGATAAAGCCCTCCAGTGGGCTACAGTCCTCCAAAGTGCTGCAAGTGTTTTGTGTCTGACTCAGAGAAAATTCTATCTGGTTACTTTCAAGGCGACCTGAGTCATAAATAAAACAGAATGTAAATAGTTTGCAGGTCTTCACTGTTTAATGCTGAAACCATAGGAAGGAGTGTATAGTAATGTTTGTATTTGTTCCATGTGTTGCTAAGACACCTGGTTTCAGTGTGTTGTAAACGGCTGCATGCGAGTCTGCTGCTGTTTCCTGTGTGTTTGTACCCCGCTGTGTAATGGCATGTGTGGCTCAGGACCAGAGAGAAACTCCAGAAAGGACTGAGTGGAAGTGACTGTCATGGCGGCAGGATGACACAGTAGCCCAACACACAGTGAGCACTTTTGTTCTTCCCTCTGTCTGCGTCCCAGGTGGAGCAGCTGTTTCGGTTGGGGCTGCGTTCGAGAGACGAGTGCGAGGAGCTTCTGCAGCGCTGCCAGTGGAACCTGGAGCAGGCCAGCACGGTCATCCTGGACTCATACGGACCACATCACAACAAGTAAATACAGAAAACCAAGAAGATGAGCTAGAAACAATGTTCTTCATTTAGCTTTTTTTACGACTCTAACGCAGCTGTTGCCAAACTCCTACAGCACAACCACATAAATGATAGCAATGCAACTATCTGCACTATTCTACATATGACATTTTACAGTGTTTTAGTATAAAAAGTAAGCCATGATTAACCATCAGTGTTTAAAAAATAAAAATAAATACTACGTCCACTCTTGCTGGCTATATTGGAATTAGGAGGCTCATACCAGACATGTGCTGCTAATCCAATGCACTGATTAATTGATCATGATGTGGAGCATCCAGGTGTGTGTTAACACGATGCCAAGGAGGAAAGACACCAGCAATGATCTTAAAGAAGCAATTGTTGCTGCCCATCAATCTGGGAAGGGTTACAAGTCCATTTCCAAACTATCTGGAGTGAAGGTGAAAAAGCCAAGAGCTACATCTCAGACTCTACAGGCCTCAGTTAGCATGTTAAAGGTTAAAGTTCATGACAGCACAGTTAGAAAAAGACTGAACAAGGATGGCTTGTTTGGAAGGGCTGCAGGAGAAAGCCTCTTCTCTCTATAAAGAACATGGCAGCACAGCTTAGGTTTGCAAAGCTGCATCTGAACAAAGCACAAGACTTCTGGAACAATGTCCTTTGGACAGACCAGAGCAAAGTGGAGATGTTTGGTCATGATGCACAGCAGCACGTTTGGAGGAAACCAAACACAGCATATCAGCACAAACACCTCATACCAGCTGTCAAGCACGGTGGTGGAGGGCTGATGATCTGGGCTTGTTCTGCAGCCACAGGACCTGGGCACCTTGCAGTCATTGAGTCCACCATCAACTCCTCTGGATACGGTCTAACACACAAAATGGCTGACACATTATTCCATTTGTTATGGAACTGGTGTGGTAATCACACTTACCAGTTTACTCATCTAGCAGATAAATATAATGATTGTAAGTAAAACTTAGAAAACTCTCTTAAAACTCTCAGCTTTTAGTTCCACCTTCTTCTGACGAAAATATCAAGTTGATTAGCTGCTAAAATCCTGCCGCTTTCAGTCAGTCCTGAACTGTTTTTATGCTTTTTACGGCCGGAAATTTGTTGTATTGTGTTTTTTAAAGACAAACATATGCCGGCTTCCACTGCAAACGGTGTTGATTACACAAAGGACCAAAACAATTTCCTTCTGTACCAACAGGAAGACACACTGAGCTCCAATCAGCCGCTGATGAGCTCCTGAGCTCGTCTGGATCAGCGCGCCAACGAGTTTCCTGGCTGACTCATCGCTTCCGCTACTCGAGACGCTACTTGATGAATGGAGAGCATGAGGCCATATATGTCCCTCTCTGTGCTGTGAATACCTGTCATTACCTGCATCAAACACATGCATGCTCATTATTAGATACCAGAGCTGCTCGTTGGGTGAGTCAGAATATACTGGAACAGTTTGTGTTGTGAGCTTGTTTCAGCTGCAAACTGCTGCAGACTTTAACCGTGGGTTAGTTGTGAGCGTGCGCATGTTCAGCTGTGAGTTTGTGTGTGTGCACAAGCTTACACGTGTATAAATACTCACGCCTATTAGCTGTCGGTGAAGTTAAAAAAAAAAAAAAAAAAAAATCAGGGAAGTTTCAGCAAGCATGTGTTTGGACTTTTTGTGAAAATGTACAGATAATGTTAAATATAACAACGAACTGAGAACTGCTGGTCAGAAAAAGATAAACATATCTAATAAGTGAAGTGAAGCTGCCGCTGACATGATTGATAGTATATCTGATAATATTTGTGTTCCGTTTGTGTCTTAAACGTTCCCTGTGGAGCTTCCCCCCCGTCTTACCCCTGCATTCATTAAGTCCAACTTTTCCACCCATCCGTCTTCTTTCCTGCCTTTGCTAACACATTACAGCCACCTATTGATTAGTGGCTCATTAAAAACCCTCTTTAGTGCCATTGGAGGGGAAATTCTCCACAGGTTACCTTTAAGAGAGGCATGTTAGGCTTTTTAAAGTTAAACTAAGAAGTGTTGCTTTTCTTAAGATGGAAGAAAACAGGGTATTAGTTCTAATTCTACAAATGAGCTATTTAAGTCATATATTTGTTGCTTTTGCTATGAATTTGATGTATGATAATCATGCACAGAAGCTGAAGCGCCTGACCTGTCGTTCAGTTGATCAAACAGGCTGCAGCGGCTTTATTTGTGCACCCAAGCAGACGGTAATCGTTCAGTCTCTCACAGGATCCTCATATCAATAACAAATTGTAAATTGTTGCTGCAATGTTGGCTTTTAACACGCTGTCAGTCACAAGGTGTTTATTTCCCCTAAAATTAAATCTCAACATGAAAAGAAAAACATTTCACAACCACGTAGTTGTAAGTTTGGTGGTTATCATCCTTCTTTCTTGCTCCCAGCTGTGAGATCTTGTGCTGATACCGTTTTATGTGACGCTGACTGCATTACTCTGTATAATTAAGAGCCTTTAACATGGCCCTTGCTGTTTTATAATAAAAGGAAATTTTCTTTTCAGAATCATTGGTATTTTCTCTGGTCATTTCAGAACTTTACAGAAGCGTTTTTAGGAGATTGATGTACTGGGACAAATGAAAAATTTTGATTCTTTTGCGAGTTATTTCAGTTTTCTTGGTACCTTTTGATTTCTTACAGTACAAAGGCTTAAATACATCACTTTGGAGGGAGTACTTGGATCTGAAGGTAAAATCAACCATACTAAATGATGAAAATACATTAAAGTAAATATATGCCCATCAAGAGTAAACATACTTGTGGATTAATCCATTTTAGCGCAATCAATAAAAATCCTGATGCTGCCCCCTGCATTTGAAATCATCTCCAAAGCTACCTGAATCTGAAAAATCTGGTCTCACTAAATTAATTTAAACATGTTTTAATCGTTCTAAATAATACATTTTATGACTGATTTACTGCTAAACAGAATCGGCTGTGAAAAGAGCACCTTAGAGAGGCAGAGTCTCTCAGAGGTAAAGATGGGCAGAGGTTCAGCAATCTGAAAAAAAAAATGCTATAGAAATTGTTGAGCAGTTTCACAATAATGTTCCTCAGACTTTGAATATTCCACGATTTACAGTGCTTAATGTCTTTGAAAGATTCGGAGACATCTTTACAAGGGACAAGGCTGAAAATCAGTATAGGATGCCTGTGACCTTCAGGCCCTCAGGCAGCTCTCCATTAAAACAGACACGATTCTGTCCTGGAAGTCACTGCATGGGCTCAGGAACACTTCCAGAAATCATTGTCTGTGAACACAGCTCACTGTGCCATGCAGGTTCAAGCTCTGTCATGCAGAGAAGAGGCCATATGTGAGCATGATCCAGAAACACTGCAGTCTTCTCTGGACTAACGCTCATACAAAATGGACTGAGGCAAACTGGAAATAAAGAAGAGGAATCATCTTGCTTGATATCAGCACCCAGTTCATTAATGACACTGGCAACCTGCACATCTGGAAAGACGACATCAATACTGCAAGGTTTACACAGGTTATAGAGCAACATATGTTCCCCTTTTTCAGGGAAGGCCTTGCATATTTCAACAGGACAATGTTAAACCACATACTGCATCTATTCCAACGTCATGGCTTCGTAGTAGAAGCGTCCAGGTGCTGGACTGACCTGGCTGTAGTCCAGACCTTTCACCAACTGAAAACATTTAAAACACAAAGAAGACGCCGAACTGTTGAGCAGCTAGAATCCTCTACCAGACAAAAATGGGACACCATTCGTCTCCCAAAGGTCCAGCAGCTGGTCTCCTCAGCTCCCAGATGTTTACAGATGTTAAAAGAAGAGGGGGTGCTGTACAGCAGGCAAACATAGACCTGTCCCAACTTGTATGTTTAATTTGATCTGATTTTAATCTCTTATCTGAGTTTCCATGAAATGGAAAGAAAATGTCTTCCTCTCAACACTTGTTGTTCTATGTTCTGTTGTCAAAATCATTGCATTCTGAATCCATTTACATTTTACACAGAAACTGGGGTTGTATCTCTTATTAATTTCCGGCTGCTTTGACAAATAAACAGGTCTCTTTTTGATTGCACCGTAATGTGAATGTTTTGAGTATTAGCAGATTTTCCTGGTAATCACAGTCGAGGCACTTTCTCCTCTGGTATTTAATGTCTTCAGCAGGAAGTTTGCTCCACAGTTCAGGTCAACTGGTAAACGGGAGTCCTGTGTCTAATGGAAGTCTTGTCTCTGCTCTGCAGGGAATCAACACATACACAAACACACAGTCTCACCCAGTCACTCACACCCTCGCCTCCTCCTCAAATTGATTGCTGCTGCAGTGCACTGTGGTCTGATGGCTCAGTGTGATCCCTCGACAACCCCCGGACGCTCACACTGCACTTCTCTGCTACATCAGTAAGCACTCTGCCTATGAATCACTGTGCTGCATGGCCCATAAACACACATAAACCTTTTGTTTCTCACAAACATAAAAACAGAGACATTTAGAAACTGGGCTCTTGTAACCAGGGGGTGTCTCCACATTTCTGCCTCAGGATGCCTTTAAGGATGGAAGTATTTCTGTGTGTGCAAGTGTGAATGTGTCCAATTTATCAGCAGGAGGAAAACATTCTCCACCACTGAGATAGGTGTTAGAATTATTGTTGTTTTGTGATTTCATTCACATGTGACAACAACTATAACGATACACATGGGATCTAAATGAGACTCATGCTCGTGCTAATTAACACGAGAGTTTGAATGTATTCAAAATACCACCAGTCAGTTAAAACTGAGGAGGCCTTTCAGAGGAAAAATGAGTTGATGCGAAAAGTTGCTTTTCAATCAAGTTCCCTCTCTGAGAAAACAATCGAATGACTCAAACTATTTACTTTCTGTACTAAGTAAAATAATTCAGTATTAAAGGGATGCTTTGGGTTCTTTTGAAGTAGGGTTGTATGAACTTACTGATGCGCCTTCGTTATGCATCGTGTCATGTGTGAAAGTACAGAGAAGGAACGGGGGTCAAAGTCCATCCAGGGAAGGTTGTAATCTGAGGCGAAACGATCCTGCCTCGCATGTGCTCACACACACCAAGCTGGCATCACTGAGCGTGCCACTCTGACCAAGGGCTCTGACGTCACTCAGCTGATTCCATGATGCGGCTTCATGTGTGAGAGGACACAATGATGCAGGGCTGATCCACCTCTCTGTGTGGCCCATGTGAAGTACCAGGGGGAGCAGCGGCGGGTTCATAAAGATGTCTGTTGTTTGCGCTGATGAAGCGTTATGCATGTGTGACGCATGCTACTGCTTTGGAGAGGAAGGGAGAAAACATTGAACACAAAGTGCACACGGAGCCCGAGTGTTTGACACTTTTTCCAGTTTTGGGAAAGTTTTGTAGCAATAATGTGCTTAACTGAGACCAGAGTACCTATTTCTAGTTTCAGATCAAGTCACCTGATGATCAAGTCGGTGTTGACTTAATCAGTTTTCTATCAGTCCAACAGTCCAGCCATGGCTGCCATTTCAGCAGGCAAAATTAATGCTGCCTATGTGAAGGAACAAGAGTTTAATCTACTGATGTTATGATTGTGAACTACATACTAAATTTTAAAGCCTAACAGAGACTACCAAGACACAGCAGTCAGGTTAGTCCACCACCTCAGATGATACCTTTCCTGAACTGAGAAGAGGATGAAAATCATCAGCCTATGATTTGTGAGGGGGTTTCAGCTGACACTGTAAATGAAACTGGAATTACTCTATTAAACACCGAGAAGTCGTTCGGCTCGGCAACATGAGGAATATCCATTAAAATCTCTGTGATCACGCTGGAGTGTGCGTTGATTTCCCTGGGTGCTTCAGACTTTCAGCTCCACGTCAAACTCTCAGAGCTAATCGAGAGTCAGCTGGAGGCCGTAGCAGTGACTGCTGGGGATCGATCAGTCGAGACTCACCTCCTTCTGCTCCACCTGACACAGCGATCGCAGGGAGGCTGGTTCGAAAAAGCAGCCGGTCGTATGGATTGATTAACAGGACAATTGACCGACTGATAACACTTCCTTTCCCCGTGTGAGCTTCCAGGACTGTGGAAGCTCTGCACACACACTCCATTGATAAAAGAGGCGACTTCTGAGTGAAAGAGAAAAAATAGAACTGTCAGAAAACATTTCTGTTAAGTAATAAATAGACTTTTTAACCTCGTTCCTAGGTGACCAACCAGCTCTGCCTTCGTACTTTGCGTGGATTCCACTAGGCGGCTCACTACAGAACTGGGATCTTTCAGAACATCCAGATTTTTACATTGTAAACTATGAACATGGTAATACAACAGAGGTTAGGTCATTTGGTTTATGCTGGGATCCCTTCAGAAAATTAGCAACTGCAGCACTGTAGATTGCATTTAAGGTCCTAAATAAAGAACAGTGGATATAAGTCACTGCACTGCCTTTACCGGCCACCTCTATATTACATCTTGCACATGTTAATTCCCGAGGACAAGCACAACCAGTCCCTCGACAATATGAAAGGTTACCATCATTAAGATGCAAATGCATATTTAAAAGCCCCCCAAATTGAATGTGTGCAAACAGCAGAAATAGGAAAGGATAAAAAAGCATTAGACTACTCATCTTTACCTGCTTTTATAATATAGGAACCTTTCCCAACATCTAACAATTGGATGTTTGACTAGTCTTTGTGCATGCATTGTAGGAACTATGGCCAATTGTAGTTCATAGAACAGATTTTTAGCTCTAACTTCAGAGAAGGAGGTTTCCTAACATGAAGGGATATCACAATTTGTGGTGATGGAGGTCCTATGTGGGACAATTTAGCAGGCAGTTTTAGGAAATGAAACCAAAGCTGCTGCTGCTGAAGCAGGAAAATCCAAGAATGAAACCCCGAACAAACTGTAAACAACGGAGCCGTGGGAAATCTGACAGGGACCTGATGATATATTCTGGGAGGGTTGATAAGTAACAGGCAACAGGTGGTGTAAAGTAAAGACTGCCACAGACCATGTGCCTAAAAGCATTGTCAGGTTCACAAAATCTTCACGTTGTTAATCTTTTTTGTTTTAGTACAACAAAACCTCTCCTAAGTGTTCTCTGTCAGCCACCCAAAGCCGTAACACAGATGGACATGACTGGGCTGCAACCCTAGTTGGACAAACTCACAGCAAACATCCTGAGAGTTTGAGAGAAGAATTTCTCAAACTAGCTTCTCCATGTTCAGTGAGATAGTGGCCGAGTTTTTGGATGCAGAGTCACTCTGCAAGAGCTGGTCTGAGGCCACTTTAATGTCTCTAGCATGATATAACTGTACACCTTGGAATACATGTTCTGCATGTAATGAGGCCGGAAATGCAGCTCCGCACCTCGTCTAAAAGTTTACAACCTTCATTCTTTAACAAACTAATCCTTCCCCTCCCTAATTCACAAAAAGCCAAATCGCAGTGTAAACAAGTCTCACTTCCTGTTTGTGAAGGACATGCAGGGTTGTGAAACACTTATATTTCCAACTAAACCATGACCTTTTTCTTAACTACACACTGAGACATCAGGGTTAAGTTCTGGTCCCAAAAAATGTATTATATATGCTTTACTATGCACCTTAGTAAGCTGCAAGATCTGTACCTTTAAAAAACCCGTTTCTGTACCGTTAAGAACAATTCTTGCCTTACGACAAAAATGCACTGTAAAGGAGTAAAAAAAAAAAAAAAAGACCTTTAAATTCACAAACAAAAAACGTACAGTGAAGAGGAAAGACATCAGCAATGATCTGAGAGAAGCAATTGCTGCCGCCCATCGATCTGGGAAGAGTTTGAAAGCCATATCCAAGCTATTCACCATTCTACAGAGAGAAAGATTATTCACAAGTAGAAAACATTCAGGACAGTTGTCAATCTTCCCAGGAGTGGATGCTCTGCAAGTTCAACCCAAGATCAGACTGAGTGCTCAGAGAAACTACAAAAAACCCAGGAGCTACATCTCAGACTCTACAGGCCTCAGTTAGCATGTTAAAGGTTAAAGTTCATGACAGCACAGTTAGAAAAAGACTGAACAAGGATGGCTTGTTTGGAAGGGCTGCAGGAGAAAGCCTCTTCTCTCTAAAAAGAACATGGCAGCACAGCTTAGGTTTGCAAAGCTGCATCTGAACAAACCACAAGACTTCTGGAACAATGTCCTTTGGACAGAGCAGACCAAAGTGGAGATGTTTGGTCATAATGCACAGCAGCACGTTTGGAGGAAACCAAACACAGCATATCAGCACAAACACCTCATACCAACTGTCAAGCACGGTGGTGGAGGGCTGATGATCTGGGCTTGTTCTGCAGCCACAGGACCTGGGCACCTTGCAGTCATTGAGTCCACCATGAACTCCTCTGGATACCAAAGTATTCTAGAGTCAAATGTGAGGTCATCTGTCCCACAGCTAAAGCTGGGCTGAAACTGGCTCATCAACAGGACAATGATCCCAAACACAGCAGCAGATCTACAACAGAATGTGTGGAAAAGAAAATAATCATGCTGTGGTGGGACCTTAAGAGAGCTGTGCAGAAACCAATGCTGCAAACCTCAGTGAGCTGAAGCAACGTTGGACTGAAAATCTTCCACAACGATGTGAGAGACTGATAACACACAAAAAACGATTACTTCTAGTTATTGCTTCCAAAGGTGGTTGAATTATGAGGTGTACTTAGCTTTTAGTAGTTTTTAAAGTTCTTGAGTAAAAAGCTGATCTCTTTAATGCCCTTGATGTGTGTGAACGTGTGTGATAGAAAAACTCCATATGTACGTATATATTGATTAAGCACAGTATGAATGAGTGTGATAATGGACGAATGGTGCTTGTAGTGTAAGCTGCTTTGAGCAGTCAATAAGAATTGGAAAGTACTATATAAAATCAGTCCATTTACCATAGGAAGCCCAGACATCCCTGTTTGCTACTTTAACCTGGTCCCCAGACACATGTATTTAATAGTATACATTTATCTGTTCTCTTCACTCTGAAGACAACAAAACCTGACCCACTCTGGAAAAAGCTCAGACCACTCAGATGTTAGGGGTCTCTGCATCTCTCAAACCTCTTTCTCTCAGACTTCAACCATTTCAGAACCTATATTGCAAGATTTCAGGTATTCAGGTCTCAGAGTGCACAATCTGACATATTCTAGTATTTGCAAAGAAGGTGGAGGAGTTTGTTTGGTCCCTTTAAGAAGATCCAGTGCACGTTCAGTCTTCTCTGCTGTGCTGTTTGTAGAGGTGAAAACAAAAGAACGTAAACTCAGGAGTTCCGTGTGATGGCAACTTTATGCTCAATTTACACTTTGTCTGATTGCCATGTTTGTTTCTCCTGTCTCAGGCCACTGCAGGTTAATTGAATGGATCTCCTCTCTGAAGCTGATTTTTTTAGTCCCTTTTGGTTGAATGAACATTTTAACCCTGAAGACTCACACAACCCTCCTCTAACTGACCTCAGAACTTGACTTACTTCTAAGTAATCAAGAAGCATAGATCAATAAAGTGTAACTTCCGTTAGATGTTTAGAGTGTATTCCTAAATCTGTTTTGTCTTCATGTGAAGGTCTGAGCTGACGTTCTCTCTCTGCTGCTCCCCGTTATCTGCCTTTGGGTCCAATCTAGTCAATAACATGAATGTAAGAGTTGAAAACTACCTCAGACACCGTGCAGGACCTAAAACCATGTCACCCTTTTAGTGTTTTTGAACTGTGATCCAGACATCTTGGAGCTAAGGAGCGCAGTCAGCCTGTGCTCTCGCCAGGGCTGACCAAACACAATCTGGAAACCACGCCTGGCTGGGGCTCTAATGGATGTACTTGAAGGGTCCACATCTTAGTGGAATGAAGCACACACACTCACGTTCAATTAGTCCAATTAGAAAATGATTAATTACACATTTTCTGTTGTAGGCCACACCGCAGCAATATACCCCACCTGAAGAAACCCAAACTCCTAACCGAGACGACCTGAGTGGTCCTGAAAAGGGGATTTGTTTTCTTCCTGGAGTGAAAGTTTGCAAAAGTGTTCAAATGAAGAAAAATGCTCTGTAACAAGCTATTTTTCACAATGAAACTGAAATTATATATAGTGCAACATTGCAAAATTGTGACAAATGTTTGACTTTTTTCATAAATGAAAAAACCTTTTTTTGGGCTTGCTGTTTGAATTTCAAACCTAATAAACCATTTCGATGATCAGTCGCAGCTCTATGAGGCTAAAATGAACAGCCTTGGCTTCAAAGGATCAGAGATATCAGTTTATTTTTGTTCTTATCGAGATCTGAACACATTGTAGCAAAAACTGTCATTTTCGCGTCTGGTGTAAATGAAACAGAAAGCTCAATTTTAACATTTGAGACATCAGTACGTGACCCCGTTGACTGAGTAAAATGTGCCGTAAAAGCTGGTCGGCAGCCCGATTCTACCGTGGAAGGTTTAGTAGCCTGAGAAAAACCGGTGTGTCGCTTAACAATTGTGTACATTTTAATTTCTACATTGAGTTTTTCACCGTTAGGATTGCAGCAGGAGAATCAACCCCCTCCATCACAGATTGACAGCCCAGCTTCAAAAGTAAGTAACTCTTATGACTTGGTGGTCGAAAGGAGAAAATGGACGGTATAAACATACAATCGGGATGCAGCCTAATGTGTGAAACAGGCAGATGTTTAGTTAATACCATAAAATGTCCTGTTGTCAGGGTGTTTAAAAGAGAATAATCCGAATTTTCTTCAAACCTCATTTGACGAGGTAGATCGATCTTACTCAAAGAGCTGCACGTGCAGTGAAATAACCCCATCATCGAATGCTTTCATAGCGGCAAACAACCCGACCCTGCTCAGAAAGATGATCGCATCTAGAACATGAGGACTCTGACTGGAGAGGGAGCCGGTGGGACACAGTTTACACGGTATATATGAACAGAAACTATCACAGCTCAGCCAAAAACACACAAACACGCAGTGTAGATGGATTCAACGTGAAATGTTCATATCGTAGATTCAAAGCATCTATCAAGTTAATGAGAATAACATCTAATCAGTATAGTTTCTATATAATTTCAATGTGCAGCATGATAGTTAAAGTTGTTACAATGAATAGCTCACTGGCTCAGGAGAGCCCTTATGTGAACTGTTGACCCTATTTAAATTTAATTAATGCCTTTTAATAAAAACTACATGACAGTAAGAATTGAAGTGTTGATTAATTCATCCACTTTCCTCCACATCTAAAAGCAGTGGCCTGCTCTTTGACATGAGGCTTGCAGGCTGAAAATGGGTCCCACCCGGCTCTGGTTCAGCTCCACAGGAGGTTACTGACAGTTAACCCTTCTTTCTTCAGCGTGTCGCTGAGGTTGTCATCGCACTCATTACGGTCAGTCCCTCACTTACACCTCAAATCCCAGGGTGGTTGAACCTTATCAGAGGCTGCTTCCACACACTGGAGCAGTCCACATTGCACCTTAAATCCTGCTCCATTAGTGGTCATTTTAAAATAGATTGACAGATGTATTTTTCTTGCATTTTCTTCACTCTTAACAGCCTCTTATTCCTAATAATTAACTCCAGCTGTCATTTTTTCAATGTTTTACAATATAATTGACTTGTATTAGTTTCCGTTTTACTTTTCTTCTTCTGTGCCACGTTTTTCATGCTACATTAGAATCATTTGTACTTTCATTATTTACTCACTCTAAATGCAAAGCACTTTTGTTCAGCTTAGTTATTTTAAATGTGCTGTATAGGTAAAGGAGCCTTGGTTTGTATTCAGGCTAGAAACTATGCATGATAACGAGAGAGACAAACTGTCTTTGGGTTCTCACTCAGGTTCACTCTTGGTTTGGTTTATGGCTTCGAAAAAAACAAGATGGCGACCGCTCCTTTATTTATAGGCTGTGTCTGAAATCACAGGCTCCCATTATAATCCATTCTGGATTTTTTTGGAGCTGCTGCAGTTCTGCTTGACTGTTGGTCTTTTTCTTTCCTCAGCAGAATGCATTATGGCATTTATTTGCTGGGTTGGTGACCATCGATTCTTCATTACTTTTTACTTCTCAAATACTTTGAGTCCACTGCAGAGGGTACACAGCCCTGTGCGAAAGTCTTGAACCACCCCTCATTTCTTTCTATATTGCCAGGAAAACAGGAAATAGTCTCCAGGCTTCTTGAAGGACATCCCAAAGCTCTTCTTTGGATGTGGGCTGCCTTTTGTTCCGTTCTCTGTCAGATGATCCCACACTGCTTCAATAATGTTGAGGTCCGGGCTCTGGGGAGGATTCATCCCTCCATAAGACCTGTTGCCACTTATTTTCAGTCCACTTCTTGTGTCATTTGGCATAGCTCAGCCTTTTCTCCCTGTTTCCCTTCCTTAAGAATGGCTTCTTGACAGCCACCCTTCCATGGAGACCATTTCTGATGAGGCTTGGGCCAACAGTAGATGGATCAGCTGAAGGTCCAGATGCATCTCTCAGGTCCTGTGTCAGGTCTTTGATGGATTTTTTCCTCTTTCTTAAGGACATCACTTTCAGATACTGTTCATCTGCTGTAGATAGTTTTTAGGCCTGACACTTCCTCTTTTGTCCTCCACTTGTCCAGTTTTCTCAAATGTTTTCAGTACACACTGCACACCATGCGGAGATATGCCAAGTTTTCAGCTAATAGCTCTTTGGGAGTCACCTTGTTGCTGCAAAAATACTATTTTATGTAACTAAGTTACCTTTCCCATTGTTTATTGATACAACTAAAGAAATGGGGAATGAAAATTAAGTATCTTTGTGACAGACCGCTCGTAACACCATTTAAAATTTGTTCATTGCTAAGTTCATCCCTTGAGTTAGGAGCCATTTTTATGCTTGAATGATTCATAGGTCAGAGTTAAGCGGCTTAACAAACAGAAAAACCCATTTCTCTGAAAATGGTCCGGAACAAGGACCTTCAGAAAGTCTGGAGAACTATTGCTCAGGACCATTTTAAAAGATTACATGAAACCCTGGGTGCTTGGAAGCAAAATATGAAGAGATAAGGAGTGGGTGAAGACTTTTGCACGACTACAAGATCTCGTGACGCATTTGGACAGAAATATAAAATTGTCACAATGGTGGGATTGGTTTCCTTGGATGCTGCCTGGTGTGGCGAATATAGCAGATGTTTTAAAAAAAATGTATTTATCTAAATCCAGAACAACAACAACAAAAAAAATCACGGCCGGAATACAAAACTTGTAACAAAACAAAATCTGACTTGAACTATGACAAATCTGATATGCCCAAACCTGCCGTGACATGCGTAACGGCGAGGATCTGGCAGCGTGCATGGGGGAACCTGGAAACTAAATACTGAGGGTGATTAGTGATGGAGTGCAGCTGAGGACAAAACACAGGTGACGTGGATGAACTTAATGGCAGGGCAAGGGAAACCAAAGGAAAACATGGCAAAACTAATGACTAACCAGAACTTAAAACGTAACAAAACTAAGACGTGACACAAAATGGTTCCCACTGTCATCCACAGTTTGGTGAGCTGGGGAATGATTTTGGACACAGCTGCTGCAAATATGACGAGATTTTTAAGCATGCTTGATAATGGCCCAGGGGAAGTCCTTGGAAAATAAGAACTAATGTTTGAATGATAACAAATATGAAGCAAATAAATCAAAACCGAGGACGATTTTATGCTGGTATTAAAAGAAAATATCTGTCAGGAAAGAAGAGCTTGTTCAAGACAGGAAGTAGTTAGAGACACACAATGTGTTTATGTCCAAACCTGATGAGATTTCTCCTCCTTTCCACCACCAGCTCCACTTCAAACAATCCTGTTAGTGACAGAATGTTAACAGCTTCAACCCTGTCATTTAAATTTGCCTGATGGATGTCTTCTCCTCGTCTGTGACAAACCTCAACTGTGTGCAGGGGGCAGGCTCTGAAATCTGATTTAATCTGATGTGACCAGATTGGTCGAAAACAGGGGGTAATTAGATAATTATAGAAGTATGTGCAAAGACAGGGGGAAGGTGGGAGAGGCAGACAGAACGGGACATATAGAAAGAGAAAATGACTCCTCCTTGAACTTGGTTGAATCGATTGAGTCAAACCGAGAGGAAAATGTGTTCTCCCCCTGGAGAAGTAAAAGGACTCAAGGACAGAGGGGGGGCTGGAGGTGCAAGAAGAAGGTAAAATGATTCTCCAAACAAAATGAAAACAACAACCAAAAGATATGGCACCAGCGTGCTCTTAAATGCACCAATTCAAACATATACAATCAAAATGGGGTGTGTGCTTTGGATTTAATCAGACCAATGAAATAACGCTCGTGCCTCATGGCACCTGCAGTGCAAAAAAGCTAAGACATGACATTTGGCTTTCATGGAAAAACAACTAAATTGTTCGGTTTCTCTTGTTGTGAAGTCCCAATAGACCCTTTTGCCCCTTTATATGCCTCCTAATGTTTTATTTTTGAGGTGTCCCTCCTTCAACTCGACATTCAAGAAACGCCAAGAAGGAATTTCAGTGCATCTGCCCCCAACATTCCCTTGGACTCAAATAATTAGTCGATTAGATGAGTAGAATCAGACTTCAAGTCACTGGGACCTCACATAACACCTCTTGGGCCTCATCTTAATAATCCATTGATTATAAAGTAGCTCCTGCAAAATGTCTGAAAAGAGAAATTGATCACAATCTCCTACAAAAACACTTATTGTGGCCATTATGCAGGAGGAGAAGGAGCGATTATGGCCATATTTCTCACTTAGTTGGTGACACCAAAGTGCATATTTGCAGTCTCTCGTTGATGATGATGAATCAAATCTATTGAACCAGCTCAAAGGACATATATCACACAGTTTTTGTCGTGAGGGTTTACTACGGAAGAATTTTGGAGCCAAACTGCGAAAAAATTTAGGTTTTTTCTTCTATTACACTTATTTTTTCTGAGTTTCAATGTCTTTGATGTTTGTTTCTGGCTTTTTGTGCTCATGCCTTTAGTTTGAAACATTTTATTTGAGAGGACTGGTGTGCGGTCGCTTCCTGTGACTCAATGTAAATTATTCCCACCTGCTGTAAACCAAGGCTTCTGTTGGACTGGGTTTTTTAAAAATCTTTTCAGTGCTGAGTCCTGGCTCGGTTTAACCTCGGGCCTCGATTCCAGTTTTGAGGATTGATTTGAGGGCTATCTGGCGAAATGTTTTCTTCTCAAATATTACAGAGTTGAAGCACAAGTCGGCTCGATGCTCTCCAATCTGACTCTAAATGAAGTCCTCAGGCTGTTTCAGTGCCTTCTCCCAGAGTTTTTGAGCTCTTTTTACAGATTCTGTTAGATTGCAGCTACACAAGCCCAGAACACTGCTGAACATCAGGGTTTTCTGAATAAATTATAACTCCACAGACCTGCACACACTTGCATTCATATTACTGTTTGAGGTGTAGCCAGAAACTTTTACCAGGCAGAGAGCAGCACTTTTAGCCTTCTTCTTTGTTTCCAGGTTTATTTTCCTCAGTTCATTTAATTTCTTTATTTTGCTGTGTGGTTTATTGTTTTATCTCTAATGTAGTTCATAAATTAAATTTATCTTAATTAGTTTCTGCTTGTACTCTTATATTTTTAGTCGTGAACATTCTTTTATAATACGGTTATCTGCCCCAAGTGTTCGATCAAAACAAATCCACAAGTTTTACAATAACCAAATATGAAAGTGTTTACTCTGCTCCTCAGTTCTTTAGTCTCCCTGTATTGGTTTGTTTTAATTGGATTTGAATACAATACAGAATTCTTTTCTTTCTTTGGGCTTGGAGGTAGGTTGGAGTCCATTTGGGATGTTTTCAATGCTTCTTTTTATTGTTTCTACTTTGTTTCGCTCTATAAAGTTAATTGTGCAACATTCAGTTGGAATTAAAAGTGCTATATACTGTAGATAAAGTTGTTTTAGTGATAAAACAGTAGTTTTACTCTAGGTCTATGAGTACATGAGTAGTTCTTTGAAGGAATGCTTGTGGTCAACTACACAGGAACCTGGTGGACCCTCGCTGACTGATGCAGATGAAGAAGTTTATGTCACACAGACCTCATTTATGAGCAGACGTATAAATCCATATTACAAATACTATTCATTTAAATTGTTGAATTGTAAATGTTTGACTGACAAATGGACATCACATCAGCTTTATGAATATGTTTTATTAGCAAACTTTTAAATACAAATGGATGAAAGTTTGTTATGCAGTTGCCAAATGCATAAAACCAACTAATTGGCCTGAAATATTTTTGACTGTAGCAACTGAAAATCCAGCTGGTGTACGCTCCTGATATCAAATGCAGATGCCAAAGGACACCATCAGCATATCTTAAGATGCTACAAAACAGCAGCATTTAACCACCTGGGAATGAGAACAAGGGGACCATGCTGACTCTGCTTTAGCGTAGGACTGTGAGCACAGCTCTTATAGCTGTGCTCTGTTTAATTAAGACACGACCATCATTTACTTCCTGGTGAAAACTCATTAGAAAACCTGTTATATTGAGTTCTTGCTCCACAACGAAGGTAAAGTATGATTTCACAAAGTGCTCTCCTTTTCTTTTCGTCATGCAACATTAAAACCACTCACGCTGATCACACACAGGTGATATAACTTAAAGTCTGAGAGGGTTTAAAAATTAGGCTAAGTGCTGGCTGATGTTTGTGTGACATGCTATCAGACCACTTAGGAAATCAAAAGATCCCGCTGACCAGACCCGGAGGTGGAGAGGAGACCCTGTCGTCATACAGAGTCATAGAAAGGTGCGGAAATGGTTTTACTGAGCCTTCCACCAATCTAAGTTTTCACCAAGTCCTCATTACTGGTAGATGTTGGAACTGAGCCCAGAGAGAGAAGTTTTTCTGTGCAGCTTCTCATGTTCAGCTTGTTTGTCAAACTTGCCTAAAATCTAATTTCTCATTCTGAGGAACTCCAAACTCAACTACCATTGCTCGTTAGCCTCAGGGCACAAATAGGCTTTGCTCCATTTGGCCATAATTTATGGTAATCACCTAAAAAACCTGAGTCGGGCTGCCATTAACAATGACTTTCAGTATTGATTATTGCCCAGATAAACTTTTTAATGAAAGGGCTGCAACACTTTCTCAGATCCAAAGGTAAAGTCTTCAGATGTGTTGCTTTGTCCGATCAGCACCTCGAAAAGAGCTTCAGAGTAAAATCACAGAAACTTAGAAAAACAAAATGTTCCCACTGAAGAATCTTATCCCTATGACCCATTTAATTTACAAATATGTGATGGAATCCAGGTGCTTAACTCTACCTGATTATTAGTCATGGTTTTTACTGCGGACTTAGGTTTCTACGCCTGACTTTAAAAACCCAGTTTAAAGAAAGTGGGGCAACAGAATACAATGATTTCCAAATCACCTAAACTCTGAATGTGACTGAACATAAAACGTTGACTGGCTGAGAAGCCTTTTTCCTTTTCAGAGGGTTCACCGCTATGAGAAAGACCAAACAATTTAGAAATTATCTCTGATAATAAGTAATAACTCTGTGTTTGCCTTAATGAAACAGTGACAGTAGCCCCATGCACAGAACACAGCCAGGTAAAGTCAAAAAAGGCTATGTTTATGAAACCGAGCAGCACATGTGATCGGTCTACAAGGGAAACTTCCAGACAGGGAGCAGACAGCTGACAGAGTCAATGAACAAGTTAAAAATCAATGCAGTCAGACAGGAGGGAATATGCAAGATAAGGGAACACGGAGAAAAACGGTAAAAGACAGGGGGTCATACACAGAAATCAGGAAACAAGCGGCTGAGTGCTGGAACACTTGACTGGTCCGACAGGGAAAAACTGAAACTGAGGAGTGTATTTACTGAGTGAGTCATGACCGATTCCAACCAGAGGTGCAGTCGGGTACCAGTTAACCAAACATAAAACGTGTGTGAAGCAAAAGCTACAGAGATGAGAAGGGACAACATTAACTACAAATAAAACCCCAACTTTCATGCCTGTTTACTGCATTACATTAAACAATCACCATAGGTCTCTTTGCAACTTTTACCAAGCTCACAACACCTGTAGGGACGGCTGGAGGTGTTAATCTGCACACCATCACACAACAGACCCGACCCAACATTTTCCAGCAATCTTTAACTTTTAATCTCTGCTGTCACTTGAGATTTCTTCAGTTTAGATATCAAAAATATGTAGATATTGTTAGTTATCATGTGATCGGCATGACAAAAAGCTCTCTGAACTGACAAAGCTTTTACTCAAGCTGGAGCAAGGCTCATTTTCCACAAATTATAGTTGAAAGACTAGGCAACAAAAAGGCAAATACTGAGCTGTTGTGATTGCAGTGCCCTCAGGAAGTACTGCAATTTAAAAAACAGCCATCATTCTGTAGCTACAATCACTGAACGGGCTCAGAATTTGCATTAGATTTCTCCCTTTTTGGGAAGTCATGGACATTCGGGCCTCTGGGCTAAAGAGTGATGGGACCATCCTGCCTGATATCAGGGTGCAGATCAAATCCTGCTTTCCTGATGGTATGGAGGTGTATTAATGCACATTTCATTGTTAACTTAACATCTGTGAAGGTAACATTAAGGCTGGATGAAATCCTGGAAGTTTTGGAGCAACACATGGCAACATTCAGGGGACATATTTCTCAGGGAAGGTTTGCTTATTTCATCAAAAAAGACCCAAATTCAACACATATCACAACAACATGCCTTTGCAATAAAACAGTACAAGTGCTAAACTGTACTGACGGCAGACCTGGGCCCTGTGCTGTTAAACAGGATTAGTGGCTAAGCAAGAAATGCTTGTGTAGCCTAAAACAGACTGATTAATTTAAACCTTGTTCCTGCTTGGTTTTAATTCTTTGAACTAACTTTTTTTCATTTAATAAAGTCATCCCTGCCATTTTCTCCTCAGGTATAAGGGAGTGCACCTTGTTTAAATCACTGGAGTGCATCAAATTGTGTTTGCACATTCGTTTTAGTATCTGCATCTATTTTAGAAAAAACATTTTTTTAAAAGAGCCCAGATGACTGAAAATGGACATTTACAATGAGACCACTGACTAGTTTGAATCTTTATTTGGTGCAAAGAGCTCCTAAAACAGACAGTCTTATATATGACTGAAACCTCCCCACGTCTAAATTACACCCCTGCTGCAGTGCTATTATTCATTGATACACATGATGGTAAATTGATATATATATACCCGTGCTTTAATGACATGGAAGTGATATTGATCAGTTTACAGCTTCATTAGTTTGCATAATGTTGATGAAGATTCTCAGTCATCCAGGTCACGTTGATCATATCACGAGACTCCTGCCACATATGGAATTACAGTATGTTTGCAGCTGTTCTTCTTAGCTTCTCTGCCTGTGGTTTGGTCCATTTGCCTTTGCTGATTTTACAAAGGCCCAGTTTGAAGAGCTTTCTATGATTGCTGATGTTCCTTTTGTTTTCCCTCAGCGTCTGTAGTGTAGTGTACTGTTGACAGCCAGTTTGTGTTCAAGTGGATGATGTGAGTCGAAAAGCAGGTACTGGTCGGTATGTGTGGGTTTCCTGTTAACCTCAGTGTTAAGACTTCCATCCTCTTCAGTGGAGACAGCACAGTCCAGAAAGGGCAACTTGTGGTCTTTGCATCATCCCTCGTGAACTTGATGTTGCTGTGCTCCGTGGATACCTCCACTTCTTGAGTTTTCATCTCGACCTAGGTGCCGTCCACATATCTGAACCAGTGTTTTTCCTTTGTATGAGCTCAGTGCTTTGCTTTCGTCTTCCTCCATATAAAGATTAGCCACACTGGGGGACACTGGAGATCCCATAGCACAACATACGAGAGCCAGTGCACCTACATCTCAAAGAAAAGGGACAGTAACGTACATATTCTGGACACAGAAGACATATGGTTTGAGAGAGGAGTCAAGGAAGCCATCTATGTTTTTTATGTTTATGCATTTAGCAGATGCTTTTATCCATGTTTATCCATCTTTGTTAAACTAGAAAAAACATCTTTGAACAGAGGAGGTGGTCTCAGGTATCACCTTCCCATTATCTACAATGCAGCGTTGTCTCTCATCCCCAAGCAGTTTCACAACCTTGGATTCTATGACCACAACTCGCCCTTTCAGACAGATAGACATTTCAGAGGTGATAATGACTCTAATGACATGCACATCGGTCAGGGGGTTCAGTGACACATGTTTCTGTAATGACTCTCTCTGTTTATAAGCTGATACTTCCCACCATCTAATTTAGAACCGAAGAAGCCTTTGGGATGAGCGCTGAAACATCTTCAATATCCAAAAGAAATCCAGTTACCCTTGAAGCTCTTATTACTGGTTTACGTTATTTTTTCTTTTTTTTCCTACAGGTTTCTTTCCTCCTTTTAAACAGAGATGTTGCTGCTAACATGATTGTGGCTAATGCTGGGGTGCCAACATTTTTTTTTCCTATTCTGCAAAAAATCATGTGACAGATTGACAAAGGAGTCACGAATGTCTGCCAGGATCTAGTTGTCTGCTGTGTGTGTGTCCATAGTTTGGATAAATGACTGAGGAGTAGCAGAAAAGCTGCCGCTCGCAGCTGCTGTTCCACTTCTGAGTGATTATTGTACATGTAAATAAAGCCAAAACCACAGCACAGATGTTGTTGTTAGCTGAATAAAATTATGTCTTTTTCAAATGACGCTATACTTTAGAAATTCTGGATCTTACAGCAGACTAGAAACCACACAACCGGTCCGGTTGTGATCTTAATGGGCCACTTTTGGAGCAGCTTTATTGGGAACTTGACTGTATTAAGAAGCGATATACTGTATGTGAACAAAGAAAATAGAACAGGATCTATAATGTCATCCCGTGCTATAGCTAGCTTACTTGAGATGCTAACAGGCACTATCCCTATTGTGACAGTATAACTATTCTTAACAAAACAAGCAACTTTATTCTCTGTATGGTTGGACTCTATGACAAAAAAGCTTGTTCTTCCTCATCTTTTCCTGGAAGAACCAGTTCCTGTACGTGGACCAAACTGAACCATCCATCCATTTTCTGTACCCACATAATCCAACTGTGGGGTCGCGGGGGGGAGCCTATCTCAGCCGTCATAGAGGTGGGGTACACTCTGGACAAGTCACCAGTCCATCACAGGGCCACACAGAGACAAACAACCACACACCCTTCTAGGGACAATTTAGACCTAACCTAACCTAACAAGCATGCCTTTGGACGGTGGGAGGAAGCCAGAGTACCTGGAGAGAACCCACGCTACAGGGGGAAAACAGGGGTGAATTGAACCTGGAACCCTCTTGCTGTGAGGCGACGAGGCTAATCACCACACCATCGTGCAGCCCCCCGAACTGAACCACCAACCGAAAAACGTCCGCTCCTAGCCTTGGCCGCAACTGTTGTGTCTGCACCCATTTCACAAGGAGTGCTTATCCAGAATAGTAACATTTGGGCTGAATCACCTAATTGATAACTAGTGTTATAGTTGCACAAGCTCTGATCTGCCACCCTCTAAAAAAACAATATGACAGGAAAACGTTTATCTTTGCAATAAAACATGAAACAATTGACAATAAAACAGAAATTTGATTTCTGCCTTATTGGATTAGGATATAGGATTTGAATGATTTGTAAATAATTAAACTTATTTGTTAATTTTACACAGCATCCACATTTTTTTGAGAAGAATATAGATCCTGAACAATCCACCAGAAAATATGACAGCAGGAATAAATTCTCCCTAATTTATTGAATGAGTCAAAAAAAGAAAAATGTGTGCAATTCTTTATGAGGGGAGGGCCAAAGAGGTTGAGTATAACACATACATCATGACATGACATGTAGGAAATAAGAGCAGCACAGTTCTGGCACACGTCAGCACACTTGTGCAGATGGTCTGACTTTTTGAGCTGAACTTGAACAATGAGCCATTATTTTTGTCTTTTCCTGCATGTTCTTATTCTGCCTTTTGACTTTCTTTTATCTGTCGTCAGACTGCCCTCGTCTCCGGAGTCCTGCCAGTTGATCAAGTCTTAAATTAATTATTATTCTTTGTTGTGATCACACATTGATCACTTTTGTTTAGGGCCGATCTGGTGACCTTACACTTAAGGAAGTTTGTCTCTTGACAATGCTACCTGCTTCAATAACCTCAGAGTAGAGTGGCAAAGGCATAAAGGGAAATAGCTTGGGGACTGCTGTTATTGATTGGCATGTGGCTAATGCTCCTTGCCAGGTTCTGTTCTTTCCTTCAGGTGGAGGAGGAGAGTGAAATAGTCTGCCTACTCCACATCCTTGGGGACGTCTCAGGCTTTATTTATCTGCTGTTAAGCCTTTATCTGATGCTCCTCTCTGTTTGCTTATCCACTTGAGCTTCCCTGTGACCCACTGATGAGCAGGACTGCCAATATTATTCACCCACAGCTTAAACACATTGACAGCACACGAGATATAACATGCCTCAAACAACAATGATCTTCCAATAAGTAATATGCGAGACAGGTCAAATGGGAAATCTTGGATGTGCCCTCTCCACAGAGGGTAGCGACATCGCCTTAGGGAACATTTTTCTCATTTCACACAAAATCCGCTGCATTAGAACAATAGAAATCAGTGCGGGGTGCTCTAAAAATGTTGATCTTATCAAGCTTAATGAAAGATTGAACAGGATTTACTCCAAACAGCAGTGTGAATTCATGTAAATAAATTTGTTTGGGTTCTCAAATGAACTAAAATTACCTGAAAATAATGTAAGAAAATGTGATTAGGGCTCTGAAAGTAAGCAACACAACTGTATGGTACGTTAGATGTGTCAGTGGGAGACTCTGAACAGACTGTCCCTTGTCTGTGATTCTGTTCATGGTGTTCATGGACAGGATTTCAAAGTGTAGCCAAAATATGGAGGACAACTCTTTTTTTGTCTCCGTATCAAGAAAGGGAAATGAGTGTGGAAAAGATAGTCATGGTAGAGTTTGTGAAGCTGCAATGTTTTCTGCTGTGGAACAAACAGGAGCAGTGGCTGACAGATATGGATGGCAGAAACAGATTTTTAATTAACCCTTTGATCTGTCTGCACAGAAAATATACTTAGATTTGTGAAATTTGCTTTGATGCGGTTGTGGATTTCAACAAGTGGTTCCTCTCTTAATAACTATGTGTATGTAAGGTCATTTTATGCTCTGGTGAGTCTTGTTATATTCTTCTTTGTTCCACTGCCGAGTGCTCATCCAGTGTCCTGTAGCTGATTGCCTTCTCAGGTGCCAATTACCTTAAAGTGGGTAACCTGTTTTTTGTTTAGCGGACACACGGGTGGAGAGCTGATGGCAGCTGAAACCATATAATCGTCTGTCATGAAAGCATTAAACAATGCTGGACTGACTGAAATGTCTCCTAACTCTGAGAGTGGGCTGTATTGTATGATAGTCTTGGTGCAAAGCTGTAATTGAAATGTAAAAGTTTGCAGCTGAACACCTTATTATTATGTAAATGTGTGCATCGCACCAGGCATGTAGAAGCTGCTGATGTTACCGGGAGCGCAACGGTGCAGAACTCGGTTGAAACGAGCTGCAAGTCTCGTATTGTTCTTGTGCTGTGGATTATATTCAATGGAAAAAGGAGCGGTGTGACTTTTAACATTGTTCCATATCTACCTGCTGATTATAAAAATGTCAACCTTGAGTCCTTTTGTCATCAGTTCCAGCTTATTCCACAAGGTTGCACGAGCTAAAAAGGAAACAAAGCATCACCCGATTAGCCTGACTTTTGACGCATATATTTACAATGAGAATAAAAGTTGGTTTATTCTTCTGTCGTGTTTTTATAATTTTACAAAGCTGTTTATAGGCTTGGCACATGTATTCACCACGTAATGCCAACAATCTGTACTGCTTAAAGCTTTGCTTCCATTAAAAGGCACTCGTACTTTTTGACTTCCCCTAAATGATCATCTCCAGAAGCCACAACATGCTTTTATATAAGCCAAAAGTGTGAGAGGGCTGAAAAAAGAAGGGATTCCAAAGTATTTCCCCAGCTTATGAAAAAAGAGACCTCATTAAATTCTCACACAGATGTTAACCTCTGCTAAAATGTAATTGGATGTGAGATGAGGAGTCTGCTGATTCTGCTGAAAAGATTTGAGGCAGGTTTTAGGCAGATTTTGCTCTTCCTCTCCATCACAACCGATAGATTTGAGCCTGTGGTTCTATTGAGCTGAGAATTACACTCTTCTAACGTGAAGAGAAAACAGTCAGTGGGTCTACATGATGAGATTAACTCCATTATAGCTATAGTTGGGTTCTGCTCCTTATCTGAGGGTAATTATCCTTGGATATATGGCGGTAAATGAATCAAATCACTGGCCCAAAGCATGTCATACCCCGGTACGATAGGTGGCGCTGTACCCATTTCAACTATCGCTAATAGAGCCACTTCCTGTTGACGTCTTCACCACCAACAACAACAAAACTCAGGCATTCGAGAAAGATGGTGAACGAAGAGCGAGATGAAGCTGCGTCCCTCTACATTTGTGGTGAGCTGGTTATGGCACAAACGCGATGCACAACGGCGCATTTTCCATCGCATTGTTTCTTTCTGATGGCGACAACAACAATATCGTCTCCTTCGACTTCCAGGTGACGATCACGGGAAAAAATATAACAAGTATATAACAAGTTTAGCTGTATCCATTTGACTGAAGTGGAGGAGGGGGCTCTGATATTGGAAACAGCTCATGTTCCAAGTGAACAAGCACACTGTCATTGTGCCTTGTAATGTATTCATGTTCGTTGCTGATTATACTGTTAACATGTGGCTACAAACTCCAGATATTTCTAATTTTATTGGGTGTTTTGTAACAATATACATTTGATATATACACATACACCCCAGTTCCAAAAAGTCTACACTCTGTGAAAATGTAATTTCAAGCAGAATCCAATGATTTGCAAATCACAAACCAAGAAATTTATTCACAATAGAACACAGAAAACATATGAAATGTTGAAAGTCTCACTATTTCATGAAATATATTAGCTCATACTCAATTTGATGGCATCTCAAAAAAGTTGGGACAAGGGGAAACAAGCTGGTAACATGTCAGTAACATGATTAGGTATAAAAAAAGCACCCTAGAGAGGCAGAGTCTCTCACAAGTAAATATGGGCAGAGGTTCATCAATCTGCAAAACTAATTACAACAACAAATTGTGGAACAATACCAAAATAATGTTCCTCAAGATTAAGAAGACTTTGAATATTCTATCACCTACAGCAGATAATATCATCAACAGATTCCAAGAATCTGGACACGTCTCTCTGCGATATAGATAGAGGCCAAATGTGAACATGTTCCAGAGCCAAAGTGGAAAACTGTTCTGTGGTCAGACGATCTGAAATTATTTAAAATATCCTGTTCTTCCGGAAATCATGGATGCCACATCCTTCGTTCTAAAGGGGAGAGGAACCATCCAGTTTGTTATCAGCCTACAGACCTACATACTACATCTATTCCAACAGCATGGCTTCATAGTAGGAGAATCCAGGTGCCGGACTGACCTGCCTACCTCATATGTCAGACTAGAATGGGACAATATTCCTCTCCCAAAGCTACAACAGCTGGTTTCCTCAGTTCTCAGATGTTTACAGACTGTTGTTAAAAGAAGAGGCGATGCTACACAGTGGGAAACGTGTACCAGTACTTTTTGGGGACATGTTTCTGCAATCAAATTTAAATGAAGTTTATCAACTTTTCATGAAACAGTACAATGTCTCATTTTCAACATTTTGATGTTTTTTATGTTCGATTTTTAGTAAAATATTGGTTTATGAGATCTGCAAATCAATGCTTTCTGTTTTTATTTACATTTTATATATTGTCCCAACTTCTTTTAACCGGTTTTGTGTGTGTTACATATTATTTTTACAGTCCATCAGTGAAGCAGGTCAAACATGTGTCAACGGTGCTGAAAAATGGAGAGAAGATAAAAATTCTCCAACTCTTCAAAATCAATGGGCTCAAAGTGCTCTCGATATTGCAGATTGACCAAATCACAAATAATCACAAAGTAGAAATAGAAGTAGTTGACTTTGACCTGATTTCAAGGATAAACTGTTCATCCTGAAAGCTGCGGTACATTTCCAGCAGCAGTGCCCTGTGTCTCTGTCTGTCTCCTCCTCTGCTGCTATGTAATCACACGGCAGTGCTTCCCAGAAGTCAAAGTGTCATCTTGAGGACCGGAGATTGGAGACTGAACTCTGTGTGTCTGGTGGTGCTGGTGGATGTGATGGGTAATGATGTGAATAAATGGATGCTGATGCTTATCCCAACTCGTCAACTCCCAGCCAAACGAGTCCCAAGGCAGAGTGAGAGAAAAAATCCCGAAGCGAATGGAAAGTGAGACAGAGGACACAAACAAACACACCTCCACTTCATCTTCCACTGTCAATGTAATTTGTCTTCTTCTGTGAGATTTCTCTGAAAAAAAACCTTTGAGTCAAGGATACATTTTGCTCTTTTTTTCCCTTTGTTTCTCTGCTCTCCTGCTTAGGCATCGTTGTACTGGCCCAGCAGATGGAAAACCATCCAAATGGAAAACTAGCTGCAAGTGAAAAATGTCTTCCGTCACTCTCTATAAGATGCTGGGCTTCTTTGATAAAGAGGCTTCAAGGAGGAGCCTCTCAAATATGACACATTGTAAAACAGGCCTGTTGGTGGCTTAATTAAATTATTTCTCTTTTTAACCATAAGGAGTAACAATGGTCACAAAGATATTTACCAATTTCATGCAAACTAAGACCAGATTATTCAGAGGAATCAGGTTAAGGCTTACTTTGATGACTCATTTTCATGAAACATTTTCATACAGCCCAGTCTACTCTGATTGGTCAGCTGCAGGGAGCGCCCGCCATACTTTCTGTTGAAATTCAAAAATTTGTCAAAGAATTTCACTGGTGACAAAGTCAGCGAGTGCACTGACAGCCAGCAATGTTTTTGAACAATTTTCCTGGCCATTACAAACTCTGTCACTGATGGACCAGACCTCCTACGGTGAGTTAATAACGGAGACTGCTGCTTGGATGTGCGTGGGCAGAATCGCTTCACGCGATCTCTTGTTGTGTTTGCAGCACTGAGCAGCTATATAGTTGTAGGCTCTGACTCGGGCACAGAGCAGAAGCTAGATGTCCATGCCATGAACCTGTCCACCTGTCTTATCACAACACAGAGCACATCCTGTCTTCGCTCTCATCACGGTTACGTCGCTGGCCAACCACATGCTGCATGCAGGGCAAATCAAGTACACACTGCACAGAGAACCGGGACGGGACAAGCTTGTTCACCGCACCCTTCTTACAAATAAATTATAAATATTAGAAATAATAATCCTTCAAATAAAAAGATTCAGCTCTTCCAGATTCTTCGGCAATCTTTCCAATCTTCCATTAAGGAGCATTTAAAATGAAGTTCTTTTTGGAGAGCCTCTGCACAGGAGTATTTATGTTCACCTGGGAAGATAGTTCTTGGTTCCTGAAAAAAAAACAAAAAAAAACTAAAGACACGTGGACATGGCAGCTGGGATTTATGGCTTGCTATGTCAGATTCTGCCCTGCTATCACTTTGGTTTGACGTCAGTATATTCTCCTTTAGGTTGTCATGACAGAACTATTAAACATTAAATAATGAGGCAAGTATGTCCCCCCCCCCCCCCTAGATATTCTGTGTGGATATGATGTTTTGTGTATTTTTTTAATGACAAAGGAGAAAACTAACATGAATATCCATATCCATATTTGAACAAGGCTTCAACCTTTCATGAACACCACTTTTGTACCAGATCATGATGAAAATCACCTCTTGAGATCACTTGTATGACATTAATTTCTTCCTATCTCTTCACCTCACTGTTTGCCCTAATTTGCCCCCTTTCACAACTTCTTCTGGAATGTGATGCAGGCCTGAAATACAGGAGAGGATAACAAATTACGTGAAGCTTACAAGACAAAACGTTCTCACCACTTAAAGTCAGAGTACATGCATTAAATGCAGTAAATGCATAAATCACTGGGGCTGTCTTTTTATGTGCATTTGCTGGGGTTAAAAAATATCATGACTAAGATTTGAATTACTGACTGTTTTTTAAATAATCGCCTGATGTAGATACAGTAAAGACAGTTTTATCTTAAACTATAAAATTCCCTCTACAGCTTTGTAAAAATGCAGACTCGAAACCATTGCATGGACAAAACAAAGGACAGCCATCCCAACAGCATTTATCACATGTCATAAAACATATGTACTTGTAGAAACCAGCCAAAGCTTAGTGTTAAATAATAGCAAAAATCAAACTGTTATAGTCAGCAAGAATTACACTTGACGCCAGGGGAAATTAAAAGTATTCAGTTAAGAAAGGAACAAACAAAAGAGTGGACAATGTCAGCTATATTTTCCATCCCTGTCTCCTAATTGATCAAAGCAACCCTTTTGCCTAGAGGCAGGAAGTACAGTTGATCTCGCCTTCCTACCCCAACATCTGTCACTCATCTTGACCTGCTTCAGATGACATCTTGCCTGAGGCGCAGGTGACCATGAAGGCCGCAGCAGCAGCAGATATTGAAAGTAGAAACGTCTGCGGCACAGCACTGAATCCTGTTTCTGTTGAGTACTGCATGTTAACATGTTTTTGGAGGGCTAAGTACATATTTGTACATGATCTGCCTTGTAACATATTCCACTTGTACACCAGTGTCAGACCCACCGATAACATAAACTGTTTTTTTCTATGTTCATAATGGTTTATTAGAGTTTTAGAGACAGAATAGTGGGTGGGATCTAATCAGGCCACTGGAGCTGACCAATAAGAGTAGACTGGGCTCTTTTTGGGGACTTTAACTTCTTTAACAGAAATACATGAAGGAAAATAGCTCCATAAGATGAATGAAAGTGTGTCCATGCACCTAAAGAATTTAAATAAATCCCACGAGCACATGGAGAGTCATTTCATTCTAAATTGAATAAGTAAACAAATACTGAAATGAATAAATGTGCTCATTTCGTGAGACTTTTATTTTGTAACACCACTTTTATTTCAGTTCCTTATATTCAAATGAATTGGGGTGATTCAAGTCAGGAACTTGAGCAAACCCACATGAGAGGCTTGAAACCTGGTGCTGTGCTCAGGTCTGTTAACAGACACACCGCCAAATTAATGAAGTCAAGCTTCCTCTCTGTCGGGGCAGGATGCGGAGTACACCCTGGACAGGTCACCGGTCCACACTCACTCCTAGGAACAATTCTGATTCACCAAAATATCCCAGAAAGGCCCCAGCCAGGAACCCTCTTGCTAACCATCACATGACCGTGCAGCCCCTCACTTATACATATAAACTCTTTTGCACAACTTTTCCACGCCATGCAGTAAAGCAGCTTTTTGATATTTCACATGAACACATGCCAGAGCTAATTATGAAAACAAAGCCTGACTTCCACATTCCTGGCTATCTTTTGCATCTAGAAACGTGCCCCATTTCCCCTTCTCTTTACCTTTTTGAAGCAAATATCTTTACAGCAGCCATAGAAACGGCCAGTGCTTCATTCTCTTCAGCTCAATTAGAACATTTGTGAAACATCATGCTACAGGCTTTTACCTTAATTAACACCACCTGCCTCCCGTGTTACCATTTTAACCTCTGTTTACTCTGAAACCCAGCTAAAACAAACGTCTTCCCTGTCTAATTGGCGTTCACTCTCCCAAGCTTGAGTCAGTGCACTGTTATGAACTCTAATGAAAGCTTTTGGCAAAATCACCCAATGCAGCTGAATTTAATAAGAACATCAACTAGCTGCATAAATAAACATCTAATTAAATAGCTAAACACAATAATTACAGTCAGTCTCCCTCCCATTGTGTGCACTTCCGCATGTGAGTGTCAAAACCTCAGATAATCATAATCCAGCTCATGCCACTCATTCATGCACTAATCTGAATTTGCCAGGCAGTTACAGGGTTTCTGAATTTATCTTATAACCTTCAGCAGTCAAAACTAGTGCTCATGCATGTTAAGGTAGCATCTGATGATTTATACAATATATCAGATTTAATAATTTCAAAACACTTGATAGCCTCACTTGACCTAGAAGTACCAGGAATGTTCCTGTTGTTGCTGCAGTTATGCAGTCCATCTCCATCTAACTGCAGCAGTGGGAGCAATGACACTGAAAAACTGGATCCATATTTTAATCTTGTGTTTATTTGGTTCAGTTCGAGGCTACATGGAGAGCATTTTGCTGAAATTTAAGCCTCCTGCACAAAAAACTGCACAAGCATTTGTGGACCAAGTGTTATATAATTGATAAAAACAATATGGTTCAGTCTACCATATTGTGTTCATCTGATCATTGCTGCTTTCTAACATAATTTCTGTCTCAATGAGTCAATCAGACTTTATTTGTAGAGCACAGACAGATTGTAGCACAAAGTGTTTTGAATGCAAGACACAGCAGAGACAATCTTAAAGCATTAAAAACAATAGCTCTCCAATTCAACTTCCCAACTCAAATCAATATAGTACTTGGTTCTGAATAAAGTCAACTCAATGAACACACAAAACTGAAGATAGTCAAATACATATTATGATTTGAGTCTTTAGTTTCACTGAATGAGGCAGGTTAAAAAAAAGAGAAAGCATTAACGAAGCCTTTGTGTCAGGCAGTGACATATGAAATATGCAGTCATGCTGCTCTTCATCAGTTTGTCCAGTTGGCATAAAAGACTCTTATTCAAATAGTCTATTTCATGTTTTGACAAGGAAACAAACAAGCGGGTCAGGGTGTGTCTGACTGCAGATTTGAATCTCTGAAGGAGCATGTTATGATCCTTTATTGCTCACCAAAAAGTGACATGGTCATTCATGGTCAAAATAACAGAGACAGAGGTGCTAAATGCAACTCCTCATTTCTTTCCAAGACTGGGAATATTCAAAACCTACACTTGAACCCACTTGATGTTGAGACTTCACCAACACAAGCACCCCATGGTTTGATACTAATACCTCTACAGGCAAGCAGCCGACATCCCTTGGCCTATAACTAACATGTGACTGGATTAAAGCAAACGCAGGCAAACAGTTACCATTCTTAGACCAGCAACTAACATCTATGGGCCAGCAACTACTTAAACCAAACCTTAGTGGGTTACTAGAACCAATAGGCCAGCAATTAGTATTCCAATACCAGCAACTAGCATCTCCAGGAAAGAAACTAGCATTCTGAGGCTACTAACATTAGCTTGCAGCTAAAGCATCTCTTGCCAGGTGACAATCACTTTTAGACCAACAATAAGAATCTCTTGGCCATTAAAACAAAATCTAAACCAATTACCAGCATCTCTTCGTCAGAAACTATGGTTTCATGATCATTATCAGAAAAAATGCTTTCTCATGTTTTATCATTATTTCATTAAGACATGATGTAGCCTGAAGTGGTTAGAGGTCGCAGGTTGCTAGAACATTAGTAAATTGTGTGACTGTCAATTTATATTTACAATTAGTCATTTAGCAAATGCTGTAATCCAGTGTGACTCATAAGTGAGGGAACACATTAAAGCTTCAATTTAGAGGGTGAAATGACAAAATATTTTGTCACTTTCTGTCAGAAAACCTTCAGAGTTTGTCTCCTTTTCCTTTTATTTCATAAAAACTACAATGAATGTGATTTTTTTTACTCAATCATTCATTCATGTTCAATACCCACAGGGCTAATACAGAGATCCTGCAATCAATATAGAACATCATGTGATATCTGTAAATGGAAATTCTATATGTGTATGTTTGCATTTGGAGATATTGCAAATAGCTTCTATCGAGTGACTATTTGAGCAGCTAAATGCTTGTATTTATAGTAACAGCATGATCTTCATAAAAGAGGGTGAGGAGGAAGGTCCATATCTGTGAATCGAGGAGCTGAGGTCTGATTGTATGTTGTTTCTTGAACTGTGTGTGGAAATGTGTTCTAATGTCCTCTGAGACATACTCAGAGCTATCTACTTCAGATTAAATCACCCGAGATGCAGATAAATATCACAAGAGAGCTGGTCTATCAGTAGATCAGTCAGCTGGTGTGAAAGTAGACTCAGTTTGAAACATTCTTAATAATTTAATCATATGTTGATCATTCATCTATAATAATCTCTCACTTGCTTAGATGCTTACTGATATTTCAGCAACCATGCTTATGTGTTTATATTTAAAGCTCAGCCCCTGTACTATGACCAAAGATGTGAAGGAGAGAATCAAACACATGATGGGGAGTTACATGAGTCTTTGACTTTTTGTCCGCTCTATGTATCATGTTATGAGCATGAATATTTTAAAGAGCATCTAAATTCCTTGCTTGTTTTATCAGTCTCAGAGGTCTACAGTATCCACGCATGCTCCCCAAACATTTGTTGCATCTCACAAACACAGCATCAGCTGGACTGTAAAGTCAGTCAGGCAGTTGGCCAGCAAAAATCGACTGGCGTCTTATTCACTCTTTTAATCAGTCACTCAATTAATCAGTGAGACAACTGATGCACTTTAGAGGACAGAGACCCTGTTTGGTTGGTTTTGATGCTGTGGTACAGCTCAGACTGCAACCATTTAGCCTTTTTTTTACTTTGTCAGCTTAACATTGACAGATGTTCTTTTTACAGTGTGACCGGTAACAAAGAGCCTCATTCCTCTCCAGTTAAATCAGACCAGACTGACAGACTGTTGGCTTTTCAGGGATTCAGTTTAGCACCAATCAGAGGATATCATTTCACTGAATAATGTTTTCCTAAACTGTCTGTGTGTGTTTCATCCATCCATCCATTTTCTATACCCGGGTCGTGGGGGGGCTGGAGTCTATTCCAGCGGTCATCGGGCGAGAGGCCGGGTACACCCTGGACAGGTCGCCAGTCCATCACAGGGCCACACAAACAAGACACACAACCATGCACACACACACTCACACTCACTCCTAGGGACATGCATGCTTGTGGGGGGTGGGAGGAAGCTGGAGAACCCACACATACATGGGGATGTGTAAACTCAAGGCGGGATCGAACCTGGAACCCTCTCGCTGTGAGGTGACAGTGCTAACCACCACAGCCCCCCTGTGTGTGTTTATGACACAACAGTTCAGCTTATTTGTGAGTCACCCAGGTTTATGTTTGCCTAACTCTCAGGCTGGGGGGTGAAGGGGTTTTGGCCGACACACCATGATTCCTTTGATTCAGACCGACGACTTTAAGCTTTGATGATTTTCTTTGAATGTAACAAACCTCCTGCTGACAAGTTTCCTTATCAAACACACATGCAAACGCCTTTTGCACATACATGAAATGCTATGAAAGTAACTTCAAGAACATCTTAAATGTTCCAGATTGCCTGTTTGCAGAAATTGTTTGAAGGTTTTCGCTTCGAGCACAAAAACATCAAAACATTTTTAAAACATTCAGAAAAGAAAAAGCAGCTATAAATGTTACTTGAGACATTTATGCAGTTTTGTGATTAAATGACTCAAACTTCAAACAAACAAATACCAAACTTGATATTCATTTATTCATATAATTTTATCAGGGCAAAGTGGAAAACAGTGCTATATTAGAAATATATGAATAATCCTTTTATTATTTGTACAGAGTTGGACGATTATCTTTGCACAGATATATGTTGAATATGATGATATTACCAAATATTAAGAAAATTATACATTCTCAACATGGATATCTTTTCTTGGAAGATATAAGATCCGGGGATGTGTCCTATAGTTAAATATTCATGAACACTGTTACATATTTTATTAGCAAATTTCTTTAGATTAACCAATTTTGTTTAATTTATAATTCACTCCCACTGGAGTGCACCTGTGAATATATTTGTAATCAAAAGAAGAGTGACCCAGACACAGGCATGAGAGGGTGGGAGAGGAAAAACTTACATTTCCTGCTTGATAAGTATGAAAAGTCCTCATTTCTTCTTCTTGCACCAGAATATGACTTTTGGTCAGTTGTTTAAATGCATAAAAGAGTCAATGTGTTGCTGCAAATACAGCAGCTCAGTGTCCCCACCATCTTAACCAGTGACCAGCAGGACACCAACTGGTCATTATCTCCAAGATTAATTTGTATAAGTTCCACCTCTACCATCCAGGCCACTTTGTGCCATGTGGTTAACTTAGCGGGATGCTTGCAATGCAATGAGGCTGAAAGTAAGTAAGTTTCTGTGCAGCAGACAGGAGTTCCCATCAAGTCATAGTTAATCTGTGTGGATAATGATGAAAGAGACAGATGTTTTAGATAAACTTCAATACTAAGAAAAACCTGAGCTTGATTGTTTTCGCTTTGCAGTAGATTTCTCTGTCAATCAAAGCTGAAGTGATGCTTTACCATCTATAAACCTGCATGGTAGGAGTCAATCTACGGTTACAGCTCAACTTGGCTATTTAACTTGAACACTGTCCTTATCCCAGTATATACGCTAAGGAAGAAAATGTAGTTATTGACTGAAGTATGTCAAACACTCTGATGAAGATCATCATACTGTACATGTAAGTACAGCCAAAGTAAATATAGTCAGGTTTTAACCCTGTTATCATCTCCGTAAGATTTCTCCATAAAAGTCCTGCTTTCACACATCTCTAAACATGGGACAGCAGCCAGAGAACCTACATTTGAACTTTTATTGACAGCAATCGAAGGCGAGAGAAAGTGAATAAACTGCCTTTCTGATGCTTCCACTTGCAAGTGACTAAAAAATGAGTTTCCTCCTCTTGAAAAATGCTCTCTGGTTCAAACATGTAGACCTGAATTTCTCCAGTATCAATCGTGTCCAATGCATAAGCTAGCAGAGACAGGGTGGGCGGTGTCAGCTGCTAGCGGGAGGAGATGTGGGTGGGGGCAGATTAGCATCTTCATAAATCTCCATTCAGTGAAGGAGGGAAAAGATTGAGAGTCATATCCAAGTCCCTTTAAAGGCACGGCTCTTCTTCCATGGCAAAAACTTTTATATTTACAACAATGAGGATCTCAGATGAGTTCTCAGTGGATTAATAACTGCTTCAGTGGGTATTTAAAGGAGCCAGCAGAGTTTCCCTGTCAATGAACAAAGATTGTTAGCATTCTTTATTGATCATTTGATGCATGTCTGAGATAACAGGCATTTTCCTCATCATAAAATGTATATATATACTTTTTTTATTGATTTATCAAAGAATGCTTTCAAATTAAGATTTCTTCTTTTCTTGCCCTGGCATTTACAGTGACATCATAAGTAGATATAAAGAACCCAGTTTGACAAATGAGACAAATATCTTACATCATGTTGGTGTTGTTGTGTTTCTTCTTTGCTGTTTATCCAGTTTGATTGGAGAAAACCATTAAAAAGGCCACCGCCACCTGTTTTTTCAGTAAAATGACAGCATGGCTTCAGTGTACAGTAATGTCATATTTACTCAAACTGCAGCCTCTTTTCAGGAAGGGTCATTTTTAATGATGGAGAAAGGAGTGTGTTTGCAGATATGCTTGATTTAATGTGCAGATGGTTGAAATATCGGACAATGGATCAAATCCAAAACGTTTTGGACTTCCTCTTCTGCAACTTTAAAAGCAGATGGAAGCATGTCACTAATTAAGAGCACACATGCTGCTCATTACTCTTTTCAGAAGATACAATTTGATTTTGTTCACTGGCAACATTTGATCCCTGTGAATGAAAGTTAACCAGTTTTGCTATAGGGCAAAAGTGCTTGAGATGGAAAACAAGTTGAATAATCTCAGTGAGGACATATATGTCCTACATTATCTTGTGGCATGGCGTAAAAATCACACGCCACTTCAGGTACATTCCTTCATCGTTTTTGCACATTGAATTTTTTTCTTTTGTCACTTTAAATGACATGCAGAATAGTTGAGGATCTGATTTCAAGCCAGGATGTGAGGTTCAACATGACACATGAATACAGGCGGGGGTAGATATCAAGTATCAGAATGATTGCTAGGGGCTGATTTGAGTGTTTCTTAGGATATCCTTCATTTTCACCACAACAGACTCTGGAATTGAATTTTGTTGGACTGCAGTGGCCTCCACGCTCAGCAGATTTGGAGAAAAACACCTTTGGGCAGCATGAATACGCAGCTGACAAACCCGCAGTATCAGCTCAAAGGACTATTTTAACATCATGTTGAAATCATGACACGAAGAATTGAGGCTGTTTTGAGAGAATGGGGCGACTCTAACCAGCATTAGCACAGAAATACACTACTGTGTGAGTCTCTTTTCCATCTGAGGACTTGTTCTAACCACGAGGTGCAGAATAAGAATACAACAGTCAAATTTATGCGTACTCTTGTATTCCTATATGAGTGAAATGATGAAATGTGTCTCTGCTTCAAGGACAGAGAGAAAACAACTTGCACATCATGTCTGAATAAGAGCAGGAGAGCCCAGACTGACAGTTAGACTGACTCTCTTTTGACAGTTAATTAGCAACCTCCTCCTGACATCGTGTTTGGCCCTTTGACCCATGACGTCATGCTGTGACCCAGTCAGTCAATATATAAGCCAGGCAGGATATATATTTCTACTTTTCCATCTGTATATGAGCACCCTTCTCAAGTGAGCTCAGTGGAATCAGTCCTTAGGCTGAGAAGGGCTGATCTCCTGTCAACCCACCACCACCACCCTACCCAAACATACCATTATTAACATGAGAAATCAATGATTTCTCTTCATCAAACACATATACAGGAGCTCAGCAGCGGACTTTGGATCGATCACGTCGAGTCTCGTTTTGAGACACCAGCCACGCATCTTTTTCGCCACTTTCCTTTAATTGTGTTGTTATCTGACTGAGGATTGTTATGCAGTGTTTTTGTTAATGGTGAAGTATTAGTGGTCGCTTTACACACATTTACATGCACACAAACACCGCGCCGCCTCCTGTTCAGGTTTCTGTCCCCCGGTGCCGTTGGTGATAAAAGCTGAGGCGCACTTTGCGCTGAGAGCGCACGGAGGAGGGGCGGGTCTGCAGGACACCTGAGTCTGCTCCCTGAGTCCTCATTCATTCGCCAAGTCGCTCTCTTAGAAAGGAATAGTCTGTTTACAGATTTCTCCAATAATTCTGCTACATGCGCAAAAACTGAAGCACATCTGTGCGCCTTTGCTTCTCCAGATTAGTTGACCGAGTGAAAAGCACCGAGACCGAATGGTCCAATCCCGAGGTGCAAACTTCCGACGGGTCCAAACTTCGAGGCTCAGTCCGGCATGATCATTTCCAACGTGAGCCTAAGCTGTGCGCGCTGTCACGGGGAAGTAACGACGGACGCGTACGAGGAGGTATCCGGCTCTCTTCCCCCTCCGTCCCTCAGCCCAAATGGGCACCTGGCGGTGGCGGTGTGCCTCGGCTTCATCGGCACCTTCGGGTTCCTCAGTAACTTCCTGGTGCTCGCGCTGTTCTGCCGATACCGGGCTCTGCGCACGCCCATGAACCTCCTGCTAGTGAGCATCTCGGTGAGCGACCTGCTGGTCAGCGTGCTGGGGACCCCGTTCAGCTTCGCGGCCAGCACCCAGGGGCGGTGGTTGATCGGTCGCGCTGGGTGTATTTGGTATGGGTTCGTTAACGCGTGTCTGGGTAAGCATCTGTTTTAATTTCATTTGGCATGTGTGACTGGAGACTGTCTGGACAGAGAACGGCAGAGGAACGCATATGAAGTCTTCAAATCCGACTGAAAACAGAATTAAATTCTGATTTTGCCTCTCTCTGCTGCCTATATGTGTTTAATTTTCAGACACATACTTCTTTTCCCAACATATTCTGTCTGCATCTCATTTAATCTTCGGGCTCATCATGCACTGACCTCACAAGCATCAAGTCAAAGCATTGCATCGGTTTTTGGAGAAAATTGACATGAATTTGCCTCTTTTTTGAAGAAGCGAGGAGCACTGCTTGCAGCAGACTCAGCATAAAACTCCATATGAACAACCCTGTTAATTTTTTAGTTAATAACATCTTTATAACAGCAAATACTAATAACAATGTTTTCAAATTATGAATCTCATAATACATTGAGACATTAATGGCACCACGTGGTGAACTGCCATTCTTCACCTTTAGTTCCAAAGGCATGTAACTAAATGCTGGCAGAAAGAGGACAGACATAGAGGAGATGGACTCTTGTCTTATTTGTGCATGCTGGAAGGTTGACAGAGCTCCTCCTGCTGGGATCAAACCTGTCACCTTTAAGATTCAGGACAATCGCTCTAATTACTGATGCTCACAAACAGAAAGATCCAGATTTTCCAGCCAGTGGAGTGATAAAAACGGGGAGTGTGTTGATGTTGATTGGCGGGTAGGAGGGGGGTGATGTGCTGATCAGCGTTCTCACTGTAAATGTACTCTTTGCATTAAAAGGTCTTTGAATTTAAAGAGAACAATCAATCTTCTAATAGATTTTAAAGAACTCCCTATCCCCACTTGCCAAGTCATTCATTCCAAGATGTCTCTTTGGAGACTGGACTTAAGTGCAATGCAGTAAGATGCAGAGGTTTTTATCAGTGCAGTTTGGAGATGCATTCAGGCATATATTCTGGCTCTGTCTCTTTTCATCACTTGTTTTTTCTCTGGAACCATGGTTTTTAGGTGTTATGCAGTGAGGGGTTTTGGCTTTAAAATCTCCTGTTTTCTTTGTGGAGTCTGGGGATGCAGAAAGGTGCTGTTGGTCTTTAATCACTTCAATCAATCAGTCAGTCAGACTTAATTTATACAGCATCTTTCAAACAACAAAGTCAAAGAAGTGACTAAATGAATGGGGGGGTGGATTTGGAGACAAATGCATGCGGAAGAAGTTAAAAAGTTAATTGAATTGGACAGCGTTAAAAGCTGTGTAGTAAGGATAATAAAAGATAAAAACGGAAACAAGCAGTAAAAAGAAAAAATGAATTATGAAGCACTGCGCAAAATAAATTGATTGTTGTAAAACAGTACAATGCTAATGAATAAACTGAAATAAATAATTATAATGATAACCAATGAAATATTGATAAGACTAAACATAATACAATTAATTAGAAGCCAAGAAATGACAATAAATAGCTAAAAAAAAAAAAGTATTACATCATGAGCCATGACATAAAGACCAGACTTATTAAATGGCTTTGTGGAAGCATTCATATCACATCCTCTGGAATGCTGTGTTTTGGAGCATCACTAAATGTTTTTGTTCTGCTCTGTGAAACAGCTAAAAGAGAGAAAAAAAACCCAAACAGATGATCTGAGGTGATTTCCAGACTCATAAACCCTAAGCATATCAGAGGTTTTCTCATGTGAGGCCACATGGTGCCTCATAAACTTAAAGAATTTTAAAATCTGTACAAAAAATAACAGGATAAAGACTTTTAAATGTGCATAATCTGTGCTCTTTTATTAGTCCGAGCAGGCCCTCATTCTGCAGATTTTTTATTTATTCTAACTGATTTACACACCAGAGAGGAGAGTGTTTCCAAAAACCTTACAAGTTATAAAAGTGTCCAATGAGCTCTGTGTGGTTTTGAAAGACAAACAGGATATATTTGGTGATGTTATTCAAGTGCAAAATAGTCCCACAGATGTTTGGAAAAGAGAAAAACATAATCTAGCGATTTATGTCCTGGGACATGAATTTCTCTTTTTAATTCTGCTCATGTGGGCACAGGTTTGATACTTTCCAAAGTCTTTGTTGCTTAATTTACCCCCCCCCCCCCCTTTGGTCTGTGAATGAGAGTCGAGACCGTTGATGCCTGAAATGGGTTCTGTATGTCTGAAACCGGCCTTCCAACTCAAGACTCAAGAGAATTTATTTGTCAACACAGCCATATACCAGAAAACAGTGCACTGAAATGCTGCTACCTTTGGGCCGACATGGTTCTATCACAGGGCTATAAGAAAGCAAGATAAAGGGACAAATTCAAAGTGGTTTGGGGTGAAGAGTTCAAACACAGGTAGTGCACAGAGTTTGGGTTGGGGGGTGGCTTCAGGCTGTTGCAGTATCTGGTGGTAATGCTCCAAAGCCTTCTGCCAGAGAGCAGGAGGGAGAACAGTCCATGGGGGGGGGGGGTCTTCCACGATGCTGTTTGCACGCAGATGCTGTGCTTCCTGAAGGGTTGCTTGATGGGTGGGAGAGGGGCTCCGATGATCCCCTCTGCTGTCCGCTGCAGGGACTTCTGTTCAGTGATGGTGCAGTTCCCATAAACAGGCTTTAGATCATCCTTGGCAGACATAAATAGTCCACGCCGATCCATGTTTGTCGATTTTTAACGCAACGAGAAATATCGTCGAGTTTAATTTCACATAGTCACACCCCTAGTAAATAGGCCTAATGCGAAAATATAATATATTTTATGCCACTATACATATACTGACATTATACAGACATTAAAGGGTTCAAAGACTTTTCACAGATTTCTGAATAAGTGCGGCAAACACCAAACTGTTGGGAGTTACAGCAGGGTAGAAAATATTAATAAGGGAAATATTTAGAAACAGGTCAAGGGAACACATGGAGGGATTCAAGTCTATTACAAATTTCCTTAAAGTTTCAGCATCAACCAGTTCAAAACCTCTCAGTTTTCCATGTTTTCACTTTGGAGTCTGCACTTGAGGCGAAGTGCAGTGAGGTACGCTGCTTTATATTCAGCTTTCCCCCGGATGTTTCTGACGTCTGGACAGGTGGTAAGATTTCTGCTCAGCGCAGTTTTCAACCTTTACTCTTATTTCCACTGAACGGAATAATTCTGATACGGTCAACGGTGTTTTTAAGCCCTAAATTGATCTAATTAGCTGTTTTTCCACAACTAGCGAACTCGCATGATTGATTTTGCACAATGTTTCTCAGTGGTACATGTTAAGGAGCACCTAAAAGCATCAGAATTGTACGTGACAGGATCAAAGGCTCTTTGTTGAAGACGAGCTGAACGAGACGCTTTGGAGATTCAGTTTTAGGACTGGCATATTTATTAGATCTGTGAGACTGCTGGAATGGAGAGATGGGCTCCCTGACATCGTAAATCTACCAAGTAATAGTGAGTAAGTGATGGTTAGAATTGATCACGTAGTGGAAGAACAAGGAAATATGCAGCCTAGTTCTGGCAGAAAATTCTTCAGGGTCAAATAACTCCACATCGTATTGACTGAGGTCGAGATGATGATATTTATTAATACAATGGCTCATAATTCGGTCCTGACATCTTTTGAGGAGTGAGATGAAACTTGTGCTTACTTGCTGCCTGAGGAGGCGATTCAGTTTGAATTATGTTAGCTCCTGAGAATACATAGCTGCAGCAAATGTGCGCGATAGCTCAACAATTCAGTAATTTGTTTGCAGGAAAATGGATTCCCATATAAAAGTGCACAAAGACAAAGAAAAGTGTGTAAACCTAGACAATAGGGAATTTGAAGCCTTCTGCAAAATCTAGATTTAAAGTGGAAGTGCACAAAAAAACACTCAAGTAAAGCAAAAGCAGTTACTGCAATTAATTATCTTCAGCCTATAGTCATCTGTATCTAACCAGAGCTGTACATTATATTGCATATTGGATCCATTTCAAGCCGACTAAACAGAAATAGGTCTGCTCAGTTTGGGACCTTGTTTCACCCTCCGCCTACGCGAGAGGAGGTAAAATCCATTCTGTTTGTTCATTCGTTAATGAGACTTTGTCTTCCACAATGCAGTTACCTCAGACAACATGAGAACTACTGTAGCGTGTAGTGAGGGATGGTTGACACTAGGTCACTCTCACTGGAATAATATAATCTTCCACTTTCCTTCACTCAACCAAGAATGTACTTGGTTTGCCTCTCTGCAAACAGAAATCCTCCTGCTGTTGAAGGGGATATGTGGTGGTAATAAAGTAGATCACAGACAGAGGAAATAAACTAAAGAAACTGGCACAAATGTTATTCAAGAAATGATTCCTGGGTATTAACAACACCGCAGCACGTTTGGAGGAAACCAAACACAGCATATCAGCACAAACACCTCATACCAGCTGTCAAGCACGGTGGTGGAGGGCTGATGATCTGGGCTTGTTCTGCAGCCACAGGACCTGGGCACCTTGCAGTCATTGAGTCCACCATGAACTCCTCTGGATACCAAAGTATTCTAGAGTCAAATGTGAGGCCATCTGTCCCACAGCTAAAGCTGGGCTGAAACTGGCTCATCAACAGGACAATGATCCCAAACACAGCAGCAGATCTACAGCAGAATGTGTGAAAAAGAAAAGAATCAAGGTGTTGCAATGGTCCAGTCAGAGTGCAGACCACAGCCTGACTGAAATGCTGTGGTGGGACCTTAAGAGAGCTGTGCAGAAACCAATGCTGCAAACCTCAGTGAGCTGAAACAACGCTGGAAAAAAGAGTGGGCCAAGATTCCTCCACAACCATGTGAGAGACTGATAACGTCACACATCAGGTTTCTGCTGCTAAAGCCGGTTTACCTATGGGATGTACTTAGTTTTTCACAAACTGCTTCTGCACTTTTCTTAGTTTTTGTTAAATAAATGATGGCACAGTTATTTATCAAATGTCCCGTAACGACCACATTATTGTGTCCTGATATATAAAACCTTAAAAGTGAAAGAGGGTGTACTTTCTTCTTAGTCGATTCATGTAAAAGTTATACAAATGGAAACATAGATTAGTTTGATGATGATCAGTTCTTTAACATTTGCCTGCAAGTTAATCAGTAATAAAAGCTGTACAGTTGTTGAGGTCCATTTTCTGTGCAGTACAAATGATGCTTTACTCTTTATTCGAAGTCATGCTCACATGCTGGCTGTGCTTCACATTGTTGAGAGTTTCCTTCCCCAGAAATCCAGCTGGTGAAATCAGGTTTAACTAATCTATCCTGATTACAGAAACCAGACTCTAATATTTGTCGTTGAATGAATCAGGTTACAGTAACCTCGTTACTAACAGGAGATGCATGTATGATTGTGCTGAGGAGAAAGCAAGAATTCCACACTGACAAATGGTATGATTTAGGTCCTTCTGCTTTGCTATCAGGATCGGAAGCAATAAAAAAATGAAGTAGCAACAAAGGAAGAGGGATGCAGTGAGACAGACAAAGGAACAGAGTTAAAGGAAGTAGAAATAGAATGACCGCAAAAGCCAGAGACAGTGACAGATGATTAGCTCCTGTGCTGACTCAGCCCTGGGACAGTGGGTCATTCATTTTACTGTTAATTCATTCCACACCTTTGAGTTGGGTGAAGAGGAGGCCTCAGGTGACAAACCTATTAAAATGCATGCTGAAGAATCAATTTGGACCAAAGCCAGCTTTAGGGACTGATATTCCCACCAGACTCAGGATATAGACTGTACAATTGTTGCAGGAAATAATTGGAAAACTACAGACTGTTGAGAGAAGTTGCCCAGCTGCCGAGGAAGCGGTCCACTCCAACAAAGGGAGGCCACTTTACCAGACTGGTGAGGTTTTGAATAGTATCATTACTTAGATTTGTGTACACATTATTGAATAATCATGTCAATCATGATATCTGATTTCCAAATATGAAAGCAAAAACACTGATGAACCCAAAGAAAATCATGGTTTAAGATGCAGTCTTATGAATCTATCTTAAAAAAAAAAATCTTTTTAGCCTCTTTTAGCTCCTTTTTTTGTCTTTTGGCTCTAAATCTGGTGCTTTCATCAAACTTGTAAACATTTTAGCTGTAAGACCTGCTATGCCTGCTCAGCGATACATCGAGGGTAGTCAAAGGAAACTGTCCACACTATACAGTGCACTATAGTGAGTCAGCCATTTTGTAGTCCTATTTCAGCTGAAACTTTAATTTCACTATAAAGTAGAGTACAAACTCCCTCTATAGTACACCAAAAATAATGTGCTGTACACATAATGTACATGTATGTCTCTATGAGCTTGCAGCATCTTGCCACTGGGATTTTTGCCCATTCTTCAAGGTGAAACTGTTCCAGCTCCTTCATGTTGGATGGTTTTGGCTTGTGAACAGCAATCTTCAACCACAGATTCTCAATTGGACTGAGGTCTGGACTTTGACGAGGGCACTCCAACACATTTAAATCTTTCCCAGGGTTGCTTCAGCAGCATGCTTCGAGTCATTGTCCTGCAGGAAGGTGAACCTCCATCCCAGTCTCAAATCACAGGTAGACTGACACAGGTTTTGCTCAAGAATATCCCTGTACCATCCTTTTTTCCCTCGACTCGGCCCAGCTTCCCAGTCTCTGCTGCTGAAAAACATTCCCACAGCATGATGCTGCCACCACCATGTTTCACTGTGGGTTGGGTTTGACTTCCTCCTTCCTCCATACATTTGGGGAGTTGCAAAACGTGCCTAAGTAATGACTTTTTTTAGCCACTCTTCCATAAACTCCAGCCCTATGGAGTGTACAGCTTATTGCGGTCCTATGGACAGATACTCCAGTCTCTGCTGTGGAACTCTGCAGCTCCTTCAGGGTTACATTTGGTCTCTGTGCTGCCTCTCTGATTAATGCCCTACTTGCCCGGTCTGTGAGTTTTGGTGGACGGCCCTCTCTTTGCAGGTTTGTTATGGTACAATGTTCTTTCCATTTGAAGATAATGGATTTGATGGTGCTCCAGTGGATCATCAAAGATTTTTTTATAACCTAACCCTGACTTGCACTTCTCAACAACTTTGTCCCTGACTTGTTTGAAGAGCTCCATGGTCTTCATGGTGTGATGCCTCTTGCTTTGTGGTGTTGCAGCCTCTGTGGCCTTTCAGAAAAGGTGTGTTTACACTGATGGATCATCCAACAGATAGCACTCAGGTGGACTTCATTTCACTAATTATGTGACTTGTTGCACCAGAACTTTTTAGGGGCTTCATAGCAAAGGGGTGGATACACATGCACATCCCATTTTTTAAAATATTTTTCTCATTTCACTTCATCAACTTAGACTATTTTGTGCAGATCCATCACATAAGACATTAAGTGAAAAAACATTGAAATTACAGGTTGGAATCTAACAAAATAGGTAAAAAGCCATGGGGGGTGAATACTTTTGCGAGGCACTGTATCTCCTTTCTGTAGTATCTGCCGAGTGTTTCCCTTCATGAGTAGTGTATTATAATTGAAAATGACCAATTCACCAGGGTCAGAACAATAACAAAACTTACTGTGAGGTGCTAAAGTAAAGTTAAATATGTTCCATACTGGGGACTTTTAGGGGCTCCATAATGCTCTGATACCCAGGTTGGGAACCGCTGCGATAGGCTGTACCTGCCACTAACCGAACATTATACTAACATGAACAGATGCGTAAGAAATTATTATTCTAATGACATTATACTTGTGCAGTGAATTTGCTTTCTATATTTTTTAAATATCACATATAAACATTTCTGACTTTAGTGACCCCTAGTGGTGGGTTTAGATACTCGTAAAGTTATACAAATTTTCTTATGTTTAGATTTAATTTTTGTCTGTATCCATTTTTAGTATTATACACTATTTGATAAAACATGGAATATTTTATTGATTTATTAATTCTGAATGTTAATAATCTGCTTGACAGGAGAGCTACACTTGTGGACTCTACATCCTGCTTCAACCACCTGCAAACACACGCACATACAGCTTTCACTAATATCCAGCTTGCATAGACTGACAAGCACACTAATTTCCATTGTTATTTGTTGCCATGGGCTACCATATGGTCTGCAGCCACAGCCTGCAGGTCCACCAAACATTGAACATTTTCAACCAATCACAGGGCCTTATTATGTGCCGAGTTGCTGTGGTTGTCTGTAATCAAAATCCCCGTTCCTGTTACACTCTTTATAATTGAGGTAAAGTGCCTTTGGATCAGCACTTTTAGTGTGTACAGGCTAAATCCTCTGATTTAAGACAAGTCACCTCAGCAATAATTTACTCCACTGTGGACTGCTCTCATTAGCTAAGAACTGTTGTGTAGAAAGGGACAGCGCATGGCTGTGCAAGTCAGTGTTTTTGTTTGGGTGGATAGTCGTAGTGTAAGTGAGCACAGACAATGTCACGACTCATGGTTTAATTTAGGGCTGCAGCTATCGATTATTTTGGTTATCGATTGATCGAGTATTCGGATAAAACATACTTTTGCTTAATTAAAGCCCAGTTATAAATATACAATAGAAAACAAGACAGCACTTGATAATAACAACCAATTATTTTCCTTTTCAAGAAAAACTGACATTTATTTATTATACATATTATGCAAAGTAGTAAACCGTTTAAGTCAAAATTTCCAATAAAAATCTCCAATTTCTTCATCTCCTCTTTGATGTCGTCATACTTTTTGTGCAACAGTTTTGTGAAGACGGTTCTTGATGGAAGTTCATAATTGGGATGGAAAGTGGAAATCATCGCCTTAAAGCCGCCATCCTCCACCGTGCTCAGCGGGCGCATCTCTGTGACCAGCATATTTAAAACGCTGTCTGTCAGTTCAGCTGACTGTGCAGAGGTGCAGGCTTTTGCTTTTTGCAGAAACTTGTCCATAAGAGGCTGTGATAGTTTACTGAAAAAGAGGTGAAAATAATAATTACTTAATAGAACGTTTAAAGGCTAAATGTAATTCGACAATAAGCCTTACGGACCCAGTATACTGCAAACTAAAATTAATAGACGTGGTAATGTTAATCTGTTAATAGCAGATCTGCACACTCACGTGTCATATTGCATATTGTGAGCTTGTAGATCAGCTATTTTCAAATAGCTGAAGTATATATAGTGTTGAGGTGGTTACTGTATGTTTTGTAATAGTAATATTTAAAGCAACTAGTAAGTTGTCAAATAATTGTAGTGTAGTAAAAGTACAATATCTGCCTCTGAGGTGTAGTGGAGTAGAAGTAAAAGTATGAAAAACTGGAAATACTCACGTGAAGTAAACACATCTAAAATTGTACTTAAGTGGACTTAGTTACTTTCCACCACTGCTTATTATGTGCGTTTCCATCAGCCTGTTTAGATGTACATCGAGAAGTATCGCATCCGAAAATTATGATAGAAACGCCATAATTTGAATTAAAATCCCCTGATTCACACAAATGAAAATACACTCGCAAGCGCCGGTTTTGGTTGATTCGAAAGGGATGGAAACAGCTGTGTTCGCATCAAGTCTGACGTAGCGCACTTTCACCCCGATCTCTGCTTGGGTAAGGGCATTAAATAACACCTCTTGCCGCCTTCTCCTAATGACAGCCCCTCGAATCGCCAGGAATCACCAGTTTGCATTTCTTTCTCCTCAAAGATAGACTTTCCTTTTATTCTTATAGTGACATTTAAAAAGACATGTTTCGAGGTCAAGGGATTTGTCACATGCACTAAAATGTCCTCCAGTAACAGTCCAAGAAGATAATTAGCAGTTCAATGATGGACAATAATAATGAATGCAGCCCTTATATTAATTGTAATTATAATGAATAGAGACATCAGAAAGTTTAGGAATCTTTCATGTGCTCGGTACTTGATAATATTACCTTTGGCAAGTTTTAGAGCTTTCAACATTTTCTGTAGCAGCTAAGAATCGTTCAGCTCTTTAATGGGTGGGGTGTTTACTCAGGCTTTCTGCGAGAGCCTCTAATTCAGCAACATTCTTGGGCTTTCTTTAATGCCCTGCCCTGCTCAGGTCTGTCCACAGATTTTTTGTTTGTTTGAGCCATAATAAAAAGAAAAATAATCTTGTGCATTTTTAGATGTGCTGAGGACAATAACACTGATTTTATTTTTATCTTCATATATTTTACAGACAGGATGACCCACGCAGGCTAAATGACACTTCAGTCTTCTTTGTGGTTAAGAGTTGGAGAGGTGTTCTTTTTTTTTTTTTTTTTTACAAAAATTAATGCACATTTCCGCCCCAAACACCTTTTTTTTTTTACAAAAATGAATGCACTTTTCTGCCCCAATTTTGCTCATTGTCGTCAAATCTTTTCATTGTAAAAATTAATTTGCCAACATCTGGTGCCAGATTTTGTGGTGGGAACATGGGAGAGGTTTCTCTGATCATAGCTGGACCTCATATTTGTGCAGAGCAGTGTCTTTTACACCTTCTTGGAGAAAACAAGTAGTCTGGCTAAGCAGGAGCTTTTCAATGTGGCATGACCTGCAGAAGTCCTACCCTTAAAATGCGGCTGCAGTCATACAGCGTATACGCAAGACTGTGTGAACTTTTCCTCTGGTACCAGTAACACGCTTTTCTTGTGTGTTGCATTTTGTTGTCCAATTCTATCCACAGAAAAATGTTTAAAAGGTGGTAAAACTCACCCCGGGTTTAATGTCCAAGCGATTGGCATAATCACAATAACTTTTATAAGTGCAGCTCACCAAGTGGGGAAGCAGTGAAAGCAATGTGGAGATGGCAATGACAAAAGCTACTGACAAACAACAAAAAAAAGCCAAAAGGCAATGTGAGAAGTAATAAGGAAAAATGAAACAATATAAATGAATAAACTGAATTATTCAAGTATGAGCCTATCCCAGCTGTCATTGGGAGAGAGGCGGGGTACACCCTGGACAGGTCGCCAGTCCATCACAGGGCCACACAGAGACAAACGATACAAACAACCACACACACCTAGGGACAATTTTAGAGACGCCAGTTAACCTAATATGTTTGGACGGTGGGAGGAAGCCCGAGTACCTGGAGAGGGAGAACACACACGGGGAGAACATGCAAACTCCACACAGAAAGGCCTCAGCTGGGATTTAATGTTTTCTATGACATAAAATCATTATAAAAACAAAAATACTGGTTGAAATTCTGCAAAATGATTAAAAGACCTTCATGAGTTCAGTCTCTAGACATACATATTGGAATTAGTTGCGCTTTAAGTAGTAGTGACATCTTATCGCAGGAAATATCAGTTGATGAGCTCCGTGTTTGCGGCTCAAAAATGCTAAACCGAAAATCATTAAGATGATCAAAGAATGTGGAAAATTGACTTCACTTTGTATCTAAATGCATCTCAGTCATCTTGGAACAGATGCTCCAGTTTGTATAAACTGAGCTGATTTCAGGGTCTACTTCTTTGTTTGCCACATTTGTGTGACACCGACAGTCGCACACTCGCTGACCACTTCTTTCTGAACTTCTCCTCCCTCAGGTATTGTGTCCCTGATTTCCTTGGCGGTTCTGTCCTACGAGCGTTACTGCACCATGATGACGCCCAATATGGCTGACGGCAGAGACTTTCGCTCAGCACTGGGAGGGATCTGCTTCTCGTGGTTCTATTCTGTGGCCTGGACTGTGCCCCCGCTGCTGGGCTGGAGCAAATACGGGCCTGAGGGTCCCGGGACCACGTGCTCTGTGGACTGGAGGACGCAGACACCAAACAATATATCCTACATCATCTGCCTGTTCACCTTCTGCCTGGTCCTGCCCTTCAGCGTTATCGTCTACTCCTATGGCAAGCTACTGCACGCCATCAGACAGGTGCGATTCTGCAGATGTAAATGTCATAAGAGGGAGTTTTTCCAAAGTTAGAAAGCTTCTGGAAAAAAAGATTATACTGCCTACGTTATTAGGGTGTTTTTTTGGTTTTCGTTGCTCCAGCTGTCCGTAAAAGAGCCAATGAAATCACTCCAGTGTAGACTGGAGATAAGACTCCAGGAGAAAAAGTAAATCTAGTTGCAAGTCAAGTGCACACCAGCAATGTTCTTCTTTATCCGTAACCTTATTTCAACCATGACTACATCAAAAGCTTCTGTCCAGTCTGCATGTTCAGCACAGGGCTGCTCGGCTGACAACATAGCAAGGAACACAAGTTCAGATATTCCAGAGATGCGAGCCTGAGAGATAAGAAATGTCTTCCTGATTGGAGAATTGGGTGTGACATCTGATCAACATAGTCATGAAACCTGCCAACGTCAATTCCCTGTCCTGCTGTGAGCTTTACACCATCTCCAACTGTCAGAGATGTTAAGGCCAAAACGTCTGAAGCTACGTCGTATTTCCAGAAGCATAGTTTAGGTCTTGATGAAGTAGCAGACTCAAGAAATCTTGAGCGATGACCTAAATTTCTGTCTGAATGTGAGATCTGCGCCGAAGTTTTGCATGATGTGGATGCAAAGGCAAATGGTGGAGGTTTGGGGCAGGATTTGAAAATAAGAAGTAGATTTTAAGATGTGAGTACATATCCCTGCTTAGATATAATGCAAGATGTAACATTACTGAATCTCCCCTCACTTGACTGACAAATGCAGAGGAAACTGCATGTTACATTGGATTCCCAGTCATGAGGGTTATGGTAATCCTAAAATCTTGAGTAAAGGCAACTGAACTTCTCTGCTTGGTTCTTGAAGGTGTTTCACTTCTCATCTCAAAGGTTTCCTCGCAATAAGAAGTGGAGTAGAGAGCAGCACAGATGCGGGCTGGTGTTAATGACAGGATTACAGACAACTGTCTTCATTACACACTGCTGAGGCGCTTCATTAAACCTCAAGGCTACAGGCATTTTTACCCACTGTCAGCTTATCACTAGAGACAGAAATTCTACATGTAGCCGTGTGTATGTGCATTTGGGTGTGTAATACAGAGGCTTTAAGTATAACAGATGACACTTAGTGCATACCTTCATATTGTCTTTGAAAGCGCAGAGGTTTTAATGACCTGAGGAGGAGGATATATTTTACACGTACACACTAATTACGCACTGCAGGACTAGAAAGTCAGTTGTCGAAACACATATTTTGTATGAATAAATTTGTTCTTGTGGTTTCTACACTACAGAAAAGTGTGAGCACCTCCTATAAAAACTTTGTTCTTGTGGTTTCTACAAATAGTCATGTGGGTTTTTACATATAAGGGCATATTAGAATATTCTTGTCCTTAAATATGTAAATACACCCTCAGATGAACAGCACCTTCTGACATATTACACAATGTTATTGCTCATTTTAGAAAATGAAGCCAAAAACAAAGCACACTGAAATTACGAGGGTCAGTAATTCTGATGGTAAATGGACTTGTACTTGTATAGCGCTTTTCTAGTCTAACTGACCACTCAAAGCGCTTTACTACATGCCGCATTCACCCCACTCACACAGCACGTCTTAAGATACTTAACTACGTGCTTTTTCCAATCATTCACACACACATTCATACCCCAGTGATAACGTGGGCAACGTGGGGTTCAGTGTCTTACCCAAGGACGCTTCGACATGTAGCCTGGAAGCCGGAGTCGAACCACCGACCTTCCGATTGGTGAGCGACTGCTCTTCCTCCTGAGCTACAGCCGTGATCAATGCACTGATTAATTGATCATCAGTAAGTGTGAGCACCTCCTATAAAAACTGGAACATTCAGGTGTGTGTAACCAGAATGCCAAGAAGGAATGACATCAGCAATGATCTCAGAGAAGCAATTTTTGCTGCTCAATCTGGGAAGGGTTATAAGGCCATTTCCAAACTATTTAAAGTTCATCGTTCTGCAGAGAGAAAGATTATTCACAAGTGGAAAACATTCAGGACAGCTGTCAATCTTTCCAGGAGTGGACGTCCCAGCAAGTTCACCCCAAGGTGAAAAAGCCAAGAGCTACATCTCAGACTCTACAGGCCTCAGTTAGCATGTTAAAGGTTAAAGGTCATGGCAGCACAGTTAGAAAAAGACTGAACAAGGATGGCTTGTTTGGAAGGGCTGCAGGAGAAAGCCTCTTCTCTCTAAAAAGAACATGGCAGCACAGCTTAGGTTTGCAAAGCTGCATCTGAACAAAGCACAAGACTTCTGGAACAATGTCCTTTGGACAGACCAGAGCAAAGTGGAGATGTTTGGTCATAATGCACAGCAGCACGTTTGGAGGAAACCAAACACAGCATATCAGCACAAACACCTCATACCAGCTGTCAAGCACGGTGGTGGAGGGCTGATGATCTGGGCTTGTTCTACCACCACAGGACCTGGGCACCTTGCAGTCATTGAGTCCACCATAAACTCCTCTGTATTTCATTCTGCACTGCATCTCTGAAGTGGTTCTGAATTAAAATTTCAAAAAGTTAAATCTGCACTCGACTGATTGACAGGAAACATGACTTGGTAACTGATCACTAACATCCTTCCAAGCTTAAGTAAGATGGTAGACACAGTTAAACTCACAACTGTTGAACTCCACACCAGCATTAGTATTTAGCTCAAAGTTATGCCTTCTTTAAATACAATGAAAGTATGGAGAAGAAGCCTGACACAGCTGCTGGCTTCATCCATTTGCCTTCTCAATCTATGCAATAGTACATAACATCTGCACTGAAATCAAACAGCTATGCAGGAACTTTTCTAGCTGAACCTAATGTGTAACTGTAAAAAGCACAAAGACAGCCTGCCATTCTGCAGAAATACAGATGACTTTCTACTTTTCTACATTTACTCACCAGCTGTGCCGTTTTTACACCTTAAATAGGTTTTTCATATAAGAGTTCACCCTCTCAAACAAGCTGCTTAAATCCTTTCCCACTGTCAGTAGTAGAATGTTTATCCTCAGTACTCTGGGGGGCTACAATTAATTCAGAACAGGTCCAGAAACTACTACCTCCCAGAGGAGAAGTCTGTAACTAAGACAACTGGCTGAATTGGACAACCGTTTCTGATATGCTCTACTTTCTGAGATAATTAGTGTTGTTCACTGTTTTTAAAGGGACCCAGGATGTCAGCCCACACAGTGGGACTAAAGTGAGCTGCCAGCTGTTTCACAGACAGGTGAAATCAATCAGTCTCATGTATTTTTGTTTGCAAGTTGTTGCTGTCAGTGTCAGAGCCAGACGTTGAGTAAGTAATTGTATCTCTGTAAAGATGCAGTCCCAACTGCAGCATCCTCATTAAAGACTAGTGTGTGCACTCAGGTGTTCTGTTGCCATCAATGCTGATTAGAGCTGAAGCTGATGAATACCTGCAACTACAGCAGTCATGTGACGTGGGACAGAATACACGACTAACCGCTGCACTCAGTCAGTTAGCAGTGTTGGTGGGTGTCTTTGACAAATGTAAAAAGGGTTTAACACAGCCAAAACAGGTTATAACCGCTTAGAATCTAATAATTTAACTCTTCTTTAGCTTAAAAGTGATCCATGTAATATTGTTAAATGATTACCTCAGCGTTCAAACATATGTTTCTATGTTTATGATTAAATGATTATAGCATTTCTCTACTCTGGATGTGGTTTATGCTTCATTTAATTACACCGATGATTGTGCAGTTATTACTTAAGCAGTTTAAGTTAATTCTGGTACTTTCAATTCACAATTTTTGTACAGGTAGGATTATTTGTCCACTGTAAGTCAATAAGGTAAAACTACATAACTGCTACAGCTCTCAGTAGATTAAATGGAGTGGAGTGCATTTAACCGTCCGTCCGAATAATTATTATTCATGAGATAACTTCTATTTGTTATATTTTAATTTGATCAGAAGGTTTCTTCTGCATGGAAGATACAACATTGTGCAAGATCCAAATTATTGTCTAAAAGCTCTGGAATGATACAATGATTTGATAATCTAACGTCTGAGGATCTCTTTAAAATTTGTTGGTTAGAGACATTAATGAAAAAATAAAAAAAAGGGACAAAGGCAGAAGGTGATGAAGATTGGCATCAGGCATGCAGTGCATTTAAATATGATGTGCTGTCTTGTATGTAATATTGAGCAGGACAGTGTGTGTGTGATTGTTATTTCGCATCAGCCTAGGTGTAAGGTTACCTGAGGGTTAGATAATCCCTTGCTTACGCAGCATGCATTTTTTGCACTTGCAGGGCAAAAACACACATCTTGCCAGTTTTTTGCATGATTTCTTTTCTGTCTTGTCCTGCAGCCACCTTTGGCACCCTCTACACTTTCATTACCCCCAACCCGAACCAGGGTTTGTATATTATAGGGAGGTTCTTCATTAGGTACTGAGTCAGTATTAGAAGGTTAATTATTGAATTTAGGGAATTATTCACTTAGTCTGGTCCATTTTTCGTAGCACAAGTTTCTTGTCTTTACTTTGAATTTTATGTGTGACTTTTTATCATTTTTACAACACAAATTTTCTGTTATAAACCATGCTGCCCCTAACTTCTAATGATTCAGCAGTAATACATATTATAGTGCACTTCTCCAGCTATGTGTACAGTCGTGTGAATTATGATTATGATCTATTACTGCAGGATAATAGCTTTCATTTACAAAATAGATGCTGTTGTCATGAGAGCTTGCTCCATATCAAACTTTTTTTCAGTGTAATATCAAGAACATATAAGTAAATCTTGTGAAAATATTCAATCTTGGGTGATACATTTATATCACAGACTGTCTCAGACTGTCAAGGTATTGCAAAATACAAGGAATGAAGCTCAAAAACGTTTAAAGTTGCCACCCCGCAGGCTTCCTAAAGTTAGCCAATCAGAAAATAATATTATCATTTGATGGACAGGCAGCTTGTGCGGGAAGTACCTCTTGCCCAGTGTCAGATTTGATAGGTTCCCGCCTCTTTGACCATGAACAAGATAAAGTGGATACAGAAAATTGATGGATGGGTAATTCCATTGATCCTTGAAATTAATTAGATGCAACCTTAGACCTTTTTGTCATTGAGTATTTGTGAGATCTATCACTATTCAAATTATTCCTATCTACCCCTCCACTATTTGAACGGCAAACCTCACCCTCCCTCTGTAAAAAGACCCAAGGCAGCCTGGACTGCCGGTCCACTGAGGCATACATAACACTGATCATCAGTTTCTTAAGTTATTTTGGAGCATAAGAGGAAAACTCTGTGCCTAATTTCTAAATATGGAAGTCTTGGAACATATTGTGTCTTCTCTTTCACTAGATTAACATTTTTTTGAGACACTTTGATTGATGATGTGCCGTCATCAGCTCAAGTTACTAATCTTCACCTCTCCTCCCTCATCTCTCATCTGCTGTGCTGGTTGTCTGTTTTACTCAACTCTGCTTAGAGTGTGTGTGTATTTTAACCCGTGACATTTGCTGAATTGTGGTGAAGCCATAACCATGACTGAAGCTGCTCAGTAAAGTGAGTGGAACCACATATTTTACATGAAAGACACAAAGAAAAGAAAGAAAGCAGCAGAACAACAGTAGTCTGTCACAGTTAGCTGGAATCTAATAAGAACATACAGAAAATTAGCCTTTAGCTCGACTACTAAAGCACACTGTAAACACTCATCAGGTCTGTCAGGTGTGCTGTACCCCACAAGTCGATGTTTTAGACCTTTAGGTTTGTTATGTACGACATTCTAGCTGGTAAAACTAGCAGAAATATAACACCGACTAGTTCTGCCCATGATCTGTCTTTATATAAAAGTACCATATAAAAGTGTCAGGTTCATGTTCACCACTGTGCAGCATAACAACAGCCTGTAAACATCTGGAGAGACCAGTTGTTGGATCTTTGGGAGAGGAATGTTGTCCCATCCTTGTCTGATATATAATTTTAGCTGCTCAATCATTCTGGGTGTTCTTGTATTGTAAATATTTTTAGTTGGTGAAAGACCTGGACTGCAGGCAGCTCAGCCCAACGCCTGGACTCTTAGATGACAAAGCCATGCTGTTGTAATAGATGCAGTATGTGGTTTAGCATTGTCTTGCTGATATATGCAAGGCCTTCTCTGAAAAGTATCTGGATGGTAACATATGTTGCTCTAAAATGTGTATATAACTTTGAGTACTGATTGGGCCTTTCCAGATGTGCAAGTTGTCAGTTTGAAGGCACTAATGGACACTCATACCATCAGAGATGCAGGCTTTTGAACTGAGCGCTGATAACAAGATGGTTGGCGCCTCTCCTCTTTAGTCTTTCTGTAGTTATTCTGACATATTTCTTCTTCTTTGCATGATAAAGCTTAAACCTGCATTTGTGGATGGCATGGTGAACTGTGATTTCTGGAAGTGTGCCTGAGCTCATGCAGGGATTTCCATGACAGAATCATGTCTGTTTTTGAGGCAAAGCTGCCTGAGGGCCTGAAGGTCACGAGCATCCAATATTGATTTTCAGCTGTGTCTCTCGCGCAAAGAGACGTCTCCAGATTCTCTGAATCTTTTCATTATGTTAAGTACTGCACATTATGGAGAATTCAATGTCTGTGCAAGTTTACACCCAGTAACATTGTTATGAAATTTTTACACAATTTGTAGATGGAATTATTTTGGAGACCGCTGAACCACCACCCATCTTTATTCTGGTAGACTTTACCTCTTTAAGGTGCTCTTTTTTAAAATAGCCAATTACGTTACTGACCTGTTTCCAATTAACGTGATTAGTTGTAACGTGTTCCTCTAGTTTCTCTGTAATACTGTTACAATGTCGCTAGTGAAAGGTTATGGAGGACCCAAATGCAGGAATCAGCAGCTGATAAATGATTGATGAAAGTCTTTATTCAAAAGAAAAAGAAAGCGCAGCTGAGCCGGGCAACCATGAACCAAGCTTGGAAAGCAAAATGATAGAACAACCAGACAGGGAGATAACCAGATGTGAGAGGAACTGACCTACAGAGAACTGAAGACAACTACTGTATGAGCAACTGAAACAGAATAAAGTAGAATTTAAACAAGATCAGGACTGAGAAAATAACTAAAAACTAAACAGAAAACACAATGAATACAAGCTCAAGACCACGTGAACAAAAAATACCAACAGTTTAAACACGTGAAGCTAAACTGGGGAAAGAAACCAAAACAGAATCTAAATTCTGACAAACGAGAAAACATAGTCTCTCAAAAGGGACTAGAAACAAAGTGCACAAGGAATAAATAAATGCACTAATAAGCAAACACCTCACAGAAACAAAAAGCAAAGCTAAGATCTTTCCAGCCTCTTGTTGTCACTGTTCCAAAGACTAATAGAGCCGATAAATTCTAAGAAATAGCATCATTCACACCAGTCGCCCTGTTTGCACGTGACTTGGTTATTATTATGTTTCACTTTTTTCATCTGAGTACCTGAGTCCTCCCACCCCCCAAAAACATGCATGTTAGGTCAACTGGTGTCTCTAAAATTGTCCCTAGGTGTGTGTGGTTGTTTGTCTCCGTGTGGCCCTGTGATGGACTGGCGACCTGTCCAGGGTGTACCCCGCCTCTCGCCCGATGACCGCTGGGATAGGCTCCAGTGACCCGACAGTTGGATTAAGCAGGTATAGAAGATGGATGGAAATCTTTTTAAAAAATGAAAGATTTGATTAATGAGGAAAGGGGCAAAAAAGTTGAGATTAATCTGTATGTATATACAGTTCCAGGAGAACTTTTTATCCCTTGTGTCTGAAGAGGCTTCCAATTTACATTCAGGGAGCACATGCAGGCTTCTCCTCTGCTGACTATTGTACGGAGTTTGTCTCATTTGTCCTTCAGTCCCTTCAGAATAAAAAAGATAATAAGACTGCAGACTTTCCGACTTCTTCAGATCTCAGTGGTGATGCATAGAATAGTTGTTTCAGCTCAGTTATTTGGAACAAACAGGAGGACTGTATTTAATGTTTGCCTTTGATACAACAGGGCAGACAATATGCTAAAAAATGGTAGCGACATCATCAAGATTCCTTTCTAAGCTCACATCTTGGAATTATTCTTTTATGTCAGACGGTATTTGAAAAGTTTGCTTATCCATCAACCATTTGTAATCCAATACACTTAAAAAACAGAAATTTCACGATAACCTTGCTTGACTCACACCTCCCTCTCAAAGGCCAGCCTGCGTTATGTAAGCATCTTTCACATTGGGTGCCCTCTTGTGCATCTCTTCAGATCTGTGTCTAACTATGAGACAGATGTTGGGCAAAGGTGAAAGTTGGACAGAAAAGATGACCTTACCTCTGTCCACTACAATCAAATTCTTATCGCCTTTTGTAAACATGACCTTGACTCTTTTCTTTACATTGATGAGGTCCTTCTTTCATCTCTACCCCTGCAGACTTTTCTCAGTCTATCATTTTCCATGCATCGCACCCCAGCTACTATTTACCGTTCTTTTTGTAGGTCGCTTGGTGTCATGCTATGGTTGGCGAGTGACATGAACGAGTTTGTGGTCATCCCTGGCGTTGGAGGGCTGATTTTGCCCTCTGTCCGTAGCATTGTTGTCCCCAATGTCAGGAGGTTGACCTTGTTGTTATGAGATGTTGTCTTTGAAATTTTAATGAGGCAACCCAACACTTACTGCATCCCTCTGCCAGTAAAGCTGAAAATGAAACCTTCTTTTCTCTCACACAGAGCTTTTTAACTCTAACGGCATAGTCATGATTTTTTATGGGATTCCAACTGCTTTTGGAGCTGGGGCTCACACTGATTAGTATTTTCCTTATTAAAATAAAGGAAATATGCTATTTCTTCTTCTTCTTTTGACCTCTCCATTTATCAGGGGTTGCCACCATGAGTCGGATCTCGCATCATTGATTTGGCACATTTTACCCCCATCATTTATCCGGGCTTGGGACTGGTACTAGAAATTCACTGGCCTGTGCTCCCCAATGGCTCGGCACTCACACTCACACCTTGGGGACAAGTTAGAGTCACCAATTAACCTAACATGCATGTTTTTGGGGGGTGGTAGGAAGCCGGAGTACCTGTATAGAACCCACACATACACGGGGAGAACATGCAAACTCCACGCAGAAAGGCCCCAGCTGGGAATTGAACCTGGAACCCTCTGCTGTGAGGCGACGGTGCTAACCACCATGCAGCCTAAAGGATTATTATTATTATTATTAGTAACTAAAAATCAGATTCTATTTTCAATGTAATCAATGATATTTTACATTTAAATCTGCTTGGCTTATAATGACAAGTAGAAAGAAAGTCTAAGTATACTTTTGTACTTAAGCCTTTGATTAAGGAAGGTGTAATGAAGTATTCTTGCCTTACTTAAATGCAAAATTGAAATACTTGGCTTGTGGATGTGCTCCTTTTTTATGCGTTGCTTAAAGCTTTCATGTTAACGAGTCATTCTTGTGTTAGTATAAATCTGAGTTGATATAATCTTATCGAAGGAGTAAAGGGTCATTTACTGTACATTTAATGTACATTTGGTTCATTAATATTTGTAATTCTTTAGTTTTGTGACCGAATTGATTCATACAGGCCGCAGTAAAAAGACATTACAAACGTAATCATTTGAGACCAAGAGTTATCTCTGATGTAAAAATCACAGCATGAGTCAAAAGCCACCAACATCAGGCCAACCAGTACAAAAGCATCCTGCCTTGTATGCCTGTTTTGCTAAGTACTCCGTGACTCCACCGATTGATGCTCAACAATGAGAACAGACACATAGGAATAACATGAAACTTGGCATGTTATTACTCCATGTCATGTGGTGTTATTGCACGAGGCTAAACTGAGGTGAGCTGTTTGTGTGAAACTGGTGTGAAACAGAACAGAGCAGCCTGAGGTCAGTCTTGTCGAAGTGAAACAACCAGAATATATACTGGTGTGTGTGTGTGATTAAATGATAAATCTCACAGATGGAGGTAAAAGGAGATATGATATCATTTAGAGGAGATGTGATATGACCGATTCTCTTTCAGTCCTGTTTATGTGCTTGTTGCAGCAGTTAATAGACATGGAATCTCGAGGATTAAGTGTGTTTTCTCATAGGTTGTTCCATTGTGTTTATAGCCAAAGTAAACCGTGATATTATACTGATGCAAGTGAAGTGAATAACACATTCATGATGTCACAAGGTTAATTATGTCCTTGTGTTAGCAAAGATAAGCATATATTACAGGGTGCTAATCTTGGTGAAGATACTGAAAACACGAAGGTTGTGTTTCTGCCTGTTGCGGTCCTGATGAGTTAAAGGTGCAAGACTTGACTACAAATAGTAGTCATAATACTAATGAAACCTACATGTACTTAGAGATAAACAGAGTATGAGGCAAACTGTATGACCAGTTCCTGTAAATACGTCACAGAATGCTTCTGCAGAATATAAAACTTAGTTGTTTGTTAAACATTTTCAGGCTTCCCTTTTCAAGGTTTGAACATCCTGTTTGTTTTGACTTTTAAAAAAAATCTATCTTTAGATAATTTAAGTTCCAAACATTTGTAACAGTGTAATTTTTTTTTGTATGTTAGCCAGTTAGCTTAGCAAGTAGGCAGGAAGGGGTGCAAACAGCTGATTTGTCTGTGCAAAGGCAACAAAAGACTGCGTGCTCCTTTAAAGTATCTAAATACACTTTTCTGTGTACTTAGTACACTTTTCTGTGTACTTAGATACCACGCCTCTGCAGTGCCTTAAATGTTCCCGTCTCTTGAGTAAAGACTGCATTTGGATTCTCCCTCAGGCGTGGACTGTGACCTTCGAAATACAAATTTTGTGCAATCTTTAGCTTTCATTCATGTCTTTCTGCTGTTTATTGAATTACTCCTTGTTAGATGTGTGTCAGATCATGGTTCGTTGCTTTTCCTTATGACCTTCCATTTTACTCACAGTGCTCCCTGTATCCTGACGGTGACGTGTGCAGTGTCGCTGATGTTTGTCAGCTCACTAACACGATGGAGCATGTCCTTGATCACGTCACCTTGTCTGCTCCATTATTGACCTGACTCTGTCACATGTTGTAACATATTATATAGTTTTTCCTGCATACGCTGCCATTAAAAACTACTCCATGTGAGCCTGAAATATTCTTAGAACTTCATCGACATCCAGCTGACACAGCAGCTGTCATCTAGATTGAAAGGCTGCGGGTTTCTCAGAGTAACATAGAATCATTGTTGAAGAAGTCACACCTCAAAACTTGGCACATTACCCTAACAGTACGACATTTATGGTCCTATGTGATTTGGCAAGTATAGCAGGCCACAGTTTGGCTATATTATGAAGCAACTTATCTAGGGTATAACTGACATCTTATCCAGTGTTAGCTGGAATTACACTATTCATGCTAAGAATAGTATGAATACTGAGCCCATGTGGCTATATTGATTACGGTGCCTTAAAAGTTTCTGATGAACTGCTGCCTGAGGGCTCGAAGGTCATCCAGCTGTGGTTTCTAGGCCTTTATGCACTTCGCCAGATTCCTATAATATCCATTTTTGCATCATATTATACCTTGTAGATGTTGAAAATCTCACAGTTCTTGCTGATGATTGTCTCACACAATCATTTGTGACACAATCACAAATGATTGTGACACAATGACCCGTCACCAATTAATCTGCTGGTTGTAGACTCTTCCAGAGCATTGTACTGTGATATTAATTTGTCAATGTTTGGTGATGGAGACGAAGAAGGACCGAGATGCAGACACGGGACAGGAGCCAGAAGGAAACTTAAAGGGTTTATTGTAATAAAAATCACAGCTAACACTGGAAAAAACATGAAACTAAAACACTAAAACACACAACAATCACATAAGGGAGAAATAACAAAAACTATACTGTACAAAACTCGGCAGCTGAATCATAGAGATGACGAAAATCATGAGCATTTAGACGGTGAGAATCTGACAATGACTGAAAAGAACTGGGAGACTAAATACTGTGGGGAGAGTGATTAGAGATTGAGTGCAGCTGATGAGGATTAACACGGGTGAAAGGAGTGGAGCTGATGACTGGCAGGAGGGAACTGAGGAAATAGCAAGGCTAAACTAATAGTTAAACTAATAGTTATACTAATTGTTTGTCTTATTTCCTCATTTTCCTGACTTTTTTTAATGTGCTGCTGGCATCAAGTTTTACATTTGTTTAGATGTTGTCATTACAATGAGGTTGATTAGTGAAAATCATGCATTTGGATTTGTGTCTGTTAATTTATGCTTAAAATGGAATAAACAGGGTACAGATTGAAGTTTTGCCACATTTTTTGTTAAAACCTCCCAACCAAGTTGGAAATTACCTTTGTATTTCAAAGTCGTCTGTAGTTCGCAGCTGTTGTTGAATCAGGGGGTATTTTAAGCAGAAACTTAGAGCTCAAACAGAAGCCTTTGGATGCATTGGAGTGAATAAGTGGGATTTTATCCATGATTTTAGGTTTAAGATTAGTTTGTCTCTATATTATAAATCTTAATTTCACAACTGAAGGGATTTGTTGTTTGATATGAGGTGTTTCTTGAATTCTTCTTGAACAAAAGTTTTTTTTAAAAAGTGCCTCTTCAAAACAACTGATATCTGACAGTGAATTGACCAAATTGAGGCGTTTGGATTTGAAGCACACAAAATATTTGTGAAAACTCAGAGGAAACAACGGTTTTTGGCAAAGACTGAGATTAAGTTAAAGTGGATATTTGAATTCTTAGACATGAGAAATTGACAAAAAAAAACGCATAAAGTCATGAAAGGTTAGATTGGACTTTGCATGAAAAGTAAGTCACTGTGCAGGAACAGAATTTCTCTTGATATTTTTTAAGTGAGAGCTGCCGGGGGTTAATTCTCTCAGAGGAGTTGGCAGCATTAGTGCTGGATATGTCCTTTTAAACCTAATCAAACCTGCATCTGCACTGGCTGAACCTTTCTGTCTCTCCATCTCTCTCTGTTTACTCTTGACTTTAAAATTATATTGCAGTGTTTATGAATATTTAGACGCATCTGAATGCAATATTCATGCTGGCAGAAAAGGGTCTGATTGTGCAGGTTTGAATGTCAGTTCAGCTACTGCAGCTCTCGGCAAGGAAAAATTTCATAGATTCAGTTGTCATCTCGGGAGATCCATCAATAGATAAGTTGATCTGTCATGTGTCTCTCTGGCTGTCAGATGCATGGTTCACTTCCACGTCAGCTTTACCTCACAGACTGTTGCATTATCCTGATTTAAGTAGGAGCAGGGAGCAGAAAAACAAGGTAAAGCAGTGGGGATCGACTTAGGCAGGAGCATTACTTGTTGTGCAGCTCACCTCACAGGCCAGTTACATGAAATATGAAGACGATGTATGAATAAACTCTCCTGACCCTTTACAAACCTACCACTTAGTACTTAATACCTTTGCTAACTTAGAGTTTTGATACTGTAGTTTGTAAAGTTTCTTTCTTGCATAACACTAATTTATCTAACTCATTAGACATATCTATGTTTGTTGTTTCTTCGCTCCTGTGGGAAAACTGAAGTTAAAATACAAAAATAACATTATTACCTTTTATAACTGAACTGCCTAAATTTTCAGTGTATGCCTTTCGCTTTATAGTCAATAAAATATTGATTTCTTCTTTTTGGATCAGGTCATTTTGATGAAATTTTCTTTAACGTTCGAACAACCGCTCAAATGAAAATAATAATAATAATAAGGTGAACTACTTCTAATGTGTTGCCATGAGATCACGTTGAAAATATGGGTCCTGAAACTACAGTCTCTGGTAGCACAGACACCTCGCATTGAATTAGCTGGTAAAAGAAGCTAATGTTGTGTTTGCTACTTAACTACTAAAATTGAAACTAGTGAGCAAAGTCGTCCTGAACATGTTTGGGAGTTTGGGGGATTTTTACACTGTGTATAAAAGTGTATAAAACTGTGTGTTTCTTTGCACAAAGCAGCAGTCTTACTCTGCATCAACAATAAATCTGCATGCTGCACACTCACCTGCTAGCTCAAGTAAGGCAGTGGAGGCACCACGAAAAACGGATGACTGGTTTGTTTTCCAGCCGTCAGAGTGCAGAAATAAAGCATTTTTTTGTCTCTCAGGTCCGCAGAATGAGTTCAGTGGTGACCCGCCGACGAGAGCAGCGGGTGCTGGCGATGGTCATCACCATGGTGGTGTGCTACCTGGTCTGCTGGCTGCCCTATGGAGTCGCAGCCCTGCTCGCCACCTTTGGCCCCCATGACCTGCTGACCCCGGAGGCGAGCATCACGCCATCTCTGCTGGCCAAATTCTCCACTGTTGTCAACCCTTTGATATACATATTCATGAACAAACAGGTGAGTTTTCTCTCTGATGTATCCCCCTAATTCTTTGCTAATTCTCTGCTGCATAATTTAAATAACTTTTGTTCAGATTCAGGTGCTCAAGATGTCTCTAAATTCAAACTTTGCACAGTTAAACCAAAAGTAAATGCTTTCTTTCCATGTATGTCATCATCTCTGTGACAGAGGCCTTATTTACACTTCAGCCAAGTCAGTTGTTGCATATGAATAAGCACAATATAAATGAAGAGATAAGTTTCCCTGTGCAGTAAGCCGATGGGAGGTTGAGGGGGATCATTTGGAGGAGTTTAACATCCAAATGAGGGAACACTGTGGTGCATAGAGCAGATACAATTATTGAATGCTGAGTAAGAAAATGAGCAAACTCTGCAGGACTGACTGGATGATTGAACAGAAGCTCCATTAACACGACTAACTGGGACATGTCCAGGGTCCAGAGCTGCTCTCAGGCACTGTGTTGCACTTCTTTAAGGACTTTACCTGTTTTCATGAAAAGAGCAGCTGCTGCATTTTCAAATCTGATTTCAATGTCATTTCCCAACAAGAAACCCAACTTTTAAATCATAGTACTACACTTAAAGGACATTTCACTTGTTTTTTCAACACATGGCCTAAGTTGGTTAGGCTTTCAGTTATTCTGATAGAGTATTCTCACAAGTCGGATTTCCATTCATGAGCAAAGCAAATCTAAAGTGATCTTTTCAAAAGTTGCACATAATCAATGTGAAGCAGACACGTTTCCGTTGAATTGAGTAAACTAGGCTGTGAAGGGTCACCAGAGGGTGACGGTATAGTCTATGGCACTTGTGGGTGTAATTCAGTAAAGGAAGTAGTTGTACTAACTGGAAACAAATGTCAAGGAGGAAAAGAAAAAGGGAAATGGAGAGAGCTTTTCTTCAGGAATTACATTGATTTCTGGGAATATCTGGGATATGATATCACATGGGAGAAGACGCTAATCAGTCATGTGAGGTATTGGTTTTTTTTGTCTCGAACCAGAAGCAGCTGGTGAGTCATGTCATTGTTAATCAATGAGTTAATCAGATGTGATTCACAGTCTTTTTTTACTCATCTTAATGCACATCAACAATTCCTTGAAATGGGTAAAAACCACCTTAAATTTGCTAATAAAAGTTTATTTTCTTTGTTTCCATCTATCTTTTTCATTTATATATTTTAATAGAAACAAAGAAACAGCAATTGCCGGCACTTAAATTATAGATGAACCCTGATGGTAGCATTAGAAATTTTAAAGAGAGCTGTTGAAACTATATGCAGCCACCATCATTCTTATTAAAGTTGGGCTGTGTGAGAATAAAAACTACTTCATTGTACCCCCTGTGTTTCCAAACACCATCCCAGAACTTTCCATTGCTTCCGGTTGGCTTTGCAAACAAGCTACGGCGTATATTAGCAAAATAAACAGTTTCTTTTCTTTTGTGATTTTCGGGGATGCCTGTTTCTGTTTCGGTGCACAGCTCCCCCAAACACCAGTCTGACTCTCTCTGTTGACAAGTGCATCACCCCCTTTTTTTTCCTCAGCTGTTCAGTGTTCTCCTTTGATTCTTCCCACAAGCATTCAAACAACCATATCTTTGAACATGTGTGATGTGGTGGCTGCAGAATTGTGACTCAGTAGCAGGTTGAAATGAGCAAAGTAGCAAAATATGCTTCAAGGCTTATGAATCAAACTTTCATCTGTGTTCTCTGTTTGTTAAGCAAAGCGCAGAGTACATCACAGAGCTACTACTGATTTACACCCGAGCTTACTGTTCAGTGCCTCCGCGTGTTGAAATGAACACTGCCAGCAGCAGAATAGATCAGCTAATTACCCTTAATTCCATAAATTACTTGTTCAGAAGCCGGAATTAAACTTTCACGTTGTCAGGTTATTATGCCTAATGGAAGCTGGGCTTTCTACTGAGCAAAAATCATCTGAACAATCACAGTTCAGCAAAAATGAAGCACTTCTGAAGTTTTTACAGTCATTTGATTTATACTTATAGCATACTACAATGTAGCTGAGAGCAGATATATAAAATGTTAATGTGTTCATTAACTACTGCTTTCCTCCTGTGAACATCTATAATTTGTAGAAACAGATAATGAAGACCACATCATACCACTCACTTGTTTGCTTTAGAATCATCAGTGAGCCCAAGTTAAAGAAATACTCAACAAATGACTAAAAAAGTTGAATATCACTCATCTGTTTTGTGTCTAACAGCAGATTGGGTGTAATTACAAGACAACCAGGCCACTAATTAAACTTTTATGTGATTTATACCCACTGGAGGAGTGAGCAGACTGCACTTTCTGTCTGCCTTTATTTACACCTTCAGACAGAGTACACATAAACTAGCCCACCCCCCACACTCCCACATGGCTGCCATACATATCACTGACATTCAAGGACGCAGCACAGAACAAAAAAAAAGAATGATAAGAGGAAGTAATCTGGTTTCCATCACTACTGCTCCTAATTGACAGCAGAGCCAATTTCAAGGTGCTTTGTGCAGCATTTCACAATCAATAAATCATTAAAGAAGTCATTAGTAGATTAATATAATGACTCTGGACAAGTATGAGCAGCACAGTTTCACACTGTGTTGCAGGTTTTGATACCGAGGATCTTTTTTCGTCCCTATAACGTGAAAGCAAAATATTTCAGTTCTATTTTTTTACGTGTTGTCTCAATAAATCAGTTGAATCAGATAGACCGTAAATAACCTTATGAAGGGAAAACCAAACACATTTTGACTGTAGTTTGTTTTTGTGTATGTGGACGTGATTACACATGGGAGTGAATTTTCACGGCAGTTTATGGAAGAGGTGTTTTCTAGTTTCGAAAGGGGAAACGTTAACATAGGATAGCAGAAAGGCTTCGATGCTAGAGTTTTTTTAAATGATTTTAAATGATTGCGCAATTCTTCAAATGTGTTCGTGTTGAGTTAGAATATTCTAATATTTACACATCTTTGATAAGGCACCTAATTTGGCTGACTGTGGCCGATTGTAACACGTTTATATGGGGGACTTTCCCTCCCTCACTCGAGTGGCGGGTTAGCTAGCAGGCAAGTCTGCAGATTTGTTGTCAGCTGCTTTGTACAAAGTAAACAAAAAGCCTTTGTTTGTTACAGTGTAAAATCAGGTTATTTGGTTTTGGAATTTTCCAGTTTTTGTAACAGCGTTGCAAACAGTAACTTCGTTCACTGAGATATTATCAGGGCACTTTACGTCCAGACGATAATAAAGCGCCCTCTGCTGGATCACAAGTGAAATACACCTGTTAGTCACTGCAAACATTAACTTCATTCATTGAGATATTATCAATTTACGTCAAGACGATACTAAAGCGCCCACTGCTGGATCACAAGTGAAATACACCTGTCTGTACATTTTTTTTAGTTCGAACAGGATACCGATGTCTGAGGTTTCTCTACTGCAAACATTGAATTAAAAGGTGGAGCCTACATGGGTCTGTGTCTGATCAAGCACCCTCAGCACTTTAGCTTGAACTTTTGAGGTTTCTGAGGTTTGCCATGTTTAAAAGTCACAGGCTTGAAAGAAATCCACCTTAAGAGACTATTTGAGGTTTCTTGCATAAATAGTAAGCTATTTGTTTAATCTTTTACAATTTAGTTAGATTAATTGTTTAAAACAAAGGCAGAAAGATTCCACATATTAAAGAAACCATGAAGGTGGAGTGTCTTTCTTTGCTGTGGAGATAATTGATTAAACTAAATAAAAAAAACAACAACAATTTCTTCAATATTCTTTTAGAAAAGTCTACAATATAACCAACTTTGCTTAATTTACTTCTAGAAGCAATGTCACATAATTTCGTGAAATAGTCATCAGACAACTGTTGCATCATATTTAGCTGGTGAAAAACCCATTTGGAGGTCTTCGGAGTTGGTTGGTGGAGCGACACACACGACTATCAAGCCGAGAAACTTTTAAATGTCATTTTTGTGTTCACTCGCTGTTTCATTGCTGTTTTCCACTTTACAATATATTGAAGGTAAGGTATGAAGAAGTACTCGGGTAGGATTGAGAAAGCTTTATGGCCTGCTTTCAAACAAACAAATAATATCAAAATATTATTTTCCTGGACTTCTAACTGATTGTTGCCCTGAACACACGGACCAGACAACCTAAACGTTATTTAGACCAGAGTTAAATTTTCTTTCTTTTTGGCACTAGAGAGACCATCAGTGATCTAGTGTGTGATGACTGGTGTTGATTTAGATTATACTGACGAGTCAAACACATGCATGTATGAGTAATGAATAAAATGTAGATAAATGAGGACAGATAGCTAAAGGAATAAGCAAGTGTTTCTATAAAGTCCTCAAGATTTGCCTGACAGAAAATCCATATTATTAACAGTCATTTGTCTCACACAACAACATAAAATCATGACTTTGCTTCCTTAAGAGCTGCTAAAACATCAGAAAATGATCTGCTTCCTTTTTTCAGTTGAATTAAATTGAGCTTTCTCGATGTTTTGCTGATGCTGTGTAAAGTGTTTGTGGTATTTTGTGATGGGAGGACGGGTTTCCTCAGAAACACTGCACTGCACTGTGGAGCAAAACAGAACTGGAGCTCTTTAATTCAGACATCACAGTGGAAGAAGAAGAAAAACAGAGAATTTAAGGAAAGAGAGCCTGATGAGGATGGAGGGAGAAAGAAGAAGAGATGCTTGAATGAAAGCGGAAAGAGGAAAGATGCTGGAGGCAAAGGCATCAGGATGGAAAGAGAGGATGGAAATGAGAGTCTGAGGCTAGAGGTGAAGAAGGAGAGAAAGAACTGCAGAAAAAACTGGAAATGAATGCAAGACATTAAGATAAAAGACAGGTGGGGAAGCGAAAGGTCACCATCAGGAGACATGAAGGATGAAACTTCTTTTAATCTCCTAAAGGTAACATAGCTTTGATTTTGATTAGCATGTGATGTTACAATCAGGGAGCGACACCCCCCCACACACACACACTCTTTAATCTACCTTTGTCTTTTTTTTTTATCTGCCTCTACCTCCATCTGTCACTCAGGTTTTCAGGTCGTCACTTTCAAGCTTGTGAGACATTTAACTCTCTTTGATGACTGACTTGTTGCAGCAGTGGAAAAGGGAAGATTGAACTGCTAACTGGACTTGCAGATGAACGCACAGGAGGCTGCGCTGTGTGGCGCTTTCAGTCTTCAGTTCCTCCCAGCCCATAATTATAGCAGCAGTGTGTTGAGGCGAGTTGAAGACTTCAAGCGCTGCGCAGATTCACACCCTGGACCTCAGCTGTCATCGAACAACTGACACCTTCTGGTTTGGCACGCTTGAGGTGCCATCACTGACGTACAGATTTCCAGTTCATCATGTTAGCTATTTTGCATGGACTTTTATAAAGAATGTTGCTTTGGGTTGTAAACAAGGTTCTGAAATTAAACACACACCTACAGAAGTGGATGCGTTGGTCAAGCTGGTCAGCTGTGAATAAATGGGAACATTCTGCAAGCATCGCCTCGCAAACAGTTTATAATTATATTTTAATATTTGAACGCTGATGTATTGTTGTAAATCAAAAACAAAGTCTTAACTTAAAGGGGACATATTCTGGAATGCACCTTCAGTCATCAGACATGTAAATCTATTTGGTTATGCCAACTTTTAGCCACTGAGTGGCAAAGAGACAGATGCCTGCATGGCCGCTAACTGTTTGACCATCTGGAAAGCACAGAGAAGTGCCTAAAATGGTAAAGATCTATTGCACAATCGACTGTGGAACAGATTCCGGAATGAGTGCTTAAATGGCTTCCAGCCTCTCAGGGACAGGCTCTGTTTTGCAGTGAATACTTTGTGTCCACTGTGTTTCTGAGTAAAAGTTCTTATTGCACAATATCATGACAAACCATAGACGTAATAAGCTTTTATATCGTATAAAGTTTTTCCATTTGATGAAAAATCATGCAACGACGCGCCGGGTGGTCTGCATTTTGGATTCTTGGAGTGGCGCCAAAAGTGGATTTGCACTGTTTGCGGCGCGTTGGGGCGCTGCAATGGAGGGGCGCTAAAGCGATGGGGAAAACAATTTTGAGTAGGCATTTTTGTTATTTAACAGCTTTTGTGCATGTGTAAATGGTATGATAAATAACAGAGGCATGTTGCTGATTAGGCGCCCCCGCCTCCTTTCACACCCCCTCGCCACACAAACTAGTCGCGCTCCAGAGCGTGCGCGAGTGTTTTCATTTGAATCATCTGATGACGGGGTGCGAAATATGGAGAAACAGAAGAGAAAGCTCTCTGGGGCTTTTGAAGGTATGAAAGAAACGTTTTCAAAGTGGTTAAAAGACAATGTTTTTTTTTTTTGCAGTATGAGACCTTGTCATCACCAGCCCCATTTAAAACTGCAAATAATACATTTTGCATAGAATAAACAGTTAGGTCTTCATAGGCCATACTTGCATACCCCTCAGAAAGTAGGTAGTTGCACCCCTGGGGCTAAGCTGTCAACACACCATAATGCTGCGGCATGTGATCCGCCTCAAATATGGCTACTTACACTAACAGGATGCCCACATCTGACCGCACAGACCATCAGCTGAGGTTGAGTCCCAGTTGTTGTCGTGAGCTTTTAGATAACAAGTTGAAAAGAGCCTAAACCCACTCAACTATTCCTACGTCACTAGTGTAGGGACAGTAGCAAGTGACTTGTCCCATTTAACATAAATATAACCTAAATAAATAAAACAATTTATTTCATGTAATACAATTTAATGTTTCACCCACATGGATACATTAGCTTAAACTGACTAACTTCACTTAACTTGAGAAAAAAAACAAGACAGTAATGCTCTTCCACCTCTTTATATAATGCTTTATATCCCAACAAGAAGATGTGACTTTTAAGTGGCATTCTTAACTTTTTTCCTGTTTCTAAAGTCTATAAAGATTTTAATTTTGTCGTTAAACTGATTATCAGCAGCTGTGTCATTTTTTTAAGAATAAACCCTCTGAAAACCTAAACAAAGGAACGGGTTGACGGTGAGGTCGTGGGTTAGGTGAGCCGACGTGTGATGGAGGAATTACAAGGAACTGCCTGTTCTGTGGTTCAGTGTGTTCAACAACCTGTGTCAGTTCAGTGCACGGCTAAAAGAGAAACCAATGTCAACTTTCTGTGGCTGAATGGCAAAAAAAAGATATAAGATCCAGAGGTTAAAATAGCCTGTGGAGGATCTCTTTCAGCGTGGTGTTGTCACAGTAGGAAATAACGGTTGTTGTTGGAAACTGAGGATGGTTTTTTTTAAAAAGAAACATGTTTTTTATTTAAGTTTGTACCAGCTATAAAAAACAACTGTTTTTATTTGCACTGAAAGTCATGAATATTACGTTTTCATCTGTTTTGGAAACAAAAGGAGGGTTTCAGCTCACTAATCCAGGGGTGTTGCATAATGCATAATGTTCTGGTTCAAACTCATTTATCACAGTTTTTGTTTACCTTTACTGGCGTAAATAATGTTTTTGCTTACGATTAAATTACATATGTATGCTCAAAGGCTACAATAAGAATGAATTTTCTATTAGTTTGAAGGTTTTTCCTGTATTCAATAGATAATTCTACTTCTTACTTTCTTTTTTCAGATTTTCTGAACATGCTCGGGTAGAACTTCTCTTTCTCTTGTTTTTTTAACCATTCAGACCTTTGACTTCATTTGAAAAAGTCTTCTAATACCTGAGGGGTTCGTGAGGAAACCTTTTCTTTTCTCAGCCTCTATGGATACTAGAAACATGACCATTAGAGAAGAGAAACCATCCATCCATCATTTTTATTTTATATGTTTATCCGAGGTTGGGTCATGGAGGCAACACTCTTCCCAGTGACACTGTCAAGCTGCTTCTGGAGGACCCTGTGGTGTTTCTCGGCCAGAAGGGACATATAATCCCTCCGGTGTGTTCTGGGTCTTCCCCAGGGCCTCCTCACAGTTGGATATGCCCAAAATAAAACCTCCAAAGAGAGTTGACATTCTAATCAGATGCCTGAAACACCGAAGCTGACTCATTTCAATCCACACCCTGTCTCTACGACTGAGCCCAGCCAGGCACTGAAGGAAACTGATTTCAGCTGCTTTTATCTGGGATCTCATGTTTCCAGTCACTATCCAAACTTGTGACCATAGGTGAGGGTTGGAATAAAAATCTCTTTTCACAACAACAGACCAGCACAACACCCTTATTTGTGCTGACAAAGTCCCCAATCTGTGTCTTGTGAGCCGGATCCCAAGATACTTAATCTCCTCCTCTTGAAGCAGAAACTCCCTGACCTGGAGGGAGTGCTCCACCCTTTTCTAGTTAAGACTTTCATCCCGACCACTAAGTCAACAGAACCACATCATCCACAGAAAGCAGAGATTCACAAACCAGACGCCTTCCTGTCCGCGACAAAGCCTCGAGATCCAGGATCGGTCACAAGGGCAGCCCTGTTGGAGTGCAACATGTCTGAGTGATTGTCAAACCTTAAATTCAGTCAAACCATTACCCTGTAGCTAACTTTCCCAGCGAGGCTGAATAGTGTGATCCCCCATTAGTTGCCTTGAAAATGAGGCCTCTAAGGTAAAAACACATCTCTTGTATCAGGTGTGAGTGGGTTAAAATGAAACATGTGTGCATGTGCAGAAACAGTGACTGTTTTTAATTTAATCTTTAGAGATTTGAAGTAGTAAGAAGTTTGTATAATTGACTTGGATAACAATGTGCTGGAAAAATAACCTCCACTTGAAGATTTCTTAACACCTCCAGGGACTGTGGTCTGAAAAGGTCAGAATCTTAAAGCATCGCGTTTAGAATATATCATCCTCAGCTTTTCATAATCTCACCACGTGTGGCTTAATATTAAGGGACGAACACTGTCTCTGTGACCTCTGATACTCTGCAGGATTCCGTGGCTTCTTGGCACCATAAATGTCATGTGTGTTTTCCCATTAATCAATTTTTTTCCCCATCATGTCTCCTGAGGGTTTTTTATCAGCTGCTGTGGTGAAACTGCAAATGCTGACAGCTCTGCTCCTTCTCGTTTTATAGCTTCTTCTCTCTGTTTTATCAGAAGTTTTAGCTTTTTCTGAACTGGTTTTTGCTCCGTCATGCTGTTGCTTCCCTTTACATTTACAGGCTGCTGATTAGCTGCAAATTGTCAGGATGTGTTCTGAAAGAAGCAAAGTCACCAGGGTAATTTGTTTTATCTACACAATAAGAATCTTTTTCATCAAATGTAACAAAGTAACACAATATATGAATGTGGGTAATAGAGTGTAATTGAATTATTTTCCTATTGAGGCTCTCAGTGCGTCTTACGATTGAAGTTAGCAGACTGTCAAAGTTTCCAAAGACATACTGTAAAGCAATAAATCGTATGTTTTATCACAATATTATATGACTTATAAATATATATATAAATAATGCCTCTCGGATAAAGTTGCTTCATCTTTGTGAGATAAGGGGTTTATAATGAAGACAAAAACTAAGAAATCCTGTGTTTGAGATTTTAGATTCCTCCCCGTATTGACTTTTCTTCTCAAGTTGCTGCCCTGCAGTGTTTCCAACAGTGTTATCTCATACTTTGAGCTCCTTTCGGCTGCTTTTCCATCACCTGCTCAGCTGGATCTGGGTCAGTGATTGAGAAGGCCAGGTCCAATGATGCAATGCCTAGATGTGTGTTTTATCTCACTGTCCAGGTGACAATGGATGGCGTGCTGGTTACTGGAAGCATTACTTTGATTTCTAATTAAATATCCCACAGCATCACCAGCAAAGCCTTCCTCACACCCTCACTGCTCCTCTTCTAAGCTTCATGGTGGGAGCCACACCTGTAGATGCCATCTGCTCATACTCTCATGTCCATGCAGGCTCTCTTCATCTTCATCTTAGTTTTCTCCCTCTGCAGTGGATTCCTTGCATCCATTCAATCACTTACAAAGTTTCCTCCAAACAGCTGATGCTGAGCTGTGTCTGCAGCTCAAACTTAGGCAAGTGGACTCGAAGCTGTGCTACAATTAATTAACACTAATGATTGTCTGGAGGGTCTTTTAATTTCCCTGCCTCCTTGTCTCCTCCGTCCGTCCTGTGTCTGACCAGATATAAATCTCAGCAAACAGCTTGAGCAATGTCTCACCTCTTGTAATTCACCTGCCGCAGAGAGGATCTATGAGTGAAGATGCACAAGTGTAGTCTTCAGCATGTGGTCTGTTTAAAGAGGGTGTGACATATTAATCCCATCATTCATGCGACAGATGATGCAGCTGTCGATATTTTACTGATGTCTGTTTTAAATGATGGCTCTGAAGCAGTTCTGTTATGTTGTTGCATGCCTGCTGCAATGACTGCTTTCTCCTCATGACTCCTTGTGTCTTTAACTTGCATCACAAGTCAGAGGGACCTAGAGAAACCGAGAACACACAAACTGGGGAATGAGAAGAAGAGTTGGTCATTCAGCAGGGAAACTCAAACATATCATTTTCCAGACTGGCCGGGTTTTGGGGTTTGATCCTCTTTACACTTGGTGTTAACACCCTTGGATTATCAGAACAGAATAAAACATCTTGGATGCAACTTGGCCACATTCAGAGAGTGCAAATGTGTCCTGGTGCCTGTTGAAGGACCACCTTCTCACTTGACGTGCCTCTATTTCAGCAGCAAGGTTTCCCCTTAGATTTTTCTCTTCATGGTCCAGTTTCTGGATAAAATACTTCTTCAATGTTACACACACTGTCTGTACTACAGACAGAACGTCCTGCAACTCGTTTGAGTTAATGTCTGCAGTAATACTGAACAAAACAGGTGTGCTTGAGCATCAGGGCTTGTGTGAAATATTGCCACACATACAACCTTACCTTTATGAGTAATTTATTGACTCCTGCTCCATTATGCACAGCAACGTCTTGTATACAATGTACAGTTAGAGGCTGTCTTTGCAGTGGTCAAGAGCAAATTTTTTCTCTAATGCTGCCAACTTGAGGAGATATAGCTCGGGGGTTTTGCTGTCATCATTTGTTGCCTCTTTGGCATCAGTATGATGTATAAGAGCCTCTCAGCATGCAGGAGATTGCTGGTTTTAAACTCGTCCTGCACAGTTGTATCTACTACTTGTGTTCCTTACTTTTCTACTGTGGAGTCAACTATGAATTGTTGGGGTTAGTTGAATTTGTTCATTCAGTTGTCATAAAGGTTCACATGCAAAGTGAAAACCATTCCAGGTGACAACTTCATAAATGTGCCAAGAAAGCTCTCATCAAGGCAAACGGGGGCTTCTTTTAGGTATCTAAAACATGAAACATTGGGATTTGGCATCATCGATTGACTTAGTTTTACTGTTTTTTCAGGTTGAGCTAGTGCTGTATTAAATGCTTTTATTTTATTTTATAATTCATTAAAAACATTGCTTCCATATTGCGCTCTTATCACGCACATACCTTCCCTTTTCTTGTGCATGTGTGTGCCTGCAGACACTCCTCAGGGTGAAAACAGACTGCCAGCTTCATTTTGGAGTACAATAAAATCCTCCTTCAACCCCCCACCAGACATCCCTAAATGCAAACCACACAAATGTACATAAACCTGCACAGCAGTGTGCTGAGTTCAGTATCATTGGTGAATCTCTCAGAGAAGCAGGTTTGGAGTTGTATGTGAGGATTTGTTCTCTCGACAGTCTTAAAATCCCAATCTGTGCCTGTAATCCCTCCTGACGTCAGCCGATCCTCCTGTATCTTCACTCCCCTCCACTCCCCTCCATTTTCTTCACACTTTTCACCCCCGCTTCGCACTTCCTGCCTATTTGTTTCCTCCAGGGTTTTGCTTTCACACAAACACCTTCTTAAGTCCTTACAAACACAGCTCTCCAGTAGATTAATACACAGGAATTTGAGAAACTAGAAGAAGAGAAGAACTGATTCTGTAAAATGTATAATTTCTTCTGTGACAGACAAAAAGTGGTTAATATACGATTCATTGTCAGGCCACTGCTTAGTATCCCACTTCAAACTGTTCTAATTTTTGTTTCTTTCAAGGATGGGAACATGCTGGGGGAAGTGGGCACTGTGATGATGTAATAAGATACAATGGAGTGTGAGGTTTCATGCAGTACGCCTGTTGCATCTGTGGCACCCTGGAGAAATGTAGTTGACTTTAAGTATACATGTGGAACTATAGAGTATACTAAGTACACTACGTTTATCCAGGGGCTGCCTGCTTGGCTTCAAATACGGAGGAAAGAAGACAGAAAGACTTATTATTGCCACCGTTACAGTATGTTACTTGTATCTGTATTTGCCTTTAATTAGGGTTCTTTTCTGAAAGGGGTTGAACCATTATGTTGGTGCTGGTTTATTAATATTATTTCTGTTCTTATGCCAAATACCGTGAGCTGGAATGAGCCCGAAACATGAAGCGTGGCCAAACGACTGTGCAAATTGTCTAAATGTGGCACCATGGTGGCGCTGTAATTAAGGTTTAAAAATGCATTTTTCGTACAGTCATAAGTCAAACTGACTTGAAATTTAAAATGCTTTACAAAAAAAACCCTCTAATGTCTGCCATATTGGATTTTTGCTAACTACCCACTGAGCAGAAATAGTCCAGATCACATCCAGAGTCATGGACGTCTGGATGGCGTCTTCAGAGGAGCCAGAGTGAGAGATTTCAAGACGTCTATTCTGGCCATCTTTGAAAAGCCGTAATAAAAACAGAAGTATTGTCATCGTCATGAGAGCTTTTCTTCCCAATGCATTTCAGTTTGATTGTGGAGCTGGACAGCAGGGTGAGTGTGGCATACAAACTGACTTGCTGCAAATCCCCTGAGACTCCTCAGACACTTTTAGGGTTCCTGTACACATCGTGATAACCACTTTTTTTTCCAATATAATCACATAACTAACTCTTTAAAACTTGCAGCAAAAATGCAGCAAGCACTAGAAGGTCCACTCTGAGAAAATTAGGTATCAGGGAGAACAGCCACTATGTAATTACCCTCCAACTACACAGACCATATATGTGCTACACATATAAAATGTACTAGATACTTGCATAAAATGTGCACAGTGCAATGTGTATTAATGTCCAATCTGGCATACAAATGAAAAGTACTACAATCAGAACCACAAAGTATGTGCACACAGTGTTTTTTTAACACAGAGGTTGAACTTTTATCCGCAGCTCTCCGCAGCTCTCCCCACTCTCCCGGTGGCATGTTTGCTATGGTCAGCAGCTGCGCTGGTGATTTGGACCTCTGTTGCAGAGCAGTCCCATATCAAAACAGCAGCTTTAATGACTAAACAAAAAACATGCACATACACAGTGAAGAAGATCAAAACATGTTGGTGCTGAGATGTTTCATGCTTTTGAAATTAGGTCCTCTACCGGAGGCCTGGAACCATGAGGGTCTGCACAGTATTTTAGTCGTTCATAGGACTGAGCTCTTGGGATTGTCCTTGGACAGAGATCTCTGATGTTGTTGGATCTGTTGGAGCCACTCTCCCAGTTTGGGTCATGGCTGCAAGGGCTGATTCCCTCTGGCACCACCGTTGTCTTCACTTCCCACATCTTAGGCCTTGGTGTTGGACAACCTTCTTCTTAATGTAGCTTTCAAAGAAAGCAGAATTGCTATCGCTACTGCCTTCTCCTGTATTCTGTCAGATAATAATAATATGTGGTTGGTTAGCCATCATGAGTTTATTTAGTCTGGATCTGGAAGTCCAAGTCATTTTCCATCAACTTCAGAGGTAATCTCCCACTGTGACTGTTGGAGTTCCAACCCACCCTAAGTACAGATGTTCCTGCACACTGCTCCTGCAAGTTATTACCACACGACAAACAGTGATCTAATCCCCTCCTGTGTGTGTGTGTGTGTGCGTAGTTTTACAGGTGTTTTCGGGCTTTCTTCTGCTGCTCCACCCCCGAGCATGGCTCCACTTTAAAGACATTTTCACGGGCAACTAAGACGTTCCGCACACCTCGCCAGGAGAGAGACCTCCACGTGTCCGCCGCAGCCCCATCCACAGTCCTGCCCACGCCCAACTCCATCCACCGGTCCTCACAGGGGGCAAGTCACATGGTGCCGTCTTCAACGAATCAAGGCTGCGGCCGTTCTGAGGATCCTCCTGCTGTCGGCTGCAAACCTAAATTCATTCTGGTGGCTCACTACAAAGAATAACGGGAGAAACAACAAGAGCTTGATTTTCACTGATAAGAGATGGAACAAATGAACAGGGGAGCAGGTCTCCGATGAAGACAAATCCTCTTAAAAACAGTAAAGTGCAAAAGCAAAGTGAGCAGACAGAATCTTAAATACTTACTGGGACATTTTAATCCCAGAACAGGCTATCGCTGCTCTGCGAGGTCAGCAAACAAAAGACACAAGATATCTCATCCTGCTTACTCTGTACAAAGCAGAGGGAAGATACAAAGATTAGGGCTACCAATTGCTTCATGCTGACATTACACACATCTGCCATAAACACGTCTGTCATGCACAAGAGCACAAGCGTTGCGTTGAAGCTTACTTATTTCTGCCTGAAGTTTAGCAAAAAGGGCCTCGAGGGATTCATCTTAGATTTACATTCAACAAACTTTGTATTAGTTCGTCAGGGCAGCTACTTGTTCCATACAGCAGAACTTGATTTTAATTTCTTTGTGGGAAAAGGTCAGGGCTGTGGGGTCAGAATACGGCCCACACGGAGTGAGCGTGCGCATTTTAACAAAGCGATGACTCATGTTGGTGGCAGGCTCCGTTGCCCTCATAAACATCGTCTTTAAAATGTTTGACCCACCAACTTAGTTTGAGAGAAGATTTATTTTAATCCCAGTATTATTTAGTAGCTATTAGCACTTTCTCACAGTTCACTAAATTATTTATAATGCGCTATAATGTGGTTGTGGACATCCAAAAGTATTTTTTAAGCATTCATTAAAACAGAATGTTTTCCACGACTGCAAAGTAAGGCTGTGTTGTGTCATAAACCATGAATTTTATGTTTATATACTGCGACAGGAAGACCTAAAGGGACTTTTTGTTTTGATTTAAGATGAGGTTTTATGAGATCCTTAACAAAACTCAGTATATTACAATCAGTTGCAAAAGATACATGGATTTTACATGGATAGATTTTCATCATCGTCATAATTTCAGACACACAACCTGACTGAACTAATGTCTATAATAAACACAGAGTAATCCCTCGTGATGCAGGCTGGAAAGAGTATCTTCTAAATGTTTCTTATTACTTATTTGTATGGAACAAATCTTGAACCTGTCCTCCCCACAAACTGTTTCAGCTAAGCAGCATTTCCTCTGCTGTAACCATTTCAAATCATGGATTTTCTTCTTTAATTGTTGATTTATTTTCGTGTGAAAGTAAAACAATGTTGTAGCGATTTCTGTGGGTGTTTTACCGTAACCCTTTAGTTCTTTTTCACCTCATTGAGAACTGCACAATAATTGTTGTTTCAGAAGCCGTTGTAAACCAGGAGGATTGGTAATGTGACCAGACAAGTTGTTGCTGTTACCTGTGAAACAACACGTTTCATCCACCTAAACAAAGGCTGACATCAGCAGGTTCGAGGGGATTTGTGAGCAAACCCCAATGAAGAGTCATTTCCTGTGTCTGAGTTGTGTGGTTTCCCCAGACAAGCAGCAACACCAGTGGCAGCACCTGATGCCCCTTTTCCACCAAATCGGTTCCAGGGCTGGTTGGGGGTCAGTGCCTAGTTTGGAACCAGGTTTTCTGTTTCCACTGACAAAGAACTGGCTCTGGGCCAGAAAAACTGGCTCCAAGGTAGCACCTGCTCTTTGCTGGGCTAGAGGAAAGAACTGCATACGTCAACAGGGGGCAAGACCGCAAGAGGGCTCATATCTACCGCTGTTGTAGATATGAACGGCGACCTAAAAATACGAATATGTTTGTGCAGGGCATAACACCGGCTAATGTTAGCTCATAACAAAGGCTAACATAACCATCTCACATTCAGTGTAAGTAAGAGTCAAAACGTTATTAGGTTATTTACTGTCTCCTAGAACGTAATCGCTGTCCACTCATAACCTGTCGATCAACACAAACATATTGGATCTGCCGTTTTCTGATCCCAATGAAGCACCGTAAGGCCAGAAGCAGCAGTTGTGCAATTGCAAAGTCATCCATTATTGTTGTTGTTGCTTCTTCTTCTTCTTTTCCGTGTTGATGTTTGCGCCAAGGTGTCTGCAAACGCAGCGACGTAACTGACGTATACAGAGACGTAATGACGTGGCTCCCCCGAGCACCCCGAGCTATGGAAAAGCAAACTGGTTCTCAGCTTCGTTCGCGAGTTGAACACGTTGTAAACCAGAACCAGCACTGGAACCGATTTGGTGGAAATGGGGCTCGAGTGTACTATTACATGAGGAGAATTGAATGTGAACACAGATTTTTGATCAATTAATTTGACTCTCAGTCTCCATGGGATACACTGGAGCCATTTTACTGAAGCCACAAATGATTAAACGTTTTGACGTTAAAATTATATTTTTCAGACCAACAAAACAGGAGAAAATTTACGTTTTTGGAGATTGTCTGTGTCTCAACACTGCAATCTGAGGAGATCTACAAAAATAAAAGCTAAATATATGGCCTAGGTACATGTGAACTGTGGCATTTACTTATTACCCTGCACACATTTACTCATAAAATCATTCAAAGCACATCCAAATGTAGTTTTATACATTCACACAACTTTCACAACATGTAAACCATGCCCATTAGACACCAGACGTCTATTCTACGAGCTCTATTTACAGAAAAGTTGTTTTCTAAAATACAAAAAAACCTTAAATCTGTAATTTGTTCCTTCATTTGGACCTTTGTTTAACAGACACTGTTACAGAGAAATGATTTTCAGTGTCTTCACCGACTTATTTTATTGTAAATTTAAGGTTTCCTGCAAGAAACACCCTCAAAAAAAGTGAGGAGATAAGCAAATAAAGACAGAAGAGATTACGTAATGTACAACAGCATTCTGGGAAATTCTCCAATTAGCAGATCAATCAGTGGTGGTGGGTAAAAAAAAAAGATGCATCAATCAGTTCAAAAGGAACATTTCTTATTGTAAAATTCCAAAGAATTGTAGTCTTTGAGCATAAAGTACTAAACAGAAACCGCTGTTGGATCTTTGACCGCCATGTCACCATGATCAATACAGCCACATGGGCTCAGAAGTACCTTGGAAAACCTTTTTCACTCAACACAGTAAACCATGCATCCAGAAATGTATTACACAAGGAAGAAGCCATGTGCAGAAACACGGCCCAGTTCTCTAGACACCAGCTCATCTCAGATGGACAGAAAGACAGTGGACACGTGTTCTGTGGTCAGACGAGTCCACGTTTCGGCTGCTGTAAGGGAAAAACTGACATCTGGTTCCATGACATGGATGGCCTGATGTGTGAAGGTACCACTGATGCAGAGGTGGATGTTACGAATTTTGGAGACATCAAGGTGACATCTTTTCCTGGGAGGTCCATAGTTATTTCAGCACAACAATGTCACACCTCAGTGCGTGTGCTTGACACATCTGTCTCCTTTTGAAAACGTACGGACCATCATGAAGAGGAAAATCAGACAACAGCAACCTGTCGTCCTGTGAAGCAGCTGAAATCTTGTGTTCAGCTAGAATGGCCACAGATTCCTCTGAAAAAAATCCAGTTAGTTCACAAACAGCGTGATGTAACACGATGATTAAAATGCTTCTTTTCCAACTTTTGAACATGTTGCTGGATGAATTGGATTTGAAATGTCTTTATATCTTCTAAAAACATTGGAGATGGTCAGTGAACACACTAGAAAATGATCTCTGTGTACTTTATACTGTTTGGAAGATGATGCTGAGGGTTTTGATATAATTTGTCTTGCTCTGTATGTCACCAATATGTGCTCCACCAGTGCCAAAAAGTGGTGTTGTCTATGTCCTTTATGGTGTTTTCGAGTTTCATCACTTTATTCAACAGTCGACTGCTCGCCCTGCACTCAGAGCCATATATTAACCAATGAAATGCTTTGCAAATAGCCCTTAGTGAGTCATTTCAAGGGGTCTTTAAGCTGTGAAATCATTCTAAACGTAACACATTTAAAATAACATTGATGGATTTTGCGTACTTTTTTTAAATCTGGCCCGTTTTTACATTTTGTTGCCAAACTTTCTCAAAGGTGCACGTATCTGGCCGAGCTCCTCTATTAGCACTCCTGGTTACCTCTGCAAATCAGGAGCATGCTGAGCATCATCTAATGTAGGACAAGCACTGGCTGCGAGTCAGCGTCTCATAAAACTCCACTTCAAACAAGTCAAACTAACCCTTTAAAGTGTTGCTGATGTACTGGATGTAGCTTTTGGAAATTAAGCGTTTTTGTAATTAAATTCTTTACTTGTGTAAATTCAGATGTGTATATTTTTGGAGGATTTGTCAATGAATGTGCGGTGCATAGCATCTTATTTGGGAACGTGGTAGCTACAAGCCAAGAATTAGCACGTTTATTAGGCCAATATTAGCATGTTAGCAATGGACATGGAAATAGGCACGACTGCACTTTACTGATTCAGAGGAAGCTCAGAGAGGATGATGTGAAATTGCTTCCACTCTGCCCCAGTGATTCAATTATAATCATCAAAAATCCACATGAACAGTTTAATTAGATTTTTTTGTTTCTATTGATGTATTTTTGTAGTTGTAATTCAGGAACATTTTGGAGAAGCACAGCCTAGTTTATAAACAGGGCAGCGACACATTTTTCCAGCTTGTTTGGAAGGATTATTACCTTTTTCAGTCATGATTTGGCTGAAGAAGGGGTAAGTGTGTCTTCGAGACCCCGTTTCCATGCCTGATCTTTCAATGTTTGATACAGAGAATTAAAGATTTAAGCTATTTCATGTAATCTAGAACAGAGAAGGGTTTTTAATGCCTTTATTTACACACTATGCTGCATATAGGCCCCGTGTCATCAGAGCTGGGACTGTTACGAAAGCCATTAAAGGGAAATTTCACCATGTTATGTGCGACACATGAAGAGATTTCACTAATCGAAGTTGTGTAGATGTTCCTGATGCTGCTGTTTCTCTTTGTTTGTTGTAAGTGCGGTTTTGCATCGTCTTCTATTGTATTTCCCTTTGCTTATGTAACATAAACGAAATCATGTCACCAACAGATTGGGATGGCTGTCTGTTTCTGTTTACTTCACCCAAATAGTGTGAGTATGTGTGTCATCCTTGAGAAACTGGGATTTAGTCTTACTTTCTCTCTCCTTCATATCAACACATGCTGATTAATCCATTAATTATTAACACAGGCATTATTACAGGGAGGAAAGGAGATTAATGTTCCATATTACAGCTTTCGTCTCGGTGAGAAAACAAACAGCATTCGGAGAGTTCGAATGGAATATTACAACTAACAGCCATGAATGCATAATGAGCTGCGAGCTGCCAACACAGACAAAGTAAAGCAAAAAGTCCACGATAGAGCTTCTATGAGTCTTCACAATCAAAAACACTGTCTAAAATCATCTTAAAGCACGTCTAGAGAATTTGACAATGTTTTGCTCCTCTGCAGTCGTGGGATGTAACGCTAAAACTGTACAAACAAACTGTCCTCTGAGCAAACACATTGCTCAGTTTGTATTTATTAATTTAATAAGCTTGAAAGTCAATATTTGGTCTGAGCGCCTTCATCCTTCAATACAGCCTGAACCCTCTGAGACAAGCTTTCTGTCATTTCTTTAAGGAGTCTTCAGGAATAGTTCTCCAGGCTTCTTGAAGGACATCCCAAAGCTCTTCTTTGGATGTTGGCTGCCTTTTGTTCCGTTCTCTGTCAGATGATCCCACACTGCTTCAATAATGTTGAGGTCCGGGCTCTGGGGTCATTCAGTCGTGTGTCATTCAAGTCAATGTCTTTGGGAAACGGATGTGGGTGACAATCAATCAAAGTGGGCGTTTTTCAGTCACAAAGACCGCGTTGGCTGATGGTAGTTGCTGAGATCCCTCAGTGATTGTGTTTTAGTGACTTTTTTAACTAACTTTACTTCACAGGCAAGAGAGTTGCCAATGTTTCCCAGGATCTGGTCGTCTGCTGTGTGTGTTCACAGTGCGGTTAGTTGACTTCGAAGAAGCAGACAAGCTGCTGCTCTCAGCTGCAGCACACTGACAACAGAGAAATAGAGCAGCAGAGACTTTCTGCCACTTATCACTTTCCCTCTGAGTGATCATAATACATGTAAATTTAGCTTAAATCGGCACATCAATTTTTTAATTGAGGGGAATGGTGGTTATGTCTGATCACTGTTCTTTAGAACAGTGTATTCATTTAGTGTATTCAAAGGGACTGCAGGCAAACAGTCTTATTCTTTCTCAATTCTTTTCTCAAGTCTTTTGCCGGCTGACAGCAGAAAGAGGCAAATATATGAATGAGAGCAGCTGTATTTGTGAACAAAGAGACAGAGACACCTCTGCATCGCTACAGTGAGCTTATTGAGACACTAACCGGTCCTATTGTTACAGTACAATTATTCATCATTTGTACAGGTCTGCCTTAACCACCATCAAAAAATACAACTTCAGTCTTTATAAAGTTTTTCAAAGAACAAGCTTCTCCTTCATCATAGCCTTCCTTTCCTGGAAGAAGCAGTTCCTGCACAGTGAAGCATTGATTGACAAACACCCACTTCTGTTGACCAGAGAAGCCTTACCTGTGTCATTTGGCATAGCTCAGCCTTTTCTCCCTGTTTCCCTTCCTTAAGAATGGCTTCTTGACAGCCACCCTTCCATGGAGACCATTTCTGATGAGGCTTGGGCCAACAGTAGATGTATCTCTCAGGTCCTGTTTCAGGATATTTTCCTCACTTTCAGATACTGTTCATCTGCTGTATGCAGGTTTTTAGGCCTTCTTCTTTTGTCCTCCACTTGTTCATCTTCCTCAAATTTGACATGAGTTATATGCCTTTGTTATACTGAACTGTATGTCAGTGTGAACTGGCTCTACACAGAAAGACCTTCTGCTTCTGAAAGCCTGGGAAATATTACGAATGACCACTTGAAAAATATTACAAGAAAGTTTAGCTCATTGGAAGTAAGAAAGTTTAGGTAAAATGTAAAGAAATAAAAGTTTAAGACCAACAACTGACAACTTTAGAGATTTTACCTTCCGCCTCATGCACCTCATTTGAAAATGAGGAGTCAGCAGATAAATAAAGATGGGCATGTAAATACAAAGCTGCCTCAAGTTTAAAGATATAAACAGTTTCACATCACATCCATGAAATTTGAATTTAATCACCATGAGCAATGGCTTTAAGCAGATGCGAGATGTCTGTGTTTGCTTGGCTTTCAGGTACCAATCAGCTGTATCTGAGCTTTCCTCGATGTGAGCGCTGTTTACAAGTTGGAAACTAATTATTGCAGCAGTGATGTGGCACAAAATAAATATCTGCCTAACACTTGTTTGGGATTTTTATTTTTTTAAAGGGCAGAGAAAGAGACAAGAAATGAGGAGTGAGAGAAAGCTCCACTGAGTGAAACGTCAGAATCCAGGAGGTGAAATCCTCTGTATGAAAGTAGGTGCATGTTCAGCTGTATTTGGGATAGAAAACTTCTGCTTCTTGTCACTCTGCTGTGAGGAACAATCCCCTTTTGTGATACGAATGGTCTGCACTCATCAGATCAGTGACAGTGGATAGAGGTTTTTTAACAGCTAAACATGTGGCTGCCTTCGCCTGGATCACAGTTTACAGGATACTGATGTTTTCACACATTGCTCCGTGCTTCTTGAACCTGGTATATTGCTGTTCAAGGCTTCCATCTCAGCTTTACCGGGAGCCCTATTTCCCATGCTCACAAAGTATTATGTCAGGCATACAATAAAATGGCAAACCAAGAAATCCAGTTTGAAATAAACATCTATGAATCATAAAAACACTGCACAGTAATCATTTTGTGTTTCAGTTTGTGTGGTGAGCCATAGATTTACTGTAAATGTGTGTTTACTCATAAAGATCTGATCAGAACCTTTATATCATTAACATCATTAGAAATTAATGTCAATGGGTCCATAATCTCCAAAAAGAATTAAAAATTTTGATAGATATGATCAAAGAACAGTTTTCCCAAAGCTGGCAGCATTTCTGGATCCTGTTCATGTGTGGTATGATAGTTTTATACTGTGCCGTACTTATACCATGAATCAAATTAACCAAATCTTCTTAAAAAAAACTCAAGTGAGCATATTTCCACAAAGTTATTTGCACATTTGTGGTAGTTTTTGTGATTTTTAGGATATCCAGTGACCTTTTCTTCTGATAATGCTTCCAGAGCACTGAGGCAGCCTCACAGCATGACAGAACCTCCGCCATGTATTGTTGTCGATAGGGTCAATCGTTTCATCACCTATTTGTTGAAAGTGTTAGCTGTGTCTCAGACCTTTGTCGAAATTGGTAACTGTGTCTCAGACCAAATGGCTATGGCCTGTGGGGTACTGCAGGGGTCCATCCTGGGACCCCTATTGTTCAATCTGTACATGCTTCCATTAGGTCAGCGAATTCGCAGCTATAATGTGTTCTACCACAACTATGCAGATGACACTCAGATCTACGTGTCACTGCATTGAACAGATCAGTGTGTGGATGCAAAACAATTTTTTCTCCAGCTAAACTCAGAAAAAATTTAAATCATTGTCTGTGGCCCACAGAAACAAAGAGAAAGTGTTATCAGTAACCTTGAGACTCTCACTCTAAAAGCTTATAATCAAATTAGAAATCAAGGGGTAATATTGGACTCAGACCTGAACTTTAACAGCCACATTAAATCAATAACATCAGCAGCTTTTTACCGTCTAAAAAACATTGCCAAAATCAAACGAATAGTGTCTAAACCAGACTTAGAAAGACTAATCCATGCGTTTGTCTCCAGCAGGTTGGACTACTGTAACGGCTGCTCACTGGGCTCTAAACGGGCCGTAAGACAGCTGCAGTACATCCAGAACGCTGCTGCTCAAGTCCTGACTAGAACCAGGAAATACGACCATATCAGTCCAGAGCTCAGGTCTCTGCACTGGCTTCCTGTCGCTCAGAGAATAGACTTTAAAACAGCGCTGCTTGTATACATCTCTGACATGTTAGAGCCATATGAACCAGCTGGGACTCCGAGAACCTCAGGGAGGCATCTCCTGTCCCAGAGTCAGGACTAAACAAGGCTGCGTTTCAGTTTTATGCTCCTAAAGTTTGGAACCGTGTTCCAGAAGATGTGAGACAGGCCTCAACTCTGACAAAACTCAACGCTCTATTTAGCTATTCTATTTTTAAAGTATTTTATCTGCACTCTTTCTCTTTAAATTAGGTTTTTTGGAATGATTTTATTTGCCTTCTTGTAATTTTATGTTGCTGTAAAGCACTTTGAATTGTGCTCTACAAATAAACTTACCTCGCCTTGCCTATAAACAAAATGATGCTCAAATGCTAAGGTTTAGCTTATTCTGTCCATAAAACATATTGGAAACACTATGAAGTAACTCTGAATGTTTTTGCAACAACTGTTTTCACTTCTCATAACAAGTAAAAATATCATTAAAAACCACATTCAAATATTCCGCCGTTTCCTGAATAGTATCTGAATAAACCCTTTTGACTTTTTGACTTTCCCTGCCATCACATCCTTTCCTGTTAAAATAGAAAACTCGACTCAATCTGATGATTTTTCTCATAAAATGCTCCCACAGTGTCTGATTCAGATCATATGAGCACTGAAAATCTAATGTTGCTTCTTTTTTCTTTTTTGTTGTGTTTGAGAAACTAATTTCAATTACTCCAAATGAGATATTGCCTGGGGAGTCGTTTTTGTGTTTTGAAGCTTTTTTCTCTGTATGAAAATGCTCTTTGGGTGCTTTTGAGGACAGCATTTACATTTTGAAATAACTCTAAGCTGGTTTGTATATAGCCTAGCTGTATTGTAATGTTTAAAAAGAACCAACCCTTTTCCCACAAACTGTTTGACCTTTTTCCTCATGAATACGATGCTGCAGACCAGTGCTGCTTCGTGCATGTATACATGTGTCCACACATGGGTTTGTCTGTACAGGAGGTAAATATAAACACTGTAGCTGTGGCCTTGTCGATGCAGTGACACATCAAACAGATTAAATACAAACCGATTATCAGTCCCAGTCATCCTGAGGTGCCCTTTATATCAACCGGTTTAATAAATTGTTTCTTTGTTGTGATGAAGTGTCAGGACACGATGCTCACATTTAAATCAAATTATGCTGAGACGTTGCAGGCAATGTGGGTTACAAATTGAAATAACAGGCTCAGCACTGCACAGCTCCAGGTTTGTTATGTAATGTTTGTATTTTCACTGCAGGTCAACCATTTTTACATAATTAGTGCTTTTAATTAGACACTATTTTTCTACTTGTTCCAGTTAGACAAAATAGTTCACTGATCAAATCTGATCTCAGAGCTGCAATCGTTTAGCGGATAATTTTATCCAAAAGTGACTTGCAAATGAGGACCTGTAAAACAGGGCTGACTGTGTGTCTGTTTCTGGGTTAGATTTGGATTTGGCAGGCAGGGAAACTTTAAGATCTGGCACATCGCTGCTGCAGAGGAAAACATAATCACGTAATCAACTTACCTGTGGGGCTCAGCCAGTTACCCAACTGCCTTCTATAATATTTTAGATGTTACATCGACCACAAGTCTTCCATCCAGTGGCTGTGAGGATGGGACTTTGTTCTATCTATCTATCTTTCTATCTCTCTATCTATGTGAGTGCATGTATGAGGAGAAGAAAATCACTGGTTTGTGGATGATTGGATGAAAGTGATACTCTGAGATGAATCATTTATCAACATTGCACAAAAAGATGATGCTGAAGCTTTTGTTTGGTGCAGGTTCAATTAACCACATGAAGATGACTGCCTGATAAAAACAAACCCATTTTCACAATCACTGATGATATGAAGTTGATGTAAGGAAAAAGACCAGGGGAGACAGCACTCAAATGAAGAATAACTCCATAACCATGTCCTTACTTGATTGTTAACAGGTCTGTTTGCTTTTGAAGCACAGCCGAGTTTAATTTTGACTGAAAATGATTTGTTACTCATCCCTGGACCCCGATTCGCTTGAGAGATCAATTTGATGAAGTAACACATGATGTGATGGCTTCAGAACAAGATAATCATCAACACAGCAATGACAGTGCTCAGTAGCAGCTTCTAAGATAACTTTCTTTTTCTGTGCACTGAGGAGGCACTTCACATGCCCTCAGTCTGCTTATTGGTATCATCATTGATGAGTTGTTATAATGTCTGCTGTCTTTGTTTTACCTCAACTCGCCTTTCTTTGTACTGTAAAACGAAAACAAAACGCTTTTGGTTGTTACATCCCTCACCTGTGTAAGATATCAGTGAAAACTGCAGTTTTAAACCTTCTGCTTTGTCTTTGCTGTGTTGTGTTGGACAATAAAACTGGATGCTTTATGTGTGGCCTTGTTTTGTTTTTTTTGTCATTGTTTTCAATGACAAATTAATTCCTGGTTTCAGTGCAGTCAGGAGTGGGGGAAGAACCATTTAATCTTCACTGTTAATGCCACCATAGTTAACCTGATTTAACGGGACAACATTTTATTGTTGTCTTTATGTTAACCTTAGTTTCTTTAGGCTTACAAAACCGTTGTATCCACTGCCCTCTTTCTCTACTGTGGCACAACCACACAACCCGTTTGTGATATTCTTCTGTTGCTTTTGGGCTGCTGTTCACAGCGTCAGTTAACAGACCACTTTTTGGGAGCTGGCTCTTCAGCGTTGAGGATGAATGATGTGAGCGTGCTGCGTAAATGGAGCACTGGGTTGGTTTTTATTCCTTGGCACCCCTCCAGTAGGTCTGTTCTGAAAATTTTATAAAGCTTTTTTCAGACTGAGGACCCAGAACTGACAGTTTTAGTTATTTTGTTGAGTTTCATCCTCTTTTTTTCTTTGTACATATGCTGAATTGCATAATGTCAACACTGCTTTTTAAGGCATCACTGCTTTCTTAAGTTTATTGAGCCACTTAACACTGACCTATTAACCATTCAAGTGTTGTGTCTACACGTCATAAACAACTTGGCAAAGAACCAATTTTAAATTGCATCTTTTGTTGTTTTGTTAGCAGCTTGTTGCAGGGTGTCAGAGTTGTAATAAATCAACCAGGAGTTCTTGGTCTAAGTTTCTTTTCTTTCTGCGTTCTACGGCACAGAATGACACAAAGGTCAGTTCTATGGCAGGAAGCTTAAAAAACTGAGCAGATCACATACCTAAGCCAATATCCCACGACTATCCTCATCTGTATAATGGATGAAGCATCAGAATGTCCCTGATTATGATAGCAAGCTGTTCCCAATCAGATACATTTTATATCACCAGTACAGCTTATTATTTCAAAATGAACACCAGGTCAGACAGACTCCTCAAAGCAACAATTTCAGCTCAAAGTACATTTATTTTCCCATCACAGAGACACATAATTTGATACAATTTCTTCAGTTGCATCTACTAAAAACTGCAAAGATAACACAGTTTGACACCAATAAGGAGATCACCAAAGAGTTATTAGCTGAAAACTTTAGCATGGTGTCCAGGGTGTCATTGGCTGCTTTTCACTCATTTTCAGTCCGTGTCTGTTTCTTAAGTCCCTAATCACTGACCTATGAATCACTCAAGCATAACAAAGGAATCTAATTAATTTCTTTACAACGTTTGAGGAAACTGGACAAAAGAAGAAGTTCTCAAAAACTATCTACAGCAGATGAACAGTGTCCTTAAGACCTGACACAGGACCTGAGAGATGCATCTGGACCTTCAGCTGATCCATCTACTGTTGGCCCAAGCCTCATCAGAAATGGTCTCCATGGAAGGGTGGCTGTCAAGAAGCCATTCTTAAGGAAGGGAAACAGGGAGAAAAGGCTGAGCTATGCCAAATGACACAAGAAGTGGACTGAAATGGCAACAGGTCTGATGGAGGGATGAATTCTCAAAGTTGGTCTTGAGAAACTCTGGTCCCTGCAACAACTTTATCTCTGTTTGGTGGTTTTGACTACAGCAACAGCCTATAATTCTAAATTAAGTTTATTTAACCACATCTTCACAAGCTGGCAGATAAAACCATGGGGACTAAATACTAGCAGAGCCAAGATTAACAAAACTAAATGTTCAAAATGATGGCTTGCTAGGTAACAACAGAGCCTGAGCCAGGGTCTCTGAGCCAATGTGAAGGATACCAAGGCTGGCTGAGGTGGAGAGCCAGAGAGTGAAGCCTGAATGGCTGGCAGCAGAGAGGGGCATATACATAAGGAATACTAGACAGAGGCTGGAGGCCATATCAGTAAGAACAGAGAAAAGGGTGAGTCAGAAAATGATCAAAACACCAATTAGTGGCATTTGAATGCAGTTGCACCAACTGATGTAAATACTACGGTCTGGCAGGGTGGCAGTGGCTGAGCAGAGTTTAAATACTGATTTAGATAAGATGCAGCGACACCCAAACACAGCTGTTCACATTCCAGTGATCAAACGTACAAACAGTTGGTAACAGTTGGTTTTAGTTATCACATCTTCAAGAAACTGGAAGACATCTAATATCCAAATACATGTTGGAAATCAGAGGAAGGTGTGCTGGAATAGACAAGAAGGCGAAATTACACATCTGAGGAAATTTTGCTCTTGGGCCTCGACTACACTAATCTAATATATCTACTATATTATTTCCCCCATTTGAAAAAATGTCTCCATCCAGAGAAGAACGTATAAATTCCCACAAATTCTGAAATATTCGTGCCGGGCCAGTAGGTGGAAATTACATCTATATTAACGACCATGAAAATACAAGAAAGAAAACACTGAGCATACCGAGTTAGCTGATTCACCTTTGGCAAATCCTTGTATGGTGGTACAGCATTACTAAATGTTGTAAACATGTAGTTAGGCTAAGCAGAGCAAGTCGGACATGGAAACTGGTATGTAGGTGCCATTGCTATGGTTTATTCACAGCAGGAGTGGCTGTGCAAAGATTAAGATGCCCAAAAATGAAGCTTTAGCTAAAGATCTGAAATGATTCATTCACTCTTTCTTATCTCTTTGGTTTCCTCTACTCCCATGCCACGCCCCTTTTTCCAACTCTGTCAAACCATCCCACATTAACTGTCATGTAACCACTTTAGGTTAATTGTCTTCCTGCTTGCTTTCTCTTCCAGCCAATCGGCCTCCTTTCTTGTTTAAATCTCCCTTCTGCTGTCACTTCACTCCTAAATTGTGCATCCCACCTCCTCCTCAACTCCACCCTCTCCTTCATCCCAAGACAGAGCCTCATCCGATTCTTATTATATTTCACATCATGTCTGCTTTGATGCTGAGCTGGAGTCCAACCACCAATCTTTCATCAGTGTACACTTAATACATGAGTCAATCTTTAACTTGAGCTGTCCTTATTAAACTTCAGTTTGTCATGTTCACAGAGCTGAGAACAGATTACTGCCAACTGTTTAAACAGAGCTGAAAACTCACTCTTTATCTTTATAAAAGCTTAAGAGCTTTATGTCCAGCCATACAACATGTGCACATCAAGTCTGTACAATAATCAGTCCAATCATCCTAACTGCAGTTGCTTTTTGCTGGATTTTTATATTTACGCCTGTTCAACTCAACTGAGTTTTAGGCAGTCTGTGCATTTAGAAGAAGCACCAACATGGCAAAAAACACCTGTTTTTATCATAAAAACACACAGAAGTTGAAGAAGAAAAACCCGCATTAAGATCAAAATCCAAGCTGTAGTACCTATTATCTCTTCTTTGAGGCTGGCTATCATGAACTTACTTCAAAGAATACCTCTGGGATGTAGCAGATGGGACAGAAGGGGCTGTAGAGCCTGCTTTCTGCAGCAGTGTTAGTGTACAGTGAGCACTAAAAGAGAAACTCAGCAGGTAATCTGGGAACAATAGAGTGGCTTTTATATTTTCAACATTGATATTATATCTAAACATTTAAAAAAGAAAAACTGACTGAGGTTTGGTCAGTGGCACTGTTTAACATAATCTCAGAAAGGTCAATTTCACATGCTTTCTGAATCATTAATGTCATCACAGGGACAGCAAGAAATGTAGATAAACATCAGTTCAATGAAACAAACAGGCACACGAACAAAAAGATCAATTTGGAGCCAGGAATCACTTAAAGGGGAAACAATAAGAAAACAGGTTATCAGCAACTGAATGTCTGACATGTCCTTCGCCTTTCCCTCCTTCCACTCACTGGAAGAAAAAAAATCAGTGCAACTGGGAGTCATTTTGGAAATTTGAGTGATTATCTCTGCATAATCATCACGTGTGTCATCATTAGTGCTTTAATGAAGATGGAGTTTCACGCTCAGAATGAACAACCACAACGTTTCAAGTGAGTGAAAGAGTACACTAAAATGTAAAATATCTTAAATGGTTTGGTTTTCTGACTTTTTAGCTTCACCTGGTAGACTATGTGGTCACTATCATGGCCATTTTCATTTCAAAGTTCTTCCAGACGGCGCAGTCGACAGAGCCAAAGTTATCTGTAAGCACTGTAACGTTGAATTATCTTATCACCGGAGTACTTCAATCATATGACTGTACAGTTCCAATAAAAGTGCGTTTTATGCCACTTTTGAATTCATTATGGGATTTTGCGTATAACAATGCGATTAATCGGGATTAATTATAGGAAATCATGCGATTAATGCGATTAAAGAATTTAATATTTGCCCAGCCCTAATTTTTACATACATAAACTATAAGCTTTGTTTTGATTAAAAAGTCGGGCATACAGGGGTGGATATGATATGAACAAATAAAGGTCAGCCTCCAATACAGGCTGGGTATGAATGAAGGGAGGAAAGAACAAGAAGACATACCTTTTTTTACAATGTGAACACCAAAGAAAAGTTCTCAGTTGATAACACTTTCTTCTTATTAGTTGAATGTCATAATCATGCTGTGTACACACTACCACAATACCACTATGTACCATTAGATGAGACATGAGTCTCAACATTACCTTAACCACCATCTGCTCCCCCCCAAAAAAAACAGCAGCAAAGATACAATAGAGAAGAGAAAGATAAGAAAGGAGCCAAAACAGGAGTAAATATGGATATTGCTTCACTCACTGGAGATAGCTTTGAGGCAGAAAAGTATTGAAATCTTATGTAGAACTTGCAGCTTTCCTTCTGAACTGAGGTGTAAAAAAGCCTGTATTTTGCAACATAGATCCAGCGTTTGTAAGTGTGTATTAATGTGGCGCTGATCTGACTCTGTCTGGTATGAGTGAGTTCCCTGTAAAGGTTTTCCAGGACGTACTTTATGCGCCAATAAGGCAGAGCCCATAAGTGAAAAGGCCAATTGGGTTAATGTTTGCACCATATTTGTGCTAAAAATGGATTCTATCATATAATATAAACTGTACATGTGTAAAGGCAGCTGTGTTAATAAGATGTATGTGCATCTTATTGTTAGCTGTTGGTCGGCTGTTTTTGTTGATGGTTTTTCATTTAAAGTCAAAGAAGCCAGTTGTAATCAACAGAGCAGATTAAGTCTCTTTGTCACCAGGTACAACGGGGAAAAAATGTTAAACTATGACTTGTAAATGCTTTTTGCGCTTTTTAGCTCCCTTACAGTTGTGGGATGTAACGCCACTGTCATGACAACAGACCTCCATGGGAGCCCTGCACATGTACAGCCATACACATGTATTTGTTGTCATGCTGAAGAGGCCACAAAGACACCATCAAAAAATGTTAGTGTGGACTAAGTTGTGAACTGCAGTATCCCAGTTTAAATCCCAGTGGTTTGAAGGTTTTCAAAATTTGTTAGAGTTGTGTTGAATAGGACTGGAAACAAACGCCTCATCTGGTAAAACCCTGCCCCCTTCTGGAGATAGTTTAAGTCTGTCGTCACAGCTTCTCTGTTCATTAAACTTTAAGCACACAGTACAGTCTCTCTGCCATCCACCATAAAAACTCAACTTTTTCAACATACTCTGAAGAAATATCTAAAGAAAGACAGTGCAGTTTATTCTGTTTTATCAACTGGGATTATTTGATCTAATATTTCACATTTGTAGATCTATTTGTACTTTTTTTATTTCTTGTGGCATTTTTCAAAAAGGTCAATGGAAATTTGACTTAAAACAGATTTGAGGAGCATCATGAACTGCTGCTGCTGTTGTGTGATGGCACACTGCATCTGACTGAATATGAGCTGTGTTTTCTTAATGTTTTGACATTAAAGAGCTTCAGAAAGCAAATATAAATACTTTCTGCATCAATATAAACTTAAAATTCGGATACAGTTCAGACATAATTCAGTTAACTTGCAGTCTGGTGTATATAAACTGTGCACTATAAATATAATCTTCGAAGTCCAGGTTTAGTTTGAAAGTTGTTGCAGCTAACACAAATTATTGTAAATTATTAAACCTATTATTTTCCATTTGTAACTCCCCTATTGAATTCAGTCTGTGACTTATTGCACTCACAGAGGCTTTGTTGGTCAGCAGGTAAAGTTCTGAGTACCAGCCATGACTTTCAGGTTTCACTGAGGTTCAAACCAGCCATTAAACCACCACTTTTCCCCTTAGCTGCTGAGGAGGAAATCCATCAGAAGCTAACTCAGACAGATTTGCTGTTCAAATTCATGGTTTTTAGAAAATTGATTTGTCCTCCCTGATCATATTAGCTCTTGATGGGGAAGAGGGATTATATGCATTGGAAATCTGCCAAGATGAATAGATAAATGGATCTATTTGTGGCTTTTAAAAAAATATTTGGAAAACAAATTATGAAATTAGTAGGTATCAAACAGAATCAGGCAGAGTGAGTGGGCGTACTGATGAAAAGCATGAATTGGATGAAGATAAGAACAGATAAAACAGTTATGCTTGAATTAGTCTGATCTCTTTACAAAAACAGATGATGGAATTTAATTAATTTCACTTTACTGAACAACACAGTGGTAAGTCCCAGTGTTGTTTTAGGAGATTTAAGTAAAAAAAAGTTGAGCAACACAAGTGAACCTTAAAACTATGTGCTTCTGATCTAATTTGAAGGATACCAACCTTTGTTATACACATTCCTGGAATATATACTGCCCTGGAGTTCACAACTTTGGTTTCCAGTCATGCACCACATTATTTTGCTTTATGGTTGCTTGATATTCTTGTGGGCTATAATTCCCATGACTCAAGTTGAACCTGGAGCTTCCTCACAGTGTTTGCACCTTATCAGCACAAGAAAGATGACCTCATTACTCTATTGCCTTTCATCAAAGAATGCAGTCATATAATTTTTGTTTCATTTGACCAGGAAACCCCACTCAAGTGCAATATGTCTTCTGCAAGAGAGAGCTTGCAATCAATTTCCTGTTTATGGTGGGAGCCACAGACTGCAGTAACAGCAAAGTTTACAGTAGCTGGAGACAGCTTAGTGCACAGTCTGCTGCTAAATGGTAAAGAGGACAAAGTAATGCAGTGCGGAGCTGCTAATCCAGTTTGCTTAAACATAATAAAAGCCATAAGAGTAGATGATTTAGTAGGTTGTCTGCCTCTGTATAATGGTTTCAAGCCTAGAAATGCTTAAGTCTGCCTTCTCCAAGCTAACACACAACCAAGACAATAGATTATCCATTGAGCGACTACGCTAGTGTCATGAGTCATTTAGGTCAAATGAGCAGGCACCTTCCCATTTGCCACCAACTGCTTGCGTACAGTACCTGTGCTTTCTTATCATTGATGAGCAGAAGCTGGCTTCAGCAGGGATACAGCCTCTTTCTACTCTGCCGAGTGCTCAATAGTTCTATATTTGGCCCTATAAGTGCACCATACGATGCAGAAGCATGTCTCTTCCTCTTCTTGGTGAGGAGCAGCAGCACCCATGAGTTAGCTGTTAGCACACGTGCTAATGATCTTTGTGGAACAAAAAATCCCAAATTTACATTGTTAATTGGCAACTTTTACATATTCTTTTATCTCTAGCTGTAGAGTTAAAATCCATTTTCATTATTTTACACCAGGAAATATCGATGAGCAGTCACTTGACCAACAAACTGTCTTAAACCGTACAGTTCAGCCTTCTTTCTCATGGCATATAATCTCTGACCTCATGAGCTCACTACTTATTCTCACCTTCCTGTGTGACCATTAGCAGTTAACATGCTTCACTGCTTCTCAAGCTTTTACCTCCACTTCAGCACATTGCTCAACTGACTAAACATTCCTATTTTCGCTCCCTTTCGGTCTTCTTTGTTCTCACTTAATCGTACCTTAATTAGGACTTTTTCCTCACAACCTGATAAAGTTTTCAGACTTCAATAAAAGTTTTGATAGATGTAATCTTTTACCAAACTATGGCATGGCAACAAAAAACAACACACCAAACTTGACTGAAACGTGGAAAAGCAGCGCTCGATCTTTAACTTAATGGCTTTCGGAGATAATTTCCTCTTCTCTCAGAAGTATTCATAGCAACAGAAAGTTTGGCTAAACTTTTGCATACCTCTTCAGGCGTGTTATTTTCCAGTCTTACTGTCCGACATCCTCTACTTCAACCCCCATGTGCCTCCAGCCTGAACAAATATTTGTTTCTGTAAACTAGATTTTTAAACACTTTCTCTCTTCACAGAAGCTCTGAACGGACTCCCAAAGGAAGCATCAGAGGGCATGTCGAGTAATGAGAATATTCATCACAGCATATTACACAGTTTCTGCCATACAAACACACACACACACTGTCTGCTGTACACCTGAGCGCCTGCACACATATACCATGAGCATAGAGCCGTGTGACACTTGTTTATTGTTCTGCCATTCACTTTCATCCATCATTCCTCACCTTTGACCTTCTCTCCGTCCTGTGGCTGATCATGCCAATGAAGACAAATGCTGCTGCTCATCCTCTCTGTGATTTAAAAAGATAAAAATAAAAAATTGCTCGCCAGTATCCTTGACCTCTTTGGATCCTCTTTGGATCTCTTTGCCCTTTGCCTCTACTCTCCTTTGTTTGTTAACCTTGTGGGGAAGTTGAAACTTTGTCACACTAAGTGGTTTTGGTCCAAAGGAAATATAGGACAAACAATTTAGCAAAGCCAAAGAACCATGGAAAAAGAAAAAAAGATGAGAAATGGGTTTGAATGCTTCCAGGAATAAAGAAGAAATTAATTTTATACCTGGGAGCATTTGTCCTGCTTCATCATTTCTGCGCTTTCTGTTTTAAAGCTAAATCTTTTGCTCTGTATATGACAGAAATGAAATGCAACAGAGTTTACTCCCAGTTAGACGCCAGCTGTGAACAATTAAAAGTTGGGACTGTGTAAAATGTAAAAAGAAAACACAAAATGAATTGATTTTCTCATACACCAATATTTGATTCACGATAGAATATAAAAAACAAAATGTTCAGTGAGATATTTTACTATTACATGAAACATATGAGCTCAGTTTCAGTTTGATGGGAGCAACACAAGCCTGGAAAAGTAAGTGGTGTTATAAAGAAACAGCTTAAGGAACAACTAATTAGGTTAATTGGTAACAGATCAGTAACATGATTGGGTAAAAAAGAGCACCTTAGAGAGGCAGAGTCAACAAGTTGTGAGATCTTTGTGAACAAGGGACAAGGCCTAAAATCAGTGTTGGATACCTTCAGGCCCTCTGGCAGCTCTGCCTTAAAACAGACGTGATTCTGTCATGAAAATCTCTGCATGGGCTCAGGAACACTTCCAGAAATCCTTCAACAGTTCACCATAACATCCACAAATGCAGGTTAAGGCTTTATCATGCAGAGAAGAAGCTACATGTGAACATGATCCAGAAACAGCTGTGTCTAGCCAAAGCCAATATAAAATGAACTGAGGCAAAGAGGAAAACTGTGCTGCATGGATGCTGCATGCTCCTGGCTAAAGAAGAGAGGGAGGAATCTACATCTCTGATGTTATGAGGGTGCATTAGTGTCTATGGAACTGACAACATCTGTAAAGGCTCCATCAGTGCTGAAAGGGAAAAACAGGTTTCAGAGCAACATCTGCTCCCATCCAGATGACGTCTTTTTTCTGAGAAAGTCTTTCATATTTCAGCAAGACAATGTTAAACTGGACTGACCTGTCTGCAGTCCAGAACTTTCACCATCTGAAAACGTTTAAAATACAACAAAGACGCTGGAATCATACATACATATGTTTATGTTTACATTTTAAACATCATCCCAACTTTTTTGGACATGGTTGTTGACTAAATGTCTTCAGACAGACCGGCTGCTTCAGGATGATCTCCACCATCAAGTTGAAACACTTAAAATGTCGCCTCTGCAGTGATTTTCACTGTAAGCCCATCACACAATCTAACCTTGTACATGCACAGGTTTGTGTGGATGCATTGTCATCAAGACTTTTCCAACATTTGATGTTAAATTGCCATCACATTTACAAAAATGTGGAGCCGCTCTGCAAAGAGCTGAAGTAGACTGGAAATGTCATGTGAGGAAATGAAAGAAGAGGCTCTGTGGCACAACCTCAGTAAACAACAACAGCCAGCCTGAGGTTTTCCACAAAGCACATCTTGATGCAAGATTGTGTTATTTAATGAAACAGAAACTGAGCATTCTTTCTTGAATACCAAATGCAGTATCTGATAAACAGTTCTCACTCATTTCCTGGCTAATATCTCTGCTGTTGTTGGGAGGATCTTTCCTTAAAAATGATTTTCTGCAGCTGGGATTCCAAAGAAAACTTTCTCTCCAGTAGAAAATGTGGCTGCATTACAGCACACTGACAACCTGTAACACAGCTGAACTCAAGACAAGTGATGCTTCACTGAAAATCTACATAAAATCTGATGTGAACGTGATAAGAAAAACTGCCAGTATCTTGCTGGGTGAAGCAGACACACAAGAAAAGCTGTTAAGGGCAGTAATTGCAAATTTAATGGCTCGAAAAATATCTTTTGTACCAAAATGAATCATGCAATCTGCCTTATTAGAATAACAGCATGAGTATACCAGGTTTCAGAGCTATTTATATCACTCTAATCTTAAAGTCCACCATCAGTAATGTCATTGAAATATGTGGGAAAAACACTGGCACACTCATTTCTTTAATAAACCTCTTCCCTCTATCCGAGTCCTGAACTACGTGTTACTTCTTGCCAGCTTCTCTGAGAATGGTGGTGGAAAGGTGAGGCAGCTGCAGCACACGATGATGTTAAAGATGTTAACTGATTTGATTTGAATAATAAATAATAATGTCAAGCTTTATGAGCTATTCAACCCATTTTAAACTATGATGACATTGATATTTTATATCTAGAGGGCAAAGACACACAAATTCACCTACTTCAAACATTTGTCAGCCAGGTCTCTTGCTAAAATGTGAAAATATCCTTGCTGATGATTAAATGAATACATGCAGTATGTAATGATTGTCTGTCGTATCGTTTCACCAACCATCATGAAGTTTCAAACTTAAGTTTAATCAATTAAGTACCGACAAACTTGTCTTTTTTGTCTGGAAAAACCTCCTTTTGTGTTGCGTCCATTCATTTACTGCACCTGCATAATTGGAGCCTATCCCAGCTGGATATCCCCAGGGTACAGCCTGAACAGATGGCCAATCCATCCCAGAGACAAACAAGACAGACAACCATGCTCACTCACTCCTATAGTCAGTTCAGAATCACCAATTAACATAACATGCTTGTTTTTGGACTGTGGAGGTTGGAGTTTGCTAAATCCAGCCCGGATTCAAATCAGGAACTCTCACGCTTCGCGATGACAGTTTCATGAAATGCCCTGAGAAACGGTTTCTAACGGGAGGCATTTTCATGACCATGTGCACAAAAAAGAGGACATTAGAATCTCCTGTGTTGCATCACCCAGTTCAACAATTTGTGGTTAAATCAAATTAATGGGTTCAGTCAGCGGGGTAATATATATTGTTTTAGTTTGGCCTTCTAACGTTAGTTTTCCCACCACAGAAAATAGTAAAGGGGCTGCTACTGATTGATGCAGACTTGATGAAGCTCATCTCTGTGCCTGCAGCCTGTGCTCAAAAGCAAATATTTATTCAACTCATGAATTACACATTCGTGTTTGACTTATTTTAGATCCTCCTCTGCTGTCATGACAGTGATAGCAAATTAGGCTGTTAACAAAGGAACCAATCATCTTTGAGCTCACCATAACTACTTTGTTACCCCGAGTTAAAGTTAAAGGAGCATTGTGTAACTGTCCGCCAGATTCTGTCATTTCCGAGTGCACCTTGAACGCAAAACTCCACGCTTGGGAGGAACTACGGTGGCCTGACGCTGCATGCAGCACACACTACCCAACACATCCATCACTCAAATGTGTCACGATGTCTTCTACATCGAGTGAAACCACCTTCTCAAGTTCTGAGGTTACTTTTAGAGATATAAATTATAAATAGATGTTAGATTTGGTTAGATATTCTGTGAAAAGATTACTTCCAGTGAATGTCACTGTTAGTTGTTCTGCATTATATTAGTGTTTTGTGGACACGTAGCTACCTGTGTGGTAATAAAAGCTAATATTAGCTACGTAAAGCTAAAGCCTGTTTGTATTTAGTCTGATAGAGGGATAGCATTAGCAGGCAACACCTTGTATCTGGCTGACATTATCTTCAAAGCCTCCAAGTATCATGTTACACTTTGATTGACATCAGCTGATCTCGGTAACATGACGTTTAGTAATTTCTGTCCAGCTAACAAAGCTACTTAGTAGTTTTGGTGCATAAACTCATGTGAATCAACAGTTTTCAATAGGGACAGGGAGAAAATGTTACGTTTGTTTAATCAGATCAGCCGATCGTCTGTCCTTTCTAGGCCACTGTAATCAATATGGCGACGCAAGTGGCTCCTTCCGGGTAAGCCTTTGTGTAGAGCGGTAAATAAAGAGGCGAAATCTAAAGTAATAAAAATGTAACGACTGGTTTCATAGGGTGACTATATAGCACTAACAACATAGTTATATGTATTATATTCCATTACTGTTAAGAAACACCATAATTATTACACACTGCTCCTTTAATTTTCTCTTGATAAAAGGTTTTCTATTTGTCGTTCGTAGGTTTTCGCCAAGTTAGGTTAAAGTTTCCATTTATGCTCAATTTGTTTTAGAGTCTCCTGTGACACCCAGTGCTTTTCTGAGGTCGTATATTTACATTTTTAAGTTGTAAAAAAAATTTTCTCAGAAAGGCTAAAAGCTTCAGATGAAACTATGCATTTCTCTTCATCTATTGTAAATGCAGCGCTATTTCTCTACAATCAAACATCAACGATTAACATGTCAGGGACAATGTGGAGTTTGGCTTCTTTTTCAAGGACAAATAGAGGGGATGGAGGGCAAACTAGAACAACCACTCAACCAGGTGCTTTACTGCAGAGTTTCTGTTTTTTTACAATTTTGGAGGGGCTAAAATAGGAAAAGAGCATTAAGCTCTCAGATAACTCATATGAAAGTGTCACACCTTGATCAACTTGCTGTTAAAGTTTTTTCAGTCATAGTTGAGGAAGACCAAGTATGTAAATTTCCTCAAACCTTCTCCCCGTAATCAGCAAACACGAGCTCCTCTAAGCAGCTGTCTAGCATATCAAGATACAACATTCAGATAACCCTCTGAAAGATTTAGTATTGTTCTGTGGTGCAGAGACACCTGCACAAACATGATTTCCATCAGAATGAAATCCTTCTCGCGTGCTGATCACAAAACAGCATCAAAAATTTACAAATGAACATCTTAACAAGACTGACGCGTTGAAAACAAACCCAGCAGACGGATGGAGGTATGTTTAGAGAAAAAATATGCATATTTCATAAAAAGAACTAAGTATTCTCCCTCTAAAATGATGAAAGTTCGAAGGGATTCAGCTGCAACCTAAAATCCTAATATTAATCACATCAACATGTGATGTAACATCACAGCATCTATCATAGGCAGAGTGTTTGAGGAGCAAAGGAGGACATATGTGCTTTTACACATATGACAAAAGATGTGTGAGAAAAACATTAAAACCAAAGACCAAAGGGAGCATCCAGACTGTTCTCAGCAGGAAGTCCAAAGCCAGGATCTGTGATGGTAAGAGGTTGTATCAGTGACCTTGGCTTTTAAACTTCTGCGATGGCAGCATTAATGCAGAAAAGTTCCAAGAGATTTTAGAGCAACATGTGCTGCCTTCAAGACCACATCTTTTGCAGGGACATTGTGGCATTGTTCCAGCAAGACTGCACACATTACAAAGGCGTTACTAAGGAAGAAAAGGCTACGGATACTGGACTAACCTGCCTCTCTCTTCATCACCTGGTATCCTCAATATCAGTGACAGGATTCATGGAAAAAGTAGAACCAACCACAGACAGCAGGCAGGAACAAGTCTAGCTAAGAGAATTTTAACTGATGACTGAAGACATTGCAGAGCAGTGGCAGCATTACAAAGTGGTAAAAAGTTGACTGTTGGCAACTAAACTCAAGTTGATAAAGGAAAAAACAAGAAATATATTGGGTTCAAAGCAAACATCACGCCATATAAGATGAAAAGAGGACACCCTGTACAAGGAGATCATTTTACAAAACACCAAAAACTACACGAAAGGTTCAAGCTTGAAGTTTTGCCATAATTTTCACAGTCCTCTGATTTATCAAAGAGCGGAAGACAAGACATTATTAGAGCAGTGCTGGCAGGACCACCCAGAAACCTCAGAACCAGAAACCTTTGGCAAGAGGAACGACAAAGATACCTTCAAACAAATAGCATGTTACTAGCTGGAGCCTATCCCAGCCGTCATCGGGCGGGAGGCAGGTACACCCCGGACAGGTCGCCAGTGCATCACAGGGCCTCACAGAGACAAACAACCACACACACGCTCACACGCACTCCTAAGGACAATTTTAGAGACACCAATTAACCTAACATGCATGTTTTTGGACGGTGGGAGGAAGCCGGAGTACCCGGAGAGAACATGCAGACTCCACACAGAAAGGCCCCAGCCGGGAGTTTTCTTCCAGTAGTGATGTAGCTAAAACTTAATGTAGTCAAATATTAACCAAACACACATCTGACATCAGTTTTCAAACAGGCACTTGTTTGTTTGCAAAGATGCTGCACAAAGGAACAGTGATCCTGTTGTGTCTTTATTTTTACTAAAGTCAGTTTTCTCTGCCAAGGGTTAAATGCAATGAGCTTTAGGACAGGAGGAGAAGCCATCTGTTGTGGCTCAAAACAGCTGCTCTGCACTTCTGATGGCCATGCAGACACGCAAACACAAACCTGAGGCGTCGTGGCTCCAGATGGCAAAGCTTTGTGGCCAAACTGGAAAAGTTTGGGAAACGTACACAGAAAGAGGCATTTGAGCCAGCGCGTTCCATCACTTTTCTTTAATTAGATGTGGAAAAGGTGACACTCAGAGAGGAGTTTCACTGCTAGATGGAGGCAAATTTTGAAAAAAAACAAAACGCAAGCAACTGGACTTGGAGGGAAGAACACACGCACCTGGCAGTGTTTTAAAAAGTGATTAATATTTAATCAGAAACGCCGTTAGTGCCTCCTTTTGAGCAGCAAAATGATGAATGAGAGCTTAAGGCTGAGGATAGCAAGATAAACACCATAGCACTGCCAGTACGACAGCAGGAGGCGTGGACATCTATCACACCAAGGTTGCCATGACAACCTGTCGCAGGTTGTCTCCAGGCGACCGCTTGCCTCCAAGAGCCCTGGCCCTTGAGCATCAAACGATACATGATCTAACTAATCACTAATGCAACGGACAGGAGGAAAACCAAGGAGGGAAAGACTGCAGAGGGGACAAAACTTAAAATATTCTCACTTACTTTGTTTCTCAATCAGCAGATAACAGCCAGATGAACTGTGCTTATACGCCTCACACAGGGAACAGAAACAAAATTACATTTACATAATAATATGGATCGAATAATTGTTTCCAATATTTCTAAAATCTCAGTAATTAATAGTAATTTTCATGTAAATTTGGTATGAAATTAGTTCATGGTTTTTAGTCTCTGAGCAACCCTGCACCAGAACGATAAGACAAGCGCACCCCACCTCTCTCCGTATTCATTTCTCTTCCTTGTCCTTGTTAGAACAGTTTTCTATTACCTCAGGATATAAGGCAAACCTTAATTGACTGAACGAGCAGGAGAAACTATCCATTTTCACAGCTGCAAACAAACTGTACTACACTACAGTCCAAATTAGCTGTTGCAAGATTACAGTTATTATCTGAAAGACTTACAGTGAGTTCACTCCTGGAACCCATTTCTTTGCCCTTCCTTGTGCAAAATATTAAATTTCACCTTCAACAGAAGACTTAAAAGGGGGAAAAATACTCTTTTCGGTTGCTAAGAGTACAAGTCAAGCCTAAAGTGATCCCGATGTAGAATCACCTTCACAGAGAGAAGGTTCTGGAAAGTTTGAAAGGGTGGACAAGAAAAGACACTTTTTTTAAGATCCCCTCTTATAAACTGTGGACTCTTCTCGAGTGTAATCCTGCAGATATTGAGGCTACGTACATCTGCCTGAGAAAATCGCTGACTCTGTCTTCCTCTGACCCCTTTATCTGATTGTGAGAGCAGTGACGGTGAATGAGACTGATGTTATCCACCAATATCAACTTAATCTTCTTTTTAGAGGATGAAGTCTTGTCTTGGTAAAGCTGAAAAAGCCTTCATGATTACATTTTTGTACACAAGTGAGACGTAAATCCCCATCTTCCAGCCTAATTAGTTTCTCCTCACTAGAGATGCTTCTGTCTCAGAAATTTTTGTGACCTTTATGTGTACAACTTAAATAGAACTGAGACACTCATCTTGAGATGTATCTGTACCTTTGAGGGAGAAAACATGATCCAAACTACTTTTTACTTGGTTACTGACTATTTCCTTTGACATAAAAAATGTAAGTTGATAGAAAAACTAACGTTGTGGGTGTAAATTGAGGACTGTCGCGTTTGTTTGTCTGAGAGAGGAAATACAAAGTCTGAGTCTAGCTCAGAATTTATTAAATGGTTCAAGGTTGAAGACACACGGCGCTGTCGACTCTCTCTGCCAGGCAGTCTGATCAGGGGAGAAGCCGTGGACTTTCCCTGACAGGTCCGTGGTCCGATATCAGCCTCGTACCCCATCTCTGCTGCGTCAGATGTCTTCTCCCTGTGTTTCCGCTTTAGGCTTCCTCCCACCTGTTTCTGTTTTAACCGTTCACACCGTGGGATCAATGCTTGTTCCCTTCCAAAAGGTGCGCATCAACTCTGTAAGAGCACAATGCAAAAGGTAGTATTAAACCCTCAACAGCACAACTTTTCAAACTTTAGCCAAGAGACTGGGTTTCTTTTAGTTTTCTAATTAATTTTAGTTACTGTTTTAGTCTTTTTAAAAACAGGATCCATGCCTGAGAAAAATTTCATCCACAAGGGACCGTTTATAAGACTATTTCTGTCCATAAAGAAATGCAAAACATAAGAATAACACAAGTTCCAAAAGACAGCATGTATACAGGGAAAAAGTGCTAATACTTGCCTTATTATTGTCAGAACGTTTGATGACTATCTAAAGATGTTTTCTGTCAAATTTGATCTTCTGTTACATCTTGTTTTTCTGACAGCACCAACAGGTGATGTAATCATAGTTGTTTTCTGCTTTATGTGCAGGCAAAGCAGTTCACTACAACCACTTAATTCTCAAAATCGTTCCTCCAACTAGAAGTCCGATTCAGTCTTGTCAAAACCTGACGATGTTGGCTGGTTGGAGCCGGAGAGTAACAAAGTTAGCATCAGCAAAAAGCTCAGTGTCAGTGCAAAAGACCAGTTTTTGCATGTGAATGCATTGAAAAATATCTGTTTCCTGTGTTCGTGGCTTAAGTTGTTAACTAGCTGGATAGGTTTTGGGAAAGTTCATCCCTTTGTTGTGCAAACAGCTCATCCAAAAGATTCAATAATGTTCAAAGACGACACCACTGCTGGATTTTTGATGAAGTGCAGGTAAAATCGAAACAATTCGTCCAACTGAAACGAACGTGTGGGTCGTTTGTTTATAGCCTTAAATATGATCCCCTAAGAGTGGCAGGAGAGAAATATGAGTCAGTCAAGCTTTGCTACATCACAGCAGACAGGAGGTAGGAGGGGGTGAACGGTGCTTTCAGCCATCCATGTGTTCGTAGCCCGAGTTCGAAATTAATATAGAGGTTTATACCCAGGTAGTAACACAGCAAAATTATATTAAAACAGTTGTAACATTATTTATTATCATTATTTATGGCTAGAACAACCATTTTTGGGGGGCACCCAGGGGCAATGCACATTAATCCTAAACTTTAAATTCAGTTAAAAGTAAATTTCTACTTAATCACCAACAGATTTCATGCTCATCTGAAAGCACTGGTCAAATATAGTGTTAGTTTTAGACTCAACAATGGTTCAGCAGTTGTGTCACGTGTCACATTTAGTTTATGTCGATTTGAAATGACGCTCAGAAGCAAGGACATCTCGTTTTGTTAAACAGCTCTCCCCTGGCCTCTTATCTCTTCATGTCTTTCATCAACTCTTCTGTTGGGATCTCTGGTGGGAGTGACTGAGACACAAATAGAGGAATGGAGCGGGTGCTAATTGGGAAACGAGATAAGGGGAATGACCTGGCCTTTGACAAAAAGAGACGAGATGGATTAACACACCAAGGGAGGTTACAACACATGCAAACAGTGTGAAGGGGAACAAAGAACTCAAACCAGGTGTGAAACAAACACAAGAAGCCAAACAAAAAAGAGAAATTATTCAAAGGTAAAACAGGAAACAGCTTCAAGGGAAACAAACATGTAACCTAAGTAGGAGACAACAGGACATGACTAAAACTCAAGAAACTAAAGAGCAGAATCCAGACCTGAACATCAAAAACAAAAGATACCAGCACAGGACATCCTGCATATCCAGAAGTGATGCTTCAGGGGCTCAGAAGGTCTGTGACAAGTTGAGTGAGAACAGGTTGCAGCATGATAATCTTAGATCATTAATTTACTTTGGAGCTTTTCTTCAGTCTGCAGCTTAAAATAATCGTCTTACAGATTTTTTTTTTAAATTAACCTTGCTATGATTCATAACTGAAAATGATGTATGTCTGAGCAAGACAGAAGCAACGATATCAGTCTTCACGACAGGCTAATGAGGCACTTTCTGTTTATCCAAGATTTAAAAGGGCAGTAAGTCATATGTGACCTTTATTGGCCCGCACCGCTCAACATGAGCACGCACAGATCATACAGTACACTGCTCCCGTGTGACAAGTGCACCTCTATGACTCGGAAAGAAAAGAAAGGAACGACCGCTGAATCCCAAACCTTTTCACCTCCACGTCCTGGCGTTCCATAATCAGTGACGTGTGCTGGAATATCATATTGAAAAATAATATTGAGACGCCGTGAGCTCTGCCTTTATAGACTGACACCTGCTGTGTCCCTCTGTTTCTCACCCCTTCTCTTCCTCATCATCTCTCACCTCTTTTTCACCTTCCTTCCATCGGTTTCTTTCCCCTGTTCCTGCTTTGGGTCACTAATTGGAAATACAAGAAGAGTTCCACCTGGTTCTAGTTACCAGTTCTCAACACAAGGTGACAGATGTAACACCTGCTCAGCTCTTTGGCGATGCTTCGTGCAGGCATGTCTCAAGTCAGGCTGTCAGTCAGGTAGTTTTTTCTCTGATTTAATTAATTTCTGAGAAATCATGGGAGACGGTAAAGGTCGGAGAGCATTTTTGCTGAGGCTCACTCTGCATGAAGAAAAAGGGAAATGGAGAAAAGCCTGAGTGATACAGACAGAATGACTTTTTTGTGTATTTTATAGCAAGTGTTTCTTTTCTTTAATGCTGTATGAGGTAACACCTTTCCACTCCAGCTCCAGATTGTCTTTTAGTAGAGTTCTAAACCGAGTGAGATGATTGCTAAGTATCCACATGTCGAGCATAATAAAAGATGGCTGAATTCTTCAAATGTTAAGGGTGCTTATTTTCTCATCTCAGTGTGACACTAAGGATTGTTGTAATTTCATTACCTAATAAAAAGTCATCTTTGCCCTTTTGTGTGCCTTTCTTGAATTTTATAGTTTAGCTACAGCTAAGCTTGTTTGGAGGTGATTAATGTTTGTGTTGCTTACTGTCATAACATCCTGGATCTCTTTAGGGCCCAAAGGCCTATTGTATTCCTTACTTATTATTGTTCTTCCGCATTTTTCGCACTTTTCGGTGGTTTCCCATGCGCAAAAACTCACCATTTTGCGAGGCGCGTCAAGCCTGGTGGCATTTATGTTTTAGTGGAGTTGCATCAAAATGACTCTGTAGCGCCCCCTAGACATTTACTAAATAAATACCCGTGCCGTTGGGGTTAGTTTTGCATAGGGAGACGAAATTCGGATCACGCCTTCGTCATGCCCAAGCGCACAAAGAAGCCTCTTGACGTCATGGTTCCAGGAGTGGAAGATGGACATTGGTGCCGTTTTGCCTGTTTCCACACCTCGCATATGATCGAACTCCTCCTACAGATTTAATGGTAACGGCTTCAAACCTGGCCAGGTTAATGTACGGTGCGCGTTGGCCGGCGTCCAGTGCCGACCCCGATGTGCGCACGTGCTCGGGCCCGATTATCGCTGCTTGCAGCTTTAATTTTCTAAATTGTCATTTTAACATCACCTGATGCAGTCACGTTGTCACGTTATTCCATGAGGTCTTATCACAGCACAGTCGCTCCCAGACAATGGGCCAGGTGGTACCAGCTCTCTTCATCCGTTCAAATCACAGGAGCAAACGTCTTTATGACACTTTAAGCTTATGGAGTCAGTCCAACATATATTTTTACCTTCCTTGTTGATATGCATTAGCTGTTTTCTTTCAGTTTCAGTTGTTTCCACATCAGAATTACTTTATGTAAAGTCAAGTACAGACTATAAGACTGTCACCATCACCTGATCAGTACAGTGTCCGCTCTACATATTTCTCTTTGTGTCAGAGACTTACAAACTCCAAGATTTCTCACCTGAGACGGGTTAGTTTAGCTGATTCTCTCCATAGTCTGATAGACTTTAGAAACTGAGATTTTCCTTTCTGTTTATTTCATATTTAACTGCGTTTTAAGCTGTTTTTCATGTTCGGAATGTGAAGTCTGGACAAGCTGAGATGTTTGAAACTGAAGTTGTGGTTAGCCGGCAGAAATATGGCGAACTTTATCATCCATTCGTGTTCCTGCGGGATGATCATGGTGACAGTACGGATAATCCGTGGAAAACAAAAAAGACAGCGATATGCAAGTGAGACTGCAGCCTAAAACCCAAAGCTAACGACTCATGCCCCAAGTGTGAATACCAACGAGGCAGAAAAACAGCCCCAGGATTTATCTGTCATTTTTGATATGCATAATGTAATTCCTCAGAATTTATGACCACTTGATGTTCTTCATGTTGTGACTCTGATCTTAGAAAAGACCCTGAGCCAATGGAGTTAAGTTTGCAAGTGTCAGTTCTCAAAACATAATCACCACAAATAAAAATGATGCACAGAAGTCCGAGGCCTAACACTCTTTTTACTGATTTATAATTTACAAATTGTGCCACAACAATAAAGAAAAATATTTGTTCCTGAATGCACAAATGAAACATTGTTTTCTTAAGTCAAAAAGCACAATGTTAATCATTATTATTAACAAATATGCACAAAAAGGTCTCAAAAATACAACGTCTTTGACAAGATTCAAACCCCTTCTTTAAACTCAGAAAGTACACTGGTTTGATAATAATGAGTCACTGTACTTCACTTTCAAAATAGGACACAATTATGTTCCTTTCACCACAACAACAAAACAACTTAAAAAAACAACGTCTCACTGTATCATCATTACAGGCAATATTTGCTCCAGACAGGCACTGGGGGAAGACCCGCTTGCCTGTCTTATCCACCCCTGACAAGTCTCAAGCGAAATGTCTTAACAAGCTTGTTCAACGGCCTGGAGGAGGTCAATGCAGATGACAGGGTATTGGCTGTAAACCTCGATGAGACCTGACATTGTCCCAAATGACAATGCAGCAATGCTGCTGTGGTTGGGGGCCCTCCCTCTGGAATATATGATCTATTATGCAGTTTTTAAACCAAATGTAGCATCTTTAAACAGTTTTTGCTTGTTTTTACACCTGCTAAAACAAGCAGATTAATTTATTTCACATTGTCAATAGTAGTTCAGTACACACCTATAGTACCTCTGAGAGGACAAGTCTATAAATGTGAAGAGATGGCATTTGACCAGCGTTTCTGATAGTGTTTCGAATCTCTAAGATCATAAAGTTAAAGAGTTTTTGCTGTCTGTTTCAGAGCCTCCATGTGAGATGTTACGATCAGTAAATATGTGTTTCTGTAAAGAAAAAGTTAGCTACGCCCATTCTTGTAGTCCCTAACACTGAATCCTAAGTGAAAACTAGCATGGGCATTGACATAGTTGTGGTTTCAATGCTGTGCCGAGCTGGAGCTGATAAGTAACCATGTCTACTGCAGTCTGTATGGCGGTTGACCAGTTTTCTGTTGCATTGGGCTTTAAACTATAGTCACATGATTTACATTGTTAAATTTGGAATATAATACAGATCTAATCCAATTCATGGTGCCAGGGGAGCTGGAGCCTATCCCAGCTGTCACTGGGCAAGAGGCAGGGAACACCCTGGATGGGTCACCTGTTGATTTGAAGTTTCTTTGTCCACGACCGTCCACTGAAACAACATGCATTTGCAGCAGAAAACATTTTTAGTGAGACACTCACAAGATTAGATTGAGGCACATGAACATTTCTCATTAGGATATCTCAACAAATTCATGACATTTAGCTTCAGAGGAGGACAAGCATTGTATAGGAAAAGATTGAGAAAGACAAGAAAAGCTCAACAGTGACCTTTTGCTGTTTTAGCGGCTATTGCTAGCAGTGATATAGTAGTGCTGCAGGTGTATGATGACCACGCTCAGCACATGCACATGAGCAAAAAAGCACATGCAGTCCAATATGAGTGTTTTCCCTCTTGTCGCATCGCCACATATCCCTTATATCCAATTGAGGACCATGTGTTAAAGTGACACAAATCGGAATTGACTATCACATTTCTGTGACCACCCAGCCCTGAAAATGTAAAAAAACAGATATGCCTGGTGTGGAGTCTGGTAATGTAAACACATTACATAAAATGTAATGAAAAGCAAGAAAGAGCATAGTATTATAGAAGCCAAGATAATTTGATATCGGAGGACTGTGAAATTCACTCTTCTTTGGCTTGGGGCTTTTACAATAGCCATGTGACCAATTATTATCCTTCTCTTTCTTTTGGCTAAGTTTAATCCTGCCTCATCATTATAGATGAGCCTATGATGAACAGGTTGGCCTTCAGTGTCAGTGATTATCTGGAGGAAAATAGCGTGCACGTTGCAGGAGAAGAAGACTCACATTTCTTTATACAAAAGAAAAACTCCCAGCTCCTGGCGCTGGTCCTTCACCCTCAGAGTTTCTTTCAACAAGGACAAGGTAGGTCTGATTCACCCTAAAAATGTGCTCTCTCTTTATTTTTCTGCACATGTGCCGCTCTCATTGATTCTGTTGAATCTCTTAGTGGCGGATTATAATGTTGGCAATGACACTTCACTGAAAATAGCTTTCACCTTGCTCCACAGGCGGGATGTATCAGTCCAAGTACTGAAGTCCTGATGGGATACTGTAACTGTACAACATCCTTTTCCGAAACGGGAGTACACAGTAACTCTATTTTTGTGGCAACATTACTGTGACATCTGAGATAGCAAATCAATTTTTCTAATAGCATGTGCTGCAGTGCAACAGAACAAACAGCGACAGGGAATGAATGTGTTGTCACAGCACAGAATATGACACTCCAGAGCAGTATGTAAAACATCCATTTTCTTCTCCCAAGGTTTTTATTACAAAGGCGACAATAAAGCAGCTGTACTTGTTGTCCAGCTCGTCCAACATACAAGGACATGTGATGCCTCTTGTCTCCTCGGCCCCTGTGTCGCAGGCCACCTCCACATCCACCCCCCCCTCCTTCACTCCATTGTCCTCATTCTTGGCATCTTTATGGGGCCATTGTTTCACAGCCCTTTATCTGCCTCTTAAAGGGTTAGGGAGGGTAAGCGCTCATCTTTTCTGAATTGTTTATCAAGATGGAGGGAAAGTGTATGTAGTAAATGTAGGACCTGGATGCAGATATTTCTAAAGAAAAACTTGATTTATTTAGAGCACAAACAAAAGGTGCGGCTCAGCCAGATCACAAAAAACTTTGAACATGAAAACTAACAAAACATGGCTTGAACTGTTAAAAACGTGACTATGACTATGGACAATGACTTAACATGACCAGCCTGAACACATGAATGATGGTGAGGATCTGGCCATGACGTGAGGGAACCTGGGAACTAAATACTGTGGGGAGGTGATTGGTGATGGAGTACAGCTGTAAACAAAGACAGGTGACATGGATGAACCTAATGATGAGCAAGAGTGACTGGGGAACACATGGCAAAAAAATATTGACTAAACAGAAACCTAAAACATGGAAAACCTAAAGTCATAACAGAGAAATCAATAACACAAAACCCAAGATGTAGCTATTGTGTAAAACTGCAAAGTGTAAAACTGCAGAGTAGTTTTAAATCAGACACTGGATGGCATGATAGAGGTGTTGAGAATGTTTGGTAATTAATTTGACAGATTTGACAGGCTCTATTGTTAGTCTGCAATAGTTAATCATCTCTGACTGGTGTTGAGAGCCTCAGCGATGAGTGACATCACCTCCTCTGCTCCTGCACATCTGCATCCACACAGAGGAGTTCTGGTTTTACTCTGTTTGCTTCTTTTTGTTACCTCACTGGGATCTTTCCCAGCAAAAACACAGACCGTGTCAAGACCAATAGTTCTCATGGGAGTATCAAAGTCCTCTCCTAATGAGGCAAAATGTCAGTTCTGGGGTCCTGGTGAGCGTGAGGAGTAAGTGTGTGCATGTGCATGCTTATGGCACTGCAGGGCGCTTGACTTTGTCAGCAGCTGGAGGCAGACTGAAATATATTTAGGGCTGAGGATCTCTTTCCATCTCACAAAAGCATTTGAGACACATGCCATCATTCATTCATTTGGACAGAGTTTCTCTCAGACTGTCCTCTCTTTGATTGGAGTTGCTTTGTTTTCACAGTCAGCTCGATGAAGCAGATCAGAGGAATTTATTGCTGAGAACATGAGACTGAGAGATCAAAGATTTGCTACTTTCATTGCTCATCCTCACTCGTCTCGTTGTATCTCTTCAGGGTGATCATTTCTGCTGTCATGTTCATGTCGGCAGGATATGAGAAACCCCTGATTGTCCCTGAGTGGCTATCTTTATATAAATGGCAATATTCCAGCTATTGAACTTATTCTAAAAAAGACCATGAGTTGCATTAATATTCTCATTTACAAGCCACAGAGCAACAACTAATTAATGAGACGCGAAGTACCCGTACGCCAGTGTTCCTCAGTTCTGGTCATCAGGGGCCACAGTCCTGTATTATTAAGACATTTCCATGCTTCAAAACACCAGGCTCAAATTAAAGAGTCATTGAAAGCTTTGTTCACATTTGAAGAACAAGCTTTTGAGGAGAGCAATTTCATTTAAAAAGTGCCTTCAGTTTTTCCACAGCCATCCTGTTCTGCACAAAGTTATAAAAAGGTGGGATGTAACAGCGTGATTAAGGTGTATAAATGCCTACTTAACATGGCTAAGATCAGCATTCTCCACATAGGTTAATTTGATTAAAGCTTATTCCAAATTTGACCTTCTTAGGATAAATAAAAATGCTGTTTACATGACAGGAACGTCTTAATCACCTGGATTTGTGTGGAATCCATTGTTGACTACACTGTCTGGGAAAGGACAAAGTCTACTTCTAAAAAACAATGGTGGCTGCCTCTAAAGTCACTGGGTGTGTGTGCTTATATTCTCTTTTATTTCCCAAGGTAGCAAACCCTGCTTGGCCTGATTACAGAGTCATTAATCAAGTTGAAAGTATTTTCAGTGTAAAATAACAATGGCTAAATGTAGCATTACCTCAAGCTATAAGTCTTAAAGACACGGCTATTACAAATCACAAAATATACGCCATTAATCCCTTTATTTGTTACTTAAAAGATTAGGTCTGTTGTGTTTTTTTGTGGTTTTTTTATGAAGCTGCTTACATTTTCTTGTTGTTGTCATCTTTTCTGTCCTTGTTCTAGTCATCAACTTTATGATCGGATTTATTATTTTGTCTCTGGTTCAAAACTACATTATGGGAATCAAAATGTTTTGTTTGCTGCATGTTGAGGGCAGTCGATGAAGCTGCCTCCTTATCAGGTCTAATGACTCTTAATGACAAGCATATCTACTCCCAATATAGGTGGAATGCACAGGCCAGCAGAAGAGGAACTGTAAACTATCCAGATAATTACCTTTTTATATTTATTCATTATTCATATATATTTCATTGTAAGAGTTACCAGATTAAGTATTAGGGAGTAAACTAGGTAAACTCTGCAGAAAGCTGTCTGATCCAGATGCATTTTTACATAAATCCCCTCTGAAAATGGTTGGATTTTGTACTTCATCACATAAGCATTATGTTTATATGATAAAGTATATATATATATATATATATATATATATATATATATATATATATATATATATATATATATATATATATATATATACACTCACTGGCCACTTTATTAGGTACACCTTGCTAGTAAAAGGTTGCCTTAATTCTTCATGGCATACTTTCAACAAGGTGTTGGAAACATTCCTCAGAGATTTGGGTCCATAATGACATGACAGCATCACGCAATTGCAGCAGATTTGTCAGCTGCACATCTATGATGCAAATCTCCCGTTTCACCACATCCCAAAGGTGCTCTGTTGGACTGAGATCTGGTGACTGTGGAGGCCATTGGAGTGCAGGGAACTCATTGTCATGTTCAAGAAACCAGTTTGAGATGATATGACCTTTGTGACATGGTGCATTATCCTGCTGGAAGTAGCCATCAGAAGATGGGACACTGTGCTCATAAAGGGATGGATATGGTCAGCAACTATACTCAGGTAGGCTGTGGTGTTTAAGCAATGCTCAGTTGGTACTAAGGGGCCCAAAAAGTGTGCCAAGAACATATCCCCCACACCATTACACCACCAGCAGCAGCCTGATCCGTTGATACAAGGCAGGATGGATCTATGCTTTCATGTTGTTTACGCCAAATTCTGACCCGACCATTTGAATGTTGCAGCTGAAATCGAGACTCGTCAGACCAGGACACTTTTTTCCAACCTTCTATTGTCCAGTTCTGAGCCTGTGTGAACTTTAGTCTCAGTTTCCTGCTGTCAGCTGACAGGAGCGACACCCGGTGTGGTCTCCTGCTGCTGCAGCCCATCTTCTTCAGGGTTCCACGCGTTGTACGTTCAGAGATGGTGTTCTGCAGTCCTTGGTTGGAACGAGTGCTTATTTGAGTTCCTGTTGCCTTCCTATCATCTTGAACCAGTCTGCCCATTCCCCTCTGACCTCTAACATCAACAAGGCATTTTCACTGCATATTTTATCTTTTTCAGACCATTCTCTGTAAACCCCAGAAAATCCCAGCAGATCAGCTGATTCTGACATACTCAAACAAGCTCGTCTGGAACCAACACCCATGCCACGTTCTAAGTCACTTAAATCCCATTTCTTCCCCATTCTGATGCTAAGTTTGAACTTCAGCAAGTTGTCTTGACAACCTCTACATGCCTAAATGTGTTGAGTTGTGGCCATGCGATTGGCTGATTAGCTGTTTGTGTTAACAGGTGATTGAACAGGTGTTCCTGATAACGTGGCAGGTGAGTGTAAATATAAGCTTAATGTTGATTACACTGAACACTTTCTAGTTGCAGTTAACTAGAGAGGAATTAGCTCGAACTGATTTACTTCCTTTTTTAAAAACACAGGTTTCTGCGCATCATCATCACAGAGTGTGTGCGCAACTCGGGGGCAGAAACTCAACCTGGTTTGTGTGGCAAAGTGGAGCTCCTCAACAGAGATAACAAGCCAGTAAACCTTACCCAGCACCTAAAAAGATGGATGGAAATTGTTCAAAATTCCAAGGGGATCACAGCCCTTTTGCAACGAACAGAGGAGGACTGTGGATCCAGGCCAGTAAAAGAGACGAATGAGGTCCTGCGAGTCCCAAAGGCAGCAAAGTCTCCGCAGTACTGACTCAAAATGCAAATGCAAACATGACTAATTTATTAAAACTACACAGAGAACCTGAATATCAGCATCAGGACTAGCCAACATGCAGATATTTTCTTTTTTTTTTTTAAAGTAAAAACATGTTATCAGGGATGTGTATCAGGCTATGCCATGACTCAAATAGAGACGTGACGGCTAGCTTAGTCTGGGACTGACAGTGGCTATAACTGACTACATTTTAGCTTAAACCGCACCGTTTATATCAGTAAATCCATCTCTATGGACTACTTTAAAGTTCTGTTATACTTTGTATAGTGAAATTAACTGAATCTTGAAATGCTGTGACACTACTTCAGGCTTTTCCATGAGACTGAGCTGGTGAAACACAATCAGCATTTTGAAATATGCTCTTCAAGACTTATAATTCATTACTTTATCATAGTGTTTGCTTGAACCATCTGTTTAGTGTAATTGTTCTGCCTTGAGCTTTTTACAGCGGGACAGACAACAAGACTGCATTCTCCCCTCTGCTCAGACTGGCTCTCTGTTCTTGTCTCGGCTCCCAAAGATCTCTTCAGGCATTACTGTGGGCACAGCCAACAGCTTTAATGATAAATCTCGGGCCCAAGTTAGTGCCCTAACCATTTTCTTTTTGTTTTTGCAGCCTCACACAACAATGCCCTGGCCTTCCTCATCCTTCTTGGACACTTTTCCACTTATATTAGATTACAAATACAATGTAAATATTAGATTGATATCAATTTTTTGTAACTATGCAGGAGTTAGGCTCGAATCAGGGGTGTTTTGCATTAAATATTAATGTACTCACTCGTCCTGCAGGGTCGTGTATTGTTTTCGATTATCTTTATAGTCTTAATTAGTCCGCAGTTTTAGGAGGTGCAACACTTTACATTGAATTCCCTGGATTTTAACTTTAAGTAATTATTTTCTACTTAATGATGTGGCCCATGTGCCGGGTGCTAACAGCAACAGCTGGAAGTAAATTTGCATCACAACATTCAATAATTTCAGGCCAATTATATCTAAATTGAATAACAGCAAAACAAAGAGAGTGCAGTCAAAGCTAATTTATCAGTGTTGGCCTCTCTGAGTTAAGCGAAGTCAAAGTTGAAGTCTAATATTGTGTCACATCCTCAGATCCTCAAGATCAACTGTACTTGTGCAGCTAGTATTAAGGTTAATTTGATAAAGACACAATATCCTCAGAAGAAAAATCAGATAAAACAGAGAGAAGAACATAGACAATAACCAGCCTCTGTTAGCAGAGAGGAGAAAATCAATAACACGCAGTCATGAGCTGACTTGCAGTGGAAATTTGTCAGAGGAGATTTATTGTAACTCCTCTGCATAAGGAGTTTTCCTGCAGGCAAAAGATTAAAGCACAGTTCAAAGAGGACAACATTCAGCTTGAAAAAAAAAAAAAAAAGCATAAAGATCATGTTTAGTTTGAACCAAGCGTTTGGTGTGTGGCAGTGATTCCACATTTCAGTGGCTTCTTGTGCATATGATAAAGAAAAAGCATTGCATTAGCCAAAATGTGCATAGACTAAAGGCCTTTGCACTCCAAGTTTGTAGTTTTCATCTGTTCCTCTAAAAAAATTAATATTATGTCACAATATGACAATATGTGCATGCTTGCTCATGTATGTATAAAGACATGTTGCAGATTATTAAAGAACAGCTTGGAATCGGAAATGGTTGGCAGTTTCAACAGAAGGGATTTTCCTCTCGGAAGCTAAACATTTCATTTGTGTCTCTTGCTTAGTATGTTGTGAGTTGAGGAAAATGTGACACAAACAAAGTGACAAAGCAAAAGGACCACAAAATCATCCGCACTGGAAATATATGCAACGGTTAATCTATCCGTTGTTTCCTGCAAACGCATTGTTTCCTGCTGTGTTTCACAAACTCAGCTTACAAAGCTGCCTTATGAACAGCTGTGTGAATGTGAAGGTGACTTGTAGTGTAAAAAATACTTTGGTCAACAAAAGCAGTTTCATCAGCCTCATTCAGTCAAAGTCGCATTCGACTGCTCAGGATGAATTCAGATTTAAACAGAGCTGATACAGAGTGGTAGGCGGAGGCTGCTCAAGTCGAGCCGACCTTTCGTGAAGAAGACAGTGTCCCTTCTTGCTGTTACATGAGCTTTATTATATGTTTCATCACTCCATCCCCAAACTCTGCTGGTTTGCAGAAATAATGCGTTCCCTTAGATTAAAATCTGTATCACTCACAGAGACACAGGTGATTTATTTCTTTTAGTAGGCCACTTTAAACAAAACTCAGGACAGCTAAAGGAGCGTTAGCGTGCAGCATGAAGTAACATCTGGTGAGGTTAAAGGAGTGTCGCCTTTATGCCAGTTTTCTCTGAAAAAAAATTGAGCTTTTTAACAGTTTTACACCTTGAGCTCATAATCCACCTTGATGCTCTTAACACTAAAGTTAAAGCCTAAGATCTTGCAGAACTTTATTATTCTCAGAAGTGTTGTCTTTATTTTTCTAGAAGGTCATTTGCTGTCAGATTAGCCTTTATCTCAGCGACCTGACATTTTCCCACACTGCGCTATCGTCAAATCAGATTACAGAAGACAACTTCTTCTACAGCTTCCTCTGCCTGTTTTTTTTTTTTTTTACTGTTCAGACTAAATGTGATTTGATTTGAATCCATTTTCTGCTTCCCAATTCAGTTAATTTATCCCTCAAATGGATTTACAGCTCTGTAATAAACAAGCAGCTGACCCTGATCCTGCTTTAACCGCACATGAAAGAAATGAGGATGCTTATCACAGCGAGCATTAAGCGTTTTAACTGTCAGATACACACAATATTTAGTGCTCTCTTTTAGTCCTCCCAGGAAATTAATTATCTTTTGTGCAGCTTCTTATATTTCAGTACTATTTAAGTCAAAGTTTAAATACTGATTTATAAATACCAAGTCTACCAACATGTAACAAATTGAATTGACAGTGTAATCTGCTGCTGCTGCTGCATCCCTATTTATCAGTCTGTCATTTAAGATAGTGCCACACCTTCAGCTAAATAGCTATTGGTCCATTGCAAAGGTTCGGGTCACTTTAAAGTCAGGTGGGATCTAATTAGCCCCTTTCTCCTTGTGACTGTAAGTCTGTTTTTTTATATATTTTTGACTTACTAAAGAGAAGATTCAATAGATTTATATTAGAAATACAATTTTCACCCCATTCCACACATATATCACTAAACTAAAATAAAAACAGGAGGTGCAGGGATGATGATAAATACTTTTTTCAGGTGGCTAAAGGCTGCAACAACCTTCTAACGGTCACATGAGGTCAGGCCTCTGCTCTCTGTTACATTCCTAGTTTGTATTTTTAACAATTAGTTCAAAAGAAACAGAGGATGGGGACAGAGCTCTCTGAAACCTTTAAAAGAGACAAAAGAGGAGTGACATTTGAGATGGAAAATGAGGATGAAAATGTTTCTGACCTCGAAGAGTGAAGAGACATTCAAGTTGAATGGAAAAAGGTTCAGCTGTACAGAGCTTTACAGAGTTTACAGAGCTTGATTAATTTTTACCTCAAGGTTTACTTTAGTATCTCCATCTTCTTGAATTCCCAGTGGAATTTGGAGTGAACGGGGCAAGGCCAATGCAGCCTCTAAATAAGGCACGAAACTCCTTCCTGACCCTAATTCACTGGGGAATAGTGCTGGCAATTCGTATTAAAGTATTGGTGAAATGAAGGAATTTCGTGCCTTATTTAGAGGCTGCATTGGCCTTGCCTCGTTCGCTCCCGTAATAATACACACAGATATGGCTCTCGAATGATCTAAATAGTGTCCGAACGACTCAGAGTGACGCCAAAATGTTATCAATGAGTAAATGAACGTATATATATAGCTAGAAATAAGGTTTTAAAAAAAACGGAACTTTCCCTTTAACAGGCTACAATTCGACAAAAGAGGAAAAACATCAAGGAGAGGGAATATTTCCCAAGGCACTGTAGCAGGTAGAAGGAGTCTTATGAAAATATGTGTTTATCTGCTGAAGAAAAATTAAATGTTATGCAACCTTGAATAAAAATACTCCCCCCACACACAGAAACACTAGTCGGTGTCTTGGTGTGAGGCGATAACATGTCAAAATATAGAGAGGACACCTTTTTATTTTAGTTGGTCAGTTTATCTAATGGTATTTCACTATAATAAAAGTAAAAAGTTATCAGAACTCACTAAATAAAAAGCAAAAACCAGATTTCTCTCTTTTTATTCGAACATTTCAAATGGGGAAAAAAATCTTTACATTATCCATCACTGACAAATAGCAACGGTCCAAATGTTAAAAAGTGAAATGCACAGATACACGAGCAGAGCTGAGGATTAAGAATTCATTACACATTAGAGCGCTTGGGGGAGGTTGAGGTGGAAAGTAGAAAAGCAGTGCGCCAAAAGGTTTGAAGCAAATAAAGTCATAGAAAGCTGAGGACTTTGTAGCAATGTTTCTGAATGTGCTCCTTCAGCAGGAGGCTATATTTAGAAGTACATGCATGTTCTTGCTCATTAGGTCCATAGACTTCACCTGAATCCCACTTCTGGACCAGTTAGAACTGGCTGCTTGCTGCGTGAGGCGTTCAAGAACTGAGTTACAAGAACATGAGACTGTGTATTCATGTCCAATTGCATGCAAGTGTGTTAGCATGATTATTTTTTGCGGTAGTCATCTGCATAAGCTCTGTGATCATCCTGCTCGGGGTAGTGGTCTCCATAGAGCCTCAGTATGTCCTGGAGGCTGGGCATACCCTGTCCGCTCTGGAAGGGCTCTGCCTCGTACTGCTCCTGTTCCTGCTGCTCGCCCTCTGTTGCCCCCTGGTTGTGGTCCTCCTCAGCGTGATGCTCTGGGGCCTGCTCCGGCTCATAGCGACGCAGGCGGCAGTCAGGGTCGTACTCAGGGTCGCAGTGAGGGTTGGAAGGCTCCAGGACTCCTCTGCGGGTGCCATCGGTATTCAGGTTGGGCTCGTTGGCCTCAGTGGGGTAAGGGACACGGCGGTTAACTCCAGAGCGAGGCTCGCTGGGCTTCACAGGGTAACATTCACGGTCATAACCAATGAAGCAGTCGTAGCCCTCCTTGGTTTTACCAGGGGGGCCCAGAGGGTGGCGCTCCTCAAGGGCTGGCTCCTCAAAATTTGGATGAGAAAAAGGGTGCTGCTGCCTGGATGTGGGAGGACCGCGGCGATGCATGGCAGCTGCTGCATCTCGGATAGCAGAGAAAGGATCGTTGGGGTTAAATTCAGGAGCAGCATCCATGCGTGGAGCAGCCTCCATGCCTGGAGCGTACGGGTCATTATCCTGAGCCTGGGCCATGTATTGGCGCAGAATGGAATAAGGATCAGAGGCAGGAGGAGAAGCTGGGGCTTGAGCCTGGCGGTACATGGCATAAGGGTCTGTAACTCTGTTAGCATTTGCATAAGCATCTCTAAACATTGCATAGGGATCGTTCTGCTCTGCTGCAGGAGGTGCCGCACGTATAGCAGCAGCCTCGTCTCTGTTCTCACTGTTGTACGCCTCTGGAGGAGAGGAAAATCTGGTGGCAGTAAGAGGGTTGCAGTTATCTTCAATAAGAGGGTTGCAGGATCCGGGGCCAGCAGGTGCAGGGGGGTTGGGGCCACGGGGAGCCTGCAGGGACAGATCACAGTAAGTCATGATAATGATGACATGGAAAAGAAAGGTAAAACGTGGTGAATTAGTTAGTATAAAAACTAAAGTATACCACAAGGGAGGCAGCATAGGCACAGTAGGGATCACGCAGTGGATCACAGTTGGGGTACTGGAGGTAGAGACCAGAGGGAGCCTTTTGCACCAATTTGGGTTTGCAGGTAGGGTCTTTCTTGGGGTCACAGCCCAGGTGGGCGTATGAGGGTGGGTGCCCAGCTGAGGAATGATGCCCATAGGCCGCTCTCAGATGGTACTGCAGACACTCCACATCATCAGCAGAACAGATACGTAGCAGCTCTGCCCTCTGCTCCTGAAGACAAGAATAAGATGCCAATATTTTAGATATTGGACTGGATGGCGTAGTTGTAAGATTGCCACCTTTCATGTGACCTGGGTTCAAATCCCCTGCATGAAAGGTACTACCTCCAGTAAGGGTCCTCAGACAAGACCTCCTTACCCTATCTGCCTACCTGTGTAAGTCACTTTGGATAAAAGCATCTGCCAAATGCATAAACATAAACATAGATATCATTAAGCTATCAGTCTTTAAGTCCAAACAACATTAAAGCCACATTTTTTTAAACCAGCATTTGTGACTTCCAGGCACAGTGTTCTTAAGAAGTTGCTTTACAGTTATCAACAAAACTTACCCCTTAAACCTAAAAAAATGCCTTCCATCATATAACATATTTTCAACACAAATATATAAATATAAACAATACATAAACAATGCATATATCAAACCTTGGTAAGGAAAGGCGCTACAGATGGAGAGTAGTAGTGGTATCCTGAGTGTGGCTCCTTGACTGGAGCAGCAGAGCGAACATACAGAGGGGCAGGGGCCTTCACTGGGGCTGGGGCAACTGGGAGCACCAGGGGCAGGTAGGGACTCTTGCCCTGGACCAAAGCCATATACAGACAGTGGGGGTCCTTTGTGGGATCACAGGTTTTCAATGGTTTGGGGGGCTCTGGTTTCGGCTTGGGCCTGGCGGTGTAGGAAGCCACGCAGTTGGGGTCGTCAGAGTCAGAACAGGACTTATAGATGTCTCCCAGATGGCGCAAGTAGGCCTTGTAGGCACGGCGCCCCTCTGCACGATTCTTGTTCTGGAGATAGGAGAGGTAGATGCGATCCATCTCCTGAACCTGGGGGGGTGCAGAGGGGTTTAATAGTGAGATTAATCCAGCAGCATCAAATACCTGATGTGGAGTTGGGCTGTGATGATATTTGATTTTGATCACGACACGATTACTGTTGCTGAAATCAAACTATTTAATCTTTGTCATATTTCATATTGGAGCAAAAATGTATTTATTTTGTATTAACACTGACGTGGTCCTAAAAGTCAATCTGCCACTTATAATCAAACAATATTCAACAATACTACTTTACTTTGTCATTGTTGGGTCAAATAATACAGAAAACAGCTCATGAGGACACTAAAAATCCAACTTCTCCTTCTAGCAGTCGTTTAATTTATCCTCGCCTCCTTTTCCCAGCTTCCACTGTAATTATCTGTGATTCAGTCATTTGTAATACCCGCTTCTCAAACAAAGTCACACACTGTTTGCCTAATGTCACAGTCCCAATTATCCCGGCCAAACTCTTAGACTTACTGCTCCTTCTCCCACTGTAGTTCATGGGACACCTAATAAAGCACAAAGAAGGATTTTTTGATGTTTTAGGGGACAATGAACAGTCTGTCTGTATCTCAGGACCCATCTCCAGGTTCAGCGGGGGTGCCAAAAGTTTTCACACGTGGCTTCAGTCCTTCAGCAAGGCTCAAAGCATGGGTTTTATTGACAATTCTAACCTTTTCTGGGATACGCCCTTGTCTCTTTAGGAAGGATGGGATTCATCCGAACAGGAGGAGCAGTCATCTGCTGGCTGCCAATTAACAGCATGCGATACAAACCTCTCCGCATGATTGACTGTTGACATTCACCACACACACCCTTGAACCCCCTTCTTCTTCCTCCCCGGACTCTTCTCTGGCTCTTGTCTCAGGCATTAGCACCTCCTACTGTTCACCTTTCATATCATCTCCAGCTCATTGTCCCGTTCTGTCACTCGTTACAGTGAGAGCCTCCAGTCCCCGTTACACTCTTATACGGCCAATCAGAAGTGATATTCACGACAATAATAATTTGATCATTTCATTCCTATTGATTAGAATCCAAACAATCCAAACGTGGACTTTAAAATACAAGATCTCACTCCTTACAGTCATTAATGATGAACAACCGTATCACTCCAAATTAATCTGTGTCACCCACTCCATATAAGCATTTAAGCAATAGAGGAGGAGAGAGCCACAACAAATTCAATCATTCTACCAATTAAAACACTGAAAACAAAAAGGTTTTAAAGTCTTTAGAAAGCCTCATTCTTAACCTCTCATTACCATATTGGGATAAACAAAAAAAACATCTGTTTGTTGCAGTGTATCATCTATCTAAATGAATCTGAATTAGTGTTGTATGCTGTTATCATAGCAGGTGATTTCACCATCCGTGCTACTGCATTATTTCCTTGGTCGAAGTGATAAGATTTGATCAAATAGGGACAAAACCTACCGACTCCCATGACCACACACTGGATCTTGTTCTGGCGTGTGGTACAGAAATAGACCGACTGGTGTTATTACCTCAGAATCCCTTCTTATCTGGTCGTTTTTTTTAATAACGTCTGAGTTCACAGTCAGGGGATATATGGACTCTGGTGGGAAAAAAATATGGATCTTTGGCATCCATCAGACAAAGCTGTGACCAGATTTAAGGAACTCCTTTCATCTTCATTTCCTACGACCCCATTTGTTAACTCCTTCACAACTCGTCTTTATGGTTTGACTCTTGATATTTTTGCTCCAGTAAAAAGAAAACCTTCAGAACAGTTATTCTCCTCAGTGCAGTAAACATACTTTTCACTGTTAATAGGAGAAAACAGGAATAACACCTGGTTCAGTTTTAGTAATCAGATTAGTTATCAGATTGAGAAATATCAGGAGAGAAATTGAATAATGTATCATCACGAGTCATACCAGAACTATATTAGATGCTATGATTTCAGAAAGTGATCAAAGGATTGATTTCGACCCTGATTTATATGGACCATCCTGAGTTTATGTCAGCAATTTGAACTCTAAATCATCATCATGTCAGTTGAACCACTTCAAAGTGTAACGTTTAAGGATGTTCTGCCTCTGAGTGACTCTTTGGACAAAATCTGATCAGTATCTCTCTATAACCTGGCTACATACCACAGCCTTGTAAGTTAGCTGCTAGTCAACTATTGCTTAAAACGCCCAATCTTGATCCTGATGTTTTAGCTAATTATGGAGCTATATCTAACCTTCCCTTTGTCTCTAAAGTCCTTAGCTAAAAACTTTAGTTAAACAAACAAATGACCTCCTTATAGCCTCTGATAATGGTCTCGTCTTTATGCTGGTCCTGTTTGACCTCAGTACTGCATTTTACACTATTGATCACAGTATTTTTACTCCAAAGGCTCGAACATATAATCAGGATTTACCACTTTTGACTGGTCACATTTATCTAATAGATTCCAGTTTGTTGATATAAACAATGTGTACCCATACATACCAAAGTTTACCGTGGTGTTCCACAGGGTGCTGGAGTATATTATTCTCTTCATATATGCCTGCTTGGGGCAATATAATCAGGAATCATGACACACTTTCAAGGTTATGCTGATGTCACTCAGTTCAATTTATCAGTTACTGTAGTAACAAGCTTAAGGCCTGGTGGACCTGTATTTTTCACTTTTGAATTCTGGGCATTGGGCGCCCAATTAATTCCCTAAAAGTCTTTGAGTTGATCCAAAACACTGTGGTCGTTACATACAAAGCTCTTAAAGCTCCATCCAAAGCTCTCATCACTGAATATCACCCCATAAGAAGTTTGTGTTCTCTGAACGCTCGAGTTTCTAGAACAAGAATGAGAGGCAGAGCCTTCAGTTTTCAGGCTCCTCTTCTTTGAAATCAGCTCCCAGTTTGTGTATGGGACCCAGAAACTCTCTTTAACTTTAAGACCCACCTTTTTCAAAGAGCTTTTACTCAGTCAACTGATCTTTCTGGTTGCTAATTGCTTTAATATACTCTTTTACTTTTAGTATATTTGAACCTTTTGACTCGTTTCTATCACCTTCAGCTGTGATAGAAACGTGGAGGCTGCTGTGTTTTAATGTCACTTCTTTTCATTACGTTTTGTTCATCTGCTTGTGTGTTTATGTTTGTCCTTGAAATGTAAAGCACTTTGGGTTTCACTTCAGCTTGACAAGGGCTACATAAATGAATAAATACATTAGGATAGATCATACACAAGGTAGGCAGGTTTCGCGGGGCTGTTAAGACTTTGAGTGTGTTAGAGTTTACTCACTGCCTCCTGTTTGCCGTTGTCAGTGAAGTACTTGTACCAGGCCCAGAAGTCAGAGTGCTGTTTGTACCAGCTGATGTTCCTGCGGTTACGGATCAGTCTCCTCTGTAACGCTGCAGCAGTCGCCCTCTCCTGAATACTTTCCCCCGCTGAAAGCAGGACAGAGACACTGCTGATCCGAAGGCTTCCACACTCACTTGGACATAAAATTCAAGGACTTTCCAAAAACTTCTCAAGGAGCTTACACGACCTTCAAGGTCTAAAAGAGGTTTTAATTTCAAGGTCGGATATCATTAAGCCCTGCTGCTATAACATTAGATATTAATCGCAGGGTTCAGTGTTAATGCAACATCCAACCAAGGTGAGGTGCAGTGATCAATTCTGATACTGGAATCAGTTTTCAACCACTTTCATGGTCTTTATCTTTCCTTTTATAGAAACAAACACACGTGTTTATGTAAAGGTAAAAATGACATATTCACCATCTCCTTTTGGCTTTTTGGCAATAGGTCCAGCGGACAAAAATGCTGCAAATACAAAGAAAAACAAAAGTTTGCCAAAGTAAACCGATTTTTTTTAACTTGAGTGATAACATGACATTAAACATCAAACACTCAGAAGCTGATATCATTCATTTAATAGGGCAGGAGTAATTGGCTCTGCCTGAAGCGCTGCAATGGCAGCTCTTTGTAGATTTTATAGGGACGCCTGTAACATCAAACCTCATGCTGTGTGTGAGTCTGTGTGCACATGTTTGGTGCACCGTTTGACCCCTTACAGCTGAGGGAACAGCAGATTCAGCTCTGCTCCTGGTTCCTTTCATCTCTGCAGGGACAAGGTGTTTAATCCCTTACAGAAAGAGAGGAAGAGGAGGAGAAAGAGGAAGAATAAGAGGGGAACAGATGACGGGTTTAAAAAGATTCACGGGGAATAATTCAGAGTTATGTGGCGTGTGTCAAAAGTGGAAAAACATCTCAGAAAAAATCATTTGGAGTGGAGTAAACAGAGAGATGAGGCGAGGCGAGGCGAGGCAGGCGGGCGCTGTAGCGTGGAAGGTCGTGTGAGCAACGGGCTGAAGGTGCAGGCGTAAAGTGAATTAAAGAGAAGGAGAAGTGAAGGTGACCCGAGGTGATGGGGCGATGTGGAGCAGGAGGAGGCGGGAGGGTTAAACGATGCTGTCTCGGTGTATCCGCTGTGTTGTTTTTTTACGAGCCTGTAAAAAAGTGGCTGGCACATCTGGAAACAGCCGAGCTTTAAGAGAGCAGAGCAGGAGGCGATGCTGACAGGTACTAATTTTTTTACTGGACCGATGAAAGAAACCCCTCCCCCCGCTCCTACCTGGTTTCTCCTTCGTGTAACTTTAAAAACTGTTTTAAAAAGGAAAGATGAGACACGATCAGAGCAGAGCCCCTTCGTAAAAATGCCAATCATGTGAAACGCAAACTGGAAACAGGTGGTGGAGGAGCAACCAGTTGTCATGCTGAAACTTTACTGGTGATATATGAACACTGTGGTGTAGACGTGGGTCTGTGTTCAGATGACCCTGCTTCAAACTAAACCTTGAGACATAGATTATGAGGCAATAACTTAAGCTCAGCTTCCCTGCTCAGAAATTGCGAGTACATGTGCTGTTTTTTGCTCTTTTACATCCAAATTATGTGCACTGCAGCTGTGAAAAGGGCTAAAAAAACATCCTGAGGGTCTCAAAGGCTTCATCATCATCATCATGACCTTTATCCAGCTGCCACTCTGAATGTTGTGAAATTACTGCATTTAATTTCGCAATCACGACACTTTTCCTCAGATTTATGGCGATACTTTGAGTGTATCAGCCTAAACAAGGCCTTCTAATAGGATTATTGCATTAGCTCAACATTCAGCATATTCAGATATAGCTCTATTATCAACTTGGAGCTGTGATGCTTTTGAAGTGTAAGATCTAAATTATGAGCAATTCAGTAGAAAAGTGGGCAAAAAGAGTGTGTCCCTGCTAATATGAAGAGGTAATAGCTGCCATTTTTCATCAGTGCCACAGGTCTGAATGACTCATAGTTGCCCACAGGTCAGTGTTTTCCTCACTTACTGATTTACTCCATTCATCAAGTGTTTCTGTGTGAAACCTGAAAAATGCTTTCAGTTCTGCTCATCAATGGACCTACATTTCCTCCTTTGCTGCATGTAATAACGAATAAGAAGTACGAGAGCTGAGCATTCAGCTGAGCAGTCCTAAAGAGCTCTTTTGTGACTCTAATAGGTGCAATCTCAGTGCTGTGGGAAACTTTTTCTAAGTACACTTATCTTTCTGAGTGCTGAGGCGCCATCTCTTCATGGTTTTGCTGTTTGGAGGGGAGCTGAAAAAGTGCTCTATTGTTGCTGTGATTTCATGAATGTGATGGTGCTGAATAAACTGAATGCACCATGGATGAATTCAAGGGGAGTAAGATCCACATGAGTTGGTGTCTCGAAGTATAATTTGATAACACTTTGGACTTCTAACATGACCAAAAAGTCTCGAACTCTCCCGAGGCCGATTCTCGCTATTAGAGAGTAACATCGTGCAGATTATTTGATACTTTATCACGAGCTTCATCCTCACAACACTTGCTGATTCCTGCATGTTTTTATTTGTAAATGTTTGGCCAACCAGGCCGTAAGCTTGCCCTGACCTTACTTATCTTCTTTTTCTGTGTACTCACCAGGCAGCAGCATCACAGCCAGCAGCGCGGTGATCAACACTCCATGGAAACTCCTGCGTTCAGCCATAACTGGACCGCTTCTTCTCGTGCTGAAACCAAACGTGCTGATGTTAAAAATTATATTTTACTCCTTAAAACTCAAATCTGCCTGTTGCCATGTTAAGTTCAAAGATTGTTGCTAAAGCCAGAGTAGGAAAAACTCTCCCAAAGACAAAAATCCTACAAATCAATACGGCAGGTTTGAACTCCCATCTCAGTGTTCACCTGGAGTGCCGCTGAGGTGACTCCTCCTTAAATACAGATGTTGCTGTACAGCTCCTGGCTGTGGGAAGCCTCTCGTTTGCCATCATAAAAGCAGAACCAGGTGTTTTTATGCAGCAAACTTTGACCTGAACCTGAAACCTTGGAAAGAACCTAAATCCACCCATGAAAACACAAGCTTGACCGTTGTTTGGGTGTCTTACCTGTGGTTGTTTTATACCGCCGTGTCTGTCTGCGGGGCCAGAGGTGAGCTCAGAAGATGCCGACTGGCCTGACGTGTCCTGTTGGTCCACTGGGTGTGTTTTTGTTGTTGTGTGTGTGTTACGGACTCCTTGTGCACCTTGTTTCTGAAGCCTTTCTTACAGACTGCCAAGTCTGACAGAACCCACAAGGTTTTAAACAGAGCCTGTCGTCTCTGATGCGCACACGCATTCGAGACCACCTGAGGGGGTCGAGGGCCACCCCAACAAGATGCCTGATTGGCTAAAAGTTTCAGCCAATGAGGCATCTTTGAGACTCAGTAATTAAAGGCAGGAAAAGAGAAGGTGGGAGGGCTTGGAGAAGAGATGGAGACGTGGAAAATGGGGTAAAAGATGTTGCCTTAAGTGGTGTTTTTTAGATTTATGACATGTTGTCATTGATAATTATCATTAAACATTGGGAAGCAGAGGTTTTGTTTTGAGGGTCCAAAATGAACTCCTGAGCAGGTAAAACTAAAACAAAGGTGAAACAGTGGAGGGTAATTAGGGTGCCACATAAGCACTTCTCAGAGTCCTTAGAGAGGACCAAACACCCAAACACACACTCACACACAACAGGCACAGCTGGTCCACACATGAGGAATTTGATAATCTACAGTTTCCTCCACAGTTTAACTGTGTTCAGGCATGCTAACCACATAAGAAACACAGCTACACAGAGACAGCAGCTTCAGTGGAAAAGCTCACCAGTGAGCTGCATGATGCAATATCACAATATCTGAAGGAAAACAGCAGTAATCCAGTTAAGACACTGAGAACTGTTATGAGGTTCATTTCTGTGCCTGCTTCTGTGGAGCCATTATTAGTTTATGAACAATTTCAACTTAAATATATAGATATTTCCATACCAAATGTGATTTAATCCCAAATAAATTAAGTTTTCTAAGGACGAAACTAGTTTTCAAAGACTTTTTGACTGGAGTTCCAAAAGAGGATGCGTTTATTCAGATTTTATTGGAAGTATTCACTTCTAGAAAAAAAAATAGCTGTTGAATGAGCACTCGTTCTTATGGAAGTGTTTCAAGCACACCGACTAAACTACAGTTACTTTGTGCTTTAATGCAGTCTGACAACCCAAACCTAACTAATACTGACCAAATGACCCAAATCAATGATTAATAACAAACAGCAAGGTAAGTTTATCAAAACTCAGTCACAAAGAACGAATGCAACGAGTTTGAAATGTTTTTTATCGTTTAACGTAGCATCTTCTGAGGATGATACTCCACGGCATGCATGATGCATTTTATAGATGCCAAGATGAACGATTTGTGCTCACTGTGGTGTTAAACACTGAATGTGGAAGGCAGTAAAAGCAAGCAACAAGCCCACCTTCAGAGGATTTTAACTTAAATGTTGCTGTGTTACGTGAGCCAGCCAATCCCCATCCAGCTCACTTTCTTTAGTCTGGAGACTAAATCCTGGCCTGGTTTTCACTTACTTGTAACCATCTTGGCAGACTTCTGCGCTCAAATGTGTAAATTCAAGCTGCAATCACAACAGCTGACTTGTATCTAAATTCATGTGGAGATTCACTCCCCTTAGAGTTAACACGAGGGGACAAATCAGCATTTCAGTTATATTTGCTGTTATGTTGTTGTAGTTTGCCTCTCAAAGCCATCGCCTCACTCACAGCGCACCGATGCGTCAGCTTTATGCTGAATACACTTTAAAGAATACTTGTATTAATCTAAGGTTTAAAACAATCAGATGAAATCAGGGCTGGCACATAATTAACAGAATCTGCGATCATATATATTTAGATAAGAAGGAAAACTTGATTTAACTCGTTCGGTTATGGTTACAAAATGTCATTGAAATCCTCTGAAAAGATGTGGGCTGTTAAAGCAGCAGATATGGGGTCATCCACCTCATAAATAATGTCACTTTGGTGTCTATATGTTATATTTTATATCTGTAAGATCCTGAATTCTACAACTCGACTGGGATCCATGTAAATGTGCATTTGAGACAACAAACACATTTCCCTATTTTTTCCATTAAAGTGTGAACCTGCAGCCCGTGCACATCGATCTGCTTCCACTTTACTTCACAGCAGAAACCATTTTCCCATTTTCTTCGCAGCTGCTGCGTCAACAACTGCAGACGCTCCGTTCTGCACCTCGGTGCTTTAATTGCTCGGTTTTGTCAAAGCATTTTCATACTTTCCTGTCCCATCGTGCCCTGGCTGAACATTTAGTGGCCATGTTAACACTGTATCTCGTATGTAATTACCTTCGCTAACAGGTGTTTTGAGGAGCCCACAAACCTACAATCCAGACGGGAGCAGATTCAAACACGACAACACCAAAACCATACTCATAATTTTCTCCAAAGCTGGAATGTAAGAGACTCTCAGAATTCACAGACATCTGGTTCACAGACACCTTTTTTTTTTGTAAAAACAAAGATGGTTTTATTTCAGTATGGTACAGAGTCGATTATATAGGGGGAGGCTGTACAAATAAGAGAGAGCTTATAGGGAGAATTCTCTGTTTAATCCATGTAGATGTTCACCGAATCACAAAGAGACACAGACGCCGTCATCACTGCAGGTCGTCGTCATCAAATAGATCCTCAAAGTCTGCAGATGGAAAACAGGAAGAAGCACAAGAAGACGAAGACAAAGACAAGGAGAAAACAACAGGGTTTAAATTAGTCCAGCTGTTTCCCCAAATACTCAGCTAATTACGCTGCAAATAATGACTTCTTTCCCCCTTCAAACTTCAGCCAAGGCGTTCAGTTGAGATGAGCCGAAACTTCCCACAATACCTGCTGGCTTCCCTGTGTGTGTTTGCACATTAATTATAGCAAACACACACTGTTGCTGTGCCACACAAACATTCGCAACACCTTCAAAGGACAAAACGAATGTTTCGCTGCATAACATGAAAGATAAAGATAATATCTACAAAAGGAAATAAGTGATAAAGCTTGAGCTCTCTTCTTTGTGATGTCAGCTTGAATTTCACAGACAAAACCTGACTTCTCGGATATTAATACATCAGATAAATATTTTAGTGCGATTTGGAGTCAGAGAAAAGCATTTGGATATTTCTACGTAAGGATTTAATATGTAAAACAGCAGCTGCAGCTGCAGTGAGGTGTCTGGCTTCATTATTAGTTTCCTTCCACGTACTCTGGACGGTTTTACAATGATGGGATTCTTCAGATGGATGTTTCGGATCATGGAACATTTCCTGTGGATCGCCTGATATTTCCATCCTGGAGCTTACTGTGGTTCTCAGTTCAACAGGGAAAATGTTACACTCATCTTGCTCAGGGATGCTTCTCCTTCCTTTGGCCAAACAACCTATTCCTCACCATCTCACCACAGAACTGAAGACGACCTTTGGGCCAGGATGGCGTTTGTGTGCATGTTCTGCAGAAGGCAGCGACTTAACGTCCATGAACACCAGCCTTGTGCAGTGTCTATTGGAGGGTCTGTCTTGAGATCCTGGTACCAGGAATGCTCATACTGCAGAACGAACTGCAGAAAAACTTGGCCTTGAAAAGCACAGAAACTTCCAAAAAGACAATAACATACAGCCAAAGTAAAAGAGAGCCATATCAACAAGGAAGCCTTCCAGTTTTAAAAGACCTGGAGTGCTCCAGAGTGGAGAAATGCAAGACGTTTCTTAGGAATTAAGAGAACTTTTTACTCTGATTGCTCATGAACAGATCCACTTTCATACAGTGCCTTCCAAATGTTGGTCAGCTATTTATATCATTTCCAACCAAAAAGGTCTGAATAACTCGGCTTTAAGCTGCATCGGTTCGTGCTGAAGTAGAGGAAAGTCGTACAGAAGTAATTCAGTGACCGAAACACCAGATGCTGTGGATCCGGTCGCTTGAACAGGACATTTGGAGGACAAATATCATGCACTGTAGTCTAATTCAGCTGTGCAGTGTAAACTTTTAGAAAGAATCACGCTGGAGTTCGACAACAACGTCTGGATGAACCCAACAGTTAGGTGGAAAAACATGACGGTGGTAAGAATCATTTCTTTTACTTCTTTTTAATTCTGGTTGTGTTTGGTCACTGATTGCAGGGTTTCTTCTTGCACACGTTTACATAATTCTTGCCAGGCTATATATTATCCTCTCGGTCAGCTGTAGGAAAAGCTGCCAGTTTGTGGATGGTATAAATAGCTCGCTGACCTTTCAAGCTGTCTGAATGTATTACAGAACATCTACAACGAGTTACTGTTGTAGAAAGCACCGAAATGCTCCTCATTAACTAAAACTGGTGTGTAGTTAGTTGTGTGCTGTGCCGGGAAAAGGTCCGGACACATCTTTGCTCTCAAAATGAATGGGAAACAGTGTGGCCAACTCAGCAACTTTTCAGAGTATATCACCAACTTTTTCTCCTCAACTTGCAAATTTGTAGGAAAAACCTTGCTGCTTCAGAAGAAGAGTCCCTGATATTGAGCCCAAAGACGGGATGTAGTCGGTCACGACAGAGCAGAGGCAGAGTGGCAGACATCTGAGAGCTCATCGCACCTGTAAACATGGCCAAACTCCCTGCACAGATGCTGTATTTAACCCGTTTTTGTCAGACAATGCTGAAAACAAATAATAAAGATTTATTATAAGCCTCGCAATAGATTGAAAGGGACTACAGGTGAACACTTAAGTGTTAAGGTGCTGCTTTTCAGGCTTGTTTCGCCCACTGACAGCAGAAAAAAATATGTGAATGAGTGAAGCTTTAATGGATATTTTGCTGTGTTAAGATGCAGTATACATGAGCGTAGAGCTCTGAAGGACTCGCACAAAGCAGGATGCAAATACGACGTAACGATGTCCTGAATATGCTAATTAGCGTGTGGCGCTAACGGGAAAGTGGGTCTAAACTTTAGACTGCTGTTGTGAGTTATTGAGTAAAAAAAAAAACACTAAATTCATATGCATTTGTCAAAATATCTAAAGGATGAGTCTAATTCAGCAGACATGACAAAGGGCTTATCTTTGTCATTATGCTGGCATGAATAGCCAAAAACAGCTTGCCCTTTGGAAACCCAGAACCACTTGAAACTCATAAAGGCATGAAAAGCCAAAGTTTTTCTTTACACATCTTATTCCCTCCATGTTTTATATGAAATGTCCACATTTCACCCTCAAATTGACCTCACGCCATCATGCCTGCAGACACCGTTAAAGGGCAAATTCTCCATGAAATTAAACAATGCTTCTGTATCATTATGAGTTTTATGAACGAAGACAGAACCACTTCTGTGATACAGACCAAAACTGCCATAAGTTACCCGATAGCGACGTAAGAAAACCTAGACATACAGATGCTTTGTCTCTTATAGCTGAAGACGACTGGCAAACTAACTGTTAGGTTCAGGCGCTAGCTAATCTCTCTGTGCCACTTTTCATTAGCAACAGTAAAATTATGGCATGTTTTTAAGCCAAATAGCACCGGTTAAAATGAAATCAATCACCAGCAGGAGCTGATTGAGGCCAATTTTCTTTTTAACAGCGAGAACAAAAGGCGCTCTCTGCTGCTGTAAACGAAGGCAAAGACGCATCGCTTTGTCACAGCAGCTCAGGACCGCATGTGTTTCGGACTCCTTCAGGGCATCAGCGGATCACAGAACACAGCTGTTCATCCGACATGTCAGAGACGTGATTAGCATTTCATATGTTGTGCACCTCACCTCACCTCACTTCCAGGCTGAGGAGCGCGAACACGAGTCATTTGGTGTTGAAGGCTGCGGCGTTTAGCCACAGACTTCAGCTTACTTCACAGCTGATAAGCTGTATGACTTCAAACTCACGGTTTAAGTCGTGACACTGAGCATCAGGCTGGTATTACAATACTTTGAGTGCATACATTTTTTAGCTGGAGGGGCCCCTCTGAGACTGAATCTTAGCAGTGTCAACGTCCCAAGTGTTTTAAAGCAGCTGACTGGCGAGGTGTCCTGCTGAGTTTCAGTCTGACACCAGCTATAAACTCACTTTACCATCCTCCTCTACTCTCATTTTTGTCCCCCTCTCTCCACCTTCTTCTTCTTTTTTTTTTAACAATCAGCTCTTTTCTTTCTAGGTCATGTGCAGCTGAGCCAAAATTGTTCAGCCGGGAGCCAACGCTGCAGGACGGAAAACAGATTAGCTTTGTGTTTTTATGGGTCCTCTGCGTCTGTTCGGTGCCTGCGTACAGAACTGACGTTTACGGGGAAGCCACGGGATTCTTGAGGGTTAATGCAAGAAAACAATGTGATTTAGGGAGGAAACTTGATTACAGACCATACAATAAAACTCTCTGTAGTTTCACTGTTTTCAACCTCATAAAGCTGGAATAAAACATCTTTAGTTTACTTAACTTGATTTGCGCCACGAGACACTTTCATATTCATGTGATGCTGCCGATTTGTTCGGGTTGGCGCTTGAAGAGCTTTAAATACAGGTATATTAACCATTTATGGTGCCTTGTAAAGGAATTTATACCATGTGGTTTAAATCATGTCTGAGTCAAGAGACAAGTTAATGAATATATCTGAAATATATGCAGCTGTGTTTGAGGAGCAGTTGAGCGTTAACCCCAACTTGGAACGTGTTCAGAGTTGACTGCATAGATGGAGGCGCAGAAATCTGTGTCTTACCATTAAAGAAATCCGAGTGCACTGCTTTTTCATTGGCGGCCAGGTCCATCAGCAGGCCGCTGCTGCCTCCTGCCTGTTAACACACCACATTACAAGTCATAAGGGGCGTATACACAAGCTGCATTATTCCTATTAGAGGTTAAAACACAGTAGGACCAGGTCATAATGCCAGTAGAGCTGTTATATTCTCCGATTTTGTTAACTTAATGAATAAACAAACCATCAACATTTATTTTGTGACGGTCAAATAAATTACAAATATGTAGATGGTCAATTTTATGTCTTGACCGTTAAGATAAGTGCTTTACAGTAAAGCAGAAGACACACAGGTTGACATGAATTTATGCTAAAGAGATTTTCCCAGCTTGGACTTATCCCCCTCAGTGATTATTTTTACAAGTTCACAGGATCTCTTGTGAAGCGAGATAGGAAATCAAAAGCAGTTTCCACAAATTAAAATTAGGTCTAAAGAGCGTTTGGTTTTACATCTATGAAATACCATAAAACTATCTGTACGAGATACCCTCTGACAACTAAAATCCTCTGTCGTGGCATCATGTTCAGGGGGCAGGTCATTGCGTAAAAGTTAACTCTGTGATGTTTCTGAGGCGATATCAACTCTAAACGTAGGCGTACAATATCAAGAGAAGATTGGAGAGCGACAAACAGGTCAGCAGAAGAGGACGTTACGTAAACTCAGCTTTTAAAAGCAACAAAAAGTAATAAAAAAAAGGGGTAGATATTAGTTAGATCTATCTGCATACTGGAGTTACAAGACAGGAAACATCTATTTCAGCATTAACTTGCTAAAAACCACTAATAAAACCTTAGTAACACGCTACAATATGTTATTAAGCTAATTAAAGAGCAAACCCTTGATGGAAGTGAAATGCTCCTATGACTAAACGTCCTGGCTGGAAAGAAAATACATAGAATTGATCCGTTTCCTGCCACTAATCCGAGAATTATCTTGTCAGATTAAAAGGGGAAAAAAAAGAAAGGCAATGTTGCTTTAAATTGAGCTCTTTAATCTTTTTTTAAGAGTTCAGATTTTGCAGAGTAGAAGGAGGTAAATGTCAGAAGCAGGAAATACACACACCGACTATTAACTCACATCTGTGAACATGGATCATGGTTTTTAATTGTCAGTTAATCAGGTTTAATTATCAGTTCGTATTCCTCTTTTTTTGGGAGATCTAATCTGAGTGAAGTGTCACTTTAACAGGGTTTAGGTGCTTCTTTTTTTTCCAGTGAGACACTGACACACAGATATATAAAAAGACAGGAAATGCTAACCTGAGCTGTTCCAATTTCTTACTCCTGCCAAAACCGACATGAAGCCAGGACCCATTTTATGGGTTTCGTAACATATCAGCCCAAACTTCTCCACACTTTTTCATTTCAAACTCGAGCCTTCTTTAAACAAAGCTAGCCTTTAACGTTTATTGACGTTTCCGTTACATTTAAGTGTTAGCCTGCTAGTTAGCAATTAGCATGTTTGAACGACTTTGTCATTTTTTTTGCTCCGAGTCTGTGGACCAACCTCGTCCAGATCCACGTAGGGTCCAGCGCCTTCGGGAAACATCTCGTCCACAGCTGGTTTCATCTTGTAGCGAAGGCAGTTGACGTTGCTTAAAGGTTGTTAGGTTAGCTACAGTAGGTGCTTGGTTCTAAAAAACAACAACACAACTAGTCAAATGTGTGCAACGCTGATTTGTGTCCGACTTTAACTTCTGCTTTGTCCCATTAGGTCCGCTTCCCTTCGTCAAATTACCTTCATGTCATTATATCATGTCATAATATAACCTATAATGAAAAGGTTACATCCCCTCAACAATTTCAACCCAAATACTTAGAGCTATTAGAATTGACTATTAATTCATATTATTCAACAATGATATTTCAGTTAAATTTCAGCACACTAGTGAAGAATAGTTCCAGCATTTTGGTATATTTAACAGCTGAACATTATGGGAAACTTTACATAAATAATCATAATTGTTTTCAGAGTGCTTAATTTAAAATTTAGTTTGATATTTTATGGGAACCTAGAGCTGTGTTATTTATGTATGTTTTGTCTGGTTTTGATATGTGTTTATTTTTTTAACATAATAAAAAAGAATGAGAATATTAGTAAAAGAAAAAGAAGATTTAAAAGTATCTTTTTAAAGATTTGGAAAATAGATAGATGCAGGGAGATAGAGATTTTTGGGACACTTGAACAAGAGAACATTAATCAAATTTTTATTGTTTAATCTTTTTAAACGTTATCTATTTTATTTAATCTTTACTTTAATTTATTTTATTCTATTGCTTCGTGGACCTCACATAGAGCTGAATGCTCATTGTAGTCTGAATTGATTTGAACATTTGGGCTAAATTCTTTTTAAAAATAAAGAAATTGATTCATCATTGATAAATTGATTAATAAATAAATGCTGGGACAAGAGAGATTTTAAGAACACGACATAATTTCCTTGTTGTGACATGTTTTATTTATTAATTCTCACATTAAATGAATAGATTTTACAGTCCTACCACACAGCTGTTTACTCTAACTGTAGTCTATACGTATGACCATGCTAAAAAAGTCTTCTCCCTTTAACTCTCTATCTTTTTATATGGAAGTCTCATTCTCTTTTTTCTCTCTCCCACTTTCCTCTCTTCCTCCTCCCATCTCAGTGCTCATGCCCTGCTCTGGTCTCATATCCCAGGGTGTCTCCGAGGGGCTGGTGGGCGAAGAAGGCCCGAGCCATCTCGTTGATCTGGTTGTAAGCTCCGATGGATCTGAAGTATTCAACGTAGTTCCAGAAGTCAGAGGTGGAGTAGGGCCAGTAGGGAACAGCTGGTGGTTCGTCATATGGCACTAAGAGACGAGCGACGAACCAGAGCAAACAATCAAAATAGTTTAAAACAGCTCCTCCCACGCTCCAGACTTAAGCTGCTCTTTAAACACGGGAACAAACACTTTGAATGTTGCATCAGGTCATAATGATGTAAAAGTGATAAACGAGAGACACAATGTCCCTGAATGTCTGAATGAAGATTATGTAGGTGAAAAGACATAAAGAACAAGTTTTTCTGCTCAAGAGAATGGAACCACACCTCCTCTATTGTTGCTCTTTTGTTGCTCTTTTGAAATGTTCACATTTGTTTAGATGAATGAGATATTTTCTGTCTGTCTCAGCTTTAGAAACACACTTTATTTTTAAAAAAAGCCCTTTTTTTTTAAACGTATAAACCCAAGTGATGACTTTCAGAAAGAATAACACACATTAATATCAGCTCAGAGGGCCAAACTTTGAAAAGTTATAACTTAACATGTAAATTACATAGAACCACAACTTTTTTACATGTATAAAGAACATGTTATACTAATTGTTTGATGAGTTAGTGTATGTTTATGTTGCAGTCTGTCAAAGGGAATGGGAACAGCCTTACTGAATATGAAATGTGATTTAAAGTTAAAAAGTACCTCCTTCTGGGATGACTCTGGCCTCTGTAAGAGGAGGAAGAGGAGAGAAAAAGGTTAACATTCCCAAAAATTCCACAGTTTTCCACGAACAAAGACGGGATTCAGGTCTGTCGAGCGAGAAAGAGATTCCTCCCAGAGGGTTGCAGGAATACCTGCTCCCTTCTCAAATATTATTGCTGACCATGTGCACGTTCACACACACACATGAATGTTTGGGCCTGAAGGAATTCCCAGCTTGGGTTCCTCACACAGAGTTCTCTTTGTCTCTTGTAGATGCAGCACGTGACTCACGGCCGTTTTTGGATGTATTCGTAAGAGAACATTTATCAAACTTGATTGAAACACAATCTAAACACGTCTCATTCCATAAATAAACTTACAACACCAATACAGAGGTTTTCATATTAAGAGATTTGAAAACAAACTCACCGCTGAGATGACAAGCAAAGAGGCAGAGCACACCGAGCCACACCAGCAGCTTCATCTTGTCCTCCTGCACAGACAGAAATGCCATCTTGTTTGAGTTCTGGATCTTTAGCAGTTTAATCAAACCAACGAGGACATATATGATCCTGCTTTTCATAATTATCTGGAAACAAAGCGAAGCTCTGCAGACGTTTACCTGGAAATGGTTGCGGAGCTGTGCAGAACGATGCTGCAGTTCCTCTGCTGGTTCACTGCGGTGTGTGATGTTGGGGGCTGGAAGAGGCAGCCGACCTCCAGCTCACTCACTCACACACACACACACACACACACAGCCAAACTATGCCCAGATTATTCTGTGCCATATTCAAACTCTGTCCACGCAGGTCTGCTTTTGCTCCGTGGTCATACGCATGCTTGAAAAACAGCTCTTATTCAACAAGGCCTGAATCCAGCTTATTCACAACTGTTACATGTCACATTGAAATGTTTGTTTCAGACAACCCACCTGGAAGAATGTGCTTACTCTGAGTTGGGTAATAATGTTAGGTCTTTACTTTTATCTGGATTCACTCTTATCATCGATCCTTGTAACCCCCTGAGAAAAGCCAAAGAAAAACATGTGACAGTTTCACTTTAAAGGATCATGTTTGGTTTTTCTCATCTGTCCCCTGTAATGCACATCGGGTTCTCTTTGCAGATGTCATCGTGTTTTCTCAAACCTGGTCGTGTTTTAGTTGGTTGAAGTAATAAATATTTGGGATTTGGGCCTGAATTGTCCAGAAACGCCTACTCCTTCACATTGGGGTTGGATCTAAATTGATGGAGAAGGAAGAGGTATAGCTCAATGTACTGTTACCGGATATGAAATCAGGTTAATGAGACTTTTCACCTTTCAGCTCTACTGTGTGGCCCTCCTCCACCTCACCCCCCTGACAGCTTTATGTCTGATTTTGTTGCATCAGTAAAATCCTTCCTGCCTCATCCAACCTTCTGCTTCCTGAAGAATGGAGACTAGTTAAAAATGGGAAGTAGCAAATCCTGCTGTCGCCTACGATGGACAATCAATAAAAAAAAAGGGGTTTTAAAAGGGTAAAAAATACTGCACACTGTTGACTTCTTACTGTTAGAGTTTGGACACTAATTTGGAAATAAACAATTCATTAGAATCATAAAATCTGTAAAGAATTGATGAATAATCTCTCTTGTTCACACACAATCTTGAAAATGCATAATTTGAAAAGAGAGTCCAGGTGGTGTTTTAGCTCCACCCACGACAGTGACATCACCACCAGGTCCAGGTCGTCCTCTTCACTGCACAGTAGAACTTGAAGAGATTGTATAAATGACACTCGACGAAGAGGCCTCACTCATGTCTCAAACAAGAGGACAAAAATAAATCGCCAGGTCTCAGGAGGACTTTGTTTCTTCTGAGCTACTGTGGAATCCCAGCATGGGATCTACAGTCAAATTCTGCAGATTCCCTTAATCTCTGTCTTCATCGATCATCACACAATTCTCCACAATGACAAGCAAAAAGCTGTTTTGGAAGTCTTATCAAAAGATAAACTTAAACAACAATTCCATGAATATTCAGACCCCTAAGTACTTGTTTTAGCACCAGTTGGTGGTCTCAGTTCTTCTTGTGAATGATCTTAAAAGAGCTTCTTAGCTTCTTAGCTACTTAGCTAAGAGCTTCTGAGCTTCTTAGCTAACTATTTTAGTCTGGATACCAATCATATATCCAGACTAAAATAGTATTTTCTTTCACTGAAAAGCGTCCCAATGATACGTACATTGGGACTTCAATACATTCCCACAGACTGTTGTGCTTAATATCTTACATATTCTGTACTTTAAGGTTTCCCTGCTGCTTAAACATTCTTGATACAGATTTTAAAACAGTTTTCTTAGCTTCTGGTTGATATTTTACTTGAGAATGCAGCAGTTTCCACTCCAGGTCTTTCAGCGTGGACCAGAACACTTTGTGCTAAACGTACATGGACAAAACGCCCTTGAAACCACTGAATGTTGCCCAAGTGATCAGATCAGAACCTTAATCTGTACTGTGTCCGTGCCTTTTTACTTGAGCGGTGACTACTTGTGACTTGTGTTAGCACCAGGTCTGAACATGGCCTGAGATCCTGAGCTCTCTGAATAAGGTCAGAATTGCTATCCTGAAAAGGCGCCCGGCCTTTGTCCCATAAAAACATGATGCTGCCATCACCATGTTTGAGTGCAGGGATGGTACTAAAGAGGTGATTCTTGCACACATTTTGCAGGACACAGAGGTCCAATAATCCTTATGTCACCGGATTAGATGATTTCACGTATTACCAGTCGTTTTATAAATTCCCAGCAGGCTGACATCATCCGTTCAGTGACTTATTGCTTCAGTCAGGATCTCCTTCATCGTTGGCTTGTTGGTTACCAAACTGACCAAGATCGTGCTTCTGTTTAAGACCCTGCAAGTGGTGTCATTTATCTATTCTTTAATCCTCTTTCAGTTAGTTTATTTATTCATTCATTGATTTATTCCCCTTTTTTCCAAACTCTGATCTTTCTACAAACTTTGTTCTTGAATTACAATTTGAAGTAGAGATGTGAGAACACACACACACACTTACACGTATTCCAGATTAACCCAAAACGGTGTAACTCATCATATTCATCAACCTTATCTCCTGATCACATGTTACTTATCTCGTTTTGTATTTTTCTTGTCTGTCACAGTTCTGTCCTGTACTTGTGCTTGTCTTATCTCCAGATGGCCTTTATGAAAAAAGTCTGCTGACTATAGTGGCACAGTCAGTATATTCAAAGTTTCTGCCCTACTTTAGCATCAGCTTTAGCTTCCCGTGTTATTAACAATGACAAGTAATAGTATTTCTACCTATATTGTTGACCCAAACATGGCCCAGTGGTATTAGTATGTGCTGCTTTATGTCAGGGAAAAGTGGAGAATCTATATCTAGCCAACCACACTTTTTGTTTTAAAGTTAAGTTTGATTAACTTAAATTTATTAAACAAACTTGGTTTAATTCAGATTTAATTACGTATGTGGTCAGTTTACTCCCAGAAGGTGCAACTTACGCCTAACGTTTGTTAAAAACAAAAGGCTGCATTTTAAAAGCTTTTCTCATTTATGCATTTCTAATGATTCAAACTGATGGGAAATCTTTTGAAATGTTGTCACATGCTTTCATTGTACTTCTGCTTAATTTCTTTCCATTTCTAGAGAACAACATGGAGTAAAAATGTGCTCATCTTACCGCACTCCTATATAAAATTAAAGCTCTAAATCTTATGCATAATGCTTTCCAAGTGAAGGCAGCTTCTACGAGTCAGTCTGAAACAGATAGGAGCTGATCGGCATTTGTCCTTCTGGGGAAAAGATCAACACCAACGAACATGATGCACATCGGGGGAGATTAGCGAGTGGTTGTACAACACAACATGGTGACGGTAGGTATATCTTACATATAAAGTTTTGTTAAAAGCAAAACAGAAGATAGTAAAGAAAGCACACAGTAAATGTCACACAGCAAAAACAATAAAATGTTGATTAAAAGATTATTTTTTCCAAACATGAAGATAACTAAAGTCACGTTTGACGCATAATGTTGAGTCGATGGGGCAAACTAAAAGCCTAATTCGTTAAATGTAATAAAATAAATGGTAAGTGAACATCCCTTCTTCTTATAACAGCAGTTTTGTCCCGTTCTTGATTCCCAGTCCTGTCTCTTCTTTACCGTATTTTGTGTTTCATGATGTTTATGAGTTGCAGACAGGCTACAAAGCGGTGAACATGGCCCTTTCCAACTTTCTGATACGAGTTGCTGCCTTCAAATTCAACCCAACTATCTATACCTGCTTAATCCAACTTGGGATATTGGTTTATAGGATCAGTAAACATCATTGTATTCTGTTTTTTTGTTCACATTTTACACAGTGTCGCAACTTTTGGGGATTTGTGGTTTTTAAATCAGATTAAAAACAAACAAATGTAATGATGACAAAGCATATGATAGAAATGATTGCGGGACACAAATGGGTCAAACTGTTAGTCCCTTTTCATAACGTCAGCAATCTCAGAAAGTGGGAGTGTGCACAGCAAAAGGATATAAAAGCTGCATCGTGCCATTAGCACCATAAACCTGAACTTGTGTTTGTCCAGCAAGCTCAAGACACATTCAGACTCTTTGATCCAGCCCAGGTCTTCACCCGACATCTTCTCACTATTCAGGTAAGAAAGGCATCTTGTTTTCTGCAGTAGAGTATGTTTTTTGACTCATCAGCACAGTATATTCGTAATATTTTTCATGAACATTAGACTGAAATTGCTCAGGAGGCTTCAGATAGAGTGTGATTATTGTCACATAATAGAAGGAGGACATAATTACCATTAGTTAGTTCAGTGTTGTGAACTCTCTACGCCTTCAGCAACGGATGTGTCTTCCTTTACAGTTTTACATTTGTTCTCTATCTTTACACTAAAACCACAGGGCCTCACTTTAAACAAGTCCTAATTTCCTCACCCTTCACATCTTTTACCAGCTCCACACTCTTCACACACACCTGTAAACTTTTTCCTCTAACCTCTGTAACCTCCTCTCATCTCCTGAAGCAACAATGCAACCTGTCGGCCTCCTCCTCCTGCTGCTCCCTCTGGTGTCAGCTACTAAGCCAGCTTACAATTTGAAGTTGGGTCCCTGTCCCAGTCCACCTGTGCAGCCCCACTTCAACATCAATAAGGTAATGCACACATATACATACATAAACATAAATTACACTGTTTGCTGTCAAAATAATGATTGGTCTCTGTTAACAGTTCATGGGAGTGTGGTACGAGATTGAAAGGATCCCCAACAAACATGGTGAAGGAAATTGCGTCAAGGCAAAATATACAAAGAAAAATGATGACACCATCAGTGCGGTGCACTCTGCGGTGGTGTGAGTACTGAGCTTTTTGTTGATTTGACTTCATGTTTGATTTGGTGCTCCATGTTGAGGCTGTTTGTTCTTTTATTACTGAATGAATTAGAAGATCTGACACCACTTTCTTGACCTTATAAAAACGGAGCCTGCAGTCGAATAGCTTAGCTTTGAATCGAACCCTCCACCTGTGCTTCAACAAGTGGAACTGTTGATATTTGATGTTAAAATACTCATTTTGAAGATTGTACACTGAAAAACTCACAAGGCTTTAAAATAGCATGGGTAAGACTCTAGATACCAGGATCTTGGAGCAGTTATAGGTGTGGGTCAGGCCAGTAAGCAATAGTTGCTAGAAGCTGAGTTCTGGCCTGGCAAATTTATCCCCAAGTTTGCGAAATTCTCATTTAATTTGTCCCTCACAGCACATCTCATCGCAAAGGCAGCCAGGATTTGTTCTTCTGATCTTTTTTGTTGAAAAATACCAGCTGTCTGACCTCGCTTTTCTTCAGTTTAACCACAGAATATCTTGTAACACAGAATGAAACGTCTAAGGCGCACGTTAAGTTAGAAACTTGATTTTAACAAATTGGAACTTTTACGCAGAAACATCACTCAGTGCTTTTGTTAGGACCAGAAAGATTCAGTTCTGGGGCCAGAGATGGTGGAGAAGCCTTGAGGACATATGTTTAAACAGAATGTACTGCAGACAGAACTCACTAAATTAATATCTGAATCCTTTACTTTGTTTTTCTGCATTCCAGTAATGGCAAAATCAAAAAAGTAGAAGGGGTAATTAAGGTGGTGTGCCCAGACGAGCCAGCCAAACTTGGAATCAGTCACTCCTGTTGTAAGTATTTATCATGCATCGCATTTTGTTTACACTCCTCTTGCATTGCTTTTTCATCTTTAGCCATAATTTTCACAAAGAACTAAAGGTTAAATGACCAGTTACTGTGTTAGCAAATCTTTAGAGGGCTTAAAGAAAAGTAACACTGCATCATAAGAGAAAAAGTTTACCCCTGAATACAAACTCTAAGGGAGAACTTGGGCTGATAGTTGAGACAGAGAGCTCAATTTTTTTGTCTTGTGATTCAAGGATTTTATTTCTTACTCGGTTCAAGAAAATGTTATAATAGTTTTCTTTTTCTCGTTCTGACCTTTCCCTCCAGATCAACCCCACCGTCCATTCTGGGTTCTGTGCACTGACTACAGCAACTATGCCGTCGTGTACTCCTGCAGAGACCACCACCTGTTCCACTACGAATACGCCTGGATCCTTGCACGGTCATGCCGTCCGTGTCCACGTAAAATCAAATTTGCCAAAGAGGTACTAGAGCATGCGGGAATCGACACTTCCCATATGATAGCCACTGATCACACCCGCTGTGGCTGAGCCGGTGGACACTCACGATCTGAGCCAGGTGACGTCGCCATCTGTGTCACACTGGGGCTGCCTTTAAATTTGGGAAAAACCTTTTAAACATAATCTGATCATAATTTGATGGCAAGATAAATATTTAATCGATGATTTGTATTGAACCATTTTCATCTCTGAAAAAATATTGCATGCATCATTGTGATTGTTTGAAAGAATAAAAGGATTTGGTCTGATCAGAACTCACATCATTGTTGTCCCTTTCTAACATAAACACAGTGTCACAGAAAACATCCTTTTATGTTTCTCATATTTCATTGCTACATTATCTGCAAATAGGGGGTGTTTGAATAAACTTACATTCACTAGAATAGACTAAAATATCATGCTTAATGTCTAATAACCGATAAGTGTATCTTACATTAACTGAAATAATCAATAAAAACACCCAGAGTTGTAGTAACGAAGAAGATTCCAGAAGCTTTTCTGAAAGGCTTTCGTCTTATTAAAATCTGAATTTCATATTTAGCAAAGCTAAGTGAAATAAAAGGTAGTTAACAGGACACAAATGAGACAGTCTTACAATGCATTTAATGGTAAAATGGCTGCATGTATCTTACGTATTTTCTTCAGTGTAAAAGCAAATGTTTGAGGAATGAAAGAAGCATTAATCTGCCTAAAAGCACAGCAGAGTCCATCATCTAAAATGGAAGAAGTTTACAACCACCAACAGACTTCCTACAAATTAGTCCTGCACATGCACAGCTGTACACGTGATCTGGTTGTCACGCTTTTGGAACTGACAACCCTCAGCGGCCACCAAAGATGGCCTTACAACAGCAAGAGGGTTCCAGGTTCAATTCCCAGTTGGGGTTGGGGCAGCGGGCAGGGACTATGACATCATTAAGGCTGCTGTGGCTTGAGTCTGACTACCTACTGTTATCTGCACCAAACACTGACTGGGGCTTCAAGATTAGAGTGAATCTTGCTCTGTTTTGTCCTTGTACAGACTTGTATTGTCCTATCTTTAAATTATCTTAGGTCATGGAATAAAACCATAAACAGTAATAAAATCCCTTTGCCTGTTCAGCCAGTCTCTGCCTCTAGTTCAGGTCAGTCAAAGGCAGACACTGGCAGGTCTGTAAATTGAACTGTTGCACACTAGATTCATACAATGATGACTGGAAAACAAGTGGAAAAACTTTGCACAACCACTGATTTTGCACCTATAATGAGCTTAAAATCAGAAAAGATAAGCTGTGCTGCACTCTGAACTCTGAGCTAACAGTGAAAAAGTACGTGTTCATTCATTCATTCGTCTTAAAGTATTGGTGAAACAAAGACAGATAATGCCTTATTTAGAGGCTGTATTGTCTCTGCCCCGTTCACTCCCGTTATATGCGGATCTGGAGTGATCTAAATAGCGTCCAAAGGACGCCGACTTTCACCAAACTGTAATCGGTGATGAGATGAACGTATTTTATGCCAGTAATAAGGTCCAGGTTTAAAAAAAAAAATAATAATAATTTCCCCTTTAAGAAAAAGCACATGAACCTATGAAGAGGCCACTGGCTGAGAGGAAAACTTTTTTATTCAGGATGATGGGAATGTGGACATCTACAGCTAATTATCTCCAGCATAATAGAGATAGTATTAATGATCTGAAGGGAAAACAACCAGATTCCCCGCTTTAACTTTAAAGGCATTATCTAAACTATATAATACATAGAAACCTTGGTGGGGGATTAGGAATAAAAGTCATCAGAAGACACGTTTGTCTATATTCTCTGGCTGTGGTCACACTGAACATCAGTGAGAACAGCATGTTAGAGGCCCAGCTCATGAGCTGGGCCTAACTTGGACAATGGGCTGTGTTGTGTATGGTCATTAAATGTCATTTATCAGCTTTGTCCCAAGCTACTGTATTTACACCCATAGCCATTCCTCTTTTTCAGCGAAAATGCAGATTTGGGTCACATCTGGTGGACATGCGACTGAGTTGAGATAGTTTAGGCAGCCACACTAATGCTGGGTCAACGGAGTCATTCATGGGCAAATGTGTACCAGATAGAATTGAAGATGTTCGTCATGTTTGGGCCAAACAGTCTTCGCTATCTGGGTGTTCCTTTTGCGACATAATATACAATACAAGAAGAACGGACTCATTTGGAGCAGAAAAGAGATGTCTGAGAAATGGTCAGTGACACTGATAAACCTGTTTATCCCTTAACACAATGTCAGCAATCTCACAATGTGGGAATGTGCGCATGATAACCATTAAAAGCTGCCCTGTGTGCTGCGAGCATCATGAACAAGAGCCTGAGTGTCCGCAGAGAGCTCGAGACACTCAGACCGTTTGAATAAGCCTGAAGGCTGACATCTTCCCACAGCTCAGGTAAGGAATCGATGCATACACGGGAATTACACATTATTACTCTGTGTTCATCTTATCGTAAAACACTGATTTCTACCGTAGACTACAGGCTTGTCAAAGGGTTTGGATTCTGTCGCCTGGAATTATCAGTTACTTTAATGTTTTCAATCATTTTCATTAAAGTTAAACTGAAATTGATCAGGAGGCTTTTAGATTAAGTTTTTATGATTGGTGTATAAGACCAGAAGACAGCAAGTGTTTCATGTATGAAGCTGCTCTGTGTAAGCCATAAAACAAGTGTGGCAACATGATTTATTTAGTTGGAAAAAAAGGCCACTATTTCACAAACTTCTGAAATCTATGGGGGGAAAATAGAAGCTAAAATGCCAATAATTTCAGTTATGCAAGTGTTGTACTCCTTGCCCCCCACTTTGGACTAAGATGAAAGAACAATCTAGATTTTTGGAGGTTCAACTACTCACAAACTTTGTAAAGAAAGTTGTTGTAGTCTGTAAACATACTCGACGTTCACGTCTAATAAGCAGCTGCTTAACAAATAACTCTGCAACGAACATTAAGCTTCTGCCGTCAGATCCTTTTAAACTGTTGAATAAATGTGAAAAACTTCAGACTACAAACCAGGAGGACATTACAGGGGGAAAGAAACACACACAATGATCTAGCAGGGAGGACTGAAAACCAGGAGGATATATGCAGGGGAAATGATTACAGAATGGAAAACAGGTGAGGCAGTTAGCAAAGGAAAACAGGTGTGACAGGGAAGCTGCGACCGAACAGCAATGAACAAAGGATTTACCAAAATGAAACAATTAAGCAATTAAGTAGAACAGAAACCTAAACTGAAAGAGGTGTACTTTCTCTGCACGGACCAACATCTGTCCAACTGTGTGAAAATAGAAAGATAGTGTTGGGGAATTGCTGGGTGGCACCATTTTGGTCCAGTATTCCCTTCACTAAAGCAAATATGAATGATTTTATTGTACTTCCTCTTTAGAACCTACTGCTTACAGCTGTACAGCAGCACATGTAACCTCCCCCCATCTTCACACATCTCACCAGCTCCACACTCGTCACACTCATTTATAAACACACACACCTCTGACCTCTGCAGCGTTTGCTCCTCTCCTGAAGCAACAATGCCAGCTGTCTACCTCCTCCCCCTGCTGCTCCCTCTGATCTCAGCTCAGATTTTTGGCTGGGGTCCCTGTCCTGCTCCACATGTGCAACCCGGCTTCAACATACAGAAGGTAACACGAACGTGAACATGCACGCACTTACATTACACTGTGTGCTACCAAAGTAATGACTTCTTCCTGTTAACAGTACCTTGGAAGGTGGTATGAGATCGAGAAGATCCCGACATCCTTCGCTCGTGGAAAGTGCATCGAGGCAAACTACGCACTGAGGATAGATGGTACCATCCGAGTGTTGAACTCTCAAATCTAGTGAGACTCTCTAACTGCTTTTTTCATGAGTAGATATCACATGTCAGATCATTTGCTTTAGAATTGGAGACATTAAACTAGCTTAGCTTGAAACAGGATGAAACAAATGGAAATGTCTCTTTTCTCTAATGAAACACATCAAAGTCTTCCACTTGTGCCTCGAAGTTCAGTGAGAAAAGGGAAAGCTCCAACAACACACAGTGAAACATAAAAGCACAGATTGTTTTTACATTGGTCAGAGCAGCTGTTGATGTTAAAGTGAATTGTAATTGAACTGATATGCAGTCGAACCTGAAGTTAACCTGATTTTTTTTTAACCAATGAACGGCGACCTTGAGTGTCCAGAAAGGCGCCTATAAATAAAATGTAGTATTATTATTATTATTATTATGAGCTTTTCTAAACAGCTGCTGGGCCCAAATTCAAATGATTGATTTCCACAGAAAAGGAGAAAGCCATGAGAAGATGGAGAAGTGTCTTCATAGCTCTTGCCTCACTGTGAGTTTAAAAAAATGAGGTTATTACTGATAAATGCTCTATCTTGTGTTTCAGTAAAGACAAACTCAGATCCGCAGAAGCGACAGCTGTGATTAAAGACTTCAGAGAACCGGCCAAGCTCGGAGTCAGTTTCTCATTTTGTAAGTATTTGTTAGGAAGAGAATTTTGCTTTAACACTGATTATTTTTTTAGAAATTTTGCCTTTTATTTCCTTAAAGAAATAGGTATCAAATCATTAGAGAAACAAAGAAAAGGTCTGAAAAGTCACATTTTGCATGACATAAGGAAGACCTTTCACTCTCTTTCACTTTCACTTAAAAAAAGCTGTTCTAGTTTTAATTTTCTCTTTGTGACCTTTGGCTCCAGTTTCCCCTTACAGCCCATACTGGGTTCTGAGCACTGACTACACCAGCTTCGCCATCGTGTACTCTTGCACAGACTTCCTCTACCTCTTCCACTGGGAATACGCCTGGATCCTTGGGCGGTCACGCTTCTTGCCGCCATATTCGGTATATTATGCCAAAAACCTGCTCAGCAACGAAGGAGTCAATATTTTCAGAATGCGAGCCACAGATCAGAAAGGATGCAAGGATCACTAAAAGCTGATGGAGACTCACAGTCTTTCAGGAATTTGTCTCTGCAAAGTGATATTTTCATCCCTGTCAAACTGGTTCTAGATATGTGACTAAATGTGCTTTCGAGATATCAGTTTATCAGAAAATATGATTAATGAATACTGCACGTGTTATTATACTTGTTCCAAAGAATTAAATGATTTGCACTGATTCAGACTCATCATCGTGGTTTCACTTCTGCTCGAATCTTCACAACAAGCACGTTACAGAGACATTTAAAGATCCTTTTATTACTTATTTTTATACTTAATATCTGTATAAACTGCTCAGAACATCAAAGATAAGGGGAAGTGTGCTTTATAAAACCTACATTACTATAGATGTTGATTTTACACTATATATATATATAATGCTTATCTTATATTATCTATAATTTCAATGAAACATGATGATTTTTGGTGACAGATAAGTTTCTGTGGTTCTTGATATATTAAACATGTATTCATTGAACAGCGTTTGGTCGCTTTTCATTTTATTGCTCACTGATCTGTTTTGTACAGCCAGCAGAAACACAGTAAGTAACAGACTATTCTCACTATGAATGAGCTCAAGAGTTCCGTGAAAGCCTTTTATTAGTCGGTCACAGCCTAAAACGTTCCTTCCTCCGTATGCTAGCTGTTTCTCCCTGTTTCTAATCTTTAAACTAAGCTAAACTTACCAGCAGGTTTGCACATTTAATTCATATAAAGAAACAGACAATGAGCACCCACAACTACACCTGTTCACGCTTTGCTTTTTATACATCTGAAAATAAACAAGACATGTACTAAGTATTCACTCACCCATCCAAATGATTAAATTCAGGTGTTCCAGTCACTTCCGTGGCCGCAGGTGCATCAATTCAAGCACCTCTGCATGCAGACTGCTTCTACCAACACCTGTGGGTCTCTTTCAGGAGCTCAGTGGTTTCCAGCATGGTACCGTGATAAGATGCCACCTGCGCAATTGTGAAATTTCCTCGCTGCTAGATATTCCACAGTCAGCTGTCAGTGGTATTATAACAAAGTGGAAGCGATTGGGAACGACAGCAGCTCAGCCATGAAGTGGTCGGCCATGTAAAATGACAGAGGGGGGTCAGCGGATGCTGAGGCTCATAGTGCTCAAAGGTCGCCAACTTTCTGCAGAGTCGATCGCTACAGACCTCCAGACTTCCTGTGGCCTTCAGATTATCTTAAGAACAGAGCGTAGAGAGCTTCATGGAATGGGTTTCCATGGTAACTGCATCCAAGCCATACATCACGCCGCCACTGAACTCTGGAGCAGTGGAGACGCGTTCTCACGCTTCTCCATCTAATGGACGAGTCTGGGTTTGGCGGTTGCCAGGGGAACGGTACTCTGACTGCATTGTGCCAAGTGTAAAGTTTGGTGTGGGGTTGTTCTTCAGGAGCTTTAGTTCACTTAGTTCCAGTGAAAGGAACTCTGAGTGCTTCAGCATACCAAGAGATTTTGGACCATTCCATGCTCCCAACTTTGTGGAAACAGTTTGGGGACGGACCCTTCCTGTTCCAGCATGACTGACACCAGAGCACAAAGCAAGGTCCATAAAGACATGAATGAGCCAGTTTGGTGTGGAGGAACTTGACTGGCCTGCACAGAGTCCTGACCTCAGCCCGATAGAACATCTTTGGGATGAATTAGAGCAGAGACTGCGAGCCAGACCTTCTGTCCAACATCAGTGTCTGACCTCACAAATGCGCTTCTGGACGAATGGTCAAAAATTCCCAGAAACACACTCCTTTCAGACTGAAACTGACTGTTCGCTTAGCATAATAATTCAATCACATTCAGAAATAACGACTGTCTGACACGTGTGGATCCCAGACAAAAAGCCTTTGCCTGCAGGTTGAACACGTGTTTGTGGCGTCATATAAAAATACAGTTTCTTTCCCTTGAGGGTGGGAATTGGGTGTTTAAGTGTTTTTTCCTAACTCAAATATTTCTTTTTAAACCAAAGCAACTGAAGAGAAGTGACTGAGTTGTTGACGGAACAGGTAACTTCAGGGTGAAGACGATCATAGCCACAGGATTAAGCCGCAATCACTGTTTTATCTCAAGAGAAGCTAACGATGAAATGATGATGATTTAATTTCTCTTTCACCAGATCAGAGGATTTCACCTCTTATGGTCAGAAGTTCATTCATTTTTTTGACAAATTCCCAGCAGGCTGTTATGTAAATATTTAGTGAGGAATGCCTTCGATTACAACTGCTAAAGGTCATCCCAGTTATCTTATGAGTAAGCGTTAGTTTGTTTGATTTGAGTTAGCTAAAGAAACATATAAAAAAAGCCTTTTTTTATCCTTACATATATTAAGTTGTGCCTTCTTCTTGCCTCTTAAAGACTTTCTTCAACAATTTAGAGACCATTAAAAATTAAATAACCAGACTGCGTAATGAATACATCTTTAATATGTCCACAATCCCACAGAATTTCCTCTACCAGCATAAATCTGTATGTTTAATTGATTGTTTGGGATTACAATAAAATACATTGTTAGAATATAACCAACACTATATCTATAGTGCATGATTAACATCTTAAATAACCACCTCTTTTAATTAATACTGGTTTTATAACACAGCCCCCCCCTTATTGTTCTGTACAGAAATAAGATACATCATAAAAGTATCTGTATGTTTCTGTAAAACTGTGTAACCATGAGGAAAATGTCCCTTGTTTTGATACAATCACAATAATACGTTCAATATTTCTTAAATGATGATTTTTAATCAAATGCTTTTTTTAAAGCAAGTTATATAGATTGTTTTTCCCGTATAATTTCTAAAAAGCAAACATTTAAATGCAGCAACAGTGTGACACAGTTACGTATGAAGATACCACTTTGTAGAGTCTCCATCGGTCTCTAGACATCATTACAGCTCTGATCTGTGGCCTTCATCCCGGAAATTTTGATTCCTTCGCTGATCAGCAGGTCTTTGGCTTTTTTTACCGTCTCTGGAGACGGGGAGGGCGACCGTGCCAGAATCCAGGCGTAGTCGACGTGGAAGAGGCGGAGGATGTCCGTGCAGGAGTACACGACAGACACGTTGGTGTAGTCTGTGGTCAGAACCCAGTATGGACTATAGGGAGTAACTAAGAAGTCATGGACACAGAATATTAAAACCACAGCATCTAATATTTCATTTAAGAACTTAAACTGCTGAGATCCACAAGGACTCAATGGCATCACAAACGGTTTTAATGAGGCAAAAGCACAAGCAATGAGACAGAAAGGTGATATAAAGAGTTCTTACAGTATGAGAAGCTGACTCCAAGTTTGGCTGGTTCTCGTACGTCTTTGACCACAGCTGTTCCTTCTGTTGACATGAGCTCATCATTGCTGAAACACAAAGAAGTTTGTCAGCTCCACAACATGACAGGAATGGCTTCTTTATCGTCTCCCGGGCACACTGAGCAATGCTGACAGTATGTCCTCCAGACTCCTCCAACCTGACATTCTGGTTCAAAGTTCACATAACGCACAGTTTTATTTCCACGTGCTTTGGTAGAAACTGAGAAACTACATACTTTACTGAAGAAAAACGCTTGAAGCCACACCCAGCTCAAAACAAACTACAAACAGAATAGGTCAGCATATGCTGGATGCTTGTTCCTTTATGTGAATTAAATGTGAAGACCTTTTACCTAGCTTAGCTTAGCTTAGCAAAACTATAAAATAGTTGGGAACAGCTCTATTTTAGTAAGAATCTGTAGTTGTGAGAGGACAACATCTGTTATCAGCTGGTTATCTTAAATAAGACTAGCTTAAATGATCTTAAAGCCTGGAAACAGGTAGAAATGGCAAGCTGGGTTCTGTGCAGCATCCCAACGAACATTATATATCTAGTTTATAGATGTGTTATTGTATTATTTGGGGAATATCCAGACAGATGACAGAATAAAGCCCTGTTCACACTGTGCAAGAACGGAGAAATTTGTTCTCTCTCGACACATCATCTGGGCAGAACTTGTTTCTCGTGTGGTGTCCGATAACTCTCGTATGATTGGTCAGAAATTTGAAGTGGGCGTGGTAATTGCAACTTTTCCGCTGGCGTGAAAGGTTGTACAGCAATGGGTAGTTGTGAGGAATATCGGGCAATCGTGAATAGTAACAACAAATCTTCCTTCATTATCTCAAAAACTGCCATCGGACCAGCGTGTCAAATTCCCACAATGCTTAGCGTACGAGACGTGTGCTACAGAGGGACGGCCCTATGAGGACTTCACAGGAGTTCTGCACTTGGCCAGAACGAACTTTGTTCGTGTTCTTACCGCCTCGAGAAAACAAACACATTTCTCAGTTCTTGTGGAGTACGTACGGGCCTTCATCCATCTTCCTGTGGCTCTTTCTTTGAAGGAACCTTTCACCGACTCCTGTGTTATTTGCTGTGTCACTGCCCAAAGGTTTTAGTGCAGAGGCGTGCACAGAAAACACACCACTACATACTTCTACTGGGTCATAACTCATCACGGAGACAGATGACTTTAGTTTGAGTCAACATGTCGTTAATGTGCCTTTCTGTCAGTAACTCGGTTGCTTTTTTCTCTTCACACTTCTGTGTTTCTAAGACGGTATAACAGTTTTATTATTGAATTCTGAGCAAGCTGTTCGACCACAGCTTCATGTCAACATTAAGGATGACAGAAAAGTAATAGATCTCACAGTCGGAGCCCCACAGTACTCACATAACCTGAGAGTTCAGCACCCGAATGGTGCCGTCTTTCCTCAGTGAATAGTTTGCCTCGATGCACTTTCCTCTGGCGAAGTAAGTCGGGAGCTTCTCGATCTCAAACCACTTTCCAAGGTACTGTTAACACAGAGAAATGATTGCTTTGGTTGCTCCTGTCGTGCTGCGCGTACCTGCAGGTTTCTGTTTCTGTTACCTGTTGGAGGATGAAATCGTCCTGCACATGCGGATTAGGACAGGGACCCCAGTTAAAAGTCTGAGCTGAGATCAGAGGAAGCAGCAGCAGGAGGAGGAAGACGGCTGGCATCGCTGCTTCAGGAGCTGAGAGACGGATGTTCGAGGAGAAATCCACCCGTTTACAGATGGGGGGTGCTGGTGATGAAAAGTTGGGACATGGTGTGGTGACACAAAAGAAAGGAGACCACATCTCATCACAGCTGGGTTGTAATCAGAAGAAAAGAGGACTAAAAAGGCGCTACATGCGGCTCTGCTGCTTAAAGAAATGAAACAGACTGTGACATCACCTGCAGCTCACCTGTAACTGCTTACTCTACTTCAGGTTGGTTTATGCCTCATCCCCATGAACACAGGTATGCCTACAGAAGCAGCTTTTTCTTTGCATGTGGCCTGTCATCCAAGCACAGTTTTGTCACGTCTTTAGGTTTTGATTCATGTCTCGTTTCGTCACTTCTTGTTTTATTTTGAAATATCAGCTTCCCTCTCGTTTCAGGTATCTTGCCCTTCCTCCTGTGTCAAGTGTCTGATTGTCTTCCCTGAGCCCCAAACTGTTTCCACCTGTTCCCCGGCTCCTCTTGCGCTCAAATAGTCTGCGTCCCCTTGTCTCGCGCCAGTGTGTTGTAACCTGTCTCGTTCCTCACTGTAGCGTCCTTGTCCCACAGTAAACCACAGTAAACCACAGCCTTGCATCCAAGAGCCTGCAGTTGAGCGATCCGTCTTTTGTTGTCAGTTTATTCCATAGCTTTAGTTTAACTCGGTAAGTTCTATAGCCTGTTTCTGTTCCTCCGTTTTTGGAGTGATTTTTGTGTTTTGATTTCCATTGTTCCTCTTGTGCCTCTGTTAAAGAAGTGCTTTAAGTTAATTATTAAAGTTTCATAGTGCCTCTGTTTTTGAGAGAGCTTCTTTTGTTTAAGTCCGCCTCATTAGGAGAGCGTGACTAGTCATTCATGGCCTTTTCTGTTATCCTCCTGGAGTGGAGAGTTTTTGTTTTGGTAAGTTTCACAGCTGCACCCTCCTCCATGATAGTGAGGAGTGCTCCAGGTTTTTCATAGCCCCTAGCTTTGCTCTGTCTGGACATCCTCGACCTGTTTGTGGTTAATAAACACTCTTGATCTGAAAACGACCCTGCATCTGTCTCCTGTGCTCCGTGACAAGTTTTTGTTTACGCATAACAAATCTTTTGGAGATCGTCCAGGGCGAACATTTTTAAAAACTGTGTCAGCGGATGACAACACGTTCCAGCCTACAGAGGTCACAGCAACATAATCAGGAGCCGAGCCCTCTGAAACCATCCTTGTTTTGGACAAAAACCAGTCAGACATGTAGGAGAATTAAGTGGTTGTTGCTACAGAATGGCAAGAATCTACTCTGTTGTCTTTGAGACTGAGGCTCCGCCTGCACGTTGACGAGAAGAGAACTATGAGATCACCCGTCAGTGTTGTCAGGAAGGTTGGTTTGTTGCAGATGAGGGGAGATGGATTGGAAAATAGTAACCCTTGTAAATAAAGTTACCAGTCACTGAGAAACTTGTTTTACATATTCATATGGACTGAGATACAAATACCTGCTGATAATGAACACCAACAGTACGGTCCTCCCTGACCGCTCCTGAAGCACTCAGCATTCTTGTTTGGTTATTCTTGGTTCGTCATGATGCAACAACTAATGCAACGTGATATAAGTATGTTAAACGCTTCTCTGTGTAGCTTTTGAGTCAAATAAGAGGGTGTTTTGAGTCAATCTTTTCTTATAAAGAATTATTAAATGTGTCTAAATTACATTTAATTTCAAAATAATCAATTTAAATCGACCACATATACACTAGACTTGGCACAAATCTGCAGTTTCTTTGGGCTACAAAAAGCTTTTCATGACCCCTGTCAAAGCTGACTTGATATCTGATGGCATAAGATGCCACAAGTGAGCCATAAATGCAAAATATAGCCCGACATTAGGTCAAAATTGGTCTGCTATCCCCATAAGGCTGTAAAATGGTCAACCACCGGTTCATGACTCAAATCAGAATCAGATCTCTGCGAGCTGCAGGGAGTGTTGTCCTATCTTTTGTTTTTGGACAATCGGCTACATAATATGCTGCCACACCTGTTCCTCAGGTTGCACAGAGCAGCTTCATGCAGGCCACACGTGCACTTTAAAACAGTGATAAACAGAGCGTTCAGTCGTCTGTAAACGGGTTTTCAGTCTAACGTTAAGGAGAAAAATGTTTAATATTACAGAAACTAATAACAATTCCGGAGGTTGAAATGCAAAATGCAAGTTACTTACTCAAAAAATCAATCAGTATAAAAAGACAAAAAAGATAAATAAAAAAGAATATTACATACAGGTAAATTCCATCAGCTTTAACTATCACTTACTTACCTGCGTTGAGCCGTGAGAAGGGTTCAGGTGAAGGTATGAGGCTGGGTCGCACTGTCAAAGCGTCTCGAGCGCACAGAGTTTAAAGCGAAGTGCGAGCTCACGTTCATCTTATGTCACTTTATCACGGCATTGTCATCGCGTGCACGCTCCCACTCTGTGTAAATGCCAACACCCACACGGGACAAAACGCTTTGCCTCTTTCCCACTGCACCCTTCTCGACAGTTCGCGTCTTCATCCTTATTGAAAGTTATCAGCAAGAAAAACACCCTTGTTAGCGTGTTTGTTAGCTTGTTATTAGCTCCTGTAATCATCCAGGAAGGTATACGTTGCCATGGATACAGCGAGTTCTAACAAACGTCCCGTATTTTAGCCAATTATTATGTCAGTTTTATCGTATGAATGCGCCGAACAATTCACTGTAAATTAATTTTAAAGGTGAATTAATTACTCTACCGATAAATTACACTGAATTACTTTCTACACCGCTGCTCAAGTGAGCGATAAAGAGTCACTGAACCTTTGAGGTGTCGACAAAACCGGAAGATGGCGCCAAACTACATATAACAGAATGGATCAAAACACTCGAGTTGCGACTTCCTGTGAATTCCTATGAATTTTTAATGTGCAGTTATACTTCTTAATTGTCATTTTCTTTTCCGTTCACAGTGGAAGTTGTTCAACGTGTGGAATTTTGTTATAGAAAGAGCTACTCTTTCCTTGTAGATCATTACTATTATCATTGACGAAGACAAGTAGTTCCCAGTATAAATTCTGCCTCCGGTTATTTAAACAAACACATTCCCATAATCCTCAAGAAACTCAAAATGTGCTTACCGCCCAAGACTTCCTCAAACATTTATGTGCTGCTTTCAAACTTTCACTCTCCTTTTCCATTTATTACTTCCTTTATTATTATATTCATTATTTCCTTTACCATTTTTTACGTCTGTTAAACTGTCTTTAGCTGGTCAGTGTTAAGTGGCCTAACAAAAACACCCCCTCATGATAACAGTCAGGTACAAGGACTGGTCTGAAAAGGGGTGAGAAAGCAGCTAAAGTAAAAACTTTGAAAGACGTTCAGAAAGCCTGGAGAATTGTTGCCTAAGAGCAAAAAATACAAAGAAATGAGGCGTGGTTTAAAACTGCATGTATCAGCTCCCATTTTGTGGCGTCAGCAAGTTGTGATTTTATGTTTGTGACACTTTTAAGATTACAGAACACTTCTAACAAGTAAATTAAAACAGGATGTGTATTCTCAGCCCTAAACCACATCATCACCAGCTCAAATTGAGTTAGACAAAGAGGAAACAGTAAAAGAATACTTCCACACGACACGAGAATCTTATAAAGATTATTTATTTATTTCCAGTGTTTGTTGGGGAGCGGGTGGCGTTGCACCCATGTTCTGCTGTACACAGGCGAGAAACACGGTCTCATGCAGTTTCAAACTCACTATAACTGTGGTTTTTTCTCCCAGTTTTAAGCGCCCATGCATTTCACTGCACTTGAGAAACACAGAGGGGGGTGGGAGGGGGTCAAAGACATTAATTTCAACTAAACTGAAGCATAAACACAGATGCTGCTATGGCTTTAAACTAAAAACGGGAATCAAATCTGGAATGCCTGTGAGGTTATCCTGTCCTAAAACAATCCTTCTCTTCTCCACCACTGCCCATAAAAAACAGTCAAAAATAAACGAGGCACTTTTGCTTCTTGAGATAAAAACAATTCACGAATGTAAAAACACACTTTTTGGACTATAACTTGACAAAGTTTGGAAATAAAAACTACTGTACCAAGCATTACATACTATAGTATCAGCATTTCATCACTGATTTTCAGTCTTTATTTGATAAAACTATAATAATCCTCCAGTCCCTCAAGCTAATATCTGGCTGATGCGAGTGTGCTGTGAAAAAGAAACTTCCCACAGCACCCAGCTCAGAAAGCAGCCCTCAGTTATTTCCACGTACTTCAAGTACAAGCAAAAAAACACATACATGAACGACAGTATTGTCACAAGCAACTAGTATTAGTCCAGAAAGAGTAATACATTCTTCATACCGCTTCCACGAGGAAGGACTGAGCCACGGCTCCTCCTGCCGACCCTTTTCCTCTTTAGTTTAACGATCCTGTGTGTTGTTTTGTATAAAACAGCAATAAGTCACATTCGTGCATTAGTGTACGGTTCAGTCCTGCAGGAGAAAGTCCGTGTTTTATTTCCACGTCTGTTCCAGTATGGCCAACAAGTCAGAGAATTACACACACGCACACACACCTCTTCAGCCTTATTTCGGTAACAATCATCAAAGCCTATACACAGTATGTACAGTAAATAGGTAAAGTATGCTTCGTAGAAAAAATATTGTGCAGTAACCTCAGCTGAACACACACATTCGCAGGTAAACACATTCATTCTGGTTTTGCTTCTCCTCACCGCTCTTGGCGTTTCACAGATATTGGTAGAACCGCGAGCGGACGACCTGTGTTCCAGAGAGTTTGTGCGGGTGAGCATCCGCCCCGAGCGAGGCTTTGTTTTTGCCGTTGGCGTGCTCCCCCGCCAGAGGCTGAGCGGCTGGAGACGGCGAAGGCGGAGGTCTTTCGGGAGTGACGTCCTGGGCTTCGGGATGATCGTCCTCGGGAACGGCTTTGGGTGCAACCTCTACGCTGGAGTCAGAGCCTCTGCACCGCTCTCTGGCGATCCAGTCCCGGATGGAGAAGTCCTGAGAGGAGCACCTGGGCTTGAGGCGGTCCACAGCTGACAGGTCGGCCGCCTGGTCCACTCCGCCCTGCTCCCTCCAATCATTAATAACCGCCAACTCTGCAAAGTCCCTCTGCCCGCCCATGGTGTGCCTCCGCCGAATGTTCTTCTTCTTTCCGCGAGCGTCGGGAGCTCGATGCCTCTGTGTGAACATGTCGTCAGCGGACGCTCGCAACCTGAACTTCAGCCGCTCTGTGATTTTCAGGTGCCAGGCTGGTTCGGCCCGCTCCGACTCGCTGCGCGAAGACGAGCTGACGCTGCTGGTGGATCGGCCTTTCTTCATCACCTCCAGGACTCGAGACAATCGGGTGGAAGACTCCGCCCTCCCTTCGCTACGCTCGCCGCTCCCTGCAGCACCCTCCACCGATGACTCACTGTCCGTTTTCTGTCTCAGGGACCACCTTCTGGACAGAGTGTCGCACTCGAGCATCCTGTGTGACGGGAAAAGGCGCCGTGCCTCCATTCTGGGGGTGGTGCTCCCCTCGGCTGCACCCCCACCTCCCGCCTCGGTCTTGTTCTGACTCTGCACTGGGCAGGGCGTGGACTGGCTGCAGCCGCCGCCAGGCGCGAACTCCGGGAAGTCGCTCTCACTGTCCGTCTCCATGGGTCGTCCCTCGCTGATGAGCTCGCTGCGTTCGTCGTCGGCCTCCTCCCCGCCCTGCAGCTCTGGGCTGAGAATGCTGGACTCCGCTCCGGTCAGGAAGGTGATGGAGGAGGTGGTGGAGTAGTCAGAGGTAATGGAGCTCACCTCCGCTCCAGCGGACGCCTCTGCACCTGCTCCCAGTCCGACACTTGCAGGTAAATCAGGGGACGCTCCACAAATCCACTTTTTAGGTCTTGACCGTGGGACGGAGGCTCCAGAGCTCATGGTCCCGAGGTCGGAGGTGTTTTCATCCAGCTGGGACGGGGGATCTGACAGAGACGGCTTCCCCTGTGGAGCTGTTCTGTAGCTGATGTTGGGAGAGCCGGAGATCTTTGGGGATGGGGAGGAGGAAGGCGAGGCGTGTCCGGATGGAGTCTTTTCCTTGAAGAATAAAGAGTTTCTTTGCTCTCTCTTGGTTTTGGATGTGAGCTCCACAATTCTGCCATTCTCTTTCCTCTCCTGGGCTCGTGCTTGTTGCTTTGCGTTGGGTTTGGCGCTGGGACTTGGGCAGGTTTCGCTCGGCGCCTCCGTCTGGAGCCCATGGTGGTTCAACTTCTGGCCTGGGATTTCCTTTTTGAGGAACACAGCATCTAGATCATCATCTGAGCTGCTAGGCTGCGGCTTCTCCTTTGACTTCTTTCTTTTGCGGCTGGCTGCAGCAAAGATTGAGGAGACCAGGAGCTCTCGGCTGCACTGGTCCTTCCCAGAGCCCCAGGAACCCTGCGGGGAGGAGAGACGGGACGAAAAGAAAGAGCAGAACACCAAAATGAGCATTGTTGATCTGGGGGAAGACAAAGGAGACAAACAAAACCCTTCATTCCTGCCTGAGAACTTAAATCTGTACTCCACCTGCTCCCGTGAAGCAACACAAACCAGAGAAGTGGACAGAAAGAGGAACATTAGCAGCGTCAGAAACACGGAGCAAACGATTGTTTCCATGCCAGCTGCAAAGCAGAAGCAGGAGAAGCAGAAGCCTGAGCACTGCCATGACTGGTGTCGAAGCTGAGGAGAAGCAGCCAGGTAACAGCAGCGCACTGATGGAGAGCACCTACTTATCTTTTCCAGCTTCCAAGAGCCACAAAGCTGGACTTCTATTAAAGATCTTAAAGGCGATCTTTGACAGGAGGGGCGGCGAATGGCTCAGTTCCAACAAGCATAATCCACTTATCTCTTTTATCTAACCTTGCAATTAGTTTCTTGTCATTTGTCTCGATTTTGAGACATCAAACTCGAATACTTCTGCTTCCACCTGTTGTTTTTGGAGATTTGAGCCCATTTATGTTTTTAAGATGGACGCAGAAAAGCGAGATATCTCAAAAGCTGAGCACAAGTAACAAAGAAACATCTGAAATGCTACACATCACCAGTGATTTAGGCGGAGCAACCCTTTAATTATAAGCTTATTTGATGCTGGTCTCCTCCTACCTCCTGTCATCCTACACTTTCAGTGGCCTGGACGCACTCACTCACCTTTGATTTAGCTGAATCACTAGTCGGTGAATCTGTTGGGAAAAACAGAAGAAAGAGGGACACGTCAGATGATTTTACAACACTGATGGAGACGAAAGAGGAGGTGCAACACGGGGGTGGATGAATCAAGAGAAAAATGAATCATGTTGATGGGAGGAAGCATGAGTAAGACGAGACTGATGAGAGGCGAGCACACATGTGAGAGAACAACAAGGCCATGCTGCACACAGAGACAGACAGACGAGCTCCACGTTACACCCGGGTCCACGTCTACCCGCAGCGTGGCGTTCTTTCCCAACTCCGACACGCACCTGAACATCGAGTCCGATCCAGAAGCTCTCAGAGCAACCTCAGCGGCAGAGCAGGCGCTGTGTCACACAGCGAGGTTATCTTAATAAGACCAAAAACACTTCAAATGTTTCGACACTTTTTGTGTGAAGCCTCTCGAAAGAACCTGGTTTCCAAACGCATCCCAGCTTGGAACGAGGCGTATGATGTAATTAAAACGACAATCATTTGCATAATTTAAACTGCATGCAGTGAAAGACATGTGTTTGACATGTTGAAGCTTTAAAAGTCATGTTTAGTCATGTTAATGTCAGTTGAAGTCATCTTTCTGGCTCTTTTTAAGCTTTTCCAGTTTGTGGTTGTGTTGCTGAAATAAGACGTCCCCTAAGAAAAGACGCCATGTGGCGGCTTTAATGGCACCTTTCAAACCGCCTCCGAACCATCACTGATCCTGGCTGCTGAACTGTGAGCTGACAGCAGGCTGGAAGTTTCCTCTCTGTTTCTTTGGTTCGTCTGACCTCAGTCCCTCTAAACTGAGCCTGGACACACGGAGGCTCCTGGATTTAGCTGGAATGTTTTATTCTTTGCGGATGCAGAAACAATCGTGTATTTCAGCCCGACGGCTCTGCTACCAGCACCAGTCAGACTTGGTTTTTGGCCTCGTCACCTACATAAAGAGACTTTTCTGGATTCTCACAGTCTTTCACTGATATTATTAATCATATAATTAATATTCTTGGACTCTTTTTATATGTAATTGTGTCGCTGAAGTAGTTCTATAGTTATATTTTTTGAGTTATAAAGTATCTTTTCTTTTGAAAAGCAGGATAAACTTCAAAATGAGTGCAAATTTTCAGAAGGCCAGACAATTTGATGTTGGAGAATTTTCTCACCCCACACCTAATCCTAATTAAAAACATTCACATTATGGACATTTATAAAGATTTTTTAGATTCGCGAGGAGATAAAACAACCCCAAAAAAATCAGATTCTTTTATGCCGGTTTTGGCCCCTCTAATAAAACAGAAAAAACTGCTTAAAACTGAACCATAATTCAGGATGAACGAGTAAACAATCCTCAGCATCGGGCTCTTGGTTTTACTGACGAGGCAGTGTGAGGTGACATGAGCTGCCGTGACAACAGGACACGATGATGACAGAGGCGACTATGGAAGAAACCAAAAAAATGAAACAAAGGTGACAGGGGGGTCACAGAGGGGCTAGCTATATGAAAAGAGAGGACACTGCATGAGAAAGAGAGTGTCAGCAAGGAAACCTATTATCAGTCCTCACCTGCTCTGTAATCACTTCTACTCATATCATCTTCAGCTAAAATTTGTGTGACATAGCCAAGCCCCCCTACACACCCCTCTGCAACACAGGTGATGGCACAATATGCAGGTGCACACTGACCGGTGACGTAGAAACCATACCATGCTATCTCTCCTGTTGGCAAGCTTGCGAGACAATGAGGAGAGACAGCGGAGAGCCTTTCAGACAGTAGCACCGGCCTGTTTTAGGTATATTCTGACAGAAAACCCACAACACCGGACGCCGTACAGTACCGTGTAGCAGCTTCGCTTCGCTTCGCTTCCCCTTTCCATCATCACCAAACGCTTCGTTTTTCTCTTTGGCTTTAAAAGAACTGCGGGTTCCTGCAGACTAGGCAGCTACACTGCGGGCAACAATCCTCCTTCTTCCTACAGTTCCAGCTGTCCATCACGGACATTATAGAGTCCATCAGTGACATCATGGTGTGATAGACTCCTCCCACTTGGCCTGTGTCAAGATCAGTATGTGTGAATGCTGGGAAAGCCGTTAGGACACCCGACAGAGCCTCACTAGAGACAGAGGAATCACAGGTCGCCTTTCACTGTAAAAACATCTATTTGTGACGTGGGAAAGAACATGCCGTATTAGTGCAACAGTAGGCAGGATAAAGGGGGAGGAAACACAGCCCAGAGAAGAGGTTTGAACAAAAACAAGTCTGCAGGGACGGGGATGACTCAAAGAAAAACTGCAGCTATACATTTTGAACTGAACAAATAAGGAGGGGGAGTAGATCTGTTTAAGCAAATGAAGAAGCGAGACAATTTGTTGCATCTTTTCAGGGATGCAGATAAATTGCCAACTGAAACCGAAACAGACATTTAGAGTCGTGGTTAGCCTGAGACGTTTCTATCTTGTGGCGACAGCCAGAGAAGCAAAGGGAAAGCCCGGCGTCATCGTGGACATTAGTTACTGGTTTAAACACATGTCGTTGCTCACTGACAGCAGCATCGAAAGAGAAAAGTTAACCCACCACAGAGCCGGCCTGCCAGAGGCCGCGCGTTACCTGAAACTTCACCCTGCGATGTGCCCGTGCGACCGATGTTGGTGAGCAGGTGGTCGATGTTGGGGACGGGCTGGGACTCCACCGCGCTCTCCTCACGGGACACAGTCTGAAAGAGGGGAGACGCAGAAGAAGGTTTTAGAGCTTCAGCAGCCAGCGTCTGAGCCAGGAGAATAACGTTTGAGTGCTGTGAGGCTTCAAAACCAGACTCAAGTTTCTGGCTGCAAGAACGAGGGTTGGCTGTGATTGGATGAGAGCAGATCAACATAAAACTGAACTCTACCTGAGTAAAGCTCTCCTAAAGATCTAATATTCAGCCTTGCCTCTAAGCAGTGGTCATTGAGTCTTTGCTGGACAACTAAACAAAGTACAGGGGAGAAAACAGTCCTGTAGGGGAGGAAGTATCTTTGACAGTGGGAGACACTTTAGACCACTCCAGTATCTTGTTTCTTCTGTTTGTTTCAATGCCCTCAAGGTCAAACTTTAGGCTGGATTGCATGAGTTTCTGTTTCTAAGCACAACATTCAAACTGAGCCACTGATGCACAGAGAGACGGGGACCGTGAGAACAACATTTCAAAGCAGAGTAAAAGCATCCACACCTCAGCATTGACCCTACGAGAAGGTGCCACATCGCCAAACTTTGAGGGATTGTGGTTCAAAACTACTTCAGCGGACTAATTTAACTCATCTTTGCACGATTGTCAGACAGCAGTGGAAACACGTGTATTCACCAGTTTACTGGCTCAGAATTTCTCCTTTTTGGACAAAAACAGCATTTAGAGTTTCACTGCAGAGAGAGAGAAATACCCACCACTGGATCCCCATTTCCATCTTCAGTGAAGAACCAGTCATACTGAAAGAAAAAAGCATGGGGGGTCACCTTCTTGTTCACACATGAATCAGTTATTCCTCAGGGACCTGGAGCTCACATTTTGAATGAGCGTCTCCACTATCTTGTACTGGTCTGGCATGTGTGTCACCATGTGGGTCATGTTGTCCTCGGTGGTGCGCACCAGAGTGGGACCAAACACAATGGCCAGGTTCCTCGGTTCCATCTGTCACACAGGAAACCAAGTATTTATTGTTCATCTTCAGCTGGTTTAAAGTGAGACTTAAGGAAAGACCTCTGAGGCAAATACCTTGTTTTTCTCTGAGTTTTCAGCCACAGTTTTCAGATGAGCTGAGAGGAACTTGAGAGTCTCGTAATGATGATCGGGTAACTCGTGAAGCTGAAAGTAAACAACATATTTGAGTTGGCATTTCAGAGGTCTCTAGAGATGGAGCTGTGATCCAAAACGTGCTGAAACAGAAGAACAAAAAACAATACAAGAAAGTATAAAACAGGAACTACTCACGAGCCTCTTGAGCACTTTGAGTCTCTCCACTGGGTCCTCTATTCTGTTGGCTTCGATAAAGTCGCTGTATCGATCTGCAGGCGAGCATGACAGTTACTGAGCATTTCTGTCAGATTGCAGTTTATAATTAGGCCACAAGAGGGTGCAAAGACTCAACTTACCATTGGTGAACAAAGGCTCAGGAAGTTTACGGAAGAAGGACTTCAGTAAACTGCTGATCACATTCAGGTCCCTCCATTTCTGTGACAGAAGATGATTAACTTATGTAAAAAAACGTGCACAATGTTTCTCTGTTGGAATGTATCGTTGTCTAATTTTTATGTGTCAGAATGAGACACTTTAAAGACTGATTAATAACACATCTCTGGCAAAGACGCAGCAAAACTGTAAAGAACACCTGCAGCTTTAAATGTATTTTCAGACCTCAAGGAGAGTTTAATTAAAGCAACACGGATCAATAACGGACACTCACATCATCCTGGATATCGATGTCACTCATGCCCTTGTTATTGAGCTCCTCCTGCATGTTGGAGATGGCAGCGTTGTTTCCAGGGACTCTGTAGATGCCTGTATACTCCAGCCCCCTGTCCTCCACCAGCTTGCAGCAAACCTCCACAATCAGAGGCACAAACTGGAGGGTAGAAGAAAACGTTTTAAAGCTCTTCAAAGAGTAAAACCCGATCCCGCTTCTATCGCCGCGTGTTTTAGGAGAAATGAAATCAGCGGGGACCTTGTTGGTCTGAGCAGGAGGGCAGTCGTCCAGTCTCACTCCAAAGGTGACCCCAGGAGACGGCTTTTTCTCAAAAGGCTTCCTCATCAGCCCCGGGATGCCCTTCCGCCACGTCCCCTTATCTTTGGGAGGGCTGGTGTCATCTGCACACACAGCACACGACAGATTATCATGAGCAAAGAGCTTCAGTCTGATTTACTGAAGTGACTCTTCAGCTACAAGTCTTTCACACTTCATCATCTGCTAAGTAGAATTTTGACACCATCTTTCAACTGCTTACAGCCGCATTGGACTGTTCTAAATACACGTGAGTGAGTTTTAACCGGTTATTGGGCTTTCTTATCTTAAGAGAACAAACTTTGTGTTTTCCCACCTTTGTGCATGTTCTTCCTTTCCTGCTCAGGTTTGGGTGAGTGCGGACTTGTTGCTTTGGTCTCTCCTTTGCCCCCCAGCAGCGTCTGTCTGATGCTCAGCGACTGCCGCGAAGGTCTGGGTGACGGCTCTGACTTGCTGCCTGTCGGACTGGGTGACGAACGCACATAAAGACTAAATGAAGAACTTTCTGACCTTTTGTGTGTGAGGTTGGCAGACCTCCCCCCATCTCCTACCTACCCCTCCCCTTGTCCTTACCTCATCAAGGTGTTGTACTCCTTGATCTTCCTGCTGATGAGGTCATGACTGGTGAAAGCTGCGTTCTAAAAAAAGATGGAGGAACAAAGGGAGGAAGGACAGAATGGAAGTGAGACACAATAGATGATCGGGTGCAGCAGCCCCCTTCACCCCACCTTACAGACCATCACGGATCTTTATATAACCTGCTGCTATCAGGTGACACAGGTGAGACTATTGGAATGCTACAGTATAGCATAGATGGGTTTGAATTTCAAATGGGGAGCGGGTAGGACGTGCTTATTTCTACACAGTTCAGTGAGCACATATGGTGAAAATATCCCAAATCACACAGGGAGTGATGCTGCCTATTTAAGTCTATTTAATTCAAGTTAATAAAAGAAAGGCAGGTTAGAAAAACCGTGGCTCCAGATCTAAATCTGAACAGTTGAACTGAAAACCAATCTGCTATTACCCAAAGGAAAGACGATGCTGTACGTAATATACGCCATTGAGAAAGGCTCCTCGACCTACGGAGCTGAAGAAGCCTCTGGCTGAAGACACTGTTTGGTAATCAGTACATTGTGTGGTGTTGTCCATTATGTTGTAGCGTGCAAATTCGAACTGAACTTTATGAGTGATCCGGTTAACAAACAGGCAAACGGAGCACATCCTCCTGCTGTTTTATGTCATTTTTTTGGATCCTGATCCACTGCAAAATTCAGTGGGATTGTTTTTCAAGCTCATGCTAAACTGGGGCTTCGTACTGTAGTTTATGACAAAGAGCTAAAGAAACAGCAATAATCACACACTTAACTCCACAACTGACTAATTATAATGTCTAAAAAATGTCTCTAATCTGTTAATGAGCGGTCGTGTCTTTGGTTTTCAGACCTCCTCATCCAGGTTGCTGTTCTCCTGAATGACTCGGATCCAGGCCAGCATGTCCTCTCGGTCCTCAGCCTGGAACAGGTACTCGCAGTCCGACGTGGTCAGCCTCAGTACGTTCTTACGCTTCGTGTCGCTGTAGGAGATGTCGATCAGACACGCCTTGATGCTGATCTGCAGGGGCTCTTCTACAGTTTGGCAGTTTGCGTGGGCTTGCCCTTCCTTTTTGTCCTTATACAAGCAGAGGTAGTGTCCTCTCAACACGGCGTACATCTGTTTCCACGGCCGCATGCCTCCTCCGACACGCTGCAGAAAAATCAGTAGGCATCGTCAAACAATGGTGGATCTGTCACAGCTCACATAAGCTGAGTAGGTCATGTGTTTCTGTGACTGTGTGAGTCACATGATATGAAGTCTATGCAAAAACCGGCACACCTTGCTCTTGTCTGTGTGCAGCTGCTTGAAATGCAGCAAACCCTCTTTGGTGGCATCACAGAAGACGTCTGACGAGGAATCCCTCCTGGACCCTGAATCTTCGGATGACCTGTCGACAGCCTGAGAGCCAAAAACAGCGTTATTACACTCAAAAAGGCTTCAAAAACCGAAGAATACTGTGACAATCAGACCATCTGTAGTGAAAAAGAGTAAAAAGCTGGAAAAAAATAACAGTTCATGCATACAAATGAACTCTAATCCAATATTTACCAACTGTAAACCCCGTTTTCCATACAACATATCCACATTTCAGTCAGACAACATTTATCTTTTGGGTGTGAACTGGAGGCCTTATAAACCTTGGAGCAGGAAATACTGATAAATCAGTCATGTGACAGGTGAGAACACCTGTCCCTGAGCTCATGGTAGATAAATACTGACCTTCCTCAAACCTTTCAGACCAGGAATCAAAGACCTCCTAAATGGAAGAGAGACAAAGACTGCGGTGTTACAGGAGTTGGATGTGCTGTAGGAAGTTATTTAAACATTTATTTTAATGGCACTGTATAATGTTATATTATAGCAATAAGAGACCACACCTTCAAATAAGAGTGGAACACAGGAATCATTGTTAAAGTACATCTCTTTTTATCCTTTTCCTGCCTGTTTGTCAGTTTCAAAGCCATCTGTCACTCCGTATTACTTCACATATCTTGTGTAGAACTTAAAAAGAGACTAAACCATCATTCTGTCTCTACTTTAAAGCTGCAGTGTGTAACAAAAACGACCATCTGTGAGAGAAGAGCATTAGATTGTGTCTCAGCCTGTGTTTTCATTGGTAGTTATAACATAGTTAAATCCATTTTCATTAGCTTAGAATGAACCATTCATGTTTAAAAAAAAAAAGGGAAAGCACAGAAGAAGAGTGCAGTTCAGAGGGCGATGAAGAAGAAAATGTAATGTATTATTAATGGCACGTGCATCTACCCCAAGGAGAGGGCAAATCCTTCCTGTATACATGCAATATGTTGTTAGATCGTGGTGCCTTCTCCAAGTTGACCAATAGATGTCAGTAATTGTTACACGCTGCTTCTTTAACCTAAAATGTTTGGCTCAGTTTCTCCCGGTCAGTCCTTCCTTCCTACTTGCGTTGATGCTGCTGAGTGCGACTCACCCTCTGCCTTCCACCCGGTAGTTATCGAGGCCTTCGTCGTACGACTTCGACCGCTCGGTTTTATTTGTAGAATCTGACTCAATAATTGTGAGACGGAGAGAATCTATTAAAAGAGGGTCACACAATAAAGTGAAACTGTCCCGTTGTGACGAATTCAGCCGTCGTGTTTGTGGCGATTTAACGTACCTTGATCGTGTGACAGCTGGCGCCGAATGAGAGGGGATGAAGAGGTGGGGCTGGGTGGGATGGTGGTGATGACGGGCGTTCCAGATATCACAACGGAGGCAGGAATGATGGTGCTGTCCAGGTCAATGCTGGGACTGGACGGTTCATCTGAGGGAAGAAATGTGGGACACAAATTATAACTGAAGGACAGACAGCGGGCTTTATGTGATTTAGTGGAATTGTGGAAGCCAAACACATCTGCAAGCATTAGCCTTCATCCTGAAAACCTTTTCTCTTATGAAATCAACTCCATTGATCCACAGTCAGACAGACTCTGTGGCTGACAAAAACACACCGCCGCCAGCAAAGTGTTGAATAACCTGCAAGATGCAAAAGGAACCTAAACTTTGGAAATCCCAAATGAAGCAGGTTAGACTAATGTACCTCTTGATTTAGCTCATTCAGAATGCAGAAACCCGAATTACCCGAACACAGGAACTTGAACGCATCACTTCAGCAGAGAAACTGGCAACCGGTTCAATATAAAATCACTTCCAAAATCCTCTTATTAGTTCAAAAAGCTCTTAATGGCTCAGCCTTTCAGTCCATCCCTGACTTGCTCAGCTCGTATAACCCAATCACACCTCTCAGGTTTTCTAGTTGAGCCCAGAATTAGATCCGAGTCTGCTGGAGATGCTTTCACTTAATGTGGTCCTGCACACTGGAACAAGCCTACTGCTGACCTGAGGTCTGCCAATACTTAATTACCATCTCTCGCCATGAATCTGCTGTCAGGGGAACACAGAGCAACTGTGTGCACCGTCGGGCTGCAAGTAGAAAGCTTCTCGTCTCCAAACAGAACATTTTACTGGTTTCACAGTTTGCTAAAGCTGTTGGAAAAATTTGGAGCTAATGTTTGGATTTCTAAGATAAGAACCTCACCACATCTGTGAAACATGGTGGTGGTAGTGTCATGGTTTGATTCACTGCATGTGGGCCAGAACAAAGAGTCCTCACTGATGAGGAATCAAAGCCAGAACGCTGACTCATGCCAGTGATCGTGAAGGGAAATGTCAGGACATGTTGTCTGGGTCATGCCACGAGACGATGACCCTTATCACACAAGCAGCTCCACCACTGAGCCGGTAAAGAAGGATAAGTTTGTGTTTTTTAACAGCAACAGAACTTAATTCTCATCAAAGACACATCAAAACCGAAGGTGCAGTTTCATTTGTCTCTGCTTTCAGCACCGCTGTGTATCTGTGGTGGAATTCAAGGTGTGAACCTGAATTAAAATGCGAGCTGAGAGCAATAAAGCGCGGCGATGAGGACATACATGGTCAAAGTGGAGTCATGCAGACAGACGCAGTCAGCTTGTGGCGTTTCTGCCCTGATAAGCTGCTGCAGAACACATCCTCCCCTTTTACATCACTGCTGTGTCATAACGTCTCGCAGTGATTATCAGCAAGATGCCAAGCCCTAAAAACAAATCAGGAGACGTGCACGGCGAGCACAACCAGAAACTAATGTGGTGGATGTGGTGACGAGGAGAAGCAGGCGAGACCAAACAGGATGTTATGTTTCTCAAATCTGTCAAATCAAGGCAACCAAAAGAGGAAAATCCTTTTACACAACACTTTATACACGCCGCTCATACTATACCCAAACCTACTGGATTCATTTAAGCTCATGAGACGTTACTTTTGAAGTTTTAAGAACAAAGAACCAAACAGACTGAAAACACAGGATCGCTGCCCTCGAACTATAAACACATCTGCCATGACATGCAAATCTCCTGTCTACCAGCCAGCCAGATGCCCTTTTCGCAGAGTCATGTTTGTATACCCCTGGTGTTGTTTCTAGGAGGATGGTTGCAGACAGTGTAGAGAAACCCAAACAGCTGCAATGTACCGGGACAAGTCCTAGAACCTGTAAAGCAGGGATACCCACATCCGGTCCTCGAGGGACGCCGTTTCCCTGCTTCAACACACCTGATTCAGATGAAACGGATCTCTTCAAAAGATTCTTAAGTTCTGCACAAGCCTGCCAATGATGCATTGACCTGAATCAGTTGTGTGGAAGCAGGGAAACATCTACAACCTGCAGGACAGCGGCCCTCGAGGACCGGATGTGGGTATCCCTGCTCTAAAGGCATGGTTACACATTTTGGAAAGTACGTCAGCTGGTTTTATTCCTCTCATGCCTGTACTGTGAATATATCCTTTGAACCAGGAGATTGTTAGCTTAGCTTAGCATGGAAACTGAAACACAGACAGATTCCCTGCACAGATTCCAGACACAACAACAACAGATTCCCTGCTGGTGCTTTCTGATCTCTTGGCATCTTGTCCATAAACTAACATTTTATTCTCAACAGAGCACAGAATAAGTTTTCAAATTTTGAAAGGAGACATTTTACTATTTCATGAAACATTTAGGCTCATCTTGAATTTGATGGCAGCTCAAAAAAGTTGGGACAGGTCCATGGTTCCCGCTGCGCAGCATCCCCTCTTCTTTTAACACCTGTAAACATCTGGAAGCTGAGGAGACCAGCTGCTGGACCTTTGGGAGAGGACTGTTGTCCCATTTTTGTCTGGCTGCTAGCTGTAGCTGCTCAACGGTTTCTTCTTTGTTGTGTTTTCAGGTGATGAAAGGTCTGGACTGCAGGCGGGTCAGTCCAGCACCTGGACTCTGCTATGAAGCCATGCTGTTGGAATATGTGGTTTAACATTGTCCTGCTGAACTTTGCGAGGCTTTCCCTGAAGAACACAACCTCTGGATGGGAGGAGATGTTGCTCTAAAACCTGTATCTACCTTTCAGCATTGATGGAAACCTTCCAGATGTGCAGGCTGCCAGTTCCATAGGCATTAATGCTCCACATACCACCAGAGACGCAGGCTTTTAAAATGAGTGCTGATAACCCTCTCTTCTTTATTCTGGAGGACACAAAACGTCATTTTTAATAATGTTAATAAATAAATGAGATGAGCTTTGGTCCAGAGAAGACGGCAGTGTTCCTGGGTCATCTTTTCCAGCCTTTTTCCCCCTCATTTGAACCTTTGTGACTTGTGTCTCTGCTATCACGTTCAAGCTGAGCTCTTTTTTTCATGAAATAGTATTAAAATGCCTCTTTGTTCTACTGTGAATGAGCATTCCTTTGTGAGATTTGCATAACACTGCGTCCCAACTTTTTTGGAACAGGGGTTGTACATCAAAGGAATGAAATAGAGCATTGTTCCCGTAGTTTCCCTCGTATTTTGAAAAAGAAAGAAAAAAACAAAGAAAGCGGGAAGTGATAAGATCTGAATCTAATCTCCATCTAAACGCAGTGAGATGATGAGTGTTTATGTGTGAAGAGGGACGCGGTGCTGGAGTAGGTCATGACTAACCCCGGTACTTTCAGGGGTGATGGGAAGTATGAGCTGCTCTCATAGAAAGTTAATGAGTCACCAACGAAGACACAACTCGAGTTTGAGCCTGTCTGCCCCTGACGTTAGCAGAGAAACAACACCGCAAGCTTCCAACATCACTTAGTTTGAACACAACAAAGCGTGAAAGCTGTCCTCATTTGTGACTCGTTAGATGTTTTGAATGTCATCGACTCTTCAGGAAACATCATCACATGGAGGAAGGAACGCGACATCTTGCATGGATGTACTTTAGCGGCAGCGGCAGCGGCAGCAGCAGCAGCAGCAGCGGCAGCAGCAGCAGCAGCAGCGGCAGCGGCAGCAGCAGCAGCAGCGGCAGCGGCAGCAGCAGCAGCAGCAGCAGCAGCAGCGGCAGCAGCGCTTTGTTCAGGCTCAAAATGTTTGGGAGGCAGCTAATGTTCCGCTTATTGTTTAGAGCTGTGCAGAGAAATCTAGCTTCAGGACACTTCTGCAGGAATGCTCTTATTTCTCTGTTATGTCACCGTCTATTTGGGCAATGTTCTGAGGTTTCTCTGTCCGGAAAAACGAGTGTGGGTGGATGTGTATTGACCTGAAGAGCAGCTCTGTGAGTGCGTGCACTCTGAGAATGTATGTCACTGTGCTGCCCTACTCCGATGCCGAGGGGTGGTTTGAATACGTCCCGCATGCCTGCAGTACACTCACACATCCACACGCCGTGTCAACCCAGTTCAAAACGCCACACAACAACATCTTTTAGCATTCAAATACCTTTATCACATGTGTTTCTGACACTGTAGTCATCACATGGCTCAAGTGGATTAATTTGCTGCACATTAAATGTAAGTACCTGACTGTCGTGATACACAGAAGATTCATCATGACAGACGCACACAATAGATTTCCTTGTAACATAACACGCAGGGCAACAATGAACAGACTTACACTTGATATTTAATGCATTTCTGGGAGCTTTGGGTTGTTTTTTTTCTTCTTTTTTTTGTACTTTGGTTTCCATGAAGGCCTCTCACAATCATTACATGACCATCTGATCAGTATTATTTGAACTGACGGCAACCAAATAGTTTGAATCGTCTCTATTTACATTTTCCCATCATTATCCGTCGCTTCTCACGGGGCTCTCCTCCTCTGCTGGGGTGAAAGACACCTGAGAGCAAATCTTCCTGCACTTAAACACAAATAAGGCTGCATTCGATCAGCATCTGTTGAGTTTAATATTATGGATTTAGCTGAAAAGCCAAACACAGCAAAGCACTGCAGATTTAGGTTTGAACCTGAAGACAAAAGTGATGTAACCCTGAAGGTCTCAGACTCTGAAAACTGCTGGTACAAGGAGAACAGACATAGAGTAAACTATGAATGCACAATACTGCATGTTTTAAGCTGTTTCTCAAATATATCTGAGACAACTGTTGATGCCGTTACAAGCGTAAGAACCCAGATAATTAAAGAGGAAGTCATGCGCCTCCTGTATTATCATGGCGGTCACTTCAGGCACACATCATGTGTTGCATCGACACATTTTAAGCTTTTGGTGCATCATCTAACAGCTGTACAACGACACACAAAACAGTAAAAGTAAAGACAAAGTTCAAGGCAGGGGCGTCCATCCTCAAGACTACAAGTCGCCACAAGCCACATGGACACATCATGAGTCGGAGCGTTGCTCATAAGATTTTTCATGATGCTAACGTGATGCTAACTGTGAATCAGGGATGCATGATACTGGATTTGATATTAATTCCTGACTATGTGTGAGAACATCCATATATTTCATAATGAGAAAAAAGATCTTTATGTTTCACAGGACTCCCATGAACATACTGTTGCTATAGAAACAGGAAGTGTTCGGACTTACCGATGAAGGGGATCGAATCCAGGGAGTTGTCCAGGTTGTTGGAGCCAGATTTGTGCCGCGTGTCTCCCAGCCGTCTCAGATGCGTCTCCCTGCAGCTCTCGTTAGACGTCCAACACATGGCTCCATCTGCAGAGCCTGCCTTCACCAGTGGTGGTGACTTACGAGTAACCGCTTCCCGGATGTCATTAACGGCTAATACATAGGACGGAGGGCGGACGTGGGCGGGGCCAGAGTTTTTGTCCCTTCTTAAGACCACAATCGTTGCATCTGGTCCTTCGACACCCACTGCAAGACCGCCGTTAGTCCTCACAAGTGCGCCGGTAGAACTGGAAGTTTCTCTGACGTTTGGCTTTTGGGTTACAGCTCCGTTGGCTCCGCTCTGTAGATGTCTCTGCAGCGGCAGTTTTGAGGAGGCACCAGAGCAAGATGAGGATCTGGCTGCCAATCCAGACTCTGACCTGCTCTCCATTTTCAGACTGTCAGCCCGGCTCCTGTGCTGCGGGTGCAGAGGGGAGGGATGGCCCAGGTGGTTCCCCGTGATGTTAGCTCTTTGGTCTGTGGTCTTAGTGGACAGTAAGGCAGGAGAGGAGTCTGAGATGAAGTTCTTGACAGGCAGGCGAGAGGGTCTCATTATGAGACCATCTGTCCTTGCTGCTAGTGCAGAATCTGTCGTACCTTTAGTGAAATCCGAAGCGGCTACACGTGAGTTAGGTAATCCACCTCCTCGCCGTTCCTCCTCCTGTCCAGTGAGACTACGGTTCAGATGCGCTAAAGCTCTCTGGCCTGCTTCCTGCCTACTGGCCCGTGCTTCCTCTCCCTGGCACAGCAGCAGCCTGTCCTCCACTGCTGTCCTTTCTCCAGGCTGCTGGCCCAGGTAGTCACAAGACCGTGCTCGAGGTTTGGCGACTCTTACAGTGGAGGAGAAAGGCAGCGCGTCCTGAGAGGCGCTACGTGACCAGTTCCTCGTAGGTGCTGTCCTTTCTGCTCCACCTCCAAGCCTCTCCTGGGAGACGCTGCGTAGTGAAGCTGTCCCCGCACTACCCTGACCACCTGTATCCACCCCACGATCACTGGACGCGCTCCTCCGTTTAACCTGGGAGCCCTGAGCTCCCCTCTGACTGCTGCATGAAGGTGGAGCCCGCTGTTGGGCGTAGGCAGAGTTAGAACTGGCAGCTGCTCGTAAGCTATCCAGGCGCTCCTGGATGGTGCGGCAGCCATATGTGTGCAGCTTTTTGGCATCAATATAGTCCTTATAGGTGGTGTAGGTTCTCCAGTCAATGTTCTGGTGAGGGGAGGTGGTGGGGGCTGTTGGAGAGGGTGAGCAGTGGTTGGAGCTGGGTGAGATGGCAGTGGAGAATGTATCCGGTGAGGCAGCAGTGAGAGGAGCACGCACAGGTGGAGATAAGGTGTCATTATAGATCGCACCAGGTCTGGAAGTCGAGGAAGGGGAGTAGGCTGGGGTTTCTGTGGGGCGGGAAGAGGGGTACTGCAGCTGTGCACCCCCAGGGACAGAGGGAACAAGGGGTCTGGGTCGAACTGAGCCAGAATCTGCTGAAGAACTGTACCGGTTTTCCTCTGTCCTGTGGCTGGGTCCAGCCCGAGCCACCCGGGACCCCCTGTCCACTGGATCGGCTGTCCTCACACTCTCAGTACACACCCCTGTCTGAGACTTTGATGGCTGCTGGGCAGAAGGAGATGGAGGGACGGGTATTTCCAGCCGATAGCTCTTCTCTGCAGCAACCCCTCGCCGAGCTGGTCCCTGCACCGGACTTCTGGGGGTGTCACCGAGTGTGGCGGGCTCTGATGACTGGGCCATGCCAGCAGCCTTGAGTTCTATCCGAGGGTAGCATATGGGAGGGGGCTCTGGGATGTTTTGGGCATTTCCGCTGTATGCCTCATTTCCTTTGAGGTATGCGTCCTGGGAATATGCCTGCAAAAGATTACAGGACATTATGTCACTGCGGTTGCCATGGCATTTAAACGCTAACAGATTAAACCTAAGGAGACCACAGTTATCCGGGGACAGGACATAAACCTTTATTAAGAGGAATTAAAGGAGCTGTAAAGCTGTTAAGCTACATAAAAACTATTTCTTCAAATCTAAATTCAAAGATTACAAAGGCTGCTCTATTACTTTGAACCACCGTCAGCTCATTTCTTTAATTTACTGGCAAATATTCATCTCCGCGCTCCTCCTAAAAAGATCCCCAGCACTGTGACGAGGTTCCTTCTCTTTTAAACCAGCAGAGAGAAAAATCCTCCCGGTGAACTGTAACCGAGGCTGGACTCACTAACAATAAACTAACTAAAGCGGGACACAGCGCCACGGCGCTGTTCCTCCACATCAAACACAGCTCTCCTCACAGTCTCTCAGGCTTTCCCCAAGAGACGGCAAACAAATGTGACAAATGTTAACCACCCTGAAAGGCAGCAGATGTGGTTAAGCGGGTGAAGAAATGTGGAGAGCTCAAAACAAACCCATGGAGAAAGAGTGAGGATTAAAGTGGCAGCGGCTTACCCACCTTTGGTACCGGAGAGTGTGCCCTGAGGCACGAGGAGAGGGTAAACGGGGGTCTCCTCTGTCTGTTTTTGGCAGCTAATGTTACTTCTGTCAGCATGGCTCCACAACTACTGTCCTTTCCTGAGTTAAAACTTAACGCTGGTTCTCGTGGAAAGTACCACAGCTTCAGAAAAAACTCCCGGCTTCATGTTGACTTTTCTCATCCTTTCAGCGAACACTCTCTTGAGAAAATGAAAGGGAGACGGTCGCTGCGCTGGACTTTAATCAATAGCACAGTACCTGTGGTGTCAGGTTACAACTGCAGTGACACACAGGGCTGCCACCCACTGGATCCTAACTCCTACACTTAAAAACAGAAACTCATTTCCTACACTGATGTCCGCTGACGGATCATTTCAACACATTCATTTCTACATCTTTCCCAAAAGGAAAAGAAAAACAAGACCCATTTATACATACAGTGCAAATACAGTAAGCAGGAATTTATCTGGGCTTTGCCAACTCCTACATGTGCAAACACAAGCTCTGAAGGTGATGAAACATGTCAGGAGAGAAGTGAATCACCAGGAAAGTTATTAGTTAGTGTGGCTTCACTTCTTACCAGAGCAGTGATATCCCTGGAAAACTGCAGTCCACGCGTTAGAGAAGGGCAAGCAGAGAGGAAAAAAGGGAATAAAGAGAAGCAAACAGGTGAGCATTAAGAGATAAGAGTCAAAGATGAAGGTGAGATGACTTCAGCAAAGGCTAAAAATACGTATCGCTGCAGGAAGGTTGAACAGAGGCATCGCAGAATAAAAGTGAGCAGCGTTTGGTGTCCTTCTCAGATCATCCTTTCACCCTCAACCATCCCCAGCACAGCTGCTGTCAGAACACAAATCCACTCTGCTTCTCCTTCCACTTACTCCACATTTCTTCCCTTCGCGAAGCCGCTCTCACCTGCTTATTGTAGCGCCTCCCATCGCCCTCTCTGCCTCCTCAAGCATTCCAACTGCGCTGTGCACTCGCCATACTCTCCTCTTCCCTCATCTCTGCCAGCCTCTCGCTCCTCAGTTACACGCCGCTTATCGTATGCCCTCTTTTGGACGAGCATAACCGCACGCTTGCGTTATCTGCGCTGGCTTCCTCCCAATAAACAGTGCGCTCAGAGGAGACTGCAGCTGCACTTCCTCTGGTTGGGAGTGGGTTTAGAGTCTCCCAAAACAGGCAAACATGTTTCAAATCAGGCACAAACATGAAGTATGGTGCTTGTGCTGATGCGTGTACCAGAAAGGAGGCTTTCAGTCACATATTCAAATAATTATTAGGTTGGGATTATCAGGAATCTAGTGTAATAGCTGGAAAAACAGTAAATAATATGTGTTTCGTAATCTGTAATCCTGAATCTTACTTTCACAGTAATTCTTAAGAACACTTATCATCATGTCACATCAAATAACTGCCGGCCTCATTTGAATCCCTCCGCCTCTGAGCGCTCTCATGATGCCAAAAGCAAGTGTCTGGCTTTTGGTGAGCTGAGGCCAAGCTAACAAGCTATGTGAGGAATTCAGCAACACGGTTCGGGTCTGACTCAGTTCCCTGCTTTCTCAAACAGAGGCCAGAAACGTGTTGTGACTTGGCTGCTTGGCGCTGCTTTATCGTCTGCGCGGCTCTGGACCCTGACGGATGGCGTAGGCTGGCGTTTCACGTCTGGTCCGATCGGTGGAACAGCACAGAGTTGTGGCGTGAAGTTTAGATCAGTTCCACTCCAATCGGCTGCTTTCACATCCTCATTTTGGGAACCAGGCCACTCACGAGACAATTGATCCCAGTCTTGAGGATGGCTGAGACAATGCCAGCTGGTGATTCAAATCGAGTCACATCTAAGTGAGACGAGCTTGTCTCTGTCTTCAGAAAGTGCTCTGAGCTGTTCTGAAGAGTAAATGAGAACATTGATATCAACCTCACGTCCTTCTTTGTGTTAAATGATAATTCAGGTTCATTACAGCCGGCATATTTACACTGTAACTCCTGTTCAGGGAAACAGGGAAACTTACAAAGAGCCGGCTGCCTGGAGCTGCCTGGAGCTGCCTGGAGCTGCCTGGAGCTGCCTGGAGCTTCCTGGAGCTGCCTGGAGCTGCCTGGAGCTTCTTGGAGCTACCTGGAGCTGCCTGGAGCTTCCTGGAGCTTCCTGGAGCTGCCTGGCGCTTCCTGGAGCTTCCTGGAGCTGCCTGGAGCTTCCTGGAGCTTCCTGGAGCTGCCTGGAGCTGCCTGGAGCTTCTTGGAGCTGCCTGGAGCTGCCTGGAGCTGCCTGGAGCAGCCGTGTTGGTAGATGAATTAGTCGGGGATCTTTTGTTTGCCGGATTGTTTGAGGCTGGGAATAGTTTAGGAAATGCTCTGCTGTGGTTGACAAAGTGTAGAGTCAAAGTGAGCAACTGTCTGATGCAGACGTTCAGAGTAAAGCAGGAAGAGTTGTCCATCAGTGACTGCTGTCCACTGCAGGCCAGACGCTAATCGCTCACAGTCGTATAACTGCACCCTGCTGGATCAAAACGCCTCTTTCTCAATGTTTCCTTAAGTCGGGAAGGTGAAGCCAGGAAACGTTGTTGACACACTTAGGCTTAAATAAACGCGTTACGTCTCACAGACACCAAACAAAGGCCCATCTTACATCACCCTCCGCCTCATCACGTATTTCACTCTCAGTGAATCATGACTTAAAGAATAAATCAAGACGGAAGTGGCTTCATTTTCTCACAGCCTTCTGGGAATCCCAAGTGGTGAACTCTTGAATCTGAGTCTGGTTTGTTTGAGCTATGACCAAACGGAAAGCTCGTCTTGTATTTACACACATTCTGTTTTCCTGCACAGTCACGGTGAGCCGCGGTTAAAGCCCGGCTGGGTCTTTTACTTTGCAGTTTACTCACTGAAAACTCACTCTGCTATAATATGTGGCGATTGTGCACGTGAGACGCACGCCGTCCTTTGTGGATCTTCTCTCTTGCTTCCTTTATCTGGGTAAATTATACTAACATGTATGTCAAAAGTCTGGTTTTAGTCCAACTATGTAATTTAACTAACTACGTTTGATAACTTTGAGCTGAAACAGACACCAAAATGAACACCTGTGCTCAACCCGGACAATAGTTGCGGCTGTGCACAAGCATTGGCCGCACTGGAGGTTAAATACAGGCAGATACAATACAATGCAATACAGACACGGACAATCTCATCTCAGCCACTGTGAGAGACATCATTGAGTGGCACAGTTGCAATATTTACAGATGGATGAATGCTTACCAGCTGCAAAATGTCCTCATCCTTTGGCATCACACAGAGTTCCAATGAGGCATCACTGAGAAAGAAAGAGCAGGTTTCCTGTGAGTGTTTCATTTCACTTCTTGTGACATGAGAGTTTCTGAAGCTGTTGATGCACCTGTAGACTTCTTCTATGTCCAGTGAAGTAGGTCTGAGTGTTTTTAAAAGCCCACAAAAACCAGATCCTACCCACATATTTTTAAAGATAAAAAAATTAAACAAACAGTCCATTTCTCCCATCATCAGCTGTCTTTTTTTCAGCTAACTGCGCTAAAGTAGGTCACTTTATAGTACAAGAGAGCAGATTTACGGCCTTGTTTCTCGGATGCATCTTTTTTATTAAACCAAATATTCAAGCTAAGCTAAAATACGTGGGAGGAAATACACCCCCCCAATCACTCCATGGAGGTTTTAATAGCTGCAGCTTGATGAAGTGTGAATAGTTTGGTGCTTGATGAGGAAACAATGCTTCTTTTCTGCAACTGGAGCACGAACGTTCGGTGAAGAGATTAGATCTGCTGAGTCTGCCGGGCTCTTTGACTGTGGGAATGTTTTCCTTAAACTGAACCATGAAATTAAATGTGGCGCTCCTACCTGTTCTGGATCAATGCTATTACTTGTGAGTAAGTCTTCCCGATGATGCTCTCTCCGTTCACCTTCACAATCCGATCCCCTGGAGAGAATGAAGGGAATAAGTCATAAGCCTGATTTTACAGCTGCCTCCACAGAATAACGGTCTGAAATCCAGTCAATACAACTCCTTCCAGCACAAACACACAGCCTGTTTTTACGTGTTTATTTGACCGTGTGTTCGAATCCGTCTCATTCAACTTTTCTGAGGATGTTCATCTTACAGGAAGAGAGGCGACGTGAGTTTCAGGGAGAGACAGGATAATTGTGGGAAAACACAGCACTCCTCTGTCCCAAGAGAGCAGAGGAGGGCGAACAGATAAAAGCAGACAGCTCTGAGGGCTTGTCCAGACCACTTACTGTAACATTTCCTGTAAAAACAGAGTGCGAACCTGGCAGCAGAACGTTAAGACATCACCTCCACTTCAGGGAAAATTAAAGGTGCTGATTCATTGTTTCACCAGAGGGGAGTTTGTTACAGAGTTCTTATCCTCGCAGCTTAAAATTAGAAATGATTCATGCATCAATAAGAGAAGAAAGGCAGGAGATGTAGAGGGACAGGCTAAGGGAGAGGGTGGAATAACAGTGTGCATATTACACTTTGCTCAACCTCCCACAAAGCAGCCCATCTGTTATTCTGTAACTCAACTGCTTTGCTTGGCGTTTTACAAGGAAGTGGAGTACAGACAAAGAACTCTCTGCATCAAACACTGCTTTGAGGTCAGACGTGAGACGGAGGTAATCATTTAATCTGCCAGTTATCACAAGGAATAAACCCCCCCCCACAGAGACTGTGTGCACGTGTTTGTGTACCTGTACAGAGTCCAGCTCCGTGGGCGGGGCCTCCCTCCTTCACTTGCTTGACGAAAATGGTGTCCATTGGCTCCAGACGGTTCCTCTGTCTCCCTGGCAACGAGAGAGAGCACATGCACAGAGGCGATTGGCTACACAGTGAGGAAGAAGAGCAGCAGCAGAGGAGTCACGAGTAGGCTGGACTGCAGAGAATGGCTGCGGTTTTCTGACTTTAAATGACAAAAACGGGGAAAACTGGAGGGAAACCTTTCGCAAACGTGAAAGATTTTAAATACAATAAGCTGAAACAACTACTTCACCGATGGAATTTATGCTCTGGAAGCAAAAAGCACAAATCCAAACTGGTTCCAGCTCCTCACCAGTTACAGCAACGAGATTATCAACCCAAAACATTCACTGCCCCAACAAGAAGCCCCGGTAGCCAACATGCCTCTGAAAAAAGGCTGATGAAACACTTTTTAGTCTTTCTTCAAAATACAACAGAACAGTGTAAAAGTGCCTTTTGTAAGGCAGCATCTGACTCAGTTACGCCTCTGAGGAGCCTGTTCGTACGAATGCATGAACAGCCAGAAACTCCCAGACATGGACAGTACCAACACATGACGCTGATCCATAATCATTACCATCTTCACGTCAGTAACGACACTACTACCCAGTCCTAATAGCTCCCCTTTGCAGCTCTGTCTCTCCATCTTGTAAATAGAATAGGTCCCTCTTTACCTTTAGGGAACAAGGAGTAGTGGCCACCCTAAGGGCCCCTCAACAACCCAGCTGAAGGGCTAGAGGACCATAATACACTGATCCTGAAGAGAAAATGACCACCTTACCTTAAGATGAGGGCCAAGGAGAGCAGACTAAAGTATAAAGCTTGCAATGATTGATGGGCTCCTTCAAAGACACCTGTGCTTGATACAGTGGAGCGGGCTGGGTGAACAAATGCAGCCTCCTCTGGAAAATGTCTTGAACCTTTCACGGATGCATGTGTTACAACGGCTCTAAATACACTAAATTAGATTAGAAAGAGACAAAGAAAAGCTCAGAGGAAGATGCTGGTGACAAATTCCCTCAAGACGATGAAAACAGGTGCCCACTGGTTAATTCTTTCAGGGTTAGGGGAGCTCAGAAAAAACTCATTTTCATCCCTGATTACCATCAATGTTTTCTCGAGAAACAATCACAGGCTAAATGAAATTAAAACCACAACTGTTCTTTAGCCAGAGTAATGCTTCGCGTCCTAAACTAAATGTTTGGAGTCGGCTCCTCGTGCTGAAAACACAGGACCGGTTTCTTATTAAAGCAAATAAAGACCCTGATTTAAAATGAATGAAGAGGTTTCCACGTATCTGTGCTGTAAGGAAGGAAGGAAATACGCTGATCGTGTGTGTTTAAAGAGGAAAAAATGGTCTTCCCCAATCACAGCGGACGTCAGATGCTTTATAGAGCCCTCTGGCTGTGAGGATGTGCAGAAAACACTCACTTATTCTGCTTGCCCTGCTTCCAGTTCACGCAACAAGCACACTCACAGACGAGCCAGAGGTTATTTGGACCTTCTGTGTGGTGTAGAGTGCTCAGCAGCTGGATTTGGGTAGATGTGGTTTCAGTTTGTTGTTTAAGAGCAACTTCAAATGTGCGGAAAGGCTTTTTTCAATCTATCAAAATGGTCAGGGGTCCAAACCTGGAACATTCTGTCTCGTCTTCCGTCTGTTTATGCTTAAATCATGACGTTTCTCGTCTTTCTGAACTCCATCTGGGGGGAAACCAGTAAATGTTTCCAGCAGAGGCTGTTGCATCACTTCACTTGTCCTCTTTCCCTGTATCTGATGCAGCTGCAGTTTGCACCGCTGCACCACACCACCTCCCTCCTGTGGCTAAACGTGTTCCTGCAGTGTTCCTTAACTTTCAGGACATGCCATGTTTGGTGATTTGCAGATTATCTGCATGATGATATCCATGTACAACATCAACAACAGAGTTTAGGTGATACCTGACTGGCTACCATCCAACATTTCAGTTTATCTAAACCTCATAAAAACAATATAATCACCCCTTGAAGCTCAAGTTACAGCAAAAAACACTTGAGACCGCAGGTCTGATCCCTTTTAGAGTATCTGAAACACAATCACTCGCTCAGCTGAGCCAGTAGAAGGCAGCAGAGACTGTAAAATGAGTAGTTTTTTATAGTTTCTTATACAGTTGAGGCTCCTCTTGGTTCTGCTGGTTATGATGTAACTGGATTGGCTAACCACGTGACACAAGCCTGACATGCTTTAGCATTGCTCCGTTTCATCAGTGCACAGAATCACATGAGAACCTGCACTGATGCGTGTCTGACCCGTGCTGTACGTGCGGATGTCTACAAACACACCCCTCCCCTCTCCCAGTGCAAATTCCCAGTCGCTCTGAGCTCCAGCTCCGCAGCACAAATTGAATTCTGGAAGTTTCCGTGCCCTGCAGCTGGATGAACAGGATTAAACGTGGAAATCTAAAGCTCTGGACATTTTTAATGCTCCAAACTGTCTTTCCAAACCATAAACCACTGCGTGGATTAATTAAATGCACCGGCCTGGCTCAAAGTGACTTCAGCCGCTCCAAAACCCTGAATTACAGCTGACTGACTGAAGCTACTTTTAAGTTATAATTAAAGAGGACTAAACACTTGGTGCTCCATCTTTTAAGGCTTTTACATCACAGTGAACAGGTTACACCAGTTTTCTTTAAAATATGGCAGTTTTTGCCTGTATGAAACATAATAATCTTTATAACTGAGTCCCTCAAGCAGCTCTAATTCTAAAACGCCAGAAGTCTTGAGGCAATTATTTGTTATGTTACTCAACAACCTAATAATGATGCAGGTTAACTAGTCTAAATGTTAGAAATCAACACAGAAACAGTCACAATTGATTCATTAAGGTAAGCAGTATCTGTAGGTCACCGTCTACATACCCGTGCTGCTCCACAGAACCGTATTTTCTTCAAAAGATATCTGACATCTGGATGTCAGTGCAGGGAGAGGAAGAGAGTCGCAGACCCAGCAGTTAACCTACAGTTACACAATCAAGCTGGGGCAGTTATATCAAAGTGAGAAGTTGGTTTGTCGAGCACATCTCTGAAAATGTAAAGGTCCGGTCTTTAACACTGAGGGCGACCTGGAAGCAGAGATGCTGCATGCTTTAGTCGTGCAGAATCCCGTGAGAATAAACCTTCTTGTTACCTTAGAACAGGGATGTCCACATCTGGTCCTGGAGGGCCGCCGTCCTGCAGGTTTTAGATGTTTCCCTGCTTCAACACAGAACTCTGCAGAACTTAATCTTCTGAACAGATCCAGTTCACCTGGACCAGGTGTGCTGAAGCAGGGAAACCTGCAGGACATTCCTGCCTTAGAAGGAGCCATTTAAATCTGTCTGCAGATTGGCCACCAGGTGTCCCAACATCCTCCTTCTGAGCTCAAGCTGAACCCAAAGAATAACCGATAAGTTCCACATATGTGAATGAGGTATTCAACAACCAAACGTGAGCTAATCTGCTTTGATTTCCATTACTGCCAGGTTCAAAACTCTGGTTACATTTAGACTTATTGAAGTAATTCATTAGGAAATGCTGTCAACAGCCAGAGAAACAACGATTTGTGGCATATATTTGGGATAAAATGTTGCTGTAAATGAGACATTCTGTGTACAGCAAGAAAACTGGAACATTTTGAGTACTTAAATGCAACTAAAGTGGAGATTTTTGATCCATAGTATTAGAAAAGGCTAAAAACCTTTAAAGATTTAGATTTCAAACTCTATATAAACCATTATTAACAACCACTAATTATTGTCAAACTAATAGAAACAACAATGTAGAATGTTTTTAACACATTAAAGCTAAAAATAGATTATTTCATTATGGCCAGCTCATGTAAAATCTGTTGTTTTTGACTGTTGGGTCTCACATTAAAACTTGATTAACGACTCTTAACACTAACAGCTTAAATAACAATATCAAACTGTGTGAGATCCAACCTAATCTGTTAGAGACTCATCAAATAACACGCAGTTTTGTTTGTTTCTTTTACAAAATACAAAAAAAAAGTAGTCAAACAAATAGGATTTGGCCTCATGGAGGCCAGAAATGAGCTCCAGCTTGATGCCTGACACACATTTCTATCCATGTGGAGCCTGTTAGATAAACAGAAACATGTCAGCTAAAGACAATGTGTTTTTCTTAAAGTATATTTGAGGTCAGATGTACAAGTCAGCCGTCAAGGGCCAGCAGGCGAGGCTGAGAGTCAGAGGTGCTCTCTGGCCTCTATGAGCTCTGCTTTGGCTGCTGTCCCCAGCTGCACAGCTGGCTCTGGTTGTGTGGGCCAGCTCCCCTGCTGTTTTGGGTTAGATAATGTTATTCTACAGAGGGCTGGGCCTGCTGCCCACTCACTGCATTAACCTGGCGTCATATCGCTCCGTCCAACTCGCTGCTCTTTACCGTTTGTGTCACCCTCAGGTTTACAAGCCACCGCAACCACAAACAGATGTCCGAACGTACAAAAACCTCTGCACATGTGTCGTGACACTTTAAATCTCAAGGAGATGGTCTGTGTTTATGTTTAGATGGCTATCTGAAGCAGGTCTGTTCCAGCAGAGAAATATGAAGATGGGAAGCATGTAATCTTGGCACAAGGAGCTCCCCCGGCGGTGTGGGGAGGTCAAAGCACAAGTAGACTTTACATAAATGCATAAACTCTGACTTCCTTCAGTGCAGCTTGTTTTATTGTCAGATGTGTGTTCAAAGAATCTGGATGGATTACAGACGGAAGGTGAAGCCATCTTGAAAATGAATACTGTGATTCTGTCTTTGTGACACAGTGTGCAGGTTACATCAACCTCTCTCTGAAAGCCCAAACTGTGTACTGAAGTCCTGGGCTTCTGTCCACCGACTGGTGGGTGCCAGCCTCGGATGGACGGCTCTCATTTCACTAATCGCTGCACTTTGTCTACAGGCGTAGCTTTTTGTAGGAAACTGAACACACACTGGCCTAAGGTAGGTCAATACACCTGGAAGCACACGTCAGCACTGTAGAAGTGAGTAAACCGCATTCATCACATATCCTTCTACAACAGGAAATACAGCCAGAATTAAATCATGCCATCAGTTTTGCACAGATGCACCTGTACACCTGGAACTACGACAACATGAAGGGATGGCATCACTCTGGATAGGCTGTGTTGGACCACAGATTCTGATAATCCCAACCCTCTGAGATAATCAAATTAGGCAAGTTTATCCTTTTAGATCCAACCGCGGACGTCGGAGTGAGCAGCAAGCTGTTTCCCAGTCAGGACCAACCCATGCCCGTGTTGTTGGTGGCAGCTTCAGAGCTTCTCCGTAAGACATTATGATCAGTAAACGATCGTCTTTGTCAAGAAAATCGCAGCATATTGTGTTTCCATCAATGCCGATTGGAGATGAAGCAGATAAATACTCGTGACTGCTGCTGAATTGTGCAGGAATGCAGGACTGATTACCAATAAAATTCAAAAGCTACAAGTTAGTAGATGTTCGTGTTTTGTTGTTTGTTTGTTATTGATCCGAATAAAAGAGGCTAAGGCACATACTGACAGCTGCAGAGCTTCCATGCAAGGCTGGCAAACATTTCCACGTGTCGGAGGCTGTGAATTGACCTTACAGTTGCCTGTTCTATTGCCTAAGCCACCGTAGTAATAGTCTACTTTGATGAGTCTTTTACCCTCGAGTGGGAATTGTAATATGTTGTTTATTAAAGTGAAACTAGAGAAGTTGAAAACAAGTCGTTGTGTGAGCCCTGCACATGCACAGCCATGCACACGAATTTGTTGACATGCTGAAGAGCTCACAAAGACGCCATCAAGAGCAAAACAGTGTTGTGAACAGCTGTTTCTCAGCCCCCGGGCGCTCTGGGACAGTTTCAGTCTCGGGAATGTGCAAAGGATGAGTCAGAAGCACATCGTTTTACGCCTCACAAAACTAATCTAATGTCGCTTTAAGGTTAAAATCTAAACCTATCAAACGCCAAATGATAGTGCGTGATTGCTCAACATTGTTGCTTCTGTACTGCTCCGATTAGTTTTATGGGCCAGTAGATCAAAAACAGTAAAAAACACTCGACATATTTCTACCCCACGTGGTAGCCGTGGTAACCGTCTACAGTAAGACTGGTTAAATCCACATTAGCATCAAAGATCCCTAATTATAATAAACAAGTGGCCACAAGCACTTCATCCACGATCAACAGTTATCACATGACCAAAGATCCACTCTCAGGTCATGTGATGATGACTTATTCTGTCGCCATGGCAACAAAGAAGTCTCTACTGGCTGAGAAATGCCTTGAGATAAGATGTTTATATTCCAAAATGACCTAAGACACAACTTACAGATGGCGTTTGCACCACAACCAATATTCAGAATGTGTTAAGGACACAGGCTGTACAAACCACACGTGCGTGTGTACGTGTGCACGTGACAGGGCGAAATTCGCAGTCAACACTGCAGCATTAACAGCCCGTGGGAGACGAGTCGATGTGAAAAAAACACACGCCTGACGATACAGCTACATCTGTCCACATGTCAACTCATCAAAACAGCATCTCACACACACACACACACGGCTGGTGTGTTTTCCCACCAGGACAGGAAGGTGGTGGCGTTCTTTCCATCAGTTTTCTTTCCGAAGAATACCAAATACCAAACCCACCCAGGGGGAAAGAGAATATGTGCTGATGTTACTCCAACAAACTATGCACGGGGTGATTTTAGCCAGTTAAAACTGTTTTCAGCCATCTTAAAATAAAATAAACGCCTCCCCCAAGCAGATTGCTGCACGACAATGCTGCGTTTATACCCTGTGAAGAGAGTTGTGTCCTCAGCTTTCCCAAAACCAAGTTGGTTTAGGCTACACTGGTTTAGGCTCAGGGTGGTAATATCAGCAGCCAGTCTTACCTAAGAAAGGGATAATTAACAGCCTCATCGTTACAGAGACCGGTGTCATGTATCCTACACCTTTAAGATGACTTAACTGCCCAGAGTGAACAAGGACCACACAACCGCTGACAAATAAGAAAGAGCAAAAAGGGCATCTGTAGGATAACACTCAACCTAAAGAAGCCAAAGTGCCTCTGGATGTCTCGGCCATACTGTGCACGCTCAGCGATATTTTATCAACAAACATGGAAAATCAATCACTGACATTTGAGAGTCAAGCCAGAAAGTCTTGATCATATCCCCCACCCCCAATAGATGTATCAAAAGTTCACTAAAGGACGAATAAAAACTAAATGTGAAAGATTCTTTCAGACTGAGAGTAAAAGTGATTTCAAGAAAGCAACAAATAGCCGTCAAATTTTGAAGTTATACTGTTGGAATCTCTCTGTGAGTGGGTGTGTTCTGCACCAACAAAACAACGCGCTGAGTCTTTAATTACTCATGAGTGCACGCAGGTTTTATGCCAACTTTGACCCTGAAAGGAACAAGAGGGAAATATGGCTTAATGAGAAATCTCTAAACTGTGGAGAAGTCGCTTTAGAGGGCAGATACGAGGAGAGGATCGGAGATCTGAGAAGCGGAGAGACGAAGAAAATAAAGAGAGGAGACAAAAGTTTGGACGGAGCTGTTCTGGAAAAGGTGGGGCATTAAAAAGCCCATCAGAGAATACAGGGGAATTCTGTTTGCTTGTGCTGCATCGCATTCCTTCTGCACACTTTATGGGAACAAACCGAGAGAAGGGAGGAAATAAAGCTCCAATCTGCAGAGAGAAGAGTTTTGAGTTGAATGAAAAACAAATATTTGAACAGATGGAGAAGTTTTGCGCAGTTTCGTAAGAGTTGCACAAAAACGGCTCATTCGGACTTCATCCCTCAACAAGTTGTTAAAATACACAGACGAAGAGAAAAGACACACAGGAATGGGAGAGACGGACGGAGAAGGCAGGGAAGAGGAGAGGAAGTGAGATAGAGAGGACGATTTGGGATAACAGCCGCTTGGTATGTACACAACCGCTGTGAAAGGAAATAAACAGAGCTAGAAACGCCACCCTCTATCCGCTGTGCAGCGATAAACCGTAGATTCGTGTTTATTTGTGTACGTCCGCATCAGTGTGTGGGTCGGCCTGTGTGTCTGTGCTTTCTGCAGGTTTGAAGTGAATCCAGCGGCAACACCCAGCTACTCAACCCCCCCGACCTCCTCTACAAACACCAACAGGCTGATCACACACGCTGGCCCTGAGTCAAGCAAATAAACTGCACTGCAGCGCGCCGGGGAGGCAGCAGTGAACTTCACAGACCCGAACATTAAAATAACCGAGCACATGGGATGTGTTATCTGTCTGGGATTGTGACTTCACGTGGTTTTTCAATGATGTTACCAGTGTTTTTGGAGCTATGATAGCGGCCACCAGTGTCCACAGTTGTTGCGTAGCAACGGCAACAGCTTGTACATTTCAATGAGACGTGACGCCTAAAAGTCACAGCGCACACCCTGCACGCTTTTATGAACAAGGTCAACTTTAAGGGAACTTTAACTGTCTTTAAAGCTTCAGTTGGTAACTTGAATAAAAGTAACTTCTTGTGATATTTCCTAAACTGTCCCTATGTCCAGGCAGTAAGACATGAGACTTCCATGAGACTACTGCGATTTCCAAGAATTTACCGCGACCGAGTCAAAACAACCAATCACAGCTTGGCAGGTAATAACCCCTGCTTGATCTATATTTGTTTTGATTTTTGGGGGAAATTGTTACAGTAAACCTCTGCAGCGAGTATGGTTAACTCCAAGGCGAGTACTGTTAGCTCCGCGACGAGTAGGGTTAGCTCTAAGGCGAGTAGGGTTAGCTCCGCGGCGAGTAGGGTTAGCTCCGCGGCGAGTAGGGTTAGCTCCGCAGCGAGTAGGGTTAGCTCCGCGGCGAGTATGGTTAGATCCGAGGAGGGTAGGGTTAGTTGCGAGGTGAGTAGGGTTAGCTGCGAGGCGAGTAGGGTTAGCTCCGAGGCGAGTAGGGTCAACTCTGAGGCGAGTAGGGTTAGCTGCGAGGCGAGTAGGGTTAGCTCCGAGGCGAGTACGGTTAGTTGCGAGGTGAGTAGGGTTAGCTCCGCAGCGAGTAGGGTTAGCTCCGAGGAGAGTAGGGTTAGCTGCGAGGCGAGTAGGGTTAGCTCCGAGGCGAGTAGGGTTAGCTCCGAGGCGAGTAGGGTTAGCTGCGAGGCGAGTAGGGTTAGCTCCGAGGAGAGTAGGGTTAGCTCCGAGGCGAGTAGGGTTAGCTCCGAGGCGAGTAGGGTTAGCTGCGAGGCGAGTAGGGTTAGCTGCGAGGCGAGTACGGTTAGCTCCGTGACATAGCATGCTAGGCAGAGTTAGTTAGCCGCGGCAGGGAGGAGGGGCTTGGAGGAGTGCACGTCAAATTTTCAAGCTAAGTCTGCTCTCTTCTCCATCTTACCAACTGTAGCTTTAACTGCTCAGGAAGGTGAAAAACAAAACCTGTTGAGTAAAACTATCAAGCTGACTGTCGAATCCCCACTTAGAGTTAATTAGTTAATTAATTAAAGTTAAAAAGAAACACTAAAACCATAATTACAACAAACTAAACAAATGAAAAGGCGGGACACTGTGACCAAACAACTTTCATGGACTTATCGTCTCATGATATGAATTTTAAGGACTTGTTTTGTTACAAAACGTAGGATTTGGAGCCTGTTAAGTCATAACAGATGTTTGAATTTGTTCATATTGTAAAAATCAATCCGATCCACTGTATTGTTTCTTTTTAATGACTGAATAAACCAGTCAAACTAACTAACTAATTAATATTTAGGCAGGTTGGTCCGAACTACAGACAGACAGACAGACAGACAGACAGACAGACAGACAGACAGACAGACAGACAGACAGACAGACAGACAGACAGACAGACAGACAGACAGACAGATAGATAGATAGATAGATAGATAGATAGATAGATAGATAGATAGATAGATAGATAGATAGATAGATAGATAGATAGATAGATAGATAGATAGATAGATAGATAGATAGATAGATAATAATAATGATGCTAATGAATAATAATACATATATAAATTTAAGTATAAAGTAAGATTAAAATCATTAAAGTAAGGTCTTCTGGGGAAATTCCTGACATTCCTGATATCAGTTTCTGAATCCTGCTCGGCTACCTGTCAGCATCATCATCGCCGCTGGGTCTCAGAGCCCGCCGAGCGGCCGGGAGGGATTTATGAGGGGCTGGAAGCGAGCCAAGACGCTTCCTGTAGCAGCAGGCGAGGGGCTCTCAGGCGAGGATCATTATTCTCCATCCACAGAGCTTTGGCATTAATAGCTCTCGTGCACTTGCAATGCAGGTTTCAGGTTTTAATGACCCACTACCACAGTCACATACAAGTTTACACACGACTGCTTTCAAGGACGTCACACAAAGGAATATGTGCTTAGAAATGGTGTAATACTGCCACACAAACTCCCTGAGTCTGCTGTGTGTGTGTGTGTGTGTGTGTGTGTGCATTCTTTAATGTTTTAGGCCTGTGCTGAATGAGACGAGACGACATGGAGGAGTTAAAACGGGTGGAGGAGGGGGTAGCATGAGGAATGTGACACCACAGGCCAACAGGGATGATGAGGGACACTTACAGGAATCTCTCAATTTCCCGTTGAGAGGCATTTAAGAGTCAGATTCATCACAAAAGCTCCACTGACCCTCCTGTAACCCTGGAATTTTCACTTTCACCCCCTGCTCATGCTAAAATGATTTCCTGAGACACACCTGGTTGGGCTTTGGGACCGTTACAGGACAAACAAATAGCAGAAGATGATTATCTTACTTTTTCTGCATCTCTCTCCAACAGATTTCTGGCACTCAGATTTTACGGGAAAAAACCTCAGAAAAGCAAACCCAGAAGCCTACATAACCTCAGTGACATGAAATGTTCATAAGACACACAGAAGTGTAGATCTATTTCAATAAAAACCAAAAAGCACAAACAGTTGCTGTAAAAGAAGGGTTTTGATGAGGAACAGCAGAGCGATCCTGCTGCGTCTGAGCTGGGCTGCAGCAGTGAGCTGAATGCTGAGCGGCTGGAACGACGAGCCGGATGCTCTGAGGAATGCTGAGGGCTTGCCAAGCTAACCGAGGACTGCCACACAGAAGAGCAGCGACTTTTAACAGCAAACTGCAGCACAAAACCACCTCCAGACCAGACAACTTCACCTGTAACCTGCTGTTTTTGTACAAGTTTTACAACCATTACTGAGCCATCAATGAGACTGACATTCCCCGAGTTAATGAGGCGCTAAGACCGAGACACGACTGCAGCTATCTCTACCTGCAATCAGTGAGAATACATTAAGAGTAATGGACTGTCAATCCTATTTAGCTGCCATTCAATAGAGCGACAAAAGAAGATCTGAAAGTAAGTGATTTCCACCTGCAGTGAACACCTCTGACGCATGCAGTGATTAAACAAAGTGTGGTGTTTCCAGACTCACCTCTGCTGCCATTTTCATCATCCTGGAAAGAAAAACAAAGACAGAAAATAAATGTCAGATGATTTGAGCGATTTTTCTTACTTGATATAGAGGTAAAACTCTAAAGTATACATCATGTATCTCATTCTTATCTGCAGAACCCAGTTCAGTTTCCACAGCAGTTAATCAAACAGCAACAACGCAGTCGACCACGAGATAAAGAAGCCAATGAAAAATAATCAGCGGATTAATCATTTAAGATCTCTATCAAGACTTTAAATTAGAGAATGTGCAGACATAGCAGTCACTAGCTGGGTTTTTATTCACGAATGAAGCAAAGTGCTGCGAACACCAGAGAGTGGCGTTGCAGGCTAACGCTGCTAATCGGCGTAAATCACAAGAAGAAGTTTTACCAAACGGAAACAGAGCTTGAGGAGTTCCTAAGAGATGAATTTTATGGGATATCGTATCGTATGCTCGCAGATGCCAGTCGACTGTTTGAGTTGTTTCCATCCCCTGCAAACAGCATCAAAACCACCTCATTTTGAATTCTATTTCTCATCCTTACTAGTTCTTTTCACCTGATTATCATAACTATATGCACTAAAAGTGGGAGACGTGTTTAACATCCACCATCATGTCAGTCAGCTGTGATTGTTGACACCTCGAGAGGTACAGAGCTCCAAGGAGTAAAGGAAATAATTCCAGAGATCATCAAGAAGACGGGATTTGCTAAATCAGCTAGTCGTCCATTTTTGAATGGTTCAAACCTAACTCACAACTGACAGGACTGTGCTGCAGCCATGCGTGTTGATGAAGTGGTCCCAGTGGAGGTGTGTGTAGAAATCCCTCCGTTAGCTCTCCTGTAGCTGCAAGTAGCCACATAACAGCAGCGATGTGCTAACAGAGCTATAGTACACATTCGTTCATCCATTCGTCTTAAAGTATTGGTGAAATAAAGACACATAATGCCTTATTTAGAGGCTGTATTGTCTCTGCCCTGCTCTTTCCTGTTATATGGATCTCGAGTGATCTAAATATCTTCTGAAGGACACCAACTTTCACCAAACTGTTCTCGGTGAGTAGATGAACGTATTTTATGCCAGAAATAAGGTCTATGTTTAAAAAAATACTGGAGTTACCCTTTAATAACAGAAAAATGGCAGCAAAAAAAAAGTTTATTCGCCTAATCTGCCAAACCCACTGTGACCCGACATCTACGTATGTGCATCTAACCAAAACAGACACATACTCCACACAAAACACCTCAAAGGATATGTAACACGCACAGAATATAATCCAAATAATTTATGATTGTATGAGTTTACCTCATTGAAACAACAATCCCTGCCTGTTTTTTTTTTTCAAACCTTAATTTTCCTCACAAATCCACACAGTCTTGCTTTAATCCGCCTCCCCTCAATGACACATAAGTTCTCCACGTATCCTTTAAGACTCACTGCCCTCCCAAGGCTTTCCTTCAGAGGGCCCGACCCTCTTCAAGCTAACCCCAATATCCTCAAACAGTGATTAGTCGAGCGCTTCAATCCAAGACCCTAAAAGTAATTACTACATGAAGTGACTAATGTGTAAGGATTTTATTTGAACCCTCCCCTCGTCAGTTGAGGTTACGTAATGGGAGAGCTGGTGGGGGTTTACCGTGAGTGAAAGTCAGGCTTTTGGCTTGATTATTTCCCAGAATCTCTTCTTATAAGAAAGTCATTGATAAGCCTCACGAATTCTTTATACGAGCATCAAAAAGTTAATAACATCTGCGCCTTAGAAAAGAACCAGCTGCCAATGAGGGAAATTAAAGTTCACAACAAACTCTTTCTAATGCAACATATCTTATGAAGAAGTTTCACAGAGGAGCAAACTGGCCCAGACTGGACTTAAAAGAGCCTGAAACAACGCTGTGATACCCAGGAAGACCTCTGGGAGAGGCCGTCTATCTCTTTGGTTACACAAATGTCTGAAAACACTAACTGTCCTGCCATAGTTTCTCTTTCAACATGCAGAACCAAAGCCAACATCTATAAACAGAGTGTATTATGCTAACTTTGTAGGAAATCCTTCTGTGCAAACACACGAGGTTAACCAAATACACTTCAGAGAAAAGTAAACCCAACTTATCCTGAATTATCACTTACAAAAACTAATAGCAGGGAGGCCGCGATAAGCTCTGAGAAAGCTGAATCGTAAAAACCGGTGCAGTTTCTCGTTGCAGGAGCCCCGCCGTACGCACCCAGAGCGCTTCGGCTGTGCCCGATAGGAGCCGGAAGTGTTGTAACGTCGGGATTAGTGCCAGAGGGCAGATTGAAGCTGCTCTTATCCGGCTGGCAGGGTTCCCAGGTGGGATGATGCAGGCCAGAAAAACAATAGGACAAAAGCCCTGCTGCACAGCTAATGTTACAGGAAAGAGTCACATTTGGACTACTTTAAGATTGTATCAGCGCTTCCAGTTTTCCATGAGAGGAATTCAAAGTGTGATGCCTGCACGTTGGATAAATGACAAGTCCAACTATCAAAGATGAGTGTTTTCTTTGCTGCTGGACAAATTCCTTCATTTCCCATATTATAATTAGACTTCACTCATATCTGGAGCACTTTTATGGTTTGAATGAATACAAAAGATCCTGAAGAATCCTGTTTCCGAGCACCAACACAGAGGGTGTCGTTTCTAAAAATCAGAACACAGGACGAGGGAATAAATACTTCCTCCCACTTTGAAACTGTCGCACAAAGGAAACCGAGGGGCTGCCCACGGCTGGAAAAGCTAAGTCGTACGAGTGCAACATACAGAAGTAGATCGATTTCCTTCACTTTCACTGCACGAAGTGCAGAAGCAGCAGCTAAAAGTTATAATTCGGATCGTGTCAGTTAAATATGAGGAAGCATTTCTTACATTTGAAGCGTGCGCCTCCTTCGGGACAGCGACAGGAGGACGTTTACCGCCATGAAAACAAGCCGCTGCAGTTTTGAAGTTTTGAAGTCAATATCGGATTTTAGCTGCAGTTTGGAGCCATTTTCCCGTCAAATGAGCCAAATGTTATAATTTAGCACCAGTTATAATACGTGTATAATGTAGTTTAGGAAAATGACGTCATCTGGGCGGCAGAATATGTTGCTGCGGTGCCCGTTTATGGTTCAGCGTCCATGAAGCTGGTACATATGTGCTGTTCGGTGCTGTGCAGATAAAGGCTTTTAAACTGATAACAAGCTGGATGGCCTCTCTGCTCTTCAGCTCAGAGCAGGCAGCAGAATTTCTTCATCTTGTTCACGTTTCTTCTCTTTTCCCTGAAGAATTCTTTACACGTCAAAGCTGATACGGAGACAAACTATTTCCAAAAGTGTTCCTGATGCAAAGCAGAGATTTTTCGCCACAGAAGTGTCTGTTTTTGATACTCGACATCGGTTTCCTACCTTTGTGTACAGAGCTTTCTCTGTTTCAGCTGTTTTAGGCTTGTGTGCAAAAATGTGTTTACTTTCTTTCTCTCACCTTTAAAGAGTTGTGGACGGCAGACTCGGGTGGGTAGACGATGAAGTGTCGCAGTGTGAAGCCGAAGCCCTGCGAGGTTCGCCGCAGCTGAAGCGTTTTGGGCCCCGGCCAGGAGAACAGCTCCTCCTCGGCGGCGGGAGAAGCGGCGGCCGACGCCTCGCTCTGATCGAGTCCATCCTTCTGCTTGGCCTGAACAGAGGACAAACAAAGAAGGAGTTAATCTTAAGAACATCAATTGTTTGCCTGGTAAAAGAAAGCTTTAGTACAAACAAGTTGATTGGAAACTTTTGGGGTTGTTTCTGGTTCTTTGTGTGCTTTGGATTGGAAGCGAGCTAGTTGGCAGATTTCTTTTACAGTTCAAAAGAGCCAAGGTGGCATTTTCCCTGGTTCTCATAAACCAAGCAACCAGCTGCTGCTCCACATTGAGCACAGAGGAATATCGACACCGAATGGTGTGTAACGTTCAAGGCTCTGTCTTAAACTCACACCGCTGACATCACCTCCGATAACGGCGTAAAAAGCAGAGTTTTCTCTAAAACTGAGAAGAAAAGCTCGGACCTTCGGTTGATTCATCAACACAAGAAATCCCTCGTTTCCAGCTGAATTATAAGGTGTCTCTTTGTGGTTTCAGCGGGGGGAAGCCAGTCGACAACAGGCTCCTTTGTTGGTTCAGAGTTTGTGGAGGAAGAAGACGTAAATAATTGATGTTGGCCATCGTTTCGCAGTCTGTGACCAAAATAAAGACATCGGTCACACGTAACAGTAACAGAGAACAGTTCCCTCACAGAAGAAAAGCGTAAGTATGCCGCCGGCTACCCGTGATTTAAAGGTGATTGCTTTGCTGATTAGTTGTCATATTCTGTGCTAATATGAGTCTTTCATCAAGTCACAGAGCTGAAAATGACTCCTCTGATGCTGAGATCTGTGAGCAGTGAGTCACTTTCTCTAAAAGCTGTTGATTAAGACATCACACGAGTCTCAGTTTAGCTTGCCGGGTGTTTTTACTCAAAAGCTCTTGAAATGTTGGTTAGAAAATAAAACCAAACCGTTTTGTGTCTGGGTTGCTGTCCCCATCGGAGATCACACCCTCCGTCCTAATAATGGGACTGTGCCGGCCCACATCCCACACAGCCATGCATCTGGCTTCAGTTACTGCACACTTGGGGTTTTTCAGGGCTATTTGGCATGTTTGCATGCTGACAGGGTTATCGTCTACATTCCTACTGTGGCGAACACGAGATAAAAACAACGCTTACGCAACAGCGTGTACGTGTCTACATAACGCAACACATGCATGAGTGTTTTGAATGTTCTCACTGGCTCGTAGCTAAGCTGACAACGCGATCCAGACTGCAACGCTTCGATTAAAGAGCAAATACTCATCACATTCACGTCCCAGATGTTTCTATTCAAGGTGGAAATGGGAGGCTCAGCATCTGGATCCTCGGACACGTTGAGCGGGGAAGTTGGGGATCGAACCGGCAACCTTCCGACAGCATGACCGAACCCATTCACACATGCACCGAAGGAGTGGAAACAATCGAGGAAACAAATGCCTGAAAAAGTTAATACAGGAAGGAAAAGCAGCCGTCTGCCAGTCAGAAGATCCTGGGTGTGGAAGTGTCCATAACCACGGAGATTAGCACGCCGAGCGCCGTGGTCGTGTAAAACAAAGTGGAGGCCAGCAGCTGAAAAAATGACTCGTGTAGTTGTTAAATACTAAGAAAACTGTGATGTTTATCTCACCTGAGCACACGTTCACTGCTTAGGGCAGAGTAATAACCACGGAGGCCTGAGCATATACTTAATGAACAGCTGGGCAGCACGGTTTCGTTGGAGTGGAAACGTAAAAGGTAAGCGAAGAACAAAGCGTGTGAAACACACTCAGACAAAATCTGGTGATTTCCTGAAAGAATAAGGCCCTGACTCTTATACTTCACATAATATTAGCTTTATAGACATGAAAGGAAAGTGTACTGATAACATTTGCCATTAACAGGCTGGTATATCATCCATCGGCTGCTTTCATTTGGAGGAGATCATCCAGGGAGAAACCCAAACAAGTCGCCCTCATTCTGAAGCCTCGCCACCAAACACAACTCTGCAAGTCCAGTTATCTTCTCACGTGTTTTACAATAAAGCCGCTCAGACAGAGAGCTTGACCTATACCACACACAGACACAGACCATCATGGCTGAAACCATTTTAACAGCGCTGTTACTTATCTGTCCAATGAGAACACCGGATGTGTTGGATTCCTCTGAACCATCATGTGAGAAATGAACACAAGGAAAGGAGCTCATGATAGAAAGAAAGCACTCTATGTAAGATTTAACATCAGTGGAATATCTGATAATTATTTATACCTTCTTAATATCAACAGGTCCAATAATGTATTTGGTGCCAAACTGCCATCAGTGCATAATTAACCAATTAAAATCAAGAAGGGGAAGGACCTGTGATGTCAGCAGGAGACACAGATCATAACTGTTGCATGAACCCTTTAATCGTGAGAGTTGTTTCTTTTATGCCTAAACCCTCAAGTAGTGTCAAACCATCACAGATTCAACATCCCCTCCTCATTAAATGGGAAGTACTCAGTTACTCTTAATGAAAGCGACTCCATCACTGATCTTTCCTGCTGCTGTGAGGCTTCTGTCACATCCATCATCAGAATAACGATGGAGCTGAACCACTGCACCGCAGGGCGTGCGTCAGCGGTTACTCCTAACACTACCACAGTGGCTCCAGCCTGCGAGCGCCAGCCAAGAGATTCAGCCTCAGTTCAAATCGCTCTGCAGGCTCTTCGCCTACCAAAATATATCTGAGGTATGAATCCAAAGCAAAGAGCCCACCGCCCATCAGGCTTCTCTTTCCCCACCTCTCCGCTGCTCGTCTGGGAGCAGGAGATGAAGAAGCCTCTGGAGAGTGGGAGGGTGTGGGCTTAATGGTTTGGCTGGTGAAATCACTACCAATACCCAGCGGTGTGGAGCTGGACGTAAGCCACAGTCCATCATGTAACTGAGAGGAAAGAGTCAAGGGGAGCTGAGGGAGTGCGGCTTGTTTTTGTTTCATATTATGAAATAGCTTAAAGTGATGTCTACACGCTTTATCTTTCTTTGTATATTATCTGCATGTTGAATTCTAGAGCAAGAGAAGCTGCAGAAAAGCACAGCGTGAGGTGAAACTACCTCTTCCAAAGACTCCCACGATGCTTCAGTGGAAATGCTCCCATTTAACGGGCACAACACTATAATTCTGCTCCCAACAAGCTCACGCAATTACCTGATAAATATCACTCAATTATGCATGCAGGCTGCTCATCAAAACAGTCATTATCATTGTGCAAGCTGAGCATTTGGTGTTTGTTGCCATATGGTAGCACAGCCTGCAGGATGATGCATTTGCATGCCCTGCCCTGCTTCTTTATGCATAGGAGATGAGGAGTTTGACTGAATTTGAATGCTGCTAATTGTGGGCTCAGCTTTTCTCTGTTTTTAAGTCTGTGAGTCACTCAAAAGTTGGCGCACTGCAGCTTTCACTCTCACGCTTTTTCTCCCCACATTAGTCACTCTTATTCATTTTATGATCGGAAAATGTTTGTCTGATTCCCCACGTTTAGGCAAACAATGAATGACTTTATACTAATATCTTTTAGTTGCCTCGACTTGTTTCGTGACTGTTTTAGTTTAGAAGGAACACTGAGAATATTCTTTATATGCTCAGCTGGAACAAAAAAAAAAACCCGCCGTCCTCTCACAGCAAACAGAAAAGAGTCCCGCTGAAACCTCCACGGGGACCAATAACAATAAACCAAAGCTAAAGCAAACACACACAGACACACTCACGTTACAAAAGATATCGGTCAGCGAAACAGGACTACCCTGCTGCTGGAGAGCAGGGTGACGCACACGAAATTCCTAAGACAGCACAACAAAGTGTAGCCAGCCCTAACCTCTCCTCCTATGTAAACCTATGTGCCTCTGCCAGTCACTGATATCATTCTGCCTCAAAAATACGCAGAGCCGACCGCTCCTTACCCGAGACTGGACGCAGTTCTTCCTGGAGGCTTCTCGAAGCCGAGCCCAGGACACGCTGCGGGTGGGATTGGTGAGCCCCAGCTCCACCTCCCCCCAGTAGGCTCGGGCTAAAAGCTGGAACCAAAGACAGTACGTCTCCGACAGGCAGCCGTCCACCCCAGCCAGCCGAGCCCAAGGACAACCTCCAGGTGACGGGGAAGGCGACAGCGAGCAGCAGCCTTCAGCGGTCACATCCACGTCCCGCAGGTCAGGGTGATCCTTCAGCGGGACCGGCTTACAGCCTGGAGGGAGCCCGTTCCTCTGGGCCAGCATGGCATAGCCAAGTCTGGGTTGGTGGGTCCAGGTGATGCAAGGATGAACGCTATCCTTAAAAAAGGTCCCCCGTCAGTACGTCTTCTTTCTACCTCGGGTCGTCGACTCTGCCGAGCCCCTTTGCTTCCTCTGTCCTCCTCAGTCCGTCTGTTCTGGTCTCAGTTCGGAGAAACAGGGCTGTTCCTGTGAGCGTCCCAAAGACACATGATGTTTCCACTCAGCCGGGAGGAGAGCAGCAGCTGAGTGCACTGCAGAGAGCTCAGGCCGACTGACTGACGCACCCACCCACTCACCACACTAAACTCTCTCTGAAGTATGCACACACACATGCACGCAGCCTGAAGTGAGTTTTCCTTCTTTCCTGTCTCCTTCATCTCCCTCCCTCGCTCCTCTTCAGCAGGGAGCCTTTTAAAAGTTTTAGCTGAGCGCTCACACGAGCCGAGGCTGATCAATTAATCATAACAACAAACCAAAGGATGAAACAAGACGCACGTGAGCGCACGGAGAGAAAAATACGCTCAGAAAGATTTCAGAGCAGCAACGAACGGCACCAAAAAGCAGGACACGAAATAACTGGAGTATGTGGAGCAGATCACGCGTGGATCAGGAAGCATATGGACACTGTGAAAAGGCAGAAACACGCACTACTAATCCACCCCTTTGAATTCCTGCACCTCATCTGGCAACAACAAAGGACTAACGCCTGAGGCTACACCACGAGTTGCATGAAGATGCAGCACATATAGAACTTCTGCTTATCTAACAGGAACAGGACAGTAAAACGTGGCCATATAAGGACGAGCAGCACAGCACATGTCATTCATATGAGGCGTTTAATCAAACGCTGCCTTTTGATTGGATTTTTACCAATTTACCAACTCAAAGTTTCATTTTGGTGCCTTTTGTCAGCAAAGCTGACCTTAAATTCACCTTAAAACCAAAATGTGCCCACGCCACAGGAAAGATCTTGTGTTATAAAACCTACTTACAGACAGGAGGTGCAGATTGTTTCCAGATTGATTGAAGAAAATCTGGACATTTCTGCCAATAAGAACCCACATTTGTCTCGGTCTGATTCATCTCGTGTGTCTTTCGCACGGAGACGATTCAAACTTGGCTTGAGGTCTTGAAGTAGTGAACTATCGGGAACCTTTGTGCAGCCTTTTTTAGACACATGTAAAAGCACATTTAGAGAAACAAATCCCTCATGAACACAATCTGAAGCTTTACCTGGCACAAAGGGTTATCTAACTTCGCCTGTAAGTCTGGGATATGTGTGCAGATGCCAGGAGGGACGATGGAAAAGTGGCACAACTGGTCCAATCATCACTGACGGGGTGTTCAATCCTCTGCTGTGAAGGTGTGAAGCGCTTTGAGTGGTCATCGCTTTACCTGCGGTAGACTGCGGTCAGACTCCAAATGGGTGAGCTAAGCTCAAAGCTGCTCAGAAGGGGGACATGAGTCTGTACGCTGTGTCACTTCTACATCAGACAGTTATGCTCTGGGCTTAAGTTCAATAAGGAAGCGCTTTACCCTCACATCTGCCTCCAGGTTTCATCCTGAACCTCATCACTCTAAGTGTAACCTGCCTCCTCCTCCATCTCCAACCCTTCCTGATCAGACGTGTCAGCCACCTCCGAACTCTGCTCATCCACCAGCTCCAGCAGCCCTATCCTACCCCCCCTTTGTTCATGGGTCTAATTGTATATCCATAAAGTTAGTTCCATTCTTTCTTTCAGCTTTGCTCATCTGTCAGTAAACCCTGTGTACAACACACAACCCCACCTACAAAAGAAAGGAAAACAATTCCTTTCACGACATCTGATCCCTTGACCTCGTGCATCACGGTGACACCCTCCCGTTTTGCTCTGAACAATCTGTTCCCGTTTACAGCTTTAGTTCACACGTAAATAGAAGCTGCAGCGGCACACACACACATTGACACTTCAACAAGGGAATACCTCCTTAATCCCTCCAGGTAAACAGAGTCCGCAGAGGCCTGGCAACTGCCTTTATTTTAGGAGCAGTGATGGCTGAGAGCTGGATGAACACGACTCCGACACCTTTGAGTTCATCTCTCTGGAGGAGAACAAACACACCAGTTTATCATTTCTTCATAATCTAACCTGTGGGGAGCCCTTTGTGCCACTCCAGCAGTGACTTTAGGACTCTGTGCTGCTCTCAGACCTGCTAATGAAGGTTATCAGCTGTACAGTGAGCAGCGGTTGATCAGCTGCAGCATGTCAGAGAACATGTGGTTTCCTTCCTAAGCTGCTCTGGATGAGAGCCTCTGCTAAACAGCATAAATGCAAATACCAGTCTATTTTCATTCAGAGGAATATCTGCCATCCGAGACAGCAGCGACCATGAAAGGAACATCAGGAATCCAGGCGTGGAATGTTCCCGCTCAGCGTTGGGTTATGAGCATCTTGTTACCACATTCACTCGGCTCAATATAGCGTGCGGTATTCCGTACGGAAAAGACAGCCGAGATAGAAGTCGCCCAACATCCAGCTGAGGCACTTGACTTGTGGAGGCCAAAACAAGGATTGTTACACATGAGAGCCGCACAGTTTGTGTTTGTGCACCACATGACCGTCTGAGGTCCAACTTCCAGCCAAACAACACTTCACTCAGGCTGTTATAAGGTCTCAAACCGCATCGTATACCACTCTGAATCCCTGTAAATCCAAAACACATGATAAGGGAAAGGACCGGCTGGCAGGGAGAGGCGCTCGGTGCCACGCAAACACAAAAACAAGACGCGCCACCCAGAAATGTTGTGCCGTTACCGCGGCAACGGGCAAGGCCACAACAATGTTGTCCAGTCCAAAGAGCTGGGTTGTTCTCCGTGGGCGATCATGTGATGTCATGGTTTGTGTGTGTGACCGTGTTTATGTACAGACGAGTGTGGCCGCAGGCGCCGTGAAAGATAGCAAACAAGGGATTTAAGGCCGGCCGTCCATCTCACTTCCTCACTGAGGTCCATGACGCTCCGGCAGGGATTAAAGGATGGAAATGCCTTCCGCGGCTCGATGTGCAAACACAGAGCAAAAAGTGCAGAGGAGGATTTGTGGCTAAGCTGTGGACTTGGCTTCGTCTTCCCAGCAGGGAATCTGGGGCGTGTTTTAACGTCTGAGCAGAACTTGCACAGCTTCAGGGATAATTCAGCTCATATCAGGTCCTGTGGCTGAAGAGTGAGGGGTTCTGGGAAATTACTGGAGAGCCGTAAAAGCTGCGAGAACTCAACCACAACACAAAAGAACAGGCAGAGTCTCAGCTGCTGGTTTTCCATCAAATACACACCAACCTGACCACGTGTAGCCCAACTGAACGGCCTGAACAAATCTTTCCTTCATGAAGGTTCTTAACTCTGCAAAGACAACATCGATTCAGTCTTTCAACTACTGTGAACTATCAGTGTTTGTTTATGGAGAAGTTTCTGATTTCCTCTGGAATCCAAACTTTTATCTCCTAAAATGCTGTTTTAGCAGCAAAATGCCGTTTGATATAAAACAGAGAGGCAGTAACAGGTTATTGAGGTGCTGGCCGTGTTCAAACACACAATAAAACAGCTCTTTAACGCAAGCAGAGAAAATGCTTTGAAGAAGTTTATGAGATGGCACCAAGGTGTAAACTCGGGGCCGTCCATCCCGGAAAAGCAGCGGTAACAAACCGGACCAGTGTGACAGAAGTCTGTGAAATTCTACCAGTGGGTGTGGAGGCCGGCACCGCGAATAACTGACCAATCAGACGCGGGCTTTGCTGCCTCGTCCTGCGCCGTCACCACTTCTTTCTGGACCCGACGTGGTGCAGTTTGGTCTCGGAGTCCCCCTGCTGCTGGTCTTGTGGCTTCACGCAACCTCACATGAAGAGCCAAACACAACTTACAGGCTGCTACTGTTGTGAAATAACAAGGACGGAGAAGTCAACACGCTTTATGGGGGCTGGCGCGGGATCGTTAAAGCCTCTCATGACTCTTTAAGATTAAATTATGCGAGCGGTGTGCTGAAACACCGGGGCGGACACCAGACGGGTCCAGTTTGTGGAGGCCGAAGGAGCTGAAACTGCTTCAGTAAGAGCTGAACACTCACCACAGAAATACCCTAAAAAACTAAAGAAATCTGTCGGCCAAAGCTGTGTTTTCTCAGTTGTGAAACTCATTTCAGATGTTTACATTTCTGGAGGACAAAACACAATAAAAACCAGGTTGTTTCATGGTGCTGCTTTGTTTTAATCTCCTAAAATCTTAGATGACTATCTGCAGCTCAACAAAGGGAAAAGGGCCTGTGGTCTGCAAGCAGCCGACAGGGTCTCTGGACGGGGATTAAAGACATAAGGCAGCGACGGGGCTCCAAAAACTACAATATGTCATTTCGAAGTCTGCAGTTGGTGCTCGTGGGTGACCAGCTCGATGTATCTGTGGCTTTGAATGTGTTTCTGTGTCTGTGTGTGGCACGGAGAGGCAGAAGAAAAGGGGAAAGTCTTGCCGGAGGATTAGGCTCGATTCAGGGGTGGCTTTTCAGGACCCCGACGGGTGGAAGATCTAATCTGGACATGCTGCATCTGAGCTCCGTGAGGTATGGCTTACTGTAACAAAGAACTGGCTAATGAGGGCCAGGGGACACACTGCACCCCACCATCGACATTGTTTTAGGCTCAGTCTGAGTGTAGTAGCCAGGGCTTGATTCACATAGTGCATATGAGGGATGATAGGCTTATAATATAATTTCACAGCACTCTCATGCGCCAACACACCAGGAGGAGGGAGGGTGTCTTGGGTGTGCACATGCAGCCAGGCCTCTTTTGCCTTGAGGGAAGGCAAGAAACTGAGACAGTAAAAGTGAAAAAGAAAGTCTGATATGAGTCACATCCATCCGTTCATTTCCATTAGCTGCTTTTACCCAGTTCAGGAGGACCTGGAGCCTAACCCAGCTGCCACTGGGCGGGAGGCAGGGTGGACAGGACTCAGGAGTGGAAATATGTTCACACAAACATCCACTGATCCCGTTCCAAGCTTGAATCTAAATTACATTGCAAAGCGCAACCATATTTATCAAAAATATACGGTAAGATTGCTTTATGAACTCAAAATCAAAAAGAAAACAGACCCAAAGCAGAAGTTTAACCACTGTTCAAGGCCGTTCTTTAATAACCCTGCAAAGACATGACTTGTAAAGAGTTTCGGAGCCAGTTAAGTGTCATTTCTATTCTTGTTCGGGACATTTTTGCTCATTCCTGCTGCAGAAACCATCAAACTCTGAGAGATTCTTGGACCATCTTGCTTGCACTGCTTTTTTTCAACAGATCCATGATTGAATTTAAATGGAAAGGACAGCAAAAGCTACAGTATGAGCATTTTGACAGTGTGATGTCCTGAATGTTCTGGTATTTAATTGAATCCATTCCTCCTCCTTCCACTGAGACCTTAGCTCTGGCTGAAACACTCAAAGCAGTTGCTCCAGCCCTGCGCTTAACAGCCAGAGATGTAGTTTTTCATTAAAATAATACACATTTTGCCTCCAAATATATCTTTGCCCATTGCAGCCAAAACATTTCATTTAATCACTCTCCTGCGGAACTTATTTGTAGGTTTGAGGAGTCCAAACATATTAAAAAAGCTTTGAAATTCACATCACTCTTCCTTTTCCTTTTATTGCCATTACTGAGAACAAGCCTTTGCTTGTTTTGCATTAAATCTCTGGAAAAAATAACAATAATCTAATCTTGCTTAACTGTCAGAAAGATTGTTTCATTTTCAACTTTGCGACTTGTGGAAATCAGCTCAGTTTCTACTCACTTAACTCTTTAGAGTAACTCACTTTTGCATTTATTTTCATGACTTTTTTTGTCTTGCATGCTTTGGTTGTGAGGAGGAAATTGGCTCAAGCTTTCAATTCATTCCAACATGCGTCCAACTTAAGCATAAATCATGACACTGCGACTCCAAAAGCCACCACATTTACTCCTTGTGAGTCATGCCCACCACGTATTTATGATCCAGAGCATCACTTCGCTTCCAATGGCAAAAACAACCCTCGCAATTCACAGTTTGCTATGGAGACCATGTGTGTGCAGCGCAGAAGAAATACAGGACAGCCTCAAACTTCCAGGAGAAAAAAAAAAACAGGGGATTTCCATCAGAAGTGAGCCGAGGAGTGTGTGTGTTGGAAATCCAACGGCTTGAACAAAGGCTTGAACCCAGGAGGAGGGACTTGCTTGGTGTATCTGTGAGCTCCCCGGTGAAGGAGCCCTGCTCGATCTGGACAATTGTCTCCAGAGGTCCCCAGACACCTTCAGATAAATGCCACTGCCAATCAAGCATTCAGGAGGCTGCGCATTCACTCCCCAACAGCTGCTCTCACACAGCTCAAAAAGCAGCAGATTTGTTTCTGATGACACCCTGATTCACACCTCGTGAATTCCAAATAAAAAAATACCGGCTAAGTCTAATCATTGCATGTCCTCATCACTCAGAGGGGCTTCCCTTAGGGAGAGGGCATGTGGCTGAGGAGTGGTGAGAAGACAAAGAGATTCACTGTCAGGGTGAGCTCAGATTAACCAGCGTGTGGGCTCAGTGTCACGGGGTCAACATCCATCATTTTATCTGCCTTCACAACCCTGCGGTGCAGCTACGTCCACCTATTACCCAGAAACTAACACAACATGGGATTATCACAACTTCCAGAACAAGAGCTGGGCACCAGATGATGTCATTCTTTGGTATTTGAATCAAGTCATACTGAAAATGAAGTCAAAGAACGGGGAGACTTCTTACTTTCAGCCACAGATGTTATAAGTCCAATAAAAACACAAAGACTATCATAATAACACTTAATAAATAAAACTTGACTATCCGCGTGAGCATCATTTTATGGATGGATTAAACACAGAAGACTTCACGGACAGTAAGAACTATTCTTCCAGCTTTTAAAGCAACTCTAGATGTTTGTTGAGATCTAATGAAGCAATCTCTATAGAGTCAACTGAAGCGTTGGAGGGAAAATAGAGCCTGAAGTGAAGCAGGTTTCAACATACATAAGACACCACTGTTCATCAGTAACACTATAAAACCACCCCACCTGGAAACTCAGACCAACCTGTCCACCCTGAATGTAAACTTTGGTGCTCGAGCTGTCTGAAAGGCTCCTTTAAGAAGCTGCAGCGCCGCCATTAGCCTGCGAGCGCTTCATAAAGAGCCCAAACAGCAGCGGCGTAAGGCGATCGTGGAATTCCTGCAGCTGGTTTGAGGTTGGACTGCTGTGGAATCAGAGAGGGACACAGATGGAATAGTTGCAGCCAGGCAGACACGTGAAGCTCTGTGGGGCTCAGCATCGTGTATTAAGATGTCGACTCAAGGCTTTCTCTATGATTCAGCAGGTGTGTATAAATGTCAAACAGAGAGCTGTCAACACAACCCTGAGCACTGAGGGATGGAATACTTTTTTTAAACTGGATTACAACGATGAAAGGCTGAGAGTGGAGACTTCATTCATCCAAACGCCTTATAAGGGGAGCGTTTTGACACCATGGAGCTTGACGGTGTAGGAAAAGCCAAAGATATGAATAAGACTGAGTTATTTACGCTGCCTGAACAGAGTCAAGGCTTGTGATGTGGTTTCCATGGCTTCAAACAGCACAGAAAGCCAACGGATATACAGGAAGGAGTCAGAGTATGACACAAAGGACAATCTGAGGAGCAGAAAATAACTTGAATGACCTTGCATTCCTTATTTGGTAATCTGATGTATAAATAGAAAGAGTGCTCTGACAAAAAGTCATTAAGTCATTTTCACCACAGCATGCACAGCGCATCATCCTTAGGAAGCCCAAGTTAACCATCAGTTCGTTTCCCGTTTGCTCTGAAGGTGTCCTACAGACCCTGAATCCTTCACTCACACTGCAGCATCAGCCTGTGAAACTCATGATATCTCAGTCCATTTCTACGCACAGTTCCAGCTTTTAAAAATCTCCATCTTTCCTTTTCCTTCTCCGCTGGATTTAGCTGTTTTTAGTCGAACAAAACTAAAACTAAAACTCGCTCCAGCCCACCTTCAAGCCATTCCCACATCCAGGATATCTCTCCAGTAAGAGTCAAACAGGAGGATCTACTCTACAGATCTTAAGGCACTCAATCAATATAAACATAATGTACGGTGGCCTGTTTGCACGTGATCAGCTAGCGTTGCTAAAGCAGCCAACATTACACCTGAGAGATAAACTTATAACTTTAAGAACATGTGTGATCTTATCCTATCCGATATGGGCCTCTACCTCAACAAAGAGCAGTTTTAGCAAAGCTGTAAACCTGAAAAAAGACAAAAAAGCCCACCGTACACTGTACCTGTATTCACTGAGGCTCCTAAACACTGCTGACGAAACAAAACAAACACATTTAGCATTTAAAAGAGCCGGAAAAAAAAGAACGGAAAAATACGGATACTCAAGATAGAGACCGACGGTTCATTTAAGCTCAGCAACATCAAGTTAAAAGAAGGTGTTTTTGAATTAATCTGCTCATCCTGCTCAAAACCCAGAATATATTCTACAGGAATGAAACTGGAGCTAAATCATGATTCAAAATAACATTCAGCCTCAACATAAATACCAAACTTTAGCTTATTCTATCGTATAACCTTTAACAGGGAGATGTTTATAGTGTCCATAACCGTCACATTTGAGGAGGTTAAACTGCTTAAACTGGGATGATAATCAGAGTCATTTTAAGACTGAAACAATCAATCAGAATTTGTCATAAATAAAGAAGCATCGACCTTATAAACAGCCAAAGCTCCAGGACAGATGAGCATCCACCCAGGAAATACCAAACATATCTGTTTTTGCATCCAGCTCAGCTATTCTAGTCCTGTAGTAAAATATTCAAAACTGTCATCCAAAATTCATAAGTGACTTGTGAGATGCGACCAAAGTCTAAAAATACCTACAAATGCGTAACAGAATATGAAATATGCATGTTGGTATGAAGCTGTCGGCCATGCCTGCCAGTCTGGTGAACACTCGTCTCACGTGTAGCAGCTGCAGGACGCTGCAGCCAAAGCAGCAGCTGCTGCGCTCCTGATTGTTTGGAGGGTTCACACAAGGCCCCGCCACAAGGTTGTCTCACTACTTTACCGGCTTCTGGTGACATTCTGAGCATCTCGTTTAACTGGAATGTTGGGACTCAGGATTTTGTGAGATTCGAAGGTTAATGAAATGTATAAAGTGAGCACTGACGCGCTGCAGGTATACCGGTGACCTGAGGACCTGTGGAGACCAAATAAAGGTGATTGTCTGGAAGGACACGCACAAAGAGCCAGAATCCAGGGTGTATCACTGCAATATTTGGGTTAGATTATGTCAACTGTGCTCCTGGGAAACTGGGACTGTCGCCTGGCTCTTTATCAGCTGTCCATTACTGTAAGGCTGGTTGATAAACCAATAATAACGGAAATAGCGCCACGTTGAGCCAATCGTGTGGCTGAAACAGATTTATGGCTGAAAACTGAGACCGTGCACACCAAAGCTCGAGTGACAGTGTAACTAAAGAGGACGATGTTAAAAGGATTTAAGCAATATGGAGGTATTTTGGCTATTTGAAGTCCAGCAATATATTGAAATCATGTTCCAACAAAGAGCTTTAGAGCTTTAAACAATAAGCAAATTGCTTATTGCTGGCGATCCCCCAAAAGCAACCTGTTTGCTACCTGCACAACAGGTAACAGCAACTGAAGCTGTTACCAACTCCCCGGCCACCTGGCACAACCCCAGCCGCACACAGACAGGTGAAAAGGAGCTGGGACACACTCCTTTGTGGTGGAGCTGTAAGCCCTGCTCACATATCTGTTGTTGCTTTATGGGCAAAACAGGAAAAAAGAAAGATGTCCTCCATTAATAACCATATTTGAAAGTGAAGATAATAACTGAAGCCTTTGTAAGACGTACAGGTTAAAAAAAAAGGATTTTATTGCTCATCCATCTTTTGACCTGAAACATCTTCCGTCCGTATCTGCCGTGGCGTTCCAGCTGAGGCGTTCAGTGGACTGTAAAAGATCTGGTATGGGACAAATCTGGTATTTGTTACAAAGAGAGGCACCGTACACCGGAGCCAACAATGATGAAGGCTGAGGGACACGCCCTTCAAACCACACACACACACACACACACGACCCTGTTGAAAAGCTGTAAATTACATCACTGTTAGGAAGTGTGATCGAAAACAGCAAGAAACCATAAGAGGGACAGACGGAAAAAGCCGTTCCTCTGATGCAACGTGGAGGTCCGTGGTGTCGGACGCTCTTTGGAAAGCACCGCGGTGCTTCCCTGCGTGCACAGCCCGAGCTGCAGCACATACGGCACAGCCAGATCTGCCCTCCCCTCTTCATTTCTCCACTCCCTTTCATCCCTCCTTTTTCTGCCAACTGGGTGTGTCCGCTGAACTCCGCCCCCCCTCCTCCTTCTCCAGACGCCCTGGATGCACTTCATCATACCTTCGAGTTCAGCCGCAGAGATTTAAACAATTAAGATGTTGTCGTGGACGCCCAGATTCCCTCTATGACATCATGTTGCATCACATCCAATCGACTGTTGCGTTGTTTGGCCGAGAGGTCTCTGCAAAACCACGGCTGTTGCACGCTTAAGCTCCAAAGCGCCACACAGGCCAGAGTCACAGAAGAATAGAAAACCACGATCCAGTTGTGATGTGGCAAATGAAAAACTCAAATGTCATGGCCCAAGAAAAACCCAACAAGATTCCTGGGACGGGATCACACAGTTTAATTTCATCTCTGTGGGAAGAGATTTATGTCAGTCAGCTGCTTTTGTGCTGCTCCAGGGAAAGGCATTCCTTCTGAGCTCATTTGGCAGCACAGGATGCAGGTCGGATTCTGTGGATCAAGCAATCTGCTCTGAGCTGCTGTCTGATGTCAGTTGAGTTGTTGCTTCTCACTCAGGTTAGTGCCAGGTATCAGGCTGGAGGTAGGGACTGAGCTCGATGGGGATGAGGGTGAGACATAAGAACTTAGCATCCTGAGGAGAAAAACGAGTCCTTACTGAGTTTTTAATGTGTGATGTGGATAAAGTAAGAGCCCCAGGAGGACTGCTCAGGGCGGGGTTCCAGAGAGTTCATGTGACCTGCAGCAGACACAGACACAGACGTGGGATTTGTACAGGGCGGGGCAGGTGTGACCGAACAGTAATGTCCTGTATTCGCTGAGGAGGGAAGAATGTCGTCTTTCAGCTGAGCTCTAACGGGACTTTGGCTGAGAACAGCTCTCTGGCTGATGCTGTTTGATGGCTGTCTGCTTCTGACCGACAACAGCCCATCACACGGATTCCTCTCAGCGTTTACCCAAACAGCATCTCTCTTAACGGCTGACATCAGAAGCTCTTCACAGCTACAACAGCCCCTGCTTTTCTTAGACCTGTTACATTCTGCTCTCTGTGAGCCTGTCCAACAAAACCCAGTTATGTAATAAGGACGTGGGCCAGATGAGCCGAAGAAAAGACTATTTAGCTCTTCACCTCTCTGCCCGCAGCGCCTCAACCATTATTCATTGGAATGTTTTCCTCCCATGTTTGTCCTGAGGGGCTGAGACCCCGAAACCTCAGGGCTGACGAATCAGTCCTCTGAGGGGCCGTCTGTGTTTTCTTAATCTGGAGTAAATGAGTCCAACTTGACTAATGAGTAACCCTTTAGAGGAACCACTTCACAGAATGATTTCTGACTAATTTCATCATCATACACACCCAACACTTAAACACGCTATGCATGTGTAGTTTTCTTGTTTTGTTACGGTCAACACTGTGAGCGCGGCTGCTAACCACAAAAACAAGCTAAAGGAGCAAGAATGGGCTGACTCTAAAAAGGTTGCACCTTAAATCAAACTGCTGTTATCTTTAACATCGCCCCCAGTCGTCATGTGCTTCGTAGAAATGTCTTTAAACAGATTAAAATCAACTCGCTCCAGGAGACTGTAGGTCTGGCTACACCGCTGCATTGGGATTGGGTCCCGCCGGGGCCCAACTCAAATGTCGCAGGAGGTATGAACTTTGCTGCAGCGGGATGAGGCGGGATCGGGATGTAGCCTAGTGACAGGATATCAACAAATGATGTGGAAAGGATATGAAACAGCCTTTACTTCATTAAAAACTAAATGAAAACAATGAAATAGGAGCGCTATTCCTGACCAGTGCGTTAAGAGGCGAGGAAAAGGAAAACGACACAAACAACCCCATGAATCTCTTCATTAACAGCCTATAAAATGATGTGTTTTCTCCTGCGGGACGGGAGAAGACACAAAATCAATGCATTTCTATGACTGTGCGGGCATTAAATTCTCAAAGTTTGTCAGAAATGCAGCGGGATGAGGAAACCAGTGCTGCGCAGGGCGCTACTCCACACTTTGTTCTGCATGCAAACCTTCTGCAAGTGAACAGAAATCAGAAAAACACCTACTTTCTCCTTAAAATAGTGCAGCCATGTTGGAAACAATAGTACAGTTTGGCAGGGGGATTTCACTATGACACACCTCGAACGTGTCGTGAACGAAGAATCGCCAGCACAAGATGGTTGAATGGAAAATACACGATAAGGAACATTTATCTCACAAGATGAGGATAAAACATGGGAGAAATAGACCAAGCTTGCATGTAAATAACAACAATAGAATGAACTTTAACCTGTACTTCTGTTTGAGTCACATCGATCCAGTTCTCGTGTAGAGATGCTGAACAGATCCAGCCTGGTCTGATTCTACACTGGGTGTAATTACACCGGGCAGGTATCAGACATCAGTCTGCAGATAACCCAGCAGGAGAGCTCCAGTTGTGCTCCGACACTGTTATCTGAAGGCTAACAGCATGTTTCTAAAGGCCAGAACTTCCAGCAATGCAACGTGCAGCTACCTTACCTAACAAACCGTTCTCTTGCAGGTTTGGCTGAGCTACGGAGCATTTCACATCAAAATTGCGTCACCACAGTGATCTATTTGCATGCAGTTGGTCCCTGCTCAGCTTGTCTCCAACGACCGAAACTCGAGAGAAATCTGCTTTTCTATCCTTTTTAAACTGTCTGTCTCATACACTTGTTTCCATATTGTGACGAGGTTGTCTTTATCGACGCATGTCCACCAAAGACTGCCAAACATCCGAGTCATTTGAGGGGAGGTTGACACAGCGCCTCTGAGGATTTCAGCTGGACGTGATGGCTGCTGACCTGTTTGACCAGTGTCACCCACCAGCTCATCACCAGTTAAATCTGCTCATGCAAAGTGGACTACGAGCTAAAACCAGCAACGAGACTTGAGGGTGCGGCCTTCAGTCAAAAAAACCCAACACACAGCATGTTTTACAGGAGGCAGAAGCTTAAAACACCTATTAATACCCCCACTGCTGCAGAAATATTGATGAATGTGCTTGTGAGCGTTATCATCTCCGCAGTGCTAATCATTTCCCTTCCCAAGGAAGCGCTTCTGACTGCGAAAATAACCAAACACATTCCATATTTGCACATATCCAAACAAAACACTCTGTTTCTCGCCAACGAGACCGCCTCCATCAAAAGAAAACAAAGAGAGAGGGAATCAAAGCTCAGGAACATCAGAAAACTGCCCAACAATACAAATGATCACCATCTGAACCAAACGTGTCCATCGCTGTCGTGCAGGATCTGTTGTTTGTGTTGGGATGTGGAAAATGTGTCACCTCACATGTAACTGTAAAAGGGAAAGGAGAGGGCTGTTGGTGCTCCTGCAAGCCCAGATTGAAGGCCAGATGGTTCCACCAGCAAACCCCACTGACTGCCGCTTGCTCATGGGGGGGGTTGGGAGAGTATGTCCGTGCTGCTGTAGAGAAGAAGCGAGTGATCCAAGTGGTGCTGAGCAAGATCACCTGCATTAAAAAGCATTCAATCTGTAATCTGCTCCTCAGCGAGTGATTTCTATTCAAACCTGCAGGAGACATTTTACGTGATTTTCATTCATGATGAGACTAAACAGAAAACTGGTGGAAAATATTGACTTTCTTAATGGAATTAGGTTTCAAGCTAAAGGCTACAGGTCAAGGGTTAGGAGTGACTTAAACAGATGAAGGCAGTGGCTCTTCACACTGTGTCATATAGCACTGAATCAGATCAGGTGGGTGTCACACACCCCCTTCATTGTGAAAGCTGTGATTAAATGCCTTAGTTCCTTGGTTTAGAACCATGACAACATAAACTGACATGGTCATACTGAGTGTGAGGATAAGACTGCAGGTGAGCACAGGACGGCCTGATAACTGTGCCGTCACAGACAACTTTAAGCAACAGTGCAGAGGTCAAAGGATACCCAGCGTCTATCCTATTGGTGCAACCTCTTTAATCCTTCTAAGAGATACAGGATCAGCTGCTAAACTGAGCAAACCTCACTCAGTCAATCCCACGGACAGCTCTGTTGTCACACTATGTCAGGAATAGTTCCAGCAGTCACTCTGGAGCCCTGCTCTGCTGCATAAGGCCTTCAGTCTGGTGATTTTGCTTCTACAGAGAGAGAGATGTTTGAGAGAAATTAAGACAGAAGGCTGATCGTTCTGTTTCACGCACGTTTTCATGTAATCCATATTTGCATGTTGAATCATATCACATGATGCTCATTTGGCACGATGTTGTTTATAAAAAAGACACCAAAAAAGAAAGAGATCTGTCACGACACCTTGATGAAAAGTTAAATAAAATGGTCTCATTCATAGAAAGTCTCATTTCATCCTAAAATACAGGCTTGGCCTGCAGGGAAAAAACACTGTAAGCAATCAAATAATGTGTTAATAACAACTTAAAGTGATTAGTTGCTTATGTTATTACTCTGTCCCTCCATACGAACATGACTTCCTTGTTTAATCCCATAGTTAAACTCCAGCTATGCAGCTTTGTTGATTCAGCATGAACTTATCATTTAGCAACACTTCCTCAGACTAGAATCTGAGCTCCTCTTCTCTTAGCTGTGACTCTTTGTTCTTGCAGCCTGCGGGCGTGCATCCTCGGGCAGCTCCCGAGCTTAAAAACACGTCACATTTCGAAAATGTAAACCATGCTTTCAGTGCGAGGACAGGAACGACCTCTGATGGGACTGAGCTTTGAGGAACAATCCATCTGAGACCATCCCAGAAGTTTCCTGTAACACGATTGTGTTGTGACCTTCACCCAGGCTGTGTGAGTCGTATCCCAACGGTCCAATGATGAGAATGAGGCAACGTCAGCCCCTGTAATGTGAAACCTCAACATTAAGGGGGAGAGGTGATGAACGGAGACAGGAAAGGGAAGATTAGTCCTACAGTATCCAGGTAACGGCTGTAAACACAGTCAAAGCAAGACTGAACACTGGGCAAATCAATGAAAGAGAAATTACATGCTGACAGAGACCAGCTATTGTTGTGGTTAAACAACTTAAAGGATGATCTTACCCAGCACATGCACATGCTGTTTAGACTATATGAATAAGGAGGAAAGTGACTGTTACACCTGATATCATGATCTAACACTGGAGTACTTACACATCTCCTTTTCTCCAACTGGAGACGCTACATCCAAAAGGTTTTACTCCTACTTTGATTAGGTCACTACAAACTGGGCTAAAGACCTTTCTGGCATATTCTGCACATATTATGTCTCCCTGCCAACAATTGCATGATCAAGACATTTTGTACTCAGTGAACTGAATGTAATAGGCTGTAATACTCAGTTACAATGTACACCTACATCTTTCCTCAGACTGTAAAAGCACATCCTGTGATGAGGGTCTCCAAAAGCACACAGTGCTCCTTTCAAAACACCCGGAGTCGGCAGGCTGACGATGGAAAATGTTCGCTAGTAAAAATGCTGGAAAAGTGGGAGTCTTAGAAACACATGAGCTGAATCGCCAGGCTAGTGCAGCGCAGTGCTGTCCAACACAGGTCTCTGAGGAGGGTGACGCAATACAGGGCGGGAGGGGATGCTGAGAAGAGAGGAGAGGAGGCACAAATATGTTGACTATTACGCGCTGGAGCCCCCTCCTCCTCCTCCTCCTCCTCCACGACCACGGCAGTCCCACCCAACGCTGAGGCCCATCTGGAGCGCCTCGTGACCCAGCTGATTAAAAACAGTTGGGGCCTTCGGTGAGATACGGCCAGTGGAATGTTGAAGCCGTGGAAAGGCCCAGAATAAGTGTGTCTGAGAGGTGTGTAAATGTCTGCAATGCGTATGTGATACTCTGCGTGCTCTGTGTCGTCGTTGGATCACATGTCTGCACGGAGCCACGTGTCCATTAGTGGCAGTCAACAGCGATCAATCAAATCTGAGAATAAATGGCCCCGAGTTAGGCTGATGGATGCCTCCGCTGGGACGGCTGGGTTGGCTGAATGGGAGCACTGGAGCACCTGAATCACAGCTCTGCCTGACCTTATTAGACTCTACACAACAGCAACAGAAAGGCTAAAACATCTCCTAACAAGCCATCTGCTCCTCATCCAACCTGGATATCTGCAGTTGCACCCTCCAAACCAAACTATTTACGAGCTGCACCCGTTGCGCAGCATCACCTTGGTCAAATTCAAACCAGGCGGAGAATCTCACCCCGGCTCACGACATAAGAGCCCGCAGTCGATCTTCGCTGCTGTCGTCCCAACAGGGGCTCGCCCAGGCGGTTAATATTAGACCTAACATGTGTTTTACTGCTTAATTGAATAATAAAAAGATGAGAGAGAAGGAAAAAACCACACAACCAAGATTGCACCAAAAAGCTTCCAGAGGAGTATCGTGCGGCGAGGGCCGAATTCTTTCTATGAGCTGCGCTGAATCCTGCACTGAGTGACAAAACTGACCCCCTCTGTCACAATTTATCAATCAAAGTGATCAGAAAGGCTGCAGGTTGAAGTGTAGCATCCTGCTATGTGGCTGTATAATTCAGTTTGGCTAATAAAAGCCCATTCAAGCCGTGTTCTCACTAATGGAGCCTTTTCTCAGACCATCTGGCTGCCTGTTCTCTTTCCGTAACTGTTTGGATGTTTGTTTTTTCGTCCTGGATGATTTTGTTGCTTTTTCCGTTCCATTCGTACACAGTGTTGAATTTGACTCAAAATGTGGTGCAACAGGGAACATATCTGCACATCTGCACAAAGCAGGGATGAAGCAGCAGGTGTTTTTAGCCTTTCTGGACACCGACACATGGGATGTCAACAGATTCTTTTACTCTTGTGAGAAATGTGAAAAATGCATCCGTTTTGTTTGTCTTCGTAAAACAAACAGCTGCAGTGAATACAAAACTGTGACCCAGCTTGGTGTTGCACAGCAACATCCAGTTCAATTTACAGCCTGCAGACACATATTCCACCCGTTAGGTTAGCAAACATTTCATTAAATGGTTGTGTAAAGGAAATGAAAATAACATTAGCTTGTGTGAATCCTGCAGCTAAACAGTGAGAACGGAAAATCTGCACATGGACCCCAAAAATGGAACAATTTCACTGAGAAATGACAGTACAAAATTCAAGAAAAATACCATTAAAGGGTTCTGCTCTGAGTTTAGCATCCTTGTCAGCTCCATATGTGTCTACAACACTAAAGTGATCAGAAATCTCAGAAAACTATTCTTTAACATCTAAGTTTTAAAATGGTTCTTAGCTGAGTCCGTCGGGACTTGTGCTTTTAAATCATTTTCACTGTTTTGTAGCCGGCAGACGTTTGAGTCACAGCTGATCAGCAGCAGGATACACTGACCAGCCACAGTGGATGCAATGATACGGAACAACACGGACACTACTGGGTTGAGAAAATGGAGTTAAAGTGGAATAAAAATGTCTGAATCCAAAGGGAGAAGGGGTGAGATGCATTTCATAGAGCGTTCATACAAGCCACTATGATTTATTTTTGAGGGTTGAAAATGAGCGTAGCTCCTTCATCTGAATTCCTCACAGCTTCTCTGAGCTGACAGCACAAAATAAGTGAATTATCCACATGAAGAAACAGCACAGAGAAGTCAGTTGGTGAACGTGTCAGAGACTGTGAAGGAGGAACAACACACAGCAAGTCTCCAGGCCACGATGAGCACACCTGGGCACAGCTGGAAGCGTAAAAGCCACACTTCACACCAACTTCTTCAGGCTCTTTCGTCCGTCCATGTCGGATGGTTTGATAATCACGCACAAAGAGGGCGTGTCCAGTGCATTCTCCATCGCCACAGTAACTGGCTGCTTACTGGATCAGCCAGTGAGCCACTCGCTCTGGCATGCAAAAACGCCTTTAAGAAATAAAAGGAAAACAGATGGATGTCGTTTGTCTTGTAAAAGCAGAAAATGGAAGTGGAATTCAGTTCCAGGGACAAACGGAGACGTATGCGGGCCCCGTCTTCCTCTGCTGACCTCACCTCTGACACTGTCAACTTGGTTTTGCTTGCAATTCATCACCGCTGATTTATAAATCAGCTCATCTCTGTCATGCTGTCAGAGGACCATAGGTGTGGACGTGCTCTGAATGTTAATGCAACCATCAGCGCGAGAACAAAGCTGCGCACGCAGGCTGCCTGACGGGGGACAGAGGGCATCGTTATCACAATGAGGTCCGGCCAATCACACGCTCTGGCTGCAAGCAGGCAGCCAGTTGCCGCCTTTTTCCTGTGATGCTTACAGGCTGTATGAGGAGAACAGGAAAACATTTCAGAGCTGAGAGGACAGAGGTTTATATTTCAGCTTTTTTAACCAATAATTGAAGAGAACTATTTTCCCAAAGTCAATCCATCTTAGAAAGGTGAGATGATTGTTCTGCCCCGATAGCTGAGAGAGGGCTGGAGCAGGGCTGGAGAGGGTGCCCGACACACACCAGTGATCTATAGATTCCCTGTCAGGGCTCTGCAGAGGGATTATTCAACCCCGCTCTGCTCCACCCACTTACCGTCATGCATGACGTAACCACTCTGAGTAGTTTAAAATGCAGCTTGAGCATTCAAACAATGAGAAAAGCATGAGATGATGAGTTAAAAGGAAAATCACTATAGCAACCAGCTTTTTTTTTAAAACATTACCTCAAGAGAGCCTGAAGGGGGGGTTGAGCGAAATGTGTAAACAATTATGGATGAAAACAAAACGCCACCTTCCAACAAAAACAATCCCACATGCATGCTCGCACAGCTCCACCCACCAGCGATGCCCCCACCAGCCCCGTCTGCATTGCACCAAAGAGAGCTGCATCTTTTCCAAGCTTGTTTTTCACCAGCGAGGGCCGGGCTCACTCAGCAGCATCCAGCTACTTCTTATTCACAACCTGCACTCACTTCTCCCTCCCTGACCCTTTATCTGGCTTAAGAGAACAGCATTCTTGGGGGGGGTAGAATGATGAAAAGGAGAGTCGTTTTCATGGGCCATCCTTTTCTGTGTTTCCAAGGTTACACTCCAAGGACGAGGTGTTTCTTGTTTTTTTTATTCAAACCAAAGCATCTGGAGACGGCCGCAGTCTTTTCTGCTCTGAAGAACAGCAGCGTGCACATATGTCACCGGGATTATGAGCCTGTGTGGCTGCGAGTGGCGGGGGAGTGAGGGGTGACTGTGGCAGTGTGAGGTGAATCAGCACTCTGTTCACTACAACTGCGGAGATGAAATTTACGACCACGGGCAGTCGTGCTAAAGCGCCGCAGCCAGCTGAGCGCCGCAGCCAGCTGAGCGCCGCAGCCAGCTGAACGCCGCAGCCAGTTCAACGCCGCAGCCAGCTGAACGCCGCAGCCAGCTGAACGCCGCAGCCAGGTGAGCGCCGCAGCCAGCTGAGCGCCGCAGCCAGGTGAACGCCGCAGCCGGCTGAGCGCCGCAGCCAGCTGAACGCCGCAGCCAGCTGAACGCCGCAGCCAGCTGAACGCCGCAGCCAGCTGAACACCGCAGCCAGCTAAACGCCGCAGCCAGCTGAACGCCGCAGCCACCTAAGCGCCGCAGCCAGCTGAACGCCGCAGCCAGCTGAACGCCGCAGCCAGCTGATCGCCGCAGCCACCTAAGCGCCGCAGCCAGCTGAACGCCGCAGCCGGCTGAGCGCCGCAGCCACCTAAGCGCCGCAGCCAGCTGAACGCCGGAGCGTTGATGCAGCAAAGGGGCAAATCTTGCTTTTCTCCATGAGTAGAAAAGGCACAGTCTGGACCACCATTTTCCTAATCGAATTACGGATTTATGCATCGGGTGTGTTTTCAGGTTTCCACTGAGTGCTGCTTGTAACAAGATCCTGTGAAAATATTTGGATGTTAAAGCACAGAGAAACAATCAGTGTCAGAGAGTTAAATGTGTGTAAATACCAACCGGTCTCAGTGGGAGGCATTACTTCATGGTTTCACGCTTAAGTGCGTCCAGATTTTATGCTTCCACACAAGTACTCCTCTTTTTGATTTATTCTGACATTGTTAAAGGCAAGGTTGATCAAAAGTCAAATAAACATGCTCTTTTTTTGTGTCATTTCTGTAGATATCCGCCTTAAGGCCCCAATCGATCGGCAAACGTCCAATTTTAGTCTTTTCTGTGAACCGTTGGACCCAAACAACCACTTTTTCAAACCAGGTCAAAGTCAGACTGAAAGAGAATTAAATCTACATCCATTTTGGTGATAAGCATTTCATATTTTCAGTTTTGTTTGAGCTCCCAGTGGGGAGGAAGATGCACGTGGGGGAGGGTGAGTGGACCCGCCAGGAGGCGGAAGAGCAGGGGTGATGCTTAACCCCCCAAACTGTTTAAGTACCTAAAAATATAGCAACTCAAGTAAATAAAGCGCTTAGAATGACAACGTTTTCTACTAATTACCAGTTTAATCAACCATAAAACCTATTAAACATTTGCTATTTATTAGTTTTTATGGCAGTGATTCATAAAAGTCTTGTTGTTTCAGTTAGATCTTTCTTCTTTCATTCAACAAGACAATACAGACGTACAAAATACTTGTTCATACAGTAAGATTCAGCTTTGCTTCACTCAAGATTAATGCCGACTCAACCCAAGTACTTCTGACTATTTTCCTTCCACCAAACGACGCCCACAAACCGAAGAAGCTCTACTCGTGACAAGAGGCCCGTCTCATTTAACAGTCGTGTAATTGCAATTATTTGAGATTGTCATAACTGTCTCCATTCACTTTTATGAAAACATCTGGGGGGAACTAACAAAACGATCAGATTTCCACACAACCATTCTTAGACTATTCAATGAGGAGTTTACGCCCTTTTAATCGGCTGAGGTATCTGCCATGTCTCCTAAAACAGAACCAGAATAAACAGCTACTCTTCTTCATGAGTCGAATCATTACAATATCACTATGCCTATAATACAACAAATAAATACACTTTGGAGCCCCGGAAGCCCCTGTTGTCTGTACATCTTTGTTTTAGTTGCTCATCTCGGATCCCTTAGAAGTTTCAGCGTGTTTATGGCCAGCCGATAAGCCCAGCTCACATAGCACCGCCGCGCTGGACGATTATGGAAAAAATAATAATCACGATTATTTTGTCTGATATAGAAATCACGATTAATAAACACGATTATTCACTGATTTAAAAAAAAAAAGTGTTTATTGCGCCACCAAAACTCAACTTTAAATACAACTTTTAGAAAAACAATAAATTAGTAAGAAGTAAAAAAGTTAAAGCTAAAGACTCAGGCAGCTTTTGCCATGTTGTCAATCGCTCTTTCCACAACTGATCCACAAACTCACTGCTGCAGCTGCAGGCGACACAGGTGCGTTCACTGTGCTTTTACAGCGCAGTAATTTGCCGCGCAGCGGCACATTAATCGTTTTTTATTCGATTACAGTGTTTTCATGATCGTGAGAAGCCAAAATCAAAATCAAATTTCGATTAATCGCCCAGCCCTCGAGTTGGCTCCAGCTCAGCCGAGTACTTCCTGTTTCCGAGCAAAAACACTTCATTCTGCAGGTAAACCACTGCCTTGGAGACACTGCTGTTCAGTTATTTTTCACTTTTAACATCCCTGTACCTCCAAAACTCAGCCACTCACAATAAAACAGTCACAGTGGACCATTAGCTTGGCAGGCTAACTGTTTGAAGCTAAGTCATTACGTCTCTTTTGACGATAAAAACCTTTGAAAAACACCAGAAACACTCGTGTACGTGTAAACACAGTATTATTAGATTCACCCATCACACCAACATCTAAAGACAGTGAAGCCAGTTCTTTAGACTGATTGATTGATTCTATGCCTGAGACACACAAGTGTGCAGGGAGCAGTCAATACAACAATCAATGTTTTGACGTCTTGGATTGAAGACGAGTAAATTAAAAGATAAACTGGTAAATGTTTGAGTTGCCAAGCAAAACAGAGCATTGTTCACGCGTGAAAGTCTCAGAATGAAACAAAGAGAAGACATATCTCTGCTGTTTTTACGCTGAAGAATGAAAAGATGTCTGATGTTAATCTGCGCCACACAGGCACATGAGCTTGCATGAGGCTGATTAAGGTTCTGATGCCTGCTCGGGCCTGATTTGGAAGTTTTATGACCCTCCTTCCCTCCCTTTTTCCCGCCTCATCTCACTGCCCCTCGGCTGCTTTCATATGTTAATGAAAGCCCAATTGTGCGAGCCAACAGCCTCAAATTCCTGCCCACAAAGGGGAAATGGAGATGGAAGAGAAAGGGACAGATAGACAGAAAGAAAAAACAGCCGATAGTGGACTGACACACAACAGAGGTCCAAACCACTGACCAAAACAGGACAAGAAGCTCAAAAGGTCAGCTGGATTCAACTAATCCACTCTTACTATTTTAAACTCTAAAACAGCTTCAAACTGAAAGCTGAATCCATAAATCCACCGGACATGGACAGAAAAAGAAGAGTTTGCACGAACACTTTATAGACCAAGAACCTCGTGAACAGAGGCAGCGCTGACACAGAATAACTGCAGCCTCCCCGCTGTGTTGGGCGTGGTCCATCAGTGCAGGGAAGTCCAGCTGAGACCGCTGTCAGCATACCAGCGAGGAAGCCATCCCCCCACGTGAAAAGCTCAGACCCAGAGGCATCCAAACAAAGAGAGGACAAACACACACACACCGCCCTTACACCCAGACGGCCATCTCCACCAACCCCTCGGAGACAGGGAGCAGGTGGGCCAATTAGAGTCCCCTGGGTCCCCCCACCCACATGCGACAGAAGCCTTGGATAATTACTTTCCTCATCTATGAATTATTAATCCTGGTTGCTTTTTGAGGTTCAGGACAGTGTATAGTTGTGACAACGCGCCCTCTGACATACAAACTCTCCTGTTTAACCCCCCGAACGCCATGTCACACGTACTCCTCACAACAAAGACAACAATCACAGTAAAAATAATGCAATCTTTGATCTATTTCAGTGCTTCTGGGCTCTCTTATGGGCAAATTATCACAACCAATTTTACACATCAAAGCACGGTTACAGTTATGGTCTCTTTGCGTGTCCGAAGCAGAGACACAAAGTTAGAAAGAGGTGAGGTAATCTGTTGCTACGGTTACAGCTCGGCTGGGCCACTTAACTTAGACTTAAGTTAAATTAGAATTGAGTTATTGACTGAGGTGCGCATGAGGCTGCAAAGCTGTGGACTGTGTGAGTAGATGATGCTGCGGTTATAAACTAAGGATTTTATTGGAGCAGAGCGACGGTCCGGAAATAAGCGGCTTCAGTTGACACGTTTCTGGGAATCCAGCTGTTTTAATGTACTCGTACACTTCAATGTACGTGAATTTCAGAGCATGTACAGAGATGATTCGACGCTTAACTGTTAGCCCGGTGAGGAGCGGCTCGATTTTATTTCAGAAGGTCGAACTAACACCAAAAGTAGCTTTGCAGGTATCTTGTAGGCCTTATAGGCCTTTTTATAGGGTAAAATGCTGCTATCTCTAGGTCTACTGCAGCGATTGGGGTCCTTCTCTAAACTCTAATCATGGGGACAGACAATGGTCTCGCAGAGCCAGTTCTTCAGCAACCCGAGTGCTTTGTAATGGATCATAACAAAAAGCTGTGGAAGATGCTGTCTTTTCTTAACAAAAGGGGATGATGGCACACGTTTTTATCTCTCCAAGTAAACGCTAATAATGTTGGAAGCACAAACAAAGAGAACTGAGAAACTGCTATTTTCACGTTTTAATACCTTGTTACCTTTACCAATAAGGTGGAAAACATATGTTCATGTATCAATACCTGCACTGACAGCAGGCAAAGAAGAGCGAAAACATGTCTGCATGTCATACATGTGATTATTTGTTTGAATTATGAGGCATAGTTGTTCTTGAGAAAGCCCATATCTGAACAGAAGTGGACCCACACGGTTATCGGTGGCAGTGTTGTTGGTTCCCTGGCTCCTCTCTCTCAATCTCGCACCAGGTGTCGGCCTGTAAATATTTCATGAGGCCTCGGTGCCGTGCTGCTGGCACACAAAGGCTGTTTTCAGCGCCTCGGACAGCACCGGCTCTCTGGAAACAGAGGCCCATCAGTTCAGTTTGGGACGCAAACAATTTTCAGCACAGCTAAAATTAAATTAGGGGAAGGGGGCAAGCCAGAGAGCAGAGCTGCCACATTGCTCAACACGGCAAGACTTCTTTACTCCTCACATCAGGCATTCCATGGCGAAATGAAAAACGAGAGAGACAGAGAGGGGGGGGGGGATTGTGAAACAATGAGTTGTCTGTGTGAGTTTCCAGAGAAAAAGCCAAAGAGGCATGTCAGAGATGTGAAGTGTTTGTAAGGGTGCCAAGCTGACTTCTATGCATATGGAGACAAAATGACATATTCTAGATAACGTGACAAAGAGAACTTTATGAGGGAGAACATACCCTCACATCCCTCTCTGACAGCGTTGACCCTTAAACATCCTGCATCACATTCATCCTCGGGCTGAAGAATTGCTCCGAGCTTGGACGTAGTTACACTTGTTGCAGGATGCGTTTGCATTTGAAAATGTTCCAGGATTTCACTTTTATCTCCATGAAGCAACTAAATATCCTTCGTGAAAGTTTATTTACCAGAGTCGAGCATCGAGCCACACGAGGCTGCGTGACACACTCTGTATGGAGAAGCAGGGACACTCAGAGGTCAGCATGCCGAGCAGTCCACGCTCTCCTGTTCCGCACCGCACTTCTGAATGAATGCTGGCTATTAATACCCAACATGTCAGGGATGCCTTTCCTGGAGAACTCCTGAGTGCAACAGGGGCAAAGAGGAGTTCAAGCTCATAGGAAGGGTGAGAGGAGGTGACCAAAATCTGCAGGACTCATTTCTGTATATATTTCTAAAAATAGAAGATAGCTGCAGCTGGGGAGGATTCATCCCTCCATAAGACCTGTTGCCACTGATTTTCAGTCCACTTCTTGTGTCATTTGGCATAACTCAGCCTTTTCTCCCTGTTTCCCTTCCTTAAGAATGGCTTCTTGACAGCCACCCTTCCATGGAGACCATTTCTGATGAGGCTTGGGCCAACAGTAGATGGATCAGCTGAAGGTCCAGATGCATCTCTCAGGTCCTGTCAGGTCTTTGCTGGATTTTTTCCTCTTTCTGAAGGACATCACTTTCAGATGCTCTTAGGCCTGTAACTTCTTCTTTTGGGAACAAATGATGCGTCACTGTGACAGGCTGTTCCTAAATTTAAAAACAATTTAAAACTGGTTGTCTGTTCAACACAACACTGGTTCATCCCTTGAGCTACGAGCCTCTTGACTGGACTGAAAGCGAGTGAAAAAGCAGCAAACGCCCAAAGAAAGACCTTCAAACCAGGAGAACTGATGCTCAAGACCACATTAAAACATCACAACAAGGTTTGGCTCCTTGGAAACAAATTATAACGATATGATTGGTGGCTTGAGACTTTTGCACAGTACTGTTAATTATGTCTGAAAACCTGTGTTTGTGTCAGCTGTGTCAGAAAGAGACTAATTCCAGACTTGTTTTCAGTATGATAAATCATATGCAAAAAGAAAATCTAAGGTAAAACCGACCTGATTGTTCCAGGCGCAGTACAGATCGCAGATCAGGCTCCAGTTGTTGTTAACCATACAGTCCAGAACTTTAAGATGAGCCATTTGCACTGGAAAAAATACAAGCTGCCGGGACACCTGCCCTTCAGCTCAGTGTAGCGAGCCCTGCAGTGCCCTGTGGCACCCCGCTGGCAGCAATGCTCCTTGAAGCCACCTCGATTCAGTGGAGAGTGCGAGGAGGCGAGACGGAGTCATCAGAAAGCAAAGGGTACACCTCCTCGCCCATCTGCGAGCCCAGCGGGTGTCCCGTCAGCTGCGGCCGTCAGCCCAGACACGCTTCATTAGCAGTATGTTAATGATTCATGCCCCACGCAAGCTCCTGGGATTATCATAAACATAACATGAAAAAAGCCCTTCTGAAACGGGGGGGAGCAGCAGGAAGGAGCTATCAGCGGTCCGGTGCAATGAAAAGAAATCCACCTGGGTGTCGACATGCGGGAGAAGCATCACCACGATTACGCAGCAGATTCTAACAGTGAAAAAGAAGCATGAAAGACGACAGAGGAGGGGGCATCTGTTATCTGCCTCTGCATTTCGGTGAGCCACCCTCTTTTTGGTGCACTCTGTGTCTCTTCCCAGCCGGCTGTGCCTCCCGGTGCTCGTCTCTGCAGCGGTACCAGGCAGAGGCAGCCAGAGATTGCAGCAAGAGATCACTCCAAATTAACATGCATCAGGCCGCAATGCAGGGAAGATTTTACCCCTTCACTCCTGCCTCTTCAAACATGTCAGTCAACATCTTAATCTGCACCTTCCTCCGCCGTCTCACACTAAAAGCTTGTAAAACCTCAGAAGGTTTCGGGTCATCCTACATCGAGCTACAGAAGACGATTGTGCTGCCTCAAAGTCCAAACCTTACTCTTTCTGCACTTTGCCGGAAATGCAGTAAGCCTGATTTATTTATTAAATTCCTCACTCTACAACAAGAGGCAAGAGGAGTACAGCAGCCCCCACCACCATGTCAGAAGTCTTCTTCTCACGGAGAGATCCCGAAGAAATCAAGCTTTTGAGAGCGGACAGTGTGTCAGCAGTCACTCAGTATGTGAGGGACAAACTTAGGAAACTACTGGATGCCAGTAAATAGTTCCTTCCTTTGATGCTGTTTGGCATCCAGATGGTCCAGACTGTGACATTCACCAGCTTTGTTTGAGATGCACCGAGCTCGTCAGTAATTAGCAGAAAGGAGTAACCTGGAATGGGACTTTATTGGTCTTTTTTTCTCCGGCTGTCAGCAGATCCAACATCAAGTGCAGCACCAGCAGTTATAAACTATAAAATGCTGCAGAACGCCCAGTAAATGGGGATGTTAACAAACAGCGACGGTAAAACTGCAACGTGCACGGTTCTAAAAAGCAAAGCTCGACAGCTTGAGTAATCATGCAGACACAAGACCGTGTTGGGTCAGGAGGCTATGCACGCAGTCTGCTCAGAAAGGTCAGACAGGTCTCCCCAGGACCCACAACACACACGAGAAGGTTGCTTCATGATGAGTTTGTCTTCGCTGACATCTTCAAATGTTGTGGACATTGTGATACTGATATTGTGCAGCTCACAATGTGACACAATCCCTCACTGCTCTCCTCTTGTTCCAGTTTAAAGTTCCAGTTTAACTCCACATCCCACATTAAATCACTGCAGTGGGTGAACGAGCATGTACTTCTTATGGAAAGAGTTAGCATGAAATGCTACATCAGTGAGGCACAACAATCCACACAGTAAACAACTGTGACATCACGTAGCAGCATGCAGCTGCAAAAAAAAAGCCCCCTACAATCACAAGCCAGAAATAGTCCAGTAAAGAGTAAAAGCATGCGCCCTGCCCCCACGATGAAGCCCACATAATCCAATCAATGCTGAGTTATGGATCCCGTGGCGCTCTCAGTACCACACAACCTCCCATTCTCAACCACACAGAGCAAACGTTGTGTTCTAAAGATGTTCACACGACGTCAGACAGAGAAATTTAAAGTAAGGTTAGTCTGTAATCCCCAATGTTTGCCTGGAACAAGTGCAGCAGCTTCAACAGTCGATCGGAGACGGCCGGCGCTCCGGAAACACGCTGGCTCTGCTATTCTGTGACTTTTCTGCCATCCATTCATGAAATCCTTCCTTCATCAGAGTGCCCTTGTTCATTTCCAATCCTGATACTTGCAGGAAATAATGTGGTTTCCTGCCAAGACCTCAAAGCCCACACTAACACGGGTCGTGATAACGTCGTGTTACATAAGGCTTCATCAAAAAACAAATGTGCCACTGCACATGCTGATATTTCTGCTTTAAATACCAAAAAACTAAATGTCTTCAGGGTAAACTTAGTCTAAATACTTGCTATCTATGAGCTACGACACAGTGCATTGCATCATCTGTAGATTATGAAGGCTGCAGGGTGCAAAATATGACAGGCTGGAAGAAGAGTGTGAATGCTGCCTTGAGAAATTTGCTTTGCAGATAAACTGAAGACTTATCCGATTCACACACACACGCAGAGATGACCCATGTCATGCCTTAAAGCTAAAGATGGCGTCTGATAGCGGGCAAGTGATGACAGAGACGCCTTGGGCATGTGTAATGGATAGCGTCTCATGCTCTCTGAGCATTAGACTGGTTCTGTTCTGCATGTCTGCCAAACCCTCTCCCCCTCAAACCTACACCTCTCAGCATCGCCCCTCAGTCCTCCCTTTATCTGACGAGGGTCGGGGGCATCCAAGCAGAAGAAATGGTGACACTGAGCCAACGTATGACCAAAAAAAAGAAAAAAAACATGAGATGAGACCAAAAAAGAGGGGGCATTTTTCCACTGACTGAACTCTTGTCTGTGCTGACACTTTCAGCCATTTTCCTGCCCCCCCCTTCCCCCTCTACACATCAAAACCGTCAATCATCCATCTAAACGTGCGGCTGTACGTGACAGCAAGCGCCTCACAGAGGAGCTGAGCCGAGCACGGACGTCACCCCCCCCACGTGAGGAAAAGATAACACACTTACACACACGTATTCTGGGTGACCTTGATTCAGAGCCAGAACAAGAAGCTCACATTTCCTGTCTTTTCTGAGGAAATAAAATCAGGGAATCGGGCAAAGTTTGGTTCTGAAACGAGATGACAAAACACACCATCCAATTCAGGCATCAGAGCGACAATCTGGGTGGGAGAGCGTGCAGTGACACCTTCGCTCTGTGCTAAAACAGCGGTCTGGTCACATCCAGGTCAATGTCTTGTTTGTTGAATATGGCAGAACAGCTTCTCACACCAAAATGAGTCTGTCTCTGCTTTGACTGATGAGCTGCCGTGTCTCTAAAGGCTGAATGTGTGTGTCGTTATCCTCTTGAGACCCTGTACTCTTTGTTTTTTGCACAATAACTTCTAAAAAATGAGATCAAGCACCTAAGCAGGGTTGGCGGTTAACACTGGAAAACTGAGTTGTCTCTTCTCGATATGTTTCATTTCTGTGGTAAAAAGAAAAAAAAGCACGTTAGCTCTTCTTAGCTTCCATGGAAAAAGCAAACAAGCTCTTACACGACCCAAACTGACCACCGGCACATTCCCAGACTCCTAAAATGATACCGTGCTGACCGACACTCACATAGTTGCAGCTTTAAACAACATTAAGGAGAAAGAGACAGTGATTCTTTTTTTCCCCTCAACATTCATCTTTCCACGGGTTAAATATAGCATCACTGAAAACACGCGGGAATAGAGGACGGGTGAAAGGCAGGCATGTGGACAGGGGAGGAAAAAAAAGAGCAGGGGGTTTATAGAGTTAGGAGGGGCTATATTTAGTGCAACACAGAGAGCATCGCTCTGGGGACCGCCATTGCTCTCATCCTCCTACATGAATGAGGGATGTAGTCCTGGAAAGTTTCCCTGCTACCTTGAGTCCTTATAGTTTGAACACACTTCTTATTTAAGCTTCACTCTCACAGTTTCAGCCCGTAAAGGTACAAATACATCGATAGCACCCAATGTTAACAGCACGCTAAAAAGGCAAATCTTTTATTTATCATTTTTTCCTCAAAACATCGAAGGGCCTCAGCTGCTGGAGTGTGACAGCAGGTTGAGTGAAGAAGACAGAAACAGAGAGGCTGGCATCGAACACAAGGGGTGTTTTTCTCTTAATATTCACAGCAGCTGTGCCTAAATTACCACGGCGTTGCTCTCGTGCTTTTGGCAGCTCCAGGCCGGGGTGTATCTGCAGGGGTCGTCTTAGAAGAAGACACCCCTTGAAAATTTCCCTCATTAGCGAGCCACAATGATGGAGGGGAGCAGGAGGAGGAGAGGAAGAGGGACGCCTCGTCCCGCCTGCGGTCTCAGCTCTCAATAGACCCCGAGGGGACAGCAGTTCATCTGCATTGAAGCTTTAAAGTCAGGGTGAGATCTGTGTTTGTCTGTGGGAGGCATCCCCCCCCCCGGGCTGCAAACAAGGCTAAACAACGTGCTGACGTGCAGGTGAGTCAGTGTTGTGGGCAGTCATTCTGGTCCACGGGTTACAAGGAAACAGAATCAAATGTCACCTGAGAGGTTCAGCAGGAAAGAAGCTTCTGCTGTGGCGTATCTGAGCGGCTGAGAGCTTCTGAGGATGTGGTCGACTTAGTTCTCTGCAGACCGAGACTTAAGTGTTGTTGCGGGAAGCATTTATTAGATTGCAGAGATGGACACGAGGTCAGCCTCACCACTGCAACACTAACAGCAGCCAGAGAGATGTTAAGCCTGAGTGCATGGTTCCCATGTGCAAACTGACTGCAGACGCACGCCGTCCAAGCTCCCCATGTAAGGAAGGCTTATAAGATTATTTGTCATACAAATGACTGATTTACAACTTCACTGCCAGCTGCTAACATCTGGCTTTAGAGTGCGACGTGAGTGCTCGATCGCAGCTCAGTCCCACTTCAGATGAGTTTGCAAACACACGTGTACCGAGCCTCAGGTCTCACACCAAAGCCCTGGAACGACAGCGAAAACCCGCCGACAAAAACAGACGAGATCAAGACATCGAGGCAGATTACTCTCTGTCCTGCTGACTGCCCGGGTCGGGTCAAAGATGGTAAAATAACCTTGTTGTTTCAGATAGTTGTGACTTTAAGAAACAGCGTGTTTCCCTCATGTTGGGTGCTGACGGTCCGGTCTTCAGAGCACCTGCTACTGCAGACAGCAGAAGAAGACATTCAATGCTTAAAAACCTGTTTAAACACATTATTCATTAAGTCCACTGACGATCGAACAATTCACCAAACCCTTTTAATCCTTTTAGAGCAAAACTTTGTCAGCTTTTAAAGAGAAAACTGGACCTGGGCGATATGCTACGCCCTCAGAAGAAGACGGTGCATCATTAAAAGGGCATCACTTCCATTAAAGGAGGAAAAACAATATGAAAACCCAACATTTTCTTCTGTTTGCTGCTTTCAAGCTACAGAAGCAGGACGGTTATCTAAAATAACTGTGGTTACTTGATACCGACGGATGCTTGCGGACTGATAAAGGCGGTGAGATCTACGTCACACACGCTGTCAAGAGGAAGTTTTCTTTTATGGTTTTTCAGTCTTGTAGACTCTAACAGAGAAACACTGTGAGCAAAAATCTAATCTAAAAGACTAAAGAGAAAACTATACCTCTGATAAACATTCATCCCGCTTGCATTTAAATAAAAAGCAACAACAGATACCTGCGTTGAGCTCGTCTTTAACTTCTTCATAAACTCCAGCTCCGTCAGGATGCTGAGTTACCCCCCTTACCAAAGATTTATGTCTTCATCCTTAGCTAGTTCTGCTACAATAAGAGGATTACAGCCACACACACATACACGGCACTGTTGCCATTTTCTGATGGTGGATTAATCCGAAGCATGCCACCGCTGCACTGCTGTTATGACATTCATCAAGCCGAGCTGGACTGCAATGATGATTATGATGATGTAACCGCTTACTGAAAAAGGATGAGCTTGACAATATGCCATTTTTCATAGTTTGGCACGCAGACCCACAAAGAGCCCAGTAACATCAGCGCTGTGAGTATAAAACTCTCTTTGTGCACTTAAACAGTTGTCAGGGAGGAAGAAAATGAACCCCATCACCCCGAACACTGGCAGATGTGCTGCAACACTTAGCTCATTCGTCGTTTCCAGCTCAGAGTGCACGGCACTTCTGAGGCATGTCACAAGCTTTCTGAAAGCGAGAAAACATTTGAAACAGCCCTGATGAAGTTAAGCAAAGTCAGCGTTTTCATGGCGGCTATAACACGTTATAACAAGTGAATCCTCATGCAAGCCTTTTGCACACCAGTGCAGAAGCACAGAGCGTGCACTGTGTCAGATATAGATCTTCCATAAGGAGCCAGGCTGCTATAACTCTCTGCCACACGGCCAAAAACTGTCAAAGATTACATCCTGTGTCTTACAGTCAAAAAACGGTGGAACACAAACAGAACTGAGCAGCTCCAGAGGCAGCCGGCACCGTCCTGCTGCTGCACAAGCACTTCGGTCTATGCAAAGTCCTACCTGGTGAGACGGAGTAACGGCTGGGAGTTTGTGCTCTTCATTGTCCTGGGGTGAATCACTCCAACGTGCTGCCATCATTTCATATCAAACCACAGAGGGGGAAGAAGTCCTTTAGAGCCCACATTGAAGTGAGGATGATGAAGCCCCGAATAAAGAGAAGTAAAAACAAAAAAAGTAAAAAGATCCTAATCCACACCGTCCTCCAGCTTCATGTCAGAGACTGAAATCTGCGGGAAAAATGTGGAAATTAGTCAGTTTAGCAACAATGAAACACAACTTTCCCTTCTAATTATTCATGAGAAAAATGCCAACCCTCCAAATATCTCTAATGCATTATACTATGAAACTATATGATCAGGATTATGACAGTAAAATCCACAAAAAAAGGACTAAAGAGGGGTGCTATTCCGATGGTGAGGCTTGACACTTGACCGTCATTGAAAAGCATGCACAATAACAGACAGGTCAATAATGGCAGGTGCACAGCCAAGGCTCTTTAATGGTTTAGTTACCGTGGATTAAACCATGCCAGGCAGGTGACACCTCTGTAAAACCATTTCCACACAAGGTCGTAAACAGGAGACTTGCGTGTGAAATAAAGCAGGGATTCGTGGCTCTATGGGAGGGAAAGTGCACAACGAGGCTTTTACAGTAAGGACTGCAGTGTAAAAGCGCTATAACAGCCATTAGGAATCAAGACACATCACAAGGAGCAACATGCATGGCACACAAGCGGGAAAAACACTGTTATTTTTCTTATTTAAATGCACATACCGCCCGTTACCACGAGCTGCTGCTCACACATAGGAGCTAACAAGGCGGACGACAGGTTGTTGCCATAATTGCGAACAAAACCTACCTGTTATAAATTAAAACAACTGCCCCCAAACGACCGAAAAAACAAAACCGTCCATATTTTGGTTCGGAGTAAGGTGCGTCCGTCGATCCAAAGGTGGGTTTAAAAGGCTGTCAAGAGGTTGCAGAGCGGGATATTCAGTCTCCTTCTGACCGCTGACGCTCACTACCTGTTAGGAAAAACACACTGAAAAATACACGGTAAACGCCCCTCAGTGTGCATTTCTCTGTCAGCGAGACGCGACGAAAAATTAACGCGCGGTGTTCATTCATGTCCCCGCATTTCCGAGCTTCAATTCGATGCTAAATTTCTCCAAATAGAGACAAAAAAAAAGTAACGTGCACTCCTACGTAGTCCCGGTTGGCGGCGCGACAATATGAACATAGATTGACGAATCTCCCTGTCTACTCGGCTGGAGCTCCGCCCCTCCACTTTCCCCCTCGCCAAGGCGCTGCCCAATCAGACGGCCAGTTTAAATTTGGAATTTAAGTGCGGACCAATTGGAGGCGTTGTTACATAACAATTATAATAAGGAGTGGAAGCTGGTTCATTCTGGTCACCGGTTAAAAACCACTATTTACTCGCGCTACTTTGCTGCTTTAGGACCATTGCTTTTTCTATGACGTTCAGCTTCTGTAAAATATTTCCATTTCATGCTACGCCAACATTTTAAGACTGGGATGTACTTTTTACACCACTACATTTATTTCATAGCTTTAATTTCGAGTTTATTTGCAGAATATAAAAACACAATACATGTCTTGTTTGCTTTAAATGTTTCATTCAATTTGAAGGATATGTACTGTTCTAAATATTTGTCCCTTAGTGCTGAACCTTTCCTAATATTTGATTGCTTTTAACTCTGTTTTATCTGTCTACTAATTCTAATTATCAGATATAGTATTATCTTTCTCTTTGTGAATATGCTGTTTTGATTCAAATCTCTCATCCCAAAAGTATGGTGCAATTATTCTGCTGCTTATGTGGCCATATACACACATATATATGTATACATACATATATATTTCTAAATGTAGAATGCATTTAGATACATTTTGCCTACATGTTGTCTTTTAATCTACTATATAATGCTGAACATAGGTTTAGTATTTTTTGTTGTGTAAGTTTGTAAATCTTACAAGCAGTACTACTGATGCATCGTGATTTGCACGACGTTGACAGAGATGAATGCATTTTCACACAATACTCTTAAATAAACAGTTACACGACAGCTAATTCACTTCATTGCCACATACCCTCAGTAAGCTTTTTGAACCATTTGGAGTGAGCACATTTTTTGTAAACATTCAGGGAAAAGCCCTGACGCCCACACGCACATTTGCTGAGTTCCCCAATTTCCTAACCGGTGAAACATATTTGCTTTTCCATCAACTGTAACAGCAGAGCGTTTAACTTTATTATGGTGACATGTAGGACATGGCAGCCACATGGGACCCGGCAGAGCATGAAAAAGCAGGGCTGCACAGCTGATCCATACAAAGACAAAGCCTGACAGTGTTCTGTTTGCAGGCTACTCCAAAAGCACAATAGACGGTAGGACAATAGGAGTTTGCTAACCTCATACTGCGGCGAGGTTTCCCCGGTTTCAGAGAGGGGCTATTGTCTAAAAAGCTGGTGCTCTCTCACCCAGATAATGGAGAACTCAAACTGATGGAAGTGGGACAATTCTGCATCAGAGGCAAAACTTAGCAAAGTAGTTTAGCTGTTTATTGTTTGATAATTACTGAAAACCACCTATAAAACATTTTATATGTAGTACTTTGCCTTATTGCAACAGTACAGGCTCCCATGTGCACAACACTATTGCAGTCTGAGGCGTACGTGTCGCCCATGTTTGCTTTTTTTAAACGGCGAGAAAAGCTTCCCAGTGAAGTTTTGTGAAAGCCCATTTAAGTACTCTCACTGATTCCTTTCTACCAAACGTGTAGCTGCAGAGTGAATGCGTCTCAGACATTCAACAGAGGAGAGATTACAAGCTCTTTAGTGGCAGAGAAATGTTTGGCTGGATTAGGACATCACATGAAGCCCAAGTTCAAAGCTGGGCAACTTTAGGATTAGGACAGGTGGGAATGACTGTGCAGCTCTGTATGCTGAGTCCTTCACACACAGACTCATCATCCAAGCTCTGCATTCATCAAACGTATATGTATCTAACTCATTGAGGACACTCTTTAAGCTGTGGTTGAGTTTGAGTTTAAGAGGATGAGGTTCACTCCCTACTCCAGGTTGCATAAGTGGATTTGGCATTGACTTTGATGACTGGATGAAACACAACAGTCCTCTGGCCAGAGAAGTTACAAATTACACACGACATACTCTGCAGAGGATGTTCTTTCTATTTGTGTACCAAGATACGTCACTGGAGCAGTATACGTTGAGGCCGTTTCTTGTGGCAACAAATACTCCAGATGGCCACCTTGAAAGGTTTTCAAGTATGTCTAGCTTTAAGACAGGATGCTAAAACTTAGTTAAACATTAGTTTGGTGGAATTTATATACCAAAATATGACATTATAGCTCATGATCAGCTCATAAAGACCGCTCATAAATCAGGAGAAAAGTCACACCTGACTTGGCCCAAAGGTAAATAAATGTCTACCAGCACCATATTTGTTATATCTGAAGTAAAATAAAAGTCTCACCATGAAATAGTCACCCCATGTACACGGATGACTAAACAGCCTCCATCTTTTCATACCAATGTGTATTTTATTCACTTGTTATGCTACAAGTTTACATTAACTCACCCCTGAGACTGAGAGTAAGAGACTTCTTCAACGTCCGGTGAGGGCTCTTCAACACCAAACTGCTGTGAAGAAGCAGAGGTGTCGAGAGGCCACATGCTTGATCTCCTCATGTTGATGCATGTGACAAACAAAACTGCACTTGAAAACACCACAAGGATGACTTCCAGCTGCCGGCCAGGGAGTACAAGCTACAATCTGCCTGCACAGATCATAGCTTCCCACAGCCGCCTCCTTTCCTGTGCTCTTATTCGCAACACTGAGCAGCCAATCATTGTGAGCTCTAATTAACAGATACAATACTGATTCATTATGTTAACCTTGATGAAGTATGACAATGGTGACGGGGCATGACCACCAGAAATACAAGAGAGACAGATGTTGACCGACCCTCCAAATGTGCCTGACAACTGGTGGTAGGCTTGGAGCATAAGGGCCCTGAGCCCCAGTGAGATTGCAGCAAGTGCTCCCTGCTTGTGCACATCGCTGTTCCAGGACCTGTCAAGAGAATAGAGGGTAAGCTTACTGGTGAAGACTGAACTTTGTCAAGGGGTGTATTTCAAGAAGCAGGGTACAGCCTGGACGTGTGGCCAGGCCATCACAAGGCGGACAGAGAGACAAACAACCATGCACACTCACTTCTCCGGTCAATTTATAATTAACCTAACATGCATGTTTTTGGATGGCGGAAGGAAGCTGGAGTACCCGGAGAAAACCATCACATGCACAGGGAGAACGCGTAAACTTTGTAGCTGTAATTCAGAAGCAAAAAATAACAACCGCACATCAACAACAGCAAAATTGAGACAGAACTCTGCAGGGATTACTTTCATCTCTTCATCTGATATATTATGTCATATCTGGGAAGATGTTGCTCAGTCCAGACCAGAAACAGCTGGTGAGTCGCTTCATTTTAATCTTTGCAGAGTCAGACGGAATTTGTCTTCGTTCCCTTTGATGCACATCAAGGCTTTTTTGAATCAGAAAAAAAAAACTCAACCAAAAAGTTTATAGCCAAGTTTATAAACTTTTTGGTGCTTTGGTGGAATTTTACCCTTTCCATTTGCTTTTTCTTATTCACTTCTTTTAACTGGGAATATAACACACACCACACACTTGTATCTCTTTAATAAAAAGTCTCCTGATGACCTGAAAATCATGGCTATTCAGTATTATTCTTCAGTGTCCATTTGTCCATAGATTTCCTCAGATTCTCCGAATCATTTAATTACTTTATGCGTCATAAATGATCTACTCCAAATTATTTCCAGTTTTTACGTCGACAGATGTAATTGATTAATTGTTGAATTATTTGCGTTGAACCCAACTTCACCTTTGAAAAACAGTTTTTTTTACCCACAACCATAACAGTCTTGTGTGGGTTTGTCCCAACTTTTGTGAAATCTTATTCTAGCATCAGATTAAAAGGAAGCACATGTTTCACAGTGTTGATATCTGTTGAGACACTGTAAAAGTCCACCTGTATTACATTTAAAGATTAATCAGATTTAAGAAAGTATAAATGGTGTAGGCTAACTCTCAGCAAGACAGCACGTCAGAATCATTTTCAAAATGTTCCACTCTCCCAACACAGCAGATAAACTAGGTAAAAAAAGTCTGCAGATTAAACATGCTTTAGTGGTTGTTCCATTGAGGTGAAATTGAATCCAACTGCTCCGTCTGTAACCACCGGCTTCATATGTCAAATGCAAAGATGTGTGGCCATTCAACTGCACAATCCCTGTTTTGTTCCTTTTGTGCTGGTGGCAGCTTACCTGTAGCCCAACCTCTGTTCCCTTGACGGAGCTCTACAAAGCTACAGCATGAGAAATCTGCCAGGCTTTTTGTCCCCTCTCGCTTTCACCAAACCCTGCATGAAGGTGAAGGACAATGGCCTGAGAGTTCCCAGGGCAGTGTGGGGGGCATTAGTGCTGGGATAAGTTAACAACTACCACCAAGTGCTGATGTTTTATGATAAGGATACATGTGGTTGCAGCCAGTGGGTACAATGGAGGTCTTTGTGGCTCAGACTGCACAGATACCTAAAAAACATACATTTCCCCCCTCCTTCTTATCTCACCTCTCAAACAAGTTAGAAATAAGACTGAATTTAGGTGTTTCGCAAACATTTTGTCTACTGCTGAAGAACTGAAATTTGAGTGCATTGTAAACATGTAAACTGGGAGCTCAAAACTTCTCAGAACTTTGCATTCGTTCATGTCATCCAAATTGCACCCCATTTATCAGGTCATTTAAGCCAGAGAGGCCTTGAAGCTGGAGCCGGACCATTACCTTTGGCTTTGAGACATTTTTATAAAATGCAAGAGAAACCTTCAGTTATATATTTACTTGTTGAAATTACTCCATAAAACCCATGAGGACTATGCACTTTGATGAATCACTGCCTATATTGGTGGCTTGACCACAGAGCAGAGAAGCTAGTCCGAGGTGTCAGCTATAAGTTGCGATGACCTCTAAAGATAGCTGACTTATTACCATTTTTTCTACAATATTCCAATCAAGAAGTGGTGTCCCATGCTGATAGCAGATCTGTGTGTTTATACATTCCAGTTACGGGATGTGGCGGCTGTTTGGAGTTTCAGGTGACTGAAAATCAAGAGTGTGTAGCGACATGATGACACCTCCCGAGTGCACGCTGTAAAGTGAAGCGTGCTCTTGTCCCTCTGTTGATAGGCACAATTGACTTTCTTTGTCACCCAGCAATGGCAGCGAAACCTATATAATACCTTAGGATGTATGTGTGTGTGTGTGTTTAAAATGTGTTGAACCTTTGAGCCTTGAAATGCTCTGTAAAGCTTCCAGCCTCAGTATGTGTTTCCAAGTATATTCTTTTCTTGTACTCTAGGCACATTGTACTTTTTGCTTCACAACCATTATACATTTTGTTTGTCACTGGTTAATTTACTGATTAACCTTGGACGGACTCAGGCAACTGGTATCTGTTTAGAGCACTTATGGCACCATTTTTCATTACTGACACTGTTTTTACAAACTGAACACTCAGGGAATCAATGGAGATAACTTACATAATGAAAATGACCATTAATTGGAAGCAAAAAAAGAAGTTTAAAAGGAGCTCCATTTAAAAAAAAAAAACAACAACCGTAAAATCCTGCTTTTTGAATAATGCATTTTTTCCCATTTAAATTCGATTCCAAACAATAATACTTTATACATCCCAAAAGGGAAATTACATTGTTTCTGTATTAATTATCATCAAGGATATGCTTTTATTATAGTTAGATAACAAAAAATATATAAATCAGCTGACAAACATGTCAAAAATGGATGTGTAGCAGAGAGGAAGGTGTGATAGAAATCTTCAGAGGTTGTCATCAGTGGGTTGGACTGTTTTTGTTGCTTGGCAACAGCTCAGCTGATGAGTGCACACCAGGGCTCGCAGGAGACAAAGGTGAACTCTCTCAGTAGTCAACATGAACAGGAACTCAAAGCCAACAATTCAACATTTGGGGTGCGGAGATGCTTCTTCTCAGTGACATTTGCAGGATTACACCATCTGTTGCTAACAAGCTCTGTAATCCCCCTCCTTTACTGTTACCACTCGGTCTGAAGTCTCTGTCTGCCTGTACAGGTCCAGAGCTGAGTAGAGATGTGTTAGAGCTGCGTCTGCTGCCATGTGTCGAAAAAAAGTGATATCGCCTTCTTGATATTCCTGCTGTGTAGTCATCAGCGGTCCAAGCTTGTCCATTTTATCTGCCAGTGATCCCACACTTCCCCTGTAGCTCAAGGGAATAAATGGTTTAACTCTCTTTCACCTTTTCCTCCATTTTGTTCCTGCTCTGCATCCTAGATGTCTCCTTTTCAACTCTTCTTGATTTGGGGTCTCATTCTAGACATTACTTGGGCTTTGGAAAGCTCAGTTAGCCACTCCAACAGGTGAACAGCTTTACTGTTGTCATGGTTATGCATCATAACAGATGTGAAAAGTTGCCTGGGTTACCAGCAATAAATCCTTCCAGCAGCACACCAACAAAACCAGCATGGAAAAATGTTTCAGAAATCTGTATTTTCACAGAAAAAGGTTCAGTAGAAAATCTTAAGAAGACGATAGCTTAAAAAAACCCTATCAAAGTCTGGCCATCAGTGCTTCTTTTTTAAGCTAGGCTAGGTCTATGAGCAGTCGAAGAGCTTGGCTAGTTAGCTTTTAGCGTGGCTTTCCTATATGATACAAATTGTGGCCCATCTAATGTGATCATATTACATAAACTTAACTTACAATGAGCTTGCTTAACTCTAAGAGCATAAAAATATGTTCTTCAAAATTAAAGTAAGAAGGTACAGATCAACGGTAAACTACAAAAGCTTTGGCTAATGCTATCCCTCTAGTTAGCCGTGACTTAACCGATTGCCGTGACTAATTATTAGTTTTAACACACCATGAATGATCTTTACTTTGCTCATATTCATGAAATCATGTTTATATGATGATATGAAATCTCACAAATCAGACTCACTTCTGAAATGACTCGAGAAAGAAAAAATATTTTTCAGCTTCATGTAGTTTTTTTTTATTATAAAAGTTGCCACAGAGAAATTAAAGGGGAAGTAAGATGTTTCAAACTGTATTTGTGTGAATAAAACCATGCTTGTACAGTATTTGTCCCATGCACAGAACTGTTAGCTGGTACGTCAATACTACAAATATAATTACTACAAAGAATTCAAGCTTTGTCATTTTTAAATCCTTAAGCCTAATTTACAGTTAGCGCCTGGTCAAATTAGGAAACAAACAGGTACAATGTGGTGTGGAGAAGTCGTTTGGCTCGCCTGTTGCCCCCACTGTGTGTTTTCTATGACTCAGAGTGGGCAAAGTCCGGCATGAGGATGCCAAGGTCCATAAGCTCTCTCCATCTGTCACCAACGTCCTCTCCTGGTTTGCAGCCTGACTTTTTTTTCAATTTCTTTGTCCCTGTAAACATCTCACCAAAGCATGAACAAGGCAATGATTGCATTAAAACATATATTGTTTGTGTTCTTTCATTTGAAAGCACCTACAACTATACAAATATATCTACTAATGTCATTTTTGTGACACCAATTTAAACTCCATCCATCCATCCATCTTCTATACCAGCTTAATCCAATTCAAAGTCGTGAGGGGGCTGGAGCCTATCCCAGCTGTCATTTGGCAAGAGGCAGGGAATACCCTGGATGGGCTGCCAGTCCATCACAGCCACACAGAGACAAACAACTAAGCACACACTCACTCCTAGTGTCAATTTAGAATCACCAATTAACCTAACATGCATGTTTTTGGACAGTGGGAAGAAGCGGGGGTACCTGCAGATAACCCACACATACACAGGGAGAACATGCAAACTCCACACAGAAAGGCCCCAGCTGGGAATCAAACCAGTAACCCTCTTGTTGTGAGGCGACAGTGCTAACCACCGTGCAACCTGTAATTTAACCAAATAGATGTACATTCTCATGGAAAGGAAGAACAAAAAAACAATTAAAACCTTTACACATTTCTTAAGAAGGTAGAGGGACAATTTTGTGCTGCGAAAGTAAAACGGTGCATCATTTATCGCTGTTATTCTTCTCAAATCTTGTACTTCATCTTTCCACTTTTGCTGATGACGCAGATATGCTGAAAGGAGAAAAAGTGCAGGAAAGAAAAATCAGCTTGTGCTAAATTGATGATAAATCGATAGCTTCCCAGCAGCAGCCTTCATTCTCGACCAAAAGAGTTGCATTTTGCATTCTACACATGGTAATGAAACTATAAAACCTGCAATAGTTTGAAAGCAGGGAATGTAATCTACAAAGATATGACACATTCATTATTCTAGCTTGTCTCGGGGGTTCAACTCAAATTTCTTCAGTGGGATGAGGACAGATAAGAGGGGAAGCTTGAACTCTGTCTGATAATGAGATCCTAACCTTCACATTCCACAGGTCACAGTCCTTCATACTTACACAATGAATAACACCCCCCTCAAATATGCACAAGAGCCACACACAATCGCATAAAGCGTACAGCGTGAGCAGTGCATACTGTACACTGAACACAAGGTTCTGGGAGTCAGAGGTGAATATGAGGCCACATCTTGACGGATGCAAAAATGTGCAAAGTTCCCGCAGGTTAGTACTTTATAAGCACACACGGGCTTGAAATAAGCTGTTGGGTATGAACGAATAATGCACTCCTGACCTGAGGCTTATTGAGGAGTTTGTCATGTTTCATTTCTTTATAACGTGCAAGAATCTTAGATAAGGTAGGAAATGATAGTAATAGTCTGCGTTTTCATCAGTTTTTAAGTGCATATTCATTTAGCACGTATGTAGATAAGTATAAACACTTCTTCAGCAAAATAACAACATGATTAAACAAACAAACGCTTAATTTCTGTCATGTTCTCCATAATCTAAGGTTTAAATGGGGCTCCTTTGATGCTCACTCATAGCTAAGAGAATTAGTTTGCAAAATAAACATTGACAGCATATATAAAGCACCAACCTGACTAATTTTTGCAAAAAGAAAAGAAAAACCGATTGTCCTGATTTGGTTAGAATATCTGCAACAGATTGACTGAATGTTGACGTGTAACAATGTAAAACCTATGAGAAACAATGACTGTCAATGACTATATAGTGCACGCTGAGGCTGTGATTTATTAAGAATTAAACATGGTACAGTGGCGACTGTCCTACGAATACAAAGTTTCTATGTAATCCGGTTCTTCCTCAGGACAAAACGCCAGAGAGTGGACTTCAACACCCACACTCGAAAGTTGTAAAATTGTAAAACATTCCTTGACAAACCAGCTTTTAAATGTAGAGCTGTTTTATAAAGTAACCACAACACTGACAATAGTTCTGAATGACATCGTTTTAGGCAGACGTCTTACAAAAAGACTCGGGCAGACAAAGGACCTGAACTGCTTTGCCTACATGTAAAATCTCTTCAGGCAGGGAGGATACCTGTTGGGTGAGTTTAGGTTTCAGGGAGAGGAGGACATCTCTATGATTTACAGTGTTTACTCTCCCTTCCTATCGCTTTCATCTCCTGCTCTCAAGCGCTTTCAAAGGTCCTCTGCTGTGAAGCCGTGACATTAAACTCAGGACTTACATTGAGGTCACGGAAGTATTCATTGTAGTCCAGAGCGTAGCCAACAACGAATCGGTTAGGAATTTCAAATCCAACATCTATCAAAGCAAGAGAAGTGAATGAAAAAGAGTGTCACGATCTATGTAAAGACCAACATTGTATGACATAAAACCATACTGCATGTTTCATGGTTTATTCAAAAATAACTGGAAAATACGCATCTAATGCCAATGAAAAATATTCTACTGCCTCTATATTGATTAACTTCAGGGTCAATCAGTAGCAAACCAATACTAACACATACTTATTAAGGAGGAACAAAAGCATCGAACTGAAAGTTCTGAGAGTTCAAACTTTGAGAGTATAGAAAGATTCTCGGGTTTGTAGGATCGCAACCAACTTAATAAACCAGGCTGAGAAACCGCTGTGGTGCAGGCCGGCTACAGCTTTACTGTGTCTGCATGAACAAAGTGCGGTTCCAGTCATATCAGAGTTGGGATCAGCTTTACATGAGCTGCTCATGTGCAGACATTTAATCAATCGGCAGTAGATTGTAGACATGTGGGCTTTGCCTCAAAACAAGCGTTTATTTAGTTCTTCTGCTCCACATATTCTTTGTCTGATGTGTTTTAATTTGTTTAAAATAAAGATTGGTTCTGGCAAGTGTGTAGTTGGTCTGTCAGTCGGTGCAAATGTTTGAGCTGCACGCAGGCGGCCGCAGATGAACCCAGTGGACCCTTGTGACCTGGTGCAGGCAGAAAATGTTCATGTCGCACACAAGCTGACGCAAAAAACATGAATTTCCTTTAAATAAGTAAAAGGTTTGACTCTTCCAGGCTACTGTAGAAACGTGTCATAAAGATGAGTGCCGATAAATGATTAATTCTCCCGATTCTACATTAATGAATTTCTGCCAAATGATCTAAATGCTTCACACCGAATCAAACTAATAGTCGTCTCACATGAAGATGATTTTCTTTTACGATGTCTTCCCAATCAGATTTCCAATCATTATTCCATAAATGAACACCTTTCACACAAAAGATGTTATTTTGCTGTTGTTTTCTTCTGCAGAAGAATGTATTCAGTCTTCACTGCGTCAAACGGTCGCCGAGTAAAGACCTGATCAGCTAAACCTGATAAAAAGCATCTGCACCACTTAATCTTTGAGAAAACACTGCAAAGAACACGAATAATTCATTAACACAGACTGACAACATGGTTTGTCCATCGAGGGGTATAATATGAGTGTAAAGAGCAACAATAAAACCAGAAAATACTTACAGTCTGTCAGACTTTCGGCCATGTTTGGCACCCTCTTCACCAGCAGCCTGAAACATATGCATCTCTGAGACTAAGACGCTGCATTACTATGGTGACAGATTATAAGACTTTATCTGTAGCTGTGAATTATTGTTGTTTTTGATTTTCCTGTTTGCTTTAGAGGTGTTCATGGTGCCAAATAGAAGTAATTCAAATTTCTGCAGTCCTGTCACGAATCCAGAAGGAAATAAACTTTGATTGAACCATGTGTGATGTTTGTCTTGTCACTGAACTGTGGGAGCGCTTTGTGACAGCCCCTGTGAACAAGTGATATCTTCTTCTTCTGCTCGTCACACGCTCGAGATTTCCCTCGCAGGGGAAATAACGGACGACTGAAAAACCGGCTCACCCTGCAACCTTGACCATCTTGGGTTCGAAGGTCTCCACATGCTTCAGAAGGGCCTTCATGGTCTTTCCTGTGTCGACGATGGCCTGAGGGAAGGGAAGAGCAAAGGAAAAGGCAGCGATGAGGAGGGAGGAGTGCGGAACATTTGAGGGCAGAGATAAAAAGATAAACCGGACGTTTTTTCAAGTTTCCTATGACATGGAAAACTTCCACATCGCTGCCTGCGTCTGTAAAATTTGTGTCACACATCTTGGTTCCTGAAGCATCAGCAGCGGAAATTTCCAGTTTTTGTTACAAGTATCAAAGGTTTTCTTTCATATGAAATCAGAGATATTTTTCCTTCACTGAGATTACAAAATACTAAATTAGACTATCCATTTAGTCAAATACAGGCTTTTGTTTTAAATGACCTTTGTGCTGTTGTGCTCGTGACTTGAATCCAGAAACCTTTACAAGTGAAATCTGATCTCAAAGGAAAAAAAAACTATTTGTTCTTGTGTGGAACACAAAAAGCAACACAAAGGCTTTTCAAGTAACAAGATAGAGGAGCGTATAACGTAAATTCAAAGGTATAAAAGGCTGTAATTTGATAAGTATAAACACACACTCACCTCAACAATGAGCACACTCTTTGGTAACATGTAAAGAAAGAAGATAAAGTTTTAACATGGTTTGAGCCAAATGAAAATAAAGACTGAGCTGTTTTCTTGCATTTATTATAGATGGTATCTATAGCAACGATGTTGGCAGCATCTTCAGCACCGTCACAAAAACACAGACAATTAACTCTCCTTTCCACACTCATAAACATTTGCTTCTAAAGTGAGCAAAAGTCACCCTGAGCTTTAGGGTCCTGTACGTTCTCCCTGCTGCTGGGTTTCAAATGAATTCTTGTTCTTTTGGCTGTGTGGACTCTTTGCCACAACAGTAGAGAGTAACTATGGTTTGGGGAGAGCGATCAGAGAGAATGCAGGCACACGGCCAGTGTTCCGGGTCCACACCTGCACGCTGTTACATAACACTCAGAGACAATGAGTTGATTGAGAAAACCAAAGAAAACACACAAACTCAACCATAGCCAACCTGTTTTACTGCATGCTACAAGTATATTGTACAGTTAGTTGGTCAACAAACATATATTGTAGCTTCCCTGACTGTGTATGGCATCATTGTACGAAGGTTTACAGCTTTCCTTGGATCTCGGGATAACAGGTTTTACATGAGTTGCTCAATCATTCTTGAATCTGGGAGAAGATTCAGCTTTAGTAGGTACACGAAATATACCGGCACAAAAACACTATTAAGCTATACTGGCAAGAAAATAGAAAAATTAAGTAGTTACTGTATTTATTTATTTTGTCTTGGGGCAAGGTAATGATTGAAGAACATATTATACCGCTTAAGTCATAAATATGGTCTAAGCTAATGCTAATGTTTGCTAACACTTGTGTTTGCTAACATGCTCACAGTGACATGGCTGTGAAGGGAATCATGTTGCTTCTCCATTTATTTACTGAAGTACAAAACACTAAAGTAAAGAAAGTAATGAGTTTAAGGTACGTATGTGTCATCGTGAGGGAAATGCTCAATTTGGTGTGCTAAATTTAGTGCAAATCCATCTTGCAGTGTTGGTCCCGAAGCCTTCTCTTCACTTAGTTATGCCAGAGTCAACTGGATGGGGTTAATTTCTGGGAATAATAGCAATATCTGATAAGTGGTTGACTCCTTTCTTTTATCCTGAATCCTAATTGTGGTGGACAATGGACAAGCTAATAAACTATATGTTTCATCTTGTTGAAATCATGAAACTGAGCAGTTTACAGTGTGTATATGCTTAGCAACATGCTTGTCAAAGTTGACTTAAGTTACTTATTTTTTCACGTATATTTTTGGTCATTTTATTGTGCAACAGTGCTAAAATTAGCTTCTCTCATGTCTGCAGGGAAGTTTCCATCCAAATGAATGTCCTTTCACTGAACAAAAGGGGACATAGTTCATGTATCATTAGGTCACCGTATAACCCTGGAAATTAGGCAGAATTCAACTCTGCAGCTGACTGGAAACACTTGTCAAACTTTTCAATGGAGATGTTAGAAAACTAGAGATTTTATTTTTCACCTTATGGCTCACAGCTGTCAACTAGAGTCATTTCTATAGTAGGTTGTTTTATTTGAATCAGGTTTCAGGTTGTTGGCGTTTTATTTATTTAAAATGCAGCGGAAACTGCATTAATACGGATGAAATTAAGTGTGAAAGTGGTGTTTCAAATATCCATCAGTGTAAGGCCTTTGGTGTCATTCCAACAGTCTGAAACCATTTCCATCGAAGGCCTCGGTACTCCTGTATTTTATGGGATTATGATGTCTGAGTACAACAAATTGAAAGTTTGAGAGGGTGAGTAAAAATTCAGCTGGAAACTTCCAACAGCGCTGCTTAATGCTGCTGGTTGGTGTGGTGCTGAATTCCAACCCGCCCTGAAGAATCCGACCCCCTTTCAGATTCAGTAGGTCTGAGAGTTACAACTGGAATCGAGTGTTGCGCTCGTAAATAAAAGAGGGTCAGATTCTCCGGGCAGGGAGGGGAGGTTGGTTGGAATTCTGCACAATGCTGGCATTCAGCTTTTAGAAACCCAAGAATCTGCTCACGCCACCAAACCGGTTGACATAAAGGTGTCAAGGTGCGCTGTTAATAGCGTATTGCATTGACATTTTTACTCAGATTGAAACAGACCTCAGCGAAAACACATTTTCAAAGCCCAGACAAGATAATTTAGCATTGTGAGCACATTTATGCACACATTCAGCTGACATTTTTGTCTTCTGCCTATCTCAGAGAATGATGATATGACTTGGGGGGGGGGGGTTCCTCATGATGCTGAGATGCAGAGCTCAAAAAAATTTCCTCAGGAGAACATTTATTTGCTCAAAAGTCTTCAGCGAAGTGACACAAGGGTGGTTTTAAAGACAGTTTAGTGTCCTAATGTAAACACTCAGGTCCATGACTGAATTCTCTGCTCTTCTGGGAGCAAATGAGCCCTCAGTTAGCTGAACAGCTCCATCTTCAGGTTAAGATTGTTCATTTTAGAAACATTTGAATTGTTAGTCTGACAATGTATTTTGCATAACAGAACACAAACCTTTCCACGTAGAAAAGACAGATCACTGCTTCCTATGATGTGCAGGTCCTCTGTTGATTGGTCATTCTGGAGAGGAGAAAACAAGATTTCTAATTCTTTCTGTAACTGCACAAAGCCTTGAGCCACCTGTCATTTCCTTACATATTGACAGGAAAGAGATGAAGATGATCCCACACTGCTTCTATAATGTTGAGGTCCGGGCTCTGGGGAGGATTCATCCCTCCATAAGACCTGTTGCCACTGATTTTCAGTCCACTTCTTGTGTCATTTGGCATAGCTCAGCCTTTTCTCCCTGTTTCCCTTCCTTAAGAATGGCTTCTTGACAGCCACCCTTCCATGGAGACCATTTCTGATGAGGCTTGGGCCAATAGTAGATTGGATTTTTCATAGAATCAGTCAAAGAAACAATTTTTGTGTCTTTGTGACAGGCCGCTAGCAACAAAGTGCCTGAAAGATACAATTTTAAATTGGTTCTTTGCCAAGTTGTCTGGAATGTGTGGACACAACACCCTTGATTTAGGTGTCTTTTCTGCTTGAATGACTTATTGGTCACAGTTAAGTGCCTTAACAAACAAAAAATATAACCCATCTGAAAATGGTGCCGTGCAAGGAGTCAAGAAACACTTTGAAGGACCTTCAGGAATCAGAACTATTGCTCAAAACCACTTTTAAAAGGTCAGTAGACAGCCTGGCTGCTTGGGAGCGAAACATAAAGAAACATAAAGAAAGCTTTGAAGACTCTGAAGCCAAAATCGCTGTGCTGCAGATGCATCACTCAGATAAGAGCAGCCGTGGACAAAGTCCTGGCTCGAGGCAGGTCACATGACTCAGTCATGACCAGTGAGATTGACTAATGACATCATTAGCCTGTCCTCCAGTGTGCTACTTAGTGCCATATTTATTGACATCCGAATGTAATCACGATACTCTCATGTTTCTATGCTTTAGTACCTTTCTTATGCCTTTTCAGTATTATGAATCATCTTGTTCCACCTATCATTTTTCAAGCTTGTAAGTCTGTAAACAACCGTATTTCCATCACTTAGATAAAAAGCTTCTTGTGTTTGTTTTTTTTGGAGAAGTAATTCATTATATGTCCCCAGTGTGTTTTAACTTTTATAAATTCAACATGAAGGGCCTTTAACTCTTCTGACAGCCAGCTCAGTAAATATGAATGTTGAATCCTCACTTGTACTGAAGTAGGTGGGAGTAGACTAAATGTGTCTAAATGCAGAAACATATGAATCAAATAATTTGGTGCCAGAATAAACCACAACATAACAAGTGACCGTGCTGACAGCTGCACAGTAATACATCTGTAAAAACTGCTATATCATTCAAAAACATCCCACATTCCAGGTATTAGAGGTTGTCATGAGCTGTTTTTCTTGGCAGCAGAAACTGCACCAATTAGCAGTCTGGTATTTTCATGCTCAGGGCTCCACAATTAATCGTCCTTGAGGTGTCCTGCCTTTGTGCCGCGTTCCTGCTAAACACGAACAGCAGTGACATCTGGTGGTAAAAGGCTGGTGCATCTTTAAAGCAGTGAAAAGTGGGTCATTTTTTGTAGAAAATGTGTGAGGATTTAGGGGAAATAATAAGCTGACATGTGGAGCCGACTGTGACATCCTCACATTGCTTCCATCAAACTCCAAACATATTCAATTTGTTGTGATATAAGCTGCAAAGATCTGGAACCCATCAATCATGAAAAGCTTTGATCTATGGGTTGATTTTTTTGGAGTTTAACCAAACGGAACATTTTCAGATTTTACATATATTTTCAGGACATTTTTAAAGAAATGAAAGATGATTCCAAATCGGCGGTAGAGAAAAGGGCCATTTCACTGCGTTTTTGGCAAATTAGAGCATCGACACTGTATCCAATCTTGACTGGATTGTCCTAAAGAGGATATTGACTCTTTAAAGCCCACTTTATAATTTGTGGGACCTTTCTTCAATTTGTGAAAATGCAAAAAAAGGGCCGTTCCAATGTATTTATTGTTAACTAGACCACATCCAGTTAAAAAAAAAACACAATACTTAGACGTGTCAAATCTTGACTGGATTATCCCATTATGTCTTGTGAAGCAAAGACTCTTTACAGTACAATAGGGTATTGTTTGTGATTTGTGAAGTTGTTTATTCTATTGTAAAACATATTAGAAATCAGACACACTGTGTCAATAAAAATAATAATAGAAATGCATTGATTTTGTGTCTTTTCCCGCAGGGGAAAACACGCCATTTTATAGGCTATTAATAAAGAGATTCATGGACAATTTAGAAACTTCTCCAAATGTCAGGCTTGCCTTGCTTTGTGCTGTAAAGACCTTCTTTGTGCTTCCTTTCCACATCACTTATTGACATCCCGATCCAGTGTTTTTTTTCAGCCGCCCGCTCCCGCCCGCAGCAAAGTTCATACCGCCCGCTCCCGCGAGATTTGAGTTGGGTCCCGCGGGATTCAGCGCTACCCAATCACAATGCAGCCCTCTTGTCTGTACTTTAAAGGTAAAGTTATTAATACAATTATATCCAATTAATTATATTCAAAATCATTACGTTTGTATTCAGATTCAGCAGACCTGGCTGGTGGTGGAACAAACAATTATTAGTACGGTGCTTCCTGATGGACTCAAAAAGCCCTTTTGTTGTGTGCTGCTTTTCCCTCGGACTACTTACCAGGTAGCTCTTCAAACGGATAAACTCCACCCGTGTCTCCAGGTACCGGTTGGAGTTGCGCCCGAGAATCTTGATGAACTCCACCAGATCTGCACAGAACTTGTAGCCCCCCTTCAGAACACACAGCACCATTATGTTGTCGTCCCCAAAGTCATCCCTGACGTAGCGGGCCAGACGTTCTACCCTGCAGGAGAAATGTCTTCACTAAAAACACACCAGGGGATGGTTTACGCACTCATCTGGCAGGTGTGCGCGCTTACCTGTTCATGATTACCCCATGTGGAATGTAAACATTCTCTATGTCCTCGTGGTAGTGCTCAGGGTAGGTGAACAACTCCAGATTGTAGCCTGGCCACTCGTCTTTAATCTATGACAGACAGATCACTGCTTGGTAAGGAGGTCCTGCAGACTGGGCAAACAGCAGCCTGTCAAACTCTGGGAGGAATCAAGAGAAAATGCAATCTAATCTTTAAAAGCCTCATCTAAAAGCTCATTTCCAATAATAGAAGCTTATAAAACTGTTAGCTGTCAGTTATTGCAGGTGGAAACTTTGCATCAAAGGTTTCGTTACAAGACATGTTAAAACTATTGTTCGTGCCCTGACTGATTTAACTTCTGGGTTGGGAGTAAGTACATGTTTTTAAAAAGCAGGTTCTGAGAAAATAACCACGAAAAAACAGGCTTTAACTTTGGACGGGAACATACAAACGTTTATTCTGTGAAACCTACCACAATTCCTCTTTTCACCCCTGCATTCTCCATTTGTGGCGTTGCTGACATGGTAAAACGCAGCCTTCTCTGGGGTAAAGACGGAAATATCTAAGCGTATTTTTACTTTCCTCTCAACTGTTACAGAATAAGAAAACGACATAAGAGTAAAAGAGCAAAACACCAGATTTAAGTGGGTTATCAACCTGAAAATTGCAATTCTTAAAGAGAAATCAAGAGCCTGAGCGACACCTCTAATTCATTATCACCAAATAATAACTTACTGCGTTGTTGCCTTCTTAGCAGCCACTTGCAAAGCGAGAGTGCAGAGATATCCAGAGAAATCGTGGCCGTCCACATGGGCTGTGCGATCACGCTCGAGTCATTTAGGGAAAAGGAAAGCATTGTTTTGGTCATGGAGACTTCCACGGATAATCAGCCTCATGTGATGCTATGCTGGCTTGTGGCCGCATCACAGGCCACTGCAGGAGAAAGGAGGGGAAATGAACTACGAAAGTCTGGTTCTGTTTCTGTGTGGCAGATTTATTCAGTCAAAAGAAAAGATCTGGTTCACTGATTGTTTCGTTACAATGAAGGGCAGGAAAGAGAGTAAATATCGTCTCCTGCTAACACTCTAAAACTGCTGCAAAAACTGTCAATAATACTCTGGGACAGATCTCCAAATAGCAACAAGATTACATGTGGTCTAACTTACAATGTGTAACTTAACACTACAGCCTGGTTAAGGAAGTGTACAGTATACATGAAAAACTGAGTGAACCACACTGCAATATCAATGAAATGTGACAATATCTTGATATTCTTTGAGTTAAAGGGTGGTATATTCAATCTGTCGTATAAATAAAAACTGATAGATGCTGAAGCTGTTACCGATAAGTTGCATTTAAACTTACAACAGATAGAATACATGAAAATGATCACACATATTGATAATTGTCTTTCATAAAAGTTCATTTTGTATTTGATGAAAGCAGCAAGTTTACAAAAAAAAGCTGGAGAAGCAGCAAAGGAAAAGATGTGAAATACTCGATGGGATGATGGAAGAGAGGGGGCAGGGGTTCACTGCTCTCTGAAAGACTGTGTCAGCAAACAAAGAACTGAAGAAAAGAGAAAAATGACATGTAATTTCATTATGAAGCATATCATTCCAGATAATGACCGAGCACGCTCAGGGCCTCAGGCAGCGCTGCATTAAAAACACGACTCCTTGTGAACGCTGCATGCACAAAGAGAAGTTAGAACTTATTTGGAGTCACAAACTCAAGGAACATCTTGCTTTTTTTTCAGCAAGACAATGCCAAACCTGCTTCTGCTTCTGTTTCTGTGGTAAAGAGTCCAGGAGTGAAACCTGCCTGCAGCTGACAACATTTGGTCCGTTATGGAACAATAAGAATACCACAAATGAAATCCTGATCTGTTGAGCAGGGTAAATGCTGCTAAGCTACAGTAATGGCATCAGATTCAAATGACTTTGGACCACTTTTGATTGACTAGAGGGTTAAGATTTCTTTAAAAAGGGTTGTACATTACAAAAAACTACCTTTAAGTTCAAACTCACAGCAATAAATGAGCTTTGTAGTCATTGTGATTCTTGGACTGACTGTAGAGAGCACAGAAAAAATATAGACATCATTTTATTTGTCTCACGAGCTGATAAAAGGCATTCGCTGCACTGTGGGACTAATTGTTGGGTATGTAGATGGTTTTGTATCTCTCAAAGAGGTTTATGTCCTGTTCCAGCTGCTTCATTGCCTCTTCCAGTTGTTTCTTGTGGGCTTTCTTTGACAGGGTGTCGATGATGAGAGAGAGGCCCTGGTACTCTCGATGCAGAGTATCCCATTTCTTCTTCAGGCCCTGGAGTGTGGATACATGAAGGGGAGACCCATAAACGACACAAGACAACAGTTTGAAGGGTAAACACTTTCTGATTTGTGCTGTAGAAACACAAAAACACAAAAGGTCCAGCTCTGAGGTAACAAGGATTAGTTATTTCCTGTGCTCCTCCAGCAGTTCCACATGTCTTAATGTACCCCCTGCTGTTTTAGGAGAGGGACTGCATGTGTTTGAATACCTGCAGGACGGCTTGTCGATCCTCATCCGACAGGTAATGCATGGCTCCTTGCTCCCTCTGTTCCCTTATCAAGCGGTCGTTCTCCTCCTGAGCCCTCCGTTCTGCTTCATTGCGCTGCTGCAGGTATAAAGGCGTTTCACCGTAACCCTGCAGATACAAACAAGACACTTTGTGTTCACACTGTATATGTTTACATATGAAATCAGCTCCCCAAATGGATGGTTGACAATACACAGTACTTAGCAACAATTCTGATTCATAAGATTTATTTATATATTTATGTATATTAATATATATATATATATTCTTTTGTTTGTTAAGGCACTTAAAACCTGAATCATTCAAGCATAAAAAGCTCAACAAACTCAACAGATGAACCAGCTTAGCAAAGAACCCATTTTAAATTGTCACAAAGACACATCCTTTCTGTGTTTGCATCTAAAAAACAGTAAAGAAAACACAGTTTGACAGACAGAAAACAGTATTTTTGCAGCAAAAAGGTGATTCCCAAAGAGCTATTAGCTGAAAACTTGGCATGGTGTGCAGTGTGTCCTTAAAACATTTGAGGAAACTGGACAAGTGGAGGACAAAAGAAGAAGTGTCAGGCCTAAAAAATTATCTACAGAAGATGAACAGGATCTGAAAGTGACGTCTTTAAGAAAGAGGAAAAAATCCAGCAAAGACCTGACAGGACCTGAGAGATGCATCTGGACCTTCAGCTGATCCATCTACTGTTGGCCCAAGCCTCATCAGAAATGGTCTCCATGGAAGGGTGGCTGTCAAGAAGCCATTCTTAAGGAAGGGAAACAGGGAGAAAAGGCTGAGCTATGCCAAATGACACAAGAAGTGGACTGAAAATCAGTGGCAACAGGTCTTATGGAGGGATGAATCCTCCCCAGAGCCCGGACCTCAACATTATTGAAGCAGTGTGGGATCATCTGACAGAGAACGGAACAAAAGGCAGCCCACATCCAAAGAAGAGCTTTGGGATGTCCTTCAAGAAGCCTGGAAAACTATTCCTGAAGACTCCTTAAAGAATTGACAGAAAGCTTGTCTCAGAGGGTTCAGGCTGTGTTGGAGAATAAAGGAGCTCAGACCAAATATTCACCTTAAGGCTCGTTAGAAGTGAACAAACCCTCTTTATCCCGTATTCATTGTATTTACATTTCTGTGTCCATATATTACTGCACTTATTTCCTGTTTTTCAGACAATATATTAAGAAACTAGGGGTAGCTCAAGACTTTTGCACAGTACAGTAAATACAAAGTCTTTTTTGGCATGTAAAGAAGAGCATTGTAGGAAAATACCTTCTTCAAAAGGTATTTGGGGACAAGCCCGGAGTTTTCCAGGAGCTCTTTGTGTCCTTTGTTGGTGTCCACATAGGTGGGTTTAGGCTTTACCGGAACAAATATGGTTGTTTTATTTAAGTCCCTCTGGGTTTGAATTCCCATCGGTGGGGGATCAGTCCTTGACGGGACCGCTGGCTTCTTCTCAGTGCAAGTGCGATGGGCATCTTTCGAGGGCTGCGGTTCTGAAAAAGCAAAAATATGACTTCGAGCAGCGAATAATTACCAGAAAACTGTTACATTGACCAGGAGGTTTGAAACTCACTTTCTGGCAGTTTGGCTTCTTTTGAATGCTTCTTGAGGTATTTGTCTGGAGACGGCATCTCCAGCTTTGCTGGTCCCATCATTCTCATCGCATCTTTGGTTAATTTGCTCTCAAGAACAACAGCTGGCCTGAACTTGGAGACATACCTTTAGGGATAGAAATTAGAGTAAAAAAATCAACTGTGCTTCTAAATCATTGTTTTATTTTCATTATTCAATGTTTGCATGAATAAAAACTCACTTCTTACTCCTATCGATCGATAAGATCAAAATGGAAATTAGGAGGATACTTGTATGGTGCTTTCATGGCTCCTGTTGTCTGAATTAAGATGTCAGATTTGTCCTCAAAGCCAGTTAAAGCCACCACACCACAGCTCTTGTTTTCCTTTTGTCACCTGATATTTTAAGCAGCAACTAACTACTGATTAAGGTCGAATATCAGAGTTTAGTCAAAACGGGGTAAAGGTCATGAGGATTGCTTGATTACATATTGATTACGTCTTTAAAGCAAGGTGAGAAAAACCTGGATGAAAACATTTCAGAGCACCTGCACGTCTTCATTCCAGCATGTTTTTTTAAGGGTAATATTGATTTTAATGGGGGGTGCTTCTGTGGCATTACAAGAGCAAAGTCGCCCCTAAGTTGTAGAATACATACAGGTTGTTTCCAGCTTGTTTCCAGACCAGTTTCTCAGAAAGTGCAGCTTGCATATGAACAACATCAGTGACTTTAAGTGTTGAAATGTGTGAGATGAGCTAAAAATACAGCGATGCAGCATTAAGAAGCTCAAGGATGAGTGTACCAACAATGATAATGATTGAAACTTTGCATTTGAAATGTTTAAATAGTTATAAAACTGCTTATGCTGCATGTCACTGTTGATCTGTATTTATTTTTCTAGTGTGTAAAACTCTGATAGAAAAATAGGATAAGAATAGATGTCTAAATGTGATTATAAAGCATTTCTAGACATAATGAATATATGTTTTCTACACTTAAGTTATGCTTTTTAAACTTTCAAATTGCCATTTAATGGGTAATTTAAGTGGGAATATCTTTCTTGTCACTTGGCATTGTAAATAAAACTAAATTAAACTGATCATGTCCTTAAAGTTTTGAAGTATTCTCGAGTGTATTTCGATTATAAGCCATTACATTGATTTATTTAAATTAATACATTGACACAAGAATACAATGTAACTTGTGAGAATCAGTCAATTCAAAGTAATCTGACCCATCACCGACTAAAATAAGGTAGATGTACAAACCTTGGTGGTTTCTCAATTTTCTTTTCCTCCTTTGGAATACAGTTGTACACACTTTCCAGTGGATACATTTTTCCAGACATGTTAAATAAGTCGTAAAACACGGCAGAAGAAACGTGAAAAACGCCACAGTGAAGTCAGTGGTCGTGAAACATTTGTTTGACAACACAAAAACTGGCTAGTTGCTAGGCAACCAAAAGAACAAATGCGACATTCCCTGACAGTCGTAAAGCGGTTAGTTTGAGTGGCGTCTCCTTCTCGCCGTTAATGCTTATATGATAAGTATTTTTTTTAAAACCTTACAATACACTAACATTGATTATGACAATTCGTCAGTGGCTGAAATCCTCATTACTTTATCGTCTCTGTGTATTTTACGTTTTCACGTCCGTGAAACAAATCGATTTTTAAAGCGAATGTGACAAAATTCCGAGGTTTTATCGTGCACGTGAAATTAGCACCAGCAAGAAAATGCGAATTTAAGTTGTTTCAAAACGTCATCAACGTTATAGGATCAGGTTAGAGTGCCTAATAAAAACCAAGGAGATACGGGGGAAACTTAGTCTGTAATTTTACAAAACATTTTACAATGTTTGCCACTGAGAAAGTAAGTTTGTCCCTACATGCTCGCCGTAGTGGACTGAACTACAGAGTGTGCTTGCAAAGACTCGTGTTGTTCACCTTGTCAGAGTGAACCGTATGACCAAATACATTATTAACTAAAGAGATGGGATAAAATATTCAGGTGAGTGTCCTATTTAATAGAACTATAATTTACTAATTATACTTAGTATTTTAAACGGGATGTAGTGTCGATAGTTCTTTTATCGACCATCTTCAGATTGTTACTGTAAATGATTCATGACTTCATGACTATAGAGCAGGTCAGTTTGTAAGAGTTTAGGCGACTGACATAAAAAAATAGAAGTATTATAAACGGTACAAGTAACAAAAGATATTTAGCCCACTTTGATGCGGTTTATTAAATGATAAGTCAAATTTATTTGTATAGCACATTTCATGTACAAACCAATTGCAGATTTCATGCAAAGACATATGAGAAAAGAAATGTTTTTAACCTGAATTTAACAGCTAAATGCTGCTTCTCCGTGTTTAGTCTGGACTATGGACTGGACCAGCTGACCTGAGTCCTTGGATCTAAGAGCTCTGCTGGGTTTCTGGGATTTGTAAACCATCAGTAAGGCTTTTAAAATCTATTCTGTGACTGACTGGAAGCCAGAGTAAAGATTTAAAAACTGGTGTGATGTGTTCAGATCTCTTAGTCCTGGTTAAAACTCCAGCAGCAGCGTTCTGGATGAGCTGCAGATGTTTAATGTTCTTTTTGGGAAGTTCAGTTAAGGACATCAACCGTGAAAGTCCCCTTTAAAAAGAATGTGCACATTTGTGTCGCGTTCGCTTGAAAATCCTCCCCCAATGATCTGTGTCCTCAACAAAAAGAATGAGCTGACTTCTTGTCTTTCCACAGGAGAAACACCTGCTTTTATTCGATTTCCAAATGGGCCTGATAAATGTAAGCAAACTTGCAATAAGAACAACCAGACGCTGGCTGTATCCACTTTCCATATCAAAACTATGGCTTTCCAGCAAAAGCGGCCTGCTGGGGGACAAAAACATCCTGCTCATGGGTCTGCCTGGAGCAGGGAAGACCACAGTTGGGAAGATAGTGGCCCACAAACTGGGGCTGCCTGCCATTGACGTTGATGACGACATCTTGGAGACGACGTGGAAGATGCCAGTGGCGGCCAAGCTCGCGGCAGTGGGTGGAAAGGGTTTCTTGGAGGAGGAAGGTCAGGCTTTGTGTAACTTCTCCGCCTCTGGATGTGTCATTTCCCTGACGGGCTCTAATCCTCTTCACACTGAGGCGATGCAGCACATCAAGCAGAGCGGACTGGTCGTCTACCTGGACGTGGACAGCGAGGACATCATACACAGACTCAGCAGGATGAAGGTGAACAGGATAGTGGGCCAGGAGGCGGGGGCATCCATGAGAGACATTCTGCTTTACAGGAGGCAGTTTTATGAGAAATGGCTGGACGTGCGGGTGTTGTGTGGAACAGGGGACACGGTGGAGGAAGTCGCAGAGAAGGTGCTGAGGACTGTGGAGAGATATCAGAAGCATGATGAGGAAACTTATGTATCAACCAGGTGTGACAGTGCAGCATTATCTGATGAGAAAACATACTTCAGTGATGTGGTTGTGGAGGGTCTGGCAGCAGATGGAGGCCTCTATATTCCTAAAAATGGCTTTCCAGTGATTGATGCGCGGGAATGGCTGAGATTAGTGTCCATGTCATACCCAGAGCGAGCGTTAGTTTTACTTGAAAAGTGCATCCATCCTCTGGAGGTCTCTGCCTTGGATCTCAGGTCAATGATATTCAAAGCTTATGGGTCAAACTTTTCTAGTGATAGAGTTGCACCTGTAAAACATCTCATCCACAATCAGTATGTTCAGGAGCTCTTTCATGGCCCCACCGCCTCATTCAAGGACCTTGCCTTGCAGCTGATGCCTCAGCTCTTCGCCCACTGCCTCCCACCCATGTGCAACTACCTCATCCTGGTGGCCACATCGGGGGACACTGGCAGCGCCGTGCTCAGTGGCTTCAGCCGGCTGAGTGGCGTTGACAGACACCGGACAGGCGTGCTGGTGTTTTTCCCAGAGGAAGGAGTGAGTGATATTCAGAAGCTGCAGATGACGGGCTACAGCGAGGGTAACGCCAGGGCCGTCAGCGTCCTGTCGGACTTTGACTTCTGTCAGAGGACCATCAAGAGGATGTTTGGAGAGTCGGGGCTGACCGGGCATCTCGCTGTGGAGTACAGCACTGTCCTCAGCACCGCCAACTCCATCAACTGGGCGAGGCTCCTGCCACAGGTGGGTTGATAATCGCAGTGTGGTGCCCCCTTATTTACAGTATTTCCATTTATGTTTACACTCTGTAAATCAATGCAACGATTTCCTGTTTTCCTGGAAATATATGTAGAAATGAGGGGTGAGTGAAGTTCTGTGCACTGTACTGGGGGAAATATCATGAGAGGCCATGGCTAAGAATTTCCATTTCAGAGCTGCAGAAACCTAATGAGCCAACGGGAGCATAGTCCAGACATCGCTAACCTAAACCTACATTTACGCTTGTTATTTCCACCAACTCAGAATGCCTCGTTGATGAATAAATGCCTAAACAGATGCTCTGCTTCTGTGGCTGTCAGCTAATCCTCCTCGTCATGACTCTTCCAAGTCATGTCCCTCTGAAGCTTGAATTTAGAAAACGCACACTGTAATAGAATCAACTTCACCCTAAACAGACACGACTGCCACAAAAGTGGCAAAAGTGGAGGTTATCAGCCATTTGCACCGTCAGGGTGTACTCTGCTGTCCTTTGAGAAAGCACAATTCTATGCAAAAACAGGGAAAAACTAACTTTGGTCCATCTTTTACATAGAAGCATTCCTGAAATTTTACTGAACAAAGTCCTTTAAAGGGTCCTTCAAATCAAGCTGTCCTTGGATGAGATTTAATGGCCCGGCTTCCTAGATATGAAGCAGTTCAGTATCCTTCTCTGACCAAAGTCTTGTAGCTTTCTGACCTCTGTTAGCAACCAGTGCCACATTTATTCCTCGTGTAGCTGTTTCTTTATTCCATTTTCCAATATTTTTTCCTCATCATAAATTCTTTGCTTTTGAATAGTTTTATGTCTAAATTAAAGTCAACGAAGACTTCCATAGATTGTAGGTTATAAGGTGGCATATTTAATGCATTTTACTGAGGATAACGGCTTGTTAAAATTATTTTTTTTGGTTATAATCAAGTCAAAGACCTTTAATTTTCAACAGAGTTGAAAGTCTGTCGACTGATTAATGCGCTATCAGCCTTTTCCTGCTCCAAACTACTATTGTTGTGTCAACCATTAATCATTTTATGATTTCTCTTTTGGATAAGTGTTTTTTTATTTAATTTTGTTCCATTAATCCATTCATGCCGCTGAAATAAACAATATCTCAGCCTCTGAAGAAACTAGAATCCATTTGGGAGCTTTAATCCTCACTTTTATTATAAGTTCCTGACTTTACCTTAATTTCCGACTTTATTTTTCAAGAATGAAAGCAGTGGGTGTGTGTTTAAAGTGCTGCGACGGACAAACGAAGCATGTGTCGTTACAGGTCGTGATTAGCTAAAGATGAACTTTGGCTGACACAAAACTGTGTGAAACAGAGTTTGTGGGCTTTTAATAGCAGTGACAGGGGAGGTTTTATTGACCACTAACACAATTCTGCCAGTAAAACAGGCCATCAAAGGCTATCACAGGCCATCACAGGACCTGAAACAGCTGAACGTTGCAACTGTTTTTCCAGTTGCGACACATGAAAAATGGCTCGTTTGCATTGTTTATACTTTAGTCTGAAAGTTGTTGAAAAAGAGGTAAATAGACTTGTTACATACAAAGCAGAAGATGACATAAAACCATAAAAATGTTTGTAATGATATAAAAAAAAAGAGCAAAAGCACATCGTGTGTGGCTATATTATGCTGCACCGGACACAGGTGTGAGAACTTTTCCTCCTCCTGCAGGTGGTCTATCACTCCTCCAGCTATCTGGATCTATGCAGAGATGGCGTCATCAAGTTCGGGGAGCCTGTTGACATCTGCATCCCAACTGGTAACTTTGGCAACGCCATGTCAGCTGTGTATGCCAAGCAAATGGGCGTCCCGATAAGAAAAGTCATCTGCGCGTCCAACCACAACAGAATCATCTCCGACTTTATCACCACGGGCGAGTACGATCTGCGGGGACGGCCTCTGCTGCTCTCCAACTCACCGGCTATAGATATCCTGAAGTCCTCCAACATCGAGAGGTTTATCTACCACGTCTCAGACGGAAGCAGCAGCCTGATCAAAGACCTGTTCGCACGCTTAGACACAGAGAAACACTTTCAGGTTCCTGAGCCTCTGCTTGGCAAGATACAGCAAGAAGTGCTGGCTGGCTGGTGCTCTGAGGACGACTGCTTGGCCGCCATCCGCAGCGTTCACACACAGACGGGCTACGTCATGGATACACACACCGCCGTGGCTAAAGTCGTGGCCGATAGGCTGCAGGACGGCTCGTGCCCCGTGGTGCTTTGTTCCACGGCTCACTATGGGAAGTTTGCTCCCGCTGTGTTCAAAGCTTTGCAAATCCAAAATATCCCGGTGGATCCTGTGGAGCAGCTGAAGAAGCTGGAAATCACTGCATCCAGGCCAGAAGTACACAAAGAGATGGTGAAATGCCTGAGGGACAGAGACAGGAGGGGCCACACGGTTTGTCAGGCAGATTACAGCGTGTTGGCAGAAGAGGTGGAGGGCATGGTACAGGACTCCTTTTTAAAAGTTATGTAGAGTTTGTTGTACATTTCCTTATTAATTTCAATCCAAATTCAGAGGAAAAATATTCTTTGTGTCAAATATGTAAAAATGTAATGTTAATTTTTTCTGTATGTATTAAATTCAACCAGATTTAACAAAAATGACACTAAAATCTTACCAAATACTCACAATAATGCATTCTGGAGTGTAAATGGAGCACATTTCTCTAATGATACAGTTTTAAACTAGGGCCAGGACTTTAACGCGTTAATTAAGATTAATTAATTACACAAAAATTAACGCGTTACAAAAATTTACGCATTTTAATCGCACTTATTTTTGCACCGCGGAACGTTTCTCACTGGATGGGTTTCAGGGATACCGGTTATACTGGAGCACCAACTTCAGACAACAACAAACCACAGTGAACAATAGTCAAACATGAACGGAGAAGCTGATGAGAGCGCTTTGGTTGGCCCCGTGGATGGGAACTTTTGTTTTAAAACCAGACAGATGGGGTGGTCGGTAGCGTAGTAGTGGGTCGTGCAGGCGCCCCCTGTATAGAGGCTGCAGTCGGCCCCGGTTCAAATCCTGCATCGGACGGCCTTCTACTGCGTGTCATTCCCCGTCTCTCTGCTTTCTGTCTCTTTTTATCTGTCCCGTCCATTAAAAAGCATAAAAACACAAAACGAATGGATGGATGGAAGCGTCGATAAGAGCACGGTTGGTTAAGTAACAATGTTTTGTTGCTTAAGTTTATGTATTCAGTCATTATTCTAAAATCCATGTGAGAAAAATGCTTCTCACTGTTCTCTGGTCAAATATTTATATGCGATTAAAAATGCGATTCATTTCAATTAATTAATTACAAAGCCTCTAATTAAGTAGATACATGTTTTTAATCGAGTCCCGGCCCTATTTTAAACCCTTCTTTTGTTGAGTTTTAAATCATTTTTCATCTCAGTTCATGATGTATCTGCCTACCTGATGTTCATGTCTACCTCTTGGCTGCTGCAGGGTGAGAAACACTCGTGCCAACATGTTATTGAGTATAGAGTTACTGCTGTAAAAAGAAGGTCAAACATACTAAAAGTGTTATGTGAAATCAATATCCGCTGCAAGAGAGATAATTATCTCTTAAAGTTAAACTTCCACTGAGCTGCTCGGGGCGTTTTTGAATGATATTTTCTCAATTTGTCCTCGGGTCCAACGTTTCTTCAATAAACAAGCTTCTACGCTCATAAAAGTGAACACGAAAATGACTTTTTAATTTAAAAAAGTAAATGTTTTTGTCACTTTTCTCTGCTTAGTAAAGGAAGCTGAAGTGTGAGATGTCCGTATTAATATTTTCTGTTGTATTAAGGCTTCTGCAAGTAAGAGTTTCCTTTTAAAAATACAGCTGAAAGTGTAATAATTCTGACCTTTTAACCTGAAAGTCATTCAGGTCCCTTAGAAGTCAGCTTTTATGTTAACATGTTCATTTTATGTCTTCTTAATGTTATTTCTGACTTTTGTAATTTCCCAAAAAACAATAAAAATGCTGATTACTTCCGTTGCTGCAGATGCTGTTTGGACAATTACTGAATTTCCAGGAGAGATTTCCAGGAGGGGTGCAGCCTCCCCAGATGGTTTTTACAGGAACCGTGCTGCAGGAAACAGCACCTCGCAAAGTTTACTGATATTTTAAATCCTGCTATTTCATTCCTGGAAGCAGCTGATGATTCGTTGGTGTTTACAATCAGGGCAGCGTGAGGTGGCAAATTGGACATCTTATGCAATTTGAAGGAAGTTTTGAAGACATCTTTGACATTTCCAAAAGCTTTTAGGAATTATTCTGCACCTGCCCATGTTAACTGTCCATTTAATTGGAATTACTTTAATTCAATTTAATTAATTCAGATAAGAGAAAAAGTATCTCAACTCTTTGACTAAAACTCCTTTATGAAATGTGTTTGTCTGAGTTTCACAATATGTTTTATTTTGATGTATTTTTAATCTCTGGAACAGGAAAGTTATATATATATTCATTTATAAACAGTCAATTGCCCCTCGGGGCAAATAAAGGTTTTGAATCTCTGAATCTTAATATTAATACACTCCAGAGTATATAAGAAATATGAAAAAAGTCCATATTTGATTACAAATGTAACTAAACGAAAAGAAGGGCTGAGTGGGCTCTATTTGTTGCAGCCTTCAACGTTACACCATCCACAACAGAAGCCTTTAGACATGAATCTGCAGATATCAGTTCAGTCATTTAAAACCAGCCGCTGCCTCAGCAGCCGCCGGGGAAAGGAGGTTAAGTTTCATAGATCTGCAGGACTGCTTACCTCTGCAGTTGTTTAAATAGATGGAAAGTCAAGCTATAGCACGTGCTCTGATCTGCCTTGCTGTCCCTGATTTTTTTTTTTATTGTGTCTTATCATTTTGTTGACCTTGTGAATCTGTGTCATCATGGTAAAATGTTGTCATGGAGACATATATATATATTATATATATATATATATATATATAAAATGTAGCAGGAGCTTAAAAAGTTGTCTGTGGGCAGTTTTAGTCAAAATAAGCAAAAATGTAATCAATCTCATGGGAAAGTTTGAAGATGGGTGCTAAAATCCATGAGTACTGAGTACTTATTAATGTATTAATCACTGCTCTTCTCATGAGTTGGAAGATGAATGATTAAAGGCAAATTGGGTGGTGTGATCCCCACGTAAGATGTTAGTTAATTCCTGCACCTATTAAAAACCTTAATCACCTGGATGAAATGTGTGGAAACATCCCACCATAAAAATAGCTGCAGAGATATAGAGATAGAAACATGCTACATTGCTCTTGTACTTTGTCTAGTGAACAGATCATCCCATGTAGTAGACTGCAGCAGAACGAAAAAAGGTGTAATAACTAAGTAAACACCATGTAATTACCAAAGGTGTGAGATTATAATAACCTGGTAGTAACAGGTAATTAACAGTCATAAAATTTAAAGTTACATAATTATCAGAGCCAAAAGCCAAGAGTAATAATGAGGATACTAACAACAAGGCAAAACTATCTGGTAACGCTAGAGTACTAATTTGGGAATTCTAAGGTAACCTGCTAACAATCGAATGGTTATTTAAACTATACTTAAAAAACTGGTAACAAGGTCAGATGAACGCGGTATTGATCTAATAATATTGATGTGTTATGTTAGGATGATCAGCAACAATCAGCAGTCTTTAACACAGCATGAAATTAGTTAAAACTGGTAATTACCGTTTTATTGTACCCAGAGACTACCTGGAAACACACGTGGTATTTTCTATATAATAACCATGAATCAGGGCTGCAGCTGACCTGTACTTACTTAATCCCTCCAGCAGGGGGCTGGAGCCTTTACCAGCTGCCACCAGGCGATAGGCGGGGTACACCCGGGATAGGTCGCCAGGGCCAACGCAGAGACAAAACGAAACAATGCACATGCACGCACGCGCTAGGCTCAATATAGTTAACCCAACATGCATGATTTTGGACCATGGTAGGAAGCTGGAGCACCCAGAGAGATCCTACACATGCACACAGCCACCACACCACCATGTTTTCGTGTCATTTTAAGGTAATCTCTACAGAGATAGGTTTCTATTTTACTGTGATGACTCATTTGTCAGTTTTATTAATGTTTTTATCAAAAAACTCCTTCACTCCTTCATCACCTCCCGTTTGGACTACTGCAATGGTTCCCGACGAAACCCTGGACGAAACCCTACAAGTCCCCCCATGGCCTGGCCCCGCCAGTACCCGTCTGACGTCCTCCATCTCCACACCACATCCCGGACTCTGCGCTCCACTGACTCCGGCCTGCTCTCCATTCCCCGCTCCAGACTCCGCACCTTTGGGGATCAGGCCTTCAGTTTCGCCGCACCCACCCTCTGGAACTCTCTGTTGTTCTTTGTTCATGTTTTTGTAAAGCGACCTTGGGTCCTTTGAAAGGCGCTATGTAAATTAAAGGTAATGTTATCTTTATTATTATTCAAGTTCACAAAAAATAGAGACAACATTTATAAGAAACAAAAATCTTTATTGTCACATATAAGACTAAACAAAATAAAAACACATTCTTCTTGCAAACCAACCTGTAATTGAAATATGTTCAACAAAAATGTTTCTAACGGTTCACTTTAAATGATCCGTTATTGATACCTATTACCTATCAAATAAATAACATTAAAAAATACAGTATTTCTTAAGAAATTTAGTTACCTAACAAAGTTTACTTTAAGTTACTGCTTATACTGACTTTTCAGTCACTTTTGAAAGCAAATGTTGTTTTAAATGAGTTAAACGGGAACTAGAATTTACTTATTGTCATAACCTCCTCTTTGCGTTCTTTTTTATCGGAGCTGCGCATGCATATTGTCAGCATTACTGGGATGAAAGCGAGGCCGTGAACCATCCCAATGAACATGACAAGGAAAAAGATCTTGAAGAATGTTCTGAAGGTGTGAAATTCAGACATGGATAATACTGACATCCCTATAACGGTGGACAAGGCACCCTGAAGTATGGGGTAACCCAGACTGGAGAGAGCATCCACAGCCTTGCCGTCTGCACTCGGCTTCTTGCTGGTGACGAAGGCGTAGGACATGTGAGCGGAGAAATCGACGGTGAAGCCGATGCAGACGGTGAAAATGATCATGGATATGGAGTCCAGACTGATATGCCAGAGCGACATGAGACCAGTCACCCCCACAGTTACTGAACCAATCGAACAAGTCACCAATAAGGCGCAGATGGGGTTAGGAATCAGCAGCAGAGAGACAAACAACATCACAGCTGTGATCACGCCCACATTTTTAATGGTGCTGCTCACCACTACATCATACTGGTCAAAGAAGATGAACTCATGGTTAAAGAACAATAAAGGTGCCACTTGGCATCTGTCTGTAATGGACTGAAGGCTTCTGAGCATTGCGACTTCCTGCTTGGCATCAGAAATATTAACAGTCTGTATTAAAAACCGGGATGCGTGGATGACATCTCCTGTGAGGTTCACGTCTTGTTTCAAAAAGGGAAATGTATAAAAAAACTGGGGAAGATTTGTAAGAAAAACATCCTTGTCATTTAGGTTTAGATGTTTTTCTTCCCCGTACGCCAAGTACGAGTCAAGCCAGGATGTAAAGATGTCCCTGTCGACAAACTGGAGCCTTGTATAGTCCTGTATGCACCCCCGCAGCTCACCTCTTTTGACATTGTCCCAGTATGGGAATTCCTCTTTCACAATGACCATAACAGATGGTCCATAATCAGAGAAATACTCCCTGTCCTTAATATTGAATGCTGTGACATGGGAGTTTTTAGCTGCCAGATCATAAAGCTCAATCCCTTGTTTAATATAGAAACACCCAAAAACACTGGCAGTCAAATATGCCACAAACAGTAAGATTACAACTCCCTTAACCCAGGGTCTGATCAAAAAGGGCCCATAGTAATCCTTAAAGAAATTACTCACTTGTTGTTTTTTCTCTGCTCCTGTGGTCTTATCATAGTTGCCCCCCACACAGCAGATGTTTATATCAGACTGGTTATCGGCTTTGTCTGATGGTATTTTCATGCAAGTAAACCAGTGCCTGTTGCTGGCCTCTCGCCTGCCGTTTAGAGCCATGAAGGCTCCAAAGAAGGTGATAGTGTAGATGTAACAGAAGATGACGGAGGTGGCGGTGTACAAGCAGAAAGACTGCACTGATGGGAAGTCGGACGTGACGCCTATGAAGAACTTGAGGACGTCCGTCAGGGCGGTGATGGTGATAGACATGACAGCTTCTTTATAAGTGTGAGCCATCCGTTTTGATACCGGGTCTGTCACGTGGCTGTGCTGCCAGTCGGCCACCATTATGAACATGTTGTTCAGACCGATCCCTAAAAAAAAAGAACGATATATGTATGAGCATCTACCCAAACATGTGGGAGGGAATATGAAAATTTAGAGTGCTTTTTTTTTACCAAGTATTAAGAAAGGAGAGTTTGCCACTGTTATAACGAACGGCACTCCGATGTAAAGCAGCAAGCCAAAAGATGAGATGACTGCCAGCCCACAGGAGACGACGCCAAAGATAGCCACCCACACCTTGTTCCTCACATTGTCCGATCTGCCATCGTGGTAAAGATAAAGGGGTGAGGCAATCACATTTATATGACTGATAAAGATAACAAGGTACTGCGAGTGTGGCCAAGTTTTTATTTTTGTAATAGACTCAGACAAATGCCACCTGAGTAACCGTGACATACTAGTTTTACAGTAATAGATAAGACTGATTTCAACTTGTTCTTGTACAGAGTGTAATGAGATGTACGTAGCATTTGAAAGGGCAAAGGTGAAAGTAAGAAGCACAGCATGAGCAAAGCAATGCCTTGCATGATGTCCAGTTTTATGTGGTGAAAGCCAATGTTATTACAGATAATAATGTATAGCACTGTACTGGAAAAGTATGTGTGGTTAGTTATAAGTAATTCAATGGGAGGTTCAGAAATGAGCAGTGCAAACATAAAAGCGAGTGCAGTAATGCCTTGTGCTGCAGTGTGAAGCTCAGCAGGCTCACAGCCTCAGTGAAGAAGCCCTTCATGAGCCAAGGCTCTCTTAAAGCCTGCTGAAGGAAAAGGAAGCAAAATCCCACGATGCAGGGTGGAACGCATCCTTGATTATGATACTTTTCAGCCAGCTCAGGCATTGTTTATGGCTAACAAACCCCAAGAGTGGGCAGCTTGGTTCTGGCTATCCATTGGACAGTTTTCAGCACAGTCAAGTACAGATCTGCAGTTAAGAAGCCTGCATCTCTGATGGTATTGGGGGGGGGGGATGTTACATTTTGAACATCTGGAAAGGCACCATCATTGCTGAAAGGTACATACAGGTTTAAGGGCAACATATGCTCCCCCATATGTTTTCCAGCGAAGGCCTTGCATATTTCAGTAAGACAAGCTAACCCACACACTGCATCTATTCCGAATGCAGGTCAAACAACTCTTTTTTTTTAAATTAGAGCAAATGCTAAACTGTTGTAAAGATGCTTCCAACTTTTTGGAGATGTGTTGATGTAGTAAGTACAAATTTAAACTGCAGTAGCTCTGCTTTGTACTTCCTTGACTGTAATTATTGAGTGTACCGCACATTATCTGCACGTCTTTCACTCAAATTGATTTACAACAGCTCACTGTGTTCTGGACTTGGCGTGCAGTCAGGATATTCCTCACTGTGTGGCAGTCACTGATCGCTTCTTACCTCAGGCAGGATAGCACCGAGATGGTGATAGCAGAGGCATAAGTGATAGCGAATAAAGGGAAGCCATCTGTGGTGTGACTGTCAATCTCCTCCTGCTTGGATTTGGAGGTGAAGTAGGACACCTAAGAGAGGGTGCAGCAGAAAGAAGCCAGTATGATTATGACTGTGTGTTTACACAAGTATGACATGACTGTGACTAAGTTACACTGAAATTAAGAGCAGTAAATTGAAAGGTGGTGAGAGCAGTCAAGTGATTTTTATTATACGTGACATACACTCGTTTTATAAACTGATGTGCAGCAGTAGGTCACACAGTGTAACAATCCACCCATATTTAGAGGGATTTATAAGGGCACATTTGCTTTAATAAATGTCATTACTCCTTTAATAATATGTCACAGTTAATGTATCAACTTCAGGTGGTGTCTGACAGACTTTTCTGTGTCAGTGCAATCACTTTGGATAACAGCGTCTGTGTTTCCAGAAACATCTGAGAATACATCCACTTGGTGGATTTTTGCTATATTTAGATTATAGATAAATAAGAGGAGGTTCAGACTCTTAACAAGCTAAATTTCTCGATTAAACCCAAAGTATATTTCTAGGTTATGGAAAAATGGACACAATAACAGCAGACTGCAGCTTCTCTGGGTTATAGGTTCACATGAGAGCAGAGAGCAAACGCTATAAAACAGAGGGAGAGGAATTTCTCCAGTGTGGCCGACATTGGAGGCTAACTGGTATTTTTCCACTATCTTATTTGTTTAGGTACGGTTTGTTCTTGTTTGGAGAGAATAAAGACACTTGGCTCTCTCCTGAATATAATAATCTCTTGTCATTAAACAACAAAAGGGCTCCAGATTGATACAATGCCTTATAACTCCTTTGATTAGATTAGTGGCTTCAAAGTGGACTTTTCCACTCACATCGAGCTGCCAGGAGTTCCAGCCTTTTACTTTTCAATAGCTCCTGGATCTCAAGTGTAAAATGTTGCAGTGAGTGTGTTGAATGTGTGAAACAAGGAGAAAATTACTGTCATTTTTGCATTGCTTTGAGTTTGTTTTGCATCTTGTGTTTTGAGACTAAATCCAGCGCTTGTTGGCCAAAGTGTTGCACTCAAATAGAAAATGCATGAAACATTAAAACCATGAAACAAAGCTACGGTAAAATCCAACTCCTCAGAGTGAATTAAAAGCCAAGGTAGAAGTAACTCACTAACCCTCTGAGAACTATAACTGATCTGCTGACCTGAGAGAACATGACACTAAATCACACAAAACTTGTGTTTAATATGACTTACTGATGAAAAAAATAGTGTAGTTACAAAAAAGAGACAAAAGACACAATTGTTTTGATAATGTGGTGAAATTTTTGCAATATTCTGATCATTTAGTTGAAACTTCACATGGTCCTCTCGTCTTGTTGTGGACATAGCATCTATCTGGGGTCATTTTGTTGTTGTTTGTCTTTTTGTGGTAATTTCAAGTCTCTTTAAGCCCTGGGCACAGATGGGGACGGGGGCTACATGACCATCCTTAAGGCGGCAAACATCGCCGATAAAACCGATTATTAATGTTCCCTTATTTTGACTAATTTACATTGCAGCGTGCATTGAGAGCCACAACTCTGTGCTACAACTAGTGATGCGTTCAATTTATACACAGATGTCGGAATGTCCTAAATCCAAGTTTTTAAAAAAAATCTGAACCCCATGTGAAGTCGGATCCGGATAAGAAAGTCAGATTAATGTCACCAGCCCTACATATAAGTCATACTATTTTCTTTTTTGCTTGTTTGTAAGGCTGGGATGCGCTGGGAGTACTCAACTTTGGGGTCACATTGTGCTAAGTTCCAAGTTTCGTTGTAAATGAACGCACCAAAGGGACGACTGTCACTCCCCAGGGTCCTAAAGACAGACATGTGTCAGTGCTGGAGCGGATGATTTCAATTCAAGAAAAAAAGAAACAAAATGAAGAAACAAAACACAATAGGAGCGGGTAGGCCTTTGTTTAACAGTGTTCATTGTTGTTTATCCATGAGCTCAAATAATTCTACAATGGCTTTTTAGTGCAAACTATCGGCCCATGTGGTATTACAAAAGTAACTACTTGAGCGCCAGTTAATGCCAGCTTGGTCCCCCGAGTTCAAAAATCCCATCTGCGCCCCTGCTTTAAGCTAAGTATGGTTTTTATCTTTTTGTGATGTTTTCTGCATCCTTTTCAGAATTTTTGAGTCTCCTCTGGATTGTTCTGACTCTTCTCACAAGGTGCAAAATCCCCATTTTACTTTTTTGTGTTTGTTTCATATTGTTCTTTGGTGTTTTGTGTTGTTTTGGGATTTCTTTGTGACTATTTTGCATCAGTTTGATGTTGATTTAAGTGTATTCTACCGTCATACATTGTAAATCACTTTATGTTTGACTATAATGTAAGCCGGGTGGACAACTGTAGGTTTAGGTAATTTATATCAGCATCTCGTAAAAAATTAAGTGATAAAAAGAAAATAAAGACCAGTTTTTGGAGTAAAAAGGGTTGCTGTAACCCTGCTACATTAATTCAGTCTGACCTTTCACATACATCTAATACCACTGAACTTAATTTACAAGCATTGCTCATCATTATTGCTTTGAGCGTCACGGAAAACACACCTTCCCTGGATCGAGTTTATTTAGCGGGTGATGTTTGGCCATTTCACATTTAAAGTACCAACTTGTGTTAAAATGTAGACCCTCAGTGATCCGCTGCACAGCCGACAATGGGGCTGTTAGTCAGAAAATGCTGTTTTATGCTGAGACATTACACTTATCTGCTTTTATTTCTGGCTCCATTCACTGTTAATTCTTTAATCTGCACAACTTCAAGAGCAGTGTTGGGATCTCAGTATCTCAGCATATTATTGTGACTGTAGAATAGAGAAATTTCACAGCAGTCCAGCATGACAGATTTATTAATATGAATGACGCGGTCAAAGCTAACAATGTTATCAGTAGCAGCTACTGTCCCAGACAAGCATAGACTGATATGCATGACAGAGAGACAGAGTTTTTATCTTTAAAAATCTGCATTCAGGCGAATCATTTTGGCTTTTTTGTGCAGTTCTAAGAAATTTGTCTTAAGTCCGAATGAGTTTTGGATTTTGAGAGACCAAGTGAGCATTGCAGACACCTTGCTGTTTTAAGGAGCTCTATGATGATGTTGCAGGGAAACTAATCTATGCTTTTGTGAACATTTGACCCTAATTCTCTTTATTTGAAATATTTAATTTGTCTTTCAAATAAGAAACGGGTGTCCCCTGAAACCCTTTCAGAAATCTGCCAAAGCCTGATTTATTTATTTATTTTTTTGTATAAAATGCTTCAGCTTTAAAAAAGAAAACAATATGTGAATGAATAAAATGTGAGCGGGATACATACGTCAAGGTGTTCGGTGTCCACCTCATCAGACAGGAGCGCTTTAAATCTTCTCAGCCACATTTTTGTGACCTCAGCAGTGCTTTCATGATCATCCAAGTAGTAGTAGAGCCTCACAGCCTTAGCACTTCTGACGGTGCTCTTGAGATCTGTATCAACTCCGCCAAGCACAAAACCCAGAAACACTGATGTGGATTTGTGCACATGTTCTGGATACGCGATGCTGGTTCCATTGGCTTTAGCAGAGCCGATGATATCCAGGATGATGTTTGAGACACATTCTCCGTTGGTTTTGGCACACAGCTCGTTGAATCCCAGCCGCCCGTTGTCCACGGTGATGTTGAGGATGTTATTGTTGAGCTGGATGAGGTCTTCAAAGAAAGAACTTTCAAGTACATTGTTGTTGATCGTTGACACGGCAATGATGGATGCATACATGCCCTTGTGATACAGCCTATCTTCAGAAAACATGGAGTCATCACAGGGAAAGTTTTCTCTCACAAAAGCTCTTGTTACCTTCGAGGGTCCTTTCGTGGGGGTGAATTGCCGTTCGAGATCATTGTCCTCCCTGTCCCTGATAAAAACGAAGCCTCCGCCGAGCGCCGCTGAGATGAAAATAGGAATAACAAAGAAATAAAGAGGACAGGAGCCTACTGTCGATCCAAGTTTTTCAAAAAAGGCAGATAGAGGCTTTGACAAGCAGTCTGTGCGCCTCCAACCCATCTTGAGTAAAGCAAGTCGAGACTCTTTGCACAGACGTGATTAAACTGCACTCTTATAAAGGCTGAGGGTTACAGCACCTAACAAACACACCCTCTTTGGAAAGCCCAAAGGACGCTTGATAGTGAGCCTTTCCGAGCAAAACACTAGGAGAAAATTGGTGTTTATGGTGCTTCCTACCGTAAAAATAATAAAGAGGACTCTTCAAATGATAAAACAGGAATGAGTGAGGCAACAAGAAGCCCGGGAATAAGTGTGACTTTTTATCACACACAGTAAATCTCTGGCATCGTATTTTATTACTTTACAACTCACATATTTACAGAAGGGGCCATCGGTACAGTACGACCAAATATATTTCATCTGTGCTTTTAATGAAGGCACTGAATCAATTCCGACCCAAAACAATATCATAAAGCCATTAAAAAGTATTGCATACGTTGGAAGTCAGAGTTCAACTACAGCTGTGTAGAAACGGTGACACATAGAATCAATTTTCACTCCTGTTCTCTACAATAAAACCAGGAAATTCTTTTGTAAAATCCTTCTCCTGAACAATTTGTGGCATTTATTGAGGGTTTGCTCGACTAAATGTATTAAACAGTGCGCTTCTACACTGTATATCAGTCATTTCTCACCAAAGCCTCTCTTTATCTTTATTTGTTCTGGATCTATTCATCCTCTACATGGATCTGTCACTACCTGAGATGTTGACCTTCATCCCAAAACATCTTATTTTCCCCAAAGTCTGAGAAAAAAAGGCCGTTCGTGCTCAAAATCTCCATTGCTTGTGTTTTTTTTCTGCCCGTTCTGATTCCAGTGGTTAATAACGGCCATTTTGTCAGGACCTTGTAGTATTGAAGACGAACACAGAAGTAAGCCTTTAGTATGAGTATATATATAATATACATATATTATATTATATAATCAATATAATCCAATAAACCAAACTAACACGGGAAAGTTGGCAGCTTTAACCAAACTGCAACCCTTTGCAGGATCTAACTGAGAAACTCTGATGCCTGAGCTTAACTAAACAGCAAGGAACACCTAAAGTAAACAAAATATTTGTGCCAAACTGGTCTCAACCCGTAGCTTTCACAATGGAGAGAAAACACATTTAAACCCGTGTTTGCTTTTCTTTTTCTCACAGTCAGTAACCAGAGTGCATGACCGTAGATGAGGGAGGGAAACTAGGCTGAGCTTTGAATGGTACAGCAGCTGCATTGCTACACATGTTGCTTCCAACTTGCTGGAGACATCGAGGGCATGAGTCACATTTAAGCATTTTAAAGGTGTGGTTTAAGTAGCAGGTTGAGGGGCTTAAAGAAGGATCAAATGCAGAAAGATGTTTGGAATCCAGAAATATCTGTCCTTAATTCCTGCCTTCATCCTGAATCAATTTGACTTTGGTTTCTCAGCCTTTTGGAGTGAGAGTCCGAGACGGTCAGTCTTACACCTCCGAGCCGTCCTTTCGTTTAACCTCCGTCAGTCAGCTGTCAGACGGAGACAAGCCGAGTCCTCCGAGGCGAGGCTCATATCTCATTTCACACATCCATCTCAAGGGTAATTGATTTTTGATTCTGTGAGTAAAATGGATTTTGTTTGCTTCATCTAAGAGAGGATCCTGGCAGATGGTAGCCAGAAACCTGATGGAAGCATCAGTTAAATACAATCTCTTCCAGGACCCTTCAGTCATTTTCCTCACCTTGAATTGAATCATTGCTTTTAGTCTGCGGGCTCATCAAAGACAGTTAACAGGGGGAAGGCACTAATGTGTGTCGTTCAGCCATGAGTTTGCATCAAAATGCAAATGAGTTCAATCCCTACACCAACAACAGTCATCTGCAGGTGGCGAGCTCCTGCTGACGCGTTCATTAACTGTTCTCTTCTCTCCCTCGTTTACCTCACAATGTCTTCGGTAATTAGATGGGAAGCCTCTGGTGAACACGATGTTAAGATGTGCCAGCTGATTGTTCTGCATTTGCTTTCAGAGAGAGAAAACTTTCATCACAGAGAATAAAGACTTCCCGAGGCAGTAAGACTCTTGATAAGGTAACAGGGAAAAGACAACGACGCACGAATGCACAGTTTTACAGTCAATCTTAACCGCAACATAAATTATCATAAATCCAGCCAAAGCCAAGACAGTGTTTTGAAGACATTAGGAGAAAGTGACACTGAAAAATAGGTCAAGAAATGTGTTGTTTCCTTGTTTTAGTAAAGCAAATTTCTTTGATTTCTGTGCGATTTAATTATGATTTGACCAAAAGAGTCACAGTAAAAAATGTTTAGACTTCATTTTTTAATACAAAGATCATTTCATGTGTCAGAAAACATGTTAAAGCCCTTTTTCAGAAGCTAGTAAAACTTAATTTAATCTAATTTGTTTTTGTATCTTGTTTTGAGTCTGAAACCACGTTCTCATGAGGCAGTGAGATGGAGTAATTAAAGAGAGCAAAAGCCAACTAGCGTTGCCAGGTTTGCTCATTTTTGGGGACTTTGGGTTTGTCTTTTCAAAGGTTGCTCACAAATTAAATGTCAAGGGATGGATTAAAAAGACTGTAGTACAGCGACACTGATGACAGCTTTCTGAAAAGTTAATAGATTCTTAGATTTAAAATGCTGGCAGCAGCTGTGCAAAATAACTAATGAAAATGAACTGGGTGCAGTTGTTTTCTGGTTAACATTGGACCAATTTGTGAGCAAACCACTTGGAATCCTCCTGAAGCCCCTGATTAGCCACTCCAGCATTTGTCTAAAGAGTAAACTTGCCTAGTTTGTCTTCCTCGGGACCCGCTTGCTACACCGTGCACGCTGCAAATATGCACGCTCAAATACTGTTTGGCTAGTTTCTTCATGTTGCCAAGGACTGAGTGGGTGAAATATGGCATAATATTCAATCTCTAATGGGTACAATTCAAAAGCAGAGCACAGTCTGTCTCACATCCATCAGTTCCATTGACCACATCAGTGAAATCATTGTATCTACTTGGAGACAAATGAAGACAAAACTGAGATCATTCTGTTTGGTAGCAAAGAGAAGAGGGTCAGCGTTGGTAAATACCTTGAGACTTACAATCACTGACCAAGTTCGTAACTTTGGAGTGTTGATAGACTCAGATCAGCCACATCAAAGCTGTCACCGAGGCAGTTTTTTACCAACTCAGAAACATTAACAGAATTAAAGGTTTTCTCTCCCAGAAAGACCAGGAGAAACTCATTCATGTATCCATCTCCAGTAGACTCCATTACTGTAATGGTCTTTTTTAACTGGACTTCCCAAAAAGAGCATTAAACATCTGCAGCTCATCCAGAACGCTGCTGCTAGAGTTTTAACCAGGACTCAGAGATCTGAAAACATCACACCAATTTTAAAATCTTTACTCTGGCTTCCAGTCAGTCTCAGAATAGACCTGCTGATGGTTTACAAATCCCAGAACGATTTAGGCCCAAAATACATCTGTGATATGTTCAGAGAATATAAACCTAGCAGAGCTCTTAGATCCAAGGACTCAGGTCAGCTGGTCCAGTCCAGAGTCCAGACTAAACCTGGAGAAGCAGCATTTAGCTGTTATGCTGCAAACAAGTGGAACAAACTGCCAGAGGAGATTAAACCGTCACCAAATGTAGACATTTTTAAATCCAGCTTAAAAACATTTCTTTTCTCATGTGTCTATGCATGAAATCTGCAGGATTTCTTTTAACATAGAGACTGTTGCTTGTTTTTAATCATTTTAATTGTCTTTATATTCCTTTATGCATTTTTAATGCTTCTTCCGCTCCCTGCTGCAATGCTTTTATTTTATGTAAAGCACTTTGAATTGTTTTGTACATGAAATATGCTACAAATAAACTTGGCTTGACTTGGGATCAAGACATTAAAATGCACTTATTGTTTGAAATGGTTTTAAATGTAGTTGATGAGCTTCCTTTTTGGCTTGTTTTCATCAAACTGGCCACTTGTTTCCTCGCATAAGATCTGGTGACACTGAAGCCAGCCTACAAATAGGCCTGAAATGATCTATTCACCTTGGACTAGCTAACCCCTCTGCTTTCTTTGGGTGCCAGAATCGGGTTGTTTACAACGACAACACATCAGCAGAGCAAGCGGAGCCAGCAGCTCATCACAGAGGTTTAAAGGCTGCGTGCCCAGAGAACCAAAGCTTCAGGAGTAACTTCTGCCTGTGAAGGCCCTGATAATTAATCTTGTGCAGAGCCAACGTGAAGGAGAATTGTGAATTACAAGCAACACGCACATCATGTTACACTTGGTAGTTTGATAAACTTTTACTGAGGACAGCTGGGATGAATGGATGCATCAATACACCTCAGCCGAGGGGAGTGTCTCCCTCTCTGGTCCACTTTTTAAAATCAGGGCAGTGGGTCCTGAGGACCAGGGTTGAAGAACACTGCTCTATAATCTTGAACCATCTGTATCCGTCAGAGTCGGGAGGAACAAGGAGACAAGGTAAGTGCACAAACCTTTTCTTTGTCAATAAATGCTCTGGTGACAGCTGGCCAAATTACCACAAGGATGGCAAAAGACTGATGCTCCTGCCGCTCCTTAAGAAGGGTTCTTGATGATGGTAGATGCACAACAGGTGTGACAGCAGACAGCCACCAGACTCCGCCCAGGTAACCGGGGAAACCTGCTCACCCAGCCTGAAACTAAAGAAAACACCTCCAAGCCAAGTCAGATCATGACAATATTTTATAAATGATACTCTTTCCCTGAACTATTTCAAACCCAGTTTTGGCATTAAGCTGCAAGGTTACGAGTCACGTCATTTCAAAATTACGTTTGTTTAAAAGATGTATTCTTCAAAGAAATGACACTAAGAAATTAGGTAAATCTTTCACGGTTCAGCTGACAAATCAAGTGAGCTTACCATGCTTGCCAGGGTACCTCCTACATGCAAGTTGAAGCTTATCTGATGGTCATAGCTGACGTCACTGATTGGCAGCAGCAGGAAATGTCCACCTCCAGCTTTGTGCATCCAGTTTTCAGCATGCACATGCAGAGATCTGTCAACAGCAGACACCCCCCCCCTCTGGCATCAGAAAACAGACAACTCAACTCACTTTCTTAGGATTTTCAGACCTGATTTGATTGCTTCAATCATTTGCGTTTGGCTGACTGCTCGTGATGCATTTTTCTGTGATGTGACAAAGTCAGAATGCAGGTTTCTCTTTGCTTTACTGAGACATTAAAGGAAAAAGCTCGTCTGCAAACTGGATTTCTGACTTTTATCCACAGTAGAATCAGTTTTCTAGTTTTTCAGTTCTTCATCAGTCAGTATTTCACTGCTTCCTAATAATGATGATGACTATAGAGAGCTGCTGGGCCTGGGTTAATATTAAACTCCATTAAGACTGATTTCCAACCCAAACACTTGCAGTTGTGTCTTAACGGAGGTGGGTGAGTGTTTTTGTCAGTTTCAGTATATGATGCCAACATTTTTTCATTTTATTTTGCCAAGATGGACAAAGCTTAATGGTTCTTCCTGTGGGGATTATTTTTTGGCTGAGCCCTGAGGCTTCTGAAACAGCATTTGTTCAAACCATCAACAGACAGAACAACTACACTGAACCAATGCTAATGACTGTCTCTGCAGGATAGTTTAAAGCTGAATGGATTGGACTGACTGTACAGAAAAGAAATTCCTTCCATGTCTACATGAAACTATGAGAAGGAAGGGGTCTTAGCTGTATCAGGAGAGAATACCAAGGCCAAAAACTATCTAAAACCTGAATATCAAGGATTTATAAAGACAATTACTGTTAAAACTTTGCTCATGCAGTCTGCAGCAGTGAAAGGCACAGCCTCACGCTTTCACTTAAATATTTGTTCATGTTCTCAGTCCAGACGTATTCCCTCTTTTTTCATGTACTTGGATGAAAAGTTTGTGTTCGTTGCTTCTTTACAACCTAAAAAATCTGGAATTTGGTGCTGGAATGATGCACATGACCATCGATCATGAGACCTGGGTTCGTCCCGTCCTCACCCACCACCATGAACCATGAACTCAGAAAAACGTCACTGTTTCACAGTTTCCTGGTGAAAATGTTGTGTTTTTGGAACAGCAACGACACATTTTTCATGAGACTTCTAATTTATAATGAAACGTAGGGACACTGACATCATTTAATCATTTAGGTGATAAAAACTAGATGCAGGCATTTGAAGAAAAACACATAAAACGCACATTTTTGTTCAAACAAACTCCTTGGTTCAGTTGAGTCAACATGTGGAGGTGAAACAAAGTCTGGAGAGTTGGGTCCTGTGAGGAACTGTTGTATACTTTGTATATATCGACATGATTATAGGCATGTTTTACTGGCTGTTATCGCTTTTGTTATCATTTGCTGCTCAGTTTGGTTAGGTTTAGGACACAAAACTAGGTCGTGGTTTTGGAAGAAAAACACAAATATCATTTAGTTTTGGCATCATAAAATTATTAGGCTCATAAAGACCGTTTTGGAGGGATACATCAATGCTCGGTTACCCTGGTAACTAAAACAGAGGAGGAGGAGTATGTTTAGTCCCTGCATGGGACTGTTTGCTTATTTATGAGCATTATCTCCCCCTCCCTCTGGATTTCTACAGGGCTCTTTGGAAATAGTGGGATCCCAGTCCTAATGCTGCACCATAATATGTGCCATTTGAATCCAAACCCCTAACTTTTGTCCCATCCTTAGTTTTCCTAAAAGACTCACCTACCGTTGACTTTGTGTTGTTGGGGTTCTGCTTTCATCTTCCTTTGTTAATGTCACTACTTTGGTTAATTCGAGCTAACTACGGGAGCTCTTGTAACTGTGAGAGAAAGTATCACATTTTTGTGGTCCAATCACAGCTCTGCAAATATCTTGTGAGACAGCTATTTGCCTCACATAGCTCTAAATTTGTGTTCCTGACGTTTAGCTTCATCTATTGTTCAAAAACTATTTACCTGTGATGTACGAATTGTACACGAGGCTGCACAGTGTGTCCTATCATATGATTTATGAGGACTGACTTGTCAACCTTTAGAGCTCTTTGCTGCCAGTTTGAGGATGTAACAACTCCCTGCATTCATATTATATTAGATTTTGAATTAGTAATGTTCTATGTTTAGCTTCGTAGGATCTCGTAGTCAAAATCTCACCAATTCATGACTTTGTGGTAGATTTCTACAGAAAGAAAAGAGGCTGAGCTGAAGAGCTGGAACTTAAATGAACCTGCTTCATGTGATCTCCTTTCCAAGGTCCTCCAAAGTGTTAATTTCCTCTTCTCTCCTTTCTATTTCTCTCCACAGTGAAAGAGCAGTTTCCATTATGCCACAGGTTCACATTAAGGAGATGGAAACAGGATGGAACCTGCAATTATCCCTGCTCATCCAGCCGTGGGTCACTAGGTGCTGTGCAACAGCTGGCTCTCTCCTTCCCATCGCCACTCACACACACACATTCATGCAGCTGCACATCGGCCTCCTCCTCCAGACTTTAACCACCGATTCTTCACATTCACCTGCCAAGTAGCTTGATTAATAAGGCCAATGTTCACACTGAAGCACACCGCAGACACAGGGGGATGTGAAAGGAAAGTGCTCAGCGTTGGTGCAAAGAAGCCTACAATATGCAACCATGTACTTTGTAATATATTCATGCACAGCAGTAAAGTCGTCAGCAACACTATGATTTAGGCACAACATCGTTGTAAGATTACGTTCCAAGTGGAATTTAATTCTTGCATTGTTTTTTTCAGCTGCTTGGGATCGATTCTAACAAAATGTATATGACATTATCCCCCTTTTATATTTAAGGAATCAATAAGTAGCAAAAGCTAAAGTCTTGGGGAGACAAATCAAATATAACTGTAAAGCAAAATAAGGGTTTCATTAAATTAAAATTAACATCAGTACTAAGTCCATCACATTACTAGTTTAAATTGAATTAAACCAGTTTTTCCCCCCATTTTTACACACTTAAATATAAATATTTCAGGAAAAACATGAAAAATAAAATCTTTGTACAACCATTTTTTTTCTTGCTTACAAACATACTATTGATTAATTAATCAATGAATTGATAGACTTCATCAAAGCCAGACTCAGAATCATTTACAAATCAACAATTGCTTGTGGGGAGTCATAACTACCTCATACGTGATTAATTCTTGTGTGTCAGACAGATACTATTTGGATGGCTGTGCATGAGGGGATGAGTGAGTACATTACAGCTTGGTTATGAGATAGAAGCAACTATGGGGTAATAATCTGTTAATAAAGATGTAATAATTAGGCAATTATGACGTAATTTAGCAATGCAGTAGGTAAATTAGGTTAATAATAGTCCAATAACCTAAATTTACTGGATGACCGGTGGCCAAAAAAACAATAGAAAAGATGAAGGGAAACAAATTTAAAAACGGCAACAACAATGCAGAACTATTTTCTACACTAATTCTGTAGCATTGATACAATTGATGTAGTAATGATAATGATATGGTAACTTGCTTAATTATAGTATATATAGAACAATATTTTCATTATATTTTAGGTTACAGCCTACCATTAAAAATCAAATCCCTTGTGATCTATAATTCTTTTAATACCTGGTCATACATGGTAACTGCCTAATTATTACATCTTTATTACCAGAATATTACCCATTCACTACTTTCTTATTACCAAGATGCTTTGTAAAGTCCAAACTTCATTCAACACACCTCAAACAAAGAGTTCGGAGCTGTTTTGATATGTTTGACCGATACTGAATTAGGCATAATAAAGTCAGAAGACTGTGTAGCATAAGAAAAGTAATGTGTTGTTTGATCATTAAAGCATGCAAACCTATTCTAGTAGTAAAACCTCCAAATTAACATGATATAGTTTTTAAAAGGAAGGAGAAGAAAGAAATCACAGATTTTTTTTTTTAAATGCCCCATTAAATATGAAACCAAATTCTACTGGAAAGCCAAAAAACACAGTTTATGGATAAATTAAATCTGGACTAATGCAGTCAAGTTAAATGTTCGTAATTTAGGAGGCTAACAGCATGAGCATTCACCTTAAACTGATATTTGATAAACTTTTGATTCTCAGCTGTGTACAGAATAAAAGACTTAATTCAGACTGAAGTGCATGGAGGGGCTGTGTCAGTTTGAGGCTTGCCTTACAGTTGTTAAAGAACAGTAGATATAAAGCTTTCAACATAAGACAAGACAAACAAGCAGTCTTTGATGCAGCGGCCTGCTGGCTGGTGAAGAAATCCTTGAGGTCCTCGGGTTCTAACTTTGAGCATCCCTTCATGGCCGAAGCATTGCTCAGGCCGACTCCCAGCTCTGTCACCCCGCGTCACGCCTGTCTTCTTTCGCCCAGGATGAGATGCCTCTGGCCCACACAGCGTGACGTGACATGCCCCAACACCCAGGGGGAAGAGGAAGGGAAGAGCTGCTCAGTGCTCCGGTCCTTGCAGTTTATCTAAAGCGGCCACGTTTTCGGGCTAAACTGAGTTGTTGCAGTCTGAATTTCAGCCTATTGTAAAGATATTAAACTGAATTAAGATTATCAGCACATAAATGAATTAAATCTCTCTTAATGAGGCTCCATTGCTTTATCTTTTAATACAAAAGAGTCTTCCACAGTGTTGACCAGAAATGTTCTAATGTTTAGTTTTCTAATTGAGGAAATGGGATCCTAAACTATTTTTGTCCTGATGTTAGAACAGTTTGACACATCCATATCTTACTTTCTCCCTGGGCTCCTCCTACTGCTCTGGAGTAGATGGGGCACAGTGGTCCAAAGACCATATGACCCATGCACCAAACATAAACCAGCAACCTTTGAATCAGAAGCTGATGACAGTCATTTACTGTACTTGTCAGGAGGTCAACTGATAATGTTTGAATTAGCTCTAATTTGATTTTTTTATTCCGTGAATATTAAATGTTAAGATTAAAGACAGTTTTGGGAGCAGTAAATGTATGATGGGGATAGTCAGAAAATATTTGGCTTTATGGTGCAGTCATCAGATATTACAGTTCTGTCTTGATCCACCCTTCAGTTCTTAATGTTTCAGTTCCAAGAAGCCAGACTTTTTTTGTAGTCTTTGAAAACCCCGCACAGAGACTGGATAGCTCCGTCAGTAGAGCATCAGACTTTTAATCTGAGGGTCCAGGGTTTAAGTCCCTGTTCAGGCAATGACAGTTTAATATTACATGAAATTGTTACTTGATGTCTGTGGATAGGTGGTGTGGTTAATCCTTCAAATCCTGACCCTTACATTCTCATAGAAACAGATGCCATATACACTGGAGCAGTTGGCAGCCATTCAGGCAAGCCATGCCTTGCTCTCAGGCATGACAAGGAGGTGAGCTGTCAGTTCACCAATCTCTTGAGCGGTGAGAGTGGGAATCGGACCGCCTTCATGTTATTGGACGACCCACACTCAATAAATAAATCAAATCCAGCAAAGACCTGACACAGGACCTGACACAGGACCTGAAAGTTGCATCTGGACCTTCAGTTGGCCCAAACCTCATCAGAAATGGTCTCCAGGGAAGGGTGGCTGTCAAGAAGCCATTCTTAAGTAAGGGAAACGGGGAGAAAAGGCTGAGCTATGCCAAATGACACAAGAAGTGGACTGAAAATCAGTGACAACAGGTCTTATGGAGGGATGAATCCTCCCCAGAGCCCGGACCTCAACATTATTGAAGCAGTGTGGGATCATCTGACAGAGAACGGAACAAAAGGCAGCCGACATCCAAAGAAGAGCTTTGGGATGTCCTTCAAGAAGCCTGGAGAACTATTCCTGAAGACTCCTTAAAGAAATGACAGAAAGCTTGTCTCAGAGGGTTCAGGCTGTGTTGGAGAATAAAGGAGCTCAGACCAACCAAATATGGATTTTCAAGCTTGTTATAATTGTACATACTCGGTTTTGTTTTACATACTATATTTACATGTATGTAACAGTCTCGGAAATAATTGGTGGTTCAAGACTTTTGCAGTCCTGGATGTTGCCACATAACAAGATTAAAATTAAGACAACCCATCCAAAATCCTTTATGTGTGTTGTTTCGTCTTTGTCTTTTTGGACCAATAGTCAAAAAGTCAAAATTTATGGTTTTAATTAATTGTTTACTTCTTTGAATCTAATTGGACGTGTTTAGGCTTCTTTTCCGTTCTCCAAAAGCGGAAAAAAGACCCAAATTAAGTGCCTAATTCTGATAAATCAGCCGACGCCAAGTTTATCAGTTTCAGCACCGGACAGCTCCTCAAACGCTTCATCAGTCTGAGAGTCTGAGTCTGACAGCTTCGTCTCCGCACCACCAAAAACTGCTCAGTGATTGACGGAAGCAGCGGCCAAACGTGGATCAATAGCGCTCCTGAAGCCCTATGAGGTAATGAAGAAGACGGGCTTTGAGAGCGCACGGATCCCGATGTGTCTCTTCGTGGCTTCTATAGGCCTCCTTAATGCTTGCTGTGGTCGGAAGAGGGCGGAGTGCGTTTGTCATCCAAGTGAGAAGCTCTCTGACTCGGTGCCTACTAAAAAAATATATAAATATAATAATAACAACCTGCCCACTTACCCCTCCCTTCCCTCCCGTTTTGATTCAGTCTATGTAGCCTGCACGCAGAGGGAGATTGTCCGCCGCGCAGCAAAGCCAAGACAGTCTTGTCTACAGTGTGGAGTAAGAGAGGTGGGGGAAAACAGCTGCAAGCGGATCCCCAACATCAACAAGCTGTATGAGGCATCTTTAAGCAAGAAGAAGGGGTTTGGCGAATCCAGCGAAAGGAGTTCTATCTTGCAGATTTCAATAACAGATGTGTGAATCTTTAAAAAATATCCTACAAGTGGTGAAGCGATGGTTTAGCGGAGAAATCTTATAGATTTTTCAAATCACGCCCGCCCGACGACGTTGTAATTCCGAGCAGCAATCCCCCAAACATCTGTGGACGCTCTCTGCAGGGAGATGGCTGTTTTCCGGCTGTCCTTGCTGCTGCAAGTGGGATTTGTGATCGGATCAAATTATAAATTCGTGGACTGGTCTGCTCATGGTGAAGGTATTAGATCACAGGAGGCGATTCTAGGTGCTCAGACGCACCGCCGGCAGCTGGCGCATCTCCGTGCGCCTCATCTCGTTCCCGGGGAAACGGCGGGGCTGCCGCAGAAAATAGAGGAGCATCTCCCGAGGGTTGTCACAGCTTTTTTACACACTGGAGACTCGACCACCTTAAAGCATGCCAACTGTTCGCGGAAGTACGAGCTCACCTCTTTGCAGGGAAGGTCACACACAACCCCGCATTACTCCATGAGCAGCGTGCTGGATACGGTGCTGCACGCCACAAACTTCCTCAACATGATCTTACAAGCCAACAGGTCCAGGGAGCACAATCTCCGGCGAGACATTGAGTGGTACCATGCCTTGGTTAGAAGTATACTGGAAGGAGACACTAAGATTCACCGGGCGGTTGTCACTTTTGGAGGGGATTCATCCTTTTCGGGGCCCTTGATGCTTCTCCAAGCCACCAGGGATGGTGGGGAGATAGTGCTCCAAGATCTGTCCAGCATGGCGCACCGCCATCTGCACAACCGCACCGCAGACACAGAGTGGTACCATGAGATGAAAGACAGGAAGAACCCCAGTTTCCACAAAAGGGTTCTGAGCCAAGAATCTAAATCTGACGACAGCTCTTTAAAAAGGGGAGAGAGTTTTATCCCAGACAGAACGCATGTCAAATGGTCTGCCCCCTACTTGGAGTGTAAAAATGGGAATTTTGTTCCCCGTTGGCTTCTGACCTTATCAGCTGCTTTTTATGGCTTGGAGTCCAACCTTGCACCCGAATTCAGGTAAGAACTCAGAGTGAGATCCACGCAATGTGGTGGAAAAAAACAATTAAAAATGAACACATTTCCAAAACAAGCTTGCCAAACCCCTTTCTTTTTTGCCTCAGCATAATCAGAAATCCTTTCATGTGAAGCTTAAAAAAAAGGTCTCACATCCCTGTTAAAACTGCACAAAAAGATTGACATGAACCAAAAGGTTAATTCAGGTGGGCTTAATTATCACTCTGTCTCTATACCTGGACAGGGCTTTTTCAGTTAATCACACCTGCCTCCTTTTTCCCTCCAAGCATAGGGCAGCCTCCCACCGGCCTCCCTCCGATTACAGCAGGGGGGTTTTCTCCTTTCCTTCAATGGACAAGGCGGCGGGATGCTAAAAATAACTCTGATGTTACTGGATGTAGCAGTGGTGGAAACCTCTGGCTACAGGCCCCAATTCATTTTTCAAACTCACTCAGCTGCATGCTTTGCTACTCAGGAAATGTCGTGTCTCCTGTGTCCCTTCTTCAAGAAGAGAAGCTGCTTTTACCCTCCCTCTTGATAAAAAAACAATCAGCCAAAACCAGCAAATGACAAAAGATAAATAAAAGAAATGCAGATCTACCTCCTAAACTCACTTTAGCTGCATCTTCATGGTGTTGTATGTCATATTTTATTCCAGTAATCATATGCACTGGAGATATGTGTGGAATAGTCAAGAATTAAGGCTCCATAGGATCCTGACCAATGAATATTTAATCCAGATCGCTAGTCGTGTATGTACTTCAGTGAATTTATAATTGATACACTCAGTATAATCACTGCAGGTTTTGACTCATTTGCAACCTATGCTTGCCTGTGAGCGACTTGTGTACCTTTTATTATCCCAGACTGAAGCCTCACACAGCAGCTTCACACACTTAAATTCACACTAAAGTCATCAGACTGTAAATCAGCTGCTACACTCTGACTAATAGTCAAATGTATCACATGCTTTGTTTGCCATTTTTTACCCCAAAGAAATTGTGTAACAGAAACTGTTTCCAGCTTATAACTCCCCCCCTTCAAACCCAGGCATCCCGCCTAAGATCAAATGTGTGAGGCGCTGGGTTTTATGCATAGTTTCATGTCCTTGGAGTGTGGTCTATTCAGTGGCATTGAGATAAACATCCTCTTGGTTTTCAAATCCCAGGAGAGCAATATCTATTTGTGAATTTGTTTCCTCACACAGACCAGTTCAAAATAACTACAGTTAAACATTACCACAGTCTATCAGCAGTTCTTGTAGCGTCACAGGATCTGCACACAAGACCAATGCCAGTTTAAATAGTTTAACATAATGTTAAATATGCTTCGTTCTCCAAGAATAAGACAAGACGATAGATACTAAGCTTATATCTGTGTGTCAGATATGAAGAAAGAATCATGAAATTGTAAAAATATAAAGGCATAAACACAGGAAACGTCTAATCAAGCTCATGTTACCCATAATAACCTGGTGCAACATACGAGCACTATAGCCTTTCAAGTCAGATCTACTTTGCATAAACATTTATGAGACACAAAAGCCATTATATATCTATATATTTTTAAAATATTGATAAACTTAAGGCCAAAGTCAATACCTTACTGTTTAATAAAACAGGTTTAATCCATCAGTGATTCTTAGTTTCTTCAGAGGCTGAAAAATAAAAGGATCTAGTTTGAGGACTTCATTGTGCCATAAAGGTACCCTCCAGTTATTGATCACCCCGCAAAAGTCATCTCTATTAAACAAAATCACACACTTATGTCTCCTCATGAAAATAACCAGTTAGTGCCTTAAAATAGCTTATTAACTCCACACATTCTCCTTACCTGACATGTAAATATCTCTGGATGTCAAACTTACAAGTTGGAGAGATTAGCTCTTCTGGTCTGGTACAAATTCAACTGGAGTTTTTGGAGTTAAAACTTTTGAAACTTTTCTTGGTTTACTGCGGTTCCAAGCTGGAAATGCTCAGCTACTGCATGGCACTGACTGCTTATTTCAATCATGATATGTCTTAACCTGACTTGCCAGATGGTTTGTTACACAGACCCGTCTGGAAAGTCCTCGGTGGTTACTGTTTGGAAAAGGTTCAGAAATATTTGGCAGGTGATTGGATGAAGCTTATGGCCATCACTGTCTGTCTGGAGCCAAGTAAACCAATCGCTCTAATGAAGCATGGCACCTAACACCTGCCCATAAGAGCCAGTATTAGATGCTGATTTGTCCAGAGTTTTATGTTCTGTGCCAAAGATGCACAGCTCGAAGTCTTGCAACATAGATTATCCAACGTCTTGAAAGATAAAGCAGCATGAAGAGAGTACCAAACTTTTTCTTTCTGTCAAAGGTTAAATTTGGATTTCTTTGAAGGGGTTCTTCAACAAACAAAGGGTGCTTTAATCATGGAGCTTTACGGTTGATTCTTGCAGGTCTTCATTGGTTGTTTCCCCCCCGTGTCTTGACTTTATGCTATAGGCTAATTAGTGCATACTGTATCCTCATATAAACCATACGGAGAGATTTTTGGTTACTGTTTGATGTCATTCATCGTGCAACCATCTTACAGTTACATCCGAGACGTGTTGATCCAAAATTCATATGATTCTTTACTGGGAAAGTTTTATCCAATGCCATAATTGTCTTTTTCTCACTATACAGAATATGATCTGAGGAAAAGGAAAAAGAAGACCAGTTAACAGAAATAAAAAGGATAAAACATATCTGTAAACCCAAACTTGTAGCATAATACTATTGCCTGATCACACGTTTCCATGAGCTCGCATGGGGCTGTTTTTGTGAAGAGGGCAGTCCCTTCATAGCTCAGGTTATGTGTATAACTATGTACTTAAGGTTTTCTGGTAAGAGTTACATTCGAGACATTCCTCATTCCAGTGTCTTTTTTGTCAAGTCTCATTTGTCAATTTCCTTGACAGCCGTCTTTCGGATGCAGCAACCAGACCTGCCAGACAAGAAACAAGAGAAGAGGGGAAAGACCGACTAATGTAGCCTCGCTGATTCTCCTCCCTTTCCCCTCCACATAAATACACAATCAATACAATCATGAATTAATAATGAACGATGTAGAACAACAACTCTGCATGGGGCATCTTTATTTCCAGCCTTTTAATGCTTTCTGTTCGAGGTGATGATGTTGCAAGAGGCGAAGTGACTTCTTGTGACTTTAACATCCGCCGGATGTAAATAAATAGAAACCGGAGGCTGTTATTTCCCCCCTTTTGTTTGTAGTAAACACAGGTGCTAAACAACTAATGTGACGTGTTAGAAAAGTGTGTAGACGTGTGTTTGTGATAGATCGACCCGTTGTCTCCATGAAGGTGTAAGAAAGCACAACTGTCACATCTCTTTTCATGCTGTCAGTCTCTCCAGCGGCACACACCGCACACAAGACTGGCTGTATTCAAGGAGACAGTGTGTTGTATATGTGTGTGCATGCAGTTGTTGGAGCTCCAGACATTCTTAAGGATGAATACTGTGTTGTCCTGACTGACAGGTTTCTTCTGACCAAAAAGAGCACACGAGACAGACACAAAGTGGAAGAGAAAGGAAAGGGAAAATGAGGTAGTAGGTAGTTTTTGTATCTGGTGAAAACACTTGAACTCACCGTTCACAGCACAGACTTTAATTGCTTTGAGGGTGAAGCTCGGGCTGCAGCAGGAGCAGTGGTGGAAAAAGAAAATTCACTGAAACGAACTTAAAAGTAAAACCAAATGGTGAAAAAAAAAGAGAAAAAGATTTATCATATTTTTTCAGAGGCCAAATGCAGTCATGTGAAAAAGAAAGAATTCCCTCTTTTAATCTTAGTTTTACACATAATAGTACATTAAAAGAATCATCTGGTCCATACCAGGTCTGAAAGTTAACTAAAGACGACATCAGATGAACAGCAACACATGATGTTGTTAAAAAATTAAAAATTAAGTCAGAATGCAGAAGCAGTGTGTAAAAAATTGCATCCTTACTGCTTACAAAGGAAATAAAATAAAAGAGTGATCAAATGCACTTGATTAACTGATCATCAGCAAATTTGAGCACTTCAGTAAGAACAGAAGTTTTAGCAGTTTGCTGGAAAGGGAAGACATCAGCAGTTATTTTAGGCTAGCAGACTGCTGCCCGACAGTCTTGGAAGGGTTTTAAGGCCATTTCCAAACTATTTGGAGTCACAAGTGGAAAACATTCAAGACAGCTGTCTTATCTTTCCAGGAGTGGACGTCCCAGCAAGTTCACCCCAAGAGCTACATCTCAGACTCTACAGGCCTCAGTTAGCATGTTAGAAAAAGACTGAACAAGGATGGCTTGTTTGGAAGGGCTGCTGGAGAAAGCCTCTTCTCTCTAAAAAGAACATGGCAGCACAGCTTAGGTTTGCAAAGCTGCATCTGAACAAAGCACAAGACTTCTGGAACAATGTCCTTTGGACAGACCAGACCAAAGTGGAGATGTTTGCTCATAATGCACAGCAGCACGTTTGGAGGAAACCAAACACAGCATATCAGCACAAACACCTCATACCAGCTGTCAAGCACGGTGGTGGAGGGCTGATGATCTGGGCTTGTTCTGCAGCCACAGGACCTGGGCACCTTGCAGTCATTGAGTCCACCATGAACTCCTCTGGATACCAAAGTATTCTAGAGTCAAATGTGAGGCCATCTGTCCCACAGCTAAAGCTGGGCTGAAACTGGCTCATCAACAGGACAATGATCCCAAACACAGCAGCAAATATACAACATCCATCCATTTTCTATACCAGCTCAATCCAATTTAGGGTCGCAAGGGGGCTGGAGCCTATCCCAGCTGTCACTGGGGCAGAGGCAGAGTCTAGACAGGTCACCCTGTCACACAAATGAGACTTTTGGATGTCAAAATTGTCCTTTTGACAACGGACAATTTAGAGACACCAATTAACCTGACATGCATGTTTTTGAACGGTGGGAGGTAGCCTGAGTACCCCGGGAGAACCCACGCATACACGGGGAGAACATGCAAACTCCACACATTTCCACACTCTCCATTTCTTATGCTTCTGGTTTAGTTGTAAGATCCTGAAAGGCTGGATGGTCTGACTTCTGTGGGAGCCCTCGAGCTCCAGGGAGAGCCAGCAGCATCAGCTTTGCTGGACTCCATCCAGAAACAAATATGGAAAAAATACTAACAATTCCACAGCTAAATGTGGTGTTTGATGCTAAACTGGACCGAAAAAGGGTGGGAGTTTAAAGAAAAATAAGATTGACAGTTTATTTTGAGCTGAAGGAAGTTTTCTTACCCGGTGAGGATGTAAGGATGGTGAAACGATAAGAGAAGCTGATGTGAGTCTAACCTTAGAGCGAGCAGGGGTTAAAGATCCCAAGGTGCTCCTTCTCCCACTGCTGACGTCAGTGGGACTCCACCGCTCAGTGAGATGGCCTGTCAATATGATGCTTTCAGCCCGTAAATGTCAGCATTACAGAAAATCCAACCACGCAGGCTTTCTGCTGTGTGAGAGATATTACATTCCTGATAATACAACGGGAGTAATCTCTGTCATTTTCGTTTCATTGCATTTATGACTCGCTGTATTGTGGTTACTGTAGGTTTATCCTTTAATAACCTGGTGGGAGGGAAAAGTGGAATTAAAGAGGAGGAACAAGAGTGCTGTGCAATGTCTGGAACGTTTTCAAAGATTTGGAAAAGGAATTTTGTGGATAAAAGTTTAAATGTTCTGAAGGTAGATGACTCATCGTATACGTATGACAATTAAACCAAGAGAAACTTATGAGATGGAAAGGATTTAGTAGCTTTAAGATAACTGATACAGACTGTACAGTGTGTGCTGTAACTTAATATGAGACAGGTATACCTTTGTCTCTCCCTGTCTCCCTGTTCTGTTCTGCAAACAAATGAAAATGTTGCTGATAATTTGAAGAAAAACAGAAAGTTCACACCACAGTAGGATTTAATCGTAACTCACATTATATGTGTGAAGATGAACTTGAATAACTAGATGATCCTGGAACTTTGGCATGTCATTGCTTCTATTTAAGCGATGGTGGATTTGTAAAGACTGAACATAACCCAAACGGAGACCAGGAGGTTTCGTTTTATATAACATCAGATTAGAACTGTTCACATTATTTACAAAAGCACTGAACAAACTCTGATAGAACTATCTTCCCACCGCATCTTTTGAAGAGTGCTTTTAATGAAAGAGCAAGCTCTCCAAAATGGAAGCAGTCTTTATTTGCTTTCAATCACTCCCACTTTCCCATGGGTGCCACATCCTTTTTGATGCCCGGCGACAGAACTCAATAAACTGACCGGAGCTGCACTGAAATGCTGGTAGAGAAGAAGCTTCGTGCCCAACGGCTCGACTCACATCAGCCTCCACGCGTCCTGTCAGCTTAATGCATTTCCATCACGGAAGAGACGTGTTCATTGGGAAGGCTGCACGACTCTTGCATTGTGATTGTTCCACAACATAATGCACGAACTGTGCCCTTCTGACAGGACTGCAATGCGTTTATATTCAAATGTGAGGGCAGGAGAATTAAGCATGTGGGTTTATGTGGGTGCTCGAGTCCCTCAGCGACTCAAATAATGCTCAGGTTTATTTGTACACAGTGTAGGTGATGTCAGGGGTTATTTCTGGATGCCCTTTGCCCTTATGCAGAGCATACTGAGAAAGTTTAGAGGATAAAACAAAACTGATCTGACTTAGTTTTTTTTGTTTAGATTAATGCAGTTGAATTTTAAATCTAGTTTAAGAGCAAGTTACTTGCAGAAAGTAGTCACTCAGCCCTCCTCTATGACAAAGCTGCAACACCAGTTTGTCAAGACATTTAGGAAAATATGCTTATTCTATTTTCTTCTTCTTATTTTTTCTTTATCATGTTTTATCTCACTTTATCTTATCGGTAAACTGTCCCTTTGTCTTTGTATTGAACCTCAGGGCACAACAGAACTGTGCACGTACTCATAGAACTGGTGTTATGTGCACGACCTGAAAGTTGTTAAGCAACAAAGTTTGCTGATGTTACATTAAGCTACCTCGACTAAAAAAAAAGGTAAAATAACTCCTCACGGAAGGACTTTGTGTCATGTTTGAATAGAAGTAAATCAAACCAAACCAATACAACCAAGATCTCCGTATAACAAGGGAAAATAGGCCACTTTGTGGGAGTCTGTTTTATCAAAAAGGGCATTATTCAGAGGATGGAAAGCTGGAAATGTTTCAGTTATGGGCAGAAAATATGAGACTAGAGTGCAATGAGCTGTGTGTTCTGGTAATACTTTGCTCCTGTATTAATGTTTAAAACAATGTACATTTAAACATAATTTACAATGATTAAGTAACACGGCTTCAAAGCTAAACTAGCTTAATCTAACTTGGAGTGAGATTTGAGGTTTCTTCTGACCAGACCTCAGGACTTTCAGTAAATTATCTACACTTACACAATGAAGCAATCACAAATGACACTTTCAAACGAACTGCACATGTGTAATGTACAGTTTTAATATATATCAGGGCCAGGACTCGATTAAAAAAATTTATCTAATTAATTAGAGGCTTTGTAATTAATTAATTAATCGAAATTAATTACATTTTAATCGCATATAGATATTTGACCTGAGAACAGTGAGAAGCATTTTTTCACATGGATTTTAGAATAATGACTGAATACATAAGTTTAAGCAACAAAACGTTGCTTATTTTTTTTCAAGGTGGTACTTAACCAATCGTGCTCTTATCGTCGCTTCCATCCATCCGTCCATTTTTTAAATTTATTTTTTTATCCCTTTTAATGGACAGGACAGATAAAAAGAGACAGAAAGCAGAGAGAGGGGGAATGACACGTAGTAAACGGCCATCCGATGCAGGATATGGACCGGGTCCAACTGCAGTGAGGACTGTAGCCTCGCCTGCACGACCCACTACTACACTACCGACCACACCATCTGTCTGGTTTTTAAAACAAAAGTTCCCATCCACGAGGCCAACCAAAGCAGTCTCATCAGCTTCTCCGTTCATGTTTGACTATTGTTCACTGTGGTTTGTTGCTGTCTGAAGTGAACGTTAGTTGGTGCTCCAGTATAACCGGTATGTCTGAAACTCATCCAGTGAGAAACGTTCCGTGGTGCAAAAATAAGTGCGATTAAAATGCATTAATTTTTTTTAACGCGTTAATTTTTGTGTGATTATTTCATCTTAATTAACGCATTAAAGTCCCGGCCCTAATATATATATATAAACATATATATATAGATTGACCATTAGCCGGTAGCTAGTTAAGGCTTCATGCTTGTGAATGCACCCAACAGTTCTGAAAGTGAAGGAACAGGGGTCAGACACATAAAGAAAACCCTGTAAATGAGGATGTGTCTGAGGACTTCGGCTAAATAAGATATTTCTCATTTGGAGCCACCAAGCTGCCTCAGCTCACCTTCAGTGTCTGCTAACAAATCCCAAGCAGAGTCTCTCCTGAAAGAGCTGAGTTTTACATCAGCCAGATCTATCTAAAGCCAACTTCTTAATGTTTCGGCTAACATTAGCACAGAGTGGCAGAAAGACCAGAGCCCCTGCTGGTGGGATGCTCCTCTCTTAGCTGCCCTGGCCTTTAAACCCACAAAGAATGCAGGATGAAAGGAGAGAGCACTCTGTTTCCTGGGGCAGCACTATCTCCTACTCTCTGTGATAATCCTGTCTTTATGCCCGAGGGCCTTGATGGCCACCATGATGCCTCTGCCTATGCTCCTTGTTGCCACTTTCAAATTACTATCCAGTCTTTGTGCTGCACACATCCTCAGCCATTACCTATGTTTTATACCACACTTGCTCTTCTCTTTTCACAAGCTTTTTTATACGCCATATGTCTGCTTTGGCAGGGATGCCAAAGCCTGTCCAGGGAAGCTGGAAATAGAAGAAACAAAGAGGAGGCGACTGCAGAAAAAAGGACAGAAAACGGAAATTTCTCTTCTTTGTACACTATTTTAAACCCACAAGGAAGAGTTAATCCTAAAGCTGCCACTGACAGACATTGTGATGAATTCTACATAATAAACAAACTGTAACGTGTCTGTGCTCTGTTGCAGTGAACAGTTTTCTGTCCATATTGCATCACAGAGAACTGAAGGTAATTTCTCAGCGAAACAACTTGCAGTGCAGGAAAAAACGAGGTCAGAATGACCGAACCAGCAGTTATTACTAACAGAAGTACAGGCAAAGAGCGCTTTGCACTCCCCTGGTGCCAACTGGGAGCTGGGTATAGCAAACCAGCTCCAGTGCACCTGGAGAACATGCCACAGCAGCAATATTCGTGGATGTGTGTTCCTGTGCACTCCTGTGGGTGTATGAGAAACTGATTTTAGTGATTTTATGTCATATTATGACAGGATGTATTAATATGCATTTAAATATCTGAATTGGTTTGGTTTTAGTAAACAGCTCTTGCTGTCAGGATGTCCCCATCGTGCTTTCGTGTCTGAAGCACGTTTGAATAATCAGACAATAGAGAATTTAGAACATTTTTCTGCTCTCCGGCTCCCCCTACTGTTGTCACGTCTTTGTCAAAGAACATTGTCAGCGTGAGCTTTACAAATCTACTGCCCCACAAATTGAACAATCCACACAGATGCCATCAAAAGCCCACGAAAATGTCAAGCAACCAAAAAGCAAAACGCTGGGGTGCAGGGTTGGAAACCAAAGTCGTGAATTGTGGTATCTGAGCGCCTGGGTGCTCCAGGGCAGTTTCCGGCCCGGTAATGTGCAGAACAAAAGTCAATGTACTGAAAAATGGGCCAGAAGCACATCATTCTAAGGTTAATAAACTTCTGTACTATTGTTTCAAATCCCATATGTTTTACAAATAGAATATAGTGCATCAAGGTTGTGCAGAGTGGCAAATCCTACATGTTTTCATAAAACAGTCCTGCAGTTAAAGGGAAAATAATTATCCCAGTTACTGAGTGTGATCCATCAGATCCAACACAGTGATGCAGTGTTATTCACTGCTCTTGTGCTTGCTTTTGTCTTTTCTTGTATAAGAGTGCTCAAAAACTGTAGTGTTCTGCGGCTGAAGGGATGCATCCCACAAGCCGGATGAGGTAAATATCTGTGGTTAAAATTAAGAGGTGTGTGGTTATATAATTGAATGAACACATGAACCAGTGAAAAACAGGCTCTCAGTGTTTATTAAAAAGGAGAAGAGTTCAAGAGAGTTTCAGCAAGAAATACAGATTAATTAGAGATAGTTATTGAGCCACATCGGTTACAGAGCGGGAGCGTGACGTCGAACTATCTGATATCAAAAAGGCCGAATATAGATCAGTGGCAGGTTTTTCAGTGCATTCTGGCATCACTATTTTAATTCCTCTAATTCCTCTAAGAAGTAACACAGCAACACCGACAGTATCCACTGTTTTACATATCGTTTGGCTGAATTTCCACAAGCGATGCTTCGTCTCGGACGTTACTATGGAAACCACACCATGATTTTATACAGCTATTCTTTACATTGTTGGTGACTTTTTACATCAGCTATTGCTGCTGAAGGCCTTTGTTAACACTTCACCGTAGTTTCACTCTCCGTTTAGTGTAACCATCAGCAAACAAGTAAAAATATATGCTAAAAAGCATTATATGATGATATATGATTCAGGTTAAAAGCTAGTAAATCTGTCTAACTTTTTAGCAATAAAAAAAGCCAGAAATAAAAAAAAAACTCTTATTTTGACACAGTTTTCCAGGGAATTTGAATAAAACAGCTATTTTTTGTGTGAATATATATGGAGTTACTTCTGAAATCAGATATAAACAAGTTCTGCTAAATTAAATTTCAGACTGTTCTCATGCTAATATAAAAAGTAATAAAGTAGTTTTTGTTGCCTACATGTACCAAAACATAAGAACAAGTAAAAACTGCCTATCTAGACCAAACCAAAGTTCAAAACTAAAGTAATTATAGCTAAATAAGAAATCAGAACGATGACTCCTTAAGAGACTCGGTGTTTCTTGGTTTTTCTTCTCCCTCATCTGAGCATAAGAACACGAGTCCACCAAGATGAAGCCATTAGCCGACTTTCCTCTGGCATTGTTTCTGAATGGCACATCATTGGTGTGGCAAGTAATTTCAATTACCACACCACATCATTGACGATGTGGGCTTTTTGTGTATTTCTGTGAGAGCAGCTTGTTTTAATTAGCTAAATGTGTTGCATTAGAGTTAAAATTTGATTTGGAAGGCTGCCTGGCAGCTCCACTGTGGGCGACCCCTGAGTGAAAGTCCTGATTGCAGTAGGTCCTGGCTTCTGGTTCTTTGTTACTCGTCTTTTCCCTCTTTGTGCTACTCACTCGAATCTCTTTAAACTCAAAAAAGAAAAAGGATTTGGCTCAGACACAGCTGCCAGTATTTGGGGCTTTGTTGACACTTGTGTGTCCCCACCATCAAATGGGCCGATTCGTGTTACCTATTCCAACTGCAAGTGATTGGTACTGATCAATTAGGTGATTTTTTTTCGGTGCAATCTGTTGGTTTCCTTAGCTAGGATATTATTTTTTCAATTGGCTCTATATGAATGAATTGGATTATGATTACAATGAATTGAATTCCAATTGGCTTGAATTGGACTATATTATTTAAGTGCCTTGAGATGACAATTGTTGTAATTTGGCGCTATATAAATAAAATTGAATTGAATTGAAATTGAATTTATATATGCGGTATATTTTGTACACGAGGCAATAGTGCAGCTAAAATGAGTGAAAAGCATTAAAAATATTAAAAAGAAACGGGTCAAAAATAGAAAATAAATAATTTGAAAATAAGTTCAGATAAGAAATAGAGTTAAAATAAACAAAGACAGCAGCCTCGGTAAAAGGGGAAGTTTTAAGTCTAAAATGGGGTTCAGGGAGTTTGTGAAGAGCATAAATTCTGAAAGCACCTTCAGTTTGCCTGGTTTGGATCCAGGGAACACCGAGTAAATGTGACCCGCATGACCTGAGGGGATAGATGCCTCATAGGGTACAATAAAATCAGAAATATATTTCATCCCAAGAACATTTAGTACTCAAAAGCCTTAAAGAGGGACTTTGGAGCAATCCAGAGCAGCAACTACTGGTGTAATGTTCTCCACTTTTATCATTTAAGAACAGATTTCAGGTTATAATATTCTCCATTAACACCCAGATGAAACCACTGAGCACAGCATAAAATGCATTTATCACAGCAGTTATCTAGTTATCTTAACTCTAAAAGTTGAATCGCCGATGCTTTTTCAGACAAAACTCCCAGAAACTGAAAGACCAAATTTATCCGTTAATCCAAAATGAAACCGGTGTGATTGTCAAATGAGCATCAACGGAGCTGAATGTCAGTGCAAACAGATTCGACAGATTAAACAGCAGTGAGTCACTCTGGAGAAGAGATTTGTTTTATCGTTCATTCGATCAAACGAAAATGTTTCCTGTTGAAAAAATGGTTATTATTGTTGTCATGACACATGTCTTGCTGAGCTGTAACTCTGTACAGGACGTCTTCAACAAAGTTTAAAGATACTGTAGATATTTGAACAACTCTTGCCTCTGGCTGTGCTCCATTTTTAAGTCTGTATGTGTAAAACCTGTATGTGGGCTGAGGTCGCTTGGATGCAGTTCAGGGGTTCTTTTGGAGCTGAACACGTCTTAGATAAATAGTTTTGTGTTAAAATAAGGGAGCTTGGTTTTCTGAAAAGTTACACAGTCGGTGTATAAAGTGTTTATCCGTTTGTCCCGTCAGCAGCTGCTGAAAGGCAGAAAAGACTCACAGCAGTGAAAAGATTTATCAGAATCAGAGAGGCTGACTCTCAGAATAACACGTTTGACCTTCTCTTCACAGAGCTTTAGGAAGCTAAGTAAGTGTAAATCCTCAGCAGCCCTGTTTGAAGTTCCTGCCTGGCTCAGCTGCCTTTTCCTGTTGCCATGGCCGAGCATTTTTCTGTGTTATCTGACTCTCTCGTTAGATTTGTTGACTTCCATCTTGTGAGCGGGGCAAGAAAATCAAAGATGTGGTTAAATTGAGATGTTTTCCATTCGTCTTGAAGTTTTTACAGCTGCTGTGTTCTCAGTTCATTCAGAACCTGTTTGGGTCTGAGTGATTTTGACAAATGAAAACAATTATGTAAAGTGCATAATAATAGATCTCAACTTGAGAGGCTTTGGGGGATGTAAACAGGAATTACACTGTTGTCATGGAGACAGCTGCAGTAGCGAATGTGACCCTCTTTCAGTGTATATTCTTTTACATTTTCAACTGACTGGCATGAAGGATTATGCCGAATTAGCTACCAATTATTTTTTAAATTCAATTACAAGATGCACAGACTCATCCGTGGATTCCTTGAACTTAAAGAAAGCTTGTAAAATGATGTTCTGCTTTATGGTTACTTGACATTTTTCTGGGTTTGTGACGGCGTGTTTGTGTCCTCTTCAGCACGGCTGTACATGTGCAGGGCTCACACAGAGATTTGTTTTCCCCAACTGTAGGGGGTGCTAAAAACCAAAAAAGTTGCACAAACTGTCTAGTTTTACTTAAATACATGGGCCAAAAAGGAGAGTTGGCATCCAACCATTTCTCCCCGTAAGCTCCATCTTCTCTTCCCATCATTTCTCTTCTTCACAAGTTTTGATAGTTTTTTTTCCAAAACAAAAGCTAAACCGGCAACAACAACAGCAGGTTCAAGTGAACCATGAGAAAGCATCCTTACAAAATGACGTTCCTGTCCGTGCTTGATGTAATTTTATATTCACTGTACTTACTTCATCTTGTAGTTGGTTGACATTGGGCAACACAGTCAATTTATAAACACATATTTATGGAACAACAACAGTTTGATTTATCTTCAAAATTTCAAAACCTGTCAAATATATTCCTCCACTGAACGACTACTGATTCTCCCACAGCTGGGTTGACGGTGTCTTCTTCTCTTACAGGGGTGTGGTGCGAGTAGACGTTAATCTACAGGATGTTGATATCGACCAGTGCTCCACTGACGGCTGGTTTGCTGGAACCCATCGATGCAACCTGACCACCATGGAGGTGAGTGTGCTGGACATGTGGATCAGTCAGGGATTGATTTGCACAGTAAAAGTGAACTGTAATGTACACCCACGCATCTCCATGAGGCACTAAATGGAGAGGCAGTAAACCTCTACGTCTTGTGACAAATGGACGGTGATCCAATTCTCTGCCATTGTTACAAACATCTAATGCCTAACTAAACACTGCGGGGTCTCTTTTAAATCTACATGAAAGTATATTCTAACGTCGTAATAGATCTGTATGTAGTAAGCTTGACTTGTTTCCAAAGGTCAAAGTTTAGCAAAAAATAACTGGAGCAGTTGTGCTTTTATTGTTTCCATCAAACATATATCATAAATCTGCCCTCAGCAGTCTAACGATCCTGTTAAAGAATGACCTGATATTTAATCAATGATCAGTCCTGGAGCGTAAGAGTGCTTTGGTCATAGTTTAAGTTTTATCAAAGGCTGCTGCACTTTGTCTCTGTTGGATTGGTCTGTTGACACTGAATGCACAGCATCGCATGAAACTTGGATGGACAGATGGACCAAGTCGTTTTGCACTCATGAGAGATACACATGGGTCTGTTTTCAGTGTCAAGAAATGTAGCTGACCTCGAAATCTAAGTGATGGGAATTGAAAATATTTTTCTGCTGATACAAATGCCTCACTGTCTGAGGGCTTTGGAACATGTAGCTTCATGCGAGCTCTTGGACAAGATGATAAAAACTCGCAGCACTGATATTTTTAGGATGATGTCAGACTGCCAATCCGGTATCATGGCAAAGCGCCTGCCGGTCCAACACAGCACACTGTGCCAGGATCTTGTTTTGACTCGCTACACCCTGTTACCTCAGAGCTCAGTGTTATAAGGTATGCTACAACTCAGCCAAATGTACCATTTAACTGTGCATATGACAACTAGTAAGCTAACTGCTCTGCCTTCATCACTGAAAAGCATCACGGAAGCCAGAATTTGAAGAACTTGGGGTGTGCCGGTAAACTGCAGAGGATCACTAAGGTGATGGAGAAAATTATTAAATCTAAGAAGAGAGATCTGGGCTCAGTGGCTTGTAGGCCCAAGTATTCTTATAATGCAGTGGTTGTGGGACTGTATGTGCATGTACTAAGTGCAGTTACTTTAAAGTAGCAAAGGTTGGTCATTAAGTGGTCAGCTGATGCTTGGTGGGTTGAATCCATGATTGTCGTAGCTCAAAATGTCATTCTAAATGTGCTTTTCATAGTAATCTATAAGTTTCCATGTAACTCGTGGTCAAGGCACCACAAAACTTCACTACCTGCCACTTCAGCTTCTTTGTTAAGAGCAATAGATTTTAAGGATGTGCTGTAGATCAAACTGCTTCATAATGCATGTGATGTAATGGATTGCAGTGAGCCTCTTTTAATAATTAATTACTCTCTTTGAGTACTTCCACCTTTCGCTGGACAGTCTATGCAAGCGACATTTGACACAGTCATTGTGCGTGTGTGTGTGGCAACTTTAAAAAAGACATACGTCGTAAATTACATCGATTTTGGTACGGTTTGCAAAATAATAAAGTCTGTGGGCCGTAAGCTGAGAAATACCTCTGGACTTTGCTTGCTTAAAAGATAAATAATGAAAGCTGTGTTAGTCACGCATATCCAGGGAAGCGTTCTGTCTTGCATGACAGCTTTATTACACAGGAGTGCTCATTACCATCACACCTGATAGAGAAACAAAAGAAGTATATGAGGAGGAATATAGAGAAAGAGCACCACTTAAATGAACCCCCTCATTATCTTCAGTGAATGTTTATCACTGAGTTTTTACTGTAACTTATAAATTACACAACGTTGGGCAACCGTGACTGAAAGCAAGTCATCGTTTGAGTGCAGGAGTGCATGACCAGGTAAATCAGAGGTGAAGTGGGATGTGTGCTACGATTAGTCACAACACAAGTCTGGTTAAGACTTTTGCACATGTCTGTAGCAGTTTGTTCATAAAGTTCTCATCATCATCACACCTGATAGAGAAACAATGAGGGATTGCATGGAGAAACATCGACAGAACTTATTACATAAGGCTATGCAAACTTAAATGAATGCTTAAATGAATGAATGTCTTATCTGTTACAGCTTTCGAGTGCTCAAGTGCACGAGCAGGTACATCGAAGGTGAAGTGGGGTGCGCCTCCAGTTATGATTAGTAAGCACGAGTACAGTGAAATATCAAAAAGAAAACAAAACTGTAAGGAAACAGTAATATTCCAGCAGCTAAGGTGCCAGAAAGATCAGTTATTGACATTATTTTTACTGTATTGGGAATTTTCACTGAGGAATGTTGAAGCATAAAATAACAAAAAGGGGATTTTTGTAATGTGGGACTATAACTGAACGTGGCAACATCATGGTACCCTGCTCCTTTTCTACATGTTTTTGATGAGAAAATTTAATCTATGTTCTCAGAAGACGTGCAGCTTTTAGTCAAACTGCAGCGACAGCAGCATAACCATCATATGCTACGCTGTAAACGAGACAGTCTTATTGTTTCTCACTGAAAACAAAACCAAACTAAAATGCAATAAAAGTAAAGATACGATTTTTTAAAATCGGACCCAGTCCACGTTCATATGTGGTCCTAAATGGGAGACATATCCGATGTTTTACGGAGCGACCACAGTCTGAAAGGTAATGTCGCATTTCATCCGACTTTCACATCGTTGAGGTGAGACAGACGTCACCGGGGACACCGTCGCACATCATTCAAATTTGTGCACAGGTGCTGAGACGTATGGCGTCCATATTTACCTCCATGATCGCAGCATCTCTTCTCTCTTCTGTGCGAGTTGCTTCAGGGCCGTAGACTGTTCACACTGGAGTCTGATGGCGGTCCCATTTAAAGTATAATGTGAACACAACCACATAAAAAAATTGGAGCTTTGCAAAAAAAGCCTCAGCCACATTTAGATGCGACTCACTCCTGTGAGTCTTTGCACTTACCACCATGAAACTGACCTCAGTCAAAGTCCTTGCCCCTACAAATGTATTTTAACTTTAAAAAGGGACATTTTATGTGTTTTTCACAGGTTTTTATCAATGCAGGTTTTCCTTGTGCACGTGCAACAGCTGCTGCTGAGCTGAAAGCTTTGAGGCCATTTAAATATCCAAGTTTGGAGTGTTTTGTTCGTTTTATTGTCGTTCGTTGGTGTCTCAGCGCTGCCACACACTTCCATCATTCTCCACCGCAACAGTAAATCAACCCTGCCCATCATCAAGTGCTCATCATCATCATCACACCTGATAGAGGAACGACAGAAGTGCACAAAGCGGTATATTGAGAAAGCAGCACTGATTTCAGCCCCCTCATTATCTCCAGTGGAGGTTTTTATTGTAATTAATAAATCACACAAGTCTGTGCAGGCGTGAAATAATGAAAGTCACCGTCCTATCTGTTGCAGCCTTTGAGTGCATGACCAGGTAAATCAAAAGAGAAGTGGGATTTGTCTCCAGTTTTGATTAGATGACTGTAAAAAAATATTCCAGCAGCTCAGGTGCCAGAAAAATGCTGTAAAATAATCGAGTCATGAAAATACAGTCGTCTGTCACGCACTTGCATTATTCATGTCAATTCTCTGCCTTTAGATGCTCTTTATCAGAGTGCATGCAGCAACACTTCACCTCTCCTTTGTTTCTGATTGGCTGGCACCAGAACTATGACTTCCTTTCATTGCACAGCCACTGTTGTTCAGTTTAAATTTTAGAAGCGAATTCAACAAGATGCAGTTGTTTCCAGCACTCTGGCTTCCTGGCCTCCCCCTGTATCCTTCTCCACAAGACGCCTTTTGACCAGCCAAGCATGCAGGCAGCACCAAACTCAGACGGAAGCAGATGCCACGGATGGCTGATCCACCGGGCGAGCAGACGAAGGCAAAACAAAAATGTGGCTGAGGCACGCCATGAAGCGAACAAGACACTAATCCAACAGTTCCAAAAACTGATCAGTAGGCATTACAGTTTTGGAAGTAAAGTGGGTAAAAATGACTCCTTAATGTTGTTATTTCTTAATTTAAATGGCTTTGAAGACAGAACATATTGAGTATTCTTAATTATTGTTGAAATTTATTAGGTATTTTAAGAAAGATAAAGGTTGCAAAGGATAAAAATAACTTCCAAGTGTCCTTCAGTTACAATAGAAACATACACATACATTATTTACATCCTAAAATGTTAACATGCAGCTCTCAAAAACAATATATCACAATCAATTTCATCATGCACTCTGATGAGGCCCAGTTACTGCACCTATTCATTTAAAGCAATTCTCTTGATGAGGGATGTGGGTCTGACTCATACACGCCACAGTGAAGCTATATAAATCATGCCGTGGAAAAGAACCGAGCCTGAAGACGTTCTACGACAGTGATGACAGCATTTTCTGTTCCAGGGGTGTGCACATGCTGTTGGAGGTGAATGTTATTTTTCTAATATCTCAAAAAGAGTACCTCTATTAGTGCATTTTGTCGTTCTTTAGTGTTTTGCCACCCTGAGGCACCTTTCATACTAGAATGTGGCTGTGGACGACGATGATGGATGTTTCAATCAATTAGCTTATTGCCCAGAACAAGTGGAGCCGTGGGGGATCGGAGCCCTGTGAAAGGCAGTGACACATTACCTGAATGAGCGTTATGACAATAAGTGACACAACCACCACCGAGTGAGAGCAGTGACGGCCACGAGTTTGACTTATGTTGAGCTTTGATACATATTCAGATTATTTATCATCAACAATGGATGTGTCCGCTCCATATAAGCAAGTTCAACCCATGGTCAGACAGTGCAATGCTCAGAGAAAGTCCAAAGATCCTAAGAGCTACATCTCAGACACTACAGGTCTCACTTATGTTAAATGTTTACTACAGTACGATGAGAAAAAGACTGAACAAGCGTCAGGTGGTGTGTTGGTCAGGACTGTCGCCTCAAAGCAAAAGGGTTCCTGGTTTGAATCCTGGCCTTTCTGTGTGGAGTTTGCATGTTTCCCCCATGAATGTGTGGCGCTACAGGTACTCTGGCCACCTCCCATCATCCAAAAACATGCATTTTAGGTTAATTGACGTCTGTAAATTGAGTGGAGTGAGTGTTAGTGTGCATGGTTGTTGACCCGTCCAGAGTGTGCCCTGCCTCTCTGCTCCAGCCCCCTACGCTGGGTACAGAAAATGATGAAAAATGAACAAGGATGGCTTGTTTGGAAGGGCTGCAGGAGAAAGCCTCTTCTCTCTAAAAAGAACATGGCAGCACAGCTTAGGTTTGCAAAGCTGCATCTGAACAAAGCACAAGACTTCTGGAACAATGTCCTTTGGACAGACCAGAGCAAAGTGGAGATGTTTGGTCATAATGCACAGCAGCACGTTTGGAGGAAACCAAACACAGCATATCAGCACAAACACCTCATACCAGCTGTCAAGCACGGTGGTGGAGGGCTGATGATCTGGGCTGGTTCTGCAGCCACAGGACCTGGGCACCTTGCAGTCATTGAGTCCACCATGAACTCCTCTGGATACCAAAGTATTCTAGAGTCAAATGTGAGGCCATCTGTCCCACAGCTAAAGCTGGGCTGAAACTGGCTCATCAACAGGACAATGATCCCAAACACAGCAGCAGATCTACAACAGAATGTGTGAAAAAGAAAAGAATCAAGGTGTTACAATGGTCCAGTCAGAGTCCAGACCTCAGCCTGACTGAAATGCTGTGGTGGGACCTTCAGAGAGCTGTGCAGAAACCAATGCTGCAAACCTCAATGAGCTGAGGCAACGTTGGAGGGAAGAGTGGGCCAAGATTCCTCCACAACCATGAGAGAGACTGATAACGTCCCACAGGAAACAATTACTTCAAATTATGGACTTTGTTAAACTTAATGTAAAACTTTGTTTGAAACTGAAAGGTTAAACATTGTAAACCTGATTTTATCCAGATTCAGTAAGACTGAAAAAGCTAAACTTTTGAAACACGATCACTAAATGGAACATAAAAAGTCGTTTGAGTTATTCTGCTCAAAAGCAAATGAGCTAATCTTCAACCCGACCACTTTCAGAGTTAATCCAACTTTGATGTCTTTCAAATTAATTAATTAATTTTATTTCCTATTTAATTAATCTATTTTTCATGATTTTACATTCTGCAACTGAAATTAAATCCATTGTCTTTAAAACTCTCCACTTTCAATCGTATATTTTCATAATATTGTTAAATCAGTGTTCTCAAATGGTCTTAAATGTTGTTCATTGTAATTATATTATATATTTGGGACAAAATGTCATCCAAACAAAAATACAGCACCAAAGAAAACAGTTTGGGCACATCACTCGTTAAAAATGAACGGTTCTGTGCATCAAAACGTTCGACAGCTGCTTTATTTATTGTGACAGGCTGAAGCACTTCCATGAAAAAATTCCAGTCAAACTGCTGCCTGACAGGCAAATGTCATGGTGTCTGTGTTCAGAACGCTCTGCTCCACGTGTGGTTTGATTTTTCCATCGCTGTGTTTCTGCATCTGCTGTTGGGAAGCTAAAGTGGATATTTTGTTTCTGTCTGATGAATCACTGTTACATCTTGACCTTAGTTCACGAGGTTGCCTCGGCTCAGCCTGCTATCATCTCAATCACATGCTGGTTTCTCCTCCGTGCACCCTGTGCAGCTGAATTAATGATGGCATTAGAGTTAAACAACCACTGCTGCCCTCCTCTGCTTCTTGCCCTCGCCTGTTTTATTTTTTACCTTAAACACACGTGTGAGCCCCTAAGTTCTAAGTTCAGCACTTTGTACACAATGCAGCTAACCAATCTTAGTCGTTTAATGAATAAATAAAAGGTGGAGACACCGGATTTGGTTGTTTTTGTCTCAACAACATTAACATTTCCTGGTCTTAACACCAAAATGAATGCCAGCTGCTTGCATGTTAAGTCTCTGTAGCATCACTACATGCAGAATTTGGTCTCCATGAGATGACTGTATGTGTAAGTTATACGTTTGTCTCCATATTGTATGCATTCATTGAGATGTTTATGAAACCTAATTGTTTTAGTTCAACTAAAACTATCCATTCATTCATTTTTCATACCCGCTTAATCCAATTTAGGGTTGCGGGGCTGCCATTGGGCGAGAGGCAGGGTGCACCCTGGACAGGTCGCCAGCCCATCACAGGGCGACAGCGACACAAACGAGACAATGGTTGCTTCAGAGTTTAAGAATATCCAAGCATACATACATTTGCACGTATGGAAAATGTTTGGAAATCGCTAAAAGAAAACCAGATGTGCTGAGTTTGGATTGAAAGCCAAAAACAGCTGATTGGCATCAACTCAGCTGGGGACCTGCAAACAAGCCGTTCGAGTCCTGCACTGCGTCTGTTATTTTGATCTCATTGTCTCTTTCGCTGCAATCTTTACTCGCACCCTGCCTTTAACTAACGGGGGTCAGACAGATCACACAATGGGGGTGTACTGTATGGGCTGCCACGATAACGAACCCTTTGTCTGCAGGAGACCACGTAAAATGCTGCTGCAAGAGTGTGACTTTCAGATTACCTGTCAGCCCAACAGGCAAAACAGTATTTAGTTTAATTTGATTTGTTTCAGATCTAAGAAGGAATGGTAGCTAAACTTATGGGACACTAACTGACAATCAGTGTCAGATTGGTTTGAACTTTACCTGCAAATGCAACATATTTACACCTCATTCTGTCCTATGATCATTTTCCTTTTGTGCAACATGCAGAAATCATTAAACTGTTTTGTTCATTAGGCAGCTACATTGTGACTGAAAGTCTGGATTTGCATTTCTATTCCGCTGCTAAAATGCTCCCTGAATGCAATACCAAAAGCAATAAAACATGCAATTAAATGTTGCTTTGTATTTAATCTGTGTAATTGAATAGTTAATGTAAGCCTGTTCCTCATTTGGGGATAATAACATACACTGAAGCACCGAAGTCATACGTTTAAAAATGTTTTTTAAGGTTGTTAAAAGATGAATAAACAATTATTCCTGAACTGATTTGATTATATATTACATGTTACTTGCTAGAAACTACAAATACAGTCAGCACAGCTGCCTTGGATACCACATATCGTTATGTCACATGTGTCAATCTCCACTGGATCTTCATTTTTCACTCGACATGCTGTACGCTCAGGAAACTCCCCGAGCCCCTCTGTGAATGTGGTACACATTAGTTGTGCAACGGCGGGTAACGTTTATCTGCTTGTTTCTCTGACAGCTTTCCTGTTCCAAGTGCTCCCTCTGCAATCATTCAACAAAAATGCTTACTGCTTCTTTCTGCAAGCCCGACTGCCTTCTGTAAGACATAAACAGAAGTTGTTTTAGCATCTTGGGGATTCCTCCAGTCGTTGTAAACACAGCCTCGAGGGTGGGGGCAGAGATTCCCTCAGGAGACTGGTGTCAAGAGTTGTGTCACAACGGCCCCTTTAACCTACTGATCTCATTGCAGCAGTTTGGGTGAAGAGTAATGGCTTGAAGCATCCTTATTTAGTACATTCCTTGCTATGTTTTCTGTCAGGAGGATATTCAGGAGCCTATAAACTGGGTGATTGCTCACCAGAGTTGTGATTATGCTCTGGAGTTGATAAGAGTTTTCGATACCACAGAAACCGAATAGTTCTGTGCACAAACACATTTAAAAGGTACATATTATGAAAAACAAACACTCTGTGCTGGGGAGCATATATGTGTGTTCCCTGACATTTTGTTTTAAGCCTCATATATCTGAAAATTCTGCATTCATGGACCTGTTTGGCTTTGCAGGGTAAAAACTTCACACAGTTATCCAGCCTCCTTCCGCTGTATCTCATATGATTGCTGGAGCTCCTCGAGTTTTTGTTACTTTCAAGTGGACGAGGACATCTGATTTATATTAGCCATAATTTAATTTGTTTTTTGTTTCAAGTCACAAGTTAGAAAGTCTAATTTACCATTTGACATTGAATGCACCATCAGCACAGCACGAAAGTTCTCCAAAAGTTATCGAGTACAACAGATATGAAAAGGGGCAGACCTTGAAGAACAGAGGGGCATTGTGGAGTCCAGCGGGTCACTCTACGGCCTGAAATGAAAAAAGCTGTAAATCAGTGGAAGAAAGAAGAGCTACTGTACTGTCTCTCTTTAATTTTGAACAAAGCACATTTCATTAGGATCTCAGGAAACTGTGTCAGCTCCTGGGGAAAAAAAGGATAGACATGTCTCCTTTAATCTAAGTGAATTATTTTGTGTTGATTAGTATTGCTGCACTAAAAATAGGCCTGGATATTAAGTTTAAAAATAGACCAAAAAAAAAAGAAAAGAAACACAACTGTCCTCACGGTAGAAAGAAAGATTAAAATGATCTTAAAGATGTAGATCCATCTGGAGTTTTATACACTTTTATGCAGCCCTAATTGCTGAAAAACTTGTTTTATATAGAGGTAAGAGAAATGCGTATCGAATAACATGTCATGACACCACAGTCTGGGTTAAAACACTTGATTTAGTTGTTTTTTAATTCTTCATTTTTTGTAATTACCTGAACCTCAGTTCAGGTAATGAACAGATGAGATGATAATAAGAAAACGAGCCAACAAGGTAAAAATATAAAATCTGTATTTTTTTGTTGGTGCAAAGACATTTTAGTTCATTGTTTACACCAAAAGTAGATTGTTCAAATGTTTTTTTCAAACTCACACCTGCTGTAACAAGCCAATTAAATCTTTTCCCACATCCAGGAGCAGCGTGTTTATTCTCAGCACTCTGGGGGCTACGGTGCATTCAGAAACGGTTGAGAAACGACCGCTAACCCCCAGGATCCAAAAGCAAAGTCAAAGGCTGAGATCAGTTATGATGGATTTATTGGCTTGACTTGGAGATATGTGCATTGATATGTGCATGTGATATTTGGCAAGTGGTCTTGGCTCCCAGGGCAGCTTAGGATGGTGGTAAGGCAGAGCTCTAGAAAAGAAAAACACTTTACAAGGCTTGGAAGCTAAGGAACTAAGACGCAGCCTGACTGATTGCTGGTAGTGCAAAGATCTGGCGACGAGTGGATGATGCAACCAGGTATTTATGGAGAGCGTGGATAATGAGCTGCAGCTGCACCTGCCTCGCACATCAGGAACTTGTTCTGCAATTAAGCACAAAGACATGGCGGAAGGGGAAAAGAGACTAGACTGACACCGTGAAAACATCTGAAGAACTATTTCTGATAAGCGCTACTCTGAGAAAATGAAGGAAGTTTGTCATTTTTAACTTGACCGTGGATATTAACCTGACAAAGCAGGACTAAGAGTGAGCTGCCAGTTGACTTGTACATGGGTAAAATCAGTCAATCTTTCAGTTTCAGAAGCTCAGTGGGAGACGATACAGTCGGTAAATGTATGTTTCTGCAAAGAAAACGTGAGCTGCGCCCATTCTTGTATCCCTGCCACAAGCACTCCCAGTGAAAACTGGTGTGTACACTGGTGTGATCAAGAAAAGCACTCAACTGATGCATTGAATACCCATTTAATGCAATCCTGTTTAACTGAAAGCCAGATGCGAGCTGGTGTTAGTGGGTTTTTTTTTAACCAGTGTAATGAAATAAAGACGCTCAATAAGTCAATATTTCCTTGATGTCATCTCAGTGTAAATCGCATCTCCGATCAACAACAATTAAATCCTGTATTGGATCAGAAATAAGCTGCTCTGTGCCCTGTAGCCCTCTCTATTCAGGGTGTTTGGACCATCAAACAAAAGGTGGAAACAGACACAGAAAGAGCGAAGATACAGTGAAAACTGGACTCCAATTGAGTTTAAGGTCCAATGAAGGTGTCTGAGTTCTTATTGAGATGTGTGAGACAGACTTTGGTAAAAACAGCTGATGGTTTAAGATCAGTTGCTGTCTGTTAACAATCGTTTTTAAGGATTTGATGCTTGGCAAGTCCTCGATAGATAAAGATGACTGGAGGACAACAGTATACGTCCCTTTCATTCATCGCCCACATTTGTGACCATTTCTCCCTGAGGCTGCTAAGGAGTAACTTTCGTACATTCCTGCTGCTCTTTTTCAGCGCTTGTTATCCATCTTTTATGCTTTTGTCTGTGTACATGCGGTGTATATTTGCAGGACTGTGCATTTTTCAACATTGCTGTGCATTTTACTGTGTGAGCATGGCATGAATATGTGCCAGGCCAGTTCACTTTGACACTTCCATAAGCTGTGAATGTGATTATGAAAGCAGTATCCCATGGTGTCTGTTGTGTGTGCACTAAGGAGCTGTATGTGTTTACTCGTTCCAGCCCGATGGCAGCGTTAAGCTCCCTCCAGGCCAGAGTGTTTATCTTGCTGGTGTTTAGGCTTTGGTCTTTGGACAGCACCCAAAGCGAGGCCCTGCTGCTCTGCTAAGGCTAACTCGAGATATTTGACCTCTTTTAAAGGCCTGGCTGGCTGTCTGACTGTCCCTCTGAGCGCAGAGCCACAGTCATCCAGCACTCTGAAATGTCTCTGCCACTCTGCAGGCGCTCTGTGTGTTTGTACATCTGAGGTGCAACAGCTTGAAATTCTGGTCTGAACTGAACACAGATTTACTCAGCCCAAAGCCGGACATCTCAGCCGGAAGCAGACATTATGATGTCAGAATTATTAACCGTCTATTTGCCCTTTCAGTCTCATTTACTCACATATAAACCGTAATGTACTTCACTTAGTTGCTACTGAAGCAGCTAGTGAGCCAGCTGCGCCAGATGGTCATCTAGCCAAAGGGCATGTAAGCCTTTATTTGGTCTTATGTTAGTTTTGCTTATTAATTTCTTCCAATTTCTCATTCTTCCTTCGTCTCTAATTGGAAAACTATTTCTCAAAGTGAAGGTAGGATTTTTTAAGCGGCAGAGATTTGGATAAACTCAACAGCAAAGCTTCTTCTTGTGTGTGTTTCTGAGCATCTGCGTCTCTTTTTATTGGACTCAGCAGGTACAGATTTATTTTAGTTTTTCACTGAAAAGTTTAGCTGCAGCCGCTCTTCCTCTCCAATTAATATGAAGGACATGTAGATGAGATCGACAGGGCTTGAGTTTTGTAATGCCTTTTCACCTTTTCATAATAAATGGGATGTTCTTGAGAAACACTGCAACGGTTGGTTGTCTCATGTTAGACTTTCTTAGAAAGCAGTTTGCACATGCAGACAGCTTGTTATAGTTTTCAGCTTTGGGTTGAAGGTCAGCACCATAAATTCTCAAGTTATTCCAGGCTACAGGCTGCATCCAGAAGCCTGATTGTTTTGACAACTTAGAAGCTAGTCACATGACGCTGTAAATGTCACACAACGTAAATGCTAGCAGATGATAGCAGTGTGCATTGTCTGCGTAGCAATACATGCACAGGAATCTTAGATGTCATGGGTTTGGTAATGTTTCATCTCAGTTAACTGTGAAGTAGACACAAAACAAAAAAAAATCAGTTTTTTCTTTGTAGAGATGGAAGCATATTGTGTACTTTTTCATGACAGCTGTTCCCATCTACGGTGTAATATGTTTCAGTGTGTGGGTTGGACTCACTAACAGAGTGTTGAATGTTTGATGCTAAGCCTATACAGAAATAGCAAGTTAACTTTTAGCCTGGATTTAATCTGGATCTTACTCTAATGCATCTGTTTATAAGATCCTTTCCCACTTCAGAGTGTTTAAGACTCCATGCCTCAAGTTTCTAAACACAAACCACAGTTTTAGTTTAAATATTTCCGTCTCCAACACCTACGGCTCGATTTACTAAACTTGGCAAATAAACACGTGCCTGCAAATCATGAACGACACCAATGAGAGTGTCCAGTTCTTCAGGTAAACCTGATTTACAAACACTGGGGCAACCAGCTCATTTCAGTGATGACCTAACCCAGTGTTTCGCACCCCGCCCTGCATGTTTTCCATGTTCCCCTGCTGCAGCACACCTGATTCAAATAAATAGGTGAGGTCTTTAAGCTCTGCAGAAGGCTCAGGACGACCCATTAATTTGAATCAGGTGTGCTGGAGCAGGGAAGCATGAAAAATATGCAGGGCGGGGGGCCTTGAGGACCATGATTGAGAAACACTGACCTAATCTACTAGAAGCAGTGCAAATTAGCACAGAAAGACAAACAACCAGACCAGTTAACTATCAGTACTCAGTAATTTACCAGTGACTTGTTGCTAAAACAGAAAGCATATGAGTGTGAACCTGTTTAAGTTAAGATTATTTTCCCTCCAGTAAGAGTTTCCAGGTCATCTTCGATTTCCTTTAGCACATGCTAATCATTCTAAAAGAATCCTTCACACACTGTGCCTCAATCACAGTCAAGGGTTAAAGTAAAGACAATCAGGCACAATCTGCAACAAATCACACAGGGCAAAGTTTAGCAGATCCCTTCGTGAAGTTCATTTTAGTGCTGCCAAAATCTGCATTCTGGCAAAAAAAAATTTAAATACAGGGCCAGGTGCTAAGATCACTGTGATCCCCCCTTTTAGGCGCTAGCTTAGCACTGTGCCTCATTAGTAAATACCAACAGTAGCTCTTTAACTCCAAAAGACAGTTTGCAACAGGCACAAAATAATAGTAATTCTGGCCTCAAGGCAAGTTTTTCTCCAGGCACTGATTAAACTGAAAACTCATCTTTGCTCCTCATGATTACATGAAAAAAATACCCATCATAAAGTGGCATAGATGTAACTCTGTGGCTCATTAAGTATTCATGCTTCTGTGAACATGCAAATTAGTAGCTCTCTGCATCTGTGTCGGTGCCCGCAGCTCCTCGCCCTCATCTCTGCTCAAACATAGTAAAACTTTTTTATGCTGCACAATGGTAAATACTGGAGTGATGCGCCCATATACTGAGGACAAAATATTTCAGAGGATGATCAAAGAAAGGAATATGTCAGCTGTGGTGATATATAACACAAGCCCATTGGATTGAATACCTTCGAAAACAGCTAATACTTTTTTGTTTGTGTTAGATAAACCTTGATCCTTGGTCTCTCCCCATACTTTAAGTGGCTAAAACGCATTTTCAGACCCAACCGTTAGAGTTGTAACCAGCTATATTATACATATAATCACATTATCTATATAGAATGATTTCTTATCTAAAATATGAGTTTTGTCTTGCAAGATTTTACATTTTAGATATCAACAATGTAATTGAGTTGGTAAATGACTGGCAGAAGTGACGGTCAAAGGAAAAGTATTGTTTGTTGGTTTTTACCAGGAAAACAATTTGTCTTGTAGAATAAGTAAATAAAGATAGAAGTGTGGTTTGATTATGTGTCTAAAAAGCTTGCATAGGTGCCATATCGGTGTCACAATCGGGTGTAGATGGAGGTGGACGTGGTAGAGATTGGACCCAGATGCAGAATTCAAAATTAAACTTGATTTATTTAACACAATAAGTGCCACTGAGTCGGATAATATGAAATCTAAACTGTGAAAAAACAACAAAACAAGACTATGGCTGAGGAAAAACCTGACCTGACAAAGATCTGAAGAGATCTGAGGTGATTGGTGATGGAGTGCAGCTGTGAAACAAAGACAGGTGACTTGAGTGAACCTAATGTGGCAAACAGCAAAAAACTATTGAGTAGAAATGAACCTAAAACAAGACATGACAAAAAACAAAACATGACATGACAATAGACAGTTGTTACCTTTATTGAAACCAGGAATTAGCAACACATATATAGCTCTTATATCTCTTTTCCTGGCCAAGATAAGCAGCAGGAATAACACACTTGACACACTCTCACACACTGTGCAGAAAACATCAATAAACTTAAATCACTGCAGGCCAAACAGGGGAAACGGGTCAGTTGCAGCATCTGCAGCCAGACTTATCTGTCTCATACATGTCTGAAATATGCTCATTCTGTTTCGTGAAACTGACTTCTTAAGATTCAGCTGATTCCAAGCAGAGGAAGCGGCGTGCTTAAGAGCTTAAAAGAACTTTGTTGAAGGATGTAAGTCTGTAGATAAGTTGCGAGCAGACCAAGAATAGCTTCAGAGTTGAGGAAATGCCAGTATTTAAGTTTATGGGAAGGCAAAGTAGACGATCCAACCGGAGCGCACAATGTGCAGAAGTGTCAAAGAGTTTGATCTATCATGGTAGATTTGATCAGACGCATGTAAGCATGGAAAAGGGGCATTATTAAGATTTAATTTGCCATAAAGCAGCGCAGATTTGGTGCTGACGTCTTGTTTTGTTCATCATATACAGAATCCTGCATATAAGATAAAAAGCCACTTGAAAATGTTCACAAAGTTAAAAAACATGAACTTTTTAAAGTACTCCCCGGGACGTGTACTTTATTCTAATGAGTAAAATCAACAAACACTTGCATGCATTTATTTAATTGTGCGTATCTTATTGAGCCAAAGGTTGTAAAAGAGTATCACAGGAGGATGTGTTGGTGTTTAACAAACTGTGAAAAACTCCTTTATTTACCCTCCAAACAAACACAAACTTTATGCAACTTCTGATTTCCCTCGTGCGTACTTGCACGTCTCACGCTGAGCTGGTAATTTTCACGACACATCCACACTGAACTGTATGTGCAGGACGGACTGCCCACCTCCTTCCACACTCCTGCCTGTGTTTTCTATAGTTCAGTCTGTAATTACTTCATGATAAGCTTTCCTCAGGGTTCATGTTGCACTCCGTAAGGTCATTACAAATATCTACCGAGTCCCATTCGTGGTTGATTAGGCACTATGTTGGACCGGATGAGCGTGGGCTTATTTCAAAGAGAGGAAGACTTCTCGGCAGGCTCTAATTAGCGAGCAGAATTAAGTGAGTTTCTGGTTTCCCGGTCAGGTGGAAGACGCCTGGCCACTGTGGCAATTAGTGCCACACTTTGAGTTGTTTTTTATTCCCTGCTTCATGTCAGAAAAAGGTGATGGAGGAGAATCACTGAAGTGTGGAGCGTGTGCATGTTTTTGTATAGGAAGTGCGGTCATTTTATGGGAAGAAGCAGTGCATAAAGATCCGGCTTTGCCTTTTTTTAGATTTACACTGTCAACTCTCATAAAAGAAAATGAATTTCATACCAGCATCCACCTTTACCTTTCAGGGACAAATAGCTTCTTTCTGTTGAGTAAATTCTCAAAACCCAGCGAGCACTTGATGTGATTTTTACCAGCAGAGCAGTCTTGTTATGTTCAGAAAGTCTGCGTGGTGTTTCTAACGTTGTGTGCTTGTTAGACGTGATCAAATGTTTTTTTTAGGAGTGTGAGTCAGTGAAAAGTAAGGCTGGACAGCTAGTGTCATTTATCAGTGACTTGATAGAACGTAAAATGTTCTTACCTGAAGCGTACTTCAGCTTTAGTTGTATGGCAGCCAAGAATAATAGATAATACACAGTATGTTAGATAGTCAGGTCGATTGGGAATTCATCACAGAATGTGTGTTTATTTGTACATTATGCTTAATATATGTAACACAGCACTGAATAATCTGTACTTATTGTTTGTATTTTGTTTACCAGCAAAACAAAACTAAACAAACCACACACAAAACAACAATTGGAATAAAATGCAGCTGAGCAGACCATCTTGTCTTGCTCTTTCTCCTCCGATTGCTTAAAAATCCATGCCTGTGCACATCCTGAGAAGTAAAGTAGTGTTATGGCCGACACTTCAGACTGAGAGTGGTGACGCATATGTGTGGAGCCTTACTGTCTGAAAACCTCTCAGTTGACTCACATACAGCAAAAATAATAGTTAATACAAAAGTGAAAATTATCAGTAAGAACGGAATATGAATGATAGTAATAACCGATGGTAAAAAAAAATCGGACTATACCTACAGATGGTTACGTGATGAATGTAAAGAACAACCCAAAAATAGACTCACTGTTGTACTATCTCAGTTCATCTGCATTCACACGCTGAGTTTATGCTACAATCCAAGATGTCACAGCAGTCACACTCACACATTAAAGCTAAATCAATTAACCAATCGGACCAGATATCAGCAAATAATTCAGTCATACAGCTCAATCACCTCCCCTTGATCTCTTCTTCATTTAGCGTGTTCCACACAAGGAGGCAGACCTAAACAGGATAGCTTTAGTTGGCAAAGTTTGAGGCACAAAAGGAGCTTCGATATGTCCAAAAAGTCAAATTTATTTGTATAGCACATTTCATGTAGAAATCTATTCAGTGTGAGGAGAGGAAGAAGCATTAAAAATATGTAAAAGAATACAAAGAGAAAGAAATAAAATAATTAAAATTAATAAAAACAAGCAACTGTCTAGATAAGTTAAAAGATGCCGTGCAGATTTCATGCATAGACACATGAGAAAAAAACCTGGATATGGAAAAAAAAAAAACAACCTTACTGGTGCCAAAAAGAAAGAACTTTTTCAGCTTTAAACCTGATGATGAAGCACAAGGCGTCATTATCTGTCGTCACTGCAGCACCTGCACAGTAACGTCCCCAAATCTCTACAAGCACCTCAAATGCCACAACAAAATACACGAGCTAGCAACGAAGGAAAAGAAAACACCAGCCGGAGGACAACACAAACATCATCAACTCAGACGTTACATAGTGCATCATCACACTCTAAGTTCCCAGCTGTACATGTGATCACCCATCACTTGGCTCCAATCAACACTCTTCATAACGAGGCGTTTCGAGCCATGATAGATGATGTTGAGAAGCTCTTTTCTCTGCTGCCTCCCAACTACTTTTCAACTGTTAATCGTCTGATCTCTACAACCACCGTCAGATGACAGTTTAGAAGGCGGATGCTACAATAAGGAAGGTCTGGTGAAGACAGGATGATGGATGGTTCACATTTAGATAATTTAGTGGGGCATCCTGCTGGTGGACTGGCTGATATGCTGGTGTCCCCTCTGACATTTTGTTTCCCTGATGCTGACATGGAAGACTTGGTTCGACTCAGCAGCAAAACCTTCTATCATAATTTAATGGCAGAATCGGGTCATCGACCAGTTTATGATGCATTTTATTCAATCCTGGTGTCTGGCCTCTGATGTCATTACAGCGTTAATGTTACAGTCAGGTTCCTCTTTTAATCCTTATAGCACTTTTAATTAGAATTCAGGGATTTAACCAGCATCTTGGTGCTGTCATACTACTCACCTTCGTCACGATTTTTATTTTGATCTAAATCAAATTCAGTAACTAAGAATCTGGGGGGAAAAAAAATCACATACGAGCCATGTATGCTGTGCCTGTCTCTGAGTTCTGCCGCAGGCAGACTTTTGCTGGCCTGACAGTGTGACGCATTCCAGTAAAAAGGCCCACACTCACAGCCACACACATGTCGCCATGGCAATTAGCATGTCAGAGTGTGCCTGATTGACAGCTGCCACAGCTTGGATGCAAACAGCAATGAGCAGTGCTCTTAAGGTAGACAACCAGTGGGTGACGCTCATACATGTGACTGTCACACAGGCTGAATGACGTTGATCGTATTTATTCATCTCTGCAGGTAATGAACACCGACACTATTCTGTGTTTTTTTTGCAACCTTCAGCTCAGTTGTGCAGAACAAATGCGCCTTTTCAGAAAGTCCAGATATAGATTCTGTAATTATATATCGTAGATCTAATTATTTCTCAGTGATTTGATGTGACTCTTGCCTTCAGCTCATTGTGGAAAACAACAATATGGTCGACTTCAACCACAGTTAGTTGCAGATTCCAGGCAAATACAGCAGAAGTAGGCCACTGTCTGTGTGCATTTGATGTGAAATACTATTACGGCATGTTGTCCTATTAACAGAAAAGATACAGCTCTATACATAGAGTATTATTGTATGATTGATTTCTATAAATTTCCACAACTTAAATTACAAAAAGAAGCCCAAAATGTATGAATAACAAGCACCCCTATAACAGAGATTTTGTGCAGTAATGAATAACATATTCATGTCTAAGTTGTTAACATTATTAATATAACCTCCTGCATGAATGTTGCTTGTTATCCCTCAATTTCTGAGGCCCACTGTGGTGATTTATAAAATGTCTCAGAATAAATTGGCTCAATCAGAGAGAGTTGGGACTCTATGGATAACAGTTCATTTACATCACATTTGGTGCAAAATCAGCATCCATGAAAGAATCAGGTCTTTAAGGATCAAAGGAACTCCTGTTTGTCAAGAAATGCACTCGAAAATAAATGAAATGTTTAAGGGATTTACGTATCTTTCCCTGTATAGTGCAGAAAATCATGAAGCACTTGAAGAAGTCTGGAAGAATGTCAGTGTGTAAAAGGACAAAAATGCAGTCCTAAGCTGGACACCTGTGATCTCTGATCCGTCAACAGCTGATATAACAACATGTGCAAGGGATTACTGTGGGGAAACCTTTGTTAAGCACTTCAGTACAGAGTTACAGATATGTCTTCAAACTTCACAGTCCAAAAAGAAGCTTTATATTAACCTTGTGCAGAGGTGGCGTCAGCTTGTCTTTCACAGCTCAAAACAGAGTGAAAAAGACTTCCATCACAGCAAAGAAAGGTCACCAAGGCCTACATAAGTCTGTGAGCGATATGGTATAAAACAACCGGAAGGAAACAGAGCTGTTTCTATTAAACACATTGATATTACATTTGTTTAAAGAGGTATAGGTTCCCCAAATTAATCTGAATACAGCCTTACGCTACACCCGATGTTTGGCCCCGACCGTCGCAGCTCTTTTCACTTGCAAACCTGGTCCACAACCTGCATTTTATGACCCTCTGAAATGGCTCCGGCTTGTGGCTGAGATCACATGTGACTGATGGCAGGTGGCAGGGAGGTGGGCTGTGTCTCTGTTCAACACACTCCACATCCAAAGCCCTTCATCTGTCACCGCAGCAGGCAGGACTGGGATGTACTGCCAGGACTATTCCTGGCTCTCCCTGTCACACATACTGAAAATATGCATACTCTCACACACACACACACGCAGACCTGTCTCTGGCCGTTTCCCCTGGTGTCTCCACGAGGTGGGCATATTAACAATGGCAGACTGTAGCTGCCGCACACTTGTGCGGTCCTGAGGAGATGACTGCTGGGGAATCAAAGATGATATCAGTTTCCTGACTTATAGTGCAGCAGAGTCCTCATTCAAAGCTACACCAGGTGGATTTTAATGAGGGAATCTACAACTCAGCAGCCTAAATCAAAACAAGAAACTCCAGGCTGGTGAACCTTGTGTCTTAAAGGCTTATCTTTTGACTTTGATGCACACAGAATGCGTAGAATTAAAACTAACCAGTGAGTCCAAACCACTTCCTGAGCCCTGTGTGAGTGCTTCATTAATCTGCCCCTTGATTCCACCTCGATCAGGCTCACCTTATTGGTATTCAAAATGAACACTTACCTCTCGTATCCTGACATTTAGGGCCGATCATAATTTTTCCTCATGTGTGTTGCAATCTTTTACAGGTTTACCGTGAACTGGTGCGGGTGCCTGTGCAGAGAGAGTGAAATGCAGCGTATCTTTTTAAGCTTGAACTTACCGATGCCCCTAAATGTCTGACATGCAATAAAAGTGACACAAAACAGATACACGCATAACACTACTACTTTGAAAAGAGGACAGCAACGAGGCTGTGTGTCGCTTCTAATAAGCACAAAATGCATGAAGCGAGCCAGAGGAAGCAGCACCATGTACTGTAGAGGAATAACACCCAGCCCTGAATGTTTTCCCAAACAGCTTCATGTGTAACTGTAAGGCTGTAAAGGGATGCACGATGCCTGGGGTGGTGTGCTATTTCTGCCCAATGCCATGAGATCACATGCAGGTAAAAAGTAATTGTGAAAACTTAACAGAAATTTGGCATTTGGCAAGATCACACAGACATTCATACATAATCGCCCCATAGATATGTTTTTACCTGTAATATTTATGCTATAAGCAGTAAAAGCATTTAACCGGAGACTTGATTACCCTAAATCCAATATTCATTTAGCTGGAGTTTTAGCTCCAGTCTGTTCGATGTCTGGCTCTTCAAATATTCCACAAAGTCCACCAACAAGTCTTCAACCTTGTTTTTCTAACGTTTAGTATGAAAGGCTCCAAAGAAAACATGTAACAGGTACATTTGTCCACATGTCCAGAGCATACAGCCCTGTGCAAAAGTTTTGAGCCACTCCTCATTTCTTTATATACTGGAGGAAAACAGGATACATACTGCTGAAATATGGAAATGTAGTCTAGCTTTCTGCCATTTCTTTAAGTAGTCTTCAGGAATAGTTTTCCAGGCTTCTTGAAGGACATCCCAAAGCTCTTCTTTGGATGTCGGCTGCCTTTTGTTCCGTTCTCTGTCAGATGATCCCACACTGCTTCAATAATGTTGAGGTCCGGGCTCTGGGGAGGATTCATCCCTCCATAAGACCTGTTGCCACTGATTTTCAGTCCACTTCTTGTGTCATTTGGCATAGCTCAGCCTTTTCTCCCTGTTTCCCTTCCTTAAGAAGGGCTTCTTGACAGCCACCCTTCCATGGAGACCATTTCTGATGAGGCTTGGGCCAACAGTAGATGGATCAGCTGAAGGTCCAGATGCATCTCTCAGGTCCTGTCAGGTCTTTGATGGATTTTTTCCTCTTTCTTAAGGACATCACTTTCAGATCCTGTTCATCCTGTAGATAGTTTTTTTGGCCTGACACTTCTTCTTTTGTCCTCCACTTGTCCATTTTCCTCAAATGTTTTAAGAACACACTGCACACCATGCTGAGATATGCCACATTTTCAGCTAATAGCTCTTTGGGAATCATCTTGGTGCTGCAGAAATCCTGTTTCATGTCTGTCAAACTGTTATCTTTCAACTAAATCATTTGGAACAAGTAATGTGTCTTTACAACTGGCTGATAATAACAAAGATCTTGTGCAGACAACACTTATTCACCCCTTGAGTTGTCTTCTCATGCTTGTGGCATTTAAACATCATCGTGTCGTGAAAAAGTAGGTGAATGTTAAACTAATTTCTCCTCCCAGAAGATGGGTCTTCACATTGACAAAGGGAAGTGAAAACTCTGGAAAAGTCAATTATGGTACCATTTTTGAGCTTTCAGCATGAAATGGCAACGTTGTGGCTGGACTGAGGAAGCTGGTTAGAACTGGGGGTCCCCTGGGCTTTTAAGAGATTCTGTAATAAAACAGGTGCTTGCTGCAGAAAAATTGCAAGCTGTAAGAACAATACTGTATTGATAGTTCTCTGTGGGAATGTGTCGGTTCTACACTGCGAGTAGCAGCATTTTGCCCATTGTTAAATCCAAATAATTAATCTCAAGCGCAGCCCTAAAATGTGCTTCTGTTTAAACCAGAAATATATGTTGTACAATAATTGTTGTATCACAGTCCTACAAGAAAGATAAACTAATGGGGCAGAGCAGCTAACATAATAGCATATATACATTTATATGAATTAAATATGTAACTATGTCAGTATTGTGGGTATAGATATGTACCAAATGACCAGTTTTCAGCAGATTAGTGTAATGCTACAACAAATACTTTGGTCTCTTCAGTGGTAACCTTTTTTGCTGAATAGCGAGCTGGTAATTACTTTTGAGTCTTTACTGGCCTCTCAAGGCTTCGACTGAGAAATGCCTTCAGATCTCATCAAGGACCTTGAGAGACTGCCAAAAATAGCTGCTACCTAAGACGTGCAGAGTCCAGTCCGGCGTGAAGAGCATCACAGTGTCAGGTGCTTCATTTAGACGCCGCCGCTGGCCTTGCCTCGAGATCTCTTAGTCGGGTCACAAACACTTCACAGCGTGTCAAATGTCAGCTGAAGAACCGTTGCTTTTCTGAGTCATGCGCCGTTTCTTGGGAATGATAACTTATTATCATCTCTGCTTGGAAACGGACGTGTGAAAACAAGTCTGTTACAAGGTATGAGGGAGAGTGCAAGAGTGAGGGGAAGAAGGGGTTTGTGGCCAGGACCTGAATGTGTTCCAACAAGATGGAATCTGGTTGTTCTGTAGGTCTCTTCTTAAATGAGGTATTCATCATATCCTCTAATTTGGCAAACAACCCATAAAGTCTGCCGAGTCTGCCCCCGATGGCCCTCGTGTTCTTCTCACCAGTCCTCATTCAGTCTCCTATCAGACTTTCTATCAGACGGAGGAGGCCTCACTAATTTAATGTTGAGCCGTGAGAAGGCAGGGTCAGATAAGGAGTGGACTCTCACAGCTGGAATAATTAGACCCACTTCCCTGCGTCCGCTCCATGAATTTCACCCGCAGGCTTTATTTCTGGCTTGGTTTGTCCGTTTTAAACGACTCATCAGGCGATTGTTGTTGATGATTACTGCATTTGTTCTTCCGTCCGCAGTGTTTGCCGCTCCGTGGTCATGGTTTTGTCTTGGACAAATACAAGTGCCACTGCAAGAAAGGATTCTACCATCCCAACAGAGTGCCCGTCGATGGCTTTTCAAGTAAGTCATCACAATTAATATCACAAAAAGACGAAAAATAGACGACAGATGTTTGGCTTTTCTCTTCTTCAGTTCCATGAAACATTTGCAGATGTTTGGCTTTTCTCTTCTTCAGGTCCATGAAACATTTGTGTTTTATTTTGCTGCTTCCACAACTCCAAATTGGTATTTATCGCAGAACTCTTTGGTGAAAATGTATTTTTTACACATACAATCAAAATCACATCATCTAACTCCTGTTTTTCCTCAGTTTGAAGCCCCTTTAAATGGCTCAGATGTGCTTTTACTCCTGTTTTACAAATGAACATGAGCTTAAATATGATTTTTCTTTGGAATATTTGTTACTTTTTTACATTAATGTAATGCAACTGACTCATTTAGCTATAAATGAGTAACCTATGAAGTATACTTGTGACCTAATTGGAAGTAGTTTTGCAGAAAAGGCTAATTTCTTCAGGCCTCTTCATAAAAGTTGTACTTCATAACAAGCTATTTGCAAGAACCATGTCTGCCCTGTCTGGAAACTAAAGTAACCTTTCTGTCTTGGGAGGCTAATCTGGTTCGAGATGGGAAATATCTTTTTAATGATACTTACTTTCTCCAGTTTATTTTGTCTGCCGTGAGTTAATTAAAAAAGACCTTTGCAAACACAGAGCCCCAGTGGTTTTCATCTGCCCTCTATCTTTTCCTCTGCCATAGCTTTTATTTTAGCCCACTTTCTCTCCTGCCTCATCCCACTCAGACTTCATTCCAGCAAGTTCTTAAGTGTCTGTCTTACTGCACCCATTATGATGTCTTAAACACCTTGTTTTATACACAGAAAAGAGCTGGCCTAGCCCTCTTGTGCACACAAATTTGTTGAAGTCTGCATGAAAGCTTGTTGTATGTGTGCGTGTCTTTTCTAGCACAACAATAGAGAGGAAAAGCCAGCCTGTTAGCGAGGTGTAGTGCTGCAGTGTGGTCCACCATGGGGCCAATAACAAGCCTGTTAATCCACAAAGGGACATCCTTGATACTCCTTTGCAATGGAAATCATTGCAACTCACTCACTTTCCTTTGTCTCACAATGATCTTCCACTGTGGATCTTGCACATGAGTATAAGAGAGCAAAACTTCCTCCGACTGTCACTCAAACCGAGCAACAACAAACCAGTGAGAATGAGCTAAATGTGACTCATTGCTACGGAGATGAGTAGTTCTTTAAGGGATCAATGGTGTGCAGTCATAGCTTTGAAAAATAGGCCAGTTTCTTTTTAAAGGCGAAATCCCTGCAAATCTCTGAGACAATGGCTGTTTCCAATAAAGCCTCTATAAAAGCTCCATAAGTCCAAAATTTGTTATCTATCCAGCCATATGGGCCTCTGTCAAGGGATTTCTATATGAACCAATATCCAGTCCACTTCCTTCTTTATGTCCCCTGCTTTCTTGAGGTTTACTTTAGTTTACCCTGGGAATATTTTTCCCTCAGAAGCTTTTTTTTCTTCCTATTTTCCTATTTTCTTTCAGGGTCTTCTGTGACAGTCCTTGCTGTCCAGGTTCTTCCTGTTTTGGCTCTAAAAGATTCCTCTTTTGAATAATTTATATGACCTGATTTCTGCTTTATTTCAGTGTTAATTCTTCAAAAAGCACAGACTCCCATCTTTGCAAAGACAAAGTGTGGGCAAGTAAGTGTTATTTTTATGGGGCAGGCACAGTTATCAGCCCTGTAGGATATACCACTAACTGAACATGGTGCAGTGTGTTGACTTTTCATGTTCACACATATAGATCCATCTCTCCTGTGTTGACACAATGTCGATGACTCCTTGTAAGGTCAAAGAAGAAAAATCATATATATATAGCTTTACTCTGCCATAGAAGAATAATCAATAGCTCTCAGATCTTGCTTTATCCTCACCAAATTCGAGTTAGTTGTTAAACTAAATGTGAATTAACATTGTGTAAAAAAAAGAAAAAGAGGTCCCCATCTGCTAAAACTGTTTTAACTTTGTTAAAAAGTTGGCAATAATGCTCCGACTGGGGATTTCTGCTTTGAACCTGCAGAGCACCAACTGCAGCCTCAGAAAGGTGAGACCTGACATGTACCGTTTATAGCTTTGAAAGGAGGAAATCAGATTAATCTCACCCAGTTAAGATTCATGAATGTAGACTCAGTTTATTTGGAGACAGTGGGGTTTAGCCACTACCCTTTACATCCCACAATGGGGAAATTAACATTGTTTCAGCAACCAGAAAGATCCTCACCTCAGGCGAAATATAAAGATAAAGAAAAACAACAGAAACACACAACAGCAGGTAGTATCAGCAATAGCAGCAGTTGTACACGGGTTAGTGAACTGCACAGGGCAATAGTGGTTATTGCATATTAATTATTGCACATTTTATCTTATTTCACAGTATTTGAGTGATTGTTAAGCAGTCTGACAGCAGTAGGAAGGAAGCAACCCAAGACAGAGCTGTCCTTGATCAATAAGTAGAAAATCTGATGCTGTTTCAAGCATTTATCCAGCGGTAAAGCAGTGACAAAACAACAACTTCTTTAAACACCAGTAGCAGGGAAAGGAGTAAAACTTGGTTGTTTAGCCCTCCAAACTCCAGTTGCAAACTTCCAAAGGCTGCCTGCTAAAATGTGGCATCATCGTGTTCCTCTATCATGTTATTTCTGTGACTGCAAGCACAGAAAAAAGCTTCAGTAGATAATAGCCAAATCCAAATCCCCTAAAGGTTATGTACCTGTGGTCATCTGGATTCCACGAGTTCATGACCTCCAAAAGCAAAGTGCAACTACCCTACTGACAAGAAAGAAAAAGGTAGGGTTAAGGGAAGAATTTGGGTGGGGAAGTTTTTGTGATTATTTCACATTTTGCTGTGAGATTGGTTTTGTTTTGGGGGGTATTACATAATCACAGTAACCAAAGCCATGAATATTACTAAGTAATGATCTCTGTGGATGACCGATTAGGCTTTTCTTTCTTACATGGAGAACACGGCACATTTTCATATCTTATTCATTAAAAATCTAAATGATTTGTTATACAGGGACGGGCAGAAAGGGAAAAGTTGCAGACAGCGGACCCAATGCAGACGAGGGGTCTTCCAGCGACTGCCTGCCATGCCAGCAGGGTTGTGCCTACTGTAAGGACGACACCCCCTGCGTGGCACACGAGGACGGAGTGCTGCGCCTGGCTGTGCTCTCCTTCCAGTGCCTCTGCATGCTAATTGTCTTCATTAGCATGGTACTAATATACCACTTTCGAAGGAATAAGGTGAGCATTATCACGTACTCTTGACTTCCTCTTGATGCTGTTATGGATGTTATGGGCAGGACTTTTGTCTCTTTCCAGAAAAAGTAAAAGTTTGGAAAGTTATCTGTGGATAAGTGAGAACTACAGTAATTAATATCATTACAGCTACATGTTTGATGTCTGCTGAGCCATATGGCCATCAAAGCCCTCTGGGTGAATAAACTGGTAAATCCATATGTGGATGGCCACAATAAAGCTTTGAAATCCTTTCAAACAGCCTTGACGCCTCAGATCAATTTAAAATCAGCAACTTGGATGTTGACCAGTGTATGGAAATTAGATCACAAAAGCCTATTTACTCATATTTGAACATTGGGCAGCGTCCTCTTTCATATTCACTACCCGGTATTTGATTCATAATCATCACAAGTTCATTGTGAAACGTGGCAGTAAGATGTTAAAGCTGGCACCTTGCAGACAATGCTGTGGTGCTAACAATGTAGGGAGCCATTAGTCAAGCAAAGACAGTGGACAGCGTGGAGTCGGTGGATATACAGCGTGTCTCATGTATCGTCATGTCAGCAAAAGCCTTGTGCTGAGTTACAGAACCGCTGAGCTCAATTTAAATGGAGAGTTGATGTAGCAGTTTACTTTATCAACCACTGTCATACAAGGCATCCCTCCCATCAATTAAGCAGATCGCAGTCTCAGGTTATTGTCACATTAACCTTCTCAAACTAAACTTTGGAGTTTCTTTCTCAAAATTACAAGCCTTTCATTGTCACGTGGAATATAATATCTGTGTTACATATTTCTCTTTTTTTACGTTTACTTTAAAAAAAGAGAAACATCGGTCGTCTGGTGAACAGAGACAGGACCTCTGCTTTCTTTTGAGGGTATTTTTAAATGGGTGGCACAGCTGTCTTCCTCTCCCTGAAAGCCCCCTCAAGCATCTTGTCAATTAGAGGACGATAAGTTGCTAAATATCTTACACAAGAGGTGCACAGAAAGCGCCTGAAATAGTGGAGACATCCATGAAAAAAAGGCCTTGAGGGAGGAGCTTTTACCATTCTTTGTTCTTTTTTATGCAGCAAAGAAGAACGAGGAAGAAAGCACCCCCTCCAGTTTTAAAATCCATGTTTCAGACCTCCTGCATTACAGCCACCCGGCCAGAAAACATGTTAAACCCGACACATAACAGTGCAAAGACAAATGTAGTTTTTGTTTAGTTTTTTTATGGTAGCGACACAGATTTAAAAATATGACATGCTAACTGTGTTTCATTATTTGGGTTTAGGTAAATTATTTAAATCTGACATTTAACAGAAAAATAAAACAATAAGAGCTCCTAAAATGCTGATATTTTTTATGCAAATGCTGTTTTTAAATCTAATTTTTGAAGAAAAAGCGATGGTTAGTGTTTCACTCCACTAAGTATGTAAAGAGTTGACAATTCTGGCTGATTATGTTGTCTTATTATAAGGAAATTGGGTATGAAAAGAACATCCTCAACAACCTCAGCTGGGTAATTCAGAAGTAAAGATGGGTTTGCAAACACTGACAAACTGCATGATCTGACAGTTCAGTTCATCAGTGTCAGTTTGGGGATTTCATCCTCCGCACTAAAAGTCAGAGAATAACCGAGAAAAAACTAGTAAGAAAGAAAGAAGAATGAAAAACAATCAGTTAACATGATTCATCTCTGCATGCACAAAGACGGCAAAACTCTGCTGTCTGTGAGCTTTTTTCAATCAAATTCAAATCTGGTAAATTACATTTAACTCGATGTCCCAACTTCTCTTTTTTTTTACTAACTTTGAGCCAGAGAAAAAAACCATTGTGTGCTCTAATAAATCCAAATCTGAAAATCTTCTTGGGAGTCATAGATGAAACCTCTCAAGGGCTTAAAGGAAAGAGAGACCGTCAGGTTCATCAGTGCAGTTTAAAAGCCTGCATCTGTCATGACGTGTAAGAAGCACATTGTTATCATCATACTGACACCTAGCAGGGCCGCCATTACTGCTGTGGCGAGTCACAGTCTCTCGGTTTCACCTGCTGCTTAACCGTATGAACAGCAGCACGAGTAACATTTGCAAATGTTGTAGATTAAATTAAATCATCAGCTGGGAAGCTCCACTCCTACGAATACAGATACCGATCAAATCACGCCTACTTTGTGGTCGTTAGATTGCCTTAATTAGGCAACTAAGGTGAAAATTCACAGTAAATCCTCCAGTTTATTGAATTAATTTAAACTGTGCGCCAAACATGGCCCTTGAATTGTCTTAGCTCATTAATAATACCAACGTTGCACTTATTATTTGCAATAGGTACACTATTCGTGTGTATGGTGACTGTGAGTCATTGCTCAACTCTGCAGTTACTCAGCCTCTTTTAAACATTTTAGCTCATTATTTTGGTGTATTGGACTTTGGCTTTACACCTCAGAGCTTCATCATCAGTCATGTTTTCCAGCTGCAGCAGGAGGAGGCTGCTTTTAGGAAAATAACATTGTAGATAAACCTACTGTTAAACCTCTCTGTCCCGCACTGAATTTCAAGAAAAAAAATGAACTTAGGGGGAATTATGCTGCACAAATAATTTCCCCAGGACTGGGCAAGCCCAAGCAAAGCTAAGTGAAGATTTAATGTTCAACAGGAAGCCACAAATCCACTAAAGAAAAGCTGGTGTTGCTCAGATAGTATGTCGTGTGCTGGGTTATCCCTCGTTTTGCAAGTGGTCAGAAACGCGCATGTTTTAACACACATACATAAGAAGTTTAATGACTGTTGCATCTCCCTGTTTTGGCAGAGTATCAGAGCATCAGGTCTCGTCCTGCTGGAGGCCATCCTCTGTGGGGCTCTGCTTCTCTACTTTCCGGTAAGCCTGAGAGACTTGTGACTGTGTGCTGATAACGCAAATGTTTGCTTTGACTGAAGGCTGGCGCTCAGCTTGACCTTAAGTTCACACGGAATCAGAATCAGAGATCAGAACAAAGTTTAATCTCTGTGGCAGCACCTCAGAGCTGTCTTGTCAAACACAGCCCAAGACTCAGTCCATAAATCATATTCTGGTGTTTGACGCCTGGATGGAGCTGTGACAAGCAGGTTTCTCATGCCAAACATCCCGGAGCTTGTCTTTTTATGGCCTCCTGTTAACTGTACACAGAGCTGGCCAATGAACCCAGCAACCTGTCACCATCTGTTTAGCTGCCTCACATCTATTCAGAGCTGCACATAGATAAAAAACATTACATTTTAGGGGAATTTCTGTCCTTTTACCTCAATTAGTTTCTTTTCACAGTGTTTTTAAATGATCATTATTACACTGCTGAGTACTAAGGTCTTTAATTCATGATGTATTCTTATTCTTAAATTCTTGAATTAATTACTAAGCTTTTGCTACAGCCTGCCAGCTTGCCATGAGCTACTGAACTACTGAACTCCTTCACTCTCTTTGATAGTCAGTGATGGATCACTTTTCATGCAAAAACATCTAAATCTGTATTTATTAGCTTTACTTTTCTTTTTGCTTTTCTTCATTAACTAAAGCAAGCAACTAAATACATTCATCCATTCATGCAATAGAATTATAACTGAACTTAATGAATAGAATTGATGTATTGAGGAAAATTATCATGAGATGAATCAAAGATAGAAACGATGATTACTTGCAGCCGGACTTAAACGCCGGAAGACCAGAGTGACCAAAAAGACAAGAATGCACTTCTACATTATGACAGTGTTAGGTCTAAAATATACTTTGATTTAAACCTCACACTCATGTTTGCCACCACCTGTGTCGTCTTTGTCAGCATAATTGTTCACATACTTTCCAGTGAAGTATGCCCGTTACTGTGAGATTCCACTGGGCGGCACTTCAGCAAACAATGGCTGTACAAAACTTCCAGATTTGCAGGCTGTTTGATGGGGCTGAGCGATTTTATCGATACTGCGATATATATCAATATTTTGTTTCCTGATAAAGTTTTGATTTTTCAGCTGCTAGTATTGATTTTTTAAATAAATTTTTTTAGCAAGCTTTATTGAAAAGTCAGACGTTACAATTAAGTTGTCCTTCCAGTTCAAAGGACGGACAACCAGTCCAATCAGCGACGATTCATGTCAAATCACTCTGTCCCTTTAAAATCTTTCAGAAAATTATGTGTATGAAACCGTATTGAATCGAATCGTATGAAATCGTATCGTATCGCTGAATGCCGTGTATCGTTTCCTATCGTGAGATTAGTGTATCGCTACAGCCCTAATGTATGACCACAGAAATGAATATTAAGTGGATTAATATTTGCTGATGGGAAGATAATGGCAGAAAAAGCTGCAGCTGTTGGATTTCTGGGGACATTTTCCCCCGACACTGCCTCCACCAGACACCTCAATATTTAATCTTCTGTATGTGCAGCGCTAATTTCTAAGGATATGCAGAACTGATGTTCTGAACAGATGCAGGATCCATGAGGTATAGTCATCATTAACTTGAGCACATATGATTAAGAGCAAGTGAGCTTGCTTACAGTAAGCTGCAGGCTGAAAAGTGTACAGATAAAGTCTTCCACATTCCCGTACTGTGATACAGCTTTTGTTGTGCTTGTGATGACAAGACAACTTGTGTTGCTGTCTGTTTATGACTCAAGCAGAAACGCCTGTAAGGAGGAAGGAGAGTTTTGGCAAATTTTCCCTCCCACTCACAGTTTCACCTTTCTTTTTTGCTCTCATCTGCAGATGGTTAAGGTCAGAGAAGTATGCATTAGCTAGTAAAGCAAATCGAAAGTAATCTTTGAAAAGCGAGGAAAACAGAGAAAGCTCTTCTTCAGGAATCCCTTTAATCTGTGGGAGAACCTAGGACATTATATCATAACCAGGAAAACGTTGGCTCAGGTGAGGAGTCTGTTCTGCTGGAACAAACGTTGTGATATTTGACATATTAGAGGAAGTTTTTTCTTTAGTATCCGTTCACCTTCACACTATACCAATACTAACTGGTAGCGGTTCCCACCATGTCATGCAATCACTGTCCAACACAGAACAACCTCTTGCTTTAGAACTGTTATCCCACAGTTTCTCTTCCTGGTTCCTGCCATGCGTTTACTGGTGAAACTGGACTATTTCTGTGACAGTTTTGGATCAGTTTCTTTTCATTTTTATTCCATTGGGAATATTTACAGAAGCTGCAGACTTCATGACAGACTGAGGCTTTATAAACACGAACTGGACGAACATAAAGTGTAACACAGCAGATCTGTGTAATCTACATCAGTGAAAATCAATTCAGTTTGATCAGTGACATTTTTTTCCAACTTCTGTGGCACCTCATTATTTCTGCAGGTGATTACACTCACACAACCATCGATTTACCTGAAACCACCATTATGTCCTCTTTGGCGCTTGGGGAATTAGATAATTGCAATTTAGTTGCAATCACACAGAGCTATATGCTTCATGAAGCAGTACAAAATAAACATAATTAAAGGCAGCTGATTTAGAGTCGGCTAATCAATGCAATTTGCTGCAACAAGGTCCTAGAAAGTAATAACGTTTGAAATTTGCAGAATGAAAGCGAGCCTGGGAGTCAGGTTATTGCTTAGTGAATGAATGAACAGCAGATGATATTCCTGTGTCCAGCTGGTGTAGTGATGGCAGCCAGAGCTAAAAATAGAAGGCTTGTAAAAAGATTGTGCTTTACTTTGTAGGTTATTTCAGAGCTGTGAAATAAATGCAGTGGAATTCAGTTTGATCGTTCTGCTCCGTTATACAGGAATGGTCACTGTGAATGTGACTGCTCTTGCTTTGATGATATAATATCTTGGCTCGATCATGTGAAAATGGCATCTCCCTGCGTTTTACTGTGCAACACACAAGATTGATGTGCACCCTGATGGATTTGCATGTCTTCCTTGTGAATCCCACACAAGCTGAGGCTGCGAGGTGAGACGCTTCTAAATATAGATTCAGAAATATTCTGCCACCGCTGCTGCTTCTATTCTAAATAATTCCACTGTTATTAAGCAGCAGGACATGCATCCGGCTCCCATGGAATTCTGCTTTGTGAAGTAATGCAATTCTTTCCCCCCTTTTCTCTTTCTCTCTGTCACATATAATAACTTGAGCCCCCCTGCTTTGAAATTAAACGGGCGGAGGGAGGAACAGGCAGTGCAGAAGGAGAAGGAGCCTAAGCCAGAGATTTCCATCTGGTTATGCAGATGAAAGAGGGGGAGAGCATTCACACTTTTGTGATTCAGAATGTGATACCTGGATGAACCTGTCAGTGCTGTGTCTGTTTGTGGCTTTTACGAATGCTTTGGTGAGATTTAGATTGAGGTAATGTGACAGAATTTAGATTAGAATAGCTTTTTGTCATTTCAGATGCCATCAGCTCTTTCAGTCAAGTACAACTTCATGGATCAGCAGCTTGTAGAACCACTTTGAGCTGCAATAACTTAGAATTAAGCAATTGTTTTCAGTATGAAGCATCAGTCTCTCATCTTGCTGTTGAGGAATTTTGTCCCAGTCTTTACTGAAATGTGGCCTCAGCTCACTGAGGTTTGCAGCATTGGTTTCTGCACAGCTCTCTGAAGGTCCCACCACAGCATTTCAGTCAGGCTGAGGTCTGGACTCTGACTGTGTGAAAAAGAAAAGAATCAAGGTGTTGCAATGGTCCATTCTGTTGTAGATCTGCTGCTGTGTTTGGGATCATTGTCCTGTTGATGAGCCAGTTTCAGCCCAGCTTTAGCTGTGGGACAGATGGCCTCACATTTGACTCTAGAATACTTTGGTATCCAGAGGAGTTCATGGTGGACTCAGTGACTGCAAGGTGCCCAGGTCCTGTGGCTGCAGAACCAGCCCAGATCATCAGCCCTCCACCACCGTGCTTGACAGCTGGTATGAGGTGTTTGTGCTGATATGCTGTGTTTGGTTTCCTCCAAACGTGCTGCGGTGCATTATGACCAAACATCTCCACTTTGGTCTGGTCTGTCCAAAGGACATTGTTCCAGAAGTCTTGTGCTTTGTTCAGACACAGCTTTGCAAACTTAAACTTTGCTGCCATGGTGAAAACAGGACTGACAGCATAAATAACAGAACATATTTGGGGTCTTGAATATCAGTTTAAATATTCTAGTATTTGGACTGTGTGAAGAATTGAGTAAAAAATACTGATACTATAGTGGACCAATAAAACTATGTTAGTTCCTCTCATCGACCGGCAACATTTAGCAGTCAAATCCTCAATGAATGAGTAATTTGCAACACAAATAGCTGGGAAGCTACAGTGCCCCAACATAGACAGAGAAATTGCAGCCATAGCTCAGGTAAGAAAATGGCCGTCCATCAAATGGAAGGTTGTCGGATGCTTTGATCAAACTATATTACCTCCTCTGGGTCCCTCACTTGCAAGATGTTAGGATAAAATCTGAATAAATATAAAAGAAAGTACAACCATTTGAGAGCTCAGTTTGCCTTTATGCTATTCTACACCAAAAAAAAAAAATTAGATCATAGTTGTATGCAATAAATATGATAAAAACAGAACATTGAATAAACACACTCACATCATTTCATGCTTTAAAGCAGGAGGCAAACATCTCACCTGAAATGGATATATATGCAGAGTTAAGGAAATCTCCCAGATATATGTTGTTTAAAATGCACAGTAATATGTAGGTTTGTTAATTGCACGTAAACACACCCTGTGAGGCTCATCCTACCATCTGTTTGCGCACCAGTGCAGTTTGCCCCAGAGACTGCTTGAAGTGATCATCTCCTCCTGCATTATCCCTCCTGTGTGACATGTCACACCTCCTGCTCTGCTGTTTGCACATTAAAAAGCATCAATGCACATGTGAAAGTAGTATTTTACTATTTAGTATTTGGTGCTTCTTGTTGACAAGATTTTCCTTGCACTTAATTTTACAGTTTCATTGCATAACAATAATTTAATTTAATGATATATTATTTGGAAGATCGAACTAAGAATACCTTGTATTCTAATGAGAAAGCAACACTGAAGGTACAATTGTGAGACTGAGACTAAACCGATTGATTATGGCTTAAATAGACTAACAGTAAATGCTGTTAGACCACACTGACCACAACAATGGGAGGTTTTTGCGATGCTATAATGCTGACTGCTTTTCTATCCCTGTTTTTTATGCACTTCTTCAATATATATTCTAATTTTTCACATAAAACTAAAAAACAAAAAGTAATTCCAAAGTGTGGAATTGGATTGCACCAAGCATCATTCTACCATGGATCTTAATATTGAACGGTAGCAGAATTAAATGCATATTAATCCCCCCCCCTGGTAATAAACTGAGCTACATTATTTGGGAAACTACACCTTAATGGCTGCTAACAGACGCACTGCCACACAAACTCTTCAGCTAAGCAGTTCTGTTTTTCTAGCTGAGCAGAGGACTTGATGAGAGTCCTTGTCTTTCCACCTGTTCAGGCTCAATACTGTCCTAAGGCCAAGCTGGACCAAGGTGCCACCTCAGCCCAGATCGGGGCAGACCGACAGGGGGCTAATGAGAAACAGTATGACCAGGAGATAATGTATCCTGACCTGACAGGCCATGAAACACAGTCTGCCAGCTCTGCTCTGCCTTCTATCCAAACTGCTCTGACACTTTCCGTTTGACTTAAGTAGATCTGAAGAGTTGTTGTGAGCACGAGCAGCCCTCCCTTCATACTCCACTTCCTTTTCTCCTTCTGATAAATCCTGAGGATTCTCTCAAAACATACAGCCACTAAGTCAAGGGTGCACTCCTGCAGCTGAGGGGTTCTTTCAACTTGAGCGGAGGTCTAGAAAGTATCAGATACTAGAAAAAACCAAGATGGGAACATCACATTTAGGCTGTCTCTTCGTGTCCAAGAAAATGGGAATATCTCTCAGGATCTAGCTGGTGATGAAGGGGAAAGGGAGTTGTGGGAGGCGGGTGAGACTTGGCTCCAGTCTTGCCTGCACAGAGGCCAAGCTGGATGTAATTTACACTCAGCCCACCTCAGGGAGTAGCAGGAGCAGAAGAAACCATTACCTTCCTCCAGAAAGCTGCCCTTCCCATGTGGCAGGGGGTGTCAGCTTTCATATAAAAATGGATCCATTGCTATTACAACACCCCACTTCTCCCACTGGCGTTCAGTCTGTCTCACCCACACTGAAGGTGTTCAGACAAGGAAGGAGAAGAAGGAGAGGATGACCACAAAATGCGGGGCCTCGGCAAACCGGATGGCTGTGATTTTTTTCATGTCAAAACATTAAAAGCAGAACAAAAGGCTTTGTTGTGACAGAATGATTCCCGAGGAGGCAGCATCCCATTCTCTCCTCAGATGGAGTCAGACACAATAAAAGGCCGAGAGTAATTTTTGAAGAAATTGTGATGACAAAAGGCTACAATTCAGCACTGTCTGTTCTTTTAACTCGTACTCACTAATGTGGCAGGCTTTTTTTTGGCTTGAGTTGTTTTTCATGACAGAAAATGTACGCGTTAATGACAACAGATGACTGTAAATGTCACTCTTTATTGGATGAGGTAAAGACACGTATCTCAAGCACCTTTAGAGCAGCTCCTTTCATGACAGAAAGTGTATCTCAGAGACCTACAGAGATGCTCTTGCTTACATGAGGATTTTGATGTTTGACATCTCACAACATCAATCATGATACCAGCGCTGGACATCTCGCAAAATGACAATGATCACGTTTGACATCATTCATCGGGTCAGGGCAGGAACAAGCTTCCATGGAAAAGACCACAGATTCAACATTTTCCATTGTCCTTTTCCTCTTCACTTGCACTCACAGATAGTTAAGATTAGGACATACGAATACATGGTAAACCTGCATGGTTACGGTTAAAATTGTGAGCAAATATCATACATTTTCAGGTGATTCTGGGCTCAGAATTCAGCTGTATTAGATGAAGAAGTAGCACGAAAGCTTTTGAAATAAAACAAATCCCATTACTGTTAATTATTACTCATTTATTAATTCATTTAAAAACAGGGCAGGAGAGTTGCAGGTGAGGTGGAGCTCATTTATTCATTTCATGGCATCAAAATAGATGCTTAGGTAATCAATATCCTGCGGGACCCTGACCTCCACAGGAAGTGGGATCTGTCGTGCTCTGAAACATTTGCATTTTTATTGTCTGCACATCACAACTTGATTACATGCTGTTGTCTCTCCTCTGCTAACTGCATCATTCTAATAAAAGAATCCGCCCACTTCCTTTTCAGAAGTAATATTTGCAGAATATCTCCTTCTTGCCCTACGGTGGGAGCCAATTATCTAAAGTGTCCTAGCATGAAATGATTTGTGATCCTCTGTGGAGTTTGGGTTTTCTACCATCTGCACTTGATGCCTTTGGGGACTGTTTGAGTTTCGATGACATTAGGCGCGTTCCCACTGTAGGAACCTTTTGCAGTTCCCATAACCTTTTCAGGAATAGGGCCGTTTTTTTCATGCATTCGGACATACAGGAACTCTGGACCACGGCCCTCAGTTCCTAGAACCATTTTAGCTCCTTCTCCGAGGCAGGGTCTTTTCTGGTTCCATAGCAACACACTCCTCATAGCAAGGTGTTTGGTGGTTGGTAGCTCCGCCCCTTGTCTGAAATGTTTACTCATACGACACGGACCCAACCGGCGCCTGTTTAATAAGTTAAACTCAGACGTCGTCTCCTTTGTCTGCGGCGCTCTGCTCTCCTTCTTTCCTTCATGAAACAAAGAAGTATCGCCCGCTGCTGGATTCTCCGTCTCCTGACTCTCGCTGTGCGCTCTTCCAGCCTCCATCTTAGACGCCTGACGTGATCGTCCATGATTAATATCACCGTCATGCAGACCATGAACACGGTGGCCTCCTCGCTCTCCATGTTAGCTTCTTGGTGCTGTTGTTTTGTTTTCCTCTCTCCTTACTTTTCGCGGGTTTTGTTTTGTTGTTGAGTGGCACTACAGTAACACGTCACAGTCGCAGACGGTTGCGTCACATCAGTCTCAACCAAGGTCCCCGACTTATGTGCGAATGCAAAATGAAACGGTTCCCCTGGGGAAGGGCAGTTCTTAGAACTGCGTTCTTCGAACTCTCTGTCCGAATGTGCCTAATAGTTAGGCACTACTCCTGGCTCTGTTTACTGGTTAGTTACCGGACTAAACCCGGCTCCAGTTGAGGTCAAACTGACTGTACTGTGTGTTTCAAACCTGCCTCAGTACATTTAAAACCTTTCAAAGTTTATTTGAAGTGCCACTATTTTTCTGGAGATGAGAGACACTACATGGTGCCTTGAAAATAAATACTTGTCATAATTCCAGGCTAAAGGGACTCAAATCTGAATGATATCAGCACATATCAGCACTAGATAGGATATTTATCCGATATGTGGCTATACAACATGAGTGAGGAAGCTCACATTGAATTTCATGCAGTTTTTTGCTTATATACATAGATAAAAACACGTGTTGGTTGTCATTAACGTATGACCATGTGCCAATTAAACCTTCAGTGTCAAACCTTTATAGTTAAGAAGTAGATACTCAGTTTTAACTTGAGTAATTGATGAAGAATCTCATAGATTTTTAATTAGAGGCAGATAAAGAAACTGAAAAAACAAGAAATATCTGTCCCCAGAGCCAAAACTGATCTGGGAAAAGTGACATTTAAACATGTTGGTTCCTTTGCTTGGAATCAGCTTCAAAACCATTTGAATTTAACCCGTTATGAAAAGACCTGAACGTTGTTTTTCCAGAGATCTCAGCTTTTAAAAGGCTGTTTTCTACAAGGCCCTGAACTGAACTGTTAATTCAAGGTTAAAAGAAGGAAATCTGCATACTGTCACAACCGGTGTAGGGGGGTTGTGCGTGACGGGGATGAGGTAGGACCCAGATACAGAATTTAAAGAAAAAAGCTTGATTTACAAAAAAGGAACAAAAAGCGCGGCTGAGACAGATCTCAATACATCTAAACTGTGACAAAAAAAAAAGAAAGCAAAGCTATGGCTGTGGAAAAACGAGAGGCAAAACCTGACCTGACAAATCTGAAAACCATGAAGCACGTTGCGTGAAGGTGAAGATTTTTGCACTGAACTGAGGGAATCTGGAAACTAAAGTACTGTGGGGAGGTAATTGGGGATGAAGTGCATCTGTGAAAACAAAGACAGGTGACTTGAATGAACCTAATGACGTGACAAGGAAAAATATGGCAAAAAAACATTGAGTCAAAAATAAACCTAAAACCTGAAAACAAAACCCAAGACAAGACATGACACATACTTTGTAAGGATGAATGAAGTGAAGGATAATCACCTGGTTCCAGTTTGTATCATAAGATTCCACTACATCCTAAGGTGCTCCTTTGGCCAAACTTTAGATAACCATCTTAAAATGATGTGTTGAAGTGGATCAAAGCCAAATGCATCCAAACAAAAGGTTCTCTTATGGTGCTCATAAACTTTGAAACTGTGTGAAAGAATGATGGAAGCACAACAAACCTCCAGCTAGCGTAGAGGTCGATCGGCGCTCTCTGGAAAACTGCTGCTCGTACCACAGCTGGCCGGCGTGCGTCAATAACAACGGGGCCACTGAATCTGTGTGTGGAGCCAGCTGGTGGAAGCTGAAACGAGAGCTGATTAGCTTCAAAAGATAACTACAAATTAAGTGACTGAGTTTTGATTCAATGAGCTAGAGTGTTAGCAGATGAATCTTTCTCTTTTACCAGCACCTTATTTCACAGTTCAAGATAAATCATTGGATCGCGTTAATTTGAATGAGGTTTACTGAAGCACCGTACCTGTTGTTATTCTCTGCCCTGCAGTACTTCCCCGTTTAATCACTGCTGTTTAAATAATCTGTTTAGTTGTGCGGCTGAATGTCACCTCTTTTCACGCATGTCCCCTTTCTTTTTGTGTCTAAATGCATTTCTTCTTCTTTTTTAATTGCATGATACAATATCATGAAAAATTCTGCCATAAATGCTCACATGTTAAAAGACAGAATACATCACAGCAATGCCACACAGCTTCACAATTCCCTGGACTGATGAAGTGTTGTATGAGCAGTGAATCCTCTAATGTAAAAGTCTTTTGGCAGAGAGACAGGAAGGAGGCCAAATTCCAGAAGCAGTGTGTGAAAAACTAAGTGCACCCTCACTGCTGTGTGAGTGTAAGTAGCAGCCAGGTGCTGTCAATAAAGTGCACTTTATTAATTGATCATCAGTCAGTGTGAGCACCCCTATAAAAGCAGAAGTTTTGGGAGTTTGCTGGTGTGGAGCATCCAGGTGAGTGTTAACACGATGCCAAGGAGGAAAGAATCAGCAACTGTTGCTGCCCATCAATCTGGGAAGGGTTATAAGGCCATTTCCAAACTATCTGGAGTCCATCATTCCACAGAGAGAAAGATTATTCACAAGTGGAAAACATTCAGGACAGCTGTCAATCTTCCCAGGAGTGGACGTCCCAGCAAGTTCACCCCAAGGTGAAAAAGCCCAGAGCTACATCTCAGACTCTACAGGCCTCAGTTAGCATGTTAAAGGTTAAAGGTCATGACAGCACAGTTAGAAAAAGACTGAACAAGGATGGCTTGTTTGGAAGGGCTGCAGGAGAAAGCCTCTTCTCTCTAAAAAGAACATGGCAGCACAGCTTAGGTTTGCAAAGCTGCATCTGAACAAAGCACAAGACTTCTGGAACAATGTCCTTTGGACAGACCAGACCAAAGTGGAGATGTTTGGTCCTAATGCACAGCAGCACGTTTGGAGGAAACCAAACACAGCATATCAGCACAAACACCTCATACCAGCTGTCAAGCACGGTGGTGGAGGGCTGATGATCTGGGCTGGTTCTGCAGCCACAGGACCTGGGCACCTTGCAGTCACTGAGTTCACCATCAACTCCTCTGGATACCAAAATATTTCAGAGTCAAATGTGAGGCCATCTGTCCCACAGTTAAAGCTTGGCTGAAACTGGCTCATCAACAGGACAAAGATCCCAAACACAGCAGCAGATCTACAACAGAATGTGTGAAAAAGAAAAGAATCGAGGTGTTGTAATGGTCCAGTCAGAGTCCAGACCTCAGCCTGACTGAAATGCTGTGGTGGGACCTTCAGAGAGCTGTGCATAAACCAATGCTGCAAACCTCAATGAGCTGAAGCAACATTGGACAGAAAAGTGGACTGGAAATCTTCCACAACTATGTTAGAGGCTAATGGTGCCATACAGAAACACAGTTACATAAAGTTATTGCTGGTGAAGGAGGTTCTACAAGCTGCTGAGTCATGGAGTGGACGTAGTTACTCACATAACTTAGTTATTTATCATGAATAATTACTCCTTTAAGGTAAGGGAGGGGTCTGTCCAGGGCAGATGGTCAGTGAGAAATGATTTAATACTTTAAAGAAACTGAAGCCTATTCTAGAGGATAAAACAAGCCACAGAAGAGTGCCTCTGTCAGCACTCCTACTCTTACAAAAAAAACCAAAAACAACTGACTTTAATCATCGGGAGGTAAGAGGGCTGCACTCCGCTGGAACCCAGAGGAACAAGGCCTGAGATTAGTTGATAATTGTCTCCTCAATATTGATGTCCATTAGAATTGTACACAGAACCAAGAGCCTGTCACGTGCGCTGTTGCATGCACATACACACATTCGAGGGTAGCATTTGATCCCTTTAGTTTCCCCTCAGCACTGAATCCAGATGCCCAGCACTTAGCATCGATTATTAATGGAAGGTTTCAGAAGCAAAGCAGGGCAGAAACTGATCTTACTCTTTATGTGCGCTGGCATTAAGAGAAACCTGTCAGAGGATCAGGGCTAGACGCTTCCCAGAAACCCCGACTGATGGAAAGTGCACCGCCAGAAGGACCTGTGTGATGAATTTGTGCACAGCATCGTGAGATCTCAGGGTCAAGGGAAAATGATCATATAACTGAGCTTATTTTTGCTCTAACATATTAGTTTTGGTCAGAGAATAGGTGAAGACGCAAGGGGCTGGAGATACATCTTGTTGTATCAGATGAAATGAAGAAAGCTGAAGGAAGGTGACAAACGAATTTGTCTTACAGTGAGTGATCCTGAATTCTTTAACCCTTAAGGAGTCTGTGTCCATGTCAGCGTTTAATTGATTTTTCGGCAACTGAACCACACACAGAAATGACTAATTTATATATTTTTTTGTGTAAAAGATATTTTTTGAGCTTTTTATTAGTTTACAAAAGGCAGCAGCGTGCACCACCTTCTCTGACATTTAAATCACAGACTCCTAAGAGTTAAAGAGCCAAACTTTTAACTTGCAAAACAAATCTATGCAGAAACTACACAGTTTCACAGGAGTTTAAAATCATCTCACCCCGAATCTGATTCAAATCCCTGAACCCTTATCTGGTTTCTAGCTGTGCGTCAAGCTTGAAAAGCTTAAAGCTGGGAATAAATGTTGAGCAGAAACAGTTCTCAGTGCCTCCAACCCGGAGTCATAGTGACGCTGTCAGGTAGATGCTCACATCAGGATGACGACATTTATGGGCTCCTGGGCGCACATATTAGTCTCTGACTCATCCTGAAGACCCATCCTGAAGATGAGTAGTGGCCATAAAGATATGATTTGCAGTTGTTTGTTTTATCTTATTGTGTTCATTCTGCATCTCTTTATGTTAGTTTTGGTGCCTGATTTCAGTTGTATTTTCTTTTTTCTGCATGTTTTGGATCTGGATTGCACGGTGGTGTGGTGTTTAGCACCGTTGCCTCACAGCAAGAGGGTTCCTGGTTCAAATCCCAGCTTTCTGTGTGGAGTTTGTATGTTTCTTCCGTGTATGTGTTAGCTTCCTCCTGTCTTATGTTGCTCATTTTGTGTCCTATGTTTTGTTTTTTGGTGTTGATTTTACATTATTTCTTATTTTTTGTGCCATATTTGATCTGTTTTTGATAGTTTTACATCTTGTTGTTGTCTTTCTGTGACCAAAGTTTCAGTTGTTTTGTTTCCCTGATTATTTTGTGTTATATTTAGCATCATTTTGTACATCCGTTCCATGTATCTTTATTTCACATTTCATCAAGAATGATTTGTTTTTTAAATCATATTTGTTTGTGGTCCTTTGGATCATTTGCATTCCTTTATTGCCGTTCAGTTTAAGGTGATTCAGTTTCTTCTCCCTTTGTGTTTCTTTGATTGCATCTCCTGTGTCTCATTTTTTGTTGTTTTGTGTCTCTTTCTGGGATGTCTATATTTCTGGCAATAAAAGGGTTCTCCTGACAATCTTGGCTCCTCCACAGAGACAAGAGATGAGTAAGAGGTATGTGATTGTTGATGTTTGTTCGAACCATCATGCAAGATTATGCTCCAATTCTCCTCCAAACAAAGTTTTTTGCGTGAAACAAAACTTTTTAATGAACAACTTTACCAACGCTCTCTGGTTCTGTTTGTGGATGAATTTGAACCTTGAAAAACCTAACATTAAACTAGTCTGTTGCAGTTCTGACCAGTGGAATTAACCAGCAGGTGTGATCGCACCATTAAAACAAAAGCTCCACCTGCTAAATATGCTCAGAACTTTTTTCATGACTCCTCATTCGGAGCCGGTCCTGGGGGGGAGAAACCTCCTCCTCATCACAATTAACACCAGCCTTAAACCGGCATGTGATCGAGAGCCAGCTGCTATTAAGCAGTTTGTCGAAAAAGGAGTCGTGAGCTGTGTTTTCCCCCTGGTGCATTTTTACTCATCTTCCTGTGCCCTTTTCTGTCCCTGTGGACCCAAATGTGCGTCAGCAAGTTGCTCAGTGTCTGCCTGGCCTGCTATCTTTTTATCAGCTCTTGAGCTCTTTGTTTTAAAAGAAAAAAAAAGAATTGAGGAGAAGTAATGTATTAATTGTCCTAAACTCACTTGTTAAGGTGCGTTTTCGTCCCTCGTATTGATCTAAAATGTAGGTGTGAATGTCTGAGTAAAACATCTGGTCTGAATGTAAGATTAACAGCTCAGCATTCGTTTTTTTTCCTGTGTACCACATTCTCTCTCCAAGCTGAGTCAACTGGAAGGTGCCACGTTTAAGTCAGAAGCTTTTAGTTTGGTCGGATGTGAGCTACCGTTCTTGTCTTTGGTCCTCTGTGTCTCTCAACTGACTCAAACCCATTGAGCACCAATATCCACAAACTGCGTCTTCGCCGCTGCCTGAGGGGACGTATTAATGCCTCAGCTAATCCGATTAACGTTAACAATCCCACAGGGGAAATCGCTGCACATCTGCAACCAAAAGATAATGATGCTGCCTCAGATGTTTGTGTCTTTTTTTTTTTTGTACGTTTGTTCCGGCTCTTTTTATGTCTTTGCAAGCCCGTCAGTGTTTTTTGGCAGCGTGTTTTGGGGTCTTTGCAGCATACATGGGTGGATGCCCTCCCCCTTGTCTCAAGGGCAAGCTTTCTGTGATGTTAGCGGACTCAGATGTTTTGTTTGATTAATGCCAGGGATAGTTTGAAAATGTCAGTGCACTTCACTGACGTTTTATTTGTGATGACTAATGCAGTTCGTGAATTTTCTCTATGATAAATAACAGCTGAGTTTCTCATCAAAATAACTCCACAAAATATGCTCCTCTACCTCTGATGCCAGTAATAGTTGTAATAATGCAGAACTGATAGTGCTATCAGTTGTATACATTTAAAAAAAAAATCTAACCCAGTAGAATTCATGTTAAGGAATGAATTCAATGGCAATAGCTGTACATATAAGGTTTGCTTAGATGTATAACTTGTGGGTAAATCAAACTTTGGGTTGAACTTTGGTGACGTGTTTAAGGCATTTGAGCAGCAGTAAGTCATTGTAGAGGTAGCTCAGTCCATGCTTATTGCTTTTCTCTTCTTTAATAGGTTCTCTGAGATGAGTTTCTGCACATTTATGATTGATTTACAGCTCCAAAGGAACAAACTGCTGATTTAGGTTATTGAGGCACAAATCCTGAACAGCTGAATGATAAAATGTACCAAATCATATGATGTCTTTGCATTTCTTACTGACCTACATGTCTTCACATCTCTCTATGAGAAAACAAAGAGGCTAAATCATAAAATTTTAACTCAAGATTGAGGAAAGCACTTACATTTAGCGAGAAGTGCTGCTTGACGTCTGTCCTCATTTCTAGAATACAAACGTACATAAAAATGACGGATTCATTTTTTGTTAATGTAACAGTTGTTAAGAAAGACAAACAGCCTCCAAATCAGGCTAGTAGCAAGAAAAACGTAAAGTCCACACAAGAAAGAAAACCAGAATCTTCTTTGGGAAAATTAAAGGTGCAAAAACCTAATTTGGAACAGTGAACAGACTGTTTAGTAGTTAAAAATCAAAACTGTTGTTTGTTCATAAAGGAGAAATGATTAACTAAACTATCACCAGAGTCCAGGGATGAAACATTTTAAAGATCTATGAAAAGTATAAAGTATTTATGGACAAACAGATATATCATCAGTATCGGCTGATATTCAGTCTGACAGCAATCGGCCTGTCGGCAGAAAGGATGCCATAAACCGATGGCACTAGCCATTGATTATCTGATGTTGCAGTGACTTTGATACTGACACAGTTAACCTGCAGCTGAAGATTCAGAAAATACCCAGAGGGATAAGTTTCACACAAAGGATTTTCCTCACGTGAAAGGTTATAATAAAGGGTAGCTGATACATTTTTGCACATTGAAAGATTGTGTGATGAAGGGCTCAAAAATCTAATTGTTCTATAGACAATAAAATAACTAAAAACAGCTAAAAGAATCAGTTATTCAAGTTATTATTTTTCAATGTTTCTATCGATATCGGCCCTAAATTTGACAATCAGTGCATCCCTAATAGTATGGAAATCAATCCAAGTTATTTCCAGGTCTGGATCAGTTTTTGCTGACATTTAAATTTTTCAATATTCTTTCTTTCAAGATTCCCTGCTCAGGCCTCTCAGCCATGTCACTTCAATCTTTATCAGCAGTGAGAAAACACTTTGATGTTTGCCATTTTCCCAACAAGGACGAGAGGAGAGGTCCTAAAAGCATTAAAACGCACAACGGCTGCTGATCTCCCAGAACAGCTTATTTACAGCAGCTGAGAAAACTCTGCCTTCTGATAAAGATTGTGTGGAAAAAGTTAAAAGCTCTTGAAGTTGACTTTATTGTCATCCCCTTGGGTCAAGGACGCGCATTGGCGCTTAATTTTACGGTATTATAAATTCCCTTTGATGGTGAAGAGATGGCACAGAGAGTAGAAAAAGTTTATATAAACTATGTAAAAACAACTGTTTAAGTGGTTTACGGGGGGAAATGTAATAGTTAACAAACTGATGACACAGCATGTTAATGATTGTTAGGATCATACTGTAAGCTAAAGTGCCGCAGGAAAACAGTTGGAACAAGCCAGTATTTGAATAAGATTATTCCACTGTTTATAGAGCTGTCCGCTGAGAGCACAATGAGGCAGCAACTTCCCATTACTTTGAGTTTAATTTCCCAGAAATAGTGCTCCCGTTATTATTTAGATGGAAACCACTCACAGCTGGGTGGCTCTCATACTTCTTTGTCAGCTCATGCTTCTTCTCTTGCAGGTTGGGATTCTCTATTTCCAGCCGAGCGTTTTCCGCTGCATCCTGCTGCGTTGGGTTCGACTGCTGGGCTTCGCCACAGTCTACGGGACGCTAACTCTTAAGTTGTACAGGTACTGTACACACAGCTACACAACCACACATGTCCGACATCATTATCTAGCCAAAGAAGAACCGATCAGATTACATTGACTTCTTTGAGTGCAACTGCATCTTGGGAAAGTAAGAGCCCCACAAAGTGTCGAGACTACTTATGTCTCAGCTACTCCATCAGCAGACTACACTGCTGTACACATTTAGGAGTGGATTCACTGCCTTTATAAGTGGAGGACTGAAGTAATTAAGAAAACACGGGATACTTTGGGCCCTTCATATATTACAGAGGGCTGAAAGCTGGTTGGCAAGAGTCAAACTGAGAGATGTGCGAGGGCAGAAGAAGAGAAAGGAGGATGGAGTGAGCAGCAAGGGGTGTCATCCAGCAGTGAATAGCTGTTAATGACACAGGGGGTGGGCTGTGTTTAAAGGGATAGGCCTGGAATTGTGTGTCTTTTGGCCTTTTTTTGTCATTTGATTCAGTGACAAAAAAATAAATAAAAAATCAAATTAAGAGAGTGAAATAAAATTAAAGTGAAATGAAAAAATTATTCATAAGACAGCATCATAAAGGATGTCGCTGAGTAAAGCCTCAGAAGCGTAGGGTAATGTATTGCACAGATCAATTTTTGATGTGGGCTCATTAGTGGATATTTCATCAATATCCGTGAAGGGCAGAGCCTAAGAATAGCAATGACTGGTCATGTGTTTGAGCAGAGTTTAATGCCCGTTACTCAATCTTTGTTCCTTCTTTAAACTATGATGCGTATTGACAAAGACAAAGCAGTTAACACACGGAATAATTTCAGGAAGCCATTGGTGGAAATTGTTCAAAGAAGGGAAATACTCTGATTGGATGAACGGTCTATCTTTCACATGCACACTTCAGACAGTCAGATCTTTGAGACGATACCGGTGGAGCAAGCTAGGAAGATCAGGCTCTTGCCAACAGCCTTCAGAGTTGACACTCCAGTTCTAACGTACACTGTTGCACCTGAGGAGCCACCATAGTTGGCTAAAACCCCTCTGTAGCTGCCAGTATACACAAGGAAACTGACCTTCTGTGTGCAGTGGACATTTCATCAATGTGCTGGAAGGTCAGGCTTAGAATAGCAGTGGCTGGTCAATGGATGGATTCTCTCATTGTTTTGCAAATACAATTCAAATGTATTTATATTGCACCTTTCAAGCACAAGTGTAATACAAATTGTGTTGCAAAACAAAGCACGAAAAACCAATATTCTTAATTAAATTTGAATGATCTGGTAACTGTGAATCCTTTGTTTTTGTGACCTTATTGTGAATGTAGGGACCAGTAGTCTTCACAGGAGCCAAAGGTCCTAAATCACTTAATAATAGTTAATATCATTTTGAGGTAATTTAATTGAGGGTAAAATAAGATTTGAAGTAAGACTTAGGTCCAGGTTTTAGTTGTCCACTGTGAATGAAAGACAGTCCACTGCTGTGATAAGAACTGCTGCAGAAGCTTGTATCAGCATGTTTATGAGTGTGTTCCCAGGAGTTGTTGCAAGAACTACCACAAAGATGGTTTTAAGTACTTTGGCTGGTTTGTAGACACAGATCAGCCACAGCATTAACACCACTGACGGGTAAAGTGGGAAACACTCCTTATCTTGTTACAATGCAGTGCTCTGCTGGGAAAACCTACATCCTGGCATTCACATGGAGGTTACTTTGGCACTCTGTGCTGACCTAAAACATTTTTGTAGACCAGCCTGCAGCTTCCTTCCTGCAGGACAGCAAAAGACCCCATAAAAGGGAGTCTTAGGTGTTCACCAGGCCACCAGACATCTTCAGAAACTAGACAGGGTCTCATGGGTCTATAGAAAGCAAGTCCAATCCAAAAAAATCCATCCCACAACCCCCAAGGCCCAAAGAATCTATTGATAATGACAAGACTCTCCAGGACACTGTCAGCTGTTCATTGTCCATGCCCTGACCGGTCAGAGCTCTTTTGTTATGGCTGATTGATGTGTGAGTTTGTTATTCTTACAGAATCTATCCAAAGACAGTGGCATTAGACTGGTACTTGCTATCAGCAAATAGCCGGAGCTGAAATAGGCAGGGAGAGAAAAAGTTAATACAGTGCATCCCTTGTTAAGGACAGATTTTCTCAGGGTGCGGCGGTAGGTTCCTGGACTGTCATGAGACAGATAAATACTTTCATCTTGATGATGTGATGCTCCAGTAATAATCCTGTTATCAGGATCAACAGGTCCAGAAAAAGATGAGCACGGGTTTTGTGTTTCTAAGGATCGTTGTAATGTCAGACCCTGGCATTAAAAGGACTTGCATGCCTCCTACTAAAAACATTTTTAAGTTATGTTCAACATTAATGAGGTCGGAAAGCAGGGAAAAAAGCAAATACGTCAACCTTTATTTCACTCTAAGTAGATTCAGTTTGAAATTGAAAAGAAACATTGAGCTTTTTTGAGTGATAGCAGGGTTGAAGTTTAGGCTTCAAAAGTTGCTATTAGAGATGATGTGTAACAGTGAAAGAGAGACCCTTTAATGGACTGTCCCAATATAAGAAGTTGGCTTCTTTTTGGGGTGTTTTTAATTTGAGTTTCTCCCTCCACAGGGTGCTGAAGGTGTTCCTGTCCCGTACAGCCCAGAGGATCCCCTACATGACCAGCTGGCGTGTGTTGCGTCTGCTGGGCATCATCCTCCTCATCGTCTGCTGGTTCCTGGTGGCTTGGACATCTGCTGTCTGTCAGAACCCAGACAGGAAGTTGGCTCTCATTGACGTGGGCTACACGCCCGACGGGCTTCAGTTCAGCATGTGCCTCCTGGATCGCTGGGACTACATGATGGCTGTCGGTGAGTCCTGAATAGATTTAAATACACCTCACTCTGTGTGTGCCGACTGCTGTGAGAAAACATGGGGTGTTTGATGGATTCCTGGCATAAAATCAACAAGGAATTTGTTTGCCATGATTGCACTGGGAGAAGAAAGAGGATAAGAGAGATGAGGTAAGAGTGAGTGGTTAGGAGAGGCTGGATGAGTAGGTCACTTTGCATCCACGTACATTTGGCAGAGCTCACACGTTTCCCTGAAGAAGACATTCAGTCTCTCCACTGGTGCAACTTTTTGGATGCGTTCCTGTGCGAAGGCGAGAGCAGCAGAGAGGGCAGATGAGAAATCAAAGATGCTCAGAGGGGAGCAGCATCTGTCAATGAGCAAAACTGCTTTCTCCTTCATGCCTGCTGGCTCGGGTTTTATGAGTGTGAAGAACTACTTTTTGACTTCTGAGCAAACAGATGGACCCCCCCAGCACAGCCACCATGCTATGATACTGCATACTGCGGTTTCATTGTATTTATTAGGAGGTAAAAATAATTTGCGCGAGTCAGCTCCGACTGCGACGTCTGGATACAGGCCATCGTTTGCACACACAGGGATGCAATAAATCTTTCAGATTTAGAAAAATACACCTGCTTTGGCTCACAGTGGGCAGTCTAATTTGGTACAGTCCTGTTTGCTTTATTTTCTCCCCCACTCAAAAACAATGCACCCTTCCATGGAGACCATTTCTCTGACCAAAAACATGCCCATGTCCCTAAGAGTGAGTGTGAGCATGGATGGTTGTTTGTCTCGTTTGTGTCTATGTTGCCCTGTAATAGACTGGCAACCTGTCCAGGGTGTACCCTGCCTCTCACCCAATGACAGCTGGGTGATACTCCAGCCCCCCTGTGACTCTAAGTTGGATTAAGTAGGTATAGAAAATAGATGGAAGGATAGATCACTTTCAGATATTGTTCATCTGCTGTAGATAGTTATTTTTAGGCCTGCCACTTCTTCTTTAGTCCTACACTCATCCAATTTCATCAATTTCTTCAAAGACACTGCACACCATGCTGAGATATGGCAAGTTTTCAGCTAACAGCTCTTTGGGAATCACCTTGTCGGAGCAAAAATACTATTTTATGTCTGTCAAACTGTGTTATCTTTGGCGGTCTTTTAGATGGAACCACAGACATTGGAACAGATTATGTGTCTTTGTAACATGCTGCTGGTAACAAAGTGGCTAAAGATACAATCTAAAAATGGTGCTTTGTTAAGTTGGTTATTGAAGACACATCACTGGTTTATCCCTTGAGTTAGCTGCCTTTTTTATACTTAAATGGTTCATAGGTCAGAGATGCTCAAGACCACTTTAAAATATTACAAGAAAGTCTGGCTGCTTGGAAGCAAAATATTAAGAAACAACAGGTGAAAGACTTTTGAACTGTACTGTAGTTACAGAAAGAGCTTAAATGAGATCAGTGAAGTGATCGCTGTACACTGAGTGTCGGCTGTGCAGCAGCCAACACCAAGTTGTTTACCGCTGATGAGCTGGATACCTTAGAAACATTATGTGATGCTGCCACAGAGGTGCACAGGGATTCATTTACTGTCGTGAGACTACAACCACAGTTGTTAGAAATGAGTTTGTCGAGCAGGGAATTTTCCTGTATACCTGAGCTGCACATTAGTTTGTGTGATATTTAACTGTGAACTTTTTTCTTTTGCTCATGTGCAGCATAGAAAAAACGTCTTGGCCCTTTGTGGATAAAGTTTCCCAACCCTTTCTTGTTCTCCTTTTACAGCTGAGTTCCTCTTCCTGCTGTGGGCAGTGTACCTTTGTTATGCTGTGAGGACCGTGCCGTCTGCCTTCCACGAACCTCGCTACATGGCCATCGGTGTTCACAACGAACTTGTCCTGTCGGCTATATTCTATGTGATCAGGTAACACCCCTGCTCCCAATTTCTTTGTCAATAATTTGTATAATTTTGCTTCAAAGTCTAACAAAAAACTTCCTGGTTAAACAAACACACAAAGCTGGATGCTTCTTTTTGCTTGAACTGCACCTTAAAGCTTTATTTCCCATCTGAATAGTGCATCCATCCAAAATAATGCAAAAACAAAAGCCATCTTCACCTAAATATGTTGTCTGTTACATTTATGAAAGCTTCCACTTGCTTCATGTATGTCATCTTCTGTGATTGCTCTCGTGGTTGTCATGTAGATGGTCTGGTTTCCTTCACATGAAGGGTCCAGCATGCTCATCTGGGAGTCATTTTGTATTGTGGGGAAATCCGTCCTGTTCCTCCAGTCTGCATGTCAAATAGCTGCAGTTAATAAATGAGACATTTCAGCCGACACCGCCACAACCATTGCTTGCCCCTAATTGAAAGCTCAGCTCCATCACATTATATTCTAATGAACCATGTCAGAGTGATTTATGTTTTTTTGTCTGCATAAATAGCTGGAATCATTGCCAGTCATATTGTGGCTGTAAATTAACACTCAGTGCTATTAAACAGTTTACCATCAATAGTTATTCACAATTTATGTTTTTGAATAGTGTGATTACTTTGCCAACTTTTTAACAGGCCTCTTAACCCTTTTTGTGAGGCTTTTCTAAGCAGAAAATGACCAGACGAGACTGCTAATAAATTGGACAGTTGCTTGGTGCGGCGGGTTGATTCCGACTGGCTGCCGCCTGGGGCCACTGTGTACATAGCAGCTTGTGAGAGGTTTCCATTTGCATTAATAGCAGCACCAGCTACTTGATCCCACAGTGACCAGTTAAAGCTCAGGCTTCTGTGTAGGTTTGCGATAGTCATCAGGTTGAAGTCAGATGCAGGTGTGAATGGGATGCAGAGAGAAATGAGGGTAATGAAAGGGCTGGGATTCTTTGGGTGAGTAATGGCGTTTAAGAGACACGCTGCCGGCTGAGTGGAGACAGCATGCTATGGTTATTAAATCTTCATCTGCACAGAAATTCTTTATAAAACATGAAGCAGGGAATACTTAAAAGATTTGGGACATTTCACATGCTGAACCTTTGCCGTCATTCATGCCTATAAGCTTTTACCACAGTGACTGCTGGTTAATTAACCATTTGCCGATTTAAACCACGTAATGAGCCAGCTATATGACATTTGCTTGCATGGCAACTCTCCAGTGGCTGCTTCTGACAGGACATACCTTCATATCCTCAGTGTACACTGTACTGGAAGCCTGTTTGTTCATTTTAAATAAAAGGCTGGAGTTATACTCTCACCCGCATTGTTTCTGCCACTAATTACCTCATTCTCCACCTACTGCTGTGCCACCGTCAGCCCAGCGTATTACCGTCTGATGTATAAATAGACCGAATCTTGTGACCAGATCAAGGTCACTCCCCTTTGTTGCAAATCCTCTTGAATGAATGAAGAAAATAGTGAGTCCTTGCTGGCAAAATGATCACCCAAGTGGAACATTATATGAAGCAGGGAAACTGACGGACGCAGTGGCTTACAGCAGACAGAGGAATCTGTATGAATGTCACATAATTCAGGGTAACTTCATTACAGGTACTGATAGTACAGTACAGTATTAATAAAAGATGTGTTTATAGGCTGATACCAGAGTGGCAGCCATTAAAATTGGCTAAACATCCTGCTCGTGTGTTTCTTCCCTGTGAATTCTTCTTCTCTGTTTTTTCTCTCTATCCCTTTTTGTTTTCCTCTCTTCACAACTCCGCAGGTTCACACTTGCTCCTGAGCTCCATCCAGACTGGATGCTGTTACTGTTCTTCACCCATACTCACCTGACTGTAACAGTTATGTTGGGCCTACTTCTCATTCCCAAGGTGAACATCAAACTTACCCTGTGACTATGTACAAAAAGAGAAAAGTAATAAAACGAAAAATATGGACACAGCCACCACAACGTCACACAATGATTTGTGGACAAGCAGTCTGAAGCCTCAGGTGTGGTATTTGATTGTCAATATCTTACTTTCTTGGACCCAAAAGTAACCATTTTTGGACGAGAACAAGGAGAGCACAGTTATCAGCTAACATAAAGCCACAATCAAATTTGGCCACATAAAGGAGCTCCTTCCACCTGGGAAATTACCGCAACACGGGTAGTTTACCTGCGGAACGTTTAAAGTCACAAGGCAGGTGGCCAGTTGTGCAAGTAAAAATGAAACCTTTTAAAGGGAGTGGCTGTGTAGCCTGTGTGTTTAAAAATAGGTCAAAATGCTGGACAATTTCAACTGGATCCAGCTGATAATTCATGCAGGTGCCTGTTTGCAAAACTTGTGTGGCATTTGATCTTTGCAAAGAGAAATGATTAACTGCTGATAAGTTTATGTGCATGTAGTATGAAACAATTAAATTCTACTATTTTATTACATAGGAACCAAACCACTCAGATACCTAAGATACACTGAGAAAGTCAGAAAATAGACTATGTCATTGTAATTTAACTGCACCACTGTTGAGAATTCGGGAATTTTTGACCAGTCTTCTGCTCTTCCATTAGTTCATGTTTGCTGGCACTCACATGAGAGATGACATTGCCTCCGAGGCCTACGAGGACGAGCTGGACATGGGACGCTCTGGATCTTACCTCAACAGCAGCATAACATCAGCATGGAGCGAGCACAGCCTGGACCCTGAGGACATTCGAGTAAGCAGTTCCACATGCTTTTCCGTTTCATTTGTATGACTTGGTGATACTTTTGAATCCTACACAAATACTGAGCCATGGGAGTTTTTTATTGCAGACACCAGACGAAATGGGCCATCTCAGTTCTATTAATGGCTGTGGCGTAAGGTCTTGTGACAGCCTTTGGGAAAAACGTACCAACGTGAGCAGCGATATCTGTTTGTCTGTTAGAGCTGAAGAAGTCTCTCTACCAAAAGATTTGGGTACCTTGAGAATGATGTTTACAGGAAGTGGTTTTGTGATGACATCCAGGTGCAAGCATTTACTATGTAGGGTGAAGATACAGACAGAAGCAATTCAGGACCCGAGCTTAGAGGCTGTTTCAGACCTAACACTAAAACACACTCCGTTTCCTCATTTGATGCTGTCCAAGACTGTCCTGTCTTTGCTTTTACTTTCAGCACGCATGTTATATTCAGTAGTACGTCATTTAACAACTGTTTGTAGTCAACTGTTTGTTTCAAACTTGTTCTGCATGTTATCTGTGTAGTATATTGTTTGCTTTTTTGTAGAAGTGTCTAGAATCAGTTTTCAAAATTGTTTTTTGAGGCAGCTTAACATGACTCATCATTTTGCATCTGTGTTTTCAATGATTTGTAGGAAGAGCTGAAGAAGCTGTACTCTCAGCTGGAAATTTACAAGAGGAAGAAGATGCTGGCGAATAACCCCCATCTACAGAAGAAGCGAAGCTCTAAGAAGGGTCTGGGTCGCTCGCTGATGAGACGCATCACAGAGATTCCCGAATCGGTGCATCGGCAGTGCAGCCGGGAAGACAAGGAGGCAGGAGAGCATGGGAGCAATCGCAACAGCATTTGCATGTTGAAGAAGAACGCCTTAGATCAGACTCATCCAGGAAAACCAGCAAAAGAGGAGACGCTGAAAAACAAGGTTTTCTCGCTGAAGAAGTCCCACAGCAGCTATGACCACGTCCGCGACCAGATTGAAGTCTCCAACAGTTCTCTGACAGAAAAGATGGAGGTGAACACAGCTGAAGGGTCTCTCCTGGACACACTCATGGGCAAGAAGCTGGTTAAGAAGAAGTCCAGTGAGAATGTAAACGCCCCCAGTGAATCTACGGAGTCAGTTCCCTTAGTCTGCAAGTCAGCCAGTGCCCATAATCTCACTGCTGACAAGAAACCAATTCATCCTCGAGCCTCAATGCTGCAAAAGTCCCTCAGTGTCATCGCCAGTGCCAAAGAGAAGACTTTGGGCTTGACTGGAAAGACCCAGAGCACAGAGGACAGCAATAAGAAGAGTCAGCCAAAGAGCAAAGACACAAAGGCTAATACAGAGTTGGACAATGAGTGCCAACCCAAGATGATCATCAGCCAGTCAGCTGAGTACAAACAAAGCGCTGCAAAAGGCAGGATCATGAAACAGCCAGTGAGTGGCAGCCACCCTACAATCTGTTCTGATCCAGTCAAGGGAAAGGATCTTTATGATCTCTCAGAAGTGTGTCCCTGGGAGGTGGAAGATCTCCCAACTCCATCTGAGAACAAGGTCCAAAAGCATGTGTCAATAGCGCCAAAGGAAACCACAACAATTCACGGAGGCAGCACCAAAGGAAGCAAATCTCAGAAGCAGAAAGCTTCTGACCATTCTCCATCAAGTGGTAGGCACTCTAAGGAGACTCAGAGGACAACAGCTGTTCGAGCTGAGGTATGTCCATGGGAGGAGGGAGGTGAGATTCAAGCCGGTCCAGCAGAAGGCTCAAGGCAACCTATGTCCAGTCTTTCAAAGGCGAAGCAGTCACATTCTGCATTAGAAAGCTCCAAAACGCATCAGTCAGACATCTGTCCGTGGGACTTTGAAGAGCCGCAAAAGCCAGCAGAGTTGGTTCAATCACCAGATATGACAAAGCAGAAAAAGAGCACCTCTCCAGTGGATGGGAGGGGAAGAAGCACCGTGTCAGATGTACCCAAGGTGGGAGCATCCCTCCAGCCACCAACAGCAAAAGCTGATGTATGTCCCTGGGACTACGACAGCACTGAAGTTTCACCTAATCCTGCACAAGCACCCAAAACCAAGGAATCCCCCTCAAAAAAGAAAGGCACCTCACCCACAAGGACAGCTGAGAAGGAGAAATCAAAAGATGCCGTCGATGAGAAAAGCAGAACAAAAGCTAAGGACAAGAGTAAATCTTCAGAGAAGCCCACAGGCCAACAAAAGATGGCCGAGGTCTGTCCGTGGGATGTAGAGAGTCCACAGGAGGTGATGCTGGTTGAAAAAAGGAAAAGCACCAATGTCGGAGCAGCCAAACCAAGGCAGGCTGAAGTTTGCCCGTGGGATTTTGAGGATACATCAGATAAAAAAGGCACAGACAAAATGGCTCAATCTAAAGGTGGAGCTACGAGTGCTGCTAAAAAGGCAGATATCTGCCCCTGGGACGTTGAGGACAGCGCATCAAGCAAGAAGGCATGACACTCAACCTTAATGGACCACTGAAATTATAGTTATCAGTGCATTCTTTTTTTTTTCCACTTGGAAATCGTTAAAAATAACCTTTTACTGTTTGTACGGTGACTTGGAAGCAAAGTTGATCAAGTTCCACAAGTTGCCTTCCTTTCTGACGTTGTGTTCCAGTTTTACATATTTTGGAAATAAGTAAAATGTACAAAAAAAAACACACAACAAAGTCAACATGAACATTCCAGATTATTACAAGGAAAGTCCTGAACATTAATAGTAGACCAATTATGCAACTTTTGATTCAATTTTGATTTTAACAAGCAGTGTAGGACACCTGCTTTCATCATATTAACAGTTTTTACTTTTTGTTTTATCTCAGAAGTTGCTGGACCAGGATATGACACGACAGTAGAATAATGTGCATCAGTAAAACGTACGTCTTTAAGGTTGAAGTATAAAACAGCAAAAGTGAAAGCCAAAGAATAAGGGAACATTTGCACAGAGGGAAGAAAATCCGTCTATAGCACTTTAGCAAACTCCATAGATTAAGAACTAAGGACAGATTTTGTCCTTCGTGTACATTTTGTTCTCTTATTTTCAGCTGCACGCTGGATATCAGACAACCAAACTCAAACTTTGTTTTTCCTCTTTTGTTTATATCTATTTAATTGTAGTTCTCTACAGATTAAAATGCTTCCAAGTCTGCAGAGTTGTACTGTATGTGCCTAATTAACTAGCATTGTCTTGTATTAGTCTGAAGGGAAGCAAGTGGCTTCTTCTTCAGCATTTTGTGACGGTGGATTATATAAACCGCATGCACAGCCAGGTGCCGAGTAGCTGGACCCTACCGATTTGTCAGCTGAAGCTGTTGATGTCTTGGCAGATATATGTAGTTGTTTAAGTAGGCTTTTTATAAATTCTGGATACATTTATGTTCCTGCTTTCTTAGTCCTAATCGCTAAAGGCTAGTCGAGAGAATAAGAGAGCAGATGTAACATGAATTTGTCTGGATGGCTTGTGTGTTCACGTTTGTAAAAAGTAGGGATGGAAAAATATAGAGGAAAGTAATTTGCCCCAGATTTGTTTATGAGTCCAGCATGGGTCTTTGTGTTGCACCGTGTGTCTGTGAACACAACATCATGAATTAAAAGAAAGGATGCCACAAAATTTATATGATCAAGTCCTGCCGTCCTCTTTACATTCCCACTGCCTCAATAAACCCAAAACAAGACAAGCAGGTCAACAATTCTACCTAAACAACACATCACCTTAATCACTTGGGTTTTGTTTTAGAGTTGTGACCGTCAGTCCCTGCAAGGTTTAAAATGAAGGTCCAGGTTAGCTTGAGAAATTTGGATGCTAATAATTCAGATGCTATTGGGTTTCATTTTCACTTCTGGGAAACAAAAATAGCAAGAAGCAGATTGATTAACTTAAATTGTAATTTAACAGTTTTAGTCACTGCAAACTCAGACATTGCTGAGATTCTTCCACTTGCATTCCACCTGTTCCTGCTGAACACAAGTTTGGGAAACGTTCCACTCCGCTGTAAACGGAGCAGGACAGGCTGGCAGGGAACTCAGACAGTGATCATGAAAATCTGTTCAGTTCATCAAAATCACTGCTTTAGTACAACTGTGTGTGGACCAGGCCTGAAACTGACAGGTCAGAATATGTCCAACAAGGAATATGGGTGGTTTAACAAACTGAAAAGGGTGTGTTTTTGTACAGAACAAACCAGAGAAGACGTTGAAGAAGTTGTGGAATGAATTGCAGAAAAAAGTCTTGAGAGAAATGTTGGGCTGACAACATGACATTATTGACCCACAATTCATGGAATGCTAGCAATAAAAGAACTTTGACTGAACACTATATGGTGGATTTAACTTTAACAAAACTCTGCAAAAGTGATGCTGTGAAAACAAGGCCCATGCCACACTGTCCGTACTACAGCACAAGCGTTCGAATGCTCCTCGGTTTAGAAAATGTGAAGTTAAAAACTGACCCATTTAAAAAATCTAAACAAACGTTTGTTGATGTTTTTGTTTATGCATTTAGCAGACACTTTTATCCAAAGCGACTTACGACTGAGGATATAACAATGCATCAAAGCTAACAATAAGCTACATAGAAGGAAAACCACTGGTCAGGCTCTGTCAGAGGTGACTGGGTAGAGATAGAGAGCAGGCATAGAGGGAAGTACCGAAGGAGAAAGTGCAGTAGAGGGGTTAGGGAAGTGCAAGGGTAACTGCTAGGGTAGGAGATGCTCTCTGAAGAGCTGGGACCTCAAGAGTTAGTTGAAGATAGACATGGATAGACCTTGTCCTTGTACCGCTCGGTGGGTCATTCCACCATCGTGGAACGACATATGAAAAGAGTCTGAATTGTCTTGAGCGTGGTGTAGGCACTGCTAGACGACAATCCACCGGAGTGACCGAGTCGTTCAAGTAGATGGGAGCCGTTCCATTAAGCTCTTTGTAGGCCAACATCACTGACTTGAATTTGATGCGGGCAGCTAAGGGTAGCAAGTGGAGCTCAACCAACAGAGGGGTGCTCTGTTAGGCTGATTGAAGACCAGAGAACATCTGCAGAGGTTTCACAGCACAGCCTGGGAGACCAGTTAGGAGGTCAAGGCAGGAGATGACCATAGACTGCACCAAGATGGCCTGACCTTTCTTTATCTAAATATTACAAAGAAAAAAAAACAAGTTAGAGATGTTATTAGAGAAGATGACTGCTATTTGTACACTGTATGTAAATGAGCATGTTTAAACCTAAAGTCCCGTAGATTTGAGTATTGAGTATTCAGGTTAAATATCGTACGAAGGCACAGAGATACAGTCAGTCCATGCAGGGTCCATTTGGAAGAGGTGGACTTGGGTCAAGATCCTGTAATCCAACAATACTCATTTCTCTGTCACTCGTTCAAATACTGAGAAGAGTTATGTGAACGTGACAAATTAACTCAACTCTAAAATGATGAAACATTTCTGCAACTGAGGGAAACACAAGATGGTTCATATCCTGTCTGATCAAGTGATAAATCACGTTTTAATGTGACCTTGTTTGGAGTTCTTAGCGTTGACCAATAGAAACAGTGGTCATAACTGCCAACATGAAACCCAAGATTTTATTAAGCAGATCTGTTGTAATATATTCGGTCACTGAATTGTCTTCTGCTGCAATCACTTTTGACTTTGTGTGTCTTTATTAAAAGTCCTTTCAAGTCTGATTGAGAGTTGGCTGAAGCCAACTTGATTAACTGCTACAGAATCAGGCTTAGCATTGTGGTTATCAATTAATAATCTGATAAAACCTTTTGAAGGTTTCGAGTTGTTCCACGTTTTGTATCAAAATGTCAAAATATTCATCATGCACTATTCATCCTGAAACTATTGTGAGAAGAAAAGAGAATCACCCGGTTTTAAACGGTCGTTAAACATCTACTGTAACAGTGTTTGCGGTCATTTGAGGACAACTATGTGTCAGTAAGGCATCCGCAGAGCTGTTTGGCAACGAATGTCATCACAATTGTAACCATCTGTAATTGCTTTAAAATTCCTCAAGACAAAATATTCGAGCCTTGCAAGAGTTAAATGTTTATTAAAACCAGTGTGAGATTTGCTGCTCATTTGATTCAACACAGTTCCGTGGTTGCTACATTTCTCTGGCACGACTGTAATCTAGTGACGATATAAAGCAAAAATTACTGCTAAACATGCATCCGTAAAGATGATATGTCTCACAAACTTAGTGAGAAATTACGCTGATGTGTCAGGTATCGATTGTTTGCCATCAGCTCCGCTTTATGAGCTCTGGAATGAAGCTAACCAACACAGTGAACAGACTGATTGTAATGCCTTGATGCATCTATTCATCTATGAAGCGGCATCATTCATCATCCACAGGATGCTCTCACACATGGTTTCCTGACCACTGCGGTGTGACAACAGCGACATTTCAAAAAGCCGTCTCTATTTTAAAACTAGTCTTTGGAGTCACTGCCGCATCAGATTTACTGCCCTGGGTGATGAATAACATGCTGCCTCTTTGTTGTCCTTGTAGGAGAGCTATTTTAAACAAGGAGAAGCGTTTGTTTCACGGTGATTATTTTAAAATTTTCTTATGTGGAGCGTGTACAAGCTCCATGATTTAGGTCAAATCCACAATGGAAAAAAATAACCAAAACAAGCAATATTTAATAGCGTTTTCAAAGAAGATAAAGAAGGTATTTTCATTCATTTATGCTGATTTTAAAGTTTTTACACACTGCAAGATTTAAAGAAATATATATTCCAGAAAATTAAAGAAGTAAGAGTGCAATATCCCACCATTAAACTAAAGAATATCTCACAATCTCGCATTACAGCGAGTCCAACCTGTTGTTTAATTTGCGTTATTTCAGATTGTATGCCTGCGGTAGGAGTTCTCATTTCAGTCAGTCCATAGCTGTCTGTGTATTAAACTGTGTAATACATAACCAGTGTCTGTTACAGTCTGTTTCTCTGGAGATTATCATTGTAATTTATCCTTAGCATCAATGAACTGGTGCAAGTTTGAACCCGAGCTTGGGTGTGCAAATCCAGACCGTTGTCCTTGTGCCATCTTGACATAGACAATGCTGTGTCTTGTAGCTTTTTGTCCACCATTCGTGTCTTTAACCATGGTGCGTTTCTGTTGGATAGCTGCTTTCATTTAAACCTGACTTCTTATTCTCATGACTGAACCAAGTCACACTATGACAAATACAACTACTACTAATGCTACTACTATTCAATGCTGTAACGTCGTAAATCTTGCTCTTGTGGCTTCTGCATGAATTCAAGAAATTAGTAGGACCGATGTTTCATTGCCCTTGATAGAACAAAAAAGAAAAAAAGTGATCTTTTATGGACTGTTACCAGTTGTATAGTGAGTGATACTGTCCTTAACCCACTGTATTCTGTGCTTGTTAAGACTATTGCTCTATGACAAGCTTATAGCATCAATATATGGGAGTATTTGGTAGATTTATATTGTGTTATATTGTGATAGCATGTACATAAAAGATACCTCCTCTGCAATAAACATTTATACGAAAATGAATATGTGCTTACTGGTTTTGAATGCGTTTTGGCTGCAGTTAAAAACGTGCGCTGATTTGCATCTAAGGGAATGTGCCTGCTGAGATCAACCCTCTCAAATCAAAGATCCTGCAGCATTTTCTGCTCTATTTCTTCCACAATAGCTTTAATCCCAGGAGCAGCTAATACAAGACGCTCCCTTAATGCATCCGTGCCGCATCCTTGTCTCAGGTCTATTTGCTTATTGTTAATGTAGACATGTAGCCGGAGGAACACTGGCCTTTAACGGCCTCGTGCATGGTAACCACTTTGGAATATGAGCATCTTGGCGACTGTCCTGAAAGGCTTTTATAGCTTGTTGTGGTCTTTTGGACAGAGATCAATGGGCGCTCTGCAAGACGCACAAGGTAGGAGATGGTATCAAATGCTGACTCGATGCAGAAAAACTGAGTGCTGTTATTTTCCAATTCTAAAATAATTATAGGTCAGAGTGAAATTATTTCTCCCCTGAGCCAAGGGGAAAATCATTACCTGCACTATTAATACTTTTCAGCCCCATTAACTCAGAGTATATCATGAAAAACACAGTGTCTACACTGTCACAAGTGCTTATATCTTCCTAAATATAGAGGCAGAGATGCCAAATACAAACCCTGAAGGGTAGTGTGTGAAGCAAACATGTTAGTATCGATCCCTGTTTACAGAGAGCTTTTAGAGCCTTTCTGATAGATAGAAGATCAATCCAGGCTGCAGCAGGGAACAGAAATAAAGAAACAAAGTAGAAAATTAGGATAAATAACCTGCGATGCTCCATTTCATATTGATTTTAGTGAGCTGGCAGTTTGCTAGGTCTAACATTCAAAACCAGAGCATGCATCATGTGATGAAATTCTTTCTTAATGCTGAAAAATTTCTCACATCAGAATGGGTTGATAGCTCCTTGTTTACTCCCCTTTCTGGGCTACATAATAGTTATTAAAGTGTCTGTCTTTTTTTCAGATTTAAAGACTTTTTGGACACATGACTGGGTTGCCCAAGGAGGCTATTTATGAATGGAGAAATTATGAACCAGCCACAATATTAAAGTCATTGGCCACCAAAACAGCTGTTCACAGCAGGAGATTAAAAGCCAGGGACCTTGAGCTTCCCAGCAGAACATTGCATTGTTAAAAGGTAATCAGTGTTTTTCATTTCGTGGGTGATCAGTGTAGACTTCCGCATTTCAATTTAGCTAAACTACCAATGGCACAAGAAGGGAAATATCTGAGTTCTTTTATAATAGAGGTGTAACGATATACCCACATGGACTGCAAATCCACAGTTTTTTTAGACTAATTACATTTTGGGACATCAGTGTTACCTTTCTGCTTGATCTGAGTCAGAACAACCTGAGGTGCTCAGGAGAAGCTTCCACAATTTGAAATATCATAAAACGCACCTGTTATTTGTCAAAGATTCAAATTCCTTCCATTTCTCTTCCACTATGTAACATTCTCTCTCCATCTCTCTCCATCTTTTGCCATATGACCAGTCTGAGCTCATTGCCTCAAGTTCCAGTTCTACAAATGAACAACACTAAGCTTTCTGTAGAAATAATCTCTTTGTTTAAGTTAAATCTTTAGAAATGGCCGAACAGAGTTCTGGCTGCAAAAGACAACAGCATGCAGCTGACTGAGCCCTCTGGATCTACTGTTGTGTGCGAAAGAATCACGCTTGGACGCTGTTGCGCCTCTTTGTTTTCTTTGCAGGACAGTCCGAGACAAAGTCCAGCATGACGGGACTTATTTTTAAACCTCAGACGGTGATCGGTGTGTGAATCACGGCCTTTTGTGGCAGAGCCATGTGGGCAGTGATGGACAGCGGCTGGGAAGAGGAGGGACACAGAGGAGAGGAGGCTGATCTCTTCGCCGAAGCCAGCGTGCTCCGCCGCTGACTCATCTGTCTCTCAGACGCGTGTACGGACGGGGGAGGGAGGTGGGAGGAGGGGGGAGTTGTTGAGGACATCTCGTGTGTCGTGGTGTGGACTCATGACTCATGCAGAGGGGGCTACATGCGTGGGGTGAACCGAGGGGGAGATGTGATGGATACACATGTGGGAACAGACAAGCTGCACAACACAATTACAACAGCAGAGATTGATTTGTATTATTCCTGACAACTTCAGAGGGAATGCAACCCCACATTTCATGTTTGTATTATGCCAAGGTTTCATTCTTTTACCCCAAATTTAAAGTAAAAATGACAGCATTCATGGTTCAGCAGTTGGCTAATTTGTATGGTTAAGCATTTTGAAATGATATGTTTATTTATTTATTTCCTGTTTCAAGAGTCATCCCAATAAAGGAATCGTTTATTTGCTCAAATGTTAAAATCTTTCTTTGTGTATAAGATTGGGATATTTTGTGACATCTTTACATAACTCTGTGCCTTCACCTCCAGTTAGGAATCTGATGACTTTGAGCATATTAGACAATATTGACAACTTGATTTTCACCCTAAGGACTTGGGCCTTTACTCAAGTTTTTTATTTGAATGGAAGAGACTTGATCAACATCACTGTAAAGCTGGCAGTGTTTGCCAAAAGGCTAATCTTCAGCCACTGACCCTTGGACAGATGTGGAATTAAACTGATACTAACAGTTCATTAACATCCATAAGATTTAAATCCAGTAGCTATTGGAAAAAAAAAATAAAAAAATAAAATAAAAATCAAGCAAAAACACTGTAAAAACTTTATTACAATGGGGCAGCTAGCTTGTGTTTGGAGCTTGGCAACATAGCGTCACATCCCAGTTCGCTGTGTCATACTGCTCAGCCACGGTCTTTCATTTTGATAACATTTGCCGGATTGTTCTTTGCTGTTTCTGTGTCGTCAGTCTGCTTCTGCAGTAACTTCCAACCCCTGGAGGACAGGCTTGTATCATGATGTGTAACATCTGTTCATATGACTGCAAAGGGGGGTCAAAAAGCTTCATCTTACGACTGATTGTTAGCAGAATTGTGTGAAAACTTATGGATGGATTCCTGCTTGAAGTTTATGTCCGATGCGACGAACAGATGTGTACAAACCTAATTCCACGCTACGCTGCATAAAATGTAAATGAATGTCACAAACCAATATCTTAGAAAAATATGTTGACAGTGAGACATTATACTTTCAAGTGAAAATGAGCTCATCTGGAATCTGACGGCAGCAAAATGTCTCAAAGAAGCTGAGACAGAGCTATATTTCCCAATGTGTAGCATCAACAGTCCCCACCTTTACTTCTGAGAGACTCTGCCTCTGTAAGGTACTCTCTTTTCACCCAATCATGTTACTGACCTAATTAGTTCCTCCAGCAGTTTCTTTTGTTGCCACTGTCCCAACTTTTTTGGGACATCCACCTGCCATCAAATTCAAGATGAGCAATTATTTACGAAATGTCTTTTTCAACATTCAATATGTTTTCTATGTGAATAAAACAAGATTTCAAGATTTGAAAATCATTGCAGTCTCTTTTCGTTGACATTTTACACAGTGTGCCAACTTTTTGGGAATTGGGGTTGTTCTCTGGGGAGGTAGAGGCACATGAAACCACTTATAAGTGTATTGCTAGCATTAATTGCTAGCAGATTAATGGCTAAATTACAATAAGATTGAGTTATTCAGCTCATGTAGACACCTTAATCTGACAAGAAATCTAATCGGATCGGGTTACTTGTGATCGAATTAAGACCCCGGGATAACTCGATCCAAATGCCCACTGAACGTGCCTGTAGACGACAGTGGATCGGATCGAGCGTTCTGCGCATGCTCCAGATTTTTTCCCGCGCTCGACACCCGGAAGTCGAAGGAGACGATATTACTGTTGTTGTCGCCGCCGTCAGAAAGAAACAAACAACACGATGGAAAATGCGCCGTTGTGCATCGTTTGTGCCATAACCAGCTCATCACAGATGGAGAGGGACGCAGCTTCATCTCGCTCTGCGTTCGCCATCTTTCTCGAATGCCTGAGTTTGTTGTTGTTGGTGGTGAAGACGTCAACAGGAAGTGGCTCTATTAGCGATAGCTGAAATGGGGACAGCGCCACCTATCGTACCGGGTATGACATGCTTTGTGCCAGTGATTCCATTCATTCACCACCATATATCCAAGGATAATTACCCTCAGATAAGGAGCAGAACCCAACTATAGCTGTGATCCAGTTAATCTCATGTAGACCCACTGAGTAAGAGAGTATTACACTGGTCAAACATCAGGTCCCGTAGATAAAAGATCCTGTCAAAAAAAAAAAAAAGACCAAAGTCATCAGTGAGGTAAACTGACCCTTTAAGTTTCACCTTTCACCTACGCAGAGCCGACACTTAAACAAAAGCCTGATTTATTGCAGCCCCCGGTCGTTATGTTTGCTGGTTAAAGCAGGCGGTTCAGCTGGACTCCTACACAGCGTCCCAAGCCTCAATGGGGTCTTCATCACTGCAGGAGGCCCTCGTGGTGAGGGCGACCATGACTCACAGAGCACTCCTCCTCTTACATACCACCACCACGACCGCCTCCGCAACCAGAGGGAGGGGGGCTTGCAAACAATTCTCACTGAAATACTCCATACAATTCTGTGTCAATGTGCAAATTCACAGTTTGTCTACTTACTCACTCAAGCATGTGTGAAATAATGAACAGGTTTTCTTGATGTCGCAGGTAAAGAACTGATCTGTTCTGATCTGGCTGTTGCTAAGACGAACAGCTGGAAATGCTGCGTTCTGACGCATGTGTTGCATCTGAAATGATGCAGAAACTTCCCTGAAAAGTAACTGATGTTCACAGGTTTTTACTAATTTATTAAAACCTGTAAACACACGCATGTATTCATTTATATATTCATAACATGTTTAACATGTACAAACTGCACAGTTTGCCATTATAGCTGTTAGTCAAGTGGATTGAATTAGGATTTTTATGAGGATGCATCACCATCCATGTCCCTGTTTATTTGTTAGAGTTAAACCTAATTTCGTCTCAAGGCTGTAGAACTCCTACTGACTCTACAAAACACTTTGAACCTATATTTGTTGGCCAAACAGTTGTAGTAACCTACTAATCATGGGTAAGTTTGCCAACCACCTGTCACAACCGGTGGGAGGGGGGCAAAAACCTGACCTGACAAAATCCTGGAGAGCATGAAAATCAAGGTAAGGTGTCAGTTGAGGTGAGGATTTCACAAAGAACCGAGGAGAACCTGGAAACTGAATACTGTGGTGAGGTGACTGGAGATGGGGTGCAGCTGTGAAACAAAGACAGGTGACTTGAATTAACCTAATGGTGTGAAAGGGCAAAAACATGGCAAGAAATAAACCTGAAAACCTGAAAACAAGACAAAAAAAAACAAAACCCAAAACATGACACAACACCACATAGATGCAGCATCCATCTCATCGGACACCACAGTGTCTGAAGGGGTGGTGAGTTTAACTAGTTATTTTTCTACTACGCTGTTATGTGTGTTTTCTGTTTGCACTTAAGAACAGCTGGATAGAAAATTCAAAAGAAATTGGAAGAAAATATCACAATTACTTTTATTATTGGTTGACACTGCAGTAAATCGAAGTTATGAAATGATGACGTCTTGAGAGTTGTTATTCTTTGCTAGTCTCACAATGCAATTATAGTCCCTCTGTTTACAACCAATATATCTATTTTATCCTCAAATCACTCCATGACCACATGGCTATCTTTTCAGTTATACGTGCTGTTCAATTTGTCTGAATTCTTATTTATTTAGTGCTTAGTGCTTTAGTCTTCAGTGTAAAAAGGAGCATTTGAGTGAATCACCTCAATACAGTATATACTATATGTTGTACAGTACAGTCCTATATATTAATGCTTTATGTATACTACATTCACGAGTCTATTACCTGGACTTTAGTCGGCCTGTGGATTGCAGGTAAAACTGTTTCTGTAAAGTAAAGTTTGGGAGCTTAAACTGCCTTCAGCATCTGGTGAAACCAGAGGTTCATTATGACCAAATAAGTCTGTGGATCCTTAGTGATAAAGCGTCTTTTAGTTCTTCCTTTTTTAAAAGATGCAGAGCAAAGTTGATCCCACCTTGGTAATCTGTGGCAGATTAAGCATGTTGGCTGTGCTCCTCAAGGTTGCAAATGTTAGGTTCGGATAAAAACAGCTAACATAGTTCCTTATATTTGTTGTATTACAAAACTATTAAAGATTTATGAGGTAGATTTACACTCTACGTGTCTAATTCAGTTTGTCCTTTCCCGTAAATTTGTAAAATCTGATGCGTAGCAAATCACAATTTAAAAAAATTCCCAATTCTTCACATACTGACAGTCAGTTAGGAGCCTGCTGCATCAGTTTTGAATGCATAGGGTACGCCCAAAGCATCACTTTCAGATGCGCAGGGTTTCCTGAGCTAATAACATCACATTAGTGAGAGAAGTCGCAGCATGGATAATGTCTGTGAAACTTTCTACAATAAAATGCACTTTATAGTGTATGTGAATATCTAATCATGATGCTTTCCTGATATTAACCAAATACTTTTAATGTCAAAACAAAGTAGTTCAGTAGTAATCAAACTTATAACAGGAAGTCACAATAAAATAAGGAAAAAAGGCGTGAAAACCATCAGTCTCAAGGACTGACTCCAACATAAGTCCCACTTGGGATTGCCTTTGAAACAACTCTCAGAACAAAACATTATATTTAGATGTTTGATGATAAATTAAGACAGCACTCTTTGCTATTTTCAAGAGTTTTTTTTTTTTTTTAATTTGAGGATGTTGAGGGCTGGACGGATATGGTCCAGGACAGCTTTTCAGTGTAACCTCCACAGATTCTTCATTCTTTTATTCCTGCTTTGTTGGTGTGATTTCCACAAAGAGAAAAATATCAACAATCAGCTGCTTCTGTCTTCATTATAGCTCGTATGTGTGTCCATGTACTTTTCCACAAGTTACCATGAATTCAACCCGCAAATGTTTGAGAGAAATAGGGTGGGTCCAGCATCCCTACAGATAAAATCCGAAGAGGTTTTTGGCTTCAAACCCTGAGATACAAGCACAAATTGGCTCAAAGATAGGGCTGGCTCGCGCTGGCTTAATGTGTAATTGCAAATAATCATTGTTTGAGTCGTGCCAAAGAAGCCACAAGGCAGACATTAGGTGTTTCATGGTGATGTTGATAAGTTACATAGGAATAAACAAGCTGCAAAGGACTGCAAAATACACAGAAGAGGGAAAAACAAAGCTTAAAAAGAAGAAGCAAGAAGAGAAAGTGGTTAGAAAATTAGTCCAATCAAGTGTGGATTTTTCTTGATGTTTGCTGCTCATCTGCATGTTATCTCCTGAGCCAGGAAGGCAAGCCAACCATGCAAGCAGCAACGAGGAGGGTTGTGACAGACTGTGGGCTGAACACTTTGTGTAACATGTCTTTGTTGAGCAGATCCAGCAGACAGTATGATAAAAGCAGAATTTATACAGTCAGTGGACATAAAAGGTATTGAGTAGGCAGACGGTGAGGCAAACATGTTCAAAACATTGCTATGACTAAAAACACTGGAGCAGATAAAAGAAGAGAAGGCTGAAATCTTTTCTTTAGGAGGCACAAGGGGATATATTTAGGACTAATATAGGATTCTAGCTGCTTTTACGATGGTGCAAATGTTTTCAGTTGGTGAAAGGTCTGGACTGCAGGCCGGTCAGTCTCTTCTACCATGAAGCCATGCTGTTGTAATAGATGTGGTTGAACACAGTCTTTCTGAAATGTTTGGGGCTTTCCCTGAAAACAATTAAGCTAATCAGTTGCAATAGATCCTTCCAGCTGAAGGATATCTCAGCTGAAACTCTATAAGCTGTCGTTGCGTGAAGCGTCTTATGTTACACAAACACTGCACCGCGTGAGCCTAACATGAGTTGCACAAACGTTTCGAACACGGGGAGGATTTTTATTGATGTGCTGCTGTTGTGACCTCTTAATGTGACAGACTTCAATAGTTCTGCTGACTCACCAGGACAGTTTCCATTCAGCACAGTTTTTCTGAAATCCATTAAAACCTCTTCTCTTCTCACTGTTAGCACAACAGAACTGATGAGTCACATCAAATCTTAAGTCTGTTTCACACGCTGAAGGAGAATGAAAACAGCTGAACAACTCGCTGTCAATCCAGGCTTTTATTATTCCAAATGAGACAAGCCTCCATTTGGCATCTGTTCAAACCTATGATTGATTGCACCAAATTATCATAAACCCAAAGGGCTAATAGGCAATTGATCTTGCTGGCAGACAAGATGAGGCCATTTCTGGCTTTTCTGTGATGTCTACTGAAACTTAAGATAATAGCTTTGGCCCCAAAATGATACACAGTATTTCTGGAGGGTAACTTTGTAAATAGTGGCAATAATTGTTGATATTTCTGTTGCTGAAACCCAGATGTCATTAGTCACTGGGCCCCTCCTACACAGCTGAGGTTAATTAGATATTTATGAGCATACTGCATCCGCACAGCCTATACATGTTCAAAGATAGCTGCTCCAGACACACACAGTCCTGCAGAAATCAGTTCCTGTGTAATTATCTCACTTTCTGATGGCAAGTATGTGAAATCCGTGTCTGTGACGGTCCTAGACTGTGACAGGAAGTTGTGAATTTCCTCAGCATAATGTGCAAAAGCTTGTTTTGCTTTGTGAAATGACGAGTCCTGCTTGGCTGCAGTTGCTGACTCGCACAGTTGTGATTAACTGCTGGGGCTCGATGACACCTGTCTCCTAATTAGGGGAGGCCGCCAGCACTGCAAAGAGGAAGCCACTTCTCTGAGAAATCCCCCTCTTGTTCCTGTCAGACCGACGACGCAGCCGTTTGGAAGATACCCACACACATTTTTGCTGTGAAAGTAGTGCTCTGGGCCTGTGTTGAGTCTGTTATGAGTGTTGTCTTGTCTCCCAGAATACCACCAATACTCCCACAATACCACCAATACTTAGCTCTTTAGCTCATATACAAATATTGTAGAGATGCAAGTGTTTACAGGGTTAATTAAGTATGTAAAAAAGCTGCGTAAATAAGTAATTACAATGTCTACCTCATGAAAGATTACATTCAGTGTACACATGCTCACAAGTTGGTTTTTTTTAGTGTACCAGGTGACAATGAGAGGGAACAAAACTCTCTTTCTCTGCTCTGCTGTCTGTCAGTTCACTTCCAGCCCCTTTCACTGGAACATGAAAATCATTCATAATGACAAGAAAACACATGCACAGTTTACTTTGTAAGATCAGCTCAGTTTTTGGCACAAACAAATCACCTCCAGGTTGACAATGCTGCCGCTCACAGTGCTTGTATCTACTCAGGTAAGGTTGAGGTGACAGGGGAGGGTAACTGGCTTCTGCTTATATGTGATACAGAGTCAGTAATCCTAAATTTGATCTTTTTAGATGATGAGCATGAGCATGACAGTAGCCCCTACACTGTTTACGCAAAAGGGTAGGACGCTCCGCGTGGAAAGAACAAAGGCAGGTCCACTCATGACGTAATAAGTGAAAACGTTTCACTCAAGTTGCCAAAACTGTCTCTCTGACTCTGTCATTGCTGTCTTTCACCAGAGACTGCTATAGAAACAGATGCAACACACAAAGCCCAAGGCCAGGCCGCTGGTGAGTCAGAGCCATACCGATGTGTGCATGAATGAAGTTAATTTAGTTTTTTTTTTTTTTGCTTGCTTTTGACGTCATCCGTCTTAATCACTCAATTACAGCAATTTTCAGAAGGTAAATGTGCTTTATCTTCACCGTTTCTGCCTCCAGGTAGCATGCGGGCAGATGATTGATGGCGACGAGGCGGCCTCTCTCGGGGACCGATGTGAGATCATTCACACGCAGTAGTCATTCATTCGCAGTCGTTTGTGCTGCAACATCTGAATCATACTGCCACTCTAATGGTGTATGCACATTACTGCTAAGAAAAGGAAAAATCATTAGTGTGAGATTAACTTCCTCATAAAAAGAAGGCAAAACAAAAATCAAATGAAAAAAATGGATAAGTGTGCTACAAGAATTATCTGAATACCCCTGAGAAAGCAACATAAATGTGGAACTGGTCGATCCAGGCCTCAGCCTTTGGTGCTGTGAGATAATTAATGCCTCTGTCAGCAGACTGCACAACACACCGCAGCCTGTTTAGCCAGCATTTGTTTACAGTTTGTCAAAATTGCACAGTTAATCGTTTTATATTCTGCTTAATTACAGGATCACTGCACTCTAATAACAGTGTCATGTTAAATAAGAAAAGGTGGAAAACAATTGTGTCTTCTTTTTTATTTTTTCTAAGAATTGGAGCCTGTAATATCAGCGATGCAACTCATTGAAGAAAATACATTAAAATGTGTTAAAGCTATGCTAATCCACAGAGCAAAATCCATTAGTTTCACATTAAAAGCTTTAAAATTGAGAAATCCAAATTTAGCTTTTCGTTTGGCCTGCATTCACTTGACATTGTAGTTTTGTTTTTTTACTCTTTTTATTTCTAAAAGCCACACTTCATTGAGCCCAGAGAGCATGATAGATCGATGGCCTGCATTATGGGATATAAATGCAGTTAATTTACCTACCAGTTGGGATACGTCCTCCTAACTTTATGCAGATACTACAGGTGTTCACAGAAATTCACAAGAAATAGAAAAAAATCCACTCGGGGCTCCATACAAAGAAATTGAAGCTCTACTCAAGTTGGGACACTGTAAGATGTGAAGAACACAGAAGTTGAGGATTTCTGAAACTCGTAAACCAACAATTAATTCACAATATAACCTAGAAAACATCTCAAATGTTAAAAGTGAGACATTTTCATTGATTTTTGACAAAAGACTGGAAAAATAGGTGTAACTTTACCTTTTAAACATATGCACGAGTTGAGAAAGACTCTCCATAAGATCCATTTAGAAATGTTCTGGTGCTCTTGATCATTGTAACATTAAATAATAAAAGCATAAATAAGATTAAATCATTTATTTTTAGTGTTGTGTTTAATCAAAAGATGTTTGTAGCTAACCAAGAGAAGAGATGGGATTAAATCAACATTGTAGAGGCACTGAATGAGTTATACCATCAGGCTGAGACGACTTAAAGTAATCACTGCCTCCTGGGCGATGCAGCCCCTCCACACTGTCCACCTCCACCCATGTGAACCTAAGGGAAGATGTGCACCAGAAGACTGTGTTTGCAGCCCTTAAAGGCAAAGTGAGTCACCCTGATAGTACAACTTATTGTGTGGGGGCTTCACAACAGCCCGAGCTTAATGGACAACTACAGCTCTCACAAAAAGGCTTTTTTTCTCTCATGGAGGAGACTGTCTGCATTGCAAAACAGATTTAGTGATTTCTTTTCTGGGAGTTAGATAGAGCTCTCTTTCACAATAGGCCATGAAATGATGTGTGCTTCAGCAAAGAGAAATTTAGCTTCAAATTATGCAGAAAGCTCAGTTTTAGTGTCAAGGGAGAAAAAGGGAAGACAGAAACATTTGATACTACCTACAGCTGGCAAAGTATGGATCAGGTGTACTGTTGCAGTTACGAGAACGATAACATATCTGAAAATAGTTTCAATGTAAAAACAGCCAGTGTCAAGTTACATAGAACCTAAAGATTCCACTTTAGTGTTTGCTTTGCATGGTTCTTGCCCAGTAATCATTTTAGATCTTGATACTGTAAACGCACACGTTTCTCCATCTTAGTGGTGATTCACCATTAGCATAAGGCCACAGACTGCAAATGGTTAACCTTAACACTTACATTAGATCTAACTAAAATCTAATTCTAACCATAAAACTAAACACTCTGTCCTTTAAACTTGTTGGACAGAGTGTTTGGTCCCCACAAAACACACTGGACCACGAGTATACTGTGCTTCCTGTTTTCTGACCATTTTTCCATATTTTTCAGTTCAAAGCTTTTATATATCTGGACTCAATATTCAAAGTCAAATTTATTTGTAGCATGTTTCGTGTACAAAACATTTCAAAGTGCTTTACATAAAATAAAAGCATTGCAGCGGGGAGCAGAAGAAGCATTAAAAATATGTAAAAAAATATAAAGTGAAAGAAATAAAATAATCAAAATGAATAAAAACAAGCAACAGTCTGGATAAGTTAAAAGATATCGTGCAGATTTCATGCATAGACACATGAGAAAAGAAATGTTTTTAACCTGGATTTAAAAATCTCTACATTTGGTGACAGTTTAATCTCCTCTGGCAGTTTGTTCCTCTTGTTTGCAGCATAACAGCTAAATGCTGCTTTTCCAGGTTTAGTCTGGACTCTGGACTGGACCAGCTGAGCTGAGTCCTTGGATCTAAGAGCTCTGCTGGGTTTATATTCTCTGAACAGATCAATGCCAGGTTTTAAAATCAGGGAAATAGAACCTCATATGAATAACAATATCTAACAGGGTCATTATTTATAGACAAAAAGTGCAGAAGCAGCGAGTAAAAAAAAACAGTCCACCACATGGTGCGTGTGGTACAGCAGCTGCACCGTGGCTCAGAGGACAGCGCCTCAGAGGGTCATTAAAACTGCCGGCTGCCCTCTCCCCACACTGGAGGAGCTGCAAGGTTCCTGCTGCCTCAACAAGGCAAAAAGCATCATAAAGGACATTTCTCACCCTGGACACCAACTCTTTGAACTGCTCCCATCAGCGAGACAATAAAGAATTATAAAAACAAAGACAAATGGACTAAAGAACCGTTTTTATCCCACTTCAGTTGCCACTCTTAACGCTGCCATCACATGACATTTTAATTTTTTTTTTAAAAACATGAAATCGGTGCAATAATGCTCGGATGTATGCTTGTCTGTCGGCGTACACGTTACAATGACAATAAAGATGACTGATTGATAGATAATCTAAAGTAATAGTATAAATTCGTTGTTTTACTTTTCTTTTTATAAGATTAATTGACAAAACTTAACAAAAATGACAGGCTGATTTTATCCTGAAAATCTCATTTAAACTGTAGTGAGTAAATATGACCACATGGTGGTGCTGTCGATCCGTGATGTGCACGAGTTTAAAAACACAGACATCCTGTTTTTATAAAGAAAAGTCTTTTTTCCCCTCCCAATTAAAAAGCTTCGTTATCAACTTGTTTGCAGATTACTTTTTTGGCATCTGCAGACAGCTGTCGAACATCAAAAAGGTACAAGCAGAAATTCTATTATTTCTCTAAGAGTGTAAATATCTATACTGCACAGATCTATGTGAGCAAGTGGTAAAATAGAAATGACAGACTACAGGAGAGAGGTAGAATATTACAAACGTGCAAAAGTTCTACACTCCAAGACAAAGAAATGCTTTGAATAAGTTTTATTTGTCATATTTTTCTACCGTCTACAGCACAGTGAGACTGCACAGTGCTGCCAGAGAGTGGAGCCCCAAACTAATTCCTGGGCACCACAAGGAGGAACAAAAGCCTTTACACAGCAGAGATTTTACCACAAGCGCAGGTAAACAATGTACTGTTCATTAGCCCACATTGTTGAGTGAAACAAAAGCCTTGTGTGCTCAGACATCCTCATGATCACTCAGGCACATTCTGTACAAACCTCTGCTGAAATTTCAATCAAATAAAGCCTTGTTTGAGGTCATAAATACAGAAAAAGAGCAAGTACGAAGCAAGTGTAACAACACTTTTTGTTTTAGTTAAGGAAAAAGCAGCAACAGAGTTAAACACATAGAAGGAAAATGTTTCTATCCTGCATCGTGACAACGTAAAGAATATACATGAAAAATTGCTCCAGCCACTAAATAGCACTTCCTTGGCAGAATTCAGTCTTCAGATTCAGCTATTGTTGTTGCCTCCTGCTGGCTTCTGAAAACCAAAATGTTTTTTGACCCGATTTGCATTCATCTTGTAGCAGCTGAAATACAATCCCCTTCTGTGATGATTACAGTAGGAGCTGGTCAGGATGTGTTTGAGGTCCAAACAGGAGTCTTGGTCCTGTGCCAGCATGACATTACAGCCTGGAGCCTCTGAATGCCGCCTTTGTTTCCTTCCCAGATCAGTGATAAAGGCTTTCGTGGGACCCCCTTCCTCCACCCGTAAATTGAAAAACATGACACCCCAAACTGTGGCAGCTTCAGACGACTAGTTCTCTCCAACTTCGGACTTCTCTAGTAATGTTAGCTTGGATAGAGAATAAAAACTGTTCTGTTTTCAGCTGCTGCAGCATGAACATGTGCAGCAGCAGGTTTCCACTTTGCGACTGGACTCACAGCCATCAAAGACTGAATGCAGGGAAGAGCCGGTGATCAGAATTAAATTTAACCTCACAGCTAAGAATTAACACACTTTTCCTGCTGTAACAAGTAAATAACTTTTGAAAAAAGATGCAGTCACGAGGGTGACCTGTTCATAAACAGCAGCTTTGGTGTTCCATTGCCATCAGACCGCAAAGCAATCATAAAACTGGACTCTTGTTGAGATAAGGAAGAACTAATTCCTCCAACCCATTTCGTTTTATTTAAACCTGTCCAAAGCTCAATAGATTATTGGATCTCATTGTAGGTCCTCAACAAAAGATGTTAAGTCCCTGCAAAATCACCAGTATTGGCTTGCTTCTTTGAAGGAAGATGGATTGTTTTGGAGCTCGAATCATCTAATTTATTAAGTAATATAGATACTATAACAGTGCCACAGTTAGCCACTAATGTGATTATCTGCTTTGCTGCTTGGCCTTTTGAAACTTGAAGATCAATTTAGCAGCCCAGTATAATGAAGAATGGCAGGAAAGCTGTCAGTGCTTGTGCCATAAAAGGCTCATTAGAAAACCAAATGGCAGGTTAAAAATCAGGGATCAGGTTAAAAGACATGCCTGGCACGGTCTTAAGTCGTCAGCCTTTTGCGTTTCTGCAGCTCATAAAATAGCACATGCAGGTGAGGTTGGATGATCTGCAGCTGGGTGGTGCACCTTTACTGTTCTGGAAGCATCCGACTGGAAAAAAAAGAAGTTTGTTTTTGGTTCATCAACATCTGAGATGTAGCAGCTGCTCCATCAGTTCATCCAGCTCTAAAAACCATGTAAATCATTTTGGGTGAGGATTTGATCTTTAAGAAAACAAAGCCCCTGAAAACAAATCTGGTCTATCTCTGTTTGGTTTAACTTGTGGCTACTCAAAGCAACTACAGCCAAACACATCTCTCTGAATGAACATGAAGCCAGCGATACAATACATGTAATAAACCCAAATGTATTTTTCGTGGGGTTACAGATGCTAAATGTTAGTTTTACTTGGTTCAACCTGCTGCAGGTTTCAGACTTTATTCACCAGGCGAAACCTGGAGGTTGAGGTGGTTTGGAGGAACAGAGAGGGACACAACCAAAAAAAGTCCACAAATAAATATTGTCAATCAAAATGTACCTGCGCTCGCCCTGGGCTACTGTGTGTAGTCAGGCAGGCTGCATGTCACATTAAAGGCATAGATCTATTCATTAATTATATGAAAGAGATAGATGTAAGTCAGACAAATTTAGTTTAAATTCAGATTATTCATTTTTTTAAAGTGTAATGCAGTGAGTATGCAGGCTGATGGGGTGCGACCTTTATAATCCCATTTGTAATCTTTACTTTGTTATATTTCTTTTTTTTTTTTTAAACAGTTGGTGAAACCATATACATTATAAAGAGTTATTTATATGTATTTGCGTGAAACAGCCGCGAGGCTTTGGCTAATCTTTTGATTCTTGTCTACGCTACGTTCGCGTGCGTCACCATTGCTGCAAACGGTCAACGGTCCGCGGTGACGTCACACCCCCGCTGCTACTCCTCCGGGCCTCACACTGATCGGGAGAGGACGAATATTCCCAAATCCACCAACAATTTCCACGATCGGATCCCCTGGTGCCGCCGAATAAACATCACAAACATGGGCAACTGTCAAGTAGGTGTCATTTTTTCTTCACCGTCTCCGAAAACACACGTTTTCTTCGTTTCTTCTACTTTTGAATTAAATCTCAACAGTAATCAGGTCGGTGTTTGCTCGAAGCAGGACACGTCTCAAGCTCAACTTCGCTGTTTATGTCACGATCCACACATTTGTCGGGATTTCCGGCGGGTTGTGTTGTTATGGAACTTATTCTCAGCCGATATTAATTTACTGTTTTTTAAATATATCGCTTAAGGTGTTTGCTGTGGCTGATATTATTGATTAAAGTATTGCGACCACGCTGAGTGACTAAGAGTTTTTGGTTCAGGTTCATAAGAAGTGGTGTTTCTTTAACTATCAAACGGTTAAATTTACACGCTGCAAATGACACCGTGTGACAGGCGCCGTGTCTGGGTTTGCGCAGACCAGAGGGCCACTCCTCTGCGGAATTCATCACAGCTCCGTTACACGGCTCACATGAATGAGTAGAGCTCTGTGTGTAGTTCAGCGGGAGGTTTTTCCATTAAGTCACCCATCTCTTATTGTTTTCACTGTAAATACAACAGTTTTTATGTCTCATGCCATCAGTTGTAGTTGTAAAATGTGAAAAAAAGATAGTTTAATGTTCAGAAAACGACAGACCAAACTGAAATGACTGCACAGAGTCGGGAGATCTGCTCAGATTAAAGCTCTCTGCACTGCATTCACCTTATTATGGGAAGGAAAAGTGAAACTAATCTTTGCAGCTTGTTTGTTGTACCCTTCACTACACAAAATGTCCTTTAAAAATGCCACATCAGACCTCTTTTTGGTCTCTGGACTGAACTTTGGTATCTGCTGGCATTCATGTGGCCCCCATGAAGTTTGTTTAAAGACTTTTGACCCTGAATTCTTCAACCAAAGCCTCATATCATCCCCTCCCCCATCCGCCAGTTGCTCCTACAGACTGCTATGAGTCCCCGGTTAAACAATAATTACCTTGATATCATAATGGTGTGTTGCATAACCCTTAATATGCCCAATCCTGCTTTCTTCCCGTAGCCCACGGTGTTTCCCTATGAGGACTTTGATGTGGTAGCAGACATCAAGGCCATCCGCAAAGCCTGCAAAGGGCTTGGTAGGTTGAAGATAGTATCAGTTATTCTCTTGAATTCTTGTTTTTCGTGAACTTGATGAAAGCGTTTTGCTTTGTTGCGTCTTCTTCTCAGGAACCGATGAGCAGGCCATCATTGACATCTTGGCAAATCGCAGCTCTGCTCAGCGTCAGGACATCAAACAGGCGTATTTCGACAAGTACGATGATGTGAGTGCCATTCACCGCCGTTCTTTATAAGAGAATCGCACTCCATGTCTGTTTCTGTAAGAATGAAACCTTATCTGTCTGCGGCAGGAGTTGGTGGATGTGTTGAAGAGTGAGCTGTCGGGGAACTTTGAGAAGGCCATCCTCGCCATGTTGGACCCGCCCGTCATCTACGCTGTGAAGGAGCTGAGGAAGGCCATGAAAGGAGCTGGGACGGATGAGGACGTGCTGGTGGAGATCCTCTGCACTGCCACCAACGCTGTAAGCTGCCACTGATACACTTTTAGCACGTTAGCATGCTATTACACCCCAGAGATCTGCTCCGTGTGATGGAGAAACATCTAACTTTCTTTTTACTGTCAACAGGACATTGCCATGTTCAAGGAATGCTACTTCCAGGGTAAGCCACCGAAAAGTAGTTCATTTTAACTTACAGACGATGAAATTAAGTTTTTAACCTCTCACCCACAAAGTTACCACATAACAGCGTTTCCTGTCACTGTATTGTGAACTCTTGAGGAAATTACTAAGGCTGATACAGCCCTATTTTTGTCACTAATACCACGTAATGACGGGTCACGCTTTGTTTAGTCAAGGCCCATCCTGCTGCAGCTTCCCCCTCACAGTGAAACCAGTGCTGATCGCTGATTATGTCCTTTAGGGTTCCAACGCTCTGAGGTTTTAGCGACTGAAATCTTCATTTAACCAAAGCAAACTCTTCTTATGCTCATTCTGAGATCGTATGTGGACAGAAGCTGTATTTATGTATTAGGAGTTTAAAGTTAAAGTAGACTTTACAGAGACTGGGACAAACATTTGAGACTGATTGGTATATTTGGGGACTTTTGGCACCGGCTACATGCTAATTAGCTGAACAAACTTAGCTAGCTCGTTGGTGTTCATTTCTCTCATTCTTTGTTAAAGTGAGTAATAGGGCTTGTTTGGTTTATTAGGTTGTTTTATGCTGATTTTATTAGCCTCTTGGCTGGTTATCTGCATTGTGCTGGGCATGGCACAAAGCTTAGCGTTTACAGTGTCATGAAATTTATGACTGCATTCATGATTTGAAAGTTTTGTAAGAACAACTGAAGATGGCAGTCTGTTGGCCAAGTTGTGGAGACATAGTTTTCCTCAGGTATACTTTATCTTATTATAAAGCATTAATAAAGCTTTGTTAATGCTTTATAATGTTGTACTGATCATTATTTACTCATTAATAAATAAAGAATTAATAATGTTCTATTTATTAACCGTGATTAAAGCCATTTATAACAACATCTGAGGGCTTTAAAGGGTATCTTGTTGACATAACTGCTCATCTTTTTTCACAATAATTATGATAGAAATGGTGTTTTGTGGCTCACAGCTAAGAAATCACTTTCTATTGGCGTGGTCTAAAGCTTTATGTATTTACCAAATTGTACCAATTTGCTCAAAAGATTCATTCATTCATTGAATTGTTCAGGGACTGACTTCACAGTGTCAGGAACCTGGGAGTCAGGACACAGGTGCAGGGTCAGTTTGGATTAAAAAGGGTTTATTATAAACACACAGAGCACAGCAAGGCAGGACGAGGATCTCCAAGCACAGCAAAGTAAAGGGCTGTGAAAGTCCTAAGCGCTCTCCTCAGTGTCTACGGCAGAAGACGAGCGCAGCTATGAAAGTAAATGAACAAATCTCTCCACACTGGGAGGAAAACAGAAAAGCTATGAACAGTTTAACCCAACAAAGACACGCTCTCCTAATGAGGCGGATTCAACAAAGGACGCACTCTTACAAAACAGAGGCTCTATGAAACTTTAACTATAACTTAAAGCTCTCCTTGAAAACAGAGGAACAAACAAGGCTATGAAACTTACCGTATAGAATAAATAAACTATGACTAAGAACAAGAAGAAATTACAAACAAGATGGCATTCATAAAGGGGATCGTGTGTGGTGACCTGAGCTTAAGCAGTATACAGACTTGGAGCACCTACACACACAGATTTGGGCCAGTGTACCTGTGCTGATTGAGAGGTGTAAGTTTTTTTTACCCACTTTATGTTCAGCCTGGAAATTGCTGTGGGTTAGTCCCTCCTTGACAGTGTTGGTGTACAGAAGCCAGTTCATTTTACAGTAAACTTTGGATAGTCATGTCTGACTTGCTTGCTGCTCAGATGTGCATCTGCATGCACTGAGCTGCGATTTCAGAAGGAAAGAGTGGCAAATGTAGGATGATTATTATCTTAAGAGTGGAATTTCAAACAGAATGACAAACTTCTACCTGCTGCCACAAGACTATCTCGTGGTAAAGTGTGAGATAGTGACATGAAAAATGAACTTGTGCTTTGCTTGGTTTCTATCCTACAGTGCATGAACGTGATCTGGAGGCAGATATCGAGGGAGATACGAGCGGGGATGTTAGAAACCTTCTCATGGCTCTTTTGCAGGTAAGTAGCCTTGAGTTTTCTACTCCACTCGTGTAACTGAATTCTTCCCATCTGTCCCTGCACTGAAATGGAGCTCACGCTCCCCGGGCCCAGTCCTGCCCTTTAAACACACACACACACACACACACATAAGCTGGCCACTGTCCAGACAGCCTCTCATCAGTAAAATGAGGTCAGATAAGGTTCCTCGAGTCAGACAGAAAGGCCTCACTGCAGAGATCGTCTTTTTCCAGGGCAACAGAGATGAAAGTTACGACGTGGACGAGGCTCTGGCTGAGCAGGATGCCACTGCCCTGTTTGAGGTAACCATTTCAGTTTTATTCATCTTAACGAATGACCCCACTGTGAACCCTGAGCAGCACTGATATTTGCTCATCTCGTGCAGGCTGGTGAGGGCTGCTTTGGGACAGATGAATCCACCTTCACCCACATCCTGGCTACTAGAAATTACCTGCAGCTCCAGGACACCTTCAAGATATATGAGCAGGTATTTGTGATCAGTTTACCCAGCATCTCATTTTTCAGTTAGCTGTGACTTTACCCATTGAACCGATGAACAAATCACTGACAGGTGCTTTTGAGTCAGATGTAGGGAAACTTTAGGGTACTGAGACTCGTTGCTTTCTCTGCGTAGCTTTCTGGAACTGAAATCCTGGACGCCATCGATAACGAAACGTCTGGAACACTGAAGAAATGCTACATTGCTCTCGGTGAGTAGGAAGTGGAAATATGAGTTGCATGAGTTGCACTGGAACCTACTGAAGACCTTTTCTTCCTCCCCGCAGTGAGAGTTGCTAAGAACCCTCAGCTCTACTTTGCCAGACGACTGAATAAAGCGATGAAAGGCGCAGGCACCGATGAGGACACTCTGATTCGCATCATCGTGTGCCGCTCAGAGGTAATTGTAGTAAAGATTAATGGGGGGAGCCAAGGATTAGACACATCTAGCATTGGAGGGGCCTTAACTGCACACTCTGCAGCACATTTACATGGACACAAGCCAAGATAAATAAGGCTTAACACCGTACTATACCACACTAAGGCCAAGGCTTCTTAATCTGTGCACCAGATATTATTTAAATGCAGTTAAAGAGGCATCTGTGAGTGTTTGCCATTAGTTTGAAGATCCAGTAAAGTAAAAAATACGTAATCAGAAGCCATCTAAGATCTTTGTAAAGACTGCCCAAAAGCTTTGATTTATGAAATAAAAACCACAAAATCTGATAGAAAATGTTTCATCCAGTCGACAATTCGACTTACATTTCCTGATATAACTGCATATAAAGAGCTTTTCTTTTTCCCTCCGTGCCAACAGTACGATTTGGAGACCATCAAAGACATGTACCTGGAGAAGTACGACGTGTCGCTGAAGGACGCCCTGCGGGACGAGTGCAGCGGCGATTTTAAACGTCTCCTGGTCGCCATCTGCCACTGAGAGCTGGAGAAGTTTCCTGTCTAACAAACTAACTAAAGTCGGCCTCTGTAGGACGTTATGTCGGGAGCAGGAGGGTGATGAAGTAACGGGATTATTTCCACGTCCAAAGTGAGCATCTGTGAATGTTCGTGCCTCTTTTTTTCCTATTTATTCACAGTCAGGACTGAATCTTTTACTGCCCATTTCTCTCGATTTTATGGCTCCAGTTGTTCTTACCAGAGTTTATTAGATGCTAAGTGTCTTTACTGTACAGAAGCACCAAGATTTCTGTGTTTCCAACGTAAACAGGAGCCAGCTGAAGTCACGCTAATGCAGTCACAGCGAGGGGAATGAGGCTGGATAGGATAACGTCATGATAAAGGAAAGCAGCATTTTAGCCTCGGCGTGTTCCCCCGCTGCGTGCACTCAAAGCTTTATTTTTCCACCTTTTTAGAAGAATTTTACTGTTAAATCAAATAATTCCCAGCAGCTTTTTCACCCTCCATGCCCCAAACAACGGTTATACTCCACTTCTATTATGACTAATTAAAATCACTCCATATGGCTTGAAAATGTGCTTTGAGATGAAGAAATTTGATCGTTTTGATGGACTATCAGCTGGAATCATGAAGGATGCGCCGTGTTATTACTGAGCTGTTTTATCTGCTGTTTGCTGAGAACAAATATATCTATTTACAGTTGTTTTTTTTTATCCTGTGCAACCAAAATAACTTGACAAATCCGAGTACACGTCACTTTGTTATAAACATGTTTTATATTCAATGACTAGCAAAGAAGAGAATTAATATATGTAGCGTTATAGAGTTGGCTGTATGTGAAAGGAAACCTGATAACAACTGTGTCCATGTTAGCTGAGCATTTAACATCTGGATAGCCTGATGTGCTGTTATTTGTGCGTCTCTTAATGGCAGCTTCGATTTGTCTTTAATTACCACTATTTCCCACAAGTTCAGCACATGAGATCATCACAACGTTGACGTCAGTTGTTTGCCTCTTTGTAGCCAAAGAATTTTAATCCAACTACTAATAAAGTCTACAGTAACACCTACAACTTCTGGTTTGATTTCATCTCTGATCATACCCACATATGACGGACAGTTGAATGAAGCTCTTGTGGAGACTGTTTCCTACCACAGAGCAGGTTAATAGCGTTTCCATGACTACCTTATAAAACATAGCAGCTGTCAACTGCATATCAATCCGATGCTCGCTTTCTGTGGCGGGACACGCCCCCTACAAATCCATTTTTGCTGCTTTCAGGTGCACTAAAATACTCAAATTTCAACTTAAATGTTGAAGTAGGAGAACGATGACAAATAAGTGGGGGGGCTGATAAATCAACAGAATATATATTGTAGAGACTCGCAGCAGAAATAGTTAATTGTAGGTAAGTCGAATTATCCATGTGGATACCTCGTCTATCTATCACTGCACACCCATTCCTCACTCTCTTGTTCTATCACACTTTTTTTTTTTTTACCGCAAATAGCAAACAAATGGTCTCTAGACGGAGGTCATTGTGTATTCAAACCAAATACTTTATGATATTTGCTATATTTTGTTCACAAAATTGAAACAAGGATGTTACCGCTGCTAAAACCAGAGGAACAAATACCTAAATTCTTGATCCACTAATTTCTTTATTTGCTTCCAAGAGGCCAGACTTTCTTATGATCTTTTAAAGTGGTGTTGAGCAATAGTTCTCCAGGCTTTCTGAAGGTCTTTGGACATTTGTTGCTTTTTACCTAATTTTCAGTCAGGTTTTGGTACCTGGTTTGTTGCTTTGAGATCCAAAGTGTTGTGTCAACATATTACAGACTTTTAGAAGTTTTGGGACCAAAACATGCCAAAGACAGACGTGGAATAGTACTTTTCCCCCAGCAAGGTGATTCTCAAAGAACTAGGAGCTGAAAACCTATTTTTTCTCACATAACACAGAAAGTATTGGAGAAAATGGACAAAAGGAGGATAAAAGAAGCAGATGAACAGTATCTGAAAGTGGCGAGCTTAAGAAAGAGGAAAATATCCAGCAAAGACCTGACACAGGACCTGAGAGATGCATCTGGACCTTCAGCTGATCCATCTACTGTTGGACCAAGCCTCATCAGAAATGGTCTCCATGGAAGGGTGGCTGTCAAGAAGCCATTCTTAAGGAAGGGAAACAGGGAGAAAAGGCTGAGCTATGCCAAATGACACAAGAAGTGGACTGAAAATCAGTGGCAACAGGTCTTATGGAGGGATGAATCCTCCCCAGAGCCCGGTCCTCAACATTATTGAAGCAGTGTGGGATCATCTGACAGAGAACGGAACAAAAGGCAGCCGACATCCAAAGAAGAGCTTTGGGATGTCCTTCAAGAAGCCTGGAGAACTATTCCTGAAGACTCCTTAAAGAAATGACAGAAAGCTCAGAGGGTCTCAGAGGGTTCAGGCTGTGTTGGAGAATAAAGGTGAACATAAATAAAATGTTGTCTTTCAAGCCTGTTAGAATTGTACAAACTCTGTTTTTGCCTTATGTACAAACATAAACGTGAATACAGTGTATGTTTCCCATTTTCTTGGCAATATGTAAAGAAATGAGGGGGAGCTCAAGACTTCTACACGATGTTGCAAGTTGCTCAGTGGCTCAGTTTTTCTTCCCTACAGCCTTAACATAGCTTTTTTCGATTCTTCCTGTACCGTTTGTGATCATGCTTCAGGATGAATCTATGACCCATGCCATGGAGACAGTAGAGAACTTTATCTTTATCTTTACGGTGTGCCTCGGCTTTCCGACTTTCTGTGGCGCGCCTGAAGGCTGCGCCGCGTGGCCCCGCCCCTCTCAGACATGCCTGCTGTGGTCTGGCATTTTTCTGCTCGTCTCTGTTTATACTCTGGATAAGCGGGGCGTTTCACACGCACTGAGATCTCAGCTCACAGCGGGACAAGCACGGGAACGTCAGAAACCCCACTTACAACCTCTGGACTCACTTGGAGGTACGTTGTCACGTGTGTTTCACTGGCTTTGTTAGTCCTTTTCCCATTTTTTGCTGGTAATTAGTCATTAGCATCCATCTTGGCTGTAGCTAATTAAAACCACATCAGGAAAAGATGCTTAGCCCTTTGTAGCCTTCGTGTCAATATACCTTTTATATGTTTTATGAGGTCTATAATGCTAAATATTCCCATTTGAAATAATGTATCACTCACTGCAGTGTTGCTGTAAAAATAAAAAAGGTAAAGATAACAGGCCTGCAGACTTAAATGTGGTCATATTACCTTGTAAAATATATATTTATGCCGTCTTTAAACCCTGGCAGGTCATTTCCGTGACAGTAACAGGCATTTTTAGTGTTTTTTAAAAAAAAATTTTTTGTCAGATTAATAACTGCAGTACTTCCTTATGTTTGGGTGCTGATGCATGCTTACGTTAAACTGAAAAATCAGTTGTCATATTAAAACTTTTCACCTTTATAAACTGAAGTGAAACAGTGATGTTCTTTAGTCTGTTTCCAGTCTGATATGCAGAACCCAAGTTATCAAGCACCTAAACGCACCACGTCTCTGCAGACTACAGCCAAAAGACAAACATTGATAACTGAAACCTGACTCATAACGATCTTATGCATGGATTCATGGCCTGAAGGGCTGCTGTCAAGCACTGACACATGAGTTCATTTGTCACTTTATTCAGTGAAGATTACATGAGATTAATCCCCACAAAGAGGACTCTTAAACCTGTGGAAAAAAACAGATTTTTCATCGAGAATATTCAACTGCATGAGCTCAAGGATCTAGAAAGTCCCGATGGTGAATTTCTCAATCATATCACATTAATAACCATTTTTTTGTCTACATCTCGTTTTTTTTTTATGTAAACCCTTTTTGCCCTCCATGTTTTTTGTTTTTAAACTCATAATTTAGTGATACTAAATCATCATTTCTTGATATTTTATTTTGTAACTTGACTTTTCCTTGTTCCCATCAGAGTTTGTCAGCTTTCAACATGAAGTGGAGCACACACTTCAGGCTCTTGTAAATTGCCAGGTGTTGCAGTCGTTGATTATTGATCCCATAAAACCTGTTCAGCTGCAGAAACGGCAGTTTGCGAGGAAGTCGAGCAACACTTCAAACATCACCCGAAGCCAGTGAGCACTCAGTTTGTGATCCAAGTACAGATCGAGGGATTTGTTCTGCCGAAAACAGCCGCATACTGACACATTTCTGACACATGCCTGACATCTTTTGGCCACTATCACGAATGATGAAAGGGAATCTCTCCTGAATGACACCTACAGTAGATGTTCAAAGCAAATGATGAACACAGGAGGACAAAGTGCAGACGGTAAAGTGTTTAGAGAGACGAAAAGCACGACAACAGAAAACTCCAAAGCTATATTTATAAAGAAGCATAGTTTCCTGTTCATGCATCATTCACTATGCTCGAGTAAATATTTAAAACCATGATATCTGTAACTTGTGTGGCTCTGCATTGGTAAATGATAGCGATGCTAACTACAGCTGTTAAACCAAGTGGATGCATTCTTTGTTGCCCATTAGTCATCGATCATGAGCTTGATGACGTCACGGAAAGTCATTCCTCAGCCCAGTTAATGGATTATTATGAAGATTAGAATTATTCGATGTGTGGTTCTTATATTTATATGGGTGCGAGATATTACACGCATTAACTAGTCCTTTTAAAGGACTAGAACTTAAACTTAAAAGTGTTTTCTTCTCTACAACAACATGCAGCATGTATTCATGTTGAAACAGCGCAGCTTTGAAAAGGAGCATGTAAACATTCATTCATTTCACCAAAAGAAAGAAAAGAAAAACTCATTCACCGTCATGATTGCTACATGGAGACGGGGACCCCGGAGAACCCACTTATGTTACTTATGTTAGCTTTATTTGATCTTATTTGTCTATTTGATTTGATTTTATTTTATCTAGTACTTTCCCCCTTGTTCCATAACTGTTGCACAGCAGTTTCCCTCCGGATAAATAAAGCCTCTTGAATCTTGAATCTTCATCTTGAGTTAGGGAGGCTGATGAAAACCGCATTGAAACTAAAGTTATGAGCTCCATTCAGAAGCTGAAGGAGTAGAAAGTTGTTAGAAAAATATCATGAGGTCATACTATAAGGAAAGAAGTGCTGTGTGCAAGAATGTTTGAGGTTGTTGGAAGACTAATTAGCGACAGGAGTCTGTCATGACCTTATGTGGCTAATGCCTCAGCAGGAGAAAGCATAACCATGTGTGGTTAATGTTTTTGTAGCAGAAAGCAGAAATAGCAGAAGTATCATCGTAGAACTCAGACAACCCGGCGTCAGCTTTGGGATACTTTGTGCTGACTTGTCATCTTGCTGCAAGATTAAACCTTTGTGCTAACCGATTCCAGCAACTCTGAGCCTCATTGGGAGAATTTTTTTAACAAAAGTACAGATATTTGTGTCAAAATTAACCAGAAAAATAAGCACAGATACCTGGAAATCCCACTTAGGCGCAGTAACAAAGTACATGTGCTTTATTACCCCCAACCGCTGCCACTCTGTCAACACATTAGAGCTTCAGACTCTTACGGAGATGATTGACTTGGAACCAAAACATTGTTGATACGCTGGACAAAAAGGTGGAGGACGGCTCCAGATAGCTGTGACTTAACTGGAGATGCGACACTGAGGTTGTCTACGTGAAGGGACTGAGCAGACTGTTGTTCTTAATGAAGCTTAGGTTCTTCAATGTGTTCACCAAGATGCTGCATATCCTCTGTAAGTCTGTTGTGAAGGGAGCAATCTGCCGTGCTGTTGCCATCTGTTGGAGCAGCAGCATCAGAGCCAGTGACTCAAACAAACTGTACAAACTGAAGAAGAGGGCTGGCTCTGTGCTTGGGACTGCTCTGGAGCTGAGTGTACAAACAATAATGCAACTAAACATGATGGACAACACTGCACACCCTCCATATAAACACAGTGATCAAGCCACAAGGTGTATTCAGTCAGAGGCTTCTTCAGCTGCACTGCAACAGACGGCCATCCGTGCCAGCAGCAGTAACTATGCTAGTAATAAGGGGTGTTATTGAATTCAGTTCTGTGTATTCCATGTCCAGGTGTGGAGGATGTCATCAGTGTGGCAGCAGGAGCCGTCAGGTTATTCCCCCTGTGTGGAGATCGACTCCAGCTCAGTGAGGACCAAAGACCGCCTCGGCTCCCCGTCTTGGCTGAAGCAGGAGCACGACGACCTCCGCATCATGAAGTGGGAGAATTTCCAAACAGGAGCCGCGGCAGATGCCGTTCAGGACAACACGCCCAGCAGTGCCATGTCTGGTGAGAGCTGCTCGGGCCGCATGTGCTGCGCAAAGGAACAAGAAGGAGCTGTTAATAGTTTCTGTGGTTTCAGTCTGTAAGCTTTTAAAGAGCACGCATGGTCCTAATTCAGATGGAGCGCCTGCATTAATTTGAGTCAAAAGTTTAATTGTGAGAGGCCTCTTCCTCTTTCCTGTCACCAATCAGTCATTTGTTGTTTGTCCCACTTGATGAAACTTGTTTCCAGCTGCCTCACATGTCGAGAGCCTGCCTCCGAGGGTGCTGCTGACCATCACCAAGCTGCAGTGCATGCTGGAGAGCAAGCAGGAGCGCATCGCCGCACTGGAGAGACAGGTGGAGGACCTGATGCAGGACCGCAAGTTCCTGCGCAGCCAGATTGAAAACCTCACAAGCACTCGCTCCATGGCAGCGTTTGCTTCACCCAGTCCGATAACTGATGGTCAGTGACTGAAGTGAGCGTGCACAGAATGCCGAAACGTACCCGATGTTGTTGTTTATGTCAGTCGTATGCTTTGTTTTATTGACCATTTGCAGCTCCTAAAACGACCAAGGTGCAGCATTCAGAAAACAAATCTCGAAAGAGAGAAAGGGCTTCTTCTAGTTCCTCCGCAAGCAGCAACAGCGCTTCTGAGGCGTCCGACTCTTCGGAAGTGTCAGCGGCCTCAAGTGAGCACAGGCGGAAGAAACACCATAAGGACAAGAAAAGATCCAAGAAAGGGAAGGACTACAGCAGGAAGAGAGGTAATCAGACATTAGGAACTCCTAAACCAGGATTTATCGTTCCATCAGTACCAGCTTGATGACAGATGCCTGAAATCACATCACATCATGTGGTGGTTGAGGAGTTTGGGGAATTTAAGATAAACGAAAAGCAGCTAAAGAGAAGCAGACTTAGACGGGATCGGGATATACAAAACACTGTCGGTCAGGACAGAGAAGGCAGGACTGTTTAATGGAGGAATCAGGTGCTTCTACAGGTTTGTTTCTGGATAACGATGTCTGCGTGTCGTTTTATTTCCAGAACTCACACCAAAAGGTCTGACGGTGCTTAAATCCGCTGTAGGGAGTAAATAAGCTGCTCAGTCCCAGAGAATCCACGTGCAACTTTTGGTCATTTATTCTGATGGACTGTTGATTGGCCAACAGGGAAACCGAGCCAATAAAACTGTAATTAAGGGGAATAATCTTGTGCTCTTAAGAGGTTCCATAAATCATCTAAAGTTGCATCTAATGATGGCATCAATTGATGGCAGCAGTTTGTCGTCCACTCAGCGGCTTGGAGCCGAGGTGTAACATTCCCAGCCATCACTGCATCACATCACCAGTGAATTTATGCGTCTACTTCAGACAAGAATTTACCGAGTGGAAAACTGTCCACACGAGGGAGCATTTGCAACTTCTCAACACTCACTCACTCATCATGACATGACTTTTGGCTGCCACCTCCGCTGTTTTGATTGGATAACCTCTTGTTCTACACTTGTGCCCTGAAGGTTCAGTCTTCAGTGGTACCATGGGCAGGACTGGTGGTTGCAGCAGTAGCTCTAATAGTTGCAAAGAAGTAGGAGTAGCAGCTGCAGTAACAGTTCAGATGTCACAATACCCTGTAGAGGAGTAGTAGGAGCTGCAGTAGTTACATGGTTGTGGTGGCTGTATAATTAACACCAATTCTGGCATTACTAGTTTTAAAAGGAACTACAAGAGTTGGTGGAAGAGGTTTCAGAATTTGAAGGAATGGAAGTGATACTTTTCTTAGCCACAAGCTTGAGGCATCGAGGAAAATTAACTTATGACCAATCAGCTGCTGTTCCCTTCACTGTAGTCTCAAAAGTTAACCTGAAGAAAGAGCCCTTTGCACACAGAGTTTTTGGCTTGTTTGACGTGCTCAAACTAATTTAAGATGAACTGAGATGAAGTGAAAAGCTGTTTTAAGCTAAATTAAAGAGGAGAGCGGGCCATCAGATCACAGTTTTAAAGCCAGTATATGTGGTGGTATGGGAGTGCACTGGTGTACGTAGCATGGATAACTTACTGCTGAGGAGGCCTGATTAAAGCTGAGCAAGATGATATCAAGATAATGCATTTAATTGAATTTGCTTATGTCCTGTTCTTGCTTTCTAACAGCCACCGGTGTCCAGTACGTCATACATCGCTACAAACAAGTCTTATCTGCCTTCATCAAGAAGAAAAGCATGAGTGAAGCCTTCCGTCATCTCGGAATCGACCGAAACACCATCGCCAACACGGCTTCAATCGCCGAGCTCCACCTGGCCGGCAAAGACATGGTGCCTTTAGTGGGCTTGTTTCGCCAAGGGGAAGAGACTCTGGTCAGCTACGCCCAAAGGTGCACGTTGGTCATCGACAGTGATGTTGAGCTCTCCAGAAAAATAGACCAGATGAAAGCCAACGGCGAGCTTCTGCCCATCTCAGGGAAAAGGTCGAGACTGTTGCATTCTCACCTGCAGCCACTGGGGGGAGCTGCAGAAAGCATTTTAATAGGTTAACGTTGATTTAATTGCACTGAGAGGAGGTGGAACCTGTTGCCTTTGATAAAAATGATTTATTTGGTTTTCTCTCAGTTGAAGCTGCTGGATTTTAAAGTTTTATGTCGTGTTTTGTTAAAACAGGCTTTATGTCTCAAAGGGAGCAGATGATTTAGTCTACAGTATTTTAGTATTCTCTATACATGTTGAGGATGTATATTTACTTCTGAATTGCTATAAAAAGTTGTTTGTGGCTGCTTTTACTGGTGGAAAGAACTTTTAAAATGTGTGTAGTAATAGAAATACCCACAAGATGGCAGTGCTCACATGTTACGATTACATCACTTCTCTTGTCATTTATTTCAAAATGGTGGATTGACAGTGTCCTTTTTCCAGAACTTGACTTATAAGATTTTTTAGAGGTGTTTACACTCTTTCTTAAAATTATTTTCATCCTTTTGTGAATCATATGTTTGGATTTAACAAATGTGTGTAAATGTCCTTCAACCAGGAAACTGTGACAGGATACATGATGTTTAATAAGTCACAACCACTTGAAATGACTTCAAAGTAAACATTGATCACCACATCTGTCCTCTGTAAGCTGAAATGTGATTGATAACAAATGCTGTGCAGGCCAGTACAGGTGTACAGTGTGTTAGAGGGATATTTTTAGTGCCTTGAGGAGTAGGCAGCACCAGTTGTGTGGACAGCTTGGTGAGACATCCTTGGCTGATGGTAAGTGTCAGTACAAAGTGTTGCCATTGCCTTTCCTGCTATTTGCTTTTCACACAGAGTGACAAATTACTTGTGCAAAGCCATTATGGGGGCTACACCCGTGCTGTTTATCTTTGCACAGGACTCTGTCACTGTCACTTTGATTTGCAAGCTGGCTATCTGCTTATCTTTCACTCTCAAAGCCCAATCAGTCCACGCCTCCTCCGCAAGCCCCCACTCTCCTCTGTTATGAACTCATTAAGTCATTTCTCATTACAAATCAATCTCTCTGTTTCTCTTCGCCTTTTTTTTCTTTGTCCGATCTTTTCACTGAAAGCTGGTCAAGAGGTTGGAAACATTTCATGCCAATGGAGGCGACTGTGACAGGTCGAAAGTTCCTGCCAGCGCGTTCACAGCCGGAGGGGACAGGTGCATGCTGGTTAGCTCAGCGGCGCGAGTTGGAAAATGGAGGGTATATCTCATCCATTTCCCACCTCCTGAGGCATGCTAATGCCACTTCTACTTTTCTTGTCCGCACTACGAAATTTGACGGGGGCACAGGAAGAAACATAGTGAGATGGATCGTTTTTGCATGGAGCCCCATTTGGTCAGCATGTCTGTAAAAAAGGCTAAAAGTGTAGCTGCAAATACTCTGGTGTGGGAATGGTGAATTTGGTGCTAATGACACAGGGTGATGGAGCTTGGAGCTGATGGAGACTATGATGTGGGCCTAATCGAGCCTGAAGCATTCTTCCCTCCTCCCCAGCCCACTTGTGAGGCCAGCTGAGACTCCATTTTGTGCCTTTTCTGGCTGCAGGTGCCACGTCACTGCTGAGTCTCTCAGTGCCCGATTGGTACAAAATTAAGCCCCGTCCTTCTCCCTGTTGCTCTTGACCTTGGGAAAAAAAAGGAGCATCTGGAGGTTCTCACATAAAGTAGCTTGTAATAACCACCAGTGTCTCAATATGTCTAAACTGGTGAATTCAAATGTACTGAGGTTGGTTTTTTTTTTACAGTATCAGGGCGTATACCTGCTGTATGATACATGTAGCAGACATTATGCAAAGGATTATAAGATTTGTTATGGACCACAATAGCCCAAACTGGTTAAAATTAGGTTTCAGAAGCTAATTAGAGAGAGATTATTGTTTGATATTGGCTAACAATGCTCTGCTTGTGTTGGGGCTTATTGATGAAAAAGGGTATTAACACGATATTTTATGCTTTTTAATTTGCTTTCTTGTTCTTTCACCACTTTTATTTTGACTTGTTTCCAATTTTAAAGCACAAGACATTACTTCTTTATAGATGTGTTTAAACATTGTTGTTCCTCTGTAACCAGACATTACCCGATACAACTCACGCTGGCTCATACTGCAAATATGAAATACGATCAGCAGCAAGTTAGCACAAAGTCAGCAAAAGAACTTGGATTTTTTTATGTGTTTTCTGTGTAAACCTTCGCCCTTCTTTGTAAAATAAACTAATTTCAGGAGTACCATCAGTGTAGCTTAAATAGTAAAACATTTGAATCTGAGATGGAGCAGAACTGGGAAATGGTGTTAAATATTATGAGTTAATAGAGCACGAATAGCTCAAATGTGTAAAGTTATTATGTAATTCTTAATATAGGCTCCCCGGTCTGTTTTCTGGCAACATAATTTTCAATTTTAACAGTCATTTATTAATACCGATAGCAAACTTAATTAGGAGTTTAGAAACTAGTAGTTAAATCTCCATTCATCCCTCATAATGACTTAAAATGTATTTTTTGATAGTTCCTTCTCTTTGTGTGGAGTGAAGATGGACGTTTCAGAATGCAGAAAAAACTTTATTTATTTCCATTTAACAATAGGCGTTAAAATGGCAAGGCTCGCTGTCTCCTTCTGTCCTCAGTCTTTGTGCAAAGCTGTACTGGAGCTCAGACTCTTAGTATAGTACAGCAGAAAGATAAAATAAAAGACAGTGAGCTTTAAAGTGGCTGGTTGGTGTCTTTTATATCCTTTGGCCAAGCTAGCCATTTCTGTGTGGAAAAGCAATGCTGTTGGTAGTTTTATAAGTACAGGCACAGCTATCCTTTGTTCCCTTGCCTTCAGACATAGCTTGGCCAGCCGTTTCCCATAGTTTCCTTTCTTTATGAAAAGCTAAACTGGAGCCAGAATAAACTTAGGTTTAGCATTTTTTCTCGTTTAATTGGAAACATTACAGATACACAATGTCTTAACGGTGAGGTTTAGAGGTGGTGGCCTTTTAGCTAAGTTAGCTGTAAACCTGTGTCTTTGAGAAAAGTTTTAGAAAAGTTAGTGGAAATATGTTCATCTGCTCCAAAGTTAGTAAAGAAGTCTTGCTGGTTTACTTTAAGAAATCCAGCCCTTGAGACGCTCGTGTGTGCGTTTTATTAACTGTAGACAGAACCACTTGAGATGTTTTCTTTCTTAAAAATGACATAATTGGCTACAAGCTCCAGCTTCATATTAACTATAAATCATGTGTATGAGAGGGCATTTAATCACATCAGGTGACTCTAATCTGTCAGTGTTGCTTTTGAGCTGTTGTAGTAGTAGCCTACCAAGTAAAAAAACAAAATCTGATATGTTTCCCTGAAGCTACAGTGCTAAATTTTTTAAGTCAGTGCTTTAACTGCATGCCAGCAGTCACCAGAGTTACTCAGCTCTGTGTTTAAAGCCACATCCTTCAGCAGCAGTTACTCAGACTTTAAATTCAAAATGAAGGTCAGTTTGGGTGTTAACATGAATTCACTCGTTTGCCCTTGCTCTCCCATTAATGAAATCTTAAAATAACCTGCTATCTGCTGAAAAAGTGGGTCAGAGCCCCATTGTTACACAGATTCAGTACACCAGCATCAAGTAGTGCATTGTGGGTATCTACCCCTTTGGTAGAACTGAGGTGGGGGCTGGATTTTGCGCATCAGCGGATGTCTATTCTTGTCCTTTTTCTGCAGCGACGTGACATGCGGGTGGAGCAGTCAAAAACTGTCTTTGTCAACGTGCAGTCGTAGATATTGTATCCCAGCTATGTGTAATCATTACTACATGACACCGCTGGATGACAGCAGGGTAGCATCAGCGTGACTCAACATCGAACTGGTTGTGGTAGGAGGCACTAGAGGACAATGTTTCAGTTCACACTGCTGTGTTGCTGACATAATACAGTTTGTAACATCTATTAGTCTCATTATTAAATTAATTTCAAGACGTGGGTGTGTGTGTCTAAGAAACCTTAAATAACAATTACGCCATTGATGAGAATTTACTTTGCAACTCAGGAATGGTTAACAAAAAAAAAAAAAACAGAGATGCTAGTCTAAAACTACACAACCTCCCCACGATGACAGTATTTCTGCCAGCACTGCTCGATCAACAAGTCTAGAGGTATGGCTGGTGTTCCCTCCATCTGGCTGCCACTGATAAGAACTTACTAGGGGCTGTTGGATAATAGTCTTGCAAGCACAAAGGGGGGGTGCATAATTTATTCTGTGGGAATCCAGCAAGCAGGACCCCATAAAGCAAGCCTCATCTCCTCCTTGTGACCGTATTTGGGCAAAAACGGCCCCCTCAATATAACCAGTGGGGGAATGGAGGGGGGGGGTGGGTGGGACATCATGTTGCCAAACACTTGATTTGCTATGAGTGTGATTTAACTCCTGCAGAAACAAGATGGCTGCATTCAGTCACAATATATGACTAACAGCATGTTTACAGTAAAACAATTCAATCCTATATCTTGAATGCTTCACTACAAATGACCTTTTTCTGTCTGCAGCCTGAAATAGTTAATGCTGGTATGGCCTTTATTTTAAGGGTCAAAGGGTTTTTGCCCCCCCCGGTAGCCTCAGATGGATGAGGCTCTCTCAGAGGAGATGAAAGATCATTTTTCATTCCCATTCTGACAGTGAGAGTGAAAACAGTAGTGGTAATTTTGTGAATTTATATTCTGACCTAAGCTGCCGAGCAGAAATTGTGCTGAAACTGCCTTCATTTAAGTGAAAAAAAGAGGAAATCTTTTCTTTCTCTGCCCCAGAAATTACAGTGCGGACTCGTGAGAGGACGATGATGATGTGTGACGTGGAAGAACACGCACGATGACATTACGAAGGCACCCTAACCAAACCCTCCAATCCTGTTGGTTAGTCATCCAGTGACGCAGGGCTTTTTTTGGCACCAGTGGGACTGGAAGTGAGCAGAATGTAAAATGCATCACAGTGCACTTCAGAATATTTGCTGATAAACGGAAATTAATTTGCATTTTGTCCGTTATATTTCATTGTAGCGTAAAAGCCACATGAGTCTGCTTCACGTCAGCAGTGTGTTTCAGTGTGATAAAGCTGTTTGATATGAATGTTTCACAGTCCTGTGTGTCCTCAGGGTTATTGATAGTCATTGGTATTGTTGTAATACCTGGCAACAGACACAGATTGGAAGTTTGGTCGTCAGTGATAACTGTATTTTGCATTTTATGGGTGGAAACACATTCTGGATATGATGTTGCATGAAACTGTTTATAAATGTCTTCATTAGAAGAAGCTGGGATTTCCTGCATTCACCTGTACTTGACCTATACTAATGATAACATAATAATCATACAGTGGTAAGGCTCTCTGTGAAGCTGATGTTTTCACACATTGCATGTTTTCCTCTGCTTTTCACATTCCTTGACATGTTGTATGAGTCATATAACATGCATCTGTACCTATTTTGGAGTAAAAGACGTATGTCCTTTGTGTGCAGCTCTCAGTGGTGTTAGTGCTATTTTCTGCCAGATGTCAAGCTGATCTAGGTTAATTACAGCCAATTCTGGAGTTTTTTGCTGGCTGCATTTCAGATCAGGAAGAAGAATTTCCTCTCTGCTCCTTGAATCAATGAGTTTAGTTATGACTTGAGTACATGTATTACAAGCAAGCCAAACACTACACTAAAACTGAGACTGGCAGTGGCTACAAACAGCAGCAGCTGCCTGGCAGCACTGCAACTGACCATGCCACTGCATCACTGGCTCTATTTGAGCCAAACTTCACTGAGAAATGTGCTACGATTGGCACTGCGAGGTTGAAATAGCACCACATCAACCTCCAGCGAATCACCTATAGTGTTTGAGTTACCTATTCATGTTTTTGTATGTTAATATTTCTAGAAACAGCTTCCCTAACCACAGTGTATTTTCCCACTGCTCATAGCTGATAACCTGCTACCAACTTGGCAGTGAGTAGGAACAGACAGACAAAATGATAACTTTTCATCAACCAGGCCTTTATTTCTGGTTCTGAGACACTGGATGTGAGTTAACAACAGTTATCCTCAAACCTGGACCCATCTGGATGCTAAAGTCTGGACACACTCTGCTGCAGCTACCTTTGCCATAATGAGGGACTAGCTGGTAACTGCTAGCCACCGGGACTCAGCCTTACCAAATAAAGACTTTTAAACATATTTTACATATTAAAAAATTTTGATTAATCAATTGTAATTCCAAATATTAATCTCTTGACAGCACTAGTTGCTGAGATTATCCACTAAAACTTGAAAAGACATGACTTTGGCCATGTGGCAAAATCTGAAAGCTGAATAATGTTTACTGTGTTTGTTCCATTAAGGAAGGGATAACTTAAGCTTTAGATATGAGCTGCCTGTTTTGTTGGCAGAATAAACATCAAACGTGGCATCTTACAAATGGGCTCAGTTTAATGGCTGAAATTGTGCTCAGAATAATTACATAAAGAATTAATAAAGACAGAACCAGAACAATTTTGTTGCCTTTTTGCAGCTGAGTGTTATTAAAGTGTGGTTGACATGATGGTGTATCCCTTCATCACCTGATGATGCAGCTCTCTTCTTTGGCTGTAAATTCACCTTTTTTAAACAAGTGCAAAGAACAAACTAAATTCTATTTGGACTGATCCTTAATGAGTCACTTTTACTGGAACTTTAAAGGATACTAAAGCAACCTGAATACTGAGAGCAACAGAGGGCTTTTGCATCACCAGGTTACACAACTCCTCTCCACAAGTGAAGTGGACCAACTCTGTTTTGATGATGAGTCACTGATGGGACTCTTCAGCATCATGTCTGTTTCTACTTACATAGGATGGGGGCTGAAAGAGTGGGAATGGTCAAAAGCTTTTTTAAAATTCATATTGTACTTTACATATTTAACAAAGTACTTGAGAATTTTTTGAGCCATGCTAACAACGTGACTCTGGAGATGGCAGTGTTGGTCTGCTGGCTGATTAATCAGCTACACTGATTTTAACATTTTAAAGATGAATTTACACCGATACGCCACTCTTTAAGGATGTTCATTCAGCTGTTTTATTTACTAAAAATATAAACAGATAAATAAACATATCATAGATAATTCAATCAAATTAAAGGAATTAAATCTCATAAAATTGTTGATATTTTTTATCTTCCCCCCTCCTTTGTCTTGTTATGGACCATAAATCGTAGCTCAGATTGAGATCCAGGCTGTTTTCAGGTCATGTCATTTGAAAAATGTAACACATTACTCTGTTGCAAGATGCATAGTAATCCTGTATTTGACCTTAGAATAACCAAACCTCATTTTCATTGATGGAATGACAAAATTGTGCCAAAGTCTTAGTGTCCATCTATACATTTAGGCAAGGCAAGTTTATTTGTAGAGCACAATTCGTACACATGGCAATTCAAAGCGCTTTACAGCTACATAAAATCACAAAAGGCAAATAAAATCATTCCAAACACACAAAAAATAATCACTAATTAAATTAAAAGTGAAGTGTGCAGATAAAATACTTTCAGTTGTCATATATATATATATATATATATATATACATAGACGGTAAAAAGCTGCTGATGTTATTGATTTAATGTGGCTGTTAAAGTTCAGGTCTGAGTCCAATAATACTCAGAGATTTCTAACTTGATTATTAGGTTTTAGAGTGAGAGTCTCAAGGTGACTGATAACACTTTCTCTTTGTTTCTGAGTTTAGCTGGAGAAAATTGTTTTGCAGCCACACACTGATCTGTTCGATGCGGTGACACAATGCATCTACAGGCCCGTGTTCTCCTGCCGTCAGTGACACGTAGATCTGAGTGTCATCTGCATAGCTGTGGTAGGACACATTATAGCTGCGTATTCGCTGGCCTAATGGGAGAATGTACAGATTGAACAATAGGGGTCCAAGGATGGACCATTTATTGTAGAGAAAATGACCGCCATCTCGCCAGGTCCTTTAACTGACATCAACACCATTTCAGGCCGTCATCTTTTTCACTGGACCTGCACCAAACTAAAGTTCCAGCATCATCTGTCCAGTGGTGATTCATCTCTGAACATCACTTTCATCCAATCATGCATGACTGCTTCTTTTCAGCCCACTAAAACCTTGTTTTCTTCTTCTTCTTTGATGCCTTTTCCTCAGTTGACCTGTATGTTTCCAGTTTACATTTGTTTTTATTTGCATTTTTAGACACAGTTAACTGGGCAGAGCAAACATCAGAGCATTCTAAGGCTAAGGCTGTTGAAATCTTACTCTAAATCTCACAAAGTTATTTTGTTTGAAATATTTAGCTTTGTCACCAAATACCTGCAAAACTAATGTAATTGACATTAAACTCAGTTGAACTTTATCGTCAGTGATAAGCAAATGTCAGCCTGCTTACATTAAATGAAGGCAGTAATATATTAAACCTTAAAAAGCGCATGATAATATTGTTACTGTGTGCATGCCGAGGTTTGCATTCAGAACAAAGCAAATCAAGTCTCTTAGATATGCAGAACATACTGCAGTTAACACAAATAGTTAAACTGAAAGGGACATTGCTCGAGTAGATAAAGCCAATATTTGCAGAGCTGCAGAGGATGCTGTGAACAAATGTCTTAAAAGTCCTGATGTTACGATCTGCAATTATAGAGATAAAACTGAGGATTTCATATTAAACCCAAAACAAATCCATTAACATGTGCACACCAAGGCTTGTTAGATGCTCCAGTAGTTTCACTGTTATGTTAGCTGCGCATGTTGTGCTTGTGCTGCATTAAATTGAATACTTTTATGGGGACGTGTTTTTTCTTTTTTCTATTTTACCTCAAGCTAGGTTTTCCTTCACAGTTCAAAAAACAACAAACAAGGTGAAGCCTCACACAGTAAAGGACAATGTCGTAACAGAGCAGCAGTATAGTGTGCCAGAACACATAAAGGCAACAATGAGCAAGGCTGTCAGGTCAGCTGAAGTAAGGTGGGCCAACACGGAGCATAATGCATGTATATGGATGTGGCAATGATAGCCTAATGATCTATCAACTGCACAATCCCAATACTCATTTCAGTGGCTCATGATATCCCTTATAGCACAGCTGGGGAAGTCACGGCCCAGTGCTTTACCACAATGGCAGCCAGTCATTGAGACAAGTCACAGGACTGTCAGGCATTCACACCACGTACTTACAGACACAAAAGCCTCATCAGTAGCCTTATTCAGTCTGTCTTCACAGACTGAGTTGACTCAGGTGCTGCAGACCCGGCTAGCCACCCACTGATGTGCATCACTGAGGCATCAACAATCAGAGCGTGCCTCCTTAAATCTCCTTCAAGTGATCTCTGATTTTGCCTGATGGTGTCCACCACTCTGCCATTGGTCCACTCACCATTTTCAAGTGTGACCATGTGAGTAGTACAGAAGACGACGGTATACTGTTTGTATATGTTACATTAGAAGTAAAAAGGCAATGTATATTTGTTACAAGTTTGCTCGAATAGCATTCAGCCAAGTGAGGTTTGCTAATTGCAGTGATACATAAAAAACTAATTCAGCCTCACTGAAGTCATTCGAACCACAATTAACCTTGTAATGATGGGGCAGGACACGGCAGGGTGTGCTCTGTTACAGGAGCCATATGAGGCTTATATCGATTTGCACATGCCACATACAAAGGGTGGGAGACAGTGCTGATCAATGCCCTTATCAATCAGTCAGTCACCCTTAATAAATTGCTGCTCGTCCTTCAGACCAGTGTGTCACCACCACAGCACACAAATACAGTAATAAGTGTTTAAATCAGAAGTTTGTCAGCTTCAAGGGCAGCAGATAATAAAAGGCAGCTTAGCCTTTTATTTTTGACATTGCTGTTCCCGTTTCATTGCAATGTGAAAGTGAGTCAAAGTCAGAACCATAATGGCTGTATGTAAGATAATCCAAAGTTTGGTTTGCTTTCATATTACCATAAAATGTTGCTAAATTCTTCCAAAGCCTTGAAAATGACAATATCCATAATAACTGTGTAGGGTTTAGTGAGTGGGCTAGAGGCGACGAAGCTGAGTGACCTGCTCGTCAGTCCAGTGCCACTTCATTTTCAACAACATAATTGTGTTCAACCCTTACACTGTTGTGAATCCTCACACATTTCACATATTATCTCTCTGCAGAGTTGGGCTGAGAACATGTCTGAGAACAGCATCTTTAATTTCAGGTAAGACACTTTGTTCAGACTACTTCTAAATTTATATTTAAGTATAAGGCTTAGCTATTATAGACAGGATTAGTATTCAGGTTGTTTTGGATGTGCATCTGAGAGATTATTCAGTTTATTTACATGGATTGGTAGAAATATGGCACCCATCCAGGTCCAAAAAAAGGACACAAAATCAGGGCTATAAGACTGTGTAGTTTTATCTGTGAGTGACATTCATGTTTATTTATTCTATTCACTTATTTAACATTTAAAAATGTATCATCACTCTGAGTCAACAAACTTTAAAAAAATTCTAGTCAAACATGCTGGAAAATATACTCTGCAATAAACTGAAAAGACCAAAATTAGTACTCGTGCTGCCTCTGAGCTCTGGGCAGTATGCGAGAAGGATTATTGGATCATGTAACCATCTTACATATGTCATAAGATGAGAGATCATGGTACAGCATCAGTCAGAGAGGATGATTCTTCATAGTGTTGAGAGATGTGGCTCGGAGTGCAGCGGAGCAGTATGTAGGTTACCTGTCAGGAAATTAAGCTTATTAGTTGCTTATGTAACACGTCACACATCAGGCTTGCGTTCCTTTTCCATATTTCATGTGGTTTTCGGGAGGGAGAGACTTTTGTTGAGACTTTTTAGGCTCCTAAAAATACTTATGTTTTCATGTTGAGACTAAATAGCTTTGGAAAATTAAAACATGAGCAGCAATTTATTTTGTGCTGCTGGCATGTTGTTAGGTGCTGTGATAATTGCACAGTACCATTCTCATAAAGGCAGCGCTAATATCATGTCTACAGCAGAAAGTTTTAAACTATAGCTAAGTTCATGAGCTTTGTCTTGTTTTATTCCAAGTCAATCGATCGCCACATATCGTGTTAATCATCACTCTGATCAGTGAACCAGGTTTCCTTTGTTAAGTGTCAGATACTTGTTGCTGTTACTCTACGTGGTTCTTTTCATTGTTTTAAAGTTTGTTATTGTCTTCTGAAGTCTGCATTTGGCAAAAAGAGCTAGACAAATATTGAGCTTAAGTCATTATGAGTCATTGCCAGATTAGCAGGGATCAAGCCCATTTCATATCTATGCTTTTGTTGGCCATGAGCCCCAAGTCTTTTGTCTGACCCTTCTGAATTTCCTGCTGAGTACCAATGACATGAAATGAGACAGAAGAATGCATTGTTATCTCCTCACTAACTATCCTTATACTCAATGTTTATGATTTGATAACATTTTAAGCAAATCCATCCCCAAACTCTTTGTCTGGACATGTGGATGTGTCAGGACACAGTAGGATTTAAAAAAGAGGATCATAGCAGATAATAGGATTAATTCATCTACCATCTATGAATGATGGTTCAGAATTTTATGGCAAAAAAGATGTTCAAGTGTCTCACTTTAATCCATAGAGGTGCACTAAAAACTGAAACAGTCATGCTAGCTGTGATAAAACAAGAAATAGGAAATCTCAAAACCAAAAAGACTTTGAAATGTCTTAGACTCTGCTTACTGAGAAAGATGCCATAAAACAACATGTTTAGTTCGATAGATGTTTTCATTATTTGTACGTTCGGTGTATAATTTGGTGGGGGCAGGGAGAGTTTGTACACTGAGCTAGACATTTGTGTGTTCTAATCAAACGGCTATTATGGCCATCGGTGCATCTCCTTTCTTGGTCTTGGTTCAGTGTCCAGGAGCCATTTGTAAAGCAGCAGACCAGGAAATGAGGTTGGAGCATTGCAGACACTAAAGCCTGGAGGATGAGCCTAAAGGAGCCATACTTAAGTTGGCATGCTGATTGCGCCTGGTCCCTTCCAGGTGGACTGCAGTGGGGTCATTACAAGGGGATAAGGGGGGTGGAGAAGGAGGACTAGGATTTACAAAATGTTGGTAATGGACAGAAATCACTATTCCTCAGATTTATCCCTGTCAACCACCGATGCCCTGAGGCCAAATAACTGATGAGGCTTCATGGCATGGTCAAAGCAGTGGACCAATGTAGCTCCTCTTTTAAGTATGACATTGCAGCCAAATTAAAAAGTAGATTTATTAATTTATGAAATCTCCTTTCTTTTCCTCCTATATTCTCGTTGTCTTTGCCATCAGCTGTGTTGACCTAAGTTTAAGCGTTTTTTTTATCGCGTTGTGCTATACTGTAACGTAAACTGAAGCCACCACCTTTAGTTTCCAGTGTCGCTTACTTTCTTCTACAAATATCCATGCAATAGGTGTTACAGTTGGTGGGTGGAGAGATTAGGACCCAAATGCAATACAACAGAAATGAGGCAGAGGGAAACTTAACTTAAATTTTATTTATGAAGCCAGAAAACCATGAACTAAAACTGAGGCAATCAAAAAAACTGAATACATAATTATTTAGAAAGTGAGAACAGCTTAGCAAAGAACTGACAACAGAGAATTTCCAGGTGGTTGTAACAGCAAGGATCTGACAAAGACTGAGCTGAACAAATGACTAAATATACTGAGGGGAACTAATTAGGTAGTGGCTGCAGCTGAGGTTGATTGAGTTGTAGACAGGTGTGGAAGTGGAGCTAATAACCAAAACAGGGGACTGAGGAAAACTGGCAGTAATGACCTAAACAAGAATCTAAAACACAATACAAAGTATGAGCTCAAACAAAATACCAACTAGGAACGTAGAACAGAGACCAACCAAGACATGGATTAACTAGACAACTCAAGACTAGACAAATACAAACAGAATATATCTAATCTAAACCAATGACTATTGATATAGCGCCAAAATCACAACAATTATCAAATCAAGGCACTTCAATAATACAGTCCAATTCAAGCCAAATAGAGTCCTATTCATTGCAATCATAATCCAATCAAATCCAATTAATTAAATTCAAAATGAGTCCAATTCACACATACAGAGCCAATTCAAAAACAATTTCATAGCTAAAAATCCAATCTCCCGTCCTGTGTGTGCACGAGGCGACTGTGGAGAGAAACGACTCCCTTTTAACAGGAAGAAACCTCCGTCAGAACCAGACTAAGGAAGGGTCGCCATCTACCTCGACCAGCTGGGGTTTGAGAGCACAAAAAAGAGGGGACAACAAACACTGTAACACCATTCATACCTGCTGAGAAAGAGGACAGTTAGAGAGAGATAGAGAGAAAGATATACCTAAAATGTTCAAAGCAAAATGTTTAATTGAATTGCACCAACAACAATTAGCTAAATTTATCTTATAGCCTTTCCTGATTTGATTGAGATACACGATGCAGATATGCCTCAGAGTATTTAGAGGAAAATAATCACTCTGCCATCTGTTAGTCTGAATGATAAATTATCAGCTTCACTGCTACAACAATTAGTTTCTGACAGCTTGAGCAGAATCCATAATTTACAAAGAGTAAACCATAGCTGCATTAAATTACTTTTCATATACATACAGGGAGACTGGTAATTGGGTAAAGTTTTGTCAAATCAAAGGTATCATTATTAAAAACAAATAAGATGACTCAAGGACAAAAACAACTTATTCTGTATGTAATTAGCATAGCTAGTGACAGTTTCTCAAAAATAAGAATGTTGCTGATTTTCACCTATACATATCGACATGTAATCACTAATAATAAATATGAAAAACTAATAACTATGCACATTATTATTAATGCTAACAAAACAGTGAGATAAATATGTGTAAGCATTTTGCGCAGTTGTGGAAATGGTGGTCTTGCTAGCAGCTTATGTTAGCTATTTAACTGTGAGAATAGCATTTCAGCTTGCTAACATCTCGTGTGCTAGCAAGCATATGTGAAAAAACAGTTTAGCTTGTGCTTGATTAGCAATGTTAACAAAGTGTAGTAAAAGAAAAAGAAAGGGGAAAGTAAAATAAATGGTGGATCATTGATAATATTGTTGCCAGCAAAAAGCTAAATTTGGCTAAAGTTATCAGTTTTGTTAGCAAGTCTAGTCTTGCTGGGGTTTCTCTTTCTGATCAAAAACTGTGGGCTTTTCTTTTGACTCTGCCTTCTAAACCAGTGGTAGGCTACATTTTTGTTTGTGTGGTTTGTGTACAATGCAAAAGTGGGACCGTAAACAGGCTAACTGTGATTAAAAACCCAATGCATGCAAAATTGCATTGTATATGTTCAAAAACTGCTCTTCATAACTATATTCTACATGGCTTTAGTCCAAAAGCACCGCAATTGGAACAAGGCCCAGTTTAGAATATCCATCCATTTTCTATACCCACTCACTCCAAACTCCACACTATCTTTACAGCATGAATATCTGCCAACATCTCAAAATAATTAACATTTATTGATATTTGTTAGTATGAAATCATGAAGCAAGCTTTGGCCTGACAGCAAGTAGTGTCCCTCCGGTGGATTTATCTTTTGTTGTGCATCCAAAATTTGAGAGCATCTCAGTGTAATCATCATACAAATTTTGTCAACAGCTGGAACAGCTCATTCAGTGAGGCACAACGTGGCTTTAACAACCATATAGCTACTTAAAGGAAGCAGTGTGTGTTAAAGGGTTAAATGCGAGTACTCTGAGCTGAACTCTCAGTTCAGCTCTGGCTCGGGCCTCTCAGCAGCTCTTTCCCCAGCGGTGCCAGTGTAATGGGACACTGCTAAATGATGCTGAGAGCACCCCAGTGCAGTCATGGCCTGTTACACCTGACTCGCTCCTTGCTGCTGTCCATGCACTTGGCTGTTGTTAGCTTGTCTTCTGCAGGCTAATTTATGACCCTATCAGGCTCATTTGCTGCTGGCTATCGGACGTGTTCATGCTAAAACCAATTACTTAAACTAATTACTTGAGCCTAATAACTTCGATATGTCCTCCCAATATCTGATGTATAATATATAGCAAAGGTGGCCGGGCCACACAAGAACAAAATCCTACTATCATCCAAGAGATACTCAAGCATGTTGAATCACTTCAAGAGGAGTAAGTATAATGCTGAATTTTGGCACATTTATGTTTGTAAATGTGTCAGCAATTGCAATTCTATGTATGGACTTCCCTGGCCCTTTCTTGGCTTTCTTTGGCTTAACAAATGTAGACATGCCTACTTCATTTGGATTTCTTATTTGCAAGCTCTGGGAGCGGCCGGGGAGATTGCTGCTGTATGCGGTGTGTGCACGTTTGTAAATCGATGCTTTATCCTACCGTCAGTTTGTCATTGTTCGCTTTATTCTTTTTTCAACGCCGTCCGTCAAAGGTCAGTAAAAATTCAAATGAAATGGTTTGTTTATAAGTTATGAATCAATTGTGTAAAGATCAGACAGGTTTGTGTTCAGACTTGCTTGGTGATATTTTTTGCTGTTTTAAAAGCTGTAAAAGCAGGACGTTTGTCATCATGGTGTCTATACTTTTCCTTGACTTGAATCCTGGACAAACTGCACTGTAGTAAATTTACTAAGAATCCCTGCAGATATGCTGTCATTACTGTTTGTGTGTAAGAAAATATTAACAAACTTTTGGCTTTATTCTACTTAATGTAACATGAGGGTATTCATCTTTACCTTTCACAGTCATTTGGATTAGTGTTATTTTACAAAACTTGTATCAACTGCATTAAAGTTCTGTGTCTTCTCATTGTAATGACCACAGCGTGGAAGGTTATTCTGCCTTATATACCAGCAGTCTTCTTGTGACAGGGTTAAGCTAAAACTTTAACCCACTCATCAGTGTTAGAGATAAGCTTCAAGTGGCCAAATGTCTGCTTAGACATCACCTAGATCAAACGGTTTCTACTAAGCGCTTTATTTCAGATTTCGGTGTCACTTTTATTACAAAAACATAATTTATTTAAAAATCACAGTCAAGCATCTCCTCTTACAGTAAATACACACTCAGTCATACATGTGTAGCTCATTATATGTGCACTTGTACACAGGCTGTGGTTAATGCCACATCCCTACGCAACTAATGAAAAGTGACAGCCAGCCAGAGCTGCAGGGCATCCAAGGTTAGATAACCCAATTCATACAGACCCACAAACACACACACAACCTCTAAGGGGTTATTTCCTTGCAGCCTGTGCTGCTGTTGGAGGTGTCCAGTGTGAATCCTTCGGTTTCACCTTCCAGTCTCATGTGTCTCAGTGTGTTGACACATAAAGAGGCAGTGATGTATTATTGAACGTGTCTACAGATTACCAGGTGCTGTACATTTGGCTAACAGCAGCACAATTACCTGCACGAGGATACATCTATAGGAGTCTAATTGCTCTGCATGGGCAATGACTGATAATGTCAGTGCAAAATAATGTCTGGGTCTATCAGTTTTATGTTGCTACGGGCATCTGATCTGTTAACAGTTACCCAAAATGAATCATCACAATGATAATTGGTTGAAATAAAACAAAAGCTGGGGAATGAATCTAAGAAAGCACATGTACAGCAGCCTTTTCTTGATATTAATAAGGTAACCAGTGATAATAAAAAGTGGAATGGCCATTTGCACCTCTGTGCACTCAGGGCCTGTAAACAGCTTTCCTTTTCGTATGAATGGGAGTCTATATGAGGAAAGGCTCATGCTGCAACACAGGCTAATTCCAGCTAATCCCACTGCAGCCCCTACCACTTAGAGTTGGTTTCCAATGGCAGCCCTGGAGCAGGGGAATTGCTAGTGAGATTAGCCTGTGTTAGCTCCTCCTCTGTGCTTTACAGTCACAGCCAGGCCAGGCCTGCCTGTCACTGCTGCCATGCTAACCTTTGGAATGGATTAATTTGATTTTTTTTTTTTACAAAATGTCACGCCTCGTATTGGGAGAATAATGTAAGTTTGATTAAACTTGTTCAACTCTTGCTTTAGCAATAATGGAAGTATATTATTAGTCAGTTTTAGTGTCAAACACTCGAGGAGAAGAACAGGCACTCTTGAGATATATGTATGATATACATGTTTATCAGTCTTGTAACAGTTTTAGCAATATTTTCCTTTATGTGATTGTTAGTTTTGCTCTTCTGAAATGTCTTCTGTGCATTTCCATGCAAACATAACATCTTTTAAGTTCAATGTATAGCATTTTATAACCTTGTATTTACATCGGATGACACTAGCTTTAGAAATTGACCGTTTGTTGTGTTTGGCTCTGAACAGACGCACTTCTTTGAGAGGCGAGAATCAAGCTATGACGTCAAAAGGTGTATGAATTGCTCATCATTTTATTGTGTTAGTAGATAGTAGCTGTGTGGGTGAGTGTTAGACCCAACCCCCTGAAATAAACCCCCAACTATCTGGTTACGAAGGATTAACCTCAAGTTCAACACTCAATCGCTCAGTTTAATTCCCAAACAGACCATCGTGAAGCACTCTGAGCTGTAAACAAACCAGTCACATGGTTACACTCAAGTATAAAAGAAAGGTTACGTGTATGTTTTAAGGAATAATATGTACTCTTTTAGTTACGTTTACCACTGTGCATTGTTTTGATTCACATTTTGCTTTAAGTCTCCTCAAGATGAGCTCATAGTGCATGCACAGACTTTTTGAAGGGTGGTGCGGAAAGAAAAAAAGAGCACATATAGTGCGTTTTGGCTTCCAAGGGGGCAGTTTAGCACCCATTTTGGCTCCCAACGGGGCACTTTAGCATGCGTTTTGGCACCCAAGGGGGCACTTTAGCATGCTTTTTGGCTCCCAACGGAGCAGTTTAGCATGTGTTTTGGCTTCCAAGGGGGCATTTTAGCACGCGTTTTGGCTTCCAAGGGGGCACTTTAGCATGCTTTTTGGCTCCCAATGTGGCAGTTTAGCATGTGTTTTGGCTTCCAAGGGGGCAGTTTAGCACGCGTTTTGGCTTCCAAGGGGGCATTTTAGCACGCGTTTTGGCTTCCAAGGGGACACTTTAGCATGTGTTTTGGCTTCCAAGGGGGCATTTTAGCACACATTTTGGCTCCAAGGGGGCACTTTAGCACACGTTTTGGCTTCCAAGGGGGCAGTTTAGCACCCATTTTGGCTCCCAACGGGGCAGTTTAGCACACATTTTGACACATGTGACTGCCTTGTGGCCCCCCCTTGTGCACGCCACTGCTCATAACTGATATCTTTATTCATTTCTGGGTTGATAACAGTATAGGGACGCCAATCTTTTGGTCATACACGATGTCTTCTCTTATCTGGCACCTACTCTCTTCTAACTGTGACCCATTTTTTTTTTTGTCCCCATTTTGTAGGAGATCTCTCCTGAAGATGTTTCCACAATCAGGAAAATCGATTGTCTTTGACAACTTTCCAGATCCTACCGACACTTGGGAAATCATTGAGACGATCGGTAAAGGGACCTACGGGAAAGTCTACAAGGTGCTCAACAAAATCGATAGCAGCAAAGCAGCTGTGAAGATACTGGATCCCATCCATGTAAGTTGTGCTGGCAAGTCCATTGTTAGTAGAGTGTAGTTGAGTATTGAAACTGAAAGACACAATAAGTCCCAAAAAGTAAAGCAATACTTGGTCTTTTTTAGGCCCACAGCCATCACACTTTGCCATACACGTTACAGTCATTGTTCAGTGTGTTTAAGCTCTTGGTGATGACACAAAGAGATGCTATTGAACTGTGGATTTCCTCCTTGCCACTGCAGTGCACCAATGTCTGTCTTCAAATAACAGATTTAAACATCCTGGATTTTATATGTAAGGGTGTTTATGACATGTACACGTGAAGAACCAGTGATGACGAGAGGCCCCCTGTTGGGTCTCTTCGCATCAACAATGCAGCAGGGGAATTGTTAGTGAGATTAACTCGTGTTAGCTCCTCATCGGTGGTTAACGATCACGGCCAGACCTGGTCTGCCTCACACTGCTTCCATGCTAACTTTTCGCACACACATGGGTAATCTTTTTCTTCTTTTTTCGACCAAAAGAAGAACCAGTGGTGACGAGAGGCCCCCGGCTGGGTCTCCTCATTTCACCAGTGTACGAACAAACAAAGCAGCACGTCTATTCACTCCACATGGCCACATTGCTGTGAAAGACATTTAGAGATTGTGTTTGACTTGTTAATTAATAATATATGAATAAGGCCCTTATTCACTACACTGAACAGCCTATGGGTGAGCTGTCTCACCAACCCCCCCGACATCAATTACACTAGTTGAATTGGCTAAAAATCACGAGCACAGTGTCTGAAACATTAGCTCAGCCCTGAATTAGATAACGGTTCTGACATTTTGAGGAATTTCAGGGAGATATTGGACTTTTTGTCCAGTTCTGTAAAGTTTTGTCATTCAGCATTTATTCTGTCTGGATATAAGTTCAAATATAAATCTAAGGGGTAAAGAGAGACATAAATAAGCTGTTTTTGCTGATTATTTTCTGGCTTTCGTCTAATAATTCTCATTGTTTTTTGGACAAATGGATATTTTGCTCCGGCTGTTAAAGGAGTAGATGCTCTTTGGTTAAGTTAAATAAGATTCAGAGCTATGATAAGGATATCTTTGCTTATTTTAAGGGTAAAAATATTTTAAAAATATGTTAAATCTAAATGCAAAACTGCAGTGCTCAAACATACCAAAAGGTATGTTTGTCAATCAGTCCAAAACAAATGGTCACAGTCTGTGAATACAGCTTGTGAGATGGGAATGTATTCCTAGGATGCTGTTTTCTGTCAGGCAGTGTTCACATGACATCACAAGAAATATCAAAATGTGTAAGCCGTAAACATGTCTGCATATCTGCTTAAACATGCATATGTATAGAAACAGTAAGGACCTTAAGTCCTTCGAAAAGTAAGGACTTATAAGTAGGAAGAAAGTCATTAAACAACTGAGTGTTGGACTTTTGATTGCTTGCGTGGAGGTGCTCAGAGTGTCACAGAGATGTGTGGATAAGTGCCTTTTACCATCACATCATCGTCCCTATAAGTATTTGAGGTCAACTCAGGCCGAGTGAGACGTGGAATCCGACATCATCGCATAGAAGACGTTTAATGTTTCGGTGCTGACAAAGTGAAACTTAAATGGCATCTGTGTGGGGAATAGATTAAGGAAAACATTTTGGGGAAAACATTTTTGTACAATTTTGGGGCCTTTTTTGTGAAACTGCAGTGGCTTTGCTCTGTGGACCAGTGCTGCTATTTCCAGCCTGTGTCCAGTCATAGCAAAACTCAATAAATTTTGAAACGGGGGCAGCTTTAATGAAGGCAAAATAACAAGCTCCACTCTGCATTTTTACATTTATTTGAGCAATTAATAAGGTGCCAAAATAAGATGCTTATTATTTCTTTAATTTCTCTATCTTCTAATGACTTTGTTTTCATATTTAGAGCGCAGACATGAGAGGAAATGTGTTTATTCCTTTAATCCAGATTGTCAGTGTCAGAATGTCTGTTTGGCACAAAATTAAACCAAGAAAACAACAACAAAGCTGCCCAACCTGTAGCTGTAGATGATTTTTGTTATTCTGTCTGATCTGTTTCCCCTATATTTCAGGATATTGATGAGGAGATCGAAGCAGAATACAACATCCTCAAAGCTCTTTCAGACCACGCCAATGTTGTCAAGTTTTTTGGCATGTACTACAAGAAGGACGTGAAATGTGGGGATCAGCTGTGGCTCGTACTGGAGGTAGGAACACCAAACCCCTCGGTGCTGTCACTGTGTCATTAACACACAGAATGCAAGGGTGCTGATTAATCCTCTGATTAGACCTCACACGATACGTCTTGCTAGATATATGCAGCAGTGACCCAATTTGGTCAGGGATTATGTAAGAGTTTTAGCCACCACCGGCAGTCTAGGAGTTTATTTACTGGCCACCTGGAGATTTGGCAGCTCGCATGGAGCAGGTGGGGGATAGATAGCAGTAGAGCAGGGATTTCTGTTCATAGAGGCTGTCTCAGTAGATCAGTTTATACACCTAAAAGTCTGGAGCTCAGGTTAAAATGTCCTTTTTTACTCCTGATTGCTGTTGCTTGCATGTGCAGTGACCAAAGATTCAGATTCCGTTCAAGGAGACCTTGCTGCCAAAACTTGTCTCCAACTCCCCATTTCTCCAGCTTTCATCTGTCTTTGCCTGCAGGAGACCTTTTAAAATATCAAGCTGCAGACAAACATGTAACCGAGGTCAACCTCAGAGAAGAAAATCAGAAGAAAATTTTATTTATTTTCTTATTAAATGGTCTGCCTTTAGTTGAACAGGACAGGCTGGGCAAATATTACATTTTAATGTAGCTGTAGCACCTTTTGTGAATTACTTGTATTACCTTTTGTGTTCGGAAATTTTATAACTTCTCTTACAGTCTATGAATGGACTGCTAATGTAATCTAATCTTGACCAATATCCATGCAGATTGTATCCCAATTTTAGAAAATCTGAACCTATAAAAGCACACAAAACTCTGACTTAGTCTGAATGCTTTGATCAGATTTCATCGTGTCTTTGGTCTCACTCACAAACCACACATGAAGATTCTTGAGTGGAGTTAATGCTCCAACCTGAGGACAAAAATGGAGAAAAACAGTGGCCAAATGCTTAAATGAACTGTAGGCACTTCAGACTTACAAAGGCTTCGGTCCTCTGGACAGAGAACGGTTGGCTTTCCCAGTCACTGTGTCCCGAATGAGATGCAAAACCCTGAGATGCTTCATTTATGATGGGAAACAACAGTCTTGAGCTGAATCAGAAGCTTTATCTGTGTTTATTCAGCATTCTGAGTCAGTTAACTCGGCACAATCATTGCATCTGATGGTACTATGACTTTTATAACCCCATCCTCTTCTTAATATGTGAACAGTCTTGGCAGATACATGTTATTTATTACCCATGCAAGCAACTAGTCAGATCCGATGTGGTCTGAAGACGGATCGTAGAATACATATGATGGTACACGGAGAAATATGTTAAAATTGATGTCAGCATTTGACAAAAAAAGCCCAGGGGAAAGAATATTTAGAGGGTAGGATGGAGGCAGTTTGAAGTCAGATTGAATGGGTGGCCCCTGAACCCTCGACCCTCTCCATAATGCATTTACTGGTGTGTTAATGTGTAAGATGGAGACAAGCGCTGCTTGTATGGACCGGTAAGAGCTGTGTGAATAGATGAATAAGCTTTGAGAAATCAGCAAGACCACACAAAAATAATGGGAAGAAAATAGGCTATGTATTGCTAATAGTTAGCATAATAATTATCTGCCAACAGAACACAAAAATATGTCACTGAGATCATTTAAAACAAGATAAATCCTCAGAGACCTGATAGCTAGACACCATGAAACTGGAGTGACAAGAGATATAACTTCTATAAGAATATAGTTCAGTAAGAAATTCTTAGCATTGAGGTAGAATATCTTATCAGGATGCCTGATCTGAAATAGCTTGATGGAGGTTCTCAGACTAAAAAAAACAAGCAAATGTTGCCTTGAGTTATAATATTTCACTGAGAAGAAAAGCACCACGTGAATACAGTCCACAGGCACATAAATCCAATTTGATCACCTGCAAATAAACATCAGAACAGTCTGTCCTTTCATTTGAGAAACAAATCTGATTTTCCTGCAGCCATTTTGTTGCCAAAAAAGCTTCCAATTTGCTCTGCTGGGACTATTTTAACAGGTAAAGGACTTATTTTTCAGCTGTGAGCTTAAACAAAACATATGAGAATGAACATTTGAATAACCGTCACTCTATAACCAAGAAAAAAAGCTAATTTCTGGGACTGTCACCTCTCTGAAGCAGTCCAACCCAGCATGATGTAAAAAACTGATTTAACTGTAGACATCAAAGCTACGGAGACTTGAAATGAAAACAGGCAAATGTCACGTTGAAATCAAACAGCATCTTTAATGTTCTTTCTATCACATCTTATTTCATGACATTATTTTATCTGTTTATATTCATTTTATTATCAGCTTTAGTATCCATTGTTTTTTTTACTTGATTGTCTTCAACTATATTTTATAAACACAAACCCACGCTGCCGGTTGTCTTCCACATTGTCTCGTTCATCATTTCCCGTAATCCAACCTCAGCGGGCTTTAGCATTAAGTGCAGCAGTGTTATGTAAACCCACAAGATGGTTTTCACTTCTCCATCTTGTGTTTCTTTCCCTTTTTCATCAGCGTTCTTCCTCTTGACCTTTGCAGAAACACTTCACCCAGATATCAGGATGCAAGTTGTAAACATTTGATGTAGTTTTACTTTAAAGAGCTAATTTCCTTTGTGTGAAGACAAAACTGTGGTTTGGCCTTGCTTTCCTGTCTGTTCACTCTGAGGCTGCACAGAAAAACTGCTGCCAGCAGTCCAAAGCTGTTGGCTAATCCTGAGGCTGAAATCACTGCCTGACAGTTTAGTAAGTGGCTGCTTTGAAGAAGACGCACATGGCAGAGAAAAGACAGGAAATCAGGGAGTGAGATGGTCATTCACCATGGTTACTATCCCTCCTTTCGACTCTGTAATTTTCCATTCTTTGGCTGTGCTGAGAGGAGCCTTTGCGCTCACAGCCGACCGCTCATTATGAGCAGAATTCATACAAATTGCATCCTTTGCTTTGTTAGCCTTTTATTGGGGTTTGGAAGCTTTTAGCTTTGCCTCTGTTGTGTGCTCCTTTATGATTGCAGATGTGGGCAGAGATGAGCGAGCTTCATGTACGAGTACCTAACATCACTAATTGAGCTTAAAAATACTTCAAAGATAGCAATGATTGAGCGACTTTTATTCCCTAATTGAAAATAAGAAACTGATTTTGATGTGCATTTAATTTGTGAGACCACACGTTTCATCCAGGGAGCCTTTTAAATAAAGGTCAGAAGAGCAGGATTTTAAAGCTCATCTTTTAAAGATGTTCTTTTCATTCAGCCAAACAGGGAATAAAACTGTTGCGTCACTCCTTGGTCACGTTGTATTTTCCAGTCTGAATTAATTTGGCTGTTTATAGCTGCAGAGCTCCAGTGAATTAGATCTTTTTTGATTAGCTCACACAATCACCAACATCATTAGAGTGTTTTTGGATTGAACAAATGCAACATATTTGGAAATCTTTGCTTGTTTGTGTGTGTTTTTGCTGTTGAAAACATGGATTTGATGAGCAGTTGTGGTGTCCATCCAAACCTTTTGGGTTATGTGTATGATTGCTTATTTTTGTAACATATCTGGTTAGAGAAAGTATCAATGGAATGTTCTTTTGGTATGATTTTTTTATGATAATCAGACCATTTTAAGTGCAAACAGAAAGAAGCAGAGTTGCATGCAAATATGTTACACAATGTTTACAAAAAATGATGTGGATAAAACTTAAATCTACACTTTCCGACTCCCAGCTCATCACATATCGATGTTTAGTCATTTGAATAAACTCAGCGAACTATGGCTTGAGTCTTGTGGCTGAATTTTAAATGTTCTCTGCCACTATAGTTTTGTTGTCTGTTGCTGTTTGTTAGATTTAGGCAATAAGACCACTGGATTAGATTTAGGAAAGCATCGTGTGTTGAAGTTCAACTTTGTGCTGCCGGCAGCGTCTCCATCATTTTCTAGGTCACCATAGTGATGCTTTCAGTGTTCTTGCCTTGCTTGACAAATGAAAGACTGTTCACACGTTTTGGTACACGTGCAGATCACGTTCAACGAATCTACGCTTCTGCTAATCAATTAACAAACGTTAAAGACAGTCAGCCGCTTCCAACTGTCTTAGTGGGAGATCATCGGATCTTTTCAGACGAGGCTGCGGTTATAAAATCACGACTTTATTAGAGCAGAGCGGCAGTCTTAAAATGATAGCACGAATTGATAAGTGGACACATTCAGCTGTCTGACAAAAAGAAACAGAAAAATATGTGAATGAGAGCAGCTTTATTCTGCTGCATTGATATACACTTTAGTGTTTTTACAAAACAATTATCTTTCATTTCTCACATGTCTGTAGCAGATGCAGAGCACTGAAGCCTTTTGAGTCTAGTTGAGTGTAAGAGCAGTTTAAGTCCCAACCGCATCATCTGGGCGTGTTGGTCCATCTTTGAGCTTAGATTTTGTACAATTTTGACAAAGATGTTTATACATTTGCATTTTAAAAGTCCACTTCTGTTCTTTTAAACAGAGTCAAACTCAGAACAAAACTATCTTTAACTGATGATTTTGGTCATTTGTGGATGATGGAAATAACTGGGACTTAAAGGCGAGGATCAGAAACACAGACGAGTCATTGCGCTTCATATATTGTGTAAGGCCGGGCCCATGAACGCGTTATTTTTGTGTTAACTAATATATTAATTATCGCTGACAATTATTTGTCTCCCATTATTGCAGTTTTTATTATTTATCATTTTTATTGTAAACGTCTGTTGCTCACAGGCTTTTATTTTGAAAAGGTCTATCGTGGGCGAGCCTCGTATGTCACTTCCTGCTGCGGCGCTCACAGGAAACAGTCAGAAAAGAGAAGAATGGCGGAAGAAGCGGGCTAAACAGACATGGCCATTTTCATTTCGAAGTTGTTGATGAATTGTCTCATCACCGGAGTACCTCGATCATATGACCGCACAGTTCTAATAAATGTGCGTTCTATGCTACTTTTGAATTCATTATTGGATTTTACATATAACAATGCGATTAATCGTGATTAATCACAGGAAGTCATGCGATTAACGTGATTAAATAAATGTATATTTGCCCAGCCCTAATATTGTGTAATAATTGCATATATGTGCATTATATGTATATCAGCGCCTACATACAGAAAGAGATACATCTGCCCAGACTATGTGAACAAAGTGGGATTACAGAACCTCATGAACATCCTCTGATGGGAACACTCCGCTGACACTGATGTAAGAAAACCAGTCAGCGGGAGAACTGAAATGAGTGTACAGAGCCTGAAAAAGAGTCTTAAAAGACTTGAAAATGCAGCCATTTTCAGTGTTTCTTCCAAAATGGTTAGATAAGGAAAACTCCCCTTTAGTTGAACAATGCTATGAGTGTGTGTGGTTCTGATTGGACTGACATATAAGCTTTTAAATTAGATCAGATAAAACCTCCCCTTTGTTTGTTGCCGCCCTGTGAAGGTCAACAGTACGCTGCTGTGTTCTGAATTGACCCCAACTGGTCCTGACTCGTCCCCTCAACCTCCGCAGCCATTAATTGACAATGAGGTTTAAAATGTTATTCCTTGTCCGGACTTTTCAATAAACGGTGCCGGAAAGCAGACACCTCAGCTATTATGCCCATGTAAACGATAAGGCTGTGGTCACAATGGCCGCGCTTTTCTCTGGACACCATCCAACATGTCGCACACACACACACACACACACATTTCTTCAAACATTACAACATCACAAATGTTACAGTAAATGAAGAAAAAACACATCAAAAGATGACTTAAGCTAGCACCTGTGTGTTTGATTCATCTTTACATTTGTTTTATCTACTTCTTTTGCTCGTCTTTGATGGACTACTTTCATTTACATGACTAAACAAGCACCTGACCTCATTTGAATTGGAGACTGTGCCACTGAATATTCAGCGTTTTCAGTTTAGTCTTTGAAACTGATAGCTTTGTTAAAACTCACCTAAGATGTGGAAGGAAAGATGGGGATCTTAAAAGAACTCCTTAAATTGTTAGTTAACTTTCTGATTTTAAAACGGATCACGATGAAAGATCCAGCTGCTTTGTGTTTTTATGGTTTATGAAGAATGAATGACTCATAATATGAAGGACCATCAGCTGAAAACAAATGTAGAAAAGCTTTGCATACTTGATTATTGTTGCTTCCCATTTCAGGGATATTTTAATGGTGCGCAACCTGTTCATTTCCTTACAATAATTGTTAAGGTGCCTCTGAGATAAACCCTTAATCATGTTGTATTTGATCTCTAGCTCCATGGACACATTAGGAAATGTCATTTAATCTGAATCAAACCAAACCAGATCGGAGGTTTCATGTATCACTTCCTCCCTGAAGAGGTTTGAGTCTCCATCACATCTCTAATAATTAATGTTCATGTCCAGCATGGCTTTGTGGATGTGGGCGCTGTAGCTAAGGGGAGAGCGCTAACGTTGAGCTGCTTTAAATCTAGGACACCAGACCTCTCATTAATATGGATTTGTCTGTCTGCCCTTTGTAATTTAATGATGACAGGTGATATGCTGGCAGTGATGTGTACTGACGTCATGGACGACTCATTGTTAGAGTGCTGTGCTGTCTGGGAAAACCTCTGTGGTCTTCTCTGCTTAACTGCAGTTTGTCTTCAGGTCTGATAATGGAAAGGAGGAGTGATTAAGCTCCCCGTGTGGCAGCTCAGATACATGCCATCCATCCAGGGAAAAATCTCTGCGCTGCTGAAGGATAGCTAGATTGATTGACAAATAGAAAAAGTGTTGAAAACTTATGCCAGCACTCAACCAAGGTCAGAGGCCTGCTCTGCTCTCAGCATCTTCTGTATAAAAGTGTAACTAAACAGGACAGCTGGGCCCCCTTTGGGTCAGAGTTTCTGTTTCGAATTCAGTTATTATTTATGGTTGTCACAGAAAGTGACAGAAAAGAGTTTGAAACTTACTACAAAGGGACATTGTAAATTATCAAAAGAAGGAGACATAAAATACTAAAAATACGTGTGAAAGAACCAACCCTGAATATTTGCAGCTATGTAAAGCTATTTTTCAAGCGCCTGTTAAATGAAGAAGATAGTCACCAGTAGCCAGGACTCCAAGCCAAGCAAGCGCCCACTAGGGATGTGAATCGAGAGCCGGCTCCCAGTAGTTCGATTCCGCGGAATCGTTAATCCGCCTGCCTCACGATCCCGTTTATAGGTTCTGCTAACGTCTGACGCATTTGCAATCACTTTGCATGAAAGTAAAGTCTTTGAGACGCTGCGAAGTGATGGAGCTTGTGGCGTAACGTCTTCCGTCTCTAAAGTCCCAGGTAGCCTAAAACTTCCGGTCCTGTTGATTGTAACAGGGCTTTGTAACACGCTTCTGGGTCTTTTGTCACGCACTCCCGCCACACATTGTATTTCTCACACTGAAAATAAATTATGATATAAATTTCTCTGTCGCACCGCTATCGCTATGGAAACGGCAGGAAACAAGCACGTCTCCCATGAATCTGAGCAGAGCAGTTATTATTAGATAACCCCCTGAAAGACCCCCATTCCTGCGACCCCTTGGGCGGTGTCACTCTTGCCTGCATTCAAAACTTCAGAGCCTTGTTGTAATAATGTTAGCAAAATACTGTATGAATAATTTCCATCTGATATTAACTTTTAATGATTTCCACCTTTTGTGTGGGAGACCAGCATTCAAATCCCCTGCATGAAAGGTACTACCTCCAGTAGGGATCCTTAGGCAATACCCCCTTACCCTATCTGCCTACCTGTAAGTCGCTTTGGATAAAAGCGTCTGCTAAATGCATAAACAGAAACATTTGTGCTATATAACTAGATGAGAATTGATAAGAGAACCGATAAGGAACCGAATCGATAAGCGATCTCAATAATGGAACTGGACTTGTTAAATTCTTAACAATTCCCATCCCTATCCGCCACCAGCTTTGCATTTCATGGAAGGTGGAGAAGTGGGCGGGGCTAGATTAACACCACCATGGAAACCTATTCACTGGCCACTTTTTTTTTATATATATATTAAAACTTCAAAATATACCATTTTGAGGTACAAATGAGTTTTTAAAATGTTAACTGCCGGAGTAACACCACACTGCATTGAGGAGGAACATAATGTGTTGAAATGGCAGAAAGCAATAAGCTTTCCTTTGATTGATAGTGTTAAGATGAAGACTGCCACCTTTAGACCTGTTAAAGTCCCCCAGATGGAAAACCAAAGTCGTACTACATGCTAACTCTACAGCGAAGTATTTTAAAGAAACACTGAAGAAAAGGGGCATGAAACTGTTTTTTTTTACTTAGATTTTCAGTCAGAAATCGTACGAGGGTCTCTCTTGGTCTTGCTTTCGTTTGGCTCCATCGTCCATATACCTTCTCAACGTTTAGAACGCATGTTTTAATAAAATTTGGATCCCTCAAGTTTTCACTGAGATCTGTTTGTTAGCCAAAAGTACTGGCCAGTCGTGTTTTAGAGAGTCAGAAATTAATGTAAAATCCCTGTGTGATATCATTTAATTAACTCCAAAGAATGAACACTGCACAGAACAGGGAGCCTGATATCCATTATCTATCATCTGTGTTTCCACGGTGATGTGGCGGTTACTGCTGTTCCCTCACAGCAAGAAGCTTTAAACCTCGGTTCGGGCTTTTGCACATTCTCCCTTTGCCTGTACAAGTTTTTCTGTCCAGGATGTTTAGACATATGTCCTGAAACACTGACTAAACATCTGCAGCTCATCCAGTACGCTGCTGCTGGAGTTTTAACCAGGACTAAGAGATCTGAACACATCACACCAGTTTTAAAATCTTTACTCTGGCTTCCAGTCTGTCACAGAATAGATTTTAAAAGCCTGCTGATGGTTTACAAATCCCAGAACGATTTAGGCCCAAAATACATCTGTGATATGTTCAGAGAATATAAACCCAGCAGAGCTCTTAGCTCCAAGGACTCAGGTCAGCTGGTCTAGTCCAGAGTCCAGACTAAACCTGGAGAAGCAGCATTTAGCTGTTATGCTGCAAACAAGTGGAACAAACTGCCAGTGGAGATTAAACTGTCACCAAATGTAGATATTTTTAAATCCAGCTTAAAAACATCTCTTTTCTCATGTGTCTATGCATGAAATCTGCAGGATATCTTTTAACTTATCGAGACTGTTGCTTGTTTTAATTCATTTTAAGTATTTTATTTCTTTCTCTTTGTATTCTTTTTCATATTTTTAACGCTCCGTGCTGCAATGCTTTTATTTTATGTAAAGCACTTTGAATTGTTCTGTACATGAAATGTGCTACAAATAAACTTCACTTTGACTTACTGCGAGAACTCAGATGATCTGCACAATTATTCTAGTTATGGATCCAGACAGGAAACAACAAGGTAGATAATTTACAGGCAAAGTAATGAAATGATTTTAATAACTTGAATCCATACATTCAACAAATACAGATAGTTTTTCAGAAACCTCCATTTTTAAGGAGGCTTTTTTCAATGCTTAGGATGGATTAAGCAAAAACTGACAGACACCCATCTCCCCCAGTTTCCCAAACGCAAGGCTTTACCCCATTTTAATGTCATTTTGAATAAACTATGTTTATTGATGTTTTTCTGGTTTTACACCATCACACAGACAAAAGAAGCCGATTAAAGACACCTTTATCTAAAATAAGCTCTTACAAGGATTTCTTTTTTACTGTATTCTGATATTTTTACCCAATATTGACCACAACATACTGAAGCCCTGTGGCTCGATTACAAAACCAATCCCTGTTTGCAAATTCGGTCACATGACTGCAAATATTGTACTTGTGTGATGGAGCTGGTATTTTAAAAGTCAGCATTTCTTCCCCTGATAGCCAGGGAGGCTATTTTTAGAGTAATTATATAAGAAAGCTGCATCCTATTGCTATAAAATGCCAGCCATTGAGCTGATAAATATTGCTTGTGAGCCCCATCCTGTGCTTTTGTGTTGTCAATTCAATGTGCACTGAAGGTTGTTACAGCTGTATGAACACTGTGCTATATGGAAGTTACTCATTAATAACATTTTCTAAGATGTGATGCACAATCTTTGTGTCATCACCCCAGGGGACACATTTTTATCCTCAGCAACCACACTCCGCTGTGTGATTATTGGCTAATTAGGCTTTCGGTTTACAAGTGAGGGAAATTAGCGTAATTACATAAAGAGACATAATGGAAATTTACAGTCTGACACAAAATAGTTTTTGCTTGCTGTCAGAGGTAAAAAAAATCCAACGCAAATTGAAAATAATGGAAAACGCATTTGTTGAAGCTAATGCTGTTTTTAAAAAGAAGAATTCACATGAAAAATCCTCAGTGTTCACTTTCAGCCCCCCAGCCACTGACAGGCACTTCAGAGCTTTTTATTTTCTGTGCACCTCTGGCATCTCTGAAAGAAAGCCCAAATTAAGGGTTGTTATTGTTGCCAAGGCAACCTACTGGGTAATTTTCTATAGATATCTATTGTCGATGGAGTCCATGTTGTGATGCAGTGCACCACGAGAAAACACCTTCAAACACAGAAATAAATAGAGCGTTGTTTTGCTCTGACAAAGAGACAGTCTTAGTGCCTGTTATAATCCGGTCTACTGCTGGGAAGATGTGCTATTTATGATGTATTATTTCTAATATAAATCTTGGCTTTGTCTGAAAACCATAAACTATTAGAGTCTGTATCTGAGGACAAGTTGTACGTGAACCCTCCTCAGTCATAAATGCTCAGATTAAACCTCACAAAATGCTCATCCTCTCCCATGGAGCTGTCTTAGAAAGATAAGCTCCTGCAGAGGGACAGATTCCCTTTTTCTCACTGCAAAATCTTCTCATCAAAACTATTTTAAATTCCGCACATCCAAGATGCCCCAGATTTCCACTTATTATGTAAACTGAGCTGTTAGTGCCGACTCACGTCGAGTTTTTGCTCATTGTCCTTTTGTCCTTGTGGGTTTTTCTCCTGCAGCTCTGCAACGGTGGCTCGGTGACGGATCTGGCCAAAGGCATGCTGAAGAGAGGAGACAGAATGGATGAAGCTATTATTGCCTACATCTTGCACGAGGCCCTCATGGTGAGTCCAGCGGTCTCAGCACACACTGGTGCCTCAATGAAGCCTTTAATTGGGCTAATTTTGCAGGCAGGTGCTTGTCAGAGAAATGTTATTAACCTCTTTTCACAGGGCCTCCAGCACCTGCACATCAACAAGACCATCCACCGAGATGTCAAAGGCAACAACATCCTGCTGACAACACATGGAGGGATCAAGCTTGTGGACTTTGGTAGGTAATGGGCCTCTTTTTACAAAGAGATGCTGTAACATCCCTTTCTAATCAGTAAAAATGATGTTATGGCTCTATTTAACACAAGAGGGTCAAATCCATTATCTTCAGCTGTCTAAATTGTGCTGCTAATTAGTTTCCTTGAGAGGCTTGGACACATTGACACAACCCAACCATGTAGCAGATGATTATACTTTCCATTACACCTCATCTTTTCCATTTATTCCTGAGGCAGTGAAGGGCTTTGCTGGCTATTCTTCTCGTGATTTCTCTCATTTGCCTTTTGGTTTTCTTAACCAAATGAGGCACTCTGAGTGGCCAACCACAGCTCCTGGACCCAAGGCTCACAACAGGCAAAGTGACTCTGACTAAATCCAGGAGATGACTCACCCATGTTTTCTTCAAGCACGGGAAAGAAAAACAGCCGCCTGTTTTCATTACAAATAAAATCCCCACTCAACTTGTGTGTAGGTTTGCTGATGGTAGGCTTCTCTTAAAAGCTTTTTTCCTAACCATGAAACACAAAGAGTGCAGCTCTTATTTAAAGAGGAGGAGGGGGGGTATTAATGTAATCACTAATATGGAGCAGATCTGCTTTTATTTCCCACCAAAGCAGCTTCTTCCTCCTCATACTGCTGTTATATGGATTCTCACCACCTGCTTGTTGCATCAGTTTTAAAGAAGGAAATATTTTTGTTCTTTATGGATAAATATATAACCGATTATGTAGAACATTAAGAACTGTATAAATGTCTCTGACAAATAGGATATTAAGGCTATTTTGTGACGACCTTTTTGGTTTCAGACTGTAATTTCAAACAAAAGTATGATCTTGTATAGATTTGGTGCCTAAATACAACCAAAAAGCTGAAAATTCAGTCTCGTTAGGGTCAAAATATTCAAAGTGCTGTGGCAAAAAGGCCCCAAAACTTACTGAATGTTGAGTTTCAGATTGATGCAAACACATCAGCGCACAAATAGAAAGTCTCACACTAAGGTTTTACATGTCAAGACAAAATGCAAATAAAAAAACTTCTCTTATACAAAGCAGATTCAACATATCCAGGGTACCTTTAGGTGATCTTTTCTCCATGTTGAGAATCCAGAGCTGAACCTGAAGTTACTTTGCACAGCTACTGATCTCGCTTTGTAGTACAGACCCTGGTCAGATATTCAACAACTGCACACACTGCTTCTGAGTTTTGGCTTACATTTGGTTAAATAAAGCGTAATCTGTCATGTGTTAATCTTCAAGACTGAGCAGTTACACAGTTAATATTAGAGAAGACACTTCAAGTCTTTACCAGGATTGAACTGTGTTGGAAATGCGGTTAAAGTGAGTATATTTTTTAGTAAAACTACATGTACTAAATAGACATGATGCATGAAATGTTCTATCCAAGTCATAAAACATTTCAAGGGACGTGGAAGTTAAATGCAGCTTAGTAAATACAGTCAGACGCTGAGTTTTATGTGCACAAGATGTAGAGAATTCTGCTCTGGTGAAGCATAACTGTGAACAAACACATCATGCAAATCTTAATAATTGAGTGTGTTATGTAACTAACGGCCACTGACCCACTGGACCACATTTTATTTCTAGTTCTGCAGCAAATTAAAGGAATACTCTTTTTAGAATATAGTTCATATAGTTCCACAAGGCAAAGTGGAAATGTTGAATTTATGTTACTTATTTTGTTGTTTTTGATCAGAAAGCTTTTTACTCATTTGCAAGTAAACAATCTGATCAATCATTACCATTAGTCCTTGAATAAATGTCTAAAAATATATTTAAATAGATTGAATTTAGGCCAGATTTGCAGTAAATTCGGTTAAAAAGTTACAACTTCTGAAGCTGGCCTCATGACGAGATAAAGGAACATAATGTGTGAATATTAAACGCTTGTACAGGTTACTACCACAGCAGTCTTCCTGTGTCAAAGGCTTGGAGGTTGTACCAAATGCCACATTTTCCTCTCCCTTAACAAGTGTTTTTGGTGCCCAGACCTAAAAGAAATGTTTTTACCGTCATGTTAACAATAGAAAAAACACTGAAAAACACTTGGGAAGAGAACAATAAAACACTATTTCCTGTCAGGAATCAAATATCCTTCTCTTGGTTAAGTCTTAGACACTGAATAAATGTCATGTAATAAAGGTGGCAAACGGAGCTGAAAAGTGCTATAATGTGCTAATGAAATGAATCTAGCAGGAAACCCTGGTACACTACGCAGTGGTTCCACAAAAAAAGGCTAAAAAAAGGTTTGTATCAGGTCTTTGATGTCATAAAATCAGAGAAAAGAAGAGGAGGAGTTTAGAAATAAACCCAACCTGTGCAAAAACTTTAAAGTGATGAAAACGTCGGACTTGATCCGCCTCCATATACGACACGCAGGCTCTGCATCACGCTGGGATTAATGGTTTTTCATGTGGAGGGGCGCATGCTACACTAAGCAGCTGAAGAGATAAAGCCCCCGCTGTGACTCATCACCATCGGAGACACAAAATAGCAAAGAGATGGATCAAAAAAGAGCAGCAGAAGAATGAGGCGAGCTGTTCGTCCATGGGTCTCTCATGAATATTCTAATTGACAGCGTTATCTCTGTGATGATTATTAAGTGTGGCCCACCAGGCCCCACTCCTGGCTAATGTAGTGGAAAGAGAGGGGGCTGTGAGGGCTTTAATAGGGGCTCTTTGTGTTTCCATACTCTCACACACTGATATATCTCACATATATATCACAGAAGACGCGTGTGAGTTAGTGTGGGATTACTGAGGAAGTTCGGGTTCTTGTTTCTTGGTGCATCCGCCTGCATCCATGTGAAACTATATGCTTGTCCTCACCACTGTGCGGTGATGTTAATGTTTAGTGGTTTTGTGGGTTGATGACAGCATGTGACCGCGCTCGTGTGTGTCAGCCAATGCGTATACCCTTTCCTGCACATGATTATAATCCCTTTTGATGTCTTCTACTGAACCATTTTCCTCTACACAGCTCATATTTGTACTTTTCTTCACCCTATGCACCAACAGATCATCGTGGTGTTATGGTACTGCTCCCATATAGTTGCTGACAGGGTTGGAAACACGTTGAAGCTTTGAGTTTCTTCTTGTTTCTGGATAAGGATTGTGTTGTAATCTGAAATTACCCCTGCACTTCCTTGAAGCTGTCCTTCTGACTGCTGAAGCCAACACAGTCTTGTAGACATGCCTTTTTTTTAATACATAGGGACATTTCTATTTTTTCAGGAAGACTAAAGGTGAATATTATGTGGCTGCAGGGTACATCAGTGGGGCAAAGACCACAAACCTTTTTACAAATAATTTTGTTGAACACTTTCTCTTTGTTTGGTTGAGGCAATTGAAACCATGTGGTCAGGTTTCAGCATCCAAACTACTTTTGTGGGATTCATGGTACCTTGTACGCTTCCATCTCTGTAGCCCTCCTCAGACAGAGCGAAGGCTTTTGGATGTGCAATCAATGCAAATGGGCTGCTTCTTCAAAAACGCAACAGCCCATAATCCCTGGAGATAGTATACACACAAGTTGTCTGTAGCTTTCTTTACAGGGAGGAAACAAAATGACAAAGGAGAGGTGCAAGGCACAAACAATAGCTGCACTGAGAAATTTAAGTAATTTTAACCCTCAATTAGCTCTTTGTCAACCATGATCTTAGCTAAAGCTAAAGGATCAACAACAGCACAGACACAACAAAGAGCAGCCCACACCTCAGATTGTTACACTTGTGTTTTAGCCATTGTTAAACTAGTGATTAAGACAATATACTCATGACTAAAATACGAGCTGGCAAATTAGGTTAAATGAAGGGTGTTCGACTTATTTGCAACCACGCTCGTCGCCCCCTGCAGGCCAGGAGATCAGTGTAACAGGAGATCAGTGTGTGCTAAAACACAGACTGCAGATTTTTAATGTTTTGAAGAAGCATTTCGTATCTGCATCACCTTTAGTTTTGTAGGTCTGCTTTTGTCTGGAGGGCCTGTCTTTGTTGGCTGGCTGCTTCAGCAGGAGCCAGCCCTGGGATACATCACAGTGTGGTGCAACACTGATTCGTCTGGACTTGACCACAGTCCTGATTGTGGGTCAGCATGTTCCTTGTCAGGCTTTTCACCACACACTTAAAGACACACAAGCCCCCCTCCTTCTCTGCGGCTCGGCTTCTTCAGCATTTCTGCCTCTGATGCTTCAGTCTTCCATTGCATAAACTAATAAATCACTCAGAGACATAACGTCTTGTTCTGAATGTGGATAAAAGGTCTCCAGCTGCAGCAAAGCCTGTGTACAGTTGAGTTCTATTCAAATGTTGTTCTTGAAATGTCCAACAAAGCCCCCTGTAGTCACAAAAGAATTTGTAATTCAAAGCAATATATCTCTCTCAGAGTAAAAGAACTGAAGGTTGATGTTTCTGTCTGCATCTACAATAAATTTAGTTTTTTCTTCTTGTCACTGCAGAGACAGGTCTATCAGTGAAGCACAGAGTCAGCTGTTCACCATTTCCCTTTTCACAGATCATCACTTTCATCTGCCACTCTGATCTTTGTGCGAAGTAAAAACACGTGAAGGAAGTTGTTGAGATGGCATGAATCGTCTTCACGGATTGTGAAAATGACTGAAATGTGTCTTCTCTTCCCTGCAGGTGTTTCAGCCCAGCTGACAAACACTCGTCTGAGGAGGAACACCTCTGTGGGAACTCCCTTCTGGATGGCTCCTGAGGTACACAAAACTGTCCCTCTCTTTCCTCTCGATTAGCCTGGGGATGATCCCACGAGGCAGTTCAGTTTATAATCATAATACAGATAACACTGACAACCATAATGTAAGTGAAATAGTCATTCCTTTACTGTCTGATCACGGCTCAGTACACCAACATGTAAGATGTGTAAAGTGTAAATAAAAACAGAAAACGGTGGATACACTGAAGCAACACTCTCTGCACTTACATTTACCAACGTGCTGAGAGACAACTTGAATGCCAGGACAAATCTTTCAGCAGTGGAAGATGCTTGTTTAGGCTACCAAGCAGTAACCTTTCATTGAACTGCACCCAAAACAGGCAGTGGCATCTCATCACCACCCACCTGCACACTTCACCTCAGCGCTGAGCAAGAATCTCAAACCTCTGTTGGGCAGAATTATGCTCATCTGCTCTCCAATCTCTCGCCTGGGGTTCACGAATCAAAATGGACGTTTTTACATGAGGTTTGCATGTAGCTCCCACTCATCAGAAGGACACAAACAGCAGGGCGTGTTCTGCGATTGAAGTATTTTAATTTCATTTGCATGTTGATCTACAGCAAAGCTCTAAGAAAGAGCGCTGCTTGAGTAGACTCCAAACTTTCCGGCTGAAAGTTTGTGAAAGTCCACAGCGAGATTTGTTAACAGCGATCAGCACATAATCTTTACCAAAAAACGCCTGATTCTGTGGATATTAAACGGTACGACTTCTGAAGAAGGTTTGGTTATCAAACATTGATTTGTGGGGTAAGTTGCATCCTGTTTGCATCATGTTAGGTGAGCTTTATTTTTCAGTTGTGTTAACTGCACATTCCTCTTTTCTGGGCAAACATTTTGATATTCAATTAGTTTTTTCATTGCAAAACAGTCTCAGAGAACAACTTTTACATGTGTTGGGTGGGAACATGATGGTGTGGGTCCCATCTTGTCTGTGTGCTGAAAGTTCACGTTTGTTGAAAACGGGGAACACAAATTCTATTGAATTTAGACATTTTACAGTAATGGGAATCTGGCTTGTGTGTGTGTGTGTGTGTGTGTGCGTGCGGTTATGTGTGCACAAGCCTCCCACTCTGGTGGTTTATATTGTTGATTGGGTACCATGTTGCCCTCAGGACAATGATGATAGACAGACTATAAGTGTGTATGCGTGTGTTCAGTTTGCTGTGCTGCTCACAGCAAATGATGTGGAGTCTGTGGATTTGGCTCAGCTGTTACACATCGTCTACGTTACTGCACAGCTTTATAATGACATTTTGCTCTGTAACATGTTGCTCACTGTGTAGTTTTTGTGTAAGGGCTGACAGCATTTGTAAAAATAATCTCACTTCCTGATAAGAAAGTGGACTCATCCTGTATGAGATGGCAGAGCTTCGATAACATCACAGTGTCCTCCTCTGTTGCTGCAGGTCATTGCATGTGAGCAGCAGCTGGACTCAACCTACGATGCTCGCTGTGATGTCTGGTCGCTGGGCATCACAGCCATAGAGCTGGGAGACGGAGACCCGCCCCTCTCTGACCTCCACCCAATGAGAGCTCTCTTTAAAATACCCAGGTAAACCTCAACCAACCTTTCACAAGAATCTGTGGCTGTCCTGCAGCACTGACTGAAGAGGCAGCGTGTTGATTTGGCTCTTGTTGTGAGGTGACCGTAAAACCGATTAGCCATTGTGCTGCACTGATTGCTTTAATTTGAATCCGAACTTAATGTAGCTCATATTCCAATCATGTTCAGATTCTTTAAAACATAATAATTATGACGTTGGAGCTACTGCATAAACTAAAGAAAAAGCATCTGTTTTGATGTGAATAAACACATTTTAGATGTTTCTGTAAGAATTTGAATGTGCCAATTGATGTCTTTATTTCCACGTTTAAGCGGATTGTCTCATTTGGCTGCCTAGAATAGCCTGTGTACTGTAAATGGGAGGAGTTTTCCAAGAAAATCCAAAGTATTTAATGCTCCATGGCAGCATCAACTGGTGGCTTTCTAACTGAGGAGACAGGCCACTCAAAATACATGCATGTGCACACGCCAGGGATGCCCATACCGAAGTTAAAGATAATAATTTGACTGATTGTTTTTGTCAGTCATTTTCCCTTTAAAGACAGGAAAACGATTAAATATGCATGACAGAAAATACTTAAACAGTTCAAATTAAATGTAAAGTCAGAGCAACACAACCAGGATAAATTCACATAATTCATTTCTTTTAAATGCACTCAACAACAGTATAAGAGTTTCTGCAGGCTGAGAAGTGGAACCAAAGCAATACTTTCTGATCCACAGACTCAGTTCAACTATCATCCGGCCTCAGCATCTTAAGATACTATTGTTAATAAAAGCCCTGAGTAGTTGCCATTAAAATCCAAACAATAGATTTCATAATAGCACAAGCCCCAACAATTAAACCCAGCCTTTCAATCTGAACATGTGAAAGAAATGTAATGTATCAGGAGGAGAAAAACATTCTGACTCACCAGTAACTGTAGAAGTCTACCACCCTTTCCGGTCTTTAACTTGCTTATTAAAACTGACTCCAGAGAAACTTTATGTCCACATGGTTTGCTCTGCAGGTTTGTTCCCCCGATTTTAAACAGGATAATGAGACACTTTCCCAGGTCTGACAAGTCTTTAACTCCCCTCCACGTTCACCCAGCTTGATTCTGCACCTGCTGACCTCTGGATTATGTTCAGTTTTCCTTTAACTAGCTTGAGCAGGCTACAATAATAATAATAATGTCACTACAGTGATGCCTGAAGTAAAAAAAGTAGGAGTTCTTTGCACAGCATCAGCATTACAGAGTTTCTCCTGAACAGAAAAAGTGACTGTTTTAGCTTTTGGCCTTTTAGGCTTCCCTTGTCAGCTCTGTAAATCTCACAAAATCGTCATCAGCTCTGCCGTGATGCTTGCTGACAACCTGAGCAAAAACACACAGAATCAAACTTAATTCTTTTTATTTCAGTCATTTCCACAAATAGTAACAAACATATGTTGAGGTTTATATATAGATCCAATGACTACATTTCCACAAACATTAGCAATAATATTGTTTTCATAAACAGATGGGAATATATCTCAATGCACAAGTACAAATAAATCTGTGATAGTTATAGCAATAATAACATCACCAGAACATCAGATAAGCTGTTTTCCCTTTTCCTCTCAAATTTTAGAGGACGTATTTCCTCCTTTGCTTCCTCTGAAGAGCTGCCGCTGCTCCTGAGCACTTTGCCTCTGCTTCTCATAAGTTCTCAGGCAACATTAGCAGTGTTTAGCAATGACAGACATTCCAACATAAGCATGTTTTTACCCTGTGAAACCCCTGTGACCAAATGGAAAAGGGATGGCTTTGCAGGAACGCTGAAGTCAGTATGTGGAGGACATCTGAAACTACAGTCCTGCTAAGCCAAAATTCCACACTTTATCCTACTGCTGCACCAGCTCTGCAGAGCCAACAAAGTCAACTGTTAAAGGTTTCCATTTCTTTCAGTGCACACGCATTTTTCTTAAGCTGTGCTTGCAGAAGGTCGATCCTTTAAAGACAAAACTCACAGAAAGCAAACATAAAGTCAGGTATTTTATTCACTGCACTGAAACAGACCATCCCACAGCAGTGGGTATGCTTTCATTAAGTGGTGAAGGGGGTGAAATAGAACGACAGGGTGATGCCTTGTGCTTGCACTGCAGCCTTGAAAAAACACCTCCTGCTCTGTAATGCAGTGCTTTGCTTTTCTACACTGTCACCAGACAAATTACAGTCATCTCATTTCAGATGTTTTCTTTCCGGCTTGCAGGATCTTATCCGTCTCCCACTCGCTGATCCCATTCGCCCTGTGGGGGAGACTGAGAGCACAGTCACCCTTTTCTCTTCTGTTTCTGTTGTAAGCAGAGGGTGAAAGCTAATTGTTTATCATCTCCTGATCCCAGAGCTCCATAAGCTCTTACCGTCACTGTCCTCATAACGGTACAGCACCTTGTCCGTCACTGCCTTGAAGCGCGCCCACACACATGCACACGCACAAACCCACAGACTGCTCCTGTGTCGAAGCTGTCCCGTGCGTTTGCCGTGGGGGTCGTGCTCCACCGTAGCCATCAAACAGCTTTCTCTGACTCTGTCTGACTTCTGCAGCCAGAGCTCCAGGCACTCTGTTCACACTCCTCACTTCCCTCGTCGCACTGCTGTGGGTTCATTCAGCTGGCAGCCTTAGAAAAAGTCACGCTGGGGGCATGAATTCAACCACTCACTGTCTTATTTAGTTCAGATAATAGATACAAGATCATAAGGCAAACTCTCCTGTCCATATGTGCAAAATCGAATGTATATTAATTAGGGCTGTCATAGTTAACGCGTTAATCGCAATGCGATTAATTAATAAAATTACTCCATTAATTTTTTTTTTGATCGCAGCCTTAGCAATTGGCTTAATAAATAGGAGAAAAGTCACTAAGAGTTCAGAGTTGTGAATCTGATGTGTCTAACGGCTGCAGTTTTTCATTCAACTGTCATTAGGCCCTGTTCTGTTTGTCGTTTGTTGTCTACTACCTCTTCAGTTTTAAGACCAAATTGTTATGGCATTTTATGTGTTTTTGAAATAGACATGTAAAGTGGGTCTACAATGCACTTTTTTATTTGAAAGAAGACTTAAAAGATAAAAGACATTTTTTCTTTGTGTTTATTTGATCCTAACTCAATATTTTTAATATAGAGATTAATCGCGAGTTAACTATGGAAATAATGTGATTAATCGCGATTAAAATAATTAATCGTTTGACAGCCCTAATGTTGATACATCTATTTGGAATGTACTAAAAGTGTAGAGTGAAATGAACAGCAACCATAGCAGTGATCTCAGTGAAGGTCCTGACGGGTCAGAACTGATATGGTTTGATGTCCTGAATGAGGGAAACCTACACAATATAAGGCAGGTGGTTTTGATATTGTCACTAACTGGGATACCATTTGATGAAAAGCAACATAAGCTCCAGAGTATAACAGTATTTAGGTTTTCTAATGTTATTTTGTCACTGTTCGTGGACCTTTATGGTGCAAATGGACAGCAGATGCAGCCTCCTCTTCCTTGTAAAACTAAACCCAAAGAGCTGCAGATGTGCTGATAAGAGCCAGAATTAACATACATATGTACAGGTAATTTTCTGTTGTGTCCTCTTTTAGCTTGACACAAAACTGGGGTGAAATATATGCTTGTGTTATATTTGGCCTGGTAACGTCAGTATATTGCATCACTAAACTCTGTTATGAACCGTATATTTTAATAATTACGAAGCATCCTCATACTTAAAGGTGTATAATTTAGCAACTTGCATCTGACTCCTCTCCCTCTGTTGTCATCTCCACAAGACCCTGTTTGTCTTCTGGATAAGAAAAACCCTTTAATAGTCGCAGCATTAGCTGAACAAACTCCAAATAAATGCCTGATACATTTGCTGTCTATACTGCCCGTGTTGTGTGATAAACAGGAGACGTATGTCCTTTCATTAGGGCAATTTATCGCCGTCAAAGCCGCCGTGCGAAAGGCCGCGATGCATTAGCAGGCAGCGCTGACTTCACTCCCGAGTGCCAGGGACCCTTTTGTAAAAAGGTACTTAAAACAGAACGAGGATTTATAGTGAGTCATTCGCCTTCTGTGAAGCGAGTTTAACCTCTCTGTTTGAAAAGGGTCTTTCAGGAGAAGCATTTAAAGAAATCTGGATAAATGCAGCCGTGTTGCTGTTTGTTTTCATGTAAAATCAGTGAAAGGTCATTATTTGTTGGCTCATGCCACCACAGAAACTCCTTGGTGACTCATTCTTTCATCGTTTGCCTTTGTTCTCCACCACGCCTGCGAAAATCCCATCTTATCTTTCAATTTATCTTTTCAATTTCTTCCTTTAACAGAAACCCTCCGCCTACTCTCCACCAGCCAGAGCTTTGGTCAGATGACTTTAATGACTTCATCTGCAAGTGAGTGTGGCAGCGAGTGTCACTCCTGTGTGAATGATAAGTATTTGCACTGGTGGCAGGTGAGCAGATGCTTTGAATGTCAACGTGATAAATTAATTTCACAACTCTTTCTGCCTTTATTCTTTGTCCACATCACAGATGTCTGATTAAGGACTTTGAGCTGAGGCCAAATGTTTTAGACCTGCTCCAGCATGTGTTCATCAAAAAGACCGTTGGCAGAGAGAAAATCCTGCAGAAACAACTGATCGAACTCATTGATCTTAACCAGCAAATTGGAGTGATTGAAAAAACAAGGTATTGTCCCAAAAGTATGAATGTTTCCTTCCCCGTATCTCACATTACCGCCTTAAAGTGTGCGATACATTTTCTTATAAACCCCATGAAAAAAAGTCTAAACCCCTTTCCCGTCAGTGGGTTTTATGTGCTCGGCTGCAGGCAAATTACAGCCCTTACTGGATGCTTTACAAGCCCTGTCAGCCTCACACAAACAACAGCTCAATCCTGCACCGGCTCCACTTAAGGTGCAGGCTGTACAGTATGTGTCACATGTTGGCCCGGACGGTGTCTGTTGCCCGTACGATCATGCAATGTTAATCCTATTTCTGTCATTTAAGCCATCATGGAAAGACAGACAGAAGCACAGACAGTAATGACAGGTAACAAATGCACATACGGCCTTTAGTAGGAGCTTTGTAGTTCAGTAAGTCGCACATGTATTTGCTGTCAACTACATGGGATGTAGATTGTTTACATGCTGTGATAGTAACATAGTTGTCTGTCTTAGCCATTTTTTGTCTCTATTTTTGTTATGTTTTCGAAGCCTTATGGTTATATAAGGCCTTATTATTACTGCAATGCGAGAGCGCCTTGTTAACCTTCAGATTAAATGCTGTTTTAGCAGAGATCGATTGCAATCATGATGGGAAATTACTGCCATCATCAGTGGTTCAAGCGTGATCAAACCCCTTTTATCACGTTATGAGAGGAAACCTAATGCAAGAAAAGGAGTTTTATTGGTAAAACTCAAACTTTCTGTGCTGAAATTGGCATTTTCCAGATATCTTTCAGCAAAATATTGAAAAGAATTGTAACAGTGAACAAACATTTAATTAAATTAGGCGTACATCTCAGAGGTGAGAAAGTTGGAGTGAAGATTACAGTTTAATACGGTAAACATCCGTAACCTTGGCCCTCAAAGGAGGAGATTTAGTTGAGCTGACGTGTTGCAGTTTATTTTAGTCAGCTTCAGGCTCACCCCACTGTGACACCAAACATTTAAGTGGTATAAAATGTATATTTAGACTCTTATGTAGCTGCTAAAGTCTTATATATGCGTCTTATATATGCGCTGTCTATCGTCAGCGCATGTTCGCTTGAAAAAAAACCCCAAACATCTAGCAGTGATGTGTATTTACATAGCCGTGTTCATAATGTGCTGAATTTATATTTAAACTACTCGTACTGTGCTGTTGTGTGCAAGTGTGGATAAGATTAATTTCCCAAAAAAGTTGGGACACTGTAAAATGTAAATCAAGACTGAATGTAATGATGTGAAGGTCATTCAAACCCGATATTTACTACAAATGTGTGAAAAAGCAACTTATCGGATGTTGAAACTGAGAAATGCTGTTGTTTTTTTATCAGGACTCATTCTTGCTTGACAGAAGGTTTCAGTCTTTAACAGTTTGGACCGTCCTTTGCTGTATTTTTCTTTTCTTTTTCGGTGTGTGACAGAACTGGACGGCAGGCTGTTCAGTTCAGCATCCAGACTTTTTTTTTAATCTATATATATATATATATATTTATTTGCTTTCAAAGTTTTATACGGAATAATACAAAAATAGATAAACAATAATAAAAAAAACCCAAAAAAAAACAGAAAGTCCAGTTCCAAATCTTAAAGGGGAACTCCGGTATTTTTCATCTATTCACGAGAACAGTTTGGTGAAAGTCAGCGTCCTTCAGAAGATATTTAGATTCCTCGAGATCCGCGTATGTCCATATGCAACATGGCAGGATATTCATCAGATTTTGACGACATGGACGACAACTTTGAGTACGATGGACGTTCTTACCGGAGTGAATGAGCTGTGCTGCAGTGGCGGGCAGCGATGACGTCATCCCAGGAGACGAGTGTGTAGAAAGCCGTCTATAAGCCCCCGATTGCCGCCAATAACAACAACACAGCAGCTATGAGCTAACAGAGCTATAGTACACGTTCATTCATTCATTCGTCTTAAAGTATTGGTGAAATAAAGACAGATAATGCCTTATTTAGACGCTGCATCATCTATGCCCCGTTCACTTCTCCGTTATATGGATCTCGAGGAATCTAAATCTCTAAATCTTTCGAAGGACGCCGACTTTCACCAAACTGTTCTCGGTGAGTAGATGAACATAGCTCATGCCAGAAATAAGGTCTAGGTTTCCCCTTTAAGATAAGTTTGACATGTCAGTTCATATGACCAGAATGTCCAGAAAAGAGTCGGTGTTAAAGGCAAAGCCCCGAGATTTAGGTCACAGTGAACGATGGAGAGGAGGCAGAGATGAGTGCTGGGCCAGGTGCACCAGTCCGGTTGAGACGCATCTATCCATTTTCTTTAACATGATCCACAAACCGAGCCCAAAAAGCACGATGTTTGGAGTGAGCATCCAAAAGTGTATAATGCACTTCCTCAAGATACAGACAGGAAACTAACTCATTCAGCCATTTTTCTGAGCAAGGAGGAGAGGCGGACTTCCATTCCCTCAGTATTGTTTGCTTGGCAACAACCAAACCAAACATTGGCGCTTGCTGCAGAGTGTCGGGGAGGGATGGTGTCTGATTGGATCATCCCAATACGACCAAGAGACTGTCAGGGGTCAGCTGTCTGTCATAAGTGGAACTATGCAAACTGAAGATATCAGCTCAGAATTTGTCCAGCTGAGGCCCAGAATAGACGAGTCAGAGTTGCCTCTTCTGCTTTACATGCATCACACAAGGAAGAAATTGAAGGAAAGACCCTATTAAGTTTGTTTTTTGAGTAATGAAGTCGATGAAGAACTTTAAGACTTTTTTTTTTTTTTTTTTTTACTGCAGTTTTGATGTTGTAATCATGATGAATTTGGTTTTAAGGGCTTTTTCTCTGGTTGTGTCACACAGCAGATAGGACTGATGGAATGACCCAGAGCCAGCCGGTTATTGGTGGATGAATCCGAATCATAAAACAGAGGCTTCACTTCTGGTTCTTGGCCTTTTGTTTTGGATTTTTAAAGACCAACATAAAGAGTTTTTCTTTTAATGGCACATGCATTAGCTTGTTCAGCTGATCATCGTACGTTTTAGCTGTCTTGACGTGATCGTTTTAGGTGTCTTGAAAATAATGGTCCCCCTCATTTTGGGAAAGCTTTTCTTAAAAAAGACCCTTCGGAGGGGCGGCTTTTTGTCCGTCCATCCGTCATCCGCCGCTTCTGCGGGCGTCGGGTCTCTTGAGCAGAGAAGTCCAGACGTCCCTGTCCCCGGCCACTTCCTCCAGCTTTTTCGGGAGGACTCCAAGGTGTTCCCAGGCCAGCTGAGAGACATAGTCTCTCCAACGTGTCCCGGGTTTTCTAACCAGATGCCCACCACCTCATCTGGCTCCTCTCGATGTGGAGGAGCAGCGGTTCAACTCCAAACCCCTCCCGGTTGACCGAACCTCACCCTATCTCTAAGGGAGAGCCCAGACACCCTGCAGAGGAAACCCATTTCAGCCGCTCGTATCCGCAATCAAACATGCTGAAAATGTTTCTAATAGTTCAAATAGCATCTCTCAGTTTTATTTCATGATTTGTTGTCAACCCAGTAAACCCAGACCTTAAACTGAATGCAAATCACTACATTCTGTTGACATGTACATTTTAGTCGGCATCCCATTTTTTGAGGAAACGGGGTTAGATTGGATCACGCAGTAAACCACTTGTCTGTGCGTTCCAGGCACGAGCGAATCCACACTAAAAAAGGAAGCCACATGAAGACACAAACCGACGCAGACGAGGTGGACGACCTCGCTACCCTGGAGGTTCTAGATGAGGTAAAAATAAGTCTAAAGTCAACATCAATGGCTAACCTGATATTCCAGAATGAAAAGAGACATAAATCCTTCTGTTTTTGGGACAACATCACAAGGAATGTTTCCTTTTCTAGGAGGAACGTGACTTTAAGATGCTTTTTATATAAGATAACGTATGTAGCACTGTCCAGTCTCTATATAAGGAGGAACAGCTTTTGAATAAACCATTTAATGAGACCATTTGACAGCTAATTACACGTTTTAAATGGACCACAGTTGTGTGAAAGAGATGATTACATTCCATATTGGTAAAATACATTTTATGTAGATATTTTATGATATCGAGCAGCTGTTTTTGTCATGGAAACATTCCACCTCATCAGTCTAAATAAATCAAAACTGAATAATGGATGAATACACATCACATATATTGTGATCGTAGCTATTGTATACGTGCAGGGTCCAGTGCCTCGAACATTCAGTCCTCCCCCCGCCCATCACCGGCTTGTTTGTTTGAAATAAAAAACACCACAGCGTCTTTTACAGAAACAACACTTGAAGCAATTTATCAAATCTGAGCGCTGTGTTGACGTATTGAATGATACAACCGGCCTCCATTGCCAGCGGATATTTCCACCCATCCTTCAAGCTGTGAAGCTCGGCTATTGTTGATGAACCTGGCGGTGCACAGAGAGGAGAATTGATCACCGTATTATGAAAATAATACATCAATATAGCACAAGACACATGCTTGGACTTGTGGCAGGACATAAGCTAAAGCGCTGGGGGGGTATTTTGCTGTGGTTCTTTCACAATATGGTTCTGACAGGCACATAAGGATTCATTTAAAGCAAGAGTGGGAGTTTGAATTCTGCTTCTTTTCCTCAGAACACGGTCACAGAGCAGCTTCAGAGTCGGTACGGCAGAGATCAGATTTACACATATGTGGGAGACATCCTCATCGCTGTCAATCCTTTCCATAAGATGGAGATTTACACGCCTCAGGTAAGTGGGGATACTGCAGGGTTTGTGTGTGGTCAATAATCCACCGAAGCAGCCGGGTGCAGCTTCCCATTTAACTTCTCACACAAGCTGCCCCTCTTCTTTAACCTCCTCAACACTGCTCTGACATTCAGTCCTCTCCTCACAGAACAGAAACACTGATACACGGCCAAAGTAGCAAATCTGCTTCTTACGATTCAACATTGATGTGGTTTTCTCCCAGGTTATATCTACCTGTTTTTGTCATTTGTAAACTCCTCTCTTCGTAGCACACAAAGATGTACATAGGAGCAAAGCGGACAGCAAACCTGCCGCACATCTTTGCCGTGGCTGACAACGCCTACCAGTCCATGGTGTCATACAACACAGATCAGGTAAGGCGCTCCTTACGACACCACGATGAACGGACAAAATAGTTTGGTACAGCGTGACAATACAACCCTGAAAACACAGTAATGATGCAAAGTGAGCACAACCAGGATTTCTAGTTAAAAACGAGTGATTTGAACCATCAGGCCTCATTTCAAACTGCTTTAATGCTAATAAATGAACACGATGGCCAGCCCGCCAACACTTAAATAGGAGTTAAATAGGAGAGGAACTTATACTGTTCTCTGTGCACGAGGCTCAGACTCGTCTCGTCCAAAAGTAGAACAAACCATATGCTTTATCAGTATCAGCGACATATGGCTGCCCTATGTGGGTCATTATTAAAAGATTAATTAGCATCTTCATAAAGACTCTGGGCTGTTAAAGTTTGTCACTTAGGATTATGGATATCAAAACAAGTAATGAAAGAGAAGACTTTCATCTTTGCTGAAACTGCAACTTTAGGGTCACCGTGACAACAACAAGCACGTCCCAGACACATCCATTAAGTGTGCGGTTTGCTGCATGTTTCAGTACTTCTTTGAGTCTTCTGTTTTCCCAAAATTCTGTAATATTGAAGTGTTTCAGTACTTCTTTGAGTCTTCTGTTTTCCCTAAATTCTGTAATATTGAAGTGTTTCAGTACTTCTTTGAGTCTTCTGTTTTCCCTAAATTCTGTAATACTGAAGTTAATTTGTGTTCACTTCAGGTGCAGAAGGTTGAGGTCATAGCACCACCGTACACTGTAGCCCACTCTGTGCACCCATTTTAGTAGCCTTATAAGTGTTACACCTTCCTTTTGCATGTGTCCACGGCTGATAGTTCAGATGCTTAACCTGTGACTTCCTGTGTGCAGTGTGTGGTGATCAGTGGGGAAAGTGGAGCAGGTAAAACAGAGAGTGCTCATCTGTTGGTGCAGCAGCTGACAGTTCTTGGGAAGGTGAGGCAATCCTTTTTAATCATTCTTTATCATTCCCACTGTCCTCTAAAGTTTCTGAAGAGAGGAATAGACCAGGTTGAAAACTCCTAACGAGTTTGGGCTGAACCCATCAAAGTGTGCAGAGGTGAAATAAGCTGCCGATCATCGAGCGCTCGTCAGCTCTGACGTCAGAGTGGCAGTTGAGGTTGCCATGGTGACCTTAAGAGCGAAATTCCATGTGAGTCTCGGACTGCTGATATTTTGGGAAAACTAACTCTTATCGGGCTGGTTTTGGCACCGTTTGGCGCACACGTCGGTGTTTCTGATGTAACAAAAATGCAGCCGAATAGGCAAGTTTACAACAGATTCAGTTGCAGATTTCTCTTAAAACACTGCTCAGTGTGAGTTGGAATCTAAGTAGAGCACATTGGTTTCATTTGGAGGCTTCTTGCATAACAAGTCTGAGTTTGTTCGCCAAGAGAGGTGAAAAGTTACGCTGCTACACTTTAAATCCAGAAACCAAACACTTACCTGTGCCTGACAAGGCTTCGTCCTTTTCCGTGTGCTGAACTACAAACACAGAAGTAACCACCTCAGTTCAGTAATGAGCAAATCTCTCCAGCAAGGGATTAGATTTGGTGCAGAGCTACAAATAAGCAGACATGTTGATAATCTAGAGCCTGCAGGCTAAAGAAGCATGAAATCAGACTTCACTCTTCAGTTTTACTACAGTCAGATATGTTGCTGTTGAATGCCATGAATAAAGAGCAGATTTTGGATTTAACTGATAATTGATTGAGGTGCAAAAAGTTTCAGTGCAGCTGGTATTGCATAAATTGCATGTGTTTGGAGATTAAATCGAGTATATTTACAATAACGTGGCTGGACCGTTGATACGATCTGATTAAGTCTCATTCCACGTATATTTCTCCTCCTGCAGGAGCTGCACAACACGGCGACCGCAGCCTTATCAAGAGCAGAATCTAAGACTAAATGATAGCTAGAGACAGAGCGGCAATAAATCTGCTCTTGAGTCATTCGTTTTTTACTTCTTCGCAGCTTTATTACTGGAATTCTTTGTGGTTGAGGAGAAGTTCATCTTTTTATTTTATGTATTGATCCGCTAACTCCAGCGTTGGACTCCCTTCTCTGGCTGTTTCAGGATTGATTTTAGGATTTTATTGCTTTTTCAAGGGTCTAAATGAGCTGACCTCATTCTACCTTGCACAACTTTTGCTTCATCATGGCCACTTTTTGCAGCAGCTGACTGGCCTGGATATTTGCCTTGGAGCACTTCACAGACTTATTTAGTCATTATGTATTGTTGTATTTACATGAACTGCTACTTTTATTTCACCACCTTTTAATTGATTTTTATGGGTTGACATTTTGATTCTACACCACTGTGGTTGTATTAAAATATTCTCTATAAATCAAATTAACATTTATATTCATACGGACCGAGTCGAGCTCTGCAGCAGTCTGTATATATTAGAGGATTCAGTATGTAAAATGCTCTGTCCAGTCCATTTAAGCTGGAGCTTGTCATGATTTGCAGAGTAAATGAAAAGAAAATGTGGTTTATTTTAATGAGTAGATTGAAGGAAATGGCACTGTCATGTGGCATAAATGTAGTAGTCATTTCTTGCCTTTACTTCCACGGAACTGACCTGAAATATTGTTTTATTCAGGCCAACAACCGAACGCTGCAGGAGAAAATCCTGCTGGTCAACAGCCTGGTGGAGGCATTTGGAAACGCCTGCACCGCCATCAATGACAACTCCAGCCGCTTCGGCAAGTACCTGGAGATGAAGTTCACCTGTGGCGGAACAGTGGTTGGAGCAAAGATATCAGAGTATCTGCTGGAGAAATCCAGAGTCATCCACCAGGCAATGTAAACGTCACTCCCCTCCTCTTCTTCTTCTTCTTGACTTTTACTGTGGTAACTTTCAGCTCACGCTGACTGATCATGTGTCTGTTTTCTGAAAGAACAGTGACTCCAAGGTTATTTTTCCACCGACTGGCCAGGGATCAGTGCATAATGGATTGTCTCCACCTCACTTTCACCTCTTCTTTTCCATTTTTTTAACTGGTGACATTTGCCTTCAGCCAACGCTTCAGTCACTCCATCTTTTCTTCTTATCGTGTGTTCCGAAAACAGACTGGGTCAAGTGGAGGCGCTGGCTTATTTCCTGTTTGATCAAAGATTGTAGTCTAGCAAGTGCACTTAAGAGAAACTTCAAAGGCCGGCTCAAGCATTTCATTATAAGACGAACACACAGGTCAGAGAGGGTTTGATTTGGCCTTAAGCAGCATGTGCAGCTGCTTTTCTTTAGCTTTTTGCAGCAAACAAACTCTGCAAGGAAGATGTTTTTGGATTGTTAGCAAGGATAATTTTCAGTTTACACAATCTCTGAAAGGCTTGTTAAGCCGTTTTTGTGGAATATTCTGAATACATGAGCAGGATTCTTCTCTAAAAAGTTGAACTAATGAGTCAAAAACAGCACTAAATGCATCCATAAATAGGCAGTTTGTGCTTACTTAATTTCATTTTACTTTATTAAATATACTGAAGCATCCAGTCTAAGTACAATTAAAACACAAACAATGAGATTTATCATTACAGTGTTTACATATAGTTTTTAACTGGTGTGTTAACCTTTTACAACCTTATGCTAAATGAATGGGGAGGGTGTGTGTCCAAAGGTGTGACTGGTACTTTATAATGTTCCCGTGTCAGATGTTCATAATTAATTAGGCTAAAGTTTTAAATGCATATTCAAGTAATCTTTGTAGCTCAGCTTTGGATGTATTTCAACTTAAAAATAAACTGTAATGTTGGTCTTTTAACCTTATCTGGGTCCTATACAGCACTCGAAAAAGTGTTTCTCATTCACCCTTTGACACAAACAGCTCGAAAAGTGATGGGAATAGATAAGATCGTATCAATACCAGTGCTATTTTCAATGGTGCTTATTGATCCGGTTCTTTATCAAGTTCCATATCAATACTTGACCCAGTATTCTATGAAAAAACAGGCGCTCTGCACAGGTAGTTTTTGTCAACTCCACCCAGAGAATGTGAATGAAACATCAACAACAAACTAAATGATTTTAGCCCCTCTTCTCAGAAAACTATTCTTTTGAGGACTCTGTATCCCACCCAATGTGGGGCTCTCACTGTTAGGATTAAATGATTAATTTTGTGATGACACGGTGACATTCATTCAGGATTTGCTGAATCTTCTCTTTCTCTGCCAGTGTGGCAAATGTGAAGGAGCTCAGATAAGCAGCTTCTAACTTCTAACATGCAGGTGAAGGCGTTCGTACAACTGAAATTGCACAAAGTCAAGCATCTATCACAGTGTGATAATGTGGTTGGAGGCTGAACCCCTCCTGCATGTATATCCTGACCTGGACACATTCCAGTCTGTTGTGCTGCTTTAATATAATTACTTCATGACCACAACTTAATTTGACAAAACTGCCGTTCAAGTGAATTAAACACAGTATCTGTGCACTGTTTTTTCACGCAGACCGCTCTGTTCCGCTCCCGTACATGTTTATTGTAAGAAGAAAGGCGGTCCAGTTAGCTCAACTACCCAGTCGGTATCTAAAACAGAGGAAACAACACAAGGATGTTTTCATTTTGGTTTTCTCAGTGAAAGAAAACTGTGGTGGTTATGTAGGATATTTATGATCTGTGTCAGCGTGTTGGTGGTGAAATAAAGACATATAGAGACTCATGTATATGACACCGTTTGGGTGCATAGTCGCATCACCTGCCGGCATCTTTAAAGGAATATATGCTAAGCTATATATGATACAGTTGCTATGGAAACTTTGTGACTGGTTCTGAGCTCCCATCCCTATCAACACGTGGTGGGGATGTGGCAGCCACAGCCATTTTCAGTCAAGATCCACAGTTATTTTATGTATGAGCATTATATTGATAAGCCTGATATTTACCAAACAGATTATCTGTTGTTTGCGTTGTTGCCGTGGATATTTGTGCTGTTTAGTTTCATATGATATTGCAGGATTCAAGTTTGATTCTGTCATGTGGGGTTTGGGAAGTTCTCATTTCAACATGTTCCAGCTTTTACAGCAATCTTTCACATCAGTAGGAAGAAAGAGACACTAACAATGGCTTTATTAAGCCGGCCAATCAGGTGAAAGTAAGCTTTTAGAAAGGCGAGTCTTAAAGAGAAAGGAGCCAAAACAGCAGGTTTCAGAGAATGGATTAACTAAGAGGCTTAAAAAAAAAGTAAAAGCACATAATAGATAAGATTTTTTATCAGATTTACTGTGAAGCATGCAAAGCTAATCCAATGGAGTCCCAGAGTAGAAATAAATGAGCTGGGTAGGTTCCATCTAACAACGTATATATGCACTAAATGTCTGACTCATACGGTTTGTGTTTCCACAGCGGAGAGAGGAACTTCCACATCTTCTACTACATTTATGCCGGTCTGGCTGACAGGAAGAAACTCGCCCACTACAAGCTCTCTGACAGCAAAACACCTAAGTGGGTTTGACATTCCTTAGTCCCTCTCTCAAAGTCTGCAATTTTACTGTCTCACACTGCAGACTCCCTACTTCCCGAGACCCCTGTCCAGACCCTTGTGTTTGCTTTTTTCTCTGCAGGTATCTGTGTAACGAGCACATTAAACTAGGGCCCGACATAGTCAGCAACGCCTTCTACAAGGAGCAGTTTGACGCAGTGGAGCAGTGTTTCAAAGTCATTGGATTCACCCTGGAGGTATAAAGTACTGCACTAAATACCAGACAAAAAACTAAAAGAGGCCTGCCTACAAGATTTCACAGCATTCATTCAGACTCTCGCCCACTCATTCCATTGCATATAATGTATTGAAGTCAGTGAAACAAAAAAAAAAGGCTCAAACAACCTCACTAACAAGTGATTTCTCTCCAATACTGTACACATAACACGAGCATCAAAGGAAGCGCACATGCATTTTCATTGGTTGTCTGTATAGGTTGTGAAGGAGCATAAAGCTACAGGCACGTGTAGGCAGTAAGCTGTTGGCATTGTGGGGGCTAATGAGCCTCAAAGAACTGATTGCTCTTGGGATCTGCACGTCAATAGCACTTATCCTGTAATCACTCTGCAGTGCTGGAGCAGCAGCATCCTGCTTTACAGTGTTGCACTGACCTATGATGTAGTTTTGTGTGTTTTGACACTAATTTTTGAGACATTCAGAAGATTTGAAGGCACACACGGTTTTTAAAGACACGATTCAACAGCTTCTTGAACCACTTGTAGCAGCATTAACTTGAAGTAATTGTTTTCTGTATGATATTATAAGTCACTCACATCATTGTGGAACAAACCTTTGGCATGTTCTACTAAAGTTTATGCAAAGCCTCTTAAGGTCCCACCACAGCATTTCAGTCAGGCTGAGGACTGGCTGCAGAACCAGCCCAGATCATCAGCCCTCCACCACCGTGCTTGACAGCTGGTATGAGGTGTTTGTGCTGATATGCTGTGTTTGGTTTCCTCCAAACGTGCTGCTGTGCATTAGGACCAAACATCTCCACTTTGCTCTGGTCTGTCCAAAGGACATTGTTCCAGAAGTCTTGTGCTTTGTTCAGATGCAGCTTTGCAAACCTAAGCTGTGCTGCCATGTTCTTTTTAGAGAGAAGAGGCTTTCTCCTGCAGCCCTTCCAAACAAGCCATCCTTGTTCAGTCTTTTTCTAACTGTGCTGTCATGACCTTTAACCTTTAACATGCTAACTGAGGCCTGTAGAGTCTGAGATGTAGCTCCTGGGTTTTTCACCTTGGGGTGAACTTGCTGGGACGTCCACTCCTAGAAAGATTGACAGCTGTCCTGAATGTTTTCCACTTGTGAATAATCTTTCTCTCTGTAGAATGATGGACTCCAGATAGTTTGAAATGGGCTTATAACCCTTCCCAGATTGATGGGCAGCAACAGTTGCTGATTCTTTCCTCCTTGGCATCGTGTTAACACTCATCTGGATGCTGCAAACTGACAAAACACATTCACATGACTGTTAATCTGTCACATCTGCAGGAGCTGGGCAGTGTTTACAGCACTCTGGCTGCCATCCTTAACTCTGGCGACATCGAGTTCTCTGCTGTTGCCTCGGAACACCAAACAGACAAGAGCAACATCTCCAACATTTCTGTCCTGGAGAATGGTGAGTGAAGCAGCAGAGGCAGGGCGCTGGATGACATGGAACCAGTGTACATTTCCTCTGCTACCATCCCTCCTCCTCCTCCTCCTCCTTCTTTTGCTTTTCATCATTAACTCCGCTGTAAGCTCCATTTGGAGTGGAGATAAATATAGAAAATTATTGTTGTGAAATAAATTGTACATCACTGGGGACATGCTATTCACAGAAAGTCATTACCAAACATGCATTTTGCAATGGTTGGATGTTACACTGCATAGTTTACGTAATCCTTTCTAAATTGCAACATGTTCTGGTCGGTAATTTGCAAATCTGTCTTGATGAAGTTTACCAATTTAATGTATTTGATGAATTTTCTCCTCTTGAGTGAGAATGAGGACAGCTCATGCTTGTATTTGCACAACCTATATTTATTACTCCCTCTCATTCCACGTCCTGAATGCTGACTTTTCCACTCTCTTATCTTACGTCCCGTCAGTGGCATCTCTGCTGCGTATCCGCTCAGACGAGCTCCAGGAAGCCCTGACCTCCCACTGTGTCGTGGCCCGAGGAGAGACAATCGTCCGGCCCAACACGGTGGAAAAAGCAGTGGAGGTGAAGGACGCCATGGGCAAAGCTCTCTACGGCCGCCTCTTCAGCTGGATCGTCAACCGGATCAACACGCTGCTGCGGCCTGACAACCAGCTCGGGTGAGCTCAGACTCATGAATTAGGTCATCTTACAAAGTTCCTGCTTTTTCATGAACAGGATCAAGTCTGGTGTAAGCATAGAAAAACACAATTACTTTTTATTTTGATTTAAGGCAAGTCTATTTCTGGAGCACAATTCGTACACAAGGCAATTCAAAGTGCTTTACAGCTCCATAAAATCACAAAAGGCAAATCAAATCATTCCAGAAATTAATTAATTAATTAAAAGTGAAGAGTGCAGATAAAATACTTTCAGTTATCATATGCACAGCTAAAATAACTGTTTCCAGCCTGGATTTAAACATTGTCAGAGTTGAGGCCTGTCTCACATCTTCTGGAGGACTGTTCCAGATTTTAGGAGCATAAACCTGAAATGCAGCCTCAGCCTGTTTAGTCCTGACACTGGGCACCAGCAGGAGACCCCTCCCTGAGGTCCTCAGAGTCCCAGGTGGTTCATATGGCTCTAACATGTCAGAGATGTACACGAGCAGAACTGTTTTAAAGTCTATTCTCTGAGCGACAGGAAGCCAGTGCAGAGACCTGAGCTCTGGACTAATATGGTCGTATTTCCTGGTTCTAGTCAGGACTCGAGCAGCAGTGTTCTGGATGTTCTGCAGCTGTCTTACAGCCCGTTTAGAGCCCAGTGAGCAGGCCGTTACAGTAGTCCAACCTGCTGGAGACGTATATATGAAGAAGTATATGTTGCTGTTATTATAGTGAAGGCCAGTGGTGCCAGCTTGGGGTTCAGGTTCCCTCAATGTGAAAGAGTTGATGAGGTACCATTATTGGAAAAACAATCAGTTGCACAGCATATTCACAGGAAGTGCACATAGTTTAGTGTGTTAACATGAAAACACTGAGTAACGTTGTGTCCTGAATGATTTTTATCTGCAGCTTAATTCTAAAAACCAGGTCCGATGTCTTTTATCCTTTGCCGCTGAACTGACATGAACTTGTTGCAGGTTTCTTTATACTGTCAGCTGCTATGGGACGGCATGCAAACAGAGTTCAGGGAGTAAAGCTCACAAGAGCTGGTGCTGTGTTCGAATTGTCCATTTGGTCATTCACCCACTATAGAGGACTCACTGGATGTCTGGCACCTAGTTATGAAACTATGCCTCAGTAGCAGACAGCTACAGACGTACATGTAGTGAAGAAGACCATTCAAACACAGCCCAGGTGCAGGCTTATGGAGGATGACCAGTCTATGACTGTCACAGCTGATCTTTAAGACATTTGTATCAAAATGTGTTCTTCATTCAGGATGGCATTAGATCAATCGTGCTGGGATCCCTAAACTCATTAGGATGCATCCTCTGGGCAGCATTGATCTACATTTAATTTGATATCCCTCATATTTAAGAAATAAAACTGAGCAGGATTCATCCTGTGGGGAGCCGAGCTGGGAACACAGCTCAATGTACATTTAAAAGAACATCCTTTTCCTTCCTGTCGCCTCCAGAGAGGACGACAAGGGCCTGAACATCGGCATTCTGGACATCTTTGGTTTTGAGAACTTCAAGAAGAACTCTTTCGAACAACTGTGCATCAACATCGCCAACGAGCAGATGCAGTTTTACTTCAACCAGCACATATTTGCCTGGGAACAGGTAGAGTTCACACCAGCATGCATCCATCACTGAAACACGCTGAGTGCTCGAATCCCTCGTGGAAAGCCCCTTGCCTTGGTTCCTTATTTCCATCTAAATTGTGATAGCGTGTCATAGCTTGTCACTCTGCGTCTTGAGAGAGATGTTAAGGGTAAAATATGCTGCTGCCTGTATTCACGGCAAAATGAGATTCACCAGTCTCCCTTCATGTGCTCTCGTGGGAGTTTTTTGCCTCCGGGGGGGGTCAGAGAATGGTTTGCTAATGTTAAACGATTTGGACTCACTCGCAGAGAGCTGCTATAAATCATCCTAAACAAGGGTCAATTAGGAGTTGAAGACACTTAATGTCGAACTTAAACTCACTCTTGGGAATTGTTGGAACCAGGCCCAGAAATACATCGCCCTATACTGCTAGCACTTGTACTCAGAGCATATGGGATATGTACTGTCCTAATTAGATTAACAGACCTCGCCTACTGTAAGTTACCATGTCTCCAGTATGATTGCTGTGTGGCACAATGTTTTATCAGGGATTCACATGCATTTGTTCCTTCACCTGTGTGTTTCTCGATAGGTTTCCACACGCTGATTTCCTGACACACCTAATTTACTTCACAGTGGTGGTTCATGCTAGAATAAACTGATTGACTCAATGTTCCCATTTATGGAATTTTGTTCTCCGGATAAAGGTCTCCTGTAATGATTTACTGAGTCATAGCAGCTCTGAGTCAGCCTGATGTGATCAGGTTAGCTGCACATGAACTGGAGGGCTAAGCTCTCCTTGTTCGTTATTCTCATAAGAAAAAAATGGTGTTAGAGGAGCTGAACGCAGCAAGGCAACACAGATCAGATAAACCTTTATTAGTCCCACAGAGGGGAAGTTCTATCACTGTAAGGATTCTCAAAAGTTAGGCAGAGCAACATAGAAAAAGCCTGCTAAATGTGAGTATAAAATGACCTCTGAAGAAACAAGAAATGTAAAATAAAACTATTTGAGAGGTTAAACCTTCTGTTATCATTGTAAATGATTGACTTTGCCCTTATGTTTATCGAAAACAGATCATTTTTCATCACCATGCAAATTACAGCCCACCAAATTAAGCTGCAGGACTGACAAACTGCTTACAAATGGGAGCTGTCTGGGCTTTCTATTTATCACACTCACCTCCGCTCCTTCAATTTAACGTTCCTTGGCAAACTGCTTGTAAGTGTTGATAAATCTTCCTTCAACAAAGTCAATTTGCCATAATTCTGCTGCGCCGGGTTCTTGACTTAGATTTTTATCATTAAAGAGATGACGGGACGCGATTAAACTTTTCTAACAACAAATGAAAGTATTAGGTCATTTTAGTCCTCTTTTTGAAAGAGGAGTACAGTAAAGGACCACAAATCTGAATCTTTACCTCCAAAAAAGTGGTTAATTATACATAAAGGCAGAAAATGACGAGGCAAAAAAAAAGAAAAGTTCAATAAAAGCAAAAACACAACAGAAATCCAGTCTAAAACGGGGAAAGCTTGACGGTGAATTATCTGGGAGTTTTTTGAAAAGGAACAAGGAACAATAGATATTTACATCTGCAGTGCTCAAACAAAAAGTCTCCCACCCTCCCACGCAGGATGAGTACCTGAATGAAGAGGTTGACGCTCGGATGATTGAATATGAAGACAACCGGCCACTCCTGGACCTATTCTTGCAGAAGCCAATGGGGATGCTCTCACTTCTGGATGAAGAGAGTCGTTTTCCGCAGGCCACTGACCAGACACTTGTAGGTCAGTCCCATCATATTTCCACAGGGCAAGAAGTGTGTGGAGGTGGATTTTTAACAAATATCATGTAATGAATATGCAAACTGTTTCCCTGCAGACAGCTTCCTCCTCCTCATCAGTACCATCATTTTTTGCAGAATCCACTCGATGTAATCTCAGTGAGAAATAACATTGGTTGTGAATATAATCAACTAATGCATGATCTGGTATCCTTTAGAGAAATTTGAAGATAATCTCAAGACAAAAAGCTTCTGGAGGCCAAAGAGAATCGACCTTGGCTTTGGCATCCATCACTATGCTGGGAAGGTGATATAATACGTGCACATTTTAGAGCAAAGCTAGTTGACATGTGTCAGCCTCTTATACGTGTTTTTCCTCGCAGGTGATTTACAACGCTGCCGGCTTCTTGGCCAAGAACAGAGAGACACTGCCGGCTGACATCATTCTGCTGCTGAGGTCGTCGGAGAACGAGCTCATTCGCAAACTCGTCACCCATCCTCTCACCAAAACCGGTAACCAACCGATTCATTGATAGTTTGAAGGCAGCACCAAAGATTAGCAGGCTATTGTTAGCCTCGATAAAAAGGCTTTCCCCTGTTGTCTGCCAGATATTTGTCTTTGTAAGTAGGCTTTGGCAGAGTGAATATTCTGTTGGCAGCATCAGCTGCTTGCTGTGTCAAAATTAGGTCACAAAGCCAATAATCTCCTCATCATCCTTTAAAAGTAGTCTTAAAGCTGTTGTATCAAGCGTTGGTGTGTCATGACACTATGAGCGTGTTGATACTGAGTTAATCAACGGTTGCTCAGATAAAGGACTAACTCTTCTAGCTATTGCCCCACTGAGTTTTAAATACCAACAGCTTATTTCTTAGCAATAAGCTCCCATGATCAGAAATCAGAGAGACGTTTAAGATTATTTCCTTTAATTTGAACAGTGTGTTAGAGTTTAAACTGATGGACTCTTTACGGACAGGCCCAAGCGGTTGTGGAGTGTTTTTCACAGGGAACCATACTGTTCCTATGACCAAGCAGTGATTTTCATTAGCCCATTGACTCCATCCACAGCCATTCAGTAGCCTGTCCCATTCTGAAATTACCATTGATAATGAAATCCCCAAGTTCTTTTCAGTTTTACATTTATAACCCGGATCATTCATAAATGGTTTGAATAAACAGTTGTGGGCTCCTCTTTATCTTCAGAGAGACTTTCTGTGCTTTCTACCCCTGTTCAGGGAACAAAATTCTTCTTTTTTGAGCACCCAGAGATGTCACCAGCTAATACAAAGCTCTATTTATGCCAGACACCCAATCATCTAAAATATTTCTTTCTGTAGTAATTTTAACATCGAAAGCAAACATTAACACAGCTAAGCTAGCCAAACTACTTACAATAGAGTTTTAAATAGAGTTTTGGACACTGCATTGTTGTTCTGACATAACTTAACCCCTTAAATACAAAATAATAACACACATATTTAAATTATTTAGCAAGTTTTCTGTTTCTTTTCAGTTTAGAAGCTAAGCGACCTGCAGCGACTGATGACTGACTTATGTGAAGTGATTAATGGTTATTTCTTTCTTACAGTGTTCAGAGTTCCCTTTCCACTGAGTTTTTCTGCTCTCTTTGTTTTAAATCTCACCAAACATGGCTGAACTACGGGGCAGTCTGAAAGCACCCTTACGCACATTCATCCTATTCACCTGGTGCTAATTAACCTGATTATTGTGAGACACTCCACCAGGTGTTTTCTTGTTTTTAGCTTCAGTCGGCTTCTCCCATCTGTTCGTTGCCCAATCACGACTGTTTTGGAAGATTCTGAATGAGCATATATCCGTTGTTTTTCTTTAATAAAACAAGAAACTATGTATATGTGGCCTTTCAACTGTTTTAGGGTTTACATCGCTTGTAAATCATTGCCATGTGACTTTATTCACCTTTTACAATATAACTTTAGATGATTTGTACACGTGTGACAAACTCTTTGTCTGTTTCGGGCAGTTTTTTCCTGACTCATTCTCTGATCCACTCTAGGCAACCTTGCCCACACCAAGGGTAAAGGGATAAATACAATGCGGAGCCCACGGACTCCAACGCGGACCTACAGCTTCGCCAAGGTACCAACAGCGCTGCGTGCATTATTGCTGTATGATCGCCTACATAAAGAGCTTCCTCTGAAAGTCTTTCATTCAAATTATTTCTGTCTGCCTCCCACTGTGGCAGCCAATAATGGCTCCTGACTTACAGTTCAGCCACTTGTGTCTCAGCAGTGTTTTCCATACTACAATCACAGGTTATTCATTCAGTTTCTTCCTTTTTCTCCCCCCCCCCTTCTCTCTACATTTCTGTCGTAAAAGATGGGAGTGCTAACCCTATACAGTTCTTTTTCATTTAGTGAGGTAATCAGCACATTGCTATATACTGTTTTCCTGAATGTATTTATTTTTCTACCAATGCAGACATCTTTCCTCACTCTAGATATCCCAAAATTGAATTTATAGATCCAGATTTGACTTCTGTAGATTTGATAGATGTTTATGGCTAATTTACAGCTGTGCTTTCTGCTTGTTGTTGAGATAATGCTTATATGCATTTTGTGAGATGCTAAACGCATTAACACCACCTCCAACTGCCCCCTGATGTTGCCCTTCTTATCTTTTATTACTTGCTGTTTATATCCCTCACTGTGGTGGATTTGTGTTTATAGCACCATGCCTCATTCTGCCATATTAAAATTTCTTGATTTAAAGTTTAAAAGCACCTTTAAAAAGGTATTAAAACTTGTGTTTTGCAGTCCAGGCATTCAACAATCATCCTAGCTTTTTGTCTTGAACATAAAACTCCTCCTGGCAACTTAATTACAAAACCAATTCATGTGAATTAGCCTGATTGCAGCAGTACTTGGTAAATGTAAGCATGGAGGCTGTTTGTTAGCCTCAAAGCAACTGAAAAGCAGCTACATTTACATGAACTGTAGTTGATGAGTTCTTGAATTAATTTCCATTAATCTGCATATCTTTAAAAACACAAGAAAAGCTCTTCGAAGGCCATAATTAGTAGTTTAAATGGTACAAATAGTATTTGGCTGATGGTGTGCTATAGCCGTGGTTTCCTAGGTTGTGTTAGTGCTGAGAATTAGATGTAGCGTTCAATCTATAATAAACCGTAGCAGCTTACTGTCTTTCAGTGAGTAACTAATGTAAGATTTTGGTGTTTATTTTTGTATATGTGACCATTTTTCAGTAATCGCTGTAGACAGATTGTATTTAACCAGAAAGCACTCTTGATTTGGCACTTATGCATTTATCTCTTTTGCAGCCTTCTTGGAAATTAAAGCACACTCCTGAAAAAAAATGCTTGCTCGATGTGCCTCTTGAAGACACAGTACAAATTCAAACGGTGATTGGTGGTTTTTCAAAACAAGACAAAACATAGTACACAGAAGAGAAAGACCTTCAATATGATTTAAAAGTTTAAATTATAGGAGTAATTCAGAATGTGAAACAGTTGTACTTTACATTAGCTTCAGCTGAATAGCTTCTCAGTGTCAACATGTTCCCTTTTATTTCATAAACTTATACAAAAATGTACAATTAGTGTAGAGTGTTGTCTAACTGAGCTGTATAGTTGGCATTTTCAGTATTTTGAGATGTGAAATGTTTTGTTTTTTCCAGCCAACTGAACCTGGAGATGCTCCTTATCACCCGAGGGAAACAACTAACATGAAAACACAGACAGTGGCCTCCTACTTCAGAGTAAGACTGTAGTCTCTCTAAAATACTGCACATACTGTCCCTCCCCTTTGCTGCAGACTGATGCTGCAGTGTACTTCTGAGGTGGGAAGTCAAGGTTATCTCATTTGCAACCTCCTGATGCAAGCGGCCGTTTCGGAAAACCTTACTCAAGTTATTGACTATGAAATCCAACTTCTTGTGGCACCAACTCAGACTTCTCAGTTGCTTTTGAAAGCATCATCACGACTGTGGCGTTTGAGGACGTGACAGACGGGTCAAACACAGAACAAAGCAATAAAGCAGAGATATGAAATCATTGCATGCTGCTAAAGGAGTGCAGATATGTGGGTGATGGTGATTTGAACTGATAGCTCTGTTTTTATAGTCTACACATGTATGCTTTCATTGGCTGGTGTCTACATACCCTCAGCCCTAAAATGTCTTGATTTAACAAGTTGGCTCTACTGAGAATAAATGTTTAATTAAATGGAAACAGTCGGATGTAAATGTAGGCCCAGTATTTACAAAACCAAGCCATAGAAAGAGGAGGAAACAAATAGGAAAGAGTGTTAATCATATGAATTAATCAAAACAAAAGGACTCTAAATCAGAGTTTGTCCTGTCTTTGCTAAAACTAAAAGAAAAAAGGGTTAAAAAAGACTCTTTATATCCAAACCAAAGCACAATAACACACAGAACCCTTGAACATCCTGGTGTGTTTTTCACAGTTTGGAAGGAAGGAAACTAAACCTCGGCTGAGCCTTCAGGAACAAACTCATAGCTTAATGCAGCTTTTAAAATTGATTCACAATTAAAAAGGGGCAAACCAAGCATGATACTGGTCCTGGAGCTGTTTCTCTGCAGAGAAACACACCACTTTGCACTTCTACTGAGCCACAAGATATGTTACAAAATGAATGACTCTGGTGTTAGTTTAAATGTTGATTCTTTCAGGAATATTCTGCTTTCTGTGGTTTTAAATGCTGCTGTGAGTGGGACGTGTTTTATTCCTCTCTTTAAACCCTGCTATGTTTTTCTAGTACTCTCTGATGGACCTGCTGTCCAAGATGGTGGCAGGACAGCCTCACTTTGTGCGCTGCATCAAACCCAACAACGATCGCCAAGCCAACAAGTTTGACCGGGAGAAGGTTTTGGTTCAGCTGCGGTATACTGGTGTTCTGGAAACTGCCAAGATCAGGCGGCAGGGTTACTCTCATCGCATCCTGTTTGCAAATTTCATAAAGAGGTCAGCGGTTCCTCTCTTCTCACCGGGTCTAATCCACAGAGAACATTATCTTATTTAATCTAATGGAAAATGAGTGCAGACCCTTGTTATTAGCATCCAACTGATTACAGTGACTGTTGCAGGTACTACATCTTGGCTTTCCATGCTCACGAGGAGCCGGCTGTGACTCCAGAGACGTGCGCTGCTATACTGGAGAAGGCTAAGCTGGAAAACTGGGCAATGGGGAAAACTAAGGTGAAGCTTCATCTAACTCAACTGACTCAACAAATGTTGTGTTCAATAACAAGAAACATTGACCAGATGGAAGTTCAACCTTTGTTTTTCTTTCTTGATGGAGCCTAAAATCATCCAATGAACATGTTATAAGGTTGAAATGTTTATAAATATGAAACTAACTTAAAGGGGAAGCTCGTTTTTTTAAGCCTGGACCTTATTACTGGCATAAAATGCATTCATCTACTCACCGATAACAGTTTGGTGAAAGTTGGCGTCCTTCGGACGATATTTAGATCACTCGAGATCCGCGTATATCCATATGTAACGGGAGAGAACGGGGCATATACAGTACAGCCTCTAAATAAGACATCATCTGTCTTTATTTCACCGATACTTTAAACCGAATGAATGAATGAGCCTTTACTATTGCAAATCATCCTTTATGTGCAATGTGCATCGTGTGCAATCCTCTTTTTAATGACTGTCGAATGTATCGTGTGTTTCAGGTGTTCCTGAAGTACTACCATGTTGAACATCTTAATCTGATGGTGCAGCAGGCCACTCAGCGAATCATCCTGCTCCAAGCTTGTGTTCGAGGCTGGCTGGGAGCCAAACGGTACCAACGGATGTTAAAAGAGCGAGAACAGAGCGCTCTGGTGCTGCAGTCAGGTTAGTAAACTTTACACTCGCCGATATAAACAAGCTGTGGGCAATCATACAAACCAAGTCATACTTTAATCTCCAGCTTATAGGGGTCAAAAAGCTCGGAGGAGGGTGGCTAATGAAAAAAGCAAAGCAAAGTTAGAGGCCTTCATCATCCAGTTTCAAGCTGGTAAGAACAATCGGATACTAAAGCTAAACTTAAAGAGCAGGATGTAGGTTTTTGTTTCACTTGTCATCCTCTTCAGTTTGCAGGGGATACCTTGCAAAAAAGAAGTACAATGAGTTGGTAGCTGAGAAGAACAAAGCAGCAACCAAGATCCAGGCTCGCTACAGAGGGCACAAAGAGAGGAAGAGTTTCAAAAGAAAACAGTATGAGAAACTCAGTATATTACTCGTGAATGATCTTCTAACAGCTTTCTGACAAAAATGCAAAATATTTTGTTTCTAGGGAAGCCAAAGAGAAAGCGAAAGCAGAGAAGGCTCTTAAAGAAAAGCAGGAACAAGTGCCAGAACCAGAGGAAAGCACTCATGGTGAAAGTGCCTCTACTGAAGCGAATGGTGAGGAGGAGGAAACTAAAGCTGCTGTGGTTCTTCAGAGCAACTTCCGGGGTTACAAAGAGAGGAAAAAGTTCAAGGAGAGAAAAAAGACAATGGCTGGCGCTGAGCTGGAGTTACCAAATGCAGGTGAAGAGGAGAAACAGGAGATCAAGCCAAACAGCTCAGAGGAGAAAGGGCAAGAGGCAGCTAATAAGCAAGAGGGGAATGATGAAGATGATGACAGCACTTATGAAGCTGAGGAGAATGACGATAGTGACAATACTCAGGTGCCAGAAGATGAGGAACATATAGAGATAGCAGATGAAGCAGGGATTGAGGATGCAGATGCTGGAAAGGAAGAGCAGGGGGAGAAGAATGAACAGGAAAAGGCCTCGGGGGATGAAGGTGTCAACTTGGAAGAGGAAACCAAGGCAGCCACTGTCCTCCAGAGTAATTTCAGAGGCCACAAAGAGAGGAAGAAGTTGCAGGATGAAGGCAAGATTCCAGCTAAGAAACAGAAAGCAAACAGTCCTGCAGGTGAAGAGGAACAAATCTGCGGGGAAGTGACAGAAGAGACATCTCAGGCTGGAGCAGATGTGTCTTTGAGTGATGTCAAGTCGGGCGATCAAGACGAGGCCAAAGCAGCTGTGGTGCTTCAAAGCAACTTCCGTGGCCACAAGGAGCGCAAACGCCTCGAGGAGGAGGGGAAGATCCCCAAGAAAAAGAAGAAGGAACCTACAAAAGAAGAAAATGTGGGGCAGACGGAAGAATCGCTGGAGAACGTTTCACCAGAGAACCCAGATGGTTTGGATGAGGAAAAAGCAGCTACTGTCCTGCAGAGTAACTTCAGAGGCCATCGGGACCGAAAGAAGCTGAAAGCAGAGAAAGAAACACGACTGAAAGCCAAAGACTGTGATACCGAGGAGACATTGGACATTACTGATGTGGTTATTGAGCGTAAAGAGGAGACAGACATTGAAAAAGAAAGACAAGAAGAAGAACAGGCTGCAGTGAAGATCCAGAGTAACTTCAGGGGGTACAAGGACAGGAAGAACCTGAAAAACAACAAGCAGGCTGCCCATAATGAAGCCACTCAGCTGGAGAGCTTCTCCAAAGAGGTAAGGACATTAAACAGGTTTTGTTCTGAACAGTCACCCGGCTATCTTATCATTTCGTCCAGTCATATATTGTTCTTCTCTTATCTCTTCAACAGATCGCAAAGACGTCTGAGGACTTTCAGGCCCTGCAGCATAAGCTGAATGAGATCATCCTGGCTCATCAATCAAATCCTGAGAGCAATGGCATGTTTGTGAGAGGAAAAGCAATAAATGGCTACGGTCCCCAGCATCAGCAATCAGGTAAGATAAGTGAGATTGGCCCAGTGAAAAACAGATTATAAAGCAATAAATATCACTCATAATGTTGGCACAGATTGACCCGAGGTTAATGTGAACTTTTGGCTCTGAGCCATTAGATAATTAAGAGTGTCAGTCCAAGGAGGAAGAATTTCCATTCTCAGTCTGTATATCTTTTACCAAAGATATCAGACAATGAGTGAAAAATGAGCTCAGATGTAGACACCTAAAGGTGCCAGAGTGCAACTGAGTCACTTCCTGTCACAGAAAACGCACAAAAATAGAAGAAAATGAACTGTAAATGTCCTCAATTAGTCATATAGCTATTTTCCCTTGTTATTGTCTCCTTAAAAAAGAAAGAAAAAAAGAACGAAAGACACCAATGTGGAGACTTAATTGATACCTGAGTAGACAGTGATGTCATGGATGGATGTTGTTCTCCTTCCTCTCATGTGCAGCTTCATTAGATCAGGAAACCTGAGAAAGTCAAGTGCCAAAACAGGAGGCGCCTCTGTACTTGATGTGTCATCAAAAATAAAATTTGATTTTCACAGATGATAGCTGTAATTGCTTTCAGGGTGGTGATTGGGAGGAAGCAGCAAATTGAAAGTTCAGAGTCTGGCTGCTGAAATATGACGGTCACGGTGGGTTCAGGTGTCTTAAATAATGCAGTTACATGATTATTATAACATTCCTTTGTTCTTTCCTCATGTATAATTCTTTATTAACATGCCGATTTACAGTTTCCTTCCACTAAAATAAACCAGTGTACAACTCTAAATTCTCAACAAGCAAATAATGTTAATTTGTAATGAATATTTCCTCAAAACAGAATCACATTACAAATGTTATTACACTTGGTTACAAATTCAGTATATGTCTGTATATTCTAATAAGAAAACATTATGGATAAATAACAGAATTTACAAAACAGCTCAGTTTCAAAATTAAATTGAAATAGATTGATTTAGATATATTTACCAGCTACATTAGACATAGAAAAATGAGATAAACTCAATGGTAAAACAGTGTGATGGAAATAATTGAGTAAATTGAATAATAAAAGCAGATTAGACAAGACCATAAAGTACAAAAAGATGCATGCATACACCAAGAAGTGAAACCTGCTATAATCTATGGATAAATAGACAAAAAAAAACTCTGATTAGGGTTAGCGATGCATATCTGTTTCCTTTAGAAACTCATTTGATCGTTCAAATCATGCTCAAAACAATGAGATATCAGTATCTGAGACACCTCAATGAGGTATGTATATGCCTGCAACACATTAAAGTTGCAATAATCTTCAGCATTATTGCAATACATTCTTGAAAAGGGTCAATTTTGACATAAAGGAAACAGGAACAGGTGCTCTCCCCTATTAGCAGGTGGTTAGCATAGCTAAACATAGAGAATGGAAAAATGTGCAACCTGCTCGTCTGTAACTGTTAAAAGTTTGCTAAATCTATACAACTACAACATTTATGTCAGTCTGAGGTTCTTAAACAAGCTTTACACTTATTTGTAGTCTTTGCTACACTTCAAACAGAGCTTAGCTTGCGATGTATGTTTCCCATTTTTATGCTGGACTAAGGCTAGCGATGTTAGCTTTATCTACATAGTTACAGTCCACTCTTAAAAGCAGCAAAACACAAAGCAGCAAAACACACTTCCTGCAATCTGGGTATGTTTGCCCTTTACAGTCTTTACTCCAGTACACTGCCTGAGGTTAAACAGAATAAATTAAATGTGTTATTTCCAAGGGCCAGCACAAGAAAATTGTACTTTTTGTCTGCACAAAGCCACAGATAGAGCAACTCTGTCCACATGAATTTCACAAACGCAATAAACTGAATCTAAATCATTTGTGCCTCACACAGTGAAAGCAGATGAATGTCATATTGTTCTTCATGCAAAAGGTCATCAAATGTTAATCATGTTATAGCAGGAATTAATATGGCGACGTGTAAAATTAGCTTTACTCATATGAGCATTACAGAATGACCTTTAGATGAAGTTGTTCGATAATATTATAAACTTTTCTTCACTGCAAGCTTCTGCACATGATGGATTGTTTTCCCCCAGCATGAGCATTTAACAAGCAAAGGTTACTTTATTATTTTTATAATTACAATGATATAAATGAGGGATAACGTTCCAGCATATCGCCAATGACAAGTGTAATAGATTGTAGTACAGAGTGTGGGATGTCAGGCAGCTGATCGCAAACACATATCTCACTTTATGTTCAATACTTACTCAGAATACTGGGAACATGGATGGTTACACAGTTATTGGACACTTTGTGTCAAAGGTTGTTTCGAGTAATCTCTGTGGAAAATTCAGACTGCATCAAGGCCTCAGGGCAGCTCAATAAGCACAGGTCAGAGGTCAGCTGGGTGACATTTCACACTCAGTCACTCGAGTTATTCAGTCAGCCGAGTATAAAGATTCCACTGGCTCTAAAGCTATCATATCATTATGGCCAGATATAAAATCCTCAGAATTATTGCAAAGGTTCAAATGAAGCACAAAGTACTCATCTGTGTCATAAAAGGGTCTTGAGCCCCCCCCCCCCCCCCCCCCCCCCCTGCTTTCTCTGTATTTTGCTTCCACACCGCCAGACTTTCTTGTAATCTTTTAAAGTGGTCTTCAGCAAAAGTTCTCCAAGGACACATAATTAGTTACAAAAAACTGCCAAAGATAACACGGGCTGACAGACATAAAATAGCGTTTTTGCTCCAACAAGGTGATTCCCAAAGACTATTAGCTGAAATCTTGGCATATCTCGGCATGGTGTGCAGTGTGTCCTGTGAAAAATTGAGGAAACTGCATAAGTGGAGGACAAAAGAAGAAGTGGCAGGTCTGGGAAACTTTCTACCTCACATGAACAGTTTCTGAAAGTGATGTCACTAAGAAAGAGAAAAATATCCTGACACAGGACCTGAGAGATGCATCTGGACCTTCAGCTGATCCATCTACTGTTGGCCCAAGCCTCATCAGAAATGGTCTCCATGGAAGGGTGGCTGTCAAGAAGCCATTCTTAAGGAAGGGAAACAGGGAGAAAAGGCTGAGCTGTGCCAAATGACACAAGAAGTGGACTGAAAATCAGTGGCAACAGGTCTGATGGAGGGATGAATCTTGTGCAGTTGCGTAATCACTGAGATAGACGTGAGTTCAGACTACTATAGTTTCCAGGTCCAGGGTCGGTTTTCTCACATCAGCCTTAGTCTTTTCCTCGTTCTCTCTTCTCTCACTTTGGTTTGTGGAGGGACATATATGTGAGTTTTAACTGCCCTGTACAATCTGCAGAACTGTCTTTAAATGTCTTTTATAATTTCCAGTCGACAAGAGATTGTCAAGAACCCCCCGCAGGACCCAACAGCCAAAGACCCTGAACACACCGGAGGACTCCACCTATTACACCCTCATTCATGTAAGTCACAGCAAAGACGGAGATTGATTTCAGATACTTTATACTTTCCCAGCTATTTGCTTTTACAATGCACTATTGATTGGCATCTTTTTTTTGTGCTAGCACTCTTACCCACAAATGTTGCCAAGGCGATAAATAAGCTATTACAAAGTTGTCTGGAAAAGTTTTCTTTAGAGCCTTTGTCAATGTTCCCGTCTCTTTGGCACCGAAAGCGGTTGATTTTTACTTGCTTTTAATGATTTCAGCGTTCAATAGCTCAGCAAGGAGCGGCTCTTGCTGTAGTTCTTGAAGTTTGTTTGTTTTGGTGACTTAGAATATGCTGTAGAAGTCAGTAAATCAGTAACGTTAAACAGAATTACTAATACGATGCAGAGGTTGTTTCGATTCTAAACTGACCAATTCAGGGAAAACTTTACGAAGGTACCAACCGAGTTGGTGACAATTCATAATTCAGAGGTGCAGTTGTTGTTTGAACGGTGAATAAATGTAAGAAAACAGCTGCTGAGGGATGGTTTCTCACATGAAGGGGTCCCTAAACATGTAAAAGATTCAGCCAGCCTGCAATCTTTGGTTAATATTTCTACACAGGCAGCGTGGAATAATGCATCTGATTGTGACACTCTGTTCTAAAACAGATATTTTTCCCCTCAACACAGACGTGAGTTTTGTTGGTTTGACCTGCAGTCATAAGTTCTCTGTCTCTCTCCACTCAGCGATCTGTCCAGGATGATAAACGCAGACCCAGGAAAGAGGAGTAAGTGTCCAGTTCTTTCTTCAACTTAATTTTAATGATCTATCGCTTCCTTTTTAAGACTTTGGCTTACTGCCCGTCTGCTTTCCTCTCCTGGCCTGGAGTAATGACTACAGCCCAGCGTCTGGGTCCAGACTTAAGGATGTGCTGCCTCATCCTCGCTTAAATTAACTACCCTCAACTTTTTAATTGGCCTGGATATTATCAAAGTATTGTTACATGATCTTTAAAGAAACAGAGGGGGAAAACTTGCATATGTATGTGTCACCCAGGCCACAAGGTGAGCATACCGCCCAGACTGAGTGGGTGAAGATAGACCGATAGGGATGACTGAACCAGCACGGGCCAGAGTGCTTTATCACAACAGCTCGAAGAGACACACGACACACGCACACACCCACCTTGATGTGTGCAGACACAATGCTGCACAGTCCTAAACATCAAGGGTAATCATTTTTTAGTGGATAAATAAAGCCAGCAATGGACAGGAGCAGTTTACATGCATCATTAGGGATGAGAAGGTCAGCAGGAACGATGGCGTCTCCTGATGAAGCTGACAGCTGAGGAGAATGGGAGATGGGGACACGTGGGTGGTAAGGAGGCGATGATCGTAAATGGGAGTGAAGTGGGAAGGGAAACGTACCATAGGTGTCTGCACTTTATTGCCACAGTCGGCTACTTTGTATTGTCTCTTTTATATGCAACACGGTGGGATTCAGCTGGTGAAAACAAAGCTATTTAAAGCACCAGTGCTGGTTCAGCTGTCCGAGCTGAACTGGTTTACTGGTGGTTCAACCAGGGAACAGAAAATCTGGGGAAATTACTCTATGCCACATACAGAATGTTCTGCACATTAAACCAAGAATGTAACTTTGGACCTTTCACCACTCGCAGTTCAGAGAGATGCTTGTGTTATCGGGGGATGGAAAGTTTTACCGGCTCTTTGACAAACTGAAAAATAAACAGTTTTTGTTATTTGAGAGACGTGCATGTATCACTGACTGAGTCCCAGTCACGGGGTTGGTGCTGGATTGGATCTGCCGTAGGGATGCTCTGCTGTGATTGGTTGTTATGCAGCCGGACTCTGCAGAGGTGCATAAACAACGCCGACTAAATTCCCCACGACTCCCAACAGTCCTGGAGGAAGTGAGGAAGTGAGGTAGCTCGCTAGCGGCTCAGCTCACTGAGAAAGAGTTTGACCAGAGATCATGTTCTTGATCTAGTTCCGGTTTAAATGGTGGGGAAGCAGTTTAGTGACTCAAACTGTTTCAGCAGCTGTCGCCCGACAACACAACAAATCACAATAGAGTGTTCTACATATTTATCAATCCATATTTCTGTGATTGAAAGCACTTTTATGGTGGATTCAGGGAACATTTCTGGCTCCCTTTAATGTAAAAGCATCATTTCACATCTATATTTCCCCGTGAATTATTTTTAGAACAGTTGCCGCACCGATGGTGACGGATAACAGATGATTTACGGATACGTGGCAAAATCTTTAGCGAGCCAAGGTCATTCAGGTCCTCCTTCTGCAACTGCTTCAGTCCCGTTACTCAACCGAAGTCTGGACAACAGTTTCAGACCTTCTATGGACCTTAAGTGTGTCACATAGTTTAAATTGAATCACTTTTTGATTTGCTTTAGACACAACAACTCCTTGGAGAAGTTTAGGTACCAAAACTTGTGAAAATGCACCACTTATAGCTGAGGCTAAGGGCGCTGCCATTGGATTGGAGCAAAGTAATGTTTTTATCACTGGTGATATATTCTAATTTCTACCAAAAGCGAAAGAAAAGGAACAAGAATCACTACTTTTGTCTGTTTACATGACAGCACTGCCGTTTCTGAGTGGAGCCCAGAGTTTTCCAAATGGTCTGATTTGGGTAAGCTGCAGTTGCATCTGCATGTGGACACAAAAAGAGCAAATTAAAGCTGCCTTTTAAGCCTTTTTGTTTGCTGCTTTCTCAGAAGACGTCAAAGACTGGACAGCATCTGTGTTTTTCTTGTCATTTAAGTTAAAAACTGCAATTTTATTCCTCTTTTAGACAAGATATCTCTTTCAGCTGTTTTTGGCTGACTGCCAGCTTTGTGTCAAACGACCGTCAATTTGCTGCTCAATCTGGATTTTCTTGTATTTTTTACCAAGATATAGTCATTTGGGGAGACAACACCCATCATATCAGATCATGATCTGTTTGTGCTCTAGTCCGGGGAAACTGCTGGATGTGGACGACCAGTACTACCGCACCCTGTCCACCAGCCGGTCCGTGCCCTCCATGTCCACAGCGAGCTCGTCACCCAGGAGCATGCCAGAGAGGAGACAGTCTGTTGAGAGGAGACGGTCCATGGACAGGAGGCGGTCTATGGACAGGAGGCAGCACGGGGACAGGCGGCAGTCCACAGAGCAGAGGCCGGGGGGTTCCACCCGACAGATGAGAGAGAGGGCCGTCACTGAACCAGAGCTTCCCCGACCTGCCAAAGACAACAGGTACCTGATCGAGACTTCATCATTCGTAAAGACTAACTGGTGGGCTGTGTAAGGTACCTTCCTTTTCTAGTTTGTGCTCTTATTTTAAGCCATTTGGAGCGTTTAAACCAACGTTGTATCCGAGCTAGAACCACAAAATACCAGGGTATTAAGTGTGAATTGTGGTGACTTCAGTGACCGGGTCAGAGAGAAAAGGACATTTAAAGCCCTCAGCCGACGACTGGTCCTGATTACAAAGGTTCTGCTTAAAACCGGTGAAAATGTGGTCTGATTTTGACCTGGTTCAAGAACCAGAGAAAATTTAACAGTCGAGTCATATTTAGATTAATAGAATAAATGGTAATTAAACCAATAGGTGTGTAGGGAGAGGCTTCTTCAGCTGTGCTGCAACAAGTGTTACATGAGGTCCCTTCTGCCCACAGCAGTGATTCTGCTCATTTTTGAGTGTTTTGGTTTTTTATGCTACAGAAATAAATCGTTACTCCATCCAGGTTAGTTCAGATACTTTCTGACAGAGCTTAAACGTAAACCCTCTGTTCTTAATCTATTTTCCACCTAAACTTAACCATTTGTTCTTTTTTTACTTTAACCACATAGTTCGTAATGTGCAGAACAGAATGAGTGCAAAATAAATCAATTCAAGGTTTTAAAACATACAACTTGGCTCCTCGGCTCGACAGTTACTTGAAGCTCAACCATCCAACTTTTCTGACCTCCAAATCCAGACTGTTTCACCTGTTAGATATGAAACAACTAGGGCTGTAAAGTCCGAGTCGACTGGTCGACTTATCGGTCGAAACGTTCTGGGTCGACCAAAATTCTGATTGGTCGATTAATTTCATACGGTCTGTGGTTAGTTTCATCATGAGGAAAGTACCAAGTGCTGCTAATTAGCTAGTGCTAAGTCCTCAGAGAACACCCCCCTTGTTTTCACTATTTTGGATTAGCCCAACCCACTAGAGACGGGTCAGTTGAAGAACGACCACGTTATTCAACGTCCGGTGGTTTGCTGAATAGTTATTTTTACTTTGAGTGTTTCATTTACAGTGAGTCCTCCTCTACCATCCACGTCAAAGACATCTGTGGCAGAATTTTATGAAAATAGATGGCGGGAAGTAAGTCGAATGCAAAATTTGCAAACAACAGTTTGCATATCACAGCTCAACTACAAACATGGAGTATCATCTAAAAACGGTAATATTTCAATATCATAGGCTGTTAATATCATATTAAACATTTCAATATTTTAGTCTGATAATCAGGGCTGCACGGGGGTGTGGTGGTTAGCACCGCCTCCTCACAGCAGAGGGTTCCAGGATCGTTTTCCCAGCTGGGGCCTTTCTGTATGGGTTCTCTCAGGTACTCCTGCTTCCTCCCACCACCCAAGAACATGCATGTTCGGTTCATTGGTGACTCTAAATTGTCCTTAGGAGTGAATGTGTGTGGTTGTTTGTCTCGTTTGTCTCTGTGTAGCCCTGTGATGGACTGGCGACCTGTCCAGGGTGACCCCGCCTCTCGTCCAATGACCACTGGGATAGGCTCCAGCCCCCCCGTGACCCGACCGACGGATTAAGCGGGTATAGAAAATGGATGGATAGTCTAATAATCGTTTATTCGTTTTATAACTGCAGGCACACCCGCCCGCAACAACTGCAGCATCCCCAAAAAAGAGTCAATTTTTAGTCGAAATTTCAGGGTTTCGGTCGACCAAGAATTTCTTTGGTTGATTACAGCCCAAGAAACAACTGACACCTCCTGATTAAGTTACAAACTGCTGTTACACCGTGCACCTCTGCCTTGTTCTTTTCATGTCCAGAGGCTCAAAAAACAGTAAGAATCATGCTGGTGGAGTTTGATCTACACAGCAGAAGAATGTAAGCTGTGAGGTACTTGCAAGCCTGGATTTCTATGTTCACAGATGGGTTTTTTTTTTCTAAAGATGCCTCAAGTTTCCCAGTCCAGTTCTTAAGTTCTTAAAAGGACAAATCCACGTACGACATTATACCCGTTGGTCACCACAATCACTGAAAAAACTATTAAAACCTTCTCACAATAAGTCTTTCGCTCTCCTTTTGCTTCGTTTGTTGCTGTATTTTAAAACAATCTGCCATCTTCTCTTCAGTCGACTACATATCTTTATTCGAGGTGATTCTGATGCGTCTCCTGTGTTGGTTGACAGGCGTTCTGTTGCCAGAATGTCCTCCGTGGAGAGCCGGACCGGCGACAATCCCTACGACTACAGACATCTGCTGAGGAAGACTTCGCAGAGACGAAGGCTCATCAAACACTACTGAAACACAGGAAGGAGCGCGTCGCAGTGCATCTGACAACACAAACACGTTCTGCATGACATGCATCCAGCGGTTTTTCTTTATCGATTGAACACGTTTGATTAGAAAAATGAGCTCTGCAGACTCCACTGATCGCATTGTATTGATTTCCAAGCTGATTATGCTGAAGAATGCACTGTACATGATCACATATCTTTAAACTTTGTGTAAATTAATGTTTACTTGTGAGATCTGTAATCTAGTCATTGATTAAAAACTGTATTTTCTCTTAAATCGTACACAAAACTGCAGGTGATGCTCTTAAACTTGAATATGTGCATTTCAGTGTATTTTAAATAATTTATCTTTGGAAAATCAGCTTCAGCACCGTCATGTTTTATGAAATGTACATTCACGTCTTTACTGTAATGTCTGGTTTGTTCACTTAAACACGATATATATTAAATTCTTTCTCATGTTTGGCTGCCAGTGTCTCGTCTCCATAAAGGCTGAATAACGTTGAAATAATCCATGTTTACCCAGCTTTTTGCTGCCTGTTTGATCTGGTTTTAAAAGATGTCACAATGGACAGATTGAACAGTTTATGTCTTCTCTTTTGTGGAAAATATCAGGATAACATCAAACCACCCCCAGTGAATTCTGTATTCTTCCAAACACTGAGCATTTCTCTTAGATTCAACCTTTAACCTTTATGTGACATTTTAATGGAGGAACTCCCCCACAGGGATTGTTGTGAATCCCAGATGCACACTTTCACAAACACAGCATACACAGTGCTGTGCTGTAGTCTTGAGCCGCCCTCATTTCTTTGTATATTATCAGGACAACAGGAAATGGATGCAATGATTTATTTAAACACACAAAAATGTAAATGTACATGAATCTGAATACAATATAAAAGGCAAAAAGAGTTTATACAATTCTAACGATCTTTGGTCTGAGCTCCTTCATTCTCCAACACAGCCTGAACCCACTGAAACAAGCTTTCTGTCATTTCTTTCAGACATCACTTTCAGATACCGTTCATGTGCTGTAGATAGATTTTTAGGTCTGCCACCTCTTCATTTGTCCTCCACTGGTCCAGTTTGCTCAATTTTTCACAGGCCACACTGCACACCATGCTGAGATATGCCAATTTTTCAGCTAACAGCTCTTCATTGCAACCAAAGAAATGGGAACAAATTGTGTGTATTTGTGGCAGGCTGCTGGTAACAAGAAAGTCCCTCTGAAAATACTCAGGTAAGGACTGATAATTAAAGAAAAAGCAGCCACAGTCCCAAGAAAACCTGAGAAAAACGTTTATAAGAAAGTCTGGCTCCTTGGAGGTTCAATCTGAATAAATCTTAAGGTGGCTCTATCCTGAGAAAATACAGGCAACCAGAAAAAAACTATTGTGATGTGAGGATAAAACATTTAGGAGTTGTGAAACATTTATATGGTAATGAAAATTAAATGTTGTAAAAACTGAAATACTCTGAGGAGGAAAATGAAAACAAAAGTTGTTTATAAGGACGGCCAACTGTACTATTTTACCAGAGGGTTCAGTTTGTTTTAATGAGTCTTTTTTTGGTATTAGATGGTTGTGGGAGATTGTGTTAATAGATAACAACAGATGTGGCTCATGTTTTGATGCCTGCAGGTTCTGTTGGCTGCCATTAATGTATGATAAGAAAACAGTGGATAATTGGCCGATTTTACTGCTGAATTAATGTGTGGAACTACGCCAAATTATGCAGCTCAATTTATTAATTTTAAATTATTTTATTCTTGCTTGCGTTGCCCACGCAGATTTGGAATATGTAAGCCTTCAGGGGGGTCTGGTGAAGACCTGGAGTTGATTTTTCGGGTAACAAAGCACTGATGCTTTTCCTGCTTCCGGTAAGTGACTCCAATAACCAGTGCAACACATACAAAAAAAGCTTAAGTAAATAAAAAAAAGTCCTGACTGAACATTTTCTGGGGAGCAACGCACCCCAACGCAGAGAGGAGGGACCGAGCTCCCTTCTCCGCCCCGCCAGCGGGCAATTAGAGCGGCCGACCGCCAAGAAATAGGTCCGCGATTGCTGGGAAGATGAATTAGTTTGCATTCACTGTCTGTATGGAGGGTAAGTTCAGCACACAGGGGACAGAATGTTGGGGGTGTATGGAGTCACGACGCACGACGCAACGCGGTTCGTCATGACCCTGAAGTGAATCACGATGGGATTTCTTTAGTGACGTGAAATTTAGGTTGGATGCAATTAGGCATGGCTTGCGTGCTGCGTATTTACCGACATCTGTAGCTGCACCACCTTTCATCGCCTCGTCTTTTTTTTGCCCTTTTTTTTTTTTAGGTCCATCTTTAATTGAGCAGGTTTCCATCTGAACCGCGTATTGAACTTCTCAAACTGTCTCGTGCGGCGTTGTATTCTTCTCTCCCCTCCTCACTGAGTGAAGAGCGTGGCTGCGCGCTGCTGCCCGAAGTGCGCACAGTGTTTGCGGATTTCAGTGCGGAGACGCCGCTTTATGTCTCGTGCACCTGTGGACGCCTGCGAAAAAAGAAAAAGAAAAGGAGCACCGAGGACGCCTTTTGTGTTTCCTTTCTCCGGGTCGGCTGTATTTTTAGAGGCTCTCCCGTAGAAAGCGTGTGTCGGATGCACGGCTGGATTCCCAGCAATCTGAGCGCTCTGGTCAGATTCAGCACCACATCGGCTCTGAACAGCTCCCGCTCGTCTCGTGTGGATGGGCTCTGCCGGTCTCCCGGTCTCGTGCAGCTCCTAACTACCGGCAACGATGGCTTCTCAAGGTTTCTGGTCTCTCGGCGGTGACAATGCGGGGGCCAATACCGGCAGTCAGAGCCCAAGTACGCGTGAGTGGCTTTTTTCCCCCCCTGTGCATTGTCTCACATAAGCGACTCAAAGCCAGACAGGCCTGCTGTACCAGTACTCGACACATCTTCTGTTTCTTTGTTTATATTTTTACATTTTTATTGTGTCACATCTGGAGACTTTTTTGTGTAAATGGTTGTTTTATTCCAAGTTGCACGGTATTTTTTTTCTTGTATATCTGTGATGAAGTTGGACTGATAACCTGGGGCATCCTCACATGATTTTTCCCCCTCATCTTTTCCAGCCAGGGCTTGGTGCCAAGCGGCGGCCCAGAAATTATCCGGAGGAATTGGATCGAAATTATGTGGTATGTTGGTTCACAGCAGCAGCGGGTGTGTGCGGTTAAGGGGAAGGTGTGTGTGTGTGTGTGTGTGTGGAGGGGGGGTCTGTTATTTCCATCCAATTTTATAGGCTATTTCCAGTCAGGCCGTGTTGACAGAGAACTAAAAATATATCGGTGGTGTTTTGTGGGTTTTCCAAAGCGCTGCTAAATGTCGGGGAAGTGGAGAAACCTGCCGAGTCGGCCGCCAAGCAGCCGCTGCAGACCGCGGCCGGAACCTGCGGCTGCAACAAATCCTGCAACTGCACCAAAGCTGAAGTGGCCTTCTCCGACCTCTATTCAACAGGTACAAAGGCATCTTTTTTATGTCACACTAAATGAAAAACTTAAACTCACAGCCCGTCAAAGACACTACATTTCAACAGCAGGCCTGCAGCTGTTATTCTCAGGATATTTCAGGATATTTTAGTTAAAAATTTCCAGGATGTGAAAACTTATTTTTCGTTCTCGACACACACAAAAAGAGCAGAATGTGTGTCTGTTTAGATGGCAGGTCATTTTAAAGCCTATAGGCTGTGTTTGAATGTGGAAATAGACTTGGTGTGTGTTTGCAGAGGAGCGTTATCTTCTCAGAGGTCACCTTCAGCCACATCTCCTGTCTGAATGTGTTGAATTGCTGAATTGCGCAGCAAAAGTCAGTCAAAAATAGGACTTCCGTTTTAAGACCTGTAACAAGAACCTAAAAAGGCCTTTCTTTTAATATCAAAATAATTCATCATATGATTGGACTCATTTAAAAAACGTAAATGAGCATCTTAATGCTGCACGAAAAACAGCGTTTTTTGCGACATTTTACTTCGAGACACATAAAACACAAAATGTCTCCTCTCTTAATTGCAAATATTTTTCACCCTCCACAGACCTGTTACCTGCCATGGATGGAGACACCAAAACAATGACCTTCCTGCAGGAGGTTGTGGATATTTTACTGGCCTACATTGTGGAGTCTTTCGACCGGGAAACGAAAGTTATTGATTTTCACTATCCAAACGAGCTACTTCAGCTCAACAACTGGGAGCTGCAGCACGATCCGGCCACGCTGGATGATATCTTGATCAGCTGTCGCGCCACTCTCAAATACGCCATCAAAACAGGTAATTTTTTCTTCATGCACGCTGAAACCTTTTAAAAATGCGAAACCCCCCCTTTTTTTGTTTAATAAGGCCGTTTAGGAGACGTCTTCTTTTCTTAAGGGTGCATGGATTAGATGCAGGCCTGATTTCCGGCCTGCAGTTTTCAATTATTACCAGATTTAAGCGTTAATTTAAAGGAAAAATCTATGGTACTACAAACAAATGTGGAAAATTCCGAATTGTTCATTTAAAAAAAAAACACTATAACAACAAACCAAACCAAATTTCTAAGGGAAACCGAGATTTGATTTTCCAAATTGATACAGTGAGGAGGGAAATAAAAAGAAGAAAACACCCCCTGTCTAAAAATAATAAAACATAATGATGAAAGAGCATCAGCATGGAAGATGTCCTCCTTTTCCTCCTCCTCCTGCATGGCCACCAGACCGATAAATGCAGTGACGCAGTAAATCTGGTTCACCAAGCAGCAGATAATAGGCTAATAATCAGGCTTCATGGGCCAAGTCCATTATTCTCTGCTGAGTGACACCCACAGTGTGTGTGGAGGGGGGGTTACAGCAATAGCCCTCCCGAATAAATACAGCAGTGAGCTGTTTTGAAGGATATTTCTAAATAACTCCATTCAGTAATGCCTTTATAACATGCAGTGGCAGGAGATTTGTTTGCTATGATAAGATATATTGTATTTTTTTTTATTTCTTATGTAGCCGACATTAATCGCAGTGAATGTTTCTGTGCTGCATTCAAATGCAAAGTCTCTCTGTGTGTCTTTTATAAATCTTTGTTGAAAACCAAAGCTCCTCCTTAAATACATCCATGATGGTGAAACAGTGGTGCACATTTTTTGGGTGTGTTTACCCTTTGATAAAATTCCTCAACACCACCCACTGCACCACTGAATGTTTTCGTTTTTTCCAAAGATCATTAACGCGTTGCTGCGTCTGCATTTCTACCCTGTAATTGAAGCATTTTGAAAATGACAGTTTCTGCTCCTTTCGGTGCAAACTCCTTTTAGTTTTGACAAAAACCTTCAAACTGCAGCCGCCTCACTTGCTTCCTCTCCTCCTCCTCCTCCTCCTCCTCCTCCCCCTCTCCGCTCAGCCCACCCCAGGTACTTCAATCAGCTCTCCACAGGATTAGACATGGTTGGACTGGCAGCCGATTGGCTAACATCTACCGCCAACACCAACATGTGAGTATGTGGCCTGCTTCAGCATGATTTTTAAACGCTGATAATGACGCTGACAATGAATTCCATTTCCGGTGCCTCCGTATGCACTCTGCTCTGCGTCTGCAAGGGCTGATAGCGGCTCCACCCGCCCCCCACCACCACCAACTCCATCACTGCAAATGAAAAGGGTGAAATGAAAGACAGATACCCCCTCTCCTCCCCTCTTTACTCCCACACTGCACCATCCAACCTCCTCCTTTTATCCCTCTCCCTCACCTCTGATCCCCACGGGGATTCAAGGGGAGAAAATTAGCTCTGAAATTAAATTCAAACTAATCTGGGGCTAATTTCAGATGTGTGTTTTTAGGCTGATAAACTCCTCAGCTTTGGCAGCTGTGAAGGATTGCAAAAACACGGCTGCTGATGTGGCCTCGGAACCATTTAATAACAGAAAGTAAATGTTTGAATGTGCTTTTCATGCAGCAGTGGGAGACTTCTGAACCACACGAGCACATTTTTATCACAGAAACAAAGCCTTTAGAGTAAAAAATTTGAATTTTTCCAACCTCAGAGAATTTTTTTTTTTTTTTGAAGATGGAGCCTTTAAACTGAGCACAAACATCGATAATTCTGGTCCTCTTTGTGCTTGAAGAATGAAACATTTTTCTGTGCCCTGAAACGCCCAAACTGCAGTAAAGAACTGTCCCTTTTTTTGGATGATGAGTCACTTGTGTAACCAGCACCATGTGATGTATGTTGTGTAACGCAGGTTCACCTATGAGGTGGCGCCTGTCTTTGTGCTGCTGGAGTACGTCACTCTGAAGAAGATGAGGGAGATCATTGGCTGGCAGGACGGGCGAGGGGACGGCATTTTCTCACCTGGTACGTGTGAGGCAGCGCGACACCCCTCTCCTTCCCTGGAAATGGAACCGGCTGTGTGTGTTGTAATGTGTCAATTTGCATTTTGATTATATAAACGAATCTCGTTTCAAGGCCAATTAGCATGAAATTATTTTCTTTTTCTAGCTTCAGCCCCCTCACCATCAACCCCCAATCTTTAATTTCTCCCGTGCACTTCTGGTTGACACATGCTGGAGAGCAGTCTCTGGAGGATTTAATGACAAAGCCTGTGATTGGGTGGGACATTGTGGGCAGCGAGCTGGGATGTTTGATGCTATGTCATCTCTCCTTGTGCTTTAATTGCGCTGTGAATAAAGGGCTTTATAGTTGTGTCTTCATGTTAAGCATTCAGGGACATTTTAAAACTCCATTCTGCTTTCTTTCAACTGGAAACTCTGCATCTCTCCCATGAGACTGTAACTCACTGTCTGTCCTCTAGGTGGTGCTATTTCTAATATGTACGCCATGTTGCTGGCCCGCTTCAAGATGTTCCCTGAAGTCAAAGAGAAAGGCATGTCATCTGTTCCCAGACTGGTGGCCTTCACATCGGAACATGTAAGGCCTCACTGTGTGTGTCTGGTTCGATCAAATTATGAACGCACATCACTGTTTTTTTGTTTTTGTCAAATATTATAAATGTCAAACTTTTAAGTTCAAGAGTAAGAAAAATGGCCTCCCACTATCTGCAGCTGTGCTTGATGTGTGTCACTCTCACACCTCCGGCGCTGCTATAAAGCTGACATTATGTCCGTCAGACACGAGGTGACAGGTGTGTCACATTATGTCACCTCCTTCATCTTTAAAGGGCGTGTGAGAGACGCTGAGAGCAAGAAGCCATTAAATGGCACAAACAGCTGATCTTTCACGCATATGTACACATTCATTTTACCTCCTGTGATCTGGTCACTCATTCTGTCCTCTTTCTCTCATCCCTCAGAGCCATTTTTCGATCAAAAAAGGGGCAGCAGCTCTTGGCATCGGCACTGAAAGCGTGATCTGCATCAAAGTGGACGAATGGTAAAGCGCATTTATTCAACCACCACAGTTTCAGGGTTCTTTGCGGTTTTATTTGTCCACACAATTGAAAGACAGATACTGCGTTGATGCTTGATTTGAAGTTTAAAGCCTACAAAATCACTTCATACAAACATTTTGCATCGCATGAAACTGTCACAAATGTGTCATAAATGTTCCAAAACACCAAGTTTAAGCCCCATGTGACATAATTTTGCCTTTATATACATATAACTTTTTTATATTGCTGTCAGTGGCAGTTGGTTAGTGTTCAGGATAAACACATAGTTAAACTTTAATATTGATAAATGCATCACATTGCCTAAACCTATACAAAGCAGACAGTTATTATGACATTAGAACAGTTCAGACGTATGGACGAACGTACCGATAACAACACATTTTCTTGAGAGTGGGCTGAAGTTGTGAGCTTTTGAGAGGAGCCTGTTCCCTTTGCTGGGAACCACTGGACTGTATTGCATATGAAGTAGTCCCAGAGATATGCAAACATTTGGTCTCATAGCTGAGAAGGTAAAGATGAGCTTAGTTATGATAGACTGACACAGCTCTCAATCCACCATCATGCTTAACATTTGCAGACATGTTCTTTTTCGCGAAAAAATCTATACTTTATTTCTCCAAAAATGCCTTCAGTCAGCAGCCAAAAGATAAAAGATTCTGTTGTAGTTGCGGAGTCCTTTCTACACTAAAACAAAGGCTCCATCGGCCTTTTTGACAGCCCAATGAGCAGCTCTGAAAGGTTTCGCCACAGATCCCATTAACTGCCGTTTCCTAATCATTTCATCCTGAAGTAGGAAACAGCTTTTATGGTCTTTTCAGAGGCTTCTTCTGCTTTGTCAGGGTCATTTATTTTAATGTTCAGAGTGGTGGGCATCTGTTTACTGCAGGCGGTTGATTGTTGGGACAAGTTTGGTGTCTAAAGCTTTGATTTAACTTGATTTAGCAGATCGTTTTCTTCTCTCTTTGGTTTATGATTACCGGTATGTTGTAATGTTATAGGATTGTTGGGAGAAAATTGTCCAGCTGAAACCAGTGATGCCCAAACTTTAAACTGACTCTACATCAAGCAGTATATGACACTGATAATACCAATAAACCTTTGTTTAAATGCAGGGTTTTTACTCAAATAGGTCATGTTTCTATGTTAGGTTGGTGTTTTATCTACAAAGAGCATCTCCTTTGTCCACTAATGAATGCACAAACAAGAGAAAAGCTTCTATTTTTCCCTTTGCAGTGGTAAAATGATCCCAGCTGACCTTGAGAGGAGAATACTGGAGGCGAAACAGAAGGTAACACGTCACATTTATAGCCCCGCTATAAATAGACAAACATTACTTCCTACAGCACTGGTTTTATGGAATCAAATGGACCAAAACAGCTCAGATGATAAAAGAAATTTGGACACATATTGCAGCAACAAGGTGCTTTACATGCCGTGTGCCGTTTGTCCTCATGCAGGGTTTTGTTCCTTTCTTTGTGAGCGCCACAGCCGGGACGACAGTGTACGGAGCCTTTGATCCTCTCATCGCCATCTCTGACATCTGCAAAAAGTACAACATCTGGATGCACGTGGATGTGAGTCAAACACATTCGAATCTAAATGATAAAACTCTCCACTGATGGAAGAATCGGAGCAACTGTTTCCTGCTTTAAAGCGTTCTTATCTCACATGTGTGATGCAGAATGTCTGTCCAGAGGAAGGAGTTTTAGATGAACCACACAGCTCACTGCTGAGTTTGACAAATCTATTACGTCTGTCTCGCCTCTAACTGCTTGCGGTTGACCCAGATAGAGAGCTAGCCATTTCCTATCTAACACTGGAGATTAGAAAAACTGGAGCAGAGGCTGTAAATCATCTCCTCCCGTTGACTTCGCCATCTCAGGCCCTCACTCTGAAGGGAAGCCATTAATGAAGGTGATGTTGTCCTGACATGGGGACACCTCTATTAAGACACACAAATTGTCTTGTCTATCATTCTTCAGCTGAGATTTGAGACAAACAGCTTCGTACTGCGTGACCTTTTTCTTAGCATGCTGACAGAGTGATAACTTATCATTGATGCCATCAGATCAGGGTCCGAGGATAAATCAGAGTCTTAGAGAGTGTAAAAACAATAGTTTAGTATATAGAAATGTCAGAAAATAGAGTTAAATGCAACATTTTCAGGCCTAAACTCCCCCAAAAAGTTTGCGCTACTCTCAGTTCCTTTCAATGATGCTAAAAAATAAAGAAATCTTAATTAAAGTTTATATATATTTATCTAAATTCAGTAAATCAAGCTGCTAAACTCTTATTACTGCAGATAAAAGTAGCTCTAGAATGAGATTTATTTTGTTTTATACTAATTAAAACAAATAAAAAGTTATTTATAAAGAGAAGGCAAGTGACATTTGACTTAAATCAAATCAAATCAATCCTCTGAAAGCACTAGATATTCCTTTTATAGTGAAATAATTACTAGATTTTTTAAAACTTGTTAGAAGATTAGTATATTTTGCAGTTTGTAGTCACATAACTAAATGTTTCAGCAGTTCTCTGTGCAATAAATGAGTCATTTTGATAACAAAACTACCTTGAAAATATTCGTTATTGTTGTGTCATTACAAAAATATCAGCTGATTTATAGATATATTGTCAGATAATTTTAAAGGTATTCACCTAAAGTTTTTCACAATTCCTTTTTTAAAAGTATTTTAAACAGTTATGATGGTAAAAGTACCTCCGCCTACTACTGAAAGAAGAAAAGTTATATCAACGTGAGCAAATTGATGAGGGATTACTTTCCTCTGCAAGGCTCAGATCTTAAAATAACTCAGAAGTTGAGTTTTTAAAGCTTGAGATTATGAATAATCTGCTCTGTGCAGGTTAGGTTGGCGGGAAAGCTTCCAGTCAGGGGGGATCAGTCTCTGGGGGGGCAGGGTTGAGAGTTTCGTGTCAAGAGAGATATAGAAAATCTGTGTTAATGGATAACAGATCGGGAGCCTATTGTGTGAAAAAAGTTTGAGGCGAGACCAAAACCCACAAATATGATTGGCAGGAGATACTTTGCATGTATTGCAGGCATCACTGACCGCAGGGTCATTTCTGGTTAGTTTAGCATTTGTGTTGTGGTATCTGTGGAGGAATTTCTGTTGGATTAAGCCACAGGCACATTTAAGGCTGTTTTCCTTTACAGAAAAGGTCGCTTCTCTGCGTCGCCGCAGACCTAAATAAGCCATGAGAGGATCCTGCTGCATTAACAGCTTTGCTCCATTGATATACTTTTGTGTGTGTCCTATCAGGGAGCTTGGGGAGGGAGTCTGCTCATGTCCAGAAGACACAGGTGGAAGCTGGACGGGGTTGAGAGGCAAGATACTCTTTTTTTTTAGTTGTTGTTGTCTATATAACACCAAACAGGCAAAGCTCTGAAGCTAATGACAACTGTCATTGACGACAGGGCCAACTCTGTGACATGGAACCCGCACAAAATGATGTCCGTGCCCCTGCAGTGTTCCGCCCTGCTGGTCAGAGAGGAGGTAGGGTTGAGTTTTTTGACCACATCCGGTGTGGTACTGACTGTTGGTTACTGGAGGACATGCTGTAAACTCTCTGGATCTGTCTCCACAGGGTCTGATGCATGACTGCAACCAGATGCACGCCTGCTACCTGTTCCAGCAGGACAAACACTACGACCTGTCCTACGACACTGGGGACAAAGCGCTGCAGTGTGGACGCCATGTGGACATCTTCAAGCTGTGGCTCATGTGGAGAGCGAAGGTAGGGAGGACTGATTGTTTGAAGACATCATGGTGCATCCATCTGGGTTTTAATGCAATATAATGACTCTAAAATCATCTTTTACTCTATATTTATAACTAACTAATAGGACTTGAATCACTTTGTTGCCATTAAAATCAACTAAATCCTTCTTTTTAAGTATTTTAGTTGATGAATTTGCCCTTACTTTCGACTGCTGTAGTCTCTTTGGTTCAGGAACTCGTATGTTTTTTAAATGATGTTGTCGTATTACAGGATTCCAAGTGTTGGGAGAAAAGTATCCAGCTAAAACCAGTGATTAGGGCCAGCCTCTTCATTGATTTGAGTTTTAATCCAGATGTTTTAAACCAACGCATTTTCTCCGACAGGGCACCATTGGCTTTGAAGCTCAGATTGACAAATGTCTGGAGCTGTCGGAGTACCTCTACAACAAGATCAAAGACAGAGAGGGATACGAGATGGTCTTTGATGGGAAAGTATGTTCGCATTCATCCTCTCTTCATGGGAACAATTTGTCTGCAGCCACACAACCAGAGAAAAGTAGGGAACATTAGCCCATGTCGCACCTTTCACCTCGGTGTCATTTTGGATGGTTCGACTGGCACACAGAAGCACTGGCTTTGTGTTGGATGGGGGCCATTGTTGCCTCTAGCCGCCGGTATAATGTTCTGCTATTATATTTAATGAATAGCCTAACAGCCTCTAATTGCTCATATGCATATGAATAGCACAGTGTCTGATATATCCCGTGTAAAGCTAAACTGCAACACAAACATATGTGGGTATGATGGGGTTATTCAGCTAAAACTCCTCTATAGGAGGAACGCCTGAACGTCCAAAGTCATTTATAATGAAAGCACTGTAATGTTTCAAGGCCTATTGTCTTCCTGTTGAGCCTAAAAAAGAGGCTAAGAGCATCAGAGTGATGAGAAAAAGCCAAGTCTTCTGGGCAATGACCCAGGTGTTCACTTGTCTGTGCCTCCTGTTGTGCCATTACATCAATCTGAGGCTGAGTGTACTACAGCCGAACCAGCCCTGCTGTATAAATGAGGCCGGTGTGCATGGTTAGTCAGCTGCTGGTAATGAATGCTTTTCCACTCGCAGGCAGGCAGAGAGTTGGACTCAGAAGACTAAACACAGAGCTGCGAGGGGCTTTCAGACATGAGGAGGAGGCTACCTGTCTGGAGCACCTAATGGATTTTTGCTTTGTCACGTGAATTACAGCTTTCAATCAAAAGCGCCTTTGGTTTAGGCACCAGACACTTTCAACTGAGGTCATTCTAACTTCTAAACAACCCACAGAGCCTAAAGGCAGACATCCCAGGACCAGAAACTCCAGGACACCCACTGAAATTCTTTGTCCTGACTTTTAGAGCTCTTTTAGCAGCATGAGGAGGACCTAAGTGATGATAATGTCATGGCTCATAGGTGTTAGGGTTAGTTAGCTGCATTAGAATTCATTTAATTGTCCATTTTATTGCAACTATTATACATAATTATGCAGCTGACTCTTATAAGATGTAAGACATTTACTGGGAACAAATGTAAATACATAAGATGTGTCCTTTCTAGGCAAAAATTGCGATGGCAGATATGTGATGTCCACAGCAAAGGAAACGGTTACAACAGTGATGTTTATGTCCCAACTCTATTGATCAGTCAGTGGAAAACAATGTAGAATATGACATTTTTGTCTGTTTAACCAGACTGTTTTCAAACAGGTGGATGGACCCTGTTTCATAATTGCATTTTAATGGTTCATTTTTAGCTGCGGCAGGTCTAACTGGTGCGAATATGACCAGAAATAGATCTTAATTCAAAGAGAGAAACGGCTTCTAAAGGCCTGAAGCTGAGGAATGCACAAACCATCCATGAAGATAACAGCATTTCAGCTTTTTGAATCTGTAAATGTGTTGCTTTTCTTTTAGAAAAGCGATCCTTTAAAGGTTTTATGTGGCAGACGGGACAAATCAAGTGTATCTTCCACACTATGAGTTGAGTGATTATTATCTGAATCTGAACCTTTAGTTATTCATAATTTCAATCGTTAGTGTAAAAATCGGTATTTACAAGTCGTTGAAACTTCACAAAATTAATTTACCAATTTAGCAAAGTCCTCAGTTATTGATGACTCGACTAATGGATCTCATCAGAGGAACCTGTAGGTGATGCTGCCCAGCACCAACCCAGCTCCTCACCAAATTTCAGTAGTTTTCAAACAATCTTGCTCTCAAGCAGACAGACATACAACAACTTATTTACAACATCTTCTACTCATAATCCTATGAAACAATGTGTTTAGAGGCTTTAAACCCGCCATGTGTGAAAGATATTGCTTCAACATCTGCAGAGATATACCTGAGGCAGCAATGATTTAATTAGAGTTGGTTTCTTCTCTATGTGAACGTGGCTGTTTACGCCTCTGCTCTTTTGTCACCCGTGTTCCCTCAGCCTCAGCACACCAACGTCTGCTTCTGGTACCTCCCCCCTGGGATCCGCTACATGGAGGACAAAGAGGAGAGAAAGAAACACTTGCACAAGGTGGGTGAGCCGAGATAAGAGGCCTGACTGCGGTATCTGGAAAACACACCTTCCCTGTGCCCTACAAGCCCGTCGCTCATATCCCGCTTGACCATCACACATCTGGCTAATTACATACAAGTTAAACGCAGGATTAAAAGAACGCTTTGCAGTGCACGTGGGAAACGGTAAACTGTGACAGTTTTAGAATAGGAGGGTGTCACAGAGGAAGGGTGAAAAAGAAGTGAGAGTGTTGGCTTGTAGCTAATGTGGCGGCCATTCAGAAGCTCCCACAGCAGCAGGGGCCGACTAATTGACAATTAGGACAAACAGATGGCGTGTGTGCCCGCCATGCAAAGATCACTCTGCTCTCTCTGAAACCCACAGTCATAAATCTCTGCTATCTTTGTCATAATTCTGCAGATGCAGGTGTTTCCTTTTCTTTTCTGCAGCCCGGTTGAGATCATGCATGCAGTTTGGCCGGCCCGCTCTTTTCCACAGACTGAGGGCTGATGTCATGTTGCTCGATTAGCGTTTCGAGGTGGAATCTGAGCTGAAGGAGCTTTCTTTATTTCCCGCTCGCCTTTATGCCTCCTCCTAATGAACAAGACGGACTGGAAATTTGTCAAATAACTGATTTGCAAGTTGATTATTCGACGAAAGGCTTTGCCAACTGCGACAGGACACCTGCAAGAGATTTAGGAGGAATGACTGATTATGTGCATATACTGATTCTAACAGATGGAAATCTGATTCTTAAACCAACTTTAAACTTAATGCTCCCAGATTTATTAAAATTCTTCTTACATTATGCTGCTCTTTGAGATTATGAGTCACAGTTAACTTAAGCCCTTAAGTTAATGCTCCACCAGACTGCAACTTTAACTCACTGGATCTCATATGCAAACCATGAAGTCGGGTCAAAACGCAGCAATGTAATTACTTATTCATGGCTTCCTTTCTGTGGGCACCAGCTCTGAAAGCATATTCCAGAGTCACACATGCTGAGCTGTCCTCCCCTTATAGGCTGTTGTTGGTCAGAGCAAGAAGTTTGAGTTGCAAACTTGAAATTGAGCTCATGACAGCACAGAATCCACATCATCCCTCCAGACTCTGCTCGGCGGACTGCCGCTCCAAGAGATAACCTCTCCACTGGCACGGAGAGGCTCGCTGGCCCGGCTGGTGTCAGATTTAACTGGCAGACGTATGGGAGATAGTGAACCACGTGGACCAAAGCAATCTGAGAGCAAAAAACAAAGTAACGGCAAAGATTAAAAAAAAGAAGCACCATCTGATCCTTATCAGATCTTAAAAGTACTGATTACACTGTCATGATTCACCAAAGAAAACCTGAGTCAAAATGTTTACTACCTCCATAGGAAATAGGAAAAGAGAGGAAAATAAATCAAATATATAACAAAGAAAATCTCCAGTCGATTGAACACGTTCCGGCACATTGAAGCTCACTCTCTGGTGATCTCATCACAGTTTCCTGTCCTGTAATATACGGGCGAAGGAGCTTAGTCAACTGCAACAGAGACATTAAAACTCTCTTACGATTCTTCCACGGACAACCAAAGTTTCTCAAAGTCGTGCTGCACTCTGCTCAGTGTCTTAGTAAGAGTCAGTCTGCTTCCTGGATTGTATCACCACTGCAACGTAAGCTGGAAAGATAGGAGATCAACACATGCAAAGGCCTCCCGACCAAGTTTCTCTTAGAAAATAAAGATAATGAAAAAAGAGCAAAAATCAATGACTCTGAAACTAGTTCCTGCTGACTTTTAAAGATGTGAAAATAACATTTTATTTTGTAAATACATCTCTGAAAAACAACGTTTTCTTCTAAACTGAGCGTCCAGCTTCTCTAACTCTAATTAGACTAATTTAAGAGAAAGAAAACACACACACACACCAAGCTTCCATGGCAGTAAGAATTTAAAAGGCTTTGGACCGTGGTAACCATCTAAAATAAAATCATTTCTGCTTTATTTTTGCTCAGAGTGAGGACGTTTATCTCCATTCATGCCGAGTATGTGTCTGAGACAGTTTACCAGAGCTGAAAGAAATCAGAAAATAGCATGTTTCTTTAGGAGATGTGATTAAAAATAGGTGGATATCAATTGAGAAAATCTAAGAAAATCTAAAATATACACTCGCCTCACATGACTGACCACCATTTTTCCAGATATGATGTAATATTCCAGGTATTCCCAGACATGACCTCTTGTGAATGTCCACAGCAGTTGCTGCTAATTGTTTACCGTCACAACACCCCTTTACAACCACGAGAAACAAACCTATACCACCACCCTCTGGCAACAGTGCATAGTTTATTCCCTTCAAACCAGTCAATGGAAATGAATCTGATTCACATTTCTTTGCAGCTTTTTAAAGCGTTTCAGATCCCGCTCTTGGCTCTCATGCACCAGATTTTCTCCTCCTGGGACCACACTAATTCATGCTGCTCTGTATGTGCTGCTTGTTGTCAGGTGGCTCCGGTGATAAAAGCCAGGATGATGGAATACGGTACAACCATGGTCGGCTACCAACCGCAGGGGGACAAGGTCAACTTCTTCCGCATGGTCATCTCAAATCCTGCTGCTACTTTCGAGGACATCGACTTTCTTATTGAGGAGATTGAACGACTCGGCCATGATCTATAAGACTCATCTCAGCAACTCCTCCTGTACTTTTCCCCCTTGATGGATGAAATGTTTGTCGTGAATGTACTGGTAAACATTCTCTTTTTTCTCTCTTTCCTGCAAAGTCACGTATTTAAGAGTATATTTAAGAAAAAAAGATCTACAGATGTATCCATATATTAAGTATTGCAGCTTTGCCGTGGACTGACTCGGTCCAAAGCCATGTAAAAGTGCTTCTGTCTGCTTTTCCTATAGTGTAGTAGCTCCCAGAGTAGTGTAAGTGACGTAACTTTCTATGTATTTTTTGTGATATGAAACGCTTGTGCAATAAGTCAATCGGGAAGAGTTTATTTTTGGATCATTTCTCATCTGCTGAGTATGTTGTTAAGTGCCAAATGTGGTTGTGTTCTATTGTAACTTTAACATTTTAAACTTCTGGTTTAAAACTAAAAAAGCACTTCACTTTACCTCAGCTTAATCAACTGCCTTTACACCTGCACATAGTACTGCGAGCAGTGATTTTGGACAAAGCTTCTCCTGTCCGGTGCTGTATAGCAGCACATGTTTTAAGACGTATCCCAGCAACAACATGTTATGTTATGCCTAAAGAAACATGCAGAGATTGGTAAGATTTCCACCAAAAAGACAGTTTTGTTTATTCCTTTAAAGACTTTTTACTCTTTGTCCTTTCCAGTGTGTTAAAGGTGTTAAAAAAAGGCTGCAAAACCCATTTTGTTTGTCACCGACTCACCAGCTGCACGCACATACCAAATTCCTGGCTGTATATTTAGCGTTGCTCAGCATTCTCTACGTGTTGTAATGATCTGGCTATAATCCTTAAGTTTTCTAGGATATCAAACCTAGTCTTAATATTTCTCTGACCATGAATTAAGACTGTTGATTACCATGTTCCACAGTATTCCCCAAATGAATCAAAGTTGATCATTGGGTGTTTCAGTCAGAAAGCCTTTCCTTTCCTTTGAATCCATTGCATGCACATTAAAGATCGTCGACAGATGAGCTAACTGACTTGTAGCTGGCCCAGATTGGACACAAATAACAGAAAGATGCATCTTGAAGGGTTCTTGGTGCTCTAAAACTTAGGTGTTTTTGTTTATCAGCTGAAGAGGACAGTTGACACAGTTCCTCAAGGGGTATCCAAACCCTGCAAGTCAACTGGGTGTTTATGGCATTTACATTACAAGCCAACTAGATTCCCCATCACAATCCAGAGAAAATCCATCTGGCCATGCTCTGATATTTGTGTTAATTGTTGAGGCAACACTGATAGATGGTTCTAGCATCAGTTATATCATAACCGGGGAGCATTTTAACGAACAACTCTTAAGGCTTCTTTTCTCTAGAAATGACTCCAAGAAAGATGCTTTTTCCTCCTCTCTTGACTAACTCATCAAACCATCAAGAGTTAAACCATCTGCTGATAGTATTTCACTAACATGACTGACTTGCTTGTGATAGATGTTTCATCTAATCACCTGCCAAGGTCTGTACTTTGTGAACATGCCTGCCCTTATCCAAGAACTTTCCAGCGCTGGATTCCCAGATGTGATATACCACCTAACACATTCTCAGGTTGGGAATCTACATGTAAAGAGGAGTATCAGTGGGTGCTGGATACGCTGGTCTTTACGTCCAAATGTACTGTAAATTTCAACCAAATTTGTTGAAAACCTGACAAGTGAAATGCCATTGCAATTGCTTATCGATAATTCTCCAAGCTGAACTTCAGAAGGCAACACAACAAGACGATAATTAAGAAAAAAACAGTCAAACCAGTCAAGAAAGATGACGAAAAGCACAGCGGACACAGGAGATTGTGGCTTTTGAATAATTTAGGTCATGTGACTTCTGTACTTCTTGATTAATTTGCTGGACCTGTTTCAAGGTTGCACTTAATTGCATTTAAATTCTATCAATATGCACATTTTTCCACCTGATGAGCATCAAAGCTTGAACCAACGCAGAGTTTCCAACCAGCTGTTGAAGCTCAAATGAAAAATGTGGATTGTTTTTGGTGAGCGGGGGAGTCAAAATGACCTGAATCTCCCTCTTTGGCCACCAAATCAGCCAAACCGAAACCTTAAGGATTATAACTTTAAACACCTTTTACAGATATTGACAGTCAGGAGAAGGGTATTGAGAAGCTGGCGGTGGGGCAATAATGTTGTTTTGTTTGGATATGGGTACTTCAGATTTGCAGCTAATGTATACCAGACATCACTTGCACTAAATCATTTTGGGGTGGAACAGCATCCCTTTGCATTGCAACTGAGATTCCCTCTGTGTTAATTCTCAAGCAATATTTGAGTAAGGGTCCAATCTGCTTATCCTGCAAAACAGCAAAGGAGAAGGTGAATTCAAAGGCACATTAGTTTAAGATAATCAAGTTTCCAGACCAAGGACACAGTAGTTCACACAAAAAAAGAAGAAAAAAGGTGTAAAATGTGCTTATTATGGGCAAGTTAGCTGTTGGAATGTGAACTCTGGTCAATCAAGCAGAAGCTCTGTAGCATTTTCACTAGAACAAGTTAGAAAAGCACAATTTGCTCTACATGGTCGGTCAGTGTACAATCGCTTTTGATCATAAAATGTAAATAGTATTTCAAGATGTCCTAAGTACATATCTCTGTGTATTCATACATGTATATAAGACACATAGCCAGAGACTATTTGTGAGGTAAAGTTATTCATATTTTCTCTATCTCTGATATAGATTACCTGTATTTTCATCTTGTTGGTCCAAGAGGCTTTTTTCCTGTGTGTATGTCCGATACTTTGTGACTCTTCTAGGTATTTCAAAGAAAACGTGTTTCAGGGACTGGCTTTAAAGAAATGGACAGATTTCACCTTGAAACACTGACGAGTCTCACTAGGAGACGTGAGACTCCGGTGTTTGGATTTTAAATGATTATGCAAAGCCATTTTTGACTCTGAAGCTCTGTGTTTTTTTGTGCACAAGTGATACTTGACAGTATGTGCCGATGTTAACCTTAGTGTGTTTGTAACTGTGCTGCCTTAGTAGAAATTTTCCAGTATCGTCTAGTTTTCCTCCAAAGAGGAAGTTGTGCACTTTAGAGTATTCCCATGGTCTAATAACAGTGCAATGTCCAATGGTCGTCCATGAGTTGATGTTTTAAAGAATTCTGCTGAAAACAACCTGTAACTTAAGCTTTTTGGTCTGAATGTGTCACGAATCAAGGGTCTGTCGGAAATGAAAGGATTCGATTTTGTATATTTTTTCCATTTTGTCGGTATTGTAAAGCTTCTCGTCTCAGTAGGGACTTACTTAAAGTCTTGAACATTCACTGGACAGGATTTATGTTCATTCCCAAAATTGAAATGGCGTGCACACTGTGACACAGACAACATCAGATTTGTACAGCGACAAAGGAATCTCACTGTGGTAGTCTTGGAAAGCCAGACACTTTGTTTCTCTCTCTGCTGCTGCTAGACTTGCTGCCTTTGCACGTGCATGCAATGCCTTGCCTATCCAGCTTGTTTGATGTACATTCTCCTATATATATCTATATATATCTATATTTACAGTATGTGTAACTCCTGTAATTAGCGTTAGTGTCCTATATAGCTTAGCCTGTAGATTAGTGCACTGTCGCTCTAGCCTTTACATGTGATCTCTGTGTCTTGGGCTTCCTGTAAAGTTTCTATGTGCTGCAAGCATGCTAACCTCGCCTTGCATTGTAATCCTCTTTGCGCTTGATCTGACTTTCTCTATCTTCCGTCTTTCTGCTTGAAGACTGTCGCTGCTCTGATTGTTATAAATATATACATATATATGTGTGTGAGTGTATGTAGTCCCTCAGCATGTCTTTACGAAAGCTCTTCTCTGCTCTGCACCTGTGTGACCTTTTCTCTCTTTCTCTTCCGCTTCGCCTTCTGGTAGCAGTGACAATGTATCCTCGCGCTTTCCTTTAACGTGTCTCGGCTACCCGCTGTCGTTCTGTTTGTGTGTCTGAGACAGTATGTTATCTTGTGTCATGGTGCCACAGCATCGCTGTTTGTGCTTTGTTTCACCGAGGCCCTTGACTCTACGGGATGGAGGAGAGATAAAATGCACAAAGAAGAAAAACAGACCCTAGTTTCTTGCTTAAATTATATATTTACTTAAAAGAACAATTAAATCCCCTACTGTAGTACTCAAAGTTAAATTCAATAAATATGGTGCAGTTTCAAATGATGTAATCTGTAAACTGCTTTACTGGCTTCTCAGACCTTCATTTGTCCTGAATTACATGTTATTCTTGGGATGAAAAGGAAATAAAGATTGCCTAAACAAAACCTACCTGAACCTTGTTTTTTTTTCCACTCATGCCTGCACAAAAACCTTTTACTGTAAAGTTCTTACAGCTTTTCTCTCTCATGTTGTACAGAGAAGCAGTGTTATAGGAACAGAGTTAAAGTCATTACATAAGCTGGTGGGAAAAGCACGACGAGATAAGTAAAGAACATGGCAGGATTATGTGTAAAAAGCTCCCCTAAAAGTCCTAAAGACGACGAAAAGCCTTAAGCCAAAAGAAACTCAACAACAACAGTGAATCGTGCAGTTGTTTTGCATGATTTCACATCACTTTGCATCTCTTTATGATTGTTTTTAGTCCCTTTTTGATGATTTAATGTCTCTGGGATAATTTTTATTTCCTCTACCTTTGCTTGTTTGTGCCCCTTTTATGACTTATTTTGGTCTTTTAGTGCCTCTGTATAGTTTATGTATATTTTCTGTCCTTTTTAGGTAATCTTTTGCACATTTCATTATCTTTAAATGGATGTCTAGTCCATCTTGGTGTGGACGCTCTGTATCCGTATGATCAATACACATCTCCTGCTTGTTGCTTTGTGTCATTTCTGCATCTCTTTGTGATCATTTGCATTTAAATGTGGTTCCTTTTGTCACATTTTGGTCATTTTACATTTTAGTTGAGCTTCTCTGTCTCGTTTAGGTCTTTCACGTCTTATTTTAGTTTTATGCCACTTTCTGGTATATACAACTGTCATTTATCAGTTATCTATCTAATGGTGAATGCTTAGTGGTGTAAGCAGGGAAAAGGTATAAACATTAATCCAGAACCAGTCTAACAGAACATTCTAACAGAACAATAACTGTGGAAATATCATCAGCTCATGGGTTCATCACTCTACAATGCAACTAACTTTGTTTGTATCACTAAAACATTTAGTATATAACAAGCAAAATGAGTCTTTCTGCAGTCAAACAGCAGAGTTAAACAATAGACCAGCACTGCAGTGTCATAACTATCAAAATGACCATGATTTAAAGAATAAATAACTAAATAAGCATCTCTGTTTTGCAGCAGCATCACTGGTTTGTGACCATCTTCTCTCTAGATGGCACTGTCTCCTCATAGTTTCACCACGAGTGGCCAACAGAAAGTATGTCCAAAATAAGCAATGAAAGGCAAATGTGGTTGGAATTTTTGGCAAATACCTTCCTTCTGTTTTGTTTCAATGAGCTCTTACTTCTACATTTTACCCTTCATTACATCCTTTCTTAAGCCCTTTTGAAAAGAAGAAACTATGCAGAAAAGCCTCAAGATGATTTATGTCATCTCTTCCTGTCACAGGCAGGAAAAAAGAGAAGAAAACAGTATGTGAGAATAATTGTCATCTCTTCCTGTCTGACACTCAGCCCACAACCAGACAAAATGACTCTACTTTTAACTCTCAGGAAAACAAAGGCCCCAAGAGCCTGAGATGTAAACATGTGGGGAGCACACCATCAGCTGGCTCCGAATTAGAGGATATGGATGGTTTCGTCATTGCAAATATGAAAAGTAATCATTCAGTAACTTAACTGTTTCCACACTGTGTGTGATGGGCTACATCAATCATCTGATTAGTCCAGAATACGCAGATGAGATGAGTTAGTTAGTCTGTTCCTGTGCAGGTTTAAACTTCTCTGCAGATACGTTTGAGCACCGGATTTACAACTCTACCGTGTTGCAGTGGGTTATTGTGTTACCTATATGACAGCTTAATAGATGTTTGCACATCTGCAGTATTTTCTCGGGTGCCAAATGGATGAGATTTTTCCAAAGTTTGTTTTAAGAAAGCCTGACTTTAAACGATTCTATATTCTTCTTTATAAACATGAACGGTTTTAGCCTAAGCTAATAAACTAACAAGTGCTTTGGGACTACAGAAATTTTTTCACTGTTCTATTGTATTAGAGCGGCCGTGGCTCAGTGGTTAGAGTGGGTCGTTCAATAACCAGACGGTTGGCAGTTTGATTTCCACTCTCACCACTCAAAAGATTGGTGAACTGAGGCAGTCCACCTCCTTGAGCAAGGCACCGTACCCCCATGCTCCCCAGCCAGTGTATATGGCATCTGTCTCCATGAGTGTGACCCCGGTGAGTGTGTTCAGGTGCCAACCTGGATGCGTAAATGCGGAGGAGTAATTTCGTGCATCTACATGACAATAAATCTGATCTTAATCTTAGAGGAAGGGCTTCTTTTTGCGTCCACAATGCAGGAACTAAGTGCAGTTATAGTTCCTTAAAACTATATATGTGGAACCAGTTCATAGCTTCCTTAGTGGTGATTCAGCATTACAATCTGCCTAAAAAGAAAAAAAAACTGAGATATAAAGATGTTCATACAAAGAACAGCGTTTAACGTTTGCTTTTTGTAAAAAAATTAAATGAAACACAGAAGCGAAGCGACAGTGAAGCCCAGGGTTTATTGAGCCAATATGCAACAGTGGAATTACAACAGAATTGTGACTCATCTATCAACCAGCTGCTTGCTGTTAAAAAGGAGATGTGAGGCAGGAGCGAAACTGAGAGCAAGATGGATGAAAATTTCAACCTTTTTCCCCCTTGATCATCATGGGGAACGTCACATCACTGGCAGATAAAAGCTAGGAGCTTCTGGCCCGAACAAGGATGCAGCAGAAGTATCAGGAAGGAGATGTCGTTTGTTTTACTCAGACATGGTTGCAGAATGGTTACCATGGTTACCCACCTCTCTACCCGGCGTTCAGACCATACAGGCAGACAGAGGGGTAACGGTAAAGGTGGAGGGGTTACGGTGCTTGTTAACAGAACCTAAGCAATAGTTTATAATGCAGCCATACAATTTCACTTCAGGGATTAATAAAGAACGATTGAACTGAATTTAATGCCTCGTAACTCCCATCACATCACTTGAGTGACGTCCAACAGAAAACAAATGCATTAATACACCTTTTCTGCTACGTCTGTGCTGGAATGGGAAGCGGTTCATCCACTGTGGTACATTTCCTAATGCCTTGATTACTCTAACAGCCTTTTTTTATTAACTGAATAACAACTCAGTAGTCTGGCAGCAGTCTGTACAGGACCAAGCAGCAAAGCTTATAACAACACTGTTGGACAGGGGGCCTTCCATCTATTCCAGATCCTCAGCTAATGACCAGGAGGGGTGTTTTTTTATTCAAATTTTACAGTCCTGAGACTCTGAAGTACCCCACACGGGACTATAGCTTTCTTTAAATGAAAGTTTGAACCATAGTTTACTTTTTTCAGCCCTCTTTGACTGTTTGATTGAGATTAAGGTGTTAAAATCTCTGATGCTGACCGCAGGTCGTTTAATTTCTACGATCCAGCATGCTTCTGCACCACCACACAGACACAAAATTACTTATCGCCCCATGCTCCATTAATTAACATCAATGGGTTACCTATTTGTATGCTACACATCATTTTCCAGACTCTTGTGTGATGCGCCTTCCAAATTCATTTTAATCAACTTTGATCTGCCGGCTGCCTCTGTTGAATCTCCACTGCTGTCATCTCCCCCGACAGATAATTCAGTCATCCACAGAGCCAAAATATTCTCCTCACTGCTTTTACAGATTAAAAATTAGCGCTCAGAATAATGATTAAAGGAGCATGTCTGGCATGTCTCACCCTGCAGGGTTTCTTCTTCTCTGCGATCAGAGATGTTACCATATGTGCAGTTTATCACATGTCTCCTGGATGATCTGCTCAGTGTTCGCAGCAACCTCGACCATATGGGGGACCTCTCAGGCCTCGTAAAGTCGCGACACTTTAATCCTACGGGCAGCTACATTACAGAAGAAAAGAACTGTTTGTTTCAAACGTGCAGCTTGCAAATAGGAGAAATGTAGCAAACATGTCGTAAAGTTTAAGACGGTGAACTTGCTCCTTTTTTTTAACTATGTGGTGATTTACAAGCAAGGCAACAGATGGAAAAACCTCAGTGGTGGGCATGACAGAGCTTACCAAAGCATTCTGACAAAAAAAGAGTGGAGCAAAGGGATTCTCTGGCTTCTTTAAACAACTGAAGTCTTTCCTGAAATTAACTGTCTGTGTGTGTATGCATGTGTCTGGCCACTAAGCCGAGCCAGATGTTGGTGAATGTTGGTGGTAATCACCTCACAGTCTAGCCTGAACTTTGCCTCTGCCCTGGTGTCAACCCAGAAGCTGTAATGTCATCTGTTAGTGTTTAGTTTCACTCAGGAACTCCTCGGATAACACATGAAAGCCTAAAAAGCTTGCTGGAGAAGCCAACCGTCATGCACTTGTTTGGCAGCATGTAGTTTTATCGGCTGGAAAGCCACAAGTATTTGAGTTCCCTTAGTGATCCACCTCTTAACCAGCAGATAGAAACAACCCACACTGCTAAACTCGCTGAGATGCACCCTCACTGCAGCATTAAAAAAACTGCAGCATTAAAGGAACAAGTGCTTGAGACCTGCAGTAATCAATATTTTCACAGAAACATCAGATAATCTGCAGCTAAACTATTGTCTCACCGTTTGGCTTCACTGGCTTTGACCTCCTGCCTAAAGCAGGGAAAAGTCTGACATCTCCTCACTACAGAGTAGTCAGCAGACTTTGATTAAAATACATGTGAAGGTCATGTTGACACCATCACCATATTGACTTCGCAAGGTGAGCAGACATCACTGTGTTCAATACACTGCCGAGGACAGGCCATAGATGATCTGAAACTCCCTCTAATCTAATCTATGCCCTTCAGTTTTCAACAAAATCCTTTTTGGATGTAGAAAAACTTCACTGCAGCAATAGAAAGTCCTAATCTTGGTAGTTTTTTCCATCCAGTGTTATGGAACGTGTGCATCTTTAGCTCAGATGTGTTTGTCATGACAAGGAAGTGGTTTGTTTGCCTGTTTGTTACTTTATTGATCCAACTTCCTGACACACAATGCAGGCTCACTGAAATCCACCAGAAAAGCTAAGAGTTTAATGTGCTAGAGATAAAAATGCATGTGAAAGTCCATTCAGTCGTATGGGAAGAGCTCTAATTTCTGATGAAGGAAGCCGCCACATTTAAGTCTTTTCACTTCCGCTTAGATGATTTAAGCTGAGCTCTGTATCAGAAATACTGGACTTTCCTGAAGACTCTACTGCTGCAGATTTATTCCAAACACGGTGGCCCTCTTCGTTAGTCAAAGCCAGTCGTGCTCATTAGCTTCTGTCACCTCACCGTGCACCGTGCACCGTGCCTGCTACCTGAGCACACACCATGTCCTGAAGCAAACCTCCAAACACATACACAGCTCTGCTAAACTTTCAGCGGTATATGAAGAGTCATTTGTATGGATGCTTTCAGTGAGATAGTTAATCTGTAAGTGCCTGCCAGAGAAAGCAATTAACCTCAGAGACCACAGGGGAGTTGATGTGAATGAGAGAGCATCTCTCCACCGTTTAAATATACACCAGAGGGACTCCTGCACTCACATTCAGCCAGCCTATTATTCATCATCAGCACTTTAAATGGCCTCTTCACGGAGACAGCAAGACAGGCCTCACTCCCTACATAATGTAGACACACACACACACATACACAGGTATTTATTTCCACACCCAGGCCGGCTGGTGAGCTTCAGATTCCCCTTGACACAAAAATGAATAAGGTCAGCTGAAGAACAAGACAATTAAATGCTGAATTTCTGGTGAACAGGTAATTTACCAGACACTGGAACAAACTATGCACAGTCCCTGTCAAAAGAAGATGGAGAATGTCCAGTCTGATTATTTTCAGTGCCAGTATAGTTTTTTCGCCCTTTAAAAGCTAGTCTCACTAAGCTAAGTCTAACTGAGCTTCTTGTATGTGTATCTCAGTTCAGTGAAATACAAAATCTTTAAACTTAAAAGGAGTTTTGTGGTCAGTTTTTCCTGTTTGTCGATTGAGAAACTTTTCACAGGCTGTTCGATACAACTCTCACTCTGTGTTTGTGGCAAGTGACCTGCCAGCTCATTCCCTCATGCATCAGTAACCTCTCTAATGAGAGGAGAAGCACCGGCACAGATGGATGAAGGAGGGCACAAGATAGCGACAAATGAGTGAATGTGCATAAAAGGGGGGGTGATGATGGAGATTCATGATGAAATAATGACTGAGAGACAAGCAGCTTAAGTTACGGAAGTGGATGATCTGTATTCAGCACTTTCTCTTTTTATGAACTGCAAACACTCTGATCCACTGACTTCTAACAAGACTTTTTATGAACCGCTAAAATCTTTACACACCAATTTGTGCTTATAAGCCAACCTGCTAATGGTGGAGTAATGACTCTTCATTCCTCACACCAGAAGCACTTAACATACATTCATTTGCATTCATTGCTGTGGTGAGTTTACATAACTTTACACTCAACTGCAGAAGATGGCCACCTTCCCTCACTCTTCTGTTAATAGTTCTGTTATAAGTTCAAATAGACCCTCTCTCCCAATGATTGTTGCTCACTCTGAACTGTTGGGTTAATCTGAATGTAATGTGCACAGAAATGACTTTCACTACATAAATGAAACTTCAGTAGAAAGTGCTGCACATGCTTTAACCTTAGTGGTCCATTGGCTACACAGCAGATGGGGAGACAATAAAGAGCCAGTAGGAGGCTACATCCCCATATGGCTATTTGGCTAAGAGAGGAAACCAACAATCAACATTTAATAAAGACAATAAAAGGAAAAACATCCTCAGAAATGCCCTTCACACCCAGTAAATCTTCGCAGCAGCAGCAGTGTAACAAACGGTGGAGCTTTGCTGTGTTGAACCTCACCACATGGTCTGAACATTTCCCTGCAGACAAGAGACCTTGGCTCTTACAGTAACATCCGCTTCTGATTAAAGCAAGCCTGTCTCCGGCTTTGTCCTTTTTAAGTCAACATTGGAGCATGCTGGGGCCAGGTTTAGGTTAGGAGGGCGTTCACCTCCACCACAAATCACCGAGACTAATGCGTTTATCAAAATGACACCATGTTGTATTTTTTTTACAGCAAACCTGGAGAAATTATACAGACACGCTTTCAGGGTATGAAGCAAACCACTTTCTGTCCATGAAAATGATCCATACAGGACCGTATTGGATTGTTTAGCTGCTGAAACACAGCTGGCTTTCGAATCATCGGCGATCCCCGCTGTGTTGGAGTAGCTGGCATGCCATCGGCAGTTGGAGTGAACTCCAAACAAAAGCCCACAGAAAGCAAATAAACTCACAACAGATGCAGATGCAGGGATGAAGGATGTGTCTCTGCTGTGCCACAGATACACAGACATGCAACTCCACTTCTGCAGCACGGCACTTTTTGAGCTGTTTAAGTGAAATCATGTAAAAAGTTATTTTTTTAAAGATTCTTTTGGTTGAATAATTCATAGCGACTAACTTTTCTAATTTCCTCCAGCTTTAAACCATCATGCAGCTCATTGCTCAGTCAAATTCACTCTTTTTGCTTTTGCAGCAACGTCTTTGGCATTTGAATCCAAAGTTTGCAACAATATTTTGAAAAGGAGAAGAAACCTAAGGATTTAAAAGGAGGTTGACACAAACCAGATTTATTTAATGCATCTGCAGGATGAGTGTGAAGATACTTAAAAGGTGATTGTTCTGTTAGTCTGTTGTGTTATACTTACTACAATGAATCATCTTCAGGTTCTATATATTTGTACAATGAGTGAGGATGTGGCTTAAAGTAATTGTCACCACATGTGAAGGTGTGCATAATAATTAATCGGCTTTATTATCTTGGGTAATATAAACCAAAATAAATGGGGAAAATGTGATGGATCACCTCTGTGTGTCTTCCCCAGACTTGACTCCACAGTCACCCTTTCCACTGCAGCAGAAAAGTATCGCTCAGATTAGCAGCTTGCTCAGCTAGTCACTAACTTTGTCTGCCATCTGTTACAGACAGATACATCAAAGTGGGTTCATCACAACTTTTCTATTCTGCTGACTCCTGAAAGTAAGTGTGGTGAGAGCAGAGTTTGTCCAAACACAGTGAAAACAAAACTGGAAAGAATAACTAAAGAAGCACCGAGGGCGACAAGGTAAGATAAATGATCCAGTTAATCAAAAAACACTGGCAAGAGGAGCCTTAAAGGCAAACTTTCCAATACTCAAACGGCCTTCACCTCTGTGTTTGTCCCCGTCTTCCTCTTTGACGTCTCTGAAACTCTTCATCTTGCAGAGGGTCTCATTTGATGTACAGTGTCAGACATCTGGAGCAACGCTCCACTGAAACACCTGTTTTCAATTCAGGCAAACGACAGAAACGTTTGATTGTTTCTTGCAACCAGACACCCCCCCCCTTTGCTCTCTCCTTCTCATTGACTCACAGGCTTTTTGTTATGTTAAAAGCCAGAGAACAGCTTTCCTACAGATAATAGATGGAGAAATAGTTAGAACTTGATCAAGACCAATTGGGGGGGAAATGTAGTGTAATATTTTCTAGGTGTTATGTTTGCAGCTCTGGCACCCATGCTGTTGAGTAAGGTTGCTCTTTTAATCAGTTCAGTGTGTTTGAGAACCAGTTTGAACGGTAAACTCTTACCGTAATGTTAGATAATGCTGTTCATGATGAGTAAGTCACGGTAATCGGGGTTATGGTCACATATGAGCCATATGATGTGGCTCAGTGGGTTTCCTATGGGTGCACATTGCTACACAAGATTAAATATCCAATAATACCTTTAAAATGTCTTTCACGTCTGTCGTAGCTTAACTATAAAACTTTAGGTCCAGTTTTCTATTCTCAAATTGATGTTTTTGGATTAAAGCCAACAGGGATTTTCTTCCCCCAAATTTTACTGACTTTACAAGTAAGAGTAACTCCTTTTCTGGCAAAATATATTTTATTTGGTGACGAACAGGCATACACATACTGATGTTCCACAAGACAACAGCACCCCAAAATCACTAAGAGCAACGAAGTGAGAATAAAGCTGAAGAATTTCAGTTGCTGCCAACCTCCTGAAACACTTAATTATGCCTAATTGTTCGGAGGACAGAACACACACAGAGGCAATTAGGAACGATATGCATGGGCAGTCCATCACAGGGAAACAGCATTTAGGCAAAAGAATAACAAAGTTCGATGTTTGCACATTCTATAAAGTTATGTTAAACTATATAAGTGTAGTTAAACACATGATTGAGGCTATCACTGCATGAGTTCGATTTTCAGCTCTGTAAACTCAGCGCTTTAACATCTCTACATATTTTTCTTACATGTTTTCTTTAGTGAAATACAAAAGTCGAGTTTTATTAAATAAATATAATCAAAAATATCAAATATCTAAATTCCCACTTATCTAAAGGTTACATTGTAGTAGTGAAAACGTCTCTCATCACACTCCTGGGAACATTAAAGAAGAGTTTTAGCTTTTAAACAGATTTGAAATGTTATATTTTTTATGAAGCTAGCTTAATTTAGCTTTGCACAGCGACTGGAACAGAAGGAAAGAACTTTTGTCTTTATTTAGCAGTTATAAAATCACACAAATGGTTGTTTTTAACCTGGACAAAAAGGGAAATGGACTTTGGGGGTTATTTCTTGGAAGTGAGTCGTAGTGGATGACGTGAAGTGCCTCGGCGTGCAGTACCGCTAAGGGCCACTAGGTGCCGACTCTAGTTATGACATATTAAAATCAATATTTTCCCCTCAAGTGATTGTAGTGTTAGTTAAATAAACTCCCACTGATCAACAAATATTTCCATCATTAAGTATTTATGAGGCGTCGACGAGAGGTCATTTTTAGGGGTGTGATGATTGGATCTACATGCCTGGGAGTCTATGGGAGTGTTGAGAGATATTTTGGCAAAATGAGACAGCATTCACAAGTGAGTGTGAGTCACCTGCACATTGGTTTTGTTCATGGCTGTTATTTTGCTGTTGCATGTTAGTAGAATAGACGATACAGTTCTTTCAAGTTTTGCTGTTTGTTGATTTGTTTTTATTTATTTTAGTTTGCCATAATTATATCTCAATCTTCTTCAAGTTGGACTATCACACCCCCAAAGGATATGTATAAGTATATGTTTATTCTGCTAATGGACCAATGTGTAAGATGTAGTGACATCTAGTGGTGAAGTTGCAGATTGCATAAATACACAATACCTCACCATCCCCTTTCGAGCTTGAAGAAATGTTAAAAGTCCATCTCTAGAGCCAGTGGAAGTGCAATATGACGGACCCTGAAGAAGACGGACAACAATTCTTGATTCTACTCCAGTTTAAACAGTTGAAATCATAAATTTCTGCTGATGGATGCCCCTAAAAGACACACAACACTACTGTTGGTAATTCTTTTTTCCTGTAGCGTTTTTACTTCCTTGTTAGCGTGAGTTACAGATTAAATATCTATCATCACTCGTCTTTGATTATCTTTCAATCTGAAACATATTCGTATGCCTCAAATCTGTTTTCTTTAGCACTTAACTGCACCACTGTGCCAACATATGAGAGCTGAGGGTTCTGTAGCTCTGGTTACATGTTATATGATGTCAGAAATAGACCTACTGACAGATAGATTTCATTACCATTCACCAACACTTGCTATTTACCTTCTTTACCTTCTTTTATGTTGCTGTGCTAAGCTAAATTAGCCAGCTATTGAGAGTAGCATTGACACTATTGTCACTCAACTGCAGAAAGTGGGTAAGAGGAGCTCCCAAAGTGTCAATCTACTGCTTTAAAGCTCAATCATATAATACAAAGATTTCATTACACACTGTATATGTTTTAAATATATGCTTGGATGGACGAATATACATATTAGAAGACATACACGTTTACATACACATTTGTATAAGAACATATGCCAGTATGTATGTACATACATATTTAAGCACCACTGTATGTACACACTTACAAACACATTCAGATATTACATTTGGAATTGGTCACTGCTCAACCAGCCGAAGTACTTCAAGAAAAGGCAGTACTTAAGTTTCCCCCCCAAAAAATTCACAATTAAAGTATAAACAGGTGAAGAAATATACATTAAAAACTATAAAGTGATGGAGTATGTGGAGTAGATGACACTGATTTTTATCAGTCACTTAATTAAGTAAAAGCTGAATTTGCTCTGCAATTCAATATTGTGCAAAACTGTCTTTTTTTCTTTTTTTTTTTACAAAATGCACTGACAGCAAAAGTTTTATCCTCGTGGATCACAAAGCAACCCAGAGAATTGAAATGTTCGTGCCGCCCTCATGTGTTATTTGGTTAACTCGTCCTCGGATACAGTCCAGAGTGACATAAACAGCTGTACCATTCTGGACCTGAAACGAAGCTCTCAGTCCAATACTGGCCCACTCGCTCCCTTCCGGCATTGATCCAGACACCTGCTGAGCCACAGGACCTGCCTGCTGGCCCTGACCCCCCACCCGCTGCAAAGTGACTTTAACTATATTGCACGAGTGGATCAGCTTGAGGTTGAGGGCGATGTTTGCTGTGCCCTTCTCTTTGAATATGAAGTTCTTCCGGCTGCTTGGCTCCCCTGAGTGGGCCAGGTGAACCTGCGGTGTGTCCGGGCTGATCTGCTGGAAAAGCAGAGGTTTATTCCTTACTGCTCCGAAGGGAAGACCAGTCCGCGACACTGTAGCCATCAAGGCTGACGACACAGCTGAGGGAATCCAGATAAGGCTCAGCATACTGATCCCAGAGCTATCCCCAAAGTAGCGAATGTTGCACTGAGACGGTGATGTGATCTCAAAGCTGAGGATGTCTCTGCTGTCCACACTCACGGCACCAGAAAGGGTGATGGAGGTGTCCCTGTAGTTTACGCCCGTCTTAAAAGCCTGCACCGCCTCCAGGCCGGTGCTGTTCCGAGTGGTGTAAGCAATCAGGGAGAACCCTTCTCGAATGCAGGTGTGACCCATGGAGTAAAGCGCCTGCTGAAGGACGAACTTTACCACGCCGCTCTCTGTGAAGCGCACCCCGCGGCTGTCATGTGTCAGGCTGATCATGTAGGGGTCAGAGACCGACGTGATGCGGAGAGTTGGCCGATAGCTGGTCTGGTAGTGCGCCAGCAGGGACATCTGAGCGGTCATAGCTACAGCACCAGTGTCATGAGACAACCAGAGCAGACTTAACGAAGGAGTTGTGACATCAAAGACATGAAGATCCTTGCTTTGATTGCAGTGCTGATTTGGACTCTTCAGCAGCAGTGTGAAGGTGTGGTTGGGCTCCACCTCCACCCCGCAACTAACGCTGACCCCCTGGAAGTACTTCCCGTCCGGCTGTTCAATGCGAACGCCACTGAGCTCTTGACCCTCCTCTTCCTGGCTGCTGTTAAGCCTCATCCCCACCTGGAGGAAGTTCCTGCAGCTGTGCTTTATAGCAAAGTTATGATCCAACCACACCAAGCCATGCTGCAGAAAGGTCACCTTCCCCGCTTCATTCGACAGCAGATAACTGCTCTCCTTGCCTCGTATGTTCAGCTGCAGCCCGGGAAAGATGTGGGCTCCAGATGTCCTGGCAGGGGGGAGTGCCACATTCGCCGCCCAGGACTGTGAGAGTCGGCTCTCTGAAAGCTGTCTGCAGACGACGTCGCTGACTGCTGTGCAGGGAACAGTGACAGGCTCTCCGTCACAGTCTGAACAGGCCTGGCACTCCTGCAGCTCCTGGTTGTAAAAGTAGTTGTGACCACAGAGGCCCATCACTGCCTCTCTCTCAGAAGCTCCGAGACATCTGAATCCTCCTGCATGATGAAACAAAACAGGTTCAAACAGCTGTACAGACATACTGTTCATTACATTACAACTGTTTTCTGAGTAAACTGGTTAAAACCCACCAGGAGTGTTAAGGCACTTCACACGCTCTCCACAAATGTTTGGTAGTTCAAGGCATTCGTCTCTGTCCTGCAATTAAAAAAAAAAAAAACAATAACAGCAATTGTGAGCGGTAATATTAGAGCTCTGACACTTTCTGTGAAACACTTTTTTCTTTAGTTTAGATTTATCTAAATCAAAGAGTATAAATATTTTCCCGTAGAAGTTTGTTGGCTTAAGCCAAAACTTCAGGTGTGATCTCAAGTAGTCTTCAGGAATAGTTCTCCAGGCTTCTTGAAGGACATCCCAAAGCTCTTCTTTGGATGTCGACTGCCTTTTGTTCCGTTCTCTGTCAGATGATCCCACACTGCTTCAATAATGTTGAGGTCCGGGCTCTGGGGAGGATTCATCCCTCCATAAGACCTGTTGCCACTGATTTTCAGTCCACTTCTTGTGTCATTTGGCATAGCTCAGCCTTTTCTCCCTGTTTCCCTTCCTTAAGAATGGCTTCTTGACAGCCACCCTTCCCTGGAGACCATTTCTGATGAGGCTTGGGCCAACAGTAGATGGATCAGCTGAAGGTCCAGATGCATCTCTCAGGTCCTGTTTCAAGTCAAGTTTTTTAAGGACCCACTGCAAACCATGCTGAGATTTTCAGCTAATAGCTCTTTGCTTATCACCTTGTTGATACAAAAATACTTTTTGTCTGCCAAGCTGTGGTATGTTTAGCAGTTTTCGTAGATGCAACCAAAAAAATGGGAACAATTGATGCTGGTATAAAATAAATGTGTAAAGAAACAATTTGAAATTGGATATTTGCTAAGTTGTCTGTTATGTGTAGACGGCAATGGCTCAGCCGTTAAGTTGAGTTTCTTTTTTATGCTTGAATGATTGCCAAAGTTAAGTGTCTTGGCAAACAAAAAACAACTAATTACTCTGAAAATGGTCAGGTAAGCAGCCAGCGTCCAATAGCCTGGGGAACTATTGATCAAGACCACTTTAAAAGAATAGAAGAAAGTCTGGCTTTTTGAAAGATAGATATAAATAAATGAGGATTCTGGACTCAAGACTCTGCACAGTACTGTAAATATACAATGGGACAGATGTTTTTTGTCAAAAAGGTAAATCAGTGTTTCATACCTGGCACATTCTGTCTGCTGTCGGGGAGCACTGTGAGATCAGGAAGAAGCCCGGTGGGCACATGGTGCACTTCTCACACTGAGGTGGGTCCCTCTGAAAATCACAGTACTCCTCTGATCCACATGGTGAAGAACATCCCAGCAGAGGTTGAGGAAAATGAGCCTCCCCGACAGCGTCCATCACCTTTGAGTCGGGGTCCATTTTGTGGACAGCGTAGGATTTCTGAAGGTGGCTGCGAGCCTGGCTCTGCAGTCCTGCCAGGTGGCTCTCGAAGTATCTCTGCAGCTCGCCCTGCAGGCCATGGAAGGAGACCTGCTTGACAGTGTCTGAGAGAAGGCCGTACTGGGCCTTCACAGCATCCATCTGCTCGTACATGCGTCGCTGCTGGTCCAGGATGTCACGCTGCTGCGACAGCAGTGCCTCCTGTTGGTCGACAAGCTTCTGCTGCAGGTCACGGATTATTACCTGCTGGGCTCGCAGGGCCTCCACCAGCTTCTCCTGCCCCTTGGCCAGCTGGAGGTGCAGGATGAGGGCATCCTCTGAAGGAACTTCATTCTCCCCTGAGATGAAATTAATGCAGAATTAAAGATGGGGGCAACAAACTTCTTTTTGTTCTAAAACTAGACTTTTTCTTAGAACAGGCACACACTGAGCCCACTTGCCTAACCCAGCCATAGAAAATTTACAGAGTTTCCTTTGTGGATTAACATCAAAGCAGTCGACATTTTCTGGGCAATTGACTTTGAGACATTTTTTCCAGGCCAGCTCCACTAGTTGCTCCGCAGGTGGCTCTTTTTAAACTGAAGGTCAACAAAAAAGTCCTTTCCCTTCATGCTGATCACTGACTTGGATAAAAAAAAAACTTTCAAAGGCAATAAAAAGGAGTATATATCTGATTCATTTAGAGATTAGTTGCTTTCTGCCAAAGGCAGACACAAAGGAAGGCTTATGGAAGAAGTTGACATGATTAAAACAAAGAGTTATTGGTTTAACTGATAGACTAGATTAATTTAGAAGACCTGGTTTGATGTCACAGGTGAGCTGGACTCCCAAAGGCGCTCCGCCAATTTCCGAAGAAGGATGTCCAAACTCTGGAAAATCTGCCAGAAACTGCGCGGCTCTGTCGGACAGATAAACGGGAGGAGGCTGGCCGGCGGCAGAGGAAACACTCTCCTCTGCGGCGGGACATCCCTCTCCAACACAAGACCTTCCCCGCGCTTTCGGCCGTATCCTCAAGGGCAGCCTGCACTCGATCCCTCTGCAGTCTCGGGTGTCATTGGTGATCTGAAACTGTTTCGCAGCCGCGGCACAGTCCGCAGCGGCGCATCCTGCGGGGAAAACTTCAGGCGCTCTCATCCGTGTGCCACCGTCGCTGTGCCGCCCGCGCTGCAGCTGCACGGCCGGATAGCTTTCCGGATAGGGCGCTCTTTGAGAGCTCGGGTACGCGTGATGTTGGCTGGAAGCTGTCTGCGTCGCTCTCCCCTGCGTTGCTGGATTCAACTGCCGCGGAAGTCTGGAGGATCTGCTCCCCGGACAGTGGGCTCCGGTGCACGGTCTTGGATCGCCGGTGTCCCCGCCGTAGCAGTGCGCCCCCCGGCACATATCTGCTTCGGCTTGCACGGCGTTGAACAGTGATACACAGGAGAGTAGCAGCGACAGCACAGATGTCAGTAAAACCATTTTGCATCCAATACGTGTGCCTACAAAAGAAGAAAATGTTTGGAAAACTTTGAGAAATCTCTGCAGAAAAAAGTGATAGAATTTTAAATCTTAATCTGTCACAGCTGATAACAAACTTGGTCATTTCTATCGGAGAGACGTTACCTTCAGCTCCTGGGTTTGGTGAGACTGGCTCTCCCAACTGTCAGTAAGGAGTAAAAAACATTAGAAACAGGCATCACTGGTGGCTCTCTCCATGTCTGACCCACTCTGAGGGCTCCTGCACTACAATGTCAGAATGTGGCATTCCTAAGACTTAATTAGCATCAGGTTTCCCCAGCCACAAATTAACCCTTCATCCTCCCTGCTCTCTTGAATTCCCCTCTGACTAGGTGAAAATGATGATAAAATAACACTTTCAATGCTTACATTTAAACATAGCCGTCTATTTTTATGGTAAAATAAAGACCAACTGAACTTTTGCTTCTTTTCATGGTCAATTTATGTTCTCCAGTCCATTTAAGATGGTAACAATCGCTTTACTGATGACTGTCACTTTTCATTTTGCTCACTGTTGACTTTTCTTTGACCCCGTAACCGTCCAAGTTGCAGAAAGCAGCAGTACTTTGTGTTAAGCACATCCTGAATGTTGAAACAGCTGCTGGTTCTCAACGAAAACGTCCTTCCACTTACACTGGCCTTGTCAACACCAAGTGCCCCCTTCTTCTTCTTCTTTTTTTTATATAGACAAAGCCATGCAGAGGTCAAACTTTTGTTAAAGAAAATCTATGGCTGAAGTCAGGAATGTGAAACCTACACAGCAGGTTTCTGGGCCCTCTTAAACTTCCATGTTAGAGCTTCTGCACAACCCAGCACACAGTGTGAGGTTATCTGAGGCTGATGTGGCGAGGCTGTTAAATTGACTGATTGTGTCAAGGTCAGATAGAACAGGAAGCCAAAGAAAAACAAAATGCAAGCTCAAGTTAGTGTGATAACAATAAAATCCTAACAAGTACCAGCTTAGACTGCAATGTTTCACAGTTTTGACATATGATCTCATATATTTGACTCATTTATCACAGGTTTGACTCCAAGTTAGAATTAAGCAGGCTGCGACAAAAAAAAAAAAAAAGTATCAAAGTGTGCTATTAGTATTCTTTACTGTACAAGTAACAGCTTTTGCATCACATTTGAGAGATCGTTAGGGGGAATTGATGGATGTTTGATGAAAACATTTCTTTGAAATGTCCTTTTAGGTTTCTGTCGCCGCTGCCTTTCACTTTTAGCTGTTTGTTTCTCTTTTACACATTAAGAACTGGATTAACAGTTTAGCCGAATCCCACCCGCTCGGCTTAACACACAAAACAAGTTGGAAACACAAACCTGATGTCTGATTTGCTTCTGGTACGATTAAAAGGTATGATATAGAATTCAAACGAGATACCAAAAACGTATACAATACCTGCAAAATTAACATAACATCAATGACATATTGTAGTGTTGCATCTATTCATACCACATGTTATTTATAAACTAATAAGTCTCCATGAAGCGACTAGCACTGTGCTAACCTCTTCTGCGGGAGTCATCCCGAGTGTGGGTTAGTGTCAGTGTAAATTAATACAGCAGGAAAGCTGCACTCATTCACGTATTTTGCTGTTTCTTTTGTCAGATGACCAAATGCACCAGAAATTGTGATCTATCAGCCCATAGAGACCACCCGTCAGCTACATTGCATGTTAATAACTTATTAGTTACTCATGTTGCTTGTGTGGATGTGTATTAGGACGACTCATTTCGTTCTGAGTGGTTACAAAGACATGCGACCCAGTATTTTATATTCATTATTTCACTTTTGTTCAGTTTCTGTTTGATTCGGTCTAATTAATGAAAAACTACTTGATTTGGGTCAGGAAAACATCACTTGTTGCTTTAATATGGACCTTCTCTCAGGGTCCACCATATACGTTCGAAATCTCCTTTTTTCAGCACGGCAGCTGATGAGTTCCACCTCATCTACAAAATACAGCCATCGGCCCAAATATAATGATTTTCCTTTCATGCCTATTTCACAATTGGGCTAATTTCTTTGCACGCAACATTGAAGTTGTTGAGTTCGCTAAATTGCAGAAGAAGTAACCAAAATATATTGTTTGTTCATTGATTTGAGATAAATTACTGTGAGAAGTATACATAGGAAACAAACAGAAGCTTCACATGGAGATGTAGTATTAACTGCTATATTTGGACAATAAAGATTTTGACTTACGTCTAATCAAATCAGACAGACCCTTTTTCCCTTTTTACTAGTTTGCAAATATGTCCCACCAAGCAAGCGCCACACTGGTTAAAAACATCTAACCGTCTTCCAGGGGTGGATTACTGCACCACAAAGGAAAAAAAACCTGCAGGTTGAAGGCAGAAACTGCTCCACACCACCCAAAGAGTTCAACAGCATGCACAGTACAGCAGAGTACAAACAGAGGGCACCACAACACTCCTGTAGGCATATGCGACTTTTCTCATCATCTCAGTGACAGCCTGTCATATTCAACAAATGCTCTACGGCTTTGCAAGCTGCCTACTGGTTTTATCATTATCACCCCATTTTCTTTTAGTGCCCAGGTCCCTGAATTGCATTTAGAGGTGTGTTAGAGTTCTCAGATGTTATATGAAGGAGACTAATGGCTTAAAAGAATGCCTTACACCTCATATCTTAACATCTGGGGTTCTGCAGCGCTCTCAAACCAACAGACTCCTCTTTGTCATGTGGGGCTTGCTCTCTTTTGCAGTTTCTAAAGACTTGACACGCACACAGTTTGAATAAACTCCCAAAGAAAACAACAATCTTAATCAGTCTTGACTCAGAGCTGTGATGCATGAGCTGCAGGTTAACCTCTATCAGAACCAACACTGTGGGACCACCCTCGGTGTCAGAGTTGAGACTTCAGAGACGCAACAAAGGACGAAAAATCACCTCACTCTCCGCTGCCGGGCTCCACAACCGTTAATCAGCGTATTTATTTGAGAAATGTTCTCCAAGCCACCAGCGTACTTTGTGTTTAGGAGGCTGCCTTTGGTGTCCATCTGTTTGTCAACCCCTTAGAGAGGGAGGAAATGAGGGTGGTTGGGACACATGCCTGAGTCCAGACTGTTTGTTTAATACATCACAAGTCATGAAAGGCTCTCAGAGGCATTCAAGATTATTTAGTTTCCCCCCACGGTGCTCAGCTTTACCCTACGATGACAGGATTTTGCCACAGAGAGGGTGGTCTGTCTTTCCCCATCGGAGCCAATGCTGGTCTTGAAGGAAAATAGGACACAGACGAGCTAAAAATAGTGAAATAATGCAAATAGTGGTTAATATTTTCCTGGAAAATGAGGGTAGCAGTGGAGGAAATTTGTTATTTTGAGCATAATTTAGCATTAATTTCGCACTACTTCAAGTTAATAAAAAAAAAAGAAAAAAGAAAATGAAATCTTGTTTTTTTTGACCCCCCAGGTTGACTCAAGGAGAAATGCAAATAAATACAGCTATCTGTGTCTGCATGGTCAGATAAGAGCCAGAGGCTGTTTATAGCTTGACAGTTGGACTCTCCTTGGTTCCTCGGGAAGATAACTGACTTTGTTGCACCGTGTCTTAAGATGTTCCCTCCTGATTTTGACCAAAAATTAATCAAACTTGCCTGCAAATGAGAGTCACGAGAGGTGGTGAGTTATGGCTTTAGACATTTATAAAGCAAATCACTGAAGGAAACTTCAAAGATATTACAAGATTTTTCAGTATGATTTAAAGCAGCGGACGAGCTGCTTCGCCACTCCTGTCCAAAGACCTGCTGTAAATCGGATTCAGTGAGGTGAATTATTAACCAGGGCCCGTCACATTCCTCGGGCTGACTCGCTTTGTTTCCCCCTAAAAACTTCATTATCTGCCCAAGTGGTCAGTCACCATCTTGACTTGAAGCCTCTCAAACGCAGGTTTTCCCGCATTCTGTCCAGCTCCAAAACAGCTTGCAGAGACCGCTGAGGAGAATGGCCCAGCGCTGCCCGGGCAAGACTGTTGTGAAAGTGTTCAGCTCTCGACAGGAATGCAATGACAGGTCTGGACCTGAACTTCCGCATTAAGCAGGAAGAAGCCCGCATTCAGAGAGCCAGATGCAATCCACATCAACACACCCAGATCTGCCTGCTTATGACTGTTATTTTTCAGTGGCGAGCTGTGTTAGAGAATAACATTTTGAGGTGGAACTAATCTCCATGACGCTTTTATTCTAAAACTAACTGGTGAAACCAAGGATTAAGACATTTGAAAAGGTGAGTTTCATCTCATTTTAAATTGGTTGTAGTACCTTCAGCAAACGGTCAACGTGTACAGCTGCTCTTCTCTGAATATAAGACAGGAACAAGGTGCTTACAAACCACTTTACACAGTAAATGAGCTTTGTGTTTGCCCTTTTTTTATTGTCACATTCAGCCACATTCAGTCTGATTCTCTAACAAAATAATCTAAATGCTGGAGACAAAAAATCTGAGACATCCTGTCTGCTTTAGACTGTCAAAAGTTGTCAAATTCAGGACGACAAATAACACAGTTACTATCTTGAGACTTGATTGGGTGGCTTACAAAGATAAAACAGCTAATACGTACATGATATTATGTTCTAAAAGGAATTTATGTTCATATGTGTTCTTTCCACTGGGTGGATCCTGCTCTAATTTAAGACTGCTGTATGACACAATATGTTCATGAAACTGATAGGGTGCGCTCTAGTTTTAAAGCAGATAGTGCTGTCGTTTTGTTGCTGATGAAAGGAATATTTTACATTTGGATTCTGAGATTTAATCACAGAAATATCAACTGAATTAGATGCAGATATTCCTTTTATTTCGGGATGATTTCTGCTTGTCAAGCAACAATTTAGTCACCAGACACTCTGTCACTGACTCATGTGCAGGAGGGTTCAAAGAAAACTACGTATCACCGTTACTCAAGAGCTGTTTTATACATAGAAGTCACATTTTGAAACATGCTTCAGCAAATGCAGTCAAGAGCTGGTGTTTTGTTTCATGTCAGTTATGATTTGTGGTTTTTATGCCCTTGAGCGCTTCATTTCTCCAGAATTTGCCTACGTTGCAACAGAGCACTTCCAGTTCTGTAAACACATCAGCTCAGGCACCAAGTACCAAAGCCTGATCCGAGTGTGAGCGAGTTTCTTTGCATCACTGTACACATGCTGCAGTTCGACACAGTACTTGGAGCATGTGTTTGCTCTCACCTGAACCTTGAGTTGCATGTGAGGACTTACTGTGTAAAGAGGCTTAATTAAGCACTGTGTATTTGAGTTGTTTGGAGGGGAAATGTTTGCTTGAATGTGGTATCTGCTGCTTTTATGAATAAAATAAACTGCATAATAGAGGGAGAGTTGTGCAAATCAGTGGTCATAACTCATGTGAAAAAGAAAGTATATCCTCTTTTATTTCTGTTTCTTTTATATATTGCGACATGATCGTGTCAAAAAGCAGAAGCAGCGCGTGAATAACTAAGTACACCCAATGATTCAACCACCTTTAGCAGCAATAACTTTTATGCATGTTGTTATCAGCCTCTCAGATTGTTGGCCCACTCTCATTTACATCAGTTTAGGAGGATTGTCTGATTGTCTTCATGCACAGCTCTCTTAAGGTCCCTCCACAGCATATTTTAATCAGGTTGAGGTCTGGACTTTGCAACATCTTTATTCTGTTGTATGACCCAGTTTCAGCCAAGCTGGCCTCCAGAATACTTTGGCATCCAGAGAAGTTCATGATCTACTGCGTGTACTTTTTTCACATGATTTTACAAGCTTACAAACATGAGCGTTTCAGCCCGATCATAAGTAAGTTCAGTCATTCCTTTTTCTCTCTCCATCTTATTTATTTCCCCACTTCTCATCAGTTTGTTTGAATTGGAGACATGAGGTCACTTCACAGAACCTCTGAGCCTGAAATCTTTATCCAGTGTTTTTTGTTAAAGGGGAGCTTTAATGGTTGGAAATGGCTGGCAATACAAATCACATTAGGTGTGTAAATACTTCATTCTAACATAGCTGCAGTTGACCTTTTTCTGTGGTTCTTCTCAGCTGCATGTCACAAACAGCATGAAGTTTTTTTTCTTTACTTATGACGCAATTTTTGCGTTTAACTGGGGGAGGAAATTTCTTTAAGATTGGTCAGGTTTTGCCACCGTCAGATGTTTTCAGCTCTGACCACATGCCTCTCACCCCTTCTTCCTTCTTTTCACTGAATCAGAGCTGGGAGCAGTCTGCTCAACACATTTGGCCTCTAAAAGCAGCAGCTCTGACTGAAACACTCAACTTTTCCTTGAGTGGCTTCACAGAGCTTATGTGGAAAATTATGCTATTATTCTTCCAGCGAGATCAGTTTGAATGTGGCCGTCATTACATAAATATAATGTCATCAACAGAAAACAGCAACATAAAAGTTGCGTTAGTAATTAAGTTAATATCGCACCCGTGGTAACCGAGGCAACGGTTTTATTCAAATTTGCAGGTAGCTGCTGACACCATTTCTAACAGTTTCAGCACCACAAGTGGCAGGAAGTCAAGCCTTTACCACTTCCTCCACGGAGGTGCACCAGTGAAGTGGAGGAGGAGTGCGTTCAGACACTCACATGCACGTCACCTGGAAATTACGTCTTCACATTCAAATTAATTCCATCAGGATAGAAAGAAAAAAAAACAGAAGAACCTCAGAAGTTTTGATCTGAAGATAAATTAGCACCATCTGTCAGATGTTGGAATAAGGGTTTCCTGGAACATAATCAGTCACATTTGTCTTGTTTGATTAAATTCCTGCAAACTTTCTCTTTTAACTCAAAGTTTGATAAACAGATCCCAAACTGTGATGACTGAAAGCAGTGACTTGCATTTTCCTAAAGAACATATTTTCATTTCTGGTACATTATGGCAGCTGAGGACAACAGGGTGGAGAGTCACACCGGATGAGTCATACCAACGAGATTAAGAGCTGGGTAAAGCTGAAACCCAAGGTTTCAATGTTGGTGGCTGCACTGTACACTAAAAGTAGGCCTTCATAAAGAAACTGACTTTCTTAAGCCAATCTTAGGTCTGTTTGAGAAACACTGTAGTCACAGCCTTCTGACTATTACACAGTGTAAACCACAAACTCTAACCTAACCCCAGCTACTTCTAACACATATATGAGGACAACCAAATCATTTTGTGTGGGTCATACATATTATTTAAAAACTAAGACAGAACCATGTTGGCTCGTGTTATGAATCACCCAAAAAAAATCAAACACTGTATTCTTCTTCTACAACCCCACAGGGGAGGCTTTGCAAGATCAGCTGTTTAAAACGAATATCTCTTTATCATATACAGGCTCTTTCTGGTATGAAACAAGGTGTTTTAGCTTCTGTGCCTTTAAGGCCTCCGTCCCTAAAAGACTACTTTCTTCTGATTGGCAGGTTTGTGGAAGCCTTTGCTAGTGAGCACCCTCCTTTGGTTAGTGTGAAAGAGCTTAAAAACCCACTGTAATGTTAGTTAATAGAGTTATTGGAAACACAATTTCTTTAAATGCTTCCCTTTATTTGTTTGTTAAAGTCTTAATTTGATGAGGTCCGTGAATGAGGAGAGCGCCAACAAATTCATATTGGTGTAATTAATAGTGTTAGCATGCTAACACTTGAGTCAACAGTTTAAGACAGCAGATGCTAACGAGGGCATCATATACCAAAGATCATGAAGATGACCAAAGGTAGCCGTTCACTACCTTTGTATAAGTTATGCCTGTTTTTCATGTTTTTCCTTCAGTAGTTGTCTAGATGTTATGTTTTGGCCTAAAATAGAACTGAATGACAACCTGAGAGCAAAGAGGTCGAAGGAAATGAGTAAAATTAGCTTGTAGCAGCAAGTGATGATGAAAAAACAAAAAAAACACTGAATCAGAAGCAAGGATTTGAGATCTTTGTAACTAAAGATCAGGATTGTTGAGTAGTTCCTGAGTTGTTGTCCTCAGTCAGCTACATTAACCAGCAACAGTGGGACACATCGTAAATATGCCACCAGAAGAAGAAGAGCAGGAGCTGCACGAGACGACATGTGCACTATATTGCATTTCTGCCATCAGCCCAACGAAACGTGCACGATTCCTTACTGCGACTACTCATGCTCCAGCGTAAGAAAAGAAAACAGGGCTCTGTTTTGACTGCACGTTCTAGACCATCATAACATTTGCTCTGAGAAATGAGGCTGTAAATAATACATGTCACACAGACAGATGGCATGTGCGTAATTACAGTCTTAAGGAGTTGTTTTCTGGAAAAATAGTTAGGGTTTCCTCAGGCTACTTTGCCACTTTAAACTCAAATAAACAACCTTGATTATGATGATATTTTACTCCATAGTTCCACATCAGAGGTAAATCCAAAGGATCTTTAATACTTGGGCACGTGAGTCTAATTTAAGATGTGCACGGTGAAGAAGCTGGAGTTTCAGTTTCTTTAGGGCTCACCATGTTTTGTCACATATAGTCTGAGTGCATAAGAGGAAGGATTGCATGTCTTAAACTCCAAATATTATTCTCCAGTTGTATGTTGGTGCATTTGGCAGAAGCTTTTATCCAAAGCGACTTGCACTGGGTAAGGGGGTCTTGCCTAAGGACCCCTGCTGGATACCTTTCATGCTGAGTTGTGCACGTGCAACAAGACATGACAAGTTATGACAAATAATGACTGTCTGAAGTTGTGCGTACGTGCTTCCCTTTCTTTGATCTAAGTTTTTCAAGATACGTAGCCTCAAGCATGCCTCCTTTCTGCACACATTTCAAAGTAAGGAAGCAGTGTTGTGTCTCACCTCTGGCTGTGTATTTGTTTTCACTTTGCAAATGGATTTCACAAATCACTCATCTTTTCACTTTAATCCGTAATGGAAGCAAAAGTCATTGCAGCAACGATCAATGAAGGTCATTGTCTTGATGTTTTGGTCATTTTAAAACGTGCTTTGAGCGTCTTTCAAAGGCTTTGGTCTAATTTCTGTCATTTATTGGGATACATTCAGATTCTGGCTGCTAAACAGTTTGCTTTCTCTGCTGGTTTTGATATAGTTGCTAATGACACATCACCCGACTGATTTGAAAACATTTGGCAGTCGTGAGTAAACCTAACTTGAGTGTCAAAATGTTTAAAAACTATTCTTCTCTGGTTATGTAAAACTGTTCTCAGCATACGAACGAGCCCAAGTTATCCCAACAAGTCTTCCAACTGAAACAACTTGAATATCTTTTCGATTTCTACGTGACCTCTACCTGATCTCACCTCAGTGACTCGCCGCTTACACAAGGTCCCAGATGTCCACATTTTTATTGCTGAATGAGGTCAAATCCCAAGTGTTGGTTCTCAGACTTATGGCACAATTATTAAGGAAGATAGAGTTAATTTCTCATCCCACTCGTGAGGCCAGACCTAAACATTTTTAAATATTTTGGAAACAATTCAGCTATCCAGTCAATCAGGAGTATTGTTTAGATGAGACCATACATTGGTGCACAAACTCATTCCTTATTTTAGTCTCCAGCAGTTAGAAATTTAACAACTACCCTATTTATTCAAAATTTAAGTTGTCTTTAGAGTATTTCCCCATTTTACATGACTAATCCTCACTTGTTCCCCTTTTTTTGGTGCACTTATCTCCACACCAGCTTTAGCTCTCGAGTTCAAGGTGCCACATAAAACTTTTTCTTGCTTTTAATTTGTTGTTCTGTTTTTCTCCCTTCGTATGTGTAACTTTTCTGTTAATTACTGCGCTATTCTGACTAAAACCAGACTTAAAATGCATGTAAACACCTTCATCCAACTGAAATGTTGCTAAACTGAGTCAGACTAAAGGCCCCAACACATTGACTCCGAAGTCTTCATCTGTAATTTTAGGAACAGGCTGGATTTTCGGTGCATTTTCGCACCAGCCAAATGCTTTTTGAGAGACGTTTGACCGCTCAGAGGCAAATGTCATCATCTTAATTAGCATCTGACAAACTGATCGTCTTTGTTTCCGAGCACAAAGCACTTGATTATGAGGAAAACACGTAAAGACAATAACGAGATGCAGAATTTAAAGACAGATTTTGGCAGAATATTGTGGAAAAGCTTCTAATTGGAAATGGTAGTTAGATCACTGATCACAAGAGAAAGGATGCATGACAGAAACTGGTTCAGTCTTTGCAAGCAGGATGTCAAACTGGACCACTAACATCTTGAAATACATCTGGAAACCATAGGGATCATTTTCCACAGCTCTGTTATCAGCTAATGAAACTCTCCTTCTTCTTAATACGGTGTTATTCTTTTTCTACACTGAAAGCACCACAAAATCATCTTCGCTGCTCAATGACTCCATTTTTCCTCAAAGTGTGAAAAAACACAACAGATAGAGTAATAAAACACATCAGACTCATTGTGCAAGCTTTCTGTGCATAACTAACGTGCATCTTATCCAGCACGTATAAAAGAGCTGTAAAGATGTCTAATTCACCTCTTGATGAGGTATGAAATTGCAGCCAGCTTTATATAAATTATATATTTATTACAGCATATAAAAACTGTAAAAAAGACCAATACTGACAAGTTTAAAGTGGGCAAATTGCCACCTATTGTATTGAGTTGAAGACACTTTCATCAATAAGCCAATTCCTTGTTCAGATTTGCTGATGAGATGAGGAACCAAATGCAAACCAACACTCAGCACAACGCTACAGGGGGGAAAAGGAAGGTAACAACAAGGACCTGACAAAGACTGAGCTGAACAAAGGAGTGTATATACTGAGGGGGGACTGATGAGGGAGTGGCTGCAGCTGAGCTTGATTGAATGGGAGACAGGTGTGGAAGAGGAGCTGATAACCACAACAGGGGAACTGAGGATAATTGGGAGCAATGAGAGAAAAAAGGATCTAAAACAGCAGAAAAAGTATAAACAAAATACCAACAAAGAACCTGGAACAGAGAGCAAAAAGGAGTTTAAGAACACAGACGAATAAAAACAATGAATTCTAATTTAAACCTGTGACTGGAAGTAAGAAGAGGAAAGAAAGAAGAAAACAGAACAGAAACAAACACAGTCAAGTAAAAAAAAAACTAATTCAAAAGAATCCAGAAAACTGGAACATTCACCTCGCCACTAAATGCTGAAGCAGAGTCACAGTGTCAGTCTGCTATGATCTGAAATAAAAACAATAATACATAAATGATAAAAATATATGATCATAAAAGTTACCAAAATTCAGTAAAAGATTCAATTATGCAATAGTAAAGTATAGAATGTGAAATAAACTATTTGATGGCTTTAATTTTCAACTGCATTCATTAAAGCTTGTGTTAATGTCATTATTTATTACGCTTTCTTTTATGTTTCCACATTTTAAAATAAGTTATTTCACATTCTAATAAATTACTATTGCATCAATTGATTTTTAGTTGCATCTATCATCAGATAAATTGTACTTTTTTGTCTGTATCCAGGACTACGGCAGTTTCAGCCGTGCTGATGTGCATATTATTTTTACTAATTATTATCTTTCTTCCTGTTGTTTACGTTAATCAGATGGATGACATCGATGCCATGTTCAGTGACCTGCTGGGGGAGATGGACCTCCTCACTCAGGTGAGTTTAGACTGTTGCCATGACAATTATGAGACATGTTGTTAGGACTTTTCTTTTTCTCGATTCTTGTTTTTCTCTCTGAAAAACCTTTTTCAGATTATTTACGTTGTATTTCGGTTGGCTGATATATTTACTCAGTTACACACAGAAGTTCAGCAAACTCTGACTGTAGTGCAGCTGAAATGAAGCAAAACAAGTAAAAGTACAAAGAAAAGAGTGAGTTGGACATAAACATACGCTTTTAAGTTTTACTTCAATCACAAGTCTATGACTTACTGCGCATTGCTAGCTGTTAAAGGCATGTTAGCATCATGAAGGTGACACGTCACATTCAGAAAACTTTGACCGAGTTATCTACAGGAATGTAACATCATCGGTTCGTTAGGTCATTAGACTTTCATTTTTAAGCCAACTTAAAAGTTGGCGCTGTGATTTCTCAAACTGAGTTATGTAAGAACACAAAGTATAGAGCTGATTTTATTGATAAGAAAGACTGAAAAACATTCAAATGCACTGTTTACAGCGTGAGGTAGCAGAGGAACTTACTTATCGGTCCCATTTAAATACAATATATTCTTTTAATGAAGGGGAAGACACATATTCTCCAGCCTACCCACATTCCTTTCTGATACTTTGAATTGTTTGCTTAGAAGTAGATGACAAAGCCACTAAAAACCCATCATGAGCGGAGGAAACGCACTGTGGTCGTCTAGCAACCAGAAAAGGAACCTCCAGCGATGAGAAGTTTTTGAGCCATCCAGAGATTATGTTTTTTTTTTTCCTGTTAAAAAACCCAACTGATCACTTTGATAATGTTTTTCCAGCCAAAATGTCGTTTCAGATTACTTTAATTTTCCAAAAGGGGGCTAGAAGTTACCCCGAGGAATGTTTAATGCCTGGAAACAGATGTAACATTAACTGTACAGTTCTACTCCTTCCATTACTGTATGTTTGAGGTGGATTAGCTGAGGCCACTGAGCCGCAGGGGGTCCTGTGGCTGGATGCAGTGCTCATGCTCCTATAAACACACTGCCTTCTTCCTTCTTCCTTGCAGAGTCTTGAACAGGAAACGGAGTCTCGTGCACCTCTCCCCAGCACCAACAAAGAAGTCAACTTCTCCATCGGCTTCACTGACCTCAACGGTGACTTAACATATCGCTTGTCATACATTTCAGTAGAAACACGAAACCAAGCGGGGCGTTGAGGTTTTGCACAATGGCTCATGCTACACCCTTGTTGTGCAAGAGTATCATGTAATCATGTGTTTAACCAATTAGAAAACAAGCAGGATTTGGGCACAGGCTCTGAGGTAAAAAGTTAAAAATCATCATTCAGTTGCTCAGCTCTGGCTATTCAAGATTTCAGACAAAGATTATAAACCCTGCTCGATGTTTGCCTGTGGCTCAAAGAGGCTGTGAATCAAGTGGTAATTATTTGAGAGCAAGGTCACACCCACTGGTGGTATTAACAATCTTCTCTGTGTTCCCCTTCCTCTTTTATGTGTTCACTGTGCCATTAAATCTTGTCAAAATACATTGATAGCCTGTGCGGCTCCGTTTAACAAATGTGGGTCTCAAAGGACTTTACGAGCACAAAATAAATTGCCTAATTTTCTAAAAGACCAGGGCTCTACATCTACGTTTGCAGCTCTGTGACACAGCGTCTATCAGCCCAATGCTAAATGTTAATAGCCTTCCCAGTATTTGACTGAGAACTTGGATGGAAAGCAATCGCTTCCACGTGTTATATGACGATCTAAGACACCACTTGAGTGATAGCCGGGACATCTTTTTCCAGCGATTTGGAGCTGAAAGAGGAGCCCGTGTGAAAGTCTGTCTAACTCACCCAAATGAATTGCATTCAAGCTAAAGGTTATAAAGGTGTGACCACTTTGGGTGAGGATTGAATGAACTGGTCACAAACATATGGACACAGCTGGTGGCACCTTGGTTTGAGTTTCAGCTGAGTTCAGTTTGGCAACCCGTGAGTGACATCCTGGCTCTTACACTTGTTTTCTTAGACTTGGTCTACAGTCTGAACCAAATTTTATGACAATCCGACCCACATGTGTTGAGACAGACAATCAGTCCAGTGGTTTTGGACATACTTAGCTGTTCTTAGGGCCTAGTGTGCCTTAAAATGCATGTTTGATCAATCATTTACTAATGTTTTATAATAAAAGACAATAACAGGTGTTTGGGTTGTCAAACTTTGATCAATTATTTGGATTGTAACCCTCACTCTATAAGGCACACATTAATAATTTATTAACCAGTAATAAAACCATTAGTTAGGGCTTCAGTTCTAATTTATAAATTATTCATAAAGGGTGTCTTATTAGAAATTGGCACCTGATAAGCTGAATACTGTCTTTAAAAACTAAAATAATGTAGCATGTGAAGTATCATCAGCCTTAATCTTTAAACATTTCTTAACTTACTCAAACTATCTGACGAAATGATGTTTTCACCAGAGTCGCTGAATGAACTGGAGGACAATGACTTGGATGCACTCATGGCTGATCTGGTGGCTGACCTCAGTGCAACGGAAGAGAAACTCGCAGCAGAGAGGCAAGGTCTGAAGGCGCCGTCACCTCCACCCAAAGGCCTGAGCACTTCGTCTGCCTCCTCCGGTTCATTACCAAGAAGAGGCAGCAGTGATGCAAGCAGCCCTGACTCCTCCGCTGCCTCCCCTTTGCCACCTCCACCCCCTCAGTCAGCAAAGCCGACAAGGGTAAGTCCGCTCATTCTTTACATGACTAGCAGTGGCCTTTTCACCCTTGCATTACTGGGAACTGTTCCAAAATGTAAGAAGTGAGAGTTTTAATCAAGGTTAATACAACATTCAACATGCAGGTTGAAGGCCGAAGCCACAAGCTTACCAGCGGACGGTTATTCAGTTCTTGAAACAGGATATGGAAGAGCACGACCTTAGCAATATCACTTTTATTGGTCACATGCCATGCTTTCTTAGCTATGCGTGACAAGGCACTTTTAAAAAAAACAATACCCCTTCCTTCCCAGCATCTACATTTCATCTGATTTTTTTCTTCTTCGTGGAACTCAGAAGAGTGGTATCGCTCTTACAGCAGTTGGACAGTGAGGTCATAGAAAAGTTGTTCCAGGATGGAGGCATCTGTTACAGTTACAGTGACTTGTGAAGCGAAACAGTCGAGGGTCTGTCTGGAATAGATCAGACGCACACGGCCATGAGAAAAGTGTAACAGGATCAATAGGGAAAGAGGAGGTAAGATGTGGCAGTGCTGGAGGTGGAGTAGCCAGACAGGAGCTTATTGCTTTAGCAGAGCTTGTGACCTCATCCTTTAGAGGTAAAAACACCAGCTGCGCTGAGGCGGAGACTGCGTCAGCGCTAGGTAAATGTGTACGAGTTAATTAAAGCTGTAGGCAAGATTTTCCCGTATAATTGGGCCTGACTTCTTAAGGATGAATCCAAAGAAAATAGTGACCCGTTCCTGCTTATTGAAACCTGAGAAGTTTGATGTAATATCCTGTATGAACTTCTCACTTGGACACCTCTCCATCCACAGGACAAAATTACAGTTTAAATCATACATTTGATCTTGTGCCTCTCAATTATGTCCAAAGCGTGTGATTGAGTTTCAGTTTCAGTGGCCTACATTAAGGTTAAATTTTATAAAGCAAATTTGGAATCTGTCTGAATGTCAAACACTTGCAAAGTATCAGGGAAACTGACCTTGAATCTGCCGTTAATGATCCAGTTACGACGTGATTAAAGTCATTTGTAGTCATCTTATAAGGGGGAAATATTAGCTGGACTACAACTTATTTTGCTAACCGGACTACAACTTTTTATTAGCTGTACTACAACTTATTTTGAGTGCAGTTTGTTCTATTTGGTCAGCGTTTGGAAGCCAACACAGGAGCAGCACCCCTGTGAGCGCTGTCTGAAGCTCACGTGAGCAGAGCCAGTTATATTTACATAAAAAATATATAGCGAGTCCTCTGCTTTATTGACAATGTTGAATTTCCAGCTCAGTCTGCTCTGAATAGTTTCAGCAGCTTTTGCCGAGCAGGTCTGTCTCACTGTAGCTTTCTTTATATGGCCTTAGCAATAAATGAGGTTATGCTATGAAAAACACAGCTGCCTGCACTGCATGAGTCACTTACAAATATAAAGGTTAAGCTGATGTCAGCTGGTCACAAGAGTTTAAAAAAAGCCTTGGAAATTGTGCGTTCAGAGCGGTCTGAGTGATTAGCTTCGCAGAGATTTCATGCGTTTCCATTATTATTTTAAATATGTGCTATATAATATCAAATTTTGTAATAATATTGTACTGTATATGAACATATTTTGCCAATCTTCTTAATAGTCAAATCACATTTTATAATCCATTAATGGTTGTGGCTGTAGATGATTGCAGCATATGCTATGCAGGTAAGAAAGTGAGTACGTTACATACATGAAGTATCTCAGAAAAAGTCAGTCTATTCCTTTAAAAATGATCAAATGATTGTGCAGTTTGACTTTCTGAAGATATTTCAGCTTTGACATCTCACCTTAGATTATAAGAAATGACAGATAATGCATATAAACACTGGTTATTTCAACTGTCTCTATGTCTGCTACTGTTTGTCCTGTTTAGGAGGAAATAGAGGCACAGATAAAGGCAGATAAAATTAAACTTGCTCTTGAGAAGCTCAAGGAGGCCAAAGTGAAAAAGGTAAGAGAAGAAAACTCTGACTCAATTCATTGTCCTCTGATCCGACTTGGCAGCACTAAAGACAGTGAGAATTACAACTACGACCTAGATGTCAATGTAAAAGACTTTATGTTCAAACACAGCGAGGCTCTGTCTTCCTTTCTTTTCTTTTGGAGGAGTCATCAATCACATTAATGGGTGGCTACTTTCATCTAGCCAACATCCTGCAGGACAGCAAGGTTTCCCCTTCGGGTGACATGTATACACTTCAAAGCAGCACAAAAGAGCACATGCTTGTGGTCTTGCATGCGAAGCAGTGCATCAAGATCTACAATTTTACATAAAAACAAGCTGTTTTCATGCTGACGACATGCCATACTTTTGTTTTGGGTGGTGTTACTGAGTATCTACGCAGAGTTCCACAATTCAATCATGGAAACTTTTATTTATCTATCCCCAATTACAAATTCCTGAAAGTTGTCTGAAATTTAAAAGTAACTAGAAAATAATGTTTACATGGAGGCTGAGGAAATACAAGAAGAACAAGGCCACTTTCACAGGAACATCTGTCTCTGGCTTGTAAGATACAGAAATAAACACTTTTTTTGTGTGTGTGTGGTTTCAGTAGTCCGGGGGCCCTTAAGTTTCGGTTATATCCTGTGGTTCCTGCGTATTGTTGCTCAAGATAGGCAAAACTATTTAAAAGCAGTGATATTCATTCAAATACATGCCCAAATTATTTTTCAGAGAGGGTCAAAACTGAGTTACCAGTGATAGTGTGATAACATATCTAAAGGCCACATTTTACAACAATAGTCAGGCAACTGGCAGACGTTTCTGTGAAAATCCTCAGCTTTCCAAAACTGGATTTGTCTCTAGATTTGAGGAGCAAAATAATGCAAGCAGACAAGAGATAAAAATGACTTTAAAGCCAGAATGGAGAGACAGAAATGTTGATGCGCTAGCTTTTCAAGTGAAGCTAACATTAACAAGCAGAAACAATCATTTAGTGTGCAGACCCTGTAATTAAACTGGCAAACAAACAAGCTGCATGTGCTTAAAGGCTGGATTTGATGTCTCACTCAGAACACTTCAAGTTCAAATATATCACACTGAAAGCATGATATTTTTGACATTTTATGATATATTCCAGCTTGGGGGAAACAGCTTGGTTTGTCTTCAAAGGCGAAATAAATAAATCAACTAAATTCTGCCAATGCAAACATTCATGTCTATATCTCAGGAACTTAAATGTTTTATAATGCTTGTTTAGTAGAAAAAACAATGTAAGTTCTGTTTCCACTCTGTGTAGTTAAGCTAAACTAAGATAAACTAAGCTAAGCTAAGCTAAGCTAAGCTAAGGGGCTGCTAGCTAAGTGGCTGCCTTAACTTTACTTGAAGTCATAAAAGAGGGATTAATTTCATATAAATCTGTACAAGAACATCAGATTAGTTTAAAGCCCACAGCCCTCATTTGATGGATTCTTTTTTTTTATTAATAGAAAAATAATTTAAAATAAGGTGATATTTTTCTGACAGTTGGTGGTGAAGGTGCTAATGAACGACGGCAGCGCCAAAACCCTGATGGTCGATGAGAGGCAAAGTGTGAGGGAAGTCCTGGACAACTTGTTTGAAAAGACTCACTGTGACTCCAATGTGGACTGGAGTCTGTGTGAGACAAACCACGAGCTGCAACTTGGTGAGTTACCATCACGTAGCAGATATTAGTGGCTGCTACACAGTGCTATTACTGTATTAGTTCTCTGAAAATAGTCATCTGAAATTCCTCTAGAATGACACGTACTTTGCTCATCTGTTATCTGGCAACACAGCTACATAGAGAAATGTCACCCAGGTTGCTACAAGTTATGATGCAACGTCCCATGACTCCGACTTGAAGAGGCAAAATGATTTTGAGTGCTGCAAAATGCTTGATTGATGGGAAAGAACTTCAAAGAAGAATATGATTAATCTAAAGGCAACTACTGCTTTTCATTCATCTTCCCAAGTTAATATAACACCACAGTGATCCGAAGATAATTGTTGTTTCAAACACCTGGAGACAGGATAAGTATTCAGGGAAAAATAAAAAGTTAAAATAAGCCAGCGAGACAACGCAAGGGACTTCTGGGTAATGTAGTGCAGAGAGATTGTAGCTACAAGCTATATCCGAGCAGCAAATATATCAACAAAACTCACTGGTTGTAGATTACAACTTTGACGACATGAAGCTTCAGTGTGTTTTCATAATTAATTGTCAACTAAACGCACACCGTGGGATATTTCAGATGATGAACTGTGTTTTTATTGGCAGCCACAGTGCAGCCATCTCAATGAAACACTGATTTTACTCCCATCCATCAACATCTCTCCATCCTCATCTTTCCTATCCTCCCTCTTGCCCTCTCTTGCTCGCTCTCGTATATGAGTGTAGACAGGTGGGTCTAATTAGCTGTATCGGACACTGTCAGTCATCCTCTGTCTCGTGAAGCCTTATGATCTCAATCTTCTGTCTGAGCTGTCTGAGCTATATTTATCTCAGCAGCCAGACCATCAGATTATTCAGCCAACCCATAGCACCTGTAACTCATTTGATTCCATCCTTGCTTTGTTTTGATTCTATGGTGGTCGTAAAGCAGTTAATGTATGAAGCTGTGACGCACAAAAGTAATGAATCCACTGGCAGGCAAAAACCTCTTTTTCCAGGGTTCCCTGTGTTTTCTGTGGATTTTATCTGGCCATGTATCCCACTGAAGACTCTAGTCCCTTATCGTAGACATATAGTTTTAGTATTGCACTAAACCTTTTGGTGCTCTTTAGATTGTTTGAAGCAGCACCTCTCAGCACCTTGTGTTTGAATCGTATCGTTTTCTCTCCTTTTCCTTGGTTAGCTTTGTGGAAGGATGAATTTTAACCCAAAACACAAACTTTTCCAACCACGACCAAGTCGTCTTGGTGCCTAAAATTAAACAGCAAGTGTAGGTGAGACCACACAGGGTTTGAACTCAGCTCACCTTGTTTGATAGCCCTGTGAAACATAACCTCTCTGCACCGATTGTGCTGTTGTTGTTGCTGTATCCAACATTATGGACCAACAAGTGATGCGGTCATTCAGGAGAGAGGAATCCATAGGGTTTGCATGCCTAAATGTGCTTGATGAAATGTAACTAGGGTTTCGGGATAGGGTCGAGCTTTTGGAATATCACGCAGCACTCTCAGGGTGTGTTCTTGAGAAGTTTAGTGCTATTGATTCGATGAAAAGTGAGTTCTCTGTCCTCGTCCAAATGACTGGTGCAGGTCAATTAAAACAGGAACACACAAACATTCAAACACACAGAACTTGACTATTCAAAGGAGCAGATGTCAGATCCACCGTTTCCTGCACTTGTGACACCCGAACACAGTTATGATTTATACATTTAAAAAGTTCTTTGTGACATCCCCACTCATTAAAGTTCCACTGTATGTATACAGACCCCTCAAAATCTAAGGATATCCCTATAAACAGCATCGTTTTGGAGGTTTTCTAAATTCTAAACACAAAATCTGAAAAACAAAAGAAACAAAAGAAGACAGCAAAGTGAACTAGAACATACAAACCATGGCTATTTTCTGCTTCGGTCGAGCTGAACCACAAGTGTGTGAACACACCACTCAACCTGACAGGACGATGCCACTCCAGAATAGATGTTATTCTGTTTCTTTTTGCTTCTGACAGAAAGGACGGTCCATCTGAACCGATGAAAAATGTGTTCCTCCTGTGAGTAACACTGAAGGCTACTATTAGTTCATGTTTAAACGAGCTGTTTGACACACAAATTGCTATTTCCAGCATGCCGTCTATGCAAAATCCTCGGTGTGGACTCATAAGCACGGGACTGGATGAGTTCTTCTGTCATCTTTGACCAAACAACATGACAAACATGGCATCAAAGTGGAAACTTATTGAGTAAATTCATTTTTAAATGTCTGTAAACCCCCCCTCTCGAGGGGGTTACATGTGTTCGGACTGCTTACAGCTTAGCCGACCTTTAATCTTTATCAACAAAAAGCCGAGGCGAGTCACGCCCAATAAACACCCACAGAGCTCAACAGCAACACGTCTTCAAACAATGTGCTCCCCACGTGCACTACTGAAACGTCCCATGTGGTTAATGCAGTTCAAAGGGACTTCTACTCCAGCAGCAAAGTCACAACATCTGGTTAATGGCTGTAATAGCCGAACTATAGTCTGGAACACTGGCAGCAATTTATGTAATGCCTACCTCTGCCTCTGCTGGTAACCTGTAATTGGAGATCGTGGCTTAACTGCAGTCAAATGCCCAACTGTGTGATGGGGATCTGAACGCTAAGTGGGAGGGTGGGCAGAGGGGAGGAAGAGAAAAGTGCTCTTTATGTGTTTTCAAGGTTTGGTGCCATTTAATGTCCTTCCAGCAAATGGGGAAGCTTGCATTTTATCTTCATTTCAGTCCATTTAAAATGGAGAATTGTGCAGCTGTGAAACTGACTCTGAGCTCAGCTGATTTAGAGATTTTGCGACAGAGTGAGCGAGTTACACATGTGGTAAAGCACTTGTTTTATGGTACAAAGGCTTGTGTATATTCTGATCTAAATCAGTATTAGAGGGTAAACTTGACATTTTAATGTCGAAACACTTATCAATAGAAACAAGCTCATTTAGAAGTTTGTTGTGCCTGACTTGAATATGTAAGAGAACTTTTAATAGCTACCCTATAGTTCATTAAATTACCTTTTTTTTTTACTCTTCTCCTTCTCTCTCTGTTTCATAGCACTTATTTTAACTTTGCAGAGTAGTTTACCTTCCAAAACTGGACAATGAGCCTATTACAACGTTATTTATCACTAAAGCTAAAGGGATAAGGGTTAGGACTGTTAGCACTGTTAGCATCGTTAGCACTGTTAGCTGAGGCCTTTCTGTGTGGAGTTTGCATGTTTCCCCCCCATATGTGTGGGCTTCCTCCCACCGTCCAAAAACATGCATGTTAGGTTAATTGGTGACTAAATTGTCCCCTCGGAGTGTGTGTGGTCATTTGTCTCATTTGTCTCTGTGTGTCCCTGTGATGGACCTTTGCAGGGTGTACCTCTCGCCCAATGATGGCTGGGATAGGCTCCAGCCCCCCCTGCGACCCTATAGTTGGATTAAGCGAGTATAGAAAATAGATGGATGGATAAAGTAAAAATAGAAGAATTCTGAAGCTCAGTGGAACATTCCTTCAAAGAATTGGTGTCATTAAAATAAAAAGATCTAAAAAAGAGATTTTTCAATGCCGTAAGAGTCATTTGAAAGCTGAAACCTATCGAATCAGGTAGAAGTTATCTAATGGAAGATTTTCTTTTGGCAGAACGGACGTTTGAAGACCACGAGAACCTCGTGGAGCCGCTCTTAGCGTGGACGAGGGACAGCGAGAACAAAGTCCTCTTTCAAGAGAGGGGAGAGAAATTTGAGGTTTTCAAAAACCCACAGGTTGGTCCCACAGCATCAACACAGGCCAGCTTCACCTCCCTAAATATAGCAGCTTCTACGCTGAGTGATCAGAGTTGGGATATCTCTACAGTCCAAAATCTTGGCCCGAGTTTGTACAAATCTATCTCCACATTGTTTATGCTCAGAGCCAAATGGCTCTCGTTCATTGTTGAGTTATGGAGAGATCTTTCCTCCGTGCAGGCTGACCCTTCACACTGCAATATATCAGACAAAACAGCTTCAGGCTAAAGACAGACAGCGAGATCTTGGCATGTTTGTTGTTATAATGGGACCCTTTACAATCTCAGAGTATTTAATGGATTCGGTCTGTTGGCAGAGACAAATAGCCTGAGTTTGAAAGGCAAGAGGAATATGCTCGTTTTTAAAGTGCTCCATCATTTACTCCAACAAAAGACTGATGGTTTTTTTTACAATACGTCTCTATTCATTTAAATTTGTGACAAGAGCTTCCAAATAGGTTTTCCCTCTGGGCTTCTGCTTGTGATGAAAACAAAAGGCTCGGGGGGTACGAAAGTATTCCAGTCACCATATAGTAGCATTTCAGCCTCGTATTTTCCACACTGGGAGCTAATAGCTATGGTTTTATAATCACATTCTGTATTTTTCAGTAAAATGAGGGTTAGGTAATCACTTCAGAAAGTCAGGATGTGTCTTTTAACATGTTCGTGTGTTAAGACTTGTGGTGAAGCTGATGAGGATGTCGTGTTAAACCAAAGCAGACAAAAAGCTCAGCATCTGCAGAGCATAACCACTAAAATATGTCAGATAAGCCCTTCTGTGATCATTAATGCACATTGTTTCATTCCTGCAGAACTTTTATCTCTGGAAGAAGGATCGGAAAGCTCTCACAGAAATGAAAGACAAAGACAAAGAGTTACTAATAAAGGTAAAAGTCTCATTTGTACAAACTCGCACATCTTTAAGATGAAACGTCATCTTTAAGGTCGTATTTTTTCATCCCCTCTTCAGGAAAATTTCTGTGGGACTTCCATCATCGTGCCTGATCTCGAAGGGGGGCTGCATGTCAAAGAAGATGGCAAGAAGTCCTGGAAACAGCGGCTCTTCCAGCTCAGAGCCTCTGGAATTTATTACGTTCCCAAAGGGAAAACCAAGGTCAGGATGGAGGATGGGAGAAGGGGATATCATCTGAGACCAGACAACAGCGCTAATGCTCTGACTGTTAGGAGAGGGCTGCATGTCCAGCAGTTCTGCAGATGTTTTCACTCAAACCCGAATGAAATGTTTTTCTCAAATGGTTCTGATGTAGCCTCTCGACTTTATCAATGGTTCTGATGTAGCCTCTCGACTTTATCAATGGTTCTGATGTAGCCTCTCGACTTTATCAATGGTTCTGATGTAGCCTCTCGACTTTATCAATGGTTCTGATGTAGCCTCTCGACTTTATCAATGGTTCTGATGTAGCCTCTCGACTTTATCAATGGTTCTGATGTAGCCTCTCGACTTTATCAATGGTTCTGATGTAGCCTCTCGACTTTATCAATGGTTCTGATGTAGCCGCTCGACTTTATCGACCCTTCTTGTTGCGGAACTTTTACCTGCTGCTGGATACCTGTAGAGCCTCGTTACATCTGCGGTGATCAGTGAACTACAAAAGAGCGAAATAACCAACCTAAAAAAAGACCCTGTGGAAAGATTGTCATGAAATCCTCTTTTGTTCCTTTTCAGTCATCCCGTGACCTCGTCTGCTTTGTCCAGTTCGACAACATGAACGTCTACTACGGCAAAGACTTTAAGAACAAATACAAGGCCCCGACTGACTTCTGCTTTGTCCTGAAAGTAAGTCGGCTTATTGATCTCTCTGTTCTCAAAGCCTCAAATGGCCTTTCACTGTGGTTTTTCAAAGAAACTTCAACTTCTCCTGTGATGCAGAAGAAGACACTGCATTAGAAAATATCTCCTGCGGGTTATGCAGCTGCCTGCTTCACTGGACAATTTGCTGTAAATAGTTTCTTTTGAAGAAGTGAAAGGAGACAATTTAGCTTTAAATGGTGAGAAAGCAGAAGAGCAGGAATGTTAATTCACCACATGTATTTAAACTGATTAGACTGATTAAACTGAGGAGAGCAACTGCTGGGAAGTACTTACTGTACCCAAGTTAGATTGAGAAATGCTGACATGGCAAAAGCAGGAATTAGATGGGTCAGCTGTCAGTGTTGGAGGGATGTGAAAGTCTGCTTTCTTTCTTTCTTTAGCCCTGTCCTAATCAGCAGAGGCCATCAGACTAGGTGTTGAGGTGCAAAGCAGAAAGAAACCGAATTACCTTCAGGTGCAAGACTAAATAGTGAAGGTTGGACTTGAAGGGAAGCAGGCGCTGCTGCAAGGGCAAAGGAAAACGACGTGCCAGCTCAGACTGTTAAAGAAGCATACGGGAAAACTTTGGGCTTCCTCAGATACTGTAACTGATACGAAGATGATAATAAGTTTGCCTGAGTGTTAAAATTAGGGTGTGTTTTGACAGATTGGTGGGGCGGTGTTCATGAGCTGCCAAAAACCTCAACAACTCAAGGACAATTTAGCCTCATCACAGCTGTTAAATATTCAGAGAAGCTGCCGGAGGTGATCTCTAATACCATCCCCATTATGTAGAACTGATATCATGTCATTAAATGGAAATTCAGCTTCCTCTTCAGGGGGAAGCAACTGACTAACGGACGGATGCACTGGAGCACTTTTGTGGTCAGAAAGTTGGCACGAGGGTTGATATTCTGTCATGGAAGCAGCAGCAAAAGCAAAGTGGGCATCAATCTTGGATTTAGCGTCAAGTCATTGAGGATTAGAGGCTCCATCTGCGAGCCCACAGACTCGATTCGAAGGTCTCTTATTTCTCTACATGTTCACAGCTGCTGACAGGTTTATCAAACAGGAAATTCATTCAAAATCAGTTTAAACGTTGCCCTTTAACAGGCATCTTCTGGAGCCACTCTGCCCTCTTGTGGCTCGTCCAGATGCCCCAAACAGATGATGAACGCAGTGGATTTCAGCTTCCTCTGAATATATTTGAGACATTAACATACTTAATCCAAAGATACTCAGTGTGCTGATTCATAAGACGACCAAAAAGCAGCAAATCTTCACAAGTGGGAGGTTTAACTGACAGATTGTTGGGGATTTATGATAGAAACGGGTCTCAAATATCTTCTGATTAATGCTGGGCTCACACCAAACGACTAACTAACAGTCCCAGAATAAAAACTCTGTAGGAGTCTAACTGGAGTCTCAGCGCGCTCCCGTCATCTCGATCGTTAAGTTTAAGGTGGTAATCTGCAGTCTGCGACCGCGTTTCATACCAGTCTCTCCCTGGTCTTGGGCTTCAGATCACATCAAACGTGTTTAATATCATCTCAGGTCGCAGTGACGTAACACAATCAACAACCAATAGATGAGCTCTGACAGCATCTGAAACAGGAAAGCAGACAGTCAATAAGAAACATGTCGGCGGACGCAGAAGAACGAGCGACAAGCAGGCGAAGGACAGACAGACTTGCTGTCCCCGTCCATACAGCCAAGGCCATATTCTGTGGCCTTTTCTCTTCTTTTTGTTGGGTTTTTCACTAAAAACCACTGCACAGGCAAGAGCAGCTGCAGCTAAAAGCTGCTTCTCCTCCATTTTTGTAAAACTTCTGCTGAGTATGATGGGGAAAAAATTGCATGATGGGAAAAAATGTAGTTGTAGTCTTGTAAATAGTGACCCTACAAGATTCACAGTCTTTGTAAAATCTTTAGTCTGAGGCTAGTCTGGGACTAAAAACTCTAAACACTAGTCTTTAGATGTGAGCTGATAGTCTTTCAGAGTCTTTTCTAAGTCTTCTGGTGGGTGGGGAGCATAAAATAACAAAATGAGAGTAAACAAACCCTGTGTCTCTGCAGCATCCTCAGATCCAGAAAGAGTCCCAGTACATCAAGTATCTTTGCTGTGACGATGCTCGGTCCATGAACCTTTGGGTGACTGGGATACGGATTGCAAAGGTAAATCTGCTCTTAATAACATCATTTAATGTTCTCGAAAGCAGGTGATTTAAAGCTGTGTGCCCCCCCCCCCCCCCCCCCCCCCCCCCCCCCCCCCCCCCCCCCCCACACACTTCTAGTACGGTGCCTCGCTGTATGAAAACTATAAAACGGCAGAGAAGAAGGCCAGCGTTAGCTCCGTGTGGACGAACCGGAGCACCCCATCCAGCTCCAGTCAGTCCACACCCTCACCCACCATGAAAGGTACAAGCTCCTCTTTGCTGAGTGTTTCAGTGGTTTGAAACCACCCAGATGTGGTGATATGAGCACAAACCTTTCTCTTGTACAGAAAGCTCACTCGAGCGTTTCGTGTTTCTGTTCCTCTCTCAGCTAAAGCACCGAGCCAGGCTAACGGTCACGCCACGAAGCCCCAAACAGGATCTGTTCTTCAGGTAAATACATCTTCGATCAAACTGTCATAAAGAAATACATCCCAGCTCCCTTCATTCACAAGTCAAATACAGTATCAGCTATTAAATCTAAGGGACCAAAAGGGAACTGATAAATGTGACCGTAAATTCATAGAAAGGGTAAAAAATATGATGTTTTTGAGCTTTTACATCCAAAAGTAACAGCAATTAGACAGTTAAATGAGCCCGCTGTGAAACTGTGAAAGAGCCGCTGTGCTGCCGGCTGAAGATGTGCGGAAAGTCTTCAGATTATAGATATTCTGCAGCACTATCGGTATCTTCTGATCAATCAGAATCAGCCTCACTGGACATAAAGTACCTGATAGTCCCAGTCTGGTGTTCCCACAATGCCACCAACAGTTCATATCCGCCCTCTTTGAAGAAAAATCTGTCCACTTCCTGAGCATTTTATTTTGTCTTGTTAGGACTTTGCCAGTGTTCCACCTCCACCTCCACCATTACACGAGGGCCTCCCTCCACCACCTCCTGACCCTGCCTACCCTCCTCCACCACCTCCTGACCCTGCCTACCCTCCTCCACCACCTCCGCAGGCTGCCAAGAGCTCCCCAAAACGTGCTGGCTCTCAGCGACACATCCCCACTAACTTCCCTCCACCTGCAATGGACAACTTCCTTCCTCCACCGCCCCCTCCACCCACCGATGACTCCTCAGAGGCCCCCCCAGACTTCCTTCCACCCCCTCCTCCGGCTACTGGCTTTGGCTCCCTGCCGCCTCCTCCACCTTTCAGCTCTCTACCACCACCACCTCCACCAGCTAGTTTTGGGGGCATGGAGCAATCCCTGCCTCCTCCACCACCAGATCCAGAATTTTTACCACCGCCTCCACCTGAGCCAGTGTTCACAGGAGCCGGTGGACCTCCTCCGCCTCCACCACCTCCTCCGCCTCCTCCTGCTGCCGCCCCGCGGGCAGCTGTGCAGCCGGGTAAATCGGTGAGGAAGATGCCTCCTGCTCCACCAAAGAGGACTACACCCTCACTGCAAGGAGGAGGAGGAGATGGAGGAGAAGGCGGTGACCTCATGTCAGAACTGATGCTAGCCATGCGGAAGAAGCGTAGCGACAACTAAGCCTGGAACAAACTGCACCGACACAACCACCATCAGCCTATCGCTGAAGACGCTGGAGATCATACAGACTTCCTGTCTGCAGACATTCCTCCATCGACTCACTTTGTCCTGTATTAAATGAATAAACTTTCAATTTAATTCTATAAAGACCAGTTCTGTACAGCGTTTGGAAACACAAATTTGCTTTAAGTGAACATGTGAGGAAGGCCGTCATACTTACGCTGGATATTTCTACATGACTGTATATATGTTTGCATGGAGGGGCTGTAAATATTGTAAAAACACATTCCATGAGTGTTCTGGACGGTTCTACCCAGGTAGTTTTCAAATGGCTGTTACCTAAATAAAACCTCCTAAATAAACACATGGCTGCGTATGAAATGCATGAGCTGAATATTACTTCCGACTGGATCCTTTTTCCCCTCATCCAGCGCAATCTGTTGCCTTTTGCAGTTGAAAAGAACGTGTTATTACCATCAGGCAACATACACCCTGAGCTCTGTGGCAATATGATGCAACTGTCAAGTGTTCGAAATGTGTTTGTGACAGCAGAATTAAATAAGAGCTTCATTAAAGATTGAAAATCAATTTTACTTCCCATTTTAAACCAGACATTGTGTGAAGAAATTCAACATGGAGCTTCTCACAGACACAAAAAGTCTAAAAATGAATAAATTGTGAAGTTGGTTAACTGCTGTGAATGAACTCATCTCACACCCCGAGAACAGAAACCGGCAGTCGGACGTCAGATGCTTCCGTGGCTGCTGTGAGTAGATCTGCACACACAGTGGGGAATCTTCCACGACCTTCACAGATACCACCTCAAACATGGCAGAATTTATATGACAGCTTTGTTGTGCTCTCCGTGTTTTTCTGTTTCACTCATGAAGAACAGCTGACCTTTAAGCTGTTCGCCCACCACGGAGGTCTTGCTGCATAGCCCGCCTCCTCTGCGGCGTCTTGTGTAACAAAGGGAGAGGACAGGATGTGGAGCAGCAGCGCCACCTAGTGAAATGACAGAGGAATTACAGCAAGGTTAGACAAGCCAAGACCACTGTTGGTGCTTTTGGCTAATTTAGGAGAAAAGGTTCATGTGTTTACCTCTGAGAAATCATTCATCTCAGCTTTCCTTACAGCTGACTCTGCCATCCAGTTCCTCAGCACATATCGAGGATTTATACCTGTAAGATTTATGTTACAAACATCTCTTTACGGTTCGATCAACTTCAAATACGGAGAGCCTTACTTTTCATCCTGTTCTGACGATCCAAATCACTCTGTTGCCTGAACAGAAAAAGGAAAAAATGACTCTATTATTCACACTAATAAAAAGCGGTGTTATACAAACAATATTTCAGGCATTTTCAATCAAAACTAACTGGTCCAAAGCTTGACATCGTCCTGCTTTGCTCACCTACTGATCCGCAGCAGGTACATGTTGATCCAATCAGAGGAAAGCTTATGTGATGACAAGTCAGCAAGAGCCCACATCTAAAAAGCATGAAGAAAAAGCCCCGAAATGAACAACTCTGTGCTTGATGTTACTTCTGGACAAGAAGAAACTGCATGCAGTGCAAACACACACCATCAAATGACAACTTTACCTCTGTGAAGGTCCTGTTGCGAAGCTGATTGGCTGAAACTTCGCTGAGCTGCCTGAACGTCATGGTGAAGTCTGCCCGTGTGTCCTCCATCATCTACAAGAGCCAAACACAAAAGTAGAAGTAAAGAATACAACTTTAGATTAAATGCAAGAAGGAAACTCCAAACTGTAAAAGGCTTGCCTTAAGCAGGAGGGCGATAAGGTAGTTATCCTCCTCCTCCTCACCGAGAAGACCCAGTTTCGCTTTGAATAACCGGTGAATCCTGAAAGAAAACCACCGACGCACTGTGACTAACTATCACTAAGACGAGTTCAATGTAGCATGAACACGCATACAGCACAAAGAAGTGGGAATGTTTCACCTGGAGCTCACCTCGTCTGGTAAATGTCACCATACCCTCTTAAAATCATTTTAGCGCTGAGGAAAAAAAGGAAAAAGGACATTAACAACCCTGCTCTCAGAAGACGGCACCGTCCTCCTCTGGCATAAATAAAAGCCTCGGACTTCGACAGATCTTAGCTCTACCGTTCTACAACCCTCCACGACCTCTGTTTGAACCACTGCTTTGTGCTGACGTGTTAAAAAAAGGTCCCTTTCAGACGGATCAGAAATTATTTTTGTAGTTGAATCAGTGGCAGAGCATCAACCTCAAATCTTCATCCTTCACACCCCATTTCAGAATCCTCTCTTAAAAAAAAGATTTTTTTTTCACCTTTTGTGAAATACTGAGGCTTGTAGAAGCCATTAAACTGTCGCTGTTTAAGATGTTGTGGGCTCTAGTTATCTTTATTCACAGTTGATAAAGGAAAGGAAAGCAGTCAGTGGTTCATTTCTTCTCATTTACCAGAAATACTCACGATTATTTATCCGAATGACTCTGAAAGCTCTTTAGATCTTGGCATCATGACACCATACTTCAACCCTATTTGGCAGTGGTGTGTATATATATCTTAAAGTAGATTCAAATCAGCAACATATAAGAGAGATTTCACAGAGTTCTTACTGTTTCTGCTGTTTCTGTGTGAGCACAGGGCTCAGAGCCACCAGCAGCTTCTCCAGGTTGAACAGGCCGACTTCAGCCTGAGCTCCTATTCTGTATCTGCCCTCGTCATCAGACGTGTTGGGAACGAAATCTGGGAAAACAAAGTCTTTGTTTGAGAGCTGACGAGAGCAGGATATTCACATATTTCAGAGAAAAGGACGCACTGGGGTCATACGACTCCATGAAGCCAAACGGTCCGTAGTCAATGGTGATGGAAAGAAGGCTGAAGTTGTCTGTGTTGCACACCCCTGTCGGGATAAAGCAGCAGCACATGTCAGCAGAGTGTTGGCAACCTGTGTGATTAACTTCCCAAGAGTTTCTCACCATGTGCGAACCCGACTGACATCCACTGAGCAACCAGGCTCGCCGTCTCATTTACAACCGTGGAAAAAAACACCTACAAGCACAAAGAGTTCCACGTTAAGGGTTTAACATTTCCAGAAGTTATCACCACGATAAACACGACTCACCAAATATTTGTCTGGGTCATCTGAACTAACAAAAGAAAAATGCTCTTCGATGATGAAATTCAGCAGCTTTCTGGAATCAAAAGAAGAATAAAACTGATGACACAAGTTGTTGTGTACGCCGCAGGCAGGGAAACCTGATCTCCACACAAGACTCACTTCAGAAGATCTATTTCTCCACTTTCAGACAAAATTTCTAAAGATCCGATCCGAAACCAGGACCTGGCCAACCGGAGCACAACAGCTCCTGCAGGAGAAGCAAAAACACTGAACCGGCAGCATGATTAGGACAGTGAATGAAGGAAATCACATTATCGGACAAACGTGCAGAAGCAGTTCCTAAAGGATCTGTGACTGAATTCACGGTACCTCTCTCTGTTTTCACATTTCCGTTGTAGAACTGATCCCTCAGCACAGGCTCCTCGCTCACAATCAGACTGAAGCAAAGCAAATATGTTTCAGATAAGTAAAAGAACACATGAACAAGGATCTGAGCATCATCACACACCTGCTTCAGAAAACATAACTTCTACAAAAACCCATCTTCCCTTCTGCAGGAGGCAGACTGTGTAGCACCCCCTCTTCTTTTAACAACACCTGCAAACATCTGGGAGCTGAGGAGACCAGCTGTTGGACCTGTTGTGTTTCATGATGCAGCAGATATTCTCAGTAGAAGTTATGCTGTTGGAATAGATGCAGGATGAAAGCTATGAAAGGCCCTCCCTGAGGAAGACGTCGCCTGGATGGCAGCAGATGTTGCTCTAAAACTTTTGTAAGCCTTTCCAGATGTGCAGGTTGTCAGTTCCATAGGCGCTAATACCCCCCATATACCATCAGATATGCAGGCTTTTGAACTGAGAGCTGATAACAAGCTGGTTGGTCCCCCTTCTCTTTATACCAGAGGGCGTAGAGTCCATGTTTTATAAAGAAGAATTTCAAATTTCATTTCATCTGACAGTTTTCCACTTTGACTCAGTCGATTTTAAATGAGCTTTTGTCCAAAGAAGATTCCTGGATCATGTTCAAATATGACTAAATCATGTCTGTTTTTAATCCAGAGCTGCCCGAGGGCCTGAAGCTGTGTCCTTCTGAGAGACTCTACCTCTCTAAGGTGCTCTTTATATAGCCAGTCATTTGATGCCAAATAACCTAATTAGCTGCAACGTGTTCTTCCAGACGTTTCTTTTCAGAACAACTTACTTCTTTTGCACCTTTATTGCTGCCATCAAACTCAAGATGAGCTCATATTTTTCATAGAACGGTAAAATGTTTCATTTTCAACATTTTAGATGTGTTTCATGTTTAATTATGAATAAAATATTGGTTTGAATATGACTGCATTGTGTTTTATTTACATTTTACACAGTGGTCATCGATTGAAAGGATGATTTTACAGCTTTTTCAACAAATTTCAAGTGTTTCTGGCGTGAGCCGAACGTTTGAATCGACTAATCAACAGTGACACTGCTCATTATTTAACAGCTGTGCTCACAGTGAAAGCTGCTCAACTGCCAGAAATAAAGACTCATCTTTCTCATAACTCGTCTTTCTAAAATGAGTTAACAGAGACAAGACAAGCTTTTTTCTTGCCTTCATGCACGAGTGTTTTTACCTTACAGCCCTGCTGGTGGGAACGCCAAGGAAATACATCGCCTCGCTGCACAGGAACTCCCTGACAGAGGAGCGGACTACAGCTCGACCATCTCCAGACCTGCAGCGAGAAGCAAAGTCAATCTGTTGGACATTTCACAGCAAGACATATTTGTTTAAAAAAACATCCCGTTTCAGTTCAAATATATCTAGAAAAGAGAAGAAACATACCTTGAATATTGAGTTTTCCCAGAGCCTTTGAGCTGCAGTTCCCATATTTCACCTTTCCTGTAAAATGATACAATTAATAAGAGGATTAAAAACAAGGCTTTAATACACAACGCACCTCAAATGAATTCATGGAACTTATTCTAAAGCGGGCTCTCACCTGTTTAAATACTGACCAAGTAAATGTGCTCGACCATCACCCAGCTGACCTGCCCAGTAACCAAACTAAAGCAGAGGAAGATGGAAAAACAAAGCGGTCTAATGTAGTCCAACGCAGTTCCATCATCTCAGCTCAGAGTAAATACCGTACGGAATCGTTTTCTATGCCAGCAGGATTTAAACAAAAACCTTTCAGAAATTACCTGATGACCTCCATATCTGTGTGCAAGCGGCACAGAACCAGAGAGCAGCTTGGCACCGCTTGCATAAAGCAGGAAATCTTCCGACTGTGTTGCAGCCACATCTAAATCTAAGATCTCTTCGATGACATCCTGTTGAGGCAAGTTCAAGATTTAACATCCTAACCTTCATATGTTTACGGGGGAAAGCTGCGATGCCAACAATTTTAGACACGGTCACCTTAGAAACTGCTGCGAGTCGTAACGGGCCTTTCAGAGGGGTGGGAATGGATTTGGAGAATACGCAGTTCCTCACAGTGCGAACGAAGTCGCCATCAACCTCATCGATTGGGAATGATTCTGTGGAAAAGGACGGATAGCATGAAGACATCATGGCTGCTCTCTCTGCATGAAGCTGACCTGTAAAGACGATAATCAGTCGTACCTATTAGCTTCTTGCAGGTTACTCTGAACTGTGTGAGGTCTGAAGCGTTCACGTCCCACCGATGCTTGACAGAGTTTGAGGGCGGCCGGCTGTTTGATGTTTTGCCGTCATGACTGTGGCAGTCAGGATCGGTGCTTTGGCAGAACTCCAGGACATGCACGGGCGTGACGTTTGAGGCCGTTACCAGAGCAAAGACGAGTGCTCTGTAGGTACTCCACATTTCCACACACAGCAGATGCCACCGACACAGTTTTATAAAGATATATCAAAGAAAAGTGTCCGCCAGATGTTCCCATCACGATGTATTCAGGTCCTGTCAGTCAAAAGTGTTGTATGCGTGTTAGTAAAAGCATCATTATTCATGAACAAGCAAAGACAGCTTTAATGTCAAAGCCTCTGAAAGCAAGAGTGTTAGTATTGTTTATTAGGGTTTTTTTTTATTGAAACACATTTAATACAATTGATGGTCTAACTACAGCTGTCACATCAATGGCATAAGGCAAGAAGAGCAGTATTTTTCTCTTCTTTTTACTTGAATATGGCCTCAAATTGAACACGAGAACCTCAAAAATTGCACTCAAAACATATGAAAGCCACCGGATCAAACAAATGTCAATGCAATTTTACAACCACCCTTCCTTGTAATATCATATTTCTGCTTTTAGGAGAGGTTTTGACTGAAATTTGAACTAACAATTTGCTGTAAACTATACCGAGTCAAGCTACAAGCAAAAACATTAAGAGTACTACAATATGAACATTTTGGGTTATTTTGCGTCCTCTTTCAGACACTAGGTCCATTAAATGCAAATGAGTTTGTATGCAGATATACGATGCAGTATTTATCATGTAATCGTATTTATGTTTTTAATTATGCAAATCAGCTCAAACTTAGACGAGCACCTGATTTGCATATGTAATCAGAAATATATGGGAAATATGTATCAATGTGGGTAATCACTGGGGGGATTTTTGTTTGTTATGTTTACTTGTTATAAATGTCACATCGGTTCACCTGTGGTGTGTCTTATCATCTTAAATAAACTAAATAATGTAGGTTTGCTTAGTTTAACTGATATAGCTGGTTGCTAGCTTAACTGTTAGCGTCCCAGCTATTAGCCTCACCCCAAACACTAGTGTATTTCCTGGAGATACAAAGGGGAACATACTTTATAGCTTTAGTTTGAATAAAAATAGTTTATTATACCTTTACATTTTCAACAGATGCTCACGTTTTAAACAATCCGTCCCTCCTTCCTTCAACTTCCTTTTTCCTGCGGCTTATTTTACTACGAAACGTCATCAAGCAACGCCCGGTGACTCTTTTCCGCTTCCGCACATATATAACCTGTGTAATGCACGGTAAATGGGAACATGGCGGGGTCCTGGTGGCGGCATTGCAGGAGGTGGGGTACAAGCTGTACGAACACAGGTTTAATTGAAACCTTGTGGTATTTCAACGGCAGGTCTGTGTCCTCCTCCGCGTCCAGTCTGAGCCGGGCGTCCCTGAGCTCCGGGACGGGAAACGAGGTGAGTTTGCACCGGGCGAGGAGCGCCGTCAAACCCGCAGGAAGGTCACGCACATTGCGAGCCTTCAGCCGTCCTCCTTCAGGGTGGTCCAGATCAACAGCTGACCCCTGTTTCTCTGCGCTCTTTGCGACATTTCGTGGCTGTGTAACTGGGAGTCTGTAGCAAGAGTTTCCTGGGTTTTGTAAGCCTCTCTAAGGCACCGGGACTTGTTGCCGGTGTTATGTCTTATTTGTGGTCACATCACAGCATGTCCTACAGTGATAAAGGTTGAGACCCAACAGGGAACTTCACTAATCTGCCTTTGACTCGACCATATGTCTGTTTAAATCTAATCCAAGTAGAGTCAACTTCTCATTCATTTAGATTTCCTTTCATACCCTTCATTCATTCATTTGACATTGAGACGCATATGGAGCTCCACAGCAGAATCATTCAGTTTAAAAAAGGCTAAAAAAACACTGATTATAAAAGAAACTGAGAGATCACAGCTGCTAAAGCAGACTCCGAGATATTTAAGCAGAAACCACATTAAAAACAGAGGATTTTACACGTTTTTATTGTGTTTTCATGCTGTATTAATCCAGGTTACTTTAAATTTATTCCTGCTGTAAATTAGATCTGCAGGTAAGGATCATTTTGTTGTTTCTAAGTCAACTCCAACAACAGGAATTTAATATTCTTCCAGCCTAAAACATGCAAATACCTGTAGATTGCACCAGGTTGCTAAAGGCCTCGATGAATCACTGAATCAATTTGCTTTATAAATGTATAAATGACTGTAAAATTTGTTCTGATTTGTGTTTGTTTCGACTTTCAGGTGATGTCACCATCTTCCACGCAGATCCACTCAAAACCTTTAAGCTTAAGTTTATCTCGAATTAGGTGAGCTGCGCTGTGACACATTTATTATCACATTTTACAAGTGTTGGGTGATTGGATAACGGTGCAGTCTTTGAGTCTCAGTTAAAGTTTGTGTACCTTTTCATTGCAGACACAAGTCTCAGTTCCTGTATCCCACACTACAGTCTTGTTGTTGCCGAGCAACACACAGTGATGCAAAGCCAAAGGACCCTTTCATGTTAGCCCAGAAAGACTTAACGAGTTTATATGACGATATTAAAAAGGTGAGACAACGGGGATTTTTACAGCGCACTCTTCAGGGGAATCTAAAGTTTATGAAGTCTGCAAAGAGCCTTGTTGTTATTTTTCTGTTTAAAGTGTTGTTTTTTAGGGTGTGATTTTTCTTGCTGTGCTTCACAGGAGCTGTTTGTTTCTAAAGAAGAGCTGAAATATCTATGCGACTACTACTTTGATGGCAGGGGCAAGGCTATCCGCCCGATCATCGTCGTCCTGATGGCCCGCGCCCTGAACATCCACAGCAACAGAGCTGGGTGAGTCAGATTTATAGGTTTATTTTCACTTTTTCCTCTCGGGAATGAGCTGCCTTGTTAGTGAAATGGGACTCTGTGCTCACAAGATGAACCCCACCTTGTTATAAAAGTTTGAGTTATCATGAGAAGCATTAAGTTTTATTTCGTCTGACTTCCTGCAATCTGCTGTCTGTGTGTAGAGATCTGCTCCCGGGGCAGAGGGCAATAGCTATGATAACTGAAATGATTCATACTGCCAGCCTGGTGCATGACGACGTAATAGATGGATCAGATGAGAGAAGAGGAAAGCGGTCCATCAATGAAATTTGGGGAGAAAGAAAGGTACTGCTTCCCCATCTCCTGACTGCATATTTTGTGTTGCACCACTTCATCATCGCCCTGTTTGTTTTGTCTCTTTCAGGCCATCTTAGCCGGAGATTTCATCCTCTCAGCTGCCTCGATGGCCTTGGCTCGTATCGGTAACATCACAGTGGTGAAAGTGCTCTCCCAAGTAATAGAGGACCTGGTCCGAGGTACAGACTGTTGGTCTCAGCTACTAAACCTCTGCAAACATGATCTATTGGCGGCGTTTGTTCACTCATGGGGCTGTTCTTCCAGGAGAATTCATGCAGCTGGGATCCAAAGAGAACGAGAACGAGAGATTCAAACACTACCTCGAGAAAACCTTCAAGAAGACAGCGAGTCTTATTGCAAACAGTTGTAAAGCAGTATGTACGTTCTGTCTCCACATTAATAAGACCTAGCTGGAGAAGAGTCTCATTTTCTGCACCGTATGTCCTTTGTTGACTGCCTGCTCCTTTTAATTGAAGGTGTCCATTCTGGTAAATTCTGATCCTGAAGTTCACGAAATAGCCTACCAGTACGGGAAAAACGTTGGCATCGCGTTTCAGGTGATTTCTGCTCCAAGAATCTGCTACACTGTGAAAATCTGTTGCTCCGTTAAGAAATAACGAAAGGAAGGGGGTGAATAATCGTTTGTTGTTGTCATGTAGCTAGTGGACGACGTTTTGGACTTCACATCAGGAGCCAAGCAGCTGGGCAAGCCAGCGGCCGCCGACCTGAAACTGGGTTTGGCCACCGGACCGGTTCTGTTCGCCTGTCAACAGGTGAGACGCCCGTCAGTATCCAACATGCACGTACACCAACTGCACCACTGCCCACAATCAGCGTTAACCTGTCTGTGTTCTCAGTTTCCTGAGCTTCATGCAATGATCATGAGACGCTTCAGCTCCAAAGGAGATGTAGATCGAGCCTGGCAGTACGTCCTTCAGGTATGACGCTGGAAAGAACAGTAACAATAATTTGTCATGTAAACATGCTACATTGCAGTATTTTGACTCGTATTTGGTCAACAAACTCCATCATGATGGATGAAAAGCGTTGAACTTCTGTCCTGAGGTCTGTAAAGACATGGAGTTTTAGTCTGGACCAGTGTTTCTCAGTTCCAGTCCTCATGACCCACCGCCCTGCATGTTTTTGAAGTTTCCCTCCTCCACCACACCTGATTCAAATGATCAGCTCGTCATCAAGCTCTGCAGTGGCCTGAGAAGGAGCCATTCATTTCAATCAGGTGTGGTGGAGGAGGGAAACATCAAAAACACGCAGGGCGGTGGGTCATGAGGACCGGAATTGAGAAACACTGGTCTGGACTTTCCCAAGTCCAGTCAAACAGAGTCTTGGCCTGTCGGTCACCTGCAGCGTCTGACGTCACATCCCTCGTTTGACTGAAAACGCATCACTTTGTGGGCTCAGAACATAAATGCGACTGTTTGTTTCAGAGTGACGGCGTGCAGCAGACCACCTTTCTGGCCCGGCGTTACTGTCAAGAAGCCATCAGACAGATCAGCATGCTCAGGCCTTCCCCGGAGAGGGACGCCCTGATCAGGCTCACCGAGATGGTGCTCAGCAGAGACAAGTGACCCACCACTGCCGGCCATCTCTTCAGGCAGCTATCTGCTGAAAGGCAACTCACCCCAGCTCACGTGTCGGAGCAGGTTAGGGTGGAGCACAAAACGGCGAGAGAAGCTGTGGGACTCTGGTTTGGAAGGACCCCTGGTGCTGGTTATGTAAGAACATGCAGGGGTCTCTCTGAACCTGCGTTTCATGGCTCTCTCAGCCACTCCCAAAAACGATTTTATTCTGTGAGATGGAATCCCAGAGGATTTGGAAATAAATTATAGCCTAAAATGAACAAATGGCACTGAAAGGACACCCCAAACCTTGACTTTATTCAGTACTGTAACTGCAACAAGCTCCCATGCATGGAACTAGCCGGCTGTGGTTGAAAGCAGTTTGTTACACGCTGGTCCTGAGCTGTGGAGCTGTTGCAGAATTATGTGTAATTCCAAATGCGGTGGAAGTGCAAACTTGTTGTCATTGTGTTTGTCTGGATGAGATCCGTCCACACCTCAAAGGCCAAACAGTCATGTGTCTTTTTTTGACTTTGTGAAACGTTATGAGGTTACTTCTGTAATGCAAAGTGTCCTGTAACAACCAAGGCCTTAACATCTGCAATGACTGTGTGCTCAATAAACCAACTGCGTCATTTTTCAACCCTTTGCTTCCTTTTCATTTCCCACCAAGTGACGACACACGCGTGTTGTAGATAGAATTGTTTATTATAAAAGACTGTACATTAATTTTTCAATCAACATATTATATGTACAAATGAGGGGCAGAGGGAGGTGGATTTCAATAGTTCTACCCATGAAAATGTTTTTGAAACTGAATGAAAATGGGACAAAGAAAATAAATCGAGGCATTGGCTGCAAAATCCTGAAATGTGACCACTGCAGCCAATGCAAATCAAATGTCCAAGAGCCAACACAGGGAAGAATAACAGTATAATGAAGATGATTCCTGAGTGATGGCTGATTTTACTTGAGTTACTGTATTAATATGTACACCTGTGCAGCCCAGAGCAGGTCATTGTTGCTTTAAGACTGAGGAGGTATTAGTTGTTTGTTGCTCTGCATTATCACATCTCAATTGTCACATGGCAGTGTCGGGCAGGACAACTCCAGTCTGAACTGTCACTGCCATATTCCATTAATTTAGCTGGATCCTACAGATTGTGTGGATTAGCCTGAAGTAACAGCAGTGGCGGGATGTGGCAGGCTCGTTCGAGATGAACTGCACAGCAGAAGTCACAGAAACGCTTCCCAATCCACCAGTCTGTGCACCGGTTTTCACGCTAAGCCTACCATAAATAGATCGTAAGCATGAATTATGGATTGAAATTGGAGGGGAAAACAACACAATAGCTGTAGGTATTGCTGCTCGAGTCATTTACAGAATCCTGACGTTCAAAATGAGCAGAAGGTCTTCAATAAGTTGGAATCTCCGGCGAACCGACTGTAAACCATGTGGTTTAACTTGTTAATAAACCTACAAAATCAAAGGGAAAGAAAAGTTTCTACTTCCGAATCCAGACCCGATGCAACATGAGTGTGTTCACACCTCTGAGTGTCATTTAAAAACTGATAAACGGGGTTAAACTTTCTGTTTAATGTGGCCGAGAAGTAAAAGCTTTCAGGATACTTTTTAAAAGCAAAACTCAGTGGGTTGAAACATCCTGCCACTGACATCTGAAGCAAACAGAGGTCACGGCCGTCGACTTTCCCGTGAAATCAGAGCGAGTCTGGATCGACAGAACTCCAACCGTCATGCATCTTACTGCAGTGGTGAATTCTGCTCAGCCGCCTCGAACGAGCCCGCTCTTTAAATGCTGGATTCAAAACAAAGAAAGGAGTGTGTCCTCGTGCCTCAAACAGATTTCATCTTGATTACTTTAAATTTTAAAAGGTGAGACCATGATGGCTTGAAATTGACTTCAGAGTAAAAATTCAGTGATTTCAACAGTGATTAAAAAAAAAAAAGGAAATACATTTACAACATAATGGAAGCATAATGGCAACAAACTTAAGATTACATTATATTTGCATGCTTTTTACGCCGATTTTGAGCAGTATTTGTTTCTTTGAGACACCATTTACAGTATTTAAAAGCATCAGCTGTGTTTGTTTTCCCGTATGGAGTCAAGGGCGCCACGACGAAGGCGATCATGATCAATATTCACTGAATTTACATCACAGAACCCCAAACGGCTGCAGCTCGACTGAAGGTGCTTCACGTGGCCTTTATTTGTTCCATTAAAGTTAGCGCTGTTCGTCACAGAAGAGTTCGGAAAATCTTTGTTCAGGCAAGATGTCGCCGCACATCCTTCAGCTGTCCCCCACCCACCCTATCACACCAAAATTAACTAAATATTTATTACTTTTTATTTTATTTGCAACCAGTAAAGACAAAAAAAGAACATTCTGCCGTATTAAAAAAACAAAACAGGGTCATACAGTTATATCTATGTGTGTCAGGATTGCTGGGGTCAGTCTCTCGGCGGGTTAGGATATGACTGAATAAATAGACTGTACGTTACTGCGAGCTCCCTTCAGTCGGCGTAGTGCATGATGGACTCCACGTAGTTGCCGGGGAACAGACCGGTGACGCCGTTGGCCATGCCCTCAAACCAGCCGTCATCGTTCTTTTTGATGACGTAGATGATGGCGCCCTCCATGAACGTCAGCTCGTCGTCCTTGTCCTTGGCGTAGTCGTAGATGGCCACCACTGTGAACAGGAGGGGGGGGTTTGATCAGAACCAGACAGAGGACTTGTAGCTCACAGCATTAGCCCTCGAGTTTTGAGCAAACCTTTCTCGATGTAGTTCTTGGGGGCCCACTGTGGGTCTGCGTCGGCGTAGGGGTCATTGTAGTGCACGACCGCGGCGTCCTCCTCTTCCTCCTCGTAATCCACTGGAGGGGGGGGCGGAGGCGGCGGGGAGTCGTCAAACATGGGCATCTCAGACGGGGGAGGAGGGGGAGGCGGAGTAGGAGTGTCTGCAACTTTTGAACACACAGAAGAAGTTAATCGAGAAGTTTGGGCTGGATTCACGGGGGTCTGGAGCCTGGTGGGGGCGGCGGCGGCATCATGCAGCCTTTTATATCAGGTTAAGACATGCAGAAAGTTGTGTTTGCATTCAGTGAGCAGGCAGCAAGACGTCTCATTGATCACTTCACACGGTGCGTTTACGTCTGAGGTGTTTTCAGGCATGCACGTGCAGAAAAAAGGGAACTGACTTACAAGCTTTTAAACTGTGAATGTCATGCCATTGTGCACGTTTGAGGTTTGTTTGACTTGTTTGGGAAAATAATTCTAAACGGTATGAAGACTAAAGTACAATAATTCTTATTTGACCAATAGGTTTCTCTGGATAGAAATAATATAAGTAAAGCCTTAAATATACGTCACACCAATCGAATGATTCTTTCAGTTGATAACTAGCTTTGTTTTATTTCCATGTCTGTTCTGGGACTTTTCTCTTAGGGATCCAGGAGCAGAGCTCATTGAGCCCTTCCACAGGGCCTTTGGAAGCCATTTAGATGAACACTACTCCTCGATCCCTAATTGTTTGTCACATGGAGCCATCTGGGAAGTCCTCAGCAGAAACTGCTTTGGAAAGGCAAAAGCCCTCAAATTAGACAGTTAATTATAGGAGGTGTCTGTCTATTACCACCTAGCATGGGAAACTTCAACCAGTCATCTCAGCTTCTTCTTTTTCATTCATTACTTTCCTAATGACTGAAAACACCTTCAAGTATCCGAGTAGCAGCCCTGCTAACAACTAATGGTCAAAATCTGAATGATAAGATGAGTTTAAAGGTTTCTTTAATGAGCTTTTTGAGCACAAGACACACTGCCATCACACAATTCCTCTCATCCTCTGACTAATATATTAGTCAATCAATATATTAATTATGTGGTCCAAAATATTCTTTGAACAGCTTTAGTTTAACTACAGCTGATCAACTTCATAGCTGTGTGTGATTGTCTTCTTAAGTCCCTTTTATTGATCATTTCCAACTATAGGAAAGCTGTTGGTCATAATAAAGAAAAAGGCAAGGGTATGAATGATTTTGGTCTCAACTGGGAGATGGCTTTCGTACAACTCGATTACAAACTGCAGGATTTGGGCCAGCAGATGGCAGCAGAGAGCCCCATGTTCTCCAGTTCTGCACCTCAGCTTAACTGCAGAACTACAAGTGCAGTCACACTCAAGAGATTAAACAGGAACCTCGTTCAATGTAGTGCTGCTGCTGCAGAAATAATCTGCAGATACATTTTACGCAAATGACGATGCTGAATTAAATTAATATAAGAGATTTGTATTAATTGTTCTCAACAAAAAGCCTATTAAGGACATCCAATGCATGCTGGGTGATGTGGAAATGGGAACAGATGGCACAGATAAGGAGGAAGTTGCTGAATGTATCCTCTTCACTTACTGCTCTCCTGCATCCTGGCCACAAAGCCAGTCAGAGGTATCTGTGGAGTCAGCTGGGGCATGGGAGGAGGAGGAGGAGCAACAGACACTGAAAGCCAGCGGAGAAAAAAGAGGAAGGAGGAGAAAAAGAGTGGCAGAGAGGAGAGAAAGAGAGATAGAGCCAATCAGTCACAGAGAACGTACAGAGGACAGTTCAGACTGCAACCCAAAAACAAGAAAACACAACAGTGACAGACGCGCTGCGAGAACAGTGAGCTTGAACACATCTACGATGAGGAAACAAGAGCCAAGAGCAACACTCCAGGTGTCCCCGAAATAACCGCCTGCTGAACAGATGTTTCAAAAACATTTAAGAACTCCCAGTTATCAGAGAATACGACGACACAAGCGCCGGATGAAGTTCAGTGACGTCTTTGACTGTGATGAGATTTCACATGGCGTTGGAGGATCGGGGGATAAACTGAGGATTATGCTTGATTTCGGTCAACAGGACCATTTCCACTCTTTAAAAAAAAGGTTGATGCTGCAAATAACCACACAGGGGCGCTGTTCGCTTTGAGTGACTCTGAAATTAGACCCCAACCCATCAGACGATATGAAGAGTGGTGTGGAAACACTGTTTCCAAATCATCTGATCCATGCCAAATTAGAGAGACAGGGACTGAGTCACGGACCCAAAGGGAACTCTGGACAGATGAGCCACCAGGAGCCCGACTGTGCTGATATCAACGCAGATGTAACCACTTATTGAATCTGGATAAGAAAAACACGTGCAAGGCTTTTATGCTTCCTGAGTGCAGTGTGATCGATCCCATCTGGAGGTGGACTGGCGTGCGCTGGTATCAGCCAGGTGTAAATGTTATTCATGGAGCGTGACCACATTCTTGGGGAAAAAAGATCCACGAAGCATGTTGAAAGGTCACCGAACTCAGTCTCCTGCAGCCATCTCAGGCTGAGGCAGAGGCAGCTGTTATCAGCTCTCTCTTTGGGAAGTGATGCTATCATAATTCAGGTAATGCTCATTAATAACCGGTCTCATTTCAACCAGATAAAACTCAGAAAATAAAATCCATGTGACTGTGTGTTGACAAGTCGATGTCTAAAACGGTTAAAAACGCATCAAAGGCAGACTTTGACCGTCTGCATCACATCTGCCTCAGGATGCTTTCCGCATCAATACTAAAGACATCACAGGGTTGGATAAAAAGCCTTAACCTGCACTTTAAGGGAAAAGTCAATAATTCTGATAAGAACAAAGCCTCACCTTTAGAAAGCAGAGGCGCACTTACATGTATGACATATTACTCAAAGACTACAGTGGTCAGCTTTAGCTTTTTGTGATTGTGCGTGATTTGGAGGAATTGTGTGCTTCTGTGACAGTTCAGCATCTATAAAGCAGGTTGGAGCTGGAGACAGAAGGGCCTTACTTGAGATCTGGCCGTAGCCGGGAGTGCCTCCATTAATATGAGGCTGCTGCTGCTGCTGCTGCTGTTGCTGCTGCTGCTGCTGCTGCTGCTGCTGCTGCTGCTGCTGCTGCAAGGAGAACTGCGAAGTGACCGACGGCGCCCGGCGGTAGGTGCCCGTGGCCGAAACCATAGAGATAGAGGAGTTGGAGGGGTTGTGCCGCGAAATCTGCCGCGAGATGGTTCCAAACTGGGACATTGGAGCGGGGCCCAGACCAGGCCCAGGGGCCACCACTAGAAACACCCAAAGAGAGGGAGGAAGGAGATGGAGGACAGGCAGGACCCAAAGAGGGAGGGAGGGTTAGACAGAGGAGATGGAAAGAAGGGAGACAGGACATGAATCATCAAAGACACAGCTTTTAAATACCTATCAGAGCCCCACACCTTATGAAACGACAATAACAGAGGAAGCAGGCGAGCTGAAAGAATGAACGTTGATTGCTAATGCTGTTACAGAGACATATTTCATGAGCAGTCCCAAGAAGGCATCTGATTAAATCTTGCACTGAAGGGGGAAAGATGGAGTGAGGAATAAGCAAAGCAGCAACACATCTAAGTGATCCTTCAGCAGACTGCAGGCAGCGTTGGTGGGAAAAAAAATGTCCATAAAGCACAACAAAGCATCAAATACACTCAAATATCTGAGTTATCAGCGTGGGGAAAACAGGGAGAGAAAGAGTTAAAGACGTTTTTCCCTTTGTTCTGCTCCAGCATTTCCTCTTTTACATTTTCTAGATAAGAAGACTCAGGAAATGAGTGGATTCAGGGGAAGTAAAAATTGAGACGAACACAGACAAACTTCTCCATGCTGTCATCAGCAGGGACAATTAGAGCTGACAGAGTGTGCTGATGTTCAGCGGGCAAACCCTCCATGTTTCAGACGAGCAGCTGCACAAACACACGCTTAAAAGTTGATACTAATCAAACAGCTGGACACTTTTCAGCCTCGCAGAGCTCTCACAGTAAATCAAACCCGATATCACTCAGTGATTCTGAATCAATACCCCGTGAAGATTAAAGCTGCATCGGGTAATAATGGATATTTGCAGCACTGAAGCGGCTGTTTAACTGCTCTGCGACTCCATTAAGCTGCAATCATACTATGTCATATTAGCTGTGATTGTCAGAGTGGAGAGCTGGACCCCCCCCACACACACAGTACCGGTGATCATAACTGGTGTCTTTTACTTTAACTGAACCTCCAATCCAATTTTGATCCATCTGATGGTTCCACACCTGGTGCAAAGTAGGGAAAAATGCTGCTAAATTTGCCCTTTAGAGCCAAAAAATGGCTGCTCACCAGAGACGAGCTGCTGCGGAAACACAGCCAACAATGTACCTCAACTGGTTAGATTCACTGGATTCAAACATGCATGTAGAACATGTTTGACTGAAAACCAGACGAACACGCCCAGATCACACAGATGATTGAATCACTCTGCATGTATATGCTTAATCAGACTCAAATGGACCCAGGCACTCTGCACTGAAAAACAGTAGAGAATAAGTGCATATTATTCCACCCAATTACCCAATAAACTTGCTCTCATTCTTGATCTTCCTCTTTCCTCCGTGTGACAGATAAACGCCTCAGACATTGTGACTGAAAAGCGACCCTTTAAGACGACGTGTTTTGGACGGAGCATAATGCAGGATGAGCTGTGAGCTGCCTTATGGACAGAAAAAAATAATAAAATAAATCAATCAGTGTTTTCCTTTCAGTTTCAGAGCCTCCTTTGGTCATCTGAAATGTGTTTTTGTAAAGAAAAAGAAAGTTAATACAACTCTTGCAGACCCAAGCAAGGTGCACATGGGGATTGTGTTCCCATGACTACCAATCAAAGCGGAGTCCATTAACACCCGGGACCAGGAGGTGTATTCGATGCAGATGAAACACTTTCTCATGGCACTCAAAAGCCAGATCTGGGCTGGGTGTTTGCTAGCTACAGCCAGCTATAGTCTTATACTGCTGGCACAGTATTTATCTTCAAATATCTTCAGTTAAATCATGAAACAGCATTTGATAAGGCCAGATGTGCTACTTCTCACTCTACTTCCACCTTTGGGGATCATACAGAGCGTTGTAAACCCTATCAGCTCTGTTCAGTTAATGGTTAACGGTTCTTTGTTTGCTCATGTTCCATCTCAATACCAAGTTTCATAAAAGTTTTTTGCATAATCTTGCGCTGAAAGACCTGAACTGTATTATAAAACCTAATCTGTGTGCTGGATCCCGTTTAAAGAAAGTGTGAATCTTAGACACAATCAGGCCAATATGTGCCTGAGCTTGGGGAAAATGTTGCCAGATGCAGCTTTAACCAGAATCAGTTTCTCAGAAAGGAGACCAAATGAAGCCCACATACTGTACCTGTGCACGAGAAGCCTCAAAGTCACATATTTTGGAGCAAAATTACTGCCAGTGAGATCCTCTCTTGGAGGGACTTTCTTGAAATGTTCAGCTGCAAATTTTGCCCAAAGGTCAAATGTGGATTTTTAAACTTTTTAAAAAACTTTTTAAGACTCTACAGGCAGTAATTAACTTTAGGTGGGCCCTTGGTGACGTGAGACTTCAATGTTATCCAGAGAAGAAATAAAGAGCAACATACCGTCGTCATCACCACCACCACCACAGAGAATTAAGGTAAAAGCTACACACTGCAAGCAATCCTCGTTAGTCGTCAGCCAATTAGATTTTTATCTCTTCTCATTTCCTCAGTTTCATTTCATTTCATTTACTGTGAACTGACTGCATAGAAACTAGTGCAGCTGCATCCAGAACAGTGTTGCTTGCAGTGTGTAGAGACAGACATCCACACCCACAGCACCCTGATCTCTTCCATGAGGAACCCGTCACAGCGTAGCGAGGATCCGCCGGCAGCCCCGCGGAGGTCGGGAATCTCACCTATGGGTGGTGGAGGTGGTGGAGGTGGAGGTGGTGCTGGTGGGGCTGGTGGGGCGAGCCCGGCCATGGGAGAAGCAGGTGCGGGTGGAGGTGGAGGGGGTGGGGGAGGCGGAGGGGCTCCCGGAGGAGCAGACATGGGCGGGACTAAAAGGAGTGTTGGCATTAGTTGAAGCAGCAACTGCGCCGTTACACAACATCACAACAACGAAGAACCCTCCGAAGACCGGAGGAGAGCGCTCAGACTTTTCCAAGACGGCGCTCACTCGGACACGCTTCTCCCGAGTGGTGCGGATTGAGTGTTTCCATGGCAACCCTGCAGCGAGAGCAGCGGAGGGCGCCGCTCCGCTTGGCCCGCTCCCGGTGCCGAGCTAAAGCAGCTAAATACCTACAATGTTTCCCCCTCAGCTCGTAGCACCGTCTCAGTGGTGCTGTAATGCAACCCTGCGTGTAGCCTGCGTCGGGGGTTATGTGCGCTTTCCTGTTCAAACGTAAAGCAGCTGGCCTCACGCAGCTTGGCCTATTTACACAGTGGGATAGAGAATCAGCTGCACTTAGAACACAATGGGCCTCAATAATCCCTGTCTGGTAAACATAGGCTCTGTGCAGAGCAGCCCAACTATCTGCAAATGGTATATTTAAACACTGTTAAATAAGGCCTTTTATGGGCATAACCATACTTATTATACAAATGTTTAAAGGATACAAGCTTGCTGCCTGATTTCTGTTGCTCCACATTTCTAAAATGTAGCTTTCAAACACATTCCTTCTGATAACTGGATACAGAGATGAGTTTATAACAGTGGTATGTTGTAGTGAATCTGCCTGTTGCTTAATTTATGTACAAAATAAAGTGACTGAGGCTCACACAGCTGTGCATGCTGTCCAAACAGAGTAGCTCTGCATTTTCATCCTTCCCTGCCAGTGTTCAAAGGGCTCAGGCTTATTTATTAGTAGAGTTTAGCTGATGAGAGTTTGGGATTTTCTTCAGTCTAAATGCCATATTTTGCACGTGTTCTTATAAGGTCTGAAAGTCTCCTGAGGATGCATTCAGAATGTCAGAAACCAAACTGAATCTCTGCGGGGCAAAGAGGGGCTGCTTTGATGTCAGGTTATGCAAAACGGCCGATGCTGGAGTAACACAACAGTAACCTGTGGTGAAAATAAAAATCCGCTGCCTCTGATGCTCACCTGGTCCAGAATTGGGGATGGAGGGTGTAGGCACTGCGATGGGAATGCCGATCCCGCTGCTGCCGCTGTTCTCCCTGCTGCTGCTGCCCCCGCTGCTTCCACTGAGGGCACAGATCAAAAACAGGACGTTGTTTTATTCAGGGCGACCTGCTCAGACTGCACAGCGAGGAAACCACAGATACAAGGACTACGTCTCTCTGCTCGTGTCCCAATTAGATCCGCCGTCTGCAAACCTAAAGTTCTGGAGAATAACACAATTAAATTCAGTATTCTTAGATATCTTGAATGTGATGCTGCGGTTGCTTCCAAATAGTAAATCCCCATAATTAGCATCAACCTCTAATATGAAGGTTTGCTTTGACTTCACTCATCACTGTTGTACATGAGCCTGCAGGAACTGACACGTCAGCTCAGCCTTTGATTTGACGAGTGACACACAAAACTCGACGCATATGCTGCTAATGTAACATGTGATCCATTCATCTAACAGACGCATGTGGACACATCTCTGTACTTTGTTCCAGTGGATCTCCCCGCTCTGCTGCTGAAACCCCCCCTCAGCATGATGGCGTCACCGCCGTGCTTCACTGTTGGAACTCTGGACATCCAGGTTTCTGCCACATTGAAGCCAGTTCAATCTTTGTTCCTTTTAAGCAAACTTCAGGGTCAACATTCATGTGTCTTTCAAGGTGAAAGGACTTCTGTCTGGTCACTCAAACATGAAGCTCAGATCTGAGCAGAGATCTGGAAGCTCAGCCAGAGTTACTATCAGACCTTTATCTGCAGATCACTCGGCTCGACAGCACTAAGAAGTGCTCAGAACGTCTTCCATTTAAGAATTACGGAGGCTCTTGGGAACCTTTAACGCAGCATTCTTGTATTCTTTTTTTCGGATCCGTGCTTCAACACAACCCTGAATCTGAGCTCTGTCAGCTAGAAGAACTTACAAAGAGTCTGGTCAAATAGTCTATTTTCCACCCAGGAAAATCTGTCTGGCAGCCATGACAGAAAATTCATTTGCAATTCACTAAATAAGGAAAAGAGCTTCAATAACTCCTTTGATAATCTATTTTAGTGCAGGAAACATCCTTTATGAGAGGAAGGAGATAACTCCGTTCCACAAGTCATTCTTTCTCTTAAAACTGAGCAAATGAGCCTTTTCTGTGAAACATTTTACACACAAAATAAAAGCCTCTGATAACATGTGAAACGTGTAAAAAACTTCTTCTTATTCCAGCTTTACTGATGATCTGTTCCAGAGTAAAGTGAGTCTCTTGGAGTCTCAGAAACTACAGTAAAACATCAATGAATTATGACTTTAATCTGCTGAATGTTAACTTCATTCTACAGGAGGTAATTTATTACAATATGCCACAGCTTCTACTAAAAAATGTCACGAAAACTTCAGCTTCTCTTGTTAAAAAGAATGGTATCGGCCTTATTAAGGGGAGTAATAAACAGCATCCAGCAGAGGATGTATGTCAGCCCTGCAGCAGCCTGTATGAGCTCTGTTTCACCCTGCATTTGACCCCAGGGTGCGCAGATCAACGGTCAGACTAACTAACCCCCCCCCCACCTCCTGCTAACTCGCGCTCTCTTTCAGGCTGCCCTTGATCCTAATTTCTGCTCCAATCTCACGCTCCACCTCTCCTTTTTTCTGTCTCTTTCATCCCTCCACCTCAGCCAGTCCCCCCCTCCTCTCACCCCTGGCCGTGCCTCGACCTCCTTCTCTCATGTCTTCATCGCCTCTGGAGGGATTCCCCCCTTCGCTCCACCTCCCCCACATCCCTTTATCCCCTCTTTCCATCAACTCCCCGCCTCCCCTTCCTCTCTGATCCATGTCAGTCAAGCCCTCAGGCTCTCCGGGCACAAAAAACAGGGGTTACCCCCCCTGAAGGATGATGGGGTGGTGGGAGTAAAGTGTCTGTGGGGGATAAAGGCCAAACAATATCATGTCATCCCTCTTTTGAAGTGAACGCTGCACTTGAGCCCCCCCATCAGTATGTTTTGAATTCATCCCTTCTAATCCCTCTATAACTTACCCTTTCGGTTGCTAACCCATTTATCTCTCTGCCAGCTTTTGCTTCTTCTATCCTCCCTCTTTGTTTCAAAGTGCTGTGAAGTCAAAGCCCTCCGTTCTGTCTGCTGCTCCTCATCCTTGCCTGCCTCGTTAAGTCAGCCTCCATCTAATATAGGAACCGTTTGGAAAACAACAATCTGTGACACACGGCTACACTTACGGGGAAAGAAGACTCAGAGTATAAACAGTATGCTCTGTGAAAGCTGACTTAAATCAGCCTGAATCATTATCTCATGCGACAAAGATCAGGAAACTCCTCATTTGCAAAGACTTAAATAACATGAGGCACGTGAAAAAAGGAGCACGGACACGAGTGCTGCTGTAAGAGACACCGTTTCAGCTCAAGTCCCTTCCTCACTTATTGGTGAACAGATAACTGGGGGGGGGGGGGATTCAGGACAAGCAAAAGCACAGCATGAGCAAAAGTTATCTAAAGAATACATCATCTTTGTAAGCGTTGCCTCGTGGAGGGAGTACGAGGGAGGCTTTCCTTCTTAATTAGCCGTCTGACACTTTAGCAGTAACTCAAACCCGTTTATCGTTACAAACAGTGAACAAGTCACTAAAAAACTCCGTTTGGTGGCTGCTGCAGCAAAGTGCTGATGTTTTATCACAAAGATAAAGGTATTTAATAAGGGAAGTGAGCAGTTCTGCTCCTCCAACTTAAAAGCATGACAACACCTATTTTAATCCCCATGTTTTACATAAATAATGAGACATTTTATTGCATTAATAAAGCTTCATAAAACTCTATGAATGTTTAGAATCACGCATTATACCTCAGAGCAGAACATTGGAGTCACACAACGTCAGTTTTTCCATTTCAGAAACATTTCCGAACCCATTTTACACCCCAGCACTCATCTTTCAGAGTATCACGATGTCTTATAAATGAGCACGAGAGGAGGAGGAATAATTGTGCGGTGAAGCTACTTTGAGGGGATCAGACGCACTGTTAATTTAGTTGTTACCTGGTGAGCAAGGCATTGAACATCCTGGTTAGATTCTTGAAAAGAGACTTTCTTTTAAACTGGTTTGAACTCCATGACACGACCAAAGAAGATGGAGAGCTGTTCTCAAACGATAGGGTGTTTCATTTAAAAGGTAAACAATCTTCTTCTAAACGGATGCCAGTAGATTAAACAGTCGAGAGCTTTCCCCGGAACACAGCCTCGTCACAAAAAAATTAATGTTTCAAAGCTTTTTGTCCGGATATTTGCAGGCACTCTCCAAAAATGGCTGCACCCAGTCCACATAGCTGGTGCTCTTTGCCTGATATTTCCTCCTTTCGCTTCTAATTTTTAATCACGACCGCGCAACACGAAGTCTTGAACCCCTAAAAAAAAAAGAATAAAACTGAGCAGATTATGCACAGATGACCCTCTGCAGCCACTGATGCAGGGTTTTCCTTACAGGACATTTAAAGTTACACATGCAAATGTCATCTCATCATTTTCATACACATTACGCTAACATCAGAGGCTACAGAAGAATGTTTCCATGCAAACTGGACTTTTACTTTTAAGAGGAAGTATGTGAAAACTCAGCAGCAGCTGCAGGCTCGATGGTCCAGATCCTTATTCGTGAAAAGAAAAGTAATAATAATAGCCAATGGTTCGCTGCGTCTGCAGCCGCTTATACACAGTGTTTGTGTGAGCTGAGATGTGAAGGGTTAAATTCATGCAAAGGATTTAGGGATGTAGGCGTAGATGGTAACTGAGGAGGAAGGCATCCACTAAACCTTACACCAGCTTATGTGTGTTTTTCTTATAGAGGTGAAGCAGAAATCCAAAACTTATCACCGGGATTGAAGCAGCAGCTTCAACAAGCATGTTCTCTTTAAACAATGATACCTGCTTGTGATGGTCTAATCTCTCCCATATTGGATGATAGAAGAGACACTCAGCAGGATCCTGTATTGAATTCAGATTTCGGCTGAGGTTGACAGAGACTGATGAGCTGAATAAGCCCAGTTGACTTGGAGCCAGGATAATCAAATAGTGATGGCACAGCAATATTAGCTTAGGGTTGGACTCAGAGGACAGCATCAGCCGGTTCACAGAAAACGGACAGCTGCTGTGATTTTCTGCTTCAGCTTCGCCACAGAGGTGCCGAAGAACCCAAAGCTCTTCCTCTAAACAAGTGAAGCCAGGAGGTGAAGTTGAGCAAGAGGAGAAAAATATCATTTCTGTTATATTTATGAGCATCACAGTCAGCATAACAGGCTCTTTAGCTAATGAGATGACGCCGCTCGCATCATAACTCAAATTTGATGAAAGTGCCTCCTGCTTTCTGCAGGAAAACTCCTGAAGAGGAGTGTTTAAGGGTTTCCACACCACAGCTGACTGTTTTTTAGTGAAACAGCCCTTTATATCAGAGGCTTTTACAGATATTAATATGAGAGTGATTCAGGCAGTGGTGAGAGCCCTTCCAGGCCTTGTCAGACAAATGTGTGATTCAGAGCAGCAGAGGAGAGGAAGAGGAGTGAAAGTGCTTTAAACTGCAGAATTAAATGAAGAGATTAGAACTATTCAACATGGAGGGGACCGATGTGTTCATAGAGATGCTTTTCCAACACGCCGTATTCACTGCTCAGTCTCGAGGTACAGCTGGAACACTTATCTCCTTTTCCTACCTATAAAACAAAAGGTCCTTACTCATTTTCCATTAAAGCTGAGAGTCACCACTGTGGTTTTCTTTAATCTCTCAACTTCACTGTGTGTAAATGAAAGATTTTTCTGAATAATTATCAAAGGACTAATAATGAGAGCATTTTGCCTAAAATCTGCTGCTTTATCTGATCAATTAATTCAGTCAATTCTTAATTTTTTTGCATTTTTCAAGCAAAATGTGAAGCGAAATGGTCTCAGTTTAGTTGAGGACCAAAACATTGACAGCCAGAGTTAATGTACCTGTGTGTGCGTTGCCTCTGGTTGAGCGACGCCGTGCGTCCCGGGCTGTGCTGGCTGCCCAGTCGGGCGGGGCTGGTCATGTAGTCGTTGGGCACCGTGGGCGGCTTCACCGGCTCCAGGGTCTTATAGGGCGTGTTGCGTCTGCAGCAGCCAGGAAAATGGGAACATTTTGTTAAAAAAGCAAAGAATTATGAGAATGGTGTAACTTTAGTGTAAATCCTACTAAAGAGAAGACAACAACCAAGATCCAAAAGTGCTTAAATAAGGTCCTGGGGCATGTGAAGTTAAAATGAACACACATAACATGAATTTCCACTGCAGTTAAATGAAAACCTTACCCAAGCGTGCCTCGCCCTGACATCGGCGGGCTTGGTGGCTTCTGTGTCGGCGGATTGGTCCTCGATAGTGTTCCTGCTCGGATTGCCTGATTGTTTCCATGTTGCTGAGATTGGAAAAAAAAAAACACACAAAAGAAGCTCATTTTCTGAACGAATTCCCTCAGCCACAGTGGTAGTATTGATGTGATTGAAATCAAATGTTTACAGGCTGTCTATGATTTAAGTGCTGCCTAATCCCACCAAAGCTGTTGCGGGTGACAAACCTTTTCGTTTACTTCCACATAAATCTGGATTTCTGCTGCAAATTACAGGCTTTACGTACAACACTGATACCCTTTTCTGTTGATGTATGCTAGTTGTTAGGAAGCCTGTAAAATTTGACTCGACTACAGAACGTTTAGGGGGAATTGCAACATGAAGAGTGAATGACAACATGTACACTGTTGGTAATTAGACAGGGAGGGTGCTACAAAGCCTCGGGTTGTAGGCTCTTCTCTGCAGGAGGGACTACAGGTAGGTTAACATAGGAAAAGACTAAATTAATCACATGTGCATGGGTTTGATGAAGTGTCAAGCGGGTCATATGACAAACCAGACTTACCTTGGCTTTTAGCCACTTAGTGTGGGCGAAGGAGAAAACACAAAGAGAAGAGAGACAGTGAGAGGGCATGTAAAAAAAAACGACCACATTGAAACAGATCAGAAGTCAAAGTACAAGCCACTAAAACAATTCCTGGTTGTATTTACAGAGTAAATATTTAGCAAGACCTGGGAGGGTCAGGAGTAACAAGTGGAGCAACCAGAGAGAACCACCGCCGACTGTTGATCCCTTTGCTCTGAGCCACGTCCAAAGCCAGTCAGAGTGAGGGGATCTGATGGCATCTTAATACCAGGCTACAAACCAGAGAATTTACCTGAGTGTCAGAAAATGTCCTAAAAACAGAGACGGTGCCTTTTAGAAAAGCTCTGCATCGCATTTAAACTGGGTATAAAGTGAAATTATCTCTTTATTGGCAGCGATGATAAACAGCCCGGTACATGTGTGGGCTGATGTTGGAGACCGCTCAGAGCCAACGTAGCAGCGGGGGGGTTATCGGCAGTTTGACAGCTTCAGAGTCAAGTGGTTCATCTGGAATGCAACTTGCCCAGAGGCCTTGGCAGAAAGCGTCGTGACGTCACAAGTCCACAGGAGAAAAAGACACGATGAGACCAAACCCAAAGTGATACAGTAGAAAAGCATCTGTTTGAAGAGATCTTTGACCCTCGTTCAGATTTCACTCCCTTATCAGCGCCTCACAAGATTCAATTTACAATTTAGGACATGCTGGAAATGCCAAAGCCTGCCTTCCTTATCTTCCTGGCAAATGCTGCATCTCTGTCCTGCTGAACAAACCAGACTGTCTGTGTGGAAATGATTCAGTGATGAATTATGGACAGAGAGGTTGAGATTAAGGTCATTATCAGCAGGTGGAGCTGGGATAAAAAGCTGCACTTCAGCCGAGGTTTTTACGACTCCATTTGCACCATTTCAAGGTGAATGAAGCTGCCGTTAACCCAAACACGACTGACTGCTGCCGTTCCAAACTGAAAGCATTCAGCTAACAACGCACCAAGTGTCTTTTCTTGTAAACTGGCAGCAGAAAATCGAGTTTCTGCAGTTTAATCTGCGAACGCATCAGCTATGGTCCAAAGACTTAACCTTTGTGGGCAGCCGGCGACATTTCTGGTGAATAACCAGATAAGGGATATCTTCTCCTGTTCAGACAAACGCAGCCAAAGCTGATTGGTCTAAAAACAGGAAGCTTCCAGGATAAAAAGGCTCGTAAATTATCAATTTGATGTATTTTTCAAAGCAGATCAGCTGTGAGTATTAAAAGAGCCAAGAAAACAACACAGATCAGCCACAGGAAAGGGAGCCAATAAAGTATAATGGGTGTGATTACGGTTGAAGTCCTTGTTAAAGTGGCCATATTCACCTAATCTAAAGTAACTAGAATACAACCTTCGGCAAAGCTTATTCATACTTCTGTGACGGCAGACTTTAGAGCAACATGTGCTGCCCTCAAGGCAGCATCTTGTCCAGGGACTTCCAAGCATTTTTCAACAGGATGATGTCTTTACATCATCCTGTTGAAAAATGCTTTTTGACTTCGACTTTCTGCACAAATTCCAAAGGCGAGGGTACAGGTGGTGGACTGGCCTGCCTGCAGCCCTGACCTGCCACAACAGAGCCTCTGTGGTGGAGTTTGAAAGAAGCAGCAACGATCCAGTGCTGTTGCACATCTTAAGATGCGTTTGCAGGAGGAATGAGACAAAATAACAACTTAAAATATTTCATCACTTGTTTTGGAATGTGTTGCAGGCTTCAAATTAAAAAGAAAAAAAAGAAAGAAAAAAAGATGAAAATGAATGAATTAAGTTGAGAAAGACAACAGGAAATATCTTGAAATATCATGCTGCCTTCAGTGGTTGAAGCCACCATCAGTGAGTAAAGAAAGAAAAGCCAGAACCGGTGCAGGAACAGTCTGAGGAGACTTTTAAAACGCAGCAGAGCTCTGCAACACTCTGAAGAAATCAGAAGAACCCAAAAAGCACAACGTGTCATCTTTAACGCAGCACAAGCCGGTTTAATTACAGGTCTACGAGTAGCTGGAAGGTGCGTTTTCCTTAGAGTCAGCAGGCTTCAATCGGCGGATGGGACTAACATCAATCTTTTAGTAAATTCTGAACAGAGACTAGATGGATTGATCCAACTTTAAAGACACGACGTGATCTGGATTCTTAAAAGCCCTGCGGACCAGATTAAGCATCATCTGACTGGATGAGCAAATCTAATCTTCATTAATTCTGAAAAGCATCTTGTCGCCAACTGAGAGCCTTGAGAAGCAGGTACGACCCGATGTTTTTGTGCTCAGATGAACCCGTTTTTCTCCAGATGAATTTCAGCCTCTTTTTCCCCCCCCTGACTCTTCCATCTGGTCATAAAGAAGCTTTCTCTGAATAATGTATGCAAGCACGACTTTCCTCTTCGTTTTGTGGGCGTTCAGCAACGCAAACTTTGTGTAAAACTAATCTAACATTTAGGCCAACACAGACCCTCAGGCAGATGCAGTTTCACACTAAACTGAGGCCAATAGACAGGATTTAAACTCCCATAACAGCATTGATTCTGGTCAGTAAGTAAAACATGGCTACAGAGATCCTATACAAGCCAGGCATCTGACCGTAGCCATCGCAGATACTATATGAGCTAATATGGAGTATTGACACGAAGTATTGATTGGTTCTTCAGGCTGTGACATGCACAGATGAGAGGAGGTGAGTGATGTAGGGCATGAACATGTGTGTGTTCCCCACATTCAATGACTAAATGCAGCATTTCTGAAGACATTCAGATGAGGAGAATCCACAGAGATTAGGCCCGTTGTAATGTGCGATGTTCCTAAAATAGACGCATCAAACTGTCTCAAAGCTGCAGTGAATCATGATTATTTCAGTCCTTTTAATCTTTTGTGCAAAGCTCCCATCCTAATATTTAGCATTTTTTAGCCCTGTCATTTCAAGGAAAGTTTTAGAGTATTTCTAAGGTTATTTTAGCATTGTTGACATTGTAAACAGCGTTTGACAAAACATGCTAAGCTCACGGTCACATCGTGACATAGCTGTTGAGCTCTGAAGGAGAAAGTCTTTCAGTGAAAATCCTGTGGCATCAGGCACCAAAATCTGAGCATGAGATGCTTAAAGCTGAGATCTGAGGAATCATTTAACTGTGTTTTCCAGCCAATACCAATGCATTACTGCACTTATATCATCGTAGTAATGCTTATATCCTTCATGGTAGCCCAGATGAACTCACAGCATCTCCAGAACGTCTTGATTCCTGCTTTAACAAGAAATAGCAACATTTTTGGCAATATGATACTCATAATAAGTCATTTCCCCAAAATATTTCATATCACATCACGACTTGATGGAAGGATTCAAAGTATTCCCCGTAGAGTGTATTGAGAGTGACACAATGGCCTTTATCCTGTCTTACCAATGCCTGTAATAGTATGGGACAGTAATGGGGGGCCTCTAATCCAATCTGTCTGACAGTTGCAATTGATTGGCTGATTGATGGAGCAGACAACGCTCAAGAGGGAGGATGGAAACGGCGAAAATCGCATGCAGCCATCAGGAAATGATGTCTTTGTCTTGACAACCTCGTGACCCTGAAAGCGAGCCCTAATGGCCCATCAAAAAGCTTCTTTCCCACATTTCAGATTGAACTGGTGCCCGAGTAGCTCGAGAACAAGATTACAAAGGGCCTTAATGCATTTGAAAACATCTCACTAATATGTCTCAGAATGCCCTTTTTTCCCACAACACTACAAGAACATAGCGGTTCACCAGAAGCTATATGATGTAATCGCATTTAGTCAAATCTCCACTCAAAACCAGTCCCCACCAACCCACACTCAAACATTTTCCTGTAGGGTCAGAGGGGGTGCTTTCTGAAGATGAAAGAGAAAGCACAAGAGACAGGCGCGTGAGCGAGAAGCGCAGTCAAAGTGGGAGAGAAGAGAAGGAGGGAGACAGGAAGACCTCTGGCGAGAAAACAAGGAGGGGGGAAGGGAAGGAGAATTAGACATAGAAGAAGAAAGTTGAGGAACTGAAGCACCGAGAGTAGAGAAATCTATCTGAGAGCAGACGTAAAGGAGGAAAGATAAGAATCCGCTCACCTTAACACCGTGGCCGACATCGTCCAGGACGGTGTAGTCAATGGGCTTCCTGATGTACCTGACCGGGCGCTCTATATTAGCCGGCGCAATGATCTTATGGGTCCTCGATGTGTTCTTGTTCGTGGTCAGGATCCCGATTTCCCGCCTGGCCACCTTCTCTTTATGGATGTCCACCGTCTGTAAAAGCGACGACAGGAGAAGGGGATGCGATCAATACCATGGAGAGAAAGAAAATCACACGTGTGAAGGGCAAAAATGGGCCCCCGGGATTCAGGGAACTCCTCAAACAGCAGATTAAGAAGGTTTTATTAAATCAAGAGGCTGTGCCTTTCATCACCGAGGTCTTAATCCGTTTACAACAGCCGATGCACAATCATAAAACAGCCCGCTGCACAAACCAGGGCCTCCACAGAATAATGACCACAGTGAGAGCATCTGAATATTTCTGGCCTCACGAATCAGGGAATCGGTTTGGAGGACCAGGAAGTAGATGTGAAAGATTCCTCAGTTAATTAGAAGAGCAGAAACAGAGAGAAATATTAAAGTACAAGGTGGAGGTCAGAGGTTAGACAGCAGGTGGACCCATCGTGTCGGTGCTTCACAGTCCTGTGGACTTCTTTTTAATGAGAAGTGAGGCATTGGTTATGATTATTCATCCACGGCTTTTTAAGAAGAATGCGTTACTGAAGCCACTTCTTCACTTTTAAGCTTTTTAAATGCATGAAGACAATTTGGCTGCTTGTCCATGAATTCTTCTAAATCATATTTACTACATGAAATGTGTATTTTCTGACGTTTTCGACGACACGTTCTGCATTGAGCAGCAACATGTGGGTTATTCTTCACAGTCCAGTCTGTGTCAAACATGCAGGAGCACAGTTTGAGCTTGGAGATGACAGGAAAACACGTGTCCATAATACTGGAATCACTGGTGGGATCCCAGTGAACCACGTTTCTGAAATATCTGAGATGTAGGGAAAATGTTCCCATTTGTGGGAAAATGACAAATGTTTACATATGACTTAGCTTTTCTTTGTTTTGCACGGCTGCCTCGCAGCTCCTGGATTGAATTTCTTTAATTGTTTTCACTGTGAAATCTCTGTGGGTTACTTGTGGCCTATGTTTGGATGATGTTTATTTCTGTGCCGGGATGATACTGATGACAGCTGATGTTGCTTAACATGCCAGAATATTTTGTCTGACTCGAGTTAATGTGTTGGTATCATGCTACGAGGGACAGTTACTCATTAACTAAATCCCTACAAATCATTAGACAGACAGAAAGGGAACACCACCTATCGGTCAGAGGGGGCCCGAAGAGCAGCTGGCCTTCCTCTACGAGATGAAAGGCTGCAATGTCCGCTCAGGGCAGACCAGGAAAACGCTGGTCTCACACAGGGTGGGGGGGAAGGAGGCTGTGGCGACCAGCACCAACAGAGGATTCCTTTCATGCCACAGTGATCTGGATTTGGTCTGAGCTCTGGCTCTTCATTCTGCACAGTGGCAGTGTATGGCCGACTTTCCCTTCAAGCATCACTTTGTATCTGGTTTAGATATGTGGTCCAGTTCTGGGACAACAAAGTCTAATTAAAGAGATATTCAGTACCATGGGAAAGGCTTGATCCACCCCTCATTTCTTGATATTTTGCTTCCAAAGAGCCAGACCATTTAAAGTGGTCTTAAGCAGTAGTTCTGAGGTTTTTCTTATGACGTTGGCTGCTTTTTCACCCATTTCATATCCAGTCTTTGTAGATGCCCAGTTTTTGAGGAATGTGTTTTTGTGTGTGTACACTAAACCCTGACTTATGAATCATCCAAGTAAAAAAACGGCACCTAACTCAAGCTATCAACCAGTGTTTTGTCTAAATATAACACACAACTTATGAAAGAACCTATTCAAATGGTATCTGTGGGCACTTTGAGCAGCCCGTCAGAAAGTTAGTTCAGTTGCATCTGGAAACGAATCCAGGCATCGGGTGTCCTTAAGATATCTGAGGAAACTGGACAAGTGGTGAGCACATGGGAGAGTTCTTAAGGCTGAGCTATGCCAAATGACACAAGAAGTGGACTGAAAACCAGTGGCAACAGGTCTTATGGAGGGATGAATCCTCCCCAGAGCCCGGACCTCAACTGCAGCACAACTCTTCCTCTTTACTGCATCTACATTTCTATTTAAACATGTTTTTAAAAACTGCTGCTTCTGTTCCCTGTTTCTTCTGTTTGCAGGGCAGAGAGAAAAGAGTGGGTGTCTCAAGACTTTTGCACAGGAATGCACATTTAGAAGTTGACAGTAACTCAAACACAAAGCCTTGCAGGACACACAGTGGTGTAATAATGTGACTGTTTAACACTCCAGTAAAAGGAAGAATCAATATTTCATAACAGGCAAAGTTGCTCATACATAATTGCTCCCACAGAGACTTTGTACGCTTTCCCATGAGTGGAAGAAAGCTAAAGCACAAACATTTCATTTAAGAGTGATCAAGCCCCGCCGAGCGAACAGCCCGACTCCTCCGACGGCTCGGAGATCATTTCCAAATCTGGAAACAACTAAACCAAGATCAAATCAGTGTATTTGGCTTCCATTAGCAGGGAAAGGAGAGACTTTAAACCGTGGTGCCCACAACATGCACGGCACATTGTGTTCTCACATCTGGGTGCAGGTGTTTCCAGTCAAAACTAAAGATGTTCCCATGAAACCGCGAAGAGAGAACTATTCCGAAACAAGAGAATTGTTGCTGTGCCCCTTATCACAGAACACCGTGAGGACAAACCTCATCGCAGCTGGCAACGAGAGGAAGTGAGAGGGCGACATGGCGCGAGTTCGTCGCCTTCCTGTGTGCGGAGAAAATAGCCGCTGCTGTAATAGTGTGGGCTCGTATTACACAACAGACGGGTAAATCTGAAACCGTTTCCTTCAGCCAACTTCCACACAGCGAGAGGCGGCACCCTGTGGAGAGTGCGGCTCGTCCACTCACCGGTGCACAAAGCAAGTTCAATGCAGAGGTCTGAGCAGAAAAGCGCATTCTGGCTCGACTGACCCAGTGGGGAACTTAATCTGAGCCACGGCTGCTTAAAAGCTCGTCTCTTCCCTGAACCCAGTGGGCTTCTCTTCGCCTCTCCACTGGCATCCCACTGCTGCGTCTTTTCAGTGGAAAGAGCCTGAAATCTGAAGGCTGAGTAATTCACATGTGCTCTCAACCAGTGTCACACATATGTTTGAGGCCTGCGGCTGTTTTCCCAGAACACGGAGCAGTTTGGGCTCTGGTGTTTGGCTTATCCATCACACACTGGCTCTCAGTCTGAAGCAGCCCCCGTTCTTCTCTCTTTTTTAAAAATGCTCTCTTCACTCATCGCCTCCTCTCTCTATCCCGCTCATTCTCCTGCAGTTCTTCCCACACTGAGCAGAAGAATCATCCACCTTTGATCGTTGGGAACTAGAATTACTGTCATCATCATCACCATCCACTTATTTGAGCCACAGAGGAACCAAAAAAAGTCCCGTCACAACTGAGTTTTTCCTACTTTTTGGATAGGAATGAGTCAGCAAAGCGGCTGCCACAATGAGAGATTGTCGTCTTGTTGTCAGTAGCAACAAGCCTCTAAATATTTGTGATTTATTTCATTATTTTTAAGCCAGACTGTTTGCCATTTTGGTTAAGGCTGCACATGGAAATGTTGCACAGGGGTCGACTATTTTAATGTTTGAACATCAACAACCAGGAATCTAATGACGTGTCTCACAGCAAAAAACTGGCAGGTCTGGAAATTCATTATAGACAACACTTTTTTTTTCAGGTTTAACAGTCCAAGACTACAACTTTGTGTGCCTCAAGATGTGTTTAGAAGAGCTGTTCCGATTCAAATGAAGACCTTTATGAGAACTTAAAGCATCAATGTGACAGCGAGAGGCCTTTGGTGTAATTTCCCTCTCTGACTAAACATAATCCTGATATCTATGAGAGTTTGTCCCGCAGAGGGTTGAAGCTTTTCTTCTCTGCATTATCTGAATTTGTTTTGTCCTGTAATTGGCTACAGGAAGATATTTACTTAAACACAGAGATGGGAAACATGAAGATGAATATCAACACATCCTAATTATTATCACTCTCTAACATCTTGGAATTGCACCCAGATTAATAAAAACAATTATAATGGCCATCTTTTTTGTCTTAAATTCTACTTTGAAACGACTTCATAGCATTGAGGCGTGTATCATATATCATATTAGCTGAATTACCATATAATTCTGTCTATGCTGGAGTCCTGAAATGTCGAAGAGATGTTTGGAGTGGTGGCGTGTGAGAATGCAAATATCTGCAATATTCGCCCTAGACTTTTCTTCCTGAGACATTCTCTCTAAGCTTCATGTAAGAAAATACATGTCAACAAATATTTGCGAAGCATTGTGCAACTGAGTGTGTGCTGGTGAGTTTCCCCTCACTCCTCACTATTGTGGGTAGGTACAGATGCATGCAGCACTCATGCTAACACAATAAGAAGACTCATCTGCTCTTCCCAATGTGGTGCTAACTTCATGCTAGCATCAGGTGCTGCCTCCTGTGCACTTCAGACAGATGCATGCAGCACTCATGCTAACACAATAAGAAGACTCATCTGCTCTTCCCAATGTGGTGCTAACTTCATGCTAGCATCAGGTGCTGCCTCCTGTGCACTTCAGACAGATGCATGCAGCACTCATGCTAACACAATAAGAAGACTCATCTGCTCTTCCCAATGTGGTGCTAACTTCATGCTAGCATCAGGTGCTGCCTCCTGTGCACTTCAGACAGATGCATGCAGCACTCATGCTAACACAATAAGAAGACTCATCTGCTCTTCCCAATGTGGTGCTAACTTCATGCTAGCATCAGGTGCTGCCTCCTGTGCGCTCAGACAAACTTTAAACTTTGGAAATAGACCTGAACCAAACTGTCTCTCTGGTGTTCGTGTACATGGATATAATGTAGTACAGTGCCAATATTAGTATATCACGGTGATTTAAGGTCAAATAAATAAACAGAAACTGGGAAAGGAGTTGATATTTCGAGAAAAAAATGGGAAAAGATTGTTGTGGATTTATGACGATATTAAAAACTTTGATATTCTGAACGATTGCACTATTTTTCTCTTATAATTTTTAGTGTTTTCTCAGAAGATGAATGACCTCATTATCACATTCTTGTAAATCTGTGAGTTTCTGTCCACCGGTAACTCCTTTAATCTTACACAAGGTCTAAATTCATGACTTAAATCTCAGTATTTCAAAGTATACTACCTCACTTTTCCTTCCATTGTGACGTTTTTTCCTAAAACTTAGATGGTTGAGATATGCCAAAGTACAGACTTGTGTACCAAGACATCAACAGAGAGACGATATCCTCATAAAAGGCAGTAAATCATTTTCAGATCTCTTGAAACTCCAGACTGGCTCTGAGATACTTACTATAAAAGGATTTGAAAACTTTCAAACAAAGCAATAATAAGTTTAACTATTTCCACTCTCTGTGAGAAACACTGAGATTCTCCCGACTGCTTAAGGACAGAAGATGATCCCCACTTTTTAAAACCTACTTTCCAGGAAAGATATCGTCTTATACGGACCCGTGTGGACGGCGGTGGAGAAGGACTTGGGAAACAGGTCAAACGTTGACAGATTGTATCCACACAATGTCAGCGGAGAGGCTTAAATCTCTCAGTCCAGTGACGCGGCCCATCAAAGGACCAGGGATGGAATTTTTAAGCCTCGCGCAAACGTTACTTGACAACTTCCCACCAGACAAACAAACACAGTTTCAGCGAGTGAGGTAATCAGCAGGCATAAAGAGAAAGAAAAAATCCCTTCTGCAGACTTTGATATGGAACTGAGACAGCCGTTTCAGTTCAGCACATGCTGTGAGGGAAGAAAACCGCCTTTTCAACTCTTTGGCAGACTGGCCGCGGGACGAGATCCTCAGCAGAATACCAGCTCTGCACAAAAACAACAAAAGAAACGTCAGCACAGCTTGTACTGTAGGGGCTGTACGGTTGAGCTGAGTGCTTACACACAACATGTGGAAAAGCCTCCATCTGAAAACACGCCCTGCATACCGATGCGTCTGTGTGTGCATGTGGCTCGCCAGAGGTTAATGACAGAGTTTGAGAGCAAGATGATTATAAGATTTACAAAAAAAATGTTTCAGCAAACTGACAGCAAAGCATCTTCCTCTGAACACTCGCACACAACACTGAAGCTGAAGAGAGCGCCTGTGGTTTGCTGGCATTAACATGAGGACACGAACTGTCTCACTGCCATGAAAGATCAATCAGAAGCCCACATGAAAATGAAAGAAGAGGAAGAACAAAGCACACGTCAGGGTATGAGCTGAGATGAGCTCGCCTTTCCTGCAGCAGAATTGGACGTCCTTCTGGTTCCGTGGGATTAGGAAGAGATAGTAGCTATGAAACGCACATCTGTTGAACATATTTGAGCCTCAGTTTCAGGCCTGCTGTGAATTTAGGATTTAAGGCAGGAGCCAGAGCTGCAAACAGGTGAGGACGTCCCAAAAGCTCACAATATTAGCCCCGTTCAACCGTCCTTTGACCAGTTTGTGATACTCCCAATGCAATCAGGCAGTTATTTTCATGAAGGCGAGCTTCCTCCACTCTACCCACGTTCTCTCTCAACCTGCCTGGCTTCTGGTAAAGTGGTTTCCCACATTTCCTGAAATAATCTCTCTAGAGTCTTGAGCATGTTTCTCTTGTGGAATGTGAAAACATGGGAAACAAGAGCTCAAATGCGTTTGTATCATCGGGGCATTTTAAGCCCGTGTTGCACAGTTTTGCAACAGGAATCCTCGCATTAGTGTTATTAGTCTGCTTTTGGTTCCACTGGAGTCATCTAAGTCACACAGAGAGAGCAGAGTTATCATATCATACCTACATTTCAGCATATTCTAGCAGTTTAAAAGTTTTTTTTACTATGAAACATGGTGAAAAATGGTTATTTCTGTCTTTCTTGTTGACTCGTCATCTCATGGCCCCTCAGCTTGATCTTGTGATTGGGGGGACGAACCCTCAGAAGCGGCCGCCCCGCAGCACACTGCCCTGGATTTGAACCAGTAAACTTCGGCTCACATGCCTGCTCACGCCTCCAGCCTGCTGGAACTTTTTATGTCCTCTGGTTCTCACAGCATCCAAAAGTCATCTGTAAGAGCTGTGCAATCCAACACTCCCAACTCCGCACAGAGCCAAAACGGCTGTTGAAGCAGAGCAAACGCCTCTTTGTCTGGTCTGTTTCTCAGCGTGATTTCAGCCAGCACATCTGAAGCCCGTCATCTGTTGAGTCAAACAGTTGTCCGAAGGGCCCTTCGGCAGGGCTGTTTCTCAGAGCTGTTAGTGCAACACGGAGCATGTCGGAGCATCCATCTGCTCTGAGGGCCACAAAGGAAGGTCAACTACCCCGTGGGGACTTCTCACTTTGGCAGCCTCTTGTTAAACATCCCCCAAAAAATGGATTCCTCAAGTATATCCAACACCCCGTGTGTGAAATGATGGGGCCGGGAGTGGAGGCTGTGGGGACTGGACATGTGTGGGACCTTGGCAAGACAATCTGTCCCACTTGCACAGCAGAGAAAGATATACATATATTAAAAATTCAGGACAACGTGCCAAGGTCGACACTTTGTTTGCTAACACAGCACATATGGAAACACCTCGGCTTCGCCAATCTCACTTTGGGCTGCAGCCAAAACAGCATTCTGACTGCACCCTGAAGTTTACATACAGGCTTAGAGCCTCCACGCTTAGACCCAGACAACAGTGGTGACAATAAACACCACCGTGCAAACCGCAGCAGCACAGTGCGGGAACTGACACTTTAAAACACAATCTCTAACAAGTTAAGCAGCTGGATGGAAAAGGAAGTGCTGAGCAGCGGAGCTGATGATTCACGCAGAACAACCTCAGTCACCAGTCATTTCACATCATCACTCAACCCCCTTTAACCTTTAGCCAAGCTGGACAGATGGAGCGTGTGTGTCACATTCAATGCTGCAGGTGGAAAAAGCAGCAAACAGCCTTCTATCACACCAGCTCTGCACAGACTGATAGAGGCTCGATGATAAACCAGCACGGGCTCTGACACCTTAAGAGCTGAAATCATTCGCTTCATAAATTTAAAAGATCAGCTTACTTCAGCTTGGGTTTTAGACTATTTAAAGGATCCGTCTCATCACATTTCGAGACTGAAACTGAGAGAAAAGCTTCCTCCAGACTAAAACAGACCGTGCACAATGTAAACACTGCACATCTGTGAGAAGTTGAAGGGTTTGTGAATAGCACCAATGACCTAACGGAGGTATTTTTGCTGGGTGCCGTCTTTCTTTACTGGGTTAAAAAAAAAAGCAGCTGAGGTTATCATACATCTGTTTTTATAAACGGCCTCTTTTAATAGTTCTGTATGAGACCCAAAACTGCAGCAGCTCAAACCCATAATTCATTCAGTCTATTATTAAGGTTGCAGCAACAGCAACATTATAAATACGGTCACATCTTTAAGTCAGGTTGGTGCTTTACGTAACATTTGAACTCTTGACTTCCATCCAACTTTCCTTCTGCTTCTGTTGTGGTGTTGAACGATGGTAATAGCAGTTGAAAAAGGGGTTTATGCTCATTTTGAAGCAACTACCTCAAGGCTTTGTTTGTCAGGCAAAAAATGACCTTTTAAAATGCACGAAGACATGTTAGTTTGATCAAAACTGTATGAAATCTAGTTCCTCAAACCTAAACTAAAACTACTGCAGCTGGGGATCAAATCCCTTCTGCATGTGTACGCCCAACTAGACTCAAATGGGCATAAGTGCTCTGTACACACTCCAAAGATCCGTCTTTAAGCGTCTTTTGTGAAAACAGGAAAGAATAAGCGTATATTCATACAGCTGAATTACTAAAAAAGCTGCTGAGTATATACAGAAATTGAACATTTGTGGTCAATTAAAGCATTTCCAGAATGCTGCTCTGCTCTAATACTGGAGGGGGTGGGACTGGAGGAAACTGGATGGAACTGGACGAAACAGAAGGAAAGTGGACAGAACTGGACGAAAGTGGACAGAACTGGAGGAAACTGGACGAAACTGGAGGAAACTGGAGGAAACTGGATGAAACTGGAGGAAACTGGATGAAACTGGATGAAACTGGATGGAACTGGACTGAATGTGTTCATGATAGCACGGGGCGAGTGGAAAGGAGCTTACAGAACAGAAAAAAGGAGTTTGCACACAGGCAGTAGATACACTTTAACAAATGCAGCCGTTACGGAACATCTCTGAAACACTTCAGGACTCCAGAGAAGAAGTAAAAACTGGAGGAAACTGGACAAAACTGGAGGAAACTGGACAAAACTGGAGGAAACTGGACGGAACTGGACGAAAAGCAAGCAGTTCTCATAAGAGTGTCAAGGACTTTTTCACTGCTGTCCAATAAAAAGAAAACCCATTTCTTTGATTTGACCAGCACTTATTGATTTCAAATCTTTATCAATAGATGCACGGCAAACACTCACTGCATCCAAGTATTATACTTAACTATATACTATATATACTTATACTAAACATTTGCCATCGTCGTCACATTCCAGGTCCAAGTTCGTAGGAGGCAGAAAACATCATTTCAAAATGTCAAATATATCAACAGTTAGCTGTTATAAAGCTTGATTATGAAGTTAAGATTCTATGCCGTTTGTGTTTTATGTAATTTTTAATTGTTGTCCATAAAAAACAAGACATGACAAATAGTCTCGGTGGGTTTTCAGATACAAGCACTTTTGCTTTATATTTTGTGGCTAAATGATCTGTAGTTGCAGTATTACCTTCCCAGACCTGTCAAACTTTCTAATACAAAAAGAACATGTGTAAACAGCTTTGATACAAGAAAAATCAAAGGAAGTCACAAAGATCTGATAAAGAGGAAGTATCATCAAAAGATATGTTCAATATGTAACCATGAAAAAAAAAAAAGGGAGGACTCTACATTTCACAGGAAATGGGATAGACCAATGGGAGAGGCATGACAGAGACCAAAATACACAACAAGGAAAGGAATCAGCAGGAAACACAAGGAGCACACACACACATCCTGTTTGGGATAGTGCCATTCTTCCTCGACAGGAGGTCAAAAGGTCACCACTGCAGCACACCAACGCTTTCACACGAGTGTGGTCTTAACACGGTACCGCGCAGACGCACACAGCAGCAGCGTGACTACATGTAAGTGTACGACTCAGGAATGCGGACTGGAATGACAAATAACTGATCGAGTCAAGGCTGAGCTCACGAATGCAAACTGAATCCGACTTTTCACACAAACAGTGCGCTGACTCACGTGCTCCGATAAGAATTGTGTGTAACTCAGAGAGCCTCGTGGCTGTGGGAATGAACTGGAGCGTGCTCGGTGGGTGTGTGTTTGTGTGTGTGTCAGCTGTTTCCAGCCTGTTGTGCTGCTTCATCGCTGTGGTCACCGAGTTCAAACAAACGCGGGCCAAAACCAAACCCAAGCGCCAGTGATTGATATCATTAGCAATGCATTTGTACCGGTAAAAACAACAAAGTGTAAAATGCAACGTGCACAGTTCTTTAACACCAGCACACTCAGGATAACATAGTTACAGTTTTGCTGACCAGATTCCCACGTTTCAACTCTGAGAATGAGTCAGTCTTTCTTCCCTCACCGAGCAGCTGTCGTGACTCACAACGTTACTAAAATTTGAGGATAATTTCCTCAGAGTGTGGCTTTCAAAGGTGTCTGACCGCATGTGGAGATAACACAAAGAGGCCTTCATCTTTGGCTCAGAGTGTGTGGGTGTCAGCGGGTATAAACACACCACCGCTTACTTTCAAAGGTACCAGGTTTCCACGCTTAACATGGCGACAACTTCTAAAATCAGTGTGAAATAGTGTGTGTTCAATGCAGCAGATGTCAACGTTCACAAGGCCGACATCTGCCCTGCGTGCACAGCAGTGAGTGTATGGTTTGCTTGGTTTTACACTGTAAGAAACAACCAAAAGCTGCGAGTGTTCAGTGCTCAGGCCGGTTTTTCTGGGCTGGGGTGAGGGCTTAGCTCCAGCTGTGTTAATGACGCAGTCTTTAGAGTTAAAGAAAGCTCTCTCACAGCTGGAAATGCGAAGTAGAAGGTGAGGGTGAGCATCCGCAGGAGGCAGGACGCGGTGCAGAAATGACGCTGCCGTTTTCATGAAAACATGTTGAGAATCGCAGATGAGGCTCCTTACTGTGTCGATGTCGGTGCTGTAGGGTTCTGAATGTGTTCATGATAGCACGGAGCGAGCGGAAAGGAGCTGACAGAACAGCAAAAAGGAGTTTGCACACAGGCAGTAGATACACTTTAACAAATGCAGCCGTTACGGAACATCTCTGAAACACTTCAGGACTCCAGAGAAGAAGTAAAAAAGGCCTCTGACTTAGACATTTAACGTATTCTGTCACGTTAAGATTAAAGTTGGTGGAGTGAGCCTTCTTATCAGAAAGTCTGTGCGCAGACATTCAACACACTTATAAAAGAAATATAACCCTCCAACACTCTCATCTCTTTCATTAACCTTTATGAGCAGACAATTGGAACGAATTCACGTGACATAAATGCTGATCAGCGGCACCGTTTGTGGCAGAACTTCCATGCTTCAAAGCAGCGGTACCGATACTTTGGGACAGATTTAGCGCCTTTTTCCCACGAACGTGAAGAGCTCATCAATCAGTGTCATGCATGAAAATAACTCCTGAATGTAAAGAGAGCGTCCTTCAGTCTGTCTTCAGACAGTCGCCCAACAGTGACGAGTTGCGCCTCGAGTTGTTTCTACATTCTTGTTGTTGAGTGCACCATCGTGCTAAACAGATCGATGTCGGCTGCTCGTGTCGGGTCAAACAGCTGCTGAAGACTTGGCATGATATGGTTAAGTATCTCTGAATCCAAGACTTGCGTGGGAAACCCATCACCTCTGAGGCTATCAGCCTTTCACAAATCAGGTGAGGCACTGCAGAGATCTGTTGTTGCACTGAAAACCATCAGATCTTTCAATGATTTCTAAGCCATAAAAATATATCATTTGATGCAGGATTAATGCAAAGCTGAAAGACCTAAAATAAAAGAAAGGAATACTGGGAATGCTAGCTCTGAGGGCAATGCTGTAAAAAGGACTCTGGTCTTAAAAAAAAAAGTAAAATAAGAGGTTTGTGTGTGATTTAAAAGTCTAAAGTACGACTATTCTGCTTGTAAGCAGCAAAATGATGCAGACACGTTCCTCCACAACTAGATGCTCCAAATAAAGAGGATAATTCAGTAGAAAAGGGTGAAAAGTGAATGTGGAATAGTGGTGATCTAATTGAATTTTTTTGAACAAAGCTACCATCAGTCTAAATTTATTTGTAATTTTCTCTGAAATAAACAGTTTGATGAACTGAATAATCGCAGCAGCTCTAACTGAGGGTCAACACAATCTTTCATTGTATTCTCAGCTGTGAGAGGACACCACAGACTATCCCATGTGTGACCTTTGGAAACTTCATCTATTCCTGTAGTTCATTCTCTGAACAGCTTTCAGTTTTAGCATGAGCTTGAGAAGCAATGTTCCATCTTAATAATAGCAAAATCACACCTTCAATACCATACAACATCTCCTGAAAGAGTTGCGACATCCGTCTCAGGCGGATGATGGGCTCAATAAGTTCACAATAAGTCATGCGCGTCTCCATTGCTCAGGGGTTCATTTTTGTGAAACCACACACCCCTCTCCCCATCTCCCTCTTTATTTGGGGTATCGCAGAGAGTTCTGAATGTGGGGCATTTTCTTTTGCTGGACGGACAAAGCAGTCCCTGTTCACAGCCTCTTAGCAGCCACTTCACACGCAGCACAAGGTGGAAGCCCCGCAAGCTACTCTATTCACCCTTCAGCCTTCCACCTCAATGCTGCAGAAGGACTGAATGATAATGACAGAGGGGGAGATGAAGACTAACTAACACCTAACAGCATGCCTGGAGACGATTATGCTTCTGCAGCTACATGCAAACATGCCAGATAAACTGCTTCAATAATGTTGAGGTCCGGGCTCTGGGGAGGATTCATCCCTCCATAAGACCTGTTGCCACTGATTTTCAGTCCACTTCTTGTGTCATTTGGCATAGCTCAGCCTTTTCTCCCTGTTTCCCTTCCTTAAGAACGGCTTCTTGACAGCCACCCTTCCATGGAGACCATTTCTGATGAGGCTTGGGCCAACAGTAGATGGATCAGCTGAAGGTCCAGATGCATCTCTCATCTCTCTCTGGTAGATCCTAAAGATACTATTTAATATTGGTTCTTAGTTTTCTGTTAAGTGTAGAAGCAACGTGGACTCATCCCTTGAGTTAGGCGCTTTTTTAAATGCTTGAGTGATTCGTAGCTCAGCGTTAAGACGCTTAACAAACAAAACATTTTCATTTAAATGGTTGGGTAGAGTGTCTGGACTGATAATGAGTGAAGAAGCAGCCAATATCCAAAGAAAAACTTTGACGAACCACATATTTGATCAATCAGAAGTTGCCAAATCTTCTGTTAATCTCATGTTTTCCTTTAGTTGGAAACAATGAGGCAGGACGTGCTGGAGATCAAATGCTGGTGACGAGAATCTTAACAAAGAATGGCATGAGATAGAAAAGAGAAAGAAGAAAACATCGGTGGAATCACACAAACACCAATATAGCCGGTGGAATTTGAGGCGTGCCAGATGTGGCATCAGCTGTCCTCCATGATAAGCTACATGGAATGCTCTCTGACGTTTGGGGTCAGGCTATATTCATACTGATATTGTGTAGGCTGGACCCAGCATGACAGAAACCACTAACCAATGGCAGCCTTGCCTCCCATCGTAAAGAAAACAAAACAGAAGATGTAGGCCTGTCGTAGAGATGCCACCGCCAAGCAGACACACCCTGACCAGAGTTATAACTGTATTACCGCACATACGGAGGCATCTCCGGCTTCAGGGATGTGCACAGGCTTAACATAGAAGATGGGAGGGATTGCAGAGGGGAACATGCAAGAGAAAGGATAGAAAGATGATGCTGACACACAGTCCAAGTATTTCCTCGCACTACGGAGAAGTTTCGTGATATTTCAGAAGCACCTGAGGTCATTTCCCTCCTCACCTCGTTATCAACAAAAAAACCCTCCAAGCTACAAGCTTCCCTCTCCATTATCCAGTCAACAGAAAACAACACTGGCCTTGAAGGCCTCTGCTAATCTCGTACCCATGAGCAGCGAAGACAACACCATAATGATCCATCTTTAAACAAGACCGAGAGCAACAGCACCCCCACATCCAAAGCATACAGCCCAGCCTCTATTATTCAGGCAAAGACCTGCTTCATTACGGTAAAGACATTAAGACTTCTGCTGGTGCTCATCCGGAAAACACAACAAGGCAGAAACGAAGAGGTTATGAATGAAAACAACATGAGCTTTTCTGTTAATTAAAGCTGTTAATTCATTCGGATTTCTCACAAGCGGATTGTGCAAATGAGCTTTTTGACCCTGTTTTAAGATCATCCTTCTGGATGTCCTGAAACCATAAGTAGAAGCCCCATAGAAGGGGAAACTATAGGCGACCTAAGGTGACTGTTAGGTCATCCCGGAGCCTATGTCTGAGCTACAAAAAGTGCACAAGCTTGGGTTTAAATATAGCAAAGGAAGTATGGAAATTCCCCCGCACACGAGCCAGTGGAGAAAAAAACAGTCAAACAATGTCAACCAAGCTGAGAGTTTATTGTTTGGCCTTCTTTGCTCTTCTAAAGTACCATGTCCAACTGTCTTTTATATACTTTTCCACTGTAGCTTGGGGAGTTGTCAAGGAGACCGAAACAGCCAATAGCATCGTGATGACCTCACTCAACGCTATTTGACAGGATATTGCCTCAAACCTGAGTGTAAATATGCCTTTTTCATCCCTTTCTTGAGCCTCTTTCGCTCGTCAACATCCATCTTCCATTTCTTCCTGCCTTTAAATGGACCTCTCTCTTTCCCTCGCTCTCAAACCCTGAAGCCGTTCAAGTCCTCTTTTCCTCCATTAAACCGAAAATTTTACTTTTAGTGTATCCTGAAAGAAAGAAAAGCAGTGGAACTACTCCTGATTCATGTCCAGCATACTTTTTTTTTTTTTCGCACTTATTTGACATGTTTGGATTCACTCATGGGTGTTTTCAGCCCACAGATCTAATCTATGACATACCACATGGCTGCAGTGCTGTTTGATTTGTCTGAGCTCTTAATGACTTCATTGGATGAGTGGCTGGATTTACCTGCACAAGGCAAAAGCCTCATGCTACAGAGAGACAGCCTGATATAGTCAAAGTCCTTCTCTGTGCTCATATCCTGATATACAACCAGCGTAAAATAAAGGCGATATCACTTAGTATTCTTGTTTTACGGTGGGTTTTTAAGCCTCAAAAGGGAAACATTGGTAAAGAAGAAAGAAACAGACCACCATTCATCCATTCAGCCAAACACAGCCAGTCAGAACTTGGATGAGACTGATAGACCAATAAAAGAAACCATGGATACTTCAGAGAGCCACACAGTGCGATTTAAAACAGCAACGTCTGTGTGAAAGTGAGAGGAGAAGTGGGAAATGTGGGGCACCATTCTTCACAGCTGTATGGTCTGCGGTGGGTGTGTTTCTGACCTGAGAGATGTGGTTGATGGAGGACTCCATGCGCCGCAGCTGCGAGGCCTGGATGTCCAGCAGCTGCAGAACATTGTTGGCTAAGGCATTGATCTGGTAGGCCACACTGGCCAGGGACTGGGTGGTGTAGGCTTTGGTCTCCTCCAGTGCTTTTCTCTTGTCCTGGGCCTATGCACAAAAAATATAAGGAGAGAAATAAAATTAAGATTAATCCAGTTACTCTTAATATCACATGACATTTGTAACCATCTTCTAGCCTGTATTCAGGTCAGCTTTGTAGTTGATTGAGACCAACAGATCAGACAAGACATCCAGTTGTCCCCCTGACTCTCATTCCACAGATACCACGCTCCCTTTGGAAGAATTCAGAGGATGCAACGCATCCTGCAGCCGCCATATTGAATGCGCCAAGAACAGAGTGTCAATGTCTAACATTTCTGAACCCAAGAATTTGGAAGAATTATAGTTTGAATTTGTAACTATAATTACACTGAAAGTTTTAACAATCAATTAATTAGTCTTTTCTTAATGAGAAGGTCCTGAGTCCACCCCCTCATTTCTTTATATTTTTCAGTTTGACAGACATAAAATTGTAGTTTTGCACTAATAAGGTGATTCCCAAAGCACTAATAGCTGAAAACCTTGCATATATTTAACTGTACAAACTCAGTTTTTACCTTAAACACTGTTTAGACCAATGAAAACACACCAGACAAAGACATAATTTCTTGCTATTACAGAGCTACTGCTCTAAACTAATGTGCAAGCATGAATCAAGCTTAACAGGGGTGTGTAATTTTTATATTGAAATAAATTTAGTATAAGCTTATATCAACATCAAACAAGTTAGCTCAGTGGGTAGTTTGCTAACTAGCTGCTAGGCTAACTCACTAGCACATTCTTAAACCCTTTTAGGTGCTTCTTCTAAATAAATAAATAAACTCCACCTTTAAAGCAAAGATGTAATTAAATATTTGATGCTGAAACTTTCCTGTATATTGTTACATTTTTAGTAGAGTAGAGTTTTAAATAGTTAGCCTCCTGGCTAGTGAGCTAGCTAACAAGCTTTGGAGCTGGATTGGGTTGACTGTACTACAGCTAGCATTCATAACACTGTTACACAAATTAAGACTAAAGTTCAGTTTATCACAACATAGATACTTTTTCCTTGATTTGATGTGTTTCAAGCTAATGTGCATCCATAATGGAACAGAGGAAACAAAACAGTGTAGGATTTATTGTTTTAACTTACGACTCCCATCACACACACACACACTCGTTGTACCATAGTCAGTACAAAGATGTTCCCACCATATTATTTTCAAATGACATTACACTGTAGCCAGATAACCAGACAAATTGCAGTAATAACTAGCTCCCGAGTGACACTGCTCTTTGAGGATTCAACTGAGCCATTATGTTTGATCACTGTAGGTTCTGTCCTGTGCTGCCAACTCATAAAAAAAGAGTCCAAAGAGCACTGCCTAGAGGGGCAAAATGGCCTTTGATAACAGCCTGCTGTAGCAGGAGATGGGTGGTGCTAGCAGTGGCTAAAGAGCTGATTATTAGTGGTTGTGGTTTGGGGACAAAACAGATGAAAATGGCTTGTGATCACAAGAAAACAGACATAAAAGTATATAATCATGTCAACTTGAGTCTTTATCGATTCCCAATGTAGAAACAATCCGTACGACTAAAACCTGATGATCCAGAGAGCTTTTTCGGTATTTAGCCCCAGCTGGGTGAGAAGCCGATAGTGTTAGCTGTGTTGAGCAACAGCAGCCTCAGGAAGGAGGAGATTCCTCCAAAGGGCTCGGTGCAAAAGGCCATCTGTTGAAATCATTTGTGCACGTGCAGATTTTGTAACAGCTGGATGAAAACACACGAAACAACAAAAACACACAAACCAACATCATGATATCCATGTTGGCTATTTAGTAAACAGAGTTTTTGCTGTGTGGGGAGATTCCAAACGGACTCCTGAACAACTCATGCTCACCTGTGCAGAACTGCTGGCCTAATACAACTGCAAGAAAACAGGTTTATTTATTGAGCTCTGTATGAGGAAACTATGTCTACTGCTGGCAGAATTCAATATCCAAGAAAAGAGGTTACGAATAAAGGCTGTGATTTTGCAACGGCACAATTTTCCAGATATATTGCTGTAACCAGACACACAAAGAAGTATAATAAGTCTGAACGAGATGGTTGTTTTCAGACAAAAACATTCCCATTCAAGGCAGTCCAAGGACGTCTCGCGATGTTGTTTGGTCCACGCTCTCTAAAAGCTGCATTATCTTGATTTCAGTCATTATTTTGTCTCACAACTGAGTTTTGAGTACAAGCAGAAGTAAAGAACGAGCAGTGAAAACCCACTTTGCCTCGCACAAGCTTTTTGTATCGGTTTCTGAAAAACCAGGCCTAATAAAAATAGCACAAGGACTTTTTAACAGCCTGCAGTCTCGCAACACTAACTCCAGTGAAGCTCCGGTCTAATGCAACCGTGACAATGATTTGGACTGATTTTGTCGAGAAGCCGACACACTTTAAGTGGAAAAAGCTGGAAATGATCTTTTGTCTCTTGTTGATCACACAACATCCAGAGCTGCACAGCACACTTGGAAGAGATAAATAAATTTCAGCTTTGTTTTCAGTCGTTTTTTCTGAATAAACTCCTCTAAGCTGACTCGAGGTCAACAGTGGGTGTTACAGCGGGGAGACAGATGTGGCGTCTGATTGCATCGCCGCTGGCTCGCATCTTAGAGCCTCCTGCTCTAGTTACAGCCCTTCGTCGCCCATTCGCTAGTTCACGCATCAGAAATCTGTCATCCACAAATCCTTTCACTACCCAGATTTGTTGCTCAGTTACCGAGCAACGTGTACCGGCGTTCATCCTCAGAAGACAAAAGCAGGAGTAGAGTACAAACTCAGACAAATGAGGAGTAGAAGTGCTTGGAAAGGAACAAAGTGTGTGCTCGATCAGTGCCAAATCACAGCAGCAGAGAGCCGAGTATACTCCACCACAGCAGGGGATGCAGAAAATGAGGTGAGCTTTAACGCTCCAGGGGCACTTTTTCTCATATTTCTGAGCTGAGTAACGACTGAATGAAAGAGAGATGGAATATTCAGGAGGCAGTAGACAGGCTGTCAGCACCTCGGCTGGGTTTTAAAAAGGAGTACAGAGGAATGCACGGGCTGCACAGTCACAATAAACATGTAGCTGGAAGCTGGGGCAAGTCAGATTATCAAACAGCCACACGAGCACAGCAAAAATGTGGGCAAGAAAAAGGTTTTTTAAAATCTCTAAAAGCTCTGCACGCATGCAGTCGGTTGGAGAATTTCTGCAACAATAAGGGAGTGGCAGTTTTTTTAAGCCCTGCAAAGGCTGAACACTTCCAACACACAGCGTCACCCATCCAGTCTGGCAGGATAACTGCCACAGAAGTGCAATCGTGCTTTTTAAAACAAGACGTATCGCTGTACCGTCGGAGCCCAACCGGCCGCACTGAGACGGTGTAGAAGGTCAAGACTTCCTCCCCGAGGACGGAAATGGGTCAGGAGTCAGAGGAGCTGGAGCTCACCCTCCACCCAAAGCATGAAGCACTAACAGAGTATGCAGAGAACTGGGACAAAGCAAAGTGATGGAGGCTTAAAAGAAGACAGCCATGCCAGCTCAAACTTGCATTTATATTTGACAACAGTGCGTTTCCACTGCTGGGTCCAAGCCTGGGTTTGCACATCTCCATCATGAGCTCCCACTCTTCAAGAGGAGAAACTCAAACAAAAAGCTCAGGAATGTTTGGAATTCTACAACATGTCATTCCCCCTCAAACGCTTAAAGTACTATGAAGGAGTTCTGCAACAGAGGTTAAGTGCAGAGATGCGTCTGACAGGATTCTCAAAGCCACAACCAAAGCTGCACCGTGAAGAGCAGAAAGAGGGTAAATGCAGCTGAAAGGTCGTAGAGCTCACATGACACTTTGCTCCCTGGGATGCATCGACCGCCGACTACTGCAGAGGGCGAGAGAACTGAGACAGGAAGAAGCTCAGAGCCGCCGCTCTGCGGGTCGTTGTATCGATGCGGACGCCTGACGTCCAGCAGCCGATTGGCCGTAAGGTGGAGTCCATTAATATGAGGTTACGAGACGGACGTGTTCAGCATCCCATCGAGCGTTAGAGGAGCCATTTCCTGATCATTTAGCTCCTCCTGCCATGGTGCACAGTGATATATTCTAAAACCAGCTGGGTGGGAAAACTCCAACACAGTCTGAGACAGGAAGTGATTTATTATCTGGAGACGGGCTCAGGATGGAGGAGACGTGCCGCTTTATTCTTCTACTTCTTTTCAAGGTCCCAACTCAGCCATGAGTACCTGAAGAAGAGTTTTCTGCTGCTTTGGGTCAGAAGAATGGAAAAGTTTCATGTAGAAAGCTTTATGAAGACCAAAGAAGGGTTAAATAAGCCCTAATTATAGAAAAGTTGGGACGCCGTGTTGAATAGGAATAAAGACACTTATCAGATCTCATCTTATTCAGACACACTGACTGTTCAGGAACATTATTCAGTCACAGCTGTTCGCAGTTTGCTGAACCTCTTTACTTCTGAGAGACTCTGCCTCTCTGAGGTGCTCCTTTTAAACCCAGCGATATTACGAGTAAAAGATCTTCCTCCAGCTGTTTCCTTCTGCTTTTACAGCCTTTTGACCATTTCATTTTTCATCTGATGTGTCCTCCAGGTTCCACAGGGAATAAAATATTGATTTACGAGATTTTTGCAAATCGTTTAATTCTCTTTACACTTTACACATAAAAATTGGGGTTATATGAGAAAACGGATCACTTTCCCTGACATTTTCCAAACGCTGCCCTTTCCTAATGCTACCCTGTTTCAAAGCTTAAATCAATGATTGTTTTCAGAACTGATAAATCTGCACATTACTTTCTGGCTTAACCTACTTTTTCAACCACCTACAATCTGAATCCATTCCAGAGTAACTTCTCTGACAGTCAAGTAGCATCATATCATGCTGAATACATATTTCCCTTCAAAAATGACCCGATTCTGCGAGTTCTTTGCATTAACGAAGCCTTAATGTTTAAGAGGGTCAACCTGCTGCTCCTGAAGCAGGAAACACATCATCCACACTTTACACTGGGAACACAGGCCACCCGAGGAGACGAGACAGCAAAAGTGACACCGGGACGGATAATTAAAACCTGAAACAACTTTAATTCCTCCTTGAGGAGGGAAAAAAATAAAAAAAATCCCTGCAGTATGACATGAATTGTAAGTTCTCCTCCATTTCTTCTTCCACCAGGGCAGATGGAGGCTGAAGGAAAGGCCATAAGGTCTACCTGACCTTGAATAACTGCCAGCCTGCTATTAAAAATTCCTACAGTATGTCAGGCAGGAGACACAAAGGGGAAGTTTGCACATGGAGGAAACTCATTAACCTTTATTGAATGACTTGGTAATTGGTTCAACTCGACAGAAAGCCACAGGACTGAGGGCAGAGGTTTGTATTTAAATGCTAAACAAAAGCATTTTGGAAGGATTACCTGTCTGCGGAGGCTGACTCCACGCATTAAAACTCTTCATAAATCCAGCTCAAAGCAGAAACGGTGATTTCAGTATTAACCCAATTTTCTAAATAAATGTAACAGGTCAGTCTGGGCCAAACCAATCCCGTTTCGCTGAAGGGAGAAGTGACAGGTGTTTGGAAAGGATGAATGAGTCTGGCTGGTGGGCCGAGAGCCGCTGGGCCTCTCCGAGCTGAGAGAAAAACCAGGCCAATCCGCAGAGAAAGGGAGAAAGACAGAGGAAGGACAGGAAATGAGGACTCTGAGCAACCCAGAGAGACGCAGCTAAAAAACAACTTGATATTTATCACCTTCAGACAAGGCTGTTGCTGTTCCAGAGGGAAAACGGCACAGAACAGGTACGGCAAGGTGATAAGACCCTGAAGGACATCTCTGCCTCCTTTTTGCTGGGACTCCTCATTGATGGACAGGACTCTCCTCTCTCAGATGGGCATTAATTCCAGGCTTTAAAAACAAGTGGGCGCCATGCTGGCTCAGCAGGCAGTCACATGTCCTGGGCTTGCAGGCTGTTTTTGCCACATCACACTTGCATTTCCCCATTTTCCCTCGTTGTTTACCGATCATCAGAGAAAAGACTCCTTCCGTTACGCTTTACAGCAGCTTTAACGGTGCCTGAAAGTGGTTCAACTACAGCAGCTTGTGATGTTGCTGCAAGTGCTTCAAAAGCTTCCCAACTTGTGTTAATCTGTCTGAAACCAAAGACAGACGCTGACTCGAAACTTCTGAAAGTCGGGCCAAAAGCTGTTTTCCAGCCCTAAACCTGTTAATTAATCAGTGGCTGGGGCAAGATTCTGCTAATAATCTGTTATTTATCAAGAAAAATAGACAAAAGTTGCCCCATTTCCTCTAAATGTAATTGTTTTAATTGATAAATAGAAAAAAAACTGATGAGAAAAGGAGCTTCGAAGGCCAAAGTGGAGAAAGTTTCCACGTGATCAGTCATTACATGCAAGCACAACTTCCCAATAAAACAGGGTGCAATCAATCTGAAGGTGGCACAAGAAACTACGGCATAAAAATGTAAAATAGCTGTGTAAGACTGATGGATATGTAAGTGATAAACTCCATCCAGTCACAGGAAAACCTGTGAGGGGATAGTTTTATCACACCATATCTATATTTTTAATGATTCTAACTAATTGTTTCACATGGTTTTCAAGTCCAATCTTGAGCCTTTTAGTGCAACATGAAAAAAAAAAAAGAGGTCTGAGACACTGGATCATTTTCTTTTTTTAAAGTTTTAAAGTACGAGCTGTTATTTTTAAATTGTGTTGAGCCAAAAGAGGCTTCATAGTATTTTAAAAGTAGGAAAACAAGCACATTTATGTGTAATTTCCTCCTTTAATGCTTCTATACAACCAACTCACTTCTTTATTTATTGCCTGGAATAGTAGTTATAGTTATAGTCGTGATAATAATAGTTCTCCAGGCTTCTTGAAGGACATCCCAAAGCTCTTCTTTGGATGTGGGCTGCCTTTTGTTCCGTTCTCTGTCAGATGATCCCACACTGCTTCAGTAATGTTGAGGTCCGGGCTCTGGGGAGGATTCATCCCTCCATAAGACCTGTTGCCACTGATTTTCAGTCCACTTCTTGTGTCATTTGGCACAGCTCAGCCTTTTCTCCCTGTTTCCCTTCCTTAAGAACGGCTTCTTGACAGCCACCCTTCCATGGAGACCATTTCTGATGAGGCTTGGGCCAACAGTAGATGGATCAGCTGAAGGTCCAGATGCATCTCTCAGGTCCTGTCAGGTCACAGCTGGATTTTTTCCTCTTTCTTAAGGACATCACTTTCAGATCCTGTTCATCTGCTGTAGATAGTTTTTTAGGCCTGACACTTCTTCTTTTGTCCTCCACTTGTCCAGTTTCCTGCACACCATGCTGAGATATGCCAAGGTTTCAGCTAGTAGCTCTTTGGGAGTCACCTTGTTGTCAAACTGTGTTATCTTTGGTGTTTTTCATAGATGAAACTGAAGAAATGGGAACTAATTATGCGTCTTTGAGACAATCAGTGAGCAGCAAAGTGCCTAAAGAGAGAATTAAAATGCAGTTCTTTGCCAAGTTGTCTGTTATGTGTGAGACAACACTGGTTCATCCCTTGGGCGACTTATTTATGCTTAAATCATTCATAGGTCAGCGTGAAGTGGCTTAAAAAACAAGTTCCTCTGAAGATCGTCAGGTACAAGCACTGAAAACTCCCGACACACCTTCAGAAAGCCTGCAGAACTATTGCTAAAAACCACTTAAAAAGAGCTTAGAGGTAAAACATGACGAAATGAGAGGTGGCTCAACCCTTTAACAATTAATAAGTCAAAGCTTGAAGAACCTCGGCTGCAACGTCGCTGGGTTTAACCACGCAGTCGACCGCCCGCTCTGGCTGTGTCCAGGTGGCCCACTTTGCATACAATATGTGTGTCCTTGTCACAGAGGTTAAACACACCGGCCTAATTAAATGTTTTAAATAAGTAAATAAAAGATAAACAGGAAGCTGTTTAAATATAAAGTCTAACAGTGATCAGAATATTCTGTGTGTTTCTGTCTCTATCATTAAGCCACTTCCTGATCCAGAGAGAAGGCATTTCCAGTGAGTCAGTCTTCAGAGTCATCCTGGAAAACAGGAAACATAGCTCTGACCTGTCAGTGTGTCATATGCCACACACGCACAGTTTAAAACACTCTGCTGGACAAACACGAGCTGCGTGAAGTTGAGAAAATGGGGCAGGGATCCGTCTTTGGTTCCGCCGTCTGCTTCGGCTCGCAGCGACAGAGCCTCTGTGACACAAACACGGAGGGAGACGGGCAGGGATGGAAATGTGGAGGACTGAGAGCAGAGAGGACGGGCCGATTCAAGCTGAGGCATGTTGGTACGAGCACGCTGCTCAGCTCTGTGTGCGTTTCCATCGCAGGCGGCTGAGTGCATCTCCAGCAGACAGACAGCGCTTACGAAAGCTGAACCGTTCCTCTCACACACCGAGCTCCAAACGTGCGCCCAAAGGCTTAAAATACGGCTTTTTGCGTCAGCACTTTGCCGCCGTCCTCGTGTTTCAGCAGAGCACCTCGTTCAAACAGAAACTCTACGTTTTTACATCGAATACAGCACACCGTCATCCACCTCACGGTCCCCAGCGAGGACATTTTTGGGCCGTTTTTGAGACTCATTTTGGCATATTTTACATCCCGTGTTGCTATTTTTGGGGCTTCCTCTGGGGAGAGATTGTGTGGAAGGATATTTGTCATTTGGTTTCAAAGTGGTGACATTTACAGACATTTACTTTGAGTCCCACTGGACAAATTTATTGAATAAAACTTAATTATGTTGGCCCTTTTGAATGTAGACGTAATAGTTGATAATAAGCCCTGGATTCACTGTGGTGGGGATTAAGTCTCCTTCCAAACAAGCCAGAGTTCTAGAGGTAAATATTAGGTATTAATACCTAATTAATTTAGGCAAAAATCAGCCTGAATAAATACAATCGTTATATAAATGACGGTCTGGATCCAAAATGACCTCCAAAATGTTCAAATTGTCATTTTTCCAGGAAAATCCTTTTCTATAAAAACTAAAAATAAGCACAAGTGATCACCTCAGGTCTCCAAAACTGCCCCGCTGTTAAGCATTAATGTGAAAGCTGACAAAATTCCCAACCACGAGGTAAGATACCCCGTTTTTCCGGGTATTTTGACATTGTGGGAAATGGGACTGCATTGCCTCAGTCTCATGGAAACTCCCACATCTGCTTCCCTGCAGTGTGTCGTTTCACTGCGTGATCAGCAGATCTGGCTTCTTTCTTTTTTTAAAAGTGTCCGGGAAACCAAAGTGCTTCTACGTGGGACGCTGGCGTCCAAACTGATGCCCTGGAGCCAGAGCCAGAGAGAAATCACCCGAGGACGAGGAAGGAAACAAAATTACAGGGAGTCCTTGGGGAGTACAGCTGGATGGGCACACCCTCTTTAGCTGATATGGTGGGTTCCTGTTGAAAAAGGACATGCTTGTGCACCACCGCCGTGTGTCAGTTTGCTCTTTGCTCCATTTTAGTCGTGGCTTACCACAGATGCTGTTAATGCCTCGAATGGTTGTCCAACTTTGAGGTGATGTTACACCATGAAGGACTTAAAAACAGAGCCTAAAACTACATTAATTCAGTGTGTTAGACGCTCTGGAATGAATAAGAACTTAAAAGCGGCATAAGTTGAGGGAGGAGGGAAAAAAGAATCAATACATCCAGCCTTTATTGACCAACTAACAATGGCTTTACATCCCTTTTTCTGTCTCACAGCTCAACTGAAAGCCCACAAACTCAAATGTATTATTCATCAAAAACAAAACACCCTCTACAGATTTCCATGCATGCATTCTGCATTTAAGGGCATTATAGCATGTGAAATAACGCAGCAGCAGTAAAAAGCCATGCTCTGACACCATCATTTGCACTGAGAGCCCACAGATCTCTGATGAGGACATTTTACCACCACTGTAATGGACTCCCAATGGGGATTTAAACGGGTTTTGTGGTACTAAATGGTGAGTTTAATGACTTTAGGGAATGAAAGGGGCGGAAACATAACTGTGTTCACCGCTAAAATAGTTACACTCTTTAGAGGCAGTCAACTATCAAGGCAACAAAACTACAATAACTTCCTTTCTGCTGGATAATCTTATTATTAGCTGTGGTTGTAACATGTGTTCAGAGCCTTGCTGTAAAACTCAGGCCTCCCAATCAATAGTTAAAAGTGGAAGCAGTTTTGAGCCGACCCAGTGCTATAATAAAAAGTAGACACACCCTCTGTGTAAACGGAATAAATGTAATCAATGGTGGGAGCAAGCACGAGCAATCGAAATGTCCCACGGCCGTAAAAGCCCCTTCGTTAATTTGTTATCATAGCTCAGAGAGTTAAGAGCCCGTTTCATGCCCGACTCGAGTTTCTTTATCCACATTTCCTGTCCCAACAACCATTCAACCCGCAGATTTTCGCGACAAAAGGCGGACAGGGCAGAGATAACGTGGGGGCTAACTCACTTACCTGGACATAATTGTTCTCGCAGTAGTCGGCGACTCTGGTCAGGTTTTGGTAACTCTCTACAAGCGCTCTTTTACCGGCCGGAATCTCTTCCTCTAACAACATTTGTAGCTCTGCCATCTTACATCTCTCCGCAGAGCTCCCTTCCCTCTGCCTTCCCTGTGATTGAAACAGCCACCAGCCCAGCTCTGTCTTGAAAAAAAGAAAACACTCCTTTGCTTGCTATTGTGGGATTCCTGCCCTCGATTTGGCGTAACCTCAACCCGAAGATCGTCTGTGCAAGAAAGAGGAGTCACTCATAGGTGGAAAACGCGCCTTGTGTAAATAACGTGTGTCGCTCCCTCAGACGCGTTTGTTAGCATGAAAGTGTCTTAATGTTTTGCTGTAGAATAGAATAGCAACTTTATTTTGGCATTCAGAACATACCCTAGTTGGTGCACATAACTCCAAAATAATTTTTTTTATATATATACAGTATAAAATCATAAATATTTGTCGGAAGAACATGTAGAAATGCCATGTCTGCTCTAAAAAACAATCCAAAAGCATGATCCTGACCTATCTTTTGTCATGTTAAAATCTTTAAATATAATTTAAGTGTTGACTACATAACAGGCAAATTAAATAACCCACTGTAGATATTGTACAGCAAGTCGTGGTACTTGAAAACAAATAGTAGTGAACACTCTTACTTTTCCTTCTCTTCAGCCTATCTCGCTTCCAACGGTAAAAAAAAAATCTTGGTTCCTCACTAGAGCATTCTGGGAAATGCAGTTTTACATGCAGTGAGCCGTGGCTGTAATGAGTGCATGTTTTGGGAATACAATTTAAATAACATAACTTATGGTATCTTTCACTCCTAACCACGTTGATCGTTAATGTGATAAACATTTCGTGCCACCTTAAAGTCCGCTTGCCAGACTAGAAACTACATTTCTATTGAAGAGTTTTGGCAGACATGGCTGAGTGTGAAACTTGTAGGAATTCGGCGGAGAACTACAATTCACAGAATACACTTCTGTCCAGCTTTTTATACCGTTCATGGCGACTGGCCGAGGGCTAAGGACAAGTCGCCTTCTGACGAACAGATAGGCCGATTAATTTAACGGTGAGTACCATCGGTTCAGAGATTTTCCGTCGAAAGTTTGGTCGTAATTATTAGATTTAGCATAAACATTGGTGTAATTGGAGCGGTGTCGCTCGCGAGATGGTGTGTCCTAGATACACAGCTGACTCAACCTCCACCTACTTACTGGCAGGAAAAACAGAGGCTTGAATACAGAACCAAATGGTGTGTGTGTGTTGTCTTGCAATGATGTTGTTTTCATACTGTCGGCAGGTGTCGTGTTAACGGTTATCGACTGACACCATGGAGGTGGAGAGTGTCAGCGTGGAAGAGACGAGGCGTTTGACCCAGCTGAGGTTTGAAGCCGCCGTCAAAGTGATCAAGAGTTTACCCCCGGATGGTGAGTGGTCCCGCTGTCACTCAGTAAAACACTCAGGCCTGGTGTCAGGTGCAGAGCAGCAGCTTAGGTAATCCACTTTCTTAGCAGCAGACAGACAGACATCCCCTGCAGCAGCACAAACACCTTTCAAAGCTCACTTTGCCTCCAGGCCTTCATAAATCCGTAAGGAATGGAGTCTGTACTTTGCGTTTGATCAAAGTTTCTTTCCCCAGGTCCCTTTCAGCCCTCCAATGACATGATGCTCAAGTTCTACAGCTATTATAAACAGGCCACAGTAGGAGCCTGTAATATACCCCGTCCTGGCTTTTGGGATGCAGTTGGCAAAGCTAAATGGTCAGTAGATTTCCTTCACACCACTCTCTTTATATATCGCTGCAAGGTTTAATTAGATTATTCTGAAAGATTCTCATGCTTGTGTAAGTTTACTTTGTGGGGGTCAAGGGTAGCACCCTTTGTGCTGGACAAACTGAAACAGTGTTGTAACTTGTTATCATAAAAGTTGCATCTTAACCACCTTGACCTCAAGGTCTCAAGTTGTGCTTTAGGTGATCTTTGGACTCGCCCAAGTGCAACTTGGCCTGTGATTTCTTACCCACAAACCTGGAGTGTTTCTCCCATGGATGGTGCGAGGAAATGATTAAAACGCCTGATTTGGGGGTGGTCACAGTTGCTGATTACTGGTGACGCTTTCTGTCAGCCTTTGACCCACACGGTTAACACACTGACCTCAAATAAACTGTCCGTGCTGACAAAGTCTGGCACACAAAGTAACAAGGAGTTTGTACATGTTTCTGTTCTTTTTACTTGATATAAGATGTCCCACTTTTATTCTAACAGGGATTCGTGGAATTCACTTGGAGACATGCCAAAAGAAGAAGCAATGGTGGCCTACGTTGATGAAATGAAGCTGGTATGTTTGCTGCTTTAAATGTCCCTTCTGTGGACGATAAAACATTGATGTGATTTTGAACCCTGGATCCTGGATTTGACCCGCAGATCCTGGAGGGTATGCCCATGAATGACGAGGTGGAGGAGCTCCTGCGGGTCCTCGGCCCGTTCTACGAGCTGGTTGATGAGAAGAAAAAGATCACGCAGATATCGGACCTGAGCTCAGGTAGGTTTCACTCACCTGCTGGAACTCAAACACCTTTCACTTTCCACCGGCAGAAACAGTATGTGAAGCTTAACCTTTTGCGTTTTGCCTCTTGTGTGCTCAGCCCGTTTGACTCAGTTTGCTAGGCAGCTGGAAGGCAAGTACATGACTGTGTAATGTGCAGTGTGTTGATGCTGTAGCTCATATGCCTCAGGTGCTTATTAGAGGATGTGTTAGATGTGTTTTATTAGTGTTAGCAGATGTAGCGTAGCATATTTAAGGTTCTTCATCCACCAGAATTGGATCCTTTTCATTTGATGCAGATAAATTCAACTTTTATCTGTGTTCAGTTAATGAAAATTGCACCTTATCGTTGAGACATTCGTTTGACTCCGAGCAGCTCGTGTAAACGTGGATAATTCATCTTACTATTTCATACTCGCGGTACTGATTTCCTTTAGAGTTCACGAGCTTGGTATAAAATCTGTTTCTGTGCACAGGGTTGGGCAATGTGATGAATTCAATGGTGTCAAATAGTGTCACGAAGAGCATCATAAGGAACATGGAAATGAACGGCACTTTGGAGACTCGGCCTACCAAGCTCAAACAAAAGGAAGAAAAGCTGCAGGAGGATGAGGAAGAGGAGGATCTGGACGATGATGAGGAGGAGGAGGAGGAAGAGGAGGAGGAAGAAGAAGAAGAAGAAGAAGAAGAAGAGATAATGGAGGTCAGAAAAGGTAACCAAGTTCCTTCTTTTGAAAGCAAGTGTGGAAGCTGGAAAATATTCCCAGGAGAACTTTTGGATCTTCCTCCTGATTTATTGGGCCCTTCTCTCTTTTTCTCAGACAAGAAATCTGCAGCGTCACAACCAAAGAAGAAGAGTTTAACAAAGAGACACAAAGCGCCCGTCTCAAATGGTAAATTGGCTAACGGGGTCACCCATCTGGCCAATGGGAGTCATTCCAGAGCCGCTCTGAACAGCGACGACACGCAGGACGGCTCAGTTGGCGAGCCTCTGCTCAATGGGCACCACGCAGGTAGGAAAAACAATATGTTCCATTCCAGCTCTGTTTTGTTTGGACTCACAGCACGTCCACAACACTGAGGACGCCCCCACATTCGCTGCCTGCGCTTGTGTGTCAGTGCATCATGTGACCAGATAATCTGCTAAGCTTCGCTGGCAGAGCTGTAGCAACTCAACACACACACACACACACACACACACACACACACACACACACACACACACACACACACACACACACACACACACACACAGACCCTTTTAACACTTTACGCACCAGCTGCTCCTGGGACAGTTTTAACCGAGTAAATTAATAACTCCGACAATGCAAAGCCCCAAATTAACTGAAGCTCCTCCGTGTTGCAGATTCAAGAACCAATCACGTGGCCAGTGACTCGGACAGTGAAGTCTACTGTGACTCTGTGGACCAGTTTGGCCAAGAAGAGGCAAGCGAAAGCTGCACCACACAAATATGGAGAACGTTTTGTTAGTTAATCCAGCAATGATTCATTTTCCGGTGCATCTTCTGCAGAACTCAGAGCACAACCGCTCTCTGGATGATCTGGATGAAGACGAAAGCCACAACCTGCTGCCTGTGGAGGAGCTGCAGGAGGATGCTCAGGAGCCCCCACAGGCCCTCAGGTGTGGGGGAGAAGATGGAGAGCCAGGTGGAGCAGTGTCTCAGAGGTCGAGGCAGAATGTGGATATTCCGGGCAGATCCTCAGTCCGAAGAGGTCGGGGTAAGGTGGAACCAGTTGTGTTTACAGTCCGTACCATCGTTGCTCAGAAAAAGGAAGGCATGCGTATATGAACTTCGGGGGTCACTGTATGTGTCAGTAATATGAAATCATGTTCCCATTTTAGGTTCCAGGTCTCCAGGCTGGAGCTCTGGATCTCTGCTGCCGGCGCACAGCGGTGGAGCCGGCGACGGGGGCCGCTGGGGAGGCGCCACAACACCCAGTGAGAGCCTGAATGAGCAGATTGTTGTGGCTCTGGCCAGACTGCAGGAGGACATGCAGAGCGTTCTGGAGAGGCTGCACACCTTGGAGGCTCTCACCGCCAGCCAGGTCAGACCAGCCTGCCCTGCTCCTGTCCTGTTTAATAACCTCAGGAGGGGGGATAACGCTCCTGGTGGCGTATTTGTGAGGTCACAGCTTGTTTGTCTACCGTAAGCTCCTATGAGTGGCTGAGACTAAACTACTTGTTGCCCATACTAAAGCTTAAAAATGGCTTTTCAGCCTCTTGACTGGGATTATTTTACTGCTTTAGCCTCTCGGCCATGAATAAAATGACAAAATCAGACTTGGACTCAGATGAATAAATGTGTAACCAACCTGGACCAAATCTCAGGTTTAAATAGAAACAATGCGGAGCTGCTTTTGGTTTATTTTACCTTGTTTTGGTTGAATAAAGTCGGCCCTGCCATGTCTTTACAAAGTGGGATTCATTGCCATCACTGAAGGGTTGGTATCAAACATAGAAGAGAACAATCATTAAAGATTTAGCATCATTTAGCATTCTGAAAGACTGCCTGTAAGAAGTGGATGTCGCCACAATGACATCACACATTTGTAAACCGCCTCTTTGAAGCCATGAGCATTTATCAGCATTTATTTATTGCTTACTTGGCTATTTTAGAGTGATAAGTGACCATGTTTGGACAAGACAGTGGGGCTGAACAATGATATTTGAAACCCAGTTGGACACAAACAACCTCTCTTTTATTTCATTATTAAAGTATCTGCTCACGGACCAACAGCACCCTGATCAGAAGGGGTTCATTTGAATCAGTCGACAGGTTTTAAATGCTTTCATGGCGGCAGCTCCTAGAAACCATCAGTAATAAAGCTTTTAAGAGCACTTGGCTCATTGGCTTTATGATGGCTATGCTCAGCTTTTGTGTACATTTAAATTCTTTGACCCACTTTGGCGCTGTGTTGAGCTTTTCTGGGGAGGGAAGATGAAGGGCTTGTACTTTGGCTCGGTAAACAGCGCTTCAGAAGCCGGCTGCGTTTATGTTTAACCAAACTTTCCTCTCGTCTTTGTTTTTTCAGGCGAGATCGGTGGCGTTTTCACCCACCCACGTGTCGCCTCCAGCACATAGGAGGACTCAGGTAAACCGCTGAGAAGACCACATATCGTTGGCGTTTACTTGTTCAAAGCTGGTTTTCTGTCCTCGGCTAAATGTTCTGATCATTACTGGAAACTCAAAACAATAATTGAACCAGATTCCAACACATTTCCCCCTTCAGAAACCATCCTGGTGGCCTTTTGACATCTCACCGGCCAGTTTGGCCTTTGCTGTTCTGTGGCCGTTCGTCGTCCAGTGGCTCATCCGTCTTTACATGCAGAGAAGGAGAAGGTATGAAGGTATTTGCACAATATTTTATACAAACTGCTGTCTTCGTTTCACGATTAATTCAGCATGTTTGGTTTTTTTTTTTCTACTTTTAACAGACGCATCAACTGATCCAGCTCACAGCCAGACACCCACAGGCAGAGATGATAACGAGTCCCTTAAAAGTCTCCGATTGGGCTGCTAATGGCTGCAACTTCCCTCCTTCTCCTGCTTCAACTCACAGCCCAGTAATTTGCTTTTGCACTAAGAAGGCGGCACCCAGAGTAATGAGCGGGAGGACTCTTGGCCTCTCCAGTGAGTTGCATTGCGGATGTGGAGTCATGAATGTATGGGCCTGTGATTTAACAACCTTTTCAAGCTGAAACAACTGTACTGGAATGGGTTTCTGTGTGAGGTTGAATCTGCACACGGTTTGTTGTTAGGGTAGCGAGGCTGTAGACCGACTACAGTAGCTTCTCAGTTATTTCTGTGACTTAGGCTTTGTTGCACAAACTCTTCAGTTGCATTAGCTGCCCAGATGATGCTGCTTTAATTAAATGTAATAACTGTAGGATGTAATGTAGCACTGATGTGAGAGATCCTGTCTAATTCTGAGACTTAAGTTAATATTTATTACTTTTAGAGAATTCGAATGGAAGCATTTCTGTCCAAATTTCAGCCGTATAATTAAGGTTTTTGTTTAATGTGACGGCTAACTGTTGCCATCTCTCCTGCTTCACGTCCCAGTGGTCCCAGTGTTCACGTCTTTGTTTCCCAAATAGAAAAAGTGCCTCAACATCATAAGGTACATGCACACTGATAGATGGCATTGAGATTTCACACCTTGGAGCATAAGTGTCGCAGGTCTGGACCAAATGAACATTAATCGTACTACCTAGTGAGCCTTGATGGGTGAGAATCTTCCACTCAGATATCTGATGATTAACGCTCGTTTGTGATGTTTGCGTTGTCATTTTCCATGTTGTATCATTTTAATACGTCACTTAGCCACTTGTTTGAATTTTGTGTAAAGACTTTGAGCGACATTAAATCATCACCTGTTTGCAAAGCGGTTAGTTCGATGCAGATTGTGCACAACGGCTGTACCGTTCAAATCAAAATGCAATATTTTAATTGCATCCCTGTGTATTAATGTAGATAACTATATTTACAAAGATCGGCTTCTGTGTTAGTACTTATCTTTCCAGAGCCGTTATGTTTTATTAAAAAAATTTTAAAAAGTAATAAAAAAGGTAATGGATTACCATTTTCAAAGAGGCTTTCTCACCCTCGCTGCCTGTGCACCGAGTGGTGTTTGCATGTGATAATCGCAGCCGAAAATAAAAGGTTTTAACAAATGATTTAGGTTTGGCTTCTTTATTTGAAATTAACTGGCATTTGAGTGATATCTTTGATGCATGACAGCTGGAGAGAAACATCAGGCCTGACAGGACAAACGACACGACTGGATTGTGTTGGGGTAAAGATTACTGCCTGACCGGGCTTCAACTCTGCATGAAAGGAACTACCTCCAGTAGGGTTCCTTTGGCAAAACCTCCTTACGCTACCTGCCTTACATGAGTGCAAGTCGCTTTGGATAAAAGCATCTGCCAAATGCATGAACATAAACATAAAAAAATATGTTGTTGGTGCTTTTAAATACCAAAGAGCAACTAAGGTCACAGTGTTTGTGCTGCATAATAAATGTTGGGGTAAAATGGTGCTTAAAGCCAGAGAATATTCATAATATGACCTAAAATATAATCGGATTCGCACTCATTTCCATGTATTGAAGGAAGATGATCCAAAACGACACATTTGCCAGTTGCAAATGTTAAAAAAACTGAACTTTTATTGTTCTTAAACCACTTTTTGGCAGATCGACTGGTTCACTTGAGGGGACGTAGTCTTCCTGCTAGATGGACAGTTCATTGACACTTTAAAATCTGCATAATTCAAAAATCAAAGGCAAGCCATTTGAACTCAGACGCAGCTTTCTTCCAACACCAATCATTTTTCCTCCCCAACAGCCCTGTGTTTTGTGCACAGGCAGCAAAGTTCGTCTTTAACAGTAACATCTTGTCATGTTTTGCTGTTCACTGTTGTCCTGGCGATGGACTCAGCACTCGGGGGTGTCTCCTCCCAGATGGTTTTATCACCTCTTACTGTCTCATGCGAATTAACAACACGTAAACAAATATTACAGTTTGTTTCTTTTATCTCCTCTTTGGATTTATGTGAACATATGACGATGCTTTTAAGTCACTTAAACATCCTAAAGGGTCCACAAACGTTGGTACATGTACAATTTAGTTTATAGGGAGAAAATTAACAGACACCAACATGTTAAGAATACATTTTATTTGTATTTGACTTGTTGTTAAGAGTCTAGGATGTAAAATATCACAAGTAGTAAGGGTGAATTAGTAGTGTAGGAAACTGTAAGGAAATCAGATCAAAATCACAGACAAAAAAAAAGACATAAAACCAGACAAAAACAGTCCTGAACCCCTCCCGTCTTAAAACTCTCGCTTAATATTATCAAAATTTACATATAAAACATTATTTAATCTATTTAGCAGTTTGGTTTAGTCACAAACTGCCAAATTATTTCCACCCAGAGCTACAGACTGAAGCCAGAAACGGCTATGTGCTGAGCATTGTTTCTTGCCTCGAAGTATGAGGTGTCGGTTTCATCCTCTGGCTGAGGTACGAAAGGCATCGGCTGGTTCTGCAGGTTGTCCCAGTCCAGCCCGTCGAACAGGGGGTGGCACTTCAGCTCTGATGGAAGTTCAAAAGAAACGCCACAAATTAAAAAAAAAAAAAGCTTAGAAATATCATCGTCCAATTGAGCATTTTCCCCAAATTTTAGCAGTGCTCATTAGTAATGGTGGGCGGAGCCTGATCAGGCCATTGTTAATGACCAATCAGAGAGGACTTGACCATCATTGCTTCTGTTCTTACAAAAAGTTTGACACAGACACTAATTTGCACAACACTCTGAAGACCTAGAGAGATATATAGGAGCCTCAATATATAAATTGAGAGCTTCAATTCGGATTTTAATGTCAGATTTATGTGTCAGTCTCTCGCCAAATGACAGGCTCCACCCCCCTCCACGTGACCCTGAGTTGGATTAGGCGGGTATAGAAAATGGATTATACACCAGAAAGTCCTTTTTGTCAGGTTTTCATTCATAAACAAAGCAAATCTGTTGGGATCTTTTGAAGAATCTGAATCTAGTTTGAAAACTATTCAATTTTGTCTGCATAGTATCGCCACAGGGGGGCAGTACACACTCATTTGTGTGTCGGTAATTCAATAGAGGAAGCAGTTATCCTATCTACAAATAAAAAAAACAACTACTGTGGTGAACATTCACAAGAGTAAAATGAAGAAGAAGGTGGAAGATTCATCAAGAATTACTTTAATCTCTTGACATATCTGGGAAATTATATTTGGGAAGATGTCGATCAGTCACAAGAGTTTATTGTTTGTCAACCCGGAAAGAGCCGGTGAGTCGTCATTTTAATTAAAATTCACTTCTAAATGCAAATCACAAAAGCAGTGGATCTTAACCAGGTAAAAGTCATTGGTCTAAGGACCAAACTGACGTCAGAATTTAAAAGGTTCTCCTCACCTTTAAGACCAGCACGCCTCGTCATGTCCATGGTAAGTAGGATCTCAATGGCATTCCTTGCGTTTTCAGACAGTTCCTCCTCTCCCTCAGGCCAGGGGATGTCTGAAGATCACAATAGCAAGAATGTCAGACATCTTGACATACAGGCTTTGTATTGTGGTTGAGTTTGTAACAGAAGGACCAAACCCACCTCTGTTGAGAATGTTCTGGAAGACCAGCTGAGGCGTCTCGTCGTTGAAAGGCGGCACGCCTGTGAGGAACTCGAACAGACACACGCCAAGCGCCCACCAGTCCACCATGCAGTCTGGTGGAGAGCAGACGGAAAAAGTCACACTTCATTCTGCTTCTGGTTACAAACACAGCGGCTTTCCCTCCGACTCCTGTTAGTGTGAACTAACTGTGCTGCAGTGGCAGAAGCAGGTTCTACGTTAGGCTGAGGATGAGGGGATCCACTTTCACATTCCTGACAGAATAACTGCGAGGGCTGTAGCGATACACTAATCTCACGATACGATACACGGCATTCAGCCAACGATTCGATACGATTTAACACACATGATTTTCTGAAAGATTTTAAAGGGACAGTGTGATTTGACATGAATCGTCGCTGATTGGACTGTTGGTCCGACCTTTGAACCGGAAGGACAACACCGGCAGACAAACGGAAACCAACAAACGTGTCTTCAGCGTACGCAGACTCATGTTTATGTTGTGAATATTACATCATCAACCTGCTTGTTTTACTTGCTAAATACCATAAACACAAACCATCTTTTTTCATTTTTAATACAAAAATGATGCAATAATGTAGGATTTTTGTAAATATATTACAACAATCCTATATTCTATAAACAGAAAAGCCATCAAAACCACTGAGCTATGCACTTTATATAAATTTTTTTATGAACTAATTTATCACTGTTTTATATGAGATTTTTGTTTTGTATTATCTTAATGGTCCGACTTTTCAAGAAAGTTTGTTAAAAAAAAAAAAAAAAAAAAAAAAAAAAAAAAAAAATCGATACTCGCAGCTGACTTTATCGGGAAGCAAAATGTCGATATATATATATATATATATATATATATATATATATATATATATATATATATATATATATATATATCGCAGTATCGATAAAATTGCTCAGCCCTAATAACTACAGCAGCGATTCGCTTTGACGGAGCACATTTCAACATTTTCCGTCGAGATTGTAACAGCGAGTCTTCAGATTTCATTATAAATTTGAAAAAATTCAGCATCTATCACAAAAATGTTGACGTTTAAGCCAGATTATTAATTAATTTTGTTTCTCAGAAGCTTGAAAGATTTGAAACTACAATCATCTGTATTTATTAGGGAGTTAAAATTAATTAAAAACTTTGGATTATTTGTGTCAATCAAACTCGTGTGCACAGAGACCCGTTGGTCCGGTTAGAATCACATCAGCCTCCAGGTTCCCCTGCTGTTAACAATGATGTTAGCCCAATGTTAGAAGGAGACCCGCTCAGTTAAAACCTCTCTAATGAGACCACCAACCCGTCTCTCAATCAAATCAAGCCCACAGTTTGTTCACAGATCCGAGGGGCAGGGGCAGAGGGGATGGGAAAATTTAGGAGAAATCAGCTCATTTTCCCTCTAGCGAATAAGCAGCCTGGGTGAACATGCAAGCTTGCTTGCAAAAATAGGAATAAGAAACTTACCCAACAGACCACGTCCTGAAACTAAAAGAGAATCCCTGTCACAAGAGCTACAACGTCAACAAGCATGCTGTCTGGAACTGCATTTAATCTGTATTCAACAGGTTGGTAATTAAATTAAGAGAATAAGCCTAAAAGAGAAACAAATATGCTGATGACACGCAACATAAATAGATAACCCTGAGAAATAGATCATAAATCATGATATAGCACAATGAATGACTATTTAAGGGGACTTTTATTTTAATAAAACAAATAAAATAAGTATTTTTTGTGTTTTAATATCAGATTTATTTGTTTTATTATTCCCATCTGCATATCATAAGCACGATAATCGATTTAATATTTTCTTAGTTAAGTTTTTATTTTCTTCATTTAAGATGGATTAAAACAGCATTTTGTGGCCTGCAGGCGGCGATTTTTCAGACAGCAAATAAACCATCATGGTCATAAACCATCTTTGCCCCCCGAGTTTCCTCCTCTTACCGTGCGCGTGTCCCAGAAGCAGCTCTGGAGCCAAATAGTCCGGGGTTCCTAAAATGGGTGCACGCTCCACAGGCAGCGCACCCCTTCTCACACTTTTTGGCGTCCTGAAAGGGGTGTGGCAGGTCGACATGGGCTTAGGAGTCTGAAGTGAAAAGGAAATCGATGGCAAACAACAGTTAATGAATCCTGTTTGATCCGTTTTTGCTTGTCTAAGATGAAAACAGTTAATATGGTAAGCTAACATGAAACTGAAAAGGAAAAGGAAAGAAAAGATGGGGAATGTCTTTGAAAAAAATGACAGCAGACCACATATTGACGTGGATTCTCAGTCCTGCAGGTCATGGTCATCCTAAGAGTTAGAATAAGGGCAACTAGGCTTCTTCTTTTAAACTGAACTTCCTTCTTATTAGCAGGGACTTGCCCTGATTTATTTCTAAAAGATATGTTTAAAAACACAGTGTGCGTAGTTTTGTCATATTTAGCATAGCTTCAGCACACGGCTGGTCTCGAGGAACCTCCCCACCCACAACAGTGGAGTCCAACGCTGCAGCTCATTCTTTGTGAATGAGGCGTTTTAGGAGGTTTGGGAGTCGCTCCCTTTGGTGTGGACACAATAAGACACAAAGTGGATAAAAAGTGGGAAAGTCAGGGGAACCTCACCAGCTTTCACCTCAAAATCCAACATGGCTGCCTGGTTATTAAAAGTGGTGATAGCTCCATCTACCCTCACGTTGTGTTTTTATTTGACAGCCCTGCATGCCTACCTGATAAAGAGAACTGTTGGAGCTTCGTCTTTTCTGCACTGGTGTTGCAGTGCCAGACGCAGAGTGATAGAAAGCTGATGTGGACATGTCCATAGCCTCCATAGAGCCGACGCTCAGTCTGGAAACACCTGACACGTTGGAGCGGTTGATGGAGCTACAGTAGCTACGGAAAGCTACCACGTTCCGTGGCTTGAGGAACGAGGGGGACTGTGCAACACCGCAGGGAAGATCAGAGAGTTGGCTGAGGAGGGAACACTGAGAGTCAGCCCTCCGTCCACAGAGGCCGAGTTTGGGGGTTCCAGTAGTGACGAGAGAAGGAGTCTGTGGCAGTGATTCAGCAATGGAGAAGTCTTTACCCTGGTCATTCTCCTCAGATGATGCCGAATTCCTGTTTTCCAGCAGCTTTCCCATATGAACAGCTGCATGGCTGTCAATAATTAGCGATTTTTCATTCATGGACCCATCAAAGTCGAGGCTCAAGCTCCTGCAGATGTCACGGGTCGCAGGAAGCGGCGATGTAATATTTGAATGGGACAAGTCTTTGGCGCCATCTTCAAACACGTCCTCCGCCGGCTCATTCAGTTCACTAAACAGACTTTTGGCCACAGCAACGGGACTGGAGCGCTTCGGAACCCGGTGTCCAGCGGAGTTGCCACCCACGTGCACGTTGGAAAACGCCCCCGTCAGACCGGTGTGAGACCTCACGCTCTCTTCTGGAAGCTCGTAGAATCTCTTGAATTCTGCATTTGTCTTTTTGGCTCTGCTCTCCAGTGGCTCTGGACTTCTTTCTATTTCTGAAAAGGTCCTCTTAACAGATAAGGGAACTGCAGGCTGGCAGTCATTTCTCTCCGATACACACATATTCTCCTGATGGTATCGACTTGACTTTTTTGAAAGGCTAAAAGAGGTCTCAGCAGAGACTCCGCAGGGCTCGAGTTGTGTGGGTCCATTGGCCGGTTCACAGCCTTTTGACTCAGACTGCCTTCTACCTCTATGGTGAGTGATGCATTCATTTTCCTTCTGAAGGAGGAAGAAAACAGGAAACTCAAAGTCACAAAAAGCAGATAACAAATACAGGATCAAAGTCAGGGATTCCCAATCACGGACCTCCTCACACTCCCACAGTGGACTGATGCCACCCTCGGTGTCGGTGGTGCTGCCGGCACTCGTCGTTTCAAACCTCTTCCTGGTCTTCAGCAACGTGGGAGTCAGCTTTTTCGTCAGGTTATGAGGACTAAACACACTCGTCTTTGGTCCTGCAGAGAAAGTACAAACAAAATGTTTATTGCCAGCATCTCAGCAGGATGTGAATGATTGAACAATTCTGGTGTAAATGATCATTTTTCAAAGTTAATAACAGACCCATTTTAAAAAGGCCCTCAGCCGGAGAATACATCTGATCCGTTTTCTTCATCAAAGGAGAACCAAGAGAGTTATTCTTGGGCTTTATTTTGCTGCAGGACATGGGGCTGGACACACCGGAGGTCCTGCAGTGACGCTTGCCTTCTCTTGCAGGTGTGTTCTGAATTTTGAGAAATGATGAGACAGTCATTACGCCACACAAACATTGCACCAGGCATCTAGTAAAGCTGGACATGTGTTCATTTTGAAAGGAGATAAATTCACTTACAAATCCAAGGGAGCTGATTAAGGAGAGGACTTGACCTGGCGTGCGGAAGTAATCTTTTTTCGGTTTAGCCAAGGATGGAGTGGTCAGGATATCCATGAGATTCAGCTCTTATTGAGATAAAAAGCACAAAGACAGCATGAAGAAAACATCAGGAATATCACCTCTGAAGATGGTCACAATTTGTCTGAGCTGGTAGGACTTGGTACCTCGGTCAAGCTTGACTTTTGAGAGACCAAAGTCTGTTAGTTTGATGTGACCTTCGTCGGATATAAGCATGTTGTCTGGCTTCAGGTCCCTGAAAAGTTGTAGTTTCAGTAAATTCACAAGACGAAGACCGATCACTCAATGTACACATGCATGGTTAATGGCACTCAAACACAGCATAAACATACCTGTGGATTATACCATGACGGTGGAGGTAGTCCAAAGCAAGTGCAACCTGTGCGATGTATTTCACAGCCATGTCCTGGTCGAAATAACCATAAATATGAAGGAGAGATTTGACATCTCCACCGATGAGGTATTCCATTACCTGTAAGGGACAAAAAAAGGAAGGTTAACAGTAATCTTATCAATATGGGACACATGATACATTGAAAACGCTTAAATCTCTGATCAAATACACTAGGTCTGTCTTGACATGTTAAGCATTGGCTTTCAAGAACATTTCAAACTAAGTAACTTTAAAAGGGCAACATTAAACAAAGAAAAAAAAAAGGCGATCAAGTAGAATCAGAGTTCAATAAAACCCACAAGTTGGAAAACTTTTGATCAATGTCTTTTCCAATAAGCCGTGCATAAACACGGACAAGATGACAAGGAAAAAAGAGCTGCAGAAGTGACCGTAAAATCTGAATACGAGTCCTCACAAAGATGGAAAATGATACAGGAAGATTGGTGACCGACAAAACAAAAATACGACAGATCAAACAAACACAGCTGCAGCAGTAATCAGGAGATACAGAATGAGCCACAGCAGCGGTGGCCGTTCTCCAAAATCAACACCATGAACAGGAGGCTTCTTACACAATCTGGCTCAGAAAGCAGACAGTCCATCAGACTTTGTACAGGAGTTATTAATAGAAATGAGCATTTCTGTGTCATCCTAAAAACTGCGAAGGACACTGCACAGCGTCACCCTACAGAGTAACTGCTCACATGCTCGCCCCTGGAGCGCGCATGTTTCAGTGGACGATTCCACGAGGGAATCACTCAGACGGACATCTTAAGATCACGACAGAAAAAGCCAGAGCGGCTTGGTATGTGGGGCACCTAAACCAAGCATTGTGCAAGAAACTGACGATACAAAACATCAAGAGTTAGCTTACACACCCCCAACTCACCACCTACACATTGCAGGAGGCACACAAACGAACGCAGGCAGCCATGAGAATACAGAGTGCTCCTCTCCATGAGAATGTTTCACATGAGAATCATTCGAGGAGCACCACAGAGAATAAACAACCCTGACAGTGAAGCACGGAGGTGGGAGTGTGATGATATGGGGCTGCATGAATGCAAAAAGTGTTGGAGAGAACATGTGCAGATGGCTCCATGAACGCCTGATCCCAGAAATCTCCAGAAGCTCTGCAGACGTTGCCCTGTCACAAACAAAACTAAATAATGCAATATCATTTATCTATTTAACCTTAATAATCCTTCGTCATTTCACCTGAAGTTGGATGAAATTCACAGAAAAGTCTCATTGTGCCGTTTAATGGCTCTGGCTAATAATTTCATGGTGCTCTACAGCCTCTGTTCAAGTGATGAAAACACTATAAAAAACGGTTAACGCTCTTTCGCTCCCCCTACAGTTATGGGATGTTACACCACTCTCATAAAAACTCCCAGAGAGAGCCCTGCACATTCACAGCCATACACATGAATTTGTTGTCACATTGAAGCCACTGAAACCCAAAAAGAATGTCAAGCAACTGTAAAACAAAACAGTTTGGGGCGGGGCTGGAAAGCTGCATCCCAATTTCAAGCCCAGGAATGTGCATAACAAAGGTCAGTGCACTTCAAAATGAGTGAGAAGCTCATAGTTTTAGGGTTCACAAACTTGTTGCAAACCTCGTGTTGCTTTAGAAATTTCATCGTTTTCCCAACAGAGCACTTTGTGGTTCCCAGAGTTTCTAAAAGTAGAATGGGAGGCAGAGCCTTCAGTTATCAGGCCCCTCTCTGTGGAACCAGCTGCCAGTTTGGGTTCAGGAAGCAGACACCCTCTCAACCTTTAGGTTTAGGCTTAAAACTTTCCTTTTTTTTACTAAGTGTATAGTTAGGCATGGGTCAGGTGACCCTGAAACATCCCATAGTGTTACAGTGCTTGTTGTTCCCTCTTCCAGGTCTCTCAAGCCCCAACTAGTCAAGGAAGATGGCTGCCCTCCCTGAGTCTGGTTCTGCCAGAGATTTCTTCTTGTTAAAGGAAAGTTTTTTTTTCTATGTATCGTCTCCTTGTCTTTGAAATGCCTTGAGTTCACATTTGTTGTGATTTGGTGCTATATAAATTAATATGATTATATAAATATATATAATATAGAATATATAAACTGAATATCAAAGAATGTAACATTAAGTTCCATTTAGTTACAGTAACTTGACTGTTGTCATATTTCTACTTTAATAGCAATTTCCAGAAAAAGAATATATATATATATAAAAATACATTACTACAAAAGAATATAGTGTTGAAAAATGTCAACTAATGGTTTGTATCCACAAAAGAAATCAGGTTGTACAAGCCATCACAAACATGTTTCAAACACAATACTACTTATTATCATTATAATCATCTGTATAAAAGAATGGAAGTAATTAAAGGTGTCATTAGATCATTAAGAGGACATCAAATTGTGTGTACTGTACAATGTCCTCACAAAAAAATACTATATTCAGGTGTTACCAGATAGATCTTGGTGGCTGTCTGTAGGGAGTAAAACAGATGAACCACGAAGGGACTTTTGCTCAAAGCAAGTGCGTCTCGCTCTGCCTTCATTTGATTCGTCATGTTCTTATCAACCATGTTGGCCTTCTTCATCACCTACAAAAAGAAAATAACAAATGAAAATAGCAAATTTCCTGAAATAGGAGTTCAGTTTGAGTTTTCGAGGACAAAATAGCCTCACCTTAATAGCATATAGGCGTGCGTTGGACTTCTTTCGAGCAAGGTAGACCTTTCCGAAAGCACCACGGCTGATGGGTTTCAAAACGATGAAATCGTCGATAGAAGGCGGTTTAGGCACGTCCACCGATTTGACATTTACCCCCGCATTTAGCTTCTCATCAGCATCCATGGTTTTAACTGCCTCAGAAGAGAAATTAGGGTCAGTTGGAAACTGCCACCGAGTTCATAGTAAACACTTGCATGATGAAACAACAATCCGGGTTTGTTTTGAAATTTTGAATTCACTGCTCGGTTGCAAGGCCCTCAAACGTAATTTTCGTTGTCTTAACTGATTGCCTGTACATAAAACAAACTCAAAACACCCAATATATGCTGTATTTATGTGTTAATTATTCAATATATATAGATTTAGAATTTTATTGGATATTTCTAAATAATATTTGCTTTATATACGATTTTATTTGGAATGTTATTTTAATTTAAGTCAGGCATTAATGAATAGGCATGAAAAGGTTAACCTATAAAATATACAGAGCACTCACGTTATTTTTTTCTGTAAGGTACGCAATAATAATAAGAGTATTTCACGAAGTACTGTCATGTTTTCCCAATTGTTTTAAATTAAACTAAATAACTGGAACGTTCGTTGCTCACGTGACTGCATGATGCAAGCTGGACCCGGTAGTAGTTCGATCAGACGTCACATTGTAGTCCATTTGACCTCAGTAGCCGGTGGAGAATCCATTTGCCGTTCTTAGCTAAAAAGTTGTGTAACTGCCGAAAGTTGTGTAACGGGGAAAACAAAAGGACACTGCTCCGAGGAAGACTCGTCCATTCACGCTGTATAGAGGGTCTATCCTCACACTCTAACCCTCAGGATACATATTTTTAATAATCTCTCGGCAAAAATGTTTTCGCTGTCGACGGCGTTTCAGCCCCAGCAGGTAAGCCGACTGAAAAGCAGGTTGAAGGCTTGCTAGCTGATGTTTGTTCGTTTTTCTAACGTATTAGTCTTTCAGTTAAAAAGCTTGGGTTGCACGAGGATAACTGTTGTATGAATTATAGTATTAAAATGTTCTGTTTAGGATTGTTTTATTCATGATTTACGGTTTGCTCAATGACATGTTAGCTTGGCTAATGCAAGCAGTCACCCAATCCAGAGCAACATACGTTTAAATCAGCCCATGCTTACGTCACCATGTCACATTCCGGGGCTCTGGAAAAGCTTGAAACGTGCGGATTTTCTTATGACTTCATCATCTGATATATAGGAAAAGAGTTTAGTGAAAGACTAAATTTATAGTGGTTGGCCCAGCTATCACGTAGTCGCGGTTATATAACTCCTTTCTGTTGGACGCATGCGAGCAGGAGTATCGACTCAGCTTGAATAACACTGACATAATCCTGACCCATTGTCCTGTTTGGAAGACTCAACTAAAACCTAGAAAAGCTGAACTAGTTCTATAAATCTCAAGTGATGTGGGTGTTATATGTGTGTATATCAATGTCAAGGTTATTCATGTAACCGTGTGCTGAACGCCTGTTCCGCGCCCCCTCCTCTGCTGTTTTCTGTTGTTCCTCCCAGATGATAGTGCCTCTCAGCCAGGTCATCACTGCTCTGCACTCTCTGAAGAACTCGGCCACAGCTTCAGTCCAAACGCTTCACAAAGACTTCACTCCAGAGCACAGTTCTTACCTAAAAGAGGTGAGAGGCACACCACAGATGCGCCACACACACATGGATTAGGTGGAAAAAAGAGGCTGCACAAGATAAAAACTGACTGTTATTTAAGATTTTCTGCATCATACACTGAGGTGTACTGTCTGGTACCAATTTTAATGACTGAACACTTGTGTTGCTTCATTTTCTGGTTACATTTTTAAAGCATTGCTTACAAAACACTCGTTTATGGTTATTGTCATTCTTTCTGTAGCTAGACTTTCCATATTTGTGTTTCTTTCTGCAGCTATAATCATTTTCTGTAGGTTTTCCTCTCCACAAACTCTGTGTACAGTAAATATGACTCAGTAAATGCTCTTATATCGTACAAACGTCTCTCACAGACTGGTCATGGGGAATTGTTTTAGTTTTCTTTGTGTATCAAGCAGCAAAAACAGTCATTAGATGATGCGATTTGAGTTAATTGGCCTTACTGGCACACCATGAGGGACTCTAGTCCATACACACTGGTGATTTTGATGCTGAAACAGTAGAATTCATGCTGAGTGCTGGTTACATTTCATCATTAGAACAGTTGCCAGCATGGAATTAATGAATTATTATTGCTAATAAAATTGAGGCTGAGCTCATTTCGGGAAGCTTAGTCGGTTATGACTGAACTTTATGGGATTTTTTTATTACTGCTGTTGTAAATATATTGTTTATTCAGTCAGTTGAGCGGTTAAGATGTGTTTCTGACACTATTTGTTTAACCTGGTGATAATGATCAGTTGTTCGTTCTGCTTTCAGTATAACAGCCATGAAAAGTGCTCTTAAGGCCTCCAGCACACAAAGTTATCCGTTTCATGATGAAGCTACTTTGAACCACCCTGATTGGATTCACACGAATCATCACTGAGGTGGAAATAACCCGGTGTTGCTGTTCTTTCTTCCCAGCCGAGTGTGAGTCTGAGGGACCTGGGCCTTTCAGATGTCAGTGTGAGCCAGCTGGATGAGCTGGTGAACAGGTTACTACCGATACCGCGACCAGAGGAACCTCCGACTGTTCCTTCAACATGGAGGACGAGTCATGTTTCTGCAGACAGCTTCTTTCACAACAAGCACGGTGAGCAGCTCATCCCAGCCTTGGTTTTTTTGTTGTTTTTGGCTCTCATTTTATGAAACAAACCTTGTACAATTTGTCTTAAAGGGTTTTCAACGAGACGATTGGCGGGTTGCGGCTCACCTTTCTCCCACAGGCAGTACCACAGCCCTCTTAGAGATGTTTGCTCAGAGCTACAGTTTTTGCCTGGTAAGAAACATTCACTGTCAGTAAAACGCAGCATCACGCTTCAGGGCCTTTTTAAAAACTTTTTCATCTGTTTATCCTTGAAGTTTTGATCCAGAGCCGAGGGTTCAAAACGCTGAGAACAAAAACCAGACGAACGGAGGCTGGTTATGATGGGCCGGTGGAACCTGAGACCTACACACCAGCTTTCATGAAGGTGCGTTTGTTCCTGTTTCATCGAGGCTCAGGTTGTAATAGAAAGATTCCGCGTTCATACGGGGGCTTTTAGTCAAACCTGCTCTTTGTTCCCAGTACATTTAGTTTCTTACACGCTGTGCAGTTATATAGTAAAGTCAGGGTAAAGTAGCATGATTTGAATGACTGCGGACATGCGCTGCCCTTCCAAAAAAACCCTGTTGGACCGCCTTTAGCTCAGATTATGCCGAGCATTTGCTGTGGCATCGTTTCGATAAGCTTCTGCAATGTCACAACATTTATTTCCGTCCAGAGTTGCATTTATTTTCTGCCAGAAGAGTCGGACCGCTGCACAATCCCAAAGCTTCTCAGTGGGGTTCAGGTCTGGACTCTGTGGTGGCCAATCCAGGTGTGAAAATGATGCCTCATGCTCCCTGAATCTCTCTCACAATTTGAGCCCGATGAATATGGCCGTGATAATCCACTGATGGAATAACCTGGTCATTCAGCTGGCCTCATTCTTTGGGCACATGACGTTGCTGAACCTCGATCTGACCACCTGCAGCAACCCCAGATCATAGACTGCCCCCACAGGCCTGTCCGGGAGGCCTCTCTTCTTACCCTGATGCGCCCATCGCTCTGGAACAGAGTAAATCTGGACTCCTCAGACCACATGACCTACTTATGTTGCTCCAGAGTCCAATCTTTATGCTCCCTATCAATTGAAGCCTTTTTCCCCCGATTAGCCTCACTGATGACTGGTTTTCTTAAGGCAACACAGCTGTTTAGTCAATCCCTTGAGTTCACTTTGCACTGTGTGCTTGAGCTTACTTTCACTATTAAACGCAGCCATGAGTTCTACTTTTGTGTCTCCCCGATTTGATGTCTCCAAACATTTAAGTGATCCACGATCATTTCTGACCACAGCTTTTACGAATATGTTGAACAGCATCCATGCAGTAATTATCCAATGGGAGGCTCGTACCTGTTTGCTTAGTTAAATCCAGGTGGTGACTTTTTATTCTGGGGACGGGCAACATATTTGAGACATAATTTTGAACAAAAAAAAGGCCGATTTACTTGATACTTGATCTGTGTTGTTTTTGTTTAATTGTGTCCCCCACAGGGATTGCTCTTAAGGGAAAAAGGACCAGAGGCACAGTCACTGGACCAAGTGGTACAACAGAGGAACCTTCCAGAAAATCAGCAGGAGGCTTTCAAGACGGGGTTCACAGAGGGATTCATGAGGTCCCAAGCATTTACTCAGCGAACACAAGGTATGTGGCTCATTCAGATGCTTAAATTATCACCCAGAGTCAAAGCTCCCTTCTTCTGTTTTAACTTGGGAGTCTTTCAAAGCTTCACAGGCACCCCTTTCTACAACAATCAGTCACGTTCCTTATGAACCTGCCGCGTTCCTCCCTGGTAATTTACACATGCCAGACTGATGCTGCTCAGTCCTGCATCAACGTGTGATGACGTCATTGGTTAGACTGTCAGCTGATGATGCAGACTCTGCATCAACAACGCCATTTTAATTAAACATCCAGAGTTGTGGATGCGCTCTTTCAACAGTTCTGTTTCTTATGTAACAGCAGTGTTTGATACACTTCTCACACACTTGTGATAATGCAGTAAATGCATTAAGATGGACAACATCTTTGGAGACCCCAGAGAAAAGAAGCCCTGCATATCCCTCGATGGATTCACTGCAACGATTGCACCACATTTCCCTTGGGTGTTGGTGCTGTTTTGATGGGTCTGGTGGTAATTTTGTATGTGCCCTGTTTTTACAGACTCACTGAGGAGAACCAGGCTCATCCTGCTGGTCCTCCTGCTTATTGGTATTTATGGCCTGTCAAGAACCCCGTTTCTCTCCGGTAAAGGCTCCTTTTCTGATGCTGGTTTGTTTCAGTTTTTATTCTTACCTTTACCTATAAATAAAATCACAACCCTACACGCACACTGCAGTTACACCAAAGCCTGTTGGCATCTCCAGTAATAGCTCATCAACTGAAATAAGATAGCTCAGGGTCACCATGTGCTTTTAGTAACTTACAGATAGATAACAACACATATTATGCTTGTTGCAGTGTGCATGTAGAGTTTGATTATTATGTATTACTTTGTACTAATACCAACAAATCTATACCAGCTGTTTATATTTTCTTGACTAAGCTGGAGCTAAATGAATAGCTGCAAGCAGTAGATGTGGAATAGCAGCATTAATGTGTTAATAAGCATAAAGCACCCAACAGTTATTTCGTGTCTGATTTTGACACCTTGTAAAGAAATACTGAGCGAAGAAGTTTGTTTTTTGCTTTCACAGTGAGGTTCCGCACCACATCCGGCCTGGACTCAGCAGTGGATCCCATCCAGATGAAGAATGTGACATTTGATAATGTTAAAGGAGTGGAGGAGGCGAAGAATGAGCTGCAGGAGGTGGTTGACTTTCTCAAGAACCCACAGAAGTTCACTGTTTTGGGTGGAAAGCTGCCTAAAGGTATCATTACTTTTTAAAATTTCCTCTGATTAGCCGTCTGTAGACATGGCCTCGCTGAAGAGACTCAGACGTGTGTGTTTTACTTCGTCAGGGATCCTCCTCGTTGGTCCCCCAGGAACAGGAAAGACTCTGTTGGCGCGAGCAGTGGCTGGGGAGGCGGACGTGCCTTTCTACTACGCCTCCGGATCTGAGTTTGATGAGATGTTTGTGGGTGTTGGTGCGAGCAGAATCAGGAACCTCTTCAGTAAGTTTGCTGAATCTGATGAATACAAAGTGTGAGTTACCGTGTTAGGATGAATCCAACTGCAGTTTGTCCTGTTTGTGATTTGCAGAAGAGGCAAAAGCGAATGCTCCCTGCGTGATCTTTATCGACGAGTTGGACAGCGTTGGTGGAAAGAGGATCGAGTCTCCGATGCATCCCTACTCCAGACAAACCATTAACCAGCTGCTGGCTGAAATGGATGGGTCAGTTCAGTTCATTTACACTCACAAGTGGGAATTCTTCTTTGTTGCCGGGAAGTCTTTCTTAAACGGAAAATGTTTGGCTGTTTTTACAGGTTTAAACCAAACGAAGGTGTCATCGTTATCGGAGCCACAAACTTCGCTGAGGCTTTGGATAAGTACGTTACATTTCAGACGAATAACTGTCTTACATATGCTTTAAAAGCCAGTTGGTGTGAGGAAGCATGTCAGCAGGTTGGAAATGCGTCACTTGACGCTCACTCATACAGGACTTCCAGCTCTTTGATTTCCTACTCATTTGTCTTAGTAAAAGCACCTGGCCTCGTTCTGTCAGAGCTTGATTTGACATTCGGTCATTCTCTGCTCATCTTCTTCTTTTGGCCTTTATCAGGGGTCGCCTCAGCGAGTCGATCTCACGTCATCGATTTGGCACGTTTTACACTAGATGCCCTTTCTGACGCAACCCTCTCATTTATCCGGGCTTGGGACCGGCACAAGAAATACACTGGCTCATGCTCCCACGGTCAATCTCTGCTCATAATTCATCATTACACAGTTACACTTTTATGGAAAACACTCATTTAACTGACATATATGAATAAAATGAGTCACCGCCTGTACAAAGGGGGGAAATACCGTATTTTTCGGACCATAAGGCGCACTTAAAATCCTTTAATTTTCTCAAAAATCGACAGTGCTTCCTTAAAATGCGGTGCGACTAATGTATGAATTAATTCTGGTTGTGCTTTCTGACCTAGAACCAATTTTATGTGATTTTAAAATCTGTCAAAATGTTTTAGCACGGCCTCGGTAAGAAGCTGCACTGCTTGATGGATTGAGCATTACGGCCACCGTAGTCACGAGCCTCGCGGAGTAATACGATCTGTGCTTCAACATTAAGGTGTGTGCGTTCATTCATTTTCTGTACCCGCTGCCCCAAAAATGGCTCCTTTTAAGAGACTCAACGCTATCAGTCACGCAGCACAACGCGTGAGTTGAATAAAGTTTGACTTTTCTGAGTTTTGTTTCATTTAATGCATCTTATAGCCCGAAAAATGCAGTAAGTCACTGCCTGGATGTAACTAAGCAAATGAGCTGGGTTTTCTTCAGTTAGTCAGGTTCAAGCCGTTCAAACGGTGTCAGGATTCATTAGATCAGACTGAAAGAGTCGTTCAGGGAGCGTGAGACATCATTTTCTCTCACCACAGAGTCCACACCCTAATACCGTTACATCTCCAACTTCATAAATACAAGATCTTGGTGAATGATTGACACAACTGGGGCTGAAAGTAAATGTTGTATGAGCTCATAGAGACGATGAGTCGGGGAATGTGTGCCGTAATCTGAGCTAGAGATGGTCCAACAGCCAAAAGTGGGACTTTTTAACTCTGGGACAAAGTTTAAACTCTGTTCTTTCGTTCTTTTTGATGAGTTTGAGAGAATAGACGACTATTTGAGCTTGAATCTTCATTGCTGTTTGTTTTTTTTCTGCTTTTTTAGTGCACTGGTGAGGCCTGGCAGGTTTGACATGCAGGTGACCGTCCCACGTCCTGACGTGAAAGGACGCACCGAAATTCTCAATTTGTACCTCTCCAAGATCAAAATGGACTCCGGTAGGTCTCCCTGTAGATGATTCATCGTTGTTTTGTTTGTTCCTACGCAGTCTGAAACCTGTGGAACTTGTTTTTTGTATTTTGATGAATATCGTGGCCATTTTCTCACCTGTTGGTTTATTTACAGATTAAAGATTCTTGGATTCTGTTGAATTGAAATGAAAGCTTTTTGTTACTGATTTTTCAGTTTTTATCTGTTAAATAGACCTAAAAAATTATGAATGACCCAAATTTGTAACGCTGAGCAGTGAGTCCAGTTCTGTGAGTTTTGGGCAGAGATGCTGGTCCATGTTGCTCATTACAGCTTGGATAGAACCCTGCTGAGTATAATAAGCTTATCGAGTACTCGTGAGAAGACGCTGAACATCTTGTTGCTCGGCAGATGGAGCTAAGCCTCAGAGGACACCTTTGTTTTTCATCCCTCTCATCTCTGAGCACCTTTGTAAAGACTCTTTCTTCCTTCACAGCTGTCAATGCGGAGATTATCGCCAGAGGCACTGTGGGCTTCTCTGGAGCAGAGCTGGAGAACCTGGTCAACCAGGCCGCCCTGAAGGCAGCAGTGGACGGGAAAGAGATGGTCACAATGAAGGATCTTGAGTTCGCTAAGGACAAGATCCTGATGGGTGAGTACACACAGTGCTCAGATCAGCTCTCACACCACATGGATGTGTGCATGGATCAGGTGACGGGAGGAAAGCATCAAGAGACAAATTAAGTCTTTTTTTTGTTTGTCCAGGTCCTGAGAGGCGGAGCATTGAAATAGACAAGAAGAATAAAACCATTACTGCGTACCATGAGTCCGGCCATGCCATTGTTGCCTATTACACCAAAGATGCAATGCCAATCAATAAGGCCACCATCATGCCTCGAGGCCCAACTCTTGGCCATGTGAGTTTGTTGTTTTATTCTCACAAATTTGACAACTTTTCACAAATATTCACCCTAAAACTGAACTGTACTTGTGGTCAAGGTGTCCATGCTCCCGGAGAATGATCGCTGGAGCGAGACACGAGCCCAGCTGCTGGCTCAGATGGATGTCAGCATGGGCGGCCGGGTAGCAGAGGAGCTCATCTTTGGAGACGAAAACATCACCACGGGTACGAACCACATGCATGAAGCATCTACAATGTGCTGTAACTGTGCATTAGACCTCTTTAGTTTCAACCTTCTCCCTTTCTTGTGCTTTTAAGGAGCATCCAGCGACTTTGATGGGGCAACCAAAATAGCTAAAATGATGGTTACCAGGTTCGGCATGAGTGACAAGGTAAGGATTTAAGAACTGCTCCCACAGTCATTCCAGATGTTGATCTCAGGCACACCTGAACACACACACACGGGACATATTTCCTGAAGAAAACAGCTTCAAATATGCTAAATATCTGAAAGGTTTGTGATTTTGACAGCTCGTATTTTATGAGCCACTTAAGTTTCTAACTTCTGTAGCTGAAAGCCACAGAAGCCAGTTTTCCCTGTTACTGTCAAACAGATTTAAGCTAACTTTTTAAATGTCACAACAGTGGAAAATGCACATTTCGCAGTGATCTTTGAGAAGCTTTGAGTGACTCCGCCGGGCTGCATCGTGTCGTCAGCAGGTGGCAGTGTTGACTCATCTGTTGAGTCTCCCCTCACCACCAGATGTTTTGAAGGTCTTGACAGAGGAGCTTATAAGCATGTCTGTGATGTCTGAAAAGGGCCTGACGCATTTCTTCCACTTTATGAATCAAAGCAAAAGTAAATAAATACGTTTGCATCGACGCGTTCAACACAAACACATCAAAAAGAAACGGTTCGATGCAACTAAACGCTTGTTAGATGACACAGTTTGGTGGCTCTGAAGCAACAGAGTTCTGTCACCTCCGGACCTTTGCTCGGATCTCTGGATCCGAAGAGAGGAGTCGAGGGTGTGCAATCTGGGAGGATGGATGTCTCATTTAATTTCTCTTTCTGTTCTTTTAAAGGACGGAAAAGGCAGCTCAGTCATAGCCCAGAGCAAAAGAGAGAGGGACCTTTTTAAGGATTCTTTGGTGTACATACTGACATTTTTCCATAGCAGCTAGTATTAGCCTCGGCTCTTCACTTCTCCATGTGAAAGGCGCTTTGGGAAAGGTGTTTTCTCTTATTTCCTCTTCACAAAAGGGGAAAAGCTGAACTTTGAAGTGTGCGTGAGAAAACACAGGCGAGAAACCTGAGTAGAAAATAAACAGCCAGAAAGCTGCAGTCCAGCCCGAAGTCTCCAGTCGCCCATCGCAGTTTGTAGTGACCTCTGACTTTTCTGCAGCTCGGGGTCATGACCTACGGAGATGTGACCAAGCAGAGTCCGGAGACACAAGCCGCCATCGAACAGGAAATCAGAGCTTTGCTGCAGGTGAGATTTCCTTCCTTCACCATAAATGTGGATGTTTTGAACATCTTCTTCTTCATCAACACCTGATTCCCTCGTCTTTTCCCTGCAGGACTCTTACAATCGTGCTAAAAACCTCCTGAAGACTTACAGTAAGGAGCACGAGAAGCTGGCGGATGCCCTGCTACGATATGAAACTCTGGATGCAAAAGAGATCCAGTTGGTGCTTGAGGGTAAACCGTTGGACCACTAGACATACCTCAGCAAACATTATAGACCCTTGAATTATGTAAATATATATAAAGCTGTGCAGTCGAGCACAGGCCTTTTGGAGGCCTTCTGTTTTACTTCTTTGTATTCCTTCTGTTGTCGACGTGAACGTTGCAATGAAATGATTGCTCCATCCCCTGCAAACGTTTTCTGTTATTTCACAGCACCTCATGATTAAATGTGCTTAAATGAACTGAAGACTTGTTCTTCACGAGATATTTGACGTTTCTTTGAGGTCCGATTGGCTTCACTCACACGGAAGACAACTTCTGCGGTAATTCGATACATCAGAGACATTTTTGCACTCGTTTGAATTTGACTCGGCTCGTCTCATATCGATGCACAGTCCAGCGAACACCGTAGGACCTTCAAGTACCTCGGTACAGGATGTACCTTTGGCTGTAGCGTGGTTCAGGTGGCTCGGCTCTTCATCGCTGAACTCGTTTTTGAAGAGATTTTTTTCTCTTGCATATGCTATTTTGTTTGTTCTTATTTATTTAAGTGCCCAAAGATATGTCCCCCATTCTGCTTAAAGTAGTGTTAGATCCTCTTGTCCTTCTCTAAGATTAGCTGTAACTGATGAGCCAGAGGAGCTGTGTGTGTGTGCGTGCGTGCGTGTGTGTGTGTGTGTGTGTGTGTGTACATACTGTAAGCGTATAAAAGGACTGGCTCGGTGCTTCTGTTACCTTAGATGAAGGCCTTCTTGAAGCTCAAATAAAGATTACTCTTGTGAAACAATGTGTTGTACAGTACGTGACTCAAATAAGACATCAGTTTGCTTTGTTTTTGCCACAAATGCTTGTTGAAACATGTTGTAAATGCAGCACTTAACAGAAGTATGTCTGTTGGTTGGTTTTCCTTGTGCAGCAGAGTCATTGAACACTCAAACCGACACAGCACTGGTTGGTAAAGCCAGAAGGTGACAGAAACTATCACACATGCTGTCAGATCATACAAGTTAAGGGTACTGTAGCCATTAGCTGAATATATTATTCATGACGAAGGGAGTAAAATAGTTTAATATTTAACTTTGTTCAGGGGAGATGTTCAGTTCGACTCTGTTCCTCCAAACAGAAGCGAGCTACTCTGACAGTCTGCACATGCTCAGTAAGGCTCTGCCTGTGGAAAAAGAGCAGAACCATTTAACAAAAAGTCGCGTTCAGGTGTAAAACTAACATTTTTGAGACGTAGAACTGTAACATTTATCTGCTTGTGAGGCTAAACTTGCCTAAAATGTATCTCTAGATTACTGGAAATGAACATAAAACACTGATAAAATACAGGCTAGCTGTTAGCTAACATAAGTTTTTCCCCTGGCTGGGGGCTTGTTTTCACAGCAGCCATTTTTAATACATTATTTACTGTTAATGCAGGTGTTAATAATGACTTCATTGTGCTGTTTAAGTACATGGTCTTAATGTGAGTTTTCATCACCCCTGAGCCACACAACTGTATAAATAAGCAAACAGGTGTTGCCTGAAAGCTTTAAAACATTTTAATTTGTAAAGAAACTGTAAGCTGTACTAATTAGATACCTGTGCAGGAGGCAGTGCCTTGATCAATGTTATAATAAACCTCGTATTTAGTCCCAGTCAGATTTTCTTTATTGCACATTGATTTTGGTATTAAGCACTTGTCTCAACAGGTGAAATCTTTACTCTTGGTTTTAAGTTTAACATATTTTAATGAGAAAGAACATTGTGTAATGATTAATTTTATGCAAAATAGCTTAAATACAATTGAATGTGGTTCATCTTTGTAGAAAATACTTATTTTCATCTAAATAATATCAAGTGGCTGCTTTCGTTACCTTATTGTTCATCTAATTGTTAATTTTTTTTAATTGTAAATATCACTGAAAGCAGTTCTGTACTTAAACACATCTTTACTTTTCTTTAGATTTGACAATGAACATTCATTTTGTGATTAAATTATCTGCTTTATTTAGGTTTAACTAGAGGGGTAAACCTCAAGTAGAGGGTTAAACTGCTAGTAACCAAACAAACTGTTGGCCTCTAAAGATGAAAAGATTAAATGGACTGCATTTATTTAGCCTTCTACGAAACAATGTACAATATAAAGGCTTTATTTGACACGTCGGTGGTCGTTTGGAGGTTGAAGATCTCGCCTGTGGAGTCCTGGGCTTGTGGACTGGTTCATTCAGGGATCATCTGCCTGATGAGTTGAGCCTGCTTTATCTCCTGAGTCACATCAGATGTGAAGAAGCAGCTGTTCATATCAGAGGAAGTCAAAATGATATGCTTGAGGTGAGCAAGGTGTTTGTGGACACAGCGTCCTTTTGTCAGTGGAAAAAAAAGAACTGGAACAAAGGCTCATTTACTCCTGCAGCTGGACGATCTTAACCTGTAATTAGTGGATTTGGTTCTGAGAAATAAAGCCAAGACAATCTCCTCTTGTCTCTTTTGTTTGAGCTGACCCAACGTTATATAAGGGGGCTGTGAGGCTGCAGAAGCACCAGTTCTCCCTGAGGATAGCTGAACGTAAAGCTTCATTATGTGGAGGCTTAAAACTTTACTTTGAGCACCTGGAGAAACCTCTTCGCCACCTCAAAGGAACGATGGAGGACACAGACGACGACATCGCTGTAATCGGGATGGGATGCAGCTTCCCTGGAGGTATGACTTTGACAAAGCTGTGTGTTTCTGCAGTATATTCAAATGTCGAAGGTAAATTGTGTTCCATTTTGTTGTAGGTGAAGGGTTGGACAATTTCTGGAGTGTTCTGTTGGAGGGAAAGAACTGTGCAGTGGATATTCCAGCTGAGAGGTTTGACACCACTTTGTGGTACGATGGTGATGCCAGCAAACCTGGAAAGACACAGACCGCCAAAGCAGCTCTCATAGAGCGGTAAGGTTGGGTTTGTTTTATCCATCTGGACAACTTGTGTGTTATTTACGTCATGCTTGAGTTATGATGGATCTACTTTTTATTCTCCAGGCTGAATGACTTTGATCACAAGTTCTTTGGCGTTACTGAGGCGGAGGCTGACTGCATGGATCCGCAGCAGAAGCTCCTCCTGCAGTGCACATACAGGGCCTTAGAAGATGCAGGAACAGCTATGGAAAGCATCAGCGGAAGCAGAACTGGCGTTTACATAGGTGCTCCCCTCACATGCTATATTTAAAGAGCCGAGAACAATTTCCAGACGACACTAATCGTTGCTCATTCTGCTGTGATTGTGATGCCGTAGGTCTCATGAACAGGGACTATGAAATGCTCAGAAACAACAGTCCTGGAACAATAACCCACTACAACGGCACTGGGACGGCCATGAGTGTTGCGGCCAATAGAATTTCCTTCACCTTCAATCTCACTGGCCCTTCGTTTGCCATTGACAGCGCCTGTTCCTCATCTTTGGTGGCTCTGCATGTTGCCTGCCAGGCTATAAAGCAAGGTCAGTTTACCTGGAAGAAAGTCCATCATTACAGCACACCCGTATCTTCAGAAATACTAATATTAATTCAACTTTCAACCAGGAGACTGTGAGACGGCGATATGTGGAGGGGTTAACTGCATAATAGAGCCAAGAGTGTTTGTTGCTCTCAGCAAGGCGAAGATGATCTCACCTGACGGAACCAGTAAGCCTTTCTCCTTCAGAGCAGACGGCTACGGCAGAGGGGAGGGCTGCGGCGTGGTTCTCCTGAAACCTCTCAGAAATGTAGGCTGGTTGTTATTCTCCTCTTTGGTTTGCTTTTTGTATGATTTATGAATGAATTTCACGTCAAAAAGAGGTGATTGGTTGCCAACACATCCAAGCTTACAGTATTTCACTCTAATAACAGGAAACACTGATATTTTACAGTATATGTCTGTATATTCTGGAAGTTAGATGATAGTATATGATGGTATAAGAACTGTAGTAAGTTCAAGTATATATCAGCGTTTGCAAAGAAGTGAATAAGTTAGAAGACAAAAAACAGCTTTTGGACAATGCAAGCAATTACAGTAAACTATAACGCCACTACTTTGTGTGGCAATAAGGAATAAATGAGGTTTACATGTCAAACAAAACTGTTAAAGTAACTTTGATACATCTCATTATTAGTAAATGTGGTAAAGGACATACATTAGGGATGCACTAGTTCTGAAATTATGGACCAATACTGATGTTAAAGATGATAATCTGGCCAAGAACCTGCAGGCTAATCCTGTCAGTTTCAGGGCAAAGTCAATGCAACATCAGGTCAACTTCGGCTGCTGCCATCAGATCGGCAGACTGCAGTCAACAAGCTGAGTATTGGCCAATATATTAGTGTACCCCGAGTAAATACACTCCAAAACAGTTTAATCTGTCTCTTACACCAGGAGTAGGAGCTAAATCCACTGCATCATGGATCAGTTCAGCCACTCACTGCACTCACAATGTCAGAGCTTCACTGATCTGACTGCTTTTTCACTCAGTCTAAGTCCAGTCCTTGTTTCTGACCATTTTCAGAGGAATATGTTTCGTTTGTTTGTTAAGCCACTGAACATTGACCCATGAATCCTTCAAGGGATGAACCACTGTTGTGTTGAGCTTCAACCCTTTTGCATTCTGAGTTCTGAACTTAACAGAAAATACTCATTAATGCTGAAAAATTACAATTATCGACCGTAACTGGTAAACCGACAGCATGAACTGTTAAAATGACAGGAAATGGATCTGGGTTTGAATTTGTAATAGTAATTTTCTATAAAGTATGGTGAGATTGTTATTCACAAAAAGGTTATGATATGAGTCAGCTTCTACGTTTCAAGTTTTTTTGGATGTTGTTAAAAGAGTGCTCGTTGTGCGTTGTTTATTCATAAACATAAGGGAGGCAAACTATTAATGCTCAGCAATAAATTTAAAACTTCAACCTCCAACTAAAAACCAGAATCGCTGTATTTTTCACAGGTTAACCTAATAACATGGCTGGTAGATAGAAATATTCAAGTCAGGGGAGTAAAGATGTTTGCTTATCAAACAGAAACACTGTTTGTGCATTACAGCCTGTGAAAAGTTTGAAAATTAGCTATTCAAAAAGTGATTAAGTAGGCCAAGGCTTTTGCAAGATCCCATGAACTTTACAGAAATATGAGGTGAAGCGAATTGATGACATGAACTGGACGGGGTGACCTGAAATTGTACACATAAAGATGATAACAAGCCTGCTAATAGTGTGTTTTTTCTCTGCAAAGGCCATAAAAGACTGCAACAAAATATGGGGTATCATCAGCAAAACCGCAGTCAACCAAGATGGACACTCAGTTACTCCGATTACCAAACCCTCCACGACACAACAAGAGGAGCTGCTGCGCAGAGTCTACTCAGACTCGGACATCGCGTATGTCCAGTACGTTGAGGCTCATGGGACTGGAACTCCAGTTGGAGACCAAACAGAGGCGAGAAGCATCTCAAACATCATCGCTAAAGCCAGACCTTCAGGTGCAGACACACTGCGGATCGGGTCTCTGAAGGGCAACATCGGACACACGGAGTCTGCCGCTGGAGTGGCTGGACTCATTAAGGTTCTGCTAATGATGAAGCATGAGACCATTGTTCCCTCAGTCTTCTACTCTGAAGACAATGCAAGTGTAGATGTAAAAGCCCTGAATCTGAAAATTCCAACCAAAGCTGAGCGATGGGAGTCAAAGGGGTCACTGGGAAGGGTAGCAGGGATCAATAGCTTTGGGTTCGGGGGCACAAATGCACATGCGGTTTTAAGAGAGTACAGTTACACAGTAGACACCATGAAAGCCTGGCTGAAGATATTTGTATTATCTGCAGCTTCTGAGAAATCAATGATCATGACCATCGCTGACTCCCACCAAAGACTCAGCAGCAATCAGACGGTTGACTTGCAGGCACTCTCATACACCTCAGCATGCAGGAGGAGTCACTGCAAACACAAATATAGGAAGGCCTTCTCAGCGTCTTCCCTCTCAGACTTAAAACACCAGCTCACATCTGCACTGAAAACAAAAGTTCCATCAGTAAGGTCTGACATCCAAGTTGTCTTTGTGTTTTGTGGAAATGGGGTTTCCTACAGAGGAATGTGCAGGCAGCTCATGAAAGAACTTCCTGTTTTCAGAGAGAAGGTCATAGAAGTCGAGAACATCTTTCAGAGTTATACAGAGATTAGTATCAGTCAATGGCTTGCTGGTGAGTACGATGACGGTAATTTTAACCAGCCAGGTGTCGTCCAGCCTCTTCTTTTTGCGATCCAAGTCGGCATCGCCTCTCTGCTGAAGCTCTGGGGTGTCAAACCCGACTCTGTGCTCGGTCACTCTGTCGGTGAGGTTGCTGCTGCTCACTGCTCAGGCCTCTTGTCTCTCAAGGATGCTGTTAAAGTGTTGTTCCACCGCAGCACTCTTCAGAGCAGACTCTCGAGTGGGAAAATGCTTGTGGTCAGCAATGTGGCTGTAAAAGACGTTTTAGAGGTTCTTTTGGTCTTCTCCGGGAAGATTACTGTCGCTGCTTTTAACAGCCCTCAGTCATGCACTCTGTCAGGAGATGCAGATGCTTTAGACGCCCTCCACGAAAGGCTAAAGTTCATGTTTCCAGATAAAAATCTCTTCCTCCATGTCTTAGATGTTCCAGCAGCTTACCATAGCCATATGATGGATCCAGTTCTGGATGACATTGAGAGAAACATAGGCCTTTTAGACAGCAACGACATGGAGTGCAAGCTTTTTTCAACGGTGACTGGAGAGAGGTATTCAGATGGGGATTTTAGCTCTGGCACATACTGGGCAAAGAACATCCGAGAGCCCGTTTTATTTGAGCGAGCACTTCGTGCTGCCGTCACAGACAAGCGGTCCAAAAGAAATGTGCTCTTTGTGGAGATTGGACCTCGAAGGGCTCTTGAAAGGTACATAAATGAGACTCTTGGAGATGACGCCATTGTTCTTTCGTCCGTCCACCCAGAGAAAGATTGTGACACTATTTCTTTGACTTTGGCCAAACTATTTGAACTTGGCGTGAATGTAGACTGGAATCAGGTCTACAATGGTTGTGAGACATTACCCACAGCCCTTCCTGTTTATCAGTTTGACAACACAAAGAAAGACGTGAATTTTGAAGCTTTGAGAGAGGGTAAAAGATCAACTAGTTGTTCTCGCCATACTCTTGTATCCCAAGTAAAGCAGGATAACAAAGAGTTTGTGTGTAACCTCTCATTGGAGACGGCACCTTATCTTTGGGAGCATAAAAACAACGATGTGGTCATTGTGCCCGGTGCGTTCTACGTTGAACTGGCTTATGCCTCAGTGATGGCAAGCCTGCAGCCAAAGAAACCTGTTTCTCAGCTCTGTCTCAGTGTTTCATTTGAAAGTTTGCTGACTCTCAACTCAAACTGCCAACAGCTAAAAGTGACACTTGACCATCAAGAGAAGGAGGCCTCATTTAAGATACAGTCCTCTGTTGCAACACACGCCTCTGGCACATACAGGTGTACAGGTTGGCAACCACTGTTAGAAGAAGCAAACATTAGTCTTGATGTGATCTTCCAAAGGTGCGAATTGGTTATGACAAAACAGGAGATTTATTCTGTTCTGTCTCAAGCAGGATTTGAGTATGGTCCACTTTTCAGGCATCTCAACGATGTGCGTTTTGGGAACGAATTTAAGGAGGCTGTGACAACTTTTCAAGTTCCTGGTGAACTTCTGGAATACCTGCATGAGTATTTTGTTCACCCTGTGCTACTGGATTGTTTCATGCAAATGACCGCTGTGGTAGCAATGGGAGAGCTAGCAGCCAAGCAGGGATTTCCCTCACACATTGGGAGTATAGTTTTATCAGGACCCCTGCAAGAGGAAATGGTCATCTACCTGCAGGCAACTCAAATTACCCCAGACTTCCTTGATGTTTGTGGTTGCTTTGCTACGATGGAGGGGAACGTATTGGTGGAACTCAAAGGGGTGAGGATTTCATTTTTGGACTGCTGCTCAACTGTTCCCCAATCACTGTTCTTTCATAATGAAACAGTTGCAATTGCAGATGACAGAGCCTCGCAAAACGGCCAGCTAAAAGCAATTGTTTTCGAGGATAAACTCGGCATTGCTAAAGGGCTAAGACCCTACATAAGCCCAGAGTCAGTCATTGTGGAGAGCAGGGAGACGTTAACGGCCGACCAAGTTCGACGCTTAGTGCTCCACTCGCTGCGCAGCAAAGATGATCTGAAGAATGCTCTCTTCATTTGGGGTGCAGAGGACCTCAGTCACTTGTCATCTGAGAGGATTTTGGACTGCTTGGTGACCTGCTGTGAGATGTTTCGCTGGATTGTTTTAGCCATAAAAGAGAGCAGACTCTCCTGCTCTGTCAAGGTCATAACTTACAGGTCGACAGAAATGACTGTGGACCGCGTGAGTCCTGGTTTTGTGCTTCCTGGTCTGATGAGGGCTTGCGCAGCAGAGATGGCAGACCTTTCTTTTCAGCTGATTGACCTGTCTTCTGTGACCACAGAGGACATTAAAATGTTGGCTCATGTAGTTGAAACTTGCAAAGAACAAGAGGTGAGGTTCAGTAAAGGGAGGGTATCAGCAACAAGAATAGCAAGAACCCCAGTTAAGAACGAGGATTTATTTGACAGTGAGACCCAATCTGTCCATCTGAGGGACTTTGTCCTACAGACTACTGATCCATACAGAATGGCTAACTTGTTTGCCATCCCTGCTAATACTTCTGAATGTCCTGTCCATGAGAAGTCAGTTGAAATTCAACTCACACATGTTTGCGTGCATTCATCGGATTACTTCCCTGTCAGCACTTCCCATTTGAGCTATGGCAGGACAATGTATTGGAACAAGCATGCCTCACAGAATCACAAGCTTCTGGCTTTAGATTTTAGCGGCATTGTCACAGCTGTTGGGAAAGAAGTTAAAGATCTAAGTGTGGGAGACCATATTGCTTCGTGTTGTCCAGTTGCTGCCACTGCAACGATACAAATTCCTGAAGCGGTGTGTTACGACACAAAGACATTTCCATTCCTCAGAGAGACTCCATGTGTGTCTTACTTCATAGTGGCATGGGAGATCCTGCAGAGGATGCTGTCTGATGTAAGAAAACAGCGGCGAAAGTTGGCAATTATCTCGTCAAACTCGGCCTCTGCTCTGATGAAAGTCTTGGCTCTCACAGCGTGCAGGTCAGGCTGGAATGTTTCCTCTCTGCATCGTTTTTCAAGTGAACTGCCACAGTTTGATGCTTTTGTTTTTCTGCCACCATTTGATTGCTCCTGGCAGGAGATGAATGACAGTGGTGGACTTGAGAAACACATAGTTTTTGTGTGCAGCAGTTACATGTCACCCTTAGTTTATACAGGCACGTTTGCATTGCAAAGTGACCACATTCGTGTGCATAAGCTGGATGTGGCTGATGTTCTCTTCAGAGCTAATCTGCAAGCACAAAACAAAAATATCGTCAGCTGGCTTCATTCATTAGGCTTTGATGCAGTGTCTCTACCTCTGAGAGGGGAGCTGCTTCAGATAAAAGAGTCTGAGTCCTATTTCTCTACAACAACAGTGCAGCAAGTTGTTTTGGAGCCAGGAGGAATTGATTGTAGAGTGTCTGACATCCCTTTGCTCGTGAGGTCTGGAAAACTCTTCAGACAGAGCTCTGTTTACATCGTAACTGGAGGTCTATCTGGTTTGGGATTCGAGACGGTCAAATTTATCGCCCACAATGGAGGAGGTTGCATTGCAACACTGTCAAGAAGAATTCTATCTGATGAAATCCAGTTTGAAATGGACCAGCTCCAGAAAAGATATGGCGTAGCCATCTTAAATGTCCAGTGTGATGTTTCCGTGTCGATGCAGGTGGTTAATGCCATCTCCAAAATTGGGCAAAGATTCCCATCTTGTCCAATCAAAGGAGTGTTTCACAGCGCTGCGGTGCTGCACGACACGCTGATCGAATCGCTTGATGAATCTCTCTTCCGAAAGGTGCTGCAGCCCAAAGTCAGTGGTGCTCTAAATCTCCATCATGCAACACTTCACAGCAAACTTGATTTCTTTGTGTGCTATTCTTCCATCTCATCTTTCCTGGGTAACGCTTCACAGTGTAATTACGCAGCAGCCAATTCTTTTCTTGATACATTCTGTCATTACCGGAGAAACCTCGGACTTGCTGGACAGTCCATCAACTGGGGTCCTTTGAACCTCGGTCTGCTGCTGAACAAAGACCACTTCCAAAAGTTCTTGGAGGCCAAAGGGATGATGATAATGGGTGTGCGTGAAGTTCACGTGGCACTTAAAAAGTGCCTTTTAATGAACAGACCACAGCAAGTAATATGCAAGTTCAACTTCAAAAATCTTTACATGCATGTCCTCTCACAAAACGCATCTCTCAGGGAGCGCCTGTCAGCTTTAGTGGAAACAGAACTCAAAGATGAAACGTATATTGAACCCAGAGTGCAACATCTGTCCTCCACACATGAGAGCGTGCGGAGGATTGTTGGCGACATACTCAATGTGAGTGCAGGTGAAGTGGAAGATGACTCTCCACTTTGTGCACTGGGGATTGACTCGATGTTAGCCATGACTCTGCAGAACATGATTTTCCAGGAGACAGGAGTAAATGTACCTTTGGTTGTAATGCTGGACCCCAACAGTACTCTTACCACTTTGGTGAATGTTGTCTTGAACAGTGGATGAACAGTTTAATGTCAGGCCTGGGCTTCTTTACAAAAGCAAAGCGATTGAGCGGATGGAAAATTCAGGGTTGCCACAGTTTTGCCAGCACTGATTACTATGAGCAAACAGCACTAATGACAGGTTTGCCACCACTGGAAATCATGCTCTGTGGATGTTCGCCACCACAGTTCTCCTGTAAAACTAAACACATCTGGAAACAGGTTTGTTGGTTTTCTGACAAAAGTGGTGTTATTCATTGTTCATAGATTCAATTCAGATCCAGAGGTTAATCTACCTAGAGACTGTTAGTGGTTCAACACACCCGATTTCATGTGTGAAGGAAACATATTGAGATTTTGGGTTGAGATGTTCTTCCAGACCTTTTGAGATCCCTAAATATCAAAGATCAAAGCCTTCAAAGGTGGAGAAGGACAGACGTCCCTCGTTTTTTACATTTGATTGTGTTAATTCCTGTGAAAAGTTGCATTTTGTTGAGAAAAGCTATAAGATAGATATTTTTGTTATGTTTTCATGACCTTTACTGTCTTTTTATTATCTCATTTATTGTCTTAATGGTATTATTTCTCTTATTGCATTATATTATTTAGCCCTGTATGAATAAACTTTTTTTTAGATTGAAGATGGATATTCATTATGTTGTCCAGGTACCTGCAAAAACAAATACAAGTGCTATAAATGTTGTCATCTTTGATTTTTGTACAATTTTGACATTGTTTAGTTAAGAAAAACTGGCGTAAAATACTCTATTGCCACTATCACCATCATGCATCTTCTGCACATGTAATAAATCTCTGGCTCAAACAGCAAAGGAATCATTAATCATATTTGTTCTCAGCAGATAATTTATGTGACAATCCAGAATGTAAATTGATGGCGTTTGTCCATCATAATCATAAAACTGTTAATCAGTCAGGATTAATAACTTCATGGCAATAAGAGCTGACTGTGCGAGATGGCTTCATGCAAAAAGGTTTATAGACAAAACTCTTAAAAGAACATTTTTATTGAAATTTAATGAAATAGTACAAATATTCAATCAATTTAGGAATAGTTATGAGTTTAATGCTGAATGTTCACATCTTTTCAGCAATTATTTATCAAATTTAGCCCCCCCCCCCAAAAAAAAAAGAAAATTGGTTAAACAATGTATGGTTCATGATTGCAAAATTGTCATAAGAAATTCCCCAAAACTGAAAATGTACATAAAACATACATAAAAAAAAAAGGTTCATGGTAGAATATAAACAAGCGTCTTCAGGACGCCGGTTAAATGATACTGTGCTGACGTCTGTTTCAGGGTTTACAATCTGCTTGAAACATCACCCACATCTTCAGCTTCAACTTCAGCTCCTTCACTCAGTAAAGCCACCACTGATGACAACGTGGCATCAGGATCCAACAGTTTCACTAAAGGCACATTCACACCTCTCTCCTGAAAGATCAGATTCTGCAGAGTCATAGCCTGCATGGAGTCGACGCCTAAGGATGAAAGCGGTGACTCGTCTCTCAGTTCACTCTTTTCTACACCGATGGTCTCGCTGAGCAGAGACACAACGTATTCTCTCGGTGAGACGGAGTCAGTTTGCTTTGTCTGATAATCTGCCTCTTTGGATTTCTGGAAGGCCTCTTCAACTAACTTGAAGAGGCGTATGGTCAATGCTGTGTTTTGGGAGAGGACGTTGTACCTGATGTTTCTGAAGTGAAACCTGCAAACAGCTTGCTGCGGTCGGTTGAGTACGAGGCATTGCTCTAAGCATTTATGTATCTCAGCCACATCGAGCACCATCATCCCCTTTGCCTCCAGAAAGCGCTGGAAATGCTCTTTGTTTAGGAGCAGTCCGAGGTTCAGAGCTCCCCAGTTGATAGACTGTCCGGGCAGCCCGAGTTTGCGCCTGTACTGACAGAACATGTCGAGGAATGAGTTGGCTGCTGCATAGTTTGTTTGTGATGCATTTCCCAGGAAAGCTGAGATGGAGGAGTAACACACGAAGTAGTCCAACTGGCAGTGCTGCATTGCCTGGTGCAAATTCAACACACCATTTACTTTGGGTCTGAAAACTTTCTCATAGAGAGACTGGTTAAGGGTCTCAATCAGCCCGTCATGCAAGACAACTGCGCTGTGAAACACTCCTCTGATCGGACAGCCAACAAACTTCTTCCCGATGACGCTGATAACCTTGTGCACATGCTCAGGCACAGATATGTCACACTCCATACTGGTGATACTGCTGCCACACTGATTCTCCACTTTGAGTAGTTCTTGCTGCACCTCAGGTGTGGGCTTGCTCCTGGAAAGGATGACAATGAACTTGCCGCCTCTTTGTGAGATAAACTTGACTGTTTCAAAGCCCAGACCCGAGAGCCCACCTGCCACTATGTACACTGATCTCGTTCTGAAGAGCCGCTGATTTGTGGGCAGTAGTGGAATGTCAGACAAGGAACCACTCGCATCTTTTTCCAGAGCTACCACAGGCAGTTTATTTGAACTGAAGTATGACTGTGGTTTCTGTGATTCAACACTCTTGATTTCAGAATTCACACTCTGAAATATGAAGCTTTCAAGAGCAAAGCTCCCGCTCAAGTTCAGGGACTTCAGCCACCGATTTACGTGTGGCCTGCGTGCTCGAAGGTATCCTTTTTGTAAAATGACTTGCATCTGAATTGTCTGTACGTAAACGCTTTCATTTACACTTTGGAGCAGTTCCTGACTAAGCAAATCTTGCATCTGATATCCACAGATGACGACAACATGTTGGACGCCTGGAAAGTCGCAAATTTTAGCAATTAGCGTTTCGTCAATTGGTGACAGGATGACAAACGCATCCACTTGACTCACATCTGCAAAGGAGCCATCGCACTGTGTACCAACAATCACATTCCAACCTGCTTTGTCGGAGGCATGTGCCAAGACCTTCACCAGAGCCGAGTCAGGCACAGAGCACACGATGCCTAAATTCTGTTTGGCTGTAGGCAAGGCTCCATGCAAGATCTCCCACGCTAACACAAAGAAGGACACGCAGGGTGTTTTTTTTAGGAATGAGAACTTTTTGGTTCTGTAGCACACATCCTCTGGCACTCTAACCGTACTAGCAGCCACAACAGGATAACAAGAAGCAACGTGGTCGCCCACTTTCAGTTTCCTTACATCTTTTCCAACTACAGTAACGGTACCACTGAAGTCAAGAGCGAGCAGGCTGTGCTTCTGAGATGAGTGTTTGTTCCAGTACAATGTCTGACCAAATTTTAGATGTGAGGCACTGACAGGGAAGTAATCAGATGAATGAACACACATCTTACTGGGACGAATTTCAACAGACGTGTCACTGATTGGATCGGGCTCCTCGTCAAAGTGAATGGCGCTCAGTTGAGTCATCTTTTGTGCATCAGCTGTCTGAAAGTTGCAAGGTTTAGACATCGCAGAGGTGTAACTAACCTTTGCGTTGTCAGTAATTTCTAATGGGGTATGAACAATGGAAGGTTTCATGATCAGCCCATCTTTAATCACCAACTCTGGGTGCTTGCTGCAAGGATACGATTTCAGGACTTCAGACAGAGCTGCAATGTCCTCAGCAGAGATAGTGCTTATGTCAATCAGCTGAAAAGAAAGATCAGGTATCTCTGCAGCAAATGACCTTGTCATACCAGCAAGGGCAAAACCTGGATTTATGTGATCTACAGTCAGGTCAGATGAGCGGTAGGTTACTGCTCTGATCGCTCTGGGGAAGGCTATCCTCTTCAGATCGAGGACTATTAGGCGGAAAATCTCACAACAGCTTGCCAGATTCTGCAAGACAGCATCAGCCGACAGTGACGAGAGGTCTTCTTTGCCCCACAAAAATAACACCTCATCAAAGTTTTTCTCAATATCTGTGATGTTTAGATTTGCCATGACAGAAGCAAACCCATCGCTTAAGATATCTTTTACATGTGTGAAGGAAACATATTGAGATTTTGGGTCGAGATGTTCTTCCAGACCTTTTGAGATCCCTAAATAATCAGAGAAGATCAAAGCCTTCAAAGGTGGAGAAGGACAGAACCCTTCGTGGATGGTGCTGAAAGCATTATGGTAGAAGTAATCCTCAACCACACGTGAGTGACTGCCAAGATACTTGACTATCACGTGCTTAACCTCAACCAACACTCTGCCATCTTTATCTGCAAAGCAGCCACAAACCTCAAACTGGTCAACAGCCACATCAGTTGCTCTCAGATAAACAATCATCTCATTTTGCAAAGGTTGAAACACTGTCAGGCTTCCTATTTTTGCAGGAAATCCTGGTCTTCCAGCAAAGATGTGCTCTACAGTAACAGGGAGAAGTTGCATGAGATAATCCAACACAACAGGATGTATGTAGTAGTCATGCAAATAAGGCTGCAGCTCTTCTGGAACTGAGACAGCTGAAAAAGCCTCCCTCAGGTCTTCCCCATAGTAGACATCCGCCTTATTCTGGAAGACTTCTCCATACTGGAAGCCTCCTTGAGAGAGATACCCATAAAACTCCTGAAAGCTCACCACAGACGTGCATCGTTTGGAGATGGAGCCCAGTGAAATGCACTGCTCCTCAATCAGCATCTCTTTGTTTGAAACCACTGTGCCTGATGCATACACCGCAGAGGAGGTGAATACAGTAAAACTAGTTTCTGTTTCTTTTTCTTCTAGTTGCACCTTCATCTTGGGTGAGTTCTGGGTTAAAGCAAACGGACTCTTAAAATTGACACTGAGTTGTAATGAGTTATGGGGCACTTTTGGTTCAGCACTGGCCAAGAACGCAGCTAAACCCAACTCAGCGTAGAAGGAGCCAGGGATGATGGGGATGTTATTGTGCTTGTGCTCTTTCAAGTAGAAGGCGGAGTCAGACATGAGATCACAGCTGAAAATGTTGTTTTCACTTCCTGTCTGAAGGAGAACAGGGTGACTACTTTTTTTGTTATTCTGAGCTGCTCCAATGATAACATCCCTGTCGGTGCAATCAAACTGGTATCTTGGGAAGGGCAGTGGCATTGCCTCACAGCCTTTGAAGAAGGTGTTCCAATCAACCTGAACACCCTGTTCAAACAGTTTAGAAACAACAGAAAGGACTGATTTGTGATCTTTCTGTGGCTCCACGGAAGCAACAACTGCTGTGTCGTTTCCAAGAGTTTCCATGATGTTTCTCTGTAGTGCCCTTCTGGGTCCTATCTCTACAAACACTGTACTCTTCTTTCCTTTAGTTGCAGACCTCACTGCTTGCTCAAAAGCAACCGGCTCACGAATGTTTCTCGCCCAGTATTCACCTGAGCAGAAATCTCCCTGCCGGACTTCCTTGCCTGTGACCGTCGAGAACAACTCTGTGTTGAGGTCATTCTCCATTAAGACGCCAATTGTCTCCTTGATTTCTGGCAGGATTGGGTCCATCATGTGGCTGTGGTAAGCAGCAGGGACATCCAGCACACGGAGAAACAGATTCTGACTGTTGGCCGAGTTACTTAGCTTCTCGTGGAAGCTCTCAACTGCATCTGCATCACCTGACAGGGTGCAGGAATGTGGGCTGTTGAAAGCAGCAAGACAAACTCTCCCAGAGTACAGAGGAAGCAGAGAAGTCACCTCTGATACAGCTATGTTACTGATCACAAGCATCTTCCCACCGGTGACTTTGGTCTGCAGGGTGCTTCGGTAATATATGACTTTCACGGCATCCTTAAGAGACAAGAGGCCGGAGCAGTGAGCGGCTGCAACTTCACCAACAGAATGTCCAAGCACAGCGTCAGGCTTGACGCCCCAGCTCCTCAGGAGGGTGGAGATCCCAACCTGGATAGCAAAGAGGAGCGGTTGGACAACGCCTGGTTTGTTGAAGTCACTACTCTCAAACTCACTCTCAAGTGTGTCCAGGATGTTCAGGGTGCTCAGACTTTGGAAAAGTTTTGCAACCTCTTTGATCTTTTCTCTGAATACAGGCTCACTTTTCAGCAGCTGCTTGCACATGCCGTGGTAAGTGACGCCATTGCCACAGAAGACAAACACCAGTCTTGGATCTGAGAGGCCTGGGCTAACATTTTTGCCTGCAGTGGCTCTGAGCTTCTCTGTGAGCTCCTCCACAGATGACACTACAACGGCCTTTCTGTATTTATGCTTTTGGTGGCTTCTTCTGCAAGCTGATGTGTACAACAGAGAATCTAGATCAACTTTGTCATTTGCCTCAAGCTGTTTAATGGTGTCCTCCATCATCATAGTAAGAGAATTCGATGAATTTGCAGACATGACAAGATATTTTTCCTGCCTCTCACTGCGCTTTAGCTCAACATGTGACTGTATGTGTTGTTTGACAATGGCATGTGCGTTTGTTCCCCCAAAGCCAAAGTTGTTCACACCTGCAAGTCTTGCACAAGCAGATTCCCATTTTTCTGTTTCCTTAGGAATTTTAATGTTCAGGGCTTTGGCATCAACACTGGAGGTTTCATCAGAGTAGAAAACTGATGGAACAATGGTCTCATGCTTCATCATTAGCAGAACCTTAATGAGTCCAGCCACTCCAGCGGCAGACTCGGTGTGTCCGATATTGCTCTTTACAGAACCAATCCGGAGTGTCTCTGAACCAGGGGGTCTGGCTTTAGCGATGACATTGGAGATGCTTCTCGCCTCTGTTGGATCTCCAGCTGGGGTTCCAGTCCCATGAGCTTCTATGTACTGGACATTTGCAACGTCCAAGTCTGAGTAGACTCTGCGCAGCAGCTCCTCTTGTTGTGTCGTGGAGGGTTTGGTCATCGGAGTGACTGAGTGTCCATCTTGATTGACTGCGGTTTTGCTGATGATACCCCATATGTGGTCATGGTCTTCAAGAGCCTGTGAATTAACAACATGAAAACAACGATGAATGACTGCCGAGTGTCCTGAGTAAGCCTCTGTCCATGAACAAGTCAGCATATGAATGTGCTGAGGTGGATAATACATTCAGCAAAATGACTGATCTGGGTGGAGTCTGTGTTAAAGTATTTTCACTTTCACATAAACATTAGCTGGGATAGGCTACAGCTCCCCCACAACCCTGGAATGGATAAACCACAAGTCGAAAATAGATGAATGAATGGTTGAACATTTACCAGGTAGGAATATATGGCAGCTGTTTTATATCTGTTAAAATGAAAAAGTGGTTAGTGGATAGTGTAGTGGTATGATTGCCACCTTCCGTGTGGGAGAACTGGGTTCAAATCCCCTGCATGAAAGGTACTCCCTCCAGTAGGGGTCCTTAGGCAAGACCCCCTTACCCTATCTGCCTACCTGTAAGTCGCTTTGGATAAAAGCATCTGCTAAATGGATAAACAAGATGAGAAGAAAGGGCCCACACGTGAAATTACCAGAACATGTGTGACATGATAACTAATGATCAGAACATATCTGATAATAAAAAAAAACATAACGTATCATGTTTTTAATGCTCTCTGCACATTCCAACCTTTTTCAGTGGTTTCAGGAGAACGACGCCGCAGCCCTCCCCTCGGCCATATCCATCTGCTCTGCTGGAAAACGGCTTGCTGGTCCCTTCAGGTGAGATCATCTTGGCCTTACTGAGCGCCACAAACACTCTTGGCTCAAAGATGCAGTTGACCCCTCCACTAACAGCCATGTCACAATCACCTGATGAGACAAAACATACTTATAATCTCACCCGATAACATTTTAAAGCCACCACTTGTTGCTCTACTAGTACTACTGAGGTCAGTTGGAAATGCTGTCCAGACCTTGTTTAATGGATTGACAGGCAAGATGAAGAGCCACGAGGGACGATGAACAGGCGCAATCTATGGACAGTGAGGGTCCAGTGAAGTTGAAGATGTAGGAGACTCTGTTTGCTGCAATGCTCATGGCGAGCCCCGTGCCGGTCCAGTGGTTAATCACACTTGGGTGCACATGTGCAGCATTTGTTTCATAATCTCTGTTCATAATCCCTGTTATCAAAGCAACAAATGATATGGAGTATATGCACTAAATGTTTACCAGGGAAGGGCTTTAAACAGGTGTAATATGTGTCTAATTTGATCCTTATTGCACAGAAATATCTAATAAATAACACCAAAAACAACTTGCCAAAAAACACTCCTGTCCTGGTGCCGCTGGCTTTCTCCATGGGCATTCCAGCATTTTCTAAAGCCCTATAAACGCACTGAAGGAGCTGCTTTTGTTGTGGATCCATTTGCTCCACTTCACTGTCGCTGATGCCAAAAAACCTGTGGTCAAATTCATTATACCTGCAAGCATTCAAAATCATTGAATCAGATTTAAGTAATGACATACGTTACAGTTAATTAGATGATATTTTTCAGACAATTTACATGCACTCTTAACACTGAAGCTGGAAGTATGATTTGTGCAAACACTAGTGATTTCACACACTCTATAAATCGAAACCTGGCGATGCAAGCACTGTACTGAGAAGTTAAGATGTCACTTTAATAATTACAAATAAAGATGATTTGCATAGAAAAAGCTTTTCAGAAAAGAAAAGATTCTTCATATCAGTATATCAAGGGGCTTATACCACTGTAAAAGGAAAATCGTATGAAAACTATCAATTATTTGTGCTGCAGATTATTTGGGTGTTTTAAGTCACTACCAACTCAAAAACTCAACCCCCCACACAAACACAACCTTGGCACTGTGTTTGAAGCATTCTAAGTCTGAAAATATCTGATGAAGGGGTCGCGTTAACCCAATATTTAAAAAAAATCTGAAGGCCATCAGTCATTTTAACAGATTGCAATACCCACCTCTGACCACTTGGTGGCGAGTGGGCATATTAATTAGCTGTTGTCGCTCTTGATGGATGATGACCTCGTTGGTGTCACGAGAGAAAATGTCACGGCAGCTGAGTGTCAGATGCTTCTTCAAAAAGCCCAAAAACGATGATGGTGTTGAAAAAAGAGGGAGTGATGCAGTGGAAGATGAAGGGCACGCAATTCAAGTCCATGCGGACCAGGAGGAAGGTGTGAGACTGTGCGTTCAGGCCACAGCAGGTGAACTGTTTTATTTATATTTTCAGTGCAGTCGTTTAATTTAATTGTTCATTTGTAGGTACTGGGGCCACAGTAAAATAAAAAGTTACATGTAGGCTGTAAATCTGCTTGATGTGTGATGGCACGGTGTGGATTCTCTGTTCAGCTTGTTCGGACTGAATATTGATTAAAAATGGATGAAAATTAAATGCTATTGAATATGTCATTATTATAATTTTTTATCATCATTTTTATCGACATTTAGATTTACATGGGACTGGGTAAAGTTTTTTTTTTCTTCCCTTGATCATCATGGGAACTGAGATCACTGGTGGGTGAGCTTTGAGCCCTGATAATGACACAGCAGGAATGTCAGGAAGGCAGTCGTCTTTTTCATCGAGTCATGGCTGCAGGAACTCTGGCGCCTCTACTCAGCTTTGGGACTAAATGGGCGGAATAGGACTGAGGACGGGGAGGTGACATCTTCAGCTAGGTCGGTGCAGGACAGAAACAACACCCCAATAAGATTTCTACCACACATCTCTCTGCTACACTTAAAGCTTCTAAATGTTTGTCAGCTGATTTTTATTCTAAGGATCAAAGATTAAATCTTACAACAAAGTTTCATCACACCTCAATCCATTACAATCACTGAACTTTGCAGAGTGTTAAGAATAATTACATCTCTAGCTTACTTTTAATCAGACACACAGATATGTAGCAAGAAGAACATTTGATCATGTGGGAATTAGACCAGCTGCTATTCACATTGTCTGCACTTAACAAAGAGCAAGCACATATTTAAATAGGCCAGATGGTAAGGTTTAAAGCTCATACCCACTAATGAAAGCGGCCTTGGCTGTGCGGGATTTAGCCACTTTGGTGTCATCAGGGTCGTACCAGCTCGCTAAATCAAATCTCTCTCTGGGAATTGGTGCAGAGCAGTTTCTGCCGTCCAGCAGAACCTTCCAGAAATTGTCAAGCCCTTCTCCTATTGGGAAAATATCCGTAATATGAGAAGTATTCAGATCCTTAACTTAAATCAAAGTTTTCGATTTAAAAAATCCTTCTTAAGAAGGTTGAAAAAGTAAATCTAATAGATAAATACATTTAGTTAAGTACAGCAGTAGTATTCAGAACTACATTATAAACAACAAGTAACAAAAATTCAACATAAGCACAGCAATTTAATAGATTTTTGTCTCCTTTCATCACTGAAAACAGAAGAATAGCCAAGGAGAAATTCTACTACTTGTGATGGTTGAGAAGAGGTTGTAAGTTTCAGGTAAACACATTTTATTCTCTCATTTCTGCAGCTGTAAAAGTTAAATTTCTGCTCATTGTCTTCCTGTTTAGTTGTGCTGATAAATTCTCTTTTACTTTTATATCATTAACTCAAGGCAGAAGAAAGAGCAAATGGCATTTAAGAAAAATACTGAAAGAGACTGAACGTCTAAACCAAACAAGAGCTCTCAACCTCCTGGAAAATTGCAGCCGATCCCCACCACAGCAATGCTGTCGTCTGTTTCTTCCATCCTGAAAGAAAGAAAGAAAATAAATAAATCTTTAGTGCAGCATCACTTCCAGATATCATCACACCTAACAGAAAAAAAGTGGGACCACTATTTTACCTCCACTTGTGTCTCAACTCACCTCGAAACTGAACAATTAGTTGAATTTAGAAACGCACCAGTGCATCCTTACATCCATCCCACTGGCTGTTATCCTCAGTGATGGTATCACTGCCAGACTTGCGGCCGATTCTTATAGCCAGCTGCTTTTCATGATTAAACATTAATGTTTGATTGTATGCGTGGCCATGGAGATGAAGGACTTCACTGCACACATTTATGGCGCCTTCTACGTGATCATTTATAACTCAGACAGAACTGTGGCCCACAGAAGCAAAGAGAAAGTGTCATCAGTCACCTTGAGAATAACTCTCTTGAACCAAATAAACAAGTTAGAAATCTTGGGGTGATATTACTTACGTTCTGCCTCTTCTGCACGTCTTCGTAACTCAGAAGCTCATCCGAATGATGACCACTTCAGTATCTTTTCACAACTTTTCACAACATAGTTTCCTTGCTATTGTAAATCAATAAGTAAGTCAAATGAATGAAAAGATCTTTGATAAATTAAGTAAAAAGAAGACTTTGCAAAGCAATATCAACAACAGCTTTAATTTATTTATACTTTATCGCCATCAGTCACCTGCAGAAGTTACACAGCAGTACTGAGGTTATTTCTAGACGCCTTTGTTACTTTGCATGTAAAAGATGGCAGAGCTCATTCAGGGTTAAGAGAAGGGTAAAAGGTTGTCTTTTTATTTTTATTGTTCTAAAGTTAAAGCAATTCATGTTTTATTAGACTGGTAAAAGTCACCTGAGCTCTGTTCACTGTTTCGGTTTCATATGATGACACCTTCATGAAACATTTTGATTCAAACTTTACTCCTTTCTTATGAAGACTTTATCAAACTACCTTTGGAGAAAAACAGCAGGTTTTACGCATGTTAGCGTTCTCTTCATATATATTAGGTGGCTGCCATTGTGTTATTTTTGTTCATAAATTGTAAAATAAAAACTTCAGTGAAAGACAACAACAAATAAAACTTACTTAAAGTAATATTTGCTCATTTTTTGGCTTGTTTCTTAATGTTCCGGGTTTTTACGCGTTGACAAAGATTAAATATCTGCTTTATCAAGAAACCAAAACCTCAGTTACTGACTTAAGCTCAGTTAAGAAGTGTAAATTCTGCTTTGTCAGCTGACTAATGTGTCAGTAAGGTCAGCTAGCATAAGCAAAGAGAAGAAAAAGAGATTTTTTATTATGCACTTTGGAATGATAAAAACAAAGACTCCAACACAATCTCTAAATCTCACAAATTGTTCATATTTCTGGGACTTCCTGATTGCACAACTCTTTGGGACATGCCACAGCATCTTTTGGGCTTTTAGTCCTGGTCACTTTTCTTGAACCAGCTCCTTCACAGCGGCTGACCTGATGTTGGACTGTGAAATGCTTCCAATTTTGAAATCGTGGCCCCCTCAGCCTATGAGGTTGAGCAAAGCAGCTCCAAATCATGACGCTCACTCCATCGTGCTCCATAGTTTTGGGTGAGCTTTTGTTGTTGAGGAACTTCCAGCCAGCTTTTGTAGTTGTTTTTTTTGTGGTTTTCTCCAACACAAATTCAAAGATTTTAGCACGTTTGGTGCTTAGCTCTGTAACCTTTGGACTCTTTCTGGGGCTTTACTGTCATAACTGCAGACACCCGATCCTCGGAGGTGTAGCAGCAACTCTGAATATATTCAGTTCAAGGACAGTTGATTCTTTAGCCTCTTCATGCATCTTGGCAAAGCTTTTGTTAAGATCAGGTGGAGCAATTAACTTTCTTGACAAAGTCATGCTTTTCTGATGACCTGACTCTTTATTCATCGGGATGGGCACCTCTACCACCCACACATCCAATCGAATCTCCTTTGACTGCAGCTCCCAACTCCTTGTAGCTTTTAGAGAGGTCATTACACCCACAGGTTTTTCCTGCCTGAGCTGCGATAACTTAGTGTGCTCGGTAAAGACATTACATGAGTACAACTGAGTTATTAATCTTTTGACCTAAATACAGGTTTGACTATATTTTTTGAGTAATAAACGAAGAAATCCTGAGCTTTCCAAAGCGTTCATAAACCTTTTCTTGCAAATGCGAAATGTTCATATGACAGTCTTAGAATGAACTTATTGTATTAAGAGTCTGAATATGTGCTGATCATGTAGAACACACAATTCAGTTTCGTGCTAACAACACAGTTTACTTACTGATGTGTCAGTAGGATCAGACAGCATAAGCAGAGAGAACGAACAGAAACAGAAAAGTTTGAAGTAAAGTTTGAATCAAAATGTTTTGTGAAGGTGTCATCATATGAAAGCGAAACAGTGAACAGAGCTCAGGTGACTTTTACCAGTCTAATAAAACATGAATTGCTTTAACTTTAGAACAATAAAAAGAAAAAGACAACCTTTTACCCTTCTCTTAACCCTGAATGAGCTCTGCCATCTTTTACATGCAAAGTAACAAGAGCGTCTAGAAATAACCTCAGTACTGCTGTGTAACTTCTGCAGGAGACTGATGGCGATAAAGTATAAATAAATTAAAGCTGTTGTTGATATTGCTTTGCAAAGTCTTCTTTTTACTTAATTTATCAAAGATCTTTTCATTCATTTGACTTACTGGAGATTTACAATAGCAAGGAAACTATGAGTGTCCGGTGTCTTTTTCTTCTCTTTGCTTATGCTAGCTGACCTTACTGACACATTAGTCGGTCACATCAGCTGACAAAGCAGAATTTAAAGGGTGGCAACACTTCTTAACTGAGCTAAAGTCAGTAACTGAGGTTTTGGTTTCTTGATAAAGCAGATATTTAATCTTTGTCAACGCGTAAAAATCCAGAACATTAAGAAACAAGCCAGAAAATGAGCAAATATTACTTTAAGTAAGTTTTATTTGTCGTTGTCTTTCACTGAAGTTTTTATTTTACAATTTATTAACAAAAAAAACACAATGGCAGCCACCTAATATATATGAAGACAACGCTAACATGCGTAAAACCTGCTGTTTGGGTAGGTTATTCATGCCTTAGAATTATCATCATCGTCTACAAAGGACAGTTTGGGTTGGAAGACACACCCAGAACGACGTGCATGACCGGCTGTACTCACACAGGAAGAAGAAACTAGATTAATCCTTAACAAATATCAGAGCCCTTTCCAGTAATTCAGTGTGTCCGTTTAAGATGGGGGTGCGGCCAAGTCAAACTGTATTTGTCAGTAACTGTGAATATTAACCAACTTTTATGAGTAATCAGTGCAGAAATCCTGATAATTGCAAAGATATCAGAGGCTGTTTGTGAAATCATAGCTGATAAACAACTGAGGAGCTTTGCACAATCGGGGGGTAAAGGTCTCCTGAACACAACCCCAATCCACAGCTCCATCACCTGGGAGAGGACACCCGACTAACCCAGGATGCATCACTGGCCGATTTATTTCTGCTGGTTCCCTCGTATTTAAACATCTACCCAAACATAACTTCTGGCTATGTTGACTGAAGGCAAATACGAAGCATCTGAAGACACAGACAATCAAATAGTACAAGAGTTTATTGTAAGAAAAATTCAAGTACAGAAAGATCCATGCAGTGAGACTCACTGAAATGCTTTGTTCTCAATAATTAAACTTTAATAAATGTTAAAAGTTTTCAATAGAAATGTAGAGAAAGTTCTTTACATGTACTATACTCTTTAATATAACTTTTACTAGAAATACTGAATGTGAAAAACATACTTTGCATACAAACAAACAGAAGAAGTGTTGGAAGAACATGTAAATGGCAGCACACGCAAGTTAAGACAACCATTTCCTGGCAGGTAGTGTTTGTGGCATAAGACATGCCGGTTAGTAAAGAAACCAACGGACAGTTGAGGCTGCCCTATTCCCATGATACGGAGAGCATGCGGCAGCTCAGCTCCCACAACTTCTGCGCCAGGTCGTCGTCTTTTCCAGCAGCTGAGCAGCTGGCAGGAGCGCAGTCACTGCAACCAAAGATGTGGGAGAAAAGCACCTTTAAAATCTGTGTCGGTTTCTGTGCCACATCATCTCTGCAAGTCTTGATTTCATCTTATACGAGTACCTGTAGTATCCACCGCTCTCTTTGTCCAGCGACGGCTCCACAGCACAGTAAATTGTAGTCTGAGCTCCCTGGAGAGAATTTTTGGTAAAGGGACTGACTATCTTCATGATGAACTGCTCAGGGTAGCTCAGATGACGCCACAAATCCGTCTGAACAACTCCAGGATGGAGAGAGTAAGCAGTCACACCCGTGCCTGCACAAACACATCTCAGTGAATAACGATGCAGCGACAACACAGTCAACCGAGGGGAAAATATTGCACCATGTTTGCCAATTTCCAGCTCAAACTAAACAAAATGATGGGCCTAAAAACTGCTGCACAGTAATACATGCCTTCTAGTTTCTTGGCCAGTGAGTGGGTGAAGAGCACATTTGCAAGCTTGCTCTGGGCGTAGGCTTTTTTCTTGTTGTAGGACTTCTCGCTGTTGATGTCCTCCAGATTGATGGAGCCCCAGGCGTGAGCCATGGAGGAGACATTGATAATCCTGGCCGGAGCAGATCTTTTTATCAGGTCAATTAGCAAATATGTCAACAGGAAATGACCTGGTGTGGAAGAAGAAGAAGAAAAGACTTTCAAATTCAATTCAGGTGTTTAGGAGCAGGGAAATCTCACATTGGAAATTTGGTGGCAAATTGAGGGAAAACTAAGGTGACCAGATGTCCCCCAGATCACCCAAAATGAGGACTGTCCCCGGTCAAAACTGTCCCCAAAAATGTCCCTGATTTTGACACTGAATGGGGGAAAATGCGAGATTGTTTTTCTGAATTGAAGACCTAACTAACATTATAAAAGTCAGTGAACGTTAACATTATGACACTGTTTTCATACCTGTCACTTGGGAAGCTGTAACGTTAACATTAGCATGAGATTACCAGGTGATGACACGTTTTTCTCATGTTCTCCTCTGCTCTTTTTCTACCCACGTCCCTGAGGTGGAGGTGGATGAATGAGGAGAGAACTGTAATGTCACACGTTTTTGATTGCCACCTTTTGTGAAATAAAACCTGGTTAAGATACATGAAAAAGTACTTGTCCCTGTTTTTTTATTTCATAATGATGATATTTGATGATTTTTCACCACTGCAATGAAAATGTCCCCCATTTTCATTTCAGAAATCTGGTCACTTCAGGGAAAACCCACCATGAAGCGTCTTGTTCAGCCCGCCTATGCAGGCAGAACAGCTTTGAAGCGCTTTGACAGTGATCACAAGTCTGTGGAACTCTACTGTGGCGTCTGAACGCCATTCTGCCAGCAGACATTCCCTCATTGGACGTTTTTCTGATGGCTGTGAACAGGTCAGTTCATAGATGTTCCACCAGTATATGACTCACAACATTATCACCCTCATCCACTTATATATTGCCCCTTTATGCCCTATGGACAGGGTATGGTCTCCAAACTTCCACATGCATGGAAAAATGGTCATGATGACAGCACGATAAGCTATACTCCAAACTTGAGGACTATTTAGATATTAGCACATCAACTTCTAACGATTAACAGCAATCAATACTGAAAAGTCAAAGAAAGGTACAAACAAAATAATCAAGCATCAAAGAGTCTTTCAGTGAGTTTAAAGCTTACTTCAGTCATAAGTTGGGTTGCAAGCAATATTTTACCACTAGCTTTAACTGACTGCTGACCTTCATACAGTCACATGATTATCAAGCTTCTTCTGGAGAAGATAAGATTTATGCTCTTATTGTGATGCTTCAAGTTAACAAAATGAGTCATATTTATATAATAAACTGTAAAGCCTGAATTATTCTGAAATTAGGCCCAACCAGGCCAGACTTGCATGTCAGCACAGATTTTTGGGTGAAGAGATGATGACATCATTGTGCATCCCCAATGATAAGCAGATTTGCCCCAAAAGCCCTCTTTTTTTATATCTAGTATATGGTTTGATTTAGAATTTTGCATTGAACTAATTTATGAATGAATTGCAGTGTTAGAACCAGTGCCTGCAGCTCAAACACAAATAAAGTCTCATTGTGCCCCCCTGTGGACATTTACACTATTAAAATGTTTGAATTTCCTCACACCTCCCTCTTAGCACAAGCAGCAAAGCCTTGAGCAACCACACTCCACCTCCTCTCACAGTCCGACGTCTCGTGAGAGGTCCGACGTCTGAAAGCAGACAACCAGAAACCAAAGCGAAGCACCGACTTCTACTTGTTGCAGTTCATTTTTTGGGAAGACAATTCAGGTGTCAAGCGAGAGCAGGAACTGGAAAAAAAAAAAGAAAAAGAAGAGGTTTACCCATGTGATTGACTCCGATCTGCATCTCAAAGCCGTCGGCCGTTTTCCCGAAGGGACAAACCATCACACCAGCGTTGTTAATGAGGATGTTGAGTTTGGGCTCATCTGTGGAAAAAAAAAAAGAGCACAGAAAAGGAGGTAAAACACTCAAGCTTTTCGGCACCTTCACCCGTTCAGTATGCTAAGGAACAAATGTTCAAACCTCTGTTGATGGCTTCAGCAAACTCTCTGATTGATTTGCTGTCTGACAAGTCGAGTTTCATGCAAACGACGTTGTTGTTGCCGGAGCTTTCGATGATTTCTTTGACGGCCGCCTGTGCTTTCTCCATGTCCCGGCATGCTATGATAACCTTCGCCCCTAAAGAGGGAAAATAAACAGAAGCTGCTAAAAGAAGCGTAATCAATGTCTTTCAGCAGCTATAAAAGCAGTGTGCAGATCCATGAATAAACAGCGCCCTCTCCTGACACAAAATGGAAATTACTTTGATTACAAAACATGACAAAATGAAGACAAAAAGGCACCAAATTTATATACTACACGACGATCCGTTACGTTATTCTTCAGCATTTTAGCAATGTTGATCTCAATGTGGAGATTTTTAAACAAAGTGATGAGAAGTTACTGCAGGAAAGTGTTTGAAGGAGCTTAACAACATTCATGGAGCCACAGTTCTTCTTTGGTTCGGAGGAGATTACATTTGCCTACAAAGCAAAACTCGTTCGTTTCGTATATTTCCTTCTTAAGTATACTTTCACGTATCATAACTGAAGACAAAACTAACTGAAAGGCTCATCTAAAGTATTTTTCTCTACTTTAACAGAGGTTGTTCCAAACAGGTCTGAGCTAACCAGACTTGATTTGCGTCTTTTTTGGAAAGGGAGCAAAGGTCACGGTGTTTACACAAAGCTGTGTTCAGTGAGGATGCTTTCACACAGGAAAAGTCTGGCACATGTAATGCATCAGGTGAATATCCTGTGTACTCGTGAGCTACAGATCAGATGTGAAAGCCTGTTGTATTAAAAGTCAGGACATGCACTGCTGCCAAGTATCTGATGTAAACCTAGCACTTACTGTTGTGAAAGACTTCTAGGAATTTATATTTCATAAAATGTCAGAGAGATTTCTAACAATGGATCCTTTCTTTCGAGGCAAACCTTCAAAATGTTTCGTTCCAGAACTGAAGGCAGAGCGCACAAGATATGTTGAATGAAAGAGTTCACACCAGAAATAAGACTTTGCGTGCACGCATCTCAAGCATTAACAGTCACACTTCTCATTCAGTTTGGTCGAGGTGGCGTCAGCTGCAGCTGAACTAAATTGTGGGTTTGTATCCTCGCTTTGGTTGTGTTGCTTCTGATGGAAAGTTAAAAAAGTCCAGCTTTTCATGTGGCAGCGCATCTGATCCAAGAGCGAGGACTTAATGTGAGATGCGGGTCCTGCCATACAATTACAGGCAGAAGCACTGCCAAATACAGCAGAAACTGGCTAGTTTAACAGAAGAAGCAATGCTTAACGCGAGAAGAGGTAACAGAGAATTCAGGATGGATGAAATTAGCTGGAAATAAAGTGGCGCTTTAAATTAGTTTCACTAATGTCTTTGTTCTGATGGAACAACAAAAAAAAGCACTAAATATTATAAAATCCCTGTAAAAATAGCCCTAATTTATGTGTACTTCTCACACATTTTAGCTTTTAAAGTCTTCCACACTGGTTTGGTGGTTAAAACACAGATATTGTTTGCAACAGTTGCTTTTGGGAAATGATGAATCCAGACTGAAGTGGCAGGACTATGTCAAACAAAGTGTACCTCCAAAACTTTGACCGTTCAGTTTACAGTCTTACACCTCTTATTTGAACAACACTTGGATCTCAGTCACAGCTACCTCTCTTTGCCAGGTCGATGGCTGTTTCTTTGCCAATACCAGTGTTGGCGCCCGTGATGAGCGCAGTTTTGCCATCGAGCGTCGCATCAGAGGTCCAGGCAGCCCGGAAGAGATTTCTACAACATTGAGAAATCTCAGATGTTTCATCAACAAAACGGGTGTGACACAACGAAATAGACTAAAAACACACACGGCAGTTTATGTTTCGACCCATCTGCGACATGAGAAACACTTGTCAATTGTCATTTAGCGACTAGTTTACTGGTTTAAAGTGTTAAACGAACAAAAGTAGTCTGTTTTTCAATAAAACAAATCAAAATAGCTAAATATACTAAATATGTTCCAATAAAAGTAGAATTATCACAAACACAAGTTTCCTTACCTTAGATACTGCATATCACCTTAACACAACAGGTTAAACTGTGCGGAAACGCTAAAAACCCGAAAAACCTGACACTCCACAGCGCTTGAGGATTGAAAAGTGGCAAAGCGGAACTCGTCTTCGATTAATTGGAGTTTCAGCCAATCGGGTTCGACCTGGTTGGGTTTGGACAAAGATGATTGGTTACTCTACAAGTTTGGGTCCGCCCTTTGCGGTTGGCGTACTCGATTGTGATTGGAGGTTGCTCCGGGGGGGTGGAGATACCGTTAGTCATAGTCGACTCATAGTCTGGTGAAATATGCTTTGTTTTTGTCTTGTGTAATAACGATATTGACGTCAACGAGGCGCATGGCAGTTTCTCTTGTGTTTGATATTAACCGACATATCAATTCAAATATTTAGCTCAAATGTGATATTCTTTCTAAAATCATTCAGCTGATCTGTATAAAAGTGGATTAATGCAGTACAGCGACTGATGTGCATAATGCAAGCAACCATGACAAAGCAAATTTTGATTATGTCCATGACAAGGCAGATAAGACAAATACCAAATTTACAACCTCTGCTTGAAATGGCGAGATTATCAGTAGAAATTCTGGACTTTAGCTTGATTTGTTTTGTTGATGATTGGTAGACTCATAGAAAACTGTAGCTTTTAATTATGATTATCATTATTATTAATTGATATAACTTTGGCGTATACTACTCAGGTCTAATTTGCCCAAAAATAGAGTACTCCTTGTCATAAATAGATTAAAATCCTCATTAATGTCATAATTTCGTCTCACAAATCGAGAAACATGCCAGGTCTTTTGTTTTTTTTCCAAATTTATTTCTTCTTTTAGAGCAAAAACCATCTTAGTTCAGTCATTACTTTTGTGGTCCCAAAGCCGGCCTGGAATATCTCCTTGATGTAATCTGTTAAGCTTCAGTAGATTGTACTGTTAATCCAAAGTTCTTAAAGACAAAGCATACTGACACTTCAAATACAAACATGTTGGATTTAAACAATAAAATTAGTGCAATTTGCACTCAGTTTGTTTGGTTACATGTCAACCACACATTGAGTAAAAAAAATAGCTCAATTTAACAGCTAGAACACAAAAGAAATCAGTTGATCCATGCCTAATAGCTGTCACTTCTCCATAGAGTTAATCATTGATTTGGGGGAAAAGTTAACATGATTGGAAATTATGCTACTGGGTGTTTGGGTTCACATGTCCAACATCCTCTGTGTCCTCCCCAGTTATAGTTTTAACAATAAAATTAATTGTTGTAGTGGTCAGAGGCTTTATGCTCACGCTGTAAATAAGCTTTAAGATTCCCTTCACAGGGAAGGCGCAGACGTCTCGTGCCGCCCTTCAGTTCTTTATATGTTGTCAGTAAAATGGGACAAAGATTTATTATTATTTTGTTATTATTTCAGCCTGAACCCTCTGAGACAAGCTTTCTGTCATTTCTTTAAGGAGTTTTCAGGAATAGTTTTCCAGGCTTCTTGAAGGACATCCCAAAGCTCTTCTTTGGATGTGGGCTGCCTTTTGTTCCGTTCTCTGTCAGATGATCCCACACTGCTTCAATAATGTTGAGGTCCGGGCTCTGGGGGGGATTCATCCCTCCATAAGACCTGTTGCCACTGATTTTCAGTCCACTTCTTGTGTCATTTGGCACAGCTCAGCCTTTTCTCCCCGTTTCCCTTCCTTAAGAATGGCTTCTTGACAGCCACCCTTCCATGGAGACCATTTCTGATGAGGCTTGGGCCAACAGTAGATGGATCAGCTGAAGGTCCAGATGCATCTCTCAGGTCCTGTCAGGTCTTTGCTGGATTTTTTCCTCTTTCTTAAGGACATCACTTTCAGATCCTGTTCATCTGCTGTAGATAGTTTAGGCCTGACACTTCTTCTTTTGTCCTCCACTTGTCCAGTTTCCTCATTTTTTTAGGGACACCCTGCACAATATCTTGAGATATGCCAAGTTTTCAGCTGATAGATCTTCAGGAATAACCTTGTTTGTGCAAAATTACAATTCTATGTCAGTTCAACTGCGGTATCTTTGGCATTTTTCAAATATAAAAATGTCATAGGCTCCCCCCTGTTTACCCTGGGGTGTAATTGTCCTTCAGTGATGGGATGGCTTGTCATGTTAAATCTTCAGTTTAAATCACACATACTAGAGCCTTCCCTTCCTGAGCAATCAAGCTTTCTTTGCTACATAGTGATTGAGCTCTTTTGAAATCTGTGAAAATTCAAGAGGATTTTGGCTGACATGCCAGATTTAATTGGTTTCTTAAGAAATGCAGTCACGACTTGAGTCTGGCTGCGGTCTGACTATCAGGAAGTTCAACAGCCACTTATACAGGAAGGTGTCAGTCCAAGGGTTTTCAGAGTCTGTGAGGCATGATTGCATTGAAACCCACGCTGAAGTCAACACATAGCCATGTCCTCGCCCTATAATTGTTTGAGGACTGTATGGATGGCAGCATTGGCACTAGCACAGTAGAGGCAGGGTACCCCCAGGACAGGTCGCCAGTCCATCACAGGGCGACATAGACGCAAACGAGACTCGCACTCACTCCCAGTGGCAATTTAGAATCAACAATGAATCTAACATCCATGATTTTGGATGGTGGGAGGAAGCTGGAGCACCCAGAGAGAACCCACACATACATGAGGAGAAGATGCAGAAAGGCCCCAGCCGGGATTCCAGCCCTTCCTCTTGCTGAGGTGACGGTGCTAACCACCACAACACTATGCAGCCTGTGGATATTAGGGATTTACAGTGAATAATCATTTAAATAATTAACATTAAAACTTTGAAAACCAATCTGTATTGCAGGAAAACTGACAACAGCAAGAAAACACAGCTGATCCCATGAATCCACAGTAATGTGCGTCTTTGTCCAGCAGGTGGCAGCCTCTGACCATCTACTGCTTTAAACCAGCTGAAGGAACCTGCTTCACTTTGCTGCTGTGTTATGGCTATGGACAGATTAACAGGTTGGTATTTGGGTAAATCTTGTCCTTGGCTGAGATGTCTGTATTTTGGCAAATGACTTACATGAACCCTAATTATCCTTATTGCCTCTCCAACAGATCACTAAAGCTCCATGAATGGTTCATTCATGAGCTCATTCATGAGCTACAGACACTGTTGCAGCAGTAACAGTGGGCTTCCACTGCAGATATAAGGTCATTCGAAGAGGAAATACTCCCGGTCATCAGCTGATTGTGCATAAGCAAACATTTCCTTCCCTTTTCTCTGCAGGATCAGTCAGCAAAGGAATGGATGGGAGTGTGTACTCATGGGGGCATATTTGTTTAAACACAGTGATAAAAACAAAAAGAGTCCTCCTAACAGAAAACTATATTTCAGGGTGAAGATGTGGCTTAAGTTTAGGTCAGGGTTAGGCAAGCAGTGGTTATAGTTGGGGTAAGAGTTGAGGAAACCAATGTAAATCAGCTATCTGTGTGTAGACGGTATATTTGCATTGTGGTGAGGAATATAAACCCACAGTCATGATTATATGAGCTGGAACCGCTCATCTCCACCCAGGAGTCCCAATCAACGTTAGGTGGCCATCCACCCATATCTTCAACCTTCTAATGTTTATCTAAGCAACAAATGGAAAACAACTGCGACGAGGTGATTAAAATGTCTTCTGATCAAACTGCTTTTACTTTAAATGTTCAATTGCAGACACATTAGAAACACACGTGCTTGTTTATTTTTTCATGCCTTTTTCTCCCTCTTGTTTGCTGTTGTTGTCCAGATGGTTTTGTCATTAGACATAACAGTTTACCTTAGCAATTACTGGCGCCGCATTAGCAGCTTCCCGCAAACCAGAGACAATAGAGGGGCAGGAGGATGCACTGAATGAACTGTGAGAACAATCCATTAACTATAATGGGACTCTTAACTTGTTCTCTGGCAAAGGAGGACAGGAGGATGCAGTTTTTATTTTTATGCATGAGACAAAAATACAGAAATAAACAAGAGTCAGCTACAGGAGAATGTAGCTTTGCATGAATGAACCAACAATGGTGCTCCAACTCGACCTAAAAATGCATAAAAAACTTTCAAGAAATATGTACCACTATGGTGTTATACACCGATACCTTTACTTGTGAATTGGGAGTAACCAACGAACAGATATCTGTAACCATCTGTTATCCACATTAACTTTATTTAGATGTTGACAGTAAGTGAGAAACTCACTGAAATTTCCTCAGAACAAATGGTTTGAATGCTGTTTGGGTCATATATGGATAAGATGGTGTAGCTGGAGAGTGATACCTTCAACCTAACGGGGTAAAACACGGATATCTTTTAATACCAATGGTATTAATGTCAGAATCCCCACCAGGACACCGATTAGAAAAAGGGAATCTCGCTGATGTGACTCTGAAGCAGCAGTCCAGGGACGACAGATGAAAGATAACTCTTGTGCATTTACAGTAGTGCTTATTAATGTACACTGCTTATTAGTCGATTAGATATTGATTGAAAGTATTGAGAATCAAAACATTTTTCAGTATGAATATATTGGAGCTGGAGATGTTTTGCAGGTGGAACCTAGTGGCAGTCAGGGGTATTGCACATATCTGGGCGTCTGGCCTGACATCAGATGACAACGTCCATCTTTCTTGTTGTTACTCTTATCTTCTCAGGTTTACACAGGCATATATGCATAGAGTACACAGGCCAACATGATCTAAATAGGAGGGAATTTAAAACAAATCTATTCATCAACAAAATTCATCTTTGTTAGGAAAAACTTTCCAGAAGAGGGCGCTCTGGAAATTTCAATATCCATATAAGTGTTTTATACATGTTTTATGGTATTTTTGACACCAGTGGAGGGCACACAAGGGCATCTGAGAGGTAAGAGCCTCTACACCTTTCTATAAACAGCTGGAGGGGCATTTCAGTGTAAACAGAACAATTATCTCAGTCCATAAGTCTATGAGTTGAGTGTGTGGTGTAAAAGGAAGAAATTAAAATGCTAGAAAATAAACAAAGAATAAAATGTCAATCTTTTATGACATATAGAGAAAATTAATAAACATATTACCTCTAGAGGTTGAATTATATAATTTTTCTTTAGAAATCAGGGCAGGAAATTATACCAATTTTTTAGATGTTTTTGGTATATATCGCATATATGTTGCAAAGGATATTAGTAGCAGTATCACATGCTAGACCATCTATCATGTTACGTCCAAGGAAATCAGATGGAGAGGAACAAAGTGGACAGCAACAGGAAAGTACAAACCAAACTTGCTGCTGGCTTGACTCAGTGTGAAGGTAAATCTGATGTTTAGTTAGAATTGCTGTTAGTTCAGATGTTGTGGAAAACTGAGGAATAAAGACATGACTTATGGTTTATATTCAGCGGTGAAAGGGGCTCTCCTGTTGACTCTTCCCTCACAGTGTAGCTCTCATGTAAATATAAGATACACAAAGATAGCTGATCTAAGTGATGGGGAAAAAAAGACTTCTGCTGGAAAAAAACCCCCCAAAATGTATGAAAAGTCCCATAAGCAGGCAGGTGAAAAAAATCTAATTATGTCATACTTTATAAAACAGTGGGAGCTGCAGGAAAAACATGAGCAATATAAACACCTGAAGGTCACCAGTTAATGTGAACACACACTGAGCGAATGTTGGCAATATGGCTGACACCAGGAGCAGAGTCACGTCTTCACTGCTTTTATTGTCTACGTTTCCACAGCACCAACACTGCGCTGCCTGCAGGTGCCTGGCTTTTAGCCGGCTTAGTGTGCTCAGGTGACAGATGATGCAGATTATGTGATTAAAAAGTTAAAAAAAACGGCCCCCCTCTCCCTCTAACAAACCTTTTACAACAATTACACATTAGGTTTTTCTCCCAAAAGATCCCTACAAATTCCCCTAAATTCAAAATCAAACAGTCTGGAATATGTCCACAGACTGAAAGAAAAATATATTCTTGTTTGAAGAGCTTGAGAGAGGCATTTTGATAAAAATCCTCCCGAGAAGGGAGGCAGATATACTGATTTTCACTGTAAACAGCATAACTTTTAAAAAAACGGGCAACTTGTTGACATGGTCTACAAAACGCTGGATAAGCCACAGCCCAGATGTTTACATTATAACAAATCCAGCCAAGGTCACTTTGCCTCTTGGACACGCGCACACATGCTGGCGGCCAGCAGTCTGGCTTTAACGTGGACTCTCATCTACAAAACCCCAAATCATCTGAAGCTGTGGGATGATAGTCATCTTCCTCATCAACCATCACCACCTTCACTGTACAGACGAACCTTTACCGCCTTGTCTATCGCTCCCATTATGTTTAGTCTGGTTCCTTTTTGTCTGCACCCCCACACCCCCCACCAAGCCTCTGTATTTGGTTTCCCACCCCCTCGCCCCCCCCTCTTACCTCTTTGAGATTGCATAACCCATAAACGCTGCTATTCATTTGCTAAAATCGTCCCTCCTTACTGATCCAATCTCCAGGCTGTAATGGCTCTCTCAACTGCAGCATTTCCCTGAGATACAAATCTATACCTCCATAATTACAGTATTTTTTTAACAGTGGCCTTGTTGTACACCAGATGACAGAGTCCTTCATCTCACCGCACCGCTGTTGACTGAAGCACGCTGCAGTTTTTAGCTCTGCCACACCAGCCCTCACTTGATAATTAGGCTTTAGCACTTTTCTCACCAGTTTTCATTTTCTCTGGAGAAATCAAGCAGTAAGGTCACTGAAAGGTCGCAGTCCTTTGAGGAAGGAAAAACATTCCCTCGTCTTTATGAGCTGGTTGTGTTTGGATTAAACGCTTTGAGTCTCACACTATTGCTGTTCTAACACATACATTACAGCCCAGAAATGTTTGCTATATTTTTGATTTCCACATAATGCTTTCTGCATCCTGGGGAGGGTTAAAGAGATGAGGATGAGGGTCTTTTAAAATGTAAATCTGCTCTCAGGGCGTTCAGGGCTACAATGTAGAACTAGAGCTATGTTTGGTAACTGCTGCAACCTCTCAGGGGACGACTTTGTAAACTACAACAAAGAGAAAGGATGGCAAAACACTGAATCAGGTAGGCTGTGTTCCTGTGCTAGGGAATTTCAGAGCAGTTCTGCTGCCATAATGCTGGACAGGACAAGGGAAAGAAAAAAAAAAAAAAAAAGGAAATTTCAGAGCCTCCATGTGAGATGTTCCAGCCAGTAAAAAGTGTGTTGATGAAGAAAAAGTGGGTCGTGCTCACTCTTGCAGCCCCGAGTACAGCATCAACTCAGTAAACGTGTTCATACTGAATGAAAATGCAGAGTAAAAAAGGCCTTTTCGCACATCACTTCCAAGTTGGGACGGATCTACCTTTGTAGCGCATCTGTATCATGTGTGAAAGAACAGATGTAGCACGGGGAGTCATTTTTCCGGTGCTGATACCCCTTTGAGTCGGTGAGGGAGGTAGTAGTAACAGAAGCTTGGTCGCTGTGTGTAAGGTAGAGCCAGCATCGCTGAACTCGCCCCTTGAATCTGATCCGCCACACAGGCTAGTCGTGTGTAAGCACACAGTGATATAGCACTGAGCCTGCTCTGTTTGGCAAACGTGAATTACCAAAGAAGAACTGTTTTTTGCACTGATAAAAGGTGCAATCAATGACTGAGAATGGCTAAAGTTTGAGGTTTGATTGCATGGTAAAGAAAATAGACTTTCCATTTGTCTTAGAAATAAAATATACCCTGAAATTCTTTTATTATTGCATACATGACAAATTACCCTTTAAGTCTGGAAAACCTGAAACCAGTTGGGTTTCCCCCTTCCAAAGCTTTAGAATCAGTTGGTCTTCTTTCTCAGCACTGTGTAGTTTGACTTTTCTGAGTTTTGTTTAATTTAATGCGGCTTATAACCCGAAAATTCGGTCAAACTTTATTCAACTCACTTGTACTTGCGGATTTCAAACTGCGTTGAGTTTGAAATCCGCTTCATAAGCATATCTCTTAAAAGGAGCCATTTTTAGGGCAGCGGGTATAGAAAATGAATGAATGCATGCACACACCTTAATGTTGAAGCACAGATCTATTACTCTGCGAGGCTCGTGGCTACGGTGGCCCGTAATGCTCAATCCATCAAGCAGTGCAGCTTCGTAGCTTACTGAGGCCGTGCTAAAACATTTTGACAGATTTTTGAGCGCCGTGTACCACATAAAATTGATTCAAGGTCAGAAAGCACAACCAGAATTAATTCATACATTAGGCGCAGCGCATTTTAAGGAAGCACTGTCGATTTTTGAGAAAATTAAAGGATTTTAAGTGCGCCTTATGGTCAGAAAAATACGGTAACTGTTGGCATGTTGGCAACTCAGCAAACCTCCCAATGACTATCATCACATTTTGATTAAAATATTTCCATATCCTCAGTTACAGCACATTTCAACAAAAGCTATTTGAACTGGCAGTCTATCATTCATGGTAAGATGTTGAATGAGAAAGCAGTTTTCAGGTCCTTTAATGCTTGTTTCCGTTCTCATTTCATCTTGTTGGCAGGATGTAAGCTCTGTGTCACCTCGTTGCGCAAAGAATTGGGCAACAAAGGGCAGAATCTGTGTCATGGGTGTTTCAACACAGATTCAACGTCATTACTGTGTTCTGCTGCATCCATCAAAGAGATTATTCAAGATGAGGGCAAAATGGAGGATGGCACTGTGGTGAATTTAGGTTATGCTTCCCTTTGAAGGTGAGCAGACAGTCATTATGACTCTGCTATGTCCTGCAGGAAACAGGCGTACGGGGCTATTTATAGCGCTATCTGGAGGAGGCAGTATGGTTGGTCAGAGCTGTGTAAGAGTGCTTTCATAAGGATAAGAATGTCTGAATTTAATGCCTGCTTTATGATATTTATAGCAGCATAATACACAGTATCACGTATTGTAAGTTTTGCACATTGCTGCTAATGTTTTCACTTCACAACTCATTGACAGCATGGAAATTGCTGTCTCTCAGTGTTGCCCTTTATTTTCAAGCTGTTCAAACTGCAAATGGGTCAGTGAGCATTGGGAGCATGAGGAATACCAAAGGCTTTTGTCTTTGAGCTGTGTACCAAAACACAAAAAAAAGGCCTGAAATCTCAGCACCGTTTGTACCCCGTCTGACTTTAGTTTGGATCTTATGTTGGTTTCTGATATTCCCACAGTGAGAAACACTTTTGTCTCTTGACCTTTCACAGGAATGAACAGTAACCGAGCCTCTGCTATCTTTGCACCTCTCAGCTCATGCCATCAGTAATAACTCAAACTCAACAGCTGAGCAACTAGTAGCACAATCAAGCTGTTTGGCTCTGCCATCTGGTACCTGTGATGCACTGCCAGTGACATATCCAGGGTGGAACAATGAATGCATAACTGAAGGAAGGTTTCAGACTAATACCACATCTATGTCTGTTTTTTAATTTAATGTCGCTCTTTACTTTCTCATGTCTCAAATCTGTTATATGGGATTAAGGTGACATTCTGAGCAGAAGCCAAATCTTGAGCTTCCAGATTTTACAACAGCGAATGATAAACGAGCAATTAAATAAATTAGGAGCAAAATGGGGATCATTGCAAAACCTTAAAGTGTAATGAAAAAACAAAGGATGAGGATGGACTCAAATTCAGTTCAGCACGATTTCAAACGAAATGTATTACAGTGGGACATGTTGTTTGTCTGTCCAATGGCAGCAGTAACACAGGAAAAATTAATATTTTGAAGCAAAACATGATCCAATTTACTGATTTAATTTAAAGCATGATGTTTTCTTAACCTTAACTTGTAGTTTTTACTTTTGGTTTGACAGTTATGTGTCTTGCTCTATTCTCCAACTCCATTCATGGACTATGTCACCTCCACAGAGTCATTTTTGTGTCTGGTAGCATGAAAAAACACACAAAAAAAAAATTATGTCAGTGAACGCAACTCAGATTAACTTTTCATGACTTTCTCATGTTTTGCTGGGAGTCGGTGCCTGATAATCCAGGTAAAGGATATCACAATAAGCACAAGACGGGATTTAAACGTTGCATCTTAAACACTATCTCATGTAGCCATAAATATCTCCTGCTGAATTTGGACTCCCTTCTGCCACGTTTCGGATGTGGAAGTGAGGAAGATGGAAGAAGAGGTGCAGATACAGGGCAGGAGCCAGGAGGCAACTTAAAACTTGGTTTATTATTGAATAGAAATGAAAAATCAAAGCCAAGCTGGAAATACCAAAACCAGATTGTACATTGCTCAGAGCAGGAACAAGACAGCCGGAGACAATATCGACAGATATATTGATGGAGGATCTGGCAAAGAATGGAGAAAACTGGGAGATAAAATACTGTGGGGAGAGTGATTAGTGAGAAGGTACAGCTGAGGGTAATGAGCACAGGTGAAGGGAGTGGAGCTGACGACTGGCAGGAGGCAACTGAGGAAAGGTGAGGACATGACTAAACTGAAAGACTAAACAGAGATTAACCAGAAAAAACACATGTATTGTGACACCTTCAGCTCAAACACTGCAGACCTTATAACCTAATTCATTGTATCCACCACACAGCTGTAAATAAGTAAGAAAAACAAATGAAGTATATAAATTATGTTCATTTTCCAGAAAAAAGCCATGATTTCAGTGCTGAATTTACTCTGAAAATTGGTTGGAAAATTGGACATCAACTTTTTTCACCCACTTTCAGTCAATGGAAATGTGGTTTTAACATCAATTTATCAAAAACCGACAGAAACAATATTGGTTGATATAGAATTTTTCAGATGTTTCAGACAAAACTTTGTAAATATGAAACTACGGTAGATCCAGACACATCGTAAAGCGGGCAGTTAAATACATAAATATAGAAAATGTCAATCATCTAGCATATTCAGGAATTACAGCTTAGACTATTTGACAGACAGAGCATGTCCTGGAATCAGCAGCATGACTCTCAGCTGAGTGAGTTGTGAGAAGCGCTGGAAAGGTTATATTACGCACGTGGGGGGAAATTTGGGCTGAATCCAAACACTTAATCATAATCTTTGACTAAACCTAGACATCTACAGAACTTTTAAGCATCCTTTCATTTAAAAAATAGTTAGGGATATTGATGTGAAGTCTGTTTTAACCAAAGCTTACCACCAATATTTTCTTTACCACCAAGTAGTTTTCTTGTCTAGACTTAACCATTTTAGTAGTAATGCCTAGCCTTAGCTACTTATTTAATTAGTATACCTTATCATAACAAAGAGGATGCTTCAAAGTTCTGCTGGGATCCACAAATTGTTTGTCACAGTGTTTAAGCCACCATAAACCCCTTTATCCTCTAAATGTAAACTTTGCTGCCAGTTTAATATGATAAATACTCATTTGATGACACTTTTTTGAGTTCCCACAAGACCTGCTTGAAGGATTTGCCATTTATATGCAGCAATTCATCCACAGAATGGGAGGCAGCAGATGCTGTAATAAATTATTTTGAAGATGTACTCGTGTTTGTTAGGTGTCAGTGAACCACTCAGTGATAAATAACTTCCTGATAAAACACATCACCCTGTGACACTATTCTCTGCTGATAAAACAGCATTTAAATGATGGGCTTGATATTTTAATATACAAATTGTTATCTCCTGGTTTGGATGGTTTTGCATGGACTGGAAGTGTTGAGGCTGTTGTTGGTATGCTAAGTGAACTAAGCCAAAGTTTAACCTGCATATACAGTACATTTTTTAAAGTTTTACCTCACTTTACTGACTAACTTTTGTCTCCTTTCTCAAAATGGGCCTTGGTAGTCATTCTCTAATCTTGAGGTTTAAGGTGAAAAAAGCTGCTGTAGTTGGAGGTTTTTCTCTGTATTAGCAACATGATTTTCTTCTTATTGTGCATGGAAGGTTCCACTCATTAGCTGAAAAAGTTGGCTGGGAGACAAACTCAGGGGAGGAGGAAGTTGAGTCGAATAAAAAGATATGCAGATGATATTTGGTGTCAGTTTCACAAACGGATGTGGTATTGTGTTGACTCAGTGGATCAAATGAGTGGTAATACAAGACCACATGTTAGAGCTCACCAACACTGAACTTTGCAGTGTCGTCTGGCTTCGCTTCTTTCAATTCAATTCAGTTTTATTGATATAGCGCCAAATTACAACAGATGTCATCTCAAGGCACTTCAATAATCCACTTCAAGTGGATTGGAGTTCAATTCATTGTATTCATAATCCAATCAAATCTAAGTCAATTCAAAAACAATCTCTTAGCTAAGGAAACCAGCAGATTGCACCGAAACTTCTCTTTCGGTCCAATCTCCCGTCCTGAGCATGCACGACTTCACAATTTTGGTTTTAGGCGTGTGTGTTTGTTAACTTTCACAGCTTTCATCGGTGTTGTTTCCAGCCACTGCAGACACCCTCAGACAACCTGCAACAACTGATTAGCTTTAGAACAAAGAATTTGTCCCGACCTGTTGTGTTGCTGCCTGATGCAAGATGCATGTGCTCAGATAAAAGTCATACATGCACAATTGCAAACTGACCCTTCCCCTGTCACTTACCCCTAATATATACTTCAACTGTTTCTCAACTTTAGTTTGTTCCAAAATCTAAGAAATGTCATCTCAAGCTGATCACTCTTCTGAAATTTAATCAGTAACCATGGCTGGATCTGACACACCTGGAAAACACATCTTTGTTTGAGCTCAGAGCTATTAACATGTATTTAATGCGTCGGTCTATGTTCTCTGCACAGATGTACCACCTGGTTGCTCAGCCCAGTCTTAGGGGAAAATGTTAAATATTCACTAAACAAACAACTTTCTGTTCTTGTGTTTGTGCTCATGAACATGATTCTTTTTAATCTTCCCAGCATGACTTTCATAGCACTTCATTTCAGTCAGATGTTAGGTTAGTTTGTTCAATACCTTTCTTGAGAGTTTTCAGACAGTGACCCAGGAAAAGGACATTTTGATGCAATATGGTATTACAATGCAATGCAAGGCCTAATGTTCTCCTGACCACACCCATCTAGTTGTTAATGCCTAAACCTAACCGAGTACAAAAAGGTTGGGACCCTGTGTAGAACAGCGTAGAACACAGAGAACATATAAAATGTTACTATGTCATGAAAAGTGTGAGCTAATCTTTGTCACCTGCTAAAAGTGATGCAACAGTTGTTTTGGGACTATTTTACAGAATTGTGTCGTGCTATTGGACACAAACGATGAAAATTGTGTCAATGGAAAAAAAAAATCAATAGATTGAGTTATTATGTCTACTTCACAGTTAGCTATTGTTTGCTAATGTATCAAAGGGCTAATTCAACTTTGTTAAAGAGGGCAGCTAATTCATCCAAACACTCTGAGACAGATATAATAATCCCACTGAAGCCGTCTGTACACAAACACGGTCTCCAAAGTTCTTCATTTCTAATTTCTTATGTCAATCTGTATCTGTATCTGTACCTGTTAGTATGTACTTAAGTAGCCTAAGTGCAAAAATTGTTCAACCAACTATTACTTTAATTAGCAGTTTTAGCGCTTTTCTGTCACTGATGCTTTTCACAGGGGGGCTGCTGCTGTACCTCAACAGGCTTCAAAACAGTTTGACATAAGAAAATGTCACACAGGGACTTTATTAAATGTATGTTTTTGTAATGTGTGTGCAGTTGTGTTTGCTTACTTACGTGCAACGTTTTAATAGGTTATTAACGTAATTAGAGCCTAAAGTTATTATGTTATTACACGTGTTCAGGGTAGCAATGCAAAGTACATCCTGTTCCATTTGGTGGGAAAGGTTGTTCTGCAGTCACACTCAGATACTGAGCCACGAAGGCCCCTAAACACACAAGACAGAGATCACATTTTGGCTTAAGGCAGAGACTATGATGGATGAGTGGCAAGAAAAAAACATGTGAAGAAGGGAGAAATAACGGTGCAGCTCTCTCTTACAACAGCAAAGCACTTTGACCTCATCTGCTCCCTTCATGTGGCCGATGGGCTTCTCAGACAGATGGGGTCCAAAAATACTTGAGCCCAGATGATTCATTGGGAGCAACTGGATTGGGGACACTGTTTTATGTAATCCAAGTGGCTTGTAGACAAAAATGATGACAAATCGTAAATCTGTGCAGCTTAATTGCTTTTTTAATTCAGAACATTTTGACTCATCAGCCAAACCTACGACAAATATTTACCATGTGGTGCAATAATAATGGCAACTTGATATCTCTGACTGAATGGTCCACTAAATGTTTGTTCTACAGGAAAGAAAATGCTTGATTATATATCATTCTGGTCAGTGCATGTTTGCTGACAGCTGGGAGAGTTTGTAAGTGATGACAGTGGTATGCACATGTTACCTGAAACCTTTTCAGGGATTTCAACCCGTTATGAAATTCCCTCTGAGGGTCAACTGAAATTCCAACAAACTCCTTAAGGACACAGATTTAATTTAGTCTGTTTTCCTTGTAGGGATTACATTATGTAAGAGCTGACATAATCCCAGTTTGTATTTAAACTAGTTTTCATCACTGATAAAACAGATGAAAAACAGCTCACAGAGCCATAACACTGTCCTGAGCCTAAAAGTAGGAGATATTCTGCATCAAACTGGATGGTAGAGAAGTTTATGATAAGTTCTGCAGCAAGTAAAGCATAAAGCAACAAAAATATGTCACATATATATATATATATGAAAAAAATGGCCAACCTTGATAGGAATTTTTAATAGATCTAAGACTAAGGCATCCTTAGTCAGGTTTTAAGCTGATTTCTGTATTATTATTGTTGTGATAAATTTTTTTTTGAGAACTTGAGAATAGCTTGTAGTGGTTATTGCTCTCTGTCGTCTTCAGGAAAGGTCAGATGATGCCTGTTCTACTAATCGGCATCCATGGGCTCCTTTAAGCTGCTTTGGACTAACCAATTCCTGCAAAGCAGGATAAAATGTTCGGTCTTTTTTCATATGATTTCTAAGCCTCTGTGTGTTATGTATGAAAAGAGGAACAGTGATGGGTTGATAAGCACGACTTCTCTGTACCTATAAAGGCTCCTTTGCACCAAAGATATCCACACATCAGCAGCATCAGGTAAGGGCTCGCTAGCTTGGTGTACAACAGCCCTAAAACGCAACAAGTGTGTCAAAGAAAGGCTGGAAGAAGACAAAGTGTTTTTGGGTTGTTGGTTCCTCAGTTTCTAATGTAAGAAATGATAGAATAAAGGACAACAGGTCCAATCAGAACCACCGAACGGGTCGTTTGTTCATACCCTCAGATTCGAATTATATGGGCGTCAGTTACACAACAGCACTGAAACACTTTTCTCACTTCCGAGATGTGTGTGGGCAATAACATTACATGGCTGGGTTTATAAAACAAAACCAAGGGTTAAAAAAACATCATTGGTTAGACTAAATTATATTCTTTGTACTATGGGAGACCGTCTTTCACAGAAACAGTGGAGGCCGAATCAAAGTCTGGAAAACCAAGAAAACCTTTGAGATGTGTGGAATGTTCAAGAGGCAAAGTAGACCCTGGAGAGTCGTGCTCTGTTCTGCTTTGCAGCAACACCTGAACAAATATCAAAAGATACATTAAAACACCAAATTCTGGAGGCAAACATCACACCATCTGTAGAAGATCCGGAGATTGAAAAGAGCACGGCTTTTATCAAGTAATGATCCCTAACACACCTCAAACTGAGCGTCCCGAACATACCGAGGAGGAACCTTAACTGAACTAGAAGAAAAATATTACTTTGAAAGTGTAAGAAATAAAAAATAAAATGATATCTTGCTTCAGTTTCTAAAGAAGTGTTCCTTTTCCCCAAACTTTTCGTAGAACTGTATGCAAGTCGACGTATTTCCAACGTATGCCTTTTTCTGTCAGCTATCCTGCAGACTTAATGTGCAGAAGATGAAGAATAACAGCTACGAATACATTCAAATTTATCATATACTTCAGGGTTGTCAGTCAAAGCACCTGCTGTGTTTTGTTATTATCAAAGGAAGAAGTGCCCATCTGCAAAATGAGTGTGAGAAGCTCTTTGCTATTCACTGAACACAGAGTGAGCTGCAGGGCCCGAATGAAAGGAAAGCGGACGCTCTAAAGGGAAGCTTTCCAAGGCCGAGAAAGGAACTCGCAGGGCTCATATGCATTTGAATGAAGGCGTGACAAACTAGGCTCAAGCTGGGATTCTTGGCACTTCTTTGTATTTTCACAGTGAAAGCGAGGAATAAAAAGGCTCAGCCATGGACCATTGATATTCTGTTCGTGTCCACCAGTTTGTACTCTGGAAGAAATTTCAGGTCTAAACAGATGTTCAATGATTTTTTCCCTGATTTCTTGTCATTTGCACATATTTCTCACAAGAAAACATTGTAAATCTACTGTGCCAGCCAATAAATTCTATAAAATTATGGACATTCTGGATCATGGCAAATTTAGCAGGCAGCAAATCCACTTTTCTGATTTGTCGAGGCAAGGCAAGTTTATTTGTAGAGCACAATTCGTACCCAAGGCAATTCAAAGTGCCTTAACAAATGCAAATCAAATGAAATGGAGACTGGAATAAGGAAGGAAAAGTGTTTACTCCGAGTTACAAATTAGACCTGAAATGACTCCTGGACTTAAAAGCTTTTATAGATCTGCAAACAAATGTTGAGTCATGGAGTATTGATTTATCTCTGGTCAAATCCAAGTTAAATTTTAACTGTTTATCTTTATGCAAGATGTTTAAAGTTTCTGCGATTTTAAACCCTGTAATGCATGTTGTGATTTTGTTTGCCTTTTTGATAAACACATGTCAGTTTCAGAGAAAAGGTGCTGAAATCATAATGCCAGGTGACAGCCTGAACAGACGAAGCTTTGGACCACAATGTGCCATTTTCATATCTTGTCATCATGCATTGTAAATAGAGAGAAAACCGAGCTCTGTGTCACTGCAGGCGTCTTCTGGGCTTTTATTCGCTTCAGCAGGGATGCACACAACACAGAACTAGCCTCGTTTCTGAGTCTGTGCTGTGCTACATTGTTATTTGTGGGGAAACTTGGCACACGTGGTACGTATGCTGAACCTCCAGCAGCTGCCATTTCTGACTTCCAGCTACTAATCTCCCCTCTGGGTAACTGGGAAAACCAAGTTCTCATACCTAAACAAGAGTCCGTTTTTGTGATTTCTTTGCGGAATAAAGGGAGGAGGGAAACAGCTGCACAGTGTTATTTTATGATTCCAAATTCTGTTGCACATTTACAGGATTGTCAGAGTGTTGGATAGTTTTCTTAGGGTGTGTGGGGAAAACTATCTATAGAAATCTTTCAGGGAGAATTTAAAGAAATAAATCCTTTTTTATACCCAGTGATCATTGGAGCCCAAGTCATCTACGTGCACACATTCTCATTTACACTTCCCTCCTTCAACAATTCCTTGCAATACACCAAAAAAAGTGCAATGGTAATAGTTATTGTACTGATATGCTGCTGATGTCAGTGCTGCAGAGCAACAGGCTGTTTATCACAGTCTGGACATGTAGGGTACTGAGAAATGTACAGTTCACCAATCTCTTGAGGGACCGCATGGAAAAGTGAGCAGAAAGCTGGAACAAACTGACCAGAGGTCATAAAATTCCTGGAAACCTTTGAATAATGTTTTGCCTTTAAAATAATGGATTATCTCTGTGGTTGGATTCAGTTCCTGTATTAAAATGGACTCTTTTACATAATCAGCTCAGCATGTAACGACGACCTTTTCACCGTTGCTGATTTGTACCCAGAGATTAGATATCAGAATATAAGAGGTAGACAAACATTTTAGCTTAGAATTGTCAGTTCAATGAAATCCACTCCCACTATACTCCCCAGGCTGCTCTTTATTTCCAACTGTATGCATGTTTGTGTTCTCACAGTCCGCCAAATACTAAACTTTTATTGCTGCTATGACCTAATTTTCTCTCATAGATCAGTAACTGTATCTTATCTTTTCAGGCTTGGTACTTTGCTGCCTCTGGAAATGACTCACTTGGGTGCATAGGGTTAGTATCAGCTTTGTATTAGTATTAGTATTAGTTTTTAGCATTAGTGCGTGATGTGACAGTGGAGACATTATAAAGTGGATGTCGCTCATTGGTTTCTTTGGGTGCTTCTCTTGTGTTCTTGCTAATTTTGAAGTTGGCTTGCATGTACAGACAATTAATTCTACCTTCAGCATAGGATTTCTTTCTTTGCTCAAACTATAGGATCAGCCTCTAAAATCACATCTCAGCCCATTTTTGATCCTCATAACCGAACGTTAAACATGTCTGCAATTAAAAACAAATGTTTCAATGTTAAAACAAATCCTTAATGTCATTATAGTGACTCATGAAATCCACTACGCATGACTTCATATCATAAACACATCTCTGAATCTATTTGGTTGTATTTCAATTTATTTATTTGAATGAATTAGCCAAAAAAGTACAAGATTTTGGCACAAGATTGGCTTATTAATTAGCATTTCTTGCATTCAGTGGTGCGATTCAACCACCCCGTTAAGTTCAATCTTCTTTCTACTTTGTCCCCATCTCTTCGGTACATTTTTAGCCAAACAAAACAATAAATAATCAGACGACAACGGTCTTATATTGAGGTAATGGGAGAGCATTCCTTAAGATGGCGCTAACTTCTCAGCAAACATACACGACATAACGTATCTTCACAATCTCCATATAACAGGTATAACGTGTTGCCAGGCAATAGTCTTCAAGTAAACCAGTGATACCTACAATGTGTGATTGTTGCTGCTACTGAACTCAAACATACTAATCTTCTTTGAAGTCTAAAACAGCACGTTAAGGTTTCAGTAACCAAGTTAAGACTTTTGGTTCATGGCGTCGTACATACATCGGTCAATAACTTGATCCCGTGCATATGAACTGGGACAAGGAAAGTGGTATAGTTAAATAATAAGGTCGAACTCTAACTTAACTCTACATGTGACCTATTGTGAAACTTATGTGTACTCTACAAACTTTGGTCCATGTTCTTTCCTTTTTAGATAATCCAAATAATTTCTAGACGGTAAATCTCCAGGTGCATTATCAGCGTTGGTGGTCAGACACACTTTCTTGTGTTTACCTAACTCGCAATGCTAATGGGGGTATGCAGTACTTCCACCGCTTGATCTGAGCGGGGCATCCAATGGGGCTGATACATTGTTTAAATGGTGCACAGACCTCACTCACTTGGCAGAAGTCTTGCTTTGACTGTGCAAGAAAACCATCATCAGTGCTATTTGATTCAGGGGTCCATATACTGTTAAAATCTGGTTCCAATTAATCATTGCACTTCTAAGAGTGACTATTTTTACAGACTACGCCTGCAGTGCATGCACAGCAACGGTTTGTGTGAGTCACCAGCAAGCAAAGTCTTGTGTCATTGTTCAGACCCAAAACAATGCTGTGTCCTTTCTCTACGAAGTGTAATTGGTAAAGTTCCAGTAGGTAACATTTTGAACTATCTTTTGGCAAAATCTAATACCGTCTGCTCTTTGTTTATTAGTTTTTACCACCTTAGAAGCATTAGTATTTATATTTCTCCTTCACTGTAGTTTTTCTACTAGCTTGGAAGGATATTTAGTTTGTTGCAATCTACCGTTTCACCATCAGATGTCACTATATGCTACACATCAGACCGTTAACATCAATAGACTACATTGGACTATGCAAGGGATAAAGTTACTGAGCAATCAACAGCTGTTATGTGACACCAGCAAAATAAATACCACAAAAGAATTAATTTCCTGTGCACCTGACGATTAAAATAAAGAAAACACAGACGGTTAATCAGGACTTTCTGTGTAAATGGCTGCGCATGCCTCATAGAAATATACAAAAAGAAGATGATTAAATATTTATTCTTGCAGGGGAGCTCACAGATGTGCATATGTGCCAGTTAGGTGCTGCTCTCCCACCTGACATATCCAGTTTCATTGATATAGTTCATGCTTAATGTTGCACAAGCTGGTCTGCATGCAGCCAGTGTAGCAACGGCTTAAGACCTGTTAACAGACTTAGGTGTGCAAATCCATTTGCTACGTGAAATGTTCAGGAAATGCTCTGTAAGGGGATCAAGCTGAGTTAAGTGGACAGTTAGAGGTGAAAACGGAAATCTCGTCAAATGTATCTGCAGCAGATATGTAACAGTCGTCGAGGCTGCAGGCTGATAGCGAGCGGCTGTGTTTGCAGTGATGCTTTGGATTAAAGCTGTTGTGCACTACATTAAGATAATGAGATCTGCTTTCTAAGGACGGATAATTGGAATGACCTTGACACGGCTCTGTGGCTGAGCACTGTGACTAAGACCCGCTCAGCCTCTTATTACAACTATTTTCATTGTTTCCAGAAGAAATGCTCAGCAGTGAGGGAGTGCTGAAATGGATCACAATCATAGGTAAGCCTTAGGTGAAAATCAGCTCTGAATCAACGCAATTAAAGCGGCCTTAATTATTCATAAAGGCAGGTCTTTGTTCATTCATAATCATCTCAGGGATAATTTGGGTGGTTTGAGTAGAAGAATGTAATCCCTATGAACCTGTGAGTTTTGTTGTGACCCAAAATATTAGCTTCCAAAACAGTCCTGAAGAACATGTTGTCCCTCATTTATCGAATGATCATTATGTTTGTGTGCTGTTATTGACAAGAAACAACGTTTGCCCACATCTCTGGTAATTTCAGATTTGAGTGGATTCAATGTGGAATGAAAATATTCACGAGGTTTCAGATATTACACCATAGATATTGTACAACTTTTTAAATCTTTTGAGATGACATAATCAAGCCAAAAATGTTCAGCTTTCAAAGGACTTCTGTATTTTATAATCTTATTTTATAACAGCAAGAAATGGAAATGGATAACAGAATTAACAGCAATAAATAAACTTTTTTTTTCTCTGAGTTCATGAACTCTGAGACACACTCAGATATTTGTGATAGTTTTTTTCTGACCAAGTTTGACTCTTTTAGACAAACCTGTTCCCCCATCATTATTGTTGACATGTCGGCCCAACATAGATAGCGTCTGGTTGCATAAGGAGGCCTGATGATGGTACCCCCCCCCCCCTCCCATGCTTGCCCTGAGGTTCACTGGGGAGGAAGTGTGATGGCAATCATCTGGCCTATTATTCTGTTTTTACTTCAAATGACAGAGGTATTTTATGTTTGCTTTGCCAACACGGAGACACAGTCCATATCTTGCTTTTGAACTGTGCAGATAAGTGTCTGTACAGAGGTGCAGGTCATAGAAATGTCATGCAGACAATAATCCGCTTTCATTAATAGTAATGAACAAGATACTAAACCCCATGTCCACAAAAGTTTGTAAATCTTCTAAAGTGTAATAAAAACTCATCATTCATTTGTTAATTCCATTTAAACCTTAATTTACGTGGCAGAAGAAGAGGAACCTTTGTCAGTGTCATTATATTTAGAAATTATAAGCATAATTAGAATTCAGTGCACTGAAAAAAGTGAGGAGAAGGCACATTCATCATTGTGTTACATCATCTTAATGACATTTTCTAATGGTTTGGGAATGAAGGATCCTAACTATTGCAGCTTTTCACAGAAAACTGTGGCTGAATACAACATTGCAGCTGCTCAGCAGTCTGGCTGTTTATTGTCACGAGGCTTCATACATTTTCAGTCGGACACAGATGTGGGCTGCAGGCAGGCCAGTCAAGCACACACACACACACACACACACACCAACACACATATAGAAATGTGTAGTAGCATGTATCACTCCAAAATTCCCAACATCCATGTCTGCATCAATGGTACCTTCACACATATGAAGTCATCGGTGCCACGGACACTGAAGCACCTCCATGTTATCAAGCATGCAGGCTTTTGCTTCTTTCTCTGAAAACAGCCTGGATGGAGTTTGTCTTGTAAAACCAGATGTCAGTTTTACATTTTTTCTCAAACAAGCTGAATCGTGGACTCATCCACCCACAGAACACGTGGCCACTGTCTTTCTGTCCCTCTGAGATGAGCTCATGTCCTGAGAACTTGGCCGTGTTTCTGCACAGAGATGATATATGGCTTCCTGCTCATGTGATACAGTTTCAGGTTACTTTTCTGGATGCAGCCGTGGACTGTGTTGGGTGAAAATGATTTTACAAAGAACTCCTGAGTTTATGTGGTTCTACTGATAATGACATCTGCCTGAGCGCTCAAAGGTCACACACTTCTCCACTGTCCTCAGTAGATATGCTGATGGTTGAATCTTCTAGAGTACTGTTATGTTCATATTCTGTAAACTTTCCTTGCATCCCAAATTCCTATGAGTATATTGCTTCCATTAAAGTCCATATTTGTTTGTTACAAATTGAAAACTTTGTTGCACTTTAGAAAATCTCATCTATCTTAAAATCATACATAGTGCTCAAACTGTGATCTAAATAAATAAATAACAGATAATAACAAGGTTATCTGACTTTACAACAGTCAAAGGAACAGCATTTCACAAGCTGACCTGTAATAGTAAACAACACCCAGTGCGGCCAGCTTCCTATTGCGTCTGTGTATGTTACAGCATGATGATTAACTGCAATCAACGTTATCTACCAAGAGATCAGAACAGATCACCAGGGCAGCAAAGAGGAAGCTCCCAGCTCTGCTGTTGCATAACTCTCGATGATGCCCTTTTCTTACCCTCCTTATTGCTTCCAAATGAGTTTTAATGGCACATAGTATCCTGACTTAATGACGTAAAAAAGCATCAAACTCAATAGGACACGTAAGAGGGCATAAAAACATAAAAGCTCCACCCTGAAGTTCAATTTCTCAGGAGACTCGTGGACTTAATTTGAAGCCTATATGCAGCATTTGCAAGTAACTATAATTATTTCAATCACTTCATCAAATGCATTACTTTCTGTTGACTGTGAATCTGTCAAGGAAGCTAAAAAAAAGGCCTTAATACAGAAACTCAAACTGAGCAGTGAAAACCTCACAGCAGATCAGGTGTGGCATCCTGTCTTTACCTGGTCAGCCGGGTGCAGGTACGGCACATCGATTTGATCAGCAGATGAGAGGCGGTACAAAGCTGAACTTGAGAAATGACAAAAAGACGTTAGAGCCTGTGGCGACACAAAAAAATTGGATTGTAGAGCCAAACTATCACCCAGCCAAGGTTCCTACCAGGACTGTTTTTGCTGTGAGGCTTCATTGTTAACCTCTGCACAAATATATCCCCAAGTATAAACAGAAGGAAAAGGTTCAGGAAGGTTGGTAAATATGCTTTTGAGTGTTGAGAATTCACTTCAATGCCTCGATACCAAGCTATAATCTTTGTCTGCTTAGGTTGGTGCTTTTTCTGATGGGCACTGAGTCTGTTTACAGAAGCTGTAACGCTGTCTATCACAGTGCTTACATGAAGGGTTAATGGCAACTGGACTGTGCTTATATGGTGCCTTTCTAGACGAGTTTACATTCACAGATGAAGCAGAAGTGTCAGCAAGTTTCCGGTGACTGATCTGAAGAGAGTAAAGCATAGTTTCGCCAGAGGGAGGCAGTACAGATGATGTTGTTGGTTGTAATTCAGTAGGAGAAGTAATCGTCTGTGGTGAACATCCTCAGCGTGAGAAAGTACAGAACTTCCTTAAAAAGAGCTTTCTGTCTGGGAGTAACTGGGATATCATGTCGTACCGGGGTCACATGACTTCACTGTTTGCTTGCTCAGACCCGAGTTAGTTACAGTTTTCAAGTTTTTTCAGTTCTTCTAAATGGGAATAAGCCCCTGACGCCTGAATGTCCTGTGATTCAGCATTATTCCCAACCTCAGTCTGCTGCAGTGCTGCTTCATGCCTCCCCCTTCCAGATAATTCCTTTGCCAAAACACTGGGTGATTTGATCCAAAACGTAGCCACTGACAAGATGTTCCAGCTGAAGTTCTTAATGCCACATTTAACATTTATTTCCTGTTCACTCTCTTCTGAGTGGGTTACAGCTTGAATGCTCTCCCCCTCTTATGAACCTCACTTTTAAATGTGCACACTGTGTGCTACTAGAACAGGACAAAATGAGATTTCATTCGTCTAAAATGCTTCATTACACAGATAGTGTTCAGGGACCTAAAAAAAGACACCAATCTGAGTTTAGGCACAAAGGGAACATCTCTACTTGACTTCATCTCTGCATTTTACAACGTTCTCTGAGTCACAGCACCCCTGTTCTGGGGACAAACTCAAAACAATATGTACACAGGAGCGATAGAAAGATTATGTTCATCTGCTGAAACAGCTGCAGGGAGATCTCAGCAACTCTCACTTTGAAATGTGTCCTTGGATACGTTGTGAGGAATCTATGTCCAGCTTTGTGTCTTTTTCTTTCATTTCCTCAAACGCACACAAACACGCCAGCATCAGCATCTCAGGATCTTGCAGCCATGACCTTTGAGGTCTTCCTTGTGTCACGCTGTCTGTCAGATTTACAATGAGGCTGTCATTTTGAGTGGCCTTGCACAGCCTGTGGGCCTGCAGGCGACTGGCTGTGGTAGATGACACTTCAGTTGCAGTCAGCTTTTGCTACACTGCACCATCATGCTGCAGTGCCTCTTGCAAAGTGGCTGTTTTACAATCAACACAAATCACATCAAAGCATAGTAGAAAGAGAGTTTTTGCTCATATTGTGCAGAGGGTGTGAACTGATTTTGTAAAAACGTTGCTGCTATTATGGTGTCATCAGCTGCTATTATGGTGTCATCGCTGCCTCTCCTGTTGTACATGTCTTATGAAACAAGAGTAAAAGCCTAAATACACTCAAATACCGTATTTTCCGCACTATAAGGCTCACCTGCCTATAAAGAGCAACCTTAATTATGGGGTCCATTTCTGTACTTAACCCATACATAAGGCGCACCTGATTATAAGGCTACGTATTACGTAATGCTCTCTGATTGGTTTATCGCTGCCAGCACACGTAGTGTATGTATTACGTCCCTGTGTCAGCGGGAAATGGTCCGACGGTCAAGGACAACATCGTCGGTCGTTTTTACACTTTTTACGTTATAAACTTATAAACTGCACATCACCCATCTCAGACTGAAGAACAGTCTCTCACTGGGACATGGGCAAAAGCATTAATGATGACACGATTCAGTCGCTAAGTACGAGCTCCATACAATCTTCACAAAAAATGGATTTTTGTGAAAATTTAAGGCTTTTATGTGCGCCTTATGGTGTGAAAATTACGGCACTTTTCCATTACATTGCAATTTAGCTCTGGTGGATCCTCACCCTGCCAGTAGTCACGACTCTTTAATTTGACCGGACTCCAGCAGCAGCTGCCAAACAAGGTCTGTGAAATTAAAACAAAATGCCCTCGTGTAAATTAGGTTTATTAGGAAAGAAAAAACAGGCTCAAGATTGTAAAGTTTGGTTTCCATGCATCATCTATGCAGCTCTGACACCGTGGACAGGTTTGTAGAGCCAAACTATCACCCAGCCAAGGTTCCTACCGGGACTGTTTTTGCTGTGAGGCTTCATTGTTAACCTCTGCACAAATATATCCCCAAGTATAAACAGAAGGAAAAGGTTCAGGAAGGTTGGTAAATATGCTTTTGAGTGTTGAGAATTCACTTCAATACCTCGATACCAAGCTATAATCTTTCTCTGCTTAGGTTGGTGCTTTTTCTGATGGGCACTGAGTCTGTTTACAGAAGCTGTAACGCTGTCTATCACAGTGCTTACATGAAGGGTTAATGGCAACTGGACTGTGCTTATATGGTGCCTTTCTAGACGAGTTGACCACTCAAAGGCGACCTTCCCCCATTCCCACTCACGCTCCCACAGAATGTCACACCGAGTCCCACGGACTTTTTTCTCTATCACACACTGATAGATGCATCTACAAGGACACCTCAGCATGTGGTCTGTGGATGTTGGGAACCAATCCACCAACTTTCCGACAGGCAGACAACTGCTCTTCCTCCAAAGCTACAGCTGCCACCGACACATGACTGAGTGAGTCGATGTGCCAGGGCTGAACCCTGCCCAGCCACAGCCTGAATTAACCCCTGGTTATGACCCAACTGCGCTGCTGTTTGAAATTCAAAACTGCAAATACACAGAATATTTTCAAACTCCCACAGCTGACGGTAGTCACATTCTCCAGTAAAGCCCAAAGCCACAGAGTGAGACAACGGTGAGAAACACTTATGTCATATAAATCATATGGATGACTTACTCATCTAAATGTGGGGCTTGAATGACCAGGGGAAGACGAGCACTAAACTAACCAAAATGGGTCAAACTTGAAAAGTTTCATCAGCATGCAGTGTACATATTCAGCAAAACTCTAGGTGGAGTCTATATATTGTGTAGATTACGTAAGATTTGGGTGTTTATCCCTTGTGGGGTCCTCATAATGAAGATACAGTACTGTACATTATCAGAAAGCCAACATATGGTGTCAGCGTCTGGAGTGGACAAAAAAAATCAGCCGCACCCTCAACAGCATCAGATATGTTTCTTTACAGACGGGGAACAGCTTTTGAATTAGACGGCTGCTGAGTCAGAAACGATCCAACTCAGCTTCCGACAGAGCTCGGGCAGTAAAACGTTTACTTCTACTTATTAACTTTCTGTTATTAGTGTGAAGGGTAAAGCGGGTAAAACATTAACCCTACAATGCTACAACACTGAAGCAGTGAGTTTCAGGGTTATGTACTCAACATATAGTATAACTGATCGATTATCGATTACTATAGCCCAATTTTTTGATTACCTCAATCTAAACAAGGTCTCAAACATAACTCACATGCAATATATCCTCTTCTTTTCCATGACCTTCTCTTTAATGACAGCTAAACATATGTGTTTATCATCTTTTAAAACATTAATACTTTAATCTAACAAACTCGATTACAAAATTCCCCAAATTTCTCTGTCTTTGGATGAGTTAGACAGTCATTAAAAAACCTTCGATGATAACATTCTCATGTCAGCTTCACCTTCACCTTCCCTCACTATCTGTGGGAAGTAGTATAGATGTCATTTAGCAAGAAAATGATCTTGTCTTTGGTATGACACCAACTATACCCACATGTCTGAGAACAGACACCACACTTCCTCCAAAGGTTTCATCTTGTGACAACGATGCCCTGTGGGTGACACGGTGCAACTCAGAGTTGTTGCAACAGTGCTGTTGACAAACTGATATGTTGCAGAGATACTATAGAAGCTAATCTGAGAGATTTTAGATAAAATGGAGAAGTTAGGTTAAAGTGAATATCTGCATAATCTAAGGAAGATCTTAGGTTGCAGCTACAGTCAGCTCCTGTGTATTTCTCAATACCTTCTCAATCCACAACTGCTCTGAATATTGATAATTTCAAATGACTTCTTTGATGCAGGGAAGTGTTCACACAATTCTAAAAGATTAATGGTTTGGATTGGATTAAGGGAAACGGTATACTGGACTCTAGGTAAAGAGAAAGTGTCTCATTCTTTTGAGTGATCTTTTCAACGAATGAGGCGCCAAAGTTTCATTGTGAAGGGCCCCGATGTTAAGCGTGCTATGACCTCAATAGATTAGTCTCCATCTCCACTGAGACAATAAAGAGGATGTGCAACCGAGACTCCTGCAGTTACCCTGCTGGCCTGTTACACTCATGAATAAAGTAAAACAAGTATATTTTAAAATAAGTATGACAAAAATGCCCTTTAGGCCACTGTTAGATGCCATGACTGTTTCTTTTTAGCTTGTCTGCTTAGCTCAACAAATATTCTTTCACAGGGTGTGCATTTAGTTCAACTGTGTGGCTCTTTGTTCACAACTGCAATCATTGCCTATACATACTCATGACTTTATGTATTTATTATCAGACAGAGTCACAAAAGCTTGTGATTACTTTATTTGCAAACCTCCTCGAGCTCTGTTTTTACCACCGATGTGTTGGTGTATGACAGGGATTTCCAAAGCCGCTTTCCTGCAGGTTTTAGATGTTTCCCTGCTTCAACACACCTGATTCAGATGAAATGGATTAAGTTCTGCACAAGACTGCTAATGATGCACTGATCTGAGTCAGGTGTGCTGAAGCAGGGAAACATCTAAAACTTGCAGGACAGCGGCCCTTGAAGACGAGGAGGTGTGGGATGTTTGTGGGGATAGTTTGGTTTTTGAGTAGTAACTTATGAGTAGTCTGTACCTTCCCTGCAGCAGGTAGGCAGAGCACCGCTTTTTTGGAGAAGCAGGGAGGAATTCTCATGGGGGAGCAAAGCTAACAGCGACTGGGAGCAGCTGCAAAATTTTCTGAAACAACTCAAAGCTCAAACATTTAATTGTGGTCAGTAAAGGTATCGTTGTGAACATTTTTACGACGCGTCACTATTGCAGTGGTTTACTTTGTCACTATTTTCTGAGCTGAACAGCGCCGTTGCTACCCATCACTGCAGGTGGCAAACATATCCTGTTGCTGATCAGCTCAGTCTACCAGATGTGGTTTAATACTTATAGGTTATCTGCAAAGATTTACAAGATGGTTTCAATAAAGGAACATCATGGTCACCACATAGGTTTCATTATCCCTCATTTTCACTTTCTAGTAAATGTTTTTTTTAATTAATCTCTAAAGTTTGAGTCATATCTGATCAGCACAATATGATAAGCAGCCACTGTCTTATACTATATGTTTTCCAACACTTTCTCTGCATGCAGCCTTGTTTCAAGGTGTTGCAACATAAGCCACAAGACACGAAACTCAATGAAGAACAAAATACATGAAAAGCTGGAGACAAAGACAAAACATTTACAGGGACTGAGTGGCAGCCACGGATGATCATATTCCAGTGAACAAAGCAAACTAAGGTGAAAAAATACTGACAGAAGTAAAGAAAACCACAGTAAAGTTGGTGCTCTTGTTGAAAAGTAGGTGCCAACTAAACTCATAACAGGAAGCATTGATTAATTCAACACCAAAACCACAAAATTTCCTTCAACAAGTGCTTTCGTGATCTAAAACATGCAATGCATGAGAAGGAAGTTAGCAGCTCTGGTAGTTAATGCCATTTGTACATTTTTCCCACCAAAACCTACTAAAACTAATTTGAACATTCTGCTAGAGCTTGAAAGTAACTGTTCTTTTTTTTTTTAATCATGCTGCATTATCTCAGAAGAACTTGTGAGAAGAACACGAATATGGGTGTAGAGATTTTAAACCCGTGGATCACCTGTTACAAGATCTCCAGAATCTCTGCCGTCTCCTGTCTGTTTGAAGGGTGATGAGGGCCACTGCTGTTGCACTTTATCACCTCATCACCCCATGTTCCAGCACTCATTTCCTTATTGAGGCTATTTAAACTATGTACAACTATCAAAGGCTGGATCTTTCTGTACGTTGCTGTTCTATCTAAAGGAATTTCCTTTAAATGGCGCCAGACAACTGGTGCCAGACAGACTTTAAAAAGGAAAGAATTTGTTCGAAAAATCAGTTGTTGCTGTGATGTTGCATCAAAGTGCTGGTGTGGTGACAGATTTTTCTGAGTTGTGCGATAAGTGCTGGACCGTCTTTGGTTGATTTTGTCAAACAATAATGACTGTGTGGCGCTTCATTAAGAAAAAACAGGTTTATGTTTACAGGAATGTTTCCACTGGGAAATATCTCTATATTGTTGCTTGTAATCAGTGAACCTTCACTTTTATTCATGTTTAAGTCTTATTTACACCCACCATGGTGAGCAACATCTTTTTTTTTGACAGAATCTCAATGTCGCCATACTGCACCAATGATACTGCAGAGTTCTCTCCTGGCTTGAAATGATTTATCCACTTAAATTTGTTTTTTGAACTTTGATTCACGCATTAGTTGTGTAACTGTTTCAAATATGTTGCTGCAATCGAGCAAATCCATTTAGATTGAAATAAACAAATCTCTTTCATGTTAGTGGTGGGCTTCTAAGTCACAGTGTTTCCCCGACTGACAACATTACAAGGAGGAATGTTTACCTAAATGTAGATAACAGCGATCTCCTGATACTGGGTGCAATTTAAAAGCCGTAAAACGAACATTACAAATTCAATACATAATCTGAAGTTAATACATAATGCACCTGTTTAAATCTATTAAATGCAATTACTAAATAATAGTAACATTACACACAAAATACAACATCACAGCTCATTTTGAAATTTTTGCTATAGCACCCAGTAGTAAGACAGCAGTCTTTGCTGTTGTGCCTCCTCACCAGTGACTTCTCTATCCTCACAAGCACTAGCTAACAGGTGGTAATGTGAGAGACATGACCTCCTGCAGCCCGACAGGAAACCTTACTCCAGTTGGGTAACGCTAACCAGCATACCAGTGAGAGAGCAGGGGTGCATGAACAGAAATCCGGTTCATGTCTGGATTAACTTGAGTGTGGTAAGGAGCAATGAAAGGAGGAAATCAGAGGATAACAGTAATTAGATGAAGAGGAAGAGGAAGAAGGAAAGGAAACAGGGAAAGGAAAGGATGAGGTGTTGAATGGCTCACTGTTCTTAACTATTCAAGTGAAAACTCCTCTCTGATTTAAGAGTTCACCGCATTGCATGTGCGAGAAAAAAATGGAACGATAAAAGAAATGCAGACTGGTAAGAGTCTGGCAGCAAACCTCCAGCCTGACAGCCTTATTCAATATCACTGTTATCAGCCCGGCCAGCAGAACAGGAGGAGGGAGCGGTGAGGTTCAGTGCAGGTGACCCAGATAAGGGTATTCCTGCACCGTACAAGGCGAAGGGGGCAGCCCGCAAAGCTGACCCACCCCTATGTTATCACCGCGTCTCTCTGTGTTATCAGTTGAAAATACTAACATGTTAGGCAGGAGATATCAGCATGAGGGACGTGGGGTTAAACACAGAGCATATTCAAGGCTTTTGCTTAGACTGTGCCAGTTGCTACAATGACAATTCATACATACATCCTGGAAAAAAAGGGATTGTAAAAAGAGGTGTTTCATGCTCAAGTTCCACACAATAAGATATGTTTGGAATTCCCAAATCTTGTTAGTATTGTGTGTTGATGTTGTATGAAAACATTTTTGATGAAAATACATATCCTTTGGATGTAGTCTGGGTTAAATGTTTAAAAATGTTCTACTGGTTAAAGGAGCATTACGTACAATATATTCTACTAGATGGGGTGGCATCTATTGGAAATCTATTCTCATTGGAAAAAACCGGCCTTGGCACCGTGCACATGCTCAGTTTCCCTCACAGGTTCTGACCAAGAAGCAACAGAAGACGCCAGCACACAAAACAAGAAGTAGACAGTAACAACACAGAATAACCACAAGGGACAAAGTCCATTTCCCTGTTTAAACAAACAAAAAAAATGTCTTGTATAGAGTGGTGAAGCGGTCCAGTTCACCGCTGAAAGGATTCCAATTTGCTGCGAGGGTTGTTTTGTCAGTAATGTAATAGGTCAACCATAAGCCTCCCACTGAACAAGCTGAAAAGGGAATGTTGATTAATTATCCTGCATTTAGGGGCACTTTTGAAAAGCCACTGAAAAGCTTCATTGAAACTCTTCGTTGAGTCTCAGCAGAGCCGGAGCAGAACTTTGGGTGGTTCCTCATCAGGCCACTGGAGCTGAGAGAGGAGACTGCAGTTTCACAGCAAACTTGAAACAGGGATTGAATGTTTGACCAATCGATAGGGCCTGTCTTTTTTCAGTTTTTTCCACTTCCTTTTGGCATAGCAGACTTTCAGAGCCTGTTTTTCCTGCTTTGCACCAGGAAGATTTTTTGTTGTTTATGGTAGTTTCCACCACCATAAACACTGTAGTTGCTACAAGGAAAATTTGGTAGCTTGTAACATAAACTTTATTTTACCTTGTAGATAAACAGTGTCTCACCAAGTCTGCACAGCACACAACCCCCCCCCATAAGTTATCTGCCTCCACATTCACAGGAAACATCCATCCACCTTCCATGTGTAACATAAAAATCAGGCCAAGGTTTAGATTTTAACTGGTCGAACACTCATTGTTGGGCTCTTTTCTTATGTTTCTGTTTCTGTATTTATCAGACGCTTTTATCCAAAGCGACTTACAAATTAAGATATAACAAGCTATATAAAAAGATAACAATAAGCTCCATAGAAGGAACCCAGGAGTCCGACTCTGTCAGAGGTGACAGAGTAGAGATAGGGTGCAGGCATAGAAGGAAGTGCAGAAAGATAAAGTGAAGAGATAGAGGGGGTAGGTAAGTGCAAGGTGAATGCTAGGATAGGAGATGCTCTCTGAAGAGCTGGGTTTTCAGGAGCTTCTTGAAGATAGACAGGGACGCCCCTGTTCTGGTAGCGCTCGGTAGGTCATTCCACCATTGTGGGACGACTCATGAACAGAGTTTGGATTGTCTTAGGCGTGGTGTAGGAGCTGCTAGACGACAATCCTGGGACCAACGGAGGGACCCAGTTGTGACATAAGCCTTTGCAAGAGCATTCAAGTAGATTCTTCCTCTTGGTCTCCCTCAGTCGTAGCTTTTTGATGCACACAGATGATGTCGAGATGTGGCAAGTGAAGTTTATTTGTGTAGCACATTTAATTTGCACGGCTCAAACTCAAAGAGCTTAAAAATAGAAAGAATAACAATAAGTTCAGATCATAAAGACGTGAAAATAAACTTAGACAACATAGAAAATCACACAGAACATTTGAAAATAAGATACATGAGCTCGGTGTCTGCTGCATGAACTTCCTCTGCTGTCCTTGGCATACTACACACAACTGATTGTGCCAAATTAATTAAGAAGGCAAGGAATTCATGACTTTGCAGTTGTGTAAAACTGTCAACATGGCAAAGAAAACTGCTTTGGGGAATCTATGATGTGAAACATGCTCTGTGTGTCTGCGGTGAAAATAAAGCCTTGAATGAGCAGATGGTGGTTTGAAATGAAAAAGGCCGTAATCTTAAATCAGTTGAAATCCCAATTTTATCTCCATCATCTATAGTTTCCAAATATCAGATAAAGAATAAGCCCCCTCATGATCAATACTTACAGTCTTCAGTTCATGTTTAGGAAATTTCCATCCATCCCTCCTGGAAAGAGCCTTTAAAAATCTGATATTCTTTTACCATTTTGGTGGATTTTGAGGCTTGTCCAGGAATATTATCCTGTTGTAGATGCCAACTACCTTTAATATTCAGCTGTTTTTTACCGGTATGATGTTTGCAAACAGAGCTTTCTTCCATCTGCCCGGTGAGACGCTGCAACACAAGCCCAAAGCATGCTTGATCCACCACCGTGCTTAACAGCCAGCGATGTACCCATCTGTACCTTTTCCCCAAAACATATCTTTGCTCATTGCAGCCAAAACGTTATCAGGCTTGTTTTGGTGTTTATTTGCAGAGATATAAAGCAGAAGTTTGTGTTTTAGCAGCTGTTGGTTGTTTTTGAAAATGTTTTTGGTTGGTTTTTAAAGCTTTCAAATAAAAATCACCTGTATTTTCCCAATGAAAACAACCTTTTGCCCACAGTTGAATAAGCTCTGGGACTTTAATAAAAATCACCCGATAGTTCTCATCTCTTAGGTTCCTTGAACGTTGACACAGTTACCAATAATTTTGCTTTAATTCTTAAATTGTACATAAAAAACACTCATTTGACTTAATTCTTTTTGGTAACAGATGTCTTGACTTGCCCAAAATTTTGCATGCCAGCAACTTGTTGTGCTTTCCTCCCATAAAGCTTCTATTAAGCTTAATTTGCAGCATGTAACATCACTTTGATATTTAGTCTACAGCAGTTTAATTCTGCAGATTTAAGGTTGCTATATGCGCCGACACGGTGAGAGAAGAGACAACAGTGGTGGTTGATTTATGAGACTTGATTTTGAGGTTAATTTGGGGTTTCGGTGAATGAACAAGATTAAAATAACTTGTATTTGTTTGCTTTTTGCTCAGACCAACAAAATGGAAGTCCTTCACTTCATTAATATTTGCATTTGGCCTTTGTTTATTGATGGAAGAGCATGTTTTTTAGCTCCAAACATCTCCGTAGAGTACCAATAAACACAGTTTTGTTGATGTTTGAGGGAATCGTCCTGTTGCCCTGAAGTGTCTTTGTTGGAACCGAAGCAAATAAACGTTCTTTTTATTGCACGAATCTGTGGTTAATTGTTGATATTCTATTTAAAGCGCATTTGTTTTCAAAAGAGGATTTTTCGATTTTTTATATGCAATCAAACTCTGGGTGTCTGAGAAATAAAGTAAATATCTGAATGTGCCTTACAGAAAGGATTCTGTGATTATAGTAAAGCTTTAGTTTAAATTAGATCTATCGCTTTCATTGCGTTCCCAGCTCAGAATGTGGAGGGTGTTGAAACTTCAGATATTCCAGATATGTCAGTGAAACACACATTCTGAGAAGCAGGTGTTTATATTAAGCAGCAATGAAGACTGAAGGCAGGAAATTATGGAGGAAATTTGCTGTCAAAATGTTTACATGTTTCCATTTTTGCTCACGGTTTGAAAAATGCTTTTGTGTAGAGTTGAGGGCTTCCTGAACACTATCTCTGAGCTGATGGCATCTAGATTCTCCACATCAGGCCATTGTACATTTTGCCACAGAGGTAGATATGAAATGAATACGCAATTCATGTTATGCTTTACTTTATCACAGAAACAATGCTTTTGAAAGTGGCAAAAGGGAATAGAAGGAAACGGCAAAGATTCTTACAGATATTTGAATGTCACAACATTTAGCTTGAGGAACAAAACCACACAAAGTAACACGACTTATCTACCCAGCAATCTTCTTTTCATCCAGTTTTCACCCAAATTAAACACGTCTTCAGTCAGTGGAGCTTATTTTTGTCTTAAAGGCTCATGAATCAAACACACCAAAAGGTAAAAAATTAGTTTGATCTTGAATAAGAAACCCTTTTCTTCTTCTCTGGAAATCTGCATTTTTCTGAGAGCACATCAAGAGTTTGAAATGTTTTTTTGTGTTTATATCAGTGCACATTTCCACCTCAACATGGCCAAACCGTGACCTTTTCTTACCTTTTCAAGTAGATTTGTTGCAGAAACTTAACCAGGCAGAGACTGAAAATAAAAGATATGATGAAAGAGTTCAGTTCTCTCTCTAAAAGTTCTAATTGTTTCTATTCTGTTTGTGCTGGACTTCGTGCCTCCAATAGTTTGTTCTATATATTATTCATCTCGCTGTAATGTGTCACAATCTGCATCTTATGTTTTTGTCTTGTCATTTCCGAACTTTCCTCACTCTCTCTTCTGTCAAGTCATCAGCTCCACTCCTTTGACCTGTTCTCACTTATCCTCAGCTGTACTCAATCACAAATCACCCTCCACAGTATTTAGTCTCCCGGTTTGTCTTCAGCGGTTCTGTGACACATGTCCATGGTTTACATATAAAACATAGCCTCTTAGCTAATTAAAAGAAACCAAATTATAATTGAACAATGATTTGTTATTGGCCCTAAACAGAACTCAAACCAGTTCATCTTGTGCATCTTCCCTGCCTCCAAATGTGGACAGTTGTTGTTCTGCTAACGTATGAAAGCTGTGTGTCCACCACTATATATCTGCTTATTGTTTTTCTATTAGCATTTTACATAATTTGTGCCACTTGGTGTAATCCTGTGTCATAACATCGTGATCGTCAGTGTATTCCTCAGAGAAATCGGGCGTCATAACCAGCAGCTGTGAAATTACAGTTATTCAAATCTTTGGAAATCTTTTGTTCAGGAAGCTTAAAAAAGGTTTATTATTCCGATAATGTCGCTGCCTTCATCTCACTGTATTTCTTTCAGTGCTTTTTAAAGCGACAAACCTCAATGTATCCTCCCGGAGAACTGAAGAAAATTATCTTAGGATTTTGAGAAGAGTGAATCCAACAATTCATTAGTGAGACGAGTTGGTAATAAAATTATTTTGGGTCTTTCAACGTCAGACAACCTGTATCCAAACATACTTCTTTACCCAACAGCTCAGGGTACTTTGGCACAACAGATCATAGAACTGAAAGTATCCTCAGCCAACGTTCCTGATAAGTAACCTTAGCTTGTTTTGCATGCAGTGGGGAGCTGATATTATTGCAAACTTTTGAAACGATGCTTCATAGAACATACGCACCAGGTTCATTCCCATTACCTGGTGTGGTGTAAATAATCTCAGCTGCACAGTGTCATCGGCAGGTGAAGACAAAGGCTACACTGCACATAACCAGAAACTATACTCGGAGGAAAAAGACAAATAAAACCATTGTCTGGACAGAATTCAAAAGAAAAATTATGATTTTTCTTTCACTTCCACAAGTACTGGTTGTGTTTGTTGACATAAGTCATTTGAGTCGTTTGTGCTGTTTTATCAAAGCTGATTCACGTAGCAAGGTCCAGTCTCCCAATATCAGCCACAAAAATCTTTGGAAAAAGCTAACCTAGTTTGCAAAATTTCCTTTTTTCCTTTGTTGTTTTGAAATACTTTTGAAAACTGCAACTTCCCAATAGCCCTGGACCAAGTTACTGGAAGTTAATGGAAACCAGTCTGTTGTATCCCTACAGTAGGTTCATACAGCCAATGGAAATTGACATCTCTGTCCCTGAGTAGAGGTCAGGTTTCACCATGGCTGTTAAATCAGACTGAAATGCTACGTCAGATTTATTGACTGAACTGCTGTGGTATGCATTCTCTCCATCTCTTCTCGCAGTAAATGGTTGACTGTGCAGTTCCTGTCTCCTTGATATATGTCACCCGGCTGCAATGCTTGATTATGCAACACACATCACCACTGGTCAGACATCGCTGGGAAAAATGTGTGACATGCTATCCATGGTGTGTGTCAAATCTATGCTATCCACCGTCTCTAAAGAATTAGCCCTGATTTGTCTGTCCTCACCTCACAAGATAAAAAAAAAAAAAATCAATTTTAACAACAACACGTGATCAATGTCTCTCACACTACATGTTAGATTCAGTTCAGTGTAACTAATACAAATCTGTTATGGTACTGAAGTTCATGACCTTGGCATCCGTTAACTCTGCAGACTGAACGATCAGGCCGTGTGTTACAGTCTCATCAGAGTATGAAGGCATGTGCTGAAGGAGGTAAAACATGCATGGTCACATCTGTGCTACATGATGGCACCCAGCAGGACTTTTCCTCTCAGCCAGCTGTCACAACACCAAGATGAAAAGAGCCAACATAAAAGCATGCTTGCTCGATAACAAAGGAGTAGGAAGCTGTACAGAAATGGCAATGGGGTTAAAGGTGAGCAAAGCCGGTTATTGAGATAAAACCAGCCACCGGGATGAAAAATAATTCGGATATTGTTCATACATTTAGTTTGGCTGTCACAATACAGAATTAATCAATTAAAAGAGACATTTTTTGGAGCACTTTCTGAAGCCATATGCTACACTCGGCATCTCCTCTGGTCTGGCAGTGATAGTTGGTTAATCGGCATCAGTGTGTGTCAATTGTCTTAATTTGCTACAGCTGGGAGAGTGTGGATATAAGGCCTGTCAGGGGAAGCTTGCTGGCTTTCAGCACTCTTACTGCTGTAGATCAGCATGCTCATGCTTGTGTTAGCTAGCTTTTGTTTGCCAGCCTTTTTATATTTTAGGCTCACTATAAAGAAAAATGGTAGAATCATGCAATAATAATAGCAATGCAAGAAGACACTAGAGTGCTGGAGCTATGTTTGAATTGTCCACTGTATAGTCTATATATAGGCTATAGTGTATCAGTCATTTTGTAGTGATGTTTGAAATTTCAACATAATATTTTCATTCATTATATAGTCCATTGCAAACTTGTAATGTGGTGCATCCTTTATGCAGTCCAAGAGGTCCCGGCCTCTTTTGTTAGCAAACGTCATGCTGGAGGTCTTTCATTCAGGAGTCCCAGACTCCCCCGTGCACGGTTATCGGGCCCTGTTGGTCTGGACTGTGGAACTGAATGAATAAGAATACTTAGGAATACTGTCTGAAATTCAAAAGCATAGGATATTTAGTCATGTTGCAACGAGGGAACATCTACATACAGAGGCTGAGATGCAAATGTTCAAAGATACTAAGTGTTAAACAAGCTTTTATAGGGTAAACAGACGGGGGCTTGCATTTTGTTTATACGAGTCATGAGACATTCCTTTCTGCCAATCCGGGCGCAGGCAGTGGTGTTGATTATGGCAAGGCTTTGGAATATCCTCTTCTTGGAGCAGACAGTGCTGCTGACACCACCAAGGCTGTGGGACATTCCTTCTGAGAGCAGACAGTGGCGTCCTCAGAGTGCAGCTGTTATTGACATGCATGGGTACAATAGTGGCAACAAAAGCAGTTACATAGAAGTAGAAATGATTATGTGAGCATAAAGGATAAAAAATATGTAGCATGCACCAAAAGGATTGAACAGACACCATACACTGCATCGGTTGAATCATATCATCGTGCGTTGCACCTTGGGGCCAGGAGCTGACAAAGTTTGCTAACACTAGCTAGCTACTGCTAGCTTTGTTTTATTTTCATTTTCTTACCCTTTTGAGAGTGCTTGGTGAGCACATTAATTCAATATTAATACACTGAAGATTGTTTTCTAATTACAGCTGCAGTACATGCTTGTGTGGGTGGATATAATGATTTAAAAACTCAGAGAATACAAGCAAGGAAATATTATCGTGCTTCTAATATTAGTCAACTGATATTATCAACTAAGATGCTATTGTATGTATCTGAGTTTAGGCTTCCTTTTCCTGGTCTATTATTGGATTTGAAAAAGTTTACACACCAACACTTTGTAAGATATAGTTTCCCACTCTATTGTAATGAAATAAAATGTCACGTAATAAATTATTTAATTATTGTGTGATAAAAGTCTGTATCACTGGTCCAGGTTCAAGTCCTGACTTGTGGCCCTTAACTAAGGAGATTTATTTATTTAAAATAGATAGAAAAGCCAGGCATTTCTGGTTTTGGCCATAAAATATCTGAACTTGGCATGAAGGTTGATGGAACTTTTTACAGAGCCAACACTGTAAATCCCATGTAGCTCGAAACAAACTTTCCTTTCAGGTTTGCGCAGTTATACAGTGCATTATTGATTCTGACTGTGTTAATGAGGCAGACAGCATCAATAGCTCCATTTGTATTGATATATTTGGAGGACAGATGTGACATTGGTGTCACTGGGGTTCATAGTCCAGCTCTATTCTGAGCTTTGTGCACTCTGCCAACTTTTCCTGTAAACGACGCACACACACACTCACCACAGTTAGCTGGAAAACGTGGTAGAAAGTCTTTGCTGTGCTCATCTTCCTGTCGAGGGTTTGCAAAAGGTGAGAAGTCAAGTGTTGCTCACTTTTCCACAGAGGGTGAAATGCCACTGCTGATTAAAATCTTCAGTACACTGAGGTGTTACCAGCTAACAGTGGCATGAACATAGATAGATAGATACTTTATTGATTCCGAAGGAAATTCAACCTTTCAATAATTTAATAGCTCTATAATAGATAATATTGGCAGTAACTTGCATAAGAGACTGTTGGAAAATACTCTTCTGAGAGATGAGCTGAAGATATAGTTGTAAAAAGTTTTTACCCAATCATTAGTTTCCTTATGGTCCACTTTAGCCTTGACTGATGCTGTAAACTCGATAAGTGTGTCTGCCTAAACTCGGCTATATATCCACTAGACCTGGCTTAAAAGTGCAATACCTTTGAGTCTTTGAGCCATGTCTGGCCCTCACAACACTTTCCAGTGCCATAGCAAAGCAAAGAAGTGCCAACATTTGCCCTAACTGTGTCTGCGGTCTGGGGTATTTCGTGTTCATTTGCCAGACAATTTTTCACAAGCTCTGAAGACCTGGCAAACTCCTGGAGATACTGTTTCCAAAATATAATTAAAGATGGTGGAAAGTTGTAATCATATTGCATTCCTTTAACTGACTTTAGCCAAACAAATTTATAAGTGAGGATTCTGTATTTCAAGTAAATGTTTAGTATTACACCCAAATATCGACATATGAGCTGGGTTAATGATTATCTTCCAAATGAAAAGCAAGCACCTCCTGAGCTGCAATTAAGGTTTTTTTTTTTTTTAAATAAATTTTCATTTAACCATTTTTTCCCTTTTATTTACTTTAAAGAAACAGGCTCAGCCAGAAGAAGGAAAAAAATCCTAAAGTCTGAATCTCTCATTCATGTGTCTGCAAATGATGCACAAATGATGGTTAGCATAGCATAGCATAAAGACTGAATGTAGTTTGACCACTTGCAAGTTTCGCTAAACTTTTATTTGCTTGTATATTTTTTTTAAAAACAAGATGAACTAGATAATCAGTGAAGTTTGAGGCTCTGGTAGAGGAATAGATTAAGTTTGAATAAGATGAGACTAGGTTTTTCTACATGCCTCCAGTTTTTGCGCTAAGCTAGGCTTGCTAACAGATCTGATGGTGGTACCATTACTCGCATCTGCACACAATAACAGGTTGTTTGCACTCACTGGGTACACAGGAAGTGTGATTAAAATCTCTCTGTTGCTGCTAAAGACAGGGACTTTAAAAGTAACATAAACAAGCACATTCAGTAGATTTGGAGGCCCAAGGTTCAATCGGCATGCCCCATCTTTTGGCATTTCCGTGTAATCTATCTTGCAAAGAAGCCTTACATTTCAACTGTATGTCGATATACATTAGCTCGTATAGCATAAGGATTTTTGCTGTCCAACAAGCCATCTCATTTGATGAGATTTTTTTTTTCATTATTTAGGTGAAAATGCTTGTTGTGTTGGACAATTTCAGATTTAAGTCACCAGAAACAGAGAGAAAGAGAAAACTAAAATAGAAAATGATTTAGATGAGCATACAGAAAATGTCAATCCTGCAGATTTATTTGTGAATAGCAGTTTATTTGTAACTGTACCACTAATCCAGTTTTGATACCAGTTGAAAATGGAGCCAATTTGTTACGGTCTGCACATTATAGAAGACTTGGTCTAATGGACTTGGATATTGAGTGCAAATCAGAGAAGTAACAACACCTCATTCATTATTCATGAGTTCATATCATATTCAAGACTTTACAATTTATAGAACAGGGAGTAAAAAAAGAGCAGGCACAGATTAGTCATAAAATATATTTATTCAACTAGCAAATGTCCACTTCCAAAATAGAATGACAACATTCTCCTGGGACAGCCCTAACATTGATTGGCATAAGGCTTTCTTTTTCTTTTTTTAAATCAATTACAATCTTACTCAAGATTCATTTCTTGTCAGAAATTCTACACCTAAAGAGTCGTACATGGTCTTGGTAATTATTCTCCAATGCAGGGCCTGGCTCCAGGTTGACAACATAATCTTATCCATTGGCAGGTTCTTGTCTTTGTTGGCTTCCCGGGAAGGGTCATTTCTTCCTTGGCTTTGTGGGGTAGCTACTATGGCACATCCACCAGGATTACTGTGCGTTTTTAAGCTTTAGCACTCAACACATTTTTTTTTCACACTGCATTTCGTTTTTTTGTGTAAAAGAGGGTTAAATTATCAGGACATCAAGAGGAGCAGGTGTTTTTGGTTACAATACATAATTTAGGAAAATCACGTAAGACCTAATTTGCATAAACTGTCTGGCTTAAAAAAAAGACAATGCATGATAACAAAAACACAACTTGGTATGACAAGCACATCAAAATTTAGAATATTAGACTGTAAAAACAGACAAGTCTAAGTCACTGTTTTGGTGTTCAGTGGCTGGCACTTCCTGCAATCTGTCCTCTTGCTGTATGCTGTTGTACAATTCAGATCAGTAAGCAAGTCGGTGGCTATCGACAACATGTCTGCATGAGAATGCGCATGCTGAGTTGAGGGTGTGTGCGTGCCAGAAGAGGATTTTCTGAGTCAATCACTTGCTACGGAGGCGGCTGCAGCGTTTCACTAAGCTGCTGAGCAGCAGAGGCCGGCAGTTGGTCAGAGATTACAGACAGGCTGGCAGCAGGAGTGTCCTTTGTGTCCACTATTGGCACCATAGCCCTCTCACAGATGGTTATATAGTTTAAGCCTACCCTGCTAACTCCAGCAAGCTTGTGCTTCTTGTTAGCTCTACAGCACCATTTAAATTGATTTCATTTAATTTTTTATCCTTAAGATGACAAAACACACAAACGCTGTTATGTTGTCTCTAAAACCACTTACACCAGATGTAGCGTCCTGGTAAATGTGATGCAGCCACCAGTAAGTTTAAGTGTCTTTTAAAAGAAATCATGACATGTGTTTGCTCATTACACACATGAGATGCAAATCCTGCTCCATCTTGCCACTTGTATGCCCAGAACTGAATGCAATGGGCCACCGGAATTTAATTTCTTTAAAAACTATACGGAAAGAGATATGTGTGCTTTGTGAGCCGCTGCCAGAGAGGCAATTCTAGGGGGTGGGGGTGGGAGGGAGAGGGCAACAGGGCAGAAAGGGTTAAGGGTGGGTTTACTTGAAGGAAGCACGGACAGGGCGACCCTTGAGCGGTTGGGGAGGGCGGTAGTTGTCCACCATGCAGCATTCGGCCTCACCCTCAGCGGAGAAGAGCAGGCAGCGGAATTTAGCCATCTGTGAAAGGGGAGATGAGGGCAGCAGTCAGTGCAGGCCTCCTGTGACTGTCACTCACAAAACTCATCACTGATTTTAATTCAGAGTCATCCTCTGGTGACTTAAGTAGCTTTATTGTTATCTAAAAGAGTTGGAAATGCTTATTCTCTTTCTAACTCACAACTATGAAATAAACATTTAGGCATGCATGTGTTCATTTGCATGTTGCATATATATATATATCTTTGCACTTTATCTTTCTGCACTTCCTTCTATGCCTGCACCCTATCTCTACTCTGTCACCTCTGACAGAGTCAGACTAGTGGGTTCCTTCTGTGTAGTTTATTGTTAGCTTTTTATATAGCTTGTTATATCTTCATTTGTAAGACACTTTGAATAAAAGTGTCTGCTAAATACATAAACATATATATATATATATATATATATATATATATACTCCAGCTAAATGTCTTTATCTACAGAATGTAGACTGTGTGGGATAAATATATTTCCTGTTGACTCTCCACATACTCACTGAAACTCTGTGGTAAGTCTACAGCATCTGTGTGAACTCTTGTTCACCCTCTTTCTCTAGACTGACAGTGGTTTTTTTTGTGTTTCACCCCCCCCCCCCCCCTCCCCCCATACAAGAGGTTTCTTCTTCTTATTTCAGCCACCTTGTTAAACTCAACAATTAAGCCCTTGATTTAGATTGGAGTTAAAGAGAGGATTTGATCGCAGGGCTATTCTACACTGTGGGAACAAAGCCAATCCCTCTGCTACAGAGGAGTGGGATCTGTAAGTAGGCATACCTGCTCAGGGCTGACGCTGATTGGCTCTTTGCAGACAATCCAGGTAACACTCTCCAGCAGAGGGGGTGTGGTTAGAGAGCCATCATATGTCCAGTAATCTAGGCACCCAGGGAGCAATATAGAAGGGTCGAAGTTGGGAAAGTCAGTCTGTTTTCCCTGAAAATGGTAAAGAGTGTGAAGACTAGATTAATTAGAGGCCTTGTCATTCATGCTGTTCATGGAAGAAAATAAGATTTTCATAGATACATACTTTGGCCTTAATGGCTTCAAAAGCATCAATAACCTTCTGGAGACCTGCATGTTGAGAACCAACCTGAAATACATGAAAAAATGATTAGCCAGTGATCATGTGCAGTTATGTGCAATTATTCATAGATACATGTTTAAACCATGAAGACTCACCTTCAAGAAAACTCCAACAACAGCGAGCCCATCAGGCTGACTGGCAGCTTCACCAAAGCTGGCATATTTGGTGTTCCAGTGCACCAGGTGGAGCTGGAAAAAAGTTAAAATTAAATATTTCACTACAGAAATGGATACCAGAAACTGAAAAAACCCATAATAACATTTAGAAAGGAACCTTATTTACTGTGTAAAAAAAAAAAGAAAAAGTATAGAACCAGTTGGGAAACTGGTAAATATCAGGAGAACAGTCATCACTTTTCACTTTGGTATCATCTTTAATTTGGGAATCCATTTTCTCCAGTTCAACCCAACCAGAGACAGAACAGCTTAGCTCCTCAGAAGCATTAACAACCCACAGTTCAAATAAAGCTATAAGCAGCAATGAGTGGGGGGCAGTGGGCTCAAAGGTGTACAGTTGCTGTGGCAACTTCATCTGATCATGGTAGAAGTGGGCTGTAAACGCCGATAGGAAAAAAAAAGAGTGTTTGTTTGTTGTAGAAACATCTTGGCTTCACTGGAAGTGCTGAGCTCATACATGAAGTTTGGTGTCAGAGTACGAAACAGCTCCTGAGTCTGGTTGTAAGGGACAAATAACTATTTTGATGCTCGGACTGACTTTTGATTGCATCTGATATGACAGTCGCACCAATTAGGTTTAAAAAGTCAAAATATACTAGAAAACTTGACTATGTCAGTTTGTGGTCAAACACACAAAAAAATTCTGCTCTCTCAAAAGAGGTAATGAGGACATATCTTTACAATGTATGACCTTATTTCTTGGCTGCCAACATAACCGTTGATTTCAACTGGCAGTGGCAGGTGTTCACTCAAGAATCAGAAATGGTCCATTTTGTTTTTATGCCTCTAAGGAAACTAAGAATAAATTTTAAACTTCTCAATATTTATTCATTTATCTGTTTGCATGTTTGCTAACAGAATTTACAATTTTACCAAAACTGTGTGACATTGTGCTTTGAATTTGGCTGCGTCTCGGGAATCCAGCAGAGCCTGAAAATCACATGTATGGTTCAAAACTTCCACATCTCCAACTTCAACCTAACGGAGGCGCTAGTGTGTTCAGGATGCAGCTATGAAACTTAGTGAACAGAATAAGAGGACTGTCTCTAATTAGCATGCCAGATTCAATTTTTTATTTGTATTTTTTGTAATTGGGGGTGCTAGAATCCAGGAAAAAGATTAAGATGAAGAAGAAAATTTAGAAGAAGTCCCATTAATATAATAAAAGGCTCTAATTTCCTGCATTTCTCCCCATTACTCTGTCAGCCTCAATCTGTCAACAAGGATAGCAGTCAAAGTACTGTGGCAGTCATAATGATCCAGCACATCTTTACCTCAGCAGGGTATTTGGTCCCAGCCACAGTATGCTCAGAGCCCTTGTCATCAGACGCTCCCCAGTGGAAATGGAACTGCTTAAGCCTGTAGATACCTGAGATTGGTCCATCTTTCAGAGCTGAAGAGAAACAAAAAATGACCGATCAGTTCAGTCTAACATGAGCTTTACTGCAGGCAGCCATGTCGAAGTTTTGATTATTGCTCCCCTTGATAGTGTAGCAAAAAAAATGCTGCAAAGGAGATGTCATCCTGAGCAGAATACAAAGGAAAGGTAAACAAGATGAATGAGATGTGATACACTCATGCACACTTCCTTCTCAATCGAAGCGGACTCAGTTCCCGTTGTGTAAGCCCTGGTCAAACTGAGAGTTACAATCAGTCCAAAATAATGATAAACCCTCTTTCCAGTGTTGCATAATCTAAATATTTACAGTTTACAGAGAAGTGGAAACAGTAGTAGATAATCCTGTGTATTGGTCTATTTCTGTTCCAATGTTACCACATACTGACACACACACACACACACACACACACACACAACAGGATATTTGTTTGTCAGTGGTCAGCTTGCAATGGTCAGAAGGAATTTGAGGCTGTGTGGACCTTTCTTAAAGAGGTTGTTTTAAACAGTGAGAATAAAGAAGCAGGGACATTCAGCTTTTCCACAGAGCACACATGATGTGTAATCATGTCATGCAGACAGCTCCGTCTTTATTTAGATATGCGGTGAGCTTCAGAGAGGAATATGATTCTCTTCTTACTCATATTCTGAGTACAGACGTTTTTTTCCGATTGTTATCTTTTGTGTCGACAATAAGCAGTCCTGGATTTAGCTGGTTGTGCAAACCACATTTATCCAAAATCAGATGAGCTAAAGGACGCCCAGTCCTAAATATTCATGAAGCACAACCATTTTTCCATGCTTCTTTGGGAACAAAATGGAATCTGAATGATCATACAATTGAAAAAGAACAAGAACACTCCCAGGCAAAATTAGAACATCAATAGTTAACTGAGCCAGAGTGTATTTGCAGAGTAACCTTGGCTTTTTTTCGCTTTTGACCTCTCTGCCAGCATAAAGGAGCTGGCGTGGGAAAGGTTTACCAGCGGGTTACATTTCCAATTCAATTAGCCTACGATCTGCATGCCTAGTGCTTTGCTTTTCAATAGAACTCCTCGCGTTATAATATAACCCTTCGAAAGGCAAGTTCATTTAAACTAAAAATACTGTATTATTAAATAAATGAGGAAAAAAATCCCTGATTTGTGCACTGATGCCAAAGCGTCGAGAAAACTGGGGCGCATGACTAATGCATCTGTAAAATTAGCAGAAAATTAATATGCTTCTTTTTGGAGCGACGTGTGTGTGTGAGAGAGAAAGCATGGTTAATATATAGCAGCATGCATAAAACCTGCAATCAGCGGTTTGCAGGTTACTGCAGCCTGTAAATCATCACCAGGAGCCTGACTGTCTTTGTGTGACTAGAGGAATCCTAACAGCTCTTCTCGTACATCTACAAACACCGCCATGGTTAATAATAAATGAGCTAAGATAAAAAAGGAAACTAAAAATCAAATAGGTGTCGTGTTCATTTCACACTAACTTGAGCTGTCGTTGTCATCAACGAAGGTCACTTGGAAGGAATGTCCGTTGTTGAGGATGTCAAGGCTGGTGGAAGGATCGTACTTCAGGCTGAGCGGCTTCAGCCCAGAGTCGTATTTTGCTTCGGCAGGTACGATGTCAATGGGAGACTGACGGGGTCCGTTTGCCACGGGGAAGTTATCAGCCCATTTGTCGGGTCCTGGAAATCATATAATTATAACATTGTTATTAATGGAATATCATCATATAAGAGGAGGTTTTATTCAGATTTTGCTGCAAATAAGCCAGACATTCGGGGGTGGGAGTGTGCGCGTAAAAAGCCCCAAATGCGCATTATGATAACAATAAAATTCTGCAGTGATCAGTGTATATGCACTACGCTTCTATTCATTCAACAACCTGCCTGTTATTATGAATGTTTCCAACATGCACCACTGTAATTTCACCAATATACCATATACGTGCAATGAGCGCCTCACCGTTGGTTGCTGCGTATCCCCAAGCGTGAGACATTGTTACAATTAGGATCTATGAGTGTGTCGAGCTGTAATCCCCTAAAGCAAGTCGTTCCTCTGCACAGAGCAGCCAGTGTCTTCCAATTGACAGCTGCAGTGTTTATATAGGTCCCCCCGTGCGCGGTGCGTCAGTAAGGCTGGTGTTGCCCACATGATGTCCGCGCAGTGGCCGCGGGAGGAGTTTAGATGCGCTGCATCGCCGTGGATCAGTGAGGCTGTCACGCTCTTTGCGCGCGTCTATTCTGCATTAAAATGCAATGGGGAGCTGCTGATTCCTCGATTTACATGCAGATGCATCCCTTTAAATTTTTTAAACGGATTTAGTTAATCTGCTGAAGCTCAATGTGCGCAGTTATTGGTTTGGGTGTGTTATTGCGCACAGCAAGGTGTTAGTGAAGGTATACGGGCCTAAGTTAGCCTGAAATGTATAGTAAGCAGAAATGTCAGTAAACTATACAAATAATGTCTTGTTTAATTAATTTATTTATTTACATACAAAGCCTAAATGTGAAAGGTACAGCCTAAACACAACAAGTGTCTTTTGAGCAAGGCAGCAAAGATACGTGGCTGGATTATCTCAGCAACACACACGCACACAAACCTAAGGCCTGCTTTATGCGTTGTGTCCTACTGTGAAGCACGTCTGAGGGTTTTTTTTTAAAACGTAAAAATATGTTCAAAGAACAAATTATAGCTGTGCCTAAAATGTTGAACAAAGAAAAAAAGCTTTAAAAAAGCTAATTAAAGTCCTTCAGACTCTCTATTCTGAAATGGACAAGAATTATAGGCTCATTCTATATTTACCATTAAGTATAAAAAGGTCCAGTCTCCCTCAGAAAATCCAGTAACTAATTGCATCCTGCTGGACAATACAACTCAATGACAAAGAAAGGTTTCCTCAGTTTTGGCAGAAAATCAACCAGAATGTTAAAAATGCAGCCGCGGCGGTGTACTGGTGCCATCTGCTGCTGGGGCCACTGTAAGGCAACCCTTTCTGTGGGGCTTTGAGGAGCGAAGCGGCTTGATGATCAAAACCCAAATAGTGCAACAGCAAACACCAAACAGCATTCATGTAATATCACATACACGAACTGTTTAAGAGTAGTTTTCCTTATGTACAAATTAGAGTCAGGAGCACACCGCTTCTTATAAAACTGATAAAAATAATTTTCTCACAAAACAAGTGACCGACACTGAAATATATATAAATGAACTCATATAATATAAGATGATTTGCATTAATTTTACGACTTTTTAACATTTACAACCATCTCTTTAAAAAAACAGAGGATGGTGACAAACGTAAACAAAATATTTTATTTGATTTCAGCCATATTTCGAAGACCTGACACTGAGGTGGGCGGAACCTAACGGCCGTCGCATGTGAATGATGTAATAGCCCAGGGACATTCTTAACACCACATGAGCGCATCAACACTGTTTCGGAAATAAGGTATGAATACTTATTATGTTATTATTATTATTAATATTATTTCATTATTAGGAAACAGCTCGCGGACACACCCACGTGGACAGCTGTTAACGCTAAATTCACGCCAGATTGACAAGTGTAAATAACATGTAATTTACACGTTTTTGCGGCATTACGTTTCATGATTGGGTTACGTGAATTAATAAAGGTAACGCGTTTTGTTACAGTATATCTGTCAAGTAGATTAAATAAATTCCACTCACTCTAGTAGCTGTCCTCAAACGCCAGGTTGTCACTTATTTTGGTTTTTATTTTTATCCGTTTATTTTGATTAAAGTCCGACCATTTAACTGTTTTAGGAGCATCTAATGGACGGATTACTGGGCCTGCTTGGCACAAGCCCCGCAGTCCCTGAGTAGTGGGGGGTCTTTGGTTTAGAGTCTCTTTTTGTTGCTGCTGTTTACTTCTGTTGTCAGTCAAGAAAAAAACCTTGAAATGAACACCAAAAGTACTTTGAGATGACTTCAAACAACCACAGAAAGACAAATTATCAGTATAATAGGCAAAGCTATTAAGAAAAGTACCAGAAAGACATATTCACGTATATTTTTCATATATAAGAAAAAAAAGTTATTTGTTGCTGTAAAGTTAATAACAAAGAACGAGCGCTGTTTCACCAAACGTTAAATTGAGATAGTCCTCCTCAGTGGAAAAAATAAACTCAACTATAATTTCCATTCAGAGTTATAGACTTTGGCAGGTGAAAAAGAAAATGGCCAAACCACAAATTCCCCATAAAGGATCTAAACCCAAACAGCCGCCCTCACAGGGCTGCTCCGCTCAGTTGTGGCTGTTTGTAGCATAAACACAGCAGGCCTGAACAACTGTTAAAAAACATCCATCCATTTTTGATCATTCAAAAAGTTTTATGATTACAGCCACAATTAGAAGCTTTGCATCCAAGTAAGTTCAACAGAAAACTCGTGTTTGTATTTCTTTGTTGGCTGGACTGCTGTAATGCTCTCCTCATCATGAAGATAGTTACTCCAATTCTAAGATGTTTGCACCACTTTCCAGTAAAATACAGTTTAATTTCAGGCCTTTTTGCTTAGTACTCTCTTCATGGTTTAGGCTGGATAAAAGTCAGAAATGATTGAGTGCAAACCTGATAGATCGTCACTTGGATCCAACTTGGAGTCAATATGCTGGCGTTTAGATTTGCTGTTTCACTGCTCTTTCTTCTTCTGCCGCTACGTCTGTTTGTAGACAAACAATTATATTTAGCGAAACCTGGTGGAGAACTGCAGCATCTGTAGATGATTGATCCATTTAATATAGGTGAGATCACTTTTGTTAAAATTGTAAAATGAACCACTTTTTAAAGGCTTTTGATTTTTCCCATGAATTCTGTTTAATTTCTCTTTCTACTTGATCTTTTTATATTCCCCGATCACTTCTGAATGATATCTGTGCATAATGTGGTGTTGCACAGTGTAAATAAACCTACAGCAGAGCATAAAATTCAGATTTGTGTTGTTCAAATACAAAAAGCTGTCTTTGACTGCCCATATTCTCCACAGGATGCAGTTTTTTTCACAGTTCTTGCATAATCAGTGTAGATTCATTCTCTTTGCTGTGAGCCTGCATCTATAATTTAGAAAAAGTTAGCTTCTCCCTGTTTTGTTTTTTTACCTCCAGGAGGGTTTGCATTGTTTTTGTGTCACAAAAACAACCAAAAGGTCAGCTGAAAATGTGGATTGATGGATTAGTCGGAGTCTCAGCAATAAACAGAGGTGAAGCTTATCGGGCGGTTACAGAGTGTCAGAAGCGTGTAAAGAATCTGTAACAAATAGTTTAAGCCTGTCACAGGCTGTTTGATGAATGTGAAAACAGAAAAAAGGTGGAAGAACAAGCTGCATGGTATGGAAATGAAGCGTTTTCATGAAAATACACATGCTCATGAGCTGTGTTCTCTCCTCAGGTAACATGGCCAAGAACAAGCAGAAAGGGAAAAAACAGAAGAACGTCTTTCAAGTGGCAAACAAGCATTTGAAGGTCAAGAACAAAGCGAAAGCCGTCACAACAACCCTCAAACATGTAAGATCTCTCTCGTTTCTTTCCCCCCTAAATTATGCACATGCATAATGCATCCACTCCGGTACAGTGTTGCACCTGCTTTAGTGTAATTTGTGCTTTGCAGATCAACGCCGTGAAAAATGAGAAGGTGGAGAGCCTAAATGAAATGTTCACAGAGGTCCAGAGGGATGTAAAGAGCATTTCCAAGTCTGTTGCTCCTGAACCGAAGAAACAAGCAAAGGTAGAAGAGGAAATACTCTTGTTTGGCATTCAGCATTTTAACTTTTTGATACAATTAATGATACACGTCTGTTGGATTTTTAGGTTGTTCGAGAGCCACCGAAGGAATCAGTAAATGTCGACAACGCTGCTCAACTTTTCTCTCAGCTTTGATGGATCAAGAACCGACTCATGAACGCTGACTGACTCAGTTTACTTCCAGTGGACTTTATTTCGTGTCAAAATGCGGACTGAAGGTGTCAGAAGCTGCAGTAATGATGTGATGGTAAAAATCTGTTAGTCTCTTTACTGCTCATGACCTGTGAATTGTTTCAGGGTGGATAGGCCTTTCATTTGTTGATGAAGGCTTCTGATGTAAATATGTATTTGGGCTTCAACTAATAATTGTTATGTTCCTTTAAAATTGCTAATAAAATGTGAGAAAATGGAAGACAGTACATGAAGCGATGTATTCAAGCCCAACAAGGCCTCTTATTAAAGCCAGAGCTGTACTGTGATGAGTGGTTCACTTGATAAAAGTTGACAGAAGTGACTTTTTCTGCTGAATGTGCAGTAAACAGTTTAAAAATGGTTGTAAAACCATGCACACCTCAATGCACCCTCTGCTTTCGTTCAAGGTTTTAACCACCTTTTTTTCCATGTTCCTGGTGCCTCTGATTTATCACAAATGAGGTCACGGAGGAGGTGATTGTATCTGCTGTTTGTATCGGACTTTTGGTCACAGCAGGATTAAAATGTAATAATAATGTAATCGTGAATTCAGATTATGTCAAATTTGTTTGTGGCTAAAGGATGTATTCACTCCAGGTGCCCCACAAACATCCCTCAGAAAACATCCCTCAGACTCTCAGTCAAATTAAAATCTTGGGAATTTGGAGGCCTTGTCCACACCTTGAACTCTTTGTCAGGTTCCTCAGAACATTTTTGATAATTTCTTTGCATGAATAAATTAAATAAATAGATGGCACACAACCCTGAACAGATTTTAGTGAGAATTAATATTTGTAATGATTACTCCCTTACCTTTGGTAGCCTAAAAAAGTTTTAGTCTGATGGTAGAATATTAAAATTCAGGGTCCAGAGGAGAATTAGGGCTTTTTTTGTCATTTTTCACATTTATGTCACCAAACCAGTGGATTTTGGAGACACACAGCAGTGAAAAAGAAAGATACAGCCTCAGATGAATGACATATGTCATTATTTACTGGGGGGAAAAAAGTGAGCTAAAATGTAGCGTGTTAAAGGGGGAAACAAAAAGTCCACCTTTACTGCATCCATAAGGGTTAAAAGAGCATCATCCAGGTGCTGTTTAATTAATAGATCATCAGCAACTGTGAGCACCTCAATAAAAGCACATTTGATCAGTCTGTTGGTGAGGAGCATTGATATGTGTGTTAACACAATGCCAGAGGGAAGACATCAACAATGACTTTAGAGAAACAACTATTGCTGCCTGGTAAAGGTTATAAGGTCATGTCAAAACAATTCCAAGTCCAGCACCTCAAGGTCAGATCCTGCAATGCGCAGAGAAAGTGTAAAAATAACTGCAGGCCTCAGTTAGCATGTTAAAGGTTAAAGTTCATGACAACACAGTTAGAAAAAGACTGAACAAGGATGGCTTGTTTGGAAGGGCTGCAGGAGAAAGCCTCTTCTCTCTAAAAGAACATGGCAGCACAGCTTAGGTTTGCAAAGCTGCATCTGAACAAAGCTCAAGACTTCTGGAACAATGTCCTTTGGACAGACCAGAGCAAAGTGGAGATGTTTGGTCCTAATGCACAGCAGCACGTTTGGAGGAAACCAAACACAGCATATCAGCACAAACACCTCATACCAGCTGTCAAGCACGGTGGTGGAGGGCTGATGATCTGGGCTTGTTCTGCAGCCACAGGACCTGGGCACCTTGCAGTCACTGAGTCCACCATGAACTCCTCTGGATACCAAAGTATTCTAGAAAGAAAATGATCAGTACACTTTAGGTACTCACCCAGCTTGACTTCCTATTTACTCAGTCTGGCTCTTGTCAAAGTCACTGAAATCCTTATATTTACCACTTTCTTTCATGCTTCCAACACATCAAATTGAACTGGTTGAACTGGCTGTTCTCTTGCTGCTGGATATATCCCACTTTCCTTAGTTTTGTGGAGTAATTTAATTTCATGATTTAAGCAGTCTTATTTTGTCTTTTTTCAGTGTTTGTGTGTTTTAGGTTGAATTGCATTCTTAGGTCCTTCCACAGTATTTCAGCCACTCCTGTTGTGTACACAATATTTCTGGGCTTTGAGCTGTCATTTCCATCAGAACAGCATCTGAAGACGAAGTATGGATTTTTGTGGCTCCTCCTGTGAGCAGCAGGTCGTTATCAGTATTCTGCTGCTGCGTTCTGCTGGAACAACCTCACATCGGAGGTCATGGGTGCACCAGTGCCCTGCTGATTGCTTGTCTCCATGGTGACCTCTGACAGAGTGTAGCTGGTCAATAAATCTGGACGAGCATGAGTGGGGCTGCTAAATAAACCAATTGTTGGTCTGGACGGGGTTGTCATAAATAAGCTGAGAGATGATATTTTCAAGGTGAAGATGGCGGTTTAAGTTGCTGCTGTGGAGATAGCTTGTTGGTGAAGGTTAAGACTGCAATCACATGTTATTCCAGCCCAGGTTCATGAGGAAACTTGAAATAGGCACAGAAAATATGTATTTGTGCCAAGAAAAATACAGTTGTGCCATCCAGCAAGACTTTCAAAGTGCTTTATTTCAGTTTATTTATTTAACTACTTTGTGTACATATTGTGTTAATTGTGGACATAATTCAGTCATTAATCCAGGGAAAAAACATTTTGATGGCATCTTAATTGAGCTCCCACCCAGAAAAGTGTGCACAATTTCTGAATTTTCCTCGTGTTTTTCTTTCCGTGGTTGCAAAAGGTTTAAGGAGTATTCTTAAGCTAATATGTGGTTAATTGCACCACAGAATCAAGTCCGATTCAAAGGCAACAGAAGGCGTCAGAATGTTTCTAAAGGTTTTCTAAACCCCTTTTTAGCTCTATTTGCACTTCTCAAAATGACAGCAAAGCTCAACAAACAGGACACATTTACTTTGAAATCCATTCAATCGACACCTTTTGGGCAAAACCGTTTATTTTTGATACAGAGGAAAAGGTGGAAATGATTGGTGAGGAGAGTGCAGCAGCTGCAGTGTTAAGGTGTCAGCCTGCGAGCAGGTGCTTCCGACTGTGATCCAGATGGCTGCACCGGAGCACAGGCAGCGGGGTTGCACCACCACACACCCAGGGGGAAATGGGTATCATGCCAGCACACGCACACACTGGATTTTTAATCTGCATGAGCTGGTAGGGAGTAGTTGGATCAGTGGGCGAGAAGACGAGGAAGCGTTTGTCATGCCGAGGAGTGTTGTTAGTCACTTTTGTGGCTCCAAGACATGCAGAAATATATACTACGCATTTCTGCTGCATTAAAACTCATTCCTTTGATCCAACTTTCAAACTTAAAGACTTTCAACTACATAAAAACACAGCTCAAACTGTCTCACTGAGCTGTGTGAAGGAAAGTTTGAGCAAATGTGGTGCTATGCTATGTTTTATAGTTTGTATTTAAAGCCCTCAGAGATGTTTGATCAGTTAGTGGCTTAACTGAACTGAATCCAAATGGCCATTTTAGACAACTAGCAGAGTTGGAAATGTCCACAAGATGGTGCTGTGGATGGGTTTATCAATATGCGTGATGAAAAGTGGGTAAGCAGATCTGTTTTTTGGACACAGAGAAGTGTTGGGCTTGTTGAACTCCAAGAATTAGCTGAAGGAGTATGAGCAGTGCACCTTACGGCAGGGTTTCCCCCTCTGAAGAGGACTAAAAGCAAAAACGTTACAGCATTTGCACTTCTCCCTGAGAGAGGAATAAGAATCCCTGTGCTTGTGCCAGAGCGAGGCACACACACTGTGTGTCGTCTGCGATGGAGATTTGCTTTTCACAGCCATTTGGAATCACAGCGGTAGTCACAACATCAGACATCAGTGTTCCAGAGGCGCTATCATCACACTTTCTTCTCTGAGTTTCTTCTGACCCCACTTTCTGAAAATAAAAATGAATGCCAGACAATGTTGTGCCAAAGTCTTGAGCCACCTTCATTGCTTTATATTTTTCCTCCAAGCAGCCAGATTTTCTTATAATCTTTTGAAGTGGTCTTGAGACTTTGACAGCATGTCACAAAGACACACTGCTTGTCCCCGTTACTCCAGATGCATCTCCAAAAAATGCCCAAGATACAGTTTGACAGAACTGAAATAGCTAGCTCTTAGCTGAAAACGTGGCAACTCTGTGTCCTTCAGAAATGTTTGAGGAAATTGGACAAGGAAAGGACACAAAACACCAAACAGGAGACGAGCAGTACCTGAAAGTGACGTCTTTAATGGGAAATAGATATCCAGCAAAGATCTGACACAGGACCTGAGAGACACATCTGGACCTTCAATTGATCCATCGACTGTTGGCCCAAGCCTCATCAGAAGTGGTCAGACACATGCACACAATGCACCTTGGGTAGCACTGATGATTACTTTCATGCCACATGGACCTGTTCACGCTTTCTGAACAACAGTAGTTGAGAAACTTTCTTCTATTCTGAGCTGCAGAATCCCTCAATCACTATCACTGTGTTCACTCTGTAATCTCACAGAAGTTGACAAACTTCCAGTCAAACATTGAAATCTGCTCCTTATTTCTCTAACTATTGCTAAGAAAACTAGTCTTCTGAGCTGGAAATCCAAAAAGTCTTTACATATCAGGAACTGGAATAACATTATCAGAAAACACGTCACACTGGAACATCTGTTTTCTGTGACATCTGGAACACATTCTTAATTTATTTCAAGATAAACCAAATAAACCAAAGGTCTGAGGCACATTCTCACAAACCTTCCTAATATGAACAAATAGTTACCATTTTAGAGGAGTATATGAATAACTTTCTGTTATAATAATAACAGTATTACTTTGTTATGATGATGAAAATGGTTGTTGTAGTTATGTTTTTATCAATCAATATAATTATTATTATTACTGTTGTGATAATAATAATTGATTATTCAGTAGATTAGTTAATTTATTATGTATTTATTTTTCTTATTCCTATTAATGTAATTTAGAAGGAGAACTGGAGAAAAACATTATTATTGATATTATTAGTATTATTGTTATAAAAAAATAAATGGTCTACATGGAAGGGTGGCTGTCAAGAAGCCGTTCTTAAGGAAGGGAAACATGGAGCAAAGGCTGAGCTATGCCAAATGACACAAGAAGTGGACTGAAAATCAGTGACAACAGGTCTTATGGAGGGATGAATCCTCCCCAGAGCCCGGACCTCAACATTATTGAAGCAGTGTGGGATCATCTGACAGAGAACGGAACAAAAGGCAGCCGACATCCAAAGAAGAGCTTTGGGATGCCCTTCAAGAAGCCTGGAGAACTATTCTTGAAGACTAAGGCCGAGTTCCAATTCCCTCCTTTGGCCCTACCAATCATCCCCATCGTCCATTTTACAAAGGTAACATTCTCTTTTAGAGATGAAGGAGCAATGTTCAAAACCTTGCCTTAATGCTGTGTTAAAGAATAAAAGGGGTCACCAAATATTGACTTCCAAGCTTGCTGGAGTGGTACAAACTCATGTTATAACTTATGTTATAAATTGCTGCTTCTGTTTCTTATTTTCCTGGCAAATAAATCACGAATGACTCGAGACTTTTGCACAGTGGATATAATTCTGGTGTTTGAAACAAGGGCGTAAGTTTGTTCTCAACATTTTTTTTGCCCACAGTGAGGTAATGTGATACGAGTCGACCCCATCATACATTATGGCATAGGTCAGATGTGGCCCGCAAGCAAAAGCATCTGACCCGTGAGATTAGGCTAGAGAATGAAAATGAAAATATAAAATATACTTTTTAAAAATCGGACTGCAAGTCTCAAGGTGCACCGAAAGCTCGCCAACTCCAACCTGGTCTGCTTTCGGCTCAAAGTGAAGTGGAGCCCGTGCGTGGTAGTTTGGCTGACCGGCGCACAGGTCACCAAGACCTGGCAGGCAGGTTTCCACCGTTTCAGGCGCATTTTAATGCAATAAATAATCACAGCAACCACTATTCAATGCAACGATCTTAATCGGCACATCATTTTATATCTATATTGATTGTCCCGTCACTGACCAAAGGCGGTTGTCACGCGTAATTGGAAACTCGACCTGACTGATATCAGTGACCTCCTCCCAGGCTACTTTAGCATCACCTGTTCATCATCATCATCTGTTCGCAGTTCCATATATTCGGACATTGCGATCTTGGATCTCCCGGACCAAGACATCAGCTTCCTCCTGGGAGAAGTTTGGGTGTCTGCCGCTGCTGCTTAATTCCACTCCACGCCTTCTCTCCTCCTCCTTCTTTCCCACTTGCGCCGATAGGAGGGACAGAGGTGGGAAAGAGGAGAATTTGCACAGGCTGCGCCGTGCATGAAACTTGCAAAGTGCGCCTGGACAGACCTCGTTGCTGCGCCTGGTCTACGAAAGTAGAGGCTTAAATGAGCCATTGTTTTGGTTGTGACGTACATCATATGTTGGTTCAATTTATTGGTCGGGACAAATCTGCTCTCTCAAAATACTAGTATGGACATGTCCATACCGTCCATACAAACCTACGCCCATGGTTTGAAAGGTCAGGATTCAATTCAAATGCAATCATTAGTCTTTGTTTAAAAAAGATGGCTATTAGGCAACTCTAAAAATATCCTTATCCTAGCTGAAAAGTGAATTTATCAATATTTCTTCAATCCAAAAAACTTCTGGTGAAAAAATGGACTCAGTTGCTTTTAATATCCATTTAATTTCTTTAAAGGCATTTTGCCAGCGAGATATACAGCCAAGATATAAATTATAATTAAAGTTTGCCCTTCAGACTTTGTCTCACTGTGTCCTCACTGTAACCTAAAATCATCTTATTAATGCACTTATCTCGTTTGAATCGGTGTAGTTTGCTTCAACCTTTTTTTGCCCTCACTGCTATTTCCTGTTTGTCGAAGAGTCTGTGAGATTAAACCCATGCACCAGAAACACTGCTATCTATGCTATGATAAGGCTCACATAGAGGTGGTTTTGTTATTTTTATCATGTAAGACCAGCAGAGAAGAGAGGAACGGACAGCATAGCCCACCACCACCTTGGTTACGTCTGTGGGATGCAGAACTTAACCTTAACCAGGCTGTACGTAACACCTGCGGTGCATTTGAGTAGTCTTGATTAAGAGGACTCCCGGCTGAGTTTGTGAACGTATCTGAATGGTAGCTGTGATTGAAATCACATTTATTCATGCCTCCTTTTCTTTGAGACACATCAAAAAGATTTAGCGTATTAGAACTATTTCCTGCATCAAGGTCAAGGAGGAAAGGGAACTCTTAACATCATGCAGATGCACTTCAAGTGCTTGGCAGGTTGCTTTTGCTGGAAAAAAAACTCAGTGTTTGTTGATAAGAGGCCAAATCAACAAATTGAAGACATATTTGAACTTTTAAGTGCTTCCATTTTGCTTTTAGTTGATTGGACCCATGATGGACTGTTTTGTTTACCGTGCGAAAAGCAGCAGTTTCACAATAACGTCCCAAAAACTGTAAAATCCCTAAACTATATGCCCATATGCTATCCTGCCTTTTAGATAATTACATAGCTACATTTTGCATGACAGGAAACTGTATCAAAATGTTTAAAAGATTGTTTTCAAGGCTCCAAACAAGTCACATGCCCATATTTTTCATTGGACTTTGCACAGTTTTTGCACAGCAGAGACTTTCAAACTGCTTTCAGGGAGGTGGGTGGGGTTTCAGAGTGGGTGGAAGGTGGTGTGACACCACAGAAGTAAAACCCTGACATGTCAGAGTTTCTGCACCTTTCTTGTAACACAACTACATTTTGGACATCCTGATGAATACACCTATTACATGTTTTCTTGTGAGGCTGTGCTGGTCGGAACGAAGAGTTTAAAACGTTTTTATTCTCAGTTTGAGAACTTCAGAATAAGGGACATAAGACAGCAAAGGGGATGACTAAGTATTTCATTTCCTTTTTCCATTTCAATTTTATTTCTAGTCCAATAAGTTACTAAATTATTGTTTAGTTGCCAAAGATACCTGTCGCTCCACACGAGACACTTGCAGTGATGCAGGTTTTTGTGTTGCTCCAATTTTTCCTCTTGATGAAAACCATTCTACAGACTCTATTGTCAAACTGGAATCTGCTTTTACTGTTTATTTGGCCTCATGTTTTCCATGTGTATTTTTGGGCATCAACAGGATAATAGCACGGCCATGACATGAGAACCCATTAAGAATAAATTACACCCCTCCAGTGACTGTGCCACACTTAAAGGACATTGGCAGCCTCATTAGTTACCCACATATAATCAACTGGTGGCGCCTCAAAGAAAATCTTTCCTAAGGGTCCCTGTTGACAACAGTCAGCTGTGCTTTGGCTATTTTTTTAATATTAGAACAAAATATCAGCAACACATCTGCAGCGCCAAATTGAACGACTTTGTGCAGGCCAGAGTGACATTTGGAAAAATTCAGAAAAACTGACATTTATGGGTTAAAAAAAACAGGGAGATTATTTAATCAGATGTTGTAGGTGAAAGCTGCAGTTCTTTAATGCTGCAAAAACGAAGCACAACAAATGTTTTTAGTCAAAGCAGCATCAACTGGGCGCTTCAGCCTGGAAAGGCGCAGCGCAGAGACTTCTGAGGTGAACAGGGTCATTGATGGGGATTTAATTAGGCACAAGGTCATGCTAAATGTGCATTTTAAGTTAAAGTTTAAGAAAATGGCTAATTCACATTTAAAAATTAACGTTACATTCGTCAAAAAATGTCCCAATTATGTTTTAACATGAGCCATGTTCTTAAATCCCAAATCCAAAAAAGTCAGGGCTCTGTATAAAATGTGAATAAAAACAGAATGCAACGATTAGCAAATCTCATAAACCAATATTTTATTGACAAAAGAACATAAAAACGTATCGTAGGATGAAAGTGAGAATTTTATTATTTATCTTAAATCTTTTGACAGTAACACGTCTCAAAAAAGTTGAGACGTGGGGGAACAAAAGGCTAGAAAAGTCAATGGTGTTGAAAAGAAACAGTTAGAGGAGCAGTTGTAGCTAATATTGGAACTAATTAGGTCTGTGGGCAACAGGATTGGATACAAAAAGAGCACCTCAGAGAGGCAGAGTCTCTCAAAAGTAAAGATAGGCTCAGCAAGACTTTGAATATTACATCATCTACTGTACAAAATATCAAAAGATTAAGAGAATCTGGAGACATCTGTGTGCAAGGTTCTGAAAATCCATATTAGATACCTGTGGTCTTTGGGTCCACAGGCAGCACTGCCCTAAAAACGTACATGATTCTGTCATGGAAGTATCTGCGTGGGCTCAGGAGCACTTTCAGAAATCTTTGTCTGTAAACACTGTTCACTGTGAAATCCATAAAGGCAGTTTAACCTGCTCTGTCATGAGAAGAAGAAGCCACATGTGATCCAGAAACACTGCCGTCTTCTCTGGAAATGATTTAAAATAGAAATCATGGACGCAACATCCTCCAGGCTGCAGCATTCATGTTTAAAGCCTACATCTCTGATGGTATGATGGTGCATTAGCGCCTCTGGAACTGGCAACTTGCACATCTGGAAAGGCTCCATCAGTGCTGAGAGGTGTATACAGGTTTTAGAGCAACAAATGCTCCCATCCAGGCGACGTCTTCTCAGGGAAGACTTACATACCGTATTTATTACAGCAGCATGGTTATGTGGTAGAACAGTCAAGTGCTGGACCGACCTGACTGCTGTCCAGACCTTTCACCAACCAAAAACATTTTGAGCATCATAAACCTAAAATATGACAAAGAAGAAGAAGAAGACTGTGGGTTTAAGCCCTAATTCTCAACAAAGCGAACCTGGTCACAACTAACTGCCCAAACAAACAAAACCAAGCCTCTGCAGCTCTATTTTCCACCTGCAACAAACCACCAGAGCGTCAAGACACTGCAAGCTGTTTGGCTGGTTGGGGACGAAATAGGCTTTACACTTGAGAGAACACAGCGCACACAGTTGCTTTTTTAATGGGATCCCGGGCATGTCGCAGTGAGGTCCCACCTGCAGGTAACGTGGGTCTGTCTGCGGCCGAGGGACAGGAAGCAAGAGGAGGAGAGGGGGGAGCACAGCTCGGAGGAGATGTGGAAAGAGGAGCGCATGCTTTGCTTGTCAGCAAAGTAAAGAGAGCAGAAAGCTCTGGTACACCTGTCAGACGCATAAACCAAATACATCTGTTTCCTCTGCTCCTTCTTCGTCAGATGTCCCCATCTAAAAGCAAAGCTTTCTAAAAACCCTGCAGTTATACCTGCCTCTGTCAGACTGTTTCTCTCTTATTCACAAGCATACGAGCAAATAAACTCCTACATGTACACAGACAAAAAGAAAGTGATAGAAAATGCGTGTACAACAGAAACACCACAACGCAAATAAGAGCAAATATTGTAAAATACAATTCCATCATCACTGTAGAATTTGACAAGCTTAAGGAAAAACAAAAGACTAAGATATAATATTTCAGGCCCTTTGGTTTGTACTTCCATCAGTGGTCCTTTTTACTGCTTCTACAACTTGGCTGGAGTCTCTTTGGGCCTAACTGACTTCATTGGACATCTTTCAATATAGAGTTGATGGTAAAGGTCAGAGTGAAAAGCAAGTCATGATGTCTTGAGAATTATCTGTAGAGTCTGTAGAGTCAGGGCATAGATGAGGGGAAGGATGGAAAAAGATTTCTGCAGCATTTAAAGAGCCCAAAAGCACAGTCGTCTCATCCTGGAACATTTAATGCTTGTGCAGCATCACATCCATGACAGTTTCACATGATAAAAACGTTAGCATACAACATTTTGCAAATGAATATGTAAGCATGTCGCATTTCTGGAGTCTTAGAAATGTAGTAATGCTGCCATTTTTTAGCTTTTGTGATGGATTCACAAAATGCGAAATGTAGGCTTGTTATGATTTGGAAAAGCAGATGTTCACATCTGTTAGGAAAATGAATAAGAATATTCAGGAATACTGTCTGAAATTCAAAAGCATAGGATATTTAATCATGTTGCAACGAGGGAACATCTACATACAGAGGCTGTGATGCAAATGTTCAACGATACTAAGTGTTAAACAAGCTTTTATAGGGTAAACAGATGGGAGCTTGCATTTTGTTTATACGAGTCATGAGACATTCCTTTCTGCCCGTCTGGGAACAGATGTTGCTGTTGATTATGCAGAGCCTGTGGAATATCCTCTTATTGGAGCAGGCAGTGCCGCTGATACCACCAAGGCTGTGGGACATTCCTTCTGAGAGCAGACAGTGGCGTCCTCCAAGTGCAGCTGTTATTTTCATGCATAGGTACAATAGTGGCAACATAAGCAGCTACACAGAAGTAGAAATTATTATGATTATGTCAGTTTAAATAATAAAAAACTATTATATCAATGCGTTTAATCCAATTCAGGGTCACAGGAGGCCTAGAGCCTATACCAGCTGCCATTGTGTGAGAGCCGGGGTGGATGGGTGGCATAACTTTGTTATGTTTGGTTCACTAAAATACCCTTTTCAGTTGGAGTTAAGCCAATAAAACGACTCGTTAGTGCTAAAAACATTTTAGCATTCTAGCATATTCTTCAAATGTAATTATAGGTGATATCAGCCTGTGTGAACATGCAAATCTTCTTCTGTCAGTCCTTGCTGCACCTTAGTAAAGTTAGAACACTGGTAGACTTTGTTGCTTTTTTTTTGACAGAACAAATGTGCACCCAGTGTAACAAAAATTTTGCAGCATAGAGAATGCATGCACTTGGAATAGCTGTCTCACCTGCAGTTAATTAAAAAACATCAGTTCACCTCACATGCATGCTTTGGACTCTGCAGAAAACAGACTCAGACACAAGGATAACATGAAAACTCCACACAGGGAACCATCTATCTATGGAGGGTAAAGCTGATAACTTAAGCTTATTAAAAATACAGCTATTTTCCCTCCATTATCACTGATAACCTTGTATCTTTGAAATTAAGCAAAAATCCACATTAATTCCTGTGCTTTACAGGGTATTTTTCTAACAAATGTACTCCAAAGGAAAGACATGCCAAGTTTGTCGGATCATTCACAAGAAGACTTGAATCTTTCATTGCTGCCAAAGGGGCTTTCACCGAGTGCAAAGGGTCTGAATATTTATACAGAGATATTTCACCCTGTTTTCAGTAAATTCAACACTTCAACCACTTGTTTTTGCACTGTCAGTTGGTCAGTTGGCAGTATTATGCGTAGATCGATGAAGACCTGATTCAAAAGTTTTGAAAACTTTCTGTTACTTTACTCTGTCCATCAAACATTTTTAATGTCACACAAAAATGTTCCGTATTCAGGCTAAAATATGTGGCTTGGCTCTGTGTTTTTTACAAACTGTTATAAAAGACTATTCTGGCAATTAATTACTGAAAACCACTGTGTCAAAGCGAAGACAACATATAATGACACAGCTTTGTGTGAGAGAAAACCGGAGATATGTCAGGCTGGAATTAATTTCTACGTCCAAACAAATCTCCTTACAAAATGCACTTTTAAGTCTTAAAAATTTAATTAAATGACCCTGAAAATCTATTTTGCTGATAAGCTTCTCTCTCTGAAGAATGGGCACACAGCTTTCTGCCAAATAACTAACAATTTGTATAGCTCTACTTCAATTGAGAGGTTTCTGCAGTTGTGCATTAGTCCTTACTTTTGCTTTTTTACTCAATGGACTGAAATGCTTCGGAAATGCTAAAAGCTGATCCTGCATACATTTGTGACATGTTGCCAACACTTTGTCAATGAAATCTGATAAAAACCATCCATGCAGTCCTGCTGAGACAAATGCATTGAGTTATAATGCTAATACATATGCTACCTAACAACTGGAATTTGATTGTTTAGGTCCTGGTCTCACTAACACGGGTATTTTACTTTACCGCTCTCTTGAAATGGAGAAATGGAGATTTTTAAAACTTTAAATGCTCCATTCTCGGTGTATTCATGTATTTTCAACAAATGGAGGTTTTAGGTGTTTCAACCTGCTTTTCACAAGCTCCCTGTTGCTTTCTGTAATGAATATGCGCTGGAAACCATCACAACAATGGCATTACAACAGCTCATCTACATCGTGTGCCCACACAAAAGACTTGCATTTGTCTTGTTGTTCAATTTCTCCATTGCACAAACAGTTTTCGGTTCACAAGTTTTCCTTAAAGAAGACTTGGCTGAGTAGGTGTGCTCAGAATGCTGTTGCATTTTGACGTGTCATCAATGCAGACATAATCGCCGCCTACCTGCCCGACACGATCATTTTGGTGTTTTTAGAGATTTCCACATTCTCATCTGCAAGAAAATATGTTTCCAAACAGAAGGAAAGTATCAGTTTAAAGAAAGATCCAGGGTAGCATAGTCAGGACCTTAGTCCTCATCGTTTGTGGGAAAAGTTCACTCTCAAATCAAACCATTTGTCAGCTGCACTGCAGAACTCCTGGTTCTTGTTTAGTCAAGTTTTACTTTAATCGATTAAAGTTTTGTGGTCGGTGCCATTACAGTACAAAACTTGTTGTTAAAGTGCTGAACTCCCAGATGATCTGTTCCTTTTCCTCTCAACTCTGAACAAAATGTCATGGACACAGTGGGTCCCAGCAGTGGACCAATGGATGTGGGTATACGCCATGTGAATGAGAAAGCTCAACACCTCCCTGAATGTAAAAAGAAAGAAGTCCTTATCTATCACCATCGATTTCAGTTAATCGTGACTGCGTTTGCAGCTTCCTTTTACACTGATAATAAATCCAAAATACATGTTATTTTGCATTGTTCTGTTCAGAAAACCCACAGTTTAGAATCTTTATTCTAAGAAGCAGATGATACCAAACTTCCAATCAGCCATTGACTGTCGGATGATAGAGAAGTCATAATGAGGACGAAGATCAGTGAAGAGTTAGTCATACATTTCAGTGCTTCAGGAGGGAGAGGTGCCTATCGATGAGAGGACGGCTCAGTGGACGGAGACGAGACCGACTGCCGACTATTCAGAAGTGGCAAAGGACTTGCCACAAAGAGGGAAGAGTAAAGATTGTATGAACAGCTGGAATGAGTAATGCAAAAGGCACCTTATTGCAACTATTCCTGAAATGTTTGTTGGAGTCATGCACTACTATTTACAGTCCAACTTCAGGTAAGATGCGTCATGGACCGAATGTGCTTGCAATATTTCTTTTGTACTTTCCTATTTTTTGGCCTTTTTTTTGAGGATGTATTCAAGGGTGAACAAAAGTCACGGAAAATGAGGAGGTAGAATCATGACGTAACACTCTCATGTCAATTGATGAAACTGTCACAAGAGGATTGTTTTACCAGTTTTGAAAGGTGTGCCATCCAAACTTCAGCTACACCGTATTTGCATGTCACACTGCGTCCGTTCTCACGACACACCAAAACCGTTGTACCTCCAAATACAAGACGTAAAAGAAATAATGTGCTAAAATCATAGTGAAACATTTATATTGCACAGGATAAAGTCAACAAAAGGTAAAACCCAGCTCATGGTGGGCCAATATCAATTTCTTTGAACCGTGGTTATTGCACAGGTTTGATAACACACACCTTGTTGGATGCTAACGTGAACCTCAATATCATAGCAAGAAAAACATTACAAAAAAGCGCTGGACACTCTGGCTCCATATGCATCCAAATGTATTGATACATGTTCCGGCCTTAAGGCATTCCCCAAGATAAGGTCGAAACTTCGACCAATACATTTGGATGCACAGTGATAAGTTTCTTTGGAGTGCTATGCTTTTCTACCTAAGTTTGAGATTTAAAACTCAGCTTAAGGCTATGTTTGAAGATCAGAAACTCATTCATTGAACCGTAAAGACAGGTACGTCATAAATGTGATTGACAGGCGAGCTGACATTGAAGTGTCAGTCTGAAATCATTAACAGTTGGTTTTTGCAACACACGTTGCCTCCCCGACATCCTCCAGGCACACATAAAACGGTATTGAGTATGTTATCACATCAAGCTTGAAAACAGTATGGGTGCTCACATTTTTTTGTTTATTCCAAGCCTTGTGGGTCCACTGTGCTGTCAGAGCCTTCGGGGCATTAAAACAGCGCTGCATGGGATGGCTGAGAGTAATTTATGTGATAGAATACGAGGCAGGAAACCTTAAATACTCAACTGATCAGTTCTTATCAGTTAGACACCTTCTTATATAAAGAAAGACCATTAGACTTCAACCCATAGTCACCATTTGTAATTTTGACTGATAAAAGTGTTGCTTTTGAATAAGTTCCTGCTGACTTTGAAAGGTTACTGCTTTCAAAGAGCAAAAAATGTGATTGAAAACTTTACAAAGTTTGGTGTGAAGACCACCCGTGCCTGTCTTGCTGAAGCTATATAAAAATCATGTGGCTAATTCAAATTCATGTTGGAAAATCCAGTCAAACAGAACTTGTGTAGCAGATTGCTTTGAGCTCGGCTTAGTCCAAGGGATCCTGCAGTCACATGCATAACCATTACCCTGTACATATATTTATATATATATATATATATATAGTGTGCGATTTAGCAGCCTCAATAAAAAAAATGTATTAAAACATACAAACAAGTGATTTGGAGAAAGTGGCATTTGGCCTCAGGACGCAGTTTGACCCTCTCTCAACCTGAAGTAGATGAGTGAAACAGTCTGATGACCACAGGCAGTGAGGACTTCCTCTGGCATTCTGCCTTACGGGGTGAAATGAGTCTGTTGCTGAAGGTGCTTCTGTGCGAGGTTAGCACCTGGTGGAGAGGGTGAGTGTTGTTGTCAAAGATATTATGCAGTTTAGCCAGCATCCTCCTCTCAGACACCACCAACAGAGACTCCAGCTGGACCCCCATGACGAAGTCAGTCTTCATGATGATCTTGTTGATCTTGGTGGCGCCTGCTGCTCTCAGCCTGCTGCTCTCAGCCTGCTGCTCTCAGCCTGCTGCCCTCATCCTGCTGCTCTCAGCCTGTTGCCCTTAGCCTGCTGCTCTCAGCCTGTTGCCCTTAGCCTGCTGCTCTCAGCCTGCTGCCCTCAGCCTGGTGCCCTCAGCCTGGTGCCCTCAGCCTGCTGCCCTCAGCCTGCTGCCCTCAGCCTGTTGCCCTCAGCCTGCTGCCCTCAGCCTGTTGCCCTCAGCCTGCTGCCCTCAGCCTGTTGCCCTCAGCCTGCTGCCCTCAGCCTGCCGCCCTCAGCCTGCTGCCCTCAGCCTGCTGCCCTCAGTCTGCTGCCCTCAGCCTGCCACCTGCTGCTCTGCTGTCCTCAGCCTACTGCCACCACCGACTGGTAGAACATCTTCAGCATGACGTGACGTACAACGTAAGACCAGAGCCTCCTCAGCGAATAGAGCCGGGAACACGTGTAAAAGAGGCTAAAAATTAATTGGGGTCTTATGTACACTACTTGTCCATGAACTTCTATGAAAACAGACAAACACTGGGACAGTTCCAGTTGGGTTAGGGTTAAATGTTAGATTCACTAAATAAATACAGCCTCTTCAACCCCCCTCTTCACGTCCTTCTTGAAACAATATATTGGGTATACATTGCTAAATATCTGGACAGTATCTACAGGTGGCACATGAGCGCATGAGCTTCTTTTTATGCCAACTAAAGTAGCAGCATTGGTTTTTTTTTAAATTTTTTAATGGAACAGAAATAAAAGGAGTCTGAACAGTCATGGCTACTCACACAAAGTCAACTTTCATAAAAGGAAGACTTGACTGACAGGAAATGTCTGGAAAAAGAATCCTCGGCTGCTTTGAAACAAACCTGGCAACACATTTAAGTTTGACAACAGGAATCGGCTTTTTTTAAAAAAAGGCTGATAACTGAAATGATTTAATCTCACAGGAAGTCAACAACACTGTTGGAAGCTTTTACACTGAGTGGTAAATCAGAACTGGATGAATGTCTTGATGAGCATCTTTCTGCTCTTCACACAAACCCAGATAAGAGAAGAAAGTTGCTGCTGCGAGGAGATGATGGCCGCAGGGATTCACCTCATCCTGAGGGAGTGAGTAGCCCAGAGGTGTTGTGGGGATTTAAGGAGCGAGACTTTTCACTGAGAAGATCAAAATGAAGGAATGGGACAGCACACTCTGGTAAACATCCCAAGACAAAATTGGAAGCTCAGGCGTAGGCAGGAGACGGTCTCAGGTCAATATTTGCTGTTAGAAATAAAGGAGGTGGGACAACAGTGAACAGTCTCCAACTTTGATCAAATTCTTCTTTTTGATTAAAAGAGATTCACCAGTCGATAACCTGAAGGTTGGCAGTTCGATTCCCACTCTCACTGTTCAGAAAGATTGAACTGACAGCTGGAGGGGTGTCAGTCTGCCCCATGCTCCCCGGGCCCTGTGATTGGCTGCCCACTGCTCCAGTGTATGGCATCTGTCTCCATGAGCGTGTGAGCCTGTGCACGTGTGTTCAACAGCTGCCAACCTGGATGGGTTAAATGTGGAGGAGTAATTTCGTGTATTTCATGTGACAATGACTACATGACAATAAAGAAATCTTATAGTCTTAAATGAAACAAATAAAGCTCTCTGCCCTAAAACTGACTACCGAGGGAACTGTAGCGTAATGGCTGATAGGAGGTGATGATTCTCATTTTGATGATCACATGTTGTCATTTGATCTATTGGTAATGTCATGTTAATAAATAGAATAGAAGTACTTTAATCTTACTTTACAGCAGCAGCATTTACACCCGAGTGAAATAAACATAGAAGCACAAAGCATCTACTATTAAGTAGTAACCTTTAAGACTGTAATTACAGAATAAGATTCAAGTAAAGATATCGTCTGTATACAACAAAATGTGCACTTGTGCAGTAGTAAAGTGTCCCAGTAGCAGTTATTGAACAGATGTACAAATCATATAGAAAATCTATGGATGAACAATTTACTAAAGCTAAACCTTTCTTTCTTTGCATCACTTTGAGATTTTAATCCGTGCTTTTATCACGACTCGTTTAGACGACTGCAACGCACTTAATTCTGGGTTTTTAAGTCAAGCATCACTCGCCTACAGCTGGTTCAGGACGTTGCTGATTTTAAAATTATTCTTTTTGTTTTTAAATGGAGTTTGCATGTTCTCCCCGTGTATGCGTGGGTTCCCCGGCTTCCTCCCACCCTCCAAAAACATGCATGTTAGGTTCATTGGTGACTCTAACAGTGTCCCTAGGTGTGTGTGCTTGTTTGTCTGGTTTGTCTCTGAGTGGCCCTGTGATGGACTGGCGACCTGTCCAGGGTTTTAAGTCTTCTCTTAAAACACATTTTTTCTTATTGGCTTTTAATTCAGTCTGACTTTTGTCACGTCATGTTTTGAGTTGGGTTTTTTGTCTTGTTTTAGGTTTTGCTATGCTTTTCCTTTTCACATCATTAGGTTCACTCAAGTCACCTGCCTTTTGTTTCACAGCTGCACCCCATCTAAAATCCCCTCACCGCAGTATTTAGTTTCCAGGTTCTCCTCAGTTCTTTGCAAAATCTTCACCTCACTTCATGCAACATGTTTCATGTTCTTCAGGTTTGGTCAGGTCAGGTTCTGCCTTATTTTCCACAGCCAAAGTCTAGTCTTGTCTTGTTTTATTTATTCCACAGTTTAAGATTTCTTGTTATCCGGCTCAGCTGCGCTTTTTGTTCTTGTTTTTGTGAATAAATCAAGTTTTTGCTTTTGATATCTGCATGTGGGTCCTCTCTCCCCATCACCGGTTGTGACTACTTTTAATTGTTTTATTTTTATGGTTTTTATGCTTCGCTTGTATTTTATGTGTGTTCAGCACCTTGTAAATAAAGTTGGATTGGATGTCTAGCACTGAACCAGCCCACTTTTGGTGAAAATGAAACAACTGAAACTTTGTCAGAGAACTGGAACCAAACGAAAACTGCTCAAAAGATCTGAAGCAGCCATGGAAAGCACCTGCTGAGGAGACGTCCAAACATCATCCTCCTGTGTCAGCTGAAGAATGAACGATGGCAGAACTCATTGCTAAGAATGATGCCATCTGTGAACATCATGTTTGAACAAAGGGAACTTGAAAAATGAAAGAGCATATCAAAGATGGATTTGACTTTTTTTCTGTTCAGTGTGTCTCAAGCATTTAGTGTCAGAGCTCCAAATCTGTAATTTTTGTGTGTTACATTTTGTTGAAGGAGGCTTCTTGGAGCACAATGAGTGGATGAAGATTGAAAACTGTGGAAATGAAAGCAGTCTGACATCTTCTTAACAATTTTCTATCAAACTGAGAAGTATGTTAAAGTTTGAATGCAGCATTCAGCCTCCAAAGGAAGAATGTGTTTGCTCAAAAAAGTAAAGTACATTTTGTTTATAGCATACAAGACAACCTTGAGAGGTTTTTGTGTTAGAGAATGATGCATGAAAATAAGAAGACTGCTGTACAAAGAGACTTTACTTTATTGTGCTCCCTAATTAATTTCAAATGTTCAGCATGACTCAAGACATTTAAACTATTAGAGCAGTTGCAGCACATTGTTTTATATTAAAGTTGAGCCATACTTTGGCTCAAAGCCTTGTTTTTCCCAATAAACTAGAACTCTGTAAGGGTTTGTAAGAGTTTAATTTATTGTTTTTATGTATTTTAGTTTATTCTTTGCCTTTTAGTCTTGTGGTTTTTCCCATGTTATGTCAACTTTAATTATCTGACTGTTTGTTTGTTGGATGCTCTGGTTTAGTTTTCTTAGTGCCTTGGTTTAGTCTCTCTCCTGTGTTTTGGTTCCCGTTGGAGTTTAGATATTTCTGTTTTAGCTCACAGTCCTCTGTTAGACTCAGAGTATGCATTCTGTTTAATTTCCAGTTAGTTTCTCTCTACCCCTGCATGCCCTCAGTTGCCTTGGACGTATCCCTTGGTCTGAATTCACACTCGTCTCTTGTTAATCACTCACTTGCTGTCACTCAACTCATTATTTTTCTCTCTGGCCTTCTCAGTCATTTGCTCGTTCAGTGTTGTCTCCACCCCATGGTTTTCCGGTCCTGCATCTTCTGTGTGTTTGCTCTGAGTTTATCTGTTTTTTTCCATTTACCTGTTCTGCAGCGCCCTCGGTTTGTTCAAATAAACACATTTTGGTTCAACATTAAGTTTGTCTCCCTCTCTTCAACCACGGATCACAACAGAACTCGTCTGATTCTAATCGGTTGCATTTCCTGGTTGATTTAGAGTCAATAATGCAACTAAAATACTTGGCATCATTAAACAGCGTTGAGTTCAACGGGTACAAAACTTTATTCCAACGAGCGCCGTGAAACTAAAAACACAGTAACACTTCATTACACACTACAGCATTACACACTACAGCAATGCAAACTATGACTTCATTCACACCAGTTCACACCAGTATGATGTCTTTAAAATGCTGCATACCTCGCTTCGCCTAAGGGTGCAAACTCTTCTCATACAAATGGTCCAGGGAAACAAATACATGAACCAAACAGTGCCTGAACAAAAGAAACACTTCAGATGAACGTATACTTTATTTGATCTAACTAAAATGATATGACCAAACAAATTAAACTTACCAGTGCTTCTTGCTCTCCTTGCTCAATATAACCTGCTTACTATGTGCTTCCCAGGTAAATGTGGCAAAACACAGGTGTGTGGCCATTAACCCTATTTATACATAGGAGTACTGAAACCCGGAACCTGAATAAAGCATAACAAGTTCAGCTGGCAACTAACAGATCTATTGATACATTTTTTTTACCTCTATCCCCTAAAAACGTTCTCCAGCAGCATGTAAGCATTGATCCTAACACTCCTCTTCTACTAAATCCATTGGCTTCCCAGCCCACATGATTTGTTATTGAGCTCTGTGAAGTCTTTACTGATTGTGCAACAAACAGGGGCAGAGTGGCCGCTATAGTCCAGGCCCCGGTAGTACCGCCTCTCTGCTGCACAGCAGCCCATCTGCAGAAACAAACTTCTGCTGAGGCTCAGTGGACACAGCAGAAGACTTTACCCATACAGTGTAGCACTCATCCATGCTCGCACACACACTGTATTTTCAGTCGAAGTAATGAACTGTGTGAAAACCCATCTGTGTTCCTTTGGAACATCTGCCGTGCTATTAATGATTTCACAGACACATTTGTTAGCAGTGTGATTTGCAGTGTGGCATCTTTTCACAAGACGCAGTTTATTGATTTGTGGCTTTCCACGACTGGATTTGGGATGAAGTTAATAGCATTCTGAACAGGACATTTAGAAGCCATTACAATGAAACATTTGAAAACAATGAACTCGTTAGTCAAAGAATGTGCTCTAAATGACTACATTCATTAACAGAAGAAAACTGCCTGGAGAGCCAGTTTCATAGAGAACAAGGAAGATGATGCCTTTTGTTTCTATAGAAGCAGTAACAACGTATTATTTGAGACTGAATGAAGAAGAAGGTTATTGTCTTATGAGGCATGATGATGAAAGTCATAGCTCAGTCTTACCTGAAATCACGTAATAGGTATGTTTGTACAAATCTTCAATACATATTAGCACCACAGGCCATTATTGGGCCACTGTAGCCAAGATTTGGTCTGTGAAGATAATGAGTCATGTATATTCATTGAGTTTCAGTATGTAAGCGTGTAATATTGAATCAAAGCACTGCAGTATAGGTCACTGAATTTGAGTGGAAAAATGAAAGGTCACACTGCAGATTTAGGGAATGATAATGAGTGATTTTCTAATTATGAGCGACTCCTCAAAGATTGCACATTAGAGCAGTTATTTGACATAATGTCTGTATTTCAATTGGTGCATCTTTAAAGTAGCAGTGCGCAACATACGTTCCATAAAGATTACTTTGGAGAGAAGTATGCTGTCTTAGTCAAATAGACAGGTCAGGGTTAGCTTTGCAAACTCGGTACCACAGTGTGGAAAGTTGAAAACAAACCTCATTATATGTCCTGTGATGCTGCAAAGCGGTTGCAGCTGTGTTGGCCGTGCAGTTGACAGGTTAATGTGAATATTTCCAAAAAGAGATCTCATTTAAAAATACTCTTTTCCATCCAAACAAAAGCAGCTAATTTACATATTGTCATACTATTCACCCCATATCTCTTGATTTTTAAAAAAGGCAAATTAATCAGCTTTTCCTGCTGTTTAATCAAGCTGGAGGCCACCTCCTGGATCCCTCCTACCTTATTAGATTCTCCAGAGTTCACTCCATCATCTTCCTATGAAGTCACCCACATTATCCTGAGCAGCTGTTTAGTAAATTGAAATTATGCATGAATACATCATTCAAAATTCAGCAGCTACCCTCAGCATAACTCATGATTTATTGATACTTTGGAACAGACATTAATACTGCATTACAATTGAGATAAATGTTGCTCATTTTATGATTTTGATGTCTATATTTTCTGCCCTTCAGTTTGCAGGGAGGTTAATATTGCAATGCACTGATTGTCAGACATTTGCAGTTTGTACAGTAGGGCCTCCCTTGTTATGCCTAACCTTTCGAAAGGTTGCAGTATTTCGTTTGACATTTCAGAAACAGCTGAATTGCTTTGGCAGGCACATCATCACTGAAAGACAGACGTTCTCTCTCTGATCTGCTTTGCCCCTCGTTCATCTATTCACACACTTGTGAGTGTACATCACTGTGCTAATGTACCATAACCTGATCATTCAGTGTCGTGAGGCCTATCCACTCTAACACCTGAGCATCAGCAGCTTTGATTGAAGTAGACGTATCTGTAGAACCTGAGTGGGCATGCATTCATCAAAGGGGGAATTCTGCAACCCCTGGGTGCTCCACAGCTGTTAGATGGGCCTGAGCTCGGCAAATCTAATGGATGTGGAATGCCATCTTTGACTGAGGAGCACATTCATTTTGTTCTAAAGAGACTCCTTAAGGAGCCAGCATAGCGTTACATTGTACTGTGTCAATGGCAGGCAGAGCCACTTATGGACTGTGTCAGAACATGTGGACCCAATGGAAGTATGGACTACTTTTGTTAATGTTTGCACAGCTGCTTGTCCCACTTATACTATGTATTTTTATAGTAAAACCAAGTCCCAAGCAGTCCTAATAAACCAAAAATGAAGTAGCTAAGTTGGTCCACAGCAAAAACTGTTGCTCTTCAACAGTAAAGACTTTTTAAATAAAATTTTACTATTTTTTTTAATTTTACTAATCTATTGATTTGCCAGCTTTTTAACATTCTGCATCTCCATAAGAGAAGCTAAGAGATGTTCTTTTAGCACTGGTTCAGACCTTCATGCAAAACCCTCCTCCTCCACAATGTTTTCCATAGTCAAAAGTAACTTCTTACTTTTTGTTTCTACTTTGCTGTCACCACTGAATGGTTATTTGGGCTTTAAAAGTACACAGTTAAACTTAAAATGAATGTATAGGGTTAGGTCTACACAACACAAAATAGAAAATCTACATGATTGATGATGTCAGTCGAATGCTTCCGGACAGAACACATCCTATGTATAAGTTTCCATCTCACATCTCACATCTCCCACCTGCCACCTAATCAACTCATTTAATCAGATGCATTGATCCTCAGACAGAGGCGACTCACTGCTGGCTTGTTTGAAAGCAGGACACAAGCATGACTCTATAGACTAAAGAGCTGGTTGAAATCCTATAATCTCCTATAAACCCAGAATGAGCTGAGACCTACCCAGATGGATAGAAACCAGAAACCAACCTTTATTTTACATGAAATTAACTGGCTGTTGAATATAAAGAGCAATGGAATTAAAAAGACCTTTAATAGTTGATCAGTCATAATTCTGTCACTATGAGTCTGTTGGATTAGTAAACAAGCAAACAAGGAACAATGCTTTCGTTCATAAACCTTTATTAGCAGAGAAAGCAGCAAATATAACTACAAAAAAAACTGCAAATTTAGTGGAACGAAAAGTATGTTTCCATCTAAATGTAGCAGAGAAAAGGGTATGACTAGCTTTGTAACAGGAAATTACTGGTGTATCGCAAACACCAAGAAACCTTCTGCGAGTGATCTCAAGAGTCATCTTCCATTAACAAGACATGAAAATCATAAATAATGTTATCAGTGAAATGAAATGAGATTTGATATTGTTATCCAGCATCAACAGATTACGTTTCTAATCATTTCTTGTCCTCTTGGGCTCCCCTGGAGTTGTGGGATATACCAGTGCTGTCATAAAAACAACATTTACAGTCATTTGTTGTCATGCATGACAAAAGACACCTTCAGAGGCCACCAAAAACATAATTCCCATTTTATATATTACAGTTATTATTTCAAGATAACACAAAACCTTTTAAAAAGTTGCAAACTCCCAAGAGATGGAAGTGGTTAACTGAGGTGAGGCTGATTAAACGGTAAGATTATAACTGACGTTCAGTCTCTGGTAACAAAACAGTGATGAACACATACTGCTGTTCTTTTTAGGCGAGATAAATCGCAGTAAACGTCTAGCCTATATAAACGCGTCATTAGTTTTATTAAAGGAATCAACCGCAGCTTCTGTCCCTTCTGATTTCTAACCTATGCAGAGCAGAGCAATTATTGTGATGATTGTAAACCAGCATGTCGCAAACTTTACTGAAAGAGCCGAGCAAATCAAATGGGAAACAACATAAAACAAACGACATAATCCATTATTACTTACTAATAGCATCAACAAAGCTAAGTCTGCATTAGTCTTGCATTTCTTTCTCTCTCTGTTGGGTAAATGCCAGAAAAATATGTCCAATATTTATTCTTGTCTCTTGCTTGTACACTTTATCTCTTTTTCCTCACTTTCTTTTTTTTTTTCCCCTACTGGTTTTGTTATGGTTTTATTTATTTATTGACATGTGACATGGTACAGTAAAGCAAAATGGTGTGGTACTGCTTTATCTCAGCCCCAGATGCTTCAGATCTGGTTGTAACTTTGAGGGACTGGAGCTGAACTTCTAATTAGACACGAGTCTCAAAATGAATTGGGTAAATAAAAACTTCCCAGCATTCTCGGTGGGGAAAGGAAATACCTGTTTAATGCACAGAGGTTTACCGACTTGATAGATCTTTAGTAAAAAACATGTGGTGCATGAAATCTTTGTTTTATTTGTTATGAAGTTAGATGTGAGTCAAAGAAAAAAACAGCTTTGAGTTCAGAGGGAGTTTTGTAAATCAGTCCTCTTTTTTTCAAACCAGAAAGCCACAGATGAAAACTCCTTTGTAAAAAGGAGCAATCAAAGCAACTGTTCGCCTCTCACTGAGTCACAGGAGGGGGATGTTCTTTTCTTCTGCCTCCTTTTACAATAACTCAGCCTCAGTCCTTATGCTGCCTTAGTGCTCCATCATTCCACTCTGCCAGCGTTGATTGCATTGATCCCCTCTAAAAGAGTGAATGGAGTAACCATCCTCTCTGTGTCATTTTTACTTTCAAGTGATGACACAAAAACAGACAATGTGGGTAATACTGGGCCAAGGAAAAGCAGAAGTATTGGTCTTATGTGGATACCTGCTCTACTGATCATGTGCAGCAACTGCCAGGCTGAAAGTAACCTCAGACAATCATCCTCATCCCCTCTCCTATCAGCCTCGGTCTTGCTCCGACAGCCACAGCTTGTACAGAATCAATCAGCATTGAGATATGGGCTGCCGTCATGGCGGTGACCAATTTTGGCATGCAAGCTTCTCCCTTAATAGACAAAGAGATGAAGATCAATAGCCAATTTGGCCTTGGAATGGGGCTCGAATGGATCAAGGAAAATTCATTTTATTCTCGTCTTTTCATCCTGGAGAAATCAGGAAAAGCATGATGAACATGCGTGACCTGTACAGTTAAGATGAGAATCACTCATCGACCTAACCTTGGCAGTAAAGGCAAGACGGTAAAATTACCTCTTAGTGATCTGAGATTTTGGAATAGGCAGCACAAAATAATGGGCAGAAAAATGGCACTTAAAGAAATGAGTATTTAAATACATCAAACGCATTATACATTTACCAGTACAAATTGGTTTTTTGGACATTTTCTTCATTTCCAGATTTTCTCATTTAGTGTACTTAAAAAAAAAAAAAAGGTCAAGACTGCTCTAAAATGTCCTAATCCAACTTTTCCTCTTACCTGACTAGTCTCCCAGGTTCTGCCTTACAAAAACATCCCCACATTTTATTGAGAAGATGGTCAGTGCCTGGTTTCCTCTGCACCAGTATTCCAAATATCAGAGGATTTGTCTGATGGACATTCAGGTGCCTTTTGGTGAACTTCCAGCTGGCCACATGTGCTTTTTACTGATGAATGCTTCTCTCTGGCCACTTTACCATCAGGGCCTGATTGATTGAGTTCCAGACCAATGGCTGTCCTTCTGAAATTGTGTTCGATCTCTGCAGAGGAACTCTAGATCTTGCTCATCGTAGTTGGCTTGCTGGATAACTGTGATCAAACAATTCATTTTATTTGCTCAGTTCAGCTGGATCGACAAAGTCTGTTGATGGTTCGAAACTTCTTTTGTTTTACAATGATGGGGGGGGTTACTGTTCATTTAGACACTGTTGATACTCCAGAAAATCCTCTTGTATGAACAGCAGCAGCAACTGTGAGGCAGAGAGCAAGACAGGAACTTTGTACCTTTAAATAGACGGCACTGATTTGAAGGGGCATGTTTAATAAGTGGCATGTTAAGTCTGGCAGCAGATCAGCTCGAGTTGCCTGCCTGAGCTTACTTACAGGCAACGCTCCATTAATGTGATGCCTTATATAGACCAGCAATATCACAATTTAGGGAAATCTCAAGACCACTGCAGACACTAGAGCATCCTTTTGGGATGTTGAGAACATGTCAAGACCAGCACCAGACCGGTTTAATCTGGAAACCAAAGGTACTTACAGAGATCCACATTACAATACAAAAATGTTTAAATCCATCTTAGTATTCATCTGAAACATCTCAAAATGTAGAAAACCCAAAACGGTCTGAAAATGACCTCCATTTTTGTATTTCAAGGTTTTCTTATAATGTGAATGATATCAGATGGGAGTAAAATGGCAATAATTTCTCGTTGTGGAAGTATGTAATTTGAGAGGGAGCGATACAGTCACGAAACCTGCTCATAATGATAACCTGACAGTTTCCTGTAGTGTGTTATGATTTCACCATTGATATGCATATTAACTTGTTTCCATTAGAAGTCTCTCTCCAGGGAGAGTAATTTGATGATGTTACTGCTCATATGCAGTATTTTTAGAAAGGGAAATCATGACCTGCAGGCCTTGGAGGTGTTCATGCCGTCAATTTGGGGCCGTTCCCGAGCCTCCTCGGCCTCAACTCAGAACAAAGGAAGGAAATCAATTTAGAAGTGACACCTTGAGGCATGCAGAAAAATCAGCCTGCTTCAAATGAGATCACTCACCGTGTATCCTTTCCCTTTATCTCCTGCCTGCCACCCTGTCTCATCGTCTTTTTCTCAAGACAGGGATCCCTAATGTGTTCCTCTGGAAAGCATCAAACAAAGATAAATGAGTCTTGTCCCTTGCACAAAAGAGGCTCCAAAGATCTTAATGCCTGAATTTGACTGAGAACTTTTGCTTTGGATTTAACAGCTTTATTGATTCAGAGCAATTAGTGCAGAACTGAAGGGAAAACTCACCCGCTGCATTGGTAATGAGGATTACTCCTCTTGTTTCTAGAAGACAGATCTTTCACTGCATATAGGCTTCATCCTCTTTAAACTTATTGAACCGTATGTCTGCCATTTAAGTTTTATTTCTTAATTCGTATAGTATTACATCCTGCATTTTACTTCCTCTACAGATTAATGTGAAGATAGATGCAGTAACATCAGAGTATAAATTTGTTTTGTTTACAGCTGCAATAATCAATGCTTTATTAAAGTACGCTAATGACAGTAGATGTAATGTAAAAGGTTCTGTGATAACAAACCTACAGAAGTCTAACTGACAGTTGAAAAGAAACTAGATCTTTCCATGCATTGTTTTGGTTTAAAAGCCTTACTTTTCCAAGCTTTCAGCTTGAATGAAAACTCTTCAGTGCAACTGTAAGCTTGTCAAACTAGTGATGAATAGCTGGTGATGCATGCTTCTCTCTGTTGAAGTTGCTGCACATGATCAGTAGAGCAGGTCACCCCCCCCCAGGAGGGCTATCAAAAGTTAGCTACTCACAAACATTAGCTTGCCTACGGAAGCATTAGCTATGGTGATTAAACTGACGTAGCTTGAAGACAATGACATTTTAAGTTGTAGTTAAACTTGTTGCTGAAGTTGCAGCTGTGGCTCAGTGTCATTCTTCTGTTTTTACATGGCTGACATGAACATGACTCAAATAAAACGAATGCATCTGAAAAACATAATTTCAATTTCTGTATGAAGATTCTATTTAATCTTGTGGTTTTTTTTTGTTTGTTTTTCAGTTGTTTGACATTTAATTTCTGCTGAATCTGCAGACCACTCTTCTCCCAGATAGCTGTCTTTTCTTGACTTTGATGTAACAGGATCAACCATTACAGTTCAACCTGCTCTCTGCTCTGCCTTTAATATTCATCACCATGTCATGTTTTCAATTCCAAATTACTTCATGATTGATTCCTTCTCAATAACCTGATGACTTTTTCATCTTGGGCTGGAGCGATTCATCACTCTTCCCTGCTCCTGAATTTATGTAATAGCATCCAGTAGGGTTAATATGCCATTGGCAATAAAACAATTTGGGAAGATGTACTGTAGCATTAGGAAGCTTTCACGTCTGCTCATACTGAAGGGAAGACACTGCATCCTTTATTAGCCTTTGTAAGTTAAGAAAAAGTACAATCTGACACTGATAAACAAGCTAAAATGAGAGGATAAACTGAGTATACCTTCAAAAAGGCGGGCTTTATTCCACCATGGCTCGGTTAGCTTCCTACTCTCTAAATAAACCTGATGATTCTGCAACGCTTCATTCGTCACCGCTGTCATAACTTGAACTGATTTAATTAAAGCGTCTGCAGAGATAAAAATTGGGACACTTCATTCTGCTTTCACAAGCAGGCATGTTCCTGGCAAACACACGCAGAGTTATTTAAATATTATTCAAACAGAACCTTGAAAGTATGCTCATCATGCCCCCCTAAGCTAATGTAATATAAATGTTAATTAACATTTGTGCAGGGAGCTGGAAAAGAGAGTATTTGAAGCAGGGTAATGCTTTCCAAATTTCCCACTGAATAATGGTATTGGGTGCTTTTACTGTACCTTTATCAGCAAAAATATATTTAGATAAAAATGAAATTATTAAGTTAAGATTGAGTTTTCGCCTTTATGCCGCTTATAAATATGCTTCTGTGCATGTTGCTCAGATGGCTTTGCTCCAAATTATGTTTATTTTCCTTCACAGTAACCCAATGTGAAATGTTGAGATAATTTAAAGATGCAAATCTCTTTGCAAACGCAGAGCTTGAGGTGAACTGATCGCATGGTTTGTTTCCCAAATGGAGGGAGACCAAAAGATAAAGAAAAGAAAATTAGTCAAAATGAATTAAGTGAATCTGTCAGCAGCTGTGAATACATGTGACATGACAGCTGGGGGCCACACTGAGTTTATGAAGAATAAAATGTATATTTCCACAGATAACTGCACCTTCAAATTGATGTAAGAGGTCCAGCAAAAGCTATAATATCATATACTTATATATGTATAAATATATATATTTCCACAGCCATGAAAGTCAGAAATTAAATTTAGCAAAAGAACTAAGGAATTAAGGAATTAAAATCGTGCAGTTTCATCCTGAGAGTCACTATCATAGCTGAATATCTTTTTTTCCCCTTTTGCCTCAGACCCTTCAGGACATTTCTGTGTAAATTAATAAATTCCAGTGCGTTAAATTGGACTGAAAAGTTGTCTCATATATAGGTTAAAAGGGAACAGCTGTGTGCAGTCATGCCAAGTGTTGGTGGTGTGGATACCATTCAGCGGGCTAATTGTGTGTGGCATTGAAGTTGGCCCTCATTAACTTTCCTACATTACCTTTTACTGTGGATAAATGGAGGGCTTTAAATCAGCCATCTGTTGCTGCTCATCTATCTTTACAGAGTAGAAGTGACATCAAGGACATCAGTGTCGTATTCTAACAGGGAAGGGAGCTCCAACCAGGCTACAACGCTAATACTGGTTGAGTTGCCACCGTCTTTTCAGTCCAAACACTAAACATTTATAGAATAGACTTCATGCCAGGAGTTTTTGTTCTCGCTTCCAGCTTCTTGACTTTTAGTGTTTCTTGCTTTTAATGCACCAAAAATTGATTTTATATTGAAGATCCTTTCCAAAGCACCATGTGTTGTGAGAAATACAACATAAAAACCTGACTTTTTGAGCATTGCAAGCGTTATTTTCAGTGCGATGCCCCTTAACATTGGACTTGGAGCACGGGTCTTCACAGTGTGATTCTAGCAACGGGCAACTCTAACAGTAGAAAGAAAAAGTGTTTTCAGGAGCATAGCCCTTTGTGGACAGAAAAGCCTAACCAGCTGTGGAAAAGCTGTCATGCAGAACAGAAAGGCCTTTTAATGAACATGAATGGAAAAAAAATTGCTTCACAGTTGAAGGATGAACCACATGATGATGTAAGCTGATTGGCCATGCTGCCCTGCTGAGGTTTGCAGACCAAAGAGTAAGGATTATAATCACATTGTGAAGCCCACGAATTGGACTGACTGGCAATTGCAAAGAGTTTGGAGAACACTGCTGGGCTAGAGAACATGCATTTAAACCTCGTATTCCCTACCTAAGAGTCCTTGAGAATCACAGTGATTCCCCAGCTGCTCTAGAAGCATTTTCCTGTGGCAGCTGAGCCTAAAGTCAGTTCAAAAATACTTCCCCACCTCCCTGTAACATGGATGAACATAGTTTAACGGACACATCTTCAGTAATATCCATCCACCAGATATTTTTTCAAATCTTTCTTGCCGCCTACTGTGATTGCAAAGAACATCATGTCATCTTATAACAACAGCAGGCTGTTAATGATGAATGAACTCATGACATATTACAATATTTAAGCTGTGGGACAGATGGCCTCACATTTGACTCTAGAATACTTTGGTATCCAGAGGAGTTGATGGTGGACTCAATGACTGCAAGGTGCCCAGGTCCTGTGGCTGCAGAACCAGCCCAGATCATCAGCCCTCCATCACCGTGCTTGACAGCTGGTATGAGGTGTTTGTGCTGATATGCTGTGTTTGGTTTCCTCCAAACGTGCTGCTGTGCATTATGACCAAACATCTCCACTTTGGTCTGGTCTGTCCAAAGGACATTGTTCCAGAAGTCTTGTGCTTTGTTCAGATGCAGCTTTGCAAACCTAAGCTGTGCTGCCATGTTCTTTTTAGAGAGAAGAGACTTTCTCCTGCAGCCCTTCCAAACAAGCCATCCTTGTTCAGTCTTTTTCTAACTTTCTAACTGTGCTGTCATGACCTTTAACCTTTAACATGCTAACTGAGGCCTGTAGAGTCTGAGATGTAGCTCCTGGCTTTTTCACCTTGGGGTGAACTTGCTGGGATGTCCACTCCTGGGAAGATTGACAGCTACACCACTTGTGAATAATTCTTCTCACTGTGGAATGATGGACAGTCAGTTTGGGAATAAACTTATTTTCCTCCCAGATTGATGGGCAGCAACAGCTGCTGATGTCTCTCCTCCTTGGCATTGTGCTAACACACACCTGAATGCTGCAAACTGACAAAACTTCTGCTTTTTATAGACGCGCTCTCATCTATTGATGATCAGGTACATTTGATTAGCAGTTAGGTGTTGCTAATCAAATGTACAGAATATATATATATAATTTAAAAAACCTTATTTCCTTCACTGCTTCTGCACTTTAGATTAATTCTACAAACAATGACAGTACCTAATTTTAAGAACTGACTACGGGTGCATTTTCCTTTTCATGACTACATACTTGTGGGTTTTGCTTGTTTCTTGCCAGTTGTCTTTGACACCTCAGTTTTCACCTTGTTATTTTGGCTGTGTTCGATTTCTTTGCCCTTTAGTCTGCCTCTTATCTGCCTTGTCTGCTTCACTGATTGCCTCCTTCTGTGTGACGCTTTATTTTTTGGACTTTCACCTTTCTGTGACCTGCATCCTAACTCTTGACTTAACCATCACAATTTGCTTTTGGGTATTTTGTTTCAGTTTAGTTTGTGACTTTCCAACATTTGAAGTGAAAGAACTAAAACTTCAGATCATAGATAAAATGACTTGATCGAGTGGCGTATTTTTATTGTCACCTGCTCTGAGACGCTCTCAGCCAGAGTTAAAATGACCTGCCAAGAGACGGCAGGTGATGCTATATCTTCAGCGCTCCAGCTTGAAGGTACACATTGTTATTAACGGACAGACTGGCGCCATTAGTGAGACACAAAATGACAAACTGCCGTCGCAGTTCCCGGCTTTTTGCCGGCTGACATTAATTTGACATGTATTCGAAGACTGTTGTATAACTTGTTAAAGTGTCACTGCAACTGTGGCACATAAGCTACATCATCATCACCCACAAATCAACATTAAATGAGCAGCCTGAGCAGAAAGAGGATGCACTGCAATGAATGGAGAGTTCATTTCCAAGTGATGCACCAAATATCTACATGAAAATACAAGTTTACAATCAATTCAAAGGATTTCTTTCTCCTTCAGTTCAAATTTAGTTGTAAAATAAAGCGTTTATCAATGAAACATTTGACTTAAATACGATACATACATTTTTATTGACTGATAAGAACACAAATGACAAAGAATCCCATTGACTTTGAACAGTTTGAGTAGTTTTTGTGTATGAAAACTGGAAATAAAAAGTTACAGTAAACATGCCACCTGATTAAAAATAGATTTACAAAAACATGTAAATTTCTATACAACAGTCGTCTGGTTCCACATCTCCGTACGTCCCACAATTCTGGGTTAAACCTGCAATGATTTCAACAACCTGTGGGTACAGCATCACTTAAGAAAAGTCTTCGTTTAGCCTGTTTGAGATAAACATGAAATACATCTAACCAAATGTCACCAAACTATTCAATAAGTAACAGGCTGAGCCAAAAATTGCTTCATCATGCCTGGTAGCCCCGTTTCATCTCGTTCAAAGGATTAATGCTTGTACGACACAATAAGAAAGAAGTTATAAAGCAACTGAAAATGCAACACTACAGCGCTAATCTATTAGCCAACATTAGTAGTCATCATAAGGAGCGTAACACCCAAAGTCAAAGAGAATCGTAACATGTCAGGAGAGGTGCTTGAAATTCGTAAATTAATGTTGATTTGCATCATATAAACTTTTAAACACCACAACTACATTTACGCTTCAGGTAACAACAATTATCAGGGTTATAAATCTCCAAACCAATTCAGATAAAAGCACACTTGCCCTTATAATTCAAAGCCTTTTGCATCTAGGATGCTCCCAAATTGAGTGAAACAACCGATTAAACTAACGCCAGCACCGAATCGCACAACTTTTCCATACAAATCAAGCACTGAAGCTAATCTTAAGGAGTGTTATTTCAAGTACTGACAGTTTGTCTTCGTTCGGGTGTGTCCCAGAAACATCAGTTAAAGGCTGAATTTAGAAAGATGTGCATTCATGTGAAAAAGAAAGTACACCCACTATAAATGATCAGGTTTTTATATATTAAGGATCCATATAAGAGGGCATAATGAAACAATCTGGCCCCCGTTGGGTCTTAAAATCAAGTGAATACAACATTAGATGAACGACAACATGTGGCATATTACACAGGACATCATTTATTGAACACAAATTAAACCAAAATGCAGAAGCAACCTGGAGCTGTAAATGTGAGCACCTCTATAAAAGCAGAAGTTTTGGGAGTTTGCTGGTGTGGAGCATCCAGGTGAGTGTTAACACGATGCCAAGGAGGAAAGAATCAGCAACTGTTGCTGCCCATCAATCTGGGAAGGGTTATAAGGCCATTTCCAAACTATCTGGAGTCCATCATTCCACAGAGAGAAAGATTATTCACAAGTGGAAAACATTCAGGACAGCTGTCAATCTTCCCAGGAGTGGACGTCCCAGCAAGTTCACCCCAAGGTGAAAAAGCCCAGAGCTACATCTCAGACTCTACAGGCCTCAGTTAGCATGTTAAAGGTTAAAGGTCATGACAGCACAGTTAGAAAAAGACTGAACAAGGATGGCTTGTTTGGAAGGGCTGCAGGAGAAAGCCTCTTCTCTCTAAAAAGAACATGGCAGCACAGCTTAGGTTTGCAAAGCTGCATCTGAACAAAGCTCAAGACTTCTGGAACAATGTCCTTTGGACAGACCAGAGCAAAGTGGAGATGTTTGGTCCTAATGCACAGCAGCACGTTTGGAGGAAACCAAACACAGCATATCAGCACAAACACCTCATACCAGCTGTCAAGCACGGTGGGGGAGGGCTGATGATCTGGGCTGGTTCTGCAGCCACAGGACCTGGGCACCTTGCAGTCATTGAGTCCACCATCAACTCCTCTGGATACCAAAGTATTCTAGAGTCAAATGTGAGGCCATCTGTCCCACAGCTAAAGCTGGGCTGAAACTGGCTCATCAACAGGACAAAGATCCCAAACACAGCAGCAGATCTACAACAGTGTGTCTGAAAAAGAAAATAATCGAGGTGTTGCAATGGTCCAGTCAGAGTCCAGACCTCAGCCTGACTGAGATGCTGTGGTGGGACCTTAAGAGGCTGTGCAGGTCCAAGTGTGTGATGTGTTGTTTAGGAACTGCTGATAACCAGACGATATTCTGTTATGTCCTGACATGAGAAACCTTATAACCGAGAGGGAATGTACTTAATTCATACGATAATACGGCAACACACAAGGGTCAACTTTCACCAATTTGACTGCGTCTGTGTTTTTAATAGAATCTTACTCTTCTTCAGCCAAATTAATGCTACAGTTTCCAAAGATTTTCTGAAATAACTTTACAGTGGTTATACCTGAAGAGTGATTTGAAGAATTAACTGCTGAACATGCTGAAATGTAGTCGTTAGTGACATAATTTGATGTGTAGAACATTATTCATAACCAGGTTATTATCTTCAATACTGTCACTAAACAGTCAAATGCTGTGTAGTTCACAGCCTCAATGATTACTTTGTGAAAATGGGTACGTTTGTATTTTGAATTCCAGATTCAATCAATGACTCTCGATGCATTTGACACACTGCAGCTTCCCACATTTTGAAAACCCTCGCCTCGCCTGCATAAGCTGGGACCCGAGCAGAATACAGAAGGAGCCGGTGAAGGCTTCGGAACAGCAGCAGTCCATGTTGGGATGCACAGACTGAGCAGGGAGGAGTGAACTGAGATGTTGGGGCACTGCTCCCTGGCAGGAGGCCTGCGCCAGTGTTGGCTCCCTACCACAGGAAGCCCTTTCTGCTTCTGAAACTTGGCAGGAGCTGGAATATATGATGGAACAGCCCCCGCGGGGCATTTGTGTGATAAATGGATAAAGCTGGATGAAGTTTTGCTCACAGCTATTGGCTTATGTGTGACGGCAGCGACGTTTCATACGTTTTCTGAATACCACACAGCGATCGCAGATTGTTCTCACAGATATTTATTCATTCGATTTTTGAGCAAAAAACAAACAAACAAAAGAAAATGTATTGAAATTACAGCGCAAGCACATTTCATAAAAGCAGCAACAATTGACCAACAATGTCATGTTTCCATCTTTTAACACAACTTCATTTATAAATCCAATCAAACCCTTTATTCCTTTCCCATCAGTTTTATTTTTTTCAGGAACAGGATCAGTGTGGAGACAGTTGGCTTCTTGCAATCTAATACAAGTTTCACTTGAAGTAAACTCAGACCAATGCATTAAAATGGATCTCGAATACATTTGCTTTAGAGGGCACATCACATTTGGTTTGTGCTGCAGAGCTGGGCATCAAAACATGACTCGGCATCTCTTAAACACAACTCACAGTCCTGAATGGGTGTCTTGATTCCTCACAGATCCTTTTTGCCTCTCGAAGGTGAATGATGAATTCTAATACCCTCGACCAGGGGTTTCTGCTTCCTTTCCCTGCAGCGATAAAGGAAAAAGCACATTATATACGTCTCATATCTTCTCCACAAACTGTTTATACGGCTGTTAATCTGATGAGGATTAGGCAGAGTTTTAAGGCCGCCTTAAATGGCCTCAGAAATATCTTGGGAAGAGCTGAACTATTTTCTGGTCGCTGGATTTGCCTCTCTAATCCTTCTGGACATGACATATCGAGGCCCTTCTCGATGTGATTTTCTATCTTTGGTAGGCGTGCAAGTGAAACATTCATGTATTCTCCTCAGGTTTTTAAACACGTGCTTTTTGAGGAGGTTCTGCAAAGCGGCCTCAGACATGTGGAACGAAAATGGAAAACTCAAGTGTGACGTGTGATTTCTTAAGAGGTGGAAATAACCAGGAAACCAGCTGCCTGAGAAGCCATTTCTACTGGATAAAGAAGCTTTAGAGCAGAGTGAATTTATTTCACAGGACATCCACTTTTTCCACGGACAGTTTTGGTGGGCTGTCTCCAGCTGGAACTGGCTTTAAAAATGTCCCGTTCTTGTCTGTTCATGAGAAAAATGGTGACAAAGGTTGGGTTGGGTGACCAACCTGTTCTAATTTGGAGAGGGTGAAATACTGCAGCTCGGTCAAAGCAGGCAGCATTTCAGAGATGTATACAAAAGGTGTTCTTTAGCATTGATGCTGCGAGGCACCGGTTGCTGCAATAATATCTGACACAAGCAGAATCCTAAGCAGTAAAATCTGTTATTTGGCTGGAGAGATGGCGAACCCCATTTAAACTCCCTCGTGAGACTTGTTTTGTCCACTTCAGCCACTTGTCTTTTGAATAGTTCTGCTTAACTTGACTCCATTTTGCTTTGAGATGCAGATCATATCCCATCAATGTGGGCAGAAAGGCTGCTTATCATTAATGAATTAACCCGTCACTGTGTCCACAATCTTTGACCCACAGACATTAACATTTTAGCATCGAAATGTAAGAAACTTTGTCCTCTTTCAGCCAATGTGACTTTCATAGCCTTCAGAACTCTACTTTTTGAACTGGAAGCCTCTAAATCACAGCAGCACCTTCCAACTGCCAATCCTTTTTGCATTTTTCTAGACTAACTTTCTGCCTTCATCCAGCTCCAGGTCCTTTAGAAACATCAGGAACCAACTTTCTGCTAAATGTTAGCTTTTTGTTGTGTATTTTTCTTCTTTTCTTAACTAACTTTCTGCCTTCATTCAGCTCCAGGTCCTTTAGAAAATACCTTTCAGGCCTGTTGAAACTTCAGGAACCAACTTTCTGCTAAATTTTTGTTATTGTTGTGCATCTTTCTTCTTTTCTCCCTTCTATTGTTTTTAACCCTTAACCTTTTTCTAATGAGACCCTTTAATCAATTCTTAAGTTCTTCCAATAGCTTGAAATTACACATATTGTCATTTCAACTTCAAATTCCTTCAACCAAGATTTCAGCAGCATGTTTTCTGCTAAAATTGAACTATTTTCTACTTTTTTTTTTAGCACGGTCAGCTATCCCCATTGCTTATTCTAGTTCTAGTGACTGGTAAACACATCCACCCATTCCTGTTATTAAAAGCTAGCCAACGCCACACCAAATGAGTCAGTGCTGCATCATTACCCAAACCCTGAGAGGCGGGGAACTCTTTACCTTGGGCCTCACCATTCATACCCCCTTTCATACATTTCAATTAGATGAATGTTGTTTATGCGCAGTTCTGGCCCATTGAAATGCCATTAATGCTCTCTCTGTTGAACTCGGTATTAGTTGCCCTTCAGTGAAGCTGGTCTTCCAAATGTCACAGAGCTTATGACTTCCGAGATGACTGATGAATGTTTAGAGATGTTCAATACACAGTTCAGTGCTACAATTCTTAATGAGCGCAGGCCTTGGGGGTCCTGTGCAACAAAAGCAGCTTCTGTAAAGTGCTTACCTGATCTCAGTTGTCAATATCCGATACGTGGTTCTCTATCTGAAAAGGAGAGAGGAAAAAAGTGAGGGGCAGCTTTTTTTAAAAAGGTCACTGCAGATGTATGCTCCACGAGAGAAAGCGTGTCCACCAACAGAACAGTCTCTGTGGTGCATCATCATAAACTGTGATCAACGTGACCTTCTGGAAACAAATAAATCTCCTCTGGCGTGTTGCTGAAAAATAATCTCATCCATTAGTGAGGACACAGAGCTTTCATCAAGGATGACACGGCTGTGCTCACCTGGTTAATGGCTGATGGATGTAGCGTGATGAATAAAGCGAGGCCATGCAGATGAAAGAATTGTGAGATGCACAATAAAAAACATTCATGTTTGTGCACTCCTTTATTGATTTGAAAGTAAAACCATGTAGATATCAGATTGTTATTAGGCTGAAATATGATTTCATGTCTCAAGGCCAAGCGTTTCAGCACAGCAGTGTTAGAGAGAAAACAGTTAGATTTTAAGCTTTTAACACACAAGACTAAAGAAAACCTGCAATAAGAATATATAGATATACATGATCTATTAATTAAAAAGAGCCTTCAAAAGATGGGAGTGATGGATGAAAGATGGGAGCGCGTTTTTCCTCATTGCAGTCTGTTTCTAATTGAAATCGCTGGTGTAATAAATGAGCATCGAAGCCACACTGAGCTCAACTGGCTCACTGATCGCAATCGATCGAAGCTTTGAGTAAAGTATCATGTCACAGGAAAGAGGGATGAAATCAGGAGCTTAAACATGAGAGAAGAAACTAAATGATGACACCAAACGTGGCCTGATACCGTTATTCCTTAACCTGTCTGTAATGTGTGAGTGCGACATGCTTTCCTGATGTTTCCTGATGTTTCATCTGTGTGCAGAACTAACAGACCTAATCAATCGCTTTGATAGACTAAAAGTACTGATTCAACTGCTTTACTTCAGTAAAAGTGAAGAAGTACATTATCTGAAACTTACTTAAAAAACAAAACTTGAAGGCAAAGCTTCCATTAATACCATTCACCAAGACAACAGCTTCACGCAGTGCACTTTAAGGCCTGGGATGAGTGGTGTGGTTCACGTTTATCCATGCTACTACTTACCAGCTTATCTGTTCTCTGAGACTACACTCAAGTTTCCTTCTTTAATTTTTGGTAAAGTTCAGGTCGGGTCAGCAGCCTCTGCTCACCTGGATCACTGCTGGCACCATAACGGTGCACATTCACTCTGAAATCTGCTCTCACTCAAATAATGTGCCTCTTTTGAAAATGTGAGGAGCAGAAAGTACATTATTTGTGTTAAACTGCAGCAGGTCATGGTAAAAATGTGTAGTTTGTAGTCACTAAGTGTTCATACTTCATTACTTCCAGCCTCTGCAGAGACTTTGCCTTCGGTGAAACTTTTCTATCTTATATTGACTTGAATAAGTTAACTGAGCTGATTTGCAATTTGTAGGAAGCACTTCTTTTAAATCAAAGATAATAACGGGAACTCCTTGACAGCTCATCGTTTGCTGGCTGCTTCTTCCCTAACCTCGTGGTTACCATCCACCCCAGCATGCTCCATATAGTTGATGTGAGGTCTGCTGTGAAACCATCTCTATTGTAGTCTGTGGCTGTAGTCTGTGGCTGTGTGTGGGCCTGTGAGGAGCCTCGCTTCCACAGTTTCAGCCGGAGTCGACAGGGAGAAACTGTCAGTCCTGGCGCTTTCACTATTCACTCAAGTGAAGCCCTGCTTTCTCAGGTCTGTGGCCATGAATAATTCTGGAAAATAAACTTTCAGAAGGTGAAGAACTGCCTGCCTGCTTGAGATCTCCCAAAGTGCCTTGCTTTCCCACCCCCTCCCCGTCAGCCCTGTCAGCCTTACCAGATGGTGGCTGCCCTCCTCGTCGTAGTCGTCCTCGCCCCCATCAGTCATCTCTCCCGCCTCCACGTCCAGCGCCCCCTCGCCGGCCTCCTCCCCAGAGTTTTCCGCTGCCTCGGACACAGACTCCTCATGCAGGGAGTCGCAGTTGTCCTCATATTTTCTTTGAGCCTCTAAAGAAAGCAGCGCCACAGAGAATTAAGTCAAAGCGAGAGCGGTCTGCAGCTTTCTTTGCTACACAAATTAGTTGCAAAGTTTACCAAGTTTACTTCCTTTTATGATCAAAACTCAGCCTATCGACTGGTCCCGACAGGCTCTGCTGCTCCTTAAGTGGAAAAAGTCTGTCCAACTATGTGAAATCATCAAGCGGTTCGTCCCATTTTTCCCCATGTGGATGCAACACAACAAACAGAATTCTTGCATTTTGCTCTTAACTTCTTTCTGCTTTCAGCATCATCAGATTACTGAATGTAACGGTTTGATTGGAGCATCCTGTGTTGGTTTCCTCAGCTCGGCCGGGTTTTATGAATACAAACACAATTATAATGAAGTGGACTGAATTATAATGAATGGACTGAATTGAATTATAACTGGATCCAGTCGGACTGGATCTAATTTGACTGAGTGCCCTCAGATGGGTATCGCTCCTGAATTGGCTCAATGGAAAATAAACCGAATTGAATTTAAAAAGTTGATGATGTGGAATGAGACCCAGGGTGTCTCAGGAGGAGGGAGCTTTGGGGATTTGCTTTCATCTAATGTTTTTCATTATTTCAATCCAGTCTCCTTATCTTATCTCATCTCAGTCATGTTTTTGAAGCAGATCTGCAGCACAAAGCTCAACCTGGCACATGTTTTCATATATTTGTGATTATCTGGTATAATCAGTGTTAGCAGTAGCCTCTCTGTGCCCTTTGTAAAATGCACTTTTGTTTTCAGACTGCCGGATAATGATCCCAGTAGGCTTGTGTATGTATGTATAAATAGAATTACACTTGCTGTGCTGGTAACGTTTGCTCGCAGGGACAATGCTGCACAGAGGGATGGTTTATAGCCACAATACAGTCTCTGGTGGATCACACTTTGAGATGAGCATGACCTTCTTATAAATAATAATTGATTATTTTTGACTGGACCGCAGCAGTCAGCCATGCACAGCAGGACTGATGCAGCCCCTCTGCACAGATGCAGTGGGGGTGGAACGACTTCGGAGAGGTTGATGGGGCTAACTGCCTTCAATGCTCACACCTGTGATGGAGTGCATGTCAGGAGGCTTGTACGGAGCAGCCTGCAGCAGCATGTTGCTTAAACTGCAATTTTTTTTTTTCCCCACTCATACTGCTAACAGTGGATCCTTTTTAGCTGTGGGTTGGCGTTCCCATCGGTTCTGGAACCGGTTTGTGATGAGCTCCCAATAATAAACGTGTTTTTAAACTAATTTTGAGTTGCTTTGACTCTTGAAGCTCTGAGCACAGCACAGTCAGTGAAAATAAGTGTTTCCAGGCTCATATTTCATATTCATGTCACAGTTCTTGTCTTTAAATGCTACATAATCCTGATAAGAGATGCTCAACTGTTTTTCTGAATAAAATCATTGATCATCTTTGTCAGATTCGACTGCAGCCTCAATACTGATGGTTGGACAGCTGGATCCGAGCAACCACATCTGTCGAGTAATCATTAGATCCAAGTAATGTTTTCTTGATCCAATTTCCTTTTTTAATACATGGAGAGAACCAAGAGTTGGTGTAATCTCCTCGGCCTTCATGGAGATGTAACAGGAAACATAAAATTAAATAAAGCAGCGCAGTCACGTGCACTTTGTTGCCTGGATGACCTTCACAGTGAGCTGCACTCTGAGGCTGTCCTGCAGTGTTGGGCATCTAAAAACATCTCTGAAATAAACCTGTTGTGCTGACACCTGTCTGCTGATATGACAGAGCTCTGCTGCCCTCGTCTCCAACAGTGTCAATAAGACTTATGGCTGACGTTTCTCCTTTCCCTTCCCGTCTACCCCAGACCGCCGTCTTTTCCTCACCAGATTCAGCTCTCTGCTGCTTCTCAATCTTCTCCAGACGTCCCAGCAAAGAGTCGATCTTCATCTTGATCTGAGTGAGCTCTCGTTTAATGGTCTGGAGCTGGTCCGTCTTCACTGTTGAGGCACAGACACACAGAGTTTGTGGTTACTTTATGCAGATTTAATTTCTGTAGTCATTTTAATCATGCAAGCTGTCACCTATTAATGCTTTTATCACCGAGTCACATCTGGCTCAGGGAGGAACATCTCAATCTGGACAAACTGAAAAATGTATCCAGCTAATAACGGGGACCTGCTGCTTCCAATTTAAATGAGTACACAGCTTACACCCACCATGCGGTGCACTGCTGCACAACTTCATCAGTAATTGTGTGGCTTGGTTGAGTGCAGTTTGGTTACAGCTGAGCTATTCTACAACTTCAACAGCTGTCCCCCTCCAAAGAAAGCCAAATTTGAAAAATTCACTCTTCCCAAAGTGTTTTTGGCAAAGAATAATCCTATTTTGCAAAAAAACTTCATACTTACGGGCATCTGTGCAGCTTCACGGCCACATGTGAGTCAGACTCTGACTCTGCGATATATAAGTAAGTACATATGGTATAAAAGTAACTGTTTTATGTATTTATTCACCGATGTAAAAGTGGAAAATATTTACCATAGCAACAGTTTACAAACAGTAAATTCTTCTGCTTCTAAAACGTGCACCAAAACAAACAAAAAACCCAATAAATTCGTCCTAAACCCCAAACATCTCACACACTCGCTCAGGACCGAGCATCTCCTCACGAGCTGTACAGCCTGAGAAGCAGAGCTTCTGTTTACTGCCTCATAAATAATTTCTCTCCCCTTCCTACTTTGCTTTGGGTCTCAACGTTCTCTCGACAATGCACATCTGAGCTTTGGGTAATAAAGCGGAACTGTATCATGTCAAAGTTTGAGTCTTAACCTTGATGTGTCATAAGCACCAAGCTGAAAATAAAAGTCCTTATCGGAGGAACGTCGCCACTAATTCAGCCTGGCCTGTCTCACGGCTCCTGGAATGAGCTCTTCAGCGGCTTGCACTGAGAAGATTAAAGAATTTAGACCATACTGTAATGAGATAATCTCATTCTTTAACCCGTGGCGGCTGAAATGTGTCATGTTTCAGGAGGAGGCTGGAAAGAAAAGACAACAGAAATTGAGACGAAAACAGAAAATTCTCTTTGACAACGAGCAGATTATTTCAGGGCTGGCGTGAGGACGGATGAGTTCTCCGTAAACAAACCCACAAGCTCCTGCAAAGCTTCAGCTGCAGATGAGAGACCAGCACAAAATCAAAACACATGTTGGGTTTCATGTCTGCGTGTGGCTCCTTAAGGAAGCTTCTTTGATGCATATTTACACCCACACATCAGTCCAACCTCTGCATCCCCCCCAATGCGTGTGCGTGTTACTTTGTATGATCTAACCTCATGAATAAAACATAACCTTCTAAATTTGGGGAAGATGTCAGCGCATGATAAGAAGGAACTCTGACATGTTACCTTGGAGTGAGCTCGGATCCCCTGATGGATATTTTAATCTTTCACCAGAATTCATGCTGAAAAACAAAGCAACAGCTGCCCCGGTGGGATCCAATGCACCGCACTATACGATGCTTATCAATGCATGACTTCTTCATAACGGAACAGGATGATTAATGTGTCCGTGGCAACAGGAGGAAAAAAACAGCAACTAATGCCAATCTGAGGGGGAATGCATGTACGATGTGTGTGTGGAAACCCCAAGAGCCATTCTCACGTTGTTTTGTGAAGCTGCCTTAAACTAAATCCTCTGAAGGGGGAAAAAGAGCAGATACACAGGCCGATCTCAGTGGGGGGGGGGCATGCTGATGTGTCTATCTCCATCTCAGCATCACCTGCTTCCATCTGAGCAAACTGGCACGTGAAAATGCTCACGAATACACTCCAGGCCAGCATCATCCGAGCTCACTCTGGGCGGCTTACAAGTCGTCCTTTGATGATAAGAAAGTGTGGAACGGGTTTTAATTTATCGGGGGCTGCCAGGCCTTTTTTCCTTTTGTGCTATCAGACACATTCGCTGCCGAGAGAAGACATACACACACCCTCAGCCAACTGTGCTTCATCAACATCGCATCTAAAGATAGCCTGAGTTAAAGGAAAGGGGGAAAAAGATGCTTTTGTTAGTTCATCAGCATTAGAAAAGATTTAGAGAATAAGTACAGCTCCAGCATTTAGGGACAGTGAGTTTCTCTTGGATCGCTGGACTATTAAGATTAGATTGGACAAAGAGATTTGTACCATATATATATAAATCTTTAGGATTGTAAGAAGGCGCACGTTCTTTTTTACATGACCCGTAGGCATTAGCGAGTCCGAGCACATATCTGTGATTATTCAGTGAGGCTTCCTCTCACACAGACCTAAACTCAGATTGGAAGCTGGGTTTGTTAAATTATTTAGGGCGGAATCCAACAAATACCCACCACAGCCTTCATTTGTAGGCACAAAGCCTCACAGATCTGGCTTTACTCTCCACCCATGTTTGCATTTATCACAGGACACAGAGGAGAAGGACTCATTTGCCATTTAAATTGTCAGACAACGTGAAAACTGATCCGAAGTAAAATGGTAAAGTTCTCAATGGTCTCGCTTTGAATGGGAGTTTTTAAGTTAAAAACACTTTTATCACAGTGGAATGTGTGCAATCTTACAAATATCTTTGAAGAACTGGAGAACTACTCACTAAAAACCTTTCAAACAAATTGTGAAGCCTTGTGCAAAGTACAGGCATCGGCTTTCTGCTCCTACTTCAACTCTGAGTAAACCATTATGGCCATTTTGTGTCATTCCTAATACTAAAATCAGTCTCATCAGCCTTTGGTGAATGACACAGAAGCAACTTCGATTCAATTTTCTTAACAACAAAGTTATTCCATACCCTGCTGCTTTAATTATTGATAACCAAAGAAATCCACCTAATATACAGCATGTTTTCTGTAAGATTTATCATTCATAACGTAAGAGCTTTTAAAAACCAGCACTGATCCATCAGGCTGCAGAGAACTCCCAGATGCCCGTCAGTCAGTTAGCTTCCATTACCTTCAATGTATTCTTAGCAGCTGATTCTGCATTTTTCTGCAATATATTTGCTCGTCTTTATCCTTTAATTTCTTTAATAAGTTTTGGTTGCGTTCAATGACAACTGGGGAATCTGAAATTCTGATGTCCAACTAGTCCAAATGACCCCGTTCTGACCTGGAACGGCAGATGCATAATGTTACCCTCCGAGCCTGGAGTGACACGTGGACATGCCAACTATGAGAAATATCAGGGAAACGTCAGTAATTAGCATTAAAAGCTTCTTTCGTGGACAGTTTTCAGATAACCTGTGGCTCTTGATGGGTAGAAGTCAGATTTTCCACTTGGTGTCTCAGTAAAGCCGACTTATCCTCCACTTCTAAAGGGTTATATTAAAAATCTTTCTTTTGTTATTCCTCATCTAATAGAGCGCTACAGGAAATACCCCTGACAGGATGTTCTGTTTATGCCGGATCATTTTTGCAGAAGGCAGTTGGTTAATTCATCATTATTTTTGCAAACAAACAGCACCTGTTTTGTTCCCAAAGTCTAAACATTTTGGTGCCCCAGGTGAGATTTTGATTCGGTCTGATCTGGTACCGACCGCAGGACAATAAAAATGAAGAGCCCAGAAAAAGGCAAACACTTCCCATCACTTAAATCTTTGCACAAAATAAAGCCCAGCAGTGACCCAACTCTACAACTCTGATCAGCAGCAGGATACATGGTTCAGAGTAGCTCTTAGCTTAGCCCCCCCCCCTGTCATAATGCCTCCCTCAGTCTGCCGTCTAATGATGGTAACCTCTGCTGGTGACACAGTACTTCTCACAATCCTAATTAAAACAATGCAGGCAGACAGGCTTTTCCTTGATTTTACACAAGTGCAAATTACTTTGATTTTCCCATTTCCGAGGCACATCAAATGCAGCATTGCTCTAATATTCCCTGCAAGCGTGTATTTTGTGATGCTGGGAATCGGTTTCTCTTTCCAGGTGCAGCATACAACTGTTCAGCGGGTGTCATCGTAGCCACGCTCCCCCCATGTCTGCCTCACAGCACGGCTTGCAGTGAACTTATAAGACGGCTGACATTTCTCGGCTGCCTTTAGCCACACATTGGCTGACAGCGAGCCGACTCTAAACCCCCAAATCCAAAAAAGTTTAGATACTGTGTAAAATGAAAATGCAGCTATACACAAATACAAATATTTTATGCACAAAAGCACAGAGAGAGAGGGATATTTGAACATTTCATTAAAAATAACAGCTCATCTTGAACTTGATGGAAGCAACACATCTAAAAGGAAGGTGGCGATGGGGGGAGCCTGAGGCTGGAGGAACAAGTGCTACTGAAAAAAATGTAAAGACTGGGATTTAAAAATCAATGCATCCTTTCTTTTTCCAGGATTGAAGTTGCATCTGCAGGTACACAAAACCTACCATGAAAGAGATTTTACCTGCATTTTACATCCCCAGGCTGGATTCAATAAGGTGCATCACTTAATTTATCATATGACCAACTGGATTTATCTCATTCATCAGGTAATTAACTTTCCATTCGACATTAATCAAACAAAAGGTGAAAACAAACCGCCGTGTATCATGCAGAAAACATGCATGTATCCATTGAAACGATCCACACGTCTCTCAGCTGCTTTTTCTTCCCTTCCCTGAAGTGAATTACTTGTGCAGCTGAAGTGCTTCAGACTGCCCACACTAACCCACCCTGTTGTTTGAACAACCAAACCTTATTTTGCTGTCCAATCTATCTCAGCCAAAGTCAATACAAACAGTGATTTTTCACAGTCTTGGCAGGGGAAAATTAGTTCCCCCAACATACAGCGACTCTGCTTAGACACAGAGGAGAATTCATTGACTCTTTCCAGAACGAGGATGGGAGATTTTTTGCTCCCTTTGCTGTAATACCGGCTGCAGCTGGGTTCTCCTGACAGACCTTCCACCAAGCTGTTTACACCGATAACACTGGCCTCGCCAGCCAACAAAGAAACAAACACTGTAACCAATTACACAGGCTGCAGATAGAGACTAATGTTTAGGAAAGCACAGCTGACCACGGCTCCGCAGAGATGTGCCCAATCTCACGTTAATTACATTTAGGATGTTTTAATGCATCAGCAGTTAGTCAGAGGACCAAATGAGATCCAGATGGATGCTGGGACCTCGGATTATATTTGCGTTTGAGATTTAGTGTTTTGCTCTACATTGCAGTGAGGCTTGTTCCGAGCCGCTGGAGTGAATTAAAACAGCTTTTTATAGTGGCGAGGCGTGAGTGGCACAGCTGAATTATGCCACAGCTCGCTCTCCCGGAGCCTTGCTTTAGCTTTAGAAAAATGCCATTAGTGTAATTAGGCCACGTTCTTTGACTAAACAGACAAAGTCAAATCTGACAAGTGCAAACATGGAAAAAGCAGCTCATGGTACGTACGTTTGACGCCGGAGGAAGAGGATGATGTGGGAGGTCTGGAGGATGAAGAGGAGGAAGAAGAGGATGTTTTGACGGGGAAGGACGTCTTCCCGCGGCGGGAGGAAGGCGCGAGCACCCTGGAGCGTTTCAGAGGTATCACAGCTCTGGGTGGGGGGGCCACTCTGCCGTGGTAGTCAAAAAGCCTTGAAAAAAGAAACACCTTTAAAAATCACACTTTTCTCCACAAGTCTTTCACCAAAGGCCCCATAACACGGAGAAGACGTCCACTTACTCCAGCTAAAAAGGTTTTACAGCTTATCTAACCATCAGCTCTTTCTACAGCTGACTCTCGGCTCCCAGTGTTGCATTTCAAGATAGATTTACTATGGATTTCTTCTTTGTTCTTTCTCCTCAAACGGCTCACCACAACAAAAGGCTAAAAATAGAGTTCACATCGACTATTATCCCTCTTCCTGTACACATATCGGGGGCATTATATGGATGAAAGTCCTCCCTCAACAGATCCTCTAAAAGTGAAGAGGATGAAAGGAAGAGGGTGCTAAATGTTAAATGCAGGTGTCTGTTTGATTGTTCTCAGTTACAAAGACCGTCGCAGTGCTCAGCAGGTTTGACATTTAGGAAAAAGAAAACGTTTCCACAGATAAGCACTCTGAAGGCTGGAGGATAAATGACAGAGAAAACAAGCGTTTCTTCATCAGCATGTTGGAGCTGCATCATCGATCTGTTCAATTTGGCAGGTTGGTCACTTCAGTAGAAACTTCTATGGTACAGTTGCTTAAATAAATCTGAGAAAAGATGCTTTATATGAGGATGAGTCAATACAAATCTTTTGATTGACCAGAAACTCTTACCTGAAGCAGCAATGGCCCAGTAATTGTTTTTCTACCATTATTACAGCCCCACTAGCCTTGAAAGCTAATCCTGTCCTTATAACACTACCTTTATGAATAAGAAAGGAGTCATGCTTATCCTGATAAACTCTGTCAAACAGAATTTAATAAAGTTTAACATTGTTTAACATGTGAAAAACATGGGAAAAATGCGGAACTCTCAACTGAAAATGGATTTTAGTTGCACGTTTCTTTCATGCAACAAGACTAATCTTGAGACGGGGTCTATTTTAAGGTCGGTTCTTAAAGAAATGTTGGACACGAGTGGAAGGATCAGGAAATAATACAATTACTTTCACTAACAGCTAGGCCAGCCTGTCCGAGGTGCTGTTAGACACTTTTAGCAGTTAAAGCAGCTTCCCACTGTGTTGGCTCGGCAGGCTAGCATAGCATAGCTGGCAGGCCAGAGCCAGGGCTGCCACTTAACCAGCTAGAAAATGGTGCATTTCTATTGAAATAGAAAGCAATAAAAAAGTGGCAACATGGCTACTCTCATACTGCATCAAACCTGTTGATACGCATGTTCATGTGTTTATGCTCACTGCTACAGCAGCTGCTCTGAGCTACTGGATAATCGCTCAAGCTTCTCATTTCACTGGTTTCTCACAACACACGTGCAGTCGCTGTAATGTGCTACAGTGGACCGTTGGGGCTGTCTGACTTCACCCTTTTGAGACTGCAGGGGCTGCTCTTCAAATGACGGCTAATTTTTCTCATTAAATATGTTGTAACATTAATAAAAAAGGCTTATGGGCATGTAATAAAGTGGAAAATATGATTTCCAGCAGACTGGGAAAACAGGACTTAGCTAATGGTCAATAACATTCTTAAATCCTGCATTTGATAAAATAATGGTACAGTGACTGTGAATGAATATAAATGATACGTACCTGCTGTAGAAATCATCCCTGTAGTACTCGTAATCAAATTCATATCCACTATGGAAGAGACAGAGGGTGAAGGGGCACAGAGACAGACAGGGAGACAGAGATAAAGGAAAGAATTGATCGTATTAGGAAAAGTAAATTTAGATCCGTCTAAAGTAAGCAGATTAAACTCAATCAGTTCGGGCTCAAACGGACACTTTTTGCTTAAACCTCGTCACGGATTAAGAAATGTTCCCATGTGGGTGTACGAAGACCACAGATCAATGCAGATCAACAAAAAAATGTTCTGGGGACCAGTAAAAGCAGACAAATGAGAACAGATCTTTTCTTGGAACCAAGAGAGAAAAATCGATGTTAGACGTCCAGGATGGCAACTGAAATAAAATAAAGAAATAAAGAGACAAAGAGAAGGAGCCATGTTGAAATGCTGTTATTCTCACAAGAATCTTAATTGGTAGGAATGTATTACTATTTCATTAGAAAAGCGTGCTGTTGGGCTCTGCGTCTCCTTTTCATGGTTCATAACTCCCATATTACATCCCAGCTGCTTTCAACTGCAGCTATAAAATGCAAACGAGGGTTTATATCAACACAATGCGCAAGCTAATAAATTTGTAAAATAATATGTGTAGTGGAAGCAACCAGCAATGAAGACGGCAGGAATTGGTGGGAAGCAAAACTATGGCAGTGAGTAAACACACTAGTGTCCCAGTGGATAGAAAAACCTGTCCAGACCTGCCACGATGCGTTTGTGACCAGGAGATATGTACGGGACAGAGAATAAGGGTCCGAACAGGGAAGCTTCTACACACTCACGCTGAATAAAATGCAGACAAGCCACAGAAATGGAGAGAAACATTAAACCCTCAATTAAGACAAGGTTCAAATGAGAAAATGGGGGCAGGTGCACAATCAGAGTCCTCATATTCTAAAGATGACTGAAGATTTCCATTAGCAGGATGTGAGAGATGGGTAATATTGGGAAAAGAGGGCGAGTCTTACCTGTAAACAGCTGAGAGCGGCCGTTTGGAGCCTGGTTTAGGCCGGTATGGCTTGGGCTCACCCGCCATGTTTATGTCTGTGGGAAGACGGACAGAAAACACATCAGTATGACAAACCTTAATGACATCTAACGGTGAATAAACATAGACTGGACGCATTATTCTCTTGTGAAAAAAAGTGTCAAAGCACTTGGTCGTCATGGGGACGTTTATTGCATCATATATAACTGAAATGATGATAATGTAACAGAAAACCTGCTGTATGTGTGCAATTTCAACACAATTAAAAACAATGATATTGGCAGATAAAGGCTTTGAAATAAAAAAATCCTTAAATGACTGAAAATAAACTCTTGAGCAGCTAGGATGCCTTTTACCTTGACTGTGACCATCATCAGTATTGTCTCAGTACAGAGAGATAATCTTATTGTCTCGTGACAAAAAACATAAGAAGACATATGCTGCTTTGTTAGTAGCTCCTTTACTGCACTAAAGCTCTTCATCGGTGTGTTCGAGTGCGCCTTTGGCTGCCTCTGACTGACTTGTAAGGACTAAGGAATGAGGAAACGTAAGAAGTGGAGAATTAAAGGACAACTGCCACAGTTTTTAACAACAGCCAGTTTCTCAATCTGCGATCTTGCAGAAAGTAGAGGAAAATGGTTGAGAAAATGTTTTGTTTTTTTAAAGGACAAGACTAAAAGGCCCAGCTACTTCCTTTGTTAATTTCAATGTCCACAGAACAGTACCAAATGAAAGATTAAACGACTAAAAAGAAAATACGGCTAAAAAGAAAATACACTCTTTGATTTTGAGGTCTTACTTACTGAGATACAATGGAAAAACAACAACTACTAAATAAATAATTAAATGTGCTCCTTACCAAGTCTTAAAATGAGGTTAATACAACGTCAGATTAACAACAGGACATATTCCCCTGGGGTCGTTCTTTCTTTAACAAAACTAAGCCAAAAACGCAGATGCAGCGAGTGAAAAACAACGTACACGCCGTGATGCATTAGCTTATGAAAGCATATTCAGCAGCGGTAACACGAGCCTTCTACACAAGCACGCGGGTATGTTGATGACTACAGATTTTTCTATTTCTTTGTAACTATCGTCCAGTGACGTGGCCGCTCCGTGTCGAGGCTTCGCCATATGCGTCCAGCAATTTTGGATGTTTTTGTGAAGCGCGTACCGAGGCGGGTGTTGATGACGTATGTGGTGACGTTTGAGAACTCGCGAACCGGCCGTACCACGTGACCGACTCAGGAAGCGTTCGCGGCTTCGCGCGTAATTCGAAATGCCAGCGAAACGCAGTCGATCTAGCATCATATTTTGTGGATTTTGGACCTTATTATGCATAGCTAGCTACATTTTTGCCACGGACCCAACAAGAAAGAGGAAATTTCCTCCTGTCGAGGAGCATTTTGAGCCAATCCCTCCTATTAAGGTAGGCGCAGAATAATAATTGTGCGATATAGAATAGAAAATAAATACTTTATTAATCCCATCGGGAAATTCTTGTAGCATTGCTACAAGAACACAGAATAAATAGCATACACTCGCCGGCCACTTTATTAGGTACATCTGTTCAATTGCATGTTAACACAACTAGCAAATGGCTAAGGTAAGCCAGGTAGCCCAAGTCTCTTCACTATATTAACGTTTATACTACACTACTGTATTTTTATTTTAATCAGGAGAGAGCAGTACTGTGGATGATACCTTGGTTTATATGGTGATAGAGGACTCGCAGTCCTACACTATTGTGGAGGATAAAGGGTTGAAAAAGCTTGTTAAACCCTGTCTATGTTCTCCCCCCAAGGCAGGAATGCATGTGAGCATATAAAGCATTTCTCCCATTTTCTGATATTTACCAAGATTGTTTTCTCTTTCAGGTTTTGAAAGCTACTGTGGATGACAGATATCAAAAGTCCAAGGAGAAGGCCAAAGCCTCAGTGTCCCAAACAACAGCAGTGAGCTTGACAGCGGATATGTGGACTTCAATAAACACACTCATATCAAGCTGTGACCTGCCATTTTATAGATGCTAACACCTCTTTACAATCTGTTGTTTCAAGGGTGCTGCATTTCCATCACATACGGCTGAAAATCTGGCTCGAGTAATAGCAGCACTGATGTCCCAATGAGGTATAACTCACAAAGTTACTGGCCACAAAGTGACTGACGGGGCAGCAAACATGGCTGCTTGTGCCAAGGTGATTAATTTGTGTCACTCACATCGTTTGAATTATCGTTAAAAAGGCTCTTGAACAAAACCCCGTGTTGTGTGAGCACAATCTCTGAAAATTGTCGGTTATTTCAAGAGCAGCACCACTGCAAAGGTGAGTTTTTTTATCTCGCTGACGCATTCCTGATGACACACTTGTTTAAGTTGCTGCTGCAGTGAAAATTATGTGATATTTGCAGAATGTCTGAAAGTTTTGTCACCATTTCATGAGGCCACAGTGGAGCTATCTGAGGAAAAAAAGGGTCTCAGGATCCAAAGTTATTCCCCTGTTGGCTATGTTACACCATGCAATGGAGGAGGAGGAATCCTACTGACTCAAGAGAGCAGAGATCTGGCAGAGAGTCAAAGGAAACAAGTAAAGGACAAGCTCTTCATCTATAAATCACAGAGTATCACATCACTGGCAACACTGCTGGATCCACAATTAAAAAAAAAAAGAAAAAATAGGCTTCTTTAGCCCTAATAAAGCCGAGGAGGCAGAGAAGAACCATTTGAACCACCATGTTCATGAGTATAAAGAGGAACGAAGGCGTCAGAACAAATTATGGAGTACAGTTCTACATTAAAAAACAACCCAACGATAATGTTGTCAGTTTCACGAATTCTGAAAAATTTGTTTAAATCAGAAAGTGTCCAAGTCTCCACCTCTTCTAATATGATTTATAGAGAGCTCATACGATACGTACAATATGATCAGCATCATAGGAGTTTAGTTAACACCAGAGTTTCAGAGCACAGCAGTTTAACGTAATATAAAAGCCTGAATTAAATACTCTCACACAGAGCAACAGGTCATAATGGTAATAAATATGGTTCAAAAGTATGACTTCAGAACAAAAAGAGCAAAAGGCAGTATTTCTACTGCAAAATTATCTCCTTATAGGACTAAAAGAAGCAAAAAAACAGCTCAAACGCACTCCTACAGTAGTGTAGTACGCATCCACTGACTAGGAGGTGCAACCGATTTTCTGAAGGCAGAAGCAGAGACCATGCACCAGAAAGTCTACAAAATGACATTTTATTCCAAGGCAGGAGAGAATCCTTGGAAAATAAGAACAATAGACAGAAAAAGCACATGTAGAGAGGCTTAAACACATAAAGCTGGCTGTTGAGTGCAAAAGAAAATGTATCAGCTGTGCAGCTTTACAACAGTCAGAAGTAGAGAGGTTTTCATATTACTATCCATTAATTGCCAAGGTCTATGCCACACTTCTCCCTTAAAGGTTCAAGATTTTGGGCTCATTTGTCATGTGCACAAAGATGTGAGTGAAAACTGTAGACTAAAACGCTTGGGATCAGGTTAAGACAAGACAAGATTAAGAATAAAAGTAAGGGAGAGAAGAATCTGGATAGAAATGCTTCTAAATAAGCAATAATGCAGATTAAAGAAGGATTCATTGTTTGTTTGCCAGGTAAATGACGTGCAGATTCTAACTGAAAATACCAGAATGAGTAACACTGAGAACTACTTCAGAGCAAAGAGCATCTTATCTGAGGTGAGGTATGAGCAGTATGAATATTCTTCTCATTAAAAAGGATTAAATCATCCAGTGGAAGCTGAAGAAAATGGATAAATTAAGGCAAAAAGTAAGAAAATACAATCTAACCAAAACCCCATCATGTGCTTTGTATCGGTGATATCGCGCAGCCTTTAGCTTGGAAGCAGTGACACACTGAAGAGGCCATCTCTTAACTGGCAAGATTCAAGTTTAAGACCGAGAGCGATATGCCGATCAACGGAGCGTCCTTGAGAAGGGAAAAGTCACTCCACATATGAGTGTCGGCTACGTGCCTCACAGGTACATAGATCACTTTAAAGGCACTCTCTGACATGTAGTTGTTTCTGCATGCAAAAGCTGTTCTCACCATCACTTTGTCCCTTCCAGCTGCACACATTTGCTTCAATAATTTATGCGTCTGCCCTTCCCTTCAACACAAAATAAGAGGAAGCATCCCAATCCCCAGGAGTGGAATTGCACTGGGGTGAAAATAAGCTGCTGGCAAACGCTTGCCTCCTCCTCCCGATGGCTGCTCTCATGAGAAATAGGATTAAACTCGGGTCTGTTTGTACATCACCTCCTTAGACATGCTGAAAACACAGAATATTAGCGCGTGCTCAGACGAGCGTGTTTTTGTGTGTGAGCACACTTGACAATAGTATGTTGGGACTGACCATAATGCTGTCTTAGAAGATAATTACAAATTTGCTAATTAACCTGAAGGTTTACTCACAGACACATCAGAGGCAAAGCTTCAATTAGCGTGCAGCAGCTACACTAAATATAATTAGCACCCAAAACCTGGAGCAATCAAAAAAGCCTCAGACAGAAGCTCCTCCATGTGAACCGCAGAGTTATTCATTTTCAGCGCAGCCATTTCCTTCCTGTTCTGCCGCTACTTTGAGGTGAACTTACTGCCTCCGTCAGGCGGCTCGGAGGGCCTCGGCTCTCTTTGGTTGAAGATGTGCCGAGTCTATTAAAGGCGGAGACAAAAACACAGATGTGATGGTTGCCTGTCAAAGTGATTACTGAAAGAAATGAACGACTGAACTAATTCATCAGTCCAATTTGTTTACGTTCAGTCGTTTCTTTTTTAAAAAGGGGGACACTGAAATGACTGAAATCAAACAAAAACAGGCTCATTAATGCATTTTTGGTTTGAAGATGGAAAAATTGGGTCGTTCCACATTCATTTTACAGCAGCTTTGGTACAACAGCACTGGCTGGAGTCCACTCTCAAACTACTAAAGCAGATTCTATGAGTGGGAGTAAAGTGCTCAACAAAGTGAACATGCCTCCGTACTATGTTCACTTCCTTTCACATGAAGTGGGGCTTTTATTCAGAATCATCCCGATGCTGAACATTGTGTCTCTGCAGCACAGAAAAACTCCTTTGGGTATGATTGACATGTTCACTGGGTCAGGGACCAAACTTTTCCATCAGTTTGTAGCCCTGACTTGTTTGCCAGCTCAATCTGCAGCTGGGTCAGCTGGACACAGGGGGCTGGGGCTGGCTTTTTAAAGGTCTGAAAAAGGGCTCAACCTTGGAGCTGTGTGAATGTGCACATTATGGACTGGAACGCTGTCTGAGCTTGCCTCATATTCCCCATCTCTCACAGAAGGAGGGTGTCAGTCATTCTGCAGATGCTGAAGTCCAACTCTGGCGTGAATAAATATTTCTGTCAGGAACATTATTGGTGGAAAAATCCAGCGGTGCGAAAAAGGATGTAAACTGAGGCGTGAAAGCATAAGTAATCACTGAAGACAGACCTGTGTTCCTCTGTCAAGAAAACAAGGATCCGTGACTCCCTGAAGGAAGCTGCCCATGTGTTTTATTGGTCTCATTTGCCGCCTTACATCTCTGTCTCCCTCCGACTACTCATGCTCATGCCTCCTGCTCTAACCTCAGCTTCACCCTATCCTTCAATGTCTTTCCCCCTCTTTATCCATAACCTTCTCTTTCCCTGCACTCACACAAGACAATATCTAACCCCAGTTGCCATCCATTTCTCTCTCACATCCTATACTTCTTTCCTTTGTCTCCTCGCAAGAAGGAAGCTCATTACGAGACATTTCAGTGCCAAGCATCACCTGTGGGGACTTTTATAAGTGACACCTGCTTTGCAAGTCTTATTTAGCCTCTTCTTTCATTAGCAAGGGAAGAATAACAGCACGGCAATGGAAGCTGAGGCTTTGAATATATCAGATGTATAAAATGAGCCATATGGCAACATAATGCAGGAGAATCATTGCACATGAGGAAGTTCTCCCGTGAAAAGATGATATTCTTGCATTCATGGGAGGAATATGTATGAACTAACAAAGTGGATACAAAACCTGCTGGTCTTTTGGAAGCTGCAACAAATCCTCTCAGTTGCTTTTTCCCAGAAGAAGACAGTCTACATTCTTTCTTCTTCTATCAGACAAAAAAAAAGGGGGGAACCAGATAATAGCCCAAGGCTTCAGAGGAGAGCAAACAGACAATGAGGAGCAGGAGTCAACACAAGGTCAGGAAGCCAGAGAGTCGTACAAAGTGAGCGTGTCATTTAGCCACAGTGGTATAGAATTATCCAATATGTCGCAGGTTCATAACCCAGGCTTGAAAATTGTGGATTTTTGGTGGGCAGTTATCTTGTGTTCGTGGTGTCTTGTCACATGATGGGAACCGCGACCAATGAATATCAGATTGTGTAGTCTGTGACAATCTGTAGTCTAACCATGTGGTTTTTGAATGCCTAAACCCAACCAAGTACATCAATTCTAACCCTAATTATGTACTTCTAACTCGTAAAAGCAACCGCTAGGGAATGGGAACAAAGTAGAAAAAGTAGGCAATTGTAGAAATGCAGTGAAAGCAGAAAAATTAAAGGACTTTATCGGATTGTAAAGATTGTAAAGGACGGGATTGGAACCAGACATCTTTCACTTGAACAGCCTCCTTATTCTTTCACAGAACTTTTGTTCAGTCAAGAGTGGAAACTGTCAGCATCATTGTGTTGTGAACGTGAACATCATCTCGCCCCAGCAGGAGATAATCCAACATTAAACCTGTGTTATTAAATTTAGTCTCTATAACATTTACATGCTAATGTCTTTCTAATGTGCTGCGTCTGTGTGCTGCTTGTGTTCCTCTAAATGTTTTTTGTTTCATGCTCAGGTCTCTCTTGGAAAGGAGATTGGAATCTAAATGAGACTTCCTGATTAAATAATGACTAAACAAAAAGGAATTGCTGAATTACACCTATTATAAGCCAAAAACAGACTGCATAGGCAGTAATTTGGAAGCCAAACTGCCTGCTGTTTACACAAAATGTCCTTTCATCTGTTGCAGAACAACCAGGAACCAAGACACGGCTGATTCTGTGCGTTTCTGCTGCTGAAAATGACCTGTTTGAACACCTGCTGTGGTGCAGCACAGAGGCTATAATTGAGAAAATGGCTATTGAGCTAAGTTATTATACGTGTTGACCCTAAAATAAACAGATGGAGGTTCAAACATGCCATTTACTAGCTGTTTTTTAAAGATATGTTTGAGAAAATGCTGTTGCAAAGACTTGATTTATCTGTTTATCTGCCTGTTCAGACACAAATCATTTCTGAGGTTAGAGAAACTGTTGGGTATTTTCTGTCTAGACAAGGTCAGTTGGAGCACTTCAAGAAGTTCATTTAGTATTACAATGTGCCAGGAGAATCCATTGAACAAAAAGAAAGCACTCAATACTTTGATATAAAGTGAAAAACCTAAAGTGAAACCTGTTGAAAAGCACAAGAGAGATCAATTACAAGAAGTATCTGACACATCAGCATTTTTTCAGGTATTTCTAAGTGGGCTATTGACATGAAATGTGCACCAGATGTTGCCATCAAGCCAAGTATTGAATTCATACAAAGAAATCCGAACATTGAAGCAGACCACTGGAGAAAAGCCTTTGTTGGTAGTTCCAGCTTCTGGACGCCTCCTGTGTGGAGAGACCAGCCGCCTGCATTGCTCAGGAGCGATTCTGGATTATTCTTCCACACAAACTGTCTTCAGCTCTCGAAGGTTCGGGGGGAGGTTCTCTTTTATCAGTTCTCTTCACAGATTTTTAATTGGATTTAAGTCGGGTGACTGACAGGGTCACTGAATTGTTTCCTTGTCCTTGGGCTCATTGCTGAAATGTACGTTACGAATACCTTTACTGGAAAAAAATGATGTATAAAATACTTATCCTCCCCGCTGTCCATCTGCAAAAGTACATGATTTCACCGAAGTCACCGTGAAATGACTTCCAGCGATGTTTACCCCTACATACTGAGACATTTCCTGTAAAAACAGACATTATGGAGGCTGCCCGCAGCCTAAAAAAGCCAACTTTGTTCTGATTTGTGAGGGACAGTGAGTCAGAGGCAGCAGCCGACAGCAGCAGCTTGAAAGCATGTGTGAGGCTACAGAAAATAAGCTGCTGAAGAGGAGCATGAGCAAAATGTCTGATCACATACCAGACCAAAAAGTACATCTTATTTCTCTCTTCATTTGAATGAAAACTCTTTTATAGCCAAGCCAATATTCGAATCAATACTAAATCTAATTAATGAAATGCATCCTTTGGGTTTGTGTGTAAAGTAAATAAGAAGCAAAACCTAAAGACTAAAAAGCAGACAAAGGTATCTTTGTGCCATTCTGAGGCATAATGTGCAGCTAAATGTTAAAGCCAGGCTCACAATGACAATAATTACAAGCTGAGTTTTTAATCTCACTCATGCTAATTTGCTTCCAATAATTTGTTATTTATGTCGGTGGTTTCCCTTTAAAGATACAGCTTATAGACATCTCACTGAGGGAAAAGCAAGCCTGACCAGCTGGTGACATCCATAGAAACTAATTAAGCTTCCCTCTCTGGAGACCACGAGTTTATCCAGAATCTAATGTCATGTTCATTCATTAGCTGTGGAAGTATTTCCAGAGGATTTAGAGAGGTGCACGCCAACGTCACTGGCACCGTCCATCCCCAGAGTCACAAAAATAGAACATCTTCTGCAGTTTAAGTGAAGTCACTACGATTACGGCCGGTGTTCTGGTACCAGCTGCAACAGAAGAGCCTTTTGAATTTGCTGTACTGATTTTCAGATGACTTGTTTTCCATAGCAACAATGGCAGCGAGTATTGCAGACTTAGAGGTGTCGCTCAGGTTGAAGTAATGGAAATTACAGGATTTTTTAGGAACACAGCCAGAATAAGCAACCCACAGGAGAAATGACACATTCTCATTCTGCTGCCCTAAGAATGAAATCTGGGCTATTGGCTTTCGCTAACATAACACCACACTGCCAGCAGAGAACAAAAAGTCTCTGCTCCCCCTGATTACCTGAAAGCTTTGGTGTCACTTGTGCTGCACACCAAACTGCAGATATGTTGCACAGGTGATTGACTGCAATAATTCCCTTTGAGTCATATCAGCAAAGGCCTTCAAGGGATGACAAATGTGCTCTTTACTTTTCCAAAAAGAGAGGAAAAAAATCCCCACAGCGTGTGGATCCACATAATGTTTATCGCTTTTTTGTTTTATGTATTCCTTCATTTCATCCTCCTCTGCAGGCAACCGCCAATAGTCTTTTTGATGAGATAACATTGAGCACAGCGGCGAGGAGGGAAAGGATGGGGAGCGGGACACAGAGGGAGCTGCCGATCATCTCCTAATGGAACTGGGAACTCTGGCACACAACTCTCCTATGACTTAATTAATTGAACAAAGTAATCGTGCAAATTGTTCCACAGCGGGGGAGACATGAGAAAGAAGCAAAGCGGAGCATGAGAGAGCTGAACCGAGCGGTGAGGGACGTGCAGAGAAGGCAAGTAGGGATGTGGAAATTCATCGCCGCGGCACATTCAGCTTGGATGTCTCTGACATGTGACCCTCACTGAATCGTAAGGTCAGACAGGTCTGCCAGGAAGGCTGGAGGTCTGAAATGAAGAAATTGCATCCAATACCCAGCACCGTACCATCAGGACCTGCAGGCGGGGCACTGGCTGGTGCGGGCCTCATAAAACTGCACACTCCTTTCATCTTTGCTCCACTGAAATATTTCCAAGGGCTGATAAAAGGCCATATTGCAGGTGCAGATTTCAAGAAAACCTCAGAGGGAGTTGCAATCAAATATGATATCAGGGTGATGCTCTCTGTGCCCTGACATATTTTGATGTTCACAAAGGCCTTTCAGCTCCTTTCTGAATCAAGACCTCACATTTCATTCACTTACTTCTCAGACATCAGCCTTATTCTTGTATTTCTGTAGCTGTGGAGCCTTCAGTCGAGAGCAAAAGGTGCCGTAATCCCTTCCAATTGGAAAAAAAAGCACTGGCAGAGAAACTATTTACTGACGGCTCAAAAGAACAGGAGTGTTGTCTAATTGCACGGGAAGAGTGCCAAGGTAAGGGACTATCTACATTTCAAAGGTGCTGTTCCTGAAACTTTTGATGTCAAACATCAAACAGCTTTTCAGGAGAAACATGAATTAAAGGCAAGTTGGTGTGGCTCGCTACATTTTTCTCTTTGAATTAAAAGTGTGCTCGACTTGTGTTTGTTGGCGTCACATCAGATCAGAATGTGAGATCTTACATGGGTAGTGTTGATATGTTGACTCTAACCAGCCACTGGGTAACTTGCAGTTATGCTTGTTCACGCAGCTTTAACAGCATCTTGATTGGCAGCATTGAAACTTTTTATGTTTTCTAGTATCAATACGACACAAAGGTTTTTAATTGAACTTTTTTTTTTACCGAAGCACCTCAGCTCTGACATGATTAGTCAATTATTAAAGAAAGAAATTGACAGAAAAATTTAATTAGTAACAGTTGAGCCTTTCGCTGGCTCTGAAATATGAGCGTTTAAAGTTTCTTTTGTCATTCGTGAAAGGACACCAAGTGACTTTAATAATCTGTTGGTTAAATATAACACAGACGTTTCAACAAAACATAACGGGCATCTTTATTTTCTATGACATTTGATAGACAGAACAATTAGCTTTATTGATCACATTTCCTCAAACGAAGGACGAGGCTTTTATCCCCTCCCTCTGCTTAGGGTACCAGGCCTTTACTTCAAATTGCCATTAGAAATAGAAGTGTCATTAGTTTACACCTCTGTCTATCTTAAAAATGTAATTTTGTTCATTTATTCATTTAGTATGCCCCCGAAATGTCCTCAAGCACGTTAAAACATTTGAACTTAGTTGTGGATTTACACCCAGGTGTGCGTTTGGCCCTGATATTTCAACTATGCTCCATAGTGTGAGGAAATGCACTTCTTTTAAAAGTTTTTAAACTGTTTTTTCATAATAAGTACAAGGACAGAATGTAAAGGAAAGTCTCTGTGAACATAAGGGAGATGTTCATTAAATGAGGTTGGCTTGCCTGGTCGGCATTAAGACATTCCAACCACACTGCAGGCACTTTGCAGGTTTCTGCCACTTTGGCACCATTCATTTTCCTGAAGTCTTCTCTGGCTGTCACCAGGCAAGAGGCGGGGCCACGCCGAACAGGTCGCCAGGCCACCAGATGTGCATGTCATCAAGGCCAACGCAGAGACCAACGAGACAAACAGCCGCTCGCGCTCACAGCCACCTCTGCAGTCAGTTTAGCACCAAAAATTAACCCAACATGCATGTTTTTGTTCTACGGGAGGAGCCAAGGGTATCTTTCAATTCAATACCAACTGTAGCTAAATATGACAGTTGATTGTGTTCAAACCGTGGTGATAAGTTCAGTCTTGTTTATCCAAGCAAAGCTGCCACCAAGTGAATAAACTAGTAGCTTTACAGTCAAACTTATTGCTTCATTTTGAACACATTCAAGTTCAAACTTTAAAGTTCCATTTAGCCGATCAGCGGTTAGTTATTACAAACTCAGCAGTTCCAGCACCAAATTCATATTTTTTCTTAATTTAGATGGAAACCCCTCCTGCTCTTACACTGAACGACGTACGTACCACATGCAACAGTAGACAAGACCAATTAAGAGGTTCCGAATGAATGGATCAAATTAAACTATGGCAAGATAACAAGATGTCACTCCGACAAACGCTCAATCAGTACGTTATGGAAAAAATACAAAAAAACCCAACATAATTTCATTCAGCCCTTAATTAACAACTATGCCTGCAGACATAAGAATCCCAGCTTTTTTAAATTGAAAAATATAGTCCTGAAATACAGATAACATTAGCTGTCCCTCAACACAAATACCTGCATTAATATTTGATAATTACTTCATCTGTGTTCTGTGCATCAGCGCATTATTGCAAGAGTACAGAACTAAGATTTCTTAAGCTTCAGATATACTTCTTTTCCACAGACAGCAGTTTCTCTGCAGCCTGATTTTAATATGTAAAAAACATGCTAAGCACTACAAAAACAGCATAAAAAGGACACATTATGAATTATTGGCAAACAAACTTACAAGTTTTTTCAGCTAATTAAGTAAGCGATCAATCATCTAATAGTTTCAGAGCTGCAAATATATTAATTAACAGAGAAATAGTTGAGTTTCTGTGTTGCATGAATCCTCCTGACACACCGCTGACAACCAGAGGCTCAAAAATATCAGCCACCTTTAGGTTTATGACACAAACCAGCATCCACTCAGTACACGTTTTACAATATATGACTAAAAACATCTATGCAAACATGCCATTTTCACTCTGCCTCGGTGCATCTCTCTGCTGCTGCATGGACCAAAGTCCGGGGGTACCTGATCATAATCCCCGGCCCCTTCAGGCACTGACCGGCAGGACGGATAACGTCATGGCATTGGTCTGAGATCCCATCCTTCTGTGACACGAAGACCCAGTGAGCTGTCTCACACAGCGCTGCGGACGATTTGGGTAAGATGAACACGGCAACATTGTGAAGAAGCTTAGCGTTGTTGAGTGAGGCATGAAAACAAACCCCCAGAGGTCAGTCGAAACAAATCTGAGAAATAGCCAGGACACCTGCTGTTAATCATGTAATGGCATCGACTTTCCTCTTACCCAAAAACCCCAAACAAAAGAGCCCTTTTTTTTTGTTACATGTAAAACAAAAATCTTTTGTCTCAGGCATCCTCTTTAAAAGTCCCAATTGGGTACTTGTATATTAAATTTAAACAGCTAATAAAGCATCTTTTGACCAATATTTATGAAAAACCCGAGTCTCTCAACAAGTATCAGAGTGCTTACAAGACAAAAGGCCAGTAGAAGAAAGAAAGAGGAGGATTTGATTATATCCTCTGCTCATTTCAATGTGCTTTCTCTGAAAGAGACATTTCACCATTTGCCAGACAGTCTCTGGACTGTTTATGTAAGAAATTAAATCAGTACCCGTCTTTTACCAAAGCCCTGTCACTCTAAATACGCAGCTTCTTTGCCATTTTGCAACATATTCTCACAGTGTGCACCACAGGGTGTAATTTACTTGCGAGTGTTCCTATTTTCTCTGTGCGTCTGTACACAGATGAGCATGTACGTGTCACTGAATGCTTGTCTTTATGTCACACTGATTGGTGCTTCGCCTAAACAGCCTTTACCCTCTCTACTAAACGTGACTGATGCTGCTGGAGGGAAGATGAGCGCACTTGGGAAGCAACATCCTCTGATAACGCTGTCACATTATTTCATTATTGATATGGCGAGTCTCATTAGGTTGTCTCTGACAGATAAAATCACATTTTCAGGACGGTGGAGTGTGATGTGGATGCTTGTTCACATCAAGAAGTGGTGGTGAAAATTTGAGATGTTGCAACTAAATCTTAGGTACAACCTCAAAGTTCAACAGCTTTTTTAAGGATTGTGTTGTGTATGATTTGTATTCCTTCCTACAGACGTGCAAACTGAAATTCTGGGGGGAAAAAATGGAGCAAAGCTGAAAAGAAGTCTTGTCTGGAAGGCAAACTCACAAAAAACAAATGCGCACATACAACTGCTCTTGACACATTATCTGAAATGCATGGAGGATGTCTTATAGAAGATCTAAGGGCCTGCTTTGCCATTTTTTTCATATAGTTCATATTATACAGCCATGTGAAAAAGAACACAAACCCTCCTTCACTTCTAAGCTTTTTTGCATAAAGACATAAAACATCATCTGGTCCTTACCAGCTAATGAAATGAGGTAAGTACAACCTAATGAACAACAACCGATCACAACTTGCTGTTACTTATTTTGCCAAAATTAAGCTAAAAATCGCCGGCAAGCACTTGGGACTCAGTTGGGCTTATCCTGAAGAAGTATCAAGCAGCCACCTCCATGTGGGCCCTACACTAGCTGGGAGGAAATTTGAGGTAGGGTACAATGTGAGCTGGGTGGCAGGCGAAGGCAGGGGCCTGGGTGTGCCAATCCCCGCCGATGCAAACTGGCTCTAGGGTCGTGGAATGTCACCTCGCTGGTGGGGAAAGAGCCTGAGCTGGTGTGCATATGCACCAGACAGCAGATTATTATTGTTCTTCTGGGGGATTTCAATGCCTATGTTGGCCAGTGACCTGGACAGGCATGATTGTGAGGAACGGCCTCCCTGATCTGTTTTTGGACTTCTGTGCTAGCCATAGGTTGTAGTTGTGTCATCAGACCTGCTGTCGTATCTCTTGGACACTCGGGTGAAGAGAGGGGCGGAGCTGTCAACTGATCACCAGACCTGAAATCTGTCCACAGGGTCTTTAACTCGCACCTTCGGGAGAATTTCTCTCACATAACGGAAAGAACCATGTTCAGAACCTCCATTGCGGATGCTGCCTCCAAGAGTTGTGGCCTGAAGGTTGTCGTGTCTGTCGTGGCGGTAACCGGGGGACCCGCTGGTGGACCCCAGCAGTGAGGGAAGCCATCAAGCTGACAAAGGAGGCATTTTGGGCTTGTTTGTCCTAAAAGGCTAAAAGGGCTGCAGCACTGGTGGTTGCTGAAGCTAAAACTCGGGTGTGGGAGGAATTTGGGGAGACTATGGAGAAGGGCTTGTGGTTGGCTTCAAGGGTATTCTGGCAAACCATTTGACGGCTCGAAAAGGAAAAGCAGGGACCTTCCCAAGTTGTGCTTGACCTGGGTGGAGAAGTGCTGACCCGAACTGAAGATACTGTCGAGCGGTGGAAGAAGCACTTTGTCACCATGGCGTCATCATGGTGGAAGTCAAAAAGCTTCCCGGCAGCAAAGCGCCGGGGGTGCACGAGATTCGCCCTGAGATGCTAAAGGTTCTGGACATGGGGGGGGGCTGTCTTGGATGACACGCCTCTTCAATGTCGCAGGTCTGGGTCAACAGCTATGGAGTGGCAGACCGGGTGGTGGTTCCCATTTTTAAGAAAGGGGACCGGAGAGTGCGTTCCTACTACAGGGGGATCGCACTACTCAGCCTCTCCGGGAAAGTTTACTCCGCGCTGTTGGAGAGGAAGCTCAGACCGATTAGAACCTCAGGTTCAGGAGGAGCAGTGTGTGTTTTGCTAAAAAAAAAAAAGGAGGTTTACTTCTTACAGGTGCATATTTTCAGTCATCGGTTACAGCAGTTCTTTGGTAGTTTTTGATCATCTCGCCCAGCTAGACTCTGCTCACCCCTCAGAATTTCCAGTTTCTGAGGTTCTCATTTATACAAGAGGACCCAATAAAGTCCCATGTATTGAGCAAGTACGTTAGTGCAGCAATAACAATATCTTTCTCATATTTGGACCATCATGTTTTATATCTGTCACCTGCAAAGAACCAAACTAGAGGAGAAAATCATTTCCTCCTGTAGTCCTCCACAGATGCTGGCACTCTCCCACTGTGTGTCTGGTCTAATAACTGCCAGACCAAGTTCAGAATAACCTCTTAAACAAGCTCCTCATCAATTTGAGCCCACGCACGGATTCACTGCCTTTTTAACTGTCTCCCTCGCTCTTTTGCTTGGAAGCACCTGGACTTCTTTGCCTGCTCTGTCTCTTGACACTTACTCTTCTGTGCTCAGCGTCCAGATTTGGACTTTTCTTCCCACATTGTCTATGCCAGCTCAAAATCCAGAGAAAATATGCAGCAGGATGCATTTTTGTGGCCTATGCAGTGCACATTTTCTTTTGTTGAGACGAAAGACATCGAGTTCTTTTTTCTAAATACAGGAAAGACGGCAACCACAAAGCAGCATTTTAAATCCCTTATCACACTGTGCAGATGTCTACGAGACAAGGAGGGACAGAAAAACACTGATTCAACTCATTGTACTTGTAAGGACATCTTTCTAGTTTCTTAACTGAGTGAGGATTGGTATATATGGTAGATTGACAGGGTATCAAATATTAGAACACAGATTTATTTATTCTATTCTGACTCTCCAGGTCTGCATAGCTTTCATTATAATTTCATCCAACAGTTTTTTCAGTTAATCATTTAGTCATGCGTTCCTGAAATACCAAGAAAAAACCCACAATTTGTCAGGTTCATAATTACCTCCCTTACTTGATTTATTTTTCTGAGCTACACTCAATTACTCCCAAATTCTCATCATTCAATAAAGATTTTTTTTTAAAAAGGCAGCAAATCTTCACAGTAAAGATGCTTGAAATGGGCTTGGAAAACACAAAAATAGCGATTTCTGTCTTTGTCGTTTTTTGCATGTAACCAGAGCCAATTTTAAAATCAAATCATGAGCATCAGACCAAATATTGTCCTCTCTTCCCTTTATGGGTACAGTATCCTAAGGAAATGATACAGTGCATTATATGAACACGAACAGCGGGACGAGTTTCACCTGAAAAGGCAGTCTGGAGCTCAACTTAGTTGCAATTTACATTACAAACTCTCACAAATCAGTTATGACTGTGTGAATCGACCTTTGATAAGTGAATAGCATCAACACATATAACAGAGGACAAAGAAGCAGGTGCGCCGGTGGCTTTTCAAATCTCTCGGTTAATGTCGTAGAAGGGAACGCAGCCAGCGCGCAGTGACCGGGTTTCACACGAGTTTACTATGAAGAATACAACGTGACAGACACAATAAAGCTGGCAATCAAACCGTTAAAGCTCATGCAAATGGTCACTTTAAACAGGTCTGCACCCGCTTGAAATCAAGCCGGTCGCGTCTCAACATGCATGCATGATTCACGGCTTTGTATTTCCAACAAGTACAGAGCGACAGCAGCATAAAAAAATGCCCTCAGTGTTATCATCAAGCCGTCGGCGATGCTGTGTAAACTCACATCGATGATTGCGACGCTTTCCCTTGTACATGGTCATTATGTAAGGGTCCAGCTTTGCACACTTGCAGACACCTACACGACAGAGAGTCTCGACTTCGGCTGGCCGCGATACTTTCTGAGCAGAAATATTGTAAATTAGCTTCTCAGACGGAGGATTGGAGGCACTTCTTGAGCGAGGATCATACCAAGTTTAGGGACTAAAGAGGGGGGGGACTGCTACAGAGCAGCTAATCCACTCAGACGTCAGGGCAGTGCCATCCACCAATTAGAGGAGTTTGAGGGAATAAAAGACATGAAAACTGTGGAGACTGAAGCTTAACTTATTGCACTGGATAAAAGTCGTCCCATTGAAATACGTTGCTTGTAGTTTCACCTTTTCTTTAGTCTCACCTTAAATGAACCTATGTAGCCCAGAGCTGATGTAGCCCATAATAAGCTGTACGTTGTATTTGAAAAACGGTCGAGGTATCCACTTAAGAAAAAGAGCAATGATTGCTTTATAAACGAGGAGAAAATAAAACCAAATGTATCTGTATGCTAACTGTCCTACTTTTTGGAAGACAAGAGTTGCAGTTACGAGATGAAGTCATGTTTAGCATCACAAAACGATCATTATTTTACAGAAATAAGCTTTTCTAAAAGGAATCACAATAGTTTTAGTCTTAGGCGTTTCCTGCTAAATAGATAAATTGTTACAAAATTTAGGTCACCGTACATTAATATGTCCATAAAGTGTATAAAACTACCGGCCAACTGGTGAAGGTATAGCTACATTGACAGTGTTAGCAACATGCTAATGCTAGTGACGTCATAGACCACAGTCTATGGGCTCATATTTGTTGTTAATTAAAGGCTAATATGTTCTAACTCATGAGATGTTGCATCTCACCTTTAAGTCACTTATTGGTTAAACTGCGTTTTTGAAACAAACTTAAGAGGATGGAGGTCAAAAGTTATTCCTGAAACTTAATAAAAATATCTTGCCTTTGTGGCCCTTTCACACATGGCAGTAGCTATGCTGAGTTCAGTGCACTGTTTGTCGCTCTAAACAGAGGTCATTTTGTTGTTGGCAGGCAGGAAGCTCCCTCTTACTTTACAGTGTACACTTTGTTAGCGCAGAGGACTCAACTGTACTGCGCTTACAAAATAAGCACTACCAATAGTCTTGCCAGTAAGAGGAAGAAGAGGGCCCTGTGTATTATGGGCTAGTTTGCGTTGTAAAACACAGCAGATAAGATAAGAACAGACAAGACTTATTCAGGTCCTGTGGGAACAGGAGGGATAAGGTTCTATCATACAGTATAAGGGATTAAAATATACCCGATATGAGCTTTTCCCCCATTTTCCCTTCCGTGCCTTGATAGATGCCTTGTGTCAGTTGGTTGCAGGAGTACTAGTAGTAACGCATCACAAGCTCACTGAGCCAAGGCCTTGACAATAATGGTTTTAGGAGTGCAATGGTACAATAATCATGTTCGGTTTGAAAGTAAATTATTTTCAAAAATATCAACTGCACACTGACCAGATAGATTAAAAGTATGTACTGACACCGTAATTACTTGTGAGAAAAATGATTCGACTTTGTATTTCATGACAGAAATTGACACTTTTTGAATGAGAATCTATCAAAGCTACAAATATCTTTTATTTACAGTCTGTGCTGAGGACTTGTCACAGGTCTTCTAAAAGGAGTGAATCAGTGCTGAAACCCAAATGACAGGGATCTGGTCATAAAAGAAAGGTTTGGACCTGACCATGTCATCTTAAAGGGGAACTCTGGTATTTTTAAACCTGGACCTTATTTCTGGCATGAAAAATGTTTATCTACTCACCGAGAACAGTTTGGTGAAAGTCGGCGTCTTTCGGAAGATATTTAGATTCCTCGATTACAGTTATCAAGACATATTTCCCCAAAACTACCTCGGAATGAACCTAATTGCATGAGTAAGGAGGAAAAGTCACCAGCAGGATTGATCTTCATGGGGACTGATCTGCATCAGAGCACAGGTATTTCAGTCTGGACCAAACCATTCTTTGAATATATTTTTTAAATAACTCCCTGCAGACAGTCGAAATAATTAGCCATTTACAGTCATCGTGCACACCGTTTCCAGACCACACCTGCTCTCTGACTGTGACATATTCTCTATGATTTAGCTCAAGAAGAAGGTTTCAACCAGCAGATAACCGCTGCCAATTGTAACCCCCTGTTTGATTATTATCTCATCCATGTGCACACAATATCACTGAGATAAAAATAATATTTCACTCCCACCTCTGGGCACACTTGAGAAAAGGTCTACCGCATCTTACTTGCAAAGGGGATTTATGTTGCTAAGGAGACAAGGATAAGGAAGCAGGACGGATGCTGATTTTGTTCAACTCATTCCACTTTATTGCATTATTGTGGTGTGGGTTGAATAATAAGCCCTTTTTTCCCCGAAGCCCAAGATCAAATGTGAGGTAGAAACAAAGCACCTGGATGTAGCAGGAATTCAATCAATATTGTTCTCCTCTGAAAATGTTGCTCCTCTCAAACACTCCAGAATGATGAATGGTCCACTTAATATTTTCACTTTGAAACTTAGAAAGGATTAAATCCTTGAGAGTAGATTTTGTGAAAGTAGCCAAATCAAATAAATGACTTTAAAAGATATGATTACTGGTCCATGCACTGGGCTGTAAGTCCAAGTCATTGGTTGTAAATGCAATAGTTTCTACTGTACAACTGTCCTCTTGACATTTAAAATGGTAATTGTAAGGATGAGGACGAGAAAGATGAAGGTTCTGAACATGTTGAATTCAACTGCAGCCATTAATGGCACAAAACTACATTTAAAAGTGTGGCGGGGACATCTGCTGTCCATGATGGATTAATACAGGAATATGCCTCCACAATACAGTGGGAAACGTGCCATAAAATGAGAGCAACTGATTTCAACACATTTAATTAGCTCTCTTCTCTTTATTTGATTCATTTTCTGACTTTTTCCCCCCTCCACACAGGACCAGTGGTGTTTAATACCTGATAACCTGTAACATAAGCTTCTTTGTGGAAAATAAGTTACAGAACTTCAGGGTGCACGTAGAAATGAAAACAAATGATTTAATTATCATGGTTTTGGGACAGCTGCCGGTCATAAAAGGTTAGTCCCTGTTGTGCTGCTGTTGAATACAAATATAAATTTTGAGATGATTTTGAACTGCATTAAAGCAGTCAATGTAGTAAAAACTCCCCTTTTGTGACCAGTTGTTACCTCCACCAAGGACAGCTTGTGTTTTTTTTTGGTCTGTTAAGGATTACTTGAAATGTTATCCATGAATTTTCATGAAAATCTGACCCGAAGTAGGTCATGGCCCAATTTCATTGTATCATTTTCCACCTGCAAATACCCGTTTATTCAGGATCTGCAGTCTCTGGTATAACTTATTCTGGAAGTTTCTCTGTATCTTTACAACTTGATATGTCTTTTCACTGTTGTTCTGTCTATCTTGCGCTCCTTTGCAGCACACAAACCCCTTGTTTAAAGGAAGCTGAACCTCTATTTGTCTCCTTTGTAGTGCCTCACCATCTTGCTGCGAGTTACTCTACAGGCTTATAAGGCTAAAGTGAGTCAGTAAACTGCAACATGTCTGTCACCTTTAACCCACAACTTCCAAAAATGTTCTCCACAGCTGCACAGATTCACAGTCATGCAAAGCTGATGACTGTTATGTAGCTTCCACTGACTTAAGATGATGTATATATACCCAAAACTTGTCTATTGTTACGTGGATACAAAAGACTGATAACAAATGACATGTAACATAATACTTAGGGATTCATTTGTTAAGATAAAGAAAACTCTCTCCAGAAACTAGATTTTAGTCACATGGTTTTGGAGTGAAAGGGCGATTCCTTTTCCCCACTAGCTCCACCCCATTCGCCCCTATTAAACTTTAACACAACTAAACAGTTATTGGTTGTTTCTATAGAGAAATGGCACTGGAAATATTTTGTACCATTGGTTGTACAATGAGGTTAAAGATGTTCTTTTTCTAAATATAATGTTGATTTTTCTATATGTGCTCCTTTGTCAATCAGACTTTAGCTTTTTAACTTTATAGAAACTCTTTTTGTCAGACTAGCCTGGTGTTTGGTACTGAATATGTAAAAACAACAGCATTATGAACCCTAATTAGCACTGCAATTTCAATGACAATAGTCAATGTCCATATAAAACAACTCAATAAACATTAAGCTGTATAATATCATCCTCTACAGTTCACCTCAGCTCTACTGCTCAATCGCTGGGGCTCTCCCACCAAAGGCATTTTCAATTGTACAAAGAGTCATTTTAGCTTAAGAGCCAGATATTACTTTTCAGCTCGAGTGAACACCCCAGAAAAGCAGGAGAGGACAGAGTCATGGACTTAAATCATCCTATAGCTTTGAACAAGACTATAAATGCAAACTGATACTGCTCCCTGTCAACTTATTCACCTAATCTTTCTGCAAAAGATTCTTGGGCCATCTTGGATGCACTGCTCCGTTGTCCATGAAGTAGATATTTCTGCACAGTACAACAGTTCACCACCACTCCAGAGTCTGCTAAAAAAAGAGTATTTTAGCGGTAAAATAAGTTTTTCTTGCAAAGCCACAAGCGATACTCCCAGAAGGGTTCCTGGGTCTTTCAAACCTCAACATTCCTGTTGCTGTCATTTCCTAATAAATTATTAAGTAAGGAGGAGGCTTTCTGAAATTGTTTTGCTATCTTCTTATAAACTTATCTTGCTCTGCAAACACGAGTTATTTTGATTATCAGAAATTATACACAATGAAAGTTTTCCAAATGCTGTTCGGTGAAACTTGAACGCCTCCTCTGAGTGTTTTGGTTTTTGATGATTAAATATCCTCACCTTGGCAACCCCGACAGTCATGATTGATCTTTAGCTTGTGTCCAAGTAGCGTGTGACACCATGAAATCACCCTTTCCATCCACCAAGATGCATTTTCAGCTGCATCAGTGATGTTTTGGTGGCTCTTTTCTCCATTAACCCTCTGAAAATGCCCCACTGACTGATGCAGAGATCGCCCTACTAAACCCCTACAGCCAACCTCAATGGGCTCCCAGCAGGACTTCCATCTGTTCTTCCTGCACTTCTCCGGGAGCTAAAGGTAGTTGGCCTGCCTTTATTCATGGCCCTTCTCTATTGGGACTTCTCTGGGGATAAGTGAGATCCAATATAACCACATGCTTTGTCGAGTCAAATGTTAAGACCAAGTTCACCCTGACTGATGTGGAGGAAATGTGTTTTGGGAATTTCAGTTGTCTCCCCAAGTCTACCTTCATCTGCCAGTTATGAGCTAAGACTAGCTAGTTTAGGCCCAGGCCTGTGTGTTGTTTTCCCCCCGGCTCTGACAAAAAGATCTGCTTCTGCCTTCATCACCAGGTCATGGCCCCATCTGTACTTAAGGTGTCTTCTAATGAACTTCTTCCTTGGCACAAAAGGCATGCAGGGATGTTGGCAAGGCCCCAGCACTGAAGGTTTGATGAGCTTGGGAGAACATCAAACACTGCCTGGATCAAAAACTTGAATGTGGCTGGCTCTGGCAGATGTACGCCTCCAGTTAGTATGAGCTCCCACTGTCCTTGTTCTGTATTCTTCTTCTACCTCTGCGTGGTTTTCCCCCTGGATGAGTTGGTGTTTCTCTCTACTCCAAAGCCTTTTCTTGACAAGGCCCTGTCACACTGCCAAACCTGCCTCGCCCAGTTGCCACAGAACCTACCAAGACACTGTGTCTTAGCATTGCTTCGGCTTGCTCCACACCGTCGTATGCTCATTTCCTCCCAGTTCACACTTTTGTCTGCAGGGAGATCAGTTCATCTTAGATATTTTGACAAGGTGATGCCTAAACTTCTCCAGATCACTGTACACATCTTCCCAAAGGGCCAAAGTGATAGCAGCTTCCACAGTGACAATCCATCTTTGATGTTTCATTACACTTGCCTTTATTTCCCTTGCTACAGTACACCACACCACAGGTTATGGTGGGTATCCAGTGGGTAAACCAATTTCATATCAGGTGAGAAACTTTTCCTGTGTATCAAGGAAAGATTGATGTTACTACCAACAAATAAATGTGGGATCTTAATGCGATTTCCAAAATAAGAAAACAGCTCAAAACCTTCTGAGCTCCACATCATTACCTTTAAAAAGAAGGAGCTCAGCAGAACATACACACATCAGCCTGATATTTAATGCTTCATAGACAATCACAGGCAGCATTTGAAGCACTCAGCTTGTTAACAAATGACCCTCATTTCTGGCTGAGATGGAGGGAAGCAGAGGATGCCGAGGGGGAAGATTTTTTGCATGATGGATGGATATAAATCTGCTCAAGCCATCACATCTCATTCGTCTGTGACTCACAGCCTCTCTGAGCTCATTTGACAAGAACTGCTTTTATGCCTGAGTAATTGCAAAAGTATCAACTGCTTTAGCTTACAGCAGATTATCTCTGTGCTCACACTGTTCTTACAAAACCAGAACAACTAATTTGTTCAAATTCAGTCCAGTTCTAGGTATAAAAAAGTACAAAAACTCCCTTATTCTTCCTCGTTCCACCTGCCCAGTTTATGTTGTTTTCAATATATTTCCTCTTCAAGTTAGTGCATGCAGATTAGCCTTCTTTACTCTAAAGACCACTGTCTTTAGACCGGAAATGATTCTGGGAAGATTATCTGAGATATATTACAATCCACCTGTCTTACACACACATGTCACTAACAGCAACTTGATAAATCTCCTGTGTCTGATCAAACTGCAGGAAATGTGTCAACAAATATTCAGAGGGAGCATCTCTCTGGTTCAAGTGCTGGCAGCGACCAAAATCAGTGAAGGAGAAGTGCACACTCTAGTGGAGACTACAAAGCATGACAGTGACAGTTGCTTCAAACAGAGATTTAAAGATCTACCCATTAATTAGGGATTTATTGAAATAATGTCATTACAGCGAGACCAGCTGTAGTATCATCTTTAAGAAGGTGGATTCTAGAATTGTTATTTAATTGGAATGAAAAGAAAAATGTATGCATTTGCTTTTCTTTCCTGTTCATTCAGGTACATGAAAGGTTGGACATTACACCAGCATGGCTTCACCTGGTGTTTAGCTGTAATTTTTCTTTCTTCTTTTTTTTTTTTACAGTATTCATCTATCATGTGAGTGATATGAGTGACCTTGTGGACCTTTCACTGTCTGGTGTTCAGCAATAACTGCAAGACGTTTCCAGGAACTGTTCGGTCCCCTGCATCATCATTTTTATCACGGATCCACTTTCTCTTTTTCCATATATACCAACATTTTCTTTTAGAAAACATTAATAACTTATACTGTTTAATGTTTGTGATGGTAAATTTCATGTCTCAGGGCTAACAGACTCTCCAATCCACATTAACCATTTGTATCACGCAGACAAGATAAATGTTTTAACCTGTTACACACCCAAAGAACAAAGCCCCCTTCTCAGGTATAAATGCTCTGATTTCCTTTTGTTTGCATCTTTTCATACCATTGCCGCTGAATGGTGTGGACTGATCCTTTTCCTTGCAATGAAAAATAGCAAGCGTGAAAAACTTCCGTAACATGTTCCACTAAAGTCGATTTGCTCCAAATGAAGCAAAACTGGCCTAAATCACGACACTACCATCACACACACAGAATACAGTGTTTCTTTTCTGTGAATAGCCACACTTCTTATTTAAGACCACATTTTGGTCAGTTCTGTCCACAAAGCATTTTTCAGCCCTCTGGTTGGCCCAAGTGTTATGTTTGGAAAGCAGAGACTTCCTCCTGACAGACCTGCCATGCACATAATTGCAGCTCGGTGTTCTCTTGATGGAGTAATCAAACCGTAATCGACATGAGAGAGGCCTTCAGTTGCTTAGAAGTTGTTGTAGATTCCTTTGTTACCCCCCAGACTATTAACAGTATCAACCATTTTTCAACCATTTCTGCTGAGGGTAATCTTGAGTTGTTTTAATCTGTCTGACTGTAAACTAGAGGAATCCAAACTCCGCAGAGATGGTTTCCAGCCTGATGATTTAAGGCTGTGTATTTGTGTGGCACAATTCAACAACAAGGTGATTCAAAGTGCTTTACAGAGACATTAAAAGGCATGATTTAGAATTCAAACAAAAAAAGAAAGAAAGAAGAACAATAGATAAAATCAGAACAATAAAGATATGATAAAAATTATGAAAATGTAAATGGTGATGAAATCAGTAGTGATTACGTTTTGAAACTCAAGCTTTTTTGGAGCTTTACTCAAATGCAGCTGAAAATAGATGTTTCTTCAGCCTGGACTTTCAGCTGATCTGAGGCTTTCTGGGAGTTGGTTCCAGACATGTGGAGCATAGAATCTGAATGCAGCATCTCCATGTCTGGTTCTGACTCTGGGAACTGATAAAAAAACAGATCCAGATGACCTGAGGGGTCTGGGAGGTTCATGGTGGGTCAGGAGGTCCTCGACCGTTCAGAACTTTGAAGACGAGCATCAGAACTTTAAAGTCTATCCTCTGGCAGCCAGTGTAAAGTTTTAAATTAAACAGAATGTTCACACACACTAAAAATAAGTAAGTAAAGTATAAAACTGCTGTGTAATTAGTTTAATTTACTCTATTTTTAGGATTTATGTGGACATCTGATGACCAAAATCGTATTCATGCAGAATTACAGGGGATTCTGAAGGGTTGGTAAACCTTTTGGACCTCTACTGATGTACAGAGTAAAGACATAGTTGGATTTGATATAAAATTACCGGAGATCCAAACGAATATAGGGAGCATAATCAGAACAAAACCAAAACTCTCTGCAGTCACTGAATCAATAATCAGTTAATCGAGTATATCACCAATTGTTTTGGTAACATCACCCACTTTAATACAAAGAAAAAATTCTAAGATTCACTTGCAAACACTATTTTAAACCTTTTTCTTATTAAAATCAAGGATTATTTGGTAAACCTCCTCACCCAAACTCTATATTATCTTCATTTACATTAATCTAGGCAACATAAGCCTTTATGTTTTTATCTGTCCTTTAATCTGCATTTTCCCATCCTCCTGCTTAATTCCATCCTCCACTTCTTCCATTTTTTTCTCCTTTTTCGCTTCCCGCTCTGTCTCCATCTGTCAGGGTCAGTCGAGTGCAAAGAATCACATTAAGAACTATTCAAATGTTGAACTAGTAGCAATTGGTATTCAGACATGCATTAAGGGCTGCCAAATCTAATTCAGCTCTGACGCTATCAGCGGCACGGCCATTCATCCAGTCAGCAGAGATAATACAAACCACACAGGGTGGCGCGGGTTAGAAAAATCCAATACACAGACAATAATGTCTCCTGGATTTAATGGAGCCAAAAGTGACTGAGCCATTGCCTACTGAACGATTTTAACCACTGAGGGGAAAGGAGAAAGCCAGACTGATGGATTTCACTTCATTTCTTTTTTTTCTACCTACTGCATCTGAGTTTAACTAGACAGTAAATTTTTTGACACGAGTTGGAAAGTGGCACTCGTGAAGAATGCCCCAAGGATGATAAATGGCAGACAGGGTTTGCTTTCAAGTAAAGACTTTTATGGCAAAAAGTGCACTTCAGAGGTATTTTCCTGATTAGTTCACAGTTCCTGAACTGTTGCATCTGTTTTCATGATGACATATTGGTAGCTTGTGTGTTTAAAAGCATCTAAAGACTGCCAAAAACAACACTGCACTGATTCACACGTCTTTGTATATTCGCTAGCTGGCTGTAACATATGTACAGGCATGCAGAAGGGGCCAGATTGTACCGTTCCACTGTGGACCATCAGGCCAGAGAGCTACTTGTCCCTTTTCTATTTTAAAGGGGAATTCCGGTATTTTTAAACAGAGACCTTATTTCTGGCATGAAACACGTTCATCTACTCACCGAGAGCAATTTGGTGAAAGTCGGCATCCTTCGGAAGATATTTAGATTCCTCGAGATCCATATAACGGAGTGAACGGGGCTTAGACGATGCAGCCTCTAAATAAGGCATTATCTGTCTTTATTTCACCAATACTTTAAGAAGAATGAATGAACAAACGTGTACTATAGCTCTGTTAGCTCATAGCTGCTGTTATGTGGCTACTTGCAGCTATAGGAGCGCTAACGGAGGGATTCTACACAGGCACTCCACTGGGACGACTTCATCCATACGCCCCCGGAGCACAGGTTATTACCGGGTTTATTACCAGGTATTACCAAATGTTCCCTTGTGAGACTGACTTGAAAGTAAGTAGCCACCTCCAGTTTATAAATTACACATGAAAACATTCAAAATTGTGTCACCTCATAAGTATTTGATTTGGGAATCAGCTCCTGAGTCTGGGTGCACTGTGCACACACCCTTTTCTGCTTTTAAGAGAAAGCTTAAAGCTTTTAGAGATTTTAATCAGTCCACAGAGTAGGGACTCTTTTTTTTGCATGTAGTAATTGTTTTGATGTTCTTTTTTGTACATTTTTGGGAACTGTTAACTTTACTTAACTACTACTTGGCTTATTGACTTATTGCTCCCTTAAATCTTACATTTTAATTTCAACACTCGTGTCTTTTTCGCTGCTTTTGGCTTTTTAAACGCACTTCTGTTTTGCATAATCATATTTTAAACACATCATTTCCATTTGATGAAGGACACAATCCTCCCTGGCATGGTGGATACCAGTCAGCACCAACCTCTTAAGAAATGCCCTTATTATTCTTTTGTTTTGGCAGCTCTTTTTTTGCAGAGGCATCCTGTGTCTGCAGCTGGATTCATGTCATGAAATTATGTTGCTATCATGGAACCAAAATCTAGAGGTGGAATGATAGATAAAAGCAATTGATAACAATAAATAAGTGGCCTTTAAAAAGGCAGCCGAGAACTCGACTTTCATGCATTTGCTGTGACTGTCTTCAGAATAAGAACAATGTTGTTTGGTGATAAATATATGCAGTGTAACAGCTATAGACACCCTGTGCTTATCAATAGGTGCGTTTCCATCAGCCTGATTAGATGCGCATCGAGAAGTATCGCATCGGAAAATTATGATGCAAATGCCATTATTCGAATTAAAATCCCCTGATTCATACAGATGAAAATACGGTCGCTAGCGCCGGGTTTTGGTTGATTCAAAGGGATGGAAACAGCTGTGTTCGCATCAAGTCTGGTGTAGCGCACTTTCACCCCCATCTCTGCTTGGGCAATTAAGGGCATTAAATAACCCCTCTTGCCGCCTTCTCCTCATGACAGCTCCTCTAATCGCCAGGACTAACTGGGCTGACAGCTCCAATACCACTTGCCCGATTCTTAATAAAGGTTCAAGTCCTCTCTCTCCATGGTGATACACTCCGGGGTCGGGAAGCCGGTAAAACGTTCACAGGCTGGTTGTCGTGCCAACCTGCGGAAATCTCGCGAGAGTTAGTAGTTTTCACCAAAGTCTGTACTTTTGATGGAAACACACATTTCCCAGTGATTCGAATCACTTTTGGGTGGAAACATGACCAGTGACACCAGGAGGCTTTGAGGGATGGGCAATATTTGACACCCCAGAAATAAAGATATGTTGGTATGTTTGGTAGGCATTTTGTTTGCCAGCATTTTGGTATATTCCACGATTCCAACCATGAACATCATCTCCATATCACCTGTTTGACCCTCATGCAGCCCCTTCTCATCACCTTTCCACCTACGTGCTTCGCTGCCGGAGCAGTTCATTCACTGTGTTGGTCCTGGAGAGCGTGGTGTTGAACTTCTCACTGGTTGCAGTTTTTGTCACATGACATGTTGTCACCTGACAACTTTTACCTGAGTTTTAGTGACTCACAGAAATGCTCAATTCAGCTCCTGTGGTGAATCTTTTCCATAAGACACCATGTTGTAGAGAGACACAGATCAAAAGTGCAAAACTGAGAAAGTTCTGGTGTTTACAGGGTTTTTCTTTTTCATAACCAAGCAGTTACTTTTGTTGTTTCAGTCTACTTAAAAGTACTTATTTGCTTAATTGCTCTAATGTTCAATTTGGAAATAATACAAATATTTAAAGGTGGTGGAGATTTGAATAATTGGGGATTCAAATGATATCGCACAGGTATATATTACCTTCTATTACATATAGATTAAAAGCATAAGGTCACATGATAAAATGAATGTAAATTCTTATGTTATTCTACATACATGTACTGGATATTCATCATACACACACAGTCACAGGCTTTACATGCATCAGTTACATGCAAACAGTAACAAATACAGGAATCCCAATGCTGTAACCATAGAATTAAGCTGAAAAATACAAAGTTTTGTCATTTTTTACCAATAGGCTCCTGAATTCTAACCTTAGACACAGAGTTGAGTCTCTTTGAAGAGTGCAGCAAAACTTTTCAAATATCCACACGCATGTGGTTAATGAAGGCAATGGAAAATCAAACATAAACATTCACGATTTACATTCAAATAATGCAATGAAAATAGTAATAACTGTTGGTTTGTGCCACACTATGTTGTTATATATGGATATACACTCACTTTATTAGGGACACCTCGCTAGTAAAAGGTTGGACCCCCTTTTGCCTTCAGAACTGCTTTAATTCTTCATGGCATACTTTCAACAAGGTGTTGGAAACATTCCTCAGAGATTTTGCTCCATATTGACACGACAGCATCATGCAGTTGCTGCAGATTTGCCTTCTGGAGATTGTTTTGACTGATTATAATGCTTTGGGCATGGTCTTTAGAGCCTGTTTTTGAGTATATTAAGGCTACACAATTGGTCAATATTTCTCCATTACAAAACTGATTACATTTCAGACACTGTGAAAATCCTCCAGTTTACAGTAATGATGTGACTGCAGCTTGATATAGACCGTGGTAATAACTGCTCAGCACCACAGTGTGGTGCTCAGTGACCACAGAGTCGAAAAGCCCCTTTCCTGACTCCATGAACCTCATGGACACCACATGTGAGAAGATGAGACTGATGCTGTCTTGACCTGTCATTTCAAACTAAATGAATAATTGATGAATTTCCCCTTTTGTTTCACAGCAAGCGCTTGTCTTTGCCAAGGCTTAAATTCATTTTGACAGGACGTCTTCCACAAAGGCAGCTCATCTTCTCCTGTTAGACGTGGTGCATAAATACAGACGCAGCTCATTAATAGTTCTGTCACACAGGTAGGCTTCTGAGAAACCCTGTGACACACTTTACAGCTCAAGTACCAGAACTCATCAGGGGCAAGAACCCACTTGTGTGTTTGCATTCTGTAACCTAAAAACTAGGAGGCGTTGGTGCCACATTTACACTGCCTAGCTTCATTTTAAGAATCCTGCTCTCAGATAGTAATTGCATTTAAATGCAAGTTTTTTTTGTTGACATTTTCTGCACAATCTGCCTGTATTCATCAATTTATCACATACATAACAAATGTTCTTGCTTATGTGACAATTAGTTGCAACCTGTTTACCACTTCACTCCTTCACCAAGGCTACAGGCTAATAAGGAAGTGTGAACAAGCCACAAGGAGTCGTCAAGGTCAGGATTGCTTTCCAAACCAGCTGCTATCTAATGAAAACAGCTCCACACCACCCGCATGCATAAAGCTGCAGTTTGTCAGTTTTTCCTTGGAGACAAAGAGCAAACATCTGTGTGCTGTGCTCCTTCTCCCAGCTCAGTACAGTGTGCACTAATTAATGAGCATGTCTTTGGTTTCAACAACTGGACTCTTATCTAAAGTGAGTTTCACCGAGCGAGCAGGCTCAGTTCAGTGTCTTAATCAAATCTACTGTGATTATGCAAAATATTCTGGACACTTTTTACAAAGAGGTCAATTTAGGTGGAAGTCATTATCCCCCACTGATGTTCCTAATTGAATCTATGCAGCCACAAAGGAGGAGACACTGATAAACGAGAAGAAGCTGAGTTTAAGAAAATACTTTTAAGCTTTGAGATAAGTGAGACTGTGCGAAAAGGGCAGTAAAAAAAAAAAATAATAGGACGAAGCAACCGAATCTTTTGAGTGTTTCAGTTAGATTAATGTTTGGGTGTTGATTTTTTTGTCAGAAGTTAGTCTGTGTCCTTCAAGTTGCAGAATAATCCTTCAAGCTGCCCACCTTACTTCTCAAAATAGGCTTTAGGTGTACGAGGACCAAGTGGCTCGTTCTGTCACGCACGACTGCTCCAAGCAGTCCTGCGAGCCCGCTGGGATGGTTATGGCCTGACTGTAAACTGTGACTGGACGGTGTCAGAGACGTTATTCCTGGCTGCAGCTGATGCAATAAATTTCAAGTGGCTGACCACCATCATGTTTGGTGTGACCTTTACTGAACAGCAGAGCCCAAGGCTGGGTCTGGTTCTCCAGCTGTGGGAATTCCACATTAACAACTGGATGCCATGAGTCACAACCCCTCAGCTCTGCTGAGTAATTAATAGGAGGGAATGAGGAAGGATGGGAGCCAACTGCTGAGAGATGGTGAGGAGAATAAATGCTAAGTCAAATAAGGAAATGTGAGAAGTAAACACATAGTTATTGCTCGGGGCGAGGTTGCGGGCTGTTTTTGATTTTATATTTGTGTGCTGCCCCTCTTTAACAGGGAAGAAGTCCCCAGTGAGTGTGTCACAGTAATTCTTATCCCATGCACAAAGTGTCACAAGAGGCAAAAGGCGGATCCAAATGTAGGACTGTAGGAGGAGGAGGTTGATTTCAAAAGCTTTAACAGAGAACTGAGCAGAAACAAACTGGAAACAAAAGACTGGCAACAAGGGAAAAGCGACCAAAAGGCAACAGAAAATACATACGAACGTCTGGCACTGAGCAAAAGCAAACCTGGAGGATATGTACTGAGGAGTGAATTAGAATATGAGCGGCAGGTGAAACAGAAACTGAAGACCAGGTGTGACACAAGAAGTTAAACTCAACAGGAAATAAGGCAACTAAAGAGCAAGAAAACCCAGAACGCAGGAAAGTCGAAGCACAAAAAGCCACGACACACGGGAGGGGGAGTCAGAGGGGTTACGCTGCAGACCCCTCTGTGCAGGATCCCAAGAAAGGCTCCAGGGTAGAAGCAATTATCACTGCATGTGTAATCACGTCATAAACCATTACTCAAAGTGTATCTTCCCCCTTTTACTGCCTGCATTCCTCTTTAGTTGTTCAGCTTGGAGTGTGCATCAACAACTGTGGTAAGAATTAAGAGACAGATGTGACTGACTGGATCGATTATTGTAAAGTGTTAAATGTCAGATTTTCCATTCGAGGCTCTGTGTCAGCTCTTTTATAAGGCCGCCTATTTAGCTGATGCTTTGAGTAAAGGTTGCGCCGCAGAGATCTCCGTCATAGCATCACCTGCCACAAACACACAGCCCTCTCATTCAAGTTTTATCTCCACGCATGAGCGAGCATATCATCCGTATAAGCGCTAATCCAACATAAAACACTTTTAATATGCATTGCTGAGACTCTCACAGATAAAGTCAAAGGGAAGACGAACCTCTTCAGGTAAAGCGCTTATTCCAATTATGTTATGTAATCATAATCAATATGCATGTGTACTGATCAATATTCCTTGTATAAATGAAAGTCTAGCTTAATCAGGAAGTAACCCATTCATTCGAGCTCATCCTGCATGTGTCAGCAAGCCCTTAATGTTAACTTAAACTCTCAGTGGTACACTGGTATCTTGGATTATGCAGGTATGCATGAATTATCCGTCTCTGAACTTCCTCATCGGTTCAGCGCTATCGCCTTTTCTTTTTCCCTTTAGATAGATGTAATATTAATGAACATATCTAGGATGCTTGTTAGACTTGAAGTTAATCTTGTTGCCCGCTGTCCACACTGTTCATCTCAAACTGGGCCCCCACAGGCTTGTTTAGTAACTGCTTTTGGCAGAAAACATCCTCAGATAGTTAAAGGAAAGAAGGGTTTCCCCAGAATCTGCGGTATCTAACTGGTTAGTGCGAAGACATTAACACAGGATGGAAAAGTGATGAATCCCAGAGGCTCAGCATCATTGCAATGTGTTTTCTGCTGTTTTTTACCTCATGTAAAACCCAATAAGATAACCGATAACATTGATGTTTTCATGTCCTATGGTCTCAGCATGAGCAGTATATATATACACATAGATGTATGTATTAGCCAAAAAAGTCATTCGAACACAATATTCTTATTCATTCTTTATGTTTTATGCTTATATGTTGAGTTATTTTGAAATAAATATACAAATAAACTTCCCATCAGTTAAATTATCAGTGGAGCTTATAGTAACATGCAGTTGTTAGCCTGTTTCCTCCTGTGCTAAGTAAGAAAATAAATAACCACTGTGCAGCATTTACATTTACACTCAGTCTATCTTTTTATTTATTTACATTAGTTAATTTTACATTAGTTAATTATACACTCCACTGCTTTTCTGATGACTGGAGTGGATATTGGGTTTCATATGCTGCTTGTGCTAAAAAAAGGGCAAAATCATCTGGGCACCAGGCACAGATCTACCACCCTAAGGAGACCCTGGTCTTAACCCAGACAATCTAAATAAACAAGACAAAAGAGACAGATTAAATAAACTAAGAGGTAAAAGAATAAGCCCTATGACCACAAAGATGTGCACAAAAAACTAAAGAAGACATTAAAAAAAATAAAAATGTCTGCAACCTGAGCAAAAGTCTTGAGCCACCCATTATTTCCTATATTTCCTTTTAAGCAGTCAGACCTTCTGTAATCTTGTAAAGTGGAACTGACCAACAGTTCTCCAGGCTTTCTGAAAGATTTTCTTTGGGTATTGGCTGCTTTTGCACTCATTTTCAGTCCAGTCCTTGTTGTATTGATGTATTTATCTATTTTATGTAAGTTAAATCACTAAACGCTGACTCTCATTAGGGCATAAATCAGACACCTAACTGAAAGCATGACCCAATGCTGTGTCCACACATAACTGACACCTTAACAAAGAATAGATGTTTTTTTGTGGCAATTTATGAAGTTTTTTTGAAGACTTTTGCACAGCGCTGTTCAACAAATGGATACAAAGAGATGAAAAAGGACCAATATGAGACATGAAACAGTTATGAAGAGATGCACTCAACTTCATATCACAGCAAAGTGTAAAACAATCACCAAAACTTAATCTTTTGATTTGAGGAACACAGTCTCACCACATTTTGTGAAACAGACACACATTGACCGCAGCATCACATTTAACAGGGGAAAAAAAAAAAATCTGCATTTGGAGGTCAGAAGGGTTGGTTGGTGGTCCGAGTCCAGTCAAGTGACTTTCTCCTGTTGCTGTTCCCTGTGACACTTTCTCTCTCTATTTTCTTCCTGTTTCACATATTACAAACTGTCTGGTTAAGGCTAAGGATTAGAAATACATGCTGAATGGTAGGTAACAAAAATAAAACGGCTGATGTTAGGAAAAAACATGGCTTGCATTATCAGAGATCCTTCAATAATGTATTACATCAAAATATCCTTTTCTTGGATTGGTGGCTATCGAGCCGCCCCCCCTTTCCGGGTCCAAACACAGAACGCGTTGGCCACACAAACCGGATGTCTTCAGTTCATGCATTTTTCATGAAATCTTCTGTTTTGCTGTGAGACCATGCTGATTGACAACGAATCACAAAACACACAAAATGTGACACAAACAAGCTGAGATAAAAAATATCCCCGACAGGGCCACAAGTAGATGCTAATAAAATCAAAAGAAGACCACAAACAACCAGGAAGAGATGCAAAACAGGCTAAAAGCGAAGTGAAACGATGGTTTTGTGTCTCTTTTCACCAGAGCCAAATCTGTTGTTTCATAAAACAAGGTGCTCATAAATCAAATCCCCGGTTGTAATTTTTTAAATATTCTATATCAAGTTCTGTTGAAGTGAAATGAAACTTTACACATGAAAAGGATATTTTTTATAAACTTTACTTACACTTCTGTAATTAGATTCCACCTGCAGACAGATAATGTAGCTGAAACAAGCCTGGTGTGCCTGCCTGCACGTGCACACACACACACACACACACACACACACACACAGATATACACTCACAGAGCCTGTTGGAGCCTACTGAGCCCTTCGCTCTGACTCTGATTCACAGCTCAGTGTGTCTCTGCCATCTGAACCCAGGTTTCTAATCAGAGAATTAGCTGCAGTTTTCTCTGCCAAAATCCACACAGTAATCCATCTCACTTTGCCCACACTGCCCACCAAAGCATTTGTCAGTCTGTATGAAGGAGAGAAAGGGATCAAGATAGGAACTGACTCAGACCGAGAAAGGTAGAGATGCTGGCAGCTGAGGGAAAGGTGATTTTCTTGTCTCCAGGGTGACTTTATTAAAGCCTATTAAGCGCACAATGACAAACTTAACATTTCTCCAGTATTGTTTCCACAAAGGAAGCATGTTCCTAAATGCTGAAGAAATGACAGCTCAGATAAATCCTTGAATTGACATGGCTGTAAGCCAGTGTGCGACTCTGTACCTGATGTTATGGATGCTTTTGTCGAGCGCCTGGTCAGGCGAACAGTGAATTCAATGTCCGGCCCAGTCTCTCAGAGCGTGATTAATGAGGGAGGAGACAGACGACCACGGTGCATTCTAATCACCCACAAGGACATGGAGAGATATGGTAAGGAAGACTCAGAGGGACTCGGAGGAGAAAGACAAGGAAATAGATCACATATTGATATTGCAATTTGCGTGAAGAGTTTCTCTTCACATTAAAACCTTTAATCGAATCCAGAACAAACCTGAAATCTCTCGTGCTTTCCCTCTGCAAGCACAGCTAGACCCCACAAACGAACACACATGCTCAGATGCTAAATATTCCTGCAGCCTCAGAGGCAAACACAGGGGCACCGAAGATACAGAGAGGGCCTTATGATGTTAGCTTTGGCAAAACTCAATCCAGTGGATCAGGAGGCATCGGCCCATCTAGTTGCAACACCTATGGGGCCTCTCAGTCAAGACTGTTAATGCTTCTAAACCTGACTCTCAAAATAAAGTTAGTCAACTGTGCAGTCATTATAGACAGTGTTGGTATTATCTGTGCAAATATCAAAGCGAGAGCGAGCCTGTGAATACTAATAGTGATTGATGGAAAGAACTGCAGCAGCCAGGTGGAGAAGATGAGGTAGTATTGGTTTGAATAGACATTAAAGAAGAATCCCCCTCCTGGCGACTCGCATATATTAAACATTTGACATTCAGTGTATTGAGCGAGTCTCATACCGAAGTTTTGCTACCTCATATTTGTCTACGTGCGTTTCTACTTCCACGTGACTGCTGTTGAGTCTCTCAATATATCGACGAGTTCATTTCATGTCACTCTGCGAGAGATTGGTTGAATAAAGCCTCGGTCACAGTTTGAGGTTGCATCTTGACAGCCTGTCAGAGCTGAAGTTCTGCTTTTTGAAAGAGTTACAAAACAAACTTTGACCATGGTCAAAGGTCCTAATAACTAGCTATTACTAGTTGATTATTAAGACAACTAATTTCTTTCCCCTTTGCTTTTGGTAATTCAATTACACTCAAAATAATAAGAGGTAAGAGCCTCTTCAAATTGTAGAAAAACCCAAATTTTCAAGTAATAATGTTTTGACTTTAGATCAAATCAGCTTATAAATCACAATTATTATAATCATCATCACAATATTATCATTTCAGTCTTTTAATATCAAGACTGATATGTGACAATGTCTCTAATTTAATGATCACGTTCAACCTTTTGAGTATCCTGCACTGTGGCGTTTCAAATGATTTGCTTCAAAACTTCAGACAAAACTGTCTTTTCTCTGAAGAGCTAGATGTTCACTGGAAAAGATTTCTCCCTCTCAGAATGATCAATTCAGTTCAGTTTAGTTTATTTGTATTCCACCAATTCACAACAAAAGAAATCCGAAGCCACTTTGAAGGGAAAATAAACAAGTTTAACATTTAGATCCATTTAATTAAATCCAATTGTGATCCAATTCAGTCTTATAAATTAGTGTACTTAACAATCAATTGTCAATCATGTTGAGCTGTTTTTCTACAACAACTGTATGCAGTGAGTCATCTGTAAGTGTTAGAAAATATTCAACATCAGGCTTCACAGATTCAGAAAAATAAGAAAGATAAAACTTTATTAACTGGCTTACAAAGTATATCCAGAAGAAGAGGTTTATTTCTGGTAAATTTCACGCCACTACTAGTTACAGATTAGTTGTATTTGACTGCAACCTTGTAACTGTAGATAAAACAAATCCCCTCTTCCAGGACAAAGCGGTTCTTGCTTTTATTCTGCTTAAAATCAAAATGTGCTGACATTTAGCTGCAGCGAAATCCATGCGTCACGATCAGAGGCTGCTGGTTGAAATGCAGATGGGCACAAACTTTGATATTTTATGTTTAAATATTGATTGAAATATAGCACTTCTGTTCCCCGATGAAGCTTTTGGCGTGAGTTCAGACAGGTCTGTGTCATGTCACCTGCTCTTATGAAAAGGTATATCAGCCTCTCTCCCATCTCCCTCTTCGTTGCTTCCACTATTCCACGCTGTCAAACTCAATTTTAATTCTAATGTCACTCTTCCTGTGCATTAAGCATCCTGCCTGCTTTTGTTTGAGTCAAATCAGCCAGATCCTGTCTCTGTGCAGCCCCAGCCACCTGCTAACTCTGTTCATTCACCACCACCAACATCAGGACACCATAGGGTCCCATCCTGTCCCCTCCTGCGTTCATGTCACAGCTCCATCCACTGGAGCTGAGCCAAATCAGTGAACAAAAATGTTTTGCATTAATTTGCTGTACTTTGATAAAGTTAGTTTAATTATTTCACGTGATGCAACTATTTTTCATGTGCGATTGGAAATGATTCTAACAAATGCTATGAGGTCATAATGTAAAAACCATGGCAACACATTCCTCCAAGGGGAGTTTTTTTTTTTTGTTGCCACATTTTGAGCTGCACTTCCCTCTCCCTGTCCCTGCTCATTGTTCTGTCTTCCCAGCATAGTTTACTCTCTCTGTCCTGTGCTGCTTGCTATGCATCATGTTGGCCCAAAATGACGATTGATTGCAGTGCCACTGCCTTTGTAATCCGCTTAGGATGGATTTTGCATCTAAATCACTTTATTATTTATGTGCCTAACTCTTGCCAATGCCATTTGGAAGCAGGATGATTGGTGATCCATCACACATTATCCTTCACTGGGGTCATTAATATTGTAATGGGACGGACCTTCACCATGAAAGTTACAGGTAAAGGGGATACAGATCTCTTCAGGGATGGTCAGGCTACTCAAAATAAGTCAAGCTAAGAAAGATTACCATGCGTACTTGCAACACGACAGACTCTCCAGAGATGTTGTTAGTCTGCCCTCTTTCTGCTGCTCTCCTCTCCTTTTCTCCCACTTTGCACAGCAGCTTGTATCTTCATACCTGGCCTCTCTCAGATAAATATATGATGTTATGCTTTCGTTGTCCTTTTCCATCAGGACTTCAATCACCACCTGCCAATCACTCGCATCTGCTGCCTCCAGGCAGACACACATAAGCGCCCTGTGCCACATCGGGACATGGTTGAAACAACCGTCTCCGTAAATTTGAAAAAAACAATAGGAGATTGGTATGCTTCTTCCTTCTGAGAGGGCAGAAACATGAGTATCATACACGTCTGGTGTGAATACATCAAAGCAGAATTATGCTGTCAACTTTGTCAGAAAATTCAAACTGACTACATTAAATGTCACTGAATGTAAAGGAAGCATAAGAGTTACAGTCAGCGAGTGCAGAGATTGCAACGATCAGCACTGATGTGGTCCTGCAGTTTTAGGAATACTGGCACAGCTGAGCCACAAAGATACAGCAGAGAGATATCAGTGGGTGAAGAATGAAGTTGCTCAGATGCATTTAAGGTTCATGCATGTCAACAATCACCACAATGTCACAAGAAACTCTCCCAGTCAGCTTTTAGCCTGAGTGAATGGATGTGAATTAATACGTCTCATGCCACAGAAGGGGTTTCTGCACATTTTCTATCTTTCATACCTTTCCAGACTAATATTTTCAGGTTTCTGAGCTGGTTTTTCAGGCTTTTTTAATATCTGAGAACAAACCTGTACAGCAGATCTTAATCAAATGGTTTTGAAATCTAATCATGAATAATGTTCCAATCATGTTTACTATTAAGTTGCTAAATTTTTGCCAGAAGATTGTAGATTAAATTACAACCAAACTAATGCACATAATTTAAACATTTTGAACATCTGTCCAAGGAGGAAGTAGACAACCTAGTGCTACCTGTTCTGCTGTACCTGCTCCCAGCCCAAATGAAAACCTAATATTAGTGTCTGATTACTCTATTTCTTGTTGTCCCTTTTTTTATAAGAACAAGAATATAATATATATATATATAAGATAAGACGTTTATTTGCAATATCCAGTAAATTCTGTGAACTCGTTCCGACTCACCTCTTTCTTTCACACAGGCCGTCTGTTCAAACCACCAAGAAAAATCATAGATGCAATGCTGCAATCTCATGAATGGACTGCAGGGGGCAACACCTTCGGGAAGGCAAGTTGTAGTCTATGAGAAAATGACTCTACTTCTCACTTAAGTCGTTGCCTGTTTTCAATCACGTTCAATCCTTTTTATTACAACATGATGTAACTATGGCCTCTTTTAGAGTAAATTAGACCAGGCAGGGTATGACAAGTGGTCAACATATGGTACATATAGTGTTGGTCTGCACTTATAAAGCACATTTTAACCTTAGCTATGTTCAAAAAGTGCTTCATGATCTGTTTCTTGTCCCTCCTTTACACATAGATGCCATGCAGGGTAGTCGATAAACAAGCTGCTGCCACTGGGAAAAACTTGGGGCTCAATGTCTTGTCACATCAATAAGTGCAGACGCCATTGACCGAACTGCAAACCATGCAAGTCGTTGGCAACCCGTTCTTCCACCTGAGGCACAACAACACATGGCGCCTCTGCAGCTGTATCTGAGAGTTAAAATGAAGGCCTCAAAATGGTAGATATACCAAGAAGTAAGTTATGAGTGACTAGATCTATATAATTCAAGTGAAAAGCACTCAAAAGAAAATTCCATAGTTTTTAAGACTGTTGGAACCCGACACAACAGCTGTTGCCTATAATGATTAGAGCAGGAGACTGTGTTATGCATTCGCTGTGGAAAAATAATGAATTGTGTACTTAATTTTGTGTGTAATAATGATTTCTGCAGTTTACCTCAGTGTATCTTATTTTAACTCATCACTTATTTACTCACTGAAAAGTTTATTATTTCTCCTAACTCATTTGAATTATTTCTGGCAACAGTACAGTCACTTTATAGTGTCTGTCCAGCACAAGAGGAAAGGCAAGCTGGCATATTTTGTTGCTAATTTGTACTTTGGGATTCCTAAAGCAAAGCCACAAGGAATGAGACACTGAACATCTGCAGTATTTGGAAGTTGGAAGAGTAATTTATCCTAAAGTCACTGACTATGCATTTTTTTGGACAGTCGATAAAGAAATTGTTGAAATGTTTCAGCACTACAGAGAGATATAAAAGCAGCCAAATAATGCAACATTTGAGAATATCACAGAGAAGTCTTGTCTTAAATATACTTCAGCTTGTTTGTGATATTAATTTGCAGTAATCTGACAAACAGATTTCACACATATGTTCTGAAAAGATTCATTGTTATGATATATATTATATTGTTGTACTGACAACCTTGATAACAGCTAGATATCTGCATAAATCTTTTGATTTTGACTGGAATATATGGCTGATTTCCCTTTAGTAATCGCAAAGCTCTCTACACTTTATTAGGCCTGGTGGGAAATGTTTTAGTGCCACAGATAGATACAAGAGATCCAATTTTTACATCCGTTCTGCCTCATTATTCAACAACTTTGCTTATGTGGGGTGCTTTTAGAAAAAGTTTCTTATTCTTGCAACTGTCTTAAACTTGTACTCATATTTGATTGGAAAAGGAGCATCCATTTTTGACACAGTAGCAAGGGGAGGAATACGGGTCCAGCTGTGTTAGCACAGCACTTGTTCATCAGCTATTTTTCATCCTTGTACACAAAAACACATCCACCTCAGTCTCTACAGTCTCTACATGCTATGACTTTGCACTTTGTGTGCCAGTGGGCTCGCAGATTAGTTATCCCCAGTGTGTCTGAGCTCCTGAAGAGAATCAGTGGAGTCAAAGTATGATTTGTTTATGTGCTGACCTCTCTTCAAGGGTATCACTGCCTTTTGAAAAACATGGTTTCATACCTTCTTCTTTTTTTTTTGCAGTTGCCGGTGGAGGATCTCGGAAAACATGTCACTAATGCCTAAAATGTTCAATTACACAGCGATATTAGCTTAGCTTTGAAACTCACATGCAATCGACTCGCAATAACAATTTAATGAAATGTTTTTGAACAGCACTCCAGATTCTTTGCGGAGGTAATTTCTCAACCCCAAAATCATTATATAGTTGATTTATTTCTCTGCCACGTTAATATTAAAAGCATCAGCCTGAGAGGATGAGAATGAGTGTGGCTTTAATTGACAATTAAGGATGTTTCTCCCAGCGATACCTCCAGCACATGACTTGTAGATTGAACGACAGCGTGAGGGCAGGATTGCCATGCAGCGATCTTGGTAAGAAATGAACTCTGAAGTAATGAAAATACTCTAATTTCTGCTTGGTTTCTCAAATAGAAAACAACCAATCACACATAAAGGAAATGTAACGATTTGCAGAGAAGTCACAGATGAATCACGAACAGCCTCACTGCCTCGACCAAGGTTTTATTTTCTGAACCATTCGTCTATTTGTCCACCTGTGCAAAACTGGCAGGAAAATCTTCATGAAAGCTGATGGAACTCAGATGTCGGTATTGTCATCATTCTGTTTTCTGTTGGATATTCAGGCTTGGACTGCATAGAAATAAATGCAAAGGATTTTATCATATGAATTTCTTGTAAAAGGTCTTTTGTCTTTTGGGCCAAAATTTCACTAAATTGGTGCAAATGATTTTCAGACCAAACTTCACAAATTTATCAAAGATATTTGGTTATAGCAAGTGTCCACTTTGATCAATCGGGACTCGAGACTTCCCTTTTTAAGAAGAACAAACAGTTTTTCAGAATTTAATAGTTTAAAGAGGTAACATATTATATATTCTGCCACACATAATGCTGTACATTAACATCTTATATAAAGCAAAGCGACAAAGGTAACTTTTTGTTGTTTAGATTGATATAAGCTCTTCAGAACAGGGATGTCCAAATCTGGACCTGCTGTCCTGCAGGTTTTAAATGTTTCCCTGCTTCCACACCTGATTCAGATCAATGCATCATTAGCAGGTTTGTGCAGAACTTGTGCAGCGGGGAGAAGTATTTGACACATCAACATTTTTTTCAGTACAGGTAGTTTTAATAGCTCTATTGACACAAAATGTTCACCACATGTCAATATCAACTCAAGTATTCCATTCATACAAAGACATCTAAACATTTAAGTCCATTACTTGAGATATGTGTAATATAGTGAAAAGACAGGGAAAAAAGTATTGCACACATGAAATTAACAAGTCCTAATTTAGTCCTAATTGATGGCCTATAAAGGCTTCTCATTACCCAGGAGTTACACAGGAAAGATTTAATGATGGGTAAAAGCAAAGAGCTCTCCCAAGGCCTTTGTAATCTTATTATTGAAAAGCATTCCGATGGCATTGGTTTTAGGCGCATTTCCAGAAGTCTGAATGTTCCTGTAAGCACTGTGGGGGCCATTATCCGGAAATGGAAAGAGCATCATTTCCCCATAAACCGACCACAATCAGACGCTCCACGTAAGATTTCTGACCGGGGAGTCTAAAAATAAATCAGAGAACCACTGCAGAACTTCAGAAATACCTTGCATCAGCAGGTACTGTTGTTCCAAAGAAAACCATAAGCAATGCACTGAACCGCCACGGCATCCATGCAGGCTCACCATGCAAGACTCCATGGCTGAATAAAAAGCATGTTGAGGCTCCTTTAAAGTTTGCAAAACAACATTTGGAGAAGTCTGGGATTACTGGGAGACTATAGGATGGTCACATGAAACCAAAACTGAACTTTCTTCACACCATGTTTGGAGAATAAACAGTACTGCCCACCACCCCAAGAACACCACGCTAACAGTTAAGTTTGGGGGTGGAAGCATCATGGTGTGGGGCTGCTTTTCAGTATATGCTACTGGCAGACTTCATATTATTGAAGGCAGGATGAATGGGGAAATGTACCGGGACATTCTTGATAAAAATCTGCTGCCATCTATCAGAAAGCTGAAAATGAAAAGAGGATTTCAGCAAGACAACGATCTCAAGCACAAGGCCAAGGAAACAATTCACTGGTTTCAAAGAAAGAAAATAAAGTTGCTAGAATGACTCAGTCAATCACCTGACTTAAATCCAATTGAAAATCAATGGAGAGAACCGAAGATCCGAGATTTGAAGACAGTTTGTGTGGAACAATAATCCATAATCACTCCTGAGAAATGCAGGTGACTGGTCTCTCCATATAGGAGGCGTCTATAAGCTGTATTATTAGGGTTGTCATAGTTAACGCATTAATTGTGATGCGATTAATTAAAAAAATTAAGGCGTTAATTTTCTTGGATCGTGGTTATTCGTAGCCCAGTTTGTCCTCTAGTTGACTGGAGTGTGGGACCTCCAGGTGGCGATAAGGCACCTGAACATGTTACCAGACTGGTTGGCCTTAGCAATTAGCTTAATAAATAGGAGAAAATCACAAAGAGTTCAGACTTCTGAATCTGATGTGTCAAATGACTGCAGTTTTTCATTCATTTAACTGTCATTAGGCCCTGTTCTGTTTGTTGTCTACTACTACTATTGTTGTGGCATTTTATGGGCTGTCTTTTTGAAATAGACATGTAAAGTGGGTCTACAATGCAATTTTTTATTTGAAAGAATAAATAAAAGCTAAAAGACATTTTTTCTTTGTGTTTATTTGATTCTAACTCTATTTTTAATATGGAGATTAATTGTGAGTCAACTATGGAAAAAATGTGATTAATCGCGATTAAAAAAATTAATCGTTAGACAGCCCAATAATTGTCAAACAAAATATTAAATAAAGCGTGTTCAATACTTATTCCCTATAACTCAATTAGTATACTTATTCTGATTTCTTTGTATGAATTCAATACTTGATCAAGTGTCAATAGCCGACTCAGAAATAGCTTTACTGTAATTCTCCCTGCTGTATTTCATCTGAATCAGGTGTGTTGAAGCAGGGAAATATCTAAAACCAAATGTTGAAATCATGCCCTCTTGGGAGCCAAAACGCTTGCTAAACTGACCTCAAGTGCCCTCTTGGGAGCGAAAACGTGTGCTAAACTGCCCTCTTGGGAGCCAAAACTAATGCTAAAGTGGGTTAGGGTTAACCCCTAACCCTAACCCACTTTAGAGGGCGTTTTGGCTCCCGAGGGTTAACCCTAACCCTAACCCTAACCCTAACCCCTAACCCCTTTTTTTCTTTCCACCCCTGCCCTTCAAAAAGTCTGTGCACGCCACTGCTTTAGACAAATAAGATAACCGAGGAGGAAACCTTTAAATCACTTCTGTATTTTTCTGTGCAAATTAGTTGTGGCTGATGCTAATTTTTCATTACCAACCCAAACCTGAAATCTGTAATGGAGAAGCTGTGCAGTGATGAAGCACAGTACGAGACTTTAGACAGATCATCTGCAGGCTTTAGGTCACAAACATTTGTGCTGCTGAAAAGCTGATAAAGAGACTAAAACCTCAACTCAATCTTCACTGGAAACATTACACCTCCTTTTTTTAATCAAGGTTTAGTTTGTGGTTTTTCATTTGGTTGGCAGGAGTTCTTTGCATTTGTTCAGCTCTTGTTGCACATTTAGTTCGTATTTGCTTTAGTTCTTGTTTCATTTTCTGGAGCTTTATTTCTTGTTTACTTTCAAGCTCCTGGGTCATTAAAGCCAGATTCCCTCAGTTGCTTTTGTCTCGTCACTTCAGAATCACCTTTTCCCTGTGCTCGTCACTCACCTGCATCCACTTATCTCATCGCCCCTCCCCCTATATAAGCTTCTTGCTTTTCTTTGTTCTCTGTCAGATCAGGATGTTTTCCCATATTTGTCAGTCTTGCAGTTTTTTAATATAAATTTCTTGTATTTAAACTTTCAGTTTGTTCAGAATACAGTTTTTCAGTCTCTGACACCTGCCTGCATCCTGCCTGTTAATGGCTGCATTTGGGTTTCCCCTCCAGCCATAATGGACTGTGACAGACTCAAGCACAAGCAAATTGATACAATAGTCTTCAGCTTTAAGGCTCTGTGTTTATGCTCTCTTAACTTAAAGTTATTATCATCGCTCTAAAAGCTTTATTTTGTCAGCTTGAGTTCGTACAGACTTGTGAGGAGTAATATAATCAGAACCAAGCTGCCAGAAAGTGACTCTGCACATATTCTCCTTTATAACTCTGCTGTCATTGATCATTGAATTCTTCTCATTTCGCCGAAAGGTTGCAACTCCACTCGTATTTGTTGACAACACCAAACATGTTGGAGTCTAATGCACTTCTTCTGTCATCATAGCCCCACAGTTTTATAGGACTGATAGATATGCATAGATGTATCAACTTTCAATTTAATCAAAAAAAGTTTTTCAATTCTCTCAATTTAATGCTCAAAGTTGCACATTGTGGTCCCTACTCTCTACTCGAGTGTCTGTCTGTGATCTCTTATCATTCCCCACGTCCAACTCCGTGGACCTGGTGCATTTGTGTGGGGAGAAATCAACTCTGTAATGTTCTGATTTGACATAATAATCTACTTAAGTTGAGGGTTTTAATTTGGTAACACACCATCATTTATATTTGCATGCTCTTCTCACTTGCTGCTGAATCCAAGTTGATCATTTAAAAAAAATGTATTCAGAGCAGCTGCATTTAGGAGTGTGCTTGGCTTAATTCTTGCAGTGCCTACCCTCTGCTCTGATATTAGATAAGGCCTAAGATGACCGAATTCAGACAGAAATTATTCTAAATTCAAACCTACATGGTAGCTCTGTTTGTTTCTGAGTGTGAAACTTGAGCCAAATGCCTGAATAACCCAGATTTTCCCCAATGCTTTTCCAAGTTTCCTCAAATTAGGAAGAGAGTTACCTTGTGAGTCATCTACCTGCCTCTCAAATATTTTGCCTCCCATCCACAAACAAAACAAAGATGAAAAACTGTTTCACAGTCAACATCCTCCAATACAACCCACTACGAAATGTGGTAAACGCTTTCACAGCATAGTGCAGCATCTCATGCAGCATAGCATCTTATTTTCTGCTCAAAATGGTTCCCTGCAAGAACTTTGACATGCTTTCAGCAAGTTAAAATCAAGCTCTGCTTCCATCCACGAGTGGATCATTTAACAAATTCAGCAGGGGTTTTCTCCAAAACAGCTCGACAACAAACCCAGACACTTCAGCAGTTAGAAGCCAAATGAGGATCTAAAGCAAAAGTCTGCGAGATGTCCGAGGCACTTTGTGCTCCCGAGAGAATCCAGTCTTCCAGCAATGATCAGGCTGAAATGAAACATTGTGTGGGAAGGAAGAAGTTGTCTTGAAGTGCTGTATAGGCTGCATTTTACGTTTATAAGTTTATCACGGCGTATGGAACGCAAGGAATACCTTGCAAAGGTGAAAAAAGAGAGAAATCAAAGACGACTCACCAAGAGGCTGTCCAGCGATGACACGGGTGTTTTCTCCTGCCACAGCCGCTCTGGCGTTCCTTTCATTCATGTACTGTACGAAGGCGTAACCCTTATGCACGGAGCAACCCACTATCTTGCCATACTTGGCAAAGATGACCTCTATGTCGGTCTTCTTGACAATGGCTGTGTTGAGGTTGCCAATGAAGACTCTGGAGTTGAGTGAACGAGGGTCATTCTTATTGGTCACGTTGCTGGTCTGGGTTTTACCAGTCATTCTCCTCCAGTTGCCCTCCTGAGATACAGAGAGAGGAGGGAGGGGAAGAGCTTTAGAGGCTGAACACGCCAACTCCAGCTAATTCTGCCCCTGAGAAAAATAAAACCAGTGTTTTTAATATTAAACTAGTAAATGCATACATATAACATTTAATATCTCCATCCATCCATTATCTGCAGCTTCTCTGGGGGTTGGGTTGCGGGGGCAGCAGCTTGAGCAGAGAAACCCAGATGTCCCTGTCCCCGGCCACTTCCTCCAGCTCTTCAGGGGGGGGCCCCGAGGTGTTCCCAGGCCAGCCGAGAGACATAGTCTCTCCAACTTGTCCTGGGTTTTCCCCGGGGTCTCCACCTCCCACATTTAATATAATATAATGAACAGGGTCTGTGTGAAACCATTTCATGAATCATTATAAAAAGAATAAAGTATAAATATTTCTTTAAAGAAATGTTGCCATGACAGCGGAGCCGTAACTTACAAACCTCTTGTCCTTGTCATGGTTTGGGTGGTTTCGGCTGATTTTTTTAATTTTTCCTTTGTGATTGTTTTGTGCTTAATCTTTTGGAGGTTTGTCCAGGTTTTGTCATTTATTTTGTTCCTGTTAAATTATGGGTTACAGTAAAGCTATTAATTTTGGTTTTCTTGTACTCATTGCTTTTGTTAAGCCTCTAATCTATTTGTAGTTACTATTGGCTTTGGTACCTATCTAATTTTGGTAATCATTGTCCCTGTGTGTTATTTGTAGTTTGCTTCAATTGTCTTCCTGCCCTTGGAGGTTTCACCTGTGCCTTGTTATACAATTAGCTGTGTGAGTGTAATCCTGTCTCTCCCTCCTAGCTTTGCTTCTTCATCTGTTCATCTTCCTTGTGTCCTCCTGTGGAATTTATTCTGTTAGAATCACGCCTCGACTGCACCACTCCAGAAATTTTTAAGAAACATTTTTCCCTTTATTTGAAAGATACTCTGTCCAGATTAGAATGCAGACGATAAAGTAAAGCTGCTGAAAGCCCAGGTAAACAACAGAAAGGTGCCGTGGTTTCCAGCGCTCGCAAGGAAGGCTGAGACACATCAAAGCTCAAAGGAACATCAAAGGAGTTTTTAAAAGTTTGACCAAAAGCACCATTTGCATGTGGATGAGAGATGCTCGAGCAGAGGAAAAAGTTTGCTTTGCAAAACATCCACATTTGCGTGGGCAGGGTCTGCGATTGTAACTGAGCTTCAGTTTGTTTCCTTGTAGTCTTACCTTAGTTGCTATGTCTGCCTCCTGTGTTCTGCATATGAGCCTTCATGCAGCCTCACATGTAACAACCCTCTCACCAATTGCTGTTTCGAGGAACTACGGCACGACTAAAATCTTTGAGCTTTGCAAATGTACACATGAAATGTTTCTTTTCTAATCATACTGGATGAACACAGCTGTAACTTTTTACAGTTTCTAAGATGTTTCTCACGACACAGAAGGCATAAAACACGAGTTTATGGGTTAGTTGGATGTCAGTTTCTATGAATCAATGTAGATGTGCTGGACTGAATCAATTTGGGATGAGAGGTTGGTGATTCGGGTAAAGATGACACAGCCTAGCATCATCCTGAGGGCTACTCTACTGTGATTGGCTGTGCGACCATCTGGTGACAAAGAAACGCAGGGCAACAAGCTTCACTCCACAAAAAACAAAATCAGTGTGCTGCACCTTTTCTAATACTTCAAACTAATTCTTCACTACATTTCTGAGGAAAATATTGTGTTTTTAGGTCATTGCAGATATATGATGTCTTAACTTCCTGGTAACTTTTAAACTGGTCCACAGAACACACAAAGAGCTTTAGATACTTTACTGCGAAGAGGGTCATTACAAAGGACTGTATGAAATAAAGGAAAAATACAAACATCACCATAGAAAATTAGATGTTTAAATGAAAAAAGAAGACATTTGCCGATAGAAAGATTTCAATATAGTTAAAATCAACTATGTTACACGGTAAATTTGCTAATATAATATTGAACAAGGTGCGACTCAATGAAACAAAAGGTTAATTTTTACTCAATCAATTACTTAATCAATTTAAATACACTATCTTTTGTTGAAGGCTTTTTTAAATGAAGGTTAACTTCAGCCTTCAATAGTGTACATTTTGCTGAGGTCTTCTTTGCTCAAATACATTAGCTGTCAGTCGGAAAGCTTTGCTATCTCAATTCCCATATTGTTGTGTCCCCAAAGCTTTGTGTGCAGTTTCACTGAGCGCAGGAAGCGCAGGTTGTCACTTGGGATTTAGATTTTTTTGAGGCCTCCCTGCAATTATTTCTAAGTGACTTATGGCTTGAATATTAGTTTTTATGATGGATGAGAAGCTTCAGGATAAGAAAACCTATGTCTGCCTGAGGAAAGGATGCACAGTTATAGTTGTACAGTACTGTGCAAGCCTTGAGCCACCCCTCATTTCTTTATGCGTTGCCTGGAAAACAGAGTGAGTGTAACTTAAATAGAAGCATGGCGTATATAAGGCAAAGTTTATGCAATTCAAATGAGCTTGAAATCAACTTTATTTACAGCCTGAACCCTCTGAGACAAGCTTTCTGTCATTTCTTTAAGGAGTCTTCAGGAATAGTTCTCCAGGCTTCTTGAAGGACATCCCAAAGCTCTTCTTTGGATGTTGGCTGCCTTTTGTTCCGTTCTCTGTCAGATGATCCCACACTGCTTCAATAATGTTGAGGTCCGGGCTCTGGGGAGGATTCATCCCTCCATAAGACCTGTTGCCACTGATTTTCAGTCCACTTCTTGTGTCATTTGGCATAGCTCAGCCTTTTCTCCCTGTTTCCCTTCCTTAAGAACGGCTTCTTGACAGCCACCCTTCCATGGAGACCATTTCTGATGAGGCTTGGGCCAACAGTAGATGGATCAGCTGAAGGTCCAGATGCATCTCTCAGGTCCTGTCAGGTCTTTGCTGGATTTTTTCCTCTTTCTTAAGGACATCACTTTCAGATCCTGTTCATCTGCTGTAGATAGTTTTTTAGGCCTGACACTTCTTGGTTTGTCCTCCACTTGTCCATTTTTCTCTAATCTTTTAGGACACACTGCACACCATGCTGAGATATGCCAAGTTTTCAGCTAATAGCTCTTTGGGAATCACCTTCTTTGTGTTCCACTCAACATGTTTTATAGATGCAACAAAAAATGGGATCAAATTAGGTGTTTGTGACAAGTTGCTAATAACAAATTTCCTTCAGTTATGCTATAATTTAAAGTAGGTTCTTTGTTAGGATGTCTGTTAAGAATAGAAGTGTTAAAAACATAGTCCATAAGGAATGGCCTGAAAATGAGCGGGAAAATCGGCAAATGTCAAAAGAAGCTAGGAAAGCTAAAGCTAACGACCCCTTTTAAATATTACAATAATGTCTTGGTCATTGGAATAAAAAAAGGGGGTGGATCAAGATGTTTGCACAGTGCTGTAGCTGTATTTGATCATAGGACTCTTAAAATGGACAGAAGTATTTCATCTGATTTTTGCTTTTCATTGCAAGTGAAGGATTTCATGTTTTTAAAGCTGTGAAAGTTTTCCTTACAATTTGTGTTCCCAAATGGATTACACTTCATGCCTTAATTACTGTGAAATGTTGTGAAGAAAACATTAAGTATTCAATATGTTCCCGCTCTATGTCTCTGTCTCTGACACAGAGTGATAACAACTATTCAGCTTTGAGACAGAGAACCTAAATAATGGATCCAATCCTCAGCAAATAGGATTAGTTACCAAGGTAACACTGATGCTGTTGGAATGTCTCGTGCACACACGGAGGAACACATATTTATCTCAGTGGCAGTCTTATTCCCTTTATCCAACACCATTTACCACTGCAAAAGACTGTGGATCCATATGACTTGGTGAGTCAGATGGTAATTGTTAAGAGAACAACATACAGCCTATGAGAGAACGAGGAGCAGAAAAGCACTCCCGTTGTTTCTCTAAACAACCCCCTGACTGACCGGTTTCTGACATTTTTTTTTCTTCTCATCAGTTCTTTTTACAAAGGGGGAAAAAAAAGGTGCTTTATTGTGTACATGTGTGCGTGTGCACCTGGCCGTACTTGGTTACCAGTATAATCTGACAATGAGTTCTTTAGAGTCCCATGAAATTCAATTCTCTTTATTCCTTTGTTGTTATTTTTGTGTCCACTTGCACAAAAACAAAAGACACTCTTGTTCCAGGAGATTAAGGTTCGTGACAATTACACAAAACTCTTGTGGCCCAGTGCTGCTCCACAACAATATGCCTGTGTGACGATTTACGCTCCCGGTGCTGCATCTTTGTGTTGTTTCTGTGTGTGGGTGTGATTGTGTGTGGGACTCAAATGCTGTTGCCATCTATCTAAGTGGTCTTGATATTTATCAGCAGCAGATGCTGACCATTAATGTGGTGCAGGCACACAGACATACATTCGCTTCCATCTAATAGTGGTTTAAACCCTCAGTCTGACACAAATTCCATATTGATGTTTGTGGACAGGTCACAGGGAACATGACAAATCAGTGGAGAAGCGTTAGATTGCTTCTCTTGTCAGATAAATCAGGAGGGGGTACTGGTCACGGAACTACTTTACAGCTTCTTACTGGTATATTTCATGTTGACTTCTCTGTTTTCTTTTGGCAAGGGCTCTAATTTATTCCAGCAATTGTTTTCCAGCTGACCTTGCTTTTTAGTAGATTTACAACATCCATCAAGCTTCTCTTCCTCTGAGGTGATGGTGTCATGATGAGACGCAAGGGAGAAAAGCACAGGAAGTGATAGGCACCAGGAAAGTAACTGGCACAGCAATTGTTTTAGAGGACTTGACATTTGGTATCTGAAGAGCACAAATAAGAGCTTTATCCCAGAAATGCAGCCTGCAGACTGCTTTTAGAGAAAAAAATTATGACCTTAAGTCCACCCTTTGAAAATGATTACAGCTTGCATCGTACTGCATTCTGTCAGTAAAGAGCAGAAGACAGATAAGTCTTCATTTTCACTTCTGTGGCTGTGTGAACGTGTCATAAAAGGTGTCACATTTTTCTAAAGTAGGATGTCTCCGTTTGGAAAGAAAAATCTCGCCGCCTTGGCAGTGCAAAAAAAAAAAAGCTATCCTTTAGCTTTTATACGTTATGAAAATGAAAATCAATCCGATGCCAGTGATAAAGAAATACTGATAAAGTAAATTGGAAAAAGAACCAAGGTTATATGTTGGACAGCACTGCTGTGGTGATGGTAATTTGGGCAAAAACAGAAAACCTTTAGAGTGAATTTAACCATATTACTGCAGTCTCTCATGCTCCGCATTGTGCCTTGGTAGGCAGCCCCTTTAAAAGGTTGTTGTTTGGGTCTGTCCATCTGCCTGATATACAGACATTTTTTTCATGGAGGGAGGAAACTCACTGAATTGATTCCTTCTGTAATTTCCAACCACTCCACCACTGTACATTTCTCTTCGCCATGCCTCAGCCACTCTGCTCTGATTGTTGCCAAGGCAGCTTGACAGGCTGAGGAAAGGCTGGAGAAGCTGCTCACTGAAACAGAACACTGAAAGGTAACCTGATACACCTTTTCCATTGGTGTTTCTGCCATGTACTGCAGAGCTGGAATAATTGCTTCACGGGTTCTGTCCATTAATATCTTGTCTGTCTGTGTATGTGTCTGCAGTGAAAGCAATGGCAACAACTGTGGAAAAGGTTCCCTCTATTTGTAAATCTATGCCTGTCTTCATATTGTAAGCTGCCGAACATCTCGTCGTGCAGCAAGCTACAAATTTGCGCACTTTTTGTGATTGTGGTTGAGCCGTCTCTGCCCTACAAACACAAACTGCAGTCACAACATTTTGTCTGACTTGAAGGGAAAGGAGCAGTTGCAGAAATTAAATTTAACATGAATAGGATAGAGACCATAAATGAATTAACTGTCATATAGGACGTTCCAAGTTTCAGCCAGCGTCCTGAAAAATGACTCTACAGTCCAAGATGGAGAGACATAAAACTAATTTTCTACACATTTTCAATCAGCTTCTGCCCTTTGGCTTTATGAGACAAGGTACACAGTGCTGGGCCAGAATTCAATTCAAAATTTTAAAAAATGGCTCAGCAAAGAGGGTCCATAAAAAGGAGAAGGAAGGGCTCCGATTTTGTCAGCTAAAGGTGTTTGAAGTGCAGTAAATGCGAAATAAATTACATCCAGTGGGACAGTTTCACAGTGTCACTGTTTATGGCTCTCACAAGTCATTCTTGGGGGATTTCTTTCAGCGAAGCGCACAGTACAAGAGGGTGAAACTTCTTGAGGCAGCATATAAATTTGTGAGGAGACACCAGGCATCTGTCAATTACCCTTAGAAATGTACTTGATTGATATTAATAATCACAAGCTGACATGAAAAGAAGAGGTTAAGAAGTCTCACAAATGGTAAATGGGCTGTACTTAGTGCTTTTCTTTTGTAAGAGCTTTTTACACTACATGCCACATTCACCTGCTCACTCACACGGCACGTTTTAGTCCATACAGGCCTTCTACTCATTCACACACACTCGTACACCGATGGATGCATTGTTAGAATACTTTGAAATGTGACCCTGGGAAGCCTGGAGTTGGTAGGTGACTGCCCTTCCTCCTGAGCTACAACTGCTCCGATTACAAGAAATCATGTATTTCGTGCAATTGCCTGCAGTGTTACATTGAAATTACATTACATTAAATTGTGAGAGGGTGATTCATCCCTGGCCAGTTCTCTGTGGGGCAATTGGGAATTGCATAAATCGTAGCTGTTTAGATTTTTGTAAATGCCTAACCCTGTATTTTGCAACATGTAGTTCGAACCATGCCCATAAACTCTAACCCAGGCCTAATCCTCATCATTCGACGATGAGGGTGCAGTCAAAAGTGAGGAACCACAAGTGGGAGGGAAGTAGAGGAGCACAGTAACAGTTGAAAACACTGCAGGATAAATCTCTTGCACAAAGGGTCCTTTGACTCACAGATGTCTGTGGATTGATGCATAATGTGGAGACACATATGGAGGAGCAGCTCATTGACATGTTGAAGAATCTAAGCTTCAGGGAACAGTAAATAAAATAGTAATTGTACAATTCTGTCATGAGACAGCAATCTGCATTCATGGTATAGTATCTATAGATGACCGAAGCACTACTCATACTTATCATAGGACAAAGTATATCACAAAATATATGTTTTAGTGACAATGAAAAGCTTGACTGAGTGTTTTAACTTTTCTCAATTCATTAATTTGGTTTTATGAGCTTCAACTTCCTGTTCAAGCCAACTCCCGTGCTTTTACGTCTGTTTTCACGTATGCCAGTGTGCTGTTTTCAGAAGAATTCAATCCATCCAGCTGCTAAACGGCACACAGACAAAGTTAAATACTACCTGGCAAACATCCTGGAGCATTTAGCAGCTAAAGAAGCCGGTGTTTCCCAGGGAGTTGGTGCAGAACGGGACCGAGGCAGAACTCTGAGATTTACATTCACCGCCTCATCAGAGAAACAGAAAATCACTTTTTTACTCACTTGTTGTTTTTAAACAACTTAAAAAATGTAATGTCACCGTTTTCAGCTTTTGTGTGACTCCAATCAAAAATAATCAATCAGTATTGATGCTCATCTCATAGAAAATGGCTCCAAAACTGCAATTTGAAATCATTAATTAACGACCAAAACAGAAAGCAGGCAAAATGTTGAAAAAAGTTTCTGTTGTTAATTAGAAGTTCTAAGCAAACACATAACAGCTTTTACTCTATCCATTCATTCATCCATCCATGTTCCCTCCATAACGACAGTTCACTAATGTAAGCTGTCATCTTCTTGGAGTGTTCTATAAAAAGTCTGTTTTGCATTTATTTGTACTTGGTAGAGGTTATGTGCATGCAGTGACATTGAGGCTCTAATTGCCCTGTCTTGGGTTATTAAACTTGTGACCCTTGAAGCATGCTACATTAAAATGAAAAGTTATACTTGATAAATACTCAGTATTTGATATATTCTTGATAACGCCCTTTTTCACTTGGGTGGCTATGAACTTGGGAGACTCTTTTGTGTGTTTTTCATGCATCTTTTCCAGACCTTCACAGCAGGATCTTTTTTTTTCCTTCTTCCTTTCTACCTGCGGCAAACCTCATTTCGCAACAAATGGTGGCTACATGCTTTGCAGCTCCAACCATTTTTATTCCCTGAGAACTCTGTTCTCAGAAAAATTCATTGACTATTAGGAAGCCTGGAGCTATGACACAATTAGCTAACATGCAAATGGAGTCATTTCTCTGTTGGCTCTAATTTACCTGCACTGGGGAGTTGGGTAATATGTGGTGGGAGAAACTCGTTTGTGTAGCAGGGATTGGATAATAAGTGGAATTTCTTCTTGTCCAGTGGAAGTCTGCTGTTTGTGACAGAAGGAAAATGCCTTAAATGCAATGACAGAACCTTCCACGAGTATACAGCTGTGCAGGATTGAAAGTAATCTGGTCAAACACAGCTGTCGAGCACGGACTGGATCATAATCCGGTTTGAATAGCATCAGGAAGATGTAACAAAACACTCAGTGATTGCTTCAAAAGTGTCTTCTCTCTAATGGAACATGAACCAAAGAGGATGTAATGTAATAATGATGTAGGTTCTGAAGACCTGAGATGCTCTCTAAACATAGGATTTAGTTTTCTCTCCACAGTGCATCTGGATATTTTCATCTATGCAAAATGACCAAGTGGACAAATGGAATTAAATCTTTCAGTTTGATATTAATCCAAACTTCTTTATACTGTCGTTACTACTAAAACACATGTTTTATGAACCTACAGCATTATTTCTCATAAAGGGGGCTGACTTTGGACCGGATCACTGGATACAATCAGCTCGTATCACCAGTTTAATCTAAAACATCAACTACAATAACTGAAACTGCACTAAATAAATGTAAGACACACTTGCACTGCACCAGCTTTATGCAACAGTCAAGTTTCTATAACTCTAAACCATTTAAAACATGTATGAGAATTTTTATTTTCAAAGCTTAAGTCACAGGATCTCAACACGTTTCATGTGCTTATGTAAAGAAATTAGTTTGGTCACGATTGGAAACGTGATTCATGGTTTCCGTTTGAAGCATGTTTGTGGTAGCATTTACTAATCACACTTTAGCAGGCCTTGATTGCATGTGTGTAAACAGACAGAGAACAAAAGACACTGAATATTTGCCGAGCTCATTCAAACAATAGCTGGGACACAGAATAGGAAGTCCTGGCCAGGATATGCATTATTTATTAGATATTCACTGGCTAAATCCGGAGGCCCCAAAACACTGCATGTTGCACCTGGAGGCATCATCATTAGACAGAAGCTGATGGCTACTAGGTTTGTTCATTAAAAAAACGAACACTCTTTGAAACTTATTGATACTAGAACAACAGTATCAAATTAGATATTCTTTTGCTGCCCTGTCAGTGCTGACAGAGCCGTCTGTGTCTCCTCCGGTTGACACACAACTTAACAGCACTGCTGAAGATGGACGGACACACAACCACCTGCAGCTGAGTTTACAGCTCAGAGCCGCCTGCTGTCGCAGCATGAAGCTAACTGTTAACTAACACTGTTTTTATTGGCCACTGTGGTCACATTTATGTAGACCACAAGTTTCATCAGAGATTTTTTTGTTTTTTGTCTGTCATCATTTGTCTTAATGAAACACCGATGGTCGGGGGGGCGACACAATGTGTCCTTTGTGAGTGAGAAACCAGGAAGTTAGTCAGTGGGTTTAATCATGATGAGATTAACTGGATTATAGCTATAGTTGAGTTATGCTCCTTATCTGAGGGTAATTATCCTTGGATATATGGCGGTGAATGAATGGAATCACTGGCACAAAGCATGTCATACCCCGGTACGATAGGTGGCGCTGTTCCCATTTCAGCTATCGCTAATAGAGCCACTTCCTGTTGACTTCACCACCACCAACAACAACAAAACTAAGAAAGATGGCGAACGCAGAGCGAGATGAAGCTGCGTCCCTCTACATCTGTGATGAGCTGGTTATGGCACAGACGATGCACAACGGCCCATTCTCCATCGTGTTGTTTCTTTCTTTCTGACGGCGGCGACAACAACAGTAATATCGTCTAATTCGACTTCCGGGTGACGATCGTGGGAAAAAGTCTTGAGCATGCACAGAACGCTCGATCCGATCCACCATCGTCTCCGTGCACTTTCAGTGGGCATTTGGATCGACTTATCCCGGGGTCTTAATTTGATCGCAAGTAACCCGATCCGATTCGATTTCTTAATTTAGCCATTAATTCGATCCAATTGCACGCATGTAACCGCACTGACTGTGAGTCTCTCATTATTCAACACTGGTGGGGACAATCAAACTTTGCTGGTGGTTATTTACCTGTCAGCAGCTCCCTGTTGCTCTGGCTTCATTCAGCTCTTTAAACTTGGGTTATTGTTTATAAAAGAAATGACAGTACAGAAATAATCAGTTGGCAGAGATCTCCTTCCGACATGAAACAGTCGCACAGTTTTTAAGGTAATCGTTGCACAGAAAGTAGTACTTACTGTGTATTTCATGCACAAATATATTGTTGTGGCCAATGTTTTTAGGGTAATTATTCTGCCGACTCACAGCCTTGCAGCTAAACTCTTCAGAAACAGACGCACCCACAAACTATAAGGTACCTGTCTGCAGCATTTCAAAGGCAGTAATCTGCTGATGAGTCATCAGAATAGACTGAAACTGAGTACATCCTTTTGTATTGTAAAGGAAGAGCTACTATTCACTGCACATGAGTCCCATTTAGTTGTTCAGGGAAAAAAAAGCAGTATAAGTGAACATCCGACCGTCAGTTAATATGCACCTCAACACATTAATATCTATTCTGCCTCATCAGCATGACAGACGGAAGGATGGGATATGAATGGATGTATTGATTTTTACATTACATTTACATTTTTAAAGCATTTTAGCTTTAATATGTTCTCTCTTTTTCTTTCTGAATTTGTTTATGACCGATCAATTATTTGTCAGTAATGCTCTCATGATGGAAAAACTATGAAAGTGCTGCATTAAACTTTATATAAACTGTGCTTCTTTTTGTGCTGGTGCTCCTGTGTTGAAATGAAGGGCAGTCTTTCATTTCATGCCTCCAAATTTGTCATTTGTCTTTGTATTAAAATCATATAAAGTATTTTACTGGGTATCTCTAAGAGGTACTCGGACTAAAATGATGTCACACATTTTTGCTAACTTTGGTGAAGTGTTCAAGCATATTATCGTTATTATTTTTTTTATATTTGCTCTGACCAATTAATAATAATAATAATAGTTTAATGCTAACTTCTGTTTCCGTTTCAGCCTTTTAAAAACGTCACTGTAAGTTGGTCAGATGCCTCAGCTGGTGGTGCTGAGCAGGTGGCATAAAGTAGGTGTTTAAAGCCTCCGAACAGCTGCCTGCTGCAGCCAAAACTTACACTGTAAGAGAGGTGAGAGCAAACCTAAACAGTTAAGCTGCGGGTCATAAAACCTACAACTCAAAGATGATATAATGTTCAGTAGAGCTGAGAGAAACTGCAAATTCAGGTTATATTTCTCATCACTGCAGGAGACCACCATATGAGCTACTGCCCTTGTAAAAATGTAGGTTGAAGCTCCTTTAAACCAAGGAAAACTGGAAGCGTTGCAAACACAACAGACTAAAGGAGAGAACTCCTGCTCACAAATGTTTACTTTGGGGGGGGGCCAGACTGCCATTTAATTTTGAAATGATCAGTCTTTATATTTAGCCTCCAAGGAGCCAAAATTTCTTACAATCTTTTAAAGTGGTTGTCAGCAATAGTTCAGTGTTTCTTTGGACATTGACTGCTTTTTCACTCATTTTAAATGCAGTTCTTGTACCTGAACCCTTTTCAGTAGTTTTATATTTTTAATTAACTAAGTAATTTGACACTGATCATCTTGACAGAGAATGGAACAAAAGGCAGCCAACATCCAAAGAAGAGCTTTGGGATGTCCTGGAGCCTGGAGAACTATTCCTGAAGACTACTTAAAGAAATGACAGAAAGCTTGTCTCAGAGGGTTCAGGCTGTGTTGAAAGATGAAGGTGGTCATACCAAACATTCACTTTTAAGTTGAATCAGTTGAATCATAAAAACAGTTTACATTTATAATAGCATCTTCCAATACGTTGCTGCACCCATTTTCCTGGTAATACATAAACAGTCCTATAAGCAGAATAATTATTTTGGTGAAGTTCTTTCTTAAAACCATGTTCTCATACACAATACTTACGTATAACTGCCTTTTAATCAGGCAAACAAACAAAAAACTAAGGAACAGAAACAAAACATAAGAATAGAATAGACATGCTTTGATACTGTGCTTCTAAAATATTTGTCATGAACGTTAATGACTGCTTTCCCCATTAAATCTGGATGTGTCACCATTAGTGTTCCAAGTTGCAGCTGCTGCTGGGACAAATTTTTAATGAGGCCAAATTAGCATTTGTTAACAGCTACTTGCACTTTGCAGGAGAGGTAAAACACAGTCCCATCTCTTCATCAGGAGCATTTATCTACACTTTAAATAGTATTTTACTGTAATGAAAATACAGACTGCAGGACTGGCTTTACCCTCTCAAACAGTCATGATTTTGTCAGTGAAGAAACAATTTGACTTGATCTTGTTTTTCAGCTCCCCACAATTAACAGTTTGCAGAAGGATATTTCTTATTTATGGGCACCCATGTGAGCTGCTCTGTGCCAAAAGCCTGTATTGTTAGAGGATGACGGGCAATTTTTTGGCTTCAAAGGCTTGGCAACAGCTCAGACGTATTTAAATGACCTTAGAAGTCATTGTTTAATGAATTACTATGCAGAGAGCTGGAGTATTATCTGTTTGTCATCAAAATAAGCACATTTTTCTCATTTTATGCACTTTGTAGTTGTTAAGTGTTTTGATTTGTACACTCTGCTTTTTAATCATACTCCAAGAGGATAAAGGGAAGATACATTTGGCTTTGCATCTGATCTGATGGTGCTGCACAGAGGTGCTGTAGTGCTGCTGTGACCTATGTGTCAGCAGAGGCCACGTCCGGCAGCAGCTGTCCTCGCCTGTAGCCCTGCTTGGTGCTAAAACACTTTTCATGAGAAGAAGTTTGTCTATCACCTTCCTCGGATCTGTGTGCATGTTTGTGTGCATGGTGTAGCAGTGTGTGACGGCTTGGATGCACCGCGAGGCAAAGTTGTGCCGTCCATCTGCTGTGACGTGCAGCTGGCCTGACCATACGTTCACACTGCAACACAATCAATCAAGTCACTGGAAATGTGTTCATTTCAAAATGGTTGTAAGCAGCCAGGGAAACTTAGTCGAGTTGGCCAAGAAAATCTGGATCTGGTGACCTTTTTGTGGCCATCAGGTTTCAGTGGGCTGGTCGTCCCTCTTCACTGCTTCTATTTTCTATTCAAAATCACTTTGCCTGCCAAGTGCAAAAGGCTTTTCTGGTAAATCATCCTTCCTCGCAGAAAAAAAACCATATCTGGGAGCTATTTGTATTCATGTTTGCTTTGGTGCAGTACACGACACCATGAGGGGAAACACAATACAACTCTATTTTCATTCATGTTATCTCCTCTGAAGCACTTTTTATTTAAACACTATGCTTTGTTTTGTCCAGTCGTGTTGTGCTAAGTCACTTTTTGAGATCTGTCTCGTACACCACTTGTTCAAACAGTGAAACTTAAAGTTGGAAACATGAACATGAGTATATACAATCTGGGCAGGTTGTCACATTAAACCTGTAGAGATATTAATAACTGAAAAATAACACTGACAGTTCAGTGTGAAGAGACCTGTTGGATAAGTACATTGAAGACAGTCCTTGGATGGACTTTGATGATACAAATCTCCATCCTGTCATGTTTATGCCTCTGACTGCTCCCTCCACTTATTGCCGAAATGTTCAAAGCCATCAGAAACTCTGTGTAACACTTTGACAAGGTGTAAAAAAACCCCACCTCACACAGCAAACTTCAAAGAATCCCCAACACTTCAAAAGCTTCTTCATGGTTCGGTGACTAATCTTCAAAGTCATGCGAAGGATTGGACTGATAGCGCCCTGCGTACGGCAGGTACAAACATCCTCGTCATTGCTACTGAGGTGTGAGGCCTCGAGAAAGGGAGAGGAGATAAAACCGAAAGGTAATTGAGACAAAGTCTGTCCCTCGCCGGTGTGACATACAAAGCCTTGCTGAACACTTTTGATAATTACAGCCACAAGAGAACCAATCAGTCAAATCCATTTGTCATAAAGGTAAACTGGAGCATCCAATAGGCTCATCTCAGTCACCACAGCTGTCTTAAACTTTTTGCTGCTATGGGGAAGCCCAGAGATTTCCAAATATTTGTCTTCATGAACCCGTTAAAACAATATTTCCTTATTATTTAACACTGGATGAATCAACTTCTGATTAGGACTTGTATTTGTTCTGTATTCTGTTATCTTTGCAGTCGTAAAATGGGGCAGATAATGTTTTGCTGCAGCATTTTGGCGGCCGTGGCTCAGTGGTCAGAGTGGGTCGTCCAATACCCGGAAGGTTGGCGGTTTGATTCCCACTCTCGCCACTCAAAGATCAGTGAAACTGACAGCTGGCAGGGTCTCAGTCCACCTCCTTACCATGGCTGAGGTGCCCTTGACCAAGGCACCGTACCCCCATGCTCCCCGGGCGCTGTGATTGGCTGCCCACTGCTCCAGTGTCTATCTGTCCTGCTCATCTGTCTCTGAGTGTGACTCATGTATGTGTTCAACAGGATGGGTTAAAAGCAATAAATCCTGCCTTAATTATGGTTTATTAGCACAGATTTAGTCATGTTAATATTGAAACCTCTTAAAAAAAAAAAAAAAACATCTCAGTTTAAACATTTCTGATGTTGTCTTTGTACTGAGTTTAAATGACTTACTGATCATTGCATTTTGATTTTATTTATGTTCTGCAAAGAAGGTCAGAGCCGGGAGTACTCCAAGCACTTTCTTTATTCCCTCCTTGGCTTTACAAGTAGGAGCCACAAAGAGGTGTGCAAATCAAACATTTCTTTGCAAACTTTAACAGAATCAAGACAAAAGCTGAGCTCACTAGGAGCTCAATTCAATTGATTTCACTCCTTTTAAAATGTGCATATCAGAATAGCCTCTTGCGGTGAAGGGCACAGGTTCCCGAGAATCAAAGGAGCCTTAGCAGGCCCTACATTTAAGGGCTGAATTTCAATAAACCAGAAGTCCCAAAAGGGCCACATCACTGTTACAGCAGAGAGTGTGACACATTTCATAATGTTAAAGACGAAGCACAGCGTGGTCTTAAAAATGCACAATGATGGTTTGTGTATGCATAAGAAAACTAGGCTACAAGAACCATATTTTAATGGCTAATCATTGCAGTTCCCACCCTCTCCATCTGTAAATAGACTCTTCATCACGCCCATTTAATTAAATTCCTTTTAATTGCACTACTTTTGTCTTATACCAACAAAGTAACAATTAAGATCTAAATATTTGCTGACAGGCTTATTCTTTTGAGTGTTCACTTGATGTCTAAATATTTAAGAATTCAGGAACTGAAGAGACAAAAAGATGAGCTCTGTGAGAGGGGATGATGTATCAGTTAATGTTAATGTACTTTAATGTTACTTACAAATTAACAGGGCAAATACCATTACAGCCTATTCCAAAACAGACTAACAACAGATTCATCACCCCAACTTGAAACAATTTCTACTTGGAGCCCAAGCAAACTCTCAGAAGTCATTCACGGGCAATGAATTGTGCTTCTGTTTCCTTTTTTCTTTCTTGCTCTGGCATATTTTCATTTTCCAGGTCTACTTGTGAGCAGTCTAAGAGGTGAGCTTCGGTAAAATGGATCAGAAACCAAAGTTTGTCAAAAAGACAGACGTATTGAGTATACACACAAACATACAAATGGAGCATATTCGAGTGTGAGTGTATTAAGAAAATACACAAACATCCGCATGAGTCTTGCAGTTACTGCTACAGAACAGCATAAAGTCAGTCACACACAAACAGCGCAGACATAAAAGCGACAGAGAACCCTCACACGGCAGGTCGATCAAAAGCTTGAAGTGTACATTTTGACAGTTTGACAGCACTTTCTGTCTTTTGCGTATTAGAGAAGGCTTCTAGAGTTTGTCAGCTGCCCTCTGCACTTCTTCTCCTCTTCCAGTATTAAAATATAAGCCATGCACCATCTGGATTTATGCACAACACCAACAAGCTGAAGAAACTCACTTCCAAGAGGCAAAACAAAAACTATATACAAAAATAGATGCTGTAAAAATACTGGCTCGGTGGCAAGGTTCAGAAAGGGGCATTATCATGTATTTGAAGTTGTTCTTTTGAAAATAAGACATCATTTATGCAGGAAAAACTGTCACCTGCCTCAGAGTGGCTGCCGTCGGAAAAGAAGGCGAAGATTTTACATATGATAATTAGACATAAAATGGCTTTAAAGCAGCCGGAATGACTGAAACATCAGATCATTTTAGCTCAACTCTGGATGACATGTGAGCCTTAAAGCACTGTGCCAAGGCCAGAGCACATAATGACATACAAGCTGTGGATGAATGCTCACGTCCTCTTAGAAATAACACACAAACTCAAACACTCAAACGGCATGACTGAGTTCCTGTGAGGAGAACGCTGCTTTTAGACCGAAAGGCAACCTTTGAAAAGGAAATGCCACAGGGACTTGTTTTTTTTCAGTTGGTCAAAGTCAACTTGCCCTTTGTTGATATGTTAGATTTTTCTCATTGTCACGATTTCCTTTTTGGAGTAATAGCTGCCTAAAAAAACTGCTTAAATTATGGAAAATGGTAATGCAGGAAATCTTACAATAGGTGATTTTTGAGTGTCAAATACTAGGGATGCATGTATAAACAGATACATAACAGAACCCAATTCAAACATACATGCACTGCTGGATTGCATAAAATGTACCATAAACCAGTTGACCCATAAGAATGGGTCTGCCTCATTTCTACACCAGCTCACACCATTTAAAAAGCAAAACAGCTCAGATTTAGCTGTGAAACCAGTGCATACTCCTGAGGCCGTTGCATGACTGACAGCGTTTTCAATGCACCATCAAATCTAACATAAAATCACTCCGATTTTACAAGAAGGAACATTTAAGAAGCTCTTTGGAGCGTCAACAGAGTGCAGAAGTACCACAACATATCTGAATATTCACCTGGCAACTTTTCACAGCATTTCTTTAGCTGATTTAATGCTGAAAAGTTGCAGTCTTAGTGTGGTTAGGAGTGTAGTTACAGGCGATATTTAACTGGTGAAAGTAAAGATCAAGAAAAAGAAAAACAATCTTGTTTATAGTTAATTAAGGATTATTATCCTTGAGTTGTATTGTACCGTATGTATCTACATGCATATCAAATCACCTCAAAAGGGAGAAATACACAGCCCCATCAAATACTCAAAAATCTCAAGGTGTAGTGAAATGCTGAATTTTTGATCCTCCTCTCTGTTTTTGTCTCCTTCACTGCCTCATCACATCATCTATTTGTCCACTTGTTTGTTGCTGAGTGACACCTCAGCCTTATACAGAATCTGTCAGGTTGAATTCTTAATGCTGATGGAGAGCTGAATGAACTGTCAAGTGAGCAAACCGCCATAGTTGAAGAGGACAGAGGGGGTCACAAAATGATCAAAGAATGGGAAAAGACTGGCAGACAACACCAACCCAAGGGATCCTAGACTGAATGGATAAACAGCTTCTTCATGGAAGGGTGAATCCTGTTAATATGTGATGCCAGTGCAGTAATAACAAGTATTACACAATAATAGGTTTCCCATGTGTTTTCCCTCCTCCTTTAGCACTTGGCATAATTTACAATCCTGTAATCAGCATAAAATGAATCACCCTAAAAATTTAATTCCCGCTTATCACGTGCTATTATTTGCCTGGTCGCAATATTATGGATTTACTTCAGTGAAAACTATGAACTCCGTCATGTGGTAATCACTGTTCACCGATTCCCTGCTTTACCTTTGCAGAGCTGAAGAGAATTAAGCTTGGGTTCCCTCAGCTAACCCAATAATATGTATGACAGAGCCGCAGGCGGCTTAGTGTTTACTGCCTCGCATTTCTCTGAGGAGCTCAAAGTACGGCATAGACGGGCCTGATGTGTCTTCGTCTATCACCTCTGCTCCTTCACTGTCTAAATCACTGATACCTACTGCAGTGCAGCCCTCCTTTATTATATCAATACCAGCAGCTCCATCTGACTGCAGCATTTTTGGTTTGCTTCATAGACAGTAGTGTGCATACAGCTGCCACACACACTGATTCCAGTCTAGTTGCAAGAACAGTGTTGCCTATTTTCAGAATGATCATCTCTTGGCCATACAGTACATTTAAATTCATATTCTGTTTGAAGAGTTTGTCTTTGGGATAGAAATCATACATGATAGATCTGTTTCGTGATGTTTTGGAGAGCTCTATGTGACGTGAACAGCATTGCAGCAGCTCCTGCCGAATGATGGTTTGTGTCTTTTAAACTGATGATTCAGAAAAGCTGTATTGAAGAGAACTCTGTTGCCCTGAACGCAGTTTCCAACAGCAAACATTTTAATTTTCCAGTCTTATATAATGAAGAGATCTTGGTTTTAAAGCTTTAAATCTAAAGGTTCATTGGTGACTCTGTCCCTTGAAGTGAGTGTCTGGCCCAGTCCCCCCCGCGATCCTAAATTGGATAAAGCGGGTATAGAAAATGGATGGATGGATGGATGGATGGTTATACTGTAAAGGCTCCAATCTTATTGCCATACCCAAAAGCCTCAAGACAATCCTTAAAATAAATAACATTAAACGTACAGAGAAAATATGTTAATATGCCCTATGTTGATATTCTACTTCTCTGTTGATTGTAGCTGGTTCTGATTACTCTCCCCTAATTAGACCAATAATCGAAACAGTTTGTAACAGAGAGCCAAAGTAAATGCACTTTCTGGCACAACATTTCCTACGTTTGGCATTAAAAATACATGGTTAGGGTTGGGAATATATAAAACACGTGGCTTGCCTTAAATATTAATACATGCATGGAAAGAATTTGGCATCACACCAGCTGAATGCAGGCCCAAGTGAAAGAATAGGCTAAATAAAACATTAGTGTTAGCATTTCTGTGACACTGCAACCTGTTGGACATTCCACATTTTCTTGTGAGACTTGGCTGGCAAAGGAGGCTTTGAGGTTTCACGCTGTTCCACTAACAGGTGCTTTTTAATGGCACAGGCTGAAATGTGCAGCAGGTGTCTGTCAACAAATGCTACAAAGAGGACTGCATGAATGCAAACAATGCAGATTTAAAATGAAAATTAAAAAATAAGAATCTTATTTGGAAAAGTTACAGTTAATTTTCATCAGAACATTAGGTCTGAGACTGAACACAAAGGGATTGGTAGGAAAACAAACAAGCAAGTAGTTGGTTTCTATGTATCCACGTGACATTGTGTTACATTAATATTCATCTACAGTCGTGTTTCAAGCCACTGGATGAATGTGAATTTAATTCTTACTCTTTAACCTCACTTTAGTATCCATCACCTCCAGAGGGAGATGCCTGTTCGGCTCTTCACAGCAGCTGCTAAAACCTCTGCTGTGGTCACTGGCGAGTCACTAGCTCTGTTGTTTGCTCCTGGGCAGATGACAAGCAGCAAGTTTAATGTTTTTTATTTATTTTCTACCAAAGACCGCAGCTGCCAAAGACTGAAAATGAGATCAAGTCAAATCAAGGATGTAGAATTAAAAAAAGAAGCGGTTTTCATGGGACTCGTTTTTGATCATTTTCAAAAGCTGCTTTGTTTAATAAGCTTGATAAATTTGGTGTTAAAGTAATTTATACAACTCATAGTTTTAAGAATCTAATCTGTCACTGCTGGTTTGGAAGCGTTTTAGTTGTCATCAGAAGACCTTGGCTACATGACACTCACTCATGAAAGCCTCACACACAAACTTCTGCTGAGAGATTCTTTCCTTCCCGAAACAACTTCTGTTATCTTTTCTTATGATTGCTAAGGAACAAAACTAAAATTCTCATGTTCAGTAGGTGAAGTACCAGTCTGCTTCACCTGAAATTCTGATATGATTAGTTGGTCATGGAATCAAACACGAATGGGTAGGGATACTTAGGGAGAGACACATGCCAAGATTGTCCAAAACAAGAGTGCATGGTTGTAAATATCATGTCTGTGTGCTCATGTGCCTTTTTGACACCGCTGTCAGTTTAGATTACATCCCAGAAGGAATGAACAGCCCTCAAAAACAAACTCCAACAACTAAGCATGCCAGCGACAACATTCTCCTCCAAGCAGTGACTCACCTTCGGGCATATAGATGAAAGCGTTATTGGATGAACATACTTACACATTTATAAAACGTCAGTTTTGGAATGAGTTTTATGGACAGTTTTGCTCAACCACTTTGAATCGGACAGGTTATTATTCTTATACAAAACACAGAGTCGAGCAGTAGATCAGTCGATCCTTTGAGCTAATGCATGGACAAAAAAAACAGGAGACTGCAGGAGTTTTTTCTAGCCATTGTCAATCAATGCCACTTCTACAGTTGCCATGGTTACTAGCAAGAATATCCTTCACAAACCTTTTATTTTTTTATGTAGAGTAGAAGCGCAGCAGAGAGGGAGGTAGATGAACTCACATTTTAATTTTTTTTCCCAAAGGGTTCTGCTTTACGCAAAAAAGTCGTCCAACTTAAATGGTCATATCAGTTCTATTGTTCATACCCTACCAATTAAATTCTGCACGGACCTCTGTGAGACGTGAGATTGAGAGCAACATAAATTATGTCAGTGGCACAAAAACATTTAAACTCTTGTCACTTCTTGGTTGGGTTTAGAAATAAATATCACTTGGTCAGGTTTAAAAATCAAAGCTACTTGACAAGAGTTGGAGGTCGATTATGATTTGGGCTAAAAAACCTGGTGGTGTGGTGTTTAGTACCGTCGCCTCAGAGCAGAGGGTTCCAGGATAATTTCCCGGCTGGTTCTTTCTGTGTGGAGTCTGCATGTTCTCCCCGTTTATGTGTGGGTTCTCTTCGGGTACTTCCTCCCACCCCCCAAAAACATGCATGTTAGGTTCGTTGGTGACTCAATGGATGGATGGATGGATGGACGTTATGGATGCCATTTTTATCCTTCACACATATTCTCTGCATACAATTGTAATCCGTATCTGCCTAAATGCAAATACGCCACCTGGTCGTACAGTATTGTATCTATTTAGCAGATGCTTTTATCAAAAGTGACTTCAAGTGAGGAACATATTTGGAGGCAAAGTGTGGCTCACTGTATTGCCAATTGGATAACCTCCCAACGGAAGAATGACTGCTACAACATCTAAGCTGCAGTTACTTTAAAGCCAGTTGTAGTCTTACTTTAATGATAGTGAGCTTCATGTTACAACGTATTTCCGCTTAAAGGAGCAGTGTGTATAATTTACTGACATCTAAATCAGATGTTGCAGACCCTAACCAAATGGATACCCCTAGTCTTATCCCTTCCAATCATGTAAGAGAGACTACATTGTTCACCAAAAATAAAAAGGCCCTCTTTATAGTCTTTGTTTGTCCACTCAAGGCAGAAAAACACGAGGTACTCAGAGGAACCCCTCCCCCAATAAAGGCCCTGTCTGTCGTAGATATAAATAACTCGATCTTAAAAGATTCTATTACAATCAAAACAGTTCTGAAAATTACATGATAGGTCCTCCTAAATGCTTCATATTTTAACTTTAAGCATACAAATGTCCTCATTTAACACCCTGATTGTGTAGGAATAACTGCTCATTAGAGATACAAGAAGTCTATACCAAGTGAAATATTAACAGTTTGGTCACCATATTCTTATGGCTACATCAGCTGACCCTAAATCTTCTGTATGGTTTGTGGATAGTTTTATGCATATTTCATCACAATTCACCAGGGAATCTGATTGTTCTAGGGTTATTGCAAGAATTTCCAAAAAACACTTCACTCGTCATCTTCATTGCAGCAAGTTTCAATTTGCTAATCAGCACTAAAAGTGACAAGTGAGGCTGAAAGGAATGTATATAGTAGATAAATGGTGGGTAACAGACACGAGCTGCTGGTGAGGCAGTCAAACAGTAAGTTAGTCATCCTTACAAGCTCATGGCATTGGCTCAGGGTAGAGGTTAAGTCCATATAATAACATGTAAAAGCAAAAAACACTATTTTTTTTATGACAAATGATATGTATCTCCTGCTCCTGTCGCTCCCTGCATTTGCATTTAAGGAGGCCATAACTCCTGCTGAAACAGAACACATGACACATGCTGCACATGATCACGTCCCCATCCCTCAGACTAAGCCAGCAGGGGTTTTGAAAAAAAAAAAAACCCCACCAAGTTATTGATTTCATGGCTGTTACAAGAATTGTAACAAAGTTGTCAGACGACTGTTGCAGCACTAACCCTTGGGCTTGACAAACGGTATACTGAATGGCCTCTTAAGCACTGTGCCTTGGTTTCCTAAAATGTTTACATTGTAATCCTCGGCAGTGTTTAGTTTCTTATTCTTTAAATGGTTCCACAGAGTCCTGATCTGACAGATTTAACTTGTCTCTGGCATGAATTGCTTGCATAACATTACACAGGCAGTGCTTATTGCTGTCGTTATATTATGCTGCCCTTTTTGTCATAACCTATAATCTGTTTACGTTTTTATCTAACATTCAATTGCAGCTTAGATTCATATGTTTTCAACAAAAATTCAACCTTCTTCTGTTGTTGTTTTTAGCTGGTAATGGTGTTACCACCAAGTCCTGCTAAAACAAGAATTTGTGAACCTGTTGGTCTGTATTTACTTCCGTGTTAATATTTGTGTTATTCATTCTTTTTATAAGCCTGGAAATATATATTTAATATTTCTAAAAAAAATAATGAGCTATATCATAAAGCACTGGGGACAGCGATTGCATCACTATTGGCAGTAAACACACGATGCCTGCAGCAGCTGTTCTAAGACTGGCTCCACTTCATGTTTTCTTTAGCATGAAACAAAATACCAAAGAGCATAAATTTGACCATTATTGAAGAGCTGACGCTGTGGTTTCAGTGGTTTTAATTAAAAATGGATTACAGTGAAATCCCTTCTTCACCGTGATGTTCTGAAAAACACCTCTATTGTGCTGCACAATGCAAACTGCCTGAGAAAAGAAAGAAAATCTCAATGTTCAGCTGAATTCACACACTGCTGTCCAAAGGGGATGCCTTCATCAACATCCAACTGGGTCTCCAGATGCCACATTCCTTATCCTTATGCCAGTGATCAATGTGAGTGCTGAAGTATGCTGTTTTTTGCTGCTAGGTCATGTTTACTATGCAGTGTATATAGCAGGGACAAATCTCTTGTTACAACAGAAATCAGACAGGAACTGTTGTTCCTGCCAGTCTGCAGTTCAGTTTTGCTATGAGTACCGCAGCTTTCCTCTGCTCACATTGCCATGGAACAGCAACATATGCTGTGGAACCACATGATGAAGGAGCGCGACATAACAAAGACAACATGTGTATCACAGGGATGTAGTTAGGGATAGGAATCGAGAACCGATTCTCGTTAATAACCTGCCTAACGATCCAATTTATAGGTTCTGCTAAAGTCTGACGCATTTGCGCGATGACGTCATGTGCACGCTTCGTATTTTGGCTCAGAACGTTTCCAAACATGGCGCCGAGGCAGAAGCGCTGCATAGTTTGGTTATATTTAACCAAAAGGTACAATACTAGGGCCAGTTGTGCAGAGCTTTGATCAGATCAAAGGGGGGAAATAGCGCCAACATGCTGAAACATTTGACCACACAGCATGCAGTTACTTTGCACGAATGTAAAGTCTTTGAGACGCTGCTAAGTGATGGCGGCAACTCTCGCGGGGGAGCTGGTGACACAGCGACTTCCGTCTCAAAAGTCCCAGGTAACGTAAAACTTCCGGTCCTTTTGTCACGCATTCCCGCCACTCTTTGTAATAATAGTCTCTAATATAAATGTCTCTGGCGCGCCGCTATTGCTGTGGAAACGACAGGAAACGAGCACGTCTCCCATGAGTCTGAGCAGAGCAGTTATTATTAACAGCAATACTACTAATATTAATAATGAAAGACCCCCATTCCTGCGACCCGTCCAACCGGGAAAACCCCAGCATCATCAGACAAAATTACCATCCAAATAATTTAGATTTAATGTCTGTGCAGTGGATTTTTCTCTTTAAACATGTACAATAATCTCCCCCGTAGAAAATGAGAAGCGGCAGCTTCTAACTTTAACTTCTTTGCATGCAACCATGCTGACTGACAACATGATACACAGAAATGTGACATCGCATGCTAAATCGTGTTTTTGTGATGTGCTATTTGTACACAGCCCTGTGGGATCACAAATACATTTGAAAAGACAAAACCAGTATCTGTGCATTGACAACAAAGGCACGTTAATTAGCTTCTACAACTATTTTAAAGAGGAGAAGCAAGTGGATACATGGGCCTCTGACGCTCACTAATGAACTAATTAGTCTAATCTGCACTCAAACTAAACTGTAAAGTTGACACATTGTGTTTTGCAGGGAATAAGGTGCAGCAACAATTATCCTTTTACATTCTGGATTCTTGCCAGGTTTCAGGGAGTTGCCACAACAGCTGTTGATCAAGATACATCATGTAACTTCATTGCAACAACTTGCTGATGTACAGATATGCGGATCATGTCAGATTGGGTTAGCTGTTCCCACTTCTTTCAGACTTTAAGCGACTCTTCCCCCACATTTAAAGCATAAGTAGAATGGTGTCCTTAACAAGAAAGTTCCATAAATGTGTTTTTATTCCTTAAAAACTGGTGCATTTCAGTATGTTAGAAGATGACTGCACTGAATGGCATATCTTCAGCAGATGCAAATGAATGCTTTATCACAATAAGTAGAATCGAACTGGACTTCAAATCAGTTCGATTTAAAGCCAATAAGATTCAACAACATCGCTGGTGCTGTTTCAAAATTGGAAAGATTGAGGGCACACCAACTTCTGCACTCACTCATTAGTAGTCATTAGTGTTGTTGAGCAGGTGTAGCGACACCATCTTGCAGATCTATTGTAATTCTCTGAAACAGGACGGTGGAAATCTTCTGTTCTTTCTAGGAGCTCATGAAATATTTATGAATCCAAACAAACAGGATATGTAATTATCATCAAACACAAGAGTACACAATGGCTGTAATCAAGCCACTTCTTTCTGTCTGTCAGTCAACCCAGGGAAAGGTCAAGTTCCCCTCCTACTCGACTAATCTCTGCTGACCTTTCCAGGTTGATGTCTCTAACCCGGTAAAGTTTCTCCAAATTTCTGGATGCTTATTAAATCACTCAAAACACAATCAGTGAAAGGGCTGTCTAAAAATAAACCGACTCCTGATGGTGTGTAAGCAGGACTTCAACCAAAAATGAAGCCTGCAACGTATTCCTCTGAGAAGTGCTGCCGAGATAAGATGACACATCCTCACCCTTACTGTGACGCTGGCAAAGAGCCAAAGCAGCGGAGGAGACTTGAAAGCACAACAAGGCCACGGACAAACATCTTGAGAGTTTACATGGGGTATTTCAGTTGCTTCTGATGTGGTGGTTTTCCACCCAGAAGCACATGATTCAGCACTGCTTTAAAATGTTCGGCATTTTTAGCTCACGAAGGAGGCAGTTAAGTTAAGTACTGCTCTGCTTAGTGATGTGGACTCCAGAGGTGCCACATCTGACCAGAGTTCAGTGATATGGCATAACTTTCAGCTGGAGCTTATACAACATTAGGAACCTTTTTGTGCCGAGTATAAGCATGGTTTGAGACTGATTCACAGAGTTTAGAGGTAATATTCATATTGATCTTTATTTGTAATGTCCTAATCTGGAATGAACAGAAAATGTATAGATAGAAAGATGATGAGCTTTTCAATTTGTTCTCATCAGCTGTCTAATCTGCAAGTTTTCTCACATATTAATATTTATAAACCAATGGTTTAAAGTCCAAATATAATCAATTTAAAGCTTGTGGCTGAAGTGTGGTGCAGCTAAGTCCATCTTAACAACCCCTCTGACACATGTCAGACCTCCTCTTGGCTACATGACACTCGCCTGGGTAAAATGGCTGTTGGTTTAGTGGCCTTCCACCTCTCAGAAAATATAATAAGACTCCAGTTTATCTAAAGTATTCCTTCACATTAATATCCAGCTTTAAAACCCAGAGAATTTCCCTGAGAAATCTTTCCTTTCAATCTGTCTTGTCTCATTTGCTCTTTCTACACTTTATGTAATCATCATAATAAAGAAAAACAGTATCATTAATACTTCCCATACTGTTCCGTGCATGGAACAGTATGGGAGGTAATATGCAGTAAGGTGTGTTTTAAACCTTTTCTTTCTCAACATTTCATGCAGAAATCCTTAACGAGATATGGTTAGCTTAGCATAAAGGCAGCGGAGCTAGCAGTGTTCTGTTAAAAGGTAACAAAGTCCTACACCAGCAGCAGTAAAAAGCTATAATTAACACTTCATCCAAACTTTTTCAGGTTCTTCCTAAAAATCTGAAGTTTTGTGGTCATATGAGAATTAGGAAGCAGTATAGAAGTATATCAGGTTAAGAGACATAAGGCTAAGTCTAAGTTATGCTAATATGTGCTCGCAGTAGCTTCCAAGTGTAATTCCTGCACCGTTATATGAATTTTCTCATTCATCATGTATTTCCCTAAATGTCAAGCTGTCTTTAAAGTTCTGGGAGGGAACCAAGCTTCGGTGTAGCTCTGCTAAAAGTTCACTTTGCAAGTGAAATATGCACATTAATCAAACTTTACACAATGTAGCAACATCTATTTACAAGGCAAAACGGGTATTTCTTGACTTGTTGTCATGTACTTGGGTAAAAGCACAAAAAGTATTTGTGATACTACCAGTACGACATGTGAATTCCTTGCTGCATTGCACTGACAGCACAAGCTGCAGTAGCCAGACTTGTGTTTGCTCTAACAGGCTTAGGCTGAAAGCGTCTCTCATACGTTTGTCACAACACAAAAGAAGGGATCTACAGTGAAGTAACACTGACAAAAAGCCTTGCTGCAATGTCTTCTCGCAGTGACTCACTCACTGCCAACAAGACAACAGTCTATTCGGGAGGGAGAGCAGAGGCATCTGCCCTGAAACGGTTTGGGTAATTTCACATAGCCTGACAACATAAAACATAGATTTCTAAAAGCAAACGGTGGCTTCTCAAAATGTGTCACCAAACGACATTAATGAAACTACCTTTGTTGAAGTCTTCGGTTCGACGTAGCACCAAAGCTCCCACATACAGTGACATGTTGGTCGTGAGCATTTTGTTCAGAGATGGCTGCTGTCAGCACAGCAAGAGAACAAAACCCACTTTAAATCGCCTTTTTGTGGAGAGAATTGCTGTTCCAAAAGCAGACACCTGCTGCAGACCAAGAGGATGTAGTTATATTTGCTTAATTTCACCCTGCCTCTGGCTGTCACTCCCCTCCCCCCTCACCCTCTATAATTTATAGGTGCCTTTCCTCTGTAGACTTTAGCTAAATAAATATGGATGACAATTAAATTCAAATCAGCTAAATATTCATAAATGACAGATATCCTCACTATAGTGTTGTCAGACAGCTGTTTAGCAGTTCTCACTCAGTGTCAACCCACTTACAGAAATACTATCAGCAATTTCTACCTCAACACTGATGAAAACAGGGTCCAGGATGAACAAGAGCCCCAGAGTTCTGGGGGGATTCTTGTCCACACACTTTGAATTGTTCTGTTCTTTGCACCAGTGTAGAGCTGAAAATAATATTTCTTTGTGCTTCTGAATCGAAATCAACTGGAAGAGCTTTGTTAGCTGTATTTCGTTGTATTTTGAGTGTTTTTTTCCTCGAGGAGACTGTACCTGAAGGGGGACCTTCACTTCCTCTCACTTAACCCGAGTGGCTTGACGTGTCCATATGTGAGCGAAACGCTGCAGGTCAGGAGCTTTAGTTACTGTTCACATCAGAATGAGGAAAGTGCTTTGAGTATGCAGCTGGGATTTTCACAGCAGCAATCTCTGGCATTTTCTAAGAATGATGCAGAAAAGGCATCCAGTGGGCAGCAATGAAAAATCTTGTTGGTGACAGCTGTTGGGGTAGAGAGGTCAAACTGTTTGAAGCTGACACCGAGGTCTTGATAGCTTTACAAGTGTAATGAGCAGGAAAGTGTTGCAGAGTGAACACATCCAGGCTGGACAGCAGCAGCAGAAGACCAGGCTGGGTTTTTACTCCTGCCAGCCAGTTATAGAAAAGCGACACTGCGGCGAGGCTAACAAAAAGCGGACAGCTGTATGACATCACACAGCATGGCCTGAAGAATTTGGGTTCAACAGCATGACTGTATTGATCCAACATGGCTTGTGTAAACAGCTCAGGCTGCTGCTGGTGTAAAGGGAATGTTTTCTCAGCACACACTGGGCTCCTTTAGACCTGTGAGGGATGGTTTGATTGTCTTCTCGAGTATTGTGGTTGATGAACATTCTTTTACGACCACATTTATCATTTTCTAATGGCTACTAACGAACCGAGTCACAAGGCAGACTTCACTTGGCTCCCTAATCACCAAAACTTCAACCAATAAAGCTCCTTTGGGATGTAACTGAAAGGATGCTCAACACCATGAAAGTGAGGAAATCATGTGGAGCAACGTGGGGAATCTCAGAGGAATGTGTCCAACATCTTGTGGCATCCAAGCCAACAAGAATAAGGGCAGTTTTTACACTGAAGGGAGGTCCAGTTAATAAAAGTCTTGGTTTGCATTTACACATGCGGAGAATCAATTTCCACAGCAGCAAGAAACAAGACAGTTTTATGCACCACTCGGCTGATACAGAACAGCATTTTTATCTCTCTCTTTGAGAGAACATGCATAAAAAAGGACAAATATGTCTTTAAACTTTAAAATATTCCCACTTATTCCACACTGTGCTTTTTAAATGTTGATCTGTGCAGTTTCATATATGTAGAGCAGTGTTTCTTTCAACATCTCAGCCTTGCATTTAACTTTTAATAGCAGCTTGAGCCTCACTCACCCTCCCACAGCACCTCGCTGCTCTTCTTTGTCCTTCCATTCAGTAAAAATGAAAGAAAAACTTTACTTGAGTTAATAAAAATAAAACTGTATGTCACTGTTTACGCTCTAAATTAGCCAGATTAGCCACGACATTTAAACCCCTGACAGCTAAAGTTGGTAACACTGCTCATCTTCTTACAATGTAAAGCCAAAAGCATTCATACCAATGTTAATTTGACTTTTACCCCCTACCTAAACCTTTTTTCAGACCAGTTATACCCCCCACGTGGCAACAGCTCTGCCCTGCAGTATCAGTGGGCAGCCCTGCAGAAACTGCTTAGGAAGGGCTGAAAGAGCAAGACAAAGACCTGCCTCCACACTCCCCAGATACCAATCAGATGAGATCTGATGGCGCCTATGGGAAGCAAGTCTCGTCCATAAAGATTCCACACCACAACCCACAGGGTCCAGAGGAGCTATTACACCAATCCTGATCCTGTTGTGGAGTGAGGTCTGTTTAATATACAAGTATGTCAGATATGTATTTGAACACTTCATGGAATGAATTCCTCTTAGAAGTGAACACGGCTGGAACAACATGACTCTGCAGGGTTTCATCTTCTGCAGAGCCTGTTGGAATACGAACTCTTTCTATTTGACAGCTTCATCTCCATGAATTGTTCCACATTTCTTAATGATGTCGATGAGCATGAGAACGTTTTCTTTAGAGGATGAGAAGTAAAAGGTTTAAGTGAACATATTTAAAACTTTATTTAGATAAAGCTGTTGGTCAGAAAGGCTTAAACGATCAAAGAATCAGTTATGTTACAGGCAACTATTATTTGAAATGTAATTGACATGCTCCCATACAGCTGTTGTGACGGTTCTTTTTGCAATCAAATCCTCCTTTTCTGCGCTTTCCTCACATAGCTGTCGGCAAGCAGAGGCAGCAAAAATGAAGTGAGTTATAAATAAAGCCAATTGATAAAGATAAAAAAAATCTATGACTTGAAATCAAAGCACGGCGAGGCTGTGTCGTCCACAAAAGAAAAGGGAGTCAGCTCAGATGATGGCGGTGCCAGGGGGTGAGTGAGACGGGAGAGGACGTGTTGATTCTTGTGTGGTTCCATTGAAATGGATGGAGTTGAACTGGCTGCTGCTTTGCCCATCTGCTATAACAGCTGCCGATGCTCCGACTTAAAAGAGAGAAACAAAAAGAAAGGAAAGAAAAAAGACCCCAAGGCAGTTGCTCCCATTTCTCTGCAAACTAACTTTAGGCTTTCATTCTAAGCTGAAACAAGAATTCACACTGTGACTTAAGAGGTGACTTAAAATGATTCATTGCAACAACTCACTAAAAACGTCTTGCAGATGTTTCTGATTGAATTAATCTAGTTCACTGCACTTACTGTTGTTTGGATTTGTGTCATTTATTAACACGCAAACATTGTTCCTCCTCGATGAAAATCCGGTTGGTCGGTCATGTTGAATTCTTGTCTTTGGAACAAAGTCAGGATGACATCACTAGATGTGAGTCTCCAGAGCCTCTGAATCGGAGCTAAACACGGACGAAGTAGCTTGGCAGCAGATAAAGAGAAAGCGACAGACAGCTAAATAATCGGCCTGCAAAAGAGCTGGCAGAGGAATGTAATTACTGAATGAACGGACAAAGCAGCTGTCTTTCTGAAGGTTTCTGCTAAGATCTGTGAGGGTGGAGAAGTGAGGAGGCGCTGTGGGAAAGAGGAAAGTGAGAATGAGAATAATGTAACGGGAGAGGTGAGGAAACCAAAGGCAAAAGAACTGCAGGAGACCTCTGTGGGGGAGTCTTATCGCGTTTTCCGCAGCTGTCTCATTTTAGTCCTTATTACTATAGGACAGTGGAATTGGTTGGAGATTTGTCACAGTGATACTTCAGGTTCGCACAGACAGAAACAAGGACTTGATTCTCATTTCTGGTCACCGGTTGTCATTTCCATTAGCTAAAATGACTGTCCGGAAGGTTGCGTTATAGCTAACTTTACCGTTAGCTCCAGGATTGGTCTTCACAAAAACAATTTAAGCTGGTCTGTAACATTTAATCAGTCTAATATTTGCTCCCTGACCAGTAGAACTTTCTAATAAAACATTAAAGATGACATATTTCAAGTTTTCCTCTACAAACCCACAGGCTAACTCTGAACTCAGCCGTGTTTCCATAGTAACACTGGAGGCTGCTGACAGACAGGTGCTAACATGTCCCACAACTCGTAGTTTTTAAAGAAATATGAGGTTATTCTTGTCTAAATCTTCTCAGTCAAATACACAGTAAGTTTAATTTGTTTGTGTGTTTTCAGTTTTGAATGAGTCTTGATTTTAACGGCCCTCTCTAAAGCTGGCGTTGTACCAACTGGGCTACAGCAGGCGCAAGAAAATGGTGCAGAATGACAAAGGAAGGATCTTCAAATACAAATAAGTAACTAAGTCACCACAAATCTAGTTCTCCACCCGGCTACCCACTTATAGTAATGAATATTATGTGGCATTTCAGCCATTCATAAAGGATTCGTCTTACTTAGGTCAGTTACATTTAAACCTCGGGCTGTTATCAACTGAATGTAACAATTTGGTCTCGATCACGGGTCACATTTACTGGTGTGTTTTTGAAAGGAGATAAAAAGGACAAGTTTAAAAAGGCCAAAGACCTCCAAATACTGGAATACTGAGCATTTTCCTCCACATGATGAAATCCAAAGCCCTCACGAACAGTCTGGCGTTGTGGTTGCCATTTGTACCTGAACAAAAGAATACTAATGTTTTGGAACCGTGTGTGACCTCTGCAGCTGTGACACAGGTCCACAGCACTGAATAGTGGTTCTGACATGCTTCCAAAATCCATACCGACAAGCAGCTCTGTGAGAACTCACGGCACACCAGACAACCCTGAAGAATGACTGCTCGGGTTTAAGTTGTGCAGGGAAATTTCTGGTGTTTGTGTCAGTCTGCGTTTATTCTTCTGTCCTTCCTGTTCCTTCACACATTTGCATCTTATATTGCTTTCATTCTCTTTGCTTGGAATTAATTGGAAAGTGAAATTGCTTTTCAGATTGTTTCAACTTCCATTGACTGACCTAATTAGTTCAGTGATCGCACTCGCTGGGAAGAGATCCATGCCTAAATGATGTGGCTAATTTGAATGAATATTTCAAACCCGTGTCTGCAATTAATGTCATTTACATGTGTAATGTGTCTGCTTGATTGCTTAATAATGTTTGTATTCCCTGATGATGTCACTGACAGGTGTCTGTTGGTAACGGATGTGGAAACCAGCGCAGATGTTGCACTGTATTGTATCTTAGAAACAATGTATTGTGCTTTTTCTACAGAGCTATTGAGCTGCTCTGGCTTTAAACTTTACATCTATTCCGTTCAGATGAATTTGCCGTCATCCGCTGCCTTGTCACAGACTGACAGAAATGGATTTTTCTCTGCAGTTAGCACCCTGTGGCTCCAAAAACATCTAAAATGTGATGAAATAAAAAGTATTTTTTTTATCTTTCAGGTCTCTGGATGCAATGACTGCAGACAGTTGTGTCAAACATTTGGGATGAAGAACTTTAAGGGCATACAGAGGAATTTAAATCTTTAGAATTGAAATGTGAAAAGCAATTAATGAGGCAGTTTGTCATATTTCCTTTGTGAGGTGGGGGGTTGAAGCTTTAATTTAGTTGGTAAACACGCGGTAAAAGATGCTCATGTGTTGCCTTGTAGCGATATCTGTGTCATATCTGTTAAAATGTAACTCAGCCTAACTCCACCCACTGCGTAATTTAGAAAAATGCTAAAGCTACAAGCTGTTGGGCTGGGAGGAGCGACATGTGAGACTGGAGATGCATAATGAAGCAGAGAAAATGGAGAGACACAGTGTTATATGCCACCTGTCAACGAGCACTCTTCTCAGTTCGAGGACTTTTACCCTCCAGAATCCCCTGAAGCTGACATGTGGATGCGTAGTGGAGGACCACAGTGCTCCTCAGCTCACAGTTCAAGCAGCAGTAATGCCCAGAGCTCATGGAAACGAGGCGCTTTGCCAGTTAGAAGGAAAAGAAGGCTGTCCATGAAAACACAAGTCTGACCCATCATGCTGTCATGAAAAATACTGAGTAGATTTTCAACTCGATTTGACCTAAACCCAACACGGAAGCAACAAAAGTTTCAGCTGTGTGACCTGAAAATAAAAACAAAACTTAACACAAGTTTCACGACTGACTCACAAAGAAATATCATGTTTATTACTGTTGATCTGCTGGTTTGCCATCTGAAAAGAGCAATACAAGATGAACCTAATTCTAAGTGTTGCTCAGCCGAGCCACACTGCTGTTAGCTTCTGTATATTTGAATTTTTTTTAATTCAACTCGAGCGTAAATGGCAAATATGCTCCAAATTGTTGAGTTGTCCCTTGAAGACATGCATCATCCGGCAGTGCCTGCTGCTTCATGGCCTCACACTCAAACCTCTGCGTTGCTTTGCTGCTGCCACAAACTATCCGCCGCCATTCTACCTGACATGTGCGTCCTTATCTGGACGGTGAGGGAAATATCTCCCACACAGCTTGTTTCTTCACTCTGAAGGTTTGCTCCATTTTAGTTGTTGCTTTGTTTTAATGCCGTAATGCAAAGCGTTTATTTTTCTGTCTGTAATGTGGGAGAATTTAACGAGAAGGGGAAATAAATTAGAAGATTAAGAGAACACCTGAGACTCTATCTTTCCGGCCTCTTTTGCTTTCACCTTGTTTTAATGAGACTTAAGCAAGTGGAGGAAGACGTGGTGTTGAATAAACCCAAGGACTCACTATGGGGAAAAGTTTGCTTCTTGCAGTGGTTCCAATATTCAGAGATTTAACAGGATAAAAAATTGATAAAAGGACACTTATGCTGCCACTTATTTATTTTTGAATGGCTGGATAATTTGAACATTAAGAGGCTCTAGCTTTGATAGAAAAAAATCTTTTTTTATGACATATTCACACTTAAACTCTGACAGATGAAGGTTTAAAACAAAACTCTCCATGGTTGGGTTTTATTCTCTAATGATGTTGGACTAATGTCAAAAACTCGTGTAAAAATCAGTATAAAGCATGAAGCTTTATTTACACATGCACCTGATAGACTGCGGTTCACCGCAGGATGACAAGTTGTTAATGTTTCACAGCTTTTTTGTGATTAGTGGGAAATTTAAAGACTGGAGTTGTGACTGGAGGCTCAGTCAAAAAAGATTGAACTGACAGCTGGAGGGGTGGCAGTGCCACGGCCAAGGTGCCCTTGAGCAAGGCACTGTACCCCCATGCTCCCCGGGGGGTGAATGGCATCAGTCTCCATCAGTGTGTTCAACAGGTGCCAACCTGGATGGGTTAACAGCGGAGGAGAAATTTTGTGTATTTCCCTGTATGTGCATGACAATAAAAATCTGATCTGATCTTGAACCTGAAAGCCCACTGGTGAGCAGCTCTTCATTTAAGACGGCAGATGTTTTTGTTTATTCATTTTTAATCTCAGATTTAGCTCAACGCGCCACTAAAGCCGAGTGTAATTAGGCAGACAGTTCTCATCCTCAATCCAAAGAGCGTGCACGAGGCCTTTGTCTGCCATCCTGAAAACTAAACCAAATGTGTTTTAGCGCCATGAATAAAAGAAAATGGCCCATTTCTCCTCTACTTTCCTTCACTCAGTCAGTAAAAGTTCTCTGTAACAAAACAATATGTAACCGACTGAATCTCTCCAGGTAAAAATCCCAAAGTCTGCCCATATGCTCCAGTCTGTTAAGGATTCCCCGTCAGCATAAATCAAACTTTGAATGTGGAGCGGAATAACTTTTCACCATCATCGACACTCCCCAGCCTCCCACGAGTGAACCGTTTGTGGAGAGAAACATAAAAGCTTTACTCGCTGGACATGTTTTTGCCCTCAGGGGTACACAGACTCAATAGCTAGCTTCCTAGCTCAGTAGCTGTCTCTACTTGAGTGCACCTGTGCTTTCCTAGTGGCAGACACTGAAAATTGAGGTCATGATCCTCATGAGTATGTGAGTCAAGATGCCTCTATGTGGAAATATCTCACTTTATTCTCTGTTTTAGTTTAAATCTACTTGGGAAGTTTCTAGACAGGCTCTATTACTCCATTACTCAGCATCTTTCCTTATACGAGTCTGCTTGCCTTTTTCTCACCATAATTCTTTATTATCTCATATATGAGATTTTTGTGGGGTGCATTTCTTTTTTGCCTTCATTTAGAATAACATACATTTGCATATGCACCACTGATGAGGTGAGCTTTTAAAACAAACAAGATACACCTGAATTTAATTACTTAGTCAAAGTATTACTTTAAATGAGAGATTTAATTTTGGTTGAATTAATAAGAAAAACATAAAAAACAAAACAAACTAATTGAACCTGTTACATAAAAAATATGCAAAAAATTATTCAACAAATTCACTATAATTCCTTGCGTTGAACTCAGCACCATGAGAGAGTTTAATGTAAATACACCCAACTCATCAGATCAAATCCTCTTAAAAGCGCTGCTACAAAAGTACCACAGGGTACCTTCAGTTTGCAGTCTGTAAGTAAAGTTTGGTGTCAGATGTGGTTCAATGCAGGGTGGACTCAATGAATGCAGAAAATGTCGTGTTTTTGTGGTCATTCTGTACTTTTTCATCAGTGTTTCGTGTCTGATTGTGTTCATCTGTTTTACTTAAAGTCATCTTTTGTCTTTGGGAATTTTGCTTGGATGCTTTTTGTCTCTTTGTAATGATTATGCATCTCTTGCGAACAATTAAGTGCATCTGGGATGGTGTCCAGTCAAATTCATTTTGTTTAACTTCTTTTTGACAGTAACTCTGTATATTTCTGGTTTATTTGTCTCTTCGTAGCCATTTTGTGTCGTATTGCAGTCAGTGTGTATCTCTTTGTTGTCATTCTGAGCCTCTTTATAGTTGTTTTGTGTCTCCTTATGGTCATCGTGGGTCTTCGTATGGTTGATTTGTGACTTGTGTATTTGTTCAGATAGTTAATTTATGATTCTTATCTTTTTTTAAATGAAGTAATTCTGTATCAGACTAAAAGAAACACTTGTCACTTTGGTACTACCCTTGAGAATTGGCTTTCCAGTATTGTTTTATGCTTTTAGGTGTCCTGCTTTGCCTTATTTTGGTTGTCTGGTGTCTCACTGTAGTCCTGTAAGTGACTTTAGAACTTTAACCTCTGTGCAGGATGCCAGCTCAGCAAAAAACACTTTGGAAAAAGGTCTGTAATTAATTGGCAAGTTTGTCTGTGGTGTTCAGGAGCAGGTGAGAGACAGCTGATGCCAGCTAATGCCAGCACTATGACAGTGAGAACAGCTGATCCCTGCACAACCAGCTTGAGGCTGACCCGGAGGGGGACTCTCTGCTGTAATCGAGGTCCCTGAGGTAATCTAGGCAGGACATTATCAGCCTCGCTGCCTCTCTGCAGCTTCTGGAGGGCTCCGCCACCTGCTTTGGAAGGCTCCACGCCACTCCTTTGCCTTGTTTTTTTAAGCTAACATCACACAGCCGTTTAGACATCATGTGCGTCTGAAGAGCAGGGATCCAGTTGTTGACTTTGTATGCACCCGTGTCACCACACCAAAGCCAGTGCTCTGACAGTCAGTCATACCAAACTTAACTGCTTACACAGTAGCAGACAATCTCCCCAAATGCACGTTTTCCATTCATGATATTCCTACAGTCATCTCTATACCAAAATAATTAATAAAGGCAGACCTTTTGAGCTCATGTAAACAAATTTAAACCCCTAAAAACGTACCTATAAGAGCTTCTTCTCTGTTATCGCATGTTGTATCCTTTTAATGCTGCTTTTAGTATTTTGGAGGTCCCCTTTGCAGGATTCCTTCTGTTATTCGCTGTGCCATGTTTTGCGTATCTTTATATTCCAGTCGGTTAAAGATAATATTTCAAGTTCAGGACCTTTCTAAATATTTGATCTTCTTTCTTTTTCCAGTTTTCAACCACTGGTCTTAAAAACAAATTCACACACAAGTATAGGGAAAAAAGATCAGCTTTTGAAGGTCACCATCTGCAAAGGCCTAACGCGTTTGTTTCAGACTGCTGCTCTTTTCCAGCTTGTGTTTGTGTGAGTGTGTGAATATCACATTCATAGAGTTTTGTGGAGCAACACTGTTGCATTCTGCTGTGACATTTTAGCCACATTTCCATAACTTCATATGTACACAAGCCAAGATTTCTATTATCCAAAAAGACCTTCAATCATACCAGAACTTTAATAATAGTTGGCAGACAGATGTGAAAAAACTTGCATTAATTTGCCTGTAAGTTAAGTCTAACGAAACAAGCTTGTGCACTGAAAATGGAGATTGCATTTTCCTTAAATTGCAGTTTAATTACAAAAGGGATGGGAAGAGATGCCACAGCAGAAAACTCAAGTCAACAATACAAATTTTTATTGAAGTCACTCCACAAAAACAAAACATACAGTTTCTGAGTCAGAGGTGACAGAGAAACGATGTGTCCACATGTAATCTGAGAACTAATCCTCAGTGTTGTGATCCCGTGTGATACTGCTGCTGCATGTAATTAGATGGAGGTGCGATTAGAAAACTGTATTGGATCCGTTAACTCAGTCTGACACAGATGTGGCCTGGAAGCTATCAGTTTAGTTGGATCAATAATCATGAGCTGACAACAGAATGAATCCCACTTCCTCCACAAGCACGTCTAATAGAACATTATTAAGTGACATATAAAGCTTCTTTGGTGAAGATATATTAATCAGACAGAATGAGCCTTATTTCCCTCTGAAAAAAAAAGTAATTCCCCAGTAAATGGGTTTGTTCTTTAAGAAGAAAAACCGAGCTAATTGTTGCCTAAATGGCCCTTTTTAAGCTGCTGTGCTCTATTCCTTTTACATAAACGCATGAGCACACACACCAACTCCTTGTCTATGTCTTGTTTTACATCCAAAGTCAAACAAGAGAATATTCTTCACTATCTGGTCTTCATTTTAACAAGAATAGACACAGACTCAACACAGATAATGAAATCTCATGGAAACAAAACTGAGATTCTGTACTTGCATTCAGGCCTCAGAATGTGAGTTCATTTCATTTCAGTGACGTGAAATAACTCGAAACATTCTCATAATAGATGCTGGGAAGTCTTGCAGCGTGACCCCATTCTTTAGATATGGGTTTAATTGCCCAGAATATAAAGTGTAAGATCCTCTCACTTATCAAATAAAAAGCTCAGAAAAGGACAATAAAGTGCTCAACACTCATCTTAGAAGGATCAGGCAAGCTGTCTGTGGGATTGAGGCAGGAAGCAAGAAGATAGCGCATCAACATTTTTTACTTTGATACTCCAGCTCATGTACACTTACTTCTTTAGGAGCTAAAACTGCCGCCCTGCAAAACATCTCACCACCATGTTTCTGTCATTATGACCACCTCATTTCAGCCACTGAGACTGCAAGCTCTAAGACAGAAACTGTTATATTCAGCCCAGTTTAAAAAGCCCACATTCTCCAAAATGATAATATTGTTCATTTCAAACACCGTTTCAAACTGAGCACGAGTGTGGAGCGGCTGGATTGTCCAACTGCCAAGATAAATTTTGAAATTTCCTTATGAGAGACACAAAAAGGATTACAAAAAATAAGCTTTGGGAGCTGCAGAGGGAATTTTCCTTCAGATATTTTCCCTGTTAGCCAACATAAAGGCTTCCTTTGACAGCACTCTTACATTTTGGGGTTAAAAAGATTTCAGTTTTAGTTTTGTTCACGTTTAGCTGAACCGTGCAAATTGCAGGTATAATAAGATGTAATGCATTCGTAACAATTCTCATATTGTTTATCTGTTTTAAGATCCCTTCCATCAACTCACTTTAGATAAGCAAATGTTTTAATATCCTCTGTAACTCTAACCAGTAAAAACTCAAAATGAGGTTCTTTATTCAGCTGTAATGGTTCTCATTTTGATTGAACACTCTATCTATGACAAATCAAAATCAGTCGAGACCATAGCATGCATGTTTCCGTGGTTGTCCCATACTGATTACACAAAGCACAGCTGTTTTCATTTGTATGTCACATTGAAGCTCCACTTACACCAACAAGTGTGCATGCAATCACACACATGCCTAAGTGAAGCACATGCTTTGCGCGTACAACTGGCTGTTGTGTGATGTTTTATTCATTCCAGCAGAGGTATAGGCGCACATGAGCTATCACAACTCTCTGCAAGTCTCCTGTGCAGTTCTGGCTTGGCCCAGATAACGGAAAACCTGCCTGGAGGGGAGACACAACACCGCAGGACGTAATGGAAGCTATCATAATACTTTGCAGGAGAGATGTCTGGGAGCTCGTACCGTGGTGGCGTGGCAGAAACACCTCTCGCCCAGGAGCGTGAAGACACGTCGATGTGTTGTGATGCAGTGACTTGAGAGCCAACAGATGGGTTGATTTGAAATGAATGATTGGTATGTGCACAGAGAGTTTCTCACTGAAGCCTGTTTTACACACGGCTGAAAAGGTGTTATGCGGCGAGAGCTTTGGTTTGATTGAATTTAGATGCTTTTTGCATCATTTTGCAGATACAACTGAAAGGAGAGTGTCGCCTTGAAGAAGTTGCTGAAAATATCATTTGGGCTCTAAAATATTTTCTGGCCAAAACATTGGAAATTGAATCTGCTGTTAGTATAACACTTAAATGCCTTTTATTATGAATAATGACTCAGTTTGGCAACTTCTTTTTAGATTTGCTGAGGTCATTTGAGAACCGATGTCAGTTTAAATGTGACATTTGATGATACATACATCAGCATTTGGATCATAATCAAACACCTTATTTTCAATAACTAACTGCTTTTAAGGTCTCAAATGAGCTTGCCTTACAAGCAAACACTGACACACTGTTTCTAAATAGTCTCACAAAGTGAAAAGCATTAAAAGCTCCCTGTGTTGCTTTATCTACATCTGCTTTATGGCCTGCATAGATTTAACAGGCGGCAGAAAATCAATACATGATAACAGCCTTTCAGTGCATGATAAAATGTTTCTTCTTAATTGGTCTAATCAGCTGGCCTTATTAAAAATGCAAGTTTACCCACTGAGTTCAGCTTCCAGTATTTATCTATATTCCATTTTACCACATTAAGATTGACCTGATTCTGATCAACTGTGGCAGCCTGTTTAATGACACTGAGACTTAACGGCCTATACTCAGACTTAATGGTCCTCTCTTGTATGTTTTATGGACCTACAATATTCCACTGACAAAACCTCTGTTCTGTTCTGTTAAGCTGCATACATGCAATCTGGATCCAAGGGACACTAATTGATGACATCTGCTGCACAAGCTTAAATCCTTTTTAATGGAAAGCTGATATCAAAGACAGAGTTTCGCCTCCTAAAGGTATAAATCTTTCTAAGTTGGTACAATAATAGACCAGAATAAGTCATGTAAGGTTTTTAAATTCCCTTAAAGAGTAAAGTTTGGGAATTCTAAGGGTGACAGTTTTCTGTTTTCTGTAAAACGCCCCAAAGAGACACCTCCACAAACACACCAAATCGTTCCAGTCATAGGTTGGCAAATCCCTTTCAGGGAGGACATATCTATTTCGTCGTTTTTGCATTTTTGTGCTGCACACCAATAATCTGAAGTTAAACCTGCCTCTTAAGGGATTAAGTTCTCTTTCAGTCCTGTCAGTAGCTCTATTCATTTTCAGCTAAATCTGATTTGACGAATCCAAAAGGCACTTAAGTGTAGAAAGATATTTGCCTGTGACATAATGTAAAGTAATGTAAGGTGCACTGTTGCCTGCTTACATTCTCAACTTGTTAGCCAACTGCAGTTTAAAGAAATACCTGCAGCAGCAGATGGAATTGTTATTTTTTCGCCCATCCTAATCAATATATTGATTGATACTTTTGTTTTGTGGGAGATTATTACTGTCCTTAGGTGCATCCTTTCCAGGGACCTGAATGCAGCTACTTACACATATTCCCCAGCTTGAACGTATTGAAGATTGTTGAACTCAAAACAAAGAGAAAACCGTGGTCCAATGACCTGCGTGTGATTTCCAATCTCCTTGAATTGATGAACACCACTGTTGACTTTTAAGAGGCAGTATGCACAGATCAATCACAGCAGGTAACCTTCAGGTAACATTGAAAAAGAATGCCTGCTCTAATAAACAATTTGGCCAGCCTTACAAAATAACACGTCAGCCACAGGTGCATATTTCTGTCACCTCATTCTTTATTGCAAATACAGCATATTATATACCTGCAAGAGGGAAAATGTCTGTTCATCCTCGTTGACTTAGAAAACAAAAACGCATTGAACTCTCCCAAGAATCAAAACTCCCTTCGTACACCCAGCACCATCAAGTAAAAAAGAAAAATACAGCCAAAAATACTTGACACTGCCACCAGCAAAAGTATAACGAAATCGGAAAAAGAGAGAAACACAAAAACCACAAACCTGTGAGCTCAGCTGCAAGAAAAGTGTCACGTTAAAACGTCATGGGGTTTAAAAATGATTCCCTTTTTATAAAGAAAAGAGGAACAAAGTAAAAGCAAAGGGGGGTTGATCGGTGAGATTCACCGAGACATCAAAATCACAAAACTCGAAGGCAACAAGCAACACTGCAAAATGCAAACCAAAGCATAGCAACAGCAAAAGTCGACAGAAACAAAAATATAAAAATATTTCAAAACCACCAAGAAAAATCTCAATACTGACAAAACCTGCTTGGCTTCTGATCCTCGAAACAAAACTGCGAGCAAGTAAAGGCTTTCTCAAGACCGATAACGCACCCGTTTACCCTCTTGGCACTCTCGATCAGAATAACTGCATGCTAAAAACTTGAAGCCTGGATGTGAAAAACGCTGAAAACCACCATGTCAATGCTCAATTCAAACACCAGCAAAAGGAAGAAAAATAAAAAAAAAGGGGGAGTCAATTAAAAAGACAAAAAATGCTTACAAAAAAAAAAGCCATTGGAAATGTACTCACCGAGCGGGAGTAAAATGTTGCAATAAAAATGTGAAATGGCTCAAAATACAGTATGGCGGTGCGAGTCGAAATGCTGTGCCTTTTCTCTAGCTCTCTGCCTCCAGTTCTGTCATGTGACTGATTCAGCCCCGACTTCCAGCAATGAGAGTCCAGTGTTGAACAGCTGATGCTGAATGCTCTCCTAACGGCTTGGCTCTCTCCAAAAGTAAAAAGAGGTAGTCCTTATCATCCCACAGTTATGACTGAGCCGCTTGTGTGTTTTTCTGCTGCTTTCTTTTTTTTTTTTTTTGTCCGTTTTAAAGATGCAGAGCTCACTCGGTGTCAGCGACACGGTTGGATCCGGGCATGCTTTCAGTTCATTCACTGGAACCGTGAAAGCATGGTTCTTTCTCGTATGACGAGCTGAGAACCAGGCGTGTCGGTTTTTTACCGGCGGGATTGTACATTTCAGAAAAACAGCACCGGAATTTGATCGTAATGGCAGCCGACTCTGTCCGCGGTGCTGAAGCCTAATCGAAGCACTTTCGGGACATCTACATTGTAAATATCACGCCAGCACTGGGCTGAAATGTGGTGCCTATGAAGCAGCTCTGCACGTCATTGAGAACAAGCAACAAAAACGAAAGCATTATACTGAAATGCTGCTGAAAGTTATACTTCAGCTTAAATCGTTAGTATGTATAGCTGTGCCCCATGTATAAACGACGGTAAAAAAAAGAAACTGTGTCTACTTATCAACATACCAAAACACTTAGAAATGAACATAATGCTTTCAGCTGAGGGGCAGAATGGAACAGACACACAACATAACTTATATCATCCAGTCTTGGCTATGCAGTTTCAGCACTGTAACACTATAACATTACCAGGCCCTGTCCATGGTGCTGAACCAGAAGACATGTAAAATATGGAAGTCATGCAAAGGTTTCATGCTTCTCTCAGGCTCTGAAACTAACAGCAAGCCACCGTGTCCCAAATAGTTATCTTATTCACCTTTTACCTCTCACTACTACTACATTATAGTTTAGCTGTAATAGTGAACATGAAAATGCATCGAATTCGTTCTCTTGAGCATGAGTTGAGGACAGTTCTTAGTAGAAATCCTTACTACTCTGTATGATGTAGCATCGCTATTTAATTTGTGGCGCTAAGAATATGCAACTATTACCAGAAGTGTTAGGCAGAAATAAACATTGCCTCTAAACTCCGAAAGATACATTCTACAAAATAAATGTAAGCTTTGATACTCGGGTGATTCTATTATCACTCTCTGTAATGTATCTTCACGTTGCCTGATGGTAATTATTTGGGCAGCTAATTGTACACGCATATCTGTGAGAATCCATAATATCAGACAGCCAAACATCACTGTTGATTATCTACTGATACAATATTTAGGCATCAAAATGGCAAACGCACTGTGTGGACTTCCTTAGACTGTATAATGAATCAATGTAAGTCTTAACCAATAATCAACTTTCTAGAAACTCTCACATTTTAAAGGGCCTTTTAAAACAAAGTCCTCTGACATAATGGGGGTAGATAACTCCGTAATATTTCCCTCCATGTTACCTACACTTTTCTGACTCTCCTACCATACCCTACCCTTCTTGAATCCTATGTATAGGGTTAAAATGAGTTTCTTGTGTGTCTTTCAGTCAGTTGTATTCTTTATATAACTCATATCTGCCATGATGCTAAGACTAGAGTTTCTATTGAATAGGTTTTTTAAAATATTTGTTTGTTTTTGTTGCTTAGGAATAGTCCTATCTGGCTGAAATCTCCAATTGTTAAGGAAAAAAGCCTAATTTCCTCCTTTTGATGGCATAAAACACTGGATCTTCCTTTACAAAAGGAAATAATCGGATCACAACATTCAATACAAAGCCCAATTATTTTCATCCAGTCATTCTAACTGTGATTCTTTTTGTTAATTATGAGTGAGCACTCAACGGTGGCGTATTTTACTTTATACAAGTAATACTTTCTGCTATATGTTGTTATTATCTTATGATATGTATAATTCAACAGAAACAGAATGATAAAGCGATGCACTTTTTTAATTTAAACAGTTGTGGTCTCACACCACACCACAGCTTTGTTTTAAGGAAAGTAAAGGTATCATTGCAGTGCAGTTGTCCTGAAGTCCTGATGAATTTCTCCTGCCAATATACATTTTCTAGAGAGGTCAAGGAAAGCGTTTTGGAAGGAGATAACATATGCAAAATTGAGAAATAGTAGCATCTTGGGCCCACTATTTCTGTCCATGGTGCTACAATTGGTTTGTTTTTATCCCGTATTTAGTTGACAGCATTTACCATTGAATTATAATATTTAATAAGACAATTCGTTATATATTGATTTATTTATGGTTTCTTTTGCAAAAGGGCCAAATGGGTGACTCTTGTGATGGATCTTATTGTCATTTTGGTTTTACAGCAGCTGCCTGACTTTCTTTAAATATCTACACTGCCTTTCCCTCCCGCTCTCATATCTTAAATAAATACACCTGAGAAATGTAGGTTATTGCTGATTGCGCCAGACAGGAAAGTAATAATGCGCTATTGATGCATTAGTTTCTGACTGCAGTTGTCAGACAAAATTCAAAACAAGTTCATGTAGCACACAGTGTTGGAGACAACTGTCATCATCCATTCATCATATCTGTGGTGGGTGCACAGCTTCCACCTTAAGCACTGTCTAATTTAATTCGCTTTTCAAATCACATCCAAGCCTTTGGGAGGCACAGTGTAAAATGCTTCAGAGTCCCTAAAGAACACATTGAACATCGAAGAACAGAAATCAAACTTTCCTTGAAGCACACTCTAGAACCTTCATTACTGAGCATGTTTACCTCTTTTGTCTATTAGCTTTCAGAGCCTCTTAAAGTTGCCTTGGCGACATATTGTAGTGCACTGCTTCCTCAATCTCATTTGTTGTTATATGTCAACAGTCTCACAATCCATTGGCAGTTTTCCTATAAGCTTAAACTGGCTGTCAGCATGTAGCTGCAGAGGACACAGCAATTATTGGTGCCCAAGGGTGCACATGGCCTTTCTACCGGTGAGGTTATCAAAAGACACAGAGGTCTGATTTAAAAATTGGATAGTAAATAAATAGATGAGAGTTCCAGCACGTAGGTAGAGCAGAGGTGATGAAGAAAATCAGGCAATTAAAGCCAGCCAGCATAATTCCCTCTCATCTAAGCCCACATTCTGTAATAAACTATGACTAATGTATGACATCTTTATTGGCCTGGCCTTATTAACAGGCTTTTGGCTTGAAATAATTCCTTCTACGGCATAAGTTTTCATGCCTGCTTCAGCAAATATACATGTGAATAAAGAATGCATGTCTCACTCTGCATGATTTATACATGTGGCTGTAAACGCTGGAGATGCTGTCATGCTGTCGCTGGAGATGCTGTTTATTGTGAACCTCTCTTTGGTTTCTAGTCAGTGTTGTTATCAGCTATGCTGCTGTGCCAAAAAGAGACTTGCAAGGTTAATGACCTTCATGAATAACTGAAATAAGACATATCAATCACGTCACCCTTTTGGACATGGTGGGGCTGCCTGTGGATGATCGGCAGGCTCTGCACGACCAATAACGCAACAAAAACACACATACTGCTTGTAGTACTGTCCCCAACTATCTAAATCTGAATCTTTGGGTATGTATCACTGGTTGCTCATCAAATTGAATAAGATGAGGCTAAAAAGAATCATAATTCATTACCTAGAATGAAATTATGATTAATACAGTACAGTGAAAGGACCACACATTGCCTCTGGCCATAAACATTCAATCAGAGGAAAAGCTCAAAACATTGGGGCTTTTGGGTTTTGTGGTTCCTCTTGAGGTACATGAATCAATATTTATTAGTACATTATTTATCAGATGTGAACAACATGTAGCAAAGTATAAAAAAAAGTTTTGATTTTCATCGCCATACAGTTTCACATCACCTACTGTGATAGGAAAATATTAAAGACCAAAACATACCCCCTGCTCGGTGTTATTGGAAATAGTTCAAGTTAAAAATAAAACGTGATATTTCTTTACAATTCTTGTATGTATTTCAGGTAAAATGGGATAGACTTTATATATATATATATATATATATATATATATATATATCTATATATATATATATATATATATATCTATATATATATATATATATATATATATATATATATATATATATATCAGATCCCTCCACGCACCTGAGGTCCACTTCACTTTGTGTTGATAACGCACAAGATCCTGCAGTGAAATCCACAAACAGACTGGCCTGATTTAATTTCCTTCATGAAGATGATTTGTATTTTTTTGTAGTCTGCAGAAGCTGCACAGGAATTTTTAATAAACGATAAATGGAGTGTGCATACATGACTGTAAGGGGATTTAATGCTCATTACAATAAATGGGTTACATTTCCAGAGCATGAGGTGAAGGGATCATGTCAATAATTCAAAATGAAAATATACCCGAAAGCTTTTTCGCATTACATGCGTTTGCTGATATCAGCTGAGGTTTTATTTTTTTTTGTAAGATCATGAACGGAAAGGCTTTTGTCACTGTAAAGCATGTTCTAAAGGCTGAAAATGTACTTGTAAAGGCTGCAGATCGATATTGTAGTCCTGTATACCAGTGTATTTTTGTATCAAACCCAGCTGAGTGCATTGCCCAATTGTTCATGTTATGCATTCATTTTTATTCATCTCTGTCAATGACATCATTCTGTACAAGTTGGTGGACCCCTTTAATATCTACTGTTGAAGGTTTTGTTTAAGAAATTGGGAGACAAATGGACTTGACTTGCGTTTAAGCTGCAATCTTTAAGCTCTTTGTGGAATCTTTTACAAATTATAGCCTCCCTTTCTTCTACAAAGGCCTTTCAGTATTCTCCATTCAGTAATTGCCTCACTCTATACTAGTTTTCCTTGTTTCTTCCAGCATTTAAATGGCCTTTAGAAACACCGGGGATTCAAAGGAAACAATGCATGTAATCCAGTGCTTACATGCAGCAGCGTGCTTTCTCATTGACATGAGCCTCACATAGTTTACTCTCCTACCGCCGTGTCAGGGCTGTATCCAATCAGTTCTAATGCAGATCCAGCGTTCTTTACTGTGACCGCTTCACATTGAAAATGTTCAAGTGGGGAAACTCTGTGTTGCACTCACTATTTCTCATGTTTCATTTAAACTGTTGCATGGTTCAATTGAACAAGAAGGAGCAGCCTGGCGAGCTATTGGATGAAGAGTTCCAGGTGACATCGCCATCTCTTCAGCAGTGTAACCAACTCCCACATGTCCCACTGTGAAGTGGAAAACAGCTCAGGACACACATGTTTGTTTGGCTACTCTGTAAACACTTTAATCAGCTGTTCTTACATAGTATTTCTGATTAACTGCCAAGAAATTTGCTGTGGGATCACACAGTGTTTGCTGTTACCAAGGTAACAACTGACATGGCCAAAATGAAACTCGGCTAACTTGTGAAGGATTACAACATTGCATCTTGTGTGATATTATAAAATCTGCTATAGATTACACACGGAAAATGGAAAACACAGTGAAATTCAGATAATTCAAAAACTATTTAGACATTTATAATGTGCAAACATATCAGTGAACTTATTTCTTTAAGATTTGCTTTGCTTAAGATACATCTTTCTGACTTTTTTGTTCTAGTTTTTGCTGGTGTTTAATGAAGTCTTAAAGGACCACTCAGTGGTGTGGTGATCACTGCCACCTCACAGCAACAAGGTTCTCGGTCTGAAACCCACCTGGAGTGTGTGGAGTTTCCATGTTCTCCCCGTGTTCTCTCGGGCTCCCTTCAACAGTCCAAAACATGCACGATGGGTTCATTTTTTATTCTAAATTGACCATAGGACGGAGTGTGAGTGTGCATGGTTATTTGTCTCTGTGTTGGCCCTGTGATGGACGAGCAGTCTGTCCAGAATGTGTGCTGCCTCTCAGCTAATGGCAGCTGGGACATGCTCCAGGCTTCCTGTGACCCTGAATTCGTTAAAGCTTGTGTAGAAAATGGGTGGATGGATGTTTTGTGAAATGTCTTGGAAAATCTTTGCATTCTGTGTTTTGTTTGCTGTTGTATTTTGTTTTTGTGTGTGTGTGTGTTAGGTTTTTCATGTCAGACAATTATCAAAACAGTCAAAAGAGCCAGCATCCTGCAGTTTGAACCATCGAGTTTAAATGTAGAGAAGAAGCAGACACTGATGAACAACTTTTTCTGCCTCAAAGCTTTCCCACAAAGAAACTCTTTGCTCTCTCTGAGCAATACAAAAATTAATGGGATTCTCATTAAAATGTGGCTAATACAAAGTACTTTGTAGTGTATCAGAATGAGATGCAAATGTACAAAGCTGTATTACTCTTTATGGGAGACGATCTTTGTTCTTCTCGGCTTATGAGAGCTCGTGCTCATGCTCCCATAATAAAAGCTGCTCAATAGAACAAGATAATGTAAGGTTGTTGCTCCATAGCCCATTGAGTGAAACCTTGTGTTGGACCCAAGGTTAGAAAAACAGCCTTCAGCTAATGATGTTTGTGTCAAAAGTAACTTACGTGTTAAATAAAACACAAAGGGCCAACGGCTGGCTCATGTGGTGGAGTGGGCGGTCCATGTATGGAATCATCCGGCCTTCAACTGTATAGACCACCAGAGCCTGAGAAAAAAATCTTTAAAAAAGTATTAACACACCAAACTCTCTGACCAAGTGCGCACTGGTTTAGTTACTAGCAGCTTTTGACAAGTAGGAGCAATGTGTAAAGGAAAAAACAGGAAAAACATTTCAGGCTCTGCTGTATCAGACTTGATTTATACTGTATACAACTTCCAACTGTGTGTACACAATCTCAGAGTTTTGCAGTAGTGAAGTCATTGCTGTTTCTATCCTGCAGTCAGGAGAAGGATTGAATTTTGTAAGTTTACAGGGGAAAGATGTATTTAAACTTTGATTGTGCTTGACATTGTTTTCCATTTTGATGGCTTAAACAGGGATAGTGAATGTTGGTGATCAAGGGGAAAAATACTTTATAAGGAGAAAAGTGTGGTATCACAATTTAGAAACTTCATTCATTTATAGATTTGTTTGTTCCTTATATTTCTTTAATCAAGTTATTTCTGCATGAAGCAACAATGAGACCTAGTTCAGGCTGTCACCTGGAGCTGCACTGCTAACACATGTGACCTGTCTCACACTCAATGCATCATCCACCAAACACCCTCCTAATTTGGTGGTTCAATTAAGCACCAAAATTTGCCGTCTCTCCCTCTGACACATTAATGTGCTGCAGCACTGAATTGCTTGGTGTGATGTCATGACATTGTATATAAATAGAAGGCACTTAAGGCTCAGTGTGTATGCATGTCATTACCCAGCACCAAATGACAAATTAGATACTAGATAATAAGTTAAAAGTTCATCACTTAAAAGGCACACTAAGTAAAAAAGAATACACAGACTCATCCCAAATAATCCCTCTCAGTCGTGTCTTAGAACCCTTCAGTGTGTGGTGGTGTATTTCTTTGCAGTGATGAAGCTGTCTCCTCGTGTTTTCCTTGCTTATTTTCTTATTTTGCTGTTTTTCTGGATGTTTGAACGCTGCAATCTTTGGGCAGAAACCAGCCAGACAAAGCATGTGGGTATGAGAAGCATAAGAAGCGCTCATATAGCTGTCACACATGCATACAAACACATGCGCTCTGTGAGCAGAACGTGGACTTTTTTGCTTTAGAATATAACCTCTGTGTGTGCAGCCATTAAATAGTTTTATTTTAGATCTTTTACGAGGAAATATCAAAGAAAAATCCACTGGACGTCATATTTCCTAATCTGTAACTTGGTTAAAGCTTCCCAAAAAAAGGGATATTTCACAGAAAACACAAAATTTCTTTGTTAATTAGAAAAATTTGAATTCCAACATCGATTCCACTGTCGATGTACACTGAATTAAGCATTAGTTTAAAAGAAGTGGAGGAAGTATGAAATGCTATGTTTACAAATGGTAAGAATAACTATTTCTATTATATGAAATAAAAAAGAAGCAACTTCGGTTAAAGCTGGTTCACATTTATCTGGAGCGTTTCAGGCCTATAAGAAAGCTACGACATACAGGAGTGACGAGAAAATTTGGTAACCAGAGGGCTGCACAATGCAGTTGTCATATGCTAATAATTCACCTCCAAATAATCAGCCCAAATTCAAAGACTTTTGACAGTGATAACACAGCTGTATCTTTATTTTCTTTAAGTGAAATACAACTTTCTTACTTTATTCATCCTCACGTTTATAGACTTTTAATTGCCTCCCATTGTAGTCAGATCATGGTGCCCACAGCCCAAACTCTGATTCAAATCCTAATTAACATCCTTTTTCTGTCTGCAAAACTCTTTTACCAGTTCCCCCGTGGACTTCATTTGGATGTTAGTCTCTTTGCTCATTTGCTTTCTTCCTACATAAGTAAATTACTTGAGTAGTCAAAATCATTTTAATCAAACTGATGCAAACTTTGCAAACCGAAGCACTCTCCTTTGAGTCTTCTGGCATTCTGTATTCACTCCTGCTATTTAAAGTAATGCTCAGTTTGACATTTCGTCATCAGAGGTAAACACAAGTATGAACTGACAGTTCAAAGGTTCAGATAGTTTCAGACAGTAAACATCTAACCACACAGACAGAGTCTTCAGACAGCATGCCATCATTCAAAGCATTTACTTTTCAAGTCAAGTTTAGTAAAAAAAAAGTCCTCAGGAATATGTCAGCCTGTGCGTTGAGTTAATTGCACTCAGTCTGTAACAAGGAGCTGGAGACAATAGCTCATGTTCTTACATTCTGATGAGCATAATAATTGGCATTGAAAAGGTAAACAGTGTCACAGCTCCATCACATCTGAAACACAGAAAAGATGGGAGCAGAAGCAGAAAGAAGATGACAACGAGAGGAAAGGGTGACTGAAAGGATGCACACACACATGTTATGTACTTATCTTGTTAACAGCTTTCAGATTAAGTGTCACATCGAACAGGGACATTTCCATTTCAGCGTGACTGTCACTGGCACCCACAGAGATCGGGCCAGGATGACCTTTTCAGCACAAAGTAACAGGACTCTCCTGGCCACTACATGACCAGGGGCATTGTACGACTAAGACAGCCTGATTGTGCTGAGTGCTGCACATACCAGTTTGATAAGGAATTAATACAAGTATAAGACAGTTAATTTATTTTCATGTGGCCTTACCGTTCCTGTGTGCGCACGACTTTTACTGCATAGTGTTACTGCCCCGGAGCATATGCTACTCATTTTCTTTTTAATTTTGCAGATGATAAAATAGTTCACTTCATTGTTTATAACAGGGACGTGAAAATGGTTCAGCTGTGACATCTGGGAAAAATTATGTGGACAACTGGATTTGAATGTGTTTTAACACCTCTATACCAACTGCATGGAAGAGTTTGTGTATATAGTTGCTGCCCAAATTTCCACAAAATTAACTCAAAATACTCTTTTTTGGGAGAAGTCACAGATTTTGAAGACACTGTGTGCAGATATGATGGGAGAGCACCTCCATGTGAGGTCTAATAATGGTTTCCAAGATGGTGATAGGCCTGAAATACATTCTTTTTATGATTGTTTTCGTAACCCTAACCAAGTAGTTTTGATTTCCATCCCTAACCAAGTGAAGTTATTGTCTCAATACTTTGCAGTGTTTCATTCAATTGACTTGGTAGTTTTTGCAAAATCTTGCCAACAAACAAACACTAATGTTCATGTACCTCTACCTTGGCTTTTGCCTTGATGGTGGAGGAAATCTTTCAATGAGATAGGATCGGTCATATCAGCTGATTTCATTTTCTGAAAAAAAAGAACACATCAGTGAGCTCACTTTCATAAAAAGACATGAACATTCATGGAGAGGAATAATCCTGGATGATTGCAGGATCCTTTTCAAGTTAAAAAAGCAATTTCACAACATCTGTCCAAGTGAAGAGCGCTCAAGAGGAAGGTATGTTATCATCCTAGTACCGTATAAAGAGAGGATTTTGCAAGAGTAACTGCAGAGTTCACCACAAGGTGCAAGCCTTTCAAAAGGGTTCAATTTAAAAAGCACAGATTATCCATCTTTAAATGTCAGACCAGTTCTGCAATAGTAGTCTTTAGGCAAACAAAACTAAATTCTAACAAAGTACAAAGTCTGTACCAGAAGAACTGGAGGGAAATCATCTGTATAACACGTGCATGTTCATAGGTGATGTGACAGAGGACAGAAGCAGACAGATAAATTATGAAGTGTGTCTGTTTCATTCAAACGCTAACAACATTTCCATAAACCAAAGGAAAATCCTTGATTTTATCATTCAGGCAAATAAATATCTATTGTTATCAGTTATTTGATGCTAACGTTCAACAGATTAGCTGCAATTTACCCTTAATGTGTAAATATCAACCCAATCTAGAGAAAAACAAGGCATTGGAGGGGCTCAGAGACAAACGCAATAATCGTTTAACTCATAGAGCCAAACTAAAACACAGACAAACGAAAATATGTTTTTGGGAGGAGCTTTGGAACTGAAAAGGTCCCATAAACATAATAGGAGTTTTTGCATAATGCGTTACAAGAAAATCTATAGGAACTAGGAGGTTGGATGAATTTTGCACAGACAAACTGTTTTTTCAAACATAGACTCTTGCTCTCATTTAGATAATGTAGAAATATACACTCACCGGCCACTTTATTAGGGACACCTTGCTAGTAAAAGGCCTTCAGAACTGCCTTAATTCTTCATGGCATACTTTCAACAAGGTGTTGGAAACATTCCTCAGAGATTTTGCTCCATATTGACATGATAGCATCACGCAGTTGCTGCAGCTTTGTCGGCTGCACATCTATGATCTCCCATTTCACCACATCCCAAAGGTGCTCTGTTGGACTGAGATCTGGTGACTGTGGAGGCCACTGGAGTGCAGGGAACTCATTGTGATGTTCAAGAATATATATATATATATGTCAACGTGATAAATTTGGCATATTAATGACATACTAACAAATTAACCCGGTACTAACGGCTGGAACTAGCAGAACGTAATTTGTTATGTAATTTTTGTAATTTTTCTGTTCCGCTACTAATTCTACTGCGACTGAAATGGAGACTCGTCAGACCAGGCAACGTTTTTCCAATCTTCTATTGTCCAGTTCTGGTGAGCCTGTGTGAATTTTAGTCTCAGTTTCCTGTTGTTAGCTGACAGGAGCAGCGCCCGGTGTGGTCTCCTGCTGCTGCAGCCCATCTTCTGCAGGGTTCCATGTGTTGTGCGTTCAGAGATGGTTTTTCTGCAGTCCTTGGATGGAACGAGTGCTTATTTGAGTTCCTGTTGCCTTCCTGTCATCTGGAACCAGTCGGCCCATTCTCCTCTGACCTCTAACATCAACAGGGCATTTTCACTGGATATTTTCTCTTTTTCGGACCATTCTCTGTAAAACCCAGAGATGGTTGTGGGTGAAAATCCCAGCAGATCAGCTGATTCTAACATACTCAGACCAGCCCGTCTGACACCTACAGCCATGCCACGTTCTAAGTCACTTAAATCCCATTTCTTCCCCGTTCTGATGCTCTTTTTAAACTTCAGCAGGTTGTCTTGACCACCTCTACATGCATAAATGCATTGAGTTGCAGCCATGCGATTGGCTGATTAGCTGTTTGTGTTAACAGGTGATTGAACAGGTGTTCCTAAAGTGGCTGGTCAGTGTAGATTTTATAAAGACTGTTTTAAGATCAGTTTTTGAGATATTGGTGTAAAATAAATGGATAGAAATTAAGAAAATGAGCTTGATGAGACAGATGAATGGATAGATAAGACTGCTAGCTTTTCTCATGGTACATTCAATAGAAAAGAAAAATAAAGACACTGCAGAAAGTGAGGCCAGGTGTTATGACCAGGCTCATTATTTGTCCATAGAAGATGTCTAGGAAAAAAAAATTGTCAGTTTGTCCACAGGGTTTCCAGAGCCAATTGTAAAATGTACAGAGAGTGATTTGGTATTCAGACCCTGTTTTCAGACAATGTCTGCCTCCAAGTGTGTGAGAAAAGCCCACCTGGGATGTCTTGGATTTTGATTTATTAAAAACTTCTGCTCAGAATGTTGTTACCTCAGATGCCTCTTTGTGGGTATAAAAGGAAACTTAAACACATATATTCAGAGATGACACCCTAGTATTTACAGTTGCAGGCAAATATAAACTTTGTACACAGTTTGATCATGTTTCTTTGTTCATTTGTGGTTAAACTGAGGCCTGTTAGTAAAAGATGAAGCCAACAGAGCTCCATGGCTTATCGAAATGTTTTCATAGACAAAGAGCTTCTGTTGAGTCGAATTAAAAGCTGAGTTTACTCAAAGAACATTTGCTCCCTTAGGAATTTTTTATTTTTTTTGCCTTACAACCTGGAATAAAAATCTATTTTTGTTGGGGTTTGAATTAACTTATCAATACAGCAAGGTGCAAAGTATTTTTTAAGAAAGCTTAAGTATATATCCCTCCCATTAGTAGATCATTGTGGATGTTGTGATAAACAGAAATGTGTTTCATATCAATGCAGCATTACTTACCTCATTTGCTGCAACTCATTTTTTAACACAGCAATAAGTATTGCTGTGTTGCAACATATTGTGTCATTGATAATGGGATTTTGTGTTGAAATAAAAAAGTATGAAGCCACAACAGGTCACGGTTTACAACAACTCTCACAACTCAGAGAGAGGCGGAGTATCATAAAAGGGTCAGTCTGTAGTTTCACAAGGCCGATGTCAAGTTACTCAAAATAGGAGCTATATAGGTGTGATTCAAATCTCTTAAAGGTGGTGGACAATAATGCCAAAATGGCTTTTTTTTAACAACTGAGAGATGGGACAAGTGTCGGCATACTTTTTATTGTGCATCTTTGGCATCTTTGACAACCAACTGCAGAGTGTAGACTAAGAAGTGCTAAATGAGCGTGTGTTTGAAAGGGTGAATGTGGCCTGCAGTGATCAGTAAAGCACTTTAAGTGACTTATTTTAGATCCATTTACCAACTTTGGTGGAATTACACTTTTAACATGTACTTATTTGACATAGTGTCCTAAACATTCAGCTTTTTCAGTATTCTTTTTTTTCATTGGGGAACTCTTATACCTGACACTTAATGGGCTTAAATGAGCAACCTTGGAAACTACTGTGCGTCATGCTTGAATTGCAAGCAAAAACTCAGACCACACCAAACACAGCCAACAGCTAAAGTGGAACTCCAGGTTATCAAGCTGCTCATAAACAGCTCTCTGGCTTGATTAAACTGGAAAGTTTTTGAGTCAGATCATAACCTCCTTTTTCTGGGAGTCTTTTCAGCTAAAGATGGTGTGTTCATCTGTGAAAGTAAAGCTAGAATTTCACTTGATTGAAGAGACGCATGTCCATGTTTGTGTACACACGTTTGTGTTCATGCATGAGCATCCGGATCGCCTGATTACACCAAAGAGATGTGGAGCAGGAACTACTCGGCACACAAAGTTGCGTGCTCTGGTGAGAACATCATTGCAGCACTTCATCTTCACATAGGAAGTAGTTTTGAGAAAAGAGTAATGTTTGCTGTATCCTTATGGGGTAAACAGTAAATCGATAAACAAAGGGGAAAATGCAGTGCGTGTTTGTTTGAGTACACAAGCTCACTTCCAGGCAGCACACTCTGCTGCTTCAGCCAAACCTGAATGTCTTTGGCTCGGTGGAACAGGGGTGTCTGGAAGAAGAAGGGCTCCCAGTGGTCGAGGCAGAAGCCATGAAAAAACCTACATCAGATTCTGCAAAGTCTGATAGGGACGAAAGAAAGAGGGGAAAAAAAAGCTTCCCGGTGGCCAGTAGTAGTTTGGCAGCCATGCAGGTCTCCTTTATACACATCCTGTAGAAAGCAGAGGGCAAGCGAGTCTAAAGGTGTTTGCCCACTATTGTTCCTCCCCTGTGAGCCTCTCAGTGGCAGTGAATGCCGTCCTGGTGCCTTTTGCAGCAAGTTGAGCAGTTTCCAGCCTCAGCTGTCTGCCATGAACCTTTTGGCTTTAAAATATGTGGACTGTGGAGCTGCAGCTTGCAGGATCAGACCGTATTGCCTATATATTGCAAAGACTTTCAAGGAAAGGATGCTCTAACATTAAAGGTCCTGTGAAAGAGAGAAAAATAAAACATTGTACCTTTTTATTTTCATATACTTACTTAATCAGATTGTTTGCAGTACACAATGTCCAGTGTATGAGAAGCAGCTTATGGGGTTTAAAAAAGGGGGCAGTAAAGTGTTTATTACCACACTCTCTTTCTGTTTATGCTACCAAAATACTTTGGAAAATTCATGAATACTTCAAGTTTTAAGGCAGGGCAGGGAGTACTTTTGTTTTTATTTTTCAAGATGTTAAAAAACTCCTTAAAATAATAGGCTGTGGTAATGTATTGTGACAGAAACACTGTCTCTGCTGAGGCTTTGAGGCTCTGATAACTAGAGGGGAATAAACACAATGTGGAAATAGCTCATGGCAACGCGGTATTAATTACGCTGAAAAACTTTAATTGAAAGTTTTACCACTTTCTCATGTAAAAAAAAAACTTAGTCAAATGAAAATATGCATGTTTGAAGGTTTGTTGGAACAACCTCTTTAAAGTCCTCCATGAACTGTTCTTGCAGTTACTCAACATTAATTGAAATATTGTACAAATGCTCCGGCCCAGATAAAAGTGTCAAGCAAAACGAAACTGCTTTAAGCTTCTCATCAGATCAAGCACACAGTCAGAAAACAGAATCATCTACACATACAAAGTCCTCTGCAGAATATTGACTCTGGAGTCTAACCACATAAATGTGTTCAAACAGGCAAAAAGCAACTAAGCAATGAAAACACCACTTTCCTGTTAATCATTACTAATCATCTGTAAACTTCATCTCCAACACAATAACCTACCTGCTCTTCAGTCTTTACAGATATGTTTCTCATAATTTAAGTTTTATTCTATGAATACAGGGGAAAAATGCTGACTGTGATTCTTTTTCTTCTTGTTTCTCCACATAAACAGCCACCTGTGACAAGAAGGTTGCATTTAGTCAACAGGGATTTGTCCCTTATATGCTAACTACATGAATATTAATTGTGTTTCCAAAACTATGTGCCTCACACAAGAGGCTTAGTCTGTATCTAATTAGCATTTTCAGTTTAATTCTCATGCCACTGGGAAGGAGTCAGGTTTTATTTTAAAATTAAATCTGAAACTAAGCAGATGGGAGGAGTAAAGAAAGCATGAAAAGGGCTTAAATTCAAAGCGTTGCATGTTATGACTTATTAGGAAAGCGCACCAGCTGTTACATTAACCACTGAGAAAGTGTTGCTGATATCCATCATCTTACAGGGGAGAGGGTTTAACCCGATGCTAAAGTCGGCAAGAAAGTTATAGGCAGACTGTATTCGTATGCCAGACTAGTGAAAAGGCTGAAATTAATGTAACGCAGCTTTTTTTTCTCACTTTGTCTAATTTGGGCTGTTTTCTGTCTTTCCACTGTTAGCATTCATTGATATGATCATCAGTAGTGGTCTTTTCTTTAGGCTATACACAAAACAGACCACACAAGTAAAAGATGTATTTGTTAATATTCTACAACTCGTTATCTTCATCAGGTGTCATTACCAGGCAGAACACAGATGCAGGGTATAATGGTTTTTTTAATCAAGACTATAGTTCTCCAAGGCAGAGAAATAAATATCATCTATCAAAATTATCTAGAACACACTTCTTCCAATAAATAAGAAGCGTGACTATAAAAATGAACAAACAAAAGATCACTCCACTCTAGGAGGAAAACAAAAGACTTTTAACTTTATCCAAAATACTGTGAAGCACTCTTTAGACGGAGACAGCGTCACAAAACAAAAACACTCCTTAAAAACTGGAGGCACTATGAAAACATCAAAACCAAAATCACTCCTTACAGAGGAAACAAAAAGACGATACAAACTTTAACTATTAAACTAAATCTATGACACAAAATTTGCCAAAATCAAAATCTCTCTCTTGGAGGAATGCAATGGAGCAGGACACTAGGGCTTGGAAACAATGGCGAGGCTCGGGTGAACGTACAGACACAAGGGCAGAAACGAACACTCTGGCACAGGACAAAGGGAGACGTACATATGGAGGTAATAAGGAACACAACTGGGAATCAGGGAAGACAATCAGACTGGTGACACATGAGGAAAGGTAAGTGACCTGAAACGAGAGGAGATTTATTATTTCAAAATAAAACAGGAAATGACAAGACAAAGAAACCCAACAAAATAAGACAAACCCCACACTTTCAGGGTTTCCTGATTGGCAGTGTTGTCTGAAAACAACCCTGATCTAATACTTGTTACACTGAGACTGTAACTGTCCCCTGTAAATGGCTAATAGAAGCCTCATTTGTAGTTGGGCAGTAGATGTAACCCATGAAAATATCAGGGAAGGCTGCATCATAGAGACACATTATTGCACTCAATAATAACTTCCTAATTTCATCCTGAGCTTTCGGTAGCCAGCACAACAGTTAGCTTGTTGAGGCAGCCCTGAGGGACGGAGGGAAGCTAACTGGAATGTCGTTGGGCTCTGGATTCACCGCCTGAGTTGTTCTGGGTTGCTGAACTTTGCTCAGTTGTGACTGGATCTGAGTATGGATAACAGAGCGTGTCAGGGGTTGGTTAAGGATTGCAGATATGTGCTCCCCTTCTCCGCCTCTGATATGTAGACTCTTTGGTTATGTTATGCAAGATGCCTAAGCGTGAACCTTTGCTTTACTAATTACAGCCGGAGAGGAGCATCACATTGTTGCGATTGTATAAAACGTGGTGTTCTTCCCTCATTGGTTTTATATGAAATGATCTAGACAGGAACCCAAAAGCTACACTATTCAGATATTTGTTTGTTGGCTCAGCATTTGGTTTTCAGTCCTGAGATGCAGACATGTTTCCTTGAAAGGTGTAAACCACAGAGTGATGTTTTAGCAGGCTGTTGTGTCCTCCTCTGTGCTGTGGTGTGTTGGAGGGAACAGCAGGAAAGGTGACGCAGTAAGACTGGACAGACTGGTGAGGAGGTTAAGGCTGGCTCTGTGATAGAAACAGAGCTGAACTCTTTGGTGGCAGTGGCAGAAAGGTCGACTCTGGTTAAATTGCTCTCCATCATGGATAAAGCCCACCACCCTGTGCAAAATACAGTTACTGGGCAGTATAGTGAGCCAAAGTGCCCTATTCTGTGCTGTGAATCAGTGCTGCCATTACATGCTATGACCTGATATCCGTTTACAGGGGAGCAAGCAGCCGCACCCATGAGGGAGCTGCACATGTGCAGTGCTGCTCTCGTCCATGGGGTCACAGAGGGTTCAGCTATCTGAGATCATTTCACAGGGTTGAGACAAACTTACTGCATGAATTCATATGTATGGTGTTTCAGTTATAATTAAATGACTAAAAGCAAGAAATACAGCGTCTTTGGTTTGAAGGGAGATCAAAACGGCTGCACATAAACCTGACTAAAAGATGTCTACATACACTCCAACAGGTCATTAAATAGCTTACTGAATTTACAGTGTGGTGCAGAAAGTTTGACATCCAGTGGAAATGAGTTCACATTCCAGTATCGTGCTGATGGTTTCGGCTGTGGTGCTTCATTTGGAGTTTAAAAGAAAAAAGATGTGAGCATCCCCTCACAGTTTATTTACATCAGCATTAACATCAAACTCTCATCCCAGACATAACTGAGACATGGGGGCAGCGGATGAGAAGGAGCAGCCGAGACCTGATTCCACTGCTAATTAATTAGTCCTATAAATCACATTCCTGCTGTGCTGGGGGGACCACAAACAATCTTCACTTTTGTTAATTAGCTTTGTTTTGGGGCATTTATTTGCTAAGCTTGTTGTAAATGTAAAAATAGATAATTTAATTCATTTCATGTCTTAAAATTACATGGATGTCCTAAACACATCCCATAACCCACTGCCTGGAGAGTTCTCTGGATGTCGTTCTGCAAATGAAGCATTACAACGAGGTTGTCTTTTTTAACTCTGCTTAGCATTACAAACTGTGGGGATGTATTAATGCTGGAAACAACTGGAAGAGCTGAGAGGCATCTGTATCTGATGAAACAAAAAGTCTCTTTATAGGTGTTTGAGAGCAGCATTTTGAAATCTATTATTCCCGAGCCCAGGCATGCTTTCTTCTGCAAACGCTGATATTTCTCCAGATTCTCTAAAACTTCTGATATGGCACTGAGGATTTGCCATATTTTATCGCAATAATTAAGTATCAGAAACACCCAGAAGATATAAATAACTTAAAAAGGTGAGAAGACGCCCACCCGGTGAAGCTGCATAGTGTTTTAATTCAACAGGAAGAATTTGTGACTGTTAAGTCCATCAATGAATGGAATATCACTGACGTGGCTTCTCATCACCTGTTTAACAGTCTGTCATCACATCTGACCTTTTTCAGCCTAACTGAAGCACATCTTCTGGCTGTTCCCTCTCACAAGTTGATTCGCTCATCCTAGTTTGTATTCCTTCTGCTTCCTCCTGGCACACACATTACTATTTGCTTCACCTCCTTTTGTGCTTCAGCTGTTTTCCAAGCAGCAATAAAATGCTGATCTTTGTAAAAACCTGTAGTCGTTCCTAAATTTTAATTTATGAAACATAGAATTTTTGAAAAGTCACTGACTTTTGCATAATCATCAAGTGCAGCCGTGAGAGGAGAAATGCAGTTTAACAGGGTAGTTCGATTTTATATGGATACATTTCAACTGAACTGAAGAAGATTGAGTTAAAAGTGTCTGTTGCATCTAAATATCTGATATTTGCTGTAGTTCAAATGTAACATTTAGATTTAAAAGAAAAAAGGTAAAGCAGAACATTTGGCACTGCAGATGCAGGATGGCACAGAAAGTTCAGTCAGAGAAAACTCAAACAAGAATGAGGGAGAATAAAGGGATAACGAAACAGGAGCAGAGAACATGAGCATGACAGACGGACTGACAAAGGAAGTGGCAGACAGCATTACAGGTGCTTTGCAGAGTCGAGGAAGAATCCAGAACAGCTTAATCCATCATTAAAGCTCGCCAAAGACACGTTCTATCATCGAGAATCCCTTAAAAAAGACCTTTAGGAAACCACTTATAGTAACTCAGTTTTAAGTTACTGGATTAATAGAAAAACAGTATAAAAATGCAATGTTTGCAACGTCATGATGTTGTAATCACAGCATACTTTTGGTACGTTTTATTAATTCATGACAATAATAATAATGTAAAAAGGAATACAATAAAAAGACTGCTACATTTTTCATATCTGAGCTCGTGTCCATCCGTCCGTCAGTTTTGTGTTACGGCACAAATCTGCTTATGGATACAAGACAAAATCTTCCCCAAAGCCCAGTAGCCTCCATTAGTTTGGCGCCACCAACACATGTCTTACATCTAGTTGTTGGCAGACAGAGTGATCTCCGATGAAGGGCCTCGGTTATCAACAGGTCAGTGGTTCCAGTACAAAAAGGACATCCGAGTTCCTTTGAAGAGATGGGAGAACATGACACATTGACATCCATCAATGAAGAACAATGTCAGTCGTGCCTTTATGGATCGACGGAACAAAGGCCATTTCTCACTAAAAGGCACATGACAGCCTGTTGGGAATTTGCCAGAAAGAATGAAACCTCAGAGGAACTCGCTGGCCACAATATTCAATAACACAGCCAGACTCTGTCTACATGAAGTAGATATCTTAACATGCTTGTTTGTTCGATGGCAGTCTTTCCCACTGATGTTTTTAGCTGGTAACTGACAAATCAAAGGGAAGACAATGATACAACCCTAAAACAGAAAAAAATTCAATGATAAGGACATGCAAAGTGTATTTGTTATATTTACTTTGACTTTTATTTCATTGCAGATAGTTTGAATACCAATACTATATAATAATAAAATAATATACATATATTCCTGCATTTCAGGCTGGCAAAACATTAAAAAATAAAGCTGTGATGGGGGCAATTTAGGGCTTGTATTGAGGTAAAATAAACAGGTAATTTGATTAAGAAGCAGCATCCACAAAAGAGTACGTTCTTCAGGGGCAAAGAAGGGCAGAACATCTCCAGTTCGTCAACAAATGTGCAAGAAAATCATTGAAAAGTTTTAAAACAATGCTCCTAGAAGAAGCCCCTTTATTGTTGTCTAATATCATGAGGTGATTATGCACTGAAATTCTTCTAGATATCTTTAAAGAGGACACAAGCCTGAGCTGGACACCCACTGATCCCTCAGATGACACTGCAGCAAAAACCTTTATTTATCAGGAGCTGACTGTGGGAATCCTTTGTCAGCACCGCAATACGGAGATACGACTTCAAACTTTACTGTGCAAAAAAGAGGTCTTATGATAGCCTTGTTCAGAGGCTTGCCTGAACTGGAAGACATCTGGTTCGGACCATCACACGGTCAAAATGTGTAATGTAGTCAGATCAATCAGTGTTGAAGATCTATTTTACGAAATGCTGTAACATTATGGAGTTAGTTTCCATCAGATTAAGAGACTTTATTGTCATGTAAATACACAAAATTACTCTTCCACATTTAACCCGTCCAGGTTGGCGCCTGTTGAACACACACATGCACAGGGTCACACCTCATGGAGACATGTGCCATATACAGATGGAGCGGTGGGCAGCCAATCACAGCGCCCGGGGAGCATGGGGGTGAGGTGCCTTGCTCAAGGGCACCTTTGCTGTGGCAAGGAGGTGGACTGGCACCCCTCCAGCTGAGTGATGACAGTGGGAATCGAACCGCCTCCCACCGGTTATTGGATGACCCACTCTAACCACTGAGGCCGCCGTTTCCTGTTCAGTAACACAACGAAACAACGAGTATCGGAGACGTTTTCTGATTTATGGATGTTTTCTGCATTTCCGTTGATTTTAGAACAGTATTCAGGACTGCTTAAATGGGGCGATAAAGAAAACCAAATACGACATCAGAATGCTAGTTAGATATATTTTCTCTGAGGTCTTATCCACCCGAGGCTGTAAAACTTTTTCAAGGACAAAAAAGAAACACTTAACATGAAAGAGCAGAGGCAATGTGGTCCGTAGACTTTTTAACTGGGAAGATGTGTAATTAATTCATCTTTTCTCATTTCCTTTGCCTGTCAAACATCCCTTTGGTACTCTAAAGCTTTATTATTTTGCCATTAATGACAAGTCGCTATCAATCACACGGAGTTTCTCAACTCTGAGCTGCTTGATTATGGATTGCTCATCTTCTCATCTTCAACAGTGAGTAATTGCCTCAGACCAGTTTGGGGAGTTTATGCCGAATGAAGGTTGGTGAGTGAGGACTTTGAATTATGTCTAAATTCGACTTATATCTTGTTGACAACTGACGTAAGAGCACAACGATAATCTATTTATGTGGTCAACGTGGAAAAAACAGGATGTCCAGAGATTGTAACGGTGCCGACACGTGTTAAGGTTTCAGTGATTATCATCAGAGCTCCAGAGATGCAGGCTAAAGGAGGATGGGCGCAGTGGAAGAGGCAAGAGAAGAGAGATTTTTCTACAAACGCCTGAAAGGACTGAAGGGAAGCTCTGATAAGGCTTGTAAGTGTATAAGTCTTTGGCAGGACTTGTGCTGTGGCGAAAATTGAATCATAACAGACAAGAAAAGATAAGCTAAGGAATATAATCATGCTTTTATTCTTGCTGCAGCAGCAAGACAGAACGGCGGCCTCAAAAGTGCAGCTATTAAAACATGAAACGCCATACAAATGACTATAAACAAGAATCTCGTCCATTCATGAAATGCAGATTGTGAAATTAATTGAATTATGCTATGAAGGGTTGAATTTTAGGGGGAAAACCATTTTAATATTCATGAATTTGAATTTGAGCAGGGATCAAGTTACGTATGAGGTGTTCTGTTTAAGTCAGTTTGACATAAAAAAACTTATCAGGCTGTTTATATCTGAAAATATCATTTAATTCACTGTCATATTGACTGATATTTAATGGCATCTTCAAGGGGTCTTAAATGATAAACAAGAACGAGGCAACATAACCAGTCAGTCAGTGTATCACATGTTGTCCGTGTTTTGGTTCTTAATTCCTCTTTTTATTTACAAATGTTTTGCTCTTATTGATCCCACTGAATATGGATTCTACATTTATTTCAGTCAGCTGACAACCTACTTCTGCTTTCTTCGTTTTCTGCCTGAAAACTGGTTCACGAACGACTTTGACTGAGCACGGCTGGCTTGATGGTAAATAAGGACCTGCTGTTTCAGTCAGGGGTGGAGTATCAAAGGGCTGCAGTCAGGATTTTACTAGAATGAGTGAGCTCACAACAGTAGGAGCCATGTGGATTGAACTATATGTAGCTGCATGACAAAAACTGTGTACTTACCAGATTTTTCAAAAGATTCATGAAGCCAAATGTTTATAACATCATCATCGCATCTTCTCAACCAATTTTCAGCTGTGAATAGATGTGGACATTCCCTAAATTTTCCATTTGCATATTAAATCTTTGTTTTTGCACCACAACTAAATAGACATAGCAATCAAAAACAAAGAAAAAAGGGGCGAAACTGTGTCACTCCTCTGTGGATTAGAGAAAATTAAATCTACTTTAATTGGTCGTCTCACTTCCGGAAACATACAAAGAACAAAAACTGCTGAATAAAAATAGAAGAATAAACTGAAAAATGAGCACAGGCTTTCAGAGCCATTACACATGACCGTGACACAGCTGCAGTTATTTATACTCACAATTAAAGTTCAAATGAGCATGTTTCTGTGCTGCAATTTCTGTGAATTTTCAACTGAATGGGGAAGTTTTTAACTGATGACATGAAGTGAATAGTATATGATATGTAATTATAATTACATATAATAGTATTCATATATAATATAATAAAACATGAAGTGAAGCAGGTATCTCTGGCGGCGTTGAATAACGCCCTCGTGGTCCATGAATGTGTCATGATGAATTGTGCGACCTCTTGGTGCACGCTCCGGCGGACTATCCACAGTGATTTCTAGATCAGTCGCAGGCATAAATAACGTATGTACAACTAATGCAATTGCATTGAGATAATTACAGATAAATTTCTGTGTGGAGTTTGCATGTTCTCCCCGTGTATGTGTGGGTTCGCTCCGGTACTCCGGCTTCCTCCCACCCCCCAAAAACATGCATGTTAGTTTAATTGGTGACTCTAAAATTGTCCTTAGGAGTGAGTGTGAGTGTGTGTGTGGTTGTTTGTCTCTGTGTGGGCCTGTGATAGACTGTCAACCTGTCCAGGGTGTACCCCGCCTCCCCCCCGATGACCGCTGGGAAAGGCTCCAGCCCCCCCGCAACCCGACCGACGGTTTATGCGGGTATAGAAAATGGATGATTACACAAACGTGTAGTTAGACTTGTGTGGATCAACTCAGCAATGCTCTCGCAGAAGACAGCAGGGGAACTTCTTCTTCTTTCAGCCTCCACCTTTATCAGGTCTTGCATCATTGATTTGGCGCATGTTTTACTCCGGATTCCTTTCTTGACGCAACTCTCACCATTTATCCAGGTTTGGGACCAGCACTAGAAATACACTGACTCGTGCTCCCCAGTGGCTGGGTGCTGACACTCACTCCTAAGGACAATGTTACAGTCACCAATTAACCTAACATGCATGTTTTTGGGGGTTGGGAGGAAGCCGGAGTAGCCGGAGAGAACCCAGCATACACGGGGAGAACATGCAGACTCCACACAGAAAGGCCCCAGCTGGGGAATTGAACCCTCATGCTGAGAGGCGATGGTGCTAACCACCACTCCACCCTGCAGCAGGAGAACAACTGGCAAAATATGCCATTCAACACCACTGAAAAGTTTAGGGAAAGTACTATAAAGAAATGACACAGATGAGTCCTTCAAGCTGAATCTGAAGACAAGAATAGACAACTTTGCACAGCAGAAAGTCAGGTCATCTGTAATGTAAGATGATGTTTTGGCCTTGACACAGACAGCTGAATATTTGCCAACTGTCATCCGTTATGCACTCCCACTGAGCATTTATCTGCTGTCTCAGTCCCACACAAGACTGTCACAAAGCTGCTGGTTTGTTTTCTTATGTTCTTTTCAGCGGATGACATGTTGCTGTTGCTGTTTGTTTTCAAAGCTGCATTTTTCATACGCTGCTGCAATTACCTTTAGTGTGATGTTCATTGTGAGACTGAAGCATTTATCACTGGCTTCTGCTGGCTAACATGCTTTCATCGGTGTGCAAAAATGCCCAAATAAAGTAGGCGGTGCACTACAAACATGTTTTTCTGTCAACATTTGATTTTTAGCATCTTTATGGTAATAAAACAGAATAATGCAGAGATGTGCGTGGATCTGCTCCGATAGCTGTGGGGCCCAAGCCCCTGTACTAATATTATTAGCAGTCCATAATACATTGTGCCATATAAAGAATATATGAAATATAAATATGATATAAAGAATTAACTCAGTTTGGTCATTGGTTTCATTTTGTGAACTATAAAACCAAACAAGTTCAATCTCTTTGAACAGAACTCTGTTAGCGTTTGTGAAGTCTGAACTCAATCATTGCTGGACAGGAGACAAAATTAGAAAAACATCACTATTTTATAAGATTATATCGAATCAGTCGGTTTAAGTTTTTAATAAATGTGACAGAATTTAACACAAAACTAGTCTGCAGTGCCTGAGGTGCCCATATTCTCACATTCTTCTTCTAGAAACACTAGTTTGTGTGCAGGATTAAGGCCAAATTCTTGCACTAATTTTTTACAGCTTCTTTGTTGAAAGTGAAGAATATATATATATATATATATATATATATATCAGTTAGGCCTTCAGCCAATCGGGTCATATTGTGCCTGACTGCAGATCCTGCATGAGTCAGACCAGATTACTAACCAACATGCTTTGCTGCAAGACCGTGATGAATCCCATCAAGTCACATCAAGTTCACCTCACATGTAGTCCAGCTTTCTTGTCTTTCTACAGTTTGCTAATACTATTGTGCTTCCTAATTTCCGGTCAATTCCTCTTGTGTTCACTGTGGTGTTATTGAGGCATTGTCTTCATTTGGGTCCTTACCTGAAAAACTGAACTTAAAGGTTCAGAGGAAAGAAGGAAGAAAATACATAAATGGTAGTTATATGCATGCTCATGTTGCTTGTGAATGTAAATGTAGATTAAACATGCATTTATCAGTCTAATGTCCACGGTTTGTGCATCAGCTCAAGTGTCCAGTGTCAGCTGGGTCATTGCTGAAATGGCAGAGGCAGAAAAATAAAGTCAGACAAGATGATGGTACTAAGTAGAAGCTGAGACGGGGACTGTGAAGTATCAGTCTGTCTTTCACCACTGAGCTGGTGACTCAGCACTGGCCAGCAGCAAATTTCAATAAATCAAAAAGCTAACTGGACTCATGGGGCACCCACGGGCTGAGTGTTCCTCATTACAGCCGCATAAGTCAACAAAGGGCTGAGTGACAGTCTGGAGAAGGACCAGGGAATAATCTACACACACTTCAGGTTGTAAGCAAGTTTACTGCACATCCCTTGCACCACTGCTTTTTCCACAATGCATCAGCGATCGATCATGTAGACTGGTGACGTAGCAGCACAACGACCACAGCACCTGTTTGGTTCAGGTGTGGAACTATTACGCTGTCACCCAAGTGTTTTATTATGACTGTTGCTTTCATTCAGTTTGATCCTTGGGTTCAGGCATCCAAACTACAATGCGACATGTTATTTTAACACATTACATGAGGCCATATTGCAGTTATAAGAGGCCATTGTCGTGTCACATATCTCTGTGAGGCAATGCTCTAGTTTGAGTAATTTAGCTGAGCACTTTATCAATGAATAAAAATTAATTTGTTTGTATAGAAGATTCATCAATTAAAGCAGAACTATAAGAATACAAGATGAAAATAAAACAAACAGTTCCTAACTGCGTGGCCTTTTGAATTGATTAATCATTTGCAAAACTAACTGTCAAAGGAGAGCATAAGAACATGCACAATTTCTTCAGCCCAGTTAGGATCGGAAACAAACATTATTGCTGACATTCAGAACTGAAAATGCAGCATTCATTGAGTAAAATTATGTCGTTCTACAAGATTATTCAGCCTCTTTCGTCTTGCTGTCCTCTGATGCTGCATTCATGCATCCCACCGTGGACGTGGGAAGTTGAAACTCTTTTACTTTTGCTTTGATTTTAACATCAGATGTTTATCATACTATTCACTTTAGTGAAGAGATAACTGCACGAATAATGCACCATCTGACCTCTGGATGCCTTTCTTTATATTGTTCACCGGTCAGAAGTAAGAAATTCTGATTTCCCATTTGTCACTGAATACACAATCAGTACAATAATGGCAGCTGTTACGAAAACATTGATAAATTGTTGTTCTTTATTCAAACACAGATGTATGAAGCGGCAGTAAAGTCCACAGTTTATGGATGCGATGCTATATGATGTAGCAAATATGAGGCAAGTTCTCAATGGTGTTATTAAGCAGCTGGTGTTCTGAGGTGCTGGCTTGATAAAGTTGGGCCAATTCAACCCATAACTTAGCGACAAGATTATGAATTATGTCTGATTATGAAAAGAGGGATTGATGGGCTACTATTCACAGTCCAACTGCAGACAAGTGAGAGCCGAGAGAGTCACTCTACGCCCTGGTGATGTGTTTGAATAGAGGTGTAAATTAGTAAAAGGAAAAAGGAGCTGCTGTTCTTTCTCTCTGTATTAATTTAATTTAAGGATGTCACAGATACTTCAATAAGACTTCAGGAAATTGTGTCAGTTTGAAATAAAAAAGGGAGTATGTCTGTTTTAGAGGCAAGGTCTATGTTGTGATTTTAACTAAAATGACAATCCTGTGGAGAGAAAGTTAGAAACAACAAAATATCTACAACGGTTTCTCAGTCCACAGCCTCCAAGCAATCCTCAGGACAATTGTGCACATGTGCATGCAGCTTCCATGCGCTGCTGCCTCTAAATTAAAAGAGTGGAAGCAGAGAAAGGTGTTTTAACACAAAAACTCAAGTAGTACACTGTATTATTGACGCAAGCCACAATAATTGTACTTTTCTTTATTTATTTATTCATTTATTTTCCATTGTGCATGTTGAGTGCATGCTGCCACCTATTGTTCTAGATGAACTAACTCATGCAAACAAAGGTCAAAGCAGATCAAGTTTCATTCATTTTCACTGATTGTGCTTTGGTGTGCATGAAAAAGCCAAAAGGCACATTAAATGATACATTTTTTTAAAATGCGCATGAATATGGGGAGAAAACGTTTGTTTTCGAAAGCTGTATTTATGAATTATGTGCCCCCCACTCTACTATACTTGAGGAGATATGAGTTTGTCTTAAGTCCGGTAGATTTTGCTCGAAACATCATATTTGCTTTCACTAATCTTCTATTTATTTTAGGGACCAACACCAGCTGGTTAGGATGAGGAAAATATCTAGTTTTTCTTTCATTTCTCAAACTCAAACTCACTCAAACAACATCTCCCTGATGTTAGAAATATAATTTTTCACTCTCGCTAAATGACTCCCACCCTGTCAGCAAATTAAAAAAAATACAGTGCTGACATTTAAGAAGCGTCTGAATGAAATGCATTACTTTAAATGGTTTGTCTGGGTAAAGAGGTGCACTTTGTATCCATTTACCCACATATAATTAATTTATTCCATGCCTATTTTGATTATTTATCAATATTCACTTCCTTGTCCATTCTGGTCTCTTCCTTTAGAAAACGACTGGCCTCTTACCTGCTATATGCTCCTACGCTGTACATTAACTAACTAGTTGCAAACTTTTCACGTTCTTCTGTTTGTCACAGGTGATCGTTGAGCATTTCTGCTAAACATAGATGCTAGCTGCAGCTGGAAATTGAGCTTATCTGTGCAAAAGACACTCAAATCCTCAGAGAATATCAGTACTGAATGATAAAACTGCAATCTTACTCATATTTTTACAAAGTTCTGAGTGTTTCCTGTATAAATTCAGAAATTTGCATGGATAAAAAAATTAAAAGTATTGTTAGTGAATACATCATATGTTCATAAACTGAAGAATTGTCTTATTTTGTTGTTGAAAAGTCTAATATCTTATTCAAAATGGATGTGTAGGTTTTGATTTTTATCTTCTTTTTTTTATACTGAAAATAATTTAATATTGATAGTAGAGCATAATAACAGAGTATAAGCAAAGATGTCCAGAAATAAGTGTTAAACTCTGTGACTCCAACTCTCCAAGTGTCTTGGATTTCTTTCAATAATGGCCATTATGTGGACATGCTTGGTGTTAAAAATGGTCTCTGGTCCCCCAGTGTGTGTCAACTCCTCTAAGTCTCCTTGAGTGAGACACCATGGAATTAAGGGTTCTTAATTGTTCTGTGGCTCTGTGCCTCCAGGCCGCTGTCTGCTGACATTAATACATATGCATTTGTGGTATAATGCTAAGGGGATGTGTTCAGAGCAGATGCAGTATTCCTGTTTTTAACGTAGTAAGATTATCTTAAAATGTAAATAGATCTACAAAATATCACGGTTAATTCCAAACCCCATTAAGACAAGCTCTGGTCAGCAGTAAAGGTACTTGATGTCTTTTTTTTCAGCTCCGATGCTCTGTTTCTCCTCTCAAATGAGAGCAAGAGAAGCTTTGAATGCAATTGGAGGAAGTAAACAAAATTACAAGCTCTACTCAAACAAGCAAATATAATTAACAGGCACAACAACAATCTGACAGCAAAATCCCAAAACCAATCCTGCCTGAGGAGTAAATCTGCTGCAGATCTGCTTTCGCCATAATGATGCTTCCATTCGGAAACTGTAAAATTGTTTCTCTGTCTCACTTTTGAGAAAAATCCGAGAAATTTCCTGTACACGTTGCCAAACACACCACAATGACCATACCCGGTCTCTTGCTTTTAGCTCAGATAGTCCCCCCCCTCACTGCTTATGGACTTGCATCCTGAGTGGCCACTGTGTGGGTTTGCACCTACGCGAAGCTGCCTGTGTGTATGTCTGTGTGCATGTGTGCCCAATACTAGCCTATAATGAGCTCAGGAAATCTTCGGGACTGCTCTAATAGCTGCATTCTAAGCCATATCCCTGGGCTAAAGGGTCGCGCTGCGTCGGTGGGAGCTGAGGCGAGCAACGCCAGCGCCTGACCGCCTGCAGCCAAGCCATCTATCAGCACAGCTTAGGCCATCACCACTGCTCAGCACCGTGGCAGAGGCAGAGGCTGACACACACTGCCCTGGCTGGAAATACAGAGACAAATTGCACTTATAAAGTCCATGTTGGCTTTCATCATCCATGAGCAGCATTCAGAGGGCGAGGAAGGAGGGACACAGGCAGCTGCATTATTTTCAGATATTTTTGTGTCCTCTAAAAATAGCTGCAAATTACTTATCTCCCTTCAGATTAATAGATTCTTTTACTGCTGGTTGCTCAGTCCATTACCAGTTGGTGCATCCGGAGAAGAGGTCTTCTGTTGAAGAAGCCAGGGTTTTGATAATAGAACATTTCTACATCTATACCTATTCTAAAAATATGATGGAAACAAGTTCATGATTCTAGCAGTGTGTCTTACAATCATTGTCGGTATGGTTCTGAAAATGCCAAGCTCATTACCATCATCTGGCCCAGCTTGATGAAAACTAAGCTGCGATTTTAGAGGAGGCTGATATGAGAGAGGGGATTAACCGGTTGTCAGCAGGCTGGAAGGGAATCCAGACAGCATCCCGCGCTGCTGTCTGTGGCATCAAAGTTCATCTTTATTAAAGCATCTAATGAGAGGATTTACAAATGCAGCATCTAATAAATCACACATGATCAATGTAGCAGATACAAAGTTGTTTTCTGGGTTTTTTCCACCTAACAAAGAGCCATAGTCTCAAATTAGAAGGACATTGCTAGATCCCCACATCCGGAAATCTATTTTCATCCTTTCTGAAGTTCATTCTCTTATTAATCATAATCACTGTCCCACAATTAGCCAAATCACTGCTGATTAATCTCCTTGAGTTATTAAAGCTCATCATAAGAAAGGCTCTGAATCTCAAGATTTCAGAGTGATGCTGAGCGTCGAAATCCCGTGTTCTTGAGCCTCAAAGCCGAGCACTACTTAGAGTAAAAGACTTCATGAGGGAAGTCATTAAAAAGCTGCAACACCAAAGAGAGAAAGCTAGTTCTTAATTCTAGCTTTTGTAAGAGACCGGATTCATTCCCCGTAGTTGATACTGAAGTGAATGTGAAAGGACTGATTGCAATTAAAGAAGAATAAATTTAGAATTTCAGTATTTATCTGCATCTTTGTGCACTATATTGGCTGTTGAATATTCTGATCCTTTCATAATGCATAACATAAGCACCGTACAACAGGCAAGAACTGTCATCTGTGGGAATAGAGATGCTTCTGAAGTAATCAGATAAGTCATCACATTTTTTTCTTCTTGTGGAATGCACGAATAATCCTTCACTGTGACAGCAGGAAGATGGGAGCAATGACCATTGATCGTGGCCGTGATTGTGAGGAGGCACTGGATTGAGTCGCACAATCATCCAAAATTACATTGATTGGATGAATCTTCAATGAAGCACCACGACTAAACAAAGAGGAAGCAGTTGGAGATCAGGGAGGACAGTGTGGGGTGATGAATGATTCACTGTGTATTCTGCACCTGTAATTTAGTTTGACAAGCTGATGAGGCTGCGCTGCGTGAGGCATTGAATGCTAATATGCACACCGTGCTCCTGACCATAGATTAAACCTCATAATTCCCTGAAAAGTTTTAAATAAAGCACATTGTATTCATGTACATTTTAACAACCTCGCATTATCAGTCTTCCCATGTATAAGACAGAAAACTAATAACAGCTTACATTTGAAGGAAAATTACCTTTTTCTATCCAACAGCAAAATAATATCATGTCTGGGTCCTATCTTTGCCACACCTGTCCATCACTTGTAACGTGCCAACAGGGTCTCGGTACAGAAATCATATGCTATCATCCCTTCCAAGACTGATATGACTGTCCTCCCCTGATTTTGTTTTATTCCTCTTCCATATGTGTAAATCCGTCCATCTGGATGAAATACATTCACTCTGATCAATGCCAGCTGTGAGGAAGCCAATCAGCATCTCAAGACTGTATGAGCTGATTTGTGGATGAACTGGGGAGCCTTTTCAAAAATCTTTAACACACTGCAAGCTGCTCTGAATTCTCTGGATTACATATTTCAGACGTTATTTAGTTGGCAGTTATTTGTAATTTTGCAAATAAAATTTTTCTAAGTGGTGTAAAGAAAAAGTTGAGAAATATCATTTAGCTCTGAACCTTTCTCTCATTGCTGCTTTTAATTAAGGAGCATCACAGAAATCAAGTAACGTTAGCGAATTAGCATTTTTATCACTGGCTAAAATACCAAATATCACTGGCGGCAGTTCGAAAGAACATGAAGTTAATGAATTTTCCTTCCGTGAGTAAACTGACCAAAAACCAACTGAATATTTACTGAATAAATTGCATTGGTGACAGGTTGGTTCAATGTGCCAATTTACTGGGAAAAAGAGATAGCTGCCCCACTCCATATTCCCTGTTTAATATAGCAGTTTAATTTCAAAAGATACAATATGTACAAGAGTATTTGTGTTGCTTCTACATAGAAAACAAAGCCTCTCTGAAACTGTAGGACCCCTGCTGTGCCTAACAGTGTGTGTCCTCTGTTTTTTCTGGGAGCCACCATCAGTGCTCACTCAGAAAACATGTGATTGGTACATTTGTCCACATGTTCAAAACATAGTGATGTCACAATATGGTGCAGAAATTGTAAGATGGTAAAGTTTTCACTTAAGTCTGTTGTTTGAATAACATTCAGGATTATTCAGTTTCGCATGATGCAAACCTTAAACATGTATTTATTCATGTTTAAAATTCCCCTTCAACTGAATAAAATGATTTCTGCTTTGAATCTGCAGAGCAATGTCCTTAGCCTCAAAGAGATTAGGTCAGTTTGGAGAGACCAGCACCAATCATCCAGACTACCTGCTGGTTCGGGCTGTAGCAGGTTATAGGAGAAGGGAACATAGAAAAATGAAGAAGCTCGCTGGTGTGTTTTCTCCTCTTGTTTCTGTTTACGTGATGGTATAAAATCAGATTCTGTAAGCCTTTATGTCTCATCCAAAGATGTTAAACTACAGCAGAAGTGGATTCAGTTTATTGTGAGACATTACAGCGCCCCATCACAGATAGCATTTCAGAAATCTGACCCTTATCCACCTTGGATTTGCTAATAAACTGATAAAATATACCATTGTTCCATAGAATGATCCAAGAGACACAGCGATTAGAAGCTTAAGACTGTCTCTTCCCTGGGAGTAAAGTCATTGACAGTCGTGCAGCTTTACCAGCGTGGAGCTGAAAACGAATTAATGCAAGCAGTACCATGTGAACAGCTCATGAATCTGGCCCTGAATGAGTGAGAATTAGTAGCCCCTGATCATTCATTTATTGTTGTTTGTACCTTTCAATGTGAGCAAAGTGAGTCTTGTGGAGTCAGGGGAGTGTTTGAGGAAGTTTTTATGACAAAAACTCAAAATCATGCAATTTCCAGAACAGCAAATTAGTTGTTCGGGTATCAAAAACTGTTGTAATGTGAAATATGTAAAGCTGCTATTTTTTTTTTTTTATGCCTAACCCTAACTAACCACAGCTCACAGTAGGAGAACTGCATGAAACTCAAACTAGGTTATGTTGCACGTCAGTCCTCAGTGTTACAGCACCATCCTCCACATGTTATAGATGTGCAAGATCACATTTATGACAGTTTCATCTTCTACATAACATTGTTAAGTTACATTTAGCCAAGAAAAATACAGGCAAGCAGCATTTTTGGAGCCTTGAAAACATTTTGAGCATGTGTGAGTCACAAAATGTAAAAGCTTAAGGTAGGAGTTCTAGGTCAACCCCTCCTGTAATTGGAGCAAGTAGCAGCAGAAAAAGCCTTATTTTATTTTAAGACAATATGCTCTCATGTTCTACTTCATGTAGATGTAAAACTTCACATTATGTCTTGAATTATATGAATTTCCAACTGAATGATGCTAATCTGTTTTGCTTGATAAATAATATATTATCGTACTAACAATGATACCACAAGAAGACTAGTTACAGGCATTAGTTATGTCATTTGATTAACATTAAATTAGAATAATCAGATGCTACTAATCAAAACGTAAGTGAATTCAGAGGAGATATATATTTCTTATCTTTATCTTTATCCATATTGTGAAAACATTTATTTTGTAGCTTTTTTTAATCTATTTTTTGATGTGCAGAAATGCCTTCTTTTGTCATAATTGTCGACAGCATGGGTCAGAAAAGCAACACATTTCAAGTGCAGCACCATCAAAGGTAGGATGCTTACAAGGACCTCTCCCTGCATGATAATCTTGTTTGAACCACCTCTTGTTTGAAAATCAAATCAATGTGCATTGCATAGTCAGTGCAGGCAACTTGAGTCTGATAAGTCTTGCCAACAACTGACTATGCCACAGCAGGTGGTCACTGTTGAATATAAAGCATTTCCTTCAAAAATCAGAAAAGAGCTCTAAAATTATTGTAGAGTGTAGCACATGTTTACCAGGAATGAACATGCTGCCAAACCTAAAAGGAGGTGTGTACTTTTCAGCTTTATTTCCCAGTTTCAAAAATGTTTTGAACCAGAAAGTGATGGTGACGGTTTTAACAGGGTAATTAGCTTATGATATGTCAGATTTCCTTAATAACCCTCCTAACACTGGTCACATCAAGGTAATGGGAGTTCACAAAGTGTTCGGTGATAAAGATTCTTCTCCAAACATGCTGTCTGAAGTCAGATTATCAGTCAGTGGTACAAATGTTTCAAGGCCTAAAGAAATTTCTCACCCAGTCAAAAGTCCATTAACTCTGGCTCTCCGCTGTGCGATGTGCCCGCTCTCCTCTATGTTTTGCCTTTTCTGAAAGATCAGATTGGACTTCCAAGTCAGCAGGAGAGCTGTATGGAGGCCACAATAAAGACCAAACCTTTAAATTAAAAAGCTGTGCTTGTTTGCTGCAGAAAGAAATGCTTCTCTTGAATGAAACTTTATTTGAAAAATAACAAAGTGACTGAAAACAAACTAAACTTTTTTTAAATTTCCAAACAAATTGGATGGAGCTGACTCAATTTTAAAGCTTCCACAGTTACTAAAAGCGAACAAACAGCTTAATCAGTTCGCATTGATTACATTATTTTCTGTCTCAACCAATATCAACCATTTTATTTGCTTTTTGTTGCTATTAAAATGCAATTAAATATTCCACAGTCAGGGCAGGTTCGCTCAGATCATTTAGACCACAGCACTTGCTGATGTTTTCTGTTGTCTACACTGATACACATCAATCTATCTATCTAACATTCTAACAAATGCAACTCAACTTTGAGTGTTTCCAAATTAAAGGAGACGTCATTCCCGAGTGTGTCCTTTAACAAGCTTTTTTTTTACCCTGTCTTGTCCAGCAAAATCGCAGAAGTCTGAATATTGCGTTGTGCCGAACACATTTACTTTGTTTGAGTACTATTTCTTTTAGTTAGGATTGTATTGTATTGATGCTGAACATGAGAGGAGGAGCAAAGAGAGAGTGCAAAGAAAAGAAAAAGAAGACGGAGATACAAAGGAATAATATAAGAAAACAATAAGAGACGAGGCAAAACCGAATGCTGCTATGTCTGTAGACTTAACAGAAACCATCCCATGGCCTCTGTGGGGAAACTAGACAGAGAACCACCAGGAACACCTACAGAAATACAAACGGAGAAAAACATAAACAGCAACAACAACGCCAGCAGCAAGTGTGTGAAACCATAACTGTGGAAACTGATGATTAAAACCACAGGACAACACGTTAACTGTAATAAGTATGTGAGTTAGTGAATGAGTGTGTACATGTGTATGCAAAATAGCCCCCACGGAGCATCGAATCCAGGCGCCGCACCACAGGGACAACCACGTGTTCACCCAGAAGACAACAAAGGAAAGCCCTGGATAGAGCCTCCATGGCCGGGGAGCGAAGGCACCAGGGAACCGGGGACAACAGCCCACCAGCCCAGCCAGGCACTGGCTACACTAGCATGAGCTGAGTGAGGGACCCAGGGCTCCACTGTGTCCAGCAAACAGGGTTTAATATGTAGGCATTGAAACCCTTTTATAAGGGTTAGGGGGGAAAAGGGGCTTCTCTCATGAATAGAGCTCCTCACAACTTTGTTCTAACACATTAAAATTTTTCATTTTCTCGAGTACTAGCATCACAAATCCCTCTTTTGTGCACACAAACATCCTCACCAATGTGAAAATTAGTTACTGTGAATCTTTGTTCATGACAATAACTTTGCAGTTGATGCAATCGTTTGGTGAAATGTATAAAGCAAGAATAAAACCTAAAAATTCATCTTTTTTTCAGTACAGCTGAGTGTGCTGTTTCTTTTTAGAAGGTGAAGTTTAAGGTGATGATGCATGTTAAAGGGTTTGATGGGCCTTGATTAAACTGATATTTATCATGTCGTGTTAAATATCCAAGAAGTCGTCTCTATGGGAACATTTATGCTGTATGTCCTGTCTGCACCATATCGACTCACACGTTAAGATAATTAGACATCCTTCTTGATAAGTGGCTCTTATTTGTTCACTGCTGCCTAAAACTGAAACAAAATAAGTAAAAAAAATCACCGTATTGGACGTTTTAACCAGAATTTTGATTGTTCTTTATTAAGCAGTAATCTGACTCATTAACTATGATGGCCCTGAGCAGTTTTCTCTTTCACCATAAGTGTATGTTCGGCTTGTTCTCAGTATCAGAGAAACTCAAATGCATGGATTATTTAAGGCATTGTGGCAAAAGAATGAACACGTGCATTTGCTGTGTGACATAAGTAATTATTCCACTTGCTTCACAAATGAGACATATGGGCATCTTGGATAGGAATGGACACATTGCTACTTAAAAGGACTGCAAAATATAAATGCAGATTAATGTAAAGAAAATGTGATTTTAATTAATTATGTTGTCCTCTGGCAAACTGTTAAAAAATCATCTCTCTGTGTGTAACCATATTGGAGGAATTATGTGTTTTCCAGCCCATCTGTATGGAGCTAATTAATCTTTTGGTTGCTTTGGAGGTCCAAAACAGTAAAGAAAATTCATATGAAGCATTCTCACAAGCTGCTTGGGTTTTCCATCATTGTGAAAATACTCCTTGGCTGACTGCTTGTGTTGTTCAGATAATATTGGGCACACTGAAGATGGACTACTGCAACGGACTCTTCATCCGGAAGAAGTACACCCAGAAGCTGCAATACATTCAAAACAACGCTGCCAGGGTCCTGATGACAGTCCGAATATATGAGCATGTAGCCCCCATCCTCTGCTGCACTCAACTATAAAGTGCTGCTGCTCACCCACAAATGCCTCAATGGACACGCACCTCCCCACTCATCACTCCACAATCCTCCACCAGCACCGTCAGACCTGCAGGGAGCCTCCTCCTCCGAGCCCCCAGCACCAAGCTCTCCACCACGGGACACTGAGCTCTCTGCTGACATTACTATGATCTGTGTATTTTATTATGCTTTTACCTTATAATGCACTCTTCATCAGGGATCTCAGAGTGCTACAAGTCCATCCATTTTCTATTCCCGCTTAATCCATCAGTCAGGTCGCGAGGGGGCTGGAGCCTATCCCAGCGGTCATCGGGCGAGAGGCGGGGTCACCCTGGACAAACTCCACACAGAAAGGCCCCAGCTGGGGATCAAACCTGGAACCCTCTGCTGTGAGGCGACGGTGCGAACCACCACACCACCGTGCAGCCCGCATTATAAATAAAATGTATTATTATCATTAAATGACAGGTCAAGTTGTCCTCAGTCCCTTTTCACTTTTCAGGTTCTTGGAAGATGTCAAGAAGACATCAGAAAATCAACAAAGCAGATGAGAAAAATAAAAGCTCATTTTTGTCAACGCTAAAGCCAAAAGCTCCAGAAACTTCATTATTCGTAAGGTCTGTTGCTATCAGGAAAGCTAATAAACACTCTGTTCAGACAAAGAACATGAAAGCTTAGTGTTTTCTGGAATGGATTTTGTTTAGCACCAACATACATTTTATCCCGAAGCAGAGAGGGATGTGCCTTTATGGATTATATTTGAGATTGGAAAGTGCCTCCATAAAAGAAAAGTCTACTTCATGCCAAGCATCGTGGAAAACCTGCCCACCAGCTGTTTCGATGTCCCTCCGACATACAGCCACTGTAGAATGTAGCTAGGACAAAAAATTAACTTTTTTATGGAGAGGATGTTCTCTTTCTTCTCTGCTGGCAGAAAAGACAATCATGGTTAAGCTGCTTTTAAAAGGTAATTTGCCATTAAAGGGTGCAATTTTACAGTGTAATCTTCTCTTAGAGTTCAGTGAGAAAATCACAGTCTAAAGACCTGTTATTATTGTAATTGTAGGTGCATCTCTCGTTATACCTTCGAAGTGAGCCAGTGGCTGTGTCCTTAATTAAGTTCAATTGTAGTGATTCAATGTTTGATAGTAAAATGTACCCATAGATAGATCAATAATTGAAATAATAACAGTAATAATAATAAAACACGAGTGGAAATCAGGTGTGTGTTTACAGTGAATTTGGAAATCTCAAAAATACTGATGTTGGCCAGTGTTTTACAACCAACAGGCTTGTTTTCCACTCAGGAAGAGGAAATACAATCCTTGTGAAGGAGTTTTCTTGTGAAAATGGGGGATTGGAGATAATCCATCTTGCCAGGCTTCAAGCTGTCCGTTTGTGGCCAAAAAACAAAAAAAAGGGCTGAATCAGCTCTTGTAATGGTAGCTTTGAATGGGTCGTAGGTGTGATGACAGATCTTGGTTGGTTGCAGTTTGCTTGTATATTTGTGGACGAAGGCTTTACCCAGTTTCCAGCTATTGTGGAGGACTTCCTGGATGGTTATGTGGATCCCTTCAGTAAAAATGTCCTGTATTGTTCTGTAAACTGAAAGAATTCCAGGTCAGTCGATAAGAATATTTTTTAGAACAACATTTTGCACATTTTCTTCCTTGTTCTTCTTCTTTCAGTTGCAATTAGGGATGCAGAAATTACAATATTCATGGTGGATCAAATCCAACCTGAAGGTTGCAGTTATTTCTGATCTCGGTCTCTCTTTTTAAAGGCTCTTATGCATCAAGCTGACGGTTGACTGTCGGGGCCGTTGGGGCATCAGTCTCTCTTGTCTTTTAGAGTATTGCGCCACTGTCTCTGTTAGACCATGTCAATGAAGTCTTGTGTAACTGCACCATCCCCTCCTGCACTTTCCTCCTCATGAGGACTCAGTGATTTGTTAAACTGACTTGACACTGACACCTGCTCCGATGTGGAAATATATGAATTGTGTTTAACTCCTGCCACTTATAGGAATGGTACTTTACAGGATGCCATCAGGGGGATGGCATCCAGTAAGAGTATTAAACAATCTAGATGGCCGCATCAGTCAGAGGACTTTTGATGCAACTTGTGTCTTCTACAGCAAACATCATTCATCATTTTTCTTCCACAAACGTCTGAGTCTGCAGCACTATATTAGTTGTGCAGCCTGATGGATTGCTCATTTGGAAGAAAATTAACTTGCAAGCAGTTGTCTGCTTTATTACATTTGTAAAGAGGTGTTATTTGTATTTTAACTGTGTTTCACTTATGAGTTATTGATCGTGGAAGCCTGAATCCATGAATATCTTGAAACCATGCACTTTTACTGTGGGCAGACTGGCTTCTCTGCTACTCTCTACAATTAGTCACAGCGTTGTCACATATTGTGATTTATGTGTCTTTTTAGCACATGATGCACCACCATGCAGATCATGTGTGCAAACCTGCACAGAAGACTGACAGAGCAGTCACCAGTCGTGGCTGATCGATCTCAGCATCTAAGGATTTTCTTAAAGGAGCTGTTACTGTTTTCAGTAGCGTAAATGAAAATAACAAATATGTTTATTTACCGCAACATGTCAGAATCTTTATATATATTTTTGGGCTCAAAAACATGAAACTAATTATTACAAGAGAGCCTTGATGAAGCCTTAAGAAAACAAGTACAGTATACTGATGGTTTATTTAATAGAATATACTTCGCTAAAGTTTGAGTACAGTGTATTCCCAAAATGCACTTTATGATTTAACTGTGCCAATATGGTTTATGTGCAGGACCGGTCATGGGGCAACAATCTCTTTGCTAATTTTTCTTTCTTCCAGAGCGTCCAAGGTCTGTTGCAAGGACCCCTCCCAGTGAGACGGTACGAAATTCAAACCACCTCAGAGTCAGTATCTCATCTTTTATCCCCTCGTGATAAGAGATGACCAACTCCTCACCCTATCTCTCAGGGGTGAAGCCAGCCACCCTTTGGAGGAAGCTCATTTCCAAAGCATCTATTCACAATTTCATTCTTTTTGACACTACCCACAACTCATGACCATAGGTGAGGTTTGGAACAGAGAGTGTCAGCTAACTTCACAGCTTTTACCTTACAGCTCAGCTCTCTCTTCATCATGACAGACCAGTACAGCATGTGCATCTCTCACTCTGTTCTACCCCAGCTCATCAACAAGACCTCGAGGTCCTTGGGGTCTTGGGGTCTTGGGTTCTTGTGAGAAAGGATGAGGACACAAATGCAGAAGCAGTGAATGCAGGCTGGAGTTGAAACAAAAAGCAGAACAACCAGGCTGGTGACAAGATTGATTAGCTGGGGTAAAAGGTAGACTTAATATTTAAAACTCTGAGATAAACTAAAGCTGAAACCCAATAATACAACATAAATGCTCTTAAAGTATAAATATAGGTCTATTATATCGATAAACTACTCCGCTCCAGTTTCGTTGCAAGATTTAAGTGTCTCAGGATCACAACAGACAGAATGACAGCTCTTTCTGGACAGATGCGTCAGGGCTTTATCACCAATAATGAGGCTGTTACTCTCATCCACTGTGGTCAAGAGGGAGCTGAGCCAAAAGGCAAAGCTATTGATTTACTGGTACCTCTATGTTCCAACCCTCACCTGATCAAAAGATTTGGGAAGTGACCAGAAGAATGAGACCATGGATTTGATCAGTTGAAACTAGTTTCCATCTCTCAGCCTTTAGAGACAAGGTTGGGAGCTCAGAGTCAAACCGCTGCTGCTCCGCATTGAAAGGTGTGAGCTGAGCTGATTTGGGCATCTGATGCTGCCTGGTTGCTTCCTTTTGGAGGTTTTTCAGCCATCTTCAACAGGGCAGACCCAGATCTCACTGTTGCTGGGGAGAGGGATATCTCGGATTCCCTCCTGGACCTGTTGCCTCCACGACCCGACCTTTACAAGCACTTTTAGTTTCTTACTGTCAGATTCTCAGATTCTGCAGATTCTTTACTAAAATGTATTTCTTGTTTTCCCCCATTTGTTTTAGTTAATGACAGTGTCTGGGGTGTTTCTGGGTCCTTTTCAGCACATTCACTCTTCAGGCAACTGACCTCATGCCACAAATAGTTTCCTTGCCATAAATCTCAGTTTGTCACCCGGCAGAGTTTTGCACCAGATATGCACTAATCTTTGTTAAATGTGGAGTTAATAAAGCCAGCAACACACCAACACATGGTGTTACAACTTGACTAGTGTAACATGATGACAAAAAAATCCGTATTTGGAATATAAACTACATAACATTTGACATTTCATTCATTTAGTTTTCAGTCATGTTTTATTCCTCGTGTGCATTATGTCTCCTGAAATATATCTGTATGCATTACTCTACCAGAGATTCTTCCCCAGATGCAGGCTACAGGCTACATGAGCTAGAACTGCCTACGTTAAGAGCTACTAAAATAAATGTTTGGCTCAAAGGACTGGACGGCAGCTTTTCTTGATTAAACTGCATGTTGGATTTAAATTTATGTAATAGCACAAACACTACATATGTTCTTCTGTCAGGGTCCACAAAGAAGTGTTTCATGATGTGAATTACATCGAAGTTCGAGTTGATTTGGTTTTAATTCAAAGTTTTGTTTGACATACGTGCCAAATTTGACCCAAAAGCGTTTGCAACACCTATGTTTAAGTTCAATTCCCACACTGTTTGTGTCCTGTTCCCTGGCAAGTAGCTAGAGCAAGTAGCTGGAAACAGCCTTTATTTTGTGCAAATATTATGACATAATAGCAATAATACTTTACCCTAAAACATCTGCATGCTCATGAGTCTGCTGTGAAGAGCTCTGCTGAAGTATCTGCAACCTGAGCACAGCTGAGCAACACTTGGGCAACACAAACTGAGGAAAACATTGATGTCAGTGCTACAATTTATAAAGAGCAATGTTTGACTTTTAGAGCTGCTGGATGAGATGCAACATTCAAGATGCACAATGTGAGAAACATAATCCAGACTGTACAACACTGCATTTATGCTAAATTAATGTCTCAAGTTACTTTTATCAGAGGATAACACTGTATTGTAACTTGTTACATTTTCTAAAGTAACAACTTGCTTTTAAAAGTAATATTAGCCCAAAACTTCTGAACAGTTCATGTTTCTACTCTGATGACTTAAAAATGATCTGCTCTGATCTATTTCCAAACGAAATCAACAGTTACTTCCATGTGGACTGAAAGAAATGATACAGGATGGAATCAAATCAGTCAGCAATCAAAAAGAAACCCATGTGAATTGTAAATCATTTTGGTTCCTCCAATTACCTTGTGGTTAATTTTCCTGCTTTATTACCCCACACTATAAATATTTTAGATGAAATTTGTGTAAGTATATTCATCTGGGTGGTTCGTCAAATCCAGTTGCACAGCAGATATGTAATATAAATAAGATTCAAAGTGAATAAAGCAAGAGCAATGCTTCACCGCAGCCTGCATAATTCAGTGGTGGCAGAAGCCGCTGTGGGTTGAATGAGGTGAAAATCAGCACAGACTGGTTGAATCGATTAGTCAGAGCCTGGCTTGATAATTGCCATATAACCAGATAATTTCCAGCCTGAAGAGTTTTCTTGTCTTTTTCCTCCGCTCTTATTGGTTCTGTCATACCTGCAGGTATTTGAAGGGCAGAAAACCAGCAGACATGTTGTTTGGCGCTGGAACATCAGGGCCAGTCTGTTAGGGCTGTCTCCCACTGTCACAGTCTCAGCTACTTCTCTGTTATCTGCGCTGAACACATGTCCAACCATGCTATTACACACTGACTGCTAATGGAGCATAAGACTGAGATGGACCTCCCTTTCACTGTTAGCCTCCACCACTGCCTCTCTGACTCAAATGCCATTCTTTGCTGCCACTCAAAGAGGCGTGTGAACAGCTACTTGAAAACATGTTTCACATGAATTATAAAAGTATTACACTTTAGAAAAAAAATCCATGACAAAGTACTCTAATTTTTCTGATAAAAGGAAAGATTGTTTCCAGGCGAAGCGCTCTGCTGGAGGCAAAATATGTGTAGTAGAAATGGTAATGTCCTCCCAGTATCTGATCGCGTCCAGGTTGAGATTCATTCTCTGGGTGGCAATTTGAGTCATGGCGGTTTCCAATTTCCTTCCTCTCTGTCTTTCTGACTGCTTCTAATAACACACTGGGATGCTGAGAGAGGACTGTTTAGAGCCCGACAGAGAGGCTACTCGATGAATTCAATGTCGCTTTCTGATCTTTCAGACCGAATACGTCCTAATGCTCAAACACACACACATGTAGGAGAGGGCAGTTGCTCTAATCCCTTTCATGGTGCTCTGGGGGTTGGAGTGTATCCCAGTATTGGGCAGAAGTCAGGAAAATACTTTGGACTGGTTGTCAGTACATAACAGAGATAAGCAGACACACTCTGCAGGATAAGTCTGATGTTCTTGTTTCAATCAATGTGGACTTGGTTGAGGTTCCTACAGTCACAATCAACTTATTGCTCACCAACATCTTAACCTACTACAACTGTTTAGAAATTTGAATTTAGTGAAAATACAAACATATATTTTCAAAGAGAGCTTTCTACTTAAATATTCTGATTAATCTTTCAGAAGAAAACAAGTCTAGTCAAACTTCAGCCAATAAATATAAACTTAGACAGTACAGCAGAAGCCAGTCTTCCCGTAAAAAGTTTAGCTACACTAACAGGATGACCACAGTCAAAGGGAGCTGGTGGGGGTGGATGTACAGAGTACAAGTCTGTGAATGCAGATACTAACCTGATTTCCTTTTACTAGCAAAGCAAATCTGAAGCGATCTTGACAAAGATGTGAATCAGAAACATTTCCATTGACTCAGGGTTGCGGTTTGCTTATGGTTATAATTCAGTGGCAAAAACAGTTGTCCTAACTAAAAACCGAGCTGGGGAAGGAAAAAACAACCATAACTGTGTACATCTACAAGAAGAAAACTGAGTGTAATATCTGGAATATCATATCTGAGGAGACGCCGGCCAGTCACATGACTTTATTATTGCTTGCTCAAACCAGAAACAGCTGAGGAGTCACATTATTTTAATCTTTTTGCAATGCTGTTTTCTGGAGATTGTCTTCTAAATGCGAACAAAAAATACGATGGAAGCCAAATATCAGGTCAGGCACCTTACATGTGTTTTACATTTCTAACCTACTAAAAAGCTCGAAGTTTGACTGTGAGGTTTCATTCACACTATGTTATCAGTGCACATTTCTCCCATATACTCGGGCTGCTAGTTACATCCACAGCCTTCCAGCAGGCTATAAAGTGCAACTATAAACTGTTTACTTGAACAAACCACAGTATCACGGAATTGGATTGTGGAAGTACACACAGTGCTTGTTTGAGATTCTAGTTTGAGACCATGACCCAATAACTTTCTTCACTTCCTTGTTTTCATTCATTCGATCTTGGTATTACCGGCTCTAATTCACAGTTCAAGGTGTAGCAACACAGTTTCCCGGTTAGGTTTAGGCACGAAGTCTACTTGGTTATGTTCAACAATAGGTCTTGGTTTGCACTGAAATATTCATTGGTTGGATGTGAAGGTAATGTGTCAACACAACCAAATATGGCATTAACTAATAGCAACAACAGGCAACTACTGGCCTCTATCAATGGCAAGATTCTGCACCGATAACTTCAGAGACATCCCGATAATAACAAGATCTGCTGCTCTACATATGCCTGATTCATTTGAGAAGTAGGGAGGCCAAACAACAGGTAAGTAAATTGCTTTCTGAAGAGGTTGGACTCTGGGACTGGATCTTTGTTCAGTTTAGACACAAGAGCATTTCCATCTGTTCAAAAGCTAACAAACCAGCAGGGAACCACTGCTGGTATTCGTCTTTTTTGCACAGGTGAGGGAATGACATGATGCAGCGAAGGAATAAAAACAGTATCATTAATAAAGTTAATGAGAAAACTCATTCAAACTTGACTACTTCAAATATTCTCCCCTTTCAAATAACCCTCTGTATTTTACTTATTGGATTACTGCAGTGATGACAACAACAAAAGGACTATCTAGCAAGCTGAAACTGGTTGCAACAAATCAGGAGGTGTGTCCAAACTTTTGACTGGTTCTGATAAGGAGCGGAGCAGGAACAGATGAACCCGAGTGGAGAAGATCAAGTGAAGCAGGGAAAGTGGGAGTGTCTGTTCTGAAATGGTATTATCTGAGCCTCACTGCTTACCTCAACTGTGCACGACAGTTGTGAAACTTCTTGGTTTTTAATTTCTCCCCCTGCTGAGACAGCTTAAAAGAGCCATGCAGCCGGCTCGAGATGAGCACAGCTGGAGCCTTGCTGTTGCAGCCTCTCATCAGCATACAGTGTGCTGTTGGTTTTTGTTTTTCTGATGAAGCACCACGTTCTCATCAAACAGCGATGTGGACTTCATACCTTCATACCTGGGATATATATCAACATGTCACGGATATATAAATATCTCTTCGCTAAACTGTTTCAACAATTACATGTTACTAAGTGGAAAATTGGAGGCTTTAAATTCAAAGTAGGCCAGTCAGTCAGTGTTTTTGGTGCAGTCTCCATCTCTCACTGTATCTGTTTCTGTAGCAGCAAGGCAGCAGCAACACTGTCTCAGTGGAAACCACATGTGCGCGATCTGCAGCGGTTCAGCAAGGAGCCGTCGTGCACGGGCAGCAGTGGTGCAAGAGATGTTCAGATCCTTTACTTGGGTAAAATACAAGTACTGCAATGTCACCTAAAGTACAAGTCATGCATGACACATCCTGTTCAACTAGAAATACAAGCAGCGAAATTGAGATAAAGCACTTGTTTGGTCTCTTAAAGCGATGTATCCGACATCATTAGATTCACAGTGTGTAAGCAGCATATTACTGCTGAAGCTGCTGGAGGTGGAGCTGCTTTGGACTGTTTTATATATGTCCAGTGTCGTGAATCTGTTTTCATTGACTGAACTTATTTATCTATTAATTTTTTCCGTATTCGTTTATTCCTTGTTTGTTTAGATTTTTGTTGTTGAGAGACTCGATCATTTGGAGCCATTTGAGTATTTTAGAAAGAAAAACTCCATCCATCCATCCATTATCTGCTGCTTATCCGGGGGTCGGGTCGCGGGTGCAGCAGCTTGAGCAGAGAAACCCAGACGTCCCTTTCATTTGACCTTAGAAAAACTCCTAAGGTCAATTTAGAGTCCATGCATGCTTTTATACCCAGAGAGAATCCACGCATACATGGGGAGAAGATCTGACACCAAAAAAAGGCCACAGCCAGGATTCAAACCAGAAACGCTCCGGCTGTTGTTGTTGTTAACACTGAAATATGACCCAGATTACACTATTGAGTTTCTTAAGATGTCAATAAGGCTGGAAACCTCACATTTCATTTGTGCAAAAGTTGTATTTTCTGAACTCGTTTTATCCAATGTGTGAATTAACTGGTTTTGTAATGTTTAATTTTAGTCTGTTCACCAAAGGTCGCTATTATAGTAAGCATAATTTAGAAAGTTTCTTGTATTCTACTGTATAGATATATATTTTTCTTGACCATCATGTTCAATCTATTTAACCCATTTCTTACTCTTTGCATTTTCCTTTTTTTGTTATTTATGTCCAGAAAACCTTTTTCTCTGTATATGTGAGCCTGTAAGTGTCTATGAATGTCTCCTAATCACAGGCAGTAAAAAGGATTTGCGAAGAAAAAACATGACGTGATTATGTGGCATCACATTCATCACAGTGTTTTAGAATTAATCTGAGAGCCAAAGAGATCCCTGAGGCCAAGCGCACTAAACAAAAGGCAGTAAGGAGAAAGAGGACTTGGTGCATGACAGTGACCAATGAGCACAGCCATACCCTTCGGCTGAACCCTGAGCCCATTTAATCTGTGTTCCTCACTTCCTTATCACTCCACAGGATGGGCTTGGCATGCTTTTCGACCTCACAAACCATATCAATAAGTTCATGTTTTACTTTAACTTTTTTAATAGTTATAAAACTTTATATAGAGATGATTTTTAAGGCATGACAGCAGGTACCAGGTGTCTTTTTGGTGGGTTTTGAGGGCAAGAATTTAGCCAGAGAAAATGAGCTTGAAGCTTATATTTGAAAGCACTGTGCGTTGTGATGGGAAAATAAGTTAGAAGAGTAGAGACCCTTACTATAAATAATATCAGCTGTTTTGACTTCTAATTAATAGTCTTCATCAGGGGATTTTGATAAAAATGCTCAGCGGAAGGACTCACCCTTTCGAACAATTAATGTACTCAAGAAAGTCAATGGCTGTTGAAATGTCTCAACATGACTATTTGCTTCATACAGAATGTCCTCAGGCTGAACAGCTCACAGCTCATACAATATTTATATTGCTGTTTACTACAGTGTTTTGGAGAAAGGATCTGAGCTGCAGGCATATTTTTTCCTACAGAAGAGGTAAAACAGAGAGGCTGCAGCAAAACAAAGCACAACTTCCTCAGACAAGCCTGGAGGATTTGAACATTTCAGATTGTCTGATAACAGAGTTTCTTTCATTAGGGCCTGCATTAAGGAAAAAAATGTCTCATATGATGGGTATATTAAATGATACTCTGAACTGCAGCCCTCATCCAAAATGCTGCGATTTTGAATATGATTTTGCTTTCGGCTCATTGTGAGTTGGTGTTGCAGCACACAGGACTATGCTTGAAAAACAGCAACGCACCACATTTGCTGTACACTGAATCTGGCAACAACAATGTGGGCGAGTGTTAGGGATTGACGCATTAATAACAAATATCAGAGCTGCTATGTATTTTTTTTAATCTTAATCTCATAACAAGACTATTGCATTAAAAGGGTTGCTTGCACTGATCTACAGAGAATTCCCCAGACTCTGCACTTGCACTGCCCTGGAGAATTTCATCATCTCTCAGCTCATATTTTTGCTTTTTTCATCTCAGAACTTAACATTTTCTGCATGCCCCTCACAGCTTTCATTAGCAATATTTTCAATCTGCGAAGGAGGCTGTTTTTGTCAAGTTTTTTCTCTCAAAGCCGATAGCCTCTCTGCAATAGAGGTCCTCTGTCGTCAGTGTTTTGATGCACCAGCAATATTTCATGTTAAGAGCAAATGTATAACGATAAATAACAAGAAGCAGGACTGCTCTACTCAAGAAGGTACATTACGTGATGGTGGATTAAAGTAGCAGGAATTTGATCTTTGATGCTAAATTTCACCATGGACACATTTGTTCAGGTCTGTTGTTAAGTTAGCTTAGTTAGCTTAATTAGCTTGCAAGTTTGCTCTCTCAGCTGGCTTGGTTTCTCTGTTCCAAAGCTGTCAAAGAAATCTTTTACTTTGGATTTGAAGCAGAGGCTGCCCCCATCCCCTCCAACCTTTGTTTCTTGGGTAACATGTAAAGTGTGCAATCAAATATAGCATTTTCATGGGGACATTAAAAATGTAGCTTGCAGTGGGAGACTAGGCCCCTCAAAATTAGACCAGATCAGATTATGTTTTCTGAACACATATTTGGTGAAAATAATCAAAACTAATCAGATTAAGCTATTTGCAGTGTTAATCTTAGTCTTATGACACTGATATGTCGACACCGTAATTACACTACTTGTGTTTTCATTGCATCTTGTGACACATGCTGCTACTGTACTGAGCCAGTTGCTAACCACAGTGTTTTATTACTGGCCAATCGTCTGTCTCTCTTTCCAATTTTTCCACCATAAGAGAAAGACGTGACCTGACATCATAAACACAGTATCAGTATCTGAAACAACCCTTTGGAAAGTAACCATCTTTTCTGTCCCAAAAATAACTGCAAACGACTACTATCCATTTTCTGTCAGCATAAATGCAACTTCATTGGAACAATTTGAACATGTAGCAGTGAGTCAGAATAATTCTCCAGAGACAGTGGAAGAATAATTACCACTTCTATTCTGGGGTGAACAGCAAAGCGGTCGTTCAGGAATTCTCAAGTGGCTCAGCAGTGCTGAGAGCCAACGTGCTCGAGCTTTTAAGGCAATAAGGCAGCAATTGATTTGCATGATCCACTTATAGTGCTCAAACTCACTGTATCCTGCGACACAAGTCACTTTGGGACTTGAGTATCAGGATTTAGAGTTCTCTGTGGTTTGTTTTTGGTTTAATGTTGACAGCCACTCCACCTGAGATACACCCATGACTAACCCTGCCATGTATGTTCTCTGAATACAGAATGATGAGATTAATTGTAAGCATCAACACGGTCTTGCTGGCCCGTTTCCATGAATAGAACATTGATTCGGCAGATTGATATTTGTTCAAAGGCACACTATTTCATTATTGTCCCAGACAGTTGTTCTGTGTGAATAAATTAATCAGATCAGAGTTGTGTCTCATGGCAAAATTGGAAAAGCACATACATCAGCCACAGACTGCCATTCTCCTTGGGGAAGGGAAGTACCCATTAGTCAAGAAAATGATTTGATCTCTTCTGTCAATGACAACACTGTGAACAAAGTTATTGCATCACTGAGCACCACGAGGGGCATTAGCCTCAATCACATTTGGTTTCTTCAGAGCTTTCAAGATTACTTTGTAATGGCCAAAAATAGCAGATCTTGCAGTAGTGCTTTACTGGCAGATGTTTTTGTCCATTCTGTCTTTGTGCAATATACTGAGTCATTTGGATGTGGCCCATTAAAAACGGTCTGAAAAGACTGAGCAGGACACAGGCTAAGGTTTAAATGAAATACTAGCCTGCGCTCAAGAGCTAACCTTACAGAATCACCAGTGTAATTCACTCAACAGCCTTCCGAGTCAGTTTAAAGTAATAGTGAGGAACTACGTGTTTGACATGCTATTGTGCTTCAGTCCTCTGTATTATTTCCAGGTCAGAAGCTGCATTCTTGTCTCTAAAGCCTGTTTGAAAATGAAGACTCGGCATACAGCACCAAAAAGCAATTGAGGTAATGTTAAAAAATTCAGAGCATCAACAACACCACACTCTCACAGCAGTCAGAAGTGGTTAGTTTTTCTGAGTGAAATATTTGTGTCATTTCAAGAATGCATCCTTGCTTGTAGAAGATGTTTTGGTCGACTGGAGGATTTGCTGTGCATGCTTGACATCTGACATTTGATTTTTAACATTGTCAGCTATGCTTGAAGCAAGTAGTTTAATTCAGGAGTGGACTGGAAAAAAAATGGCCAAGGAATTTGTCCCTGAGTGGCCCACTTTCTATAAAAAAATGTTTTGCAGGCAGTCTGGGTCTTTGGGGAACTTTTTCTATACAAGTATAACACATCACAAGATTAGTTATTAAAAATGCATTTTCTCAGATCAAGTAGAGGCTTAAGCATAGCTGCTGCACATGTGTGATTAGAACATCAATAACATATTGATGCAACATAATTTGGGTCCACCAACTGACTACAGTCTGCTACATGCATGGAATAATATGATACCGCCTATACTGATCCACAGAGGGCAACAAAAACATTTGCCAGGATGTTTAAATGAAAATTGTACTTGATAAGACAGGTTGAGTTTATATCTGCTCAAAAATGGTACACTAACTTGTTGCATTGTACTGTGACATAGCAAGCAGACCTCAACTCCTCTAGTCCCAGTTGAAGTATGCAAGAATCACTAATAAGCCAATTAAAACAAGGGCAGTGACAGTATACTCCACTGTGCTTTTTTTAATCTCTTGCAACAATTATGGCAAAAATATGCCATTAACTAATTATTTCTGAAGATCATCTCGAGATTTCCCAGTTGGTGTCTCATGACAGTGGGGTCCTGACCTCCCCATGGAAAAGGTACTTTGATGCACTTGCAGAGGCAGCTGTTTGAGCACAGTGACATACCGGGCATTGTTGCATTATCTCTCTTACTGCTGTGTCATATTATCACTGTCTTTACATGATTGTATTGTTGTCACCAGGCATGCATCTACTGAAGCAATCCCAATATTAATTAATAAGTCCTTTTTCCAGTTTGCACACCAAAACACATGCACCAAAGTTAAATGGGTTTGTGGTAGGGACACATTCAACTTTTCTGGTAGTCCAAAGCCAATCATAATAAAACTCCTTAACACCACACTCCCATCTAGGCCAGTAACCACACACAATGGGCCAATTGATTGGGACACATACAAATTGATTTTTAAACAGGGTAATTTTTACCTTCCTAATTAGATATAATGTGATTTATTGGCCCAATTTCAAAGCAGCCCACTGGGATAATTCCCAGTGTACCTGATGGCCAGTTTGCCCGTTGCTGCCTGCTCCTTACATGCCTTTCCTTCCAATAGTCAGCTGAAACTGTTGAAAAAGCTAATATATATATGCGTTACGTAAAAAGCTTTACAGGTGCCTCCTCTTCCCCTTCGTTGTAAATTCCTCACATGTACAGCTGTCACCTGTGTGTCACATCCCTGCTCAGGATGCAGAGGCCGACCTTCTCGCCAGGATACAGGTACACAATAAAGGACAGGAAACTGGTGTAGTGTTAACACAGCCTGGGCTCTGCAGGCTTCAAATCAGTGAGGGGGAGGGGGCACTATTGTGTGATAAGGCCACACATGATTTACTGTTTCCAATAAACGTGCTTTCAGTTATATTACTGAGCTCAAAGGAATTTGGCACTGCACACATTCCGAATGAATTGTCTATCAAAATAAATAAAAAATCACTTCACTCTATGAAGGGTTGACCTGCAATAACAATCAAGGTGGTGTGTGCAGGTGATGGAGGCACATATCAAAGCATTCGAACGGTCTGTTTTTCTCATTTTCATCTCCCTCCAGGTGGAAGAGGCTTATTGCTGTCGTATTTAAAGTGTGGGACAAATGCATTAAAACCACAAATCTCCTGTAGGAGTTTAAATTATACTCTAGCTATTAAGTGCATTAGAAATTAAGACTGCACTCTAACTTTGTTATTTTATATCTATGCTTATGAACGGAATATCAAATCATCATAAAAATGCAAACTTTATATGTTGCAATGTTTCAAGTCTTTTCTTATGCACATAATTGCTATAGAAACAGTAACTAAACGTGTAATTATACAGAAAGAATGCTCTATTTATAACTAATGATGTTTGCCATTAGAATACAAGAATACACATAAACTATTAGCACCTTATGTATCTAAACTTTATTGTCTGATCCTCGTAGTCCTTCCAGCTGCAGAAGTTTATGAAGTGTGGTGCAGCGTAAACCCGGCTGAACTGTGGCAGTGTGCCATCAAAGCACTGCTCTCCACTCGTCTCATCTTTTATCTCTTGCTTCTCCCTCCTGCAGGCTGGTCAGAGATTATCGCCACATGCAAAGGGCTCCAGAACAGAAACTAGCACAGCAGGAAAATGAAGGTTAATTTGTGCAGGAGTGGTTGCAAACAATACCACTGCCTGTAACATTTATATAAAGTGTTTTGTATGGATTAACATTCTATGATACTAACCGTCTGTCAAGCTTCTTGAGAGATAGCTGACCTAGTCTTCCTTATTTCTTTTTTTCTGCCTATTGCCGGTCATGTTTCAACCTCTGTGTGACAGAGATTTGGGCTGGTGGGAATCAGTGTTTTTTCCCTCATTGAGAACATGACTAAGAATAATCGTGGTCAGTGATGCGCTGCAGCTGTCTGCACTGTTGTGCACAACAACATTGATTAGATTACTTCCCTGACTAATGGCCACTTCCCCTCCCTTAGAGGGGAAAGTGAATCTCTATCTGATAGCCAGTCTTCCATTCAGCCCTGGCTCTGTCCACCACTTCTTCAGCTACAGTGCATCCATCTTAGCTGACACAGAGAAGGAGAAATCATTAAACTTTACTTGATATCCTCTTTTTTTGTCACAAACTCACAAAAAACATGTGCATATAAAGAGCTGTGTCCATGTCTCTGCACCTGAATAAAATGTACACAAGAGACTATACTTCATCATCTGTGCCACTGACTTCTAAGCAAATAAACAGTGTATCAACGTTATGGTTCTAAATGCTTGCATAAGCTCAGTATTCCCTGCAGAATCTAAACAGTTTCACTCTTTTTCCACTCTAACCTTTACATTTCATTCCAGTTTTGTTTGTACAGACTATATTCCCAATGCAAACCTACCAATAGCCTGCTTTTAGTTGCTTGTATTATTCAGATACCACAGCTCGTGAGTTTTAACATCATGCATTAACAGGCTTTGAAAATTCAACAATTAATGACAGACAGAGAGGAAAGAGGTTAAAAACAAATTAATGGAAATGAGAGTTTAGGACGGTTCTGTTAGCCCCAGCTGCCGTACAAACACAGACATGCTAACATGCTTTACAGCTCTGACATATTTACCTTGTTCAGCACTTTAATGTAGCTCGTAGCAAGCTGACAGATGCAATATATCTCCAAAGACAAATTACAGTTGAGGTTGATATAAAGCTGTAGAAGGAATTAAAGATTCTTTCTGTGTGAACATTTCAAAGGAGAAAAGTTGTTGAGGCATTTCATCATTTCATTCAAAATCACAAATGTGCCACCAAAGATCTTCTTTCACCTGCATAATATTCCAAAAAGTCTCTCCAAGTGCAGAAAAAGAAAATAGTCAAAAGGCATTTGGTACCTCGAGATTAGACGATTGTAATTCTTCACTGGACTCAGCCTATAAATGCTCTGTCTCCAGCCATTACTAAATGCTTCAACAAGATCATGCTTTTCCAATTTTAGCTTTTCTTTTTTGGCTCCTTATCAAGTGTGGTTTTGCTTTGGGTTTTGGTTCTGTCTTAGATGCTCATGCTCTCGTGAAGCGTCCAATTTGGACTGAACTTTTAAGATATCTGACTCGAAGGGCTAAAACTTTTAGGAGATTTATTGTTGTCAGCCTCTGTGTGCTATAATGTCTGTACGACCTTTGATGGCAGCCCATGTGGTAGTTGCTAAACCACTCATTTAGAAATGACGACCTATACTGAAAATGGAAAGGCCAAGGTGTCTGTGCATGCTAACTTTGCAGACTGATAGCAAGCTCGGTAAATCTCATCACCCACCACATATACGACAGACGTCTTTTACACACAAAAAATGTGTAAACTGATATATCATTTTATTTTTGTGCCTGGAAATCTATAAAACATGCAACACTCCTATGAGTTAACTGGCTTCCATGACCATCCATACAGACCCCTGTTTTTGCTCATTTTAGAAATCGTGTTGTTTTGGATATACAATAAAAACCCTTCTGATTTGTGCTCATTGCTAATCATCTGGAACTGCTTTAAAGCCATGAAAGCCATGTTCTGTCTGAGAGTCAACAACATTTGGTAATTACAAGGGGATATGAATCCTAACTGCTACACATGAAACAAATTCAGTTGGGATATTTAATCCTCAGGCCAAGAATTTGTCTCCGCCTTGACAGATTACTTCTTATTTGTCAGTTCTATTCTTTAATCGCAGTCGTCACTCTCTAACGGCTCATACACACAATTAGGGATAACAGACAAAACTTTGTCTAAACACACATGGCTTCACTCAGCACCACAGATGGATGGCTCTCCTTCGCCCAGTGATGCAGTTTTAATCAGAAAAGAAGCTATCCTACACGATCTATGAGATGATGGCAGGCTGCCTCTGTGATTCTCTGATCAAAGTCTGATCGGGGTTAAGCGTAGTTTGGGTTTAAATCAATGCTCATAACAGTCGTCGAGGGCTCTAATTGTCACTTGATTATGAATGAGCTGGTTGTTTGATGGGAGACATCTGTCTCAGTTTCGGTGTATTACCACCAGCAGCCTGTTGGTAGAGCGCACCAATAGCGTTGCTTTGGCTGGAAAATACTCCACGGAAATTAACCAATATACTGTATGAAAGTCTATCTGCCCACCATCTGCCACAGCACACATTAGCTGGCTGTGTGTGTCTGTGTGTGCATTTCCGTGTCAATGTTTGCTGTCTCCATCTGACGTTTGCTCAGTTAATCAATAGCGGCAATGCTCTACTCAGATGACGGTATCCCCTATCTCGTCAACTTGATCAGATTAACGCTGAACACCATCTATGTACACATTGGCCCCGTGGCCAGGGTTTGAAACTCTTAGAGATGCTGTCAGCCTCGCCACAGATGGAGAGCAAGAACACTGCCTGAAATCTGCCAGTCTGTTGGGAGTTTCGTCAAAACAGCACCAGATTTAGATGATAAGAAAGCAATTACAGCACCTTTTAAGCGTTCAGTTTGTGTTTTCTGTAAGTCAAACAAACACACATGGTCGGAGCTCCTCAAGATGCAGGTGCATAATATCTCACAGGAACCTAATCTTGACTCAAGAAATGCTCAAATAGGCTGCAAAGATTATATTCAAACTGCCAAACAGCTGAATGCAAACATTAGCTGCAATCATGAAAGCCATTTTTTGGATGACTTCTATCAGCAAGAGACAATCATGCACAGGGTAGAGGCAACAGCATGAAACATTATTTCCAACGGGTAAGAGAAAACACTTTGCTCAGCCACATTTGGAATTGTTTCATAATTCTATCCCTGCCTCCTCATCCATGTAATACCATTCTCTCATAATCAGTTGAGGATTTAATTTCACAGAAAGGATTCAAAACAAATGGCTCCAGCAGCCGTTTGCCATTCAACATATTCATCCATCTCCTTCTTATTGAAAATCATTCTTCGAGGCTTCCCTGTTCTCTAGAAATCCATTTAATTTACTCAACTGGTTCCTCAGAGTATATTTTTTATCTCCCTTTCTACCTTTTCTATCTAATGCTTGGTCCTGGAAACCAAGCGTTCGTTTTGAGAGGAAACAATATCAAATCAATCAAAGTTCTGCTGGTCTATGCCTGTTTTCCAGGAATCTGATCCATCCAACGTGGGGACAAAAGTAAAGGCAGCGAAGCATTGACTCAAATAAAAAGAGAAGGGTATACATAATCGCCAAGTTATTACACAGACAGCCATCGCTTGGAGAACTGGAAACATGATTGCATACTCTGTTTTGTTATTGTCAAGGCCATTCAGAAATCATATGATCCTGCCACTGTGTGAGAGATGAGTCTTTTATGTAGCAGTGAATCACACGGGGTAAATTACAGATCTACATGACTGCATTTAAACCGCCGATGTGGATACATGCGTATAACTGAACTCAAGTGGACTCTTAAAGGGAGTTGGACTGAAATTCTTCATCAGGTTTTCAGACATTCACACTGAATTACATGACTGCAATACATTTTCTCAAAAAGTTCATTTTCCACTGATAAGTGCCTCCTCCTCAGTGCTAATCACATAACAAGAGTTGCCAATGACTTTTTCTCGCTCTTCCACATTAATTATGGATTCTGCGGTAATTTTCATTAATTACAGAAATGCCTGCAGTTAATCATCATTATTCTCTTTGGGTATTTGGGTTATTTTCTGCATTCAGAGGTCGTGGAACTTGTGCGTGCTGATAAGAAGTCATCACAGGGATCTCTTCAACACTGTTGGCATGAATAGAAAGCAGCTTTTGGAGCAGAAAGATAAAGTGGCCCGTGGTGATTGAGATGACTATTAATTTGACCTCTCTGCATTTAATTCTGTACGTTCAGAATGTGTGTGTTAGTGCTGGGTTATAACAGCGTTTGTTAATATTTCTTTGCAGTGAAAAGGGTGTGTGCTAATTCAAAAGAAAACTGAATAAACCCACGTTTTTGTTTTTTTTTTCTGAATAAAATTGACCTTATTCAGTTTATGGATATTTGTCGATCTATATTCATAACTTTTTGGAGTTCCAGTGCTAAGAGTTGTCCAAGATGTTCCGCGAGAGCTGAGGAGGCCATCTTATTTTCCAAAAAGATGAGGTGCCGTGTAGATCTGAGAGAGGGGATTTTGATCAGATTATTGACTGAGTGTCATTGTGACGGCAGCTGTAACATTTACGATGGGAGCACAGGATGTGAGGACAGATAGATGGTTGGTAGAACACTTGACTTTTTGGAGACTGCTTTTCATTATCTGTTTGAAAAGGACTTTTCTTTAAGCTATCCCCAAATATAACCCTGAACACAACACTCCTCTGTCATATAAAGAATCCGGGACCAACAGGATCTCATGATAGAACATGAAATAGCTACATTGGTTTAAAACATGACTCATACTTTTGTTCCGTGCACAGATAAAGGAACATTTTTAATGTTCAATTCAATCTCCGTGACTGTTGCAGCGTGGTAACGCCCACTCTTCATTTCACCGCGATAGTATTCACTTGGTCACAGCAGTTTCAAGGAGGGAAGCAGGAGATGGTAGAAAGCACTGAACCATGAGCCTTTCTGACACTGGTCATTTTTGTGTAGAGAAGCCTGACAAATTAATGCTTTGTACTGAAGAACATCTGCCCAGAGAAACCCCTGCAACGCCTCCTTTTTGGAAATCTATTTTGTTTCATTACATTCCCACTTGCAAATGCATAGAGTTGGCAACACAAGAGAAGCATGTGAACCTTAATTAGTACCTGCTGGAGTCATTTTGAAGCGCACTGACCTTTGTTATGCACACATGAAACTGCCTGGAGCTGCCAGGGGATGAGATATCGTAGCTCACAACTTTGGTTTCCTGTCTGGCAGAGACTGTCACTACAATAAACTGTTTGTTAACAAAAGATTATCTTGGTTTTCATCAGCTGTTGAAGACCTTGGATGTGCAGTTCAAGATCCCATCACAAACCTCCCCGTACGTTAATGTGGAATTTAAATCACACTCTTTCAAGGAGATGAGGAGAGAGACCATCAAGTCTTTACAACGAGGAGCCTTTAGAATGAGGAATGAGTATGCTTCCTGGCCCTGGTGTGCCAAGATACCAAGATACAGACGATCAAACTGAGGGGAGTAAAGTCCTTATTTTCCTTCTCTGCTTCACAGAATATAACAGACATGAATTCAAGGAATAAAAGGTCCCTAAGAGCTCATCTTCCCCCACACAGAAACCACTACACCAGCGCTCTACAGCCAAACTTAAACCCAGGTAAAGGACTCTGTGGATAAAGCTTCTCAAGTACTTTTTACAATTACTCTGCAGACTTCCATACTGACTCATATATAACAGTGCTGAGGGGGTCCGGAAAAGATCCAGCTATTCATTTTAAAGACAGTTTTCAAAGAACAAAATAACAAGGGGACTTAAATGAATTTCACTGCATTTGTCTATTGAAATGTAGTTATGTGTGGTTATATAGTATCTTAGAAGAAAATCAGCTTAACTGTTAACAAGTGAATCATAAAATAAATACAACTGTGAGGTCAGTAAAAATCCACATCTCTAATCAGTTATGTAACAAATTCTGTTAAAGAGTGAAATCATTAGTTAGCTACAGGAAAAACATTTTTACAATAAGAACAAGCTTTTTTTAGATGCACAAATTACAAGCACAAATACTGTCACTTATTAAGTTAATGCAGTTGATGCCTTTGTTTTGAGGGTTTACACGAATTCTTTCACTGTTAATCATATGACGACGGTGAGATGGTCCACGCATCTCTTTAACATCTCCAGCTTTCAGCTCTGAACTTTATCAGCAACAAAAACGGCTTGCATCAGTACACCAGAACATTCTGGCAATCCCACCCCATTGTTGTGCTTCACTAATCCACGGCTCGTTCTGTGGCTGCAGCTAATTAGCATATTTGATTATGCACAGGAATTCTCTTGATTTGCTGGGCTTTATGAGAGCCTTTAATAATTTCCACCAGTGAGGATTACTCTGATCACAATTAAGTGGTAAATGGTTAAGTGTTGCATATGGAAATCACAGCTTGTCTTGTTTAGATGCAAGTCTTTTTGTTTAGAATGAATAGCGGTGAATTAGCATGAAAGGTCACATCCACACCAAGTTGAGGATTTGGCAGTCTGCACTGCATGATGATTGTTGCTTTACATAAATCATGTAGTCCCTCAAACTGTGTTGAGACAAAACAATACCCTCCTCTAAATGATTGCCTCTGTAAACAAAGTTTTTGTCGCTGTTTGTGAATATGCATCACAACAGTTGGTCTATCAGTCTCTTGAGGGCTCAGGCCGACATCCTGATGCTAATTCGACCGTTCTTTCCATGCATAGATTTGTCCAACATCTGTGCTGCAAAGTCCTGTTTTCGTAGCCTGTAAGGTGGGAGCTGAATACAGGAATAAGCAAAATAGAACATCTAAGACTGAATATTTTGATGTTAAAGTTAACTCAAAAAAGGCATATAATGGAATCCGTCTTTCGAGATCCTCCTGCACTCTCTTTAAGCCATTGATGCGTGCTGGTATTCAATAAAAGGTTAATGGTGTCCATTGAACCTGAGGCGGACCAGAAAAGAAGATGCGTCTCCACTCAGATGTTTAAAATAATCAATTTGAAAGACAATTTTCAATTGGAAAGACTCTAAATGCAAGAAAAAAGTGGCAATATTAAAATTTCACAGTTGCATCACCTGTTCTATTCAGGCTCCCAAGCCTGGACCTCTGTCACATTTAGGGTTGATATAATAAGAGGACATAATCACAAGTATCTCATCTCTGGCACACAAAAGCACAACATGGGTTTTGTTTTTTAGAAATGAGATTTTGGTTGTACATAATTCCTAAAGCTCATTTGTTTGTGTGAGGTTCAGCCAGAGGTTGCCGTAATCCCCCAGCAGGCTAGAGACTCTGATCTTCTATTACACGTTGTATTGAACAGCCTGTGGGGAGGAAACACAGACATCCTTTTGTGCTTTGAACGCGTCTTTGTGGTTTATTGGAAAGGGGCACAATGCAGAACTATCTCATCCCGTGAACAAAATGTTCCCCATTGTTTTCATCAATCAGTGGCCTGTAATCTGAATTTCTTATTCAAGGCTGGCAAATCAGAAATGACAATGCAGCTGTGGGCAACAGCAAAAAAAAAAAAACAAAGATGCAAAAATAGGAGCAAACAGGTGGAAGTAAATCCTGTCCGATTGTGCTTTTTCCTTCTGTGAAGCTTTAAAGGAACAGCCTTTAAGAACTGTGGGGGAAATATAGGCAGCAGTATTTTGTTCTTCTGTTTCGTCTCATAAATATGTGAACATACATGAAAAAGAAAGTGCACCCTATTTCAATTCTTAGGTTTATGTATCAGAACATAATAACTTTTTATTGGTCCTCACTGGGTGATAAAGTTACCCAAACTAAACCTTGTAATAAAACAATAACTATAAACTATCCCATGATTCAGTAGCTTGTACAGCCACCTTCAGCAGCCATAGTTCTGTTTGGCATTATCAGTCTTTTGAATTTTGATCTGCACTTCATTGCAACGTTGCTCCCTTCATTGAGGTTTGCGAGCCTTTGTTTCTGCACAAATCTCATAAAGCTCCTCCACAGCATTTCAATCAGGTTGAGGTCTAGACCTTGACTGGAGCATTATATCAAAGCAAATCAACACTAAAATGTTAAATGAGCCAGTTTCAGCCAAACATTTAACGCTTGAATACTTCCAGGTATCCAGAGGAGTTCATGGTGGACTCAATGACTGGAGGGTGTCCAGATCCTGCAGCTGCAAAACAAGCCCAAATCATCATCCCTCCACCACTGTGCTTGACAGTTGGTGTTTGTGCTCTCACGCTGTGTTTAGCTGTGTAACACGGTGCTTTGTGTTATAACCAATTACCTTTTCTTCTACTTTCTACCAATTCTGAACCTGAATCACACACCCGAAATATTACTGAACCCGGACCAGAGCTCGCTTACACAGCTTCAACCAATTTAACTGACAAAAAGTTGATTCAGGACTTTTTTTACTAGATGATTGTGTCCTTTGCAAGAGAAACCCGAGTATATTACATGTTGATCTTAGCAAGAGTGCCAGCTACAACATGCCAGCTATAATTCAGAAAATACTTTTCATGTCATCTAGGCAACAATATATCTCTTCCAAAACATATTCAGTTTTACTGCATATAGCAAAGTTTTTAAGATCCCTATTTCCTGTGATTTCATGCCCCCTGCTGTGTTCCTCCTTGCTGCAAAATATCTTATAATTAGGAAATATTTTGCATGTTTCAAAGAGCAGATGCTCTCAAAATGTCATTACATTTCTAACCCATATCACCAGTGCTAAAAATTGCGTTGGGAAATAAAGCTCCACAGGGAACAATATTTCAGAACAAATCATGAGCCAGAGAGGGGTTTGTTCCACTCTTCATAGAACAAAGACCATAATGTTTGTTAAATGGATGGCTGTTTTATGACCAAGTTTGACGTTTGAATCCAAAATTCTTGGATTTTTAAACAGATTGATTAAAACATTACATAATTTGTACCTGTGGATGTGTTCCCTCATGGAGGTGTATCAGTATCACAGTATCATCTGGAGTAATGGGCTGAGACGGACAATAAAACAGTGATAAAACTGCAGCCTAGCCCTTGTTGCTGTAGATTTAGAATCTAAATTGGAACTGATGCTAAAGGTGACTGAGGGAAAGCACTCAGTGAGCATTTTGCTAACTTTGAGTGTAATATGAGTGCCGAACAACAGCCTGTTATGTAAAATAAGCTCATTTAGGCATAAGAATAGAAACATCCTGTGCATCCATGCTATCTCTCCCCCATTCATTTCTGGAACAGGTCCAGATTAAAGAGGAATTTGCGTTTAAACACTGTGAATGTAGTTACTGTGCCAGTTGTGGGGTCTTGGCAAATAAATTACATTAAATTATGGTGAATTTACTTAAGGCTGCAGCAGGTTTGAATTAAATTAATCTGGAACTTTTTTGCATGAATCAGTTTTAAAGGTGGATCACTTTCTTTCTTTGTCTCCCACAAACACACAAAGTGTATTGCTGCCCTGTTAGCATTATTTTATTTTTATAATTGGTTTAAAGAGTAAACACACTCAGTATACAGCACATACCGTGGACCTCAGTGGAAAAGGTCAATGATTACACTTTCTCTCATGTATGGGCTTTATTCACCATTCCAAGCTGTCAAAGGCTTTACATTCACAAATTCTAGCATAACCACATCTTACCTTTGCTCTTCCGACGTGTATTTCTAAAAAAAATCTGATTTTCTTTTATAGAGTCCATCACAAACTTTACCTCAAGGAGAATAAAGTCTTTTCATTTTCCACTTACAGGTTTATTTCATCACCACTGGAGTTCAGATTCTTCTTTCCTTACTCCTGTGTTGATTGAGCATGTGCTATATGCGTTTAATACACTTCATATCAGTGCTTGTTGCTGAATAACCACACAGTATGGAGGGGATGGTCGGAGGTGCTAATCAATGGACCTTGGTGACACTGACTCTTGTGTGCAAGATATTGCTGGCTGAGGACTTATCCTATGCAACATTTTTAACCCACAAATGGTTAGGGTAAGAAGTTAAAGAGACACGTTAACGGTTAGAACGAATGTGCATTTTAAGAGCCTGATTTACTAAATACATACTTAAGCAGCTACAGTAATTCCCATGGTTACAGCTTAGACTGGTTTCCTTTGAAGCTGTCGTGTCACATGAGGGCTGTTTGACAGAAAGCAATAGCCTGGAACACATTACCATCTCATAATATCCAATCATGATATGTGACAACACTATATATAGCACAAGTGGACAGATGCATCTAGTACATGTTTCTGGGTGAGATTGGGGTGAACACTGTTGCATTGTGTTTGTGTTTCTGGTTCATTTGTGTTTTCTGAACTGTGATTTTGGTTTTGCTGCTGTTTTCTGCTATGCTGAGGCACTTTTTGGTTTTCTTGTTGTCTTTTTTGGTGTGCTTTGTATCTTGGGATCGCCTTATTCATAGCAAATAAACATAGAAACCTGTTTACAGTGGCCGCATAGATCAAATATCACCAGATCTAGGTTTTGTGCAGTTTGCAGGCAGTGGAATAAGCTACATAAACCTCTTTTCCTTCTTGTTTAATTAAACCATTACACTGCTTTTTTACACCATTATGGTATACATCAATTACAGTGTATACGCAAAACAAATAAAGTAGATATAAGAAACTCTAGCAATCATTTATCCAGCTTTCTCCTTTAAAGCTTATGACAACTCCAGGCGTTAAAATAGAATCTGCAATTTTTGATAATGCTGCACAGCCTGCGGAGACTTGAAAACAAGTGTGTTTTGAAGAACCGAGTCTGGTCACAGGAGTCCTCCTAAGGGGGGGCAGCTTTCATCTGCAGAGGTAAAACATTGGTTATAATGTGTGGTTTCTGGCTATAACTGTGTTCTAATGGGATCACTTTAAGTTTTTAAAGGCAGTGATGCGATTTGTTCCCCAACAGTAGGAGACAAGCACCAAAAGTAAAAAATCTGTCTTTAAATTATGACTTGTAACAATAATTTCTGAATGTAGTGTAGACTTAATTAATCTTGCTGCTGCGTTTGGGTAATTGCTTGAAACTCCAGGCTATTTAAAAAGTGTCCCATGCAGTTTTTCTCTGCTGGAGTCCCTGTTTGTGCAGTGCAGACTAATACAGCTCAAAAACCGCATTGATTTCTCAAAGCTAAAGTGTCATTGTACATGCTACCCTCATCTCTGGGATATCAGACTGCAAACAGCTTAGAATCTGAGCAGACAAAAGGTTGACTACATATATCATACTCATGACGTGCACATTTGAAGGTTGAAAGTTGGGTTTCAGGGCAAAATCTTAACATTCTGGAAGTTTTTCCCTTTAAAGACAAAACATATTGTTATGCTGGCAAATCAGCATTTTTATGTGACCTTATCTGACCTTAGCCGAGTTGTACTGCCTGAAGTATTGAGCATATTTTCAGAAAGTTTCTGAAAATCCTTTAGACTGTTTTGATGGCAGCCCACCACCTGAACAAACCACCTAAAATGGGGTTTCCATGTCACACAGCGTTCAGCCTACTGTTTTGTTCACTGGAGCTGCAGTGTCTAACAGGAACTGTCAAACGTAACTGGAAAGGCAGCCACAAAAATCAAAGCTCTAGCTGTTCAATAAAGATGGTTAAGAATCCAACTGAAGGTCAGAGTGTTAAGGTAAAGACAAAAGATGAGTTTCCAAACTGGGTGTCATAAAAAGCACAACAAGCCCCATGTTCATTGTATATCAACTGGTTTGATGACTGTTAGATGGTGTTGCTGATACTGTTTTCACCTTGTGGGAGTGTAACTGTCACCGTGGCAAAATGTGTAACACAAAGGCAGCTTTGACAATCTTGCCAGGTGTTTAAACGTCTGTCTGAACAGATTATTACAACCATTCCAAATATAGTTGTAAGACACATAAAATGAGTTCAGAATGAAGGTGTGTTTGAAGATGGCTGTGGACTGATGACTCACTGGTGGTGTGAGCTCATCACTTGTTTGATTAATTGCATGTATGTATGACAAACACTTTTAAGCTTCTACTGTGATCCCCTAATGCAGCAATAACTGCAAATGAACATTTCAGTAACTGCTCGGTCTTGCAAACCATTTTTCCTCTGTGTATTTTTGTCTAATTTTTTTATAACTGAGCTCTATTTGTCTACTTTTGGGACTGAAACTTGAGCTGCACGTCTGTGGACTGTGGCAGGATGCTCCACATCAAGCTTTCCCAGAACTCACACGATCCTCTCACAAAAGCACCACAGCAACAAGCACAAGTCCGTCGTGATGCAAGGTGACAGTCCACCCACTCAGCCACTGATGCCACATAGATTTGGGTTACAGTGAGCCACTCTGTCTCCCACTTTGCCCTCTGTTGGTTCATTTATCATACTTTTATTGTTTGAACTAGACTGCAGAGTTCATTTTGACTCTTGTTTATGACACATGGGGTGATAAAATGCTGCTTTTGTAGCTGAAGTTATTGGAAAAGAAATGTGGATATAAATAGAATTGATTAGCTCAAGTGTCCTTGGTCTCAAACTCTTAAAAAAATAATGATAATAACATGATCTTTTCTCTCGGATTTACTGTTAAAATATAAGGACCCCAAGTGAAAAAGGGAGCTGGGTGGGTTTTCAAAAGTCTTGGAAAGTTTGTGGCTGATGTTCTAATGCTCAGGAGTGATAATAAAATAAAAGATGAAGAGGCAGAGGGAACAGACTGTAGGCATGGAGCTTCAGAATAAAGAGAAATGATGCTGAGAAAGAAAAGGGGGACTGGAGCAGGAGGCGATCCTGACAAGTGTAATTCCTGTGTGATCATAAAAGCTGCACTCAGATCAGATGCTGAAGTCAGCGCATATAAAGCACCAGGCTTCACCATGGGCGTGAATTTCTCCAAACCAATGCAATATGGAGAAAAACAGGGGAGGGAGGATACAGATATAAAGATGGAGAGAGGGGGGGGGCAGAGAGATGGTTCATCTTCTGCTGGTTCCTGACACCACAGTGGGAAAAATATTCCTGATTAATATCAGGGACTATTGAAGATGAGAAAGAATGAAGAAAAGAGCTGCAAGAAAGAAAAGAGTGTGAACAAGTCACTTTCACATTCAACTAAAGCTTCTGTGTTCTACAAGTGAGATCGTGCAGCTTGGTTAATAATGATACTAACTTTAAAACACAAGATTGCTTGAATATTGGAGGGATTCTATAGTAACGCCTGTACTAAAATAAGCACAAAACATCTTTACTTCAACTTTAATGCTACACAATCAGTTGCCACTAAATAGAAGAGACTCAACAACACTGCTCTGCCAGTGGCTTTAAAGGAAGAATCATGCAAAATGGCACTGAAAGCAAACAGCGAAACCGAAGCTCTCTCATCAGACAGATTCTTGCACAGAGAGATGATCGGCCCAAAGGCACCGGTCTCTTTCACTACAGGGAGAGAGGCACAGGTGGGAAGCACAGAAGGACCACGTTGACTCCCATGAGCCCCGTCAGGAGGACACTTTATTTTGTTTCTATGCTCCAAGTGCAATTAGTTAGGTTTAACATGTAATTACACCATCACTCATGTCTACATCTTTGCAAGAGGCCTGAACACTCAGTGATGCTTTAGTGGGGATATTATGAGAATAATGAGAAAACAGAACTTTTAGTTTTCTGTTTGACATGACATATTCTGCAATGTGACTATTTCCAGCCAAGTAAGTCCAGCCAGACAGAAAACCTTCAATTTGCACTGATAAACATTTATTTATTTTCATGCCACCCATTATGACTCTGAAAAAAAGGTGCATCAGTTGGAAAAGGGGTTTGTGTGTCTAACAGGTTTTTTGGGGGCGTTACTTAGACAGTTTTGATGTGATATGCAACAACAGTATCTGTTTCAGTCTATTTAATCATTTTCCTAACTTTAACCACATGTTTTCAATTCCTAATGTTAACCGAGTGGCTTTCAGTGCTAAACTTTAACTAAGTAGTTTGTAAGATGCAGATGTTCTTTCTCCCCAATGTAATGGGACATTAGTCCTTTTGAGTCCTTTTGATAAAAAAAATAAAAATAAAAAAACATTGTAAATCGATCCCATTGACATGAATACGTTTGTCAAATTTTCTTGACTATTTGACATTTAGACATCGATATAAAGCACATCAGCATTGGTAAAGCATAGCTTTTTAAATACTTAATGCACACATGGATGCAGTATCGACGTACACTAAATAGTTGGATTTGATCAAATTTATTCTAGGGTCGTTGTACTTGAGCTGCTTTAAACTTCTAAGGAAAATTATTCTTTATATGCCTTACCTTTGTATTTGACAGCTGCTGTAACAACAAAAATAAGACACAATACATAGTACTCTGAAATGCTTCATTCTCTATGAAACTTTGATATATTTAAACGTGTCTTAGCTATCTTAGTTGCAGAGTATTTAAAACTTTCATTGCTACTTTTACCAAAATATCCAAATATTTATTACAGAACAGGCATATTTTGAAATTTAGATACTTAGTTATGTTATTTAATTTGGTTTAAAGTGACAAAAAACAGTCCAAGGTTTCTATCGTGTCAGCAGCATGAACGTGTGGGTATAACGGATAATATCAGAACAAAAACCAAAAACATTAGCTGTAAACATTGTTTTGACTGTAATTTCTCTTCACATAAATGTATTTTGTTTCACCAATAACTCCACCAATCAGTCTAACCTTCTGTGAGAGGGCTCTATATTTTTCTCTGTTAAGGCCACAGGGGCATTGGCCCCAGCTGAAATCTGATTGGCTCCCTGAAGTGCCCCTGTCCTGTCACTCATCTGTCCTTTGTCCCAGATTATAGGTGGATGCAATTCCTTGGTGAAACACTAGTGGCGCAAACAGGAATGTCCGGTGTGAATAAAGCTTTCAGAGGAAGAAAATTTGAACAATCTCGAACGATGTTGGGCAAATACTTGGCTCCTCTACAAATACTGTTGCCCCTTACTCAGAAAAATCCGAGATCTGCCACTGCTTAAAACATACAAAACCACAGGGCGTCACATCAAAGTTTCAGTCCAAAACAAACAGAACCAAAAGTGAACTAAAAAGAAAATGTAGCCTAACCCCCAGCAGCTCGTGCATTTCTCATTGTCAGAAAAATCCAACCACTGTTGATTCTGGCCTTATCCAGCTCTATGTGGGAGACTTTTTAGCTAAAAAAAAGACATGGTTTATTCAATGAAAGAAAATCTGAAAGTTTGCTCACTTCAGAGTACAAAGCAGAGACACACAGACAGCACTCAAAGCCAGAAGTTCAGAAGAGAAGAGAACATATTACCTGATGCAGGGAGGATGGTGGAACATAGTCTCATCAATATGTCTTCACATAGTTAGTAGTTGTTCGCTACTGTACTGAGGCTTGATATATATATAAAATATAACACATCAAACCTTTATGGAATGTTTCAAGATGTCAGGTTTGTTTGTTTATTGAAACAAGATGCAGGCGTTGAGGTTCAAAGTGAAAGTTTGATCCAGTCTGAGTAGCAAGTCCCAGAGAATAACTGTTCATTGCATTTAACCAGGAAGGGGAACTGGAGTCAGGGAATGTCACACAAGAGATTGTCATACAGGGAAGTTTTCTGTCTTTGTTTAAAAGACCACAATGTAAGTTCTGTGTTGATCTGATGCTTAGTACAGATTGACTCATTTTGGTTGTTTCAGTGGTTTATAGATTACTTAAAACATCCAACTATGTATTGTTACAACAAAGATGAATCTTAATCCATGGGCTAAATGCCCTAAGGTCCTCGTATCTGTATGAGATGCAGTACTGTGCAAAAGTCACGAGCCACCCCTCATTTCTTAATATATCGCAAGAAAAACAGACAATTTGAACTGTTATTTATTGAGATGCACAATTATAAATACAGTATATAAACCAGGAAAAGAGTTTGTATAATGTACAACAAGCTTTCTGTCATTTCTTTAAGTAGTCTTCAGGAATAGTTCCCCAGGCTTCTTGAAGGACATCCCAAAGCTCTTCTTTGGATGTTGGCTGCCTTTTGTTCCGTTCTCTGTCAGATGATCCCACACTGCTTCAATAATGTTGCGGTCCGGGCTCTGGGGAATGTCAAGATACCCTTTCAAATTGGGTCTCTGCTAAGTTGCTTGTAAACACAACATTGATTAATCCCTTCATTTAGGTGTCTTTTTTTATGCTTAAATTATTCATTGGTGGGTGTTAAGTGGCTTAACAAACATAAAAAAAAACTTTCGACCACCAGACAATCATCAGACTGACTAAGAGGGTGAATGAGGTGAAGAGGATTCTTATCAATTTGTAGATATTTAGCAAATCTCTGAGCTTTGTGACTGAAATGGTATTCTTAAATATCTTGTGAACCTAATTGATTAGATAAGTCTAAACAACTGATATTGTGTTAATTATAGTGCACTGAGGACATTATTTCTCATGAAATGATGTTTAATTTTGTAGACGTTTTAAACCCTTGTAAATTTGACAATCTCCTCTGCGGTCATGCGAGTGCTGAAGCAAAAAGTACTTCACAACCTACTTCTTACTTTGGGTCATCCAAATAGCCAACATACCACGGGGAAAAAGATAATTAAATAAACTGGATTTTTATGTACAAAAGGACTTTAACACCACACCGTGCGGCCTCCCCAGGATATTACAAAATTCATTTAGCAGGATATTTGAACAGCTGAATCAAATGCAAATACTGTGAAGTCCTCCAGCGAGTTCACCAAAAAGAGAGCCTATTCCATGGTCATGTAGCAGAAAATTACTGTACTACGGTGTACATTTTAGCATAACTGGGATGCAAAAAAATGAGTAATAGTTTGAGTAAGGCTTTTAAATGGTTCACAGGAACTCATCCTGCAAGAAGTTCACATCAGCTGCCTCATAATAGGTAGTGTGTAAGAGGGTGTGTGGAAGGAGAGGAAAGAAGAGGAAACGTAAGGTCTTATAAGGTCAAACAGTAACTTTAAACTAGATTTACTTGCAAGATGATTTTAGAAGATTTATAAACCACAACAGTGTTCAAAAATCTATCTTTAATCATGATGGAGACATAAATCTTTGTGGCACACAAACAGGAAAACATGTGCATATGTCAAAGTTTGTTAATGGCATTTAACTTCTTCTAGTTAGGAACTAACTAAATTTACATGCTCAAAAGGAGAACAGACGTGAAGCTCTGAGACACAAAGCAACAAAGGTGCCACTGCACTGAAAACAACTGTGCTGCCTTTAGGGCACATGGATGTGGTCGTTGCCATTTGGATGTTGGCAGCAACATGACATGATCAAGCCAAATCTTATATACTGTACTATGATGGATGGTGCAAGAGTTTTCAGTCATGTTGCATATTTGGCTCACTCACACAATGACTTGCACCTAATTTGTGTCGGTGTCACATTACAAACTATCTGGTCCTTCAGACATCCAACTGCACCAAACAGCAGATGAAAGCATATAAAAATCTGGAGGTATATCATTTTTTTGTCAGTGGGTGGGTCCACAACCTCGGTACCAAACAGCTCCATGATGGTTATCCTCTGGTCTTCGCCAGGGTGAGTGTTTGTTCTTATATTATTTTATGTGTTAAGATGCTAGCAGCTAGCAGTAGCGGCTATAATGTTAACAAACATGCAACGCATCTTAACGACGACGTTAACCTGACATGTTTCATAAAAGAATGAAACATAAAAGTCTACCGACTCGTCACCCAAAGCGCTAGGGCAGCCTAAAAAGTCCCAATGAAGTCCATATTAGACTACCAGTAACTTCATAATTATTACTAATTAAATTAGCATTAAACGACAAACTAATGCTATTTAAACACAGCTACAAAAACCAAGTTAGCAAGCTAACATACCTCTGACAAAGTGATCGCTGCAGACATGGGCATTAGCAGTCTCTGCGCCTCCTGACCGCAGACGTAAGTTGTTCTGTGAACTTTTTACATTTCTCACCTTTGTGAACGACTATCTTCGGTACTCTAAAAAAAACTTTTCTTTTTCTCGGATAGAACGATTAGATTAATGATTACAGCAACCGTAAACCACACAAAACATAGGCATTTTTTCAGATGGCAGATCCTCAGTTCACTTCCTGCCTTCCATCTGCATTTCCCGCTCTCGCATTGCAGCAATGTGACATCTCATGAAACCCAGCTATTCAGTTAGCTGCATAGTGAAAAATACTTCTACAGTAAATAGATGGAGGCAATCAACAGGCACAGAAGGAAAATGGAGGTAAAATGGATTTTGTTGTTTGTCTGAATGAAATTGAAATTTATGGTATTAGTTTCTTTTTTTGTGAAATTTTCAAGTGTGTTTTAAGAGTCATGGAGCTTGTTTTAGCAGTGCCTGTGCACACACCATGTGTACATAACATAGCTTAATTTTGTCTTTCCTTTTGTAGTTTTAAAATCTACTAAAGCTTATCAGTGATGATTGTAAAATCCTCATGGCAGTAATCCTGCAAGGTGAAAGTCACATAATGGAACATTACTTCTACTATTAGCTGGGTGTCCATTGCTGCTTTTGATTCAAATTTAGAAGAAGATGCAAATTAGAAGAAGCAAATAGAAATGGTAAAAAACAGGAAAAAGTTTTCTTTTTTTAAAAGATCACTTTAGGTTTGCTGTGCTGTGAATGGAAACTTGGCTATAGTATCACCACATTTTCTATTCTGAAACTCAATTGCTGTGTTCCCCACAGTGCAGTTGTGCAACATCACAAAGTGCTGAAAATAATTGTTTTTTTTCACTGCAGTACATTTTACTCTTCTTTTGATTCCTCTGTGGCCAGATACAAAGCAATTTGTCATATTTTCCAGCAAGTCTGTAATTTGTTTCCACTATGATCATTATTTTATACCAGAAAAGTTTTCCATTGTTACAACAACAACATCCAAACTAAAGCAGCATCAAACAGAATATGGAAGGCTGATGAGAAGCTGTAGCTTGATTTCACCTTCTCAGTTTTTCCTTCCGATGCCTTTATGTGTCTTAGTTGGTTGGTCATGTGACTCCTTGCATGCCTGTGGGATAAGTTAAATAAACAACTCTTCCCTTGAGCTGGTATATGTTATGTTTGTCTGCAAGTCTGCCAGCTTCCAACTACAGTCATTTATAAAGAGCGATCTGATAAGGAACAAGAGAGCAAAACTGCGTATTGATATCAGACGTCAAGCCAGTAATCTGATCTGAATAGAGACAAACAGAATGTAAATTATATGCTTAGGTTGATGCAAACTAGGACTAGCTGTGTACCTTTGAGAGAGCAACACACACACACACAGACAGGGAAACACGGACTGCATCCAATGCAGAATTCCCACGGGTAACACTCCTCATCAAGATGTGTAACTGGACATGAAGGGAAAAGGAGTTTTCACACCCTGCCATTTTTTAAATCAAACTGTTGTGTAGACTGCTTTCCAAAAATAAATGTCAAGGGTAGAGTCAAAGTCAGAGGGATGAGGTTGTGTACTGTAAAAGAAGCCATTTGTCACTGCTCTGCATCCCATTACAGTTCTGAATTGCAGTTGCAGCACAGCACGATACAAATAGAAATATCGTTTATTGCCTAATACAAACCTGATAATCTCTGCAAAGCTGCCATGCAGTTCTCCTCCAGTTCCTTTCTATGTTTTGGAAGAACCTCAGGAAATAGAGTGGAAAATGCTGTTATGTTTTTGATTGAATTTGTGGTTTTTTTTCAGGCGGTTGACACCTGAACAGGTTAGCGTTGTTCTCCCCTTTGCAGACCTGAAGGAAAGTTTTATCTTGTGAGAATCAGATAAAACTTCTTGTTAGAAGAATTCTGCAAGACAAATTTAACCCCCTTCCATTTCATCTTCTGCAATCGAAGTGATCTCAGCTTCTACCAATGTTACCTAACTATGTAGTTTTCTGTATTTAGTACATCTTGATCAATACTCCATGATAGAGCCACTTTCTGACTGCGGGTATTAGCGCAGCCATTAAAGTTCCTCTGATGCAGCACTTTCTGTGTAAGTGGACAGTTTTGCTGACTTTTCCTGTGCAGGTCGATGATAAATTGGATTTTAAGTAAACAGTGATGAAGCACCCTAAGCAGTTGGTATTGGCAGTCATAAACCCTGCTCCATATCTCAGCTATTCCTAATCATCAGTGACAAATTTACTCAGGAGCACCTTTTAGGAACCTCCAACCGAAGCATTATGTGCACCTGAGATGAAACCTTCCACCGATAGTTGATCAGTCAGCGACCTTCCTGCACCTACTTACCTTCTGTTGCCATTTATGGACTCTATTTTCATGTTAATCCACTCATCTGACAATATCTTCAAGCCCTTTCATAATAATCTGTAATAAGGACGACCTTTGATGCCACAGACAGCTTCTCAAGGCTGTCTGATTTCTTCTCAGCATGCCGACGGGCGAGTAATCCTCCTTTCTTATCTTGGCTCCCTCTGATATCAAGGCTTACTTTTCTTGAAGCTGTGGCTGCTCTGAGTAATGAACTTGACATCTTTTTATTTCCAGAGTTTGGAAATTTGTTAAACCAAATAAAAAAAGGAAATTCTGTTTTGTTGATGCGACACTGAATGACTCACTTAAACTGACTCTTCCAGAAGGCAGTGCTGCAGCACCCCTATTTCCAAGGGGGTGATTGTATTCTACAGTAGGGGCGGTTTGTCCATAAGGGCGATCGGGCGACGCACCAACAAAGGGAAAAAAAGAGGAATTGTTTATCTGTCGTATTTTTCCACAGCTCGACGGGGTTGTGACAGTTCTAGACAGTTTCAACTGCTCTGCATGTCACTGTCCAATCAGCGTAAGGCCGTGCTCCATGAGGTACCGCCCCTTAGAGGCGTTTTCGGTCAGGTTGAAAATCGCCCCAACTGCTTCCATTGACTTTAATGTAAAATCTTTTCAAATTTATGGCTTTGCAATACAATCTCTGTGGGTTCCGGGAGGGCTCGCTCCAACATGCTTTCGTTATACGTAACATGAATATAGCTAGCGTAGCTAGGTTACTAGCATAGCTACGCTAGCGTAGCTAGGTTACTAGCATAGCTACGCTAGCGTAGCCACCACGCGCCAGAGTGTACGGAGTAACTCAGTTGTTTTATTGAAAGAAATCCCCTTCAGTTAGCATAGCAATGAGCATAAATTGGCAACCAAACAATGAGGACCTCCCAGACCAAATTTGAATATAAAACAAATTTCTGCTAAGTATGAGCGGAAAACTTTTGTAAAATTGAAATTGTAACCATTTGTAATGGAAAATCAATGCTAATATAAAGTCAAGATCTGTAAATAAATACTACTAATGTTTTCAATTTGTATCTAGTCTTAATTAATGGTGAAGCAGATATCTCTCACATGTTCAAAGGTATTTGAAAGTAAACCGATTACCTGCTAGTATGTGGTAAAGGCGGCTAAAGGGAAAATCTTTATCTAGCTGACCAGAAAAAAAAAAACAGATTGTGGCAGCTGACTTGCTACTTATTAATTTACCCATTGAACGGGTTAGTTTAGTCATCATCGCTACTATTGCCTCCCCCTGAGAAATTTGTCATGAGTGAAATTTGTCACTGCTCTACAGTGACCTTGAGGTTCAAAACGCAACATGCGAGAAGTTGCTTGTTATGCAGAAAACACAACAAAGAAGTTGTTCATCATATGGTTTTGTTTTGTAGAACGTTGTGTTGTCATTTTGTGTTTTTGGACGTGTTTTCAGTTTCAGTTTCAGTGTTTTCTGTAATTTTGTTTGCTGTTTTCTGACATGTTGTTTAGATGCTGTCATGTTGTGTACAACTGAGTCTCTGAAATGCTTTTTTTGCTGTAACCTTGTGAAAGGTTTTCTTTTGTGGATGTGATTTCTGTTTTGTGATTGGTGGAATGCAGTAATTTCCGTTTTTGTCCTGTTCTTTCCTGAAACAGTTTAGGAAATGTAGTTGTATTTAATTAAATGGTTCTGTTTTCAGTTTACCATTGTGTTTTGTCCTGTGTCGTTGTGTTTTGCACCTCAAGGTCAGGGTGATTTTTATAGGTAGACCTATAGATATTCCCTTGCTCAGGTACTATCACCTTAGCTCTGAAGAATATCAGGCCTGTCTACATAAAGCTTCCTGCTGGGTAAAAAAAAACTTTATACGTACAAGTATTACATGTCCATGAATCTCCCGTCAGGGAAGAATGTGTCAGTTGTGCCACTGTGCTGAGCTTCACACCGCCTAAGCTGAGCTGATAGATGGTTGAGCTTCAGGCATTCAGGACTGCCAAGTGTCAGTGCTCAGTGCACTCAAGTCTCAGGCTTGCAGCCCCTGGATTCACCAAGGAGGAGAACTACTGGAGCATTACCAGTATTCTTGGAGATTATAATGTCATTACAAGCTTATAACATGGAGATTTTTACATGGAAATCTCACACACACACTTATAGGAGGTGCACTTTAAACCGAAACGAATGCAGCTGGATTCAGACACTGTCTGTCCTGTAGGTACATACAGACATTATATTAATATTCCCATGAACGCTGTCACAGCCAGTCTTAGTCAAGGAGGACTCACCACTGAGCCACCATAATACCCTTGAGTCCAGCAACAGTCTTATGAATGGGCATTAGTCTTGGCTCATTTAGGACAACATAATCTGGAGGACACTGCAGATTCTGTGCAAGTGATATAATTGAAATTATGACAAGTCAAGACTTCAAGTCAGTAAGAATAATGGTCAACTCTTCTTCATGGAGCAACAACTCAGGCAAGGTGATGAAAAAGGGAGGAAAAAAGCCTGGTGAGTCATTTCAAGGCCATTCCTGGTAATCAGCATTCACAGCTGTTGAGGTGGCAGTCACAACCAGCCAGCACCATATGTGTGGGCTATTAGTGTTCAATGTTTTAATTACTGTACAAATCAGGACTGTTCCTATACAGAGAGGGACAAATGTGAAAATGCTCACCTGTAACAGATGGTGTGTCTAAATCGAGTTGTTTATGTGTTTTCTGTTGATGGGAGTGGAGTTCACAGATCAGATTGTGTGGTTTAACCTTAAGCAACCAAAAAATAATTTCACAAAACATAAAGGGGACAATCTCCCAGATAATCTGTGCTTGACTCTCTGTGTGGTGGGTGAAATATTGCAGGGTGTCATTTCTTCTGCTCCCTTCATGCCAGTTGAAGTAACACCAACCTGTAATTGTCCATTCCTCCTGCCTCTGGAGGCAAGCTGCCAAATCATTAGCATGCTTCTGGAGGAACTAAGCCAGGCAATAAAGTCAGAAGGGAAAGTGCTACCAAGGGTCTTCAGAGTCCCTTTAGTGAGGCGATTTGATGGCAAAGTGTGGACGAATGAAACATTAAATGAAGACGAGACCTTTGAAAAAGTTCCACTTTTATTGTGATCTTGTTGAAATTTTGCTCCTTTGAATCTGATCTGAACTAAAACAGCAGAGTATTGCAGCATTGATCTGAGAATTAATTAACAGAAGTGAGTGTGTTTACGCTGGTTAATTAACTGTGGGAACACCAGAATCCTTCTAATGCAACATTTGCAAAGTGAAAGAAAGATTAGATGTTTCCATATTAAAGTCATCTTCTGTGTTTAATGTAGTTTAATGTTAAAGCATGACGACCGTATTTCCCCAAATAAAGGTTGGGATTCAACTAAAAGCCGGGCCCTTTAATAAGGGCCAGATGCATGATGACACACAAATAAAGGACAGCCTCTGATACAGATGGGGAGCCAAAAAAAAATTTAAAATCAGTTTAATTACATAATCTGTAAGCTGTTTTTTTTCTTTTAACACTTTGATCCAATGGATTTTGCAGAGTGAGTTGTTTTACAATAGAAAACATGGGTAGGCGCAGGGATTTGGGCAACTTTGACAAATTGTGAGTGTTAGACAGCAGAAACACTTGTGGGATGTTTCAGTGGTCAGAATCTACCTCTATCTGAAAGTGGTCAAAGGCAGGAAAACTAAGTGAGTCACTGGCAGTTACGAGGGGCCAAAACTCATTCATGCACATGGGGAACAAAGGCTGGTTCACGCTGTCTGATCCATTTGAAGAGCAACTGTAGCTCAAATTGCTCCGTAAGTTAATGCCGGTTCTAACAGGAACATGTCAGAATACGGAGAGCATGGCAGTTTGCTTCATGTGGAGCCCTGCAGCCACAGGCTACTCATGATGGCCATGCCTACTCCTGTCCACTGCCAAAAGTGCCCACATCAGAACTGGACCACAGAGCGATGCAAACAGTCGGCCTGGTCTAATGAATCACGTTTTAAATTATGTGTACAGCAGCGTCCCTCTGCATCAGTTGCCGAGAGGCTCTTTTTATACTCAGTCAAGTTACTGACCTGTTGCCAGTTAACCTAATTAGCTGCAGCATGTCCCTCCAGCTTGTTCTTTTTAGCAGCCAACCACTTACTTTTTACTTACTTCAGCCTTTTGTTGCCCCCGTCTCAACCTGTTTTGAGATGTGTTGCTGCCATCAAATCTAAAATGAGCTTATATTTGTCATGAAAGAGTAAAATGTTTCACTTTCAATATTTTATATGCTTTCTATGTTTCGTTGTGAATAAAATATTAATCTATGAGATTCTCATTTACTTCTGTTTTCATTTACATTTTACACAGTGTCCCAAGCTTTAAGTTAATCTCACAAACATGTCATATTCTCCTTCTTCGTCTATTCCTTCTTGTTGTTCATGTTCAGGAATTCCACCGGCCCCCTTGCTCTGAAACTCATCACTGAGACATTGCTATTGGGCTTACATGCTCTCGCAATTAATTCTGTTCAAGTTCGGCATGATGAATGTGTGCTGGGCCAAAGCACACTGAGTGCTGAACTTAAAATACAATGAAAGCATATGCTTTAAAAATGCGGCCATGTCACCCACACTGCATGTAGATTTCCTACGACACTTACATTCTCCTCAGCCTTGTGCAGCTCACTATCAGTGAATATTAATGAGAACTTGTCAGTTTGTTCACAGTCAAAACAAACATTCATTTAAAAAGGAAAATAGCAGATCAATTAAAGGAATTAAATGACAGTTGCAGCACTACTCTAGGTGGGCGGTGGGAGGAAATTTTCCACCATTAGCAAATATGACATTCTATTACAACTAATGTATATTCATGACTGTTCAGTCACCGTGGTCCACATCTAATTTTCCCCATAGTCTTTTAAGCCTTTGAAGTAGGGTTTTGGTAGATTTGGGGCAGAATATTGGTTTAATCAAGAGGAAAATAATTATTTTTCAGCAGTGAGATTCCTAGCTGTTTTTGCATTAAGCCACAGATTTCCATGATGTTTAGTTCAGGGCACTATGAGAACCTTCAGCCTTCCCATCTCTTTGGAGTGCGTGCAGGAACATTATCTATATCAGTATCCATCCTATATGATGTTATTTTGCTTTTTTTTAATAAATCCATTCTCCCCTCTAACACTGAAATAATTCATGTGCCACTGGCCAAAAGCTCAAAGTACATTAAATTCACTTCTGTGCTTAACAGTTGGAGTAAAAAAAAAAGCACATCACAATTTAAGGGTCTGCTGAATCTTCCTGGAGATCTTTTGTAGTCAAACTACAGCTTTGACTTGTCTTTCTAGCAATCCATTAAAAGTTTACTTGGTCTTTTGAACCTCAACTTAATGACTTTCTGAACTAAAGAAAGAAACAGCAACAGCATGTCTCCTTAACGCCTTCTACTGCTACATGAGAATCAATTATTGTAAGTAATCTGACTGCTCGGTAGTCGAGAGGAGCCCATGGCTGCTGAGTGTTGAGACAATTGTTTGAGGATATTTACATCACCTGGCCGTTCCTTAAAACAGTGACCAAGTCATAGCCTTGAAATTGGATGGATGGATGGATGGATGTGTTGACAGTGATGTCAGATTTATTCTGTGCCCTAAGGCCAGCCTCAGAAGGTAGAAAACACATTATCTGCTCTCACATCACCTGTGTTTTCAGTTGTGGCCTGCTGTGTCTGCTGGTGCATGCCTTTAAGCCATTTTTGCATACATTTAAATGAGAAAGCGGTCTTTGTGAGGGGAAAAAAACAGTGAGTGCAGGTAGGCACAGAGGTGGTGGGAGAGTCCTTTTGTGTGCCTGCTGAGAGTCTCATCAAATAGAACAGAAAAACACATTAGACTGCATGCATCGCTGGCGCTGTCGCATTGATGAGCGGTAACATGGGCATACAGCACGAGTACAAATCAAATCCCACTCGTGTTTTTGTGTACTGTAAGCTGTTTGTCAGCTGGAGGGGGGAAATAAAGACAGTGTTTGACATTCACAAGTTTGATTTCAAGGCGGGATTTGTCATACAACAAATTTTGAAGGACATATTCTCTTGCATGAGCATGCCTTGACATGGAGAAAAGCATGTTAATGTTACATGAATCTCACCATTTGACTGCAGCAGTGGAAGAGAGATGTCTAATAATAGCCCAGGACGGCGCTCGACTCCCTAATGACAGAAGGACAGATGAACCTCTCCTCAGTCCTTGACACCATATTTAAATGTCGTGGAGGAACATCACTGAATATTAGTTTGAAACTTTTTCTCTGTTATGCGCCATTGCTTCATCAATCTGTCACCTCAAGGTGTGAGACAAGAGTCTTTTATTTCCAAGTGAGCTACAACATGACTGTATAAAAAAAAAACATGTGTATCAGTGATATTTGATTAAATATCTTATTGAGTGCTGGAATGTTAAAAATGTTGAGAGTTTGTCGCTGGCTTACTGTTAAGCAAAGAAACCCAGGAGACAGGCTGAACTGACTCTTCAGATTACATACACGGTGAGCGTGTGGTGTGTTCATGCAGGCAAAATTAACTAAAGTAAATGTATTAAAAACACTGCTGTTGCATGGCTTCAGAGCGTTGTGGCAAAACTGTGGGGAAAAAACACAAATTACAATTCAATTTTGCTAAGCTCTGTTTAGCATCTGTTCATGTCAGTCATGCTGAAATGGACTGAGATTTGTTAATATAATGATGTTCATGAAAGAAACAACCTCTGTAAAACAACCTTATTACACAGAATTCAACACAGCCTGACATCAGCCTCACTTTCGTTGTCTTTATTTTTCCTTTGGGACAATTATTATAGAAACATTTGTTCCATTTTTTAAGCACAACTACATCACAGTCAGCACATATACCAGAACAAACAAAAAAACATTGTTTTGCTGCCTTATAAACTGCAAATGCTCTGAAAATATGTGCTAAGTGGCAAACCTGAAGTGACTTAGTATTCAGAAAAGGGGCTTGGAAGGAGTTTATTACGGCACCACAGCATATGTTCAGGGAATAGATCTGAGTAGATGAATGGGTTGACAAAACACTGAACTTGCATGTTGTAACAACTTTGGGTCATGTCTTGGGGTTTTAGTGGCTCAGAAGGTCTGTGAAAATAACATGGTAGTCAAAAACATGCAGCCAAACTTGTGTTGGAGTTTCCACGGTGCTCATCTTATCGATCAAGGGTTCATCGGTCGAGTCTGCTTGGATGGCTTTCCTATCATCCCACCTGAACAAAAGAAAAACTACACACACCTGTAGCATTGCTTCTGAGATGGGAAATCATAAAACAGAAAGTGCTCAGAAAACGTCCATTAAAGCTCTGCGAGGCCGCCTCATCACGACTCTACAACATAATTGAGGCTGTCTTAAAGAAGTTTCACAGTTCTTGTTATAATTGGACAACACATGAGACTGTCCTCTGATTTTAAGTTGTAAAATCAAGGGAACTTGTCCATAACCTCAATCCTGTGTTCATTACTGCAACCTTGAACAGTCCTCCAACCTTAACAAAATACCTACTTTACCCCAAACCATGATCTTTTCCAAAAGCTCTTTCTTTCTTCAGCAATATTCTACAGTTTGTACACATGTTACATGAGGCCCCTTCTGCTCTGTTTGTATGATTGTTTTAGAGGGAAGGGACAAACAACCTGAATGGTTAAGCTTTAAAGGAGAAGTTCGTTTCGGATGCTATTTAGATCACTCGAGATCCGCGTATATCCATCTTTATTTCACCAATACTTTCAGAGGAATGAATGAATTAACACATACTATTGCACTGTTAGTTCAGAGATGCCATGTTGTTGTTATTGGCGGCTATCGGGGGCTTATCGGGGGCTTTCTACACCCGTCTAGTGGGATGACGTCATTGACGCACGCCGCTGCAGCATCGCTCAGTTTCTCTCTGCTTCTGCGTCCTCCTTTCCAGGAGCTCCTCACCCGTACACTCTGGCTCAAACTTTAAGGACGTCCATTGTACTCAAAATCTGATAAATATCCTGTCATGTTGCACAAAACTATCAGTAGTATGAAGTTAGCCACTGTCACAGAGAAAGGAGTAAATAAACTGTGCTGCAGCGGCGCGCGGTGATGACGTCATCCCACTGGACGCGTTTGTCCAAAGTCTTATTTAGCGGCTGTATTATCTATGCTCCGTTCACTCCTGTTTTATGGATATACGATCTCGAGTTATCTAAATATCTTCCGAAGGAAGCCGACTTTCACCAAACTGTTCTCAGTGAGTAGATGAACATATTTTATGGCAGAAACAAGGTCCAGGTTTAAAAAAACAAACAAACTTGACCTTAAAGACCTTCCTATTTAATAACACACAGAGTACCTGCTATCGCTCTGCTAACAAGCTGTTACTTGCTGTGCAGAAGAAACAGGGTTCAATTATCATATAAGAGACAAACAACAAGATATTAAACTGTTGGACACACATAGGAACATCAATATACACACTGATTCATGCGCGCTGTCTTGGGCTGATATTGGTTGTTCATCTCTGAGATCAACTTGAGCCACATTTTCACATCCATTCAGTGGCAATTCGGCCCTTCTTGCCACCACAGGATACGACAGAAATAAATCATTCACAGCACTGAACCTCATAAGTTTCTGTGATGCTGTAAACTGTGCAGCACATCTCAACAATGTAATTAAGTTAGGTGGTGTCTGAAATGGGCTTATCTCCGACAGAAGGGGGAGAATAATTGTTACAATTTACCAGGTGAAAATGAAGTGACTGGAAAATCAGCCGCAGTGCTTTCTCTTTACCATATGTTATGTGAGAATGTGGCTCCACTCGGCTGTCCTGCCTTTCACTTTAGTCCATGTCACCGCAGATAAGACTCTCCAAGAAGGGACTGAACTACCACTCGCCTTGTGAATAATGTAGGCAGGATGTCTGTAACGTGGGGTGGAGAGGGGTTTCTGCTGAGAACAGCAGGTGCCTTTCATCATCATGACACCAGAAACAAGTGAGACACAGCGGGGTGTGTGCTCAGCACAAAGATAAATAAAGCACATAAGCATGCATGCCTTCATGTAGATGGTGCACGTGTGCACTTCTGGATGTGGAAATGTTGGAGTGCGAGAAACACTGGGAATAGAATGACATCCTTTGGGAAATTAACTGGAGAATGTGGTTTTGAGTGCACTTTACTGATAGAAACAGAAGTATTTTTGAGTTCTTAATGCAGCAGTGGAACTGAAGGGCAAATTGTAAAGGTGTTGTTCAAACGAGTACAAAAGCAACACAAAAGCAAGACCTGCTGTGCTTTCACACCCATGAATAAGCAGAAGCAACCACATGACAAAAAACCTGATACGTGACATTGCATCTTTAAATTTAACTGTAAGAGCTGTGTATTGACATAAAATAACTGTTGGCTCTCATCACGTGGAGCCATCTGTGTGCATTCTCTCCCATCCCTCGCAGTCGCAGGACCTTGTACTAATGAACTGAGTAACAGCAGTGCACCAGAGTGAATCACATGAAGCTTAGGAGCATTGACATTCCCCTTTAAGGATCCAGTTTAACTTTTAATCACCCTTGAAATTCCCTTTGATATTTGTTACCAAGAGGAGAGGGAGAGACAAGGTGAGAGAACGCAGGCTTTTCAGCAGCTTGTATGTACGATGATGCCTGGTGTAGATAGCTCTTCTGTCTAATTACCTAAACTTCAGCTGCAATTTCCTTTGAAGACGACAGCCTCACAGGCATGATCAGACTGTGACCACAGGCTAAATTACTCTAACATTCGCTTCATGCTCCCAGGACTTTAAGTTGAAAAGCTGCAGGAGATTTCAGGGATGATTTGTCATTTCTATGGTAATTCTAAAGCTGAACTTCAGGGATTGAACTCTGATGCTGCATTTGAGAAGGGTCGCATCAGCACAAGCAATGCAATAACTTAGGAACACAGAATGTAATCCAGATAGAGTATTGCTGTTGTAGATTTGGTGGTTATTTAGATGCATTTAACTATCTATTTTCTATATGCACTTAATCAGTTTCAGGGTCACGATGGGCCTGAGGCCAATTCCAGCTGCTGCTGGGCGAAAGGCGGGAAACACCCCGGACGGGTTGCCAGTCCGTTGCAGGACCTACATGTAATTAACTTTACAAAACAAACACTCTCTTGGCAGTAATGCCCAATTTCTTTCATAATCATGTTTTTATTCATGTCAACTCCAGTGAAAACAAGAATTACTGAATTTCCCAGCACCTTAAACCATGCAAGCTCACAGGTTCATGTTCACATCCTTAAATACGGTTCAAAGAAGCACGCTTTGAGTAGAATAGCCCCCTACAGGTGGCGGAAAGTATTGCATATCACGGATCGTTTTTTGATCATTTTTACTTCGTCAAATATGAATAATATGAGCATATCTCTTGGCTATTCTGGGAAAGAAGCTGAAGCTCAGAAGAGATCCAACTTTTACACCCCCTAAACTGTGGAACTGGTTGCCACTACATATTAAGCAGGCCTCTTTTATTACCTGTTTTTAAATCTCATTTAAAGACATCTTTTCCTTGTTAAACGACACTGACACCAGTTCTCTTTGACTTTAGAAACTTTAAAAGTTACTTCGGCATCACAATCAGTCGCGTAACATTTGTTTTCTGATGAGTTCGAAGTCAAGTGCAAGTGTGCTTTCACTTACTAACACCTTCAATTCAAATGAACCCTGAACAGAAGTCTAATTTCATCCTTCAGTTTTTCATTGAATTATATACAGATCTTTGTGTCCTGTTACTGGCAATGAGGTCAGCTTTGCCTCCATTATCACACTACTTCATATCATGCTCCTCTTCCATCCCCTGTGGAGTTCATGCAATGTCTATATGAATCTCCAGCAAATCAAATCAAAGTCTCTGCCCTCATATTAACTCCTCCACATGTTACTATGGGAACACAAAGGGCAGTGAATATCATACAGTGGAGGGCCAAGCTGCCTGACGCAGATGGGGAAAGCATGGCTTTGAAACTCAGGAGGGGTTTCAAGCAGGGAAGACAGAGGTTAGAACTCTTCATCCGTCATATGTGCTACCATATTGAGAGTGTCACATTAGAGAGCACGAGTTGAGAAAATCTTAGCAGAGATGTGAAACTTCACTGACGTTCGACTGTCTCTACTCCAAATGTCTGCAGTTATTCTTCAATGTTCTTTCTTTTTTTTATGTTCAGTGTCACACATTACCTTTGTGTTACTCACTGGAACCCCCACTGAGACTGTAAAGAGAAAAACAGACAGGCACGAAGTCCTTTTCTTCTCTCAGAAAAACATGGGGGGGGGGGGGGATTATTCTAAGAACTCAGTTGACAAACTGTGTGATAGTTGGATTTCAAAAATGAAAGCAGGTTGAGAAAAAAGGCGACAGAGACACAAGATCACGCAAAACAAGGTTTTAAACGCAAAGAAAACACATGTAAATGTAGATGAATTATTAACGATTAACACGGGGCTGCACGTGGTGTGGTGGTTAGCACCGTCACCTCGCAGCAGAGGGTTCTGGGTCCTCGCTGTGTGCAGGCTGCATGTTCTCCCCGTGTGTGCGTGGCTTCTCTCCGGCTTCCTCCCACCGTCCAAAAACAGCATGTTGGGTTAAGTGGTGTCTCTAAAGTTGTCCTTAGCAGTGAGTGTGGTCGTTTGTCTTTGTGTGGCCCTGTGATGGACTGGCGCCCTGCGCCCCGCCTCTCACCCGATGACGCTGCGACGGGCCGCGGCCCGACACTTGGATTAAGTGGGAAGATTAACAAGGTAAAAAGCAAACAAAGTTTTCAAAATGGATTATAGTTTTATATTGTGTCTTCCGCAAATTACATTTCCAGCTCAGTGTTTGTGTCTGTAGGTGTTTTCCAATTAGAGAACAAAACATGAGTAAATAATTCATTTTGTAAAAGCAAAAACTGAAAAATGACGCCGATTCCCTCCGACAGCCTGTGGGCTCCGAAAAATCATTTTAAAGAAGTATTGTTAATACATTTCATTAAGTCTACTTAACTGCCAGCACTTATCAACACACTATTTTGTTGGAACGCAGTTTATACCCAGAAAATGCTGAAATAGAAAGAAACAGTGAGGCTTAAAGCAACTTTTCAACTCACTGCATGACTTGTGCCTGAGGAGGAAGAGAAGTAAACAAAAGAAGCAAATGAGAGAAAGAAAACACACAAAGAGAGAACAGAAACCTTGTTTTCTTTTTCATCAGCTCTGCAGCAGCTCGTGTGTGATGCTTGTGTTATTACCTGTGCTGATATACAGGGAGAATCACATCCTCACACAGAAGCAAGTCATGTGACAACACTGCTGTGAAGCTCCGCTGTATTTGTGAGCAATAACACTCTGTGACCTTTCCTGAGCCACTTTGTGTCGAGGGCAGCAATCTCTGATGCCTCCAGTTACTGAAACCCACCATTCCTGCTTTGAAAACTTCAACACTAATCTTCTATCTGAGAGAGTGGCAGAAGACACAATATGTTGTGAAGAAATTTATTCTCATCATCTGGCATGTCAAGAGTACCTTGACTGAATCTGATGTGAGTCTGCAGAGATTCAAAGGAGTTAAATGATGAAAAAACTGAGTGCAGATTGCAGAGCGGCGTCAGCATCACTTAACTCAGCCTGACACGTGCACACGTACGGTCTGAAGTCTGACAGCCTGTCGAGCATGTGAGCTGATATCAACTATGCGTGCGGTTTTGAGGAGATTCAAAAGTGAAAAATGAAACAAAAATTTTTGATAACGTGGAAAAATATTCGGTAACAAGCAGAAATGCAATAGTTCAGTCATTTAACTTGAATCGCATTCATATCTCATGAGCTACCCTTTGGAATTGTTAAGGGATTGAATTGCTCTGTTTCCCTCGGAAATCCTTTGTCGAGGTTTTCTAAGCGGAGAGTCTGCCTGATGGCAAAGCCTCAGTGTCAGGAGGAAATGAGGTGTAAATTCTGTTCTGATCCTGGAAGAATAGGCTTTAAAAGATAAAATACGGAGGTTGTAAAGTTGTAACTTCAGAGTTTCTGCACGTTTTGGGTTTAATAGGGCTAAAACATCATGGGATTTCCACGCAAGTCTTAGAAGAAGAATAGAACTAAACAATTGTGACAACTTTTTACTTTCAATTAAAAATCTGATGAAGTTTTAGGTCATACGTGAAATATAGAAAATTCCAGAAACTTTACTCAGTAACACTGGGTTCTAGATTCACTTTGGCAAATCAAAGCTAATACGGGCTAATATGGATATTAATTCAATAAAAGAGGTTGGATGTTACGGCTGTAATCACAAAGTTGTTCACCCGGTCGGTTTATAATCAGACGTCTTCCAGGGTAAAGTGACATTTATCAACATGCAGCTTGACTGACTGAAATGCAGGTGTTGTAGGAGGACTTTTAATTCAAAATGCTTCTCTTTTGCCTTATGGAAGGATTCCCTGAAGGAAACCTGAGGGCAGGCACAAGACACGACGTGTCCCAGCTGGCCTGAAAACCCGTCTCACACTCCAAGAAGGAGCTGTAAAATGACAGGGAGCATGCCCCCCCATTGCACTGCAATCCGTACAAATCCTGGGTGAGGAGCTGAGAAACGGATGGATTAACAGTGAAGTGAAATAAAGATCATGCACCCAAACACCAGAGATGGTAATTCTCTTCTGTCAATATTACAACCCTAAATTACTCCCCCCGTCATATAATAGAGTCCCGGAGGATCCAGGAAGAGTAGACGCTGCATGTGTGGGTTCATCAGTTCTGTATAACACGAGCTTTTGATGTTATGGGAGCGTTATCACTTTTAAAAGTCGTTTGTTGCCATATTTTGACCTTGCATGCTACAGTTAAAAATGTCTTCCTTTAAAGTGTCTCTCACATGAAGAAATCTGTCTTTAAACCTGTTTTCAAGCTTTGTTCTACACTTTAAACCGATGGTGCCTAACAGTAAACCAAACCTTTGTTGACTGGCCACACTAAGATAGCATGAACATATTTTATTACAAGAAATCACAGTTTTGATAAGACGCTCTGAGGCAAAAAGTGCACACGGCAGCGCTGAACTGATAAAAAGTATGACATTGGCTCTGAATTAATCAATGATCGTATTAAAAAGGATTCAAAGCGAGTCTGACAGTAATGAGTCTAACTCGGAGAAAAGTTGATCCATCACCACTCAGCGCTGCTCCAGCTGAAGGTTACAGTCTTGAATGTTACATAAAGAAGGTCTCCGTGGAGCAAAAATCAAAGCTTCTGGAGCACCTTCTGGTGTCATCTGTCACAGAGTTTCTACCCCCGCTTCTCCTCAGATTATTTAGCTGTTCTTGTCTTTTCTGACTCTGCTTTAAAACCAAGACGTTGGTGCAGGTAGCAGCAAGGATGGCTTAAATCCTCTAAGGCTGAAAATACTTCCATTTTCCTGCTGTGAACAAGCATTTGAGGCTCTTGAATCCGGCGAGCTTTGCACACCTACATCACAAGGGTTTTATTTTTTTAATCCCCGTTCTTAACGTGTGACGTGTGAGAGGATTAAATTGTTGCAGGAGTGGTCGCAGTGTGGTCAAAATCAACAAATGAAAGGAGCACACTTAGTGAAACATGTAAATGCCATAACGTGTGGACAAGTGCTGGTAGCAGTCTGAGGAGGGTTTATCTGGAATTATTAGAGACTCCTTAGAGGATTAATGAACGTATGATTAGTCGGTGCCTATCTACACAATATTTTTGGCATGCATACTCTAATATGAGCTTTTCAGGGTCTCAAGCAGAATCATGTCTATGTTCAACGTCACAGCTATAAGAACCTCTGATGATTCACTGCAGATGATTCAGCAAAGTAATGTGTTTACGCCACGAGTCACGGCAGCCATGACTGTGGGTATTTGGACCACTGTGTGTCATTTCAGGGCATTGAGATGACTCCCTCTGCACGCTACTTTACACATTTTAAGATTAAGTTTACTGTAAAAGTGCAGGGCAGGGTGCTGTGCGTGGACATCCCAAACATCAGAAGAGGCAGAATAACAACATACAGAGGTCTTTTAGTGGATTTTCACCAACCCATCCTACCTTTTGTCATAGATTTTTCTTGAAAAAGCAACAAAAAAAAAGAAAACATGTCTATTTCTTCTCCTTTTTATGTGTTTATTTTTTCCCTTTGTCCCTTTAAAGTAACCTTCAGAAAGCAAACTCATTTGTTCTGACCGCAGGTTGTGTTGAAACTTGTTCTAAATGATATAAGTGTGCTTTTGCTGCAGGCAATCGTCTTTAATCCTGTGCACACAGGGTCATACTGTTTGCCTGCTGTAGACGTGTAAGACAAAAGGACAAAGAAGGCAGTTCCGTTTTATACCCAGATGTACAGAACATGCAGAGCAACACATCTGTCTTGAGGTTCTATGTCCAATATGTGCTTTTTATGAATTTCCGTCAGTGTTTATGCAGTTAGATTTGCAATAAATGCCAGATGTGTAAAAAGATAATGTTATTTATGCTTTCAGTAATGCAACCTAAAAATGATACTAGTCAAGTTCAATTTTAGTGACTTTCCACTCCTCTTTGCACATGAGCTGCATTACAAATCTCTTCTCTGGTCAGATTTTGTTGTACTCAATGACAATAAAAAAGATTTCAGATTTTAAGCACAACCTGAATTATTGCATGCAAACTACAGTTTATGTTAGTTTTTCTTTTTTTTCTTAGCTGACTTCATTATAGAGAAAAAATAAGCTGAAGCTAGTTTTACGTGAAGTAAACATGATGTGTTGGATGCAGCTTCACGCAGACGATAAGCAGATTCCTCTGTGATATTAAGGCATCTGTCAAGCTGTCCAAGTTAACTAAAGATTATAATGTAGAACAAGTTTTTCCATGTACAGTGTGCAGTACATGTTAGATAAAGAGGATTTACTCGAGTTCGTATATGGATTGAAGAGGTTCATGTTCAGTTCATTCGTCACTTCATGTATCGAACCTGGCAGCTTCCCATAGGGAGGAGAAGGACACGTCCTATTTATGTCTAACTGTCTCTGCAAATGTTGGGAGGCTGAAACACACAGATATTCTGCCTCCTGTCTGGGGCTCTGATGGTTTAGAAACCAATTCTTTTTCATTCATAAAAACAGATGAATTTCTTTAAAGATATTCTAGTTTCAGCCTTTATCAATGAGAAGCCAGAAAAAAGAAACAGCATGCTTGTTTATTTTCAGCTTTTAGTTGAAATGAAAGCAGGTTTTGTAGCTTTTCATTCTTGACTTTGTGCATTTGTTAATATTTTTGCTTCACTGTCAAGATTAGAAACTTGCAATCATGGTGTGTATCTTAGTAAATATCACATATTTACTTCTGGGGTTTATCGTGTGACCTGTAGTTATTCATATTGTAGTAGGAACTCTTAACTTAATTAGGTTGTATTTGTCAGATTTTTCATACTGAAGCCAAACTACTACATGTTTTAATTTTGTTTAATGGAAACCAAGCGTGCTAATCACCACAATTTTCTGCTTAAAGGTGGAATAGAACTGTTCGGCTCTGAGCTCTTTCCCCACGTTTTGAACTGATAGCACAGAAACAGACCTTCAGGATTTTTCAGAGACTATCTGTGTTCTCAGGCTCTCCTGAAACATCCTTATTCAGATGTAGATGGATTTCTACAAGCTCTCTGAAAGCAACTCATAATGGAGTTACGAAACTGCAACTCAATGGTGAATGATGTGGATGTATGCAGCCCTTTGTGTAAAAGTATGTGAGGATCCTTGGACACCCAGGTAAAGAGTAAAGTCTGAATGGTGTGAAGGTTTTCTAACCATTTGCTATTGTTAACTTCAGCTTGCCGCCTCCATCCTCCATCACTGCTGTTGTGAGAGCAGGCTAATCTTATTTTCAATGTGACAGACAGAAATGAAGAGGCTTTGTAAAGGAATTCCACTGATCCATGTTTTCCAGAACACTTCTTGTACCCAACAAATGAAAACATAAGTGCATTTTACAGCATGACGGCACCTTCATGCATGTCTGTCTGTAACTTCCACTGTGATTATGCATCGATAGTATGTGCCGGCCTAATTTCATGCAGAAAGACGCTGGACACTGGAAAAATATTTTAGAAAATTATTAAAATATTGTCATTCATTTAGAATAGCACTCAAAATCATTAATCCAAACACAACTCATTAATTCAACTTCAGCAGCATATCCAAAATGCTGGGACAGGGGTATATCTATACTGTGTTCATCAGCTTTGCTCTGTAATAGACTGGTAACCTGTCCAGGGTGCACCCAGCCTCCTGCCCAACAGGAGCTGGGATAAGTTCCAGAAGTAAGCGGTACAGAAGATGGATGGATGGGATGGATGGATGGTTGGATGGATGGATGGATGGATGGATGGATGGTTGGTTGGTTGGTTGGTTTGGATGGATGGATGGATGGATGGATGGATGGTTGGGTTGGGTTGGGTTGGTATGGATGGATGGATGGATGGATGGATGGATGGATGGATGGATGGATGGATGGATGGATGGATGGATGGATGGATGGATGGATGGATGGATGGATGGATGGATGGATGGATGGTTGGTTGGTTGGTTGGTTGGGTTGGTTTGGATGGATGGATGGATGGATGGATGGATGGATGGATGGATGGATGGATGGTTGGTATGGATGGATGGATGGATGGATGGTTTGGTTTGGTTGGATGGATGGATGGATGGATGGATGGATGGATGGATGGATGTACGGATGGATGTATATCCTTTTCCTTTTCCAACACTTTCAACATTTAAGGAGACCAAAGGCTGTTGTTTCCTCATTAGTTAACATTTTATCTTGTTCCATAATGCACATGTCTTTAATGGATGCTTACAGTCCAGTATTCTATATTCATCTTTTTTTTCTTATGTAACACAAGCACTGACAACTTTGGGGATCAACTGCACTATCAATCAACGAACGGTGCTAATGCAATTCCTCTTAATTTACCTTTTAAAAGTCACATACCTAGGTGATCCTTAGTTAATGCAATAGACACAATGATTTAATTTATGAATTGATGCAGGTTATATCATGAATTCCTGTTTGCCACGGGGAAATCAACTCACTGTGGATTGATGTGATACCTCCGCACTCAAAAACACTATAAATGGTAATTCAATGTCATTTCTTAGATTAATTTATATGCCACATAACACTGGCCGACCCAGGGAACTAAGGTGCTTCTTCTCACCACTTGCAGGACGCCGTTGTCCTAAAACATACACATGCAGGGATTGTTCATGCACGCAGATGCCATTACGCAGTTATTACGTTCAAATAATATGCAACCTATAGTGGTCATGAGAGAAATTGCATGTTTAAAAAAAAGGGTCTATGATGGTGATGGTTGTGTTATTGAAATAATATTTACTCGCTCTAATGACAGTTGTTTTCCACACATGAGATGTTTTTTTCAACAGCCAACCTGAGGCGTCCACCTGAGTGACAGTCGGGTTGTAAAGAGAAGTGGTTTAGCCCTAACTATGGTGGTTTTCTACCCTAACCTAGTACCCTAAACCCAACAAGGAAGTGATGAAGGTAAACGTGATTCTGACATATGCTGATGACCAATCAAATCTTTTGAAATGGCTTCAAATTTTAACGTATAAGTGGCAAAATTCTTCATACAGATACACTTTTTAAAGGCCAAATTGATAATGAAGTAACAGTGAATTAGCCTTCATTAACGGATGATTTAATAAATGTTAGGGAACCACGGAAATCTACGACTAGGTCATAGTGTTGAACATTCATTTGTGAATTAAATCACAAAGAGTCACTGATTTAGTAAAGATTACTTAAGTGTATGATTTATCCTCATGAGTTTCTCTGGTTTCACACATGAATAAAAGCCAGTTGCTTAGGTTTAGAAAAAAACGTACACTGCTCAAGTTAGTGAAAACAACACGTTTGGATATAAAGAAAATGCCACGTATATAACCTGTATGTTCCCACTAACTGTTCCATTATGCCAGATATACTGGGTTCCTTTGGCTGAGGAATGTATGTATGATACATCATTTTTGTTCCAGGAAGCATAGCATGGATGTATATTCTCTCTACATTGATTTCCACCACAGAAATAAGTCCTTGTCTTTCTTCTACAATCAAGGTCATTATCGGCTGAACGCAGTTCTTTTCAGCTGCGGCACAAACCACTACAGCTGTGTCATGCTCAGTGACACCAGGTTTTATAAGATGCCGACACCTCATTAGCTTTCTAGCTCTTGATCACCTCTTGTAATTTAAATATTAAATACTTCAGCGGAAGACAAAGCCTTGACTGTGATAGCTGCTCAGTCGCAGTCATGCTATTCACCCTAATGAGGGACAAGAGGCATGACTTTCCGTAGATTTCTGCCCACAGTTTGATGGGCAGTTCTTCTGTCTCATGGAGATTCTGAAGCTGCCACGTCAGGCTGTCTTGAAAGTCGTTCAATTGGAAACAGATGCCAGCTCAATTGGAATTGCAGAAACTGAGATTTCCTGTATTAGCCCCTGACTGACTGGCCCCAGGGCCTGTCTGATGCTTTCCCAGAGTGCACTCTTTTGGACATGAAGTGACATATAACCTTGGTTGGGTAAACTTGACTTTTATTCATAACAGGAGGAATGTTTTACTGCTCGGCTGTATTTTGTTTAAAGAGTCTGAAGCTGCAAATCTGGATAAAGAAATTTTTAAATGATAAGATACTCAATAATGAGACAATCAGCATCTGCTTGTTTATGTGGGAAATAACTCTTGTTAAAGGTTGTCAATGAGTTAAGGACACATCCGGCAGATCCCATTTCATAGAGGAAAGCGAATGAGTGTGAATCAGCCACAACATTAAAACCGCTGGTACATGAAATGAACAACTCTGGTTTTCTGGTTGTAATGTAGTGCTCTGCTGGGGAACCTTGGATCCGGGTTACTGAATTATTTAATTTACTGTTCCCTTTTTCCTGTTGTTTGTCCCATCCACCAGGGGTTCCCACTGTGTTCTTTCATCTCACCTGTATCTACACCCCTGATCCCTTTTCGCTGTATGTTAACCTAAAGTTTTCCACTAATGCAGCAGATTCTTTATAGAGCGTCGCCCAACCGTTACCTGATCTCGTAACCTTACTTAACATCTCTTTTTAATGATCTATGGAAAACATTTCTGGTTTTGTAAAATATTTTAAATCTACCTGGAAAAACCTAGTTTATCTGACTTTTTTGGTTTTTATTCATCATGTTAGTGAAGTTTATTTCTCTTATGGGTCCAGTTCTGTGCTCAAACTTAACAAAGGACCTCTGAAAGGCTGCCGTTGGATGTAAATATTAACAAGAGGCAAAGTTTCTTTACTATGTTGGGAACATTAAGCCTGTCTGCATGTTAATATTGGTTACCGTATTTTTCGGGCTATAAAGCGCATTAAATGAAACAAAACTCAGAAAAGTCACTTTATTCAACTCACTTGTTGTACTGCGTGACTGATAGCGTTTGAGTTTGAATCCGCTTCGTAAGCATGTCTCTGAACAGGAGCCATTTTTAGGGCAGCGGGTATAGAAAATGAATGAATGAATGCACACACCTTAATGTTGAAGCACAGATCGTATTACTCCGCGAGGCTACGGTGGCCCGTAATGCTCAATCCATCAAGCAGTGCAGCTTCGTAGCTTACCGAGGCCGTGCTAAAACATTTTGACAGATTTTAAAATCACATAAGATCGGTTCTAGGTCAGAAAGCACAACCAGAATTAATTCATACATTAGGCGCACTGTCAATTTTTGAGAAAATTAAAGGATTTTAAATGCGCCTTATGGTCTGAATAATACGGTAATTACACTAAATAGACATTACTGTACAATTAAGGCCTTGTCCACACTTACATGGGATATTTTGACACATATTTCTACGTGTTTGCGTATTTTGTCCACATCCAAATGCTGTTTTAGGCTCCTGAAAACAAAACAGGGTTAAGATATTTACAGATTCGTGTCTCGTGGACAGGGTAGTTGAGATTTTTGGCTCGTTACATCAGGCTGTGCGTCTCCTTTGTTAAACATCAGACTCTTCTTACTAGGGGATACACCAGCAAGACAGCACCTGTGTTAACCTTGTCAACAGGACTGTTTAAATGTTTGCAGGTAAATGTTATTCGTAGAAAGCGCTGAAGGCTCGAGTTGTCAGCGTAAACTACAGAGGTCACTGCTATTTAATCCAACGCCGAATCAGCTGCCACTGTTGCCACTTTGTGACAGAAACCCACTTAGACTTCTGATTGTTAAAGAATGTTTGGAATTAAGCAGTTGTTGCTGCAGAACAGCCATTTTTTCATCTAGAAAAAGACAACTGTGAAGAAGTTTGGGATTGAAATCCCACCGGCCCGTGTGTGGACATGATAAATCTTCCTGCTTTTACCCCATCACACTCCTCCACCCCTCTCTTGCCTCCTCTATAGAATAATTGGTCAGAGAAAGGATAAAATCCCAAGCAGTGAGTGTCGAGGGAAGAGTAGTTTAATGATGGAAATGAGCCACCTGACAGCAGCTTACTGTAAAATCCATGGAGGCTGTTATGCAGGTTTCACCTCAGCTTCTTGCACAAGAGGATAATAGTATGTTGGTGCGGGTAAAGTGTGCACCCTGACGCGAGGATTTCCTCGCCAACTTGGTTATAATGTTCAGTTTTTAGAATTTCTCCTGTATAAAGGAGGATGACTGTTCTTATTCCATAGCAAATGATTTAATACAGCCAGAGGGAAGAAAGGAGGGCCGAGACATTTCATGATAGTTTGACTGATCTCGCTTTTACTCACAGTTAAATGAATACTCCAAACTCTACAGGGATATGTTGTCACACGGTATTAAAAAAAGCTCAATGTGTGAATGTAAATGTTTGGCATGTGTGGAAATATGTAAAAGCCACTGAATTAGTTGTTATATTTTACCAGGTGTAGTGACAGAAGAAACTTGTGTAAAATCTCACTTCCTATTTACATTAAACACACAAATAGCATGACTTTGTAAACAAGAGAATGAGAGAAAATCATTGGAAGAGTTTAATAATGTAGTTGCAATACAACGGGTTTTATTTCAGAAATAGAAAACATAAATTGTGACTGCTGGGATAGGCTCCAGCCCACCCGCTACCCGATTAACGGATTGACGGTATAGAAAATGGATGTATGGAAAACATAAATTGTGACATTTTTATTTATTTTCCAAACTGAAAAAACTAAAATGACAAGCCACACCCAGAGATGCTTCAACAAGCTGTGGCTCGCAACAGGTGACTGTTTTCACCAGAACTACGGACGGTAAAACAGCAGAATAAAGCTGTTCAGGTGCAAGTTGCACGTCTCTATAAACTATAGGAACTCTTCTTCTGAATACTTTGGTTCAAATAAGTGGATGAAGAGTGGTCAGTTTAGACTTGGCATGTTCCTCGATGTCTGACGGTACATTGGCTAAGATAAATTGTTTAACTGTTAACTAACATAACTATTTGTGTATTAGCATGTCTCTGGGATCAAACAATATAAGCACTGGAAGGGATGACCCACATGAGGGACCCATCATGTCATACCATTGTTGCTCAGTAAGAGTCTAACAGCCATGTTTTTTGAGCTTGACAATTATTTTCACCCAAATGCATGAGAAAATAGGACCCAAAGTTTTCATCTAAATCACGTCCTTTCATGGCAAGCCTGCACTACGAAAATTTATGCTAAAGGGTAGCACATGCATTATAGTCCGACTGCACAGGTTCTGATAAAGCCTCAGTGTGTGATGTGTTGGGAGTGTGAAAAGGCTCCATTGTAATTCCCTTCATCTTTCCTTTCACAGGACCATGACACACAAAGACCTGAGTGAAGACTTTCCTCTACTTATTATATATGAAAGTTAGCTGAACGGCACCTGCTTTGGTTTAAAGTCAGAGCATTGTGAATGAACATGTTAAAAAGAAACAATCACTGGGAGCACAAATCAGGATTATTACTTTCAGTCTCTTTTATGGCAGTTTATCTACTCTGGTCAGGACTATAGGAAAATTATCCTGCCAAATAAATCTTGTCTTTCCTGTAAGTACCTGCCCCCTTCGATTCCTGCACTGATGTTTTGACAGAGTGCTGATGAACAGCTAACGAACCAGATTCAGTTGATCTCCTCTGAAAGGAGAGCCAAAGAAAGAAAAAGAAAGTGGAGATGCAGTTGGGCAGCTCGATCATTTGCCTGTTTGCACGGATGCTCCTGCTTAGATAATCACTTCACCTCTGCCCTACTCATATGTGTCCTGTAAAGGTATATCCATGCTGTGTGATACTGCTAAAAGCTCTCAGCAGATTCATCACACTGAGGTGCTCCTGATGTCACATCGTTTCCTGTGCTGCATGCCAATTCAGTGAAGATTAGGGAAGAATTTAAATGAAGAAACATTTTTATTTCTTAAACAAACCAAAGTAATTTGGAATTTAAAAAGCCTCAAACATAAGAAGAGTATAAGCACATTGGCCCACAAAAAGGAGACACATTCTCCACTTGACTCTCACGCATTCTCTTGGCCCTTTTAAATGGAACTTTCTACACGTTACAGCCTTTCGACCAGATGCTCCTTGGCTTTTTACTCCCTTTATCAGTCATCTGACCCTGATCTACCTCACAAATCTACCTCTCATTCCATCATTAAATCCAGGAGCACACACATGGATCGCTTTCCTCTTCCAATTTGTATTGCTTGACTGTCTTCTCAGCCAAGTTTTACCTGCTTTGAACTTGTCCAAACATAAGCCTATTTTTTTATTTCTTTATTTACTTATTAAATACTTTTTGGACACTTTACTGAACTATGAACTCGTTGATGGAACAGTCAACCTTCAACTGAACATTCCTTCTATTCAACCTGCTCTTTTTCTGGGTCATCCTGGTCTTCTAGTGCTTTAACAGTTAAAATTCCGTTAAAATTCCTCTCAGTACCTGTGTTAAATGCATCAGAATGAGGGTGCTGTAGATTTCTTGTCCACTGATTGGAAGCATCAGAGTCCCACCGGTGGAACATCCAACCTTACAACCACGAACGAACCACAAATCGTATATACACAAGCACGACAATCATTTCTGTATTCTTGCCTATTTCCTATTTATTCATTGGGAAATATAACTGTATTGTCGAAAGGATTTCTGTTACTCTAGTCTTTAGAGTAAGTTAATTTAATTGATCAGTCCTTAAACAAAGGAACTTGATGTTATCATACCATTATTTAGAGGGTTTTTACCATCCAAATGCCCCCTTGGGTACCTTACTGGTAAGTACCATGAATTTTTGTCTTGGTCCATCACCAAGGCAACCAAAAAAATGAGATGCAGTGAAAGGATGTGTGCTCAGTTAACAACGCTGAAGGTTGAGCGTGTGTAAGATAAAATACTAAATAAATGGCTATGAGAAGAACGTTAGCACTGTGTGTGCTTCCTACATATGTAAAATGCCTACATATTTCTTTGGCAGCAGGGCTGAAATAATCAAAACTCTTGTTGTCTTGTTCACTCCTGGGTTTCAAAGAATACCAATTTGTTTTTTTTTTATATTGGTCAGAAATGTCAACAGAAGGTTAAACTTGGACTTCACAGAATAATTAGAGGCCTGTGTCATGATAGTCTGACTCTGACATAACTATTTATCATGATAAATTCAAGTTGGACTGGTAAAACTGTCGGCTTTATCCTCCCAGTACGTGTGGCAGAGTTGTGAGCTTTCACATTGTTTTCTTTGTAATACGAACACATTACAGTTAACAACAAAAAAACTCAATCTAAACTGAAATATTAGATGTCTTAAGTCAACATTTAGTCCCAGAGACTATTTACAAGACAGGATAATAGGGTTGGTAGTCCCACCTTTCTGCCCGCCTTTGTATGTGCGTTTGATGTATTCCTTTGGTCACCATGGCCATCTGTGAAATGTGTTTAGTCACCAGTGTGCATTTGCATCCTTGTATGGAAAAGCAGAAATAAATCTGGTACCCAAATATTTAACGGTGTACAAAAACTTCACAATACCTTTTCAAACTAACTGTTTTCCATAATCTGTGTTTAGTGATTTGACCCAAAAAGTCACTGTCAGTGCAGCTTTGAGCCCTGTTGCGTTTTCTCTCATTTTAGCCCGTATCAAATGCTGATTTATTGAGTTATTCAGCTGCTGTGGGAGAAGGAACAGAAGAAAGGGAGGAGAAGATTGGTTGGTTTCCTTCCTCTTTGCATGACTGCAACTGTCTACACTCCCTGCCTCGCTGTTGATGTTTTCCACCCAAATAGGATCGGGCAAGAGGAAACCAAATCCTTGTATCCATTAAAGCTGTGACACTGAGGGGTCTGCAACTACTTCAGAGACTGAATTCCTCTAAGATAGATGAGTCTGGGACAACCCACTGTGCAAAATTTGGCCTGAAAGTTAGGCTCCAAATGACCAGCCTTCCAAACACAGTTATCTTTCTTAACACATGTTTCCTAGTATTAGAAAGACTGTCTTGAATTATTGCTGCAGCATATACGATTAAAAGAATGCAAATATGCAACAAGGAATATTATTCACATCTATTTGCAAGTTGCTTCTTAGGGTCAACAAGAGTCTGAGAACTGGTAAAAAAAAAAAATGTAAAAAATGGTCAAACTGTCGTTTGTGCCAGTCCAGTCGCATTTGATCTGTGATTAAGTCCAGGACTCTGAAAAAGTCTCTTCAAGTGTGAAAAATATGGAAATTGCTCTGTCAAGTAGAAACTGACCGCCCGTGCCCTCATTGCTCTGGGGACCAATATGTTCCATTTTAAGAAACATAATTTTAGCCCTAATGTGGCAACCCGATGACCACTCTGACGACCTCTCTGATGTGATCTCAAGGCTACATTTACATAAACTTGATTTTGCACATAAGATTTTTACCCTTGCACATGAATATGTAATTATGACAATAAGTTATGAAAAGCAAAAATGGAGTCTTGAGGGAGTAGCTGCAATTCTGAGTATCGTATAGAGGATTTCCACCAAGGATTTAGTGTACAGACTTCCTGCACTTGTTTTGATCAGGAAGATGCAGATTATAATTATTACTCAGCTGGAGTTGTAGTTCTGGGACTGTAAACGGTCTATGTTCCGTATTCAACAATAAAACTTTTACATTTCACGATATTGAGCAATGAGATGAAAGTAATAACATTGTAATGTTGAATATGTCGACAGTCCAATCAAACTGCAACATAGATCCAACCACACTGACACTAAGCTGTTACATGGGTTTACAGCAGTGTTACTACAGCTATTGAAAAGATATTTCACGGTTTTCGGTTTAATCAGGCCAAGGTTTGGTACACGGGTAGGCAAGAATAGACAAGGCAAAGGTACAAAATCTCTGTTCGTAAAACATGCAAAGGGGTCAAAAACGTGAAAACTGGACTTGGTATAAATGCAACGACCAAGACAAAGGCTCGGGTATAAATACAGTACACAGAGGGGAAGACAATGATGCACAGGTGAAAACAATTAGGATGACGACAATAAGACTGTGACAGGAAGTGACTACCAAAATAAAGCAGGAACAAAGAACACACACATAGACATGGCATGACAGTAAGCAAAATAACAAGAAAATGAAAGATATTGTCACAGGCTGTTCTCATATTTTTTTACATGAGTTCCAGTTAGTTTGATTGGATGAAAACAATCGAGCGCTGCTTTGACTTTTGTGGCAGCAAGGGATTGTGGGACCGAATTTCATATGAGAGAGAATATACAAAATGAAGCATTAAAGGTCTTTTGCTTTGCATCTGGATAATTCAACGAGCTCTGCTGCTTAGATACTTAGATACAGATCATTTCACTCAGGTAGAAAGGTTCTCATATAAAATGGTTATTTGACTGGACTGGCGACCTGTCCAGGGTGTACTCTGCCTCTCGCTCAATGACCTCTGGGATAGACTTCAGCAAAATTGTGTATTTTACACCATAGAGGCTTATCCAAATAAAGGTCTTCTGGCGCTTTCATGATTTTAAGTGGGTTTAAATATGTATTTTCTCAATATTGATGGTGACAGATCACCTGTACCCTTACGCCCCCTCCCCAAACTATCCTTCCCAAAATCTACACTCATGCACACTGACATTAGACCGACTGTAATGGACTTACTACCCTTTCGGTTATGCAAAGTCACAATGGTCTGAATCTGTAAAAAACAAACAAATAAACAAACAGTCTCTCACAGGAGCCAAACTCGGGTGTTTAGGAATAATCCTGATGATTTATTCCATCATCCGGTCAACTCTCTTATGCACTGTTGCATTCATACTGTTCAATAACTCCTTACTGTACGGTTGCTCTATGCAACTGCTAGCGTGTCTTGTTCTGCCTCCACCTCTGGCACCCTCTATACTTTCATTACCCCCTACCCGAACCAGGGTTTGAATCCCCACCCCACTATGACTGGTGTGCAGTTGGCGAGAGGCTGGGATAGCTGATAATAATGCTGCTTGTGGAAGAAAAAGATGGTTGTTGTAGTGTGAGGAGCAGTGATGGCTGGCATTAGGGGAGTGACTCTGGGACGCCAGTGATCACCTCTTGGAGGTGTCATGGGCCCAACTAGACGAAACACTGATGAAAGGAGGTTCCCACCTGATGACCCCAATGACCCCACTGGTCGATATAGGGATTATAGGGATCTGGAGGGTCTTCATTGGGTACTGAGCCAGTATTAGAGGGTTAATTGTTGAATTTAGGGAATTATTCACTGTGTCTGGTCAATTGTTTTGCAGCACAAGTTTCTATTTCGTATATCTCAGTGTATTGTTCTATATGTAAGTTCTATAAGAATTTTAACAGCTCATTTTTGTGTGCACGGCTCATAATTTTGTTACAGAATTGACCTGGTTTGGAAATGTTTGTGTATTCAAGAAGACCAACAGCCGGTGAGGAGAGAAATATTTTTCATAATAACAGCCTCTGCTCCCCGACAAGATAAGCTTTTATTGAATTAACTAAACAGCACAAACGAGTTCATTTTTCTGCCAATAATAAACCAGCAAAGCTGAGTCTCAAAAGTGTTGGACGTGAGATGTGTCTGCGGTTGTCAGGCCAGCTTGCAGCCAGTCTTCACCACTCACTCACCGTGCTGAATGGCATTTTGATAAGAATTTTGAGTTGACCTGCATTACCATACTTCTTGCTGGGTGTTCTGACGGCCTGTATTACTCTTTGGGATGTTGTCTGCCCTCCAGGCGGTTTCACTGTTATCTGGGCACAGCCAGACTCATGCAGGAGAGCCATAAATGAGCCCTGAGAAATATGATAGCCCATGTGTGGCCATACACTACCTTTCCTATCATAAATAAAACATGAAGGAACGTCAGTTGGATATTGAAGAGGCGAATGTGGGTCTCTTATTGTATTTGTGTGTTTGTGTTTATCACTCTTCCTATTTTTCTTCGACTCATGGAAATTTATATATTTTTAGCATTAGCCACCACTTTGTGGTATGATGGCACAACTTGCCTCTCCAGGCATATCTTAATGAAATGTTGAATAATGCAGGATAAAACCATTTTTTAAAAACTTTTTTCCATTCCTCTTTTTCTTCACGTTCCTCTTCAAGAGATAAACAGCTTACCTTTGGCATGACCCAATCCACTCTAATAAACGTTAAGTACTCCACTGTCCCACTTTTCAAATCCATTAATTTGATAAGTGAGGGGATCTCTCACTTAGCAATCATTCTGGACAATTAAACGCATATCTAAAGAATAGGGTCTGTCTTGAGGGCTTTTTAGTGCCAATTATGTGGAACCGTTTGACTCAATATCTAATACTCTGTTGAAATGAGCCATTGTTGCCAGAGAGCACTGTCGATACATTGGCGTGGTATTAATTGAAGAATGGGGTCTGTCTGGAGGGCTTTTTAGCGCCAATTATGTGGAACCGTCTGACTCAGTATCTAAGACTGAAATAAAATGAGCCACAGCTGTCAGAGAGTCATCACCAGTGCACTGGTTTTGTTTCGTTTTGAGGAACAGACTTTAATCTATAGCTGATACGTTGATGAAAGGGGAAACTGAACAGTTTCTGTGCAGCTCTGGGAGCCTAGACCAGCTAATTAAACTTTCAGGAATAATGAAGGGTGTTTGGATGTTCCTCCCAGTGACTCTGCGTTGGCTTTGTGGATTTGGAAAAATCCCATTCTTTTATTCCTGGAGGTGCCCTGGGGATAGTGGTCAGAATATGGGAAACCTGTCCCACTATTACAAGTTATCTGGTTCCTGTACAACTAAGGCCACGGCCTGGTCTGGATTGCTGGGAATAAGTTCGATTCAGTGGCTGATGTCAACCAGCCAGCCAAACGTGACTGGCTAAAACAATCAGCGAGCACATAAAATGTGGTTTCCAAATCAGGGGGAAATGGACTCAGCTCCAACTTTCTGCTCGAGGTAGTGAGCACATTATAAACTTAAATAAAAACTTTGTGAGGCCATGCTGAGAAGCTGATTAATAGAAAAATGACGAGGTTAGTAGAAACACTGCTATGGCAAAAAGAAAAGACAAGACAGAAACAAAGATGTCTAGAAGTCAAGATGTCAAGACAAAATCAAACTAATAGCAGTGGTTAGAAATGCAGCTGGTAAAAAACTTCCATAAAGTTAATGTTCTTACCCGGGTGAGACACTCCAAGCAAGCGTTCCTACTGTTCCTCACAGATAACGTGCACATTCTCCTCCTCTTTGAGAAGAGGAATGAGGATAATGCTTTAAATTTTGATTTAAAGTAATTACCTTTGACATTTTACTCATAAACTCACCCTTTCACATCTGAAGATATCTCAGAGGTGTATATAATATAAAAGTCATTCAAACTATTCAAACAACAACAGACTAAAAAGACTCACATTAACAAGTGAATATTAGAAATAAAGTGATGGTAAATGTATGTGGGATGCTGCTTTGTTCTGATGAGTCACTTAAAGCAACAGATACTGGAGCATCTGTTCATCTGCTAACATCCATTGTTATTACTATCTGACCTTTTGGTGTTTGGCTGTAAAATCCCAAGAAGTTAAAAAGCAAGTTAGAAAAGTCTGATATCTACATTTTTGGCATTACTGAGAGCGATGAGGTGATCTCCGTCCTTGGAATGCTACAAAGGCCCAGAACTCCAAACCGGAAAAGAAATCTCTTGTGCACAATTAAAATATGCTTATGTCGGTCTTCGTTTGTCCATGTGGCAGACAACTACACGGCTCTGAGATGGTGGGGGTATATCCAAGAATGGAGCTGACTGACAGATCTCATATTGTCTTAAATGAACCTCACACAAGAGTGTGTCTGCAGCTTTGTCTGCACCAAACCATACTGCTTAGATTAAATGTTTTTGTCATCTTCTAGCTCTGGACTAAGTTAAAAACATTCTCAAATGGTGAAATCTACACTCAGGTGGTGGGAATGTCTTCCAGATGACATTGATTTTAAACATTTGTTGTGAGACTGGTTGAATTCTGGAGAAAAAAGTAGAATTTGTTATAATTCAGATAAATAACAGAGCAGCACATAACCCTGACTGCAGCCCTGCCTTTATGCCAACCACAGAATTGAATACAGAATTTCAATCTAAATTTAAAAATGCCTTTGCCAAGATCTGCTAATTGAAATTCTAGTCGATAATACACTGCATCTGCACACCGCGTTGTACTTCCAGTCCTAATCTGTGGCTCTAATGTGGCAGCCTGATCTCATTTAACATAATAATTTAAATGTTTATCTTGGTTTTATCATGTAAATGTAAGATTTCCTTCCAATCTGCGACCTAGTTTTAATGTATATTATTATAATAGTTGCCTAATAACCCTGGAGCAGCTTTGGTGAACACATTTTTCATTGTTATAGTAGCTATAGCATGAGTCAGCACCACACTTATATCATGTACAATCTTACTTTTGACTTACCATATTTTTTGGGTTATAAGCCGCAATATCAATGATTGACTGCTAACGGGTCTATTTTCATACATAAAGCGCACCGGGTTATAAGGCGCATTAAATGAAACAAAACTCAGAAAAGTCAAACTTTATTCAACTCACTTGTTGTGCTGCGTGACTGATAGCGTTGAGTTTGAATCCGCTTCTTAAGCATGTCTCTGAACAGGAGCCATTTTTAGGGCAGCGGGTATAGAAAATGAATGAATGAATGCACACACCTTAATGTTGAAGCACAGATCGTATTACTCCGCGAGGCTCCTGACTACGGTGGCCGTAATGCTCAATCCATCAAGCGGTGCAGCTTCATAGCTTACCGAGGCCGTGCTAAAACATTTTGACAGATTTTTGAGCGCCGTGTACCACCAGAATTAATTCATACATTAGACGCACCGCATTTTAAGGCGCGCTGTTGATTTTTGAGAAAATTAAAGGATTTTAAGTGCGTCTTATGGTCAGAAAAATACGGTACTTTTCTTTTAGTTTGTACAGAGCAAGTTACATTAAACATTCTCTTTGGTGCAGTTCTGTCCGACTTCATCTTGTCCGCCAGAAGCTGGTACTCACCGAGGTGGAGAAGGAAAAAAGCTAAATGAAACAGGCAGTAGGATAGTCAACCCACTTCAAAATGTTGGAACACTGCCATTGATTAACAGACAACCAGTTTGTGCTCAAGTAGTCGACCCGTGACAATATATTGACACTCTACTCAAAACAATAAGGCTGAATATGTGCTTGTGATTTATGTAATCTCTGGTTAAAATCACTTTTATAAGCCTTGCCTTGGGGTGTCTGTACTGGGCAGTCGTGGGGTTTGTTGATGAGCTTTGCTACCAGCCTTGTTTTTGTTTGATGTTGATTCGCCATAGTTTTACTGATTAAGTCAAAATCTATCATTTTTCTTCATGAAAAAGAAGATAAAAGTTCAACAATCCGTGCACTGAAATCAATTTACTTCATAGGTCAGCAGGAACAGCAGGACCTCTGCTCTCACTGACCTGTCTGACCTGAGTTCAGACCCACTACTGACACTCTCTCCCACTTGTTCTAACATGAAAGATGAAGAACGGGAGGTTATTGAACGGCTGTATAAGCACAGCCAGCGGAGGCATCACTCAAACGTCACCACCTTCCTGCAGCATAGGTCAACCAGGTCTCATGCAATAGTGATGAATGTTTCTCCTGCACTGACATGCAATGTCAGATCTACACATGAGAAGAAAAATACTGATTGTTTATCACTTTGTTTGTGCTCTCAAAGCTTCTTCAAAATGATATGTTTTATTGCATTTCATGAGTGTGTTTGTGAGTCACTTGTATGATCACAGCTCAGTGGGGGGGGGCACACACACACACACACTAAGAGCACATCCCTGACTGCTTTTGATCAGACGTTTGTGTTGTGAGCTTTAGTCACTCGATGACTCAGATTGCCTCTAAAAGATGAACAACATGTTGTGATGACAACAAGCCTCTCGAGGCGGCACATTCTTAAAGACCAAAGCTTTCATTTGAATGTTTCCGACTTAAATAATTAAAAAAGGAAGCAGAGCAATGCTACTCAGTTATACGCTTTGAAAATAGCTTTTTGATAGTAATTAAAGCAAAGCCATTTGAATTTTAAGAACAATGCAAGTCGAGCTTTTTGATAGCAGAGACTGGATTGCACATTTTGTGGTTTGTTTCCATGTCGGTGTGTTTTATCCACAGAACAAGCTGCTCTGTTCAGTAGACGAGATTAGATCATGATTCACATCATGGAATCAATTTCACAGCGTATTACAGTAGCATCCCCTGCATGATCAGGCTGAATGTCATTCTGGGGAATGATTTGTCTCAGAGTGTGCAAGCATTTCCTGCATACAGTACCTGCACTCCTCAGTTTATCATATTTGCCCTCCGAAAGTCTTTATTAGCGTGAAACGCTTGCACTGGGTCTCCTGGGAGAGCAGGCTGGCACTGATGCAGATGACAGCGGCAGTTTCTTTCACACTCTTCTGTTGACAGACATGGAAATAGTAAGGATCTGTCAGGGAGCACCGCAGAACTCACTGCTCGAGCTGCACCTGCTATAAATATTTCAGGAGACAATGTTCACGCCTGTTTATTCTTCTCAGAGTTATCTGTAAGTGTGACTGACTTGTTTTGAAGAAGGTTGTTGTTTTGACAGATTTAGGAGATGACAGTGACTGTTCCCTGTCCGTGTGCATTCCGACATTGTGTCTGCCACCTGTGCTGCGAATGCACAGCGTGTACAGCTGAAACAGCAATGACAACACAGATCTATGTCTTTGCTCAGCTTCCTGAATTTACACGGACAGGAAACCATGCACTGACATGCTTGTGCCTGCAGTCAATTTAAAGTGACGGATTAATACGCAAATGTCTTGAGGAATGTAGGAAAAAAGCCACAGGGACAGTATGAAAGTCCACACAGGAGGACACATGTGATCCAGGAACTGTTTAGCTGTGAGGTGACAGTCCTACCCGCTGCACCGCTGTGCTGCCTGTAAATGAGAGTTTGCAACATACTAAAGGCTGCAACACACTGTAGGATTTTAGCCATATTATATGTTCACGGAAAGGCATCTAATGATGCAATGATAAAGATGTTTGACATGCACAGGCTGTATGATGATGATATATGCTGAATCAAAAGCCCCTTTGCACTTGTTTCCATTAATCTAGCAGTAACTGAACGTGTTGGTGTACTTTTTGAGATACAAATCTGGTCGGACCTGATAACATATCCGTATCACTTTCAAAACACGATCTGCAGCAGCCACAATAATATGATCAGCTGTTCAGATTAATCCAACAGATTGTGATATCAAATAACAAAACAACAGCACTCTTCAAATTTTCCTCCAGCATGGTTTTACGTATTGGAAAATTGATGCAGCACTGAGACGCTTCTTTCCAAGTAAATGAGCCAAAAGAACTAAAGTGTTTTAACTATAGCTTTAACTACAGCTTAGTTTCTGTTCTCTGACCATACGTCGATATTTCTATTTCTATACCCCTCCACCGTCATTTTGTTTAACACAGTGATACTTGTTTGTGTGTTCATATGACTTCTTATGGCAAAACTTCAGAAGAATTTACAGACTTTTGGGCTGTGGTGCGTCAGGAACAACAATGGAAAAGGGACCAATGTAGGACTGAATCTATGATTGAATTCTATTGTTTTAACAGACACATTAAGCCTGTAACGATACATACTTCATGTGCAAAATGGGCTGAAGTGGGCTGCGACTGTCAGGAGCAACACAGATTCCAAGTGTCACATTAAAGCAAAGTCAGTTTTTATATAAGCTGACAGAGTGAAAAATAACTGAACTGTTTACTGCTGTGTGTAGTAATTAAATGAAGTGGTTTGCTACTTTTTAAAGACCTGCAGCTCCTCAGTTATTTCTTTCCCATCTTTCTTGGCATGTTCATGGGCTGAGCTGGAAGACGCATCATATAGAGAAGGCTCTGCTGCCACAATTATCCCAGGATTGCCTCTTGGTTTCTTGGCTTCTGTCTATAGTTTTAGGGTTTCTTTTCCTTAATGGGACCAGAATCACATTGATTAATATGTCGTTCCTTGCTACATCCCTATTCATTGGCTATTGCAGTCATGCTGCGGGATGATCATCCTTAATTTCTGACAGTGTCCCTGACTCTCTTTGGTCACAATGCTGTTACATCAACAGACTTTGAGCCTATCTCACTGTATGTTGCAGGATTACAGCTTTTACGCATGGTTACCGGTCATGTTGGACAATAACAAAAAAGTGCCCCCATGCTGCCCGGGCACTGTGATTGGCTGCCCACCGCTCCAGTGTTTATGGCATCTGTCTCCATGAGTGTGTGACCCTGCACATGTGCATGTGTGAGTTCAATACGTGCCGACCTGGATTGGTTAAACGCAGAGGCGTAATTTTGTGTATTTCAAGTATCTACATGACAATTAAGTCCTAATCTTAATCTTAATAGTTAATGTTTGACTTCTGTCCAACTGGGAAACTGTCAAAATGTTTGCTTTGGCAGAACAATTCATTGATGAGGCAAGTTTTAGAGCTCTTTTTTTTTTAATTTCAACTGAAGCTACATTCCTCCAAAAATGTTTTTGCTGCTCTGACAGCGAGAGAAGTTAAACTAACATCTTGCAAATCCTCTCTCACAAGTCTTCAATAAATCACCAGAAACACGACGACACTGATGAATCACTTCAGCAATGTCAGGGCAAAAGCACCCTGGAAAAATTCTATTTTGTAATCCTGGACGAGGCACCTGAATTGCAGGATGAATCACTGAAAAATAACCACCAAAACTGATCTATGATTTTGGAGAACATATCTGACTTGGCTAAATGTAATGTTTAGCAAAAGGAAAACAAACAGTGAAAAAAAAGCAGAGGAGAGGTGTGAAGCCATCCTGGGCAGGGGGCACAGCCATCCAGATGCTGCAGAAAAGCAGCGAAGCGGATAATGTCCTACTTAGATTACCCCCGGGGCCTGATTATAGTGGAGCGTCCTCATCTGGCTCAGTTCCAAGCTGGTTCTGCAGGGATCAGCTGCTCCCACTGTCTCACCTGACAGGTCTCATCTGTCCCGAAGTGCAGAGGTCTGAAAACATCTTTATGCTCAATAAAATTAAATATGACTCTCAGAAATGCCACATATCCATTTTGAGCAACAATGAAGCCTGTAAAATAAAGCTCCTCTGCTGCAGAAAACTGCTGATGCTAGAGTTGCGTTGTTTGTGTAGAGCTTGCGTTTGTGCACTGAAACTGTCGGTCAGATGCTCTGTGTTCTTCTAATCTAGCTCTATGTTAGCATGTAGATACCAGGTTTGTTTTTTAGTTACAAGGACTGAAAGTTAAGCACTTTGCATCTAAATACATGTGGTGTGAAATTACAGATCAGTGCAGGACACTTAGTGTGAATTATCAGACTTTAAACTGAAAGTGTCTGTAAATTTATTCTTCGAGTTGTTTAGATTTGACTAAACACTTACTGACTGTGTCATCTCAGCCCAGGATCATTTATTTGAACTGAAAATGTTCAAAAACTAAGTAACCAGTTTTGCTTTTGAGAATTAAGCAGAAGGAAATATTTCTGTCAGTGCTAGAAGCACCCAAGTGAGCTTATTACAGAGCTCATTTTTACTGTAGTTAAGGGACACATCATCCAGTGCAACATTATGGCTCACTGATGTGTTTCTACATTACCTCCATACAACTGAAGTGAACTCTAATATCCTGAACTGCTTCAGCTTATGAATGAATGAATACTAGCAATATCATCTTGGAATATGCCCGTGCCATTAAGGAAGAAAAAAATGTACCGATGGAAAAAAACCTGGTCATTCAGAATATTAAGGCAGTCAGACCTGGCCAGCCGAAACAACCCCGGGTAATAAAGCTGGCCCCACAGGCTTGTGTAATAGGCATGGAGCATCAATGCAGCACCTAATCCACCGCTCTTCTTATTCTGATGAGCCCATCACTCTGGAACAGAGTAAATCTATTTCATCAGACCACATGAAGTTTTTCCATTGATCCAGAATCCAATCTTGTGTTCCCTAGCAAACTGAAGCCTTTTTTTCTATTAGCATCACTGATAAGCAGTTGTCCCAATAACTTGAGCTCTCTCACTATTGTGCATGTGAAAATGGCTTGTACGGCCCCTCATATGGAAATGCTCTATTTTCACATTAAACCTGCTGTGAGTTCTTTTTATTGATCTGATTTCACCAAACATTTAAGTCATTTCTTAGTTGTGATGCGGACAAATAATTGGATCCTTAGCACCATCACCTCAGAGCAAGAGGGTTCAACTCCCAGCTGGTGCCTTTCTGTGAGGAGTTTGCATGTTCTCCCCATGTATGCGTTCTCTCTGGGTGCTCCAGCTTCCTCTCTGTCCAAAAGTATGCATGTTAGGTTAATTGGCATCTCTCAATTGTCTCTAGGAGTGTGCGTGGTCATTTGTCTCGTTTGTCCCTGTGATGGACTGGTGACCTGTCCAGGGTGTACCCCGCCAATTTGATGCCAGCGGCATATTTTATAATAAAAAAAAAAGTTGTGACAGGGTGAAAACCTGAAAACCGTAACTGAAAGGTCATTATAATCAGGCTGGAACTGCATTTGTGCAAACACAAGAACTACTGATATAACAGCATTATGGCTCAATATTAAGAGTCTGGGTGCTAAACAGGCCTATCTGCTGTCCAAACCGGTGGCCCATTTAAAACATTTGGTGCAGTTAAAAAAAAAAAAACTGATGTAGAGGTGTGACATGGGTTCAAATCCCCTGCATGAAAGGTTGTACCTCCAGGAGAGGTCCTTAGGCAAGACCCCCTTACCCTACCTGCCTACCAGTGTAAGTCGCTTTGGATAAAAGCGTCTGCATGCATATGCAAATGAACAGAACAGTGTCCAAATGAGAGTGTTTAAAACAAAAAAGCATTTCAACACAGTTATTAACATGCCACTATCCAAAGGTGCTTTAAACCTGTTGCTGCAGGAAGTAGTTGTTGCACAATACAGTTTGTATCAAATAAATCCGACTGACGCTACCACTCATTAGTGGTTTCATGTTGTCGGTATTCCCCATGTAAAAGTCTGTGCCTCCCTTCATTTGGGTTTTATTTGAAACACACTTTTTTCCGACTTTAGAAAGTCTAAAAGTCGGTGAGCTGTACTTTCTTCTCATACCAACTGATGTGAGAGTGTGTGAAAAAAAGTTTCAAATGAAACCCACAGAGGGAGCTAACACAGTTTAACACTGTTAACCGAACTGGTACATGACAGTCATTTTCCCTATCAGTGCAATTTCCTGAAGTTCAGTGGCCTTAGGCTTAAAGACTCTTAATGACCAACCAATACAAATGAAACCCTATATTTAGATGAACTTGTTTGTGTTCAACAGTTTAATTTTCCTGGTGTTTTCAGCCTCTTTAATCAGACAACAGCACCAGCACAACTTGCTTTAAAGGTCTTCTAAAAACTGTAAATAACTGCTGCCAATTTACAGCAAATTCACTGTAATTTAATGCATTTCATCTGGGATAGTTGCAGTATAATTTACATTCTTCTCTTGTAAAATTAACCTTTAATGCTGGATGTTGACAAATGAGAGTAGATGATAGACTCCACCCACTTTCGCTGGGATATCGTTAGAGTAAGTGGGTGGATTTAACCAGATAATCGCTCCCCAGCTTACCTGCTAAAGTAATCTCCTCTAGAAACTATTTGGAAAATGTCGGGCATTCTCCAAACAATACTTAATAGGTGGTTTGATGAAGCATCTGTCAATCAAAGTGACAAGCAAGCTTCAACCAATCAAATTAAACATTAAGAACCAAATCTGACCGGGAATGCTGTCACAGTTATAGCTATAACTGCAACACATGTGACTATTACTGTTGGACAGCATCCAGCTGAGAATCCAGCTGCTTCACAAGGTAAGCTTACCCGCATTATAAACTAAATATGTCATATTTGCCACCATAATCTTATACACACATATTTGTAAATAGGAAGAAGTGTCTTTATTGTTTTATCCTTCAGAATCCATGAGCATCCATCTTAAAATAATAATCCTCATAATCCACAATAAACTACTACTTCCCTCTCATTTGGGTTTCGATTATGATTTTCTTCTAATGAATTGTTGACAAGGCTTCATTTTTGTCTTCAGGTTTAAGTCTCAGAAGAAATCAAAAGTGTGTGTGTCTTACAGAATGTTTTGCAATGAAGACAAAATCAGCTCAGAGACACTTGGCTCTGCAGTCGTTAGAGAGTGCAAACATAATTAACTAATCATGCTGGCTGACATGTTACAAATACAGATGTAACTGGCTGCCAATGTGAGTTTGAAATAGATGAGCTGCAAGAATTAGACAACGATACTGTAGCAAACACAATCCCAAAACTAATTGGGTCAGCCGCCTCTCAAAGAGGCAATTTTGAAAGCAATTACAGTTTCCAGTTTGCTCATGAGAAACTGATAACCACATGAAATGCCTGATGGATCTTGCAGAAATAGAAGTTTGCTATTTTCAAACATGACTTCACAATGCATAATCAATTCCAGGATCACAGGTAAAGCCATGAATGCACAGATAATACAGTTCCCCGTCCTAGAATGAGCTGTGTTATATAGGAATGTGTGCAGTCCCGTGATCCAATCCTATTATCACCAAAGAAATGCTCCCCGGCTGCCTATGATCAAACACTGGATTTGTGCCTCTGAAGTCCCACTGACTGAAACCAAATCCAAAGCAACTGAAAATGGAGCGATTGATGTTGAAGGTGAATGAAACGGCTCATATGTTCACTCTTGTAGAGAGGGGAGAATATAGCGGGCAGGGACTGGGTAACACGACGTGTCAAAGTAATTACTCCGTAATGAATATTATAATTGCAGTCAAGTCACTTCCAAGTTCAAAATTAAAAGGTTATCACAAGTTGCAATGTGTTTTTAAGCATGTTTCTGTGTCTGCCTCTTATGTGTTAGTTCATGATTAGAAAAATATTGTCCCTGAAAATCCTGCTTCTGGTGAACTTTATGATGCAGAAATGGTTTAGGCTGAACATGTGTTGCTCCCTTCTTCTTCTTCTTCTTCTTCTTTCGGCCTTTTCCTTTATCAGGGGTCGCCATAGGGAGTCGATCTTTTCCACCTCACCCTGTCCTCTGCATCTTCTGCTCTCACACCAACTACCTGCATATCTCCACTGACCGCATCCATATATCTCCTCTTTGGTCTCCATCTCCAACATCCTCCTCCCAATATATCCACTGTCCCTCCTCTGCACATGTCCAAACCATCTCAGTCTGCGCTCTCTAACTTTGTCTCCCAATTGTCCACCCAGTGCTGTCCCTCTGATGTTCTCATTCCTACTCCTGTCCATCCTGGTCACTCCCAAAGAGAACCTCAACATCTTAAACTCTGCCACCTCCAGCTCTGCTTCTTGTCTCTTAGTCAGTGACAGCTGATAGTACATTATCTTCATAAAGTTTCTTTCTCTTCTTTCAGAGTCTTCATCACGGTCAAATTCAGTGGAAGAGGATCCCGTGAGGAGCGTAAATGTGGCTCATAACTTTATTCTGAAGAGACTGTCTTTGTGAGGCTGTATTAATGATTCTGATAAAAAAAACACATGTTAGATTATGGCCAAAAAGGGGCTCATAAGTCCCGGTGAGCACAGCTGTCTTTTAATTACTGAGGATCAAGTAAAAATTAGAAATTAGAAATCAGAGAGCAAAGCCAAGAGTGCAAAACTTGGAGTGCAAGTATAAACTGCAAAGCGTAGAAATCCCTCCGTTAGCTCTCCTATAAGTAGCCACATAACAGCAGCTCTGAGCTAACAGAGCTATAGTACACGTTCATTCATTCATTCTTCTTAAAGTATTGGTGCAATAAAGACAGATAATGCCTTATTTAGAGGCTGCATCCTCTAAGCCCCGTTCACTCCGTTATATGGATCTCGAGTTATCTAAATATCTTCCAAAGGACACCGACTTTCACCAAACTGTTCTCAGTGAGTAGATGAACGTATTTCATGCCAGAAATAAGGTCTAGGTTTAAAAATACTGGAGTTCTCCTTTATTTCTGTGCATCTCTATCAGTTAGTAAATCTGACTCTCAGTAGATTTAAAGTAATGACTTAGTTTTTTTAAATATGTGCTTAGGTTGTCAAAATAATCACTTTCTATCTAAAAATGGTGATTTTACATGTATTTACTTTTGTTTTGGTGTCGTAAAATGTTGGCTTAATAAGTTCAGTGATGACTAACTCATCTTCTAATAATAAGTAATATTCTTAGAATATGTAATTGTCTTTTCTTTATATTGGGAATAGTTATGTACCCAATGTTAAAGTAAATCTGGCAATTAATGTTGTCTAAAGAGAAACTGTGTTGTTGATGTGCTGTCATGTCATGACATGTGAGATATCAATGCTGATTACCATTAGGCATGTCAAAAGAACAAGACCCCACCCCCTTTACTTTTTTCCCCTGTGTAATTAAGTGCAACACAAAAAATCATGGCTACATGTTGGAAAAACTACGTTTTTGTAGCATCAGGGGGTTCATTGCTGCTCTGAAAGTAATAATGATTTACAGCTCTTTCAACTAGCTCTAAGATCATAATATAGTAACTTGGGAGCAGCACATTGCCTCAGCCATAAATCAAAAGGATTTACATACTGGAAGACGTCATCCTAAGACTGAACACTGTCTAAATATGCATCTGCATATTCTATCCATTTACAAATTTCCATTTCCACATTCATCAGTGCAAAGCTTGATAAAGATTAGTCACAATGGGTGCCTTGAATCGGCTAATGCTCAGCTAAAATCATTAATTAGCTCCAATTAAAGAGTAGAAAACCTATTCCTGTCGCACACGCTCAGTCTTCGAAACAGCTGCGTTATTAGTTGTTGATTAAGTTTGTTTGTCGGTCTCTCTTCATTTGCATTTTTGAAGCTGCATATAATTTTCAGCTTCCAAAACACACCCCGAGTGAGCTGGCAGATGGCTACCATTCAGTGTTTATCAAGCAACAGTAGCTTTTATGTCTTTTCCTCCCGTCTCCAGAGACTCATTATCAATGCAAGTTAGATGCTACAGTAAAATGTAGTTCAGAAGTTGAACACCTGGCAGCAGAGAAGAAGCATAGACCAGAACTGAATATACTACTAATCCACAAAAAATATAGGACAAGAAAAGCTATCCAACGAAGACCCACATGATCTTGTGTAAACAGACTATCCTCACATTGTGTTTGTGCATCCATCATTTAGGCTAATTTTCTTTCAAAGCCAGGCTTTATCAGTGAAGGGTGTCAAGGCCCGAGGCAGAAAGCACTGAAAACCATCAGAATAATTCAGATTGCCCAGAGATCTCATTACAGAGCTGGAGCGGGATGCTAAGCGTTAAACCCTCAGCGTAGCCAGCAGAGATTCTGACGGCGTAGGTTCAGCTGACTGACAGACTTACGTTTTGTGCAGCATGAGTTCACACTAAAAGCGCCCCCCTTTAGAGATGCTCCATCTCTCAGCTCTCACATTCTTTGACATCTGCTTCATTTCCTTCATGTAAAAAACCAACCAGCACATTCAGGTGCATTCCATCATGAATGACTATGTTTTCAGTTATAAACACGATATGTTTGCATGTACTTTGAATATTAACCAACCTAATGTGCCAAGACAGTTCCTTAAATAATTTCTTTCACTGCAACAAGCGACTCTGTATTATTTATGACCACAGTCTGGTCCTGTGTATACACTGGTTTCTACAGCAGAAGGCCATGTTGAGCAGTTGCTCAGATACAAGCATATCGTAACTGTTGTTTTATATTTTCTGAAATTATGTCACTGTCCCCAGAGGATAAAACTTATTGAATCTGGTGAACTATTGACTTTTCCTGTAACCAAATAATAACATTTTATCAATATTAGTACACTTCATATCTTTGGATAGCAATAACATTTGTTTCCGCAGGGAAAAAATCCTCTTCTGATGTTTTTGTGTCTCACTACAAGCAAGTTAAATCCTCTCCTAACAATGTGCAGTATCCCAAGAATCAAACTACTTTTTCTTGATAGTGATTGTTGCCTGATGTTTGATCCTGCTGACTTTAGATATCACCTGGTTTTCCAAGCGAAATATCTTCACAACTATTGATTACTTGCCAGAAATTGTGGAACCACTGCACACTCCGGGAACTCTTTGTTTACCCCGATAGTCCTCATGTTAAGTTTCTTTTAGCAGTTTGTTCTCTGGACAACCAACAACAGTCCCATCAGCCTTGATTGTGCTGTGTTTTTGCACTTATTTGCATTTGTTTCCACATCTATAGACAGTTCTTGGCCCCTGCAAATTAACATTCTGTCACACTCTTTCTAGGCTGATATGGATATATTGGGACAGGGTGGCTGGATGGAGGACTGGAAATGATCCAAAATGAATACAAAAATATATAAATGGCTAAATAAATATGTTTGTATGATAATAAATGCTACTAAGATTAAATAGAATTAGAAATAATGTGACAGAAATTTGTCTGGTTTTATTTTAAACTGCATTCAATTTAGCTTTTCTTATTTTGTACCTCAGTTTTCAATTTTATTTTTTAATCTAAGTGGAATGTAATGTATTTCTTTCTTTGTTAATTTGGGATTTTCTGTTGAAAAACAATCTTTGTTTTTTTTAAACTGATATTTCTGCGTGTGCTTCATATTAAAGGGCAAAATCTGTAGAAATTCCACTAAAAGCTACTGATTCGTATAAGAGATAAAAGAGACATACATTGTCTTATTGAACAATTCAACATTATTTGTTCAAAGAAGGTTGGAAGCTGCAGCCTAACCACACCATTTACTCTTCAACTATATCCCATTACTTGACCAATACCAGATTATTGATCTTTTTTTGTGGTTATCTCCGTTTTTCTATTTGTGATTTTCTGTAGGATTATGATCCAAATCAACAGCACAAAATGTATTTACTCTTGTGAGCAAGCCATTGTATCTGAGGGTGGAAAAGCCATCAGGCTCTGAGAAACTGTGTCTGGTTTAGAGGTGGAATACAATAGCATGGACAGAAAAAAGGAAGATTAAACCAAGTGAGGAAAACTCATATTTAACTCAGTGTTTGTTCAGATGAATGGAAGGGGTTTTGTCATTGGATCTTTTTTCTCTTCTTTCTTTGCGACACCATTTCTTTCAACTTTGTGAATCATCAGATAAGTGTACATACACTATATTGTCAAAAGTATTGTCTCATCTCCCTTGAACTTAAGTGAAATCCCGCTCTTAATCCATAGGGTTTCAACTCTTTTGGACAAGCTTTCCACAAGATTCAGGAGTGTGTTTATGGTAGTTTTTGACCATTCTTCCAGAAGTGCATCAGACACTGATGTTGGATAGAGGCCTGGTTCGCAGTCTCTGCTCTAACTCATCCCAAAGGTGTTCTATCGGGCTGAGGTCAGGACTCTGAGCAGGCCAGTCAGGTTCTTTCATCTTTATGGACCTTGCTTTGTGCTCTGGTGCACAGTCATGTTGGAACAGGAAGGGGCCGTCCCCAAACTGTTTCCACAGAGTCAGGAGCATGAAATGGTCCAAAATCTCTTGGTATCTGAAGCATTCAAAGTTCCTTTCACTGGAACTAAGGGGCCAAGCCCAGCTCCTGACGAACAACCCCACACCATAATCCCCCCTCCACCAAACTTTACACTTGGCACAATGCAGTCAGACAATGCTTTGCATTGCACTTGGTGATGTATGACTTGGATGCAGTTACCATGGAAACCCATTCCATGAAGCTCTCTATGCACTGTTCTTAAGCTGATCTGAAGGCCACATGAAGTTCAGAGGTCTGTAGCGACTGACTCTGCAGAAAGTTGGCGACCTCTGTTCACTGTGCGCCTCAGCATGCGCTGACCCTGCTTTACGTGGCCGACCACTTCATGGCTGAGCTGCTGTCATTCCCAAACGTTTCCACTTTGTTATAATACCACTGAGAGCTGACTGTGGAACATTTAGTAGTGACGGAATTTCACAACTGGACTTGTTGTACTGGTGTTATCCTATCACGGTACCAAGCTGAAATATTAATAGTTGTACAAAAAAGTTTTTCTTTACTTCTGTAGTAACTCTCAGAGCACATGAGACTCCTAGTAAAATGACTAGTAGCTCTAGTAGCTCTGTAATATACTCTATGACATGAGGATGTTTACAGGGTATGCTGTTGGTCATATTGTGTTACTCTTATAATGTGCTTCCATATCTACTAGATAACCCCAAGAAAGTGCAAATGAGACTGATGGGAATGTCTACAATCTGGTCAAATTCGGACATGATGGCTTTCACAAGACGGGTTATCTGAAGAACATCAGATTCACTGGAAAAGGAGCATGTCAAGCTCCGACTAAAGCGAGAATTCAACACTATATCAAACCCATATTAAAAATGTTTTATTTTAATCCCTGACGAGCCCCCATTTTGTCATCACCTTAAACACAGGAGAGATGTAAGCTGAAAGCAAACAATGAATGTATTTAGTATCACAAAACACAGCAAAACAAGGGAGAAGAGAGCGATGTTGACAAGTTATTAAAATCAAGACAACACATTTCTAACATACCCATAAATATTGTCTAAGCTGTCGACAAACAGTTTTGCAGAGACGGTCTTTTTAGAAGCTGTACCAGAGCTTTCAGTTAAAATCTCACAAACGTCATCTGCACCATATTTATCCGACTGTGATGGATTTTTCTTGTTCTTTTTTATTTTATTCGTTTAACTGGTAAACTGATCGATGATACCAAAAGGCCAAAATAAAACGTCTGAATATTATTTCATTTTAGCTAAACTGTCTCTGCACTGTCCACAGTTTTAGCCTCAAATATAAGAAAGCTTCAGATTGCTATACTGTGCTATTACAGAGCGCTCCCATGTTCCTTTGCCTTTTGGCTACACCAGTGTGCTTTAATGGGCATTTAATCATGTGTGATATCATTTTGGTCAGCTAAGGATACAGTGAAGAGGAGGAGGAGGGGAATGAGGTCCTCAAATAATAATGCTTCTTCAAGCCCTTTTGGTTAAAAAAAAATAATTAATTAGACATAAGGTACAATTGTAGCCTGAAGAGATCCGGGTTTGTGTCTGTGAGGTCAAGAGTTTAAATCTGACCAGTTTACTGACCAACAGGGAGAATCTGATTTGTGAGGTTGAGTGAGTCAATGTGCATTTGGGAGAGACACTTTGCCCTGAGCTGCATAGTCGGCAGTAAGTACTGTGCCTGCATTGGGCAGCTCCCAAGTGTGAATATGTGTAACCTTATCAGGGATAAACCTTGTGCTGCTGTGAACCTTGTGTGTTCAGCAAACCTTTGCCTGCATAATTAACGCTTAGAACAACGGACTTGTTGGGACGAGGTCGGCCTGCTGTTGCCATCTGTGCAGCAGAGAAGAGGAATATTTACAACCTTGGCCTGAAAAATACTCATATCTTCACAGATCTGTCTTCTGAACCCTCAGAGATATTCAAAAGCACAAGGGGTCCCTAAATTCACACCCAGAAAATGGGTTTTCAAATATTTATATGGTTTTGTGAATATGTGTCAGCCCCCGGGTACATCTGCCAGGTTGAAATATAGAAAATTCATATCCATTTATTGCAAAGGTCCTTTTGTGAATCTGAATCTATCCCATAAGGATGTTCAAATAAGCACTATGGTTTTCAAACTATACAATCGAGACCTGCCAACATGCGCACATTTTGTATAGCAGGCACACATTTCACTTGACTTTTAATCACTCAGTAAGCTGCTGACACCTTGTGAGTGAGAGTAATTTTACAGTGCTGAATTGTCCACCAACAAGCATCTAACAGTAGGTTTGTTAGGCCTGAGAATTCAGAGCTACAGCCTCAAACGTTCTCTGAAAAGCTCAAAATCTCTGGACATAAGCAAGAAAACAAATCTTTTAAAAAAATCTATTCTAATCATTCGTTAAACCCCCATAAATAAAGCGAAGAAAATATTATATCCGTGCTTGTAAACACAAGCAGGCTCTCTTTGGGTTTAAGTTGGCATTTAGACCTGACCTCTTACAGGGGTTTATTTAAACATTAACCTTTGACCTTTCCTCCTGACTGTCGTAGATCTGCAACTGAAACGTGGTCAAGTAGAAATACAGAAGTGTAGTTCTGATACACAAAATAATGCAAATAAAAAACAGAAATAACATGCAGCTCCGCTTTAAGCTAGATGCTGAAATGATCACGCTAACATATCAACGGTAACACCAACTTGCTGATGTTATCCAGTGTTTTATTTTCCATTTGTGTATTAGCATGCTAAAACTTGCTAACAGCTGTTTGTATAGCCAGCAGGGGGCTACACATGTGATCAGAATATATAGAATCTATAATTATCACTTGATAAATTCACAAAGTATGCATGGGTCAGCCTGCGTGAAGCCTGTTGCACTTGCTCCCTGTTAGTTTTCCGCCTCTTTTCTGAGGTGGCTGAGGTCTCTCAGAGGTCTCTCAGCTGAACCCAGTTACACAGTCGCTGTTAAAACAATCTGGAAAGCCATACCAAACCTAAGCACAATCCAGCAGATGGCAACCAGAAATTAAATGCTGTATATTTTGGAGCCAACAGTGTCAAGAACAGGTGAAAAGGTTAGATGAGGGGCAGAAACGATCAGGTGACCCAGCGGGTGGAAAAGCACGGCAGGGAGGACTGGCTGGTCTGACATTAGAGGCAAACTTACAAGATTATTGCATTAAGAACTGTTTTTAATGAATGAATGTGTGAAAACCAAGACGCAGATACAACAATGAAAGTAGCATGCTGTGTGAAATAAAAAACTGTGCAATACACCAACGTGTCATTGTGTTAGCTTCTTTTCCCTTTCCAGCAGCGAGGCTCATCCACCCTCTGCTGCTCTGATGGCTCCACTGTTCCCCTACAGCGATCTGTGCCAGGGGCTTTGCCCGACCAAGAGATTGACTGCAGCCCGTCAAGAGAAGCGCGTGATTGTAAACGGAGGAAGGTCGGATCCACAATGAGGTTTGGAGGCCAGTGGAAGTGGAGTGGGTCATAACACAACAAATCAACAGGGCCTCATCAGGATAACGTGATCTGGCACGTGGCCAACGAATTACAGCTGAGGAGGAGGAGGAAAGGTGAAGTATTTGCAATTTCAATTTGGAGAACTAACACTTGTGGGTGAACAGTGCTGAGCATTAAGATAGTGGTGTCAGAGACCTCTCGTCTTCGAGGTTTTCTCCACCAAGTGTCCTTTAGCGCAGCTTCTTAGCTCACCCTCCTCGGTTCAAGTCGCACCCTATAAAGCCATCAGCAAACGTTGTAAAATTACAATCTAATTATTGGTTTATGAGTAGCACTTTACATCATCTGACTGATAGGAGGCAAGGAGTTCCACCATCAAGCCTCTCATTAGAGGTCATCATTAATTATGTACTGCTTCCAAGTCATCTGTTGGACTGTGTTTAATAATGAGGCCACCATCTAACCTCTTGTATATCTTATTCATGGCTTGTAGTTGTGGTAAATTTGTTATAGTAGGTGTGAAAAAAACTATTTCAGTGGTATTTTAATAAGTCTTCATTCAATTCCAAATATCTAAAATAAATACCGTTGTTACGTGTAGCTGCATTAAAATTCCTAATATTTCTTCAAAGACTAATACTGAATTAGGCTTTCTTAACATGGCAGCTTGATTTATTCTCAGAAGGACTGCTGTCGTGTTTTGGTTTTGGCTCAGATAACTAGAAGAAAAAAGCAGAAGAAGAGCTGCTTGTGACTGTTTAAAGCTATAATTAGCAAGGTCAGACCAACTCCTTGAGAAATGTTACGCCCCAGTTTGTCAGCGGGGTTACAAAATTGCCAGAAATGATACAAACAGCAACATTTTAAGGCCAACATATCCTGCAGAGTTTGTGCTTTTTGTGTCCTGGTGGTACAGAAGGACTTGTGTCAAATGAATTCCTATATATTGGAGATCTGGCCCAGGTTGTTAGTTCTTACTGTCTGGTCCCCTTCATTGTGCTTCTTCATGTTTACCTGTTTCCCCTCACCGTTTCCCCATCTGTTGCACCTTTAATGCTCTTATTTATCAACTGTTTGGACTTTACAGATGAGACATGTAACTGCAGTGGTATTTTATATTTGACCTGAATTAGCCGACAGCAACAGCTCAGTTGCTCAGGAGAGACATGCCTGAAATAGTGATTATACAGAGGTAATATAACTATAACATTTAGCTTGTTATTTCTCATCTCTTTTGGTCTTAGAAGTTAGAAAGGATGTTTTTTTATTTATTTTATTGGTAAAGATATCTGATACACACCATTAAACAGTCACAGTGATTCTCATTTTTGTGTAGCTCATCCAGCACACTGAGGAATCAAATTGGCATCAGTCTTCATCGTTTGTCACATTCATCCTCAAGTTTTCTCTTACAGCCCATTGACTGATTGATGAGATCTAACAGCAGAGATCATATTTCTCCAGTTTCAGCTTCTCTTCACTGACTCCCTGTTGAATTCAGAAGAGAATTTAAGATTCTTATCCTCACATATAAAGCTTTTAATGACCGAGCTCCATCATATCTTAAAGAGCTCATAGTTGGATATTTCCCCAACAGAGCACTTTGCTCTCAGACTGCAGGTTTCCTTGTGGTTCCCAGAGTTTCTAAAAGCAGAATGGGAGGCAGAGCCTTCAGTTATCAGGCCCCTCTCTGTGGAACCAGCTGCCAGTTTGGCTTCAGGAAGCAGACACCCTCTCTACCTTTAAGATCAGGCTGAAACTTTCCTTTCTGATAAAGCTTATAGTTAGGGATGGCTCAGGTGAGCCTGAAACATCACATAATTAAGCTGCTATAGGTCCAGACTGCTGGGGGAGATCTGATGTCACACCTCACTTTGCGCTCTTTTTCCCCCAGTTTAATTTCTCCAATGATATTATGTACATGTGACATTATTGTGGTCATTAACTTGTGTTTCCCTGTTCCAACAGGTATCCTTTGAATGATGTTACGGTGTTTGTTGTCCCCTCTTTTCTGTCCTCTCAGCCCCCAGCTGGTCGAGGCAGATGGCCGCCCTTCCTGGTTCTGGTTCTGATGGAGGTTTCTTCCTGTTAAAAGGGAGTCGTTTCTCTCCACAGTCGCCTCGTGCAGCTCAGGACAGGAGATTGAACTGAAGAGAAGCCTGTCGATTTCCTTTGTTAGGAAATAGCTTTTTAATTGGCTCTGTATGGATGAATTGGACTAATTTTGTATTTAATTGATTGGATTTGATTGGATTATGATTACAATGAAGTGGACTATATTATTGAAGTGCCTTGAGGTGACATTTGTTATGATTTGGCGCTATATAAATAAAACTGAATTAAACTGAATATTGATCATGACTTCTGGTCATTCTGATAGATCCACTTTAAGATCACTGAAACTTCTGTATAGATGCTGCAATGACAATAAAGATAATTTTGATTGATTGATTGATTGATTGATTGATTGATCTAATCTTAAGTGTCTCCACCAGATCCTTCCATTGGGTGGGAATATTTCATGAGAGTTAGAATCTTCAAACTTTAATCAGTCATTTATTCCTCTGTTAGAGTATTATTTCCACATTGTCCCACAGCTTATTGTGTTTCATCACATATCATTATATTTGTTATAATTAAGTAGATAACCCCTACTGTATTTCCCAATTGCCCTTTTTGTCCAGTTCTATGATAATCCTGATGGGTTATCTAAATCTGTAAACGAATGAGTTGTAATATATGTGTTCCAACATCCTGTGCAAATTAGAGCCAACATCGTTTCTTCAGCAAAAGCATCCACTCTGACGTGCACACATGTAAAGGCATCTGTCATCGAGTTATTTCTGTTGCAGCACGCATCAAATCAAAGATGTGTCCACTTGCTTATTTTTTTCCCTCAAAGTGTTGATATAAATTTTGCCCCTCACGCAAATTGTCAAGAAAAGGAAATGAAGCCTTCAGGTTGATTGCCTGTGCAAACCCCATTAGATATTTGACCTATCAAAACGTAATCTTTGGTACCAGGAAATGAAAATACGTGATTTCTGATGCATATTAATCAGGAAAACATATATATTGCTATTACGCTTAGATTAGTTCCCTGTGGCATTTTCCTGAGGAAGCATTCTGAGGGAAAATTGATGTGAAAATCACATCTTAATTGAGTTTCTTGTCCAAGCAAGGATCCATAATAGAGCCAGCATGGAAAAAATAAATTGTTTTGCGCTTCAAATGTTAAAGGAAATCACACAACTTTAGGCAACTTGTTTTAAATGAAACTTTTAGAAAGAGTGTGTATTCCCATTTTCATTCAACTTCATTTGAAATAATTAATCAAATTATCATGGAGGCTGGTTGCTAATGATAACTTGAGCATTTTCTACTCAGCGCCCGATGAAATCATCCTGGAGAGAGATTTTTTTCTGTATAAATAAAAAGACGCGATCATTATGTGGCCTCTGGCTGTTCAAAGGGCACCAAAAACCTCCACGATGAGTGCTTTTCCCCTGTCAGAGCAAAGAGCCAACGTGGGTTTCCTCAGTCAGAAAATCCCTTCCCCATAAGCCTGCTAACACCCTCTATCACACACCATCAGCAGGATGTTTATTTTCCAACACCCTGCTGATGATTGTGCTGTAGGTGATTTAATAAGCAGGGAGAAATTGACTTAGCAGGATTTGACGCTTTACCCCCAGTGAGGTTACCTGCACGGAGCCGTTATTATTGGTGCAGGAGCAAGCGTGTCCTATTCACTGGGACCGGCTGATGCAAAGACCAAAAAGCTTGCCTGGTGGCTCAGCTGCAGCAGGTGTCCTCTCAAGATGTTTGATTGCCGCAATCTCCCGAGTCTGCCGGTAATCACACATCAAGCTGTGGACACGCTCACAATTTGTATATGATTGAGCGCACAGTGTGACGCACAGGACAACACCTGAGAGAATTGGAGGAATTAATATATTGAATTTGAGCAGTAAACAACACCAACCCCTCCCTGAAAATATTTTTGCAGAAAGCAGCCAGTCTGTGAACATTAGTTTTGGCATCTTTTGTATGCATGTGTGAAGTGTTTTTGTGTGACCATCGCAGAAGACAGAGCGATAGAAAAGCAACTCGGATCCACCCTCTCAGGAGGAACAAGTAAACAAATTAGCCAACGGCACAGCTTAAACAGAACTTCTTATCTCCAGCAGCTACAAACACAAAGAGGCATCGAAATTGTTTGAATAATTATCGCATGCACACTAGGATCTAAGACAATTTTTTTAAATTCTAGCTGCTACATTTCAAGTAAATAATCCCATTAGTCGTCATTAAAGTGAACGACTTGCATGGCGGAATTCACTTAAAATATTTTCTTTTCATCTTGTAGCCGCTGTCTTGCTCTATGTTGTATGTGTATTGCAGTATTGCAATATTTGTGTAGTGTGTGATAAATTATGGATTAAGAAAAATTCTCCACTGGACACATTACAATAGGAAAAGTAAGTGCTTCTATCGACCGCAAAAGACAGATTCCAAGCAGCATGGCAGCCAGTCGTCACTGAATTACTTCCCAAAGGACAAACACTGCACCATCTGCCCATTTTATCGGGACCAGCAGCCTCATGTAAAAGTGAATAAGCCAAAAAATATCCACATAAAACTGCTCACTCACTTGATCATCTCTCCTTTTATAAATCTCAATGAACATGCAACTGAGCGCAGTGCATGAGACCTTTACCTGCCTTTGATCCTCCCAAAAAGTTATTATCTAATGTACTATAACATCTCCCGTCATCAGCTGTCGAATCAAAGGTGGAAAATCCTGCAGGAGAAGAGGAAATTCTCAAGTGATTGATGTGCTGATCACTGAGGTGGAAGCCAAATTATTTTTTTGTTTAGCCACTGGATCAGCAACAAACAGAAAAAGATGGAGAGGCAGATTGTCACCCGGCACAGAAAAATGCACAGATGCTGAAATTTTAAAAAGTAGAAGAGAGCATTCTCACATTTTTGTGCATAGCGTTAATAAGCTTCTTAAGGCACTACATAAGCCTGCTCAACCTGCTGAATTGTTGATGTGAAACACTGCAGTTTAAACTAAACCACAAGCTTTTCCAAAACCAAGCCAAGTTGTTTTGATGCCTAAACTTAACCAAATGGCAAGATAAAACACTGAGTGTGAAGAAGGCAGAAAATGGAAAAATAATATTTTTTGCAGCCAATGCCTCAGGCCACTGATGCTGAAGGGTACCGTTTAAGTCTTTAAGAGATGGATGTTGTCCTGACAACACAACAGGATTGTACACCCTGGGATTAGAGACATTGACACTATGCTCATCATTCATACCAACCCCCTAATAATTTTCCATATTTCATTCATTTCTTTTGTGCTCTATGGGTAAAAAGACTCAAAGGAGGGCTGTCATTTCTCTATTTCTCTCTGTCATTATTTCTAATGTTATGATTAATATCATTTGCTGGTTTTGTTGTTGGTGTTATTGTGCTGTAACGCAGTTTCTGGGCGGCGGCAATAGAGACTGAACATGGGTTCAGAAAAATAATGGCTTACTGGTCTAATAAAAGAATATGAAGTTAAGGAGTTCAGTGCAAAAGTAAGCCTGGATTGCTCCAGCAAAAGAACCGATAAAGTCCCTGCAAGCCTCACAAATTCATAGGTGTTGCCAGCAAAGATTAAAATAATGAAAACCGGGCGCAACGCATAGACTTTTGCACTGTATTGTAAAGCCAAACAGGTCATTTATTTTTATCAGTTTAATCACAACACCTCTTGCCACTTTAACTGCCGAAACTGCTTGTAGTTTGTTCTTTATAATTAATTACTCTTTTTTGCTTTTTTCTTCAGTTTTGTGTTAATTGTTTGCTTATCCCCTGTGTGTTTGCTTCGTTTCCCCCTCTCACATTTACTTCTATATTGATCTGTGCCTACCCTGTCTACAGTAACCAGGGGATGCGATCCCAAGTGGTTCTGGGCAAACCGGTAAAGGGATGATGCATGACGAAGCAAGGCCAGGTCACTGCCTCCCTCGTCTCAACAGCATACTACAACAACGTGACAAGACTGCAGACTCCCTAATCAACAGACTCCCTCCCAGAGGATGGTCTTGGAATGATCATGTAACAGGGTCAGCTTCCTCCTGTCCAGGTCTGAGGGTATCTCAGAATTGCATATTACCAGTCTCAACTACTTAAATAAGTGCAAGTTATGGCTGATGATAGCACTGAGGGAAAGTTTCAATCCAGTAGCCTCAAATAGTCTTGTGCTGAGTTGTGTTGTTGATACTCAAAATCCATTGCTTTGATTCTATGTCTCAAGAAAAAGATTTTGAGTCTGAACCATACTTTAGATTGAGGATCGCAGTGCTGGAATCTTTTCTAAACAAATCCATGTAGATTTTTTACTTTTTGTTTTTATGTCATTTCTAAAGTGTTACTTCAGTAAATAGCTCAGGCATTCAAATTACACAAAAATTAGATTCATTCCTGTTTGGTTGGGTAGATGCCAACTGTTTAGGAGTCTGTGCCTCATTAGCATCTAGTTTTGGTATCCAACCCAAATGACTGGTATGGAACAATTATAAAGTCCTCTTGTGCCTCACACGCCTTCATACCCTCTCATACTCTAACCTCCATACAGTCTCCTCTGCCTAGCTGCAACTCCATATCAGCGACTGCTCCTACCATCTCACAGTAACTGCATCCCCACCCCCATCTCTGGGACTGAAACCAACATCACTTCTGCCGCCATCCCTCCGCTACAACCTCAGCAGCTCCCCCTGTCTCTGACCATAGAGGAAGTGGGAGCTAAGCTAGCAGTCCCGCTTCAGAGGTATGAGCCTTCAGATGGAAAAAGTTCCAGTGCTGTGGAAGACTTCCTGTCTCATACCGGTGCCCATGTTAGGACGACCGGTGGAGTTAATAATGAAGAACGTGGAGCGGCTCCTTGTCCGTTGCATGAGATTGCAGGTTGCTGAGGATCTTGACCTCCTCCAGTTTGCCTACCAGAAATACATAAGAGTGGAAGGCACAATTCTGTACATGCTGCACCGGGCAAATGCTTATCTGGATGTGCCTGGTTCATATGTGAGAGTCACGTTCTTTGACTTCTCCAGTGCCTTCAACACTATAGGGCCTCCCATACTGAGAGACAGGCTTCCAGGTATGGGTGTGGCCCCCTCCCTGACATCGTGGATTACAGACTATTTGACTGCCAGACCACAGTATGACAGGATGGGGAGATGTGTTTCTGGAGCGCAGTACTGAGGCTCCGCAGGGTACTGTTTTAGCTCCTTTTCTTTTCATCCTCTACACATCGGACTTCAGGTACAACTCAGAGTCCTGCCACGTACAGAAGTATTCTGCTGTTGTGGCATGTGTGTGTGGTGGACAGGAGAAGGAGTACAGGGACCTTACGGAGGCCTTTACTGACTGGACCAAAAAGAAAAGTCTTCTCCTGAACACCACCAAGACCAAGGAGCAGGTGATGGATTTCAGGAGATCTAAAACTCCAATGCCAGTCAGTCTGCATTGAGGAAGGGGAGATAGAGACTGTGCAGATGTACAAATACCTGGCAGTGATACTGGATGATAAACTGGATTGATCTGCCTGTACACCTGTACATAGATACAGTGTACAGGAAGGGACAGAGCCGTCTCAGGCCCTGTCTGCAGTTACATGCTGTGCATGTTTTATCACACTGTCAGATATTTATTTTCTTAGTTATTTAATTAATTATTTAATTTAAGCTATGTGACAATTTGAATTTCCCACACGAGGGATGAATAAAGTATTTTCTATTCTATCAGCAGGTTATCATCACTTACATGACATGTCTCCCCCTAAACGACGCTAGTGTAGAGACAGGCGTCAGTGTGCTGGCAGGTGGCCTGTTGCTGTTTTGATGAAAAAACAAAGAATAATCAGGATCCATTTTTGGCCATTATCTTATAATGTTACTATGACTACCTGCAGATCCAATTTGATGCACAGCGCTTAGATCACATTTGTCTCATGAATGTACACATACGAAAACTGACAGACAAGGACACAGAGACTGCGAGCTTTTCTTGAGTTTATGTTTCATAATGGCCTGCTTTGTCTCTTTTTTGTAACCAAATCGCTTAGTTACTTTGTCCGTTGATGATTTGATTAATTGATTGTTCAGTAACATATGTGTACAGATCTTTTAGTGGGTAATATATTTTAGGAGATGTTGGGGATGGAAGGTTCTTAGAATAATGACAAAATCAAAGCAGCAAAGTGTGGTAAATGATGATGAGATGACCTGACTTTTATTCTTTCTTTGGGTTAGCAAGCACAGCTGCAACGACAGCAGCTTTATTTTGACCCCCTCTGTGCCCCCGCAGTTTGCATCCTGGTGAGCCTCTGGGAAAACATTCACTGCATAACACCAGACTTGTGTCAGTAAGGGTAACGTGCACGGCTTTGCTTATTAAAAGCTCTATGGCAACTCAAACCATCAGTCTTTTTAATCTGATCTATAAATGCATGGAACGGTGCATCTCCTCTCATGTTTAAGAAGCAGGCTGATTACTGGCCTATTCTTCACAGACTCAGCTATGTATCCAGTGAGGCCACAGCTCAATAAATATTGACAAACCAGCCTTCACTGCCTTTACATTGCCACACCGTCTAAATCAGCAGATCATTCCTTGAGCGCAGCCTCTGTGTGAGGATTTGTTACTGTAATATCTAAAGCCATGCTGGTCAATAATTAACATATCCACTGGGAAGTTAAAGGGATCATCTAATAGAGACAAAGTGAATCCTTGCTCCCTCTTTAAGTCTACTGGGAACCATCAACTCCATCTCACGGTTCTCACTTTAAATGAAAGAAGTTTATTTTCCGTCTGGGACTAGAGCAGCCACTAACCCGCCTCTTTAAAGGCAACAAGACAACTGTTTTAGATTGAATTATATCTTCAGGGTCACACTGGGATGCATAAGGTGGCCTGGAGATGGGAAACATTTCAGAAAACAGAACAACAAAACAAAGAAATTTGATTCTTATTGTCCTTTCTTTTTTCAAATATAAAGGATGAATCTCACTTATCAGAGATAATGGGTGGCACAGTTGTTTACTGTGTTTGGTAGTCGGAGTCTCTTTCTTCAGTTTTAAAGCTCACAAAAGGAGATGTTTGACATGTCACTTGATGCTTCACTGTCACTGACATAAGAGGACACATTCTTCATTATTTAAATTAGTAAGTTAATCACCAACATTGTATCTATTCACTCTGACTCTTAGTGCTTCTCGTTCATTTATGTTATCCATAATAAGCTGAATTTCAGCTTCTACTTGAGATTACGTCCACAGCGGAGCTCACGTAAAGGACCAATGCATTTGTAATTGTGAAAAGTGTGTCTACTGTTGTTGTTTCTTTCCCAACACAGCCTCAACGTCTCGGCTCAGTCACAAACAATGATAGCTGGCTCCTGTCTGAGAGTCACTTTAATAGATGTATGGTTTTTTATGTGTGTGCTAATAATAGCAACACTGCTTGGCAGTGGCAAGAGCTCCTGTTGACTATGCTGTCATTCAACCAATCAGGTGTGATAACAAAGCAGAATCAAAAGCAGAGGAGCTTGCAGAGACACAGAGGTACAAGCTGTGCAGAGGAGAAACGGGAGGAGTGCACAAAAGATGAGTGAGAGTTCAAAAAGCAGACGCATCTACATGTAATTTGATAACAGACAACACAAAACCAGTCATTGCGAGCAGGGCCTACACACAACTTCCAAAGGCATAGTAGAACTATTATTGACATCATATGAACACATTGGAAGTTCAGTATGAGGAAAAAGTGTAAAATGTGGCTCACTTTGAAGAGTCAGAATTCCCATCGCTCAGTTTAAACTTAGTCTCCAAAAATCCTACTCAGCAGCAGTCTATTAGAACAATGCAAAAAGTTAGTGGAAGTGGTCTGTGGCTACATGGGAAGCTAATAAATGTCCAGTCGTCACTTTTACGGAACCTACTGCATCACAGAGAAGAGGGAGGATGTTGGAGCAAACGGTGCAGAGCACTGAACCATGTCTGTACACAGACTGTCAGAGCTTTTAAAATGAGAAAGTCGCTGCAGGCAGAATACCGAATTGTGTTAGCATTATGACCAAACCTGATTAAATTACAGCCTGTTACATTTTACATTTGTGTTCCACAGGGGGGATAGATTTGAGCAAAGCAGTGGCGTGTAAACAAATATCGAGTAGACCAATCACAGCCTCTCTGTGTAGTTACAGTTCTGCTGAAGCCATGGGAGGGTAAACAGCTCCTCCGCTGTGTAGGTCTGATAAAGATAAAGATTCCTTTATCCTCGCTATATGTGAAATTTGTCACTGAATCAACATTTGATCGAATCTTATTTGCAGAGGAGCTGTTGTTTTGTTACGAGGTAACCAGAGGGAAAGCTGCCCTGCTGACTGTTTACAGCAAAATAAACTTCAAATGAATTTCATTGCAGTAAAATGTGCTCTGAAAACACTTATTGTGGGTGTCCTCTCGTTCCAACAACCATCTAAAAATATTCTGCAGTGATTTCCTTTTTATGTTAATCACAGAGAAAAATGTTAAAACCAAATTTTAACATTCTTTTGCTTCTTTTGATCACAAAAAAGAAAAAAGCTGGCATGTCAGCTTTGATTCGTGGATTTAAAAACAAAGTCAAACTCAGAAAATCCAGTGACCATCTGACCATCTGAAACCTTTCCCTCTCTTCTCATTAGTGCATCTTTGAACAAGCTGCATCTAAACATCTAAACATCCCTGCCCAAACAGTTTCCCTGCCCTGGTTTTAATATTGCATCATACTTTATTTTGCATACACTTTTAGCAATGATTGCTGGACGGGGGGCCTGTCTTTATTAGAAGCTTTTCTTGCTCTAAAAATGAGGTGCGTGGTCATGCAAGTTAATGCAGAAGCTCACATTCGATGTTCAAAAAGTTGACTAATAGCCAAGAAAACTTCGAGTGAAGTAATATACTTCATAAATGATTGAAATTAGCTTTTGAAATTGAAATCGAGTCGCTCCTGTGAGGAATTGTAAGGAGGCAATCTATTTGTTTTGACTTTACAAAACTTTTAATTAGGCCACGATATAGTGGAACATCCAAAATCCCAATCTCCTTCATCTTCTACCTAATACACACAAGTATCCTTTCATGAATAAGCTCAGGCACCGGCCATTAATAACAGGAGAAAGTCATTATATCTTTTCTGCGTTCTGAATAATTGAGCTGCTGGTTGTGCGTTTGCTGTAAATATCCTCATAAGCTCATTTTTGTCTGTCTGTACGTGGACCACGGACACAACTCTAATCAGGCTGCTGCAGAGCAGCTGCACAACCTTCAACACTGTTTTGGTTCAGGCGCATCAGAACCTGAACCGACACACTTAATTGGATTAGTCCGCTGGATGCTGTGTTGCTACGGTGTCCTCGCAGAGACAGGAGTCGCACGCCTTTGATCTTGACGAGGCAAACACAACCTGTTAACAGCGCTGAACAAATCAGAGGTTATGATCTTTGCCATTTACCCACATTCACTTTTGCAGCTTGGTTTCCTTTTTCATATGTGACGCTCTTGGAGGATGTGTTACTGTTTAAGATGAAACGAGCCTTTGAAGAGGTCTAATTGCCATTCATAAGAGAAAATGCTGTGTAGACACAGGCCAAGTTTCTTTTCCTTTTTTTCAGGACACATGAATTAAAAACACTTCTGGTTGCTGAGTTCTGTGCTTAATGTGCTTGTTCTGTTTATTTATGTGAACTAATTTATCCGATAAATCAACTGTATAGAGGTGCTTCAATACACTGTGTGAAGCACCACAAATGGAAGATGCTCCTCCTAAACTCCTTTAAATGCCTTGGAAGAGGCGCAGAGCTCTTCAAACTTTCACTTTGCTCCATGTATTGAACGCAATTGAGAAGAGTTAAAGGATACTCACTGAGAGGGAAACTGATATGCAGTAATGAGTGAATGAGTGGATAGACTTCATCGTGGTCTGCTTCCTTCTCCATCAATATGCAGTATGGGTACAGTAATGCAGAATAAATGAGCATGAAGCTGCTGCATCAGATCAGACACCAATCAGCCCTGCATTCTTGTTTTAAACATCTCAATAAATCTGGGAAGCAAACAAATTTGCTTGGTGTGTGAGCACACGCAGAAATAAAGCTTTCCACTCTTGTTTCAGCACGAGTTGTTTTTGGAAAGAAAATAGCAGTTAAATTCTGTGATTTGAATAGTAGAAATATATCACTTTTTGATGCCAACTTCACCTCTAACATGCTCAGCAGTCACACAGTTAGTTAGTTCAGTTTCATTTAACTTTGCACTCTGCCACCTTCTGCAAACTATTCACATTCCTGGTGCACTAAATACTGCAGCTCTGTTAAATCTCAAGGAGTCCCTAATATTCTTCAAAAAATCCTTCCTGCCTAAAATGTTTACTTTGCCTCTCGCCCAATGACAGCTGGGATAGACACAACCCTGAACTGGAATCAGCAGGTATAGAAAATGGATGTTTTCTTACAGCATTGTCTCTCCTTCCTAAGCAGTTTCACAACCATTCACACCTTGGATCCTGTGACCAAAACTTCCCCTTTCTTAGACAGGTAGACAATTTATAGGTGAGAATGACTTAAGAGACCTTCACATGCGACTGTAACGTTCCGTGTGAATGACCCCTCTCTGCTCATAAGCTGATACTCCCCAACATTTAGTCTATAACCGAAGAAGCCTTTCAGATGAGATGGTGTAGAAATACACATTTTGCTATGGTTACCACAATGATTTTTACTGTATTGATCTGTAAAACTGATACTGACAGTGCTGCAGTACATGACAGAACTGCAGATGTCATGACAACATCGTGGATTCCTGAAATCAGCAAAGAGAAAGCATTAGACACAGTGCACCCAATATAAGGTTTAATTCCACTTCCTAGTTTGGAGATTAGAAATGAGGCTACGTAGTAGTGGTAGAAGCTAGTTAAATTACACATTTATAATAAACAGAAGTAGTTGCTGACCAGAGATAAAGACACAAACAGAACAAGTCTGATCACTTATGTAATCACTATACTGATCGAATGATGTTGTGTCAGAGGTGAAACCCATGATTGGGCTGCAGTGCAATCGCATGTAGTTTCCTCTTATGCTTCACGACCCCCAAAAAATGACCTAAAACAAGCATTTAAACATTTCTTTAGCATAATTGTGGAAGTGTAATTAAGAAAATATTAATTTTTCAAAGCTATTTCTGTCCATCGATCCTTGACCCTGTAGTTGTTTAAAAACTAGATATGTACCATCAATTATATTGTCAATCTTTAAAGACATTCAGAAACTGAAATGATAGCCTGGAGCATTATATTGCCACCACCGTACTTAACAACAGTGTTCTTTGGTTTAAAATCCTCCTCTTTACTCCCTTAAACTGTGGACAGAGATCTCAATCTCTGCCTCATCTTACGGAAAAACCTAGAAGGTTTTATTCAAGGACTGTCGATGGTGATGTAAAACTGGCTTGGCTGATAACAGAGACACATGTGATCCAGCAGCGTCGGTTTCATGGCACTGCAATCAGTCATAATCACTAAAAGGAAATTAAGAGGGCTTAGCGCATTAAGATGTTTTGGAACTTCCAGCATCACTAAATCAGTAACCTTAGTGGGTGTTTGTATAATTCTAGAAGAACTCTGTGTGTTGATTTAAGAAAACACACAATAAATTAGAACTTGAGGACCAAACTATTGATTTTTTTGCAATTATTATAATTATGTCTGCCTCAGAGTTAGTGGCAGCCCAGCCCAGTCCTATCATAACATCCATGGCCGTGGTTTTTTTCACAGCACCGAAACCCTGAAATTCTCTGGAGGAAATGTCCACAACATGTGTTTTCTCTGCAGAGACTACCCAGGCAGCTATCAAGCAATAAGTCTGAACAACTAACAAGTGAGATCAAATGTGAACAGAAAATACTGGGCCCTATAAGCCTTCTGTATACCATCAAATTTCTGGGCCATGTTATATGAGACAAAATGAAAACTACCGGGAGTTTGGTGGAAAATCAAGAGCAACTGAACCAATGTTAATGTTCGAGCCAAATGCTTTTAAATGCAAACTAAATGAATCTCTGCTATCCTCTGGGACATGCCATCTTTTAAACTCTGTACATTTAAACCTTGGCAAATGCAGACAAAATGATCTGCATGAGTAAATACCTCTCAGTGTTAAAAAGGCAGGTGTGTGTGGACTTACTCTTCAAAAGCAAAAGATGAGAGAAACAGATACAAACAAGCTGGATTCAAGCCACACACACTTTGCAAGAGACGGCACACAAACACTTATTTTTGTCCTCATGCTGCACTTCAACACTTCAGTGAAGCATTATGTAACGTGTTTACCTCATCTGTTTCTCAATTGAGCGACCATTGAATAACGTGTCAAAGGGAAAATCTTGTTGTGACAGGGACAGACTGAGTACACTATATTTGTCCGTCAAAACTGTGAGGAGAAACACTGCGTATGTTGATGATTTGCGTATTTTGCGCTGACAAGCATGATTACGGGTTCTTGCACATGGATGTAAACATCAAGCAGCAACTATTGTTAACAAAAGTGTAGGAAGTGTGGCTGAGAACGCTGACATATAACCTTTGTCGTGCATCATTCTGTTTTTTTCTTTTACTTGGTGTGAACATTTCAAATCACGGTTTCACTTGCCATTTTCTGGTGTTCAGCAAAGTTAATTAAACTGTCATGTTTGAGAGGTAATCTTGATGCAATCTCCATCTAATGGGAAACTTTTCTTTCTACTGTGATCAAAGAATGAAACTGAGCTTTCATTCTTGTGCAGATTTTTAAAAATGCAAAGGAGGTTCAAGGAATTACACTGAGCTAAAATGTTCAAGCTGTGACCATGAAAGCCTCGATTCTGCTGATTTCTTATGAATATCCCCATCTTATTTTCTGTCTAGTGTAATATTTGCATCAGTTAGTGCAGCGCTTGCTAACGTTGCGTCATTCCTGTTTATTATGAACCCTGAAAATCAAGTGTGTCATTGGAAATTGCAGAACATGAGGAGGAGAAAGAAGTCATTTTGAGAAAATAACCAAAAGGTTTCTGATATCTGTTCCAAAGCCACAGAAAAGGGGATCTCCAGATTGAGGATTTTTGGACTCATTCTTCAACAGTCAATAAACCTGAAAATTAAGATATTGTTTCTTTTTAGCTGAGGATGAAAGGATTAAACGGTGTTCCATCAGTTTATAAGTGCTGCGCAAATCCAGTGAGACGCACATAAAAAATGCCACAAGAAAAAGAATTTAAGAGCACGGATGAAGTAGTAACAGCTATTTCCTGGCGTTATCAGCCCCTGCATTCAACTCTTCATACCGTCCTGTCGCCATGGCAGCAGCAATAGGAAGCGGTTTGATAACTCTGTTGCTTTATCAGAAAAAAGTCCAGCTGACATTTGGACTACGATGGCTGATATAACATTGCAGCAAACATTAAGTTTACCTCTTTCAGCCAACACGTTCATCTCCCTCAGTTTGTGTTCTCACAGACAAATAATCAAACAGCAGATAGATGTGTTATGATAAAGCAAAAGAATGAATCATTGTTAGTTCTGTTGTGTTAAGAAAATTCTATGTTGTTAGTTCTTCTTAAACGCGATACTGTCCATCTCATTTAAACTGTACATCCTCATCCCACATCACTGATAACAAGAAAAATAATAAAACACGACTATACTGACTGTATGAGTATAAGAATAAGAATGTAAGTTTTTTTATTAGGTTGCAAAACAACAGGAAGAACTGGCAGTGATGCTAATCTGTTGCATCCTATCCAACTCTGTTAATATATCCATATATATAGGGCATTTAAGTAGTAGTATGCACTGGCGATATCCTCATCTCAAACAAGTTATTGAAGCAAAAACCAACAACAGTGGCGGGTATACCACACCAAAAAATGTCAGTGTCTCAATAACTTGTCCGATCGTCACCCGGAAGTCGAAGGAGACGATATTATATTAAACAACTTGATGGAGAATGCGCCGTTGTGCATCGACTGTGCCATAACCAGCTCATCACAGATGTAGAGGAACGTAGCTTCATCTTGCTCTTCGTTTGACATCTTTCTGAATGCCTGAGTTTGTTGTTGTTGGTGGTGAAGACGTCAACAGGAAGTGGCTCTATTAGCGATAGCTGAAATGGGGACAGCGCCACCTATCGTACCGGGGTATGACATGCTTTGTGCCAGTGATTCCATTCATTCACCGCCATATATCCAAGGATAATTACCCTCAGATAAGGAGCAGAACCCAACTGTAGCTATAATCCAGTTAATCTCATCATGTAGACCCTCTGACTGTATCATTCACAAAGTGTAGGGCAGTTCTGTACTGACTAGACACACCTGCCCACACTGTAACAAACCCACCACCAAAGATACGTCTGGTGACAACAGTGGCTGATGCATAGCGCTCTCCTTGACGTCTCCAACATGGTTGGCGGCCATCATTTCTGCTCAACATGAATCGACTTTCATCAGAGAACAGCTCTGAGTTCCACTCGTAAATACTCCCTGGCCCATGCAAGACGATGACACCTGTGCCTGGTGGTGTGGTCAGGTACCATTGCAGGTCGTCTAGCACACAGGTCACGCTGAAGTAAATGGTTTCGAATGGTCTGACATGACACTTGGGTGCCTCTCATCTCCCTTAGATGTGCCTGGAGTTGAGTGGCATTTATCATCCGGTTCTGCAGGGCACTGGAGATGTGACCAAAGGATGTCCACTTCTATTCCTTTCTGTGACTCTTCCGGTCGCTGTAGCAACCTGCTGATGACACTCTGACGCTCAGCGGTCACATCCATCTGTGAACATCCTGTTTGAAGCCTCACAATGGCGAGGTACTGTTGATCAGTTGTTATGTGTCGTCTTGGTCTCATGATGTCATGAAGAGGACTGTTTAAACACCAATTCTAATTGAATTGCAGTTAAGCTCCTTGTTACATTTAATCAGACAAGTTCACACTGTACTAATCAAGCCATTCAGCACCAGGTTATCTCTGTATTTTGCTAAATATTATAGTTTTTTAAAATCAGTGTCTGTGGAAAGTCTCACACAGAAAGAACTACAGAAGAGATAGTTCTCTGTGGGAGAAAATCACAGTCCAAAACAGAAAATGAGCATCTGCAACAAGGTTTATGTGTCTTTTCTTTATTGGTGAGCTTAGAAGAGAACTGACTAAAGCCAGACATTAATTTTGTCTTACTGCTCTCGGATAAAATGGTCCAAATAAAATATCTGGATCTACTACAGTCATTAGATTTACTCTATCTAAATAATGGACTATTGTCTTGATGTTCTCTCTCCCACTGAAGTGGCCACCACTGCCGTGTGAGAGGCCTAAATGCTGAATTAAATCATATTCTATGGAAAAAATAAAACAAGCAAGACTATTAAGGCTGTTCTTTTTCAGCTGCCATTTGTTTGTTTGAGAAACTGCAAACTTTCTTTTTTTAGAAAAAAGGTCTGCGAGAGCTTCAGACCATAGGTTGTATAGACATATGCAGCAGATGGTTAGAAGTAGTTTGTCTTATGATCCAGCAAAGTTCACTCTGGTATCAGTTTCACCAAATGCATATCCTCATAACCTCCAAGTAAAATAAGCTAAATGTATGTTTGCAATAGAAATGGAAGAGACTCGTGAGCATGGGGTACAACACTGGGGTATGACATGCTTTGTGCCAGTGATTCGATTCATTCACTGCAGGATAAAGACCCACTGAGTGACCGTGTGACAACCTGGTCCACAACAGAAGATTAGAGATATATGTAAACAAGACGACAACAGGTAGAACAGGTAGTTGTGGACAGTTACTGCCATCTCTAACAAACAAAGATGAGGCTGTTTGCCTACTTTGTACAAAGCAGATGCCTATATAGTATGGGGTGTTGCTGCAGCAGTTTGGCTGTTTGGCTTTATCATACATTTTTTCCTCAGGTCATGATATATTAACATGTTTCATGGTAGAAAAATTCAATTTCATCTCTAATTTGAGTATCTGTAAGTATTTGTAGTGTTTCATTTAGTGTCAGCAGCATCATTTTTGCACTATCTTTGCAATTTATCTTTCTGCACTTCCTTCTATGCCTGCACCCTATCTCTACTCTGTCACCTCTGACATAGTCAGACTAATGGCTTCCTTCTATGTAGTTTATTGTTAGCTTTTTATATAGCTTGTTATATCTTCATTTGTAAGTCGCTTTGGATAAAAGCGTCTGCTGAATACATAAACATAAAGTTTACACAGAAAGTAAGTTGTGGTTTAGTTATGTTATAATTTTGAACGATCATTAATATTTCTGTCTGTCTATTTCTTGGAGGCATTTTTTCATGGAGTGCACAAACGAGAGCATCTTAAAAACTCAAGCTGATGTGACTTGCCTAATTATCACCTGGTTGGGTTAAACCATCTAGTTCCAGACAAGAGGGGTGGGATGGATAAGTATTTTTTATTAGTTTGACTCTTTGTTTGGATTCTTTTTTCAATTATTAATGTACATAATTCAGTTGGTGTAGGTTACTTGTCACATGTTAGATGCATTTAAATTTTTTTTTATATTAACTGGTAAATATTTGCTCTCTGGTATATTTGGAGAGTGCGAGTGCCTTCCCCGAGTGGTGTGGTTGAAACCGTGGCTAAATAAGCAGGTGTGTAAAGAGTTGTGGGGTTTGATAAAAAGTCCTGCACCAAATGAAACCTGTTGTCTCAAAGCTTAGTGCGACAGCAGATGAAGCAATAGGATTAGCCATTGCGTTGCTATCTTCCTTAAAACACAATGGGGCGTTTTGTTGAACTAGAATGTAAAAGACCATCGTTGGAGTTTGATGCCCGAGGACGACCAAACTAATTTATGTTGAATTAAATAAGTCGTGTTGAATGCGATAATTACTCCTGTTAAACCAAATTATCATCCAACATTAGACGCTGACACAATGTGCCATGACTCTAGCTTGTGGGCATTTTATTTCCTTAGTCATAACAGTGGGGATGGGCCGCCTCTAATTTAATTGCTTTAATGGCTTGCAGCTTGAGAATTTTCCGGCAAATGGTGTGTGGCTGTGTGGTACAACACACACGTCGTGCTCACCATTTTGTGGTTGAAGTGCACCAAATACACCCCCTTTTTGGGTCCATTACAAAAAGAACAAAATAATATAATGAACAACCTGTTAACCACATATTGAGACAATTCATGCAGGATAGCAATTGAGCAAAGTGTAAAGCATGTCTCTGCTGCTTAACGCGTCTCCATAGTAACACTGAAAATTAAGGCGGAGGTCTTACCTGGTTGTCTTTGTAAGAAGGATGTCTTTTAAACCAAACCACGTTTCCCTGGGCTTAAAGGTAACCCAACAGCAACTAGTAAACTTAAACTGTAACACAAGGTTCATATGTTATATTTATTCCTCCACCACTGTCATACTTCTAAATGTAGATCCTGACTCTGAAAGAGGATAACAACTCACAACAACAGGGAATATACACACAGGCGCCTTAGCAAGCATCAGTGTGGCAATTCAGAAAATGAGATCAGGTTGGATAAACCTTATTCATATTCAAATTACACCCATAATGCTTGAATATAAAAAGAAGAAAAATGCCAGTAAATGGAGGAAAATTGGGTGGCTTGTGTCTGGACCTCTGGGTAGTGCCCAGACTAGTAGTACCAGTAATTGATGCTCATTACTGATCATTTGGTGCACCTGCTGTTTGGCCTGTTAAAACATATCTCCCCTGCTTCCTCACCCTTTCCCTTTCACTCTAGTCATTTTCTACACCAGATGATGAGTGATGCTGTTGTTCTGTAATAACTATCCAAACACACTTTTTTTTAAAGTACCCCATGGGGGTACACATTAAAGTCTTTGTAGTAATTTGAATACAAAAAATAATGGACCAGCTAGCGCTACCATCTCACCACAGTTGCTTCTCAAAGTCAAGGAAGGACCCTTAAAGGCAACATTTCCAGGATACCACATCTTTAGATTTTATGTCCTCCCTATGAAGGAGGATTTTAAATAACTTTTTCTGTGAAAAGTTCATCTGAGTCGTCATTTTCACTTCCATCACAGTCACTGTCGGGACCTAAATTATTGTCTCTAAATTTCGGTCCTCATGTTACCTAAAAGACTCATCAAGTCCACATGTAACATTAAAGTTGGCTTTATGTCTCGTATTATAGTGGATTGTGTTCCAGTTGCAATCTGGAAAACCAGGATTTGCTCATTTTTTTTTTAATTCACTGATCAGGCAAGTTAATAAAAGCTAAACAAACTTGGGGGGCGTTCCAGTTGAGTTTTGCCTTCTGGGAACTCGGAAAATACAACTTAAGAAGAATATGGTGTTCACAATAGTTGCATATAGGACATTCTGTTCATATAGTGATTTATACATTAGAGTGCACTCCGATCTATGCATCATAACCAGGTAACCATCATAAGCTAGGTTCCTCTACATCACTGTGATGTTTGAGCCCATCTCAATCCATCACTGTGTCCACATCCTTAAAAACAGAGTAACACACAGAGCAGTCATCCTTTCCCTCTCCAACTCTAGAAATCATCAGTACTGCCAGACCTTCTGACAGAAACAACCCACCCAATCTATGAAAACGAGTCCAAAACAAGGGTCTTAAAAACAGAAGCCAAAAGTGATTTGTAATAAACAGACCTGACGGGCTGTGGACCCATTGCATGGGTTGGAGACATAAGACTGCAAGGTGAATATATCACAACATAATGCAACTCAGATCAGGATACTTCCAATAGCTTTTTTTTATTACTGCTCCCTCCAAATATGACCTCATGCAGACTAAGTTTATCAGAAAATAAAACATTTGCATGGAAGTGTCAGAGTAAGGTCTTAATCAGGATATTTTCTGAACATTGCTGTACAACACCCACTGCTGGACAAGTACAAACCACTTAGAGTTTGGGTTTTTTTGTACAGAGAGTTGGAAGTTCATGTGAGTCGGTCGATACAGCATTTGCATCGTGGGTGTATTTGTCTTCACAGAGTAGTTTTCATTGCCATAACTTTAAGAGAGATGTGTCTGAAAAAAACCCAGCAAATGATAATGATGACTATTGTTCTTATTAGCCGGAAATTTTGATGCTACCATCTTTACTGTTTTGCTTTACAGAAAAATAATATTAGTGTTTCCTTATGAGCCTGCAGTGTTTTGAATAAGTTTCCAATGTTGCCTGAATCACAGCTTTTGTTCTTGCTAGCTGGATGTGCAGCCTTACAATATATTGATCAAAGATGCATTCTTCTACCACTCCTGACATTTGTAATCTTGCCAGGCCCCATCACTCTTAACCGTGGTTATTTGTGAAAATTAAGGATCTCAGCACTGTGCGTTTGCCTTGTTATGTTTATATTTTAAATCAGTTTCTTGGTCACGTGCAAAAAAACCATCAACATTTACATTTAATTACGGATTAAAGTATCGTATCAGTGCATCCGTATTAAACCAGTATCGATATCGGTACCGATATGCACCGATACCATGTGTGCGTACTCATACTCATTAAAGTGTTCCGATATTACAGAACCGATACCAGTGTGACAGTAGCTTAATTTTCCTGCAATGTGTTTCTGAAAGTTAAACTGTTAAAACAATATGTTGCTCTAGAGTAGTTTTATATTACTAAAATGCACAAAGTGCAGTTGTATTTGGGTTGAATATGCCTGAAGAAAATAAAATGGGTTTAATTGTAAGAACTATAATGGCCTTGATTAGTACTCGGTATCAGCAAGTACTAAAAGGTAAGTACTTGTACTAGGTTTAAGAAAATCGGTGCATCCCTACATTTAATCATTCAGCAGATGCTTCTACCCAAAGTGACCCACAAATAAGAAAACAACATTTAATTTACTGTGCAGTAAGAAAGCCCAGTCTACATATTGAGTACTAAATCAATATGAATGTATTTAAAGGGCAGAGTAAGTAGAAAAAGTACAGAAGTGCAAGTAATAAAAGGTTAGGGTGTTAGGAGAAGAGGTGTTCTCTACGGAGATGAATCTGCAAGATATCCTTGAAGGTAGCTCATTGAACCACTGCGAAACCACAAATGAGAACAGTTTTGATTTTTATAGACCCTGACCTCATCCCTTCCTTTGTGGGAGCTTAACTGAAGAAAGGGAAAACAAAGAGAAGGGCTGCATGCTCTGATAACATCATTAAAACACTAAGTCTTTGTGTATCAATTACTTGTTTGGAACGTTGTAAATTGAACCAGTAATAAAAATTTTAAAAAATGTTGCTGGCATATTTAAACTGTAAACTTGCAAATTTGTAGTAAAAGAATGCTTTTTGGAAGGATTTAGTGACAGCTTTTGCCGTGTGTGGCGGTCACTCCAGATCCTGGGAGAACATACATTTAAGTGTGACTACCGCCTCACATTTTTGTATTATGAAGATCTGTCTGTATTTTGAGGATTTTGTCAGTTTTTAGATGATTTATTTTTTATTTATACAGAAACATAATAAAGTGTTCACACCTGTGTTCAATTAGAAAAATTGCAGAAATAAATGCAAAGAGATGCGTTTTATATATATATTAGACTCCACTAAAGTGACTCTTTAAGGTGCTCAAAGTTTTGCTGAGTTGTGTGGCTGCTTTAAGTCATTCCCTCATGTTGCATTATGAATATAGAACAATCGTGGTTAAAGGCATTCACAGAGGCAAAAAATGAATAAATAAAGATTTAAAAAAAAATCAATGGTGCAAAAATGACTTTGCATGACAGGGAAACTTATTATCTCTGCCTGGTTCAGCCATGCAACCATTCAGCTCTCTGAATAATTTACAGCCCTGCTGACGCAGCCTAGCATAGATTCTGCTGCATTCAAAACAACGTGACAAGATAATGAAGAATATGATGCTCACAGTTGATGTTTCTATCTTTAAAAGCATGAACTGCTTTGGAGATGCTGTGTCTTTGTAATAATTGTATGACGTGAGAGTGGTTTGATTTTCCGGCACGGCACAAAGACAGCAGCAGAAGCACAAATGAGTGATAGTAGGGCAGCAGCAGGAATGCAGTGATCTGAGTAATACGCAGGATCCTTTATGAGAATCAAATATGGTAAGATTCTCTTTAATGCCAGGTTCCAGCCTGTGACTGCACATTAGCTTGAGAGACTGGAGCTCTCCAACACTGTAATTACCTGCAGCAAGTGTCCTCAGCAAAGAGAAGCTTGCACAGGCAGGGGGTGGACTTTGTCTCAATTAGTCTGCTCTGTTTCATCTTCTTTCCCTGCAAAGACATGAGTGGCATGGAGATGGATGTTTGTCCTACGTGTTCTCCTTGACACCACAGCAAAACTCTCACAAGAGTGAAAAAGGGAAGCATTCAAAAGCCGTCTTTGAAGTGAAAGCTTTCGTTTTGAAGTTTTGACATGGCTCTGTAGTCTTATTTTGTGATCAGCAAGCAGACTGTATCCTTTCTGATGAAGAAACTCAGCAGTGCCATCTGTGAAAGCAGCCTCTGATAGAGGTTTTAATAGCTGAGAGCTCTTGATTAGTCACTTGTGACGAGTAGTCTTTGTCTTCAATGTTTACTCCTGCTGTTCATACTTATGCTCAGTCTGAGGAAGGCCATGAGCCTCCAACTCGTTTTGTTATTTTGCAGCACATTTCTATGTTCTGTCATAATATATACCTATATATATATATATATATATATATATATATATAGTGTTTTAGTATTTCTCTTTAAAGTGCAGAGAAAAAGTTGAGGTAACCTTGCCTGACCTCCCCAAAAGCAGTTGTATTTTAGGCACATGAACAAGTGTGAAAACAGAGACTGAACCACCGGCAGGTTTTGCTCTCTATGTGCTTTTTCTTCATGTTTCAATCCACCATGAGCTATACACTGTGACAAAAGCTCTAGAAGGGCAAATGGCAGAACTGTCGTCATGACGTGGAACTAGGGTGTCAAAGAATCCGGCAGCACCACAGGCAAGGTCTGTCAGTGTTATATGGGCAACCGTCAGAACAGGTCGAGTCCACAAATGTCTCGTTGGCTCCTCGCACAAACACCCGAATGAGAGGGAATGAGCAGCAGAAGTCTTGCAGCAGGTGAAGCCTTTATACACAAATGTGTCACACAGCGGTGGTCCTTCCATTTTCAGACCGCACACGGTCATGGGAGTTGCATGCTGCAGAGGAAATAAGCCTGAAGTAACATTTTCATTTGGTGTCATCACCACTTATTTTTGAAGCTTTGAGAGAAAAATTCAGCCTCTTTGTGTGTGCATTTTACAGTTTAATAAGCATGTTGTCCGACAATTTGAAAACGCAAGCTCAAATTATGTCGGTGAAATTGCCACATTTAGCGGAACTATAGAGGCGTTCATGCTGGTTTTACATAGAATCCTACTCAGGTGAACACTGGCATGCAAATTGTCCTGCCTGGATAGTATTATGTGTGGAAAAAGGAGCCAAAATCCAAACTGAGTAACTAACTGTGTGTCACATGTGCTTTGTTGCACCATAACATTTCATTTTAGCCCTCTCTGTTTGAGTATAAATTGAGCCGTTACTTTCACCTCAGCTCCCTGCTGGGTTAAGCCGAAGCAGTCGCACAGCAGTACGTGGAGCTGTCACAAAACATTATGCGATGATGCGTCTCTTTTGACACAACTTTTTCTGTGTACCTGTACATGGACACAAATAACCACATACAGGGGTTCAGTCTCACATCATCTCAGATTAAGAAAGTTATTCAGGATCAAGAGGGTGTGCTGATGCTGTCATCCAGGAGACCAAAGTTTGTTTCCAGGTCTGGATCCCGGCTGTCTTTCTGAGTCACAGTAATTAGTTTTGCTCTCTTCACCCTTTGGAAGTTTTATAAAAATACAACCCTCCCTTTTGTTGAATGCATTTGTATAGCCAATTGCACAACAGCTCTTCCCCATTGTAGAAGTGCTTTCTGCATTTTAATGCCAAATGGTCCTGTCAAATGTATTATATGTCACTAGGTGGGAATAACCAGAGTCCTGCGACCTCTTTGATGTAATGTGTATTCCCTTTATTTGCATCCATCCACACGAATTACAGTGATTATTGTATTTTGTACCTATTTCATGTTTTGCCATGATTGCTTTCCTTAAACTGACCCTCTTACAACATCTACGGTAGGTTATCATCTGTTAGAAAACCCCTTTTTGTTTAATATGGTCAAGCCCAATAATAACCTACTTCAGGTTAAGCTGACTTGTGCTCAGAAGCAGTGGCAAGCCTTCTTATACCTGGTTCATCCATCCACCACATACCTCCATTCCTCCCCACCTTTCTTCCCTGTCCCTACCTTTCTATTTCCCCCTTTTTCAGGCATTACCTCATGACCCTTGAGAGGGAACTGTTAGCCCGATTTTTTCATTGGAAGCTCAAGAACAAGCTGGAGAAATCGTTTATTAAAAAAGTATTTATTAGTGGTCACAAGTAAAGTATATTGCAGCGCTGGTCTCGGAGTGCCAGAGCTCCCGCAGGAAATCCGTCAGGCCGAGCCCCGTTATCCGGAAACATGTTATATTTATATTCAGCTTTATCTCACAGAAGTTGTTTTCACACTTGTCAGAGTATAATTGGCCAGTCTTCAGTGGCATGATCAGGCCAACCACTGTCCTTGTTGTGTTCTTTGGATGTGATAAACAATGTGTGTGTGTGTGACTGCTGTTTTAGGCGTGGATCTAATGTACCAGACCTATCTGCCCTAATAGAGATGTTTTGTCTGACCCAGTTGTTTATGTCATTCTAAGGTCTTGGACCATTTAAGGTCATCGATTGTGCAGTATGAGCAGAGTGGGAAAAGTACCAGCTAGGAACAGAGGTTATTTAGTAAAATACAGAATATGAATTTATAATGTCTAAGATCAAAGCCAATTATAACAGAACCCTTATTCTGAATCTTCTTCTCCCAAATATCAAATCGTAAGATGTCTCAGTTAAGCATAATCAGGAGGAGGATCACGTGTCTTTGTATCCAACACACTGACTCCTCATTAAACCAGTAAACTCTTATGTGGTGTTGCACTTTCTGGTGACCTACCATGAGACCTTACTGGTTGAGCTTAATTTTCTGTTTTGAGAAGTGAAACCATGTAATTTACAAGATAAATCAATGCCTCGCCCTACTTTAAAAAGGGTGAAAAAATAAGTTGCATCACCTTCTGAGTATAAATGTTCCACAGTCCTGGATATACAAATGTGGAGGTGTATGCGAAGGTTTAAGGTTGATCGAGGCATTCATATCAAGCTCCTGCTTGATTCACTAAAATCAATCTACCCACAACTTTGTGGTTTATCTGCTCATCAACTCAAATAACATATTCACAACTTTCTGTAGAGAGGTTGATTTACAGCATAATAAAATACACTTACAAACACTTTAATGACCTAAAATTGTTGTTTTTTTTCCAATGGTGCCTCCGAATTGTAAAGTGATAGCAAGCCCATCATTAACTCATTTTGAAACATCGCTGCAGGTATGTTCTAGATTCACCTCCCACACTCTTTTTGGCCATTGTGAGCACTGACACCATCTGGTTTTAAGTGAAGCACTGTGAGAAATATGGCTGCTGCATGGATGCCCGACTGCCAAGGGCAGCCTGAGGCAAGTGCTTTGTAGCTGAAGATGTTTACAGTCCCTAATAGATCGGCACAGGGCCAGGAATCCGACTGTCTACCTGAGGCCAAAGGCCAGGGTCAAACTAGTCAGCAGAGCGAAATGTTAGGGTTTAATCACCATGCGGCGAATCTTGAAGAGCAAACAGGAAATTCAACTCGTGAGCAAATCTATGTGCATGTGTAGGTGGAAAACGTGTCCCTTTTCACAAGTTGATTTTTCTAAAACAACTGCCAAGTAATTTCATGTCTATGATTCATTTTCATGTCAGAACCCCCTAATCTGCAGGCTTGAAAAAGTTCAATGTTGGGTGTCCGTTGTTCCCGAAGTCACAATAAAACTCAAATATACCTTTGCCTCCCATGCCCCCTGTGCAGGTGACAAGCTCAAATGAGAGATAGCTCCATTTGCCTCCCATAGCTAATTGGATTAGCGCTTAAGGCACTACAATAAGGGCTGAATTTAGAGAGGCAGGCTGAGAGAATAAGGAGGGTGGGGGGCAGAGTGGTGGAGCCAATTTTCCAGTGAAATGAGCTTTGCTTCAGGTAAAGAGAAAACTCCTGCAGAGAAATGGAGAAGCTCTGTGTTGCAAGATTTTATGTGACCAGACGCTTTAATGTGTCTCATAGTTTACGTTCAGTGTGTAACAAAATGGAGCAAGCAGTCGTAAATCGCATGGATTTACCTTTGTCACAGTGCAGCAGGGCAGTTGCATGTAACAGATAACTGCGTCCCTTAGTTCAGGGCCGTGGTTTCTGCTTCAGCTACAGATTTCTTTTCTGGAGCTGGAGATAGATTTTGTTTTTAATTATTACAAATTATTGCCATGTTCTTGCAGTTTTTTTACAATTCGGATGAGTATTGGGAATAGAAACCCTCAGGTTTAACATTAACCAGGTTAAACCATATAAATCATATTGAGATGTTATGTAAGGTTATCATTGCACCCTCAAATGAACTAATCCAGTGCCTGTTTCACGCTCGCCTTTCTCTCCTTATTTCCTGTCACCTCTAACCTGCTTATACTTCTATGAAGGCAAAAAGCCCCACAAAAAAGATCTCAAGCATAATGTAGACGATGTAGCGGCGTGATATGGTGTTACACGTGTCAAAAAAGATTAAATTGCTTAGATGCAATGTACGTGTCGTGGACTTGCGGTCAGTCTACAGCACGGATTTATTAGAGGTAGTTCAACACTTCTGCACTGATTTGTGGGTGTTCTCCGTGCTCTGTCCACCTAGATCAATACGGGTGTCAGTGTTATGGCCTTAAATTACTGTTAGATGCTCATAATGAAGCAGAGCTCAATAGAATTGTGGGTGTTTGTACGGTTTGTGCAAGCATGTGCGTGTAATGCACCTGTGAGGGCATTTTTGGAAAATGCCTGTCAATAAACACCAAGGCCGTGCGGTGATTTGAGTTGCGGTGGTTTAATCAACCAGAGGGATGATTTTTCACTCTCTCTCACACACACACTTACACATGAACCAGGGGAGGAAAGGCCACATTCTCCTTGAAGTTACCCTCTGAAATTTCAGGTCTCTCAGTGTACCACATAAAATATAGCACATAATGTTGCAGCACAGATAAACCACGAAATAGTGTGTTCACAATGGGATGATCAAAGGCCAGAAAAAGCAATAAAAGAAGTGTGTCTATCCATCAACGGCCGCTGAACAGACCAGAATGATCTCAGTCTCAGGTGGACTGGATGCCTGACAGACACTCTCGTCTCTAAATCACATGACTGCTCTCTTATTTCCTGGATGACTGGACAGTTTCTTCCCTGAGCTATGTACAAAACAAGCAACTTCTGCAAGAGAAACTTCAGCAGTCAGTCAATGGTGACCCAAGTTTATGGATTATAGATTTTCTTCTTTTCTTTTCTTTTTGTTGTTCCTGCTCACAGCCATCAGTGCATCTCATGAGGCTTAAACCGCTAATGGAATTGCACGCAAACTGTGTAAACATAAGGTATCTCTACACTGTTTTACCTCTTTTTTTTTTTTTTTTTTTTAAAAATGATAATTTTTATAATGGTTTTTAAAAGATATTCCTTCATAGAAGCATTTGTCTGCAGCCTGTAGAGGAACCACGCATGCAAGCGGTTCCAGTTTATGTGTTTGTGGCTGTGCACTCAATCAAAGAAGTGTGGACTTGAACACTCTTCTGAACTACAGAAGTGGGTATGCGTTGGAGTTATTCTAGCAATGTAGTTCCAAAACCAGACGATTAAAGATTAGATGCACGCTATCTCACTGAGCCACAAGTACACCAAATCAAGAGGTGCATTACACTAATGTGTGAATAACATGTATCTCCTGATGGCTTGGGCTTGGCATAAAAATTGGGACGACATGATTAATCAGGGCCTATTTTGGCCTTCTGCAAAACAGTGGAGGAGGAGAAGAAAGGGGCCAGACTTCTGGCACCTTTGAATATGTCATGTTACTATACATATAAAAGTTAGGTTATGCATATGAATATGTGTTTGAATTTTTTGTAAACGGAGTTCATTTTGTGTAGCAGGTGACTTTTCCTCACAGCTCTGTTGAAGCTTCGACTTGAGCAGAGGATGCAGAGTGCAGTGTACCACTTTAGAGGCTGCCCCAGTCAGGGGTTAGAGGCTGTACTGTTATTTTCCAACCTTCTCTGACTCTCAGGGCATTGATTACCTCTGATTTGTCAAAGTCCTCCTGTGTAGCAATACAGTGGTTAAAGTGAGGAAAGCTCAGGAGGACAGCTGGATAAGTAAGAAAAGGGTGAACTTTGATAGTGCGAAACTTAAGGTGTTGACAGAAAAGAAAACGGGAACGAAAAGTTAGCAAAATAACAGGAAATGAAGAGGGCAGGAACAAATAGGTGGTGAGACAATCATCTGGGCAAGAACAAAGGTAACTGGATGATATATATAGAGAGGAGATAACAGCAAAGTAAGACCTGGTGTGAAGCAACCAAAGCCAACAACAGCCTTCAAAACATAAAGCAAGCAGACTTTAATGGAGAACACAAATTAGGAAAATACTAACTAAACCTATAACAAAGGTTTTAAAAAGCAATAAACGCAAGTAAACCAGGACTAACCTGACCAGCATGTCAATGCAAACACGATGTCTCATTGGTTTTGATATTTGATGCACCAGTCACTGCAATATTTGAAGCAAAGTGGTAAATGTTTCAAATGTCATGCTGCACCATTCTCTTGTGAAAAGTGACCAAATCATCATAAGGTGGCCAGAAGGAGGAGGAGGGGTAACAAGAACTGCCTAACTAGACATTAGAGTTTGTAGCCACCTTGGGACAGCTATTTTTCTCTCGTAAAATGTTGTAGATTGGCCAGTTAGAAGTCAGGCTTCCATGAAGGGATATAGAACACTAAACAAAGCACCGATGGAGTTTTAGACACTGAAACACTCTATTTTCGTTTCAAAACATAATCATATTTTAACTACTGATTTTATTATCATTTACATTTTTATCTTATATTTCATCATTTTATTACATTTTTATTCAATCTTATTTTTATTGCTCTGATTTTATCCATTGTTCTTATTTCTTTCTTTTTTGTTTAAATTTTAAATCATGCTTTTTATTTCTACTGTTTTAAAGCACTTTGAATCAGAGGGCTGCATTGAGTTGGGTCCCGCCGGGTCCCGCCGGGTCCCGCGGGAACCGACTCAAATCTCGCGGGAGCGGGCGACTAAAAAAAAAAACCCTGCGGGATCGGGATGTAGCCTAGCGACAAGATGTCAATAAATGATGTGGAAAGGAAGCTCAAAGAAGGTCTTTACAGCACAAAGACAAAGCAAGGCAAGTCTGACATTTGGAGAAGTTTCTCAATTGTCCACGAATCTCTTTATTAACAGCCTGTAAAATGGCGTGAAGACACAAAATCAACGCATTTCTATTATTGTGTGGGCATAAATTCTAAAAATGTTGCGGGTGCGGGCGGTAATGGTCAGAAAACTGCAGGGCTCTACTTTGAATCACCGTGGTGTTGAGTTGTGCTGTACAAATAAACTTGCCTTGCTTATTATAAGCTCATCTGTTCATGTGAGCAAAAGATATAACTGAAGATGAGATTTGATTGTAATCGCAAAACAAAAAGCAAGCGCCAAAGATTCTCAGAGGTACAGAAAATGCATCATCCGATGCTGAAGATGGGCAGATATAAGGAGAAATTACAGAAGGCAGGATAACCTTGTGAAGCGACACAAGTTTCTCTTGCAGATCTTAACTCGCTGAATGTCACATTTTCATTTATATGCGGCCCAAAATAAAATGTTATGGTTGTGTTTTGAGTTGGTTCTGACTTCACACGCCTAAATATATGTTATCAATGACGGGCTTCTCCACAGTATGTCCCCTTTAAATGTTTTCTTTCAGTCAAAGCCGCAGCTGGTGAATTACCTACAGTAATCAGAAGAACATGACAACACACAGCAGATGCAGCCTGCTGGATAACAGCTTCAGCACCAGCTCCCCGCTCTTCTTGACGTTATCTGTTAGCCTCTTCTCAGACCTGTCGCTGCATCATGCGTGCAGTTGCCTGACTGTCTGCAGGCATGAGCGAGAACATGCTAATGAGCGATAATGAAAAAGCAGAGCAGGAATGGCAAAGAGAATCCACCTAAACTCTGCATGTGAATTCAGACTTTCCCAACGACCTCATAAAGCTTTTACAACGTGTTGCATGATATGATCCCTCCTTTCCTCTTTTCTTAATGCACCTCCCTTTCTTCATTCTTTTTCTTTTGGCATTTTGTCTTTATCCAGATAGTCGCAGAAGAAATAAATAAGATGCATATGGGGATGGAGCAGAGGAATGATGGGCAGTAAAGGTCTGACTGGTCAAGAATCAAATCATGCTCAATTGCTAATGGCATTTCAGTTCAGGCAGTCTTTATCCTCACCACTCGACCCCCAGGTTCACCCTTTTTACACCTTACTGCTACTCTCTGTAATGGCCAGAAATTGTATCAAGTTATGTCTTGTCAAAATATGGCATGAAGCCTAAAGTGCTTCAAATGAACTTTAATGCAGTTGATCGAAAACAATCTGAAAAACAGGATATCGCCAAGCATGGCAGGGACTGTAAAACAGTTGTGAAACTGAAATGGATGCCAATTAAATATTTCAATCTTGCTTTCTCCATCAGGATTTTCAGGCTAAGTTTGCACATTTAATTCTCTAGAAGTCTGAAAGCCGGGGATATTAGCAAAGAATGTGTTACGTTTGATGCTTCAGCTGTTTCATGTCCATGGGTCTCTCTGCCTTTGGGTTTATCTTCAGCATGTGAAATGTATTCATCTGTAAACGCTGGAGGCCACTGGAGGTCATGCATGTCTATCCATCACACTGCCTTCAATGTATTTTACTAATGATGTTGCTTCAGATCATGAGCAGTTCCAAGTCTTCTTCATGCTGTTTTTTTCCTCCGTCACTCTGCTGCAGGTTATTTCAAGTTTCCTCCGTCCAGTTATTCAACTTGTCTGACTTTTTAAGATGTCTCGTCTCGCCTCTCTATATTTGATACGGCCTATGTTCTATACTGCCTCCTCTCCTGTGTTTTCTTTATGGCAGACTTGGGTAATAATTTTCCTTCCTCTTTACCCAGGTCAGGATCCTGTGGTCACCCACCCCTGTTCCAGCCCTTTTCCTAATGCGCAGCTCACTTGTTCTTTTTCTTTTCACATGATGTACCAAACTGTTGATCGAGCTTCTTTAATGTCCCTCTGGTGGGTGTTTTGTTGTTGAAGCCACAGGACGGCCACGTGACTTTTATCTTGCTTTAATGATTTGAAAAAGACAAAAAAAACATAGAAGAAGAAGGATTAGCAGAGAGCAGTCCGTGAAACAGCCTTTCAAGTCAATCGTCCAACTACTTGGAATTATTGAAAAAGAGGCTTTATGAATAAAAGAGTAGAAATTTCTAAACTCTCTCAGCAGTTTGAGTGTGAACATCCTGAAATTGTTATGTTATGTTTATGCATTTAGCAGACGCTTTTATCCAAAGTGACTTACAGATAGGGTAAGGGGGTCTTGCCTAAGGACCCATACTGGAGATAGTACCTTTCATGCAGGGGTTTTGAACCCAGAGCTCCTTCATGAAAGGTGGCAATCATACCACTACACTATCCAGTACCCTGGGTAAATGAAACCAGGGAATCGTGCTTTTAAGCCCATATTCATAATATAGGTGCAACTTAAAGGTGTTTATTTGTGTCAGTACCTGTATGGTTGTTATTATGGGATTGCACATTCCTAAGCACTTTTGCTGTAACCGTGTTAGGACTTTAGCACATACCTGAAATGCATGTTTCTTGGCATTATTCAGTCACACAAGAGGACACACTCTGTTCCGTGTACAGTCCAGATTTCCAGTCTTATCAGCAAGATTTGACCAGATTTTTCCTGCTGGTCTGGAGCGCAAAACCACCTGCTCCGGCTGCTGAGTCCTTAGTGCAATATGGAGATTTAGCATGTTCAAGTTACTGGATATTTACTTACTGTTGGTGTTAAAATGTTACTGATCTTCCTCTTCTGATGGAGGCTTAACAGCAGTTTCCTGTGCAGCTTTTTTCACGGGTTTCAGATGCTGCATCGCATACATTGTGGTGACGTGTAATTTTCTCCTGTAAGCCATCGCTATCTTCCATACAACTGCTTTGATTAAAATGAAGGGTTTCATTTATAACAGATATTGGCTAATGATCCTCTACGCTCCAGCTGTGAGAGCAGGTGGTTTTATCATGACACTTTTCTGAGCCCAGTTGCTCATGTAGGAACATTTCGGAGACATCACATTGCGAGAAGAGCACAGTGCTGTCTGCGTAATTAGGATTTTGTTTGGCAGTGTCTCCAAAGCTTGTTGCCTCTGTAGATAATCCTAACAGGCAATACAATGTGTTTGTCTAAGCGATGAGAGAACTGTGAACTCAGGCCTGAGTCTGTAAACTGCCGCTGAAGAAAATGTATGAATACCCACATTCAAAACAAAGCAGTGGCAGAGAGGTATAGCTGCTGAGACTATGACACGTAGCTTTGCTCTGTTCTGCTGCTCCTGGAGAGGTTTAACCATCAAGGCTCTTAGAGGTCATCTGTTTGTGCATTTATACTTAACTCTATAGCAAACAAAGAAACAAGAAGAATCATTTCTTAAATAAATGGACAAAAACTAATCAAATGCTTGACTCGTATGCATATTCCAACTCTTGGGCTTTTCTGTCTCTGTTTGTATGTGTTGCAACCAGAGATTTCAGAAAGGCATCCTTCCTGTTGCCTAACAGCCGTGACACTCAACCAATATCAAGACTCGGCCACAACGAAAGCCCCCCAGCCATGTCTACTCACAGTTTCTGCATCTAGGCACAGAAGTAGCACTTGAACACCCTGCAAGGACAATGTCCAAGGTAATTAGCATCTAAGATCTGTGCAAGAAGAAAACTCCAGAGCAGAGGGGTGTAAATAAGATATCACTGTTATCATAAGATCTCACTGTTTGTGTTGATTAACTATTTTAAGTATCCAACACGGATGTTGTAGCAATAGTTGTCCTAACTGGAAACAATCCTCCCAGAAAAAAGACAACAACTGTGGTGGACAACCAAAAGAGTTCTTCTTCAGGAATTTCTTTAATCTCTGTTAATATCTAGAAAACTACATCATACCTGGAAAGACGCCTGTCCCATTTGAATCTTTACCAGGTTCACATCCTCTAAATGTTAACAAACCTGGCTCGTGCCAACGACACGCACTAAAAACCTCCCAACGTTCCTGACAGCTGATCTGTCGCTTTGGTGTGTCTCAGCCCCTGGTCTGCATAAAACTGATCCAGTTTAGCACCAATCTTTTGTCTTCTGTGCTTCAGTTCTCTTGCTGCTTTTGTATTACTCAGACAATTCACAAAAGTGTGATATAGATGAGAAATTCTACTGCAAATTCGACCGACATTGCCTGGTTAACAAAGTCAGGTATGCTAATTATTGATGACTTTGTGAGTCTGGGGCTCATTAAAAACAACAGCTCAATGCAGATGGCCTGCTTAGTAATTATCAAACTCACATCTCTGACCTCCAAAGACCACTGCATTTAACAGGAAACTGGCTCTCATTACTTATCCTTTAACTGCTGTCTGCTATGCCAGCTTTTTCTGTTTTTGGAGATTTTCTATTAGTCTTTGCAATGCAAATCTGCTGCTTGAATCAGCAGCTTTGAGTATAACCAAAAAAAAAACTCATCCTTTTAGTGTTAAGAAATGTGGGTACTTGAGGAAGTAGTTGGGGTGTAAACAAGGGGGAAAAATCTAGCTGCTTTTTCATTTATGTTCTTTAAACAAAAGTATGAGCTATAATAAAGAGAGCTTCTCATAATCCCTGCAGTGCAGCATGAGGTCTGCAGTAATGTGTAAATGCTGATATGCCTTCCTGGATTGTGGATGATAGCTCATGTGTCATGACTGCAGGCCTATCACTAGCTGCGTTCCCTGCAGTTTGAGCCAATATGTTCAGAAGACATAGATGTGGGCATTGCCTAATGGAATCCAGTCAGCATGCCTGATAGTATCACCAAGTCACCCTGCCAAGCCTAGATAACGCAGGGCCCTCTCCCTCTTCGGAGCCAAGGCAAGTGTCCTAGAGAGCCCTGCAAGATGTTACATATTAATACTTCTCGACAAATGCTGGGTGATAAGCAGCCTGGGAATGAATACTGCTTTTTCTGAAATCATTTCAGCACAACTTCCTCAGAAGGCAATCTCTGGCCATTTTATTTTCAGGGACCTGTATCTGAAAACAAATGCTCTGCCCTCAGTAATCTGTATTTCCTATGGCTGCATCAGCACGTGGAGATAAAAGAAAGGACTGTTTGCAGAAGTGCCTAAATCTTTGCGTTAACAACAGTTTTAGCTAACAACATTTGTGTTTATTGGAAGTATTGTGATACACCATCATCTCCAGTAATCGGGACTTTAAAGGAACGTTGATTCTACACATTTCATGGCATTGTGATATGGTCTCGGCTGAGAAGTGATACAACTTATTGAACATGGACTGTTTTTTGTAGATTTTTTTTATTTTTTATGATCTTTACCTCCTATTTCAGTGTAATTCAGTTACTGACAAAAAGAGACAAAATCACTCAAAAAACAAATATAAATTAGACTCTTTTTTTTTCTCGTCAATATTGTGGTAATAGAGTAAATGTGAATGCTTTGGCCCTAAAATCAGATATCTCGTCAGTACTAATGGGTTTTCTGTTTTGTCCCAATCCGTTACATCTATTTGCTTCTCCTGTATGTCCTCATTTATTCATTCATTCTTAATGTCTTCCACACTGTATCTTTTTGAGAGAAAAAAATCAGCAAATGCTAGTAGCTCCCAGGTGCTGCTGCTTCTCTGCGCAGAGGGTATCCAAAAGAAATATTCCAGCTGCAGGAGAGAGACCACGGGGATGTCCCTGCGAGGGTCTGAAAAGTAGCGAGAGACTAATCTGTTGAGTTGGTTACGCTGGCTAACAAGCTAGCAGGGAGCAACTGATGTGGTTGCAAAAACAAGTCTGTTTATGTGGGAGATGAATATTATTAAACCTGTTTTAGCTTGCTAGTTTCACATCTGATTTAACAGAGTGTGATTTCCACTTTCTAACAGGTGAGCCTATGCTATGATTGACAAGCCTCTATCTAAAGGAAGTGCAAAGTTTGATTTTCCCAACATCTCAGTCAGATTCACTGTTAACTGATCACTGATAACTTCTCCATTCTAAGATTGGGAGATGACAACAGCCAAGGCGCTAAACTCAGAGCCACACACCTGCAAATGTAGTCGCAATGGTTACATCCATGTACCTTACACATCTATAGACCACAGAAAAATTAAATAGTCCTCGCCAAAAAGCCTGAAAGTGCAATACCAGGAATTTCCTGGCTGCAGATCATCTCTGTACTGGTTTCTGTGCTTGCACCGGCATTGACACTTGGAGCCTTGAAATATGAATCTGAAATGCAGAGTGAAATAAATACAAACCTCATATCTTCCTCTCCTTTTCTCATTCCTACTCTGAGTGAAAAATTCATGTTCTATTACCCATCAAATATGAATTGCAGTTTATAGGATCACATTTGAAATTCCAGGTCACAGCTCATGCATTTCAAAATACTGTGAGCAACATCGCTGCTTCTGAGTGCACATTTGTTTCTTCACATTAAGAGACGGTGAGGTGGACGATGACAAACATAGTTAGAACAGTTTTATGTGCCGAAATAATGAAGCACAGTTACTGTATATGGAGATGTATTTAAATGTGTGCTTCAACTACCCCAGTGCTGCATGAGTTATGAGAGGGCCTGATCACTTGTCACTGGCTGGCATAAGGGAATGAGGCATGTGTCATATCTTGTTTAAGCAGCCTGATGCTCTGTGTGTGTGTGTGTTGGTGTATTGGTGGATGGTTCACGACTCCTCAGCCTCTCATTGCAGCTCATGTTGTTGAACGGTTCCTCCCCTCCGGCTGTTAGCTGACTTGGGAAGTTTTCCGCTGAATAGCATGACGACAACTGGCAGACATGCATTGTAGCACAGAAAACGGAGGTCATCCGAAGAGACCGTATAACCTTACCTCTTACTTTCACCACCACTGTTGTTGCCACATATATAAGCAGGAGGAGTCTCGCAGCCTTCAAACATCCCAGCATGCAGTTCACCTGACAGCGGGCTGGAGCCAGAAATCCATTCCAATGAACACATATGCTCATGCCAAGGAATTCTGGTGCCAGGGGAACAGCACAGCATGAGCTGGGCTATCTCATACTTCCAAGTCCTTTGGGCTTTACAAAGCCTGGTCCTTCCAGCTCGGTATAGAAACCCACTGCAGCAACAAACAAAGTCAAGCCCAACACTCGCTGCTTGGCAAGTAGCCCGCTGCATAAAATGATCAAAACACGTTAAATATTCATCATAACGTTGAGATTCTATATCTCTGATGTGTGAGCATCAACAGGAAATTTGAAAGGAAAAGTTTGATCTCTCTTCCTGATCCACTTGGAATCTCAAAGTCACCGGCAGAACTTTAGGGTTAATCAGTGAGATGAATCACCCCTGCTCGTGGTTTTAGTTTTCATTTCAATGACACATTAAAGTCGTGGTATGAAACTATTCTATTTCAGATTACTTTGATCTCTTTCCACTTTCACTATGCCATGTAGGACACAGACTTTCCATTAATGCGTAAGCTTTGTCTCACAAGTGAACTGAACTAGACAGGCTTAATGATGTTCGACCACTGGGGCTCTGTGTCTGCTGAGGGCACTAAAGATTTGTGCTCCACTGGTTGTGATGGAAAAGATGAATATCACAGCGTAACTTTCTGGATCACAGCAAAGAGAATAATTATATATACTGTAGGTCTTCATTTAACTTGGCGAGTTCATATCAGGTTTGGGTTAATTTACAGTTTTATGGCAGAGGTGGAAAAACTATTCTTATTATATCATCACACAACCACCATTTCCAAAAAGCCGTGGAACAAAGAGAATCTCTTGAACCGATATTTTGTTCTCAATAAAACAGAAAATATATCGATGAATGGAAAAATATTGGCTCGTCTTGATTTTGATCTTTGCAGTGCATCTCAAAAAGATGAAGAATTAAGTGGAACTTCAAGGAAACAGCTGGAGGAATATGTATGATCAACTGTTTTGTTTTTTTGGCAACAGGTCAGTAACATCATTGGGTATAAAAGAGGACCTTAGAGAGGACCTTAGAGAGGCAGAGTCTCTCAGAAGTAAAGATGGGCAGATTTTCAGCGCACAAAAACTTTATCTACATCTACAGAAAATTATATCATCAGGGGATTTTTAGAGTCTGGGCAAGGGAAGTTGACAGGGTTTTTATTATACTCCTACCTTATGTAAAAGAACCACACAAGAGATTAAGTGAATTTCAACCTTTGCAAAGGGGGAGTGCTGTCTCAGCTGTGGGACACAGATGTGAGTCCAAGCCACTCCGACTCTCCACCTGCAGCAGCTTTGTTTTTACTGAGCAGGGGAAGGGGGTCATAAGAAGTTAAGGATGTGCAAAGGTTCCTATTGTCTCTTCATGTCAGATAAGGATGTACAAAGTTTTCTGTTTTCTATACGTTCATATGAGGTCAAATGTCACAACAAACAGAAGTGGAAAAATACGAGATGTCACAACAGGGATGGAGTAGAAACGTACAGTATGTAAATGATGAGATAACTATTAAAAACTCTAACAGAAGTCCTGCATGTTTCAATAGGGAACATGTGCTAATCCACATCCTGCATGTATCACTATAGCATGGCTTTATAGAAGTTGGTGAACTGGCCTGTCCACAGTCCAGACCTTTCATCAACTGAGAACATTTGAAGCATCATGAAACAACAAAGATGATCCAAAACTGTTCAATCAAACAAGAATGGGGCAGCATTCCTGCCCCAAAGACCCCCCACAACTGGTCTCCTCAGTTCCCAGATGTTTGCAGACTGTTGGTAAAAGAAGACGGGATCCAACACGGTGGTAAAATGTGCTGCCGCCATTAAATTAAAGATGAGCTGATGTTTTTAATTAAGTAGTAAAGTGTCTCACCTTTACCATTTGATATGTTTTTATGTTCTATTATGCCTAAAACATTGCCTTAATTAGAGTAGTTTTATTTACATTTTACACAGAAACATCACAATCTTTTAGGAACCAGGGTTGTATATTTCTGTGTTATCCATCTGCAGATGAATCCGCTTTCATATATTAAGTGTTGATTGGTCATAACTGGTAGATTCAATAATCTGCAGCTATGCTGCAAGACTGCTGTCCATGAGCCAAACATGCTGGTGTGAGGCCGATATAAGTCTCAGCGTGTATCACATCAGAGTACATTAACAAGCTGGTGTTTGGTAATTGGCAGTAAATAAGAGGGCCACATATTTTAGTGAGTATTTGGTCATTAAACCTTTTTTTTTAACCAACCTGGTGCTAGTCCTAGTTGAAAACTCACCTGTTTTCCAAACACTATTTAAATTCAGGACTGGAAATGAAACACTGAATCTGAGAGACAGAGCAGACTCTACTTCATGATGAAATGTTGCATATTTCTACAACACATTGGTAGAGAGTGAAGCTTTATTTGTTGTGGAGCAGCATTAGAGACAGTGGCACAAAGAAACTAAACAAACTGATAAAGAAGTGCTGGACACTGATTAAACAACAGTAAGTCTTCAGCCAGAGGCTGCTTCAGGTCCACTGCTATAAGGACAAAAGGCTAAAACAATAGCCTTGATTACCACAAAGATTCCTTATTATAACCACTTGTCTGGACTTATCATCTAAACATTGTGTACTGCAACAATATATTTTCCCTTAATGGTAATTTAATTTTGGCATCTAGAGTACCGTAGTGCCACCATTTGGTCAGAGATGAAGGTGTCCTATGTATGCAACTTTTAAAGTCTATGTCCAAAATTTAAAAAAATAGTATTATTAGATTCTGTAAAGTTCAAAGCTTTGTTGTCAGTTTCTGCAACATTCGATTAAAAAGTGTCCGACCGTGACAGCCACAAAAAAACCCAAAGATTTAATATCTGAGAAGCAAATTTGGTACATGAACTCCCTTATAAGTCCTTTATAAATGCATAACGATTAGGTTTTTCCTCAACAATAACTGCACTCTGCCTTATAACTCTGGATGGTTTTGCTTTAAACAAATCATTCTTTATCTGGTCAAAGCCCTGATGGTCTCAAGAATAGTCATCAGCCTTAGCAGAGATCTGTGCACTCTGAGTGCCCCTCCACTCAAAATTATACGATATTAAATGTACTTGATCAAAAAGAGACGCAGATGTGTGCATTCATTTCGGTCTCTGACTCAGAGGTAAGGGACCAACAGCCCAAAGGACCGGTATTACACTTTCATACGATCGGCAAAGCCAAAGCAATCATACGAATTGAGATATTTTACAATATTTCACTGTTTCCACACTAATTCTGCCCGTGCTCCACTTCTACAGCAAGCAAAATTATCCAGCTATTTTTCTGGGATGTGCGTATGCAAACAGAAAACAAATTATTCTACAGAACACCGTTCTAAAAGCTTGCTCTTCGTTATTGCACCCAGTTATTGATGATGAGGACAATACAAGATGAAATGAAAGTGACAATGGAGCGAAATGGCATCCCATAGACCCAGCAGCATGAATAACAATTTAAATCAAATATTAAATTCATCCAAAAGGGGATGACACTGGCAGTGACAGTGTAATCAATCCAAATTCTGGCCTGATCAATTGTGTAACAGCTCAAACAAAAGAGTGCAAATGAAAAAAAAAAGAAGTCGATTTCTCCTCGGCTGTGAAACCAATCTTCCTTTCACTCTTTTTTCCCCTGTTCTCGCTCATTTCTTAATGTTTCCTTCCACTCTTATTCTTGTTCTCAAGATCAATTAAAGTCATTTTCCTGGTCCATCTTCCATACGTTACACTTTTGTGTCGTAATATCTGATGGTCTCACATAAAAGAGCAGTCTATATACGGCTCCACAACAATGGAGAATCTGCCTGCTTCATTTCTTTACTTGTGACAGATCTAATCCTCCTCATATCTGTCTTTCTTACCAGCCTGGGCCACATTGCTTCTGAAACAGGAAGAAAAGGTCAGAGCATTATTTCATAAAGTGACAGCAGATACATCACCTAAATCTGTGGTGACTTTTGGTAATATATCTCACATATGGGCTGATTTTTTTGTTCGAGGAGGGGTCAGAGGAGAGAAACTGGGAGCTGATTTCTCACTGCTAATTATGTTTAATAAGAGGATAAACAAACTGAGGGTGCTCATTCTTTCTAATAAACTAAATATTATATGTCATTTCCATTTGTTTGCCATTGAATTTGTCTTAATTGCAGCTCATTTGAAAGCGGATAATAACAATGCACTTAATAACAGAAACACATGGGCTCAGTGGTGAGAGTGGGTCCAATAACCTGAAGGTTGGCGGTTTGATTCCCTCTCTCACTGCTCCTTGTATATGGCATCTGTGACCCTGTGCATGTGTGTGTTCAACAGGCGCCAACCTGGATGGGTTAAATGTAATTTCGTGTTTCTACATGACAGTAAAAGTCTTAACTTAACATCTCTTGAGTTATTCTATAATTTTAGACAAGGAGCAGGGAAAGGATGATCAAACACCACAAACCACTACTGTTGTGTTTTTCTAAGTATATTTGACCTTAATCAAGCTTTTTTTTGTACATTCGATTAATAATTTGCTTTGCAGTAGCATTATTTTCATTGCTTCCATTACACATTTCTCACATAATTTACATTTAAAGTAATATTCAAACTAAACGTCTTGAAAAAAAGAAAATAAATGTTCGTCACGGTGGGTAAAAGGCCTCTAATCTGACTTGATTTTCTACACTGCTGCTGTGTCTTTACACTTATTCTGCAGATTGTGTGTCTGTGATCATGATTCACAGTTAAATATTTATCTTGGAGCCAAAATATGTTGGAAGTCAGGGAAGCAGACACCGGAAGTAAGATGCCTTTGGCTTTTACTGTTTTCCCACATGTGCATATTAATTTGAAGCAGTTTTTAAAAAAATGTTTCAGTGGATTCACTGATGGTGACATTGGCAGGACCGTCTGGGGCTTTGCAAAATGTGAGCGATGGCAGTTTGTGACCTGTTCAAAAACCCAAACCTAACTAAAAACTAGTGGTAAAAGCAGAATATATTCATGGGATCACAGTATTTTGGAGAATGGTTTGTCATTTTGTTCAAAATGGACGGAGAAATTATTTCAGGAGCTGGTCTTACAATGTATGCACAAAAACATGATCCTGAGGGTTAGAAAGCAGGGTCTCTGCATACAAAAGATAGCCACAATGCCAGCTGGATCCTTACAATATGGTATATAAACAATGTAAGGTTGACGTCATGAATTGTGGGCTTTTGGGTTTCTCTATTGTGACACATCTGCGTTTTTGTGCTGAGGAGCTACTGCAAGTTCTGGAGTGAGACTGGTTTGCAGCATTTTAGTCGTGCATTTACAATGGAGCAGAAGAGAGTAATTCCATTACATTGCCAGGTCAAACTCTAGCTTTAGTTAGTTTGTGTTGTGAGTGTCCAGCTTGTTGCGCTCTGTCTTCAAAATAACTAAATAACATTTGATAAATGTTTAAATTACGATTCAGATGTTTTCTGCACAGCCCACTGGATAAAATTCAAAGAGCCACTTATAAGATAACAATATTATGAAAACACATTAATCTCACCATATTACCATTGCAAAAGCAATAAGATGTATGCACATAGATGTAATTCTTAATTGAATATCTAATTTTTAAGCTGTTTGTTGCAGTGATATTAAACGGGGGGGTTGATTTTATACACAATCTTTATCTATTCATCATAAAATACATAATATTTCCAAGGTCCAAGGTTTCAAGTATAACTTCTTGAAAATGGTATAAATGAGCATGTGCTCTATCTTGAAACCAATTAAAATGCCTCTTTCTCATTTATTTACATAAAGACAAGTCAACTCAGTCATCCAAATTGTCCTGAATTGCAGATTATGGAGAAACTGTATGAGAGTGTCATTTTTACGATCATTAGGATGCGTTTCCATTAACAGTTTCAGTTAAATGTTGTGTGGATTAGAGTTTGCTGAAGCCATTAGTAAGCAGGCATTTCTTCACACCCTGTCTCCCTCTATCACTCTTTGTCCTTGTGGGTGATTAGAATGCACCCTGGTTGTCTGTCTGCCTGCTCATTAATCACACTGCAAGAGACTGGGCCCAACACTAAATATACAGTTTGTCCTCATCTCAGCTCTCCACACAAAGTGCTTTTACAGCAGAAACCCACAAAGGGTCATAAATGACTCATAAGCCGGCTATAAGAGCTGGTTTGCTCTTGTTATAGTGGCCCTACCAATGCATAAGGTGTAAAGTGATTGCCGCTATTTGTGTAAAATGTTACAGCCCATTAAAAATTACATCTTGGAGTCAAACACCAAGCAGGACTGGAGGGGTATTCTGTCCAGGTCTGGCTGCTGACCTCCACTCTCAGGCTGCTTCCGGAAATAACTAACTTTATTTTATTAACAAACTTAATTGTTTTACTTTTAAGAAGGGGAAAAGAATGAAAATTTGTTATTTCATTTTCATTATTTGTCTGTTAAAAACGTACAAACCAGTTTACTCTGTGGGCAAAACAGCTGGGATTACTTCTGTATGTAAAACCCTCTGAGCAGGCATTAACTTGTGTCAATAAATACATTTTCCATTAAGCTCAACGTTTTTACATGGACTAATGTCGCTAAACTACAGGCTATGAATGGAGTTTATTTTGACACTTGATGCAATAATAATGCTGGTAGACTGATAATGCAATGAATAAATTCATGTTTTTCATATTAGTGTTGATTAATTTAAAATTAACTAATTAAGAATAAATCAACAACAAAGCGGCTTCGTCCAAAAGTGTGTATTCAGTTTTATTATGAAGTTTCTTGCACATAAGAGATCGTCAGTCAGCCGTTAGCGCAACTTATTTATGACAAACCATCCACATTTGGTATAATCATTCGGCAATTTGCAAACGTAACCCGTGGATTCAAAGTGCGGGGCGGTGCGTCATGAGGACCGGAATTTAGAAAAACTGGATTAAGGTGTCTACATGAACTGAATAACTCAGTCTTATTGTAATTTGGCCATTAATCCGATCCGATGACATGCATGTAACCCCACTGACTGATTCAAATATCCACCTGCATCCACCCAATTTAGGGTCGCGGGGGGGCTGGAGCCTTTCCCAGCTGTCATTGGGCGAGAGGCGAGGTACAACCTGGACAGGTTGCAGAGACAAACGAGACAAACAACCATGCACACTCATACTCACTGCTAGGGACAATTTAGAGTCACCAATTAAGCTAACATGCATGTTTTTGGACAAGCATACTCCACACAGACAGGCCCAAGCTGGGAATCAAACCTGGAACCCTCCTGCTGTGAGGCGACGGCGCTAACACCACAAAAAATAGTTCAGTGTGAATGTATATGCCATCAATCTTTTTCTCAGCCTGAATATTTTGTCTTTCTGTCCTTTAAGGTGGTGAACCGTACAGAAATTGATCTTCTGGCAGAAAATTAAATAAGTGTCAAAAGTATTGACAAAGTTACAAAGATTTCACCATCAACACACAGCAACTTTGAAGAAGAACTTAATAGCAGTCTTCTTCCACTTCTGTGTTGTGAAGTGTAAAGTTTAATCTTTTTGGCATTCATTATAAGAGATAAGATCAGTGCCATTTGTTTATCTTATCCCGTGATTGCATAATTTAGTCACACCACAATAAAGCAGATAAGTTGGAATTAAATACAAAACATAAAGGACATTTCTGACTGTTATATCTCTCCCCAGGATGAAAAGCAAAAGTGCAGTGTCAGCAAACTGCTTCAAACATGTTTGCGCAGTTACTTTGCTGAAAGACTCATTCGTCTTGTTAATAGTACTTTATTCAAACAGCTTAAATTAACAACAAGTTCTCCAGTCACAATGACCAAATAGGTCATTTGTTCATGCCCTTAAATATGAAGGAGAAATACAACAATATGGTGTAAGAGCAAATTACCTCATCACGTTTCCTTTAACAGGCCACAAAGTCCTCCTATGAAGGAGGGGAGAGTTGCGTGGATGGTGTGATTATGCGCTGTGCTTTCAACCATGGGAAACCAGCTGTTTTTTCCCTTCTTGGTTATGCCGAGTGAATAACACGACAACACTTTACTCAAATACTTTAGTCACTTCCTGGTTGCGTTTAGGCATTAAAGATTGTGGTTGGGGGTAAAATACATTCTTACAACACAACCATCACCTTGATGGAGGCTAGTTTTCCAGTTGCCATGGTGGCAAACAGGCCATACTTTTTCTCTACTACGCCTTTTTTAGGCACCATTTTGAGACTACGCATGCAGTTTTCCTCATGACCACTAGAGGCTGCACTTTCTTTAACATAACTGGGGTCATTTTTGGGTGGACAGCGTTCGAATGACGTGATTACGAGGCCAGCAGTGACATCTTGAAATGAATATTTCGCTTTTGCATTACTTCAGTGTCCTTAAACATTCAAATGAATTAATATACAGGTTAAAGTCGCATGTAGGAAACTGAAAGACAGTTGAACAGTTATTTTCACTGTTTCCACTGCATGGACTCTAAACTTTGTTTATGATACCATTAATGGTATTTTGAAGGTCTTTTCATTGAATATCACAGATTAATGCTGCATATTTTGGACTTTACTCTTAAACTTGCTTGGCCTCATTCTGTCAGTTTTAGCCGCTGACTCCAGGCACAAATTCAATGCTAAGTTTACTATGTTAACGTGTTTTAAAGCTAAGCTGGCTAACCATCATGGGGCTTGACTTAGTGTTGCAGCAAACAAAGGTTACATAGGACACAAATATAGTGATGCTTCATGGAAAAACAAGTAATAAGAGCTCAACATCTCTCATTGCCAGCTACAACTTACAACACTTTAACAGACCCAGACAGATACTTGTGATTCAGTAGAGGACGTTTATCAGTCAACACACCAGCAGCACTCACAGAAATTCAAATATATTGACAATATGCCTGATGTACTTAATCGGTCAACTGTCAGGTCAAATCAAGCCTTCCGAGCGAGGCTGCGTCTTTTTTTTCACAAGGATGCCAACTGATACATAATCTCTTGCGTCTTCAAGGGTATGATTAAAAACCAAGGACACTTTAATGAGGACCTTTCATAATAATCTCCTTTTTCTAATTATTCTGCTTTAATGGGCCTCCACATTCACAGACCAGCTCGGGGGCGGTCATTTACCTGCAGCCTAAGCCCATAACCCACATCTGCTGTGTGATTCACAATCTAGCTAATGAGGTTGCCCCTTAAATTAGATTTTTTTATATACTGCGGATCACCCAGCTGAGGATGTAAATGAGCATTGTTTTTGGCATGTTTAACCCCAAATATCTGCTTTTGATGAATCTTAAGGAAAGTCAGCAGGTCCAAATAACATCAATTATCTCTTGAAGAATTATTAGCTTCAGCAGAAACTGTGTGTAATTTCATTACAAGCTCTATCCTTGAGATTCATCCTCAGGAGGATGAGATGAGCCTCAGGTCCATGGGAAAACTGGTAATAGTGACCCACAAAGGAGAGCTCCCATTTTTCATCTCAGTCAATTACTCACTATGAGGAATATCTTATAACTTGTTAAAAAAAAGCAGTGAAATCATCTCCATCAGTGCTGTAGTCATTTTAGTTCTCAGTCTGAGCCTGGAGATTTCACTTAGGAATCATATTACTAAAATTCGTTAGTTAATATTGAAAAGTAGCCCATATATGATATATATATGCAACAGATCTTAACATTAGCCTATGAAGTCTGAAATGTGCTTCAAGAGTTACTGAGCACTAACTTTTCCAAAGGAGATAGACGCTGTGGAAAGGATGGGAGGATTGGAGTGATTGGCCAGTCTGAGAGGAGATCTAAAGTCATGTAGAAATGTTTCTCTGTGGTCATGTGACCGAAGTATCTCACAGATCTCAACAAATTCTGTGTGAAAAAGGGCAAACGGCCTATAAAAGGCAACTGTAAAAAAAGAAATAAGCACAAATCCACATATTTTCTGACTTAACATTAAAAAATGAAGATTGTTAGATGGACATTGATGTGTATTTTCCAGCAGATAGCAGGAAAGCTCCAGATCCTTGTTATTCCTGATTCTTTTTCACTGCCTTTAACACACTTTTGTTTGATCAGCACCCAAACGCATCATTCTCCTGTGCAGGGAATTTGAGAATTTACTCTTTCATCACTCGAGCATTGTTTGTTTTTTTTCTCTCTTCATGTATGAATCACATCATAAAATGCTGTTATTGTTTCCAGTGAAATCACTTTGGAAATAAAGTTGTTTTTTTCCATTTTGACCTGATGGTAATAATTTAGCTTGCTGCCTTATTATTCTGATGCATGGACCATTAGAAATAAACATCAGCCAGCATGTATTTAAACTCCCTCCTCCAGCATGATGGCATATTGTTGTATAAAACAGTGTCAATCGTCATTACTGGAGTGTTTCATTTTTTTACCTTCATCACAAACAACCAGCCACAAGCTGTGTTTATTTCCTCCTTCTGATGAGTTCAAGAGCCTGTGGGGTGAATGTTCCCTCCAGGTAAATATCAGTCCCGGGTGTTTTTTCCTGACAGGTTGTTTGCTCAGGAGGATGTCGGCGGTTGCAGCCATCACATTGATATAACGCTTACAACGCAACACGCAAACTGTGCGTTTCTAAAGGAGCCGGTGGAGAAACCAGCCGCAGAAACAGGACTTTCTGTAAACTTGCTATGATTCTAAAAGACATGTAGTGTCAAGGTTTTACGGTGCCACAAACAGAGCCGCTGAGCACAAACCATGAACCTTTTGGACAAGGGTTAATCTACGGAGCAATGAATCGTGACCAAGATGTCTTATTGGCCTTTACGCATGTCAAAGTGGTTGTCTTTTTCCCATCCATGCCCCCTTACACCATTTCAATTTGAGCCACAATAATTCTCTGGATTGCAACTCACATTTCACGCATGATTTCATATTTCTCTTCGCATTTACAGAAGAGCACTTGTCTTTGCTTCCACAATTTAAGTTAATGGCTCTGGAGATTGTTTTTGCTACGGCTTGGACAGCCATAATCTGTAGGAAGTTGCTTTATCAAGCCACCAGCACCCTGTTTCACACATCATATAGCTTTGCTTCACCTTTGAGACACAGTATGAGACTTCATGTGCCCTAGAGCAAAGGATTAGATGCTTGTCATTACACTGTGATGAATAAAAAACAAAGCACTGCTGTGTCGCTGCTTTTGTTTTCATTTTCATTGATCCGAAACACCCTGCAGCAAAGGCAGCATGAGCCCACAAATATTAAACATACAGTAACTGCACTTACTTATCATGCTCAACAAAAACGTAATTGAATTAACAGTCATGCAGAAAGCAGTGCAAAACCCAGCCCAACCCTTTTTACACTCAGTTTTGTTGATGCTTTTCTTTGGACTTTAACTTTAATGTTTTCTGACGATATCCAGTTTGTCTTTTTCTGACTTTTTTTCTTCAGGAGCTGTTTTAGAAATGGCTGACAAACAACAAATTTGGAAAATGCGTGATGATTGTATAATTTTTTTCATATTGTATATGCTAATTATGGCCATAGAGGTCGCTGTTTATTAACATTTATCTCAGTTTCCTACTTTCCACTTCTAGAAATCTGATCTTTTCCAGGGTTTTGTATTTCCCAGTTCTATATTGCATACAACAGGATCCTGAAAACAGGTTCCTCTGCTCTGTATTTGTTAGTAAGAATACGCTCTTGGGGCTCAAATCAGCAGAGGGTTAATGTGCATCAATGTAGCTTTAAACTGGGAGCACAGGAAGAGTTCAGCTGGACTTTGGAGACTTTTTCTCACCGCAATCAAAACAAATTCATCATACATGTCTGTGGCAACACTGACGGTTTAAGACACAATCTACCAATTGTAGATTCAGGGGCTCCGTTAGAACATATTTCTGCATCTATACACAAACCGTTAGCCAGTGGCAGCTTGGATTTTACGTTGGAGCTCATTTACAAAACTGATTTCTACTCCATGGTGTTGATTTGTTTGGCTTTTTTCCCCTTTAAGGCATCCTAAGATATGCCCTCATCTTTGTTTAGCCATGCTTTATATGCTCAACACAACACAAGCACTAATACACGGCACAATGTCCCCTTGAGTTTACATGCGATTGATTTAATTGGAAGAATTCATGCACAGTAATTATCCATTCAAACTTCACTTCTTTAATGACAGCCCTGAATTTATGGGCAGAGGTAGAAGTCATAGCTGAACAGGGTCCAGTTTTGGTCTGTTTGGGCTTCATGAAATCAAACTTTCTTTTTATCTTGAATTAAAGCATTCCAACAGTGTCCCTGTGAAAGGAGTCTGGTGGTCAAGATGGCTGGCGCCGAGCCAGATTTACTTTTAAAGAGACTTCCTGAAGGTTGACCTTACACTTCAAAGGCAAGGCGTAAAGTTAGGTTGAGCATGACATTTATGGGTCATTTCTGCTATAAATTATTCGAGAGATCTTTGTCTTTCTGGTTGGAGTTAATGGGGATGTCACAGAGAAGGTGAGGCCACATCTCCCGGGGGACGAGGGAAATCACAGCATTGAACATGTTTGTATAGTAAGAATCGCACACTCTTTGTGTAATTTAAAAGAAATTTAGCTGATCCTCCTTCTCAAAAAGGTCTAAAAAGGATCATGACCTTTAGTTAATGTGATGGCTTGAATAACTAGCGGCCACCCCTTCCACCACGTGTGGCAATAGCACAATAAAGGTCAATGCGGCCCAACCTTTTGAGAAGTGTCACCTTGCTGCTGAACACACAGATCCGATGCACAGTGCCAGGAAGGGAAGGCTGCCCTTTAACACTCCATCTTGATTGATTAGCTCTGAAGTCTCTTCATTGAGAGAATATTAAGTAAATTCCAGATCTCTATCTGTTACACAGTTAGTGCAGTGCCTTTTAAAAGAGGCCGCTCATTAGAGGAGATTAACACCCTGTAATGTAGTCACGTTAATGGCTGGTGTTCCACGCAAGCTCTAATAATATGCATCATAATTACTGACACCATGAGAGGTTTGCTGTGCATGCATGTGGAAGACTGCACAACCATTGTTTGCCCGGCGAAACTTTTTTAGATTCCATGTTTTAATTAAAATCTAAACATAAAACAGAACACAGCTTCAGGAGGAAATCACTCGGAAAGAAAAAACAGGAATGCCTTTCCCCTGATTATCCTTCTAATTCTAAATATCCACACACACACACACACACACACACACGTGTGCACATACACAAAGAAAACAAGTTTGAGCAGTGGCCATGAAGCTGTCATTAGCACAGCTGAGTCACCACTTCAAGGAGGAGCATGGTCCAGCAGCACAGGGATGCAGTCTGGGTCACATTTTGGTTCAGTTACTGCAAAATCTCTAAGGTTAATCAAAGTCACCACATGAATCCCTCAATTGATTTTCCCTTAACTCCTAACTAATTTCCCTCCACATTTAAGCTTAACAGTCAGCATAAACAGCTGATCGGGACAGAAATGAGTTAACAAGTCCAGGCAAGTCTGTAAGACTAATTAGATCAAATCATGGATCATAATGAAACAAGCAGCCGCCCCATATTGTGAATTCATCTGTGGGATCACCGTTGATTAGCATGGGTTCATAACCATTAACTCAAGAAAGAAAGACACTGGACATACTTTTCAGTTTAGTTTCAAATGTTCTTAATGGATTGAGCAGCTTCTAATTGTCACTTTTCTTTTCAATCCTATAGCACCACACAGTGCTTCAAACTGGGCATGACAGCAGATAGGGAGCCTGTGCTTTGACCTGCCATGTGAATGCATACAGAGTTAAGTATGTTTGGCATTTTGCTGATCTTCTTGTTTTTCAGGAGCTTATGGTGGGCCACAATTTAACACCTGCTCAAGAGCAGCCCTACAAACTTTGAGTGTTGAAAAGTAGGAGAACCAGGACTTAGTGAGAGAGTGCTGAGCCTGTTTCCCTTTCAGCACACATACCTGTGCATAATCTGCACGTCTAATAATAAAGTAATAACATCTTTTAATCCTTTTGAATGTTCTGTCTGAAATAAGATTACCTAAAATATTATCAGCAAAAAAAGACTGAACAAAATCATTGTTTTAAAGAGGAAAATGACTAAATATTACATATCTGTGAGTGTAACAAGCATGTGAACACTACTTAGAGCAGTTGAAATCAGGTTAATAGAAGAATAAGCTAAAATTCCTCCAAGCTGATGTGCAGATCAGCAGTTATTAAAGTAAATGTTTGATATTGAAGATATTTCTTCATAATTCCAAAGGATTCCAAAACCTTTCAAGGACTTCAGCTTTAATCCCATTTGTATGTTACTGATCTTGTCTGATAAGTTAGAACAAAACACAAAGGCTCCAAAAACTGTTCAACTGATTTTATTCCTTAACCCAATTTTGATTGCAGGTTTTACAGGTTTTAAGTCCATCCCAGTAACACAGTCATGCCACCAGTGGTACAACTGCGCAGCAAAGCTTGCAGTAAACATGAGCTGTCATGTCAGGCTTAGGAATCATCAGATAATTTTCTTTAGCAGGTTTCAGCCTGCAAAAATCAATAATTTCAGTCACTGAGTCTGAGAAAAAGAAGCAGTTTTTATCTTTGGGGCATACACTTGTGTACTCCTGAGAGGAGAGGATTGATAAAACTTATCTGTAAGCTGAATATGAAGCTAGCACTAGCAGACTCTTACTTAGCTTAGCACAAAAAAAAAGAAAAATAGAAAAAGGGAAATGGCTAGCTTGGTTTAGTAGAGTTTTTTCTATGGATTACAGAAAGTGATGTGATATTCAGACACTTGTAGTGTTTATGTTGAGGTGGTTTTTGTTGCTGTTCACCATTTCTTTCCATTATTTATAGCAAGCTAAGATATAACAGGCAGCAGGTGCTAGCTCTACATTTAACATAAAGATGTTAAACAACTGAGACATAATCTGAGCTACTAAGGCACTCATGGCTCGGTTACAGCACCAGCAAGTGTCATGTGGCCCAAAGGCCCATACAGCTAGGCTCAACGGGCTCAACAGGCCTAAAAGCCTCAAGAAAATGCTAATTTAGGCCTTAGCTGGTGGATATGTAACTGAGTTTGGACAGCCACACTCAACCTGCATGAACACAGTAAACTGAAGCCAAATTTGGAGTTAAAGAAAACTTCAGATATGAGACATGGTTTGCTTTATGGGAATCTTCTGCTCTGAAAAGGGGATTATGTAGAGACACCAAAGGAGAATGGACTCGTGTAAGACGATCTGTCACATTGCAAGTCTTCTAAAATGTTTGTGCAGGTATGTATGTAAAGATACTGAGTGATTTATGTGACGTTAACTTTAATAAATGACCACATGTCTTATATCTGTGACCAGATGGGAATGCTGACCTGCTCAGTGTGTATCCAGCCTCTTGCCCAATGACACCTGGGATAGACTCCAGCGCATATAAACAATGATATGTTGAAGATTTTTTCATTTCTCAGAACCTTAACTTTGAATGAAATAATGCAAGAAGCTGAGTGGATTTAGTTTTATTCCTTGGCATAAAGCCTTTTTTGACAGGACGTGATTGTGTGATTGATGCTCCTGTCTTGTTTGGAGTGGCTGCTTTAAGAGTGATGAAGGACTTTTATCCCAAGTTTGACACGAACGTGCAAGATCTTATGAGGAACATTTGCTGGGGTGCAGCTATTCAATCAACAGAGAGCGAAAACAAAAGAGAAATGATTCATACACATATTCATATACATACATATACAAGTTCACTGAGTGGATGAGATGTCTGAATAAATTATATGATCTGCATGGGAGGGCCAGCGTCACATCTGCTTTATTATTTAACTGTAAGTGATTGAAGAGTAGGATTTCTTCATTTTTCAAACTGGATATAGGCCTAATTTGTTTTTTAAAAAGACCAAATTACTTACTGTATCTCGTGTTCTATCATCTTTTTAAATGTATACAGTGTTGTTTCTTTGATTGTCCAAATATTATGCTGCCAGTCTCAGTAAACGTGCCTTAAATTTTCCGGCAATTCATCATCCATGCCGCATTAATCAGACCAGCTGCCCCCCAGTCTATGAATTAGCTTTGCAGAATGGATCCCCTCTCGAGATAATCGCTTTTTCATCAATGGGATGTGGGAGAAATTCAGATGTGGATTGGATGAGAGAAACAAAGAGCTGACGACCGCTCCCACTCTGCCTCCCTGTTTACCCTGTTTACCTCTGCTTTCTGTTGCAGGTACGGGGAGTGGTTAGTGGGTGGAGTGGGAGGGTCATACCCATGTGGGTCCATGTGGGCTGGCTTTCCAGGGGGCCTTCTGCATAGCTTCTCCCTCTCAGCAGGCTCCAGACCCGCCATTGTTGCTTCTTTGTTTGGTTTGTTGCACCATACAACACATGCATCCACACACCGCTGCCATGACTGACTCTTATCTTACCTGCAAGCCACATTCATTTGCAAATAAGTTAATTCAGTTAAATTAAATGAAACTACTTTCTGAGCTCCATCGGTGTATGTGCCTCCCTCCTTGTTGCCACCTTAGATCCAGATGGTAACAGTGGCTTAAGTCTCACCGTTTTGGTGTAACAAGTTGTTTAAGCTCAATTAAGCATCCTCTCAATTTAATAAGGAGGAGAAATCCTTTAATTTAGTGACAAAACTGATTTTATCTGAGCGCAACAACTTAAAAACATCCAGAAAGGTCTTATCAAAGTTGGTTGTGGTCGTTCAGGAACTGTTTTCTATTAAAAAAGTACACTGCCTGAAGATTGAATTCAGTGGAAGCTGTCAAATGCTGGAACATTTTCTTTCTTCCCCGAGTGTCTCGCTGTTATCTGAGGATGTGCATTATGTAGCCTGAAACCTGGCACGAGCTGCTATCTCCTTAGCCACGTCTCCTCTGGTGAAGACTTACTGCAAACAGTCGGTAAACGCGTCGCTTTGCATCACTGGTAAGCGAGCTCGTCTTCTCCTGACTGGTGCATAATGTTCAAAGTGACAAGATTTAGCACCAATAAAGTCGCCAGTTCTGCGGTTTTAAGAGAAACTGACAAGCCAGTGTGCTGAGTAGAAAGCAGACGTGTGTTGCTTGTGTGAGAGCACACTGTGGGACGCACCGTGAGGACATTTTCAACAAGAACTCAACAGACTGGGATGCACTGTTTGCATTTCTTTAATAAACATTTGCCAAAGGAGGAGAGAAGGGGACAAATCATTTTAGTACAAAAAAACAAAGACATTTGTCTCCTTTCTGCACTCAGGTTATGTCTGTTTTCTTTAGGATGCCCCCCCCCACCAACACCTACTGCCAAAAAAGGCATGTGAATTCAAAGTGAAAACAGCCTTTTTCCATGATATAAGAACCGATCCGCTGCAGTCATACAAGTGCTATCAATATCTCAATATACTCTGGCCTTAAAAAAAAGAGAGAACATTACAGGTCATATTCCTCAGCGTGCAGATCCAGCACACCCACGTCCTTTCACAGCCAAAACTGTTTCTGCCTACTTCATCAGTAGTGCAAAACATTAATACTACTCTAACCTGGAGCATTACAGAGAGGCTAAGGTAGAGATTTAAAATTTACCGCGCCTGATAATGTACAACCAAAGGAGAAAAAAAGAAAAGGTTTAATTTAAAAGACAGCAGAATAGATTACAAAAAAATACGAAAATGGTATGAGCAAGAAAAGCTCCTCCTGTGTTATTCAACCGTCGTTCAGCAACATGTTCCAGACTGAGGAAAACACAAGGTGTCACACACATTTAAGTTATCTAAACCCAATGTGCATCTCAACTGGCCTAAAGAGGCTTCAGCTTCAAAGCAAAGTCCTCTGGCCTTTTGTCATTTGTTGCATTAACGTTTCCAGTTTTTCAGAAAGGCAGCCCCCGTCCCCTGATTGTTGCTGTGGAGTTCACATGTGGAACAAAGCCCAGGGGTAATGGTGGGGCTCCGACTTGAGAGGGGGAGCCCCAGGGTTGTCCAGGTGGCGGAGGAGGTCCGCCATCCTTTCTCGCCATGGTATGGTTGTACAAGTGGATAGCACCAGGATTGTGTTGTCCGTCCACGGGTAAAGGGCTGTGATTGTACTCAAATCGGTGGTCCTTATCCCCGGTGAACACCATGCTGCTGGGTCCAGTAGCTGCTGCTGCTGCTCCAGGGGGGAAAGGATCCGAGTGGGTCGGCTGCAGGTGTCCAGCAGCGGTGGAGGAGGCGGCAGCCTGACCAGGCCCGCTAAACACTTCTCTCAGAGTGTGAGGTGGCAGGCCTCCACCCAGCATGTGACCCATGTAGCTGTCCCCGAACCCTGCAGGAGCGAAGGGTGGAGGTGGTGGATGGCTGTATTCACCTCCGTATCCTGAACCCTCTGCAGGAGGGAGAGGTGGGTAGTCTGGCTCTGGGGGTCTGCCTCCATCGCCTCCACTTGCAGACGGAACAGGGGGAGCGTGGACCGTGTTGGGTTCGGGCGGGGGCTGCCGGTAGTCCAGGTCGGCATGTGGGGGTGGCTCCGGGGGCTCGGGGGGTCTCTGGTCGGGGGGTAGGATGGACACTCCACCTACCTCAGACACTAAAAAACAAATTACAGAAAGATGTTTTTCACTCAGATGTGATGAAATAAAGTTTTAGTGAAGATTGTGACAAGTTTTGAGTTTATTGATGAATTATTTGAGAATTAAAAACTAATCAAGAGATTAAAGAGTTCTGAATGTTGTAGTTTTCTTGATCTTTAACCCATTTACCCTGCTTCTGGTACAGCTTTAACATGAAAGTTTCATTAAATCGTCCCAATCTTTAGCTTTTATCATGTTGGATCTGTTGGTGAAATGTGTTCACCTGGAGAGACTGGGCTTGGCTCTGGAGGCTGTTTGACCTCCGGAGGTGGGGGCGGCCCAGCTGCTGCTGCTGCTGCTCCAGCTTCAGCAGGGTTGGTGCTCTCCGGTCCTTCTCCTCCATCACCTGGCTCCTGTCTCTGAGCCTGTTGAGCCTGCAGGAGCTGAGCGAGCAGCATAGTCATGGCTGTCTGCGTGGCAGCTGCAGCGTCACCCTCTGTAATACTTGGTTGTGCAGACATAGGGGGCGAAGGAGGCTTGGGCATCGGAGGTGTGCGAGGTACTCCTGCTGGGGCAGCAGGTTGGGGGGGCTTGGCGGGGGCAGGCTGAGGAGGAGGCTCAGATGGGTCGGAAGGAGCTAAGGTTTTAGCAAGCTGCTGTAATGTCTCTTGGCTGACCTTTGTGCTCATAGACTGTACAAACTGAGTTGTGCTCCCTGCACTCTTGGGCTGGCCAAAAAAGTTCAGGAGGACTGCCAGCTGCTCCTGGGTGAACTGCGAGTTTGGACCCTTTGCATCTGTAATGAGTCAAAATTAACACAAGCATTTAAGATTCAACTTCTCCTCGAAAAGGCAAATCTGGGATGGCATTAGGTCCCACAAGAATGAACGGTACATCAGACGCAAAGTAGCTGTTAACACGACAGAAGCACAGGACAAAGTGACTGAGGAACATGAACCAGTGGAACAATCAGCCTGTCTTTGTCACCAACAGAACAAGGTTCAAAGGTGAACTGGACTGTGCTCCCTTCTATGAGAGTCTCCTTCTGTTATTACCACTTTTACTCGCTCTAAACAGCTGGTTAACACCCTGTTGACTCCAGCTGAATGCGGCCCGGCAGTCTCAATGTGGGCTTTAATGTAAAAAGTGTGCCGACGTGAGACTATTCATCACAGAAGACAAAATGGAAGCCTTGTAGTGAGATGGAATGCAGCCGAATGGTCGTTTTCATTGTGCCTGAAGGCCGTAACTTGTTTTGGTGGACATGCGGAGCACCGACACTCTTCTGAGTCCAGTTAAGTCCACACATCCAGGAGTGATTCGAACCTGCATTATCTGGTTTTGAGAAGTTTCACTTCGTACAACCTCAGTCAGACTAACGTGTTTCTTTAGATTGTAACAGGCCACACAGCCATGCAAACGTGCCGAGTGATCATCGATCATATTTCAACTCTCAGCAGAAATGCCTGCGCTGACTCACTCGTGTACATTTGCTGCTCTGGTTTTGGATGATCTGCACCTCCTCCATTTAGATTAGCCTATCCAGAGTTTTTAATGGGTGACTAACAAGCTAATAATGAGATGGTGGGGGGGCAGGGACGGACGGACAGACAGCAACACTCACCAAGCAGTGCAGAGGCTACTGCGTTCTGTGCTTTGATACCTCCAGGGGCAGAGAAGCCCTGTGGAGTGTTACTGCGGCTGTCGTCAAGGCCGAGCTCTTTGCGGGGCACCTTAGGGGCCACCAGCTCCTCTGGCATCTGCTTCTGCCGCCGACGCTTCTTGCTCCACAGCTCATGACAGTCCTGCCACAGTGGAAGACTGGAGAGACAGACATTGTTAGAGGAATCTAATGGTCATGGTTATACACCACAGGATCAATCTGTTGCTGCAACACGGGGAAAAAACACACTCTGGTGGAGGCATCTTGTCTGGATCCACGTCTTTAAGAAACTCGCTGCTCAGTGCTTGTTCAGCTGCGCAGCGTTTGCTGGGGTCCAAATTCAGCATGTGGTCAAAGAGGTCCAGGGCAGATGGCGGGATGCTGACCAGCAACAGAAGCAAAAAAGGTCATTCCACAATCAAAAGGCCACCTTTCCTAAATGTGACGAATAACATTTCATTCACTTACAAAGCAAACTCCTCCCGGAGTCGTCGCCGGTATTGCTTCTTTGGTTTCATGGTGTTGAAGAAGGGAAGCTTTATTACATCTGGCCAGACAGCAGGACAGGGGCTGCCACATATTCGGCTAAAAGACACAAATCTGTTTGTTCCATCAACATGCAACAGAAAGGTGCATCACGTGCGCTTCTATTAGCTCCCACTTCCTCTACTGTCGTCAGTTTGTGATGAGAGAAAAGTTAATGCCATGAAACCATGGAAAAATAAACAGCGTTTTGCATACTTTATGCCCACAGCAAAAGAATCAATTGTTAAAACTTTCAGGTTTTTCCATCTGCAGAGGTTTTCCACTTCATCAAATCCTTTAACCTTTTCTTCTGACAAGTAGAGTCACGACAGAACAAATAGTGGCAGTCGATCAAAACACATCACCAGACTGCATGGCAGGATAGTTAACTGAGACTTTCAGGCAGGAAATTAGCAGCAGTTTGCTTCCTGTTTAATGCTCCTTCTCCATCTTTGTGTCTGGTTAAAGAACTTAGCCGACACTCACCTGATGAGCTCTAACTGTGCAAGCTCCTGGTTGGCTTGGAAGATGGGTTTCTTTGTGAACAGTTCACCAAGAATGCATCTGAGAGACAACAGGATTACACAAATACCTAACAAAGGAATGGTCTTTAATGTGAGTAAATCCAGGAATATCTGCCTCGCTCTTACCCGCAGCTCCACACATCAATAGCTGGCGTGTACCTCTCTTCTCCCAGGAGCAGCTCGGGGGGGCGATACCATAGTGTGATCACTTTATTGGTGTAGGGTCGGCTGAAAATGACAAGAACTGATTGTTAGCACCATAATATACATATCTACTTGTAATAATAAACGATAAGCCTTCTTAACAACTTGTTTAACAAGTGAGATACTTAAAAGTCCTCTTACCTCTCTTCAGAGTTATACAGCCGAGCAAGACCAAAGTCTGCAAGCTTTATTTGGCCTCTGATCAGGAGAGAGAAACTAAACTGATTAAAGCAAGTCGGGAAGCATCCTTCACAGTGCAACTAAACATTAAAGGACTGTTTGGTCCAGAAAAGAAAAGCTGCATTCTCACTTGTTATTGAGCAGAATATTGGAGCACTTGATGTCTCTGTGCAGAAAGTTCTTCTTGTGGCAGTAATCCAGGCCCTCCAGCAACTGTCGCATGAAAGACTTTATGTGGTTCTCATTGAAATGGACGAGGCCTGACTCGAGCAAACCCATCAGATCATGATCCATGTATTCAAATACCAGATAGAAAGCACCTAAAATGAGAAGAAACAGTGATTAGGGGGCGCAAAAATGATTTTCAAACCACAAAATTTCAAATGGAAGGAAAGACTTGTGTCACCTTTATCATTTTTGAAATCCAGAGCATCCTCCTTGTCTGTGACAATCTCCTTCATGTTTATGATGCTCTTATGGTTGAGCTGTCGCAAAATTTTAATCTCTCTGATGGCTGTGATCGGGAAGCCCTCCTTTTCGTTGTCCAGCCGAACCTTCTTCAAAGCCACCATTTCAGCTATTAAAAAGAAAAAGAGCCGCGTTCATGAGCAGGTCTGAACCTAAACAGAATCTTATATGTTCATATGGTGAATTCAGTCGATCGTCATCAACCTGCAGGAATAACAAAGACAACAGATCCGTGACAAAAATGCTGGAGATGAACGTGCATCTTAAAACTTACCCGTGTCTTTGTCTTTAGCTTTGTACACCTGGCCGTAGGTGCCCTCTCCTGTGATGCCGATTATCTCAAACTTGTCCACACAACGTTTTCCCCAATCTATCTCAATTTCTTTGATCTCACCATACCGTGGTCCACAAATTCTGGGAATTACAAGAAAACATTTCAAATGAGGCAAAGTCAACACTTCGCCTGCAGCGCTGGACAAGGCCAGCATTGAGACGACGGCCATCGTAACGTACTTGGGTCTTCGACGAAGCGTCTGGGACTTTTTGTCCTCAGCTGGGCTGTGCGGGGAAGATGCGGCACCGGGAAGCTCAGGGGGCAGTGGCAAGTCGGTCAGGAGCTGACGAGTCTTTTTCTCCGATTTCTTCTTCCCTGAGAGTAAGCCGTCTTTCAAGCTGCAAAGAAAACCAGAAAAACTGCTCAGAAACACTGACCCGTGCACAAAAATGCAACAACGCTAGGTTACATAGTGGATCAAACTCTCAAGGGGAAGTCCATCCTTACCTTTCTCCTTTGTCCATGTGTTCAACAACTGTTTGGGGCAGCGGGAGTGGCGGCAGAGTAGAGATAACCGGACCAGTGGCTTTTTCCTTTTCTTTGATCGGTCCAGATGCTGGTGCTTTTCTCTTGTCCCGGTGTAAAGAGTCTTCTCTGCCTTTTCCATCTCGGTCCCTGCTGGTCTCATGCTCCGCGGCCCTCTTGGACGCCCTGTCAGTGGGGGACTGAGGCTGACTCGACGGTGGAGTTCTGGGTCCCTTCTCTGGCTGAGGTGGAGAAGGAGGGCGGCCCTTCCTCAACGTGTGGTTTGACTTGGGGCTGGGCTGATGAGCAGATGAGGGTCCCTTGGTTGGAGTCGATGTGTTGCTGGAGTTCTTTGCCTTGGCAGCTGCTTCTGCAGCTTTAACTTTTTTCTGCTTACTGAGCTCAGCCGCAAGGCTGGTTTTGAACGTGAGCGTGCTTGGTGAAAGACTGGAGGGGCGGCTGCGGGAACGAGAGTGGCGATGGCGGCTGTGAGAACGTGAATGCCTTGAGGATGAATAAGGACTTCTGCTACGGGACCTAGCAGGTCGCCTGTAGAGCAAACAAGGACTTCTCGTTAGAAAAAAAACTCACAAATGTCATAACTTTATGTAGGACGTTTAGGATATACAAATGATTTCAAACTAAAAAGTTATGAACACTATTGCAGGGACTAAAAACTAATAAATCCATGCTTGCACAAGGGTTTTGTACACTACTTAGACCATTATCTAACACATCTGGAGCACTGCCAGCTTATAACATCAATAATCATTTCACTACACAAGTAGATCACAGCATATAAAACTGCACTTTAACTCACCTGACATCTGGACTTGGGCTCAGGGATTTCCTGTAAGGACTTCGTGATCTTCTGCGATTCCCATAAGGACTTGAGATAAACTCTCCTTGCTCATAAGGACTGTGTCGGCCATAACTCGGTGACCGGCGCCAGTTTGCTGGGCTCACTGGGGATCGCTTCCTCTTATTACTAGAGTATGAGCTGGGTGACTTTGGCACACCATATGCCCCATACCCATCTGCGTCCCGGTTGTAGTATGTGGAACTGGGAGAAAGTCTTTTACTCCCATAAGTTGGACTTCTTCTAGATATAAGCTGGTTATAACCACCAGGAGACTGGTAATTATACGAATATGCTGTCCCATAGGGACTGTCTGCTTTAAAACCAGGACTTTTCCTGTATGCCCTGAGGTCTTCACGGTCGTCTCTATAAGACTGTGGAGCATCTCTGTATGCAGATGGGGTCTCTTTATCAGGTCTCGTTTTACTTCGGTGCCTTTTTGAGTCCCTTTTATCTGCAGATTGTGAGGACTGAGATGTAGATGTCTTTTTACCATTTTTATCACTGCTCCTCGTAGTGTCTCTGTGATTTTTAGACACACTTAGGCTACCTCCACTCTTGACTTTTGAGGAGTCTCTTTCACGACTCTGGCGGTCCTTCTTCCGACCCAACTCCTTAACTTGCTTGTTCTTCTCAGATGGTCCCCTTGTTTGTTCGTCCTTGCCAAGGCATACAGCTTCCCGGTCTCTCAGACGACCTCTGTCTGGGGATGCTGGTCCATTATAGTCCCCCAAGTCAACATCGCTGAGTCGATCCACTGACAAACTGTCAACATGGGGCTCCAGTTTAGGAGAGGGGCTCCCAGAAAAACGCTCGGACTGGGAGCTCACGTCGTCATACTCTACTAAAGTCCGAAGTTCGAGCTCTTTTTCAAAACCGCTTTTTCGGTCATTGCCGTGGTCTTCTGTTGTACCGGAATGCCACAAGTCTCTTTCCTTGGGTTGCCTGCGTTTCTTTCTCCTGGAAGCCAATGAGCGCCTCTTCTCCCGGTGTTTATCTCGCTGAGCGGCACCGCTCCCAGGCTTACTACGCCTGTCCAGCCTGTTAGCATTTCGCGGAGCGGAGGGGCCACGACCCCGACCGTCGCGAAGCACCTCTGAATTGGGCATTTATCCTTCAAATAAAGGCTATAGCCAAGCTGAAAATAATAATATAAAGCTGTTTATCTACACTATGTCCCTTTTTGTGTCGTAGAACAAAACATTGGGCTAGCTGTGTAACAGGCTACTTAGCTGACGTTACATCAAATCCACAATTAGACAGCTTTAGCATAACAGAAGCTAGTACGATTGAGGTTTAAGACCAAGTAACTTAGTCTTAACGGTAATTCGTGACACTTGGTGTCAAAGGATGCCGTCACTCTAAAATAATAATTCAGTGCTAAGTTAAAGAACCAGTCGATACTCAGCCATTGTACTCCAGAAATGACATCTCCCAAATTCGATAGCTAATGCTAGTCGGTTTAGCCAGCTAGTGGAGACTAGCTAACTGTTCACCTACACATCGCATTCCATTTCATAGTGAATGCACAGGCCCGGAGTAGCTCCGAATTTAAAATTAAGTTCCTCTAAAATGCAACAGTCCGTACAAGCGTGTAAATCCATTCATCAGACAATGTTAAACTCTAAGTTAAAGAAAACTCAGTCTTCTTCTCGCCTTCCATCACACTCCAATCACCAACAAGGAAGTGAATAGCACGCGAGTTCACCGCTAGCTAGCTAGCTCCCAGCTAGCAACGTAGCCAGCTATCTTTCTTTTCTCCTTGCGTGGAGTTAAAGGCAACTCAGTCAATATACAGGGAAAACAAAGCCATTCACAGACTAGTCTGATTTAACGAATCCCACCGGGCCGCTCCTCCATCTGTTCACAACATTACCAAAAAGTCACGGACGTCCTGGCGTGAAAATGGCTCAGAAATCCCTTGAATTGATTTAAAAATATTATAACTTTGTTCGCGATGTGGCTAACGGTACAGCTCGCTTGGGCCCAGGCAGCTTTCAAACTACAGGCCTCGTGCGTCGATGTGAACCAATAGTACCCGTATGCGTAATCCAGATCAGAGGCAACGTCACCACGAAGGGAAACCCTTACCCTCGATGTGGAACATCATGATACCAAAAACTAGAACATGCGACATTACTAAGAGTTACGCGTTATAACATCACGTCGTAAACGTCTCTTTAGATCAAGAATGTAATTCCTTAACAAAGAAACCATTTCGTTATCTTATAAGGCACAATCAAATAATGTATGAATATAGTTTGTTTGAAATAAAAAATGGAATTGTATGCAACATAAACCAGGTTTGATGCATAGAACTGAGTCAAAATCTATTTCTAAATTACTCCCATCTTTGCATTTTATTGCCTTAACTGTCAAAAAAACATGTTCCATAACAACAGTACAACAAGATCTATTAATTCAAATTCACTTCCACTCGATAAGTTGCAGACTTAAAAAAAAAAGCAGCTGACATCACTGTGACGTTGTTCCATGTGTCCATGACATCCCAAACTGAAATCTGGTAAAATTGCAACTTGAAAAGGTCGAGGCCCAGAGGTTGTAGCGATTCAGCGCGCTCGCAAAAAAATACAAGCAGACGAGCTTCAATTTGAAGGTCGAGTGTCTGTTCTGTGTAAAGACAACGAGTAACAGCCAACAAGTTCAGCAAAAATGATACAAAGACAGTTGGGGGATGTTATTAGCAATATCCACTTTATTTGCCATTTCCAAAAATTCACAAAAAAAATGAACTGAAATGTAAGCTTCACCTCTTGCATTCACAAACAGGCTACATTAGTGGTTATGCTGAAAAAAGAAGTAAACACGAAGGAAACATTTAACCGATGGCATACATACAACCATCCAATCACAGAGTTATCCATTTTTACTCTGAGGGTATTTATAGAAAAGGCAAAACAAGTTATTTGTATACCCAGTAGGACAGTTTGCTCAAAGCATTCACACAAACATCTGTTTTAGCATCCAGCTGAAATATCTGGGCCATCAAGTCTATGAAATTATCCGTGAAAACAAAGCAAAAATGTAGAAGACCATGATCGTTTTCCTCTTTGGAAAACAGGAACGAGACTGTTTTAAGCGGATGTTAGCGAGCACTGCGGTGGACACACAGCTGATGGTGTAATGGAGGGTCTGCCGTTCCAAACTGGGATCTGTACACCGTGCCAGCTTCTGCCACTTTACCTCTCGGCGGGGGTTCATCACTGCGATGTACTGGAGGTTTAGCCCTTAGAACATTTGAAACTGCTTCCCATGTAATCTCGTGCCGTTTCTATTCTTTCTAACATTCCGGGTGCGGCCTCTTCCTTTCCAACTCTGTCCACCGTGTGCTTTTTCAATAAAACATAACCCCACATCATCTGCGCTGTGTCTTCAGCATCAACTCGTGGACTCTAAGAGACCGTGCAGAGTGCTTTTACATCTGATTAGCAAACTATTTCATAACCTTTAGATGATGCTGCGTTTTCTGGGCTGCAATCCGATCCCCGTTTGATTCAAGCTTAAGTGCTTCTCTTTTTTAAAGGTAGTTTACAGACACTGAAAGTGATCTGAGCTCCTTCCAAGTGTCACATTTCCTTTTAGCAATTCCAAGCAATCGTTTTGCATAGACTCCACATGTTTACCCTCAGGTTAAATAGCATGCAGATGGATCCGAGCGGAACTTGGCAACAACCTCTGAGTTGTTGTTGGACTTCATTTAAACATTAAGAATTAGTTATTTAAAAACAGTGGGGAAAAACAATGGCTCAGTCATACATTAAGAATCGAGGGGTAGATGTCAAGGTGTGGGGTTTTTGTTTGTGTAATTTAGCTATCAGTCACGGTTTGCCAATTTCTTTCCTCCCGCTGCTTCAGACTAACCATCGCCCGATGACCCGAGCAAGACAAAATGAGCTCATCAGGGTTTTTTTTCAAAAGAAATCTGCTACTATGGCATTTTAACACAGGACAGCCTGGCACAAAACAAAGCAAAAGTCATCTTCTAAACTCTGCACAGCACTGGGAGGCAAACAGGACGAGTAAGTGGGTTTTATTCACATTCACAACGGACAGAGAGGCAACTGTGACGCACTGCACAACAATTACTAAAGCCCTCAAAACCTTCCTTTTCTTTCACAGAATTAAACCCAACGCTCCCTCTGACGGCGGCACGTTGAAGTGTTGACCATCACAACTGTAGTGTTAGAAAAACAGCTGCAAATAAAGTCATCAACCCATCACTATGGCAAGTTGTCGCTCTCTTGAATTAGTATGTGGGCACTTGTTTGTGCAAGCTAGCAGTTTCTCTTTGGTGACTGACGGCAACGTTTTTGTACAGGCATCACCTCGCCTCGATAGAGCCGCGTTTTTCAAGGTTACCGGCCTTCAAATTCATCCATCCATCAATTTATTTCCACTGTAAGAGATGCAGTTAAATAAAAAAAGAGGGGTGGAAAATAGTGGATTCGAAGTTGGAGCCAGGTAAAAGTTAAATAGGCAAAAGATATCTTTACATGTCTGGAAGCAACCTGTCGTAGAAGAGCATGTAAAGGATGTAGTGGTACGGAATCACCTCTTATCAGAGCACCAGGGATTCCTCTGCTGCAAAAAAAACAAAAAAATAAAATACAAGGCAATGGAAGTCATTAGCCAAGCGAGAGAAAACCTGGTCTGAAATGTGTTGGAAAGTCCCTCACGTGTTTAACAGTGATGAGCTGTGTTTGTGCATTTCAGGAGACAAAGTGACCGTGAGAGGAGGGGGGGGGGGGGGGGGGGGGGGGGGGATGGGACCATTAGTGTGCTCAATTTACACCGGTTCATAACATACACGAGAAGGGGAAAATAACTTAGAATTCACAAACAAATGTGGTGACAGTGAACATACCACACAGGAAAACTGAAGTGTAAAACGACAAAGAGGAATGGCATCAAATTTGGGCTCCGGCCTCGATAATGAGCGGCTCTTAAATTAAATCCTTCACATATTCCATCACACATTTCCTCGGTGGCACTTGATTAGGTCGACACTACTCTGCCGAGTCATTCGCTTCATCTTCCCTGGCAAGGATGCTTGATTCATTGTATGGATTGGGGCTTTCCAGTTACATCTTTCCTATTTAAACCTCTTCTCTGACACTTTCTCTTTCTTTTCTGTTGAACTTGCCCTGTACAGCTGTCTGAAGGTATACACACCGAACTTTACAATGAAACGTTTAGGGTCATTTCAGGGCTTAGCCTCTTCTCAAGCTTCAACCTAAATTTAAATAAAAAAACACCATCCATCTATTAAACTCTGTAATGTCGTCAGAGTAAGAGAGAGTACATCAATTATTTGGAGTGTCAGCACATAAAAAGTTAGAGCTATAAATGGTGTATGGAGTGCCGCCTCACTACTCCCCAACGCAGATGTCCCGTTAGCCAGGAACACAAAGTCATGGTCAGGTTTGGGCACAAAATAAATGCAAAAGTCTGAGAAATGTATATGTACAGAAGCAGCTATCCTGCTCTCTTTCACCACTATAAAATACAGCATCTCTCTCTAATTCTCTTGGCCAAACTTTTACTTTTCTTCTTCCCGTTCTTCTCTTTGCTGTCCTCCATCTTTCTTGCCCGGATCTCTCTCATCAGGTCAAAAAACACCTGTTAAAAGAAGCAAGGGGTCACGTTTCTCTATTTGCTCCATGTCAACACAGTAAACCTGTTTAATCAGCAGCAGATGGGACCAACCTTGTCGACGTTGGCGCGGGTTTTGGCCGAGGTCTCCACGTAACACACGCCCCACTGCTCTGCGCGCGCCTTGGCCTCGTCAGCGCTAACCTGCCGTCGGTCGTCCAGGTCCGACTTGTTGCCCACCAAAAGGAAGGGCACGTTCTCGTCCTCCTTCACTCGCAGAATCTGCTCCCTGCAAAACAAACGGTGTGAAAAATGAGGCGCATAAAAGCCAAACAGAGAAGGAAACGTTTGGCTAAAAGCAGTTCCTGCCACCACACCTGAAGTCTACTGTGGCTGCAAATGACTCCAGTTCTGTGATGGAGAATACGCAGAGGAAGCCTTCCCCACTCCGGAAGTAGTTATCCCGGATGGCTGCGTAGTCCTCTTGGCCGGCTGTGTCAAGGATGTCGATCTGCACCTCCTCTCCATCCAGCACCACTTTCTTCCTGTAACTGTCTGCTTTAGTGGGCTCATAGTCTTCAACAAACTATGGAGGGGAAAAAAATAAGAATCATCACCCGTTACGGCAGAAAGACTTTTACTTAAAGCGCCGTGACACAGGTCGCTCACCTCGTCGTACATGAACTGGAGAGTCAGGGCTGATTTCCCCACTCCTCCACTGCCCACCATAATCACTTTGTGAAGGGCAAGGGAGTTCTGCCCCTTTGGCTTTGTAGCTGCCATGACTCTGGAGAGCGCAGGTGTCGGAGGGAGAGAGTTCAAGGCGGTGAGGGGAGCTGCGAAATGAAGATCGAAAAGGATTCAAGGTGCCACAAGCGGCTCGGTGATAATTCCTGTGGAGATTAAAAAGGGAGAAAAGAGACGTCGTGTCATCATTTTCAAGGCTTTGGTGTTGTATTTCTAAAGGAGAAAGAAGCTACACTCCAAATGTGGGTCGGTCAATGATTCTCTGCACCTTGTTGAGACTGCTGCACAAAAGTGTGGCGGCACAAGAATAACACATTAGAAATGTCATTTTCCACCTGAATTCCTCTCTACATACGCGCTGCTCCCAGCCTCTTTGTACATGTAGTAAATATGGCAGCCAAGTTTGCAACATGCGTGGGAACTACTGCTCCTGACAGGTAATGAAAGCAGCCCTGTTTACAGGAACTACAACAATCCACAATGGATCGATTTAAATATTCAAAGCATGCAGAGAAGCCTCTTTATCCAAGCCCATGTTAAGTGGTTGTGACCTGCAGGCCCTCAGGCATTTAAAAATGACAATTTCACTAAAGAAATGAATGCACTTGTGAAAACAACCATCGGCAGACACGGTTCATCTCTGCACCCCCCCCCAAAAAAGATGGTCAAATCTCAACCGTGAAATGAGCCAAACCCATCACAACCAAGCTGCAGACACGCTCGTCATCCTCTGAGGCCGAATCCATTTAAGATGGACTGAGGGGAGGTGAAAAACTGCTCTGTGGTTTTGACTAAAATCTGGAATTCTTGTTGGAAATCATGAGCAGAGACACAGAATGTGGCTTTAAAGGGGATAAAAAGCAGAGGTAAACAGTGCTGCTTCCCAGCCTCAATGATCTTAGCACCTTTTTCCCCTGATAAAATAAAAGTTTAAAGGTTTGCAAAGCAATGCATTCTGGGCCAGATTTCCAGGTTTACAGGGTCATATGAAATGGATAAGGAGAGGTTTTCTGCTGCAGATTCCACTGGCCAATGACGGGCCTGTGAAACACATTCAGCAAAGATATCAAATTCTAAGTTTCTAGGTAACATCTGGTAGAGTTTCCAAATCTTTGACCGTGAATCAAATCAGACACATGCTACAGCTATTTTGCAGTCAGTTTCCCACAGTGGACTGTCCACAAAAAGAAGAGAAAAGCCTTTTATTCCCCCACAAATGTGTTGTATATATGGCGAGGCCCTTTTCCTTATGACAGGCCAAAGCAGACCTCTGGGGATCAGGAGTAAATGTGGGAATGCTGCCAGTACATCATTAGACAAATTAACAAGAGATCTATGGACCGACTGTCGATATAACGATTTAGTAGAGAAGGAAATGTCTTCTTTAGTCAAAATCTGATCTCTCTACAATGGACATCTCTACAGTTTCAGAGCTCTAAGAACAGATTTTAATACAAAGCTACTCTATGAAGACACTAAAAAAAACGGACGCGTACAAAGTCATGTAGGAGACTTTGCCCCTGTGACAAACTAATGTGCGTTTTCCACACTTAACAAATCATTAACGGCATTAAGGAGGACGCCGACAGTATGATGGGGTTTAGTCTAACTGAGCACGAGGCAGTTTCATCCGTTACAATAATAAGCAATGTTACAAATAATGTATACGACTCTAAAAATCATATTAACTTGACTGCAGGTTCACCAGTGGCGTTTTAATTTTCATTAAACTAGCTAGCAGGCTGGCAAGTGGGCGATGTGGCTAATAAGCTGCCGAGCCCACCAGGCAGGTAGTCACCACCTGACCCTTAATTAACAATCGCATAAGTTCAAACTGACTGCAGCGGTTCAGAAAACGCCCAAACGGCAAATCTTTCAAATCGAATACCCAGCAACAGATGCTCGGTCGATGCTTTCAAACTCAGCAGTTTCTTCGTTAGCAAGCAAAGCTGGCTGACCACACAGGGAAAAGGCTAGCAAGCGATAACAAGCAGCTAATCACAAGTAAATGACGTAAAAAGGAAAAAAAAAAAGGAGAGAAACGTGACCCGCAAGATCTCGATTTGTGAGACGAACCACCTACCGGTAAATTAAACTGTTCACTTTGGCAAAACGGTCGACGAAGGCTGAGTTGTAGTGGCAAAATAAAGCTAGTTGTTAGCTCATGGCTAGCTCTGTGGCTAACTCCAGAGACTTGGCTGGTAGCTGTTAGCAGCAGACTGACTGACTGCACGTCCTGTGGGCTTGGCTCAGTCTGACAACGCCCGCCCGCCTGGGAGACAGCGAGACAACAGTCAGTTACTTTTGTTTAAACCGATTTGTTACTCATTAAAAAGAACATTTACTTTGGCTTTGGATAAACATGCATGATATTGGTGTCAGTGTAAATGTTTGGTAGTTAAACATGCATATTAAGGGCAGTGAAATTGAACATAGATATAATTAATTAACTGGCTAATCCGCATAAATGGTGGCATGTTTGTCCAGGAAGACAAATTAAATAGACTTTCAAAAGCCAGGTAATCTTAGTTTAAATGTTTGTTTTTCTTGATAAACTACTTTCTGCTAAAATGTTTTCTCTTCAAATCCAAAAAACACAATTACTGTAGCTATTGTAAAGATGTACAAAATGGCCTAAAACTGAGTAAAAGGTAGATTAAAGGTGAAGATGATGCAAAGTTTAATATTTTCTCCTTGTTTGCTTTCAGTGATGAAGGAAAAAACCTTAATTTCTAATCTGCACTATAAGTTTGGAGAGAAGAGCTGGAATGAAACTTTTAAACTGGTCCGGAGATGCATGGTGAGACAACACTACCTCTTGTTTCTCCACTTTTTTTCATAATCTTTCCAGTCTGGTTAGTTGTTATGCGGGTGAGGACTAGATGCTGGTTACAATGGGCTCTCTAAAACGATGATGTGCTGTGAATGGGGAACTGGATGGCGATGCCCTCCATTAGATCATCCATACTCAAACACACTGGTCTTTGTTTGATCAGCACTGACTGCCATCGCATCTCTTCTTGCTTTCACTTATCGGCCACATTTCGCTGTAAAAGCCTTTATATCAAAACACAGCTGCTTGACTGTTGTTTATTTGTGTGTTTGAACATTTAATTCTGGCCTTTTTGGCAGGAAATTCACTACTACTGGCTGTAATCATTTCAGCCCCTCAGTGTTTGCATTGATATACGTCTTCACGCTCTACTCTTGCCCCATATGCAGATGTATGACATTTGATTAAAGGTTTATAGTTTTTAGGGGTCCAAACATGCTGGCTTTCAGTAGCACAAAGCTTTGGAAGTGCTGACTTTTGTGCTGAGGCTCTGTAAGCAGAGAGAGGGTTAGTTTTCGTTGCGTTTGTCGTGGGTGGAGCAGCAGGGCAGATAATGCTCGTGGATTAATTCAAAGTGGAGCTTGGCAGTGGTCAGTCCCTAGAGTCTGGTAAGGAAAGATGATTACTTGGTGGTCTGAAGTGATGTGTGGTCCAAAGGGATAAGGCATCTGGGGCTAGTTATACAACTCTCTGCCAGCAGTGATCATGAAGAACTGTGATTTGCAAACTACAGGGTCCAGTGCACAGTATATTTTCTCACACAAAAGTCCCAAAAGGTTGTTTTTATTAAACACACCCATCCCAAAGTGCAAGGCATCCAAATGTCAACATTCCCCTTGCCCCGGTGTCATCCAGCCTGTGTTCCACGGCGGGGTGGACAGACAGACTGTAGACACAAGGCTCACGCTGCAGCACAACTGGGCCATTGTTGTTTTTTCCTTCCCTTTGTCCCATAAAAGGAGAAATCCAGAGATGAATCCAAACCCTGTGAGCCACTGGTTAGATCCCTGGAAAGACTCCAGGAAGTGCTTCACGGTAGAGAAACAAACATTCCAGTCATTCTTATTGCATTTTAATGCGTGGATCTCTACCTTATTGAGTTTCTGTATGTTTCAGCGCCCTCTGCGAACGCCACGAGGTTCCGTTTGGAAATGATAGCCAAGCAGCTACGGTACACACTTTCTCTCATCATGTGTGATACTATAGGCGCTATATGCCTTATACTCCTACCACATCACCCTTGCTGTCCTTCATTATCATAAATCTACATTTCTTGTGTCTCCTGTGGCTCTGATAATATGCTGTGGGGACGGGATACGGTCTGGATTCATGCTTTCTCCACAGGATGGGTTTTCACATGACGAAGGACACATGCTACCTGACAGCTGACTTATTCTACCTGGAGGTCTTATTGCTGCCATGTGGTGGAGTTCAGGAGGTTAAAGTGGCTCCACACGGAGAACCCCCTGCTGTAAGTGGACTCTACTGTTTCCAATAAGCCAATCGAAGCGTTCTGTTGCTCTGCTTGCTAATGAATTGAATCTGTCTCATAGCCAAGCGAGTCACTCCTGCAGCTGCTGAGGTAGGGGGCAGCGGGATGGTAAATTCACTTGTCTGACATTCTGCTAACTATAGACTGTGCCGTTATCCTCTAAACTTTACAGATGAATGTCAACACTATAAATCATTACATAACGGTACATTTTTGAGCTGATTTCCCTGTTTTTTCGCTTTTGACAAAGGTCCAAAAATTTTGCCGATTTCTCAATGAAGTTGAAATGCCTTTTAACCCAATATGACATCCCTGGAGACAAGTATGGACTCTTAGCATATTCATCCTTTGAAGATTCACGTCTCCTGTGGTCATTTAGCAGCTTCTGTTGCTTTTTTTTTTTTTCAGTGAAATCAAACTGAAATTGTTGGCATCTCTACAATATCTTGGGAAAGACTTGCAGCAAATATCAAATTTGCCAAGGTGAGCAGTGACACAAATCAACTTATCTGGGTTGCCTGTCAAAACAAAAATGATCAGAAGCTGTTTTCATGACAAAATATGATCTATTTTTGACAAGTTTAACATCTTATCTGCGTTTTTTCTCCCACTTTTTGACTTGACATAAACTAAACGGTGAGAAAATAAAGAGTAGGTTTGCTGGATAGTGAAACACGTCAGTGTTTTCTGCTTTCAGGAAGCCAAAGTACAGCAACCCCCAAACAGACTTGGTTAATAATGGCAGAATTGGCTGTCTGACAGCAGGAAAAGAAGGTGCGTATCGCAGCTATGTGTGCACACTTAACATTTTTGATGTTTAATGAAGAAAATGTCCCCGTTTTAGACTGTCCTATGACTATCCAGTTCTATGTCCCCCCGAGTGATGGAAGGAACGCTTCAGATTCACGTAAGACGCAGACTTGAGTTGTAATTTCTCTGCTAAATTCAGTCTTTTTGAAAGTACAGCTGAAGAATTCTCTGAAAAGCATGTAGAGAAACTGATCTGGAGCCAGCCGTCCAGGCTGCTCAGGTTACGGTTGGTGTCAGCGACGTGACCCACAACCTTCAGATGGCATCTGTGATCCCTCAGCCTCCTCAGCTGGATCCTCAGGGGTACAGCGTTTTTGTTTTAATCTCTCGCCCAGCAGGAAGCTTTTTACTTGACATCACTCTGAAAGTTGTCGGTGTTAACAGTGAAATTGTGTCCTGGGGCAGATGTCCCGTATTTACTCCACTGAGCGAGGTGTCAAATGAGCTGTTGTCCGCCTGTTTCCTGCTCAGACTGCAGCCAGCTGTGTCCATGATGTCGTCATTTGTTGAGAGGTTTAGATCGATCACAGGTAAGAAAAAATGTCCACATTTCTTCTCTCTCTGTCAGACCATCACTTATCCAGTTCTTCCCCTGTGATTTTTATTTTATTTTTCATAGCTGTGACAGTACCTGTTGTCGACCTGCAGTGGGCACCATTACCCAAGCTTCTGATGAGAGGTTCACTGAGGCCAAGCCCCTGGGAGACATTAGATGAACAGGAAGTCTTTAGAGTGGTACGAACGTGCTGTTTTGCTTCAGTTTCATCAGTGAATGCGGCTTATTTCAGGTTAGATTTAATGCCTGGCATAAAAATGCTCGGTACTTGTGCCCCCAGCCTCTTCCTGGCGGTGTGACACACAGCTACATTCTCCCTGGAGCTGCCTGGGCTGCGCCGGCACATAGAGCGACTGTGGTGGACAGCGTTCCCTTCAGCCACCCGGCTCATGTCCCTGCCCTGCTGGAGCTGCTGCGCCACCAGTGTGCCATTAACACTCTGCTGAGTAGCTGCTTCACCGCCAGTCCAGCTGGGACGAGACTTGAGCAACCAAATCCCGCTCCAGGTGGAGGTGCCAATGAGTTCTAAAAAGAAATTTGCCTGAGCTTGTTACGCGATGCTTTACTGATGAAAATCCCACCAGGCTCGATGTGTGACCTGCATTTTGAAGTCCTTCCCGAGTCTGATACCAGCTTTTCTGTGACCTTCCACCTGCCCCACACCAGCTCCCTTGCTGTTTGTAAGCATTTATTATCTGGACTATTTATGTAAAGATTAAAGTATTATTTGTTTCGTGGCACCCAGGGTCGGAAGCTATTTTAAGGATTAATCCTTAATGATTTTCAAGCAAAGGTGCCAGACATTCAGAAGTGCTGGCTACTCAAAGTAAGAAATGAATTAAATTCTTCTCTTATCATGGTAAAGTCAGCTGAGTGCAAAGGTCTGTTGTGCTGCATCACTCTGGGCCGTTTCACACTTTAACAGATGAGGAAACTAATTGTTTGCAGCCCTGACGTCAGCTTGTGAGACTGAATGAAAATGGCAGAATTTATCCGGCTGCTTTCAGGTGATGGTATGCTTTAGGGTGACATTACAAGGTGGACTCGCTTGTGTTCACAGTGCTGGTGAGCGTATGCAACCCGCATCAGGTTACCTGCAGCTTGTTTGGAGGAGGAAGGTCCGATCCCTGTCTGGATGAATACATCTCCACAGTTGTGAAGCGGTATGTTTACTTATCCTAACTTTTTAACCTCTGCATCCTTCAACAGGCCACATGTGTAAATAAATAGCTTTCAAATTGTAATCCCCCCCCCACACTCAGTTGTATGTCCATTCCTGTGACCATGAGGGCATTACACAGCAGGCTCGAGGAGATCACCTCAGCCCCACCTTCTCCCAGCCGCCCGGCCACCGCAGAGGCCGTAAATGACGGCTGGACTCCTTCGAGCTCAGCTGGGACGGACGCCAACACCGAGACGGCCACGCTAACCCAGAGCGCCAGTGTGCCAGAGGATGGCGTCGGTGTTCCTGGTTCAGCCTGTGGTGCCATGTCTGTAGCCAAATCTGAGCTTCTTCCTGAAATAAACGGCAGCCCCTCTGTCAACCCTTAACCACTGGCTGGATGGGCAGCAACTGCTGGAGCTGATGTAAACATTTTGGGAAGCAGCTGTTTTCTTCACATCAGATCACTTTAACCATGTGCTGCACAACCTTTTAACATTTTCCTCAGTTTAAGATGCTGATGTGTAATTGCTGGAGGTGGAAGTCGTCTTACTATGCATTCCAGTGAGGCAGAGATTGCTGGCTGTAAAGGTCTGAGGTTTGGCTTGACCTGAGGGCCAGGAGCCCAGTTGCTCGGTACCATGTGAGCCAATCAACAACGGTTTCAGGACATTCTTGATGGCTCATCAGAGCAGTATATGGAGCAGTACTGCAACTCCTAAACACTTGTAATTATTTTTCCCTTTGAGAAAATAAAGTTTAGCATCATAAAGAAGTGACAGTTGGTGTGAAAGCGTGGGAGCTGAATACCTCCGCGGGATGGAAACTGCGCAAGAAGAAATCTCTTGATTACTGCTGTGGGTACTTTTTCTGGACCTCTGCCAGGACATCTACCAATATAGAACAAATGACTACTCTTTAGAGTAGTAGAAACATTTTACTTTCTAATGTAGACAGGAGTTTGACATGGAAAAGAGAATTGAAGCCGTTTGCAGACGAGCAGCGCAGAAGCTCTTTCAGCAGTGTGCGTACAGGGAGGGATTTAACATTTTGGTCCACTGTCAACAGCGGACAACTGGCTTTGTCTGCCGTCTATACGTCTACATATCCAATGACCTGTATGACTGCTATTCTTAGAAACATTCCTACATGCGTGGTTAAACCTCTCTCTTCCTCCACGGGGACTATATTCTCCGAATATTTTCGAGATTATGTGTCCTCGGTTCTGATTGGCTGTGAGGAAGTTCATAAAAGTGACACCTGGTAATTTAGGATCTAAACATTTGTAAAGTATCTAACAGAATAACTTCTTTGGGTGTTGACTTGAGCCGAATTTTGCGCGTTTTAAGGCTCCTCGAGGCATATTGTCCTGAACATTGCATTGTATTATGGGGCCATTTCATCACTTCTGACTCATAGTTTTGGTCCGTTTTTGGGCGAATCTTTTTTCTTTTATATCCACATCTCCTTCTCTGGTCTGCGGTCTCTTTAAATCCCAATCCAGTGGACGGGAGTTGCGCGTCCTCACAAACTTGTCTGGCCTCTAGAACTGCCCGCACTCAGCCTGATAAACAGCTGCTTACCATTTAGGGAACTTCACCAAGTTTTCACCGACCTCCTAGAAATCGGGATTTTTGTGTCCACCGCTCAGAGGCTGCGGATGTTCAGATATAGAGTCTCCACCGCTGGAAGCACAAGTCTGGATTCTAGGTTTGCGTAATGCTCAGGCGTCCTCTGTTCAACATCTGGATTAACTATTTGAAGTCAGAACTAACGGCCCTGCACAAAACTCTTGCCCGTGTTGCCTATCTTTATGGACAGACTGCCTTTTACTCTGGAGTTCAACTTGATGACCCGAGTTTTTGCGTATAGATTATGTATTCTTTAAAATGGGTGCGAACAATGGAAAACAGTACGGGAGCGAGGGTAAGTGCTGCAACAGTTACTTTAAAACTCATTTAATTTCTTTTCCTTTGAGGAGGCGACCCTTTAATCTCAGTCTGTTCCTGTTGGGAGGAAAAAGCGGCCGTTGTGTTGCCGTCATTTGCGACTTTGGACATTTGGACTAAAAATAGAAGAGCATGAAGGGTCTGAGCTTCCTCGCGTTTATCCCCAGACATCAGTTAGCTAGCCTGAAAGTAGCACCACTGACTTTATCTTTAATTTTCTCGGTTTCCAGCCTTCTCTCCGGGTGTGCGCGCTCTTGAACGCTTTCCCACGTCAGTCATGTTGCTGTTGAGGCCAACAGCTGAAACCAAAAAGCTGTTTTTAAAAAAAGAAAAGAAAAAAAGATGCTTTTTGAATATGTGCAACATTTATATTTTTCAGAAAAGACAGAGAGTGACATCTGGTGGTCATATTTTCGCACGTTTTAACCTCCTTCATGTCTCCAGGAGCTCGCTCCTCTTCCCCTCTTTTGTATTTTAGGTTTTAAAGCAGCTGCTTCTGAAGAATAATTAAAACCCTCACAGGTGTTGGCTTGTAAAGCTTAAGTTTAAATGAGTCGGGGGCAAACATAGCCAGTAATATGAAGGTGGTTTAAACTTCATAAATGACTGACTTGGCAGCAAAGCGACACGCCTGGAAGCCCAGCCTGTGTCCTGCTGTCTTTTAAAGGAAAAGTGTTTCTGCAGGTGGACGGGAGGACTCCGGCGTTTGGTATCTTGATAAGAGCCAATTCCAGAGATTTTTGTCCACAATCCCAGAGCCTGCAGTTATTGGACTTGGAGGCCATTTTGTGCGTACTGGTCAGGCCACATGATCTGTGTAAGATATGTAAATATGTACGCTGTGTTTGGTACCCTGATGAGACACAGAGGCCACTCTAATAAATGCTGTAGCTTCCATGTCTTACACAAGTTTCCTGCTGTGGATTCACCTTGATTTTTTTTGCAAATTGAACAGTCAAGTTGATGAAGTATTTCTGATGTTCAGTAGCCCTGCAGCTGGTTGTGACTGTACATCTGTTCGGGTGGAACTTCAGAAACTGGAGCGCTGAGAGGACAAGTAAACAAAAAGGATAAATTCCCATTGCTCAGCACTTCAAGGAACTAATCAATTCAAACAGCTTTGTTGTCAACAATGAAGGACTGTGTTCCTTTTTAAGACTAAAACCGGATTTATGAGATGCGTTCAATGTCTGTCTCACAGATGTATTCATAGAGCGGTTTCACTCTGCAGGAATTCCACTCAGATTCACTGAAACAGCATTAAACCCTCTTTTTTTAAAACATTACAATAACGGCATTCTGAACCTGGCTGCCTCACACCACAAAATATAAAGTCTTTAACATCTGGCATTAATGAAGGGAGAGTATCGGCCCAGCTGGACAGCCAAAGCAAGCTCCGGTGCCTGCAAACAGGGTGTAGACTGCATTTTTATATTCATGTTATTCCCACTTTTCCCTCACGCACATTTCAGCATTCAGAAAAGGAAGCTGCAGCCCAGCTCAACCAAATGCATTATTCCTGCCCCCAGAGCGCAGATGTTTGTATAAATAACATTCCAATGAGCTCTCTTCCTAAGTCAATAAGGCCAGAGAAAAGGTTGGAACTCGTGATCTTTGGAAATAACATGTGGTCTCGCTCCACCTTAGAGTTCAGGCTGTGAAGGTACATGAGCAGAGTCTCTAATGCTGAGTTGAAGCTGTTTTAGAGCATTAAAATGGAAGCACACATTCCCACGTATGTAGAGTCTGACAGACAACATTTCAGCGGTGTCCTGAGTTTACGGCTTCATTGGAAAGACGTTCAAATGTCTTTGAGAAGATGTCTCTGAGGTTTTACACTGTTGGAAACACTTGAATGTATGGTGGGCAGGTTGTCTGGAGGGTGTGGCTCCAGCTGTTTGGCTGGAGATTCAAATGGCTTTGATTGTGAGGCTGATGCTGGAGTTACAAGAAGCGCTTCTGATGCGCAGGCTGCAGAGGCTTCCTTTCACTGTCTCTTCAGACTTAACTGATGCTGACTGGAGCAACTTCACTTAAGGCTGATAATTGGATTTCTTTTTGTTACACCTCCCTGAGGAGCCACAGAAGGCTTTAAAAAAGCCTCCTTGACACCCGTGGGAGATTTTGATGCGTGCCAACATGTTTAGTGGCTGCAGATGAAAGTATTTCTGATTTATAATGACCTCTCAGTATTGAAGCTGTCATGCTTGTAGCAGAGTCAGACTCTTTCTAAAAGTTTGGCAGTGGCCTACTCACCTGTGTGCAGCATGAAACCAGCTCATGGTTGCTCATGGCGTGATGGAAAAAAAGCTCAAATTGAAATAATGTGCAGTAAATGGATGCACCAGTTGCTGTTCTGGTGGATCTCTTTAAGCTTAAAACCTACTTTTTCACCTTTTCCATATGGTGTTTTTATGGGTTTCACGACATATCCCAAGGATTTCTGTTTTGAATCTGCAGAAGAAGAATCTGCAGAGCACTCCCCTCAGCCTGAGAACAGTGAGGTCAGGCAGCCTGAATGTTCTATGTGGACTATTTGGAGGAACCAGCAAAATCGAGCACAAGCGAGATGGAGCAGCTGCTGCTAAAGTGGCAGACAGGACACTTTGTGTTTATGACTGTGAAAGCATGGAATTAGGTTCTGTAAGCATTCGTGTCATATTCAAAGATGATAAACGACAATAGAAGTGGGGTCAGTTTATCAGAGAGACGTAACCAGTTTGATCATCAGCTGAGGTTCTACCAGTTCTGGCTGATGCAAAGCAAGGCAGACCGGTGTCGTCTGCTGAGAGGAAGAGCTTTCTCCCATGCAGTGACTCGTCTTCCCCGCTAAAGACTGACACTCTTCCAGCCTTTTATCCAGGAGGCACGGCTGGGATTAGAAGGCATGTCAGATTAAGGGGAGGCACGAGCAGCGCCGCCTGCAGCCTGGACACAAATCTGTATTTTAAGGAAAAAAACCTTCTGTTTGGCACACAGTTCTAAAAGCCAATAGGGAAGCAGCGTTTTTCCCCTCAGAGGCAGCTCCACTCCACTTAGGACTTCACAGACTCCTCTGGAGCGATGACTGTCTCTTTATTGGGAAGAAAGTCATTGAAACTGCTGAAAATGAACTGGAACGTGATGGATGATGGATGAGGGAGCAGGACTTTGAATATCCAGCATGTTTGAGTTGTAAATGCAGCTGCCTGTCCGGTTGTGCATGCATGCCAGTTCCTGTCCTCACTTCTGAGCAGGCAAACTGTGACTTTTATCTCCACTGAACAAACTGCTTGCATTTATGATCTGAAGCCTTCCCCAAAGAGAGGTCTTAACAGCATTATTTTGTCCTTTTTTATGCATTTCATGTCTTATCCTTCTAGCCTAAGAGCATGCTTCATTATGGATAAAAAGTCTTTAAGTTCATGCCGTTGAGTCACGTGCACCAACGTCCAATGGCAACCTCTGCAAAGCATGAACATTTAAAGCCAACAACAACCTGTAAACAGCCTTTTGGGCTCCAGAGAAAGGTATGCGAACTCTGATAAACCCTCTTGAGAGATGCTGCTTGAGTCAACACGAGGAGGAACTGGAGAGTACCAGTTTATTTTTTTAAAAATATCTGCTACTTGCTCAAAACACCTGCAGAGGAGCAGCATTGTGGATAATGGAGGCAGTAGATGTACGGTGAGAGATGGAACAAAAGAAGACGTGGTGCAGCTGCTTATCTTTTCTTGCTTTTTGAAAGCAATGCAAAGCCAGTCGAGTGCTCTTTTTTAAGAATTACAACTTAATGTGTTTTCTCTTAAGCCTGTTGTTTACTTAAAGTATAGTAGTGGAGTTATTATCGCTTTATTAACCAGTGTCTTACAAGTGCAGAATTCTGCAAGCCATCAGCCCACATCTGTTTTCAAGTGTATCTCCACAATTAATTACACACGAGTCTCAACTATGCAGCAACCTTCCACCAGCGCATTATGTAAGCATACGACAGGAAGCGGGAGCTTTTTGGAAGCTTATTTTTCCACAAAAGATAGAAACGCAACCAAACAACTGTGAAATATTCAGAATATATCTGGAGATAATGCGCCAGCACTGCAGAGTGTCTGTCACGCTCATCCTGTAGGAGGTCTGGGCTCTCTGTGTCATGTTGTGTGGCTGAATATGGCGACATGTTGCATTCTTCTTGCTTATCCTCAACATTCATATTTACAACTTATCGTGAGAGGTGTGGAGTTTGTGTAGCTGTTCTTGATTTGCACGTGGGCGTGACTGTTTGAGAGCACCTTCCCGGGCTGTCGTGCTCATTGAAAGCCACAAAGCTGCATTTATAATCTGACAAAGGAATGAAATGCCATAAACAACCTCTCCGCAAGCTGCCTGCAGTCAGGCAGCTCCGGCTGTCGCGCTCCGGCTGTATCTGCAGGCACACATTCAGTTTTATTTATCTATCCTTATTTACAGCTCCTGTGTCTTTATGTAGAAATATAAATCCTACATCCATAAAACAAACATATCTCATGAAGGAAGAGATGGAAATTTATGTAAAGCCAATAAAAATCACTTTGATGTGGCAGTTGTGAGGCTGTACGGACTCCATGACCTAAGAAGTATGTGCCGATGATATGCAGTCATTCATTAAATGCTTATATCTTCCTCCAGAGCGTTTCCTCACTCGTACTGTGTGGAAGTGAAGACTGAAGAAGGATTTCAGGGGACTTTATACTTCTTCCAGATATCAAAAATGGATACTAACTCAAACAAATCAGCAAACACTTTGAACGTCTGCCAAGGCCAGCCAGCTGAGGAACATAAAAGTCAGAAAAGCAGGGAGGGATAGGCTTTATTTGTCTTTAAGCTTCGAGCCTCCTAACCATATTAAGTGCATCATTAGAGTGGAATTATCTCTCACGGACACTCCTCAGAGTTTAAACTTGAGAATATTGAGAGTTTTCAAAGGCTCCGGGGTAAAAGTGTCATCGTATAAATGAAAACATGCATCAGAAAGGCAGCTTGTCATCTCGGTCTTGTTACAGTTAATCCAGGAACTTTTGTTTTTCTTCCTTTTAGGTAAAGGGAGCTCAAGCATCTCCTCTGACATAAGTTCGAGCACAGATCACACACCAACCAAAGCTCCGAAGAATGTGGCTACCACCGAAGGTAAGGCATCTGGTGCTCATTAACCAAACTGCCCTCCCTTTTTCCTCTTCTTCTCCTCCTCCTCCTCCTCCTGACGCTGCCTTTTTGGGAGAGAAACCTGTGTTCCTGGGATAAGCTCAAACTGAAAACAAACTCACAGCTCCCTTCAGAAGGTTTTTTTAAAGCCTTCAGAATTTCTTGAGCTTTGTTTTAGAAGAAAGGGAAAAACACACGGACACGTACGCACACTTTTGGCTTCTCATTGTGGAAGAATGCTTATCTAAACTGTAGTGGTATCAGGCCCAAAGTGCTGCCAGGGAGGAGGGAGGTGTGCGTGCTTCAGGAGGGATTTTGTTGGAGACGGTGAAGGTGTAGGGAGTGGAAATGCTGGGACGCTGTTGTTACTTCCCTCCACAAAGCTCTCTGGCTCCCTCTCGCCTCGTCATCCTTCCCTCCTGCTCAGGCAGTCTTCCAGCCCTGGGAGTTTCTTTGTCAGGGTGTATGTGTTACAAATGTAAACTGTATGCTCACTGTAATGGTTCAGAAATCTTTTGCAGCTGGCAGAGGCTTTTTGAAGCCGTCTGTCAACAGCTGCCTCGTGTATAGATCAGTTGGAACAATTTGTCAGTCAAAGAAAAAGTTTTTTTACCAGAACGGAACATAAGGACAGATATATTTCAGTCGTACTGCAGTGCCAGGTGCAGCTCACACACTTTCTTTTGCTCTCTAAGAATGTGTTATTTTTTATTGAAAACACTGATGAAACCTTCATCATTAGAACCAAGAAAGCAGAGATTTTACTTAGTCTATTCATAACAAGTTACTCAGTGACCAGGATTATAACCGGAATCAAAGAGGTAGAAAGTGGGGATAGTTGGGTTTATCTGATAGTTCTAACCCAATAAAGCTGATATGTCTGATGGGCAGGTGTCCACTTCCTGATTTTATGGGTGGGCATTCTGGCTGTGTGGCTGCCTGGACCTGAAGCCTGTCCTGGGCTCAGGTGCCACGTTTCTACTTCCTGTTTTTGCTTTGACATTATTGTAAAAGTTCTGCTAAGAAGCGGTGATCTGTCATCTGAAATGTGGCCCAGTCAGCAGTGATACCCAGGTTACAGGTTAATGGATGGTTCCTGCCGGCTGCTGGTACTCAGGTGAATCTACAAAGTGAGTTTGGGCCTTAAGGATGCTAAAGTGCTCCACTGTAGGGAAGACATGTGCTCGTTCTATAGTTATGCTGCGGTTGGGTCTTTTCCACCAGATTGGCGTGTAATCTTTCATCAAACATGGCGATGGATGCTGAAATCTGATGGGGTTAGCAGAGGTGGTCCGTAGCACATTCAGTCTGCCACAGAGAAGGCATACATGCGTTGTTCCTTTTAAAACAACAGCTTTCCCCTAATTTTCTTGTATCTCAGCACTGATTGAACTGAGCTGATAAGTGAGCTCACACACCTGGTACCGAACACATCAGCGATGGCTCACAGTTGGGATGTCTGCCGCTCACTTTGGACGATGCCATCTTATGTTGAGCCAATCCCCGTGCAGACCTTTCTGACTCAAACTTTAGCTCTGTTTGTGCTCTCCACCCTTTCCTGAAGGAAAAATGGCTTTTTAGCTGCTGATTGATTCTACGTTGTCCAGCAATAAGACTGAGGAGATGTGTGACTGTTCCAGGAGTAGAACTCTGTATTAAGCTGAGCTTAACTGCAAAGTTGGGAGATAACATTCACATTTGATGTGATCCGATCCTGACTTTGAATGTTTGATAAAGCGGTTTTAAAACATCTCGTCCCATGTGACCTGTCAGTAAAACCATGATTGCTCATTTACAACACATTTGAATGATAGGTATGAGCCATTAAATGAAAATGCAATCTGAAAACCCAGCAAAGTAATCTCAAAATCTCTGAATAACAAAAATCTTCCCTCCAATCATCCCTCCAACTTCCTGCTGCTTTTTCTCTGAGCCGACCTGTGACTCATGGCCTGTTTTGCACACTCATACTCATATACAATACAGTCCCACTGTTCCTCTCATGCATTGTCATCACCAATCTTAAATTTGCTCTGGCACGAACGTCGTATCGTTGTGGTTTGGCGCTGCCCACAAGAAAACAAATAGCAGCTACAGCCTGTGTTTATGGCTGTCAGTCAGCTGAAGATTTCAAGGTGTTTCTCAGAGAGAGAAGAGGGAGCGGAAGGAGGGAAACTCAAGGCCAACTCCTCACGAGGCATCACATGTTCTTTCAGTTTCACGCATGATGCGTGTCATTTACTTTGTTTGACTGAGGTTAATTCACTAATTAGCCTTGTGAGATGTGGAGTGAGATGCATGTGTGAGTGTGCTGCGAACGGAGGCGGCTTGCTGAAGGTCGTTTGGCTTCGCTGGAAATGCTGACTCACTTGGATGCGTCCATGAAAAGAGCTTCTGGTACAAAACTGTATTTTGGAGAAATTTATAATTGTCCCAAATGTGTCCTCTTGGAGCACAACCTGTGCAGATAGGAATATATAGACAGAGCGAGTGAACGCTATAGACAGAGCGAGTGAACGCTATAGACAGAGCGAGTGAACGCTATAGACAGAGCGAGTAAACGCTATAGCCAGCACTGTCCAAACCATAATTCCCAACTGTGTTATGACTGAAATTGTTAGTTTTTTTCTCCATGCTAAGTGGGAGTAATTACATGGTCTGGAACCACCATGGCCACAGTCAAATCCCCCTCCTTAGAAAGACACACACATGCACAAATATACACACATGCAGACCTGCGTTGGAATACTCACAGTCAGTGGAAGATCACACAGCTCCTGCCCACCCTGTCCTGTGGTCCACTAAACTAATCAGGAAGCAGTCTGGGCTGTTTCCCCACCACACACTGGGAGTATTCATCAGGCCCACTCTGTCGCATTACTGCAGTAAGGTCACTGCTGCATTAAGGTAGTTACGCTTTATCTCTGCCACTACATCAAACATGACAATTGAGCACCACGTTTTCTACTCGCTCTATATTTAACTGACCAGATGCCACATGTCAATGCAGTAAAGTTAGTTAGGCAAAGATCCGTGTAACACATCCTCTCAGACCCTGTTGGTGCCTGATTTAAGACCACGAAAGTAACTGTTGCTCTTCAGTGCATGAAGCTTAAACGCTTGTTAAAAGCATAAAAGAATCCAAAAGTAAGTTTGAATAGAGACACTGGCTTTGAGTGTAAACGCACTGAAGAACTGTCTTATGTCCTCTTGTGCAGGTGTCGATTGCACGTCGTATTTGTCAGTTGGAGGTTGTCTTTGCGATGTGTTCAAATGTGTGTTTGGTGACATCAGGAAACACAGCAGGGTGTCCCGGTGTATGGAAGCCCTATGCTGTGAGCTTATTTTAATTACAGTGTGAAGTAATGTTGTTCAGTCACCGTGTCCGTTAACAAGTTTGGATCCATTTTTGCACATTTAATGCAACCCGATACAATGAAAAATGGGGTTTCTTTCTGTCTTTGTAGCCACTTTGTCCAGGATTCAAACCAGAGACCCTCAGAATAAATGGCTGGAGACCGACCAGTTTTCAACATGGCTGTTTGAATTTTCTGTAAACTATTCCATCACAAGACTTTCAAAGATGTCATGGTCTCCTCAAAACTGAATATCCTCCAGGACGATTATCAGTCTGCTAATGGAAACGAAGGCATTGCCTGTTTTCACTAACTGATCCAGTTTGAATTCCCACAGAATCAACATGAGGAAGTTGCGCTCCCTCTCCTCCTGAAAACAAACTGAGTCGGGCAGTCGTCTGGCAGCTTCTTGCTGAGTGTCTCTGTTTTCGGTTATCATTTAGACGATTTTGCGGTGTCCTGACCCAGTTGAGTTTGTTATTAGCTGCAGACTGAAAGGCACAGTCCTGGACAGTAAATCCTTCCTGTGGGATGAAATTGAGTATCTCGCAGCAGGGGTTACTCTCTGACCCTGTCTGGGCCTCAAGGATTTGCTTTGGCACAGCCCAACTTAGGGTACCTGAGGAATGTGGCTCCAGCAGAGTAAGACTCAAACCAACAGCAGCATGAGATGTTCAGCCTTTAACTCCTAAAGACACGTCGGTATCAGCTGAAGTTTAAACAATGACGTAAAACAGATTTTTAGGGGTGTTGATCATGTCAGAGTAGCCACGCTTGGGGGTCAGTTCCTTCACCTGTTTATAATGGCACCAGGAAGGTGGGAAGTGGTGGGAACAATGAACATGCTGACTTCCTCTCTGGCTGCCAAGCACCAAAGAAACAGAGATAAAAGAGACAAGGAAAAGCTTAATCTGTCCTTCCATACCACTTCCAGCACAGCGGTACTCTATGCTTATCACATGCAGTATGTCATTGAGACTGCATGTCTTCAGAAATGTCTACTTCCAGCAAGAAGTCCCAACCAGAATCAGACAAATTTTGACTGGCTGTGGTTATGAAAGGAATTAAGCTATAATTTATTTATTAATACCATAAAACCTTTTGGTTTGGTTTCATACCAAAGTGGAGTTTTTGCTGGAGTCTCAGTTGTATTCGAATGAGGTAATTTATTTATTCAACTCTGACAACACCATGGTGTCGGTGCTGCAGGACAGCAGAAGGCAAGACGTAGCCTTTGGGATTTCCTGCTAAATACGTGAGTTACACATCATTATCTGGACCAAAAATGAGAGAAAAAAAGTCATTTCTTAGTCATAGCCGAGCTGAATCCTGGAAGAATACACCGTCATAAATATGTTGAAACACACAGAAATCCTCTAACCTCCTTTAATGGGTACTTAAAGAGTTAAAGAGCACAGGAAAAGGTCAGGGAAGGTCTCACTTTTATTTGTGTACAAATTGGCATAAAAAAAGGGTCGTTATTTACATTTTTGGACTAGTATTCATGTTCTTAATCAATTCATTTGTCTCCTCTGATCTCTACCCTGTGGGCTCAGTTTAAGACATGTGAGACCGGAGCGAATGGCGCTCTCTGAGTGATTGGAGACCCACCTATAGCTGAGTGCGCTTACAGTAGCACTGAAGCACGGGTCTGACCAAACTACATGTCTGAAAGCACTGAGACGCTTACATCACAGGGCTGTATGTGTTGGCCACTATCACTGACAGACAGATACATGTTGCAGTGTAAAAATATATCTGAAAATACCCACCCAACGTTATGAAGGCATTGCAAAGGTCAGATGTTCAGTCTAAACAGCTCTGCTCAGAAGTCTCCTGTCTCCAATATGTTAATATTCTTTGCCCTCCTAGGAGCAACAAATCCCTCACACTTCATCTGTAAACTAAGCTCACATGCCGACGACCCGTTTGCTTGTGTTTACTTAGGCAGATATATAGTGTTTCACTGTTGACTTTTGCCATGCCAAAATTGAAATACTTTGCAGAGAGGTGTTTGTGCATGTCATTGCCACTGGGACACTTTAACTGCAGAGGGAAGATTTAAGTTGTTTTCTTGCACTTGAGTTGCAATCCAAGCTTTTATCTTTTCAGATTGTGAAAATATGGCATTTGCTCTGCAGAAAATATCGCATTGCATCTGTAGAACAGTTCTTGTTGATGTTCAGAGGCAGAGAAAAAAGTCTTTGTTTAGATATAGAGGCATCTGTTTTTTTTTAGGGGGGTGGCGGTGTGTGACAGTCTCATCTCATGGGTGAATTACTTACTTTTCAAGGTTAGCCTCAAGAATTTTTGTCTCTTTGCATTTTGACTTGATCTGATGGAGCATCCTGTGGTTATATGATAAATCTATAGCAACTGTTGTTAGAGATCTAAGTGGTTTGCTTCTAATCTTTGTTGAAAAGAGTCTTTCTGCAGAACTCAGACAGGAAAAGAATGCCACTGCTGTTTTCCTCAGATTTTCTCCATCAGCTGTTCTCGCTCCTCCTCCTTCCTCTACTGGCTCTAGAGCCAGGACATCTTAGCAAAAAAAAAAAAGCACATAACAAGAAAAGAAAAAAAAGAAAAACAAGTGCTTGCAGTTTACCGAGGAAGGAGGAGGGGGAGGGAAAGGCAGCTCAGTGAGCAGATCTCTCCATCTCATAACTCTTCTCTGATTACTGTTCAATCTTCTCAACCTTTGTTGGGAGGGGGAGCGCCAGCCCTTTTGTTTTGAGTCCATTTGCCATTTTCTTCGACAAGGTCACGTTTTTCAGGTCTACTACGGGAGCATGTTTGACAGGATTTGGGAACTACGCCACCTGGCTGAAACGCACATTCTCTTCCTTATAGATTTTGGCTTGTGAGAGATGTTTTTCCTGGGATCCACCTGGCTCTTTGGGCCTTTATGTGGCAATATGGCCACAGTTGTGGGCCAGCTGAACCAACACATTGGACTTCCCCTCCCCTCGTTTCTTTCTGTGGTTTCTTTCATTACGTAAGCGGGGAAGTGTCACTTGTGGTTGAAGTTGCAGTGGTGCAAAAATGGGGAACATTTCTCTCAAAATATTGTTCACCAAGGAGCCTTGGTAGGATAAATTTCATCTTACGTAATGATAATTTATAAGATATATTTTAATTTGTGATTCTAGATTTGTTGAATGAGCTGTAAATGAACAATGATTAATACTTGAATTCCCTAACTGTCTTTTGCTGTCAAAACTTTTGCCTTCTAATGTGGGGCCATATGTTGGGGGTGTGTGTGCTAAAGATGGAAAGTTGTTATTTATAAGAAACAGTTATATCTATAAGTGGCCATTGTTAAATGTTACCATCATCTACGAGCAATATCTCCAGAAATCTCCACTATATGGTCCTTCTACAACGAGTTACAGTAAACTTGATGGTAAGACAAAGGTGATAATCTACAGTAATTATCCTTCACTCAAGTAGTTGAGCATTCTGAAAATGCTTTTTTACTTTTTGACCTAGATCAGAAGTTTGATAACTCATTCCTGCCTATTCATCAGGACCACATGATGTCACTGGTACCCATGAAGGCTGATGGCTAAACTCAGTTAGCGTAGCCTAAACTCTGCTATGTAGCCTGAAAAATATGCTAAGTGTCAAGAACACAAGTGTACATGTCTGTAAGTTTGAATTATTATCTGTATATTGTATTTTGTTTGCTAAATAAAATATCACATCATGGTTTGTTGCTTTTAATAGCTTTTGTTTTACACTGTACAGATTTAGGCTAGTTGTTTTTCCCATGTTTATAGTTTTATGCTAATATAAACTGTTTGCTAGCTTTAGCTTCATATTTAACATGCAGACAAGTGTAATCATTATCTTATCTAATTCTTTTCTAATGTTTTGTGTGAGTTTTGACAACTCTTTTTCCTAAAGTTACGGCCTAGGATTATGATGAGTGTTGATAGAGGCATTCATATACATACATTTGGATCTCCAGCACATAGCTGGACACTGAATAGTGCCTAAAACCAATATGAACGTCACACGTCGGTTTCTTAGATGTCACATTGTGCTCCAGCTTACTCTGAGAGTATGAATTCTGACTTCAGGATAGTGTTTTTACATTCAAACTGTAGGATCAGCTTCTAAAGTCATATCTCAGTCCATTTATAAGCTTCATTATGAAATCCTAAACATATTAAACTACTGCAATTTAAAAATAAATATTTCTGATGAGATTCAAGGTCAAACCACATCTTTATTATTGACATAGTGACTTTTAAAACCCACCGTATATGACTCTATAAATAGAAACACTGCTGAATGTATTTTAAAGTACTCTCATTCTTTTACTGTAGTAATTTAACCTAAATTGGGGGAATCAGATTTCAGGTAAATCACTGCTGATTGATTAGCAGATCTTGCATTCAGTGGCTCTGAATCTCTCTACTTGTTACTTTCTTGATCTTTTGCCCTCTCATTTAGATTTGTCCATTTTTATCCAAGCAAAACAAAAATGGTGCTCCTGTCCCAGCTTGACCTTCACATTCTCTATTGAAGGGATGAACTGATGTTTTCTGAACAGCCTGATCTCACATTTGTGCACTTACCATGACTTTACCTCCACTGCGCCTTGTCCCACTCCAGGCCGTGCTGCTCGACTCACCCAAAATCATCTTTTCTGGTTAGATGGGGCTGGCCAACCATATTTAGTTTTGTGTCTAAACAAAATACTTTTTTTGCTTAAGCCAAACAGTTACTTAGAATAAAAAATAGAAGCTACTTGCCTGAATGAAATAGCAGCTCAGTTTATATTGATAGCAGCCTCTGATTTTGCCACCACAGAAATAACTCACCATTATAAAGTATTGTTCTATTTTTGAGGGGAGGATGGTGCACTGGGTATTCCTTTAAGCTGCAGTCTGCAAACCACTCAGTGTTTGAGATGTGAATCTTTGATACCCCACACGAACCATGAAAAATCCACCACAACAAAGCTGTTAATAGACTTTACCTTTGACATTGTTTCTGCAGTGCCAGTACATTGTTTCATATTAAATGTCTCTATGCCACTATAGGAGTATGAATTCCTAAGGCTCACAAGCAAAGAGTGCTGACCTGCAGCAGGCCTCTGGAAACTGTCCAATCAGAGGAAAGTGGGCCTCTAGAAATCAAAACTTTGAAAGGTGACAGGTTGCAAAGAGGGCCAGTATAATTTAAATTTGATTTTTTTTAATGTAAGCCATGGAAAGCCAGTCTTTGAGGAGTGCCAGAATGAAATATAGAATTGGAAATGAACATAATTGCGAATTCATAACCACAAAACTTCCAGAACTTCACTTTAACCACATTATATCATTATATTTGCTCCTCATCACAACCAAATCAAACATTTGGACCAGCTTTCACTTTTCCATTCGTGCTTAATATTCTTCTGCGTGCCACATATAGCCACATTTCCCTCCTCTGTCATTTAACATGACTGTCACTCCACAGTCCTCACACAACACTGCCAAAAAGAATAAAGTGTACAGAGTCACCCCATCTTTGGCATCCTGATTTAACAACCTGTAAGAAATGACATCATTTGACCAAAGGCCAGGTAAGCATTGAATGATGCCAAATTACTTTTGGAGTTCAAACTGCCATCTGTGTCCATCTGTTTCTGGCAATCGGTGGTGAATAGACGAGCACAAAAACCCATTAATGAAGGAGTGACGCTGACCTCAAATCTGGCTTCAGTATACCTGACCAACCACTGTCCTCCTCAACTGAGGATTTATTAAGTGGCAAAAGTGGAGAATGGACATGTTCGAAAGGCTTTAATAGGGAGAAAACTTCTTTTAGGAAATTAGCTGCGTTGTGGGGAAAACATGTTGAAGTTCCCACAAATCCGTCTTTAAAAGTCTTTAAAAAAATTCTTCTTGAGACTGTGAGAATAGCTTCTGCCCCAGAGAACAGGAGCCATGGGGGTTGTGTGGAGAGAAGGAGTCCATTTCCTGTCCAAGTGTGCATATTGTGAAGAAACCAGCGGGGCCTATTGTCTTTCAGGTCGTGTTGTGACGTCAGATCTTCCTGTAGTGAAGGCTTTGCTGATAGCCAAGCCGCCACACTGTACGGTAATATCAACTTCCATGTATTCAATAAAACCTGAGACAGACCCAGATGTTTTTCATCCCAACAGTTCTGTCTCATCGGATGTTTCCCCTTAAAAAAAACTAGAGCGTGTAACCGTCCAGTGCTGAAAAATCACTTGGTTTCAGTCAAATCCCTGTTGCCTGGTTGTCTTCTATTTGCTGATACTTTTCATTTAAACCTCACCTCTCTTCATTTGATTTGGATTTTGTTTTCTTTCTCATGAGCATCCCTGGTTCCCTCACACTCTTGGCAGGGAGGACTCAGCAAAGCTTGCAGAGCAGGAACATGTCACAGGGCTAATGGCATTGAGGTAATGGATTGGTCTGTTCTGCCAGATGCAGTGGTAATAATCCTTCGAGCTCCAGACAGGGTCTTAGCAGAGCTTCACGGCACTGCAAGATCCTGAGTGGAATCCCTACGGCTTTAGTTTATGACCAGACTGCGTCAAAGTCTGGACTGACCCTGCCTGTGCACTTGTCTCTGTCTCTGGTAAAGTCTGCAGGATCTTTTTGCAGGCCAATTTATCTTCCCTCTTTTATTTTTCTCTTGCTCCGTTTTTCTCTTTGGAGACCTTCAAATGAATGCCGTATAGCTGTTTTTGCGTGCTACTTTTTTAAGTTCATCGGGTTTTTGTCATTAAGTCAGCATCACTCTTAGCAACATAGTCATCGTGTCTTTTCATTGATCACTCTGATTGATTTACATTAAAGCCTCTGGTATGAAAGCACCATCCAGATGTGCCTCAGAAGTAAAGCTCAGTTGATGTTAATGAGATCCTGCTGCGGCACCACTGTGAATCAGCTCAGATCGAGCATTAGTGGCAAATGATTTCAGCCAAGTATGCCTTTCTGTGGCTATATGTGCATTCAGAACGCATGAGATTCTCTTTCACTTCACCACTGCTCAGTTGTTCTTTGTCCAGGGTACAGACCAGATGTTCCACTCTTCTCCTCTGATTTCCTAAACCAAACTGAATCTTCCACCAGCTGCACTTGCATTGCTTTAAAGAGAAGTTTAACAGCTGCATGGTATTTGTTCTGTTAATGATAGGTTTGCAGTAATACTGACATATAAAACACGACACCCTTGGTTAACTCATAAACATTTTTGCAGCAACTGGAAATGATGGGAAAGTTTATTCTTTGTTTCTTAAAGTTTGAAGTTGCAAAGCTCCACTAAGTGGCTTTTTCTGCAGGTTGTCTATCTCATCAGATGTCAGAGGCGACTTGTTGTTGTCACGGAGATATTTATGTTCAGGTTAAAACTCAGTAGCTCTCACAGTTTCATCCACAGCACTCCAAGGACATCACACGACTGAGTGAAGAGAAAAACAAAGCTCATTCTTGCTTTTGTGAATGGAAAGAATTCCAACACAAGTTTCTGTTTAAAGGTCAAGACTTACTCACAGCGGTTATGTGAACCTTGAGTGGTAATTATTTTGCAAACTATAAATTCTTAGTTAAAAGTAAACCAACAAAGAAGTTGATTCCTGAGAAATGAGCTTCTTCAGGAGGATTCAGGAGGCTCACTTGCTTTTCAGCGTATAGAAAGGGGTTTTTAAAGCAAGGTGGTGCCTTTTAGTAGTTGATGAATTGGGATTTGCTTTGTCTGCATTAACTTTGTGTGTCTGCTTTTTACACGATGCTCCCACAGCTGGAGCATCGTGTAAAAACATCGTGTTTGGTTTTAAAACAGTATGCTAGACTTACTACACGTTATGGACTCCACTGGAGGCTCACGCCTCACTTTTCTCCTCTCTTGTCATTGCCACTCTGTCAGTATAAGAACAAATACGAGCTAAATAAGCTGCAGCGTTGTGCTGCTTTAGTTCTCGCTTTAGAGGAAATGAATTCAGTTTTCTGTTTAATAGCTCTGTTCATTCACTTTCTCCACATAGACTTTAATCCACATCACGTTTCATTCCGTGCTCTGCTGTCGGTAACATTAATCCAGTTTGTCTTTAACGATTTTGTGCCGCAGTGAAAAAGGAAAACAGTGAAAAAAGTTAAAACAGAATATCCGGATTTTAAACTTAAACACAAAGTTGTAGCATCTTTGATGCCACCACTGAGATCTCCAGGTTTCGTGCAAAGAAATGGATTTAAATTACTACTCGATCATTTCTCTTTAGACGTTCTCTTCTTTGCATGATTTTATTCTTACATCTTCTTTGAAAGATAATTTGATTTGTCTATTCATGCATCGCTGCAGTTTATTAGCAATTAGTAATTAGTAGTGGTCTATATATTGTGTTATTTATAGATATAGATTTATATATAGTTCAGCCAGGGCTCTACATGGGCTTTGCACAAAAGTAGTTTTGTAAAGATGAAAATGAAGATGAAAATGCATAATCTGTGTTTTTTACATCTATATGACACATCATTCTTTGTGGGATTCATTTTTTGGGCTGCTTTTCCCTCATGTCTTAATGGCTGATCTCTAGTTGGATCTGGAGCCGTCTTTACAGACCAGTTTCTGTCAGATTAAACCACCTGCGGTTGTGAAACTGCACAGATATTCTCAAAACTCTGTTATGAACCAAGAAGGCAAATGTTAGCTGGATTTCTTTGACGCTGTTTGATCGGCGGATTGTGAAAGAAAAAGGAAAAAGGAAAAAGGACACCACTTATGACCCGCACCCTGGTCACCATGGTTACCATTAGTAAAGGAATATTTCCATCCTCTGAGAAAGTGTCTGGAACTTCAATCTGAATGACTGTTTCTTACTGGTTCTTGTATGTCTGTGCAAATATAATTTTTCTCAGTTTTTTTCAAAATCGCTGCATGAACAGATCCGTCACATGGAAGAAATATAGGAGACTCAGACGCTGAAGAAATCGACGGAAAAGTTCAGACACGAGCTTATTTTCATGTGCAGCATCAACTAGAAAGCACTGACTGATTACATGTAAACCTCCTTAAAGTAATCCATGTGCAGGCGAGCAGCGCTGAAGCTGACTTCACTTCACTTTTCCCACCAGCTGTGAGAGAGTGCATCTCTGACTGAAGGGGTGGGTGTAGTCTGATTAGAGGCCAGCGTATCTCCCGAGGTTCAAAACACTCCCCTGATCAGTCGCACATGGAATCACACAAACTGGAAGTCGCTCCTTGGCCAGTGGCTGATGGCTTGCAGACTGAATCAGTGGCATTTACTTGGAATTGGACAACAAAGCAGTGCTTCGTTCATCCATCAAACCACAAAAGTGAAAAAATGTGTCTCTAATCCCAGCTCGCAGCTTTATGGAAAATATGACCTCCTCTTGGATGTTGCATCTTTAGCATTGCAAGACGTGTGCAGACCTTTTATTCATTTATTTATTTTTATTTTTGGATTACTTTGAATTGTAGTTCCTCACTCCCTGTGGATAGGTCCAGACTTACTGATTTTGCACAGTTTTGTGTTGCGCAGCATCTGGTTTGATGCTGGAAAGCCACGACTACAGTCCAGAGTAACAGCACAGAAGCTCGAGAGCAATATTTGTAATTATTACACATGATAACCTCAGCAGCACCGCTGCCAGGACATATTTGGCAAACTGTTAAGTGCTTTATGGACTTGTTAGATGATTTTAAAAGTGATTTGTATCGAACAGGAAGCCAGTGGAGGGACTGGAGTGATTATGTTTGTGAAAGAACTTTCTGAATTAATTGAAGCGTTACAGTAATCCAACCTGAGTGCATGAATCAATTTTCTCTTTGTCAGTTTGAGATGAAAAATGTCAACTTTAGAAATATTTATTAGATGATAGAAAGCAGTTTAAAACTGTCTAAAGTGATACCAAAGGTCTGACTGTCTCCCTGTGTTTTAGAGACAATGAAGACGGGTGTGAACAGATTTTCTGCCTCAGTTCAGTTCTGATTAGTTTTCTGACATCCAGCATTTATCATCGATACAGTTTAGCAGTTTGTGAACAGAAGTCAGATGACTAAGATGAGTACAACTGCATATCATCAGCGTATGAAGGGTGGGATATATTATGATTCTTTATGAAATTACCAAGTGGGAGCACGGAAAGGTTAAAGGAAAATGGACCAAGACGTGGCCCTAATGATCGGATTTTTCTTTCAGTTGATTTAAAAGCACCAACTCCTGTCTCTTTGGTACAATGTTAAACACACTGAATCATGAGGCCTTTGAATCAAAAAGTCACAATCAGCGTGGAGTTGGGATCCAGCAGAACTGAAGCTGAACCCTTCTGTGAGTCACTGTCCATCTCCTGAGGTCACTGATTGCTTTCATTAGAGCTGGAACCTGATTGATATTTCAACAGGTGGACAAAATTCTTTACTGATGGAGTGTTTATAATGAACTCAGGCAGTAAAATCCTTTAAAAGTAGCTAAAAAAATTATTTATTGCTGTTAAAATGTATTTGCCAACATAAGCTAGACGACCCCAGGGAAACCAAAGTAATTATAGACGGACCACCCACAAGAATGTGCAGCAGTAAACCCACACTGAGGTGAGCCGTGTGCCACGACTGACTCTCAGCATCCTCCTAATATCTCATGTTAGATTTGGTTTTCTTTTAACTGCGTTGCTGCTGATTTTACCTGGATTTGGATGCGAGTGCGACTTTTAAGACCCACAGGAGGCGGTTTTAAAGTAGCCGTGAATCAGATGACATGTTCCCGAGAGGATGGGTCTGTGGATGTCATCAGCGGCGAGCTGGGAGGCAGACGGAGACCAAGGTCTGGGATAACGATCTGCTGGACGAATGCTGGGACGGCGTCACTGCCCAGCTGTCAGTCCCAGTGCACAAATCCACATGACAGACAGGATGCTGGATGCATTTCTCATAGATACTGACATTCTGTCTGAAACAGCTGACTGCTGGTCCAAAAACATCCACTCACCAGTGGAGTTCAATCTAAACGAAACATCTGAATGAACCAACAGCCTGTGATTAATTCAAGAACAAAATAGAGCGGGCTAAAACCACAGCTGATTAAAGTGGACTCAGAACCTGTCTGTTCCCGATGCTTTTAAAGAAACTACAACCCTGAACACGCAGAGAGCTCAGTTCACAGTTTCTGCTCCTTCCTGTTGCAAACATCAAGGCTTTACTGGCCTGAGAAAGAGTTTTATTTTTTTGGGCTCACGGTAAAGCTACAACAGAACGGGGGTGCAGCGGTTATCACCTCCACCGCACAGAAGGAAGGCTCTGGGCTGGAATTTGGATTTTCTCTCTGTGGGTTTTTTCCACAGTCCCAGAACAAACATTTTGCTTATATCTGTGAAACCGGCTGGAACTTTGCTGATGACCTGTCCAGGATCTACTCAACCTCTCGCCTCACAGCAGCCGGGACAGGCTTCAGGCCTCCTGCGACCCTGAGAAGAGAGTCGGTTGAGAAATGACGAACTAATCGTAGGACATTCAACTCCTCTATTATCGGCTCTAAGTTAATTCAGCTCCACCCGTAGTCCTGATACTGATACTGGACTCAGGTCAGAGGTCGTTGAAGTCTGAATCATCAACTCTTTCCTTATGTATTAAAATTGAAGCTGTACTTAGACTTTACATTTGTCACACTCTTTATATCTTTCGTGTGGATGACTCATGGGGAGAAATTTATCCTGGCGTGCTCTCATCATCTCATAACACTGACTATCTCATATAACAACGAGATTAGTCCTCTTTTTTGGAAAGTGAAGGTTGAACAGCTGTAAGCAACATCACACTCTTCATTTCTTAAAACATCCTCAGTAATGACTATCAGTCCGCCATAAACACCTCCAGCTTGGACAAGATCAAATCAGAGGAGATCAGTCAGTGTCTCGGGGTGATGGGGCAAACTCGTGGAATCAGATCTGATACCACGGCTAATGATGGAGTCTGTCGTGTCACGCCATGGTGATGAGATCCAGCCGCCTCTTCTCACAGCTGCATCTTCAGACAATCAGCGCACATCTGTCAGGAGGGCCTCAGTGTTTACTGCAGCGCTGCTCTGCTTTGAAGCCGCTCAGTTCTTCTGATGAAGAGGCCCTGTGACTGCTGCTCCAACGCCTGGCAGATAAAGTGACACGTTTTTTCCCCAAACATGATAAGCAGATCCATGGAAACTCTTCCTCACTGATGATAGCAGCTTGTGCCACACAACCCATCTCCTTTGCTTTATCTGAATGATTTTCACCTACTCCAGCACAGACACAGTGAGGATTATTGGAAGAAAATCATTTCCGCGTGGTTTTGTCCCATGTTCTCATTCACACCTGTTCCTGGTATTCACTCACCTGTTGGCACTCAAGTCATCAGCCCTCCCAGTGCTTCTAGTTCTCCGGTCATCTGCCAGATGATTTGCATGTTGTTAGTTGCTGTTTTGCTCTTTGTTCCATGCTGTCCTTGTCACTCAATCAGTTTGTCCTGCTTTTGTTTCTGTTTAGTTTAATTTGTAGTTTGTTCCTGCCTTGGCAGCACCTTAGTTTTCCATTAAAGTCTTTGTTCATCTGTCCTCGCCTCCTCAGTCCAGCATTTGGGTCCACAGCGCATTATGACAAACACCAGCCATCAATGATGCATCGTTCTGAAAACCCACTAACATCAGAGCTGTCTTGAGTGGCAAAAGTCTAGAATCAACATGCGTTCATGAGCTGGATGACGACTGCAGCCACTGGCAGTGAATCCTTGCTCTGATTGGCAGACATGGAAACATGACAGATTTGAACCTTTCTTACTCTGCAGAGTAAGAAAGGTTCTGTGACAGAAGTCCGGGCAATGATGGCGCGATGCCTTCACTTTCTGTTATCCCACCAATAAAATCAGTGCTCAAGCATCATACACTAAGTAATGTTTGAAGACATTAAAGTAACAGATATGACAAAGGAAATGTTGAGCATGGCACAGCAGAGTCTCCTTATTTAGAATAACCAACATAAAGACTGATTCTGGGATAAAACTATAATTGGATGAGCTTCATTGAAGTCGGCTCCACATTAAAAGATCGCCTCCGGATCGCCTCCTGGTCAGAAAAAGTCCCAGTCCTGTTGGGGGTTCGTGCATCACACATTGTGACTACGCTGGACCCATTAATGCCTCACATTGCTTAAAACCCACTTGTAGACTTGTGAAACCTGATTTATTTTTTTATTTTTTTTATCTCAATCAAGACAACACTCGGCCCACAGAACTGTGATTACTTCTCTGGCTCCTGTGGTATCCACAGGTTTTCTTTCTCTATCCCTGCCACATTAGACCAGCTGCTGGTCAAATGTTTACTGGATTACTTAGACAGGCATTCAAGGTACATTAATCCAACCTTAAAGACACTAAAAACGTTATGTATTGTCTTGTCCTTTTTATATTCAGGTTTAGACACCAGCACAAGAACGCTGAGCACCCCCAGCCCGGGTTTGATCCTTCCATCCAAGTCCTCCTCTCTCTCTTCACCTGCTCTATCCAGTAACGGCCATGAAACCAACTCCTCAACCTCGTCCTCCGCTCCCACCGAGACTGTGGCCGTGATCCACCCTCAGCCCGGCGGCCACACCCGCTCCAGACAGTCAAAAGCTCACAGCCACGCGCCTATCGACCTCCTACCCGACCACACCCTCCTGCAGATCTTCTCCCACCTTCCGACCAACCAGCTGTGCCGCTGTGCACGTGTTTGCCGCCGATGGTACAACCTGGCGTGGGACCCGAGGCTGTGGATCACCGTCCGGCTTACAGGAGAGCTGCTTCACGCAGACCGCGCCATCAGGGTCCTCACCCACCGGCTGTGCCAGGACACCCCTAACGTGTGTCTAACGCTGGAGACGGTGGTGGTCAACGGCTGCAAGAGGCTCACCGACCGGGGGCTGCATGTGGTGGCGCAGTGCTGCCCTGAGCTCCGGCGCCTGGAGGTGGCTGGTTGTTACAACATCTCAAATGAGGCTGTGTTTGAGGTGGTGTCCCGCTGCCCCAGCCTAGAGCACCTGAACCTCTCAGGTAAAGAGAAAAATGCTCGTCACGATCTGTAACAGGCACTAGAAGCCATCTTACTTTGATTATAAGCCTCAGGCAGACTCACTCGGTTTTATTAAGGAGTGGCTTTTACCTTGCATCACGCATATGTGTGGATTTTCCTCAAAGGAATTCCTCCACTGAGTGCTTTTCAGTTATTTCTTGTAAAGCTGGTAGAATCATTAGAGGAGCAGGAGAAGCTCTGCCAACCTGCAGCTGCCATATGGGAGAAGTAAGGCTTTCTTTAGCTGAAAGCAGAACTTACCTCACATGAATAAGAGGAGCGGTCTGCTGCTTTCATTAAGGAAGTGACACAAATAACATTGACTTGGTCTGGACTGGCAAAGCGGCGTCTGCACCATTAGCACCAGGAAGCAATCTCCTTGTTGTAGAACGAGCCCTAAAAAAAACCCCAGTGACTTTCATTTGAAATATATTAAAGTACTTAAATCAAGTCTAAATTTAAATGGATACAAGGCTTTGATTTTTTTCTGTTGTACCAGCTGGCCACAGTTGCATTAAAAATCAGGCTGTAACTAAATCCAGCAGGTTTTACTCTTGCGCCCTCAAGTGGCAAATCACTTAACTTAGTCTCACTTATATGCACCCACCCACACACATGCACGCACAGAATTGTGTGCGTGCATGTGTGTGTGGCTGCAGTACTCATGCTGTGCTCATTCTGTGCAAAAATAACCTCCAAACTTATCAAGCGGATATCTTCAAGGGTTACGGCCTTTTTCATATTCCCCTTTTTTGTTTTCAATGCTTTGGTAAATGAGGCTGCTGCTCCAATACAACTTTAGAAGATGTTTATACACACAGTAAGGACCAAAGTCAGGTTTCTTGCACTCAACTGCAACCACACACTGTAAACAGAGGACAGTAACAGGCACCTAATGGCAGACATGAGGTGCAATACCAGTGACGGCCACTAGATGCTGGCTGCAAAACATCTCTGTCTCCGCTAGACTCCCATTCAAAAAGTGTTATCTTCTCACAAGATATACCAAGTGCATAAAGTTTTACCATGTCACTATGATCATTATATATGCTGTATTGATCATGTTTGAATCAGAAACAAAAAAACTGTCCAATCTCTGAGAAACTCCAACTCCAAACTATATTACTTCATTGCTGTGTTACACAGCTGGTTTGAGCTTTTTTTATACTGGTTTGATAGTATGAAGAAATATGCATTAATATTCACTGCTGAAATGTTCTTTAATGTATCAAACTAAGTACAGTAAGTGACGTAATTCTTCCTTTGTTTTCCTCCAGGCTGCTCCAAGGTGACATGCATCAGCCTCACCCAAGAGGCCTCGCTCCAGCTGTCCCCCCTGCATGGCCAGCAGATCTCCATCCACTTCCTAGACATGACTGATTGCTTTTCACTCGAGGATGAAGGTTTGCGCACTATCGCCTCCCACTGCCCTCGCCTCACCCACCTGTATTTGCGCCGCTGCACCAGACTCACAGATGAAGCCTTGCGCCACCTGGCTCTCCACTGCCCCTCGATAAGGGAGCTGAGTCTCAGTGACTGCCGCCTGGTGGGAGATTTCGGCCTGCGCGAAGTCGCCCGTCTGGAAGGCTGCCTGCGCTACCTGAGCGTGGCCCACTGCACCCGCATCACAGACGTGGGCATGCGCTACGTGGCCCGTTACTGCCCGAGACTGCGCTACTTAAACGCGAGAGGCTGTGAGGGGCTCACAGATCATGGCCTGGGTCACTTGGCTCGGAGCTGCCCCAAACTTAAGTCTCTGGATGTGGGTAAATGCCCGCTGGTGTCAGATAGCGGGCTGGAGCAACTGGCCATGTACTGCCAAGGCCTGAGGCGAGTCAGCCTCAGAGCCTGTGAGAGCGTGACGGGCAGGGGACTCAAAGCTCTGGCAGCCAACTGCTGCGAGCTGCAGCTTCTTAACGTGCAGGACTGCGAGGTGTCGCCTGAGGCTCTGCGGTTCGTCAGACGCCACTGCAGGCGCTGCGTCATCGAGCACACAAACCCGGCCTTCTACTGAGACGGGAGTTGTTGGACTGGTCCCCTGACAAGTGGATGTTGTAATATTCCTGCTAAGGTGTTGGCAGAGTTCTGCGGCCGATGTGTCAGAACTGATTGAAAACTGGTGTGCAATACTGGCCAGAATTTGTGTTTTTACATCGGCTCAGTGGCTGTAAATGCTGTCCTTTGAAAATACTTAGACAGAATGTATTTAACATATTTATCTGTAAAAAGGCAGAGAAGTACAGTATTTCAGTCTTCTCCCCCAGCATCGTACTTTGCATTGTATCAACATGCTACAACATTGAGCACTGGGTACAGCTGTGTTAGCATTTTAAAGCTTTGTAATATATATTTTATTTTAAGAGTCATCATCACTTTAGGCCCTAAAACATAATCACTATCATGCATTACTCCAGCTATTTATAAACAGCTGGTATCACCAGACTAAATCACTGAGAATGTAGCAGCAGAGTAGCAGCAAGGCAGATGTGGAGACTTTCTTTGTGTTGTGTGCATATGCACTTTATGCAGTTGCATGGACAATCACTTCAGCGGAGCACAAAGTGTCATATTTCCCGTCACATCTGAGTTTATCACGGATTATCATCACTACCCGAAAGGAATTTCAGTGCCAATTGAAAAAATATTTAATCAGATCTTTGTTGGAGATAAACAGGAACACATTGCTGCTATAACTGTGCCAATAAACTTATTCCAATAAAAATCGACATGTTCATGAGTCATTAGGTAACAGGGAATTCCAATTGTTGATTCAAACAAAGAGGTTTCACACTTTCACACACCGAGGCGACATATAAAATGGTGAAACAGGGCTTTTAAACATATCCTTATTATGAGTTTGATGCCAGGATAACAGGGCAAAAGATCAGGTTGGGACAGGGACTGTTTCATCAGCTTGTCTTTTAACAACGCTGCAGTTTTCTAAAGATGGAGGTTTTCAGCTGCCTAACAGTCTGGATCCTCCTCTGTTATTTTTGTGCCAAATGATTTCACCAAATGGGATGTCTGGCCTGCATATCAGCATATCAATATGTGCAGAATGTTGCTGAATCAAGCAAAATCTTCCCTAAAAAATATGCCACCTGGATGGCAGCATTTGCTGCTCCAAAGTCAGTTTATATTATTCGACTTTAACGCTTTATTTCCACAAAAATGACATCTTTCAACTTATGCTCCTCTTGTGTTATTAGTGTCATTCTGCCTGTATTCTGCCATTCTGCCTGTATTCCATTCAAACTAAAAAGACTCTTTCCCGTTGCTTCAGTGAGGTTTTCGTGCATCCTGAAAAATAAAGCATTGCCTCATGTTGAACACCAGGGGCCATAGTCTGCATGTCAGACTGAAATATGGGCCGAACATACATGTACGTGGAAGAGGCAGAAAGTTATGTGACTTTTTAAACTTTAATGCAGCAGCAGACATCTACTTGTTATTTGAATATATGATTTTGTGGTCTACAGATGTGTATACAGGAGCGAGCAGCCGCTCGACCTCTGTCTGCCTCCTGTTAAAGCTTTTATTTTCCAGGATGTTAGCATGTCCATGTTCCTTTTCACCCACTCACACACACCTTCAGTCAAAAAGACTCGTGTGACACGATTCGAGTCCATACAGGTCAGTTTTTGGCTGGAAATAGAAAATTATGAGCTGGTTTTGGACTCTGAGTTAGGCTTCTTTTTGGGTGGAGGTGTAGCCGGTGCTGGCTATTAAACGGTGCTGATAAGCTGAAGAGTTTCTTTCCTCTTCAGCCCGGGGAGTGTTCCAAAAAAGTTTTTTCATTCTGATTCATCAGACCGGTCCACGGGACAATTTTCCACTCCAGCTCAGTCCATTCTAAATGAACTCGGGTCAGAGAGGGCAGCACTGTTTCTGGATCTTGTTTATAGTTTTCTTCTTACATTGTAGAGTTTTATGCACTGGTGAAATATGTCCACTGACAATGATGTTTAGAAGTGTTGTTGAACCATGCAATGATCTCAACAACAAAATCATGTCTGGTTTTAGTGCAGCGCTGCTTGTGGAGCCTTCAGAGACTCTGGAGAGACCTCTGAACACAAGACTGAAAATGATCCTTCAGGCCTCAGACAGCACTGCAGTGGAAATTCGTCATGGACTCATTCATGGTAGAGCTAAATATGCCCTGTTCCAGTTTTATGAACATTTTGCTGGTATCAAATTCAAAATAAGCATGTATTTAAAAAGAAAAACAACATCAATAAAATGAGTCACTTTTAACATCTGATATGTTGTTTCTGTGCTATTTTTAATCAATGTGTCATCACATGTTTTACTTTCTAATTTCCCTTTGAGACTGATTATACATGTAAATGTATATATATATATATGTATATATATATATACATATATATATACATATACATATCTCTCTCTCTCTCTCTATATATATATATATATATATATATATATATATATATATATATATATATATATATATATATATATATATATATATATATAGATAGATAGATATAAATGCTGCTGCTCACCACTAGAGGTCACCAAAGGTCTGTGGTTTCTCAGTTCTTCTCAGTCACCTCTAACATCAAGCGGGATGATTATCCAGTTTGTATCCAGTTACCCCAAAATTTACCAGGTGACTTTCTGGTTCTTTTGAAATAAATTCTGGAGATAAATATGCTTTCAGAACCGGGAGTTTGGACCAGTGGGTTGGTTTTAGTACTTAATCTGAGCTTTGTTACTATAACTGGCCGATCTGCCGTGTTAATAAGTCCGGTGGGAATGTTTACATTTAGTCATTTTCAGGATAAAATCTTTTATTTCCTAACAGGTTGAGGCCACGTTCCACAAAACAGTCACCAGGAGTGGAGCTGCACCACAGGGAGCTCACAACACCAGAGATCCACTGGCTGTGTCCAAATTACCAACATATACTGACGCAATGATAATCAGAACTCTTTCAGAAATCAACGGCAACAAGACATTTTCTTTTCTTTTTCTTTGTCTTCCACTCAAAATGAACTAGTTTCTTTGGATTATATACTGAGTATCCTACAGCAATGCGCTTGCCTCGTCTCTCTATAATGTTCAAGAAATAAGATAAGCCCACTGATAAATATAAAACAGCAGATCTGTGTTCATCAGGGATAAATATATCAATAGAAATCCAGTGAGTGAGATGCAAAGAGATCAATTTCTTAATATACATCTGAATGTCTGTGAAGCTGTACAAACAAAACAAACAACATGTCATTCTGTGGTTTATTCTCTTTATAAATAAACATGAACCAGGAGCAAATGCATGACATACAATCATTTAAATATACTCTACGAAATAAATGTTTCTATATTTGCTTTCTTCTTCTCCTAGAACACATTTCTTCTTCCTTTACGGCCTTCAGGTGCAAATGTATCAACCTGCACCAAAATGACTGTTCCAGGAAACATATCAGATGCATCATTCTTCCTGTCCTGAGAGTGGCTGAGAACCACTCAGGTAAAATAGTGTATAAGAAGTCAGAAAAAGGCTTGATTTAGGTTTTTCCTCACATATTATCAAAGCAGAACATGATAGGGATGCTTCAGTCCTCCTTTTGTTGAAGAAATACTGTTGTTACAGGTACTGTTAACAGTAAAAACCTGTCTGTTTGCAGCTTGTATCGATACAATCCACATCTAGTGTTTTGGCAATGCAGTAATTGACATCTCTTCAAGCACCTGAAGCTGCAGCAGACAATCCTCCCAGACGTTGTCTCATAAACTGTCATTGTCTCGTGTTGAAGACTTGCAGTAAAGTGCTCTAAATATTATCACTTAAACACTGAGGTGGCTGGTGAGTTTCACTGTTTGCTGTCCATGTTGAAGCATCTTTGTAGCTGTTTGTGCTGCTGGTCAACTGAGTGGACTTTCCAGTTCGGACATTTGGCTCGATTTGTGCAGGAACAGCGGTGCTCTGGTTGAGTCAATGTCACCTGAGAAGAACACATGCACAGCGTAAATAAGTCTGCCTCACTGAATGTGGAAAAGAACAGGCGCAAAAATCTTTAAATGTACCTGAGATTTGAGGACACGCAGCTCATCCCGAACCTTTTTGAACCTTTTCTCCAGTTCCAGATACTTGTCCTTCAGCATCTCCCTGTCTTTGCGCTCTCTCAAAAAGTCTTCCTTGTAGACATCAGCCTGAAGAAGAATGACAAAGAAACACAACGTGAGGACAAAAGTGGAAATATGAGAGCATTGGGTCTCATTAAACCCACAGCTTTCACATCTTTTGGTTCACAACTCTGGTGGGAACAATGCTCGGCCAGTTTAGCTTTGTATAAAGACAGTTGTGCTGTTAAAACACAAGGCCATGCTCATTTTGAGACAAGGGAAAGCACATCTTCTCTTTAAAAACACCATCTATGTGTTTAAGAAACAAGGAGACCAACATCTGTTTTCAAAGTGAAAGGTTTCCACCATCCTGTCAGCAGTAAGAAGCCTCTTTTCTTCTATTATTCATCTCATAATGATCCAAATGTTTCCAGAGGCCGACAGACGCAGTCTTTTACAACAGAAACAAATGTTGTTAACATGTCCAGAGTTTGGTTTGACATTGTCTTGCTGAAATAAGAATAAGAATAAGACAACAAACGCTGCTCTGAAACTTTCATCTATCATCACAGATTAATCACGCCTTGTGCATTAATGCACCGCCACATTTCAGCCGTGTGCTGATAACAATGGATGGGCCCCTTCCTCTGTAGCCTGTCCTGGAGGACCTGGCATTCAGAAGTTTTACAGAAAAGTCAGAGCACAGAAAAGCTTTCCACTTCACCTCGTCCCTGTTAAGGTTCATTAGTCTGTTTCTGACCAAGACATCATTGAATCTAGTCAACAAATCAAAATCCTGTGTGGAAATGGAAATACAAGCTCACCCTGACTTGGTCACAACGCTTTTGAAGAGGAAGGAGAAGACGGCGGGAGGCACAAACCTACAGATCTCTGTGATAATGAACACTTCTGTGCAAGAGCAAGGATTGAAGACTCGTCCTGCACAAAGTTTCAGAAGTCGTAGAGCTTTTCCACCGTTCTACTGTGCCTTCACCCACAAATTGTTGAGGACATTGAAAGTCCATAGTTAGGGTTCCACTTGATGTTCATGTTTAGGTGTCGATCTTATAGAATACATAGTTTACTCATTTTGATTTTCATGTGTCTAAAATACTGACGAAGGTTTCGTCATTGAGAGCTCTCCAGTACAAAACCACGCCTGTTGTTAACACCGCGCTTCCTGAGAACCAAAGAAGCTGAACCACTCTGTTGTGGTTTTCACTTGTGTTCGTTATGCAGATTTTTCTGGATTCTCCGAAACTTTTGATGTTTTGCAATGCAGATGTTGAAATCCCCAAATTCTTAAATATTCAAATGTAGAATTGTTCAAATTTGCCAACACAGTCTTTCAAGAGTGATGCAACCCTCAGCATCTTCACTTCTCAGAGACTCTGCCTCTTTAAGGGGCTCTTTTCATACACATATGTAACCAGTTTGTTGCCTGTTAGCCTAATTAGTTGAGTTTTCTTTTCTTTTTAAAAAAAAAGGGGGGTTGAAATCATTTATAAATCATTTAATTGTTTTTTTTTTCATATTTTTCACAAAGGTCCGACTGTTTTGGAAACAGTTTCAGTATCTTGAACTCAGTCGTGTGTGATCTTTTCATGTAGTCTATATATGACTCACTCTCTGTCATGTTGCACCTGACGGGTTCACGCTTTCTTTTTTTTTCCACATCTTCAAAAGTTTTGGGGGTTCTTTTTAGGAAATTCCCCCAAAATTCAAGCCGCTGTTGCTGGTGAAAACTTACCTGATGTTTCCAGATGTCTTGTCGTGTTTCACTGCTCCCACCGAGGGGCTGAGATGTCTGAAGAGCCTCCTCCAAAGCCTGCACAAGCACATCATTGCTGCTGTTATGAGCCTCGAACACAGAAGTGTGTCGAACTTGAAGCAAGGTCTGTGTTTGCAGCAGCAGCAGCAGCCTCACCTTGTTGAGTCGCTGGATCTCCTCGTGCTGATGCTGCCCCCTGCGCGTCAGAGTGCTGTTCTGCAATCGCAGCTCTTTGGCTTCTTTCTCTGCTGTCAGCAACTCCGAGGTGACCTCACCTTCTCTAGTCTGTGAAAAAAGATCAAAAATTCCAAAGAGGAAACCATGAGTTCCGAAGTCAAATGATCAAATCCACGGAAATGTCTGAAAAATGTGTCTTTTGCAATTACCAGAGTGTCTGTCTTCACTTTTAGCTGTTCACATGGTGTATTGAGCTTCTCTCCCTCGTCACTTGTCTCTTCCTCAGAGTGATCGTGGTGCTGTAATGCTTTTAAAACTCTGATCTGGGAATCAGGAAAAGAAAAGGTCACTTCATGGACATCTACGTAAAACCATAAGAAAAGATCTGAGAGGTAGAATTAGTCTTTCTTACCTTCTCCTTGTAATACTGAGACATGGTCCTGTACTCTTTTGCCCATTTCTTATTAATAGAGAGAAGCTGAGTAAAAGACATGAGTAAAACGGACATGAGTGTGGCTCGTAATGAAAGTGCACACGTGTTGATAAATCTCAGTTCTGAAATATGCTCACCTCTTTCCTCTGCTCCTCCATGATGAGAATCTGTGCTTTCATGCTGATATCACTGCTATTACAAACCTCCTCTGACTGAAGCACCCAAAAGAGAAAAAGAGGAACCATTAAAATGTAGCATGAATTGCATCCATAAGCAGCCAAATGCCTGTGACAGGCCGGGCAGTTATGCAACTGCACCACATCCACTGACTTCCTTTTACACATTTTTGGAAGTTTTGCTGTACACTGTTGCGGTAACTCTAAGAGCAATGTTGTTTCTTTGTGGTCAGGGAATCACAACGCAGAAAAAGCATTAAAATGAGGCATCTGTTGAAATCACCAACCTGTGTGTCTTCCAGCAGACGGGGACGAAACTCTGCAGCTGATTGGAGTTTTTCTCCGGTGGAGCCAACCGGCAAACAGAACTCATACCTGAAATCATGTGGTTTGAGCGCAAAACCATTAAAAAAACAGTTTGATTGATGACCCAAAAGGAGCCCTTGGTGATGTGATGGGTCTCACCTGTTTATCGTCGGCAGTGATGGATACAGTCTGTGGGTCTGTTTAATATCTGCGGCCTGTGGCGTCTTCACAGGCGGCCTGTCCATTGAGCTCTTATGCAGGGACTGAAAACATAGAGGATAACATTCACTTTAATAACTGTCATTTAAAAATCTTAGTCTGGAGAGGTGTTTCTCAACATTTGTGTGTTGTGACCCAAAAAAGTAATAACCTCTATAGTCAACTCTTGTAATAGCCAAGAAAACTGAGCCTTGTGCACGCACACTTTGGGTCTCACAAATAAAACCTATATTTGGACAAATGATGTAGCATAGAAGCCATTCCTCAGCCTAAAACAGATAATTTTATTTCAGTTTTCCTTTATTTGTCTGATCATTCCACATTTCATGCGTCATGTTTCTGGTTTCCTGCATTTTTCTCAGTTTGTATTTTCTCAATGTTCTGTGTCTGTGTCTTTTGGGATTAATAAAAGCTTCAAGACCATCCGCTAGCTGGGCCTCATCTCTCCATAGTTTGTAAATGGGTTTTGCTGCTCCGCTGACCCTGACAGAACGATCCAACAAGGAACAACTGAAATCCAGGGGTAAACATACTGAAGATAGGTGAGCGCTAACCAGCAAATGAACCAAGTGAAATACAGTACTGCATACACAAAGGAGGCAAAACTCTACAACATAAAGCAAGAATTAAACTGAAGACCACCTAATGGAAAGCCAGAACGTAGGAAAACACATGAATCACAACAATTAAGAGAGACTGACTCATCTGAGTCCCATACCCACTTCAACCTTTTTAGGTTGAGAGATTATTATACAATTAGTCATATACAATTCAAATAACCACTGTTAGCGGCCCTGGAATTGTGTTGGCACATCATGGAGGTGTGCTGCTGACGCAGAGAGCTGAGTTTGCTATAAGTGACAAACCCACATGTGTAATTTATCTCACCTCCTCACGTTTGTGAGAAGTGATCACCTAAAAACCAAAAGCTGCGTAGTGTAAGATGTTAAATATCTTCATTAAACGATAAAAAAGAGTAAAAACTAGTCTTTAAAGTGACTTTTGTCTCCTTTTTAACTTATTGGAGGTATTAGAATGGACATGAAAACCCGTCTCAAACTAATTGGAAAGTATTGCTGCCGCTATGTGTCAGCCAAATATGTAGAAAATCAGCTTTATGAATTCTTTCTATTTGTTCTAAACGTTAAAATCACAAAAGTTAACGTTAAAGTGAACGAACTCACCATACTGTAACTCCGAAACGTTTTTCAAGTGGCGCAGGTCGCTTTACAGGAGCCGTGTGGTGAATCTCTAACCCGCTGCTGAGCTGATTTAAGCTGTGAGGAGGACCCCCTGTGACGTCATTAAACCAGCGCTGTCCAATCAGCCGCCGGGATTCCCTCGCGTAGTCACACGAGCGCCTCTGACGGTTTTTGTCGAAGGAAAGGAAAGTACAAGCACTTGATCAACAGCTCGTGCGGTAATTAAAGACGTGTTTACAGTACGAATCGATGACTAAGAGAAAAATCTGCCTCTACACTGCAAAAAAGAAATAGAAATAGAAATAAATCACACACTACAGCACAAGTCTTGCGGTTTTTCGAGACGATGTCCCCCACTCTACTTTTTGCGTGTTGTGTGCTTTCAAATTCCACGTTAAAAACTTAAAACGCGTAGGAATGACGCTGTATACAGGTGGCTGTCATCTCTCAACTTCACATCTAAAACTGTAACAGTTACTGAAAAACTCAGCTTTTAAATACAACTGATGATCATTAATCATAAGGGATATTTATACAATGAAGCAAAAACAGAAATACCTCTTTCAGTGAGTATGTTGGCATATCTAATAAGACAGGAAATATACACTGAATGATACAATATAACTTTATATGTTTGATGAAGTGGTGCATCTTCATAAAAAGTCTTTGTAGCACTCTTGCTAGAGACTTAAATGACAAATTGTGAAATTAAAAGTAATCTAGTGAAGATTCAGATTAATCCTTTAATCAACAACTAATTAAAAACGGTGTAAGACCAAGATATTTGCTTAAATCAGCATGTAGAAGTCGTGCTTTCTTTTTTTTTTACAGTGGGCTGCCTGCAGTAGCACCCTGTGTGTCAACTTGTCAGTACACTGAGTCCCTTTCCACTTCCTGGGTGGTTTAACTGCAGCTACTCAGCAGCCAAATGTTTCAGAGCCACTAATATCAAGATCAAACTGTCCAAACAAAATGTAAAACTAATAAGCTCTGGGAAAATCACACATCGCGCAGGCTTATCTCGTTGCACAATCTTCACATACAGGGTGTTCTCAAAGATGTTGACTCAGAGCGGGCTTGTTTCAGGGAAGATGGAGAGGGGAAAATACACCACAGCTCCTCCTCCAGTAACCGGCACTCTGCAGCAGGGGACTCGATCTATAGCTACTTTTTATTTCCCATGAAAGCCTGTGTAGCTGGTGGATTCTGCGTGTTCCACATTAGCTAACACAAGCTGGTCTTTTAACCTTTTTTGGATGCAGGTTTATTGAAGGCTCATCATTTTTTAATTGGAGATTACTTCCTGAAACGGTTTCAGACAGAGAAGTAATTCCGCCAGTGACACTGTCTAAATTTACATCTAAATAAAATGTATGTCTTGTGTCTGAGTGGACTGTTAGAATGAAGCTGGAGCTTCCACTTCTTGTATTTTTAGCTGATGTTAGTGAGGTTTCAGCAGGATATTGTGGGATATCCCACTTCAACCAGAGACTCTTGTTTCTCTTAACCCCTGAGGTTCCAGCTCATGTCTGTTGTGCCATCAGCAAGCCTCAGTGAGATTTGGAAAAACTACAGCGAAACCTGTCATTTTTACTGTAATAATCAGAACAGCTTTAAAGCAATAAGTTTCTAAATACTGATGGTAGAATATCTTCATGGTGCCACCGGCATCTCTGCTACAGTTGATGCAACAGACACAAAACACTAAAACTTTTTATTTTAACCCATTATAGTCCCTAAATAGCCTGTCGGCCTACTTTAATGTGGTATATAAAAAACATTTTTTATCACATCTTTCAACCCAGTCATACACTCACCGGTCACTTTAAGAACACCTGTTCAATCACCTGTTAACACAAACTAATCAGCCAATCACGTGGCTGCAACTCAATGCATTTAGGCATGTAGAGGTGGTCAAGACAACCTGCTGAAGTTCAAACCGAGCATCAGAATGGGGAAGAAAGGGGATTCAAGTGACTTTGAACATGGCATGGCTGTAGGTGTCAGACGGGCTGGTCTGAGTATGTCAGAAACAGCTGATCTGCTGGGATTTTCACCCACAACCATCTCTGGGTTTTACAGAGAATGGTCCGAAAAAGAGAAAATGTCCAGTGAAAATGCCCTGTTGATGTGAGAGGTCAGAGGAGAATGAGCCGACTGGTTCCAGATGACAGGAAGGCAACAGGAACTCAAATAAGCGCTCGTTCCATCCAAGGACTGCAGAAAAACCATCTCTGAACGCACAACACGTGGAACCCTGCAGAAGATGGGCTGCAGCAGCAGGAGACCACATTGGGTGCTGCTCCTGTCAGCTAACAACAGGAAACTGAGACTAAAATTTACACAGGCTCAGAACTGGACAATAGAAGGTTGGAAAAAACATTGCCTGGTCTGACGAGTCTCCATTTCAGTCGCAGTCGAATTAGTGGTGGAACAGAAAATTACAAAAATTACATAACAAATTCCATTCTGCTAGTTCCAGCCGTTAGTACCGGGTTAATTTGTTAGTATGTCATTAATATGCCAAATTTATCACGTTGACATATATATATATATATATATATATATATATATATATATACATACATACATATAAATATCCATAAATATATATACATATATACATACATATAAATATCCATAAATATCCATCCCTTTATGAGCACAGTGCACCATCTTCTCATGGCTACTTCCAGCAGGATAATGCACCATGTCACAAAGCTCATATCATCTCAAACTGGTTTCTTGAACATCACAATGAGGTCCCTGCACTCCAGTGGCCTCCAGTCACCAGATCTCAGTCCAACAGAGCACCTTTGGGATGTGGTGAAACGGGAGATTTGCATCATAGATGTGCAGCCGACAAACCTGCAGCAACTGCGTGATGCTGTCATGTCATTATGGAGCAAAATCTCTGAGGAATGTTTCCAACACCTTGTTGAAAGTATGCCATGAAGAATTAAGGCAGTTCTGAAGGCAAAAGGGGGTCCAGCCTTTTACTATGTTTATGTTTATGTATTTATCAGACGCTTTTATCCAAAGCGACTTACAAATCAAGATATAACAAGCTATATAAAAAGCTAACAATAAACTACATAGAAGGAACCCACTAGTCCGACTCTGTCAGAGGTGACAGAGTAGAGATAGGGTGCAGGCATAGAAGGAAGTGCAGAAAGATAAAGTGCAAAGATAGAGGGGGTAGGGAAGTACAGGGTAAGTGCTAGGATAGGAGATACTAGCAAGGTGTCCCTAATAAAGTGGCTGGTGAGTGTATACATTCTATCATTATGTATGGATATGGGTCCTTGGACAAGACATTTTATTATTGCTTATGAGGACATGAAACGAGTTATATAAATGAGAGCAGTTTCATACCATTTCCAGAAAATGTCATGAAAAGCGTTTCCTTAGTTTCAACAGACGAAAAGTCTATATTTGGATGCCACATGGTGGGTGTGGTGGTGACATATCACTCTAATATGTGGTTGAGGAAGATACAACGGAAGAAAAAAAAACATCTGTGTGTTTGAGGACCTACGTTCATAAAGAAACTACTGCTTATCTTAGCTGATGCTCAAAGAGCTTTGCAGAGTGTACAATTCTTACACAATTTTGGGGCTATACATTTTCACCTGTGGAGGAAACTCAGCAGTCCCTCTCTGAGGTGAGCACAGGGTTTCTGCAATGTGGGACCATACAGAGTTGTGCAAGGTTTCATATCTCCAGGATGATCTACTGGCCCACAAATGTGTCCTCTCATCTAAACGGCACTATACTTGCATGGCCTGAGACATGCAGAACTTAGGGTCACATCCTGTGTGGGATCGCCGCCCTCTGTTTGATTGCATAGCTACGTTCATTGTTGATTCTGCTTGGCTAAATTGAGGAAAATAGCTGTTTTCCATCATGCTATCCAGTGAATTTGGTTGTGGTACAGGCTTTGTTGAACATGGAAGTAACGAGCAGAGCAGCTGTCACTAACACAAACAAAACCACCTGCCTTGGCCGTATATCAGAGAAACACATTTGATGCCTTCATGAATTTCTCTTCAACAGTAAAATATTCTCCCATCTACAACAAGCTTCTCCTCCATGATCTTGGTTACCTGGGTCCCACTCGCAGCGACACTGTCATACCTACAGGACATTTTAAACACACTTCATTCATACAAATGAAGTCTACGAGGTCACCTGTGTAAGCGCTGCCATTTTTATTCCCTTTCATCAGTCAATCAGTCCATTTTTCTGAGAAAGGTCAGGCTGGTTGTGGAGTTTTTACCGAGTTTGGGCATGTCTATTCTGCTTGAGATTTAGGTGGTTGAATAAAAGTCTGGAAAAAAAGGTTGTTTCTGATAGATTTTATTTGAAGGGTTTCTGAGCTTCCTGTACCAAATGGAAATTTTCAGACTCCAGTAACTCCCTGGAATGAAGTCAGTGGCAAGTCCATGTTCTGACTTATGGAATTCCCTTCAAAAATATACAGAGAGGATTATGCAGATGTTGATGCCCATTGTTTTAAACAGGTACAGGCCAAAATCATGCCACCAACTAAAAAAAGATCTGCCAAATGATGGCTATCATTGCTCAAGGGCTATGTGAGTAGCATAAGACAGTGAATACAGTTGCCTTAACCAGTGTTGCGAGATTTTTCTCAAAAAGTCATGAACAGGCTAAACAGCTGTTTGATCAGTTCGGGAAATGATTGCAGTCTGGATCCACCAGATCCAGTAAGTATTGGTTTGATGAGTAACAGATGAAACATGACTTGATCCTGGTTGTCGATTTATTTCCTTACTTCTGAAGATATTGGTCACCATAGCAACTCTGGTCCTTTAGTTTCTCAGACTCACATCTGTTTAGGTTCATTCCACTTTCATTCCAACTGTCCATACTACTTCACATGCTTTTGCTGAGGAGTCGTAAAATACTTACAATCCACTTAAAAATACAAAACAGGAAGCTACTGAGCTTGAATATGTTATGGCTTTTTTGGTGTCATGTATAAGAATCACAATGACAGTAAGCGGGGCTGAAAGGGGGTGCCTGGAAGAAAACAAGCTGACTTTAAAGTCCATCGCAGAAAAATATGACTGTCAAAAATTACTTCACAGGTTTCGGTATTGCCACATCAGCACTTTGCCATGGTCTTATAAGCAGTATATCAAGATTGGTATTAGTGGCAACAGCAGTGACTCAAACCGTGACCATGTTTACCGACATTACAGTACTTGTCACAGTACCCCATGTTGTGGTTTAGCAGAGGGGGCCTTCTTCATGCAGCACCTGTGCAGTGAGAGCCCCGTGCGTCTCTTCCCAGCAGCGACTCCGCCTGTTTACGGTACATATGACACAGCAGCAAGTCACCAGAAAGGAAAGATGAGCCTCCTTCTTCCTGCCACAACAGCCCCAATCTAGAGGACTCGCACATGCAATTACACCCTCTATGATCCTGTCTGTGGTGGAGTGCACACGCCTCTGGTTCACACATAACAGATAAGACTTTTTGTGGCCTACACCTACAGATTTAAACCCCAAAGCAGATTGGCTACCTTTGTTAGAATCACTTTCTTTTTTGTCTGGTGGTTTTGCAGGTTTGTGTATTTGCATACATCGAAGTTTATAACCTTTGGTGTCGAGTTGCAGTTTCACGAGAAGTAAAAAAGAAACCAAAAATGTCGTTCAGCAGTGAAAGCTATACTAAAGCTCAATGTTTATCCTTTATTATAACATCAGATTACTCTTCAGGTTTTGTTTCCTTATTTGTGAAACTTGTAAAGCAGAACAGAAGCAGCTATTTGTGGCACAGAATGATCATTTAATTCCCGCTCGGCTCATGTATCATCATGTCAAAAACTTAATTTCATCAACAGTGTTTCATTGAGATGCTTTTTACTGCTTTTTAGGTTGTGAAAAGTGTCCTGAAATCAAAACAAGGTCCCTGTTATAAAGAATACAATCGAAATAAACCTAAACATCAGTCTACTGTACATGCACGTGATCTTTGAACCATAATGTTGCTTTATCACATAAATGGAAATACAGATTAATTTTTTGTCACAGTATAATCTCAGGTTTAACCCCAACAGTTCTCACTGGTTATACCCATTTCTATGCATTTCTGGATGCGAGATCTGCAGCAAAAAGACAGAATATGAGGAAGTTAAAAGCCCCTGTGACAGCTCAAGTCATGTAAATGAAAAAAATGTGTAAACTTGAACAGTCCCTTTGCTCATGCTCATACTGCACTGACTCAGTCACTGCCCAGCAGCAAAAAATAATACTGGGATCCAGCTCATTCTGTAAGACTCTTGGCTACAGTTTACACTTGATAGAAAATAGACAGGGAAGACATAAGTGTATTATTACTTTTAATATATTGCCAAATTAGCTATTTTGTAAGAAATTTGATTACTTTTCTTAGAGAATTTGGCTATTTTCCACTGTTGCATCTCCAGAAGCATAATCTGCAAACATATGAAATTAAATGTACTTTTAGTGCTTTTTCAACACTAAAATACAGTTCAGTATCAGTTGTCACTGTAATATACAGTATATGTCACATTTATGAAAGTGCTCAGACTCTGTTCTTTCTCTGTTCGCTTTAATCATGAACTCCAGCTTTGGCAAACTCAATAGACCGGACAGAGTTTTGAAAGGCTTATAACTGTTTAAGGTGCGATCCTAAAATTCACATAGTATACCAGAACAAGAGGAAGTCATTAAGTTTAAGTACCTTTATGTGTACTCATGTGATAAAACTGATGTAAGTAAAAGGTTAGAGGAAGAGAGTTATAAATGAGCTTCACTGGAGAACAGCGGTGTGCCTGCATCAGTTCTATGGTTAGACCAGCCAGTACAGAGCTGCAGGGAGAATACTGGTCACTTGGTGCTTTTTTGGTCCATAGGAACATTTCACCTTTTATCATAGTTAGTTTTGCATATGCCACTCTTTGTTGTTATATCTAACTTTTACTGGATTCTCTGCTTTTTTCAGCACCTTCAGTTTTGGCAAATTAAAGGTTATTCATTTTCTTCACCTGCCTGTCTGATGAACCTGAATCTGAATTTGGGTCCTTCTCAACTCACTAGGTCACAATCATCTCAGCAAGGCTTCAACCATCAGGCCTTTTTGGTAGAGTAGCATCAAAACATTTGATGAAGCCCTGAGACACCCTCTAAACCCAGGAACTGGGATGCCCATGTTTTATATGAGGTCTTAATGTGTTCAGTGAGTCTGATGACATGAGGGTTTTCTGCACTCATGGGTCAAAATTGATATTATTGAACAGAATGGAGAGGAGCCAGGTGGCTCGGGCATCTGGTTAGGATGCCTCCTGGACGCCTCCCTGGGGAGGTGTTCCGGGCACGTCCCACTGGGAGGAGACCCGGGGAAGACCCAGGACACTTTGGGGAGACTATGTCTCTCGGCTGATCTGGGAACGCCTCGGGGTCCCCCCGGAAGAGCTGGAGGAAGTGGCCGGGGACGTCTGGGTTTCTCTGCTCAAGCTGCTGCCCCCGCGCCCCGTCCCCCGGAGAAGCGGCAGATGATGGATGGACAGAACTTGAAGAAAGATGTATTGTACTGAAAAATGAACTTTAAATTGTAGTAAACAGCTAATATCACTTTGGAGTGGCTTTAGAGAAGTTTTGACTGTGTATGCGTGGGTTTTCTCCGGGTACTCCTGCTTCCTCCCACCATCCAAAAACGTGCTTGTTAGGTTAATTGGCCACTCTAAAATTGTCCCTAGGAGTGTGTGTGGTTGTTTGTCTTGTTCATCTGTGTGGCCCTGTGATGGACTGGCGACCTGTCCAGGGTCCCCTGATGACTGCTGGGATAGACTCCGGCCCCCCCCCAACCCGACCGACGGATTAAGCAGGTATAGAAAATGTTTATAAGAGAGACATAAAAGTGTCTTTTCTATTCAAAGTGCAGGTTGTGCATATGGGAGGCAGAGCTTTCACTTTTCAGGCTCCTCTCTTGTAGAACCAGCTGCCTTTTTTTCTTTTGTAAAGCAATCTGAGTTGCATTTTGCTTTAAAAAAAGAAAAGTGGCATATGAATAAAAAACGTTTTGAAAATCCAGGAGCAGTTTAGTTGTCTTGACAAAGTACAGATTCAAAGATCCATTGTGGAGGATTTGGGGACATCTTGTGGCAGCACTGCATACCAATAAATATCCATACAAACCAATCGAATACCCCATAGCCCCAAGTGTTTGTTAAAGACTTTGGTGGCTTGGTCAGAGTTTGGTTTGTCCCTTTTGGACTGCTGTCGTAACATGACACCAGAGTCAAAATCCTCCATCCCTGGATATGAATCATGTGCTGTAACTGAGTGACACATTATGTATGAGGACTATCTCGGGGACTTTGCCAGTGGTCAAAGGGTGAGTTTATTAACTTTGTGCTATCAGTCATCTGAAATTAATAGATACACATTTGGCAGTAGGTATATCTCTGAGTTTGCTTTTAAGTCACTTTTTTTGCAGAACTGCTCAAACTCTGAGAAAAGATTGCTTTGAAATGATGTTTACAGCCTTTTCAGTCATAAACTCTCAGGTGGATTGACTTTTGAACTGCTCGTTCCATTAAATTAACCATATACATACGTTCTCCAGTGTTTGGGCTTTTCACTCTGGGATTCTGTCACTTTCATTTTCTCTCGCTGGCAAACCCACCTCATTATCCCATTCTGACGTCTCATGTATGTTAATTTCATGATTAAATGCTTGGATCACTTGAAGTAGCCAGAAAACAAAGTATGAGATTATGCTCTTGTGCTGGGAGCAGAACATGAAGCCCAGGCTGAGGAATGGTTTAGACCCCATCCCTGTCCATTACATATAAGTCCCGCCTTACTGAAAGCTGTGACGTCACGTAATGAGCTGAGTGACAACAGCATCTTTGGTTAAAGAGTCGTGCTCGCTGATGGTGGATCTTTCTTACACCCATAGACCATTTTACCTCTGTTAAAACCTCCCTTGCTGGCCCCAAGGCAATCTTTCACCAACTCCATGTATTCCTGTTTTTACCATGTTATATGTTATAACCGAATTAGCACTCCCTTATAAATGAACTTAACAGAAAATTTTAACACTGATAGTTTTCTTTTTTCCAAGTGAAGAATTTTCTACATGTTTTTGACTTTTCGTTGACAAAAACTATACTAAAACTATCATATATAGAAGTGACTAAATTGTGACTAAGACTAATAAGCATTTTTTTAAACCAAAAGACTATGACTAAATCTAAGATGGTTGTCAAAAACAACACTGGTCACACACATACTGGCACTCAGTGTCAGTGACCTGCTCAAGTAGATTTCTCAAGCTTCTCAAGCTCGGGCTTAAGCATCCCTTGGCAAAGCAAATGTTTTTTAAACGGTATTCAGATGACAATTCTGGAAAAACTGGAAATAAATAAATAAATCGGGCCCATTGTCACGATACCTGACCTAGAATTTTCTTCAATATCAATACCGATACAAATATTGGATCAGTGCATCTGTTTTCACTCCATCTTTAATGCGCTCAGTGGTTGGAGCTGTCGCTGACGTCATCATGTTGCAACTATGATTTAAGATCCAAAGACATTTTTACAACCTTGTGTTTTAACATTGTACTGATGAATATGGCTAATGGGTGGGAAATCAGTTGAACATACAGAGCAGCATTCATATTTTACCCTACAGAACCTATGATAAAACATTTCCCTGTCACACCCTCACATTGTAAAAAGGTATTAGCAACATTTCTGAAAAGACTCATTTTTTACGGGTTAAAACTGGCCAACGAGTACAAAAATATTTCAAATCTGTTCACAAAGACTTCACAGAACAAAGCACAAGGCAGGTCTGTCTGCAGATGGTTAGTTCACCAGCAGGCGCCACATGGTTTCTCTGGGTGGGAGCTGCACTCCTCGAGCTGAGATCTGTGGCAAAAAGCCAATCTGCTATGAGAGGACAGACACACTCAGGGGCTCAGCTTCATTTACACACTGTACTCACTCAGACACCTCCTTGCAGTTATATTTGATTCCCTTATCAAGCTCCTTCTGTAAGTTCTTTAAAGATGCATTTGTGCAGTTTGTCCTGCAGAGGTGAGACGCACAAAGAAGACAGCAACATTAACTTTAGGATCAAGTTTCCCCGGCTCAAGTTGATCTCTGTAGATGATGACGGTAAAGATTCATGTGCTCGTCATATTTAAAGCAGACAGCTATAGGAAAACGTATGAAGGGAAAGTCTTACACAGCGTTCTCCTGCGTGACCAGAACAACGTTCAGGTTGCTCACCCTGGTGGAGGTAAACCTCTTCACCTCGATGGTGGCAAAAATACTGAAAAAGGTACAGTTTAGAGGGATTATAAGATATCAAGAAATTAACTGTTAGTATCAAATAAAGGCTGCATTTCTAACTGAGTCCAGAAGGCCATAGCGTGTCCTTTTAAATAGCTCCTTTAGGTGAAAATAACCCAACCTGTGGAAATCATTCTGATGGCCTGCATTGTACATAATACCATGCATTAAATTATCCAGCACAGTATGTGAGTCTGAAATTGACATTATATTATTCTCCCACCACCTCATCCCAATCTGTACAGGGAACAATAAACAAAGCACTCCGAAGTGTAAAGAGTGTAAAAACATGAACATGTTAAATAACTAAAATCATTTTTTGCGAGCAAACCTAACAGGAGTTACACTGTAAGATAAAGATACTGAGATTAATATGTAAATAAAGATGAAACCCTCACGTAAACCTGAGTTTCTGCCCTGACAGAAAGAGCTCTGACCTGTTAGCTGTCAGCCTCTCCAAGCAGGACCTGCCCGCTGACTGATAAAAGAAGAGTAATTCAGAGATGTGCATCTGGAGCCAGAGCAAAATGCTTTAACTTTAATGAAGAGAATCCTATAAACTCAACTGGCTGCTGGTGCACAGACAAGGACAAGAACAGGATCAGCATCTGCAATCTTTTGGACTGAGTCCCAGAATGCACTGGGAGATTAATCAGCAAAATGGCCGTCCTGGAGTTTTTCCTTTGTTTTCATTTTGATTTACTGTTCCATGTTTTGGCAAAGGACAAAAAATACTATAATCTGATAAAAGTGCTGTTTTGAATACCTTCAACCACAGGTGTGTGTGTGTGTGTGTGTGGGGGGGGGGGGGGGGGGGGGGGGGTGCTGTTATGTTCAAATGTTTGGCTGCATGTAAACACTTAAGCTGTCAGAGGAGCAAAGGTGCAGGTGCGAACTTGCCTTGTGGGACTGAACGGTGTGATGATGGATCCGTTCAGCATCGCTGTGACATCACCACAGGCGACATCTGCAAACTGCACACATGGAGAGGATGTTAAATTTATCAGAAAATCCACTGCATCTGGTTAGTGTAGCACCACTTTGAGAGAGCGCTGGCAGTTCGCTGTCTGTCTCGTTGCTTCCTGTGGACATTTTTGATTTACAAACATGTGACACATCCAAACTCTCCAAGTTTAAGGCATTTATCCACCACCAGGCTACTTTTGCACATCACACTGTTATCTGGAAGCACAGGGTTGAATGCAAAGCTCCACCAAAGTCAGTTTTATCGCTGTTTTTCTGTCCAGATGTTGCCATCGTTTCCAAGATCACATCTTCAACACTGTGGGTGTTTCTGGGTAGAGAAACAGAACAGAAAACCTGACAAAAGGCAAACAAGTAGCAACAAAACAAGCTGCCTTCATGTGATGCATACTGATTTTACATCTGGAACAGTTTGGAAAACATGCAGGTTTCCCTCGCAGCGAAATACTGCACACGCCAAAACAAATCCTTTAAACTCTCAGGAGACTTTTCTGCTTGGTTGAGCAGCTGAGAGGTGAAAGAAACGGTGTTTTCAGTCTTGTTGCAGCATTTAAACTCAGCTGTATAATATTCAATAAAAGAGTGTTTCTATTAGGACGATAGATATCAGTTTGGGATATGCATTATTATCGTAATTATTTGTTTAAGCAATAAACTGCTGCACAGGACTTTGAGTTATTGCACCCTATACCACCAGCAACTATTGAGAATCTGTGTTGAAGTTAGTTTTCTTTTCCAGTCCTAAATTAATACTTTGCATGTTTTAAATGCTTCTCATAGTCTGTTGTAGTTGGGCTTATTTTGTGTCTCCGCATGCAGAAATGTATGTGTGTTAAATATGTGTTTTAAGTTGTTGTGTGACTGCACAAAACTCAGCCAAACCGAAGCAGGGCCTCTGTGAATGTGTGGGCCACTGCTGACTCAGGAGAGAGCTGTGCAACGTGGCTCCATGGAGACCGACACAATGCCTCATTGATGAAGGACCAGGCAGCGCAACCTTCTTCTGTCCTCCTCTTCATCACGATCAGGAGAGATTTGGTCCACACGTGTTTCTCTGACCACTGCTCCATCCCAGGACTGCCTTTTTGAGGACAAACTAGTGAGTTGTTGTTTTTTCACTCACAGCAGCTGAGATTCGGTTCCAAAAGGAGCGAACAGGGTTGTTGTCGCAGTCTGTCCATCCTGGGCAGCCGGTGGTCAGTGTTTCTGTGACAACAGCAACACACATTTAGCTTCAGTAAGCTGCTCGCTTTAGAGAAAGCTGGATGCTCAGGGCATGACAGAACAACAGTGGACAGACAACATGAAATGAAATAGCAAAAAACGTGTGCTAAACTGCCCTCAATTGACCTCTCTGGGGCCAAAGCGTGTGCTAAACTGCCCTCAATTACCCTCTCAGGAGCCAAAATGTGTGCTAAACTGCCCTCAATTGCCCTCTCGGGAGCCAAAGCGTGTGCTAAACTGCCCTCAATTGCCCTCTCGGGAGCTAAAAAGTGTGCTAAAGTGCCCTCTACAGTGGTGAGGACACGCTATATGTGCCCTTTTTTGTCTTTCCACCCCTGCCCTTCAAAAAGTCTGTGCACGCCACTGGTGCTCCATGTGATGTAGAGATAAAATGCACCATCTTATGGAAGAGACTGATAAAAAAAACAGTTTGGGGGTTAAAGAAGTGGTCCACAATACTTTTACAGTTATTTCAGATTAAAACGCTCCCTTCAGCCTGTTAGATTAGCCTAGATTAACCTCCAGTTTGGCACAGTATAGTCAGAAAGACTAGACTTTCATGTTATCTATCTGTTTTAATGATAAAGCGGTCCAGACTTACATAGCGCCCTTTAACTTTGGCTAACTTCACAAACACGTTTATATAATGCCTCTTCGCGTTCTTCTGGGGAAATTTGGAGCTCAGGGTCTTTCATACGTTCACATGAACATGTTTGGGGATAAAGGAGATCCATGTGGTTACAAACCTTTAATGAACTGTTTTTTTCTTTTCCAGGAGAACAAAATATTCTAGGAATTTTATTAATTTATCCACCTTTTTTGTCCCATATTCATTATCTTTTTAAGATGTTCAAAATCTGACATTTCCATGTCGTGTATGTGTGCGTTTTCTTTTCTCAAGTCCTCCAACTGAAACATTCATATAGGTAATTTGTTCATACCATCAATATGACTCATAACGTCCTGTAAAATGCCTCCCCTGCAGACGACAGAAGGAAAAACTACCCAAATGAGTGTTTCCACATCAAAGCAGACATTATTCTCATGTATTTTCTTTAAGAAACCACAAAGTCCTTATAAGGACAACTGAAGGAGGACAGAGGGAGAAGATTAGCGCTGCCATTTCAACCGCGGGCCTTTGTGTGACGTAAGATCAGCACCAACATATGTTACATTAGTGACATGGCAACACTTTCCTAAAACACTTCCTGGTTGTATTTAGAAAACAGCATCACCTAGTTAGGGTGAGAAAACAACCATCGTTAGGACTTTAGAATGAAAGAAACCCTTTTCAGAACACATCTCTACCCTCATGTATGTCATGTTTACCCTTCACATGCAGTTCATATCATGACCAGTAGAGGTCCCCGAAGCCCAAATAATTGTGATAACTTCACGTTGGAGTTTGATCTGAATCCCCCACCCCCCAAAAAAATGTCTGGTTTAATTTGGTTCTTCAGGTTTGCTTTTTTTCCTGTGATATGTTATTAAAGTTGCTGTCATGAACGGTTAAAAAACTGACTTAGCTTCCAAGCAAAGAGAAACAGAAGCCCTGACGAACTGAGATATAAGTACTCTCCCATCATTGATTAACTGGCATATCTTATCAGTCCTTGCTCTAAAAGGTAAATCTCTCCTAGATTCCTTATTGTGGGTCACCACAGAATCATCATTTCAGATGTTAAAGACAACAGCTGCCACTCTTTTGTCTTGACTAAAAGGTGAAACTGAACAAAGCCCGTTTCAGAAGCATCTTCTGCTTGAAGAGGCTTACCGTTGCTGCCCTCCTTTCCACACCAGGTGAGCCCGTCCAGCACAGATCCCAGCAGCGTGTCCTCCAGAGTGACAAAACAGTCTCTCTTCTCAGTGAAGTCATGGACCACGTCCTTTGTTTTGCTCCAGAACATCATCTAATCCACAATTACAGTCATCACATCGTTAAACATGTTTTCCCTGAATTGTAACACGCGTCTGCTCTGACCGAACAAGATTAATGCTGTTATACGCGTTTACCCTGTTGCATGAAGGCTTGAAGGAGGCTACAGAAACTAAAGGATCATAAGCCTCCATGGGAACTTGACAAGGGTCCCGGTTCACATAGGCTTGTTGAAATGCATCCCATATCTCTTCACAGTTGGAGCTGGAAGACAGAAGATGACGTTTATTGTCCAGGCTCATTCTCGTGGAAACAACTGAGATGTAGGACCGCATTTGGAGTAATTTGTGTGATACTTGTAGATTATAAATTATGTAAAAAAAATTCAAACTTAATTTCCAGAAAAGATGGGATCGAATCAAAGATGCAACAAGATTTAAATCTGTAATTTCTTTCCGTTTTTGTTCACATTTACGGCTGCAGCTGTGGAGGCAAAATGGTTTCCCAACGTACTCCTGAGCCCATAAATCTGTGCTGATGGTGCTGTTATGGCTGATAACAAAAAGCCAACAGTGGTTTCTGTCCTTGATATTTCCCCAGACTTCCTTCCTTTTCAGAAATGTTGCTTTGCTGTGACGAGTTCATGAAACATTTTTTGGAATTTGTTGATGAACTTGTGGCGTCTCCTTTTATAACAAACCCTGGCACCCTCACCTGTCACCAATAAAATCTGCTGGTAATCCAGAACAATCTTACTTGCTCTCTCCCGACATTTCTTTGAGTGTCTTGCTGCCATCAAATTTTCCATCAAAAGATTCAAGTAAAACAGGATGTTCAGTCCACATGATGTGTAAATAGCAGCTTAGTTCAGCATAAGAACAAATCTGGTGTAAATTTAACTGGACATTACAGGCATCATAGAAGTAGAAGTGGCTGTGAAGTTGTATTACATGTCCTTTGGCTGTGATTGCTGAGTTTATTGTCATGTTTGTGTAATACACTCCTGTTTCTTCCATTTGCTAAGTTCATTTCCCTCCTCAGGGACGAGGTCAACACACCCAACAATGTTTGTCCAAATCGTATCTGTCGTCAGCAGTGGCCTGACACAACCAAAGTGCTTAATGTCATCCAGAAGAAACACGATCAGGAGACAGCGCACAGCAGATTGACTCATGTGCAACCCTGCAGTGAGTGCATTAAGAAGATCACTGACTGAAATAACAAACAACCCTGACCTGCGACTGATCTTCTTTGGAAACATTTATTTTTCATCTGTGTGATTGTGTCCCTGAGACGCTCTGGGCTGCAGTTCTTGTTCGACTGCCCCTGCAACATTAGTCATGAAAACAGCTGCCCCTGCCAAGCTTCCTCACTCATGCATCAGCAGATACATTTCAAGTCAATATATCACAATCACAATGCAAAAAATAGAGTCTTATAATGTTTATTTTATTTTATTTTTGCCTGAGATGTTTCTGTGAGGTGTTGCCTGAATTATTTAAGGGATTTTTGCAGAACATTATGATGTCCAAGAGCTTTTTTCCTCATTGATACAGACAAAATAACACGAAACAAATAAACTTGACCGATAAGAGATAGAACTTAATCAGAGACGTTGGTTTTAAATACTGAGCTGAGTCCAATTTACCGGGCTGAGACCCCCTACGTGTGATTAACTATATATATCTATATATATAGATATATATATTAAAAAGCTGTTAAATATTGCAGCACTTACTCTTTGAACTTCTGACACCTATCCAGAAATATGTGTTTAAGTTCATTTGATCCCTGACGGAGGGTTAGTCCCAACACAACGGCGACGATAATAATCAAAATCAGGGCCACAAAAAGGGCCACACTTAAAACGAGGCAGCGTCTCCTGCGTCTCTTCTCCGGACCCCGAAACTCCCCATGCTCCATTTAAGAGTCCTACAAGTGTGGAAAGCAGAGGAAGGAGAGTCGATATGCTGTTGTTTAATGTCAATGGCACGTCGCTCGCGCTCGGACGTCTATTTAAGGAGACGCGCAAGCACAGCAGAGCGCGCGTGGACTTCGAGCTGGCTCCTTGCCACGTAACTCCGCTCCAATCAGGAGCGACGACATGTGTGACAACCGCAGATTGATCGATGAAAATGACTTCCGGAAGAAGAGGTACATCAATTTTAGGAAATAGTCTGAATACTCATGATGTATAAAACCTTTAATAACTTAAATGAGCTGCCGGTTCAGTCTGGTACAAGCAGAAGGTTGACATAAATGAACAAAAACGTTAATAAATGACACTTTCTTTCATAACACCCCTGAAAACCACCACCACTGCTAAAGCTCAGCATTTACTTCATGACATGAACTTATAATATATTTTTTTAAATGTAATTTTCAGCTTTTCAAACTTGTGTTAATGTTGTTTATCAAACTCCTTCAAGAAAGACATCTGAGTGGAGAGATAAAACAGCTTGAATATTTCTTCCTTGATCAATAATTAGTCGGATTTCACGTTCGGGACGTTTCAGCTTCAGCTTCAGATATATTGGCCAAATTATTGTTCGCTTATTTCTTTTTTTTTTACTTAGGACTGAGATCATGTTAAATCTTAGTGGTGGCTGCAGCTGTAGATAACTGTACTGAGTGCACAGCTGGTGCAAACATGAACACGTTTTGTTGAAAACGTTTTATTTAAGTGAGTTGGGCTGAAGGACAAACTGAAGCGCGTCGGATCCACGTGGATAACGGGCACATGGGAGCGTTTTGAAAGATCTACTTATCTATACTTATCTTCAGGCCAAAGTGAGATATGACTTACCATGCCTAATCACAATTCTAAACGAATAAACAGGGTGTAGCTCTGAGTTATGAGCTATGAAATATATATAGCTATATTTATATATACAGGAGATGTAAAGCACCACAAATGCTTTATTCACAGAAGCACTCTTCAGGCTGTTGAGTGGATGCATGATGCTGGGAAGTCTACAAACAAAGGTGTTGATCATCTTTGGGCTTCAGTAGCTGTCACAACAGCTGCTGAAAGATGCTGTGAGCTGACATTCAAAGTTCATAAACATGTGCAGGTTGAGAATTGCCACAAACCTTTGAGTGAAAGCACAGGAATTAAAACTAAAGGTCAACCACTCCGCTGAGCAGGTTCTTTTATTCTCTGTTTTGTGTGACTTATAAAGGCTTAAGCAGCCCATAAAAATAAATTAGACAGTTCAAAGTTAAGGAAATCAAAGTCTAAACAAGTTGAAATGCACTTTGTTTTGTACAAACCTTTAAAGGGTGTGTCGGAGCCTGAGGTTTTATATCACAAAGCCTGAGGACACTATAATCTTTAAGTGTTCATTCATGCTGATTATTCTTCCCTTCCTTCCCTGGATTTTGGTCCCACAGCAGCGAAAACCTTCAGAGGTTTCAATGAACATGCACATACTGTACTTTCTGTGTGACAAACACAGTATATCTGAGGATCATAAAGGACCCGATGTGTGGTTTAGCACCTCTTAGAAATGAAATCACTAAATTAAAAGCATTTGGCAACAGAAAACACATTTTTATTTGATTTTATTTCTTGTTGTAAATTAAAGACGTCTTCTGTGTATCCTAAACCGCTAAGTAAATGGGATTAATTACGTGAATATGGCATAAACAACACTGCTCTGATCCAGGAAGTCTTTTACTGTGTCGCACGGTGACAGCGTTTACAGTCTCGGCCGTTCCTTTAACTACTGCAAGGATTCCCAATGTGTTTATTCACCTTTCACAAAGCTCAAATATCAGAATCAGACGGCAGCACATTGCATGTTTAGGTGAGTCAGTTGGATGCAAGGCTCTTTTGCTGCAACAGGGTGTTTGCACATATCTGGCAGGAGGGGTGTTTTGGTTCCTGGATACACTGAAGGATCATCAGGGTCCTGCGGACAAATGATTTTGGTTCATTTGGGTGCCATCATTGGAAACATTGCTTTTAAGCCAGAAGATGTTGCATTTCTCTTTGCCCGCCATATTCTGACTGATTGGTCTGTAAATCAGTGTCGGAGCTTTAAACACATTGTGATCATTTAGTCTTACGTGTCACAGTTGTGCAGTAATAAATCTAGGACCACCATTTTGGATCATGACCCAATATTTGATGACATTAACACGTCACTTACTGGTCGCTGTCTGTGCAGGTCCAGCGAAAACCTCTGGACTGAAGGATTTGGATCAGGTCTACAATAGATCCTTGGTGACATGATTCTCTGAAGAAGAGAAAAGTAATGACATGTGAAGGAGTTTATTTCTTAATGCAAAAGTCACCATATGGGCTGCCAGACTGTGAGAAATGTTTCTTCTTGGTAATAATGCAGATCAACTTAACTGTCCCTATGGTGTAACAACAGAGTCTTGTGCAGAAATTAATGTTGGACACGTACTGCTTTTAAGCTTGAAGATAAGCCATAAAGTTTGCTGTTACTGAATGTGGATAATACGTATAATTAGATTCTGCAGTCCTGATTCTCCTCATGTGGGATGATATATGTGGTGTTTCCCGTTAAGAGGTAGAAAATGAGTATTTAGCAAGTTTTATAAGTGATTTATAAACACAGCCACTATTTCCAACCTGCACAATCTTTGGTTAAAGGATAGAATTGTCAGAATCTTTGCCTTGCAACATGAGAATCAGCATTTTCTTTATCCTCACATCTGAGGCCCCGCCAGACTGGTCACCATCTTAATGTTGACGTGATCCACTCTCTGTGGATTCAGGCTGTCCAGTTCAACACTTCCAAACATGCTGTGGAATTGGAATGAAAAATTATAATTTTGTTTTAAACATTCAATAAACCACCAGCATTTCATGTGGATAATTCCTTGTTCCTTGCCTTTTCCTGTTGAAGGCATTAACAATAGACCCGTTCAGTAAGACGGTGACGTTGCCACACGCCATCTCTGCAAACTAGTGAACGGGTGAAGAAAGTCACATGAGAGTCATTTTCTAAAGCACATACAGTATGCTGCAAATTAACAAAATAAAATAGAGTGATGACAGAACGGTGCCGTGTTTGTTAAACCGACTCACGTTTTGTGAGGCCTGCCTCCACAGGGAGTAGACAGGATGGTTTCTACACGCTGACCACTCAGGACAAGATTTAAAATCAAAACCTGCATCAAATGAACACATATCATTGCTTGATTTGTGTTTCAGCAGCAAGTTAATGTGCGTTTATGTTTTTAAAGTGTTATCATTGTGGGATATTGAGCCCCAACTCTGTGTAGAGGCCTGCCTGACCTGTGGTCAGCAGATAGGAAAGCAACAGGCTGACAAAAATAGTGTAGAGGCACCATTAAGAGTTAATCGGAGACCTCACTCTGACCCGTCTGATCAAACTTGTGCTGTTGTGCTCTGCTTGTTCTGGTATTATTCCATTAATAAAACTATAAACAAGCAAGTAGTGATTCTTGTTCCCAGGATTTGTGATCGAGTGGCTAACTTGATCCTAGCATTAGACCTGCAACTCGTGTACAGGCGTAATGGACTCTGTCAGGGCTGCCTCTTGGCACCGATCCCGTTTGGGATTTTCATGAACAGTATCTGAAGGTGTAGTCAGGGAGAGGAGGGTGTCTGGTTTGGGAACCTCAGGGTCGCATCTTTGCTTTTTGGCATATGAAACCATGACTGTCAGTGTGCACTGGAGCGGTTTACAGCTGAGTGTGAAAAAGTCAACTCTTCCAAATATGAGGCTGTGGTTCTTCACCGGGAAATGGTGGAACGCTCCCTCCAGGTGGGGGATGAGTCCCTACCTCAGGTGAAAGAGTTTAAGTATCTAAGGATCTTGTTCACGAGTGATGGCAAGTTGGAGCAAGAGATGGACAGATGGATCGGGGCTTTGTCAGCGGTAATGAGGACGCTGCTTTGGTCCATTGTGGTGAAGAGGGAGCTGAGCCTGACGGTGAAGCTTTTGCATATGATGTGGTTCTGTTGGCTTCTTCCCTCACCTATGGTCACAAGATCTGGGTAGTTACTGAAACAATGAGGTGGACACAAGCGGCTGAAATGGGTTTTCCTTCAGAGGGTGACTCAGCCTAAGACATCTGATAAGTGGAAGATAATTGATTAATGGATGGTTCATATTGAAAATAAGTGCTAGATGTATATAACAGTATCATAACTTTTTTAAGTTTTCAGAAAGCTGGCATCCAATGTACTATTGGTTTGAATGAATATTTTAACAGTGTTTTTTATTGAGTGGTTGGCGAATGTTGTCAGTGAACTAGCTGCTAATGGTAACTGTAAACACAGATGCTTCATAGCTTTCTAAGGGGAACAGTTATAGGTAATTAGTATTTTTATTGACTAGTTTGGGTATATAAGGTGATAAAGTTGCTTGGATGTTTATCTTTTGGTGCACAGTGTCAGAAAACTTGGCTTGAACTGAACAAAATTTACTGAGCTTGATGATAATTAATTGGACATTGAACATTGTTTACAGCAGATTGTTTTACTATGACAGCCAGTTCTTATCAAGAATAAGCTTCATGTTTATTATCTGCGATTTTTGTCTTGTTACGCCAAGAAGAAAACCTACCAGAGTCCTCGTCTTGGCCACACCAGATGAGATCGTTGAACATGTAACCAACGAGAGTGTCCTCGAGCGTCCAAAAGTGACGGAAAACAGCTGCATAACTGTGCATCAGTGTCCTGGTTTTACTCCAGAAAAGAAACTGAACAAAAGAAAGAAAATAGCAGGTTAACATAAAGATCATCAAGAATAATGCATCTTAATCTGGAGCCAGTATCCCAAAACTGCTCACCTTATCACATGGCCAGATCTGTGGCATCAGATTAAACATCTGATTATAATGTTCCACTGTTACATTACAGGAGGGCTGGTGGACAACCGCCTCCTCAAAATGTCTCCAGATCTCTTCACAGTCATACCTACACAGTAGAAAGACTGCATCAATGTAGTAATGTGACCAAAAATTAACAGAAAAAATACTTTTTGTTTTTTTTTACAGGTAAATCAAGTCCTACGAGTTTTGATGTTCCATTTAATGTAATTAGTGTGTCACTTGTTCAAACTGTCAACTGTAAAGATCAGTTGTGCAATGACAGTAAACGCATGAACGGTAAATTACCTCAAACTGGGGTTAACTATTGTGAAGTAAGTGAAACATCTTCCAACCACAATGTGTTTAATGTTGGGGGTTGTTCCAAGTTGTGATTGTACTCGACCCATGCAGAGCTGAAGCATAATAAACCCTTTGAAAAGGGCACAAAGATTAAAGAAAGAAGACTTTATCAAACACATTTGGGAGCGGCTCATCAAATAGAGGAAAGAAAAACAAAACGTGGGAATATCAGAGGGAATTACTTACATGTTGTGATGCTGATAGTTACAGAAAATGAGTGCATTTTAGAAGGAATGAAACCCCGGAGCCCCCCGAAGCTCCTCAGGTAAGATGCATGTTTGTGCATGTTTTAATCCACCGTTCTGTTGATGAGCAGAAACACAAAAAAACAGCTTTAGATGTGCCTGCGGCCCTGTAACTGGTGCACTCACACCAATCTGCCCCCTAACGTGGACAAAACAAAAGAATTAATCATTGTCTTCTCACAGGCTCCACATAAGCAATCTCCGCTGTGCATCACTTACCTTCCAGTAGAGATGTTTTTGGGCGTTCACATCACAGATAACCTCACTCTGATGGACCACCTACATCTTTCCTGTTTTATATCCTTCTCAACGGAGCACCAATTGATCCAGGAGGAACTATTTACACTATATACAGTATATGTGGTTGAAATGACAATATGAACCACATGACTTCACTTGAGGAATTATTTGGAATTCACTAATCTTCCTCCGACGTTCTTTCTTTACCTGCATGATTTTGCTTATGTGTGTCCAGAGCTGTCAAAAGTGGCAGACACTTACACATGCTCCATTTAAATGTTTCCCAAGCTAACAGCTGAAGCACAGACTCAAAAACTTCTTCTTTAAACATTATAGCACATGCAGTCAAGAAAATATATGAATACCACTGATAAATGGAAATGCTCACCATTTTCCGTTTAGATTATTTCACTGCAACAAATGTTTCCATGACTGCGATGTTTCACATTTAGCTCCAGCCAGATTTCTGCCTTAACTGAACCCCGTTGTGGCGTGATGTGATGTGTACCGTCCTCATAGGGCTAACTCCTCACGCAGGTCCTCGTCTCCTTACCGAGAAACATTCTTAAAGGACAGATGAGATGTTTTTTTCCTGGCCTCCTGTTGCAAAGAGAGGATCCACATGACTCCCATTATGGTGCTGGTTGGAATCTCCCTAAACAAAGTGTTTGCTGTCCTCTGGAACATTGTGCCATAGAAAATAAAACACAAGTTCTGTTGCAGCACAAACTAAATTGTGATAAGCAAAACATCCAGATAAGTATGTGAAGCTGTATTAATGCTTATAGTTTATACATTTTTAATAACTGTCCTCAGTTAGTTTCTCATTGTAATGTCTTTAGGGGTGCTGCTAAATTTGATTTCAGGTGAACTGATGCACTGTGTGTGTGGCTTTTAAATGAACTTCCCTTTTTTACAGGCAAACCTCCTGCTGTGAAGTAAGATCAGTTGCAACAGAAAATAGACGTTTTTTTCAATGCAACAACAATTCAACACTTGAATGTTGCAATTACAGCAAATTCTTAAGTACTTTAATTTATCTTCATAAGACATTTACATTTAGACATTAAATAGCATCAGAAGTTCATATTACTTTAGCTGTTGGTGTTTGTCAAAGCAAAGCTTTGCATTATTACACTCTGGTGGACTGAATTATAGGAGCTACTGAAAGGGTTACAGAAGAATAGAGGAAATGATTTAATCGCTAAATAAACGTCCTTCCTGGTGCTGGAACTGCAAGCAAAGTATTCTAAAGTAGCATTTTAGACAGGCTCTGACATGGGTCATCAAATGTTACTCAAAACTGTTGCATCCCTTTAAATTTCCCGCATCAACAAAAATCTTCATACCACATAACGTGTGATTGTGGCTTGAGTTGTGGTCGATCACTTTCGGTGTTGCTGCTGCCACCCCCTGGCTTGGAAATGACACTGCATTTACACGGATAACATCCCAAAAGTGCAGTACAGTTGAGGTGACTGGCTGTCCTCCTGCTGCCGCTCAGTAAAATTAGCGGGGGCATTTTGTGTTTGTTATCTGCACAGGCTTGTTAATCTGCACAGACTCAGTTGTTAAAGTACTGAACCAGAACCCACCCACATGTCAAAGCGACACTGAACTCCTACTTTGCCTTCAATATACCTATATATTAGAACCCTGGTCTAAATACAGTTTTGTGACTTAATTGACTTTTTCCACATATATCATGTTCCCTATTTGTTTTCGTTGTGCTATGCACACTATATTTTTTCTGTTTAGTTTATATATTGTTGTTCTTTTATATAGTGACTAGTTAAAGTTCCTGTATGGAAATTCGGAACTTTGATGGCATTTAGTCCACTTTTTAGTCAAGTAAGCTAAAACGTGATACTTGTCTGCGACTGAGAAACGTTAATTTTTTTAAATCTCATGTTCAGTCAATAGAAACGATATAAAAACTCAAACTTGCAGTAATGAGCCAATGTTTCCGCCTCTTTGTAATACAGTAAAAGTTTTACTGTACAGTTCAAGACTGTGCTTTGCCTCGGACGAAGCTCATTGGTTCTTATGAGAACACGTGACTGCATTCTAACCAATCAAACCGAAGATTTGATTTCCAACTTCACCGATTGGCCAATGAAGGCAAGAATCCTTTAGTCCCACCCACCTATGGCTAAACGTCAAAACAGACCGAGACGCTCGTAAGATTGGTGGGTTGAATTAGCTTTAGCTTTTGAAACTCTTCGGTACCGCGTGGTTTATATTGGATAAATTAAAGCTACTACACAGTTAACCGAGGAAACAGTTACGTACTGTTTTGTGGTTACAGTTAATTAGTCTGCCATCTTTTTATACAGACTCTCTACCATTTTAACTGTAAGCTAACGCGACTAGCAAATTCATGCTATCTAACTGATGCTTTATGCCTTGTAGGTACTGAAAGAATAGTTCTTCAGCTACCAGCTACCCCTTGTATCCTGTTCATTCTGTTACAACACGTGCTGGATGCTGCTTTGAATCAGGGAGGTCGTGCTTCTTCCTACAGATCTCTTCTTCTTATCAGCACCTCCTCTGTATCAGCATGAGTGATCCCTGGCAGGAGTGTATGGACCTTTGTGTAGAGGTCACCAAGCGGGCTGGGGAGGTAAGGAGGAACTGTCACATTCTTCATATATAAATCTCCTATTCATGATATGCTTTAAACAGTACTAAAAGAGGCAAAGAGATGGGTTTTGTCTACTTGCAATCTACACAGGAAATATGTTGTGATGAGCTCTCAGATGAGTCTATTTAGCATTAAGTATTCGGTTTAGTCGATCTTGAAATGATCAAATGTCATAACATGTTACTGTTAAAAAGAAAGCAAGAAAGTACAGGATGTCACCGATACTGTCGTCTCATCAGTTTTTCTGGCTGCAAAAGGAAAACATGTCCAATCCCTAACACGTGCACACGTTTCTTAAAAGAGTGTAATCTGTTCCATGTGCGTTGTAATCAATACAGTTGACAAAATAAATGTATTAAGATGTAGAGCCTAGACATCTGTCATCTGTGGCCAGTCATTGGCAAGGTTTTAAGGTAATTAAAGCAGCAGATGTAGTCAGTCATCCACAAAATCCCCTCGCTGTCACTGTGTTTCTGGCAGATGATCCGCGAGGCGCTCAAGAAGGACATCGCCGTCATGCAGAAGAGCTCACCGGTTGACCTGGTGACCGAGACGGACCAGAAAGTGGAGCAGCTCATTATATCTTCCATCAAGGAAAAGTACCCCACACACAGGTACTCTGCTTCACGTGGACACGAGAACAGATTCATTATGCAGACCATGTTTGAAGAGCTTTTTCCATCCAGTTCTTTGCATTCCGATTTGATTAGTTTTCAACTTTCTTAAACGATTCAAGGCTTTTTTTCTGCCACCTCTCGTGTTTAATCGTGTTTGTTAGAAATGTATGAGCCTTCACAGTCACTGTGAAGCAGTGCACGAGACCATATTTCCATTTCCAACCAGATAAACCACACAGTTTGTATTTGTTAGCAGGACACACAATCATTTGACAGTGAATGAAAACAAGTGTGCAGCCATTTGGATCTTTTCTCTCGGTTGTGCAGCCATTTTGATCTTTTCTCTCGGTTGTGCAGCCATTTTGATCTTTTCTCTCGGTTGTGCAGCCATTTGGATCTTTTCTCTCGGTTGTGCAGCCATTTGGATCTTTTCTCTCGGTTGTGCAGCCATTTTGATCTTTTCTCTCGGTTGTGCAGCCATTTTGATCTTTTCTCTCGGTTGTGCACATGTGGCCATGATTCACAGCACCTTGTTAAAGTGTACAGGTGTGACATGTCATAGCTGAGACTGTGTCTGTAGCACTACAGGACCAGTTATCTGCTCCTCTTATCCTCCTCTCTAAGCTGAAGAGGAGGATGTGACATCCTGATGTGAACAAAACAAGCAAACTAAAAAATTATTAAACGCATAGATGTATAATAATTATATAATGAAATGTGGCATTTAGTCTGTTCATATTCAAATCTAAATGCTGCTGCCAACACTGCTGGGGTTAGTTTTTGGAGGTTTTCCATCAAAAGTTGATCTTGAAACTCCCGTTTCAGTGTCATAATAATCATAATTACTGTGGAATGATCAGCAGCTGCTTCTCTAAGCTCATTACTGATGTCTTTCCTCCTTGGTATTGTGTTAACAAACACCTGAATGCTGCAGACCAGCAAGCTGCCAAAGCTTCTGCATTGATTACAGCTGAGGTGACGATGATACGATGCATTGAAACGAGCATTTGTTTGTCTTTTTGCGAAGCTTCATAGGTGAGGAGTCCGTAGCTGCAGGCGCCCCCAGTGTTCTAACCGACAATCCCACTTGGATCATCGACCCTATCGATGGTACCACTAACTTTGTTCACAGGTACTACCACTACCCATGATTATGTGTTGTTCAGAATCTGTGAGAAGCCTGATACTGCACTGGATTTGTTTTGTCTTTGTCCCTCTTAACTATTTTTATCTTTTAATTAGCCTCCCTCTTGAATTGTCCTCTGTCAGGGATAATTAGACAGCCCAGATTAAACTGAACTGATAATAGAAACGAATTCCTCTGAGCTTGGACCAAAGGGAGTTCATTAAATGGTTGTTTTATCTTGTAAATTTCTGTTGGGCAGGTTCCCGTTTGTGTCTGTATCAATTGGCTTTGCGGTGAAGAAAGAGGTAGGGTTTAATGTATGCAAATACTGTGTTTTTCTTCTGTGATTTCTTGATTATAAGAGACATTAACCCAATTGTTGCCTAGTGAATATATGAATATTAGTGCTGTAAGTATCTCCTATTATACAGCTGCTGTTTTATTTTTAGCCCTCCTCCCACAACGCATAAATCACTGCAGTTTTCTGTGCTGCTGCTCCGTCTCAGATAGAGTTCGGGATCGTCTACAGCTGCATCGAGGACAAAATGTATACTGCCCGGAAAGGAAAGGGAGCATTCTGCAACGGAGTCTCAATCAAAGTGTCCGGTCAGGAAGGTGAATACAGATGATCACAGCAGATGTGGGAGTGGCAGTTCTAGATAAGTCCACCAGGTGGAGCCTGGAGCCTTGCTTGTATCCTAACTTCCTTTGACTGTGTTTGTTCAGGGAGAGAAAGAAGAAGCAAGTGAATGATTTTTATCTTTGTTTCCATTCAAGATGTCACCAAATCTCTGGTGCTGACAGAAATGGGCTTCAAGAAGGATCCTGAGCACTTCAAAACAATGTTGGCCAACGTCAAGACCATCCTCACCATCCCTGTTCATGGGTAAATATGAGCTTAATGTGTGTACAGCTGAGGCAGCCTGAGCTGAACGACACAAAGGAACTACAGGTAGTTTAAACCAACATCCATCACAACAACACTGTGACAGCTGCAGACCTCACTTCCTCTGAGCCGGTCGGACTTACAGCATTCGCTGTAAGCATCTTATGTTAAAAGGTTTAGATAAATGACTGGACTGTGCTTATCGTTGACCACACATCGTGTTTCCTGTGCCTTCTTCATTTTAAAAGCCTCATGCTTGTCATCCTAGGACCGTGAGAGTAAGTTAAATGTGCATCACTTTGGTAAACAGCAGTTGTTCTAAATGCATTTTAAATGCAGTGTATCATTGGGTGTATGAATGTGTATGAATGATTAGAAAAAGCCTGTAGTTAAGTATCTTAAGACGTGCTGTATGAGTGTGTGAGTGGGGTGAATGCGGCATGTAGTGAAGCGCTTTGAGTGGTCAGTTAGACTAGAAAAGCGCAAGTCCATTTAAAGATGATAAGAGCAACAATTCCTTTTAAATCCAATAAAGAACTGTTGGATTCCACCTTTAGAAACATAGAAAACAACATTTCTGAAAGAACTGGAACGATTTCACAGGTTTGATTTCATGATCAAATGTCAGGGAATGTAGCTGATGATTCACACGCACGGTAAAGCCAGAACATCCTGTTTCCATGCACAGAGTCCGCTCCCCCGGCAGCGCAGCTGTCAACATGTGCCTGGTGGCGTGCGGGTCGGCTGACGCTTACTACCACATGGGCATCCACTGCTGGGACATGGCCGGAGGGGCGGCGGTTGTTACCGAAGCCGGAGGAGTTATCATGGACATCTCAGGTGAGTCGCTGACAAAGCGGCAGCTCTTCAAAACAACACCCGGCTAAACTTTTCAGCGCTGGCTGGTGACTCACTGGATGAAATGAAATGAAAGGAGGGATTGCTGGAGGAGATTTCTGTACAGAACACAGCAGAGAGAATTGGCTGCTGCTCGTTCAGTGGAGGCATAGCAGAAGTTATTGTTGATTAATTATTTATTGTTACCAATAGTTCTTGATATTGGTTTTTGTCCTTCTTTCAGCTCATAAATGCCTGTGAAACTGAGACGAGGAAAGAGCAGCTGCTGGCTTTGTGCTTGAAAGATAGGATTTTTATCTCAAATTTACGCCTCAGCGCTGCTGACAAACCATCTGTCCTGATATTTAGCGTCATGATGATGTATTAAGAGTAAGAGGAGTAGAGAGAATCGATCTCATGTAAAATGTCCTTTCAAAGTTTGAAATTTGAACGTGGGACCTCTGGATGTATCTGCCACACCTTCACCATCCGCCTTCATTCTGTTCATCACTGGTTCAGTACAACTTCGCTTCTCAGAATAAAAACCCACCGATTGTTTTCATTGAGTTGTGTAATAAGAGTTTGATGGAGGAGAACATTTCCACTGGCACATGCAGTATGCACCGGCACACTTTGAGTAATGGTGTGGATGGTCTCTGACTCCAGAGTCGATAATATACAGCAGTCACCTTCACGTTGTGCAAAATCAATGAATTCTAGCATTACAAAATGTTAAAATATCCAACAGCATAAACAGAGAAACAGCTGAAATGAAGCTGCAGGTAATGATGATTTTCAGAACTGATTAAGATGATCAGACCACCTCAGGTTACTCAGGTTAGAGTCCAGCACCTAAGAATGGAGAGATGGGACTGATGTTGGTAAACAGATGTGCATGAACCGACCAAGAAACAGCTGCTGAAACAGGAAACTGAGGCGTTTTATGCCTGTAGTTGCCATCCTTGACCCAGAGAACAGTAGTGCATGTTGATACTGACGCCTCGGTACCCGGTGCGCCCAAAGCTTTGGTGTTTTGGCTGGTTGTGCATCTCGTAGGTCTGTCTGGAAGCATCTGTACAAACGTATGAAACCTAAGAGGGTGCGGTTATTGTAAATGTAGGACTGCAGTCAAACGCTGTATGCTCAGCCAATGTCCCATGCATAAACGCATTAGCATGAATCCGGTTTCGTCAGGTCGGGGCGCTGCCGCGCAGCATCTGGTGGCCAAGCCTTGATCCATAGGTCTTGGTTGGGCACGTCCTGACAGATTGGCATGGAGCCAACCACCAGTGGCCCCACCACCCACAAGGATGGACATATGGACTGGGTGTGCCACAAGACTGTAAAGGCAGGGACCGAGGTGGGCTAATTCCTGGTGTTGCAGGGAAGTAACCACAGCTGGTGCTGGAGGCAAAGTGATACAAAATATATAGAATTGGGTTTATCTCAGAAAAGCCCAGACTCTCTCCTCCCCGAACCGTCTGTTTTACTAAATGAAAGATGGAGAAAAGAGTGCTCATTATTATTTTTCTCTTTCAACCAGGTGGAGCATTTGATCTGATGTCTCGCAGGCTGATCGTAGCGAGCAGCAGGGCGATAGCTGAGCGCATTGCCAAGGAGGTGACAGAGTTTTGTGTCGGCAGGGACGACACAGACGGCTAGAAACTCACAGAGTCAATCCAACAGGTCTCAAGTCTGCCTTAAGAACCAGAACAATGCACTTACCTCTGAAGAACAGTGAGTGGGTTTGTCCAGCTACCACAAGGTCCGAAGTTCCGCCTTCTTTTTAAGTCATTCTTTTATTTCAGCACATTGGAGCTCTGCTATCTGTGAGTCCTAAAACACGCAGTTGTTCTTTTAAATCACAGCCATTTAATATTTATTCTCATTGTCATGACTGCAGCCATTTCATGACAAATTACCTCAACAATTTAAGCATACTGTTCAGCTTCTGATCAATAGCATTGCTCGTCCGTGTAAGATTGTTGATTTTAGTTAAATGCATTATTAATGAAAGACCTGCTCCAAAAGAAAGTAAACTATGGAGCGTCAGAACTAGTTTGCACTATACTTACAGCAGATAACAACCACTGCACATAAAACTATTGTACTGTATAACAGCTTCTCTATCAAGCCCAGCATTAAATACACAGTTGATGTTAGAAGAAGTGCAGAGTATGCACGTGTAATGTGTTTTTAAAGTATGTGATTAATGAAGCAAATAAAAAGCACTATAAATATCCCTCTTACTCCAGACCTGCCCTTGTTTTTGACTCACATGGAAACTGCAGCCCTGCAGAGACCAGCGTCGGCATGCAGGCACACGTTATTGTCGTAAACTGGGGACATAATAGATAATTGGCAGCAGGACTGAAGTGTGAGAGTGAATGTTTCTGCAGGAAACATGCTGACGGGGCATGACTGAATATGGGAGCTCGGTGTCATGACTCGTCCCAGCTGAAATATGTAAATGAGCCATAAAAAAGAAAGAAAAAGATAAAATCTGTCGAGGCACCTCTCATCTCGTGTTGCTTCATTCAGACATTCTTGCAGAATTCTGCTCCTCCGCTGCAGGAACACAAAAGGCTCCCCTGCTTTCCCACACCCTGTAGTGTGCTGTGGCCTAAACTCTTCACTAAAACTTTACTGTGGCCTGAATCAACGATGTGTTGCTTTGACCTAGAAAGGGGAGAAATCTATAAAGCAAAAAGCATGACCAAGAAAAAATGTCTCTGGTGGCAATAAACGGAAAACGGGCCTCTCGCACAATAAAACGCTGGGAAGAAAAAGAGCAACACAGCCGCTGCTCGTGTTGTGATTGAGTGGAGATAAAAGCCATCGCACCATGTGGAATGCTCCGCTGCGTTTCCCCAACCTTTCAGTCTGCGCCGCTGACGCTGCGCACGCACAGCGGCCGCCTGCCGCCCCCTCCCAGGCTGAAATGCTCTATGAAACAACCCGCTGTCTTCCTCTCCGCGGACGTTTTTCTTTCCAGCTCGTGTTTGCTGATGACTACCAAATGGTTTTAAAACGCTGTACTCGAGCAAACTCGGATCCTGTGTATGCAGGAATCAGCGGTGGATGTTTGTCTGCGGCGGGGGGTGCAGCCGTAATCACCAAAGTCAACCCCAGCTTTGCGCCAACAAATCTTGCCATTTCCCTGCATCTCTAAATTTGAATGTTCTTCTACTGTGTACAGAGTCATTAATGGCACAGCCAACCGTGGCCTCGTACTTCTCATATTTCAACTTTATGAGCTGGCTGCCAACCATTGTTCTTTGCAGAAAATCTGTTTTCCTGTTACACACCCGTACCCGTGGGGACCACAGAGTCAGGCTCTGTGGGTAGTTTGCGAAGCTTTTTATTTGGAATAACTTGTTTTTCAGCCACTTTTTTCTCTGTTGCTCATTTACTCTGTCGTGTCTCTCTTTGCTGTGTTTATCGTCACACATTTCTTCACCGGATGTGTTAACAATGTCTGGTAGAAAGTTGGTTCAAACTAAAATATCTCGAGAAGCTTTATGGCGTCCCATTAAATTTCCATTTATGATCCTCAGGATTATTTCAGCCTGAATGCTTCATCCTATCTTTGCTGTTTGCATCTATAATAGATGCACAGCTATTATACTGACTGCTTATGGTTCCCAGATGATGAATTCCAGTGCACAGTAGTATCTGTAAGTGGATGTAATCATCATATTACTAAACGAGTGACTCAGTCAGCCAGACTGTATTCGATGTAACTAATCTGTGCATATAGATTGGCTGCATTGTCCATTAGAACTTCTTTAACACTTTGATTGCCATGATTTTTGGATGGATGTTAATGCTTCTGTTTCCTTTACCTCTGGTATCCGTATAAGAGCTGTTTCTTGATTCCATGCTGTTCTGCTGTGAAAAAGATAAAGGAGGAAACTACCTGTGCCTGATTAATGAAATCTGATGAAGAGCTGGAGTGCCTGGCCAGTTTTTTTTCACCCTCCCATCAGCCACAGCTGTAGTTATCTAATATCGGCGTATTTACACGATGCACGTCGACGGTAAACATTTCCAACACCCATTTGGATGCTCATGTTTGCATGTAGCCCAGAGCGACACTCACAACTTTGGGTTAACTGTAAAGTTAATCCCTCCTGATGGATACATAGCTGGACCATGTGAAATACTTTCAGTTGCTTTGGTTTGGATGATGGGACATGCGGTACGAGTCCACTTAGCAAACCCCTTGAGGAATAATAGCAGGTTGTTAACAGACACCCTGCGGCTCTCCATCAGGAAGAATTCCCTCTTGCTGCAATAAACCAGCGGCCTGAAGCTTCCCTCAGCTCGGCTGCACTGACACTGCACTGCACTGCTGGACTTCATGTCCTAATCAGCTCATGAAGAATCATTTGGATCTTTCCTTCAGCAACTATTCCACTTTCTTTTTAAAATAATTTTTATGTTCAAATCAGTTATTAACATTTAAAAGAAAGGGTGAGGTTGAAAGCTTAACTACCTCTTACAGTCATTTTCTATTCATGTTTGCAGTGAGCACCCTCTCAAGCATTCACTGTCAACCTGTCTGTCATCACTTTACTGTGGTTAACGTCAGACAGATCCTGCTCTTGTTAACAACCACATCCCTAAATGTTTTTACACCTACTGTATAAGATCTCCCATGCAGTTTATGTAACCAGTGCACCAATATGTGGCCCAAAAATGACAAAAAGTCAACTTCAAGATATACTTTATGGCATTTTGGAATGTTTATATACTAAATTTTCATCTTTTGCATCACAGAATTAATGGTGGGTAGAATTGAATCAGGCCTCTTAAAGGGGAACTCTGATATTTTTAAACCTGGACCTTATTTCTGGCAAGAAATATGTTTATCTACTCAACGAGAGCAGTTTGGTGAAAGTTGGTGTCCTTCGGGAGCTATTTAGATAACTGGAGATCCATATAACGGAGTGAACGGGGCTTAGACGATGCAGCCTCTAAATAAGGCATTATCTCTCTTTATTTCACCAATACTTGAAGAAGAATGAATGAATGAACGTGTGCTATAGCTCTGTTAGCTCATAGCTGCTGTTATGTGGCTACTTGCAGCTATAGGAGAGCTAACGGAGGGAATTCTACACACACCTCTCCTGGGACGACTTCATCCACACGCCCCCTGCAGCACAGCTCATTCACTCCGGTAAGAATCAAAGTCGTCGTTCACATTGTCAAAATCTGATAAATATCCTGCCATGTTGCACAAAACTATCAGCAGCAAACTCTGTGTGAAGTTAGCCGACTGTCACAGAGCACGGAGGGAATAAACTGTGCTGCAGGGGGGCGTGTGGGTGAAGTGGTCCCAGTAGAGTGCCTGTGTAGAATTCCCTCCGTTAGCTCTCCTATAGCCGCAAGTAGCCACATAACAGCAGCTATGAGCTAATAGAGCTATAGCACACGTTCATTCATTCATTCTTCTTAAAGTATTGGTGAAATAAAGACAGATAATGCCTTATTTAGAGGCTGCATCGTCTAAGCCCCGTTCACTCCGTTATATGGCTATACGCCGATCGCGAGTTATCTAAATAGCTTCAGAAGGACGCCGACTTTCACCAAACTGTTCTCGGTGAGTAGATGAACGTATTTCATGCCAGAAATAATGTTTAAAAATACAGGAGTTCCCCTTTAAGCTGCTTTACATCCCACTGTGACCCGCGACTGAATCCAACTTCAATGATCATCCAGTCAGCCCATATCCAGCTCCACTCATCCAATTTGACAAGTAAAGAGGCGTGGCTTCTAAAGTAACACCATGTACTTCCCACGGGTCACACTGAGCCATTTAACGATGACTATAAGAACAAAACCACATCTTAAAATGATTCCCGTCTTAACCTGATGTCAGATACACCAGGTTTGGAATAACAAAAGCAGACTACGATACTTCCTCGATTTTTTTAGACTAGATTTGATTAGAATCAGCTTCATAGTACAAGTACTGAGACAACGAAATGCAGTTTAGCATCTAACCAGAAGTGCAAAAGACAGAGAAGGGGGAAAAAAAGGGATCCTCCTTTTTTTTTCCCACACTGCCTGTCACATAATGTGCATGTCACTTGTTGAGCATTTATTCCGCTTTAGAACTCTTCCAGTAAATTGTAGTTTTAAAAAATTCAGACTGACACAGTCATGGTGCTTCATTCATTCTTATCTGTGCTTTAACATCCTTTAATCTTGTCAGGCTGCTGTCGCACATGGTGCGTCTGCAAACGTTTCACAACGAAAAATCATTTAAGAAATGGTTTCTGTTAAAAAGCAGCCGAATTTGGAATCTGAAACCATTTGGAGAAGTTGTTTCATTTGTGTTCAGTGCATTTAACGGGGATCAAAGGAGGCCGTATGCTGAGATGTGACATGAAATGAGGGCGACGGAAATAAAGACCTGCTTCTTATGACCGTAACGTGCCAGAGTGCATCCTCACAAAACTGCCATCAATACAAGCACTCTCATTTTGTGAATAACTCAAAGGGTCTGGGTGACTAGAAAAAGCCTCATCTTTCAGAGTGAACCACTGACCTTCAGCAACTTCAGCATCATGGCAGTTCTCAATTACAGCTGTGATCCCTGGGAACCAAACATCCAAAACATCCGTCATTCCGGATAAATTATTCATAACAGAACTGCCAGGGAGACAGCAGGACTGATGCATTTGTTGTGCTTGTCCTTTCACTTCCCTCTGCATGTCTCTCAACGTTTCTCAGAGCCTCTTATATTTGGTGCACATCAGGGACAACGGGGTGACAACTGCTCTCCCAATGCTCCCAGTCAAACAAACTTTCAGCGCGATAACCCACTCTGATCTGGTGAATAGAACACACGCTTGTTTATTTCAGCTGCAGCTTGTGCATTAGGATTTCCTGCAAATCCATAGCTGGGATGAGAGGATGATCATGTTTTCTGCCAGCTTTAGCACTGTTTAACAAATCTGTTGCCGAGTGAAATTCCATATCGGATGACTAACTTACTCAAGGAGGCTATAGTTTAGATTTTTTTGCTTCCATTACAAGTGTCATAGCAAACGGCAGAATTGGGTTTAACATATTGCGACACGTGAACCAGAGTTATGCAAGGTGTGGCTGTGGCGAACATCATGTCTGAGCAAGTCTGCTTCCGCTTTTGTTAAAGTCAGCAGAAAGGTATCAGACGATGCAGAACCTGATGCATATTTTGCTGGGTAGTGCTATGTTAATAGAACAGATACACATGCACAATGTGGGCATAAGCTAGAAAGAGAGGCAACATAGTGTTGTTGAGACATGCAGCATTTACCACTAATTGAACAATCTGTCTTGCAGCAAGATTTAACTTCCTGCAACTGTCAGGGTTTCATGGGAAGAAGCTTGATGATTCAGAAAATGGTCTTTTAACACTCCCTGAGGACAAAAGTGCTGTATGTGTTTGAAAGAGAGTTAAAATGATGTCACTCCCGGGCTTGAACATTCAAGCACACACTGTGTACTTTATCGTTCTGTGTAGCATCACAGACTCGAGTAAAACTCTGTTGCATGCTTATAAAGGCAGGGTGGCTGACTGTGAGTCTGACTCTGATTCCCTCGTGGGGAATTATTCTAAAGTGAGCAGCCGGTGCAGGAATGAGCATGTAGACGTACAGTATATTGACACATTTAGATCAGCGTCTCTGCAGGATTATTCTACTCAGCTCATAAGGATGTCGTCAAGACTTTATCAAACTTCCAGCAGGAACACAAAAAAAAGCAGACACATAATCTACAACGACTTACCAGGGGACTTTTCAAGCTTTTCTTTTTTCTGCTAGTGAAAACAATGAAAGGACATAAAGCTCAATAGCTGCAAAACTGTCAGGAAACACGAAGCTGACAGCAGCTTTGTTTATCATGCCACATCCCACGGTGAAAGCTTTGTCAGACGCTGGAGTAAAAAAGTGAGATTTTCATCTTGAAAAATGTGCTGTGACATCAACACTAAAGAATTTGTCCTGCATTTGATTACTACTCGTGTCAGCTTGTACGCATCATTGGACGGACCAGGGCGTGTCTTCCTGTGACATCTCCACAAGAAGTAGGAAGACTCTCCAAAATTTTCCACTAGTTAAATCAGAGGTGCGGTCATTTCCCAGCGAGTGTGGGCATCATGTTGTTGCAGGCCTGGCTTTGTGAGGACAGACAGCTGTTTTTTTCCTCTGACTGCTGAGAAGGAGTCTGTGAGGGCGGTACTAGTACTTTTCCCACCTTGTCATGCCAGTTATTCAAGTTGCCTCATCACTAGTCTGAAGTAATTTAAGGTTTAGTCTTTCAAAAGAAGGCCTACTTGTACCTCCAAGCTACCTGACAGCAGCACCACTCCACAAGGTAAGCTTTTCTTCACTCTTCATGTCACACACACACTAAACGAGCTACTACTCTGATATACATTGATGGCAGAGACAGTCCATATGATGTGTGGTGTGAAGTGCTGACATGTAGTGTGTTTCTGTAGGGTTCAGTGTGTTAAGGTGTGGTGTCTTGTCTTGAAGTAACACAACTCCCTCTTTATTGAAACACATTCTGTCTGCAAATATTGAATGGGTTTTTGTTTCTGGTGGATTTAATTGGGACATAATCTTTGTAAGTGAATTGTTGGCTCATTTTTATTAGTAATGAAGTTGAAATTACCTCTTCTCCATTTGTAGACAGCGGATTTTCCACATGATTTTTATAGTTCACTTAGAGTTATTAGAGCGTCTTTCTACTTTCCGGCTGCCAAAAAAATGGGTGACAGAGGAGAGGAGGTGAAATAAATGTTGACAGATTAATCTGAGCAAACATTAATCACAGCAACCAACTTAACAAGAGCAGACCTCCGTCTGCGTAAGAAGGTTGCAGATACAGATCAACATAAAAAGATTTCCTCATTTCTAAGTCCATGCAACTCCTGCTAACAAACAAAAGCAAACATGTAACTTTCTTCAAGGAGGTAATGAGCATCTGCATGTGATTTAAGGGCTTTTTTTTCTTTGATTTTGGTTTTTCTGCCCCGTGTTTTGTCTCTCAGGCTGTGTAACAGCTTTAGAAAGACACCCAGATAGGCTGAGTTTTTAGCTGCAACAACAAAGAAAGATGAACAGGCACCGTTGTTCGTGCCTCAGAACAATGCAAGACTGGCAGAGTCCAGTTCAGAGAAAGTATTACATAACTCTGCTATAACAAAAGTGTGCTAATCCTGTAGCTTTGAAGTAATAGTGTTGTAATGTTTTGTTGGCACAAGACACCATGTCCCAACTAACACTTTTCACAAACCTATTTTACACAAATGTGAACTATGTACATGATTTCGAGTCATTGGTTCATTTTCCAGATTCTCCAGAGCAAACGCCCATACACAAACAAAATGGGAGACCCATGGCAGAAGGCATATGACTTTGCTGTTGCAGTGGCAAGAAAAGCAGGAGAGGTACGACTTGTTTGCAACATAAAATGCACCAAACAGACAATCTTTTTAGGAACAATAATAATCTTTATAATACTTTACGATCAGGTCATTCGGAAAGCAGGAGAGAGTGAAATTAGGGTCATGACAAAGAGCTCCACCGTGGACCTTGTCACCAAGACCGACGAGAGGGTAGAGAAAATCATCATCGGGTCCCTAAAAGAGGAATTTGGAGAGGGCACACACTGGTGAGCCATTCACACTGACACACACATGAATGCTGCTGCCTTTCTTTGAGCTTACTCACTGGTTCTCTGCCTCCTCTGTGCTGCAGTTTCATTGGGGAGGAGTCAGTCGCAAAGGGGGAGGCGTGTATCTTGACCGACGAGCCCACTTGGATCATAGACCCAGTGGATGGCACCACGAACTTTGTACATGGGTAAGATGTCAGTGCTGTTTGATGCATTGTGTTAAGGGGTGAAGATCATTGTGCATGCATACCACTCAGCTGTTTTTCTTTAATGACAAACTCAGCAATGATGCATGAGGCATAAGAACTGTAAGGTATAAATAAAATAATTTGCTCTAAAAAAACCTAACCTAAAAACAGGTTTCCTATCTATTTCATTAAATATGACACAGAATATTGTGTAACTAGCCCAAGGTATTTGATAGGTTCATGATTCCTGTCAAATAATATCTCCAAACTAGTTCAACCAGTTTAATTTGGAATGGGAAACATTTTCACCCAAACACGATTCGCTGGTCGTGGTCAAGATACTAAACTGGTGAGCCCACATTTGTATAAGAAGGAAATGTCTTGCTGTTAGATGCAAGGAGGAAACTTGTTCTTTAACATGATCAAAACCAACAGAATAAGTGTTGTTTTTAGATTAAAGGAGACAAAGAAACACACACCTCTGTTTACATTAGTGCTGCGTAGGTGGAGCAAGTAAATTATTTGTTATTTGCGTGTCTTGAAAATGTTGATTTTGATGCACAAATCTAATGAGGATTGAAATATAAAAGCAGACATTTGCTGCATTTGGGCTGAGAAACATCAGAAACCAAATTTACTTTCTTTTGTGAGCTTTGAGACTTCCCCACCATTAATGTTTCATTTTTTTCACATGATAATTTATTCACATGCAACTTTTCGTGGGGGAACCACAGCTCTTGGTTATGGAACGTCTTCTTGCATAAAAAATTAAGTGAATGAATCTTGGGAACATTGTAAGAAAGGAAGTAAAATTTATTTATATAGCACTTTTCACAGAGGAAAAAACTCACAAAGTGCACAAAGTTAAAATCATGAAACAGGTACACACAAATAAAATAAAAATACAAAGACAAAAGCAACAGACAGAAACAGTCAAAATGACACTACGACTCCTTAAAAGCCAGCCTGAACAGCTACGTTTTAAGATGTTTTTTAAAAATGTCCACGGTAGGTCCTGAGGAAGACTATTCCACAGCCTGGGTGCGACAGACTGGAAGGCTCTGTCTCCTCTGGTTATGCACCTGGTTCGAGGCACAGCCAGAAGACCCGGGTTGGCAGACCTGAGAGACCTGCAAGGGACATGAGGGCGAAGAAGTTCAGACACGTAATCTGGTGCCTGACCACGAAGCGCTCTAAAAGTTCAAATCAAGACTTTAAAATGAATCCTAAAACTAACCGGCAGCCAGTGCAGCGAGGCCAGGACAGGCGTTATATGGCAACTCCACCTGGATTTAGTCAGCGTTCTGCACTAACTGCAAACGGTTAATAGCTGCCTTGCTGAGATATGTGAATATGGAGTTGCAGTAGTCCAGCCGAGATGACACAAACGCATGAATTATCAATTCTAGCTCGGCCTGCGACACCATGGTTCTCAGTTTGGCAATGTTTCTGAGTTGGAAGAAACAAATGCGAGACAAAGAATAAATGTGTTTGTCAAGCTCATATCCTGGTCAAAGATAATGCCCAAATTTCTCAGGGAGGAACATACATAGACCCAACGTGGTCCGTCACAGCAGAAATACAAGTGTCTGGCCCAATAATGAGAACCTCAGTTTTCCTGGTATTTAACTGAAGGAAATTGTTGGACAGCCAGACCTTAATATACACCTAACATACACTATATTGCCAAAAGTATTCACTCACCCATTCAAATAATTGACTCAGGTGTTCCAGTCACTTTCATGGCCACAGGTGTATCAATTGAAGCTCCTCGGCATGCAGACTGCTTCTACAAACATCTGTGAAAGAGTGGCTCGCTCTCAGGGGCTCAGTGAGTTCCAGCGTGGTGCTGTGATAGTTTCCTCGTTACTAAATATTCCACAGTCAGCTGTCAGTGGTATTATAACAAAGAGGAAGCGATTGGGAACGACAGCAGCTCAGCCACCAAGTGGTCGGCCACGTAAAGCGGGGTCAGGCGCAAAGTGCACAGAGGTCGCCGACTTTGAGCAGAGTCAGTCGCTGCAGACCTCCAGACTTCCTGTGGCCTTCAGATTAGCTCAAGAACAGTGCGTAGAGAGCTTCATGGAATGGGTTTCCATGGTAACTGCATCCAAGCCATACATCACCAAGTGCAATGCAAAGCGTCGGATGCAGTGGTGGAAAGCACGCCGCCACTGAACTCCAGAGCAGTGGAGACGCGTTCTCTGGAGTTCACCCTGTAGACAAAGCAAATTAAAAGTCAAAGATTACAGAATAACAGTATAGATTTACAATGGTTTCAATTGATAGTAGCATTTTTCCTATTGCAAAAGTAACAGTCAAAATGATTGTACATATCAACAAATCACCCATTTGACTGTGTAAGAATCCGCAGGTCACATCACAATAATCAAATTCATATGATTCATATTCATATGAACATTTTTACTTGCAGATTCCCCTTCGTGGCTGTGTCTATTGCCTTTGCCGTCAATAAACAGGTACTGTTTACTGCAGATTTCCTGCATTTTATAACAGCAGTTTATCCAAAGTTACCACAGTATGTGACAATTTTATAAATAACATGTTTATAGTTGGAGTTTGGTGTGGTGTACAGCTGCTTGGAGGACAAGATGTATAAAGCAAGGAGGGGAAAGGGAGCTTTTTGCAATGACGAACAGATTCAGGTGTCTGATGTGAAAGGTACACACACCTCAGCGTTATTACTCTTTATAATACATTATGCATTCTTCTTAACAGACAGTAGAGTCAACAGCTTCTAAAATAGTAAAATAGTAACAGTGACTGCTTTGTTACTCATTCCAGATATCAATAAGTCTATCATCATTTCGGAGCATGGGACTGATAGGAGTCCAGAAAAAGTCACCAAGATCTTCTCCACAATGCAAAAGATCCTCTGCATCCCAGTGCACGGGTAAGTTAAATCATCATATTATTGTTTCATTACAGTATGCAGTGTACTGCTCTGAAAAGCCAAAATGCAATGATACACTCAGTCTGAGGACCTTCACCATTAAATGGTTTGTATTTCTTTAAAGCTCTGTAACTTCTAATAATTAGAATATATAAAGGTAGCTACTAAACGGGGATAAAAACTTAGCCAAATCCCGCTACGTTCTGGTTCTGCTTTGCATCATTCTTGCAGCTGTTTTGTTAAACGGTGCAACAAAGTGCAACAAAGGGCCACTGCAAGCCAGCAGCTGACATCAAAACACGAAGAAAAACCCAGTTAGCTGAAGTTGTGCTAATGCTAACCAGAGTGTTATGTCACTCAGCTTCCTTTAATTGCATTTAAAGGCCTACGTGTGTTAAATTATTATTCTTTTAATTCTAAATGTCATATAGATAGGAACACCTGCCAAAACAGCTGTAATTTCATGAACCTGTGATACTGATAAATTCTACATTATTTTGTTTATTCATTATTTATTTATTCATCTAAACAAATAAGTTCTGACTGATGACATTTGGGCTGATGAAGTTTGCTCAAAATAAACACGAGTGAACATCCTTGTCCTGTACTTTATTGGTAATTGATTAAAAACTGCTGGTTCTATTATAAATATATTAGGAAATGAGTGGCAGCACTTCAGAAGACATGCAGGTAGTGCAACTACTGTTGCAGCTGTACATCATCAACTGGAGATAGAAACTCTCTGCTGATGTCACTGATCAGCCGAGAATATTTGGCCTTTGCTTCTCTACCTCTGTAATGGTTGCTCTTCTTCTTTGTATCCACTCTTCCCTGACTAATCTGCTAACAGACTGCGTGGGTCAGGAACAGCTGCCACTAATATGTGTCTGGTGGCAACTGGAGCAGTGGAAGCTTTCTTTGAGATCGGTATCCACTGTTGGGACATTGCTGCTGGAGCGGTTATAGTCCAAGAAGCTGGAGGAATACTTCTGGATGTCGATGGTGGGTAACCTTCTTCCCTCTCTGATCACAAAACGTGACTCTGAACGGCAGTGCTGCCTCTCTTAACCGTGGCTTTGTCCCATCATGCAGGGGGACCGTTCGATTTGATGTCTCGGAGGATGGTGTCAGCAAACAACGACGTTATTGCTAAACGGATCATCAAGGAAATTGAAATATTCCCAGCTGCGAGGGACGATGCGCCCGTGCAGAAGAAATAAGAAAACTCTCCAAGAATGTCTCCAGTTAATTTCAAAATGTAATGCGAACAAGAAGAAAGTCTTTTGATAAATGTTGTCTGAATAAAGTCACAGAGCTATTACATCTAAGTTTTATTGCTAGATGTTTTTCATGCCCCCCCCACACGGTGATCTGTCAAGCTTTTTTGATTGAAGTAGCTAACAGCTCTAATTTTCCACCTGGCAATTTTCTTTTCCAGAATAATCTGCCTTCTCCTTCGGCCTTTGGCTGGCCGGGTCTACATTTTCTTGAACAATATGCATGCACGCTTTATTCAGCTTCCACACTTCTGAGTGTTGTTGTTGGTTAAGTTAAGCCCCCCCACTATCATAACAGATTACAGGGTGCCTTTGCAGCCCTGAAACTGCTGTTATTTTGTTGTGATGCACGTTTTAGAGATGTTTTATTTCTCCTCCTGAGCAAAATGTGTAATTGTGTGGAAGAATTTCACCCACATTGCAGTTAAGTCCGTGTTGGAGTTTATTTTCTGAGCTTTGCTGCTGTGAAGTGTCAGAACTCACAATTAACATCCCCAGGTTGCATGAGAGTAGTGTTGCTGTTTACTCTGTTATGGCCATATTAGCATTCACCACTAGAGGTCAATAATGCATCAGCAATTAGATAGAATCTTAAAGAAGTTTTTTTTTTTTTTTTTACTTGCAGCAATTATAATTATTCAAAGCCGCCTTTGTGTGCTTTGCTGTGTTGATGATGCTTTGGTGTGTTTCTTACTCTTTACAAACAGCCTCTGTGGCCTCCATCACGATGAGATCAACACCCAATCAAAAACATGAGCTTATATTATAATATGTCTTCAGAAATACATTTCCTGATCTGTAAATGAACAAGAAGCTTTGGTCGCAAGAGGTGCGAGGTGCGAGCGGCTGAAAAGCAGCTGCGGTGGTGAATGAAGCAACGGGACAAACAGCAGGAGCAACAGAGGCGACAACAATAACAGCAGGAGGTTGGGTGAGGGGGCGCTGGGCTGACGGGCTTCTGAACATGTTTACACTGCTGCCATCGGAACATAAATAACTGGCGTTTCTCTGCGTATTCATGCCCCAACACATCTGCCACTGGTGTGGCGCACGATGAGATGTTCAACAGAGATGGAGTTGGTTAAGGATGTAAAAAATGGCAACAACATAGAGTTGCAAATACAATGCAACTTAGCATTTGCTTGAACTTGCCCAAAGGAGCCAGATGGCTGGAATTTGCCTTGCAAGACAATACAGTAAATGCCACAGAGGTCAGAGAGCCGCTCGCAAGTTCATAAAAGTCATTTTAGCATTTTTACTTGTAAATATGCATTTTTTTCCTTGTAGGGTAAATATCAGCCATTTGATATTCCAGGGCCGTAACAGCAACTGGTCATGTCAGTTATCAGATAAGTCTAGGTTGTATTAAACAAAATGTCATGCATTTTAAATTAAGGGTTTACACAGTCAGGAAGGTAAGCTTTAGCTTCTAAATTAAATCCATTACTAATAGAAGTAATACAAATTTAAAAAATCACTGAATAGAGAATACATAATATTTCACCTTGGTAACACTTTAATGCCAAAAAAAATGGAAATTACGTAGTTGAAAGCGATTCTATGGGCATCTAAAAGTCTTCTGCCATTCATCAATGTCTATAAACTCCTCTGTCTCCTCTGCTTGGTGCACGGAAAGATAACGAGTTATTGACAACGACATAGTGCTTTTGTCAATAATCATAACTTGTCCCAAGAAGATGATTATCAGTGAAATACACAGTGTTTGATGTTCCGCACACAGAAGAGAGGCAAAACGTGAAATCCTGTCCCTGGACAAGGAGTTTTAGGTTTCATATTTTGTTAGACATACATTATGAGGATGGCACACTTTAAAAGGATAATTAGATTCGGTGTAGCTGCTCATTTATTAGCTCTTCATACACCAGTTACAGATGGTTGATAGAAGCTAAATATCCGTAGATCTGCTTGCAGCTATGGATTTGAATTTTAATTTTAAAAAAGCATTGGAACTGTTCGTCTCTGAGTCTATCAGTTCCTGCATCGATGCTGAAGCAATGTGCTCGCTTTACAAACTAACATGCGTTTGGTTGTAGTAAAAACTGAGTCAGGGCAGAGAGGAAGAAGCGGTTTAAAGTATGGCAACATTTTACAAAGAAAGGCAGTGACAGCGTTACTTCTAAAATCTGCAAAATCATTATTTCCCCAGCAACATGCTAAAACATCTTCCCCTACAGCAGGGGATTTGATTCAAGTATGTATTTGATGCTCTATGTAATTGCAGCACTAGTGCCTCTGCTTATCAGCTGAGCAGATAATCTATAACCAATGGAAAACATCATGTGTCTTAATAAGATAAGCACAATGATTAGTACATTTTCCCTTAATTAAAAAAAGTCTAAATGAAAAAAATATTTAATTAAGAGACTGTTGACATACCTAACATTAGCCCTCACGTTGCTAACAGCTCATGTAAACCCCTTCATGGATGGTAGGCTAAAATTATCTAGAAATGTCAAATTGCATGTTTACAATCTCATTTAATCAGTTTAAATTTGGATTCACAATATCTGTATGAGGCTGATAAAGATGTTAAATCCAAAGTTTATTCTGTTTGTGATTTCAGATTGTAAGTGGTTGTGTTGACGCTGAAAATCTGTGTGATGTACTTGTTTCCTCATGGAAAGTTGGTCCAATAATTTTTAATAAGGCACATTTCAGCTAAAAAGTAGCTACATTTCTATATCTGCTTCATCCAATACAGGATTTGAGCTGAGAGAACCAGGCTACTCCCTGGACAGGTTGCAGGTTGAGGTTGTTTGTTTGAACATAGACCCAGAATTGTCTTTGCACTGAACAGATGATGATCATCATTACCCTTTTCTTTTCCAAAGGCTATTTCTTATGGCAATACATTTCATTTTGGAAACCATAATCAAGCAGTTTGCCGATACCTAAATGGGCCATTTTGGTGAATGAGAATATGTGTAAAGACAGAACATGTATCACAACCATAGAGACGATGCTCTACACACTGGTCCAATATCTAGCCTTGGCATACCTGTTCCACACGTAAAATGCAATGCAAATTATAATTATATTACCATAATATATGAATTTCAACTCTCCATCTTATGTGATTTGACAGCTAAGACTAGAAAATGTGTATTTTTAGCCAGAGAAGCTTAAAAAGTCAATATTAACTGTGCCTCCATTCAGATGTGCCATAAACAACATTTTCAGAAATTTGGCTCGATAAAATGTCAGTTTATGTCTTTCTAACAACTAATATTATATGAAACTATTAAAGGTTCTTAAACAGAGACGGTGCCACTTCAGTGACAACAGATTTAGCCAAAGTTCAGACCGTAAATGATCTCATACAGAAAGTTATGCAGTTAGCTACTACATGAGCAAATAATATAATGCTGTTGTTAAGTCAGTTGCTGTTGGCCATTTTGCTTTTTTTCAGTTTTTCATCAGCAATTCATGTTGTCGTGACCTCAAGACCAACAAATGACAGCAGATTTTCCACTTCTGAGTAACATACAGTTGATTACGAGGGCTGGGCACATTAACGCGGAATTTTTGCATTAACTAATGAATTCATTATCACCGACAATTATTTGTCTCCCATTAACGCAGTTTTTATTATTTATCATTTTTATTGTAAACGTCTGTTGCTCACCAGCTTTTATTTTGAAAAGGTCCATAGTGGACGAGCCTAGTAAGTTGCTTCCTGCTGCGGCGCTCATAGGAAACAATCAGAAAAGAAATGAATGGCGGATGAAGCGGGCTAAACAAACACGGAGAAGGTTACGGAACTTTTACATGGCCATTTTCATTTCAAAGTTCTGTCTAGACCACAGAGCCAAAGTTATCTGTAAGCACTGCAAAGTTTAATTGTCTTATCACCTGAGTGCTTCTATCATATAACTGTACAGTTCCAATAACAGGGCGTTATATGCTACTTTTGAATTCATTATTGGATTTTGCGCATAACAATGTGATTAATCGTGATTAATCACAGGAAATCATGCGATTAACGCGATTAAATAATGTAATATTTGCCCAATCCTATTGATTACTCAACCATATATTTACTGAAACACTGTTACTCCCATGCTGGGTTTAGGTAATAACATTAATGGTTTTTGACCATCACCTTCATGGATGCCATTTTCATGGTTGCCTTGGTTTCATGTAAACACAACACATTAAGCCAAAACTGCTTCACATCTTGGTTGGATTAAGCCACTCGGTTAACGTTGGAAAAGAATCACGTTTAGGACAGAAAATAAATTATTTTTACAATTCACCCACAGCCGTCACCTTCATGGGTGCCATTTTAACAATTTGCATGCAGTTACACTCGTGATCACATAGTCAACTAAAGTAATTATAGGCTATCTTTGCCCTGTGGGGGGTGCATGTAGGTGAAGGAAAGTCTCATATACCCAGTGGACTAAAATCCAAAGACATTTAGTGGAAAGAAGACACAGACCCAAACAGCCTGGAAAGAAATGGGACCCAGAAGCCTTCCTTATTCAGACACGGTTCACAGCACCCACCATCTGCACAAAGCCTGTGGCCATTACCTTTTCAATTTGTCACATTCAGAACTCCCCATTCATGTTTAAAAGAACCTTGCTCTGTAGGAGAAATGGCTTGAACAGTCCTATTGGCAAATTTACAGAGAGCATAACAGCCAATAAAGCCAAATAGCTAATATGTTGGTGTTTTGGTTTTCTGACTGATGACTAATGTATAAAATAGTGATGTTTCCTTCAGTTTTCATTGTGTTAGATTTGCCTGATGTGGTTAAAAGCAGAAGCAGTTATTTTCCTTATGGAACGATTCACTCCAGTGACACAGTCTGAAAGCAAAATGTATTCAATATGATATGATTGAAGATCATGGCGGGCAGTAATTTGTAGAACTAAGTCATCCTAAGTATTTCATCATGGCTTCAAAAACCTAAACAATATAAACAATAATCTGACAGTTAGCTACTGTAATTCTGTCAGTGGACAAATGGATGATCTACTTTCTTAGCATCACTGCTCATCACAGCTGCCTCCCTATGCATCATCTTGTCAAGCAAAGAGGTGCTTCCATTATATGTTTCTATGTAATATCATATAGATTTTTGTACATAATTAGGAAGCCATGGGAAGGAGGTGGTTTTCGAGAAAAATTGCTGCGGTAGACAGTTACAGCACATTAGCAACAGATGATTTAGACGACCAAAAGGATTGCAAGTGCGGAAAGTGACAAAATCACATCATTTTCAAGCCTTTTTTTCCTATGTGAAGTAGGTAAAAATTATCCAAAATACCTTTTCTAAGCGGAGGAAGAAATCATCCAGTTTTCAGAAATTAAACATGATATAACAGATTATGATGTAAATATTCAGTGAGTGTCGTGTGTTATATATATTACTGTACTGCTATTAACTGTGTTGGGAGTTTAAGAGAGCTATGAAGCTATAGCCCAAGATAGCACAGCTGCTTGATTTCCCAATTTCTTCCAGTTAACGTCTAGAATTGTGTCAGTAAGTGCAATGAAATTGAACACAGCAAGAAAGGAGACCGTCACAAGCAGGAAAAGCCTCCAGATATCCACAGAGAGTCCAGGTTCAATGGAGCCAGAAACAAAGTGGGCAGCATGACATCGAACCTGAAACTCCTTTGGGTACGTGTATATAGAACCACAGTAAACAACAGCCATGATCCAAATGGAAAAGGCAGGAAGCGTTTAATTTGTGCTTGTTACCATTAGCTGTCATCATTAGGTAACAGAGGCCTGCGGTTGCTTTAAATGCATGACAGAAATAATGCACAGTACTACAGCACATCCAGTTATTTACAGTACAGTTCTCTTGGTGATTTGCAGGAAATAATATGCAAAGTGAACTTCAATTTCTGCCTCTGTCTAAGCTTTTTTCCCCTCACTTTGTGTGTGTCGTGTTATGCAAAGCATCTGAAGCGAAGCCAAAGAAATTAGCTTGTCCTGGCCAGCAGCCATATTGACTCGGGGACTCCCAGTCTCAGTTGTTTTCGATGCGCTATTACTCCAATATAAAATTTGAGACACATTTTCGTCTAAGCGTGTGCTGAACTTATGCTTCTTATTTGGAGTGGATCGATGTTCACAACCCTCTTTGAGAAAATGGAGGAACAGTCTGGACATTGCAATGAAATCAAAAACTGAGAGTTTTCTGAGATGCAACGTGTGAGTGGTGTCTATCAAAAGCTGCTAAAAGTGGGGAATCAATAAAGATATTAACACCACACTCCCTGACAGATACAGACAAAATCAATGATGATAATCCTAAGTAATAGCCCATAAAGCCTCCTTACATTTAACTGATTTTTTTTTGTCCCTGTGAGGTTTCCTTGACATATTAATTGCTTGCCTAAGTGCTCTTCTTTCTAAGCACTTTGATTAATCGTCTTTGTCTTATCTGTCCATCATTATTGATCTATTAAACACACACTTAATCTTTCCTTTTTAAAACCTGATATTTAATTACATCTGCCAATGCTGTACTTTTTGTCTGAACACTCTTCTTGCTCACCAAACACTCGTCACCTGTCTCCATGTGTTAGAATCCAAGGAGTGTTTTTTTTAGTGCAAGCACAGCAGTAAGTGCTCCTATGTACACCATCTCAGTAAATTACCCTCCTCCAGCGGCATGGTGCCCTGTTATTCGCTGCACTCTCACCACTTACTTCTTGGTGTCACTCAGGATGTTTGAGGTGTGGGAATGAGGAATCAATATCACTGCTTTCTGCTCGTGTAGGCGTTAGCAATTAGCAGTTACCATCCAAGATCGGTGGCAGATGGTTCAAACTCCAGTGGATAAGCTTTCTTATTAGTTAATAATCTGATAAATAACCACAGACAAAAATGTGCATACATGCCCTTCAACTTTCGCATGTTTTATTGTGGCTGATTAGCAGATCTCATAAAATTTGAATTGATTTTCTTATTGTGAGCAAATCCCTGATAGTAAATGAACTTTCGTAATTCTGTGAGAAATGCTAAAAAAACTGAATTTCTCAAAGGTTTTCAACAGAACATGTTGCTTCTGTTCGTGTCTCGGAGACGGGCTTCCTACGGCAGTAAAATAGCTTTTTAACAGCCCATTTTTGCAAGGATAGAAACAAATGCACTTTCACCTTTGTGTGAGTTACATTTCTAACAACAAAAAAAGAGTGTGGGCTTGTAATTATTTAGAGTTGATATATATATATATATGAACATGTATCTATACATCTTTGAATTTTTTAGGAGAGTAGACATCTTTTGAAGAAAATAATTGGCTTGACTCCGAGAGCCAGAGGCAGCCAGGAGGAAGTCAGGAGTCTCTGTGACTTCCCCTTCTTCAACAAAGCTTTTGTCTTCCAGGTTCCAAATAGGTGTTGCTTGTGGTGGGGGTGGAGACGGCTTGAAACACAGGTAGTGGGTTGATTGCCTTGCAGAAAAGACTGTTGATCATTTATGTTTGTGCATTTGGCAGACGCTTTTATCCAAAGCATTTCCCAGTTAGGCGGGTAGTGTAAGGCAGTACCTTTCATGTGGGGGTCAGGATTCAAATTCAAGATTTCTATAAAAGTTGGGATGCTGTGTAACATGTTAATAAAACAGGATAAAGACATCGTCCATCAGTATGCTGGACTAGGTACTACCAGCCCTAACGTAAATGTGTTGTGGTGATGCTGCTAAGTGCTGAAAGCAAAGCCTGGACTATAAATGAGCAGCGTGGTGTGTTGTGTGGAGGAACTCCCTCTGATCTCTTGGGCTTTGCAGCTTTGCTGACCTTTTACACGCACAGAAAGCAATCTGACACGCTGAAGCAACCGGGAAATCCAGAACGCATAATACGCCCTCTTTAACTTTATTATTTATTGTTTTATTTGCTTTTTTTCTGCTTACACTATTAACTCAAGTTTGAGTAATGCTTGCTGAAATCTCCTGTGCTCAGCTGCTTTGGAAATGATTTAGTCTTTCACAAAAATGGAAGCGTACCTAACTACACCAAGTATAATATGTACATAAATATAAAGTAAAGCGTGGTATAGCTATAAGGTTGTAAATAAGTTGTGAAAATAGCAATTTGGCCATTAAAATACATGAAAACAATGAAAATGAATCATAAACCTGAGCTTTACCAACCCCTTATCCTTGCCCAGGTGTCAGATGTAGCCCATTTATAACAGCTATAGCTATATAATAGCTATATAATAGCATCTCAGAGATACACAGATCTCTGTGTGTGATACACATGTTTGATGCTGGAGGCAAACGCTGTTGTACCTTATCATTGAGAAACATCCAAAAATGAAAGCAGAAAAGTTGCTGTGAAAGAAGTCACCAGTCTTCTTTTGTGTTTTACTCTTTATTCCACCTTCAAGGCCTCAATTCCAGTTCAGGTTTGGGAGCTGAATTTGGCTTCTGGAGCGAAAACTGTGTCTGTGGACACACATCAACACATTCAAGTGATTAAAAATATCGAGGACTACCTTTCTGTGGCACACTGCCTGGAGAATTTGACCGTACAAGGACATGTAGTTCCAGGCTCTAGATCGTTATTTCCACTTAGATTAAAAAAAAAAAGAAGTCAAGTAGCCCCTCATCTCTAATGTGGGTGATCAACAAGACCACCAGCCAGACTGTGTCACCTCATGTCACCCCAGTGTCTGAGACAGTCATTGCTCCCCTCCCCCTGACTTGCAGGGGAAACGCAACACAGGGGGCCTATTACACACGGTGTGTGACCGCAGCTCGGCAGCAGGGCGACCCTAAAGGCGCAGTGTCCATGCATTTGAATAATCTATTGCACCAACTCACACATTTGCATATGTGGACACTTCCATGCCACCGGGGCACTGTGATTCACTTCCTTCCACCAGACTGTGCTGTTACTAGCATGTAACAGCATGGATATTAAGCTTGTTTGAATGCATCTTCCCCCATGAATCCTTAAGGCTGAGTAATAGAGGGGAAATAAATCTGACCTCAGAATTGTTTTCCAGCTTTAATTCTGAAACATGAGCAACTGCAAAGAAGTTTTGTTCAAGAGGAGATAACTGACGGGTCTCTAAATGGTGAAGAAGACTGACATGAGTGTAAATTTAACAATTGCCAGTGTGAGTGTAAAGAGGGTATGTGTGGTGTGCAGTGAAGCAGTCCCTCATGCTCTCTGCTCTCACCCACCTTTCATGGATCCTGTAATGGATAAAGCCTCTGAAGGATTTAAGGATGGCCAGGCAGCTCACCTGTTAAAATAGAGTTAGTACATAAGTCTGTCCTCAGGCAAACTTTGACAAAATGTGCCTCTTCTGCAGCAAGGAAGTGTTCATAGAGGGAGGACGGGGGTTTAGACAAGATATTTGTTATTATTCAGTGTTGAACACGTGTGGCACACAATGGAAAGTAATTAAATCTACATTCTGACCTTGTGCGACGGTTTGACAGCTCCCTGTTATGTATTTAAAGTGTTTTCTTAACAAATGTGGAGTGTTGGAGCACTGATATCCACCAGTGCGCTGCGCCGAATCAACTGAGAGCAACAGGGAACGCTGTGTAGTCATGCACACACCACTGAGGTTATTGTGAGGATTGTCTAGGAAGAAGGAAAAGAGCACAGAGGAGCTACAGAAATGAAAGATGTTCGTCTGCCAGTTTGTCACAAACGCAGTGTGCTCCTGTGTGATAGACTGGCAGACCGTACTAGCTTGGTGTCCTGAGGGAAACACAGGCTTCTGTTGTTGAGGGACATTTTTTTAAGAAGCTCCTCTCGTTTTCTGAGGGCGGAAAGAAGCAGCTGGTTCGGAGTTTTGGTGCAGACATGCTTTGGTCTTGTTAAGCTGCTTTTGTGTGAATCGGCCAAACAGTCCACGATCAATATAATGACACGGAGGATAACAAAAGAATGGAACAATGGACGGGTCCTGTGAGCGGCATCGGAGTGTGTCTGAAGAGCCGGACAAAACTTTTGGTATAATGACATCAGGGAGCATCTGGATGGGGCTGTAGGTGAGGACAGGACCTGTGAGGCACTTCTGAAAAGTTATTGTCTACATTGCAGTGGACAGTTTGGAGAAGCTAACAGCTACTCTGGATGAAACCACCAGAAGAGAGGATTTTTGAAATCTTAAACAACTGAATCCTCAAAAAATTCACAGTGGCTCAAGCAAACTTTAAACTGCATTAGACACGACATTTTATTCATGTATTGAAAGTCTGTGTAACCAAAGATCGCCGACTGTTCAGTTCATAAATGTGGTGCAGCCTCCATCCAACACTATTTCTTAATATAATCCAGCCAGTGGCTACACTCCCTCCTTAGTTTAACGAGTAGAAATATGTGTTGAAAAGTATCGTCAAGACCACGGGATCAAGTGCTCTGTGTAACACGTACTGACACCCAGCTCATCCCATACTTGATTAGGAGTGAGCCCTAAGTGTCACATTTCAACACACTGATCACTTTAGTATCAGCATTTGGTCTTTTTGAATCCAAAAAGTCAAAATCTGAACTAAGGCAACTGTTTTATATGTTTGATCCAGCCAGGTTTGGTGTCATCGTCTGTGGTTTCTTTTGAGTTTTTGCTTCTTTTTTAGTAAATCTTCTGGTTTTGTTGAGTTTGTCTTGATTTTACGCTTCTTTGCCGCTCTCCTGGATTGAGTTTGCCAATTACCACACCTGCCCTTTGTTTGTCATTAGCTACCTCTGTAGAAACGCTCCCTGGTTTCCATTGTTCAGTTTCACATTGTCATACCTGTTGTTGCTTTCCCATTTTAGTCAGTCCTGTGTGTTATTTTTGGATTTCCCTTCATCAGCAGCTCCTTAAGTCTTAGTAAGTGTCATTCTGCTGGCCTTCTGTCTAGTCCTGCATTTGAGTCCTCCACCTTCACACAATCCTGTGATTTTTGGATTTACACTCGAGCACACTATCTTTACGTGGTGCACCTATGTCCTGACCAGAATTTGGCTGTTAGTTGTCGGGGATATTTAACACCTGCATGTTTGCTTCAGCCTCTGTCTGAAAGTTACGTGCAGGACAGTGATCTACATTACAATCTCATCAAGTGAGGGCATGCAAAATGCATCTTTCACTGACGAAACTGGAGTCTGGCACCTTTTAACACTTTTGTTATGCATTTTTTATTTTCAGTTGCTGTTTTGTTAGGGACAACAAAACATCATAATTTAGTTTCAATATACCCTTTGATTACAATAACAAGATGTCAAGTGTCTCCCCTCTGCAGGAAAAGCTTAACCTGAGAGAAGATCTGTGTTGTGCACTTTTTTTCCTGCACAAAGTACAGGAAAATCACGAACTGTACAGCAAAATGCGTCTTTGAGTCTAGAAATGCGAATGTGCCAGGCACTACAACAGAGATGATTAAGGACTTACTGAGAAGCAAGGTGTCATATGTACAATTACTTTAAATAAGATTCGAATCAAATTAGATGGTCTTTATCTGTGTAAAAGAAGGTACTCTGCAGGTGTACATGAGAACAAAGGAATCTAAAATTACTGCATGACCTGTGTTTCTGCATCTCTTTGAAAACAATTTCTTCTACTAAGTTCTGATCCCTTTGTGTGTAAGTTCAAGCAACAGTATGTGACCAAAGTATTCTGAACATTGTGGGGGTTTTTTTATTATTCATTTAAATGCTACTGTGTATTTTGCCAGTTGTACTCTGACATATGGGGGTGGAGTAAATAAATTGACAAACAATTAAATAACAGTGAGAAAAACATCTTAAAAACTTATATCTTGTAACTCTGCACACAAACGTCACCCACGCAGAAAGCAACTGTAGCATTATGGCAACCTAGTCTGGCAGCAAACATGATGGGTTCAGAGCAAGTGTCCACAGCAGAGGTCAACCGGAGTGCCAAAAGGAGTAGGATCCTGCCCCCAATAAATGAACTGATAAAATGTACTCTCACGGTCATGTAATTACCGGTTGGATGTTCTGATCCGAACCACCAGTTTGGTGCACGTACGTAGTGTAACGTTTTCTCATGCTGTGTTGTTTACTAAAAACTATATTTCTCACATCTTTACCTAATTTTCAAATAAACACATGTTTGTTGATTGGAGAAGAAATCAATCTGTGGGTGGATCTGCTTGTAAGGGTCACGGACAAACAACCTCTGCAGATGCCGCTTTTTTGCTTGTTGTTGTTCAGATTATAACACCACATGATTATGTAAAATCACTGCTGTGTTTTTTCACCAATTTCCTCTATTTTTTTTGCAAACAATAAAACTCCTTTTATATTTCCTGAAAGCCCGAATGGCTCCCCTAGGATCAGAGATCTTTTAGCGATTAGGATAGCTGAACTCTCGCAGAGTCTGCTCTTTGAATTAAGTCCCCCTCCCCTTTCCAGTAGGCCTCTCACTAGGCTGATCTTGCAGGCTAATTGGCCTCAGGGTTGGTGTGCAGTGTTCACCAGCAGTCCTCCGGGAGCCGAATGAACCGGTAAAGGGGAAGGGGTGCTGCGGCTCCCCTACTGTCAATGCCTGCTCAAGGCATGGACTGGTAGTCCTTATAACTGCCCCCCACTGTGCCTGGTCAGCACCCAGGCTTTAGCCTTAAGATAAACTAAAAATTCTTTAGAGTTCATGCAGAATGAATTGAACAATACAGCGCCAAGAGATGCATGAAAACAAAAGCTCTGAAGTGATGATTTGCAGACTGCAATAGTAGAAAATGAGACTTTTGAGCTGCCTTTAAATGCTGAGGGAAAACTACCAAAACAAAGAAGCACATATCATGTGAAACAAACCTTTCCAAGTTCCAAACACGTTGAATTTAATCCACAGGGAATGATCCTGAAGTGATGGTTGATACCTAGAAATATGTATATATGCACTTGTTTTCCTCATTCAGTTCTGGCTAACTTAGTTTGAAGACAGAAATGCAAAATTTAAACATGTTCATCTCTCGTACCTTTGAATATTTCTTGCTTGGACTTTCGTCTGAACTATTGTGAACTTCCCCTGTGCCATTTATGTTTTGGATCCCACAGTTTTGCGGGATTCCTTGTTATGCCATCATGAAGGCAAAGCAGCCACTGTATGCAGGAGTGAAGACTTTCCCCTTGTGTAAGAGCAAACCACAAAATGATAATATGTAAGACCCATGTCTGTGGTCCCTTGTGACCAAAACATTTTTTCCTGACAGTCATTATGGGCTCTTCATCTGGTATCAGAGACGCTACGAACACCACCTTTTAATGATACCAAGATAGGTTATAAATGCCTTTGAGGATTCCTGCAGCAAACCAAAACACTGTACCTGAGCTTGAAACCCAGCTTACAAACATCTTGCTCCCTACTCATATATATATAGGGGTGCTTGGCATTGCATTTTAAGGGAAACCATACTCCTTTATCATAATTTTTCATCACACAAGACCAATATACTCAGGAAGTCCCTAAGTAAGACAGGATTTAAGTCTTACATGCACACAGGAAAATTAAATGGTTTATTAAACTAGTTGGGTTGAGCGCAGGTGGGCTGTCTGCAGAAGAGACCACCAGGAAGGGGGGAAAAAAGAATAGCAAACTTGAAGCTGAGAAAATGAGGAGTGAAGAGGCAAGACGGCTTAATCTGGCAGTACAGTGACAATCTCCCTGGAAAACAAACATGTACACACTGATTGACTAATGATACACAGGTGCGGAGTAATCACCTGATTAAACACAGCTGGAATGACAAATGGATGGAAGGAAAACTGGGGTGCACGAGGTAAAATGCCTTTCAGAACCATAACACCCTCAACATCTGATACTGACGACATGAAGTCACAACCAAATGTTCTCCACTTGTGTCTAATGCTGAACTGGTCACTATGGTAACCATGTAAATAAAAATTTGCTAATGATTTGGTTCCAACAGGTGGATGTCGTCAATGTACTTTCACCAAACTGTATAAAAACTGGGACTATTTGTCACAGCGTCGTTCTTTTGCCTGATTCTTTGGGTTAGTGTGCTCCTCCAAATTCAAATTTTTGCCATTCTCCAGCTCCACAAAGGCCAAGATGGCACAATGTTGAACTCAAGGCTTCACAAACCAATGGGTGATATCATAGAGGCCATGAAGATCTTACGTACGGTCTGTGAGGATTATTTAAACTTAACCAAGTCCTTTTGGTGCCTAGTCCTTACCAAACAGTCTTAAAAGGAAAAATCCAGTGTTTAACACACCTATCAGTCCTCCAAATACAGACTGAGAAGATTTTTATGTGTCCTTACCAATTAAGATCTTGACATCTATCCCTTCAGCACAGTATTTGAAAAAGCGAAGCAAGCTTTAGTGGGAAATTATATTCTTCCTACTCTATGAGCACAAAACTAATGTTTTAATCTCATAATGATGTGCAAATTTCCATCTAATTTTAGCAGACCAAATGCCAGTTAACACCACTCTAGTCTTTGAAGTCTTTGTCTTTTCTCGTCTTTGTCTCCAAAAATTCTTTAGAAGTGCATTTTCTTAATTTGAAACAGCTTCTATTTAAATTATCCTGATAAAGCGAGATGCTGTGTGATTTCCTCGAATCTTTTCTGACCGGCTAGGAAGACACGTGGGAGGAAAGACAGCCAGAGTGAGTGTTGATGTGCTCTTGGTGTATGGCATTCATTGAGTGAGAGTAATCAATTAGAGATAAATGCCATGTGCACCAAAAGACTTTTTTAGTAGTCTCAGAGTCAGTCGGCGAAGCGCTGCCTGAGTGCAACTTCCCTTGAGAAAATAACAAAGAAGATCAAACAGTGTCTGTGTTTGAATTTCATGTTAATACCTAAATATGTCACAGGATCAGGCTCGCTTTTTACCAACGGGAGTTTGTTTTTATCACAAAATTGGCCATTATATGCATTCAGTTCTATCTAAAGGAGAATTCATTGTAAGAAAGTCTATAAATTAATGCAAGCGTGCTCCTTCGTCCGGTGGGATTTGCAGCATTATTCAGTAAATCCTGGATTATGATATTTCACAGACAGCTCAAACGCAGCATCCTCAACAGGAATATCACTCTAATTTAAAATTAAAGGTGCAAGATCAAGCTTTGGATGAATAGTGGCACAGACCTGCGGCTCAGGATGCTGAATTTTAGCCTTTCTTTCCATGTTTGTGTGACAAGTGAGTCCACTTTCTTGTCGCTAATACCCAATTAAGGAGATGATTATTGATTGAGGTGCTGAAAGTTGACTGCTAATCTCCCTTCTGTCAGGCTAAGGCGATCAATAGTTGAGGGCAATGAGCAGCCTTTTTTCTCAGTGCTAATAAACATAAATTAGATTCAGAATGAATACATATTTGTTAGACAATAGATGGGAGACTGAATGTGTAGATATCTCATTTGTTATTTCAGAGGACATGCTAGGTGAGCGAACATGAGACGCCAAACCTTTTTCTTTGGCAAACTTTTTGCTGCTTTGCATGATCATGCTTATCCATGAAGTTTCCGTGCTAAAACGCCTTTGGTGTTTCTAAACAAACAGTGATTAGGAGTGAAGGTAAGCTAATGCCGCCAATTGCTACAGAACAGCGTGATCATGGCTAATTAGCTCCAGAAGGCAATTTTCTCCCCTCTTACACTTTGTTTTACCAACTTTATGATGAAAGTGGCTCTAAAATGAACGGCTCTGTGCTGACCCATTAAGGGCAGCCAAACAATCGAACAGAGCGGTTAGGGAACGTTTGTAGTACAGAGGAATTTGCATTTCAAGGACAATACAGTTGCTCTTGACATAACAGTCCAAGCCAATGATTGGACTAAGTGCCTCTGTTTGGTTTTCAGTTGGGATTAAGCAAGGATTCTCCACTGTTCTGTGAAATATACTGACATACATACAACCAAGGAAAGTCCTGTGTTTGCCTCCTGTTTGGCACTTTCCTCAGTAAGGATGCAACACCGTGGCATGATGAAGTCTCTGTGGGCCATACTCTGTATACACTGTATTAAAATGCAGGAAAACTTTAGGAAATGTAGCACACCGCAACACATTAAATCTCAGACTTTTGGGATTCATGGCAGTCACAAATATAAGACCTGTCTACACGACAATAAATAAAGGCAGGGGGGGGGGGTGTTAAGCTTGCTGTAAAGGAGATTTATAAGCTCTCTCATAGTCAAATGAGTACCCAGTTGATATGGTGCTACTAGTACATGTATTAATGTAAAATTCTTTCAATTCTAAGGTTTTATTTGTCAAAACACGATTGAAAATAATCTGGTTATTACCAGTTGTTAAACACATGACGTGTGTAGAAAGTACGGCTTGTTTGGAAGGGCTGCAGGAGAAAGCCTCTTCTCTTTAAAAAGAACATGGCAACACAGCTTAGGTTTGCAAAGCTGCATCTGAACAAAGCACAAGACTTCTGGAACAATGTCCTTTGGACAGACCAGACCAAAGTGGAGATGTTTGGTCATAATGCAAAGCAGCACGTTTGGAGGAAATTATTACTTCAATTCATTTATGCTAAAGTTGGTTCTGCAAGCTAATAAATCACGGGGTTGCTTCTGAAAGTGTTTGTTAGATAATTACAGTGTAATATGTTACGTGTTATTGCTCATCTGTGGTCATATTTAAATCCTTTTAAGACCCAGATCATTTTTTGATTATGCCCTGACACGTAAAATCTGTTTTCCATTACTCTCTATGCATTTTAAAGCTTTACTAATCAATATTTTGCATCAACAAAGTATTTGTGGATTAAATTACATTGCTCATAGGGACCAAGTCACAGAGAATGAACACTCGACTCCTGATGCAACTCTTCGCTGCTCTGCAGAGCGTTTTTACAGCTCGTGAGCTTTTCGTTTTGGTAGCCCACAACTTTGGAGTATAAAATAGGTTTAAATACAGCAGAAAGCTGGTCTAAATCTGCTATTTAGGATATTTCTCACTGGAGAGTTCATGCTAGACTTGAGTTAGTTGTAGTCCTGTCAGGGTTGGTGGTTATTCTTGTTTTTTGGGGGACCTTGGGTTAGATTTCTGTGTTTTATTGTTTGAATCTGTTTTCTTGTTTGTGTTCTTAGTATTTTGAAGTTATTGATTTGAATTAGGATTTCGGGTTACTCGCGATCGAATTAAGACTCCGAGTTAACTCGATCCAAATGCACACTGAACGTGCACGTAGACGACAGTGGATCGGATCGAGCGGATCGAGAAAGAAACAAACGGCGCGATGGAGAATGCGCCGTTGTGCATCGTCTGTGCCATAACCAGCTCATCACAGATGTAGAGGGACGCAGCTTCATCTTGCTCTTCGTTCTCCATCTTTCTGAATGCCTGAGTTTGTTGTTGTTGTTGGTGAAGACGTCAACAGGAAGTGGCTCTATTAGCGATAGCTGAAATGGGTACAGCGCCACCTATGGTACCGGGGTATGACATGCTTTGTGCCAGTGATTCCATTCATTCACCGCCATATATCCAAGGATAATTACCCTCAGATAAGGAGCATAACCCAACTGTAGCTGTAATCCAGTTAATCTCACCATGTAGACCCACTGAGTGATGCACTGACACTATGTCGTCCATGTCTGCTGTTGTCTTGTGAGCAAATGAAGTGATGGAGCACAGTCTGATGTGGATACCTCATCACACAACGACAGTGAAATTTCTAAATATCATCACTCTGAATGGTGTTCCAGACGCTTTGTTTCAGTAACCAAAAAGTGTGGCAGACAGACCAAAATGCACAGAAAAAGCTGTATCTGTGTTTCCTGCCCACCTTCCCTCTGCCTGTTCATTTAATTTGGTGTCCTGAACGACTCCCAGTATATGCCAATGTTTTCCCGAACCTTTCTCTTCCTTCAACTTCAGGTTTGTCACATTTTAAATGCAGCCAATGGAACAAAGCAGAAGCAGAAACTAGTAGATAGTCTTTTAAATTGAACTAAATCAAGTATTTGACTTCAGTCAAGTGGAATTCACGCTGAGGCTCTTATTTTTGTTTCATTTGGATAGCTGCTGAAAATCAGAATTTCAAGGCTGTACAATTTCCCTCTTTTCGAATGTGTTCCCACTTCACAGGGGGAAGTTCAGTTCACAGGTCTGAACCAAAGGAGCAACGAGTCTGCTCGGCTCTTCTGTTTGGGATTTTCTTCTATTGAACCATCATGGCTGATAAAAGACCTTCACATGAGGTCAAACCTGATTAGCTGTTCTGACTCCGATTTTGTGTCGAGAATTGACGAACTACCAGAACAAAGTCATTTGTCAGGATAAATGCACTCCTTGGATTCGAGTAGGCTAAATACAGTTTCTTTTTGCCAGCAGCAATGTCAAAAAGAACTTCTTTAATTGTTTAAAGTCGAAATATGATTATGAGTTCCTTTGCTGCACACACATATAAAGATATGCTGCAAGGAAATTTGTATGTAGGTGTACAGCTATAAGAAACTCAGCTTCTGTGATTAAATGAATGAGGTTTGCTTGAAAAAAAGGATCATGTTCTGCATCTTTCTATATGTTCCATTGAACTGCACTGAGTTTGTTAGAGAGCAGACAGAGACCCACTTACAAGCGGTTTCGATCCACTCGCTTGGCCCTGAGGGTTTGTGCGACAGCGTTCACACTTCTTCAAATGATCTGCACTGATGGAGCAGTCATCTTAAGATAACACTCATTGTTAATTAACATATTTCACCTTTTAGAAGCCAGGCTACTGAACTGTCTACAACATCACATCTTTTTTTTCTCCCACTCTAAGGGAACTTGAAAAAAGGAGCAGTTATCAGAGGTTTCTGGGTTGGACTAAACCCTCAATGTTTTTAAACCTGAAGAGCAGCAGTTTAACTGTATCCACATCTTTTATTTTGTGTCTTCTCTTGGAAACAGTTGAAATCTGTGTCTTGTTTTTCCAGAGGGATGCTTTGCTGTAGAAAGGTAGGAGCACTTGTGTTGGAATCAGAACCCGGTGCGCTCTTCTTTAAAGGCCTTTAAACAGAAACGCACATTAATAAAATATATTCAGATCTTTATGCCGTAAACAAACACTTACAAGTCAACACTTTCAACTGGGTTAGCGTGCACTTTGCCTCCTCCCTTCTCAAGTTTGGACTTTCATCCCTTGCCAACATTAGTGGAGAGTCTTTTACAGGTACACTCCTGCAAAACTTTGCCTACTCATTTGCAAAGCTAGGTTAAGCTTATGTAAAAGAGATGCATCCAGAGGACGTTGGAGGCCCAGAAACAAACATTTCCCCCTCCTACCCTCCCCTTGACAGACGAGTGACAGCTACTTAAATGCAAACTGTCATTAACAAACACAACCCTGGGCGACACCTGCTTTAATCACGACAACAAAGGCGCAGCAAGTGGCCGAGTAGGAGCCCCCTCTGTGTATGATATTCAAATGATGGGGCGGTGCAACATACAAAAACAACAACATCAAAGAATAGGTTGTGCCAGGAGAGAGATGTGCGGCGGCATGTGCCTCCCACCACCACTGTTAATCAGCTTCATTTTTTAACGAGTATAAAGTGAGCAGGGCTGAAAGTCACTATATTACTTACCCTTACAACTATGGGAAATCATTTTGCTTTCCTGCGACGGCCATTTCCCGGACATTCTTTCTTTCAACGTTTTCGGCAACAACGTTGGACCGCCTTCAAAGCAGGAGCACGTTTTAGTGAATCAAATGATCCAACATGCAAAGCTATGTTTCACATCAGTTAAGAAGAGCAAACGCAGGCTGATCAGTCCGATTCTTTGAACTCTTTCGCTTTGGACTGAGGCCTGATGCATCTTGGTTGTGGCCCCGTCTTTGGTTGTTGTTATTGCTCTGCCTGGTCATAATTTAAATGAGGAAGTCACTGGGCTGTAACATCCTGCATGCCTGCCAAGGCTTGGGCACTTGCAACTAATACGTGGCATTTGTTTTGATTATAGTTCTTTTTTTTTTTCTACAGCAACTACAGTGGAACATCCAGCTTTGATTGTCGCAAATTTCCTTTGTTTAAGGCTGCACATTTGCACAGATTGAGTTCAGCAAATGAAGATAAACATTTCCTCATATTTTAGCATTTGTTTATTCCGTACTGATGTGTATCTACAGAAAATACAAGGAGAGAAAAATCTGCTGCTACTTACTATTATTCAAGGGATCAAAACCCTTTCTTTTTTCCACGCTCATTCTTTCTCTCCATCTTAGATTTAACATTTGGAGACATGATCCTCCAAATGCTGCTATGTATACAACATATTGGGAACAAATCATTGCAATTTCTGCACATCTGGGATGAAAAATAAGAACTTTCAGTCCTTTTCAGACTCTCTTTCAAATTTCCAGAGAGCTGGAAACTGCATCTACATTTTGAGTATTTAAATGTGTAAGTTTATAGATTTATTTAGACAGTATATCACTACAAATCCCCATTTGATTAAAAAGCGAGATCCAGCTGCATGCATGGATGTAGACTGCATCACTACAACTTTGAAACCAATGTAAATGCCACCGTTAGACATCTGCTACAATAAGAGAATAAATCAGGAGCTTCTCTGACTGATCAAATTCAATCACACGAGCAGCTTGGATATAATTATTGGTCATGGAGTACGACTTCCATCTGCAATGAAGCCTTTCAAATAAATGTCGTACTTTTATGCAACATGTTTCGAACACGTGTGTAAAAGTCAAGCTCGAGCAGGAACTGACTGTCAAAATAAATACTGGTTCGGCTACGTTACTGAAGTGAAAAAGCGAATATCTCTAAAGTGCTTAGAGGAGACCTTCCAGTGGAAAACACCATATGGTGTTTTTTTTATTCTCTTCTCCTTTTATTTCTTTAATTATTTTTTTATACAGTATTGTGAAAAAAGCCTCGATTCACCTTTTTATTTCTTTGCAATTTGCCTCCAAGGACTCAGATTTTCCGGTAATCTTTTAAATTGAACTTGAGCAACAGTTTTTCAGGTTTGCTTAAGCTCTTTCAAAGTTTTTCTCTGGACATTAGCTGCTTTTTTACAAATGTTGTGCTTTTTGTTTGCTTGTTAAGCTACTCAACACTGACCTATGAATTATTCTAGTGTAGAAAAGACACCTCGCTTCAGGGATGAGTCCGTGTTGTGTTTAAATGTTAGACGACTCAGTAAATAACTTGTTTTATACGGTACCTTCAGGCACTTTGTTACCTGCAGCTATCAGAATCACACATGATTTGTTCACATTTTAGTTACCTCTAAAGATAACAGTTTTACCAAAGAGCTCACAGATGAACAGTATCTTAATATTATGCTGAAGAAAAACTTGGTCTCTGAGAAGATTGCTGGATTTAATTTTCATTCAGCCTCTGGAACAGGACAAAAACATGGCACAAATTGATTTTTAAAACAGAACTCCTTCGATAATTTAATTTAAAAGAAAGATTGAAACTAAATAATACGATTATTCCACAAAGAGATACAGTTGAAAACAATTGTAAAAACATATAACAGGTTTTTTTCTTCATGCACCATTAATCATCGCGTAATGCTTCAGCTTTATTTTGTGAGCCTTTGGAAGAGACATCTCTGTCAATATGATCCCTCGCTGCTTCATAATGTGGAAGTCTCGGCTTTCGGGAGGCCAATCCATAACTTACTTCATTCCATTGTGTATTTTCCTATCCAGGTGTGTTTTTAGCACATTGAGTTTGTTAGGGATCACTGTCATGCTGAAAAATGAAGCCACTGCATCAGACACTTAAAAGATTTCATCAAAGGGCAGCTCTGAAGATGCTTTTCTGCATTCATAATTTCATGAGTTTGAAAAGATTTCCAGAAAAGCAGCCGCAGCCACAACAGACCTCTTCCATACATATTGGCTATTTGAACCAAAACATCAAATGTTTGAATACATCCCTCCATAAGACCTGCTGCCACTGGTTTTCAGTCCACTTTTTGTGTCATAGCTCAGGCTTTTCTCCACCCTTCCACGGAGAGATCCTACCTTCGCCGTCTCCTCGGAAATCTGAACATCTGTGAAGATATTTCAACTCAGGCCCACTTCTCTGGAAGTGAGTTTAAAGAGCTTTCTGCTACGGATGTGTTTATCCAAAATGAAAGTAATCTCTAGTGGGAAGTCATATTCCATTGAAAATTGGTTTGCACTCTTTATTTATTGGATTAAGAGCACTTTTTAAAAAAAAAAACTGTAACGAGGATGATGATATTGAAGACATTTATGTCAAGTTAATATGAATTGCATACCAACTTTGCATTATTGTATCCAACTTTATTGTAAAAAAAAGGCATAATACAGTATATTATGTTTATGTCAAAAGAAACTGAAATACTCATAAAATCTTACTTGGGATTTATGTGTAAATCATAGTGTTAAATGTACTTTCTCTATTAGAACATACTTTTACCCTGCAGGGGCTTGTTAATATTGAATAATCTGGCCCCAACCCAAATTTAAAACACTACTTCCTGTGAAAACTCTTTACTGTGAGATTAGACCTTCAGTGGGCACAAAATGCCCGAGTCATGACAGTGAAGGATGATTTTATTTAAAGTCATAATACTTTTAATAAATGAAGTACAGGGTGCACTGTGAACTCATAAGACTTGATTAAATACTCAGCTCCCTCGTTAATTAGATTCCTTCAGGTGTTAACTGCTAATGCCAAGCCTCCCAAAACACAGCGGCGGTTAAGTCTGAACGGAGACAGACGACCGTAAGGAGGCCACTCTCTCTGTCAGCAGCAAAATTACCTTCATATAGCTCCATGAAGCTTATGAAGCCAAGATCAGCTGAGGATTTGAGGAGCTTTTCCATCTGGCAGATGTGTGAAAATCCAGCGTGTCTGTGAACGAGACAATCTAGGTGACATTTAGAAAAAGAACCAGTTGAAGTCACTTCAATATAAGGCCATCGATTTGAGCAAGGCAATTATTATTTGTGGGGACCTGCAATATATATATATCTATATATATATATATATTGCGTTTTATTTTGTATCGCAGTATTGTTAGGGTTGTATTCCCAGCCGACGTCATGATTAGCATGTTATTTTGACTGTTCCTTTTCACTGACAGCAGGGTTCTTAGATGGTGTCACAATTACACAATGCTGCTCCGGAGCTGGAGCGAATCGTTGATTTTCTTTGGCAACAACTAACCTGTAATTACCAAAAAAAAGTCAGAGCGTGTGAAATGATACAAATCTTTTGGTTAAGAATTTAGATGTTTAATTTCTCCCTCGAGTGGCTGCGCTGAATATGTTACAAAAGCAGACAAGTTTGTCTTCTTTTAGTCAAATATTGCAAAGAAAATCAAGCTGTTAGATTGTTCTGAGCTTGGACACGGGCATCTAAGGCTCCTTGGTGCATGTGAAATAATAAATAGATGCGTTCTTTGAGGTAGAAAGCACCAAGTGAATATTGAATAACTGTTCTGCAGCTATTTTTTCTTTTTGCTATGAGACTGTGTGTCTCTGCCCCCCCCACTACAGAAAACTCCTCACCTGCCTGAATGTTTGCATCCAGCTGGTGTGATGAATGTCACTGCTGTCTTTTGTAAATGAAAGCAAGTGAGAGCAGGATGCAAATTGAGCACAATGTGCTTTAATTGACTTACCACAGGGTGACATAATATCCAGGACAATAAGGTTTAATGCTTATGTTAAGTTAATATTATATTAACGGTTGCATCTGAAGTGACTGAAGCAGCAAAGTCTTCTGCATGAGTAACTGCAGTCAGATATGAGCAACAAAGCTGGACAAAGAACATGCCTCATTGTGATCAGTCCAACAAAATCCTCCTCATACTGGTGCATAGATTTAATTTAATTTTTTTAAACTTCCTTCTTCTCCACCTTGGTGAGTAAGAAAAGTTACCTTGAACTTCAACTGTAACTAATTGAGTTTTCTGATGAATCCTGGTCATAAGTAGCTGTGTTTTTCTACTCTCACCCATCCCACATACTCCATTTTTTATGCTTTGGATCTCAACCTTGGCCTTTTGTCGAATGCACAGTCTTTGTTCGATTTATTTAGTCCTTTCTCTTTTTTGCAGAGAGGTGTTAAGCACCTGAGGGCTAGAAGGAAATGACTGATTTTTTGCCTGCAGGGTTAGAAAGAAGGAACTTTAAGACACCTACAGAAACTTCTCATTTGGTCAGTTAACTCCTGTCTTTTAAAATTAGAAAAATGTTAACATTAAGGAGCCATTCTTTTTGTCTACAGTTACCTAGAATATTGGAAATGAAGCTATATCAATGGAAAAGAAAGAAGACAAAAAACAGATCTTGATCCCAGCTCAGACGAAGTGTGTTTACACATTCAATACAAGTGTATTTTAAAAAGCTATGATTAACATAAGATGAAGGTATTTTTAGCTCTCTCTGTCTTTTACCTCGAAAGCAAGTCCAACTTTTAGTCAGATTAGAGCGGCTGCTGCACAGCTCCATCTCCTGTGACTTCTATCTGTTCTTTTTAGCAACTTATGTTATTAAGCATCAAAGGCTTCTGTCGGCATACTTAGAATGATTTTCATTATTTCGCTGGGTTGTGCATGTCATTATCTGAGCTTAAGAGGGAAATGTTGTTTTTTTTCTGTCCCAAACGTAAAAGAAAATAGTAATATTTTTATAAATGGTCACTTGGGTTTATAGTCTTTGGATATGGAAGCCAAAAGCAGAGAAATGCACTGAGACTTCGACAGCAGAAGAGACTTCGAGAGCGTTATGTGAAATCTTTACTTTTCTGTCCAGACACAGTGTACATGAGTAATCATTTATAACTCATCTTTCTGAAAGTAGTAATGTGAGTCAGACCATCTGTCTTTAATGCAACCAGTAGGGAAATGTCCCTCCTGAGCCTCTGTATGTCAAGTTAGGTCTTAGCTCCTCCTACTCTGCCTGCCAGGACGACGTCTGTGGCCCCTGATTTCTCTTAATGTGGTTCTTGGTATGTGTTTTGGATGATTTTCTTTGAGTTTAAGTCATACCTGACCTCACCGATTTGTGTTGTTTTTGAAATGTTGTGCCTCTTGTACCCTTCGTCCTGCGCCACTCCAGAGTATTTCCTGTCATGTAAATGCATCCCCTGCAGAGAATCTGCGTCTGAATGGCCAAATCTGCACCTTCTAGGATCATATCAAGGATAAATATGGTAAAATATTTAGCATACATGTTTAGCCTCATGACCTCCTTCAACCGCTGTTTGTCTAGACCGTGTCCAGCAAACAATGTGGGCTACAGAGATAGTTAAGCTGCTGGGGGGCCTGTTATGTCACACTTTTCCTCACTTTGCTCTCCTTTTTTCCTCCGTTTAATTTCTCCTATGACATTATGTACATTTGGCATTATTGTTGTCCCTGTTCCAACAGGTATCCTTTGAATGGTGTTACGGTGTTTGTTGTCCCCTCTTTTCTGTCAACTCAACCCCCAGCTGGTCGAAGCGGATGGCTCTTCCTGGTTCTGATGGCGGTTTCTTCCTGTTAAAAGGAAGTCGTTTCTCTCCACAGTCGCCTCATGCACACTCAGGACGGGAGATTGGACCAAAGAGAAGTTTCGGTGCAATCTGTTGGTTTTGAATTTAATTAATTAGATTTGATTGGATTATAATTACAAAGAATTGGCTTGAATTGGAAGTTTTATGACTCATAAACCATAAGATTGCACTTTCACAGCAACAAGAATTCTTGATTTTCAATGTATAAGCAACAAAACTGACAGAATCATTTTGATCCTTTATGCTCACATAATCATAATAATTTCTACCTCTGCTGATGTTGCAGCTACTGTACCTATGCATGATAACAGCTGCACTCGGAGGTCGCCGCTGTCTGCTCTCAGATGGGACTCATATAAGCAAAAGTGCCAGCCTCTGTCTCCTCCACCCTATAAACTTTCCTGGTAATTCTGTATCCTGGAACATTTGCATCACAGCCTTTGCTGTAAATTGTTCCCTTGTTGCAACATGATTAAACGTCCTGTGATTTTGAAATTCAGACAGTATTCCTGACTATTCTTAACAAAAACAGTATCAAAAGAAACAAACCAACCATCTGCTACCTCTGTCTTGTCTACATGCTACTTGCTAATTCTCTCTACAGTCCATTTAATTTGATCTACAAGCCACTGTATAATGTATTCATGCACGTTACAATTTCAAGTATTTCTATGTCTTGATATAATGCACAATATGTGGAGAGGAGCCTATCCTTGGAAAATATCCTGAAGAAGCGGGACAGAACTTTGTAATCATCGAGCTATTGCTTGAGGGATGTCAAATCAGATTTATGTGAAATGATTTAGGAGATAAAACCGGGATGTTCTACATTTTGGCGTGTACATATCCATTTATGTAATTAACTAGGAGTGCTCCCATTAGAGAGAAACGGTTAATAAGCTCCAGTGGGAACATGGGGAGGTAGGTGAACCTGTGGCCTTGGAGATGTTAAACATAGACGAACAGATGCCATATCACACGCTCGGCCCAGTAAATCAGATAAAATGTGCTGAGGAACGGGGCGCAAATGGGCCTCACAGTGAAAACTCAATATCACATAAATGGACGGGCCTCTCATGGATATTGTAAACTGGTAACCTTGCCACTGCATACTCACCTTTTCTAATGCTCACAGATCCAATGCTAATTTACAGGCTTTACCCTCTTCATGGTTATTTTAGCCCTAAAAACCTTTACATGTGTAGGGGGGCAATAAAGGGCTGTTGGCTAAATTAATGTAGAGTTTTTATAGCTTTTATAATCTGCAAGTGAAAAGTGAAATATATTACTTAGTCATTGTGGGTTTTTTTAACTGCTGCAAATGTGATCACATTATCAACCGAGGAGTCATTAAAGTAAAGGGAGGATGTAAGGCGAAGGGTTTGATTTTCATTTACACATGCTGTGTGAAATTAAAACAACATGAAGTGATTTGCAAACCAGTATTTTGCTCACAATAAGACATGAAAAACGTGTTGAAACTATTAGCTCACCTTGAATTAGATGACAGGAGCATGCTTATCGCTGTGTAGCATCCCCTGAGACCAGTCTCCGCACCTTTAGGAGAGGAAAAAATCTGGTTGTCCCATTCTTGTCAGATTTAGGATTCTAGCTGCTCAACAGTCCTCGGTCTTCTCTGTCGTGTTTTGCATTTCATGATATGCAAAATCTTTTCAGTTGGTGAAAGATCTGGACTGCAGGCGTGTCAGCCCAGCTCCTGGACTGCTCTAACACGAAGCCCTGCTGTTATAATGATTGCAGTATGAGGTTTAGCACATTTTTCTTATTGGAACATGTACAGCCCTGCCTGAAAAAGATTTCATCTGGATGGAAGCATATGCTGCTTTGGAACCTGTAAATACTTTAGCATTGAGGTACCAGTGCACCCCGGTGCCATGAGAGATGCTGATAACGACTGAGATTATCCTTCTACTCTATGGCATTGTCTCCACAGACAATTTCTAATTTGAGTCATGTGACCACAGAGCAATTTTCCACTTTGCCTCAGTCCACTTTAAAAGAGCTTTGGCTGGTTCTGGGTCATGTTCACATGTGGCCTCTTCTTTGCATGATAGAACCGTAACCTGCGTTTGTGGATGACTCGGTGAACCGTGTTCAGACCATGATTTCTGGAGCCGTTCCTGAACCCACGCAGGGATTTCCATGACAGAATCATGTCTGCTTTTGGGGCCGTGCTGCCCAGGGGCCCGTAGATCACAGGCATCCAATATTGATTTTCAGTTGTGTCACTTGTGTGCACAGACGTCTCCAGATTCTCTGAAATGTTATATATTATGTACTGTAGATGGAGAAATATTCAGTCTTCTCAGTTTTACATTGAGGAACACGGTTAGATGGTGATCTTTTTTCCCAGAATGCTGAACCTCAGTCCATCTTTATTCCTGAAAGACTCCACCTCTCGAAGGTACTCTTCTTAAAGCCAGTTATGCTACTGAGCTGTTGCCAATTTAGTTTAGTTTTAACATGTTCCTCCTCCTGCTTTATTTTAGCCACCATAACAACTTTTTTTAGATGTGTTGTTGCCACTAAATTCAAGATGAGCTCATATTTTTAACATATTTTTAATGTGCTACAATACAGAATAGAATGATTTGCAAATCTCACAAACCTTTCTTTTTCACAATAGAACTGTGGTAGTAAAAGCAAAGGTAGATTGATCATTTCTCCTACAGTGGTTGCCAGCACGAACCCACTTAAATGATGCATTTTGTGATTTATTCCTTTGAGACACTTGACAATCATCTACTCCACTTCTTGGTCTACCTTTAAATCAGTCCCCAATGGCTTCTCCAATACACATAAAGTTTTACTATTGATTTCTTCACATTTCTTCCTCTTTGCTCTTATATTGTATTGTGACACGTGCACAGTGTGTGCATGCCTGAGGTCTTTGCAGCCGGTGTGTTGCCAGGGACTCACTGCTGAGTGAAACATTCACTATGTTTCCAAGCATATTTGAGCAATGCTTATAGCTCATCTGCGTCATTTAATAAGTCTATTCTCCATGTCACAATACACGAGAACAGGAGGGGAATCGATGTATTGATCTAAGTATGAATTGTGCTTACAGACCAAAACAACTGACATACAGTTTAGATGGTGGAAAACTGGTATCAGGTTGATGGAGCTCATTTCTTGTGGTTATTTTATGTTGTTACCAGCTTCTCCTCTTCTTCTTCGCACCGGTTTCTGCTTCTTTGTACCGTCTTCTTCAGTTGATTTCAGGTCAGACGTTCCTGGAACTGTGGAGCAAGTGAGACTGACTGAATGTTTTCACACAGGAAAAATCCGACGTCCAACACTGTGCAAGAGTGACTCGACTCGACTCGACTCGACTCGACTCGACTCGACTCGACTCGACTATGTAACGGACTCGACCTGGAGTTCTGCCAGGTGAAGGTGTCTTAGTGCCATCCACCACCCATCTATTAAGTCTTAAGGGACTGGATAGTGTAGTGGTATGATTGCCACCTTCCATGTGGGAGACCTGAGTTTTTGCATGAAAGGTCCTACCTCCAGTAGGGGTCCTTAGGCAAGACCCCCTTATCCTACATGCCTACCTGTAAGTCGCTTTGGATAAAAGTGTTTGCTAAATGCATAAACATAAACATAAGTCTAAAAACAGGTATTTAAGGCATACAGACACTGTACCTATGCATGAAATAAACCTAGAAGTACGTCGGAAACAGACTGTATCATACATGATTTGGGGTCTGGAACATGTATTTTTGGTTTTGTAGAAAGAAAATGATATACGATATGCATATTAATGACCTGGTGATAAGACCTGTGAAAGGGTTGAAGGGAGGTGGTTGGAACGGATGCTAGATGCCTTCCAACCTAAATATAGTGTTTAACAAGAGAGGGTCGCTGTTATTTGTGCTAATATCCAATGTTTCTTACCCTGACTTTTATTTCTAAAGCACATTGACATCAGAGCAACTTGTGTTTGTGTCTTCCTTTGCCAGACCTACAGCAAAGGAATCATCCAAGAACTAATTAATCAGGCTCACTTCTTCCAAGTGTTTTGAATGATCATGCAAGGTCATTAGGTTTTAGAATCTAGCAGAACTACTCGCGGATACTGTATTACTCATTGACTACTAACAATTCTGCCAATACATTCAGTGTCAACCTGCCAGATCATTGTATTATGTGCACAAACAATATTTTCCAATTAAAACACATTTTCTTTTCCAGATTAGCTGTAAGTAAACCTGATTCTTTTGTTTGACAGGATTGGATTTGCAAAAGTCTATAAAGATTGTATCTGCTACATTCTCTGCTACAATTTACCAGATTTGTCCTCTTTTTTACCAGTTCTCCGTTAAGGTCAAGGATCAATTATGGTGCTGGTAAAGTTGTAGTATTGACAACATAATTTACACAGGTCAAATGTTCCAAAAACACTGTTTGCGTTGAAGCTGCAGTGTCTTCCCTTTACTTTAAGAGCAATAACAAGGGTGCACGATAGTTTTGTGTGGGCAGTATCGTTGCATATCACAAGGAAGTTATCTTGAGAAATTGAGGAAATATTCAACAGTTTGATCCCAGGATTATCAGTTCAGATAATGCAACAACATAATGCTGAGAGACTGAAGAAACTACAACATGACTGTCAGTTAGAAGATAAAGACCACACACAGTAAAAGGCAGAGTCGAAGTGCTTCTGTTGTCTCTGCATTTTTAGGACCATTTTTCTGAACTTTGTCATACCAAGATGAATTCAACCTGACACTTAAAAGTGCAGCCATCACAGCTTACATTGTTGTACAGATTAATCAAGTCCTGTGATAAACCATTAACAGAGAGCTGGTGTCTGCCGTTTACGTTGCCCCTGATTGAATGAAGTTATGGTCCACTTGTTGGGATCAAGAATAGCTGCACTTTGCACTTTTTATGAAGTGGAACGATAGGATTGGAAGTGTGGGAAAGGATGCTTTTCTTTGTGGTTTTTATTTCATGAGCTTTTCAGCCGACCCCCTTGCCCAGTCCCTTTACTTTGTTTGTCCATTCCGGTGATTTAAATAATAAATGGCCCATGTTTTCCAAGAGGAGCGCTGGGGTCACCATTCGCTGTCTTTACTTTACTGCACAGCTGAGATGAAAAAGCTTCTTTTCGCAATGTCACCTTGATGGAATCACAAGGGGGTTCAGGATTTCTCAGCTAGTCGTTGTACAGAAGTGTCTTATGCTCACTTTGATGTGATGTGTCATGTACGGTGTCAGTTAGCTTTAAGAGCTTCAAATCAGGAAAAAAAAGAAGAAGAAATACATTTCCTGGCTTAAGGTGCACAGAGAGATACTGCTGGAGCTCATTTAAGCTACAGTCGAATGAGACACTCTCCCCAATGACCATTAATTTAGAACAAGAAGTATTTCCTAAGTTATGTGCTCTCATTTCGGGAACACAGGCCTGATTAGCATACTCTCCCACTGCACAAGTCCCCTTTTGGTGGGGTTCTGACGATTTGCACATTGATTTATTTTCATCCGCTGCAGTTTTTCTAAAGATTTGCCGAAGTCCAGTCGCTTCTCGAGTCTCTCCACTCGTGCCGTTCTCCAGCCCTCTCACTCTTCACCCGTCCTTCAGACCGCTCAGCAGCGGCTCTGTAGCAGTAATTAACAGCAGTGTTACATCTGGGAAGATTCTGTGAGCTATGTCAGAAAATTAGGCTGTGAAATAATGAGGGTTAAGGGACATGTACTGTTCTGCTGGTCTGTGGAGCCGCATTAAAATCAAAGGACTTTCACAGCTAATTGGAAAGGGGTTAAACTGCTTGGCTGCCTCACCCCTGTCCTGAGTCCTCTACCCAAACCCAGTCCTGGGAGATGAATGCCTCCCTTTTTACTGTAATTTTCTAAAAATTTTTCCTCTTTATTCAAGGAATATCCAATGTTGAAACATATGTGAGATAACTTTGGCTGTTCTCTATTTGGAGACCTTCTATAAACTACTATATATAAGTAATTACTCCTCTTTCTTTCTTCTAGACACTAAATAGGCCATCCAGCTGGGTTGTTTCTGTTTTTATGAATAGTCACAGTTACTTCAATGTCCTCACAACTGGTCATAAGATACCCTCTGTCAAAATCAATGCAATCTTCCTTCATTGTAGCCAAATTAGCGCAGCATGAAAAGGAGACACCCTCTCTCCTGCCTCTCTCTTGTTGCAATGATAGCATCAGCAGCATGACTCTGTATAACGAGCACGGCCACGGTCCACTGCTTAGAGGAATACAGTAAATACACACCCTCTCCTCTGTGTCTGGGCTCGTGCAGAGCAGCCGGGGATGACTGCACAGCAGCTAATTGCAAGTCAGCTGTTGTATTTATGTGTATATTTAGGGAAAAGTCAGACCCAAATCGTGTGCTTTTGCTTTGGGAAGCAAAAGATTGCAGCAGTGCAGTGCTTGCTTTGAATGCCAAATACATTAAGAAAATGCCATGTGTGATCAATGCTCTTAAAGTAATGCTTTTCTCTAAGGCTAATTTGATTTGATTTGATTCAACTTTATTGTCATTACACATGCATAAATACAAGGTAGATAAATACAGTTTAGCATCTAATCAGAAGTGCAAAGTGCAGCAAGTGCTGTACATACAGTATATGCAATAAGTAAGAGCAGTTATGTGCAGATACGGGCAATATAGAGATGTGGGAATAGTTTAACAGTATATAATCAATGGGAATGAATTAGTATTAATATGCAAAAGGGCAACATACAGATGTAGAATGAACAAGTATACAGATGTGCTATTTTAATATACAGAGGGTCAATGCAATAGTGCAATAAAATATATAAACAGTTGTAGAAAGAGCGCTGTGAACATACTATAACAATGACTGATGTAAGTGTACATATTCAATTAATGTTATATACGATGAAGGCTGGATAGAGCACAGTCATGGCTACTGGGGGAGATGAAGAGGGAGAAGGAGTGTGCAGAGATGTGGTCGGAGGAGAGGAGAGGGAAGGTTCAGGTTCAGCGGGGGACAATGGATATCGTAAACTAACACTGAAGAAGGTTAGCGCCGGTGTCATTGGCTTGTATAATAGACCACTAATGACGCATAATGAAATAAGAGTTCAGATAATTATACGCTACCAAACTATGAATAGAATGGCGGTGGATGTGCTTCTGTGTGTTTCAAACTCATTTGAATGTTTTTTGAGTAACTGCAATGCTTTTTCTTTTTTTTCTAAATGGGAATGTGCTTTTCAACACAACTGAAGGTCTGCTTTCCTATACTGGTGGGGATTTTGGCATCCATAAATTGTAGTTGCTGACATCTTAATTTTTCCCTCCAATTCCCATTCTAAAGATAAGAGAGCTGCCAGAGAGCTACCATTATCAAAATGCATAATTTGAACGGGGAATCACCTGATCGCTTTCAGAGTAAATAAAAGAAGAGCATGAAGGTTCATGCAAATTGTGGGGAAAAATGTCCGTTTGTAGGTAGGTGAGGAAATAAAGCCTATAAGGGAAACAACACCCTGTGTGCAGCGAAACATGGTGAACGTGCTGTCAGCACACTCTCATTCTCAGCTCAACTCGACACAAATGGTCCTTTGTGTCAATTTTCAATGCACGAGGTACCCTTTTCTAATTAACAGGGAATTGTTCTACAACTGAATATTTCAAGATATCTTTCTACACGATGGTGTGGTGGTTAGCACCGTCACAGCAGGAGGGTTCCAGGTTCGATTCCCAGCTGGGGCCTTTCTGTGTGGAGTCTGCATGTTCTCCCTGTGTATGCGTGGGTTCTCTTCGGGTACTCCGGCTTCCTCCCACCATTCAAAAACATGCATGTTAGGTCCTTGTGGCTGTTTGTCTGGTTTGTCTCTGTGTGGCCCTGTGATGGACTGGCAACCTGTCCAGGGTGTACCCCGCCTCTCGCCCAATGACAGCTGGGATAGTGCGGCATTATACAGATATACAGTTATGATTATGCAGGTATAGAAAATTAATTAATTCTTCTGCACTGGCTGCTCCAAAAGTGTTACGGTTAGTCGATGGTCACGAATAAACAATAGGACAAGAGGACCTCTTATTGCAAAAAGCTTTGCAGACATTTTCCATTGCATTACTAGGACACCTGCTTTAGGGGTTCACAGCAGGCTACTGACCAAGTGTGGAGTTAGAAATGAGAGCAAATAGGTTCCGTCATGCTGGGGGATTGCTTTGCTGTATCTGGAGGCATTAAATGCATTAAGGGAATGATGAAATCAGGTATTTTTGGGTCTTATTTTCTTACCCTGTATGAGGAAAAACGTGATTTGAGCTGAACAGAAGTAAAATGTCCAAATGCACAAAAAAATGTGTCCTGACTCGGATCACACTGTAAAGCCGTGGAGAGCTGAAATCTGTCTTTGTTAGAATTACGAATCTAAATGGGCTAAAGAGTGGAGACTTTAGCATCATATTAATCGAGGATGTCAAAAATTGTGTCCAGAGAAGTTTGTGCCATTTCATTATGAAGGTTTTGTTTTTATTCTTTCTTTGAAAAGATTAAATTGAAGCTATTCTTAATTGTACCAGAAATTCAGAGTGGAACACACAATCCGTGAACATGTTACATAGAAAATGCTTTCACTGACTCTTCCTCTCTTTTTTTCACATTATAATTTGCAGAATTGAGAAACTCTGCTGTCACTCAGTCATTAACAGAAGCCACAATTGGTCCTTTCAGATGAAAGGGCCAAATTCATTCAAGACCAGTAATAGAATCTGAAGTGTTACCATCTTGGCATGAGTAGGCTGTGTTCTTGGAATCTGCTTATTTCACTGGAAATGTGGCCAGAACTGGAAGATAAACGAATAAAGAAAAAGTCATCCTACAGAACGCAAATATTCAGGATATCTATGAAAGCTTTGACACATTAAACATCTCTGGTCTGTTAAGATAATTTGTCTGGTGTAAGATATACTTAATGATTTTTGTAATATTCAAACCAATAAAAATTATTGCACATAAGGAGGTTGAAACTATGTGAGAATCCACATAATTGCATTCTGCTGAAGCAGGATAGGAAGCTAAAATGGGCTTTTAATGTACTGATTCATCAAGTCACTTTATTCTAAATGTCATAATAACTGCCTGTCTCTATTTAGACTTCATCCTCCAGTCTCTTTATTGTGGTTCGCATTTACATTCCCACTTCAGGCTCAGATATAGGATGGAGGCCATAGCTTTGCTGAGGCTGCACTGAATTCTTCTCATTGTAAGTTTCCATGAAGTATTACTGGAAGTTACCAATGATAGCAGTCAAACCTTTCATTTTACCAGTAGATATAAATTGTTTTCCATCTACTCCAGCAGATGAGATTTAACAAGAATATAACTCTATTTAAGCATTCATATGGGTCTAGGGCTGTTCACTACGGTGGAGAGCTGCTGGATTTTGAAAAGAGTGCACTTTACCACAACAGTTACTGAATGTGGGGATTTCATCAGGATGTAAATGGTTCCCCTGAATCATAAGAAACAAATAGAAACCTTCTATGGTCTTTATTTTGTACTATATGCATTCAAAACTCCTATAATATGTAACTCTTTTGATTTGGTTTAAGCTGAAATATGCTCTTTTATTCTTTTTCATGACACATCTATTCAGAGACGCAATGCTTTCCTTTTGAACTCAGTGTCATCGGAACTTAATGAAAACTGTTCTTGCTGTGTTGAGCTTTCTACCTGTGCAGTGGAACATCACATGAAGCACCAAGGTTACAGAGTCTCGATGCTTTAAATTCAAAGGGATACATCGTGGTTCTATATTAACAGTGGAGAACTACATGTTGGTGAAAGGAGCCTTTCATAATGATAAACAAACATGTGATTATCACTTATTATCCATCAATCATCACCTCTGTCCACACAGGTAGAATTCTTTTAGTAACTATTGTCACACATCCATCATGTGGCCTTATTTGTGCAGAAAACATAGGCACCAAAACTGGACTTTTCAGAAAAAGATTCAGACAATCAACAGTTAGGATCAGGAGTTAGCTAACGTGTTGTCATACAAGCTTGTAAAGACAAAGCAACCCGAGGTGAGTAGCTTACTGTGCACGTTTCAAATTCAGTTGTCCAGTGTTAAGCCCTTTGATTACTTCAATTAAACCATCTCTGATCATAAAAGAATATCTTTAGGAGCAAAAACCTCCAATAATTCTCTCAAGAGTTGTTTTTTTTTGCTTATTTTTCTGTACATTAGTTTCTAATGCATGGATGCATTTGGATGTTAGACATAAGAATACTTTGAAGGCCACAAATTCCTTATAAGGAGGTAGCGGAAGTAGATGGGAGAGAGTGTAACGCACAACTTTTAATCAAACCTTTTGACAGGTGATCTTTTGACCTCTAAGAGGATGTTGGAGTGGGGAGTAGGGAGGGGTGTGGGGTTATGATCAGGTCAGAAGGTTGTGAGAAATATATCTGATGAATGTATGGAAATAATGGTGGATGATCTGAGAATAGGAAAAGTTCATTTTCGGGAAAGAAGCTGTCAACATTTGAGTCTCGTAAGGGTATTGATTAGGGTGCCGTGAAATCCTTATTTTGACAGCTTTTGTCTTCTTGTAAGGTGACATGGCTGAACAACAGATGGCTGTCATAAGAGTCCAGAGAATCCTCCTTTGTTTAGGCTTACAAGTAACCAGACAGAGGGAGTGATTGTGCGTGAGAATGCGTTGTTACATTCGGTCCCTGTTGCATGCAATGAGAGCATTATCTGGTAACATCGATGCACGTTTCACATAGTTTACGGTTAAGCACGGTACGACCCCCTCTCCAAACGATTTATACCATTACAGCAGTCATGAAACCTATTTTGTTGCTGTTAAAGTATGCTTCTTTCTGTTTCCCAGGATTTCAGGCTGCAGCTCCTGTGAGCTCTGTGAACAGAGTACACTCAAGAGCTTCACTTGTTAAAGGATTAATCCGTGGTACTTTTCTATTTGGCTTTCTTATGTTTCCAACCTCACAACCTGAAATATTTCAGATATTTATTTTTTTCCTTCTTCCACAGAGGCGGTGCCGATGGTAGATTGGATACGTCTTAGAGTCCTGCCAGGTCCAAGGCGGAGAAGGAGAATTTACCTTCTGTCAAGACTGTCTTAAGAAATCAAGGCCCATACTGCTTATGCAAGCAAGTCAGATCTTGTTACAGAACCTAATGCTGAAATACCTTCAGGTAGCAACCTAGAGTTAATCCTTTAGGTAGTAAAAAAAAACCCACAGGGGGCTCAAAAGGCTGTAAAAACACAACACTCTGAACTGATCAATAAGAAAAAGCGTCACTCGTACATTGTAGATAATTGTAACAATCAGCTCTGCTTCGCCATCAGTCTTTGACCCTAATCTTACAGATAATCAAGCCTTAGAACAAGGCAGAGAGCGGCAGCGTCTCACCGGTCTTATTGATCAGACGCCTGTAACTCTCAGCGATGTTGAAGAATTTTAAAACATCCTAAAGAGAAAAATTGTACACTTTTGTAAATTTGAGACTAACTTCAGAGATTGATCAAACCCTCTCTGTCTGGTATTGTTCCAAAATCATTAATATGGAATAAAAACTGTCAAGGTGTCTGCTCTGTCGGGTTCAGCCCCTCTTGTACTCAGGAGTTCAACCCAGTACTCTGTGGTGACTGTAAGGGGAGCTGCCGTAATAACAGGTGACACTCAGAAAGCTGCCAGTTAGCTTAGCTTAGCATAGAAAGCGTAGTAAGCCTGGTTCTGTCCAGATGAGCTGCGATCCACCCGACTTTATAGGTTGTAGGCTTGAATGGACTGTTAAGCTTCTCATGCTTGTGTATTATGAGGTAATTATCCTTTTATATTTAGTCTGGAATCACTCCTTTCCTCCAACTCTCATCAAGAAAACGCTAAAAAATTTTAAGCACTATTATACATCAGTATTCCCACATTGGCCCAGAATTTCTTAATCATTCCCTTTAAGGATGATGGCTGACAGGCTCGCTTTGCACACAAGAATTGAGTCGAAACATCATAAAAGCCATCACAAGTTGAAAATCTACAATGCTGGTAATTTAGTGTATGGTGGGGATTAGATCAGCCTTCTCAAAAATCCATCACAATCAAATGAGGTCTGAAAAAAAGGAAAATCAGAAAGCAAGGCAGCATCTGCAGCAGCTCAGATCTGCATTCTTTCTTCATAATGAAATATGAAAGAAAGCCCTTGAGAGATTAGGGATTCCCCTTTGCCAACAGATGTTTGTGAAATGAAAATGTTTCAAAGAGGGAAGGCCAGGGGGAGGGATGGGAGAGACAGGGCAAGGAAACAACCAAAGTGTAATCTTGAGATGGAGGGAAAATGTTTGGGTTGTCTCTGCTTTTGCGCACTGGGGTGAGGGGACAATGGGGTAGGCTGATTTCTACATTGTAAATGTATTAGAGTGCAATCCCCCTGCAGAGGAGTGCTGCATCAGGATCAAGACTTAAACAATGTTGCCTTGTCTTTATCTTGCCGCCACACTCTCCGACAGACCTGCTGGAATTGACTCGCAGTCTGTTATTCCCAAAAGCCTGAATCACAAACAGCTCCCACTCATTCAAGTGCAACTTCATTACTGCTGGCAACACACTGCTTGGATTCAAGTATACGTTCCTCTTACATTCCCTGGTTTATGTGAGGTTTGCATCATAATTTAGCTTACATAGTTCTGTGGGCCTCTTCCTTCAGCAGTAAAGCTTTTATAAAGTTAACTTTCTGATAACCTTTGACAACGAGCCATGACCTTCAGCTATGATAAAACATCAAATCACGCTGAAAGCTGAGAAAGAAATTGCCTCAAGATGAGATCTGCAATCTTGGATTCACCCCCTGTACAAATTCAACAAAAAGAACACTTGTTAAAGACCTCTGCTTTATTGGGCCAGAGCTGTCACATCTGATTAAGCTCACCTGAAAATAGTGAGCGACCCAGGGACAGCAGGGAGACCAGGAGATTGGTTTTTGCCAAACTTATGTGACACTGAGATGCACCTTTTACTCCTGTTTTCACCAAATCATCATTTTAAGCTGTTTAATAAATAAGTGTCACACCCTCAAAGGCAGCTGACCCTTGACCCTTGACTCCAAAAGTATTGCCCTTTAAAAATCACCTCCAACTGATGTATAACTTGGCCGCCACCTTTGACTTTGACACCCATGAAAACAAGGGACGATTTCCAGAGTGGAATCGCAAATGAACACATAAGTGTGTGCTGACAGATGAGTCTTTAATTGTTACCTCCGGCAAATGGGACTTCACATAAGAGAACAAAAGGCCTCCTCCTGGCGCCCTGTTTGATGCAATGTGACGATGACCTTGCTGCAGCGCACCCTCCGCAAGATTCTTAGGAGTTTATCTTGACAGACTCCAAAAGACTGTCTCTCAGGTGTCGCTCTGATAGACCAATTCATTTAACTCTGTCACGATCCGAGGCTTTAGAGGCTGCTGCTTGATGAATCCTTATTGTTCCTCTGGCTGTCTGACTGTTTGCACTCCTTGAGGCGAACTGCATTACTGTTTCAATAGCCTTTAGACTATTACCGCATGAAAAAAATGGGTCTATTTTCAAGGAACGCTGTCCTTTCTGTCCTGTGTGTGATTCCATGGTAACAATAACTAGATGCACTGCTGGAGAAATGGAACTGCCTGAAATCTTGAGTGTTTATTCAATAAAAGCAACACCAAACCAGTAAAAACAAAATTTAAAAAACAAACTGAATTAAATAAGATTACATTTTGAACCAAAAAAAAAGACATTTAACATGTAAAGCATGCTTATTTGCTTCATAATGAATTAAACTGGGAAAGTAAAGCCAATCACAAGTTGGCTGAACATTATTTATGAAACCACAGGCAGCAGCAGTTGGCTTGTAGCACAAACTCTTTAAGGGGTTCTGCACCAGACTTTTCTTTTAGCCTAGTCTCCAGGAAAATGCATTGCTGTCTAAGATTTCTAAGAACCAGAATTACAAGCAACAGGGCTCCTCCACATTTTCTGCTGAGAAATTCTACACTTTCTATCACCAAGTGTCTAAATTTTTCTGGCCAGTTTTGACATCTGAGGTCAGGCATCAGAATGTTTGTTTAAATGGTTCAAAGTCCAACTATCATATGTTAAATCCGCACGGTTTGTGCTATTATGTCACCAAATATTTAATGGTTGTGTAGCTCATTCAAATAATTTCCAACCATTTTATTTGGGCTGCGATGCTAAAACTGGAGCAAGCACATTGCATTTGTTCCTTCTCCTCAACATATTGAATTCATGCCGTAATATTATCCTTTGGCGCCACCATATATTAAAAAAGGAACAAAAATTAAACCTTCAGCTTTGTTATTCAAGGACTACATGGAAACCAACAAAGAGCCCAACTGTAATGGGTTAAAGCTTTCAGACCACCCGGGTCAAAGCCACCGTGGGGCTTTGAAAGATGCTGGCTCCAAAACCTACAGAAGAAGAATAATTAAGAGATGGATGTTACACTCGGAATTGAAAAACGAAGCTGATGTGAAAGTGCCATCACACTCTAACCTCAATAGTGGTGTTTTCCTAACCTTAACCACCTTGTTTTTATGAGGTAGAAGATTTTAACAGCAATGAAACAAACGGCTTGAACAGAATAATCATATGAAACAATCCAGAAGCTCAACCACTGTAAAACACAAGTGCAATGCGTTGGGGTTTAGGTCATATTGTGATGTGCCCACTGGGGGATATTGTACTTCTTCATAATCCATTTTTGGACTGCGTCCATCAGTACTGTGGAGTGCCGTCGATCCCATAAATTTTTCTGAGTATGTCTGAATCTGAGCACACAGTGCTGTATATCCTGTACATTTCCGAGTTCATCTGGCTGTATCTGGGTTACAGATGCTGTCTCATGACTTAGATCATTTCATCCTTTTCCAGAACTTCTGTCCTTTTAAAGTCAGATGTCCGTTTATCTTTGAGGCGTTTGTACTTTGTGGTGAACCTCTATATTTGCAGTTGTAAAGTCTTCTCTATACGACGGACTTGGATAATGATCCACCAATCTGCAGGGAGTTCTTCACATAGCTGGATGACTTGAATATATATTTTTCTTGCCATCATCCACCAGTGTTGTGATCTGTGGATGTCGAGGCCTTCTAATGTTGTTGAGCTCAACATGTGTTCTTTTTCTCTGCGAATGTACCGACCTGTTTATATGGCATCTCCTGATGTTCCGGCTGTCTCTCAGATTAATTTCGTTTAATCTTGCAGCCAGTAAGGACTGCCTAACTCACTTGAACCGAGAACTTCCTGAGCACATATTTCTGGTTCTCTTGGCCATATGGAATAAAATCCACATGTATAATTTATCAAGAAATATCCGCCTTTAAAAAGACTTTTGAGTCATCTTTTCAATTAAAGTATGTTCTATCCTCTTGTATCTGTTCAAAAGTCCTTCTTCCAATATTCCAATCAGCATATATAACTAACATCAGTATGTTTAGGAAAATTACGTAAGTGTTCACTTATATATAGACATAACTGTATGCATTTCAATAAAAGAAAAAAAAAAGGAAAAATATATAATCTTTCCTGCATTAAAGCTGAAATTAAACAGCCAGCACAGCACTATTTCCCTCTGCACATTCACAGGTTTAGACTGGCTGCAGCATTAAAGTTTATCTGACCAGAATTATTTACGAACAATTCAAAAATTCTTTCCACGAATTTAAAAAAATGTAATTTTTTTAATTGTTGGGTCACGTACTGGTGTATAAGAACTGTATAGTGCATGGGAGATCGTATAAAAATGGGCAAAAGAAAACAATGGTACCTAAAATAAAAATCATTGCTGCCATTTAACTGTAGATTCCTGTTCACGAGTTGCTCCTGAACGCACCATGAAGTGCCGGTTTGCCGTGGGCTCTGAATGTGAGAGCACGGTTTATACGCCGTGACAGAAAGAAAAGATTTACACATGGCTCTGTTTTTTCTTTTTTTCCCAGTTCCCTCCTGGGAGTGCCCTGCAATTTCTTGCCCAGGTGCAGTAACTTTCTTGCAGTGACGCTGCTGTCGCCTCTGTTCCACATTTTATGCCACATTAACTATCCACTTGGGGTTTAAATGCAACAAAAAAAAAACAAAAAAAAATGACAGCACATTCTTTCCAGGATAACCACATTTGTAAAACAAAATGTCAGGACACCTCAGGACTGGAACTGAAAACAGGTTTTGACTTTACTGTGTCTCTTACCATTAGATCCCTGCTGACCCTGTCACCTTTTTGACATAATCAATAATTAGATGTTTTTGATCATGAAATTGACCCGTCCAGGGTGAACCCCGCCTCTCGCCCAATAACAGCTGGGATAGGCTCCAGCCCCCCCACAGTTGGACCCGACAGTTGGATTCAGCGGGTATAGAAAATGGATTAATAGATGATTAGGAAATTGTTTTCCCAGGTGTGCATATGAATGCTTTGCAGGTGTTCATGTGGATCCTTTTGCTGGATGACAAATAAAACTTAAGCTTCGGTCAACTCTTCGGTGAAACCTGTGTTCTTTACGGGGGACACTTACTTCTCTAAACTGTTTCAGACTATCTGCGATGGACTGGTAAACCTGTCTCTGGCTCCGTGGCAGCTGGGACAGGCTCCAGCCCCCTGAATGGGATAAAGACGATATGGAAGGTAAGTTAATGACTCCTGTGTCAGATTATTTGTCATTAAGGTTGAGTTTGGTAAGGACTTTTCAAATTGTTATCAAGATAACATTGAAGAGCACAGTGACGAAAACTAAAAGAGGTTTCAGACTAACCCTGTGGTCGAAATCTATTGATTCATGTTCACAGACAAAGCCTTTGTGTCTGTTTTTGCAGACGAAAAAAACTCTACAGGGTCACACTTCATGCATTGTACACAGAAAGCCATTTGAAAGAAGTAGCTCATATTTTCTTCCTGGAGAGACGGACACACAAAGGAGGTTTTCTAACAACTAACTAATCGAGCTTTAGTGTTCTACCTGGCAGCCTGCTGTTCAAAACGCAACTTTTAAGCAAGGGTTGGGCTGGTTTTGTTCAGAAATGAAGGCTGAATAATCAAATAACACAAAATGTCAAGCTATTATTTAAATACTTAATTTATCTACCTTCCCTCTTTAATCTCTATAACCTCAAAACTGTGATGCTCCACTGAAAAATGTAGGCGATACAAGAGGGTGGCAGACGGAAGACAAATAACGAGAAATCTCATCTTTGAAAGAAGATTCCTGTAGCAGGAGACATTAACAGATAAGAATGATTTAATATCCATCTTGAAAGGTCAAACACAAAAACAAGTTTACAGATTCTAAATCTGTTTGAAAAGTAATTTGCATCTTGTTCTGCAGTAGCTTCTCCCACTCTGTGCCCTTTTTACAGCTACGCAAAGGAGAAACGAGTGATTTTCTTTCACACAACACACATCATCCAAGTGACCTTGTGCACAGCTGTATCTTCAAGCAAAGGTATTTCTTTCTTTTTTTTTTTTAATTGCTGAAAAGTGAGCCAAGCTGGGTGAGACAAATACATTGATAGATCATTTCTGCTCAGATGGTGACAGCATGATTGGCACCTTGCATTTACTGTCGATCTGGTTAAAAATAGCCCTTAAAAGAGAGTTTTTGAAGCCTTCTTTAAAGGATACTTTGCATGTCAAAAGCTTCACATGGCAGCCCGAAAACTGCCCTTAGCATGATAAAATGAAAGAACACATAAGAATGACAGAAATAAAAGGTCTATTGCCTGGTATGTCCACTATTTTGTGATGTAGCGGCTGCCTTTCAACTAGTTTCAGCTTTCCATTAGATTTTTTTCCCCCCATAAAACCTCACGTGAGAGTGCAGTCAACTTTCCTCATTTTGTCACAACCTTTCCATGTATTACATCAACAAATCACCACAAGCAGTTGCGTCTGGCTGTGCAAACTCATCTCTTAGCAGCTGGACTACCTCATCGCCAGGCAGGGAGTGTGTGAGAGGAATGAGTGGTCTTGCCTGGTTCAGCAGTGGGCATGCGGGTGTTAGATGAGTCATTGATCCCTCCCAGCGGGCTCTTCCACTGTGTGATTCCTTGCAACTACCCCTCCCCTCATGCCATTGACTTTCTGCCATGACGTTCCGCCGTCACAGCGGGACCTGACACGTAATGATCCTCTGAAGGAGGAACATTACGTTTATTACTTGCCGGCACATGTCACAAGGCGGGAAGAGAGAGCCAAAGCAAAAAGAGCAAATGGAACGAGCTAAACAAGAAAAAAAAGATGGGTGTTTTTGATTGACATTTGATTGATATTTGGGATGAACGTCTTCGTAAGGCACCCACAAAAGGAAAATGTCCTACTGATACCGAATCAATTGACCAGCTGCCAAAGAGATTCATAGCTGGTAGAAGTATGGATCTCTCCATAAAATGTATTTTTAAATTTTATTCATTTTTGTTTGTCTTTCGAAAGCTTTCAAACAGCTGGCCAACACACTGGTGATGTAACAATGCATGTTATGTTGAATAATCCATGAACTATATGAACTAATCCACCTCTTCACCTCTTTATTAGAATTGTTTTGTCTATTTAAGCAACTCTGGCATTACTGAAAGTGCTGTTACATGAACTCCTCGGATGTTATGCTTGGCAGAATTCAGTTTGGCACATATATTGGTTTTGTAGTCACGGTTTGATACATTTTCAAGGGAAAAGAGAAAAAAAAACACTGAATAATTAAATATTTTTGTAATTAAAGTACACACTTGGCTGTCGTTCTTGTTTCCCAAGCCAGCTCAGCCTCAGATTAATTCTAGCCATGACCAAAAGTAACGAATCGTTAAAGCTGAAAGCAATGTGAAAAAGATTGTGCACGTTGGAATTTGAACCAGCAATCTCATATTTAATGCCCAAGCACTTTAACAGCTGAAATCAATACATTGTGAACTTTAGGGTCTTTACATCACGACAGGAGTGGAAACATCATCAATGGCGCGACATTTCCCCCATTATCACGTTCATGATAGTAAAAAATAGCACACTGTTTTCCTTATTGTTTAACAGGAGCTAGGTCCCATTATCCTATGCTCCTGGGGTCATATATTCCTGTTTCCAGGTTCCAAGTCCAAGATCTAATGTTCTCACGGGCCTAAATTCACATTTCCCTGTATTCCCAGGTTCCCTGGGTGTTATATCCCCAGGTTCCCTGGGTGTTATATTCCCAGGTTCCCTGGGTGTTATATTCCCAGGCTTTTTTTATGCATCCAGGGTGCTATGTTCTAAAGACCCAATATTCCCATTATACGGTCAGTTGTTTTGAGAATTAGACAGGATTTTCACCTTTAACAGTCCAAGAACAAAGATGAAAGCAAATGCAGGGTAGGTTAACCTCTATCTGGAATAGTAAAGGAGGAAGTACTTAATAATAGATTAGTAAAGCTTTTTTTAGGTGGATGCCTGCGTCTCTGTTCATGACAGCTGAGGAAATACGGAAAGAAACAGAGTATCAGTGACCCTGTCTTTTTCCCACACTGAGATACAGAGCTGTGCAAAGTCTAGTCCAAGTTGCTGGCCTGCAGTGTTCTGAATATCATAAATGAATGTCTTACTTAGAAGCGATACGCACGCTATTTGGCGAACAGAAAATCCTCTTTCTGCTTTTGCCTCGAGCTGAAGGTGTGAGTTACATCTGAGGAAAAGTATTTCTGCACTGTAAGTTAAAATAGTGACTCTAAGGTCGAATTATTATGCGTCCCTTCATGTGGCACAATGCTGAATTAAAGAGCTGCTTAACTAATTCTGACCGAGAGAAGAAAAAAGAAAAAAAAACAATGTCGAAGGACACTGAAAGAGATGTGTTAACTTATAAAAGGCTTGCGGAAGAGTTAATTAAGCCAGCTACAGGAATGGGAGAAAGTGCTGAGTCCCGGAGACACAAAATATTTATTCATCAGCCCATTAATGTTTAATTCCTTTTTTCCCCCTATTTTTAAAATAGAGGGAGAATGAAGGAAAGCTTTGAACATTTGACCTTACATGTAAAAGCGCCGGGTGAGTCTGAAAAGCCGTCGGGATTGTCTTAATCATTAAGAAGCACCAGCAATAAAAGAAAAACTACTCCATTGGAGCAGGTCCACATGCATTTAAAATCGGATAATTGCAGCATCTGACTGCTCTGTGTTTTTTCTGTGAAATCATGACAGAAAAGCTGGAGCAGGTGACCTCATCTGGAGGATCTGTAATGGCTCGAGACAAACGGAAACCTAACAGATCAATGAAGGATCTCAGCCCTCTGATCTCAAGCAAACAGCTGTGTGAACTTAGCGCCAAATGTCCGTCATGTGACGCTTCACTGCACTTCCCTTGATCCTGTGAGACGTTTCTGATGGCAGGATTTGGCCCGTCTGAGGAGGAAACAGTCGTGGGCTTCACTTGTCCAGGGCCTAATTGTATGGCAACAAACGAGTTGCCAATCATGAGAATATATTGTCTGGCTTTATCTCAGGAACTCATCAAGTCAACCCAATTAAAAGCTGCAATGAGGAAGACATTGGCAGCGAACAGGGCTCTCATTCACTTAATTCATGATTGCCAATTAAAATAGAATAGCATACAAAGTTGTAAAGCTGTCAGAGGGGCCAAGCTAAATTACCCTTTTCCACTTTGAATGATAGATGCGTTCACTGGGGCCCCTTATCTTATTTATTCCCTGGGTAGAAGGGGATGGATGGAGGGAGCAGCAACAGTTTAAAGAATGTAGCGCTGATTAAGACGGCTCCTGCTTTTAGAAAACCTAAATCAGCTGACAGAAGATTGCTCAGCTTTTCAAGAAGAAAACTTAATTAAATCACATGCAGGGTACTCACATTCACATGTAAGATTCAAAGAGTGAGATACCACAGCCGATTGGTCGACACGTACACTCATTTGCATATGCTTTACCTGTGGAATCAGCACATATTAACAGCATAAATCATGTTTCTGTATCAGTTTAAACATGTACAGCATTAACAATGCCTTTCAAGTGTGTGAAAGCAACTTATCCTGGTTGTGTCTTCTGCACCATTAGCCACTGTTGCCATACTATTGATGGCCTAATTAAGATGTGTCAGGCTGAAATATGTCACATTTTTTAAAGGCTGAAATTGATAGCTCACATTAATTTTCACTTTCTCAAAATAACCTTTAATTTCGCTCCCCAAATGCAGGCTTGTGTCTACACCGGCACACCCTCTCGTTCCCGCTCCTGAAACAATATGTCAAAACACTTTGACAACGCACGTTGGAAGGTAGCGCTCGCTAAAGGGAAGCGTCTCAAAGTTTAAATGGAAGGCACTCTCAGGCTTTAAATATTCATCAGAAAATGATATGCCAGCAACTCCCCGTAGAATAATGGTTTCGAACAATTTTCTCTGATCATTATCATGTCTGATAATAACACACCCTTTCCAGCCCACTTCCTTTTGCAATTTGCTCACTTTTGCTTGTCTCTGCTTTGCCGTGCTTTTATATTTGTCCCTTGGGAGTCTCTTGTGAAAGCAAAACAAGCCCCACATCCAGACGTGTCACTCCGGTTAGGTTTTCCTTGAAGTACGCCAGCAGAAAGGGATGGTTTCCATTTGGGCTCCGATAGCCAAGGGTTTGTTCTCATCCTCAGGAGACGTGCACCACAGGCCAAGCTCTTTGCAGCAGATTAAAAGAGAGTGTCACTAATGTCACCCAGCTGAGGGATCAATGGCAAAGTGTAGGAAATGAAAGCTGTGACGGACACGGACGACCACATCAGCTCCTGTCACCGCGTGTCTACTCAGAGCATTCTCTTCATCCTGGCAGCTGCAGGGCCCGAGGGGGGCCCCGTCAGCTGAAGCCAGCGTGGCCCCCGGCATATTCCTCAACCACTGGAAAATCCACGGGAGCCTTTCTTTAAAAGGCTCACAGAGCTTCAAACCATCAACTTGTGCCACTCTGTACTGAACCTCGCTGCTGCACCAGAGAGAGAACTTTTCTACTTTGGAAAATGTGGGTTTGCCTGAAAGTTTGAATGAAAGAAATCAACCGAGTATAAGAAACTAAAGAACAGAGAGCAGCTGATTCATAATGTGCAGTTTGGGACTCTTCATCTTAATTGCACTGATAATTAACTGAGCTCTTTGTTGCTTAATCTTTATTTCACACTGATTGCACCCATTTATCGGATAACAGATTTAATTACCATTTGTCATCTTCCCCTTCTTGTATTTTTTTTAATCTTTTTTATTTGTGCGTGAGATTTTGATCAACAGAGACACAAAGATGTGTTCTGACTAACAACTTGACATTTTCCTCACATGACTGTTGAAATTCATCTGAGGCTTCAGAGAAGTGCTCACTAACCCTTCCCACTGCACGGCACTAATTTCAGTGACAATAGTAGAAAATTTCACATAATTTTCCTTTTCTTTAGACTGAGATGAATAAAAGAGGGTTTCTCGTGGTCCGTAATGTCAACTTTGCTCAACTTTAGCTGCTTGATAATTGTACTATTTAGCTCCATGAGTTGTTTAACAAAGCTTTCTGTGAACCTTTTCCCACAGATTAATTTAAAGGTGTCTATATATTTATAGCACGCTGATGCTGAGAAACTGAAAGTGTCACTGTTCATTCACAGCTTATGTTTGAATTATGTGGACCGAAATAGAGTGATTCCCAGTTTTAAAGGGCAAAAAGGCCTATGTACCATCTGAGCCAATACTTTCTCCATTTACTTTTGTCCTGAACTAAACTTAACATTTGCCTCAGTCTGTAAACCGGGTAAGTTTAGGCATTGAATATAAATTGGTGAGGTTTAGGAGCCCATCATGACTCGCCTTACTCTCCTATAACATGTTTACCAGAGGTGTGGACTTGAGTCACACAAGCTGGAGTCAAGTCAGACTCTAAACTTTCTGACTTCAGACTCAACAAAATTAAAGAAGATTTGCAACTTAACTAAGAGACTTTAAGCGCAACGCTATCGAGTATTAATTTCCCTTAGACTTGAGTATTGTGGCTCCACCTGATACTCAAGCTCAGGCCAATGACTGGTAGGAATAAATCAATTAAGTACCTTGAATAACAACCATATGACAAGGGATGCTAATTGTGCCGTAATGACACAGCATGTCAGTGTAACTGCATCTTCTGGGCTAATTAGCAGTCACCTAGCTTGATTGTCAACAGAATTTTACTTGCCAACCTCAGATGACCCAAGATGTGCAAATGAATGGATCAGTGATCAAGTTTTGAACCTCCCCCGTGAGTCAGGAGGAAGAGCAACGTATGTCACTGTCTGCCTTGATGGGACCGTCTGGTGTTTCCATTCATTCGAGGAAAATGTGGGCTGGCTGTTTGTTCTCAAACACTACTTAATTCTTATGATTAATCATCTATATGAGCAGGTTTGTACCTAATGCAGCACAATTAATACTGTAGCTCCCTGCATCACATCACATGAAATCACAATGAAGAGGCAATGTCACATTATTGAGCATCAGTGGGGTAAATTATACCAAAATTAGTCATTAAGACGGGATGGAACACATGTAAATACATATATATCCTTTTCAGATGTGATGTTATGTCTGTGTGCCCCTCAGAATCTATGCAACATATATTCATGGACTGTGTATGAGTCGGTTTTTAAGAAGAATAATGGATGAACATTAGGGCGTAATTAGTCAAAGTTGCTTTTTTTGGTGTTAATGTTTCAATCTGCTTCAGAGGCATCCGTGCTCTGTGGTGGTCGGCCAACTTCACACGGAGTTTGCTACTGCTAGTATTATGCAACATGGCAGGATATTTATCAGATTTTGACGACTTGAAAGACAACTTTGAGTAAGATGGACGTCCTGACCGGAGTGAATGAGCGTCGATGACGTCATCCCCCGAGACGTGTGTGCAGGCAGCCATCCGCAACATATACAAGAGCTTCAACCTTACTGCTTGTTAGGCTAATGTTACACAATGTGGCGAACACCAGGCTGCTAACAATACATTCAAAGCACCATTTCCAAGAAAACAATAAAGTGTTCGGTCACGTAACAGCAACACATCCTGCTCGTAATGAACAGAGCCACTTACTTATCCAGCAGTATCAGGGCAACATCGGTGTCGGACCTCAGTCCAATCTCCTCCTTCAGGGCTCTCCATCGAGGGAAAGCGACGCCCATGCAAACTCTACTTAGTCTTCTCCTTTTGTCACTCTCTCTCTTGAACAACAGACCTTCAGCCGAACGGGAAGGCCTTTTCTTTTTAGCGTGATCCACTTCTGAACCTCTTGGTCGCTTCTTCGGGTTCTCTGCCATGTTGCTTCCAGCAGCGCTCTCCTCCCCCTCCCTTCTCGTTAAAACCGAGTAGAATGCGTCATTTTGTCGCCCGTCGACACCAAATACAAAAAGAACAAATAGTGAAAAATACAGCGAGGTGTTAGAGGAGCCGAACGGCTTAATCAGCGTTGCATCATCTCCTTTTGTAGTGGCTTGAGTGAAACGGATATTTATAGACACGTAACACTGCAACTTTAATATCTTCCGAAGGACACCGACTTTCATCAAACTGTTATCACGTATTTTATGCCAGAAATAAGGTCCAGGTTTAAAAAAAACTAACTTCCCTTTAAAACCAAGAGCGTTCTCAGTGGCTGCTCCAAAGTTAGACATGCCGTACGGTTGCAGTCATTTAAGTCTTCCTTAAAAACTCTTGGTTCTCTTGGTCCTGCTGTGAGTCAGACTTGATTTTTCCTGGTGATTCCTGTATTGTTTTATGTGTGATGGGTTTTGGAGACTGTTGTATTTCTTTTACTGTTCTTTTTTATGATACTTTTATTAATATTTATGTAAAGCACTTTGATATACTTCGGTTGTTCAGATGTGCTAAAGAAATAAATGTGACCTTGACCTTGACCTTGACCTATCTGTCTTGGCTTGGACAGAAAGACTTCAGATTTGTGACAAGTAAAACACTGACTCACATGGAAGCTCTGACAGCAACAACCTGTGGACAAAAAGATGAGATTTATCTTGACTGTATGCATGACTGGTTGGCTGGTGTCTGTGGTCAGGTCAAGAATAAGACACTGGCATCATTTTCACAGATAGTCAGTGATCATCAGAATATGCAGTCCCAAGCAGCCTGCAGTATAAAATTAAATGCCATCCATTTATGTTGCCTTAGTAACAAGCTGGTGTCATGTCAGGTAGTAGAAGTTAGTGAACCGTAGAGCACTGAGGGTAGACACGCTACTACTGACAGGCTTGTTTTAGTTAGTATACTGGGAAAAAAAACCTTTTAAATGCAAAGCTTTGAATATTTGATATGTGGAAGGATCGAGGACTGAACAGGAACCTTGCAGTGAGTTCTTCTCAGGGTCAATGGAAAGCATGCTCGATGGCCCAAATTAGCGTTAGTGTGGTATACGTCCAGGTAACAAGCTTTGAAAACTTTTTTGCCATTCACCGCACTAAACAACTTTTGTGTGGACTGAATGAGGCACCATCTTATCATCAAGGATCCGATTCTCTTTAGTTCTGCCATTGATTTGTTGACCGACTGTAGCTAAGCTAAAACTGTGGAATCAGTGTTTTTGGGAGGAAACCCATTGAAGCGAGTGGCTACAAGGGAAAAAAAAGAATCTTTTCAGCTTGTGTTATTCTAAAACAGTTTCTAACTGTGTTCTCTCTTTCTGTATTCAAGGTGATCTTGAGTAGCATTGTATTTTGTTCTATTCGCTGTCCACACACTGACTCAGTGAGTGTTCATGGCTCATACTGTCCCATTCATATGAAGACAGAGGGATATCTTAATAGGCAGAACAGAAACTCCCAGAGTAAAAACATATTTGTACTTCTCCAGAGCAGAGGAAGAAGACCTCTTGTTCTTCTCCAGCCTTCATTATTTAGTGTATTCAGTCAAACTAGTTTCTCATCTGTGCTCGTGTATTCCCATCGGATACTTCCTGGTTGATGAAGTACATTAGATTATCTCTGCTCATTTCATCTTTTTGAAATTGGGGGCTGACTTCTGTCACAAGCAGGATGGTTCGCCTTAGTAGAGACACCAGCTTCAGCTTGACAGGACGCCGTTTGATTTTCAGGATCCGGACATTTTTGCCTGACATAAACATCTCCTGGGCTGCTGATCATGCTGTCTGTGTACACCTGTGTCTTTCAAGAAGAATAAAAAGGCACTGCTTGTTTCCTTGTTACATGGTGGCCAGGAAACGCGGGGGCTTGTTGAAGCAAACAGAATGCAGATGCTTGTGGTGTGGGAAAAAGGGATGTGGAAAGAAGAGAAGCAACCAGATGAAGGGATAGGGGGGATAACAAGCTTTTTGCCAACCAGGCAACCATGAGTGCTATTGCTCTGCTGGAGTGAATGCAACAGGCCTGGGTTTTTCAGCCTGACTGCTGGAGCATGTGAACACACATCTTCCCCGCCATGGGAGAGCAGACTGTCATGACAAAGGCGACGTCTTTGCCTCCATTTTTTTCCTTTGACTGTCCTTTCCTGCTCCTCATCAGCATGTCTCTGTCTCATCCTGTCCTCATTTCTGTCTTGCTTGTGCTAGTTGTTGCCTCATTCTTTCGTTTCCCTCATTGTGTGTAACACAAGATGACATTATTTCCCCCCTTTTTCGACAACGAGAGAAAAATAGTTGGGTGACATGCTGGCAGGGCTTGCTGCCAGAAGCTTGCAACATTTGACACCTTTCACAGTAATCCTAAATGAGAAGATACATGCTGAAGCTAGTGCAAATAGAGCAAAAATTAACTGTAAATGAACACAGATGCAATTAAACATGCATCTTCAAGCACTTCCCTTACTCAGCTGTGTGTGTTAATGTAAAGAAACAGCTTTCTTTCTTATATTCCACACCAAATTTGTCTCGCATTCATCAAAAACACACTCACCCCTTACAGAGCTGAGATGCAGGTCCAGAAAGTTTGTAAAAATTGTAGGTCCTTTAGATTGTGGGAGCTGCAGTCGCCTTAGATTTGAATCAGTTCTAGCAGATGAAAGGAGGCCAGGTTATAAAAGAAGTATTAAAACATCATTTGAAACCTCCATAAATTTGCATGTTATCCTATGAGCTCAGAACTCAGTCACACCTTTATGTGGATGACCTATTTAGACTGAAAAAAGCAGATGCTCTGTCAGAACAGATATCACATATTAGATATCAAGCTATATTTTTTTTACAAAGTCATGGCTGCATCAATGAAATGTTGCAACATTTCTGCTTTGATCGCACGCTAACCTTGCTTCATTGTTCAAAATGACAGCTCATGAGCTCCATCAGAACCTTTAGTTTAAGTTCACTAAAACCCTTTGATGCTGTCCCCTGGTCTGGTCTGCATGTCATCTAATCACATGTTGAAAAATGATTTTATTGTGTCCCAATAACCAATGAGTGAACTGCGTCATAAAATATGTAGCCATATCCCTGCTTCTAAATCTAAATCTTTGGGATCTGCTAGGTATACAAATCATAAGTGTTTGATCTTTATGATCTTCACATGAATCGTTTTGTAAATCGTTTTTCTTTTTTAAAGTTGCAGGGAGCTTGCAGCTTTTATCCCCTCATACACTGTTCGGTGCTAACTAAGCACTGATTTTGGTGTCTAAGCCTAACAAAACACTGGCCTGGTTAGCTTTGCCTTTTTCGATTCAAATTTAGCAAATATGAAAATTAAAGGTTGAATGGAGATGATAAGAATCAATAAAACATTTATCCACCCTATTGAGATGGGTTTTTCTCCCTGTTTTTACTACTTGAAACACATTAGGCGGGATGGAAACAGCTTTGCAAGCCATGTTTGACCAAGGCAAAGGTTAAAATGATGTGACTCACCAGCTGTTTCCAACCAGTGCTGACAAACAACAGATACATGTTAATGACTGGCATCTTCCTCGATATGATTTGATAGGAGATAAGAAATATAATGATGAACTCTCTCTGTTTTTGCTAATGTGGATGTCCACCGCAGCTGATGTTATTTTTGCCCTCCTCGAGGATTACTTCTTCTGCTGAATTACAGACACAAGCAACATAGCCTGTGGTGACACCACACAACCTATTTTATTCACTTACAACCAGTGGATAAAGAAGTGCCTGATTAGATTTTGGGAGAATGAAAATGGAAACCTGACAAGTGACAGAAGGCGAAAGTAACAGGAGCCTAAACAACACAAAAGAACTGGGAAATTAAATGAAGTCTCTTGCCTTGTTTCTCCACCTCTGCTGACACCTCCTGACCCCATGCATGATCTTCTGTTTTTAGAATTCCTTAATTGAGTGAGCTACTACTTTACATTCTATTGGCATCCTTTCTATGGTGCCGCCATGTAATTTTTGCACATCGTGCGCTGCCACTGAGTAATACATCGGTGCTTATTTCACATGAGTTGCACCTTATTGGGAGTCTGATTGTTGGTCATACGTTGAGTCTCAGTCCAGTATTCACTCACTTCTTACAATGAGAGAAAACAAAAGGGCTGCCTGCTTCCACTGAGAACCAGATTCACAAGAGCTAAAATTAGCATATTTCAGTGCAATGAGCTAAAAAAGGTTAAAAACAACATGGCCAGCTTTGTGACTAAAAGTAACCCCTCTCATATGTAGGTAGTCATCTGGTCTGTTATTGAAAAGCACTTCAAACGGAAAGAAGAAAAGATAAAGACTTCTCTCACCTTCTACACATTAATTGGCAAATGACTGTGCAGACAGGGATCTCCCCTGATAACTTTGTTTCCCCTTTGCAGAGATTTTGTACTTGTAGATCTGAGTTTGAATTGAGAGCACTGCCTGAGCTGCCACGAATCTCCTGCTTTTTGACACACAGACCACTGAACGCTTGCAAGTGGGTGGGTCATTAGGATTCGGATCAGGAAGCTGGGCTCAGTCGACACAAACTGAGGTGAATGAACATGTCTGTCTGCAGTAAGACGCTTCTCCTTTAGAACCTGCTGTGACGAGTCTGGAGGGAAATCACTGAGTATGACCTCTGTACTTGTCTGTTATCCACACCTCTTCACAATCTCAAGTATTTACCTCAATATTTTTCCTCTCTTTCAGGTTTTTCTGTCCAGATCGTATTAAGCAAGATGTTGTTTTTATTTCTGGATTTGCTTTGCAGCAGTGATGTTCCCACATGAAATATGCGGTTAGTTCATGATAAACTTTGAGTAACATTGATTATTCACACAGATACAGAAGATTGTCCTTGAAGAATGACTGTCTCTGCAGTGCTGGCAGCCCGTGTCACCAACCACCAAGTCATAATTTTGCTTGCGTGCAAAATTGCATCCGCAAGCATGACAATATTTTCAACACACTGTATATCAATGAGGATTAAGACAATTTATATATGGTCTATTCAACCAGAGGCAAAGTGAGCAGCAGAATATCCTCATAAGGGAAATATGGGGGGAAAAAATGGCTAAAAAGGGAGTAGGGGAGATAAAAACCTGTTACAGTGAGTTATTTGAAGTCTAACCCTCTTCAAGACCATTTCTAAGATGCAACTCAGCAGGATTGCCATCCCGCCCCTGTAATCTATTTAACCCTCAAGGGAACAGCAGAGGTATGGGCTAAATTAGTATAATCTCAATAAGGGTTGCTTCAATATGGTGGTTTCAGCCAGTGAGGAATGTATCCGCCTCCAGCTCCTGCTGCCTGACAGACAATGAGGATATGACCATCTGAATCGATACAGCCAATCCCCCATGATTAGGTCATCCATTAGTTCACTTGATCTTTCGACCCTCTTACATTGCATCTGATGAAAATGTAATCGCTCAATACCTGCTGGAAGATTTACCCAAATCCCTGCTTCTCAAAGGGAAGGAGCGAGAATGTTTTGATGCAGCATATGCAAATAATTCTAGCTTCTGTATTTCGGTCGCGGTGCCGCAGTCGGTGGGACGTCAGCATCCCGGCCTCGTCTCTTGAACATCAAGGCCTCTCTGCTGTGTCTGATCCCCAGCTCTCTATCTCCTTGTGAACTCAAAATGTACCGAAATGCACGCTTGCATATTGTCTGGCATTGCCCACGCCGGCTGAGCCTCAGGAGAAAATCACTGGCCCTGATATGTCTGAGCTCAACAGAAAAAAAAAAAAAATCAATCAACACAAAGAATTAAATTAGAATAAAAAAAAAGAACACAAACAAACAGACACAAAAAACAATTAATAGAAAGTATGACTCGCGTGTAAAAACCTTGCTGCAATTATTGAGAAAATAAAGAATCAGATACATTAGAACAAAAACTAAATGGAATTCGATTTAATGATAAATAAGAATCACAAAGTGAAAAAGCGGCACAATGAAATCAGTTCCTTGCTTTACAATTAAAAAGCAGAATCGGACTCACTGAAGAATAAATGTGAACATTTTTCTGATGTATTGTGGAAGATCTGGGTCGTATGTGGCTGTTCCATCACTGCCTCGCTACTTTTCCGGTGCCTGGCTTAATCTTTGTGCTGCAATGCTCTTAAAAGCGAACATATGTTACGACAGCTCTTTAGCTGTGAACACAGCAACGTGTTTTTCTTTAAATGTCCACTGGGGAAATCAATACCTTGTTTAGAGCTGGAATTGGACAGTTAATGGTACCATCATCTGTTCCAGTGGCAGTAAACGGCAGTTACTGGAACCATAATGTCAATCGTTCGAGATCAACCATAATCAACATTTAACTTGCACTTATTTGTTCCTCGTATCAAACCATATCTATCCATTCATAATGCATTATGTTAGAGCCCCAGAGCTTATAGCTCAAGGGCTACTTCAGCAGTAGCTTAGAGCCATGTGGAGAGATTGAAGTGGAACAACAACAAAACAGATATTATGGTGGGATAGAAATATCATTTGCTATGTTTAGTTTGTTTTAACACAAATCATCATGTTGGGCAGAAAATTACTTGGTGAAAGTAGAGTTTCTGCTTGTTCAGTTCAATAAACTGAATTATTCTGCTGGATAAATGAGTAAAATATGATGTTAAAAAGCACGAAGTGTGAACAGTTGAAAGCGTACGGCTGAAAGTAAGATGAATGGTTGTAATCTAAATGCTCTCATTCTTATGTTGTGGCAGTCAAAATGTGATGTTGTTCAGTTCTATCACATTGGTTTAGTCACAACATTGCTATTCTTTCTGTTATCATATATTGTTTTGAGCAATGGGTTTAATTCTGGCTGCAGATAACAAATAATGAAGGTAAAAGATGGACAACTGAAGGTGGAATGTCACTGTTTTTGTGTTTTATGTCAGAAATGATTCACGTCCCTTCCTTGTGATCCAGTTAAATCCTTTAACTCAAATGTTTTTTCAGATAACTCTGCTAACAAGCTTATTGCATGTTTCCACTGGGATTTTGGATGTCTTTTGGCAAGTTTTGAGGTTTGAAGGCAACTCTGACGTCTCTCTGGGCTTTCGCTCCCTGCATTGATTTGATTCAGATCCAGATTCTGGCGATACTGTTGCAAAACATTGGTATTGTAGCCTGACTCCATTGAGAATTGTCTATTTTTTTCAGATGATGTCTTGTTGAGGGTGAAATGTTGCCCAAGGCCTGATGTGTCTTTTTCCCTTTTCTTTTTTCAGCATTCAGCTACAAGTCAGATGGCTCAGTGAGATAGTCCATGTAACACTCCAGTCTTTATAATAGTATAGTGTTAGTGGTTAGAGGGTGTTAAACAGTGATTAACGCTGGATAAAAAGATAAAATACAAATAAAGAAAAGCATAGCCTAGCATAAACAATAGCATAAAATAATAATCATTTGAATTGTTAGCTAAAAGTAACTAATAGGCTGTTGTAAATGACAGTGAAAGTTAAACTAAAACTGTTTAAGGCGCTAAATGTTTTGTCATCCAAAAGCAGACTAATTGATCAACTGTTAAAACTGTTTGGAGATGGTAATGATTAAATAATAAAAGCTTGAAGTATGCAACTAGATAGCCTACTGATGGCCTGTTTCTAAGAAAAGACAAGCTATAACAGGCTGAATATAAAAAGCTAACTAAACGTAATGGATGCTGGCTGAAAAGGTTCAATAGGTGTGTCATCAAAGCAGTCCAGAGGATAAATGGAATGAGATACTGCATATGCTTGAAATAGTTGGCATAATAAGGGTCAGTGTGATACTATTAGTGCTAGAAATAGGATGTTAAAAGTAAAGGATAAACCGGTTGGATGAGACTCTATGTGGTTGTATCACAAACTATGTCTAATGAGCAGATAAACAGGCATCATCCTGTTTAGAAGGTAAATGAACACAACTGAAACATGAGGAGTTGTGCTGATGAATGGCTGCTTTAGCATCTTAGTTGCAACTTGAGTTTTCAAGTGATTAAAAACCTTAAATTGCAATCATTTACATGCGCCTGTGTAGTAAAGTTTTGACAGTTGAAATGTTTACCCAAATTAAAGATTTTTTAAAGCAAATATGCTTCTTATGAATGTGCAAAGCATATCTGCGAAGGGAGGTGGGCGGTGGCGTCAATGCACCTGATGCAAATGCATGTTGACTGAGGTGATTAGATCACTCATAATCATCCATTAACTGTGTAGATAATCTCTGCTCTTCCAAATCTTCAGCAGTTTTTCCAAAGCAGAAATATATCTGGTTATATCAGTAAAACTGTCCTGCTGGTGTAGATTTGTGCTTCACTTGAATGTTCTGTTGTTAACCACATGTACGCCGCTGGATGCTAAACTCACTTGTTCCTTGAGTGTATCATTTCTGCAGGCTAACAGCGTTGCTGGTGTGTATTGCCATTGTCCACTGGACTGGAACTGGAACAAGAATCCATTCACTTACATTAATGGCGTTAAAGTGGAACTGCATTAAAATGTCATGGTGTGAGCTTTAACAGCTCCAACATACAACCCTATCTCACTTTACAAAACCAAATGTTTTAAAAGGGGATGAAACAGGATGGTCTAAAACTAAGGCCTGGTCTCCCAGTACAGTCCAGTCTCACATGCAAAATACACGTCTGTTCAAATGTCATTAACATAGTAGTGTCACGATGTCATGATGTAAATTGCCGAATCCCTGTGCTGTTTTCTGCACGGCAGCGCACAGTAAAACGTGGAAACTGTTACCATGTGGGTTTTTGTAAATTTATTTTGATGAGAGTGATGTAGAGAAGAAGGTAATTGGAAAAAAATTGTGAAGGATGAGTCTCAAAGTAGATTTGAATATTCTGCCATCCCCTTCTTCCTCTTTTTAAGCGTTTGTGGTGATATGAACATTAATGACAACTTTGACTTGCTTAAAGCTGCATCTGTCTATGGAGCAGACTCAGGAAACCTTAATAAGTCAACCTTTTTTGACTCTTTATTATAAAACCGCAATGTTTAGTGGACCAACGTTGCTATTTCACACTTTGTAATGAGATGGGGTTGTCCAGCATCTTCATCCTCCTTCATGAAAGTTATTATGTTTCATGCTTCTTACATTTTCTCACCACAAATACTAAAATCTGAGCATTTGTCCACATGTCCAATAAGTTCACAATCCAGTGTTTTTTTTTGTCATGTCAAAACTTTCAAATAAAACTCTGTAGTTCATATTAAGAGAAAGCAATTTAATGCCAAATTGGGTTCTCATTCATTTTTGTATGTACAGACTCTTAATTCTAACTTTCAATTTTGCGAGGGATCAGATTTCGGCACAAGACAAATTTTTGTTAATTAACAGATCTCGCTTCTTTCTCCGTCTCATCTCTACTAGATTTGACAATTTTTAGCCCCCCAAAACAATATCTAATCAGGCAACGATGGTCTTTGATGGAGGTAATGGTAGAGCAATAATTACAAGACGGTGCAAGCATCTCTGCATACAACACAGCACAACATGTTTTCACATTTCTAGTTTCTACTCCTATCCGTGCACTTTTTTATGGATGTACTTCACAAAAAAACTAATAAGAACAGTCTTCAATATCAAAGAAGGAAAATACATACAATACAATATATAATACAGTTCAACAAAAGCCAATTTAAATAGATGTGTGTTAAGGTTTTTTTTTTAAATGCTTACAAGAGAGAGTTCCAAAGTGTAGGAGCAACAAGCTCAAAAGCACAGCCTCATTTAGTTCTAAACCTTGACCGAGGAGCAACCGACTAAGCCTGATCAAAGGACTTCGGAGTGATAGGGCTGCAGTAGATCTTTGACATATGAAGGGACTTGACCATTCATGGCCGTGAATGTAATAACAATAACTTTGAACAGGATTCTGAACCTGACCGGGAGCCAATGTAAAGAAATCCGACGAGTGTCAGCAGCCTGGCAGCTGCATTCTGGACCAATTTGACAGTTGTTTGGAGAAGCAGTGCTCAGACAAGTGAAAGGGTCGTCACAATAATCAAGACAGGATGAAATAAAATCATGGATAATCATTTCTATCTCCGCTACAGACACAAAAGACATGATAAAAACGTGAACAAATACGCTAAACGTGCTGATCAAGGCTTAATTCCTGGCTCATAAAATTTCAGTTGGAGCAGAAATAAGCACCCCTGTTTTATCTGTAGCTATTTTGGCAGCAAAAAGTTGTCTGCCTTCCAGTCTGTTATAGACTTTATGCAGTTCAGAAGCAAAGAAAAACACACAAAGACACATAATTAGACTTAAAAGCAACATATAGCTGAATACCATCTGTGTAGCAATGGTAGGATACACCTTTAAATGTACTCATGTGACCCAAAAGAAGCAAATATGCTGCAAACAGCACTGGGCCCAGAACAAAACCAGAGGGAATACCTAAAGATAGTTCAGACAATGACATGAAATTACAAACATTTACTCAGAAAGACCTTCCAGAAATATATGAAGAGAACCACTCAGAAGCGGTTCTTTGAATATCCACCCACTGCCTGAGCCTTCCAACCAACATAATATGATCTATATTATATCAATCAGATGTAGAACTGAGAAAATCAAACCTTGTTGTCCTTGGAGGTCATATTTCATTACTGTTCCATCAGCTTCGATGGCATTCCCTCACTGTTTTTCTTGTTAGTCTGTGAACAAAAAGACCCATCAAACAGTGTGGCACAGGAGGGCAGACAATAGTCGGCCAAGTGAGCGGAGGTCAGAGGGTGGGGCTGGGGAGGAGGAGGAGGTAAGGGTGGAGGAGGTGTAATGGAGGCATGGCGGTTAAATGCCTGGGCTGGCTGCAGGATCCAGGGGGAGCGGGACGAGGGCCACATCACCTCAGGCATCTCCTGACCGCGCGTGATTGATGGGGAAGAGCTGACGAGCCAAGCTCCCAATGTCACTCTCCAATTAAATAACTCTCACCGCTGAACTGCTGCGGACCACTCCTCCTCCTCCTCCAGCGATAAACCTCCCTCGTCTCCTCCCTTTCACCTCTTTCTCTTTTATCACACACCCACTCTCCCTCTGCACTCTGCCTCCATACATCCTTTAAGCTGGGCTCTTATTCAGTCCGGCTATATACTCTCCTCCCTTTATCGTCTTGACATTATCCAATCTTAAACTTCCTCTCTTTAGCTTCTTTGCCTTTGTGTCCAGCAGCACTGTTATTTCTCTTTTTCCCCACGACAGTTTACAGTAGCTTATTTCACCTGCTGTGTCTTGAATAACAACTTTGCCAACTGCTCTTCCAGGTATGACAGACAGAGGCTGCTCTTTCTGTTAGTTTGGGTCAGTGCTCCCTTCCCAAATGGCAGAGCAGAGGAGCCAAAAAGGACCTGTGCTATTGTCACCAAACCATCTTCACAATGCTAATAGCATGGAGAAAAATACAAAGAAGATAATCCATCCATGACTAATGCTTCTCAAATGAAACTGAATGTGAAAATAAGTGTTTAAACTTGTGTAAGAATGTGTAAACCACCTGCTCCTAAACAAACTCCAAAGACCAAACTGAAGACCTTGCCAAGATTTTAGGATGATAAGTGTTGTTAACTAGGAAAGCTGGTGAGTATTATATGTTTGCTGTCACTAATTAGGCCTCATAACAAGTGCTGGTTTGTCTCAGAGGTCTGTTTGTGTAGAGATGATGTAGTTTAGCCTTATGCTACATTCTTCTGTCACTGCAGGAGTTCAGTTTTGCAGCTAATTGGATGAAAAACAAATGCAGAACTTCACTAAAATGTTCAACTTTAGGATATTTTATAGTGGGTTTTAGGTTGGGGGAAAAAGCTGATGGGGGGGGGGGGGTATGGAAGCCAAATGGTTTGAATACGAATGTAACTGCATGAAATACAAATTTTTCAGAGAAATTTGCTTATTTTAACGTGTGGCTTGCAGGATTTAATTAATTCTCAAGGTGAAGGGATGGAGGGAGGGGGGGGAGGGAGGGAGGGTGCTGGATTTCTCTCGTTGGTTAAAGATGTCAGGAATTTTGCATTGATTTTTCTTCTCACCACCAAGGCATCCATTTAACAGTACACATGCCATCTGCTGCCAAAAACTTGGCAGATCTGAATTTCGGTTCTTCATTCCTTTTGCCAAAAGCGCTGCGTGTGTCTCTGGCTCCCTCCTCGCCAACTTATTTTGGTCAAACTCTTTCGACAGGCTCCATCCTCTTCAGTCAGAGAGGATTTGGCTCAGATGAGAGCGTTTCCTGTGTCGTCCAGTGTTCCGACTCCGCGGTGCTGCTGCGCGTCCCCCTGTTGCCTGTACGCGAGGGATGTAGAAACATAACCCGAAACCCTGCAGCTGGGGTTCCCTGAACAGAGACAGCACTGCGCAGGAGAGAGGAGGGAGGGAAGGCGAGAGAAAGAGAGAGGGAAGAATCAGAATCGCCACATCCTTGCCGAGGGTGAGCATTTACGCGCGATCCAGCAGCCGATTTCCAGCAGCCCTGCTCGGCCATCGGGACTAATTTCATCATGACAACTTTTAAACTCATTTCGACATAAACTGTTATTCTCTGAGGGGTGTGTGGAGAGAAAAAAAGCTTAACTTTTACAAGAGGACAGAATTTCTGTGATGAAGTTCTTCTTTGGGTGAGTCAATCTAATGGATTTCGAAGCGCAAACGCAGTTTTTCATAAATCCAGCTGCGTCTTAGTTCATTTGTGGTCTGCTAAGGTTTGCTGTGCGTTTCTGTCCCATCGCTTATCCTGTAATTATGTAATTAGTATTCCGTGGACACAGGTTTCCTGCGGCGGTCGCTCACGGGGATTTTTACTGTCGGCGCTTTCGTGCTGCCCGACTCCCATCATGTGCTTTTTTTAAATGCCACTGCTTTATTTCACGAAAGTTGTGCGGATGCGCAATCAGTGGTACTTGCTTTTCCTCTTTATAGGGAAAACGACTTGTCGATCGCGTACAATTGCACGCTGCGAACTTTTTCTGCATTGTGCCGGTGATGACGGCTAATGCGCAACGATTGATGCTTAACAGGAGGGTCAAAGCAGCCGGGTCACACGAGTACCTGCTGGATATGTACACTGAGCTGAGCGGCAAAATCAATCAAGTTGGTTTAAGTCACAGTTGGATTGGAGATTTTGGCTAAATTTAATAGACCTGCCCTATTTGAGGCTGAGATATCCCCACATGGTTTGAGAAAATTCAAGAAACTAATAACTGCAGAGAGGATAGAAAACAGAATTCCTCTTTCACTGTTTAAGGACAAAGAAATTGATAATACTGTGGATTTTACCGATTTATAGGCTGGAGATGGACATGTTTTGCAAGTTGAAATTCAGGTTGCTTGCGCATGCCTTTTATTAACCACAGTGAGTTGAACATTAAGACAACTGTACTCATCAGCTGCGTGAAATATCTTAAATTAAGGGAAAAATACGCCAATAACTGAATGTGTTAATTAACTTTATAAAAACATTATTTCACAGATGGAGAAATATTTATTAATCACAGCAATAGTTTCCTTTTATTCCATGAAAATGAGCCACAGTGACTTTTAAAATCCTCCTTTTTTAATCAATCCTAAATGCAGTTGTTGTTTGTTTGCCAGAAATGCTTCACCCTGCATATCTGGCATCATTTTCAGAAGTGATTCACTTAAAAAAACAAGCTAAATTCTACTTTTTAAGACCAAGAGGATTACATCCAGCTATATGTAAACATCCTCCTCTTCCGTGCAGCACATGAAGTGCACAGAGCGTCAGTCGGCTACTGAGGAGATGCCAGATGAATTCAAATGCAGGATTTGTTAGCTGGAATCTTGTGAAGGAGGACCACCCTTCAGCCACAGAGCTCAGGTTCAAGATCCTGCGTCAGCAATGGTCTGCATGCATTGCAAATGTCCTTGAGTAAAACACTGATGACCCTGTGCTCCAGTATCCTCAGATAGAAAAGAAAAATGTTTTTACTGATTTGAAAACTGCTCAGATTCATCTCTTTTTTTCTTTGTACAAACAGAGCTCAAAGTGTCACAAAGCCCCATTAAAAGCCACATCCATGTTGGGCTTTAACAGCAAATAGTCTAAAATGAAAGAGAATCTGCTTAGATAGCTTGTTCTTATGAAATGTCCCAAAGCATAATTAACTTAAGTTCTGAGTAGTGTTTCCTGGTCCGTGCTCTCATTGATGGAAGGAAATATGGATCAGAGAAGGCGTGTGATTGGTTACTGAGCACAGTGGCGCTGGTAATCCTGTTGTGAGACTGACAAATGGGATTAGAGCGCCGTGTGTAAGAGAACCTGAGCTGGGGGAGGACTGCGAGGCTTTACATTCATAGCATTATCTCACATTTTCACTTAATTTAGCTCCATCACTTTGACACTGGCCAGCAATGAGTCTCCACAGGCAGTCGGTATGGACTGACCGCTCTGAGAGGCTGCGGCTGCCAGGCTCAGCCAACAGACTGGTGATATTTCATGATGATTTCTGAATATGTTTTAATGATGGCAAAAAAAAAATTTCTAAAGCAAATAATTGTAAAAGCTTTCAAGCAGGCACGTTGATCCACCCACAGAAAATTGAAGGAGGATTTAAAATTGAATGTCAAAGTAAAACACCTGTTTTTTTTGTTGTTTTTTAAAAAAAATGTGCCAGTATTGAAAGCTCTCTTTATGCTTTACATCCTTTCACAGCTTTTCATGCTTGTAGCTGTGAGGCCTGTTCCCCTCAGCTCCCTTAATACTTGTAGACAACACAAAAACAAATCACCTCAAGTGATATTTACATTAGATATGAGGCTTTTGTTTTGCTTTTATCAAACCTTTGTCTGTGTTCTTGTCACTTTTGAATGTTTTCAGACCAGCACTGTGTTAAGTTACACTCTGCTTGTTCCTAATCAGCTTCATGGAGGATAAAATGGAAGCCTTCATGAAAAAACTAGTCTGCCAGTCGAGCAGTTCATTTAGATTTGACGCTTTAATTTTTTTAAATGATAAACAACTTAACTGCTTTGGAAAACATTGATTTCTCCAGTGCATGACATGCCTGATAATTTAGAATCAACTCAACGTTAAATCAACAGAAACTCATTATTCTGCTTTCCTGAGCCATCTGTGGCACTCACAACTACAACACTGTTATCTGCAGCCTATATCTGGCTGGGATCTCCTGTAGTGTTCGGAGTTTCGTGAAATGACATGCATTAGGTTGAATAAAACTGACCCTGCGCCGCTCTCTCTCACAACACCATCACTGCAACCTGCCTTCACAAGTCCTGCTGCCCTGCAGCCAGATCTGCTCCACTTTCCACCTCCACCATTAAATTGTCATATAGAGGCAGCGACTTTGAACCTGTGCGTTAATGTGTGTGTGTGCAGTTTTTTTTACTTGTTCCTATGAAAAGCACACGCGGATCAGGATTGCTCTCTGGCTTTTTTGTGCAGCTCTGTGCTGGTTTGTGTGCTCTTTGCACTTTTACAGGATTTAGTTTCAGAATAAATTTCCACCATGTGATGATGCCTCAGGCAAACATCTAGGTGTCTGCAGATATGACAATCATGCAGCAGTGATTTATGCCTGTATTAATTATTAGTGCTGGCTAATGACTTTCCTGTGGTGAAGTACAGCAAATCACTTCCACGGGATGTGTGTGTTGTGCTGTTTTTATTTTACTTGGGGGAATGGAGAGGAAGTGAAATGAGAAGTGGAGGATCTGTGTGGGAAGAAAGAGGTCACTGTATGCCAAAGCAATTACCTTCCTCATCCAGAGATCTGCCAATACTCCACATGGACAGAGACAAAGAGAGGTCAGAGAGGAAATGAATATGTGTACGGTCAAATGCTCACTTTTCTAAACATCTGCTGCTAGAACTCCTAAAATGTCTCACCTCAAAATATTGTAGAAATGTACCAGTGCACTCTGCTCTCATGAACCTCTTTCAGAATATGTATCGAGTGAATTTGTCGAAGTTATTGTTGCGCCTCTTATCAGACAGATAATATCAGCAATATTATTAAGTTTATGGAATTGCACAACTACTCAGGCCTGCTGGGATGTGTTGTGACATGAGGAACATTATCTGTCAGGCGCTAATGCTTCTGTCCACTCTGACAAGTCATCATGTGTTGTGTTGGCATCTTGGGGGAGCTGTCACAGCGCGGCGATGGCAGGGAGACAGAACCTCTGGCGTGTGCTCGGGCCGGGCAACACGCTGCCGCTCGGAGTAGAGGTCAGGAGCGGCCGGGCCGCCGTCCCGCTGACAGCTCAGATTTATTTTTAATCCCGGTGATGAGGGCTCACTGCACAGATCATGTGGCTCGTTAGCGTTGAGTGGCGAGCGCCTCCCTCGCCACCGTCTTCTATGAAGAAAATGTGACAAAATAATGACCTTGGTGAGGTAAAGCCCAGATAATTGTGAGCCAGCTGAATGGTGTTCGATTGTTATTCCGCGCAGCCATCGTTCCACTCAGTGTGAGATCCCTTCGCTTGCATTCAATGAAAAGCCGGGACATTTTTTCCTCCATCTTACCCTGATTAACATTTTGACCTCACACTTGATTCTTCGCCACATGTGATGCTTATTGTGTTTTCCACACCCACTCTATCCATTTTTGACCAATTTCTTTAGTGGAGCATGTCATTATCATTGCATCAGCAGGCACATTATCTACAGTCTAAAGTGACTGCGGTCATGGAGACAATTCTGCTGACATTCCTTTCTTTCTTCTCTCCTTCATGTCTTTGTCTCTCTCCTTCTTTCTCACCTTCTTTCTATTCTGATAGGTGCCAATTACAAAGGGCCTGCGTCAAAGCCTCCCCACTCGTCAGTGACCCTCTTAACCAGCTTTAATGTCAGCTCTCTGGCTCCAAAGTGGCAGGAATTACCCCACTTTTAGTCTCCATTCAGGAAGAAAAGAAGAGCAACACAGCAAAATGCAGAGCTTGACTTATTTTCAACCCATGCGCACTTTTCAGGTTCTGACTGCTCTTTCTTTCTACTGAAACACAGGGTCAGGACTGTGCGGATAAAACCTTGAAGGGTTTGACATTTCAGACCCTCCCCCCTTTAATTTTTGCTCCTCTTCGGGCTTCAGTGCTCTTTGGATGGGGGCCCAAAGGATGGGTTGGTGTTGCTCAGGCGTATGCAGAGCTTTGGCTCTTGTGGTGCTCCTGTTTGCCTTGCGGGAGAGGGCCTGCTGGGGGCTGAATCCCACCTCAGGGGATCTGGAGAAGTCCCCACACTCTGATCCAGACCCCTGGGAGGTCCTGCACAGACACAAACGCAGCTGGGTATGGAACCAGTTCTTCGTATTGGAGGAGTACACAGGAAATGAACCACTCTATGTTGGCAAGGTAAGTGATCCGTGACCGTTAGTGGGTCAGGGTTAGCACAATTTAGCAATGTGTTGTTGCATGCATGAAAAACAAGGAGGTTACCATGACTGAATCTTTCTCTGGTTAGAAATAAAAACAGCTTTTTCCCATTCTTTGCAGTTCACCTGTATTCTTATACATATATCAATAGTCTGCTATGAGAATGACAAGCTAAATACGGCTGATTTCTAGAGAGTTGAGCAAATTTTCGGTGTCCTTTATAGCGTAGGAAACAAACAAATGACAGCTCACAGACAGAGTGGGAAGACAAGCTGCCTTTTACTCCAGCCAAGAGGTAGTTTGTGCTTACAGAAATGTGCACTTTTAGTGGAGAGATCGGTAGTGATGTGACAAGGCCCTTTGCCTTGTCGTCAGTCTCCAGAAAAGGTATACATTACACAAATGTTTCACTGTGCCGTCGGTGTTCTGCCAAGGTCCAAGCAGACGGAGCAAAGTGATTCCTGTTTTGGCAGGTAAATAAGTATTAAACCCTCCATGTGACATTTAAAGCAAAGCACAAATGGCATAGTTAATGTAAGGGTGTACTAACAAAGTGACTAATCGTGCTTTCATGAGATGTGGCAAGACTGCTGTTTCCTTATGGATCACATCTATTCAGGTACAGCCTGAAAGCAGAAGCAGACAATGGAAATTTGACTCAAAACTGATGATAAAGAGGAAAATACTTGACCTACATTGCATCTAGGTTTTATTTCGGGGTATAAAACATATACCAAATGTACATTATGTAACTACATTCTTTAAGTATTAGCTTGCTATTTGTGATATTTTATAAGATAAAGCCTCTAAAGACTCTAAAATGTAGGCATACGTATGCTTAACTGGTTAATAACATCCTCAAGTGTGCAGACTTACACAGAGAGCAGACATTAAAGATTAAGCCAAGTTCACTCTACAAGATTTTCAGTGTTGTTACATGATTGTATTGATCCCACAACGCAGTATGTTTCTCCTGTGATTGAGGGCTTTAAGTCATAGTGGCTTCACACAAATGATCTGCAGCGGGGGGTTACAAACTACAAGATTTTCTTCAGATTTACCTCCCCGAGTCATCTGACTGATTTCTGTTGATGAACCACGTTCTGCTCAGTTTCCTCAGCACACCACAGTTGCTCTCTCTCGTGTTTGCTGTTTTTCTTATTTCCCTTGTTTTCCTCTGTCCTATCCTCTGACACCATGTCTCGCGCTCTTATTGGCTGTAACTCCGCAAATACCAACTACTCCTGCTCAGACAGCTTGCCAGATATTCAGTCGGAGACTAAGATGTGTCTGTGAACCTCAAAAATCACACATTTGAGGGATTCATACGTATAATTAAAGATTATTCATACTTTGCTCAAATTTGGGCAATTTGTCTCGAACAATAAACTGGGATTACTCTTATTTACTTGGATTACTATTATTTAGGCTCCAACCTGCAACTCAAAGGAACCAAAGGAACTGCTGCAGATGATTTGAATGTTCTGGCTTATCAGTGTACACAGCAGAGTGTATATTTAAAGATATTCTGTAGGATTTTACATGTAATGCGGGAAAAGGAAAGTAAAAAGTACAATATTTCTCTCAAATGTAGCAAAGAAAAATATAAAGGTTGCATAAAACTCCAAGCAGTCAACTTGACTAAGTGTAAAAGCCTAAAATATCTGTATGGTTACTATTGTTCACTTGTGGTACAACAAAACAGTGCCATATTTTCACAGACGTGCGAAGTAGAAGAAAAATTAAGCAGAACTCAAGAGATGGTACAGAGCACCTCAAAACAGATGTGTGCTATGAATCGAGTTAAGAGCCAAAATGAGCACTGATGTTGAAGGCTGTGTTTGTGAAACTGTTGCTTTGGGGTATAAAGTAATGTTGCTCCTCAGCTTTCAGCTCCACAGAACAGATTAACTGCTTCTGCTGGAGAAAATGGCACCAGCGCGTGCAGTGCAAGCCAGATGGGTCCTGGATTGGTCTCCTGATCCCCGTTATCTTGGGGAATTTTCTGGTCTTATTATTAAATTAGTTTTCATCTTTCTGCTCATCTGCAGGATAATCATTCTCATCTGCACGTATTTGCCAGGTCTGCTCTCGTAAGCCCATTTCCTTGCCTTCTCTGAACTAGATTAGCATCTCCAGCTGGAATTAGGATACATTTGACTGTCCCGTTGTTCTCCTCTCGGTTTTTTTTGCCAGAGGGATGCTGAGGGAAAGCATCTAAATCAGAATGAGCATATTTGTAACACTGCTGGAGTTCAGCTAAGGGTCATTTCTTGTCCAAGTGTCCACAGTAAAATATTGTGATGTCTGATCTGTGCGTTCCCAGTGATCTGTTGTGTCTGTCTTGTGGGTAGAGCAGCACTGCTTTACCACGCTTTAATGTTTCGTGCTTGCTCTGCGTTGCCCATTTAAGCGTGGAAAAGAAAAAAAACAACAGAAAGGCCAGTGTCTCACTCAGGAATTTCAAGTGCCTCTTTTCTTTTACAGTTTCATGTGTCTGATTGCTTTTCTTGTTAGTAAATCCTGAAGGATGTGAACAGACTGATTACTTATTCATAGACGTGTAGTCGAGATCTGCTTATGCACATCGAATATACACAAACTCATTTGCGAGCTCCTTTCTAAGAGGGTCTCTTTTGTTTTTTCCTATGTGCATTGATTTATCTTTAATTTTGTTTGCTTTTGTAGTTCTCCTGGTCGAGGACACAGCAAACAAATCAGCAGGAGTGTAAAACGTCAGACCCTCTATATCTTTAAATTTGACCCTGTGGCCAGGCTCAATCTGACCCTTTCAGTAACGTAAAAAATCTCATTCATTTAGCTGCGGGCAAAGCCTGGGAGCTTGAGAGGCTGTCACATTATTTGTTCCCTCAGATCATTGTTGTCACACGGTGTGTGTTTGTTTGGCAACACAACGGCACGATGCTGCTGTAAAAAAGAATCTGGGCGGGACGCCCTGACCTCCGGTGACATGGAAGGTCCTGCCATGTCAAGAAAATGACCTTAATAGAAATGAATTCTTCATGTGGCGTCTGCAATAGAGGGAAAACTGATGAGGCCACAGCTAGTTTTTCCCACTCAGCTTTAAATTTTTCAACACTTTGCAGGCAAAAAGAGTGGCATAAACAGTAATTGCTTTTGTCAGATGTATTCGGGTATCTAATATGACAAACAATAGAAGTCTGTGTCCAAACAAAGGCACAGTTGCTGCACAATTTGGTCATTTGTGTGGCTGGAAGCAAACCGAAATATGATACAGTGGGGAGGAAATGGAAAGTCATCACTTTGGCCTGGCTGCTCTCTTTGCATCTGCAGTCTGCTTGGCTTTAATGCATTCTGTCAGATTCTGAATATCACAACCAAATGTCTCATTATGCCTTGGCACTCAGCCTTGGGTAAGTGTACTAGCCTGGAATCAGCTGCAGTCACATCAAACCCGCAGAAACATACATTAAAGAACCTCAAACTAAACAGCCTCCGCCACGAACTGGTGACGAACATATTTCAGCAAGCGAAAACGCCGCAGAAAGCCAGCCACTTAGCAAAGCATTTACAGCGCTGCTAAACACGTCCTGATTAAGGTTTCCTGCAGGGTGGTCGTGTGACTAAATATTTGCAAATCATCTGCTGAATAAGCAATGTTCTGAGGCAATGTTTGTGCCACCGGAGAAGAGACAAGTCACAGTTTCGATCCTGTTCTGGTTTCACGCTTTTGGTGCAAAGTAATCTGGAGTGTGTTTTTCTGCTCTGTAACTTTTTGGAAAGCCAGCATGCCAAAAAGCTTCAAATCACTGGATGTGCAAGTGCACAGACACAGCCCTTATGGTGAGTCTGACTTATTTATAGAGACGTCCTCCAAACTGGCAGTCTGACTAACCATCCAAGTAATAGATGGACTTATTTCAACTTGTAATTCGAACTGCATTCAAGCGGCATTAGTTAGCTAGTTCTGCTACACTCACAAAAGAATTTCTTCCAGTGCAAATAACCCAGATAAAGGACAAATAAGTGTAGAACATCTGATGGATTCATCTGGATTTATCTTGCTTTTAAACTCCTTTATTTGTGCAGAAGCTGTTATTAATTCCAGCAGCTGTTAGATATTTTGGTGAGCATGCATCATGAGTCATTTCTGACCTGCTACTGAGAACCTGGTGGTCTGAACAACAGTAATTTGGTTTAATAATCAAACAATATGCATCATGGGCAGCAGGGTAATCCCACAGATAATTATACTGGAGTGTGCATTACATGCTGCTATGAAAGCCACTTCATTAGCATTCTGCGTGGCTTTCACTGTAAAATAGGGTAGAATCATAGAGCACAAGGCGCTGTTGCAAAGGTCAAGCTCAGTAGCGTCTACCTACTCCTGCTGGTGCCGCAGACACACCGGTGCAGCAGCCAGGGAGTGGTGAGAGCAGCTTGTTGAGCCGGAGAGGAGGGTGATACAAGCTGACGGGGAGGGACATCACACACACGGTACCCAGCGACAACTGCTCACATCGTAGGGAGCTCATGAGGCATCCTGGGGCCTGTGGGGTAGTGGGGAAGCCTTTATCTGAGCCAGGGAATCAAAGAGGATAAAAGCAGCAAAGAAAACTAGGCAAGGGGGTAGTTATCAGCAGGGCTGGGACAGGAACAAGGTTTACACTTGGAGTCTTTCTCACATCCACTGTATGGACTGGAGTCAACATCAGAGCCCAGTGAGGGCAGTTCAGTTTAAATGGAGGCTGCAACAGATCGTACACTGCAGCATTTATCCAGATCAATACAGATCGTGGTCCACCCTCCAGTGCCAAACTATGGTTATCCCTACAGTACGAGGCTGAATTGACATAAATTAAAATTTTTATTTTGACGTTTTAGATCAGATATATGTTTGATGTGTGGCTATGCAGCATGAGAGAGGAACAGCGTTTCAGCTACCTCAGCAAATTTATCCTCGTTCAAAAAAGCAACAGGTGCTAAATCTGGCATCTTCTAACACAAAGATTAGCTACATTATGGAGAAGACAGTCGCTGTGTCTGTCTGTTGTGTGTGAGCTAAGTCAGAAGTAGCAAGCAAGCTAACTATCTCATGCTCAAGTGCCACCGAACGACAAATGCAGAGACTTTCCTTTTTGAACTTTCTCTCTGATTGAGCAGATGTTAAAATAACCAAAATCACTGCAGTCATTGCAGTGTCTTTCACTTAAAGTAAATGTTTGGCCATCTGACAACAGTCAGGTGAACCACCACCACTATCATAAAAACAAATCTCCCCGTGGGCCCTGCACAGCACAGCCTTATACACACATTTGTTGTCACGATGAAGAGGCCACAAATATGCAATCAAAAGCCCACAAAAATATCAAGGGACCACAAAGCAAAACGATGTGGTGCGGGGAACTGTGGTTCTCAGCCCCCGAGCCCACCAAGACAGTCTCAGGCCCAGGAATGTGCTTAAGAATGGTCGGTGTACTTCAAAATAAAGCCTTTTATATGGACCACAGCTGAATGCTTCGTCTTACTGGAGAAAAGCAAAGAGATCAAAGCAGACTGTGCATGTGACATATAATACATATGGAAACTGCCAGATGACATCATCCTGCAACGTTTAGCTGCCTCACTTCAGAAATAGTTGACAAAACTGATTCCATGCGCTGTTTTGCATGTACACAAGGTCGACGTTTACCTGCAGCCCTGCAAAAGCCCTGTTAGCAACAGCTGCTATCATAGCAAACGCTATCCGTCTGCCGTTTCTGGTGCTTCTCAGTCTTTTACTGTGGAAATGGACAAACGTTTGTCATTCTAGTCACCTAACTTACTTTTCAGAATTGTTTGTGTGTCTCAATCTAATCTCCCAAGTGGTTTCACAAATTTGTTGTCACACATGAGGCACACACAACAAGGTACCTGGAGCATGTGTTTGCCATTTCAGTGGGCAATCACAGAGGCAAGACACTCGTAGTGATGATTGTGAACTCAAATCTGATCTGTGATGCATTGTAATCTAATCATAACTGAACAATGTGACTGGTAATGTAAAAGACAGCATGACTCTGTATCCTCAAAGAAGTTTCCTGATAGATGAAAATGAGCACAGAGTTATCAGATTTGACTTATTTCGGAGCAAATTGACTTCAGCAGGCTCCGTTTACATAGTCATATTATATAAGCCACCAGATAATGTACAACTATTCAAATACAGATTATAAGTCATACCCTTCAAGACATTTAACTTTTAATCATAGAGTTAAATGCAGAGGTTTAAACATTGGGCCCCGTATTTACTGTGTGGATGAGAGGACTGATACCACGGTGATGTCTGACAGTTAGACATGAAGCCGCAGCAGAGACTGGAAACAGCTCGCCTGGAAGAAAGGTAACAAAATGCACCAAACAGCCCCACTAACGCTCACTTATGAACATCTTCTTTCCTCATTTGTTTACTTTGCTGGTTGCGTTACGCGCCGTTTCTTGGCTCTAAGCAGTTGCCTGGCAACCAGGACGATTCTCCTGGAAGTTACCGTCGCCCTGCCAAGACTTGTTCTGGCAAAAAAAAGTGTATTAACCAAAATGACAGTCTATTCCTTTACTGCGCAGAACCAGACTGGTTCCAGATCAACCACCTGACTTATTGATACTATTGTACAGTGAGAAAAACGATCAAAAACACTGTGGAAATGTGAATTATCACAAAAACACAAGGTTTCGTTTCATTTAACGGTGACACCACTGAATGTAATAATGGTTAGACTACACCTTCACCTTTTTGTGGCTGCTTGCCTGTTTTGCTGATGTAGTTCATGTTTTGTTTCAGCTTTTCGTAGCTTTAGTCTGATCGAGCATTGAATTGGAGCCAAGGCATATATTAGTTTAACACTGGCTACGTTTGGTCCCTGAATGGCTCCAGTCTTTATGCATTACAGTGAGAAAAACGTGACCTCCGTTCTGCGTTTTCCAATTGAACGCGGCCACAGCAAAAAAGGTGAAAGCAAGACTGAAGACGCTACTTGAATGAGATCTAAGAGCAGCTGTTTTTGAATGTTCATAGAAGAGCGCCACCTTCTGCTGTTCAAGTGTTGAAGTGAGCCGACAGGGCAGCGACTGACTGAGACAGCTTAACGCTGGTTAGTGTAAAGACTCGTGGGACTGTTCACTTAGTTTGTGATGCAGTTGGAGTCCTGTTTCGTTATGAATGCCTGAGAAAAGTATTGTGGCGAACAAACAATAAAACAATAAATAGCTGCGTTTGGGGTGCAAACACTGGCCCAAAAAGTGTGGCTAGCTTTTAGGTTCACCGCTTATTGCTGGAAATCACGTCAAAATGATAGTAAAAAGAGTGGCAACCTTTTTTAAGAGCTGCTATGTGTGCTACCTTCTGTAATTTCAGTGGGATATAATACTGTGAAAAGTAAATGTAGACCTCTATGACAACAAGCAACACGTGCTGGCACTTTCTCATTAGCACAAGCTTGTGAAAGTTATTAAATAGGTGAAAAATAAAATGTGATGGTGTTAAAGGAAACTGTCTGTGCTTGGTTTGCTATCTGGGAAAGGTGTGAAGACTTGCTTTACTTCCCTTGTTGCCTTTCAAAAGTAGAATGAGACCAAAAGCAGCACCACGGGGCCTCTGGAGGGTTTAGAGAGAATAAAACCTTTTAATGGGTTTTTAACAATGTATTTAAGTTGGATAAGGTAATTAGAAGAAATTAGACCTTTTTAGTTGAGGTTCCTTTTAACAATTAGAGAAATCTTCACAACAGTTTGACAAGAAAAGACTGTCTAAGGAAGACGTCTCACCTGCAGACAGGTGTCTTCAGTTACTTTGGGTGGCAGATCAGGATAAGTCTGATCACCAGCTATCACCACACAGAGCTGATTTGATCCCGATGAGCTCTGACCTCCAGTTTTATAAGAATAAAGCAGCTGCCTTTTTTTCCCTTAGGTATCATGTTGCTGACACATTTATCATTAGTAACTGATTATTTACATAAAGTCCAGAGAAGATAGAATATGGTAATTCATAAAGTATGAATTGACAAAACCTTCTATGGCAAACAGGATGTGAGGATGTGTCTAATTATATCTGAGAATCCGCCTTCTTCTGCTTATATATTCTATCCGTGGAGACATGTTTTGAATTTATCATTAGTTTGACTGACTGGTCTGAAAACATTTCGTGGAAACAGCTTCAGGTTCCTCTGACTTTTTGCTGAGACTGTGAAGGCCATTTCAAACTGTCCGTCTTCACTTTTCAGTTGAACTGAATCTTCTAAACTGAAATGTTTCTCTCCAGATACGTCCCGGTTTTTTAATTATTAGTGTTTCAGGAAAAACAGAGGAGTAGGTCAGAGTACGTAGAGACTTGACAGAGTGATGAGACTCTACTTGTCTTTCTTCCACTTACAATATTGTAACTCAATTAAATATTAAAGGATATGGTGGGCAGTGGGGGTCATTGTAAAATATAGGCTGTTGTGTATTTTATTTTATATAGTCTGCCTGTGTTTTATTTCATGAGCTTTTTTTGTGTGAATATGGGGCTACTGAAGTTTCCTGAAGTGCTGATGTATCGAGTTTTCAAACCCCCCTACAGGTCCGATCTTGAATAATTCAGGAGAGGTCCTCAGCCTGTACTGAGAGCGTAGATGTATTATGAATATACACAAAAGTTATGATTTTAGATCTCTCTATTTTTCCTCTGCAAAGTGGATAACAGATGGCCTGGAGCTTATTGCGTTTTGTATGATGTTATCAAGCATTCTTCTACACTTGGTGGATAAAGTGGGCTTGGCAGGGCTTAACTGCGTACAGACAGTTCATGCAAAGTTGCCTCAACATCTACTTCTGTGCCTCATTGATGGTTTTGAAGAGCTTTTAAATATGGATTTGTAGACTGTTTACCTTTTGGAAAATGCATGAATGTGTTTAAGTTGCTTAAAAGTCTTTAAATAGACAGAAGAAAGAGAAGTTGTTCAGATGAGCGAATGCAGAGGCTACTTCTACTGAATGTAATGAGGCGTTATGGAAAGATGCTCATTTTTCATCGACTGACATTTCAAATGAACACCAGTCTTAAATGAGAGGATTTCCATCTCAGTGTTTCTAGAAATGGGTTTTCATGCCTCCCGAAAAGATCTATCCTGACTCTTTCGCTCCAGAACAAAGAGTTAGTCATTACATCACATGTTTTTTCATTTAATTTTTCAGATTAATTGTTACCTGCTGCTGCTCACGGGACTCCAAGTTTGAGTTCTATCAAAACTCCAACAGATTTTATTCTAACAAACATTGCAGTTCTCTGGTAATTTGATTGTTCCCCACTTCCAGACACAGTCTAATTTCAGAACCATTCATATCAGTAAAAAAAACAAACAGGTTTCCTCTTTCAGGTGAGGGGGGGCAAGAGTAATTGTATTAAAACAAGGGGAAAGACAATTAGTTTGTCATGGGCTCTGAAACCTAATCTGGCTTTGTGAGAGCTGCTGAATGTTGCACCAATCAGGGTTATTTCATGGATGGATGCAATTATCTGGGATTTACTGGCTGATTAATGATATATTTTTTGTCACTATAAGCAATAACCCCCCTACTCGAATGAGTCATTGGATAGTACAGTTTGTACACCTACAGTATAGATGGGATTGTTTGGTGCGTTTTTCATCTTAGTTTATCACAGTTTCATGGTAACATTGGCTAATAAGAAGGAAACAAAAGTAGAACCGTAGCTGGTGTTTAAACAGGAATGTCTAAAACAACCTGCCAATGATCTAATAGGTGGCAGATAATAAGTGTGTTGTTAGATATAAGTTAGAAAGCTGTCGTGAAGTTCCCTAAACTCTGTTTTAGGTTAGCATTTTAGCATGCTAACTGCTAACATTTGCTTATATGTTGTGTAGATGCTGAATTATGGTAATCCCAAGAGTTTAAATAAAAGGCAGATGGATTTATTTTCTTGTTTGTTCGTTTGTTTTGTTTTTGTTTTGGTGGTTTGGCATTTCAGCCTTCGAAACTCTTATAAAGACACACTTTCAGAGATGTAGAGGTCACTTCTGACCAATCTTTTGGTTGTACCAACACGTCGGTCACAAGATCCAAGGTGAGAATAGAAATGAAACTGCTTTTGGAGGAGAGCTAAAGCTGAATTAGAGTGTTCAATAGGTGATACCTGAGGCCACCTCTGTTTAAAGATGGCTTCTTTAGCTCCTCTCTTAAAGCATCTGTCTTTCCCGTCTAAAATGTGTACATTACTGTCCTCAAAGGTGTGTTCCTTACTCTTGTAGGTGGACCACTGAGTCTTTTTCTGAACAGTTGGATCAGCTGTGTTGGGCCAAGCACTTGAGAAGTGGTTGTTTAGGTTCCTCTGGACACTCATTGCTGTACTGGACTCAGCTTGTGTTTGGGTGATTTGTCCTTTAGATGAGCTTCTCTGAGTTTCTCTGACACTCCTGCCACATATTAAATGACAATATATTTGCACCCACTCTTCTTCTCTTTGTGTTGTTTTTTTTCCAGATTTCCTGTCTGACTTGACAAAAGCCCTGGTCATTACAACTTGACATCAGATCAAGGATTCAAAACTGGTTCCAATTTGGCTATAAAATGTCAGGCTTCAAACTCCTAACTTAGGCTTCTTGGTTAGATCAGGCTTGAACAGCTAGATTATTTCTAAAGTCGTCAGAATTCTTCTTAGAGGAACCACAGTGGGATTGGAAAGATATTTGTGGACAGAGTGGCTCCTAAGCTTCATGCAGCACAGATGATAAAAGAGATGCTGCTGAGCTGAATCTGCTGACTAAAGATAGGTAGAAACTGATCTGACACTCAGTGACAGATAGTAATTATGCATAAGCCAACAGAAAAAAGCATAAAAACAACCCATGAACCATGATGGATTAAAAACACACCCTATACATATAGAGATTAGTGTCCAAAAGATGGTTGGTGTAGATGAATGGGTACTTAAGCTCATCTGAAGGGGCTCTGTGGGTCAATAATGCATCTTCTATTGGCATTAAGTATTTTTTATAATAAACTGTAAGATAAGATTGTGATATATCTCAATTGCAGGAAGACTTCTGGAGTCAGACCATTTTTTATCATTGGAAATGGTTGAGGGAAAAACATAAACGCATTATCTCACATTAACCTGATTACACTGAGTAATCTGCTTTTATGTATGTGTGCTCATGTTTATGTGTTGAAATTGCAGCTCTGCTAAAGTAACTTGAAGCTCTCTACCTCTGCCCACATCCACACATCCACTCTCGCTTTTTTCATCCCAGCCCCCACCCCTCTTCTCCTAGACATTTACCATCCAATGGATGAAGGGACCCGAATACGCTAAAACCGGGGATGCATTGGCCACCTCTCGCTGTAATTAAATTCAGTCATAATGAATCATAGCCCCTAATCCTAAAACAGCCTGTATTTCCACTGGGAGGAGAAATGACCTACATGTACTGGAAAAGCTCTTAGTATAGGCTTTCTGCTACAGCTTTCTGTCGCAGAACCATGACAAACACACAAACCTCACTTTGAGCCATGTTGAGGGTAAATGACAAGTGCAGCATGTTTATTTCCATATCAGTGCTGTTCATTTTTAGATATCACACAGGGCGAAGTTAACAAAATCAAGCTGCAGCTTCAAAAGCTTCACGCCAAGTCATGTCACAGTTTGTGAGTTTTTCCTAATAATATGGCCAAACATCACCTTTTTTCCAGACTTTCCACATTCGGCTAATGTTTTGTGACATGAATACCAATATGATGTGCAGCGGCTCATTGCTCCGTACAGAGGGATCTGTGCATAGTAGCACGAGGCAATTAGGGTATTGTATGAGCAAGTCAGCGGGCTAATGTTGGGTGATTCACGGTGGTGCCTCCGTACCTTTCCTGTTCGAGGTGTGTTTTATCATTTGCTCACCATATTGGTTGCAGCCACAGATACTGTCGGCGGCTCATTGTGTGGAAGACGCAGCTGGCAGCTGGAAAACACAAAGATAATGCATACTTTGTTATTAGGTTTTTAATGCCCTCAGATAGAGAAGAAATTATGAACTTGTTGCAATGGAGGGACGTCTATTAATTATGATTTCTATCTTTGTTTTGTGCCTGAATCACTGCGTTCAATTCATTAGTGTTTCTTATTTAATTGCCCACAGCCAGTAATTGAATCGCAGAATGGCAGATTTATGCTTCTAATTCAAGCTTTTGTTCTTGCCAAATAATGGGGATGCAGTATCGAACATGTGGCACTTGAAAACTGATTTTATTGTGTAGCCAGACTGTTGTTTTTGGTTAATTATGTTCTCTCTTGTGCACGTCTTTCCCCTGAATTGCAAGGCTAGGGCCCTGTTTACACCTTGTGCTAACATTCTGTGTATGCATTATCTAAATAATAACATCCAATTCCACAAACACCTGGCAGAAATACACCTCATCCTCGTTTTCATAGTGCATGAGTGCACTTGCTAAATTGGGTGTGACTAGCAATCAGTGCCGTGCCTGCTATCAGTCGTGTTTTGATCATTTTCTGCAAAGGAAAACTTGCACTTGCAGTTTTTGCCCGTTAGCTTAAGCTAGCAGGAAGAGGAGGTGTCAAGTGACCTTTCAACTTTGCTGGGAGAGGAATGTGGTCACACTGTTCTGATTGTGTTAAGCGGAGATAAAATCACAGTGCAAGGCACATTTCGCCCAGAAACACTTTGGCCAAGGCCACCTTGAGGAACATTGTTTATATATATTTTAGAAGCAATTGTGTTATTTTTTGGTGTAAATGGATTCTAAGGACGTTTTTTTCACACCATCTGTCTCTCACAAAGTCCTTAAAATGTCAGATTTCGTGTATGTGTTAACAGAGTCGCTAACTGTCCAAAGATTTTATAGCGAGGGTGAGTACAGGTTACATTTGTACCAAGCTGATGCATAAATCTTCTTAAGAGTGGCAAAGACTTCCCTGTTTATGACCAGTTTCTGATCTTTTAAGATGGAATTTTAAATTACATAAACATAATTGTTTCATGTCCCGCCTCTTTCATGATCTCGCCTAAACCAAACCACGTATTTCTAGATGTTTCTAGACGTGATTCTACCTCTCTTTGTATGAAGTCTGCAGAGTCTGTGAGGCTGAATTTAGACACAGACGATCTGTGAATATTAAGGGATTTAGTAGCAAATTTGAAATGTTCTGCATTTGTGCCTTCCAGTCAGCCTTTCCTCTGCGCTGTATTTAGCTTTCCGCTCTACAGTTCTCCGTTCACACCGATGTTCATTCAGCTCATTTCTCACCTCTGTACTCTACTTCATCTCTCTGTTCTCATATTCTCTTTGTAGGCTAACTGTAAGTCTTCTTGCTTTTCCAAAAGTTTTGGTTATGCTTTTGGTGTTTCTGGAGTCTATGTCCTTTTCTGGAAACTCTAGATTTTTGGACCTGTGCTCTACGTCTGCATCCTCAATCAATGCATCATCTTAAGAACTTTAATTAAAGCATTAATATCTGATGTAAGTTGCCCTATGAGACGATGCTGGTTGTTCTTTAAGTTAGGTTTTTGGTAGATCAAGATCAAAGTCCATCTTCTAACTTTCAAGACAGTTCATTGAAAATGAAACCTCATGTAGCATTAGAATAAAGTCCAGCAGACTAACACCCTCACCATGAGTCATCCTCTTTGAACCATGACAGCAGTGATCCATCATGTATTTGTTGACATACTTCAGACTAAAAGTGGTGAACAAAACAGCTATTGAAATTCTAGCCATGCTGACGTGATTTATAACGACTAATCTTCATCTGATCTTGAAAGTCAGGACAGGGGGCCTAAGTTGCATCACTTTGTTCAAAGGTATTCAAGTCAAAACATTTGCTTAACGACCAAATGATGTTTTCAGAATGAAAGAGATGATCTTTGCTGCTCTCTCCCTTCATCTGCGGTGCAGGGGTGGTAAGCGTAATTGCTCGATTTAGGTCTCAGATGCTTGAGTGAACAAAAGTAACCCCCTTCATTACTGACTCCACAGGACTTATTTTCAACATTTGATGCATTTAGGATCAGACTTTGAGACCCTGAGGCTAATTCATAAAACCATAACCACAGTAACTTTATTGAAAAGCGCTGGTGGCTGAATCAATTCTCTTTCTTTCAATTCTCTTACCTCTAAGCATTCATTCAGTTTCAGCGGACAACAGGGATAAGTGGATGTTGGCTGGCGCAGATAATGTTCAGAAGTAATTTGTCTTTGCTTTTTTTCTCTTTGCTTGTATGAACCAAGAACGCTCTCCGTGTGTTGAATTTAAACGTGCTGTTTGGAGTTTCCTTGACATTGCAAGTTTTGTCTATCATCCCTTTATCCATTGTTCTTATATTAGTGTGATTCTTTTGTAGAAAGCTTGAAAATGAGTGAAACATCAAAACTGATCCGTATTCAGCTTTACTTTGAGTCAAATTGGTGGTTGGTTATTGCCTTCTTTTGACTAAAGGGGCACGAGAAATGATTTCCCCTCTTTTCAGGCTAAATGTCTCCATTTTTTCTTGCCTGTAGATATCATTTAGCCACACACAGATGAGATTCTGTTTAATCTCGTGGCTCCACAGAAGTGTGAGGGATTTCTGTGAAGATATCCTGTTCTTGGAACCCAGCCCATTCATTTTCTATGGTGGAGATGAGTTCATAGTCTGACAGTTTTAAATTATGCCGAGGGGCTTGGGCTATGCAAAGACTATGGGATGATTCAGAGATGGATTGGGCTACGATCTAAGGTTGTTATTGAATTTGGCTCCTGATATCCCTCAGAATGAAGAATGGAGTCAGGAGAGTGATTTGCTCTTTTTCCTGGTGCAAGACTAAATATATTCACGACTGCAGGGATTGTGTACACATCAAAAGTCTTCCTTCCCAAAGGTCTTCCCATGTTGGGGTTTAATAAGGTATTTTATTGTTTGAAGTAGTACTGCTTGTTTGAGGTTGTTTATAATCCCTTTGGATTGTAGCAGTTCAGTGTGAAAAAATGGCACTATCCTTGTGTTTTCTTTTCTTTCTCACCGGTGTTGGGCTTCAGGTATGTTTTAGGGCTTTTTTCATTCTCTCCTCATGGAACTAAAGGCAGGCTTGAGTCACAGGGTTCATGCCACATACTCAAATGCCAGTGGTCGGAGATGGGCATGTTTGTTTGGTGACGGCATGTAGCTGCAGCACAGACAAAGAATAGACAAAGCGAAAAAGCTCATGTAGCATGGCTGTGGTCCTCGAACATCTCATTTTTGAGTGTGGTAACTGCACCTGTGCAGTCAGTGGTCATTGCTCCATGTTGTTTCTGTCCCTCATGGAATTAGCAGTCTTGTGAGTAACTGTGCTGTATTTGTGCTTTTTATTTTATTTTGAAAAATGCTTTCAAGTTTAACCATCACAACAAGGTTCTTGCAAAAAAAATAAAATAAATTAGGATCATGTTGAAAAAAATAAAGTCTCTTCAGTTAACTGTGAAAATGACCCAACAACCCAGCAGTATTTGAACTTTTTGAGTATTTGAGTTGTTTGTCCACAATATTAGTGCCGTTAACCAAATTATTATGCCTCAGAAGTGTAACTGCCCCTGTCGCCAATTTATTTTCTGTATTGGCACTTTATTATTTTATTTACAGTTGGACGGAACTAATTATTTGTTCCTCCTCGTGTGTTTCGCCTGAGCGTCTTTGAGCGACGCACCTTCACGAACCCTCCGCGAAAGCGTGTTAATTTCTGTCGGTCATGGTTATGGAACATAATATTAAGAAGCAGAAATAGACAGAAGAGAGAAGTTTAGCACCTCTTTGTGATAAGCAGCAATGAGTTCTCTCTTTAGCTCCTCCAGTGAGGAAATATAGTGTTGATTAAAAATAAATACTGGGCTTTAATGCAGGTCAACCATGAGAACTGGGTTAAAGAAAGAAATAATGCTGTGTGCATGTCTAATAAATCTTTTGTCATAAAACAGCATAGATTAAATTAAACACTTTACAGCTTGCTTGAAGAAATCCAAAATAGCACATGCAAACTCAATAATCTTCACACAAATTGCACCTTCACTGCAGATAAATATGACCAACAGCCATCCAACCCCATTGCTGCTTATCACTGGTGGAGCTACAATAAGCATATGATAAAATGTTCTGTAAAACTTTAAAAGATACCATGAGTTTTGTGGTTTTTCTCCTGCTAATTAAACGTTAGTGAGCGTTATCTGGAAAATGGGGAAAATAAGCTTCGGTCAACAACAAACCAACTTCATGAAACTTTAGTTGAGTCATACATGCTTTTATCACAGGGATGTTTAGGAAGTACCTGAAAATGTAATGTTCAGTCAGTTAATCACACTGAAGCATGAAGGTTGCCGCATGTAGTCGATCGAAGAGCACAAACTGTTCACAAGTCCTACTTTGCAGACTGGTTTGCTCAGTTTTAGATTTGGATATATGAATTAGCATATTTTTTAGTATTGAAGGAAGATGGAATTAAAGTAGTTTCACATTACATTATTCTGCTTTTCCTTTTAAAAGGGGATCCATGACCAAGGCTTGGAATGAAATACTGAATGGACTGTACTTGAATAGCACTTTTCTAGTCTAGCTGACCACTCAAAGCGCTTCTAACACTCCATAGAATAGAATAGAATAGAATAGAATAGAATAGAATAGAATAGAATAGAATAGAATAGAATAGAAGTACTTTATTCATCCCAAACTGGGAAAGTACTTCACAGTAGCAGCATTTACACTCGAGTCAAATAGACATAAAAGCACAAAGCACCTACTATTAAGTAGTAGTATAAACAAAATGTACAATTCAACCTTTAAGACTGTAATTACAAATAAGATTCAAGAAAAAATATCGTTTATATACAACAAAATGTGCACTTGTGCAGTATTAAAGTGTCCCAGTAGCAATTATTGAACAGATGTATAAATCAGCAGTATGTTTAACACAAAATATATCTAAAGTGCATAAAGAGAATAATGAGCAGTGCTTTCAGCTTTTATTAAACGGTGTGATGGTATGTATCTGTATCATGCCACATTCCCCCATATCACACAGCACATCTTAAGTCTACTCATTCACACACGTTCATACACCGATGGATGCGTCGGTGGCCACGTGGGGTTCAGTGTTTTGCCCAAGGATGCTTCCACATGTGGGCCAGGGAAGCCGGAGTCAAACCACCGACCCTCCAGTCGATGGGTGAGGGCTCTTCCTCCTGAGCTCCAGCTGCCCCAAAGTAAGGTTTTCTAGCAGTTTCCAATATCCTGCATGATTCCTACTTTGTTTTCTTGTTAGTGAAGCTGCAGAATTGTTCAGATTAAATTAAGCATTTTCACAAAGTAATTGTAGATTTGATGGAAAATATTACATTATTGTTTGTTACAAAAACACGAAACAGCAACATGTGGGAGTCAAGCTTGACTCCCACATGTTGCTGAATGAAGGAATGCACTGTCCTTGCAGAAATGTATGTTGTATGTACAAAAGAGCAGTCTCTCTCTGTCATGTGAGCTAAACTTCCCAAGAGGCAGTTTTTAATCCAAATCATGCTGTTGTCTAAGCTGAGAAATAACTGAATATTTATCAGACCAGGCACAAACCTCAGCCTTCTCCGAATGCGAAAGTTTTTTCCTCCAAAAGTTGGACAAACAAACATAATAACAAAATGATTCGCTTATTTTTAAACCTTCTTTTTAATTTGTAGTAGTAGAACACATAAAAGCGGTTATTGTTTCTGAAACACATATGCTCATTTTGGTGTGATGCCAGCACACTTGAAAACAGTTGGCAGAGGGGCATGTTTACCTCTGTGTTGCATCATCTCTCATTGTGAGACTCTCTAAGTGTCTGGGAACAGAAGAGACCAGTTCCTTTAGGCTTGAAAGTGCAAGGTTTCCCTGTTTCTACTTGATATATAGACACATGCCAATGAGAAAAGATGAAAAATACAAACAAATGATTCTGTTATCTAATCTATTTCGCACTTCTGGCTAACTATCACAGTTGCCGTGGGACACTGGACTGCACAAAACCGGTGTCACTGTAAGATTTTGCAAAGGGTTTAGGCTGCAACATCCTGGAGGGAAACGGCTGTCCCAGTATTAAATACACTGTGTATGATTTAGTTTTGTTTCTCTGTTTAACACTCTAGAAATTCTAATCCAATTACAACTAAAACGGAGACCTGCACAGTACGATAAAGCCCGAACCACACGCTGGATCCTCTCCCGTATGGATAGTGGACAGGCTACAGGACATAACTAGATTGGTCAGAGGAAAAAAAACACCTAGTGGCCATCCGACTTGAAAAATTGGCGTGACATGTAATACACTTTAGGAGCACAGTTTGACGTGAGTCCAACAGAGAGATGGGTCATATAGAAAAGAAATAGACTGGGCATATACTATATATTATATTAGACTGTGGGGGTTTGGGGGAGCTGGGTAAAGACTGTAAGACCAAACGAACAGAACTAAACAGGAAAGAATTGGCAGATGTTTCTTTTTTCTTGCTGCGGTCCTCCAGATATATTCTAAACTAATAAAAAACAGGTATTTATTAAAGGTGAATCTGTACCAGGTTTGGTTTTTCCTCTGTTTTTTACACTTTGTGGTGGGTAAATTCACCAAAATGTAATCACGAACACGAAAGCTTGCAGCAAAGAAACTGAAGGTCGATTAAATGAGAAAACAAAAGTGACATTATCCATATTGACTCGTGGCTGATACACTGTGAGCTGCCAGCAGCACTAAAATTTATTCAACTGCTAGAAACTGTGGAAAGGGCTTACCTGATTTTTACACATCTAATGATGTCGCCTGTGCAGAGAAGAAAGTTCAGCGTGATGGTGTGCCATCAACACACTGCTATTATTTATTGTATACATATAGGGCCCGGCGCCGCCTGTGAGCTGCAGGCTTTCGTGATAATTAGCAGTGAACTGTATTGCCACCAGGTCAATGCACAGTGGGATCATTTGTGTCTGTTTTATTTCCCTAAAATGAGCAGATTTACTGTACATGGCATCCCATTATATGAAGTACATTGTTCACATTATGTTAAACACATGCACTGCGTGAATTCATAAATGATAAATGTGGAGTGAATTAAAACCCTTTGGCTCGTATAAATATGATTTTCTGTTCTGGGATTAAATCTCAAGACAGATTTTATTACATGTTAATACATTTCTTTGTCTTCACCTCTCAAATTGACACAGTAGGTTAAAAAGTTTGCAAATTTAATCAAAGCGGTCATAAAGTTGGAAAAATCTGGCTACGATCACAATGGATATTAATTCTGACCGGAGTTTTATGCAAAAAAATATATATATACCACCTCTAACAATGAATTTAATTTACAGATAAAAACAAAGACCAGAGCAGGTCTCCAAACTCTCAATCACAGACTGCAGAGTTGTGCTTGCAGTGTGCATTTATTGAGATCCCAACATGAATAGAAAATAAGCCTCAACAGCCTCAGGTATGTTACTGGTTTCAGGGAAATCACTGAGTGAAGCAGACAAGAAGACAGGGTCAGTTGAAATTAAATGTTACAGTAGGAGCACTGAGCATGAATAATGCATGAACGGATGTAACAGTGCGAGCCTCTGCTTTTGTTTGGCCTCCTCTCGGAAAAGACCACACTCATAAGTAAACAGATCTCACCCAAATCTACACTATTAACAGGAGTTAACTCTGTGTAAATGTGGTGCAAAATGATGTGCAACACTCTGAGGCTAATCAAAATAGAATTAATGGCCATAGACACATATCAACTCATGAAAAAAGAAACAAATCCTGCTAAATTTACCCATGTGGCATTCCTTAGAGCTATGCCTTTTCCTGTACTTAATTAAACCTTAGTTTATCAAGGTTTTACATATCATAATGCTATAAATCCCCAAAATCAGTCTACTATATGTTTTAACAATCACCAAAAATATTGTTAAATGCTGATTCTATTCTGATCTATACTGATTTTTTATGCTGGTTGTATTTACCTAAATTCCAACATACAGTGTATTGAAGTTCAACAGCAAATTACAACTGGCTATGTACAGATATACGGAGGCAAATGTGTTTTTTTTTAGTAGGAAACAAAGATGTTTTGTGTGAGATGTATTCTGTGCTTCTGTTTTAGGGCATGTAAGTCCCTGCTGAGCTAACTGCAGCATGGACTGTAGAAATAATACATAATAAAGTCAGAGCAGAAATGTGTTAATCAGTCAGCTGTTGGGATTGTGAGTACCGCCATCGGCATTGACTGAGCTCATCAACACCTATTGACATTGGGTTTGTCAGAGATCATTTTGATTGGCTGTTTAGTGCAATGAAAAAACTTTTTATGTTAAGATGATGTGTCTTAACATAAAGTTAATTGTGTTGTTTTTTTATGCATAAAGCTGAAATGCTCTGGTCTTCGAGTCATCTAGACAAGCAGAATTTAGCTGCAACCATTTCTTATTCTAAAAACTGAACCAGTGATGACTTGACTTTATGCTAACATTGCTTCATTAACACTTCTCGTGGTTCCCCATTTGGCATTATGAATAGAATACAGCTATGCAAACATGCGTCGTCTTGCGCAGGCATAGATCAGACAGTATGTCCGAACAGGAGTTGGATGTGGTCTTCGTGGTGTGTTCAAGTGCTACTTTGTGTTTTTCATGTTAGTTTAAGAAGCATTAACGTGCTATATCACCGAGAGGTGCTGGCTTTAAAAGATCTCTGGCTCAACTATGCTTCCAGTCATTAGAAGTGACAACTTCTCTCACAAAATACTAAATATATATATTTTGCTAGTCGTTATGCTGCCATTGGCTGGATTATCTCCTTCTGATCACTGCTGGTTTTCACATTGAAACGATTTCTTTTAATTTCATAGATATTTGTTCGTAAAGGTACGTATTGTCGTATTAGCTTTCAAGCATCACTTTCCTTGCTTCACGTTTTTGTCCACATATGGTCACCTTGACTGCAGAACAATAAAGATAAGCCCTTTTCACATATTGGTTGTGGCTTATTGATGCAAAACAGACATCCCTGTTAGAATTCATTCATGCCAGATAGAGGCGACTCAGCCCTGCATCGATGTGTGCTTACACATCAAGCCATCATCACCGCATAACCTGAGTGACAACAGCGTCATTTGTTAGATCGGTGAGTGTGCAACGCCAGCGTAATGCATGTAAATACACAGCAATGGATCCATAATGGATCGGTGGCAGATCAACTTCTTTGACAGAGTAAGATCGTCAGCACCAGTGCTAACACCGGTAGCACTTAGCTAGCTAGCTAACATCACCAGGAAGTTGCACATAATTGTACGTGCATATTAATTTGTCATCTTCCATGTAAGACAGTTTAATTTAAGAAGAAATGTCATAGAGGGTCATAGACTCCAATGAGCAAATGTTGCAGTTGTCAATTTGATTAAGTTTTTCAGGTTTTATTAGAGAAAACACCATACTGCCAAACTTCTTTTGCATCTGATAAGATAACTTTATAACAACTGTGACACAAAATAGCTTAAATGAACAGTTTACAACACTATTATGAATAAACAGTTTGTTTAAGCAGCTCTGTTATTCACCTTTTAAGAGAAGGCGATGAAAAATGTTCACGTCTTGCCGAACTATGCAGTAGCCATTTGATATAGAATCACGGACCACCAGGAATCATCACTCGCCTGCTTTCCACAAACTTCTGCTGACTCTTCATCTCCTGGCCTCGGGATCTTTTCAGCAGATGGTGGCACATGCAGTAGAGATGTCACACTCACTTTTGTAGTGTCTGGGGCACTTAAGGCAACGGCACGTAACAGAAACGCCGCGCTGGTTTCCCACAAGTGCCAGTTGAAATCAAAGCTTACATGTTCTTGACAGGAAGATTCCCAAGTGTCATGTGAGCAGTATATGGGAAGCAGGGTCCTGTAATATCAGATTACACACAAAAGAGACAAGTCTGGTCCATGGATGAGTGTCTGCAAGTGCTTCCTAAAAATGCAATGTTCAGATTTTCAGATGAATGCTCAGACTGCACAAGGTGAAATGTATGAATACATGTAATCCTTAAGTGTCGGGTGCTTGTCTCTGCTGGTTTAATAACAAAGTAACAAGTCCACAGTCATAGTCCCAGTTCTGTCTCATGGGATACAAATTGGGCCACGGGTTGAATTGCAGACAGACCAGTTCAGCAACCTGGCTCTTTTTCTGCTGAGCCATACTGTTGTAATTCATGCTGAATATGAATCGCCATTGTAAATTAAAAAAAGACCCTCCCTGAACAAGATCCTGGCTGAATGTCAGCATATATTGGTCCAAAGCTTTGTGATTATATATGTATAATATAATATCATCTCTTTTTTTATTGTATAATGATGAGAAAGCTGTTGGTCCTCCTTGTCTTTAGCCTCAAGCATGCTGTGTCAATGATTTCCTAAAGGAATTTAAACTTTTTACCCAGCAGACCACACATAAGATTTTAACTTCACATTAATTCATATTAAATTAACTCAGAGCAAGAGAAGGTGACATCTGAAATGCTGATGATGATGCTTTTCTAACCATATCCATAGCTTAACCATATTATTTTTAGGAACCAGCCTTACTCGCTGGCTTTTTAAAGCCAAACCTTAAACCAAGTAAAGACATCAGTGCACAGCAGAGGAGCTTGAAAGTCACCCGTGAAGCGCCACCCTACAGCTACTACAACTTCCAAAAGGTGACTTTTTAAATGTGAGGCAAAAGTTGTGACACTGTGTAGCTCTACGTAGTTATTTTACATCCAGCAGCACATGAAAAGGTTGTGTTTGTCGACACAATTTGATAGATTACGTTTCCATGACAACTTCACATCTTTCCTTGAGACTAATTTTGTTTTAAATCTACAATTGACACGTTTTCCCAACTTCTTTTGAGACGAAATTCTAGAAGAAGTGAAAGATTTTGTGATTGGATTAAAATGCTGAGCATTGACGGTACATCCGTTTTTTTTTTTAAATCTGATATCAGAACTTTTTAAAAAACTTTCCAAAACTTTGTTAATAATTCCAGTCGCCCAATTAAAAGGCATGACTTGCGACTTGGTGTTAAAGCTATTCATAAACTGAGAACTTCAGCATCACTTCAGCAGATTAGCATGTAGCATGTTCATGAATCTCCCACAAGCTCTTGTAAATGGCAACTACCTGAAACGTTATCAAGCTTTGAGTAGCATCATTTTCTAGCACCACATGGAAGTAAATGCAGATAGAAGTGTGTGTAGGTCGAGTTCTTCAAGGGCGCCTGTGAATAGCTAACTTGACTGATACATCTTACTGGCCCAGATGATGCAGAAACTTCACAGGCTCATCAGGAAACCTTTTCACGCTTCAGCTATGACTTTTACTAAAGGCCACTTTCAATAAATGTCAGGCTCCAAACATTGGTAAACAGTTTTAGCTCTGATCAAATTCCAGAGGGGTGGTATACACCGTGAGGCTGCCATGTCTGTAGGATTACACGGGTTCCACTTCGGAAATGGCACATTAAACAAATGGAGCATTTCCCTCTGGTGACGGCAGTATTTATTCCCACCACTGAGAAGGCCTGCCCTTTTACTTCCCGTCCCACTCGTCCAAACGTTAAACCCCTCCCCCGCCCAGCCCATTACTGATGAGAGCTTGTTTCACCGCAGTTACACGGAGGAAATACTGATTAAATCGTTTTATTTAAAATGTGTGGATCAGTTGTTTTGCCTCGTCAGTTTTGAAGTCTTACTGAAACACTGATCCAGACACTTTGAAGCACAAAGATTGCATCATGTAGTTTTCTCCTCCTCCTTTCTTTGATGTGTACCTGTGATCTGATGGATGTTTATTTTCCTGGGAGTTCAAAAAGCCGCTGTAACATCATCATTACACGAAGAAAGCAAATAATGTGGCTTTGTAATAGAAACACATGACATCTAAACACTTATTGGACAAATATACAATATGTTGTTATATTGTCAGTGTTATATTTTGAGTTCATGTGGTATTCATCATATTCCATCTTATATTGATTGCAATTAAGTCTGAAATATTACATTTTTGAGGAAAATTGATATTAATAGATGTGTAATAGATGTAAAAATAAAAAGGTATGCAATGCTGTAAATAGTGTGTCTGTTACTGACTCAAATGACAGATAGCATTCTGATAAGAAATACAAGTAGATTTTCTTTCTTAAATCAAAGACATAAGCTTTTAAGTATCTTTGCATTTCGTCGCTATGACTACCATACAGATGGAGGGGCTCAAACCAGAGATGTTGGGACTACTTGCTCTCAACCCCCAGATACCAGGACAACCCAAAGAAACTCTTTGTCTGTCAAGAAGCTCAAATGATTAAGGAATACCAGTCCTGGGCTCCTCAAACTCTGTGATTTACGACTAATAATGTGGTGGTTATCATACTGCTGATCCACATCTCCGATATTTGGATTGTTCATTGTCCTTGTCGGTCATCTTCATCCATGTATTGTGGATGACTAGCCCCTGAGAATAGATTATTGATGTCACTGTCATCGGGCGGTCACCTCGGAGAGCTCGGAGCGATGACTGCTCCTCACTGGATCACGGGTTTTCAATCAAAATGATGTGTGCCAAAAAACAGTGAGACCTGTTTGCTGTGGACAGTGAATAAAACAGGCAAAGAAACAAACATCACCTTTAATATTTCAGTTGTGTTGTTAGGATAAAGAAAGTCAAGGTTTATTTTGAGGAAGGATGTGGGAATAAGATGATAAAGAGCATAAAATCTTAATAAGGACTCAGGCTGGTGCTGGTATGTGGGCATATATTAGGATGGAGTGAAAAAACAATGTGTTGTAGGATACTGCAGTGGGATTGTGACCAAATGCCAATTTTGCATGAGCATTTTAACATAGTAGAATGCAGATAATAAATTGTAGTTCTCTCTAATATCTAGCTATTCTGGCTATGCAAGAAATGAACTAATGAAGTTAAGTAGAAGTCTAAAGAAGGACGAAAACAAAGCTGGGTGAGTCGGGGTCAGAACAAAAGGTTTTCCGCATGGTCTGCTTTGTACTACATTTGGAGAATTTTCTCAGGTTCATGAAAGAAAGTACAATATAACACTAAGTGTTGTTTTCCTGACAGTTTACCTTCTACACTTTCACCCATTTTTGATAATTGCTGTTTCTTATATTGCTTTCTAATTGGAAGTTCATGGTAGTAGTTTGCTAGATTATCAAAGGGCTAAATGTCAATAGTTTGGTAGCATTTTGTTGCTAAGAAAAGTAGCACAATTGTTAGATGATTCAAACCAGAGAGCAGCCTGGGCATCGCAGTGGACGGTAGCATGCTTCAGAAAACAGTCTTGTACAGAGCTCAAACTAGCCTTTAACATGTCCATATGATGTTTTTGCATGGTTTCATAGGAGGAGATATACAGTATAAAAGAAATGTGCAGTCAGAAACTGCAGCTAACTAATAACAGTCTCAAAAACATGAATTCAGACAAGATTTCACACATAACTTACCTTGACAAACCCATCAATGGGATAGGACTTTTCAGAGCTTTTGATCGGGAACAAGGTTGATTGAACAGAACAGCAATGCATTATTAGCTGTTTGCCTTCAGTTAATTGCAAGTGATTGGTAGAGGTAGGGGTGAGACTAATTTGCATTTGCATATAAAACGAAGCGAAGGTGTAGAAATACATGTGAAATTTTGAATGAAAAAAAATGCCCTAAATATGCAGCTTTTATGTATAGAGAGGTTTTTTTTTAGGGTTAAATCTGTGCCTGAGGGGAGAGTTTAACACAGGGAGCCAAAAGAGGAATTTGAATAATGTTGGTACCACATATACAGTAATCAACTTAAAGCTATGTGTATATTTTTCCTCCTGAATGAGCTTTTGCTTGACATTTCATCTGGAGACAGATTATTTGTTCAGCTAACCAAACACAAGTTTTTGTGTCTTTTGCAGCTATTTATGTTAAACCCTCTGGATTTGCATTTGATGTGTGCCATTAAGGATGCATATACAGCTACCACCACAAAGCAAAGCAGACACATGCATGGCATTGCAGAGAGTCAAAACCTAGAGCAGGATTGTGAGACTGACCCTATCAGGGGCAGTGGGGCACATATACGTGGAGTACGATTGAAATGAATGAATATGCAAGATGTTCTTAAGAAGACAAATAATGTGAAGTTCCGCTGTAAGTCTGCATTGCACTGTGTTTTAAACTAAATGCTAACTACTGTCATGTTGTTATTGAGACCCTGCCTCACAGCAGCATGTGTTACAAAATATATTCACATATATATTCATATTCACATATATTCAAAATAAATTATAGTCACAAAAGGACAAGTTTTTTTGTCTTTCGCACCACATGTTTGGTGTTTTGTAGATGTAATGACATCATGCAGTTAAGTTAGAAAAGGGAGATTTGTATGAGTTAGACACTAAGAGAAGTTCTATTTAAAGGTAAACTATAGTGTTCTTCTAACCGAAAACAATTTGTTTCTTGATTAATGTTAATTAATATTATAATGTCATATTTTCAACTATTAAGTGCCATTTCACTAACTAATTGAATATTTAGCAAACATCTGCAGCCTTAGCAGCATTCTAACATGCACAAAAAGACTAATGGGTACATCTACTTCATTTACTATTACAGATTAATGTGTTAACATTTGCAAATTAGCACTAAACATTAAGCACAGCTGAGGCTAATGAGAATCATTAGATGTAATTGTGAAAATAAATATCAGTTCAAGTTTTGATCTGACGGTTCTGGATCACTTGAGTTAATGTCTGAACCTTCATATCAGAATAGTCTGGTGTAGTCTAAAATGCAAAAGCACAGCAAAGCAGGGAATCACAAACTCCCAACAGGCACGAAACTGGGCAAAGTCCAAACAGAAATCCATAAACACTGGAAAACAAAGAGATACGATAAGAACAGAAACAAGCAGAGGAACGCCGACAAGGATCAAGAACAAAGCAAACAAGGATGTAAAGAGTAGAGTAACGACTAACGAGATGCAGGTGTAGCAATCAGTGATGGTACCCAGGTGTGAGACAGTCAGGAAGCAATGGACAAGATATGAGGCTGTTAGAAACCAAAACACGCAATCAAGGCAGGCATCAATGAAGAAAAGAATTAAAGCTGACAAAGTGTAAGGAATGTAGAATTTTGCAAAACAAAAGCCAGACCATGACAGGCGAACACGTTCGACTGGCTGTGAAATAAAAGTGACTTTGCTTCACTGAACCTCAGGAGTCTTTGTGAAGTTTCATGTAAACAATTAGAGGATCATCAAACCTCTCTTTACATTTTCAGTGAGCCGTGAATTTCTTTTCAAGTCGGTGTTGAGATTTCACCCTGGATGGATGGAGGGAAAGTCAGAGGATACACATTAAAGGGGAACTCCGGTATTTTTAAACCTAGACCTTATTTCTGGCATGAAATACGTTCATCTACTCACCGAGAACAGTTTGGTGAAAGTTGGAAGATATTTAGATTCCTCGAGATCCATATAATGGAGTGAACGGGGCATAGACAAGTGTGGAGAAAGTCCTCTATAAGCCACCACGATAGGCGCCAATAACAACAACACAGCAGCTATGAGCTAACAGAACTATAGCACACGTTCATTCATTCATTCTTCTTAAAGTATTGGTGAAATAAAGACAGATAATGCCTTATTTAGAGGCTGCATCGGAACCGGAGTCAGGTCACAGTACAAAAGGCTTGTGTGAGATGTGTTTTCAGCATTGGAAAAAACTATTCCTTGCCTCCTTTTTTGATTGTGATACAATATCAGCTGGTGCTCTGGTGAGCTGAACACGCTCAAGACGGTGGAGGTGTTAGTGGAGTCTGCTCCCCCTCCCAGTCCTCAGCAGCCTGTGGCCACCGTGGAGAGCTTCAGATTCCTGGGCACAATCATCTCTCAGGATCTGAAGTGGGAACAGAACATCGGCTCTATCCTCAAAAGGCCCAGCAGCGAATGCACTTTCTTCGGCTCCTGAGGAAACATGGTCTGCCCCAGGACTACACTTCAGCCCGTCCTGTGTGCCTCCATCACTGTTTGGTTCAGAGCTGCAACCAAGAAGAACAGAGCCAGACTGCAGCGTACTGTAAGGCCTGCAGAGCACATCATCGGAGCCCCTCTGCCCTCTATCCAGGATCTATACTGCTCCAGAACTCGGAGGAGGGCAGGGAACATAGTGGAAGACTCTCACCTGCACACAGTCTCTTTGAACTGCTTCCGTCTGGCAGGCGCCTCAGAGTCCTCCAGACCAGGACTAACAGGCAGCGGAGCAGCTTCTTCCCCACAGCAGTCACCCATAGTGAACGGCTGAAAAACACTGGAACCCTTGATTTTACACCTCTCACTTACAGTTTTTATGTATCCATAAAACATTTTTATTTCTTCTTAATATTATTTATGATAAGTGCATGTGAGAGACAACAACTGTTGGCAAAGAATTCCTTCTATGTGTCTACGTACTTGCAAAATAAAGCTGATTCTGATTATCCAATTAAAAAGGAGGCTGAAAAAGCAAAGGTGAATTAGCTGATAACAATACTTTTCCAAATAGCATCCTGATGCTGGTAATGCCAATAATACTGCTATTGTGAATGCTTTTTTCCACGATAACGTGTTGTGAAAATCTAATATTATGTAAGCCATGATTAAGATGTACCCACACTACTGATCAAATGTATAAAACACATGCAAGTAGCAAATGTCATCTGCATGCTGCATTGTTCAAATGATTACCTATAACCTAATGAATTAGACAACACCTGCACTGATAGCACACCCGTAGTGTGATTCCAGTGGGACTCATTTGGATATTTATATTCTCAAAAAAGAAAATTCAGGGCTTCATGTTATGTATTATAGCAGCTTATGATTGATTGTCTGGGGACTGTCGATAAATGTAGTAAATTTCATGTAAATCCACAAACTAGATGTTCAGATATTTGATCCTGGAAAGAAGGTATTCCCCAAGAAACTGGCAACGAATGCTGCTTGTCGGCCTTGTCGGATGGAAAAATAATTACTGCACAGAAGGGGAACTGTGATTATAGCTGGAGTGTCGTCCCAAAATCCCTTCTCGGGCAGGTCACCACTTTACATTTTAATTAACGTGAGTTAATGATGACTCTCCTGAGTGGCGTATGACCCCGGATGTGATCTCAACAACCCCAAACCACCTGTAATGGATTAAACATCTGTGAGCTCTCCATCAATAGAACTGAGGAGGCCTCTGTACTGTAGAGAGTTCTGATGTTATCCGTACACAACAAACAGATCAGTTTCTCTCCGCCTCGAAAAACACTGGTAAATTCACAAGCTGCTCGGGTCTTTTTTCATATGACCCCCAATGGAGAGCGGCCGCAAAACAGATGGAAAGCAGCCACTTTAGACAGATCTGTCATCTCTGTTGGCAAAGTGGTGCACCTCCTAAAGATGCAGGGCATTTCAAATTTTTAGAGGAAACTGCACGAAGGAAACTTGTGTTTTTTGAGCCAAATAATCACAGGAAGATGTGTCAGATATGCCCCCTTACCCGGTTGACATGTTGTAAGAGCTGAGTAGCAGAGCAGCGTGCAGAGGCTACTGTGGCGCAGCGCTCTGCTGGGAAGATGCACTGACAGATGAGCACCTTTCGACTGAACTTCTTTGTAATCTTCTGCACAATGTGGGACAGAGAAAACTTGGAGTAACACAACGTCATGAACCTTACTCGTAGTCAAATTTGAAATGTGGAAGTTTGGCTTGTGCCTTGAAAAGACACAGTTTGTATTGTGAGTGTTTCGTCTCATTTTTGTTTGCAGGGAGTAAACGTGTTCTTTCATGTTTGTTCTGTGTTTTTTTGTTAAAAAACAAAAGGGTTGCTGCATTTTTTAAAGCGCTCTTAAGCTCGGTAGAATGTTTCACAGCGAAGGGAAAAACAATGGCTGCTCACAATATGATACAGATAAAGGCACAAAAGTGGAAGTCTGCGAAAATACAAGGTATTCTTAGGCAGTGTTGTACAGAAGAATCTCCCAAAAGAACTTTTTTTCTCAGTTTCCCAGTCGGAGCGGAACTATCAGCAGTCAGAGGTTGCATAAAAACAAAGCGAGACGCTTTCTCTTTTATTCTACTCACAGAAGCGGCTTAATAGTTGCACAGTCAGAACCATAAATTTTAGTTTTTAATTTAATAATGTTACTGCCTGAGGAAAGAAAATGCTCCTGAGACGGATGGTACGGTACTTTACTTTAGATTACTTGCCAGACAGCAGCAGTTTGAACAAGCTGTGGCTGAGTGCAGTATTTTCTTTAAGGATCCTTCTGGCTCTGCATAAAAGTAGCTGAAACCTGCATATTCAGACTCCCCCCCACACACACTGTGTGTATGACTCCATGTATAAACGTGCCATTACTGGCCACCATGTAGCCAGCGCGTGGTGGGAGTCCTGCGCCCTCACAGTGCACTTTTCATCTTCATCGTCAGGGTTTTTGAATCCTCTCTTTTTGATACAGACATACAGTATAATTCCCTGCCAAGATGCACATTCCTTCTACATTGCATTTGAATTAGAATTTTCAGCACAGGCTATCGAGCAGCTACATTTCTCTGCACTCTCTCATGAAAGCCTAATTCTGCTGTATAGGTGCTTTGATTCAAAAGGAAATGCCAAAAGAGCGCCTGTGCTGCAAACGTAATTGTCTGATATTCAGCTTTACATTTTCAATGGCTGCATGAAGTCGCGACTCTGAAATCTGAAGCTTCAGTTTTTGATATATTCATTAGGAGACACTCATAATCCATGACCTGCTGTCACAGTCGGTGTGAATTTCATGACAACACAGTTTGTCGGTGAGGAGAATGAGCCGAGCTCACGCCTGAAAACTCTTGGAGCCAGTGTTCAGGACGGTGTGGCAGGTGATATTTATAGCCCACTCCAGCCCACTGGTGTGGTGTATATCCTGCATATGACCTTAGCTGTAGAAATTAGGTCTTTTTGTCACTGGGCTGTATGCTGTTTTGTCATTGTTTGACTCAGATGCCTGTAGCAATGTCACGTAAACTAATCTGTCTTTTTTAATTGGAGACCCACTACCCTTTATTAAAAGTCTGAGATTGAATTGAGGCTTGTGCACAGCATGATTTAACATCTATCTGCCAAACAACATATCAATAGAGCTACGCCTCTCATTATTTTTCATAAGCCCTTTAGTAGTCTTACGGCACTGCAACACATAATGAAGTGAAAGTTGCTCACGTCCTTTTCTTTCCCCTTCCTGAAGCTGCTCTTTTTTTGTGAACAACTCAGGCTCTTGTTTTGCTTCATCAATTTGTCTTCAGCAGAATCTTGACAGGTGTCACTGATTTATTGGAGAATGCGTCTGTAGCAAGCCATCATATTTAATATGTTTAACAAACACTTTTAACTATTTGTTTGTAAAAATGTGACTCATAAACGGACTTATCTATTCGAAACAAATGGAAATAAAAAAAATCGTGTGGTTATCTTGGACTTGTTTACCTGCTGTGTCCAGATGTTCTCTCTTTATTTGACTTCAAACCAACCTGCAGACAAGATGAATAACTGGTCCAGCATGCAGTTTTTTACAGCACCAACCGGATATGTAAATACACCTTTATTCTGCCGTCACAGTTGTGGTCCGTTCTCACTTGCACATGAAAAAGCAACATCACAACGATAACATCTAAGCAGCCTTTTTTGTGACAAAGGAGCTTTGATTCCATCCTCCGTAACACTTTGAAAAGGATGCCTATTCCTGTCCTCCATTTATGTGCATCCTTGTGATGAGGGCAGCTGAATGCCACACAAACGTGCACACTGTCATACACAGGCACACAAAATAAAAAATGAAGGGACAGCTTGCCCTGATTGCCAGCTTGATTGCTTTCATTGATGTGGATGACAAGTCGGAATGGTGGCAAACAAGAGAAGGCATCAGGGCAGCAGGTGGAAAGGTTTTGGAAGAACTCCTTTATGTCTGTAATTAGCACGTGCACGTTAAGATGTCTTCTAAACGTGGACTTTTGTGCTGGAGTAAATAAGCAGAGCATTTGTCACATTTGAATGGGATTTAAACGTTCGTGTTGGTGTGATAGATGCTGCTCCTCTTGCTGTAAAACGGCTCTAAGTTTGTGGGTTTGTGCTTTAAATGTGGCGTCGTTTTAGAAGGAAAGGTGGGGCTCCAGTTTTTGTAGCATCCACTTTCTGCTGGTGCTGTTTACGGCTGTGATGTTCAGTGTCAGAAACAGCAGAACCCACTCTCAGCTAAATGCCAGTCTCACTGGCAGCAAAACAAATCCAGAGCGTGACTTACCGTTACAGTTTACCTCGTGGTCTCGTGCTTGAAAGTTGGGATTTTATTCATGTTGTCACAGTGTTGTGTTGGGACGTGTCCAAACGATTCAACATTGTCTCATCTGGCAATACGACTTTTCTCCAGAGGGCTTTTTTCTTTGTCCATGTGGTCAGGTGCAAACTTGACTCCCGCTCTAAGGCGCCTCTTTTGGAGCAGGTGCAGCATCTTCGGTCCTGAACACACTAACCAGAGCATTTTGATAACCGCAGGTTTTTTTCTATAGTCGGGATGTTAAAGTATCTGTGTTAGAGTGCATGTAACGTGCTTTCTTCTTGTGGATGAGAGGTGCAAAGTGAGGATTTTTGCTAACTCCTTTCTCGGTTCAGCTGTTTGTACACCACAGACTGATGTTTCAGGTGTCTCAGGCTTCTTGGAGCATGCCCACTGTTGCTTTTTGTGGTGAGCATGCACTGTGTACCAGCTTTTCAGATGTTTTCCCAGCCTTTCATTGCTTTAAACTACTGAGCAACACCTCTACGCTTCTGCACGAACAAATGCTTTGATTCAGACGTTTTCAGCTCATTAGATATGCTGAAAATGTTCTCCTCTTGTAGTTTAATGAATTGTTATTGTAGGTGCTATCGCCACCTTTTGGTCGGCAGCTTTTGTGGGAATTTCTACGTTCTTGTTTCATTTGATAGACAAATAACAGTGGAATAAAAATGTCTGGTGCAGTGTAGTGGAGGTGATATGAGACGGGCTGCACTGTAAACACTAACAGTGGTGCTTCAGCAGCTCGCAGATCATGAAATCTGCTGTGGGTTGGAGGATTTTGCAGCTCTCCTGACCATCCGAACCCCTCGGTTAATAGTAACAGAGTGGCTGCTGTCTCCAAATGGCGTGAACTTGCACAGTTTTTATTCACAAGCAGTCCTGAAATCTGCAGAATCTCCCCAACAGACATCGCCACAAACGTCTTTCTTCCAATCGCTCAGAGCTCTTGACTTTCCAATCTCACATTGTGTGTACAATCAGAGCTTTCCAACAAACACTTTTCATGTTGGCGCAGAGAAGCTTCCAGCTGCAGTCAATCATGATCACAAACAGAAAGTTAAGAGGCATTGGCAACTTGAAAGATATTTTAGAACTGTCAACACCACTGAATTAATTATCGAAACGGGTGTAGTGAGCCTGCATGTGAATTGACTTTGGATGCCCTAAATAAATTTATGTTGTGTTGCTTTTTTTCTTAATGTTGTACATTGTACAAAGATTCAGTGAAAGAGAAAGACAATGTCAAAGAAACGAAGAGGCAGCTCTCTCCTTCCATAAGATAAATATCTGTGGTGACGTTGCATCGTTCATTTCATTGACAGGGTGTCATATTGGACTCACCATGATTTAAATAAAGGTTCACAGAGCTCACATTTCAGATGGGCCGAGGTGAATTACAGATGCTGCTAGTTAAATTAGTCTAATTATTTTTCCTAATTGTTCAATTCTCGGCTTTAAACGTGTGGTCTTAAATGCGCTGCACGCGTTTATTGCAAATCCATAAAATGAGTAAATTGCCTCAATCAATATTCATTCATTCCAGTGTGATTTGGACTTCGACCTCATGTTTTTTCAACCCTCAAATTTTCACCATCTTGAGACAGCCAGCTCCATTGTTTCCTGACAGATCTAATGGTTTTTTATTCATCTCACAACCAGGGCGTCTTTTCCGCCGTCGGCAGTCTCTGTTCTGTGTCTTAATGTTTCATTAGCCCCAGACCAGCGGATGAATAGATGTAAGTTACACCCACATTCATGTTAGTTTTTAACTTATTATTTTGATGGAATGACTGAATAAGTAACTGGTTGTTCTTTTTCCCATCCGAAACAGAGCCTCTATCTCTCCAGTTTTATGAGTCAGCCAGCAGGTGCAGAAGCTGCTGCTCTCGGAGGAAAATAAGTGTATGAATGGCAGTCAGAATCCTAACAATCATTTTTCTGACTTTCACTGGAGAAGTGATTCTCTTGCGTGAACAGTTGCCACCTGAGAGACAAAGCAGCCTTTTCCCTGCTGAAAACTGCTCCTCAGCGTTTTCGTATTTATCTTCCAAAAAGAGCTGCCTGCGCTTTGCTTTGTGCCTGCTGTCAAGCCATCAGACAAATGTATCCGTTTGTACTGATTTACGTCATTTTACATTACCTTCCTGCTGCATTTGGAATCAACTTATTTTAGACCAGGGTTACAGAGCTACGGAAACATGTCTTACTCTTTTGAGGAAACTAAAGTGACACTTCAGTTACTTTAGTTTATATTTCAACTGCTGTCTCTGCCAACATACATATTTCAACTTCCGACGCACCACCTTCAACTGGCAGTGCGGCTGCTTTTTTCTCTTTTACACACCTGGCAGTTCAGCTGTCAGAAACGTTAAACAAAAATGTCAGGGATGCTAGTTGCGACGTCTTTCATCTCCTGTGCGTTCAGACGCAGAACAAGCAAATACGGGCCTCGCTTGGTGTATATTTGGCCTGCTGTGTACAGGTAGCCTGTATCAGCTCCCACCAAATGACCAGCGTGCCAACTTGGCTATAAGACAGCCAGCATGTGTGCGCACATTTATGAAAGAGACCTTGAGTAAGGCCTGATATTTATGCACTCATCTCATGTAATAGCACATGCTGAAAAGTGATGTTTTATGAACCAGTCCCCCAGGAAGAGGGGGCACTGATAATCCGGCAGTCATTCTCACTGATGAGAAGAAAAGAATTTGAATTAAATGTCACGCCACACTGAATTTTGGGGTCATTGTTTCGGTTACGTGCCACATTCTGGGGTCATGCTTAAACTGAGGCTTCATGCTAACGCTCAGGGTTGTGCTTTTAGGCACATGCTGTTGGACCAACCTCTTAAATCATCACTCAGTCAGTTTTTACACTTGCCTGATCAAACACTAAGCATATACACAAAAAGACAATTATAACAAGGCCTGAGATTACAGCGAGTCTTAATTATTCACACGGAAACTGATAAAAACACACTCGCTCTGACTCAGTTTAACGAGCACAGCTGCATGTTTCTGGAAGTTTAATATTTGGTATATTTTAAATAATTGGGATGAAAAGTGTGTGGGGTGGAGGCGGGGTTCTGATTTTGTCAAGTCATCAGCTTGTTAATTAATAGATCTGACACCCCGGCACATTAAAGCTGTTCATCAGTTTCCTTTCATTTGTAGCTTTTAAACTCACGCAAAGTGCGTTCAATCAATCCAACAGCTTGGTTTGCAGTGCACAAGATGGCAAGAGGCAGTGCAGTAAAGCCCGCTTTGTCCCCATCTTCTTTTCCATCACACTTAACAATGAATGTCGACAGATACTTTGTCACCAAAAACAAAAAAAAAGAAGCAAAAAGTCACAAGATGGTGCCCCGTCCCTACAGACGTACCACACATAATCACACATGATTATCCCAAGTATATCTAACTCATACCATGTGTTTTTAAGCCTTCCCCTAACCAACCCAGAGTGAAGTAGGCTTGAACTGGCTTCTCTGGTGTGAGATTCTGCGATTCAGCATTGTTCCACGACCTTGACAGCTGCTGAAATCACTTAGAGTGAGTTGTTTCCTGTGGTTTAATGTGAGGAATGATGCATTCACTTTCTATTTCATTCTCTTTTGAGAATTCATCCTCTCTATGGGATACATGTCATGAGAAAAGTTGTTTGTATGAGATCGCCTTCACAAATATGGCGCGTTTTGTTATGACAGGACGTGCCACTTATGACCCTGTAGATTGAAACAACGCACCAAAATAAACCAAAAATACAAATATAGAACAGAAGACAGAGTACTCGTCAAACACAGAATTAATTTATTTCAGGCATAATAAGTGTAAGTGTGCATACAGATCCTATACATCTGTGCACCACTGCGTGACAGCCATCAGCATCTCCATAACAACCGCTGGTTCCCCTCCTCCGAACCTGAAGTGAAAGGGGAGCTGCTGAGCCGATGAACCTCTCTGAAAGCACAGCACCATGGCTACTCACCAGAACATGGCTCAGTGAATAGATGAAAAGCCAAGCATGTCAGGAGCCGCTGTCAGTGACAGCTGCTCTGCAGCCCCAGTCTGCATTTTCACCTCTTTTTTCCTCCTCTGTGACCCTTCTTTGCCCCGTCTGCTGTTCTGTTTTTATTTGACTTTCATGTTTGTCTTTTTTTAGGACTATGAACTTCCTGCAGGTTGAACATCATGTGCCAAAGAGTAACTTTTATTAACCGGCCAACAAACGAAAGCATGATCTGCACTTCGGGAAGGGTTGCAGGACACGGCACCCCTGTTCTTCTTCAGATGCATCCTGCACAAGCTTGCTACTGGCCCAGCTGTTTGAGCTGCTCTGCTGATTGAGGGCTCTTTAGCTTTGGCAGAGGCTGTTTCAGTGTGCTGGATGGAGTATTGCTCACACCTTTGTCCATGTTAGTGCACAGCTTTTTGAGCAGAAGACATTTTATTCTCCTGAGAGAGTGATAGAGACATACAGAACTCTTAAAACACTCTCGGGTCTCGGGCTTTGAGAATCTTTATTTGCACTTACTTTTTCTTCTGATTGAAGACCCCAGATGTTTCTCCCTTTGGTGTTGCACTGAGCCGAGCCACACTGACCGAAATTGGAACAAAACAGAAGTGCACACGTTCTATCATGTGTGTTCTTGTTGCACATAATGTCAAAACTGAAAATTCAAATGCTGAAACGCACTGTGCAGCAGATCTAATGAAAGGACAGACATGAATCAGTGGGTGGTTTTGGGGTCTTTCATGCTTTTCACCCTTCTCCCTCACTACACGGTAAACAAGCAAACACAAAGCTAACAGGCTGGTCCCCAGAGAACTGCCGGCACACAAAGTGACGATAAGTGTCAGCACTGATTTCAGAAAGGTTCGTGTTCACATCCCATCCCTCCTCACAATCCCCGGGAGTGCCTTTGAGCTACACTGCCGTGCTGAACCGTGCTGCAGCTGTTTTCATGCTCACTGTGAGCGAGGGAAAGAAAAAGGACATTTTTTTACATCTTTGCAAGTTAACCAGCTATAGTTTATAGCTGTATTATATATGTATTTGGCTCCAGACTTCAAATAGCACCTGAAATTGAGCTGTAACGGTTAAAGAGAGATAAAAGTATTTGATCAGGCTGTACTCTTAATCAGAACTTCTCACTATGCATATTTTATGCTGTGCTCAGAAATGATTAGATTTAGAGATGTGGGCCAGAAGCTCCTCTGTTGTGTCTTGCACCGGCAGACAGAAAGTCTGAAATGAAGCCAAGCTGTTCCCTGAAAAGATCTCATGGTGGGCTTGACCCCTGACCTGACTTGCATGCTTTGTGGCCCGTCTCCTTTGTCCTTCGTGTCCATGGCATTCACTGGAAACGAACTGCCACGGATGGCTTCCTCTAGATTAAATGTTGACTCTCTCCAGGAGTGACAGTTTACCTGGGCTTTACTTTGACAGTGGGAGATGGTGAATAAACACGGTGAGCTCTATAAGAGAGGCCACATATGCACGCTTAGGCTTGAGGACACAGCCAATGCAATCATCGTGCCCTCAGTGTGACATCCATCAGCGAGCAGATGGATTCCATTAATAAAAGACCTTTGCTGTTGTATCCGCTGTTCAACATGTACTCTGTCTGCACCAACAAAATAATATTGACCTAATCATTCTGCACCCCTGCAGCGCCGGCTTGGAATCTGAAATAACACTGTGATTTATCCCATAATGAGATGTTGACATTTACAGATAAATTGAAAGAAGAGTTTCAACAATCATCTTGTACGAGTGCATTGTAATATAAATAAAAATCGGTTCGAGGCTGCAATAAACAAGAAAGGAGGGTGTTTAATTGAAAAGTGCCGTATAAAGTGTTCCTGTGCTATAGTCCCAACAATGGACAATTATCAAACTGCTTCAATATAATTCTCCCGATAAACTTGTGCTGCATATTTTTCTGCTCCTAAGCTCCAGCTGAGGTGTGGCAAGAATATTAAAAGTCTCTTTGCATCAAAGAAGTTCTGGCAAAGCATCAGGCAGCTGAAGAAGAAAGAGAGCCAGCCTTTGCCCTGTCTTCTTTCACTCGTCATAGTTAGCTGCTGACCTCAGCCACAGATTGTGCAAGAGGAGAATTCCTGAACCCAAATGTCACATGTCCGAGAGCAAGAGGTGCTGGCAGGCTTGTTATCTTACGAGTTATGAGTTTACTAAGACACACGAAAAGCAAAGCAGCTAAATGCTGCTGGGTGCGGGGGAAATTGACTCAAAGGGTTGTGTTTACTGGTTGTTATTGGTTACGTGTCTCTTCAGTGTCACGTCGGGTTTCTGAAGGAAGCCTGATAAGGACAAGTGGTGACTGTCTGGTAGAACGGGGAAAAATGATCTGAATCTGCTTCTAGATTTAGCTGAATCATGACCACACGATTTGTTTTAAAGATGGCATAACGAGACATTTTTCCAAGTATTTTGGTGGTGAGACGGGCTGGGTGATATTAAGACTCCTCATCAGTCTGATCAACACTCTTTCCATGTCTGCCAGCAAATTTGGGTAAACTAGACTCTCATTTCTTCTCATTGCTGCCAACTTTTTTCTCTCTATGACAACACTGATAAACATATTGATTAAACAGGGGTGTGTTTACTCAGAATGTCCCTCTAATAGCCTCACGATGATGTTTAGCTGTAGTCTTATTCAATTGGACTCATTTCAGCTGTATAGAACAACAGTATATGAGAGCATGGTGAGTAGGACAGATGCAAACAGATGTTAATGGCTCACACTACATGTTTAATTCCTCATTGGGACCTTTTTAACCAGTAAAACATTCCAGCCTGGCTTAGGGCAGGACTCATGTGATTAACTCATGCAACCGTCCACGCAGTTCCCGACAAAAAGAAACTCTCTTTCAGTATGTTGATCCACTCGTTGCTACAATCAGACATTTCCTCTTCAGAGCAGGTCACATGGCAGCTCGTTTAGTGTTTTTTTTTTTTTGTGGAATTGCTTGAAACAATGCAGCATCGGCTGCATCCAAACCAAAGTAAGATGTGATTTAGCTTCCAGTAGTTTGACACAGCTGTTGTGTGCGCAGAAAGGGGCATTTAAACCATTTATTATCCTTTTAAACAACTAAATCTCAAGGCACAGCTGAAGGGAAGGAGTGTGAAATGTTGCCCTGCTCTGTAATCTTAACAGTAGAGTCTCAACTGGGGCATAAATGTTTTTGACATGATCTGCTGCCTGCAGTGGATTCACATTTCTTACAAAAACTAGATATTATTCCAAGTCATTCATGAACAGAAAACATGCAAAGGGTCATTTTCTTATTGATACCATTTCCTCTGATGATCTTTAGCCAGATTCGAGTCATGGGTACCTTGCAATCATCAGAATTGTAAACTTGATGCTGCCCTTTGTCTGTTACACTAGCCTCAGAAATAGAGAGCTTCGAGTCGAGCAGTCAGAGCAGCGTTTGCTTTGGCAGATACATTCATTTAGGCTTATCCTTCTTCATATTATTGATCGGGAGAAACAACATTTGAAATGTGTAGATTGAAAGCATCACTGAAACGCAGATGTTAGGGCCTCAATTGAAGCTTTATTCTGTAAAGTTTTAACGCTGAATGTCAAGAATCAAGGAAATCATGCACTCGCTTTGTGTGCTCTGCTGTTTGATGTGATGAAGGCAGAAATGTGCTCTCTGCTAAGTGTTGACAGCTAAAACGCTCTGTTTGCCCATCTTTCAATACCAACAACGGCCTTCCCCTCAGATATATTGTCATCGGCCGTCAACACTACTCAGACTTCAAATGGGATTATTCAAGGTTGGTTACTTGTCGTGATAATTTTAATTCCTTTCGTCAGAATTATTCAAGGGCTTTTTTGTTGGAGTCTTGCTTTGGAGTGGGTCTAAAGGTCAGCTTTAAAATCTTGACTTGCTCCTCTGAGATTTAATCTCTGTCTTCAGCAGAACATTGTTGTGGCAACTACAAAGGTTCATTATAAGAATGTCAACCTCTTAAACCCGTGCACAGTTTGGCTGTCAGTGCAACATCAGAACAAGTCCTATTAATAAGTTCACTTTTGAAATGGCAGCACCTTGAGATAAACATGGATCGTTGTAGATATAGTGCCATCCTGCTGGGCCAGTGGATTTAAAGTGAGATTCTTTACTGTCTGTTCATAATTACTGACACGACTTGGAAGAAATAAATGCAAATGAACCAATTTCGGAATCAATCAGAATATAAAAAACAAGTCAAAGTTATTCAAGAACAACCGCAAATAGGCTTCCAAAATATAAATTTAAATGAGTCCCTTTCTGACTCAGCCATGGTCTTCTTTAATTAATGATGTTTTTAACAGCATGAAATAATTTATTGTTTCTTTTACACAGTGGTGAAGATCTGATATTATAAAAACAACACACAACAGATCCAAAGGTTAGCAGAAACAAAGACACAAGATCAAGAAGCATCACAGCAAAAAAACCTGAGAGGAAAGTCAATTTAATCCTGTGGAGGTTGTTGCTGATAGAAAAGAAACACACAGGTCATGCAAAGAGCTTCGGGCTAGTCTAGCGATCTGGTGCGGTGGTTTCAGGCTGTATAATACACTGTTCGATGGACCAAGTAGGCCATCAAAGGTCAAAGAAGAAGCCAGAAAAGCAATAAAAATGCCAGACATGCGTTTGCACTTTGTTTGTGGAATAATGTTCTCTGGATTGCCAAAACTAACGGTAGAGTTCATTAGTTTTTTTGTGAGAAAATGAAGCTCATATTTACCGTAAAACACGGTGGAGGCTTTAGCATGATGTGGGATCAAATCAGACGGTTGCCAAGACATTTACAGTTAAGGAGCATTTATCAGAATGATTCAAAAGAAAAAGGATCCAGGGAGAAGTTCGGATCTAATCTAAAACTTTTACTGAGGGTTGAATTTTCAAGCCCATTCAGACACAAGGACAAAAATAACTTGTATCTAAGCCTACAAATGTTGCTCAAGGTCTAAAGTGGCACAAACTAACATTAATACTAATATCATTGTAATTCCTGCAAAGAATTTCCATTATTTGTATCAGATGATCAGTTTTCTTACAGTTGTTTTTCTTTTGACTTTTGACTGCGGACTACAATTAAAGTCTGAATCGTTTGCTTTTATTTATGAACAAGTTATTAATTACTTACTTGAAATTCAGAGATGCCAAGAGTATTAATTCTAACTGGAGTGTATCTTGGGGCATGTTCTCGGTTAAATCCTTTTGCTTGTGGACCAGCACATGTCTGCTTTTAATGGCAATAAGAAGGAACTGTTGAAGATGAGGGAGATGCCAGCATGCTTTCACTGGTGGTTTCAGTCTCCGAGCTGACATTTTGACAAAGCCTCACCTGATAGAAGGTTTTCTCCTGAAGCCGAACGGTTCCCATCTCAGCTTTACATGGCACATTTAAAGGACTTTGAATAAATCTTTTAAAAGAGTGTACAAATGTTTCCCGAGGAAACCTTTATCTCTGCAGCAGTGATGAATATCTCGGTGGAAAATGTGAAAAAAACAACTCAGTTTGGTGGATCGCTGCTGTTGTATTGATTCAGATGCACTTTGTAGTGTTCATCATTCTAGATGAGCCTGTTATTGTAAGGAGGTTTAATAGAATATCACTAATTCGATTTATAATGACCATTATATTAGTAATGCTGCCATTACAGTAAGTGGCTGCATTTCATTCTATTATTTGTGGCAAAATGCAAATCATGGTGAGTTTTGTGAAAACTAAATTATGCATAAATGCCTGTTTTGATCTTTTGATCTGATTTGAATGTTTGTCCAATAAACACCATGTATTTGCTGTTCTTCTTTGTGTGTATTAGTACTGACATGTGGGTGAAACTTTACATGGTTTGAATGTTAAATAATTTATAATGCATTCTAGCTTTTGACTGCGTTTGATAGTTTGAAATGTGTTAGATTATGCGAACGATGTGAAATGTAGTAAAATGCAACATGGTTTAAATTCTAATCCAGTCCAATCAACGAATTTGAGCTTGTTATCTCTGAATAGGTAAAGTGTAGTATCAACCTTTCTGGTATAATCATAATTTAATCATTGCTGGTGCAGCAGTCCTGTGAGACAGAAGCCCTCAAGTCATCTTTTATTAAGCCAAGTATCACCACTAAAATATGAAAGATGTTTTGCCCCAACGGATTATTAAGTGTTTTATATGGCTGCCTTCTGGTTTCCTTTCTTTCAACAGCTGCACTCAGATGTGGACAAAGGGGACGGAAAGGTGAAGTATGTGTTATCTGGCGAGGGCGCCACCTCCATCTTCACCATTGACGAAAACACCGGAGACATCCACGCCACAAAGCGCCTTGATCGCGAGGCCCAGGCTTACTACACCCTTCAAGCTCAAGCTGTCGACCGACTCACCAACTTACCTGTGGAGCCCAGGTCTGAGTTTGTGGTTAAGGTGCAGGACATCAACGATAATGAGCCCAAGTTTCTCGATGGGCCGTACCTGGCAGGGGTGCCAGAGATGTCGCCCTTAGGTGAGCCTACCTATTTGTCTTTGATATAGAGCCATAACTTTGTCCCAATTTCTCTTTGACTTCATCTCTTTGCCTGTTGGGGGAGATTCAGACAATGTGCTTATTGAACCGGCCTATTTTTAACTAATTTAGTCAATTAATGAAAGCACGCACATCTTTGCTTTTAAGGTATTGCTCTTAAATCCTTTTGTTTTGATTCCTGAAGCCATCCCGTCCCCTTGGAACATTTGTCAAGGCAAATAAAAGGTATTTGTGTTGCACATATGGAAATACAAATTATTCACGAGAGGCCTCAAGAATAAGATATGAGAATTAGAGAATAAAAGGGTGAAAATTGAAAGGAAGCAAATAAGCAGAAGCATCGTGTTCACCATAAAGATAAAAACTAAGGAGCAGGTGATCGATTTTATTTCTTTCCCAATCTTCCACGTGAAATTGCTCGGTTAAGCTCCTTCTTAAACACGTTCTGTCATGAGCCTCTTAAGACTTCACGTTTTAATTTCACTGTGTTCAGGCTTGCTTTCGTTGTAATGGCAGCACACATGAGTAAGGGTGAGTGATAATTCTAGTAAGGATATTAAGAAGAGGACTAGTAAGGATAAAAACAAGCCATAACCTTTCTTCACAATCGCTGAAGTATTGGAGTATTTGACTTATAGAAATTCAGTGGAACATGTGGCTCCTCTCCCATTATAACCTTAGAATGAAGCTCTTTTCCCAAAGCGGGCAGCCGCTGCTGTTCCCCTTTCTTTATGCAGACTGAACATAGACGGCTCAACGCTGGTGTTGCAAAGTCAACTGACTTTAATACCTCTGTTGCCAAACCAGAGGAGTGTAAGTGGTGCACCAACTTTAACCCCTTTAACCACCTCTGTACGTTCAAACGAGACACACATGCCCGACGGAGGCTCCCACCATGAGCAGGGTTTGGGACGATGGCTGCAGTCATGAGCCTTCTGGTCACTGAAGATGAGGATGAGTCAATCTAAATATCAAACCGCCGGGGATCACTTCTCTAAGTGGTAATGGCATGACGTGTCGTCACGGTAACGGTGATAGACTTTTAAGACTCACTCCTTAACCTTTTACTGTCGTGCACTGGTGTGAATTGGTGACTCTAAGCATTGTTAGCGTGAGTCATGCTTGTTGATCTGTGTGAGCTATAACAAAGGAAGAAGAATGGAAAACAAATAAGATGAAGCTGAATCATATGTTGCAAACAGTTACCATAAAAAACTGGCTGGGTCGGATTGACTTCTGACTAAATTTCATTTGACTTTCAACCTTGCAGTAGGATGTCTTTCCTCTAAGGTCGGTCGATCGGTGGATTCCAGCTTTGTTCAACTTTTCCGACTTGTTTTCAGCCTTTCAGATGATGGAGCTGTTAAAAAAGATAGCTTTTAAGCTCTCCCAGAAACAGACCTGTTTTGTTGTCGCGTTTGAACCCTCGCAGGAAACGCATGATGTCAACCTCATGTGGTTCACGCATGTGCAAAAGAGCACGTTGGTTCCAATCAGTAAAAGGCAACTTTCACTCTGGCTGAGACGTATCTGATCATTAACCCGATTCAAGGGTTTAAAAGGAAGCAGTTTCATTCTAAAGATTGCATTTGGTGACTTGTCTTAAATGAGAAAGTACTCCTGATGAGCTCTCAAGTGAAATGTGAGGAATTTCATTTATGCTTATTTCAAGCTGCCATGCTGCTATAGATGCCTAAAAATTGTCTGACAGGGGATGGTGGTTACAACACATTCTCTCTGTGCTACTACATTTGTCTGTCTTCCTAGATAGTGGGAGATAAAAAGCTGACAGCGATGTACCTGCATAGCTGCTTAAATCTGCAGCAAATGAGCTGAGGCAGAAAAAGACAGTAATGCCCTTTGGTAATTCCAAGCCAAAGAAAAGTGGATCAGATGTTTTAATTCTAAGCTCTGATTGCCCCTGTGGCAGACTTACATCTGTCACCACTGTAACCTTGATTAAATGAATAAAACTGTGTCTGTTTTTTGTGCACTGCATTACCTCTAATGCGTCCATCGGTGTGTGACTGTTTGTGATAAAGAAAATGCTGTTTAACCTGTGTGAGTGGGTGAATTTGGCTTGTAGTTTAAAAGCGCTTTAAGTGGTCAACTGGAATACTAGAAAAGCACAACATACGTACAGTCCATTTATCAAATAGTAACACAATAACATTGTTCTTCGTGTGGCTTTGTAGCCTATGGAGTCAACAACTGCTCATTGTTCTGGATTGTAGTCTGCCTCAGCGGACCACTGAAAGTTGTTGAAGTGTTGCTTGTTTTGAAGAAACTCTGTGACATGGTCTTAGTTCACCTCACTTATTTGTATTAAAAAATAAACCAATGCCAAGAACAAGCAGTAATGGTAGACCTCCTCCCCATGTGGGCGGCGTCAGGGGAAAGAAACTTGAACACACCGTAAAGACAACCTGCAGACTCCAATGAGCAGTATACGCGAGACGACCCAGCATTGGCATGCAGAATGGAGCAGGAGGCTATAAATTATTCAGTAAGGTAAAAAAATGTAAACGAAACAAAGTTTGTATAAAGTCAGGTCAATATTAGTTTGGTTTTCATTATTCAACATGGTTCTAGCTCACTTACAGGCTGTTTTAACATGTTTGCATTTTGAAACCTACTGTTAAAACAAACACATGGATTGTTTTGTGCATATATTCTTTTGTTATGCATTTAAGCTTTATGCACCGAAAAATAACACAGTTAAAAAGCTGAAAAGGGCTCAGCTTTGGTCCTACAGAGCTGATGGTGTTTGAGTACACCAAATATATGACACAACAAGTTCCATTGTTACAACCTTCCCCTTCACTGGGATAAGACATAGGGGCTCTTGCACACCAAGCCCACATTCGGCCATCTGTAATGTCTGGAGTGTCCATGATGCTCTGCCTCTCTTGTATCCACATCAGGCATTAGGTAGTGTTTTTTGAGTCTGACCACTCATTCTATCTCTCACAGTAACACAATAAACATAAACACCAAACAGAACCCCGACACAAGTAACTGATTCCTGATAAAAAAAATAGAGTGGTCAGAAAATTGCAGCTGTACCATTTAGAATACCATTTAGGACATAGGTAAAGATACTAATACTGCTGAGAAAGCAGTTCAGTGTAACCTGTTGATGGCTGGAGCTCTCAGCTGAATGCTGTCCGTAATAATTTTACAGGGATTTGGCTGTAGAGTGCTGGGGAGGTGATCTGAGAAAGCCTCCAAAAACATCAAATTTTAACAAGAAATGGCGATAAACATGTTAGATATGGACTATTTCTTCCCTTCTGTGGTTGTATCCATAGGTTAAGTCCCAGTCCCAGTGGCTATGCTACTCCCAGAACAGAATGAAAGTAGCATTTGTTGCACTAATAAAGGCGGATCACTCACCTAATTAGGATTGACCCTAATGAATGACTAATGTTCTAATGTGTCTATTTGGATTAAGAGATATTTCACAGATTTTTGGTGCTGGATGAGTCAAAGGTTCACCAAAGTCAGTGGTATAATTAAGTAATTGCCAAAGTCCTTTTAATTTGTTCTCCGACATTCCTTAATGTTTGAATCAAACATTAAGACTGTCATTTTAACATCATAGATAATAGATATTTCAGTCTGGAGAAAAGTAGTGGAACCAGGCAGCACATTAGTGATCTAACCCAGAGCAAATAAACGTGTTATGCATATATAGCTGTTCTACAGACTTGGCAGTTCGTATCCTGTTGACATCACATTAGCATTTAATACTGTAGGTATTCCTTTTATCCGTCTGTTTTAAAATCACTCCTCGATGACCACACGGTTAAGATTTCCTCTGAGGTTTTGGACCGGTCTTCCTCACGCTCATAATGCAAGCAAATGCAAATGAGTGACAACAACATCCCGAGGCCATTCTACTTAGTAGGTGGATGTGGAAAAAAAATAGAAAGACAGTCACCTCCATAATGATAAGCTGTGCTTTAGCAGTTTGTGTTTTAGATATTTGATCAGTTTACTAAAGCTGGTTTAGATTATTTCTAGGATCATCTTTAGATGGAAAATACTGTATGTTCAAAATGGTGGAAACATTGCCAGAAAAACTATCTGTCCCTCCTCCGAGATGGTTTGTGTTATAGCAACAACACTGGAGTGGAGATTCAAACCTAATTTTGAGAGAAAAGTTAACCGGAAGACATTTAGGTTGCAAGACTCCCCGCAATTTAGGGACTGTTGATCCTAAACTAATTTATGTGCTCATTTACGACCACAAATTCACACACTGAGACATAGAAACAAAATAAAAGCAAACGACACAGGAACAAGGTCAATTAAAAAAGGAATTATTAAAGTATTAAGTCAAAGATTTGTAACTGTGAAAGTCTCAAGTCCAAAAGTAAGGAAGAAGGAAATTACTTCTTCTATTCAGGGTTGTCTCTCAGTTTGTGTAGCGGGAGGTGTTAGATCTCAAGCTGGGTCAGTTCTCAATATGATTTATTTAACAGTTCTGACTGAAGGGAGCAGGAAAACAAGTCCAAACCAAATTAAAGGTCCAAGCAGGCATAAAACTCCACAGGAAACAGGCCGAAGAAGGTAAGCCAGCAATAGTCCACAATACAATACTCAGGCACGGTTGGCAGCAGGTGATCAAACCAGGGAAAAAGGCTGGAAGGTCTTGCAAAGGAGCAGCAAAGACAATCCAATAAGGAGTGAATGAACTGGGGAAGCTTATATATATTTTTTGAATTTCCCCCACTGGGGGATGAATAAAGTATTTTTCTATTCTATTCTATTCTATCTATTCTATTCTTCTATATACTGGTTTACTTGGAGAGTGGAAGATTAATGATGCACAGGTGAGCTGAGTTGGCTGAGGAGGTAGGCGTGGCAAAGCGGAAAAGTATGGCGAGATGAGTAGACCTGTGAGTGTTTGCTCTCAGATTTATGTGCCGTCTCAGTCTATAGGATGAACCCCACCTGGTGTAGGGATTCCCATGCGACATTAATACTTCCAGACATATTCACGGTCATCCAAAAATACCCCATTCACATATTTATTTTATAATTTTTCACAAACCAAGATTGTGAAATTTAGCGACAACCACTGAGCCTCACGTAGCTCTTCATTTCAGCCCCCACAACCGTCCATATGGGAACTTTTCAAACATTTCAAATTCTTTCTTAAGCCCAGAAAATAAATCTTGTAATGAAATATGTAGCCAAAATTTGAACAAGCCTTAGTTCCATCGGTAATTAAGGTTTGTTCAAAGGACAGATCCTCAAAAACACAGAGAAGGAAGACCTTGTACTGTTTGGTGAACAGCAGAATGAACAACTAGTGGCGTGATAGCTGACAAGCACATGTATGCCAGTAATAGAGAGAAAACATAAAAATGATAAATATTATTATGGGAGAAAAGTACATTGCAAAGTGCCACCAAGGAAATGGCTAATGCTGATCATGAATTGGTGTTTTTAAAAAGACCAGGCTTACTATATTGTGATGTGAAGTTCGATGTGCTGTAATTTACATATTTATCCCTTCAAATATGCTATCATGGTTGCAAAAATAAGTAAACTAATGTCTGAATCAGGTTTGAAGCCCACAGGCAGTTTTCCACAAATTGGTGTTCATACTAGCCAGAGCTTTCAGGTACCTGCCTACTGAAAATGTCTGATCCAAATGAACACATTTCCATCCATTCATTATCTTGCCTCTTCACAGTGGCAACACAGTCAGCAGAGCGGCTCAGACATCCTTAACTTCCTCCAGCTCTTCCAGGGGGGGCCATGGTGCTCCAAGACACACTGGGAGCTTTGGTCTAATCGCAAGTGAGTTATGACCGGCAATGTGGAGGCAAGCAATAAGTTGGATACAAGAGACAGAAAAGGGTGACCTGAACTCTTCGGTTTTGATAGAAAGAAATAAACACAAATGGTGAGATGATTTTAAACCTCGATAACGGTGTGTATAAAACGCAATGTGAACATAACCCGACCAGATAATTTCTCTCTAAATTAGGAGTGCTGGCCGATTGATTGGCCCCGATTTCCTTAATTTTGGGTGATCTGAGATCGGCCGATACTTGCGTGTGAAACAGATCTTATCTTTCCTTAATTTTGGGCGATCGGCCGATACTTGCATGTGAAAGCGATCTTATCTACCTCCGCAAAGGTCTGAAAATCAGCCACTGTCCCTTTTTCTCTGTCGCGAGAAAGTTAGAAAATGTGAAAAATAAAAGACTAAAGGAACTGATTTCTTTTAGTTTAGTTTGATTTAGTTAATTTAGTAGTGTGGACAACAATGCTCTAAACTTTGCATTCATATTTGAGAGCACTACCCCATGTGCTGTTAAAACAAGTTTGTATTGTTTCACGGGTATTATATTGGGACATTGAAGGTGTATGCTTTCAGACTGACCATATAACACCTAGCAGTGTCAGTTATAAAAATAATCGATGTCTGAAGTGTCTACAGTCACTTCAAAACACTAAAGATTCTGGTATCAGACTGCAAGGTAAACTGCAAACACAGTTCTTGGCATTTTGAAGAAGACTGAGTGAAACTGGCCTCTAGAAAAAGGAATGAGAGACAGAATGTTGTCAGAAAGCATCAATGAAACACTATGAGAACTGTAAGTGGAAGCTTTAGTAGTCAAGTGGTAACTGGGGTCAAGGTGGGGGAGTGAGCGCTGCCCACCAAGCAAAGCCTCGCTGTGCAGAGGAAAAGACAGCTTGAAATTTTGTTTAAATATGAGAGGTGAACAGCAATCTTTCTCACACTGTCTACAAAAGACATCCTTCTCTGTCACAATTGTGAAAAAAATACCAGTAAAAGGATTTGACACATGTCAGATGTATCTGTCAGATCACCCGGGGCCATATTTACAGTGGTCTGACAAGATCATGTTTTGTGGCATGGCTCTCCCTCAGTAGCTGCTGCAATCATTTAATCATATAGTCAGTCTTTCCCGAGTCTCACAGTGAAAACCTCCCTAAAACAACTACATCAAAAGACTGGCATCGGCTCTGAACATACTCATATAGATTAAAAGGAAATAAAATCAAGCAGATTCAACATAAGCCTCTACGGCAGTATGATCTGTCAGCATTTCAACAACACAGGAGGAAAAAGGTACGAGCAAAACATGCAAAAACTAGATAAATATTAAAAGGGCACAAATGGAAGCACTAAGCTGGGAACACAAGGAATAATAAATTAGAAAAACTGTAAGATGGCTTGACTAAACTAAGTTCAATGGCAAACTGACAAGGAAAGAAAATCAAAAAGAGTATATGTGCACAGTTAAAAATGACATGTGTGGTGTAATTAAGTGATTGAAAACAGGTAAAAAGAGCTCAGAGAGGCTATACGGCTTATCTTTATAGTTCACCACAGATTATTTTATAGATAATTTCAAACCCAGTCGCCTGCGTCACATTTAATTGTTTTATATATGCCTAAAGTCAGCCTCCCCTCAGTACTTCAAACACATGTTACCATCCAGGAGGAAATCAGTGAAAACAAAGGCACAGTGACATTTTTAGAACGTTCAAAGTCAAAATGAAAATTTCACTAGGCGTACAGTGGCACAGGGAGGCGTTCCAAGGGAACCAGTGCCTTGCTTACAGCACAGGCACAGAGATCTCTGAAGGATTACACAGCTGACTGTCAACGGGAGGTACAGAGCTCTGGCTTAAGGAACCAGAGGATTAGAGTACAAGGGCTCGGAGTCTTGTGTCCGACCCGAGATAAGACGGCAACTCGTTGCGTGAACCACAGAGGAGGACACATTCGCACCACAAGCGTTGAGATGCAGGGTCACCCCTGGCACTTTATTTACTCTTCCAGCTCCAGTAAAGGTCTTCATCACGGGTTGTGGGCACAGCAGGAGTATAATGCATCGCTTCTCTTTGTAAATAACTGCCCAAAGCAATTATCAATGCAGTAAAGAAGAGGAAAGGGCCGAGCACCTCTTGTCCTCAATAATTCCTTTATAGGTGTCTTTAAATCATTAATGGTCACAGCTTTGTGCCGGTGATGAATGGGTTCAATTTAGGGAAAATCATGAATTTAATTAATTAAAGTAATTAGATGCAGAGCTCGTCCATACACACTGAGACCTTATGGCCCAAGGATCTCTGAAGGCTTTTGTCTTAATCACGGCTGGGATGTCAAGTAAAAGACAAGAGAGCTCGAGGACAGCTAGAGGTGTGACAATCATGAGGCCTGGCTCTCTTCAGCTGCACAGCGAAGGGCCAAAGGAGCAGTTTGAGGGCTCATTACAAGCATAGGGAATGTAATGTCAACCCAAGGCCACAGCTTTTGAATTTACTACTCTGAAGTCCTATATCCAGCCGTCATATTTCCTGTCTAATTCATGAGAGCGCAGATCAAGGATGGGAAATAGTCATTTAATTCTGGAAATGAAAGACTCCTTCCACTTTAGGGAAAGTTGATTCATTCATATATATATATATATATATATATATATATATATATATATATATATATATATATATATATATATATGTATACTAAAATATACATATATGTGTATATGTATATATATATATATATGTATATTTTAGTACAAGTTAAGATTAGGGGTTGTTTTTGCTCTTTTTCATAAATATGAAAAGGAGCAAAAACAGATGAACTCACTCAGGTACAGATGAACAGTCTAACAGTCTAACTCTTTAAATTCAATTACATCTTAATTACAGTGGATTACATTAGAGAGACCTTTTCCAATAATCCAAACGGGTTACAGTAGACAAACCCTATGATTAATAGCCAACCCCACAAATATTTGGACTATAAGAGACATTATTTGCTGAGCTTAACATGCTAGCTCAAAGCTTAAATTTAATGGCGTTCATATTGGGTTAATGGAAGGGTTTTGGAATAGTTAACAAAATAAATTCTCATTTTGTTAAGTTCTAGGCAGGCGACGACTGCCTGAGGTGTGGAACCTATAGACATTGCTATAGAATGGATCTTCTTCTTTGTGACTCCTTTCTGCTGTTGTTTAGATACAGAAAATACTCCCAGTGCCTTCACTGCCTCACTTTTCTCAATACTCTGAAATCGCATTATGTATAACTTTTTTACCTTGAAAACTCATGGCTTGCTTTCATTTACGCCCAACCAGATTTGCTGCATTTTCCTAAATGTTAGCAGACAATTTATTCAGATACACTTGAGAATTCATCCGGCTGCTTCTGTCTTCTGTCAGATCATCAATAGCCAGTGATGACATAATGACACGGTGGCATTAGGAACCATGCATACCCGTGCCGTCATACCACCTTCTGATGTTTTACAGATAATGTCGTATGCCTCAGAGCAGATCATTTTTTCTTCTTCCTGTCATTCTAATGCAAGCTGATTGTTGTGCCCAAACAACGGTTTTCCAGTACTATCCTGGATTTTTAAGCTGTAACTTGATCTATTCTGGCGCTTCTGTTCGTGATGCCTTTGAATATGTTTCACCATTATGAACCCTATTCGCCCTGATGAAGTGTCCAAATAGTTCTGGGACTAGCTGCTACCTTGTCCAGTGAGAAAACGTGTAAACATACGATTAAAATCTTCACATTTCTGATTGTATTAAAGGTTTAATCTTGGAAATCACTGTTGATGATTAGATCATGTAGATGCACCTATTCAAATGGACATTGGGTGCATTTGCTCAATGGAAATGATAAAACACAGTGCTAATTAATGCCTAGAGTAGATGTTCATATAAACAGTATCAAAAGCAGGAGATCTGTGGGCATGTCACACATGCCTGTGTTTGGTTTGCCTGAGAAAAGTGTACTTGAGACAGTCTTATCTTTCCTTTTCTTGGATTTATGTGGTGATTTTGGTGTTGATATGAACAAAACACAACCTCTGATGTGTGTCTACTTCTGGCTTTATTGCAGTCACATGAGTAGAAACTTCATCAGTATTCCATATTGGCAGGGGCATAGCCAAGAGGGATGGTCACGGCCACCACCCGTGTATTACTCATATACTCATATTGTATAGAACCTCTCATACAAACTGAATGTAATACAAATCGCCTTTGAAAACAATACTTCCACAGCCCGCCCTACAGCATCCCAGCTTGTCCTGTGAATTAAAACAACCCCAAAACAAGGGACTAAATAACTTATGTATGGTTTGGTTTGGTACAGTATGGCTAGCTTTCTTTTTTTCTCCATTGTAGATAGTAGCATGCATAGGACTGGGCGATATGGGAGAAAGTCATATCATGATATTTTTTTATATCAGTCGATATCGATATATATATCGGGTCCATAACTTTTAGAAACCACTTGAACCCCTTATTTTCCACTTTTCTTATTGGTAGCATGTATTTTGCAATACAATAAGCTACTGCATTTGTAATATCACGGTGTCTGTTTTTTGTCATACGGCGCTGGATAAAGCAGAGACGTGATTGGTTCAGCACAGCGCAACTCTCGTTGTTATTGGCTATTCGTATTGTCTGTCAAAAGATGGACGAATGTAATCTATCGAAAAGTATATCGACCATGTTTCATATCTCTATCGAGGAAAAGTTATTCCTTGATAGCTATCGTTATTGTTTTATCGCCCAGCTCTGACCATGCAAATACTTACTGATACCAACCTCTACTTTTTTACTACCTCAGCTGAGGTTCCAAGCGAGCTGAGCTGCTTTATGGAGATGTGGAAACACTGCAAAGCACTGATTGGTCAAGGAGGCATTCGCAACACGGATATCTCATTTGTGCACATGGATCGCATCTTGTTGGTATGAGTAATGAGTACATGAACATGTTTATTAACCACGAGTATGGATTCACAGTTTGATTTGTTTCTCCGCTGACCGGAGCTCAGCACCGTAGTGAGTTAAAAACGCGCAAACACATTGAAGTTGTGTGTCTTGTCAGTGCCACTGCTGCTTCACACATGCTGTAATGATAAACAGCTGATCACCGAGGGAATCGTGGATGCAGTTGAAAGCAAAGCTTTAAAGAGCCATACTGAGTCGAACTGTACTGTACTTTGTTCTGGAAAAATGCCTTAAGTAACGAGGAAACTGTAAGATATCTGTCATTTTTCCTCCTTTAAATGAGAAACTGTCATGACTTTTATTAATAGTTCAGACGGCTGAACATAAGAAACTGCTCCTGATCTTATTTGATCAATCAAGGGTTACATAAACATGGCAGTCATGCCTGCGTATGTAAATAAGTGTGATCAAAACAAGCTAACGTTGTACCCTGCAGCTACGTGTCATGCAGGAAACACAGCACTGAGCTACAGTGTCTGTTCCATCCTGACGAGAGTAACGGCCTCAGCGTATCCACCCCCGTAAAACACTTTCTGGCTGCCAGTCGGACATTATGCACAGTTTGTACGAGGGAGCTGGCAGGGTTGTTTAATGTCCGGTCTGAGTGATTCAAGCATTTGGGCTCTCAAAGCTCCACAGTACATTAATACAACAGTTGCTTTACGTCACGTCCTGACTCAAATTCCTCTAACGACGTGTGATTGCAATCACAAATGCGTATTGGAAGGGACAGGTGCATGCTGCCCGCATGTGCGAGTGGCTCAAGAATACCTGTCTCCGGTTCAGTTTAAGCACGCCACATTTATTTTCATTACTGGCAGATGACAGTTGCTTGCAAAAGACATAGAACTGAATACGAAGCCTGTATTACTAAACAGGTGCATAGAATAAATAAAGAAATGCAAAGATTGGGCCTGTCACATCAGTGAAGATGGACACATATTGAAGGGGCTAATTAAGCAGCAGACGACAGCCTGATGGAGCAGAAAGAATTGGTTGAAAAATCAGGATATTCATCTGTTTATGTCTATGTTTGTCAGACTCACAGAGCAAATAAACAACAGTAAACAGCTAAAAAATTTACTTGCTTAACGCAATTCTGCACTAAATATGAATTTACAACCTCATCTGCCGCACCCTGTGTGAAGTGATTTTTAACTATCAACCTATAACAGAGATTCTGCTGTCGCCCGGGTTCTCTTTCATACAGTCATCCTTTGACCTTGGTGCTTTAAACTACCTGTAATATAACCTGTCATGACTAAGAGGTGATGATATAATCTAGGTGTCCTTCCACAACCGGCCCGGTGATAACTTCTCCAGTTCCCCCAAGCTTTTTTTCCCCTGTTATATTGTTCACATCCAGGGCCAGAGCCTGTTAATTCTGCTTTACGGCCAGAATGGAGGACTCTAATCTTCAATTTCCATGATCACTTCATTCTGTAAAAGCCTGTAAAATACATCTCATGTTAGAAAGTGAGATTTTTATTGGGATGTTTGCTTCAGAGTAAAATATCGCCATCTTGTAAGACAGCCCGTTCTGTCACATGCTGGAATACTGGCTCAGGCTTTGCCAGGTAGAGTGAAATATTCGAGCTTTTCTTGTGACAGACTGGAAAAGCCACTCTCACTGAGAATGGTGCTTTTCAAGGTTATTTTAACAATGTCTGGTGTTGATGATTTCACCGAGTGTGAGACTGCTGTAGGCGTCAGCTTTAAGACCAACACTGACGTACAGTCTAATAGCAAAAATAAAAAGATCCGCCTGAACCGTTATGATTGTTTGTGGCAATTTAGCCATTTTTATGACTTTTCCACCCCGTTATCAGATGGATATCAATCCTTTGACGTAAAATGACTCTCCCTCTCATAATAACTCAAATTAAAATGAAAAAAATTAAATCTATACCCATTAAATTAACCCAGTCGGAATAACGAGGCTCATTTACACCGTAATGGATGACCTATTGAAATTGATTGGTGCTGATTGTTGCTGATTATGTTTTTGCTGTAAAATCTTCAAACGTGATTTAGCCTCACCTTCTGAGCCACAACTGCCAGCTTGAGGCACGTCAGTTGGTGCGTTTAAAGAGGCGAGCGCCACAGGTCATGTTTGATGTTCTGTCTTCTGCCTGAGAGGAAATGCAGGAGAGGATATCGCTGTTCTGTGTGCACAACAGTTGTCGGTTGTCAGCAGAGTTCACAGTTGAGTTTGAGAACAAATTTTCCTCTTGTAGACGGGGTGGATATCTTGGGATTTAGGGGGGCACTTGGTGGACAAAACTCCAAAATGATTCTTTGTATCTTAACTTTTTAAATGACAGTGCAAAGTGTCGGTTTGACCTGATGACACCTACATTTGCTGTTTCCACCTTTTGATGCTCTCTACTTCCTCTACACTGTATTTCGGGGCAACTATTGTGCTTTGTACTGTACTACATTTATTTTAAGCTTAGTAAATACTTACTTGGCTTATAACTGGTATACAAGTTAAGCCTGCATACATTTGATAAACTATTCTACTACCGTACTTAAAGGGGAACTCCGGTATTTTAAAACCTAGACCTTATTTCTGGCATGAAATAGTTTATCTACTCACAGAGAACAGTTTGGCAAAAGTCGGCGTCCTTTGGGAGATATTTAGATTCCTCCAGATCCATATAACGGAGTGAACGGGGCTTAGAGGATGCAGCCTCTAAATAAGGCATTATCTGTCTTTATTTCACCAATACTTTAAGAAGAATGAATGAATGAACGTGTGCTATAGCTCTGTTAGCTCATAGCTGCTGTTATGTGGCTACTTGCGGCTACAGGAAAGCTAACGGAGGGATTTCTACACACACCGACTTTCACCAAACTGTTCTCGGTAAGTAGATGAATGTATTTCATGCCAAAAATAAGGTCTTGGTTTAAAAATACCAGAGTTCCCCTTTAAGTAAATTCTTGTGAAGGTTACCTTAACTTAAGTTGAGCTGGAATTTTTCTCACTTATTTAGGTTTGAAAACTCTTTCCTTCCTTCACTCAATGAACTTTCAAACACCTCCAAAGATATTTTCATTCAGTTATTTTCTCATTCCCCTTTTTTTTTGGTGATCTATGATTGAATGCAAATAATTGTAAGATCTTTTTGCTTATTTCTCACACAAGATCTGGCAACACCACTTTTCGATTTGCGCCTACAAATAACGGGTCGGTGTTGGATGGCTGCTGACTGGTTTTCAAAGGCTCTGCCCCATTTGTTTCCTTGAACGTTGCTCCGTCTCGTATTCATCCGCCGGCAGAACTACTTCTTCTAAAGATTCCTGATTAAATTCTGGTTATGAAAAGAATACATTTGTGAGATTTGTGTAACTTTTTTACATGGCTTTACAAGATACACATGGCAAATATATTTGACTATAAAGAATGCAGTAATAAATGCATCTGGATGCAAACCGCTTGTTGTCACTGATTTTCACTGGAGACTTTAACTTCAGCATAATTTGGTGCCTATTTCAGCTGCCATCGGGTTAGAGGCAGGATACAGGTCGCCTGTCCATCACACGACTGATGGGAGTTATACATACCTTAAACTCAATAAAGTCAATAAAGTGCTTTTGGAATTAGCTTTGGTTTGATTTGTTGGTCTTTGAAATTAATGAAAAAGGTCTGAGGCTATGATATTAAATACAATGGACCAGAAAGTTGCTATAATTTTCAGGTTTAGAATTATTTAACGGCATTAATGGCTTCTCTTTCATATGACCCCAGGCTAAAAGTGCGATGGATAAAGCTATTTTGATCAAATCAAAGTCTGTTTTCACTCTTTCAGGAAAGGTTGGACTCACTTTATTAAACAACAGTATCTGTCAGACTGTGAACTAAGACGAGAATTTGACAGAGCATCCTGAACACTCTTTCAGATGTTTATGCTGCAGGCTTTTAAACTTGCGTTTTTGCCTGGAGATATAATCTGTCTTCATTGTTACGATTTCCATCCTGCAGAAGAATACATATTCTCCAGCTTTAGACCCTAAATATGTAACGTGATGGGTTGCCATCTGTGGAAGCTAGAGCTATAGATCTTTTTCAGACATACAAATGTGTCTTTTTACATGACTTTATGACATGAGACTCTTAATAGAGTTTAATTCAGCCCCAATAAGTACAAGATGAAAAGATGTAGTCTTCCTGTGACGTTGCTGAAGGACAAAGTAAACTCTTGATACCACAGAGTTGCAGTTTTCAGATTATTTCCAGAAATATAAAGAGATTTAGCTTTGTTGTCTTTGTTCGGTAAAAGTGACTTTAGATACAGAGATGAGCTGCAGATTCAATGAATTTACTAGAAAGGGTGTTGATAACTGAACTGCATGAAGCAAATGGCTAATAATGATGATGGCATGAGCTCTAAAGGCCCAGAATTAGACTTTTATCCTGCTTCAGTCTCTCTGTGAGTTATAGCAACAACAGAAAGCTTTGTTTGTTCAGCAGCCTTTGAGGCTAAGAGTCACACGGTGCATGTCAGATCTTCTGGTTCCGCTTAACATGTCTGTGGAAAACTGCTTTAAGCTCACTCAAACAAATTTCATAAAAAAATTAAATACAAAGCTAAACACCAGTTTCAATAAAAGAAGAAAGCATGAATACAATGACTGATACAGTTTTTTTGTGTCTCAGAAGTTGCATTTTTATCGCTCCCTTTCATCCCTTTTCAAGTAGAATTGGTCACACGTTCTGTTGATATGACCATTTCCACATTTAGCTCTGTTTGACTTGGTTTCTGGATGTTGTCTTGGAAACTAATGAGAGGTGTCTGCCCACAGGAACCATGGTAGTACAAGTGGCAGCCACAGATGCAGATGACCCAACATATGGGAACAGTGCCCGGGTGGTCTACAGCATCATTCATGGTCAGCCGTACTTTTCCGTGGAGCCAAAAACAGGTAGGTGTTACTTCATCCCAGCAGTTTGCATTTGATGCACATTGATTTGAAGCCAGTTCAGCTTGAAAAGGCAATATCACCAGATTCAGATGAAATGGATCCCTTCGAAAGATTGTTAAGTTCTGCACAAGCCTGCGAATGATGCATTGATCTGAATCAGGTGTGTCGGAGCAGGGAAACGTCTCACACCTGCAGGACAGCGTAGGACCAGATGTGGAAATTCCTGCCTTAAAACCTGTATATACCTTTTAGCACTGATGGTGCCTTTCCAGATGTGCAAGTTTCCAGTTCCAGAGGCACTAATGGATCCCCAAACCAACAGAGATGCAGGTTTTTGGACTGAGCTCTCATAACAAGCTGGATGATCGCTCTCCTCTGTGGTCCAGAGCACGCTGTGATTAACAAAAATAATTTAAATTCTTTCAAATTTTCAATTCATCCGACCATAGAACAGTTCTCCACTTTGCCTCAGCCCATTTTCCTTTAGTTTTTCCTTTAGCGGTCCCATAGGTCTCATAGAATGGAGACCTCCAGCATGCACTGGGGCAGTTTGCAGTTGAGTGGGAAACATCCAGGATGGGATTAAACCCTCCATGTCTGATGGCATGGACTGCAAATGGAAAAGGGGTGGATTGTTCACTCTGGGTTGGGATCAGGTGTCTGCCTCAAGTGGAGTTTGAGTCTCTCAGGATGTCATTAGCTAGTGGGGCTCAAACAGAACAGGACACTGACAGATGCATAGGTGCAACATCTGCAGACATTGTACTAGTCTGTCTTTGTGAAGAGAAAGCTTAACCAAAAGATAAAGCTGTCAATTTACTAGAAATGCTACGTTCCAACTCTTAACTATAGGGATAAGCTGTGGGTGGTGACTGAAAGAATAAGACTGCAGATACAAGCGGCTGAAATTAACCAAAAAGAAATAGCGTGACCAGCTCGGTCATCTGGTAGGTTCTCAGAGCAGAGTTGCTGCTATACCACATTATCATAGGTGGTTCAGGCATCTGGTGAGGATGACCTTCAGACCTCTCCCAGGGGGAAGCTGTTTCATGTCCCACCAGAAGGAGGTCTTAAGGCAGACAGGAACAGGAGGCATTACTGTATATCTCCAAACTGGTCTGGAAGCGCCAAGGTATTCCTCTGACGGGCTGAAGGAGGCGACTGGGGAAAAGGAGGTTTGGGGATCTTCTGCTCGGGCATCCAAGCACAGAATAAGCAGCGGACAAATTGATGGATAATTTAAAGATTGCTAACACTTGCCACCATAACCTAACGGTCATACTAGATCAAATGAGATTAGAATAACAATTATGCTTTTCATTATCTACTTATTTAAAAAGTTCTCTAAAGTCAACATAGTGGCCCTTTTATCAGAAGTGATACAACAAACACCTCGACACACTGACAGCTGAATAAAACCTAAAACGTAGGTAAGCTAACACACATCGTTTCACTTACCGTCTGCAGCGTGTTCATTTGCAAATGTACTTACATACAGACTCAACCCTGCTGATCATCAAGCTCGACTGTGGAGGAACACAGTCCACTTAAAGCAAGCAATCATATCCCATTAAAGCTTTCCAAATATCAACCTTCGGGATTCAAAGAATCCACTTAGCTTAATGAAACTCCTCAGCTGAGGCTGTGAAAGTACGGGCTCTGGTCATTGAGCTGAGAGTCTAAAAAACATGATATGAGAATAATGGGGACTTTATGGGACAGACATGCCGTTTGAACATCATTTATGTAAATGTCTGCTCTCACCCTAATTGATATTGATCTAATGAAATCTCATTCAAGAGTCATCAGTGGGTGCGAGTGTTCTCACAAACTTTGTTAGAGAGCGTTGAAGAGCCAGAGGCGAGTGGTTATATTTTCATCAGTGCTCTGCCAGTTTCAGATATTTCTGCTGGATCACCAGTCAGTTAAGCTGCTGGTATTTTTGGATACATTATTCAGTGAAGAGAGCTGCTGAGATTCTTCACAGAAAATCAAATACATGAACCACAAATGGACACAAAAAGTACAGGAGGCTGCAAATTTGTGAAAAAAAAAGAGGTTTCAGTGTTCAAAGATGATGACACAACAGGAAACAAGCAGTTTTTGTTTCTTTTTCTAGCAAGGTATTTTATTTCCCCGAGGTAGTCGTTGTTGAAAGATAACTTAAAGAAGATGAAGGTAACCAAGTGAGCGCTTCATAATATTTCTCCCAATTACACCTGCTTCTCGTTAGCTGTTCAGTGAGAAATACAATAATCACAAGTGATAATCAAAATGATTGTTCTATTTGAGTGAAAGTGAACATTTCTTCATGCTTCCTCGCATCTCGTCTCACCTGAAGTCACGCTCCTCTGACAGCCATCCATGCTATTAAAGTCTGACATCAATATTGCATCTTATAGTCGAGAGATCCGATCACCTTCTGCCTGAATGAAAACAGAGCCAAGTTGTGGTCGGCCAGGGATGTGCAGCAATGAGCCGTGGTGCTGGCAGGGGCCCAGAGGCTGTATCTGGGTGCACATTTAGCTGCAAGTGTGTGTTTGTGTGTGCTCTTGTTTGACAGGTTAATAAAACCTGCCATTGTCCAACAGAATGTGAGAATTTACTGTGTTTTCTATACTCTCAGCTGCTACTTTTCATGCTCAATCCTGTAAAACATTTGGTTAAAAAGGGAAAGAATAAGGGGACTAGTTTGCATCATAGTTTTCCTCCCTAAATAAATTAGTGGTCACACAAGTTAACTGCAGCAGTAAAGTAAATGTGATTTATTGATGAAATTTGGGAGTTGCTATTCTGTCTCTCTTTTCATTCTAAAATAGTTACTCAGCAAAAAAAGACAAATTCTGCATCATGTTTGCAGCTTTTCACCTCGAACTAGAGTTAGCTCCCAATTAGGCCTGTAGATGGGTCTAAACTGGGCTAAAGTTGACACTTGCAGCTCATTTATGGCACAGGCAAGTTTTATATGGCCTAAAGGTCCAAAGAAAATGTATGTTTGGGGCATGTCTGTGGAAATGTGGCTGAATTTGGCTGTATGAACACCATCATTCAAGGCCAAAGTAAACTGCAGATGTGAGCCATGTTTGGCCCAAACAGTGTTTGCCATCAAGGCTTCTGGCTGGTAAACATAGTGAAGCATTTAGCAACCGACGGTCAAGATTTGGACTCACAAGGTCAAAAATAATAAACAAATATTACAAGTTCAGGGCCTAATCAATATCATATCAATCTCTATTATATGTCCATGCTGAAATCTCTTACTGGGCTTTGTCAAAGCAGCCATATAAATCAGTTAATGCAGATGAGTACACTTTTAAAGCTGTAAAAGCTTTTATTTGTGCCTTTTGTTGGTATCAAGTGGTTTTTAAAGCAGCACTTTGTGTTGGTTTATTTGTGGAAGTCTAATAAATCAGGGGAATTTGATGAATTAGTTGCATGTAGACATAGGTGTGTCTGCAGTCAATAAAGAGCTTAAATTAGGACGATTTATTCAGAATATCAACTACTTTGTGGCTTAAAGGTTGACAAATAACCTGATCAGCCCTCAGCTGCTTTATTACCAGCTGTGTTTATGGCTTTAAAAGGTACTGAACAAACAAGTGAAGTATGAACTCAAGAGGAGGGTGATCACAGCATATTAACACATTAATTAGCCCACAGAAGTTTTAGCTTCTGAGCAAGTTGAAGAACTCACAGCACCAGAGAGGTCCCTCAGGAACTGCTGGAGCTTAAAGAGAACCAGTGAGAAACTTTTTCATTCAGAGGATATAAAACACGTAAATGTTCCCAAAAAACATGTTCACATGGAGAAGTGAAAGGTTCAGTGGGAGGCTTCATTAGCTGGAGGTCTCCAGAAAGCGAAAAACAGCATAGGAATTCTGTGCTACTGAGCACGATTCACAGCTGTTCACAGCCTCTTCTCCTCCTTTGACACCACATCCATTATGCCAGCACAGTAGGAAGTTATTTCCTTTCTTGTAACGTACGTTTATTTTTCTTGAATGCGCTTGTCTCCTCCAGTGGTTAGCCTTATTGGACGTCCACGTGAACCTTGCAGGTCACAGAGGAGTTTGTTTTGTTGAGCATCCCACTTATTTCTGTGTCTGCCTGAGTGTGAAAAATAAGCAACATAAATCTCTGCATTGCAGTGCCTTTCACCAGTTCATAAATTGGAACTACATTCATAAAATCGCAGTAATGTGTGTATGTGTTGCTCTTGAAGCAGAGGATGAAGCCTAATATTATGGGATGGTCCATATTTCGTGTGCTTTGCATGAAGTAGCTCAGCCTCGGCAGGGCAGTGGCTAATGAGCCGGATATAAAGATGTTGCGAGGATTGCTGTTGCACTTTCTCAGGATAAAACACCCCACAAGTCAACAAACTAACTCACATCTCATCTTAAAGCCTTTTTATCCTTTTTACAAACTTTCAACTGTTTTCTCATTTTGATATCTTTATGATACCAAGTTCCAACAGTTACAGGAGTTAGGTTTGCTGCCTGATTATCTGGAGCTTTCGTGCAAAGGTCGTAATCCGCTGATGGCTAAACTAAAGTGTGCATTGAGTTTTCAGCGGCAGCATCGGGGGAGTGCAGTCAGGTGCACGAACAATGCTGGAAGAAAAAGAGCATCACGTGTACTTTGTCCTCACTGCACCACAAACAGTGACAGTCGCTTGTTTTCATAGATCAGGTTGCTTGTTTCTGTCACAAGATCTGGCAACACGGGAGAGAAAAACAGAGCGTGAAGGCAAGGGAGACACCCAAGAAGGTTAATGCTCTTTGTTTTGAGGGATATGGGTGTTATTAAGACTGGATGGGTGCAAACAATGTATGTGAATGGGAATATCAGTGGGTTATCCCATCTGCAACTCTAGCAAGCACCATGATCTTATTTAGATTAAGGTCACATTGCTGTGCTTTTACACATAGACATCTACAGGAGCATGTTGTCATAGAAATGGGCTTTGGTGGGCAATAGATGTGAAATGAGAGAAGAACTCAAACAAATGAAATGATTTAAATGAGATCTGCTGACATAAAAACATGCAGACTGAGACTTTTAAAGTCTTTGCACCTGTCATACTGAGTCAGTCTCTGTGCAGAATCGTAAAGAAAAAGCCTGAGGAACTGGAAACCACTCAGCTCACTGTAAAAACTGACTTCACTGCCTGCAATACATCCGCAGGCTGTACAGTGTGTGCCTTGTAACTTGAAACAACACATTTGCCCTCCCTCTGTTGGTGCACGTTAACTTCTGCTATGCTCCATCTAAACACCCGTTTTGTGGATCAGCTAAAGGTGAGACTTGGCTCTAAACATGCGGGTCAAACAGAGAAAGACCCACTGGGTAAACTGCACTCGCAGTCGCTTTTGTTTCTGCTAAATACAACACAGCAGGTTTCATTTGAATGATGTTTCGTGTGTTTCGACTTTCATGTTTGAACTGTTAAAAAAAGGCCAGCTTCAAAATCATCGCGTTCCCACCTATGCTTAGAGCTGTCGCCCGGTGATCAGATCAGTCGTGATGTGTGCTGATGTGTAAGCAGGGTTTAAATTCACTTACTCGATGGCTCTGCTGTAATTCTGCTACTGATACACACTAATTAAAGCATTCAGCATTTTTGCTGATTACCACTTGTTGCTTCGGTGGCTGTTAGCAAAAGTTATACCTCACTGTAATGAAAGTTGGGAGGAGTAAAAGGCAGTCAGCCATGAAATTGATAGTGTAATTAGTCTTAGCATTAGGGGGAGGAGAGGGATGATCAGCTGATAACAGTCCAATACAACAGCACAGAAGACCTTGGTGTTAACAAGTAGCTAAAAAGGAAAATTAAAAAGAAAAAGCTCGTTGCAGAGACAATCTGTGCAAGTGACAGCTGTATTCAACTTTTCTAATGACAGTTCATTCCATGCCTCAGTGTTTCGGGATTACACTCTAGAGATATTAAATCCTGTGCTCTGTTCAAAGCGCCTTTGAAAAGGGCCACATAGTTTCTGTTAACCGTTGAGTCGCTAACATAAAGTCAATAAATGCATCCTGCAGAATACACTGTGGGGCTGAGACACCAGCTTTTAGTCAGCAGTCCAGGATTGAGTGTTGTGTAATGAGCGTTGCGCCTCTGTCTCTGTACGTTTCTAATTAGTCCCATTTGCAGAGCACGCCTGGACCATAGCGCCGACTGACTTTGACAAAGTGCCGGAGCTGAAATACACTCTGAGCTGTACACTGCAATACTGCACTAGCGATTAAATGATAGAGGGCTAATGGTCAGGGGAGGGATGCGTGTGAGCCGACGTTAGGTGGATAGCATCCTGGCTTTCTTGCATCTTACAAGTCTCTTTACTTTGGTTCCTAATTCCAAATTGAATCTCCGAGGTGCCCTTGGGAAAAGTACTTAATCCCAAATAGCTCCAATAACTTCGAGGCAGTGCGCAATACCAGCAAAATACATACGTTATTGTGCCTAAAGGTGCTCAGTTAAGACTGTGCTTTGTAATATATCTTGACTGATTGCTTGTAGTTTGGTCTGAAGGTGAAGCTGAAATGGTAATGCTGTCAAGGACTGTGTTCTAATTGATGACAGGAACAAGGAGGTTTAAGCAGCTGCCTCCAGCCCCATACACCTTGGCAATATGGAAAGTCCTTCAGAGACAATTATTCATGCATATTAGCACTGCTAAGCATGCATGCATGCTCACAAACCCCAATAGCTGGCATGACAAGAGAAATATTTAGTGTGCAGGGAATGCCAGGTGTCCAAATGAGAGGATCAATTACTTTCTGAGAGGGCTATTTAAGATGTGACACGGCATGCCTCTCAAAACGACACGGGTATGACATCTGAATTTGACAGGCACTCAGGATGAGGGAGTCTGGATGGACTGAGCTTTGTCTTTTCTCAGACTAAGAGTCTAATTAAACCGAGATCGCTCAAATAAAAGGAAAAGGCCATGTCCAATCCTTGTGTACTCTGTAGCTGTGAGGGTTAGGAGAGGAGAGGATGGGATTGCTTTGATCAGGCAGTGATTAAGATATTAATATGTTTTTCTTAGAACCGTGTGTGCCTCTCTTGACCCTCCACTTTTAAAAGTGTGTGCGTGTCGTTGTGGCTTTGTTGCTATGGCGACTCCACTAAATCGAGAATATTACAGCTGAAGGCTGGATATATATCTGTCTGCCTCCTGCTGTTCAGGCAGGTAATACAGAGTGGGAGGAGCAATCTTTTTAATTGTGATCCCAAACAGCAGGCACATTTGATTGTGTGCTAGACAAACACATTTCCTCTCTAATTAACAATACAAACGTGTGGATCCTGTGCTTCTGCAACATTATTATTTTTTGTGCCATCATAGCATGGGGCTCTTTCACACTTGCGGATCCCTGGGTCGCTATAGTGACTTGTGATTAAAGCATGATGCTTGAATGTCAGACAGTAATAAACTACCTGGGCTGCAGGTTTTATTCCCTGTTTGTATGGCTTGTTTTTCTGTGTTATGGGATCTATTCTTTGTAAGTGGACCGCCCGAGGGCTCCGCAAATCACACTCTGCAGCCTTCATGTTTAAGTGTTCTTCACCTTCATCAGGAGATCTCGCAGTTGCATGCAGAGCCAGAGGGCTCCTCCAAAGCCTTATTTCCTCCTCACAAGACAAATGTCAAGTATCCGGGCTTTAGCAGGGAGCGTGGCCCACCCGTCTGCCGCCAGTGGTGTGGAGACAGCTAGATGAATGCGTGGCTACAATGCGTCTGGCGCGCACCGGAGGCAAGGAGTCACGGCGCAATGCGAGGCCGCGCCGCGGCAGCGACAGAAGGATTTTAATCATCGCCGCTCCCCAGGAATGACACCAGCGCCGCACGGGGTAACAGAGATAGAGAGCTATAGGGCTGGCACCCAGCAGACAAACAACAGGCTTGTGACATCGCCTTGTAGATCAGCAGTGTCGCTCGATGAAAAGTACGCTTGCTTCTGGCCAGGCAGGAGGAGAAACATGTTGCTGGCATATTATTATTATTATTTTTAGCTTGCTGGAATCAAAAATCATGGCATCATTAACCACAGCCAATATTTCTCAAACTGCAGCGCACCGAGCTGATATTAAATAAGTATATCAATTGTGTGTGAAGCCTATCTGTGGTTTAGTGGGAACATCCATTTGCTTCACTGCTGGCTGCACAAACTTCACATCTTTTTATTTAACCATTTAGGAGCCACCTTTGGCAGCTGTTATGATAATCCAACCATTACCCAGCTTGCTCCTCAGCTGTACTTCCCCTGACTGTTTAAAGATGCCTCTTTTTAAGTTTAGACATGCATGCTCGGTTCCTATGAAGCAGAGAACATAAAACTTTTGCTTTGTTTGCATCTAGCTAGTATTTAGGGAACTTTGCAGGATTGAAGTCACCTATCTGATGTAACTCAGTAAACAAGGTTCATAGATATGACTGCGTGAGGCTCCGCAGCATTGGTTGGTGTTCTTTAATTGGGTTACATGGCGTGTGAAGAAGCATCAGAGAGGAGATAGGTGGGAAAGGCCATAAGAGATAAACAGAGCAGATGGGTGAATCCACAGCACAAACATAGAAGTATAACTTCTCAGTGGATTTAGTTAAAAAAATAAAGATTGAAACAGATGACTTGTTTCACTTTGCCATTTAGGAGAGAAAGGCAGCTGTGTTTACCCTCAGTGCTCTGCGACAGCGTCCCTCGTCGCTCATTATTTTATGCTAGTCTGAAAAGGCATGTTTTCTTAGATAAAGATGATTGTTTTATTGACAAGCGTTATCCCACTGCCTGGGATTTCAGAGGAAAGTGTGCAGCTCACTATGATTAAAGTAACTGAGCCATTTACTTCGAGCGACCTATAACAGTTGTGAGCTGGCTGGAGGGATTGTAATGACATTAGCGAAGGATTGCAGTGAGAAGAAATTAAATGCTGAAGGGACTTGTTGATTTTCAAGTGCGGCTGCGATTGACAGTCAGAAATTTGTCCACTTTTCTCGATTTGCGCTCGTACATTTGGTCTCCCAGGAGCCTTTGCTCAGTTTAAAGCAAAGGGATGAGAACGAGGCGAGCCATGCAGCTGTGAGAGCTGCAGTCTTTGGCTGAGGAGGAAACGTTTGTGTGCACAGCATCTTACATCAGCCCAGTTCACAGAAACCAGATGACAACAACGTTTGTTCAGTAAAGAAACCAAACACATATCTTTTGCATATGTATATATGCTTTCCTGTTTGTTCATGATTACACTGACACGGGGAAGTGCAACTTACCATCGCTGAGCTTCTTCTCCTGCGGTGGCTGCAGCAAACAGCAACTAACCCTCTGACTGTGGTAAAACTGTGCTTGGCTGGAAGTTAAACCATATTCACTGAAAGTGGAAGTGAAACAACTGCTCGCATCTTTCAGATATGTTACACTACACAAGTTTATCTCATTTTTACAACTTTTCTGATTGAAAAATATGACTTTGAAAATAATTAAATTACTCAATATTGTGAAATTGTTATGTTTAGCAATGGAACATTAGAGTAAATTGAGGTAATTGTTTAGATTAGATAAGTTAGTTTCATTTGTTTCATCACTGGTATTTAGGAAAACAGACAGTCTTTGAGTTGATTAAAAACCCAACACAAAATGATTTTGCTCATTCAACCTTAATTTCTGCTCCTATATGAGACATGAACACAATGATCTGTAACTCCTTCCATAGGGATTCCGAAGGCAAGTAGCAGACGTGCGCTGTTTGATTAATTGATCATCAACAGGTGTGAGCGCCTCTATAAAAGCTGAGTTTTTGCCAGTTTGCTGGGCAAATTTTCATCATTTTACAGTGAGAAATATTATTCACAAATGGAAAAAAGAAGGTAGCGTTCAGTCTTAACAGGAGTGAATGTCCAAGCTAGTTCGCTCCAAGATAAGACCGTTCAATGCTCAGAGAAACTGCAAAAGCATGGAAAGTTACGTCATCACACATCTACATCTGAGTTAGCATGTTAAAAGTCAAAGTTCATGACAGCACAGTTAGAAAAAGACTGAACAAGGATGGCTTGTTTGGAAGGGCTGCAGGAGAAAGCCTCTTCTCTCTAAAAAGAACATGGCAGCACAGCTTAGGTTTGCAAAGCTGCATCTGAACAAAGCACAAGACTTCTGGAACAATGTCCTTTGGACAGACCAGAGCAAAGTGGAGATGTTTGGTCATAATGCACAGCAGCACGTTTGGAGGAAACCAAACACAGCATGTCAGCACAAACACCTCATACCAGCTGTCAAGCACGGTGGTGGAGGGATGATGATCTGGGCTGGTTCTGCAGCCACAGGACCTGGGCACCTTGCAGTCATTGAGTCCACCATGAACTCCTCTGGATACCAAAGTATTCTAGAGTCAAATGTGAGGCCATCTGTCCCACAGCTAAAGCTGGGCTGAAACTGGCTCATCAACAGGACAATGATCCCAAACACAGCAGCAGATCTACAACCAAACGTCCGACTGGATCATTGCAAAGTCCAGACGTCAACCTCAAATGCTGTGGCAGGACCTTAAGAGAGCTGTGAATAAAGGAACTCCTGCAAATCTCAATGAACTGAAGCAACATTAATAAGAAGAGTGCAGCCAAACACCTGCAGCAGCATACAAACATGTGACATATACGTCTGATTTTTTAATGATAAATGACTCTGTGTAATCTGGGATGTGCTGTTTATCCAAAGGTTGTCTTTACCTGCCAAGGGCAAGAGGGTGTACTTTCTTTTTCATATTACCAGTACAGCTCTAACTCGACATTTGGTAAAGTCTTACTAAACGCTCACTTTGTTTATGCAGCCATATGTCACGACTCAGTTGAGAAAGGCTTAACACTTTATAGTCTCTGTAATTTACCTTTAACATCACACATTAATGACCCATTGTGCATTAAAAAAATCTGATAAATCTCCACCTCCACTTCAGTGACACCTGCAGACATCTCCCACATTTTCATTTTCCCTTAAAAGATTGTGTTTGATTATGAGAAATTCATCAGGTTCCAGCTCTAAATAGACCCCCCTTCGATCTCCCTCACCAGACTTTGAATATGTTACAGCAACTAAGTACGATTCATTTATTCAGGAACTGTGCACCGTGGCTTTGTGTAGTTTTTAATGAGTAATCTTCCATGTTCTGTAGGAATCTTTAATAAGTGTCATTTAATGAATGAAACACATTGTGTGGTAAGTCATTAAGTTTGAAAGCAACAGTGATTGCTTTTGAAGGATTAGGGCACTTTTCTTTGCATTTAAATGTGTTGCTTTAATTTTTCTGGAATAATCATCTTTGTCGTTAAGCGATAAAATTGAGATTAGAAAAATGTTATTACTGAAAATATTTCTCCCAAAGCTTTTTGATATCTTGTGCTCGTGGGCACTGTTTCAGCACACTGTGGCTCAGGTGCAAACAGATAAATGGCAGTCATTTGTGCCAGTGTTGTCACATCTCTTATCTTTTTCTGATACACATCAATCATGACAGGGAGACAGACAGATGATGCCTACCCTGCCGGCTAAAGTGTCGCCTTGTATGTGCTCACTTTAGCCTCGTCCCTCATCCGATTATCAAGCCGTTTGAAATGACAGCCCTTTTCAGGCAAAGACGACACACAAATCATTGTAAACAAGGCAACGGCCACAATGGATTCTCACCTCAAGTCAAACTTCTCTCATAATTGCCTCTTGAAAGATTGATGTGAACCATCTTTTACAGTCTGAAATGATATCTTCAGATCATCCACTTTGACAAGAATAGATCCCTCTGGGACTAGAGCGGTGCCAACGCAGTTAATAGTCCAACTTGAATATTATCTACAAGAACAGCACATCTAAAAGGAATAAGAACTAAGCAGAACAACAAGGGCGTCAGACTTTTAAGAAGCACATTGTGCTGTTAGTCAAGGTAGTTTTTCAGTGAGGTTTTGAACTTTCAAGGAGACGCTGTGGTAGGAAGGTGATGGTAACAGATGGGTGGAAGAAGTCGATAAACTGCTCATCTTAAATGCTAAAAGTAACAACAGACAACAGTTGAAATGTTTGAAATAAGCAAATAAGTTGTAATTGTTTGTTTGATAAGAGGAGTAAACATTTAATATCGTTGCCTGACCGATAAACAACTGAAAGTAGCTTAAAGCAATGACAAAAACGTTTAGCATTCTTAGCTAATCGATAGTTTAGATTGTTTAAAGTATCAAATTTCAAGCAAGAAACACAGGATAAGTGTTTGAAAATAAAAACAAGGATTAAAAAGCTAAATGATGCATGCTTGAACAGTATTCTGAAAATGATTCTTTATTGTAAATTAGGCTGAAATAGCAAATGGTCAAAGGACATTGAGTGAATTAGTGCATCACATGGGGCCTTTGTGGATAATGAATGTGATGAAAAATGGGCACTTTGTGAACAGACTCAGTGTTGGCCCAGTGTTAATTGTCCATCTTGACGGTGCTCGGGTTCATGGGTTCTGGATAGATGTGGGCCTAAATTGGCTCCTTCATCTGGGGCCCACTTGGGTCAATCACACGGGCCAATTAAGGTAGGCTCCATACGTGTGCTATAACAGAAATATGGGAAATGTGTTCGTGGGCTTAAAATAAGCGACATGAATTGGACCCATTTGGCATTTTATGAATTAGTCATGAAATGATCCTGCATTAAACCCACCCAAGCAAAGGCACACGGGCAATTAACACAGGACAATTATGGAAACCTGCGGACCAAACCATATGGGTCCTCACATGTTTATTCGCCACATAAAGACACACATGCTGCTAAGAAGTAATACAAAAGAGTGGAGAAAAAACTAAACCTGTAACCAATTTAAATCTACTACAGATGCTGCAAAATTTCCTTAAAATACAAGGAATAAGCACTCAGTTTACATTTTAAACCTATGAGTTAATAGCTGAACCTATTAGCTAATAAATACAATTTTGACTTGCTAACTAAGAGATACATGCTTAAAATAATTGGAAAATGGATATTGTTTGCTGCAGTGGGTAAAAGTTTTACCAAGAAAGCGCTTTTTAAAATTTCTTTGATAACAACATGAAGACGATTGAGCACGTCTCCCCTTTTCCTGTTTCAGCATTAGCTTACCCCTATGCATGATGTCATTTTAGGCCTATTTGCCCATATAAAGTTAATAGAGGACACTTCCTTTCATCCTGACAACTAAATTAGCTCGTCTCATCTGAATCAGGCAGCTGTGGCGTGCGACACAATCCAAAATCAACACAATCCAACACAACAATGTGTAGGAGCTATTATTAGAAGGTGCCTGATTCTTATTATAGGTTTGTTCGGCACTTTGACATTTAGCATTTAGCTGATCTGCTCATACAAATGGGCTTTTTTTTGTTCAGATATTTCTGTCAGAGATGTCAGAACCTCCAGCTCGTAATTTCTGTTTTTAGTGGTTACCACGGTGACAGTTTCAGCCCATATGATTGGGTGACTGTAAAAACTGAACTATTCTGAAAGTAAGCCACAGTCTGAAAGATTTTCAGCTGTGCAAAAAAGGCGAAACAGCACACACAACCGCTCGCGCTCTCTACTCATTGGGAGCCACAAAATAAAGGCACTGGTGCTCAGATAAGAGCATTAGCCCTAAGTGAGTAAATGGTAATATTTGAAATGGTGTTGTAAAGAGGTATGTGAATGTATAAAACACTATTTTCTTGAAGTAGTAGTCAAAAACTCCAAGTATTAAATAGATGTAGCTGCCTGTTTATTAGGTACCAGAGCTAAAACAATTTCAAACCAGGGAAGAGTATTAAGTAATAACTTAATATAATGATATGTTTAAAGCTAAGATATATAGCTGAAAGTACTAACATGCTGAACCAGTTCAAATGAATGCAGATGGGACCGACCGTGTTGGTGTATGTGTGGGTAGAGCATGTTAGACACTAATGACTCATCCTCATCTTCCTCTCTGGTTGTATCTGCAGGTGTCATCAGAACTGCTTTGCCCAACATGGACCGAGAGACAAGAGACCAGTATGTGCTGGTCATCCAGGCCAAAGACATGGTGGGCCAAATGGGCGGCCTCTCCGGTACCACCTCCGTCACGGTGACGCTTACAGATGTGAATGATAACGCACCGCGGTTCACCCACAGTAAGACGCTGTTCCTGATTGCCTCCACATGGTTGATTAAGTTTGTACATACATTGTTCAGCAGCTACTTAGCAATCAGAATAAAAGCACTAGCTCAGTGCTTCATTTTAAGTAGTTTTTTTTTTCTTTTCAGATGAATATGGCTTAAAGATCTATTATCACTTAAAGACCACTTGAACTGAGAGAAACAAATGAGGGCATTCAATGAAGGCAAAGGCACAAAAGCTGGGATTTTACATTTGTTAAGTTATCATTAACAAAGAAGCTATTTTTCTTGTAATGTGTCTTACAAGCAAAGCACATTAAACCTTGTTCACGCCATTCCTAATCCTGCTCTCTCTGTATTCTACTACCTTACATTTGTTCTTTTCAGTAAACATTTGGTCTCATAAAAAAATTAAAAGCCAGATTTCCTGCAATATGTGCAACTCCCTGCTCACTCCTCATCAATGCTGATGTCTGCTACAGCCTTGAATACCAGGATCAATCAATTTTGTTGTCAGCCTATTTCATGGATTGCTAATGGCTTCCAGGCCGAGCTTTGAGATTCAAAGGCACGCGGTGCCTCTCGTGATAATCCGAAGCACCGGCAATCGGTTTGCCGCTGATAGCCCAACCGCTGTCTGGTGGTGTACTCCACTGCTGGCCTGCCATGACGCTGAATCAATTTGCCGGTCCCTTGGGGGAGAGAAAGGTTCAAGTTTGCACAACAAGTCATCAGTGTCGTTTTAACCCAGCGCTGTCACGCTGAGAAGAAAGAACTTTAGAGGAGTTCTGGGTTTTGCTCTTGCCATTGCGCTCACAGGATCGTGGGTCACAATCGATACGCTATTATGGAGCATCAGAGCAGACAGAATCCAGGGGCACCAGCAAGAAGAGGGAAAGAAGCCAAGGTTAGAGGCAGCAGAAGACAGGGTTAGGCAGGGGTGGGGAGGTAGGTGCTGGGGCAATACGGCAGGGAGGACAGTCATTTTTTGGTCTTTTAAAGAGCCGCTATTCCATGGCAAATTAAAAAGCCATTATAAAGATTACATGGCAGCAAACAATGTAAGGCAGATTAGCATTTAGACGGTGGCTGAGGGAGATACTGTGAGGAACACAGAAAGGTCTGGTAATGAGCTCTGCCATGGTGATTGGAGAGATTATGATTATGAATATGATTCCTTTCTTTATTCTTATAAGAGTACTTTAAATCCAGGGGGTCAAACAAAGGCTCAGGGACCACAATGGAGATTTTCGGAGTAATAGAATCCTTGAGTGGACATTTCATCCTGTGAAATGTGACAAAGGGACCTACCGTGACTCCTGTTGTTCTTTTCTTCTCGCCTTTTTGTTTTTTTTTCATTGAACAGAGAGCCTATCGGTACATTCAGGCAGGAATTATGAATTCTTCTATTTTGCTTTACAGATTCCACTCATAGTCAAACTTACAGAAAACTGAAATTGGTTTTGCTATCTAAACTTACTAATTAATTTTTGTCTTCTCCGCTGTTTGTATTGCAGGTAGAAGCAGAAACAAAAAAAGTTTTATGTCTCACTTTTCCTGCCTTTTCGTGTTCCATTCCTGCCATTACAACCATCCTCTCCAATCCCTTTCCAGAGAGCTATCAGTATACAGTGCTGGAGTCGCTGCCTGTGAAGTCTGTGGTGGCCAGAATCAAAGCAGCAGATGCTGACATAGGCTCCAATGCCGAGATGGACTACAGGATCATGGACGGTGACGGGCCCGGCATGTTCAACATAACAACAGATGAAGACACACAAGAAGGGGTCATCATCCTGCAAAAGGTGCAGCTTGCACAACAGACACACTTGTCAGGGCATAAAACCTGTCTGTGTCAATGGTAAGGAGTTAGAAGTAGTATCTCAGTCAGAAGAGAAGTGCTGAACCCGCGCTCCTGAACGTCAGTAAGACAAAAGATCTGTATATAAGCTGGCCAGCAACAGTACATGAACACATGGAGTTTTATTATTGCACAGACACCGATGAGGCACTCATTTGATTTGGATGTTACATGTAAATTTGCAGCTTTATATTTTACAGTTCAAACTGCAGCCGTGTGAAAAACAAAGTGCTGAATAATTTCACAGGGGGTTGTTAGTATTTACCTGACTTCAAGACTTGGTAAGGACAAATTATTTGTATTATGTCCTGATAAGTATGAGTTTAGAATGAAAAAAATGGGTACTTTCCATTTACACTCATTCATCCACCCATTAGTTTGAATGACTTACTGAACATTAGAAAACTGAAACCATGTTTTTGCTAACATCTTTATTTGGAAATAAAAGACCTGAGGTTTACAAGGTTGAACAGTGTTGATAAGGGTCTTTTTAATGGATTTTTTCTATCGAAGACAAACTCGAAGGATAAAACTATTCCTGTCTTTGCAGCATTTCCTCCAGTGCTGTAATTGAATGTTACAGGATGTTGTGACACTATTATCTTAACTAAGTGCAACATAAGTAGGAAATGCCTGTTGGGAGTAATGATGATTGAGTGGTCCGATACTGTAGTGTTAAACAGGAAGTGATGAAATAGTTTCCATGTGATTAACAGATTCTTTTTTTTAGAATATTTTGCCTACTCAGATCTGAAAATACAAGATCATTTGTGCTCGTTTAATGGAGGCTCTCCTTTCTCCTTTGGATTTAGGATTGGGAATCATTTGAATGTTTTCATATTTTATCCTGATCAGTTCTTAGTCCTCGTGTATCCTTTTTTGCTAATTGGCAGCTTATTCAGTGGGGAAATCGAGACTTGTCTATGGATGAACTGATAAGACGACTTGAAACTTTTAATTGGTTAGCCAGTATGAGGCATTTTTGTATTAACTTCTATTTGGAATAGAGTTTGATTCACAATCCTGTCTGGATAAAGCGCTGATCACAAAGGGCAAATCATCCAATCGGAGGAAACAGCCTCCAGTCCTGAGCAGGTTTACCAGCACAACAGTTCAGACCTCACTCTCACCAGTATTACTCTTAACTTCTGACTACAGCAACAAATAAACTTGTCAAGTTAAATGGGCCACTTATTCGTCTGTGGAGGAAATTTGTTGCACATTCTTACCTCATTTTGCATACTTTGGAGCTCATGGCTGAAACGTCAAAATTCAGGGTTTCAGACTTGAAACGGCCTCCCTGGGCCACATCGATTTGACAGCTCATTGTTGCTGCTCTTTTGTTGGAGAGGTATAGCAATTTTTGGCCACAAGCAGCTCTTGTCAGCCCAGCCAATTTGATCCTTTGTTTGTTTTGCAGCAAACTCAGACAATTACAACATTGGATAGACTCTCTGACAATGAAAGTGTCAAATCAATGTGCTCCAGCAGTATATTATATGTTGCAGAGGAGAGTTCAATAAGCCAGACAAAATGTTTCAAACACATTCATCTCAGAGTGCTTTTCACAGTGTTGGCGCCTGTCTTAAAATCATTGCTGTGGCTTTCACAGAACAAAGTAGCAATAATCCTTCACCAAATGACTTTAAGTCTGACTGTGTGTTAAAATATAAGGTGCCAATGAAGGCCCTGTCCTTCATTGTGTTGCAGCACTGTATGAATGATGTACAGATTTACGTACATGTGAATGATTCATTTGACTGGAAAAGCAGAATATCCATAGTCGTACAGTGCAGTGCAGAGTTTAACCAACCTATGTGTTGTTACCTTTTGTGTATTTGCCTCTTTCAGCCTTTGGACTTTGAGACAAAAAGTGGCTTTGCTCTGAGAATAGAAGCCACGAACAGGAACATTGACTCCAACTTTTTGAGCTTGGGACCATTTAGCGACACGACATCAGTCAAAGTGACGGTGGAAGATGTGAATGAGCCACCAGTCTTTTCCGTGCCTCTTAACAAGATGTCTGTTCCGGAGGACGCCAGAGTGGGTACCTCAATAGGGAGAGTCTCCGCCCATGACCCAGATACATCCAACAGTGCAATCAGGTACACTGAACTGATCCTTCTGCTATTAGATCAGAATTTATTTTACCAAGTGGGCTGTTGTAGAAGAAACGTCAAATAAAGGGGTTATTCAATCAACTCCTCCACATTATCTACAAACACAGAGCCTTAAAAAGTCCCCATGTGGCTGACACAAAGACTGTGCCAGATGGTGGGTGGGCCAAGGAGTGCAGCATTTGCAAAAGTGAAATGCCATCTTGAACAAGAGAAGGGCATTCCTGCAGGAGGGTCAAGGCTTGATACGTGTGCCGTGGCATTTGACTCAAAACAAGCACTCGAATTGTCAGTCTGTGTGATGTTACTCTCAAGATCCCAACCCCTTCTTAATTGAATGAATATTGTATGGTATTCATGCTCGGTCTGTTAGGATTGTTAGTAATCTTAATCAGAAAATCTAATTACTGCACCATTGTAGCTTTAGATTGCCTCTTTTTGCCCCTGTGACTGTTATCAGAATCAGCAATATATTTCACTCCCATCTGTTTGAATTAAAATGATTGTGGAACTAATGCAGCCACGAGAGTCAAATTACACTGCAATAATACCCCTTGGATGTATGCTAATTGAAGTTGTAATTTTCTCCAGAAATATGAGTTGATGTGTATTGAAAGGGCTTGATTAAAGTTGTGTATTGAGGGACAAGTAGACAGTGTTAATATTTATCAGAATTTAATAGGGGTTGGTTTCACTCGTGCTATTAAATTACAAGTTGGTGAAATTTATTGTTGTTATTTGTTTTTCAGATATCAGATTTTATGGCAGATACACGCAGAGGAAACAAATGTTAACTCAATACCCCTAAAAGCAATTCTTAAAAGTGTAATCCCCCCCCCCACAGGTACTCCATTGACAGGAACACGGACTTGGAGCGTTTCTTTAATGTGGATGCTCTCACTGGGGTCATCAGCACAGCCAAATCACTGGACCGGGAAGCCAACTTGATTCACAACCTCACCATCCTCGCCATTGAGATTCGTAAGTTTACCAACAACAAATGCTCTCAGAAATGCCACATGAGTCCGAATAAACAGCTGGCTGAACCGCTTCACTGAACAGCTGTCCAGTTATACCCAAGCAGTCATAAGCAGGCATGCGATTCAAGTCAAGTTTTCAGGGGCTGGAGCAGAGGTCATTTTGACTGACAGGGTCATAAAAGCCTGTCATAATCTATTTTCACCCGTCGCTTGAATTTAAAAAATGATAATAATGACATATGTTCAACAGCATTTCATTTTCATTCATTTTTAATTAATATTCAGTCCAAACATTCCACACCGTGCCATCACACATCAAGCAGATTTATAGCCTACATGTAACTTTTTCTTTTACTGTGGCCCCAGTAGCTACAAATGAACAATTAAATTAAACGACTGCACTTAAAATATTAACAGTTCACCTGCTGTGGCCTGAATGCACAGTATCACACCTTCCTCCTGGTCTGCATGGACTTGAATCGCGTGCCCTTCATCTTCCACTGCATCACTCCCTCTTTTTTCAACACCATCATCGTTTTTGGGCTTTTTGAAGAGACTTCGGACACTCAGCTGCCGCGACATTTTTCCTAGTGAAGCCAACGAGGTCATCATCCATCAAGAGAGACAATATAGTTAATTAATAGGCGTGAGATTAAACTCAACGATATTTCTCTATTTAAAAATCTGTCTCGCGAGATTTGTGAGCTATCTAAACTTCTATTTGTGACCTGTGGGGGCAGCAATGCGCCTTTGCTAAGTCTAGCCTACCAGAACCTAAAGAAGGAGGAAGGAAAAGAAGAAGAGGAGGAGAAGGAGAGGAAGCAGTAAGCAGCCTCTTTCAAATCTCGCCACTTTGTTTGTTTGGCAGCATTTTGGGTAAATGATAAATGGCAGTAGAGTGACTGATAAAACACGGACATAATGCAAGCATTGTATGAGAATAAAGCCGTACACCGCAGCAATTTAGTTTTAATTTGTGAAAGAAGAAGTTTATTAAAAGCTCACATACATCATGCATGTAAAGAGTTATAATAAAACATTTCAAAATGCATGTGCAACTCAGTTAAATAAAAGTCTGTTGGTCCAGTCAAAACTATCTTTTTGTCTTGGTAGTTTTCTTAAAGTCTCGTCTTGTCTCGTGTGCTGAGTGTATCGTCACACCCCTACTAATTAATATGCTCATTCGCCACCAAGTGGCCAGGGGTGTGAATTGCAATCTGTCAAAATGACAGATAGCATTCACATTTTTCTGTCACCGTTTTAAAAAACCGGTCAACAACGGTTTAACGCGGCCCTTGAGCTGGAGCAAATATCTCTCTTTAAAAAGTGTGGACAAGTGCGGTAAAGACTGGATTAAACAGTGTGTTTGTTTGTGCTAACAAAGCTGTTCTTCTTCCTCCCTCTCTGCTGTGCTTCAGCTCTTCCTCTAGATTTTCTCCCTGCATAGAGAAGCGTAATATGGGTGGGTGAGATCCAAAAGTTCAGCGTCACAGTGACTTTTTAAGCAAGTGTGGTATAGATATTTTTATCCAAGTTACCAGCTTCTTCTTTAAGGTGTCTTAAATGTCACCAAATGCAGCAAGAAAATCAAAAACTGGCCGTGTGCTACAAATAGAATACTGCTGTGTCTTTATTTCTACGTCCACTACTTCGACTAGTGAGAGTATTGACATTTTAGGCTCAAAGAGAGAGTATATCAAATCTTTCCACTTTATAATGCCTATTAGTTGACCACGCTGAGGACATTACTGTGTGGAGTTGTTGTAGGGCTGTCGGGGAATGTTAATTCACACACAAGAGCGGTCGTTTTGACCTCCATGTCTCCTTGAGCTGTGGGGACAAGATGCTGACTAAGGGCGGGCGGTCTCACCCACGGGTGAACAATGTTAATGTGATGTGAAGAAGTGCCGCGTGCCGTTTTTGTTCATCTGTCAATGCTCCAAGGACACGAACACCTTTTTTTTTCACTCGCATTCCCATCATTCCACTGCCAGCCTGCAAACACAATGGACAACAATCATCAGCACATCATCGTCTGAGCAATTTCGACAGCTGCGTCACATCAGTATAAGTTAAAAAAGACAAGCAGCCTGCCAGCCTGGCACTTCCTCTTCTTTCATATCTTGAGACTGAACTCTGTGAAAAGGGTGTTCTTTTTTTCTTCTTTTCAGAACCTTTTTACGCTTCTTTGCTTCAAAGCCGTGTTTTTATTTACATCTCACAGCACACAGATGTACTCCTAGGTTGATTCCCGAGTGTGAGTGTTGCCTGATATAGCAACAAAGAGAAGGCAGCATATATTAATAGCCATATGAAATGTCACAACAGTCCCTCATGCATGAGGTACTGACTTCTGACACATAGTGACACTCATGCACTGTTTTCAGCTGAGAACATCTCTGAGTTCAAGGACTGCCGACAAAATCCACTGCCCTGTACTGCCTTGTGACAATATTTATAGTAAATGGGTTCCTTGTAACAGAAGAGAGTGCAGGGACTTTGGCGGACGGTTGTGTGTGCATTTGAGCTGTGGTCACTCACATTGCATCCAGACCACGCTGATGACAACAAGTCTGTGGCCCGAGGCTCCATGCGCCCTTTTTATCACCATCAAATCAGCCGGCCCGAATGTCAGAGCGTCTTCTCTGGCCGGCATCGTGGCAACGCCAGACTAAATCATCATCTTCCACTCAGACGCAGCCATTTAGCCATAGCTGTGTGTCAACCAGACAGAGGCGCAAAGCCCCTCCGTAGAAGATGGCTCGATCACAGATGCTGTCATCCTCGACAACAAGCCTGCGCCGACTCTAATCACTCAGGCTGATCCACAGCAGAGTGGGTAACGACGCCAGCTGTTGGAAGCATGCCTCACATTTTATTACAGCAGCGCTTTTGCCATCATCTTTGCGATTAATTAAAATACCAGAGAAAGATCAATAATCCATAATCTGACCAAGTACATCAAGGCAGAAATAAAGAAAAGTTTTGCTGAAATCTTTGACACAAACCAGGGCTCTCTTTTCTCTTTCTTTTTCAGAGGACCCAACCCAAATTGGGAAAGGCATCGCACTCATCTCAGTGATGGACATAAATGATAACGCCCCGGTTTTTGCCATAGACTATGAAACTCTCCTGTGTGAAAATGCCATGCCAGGACAGGTAAGACCCAGAAGCCTCTCTGCATTTGGTCTCGCTTCCCCTCTTTTTTTCATTTTCTTTCTCTCTCTCGTTTGAGGCTTGACACACAAAGACAGCCTGCTGACTTTCACAGCCATTAAAAGTCTCCTGTTCCTCAAAACAAATCTGCTGTGCACACACAGTATCCACTTTGCAGTTTGTGGTTATGCCAGATAAACAGCATCATTAGGAGGAGACCCAGCTTTAGGATTTCATAGCAGGTATGGCAAGCATTACCGTTCATTAGAGATGTTACTCTCATTCATTTTTCATGACTGTTTCTGACTCTGGCTGTAGTTTAAATCCACAGTAATATCACAGCTGAATCTTATATCTAGTAGTGGGATGGAGTGGTGTTCTATGAAGGTATGACTTGTCATTCTAAAGCCTGGTGTAATTAGATGATCACCACAGGGGGGTAGCAGGGCAGAAAATCATTGCAGTATCGTGGAGTGGTGAGCAGATGGGATTCAGAGCTTGGAGACTTTCTCCAGGAAGAGAAGGAAGGCATAGAAGCTGTGTCCATGCATCACATTTTGCTCCATTGTTGCTAAATGACTTGTGTTTGTGGCAGCGATTTATCTGCTCTTGGCATTTGGAAAATACAATCAGAGGCAAAGGCTAAAGGAGGCGTGGAGCCCTGAATAAGTCCAATTGATCAGAATGACGCATTGTATTGGAAATGGCTATTAGGCTCTTTTAATAATGCTATTTGCATTCATATTTCAGAGTTGATTGTCACTGTGCTCATGAGAGGATGAACAAAAATAGCAAACGATTTCATTTGCAGAAATGAGACACTATATTTCATCTCTGTTTGTTTTTTTTCCCGTGTGCATAATGCTTGACCACAGCATGGCTCTTTTTTCTATGAGGCCAGACAACCCTACAGGTTCTGAGATCAGCATATATGAATCAGCCTGCTTGGAGCTTTTTCAAGGTATCGCTGAACTGAAAAGTAATTACATTTTGTCATAAATAAACACTCTTTAAGAGATGCAAACCTTTTTATGAATGCATTCTACCATTTGTAGTTGCTCAATGATTATATTTAAAGAAAAGGAAGCAACTGCCTAAAACCTGTCAAATTCTGCAGTTACAGTAGTTTGTACACTTCTTCCCAGTAGCAGCTGATAAATTATGTCGAACAGACTGAAACTAAATTCCTGTACAATAATACCAGCCTGCCAGACAGTATCCTCAGCAGGAAATGGTACCACACATCTGTAATTATGCAGCCGAAGCCAACTGGTGGCTCACCAAACCCGACTGTTAGCTTAGCTACGCCTCCATGTAGCCAGGAGCCCAGCTGCTGGAAAGTGAGGAGTTGCTACCATCGAAGGTCCGTAAACTCGTCCGTCCAACGAGATGATGCATTAAAATTCTGTCGTTGCTGGCTGAAAGTGATGCAGTCAGAATGAGCTTCCGTAGCTTGGAGCTGGTGTTAACTTGGTAATGGTGAAGACGCTCTCAACATATAGAATAGTTTGCAAAATCTCTGTTTTACTCAGCTGCAGTAAAACGTCCAGTTTCCTAGATGGATTAAATGATTTTTTACTCAAAGAGTTACTCTCAAAATATTTGATGATGCTTTTAGTACATATAATATAGAAGATAATTAGAATATAATGCATACTGTACATAGCGTGTAATATTTCACATGTAAACCTGTAAGAGAACCTTTTTTTAATAAAAAAAGAAAAGCCAAAACAGACACGTAAACTATGTGAATTATACATTTCAAGTTCCGTCGTGCACCACCTTTTCCATGGTCCTTTAAACTCTAACACATGGTTACTGTTAGGAGTTAAAAGTACATAGAAGATGGTTACAGTTAATGCATGTGGTTCGGTTTAGATGTTAAAAAGGTTGTGGTTAGAGAACTAGATATCGTCACGGACTACACTGCCTTCAAAAACGTTGTCATTTTACCATTTTTAAGCCCAGATTGTGAAAATTTTACACATTAACGTGTGGACAAACATTCCTGCTTATAACTGCTTTTAAACATTTTGCAAAATAACAGAAAGTACAGAGAAGAGACTCAAATGCACTTCAGATTCAACTGGAATCCTGGAACTGGATTTGAAGTGAACACTTGCATCTGGTATGTTAGATTTCCGAGTATCACATTTTTTGACAATATTATGACAAACCACAGACGTGATGAGCTTTTCTAGCATCTCCTGTTTATAGTTCATGAAACCGCATCAGAGTGTTTACATTTGATGCAAAGAGCACGCGTAACAATGCTCCTTATCAAAGCAAATCAAATGTTATTTAGATAGAAGTGCTTTACATAATCAAATCAATAATAAAATCAATACATACATAAACTCACTCAACATCACACTGACAACCACAACAGATCAGGGCTGGCCGGCGTCCACACCACAGCCAGGGCTGCAGTGCAGGATCCCCACCCCGACCAGGGCGATCACCACAGCAACAACCCTGCATAGTCCCCGGTGTGAGGAAAAACACTGGATAAATAAGTATATAATAAAATAATTAAAAGACAAATGTTTAAAATAATAGATGAATAGATAAAAGTAAACTAAAACAAAATAAATAAATGAAATAAAATTCAGCTGTAAGCTAAACTAAAAAAGTAGGTCTTGAGCCTCATTTTAAAAACATCAACAGTGTCTGCAGCTCTGAGGTTCTCTGGTGGGCTGTTCCACAGACGAGGTCCATAACAGTGGAACGACACCTCAACATAAGTTTATGCTCTGCATTATTGATAATCAAGACAACCAAAGAGGATCCAGTGAATCCTCTTTGTGAATTTGTACAAAAAGGACGTAAGATTTCAAATCAAATCAATGTTTTCCTGATGTTATAAATTGAGGGAGTAACTGTAGAAAGGTTATTACAGACCACTGTTAAAGCAGCAAAAAGTGTGCCCCAGAATATTTTTACTGTCTCACAAGTCACGACTGAGCTTACACATAACAAAGATTGTTTTTTTTTATCTACACTTAAATTCAAGCATTTAAGGTGTCTCATTTAAGCAGTGACATAGGTGCATATCCTTATTTGTAATGACTGTATAGAGTCTTTAAATATATATTGTCACTGAGATATATTTGCACCTCGTATGAATGAGCCTGTTTCTTTTGGAGGGAAGGGGGGAGGGTTTGTCCTTTCTTTCACCTAATTGTTATAGCGACTTGTTTTTGTTTTTATGTCTCGCTAATTCCAATTCCTATTTAGTCTCTTTCAAATCCAGCCTTCTGTCAGGCAACACTGAAGTGCACCAGTGGGATAGCACCTCCAGACTGCATAATGAAGGCAGGCAAGATGGAAATTTCATGATGAAATTTACACCCAAAAACACATACAGAGCAAAGGGAAGGAGAGAGGTTGACATTTGAATGTGAAAACACAGTTTGAATTACAACTAGGTGTTGGCTGTCTGTTAGCAACCAGACTGGGTGGACTCATTACCTGTCAGATATTCCACCTCCCTGATTCCTAATTAATGAAAAGGCTCATGTTGTGTACAGCATGTGTGGCTGTAGCAGTGAACCGTCGGCTGTAGTCACCACACGTGCTTTCCTGTAAGACTTTGTTAAAAAATCTCTGGCGCCCACTGGCTGTCACGCCCATTGGCTTATTCACAGCTGCGACTAAGATGAAATAATAACATTTGCCAGTTGGGGCCAGAGTTGACTCTGTGGCTCTGTAGTGCAGTTTAACAGGGAACGCAGGGATGGAATAACCTGCCATTTTTCAGGCCTAATTAAGGCAGTCTCACGGCACTGGCTCTCTCCAGAGAAGCCACTTGTTACGGTTCATCGGTGCGTCTGTCTTCTGCCATGATATTAATTGATATCATGATGGGGTGGAAGGGGCAGTGGGGACAATGAGGAGGGAGGGGGGTCACATTGTACAATCACTTCAGTGTAACCATTACATACATGAGTGGACTTGACATTCTGCTGCTCCCAGTCTGCTGTCTGCCCCTCCCCGAATCCCTGCAGTGTCCTGCAGAGTTTCTTAATGTGGGATTGTTGGGATGAATGAAGTTTGAAAGCTTGAAAAAGCAGAGCTGGAGAGTTATGGAATTTAGGCACAATAAATAATTCAAGATCTTTGTTTTTGGTGTTTGTTTTTCTTGCCGACAGCAAGACTACACTTTTAGGCGGAGCAAAAGAGAGGGACCATGAATAATTTTCCTTAAAAGTGCAACACTGGGCACTGGCCTTGGCAGAGGACTGTGCTCCCTTTCATCCTTCTAGTTAATTATTGTGATTTGAGCCGTTTACCAGCACGATCAGCAGTTAGCGCTGCAGCAGCTGATGTGAGGATGCAAGGCTGAATTAGCTAAAATTGAGGTGCAAAACTCACAGTGCTTGATTGCCACAAAATGGAACTAAACAGTGTTTTCTTTTTGAGTAACAAAACTGACATATATGAATGGAGGACTGTGACAAACATATTATGCCAATGTCAATCTCAAATTTAGTCTAAATCATGTTTAATTGTTGCTAGAGATGCAACTTTCGCTTTGCACTCTCTTTTTATTTTAGATATCTGACCTTCAGATTTTTCTTTTAAAGAATTGAATTGACAGCATGCAAAATCTTTTCTTTTATTAATTCAAAATTCAACTGTGATGTCATAAGAAATCTCCGACTAGAGAAAAAACTAGTGGATTTTCTCTGAAACTGCAGCAGGTTACTGGACAGATGTATTTGTACAAATTACATTCAGCCAAAAAGATGGTACACTACATTCCCCCCTTATGAACCAGATTAGAGCATTAACCTATATGTTGTTATTACCCAGTTTAGAATAGAAAAGTCGCCTGGTAACTGGTCAAAATTTCTCAAATCTCTCCTTTGAAATAATGTGTTTGTATTTGTTCTTTTGAAAATGAAAACTGCGGCACCAGTTAATTGAAACAGCTTTGATTCCCAACCCTGTTGGTACTACTAGTAAAATGTGCTCTACTGTTAAACCTGCGTACACCTGCACCTAAACAATGCAACCAAATCCTTACCGATTGCCAGTGATAGTGTGTGTAACTTCATTTTTCTGATGGTAAACTCTTTTTTGATGTGTGCTGTGGGTTTATACTCACAGTGTATGCTCAAAACAAGAGTTACGCCAGGTGGCTTGTAAGCATATGAAGCAGGAAAGCATTGCATACCAAACATTATAGTGAGGTGCTGATCGCTGGGAACAAACCATTAGGACAATTATACAAAAAAGTGTTGCACACTCTGGCTCCATATGGATTCAAATTTATAGATCAGTGTTTTGGCCTTAAGGCAGATCAAGAACAAGCCTTTAGTGGACTAAAATGTCCTAATAACCACAACTTTTTTATAATATCTTTGACCTGACTGTGGACCTTAACCCTGCCCAGCAGGATTGAGGGTGAGCTGCCAGCTCTCTTGCATGCAGTTAATCGGTTAATCATGTCTCTTGCTCTAAGTGTCAGATCTCCCATGAGATGTTACATTTGTGCATGTGTGTGTCGTAAAAGAAAAGGTGAGCTCCACTCCGTACGGAATAAGCAAAGCCTGCTCGTCCCTTCCAATCTGTTATCAGCCGTTTGTGGCGTCCCTCTCAACGCTAACTGTTGCACAACCCCGCTAGCCCAGAAATAGATCTTGCTTGACTGGAAGTTGACCCGCCTCCCAACACACATCTGCTGTATAGAGGAGATTATTTATAAAACTTCAGACTCCCACTTTCTGGCTCTTTTAAAGAATATTAGTAAAATGAAAACCTTTAAGGGTTTGTGTCTGTCTGTGTCTATGTAAATGATGTGTTTTATATTTCTCAGTGCCTGATGTGCTGGTCGCCAGTCAAGCTGAAAATCAGTCATTTCCAATCATCAGAAGAGCAATCGGGGCATCCCTAGGAATAACTTATTCTTTGGCACCCTAAATAAAACAAAAATTCCACAGTGCTATGGTTCAATCTGTTCATCAGCATGAGTCTTTTGTTCTGAAATTAGATTTCTGTCGTCAGACCCCATCTTAAAACCCTTCAAGAGCACACAAACTATTTTTAATGCTGTGAAAACTGTATTTTTGGAAGGGCTTTCGTTCTGCGCCCCTCAGTGTCAAACATTGTTCAATAGCAGGAGCTCTTGTCATGTTTTTCCTCTGACCAAAACTACCTCCCATACCTTTCTCTAATTAGAGCGCATCCTCAACTGTCGCACGAGTCACTGAACAACAGAAAATGTCTCCACACATCCAGCCACCATCCAAATTATCAGTTTATTATAGGTGTTGCATCACAGGAGAAGATGAAAACCCATATGTCACGGCGTAAGGGGCACAAAAAACACAAGTGTGTGGCAGCATAGTGTCTTTTCTATAAAAAGATTTAATCTCAGATCTCACCGGGAGATGACTTAGCCTGAGCAGTTTTGGCTTGTCAGGATCATGTCAGCAAACACGCTTGTGACAAGACGAGTCTCAGCAAATGACTCGTGAGGTGCCCTGCAGATAAAAAGAATGGAGAGATTGAAAGATGTCGTTTGTGGAACGGTAAATATTGATTGCCAATACAGCACCTGCACGTTCATTTGTGCGTCTGTGTGAAAGCGGGTTTGGGATGTGCGAGTGGGTGCAGTTGATGGGCTGGTGAGAAAAGTTATGGGTGTCACAAGAGGGTGATGTTTGGGGCGTCGCTGTCATAAGAGGCAGCACAGAGTGAAGGGTGTGAAAACAGCATGCCCTGTCATCACCATAACAACGAGTGCCACCTATTAGATGCAATGCTTATTTATACTCTTGGTTCAACTTTGAAGTGGCTGGCTTGATCTTATTGTGTGACTCGTCTGCCAACAGGACTTTAGATGGCTTAAATATAAGCCTCTTAGCTGTAGAGCCAATCGCATCCGTTAAGAATCTGATAATTACGCTTTAAAGACAGTCTAATGCTTTTAACTAGACCGGAGACTTTAGAGAACTGAAGGAAAATGAATTCAAATGCACTGCAGTATTTGCTTTGCTGTTATTAGCAGAGGAAAGTGTGATCAGAGCTCATTATCATTCGTATTGTAATCCGTCTTTGTAGCCATGCTACATTAGCTGACATTACTTCCCTCATTAAAGAGGCTTTATTTCAGTCTATCGAGTTAGAGTCTGAGTCACAACTCCGGGCAGCACAGATGCTTTGTGCAACGGTTGCAGGGAATTGTGGTCATTGCAGTTCACTGACACACTTTAGGTGTTTGGGAGAGTAAATTGCTGATTGTTTGGATGGCACACCAGTCACAACTGACACGTTTTTCTTGGCGAGATGCTATTTGTGGAGTTACTGCGAGCGAGTGCTGAGTGAACAGTCAGGATTTCTTCTATGAAAGTTCAGCTCCATCACCCAGGTGGTAATATATCTGGGGAATCTAAATAACTACGCTCTGGAGAGTGGAGGCTTCAGTCGAAAAAGTTCAGATCAAGAATTTGGCTTTGGATAAAAGGCAAAAGTTTTTTCTCACAATAGCTGATGCTCACAGAGAGGGATGAGAAGCATTTGGAAAAAGTTTAATAAAAGTACAAAACCTTTTTTCTACTCACTTGTGGTTGGAGAATATCCTCAAACAGGTTTTCTTAATCTCTTTCTCCTAAAAGAGGACAAGAATGAATTGATTTCCTACTCTTTTGGATGTGATATCGCTGCAGCAGTTTATTAGAACATGTGCAAACATGAATGCATCATATAAGACAGAAACAAATCATTTGTTCAGTTCTAAGAGCTTTAAAGTGAATCTCTGGTCTGAGCTCCTTTATTCTCCAACACAGCCTGAACCCTCTGAGACAAGCTTTCTGTCATTTCTTTAAGGAGTCTTCAGGAATAGTTCTCCAGGCTTCTTGAAGGACATCCCAAAGCTCTTCTTTGGATGTGGGCTGCCTTTTGTTCCGTTCTCTGTCAGATGATCCCACACTGCTTCAATAATGTTGAGGTCCGGGCTCTGGGGAGGATTCATCCCTCCATAAGACCTGTTGCCACTGATTTTCAGTCCACTTCTTGTGTCATTTGGCATAGCTCAGCCTTTTCTCCCTGTTTCCCTTCCTTAAGAACGGCTTCTTGACAGCCACCCTTCCATGGAGACCATTTCTGATGAGGCTTGGGCCAACAGTAGATGGATCAGCTGAAGGTCCAGATGCATCTCTCAGGTCCTGTCAGGTCACAGCTGGATTTTTTCCTCTTTCTTAAGGACATCACTTTCAGATCCTGTTCATCTGCTGTAGATAGTTTTTTAGGCCTGACACTTCTTGGTTCGTCCTCCACTTGTCCATTTTTTCCAGGCTCTGGGGAGGATTGTTGCCACTGATTTTCAGTGATGAGACTTGGGCCAACAGTAGATGGATCAGCTGAAGGTCCAGATGCATCTCTCAGGCCTTTGCAGGATTTTTTTTTTCTTATTTTTTAAGGGCATCACTTTGAGATACTGTTCATCTGTTATTAGTTTTCCAGGCCTTGTCCTCCACGTTCCCATATCAAGTAGCTTAAAATACAAAAAAATATATTTATTTATATGTATTCCTCTGAAAATGGTCAGGGGCAAGGACAGGACTGAGTGAAAAAGAAGCCATTGTCCAAAAGAAAAAAGGCTTTTAGAAAGTCTGGCTGCTTGGAAGCAAAATGAGACATTTGCACAAAACCGTTTACATCCGAATATGTGGTCAGATACGTTCTGCTTTGAATATTTTTCACATTAACACTCAGTTCTGAAACAGATACATTTCTCTTTGTTACCCGGTCATACTATATTCAAGCTGTTTTCTTGTCATTTACTGCTGTGCTTCTGTATGATGAAGTATATCAAAGCCTTTCAACGTTTTCTATTATCAGACTGTTGTTAACACTGTAGGAAGCGTCAACTATCAGTATAAGTTTCCTGTTGACAATACATGCGTCTTCTAACTTAGATTAAACTTTGTCCGTAGATGAGAACGACATGAAATAGCTTCCTGAACACAAAATGAGAACCTTATTCACACCGAGTTTAGAGAAAGTTCTGGATTGCTGTCTGTTTTCAGTCCCTTTATAGCGCAAAGTGTTTTCTGACTTTGGTGTCAGAGACTTCACAGGCGTTGCAATAAAACTGCTTAATTCTCTAAATGAAGTCGTAAACTCTAAGTATTTTGGTTAGCGAATAACTAAATAATAATAATAGTAATAGTAACTAGTTATGCTATTCATGCTAGTTATGCTAATCATTAGATTTCTCCTTGTCCACACCAGAGATTTTTTTCAGTTTCCTTATAATTTTGATTCTTTTCTTGTAAAACTTTTAAGTATACAAAAAGTAAATTTCTCTGTTTTTTGTTTTACGTTATCTTCCAAACATATTGATTAGAAAATAGAATATTAAAATACTGCAGACAAGCTTCATCGGCTTGACTAATGGCCCTTTTAGGACAGAACAAACAAGAAATGGTGCTCGTGTGCTCTGAAGCCCCTTTATTTCCAAAGGCTTGTGGTCTGCAGTAATTGTTTGCTGTTGTACTTTGGACACTAGGCAGCACACATCTGAGCTGCCTGAACTGCCGTATACAATACTTTTGCATTTCACCTCTGGAGGAAAGCCCTAAAAAGGTACTGTTATCAGTATGTTTTATTTAATTGTAGTATAATCAGTAATCCTACTTGAAATTTTCAAAACTTGGCTTGGAGTTGAGTTAAGAAGTCATGATGTATATGAAGCATGTGATTGAAACAATTAAGGTGTCAGCTGACCAAACCTTCAGTACATAAATCCCTTATTTCGATCATGTTTTTTTCATGTTTTTTCCTTAATTTAATATCTGACTGCTACCCTGACTGGATGGAAATGCACATCTTACCATTTTCTATATAAATTATGCGTATGTGACCATTTATTTTGGTGTTTAAAGTGATTACCAACTCAAATGTTTTAAAACACCACCCGTTTGCTTCGTTTGGGGTCGCATGGTGTAATTCTGAGAATGTCTAATTCATGGAATATGTAATTCAGATTTGCAGGGTTATGTTATATCACACTCCCCTCTTCATTTATTATCAATTTATTCAGTCTTTCCATTTTTATGTTTATTTAAGTTCAACTTCGAATCATGCCACATTCACTATACATCAGAAGTTTAAACTCTATTAAAAGTAAGTTCTCATCAGCATTTATGAGTGTCTTAAGAATGAAATGAGCTTATAATGCTCCCCTGGTACTTTTTTATGTTCTGTATCCCAACTAAGAAATCTGACATTTAATTGCAGTTCTTTTTCTTCTACTCAGAAGTTTTACATTTTGATTTGCATTAGCCAAACCTTAATGGGATTTCACCTTAAGTATTCACTAGGGCTAACGATGCGATCTGAATCTGATGTGTCTAATGACTGCAGTTTTTCATTCATTTAACTGTCATTAGGTCCTGTTGTCTACTACCTCTTCAGTTTTAACCACATTGTTGTGGCATTTTATGTGCTGTGTTTTTTAAATAGACATGTCAAGTGGGTCTATGCACTTTTTTATTTGCAAGAAGAAATAAAAGACAAAACACATTTATAAACACGTTTATTTGATTCTAACTCTATAATTTCAATATAAAGATTAATTGTGAGTTAACTATGGAACACTGCGATTAATCGCGATTAAAAAATAATCGTTTGACAGCCCCAGTATTAACCAATAGTAGCCGTTAGATTACTTTGGGTTCTTATCTGTGGTGTGGTGTTTCCCCAACATGTGCCTTGTCCTATGCATGACGGGGATTAGTGCTAACTGTTTGTGGTTGAACTGCTAATAAGGAAAATATTTGAGAATCTGAAAATAAAATCACTTGTCAAGTATGTATTTTTCATTAGCGTGAGAGTCAGTACTGTATGCTCTGTCGTAATATATAACATGCTTCAAGAGTTACTGAGTGGGATTTGTGCTCAAATTTATAGTAATACAGGATTCTAGAACTGATACCCCCTAAATAGAGATGGGTGGAGTTTAAATAGAGTTTAGTGGCTCACTCCACCCCTGAAAACAAGGTACCATGAACAAAGGTTTAAAGACCTGGTGAAGAAGGGTCCTGCAGTGCTCTCATCGTCTTGTTTTTCTTTTTCTAACCAAAGCTTGTCATAGACATGTCATGAAGATGTCAGAAAATTGCATCAACTTCAGCAAAAAGGGTATTTCCATCCATCCTTCCATTTTCATGCCCGCCTAATTTAATTTAGGGTTGCGGGGCGCTGGAGCCTATCCCAGCTGTCATTGGGCGAGTCACCAGTCCATCACAGGGCTGCACAGGGACACACAACCATGCACACTCACTTCGAGGGACCATTTAGAGACACCAATCAACCTAACATGCATGTTTTTGGATGGTGGGAGGAAGCCGTGGAAGCGCACGGTTACTCAGGGAGAACATGCAAATCATGTGGGGCGACGGTGCCAACCACCACACCACCGTGCAGCCTGTATGGTATTTCTCCTTTAAAAAGATAAGTATGCATTCAGGTCTCTGTTTGTATTTTCCTTTTTACTCTGGCTTCAAAGTGACAAATAAAGACATCTCTGTCCTTTAATATCTTCTTTGATCTGACATGCAGCCAAGTGCAAACTCAAGAAACCTTTAATTTGGTGATTCATTGGCCTCCTCAGTCGTGCCTTGCGACAGGCGCCAGTCGGCTGATGCCGTTAATGTCTTTCAGAGAGAATTTATGTCTACAGCCATGCCTCTCTCCTCCTATCTCCTACTCAACCCATTAGAGGATTTCCCCACCAAAGGTTTGCCGGAATGCCTTGCATCAGAGCAACACTAATGAAAGGCGTTATACATTACAAAGTGTTTGATTTAGAGATGATTTACAGTCCTCTTCCTCAGCAGAGAGGAATGGAAACCTTCCTCGAGATAAGCTCCGAATCCATCTGCGATATTCAAAGGACATCAAAGGGTTCAAATTGTGTATAGTATTCATCGTCAGCATGAGAACCACAAAGAATGCTTTCTATCAGATGTGGAATTTCCATAAGAGAGTGAGAGGCATGTGAGTTATTACGATCCCAGGATCAATGGCAGCTTTGGTGATGCAGTCGAGCATGCATACGCTGCATGTTTAGGTACTCAATTGTTGCATCTGTCACTGGTCTGCTGCTGACGCAAACATCACCTCTGCCTGCATACACACACGTTTTCAAATGCTTTTGAGCATTTTTATGTTTCTGATCCAACTTCATGTCCCTGGACTGTAAACAAAGATCATACTTTGAGATTACTTTTGCTGATGAACTATTTTTGCTAATAAACAGAATAAGATTTTCATGAATTTTCACCCCGCCTGCCAGTTTTGATAATTGGCAGGATGTCGTTTGCCACCTACACAAACACTTAATACCTGACAGCTTGTAACCAGCAGCATTTAATCACAGCTGACAACTGATAATCCACGTCTGAGCACTGATGGATCATTGGCTTTTATTATTTTTTTCTATCTTCTTCGTCGCTCTTTAAATTGTTTCCTTTTTTTCTTAATTTTCTGTCTGTCTTGGAGTTGGACCTGCAGCTGTTTGGGGCTGGAAGATGTGATAATTTAGTGTGAACTGCTTTTAAGAATCTCTTAGATGCCGTCCACGGGTGTGAGTTGTCTCAGGGTTGAGTTCCTCGATTGCCTACAAAAGATTCAGGAGGCTTGATCTAAATTTATAAGGACACTGCTGCAGTAACACCCACTTTGATGGCCGTCACGGCAGCTATCATTTGTCGTCCATATGGCATCTTGGTGTGTGATGTGCCTCTCATGTACAGCATGTACTAAGAGAGATTTTCCCTTTTTTCTCTTTGCTGCCAGATACTGAAATTAAAGCTTTTTTTTTTCCTGAAAAGAGATAACTTGTGTGTTTTCATGAAAAAATTATCAGTACAGCCCAAGCTGGTGCGTGAAGATAATATGGCTTCTTTTGGCAGTTTAAATGTTCTGGAAATTTCTACAGTAGTCAACATGGTTGCATGATGAAGGGTGTATGAATCTCTCAAGTCTTGGGTTTAGAGATAAAATGAAGTGGGGCAAAACAAATGGCAATCATTTGTTTAAACTCACAAATACGAGTACTTGTCTTGCGTTGCCTCAGGCAAGAGCAGCTTTTATCATGAGTCACTTTCATTCTTAGTAATGAAGTAGACATGCTTGACTGCATTGCATACGCATTTATTTTGGACAGCATCAGTGTAAGGACATGCAGTGGACTGACCTGGCATTGTTTTAATGTGGCGCTCAAGGCCAGCATGTCTGATGGTGTTACAGATATTAGAATAAATCTGTGGACAGCAGACATCTCTGGAACACAATCCCATTGCCTCTGGCGTTTGACAGGGTTGAAAGATCCTCTGACTTCCCTTGTGATCTGTTAATCAACTATTAATGAAGTGGATTGTTTTTATGTGTCAAAATGAATTGATTTTTAATTCAGCTATCATTGATTAGAGGCATTTATAGTGAATAATTAGATTAATAATTTTAAAGAGGATGTTCGTGTAAACTGTGGTGATCATGAACATCCCTTAACTTCTCAGGTAGGGAACACACTCTGAGGTGTAAAGTCTTGTTTGGTGTTGGACTGCTTCGATTACGTACAGTGTGAGGTGAAAATATGTCTGAAAGTTCCCAGGTTGGGGAGCAGTTTGCACAACTGTTGGCAACTGTGTCAAACGTGACAAACACCTCACTGTGCATACATTTTGTAATGGTAATTATAAGCGTTATTCAGAGATGGGTGTATCCAAGCAGCAACCCTCTGAGGGAGAAACGTGAGGCCCACATACACTCAAGAGCCAAAACCGCAGTTCCTCGTATGACATCTTGGGTCTGACTCCAAAGGGAAGTCAGTTCCTGTAGATGCCCTACTTCAAAACCACCAAAAAAAAGACTTTCAGTGTCTAATTTGTCCTTAAATTACACCGTATGGGGGATGTTTTGTGTCTGATGTTGATATTTTAAGTGTTTATATGTAAAATACTTACTTGCTTTAACTGTAATTGCACATTACTCTCTGGTAGAGATTCAGTTTTACCTAACGAGAGCCTTCTGTGCCATTTTCCAGTTAGCGTTAGATGTAATTTCAATATTTCATCTAGTCTTAACCATCACTCAGGCATGGATATCTCTTGCTAAATTGTCACCACTTTTAGCCCATCTCACAAGCAGCTGAACATATGTAAACTGCACAGCTGAAGTCTGCAAAGTCACGCAAAAAACCCCACAGAACGCCAGCCGGGATTTTTTTTATGTCTTTATGTAAATATGTAGATATTTTTCCAATCTCATACTGAATTTCACAGCTGGATATATATTGCATACTGAAATGTCATTAAAGCATTTAATGTTTCATATTAAAAGTTGTCGTTATGAAACTGTGCATGCTGTATTCTCCCAGCTTGAAGCTTACAGGACATCCTAAAGGAAGCAGTTAACACGGAGAGTAGTATAACATCCATTTGCAGGAACTTCCTGTCTCATGTAAAGGTGGTATATACATATCTAGCCTTAACTGTAGCATGAAAGATGTCAGTCATTTAGCATCTTTATCTGTGGTAACTATAAGGAGGTGTAGCTTAGTTCCTGAAGATACTTGTATTTATAGTGAAATTCTGCTTAAATCTGTGCTAAATGTGAATGTTTAATCAGCGACTTTGACTAAATGTTGAGCAAAAACTCAAAGCAATTTGAGCCTGAACCTGAGAAAAAGCCAGTTTGAGAAAAAGCTTGAAAAACATTTCTGATCTGGTGTTTTTTCTGGTGCAAACTGTCAAGAGGTTAATATTGAACACAGCGAATGTGTCGAGGTCTGAGTGCTGGGATTAAAGGAAAGAAAAAAATCTATGTGCAATGATTTGCTTTTTTAGAAATCACTTCCACAAAGGAAAACACTTCATCCCTAAGAGGTTGCCAAGCTCTTGCCAAATAAGCACTTACTGTACTTCAGAGATAAATGACTCGAAACCACAGCCAAACATTATAAAACAAACCTTTTCCATCAATCAGAATGATTTTTCTTTTTCTTTTTTTAACCAATTCAAGCACATTGTTGCTTTGCCTGTTAAAAAAAAGATTTATGTCTCCATGTGTATAAAACTATGACAAAGTAAAAACTGATGCATATACTAGCGTTTGATGACGATACTTTACTCAAGCTGAGAAATAAAGAGAAGCTGCTACTTTCTGCACACACACATTAAACAATTCACAGCTTCAGTTAACACCTAATCATCCAGTGAAATTAGATGAAGATCAGCAAGTTAGTTGATCTCAAATGTCTTTTTTTGTTCTTGTTGTTCTCAGGTGATTCAGACCATTAGTGCGGTGGATAAGGACGAACCTCTGGGTGGTCATCGCTTTTACTTTGCCCTGGCTGCTACTGTTGCAGGCAACCTCAACTTCACTCTGCGAGATAACAAAGGTAAGACAACCTTTTGTCCATCCATCCATCCATCCATCCATTATCTGCCGCTTCTCCGGGGGTCGGGTCGCGGGGGCAGCAGCTTGAGCAGAGAAACCCAGACGTCCCTGTCCCCGGCCACTTCCTCCAGCTCTTCTGGAGGGACCCAAATGGGTAATGGCCCATTTGTGCAACATTACTGTACTGATGAGGCTAGAAAATGACCAATTTACAATATGTGCTACAATTTTGTGTAGGCCACAAACTCTGAATTATGTCTTTGTGCCTGTATCAACACAGTGAAGACTTTCATCCATTTTCTGCTGCTCATTCAACCCCTTTCACATGATTGGAATTAATAACATTCAGATAAAAACTACTAATAGAAAATTGGTAGGGATGCACCGATCAGATATTTCGATCAGATATTGGTACCGATATCGAAGAAAATTCGAGATCAGGTATCGTGACAATGGGCCGAGAAGCTATTGTTTTGTTCTGATGCTTCTGTAATGGATGTTTAATTCCCATTTGCACTAAACTATACAAAGAGCTGATTGCTATTCATTTAGAAAGTCTACCAACTTCGCTAGTGAAATTATTGTTTCTTTTCTCAATTTCAGCTTCTTTATTATTTAATATTTTGTTTTACATTGGATTTTGAATGCCTAATTGCACCGACTGAAGCAGTTACACCTGTTATATTTTTATGGTTAAGATTGTTTTCCTGGTGCACAATTATTAAATAAATAAGTAATTCAGTATATTTATATCTGTTTATTTGTTTTAATAAAAATAGGAAATAAATATTTAAGTCAAGTCTGATGTTGCCTTGCACAAAAGAATGATCCCAGTCTTTTCCACACAATGAAACTTACCGTTTGTTACTATAATTCCTTGCTGCTTTTCTGTATCGTATCAGATCGGTATCGGATCGGATCGGATCGGTACCGGATCGATACTAAATCTCAGATATCATATCAGAGGTGAAAAAAACGGATTGTGCATCCCTAATTATTGGTCAAACTTACGTAATTTGTTCATGAAACAGACAATATTTAATTCCTTTGGGTGCTTTTAGATTTCACGAACACTGACGAAACCACCCTTCTCCCTTCTTTAGTGTCCATGTGAAGATGATCATTGTAGTTCACAGAACTAGAAGAAGACTGGAAACAAAAAGGAATGAATAAATGCCCTCATAAGTAACCACAGGCTACAATAGAAAAAGTGGACAAGACAGAAATCAAGAACTGAGCAAAGAATAAACTAGAATAAGAGCAATAACTCCAAACACTAAGGACAAAAACTGAAAAACACAGAAAAAACCCCATAAAAATCAGAAACTTTAACAGAAAATCTCCTAAAACATAACTCTCTGAGAGAGTGTGGATGTGCCTCATGTGCCCTCAACAGAGGAAATCAGGGATAGATGGTGCACATATTTCACCAAAGCTCCAAAGAGTGTCAGATCAGTCCTGTTGCACGCTGCTGTAAAATCAAAAACTCCCCTGTGAAAATGTCAAGTGGCCTTCAGAGTCTGTGAAAGGTGTTGGCAAAGTTAGGTGTGGTCTATTTGCTGCTTACGTCCTTTCAATTGAGCCTGGCAGCCATGCAATTGATACTTTGGCCATTGCTCACTTCAGCTCTCTATACCTGGCCACAATCCACTGCATGCTAACTCACAAGAATAACTGTGGAGTAACTGGTGCCTCCTGGCCTGCCAAATGAAACCATAATTCTGTTATAACAATGCCCCCCACTCCACCTACCATATCCTTTTTTTTTTTATTCGTCTAAACTGAAAGCAACTGAAATAACCAATTTGCGCTGCAGTGCGTTGCTGCTACATTCCAGTAAAACTTCAACCTTTCCTTCAGCCTCTGTGCCATCATCATCTGCTACACAGAAAACATTGGGTACATGAAGAAAATGAGCTTCTCCCCCAGGAAAACTTACATTTACCTTTAGAGAGCCATGAGAATTGTGCTTGACTCAATAATTACAACCTTCCACAGATCCCTCCTGCTTTGAAAGAAGTGCTCACAGACTCTCTTAGGTGAGACCCTGTGTTGATTGTTTTGATCACACGTGTGGGAGCTCATCTGAAGCTGTCCTGTTAAGTTTCTGAAGGAGCAGTCGGGTGTTTCCGGAGAGCAGAAATGTTGAACTGGATGTTTAATGTGACCTCTTTGCAGGTTAAGTGTAATTTGGCTTGAAGAAAGTTTCTTCTGAGTCTCCTATATGTCTTATGGTCTCTCTTACGGTGCTTCCCTTAAGTTCTCTCTATAAATGGGCCAATACATGTGTCAGTCCTGAGGTTTTATTGCCTTTGTGTGACAGTGTTTCTACTTGCTCACTTGAAGCCGAGTGCCCTTTTCTAGCTGTAATCATGTAATATGTCGTAATCCCAGTGGTGATTTAAATATCTGATGAAATGAGCAGCCTAATTTCTATCAAAAGTTGCTTTTTTGTAGTTTAAATCACAGACTTTGCTTGGATATAGTTGCTCAGAAAACCTTCCTCTTGCCCAATCAGCCCCAAGACGCTTATTTGTTATCCAGTTAAGCTACTGCTCTACATGACACTCTTGTTGCTGGAGAATATAACTAAATATTCCTGATATTTCTTTTGTCATACCTAAGATCCATTTCCAGGACAGTTTTATGATATTGCTGCTTGTTAGGGGACAACTTACCATGCTGCTTCTAATTGTCTTCGGATTCCTTTGAAGTTGAGGGGATTTCTGATAAGATCGAGTGGTTACAGTGTGGTTAATTCACACACACACACACACACACACACACACACATACACACACACACACACACACATGGACAGCGCCTCTTATGATATATTTGCACTCAACAGGCTGGGGATTAAACTGCCGATATCCTGACTGGAATACGACCACCTGGTCGTTGATCTGAAACAACCGTGACATTTCAGATCCGGTCTGATATTTTGGATCTGTAAAGATTTTTAGTACAGTGCCAGAATAAAGTTTTTTTTTAAATTTCTGGATGGATGGATGGATGGATGGATGGATGGATGGATGGATGGATGGATGGATGGATGGATGGATGGATGGATGGATGAACGGATTGACAGTATCTGCAAAAGGTAACTATATATCAGTGTATGAAGTTGCAGAAAGATTCTGGTATAATAACATGACTGGAGCAAGCTGTTCCAGTCTGGGTGAGCAGGTGTTTACAGATGGCAGATAAAGGTATATGTAGAAAGAATCTAATATAAGGTCGAGAGTCTGCCACTCGCTTTTTGAACATATTTATCACCTGAGACCAACACCTGCTGCACACGATGAAACTTAAGATTTTAGATTGCAAAGTTAACTCCAGTTCGCTCTGTATGCTGTGCAGGGCTGCAGCCAGCTTTCTTCCTCCTTTTAATCCTTTTCAGAACGCATTAACAAAGTGGTTCTCAAACTGGGGATCAGGTCCTCCTGATGGGACAGAGCGGAAACCACAGCTTAAAACGAGTCTGAGGAAAGTTCATCCCAGCTGTGAAAGATTCAGAAAAGCTGTGGGAAAAGGGTGATTTGTCCATCTAGTGAAGCACACGGTCGACTGAGAGATCCCTAAAAACATGGCTTCCCCAGTTAGGTGTGGCATTTAACCTGCTCGGGTCGCTTTTCTCTGACTTGTCCAAAACATCTGACCTTCCTGATGTTTCTGTCTGTTTCCAAAGTCTTTCAACAGTTCAGTTTGTGCTGAGTTTGCTATATACTGTGTGTCTTCAGCATAATGTTTCATATTTACTCCCAGAACGAATCTATTTATCACATAAAGTGTTTTTTTCCCAACCCATGCCAGCGTGTGTCGAGCCATTAGGTGGTTTGCTTCATCCATCAGAATGTTTTTCAGATTTTACCAATGTGACATTTACAATAGAATATAACAGAGGGGTTATATTCATTTCTCCCTTCTTTTCTTTGAACTCTGAAAGCAATCTGTATATCCCTCTGACAAACAAAGGACTTGTCCTTCAAGGAAAAATCTACATTTCAATTGTCACCGCTCAGTTTGATGATGCATTTCAGTCTCCTGATATAACTGTCATGGAAGGCCTTTTCTTTCTTAGCCGCTGTTGTGACAAATTGCTCTCTTCTCGCTGCTTCTCATGCGCTGAGATTTCATGTGAGGCTTAGCATCGTATTAAAGCTGTTAGGAGCCAACAGGTGGTCAAGACGAGGGAGAGACGCCACAGCGTGTCGTATAATGAACTGTGTTAATGACACCATCTGTTGGCATTCCTGTTTTGATACTGTAAAATCATTTCAAAGTGCAGCACCAAAGAAAAGAACGGAATCAGAGTTAAGCTCATTCTTCATTTCACACGATAAGTACAGTTTGCCACTTCTGCTCTTACTCTGTTTTGCAGACAACACGGCGTCTATACTGACAAAGCGAGGAGGCTTCAGGAGACGCGAGCAGCCCGTGTATCGACTGCCCGTGTTGATTGTGGACAGCGGAAGTCCCGCCCTCAGCAGCACAAACACACTCTCGGTGCGCGTGTGCGACTGCGACTCTGACGGCGTGGCCGTGTCTTGTGGAGTGGTGGCCTACACCGCGACTGGCCTGAGCACAGGCGCCCTCCTGGCTATTCTTGGTTGCATCATCACACTTCTGGGTAAGACCTATTTGATCTCAGAGTAAGAGATGTTTGCTTTCTTTTAGCCTGAGAGATCGGTATAAAAGTCAGAGTGGGCTGCTATATTTTTAAAGAGGTTACAGATGCTCCATTTTTACAATATTCGTGTGGTTTTCACATCAATCTAGCATTTGGATCTCTAACTTTACCGCAGCAGTAATCCAACAATGAACAAATACGAAATGAAAAGGTCAATTCTGACATTCATTTCCGTGCTTAGAGTGTTACGCATCAGTTTGGACAGGCTACTGTGAACAACTCCAAAAGGAATAAAGCTACAGACTCATTTCATTAATATTTTAATATGTTTTTGTCAGCTAAGGGCCACTGGAAAACCTTCCACTCGGAGCTCTTAAGGTAGTCTGAATAGACAGCTTTTGTTACTCAGAATTAGTTGGTTTTTAGTTGACCCCGTGAAATGCTCCCGGATCAGATTTTGATTACGCTATGATCTTCACCAAATTACTTCATTTAGAAAAGTTGAACTAATGCTTTCAGTCAAAGTCATCTTCCACATTTATCGCACATTTGGTGCTTTTGTTTGGAAAATGAATTACAAAGTATAAGTGTGGACTAGCGACTGCTGGGATAGGCTCCAGCCCACCCGCTACCCGACTGACGGATTGACGGTATAGAAAATGAATGGATGGATGAAGTGTGGACCAGCGTGAGAAGTTGTTCGGCGTAACTTTATGACTGCATATAAGGAACATAAGCAGGGTCATGCTTCATAAAGATTGAAAAAGCACAAAGATCCATAAGGGATCATCAATACTCTGTCAGCCAAAACAATATCATTTATGAGAGCATATTCAGAAGCTCTCATCGGTTCGTTATAAACCGGCCTCTCTCCAGTTTTAAAGGGCATCCTCAGCTATGATGTTGGCCAATGATTTAGTGGCGGCTTCATCTTGTGCACTGCATACATTACTGCTGCCTTCGCTTCTTTGATGCTACCTGATAAATAACCAGGCGAAACAAATCCAACGCCATGACATCATAGCTCAGAGTAACGTGTCCTATGTCAGGGACAACAAAGCAACTGCAGCTTACTCAGGATGAAGGCTGCAAATGTGGGGGGACCAAGTGAGGAAGATGCCGACCCCCCCGACACTTAGTGGCCCGCAACAGTGACAAGTTAAATAGTTAAGTAGTTATTTACTGCTTCTTCTCCTCCTGCTTCTGTGCATTTCATGAGTTAGAAACCAATGTTCGGGCACAATACTTTTGTCTTGTATGTCTGAAGGTCAGTCGGATGATGATTTGATTTGTTTTCCATTTTTTTGCACAAGGTTTGTTTTTTATTCGTTCATCAAACTTCCGACATTGAATTGTGAGTAGACAATGCAGGAGAATATTTCTTGTGATGGAGGTGTTGCACAGCCAGTATATTGTCCTCATTTGTCTGTGAAATCTTCCTGAAAGTCTTTCTAATGATCTGAGAAAGTCTCTTCATAACCTTGTAATGTTGGTACAACGGTTCTCCTGCTTTAAGGGCGTGCTTTGAGTGCTCAGCAGCTGCTTAAAGGAATCCATGATGGTTCAAGTATTTATAAAACTTTGAAATTTGCACCACCTGCTTTTTCCTAACAAAGACTGGGAAAAAGCCATCGGCTCAAAATCCATTTAAGGTTTGAGACTGTAAAAAAGTTATCATAAAGCAACCCAAACTTTAGCATGGAGTTCTTTTAAGACAAGAGATTTCTTCTTCTACTCACGCCTATGCAAAGCTGCCCCCTTCATTAAGCATTGAGCTGTTCGATATACAGTTTGGTTATTAATTCTATTACAGCAACATTGCTTGTGACTAAATCTGTAATAAATGTAGTGGGGAAATAAGCTCTTCAATTTACTGGAGCAGAAGTATAATAAAACATTCTAGTATATTTTTAAGCACTGCAAAGTCATGTTCTCCACTTGAGTAAATTTACATTTTATGTTAAATGCTTCGTGTCCTCAGATTTCAGCAATTAAAGGACAACCTCGTGTAAATGACTTTATAAGAGCTTTAAAATTAATGTCGGTTCTGTTGCAGCAGATTATTAGATGGCTGCAGAAAATAACACCCAGTAAAAGTTAAAGCATTGTCAGGAAAAGTGCTAAAGTAACCAGCAGCACCAGCAGCACCAGCAGCAGCACCAGCAACACCACCAGCACCAGCAGCACCACCACCACCAGCAGCACCACCACCACCAGCAGCACCAGCACCAGCAGCACCAGCACCAGCAACACCACCAGCACCAGCAGCACCACCACCACCAGCAGCACCAGCACCAGCACCACCACCACCACCAGCAGCACCAGCACCAGCACCAGCAGCACCACCAGCACCAGCAGCACCAGCAGCACCACCAGCAGCACCAGCTAATAGCTGCTAATGTTGCACAAGCAATGACTGAACAGAGTCGAGGCAGATCCTGTCATTAGTTTGGTGGAAAAAGAAGTTGCTAAGCTTCAGCTTGAAATGTTTACGGTCAAACTGCGAGGTCCTAATTGGAAATATGATAAATGACATACACACAAAGTCAGGAAAAGCAAGAGAGAAGCAGCAGAATGCAGCACATTAACATTGTTAGACCTTCAAACAGCTCCACGTCTTCAGATTGTTTCCATGAATGAGGCTGCAGCTAATGATTGTTCTTTTTAGTGATTAACCCAGCAGGTATTTTCCTGTATTATCAAATACTATTTAGTGTGTAAAGGTTTAGAAACTGTCAGTGAATATCTTTACACTTTACGCTCCACTCGTCTGATATGATCCATGGTTATATACTGTAAGATGGTAACACATCCTCAGGCTGTCTCGCACGGTATTTTGTTGGCCTAACTATGTATATTAATTCTAATCCTTAACCGTGTACATTTAACTTCTAACCTGTATGATTTTTGGATGACAGCAGAGTAGAAAAATAAGAAATTACAAATAAGAGAGAAATAGAAATGGTTATAGTTCAGGGACTGGTGCCTCATGCCATTCCCTCCTTCCTCCATTTTGGCTCCTGTGGCAAATTAATCACGAGCAACACATGAGAAGTGCACATGCTCTCATAAGAACATGTATGCAGACATGCTGATGATAAATGTCAACTTGGTGATCAAAACTCAAGTTGTTTATCAGTAGAAACAGAGTGAAGATGAAGAAGTATTTGTGTACTTTAGAGCCTTCGATGTGAAACTGCAAAGTTTTGCACGATAAACCTTTGCCGTGAGATTGGATTGGTCCATCATCAGTTTTTCTTCAAAGAGAGTCCTATTATCAAACAAAGAAATCTATCTTTGTCCATCCATCCATTTTCTAGTGATTATCTACAGGGTCAAGATCTTCTTATCACCAGCCAGCTACTCCAGCTCTTCAGGAAGGACACCCCATGTTGTCGCCTATGCAAGTCGTGAATCTATTTATCGATCTGTGAAACGCCACCTTAAGGTTTTGTAGGGTGTGAATGGCCCGGTGAGCCCAAGAGCCATGTTGTCAGGGGCAGTTTGTCCCTGGTAGGGTCTCCCAAGACTAATTGGTCTCGAGTGAAAAGCCAGACAAAGTGAAAAATTAGGGATGCCAGATATCTCTCCTTGAAGCCCGGCCTGGGGGAGAGGCTGTACGGCGAAAGTCTGGTTTTCGTTTCTTTGTTGGTTCCACCACTCTATAAGGGTTGCTGTTAGGGTCTGACTGCTGAAGCTGGCAATAGGAGCATCTTTGTGATGTAACACTTTCATCTTTTCTCAGTGTTATCTTCAACATTAACTTCACAAAGGGGGAAAAATGAAAAAGAAGCTCAGTGACTCTCCAGTGAAATCCTGACCTCCTGTGCTGCCATTTAAATTCAGTCCTTTAGCAAATCTACAGAGTGGGCAGTGTGTTTATAGACTCTACATTATCACAGCAGCACTTCCTTGTAGTCTGGCTGAACTTACAGCGTACAAGTGTTGCTCCATTTGTCTTCTGAGTTGCAATGGGAATATATTTCGGCTAACAACCTCTGCAGTTCAGACTGAGGTCCAGATGTAAGTGGAGGTGATGCAGATTTACAGTACTGCACCATGATCCCAGGCACACCTCAGTGTTTATCACCCATGCTGACTTATCTCCGGGCAGCCGAAGAGAAGCCTGGCTAAAACAGAGTTGCATCTTGAGGTCTTGCACAGGCCAAACCTAGCGGGAGATATTCCCTCATATTCCTGTCTGATAAATACATGTGACCTCGGTAAGCCAGCTCTGAATAAACGCCCTGGGTGTTTACAAGTGAAACATTGCTGTAATCCTGCCAACAAGATCAATTAGCTAGAGTCACTGCTCTGGGTTTTTGGGGAATTTTGGAGGATTTTTATTTTTGCCCGAGTGCTTCGTTGACCCTCTTACGGGGTAAAATGAATTCTGAAGCAAGAGCTGATCAAATCTATACGGTCACATTGACTTCAAGATCATTAGTTACTGGTCCAGACTTGGAGAAATGTAAGGGAATAAGACTGTTTGTCTAAAGGAGGAACTGGCTGTGATAGCATTGCTGCACATTCAGCTTCTATTTTTTCACTAGTATGAACACATTCACTAAATCAAACACAAAAATCTATATTTTTTCAAATCATCTTGTGCCAGCTGAGATTATTCCCACCAAATTTAAGCACAAAAGAGTTGACTCATGCTAGATATTGCTTGGTCATCTAGAGGGGCTATCGTGACAGCTTCCCTCAGTTACATGCCAGTGTATTCTTTTAATTCAAGGCTGTCACACAGACAAGTACTGTGTTTCAAGGATACTCTGCTTCTGTTTTGTGTAGCACCAAATGTGAAGATGTTAGTAAATGAGAATTCATTAACATACTCTCACAGATGATGCAGCACTGAGCCGTCACCTCCAGGCAGCATTATTGCTCATAAAACCCACAGACAAAGCTGTACCCCATCAGAGCCGAGTCACAGTTTAACGCTTAGCTGATCTTCATTGAATGCAGAGGGGCATCTAAACAGCGCATACAATAACCGAGATGAGATCTCTGATGGAGTCTAGCGTCGCTTTTTGTTCTTATTCTCGTGAAGTTTCCCTGCCTTTCACTGCATCAGAGAGCACTTTTTCTGATAAATGGAAACTTCAAAAGAGCAACAGGGGAAAATATGTTGCAGAGCCACCCCGAACCCAGAGTCTCTAATGAAAGCCGACTCTATGCTACACAGCATGGCCTCAGGCCACATGCTTAGAACTAATGGCCTCTGGTTTAATATACCTCTAAGTCACCTTGTCTCTGGGTTTGTGTGAATGTGACTGCATGCTTCATTGTCCCCATCTGTCAGTTTTTCTCAATCGGATCAGCTTTTTCTCTTTTTTTTCTATACTTCCTTTGTGCATATTAGCCCAGAGACATCCTCCTTCCCTCATATGAACATCCTATGCATGGCCACTCTGTGCAGCCCTTTATTCTTATCTTCCTTGATAGTCTTCCATCAAGATCTTTTTCAGTCTGTAGGTAGCAATTGAGTCCATGATTGCGGGTGATTGTGTTGTTGCGGTTGACAATCGAGCTGAGCTGCGTCTTGCCGCTGTCATCCTCAGGTGCTGTCACTCTTGAATAAGCTTTCTTTGCTTCTCCCTTTCCTCCCTTTCATCCATCCATCTCTCTCCTTCTCATCAGGGGAGAGGAAGGCGCACTCCCACCAGCAGCATTGATTCCAGTTATCTGTCGTCATGGCCGAGTCTGATAACTACAATGCATGTTGTGTGTGGAGAGCCCTGCCGAATGCTACTCCTCTGCTTGTCTTCGTAACCGTCAGTTTGCCTGATAGAAAATGTGCAGTTTTCACCTGCCAGGCTATAAACCACTCAGAGCTGTGTGTGCATTCGCATTTGCTCTACATGCCCATAAGCTGAGTGGTCATCAATCATCGCTTGATATTTTTAGATTTAATTACCGAGCTTGTCCTGTGCCTCTTGCATTAATAGCCCTGAAAATGCCTGAACACAACTGCGTCTCTGAAAAATGTCATTTAAACCGTTTTTTTTTAATGATATGCCACTTTGGAAGATACATCTAAACAACTGAGATGATCATTATCTTGTTAAGATCCTGCATCTTTTTCCCCAGTACGGGTCAGGTATTTGCTCAGTCCTCTGGAGGGCCAATTAGGACATTACGTAGCACTCCAACTCTCCAGATAGTTATTTTTATCTGAGAATCTGAGTTGCTTATCAGACTCATTCCATAAATCTCAATATCCATTCGTCTGTCTTTGTAAGTCCTCTGTGTCTTTATTTAGCTCTGCTGTGGTCACAGAAATGTGTAAACTGTGTCGTTGTTTATTGTCACGACAGCACTTTCTGTCATGGAGAAAATATATTCAGAAAAAGAAAAGGAAATCAGCCTTTTCTTTGTCTGGAAAAGCCCATTTACAGCATTTTTTTTTAAACCTTGACGTGGCTAAAAAAGATCTAATAAACAACTAATCTTGACATATGCTCAGTTATAACAGTGTGACTGATAATATCAGCAAGAGCATAGACATAAAAAAGCTGCTTTAATCATGCAGCAAGCATCCAGGAGCACTGATAAAGAAGGGACTATAGATGGAAAACAGTGCTACTGCGTGCGCTTATTGCGATTGTCTCTGCATCGCATCACATTTTGCATTTAGCTGCAACAGACAGTCACATCCCTGGAGTGCAACATCTGTCAGGACACCTCTTTATGTGACCAGACACCTTTGTCTCCCCGCTCGCTCTTTTCCACGTGAGTTGTCCTTTGTTCTCGTAATAACAAATTAAAAGTTTGTTCAAAAAACAGCTTTTTTTGGATAATTAATCAGCTGATTATATGAAAATTAAAGTATATGTTTGCCTCTTGTTTTTTAGCTCCTCAAATGCAAAGATTCTTTCCCGACGACTGAATATAATTAGATTTTCTAATGAGAAAAACAGTTTGAGCCATCTTAATTCCAAAGGGTTGAATCTGTGCTTGTGAGGCAGTTGAAACCTGCACATTTGATTGGATGGCTCACATTTACCCTCGACTCCATATCCATATCCATGCTTTTTTTTTGCATGTAACAGTTCATCCAGTGTTTATATTAGCTAGCTGTTGAAATAATCCACGAATAAGTCGAGCTTTTAATGAAAACCTAAGCTGGCGTGTTCTCTGGAAGGTGGTGAAGGGTTTTTCTGTTGCCTCACTAAAGCAGTAATAACAATAATTGCATTAAAGGGAACTGATATGACTTTTTTCACCTGTTTATCACTTTGAGTTATAATCGGCAACGTGTTCTGGTACCCGCTGTGCAAATCATTTGTTTGGTTAGTTTGAAAAACCTGTAGGTGTTTTCCAGACTGCGTTGATGGAATTTGATCAGATTTGACTAAAAAGTACCTGGTCTACACAGATTCAAGTCATAATTTGTTCATGTGACATCAAAATAAAACTCAAATATTGATTGGAAATTATTATTCAGAATAAGGTTTGTGAAGGTCAAATAAATTGTTATGGGTGAGGTTATTTTTTTTAAAATTTGCTTCATCTATTTAATTGACTACATTTACACTTGAACTGCCATTAATTAGTATCTCAACATAAGGCCTCTTGTCATATCAGACAGCATCACAGCTGCTGATGAATACGTCTATTTTAAAGTGTTCTGCAGCACTCAGAGGGAGTGAGGCTGACAGAGTGAGTAAATAATCAGTCCCGTGTTCCCCAGAATCAAGCAGCACATATAGAAGTTCTCTAATGAGAAAGTGATGTCTGCTGGTAAGAAAAGGACAGCACAGAAAATTCACCTTGTTCACTATTGATTGTGTTGGGTAGATCATTTAAACAATTCAATTACACACAAGCCTTTGTAGGGCTGGATTGATCTCCCTTTCTTCTGTTGTTTGCATAGTTTACATCATCAGTACATGTGCTGTAAAGAGTGGACTCCTGTTGTATCACGGTTAACTGCCTAGGTGGGAAATCACATCTTACAGGACCCTCGGTACCTGACACGGACGATTTGTATGCTCGGCCATCCACCTGTAGTAACTGGGTGTTGGCTTGCTTTCAGTCTATGACGTATTGTGGCTGCCTTCTAGGCTTTAAACCCAAAAGAGCTTTGCTGGAAAGCATTGAGAATATTCAATTTGGATGTGCCACTTTGTGCAAGAAGCCTTACTGGATTGAATATGATTTAGGATGACTTGAGTTCCTAAAATCAGGGGAAACAATCTCCCACAGAAATGTTTGGCGGCCTGTCTCAGAGCACCAAAAAGTGTCTCATATTTCCGAAGTACTATTCGACTGGAGGGACCATTTCAAGTATTTCACAAAAACTGGTTAGTTCTGATACAAGAGTTTCTGTTGCAAGCAGTCACCAAATAGCTAAGAAAGGGCTGCCCATTCATCTCCTGCCGTCTTTCCATGTGACACTTTCCTCCCTTCCATCTCCTCTATTTGCTCCTTTATTACAGGGTGTGAAGTGGTCTTTGAATTTGGTTCCTGGGCCTCTTTCTCTGCCGCAAGCAGCAGCTCGATCCCGAGCAGGAAAAGAAATATGGACCCACTGAACGATATTTCTCTGGCATCAGCTTGACATTGATGGATGTGGGATCATTAGACATTTGCCAGTTTGCTTGGGCGTAGTTATTTTCAGTAATAATGTATGGGAGAGGGAACAAGGGCTGGAGAAGGGCTCCTGGTACGATCTCAGAGGACCATGGATTCCAGTTCGGTGGAGTTTTGAAAGAGTCTTGAAGCTAAATGTGGGTGGTGGAAAATACAGAGAGGCACAATACTACATACCATACCATATTAAATAAAAAGTTTATCTTTGAACTATGTATTTATAACAGAGCATCACTTTCAACCGATTTTGAGATGGAGCTGAAGCACAGCAGAGAGGAAGGGGTGGCAAACTGAATGTTATATTTGTTTAAAATATTTATTCAGTTTTATTTATGTGGTAAAAATTCACAGTAAAAGTCATTACTAGGCACTTTGACATCTGATTCTGAATATTAGTTCAGGATTCATTAAAATCCAAATTGACGCCACTTCATAAAAAGTAGCCTAGCTAAGTAAGCCAACAGATGACATTGAATCTTCTCTTCTAATTTAATTCACTTCAATTCGGTTTTATTCATATAGCGCCAAATTACAACAAATGTCATCTCAAGGCACTTAAATAATATAGTCCAATTCAAGCTAATTGGAATTCAATTAATTGTAATCATAATCCAGTTAATTCCAATTAATTAATTAAAAAATAACCAAATCATTCATGTAGAGCCAATTCAAAAAACAACATCCTAGCTAAGGAAACCAACAGATTGCACCGAAACTTGTCTTCAGTCTGATCTCCCGTCCTGAGCGTGCCTGTGGCGACTGTGGAAAGGAACAACTCCCTTTTAACAGGAAGAAACCTCTGGCAGAACCAGAACCAGGAAGGGTGGTTCTCGGGCCTTGACCAGTTAGGGGTTGACAGGATAGGAAACAGGGCTCAACAGGCTCCACAACGCCAGGCATACCTGCTGAGAAGGAAAAAAGTAAAATACAAAAAATAAGAATAATATCGTATATACATGGAGTGTAAAGAGAGCAGAGTGAGAAAAGATGCTCCGTGTATCAATGGGAGGAGCTCCAGGAGTCGAGGCCTGTTGCAGCATAACCAAAGAACAGTTCACGGTCACCTGAGTCATCCCTAAGAAAGTTATCGAAAAGAAAAGTTTTCAGGCTGGTTTATTTTCCACGAGGGCCTGATAACTGACGTGCTACTTTTAGAAACTCTCAGAAACCACAAGTTAACCTGCAGTCTGAGTCAGACTTCAAGTCCACCTTCCTCTCAATGTAACTAAGGCCAAGTACACATGGGAAAGGTTATTTTTAAAAACAGGCTTTTTCCTTCCTCCACTCCTCCACAGCATCATTTACAAAATAAATCTCGATTCATATGAAAACACACAGGGACAACTGAAGCTAAGGCGTACCGTGTGCATCAACTATTTTGACAGGACTGAGAGGTGATGTTATATCAATACACGGGCGAAGCAGCTCAGTCAAATAACACAGCGATGTCCTAGACACTCAACTCAAGGTCCAACCAAGAAGTGGTTTGCATTGGGTTATGTGTCACTGGAGGGTTGTTTCATGTTGCATTGTGCTGAATAAAACCCCATTTGATACTCAAATTACGCAATATAATTGGCAAGAAACTCTTTTATGCGCAAAAGTCCTGTTAGTAAGTCTAGCACCAGTGCTACCTTGGCTAGGTCCCTGTCAAGAAAGGGGAAATTGGCTCAAATTGTGATGGTACACCAGGGAGATAGTGGAGCACATCAGAAGCCAAATACCCGAGTCCCAAAATGGTGTATGCAAGTGGACAATACATGCAAATGCACAGAAAAATCCGCGATTATCAAAATACTTATTAGTTTAGGGCCTAAATTGTGCTTTAAGCATGTTTCATCAGTTGAGTTTCATTATTTGAATTGTTTATTTGTTGTGTTGAATATCTGTGTGTCCGTTTCAGTCACTGGTTCCAGCATCTTCTCAGCCCTCAGTACTGACTCAACCATCTCTCCCTTTCTCCCCAGTGATGGTTCTGCTAATTGTGACAATGCGCCGGAGGAAAAAGGAGCCCCTTATTCTTGAGGAGGAGCGGGACATCAGAGAGAACATCGTCCGTTATGACGATGAGGGAGGAGGAGAAGAGGACACGGAGGCGTTTGACATGGTTACTCTACGCAACCTCAATGTCATCAGAGATCCCAGCGTACGGCGAGATGTCACGCCGGATACTCCTACCTTTTTTCATTACCCATCAACTTCTCGCCCATCCTACAAATCCCTGCCAGACAACGTGGTGTTTCGAGAGTTTATTTGGGAGCGACTGAAGGATGCTGACGTGGACGCATCAGCTCCCCCGTATGATTCTCTGCAGACATACGCTTTTGAAGGCAGCGGCTCTGTGGCTGAGTCGCTAAGCTCGCTGGAGTCATTAAGTACAGACTCGGATCAGAACTATGACTATCTCAGCAACTGGGGGCCACGCTTTAAAAAGCTGGCCGACCTGTATGGCAACAGCGACGGTGCCACCGTCTTCTCATAGCCCCTAAATGTCTCTCTTAACATTTCTCGGATTTTAAGATATACAAGTAATTTATTGTCAGAGAAAATGATTTTGTCCGCCTTAGTGCACCGGAGGAAAAATATTCAAAGACAACACAAGAGATTGAAAGAAAAACACTTTGACTTCAAAGGTTTTGGTTTGTTTACCTCCCAGTATGGATTTTCAAAAGAATGCCATGGTGAGTTTTGACACAGACTTCAAAAAGTGGCTTGACTGAGGAGGAAACCTTGTGTGCAGAAGACATTAAAGGTTTCAGATTTTTTGGCTTGAGTCCAAGTGTTGACTGCAGAATGCATTACATGTTGGGGCATTTTTTACAGGGCGGCACCTGTCCTTTCATTCCAGCGATGGGCACGGGCCCAGCACTCTTTGCTTTGATGCATTCCTTTGCTATCTTTGTGCTAAAAAAACATTAAAAGTTTCTCATGAAACGCTGTCTCCCTGGCAGCTAATCAGTAGTCAGTTGACTGCTCGTATGTAGGAGAATGATTTATATGTTTCCTTTATTTTCTTTTTCCTGCTTTTTTTGGTAGAGCAGGGTGTTGAGGGGCTGTTGTCATAAACATTTGCATCCGGAGCCAAATTCCTTTTGGACTCAGTCATACCTCTCAACTCTATATGAAGTGCAACTGTGCACATACAGTACAGTATAAACACGTAGTTGATGTGTTAAGGAAGTGATGTGAATCCTAAAAAGAGTGACACTCATCAGTGTGATGTCACCACCGGCTGAAACAGGAAAACATAATTTCTCTTCTTCTTCTAACAATACATTTTGCAGATGTTGCGATGTAGTGTGTGTTTCAGTCTGTTTCTTCTTCTTCCGCCTTTCTATTGCAAAGTCCAATGTATAATTTCTCAGCTATATAACTGTCAGGATTTAGTTGTTCTGCTTGTGTACGAGGCAGGTGGACCCGCGCTGCGTCAGAGGCTCGTGCTGATGGAGCCGTCATCGTTGTGCTTGAGATTTGCGCCACTTGAGACTGTAGAAAAAAAAAGGCATTTGTTTCTGAAGTGGCAGCCGTTACTGGGGTGAAGTTGCAGTTTGTAAGTACGTTAATTTTGCTTCTGTAGTTTGCAGAGTCCAGCATATATTGTCATTCTGAAATGAAGTGTTAAAAAAATGTATGGTTTGAATATTTGATGGTGAGGTGAAAGGATACGCTGTAAGATAATCATATTGTGCCAGTTTTTTGGGTTTTTTTCTAGCTGAAACACATTATGTTTCTATTGGGTGTGCACATGTGCAACCGATATGTATTATTATTTATTTTAAAGAGGCAGAACTGTGCAAATGATGTTTTTATCCTTTTGCTGAAAATAAAATTGACATTCAGTTCCTTAAAAGGCTGAGGGGCTTTCTTTCAGGGTATCTGAATGTGCCCACAGATGCAAATAAAAGTCGTCTCTGACCAGAAACCACAACCGACATTTTAATACTGCCGCCTCGTTCTCAGCACATTTATGGAGCTCAACAGGCCGGAGAGGAGGGGGTCAGTGGGGAAAAGATGGAGGAGAATAAAATTCACTCTTATCTTTAAGAAAAATACATTTTTCTCCTTTAATTTTGATGAGACTTTTGTAGTTGAAAGACCTGATGGAGACAAAGCGTCACGCTCAACAGCAAGTTAGCTATGCCTGCATGGTGCAGTCAAAAGCTGTGGATGTGTTTTAATACTGCCTCTTCTGTGGGGACTGACAAAAGAACTGCATGTGCATGTGTGGGAGTGATAAGGCTTTTTGTCTAACTACGACTTTATGGATACCGACGTCATTACTACGCAACCTCTCTGATATTTGACACATATTTTAGCACAAAACACATTGCTAGGTTATTAAAGACACATGTATCTGAAGTCATGGAGGATTCAAGTGATAAAAGCAGTAGTTTTTAATTGAATCTCTAATTTAAATCCAATGAAATCTTCCCGATTGCACTCAGATAGCGGTTTCCAAACCATTTTTGTGGGAATGAATCTCCAATACTGCTGGTTGTTTCAGAGATTTGGTCTTTGACAAAGTCAGACTGGTCTTTGTTTACTTCTGCAGCATCCAACTCCCTGACTATGAGCTCTGATTATCTATCCCCAATCACTCCTTCACTCTATCTCTCACGATTACAGGCCGTAGTATTCTTGATGTTTTTTTCCTAGATGGTCATGTTTTAGAAGTACAGTGGCACTTTAGGGCTTGTAAACCTTCTCTAATTTTCTATCTTTCAGCATAAATATGACCTAAAACATCATCATATTTCTCCACAAGCCTTCAGGGCTCTTATACAGCAAGCATATGGTAAAGTACCACGGACAGCGACAGACCCCATTATCATTGTTTTCAACACGTTGAATCAGCTGAAAATAATTCTTCGTGATGTTGACTGTTAAATCAACATCAGTCAGTGAGAGATGACTCTTTACTTTAATGTGACACTGATTGTTTTATCTTTCAAAGCATGAACTGAAATACTTAATTAAAGCATGTTCAAAACAATCCATATTCTGAACAGAAACATAGATTTTTGACTGAAATAGGACAATGTTTGCTAATAAAAACAGTAGTAATAATGACCTGACTTTATCCAAACATTTTCTTTACAATTTTTGATCCATCCATCAAGTTTATCTCCTTAATTAATGTATAAACTAATGCTCCATCCAGGAGATTGGTTCTCTGCATATATAACAGAACTAATCAAATCACCAGAACAAACCTTTGTTTTCAGTTTCTGGAGCGGCTTCTTTTTAGAGCACCTGCAACTAAACATTTGTTGTATCATTTGCCCCGTTGAACGGCTTCAACTCCAGAATGTGGATGACTTTTCTCACATGAGCTGCTCGCTTCAGGTACCTCCACAACATTTATATTAAAGGTCAAGACTTGGCCATTCCACAACATTAACTCTCTTCTCCTTTAACCATCCTTTGCTCAAAACAATGTTGTTCTTTCATAGTGTTGCCAGATGTTCGACTGTCTCTTAAGGTTCACTTCACAGACAGATTTCACAGTTTGTTGTTCCATAAATGATGACAAGCTTTTTTTTCCCAAATGCACCCAAGCCATGATACTACCATCATCAAAGTTTCACTAACAAGATTTCAAACACTTTCCAGTTGTGTCAACATCAGTAACTCTTTTGAGGTTCTCTCAAATGTTCTTTGTTTGTGCCACAGTTTATTTCCATAAACGTGGGTTAAAGTACAGAAAGTTCTACAGGCGAAACATATTATCAGCTCACATGTGAATGTTCAGCCACCCACTGATTGCAGTCTTCACTGACTCTAATTTTAACTTCATATTAAATGCTCCTGTGACCCTGAACAGGGTAAAGCAGGTGTGGAAAAATGAATGTTTGATTACTTAATGCTTTAGTTACACATGGTTGTGTAATCTTGGATAATTTTGTGTGCAAATCTGATGATGTTTAGGTCAGATTTATGCAGAAATGGGTGTTCATATAACTTACTGCAACTTTTTTCATGTTTCATATTCTTATTCTCCAGCTGAATTAGGATCAGTGTGGTGCAAACGCCTTTTTACTGTAGATGTTTACACTGAAAGATCCCCAACATATAGCCAGAGTCATAAAGAGCTATCTTCAAGCACTAGTGGAACACGGAGGCCTGTAGCAGATGGAGTTGCCCCTGATCTGATCATCATAAGGGTCAGTCTGGGATTACATGAAGAAACAGAAGCAACAGAGACAGCTCTAATGCACAGAGGAAGTGTGGTGATTATTTCCAAGATGCTTGGAACAACCTCTGTACCTTGAAGAGCTGCAGTTATACCCAGATGAATTGGTTCTCTTCTTAAAGGGAGATTACACCTACTATTGATTTCTTTTTGGGGGGTTATTTCCGTTCACTGATGCTAGTGTGAAGTGAACTGATCAATAAAAGCTATCCATGTGATACTTTTGAAATGCTTTCTTTATTTACTTTCAGTGCTTAAGACAAACAGTTACTGATTTAGTTCACTGATGACTGGAATGATTTGATTTTTCTAAGGCACATGACAATTGCTGCCATGATCTGCACAATACAGCTCTGAGTCAAAAGGAAAATAACTTACGTCCCATGCAGTAGTCAGAGATTTATTAATGCAGCTGACAGTATAATTTACAGTGATGCAAGAGATTGCAATGAACTCGTTATGCATCTTTGCTTGGTAAATATGTCATCTCCTTACAGGTGTTGACATAGTTTCCAAAGCTTTGAAAGTGGCGAAGACAAAACAGCCAAGATTTTTCTAAGTATGAGTCTAACCAAGACCACCATGTTTGCTCATTATGATGCAGTTTACTCAAACTTTCACTTTAACTGTTCCTTCTTCTGCTTTCATGCAGTTTCATCCATGGTAGCTTCCTGCCAAGCACATTTAAAACTCCCAGATAACTATAATATATATATACTGTATATACACCTGCACTAACCAGCCACTTTATTAGGGACAGCTTGCTAGTAAAAAGTTGGACCCCCTTTTGCCTTCAGAACTGCCTTAATTCTTTGTGGCATACTTTCAACAAGGTGTTTTTGGTCCATAATGACATGATAGCATCACGCAGTTGCTGCAGGATTGTCGGCTGCACATCTATGATGCGAATCTCCCATTCACCCACATCCCAAAGGTGCTCTGTTGGACTGAGATCTGGTGACTGTGGAGGCCGTTGGAGTTCAGGGAACTCATTGTGATGTTCAAGAATCCAGTTTGAGATGATATGAGCTTTGTGACATGATGCTCTGGATTCTTTTAATTTTTTCTCCATTTGATTTAAGCTTTTGTTTTGGCGCCGATGACGCAGACAGGAAGTTGGACTTGAGAAACACAAGAAAATCTGGTTGGTTTTCAAAGTAAAACTGCTTTCTGTGAGCGTGACACCTCTGACTCACTCCTGGTAGATCAAAATCACTGGCAAGCACAATCAAAATGAACACGGACCCTTTGTAGTTTGGTTGTTAATAATTACAATGTAATGGTGAAAATACTTTAGGTGCCCACAGAGGATAAGAATAATTCAGCAGGGGGTAGGAATTATATATAGATAAGGATTTATCTGTAAAAACACTTTTTTTGTCATATTAAAGTTTGTTAAAGAGTGTTTTCTGGCTTCTAAAAACAACAGTTTCTGCAGTCTTACATATAGAAGATTATCAGCTTGTTTTAGCTCTCGCTCTGTTTCAGCCTCTTCTTCTTCGACTTATGATGAATAATAGTTGATAAATGTGTTGTACAGGGTGTGCATATCAAAGGAAAAACACATGTTACCACAAAGTATAAAAACATATCACTTACACTGTCACAAAGCCTCCAGTTCAAACAGGATAATCCTCCTTAACGCCTTAGCTCAGCTCAGTGTAGATTACTGCCTATTTGCTCTGTAATACAGCTGCACTGACTTCTTTGTGCTTCCCATTGAACTCAGACACAAAGTTTTAGTTTTACTATACATTTGATGCCAAAGTAAAGGCCAACACACCCACATTCATGTAGAGCAGGCGAAAGAGAACAGATGAGACCACTTGGCTGTCCATGAATGTCTGGGGTTTGGTGTCCACATGGATGTGTGTGTTCACGGTGGTTTCTGGGTTGTGTTTAACACACATGTGACACAGGGAGGACCCACAAAAAAATGAGTCCATCTCTGGATCAGCAGCTTTGTGATAAAGATGAAGGTCCAACATCTTTAAAGACAGTGGGTGCTCAGAGCATTCCGCCAGCCCATTATTCATCTCTGTACCATCTGCTCTCTTTGGGCCTCAAACTGGACGGCTGGAGATAACATGTCTGATGTGATCACGCACACGGTTTGTATTTAAAAGAGGGAGAAATCACAGGAATACAAAGTCAGACTTTCTTCTCAGTTAAACACACAGATTCAGAAAGTTGTGGAATCCTTCATCCAAAGCTTCTTCAGAGCTGCCGGTCCCATCGGGTCCATTAAACCCAATTAGAAGTTATTAATCAGAACAGTTCAGATTAAAAAGGTTGACAATGATTATTTGTTTATCAACAGAAGTGAAGCTCATGTGAGAACATTTTAAAAGTTACACCCAGCAGAACCCTGAGAGGTGGGGTCGGATGATCCGCAGGTGGGGGTCGGATGATCCGCATAATGAATTGGGCTGAATCTTTGAAGTGTTTTGAGGTGACTGATGACATCTGTATCTATATATCTGGGCCGTTTCTCAATATGCCTACTTGTCTGTACTTGTGTACTTCTGAAACGTCATCACTTAAGGACCAAGTACTGTTCCAATTAAAAGTATGCTCCACATTCCCAGATGTGTACTTGCTCCGCCCTTTTTATGGAGGATGCTTCTGAGGTGACTTGTGTGGACTTCAGACAGCTTGCTATCCCAGAAAGCAGTGCGGCACAAGCGAAGATGGCAGAGGAGAAAGCACATAACTGTAAGTTCTGTTTGGAAATGTTACTCTTATATATCTGACTGGACTAACTTGTCTTTTTCTTCCAGAACAGTAGATGTTGCAGCTGAAACATTGATTTCCCGAAACCACAGGAAAAGCTTCAGAAGGAGACGTACAGTAAGTCCGAAACATTTTAAAAGAACATTATTACAGTTTCTAACTTCTGCTTTGCTTTTAAGCGCCGTTTGCTTGTTTTGAACCATTTGCAATAGTTTTATATTCTTGGGTTTCGAATTCTTTGGGAGTCGTACAGAACCACACCTTGCAAAGCGTGCCAGTTTACAAAAATCCAGATGTGCCCGACCTCCTGAAACGACACCAATGTGCACATTTTGTGAAGTCAGGTTTTGTAAACAGCGCAACGCGACAAAGAGCTTCAAGTATCAACAAAGCCATGTTGCCTGTGGTGTTGCAACATGGACGGTTAAAAGAAGGTAAGCGTTTGGTGAATTTAAATTGCCTTAAATTATAAAAAATTTAGCTTGTAGCTTAGCTTGTAGCTTAGCTTGTAGCTTAGCGGACTCCTAGGATTCGTTGATGATTCTCCAAATTGAGAATACTACAACGTTAACTAAGATGCAACTATTTCCTTCAATGGTATTACTTTGGGTTCAGAGTTGTTTGGAACATTAACAGATTTCAGTGATCTTAAAGCAAGATCAGACTGGCTGATAACTGAAAGATAATTTCCTTTATCGGGGAAGATGGATGATGAATGCAGACGTGTGATGTAAACTCCAGCACTGATAGCAGTTGCAACCAGATGTTGATTGTGATTGACCAGCTGTCAGTCAAAATCAGCAGAAAGTATCTTAAACGCCCGCTGCCTGGTGTACTTATGAGCAATCAGGGACGCTCTGTTATCAGCCGTTCAATCTGGGCCTCTGCTGATTGCTTGTGTTGGCCCCGGTGCCTTGGCTGCGGAGGCCCTGGCCAGCGACAGGCACTTCACTCAATTCTTATCATAACCATGCATCATCAACAAATTGCCCTGACAAAGAGGTGCCCATTTTCAGAGACTCTCAGCGAGATGAGGAACACGCTTTCCCTCAGATTGTCTGCTGGAACATCACTAATAGAGTTTGACCTCTTGGCTGCCTGTTAAAGAAATCATTCTCTGCAGTTGCCTTTTGGCTCCTCGTGCAACACAGGTGTCTAAGATCATTTGTCAGACAGTAACTCTGCTCTGTAACGGCAGTGTTTCATGTCACTAAAAGCATATTAAGATTCTTTATGGTTTCAAATGTTTAGAAAGTCCTTATGTTAATAGACATTGTAATAAACCCAGCAAACAGTCATTTTTTTAAAGGTTTAATGTGCTTTTGGTTTATTTTAGACACATTACTGCCAGGTTTTGAAGAATATTATGCTTTTTTTTAGCACATAAGCTGAGAAATCAGATAAAAAATAAGCTGAACTCAAAGCCGGAGGCGCACCAAGGTCTTGCATATTTATGTATATGGATGAATATTTATTTGTGTGATTACCCAGCATGACACAAAACTCCGAAGACAGTCTGTCTCCGTTTCCTTGCTCCGACACAGAGAAACAATACGATAAATAATCTGCTGGCTGGCCGTCCAGGGGTGCTTGTTTGTGGCAGAAAAATGGGGCCGACGCTCCACCATCAGCTGGACGACTCCTCACTGGTCCTTTGAAAAGATAAAAAGGTGGGGAAGAAAGATCAAAGGCCGTTGCAACACCATGTTTTATTCTCTGTCTCTCAGCAACGCTCACAGTTTGCCTGGCTTCAGGTTTGTGTACTCTATAGTCCCTCCAAAATTACACTGGTCCCAGACCCGGGCAATATAAATAATTCTCTTGAGAGGTATGTATGTGTGAGTGGGAGTGCAACAGCTTGCTCCTTCAGTGCCTGGGGAACAGGGAAGCAGTGGGAATGTAGGTCATAGTGGCAAGTTGTAGAAATGTAGAAAAGTCACTGGGTAATGAGTCAAAGTTTATATGATTTGTCAATGTGTGCGTATGAAACTGGGCTGAGTTTTAGAGAGGTGAATGAAGAAGGTGAAACATGATCAACAGAAGAAGAAAACTGACATCCAGAGCTACTGTCAGAGTTTCACTGTGTTTTTTAACATTTGCCTCTAGTTTGTCTTTTGCACATCGGACAGGACTCCTCCGAGGACAGCTCGAAAAGGAATATCTCTAACCTATAGTAGATGTGAGAGGATGTGTTTGAAGGTAGGCCATGATGTAAAGCCCCCTCCTGCATATTCTGAACATTGTTCATTCCACACAGAAGAGTTACTGCCTTCTTCAGTCCTCTGTTTAGTGTTTTAACTGGTTCACAGCAGAGAAATTTGTTCAGATGTCAAATCTATACAGATACCCTGCCACTTTAGACAAGCTTTTGCATGTCATGTCTGCACATTTTAGGCTTTTTGCCAGCATTTTAGATGTTTAGGGTTAAGGTACAACGCAGAGTGCCATCCTGTCACTGTACAAAGGATGAAATGACACTAAAACCAGCAACTGGATCTTCATTTATAACATGACACCTGACTTGATGTGTTATAACGACGCTGTTGCATGACACCAGGCGGCAGGGAATCATACCTTCACAATTCATGGCATGCAGTAACGTGCAAAGAAACCCACAAAGTACATTGTTAATGACACACTACGTGGTTTCTTGTATTGTTCATGTGCTATTTCCCATTTTGTATTATAACAATGTTAAGCCATGGTTAAAGTTAATTTGTTGACTGCCATCATTGTGGTTAAAGCTAGCCAAGTACCAAAGCTGGTGTTGTACTCTGCAACTCCCTGTGTGGTTTGCTCGGGTTCTTAATGACAACACGGTCCTCTATATGCATGTTTCATAAGCTTCACCAAAGTAACCATGTGATGGTTCCGGCGAGTGAGACTAAACAGCGAGTGACAGTAAAAGTAAAGTTTAAAATAAGATAAAGTGTAAAAGGTTTTCGGGCAGCCAGATGGCCACACTCTGCAGCCCTCTATTTTGGACTTTTTGGCCAATTAAAATGGGTAAGTTCTCCCTTCATGACAAAAGAGAAAGTCCAAGAAAACAAATGGATAATTGGCTACGTAGTTTCAAAACACTCTGAGACTGAGTAGATCATTTACATGTTTACACAATTCACACATTTTGTGCCACAGAACGCCTCAGATAAATACAATCATTGCATCAGATTATTTCAGTCATTGTATCTGATGCCAGCAAAGTTCTCCTGTGTGACATACTTTTATCTTTGTTGTTCTTTTTTAACATTTTAACTGGTACATTTTTACAAAACTGTATTACATCATCAAATTTCCTTTTCGTTGGATGGTTGAAATCAAATCTCCACTTTCAACCTGTTTCCACTCGTTTTCGGTCATTTCTTTTACTCGTACTCTCGTCTAAAAACGTGACAAACGAGCATCAGTGCAATGATGAATTAAAGTAATTAGGAAATGATGCACTGAAACCCTCCGGAGTGATGATTGGCAAAAGCATGTCAGGGTAACATCAGCATTAATGCACCATAATCGACAAAGGCCTAATTAGCAGCGCTTTGTACTTTTATGTAGGTTTATCATCATTAGCCAAGCCTGGCTTGATATAGCTCTGGAAATGTGGGTGGCATAAGTGTTTGTTTATCATGTAGACATGGAAAATAGTTACATGCTACAACAGCCTCAGTGGAGGGAAGTGTTTCAGTGGGTCTACATCTCCCATCAGGACGGGGCCTCGGGACTAATTAGATCTCAAAAGACTCTGAAAAGTGTGAAAGGAAACATGCATATTTAAACAAACAACAAGCTCTACTGTGCGTTTGGGGGCTTTATTAGTTATATTCAGCTCAATTACACATTCAAATCAGGATGACTAATAAATAATCTATCAATGGGACTATTACAGCCCATCAACAATGTTTTTTTAAGAGCTATTTAAGTCAAATTGGTGTGTTTACATCTTTCAATCTGATGTGCTCGAGCTGATCTTTGCACCACTGTGTCTGAAATAAGTCTGAATCCAATTTGGTTGACGTGTTGATTTTTGCATGCTGTTCTTCAGGTGTCTGCCTGACAATATTCATCAATCATGTCTTCAGCCAACCGCCAATTTCCATATTTATACACAGAGCGTCTAAGCACGCAGTCAACTCCCTGCTTAATAATTCACTGGCTGATTTCCTTTTCTGTTGTCGATCTGCGAGCAAGCAGGGTTTATTTTCCTAATAAAACCGAATGGTACAATGAGAGGATAGAATTATCCTGGTTGTATTTAATTGAGTTGGACCAGGTCCCTGCTCAGTGTCCGTCTAATCTCTCCTCAGCACTGTATTCCCACTCCCGGAGAGACGGGGGAAGGCCGATAAACTTTGAAGCTGAGAACCTGCTCGCTGCACCCTCTGCATTATTCATGAAATAGTGACTAGAGCATCTTCAAATGGCTTGTCATTTCCTTTTACCCTCCTTCACAATGACCGTATGCTGCACACACTTGAGAAGAGGATGGGGAAAAGCAATCTACGGTTAAGTCTAGTCACCATGTAAACCCACTCACAAAGACATGTGTAAGTGGGAAAGCTTGGGAGTTCAGTGGTACATTCCAGTCTTGCACCATACAAGACTTCCTCCCTCCGCTTTCGGCCCATGTGACGATACTCCTGTGATCCTGCCAAAGTCTTTTGAAAAGTTATGAAAGGACGAACAAAGGGAAGACTGAAGTTCTTTGGAAAGGTAGCGACTGTTCTCTCAAAAAGTGACTCCTGAGAAGCTCGTAGAGTGATGCGCAGTTAATTTTTGCCTTTTTTCCCAGAGCTGAACAGAGTGTGGAGGCGTGATCATTGCTCTGCAGCTCTGCTCGCTCTGCAGCTCAGATCCATGACATTTTGTCAGCCACCCCGGAGTCCTCTCAGCCAATGTTCCGCGCGCTGTTTGTATTTACAGAGTCTGTTTGTGTGACAGAACCACACAATGCATGTCCCCTGAAGGTAATTGGGACTGCTGTGATTTGGCCTCCCTAATGTCTGCCATTCAGCATTAACATATCATTAGTTCTTTCTGGGACCGTTCACTCAGAAAATTAGAGGTCTCTGTAGACCCACAGCTCCATCAGGAAGGCAAAACCAGTTGACACCTTCGCTTCGTAGTTCTCAGGAGAGAGAAGTAGAATGAAGATGTGCGTGGGAGTAGGAAGGAAGATTAGGTGGTTCTTAATTATATAGATTTTCTATAAAACTCAGCATTTGAGGCTGCATTTGATGGAATATAAGTGTTATATTTATCCTGACCTTCACCTTGAAGTGAAAACATGGTGCTAACAGATTGTGGAACGTGATAAAATTACATCTATGGTTCCCGAGGGCCAAGATGGATTCCTCTAAAAACAACATCGGCTTTAAAGTGATTGGTTAAATGCGATTGTAAAAAAGCCTGTCCTTGCTGAATGGTCTAGATGAGCTGTGTATCCTGGAACCTAATGATAAAACATCTGGCAGATAGATCTTACATCGTGATGGAATTGCTGTATCTCCAGCATTTAGTCTTTGTAAATACCTTGTTTTGACACCTGTAATGGCATGAAGTCTAACTTGCTTTTGTTGGCGGTGCAAAAACACTAAAAAGGTAGCTGCACCTCCTCTCCAGGGTAATTGGAGGTTAAAACTAAATCCGAATACAGATACAAATGGCGACAACACAAATAACTCTCCAGCTGTTTTCCTTTCATGTCTCCTCTACATGTGCAATCTGCTAATTTTGAATTCCCATTATTTGCAAACTTAAAAGACAATAAATCACTGGCTGAAAGATGGTTGTAGTGTTTGTTGCCATTTATGCCAACATACACGGCACATGGCACTAATTTCACTGATTATCTGCAACACAGCATGAAACACTGCTGCTGTTTTGTTCCTCTTTGTATTTACAGTCCTTGTCTCATCTTACATGGTGTTACTTAATATTTAAGACTAGATAAAATCATCCTTTGTCTTCATTATTATCCAACTCATAAGCTGCAGAGTTGTGAATGTGGGAGATCAACAATGAATTAAAAGTTATTTCACTGATCTTTTCATTCCCAAAAGAGGTGAAAGATGGTGAGAAGTCAAGCTGTGATTTAACTATAAGATTCTTCACTTGAAAATGCAACAAAAACTGTTAGAATTAGAAATTCAGATTTATTTGGTGGTGAATACAAATAAAGCTGATGCAGAAATAGTAGCACCAGTAATAGTCTTTAAATAAATATTTGTAGCTTATGTATTCATGAGATTAATTGACTTAAATAAATTATTTAGATTTGTAGATTGAATAATTGATTATTTGACCGGGAGGTCATCCTAATCAGATGCTCAAACCAATTCAAGCGACTCGTTTTAATGCAGAGGAGCAGTGGCTCCTCGCCCCGGATGCTCCAGCTCCTCGCGCCCGATCTCGAAGGCCGAGCCCGGCCGAGAAACTCATCTCTAGTGTTGCCTGATCTCATGATCATGGGTGAAGGTTCTCCTGTGAATAAAAATACTGATTTATTGCCTTCTTGTTTTTGTTTAAACTTGGCGTTCCAACCTCCTTGGCGTTGGGTTTGTAAGAAGCCACACAATAAATGAATGGTTGATTTGCACAAGTGTGGCATCAGTCCCTGTTGAGCTCTTACAGACACACTAATAAAATTCCTCTAACATGAGTCCATATGCTCCTACTTGGTGTTTAAGAGAGTCGTGCTCCGTAAGCATAACTAATGCACCATTTTTCAGTCTGTTCAAAATCACGTTTAAAGAAAAATTCACAAAATAATCAAATATCACCAAGTATCTCTGGTGGAGACGATGAAAAACAACCCCGCTTGGTAAGCTGCTGGCAGTAATATCCCTTCCACTCTCTTCAGATCTAAGCAAAGGAAAATACAACCCAGGCAATAAGAGTTGTATAAATAGAATTGATGTAGAGACATTTTCAAGTAACTTGCTCTTTATTATCAGGATATTTTCCCTTCTCATTAATTTAAATAAATATTCAATTGTGGCAGCTTATAAATGAATCTAACTATGTGTTACTATGGTGTAATAGAATGATCATTCTTGTGACGTCGGAACACTTGTCCAGTGCCACTTATTAGAGACTTATTAAGTATTTAGAGATTTATTTATTAGCACAAGATGGTTAACTCGTGGTTAACCCACTTCAGGTTTAACAGGACGGCAGTTCTTCCGTAGTTGTGTGAGGAACTGAGTCAGCTGTCCCTCATGTTACAGAGTTGATGCTTCTGTTACTTTATCCATTTTCCTATATTTGATCTGTGTGGTTCAATCAAATTAAATGCATTTCCTTTCTCAACTTCATTGATGAGATTCTCAATTTCACCGTCCGTAAAATTGTGCGTTTTCTTTGTCTCCAGCCAGTCACGGTTATACGTGTATACTTTCATGATAACTTAGACTTTAAACCATTTTCTACACCTGCTCAGTCCAGTTCAGGGTTGCAGACTGTCTTCCTCCCTAAAACGTACCAGTGTGGGGCTTGTTCGTGCAACCTTATACGCTCAATTGTTAAGTTCAGTGAATCGCAGACCTCTCGTGGTCATGAAAGCATGTTGATGACAAAAAAATGGCGCCCATGTTGTAAAAACAACACTCGCCATGTTTATCTTCAAGTGGTTTAGATTTCTTACCCAAACTATGCTCTGTAAACCCAACCAGAAGGTGGCGAAGTTTGTCACGACGTGTCACGTTTAAATGTAACCAAGGCGACCAGCAAACTGGCGTCCATCAGGGTGACAGCTAATGAATGAGCCGTGATTGATTTGTAACCCTAACCAAGTGATATTGCTGCCTAAATCCAACCAGGAAGTGTTAAAAGTGTTTAGACCTGTGGTTTTGAGCACAGCATCAAGCTGCTCTATCCAACTCCCTCCCCTTCCTCCTCATGAGGTCTTTGTGGCCTCCTAAACACAAGACTTGGGAACGACGTTTGCTTTGGCTTTTCCTTCTGCCGTTTGTACAGGCCTCACTTTACAGGACGCACTCATGAGCTGTATGGAGGAGTATGAGCAAACAACCGTTTCACCTGGAGGACATGTTGCCTTGTAAACTGAGTTTAAAATAATGTGCACGTGCATTTCTGCCTCAGTTTTCTGCATACAGTTTTAATCATAAAACTTCACATCTAGCCCCTAAAGTCTATACAATTTAGTTGCACTTGCGCATTATGTCATTACACTGATTTATTTTGTCTTACTACATATTTTCTCAGTGTCTGCTGTGTATAAAATGTGAAGAGGGCAGGAATTGAATGATACCACCTTAAATAATTACTGCTAATTGAAATGAAAGGGATGGGATGCCAAGTCTTTAACTGACCAGTTTATATCGTTTCACTTTAAATATGATGGTTTCAGCCAACTCGTATAAACATCTAGTAAATGCCACGTTAGTCAGAGACCTGAGTGTGTTGTAAGCCTCGGTATTCCTTTTACTGCTGTCAAAAACCAGTTATGAACCCCATCAGGAAGAAAAGTTTTGGCTGCACAAGGCTTCTGTTATAAAGGCCTGGAAGAAAAATGGCTCCAAGGTTGCCACACGGCTGGCAGCTAAATGAAGGCATTTGGCCAAGGGGACAAGTTGGTGCTCCCAGTGGGCATATCAGCACAAGCAAACAGTAAATATTTCCAATGGATGGACATTAAAAAGTCACTGTACAGTGGTAGAGGCTATCTAATCCTCGCTGGTATGCGTTTCAGATATGGCAGACAGAAGGAAGCTGATCCAACTCCCTGCAGATCTGCACTTTGATGAAACAGCAGCCAAGTTGTCCAACTCCATTAACAGCCTGTCTGATTTTACACGGCGCTCTGACAACCTGGCTTGTTTGTGCATCTGCAGGTACATTTAGTAAGTGTGTTTTAGCGTGTGTGCCTCTGATGTATATATTTAAGGATTAGGATATATTGCTTTATAGCAAGAAGTTGAGCTTCCACGACCAAGACAGTTGGTGTTTATTTTTGGAGAGCGTGGACAGCCTGAGATCTTAAAGGTTAGAGAAAATATGTTCATCAGGCACAGCAACATATTACTTTGGTAGATATAGAGCGCCAAAGATTCTGGTTGATGCAGCTGTTTAAATCTGTCTTTTAACCTGTTGGAAAAAGTTTTTGCATGAGTTCCACTCTTTGTTTTTATTGATTTATTAATTTTTTTGTTTGTAGATGCAAAAGAAAAATCTGTGTTGGGTAAAAACATCCCAGTGAAGCTGCAGTGTTACAGACTGAAAGTTAACTGCCTGCAGCATTGTCAGCCAGAGACTCGGATGCATTAAAACAACACATGGCAGTATTTTTATTGTGCTGTCATCTCATAATACATGTGTTATTAGTCTGAGACAAGGACACTGCTGTGTAAACCAGCCCTGGTGCTGTCTTTTCCCCTCTGTAGTATTTTCTAGGTCACATCATTCTTACATCGGATCAGTATAAACATGGCTGGTGGCTCAGACTTAAGGGTTTCTTAAATGCCACGCAGCCTTGTCACATTTATGCTAAACAATGATCTGCACAGCTTGAAGGGCAAGGCGAGGAAAAACCGCATATTTTTGTTTCACCTTCACGATGACGTGTGCACACAGGATGGTTAACTACGATAAATTGGTCCAAAATTGCCCAATGAGTTCAGACGCACTTGTAATGTGGCTTAAATTGCGTGCCCTTTCGGTCGGGGGAACAGACCCCCTCAGTGTCGACGCTCTCTCTCACGTGTTGAGTGCTTAGTTTTCCATGCAGGACAAGATCTCCGGGCCTGTTTAGTATTCACCCACTTGAGTTTCCTAAAGGTTACCAAACCTAATTAGACATTTATGCAGGATCTTCAAAGGTCCCTCCGTTATTAATGATGTGCTACTTCTGAGGACTGCATCGATGGCTTTTTTCCTAACTCGAGGAGCAAGCTCCTCACAATATGTGCATACACAATAGAGACATGCGGACATCCAGAATGCAAGAAGAGACGGTGGCTGACTGGTAGTAATTACTAAAACCGCTTGCTTAGAGTACTAAACTGAAATGCATGCACACAGGCTCAGAACCAGCAAAGAAGCTGCCCAATGAGCCCACTTAGGATAACGGCACTTGTGTTATCATATAGTTTGTTTTTCGATAGAAAAAGAGAAAGCTGCTAGATTTTATAACGATTTAACATCATTTTATTATAGGTACATTTCAAATAAGTATCACCTGTAAAAAAATAAATAAAAAATACAGTTTAAAGTTGATATTGTTCAAAATAGTCCCGTATCAGGACGTTAAATCATCAGTTTTTTTATGTGCACAACTTGGCAGTTAGGTTAATGTAGCGATTACCTCATTAAACAACTATCATTAATTTTAGTGCACCGTCATCTCTGGTAAATCACAACAGACTTTAGGACTGCTTTTAATCTGCAAGACCTAAAGAAGACATACAGGATGATTACATTTTCTTGGGAAAGTAAGATATTTAACCTTATTCTCAGAGTTTAAAGTGCTGAATTTGTATCACAGATTCACAAAGTGCCCTTTGGCATCGGTGTCCTGATGCACCGGCCGTTTAAATATTGTGCTGCCAGTAAAAGTGCTCTCGTATCTTTTTGAAAGGGCAACAGAGTCTGCAAAAGTTGCTGGAGAATTCTCCTCGAGATGAAGTTTTAAATCCAGTTTTATTTAATTTTACCATTTTGACTAAAGTTTGACTTTGCTTTCCCTCTAACTGCCCACAGCTGCTGATGACATGAAGCCCAGCAGCAGGGAAACGGTGAACCCGACAACTCGAACAAAAGAGCTGTTATATGCACGGAAACAAAAGGTGTGCTGGCAGCTGGACTTGACAACCTGAAGGTGTGTGCAGACAAGTTGGTCATTTCTTTGCCTTTCAAACCAGCTTTTGCTCACTGAAAAGAAAGTTAGATGAGCTTCAGCTAAAACTGAACACACAGCAGGAGATTAGATACGATTGGGCTTTCTATTGACTGCAACTTGACTTAATAACCACTTGCCAGATTTTGAACTTGATGCTTGTCCAGGCAGAGAGAGACTGAACAAGAGTTTTTCCATCCTGTTTGTCCCCCCAAAATCACATCCAACAGCTCCATTTACAAAAAGATTCTCTGTCCACATGAAAATGCTGCAGCTAACTACAGTGTTCATGTAACTTGACATTCTTCAGCAAAAACCACATTCTTCTGAAAGTTTCCCCAGCAACTGGCGGTCCAATCGGGTTTGGTCCTAAACTGGTGACATTGCTGTCAGGTTCTGTGTCATTTGAGTGTTGTTTTATGTAGCAGTGAACTCCAATATTACAGCCAGTCAATGAAAACCTTCAACCTGAAAGCTGTTCGTCAAATAGTTTGGTGTCAGTGTCCAAAACTGTATTTGTATGTGAAAGATGGGTATAAATTAGAGCTGTCAAACGATTTTTAATCGCGATTAATCACATTGTTTCCATAGTTAACTCACAATTAATCTCCATATTAAAAATATAGAGTTAGAATCAAATAAACACAAAGAACTTTTATCTTTTATTTCTTCTTTCAAATAAAAAGTGCCACAACAGTGTGGTCTTACAACCGAAGAGGTAGTAGCCGACAAACAGAACAGGGCCTAATGACAGTTAAATGAATGAAAAACTGCAGTCATCGGACAGCAGATTCAGAACTCTTAGTGACTTTTCTCATATTTATTAAGCCAATTGCTAAGGCAGCGATTAACCGCGATCAAAAAAATGAACGCGTCAACTTTTTTGATTAATTAACACGTTAACTATGACAGCCCTAGTATAAATGTATCGGAAAATCTGCAGTTCTTCAAATACCCATGTTCACATGGACTGGTCCTGAAACACACATGCACAAACCCCTTACTGATGGTTATTCCTGTGCTCCTGAACAGTTAACTGTCTCTCACTGTAGCTGTAGCGTGAGTCATAAAGAGGTCCACTGACTACTTCAGCCCTTTCCTTAAATGAGAAATCGTGTATATCGTCATCCCCGTAAATGGTCTGTAAATGACTGACAGATATCAGATGGGCCTCTGAATGTGACAGAGAGCCACAGTGTGGAGGAGTTCAGGGTGTTTCCGGCCTCTCGCCCAATGACCTGCGACCCTACAGGTGGATTAAGCAGGTATAGAAAATAGATGGATGGATGTGTTAAGGCATATTGTAGCTGACGTATATGTTGCTGCTAGTGCTTCGAAGAGCTACCAAACAAGTTATGTTGTATCCTGATGCAGTCACGATATTTTGGCAAAGTGCAGTGCTTTTCACCACAAACCAAAGTGGGATTTCATTACAGTTCGCAGGTTATAAATACAAAAGGTAGAATAACTTAAAATCTTCCTGCCAGACTTTTGACCAGAAGATGGAACTTTCTCTAGCCACTTTTAACCTGCAACACTTTGATTGAATCTGATGGGAAAATACTTTTGTAATTATTGAACCATGTTTACATCTAGTCTCAGTCATGCATTAAGTATCGGGAGATGACATCACAAATAAAATGTATTTGCATTTGAATGTTAATGAAGTATGAATGACAGCTAATTAGAGGTGTGAGGGGCCATTGCTGTCTGCAGTGTCTTATGTCCAACCTCCATACAGATCATGGAGGTTGGACATTGACAAAAAACCTCTCACCACTTCACAGATTTAGGTGTCTTTTTGCAGAGGAGACTTCACTAATCATCTGTGAAAGGATGTGTACTGTGCACGTATGTGTGTGTGTGTGTGTGTGAACGTCGACGTGTGTGTGTGTGTGTGTGTTTGATAATAATAAGGCAAGTGAAAATGAAGAGGAGCTAAACTGTGTAAGTCATTTCTCATTTCCTTGCTTCGCTACCTGTCAGAACAAAGCCCTGCATTTTGAATGATGGCACAGACAACAAAAAGTGAACAAACCCTGTGGCTGTGAGGAGGAAAATGGAGGGAGGGCAAGAAAGAAAGAAAGTGCAAAGCATGCTTGGAGAAAAAATGACAAATACAGTTTTTTGTTGGTTTTTTTATACCACCAACACAACAAACAAAGCAAAATTCCAATATCGATATCTTGATAATACCACTGAAAGTGGTAATATGCCCTAAAAGTGAAACATGATAGAGGAAAAAATCACGGTTACAGCTGGTACTCGTAGAGTTTTAGAAGGACCTTTCAAGGGGCTAATTTAATGTGAGAGCATCAATCCTTCTGCAGCACGGGGCCTTGACAGCAAGTGAAAGTAATCTCTTCCTTATTAATGGGACTTTTCACTTTGGACCCGAGGCCTTTGGTATTCCATAATAGTAGTTTCATGCTACAGAGCCAAGGAAAGAACAATATGACATCAGATACAGTGGATGTGTTATGAATTAGAGGTGGAAAGTATTTCTTTGTAAATTCAGCTGCACATTTTCAGAAGGGGGGGGGGGGGGGGTGAGCAAAGCTTTCACACTGATTTAATTCAGTGAAAAGGTGTGATTGGATGTTTTAACTAACATGTTCACTATTTTTAGTCTTCTGAGCCATGCCTTTCGTGTCTTTAAGTTGCTTCAGTGGTTATTTTGTAAGATGAGGCTATGGTTTTAAAATGAGGATTTTATTAGAGCAGAGCGACAGGCTGGAAATCTGACCACTGATTCAAAAGAAACGGGAAAGGATGTGAATGAGAGCAGCTTTACTGGGAATTTGGATGTACAAACATATACAAGGTATAATGCTAAAAGAATGAAGAGAAGCTGAAAGTTACCACATTAACGAGACTCTGGGTAAGCTTTTTAGCCAGACATATTAATGAAAATGCCATGAAATTATATTGCTTTTGGTTTCTCTCCGACACTCAATAACTGCTTGAAGGAGGAAAGATTCGAAGAAAAAGTCAATTTTTCCAGGTTCTTCAGCTTGAGAAAAACAAATAGCTGCATAATAATGTAGTCTCTTCATGACACCAAAGTGTTGGACACCTTTAATAGGGTGCCAGATGTCACACCCTCAGACCGCCACCAATTAGTATCTGATGAGCAACAAAACAAGTTTCCAGAGTTTCTGCACACAGTTCTTGCTGTTTATTTTAATTTCAGGTGACGTTCCCCAAGACTCGCTGCAGTAAGAGGAAGCTCATTAATGGACCCGGGTAGCGCATGTGACACAACTAGCAGGAAATGTGTGTAAATCCTAAAATTTTAAAGTTTGCATTATCCTTCAACGCGTTTGCTGTCAGATTTTACTTGAGCATGCATTTGGGGTGATGACAGTGTGATTAAAAGGAAAAACTCTCACATGAACATTCGTGCTGATATCAGTGTGCTAATATTTTGATGTGGCGAATGTGTTTAACTGCTAATTATTTTCATATTTATGCGTCAGACTCTGCTCTTGTCCTGCTTGACATCAGGAAATTAGGTCATGAATTTATATATTTAGATGTGTTTTCAGACATTTATGTTGCAGGAGACGGACAGAAATACAGATAATACCATTGGTATTGATTCTCCAAACTGAAACAAAACACACTCTGACGATCATCTATTTTCTATACCTGTTTAATCAGCTGTAGGGTCCCAGCCGTCATTGGTCAAGCAGGGTAGACCCTGGACAGGTCGCCGGTCCATCACAGGGCCACACAGAGACAAGCGACCTCCCACACAGTCCTAGGGACAATTTAGAGTCACCAATTAACCTGACATGCATGTTTTTGGATGGTGGGAGCTTGAGTACCTGGAGAGAACCCACACATACACAGGGAGAACATGCATGATGATCATTACAAACTGAATTAACTTTTGTAATTGTAGTTGTTGTCTTACTACAGACGTGACTTTTATCTCTGCAGTTTCAATCTCTACAGCTTGGACTGTATAGTTGAAGTTGACTGGTTTTATACAGGCGTGTTTTCTTCTTTGGTATAAAATGCATAGGCAGGATAACCTAATGCATTCTCTCAGATAACTGACCATGTAACGACCCTTAAAGTATTACAGTATCTGGTAGGGCTGTAGCGATACACTAATGTCACGATACGATACGATACAATGCGATGCGATACGATACACGGCATCCAGCCAACGATTCGATACGATTTGATACACATCATTTTCTGAAAGATTTGACATGAAGGGACAGTGTGATTTGACATGAATGGTTGCTGATTGGACTGGTGATCCGTCCTTTGAACCGGAAGGACAACATCACCAGACAAGTGGAAACAAACGGTCACAAACATGTCTTCAGCGTACACAGACTCATGTTTATGTTGTGAATATTACATCATCAACCTGCTTGTTTTACTTGCTAAATACCATATACACAAATCCAAATTATCTAATCACAAACCGACTTTTTTCATTTTTGAGAAGGAGCTCAAACAAAACATTACAACAATCCTACATTCTATAAACAGGAAAGCCATCAAAACCACTGAGATATGCACTTTATATAACATTTTTATCAATTCATTTATCACTGTTTTGTATAATGTGTATAATTAGTTTTTTGGACAAAGTGCTGGCATGGAGCAGAGGATGGCATCCACAGTCTTACGTTAGTTATATACCTCAATAACTTCTGGGTGGATTCCGACAGAACGTTTTCATAAGATGAACCAGGTCGTGTTTGGTAACCGAATCGCAGAGATATTCATCAAACTGTAGCAGCCAATTAAAATAAGGAATCTTCCTAAAATTGATTTACAAATTGTTGCATTTCCATGACTTAAATAGAGCTGCTTTACCACCACTTGTGAGTAGGTTGTTCATTTATTTGCACTGCTTTATGGGAGAAAAGTATATATCAACAATATTTACAAAAACATACAATTAACCATATGGACAGAGTTGTTGGTGCATTTATTCGTGGATTTTTTTTTTCCTTTTTAGATGACAGATATTAAACACATTCACACAAACAGTGTTTTAAAACTCCTCCAGATTTGAATCTTTATACTCTATAATTATGTTCACATTACCAAATTGCACATGAATCATTTGCTCTCTCTTCAGACAAACCTTAAAGCATACACGCTGCTAATGACAGAAGAAATGGCTCTCAAAATCCTTTCAGGCGTCTTTTCAATCTTCTCACCGCCTGCCAAATGGGAGTTTCTTTCAAAGACCCTGTAGTGCTTATTGTGGCACCGTGTGACGAGTTTGGCTCCGAGTTTGAAAAGAGGAGCCGAGTCTAGAACCTGCGCAGGAGAGCGGAGGACGGAGTGAAATCCTTCATGTAACTGTAATGGCTATAATTGCAAAAAGAAAAGTGCTGTTAGGTTAAATTACCCGTGATATTCACCATGTATAATAGCAGAAATTCAGAAGGTTAAATGAGACCAGCAGCAGAATGACTTTTGACATCGAGGCACGATTGAAAAGGGAATTATAACCTAGCTTTTACTGGCAAGTCCAATCCACGTTGGATGGTGAAGATTGGTTTGAAAAGACTTTAAAAGGGCCTTTTTTATGAACACCTCTGTCTTTAAAAGCCATTGTCTGACAATGATTTAGTCTACAATGAACTGGCCGGACAGAAGTGAAAGCTATTTGAAGCTCACTTTGAGTTGCAGTGATTGTCCTGCTGAGCGCTGCATCTACTCACACAAGCAACCGCAGCAGGAACGGAAACGCTGAATAAATTCCTCCAATTAGTTGTTTCCTTCACCTGTTCTCTCACCTTTTGTTTTTCTTCAAAATTGGATTGTGGAGGAAATTCCTCCTCTTTCTGTGAGAACTATATTCTCTGGCCCAAACTCTGACCTTCACAGCGAGCAAACGGCCCAATTAGTGGAAGAGTAGGTGAGGGGGCCTCAACCTGATCACCGCGCAATTACCTCGAGTCACCCCGCCGGCAGCCACCCACACAGCTGCTTTTAGTGTTTATCAAATGACCATGAAGAAGCAGACACGGCATTATTCTTTTCTTCACCTTTACTCATACAGTTTCACTTCTTTAACACATTTAGAATCAACTCTCGGTCGACTTTTCGTCTTCCCACAGTCTCACTTTGCTGGAAGTTATGTAGCTCGTCACCCGTGTGCCCTCTTCACTGCTGATTGGCCGACGTGAGCAGCGTGGGGGGTCTCTGGTGACTCAACAGAAGGCAGAAAAGCACATCATACAGCATAATGTATGTTAAAAGACTCCATCAATATGCTCAATGCATGCATTTTAATTTACATGAGAGTAAATACAGACCCAGGAATATGTCTCATAAATACGTTACAAATGTGTGTACAATTTCAATTCTTGTGTTTTCTGTTTTGGAAGTACTTCTGAATAATGTTACAAATGACACCAAAAAATATGGTTTATGTCGTCCCACATCATAACAAACTATCGTTCTCCAATAATCTGTTCTGCCGCCTTGTCATCAAAGTCCAGCTCAGGAGATAGAGCTGTGTTAGTCTGAGCTGAAGCAACACGCACACATGACTTCAGCTTAAAGAGCGCTTTACGCTGTTCTCGCTGCCTATTTTCCAGCGGCAGCAGGGAGCCCTTTCAGCAGAAAACTCTAGTACAGCAAACCCACCGTGCACTCGCTGCTCAGTGCAACACGGCAGACAGGCGAGGCTCCTAGCTGAACACAGTATTGCAGTCTCGAAACTCACAAGCTAAAGAGCCTTATAATTGCTCTCAAGAGTTGGCGGGGAGAACTAAACGGTGCTAGACGAAGACAGCAAACTGGCCTGACTGCAAATTAATGAGTATGCTGCTCCATGTCTGCTCGATATGTGTGCAGACAACTGCTGCTAACTGTTTTATTGTAACAACTTAAGAAAGTAATGTTGCATTTTCAGCTTGTTTTTCCTCCCAAGAAAGAAAACTGCTGCTGTAATATTAAGAATGTTTATCAGTCCAAGTTCTGGGATTGGCTTTTTGTGGGGGTACAAGACTGAAAGAGAGTTGGTCACATTTTGAGCTTTAAAAGATGGTTGTAGCCACGGTAACACCAACTAATGGTTTGTGGAGGACGGTTTTTGTTCAGACATCTGAAATCTGAAAGGGTAGCTGACGGCAGTGTAGCAGCCGTGGCATTCAAACTGTCACTCAGAGCAAAAGAAAGAGTCATTTCCAGGTAAAAAAAAAAAAAAAAAGATAACCCCTGGCCATTGTTTGTGGCCCCATTTAAGTCTGAAAGTATGACATTCAGTGGGCTGTTCCAATTGGCAGAGCAGAGCACGTCACACTCCTGGCTTTACCTCATGCTGTTGTGGTGCCTCTAAGCTGGGAAATGCTTCTTGCTTTGGTATTAACTGCAGATTCTCATTGTCTCAACTAACTTAAATAAATGAGCTAATTATGCTCTACCAGTTGTTTGTGTTATATTTTATATCCAGAAGAGGAAACCCAGCTTCTAATTGATGTTCCCTCATTTTTCTCAGTCAGAAGTTGCCATCTGCCATTTGAGACACAAACTTAAGTCAAAAGTGTTCCATATGAGCAACAGTTCTTAACACTAGCTGCTAAAAACCTGAACAAAACACAGAAGAATGGACAAAAAGCCCAGAGTTTTAAAGAGCTGATATGTAAAAGATGGATTACATGATTTTTCAACATAAAGCCTGTAGAATTTAAGTTCTACAGTTACAGTTTTACACAGAATAAAATAAAAAACATGCCTGCAGTCCCTGCTTATATGCACTCGGTTTTGTCTTCAGAGTGATGGTTTGCTCATTGGTCATTGTACCTAGAGCCATAAGGAAGTTACAGCCAGCATCCTGTTAGTTTAGCGTATAAAGCCTGAACATGTTGAACAGTAGCTGGCCCAGTATGTTTAAAGATGAAGAGAAGCATTTAGAAGGCAGGCTGTCCCCAAATGTTCTTCGTTAAAGACGTGCTCCATCACGCAGACAAACATCACACACACACAGGAAAACTAAAAGATGTCTTCAGAAGGTTGTGTCCTCCTCCACTCCCCCCTGCCAAGGGGTGAGTCTTACTAAATATGGTCTGGGATTACAAACAGGTTGGTCGGGTTCAATTTCCAAAGTTGAAGAGTCCAATGAGCTCAGAGACCCTGTGGGAGACCCTGACCCCTCATACGCATAAGTTCGAAGGCAGTCAAACGGTGAAACATAAGGATCCTGATCAGCTTCTGCCAGTCTGTCCAGAATAAACTGCCCGAAGACCTCGTCCTCCGGCCCGATGAGGTGCGACTCCCGGAGTGACATCCTTATGCTGGCTCTGACGTCCTCCCTTCGCAGCCGCCTCCGGGGGTGTGGGCGCAGCGGGACGACGGGCTGGCTGAAATCCAGGCCCACTCCCCCCGCTCCTGTTTCTCCGTAATAAAAAAGCTTCTGTGATATGGTCTCTGGCAGCTCCTTCACCTCCACATCCAGCCCCTCCTGCTGTTTCCGCCTGTGTCTCCTCACCATCAGCATTAGAACTGACAGCGCTGCAGACACGACACGGTGGGGGATCATTACAGTTAAACACCAGGGCATGAGCTCAGAGAAGAAAAAGACCCAACACACGGTACCTGATGGAGCATCCATGTAAAATGTACAAGTGTACTGAAAACAATAGCAGCCAGATTTGATTTTCTGTAACTTCTCATGGTGACAACAGTCAAAATGAGGGATATGAGGCAATACATTCAATTTTTTGTATTTTTTCCATCTGCTCCATGCGGCACAAACACGAAGAGATCATTTTTTCGTGCTGCACTTTCACGGGCTGTTGTTCTCAGAGTGTTAGCATTGCAGGTTTTGTCATTAATCTTTCATGTGATGGGCACAGGGAGGACACAAAGCAGCTGAGGTCATAATAAAGCTCTTCACTATGCAAACCCATCAGTGTCCCAGGATGGTATTGATACTGATGTATTGCAACCAATACGCTCATTACCTGACGTCGCTGCTCTGCAAGCTTTCAGCATTGTAAAGTTGTGTGTTAAAAGCACGCTGGTGAGTTTTAAAAAGGGAGATTCAAATGAAAGTACAAATATGTTAATGAAAAACCCCGCTGTTTAACACATGCTCATATACTTGCCAAAGTGCTGCCAGGTGGAAGTGCCTTAGCTCACATATGCTGAAAAAGAATGACTTTTCATAAACAACTTTTCAGCAAAATTGCTGTTGGATTGATTTCTTCTAGGGCTCCAAAAACAAAAACAAGCTTGTGCTGTTTGGTCCACTGGTTGCGTTGTCAGCCACAGAGATCCCATTGTGCTTATTGGGTTTTTCTTTTCTTTTACAGCGTTATTTGGCGTTTTTCTTTTTCTTACAGAATTTATAAAAGTCGATACCAAAAGGGAATTTAGTTTCTCACAGGAAACACAGCTTTCCCACTGCCTGAAAGGCCTCATTGGCTGTCATGACTTTCCTTTCCTTACTTATCTGTGCTCCTGCAAGAGTATGCACTCCTGGAAACATTGGACCCAGTCCAAACATGTTGGCTTGTTTATGACTACATGAAACACTGTAAATAATCTTAGCATTTCCATTTTGAAGAGCTGGTTAAGCTAATCAGACCTTTAGTTTTGACTGGATGTCCACAGGCTACAGTTACAGAGAGTGGGTACTGTACCTGTATTCTTTTACATTCCCAAAATGTAACTTCTGCACCTGCCAGTTAAAATAAATGGACTATTTAAATACTAATAGTTTTCTAACTTGATTTAAATTCAAATTTAATTGTGTTTCTCTAAAAAGAATGTCTTTACATCATTGGTGGAAGCCTCTTTGGAACTACAGTGCATAAACATCCATCTCTCTTGCTGTCCTCACTCCGGTTTAAAAGCTGACTACATTTACATTAAGGCCCCTTAAAAGCAGTAATCTTATTTGCCCAGAGGTAATTCTTGTCAATTATCCTGGTTTCTGTTGGAACCTTTGCCAAAACAATTGTACAGATGAAGATCTTTGGTCATCCTGCAGAACGGTTTACACTGACATCACCTAAAATCTGAAGTAACAGACAACTATGGATAGTTTGTTACTTTTGCAATACTTTTTCCTAGTATGCATCTCTTGACTGAGCCTGTTGTATCTCTGACTATTCAACTTGTGCACAACTCAGGTCGGATAAAACTCTTGATTCATAATGACAGAAACAGATCTACTAATCGATTTAAACCCTTTTCTAGATGACCGAATAACCTATTGGTTGGCTATATTTTTGCCTCGTTTCACTACTTTTTAGGGTTCTACATGTAGATATCCTCATTTATGTAACTAAGCGAGATACATAGATGCCTTTAAAGCTAGATTAAGACCAGAGTCACTTTAAGATGGGACTGAGATGCCTGAAAGGATGATGCTTGCTTACCTATGAGCGTGACCGGGCAGACCAGAAACCCTAACAAGGTCTGCATGCTGACCCCCATAGACAGAGCAAAGGCCTCCACCCCTCCTGTGGGACAATGGCCAGCAGGCTGACAGCTGCAAACACTGATGGTCAATGTGCTGGTGCTGGAGAGCGCTGGAGAACCGCTGTCTGTCACCACCACAGGCAGGAGGTACTGGGTTCGATCCTTCCGGGTGAAGGTACTCCTGCGTGCCACAATGCCAGCTGTGTTGTCTAAAAGTGATGTGAGAGTGAGAGGTTTCCTTTTCAGTGGGCTAAAATAAACGAGTGTGGGTGAACAGACGAGTCGACACACTTAATATGATTTTTGGAATCTGATCCAAGCTCGCTGAACCAAAAACCTTGAAAATCAATGTACGTGTATGAAAATGTTTTTTCTTAAATGCTTTTCTTGTTGATTCATGATTAATTTCCTCATTGCTGACTGGACTGGTCTGCTTGCCTGACTAACCACCCATATACTGCAGCAGCGTACGTTTAATTTGAAAACATTCAATATATTTAAAACGCTCGATCCCTTTTTAAACTGCAGTTTTTCTTCTGTTTCCACATTCTTTATAAACTTAAAGTTGACTGCCTTCTGACTGCTACAGCAAACACTGAGAGGCCGTTGGGTCCAAAAACAACCTACTCATTCAAAAAGCTGCAAAATACCTGAATGCTTCTACTTATTTTTATATGTAAGCATAAAACTACCCCCTATCCCCACTTTTTCTCTTCAGCATTTGTACAAGCTGTGGTTTAGCTGCTGCTCACTGTTGAGTTGTTGTTATTGCAGCCACCGCATGCAAATCTTATTTTATCTACCCTTTTTTACCACACAGCCTGAAGCCTCTAACAGGAACAATCTGTAGTTTTCAGGATGACATTTCCTGTTGCAAGAAGAATAATTATACAAATTTAATTTATGCTGAAGGTCCTCCTCGAGTGAGTTCACTGACCTTTAGTAGTTTCAACAATATCTGTTGTCGGGTAAGAAACTGTAACAGCAATCATGCACATTCTCTGCTTTTTTCCCAAGTGCACTGTTCTTTTACAGTTATAGTTTAGAGATATTTTGGGAAACATGTTCATTTACTGCTTAGTTACAGCCAGCATCTGGTTAACAATGTTTAGCAAAGACTGGAAACAGACAGAGAAAGCTAACTTAGTTTAGTCCAAAGAAGAAAAATTGGCCTGCAGCATCTCTAATGCCTTGTTTCAATCTTGTACGTATACGACTATACCACCTAGTATTCAGTGTAAATAATCTATTTCTTTACGGACAGCTGGGAACTTGCGAGGGAACTGGCTACCTTCGGTTGGTGCCTTGCTAACGTGCATCGAGATGTCATAGAATTTGTTGCTACTTGTGGGCGGTCTCACAAATATGTGGAACAATCTGAGCTGTGGGCTGCTCTTGGTTGTCAGTGCTGCTGTTTTTGTTCATTCAGCTTTGCTTTGCTGTGGAAAAGACAGAGGTGGAAGTGGACAAAGATCTGCTTTGTGATGGAATGAAAGTAAGTGCAGTGCAGCAGCTGTCTGATCCTTTTACCCCTTTTTAAAAAAATTCTATTTATGGGTTTCAGTGGCTCATTTTGGCCCCATCCAATTTTAGCTGGCACAAGCTAACTTATAATCAGAAATCAACATGTAGCATAATCACCAGAGCCTGTGCGATCTTATTTATTTTTATGGAGGACTGGGCGGGAGCTTAAAGGCCATTTTTATCTGTATATTTATCTTTTTAACATGTATCTGTCTGCTGAGGCTGAGAGTTATGCAGACTGATATCCTCATGAAGGTTAAAAATGGCCCTTAACCTTTGACGGATCAACAGCATCTTCATGAAGCTAAGCTAGGAAGAAGTTGTTCCCCTGTGTTCATACTTTTTGCTAGTTTAGCTAGTTGTTACCTGTACACCAGGTTTTTTTCATAAGAAAGTTTTTATGAAGCCTTTTGGAAAAGAGTTGCAACATCCTCAAGAACCTCAAGAAAGTCCAGTTGCTCTCATTTAGCAACAAGAGAAAACATGAGCAGGATGACTGAGAATTTCCATAGAAATTCTGACCACAAAGCAAATTAATGAATTTGTTGTTTTAACTCGATTGTAATCGATAAAGTTATCGTGGCTTGATCAGAACTAGTGTCTGAGACGGTCTTTGGATTGTTGTGAGAATGAATGCAACCTTGATTATCTCTGATGGTGAAGTTGGGATTGATGTGCCTCTCAGGGACCATAGAGAAGTAGAAGTGGTGTCCCTCCACTGGGTCGTCTGGATCAACAGCACTGAGAAGCTGAATAAGCTGAGAGACAAAATGTGAGAACAACAAATGGTAATGTGGCTTTCATTGGCGCTCAGCAAGCTTGTGCGTTTCCCATCCTCGAGGAAAATAAATATATAGATAAATAAAAACTTTAATTTAGCAGCTGTCAGTGTTATGAATGAGCCTTGGTATAATAATGTACAAAAATTAAATGTTGTCAGTTCTTTTTTGTTTAAAATAATACACAGAAAACAGAGATGTTGTGGTGGAATAAACGATGACACAGAGCAGGAACATTTACAGACTACATCCTTATTTCCACTAAATCATGCACATCAGTACATCATCATATACATACCTCTCCCGCCTGCGTGCCCTCACAGATATATGGGTGGTAATCTCTTGCAAGCCTTGGCACGTTGTCGTTTATGTCCAGCACTTTGATGAACACCACCACAGAGGAGGATAAATGGTTCTGCGCTGCAGTAGTGAAGATAGACATTAGCTGGAGTCCACTGGGTGCATGTATCACAGATGCTTTGTAAAAGCTGTGTCAAAAGAACTCTTAAGACTGATGAATGTTTTGTGCTCCTGCATCACGACGGTGCGACAGAAAACAATCAATTAAAAACAATATATCGTACCGTTTCTGTTGATTTAGAGGACCTGCCTCAGTCAAGACGACTTTAATAACCAGAGATGGAAAATATGGTTGAATACTTAAAAGAGCTGAAATGATTCGGCTATTTTAGAATAAACACAATGAGGAAGCGTGTTGCTTTTCCCATCAAATGCAGTTAAGTTCTGAACAAAATGAACATGGAGGACGACTAAAGGATGAGTCTGTACTGTACTTTTTGACATTGCTGGGCTGGATATTAGTGTACAGGTGTACAGTGCTGAAGATTTCATATAAAAAGATCTTCTTTAAGATTATTACTTCAAAGAAAGGAAGAAGACCGGAGGGCTGAGACATTGATTTATAAAGCGAAGTACAGGTGGAACTGTATTTCCTGTACTTTTCCCATTATGTAACAACACTTTCATGACCATTTTAAAGGAGAACAACTGTGCTAATTTCCAGCTCTGTCATTTTATTCTGGGGCTCATCTCCAGACGCTTTGCATGATACTCTGTTAATGATCCTCATGCAGCCCTTCAGTTCTTCCACCACCTGAAACAAACCATTTAGCTTTAGCTTTCTCCTTAAAGTCCTACAGCCTAAAGGCTCCCCTTTTTCTTCCTGAAAACTGTGTTTGCCTGCAAGTACCACATAAATCTCTGAAGTGGAAGTCTTGAAGCAAGAGATATATTAAACTTACTAAGTAAAAAAAAATTTATGTATGATTGGAAATGGAAGCTAGAATAAGAGCGTGAGCTTTTGCTGTAAAAGCTCATAGCTTGATTATTAAGTGACATACAGCTGATTTAGTCATTCATTTGCAAACCGTCCATAGCAATGTTCACATTCCTTTGTTATAGACAAACTTTATGTGAGGGAAATGCAAGAAAGTAGAGAATAAAGTTAACCTGCAGTATGTGATTCAGTGTTAATTTATTCTATCTTAGCAGTGTTCAATCAGACAGTTTTACTGCAAAGCTTTTTGGCAGTGAGTCACCTGAATAAATTGTACTGTATATCAGCACATTGCTCCCACATGAGTGAGGATAAATGTGCCAGAAGTCGCCCATATCAAGAAATTCCCCTTACTTGTTTCTTTGGCTTCAACAGTCACATTGTGCCAGTCAGTCGTCTCTCGGTCCAAAGCTTTCGCGACAGCTATGGTTCCATTGTTTGGGTCTATTTTGAAAGCTTTTGTGGCATCACTCCTTTTGTCAATTGAGTATCTAGAAGAAGATTCACGGAGAGGCACATTTAGCAGGCAAGGTTGTTTTCTGGGCAAACAAAACGCTGTGACACCACAGGGAGATTAATTAGGCAAACTGCTCGTTTTTTTTTTAATCTGTTGACAGATATCCAACAAAGCCAGTACATACACAAGCCACTGTGACAAAGGAACACAGTAGAGAAGCAGAGACGCACACAGATGGCAGGGTTTTCTGTATGTTTACAGTCGCTTTAATTGAATAGTATTTTCTGACGATGCCGTAAACATGTTCTGTCTCTCGTGAGGAAAAGCAGCCTAAAACCAAGGTTGAGGGGACTTAATAAGACACATAATGCTGTTACATCTGTGTCTTGTCTTGATAGTGAGCCGCAAATGAGGTCCCACAATCCACAATGTAAGAAATGATCTTTTAAAAGCACAAGTTTTCCAGCCTCAAACCACCCAGGCTGGATCTTTTTGTTCAGTGACAGAAATATTTGCTTGCTGTTGCAGAGGTCTTTGACTTCATCATACCTTTAACACTTAAGTGATTATAGCACCACAGTGAATTAGGGTAACAGAGTAATGAATCATTTCCATGAGCTACTTTGCTGATAACAACATGGGAAATAAGCCAATTTGACCACAGCAAACTTAATTATATTTACCAGAACTGTGGAAACCCCTAAAATGTCAGACTGAATTTATTAATCAATGAGACACTGTCACCAGAGGGACAGTAATAGACGCTACGCTGAGGATGATATGCAGCACCTGCCACTCTTAAGCTCTGCTGAGATGGACTACAGGCACCAGTCTCCTCTGCAACGTGCCTCACTTGCAAATGACTGCAAATCTCTATTCCATATGCCACCTCGTATGGTGCTTTATTACATTCCCACGTCCCAGCAACGTCTCTTTGTGATAATACCACGGCAATAGATAGAAAAGCCTGTGAGGTATAAAAAAAAAAATGTCATGATTTATTCAGGAGGGCTCATTTCCCACTAAAGTAATATGAGATAAATATGACCATGTACAGGGTATCCAGAGATCAAGGGTAAAAATTGATGCACCAAGCCAGTAACACTATTTGAAATGGAATGATTTTTCACCCTGTGGAGGAAGCTGTCTCAGGATTCTGTGCCCACGCCTGCTTGGGTGTCTACCTCGTCATTATTATGCTGGTTGTTGGATGCTGGGTGGCAGATGCCATTCTTCCTTGTTTAGGCAGCTCACATTACCTGATGGGATTGTTGACTCTGTCAGTATCTCTGGCGCTGACGCTGCCAACCACTGTTCCCACGGCCAGATTTTCAGGAACTTTCCACTCGTAGACCGGTGAGAGGAAGGCGGGCGGCTCGTCCACATCCTCCACAACAATCTTGAGCGTCGTCCTGTCCCTGAACTCATCCAGAGCCAGAAAGCGAGTGTCAACGTGGTCGTTGAACGCCTCTGCAGCAGCGACGTAACGTGTCTTGGACTCATAGTCCAGAGGCTGTGAAGGAAAGAAATCATCATTAAAGAAGTAACCAACATTGTATCGCCTGTAACCAACTTGTGCTTCAGACAGCTGATTATTCCACATAAATAAGACTGGATGTTAAAATCGTTCTTGGTCAATAAGCTTCCAGCTGTGAGCACGCACTCGAGTAATGTGTTGGTTTGATTAACATCATGATGCTCGTAATAAGAGAACAGCATGCAAACCATTACCATGATCGCAAAATAATCCACAGTTAGTTCTTCATTGTCACAGCATCTAAATTGAAATCTCGTGTCCATTTGTTCTATGACCTTCCAAAAATATGTGAATGTGCTTTGATGAAACGCATCAGTGCTTTTTTACGTTGCGTTCCCACATCCTGGCAGTGTTGCTAAATGTTGAAATTGCTACCAAATATAGAAAAGAACTGTGTTTCACTGGTTGAGCTTGGGCTCAACATCCCGTTTAGTGTTTAAATGTCGTTTGATTTCTAGTCTTCTAATCCTGAACGTTGCAAGATTGGTGCTGACATAGACTCAGCTGTTTAGGACCTCTCATCGTCTGGATATCTTATAAAGAAAGGAGTGTTATAGCTGGGCGGCTCCCCTCCCCTCGCCCTTTCAGTTCAGTGTAATTGTGGGAAGCTGCACTAATTTTCAAATATATGCTGCTTTTTGCTAGCCCTGTGCATAGCATTATGGCAGTTTCACCCAGGATCACGACGTGTGCTTTGCCTTGTATGGACTGGATTTACCCTCAGATGCTTCTTGTGTAGGTAGATGGACAAAGAAGCCATTCGCTCTCCTTCTCACTTCTCCTCTGTATAGAAAGCAGGGCTCGACTCGCCTTTCTGCCTCTACGGCTTTCAATCTTTCTCATGCAGCACCACACAAAGTTTACCTTGTCTTCCAGACACCTTGTGCAACAGCTGATTTCTACAAAGCTGACACCCAACTACACCAGAGGCAAATTCTTCAACAGTGTGGAAGTGAACAGCTCCTTTTTCAAAGAGCACAAGGACTGAAGAGTAATACTGGAGTAAAGCTGGACTGAAGTGTTTTCAGCTCTTTTCATTTATGAGCAACAGGTCGGACAATATATACTGGACAGAAACACAGCAGGCCTTTGCAGGGATGGACCATTAGATAACTGAAATGGATCGGCTTACATACATTCTACTAGTACCTGGGAACCAGGTGCAGTGAAAAAGCAGCTTTTGTGCCAATGACTTTGACAACACTTTTCAATTTCCTCAGAGGATCCCAGGCTCTCCTGGCATACTATCAGGGATATTACTGTATCATCTGTTATTTTAATAAGTGCAGAACTGACTGTGTCATTGGATCATCGTGAAATAACCTTTATGCTGACGTGCATTCATGAAAAGTAAATATTTGCCCGACCTGTGCATGTTTAGGGCCCCTAACCGGAGTGTCTGTGCAGTAATGCTGCAGATTTTCTGCTTGTTTGTGTGTTTGTTTAATAGCAGAGCGGTCTTTAAGGTTTCTTAGAAACAGTTAACAGCTTTTCTCATTAATAAAACCCCCCATATGTGTTTAGCTGTATGTTTTGTTGTTGTTGTCTCGACCGTCTCCATGACGTAGTTGCGCTGTATTGCCGTTACGCGCCGGGGGCCCAGTACATCCGTCTTTGGCGTTGGTTTTCAAGTCTCGTAAGCGACTTGCCAGCCAAGGCTGAAGAGCATCCCCTGCAGCCAGGGTAGGGGATGCTGGATACACACTAGCACCCTTCAAACTTCCACGTTCCAAATTAGATGTAGGTGCATGAGGTGTATTCACCTTGGCCAGCAGAATCACTCCTTCCTGCGTCAATGGATCTGTTTGGATGATAAAAGTGGAGTTTTCTTCCAGGTCTTCCTCCAGGATGTACGTCATTTTGGCATTGATGCCAATGTCTCCGTCTTGTGCCATAATTTTGCCTACCGTGGTGCCCAAGGCTGCATTTTCAGAGATGGCAAAGGTGTACAGATCTATGGAAACAAGAGTGTTTTAAGAAATCATTCTTGGGGACACCTTTAGCCTGAGAAGGTGAAAGTTTGAACATGATATCAAAAGGAATGCAAAATCTGAGGGATGGCAAACTGGTGCTTGTGCGCTGCGTAATGATAAAGTTTGAGGAAAAGAGACAAATACAAAAGTTTCTCCTCCAAAACAGTGTTTTCAGAACCTGAGAATAACTTTTTAATGGTTTGTATAGATTGTCTGCTGGTGTGTAAAGTGATAAGAAGCGAAAACATTGTGGTGGAGGGTCAATTTGTGTGAGTCGCAGATAAGTTGTGGCTACCCCACATAATCCCAGCCTAACCCTAATAAGAAGATGGGAAAATCTGATTGTGTCTTTGAGCAACTCCTTTTGGATGGCTGCCATAACTGGGAGGAACTCAACAGGCAACCAGCTGCTTCTGGGGGAAAAAAACCCTGCTGATAATAATTTGCAATTATGTGACAAAGCAGAGGCCACAGTTCAAAGTGAAGTGTGGTCATCCAATATTTATGGGGCCTTTTGACTGAACATGGAATCCACGGGATACACTGGCACCTGCAATGAATGTGAATGTGACATTAATAGTTAAAAGCTTCATCCTCGCTGTCTTACTCCCACAGAATTGATTTCTTCCCACTGCATTCGTTTAGAGGGGTTTATCGCTGAGAAGGCTCGGTTTGTTTCCAAAGGTCATGACAAATGTCCTTTCATGTGTGAATGATTAAATTCATCCAGCGTGTGGCACATGTACACGAGCAAACGCAGATGAGCAGAGCATCCCCATCTCCTCTCCCGTCTCTTTCGCTCTCATTGCTCGACTGTCTCCTTTTAATTTCTGCTGCCGGCTGAATAACACGACTCGCACAGTCGAATGCGGTCCTGGCAGCTCAAACCACCCCACTGAACCGGAGAAGCGTGATCAAATAAATACCTTGTAGGTATAATATTAAACACGTCCTCGAAGTCTGCAACGCTTTGTACTCTTTCATTGATTCCCAGAGAGTGTGTGGCGCAGTGTTTGCATCACTGTGAATCATGGGAGTGACTCACGTTGATGGAATGTGGGTCCATTGTCGTTGACGTCGGTCAGGCTGACGGTGACCGTGGTGGAGGAGGAGTAACCGCCGCTGAGCCCGAGCATGTCCTTCACCTGCACCACCACCAGGTACACCTCTCTGGCTTCACGGTCCATGTTAGGCCAAGATGTGACTATAATCCCTGCAGGTGGAGAGGAAACGCAGTGGGGAGGTGGATAAGGGGAGAGTTAGGTTCATTAGCATCCTGAGTACCAGCGGGTGTTTACTTACATGTGGATTTTTACCACATGTAAGTAAACAAAAGCTGCCTCGAGTAAAAGATCTTTGAGAGTCCACCGACTTGATTTGGTAAAACTGCACTGCAGGAAACATGGAGGTTAATCAGCTTGAAATAAATGTTAAGAGGGCTTTCAGATGACTTACTGTTCTTTTTGTCTGGCGAGATTAGAGGCTGCGGTCAACAATGAACGGGAGAACAATATCAGAATCAGATCAGCCCAGCAAACGTGGTGTTTTTTACGCTGAAGTCATCATTTCAAGCACCTGTTCGTGTAATTTTAGTAAATAATCAGTCAGCTGACGGCTGCAGAGTGAAAGCATCTGACACGTGTGAGGCTCGGTCAGTAATGGATGAAATGTAATCAGATTACAAAGAAAGTAACCAGAATCTGAACAAAATCCCTCTGAATGATGGGATTATTAATTAGTGATTAAATGATCGTGACCATAAAAGTTTTTACAAATAAAATGCACAAGAAAATTAATTCGCTGACTGCGTGTTTAATTAGTTTTTTAAAGATAATTATAATAAAAAAGATGCAAAAAGGAAATAATCAACTGTATAAATGTTCCCTGGTCTCTTAACATTAATTAAAGCAGCTGTGTCTCAGGTCAGTTGAATTTGAACAATAAAAGGTGTAATTAAATTCGACTGTGTTTGTTTCTCCTCTAACGCTGCCAGTTTTTGTTAATGATGACTTATATGACAAATATATGCAAACTTTTGAGGCAGAGAGTTTAAAAAATGTGTCAGAAAGCACCTGTAGTTTGTGCCAGTGTTGTGTTTTTAAGGGTAAATTGATCTGAACAGTTGTACAAGCTGGATATCCACAGTTTGTGGAGATGTTCTTGACTTTGAAGTAATGGAGTGGAGTCAGCTGTTGCTCAGTCCATGAAAACGAACAAGAGGCTCCGTAAAAAGTCAGAATTTGATCTTTTACCCATTGCATCAATTTAAATATTTGGTCAGTGGTGACCGCCTTCACAGTTCAGGGTCAACAATGTGTGTGGGAGCAGCTGTGACTGACCTCTATTACACAAGGAAACTGTGTAAATGTTCAGTCATGAGTTAACTTCTGTTGCTGCAAACTTTCCAAAAACAAGGTTTCGAAATAAAGATGCCGTGAAGTGGATTTCATTTTCATAGTTAGACTGAAGGTTCAAGGTCTAAAGACACGTTCTTGCGCTTCAGAAACATGAAGTTGGAATATTTTTCCATTCTTTATGTCAAACCCACAAAGAATTTAGGAAGTAAATGCATTATCAAATGTATACCCGTCTTTGGCTGCACAGAGAAGTAGGGCTCCCCCTGCAGGATGGAGTAGATGAGCTTCGCATTGTTTCCAAACATGGGATCATCCGCATCTGTGGCTGTCACCTGGGCCACTGTGGTCCCTGTGGGGGTGGAGCGGATTGCACAGTGAGAGTACGCTCAGGCAGCAGTTCCAGTCGACGGGGAAATAAAGTGATTATGCCACAGTCCCGCAGGGTCTGTCTGTCTGACTCAGGGGGGAGCGGTGGAAATGGAAAAGCAGAGAGAGTGAAGCTGAGGGAGGGTTAGAGGAGGGATGTTGACAAAGGGGAGATGGGGGTGGGAGCTGCGATGGCCTTTCACAACTCAGCGCAGGTGTCCGTGACAACCTCTCCAGCCCTACAGCGACATCTCACTATCCACCTGCCCCTCGTTTTCTCTCCTTCAATCAGTTTTGCTTCTCTATCTTTCACACTTGCTACCCTTTTCTCCGCTGACCACATCCTCGCCCTCACCTCTCTATCTAGAGTATCTTTCTCTCTCTCACGCCTCCTCTGTCTCTCATGGATTTACAGCAGCGTTTCTTATTTTCTGATGCCCTCACTCCAACCTTCTCCTCTCACTCTCAAAGTCAAATACATCATGATTTATTATGAGTGAGATATTATGCTGCAGAAGCAGATTAGGTAGAAATTGAAATGGTAATGTTTGTGGTATGAGAGGGCAGTGGTTATAATGGCATTATTTAAGAGGTTTATCCATAAAGGCATCTCAGCTATAATACAGAATCCAATACTTTTAACTTCCTGAATGGTGACAGATGACAGGAAATCATAGAACTTTTCGCTCTCGGTCTTCAGTTTGGATTTAAAAAGATATATATTTTATTTTGCTTTATTTTGCAAGGCTGGATCAACGTCATCACACCAGGCACCGCCACCAAACAGAAATGTCACATGAGCTCCAACAAGGTCCTTTTGTCCTTATAGATGTACATTCAGAGAATGTTTTTAAAATGAAGGGCTGTTTAATTAAAAGAGCAGCTGTCCAGGGTGTAGCCCGCCTCTCGCCTAATTGTAGCTGGGTTGGCCTCCAGCCCCTGCATGACCCTGAACAGGATTAAGTGGGTGGGAAAAATGGATTGATGAATGATCCAAGAAACCTGAAGCCATCTCCTGCACTTTGGTGAGAAGAGAGTTGGTAAAACCAGAACAGAACGTGGCTCCATTGTCACCTCATCCAAATCAGTGCATCGTTTGCCTTTTAAAAGGCTAATTCACAGCTATAACTGTAAGATTACTCTGAGATAAAATCCCAAGTGTTTAAAAATTGTTCTATCCAGTTACAAAGAGTAAACCGTGATCAGGTCATCCATGTACTGTATGTGTTGTGATGAGGCTGATCCAATCTTACAATCTTCCTCACCTTCTTTTTATCTCTTTAGCTGCAATAACCCGAGCATGCCGTCCTATTTATCTGCCCCTAAAGACATTTGCAGATTAGAACAGCACTACAAGCAGCCCCCAGCTGACAGTGACAAACATGACTTGAGTATGGGGGGGGGTTGTGAATTTGAATTGAATTGCATGCCTGTATTTTCAGCTGTTAGAAGTCCTTTGCTTTGGTGCTTTCAAACATACCGATTGGACTCATTTCAGGGATGCTGGACACATAGGGTTCGTTCTGGAACTGGGGGACATTGTCATTGATATCCAGCACTTTGATGATGAACTCCGACTGGGGCTCCTCTGGTTCATTGGTCTTCCTGTTTATAGCTTGTGCTTGAAGGATGTAGAAGGCCTTTTCCTCACGGTCGAGCTTCTTCAGCGCTCGGATCTCACCAGAATACTCGTCTATCTGAAAAGCATCTCCAGCACCTTCTCCTGATAATATGTACTTGATGGAAAACTCGCCTCGGTCAGAATCGGATTTCAGCTACAGAAAGAGGAGGAGGGGGCACAATGGCAGGTTTTTGAAACATGTTTTTTCCCAGGCAGCTAGACATGCATTTCAAAGTAAAGCACCATAACAAGGGCATGGCGGACATTCAATATGAAGCTTTACCTGGCCAATAACACGAGGAGTGGGATCTTCCTCGGGGACAAACAACTGCTTCCAGATCCAGCCTCTCTTCAGGCGACGGTGCAGAATAGTGGACCCCTGGGCCAATTGTTGGGCTTCCAGACCCTGAGTGGCTCTCGTATCGCTCAGCACCCCACCAGGAATCATAGAAAAGACTGTCACAACAGCCAAAACACTCGGGGTGCTCATTTTTACAGTCCATGCGTGCATTTCCTCTGCCCTTGCCATGGCCAGTGGACAGTTGATAGAGGTGTCGCTGCTCCAGTTCATTCACCAGCACAGTAATTCATGATGCTGGCAGTGCTGCATCCCATCTTGTTATGATGATATTTGTATGCATGTTTACAACTCTGAAATAAAAGTTAACATTTCAATTAATGTCTGAGGTGAATCATTTCCAGCCGTGACTGCAAAGTGAAAATGAAATCGACATTATTGTGAAAGTGTTTCATTGCTGTATAGGCACAAAGTGGGGAAATATTCATAGTTCATCATTTAAATCTAAAATCTAATGAGATGCCCTACATACTATGACATACTAATGTCTCAAAAAATGCTCAAGAAAAACAGATATAATACAACTAGCTGTAAAATTGAACACTATTAAAAGAAGTATAGTATTTGGTAAACTGTAGAAAAGGTCATTTTGAAGACTTGACATATATGGTATGGTCCAAACTTAACAAAATCCTCTAAAAACTAACAGTTACTTGTTCTGAAATATATCCATTGACCAATTATTATAAGGTTAATTTAAAATCCATTACTTATATGCAAGTGGGAGGTGATGAACACGCATTAAAAAGAAAAAGAAAAGGCTGTGAAATGGGATTCGATCTCTATGAATTCTCGGAGTTGCATTAAATCCAGCGCATAAAGACAAAGACGTACAACAAACCGGAGAACGAAAGCCGGAGCTGAGATGCATATTACATGGAAAAAAAGAAAAACTCTTTGTCTGAGCTCTCCTTTTCTCCACTGGCAGCTGAGAACAGTCCTCTGTTTTGGATTCAGACAAGGCTCCGTATTGTGTTTCGTGGGGGGATGCAGAGCCAGAACATCATTCCTTAAGCATGACACTGCACTCTGCAGCTGACTAATGAAGACTTCTAATTAGATCAATGTCTCCCCAGACATGGAAAACAGAGACACACATGCCTCTGACAAACTGTGAGTCAAATCGATGCACCAATTATAATGTGCAGCAAGATCAGGGTCAAGAGGAGAAGGACAATGAAAGTCAGGACGGGCAGCAAAATTGTTTGGTGCTGGCATAAACAATGGTGTCCGAAAGTTAGTGAACCTTTTAAAGGTTCAAAGATGTTTCTATATGAATATGAACTAAAGCATTATCAACTCATTCAGTCCAACACGAACACATTATAGGATCGTTTAGTTAGTGCTTTCAGTGTCTGTTGTGGCCTCGTTGTGCAGAGATTAATGCATTTGCAGTTACTGTTAATCAGCCCTGTACATCAGATTGGACAACAAAGGTGGAACATATGTTCAGGACCATCATACGGCAAGTTATTTTTTTACTTCTATGATGGATTTGATAAGCACTTTTATCCCTTCTTGGTTGGGTTTCTGCACTAACATTACTTGGTTAGGATTAGAAAATGATCGTGGTTTGGGCTAAAATACATTCTTTTTACACTGTCACCCTTATGGCCACCATTTTTAATTTTCAATTTACATTTCACTTCACATGCAGTTATTCTTATGACAATTAGAAGTTCATTCCTTGAATGTTGTTTTGGGAGGGTTAAGGTGAAGATTTGGATTTGCTAATTCAAAATAGTTAAGTAAGAGTGGCGTTGTTGCCTTGCTGCATGGCCCCTTTTTCTGTGAGGATTTGGTTTCTTTATTTCTGGATTGCGACGTTTTCTTACCTTCAAACAAAATATTTCTCATTTAAACCAGAAAAGTTGTTAAAGAGTTCTTTAAGCGAGGCAAGACACTTGCTTAGAAGTAACTGTGGGCATTGTTGAGACGTTGCAAACCATTACACAGCTGCTCTTGGAGTGACCTTCGTTGGAGAACCATTTGTGAAGAGGGTAACCGTGTTGTTTAATTTCATCCATTTATATACATTTTTATCTGACTGTGGGTAGGCGGAGACCAGATTTAGAGACTCGGTAACCGTCTTCTACCTGAGCCTCTCAGAAAGTTTGTATGTTTCTTCATACACTTCCACCAACATGGATCCCAGTTCTTTGAATAATATATTAGCTGCTAATCTTGGAGGTTAGCATTCACAGATTATATAATCTCAGATCATTTTCCTCTATGAATAAATTACCTAGTAAAACATTTCAGTCTCATTAGTTAAATTAGGTTTTTCTTTATCTTTTTCTAAAACTTGTCTAAAGATATCATGATGTTTTAGGACTTAGGGTTAGGGTAAGGTCATATATCATATTATTATTTATTTTTATATATTATTATTAAATATTTTGAATTCCCCCACTGGGGGATCAATAAAGCCATTTATTTTCTATTCTACCAACTGTTATAATCTTACATAGATAACTTGCAAGATTTCACATTGTATTGGGGTATGGATGAACAGATTTCCCATGATGCTCTGCAGGTTGTGGTGCAGTAAGGGCCTTTTAATTGTGTTGTAAAATGCTGTAAGTTGTTAGTAGTTCAGTTCTGTTCTTGTGCATTGTGGTTAGATACTTTTGATGTTGTTAGGATAGTACCATGAGTTAGAGATGTATTCATTTTCATCAGTTCCTTGGTCTGAGTGGTTAGTGTGATGCTATGTTTGTCTGTGGGATGCTGTTTAAACAGTATGTCTCTAAGGGAAGCAGTTTCCTGTTGTTGTTAGTCTCAACCTGAGTATGCCACAATATCTATTATTTATCAGTTGTTAGTCTGCTTGGATTAGGTTTTTATGCATTGTTGGCCATCCACTTCTGATTATGTCCCAACGTATCATTGTGTGTTGGTTGATCACACTAAACATTATCTCAGGAGTTTCTCCTTATAAGTAAGCTGATGGAAGTTTTTTCCTGGTGGTGTAGCTGTGTTAGGCTTGAACTGTGGGCCGTTTTTTTTACTCCTGACTCACAAAGTCGTTTTCTTGGAAAAGAAACAAAAATTGATCCTGGCCTGAGCACAACTTTATGCAGCTCTACAGTTAATCAGCAAACAATGCCTCAGCACACTGCTGTTATTCAAGTTGAACATTCACAAGAGCCATAACTCTAAACCAGTCTCATTGAGGTTACACTAACATTAGCACACAACACAAGCAGGCCCACTGGTGGATTCTTTAAACCACAGTGCATCAGAGGAACGCAAGTGTATGCATTTTTTTGCACGGCTGGTCCCGGTGGAAATTTAAAAACACACAGTATACAGCAGGAAGTTGTCTCAGCAGTTAGAGCAGCTGCAGTATTAATGCTTTAACGGCTCATAATGCTCATGTTTAATCTCGTGAAAGTAAATTAGCTGTCAAGGCCCATTTGTAATGAGCTAGTAAAATCAATTACTAATGCAAGATTTACTTTAATTCAAATTTCGATACAGAACACAAGTGCGTGTTTCTGTTTCTGCTTATGTGTCTTTACACAGAGCATTCATATCCCCAATGACTGTGGAGTGACACTCCAATTAGTGGCCAGTGAATCGTGAGCTGCTGTTGTCTTTCATGGGGCTGGCAAGCATGTGCCCAGACTGAACGCCTTGAGCCAAAACCTAGACAACAGCCCTCAGTGACGTTACTTTGAGTGACTGCCAACATGCCAAAAGTTTGCCTCACGATACTCTTTAGGCATGTCAGTGCCTGAAATAGTGCACAGGTCAACAGATGTTTAGGTGCCCACCTAATAATTTATGTAATTGTGGGAAAATAATGGATATGCTCGGGAGAAAAGAAAAAAAAAAACAGAGCTATGTTTGACAACTATCTCAACTGTTCTTTCCAATAAGACTTTGTTCGTCTGATTATATCCATTCAATAAAAGCCTTTAATAACACAATTGTATCAGTTATCACTTAAAATTTCGCAGAAAATGCTAAGAATCACTGCACTCTGTGGTGCATTTTCTCTTTCCAAAAGATATGCTCATTGTACATGACGTGCAGTACATGCCGAGTGCCCTGTGGTTGACAGCCATTCATTACCTCTAATAGGCCTTCCTCCCATTTCCAGCAGGCCTCCTGTAGCCTATATGTACAGAGCGCCGCTCCACCACATGACAGAATGACAATGAGCTGCAGTCTCACCATGTTAAGCACTAGATGCGCTGAAACCATCCCATCATTTTTCCACGTGGTGATGTCTTCTAGCTAATAAAATGTCGCTCTTTGGTAGGAATGGTTCCAGGATGCTATTAAAATGGGTCTAATGCGCCAACACAAATGTTGAAGCACAGTAATAAAGAAAAAGCAGCTTCCTGTTGACGCTGTGGGGGAAACATCAATATCACTCCATAACTGTTAAATAATGCCAACTCAAAAGAGCATTGTCTGTTGTTTTTCTATCAACACTTTTATTACTTTGTCCGATAATTGAAGAAGAGAAATGTTGATATATTTGAAATGGGTGTAGCTAAAAAAGCTGAATCCAAATATAGATTCAGACCTGTTATTTGATTCTGGCTTTTTGTGACGTCGAAGACAAATACATCTACTAAGCCTCACTTCTTTAAGATCACGCCTCTAAGACTAAATGTCTTTAATTGGTCATTTGGGAGTCTTTCAGGGGATTTGCTGTTTACTGTTCAGCTCTGTAACACAATAAGTCTGACATGCAGCTTACATCTCCTAATTCAGGGTCCTCAAATGAGACTCAAGGCTGCACCGCGACAACAGGGGAATCATCAAGCCATCGTGTACTTGTTTGTAAGTAATTTGTATGATTTTATTATGAACACAAGAGGAAATCATTTCTGCTTTGCAAAATGTCACGAATTTCCTCTGACATTAATCATCTATGGCACCACATCCTATTATTTGTCTTCTTTCTTTTCCAAGGTAAACAATTAAGTGACATTAGAACTAAAGAACAAAGGGAGGATCAGTGGATTTAAACTAAGGGCAGTAATCTATGAACATTTAATTATTATTGTAAAAAAATAAGCTAGTGTCAGATGATTAACATGAAGGGGAAAATGCCTCCAAAACAATGCTGATATGAAATATAAATAAAGTGCAATGAACAGAAGTGCAAAATAAAGCCTATATTGAATATATTTTGGAGCTGAGGAGACCTATTCTTTTGATATTTTTTTTTTTTAAGTCAGCTGCCTTCCCATTTTTTCTTAGTATAAGTTTTAAACAGCTCAATCGTTTGGAGCCTTCCATGGTTTATTTTACGTTTCATATTGCTCCCAACGTTATACAGTGGAATCTCTGTTTTCGTGATTAATCCGTTCAAAAAAGTCTGACGAAAACCAAATGTACGCAATATTTTCCATAAGAATTAATACAAATCCAATTAATCCGTTCCAGACAACCAAAAATATTAACAAAAACTACATTTTATAGAGAATAACTATAGTTTTACATAGGTAAAACAATGAGAAATCAATTTAAACGCATGGGATGCTTTGCCTGGGCGCTCGATTCCGGGAAATGAGAGGCCGAGGTACGCCGGCAGGTGGACAAGCTTGGTACGGACCAGGTTTGACTGTAACTTGTTACAGGACTGCTCTACAAGCAAGAACGTTTACCTGGATGGTCCCTCTGCTCTTTAGCCCCCAGGGTTTGGTGTCTTCAATGTCCAGAAAAGAATTTCAGACCACAGGAGAGTTTTCAACTGCGCCCCGATCCACTTTGAATAATCTTAGCTTCAGGGAAGGCTCTTTTTATCTCTTTTTCTTTGCATGATATATTTTGAACTTGCATTTGTTGGTGCTGTGATGAACTGTTTACTGATGTTTGAGAAGAGCTCATGTGGTGGCTTCATGCCTGATTTTAATGCTGTGTTGGTTGAAGGTTCAAAGATCACAGCCATTCTCAGGTTCTCAGACTCTTAATTTGCCAAACTTACAGAGATTTCTATTGATGCTCTTATTTATTTAGTCTTTTTACTGTAAAGTTTTTACTGTAGATGCACATTCCCGGGTGTGAAACTGCCCTAAAGCGTCAGGGATCCAACATATACCACAAGCCCTAACTTTGGTTTCCAGCCCTGCACCACACTGTTTTGCCTGAGGGTCGCTTGGCATTTTTGCAGGCTTTGATGGCGCCTTTGTGGCCTCGTCAACATGTCAACAAATTCCCGGTACGGCTATGAATGTGCAGGGCTCACATGGAGATTTGTTTCTATGACGGTGATGTTGCATCCCACCACTCTAAGGGAAGGCAAAGAGCAAACAAATTCTCTTGTGTTACTTGAAATAGTGATGAATTATGTACATTTTTACCACCGTTATCTAATCAAATTCAAAAATAAGCATGCTGTTTTTAATATTTTCTGGTACTGGATCAAGCACTTGTCAGAGTGATCTAATATTATAATACAATGTTGATTTATTCTTTCTGAACCACTGCATTTCTGTCTGGTCTGCTGTTGCATATGATATACATGCACATCCTTCACAATAAAAAACATAATAACATCTATTTATTCAAATTCGGAAGGTAATTGAATTTGATAAACTGCTGGAAGTGTTAAGTGTGTAGCAACAGCACCTTTTAATCTAATACTTCTGTAACTCTGTCTGTAACTCTGTCTGACTATGTCCTGTAGTGTTCAATATAAAAAAGTAATTTTGTTATTGGCTGGTTTTACGTCCAGTATTACACACTGAAACACTGACGTAGGAGGAGAAGCAGGTAGATTATTCTGCCTGGTGTCGGTTTTGTACAAAATGTTGTGAGACTAAGGCTAATGAACCAATTCAATACAGTTTTATTTATAAAGCGCCAAATTACAACCTAATGTCACCTCAAGGCGCTTCAATAATAAAGTCCAATTCAAGCCAATAGCAGTTCAATTCATTGTAATCATAATCCAATCAAATCCAGTTAATTAATTTCAAAATTAGTCCAATTTATACATACAGAACCAATTAAAAACTGTTTCCTAGCTAAAGAAACTGACAGATTGCACTGAAACTTCTCTTTGTTCCAATCTCCCGTCCTGAGTGTGCATGAGGCGACCGTGGAGAGAAACGACTCCCATTTAACAGGAAGAAACCTCCATCAGAACCAAACAGTTCCAAACACCAAACAGAGATTACGGTGATTCCCGTGGGAATGAATGGACAGCAGGCTGACGTGCAGGTGAACACATTATGTGCTCCATTACACATTAGCAATAAGTAAGATCAATAATAATGAGAATTAGAAATGAAGTTCTCCTTCTACTAAGGCCGAGTACCCGAAGCAGTAGAAGTAAATAAAGGCCTCAGCTTTCAGTTGAAGAAATGCACTTTATGTGTGGTTTGACAGATTTGCAAATCACTGCACTCTTCTATTTACATTTTGAATGTTTAAAAAAAGTAGAACCAAGCTGTATGTGTTGCTGTATGTGCTGTTAATTACACCCCCCCCCCCCCCCCCCACCCCCATCTGTAAGCGGCTAGTCTGTGCATCAGCACTTCCTGTCAGAAGGTAGTACTATGAAGCAGATTAATGGCTTGGTAAGCTATGCTGAACCTAAAGTGAGTGTTTTCAGTGTGATGAAGGTGTCTCTTTTAACCTGGTTAAAGTCTGAACTCATAACATGCTCCTGAGTGGTTCATGTTCAGGATTCTGGATTAAATCTTCTGAACATGGTGCCATCCTTTCATCGATTCTTCCTCTGATTATATCCCAGACATCATGATCAGACAGAAACAACATGTAAAGGTTACAAGTATTTCAATTTGATGTAAAAACTGTAAATGCCACTGAACCAAAGCCAGATAACTAACAGAAAAATCGATAATATAATCTTAAAAGTCAGTCGGTGTGTTACATTTAGCCAAGATGGTGATCAAATTAGGGCGCTTTGATTGCCATTTAATCAGAATACTATGTTGATTCAGTGAGTTCTTATTTTCTAATTAAATATTTGATCCACCATGGATTTTAATCTTGGCCATATTGAAGTAGACTCTCAGCTGAGGGACAAAACCAAATGAAATCTCCAAACTATCTGAGCCCAACATTGTGCCACCGAAGCAGCCCTGAAGTTACAGTAAAACTAACAGTAACAGGTTGCCTTGTCTTCTCCTGCTTAATAAGTATTGAAGGCTCTTTTATATTGAAAGCTCCCAAACTCCTAAACAAACAGCAGATATGTATTGACTTACTAATTTTGTTCTGGAAGCAGTACTTTGGTGTCTTAATTCTTTGTTTTTGTGGTAAGATTTTCATGTTTTTTAGAAATTCTCCATTCTTACGACCTGCTCCATTTATAAATGAATTGCCAGGCAGTCGGTGTAGGCCCATTTTGTGTGGAAGAAGCATCAAATGTTAGTTAAACGGCCATTTTATGTGAGCCAGCACAAAGACATATCAGAACTACCATCATGGCACCAGTCATCTCTGAGAGGGACTTTTGGTTTTGTGGTTTCAAATGATAAAAACAACCGCAGCTATCTCTAAAGAATCATAAGATTTACTGTGCTCACTGAGTTATTAGGGTAACACAAAGAGCCCTGTTAGTGTTTGTATTCCTCCATATCTCAGCTAGAAAATAAATAAAACCGAATTCAAGACACAGTCCATCACCACACCCACCTGTTTGTATCATTCTGCTGTCCTCCAAGCCACTTGTCACGAGCTGCCGCCAAGAGAGATGATTGCTGGACGTGAAGAAGCACAATCTGCTTAACCAAATACCCTGGTACTGGAAAGCAATTCAGGCACCACAACAACAGAAGCGACTGCTCGTGGTTCTCACAATGAGTAATCCCCTCCTCTGACAGCCTCCCCTTCTCTTCTTTTTCTTCTCCCCTTCTCTGTCCTCCTCAAACTTCCTGGAGAAGAACAAACACAGGCTCTATTGTCTGATATTTGCATCTGAACACTGCAGAACACTCAGGGCCTTCATGGCCATACACATAGACACATCCCAGACTTACAAATGGATTTCTATCTGTTTTTCCCCCTTCTAGTTTTGTGAACAATCCAGCTCTTATAAGAGTTTAGTGAGAGCACTGAGCAGATGGTAATTCATCCACTATAAGGTCACCATTTTTTAAAGTGATAGGACGGCAGCAGTCTGTTTTTTGACATTCAGGCAGAGGGAGCAGGCTGTTCCTGTGTGCTCTTTCCTGGTATGAGCACGTTTAAAAAGTGACCCCTCGTGTCCCCTATATTCTCCATTGTTTACATGGTCATATCATCTCCCCTCCGGTAAACAAGCCCTGTGCTGTGTGTGACCCTTTTCTGCATCATTTTACCACAATCTGTTTATTAATTAGTCTTATTCGTCCCTTCAGTTGCTGTTCGGCTGTTATATGGGTACAGATCACAGGGGCAGCAGTTTCCGGACCTCTTGCTCCCCAGCTCGCCAAATCAGCTGAATTAAATGATCTCTATAGTGAGTCCTAGGTGCCCCCTGAGGTCTCCTTCCAGTGAAACACGCTCAAAACACCACTCCTGGGAGGTGTCGGGAAGGCATCCTTCCCAAATGCACACACCACCTCCAGTGGCTTCTTTCGATGCAGAGAAGCACCAACTCTATGCTTAGATGACTGAGCTCTTTACCCACCCTCTGCAGGAAGCTCCTTTCAGGCACATTCTTCTGGTCGGCACCGACAGCTCAAGACCACAGGGGAGGGTTGGAATATAGATTTCCTGGTTCTGCCCCCACTGGTAAACAAGGCGCAGAGGTAGTTAAACTCCTCCATTTGAGGCAGTAAGCATGTTTGCTGTACTGTGAATTGTCAGACTTTTAAAATGTAAAACATGTTAGGAAATTGAGCTTCCTAAAAACAGACTTAAACAAGCCAAGGTGCACCACTCTGGCTCCAAAGTTCCATCTTTCTGCATCTTTTTGGAAAAGCAGTGAAGTGTAAGTGTATATCAGCACAGCTGAATTCACAATAAACCTCTATCAGACTAATATTGGCTGAGATCTTCAGGTCTTCAGGCAGAAGTACATCAAAAAAGGCAGGAGTTTGGAGTGGAAATGATTGTGTGGCCTCAGGAATGTTTCTTCAAACCCTTTTCAGCAAAGAAAAACCAAAGACATATATATATGTATGTATGTATGTATAAAAAAAGGTTTGAGATGATGCCGGATGTCTAGCTATTGTTTACATGTTAAGGTCACTTTTTCTGTGGAGAAATAAACCCATCAATGCTTGAATTTCCAACTTTACAACTGTGAGACGGAGCCTGGTTTTACTGCACAGTATTAAAGGGGTTGTAAAGGTTCATAGTGCTTTGAGCTGTGGCTAAATATGCTCTTTTCTTAACCTCCAGTGCAGCACTGCAGGTAATTGTGGTCTCTCCAATTACTGCAAGTTAAGAGTTTGTGATTCTTGAGACATTTTTGACTTGGCGACCCAATTACCTTTTGGATGAAATACCACAAGATCCTTCGTTATGTGCTCCTCGTAAACACGTTAACCTCAGAGGGCTAATTACAAACCGAAACAATGCTAATGGATTCCATCATTAGAAAGATCTAAGAGGGCCAAGCTAGCTCTGTTGGTGTAAATGTCTCCGAAGTGACCAGAGCAGACTTCCCTCAGAGCTGTGTGACACGGTGGAATTTGTTATTTCGGAAGTTGAGATTAGTTTCTCGTGTGAACTCCACTCCCATTCTGATTCCATATCAAACATAGAAATGTCAGGACCTGGACTATGACATTTAAAGCTCCCATTGTAGGCCTCGTCTAATTGAGCCTCCCTCATTATATTGATAAAGTGTGGGCCGACCACTGAGAAAGAACATCAGAAATGAAAGCTACGGTTTAGAATTGTTTACGTTAGTTCCTACGAACGGAGCAGTGAATCTGACTATCTCGTGTGACATTTCAGCGCCGTGGAATAATGGGCTCAGAGTAATGGTCAGCATATTCGCAATAAGATAAAGGTGAGTCTGGTCAAATCAGCATTCACCAGGATGTCATGTTGGATGACTAATGTAAAGTCTGATTGTGATATAGTGCTGCTTATATCGTGTGTTACTATCAGTGAAGACGTCTTTCTTGCAGCACCAAGATCAGAAACTGTGGCTCTGACATTAAACTGATCATTCCCCACATCCTTTCTCACTATTTTGCTCCTCTGATGAATGCCTTTAGATGTCTTTTTGAAAACAAGTTATTTCCTCATCAAACACTACGCTAGAATAAAGTTCACAAGAGATGGAGTACTGAACTCTAGAAGCTGTGTCATGGTAGAGGCAGATGTGCCCCTTACAGATCGTGTCCTTACTGTTGGACCGTCTTAGTGTAATTAGAGGTGGAATAAAGCATCATTTGCATTCTGCTCAGTCCACTGCCATGAATTTGATGAGGATGTCACATTAAAAATGCATGTTTCTCGTACGTTCTCTGGCCTTTGTCTTGGACACTTATGACAAATAAGGACGGTGTTGACGCTGCCTGAGGTGGATCTCTGTATTTGACAGGAAACATCAGTGTCTGCCTCCCCGTATGAGAGGAGCATTTTTCAGCTGCCAGGCCTGATGGATGGGAAACCATCCTTAAATGTTATGATGAAAAAACGTTTGCTTAAATCGTGTTGTCCTCCTAATAAAGCCGAACTAAAGCAAATTTCATACAACATCATTTGTCTACATTTCTAGCAATGTGTTTGGTTTTTCGTATTCTTTGGATTAACCACTAGATATCAGCTGTTTACCAGGCCTCTAACATCAAGATTAACAATTAGAATTTTCTTAGGGAGTGACAAGTCTCATCAAAACCTCTGATATCGTCCAAACTTTATTCTCTTTCGAACCCTCCAAATGTGATCTTTGTCATCGCTTTAATCTGATAATCAGTCCCTCCTTTCATGATAGTGTCATAAAATGCCAACATGCAGTTATTTTCGTGTCAACTTGTCCCAAAAAAAATAGAATAACAGAGAAACTATTTGATTCAATCGATTAAACTTTGCAACAGTATGGGGTCTGACACTTAACAGTCGTTCATAAGGGCATCAGGTTCAGTGTGTCCGGACAGGAGATGAATAATGGTCAGACAGAAACACCTTCCTCAGTTAAACGTGTCCAGGACAGGCACACCAGGGATGTATAGATATACATGTATCTTTCAGCTGAAGCATTCCCCTAATATGGGAAGGTTTTACCGTACATAAGGGGAGCAGCACCCACAGAGAGAGAGAGAGCTGGCACAGACTTTTTGGCTTTGAAGATCTCTCCAGATTTGATGCCTCAATCTGTAATTCTGATACAGACCTGGTTGGACATTAAAGGTTTCTGTGTTCGACCAAATCTGTCGGCAGAATTCTTCCTGTACCATCTACGACCATCCCTCATACACCCCAACAGTGTCCCAACCGGACTGTGTTGTCAAGAATATGACTTAAACATTAGATCTTTAAACAACTGTTTGGTAATCAGGCGCTGGTCAGCCTAGAAAATTCAACTAGACGTCTCTATGTTCACCAAAAGCTTACAGCAAGATCTGTAGCAATCGCATGAGTTTACAGTCACACACTGTAAATAAGCATAAAGTACAGACAAACACCAGGATAAAAAGTCTTGAATCAAAGCTGTCTGGCCACAATCGAAGCAGACGTGTTTCGTGAAGGTTAAAGATGTTTTGGAGGGAAGAAAACACTTAAGCATGGTGGTGGGAATGTTCTGGTTTGGGGTTACCTCACTGTGACAGTGACTGAAAAGCTCAGAATCTTTGATACAACCATGAATTCTGCATCACATCAAAGAGTGTTTGAAGGCATTGTGAGGTCCCCTGAAAGCCGAACTGGAAGTCGGTCTTTCAGCTGGAAAGAAGAAATGTAGGATCACGAATGGGCCCACTCAAAGCCTAGACCCACTGAAGTCCCACTGAGACATGCTGCAATTCAAAACCTCAAACATCTTTCAGCAGAAGGCATCGTGCGTGGAAGAATGGTCAAAGATTTCAGCAAAACACCCACAAGAAGCTATTTTCACGAAAGGGGATAATACTGGCTAACCGTGGCGGTCATGGCTCAGTGGTTAGAGTGGGTCGTCCAATAACTGGAAGGCTGACAGTTTGATTCCCACTCTCACCACTCAGAAGATTGGTGAATGGACAGGGGTGGCACAAGGCCCTTGAGCAAGGCACTGTACCCCCATGCTCCAGCCTGGATGGGTTAAATGCAGATGAGTAATTTTCTGTATCTACATGACAATAAATCTGATCTTAATCTAACAGATGTTACGTCAATTCTCTCTGAACAACATGGAGGAAAAAATTGTGATCAGGTGGAAGGATTCAGGAAGGTTTGGGCAGACAAACCACAACAATATCACATGTATTGGTTAAAGTTTATTTTAAAATAATATATTTGAACAAACTCTATTTACAAGGGCTAAATCTAATTTTATTTTCACAAATACCTGGAATTTAATTATTTACTTACGACTGCTCCAGTGTGGAAAACATCTGTTCAACTGTGCTGGAAAATATCTTAAAAGTATCTTAAAAAGTCAACAGGTACAAGCCCACGTCCATTAAAAAAGTTACATTTCAGTCATAAAACAGAAATAATTAAGATTCTTTGACACATTTTAGATTAGCAAGTTGCAAAGACTGATAATTAATTTGCTATTTTGTTTTTCAGTTTCAGGGTCAATTCTGAAATGATCACCAGCTGTTTTGTCCCTAATTGAAATAATAAAGTGTGTTGGATTTGCTGCAACTCTGATATGCAGGTCTGTCTGCTCAAAATGAAAGATGACATCATTAAAAAGTGTTTCTATGTGGATAAAAACTTTAAAATGCCTCCCCTGGCCTTGATTAAACCCCCTACAACTAATCTCTGTGTGTCAAAATTACATATTGAATATAGTATGAATATAATTTTCCTTTGGGGGATGAACAAAGCATCGTTCAATTCAGTTTAGAATTGGTATCCAATTATAAAGATTTAATGACCAATGTGTAAGGAAGTTGAACTGCTTTGAAAGAGAAATGATAATTTATCTGTGGTTTTAAAGCTGCATCATATTTCATAATGTTAAGTAGTTGAGTTAAAGGTTCTCTTCAGTGGTAAAAAAAAGAGCTATTTTACTGTTTTTTTCCTATTTAACGTCAGCAACACTTCATCTTCTCAACTGACAGCGTTTCCCAAAGAATTCGCTCAAGGAACAAGCAGACTCCTCTCTATTCTCCGGGGAAATGTATTTTTGAGTTGAGCGTGTGGTATCCATCACTCTGATGAAATGCATAATTAATTCTCATCATTCGTGTAATCCTTCTCCATCCTTGACCGCGAAGATGAAAATTACACGCCGAGCGCCCGTGTCAGCGGGCTCTGTCGCAGTTTTCTCACTCTGTGGCAAAGGAAACGCAGTTGATAAATCAGCAAGGTTAAAAAAAGTATTTACACAAATAAGTTGAAAACAATCGATCCGGTGCATCACACTGTCATACCCTTCGGGATGTGGTTCCCCTGGAAGAATGCACAATCCCCCTGGCCTGAGTTCATTTGAGACGCAGATTGTGTCTGATTGATCAATGAGAACCACTGCCGAGCCATCAATCTAACAGCAGTAGAATAGGAAAAAGGGAACATTAACATGTATAAGCTGCCGTGTCCCGACAATGTCCTCTAGCTTGAGTTGGTGGGAAAGCAGCCACCTCTGGGGACATGAACAAAAGTGGGAAGTCTAAGACCTGAGACAGGAATGTGTTATATGAAGACAACAGGGACAACGTCAATATAGTAGCTTCTTTTTGATCACATCTCTGTAAGAGTAGAATCTCTTTAGCTATATATATCATAAAGCTACTGCTATACCTGTAGTTCTTCTCTAAACTGTACGAAACTTATGCATCACCTTCAAGTGTCCCTCCAGGTAATTATCACTATAAGCTGCTAATGAAAGCATAAAATTACTGGCACCTTTTTGGCCCCGACCCTGTTACAGTATTTTAGGGCAAACAGGTGATTAATGAGTGATTTGTGCTGGTATTGCTTGTAGACAGCTGCTGTATATTGCAATAATAATTAGGTAGAGCAGTTAAAGAATAGTTTTTCAAGGTTTTTCCCTAGAAAGTGTTACTTCAGAGATCCATTACCAGGAAAGTGGCTAACATGCTGTGCCAGAGGGTCTGACAATAAGCAGATTGCACATGATGGCACAGGTGTAGTGTACACTATCTATGGCAACTACTGCATGTGCTGCAACCCGGGGACAACATTGGGCTGAGATGTGGACTTTTAGTTGATTTACTAACTTTTTGAAATACTTTTAGAATACATTTTGATGATTCAGTAGAAATAGCACAAATTTACATTTTGTTGTTTATCTTTTGTTCATGCAGGCGATGATGTGTCATTACAGTCAAAGGATTTTTGCCCTCTAGTGGCTGTGAGAGCAATTGCACGTGAAATATCGAAATGGTGTCCATTTGGTGACAGTGGCATAGAACAAAGAAAGTATTTTAGCCCTAAAAATTATTGTTTAACCCTTATCAAGTAAGTTTGCTTTCTAATCAAGTTTTATAATTGCCTAAACCCAACCAGGAATTGACCAGTGTTTTCTAAAGCCTAGTCATGTTGTCACATGCCATGTCACACGAGTGCTTGGTTGAAACTTCATCCTAATGAGAACTTTATGGCTTCATACTGCAAAATAAAGTTCATGTCAGATGTGGAAACACTCATATAAGTTGTATTTCCCTCCTGCTGCTTCAAGGGGCGGTACTTTACAGGATCATACATGGATCATATGTAAGGATATGAACTTGTTTGGATTTGAGGACTCATTGCCATGTTATGTTTCTCAGTTTTAGTATATCTCTATGACTTCTCAGCAAAAACGCCTCCCGAGGCTCATGGGTATTGTAGGAGAAGTCCTTCAGCAGTGGTTAAGCATAATTGATTAGGTGATAAGTTAAAATACTAAAAACAGAAGGTTGTTGCATAAAACTTGATCAGCTGCTGGGTTATCTTGCAGATCTCTCAAATACTGTACATACAGCTACAAGGATGGGAATTTGGAGAATTTTACGTTGGCTTCAATCTTTTCCAAATATACTTTAAAGGTTAAGCAAAGAATATCACTGTGACAGATCAACCACTTGTCACAGCCAAAAGCAGCTATGTGAGTGTATTGGAAGTTAAACTGCTTGGCAAACGGCATCTTGACACTAGCTGACAAGTGGTGAGAACAGCATGTCTTGTTAGTTTTTCCCGCCCTCATTTTTGCAGCTAATCTTGGAGGTTGAGTAGGTGACATTTCAGTTGTGTCTCCAACCATGCTGTCAGTTTTTACAACCTGATAAAAAATCTGCATCTGACTTTATTCTGAAAAGAAGAAGCATTTCCACAGTCTGAGCCAGCAGTTAATTTATGGGTATGATGAGTCTGGCTGGTCGATGATAAAATATAAATGAGTTTACAAATTGCTACTGATTCTGATATCATTTTTTAAGCTGCAAAATACAGACGGGGTGAACAAGTGTAACCTCTGAGGACAGATACTGTGAGCTTAGGTAGCGACACCAGCCAGTCGCAGTAATACTCAGCTTGCAGCTTTATTCATGCAGTCCTGCAGTTACAGCTAATCTCTGCCTCCAAGGCACTTCAGCAGTAATGCACCTTTTTGGAAAAATATCCCCATTCGTTTCATTATAAATTGTTAAAAGATTGGCTAATATTCTGCTATAGTTTGTGGGATTATTGGACTCTAGTGTGTTACTCAGCTGGTTCCATCCTTTTTTTAATTAGCAGTCAAACTGGCAAAACTGCAGTGAAAGTAATTCAAATATACAGACATTACACATTTGATTTAAAAGAGACTGATGGCAGAATGGCGGTTTAGTGTCATGGCACCACGTGATGAGATGATCTGTTTTAGGTATGCAGCTATTACTGTTATGTCCAGATATCATGATTTCTTTCAGACTTTGCATTTATAAAGAGTTTAATTTAACCTTACTCTGTCCATACATGGTTTACGTCCTGCACAGATCCTGCAGGATAAAAGAACTGAACTGATGTTTCAACAAAGAACCTTAAATTAAAAGGTCAATGGCTGTTGTATTTTCCATTGAAATGTGTAATGTTGTTGTAAAGCATGTGGTGGCAGAAGGTGGGAATTTGTGTAGGTGAAACAGTTCTGTATGTTCATCTCTTTAAAGTCCCACTAATCAATTTCCATCAGGGACTCGCTTTCCCTCAGGCATCGCTTGCTTCTACAATTTTCTCTGCTGATGAAACGGAAATTGAATTGTATTGCTGTAGTTAAATCCTGACTTTAATACAGATCAGCTGCTCAGCTTCCAAACTAACCAGTGTTCTCAGCTGTTCATTAGAGTAACGATAAACAAATTTAGTTATGAAGTCACTCGGGTACAAACTACTCCGAGGCTTTACTTTTGAAGTAATTACCCGCTCTTTGTAAGAGCTATAAGCGAGAGCATGAATGCAGGCGCAGCATAAGCATTCCCAATGATCTCTATGAACAGGTATCGACAGTCAACAAATGGCAGAAAGAATGCAGCAGGTGGCTTGTGCCATTGGTTGATTAGTCTTGACAATTTGGTCAGTGTGCAAGCGAACTGTGACATCAACATAGCAGTATAACAACAATGCTTAATAAATTCAGGCTTGAGTTGGACACAAAGTTCCTAATGCACCACTTGAACAGCACAGGACAACAAAACAACAGCAAACTGCCCGGTGCAGGTTCACCACAGGATTAAGAACTGCACACCAGGATATCATTCAGTAGTCAAACCAATAACTCTGTGTAGCATCTGGAATAACTGTGTGTCCACCTGTCCATGATAAAGGCAAAGCTATGTTCTAGGATTGGACCCCCGGTCTAAAGTTTCCCACAGCAGCTCAGTCTGGTCTACAAAGACCACGTAATGATGCTGGAGATAAGGAAGGAGACGCACATCCAGCTCCCAAGCAAAGAACTTCTGACACTGTTCCTTCTGGATTGGCACTCAAATAACTTGATTAAGAAGACATTAGAATTCGCCATCAAGCGCATTTTATTGCAGACGGCTTTAATGGCATTTTCCACATTGCCATCTCAACATGTCCTGCAGCCTGGGAAGCTCTGCACGTCCAAAAGAGATGCTTTGGGGTACCCTTTGCGTCCAAAAGTGACCGAGTGTGACCGAGCATCAGTATGTGACGAGTTGGGAATGAGAGTGAGCTGACTGTAAGGAGCTTCAAGTGTTAGCAATGCAAAGAGCCACATTAACTTCCACCTGAAGACCTGAGATGTTGGCGTAAAAGTTGCTTCGTTACACATAATGAGCAAAATCTAAATTCAACTTTTGCTGTACCATGTCAGCCATTAAACAAAGAACAAATAAGAATCTCAGTGAGCTATCTTTAAAAAGACAATTAGCGTATGCATTTGATATTGTTCTTTGTTGACATGTCTTTAAATAGAAGCCAATCTGAACAACAACTGATAAACAAAGAAATGCATCTTTACACAGTCCCCTTTGTGCATATCAGATAACTTTACTGAAATACAAGTTAACAAGGTACTACACAGTCTTTTTTCCTTTACCTTCACCAGCTGTAAGGAAGTAGAAACTGTAAGGACTCTGCTCAATTTAAAGTGCAACTTGACACAAGGTGAGTATGTTCTCTGAACATTTTTCCCTTCACTAAGCTTCTGGAACTGCATATAGATGTGAAATGTGGACCAAGATAACTCTGCAGTGAAAGGCCACAGCAGGAGTTAAAACATGATGATGTAACATTTCACAAAGCACACAGGACTTGAATGAAAGCAATATTTGAACAACATCAGTATAAGCGATTATTGCCGCCATGACAATATCGTTAAGGATGCTGATTGAAAGGAGCAGGTATGGTTATCTATAATGTTCCATGGAAACAGGTGCCAAGATGCTCTAAAACAGACGTAACAGAATGATTCATAGTGATTTTTCTATGTTTTATTCATGAGATAAGATGGACAGATTAGACCCCCTGGGCCAGAATCCTCAGCAATGTTATTGGAAAAGCTCATTTACGTGTAATGGATCAAAGAAATGTTCAGTCCAAGCTCAGTCTCCGGTGAATTACAGTTAATTGCCAAGAAAGCAGCTGTGTCTTTGGATGTCTCTTTTATCTGTGTTCTTTGGAGTTTATGTAGTGATTCAGTGGTAGCTGTAGCCACGATAAAGTCATCTTAAATATAAAGGGTTAATGACACTGAAGTTATATTTACATTAGCTGGCAGGTTCAGGTAGGTTATGTTTTTTCTGGCAAAATTCATATTTCAGTTTTGTCCTCTAAACTACCACAAACTTATTTCAGCCTCCCATCACCTGACTGTAAGTCTGCCTGTTGTGTTCAATGTAGTCTCAGCTTGTTCACTTACAAAAACAAAGTGCTGCCATTTCAAATAATTCACCAAACACCTGGCTGGTGACCCCAATTTATTCACTCAATAAATCTAAAATTTAGCCTTATTTACGGCTTGGCGGGGTGTTCATTTTGATGCTGATTGCTTATTGTTTCTGTGCCAATGTGGTTATTTAAGTCGTAGGAGTATATTTTATATTATTTGAACAGTATGTTACAAAATTTATATGATTTTTCTGAAATATTAAGAAATAAATAATAGAGATACTTATCTCTGTGGCCAAGTCACCATCAGCTGTGTTGGGTGTCACCCTCTGAAGTGATGGCGAATGACACTCGGGAATTCCGGGATTCAAGGACTGATAATCCAGAATCAAGAGCTGCCACCCTCATCTCTCACGTGCCTCAGTAGCAGGATAAAAAGATCACAAACAGCTTCAGGCCGGCTCCAGTCGTACACTTGATTTGCCCCACTTATGCTCCCTCTCCATACTTTGACTTTAACCCCTCTTTCGAGCCTGACTTTGGCTTTGAGAAGACAGTTACTTTCTTCTTCATCTTTCAATGCATTCCTTGTGTCTGTTGAAAGATTTTACAACCTTCCTCCGGTGCATTTGTGTGCCTTTGTGTAGGGATCTTACTACAGCTGAGATGGTGGAAAACAAAGTGTTGTATGTTAGAATTTATAGAGGAGGCTACCATAATATTTATCTGGATGTACTCAGCTTGACAACAAAAGAAAATATGGTTCCTATGTGATACGACTGAAGTTTTTGGTTATTTGGTTGAACAAACTCTTAAATCTACGTGTCTGTATGTAGACATTTTCTTTTCATTGTAGATAATGTAAGGAAAGTTACCAGCGAATTGCCTCTCATGTTGTCATTTACACTATAAGGAATACCCTTTGTAACTCCAGTATGGGTCTTGTATCCTTTGATCTGTCGGTAAAAAATCCAGGTGAAGCCAAGAGCAGATAAAGCAGTGGAGGCAGATTGAAGGCAAAAAGTATAAAAGTCTGTAGAAGTAGAGACTGAGGGTGAGGAGGCTGGTAAGTGGAGACTCAGGCTGAGCTTGAGCAGCAAGCAGAGCTCAGGGTTTTCTGAGAAGATTCGTGCAGAGTGGTTCAATCAATTAAAAAGGGTTGCAGACGCTGGAGAGCAACTGGTCTAGGTTCAGCAGTGTCTTAATGGGAATTTTTGGTGCCACTGATGTTGGACAGAGGCCTGGCTCGCAGTCTCTGTTCTAATTCATCCCGAAGGTGTTCTATCGGTCTGAGGTCAGGACTCTGTGCAGACCAGTCAGGTTCTTCCACACCAAGCTGGCTCATCCGTGTCTTTATGGACCTTGCTTTGTGCACTGGTGCGCAGTCATGTTGGAACAGGAAGCGGCCATCCCCAAACTGTTTAACACGTTACTTGTAAGTAAGTCCAACTCATACCAAAATATCTGATACCACACCTGGTTCTGCATGGTGGGTCTGAACACAGGGAGGAAACAAACATTTGAATTTTCATAATGCCAATACAAGCAAATCCAGAAGTGTGCGTGATGCAGTGGTACGATGGTGAGGCTGAATAATGGACAAGTGGTGAGCAACAGACATCTCATCCACTCAGTGTCACTGGACAGAGGTCAGACCAGGCAAAACTCGAAGGACTCTGCAGCACAGGAAAAGCCGGGATGAATACTGAGTAGTAAAAACTGGTAGATAATTAGACTCTAATAAAGAGCAGAGCCCATAATCTGATGGCAGCACTGAGTATCTGTGGGTTTGATACTGAAACTGGTTGCAGCCGGTGGGACTCTCTTCGACTCCAGCACACCTGCCTTCACTCCTTCAGCTTGACACTCACACACAAACACTCAGTGAGTGAGGAAGACTGCCACTCGTGGAGTAGTGACACCGAATAGGATGTAGAGGGGGGTTTGAGAATGATATGTATAGGGCAATGTGACAGACTCAAGGATTAAGATGGAGTGACACGGTGGGTTAACGTTTGCCTCACAGGAAGAGGGTCCTCGGTTCACTTTTCTTCGTGTTATCACTTCGGTAGATGGGCAAACCTGACCATAACGAGCTTTTATCCGGAGCATAGTGCAACTGACAGCAAGCTCCCACAGGCCCCAAGTAAGATCGCACTCATTTATGTTTCTATGACAAATGCCCTTTTACTCATTTTCTTAAATTCATTCCACAAATTACATTATTATAGCACAAGTCATATGTTAAGTATACACTATACTGGAAGATTATGTTCACCTTGACATTGCATCATTAACAGTGCTCCGGGACTTTGTGTAGGGAATTTTTCCCCGGCCATGACAATGCGGCTTGGTCTTACGCTGAATGTCAGTCTGGACAATTGATACGATAAACCCAGTTGAAACTTCTCCATTCTGCTGATAAGAAACAGAGGGGGAGTCTGCGAGAGGGAGGAAGGAGGAGGGGAGCTTTCTTTTATTGATGGCCTTGTGCCAGTAACAGCAGAATCCCCATTAGAGTTACGGGGAAAACAACATTTGTGAGCACATCCCCTGCAGTTCAGCTCAATGCAATTTCCATAGTAGTGACGTTTCAGTTTTTAGATGAAGCTGAAAGGTGGAGATCTCTGTGATTTATTATGTTTCAGTAAAGACTGATTGGTTTTCTGAATGCAGTTTAAAAGATCGCTTCCTTGGCTTAAAAAACTATCCACCGAGCATTGTAATGGATAATTAAATCTAAGCAGTGGAAGAAATACTCAAAAAGGCATTCCACCATCTTCAATTGAAAAGAAAAATCAATTTACAAATCACAGGATGCATTACTCAGACTGTGAAAATGGTGAAAATTGTGAAACACCTCATGTGCTTATACAGGAGATGAATAGAGCATGTTTCTCTTTAGAGAGTCTTTTATCTTCAGTTTTTTTCTTCTTGTCTTTCTTTAGATTAAGTATGACATCCTTGCAGATATTCAGTTGCCAATTGTGAAGAGAAGTTTCACAATAATAGAAAATGCCAGGAAAAGGTGCTTGAAGGCAATAATAGCCTTATTTTGAGTATTATTTTGATATTACATCCATTACATAGCCAGTCATATGTGGGCACTCAAGCATGATATACTCTTTTCGATATTTCATTTGGAAACCGTAGGTATTAATCTGCCACTAAAAGCACCTGATCCACAAGATTTCAAACCCCTCAAAAACTGCACTCATATTATCTGAGTGGGTTTATCCTAAAGACAGTTTTACTGGCCAGTTAAGTTTGTTCTTGGCGACTGAGAAACAGTTTATGAAAGACCTTGCTTTGCTGGGGCATCTCATACCTACTTCTGCATGTTATGTCATGTGTAGTCTCAGAAATATGTGGAGCAGTCTTAAGCTCTTGATTGTGTTTGTGCTGTTTTTGGTCCTTCAGACAGCAGCCATGGGTCTGGCTTTATAAACGTTCAAATCAAGAAAATGATCATGTGCAGCCATTTTCTGATCTTTTCATCTGTTTCTTTCTCCTCTTTGTAGTGAAAGCTGTTGTTGTTGGCCCCTTAACCTGAAACCAATTGGCATTCCTCTGCACATATTATCATCTCTAAGGGCTGTGCACTGTTTTGAAGGACTGCATGCAAATCTGTCAGCTTTAGGCTTAGTCAAAATTCATCAATCTGTGCGGGGTAAGAGAAAAACAGACAGATATCTTCCTTTAAGCATAAACCAGTCCTTATGAGGCTTGTAAATAAGTTATCCAGATGCAACAAAGATAGAGTCACAGTTGTCTAACATACCATGTGGTGTTACAGGATTGACCTTACTTGGCATAAATTCAAAAATGTCCCATCCACGCATTTTCTATACCAGCTTAATCCAATTGTCGGGTCATGGGGGAGCTGGAGCTTATCCCAGCTGTCATTGGGTGAGAGGCAGGGTACACCCTGGACAGGTTGCCAGTCCATCACAGGGCCACACGCTCACTGCTAGGGACAATTTTAGATACACCAATTAACCTAACATGCATGTTTTTGGATGGTGGGAGGAAGCCGGACTACCTGGAGAGAACCCAGCATACACAGGGAGAACATGCAAACTCCACACAGAAAGGTTGGGAATTGAACCTGGAACCCTCTTGCTGTGAGACGACGGTGATAACCACCACACCATCATGCTTACATAAGATAGATCAACATTTTCTGAATTTTAACAAGCAGAATTGCACATGAGCTGCACCACGATGTGTTAGTTGCTGCGTGCATAGAGTCAGTCAGGGTCCAGGGTGGTAGAATGACAATCCGATGACACCACACATCAAAAGATCCTGTGGGGGTTGGCAGCACATAACCAACCTGCCTCTGTTACTGTCCATCAGCGCATTGATCCAAAGACCTTATCATTCAGTGTATCTGCAGCTAACAGGGTGGTGAGGATTGACTTTGCAAATCTCTACCCCCTCTAACTTTCCCTTTGATCTCAGAAAGGCCTCCGTGGTCTACTTCATAATCAGCTGGGTTGAACTTGTCTGTTTCTCTGTCTCTCTGTACAAGTTAAGACTGGAGCCCAGCTCCTCTCTTTGAGTGCCACCTGAGAAGTATTTTCGTCTGCTTCTGTCAGCCTGCGAGGTCTCTGGTAACGAAAAAAAAGCATGCGTCTTTAGTAAAGTTTCAAACCATTTTGAACATTTAAAATGAAGTCAGGTCATTTGCATATTTATATGCCAGAGAGCTTGTTGACTTATATATTGTGTAATGCTTTATTGATGCACCTTGTGCAACTATTGCATCATAGATTACAAAGAATAAAAATGGGGGAACATCAGTGTCATCAGAATAAATGGGATAATTGCAATAGTTACACTGTCCTTTGTTATTTCATGATGATGAGACGGGAGCATACATCATGTCTCACTTCCTCACAGCGATCCAAAGATGACAGCGAGTGTTAACGAATACAGGCAGCCCCTGCTGAAGAGGGACCACATCTTTCAAGAGGAAGAATAATCAGAGGCAACGAGCAACATTTAACTGCTGTCCAGTAAAATGTGACATCAGAGAGCAAATCGAAGGCATACGCCATCAGTCTTCACTGACCTGAGACTTGCACTGCGTTGTACAATTTCTAGTGTGGACGACAGAATTGTCTGTAAATTCAGTTCATACTGACCTGGTGACTTTGTTACAGCTTATAATGTATATATAAAATGCTAATAATAAACCACATTATGTAGTTGGATTTCTGGTTAGATCCATTTGGGGTTTGATAGCAACGTATTTTCATATTTTTTAAATGGATTTGTAAAGACGAGTGCTCAAGCTTTCAGCTTCAATTTAAAAGGTTTATTCCATCATGGTCTGCGTCCATTTGTATAACACACGACTGAGTCACTCCATCTCACTGGAAAATATGTGAAAATGTGACATTTTTACCATGTAAGGAATATGAAGATAATTGTCCATTCTTGAATCAAATTCCCTGAAAGTCAATAATTGTTTACATGTGGCCAATTCCAATCAGAATAAAAATGCCACTAATACTCACCACAGTGATATAATGAGTTTCCAGCTGGGGCAAGCACAAAGGTTGAGCCCTTCTTTTAAGCTATATACGCTTCAGTTTGAAAGCATCACGTCATTTATATGAAATGACAGTGTCGTTCTACTTCCAATCGCATCTCTCTCATTAATTTTGACTTTGGCTGGTCTCTGGTCAGTTTCTGGCCAGTCTTTGGCCGGTTTTTGTCTGGTTTCTGGTTGGTCTCTGGTTGGTCTCTGGTTGGTCTCTGGCTGGTCTTTGGCTGGTCTTTGGCTGGTCTTTAGCTGGTCTTTGGCTGGTCTCTGGCCGGTCTCTGACTGGTTTTTGGCTGGTCTCTGGTTGGTCTCTGGCTGGTCTTTAGCTGGTCTCTGGCCGGTTTTTGGCCGGTCTCTGGCTGGTCTCTGGCTGGTCTCTGGCTGGTCTTTGGCCGGTCTCTGGCCGGTCTCTGACTGGTTTTTAGCTGGTCTTTGGCTGGTCTTTGGTTCGTCTCTGGCTGGTCTTTTAGCAGAGGTAGGTAAAAAGAAAAAGAAAATTATCTCTGAGATTGCTGCTTAATTACAAAGAGATCAGTGAAAATATCAATCCCAAAACATAATGTGGGTCCATTTTAGTCGTATTGCGTTTTCTTCTGCTGAACTGATTGAATTAAATCAGTAAAGTTAAAAAGAGTCTCATAGATTAACAGCAGAGCTGCTTGTTAATTCGTGTAAATGAAAAAAAATTATAAAATTCAGTGATTCAGTTTCGTTAGCGGCTTCTTGTTCGCATCATTCTGGTATAACTTAACCATTCTTACACCTGTCCAAATACTATTGTTCAGGAAGTAGAAACATTTGATTCTGTGATTTAGTATTTCCAGTGATTCATATTTGGATGTAAACCCTCTATAGTTAAATTCATGAACTCCTGATTGTAGGCCTCAAAATTAACGTCCCTGCTTCCTTGAGAGTGTCATAAGTGATTTGGTGATATGTTATGAAGAGGAAAGAATTCTGCAATCATCCACATTGGCGGTCTTCTGCGGTCTTCAGAGCCTTTATCTGGTGCCGGGCTCTCCAGCGTCTTTCTTTTTTTTTTTTTTGAAGAATGCTTTGTAATTTGAATTAAACTCTTTGTACGCTTTCATGTAACACTGATACTAATACACATTAATTAGGGCATAAGACAGTATTGCTAAATATTCAAAACCATACTGAACCGAATTTGGATTAAACAGTGTTTACATAAACAGAGCAGCTGCTGCTGACACTCAAGGTATTAACCCTCTTAGTCTGAGTCATGCTGTTGCTTTTAATACAAGAAAAATGACATGATTCCAGCGTTAGCTTGTGTAATCCTCTTGGCAGTTAGACAAACATACGGGGCAGTCAGTGCGATTCTTTTTGCTGGCTGGGTGTGATGTTTTTGTTATGCTTTAGCATCGCCATATTTAGCTCCAGGAGAAAGTGAGTAAACCTCAGCTCTTGAAGCTCTCTTTCACAGAGAAGCTGTGTTTAGTTACAGTAAAATGCATAGCTTGGAAACAAGTGACAACAGGGATTAAGATCAGATTTACCCCGACTGACAATCTGTTTGCCATTTTAAGGTTTGTATACAAACTTCACAGGATCATCAGAGCTAATTAAATAAATATAATGAACATAAATACAAGTTGATTGGGGTTCCTCACCTTGCACTAAGTAAGTGGTGCATAATTGGAGACCAAAGTTTGTTACTTACCATTAATGACAGTTAAAGTCCTAGTTAAAGTCTTGTAGTGAATAATCCTCACAGTTGTTATCATGAGAAAACCTCTTATGGCTTCAAAATGGCTTGGGTATGACAACAATTCATTGAATCTATAAATACACTGATACAGCCCAGCCGATATCCCTGAACCCTCTCTCCTCTGACATCACTACCCTATGCAATGGCTGATTCTAAGACGGGGTGATTTAGTTGAACATGTGTGCACCAAAGAGTGAAGCTAAATCATACAAAGCTGCATGCTAGTGGAAGTATCAGAATAACGTTTCCACTTTCTATCATCTTCAGTATTATCGGAAAAGTGCCAGCGTTGGATAATATGAGCCTTTGGTTTGACAAAGTTATTAGAAGGTAAAGTGATCCTGAACCTTGTCTGCAGCTCTAAGACCTTTAGTATCTTAAGTTGCAAAGACCAAGCGCAAGACTCCAATGCTTTTTACATCAGAAATGGCTCCCACTTTTACTTCATTCATTTTTACACTTCTCCTTGTAGCTTATGGTCGTTTTTCATTTCATTGGTTCCTCACAGTAAAAATAGCTAAATAATTATCTACAAAGACCCAACCAGCAAGTTGTCAGGATTGGCTTCTTCGATCTTCTGTACAGCCAGCCTGGCTGACCTTACTTCCTTAGACTGGAGGTGGTGCTCTGCATATCCAAGGCAAAGATCTCCAGCCACAATGCGGACAGAGGATTTTGCTCAAGGATATATTCATAAGTGTAAACTATTGATTTTTGTCAAAATGAGACTTAAATTAACTTTGCTGCATCAGTGCAGGGACAACACCTATCCATCCATACATCCATCCATCTACTATACCCACTTAATCCAACTGTAGGGTCGGGGGCTGGAGCCTATCCTTGCCGTCATTAGGCGAGAGTCAGGGTCGCCAGTCCATCACAGGGCCACACAGAGACAAACAACCACACTCACACTCACTCCTAGGGACATGCATGCGTTTGGGGGGTGGGAGGAAGCCGGAGAACCCACGCATACGCGGGGAGAACATGCATAAGAAAGTCCCCAGCGGGGAATCAAACCTGGAACCCTCTTTCTGTGAGGTGATGCGCTAACCACCACACCACCGTGCCGCCCCATGTAGATTATATTTATTATATATTTATTATATGGCGTTCAAAACTTAAATCCAGTATCAAAACAAAAAAAAGGTCAAAATGTGACAAATCACTGATGATTTGGAGAATCAATTAAATATTGTAATGTCCTGTAAAACTGCAACAATTACATGAACATTATTTTGGGTTGCATATTGGTTTCAGTCAGTGAAAAGCAACCAGAGCTGACAAAAAATTGAGAGAACACTGAGACACGATATGTTTCAAGTTTCCCCATCCTAAAATGTTATGATATTCAAATGCTGTGTCCAGAGGTGACCAATCAGCTTATCTGGATCGTATTTGATACCATTGCTTGACCAGGAAAAAAACAGAACCAGAGTGATCAGGGTGGGTGATGCAGAACTCCAGTCTAACATTTCAAATTGTAATAAAAAAAAGAGCCTTACAAAGCTCACATTCTATTAACTCCACTGTGTTCGTTGGACAGGCTTGATACATTTGTGCTGAAAGCTTAGCAGCTTGGCATCACAAACACAAGATCACTGACCTTCACCTTGAGCTGCTCTTGTGGATTAATACAGGCGAGTCTTCCCCTGAGCATTCACTGCACTGATTTATGATTTTCAGAGGTTTTGCAGCAGCTTGAAAGTATTTCATGCTCTTATAGTGTTTGTACACACAAGAGACTCCTAAAACAGACAGCAGAAGCAGGCCTAATGCTTGTTGAAAAACCAATCTGACACAATATGTTTAAAAACTACCTAAACTGAGGAAGAATAATCATGAAAGGCACAACTGCCTACACTATACTGCAGCTGACTGTGACGAGGGAGGAATCGTGCAGTTGAACAAAATATCAGACATGCATGACATGAGGAACGAATCCTTACGAGGTTAACAGTTTGATTACTATACAATTTAAGTTAAGGAACTGATGCATTCCTTAACTTGTCACTGAATCAATGGTACGTTGACTTATTTTTAGAATAATTGAGTTATAATTCAATGATTGATTTCTCTGTTTATATAGAAGTATTCATACAATTTGTTAAATGTGAATCACGCACTTATAATAGTTGTTTAAAGTGTTAGACATCAACTTTTAATTGTGTTGTTTGTGTTTGTGTTTGCTGGATATCATCAGGTCAAGAACTAGTGAAAGTCTTCTTTTTTAGGTGATTTAATCTGACCATTAACTGCTCCAGAGCCACCTCCAAGACACTAATTTTTTAAATAATGTTCTCTTAATTGCGAGCGCTATTAATAACCGCAGCTGTGCGTATCGGTAGTTGGAAGATCTTGCCAATGCTTCGAAAAATTTCAAGAGTACAAAGAGTTCATATTCAAAGACAAGATGGTAGTTGGCTCAACAGCTGTTTGAGAAAACAGCCAACATGACATGCTCCATTTGTACCTCTGTGTTCCTCTCTGGGCCATCAATTCCACGTTAAGCTTTATGACCCAGTATAGAGGCTATGTGTTTGTCCATTGCAGATAAAGCAGAGGTTGTTGGCCCTCTTTACGCAGCTCTCATGCTCTATTTTTTCTGTTCATGCTATCAGAACCGGGACCACCAAATAATGAAACGGATTTCCTTTTCTCTAATTCACTGAGTGTCTAATTATCAAATTGGGTCAATTTGTGCTTTTTTGTTTTCATTGTTATTTGCATTTCGATGATGTGCAAATTATGTTTTTATATGCAAATGATTAACTGATGGGACTTTCCAAACCCTGTCATTTTGAGACTCATTGGGGTCATTTTGTCTGTTCTCACGATGCTCTTATCTCATTTGGGTTGTTTTGCATCCCTTTGCGGTTGGTTTGTAGCCTCACATTTGTGCTTTTAAACTGGTTGTTCTGTGTCTCTGGGAAATAGATGCTATTATAGGAGACTTCGGTAATCTGTCCATGGTAAACACTTCCCAGGATGAAGGTATTCAGAAGTCCAGTTTGCAGTGATTATGTGGAGACAGGAAAAACTGAAGACTATTGGAAATAATGATGCAGGCACCGACATTCACTAGCTAGTTGTTTCCTGTCAATCATTGTGTTTTTCCCTAATACATCAGCTAATTTCACAACCAAGAACACAACCCACATCTTACTGTTTACGCTACCACAAAAATGTATATAATGGGCAAATGGCGTTTTTTTTTAGGCATCTTGATAAAATTTTGTTTTTAAATGCTGTCAAAATGCTGGTCCAGGGGCCCATAATAAAAAGCAGGTTGATCTCATCCCAAACAAGGAAATGAACTGAATATAATTGAGGAGGTGTCAGTGAGTCCTGCTGTGGCGGAGATGTACATGAGCCTGTGATACGGTCCATAAATGAGGTGCAGGATGACACTCTAGAGATGTGGCAGGGATGGCATGTGGTTTATTGCTGGAATCAGGGGAGACAGATGTTAAATGTTGTTCTGAACTGAACCTATTGAAAAAAATGCTAATCTCATTAGCTCTGCCCAGACGTCTATCTGTCTGATCATCCTTCAGCTTGAAGACGTGATGTTTTTCATCCTTTACCACTCATCCCACATTTTATTGTCCATCTTTTTTCGGTACGCTCTCTTTTGTCTTCTTTTCTAACTGTTTCTGTACACTCCTCAAGACCTTCCTGCCTTGCTCCCTGACGGCCTTTGTCTTCATGTTCAGCAGCTTTTTCAGGTCACTGGTGATCTGGGGCCTATTATTGGGGAGGCAACTCACGGGATGATTAAGTTTACACAGTCTGTCACACAATCAGCTGTGGCATTAATGTCATCTCCATGTGGCTCACTGAGTGCATTCCAGTCTGTTGCCTAAAAGCAAGTTTCTTCTCCTCAAACTCTTTTTAATCACAGGCTCCTGCTGAATAGTGGCTGTTTAGGCGGAAATGAGAGATTGTCCTGATTTTCCTGATGGTGGACAGGCAGAGGAACAGTTGGAAAGTTGCACGTGTAGCATGGTAGATGCACGGTAGAAATCACCATGGTTGTGTTTGGGTGTAGAGTTTGCAACCTGACTGCAACTAGGCTGATGACATCACAGACAGCATCAGTAGCAGTGAAGGTTAAGATATACACTGCTACTACTAATCGCTGTGGTCTCTCTTTGGAGATAATGTGGATGGAAACTCACAGATAACAGTTCGATGTCCTAGGCACAGATCCTCTCCCTCACAGTGACATGTCTATGATTAAACCACCTGTTGCTAGCAAGAACTGCATTATCTCCACCTTTGCTTTTTACCGTCTCTGTATGCATAGCCAGTCTAAAAGCCTGTTAGAGAGGCATTAAAATCCACTATTTGCCCATGCAGCCACATCTTTATGAAACACAGTTCTACATTCTTCATTAGCACTATTTGCACTAGCATTGTTTGCTAGCGATCTCACATTCCCCTTGATGATCAAGGGAAGAAATAGTTTCCTTCACCTCTTTCTTTGTATTGCTCCTGCTTGACAGCCAACTATGTTTACACATATCAGCACATTTATAACTCTTCTACTTCACCTTTAGGTGCTATTTGATGTGAGTTTGTTTCTACAGCATTTGCACCAGTTTGACCTTCTAGGGTTTGGATGGGTCATTTGGATGCCTGTAGAGATGCTCCTGCTCATAGACCCTTCCCTGTAGCTTTTCTTATTTGTCATACATGATTAGTTTGAAAGATTGGGAAGCGCACAACGTGCTGAAATGACACAATTACTTTGTCCATTGTTGTTCACAAGGTTGAGAACAACTATCATGCTTTATAGAACAGGCCTAGGTGCTAGATTTAAGAAATGCCAGCAGGTTTAGGAGATACCTGGGAAGTTTACTGATTACTGATATTCAGTAATTTAGCATCGAGGTACCTCTGTTATAGTGAAGAGCAGGATGAGGACCTAAATCCAGGCAACGAAGAGACAGATAGAACACGAAATAACTTTAATACTCAATGATACGAACATGAATGCTGAGGAATAACATTCTGGTGAATCGAAGAAGAAGCAGAGCTAAGATTATAAACACTCGTATATCAACTGGTGTCAAGTGAATGCTATGGAATGATTAAAAAAAATGTTCAAAAAAGCATAGAACTCAAACTAAACCATCTAAACGCTGATTGGTTCAAAGTCAGCTTGACCTAATTATAACCGGGACAACAGTCTCATAACTAAGTGCCAAAACTGTAGTTTGCCAAGAAGTTTAGGTGAGAAAAGTTCAGTGTTTAACGCTTAATTTAATTTCATCACAAAGCAGCTCTTTGTCCCTTTTTACTTCTGTCTTTTTCACAGCAGAGCAACAACAGCATTAACTGTGGGCTGCTAAGCTGTGGGCTGCTAAGCAGGAACACAGCTAAGATATTCTGGGCTGTGCTCATGCTCAGCAGCCCACAGCTCGTATTGTCCCAAATATTCCTCCAAAGTAACATGAAAATACTTAGACATGTAGACAAAGCATCTGCAGGACCGTTCAGACCTTTAAACACCACTCTTAGCCATCCACTTCAACCTCTGCACTGGCAGCTATGCTCAGACTACCACAGTCATAATTCATGGGGTGAAATTGAAGTCAACATTGGTCTTTTTAACTATCTGAACGAATGACCAGTGACAGACTTGTGTCTGATGCAGTCTGTTTTACGTGACCTTACCTGTATATAGCTCAGTGGTTACCATGTTAACATTCTGAAGTGTTAGTGAATACATTCGACATATGGTGACATTTGGCTTCTGCAGCTTCAGCCTTTGTTTCTGTCAAGCAGCTCTCTCCTTCCTTCACTTCATCCTCTGCTTTCCCTTCTTAATCTACCCTGCCGCCGTTTCTCAGCAGCCTTTGAATAGGTCAGCATCCCCGTGGGCATAACCCTGTCTCTGCAGCGCTTCTGCTGTGATTGGCACCATTGAAAAGTCTATGAATTGAAATTACAGACAGTCTCAGATACAGTTTGAAACCGTCTTCTTAATTGAATTATTAAATCTCTGATTATGTTTGAGTGAAGGTGTCTGCATTAGTGCCAACCCTGTTAAACCCTGACAAAGTGCAGCCAGTGCCGTGCTAAAGTAAAAACCAAGCATCCACACACTCACACAGAGACACACACACAGCATTTAATTATGTTTTGATGTGATGCCTTTGACATTTCTGTTATTTTTCTTTCTTGTTCTTTAATTCACTTGGTAAAGTGGGATAGATTGTTTTCACAATGTGTTGACTTAATATGCAAAAATAATAAACTTTTATGCTTTTGGTGTTGCACACTGACGTTTGCTAATGCTAATAGACTTAGCACCTTGCTTGACTTTTCACTTTTTTGAAAAAAAACCTGTGTATTGTATCTACAAATCTCCTTAAAGCTGCCTGCAATGAGCAGACTGATCAAAGCACTGAGATATAAGCCTCAGTGCATACACAGGTTTGTACAGCTGAAAACCCTTGAAATGTGCTCCGTGCTCAGGGAAATTAAACCATCATGAAACACGTTACATGTTTTCTATGGAGAAGAAGGAAAACAGAGTTATATCATTCAATTATCCAACTGTTGCCAGGACTATGAAAAGTCCAGACTCGACATTTTCAGCCTGTTATGACTCCTTAAGCTAATCTTTGGATTGCTGAGCAGTGCAGAGAAAGCAGAGGAATCCAGCACACTCCTGTTCCCTTCCTTAGCATTAGCACACGGCAGGATGCAACCGTATTACCCTAACAGCGTCGCCGCGTTTGTAGATTACTGAACATTTGCATAAAAATAAGTACGACTGCAAATGCAAAGCCTGCTATTTCTCTCTCACATGAGGGATCATCCTGGCGCCATGACAAATCCTGTGCTTTGTTCATTGACCCTGTGGGGTCAATTACGTTTGCTGGGAGAAGACACAGAGACCGCCTCGGGTTCACGAGACTGTAGTGTTGGCATGTTGATCGATGGTGGGGATGCTTATCAGCCACAGTCTGTTACAGACACCTAATTGCAATTGATCCCCTCTGCTGTACCATTAATTGTAAATCCTCTCTCAATCACCTGCTCCACACACACTACACATGTTGTACTCCAAAACTCAAACTTCATTCATCAGCGGGCTCTGCATCGGTTTTCAATATGACCGCACCGTGGCAGACACCACTGTGAGACAAAGCCTCGCCCAGTGTGTGAAGCTTTGCTGCCTTTTCCGAGGCGTCCGGATGGCCTGAAGGGCAAGCTTGATAACTAAAACCTGAGAGCTGTTATCAAGATGTCAACACATTGAGTTCTTCTGTCAAAACTTTACTGTGGAAACCCGGTCAAATCCAATTCAATGAAATAACTCGTGTTTTCGCTTCAGGAATGTTAATGACTTGCTCCAAATTAAAATGTCTTTACAAATAAATGGAGGTATTGTTAAGAGAGCTTTGATAGACATGTGGTCCAGGCAGCCAAATGGTTCTGGCTGACACTCACTATGACGTCTGATACTGCACATATTATATGAGTGATATATGATACAGTTTCCAAACCCAGACTTGGGTTTTGGTTGAAGCAGCTTCGACCCCGATGACAGATTCAGACCATCTTCAGAATGATTCTGTGAGCTTGCCAGTTTATTAATTTGAAAGTTTCTTGGCAGAGAAGTTCATGTTCAACCAGGATGAATAGGAAGCGTCAGTGCACTCAGGTCTATTAAGAGATCTTCTGCTGCTTTTACGTCAAAATCCTTTGTGGATGAATCCAGGACTTTTCCAGGTACTCCTCGGGTCAGTCATTTGGGAAACTTTACCCTAGCCTGAGATCCAAAGCGACCTGTCCAGGATGTACCCCGCCTCTCGCCCGATGTACTGCTGGGATAGGCTCCAACCCCCCCGCGACCCGACCAACAACATGGACGGATGGATGAGATCCAAAGCACTCTTGAAATGGTTTTCACTCAGGATTGCAGGGTACTTTTTTTATCCATCTTTTCTCCTCATGCCTGGTCTTTCTTACTTAAAGGCCTGTATGGTGATGTGCTGGATCAATGGTTCTTCTTGTGAGGTTCTTGTCACGGCATCAAAGAATACAGACTCAACAGTGGATAAGAAACAGGTAAAAAGATGTATTTAGAAAGGTTGTGGTAGATAATCCAAAAGGGGGAACTTGTCCTTACTTACGAGAAGGAGGAAGTCCATGTATGAGGGGAGGGCACTGGCTGTGTTGGTTTTGGATGGCGGGGAAATCCAGGATGAAGGGCGAGGGAGGCAGACGCAGAAGGAGAAAGGAGGAAAATAATTTGCAATAACACACTGGAGTAGGTTGGTTTACCACAAAAGATAGTGAAACGATCTGGTGAAGATTGGTTGCTCCTGCAGCTTCTATAAGGACGTCTTAACGAGTGCTGATGAGGAACAGGTGTGGTGGCAGGAGCGATCCAGGCTCCGCCCAAAGGAAAACCTGCTCAGCCCGCCTCGGACTCAGAAACTAAAACATCAAGGTTCAGGGTGTCTTTATTATCCCTGTGGGGTAATTTGGTTTGCAGCAAGCAGTCATTCAGTCTTGCAATCATGCAAGAACAACAAAGACAAAGCAAAACAAATAAAATCTTTGTGACAACAACAACAACAGCCAAGCATGTGCACGAAATCTTCCAGCTCCACTGCACAAAGAACTCTGGAGCTCATTCGTAGAGATCGTTTGCTTGCTGATTATGTGACTGATCGAAGCCGTTTGTCCAAGATTACATCTAGAAAATGTATTAATGGTTCCAAACTTTTAAGAGAAGTTTGTGCATCCTTCCCACGATCTGTTTCTTGACAACATGCACAAATCTAACAGTACATGAGATCAGTCTCACAGATCTATGAACTATTCTCATCACTTTCTGGCTTATCAACCTAATTTAGACAAGTGGATTCATTTATTTAAGCTCAGGTCAACTCAAGTTGAAAGGAAGATTCATCCTGAATTTCTAAGCATTAGCTAATAATAATTGATTAAAATAAAAAATATGAATCATGATAAAATGTATAATTTACTTATAATTAAACTGTCACTGGAAGGAGGAATAAAACCTTTTTTATTCCATTTAATTTTATTTAATCTGAAGCGATTTCAAGTGTATTTTGGAGTAAGATATTTAATTCTGCTATTTTGAACTAATTTACAATTTACATTGATTGATGGGGAATAAAATAATTAATTAAATCTATTTTAAGAGTTACAACAAAATGGTAAAACTTGAAAGTGTTTGACAACTTTCTGTATGCTTTGTACATATTTAGTATCCAGTGTTGGTTTGTTTTAGCCTATTCTTAGCCACCCTGTGGAAAACAATATATCAGTCTTTTGTGTGAACAGATCCAGCAGGTAAAGCGAGAGCACAGTTTGAATAAATGATTAATCGTATGATTATTTTTTCTGCTTTCAAAGACAAATTATATGCTACATCATGCAAAGTCATTTGCCTCTGCTTCAGGTGCTGTATTCTAAGCAGCTTCCCACTGTGAAACGCTTTCCCAGAGGCTTATGGGAATAAACATAACACAAGATGGGGTGACAGGTAGTGTGCTTCTGTAAGACTAACTGTTATGAAGCCGCTTCCTCCCCTTTGGCAAACAGGGTGTAGATAACTAAGCAGCAAATTCTCAGCAGCAAAGAGAGACTTGCCCAAAGGAAAAAACTCCTCCAGCAGGCCTTGAAAGAAATTGGTTATTAAATAAGGCAGACCGGAGATAAAGATGTCAGCAGTAATAATGCTTTTCATTTTGACTCTGATCTTATTTGCTCAGAGGGGAGGGCGAGCTGTGCAGTAGACATAAGGGTTTCTCCCACTGCTCTGAGACTGATCTGTCAGCAGATACATGGCAATGCCGCCTTTGTTGCCCTGCCCTGGTGAGGACAAACTAATATAGTGGAACTGCAGATGTGGCGCTTTCTTCCGAGCACACTTAATTTTCCCTGGACACATAGACAGCCCTCAACACACAATGACAATCACAGCGTCTGCACTCAGGCTGTGGTGGTTACACTGAAGGTAGCTCGTGTGCTCTGCTGTCTCATACACCCCAGGACAGACTGAGCAGTAAAACCAACTGGTCACTCGTCTGCCAAATTCACAGAATCCAGTCTGCTGTCACTGTATCGGTTTCTGTTACCTCAAAGTGAGCAGATATGGACGAGGACAGAGCGTCCGTGAGAAACATGCGCAGAAAACACGCGGTGGGCTGCTCAGAGATACTGTTCGTGTTGTTAAACATCCAGCAGAAGAGAAGATAGAATCAGAAGGAACTAATTAAAGAGATTAAAACTATTTTCAAAGATGTACATGACTGCTGAAGTTCATTTGGGAAAAACAGGAACGCAACGATTAAGAGACTCAACACGAGAACTAACCCTGAGCTGAAAGGAATAAAGTTATCAGCGTAGATCAAATAAGGATGTAATCTTATGAAATAAACTGGATAATACACTGCAGTGGTCTGCCAACGTAGAAGCAGTGTACAGGAGGCAGTGATGGCTCCGGTCTATTCTGCTGTCTGCTGGGGGAGTTGCACCACAGACAAAGCCGGTTCTGTAGTAGGCAGAAGGCTAGAGCCTCTCAGTGCTGTGGTGGAGCAACGGATGAGGAGGAAATTATATTCTCAGTCTCACAGAATCCTGGCAGGACAGAGGAGCAGCTGCAGTGAGAGGTTCAGGAGGTCCTTCATCCCCACAGCCATGAGGCTTTTTAACAGTGACTGCTGACATGTTCTTCTCACATTTATTTATTTAGTATAGTTTAGTTTATTATTATTATTATTATTGTTGTTGTTGTTGTTCCAGTATATCATTGTAAATATTTAAAATATTTTGAGCTACTTGACTAATTTGGATGAATAAAGTCTATTTCTATTCTATTCCGAACACAGTATCAACATTTAATCTAGACTTGGATAATATAACACTCTCTTAGTTAAGTATCACAGTTTAAAAACAATTTCAGTAGCAAGCGAAGAGTCTCTCTGGTTTTATTCCATGGATTTTCATAAATTCTCCAGGCAAAAAGGTTCAAATTCTTTGTGCATCTTCTATTTCTCACTCTTTTCAGATCCGTGCAAACATTTTCAGTGATGTTTAAGTCGGAAGACGGTGAGGGCCATGGAAAGACCTTCAGCTTTGCCGTCTTGCTGAAGATCATTTTGAGGTGGATGTAAGATTACAATCCTCCTGAAAGCCATTCATTTTTCGTCTTACGCTTTTTTTTACAGTGTGTGTCGCGTTCACAAATTCTTAGTGTATAATTGAGTCCATTCTTCCCTGGAATAGTTAGATATTACACTTGTTACTGGCTGGAAAACAAGCCCAAAGCATGATCAGTCCATTGTTGAGCTTAATAGCTGGAGAGGCGTTTGCTATTGAAGAAACATTTGAAAAATGTTGTATTCTAGCATCTACTCTTCTCCACCAGACTGAACTCACTAATTGCAGTAAAAAAGTGTTGTATTTGTGCAGGTGTCCCTGCACAGAACAGTGCATTTCAACAACAGAGCCTCTCTGAATCTTTCTGGTGGTCTTTTGTTGCAGTGAAACAGGAGCATTGATTTGCTTTTCTGGCAGTATGAGAAGCTCTCTTTGAAATTTGACTCGTAATTACATCACAAACTGAGAAAACAGCACCCTGAATACACTTATTCTATATTCTTGTAGCCTTCTCCTGCTTTGTGGACATCAATTATTGTAACTTTTAGTTTTTCTGGCAGCTGCTTAGAGGAGTTTAAGGCTGTGGGACATTGGGAAAAGGTTTGAGGAGTCACAGTATTTATAAAGCTTTTAAAATTAGCATAACCTGGCCTTTTCTAATGAGGACTGTTAAAAAGCCACAGCCCTAACAAGCTAATTAAAGTCTGAGACCTTGGTGAAAGTTATCTGATTAGGCATCTCGCTTATGGTGCTCAAACTTTTGCAGGATGCTCCTCGTTTGCTTTGTTCTAAACAAAAACTATTTTCTGATCTTGCTGAAAATTTTGAAAATGATGTCTGATCCCAAACTTTAAACCTGTTGGAGATCAGTTCATTTTCTGCTCTTTTAACAATTCAAATTGAATTAAGACTACGGCGCCCAAACAACTCCTCAAATAGTAAGCACGAGGAACATTTGCTGCGTTTGACCCTTACAAGCACCTGTAGTTTCTGCTGCTTCTGTGAAACACGAAACCTGAAATCAAACCTTATCTGGGTTAAATGTTTTCAGTTAGAAATTCTACTTATTTTGGCTTCTGTGGAAGCTTATGGTTCTGTTGAATTCTAGTTTTTCCTTTGGTTTCCAACTCTTTGTTTACCCTCATTGCGCAGAAGCCTCCGTTTGATTAGAGGTGACAGGGCTTTCTTCCTGCCAACACCTTCTTTTGTCTCCAACTCTGCTCTATTTAACTGTTTCTTGCACTTCGGTAGCTGCTCTTGTCTTGATAAGATCACGGGATTGTTTGATACTTATTTTAACCACACTCTGTGTTCCAGTTTTCACTTTGAATGTACAGTAAATTATAGAGCAATCTAATCTAAGCTGAGTTTACATGAATAAATACATATATATGAATGACTATTTGGAAAAACTGGTGTCGGTTTCAGTTCATTTAGTACATGTGAACAGTTTGATTATCTAGATTGACTCATCATACTGAAGAATACTGTGTTACTCAGTAAAATGCTGTGTGTCAGTTTGAATAAGCAAATCAGTCACCTTCGTTACCAATGTGGACCTCTTTTACTGACCTTCTTGAGAGGAAATTTATTCTTGATACTGAAGCAGATTTCACAAAGATTCTGTTGTCCTGGTTTACTAAGAGTCCCTTTAACTGCGAGGACCCAAATGGTGAACGTGGTTAACAGGGTTTATTGAGTTGAAGTGGTGATTGTAGATCGTCGGGGAAAAGACTGACTGCTGGTTTGTCCGTACGGTGTTCAGAGGGGAATCCAGGAAGGAGAGGAGGGTGCTGGCTGTGGCACTGTAGCTCTGCGTCAGCGGTGGGGCGAGCAGGCAGGTAAGTGAAGCGGAGGGCAGTGAATGATCCAACAGAGACGTTGATCCAGGCACGAGCAACCTGAGCTCGGAGATCAGGCAACGGGAGCAAGACTGTCGAAGAGAATAGAGACAAGGTTAATGCTGAGAAAAGGTTCCCTGGAAACAGAGGAGGGAACCACACAGGAAGTGAGGTCATCTGGCGAAGACCGGAGCTCCTGCAGATCCTTAAGAAGGGTGTTCTGACGAGGGTAGATTAAGACCAGGTGTGACCCAGGAAACTTGCCCCGCCCTCACCTAAGACTCAGGGCCCCTCCACACCCAATACGCTGTCGTCTTGAAAAAAGTCTCCGTAAACACAACGTCGTTTCCAGAAATATCTGCATCCACACGACCAAAAAAAGCTGTAGTACATATGCCAGGCCTGTATGTGGCGCTGTGACACCGCCAATACACTAAAACTGGAAGAGAAGCCATGGAGCATATATAAAAGCATAGACATAAAAATAATCTTTATAATGTCTATGGATAAAGGTAGTACAAGCCTGTAGTCCGCCAGTGTTGTTGTTGCCATGACCATATGCATTATAAAGTTTGGAAAATACAAGTACAATGGAGTTTTATTCTTTATATGTCTATGGTTATGACGCGTCTAGCGACGACGGCTGAGGTTGATGGTTAGAGAGGCGGGGCTTATATGTCATAGTTTCTGAAAAAATCCACATTGACCGTCCACACGACTTCGGGTTATCTGGCGTTTTAGGATTTTCTCACTCACAGGGACCTGATTTAAAAAAATATCGCTTTCACACCTCGAAAAAGCCGGATCCGTCTGAACGCGAGGCCGAAACGAGTATTTATGCGGATTCGAATAGCAACAACAGCCAACCTCGTGACACTCAGGCGCACTTTAACTACGGAGATGCTTCTTTGCAAAATAATAATTATTTCACTGTTAGATCATATCACAATATTTCAATAATAAAAACTTTAGTCTGAATCAAGACTTCCTTCTGCTGCTAAAGCAGAATAAACACAAAGATATTTAGACACCCAAAAACAAAACTCAACTACCACCTGATGTGGCTTCTGCTGCCCTGGAGATCCACGATCCAACACTTATATATGCGCCTCAAACAAGGACCTGCTGGAGAGACATGGCTCACTGGTGCATCCTTCAGTGATTATGAATGCCAGCAGCTTTGTCCCTACAGCGGCTCGTTTCACGGGGACATAAAGGTTACGACCCGGCATAAAGTAAAAGAGCCCACAGATGGTCAAAGCTCAATTCCTTCAGAAATGTTTTATTTCATTGTCATTCATCTTTGGGCATCATTTCCTCATTTTAGATTTGTGGGATATTTATTGCACGGCGTGTGTTGGACAGCATCATCATAAAACATGGCAAAGCAGCACATCCGTCTGACCCACACTCGATGCTGCACAACACACTCCGGCGGGAATTAATTGCTCATGTATAAATACAGGCTTTAGAATTAATTTGGCTTTTACACTGAGATTATTTACAGCTTAAATTAAATGACAAGAAATGCATCTCCTAAATAAAGCTTTAAGAAATCACTTAATATCCTCATAAGTCTTAAAGATTTTTACCAAATGTCAGTCTTTAAATTTTCCCTTTTGACTCCAATTTTCTCAGTTCTTTTCAAATGATTTGTGTGACTTTGTGGGTTGTTCATCGAAGCTAATTAAGGACAACGTGGCAATCACTGCTATTAGATCGCAGGTACAAGCCATCCTGCAGTTTAAAAGCACGTCATTAAGCAGACCTGGAACCTTCTTAAAACACTAATTTACCTGAAAACATTTGAAGGTGTGTTGAATGAGCTCCAGATAAGGTCGGTTGACACCTAACCTGTTTTTGCAGAATGATTAACACCCATAAACTGCATTGCTCAACATTTCCTCCTTTTGTTGAGTAAATGTACACTTAAAATGGAAAAATAAAGGCATTGAAATGACACTAAAAGTAGGCCAGGCATTAACTTTGCAGCAGACAACCACCTGCAGTCGTTCATCATTTACAGACACGACAGCTAGATGGATATTTTAAATACTTTCACTGGCAGTCTTAACCTTGTACTTTTAGCTAGACCTGGATAGTGTAGTGGTAAGATTACCACCTTTCATGCGGGGTTGGGGTTTGAATCTACCTCCAGTGGTAACCCTAACCCTCCTTATGCTACCTGCCGACCTGAGATATAAGTGTAAGTCGCTTTGGGTAAAAGCATCTGCCAAATGCTTAAAAACAATAAAAAAAAAACCCAAAAACATTAGACGTTACCACACCACAATACGCCACGTGAGTGGAAAACAACTTGTAAACACAATTTAATGTTGAACAAGCAAAGTGAGCTGAATTGAGGTCACTTTCTCTTGAATCAGAACAGAATCAGCGACATCATCGGGTCTAGAAAGCCCAGTCCTCTTTAAACTAGCTATTATGATAAAACTACTGCAGAAAAACATGCTAACAGCTTAGCTGCAAGTGGTAAAAACCACATTAGTCCTTACTGTTGAGTTTGTCATTTTCACCCAAACCTCACTTCTGCAACCTCACGATCTGACTTTAGATGCACTGAATTGTTAGCATCCATTTTCTATACCTGCTTAATCCAACTGTCAGGTGGCAGGGGGGCTGGAGCCTATCCCAGGGCCACACATACACTCACTCCTAGAGACAATTTAGAGTCAACAGTTAACCTAACATGGATGTTTAAGGGCAGTGGAGGAAGTCAGAGCAGACCCACACATACACAGGGAGAACATGCAAACTGCACACAGAAAGGCCCCAGCTGGGAATTGAACCTGGAACCCTCTGCTGTTAACAGTTAACCCCCACACCACACCTGAATTGTTAATAGATTAACCATATTCAAAAATTCACACCTCTATTCCCCCAACTACAATTCCTTGATTTGTTTCTCTGCCAACGACTCAAAGCGCAAGTGTGTCTGACAAGAAATCAAAAGTTGAGCTCAAGATGTTGGGAAGTTAACCAAAAACAAAGATTGTGTCAGGCGTTTTTTTCCAATCAATTAGCTCACGGCTGGTACAGAGCAGTCGCTTCTCCCACTACGCTCATGTTAGTCAGGGCAGGAAATCAATCCACAATTAAAATGATTTTACCTGGTTGAAGTTTCGATTGATTTAAAAGTTATTTGTTTGTAGAACCATAAATAATGAATGAGGAGAATAAAAGGGGGTAACCGGTGCCAGGGGAGGGAGTTAAAATAAGAGTTGCTTTCATTTAAATAGAAATTTAATTGTAAGAAATTCTGCTTTATAGTGTACATCTCAGCCTCTATTCATTCATACGACATCATGGTGGATGTTTTCAGCCTGCTTATTAGTGCTGATTTTTCATTTCTTGCATTTAAATTTCACCACCTTGAAAAAGAAAAGAAGAATTATTATTATAGCGGTCTAATTGAAAATACATTTATATAGTAAATATTTTTCATCAGTTAGCATTAAATGAAAAATGCACTCGCTTCCTGGATTAAATCGGTGATAGTTCTGTATGAAGAGTGAAAGAGACGCTGCTATTTATATTCTTCATTGGAAAGGAGCAAAGTGGAGGTGACTGGCACCATCCAGATCTAATTTTGAGTTGTATGTTAAATGAGATGGAGCATCTCAGATGACTGTGGATCTTTTCTGTGTCTTTTTAAACTAAGTGCTGCCAATGCCTAAAGAAAACCATTAAAAAGTTAAATAATGCTTCAGGCTCTACGGGCAAGTCTGCATGTTAATAGAAAATAGAATTTATTTCCTCAAAATGAACTTACTGCTTTGAATATACCTGTATATAAATGTGATTTTTCTACGAATTAGAGCTGCTATATGATGCTTAATTTTGGGTAATATCACATTTTTATTTATTCATGTACTAAAATCGACCAAAAGGCTCAGTCTTAAAAGAAAAAAAACTCACTTACTCGCGCTACATTTTCATGTGCTATCATTTCCCTTAACATATAATCTAATTATTAATTATTTTCTGCAAATAGGACAAGAAAACCTTATGGGGAAAAAGACCAACTTTGGTCATTTAGCTCTGCCAACTTAAACTAAACTAATGAGATTATTGCTGCCTCTGAGAAATGTTTATAGACCTAAAACTCCAGTTTCTTAACTCAAATAAAGCACCGCTTGTTGTCTCAAATCCTCAGCGCTGTCTTGCTGCCAACCAAACCTGATTTCTCTCCCTGCGCCCCTGCCACGTAATCATGCAAATCAATACAAGTGCAATCATTAGACAGTGAGAAAGAAAGTTAACAGCTATGTATTGTTTGTTATCTTTTTGAGCCTGCTAAAAATAACTTTGTCCACAGCAATCATTCCATTATACAGCAGTTAGACTCTAAATCTTGTACATGAGCATTTTAGTTCAACTAAATTTCATTAGCGGTTGTTTTGAGTTGTTAATGACACCATCGTGCTTTTTTATAATTGTAAAAATGCATCAGGGGAAACTAAGTAGATTGTTAAGGAAGGCTTTACAAATTGAAATATAAGTTTTGCAGATTAATTTGCAATGATCTTAATGGCTCTCCCTCAGAGATAGGGTGAGAAGCTCAGTTATCCGGGAGGGGCTCAGAGCTTCCTGGACCTTCCCACTGGGAGGAAACCCCCGGGGAAGACCCAGGACATGGTGGAGAAACAGCTGACCTGGGAATGCCTCAGGGTCCCCCCAGAAGAGCTGGAGGACAGGGACGTCTGGGCTTCTCTGCTCAAGCTGCTGCCCCCACGATGGATGGATGGATGGATGGATGGATGGATGGATGGATGGATGGATGGATGGATGGATGGATGGATGGATGGATGGATGGATGGATGGATGGATGGATAGATGGATGGATGGATGGATGGGTCCCATTGAGATCAAACACATCTTTGGCAAGACAGATCTTGAGCTAATCAATTTCTACTTTACAGTGTCAACCACACTTACTGTAGGCGTCAGTGGTTTTTCAACACAATCTGTCTCTCAACAGAAAAAGGAAGATGAGCCAACTCATCAAAGCAGCTTATAAATAAGTTGGTTATCAGCCTTGGCAAAGACTATTGTCCTTCTGAAAATGACCCCAGGCCAAAACAATCTATAATGATGCTCATGATGTTCAAGGTATACCTCTTGTGGTGATGAGAGCAATAAATGTTCAGAATAAAACCAGCCAGGAAGTGTTCTGTCATTCGTCATATGATGGTGTTAACGCTGCCTTCCAAAGTGAAATCAAATGAATCATTGCAGGTGCCGAGAATATCCATCTCAGCCACTCTTCTAACATCTTCAAGAGGATTTTGTGGCTTGCTAAAAGTGTAGCTCAAGAATCAAGTTTTCTCTCATGTGGAAACGTCTTATTAAAGCTGTTTTTTGAGGTGGGTTGTGTTTAAAGGTATGAATACACAACCTATTTGATCGTTTTGATTGGACTTTTTACTGCTAGTTGTTAGCCTTACTTATGCACAGCGGCTACAATAGATGATCCAATGAAAAGCTGCGTAACAGAGTTATTCCCTAGGCATATATACATATATCCCTAATTTGGATTACATGGGTATAGAAAATGGATGGATCATTGTTACAAATTGTTACAAGACTATTGAAAAATGAAGCTGTATTTTCTTTGGACAGTAGCATATATGAGCCTGGTTGTTTGTTATCAAGGTACGGTAGACTCAATACCTCTCTGCTTTAGCGTTAAATCTCCCAACAAAAGGCCCAAGGACATCACAAGTAATTTGCAATGATTTTTTTTTTTCGCTACAGCACTTGTGTACAGGTTATCAAAAACAATGGAGCTTAATTAAGAATACACAGTTATCAACCCCATTAAGGATGGGAATTTAAACGAGTCAACTCAGGCATCTCATTTAATTAACTAGCCTTTACAAAGCCGCTTAAGAACTGCTGAAAAAGGAATCTGATTTGAATTTTTTTCCCCCTCCGTGTAAAAAAAAAAAAAAAAAACACATGCTGAGCCTGAAACACGAGCATTTAGGCTTCTCTGTCTACATTTTTATTAGTTTATGTTGTACCCAGCTATGGATAAATGTTTCACTTTTGGAGATTTGGCAAAGTAAAAAAACACAAAACAATGTGATGATGAAGAGTGAGGATGAAGCTGTTATTCTGATTAAATGGATTAGAGCATATTCTGTGCAATAATTAGAGCAGAATCCACTTATATTTGTGCATTTTTCCAAGCTCGTTAAACTATTGGCCTTACAGCTATAATTTATGCAGCAATAATTTAAAGCGGAGACAAATACATTTTAATTTACATTTTTTTATCTTTTAATTTTTAATAGTTTTAGTCTCAAGTGTAATTAATGGAATTTGGTATTAATGCAGATGTATTTGTTTGGTTGGACCTGAGGTTAAGAAATCCAAAATCCCTTTTTACTGAGTATTTAGTGGATATGTCTTTAGTTCACCATTTTAACCCTCTATCGTAACACTTAACAATGGGCCATGAAAATAGAACATAACTTAGAAGGAAGGAAGGAAAACCCCTGCAGGCTCTGTCAGAGGTGACAGGGGTGACAGGCATAGAGGGAAGTAGAGGGTAGGAGATGCTCTCTGAAGAGCTGAATCCTCAAGAGTTTCTTGAAGATAGACAGGAACGCCCCTGTTCTGGTAGCGTTCGGTCCACGATCGTGGAACGACACATGAAAAGAGTCTGGATTATCTTGAGCGTGGTGTAGGAGCTGCTAGAAGACAATCCTTTGACGACCGGAGTGACTGAGTCGTGACGTAAGCCTTTGCGAGAGCATTCAAGTAGATAGGAGCCATTCCATTAAGCACTTTGTAGGCTAACATCAGTGACTTGAACCTGATGCGGACGGCTAAGGGCAGCCAGTGGAGTTCAATGAACAGAGGGGTGACGTGTGCTCTGTTAGGTTGATTCAAGAACAGACACGCCGTCGCATTCTGGACCATCTGCAGAAGTTTCACAGCAAAGCTGGGAGACCAGTTAGGAGGGCGGTGCAGCAGGAGCTGGGTGGCAACATGATCTTTAAACGTCAGCTGGTCATCAAGCAAATTTCTAGCTACCTTTGACATAGCAAGAGAAAGGGATTCAGTTTGGATGCAGATGTTGTGGTTTATGGTTGGTTTGGCTGGGAAGACAGTTTAGTTGGAGGTGATGGGCTTCCATCCATGTTGATATGTCAGTCTGAGACCGTGTGGTGGTCAGGTGGGAATGACAGATAGAGCTGGGTATCGTCAGCATAACATTGGTATGAGAAGCCATGTGATCGGACGATCTGGCCTAGTGAGGTGGTGTATATGACAAAGAGAAGAGGTTCCAGTACTGACTCTTGGGGGACCGCTGTGGCGAGGTGGTGCGCTGCAGAAGTGTGACCAATCCAGGATACATTGAATGACTGACCAATGAGGAACAATTCAAACCAGACATGTGCTCTCCCTGTGATGCCCACACTAATGAGTATGAACAAAAGGATGCTGTGGTTGACAGTGTCAATGCAGCCAATAAGTTTAAGTACTGAGGACTAAGCCTTTGCTCTGGCTTCTTTTAAGGCTTGTCACAGCCAACAGAGCCGTTTCAGAGGAGTAGCCACTTTCAAACCCACATTGTTTTGGGCCAAGGAAGTTATTTTGTGAGAGGTATTCTGTGACCTGCTTGAAGACCGCCCTTTCAATGGTCTTAGACAGAAACTGGAGGAGAGAGACTGGCCGATAGTTCTCCACTTGAGTCGGAGGGAGGGAAGGTTTCTTGAGTAGTGGTGTTACCCAAGCTTGCTTGAATGTTGTAGGAAATGTACCCGATATCAGTGAAGCATCACATGTGTGACTGCAGTTTTACTGTAGGAGCGATGGAACGGAATAGATCAGTAGGAACAGGGTCCAGCGGGCATGTAGTAGGACGGCTACATGTGAGAAGTTTAGACACACAGCTCTCAGTGAGAGGGTTGAATGAAGAAAACAATGCAGTGGGACTTCTGCATACTGAATTAATGGAACCCTTGATTAGTGGCATCCTCAGTGGGGAGTAGTGAGCAAGTGAATAAATTTACCAGAGCTTCGAGATTCCTCAGATTTGGTATTACTACGGTTTTAAAAAGCAGAGCCTTGGTGAAATGTTCTTCGTAGAGGATAGTGCCTTAATGCAGCTGGCCTGCGTTTGAAACCAAACCATAGATTTGTTGCATAGATCCATAGATTTTGTCCCCCCACCACCACCACCACCTCCCCCCCAACCACCCATTAGCTTTTCTGTCTGCCCACATCTGTCATCACTGAGAAAAGGGAAGACGAGACCGATTCTTTACACTGTGCAAATTGCCTTCAGTATGTCTGTAAAATTGTTTATTCCTTGACTATCAGAACTCCTTCAAATTGAATCTGCTGCTTACTGGCAATATCATTACACGCATAGCTGGTAGTGTCATAAAACACAGTTTTCTTGTTGTCTTTTGTTAGTATTTTTCCAACTCCTAAAAATTCTATGAGCAGTTGACCTTGTGGCGCTTTTTGTAGCACTTACTTAGACTGGACAGAAATAGACTGAGTATGTATGTTTAATTGTGTAGAAAGCTGCTTCTGAAAAGCTCCTGAAACTTTCTACAACTTGTCTCATGGGATCATAAACTTTATCTGGAATGAATCACTTCCTGTGGTGGGTATTATTGCAGTTGGCAGTGGTGAGGTATCATAAAAGTCAGCCAAATTTATCCTGCGGGTATGAAACTCATGGATTACAGTGCACAGGGAAGAATTGTACCACATTGTGCACACAAAATACCATTGCATGTATAAAACATCCAGTCAATGTCCATGTTTGGATTGATTTCTGTGGAAATTAGTGGTGCGAACATTGGTAACTATTGCCTCACATAAAGAAGTTTCCAAGTTTGTTTCTCAGCTGGAGAATTAGTTTGCATCCCACCAGGACTTTCTTAGCTTCTCTGGTTCCCTCCTACAGTCCAAAGACGTGTATGTTAGGTTACCAGAGAATTGATATAGATATAAGTATGAGTGTGCATGGCTATCTGTTTCTCTGTGTATCTCAGACATTGGATGAAAAACTTGGCAACATGGCTGCCTTCAGGTTGTCTTTGCTGCTCTGCTACTAACAAATGCTCTCCAGCAGTTTCATGGTTAAAAGGATGATTACATGAGCTAAATTACTCTGAAAGTATATTGTTTAATGTTTAAGATCAAGAATAATAATAAAAAAATGAATGTCTGCATTAAGTGACTTAATGGGGAGTAAATACAACTGCAGACTGACAAACTTATTTGTATCAATCTGAGTCAGTGTAAGTGTAATGTAAGTGAATGCAACATTAAGTACAGTCTCTTTGTTTGTGTGACTCATCAAAGCTCTTATAAGTCACTATTGTATAAAGGTTCATGTACACCAAAGAATGTATCAAACATGTGACTTTACTTTACTTAGTAGAATAAAAGATGTATGTTATTCAAATTAAACTGCATTATTTATTTATTTATTTTTATCCCGCAATGGATACAGAACAGCTGCGTCTCCCACATGTCTGAATTTTCAAATATCATAAGTGGTTTGGTTTGTTAAAAAATGCCAGATGTTATCTGTGATACAGAGTACTTAGTGTATCAAAAATAATTAAAGTGTCTTTGCATCAAAAATACCATATATATATATATATCAATATATATATATGTATATACAGGCTAGTGGTGTAAGGGTGTGGGGGATGTTTTCTTGGTACACTTTGGGCGCCTTAGTACCAATTCTGCATTGTTTAAATGCTGCAGCCTACTTGAGTATTGCTGCTGACCATGTCCATCCCTTTATGACCACAGTGCACCATCTTCTGATGGCTACTTCCAGCTGGATAATGCACCATGTAACAAAGCTCATTTCATCTCAAACTGGTTTCTTGAAAACCTGGCTTCTTCCAGTGGCCTCCACAGTCACCAGATCTCAGTCCAACAGAGCACCTTTGGGATGTGGTGAAACGGGAGATTTGCATCATAGATGTGCAGCCAACAAATCTGCAGCAACTGCGTGATGCTATCATGTCAATATGGAGCAAAATCTCTGAGGAATGTTTCCAACACCTTGTTGAAAGTATGCCACGAAGAATTAAGGCAGTTCTGAAGGCAAAAGGGGGTCCAACCTTTTATCTCTCTGTCAATGTTGGGACCAGCTCCATGCAACCTGGAACATGATAAAGAGGGTTAAGAGAATAAATTAATGGATTTAGTTGATTTATTCACTTGTTTTAGTTAGCAAAGAGTAAGAGTTTATACAGAGCCAGCATGGCAGACCACCCTTTCGCCCCAGTGTGATAGTACGCATTGATTTAAGCTCCCATAAATCATAAATTAAAGAAATAATTTTGGAAATTTTGCAGGTCTCTACAGTCTAATCAACCTGATCAGGTTCTCCTCAGCTGGAGAAAAACAGAGCAGTGCCTGGAGCACATTGGACAAAGCAAGCTGTTAAAACTAAAGAAAAGTTGCTGCCACAAACTAAGCATTATTTATTTAGGCCTAAATTTTGGAATAAAAAATTCATAACAACCACAACATGCATGGAAGGGAGCACGGCAACATCTGTCTGGCTGTCTCCAGCAGAGACTTTGCTTCATTTATTTGTCCAGTTGCCTTAAGGTAAGAGGATGTGTGGAGTGGTACCACCTGATCTCCCACACCCGAGCCCTCTCTGTGTCCGACAGTGTGTACAAATGAACTGAAATATATCAATGAACATTAGAAATATTAAATGCATTGTTAGTCTCTTTCTCTGTTGAGACACAACCCTCTGCTGGAGATTGTGTAGACACCACCAGCTCACAGCTGTGAGGACTGTCACACATATGTCCTCCATCAGTAAATCTTGGATCTTCTCATAAAATCTCGTAATGTGGCACTTTCCCACAGGTAGTGTGGATGTGTCTATATAAGGTAACCACTGTGAAACAATTGTTATATTACATTTTATTTCTTTGTTTAACTATTTTGTCCTTTGACTGACTGTAGTCTGACTTCCTGAGTATTTGCCAATGTTACGAAGCTTTCACTGGTAACTGGGAGCTCTGGGTTTTTAATCCCTGTCCATGAAAAATTAAGTAAAAAGTAATATAGTTGTGTTTTCTTAAGAAGCAGCTTATCCAATAAAGAGAACATGTTTTATAAATCTCTATCACAAGATTGAAAATTTTAAGATCCCACTACTGAGGTGCATTGAATGCAGCATTTCTTTAGGGAGAAGGGCAGGTGGTGCAAATCCAAATTCTTTTACCAAAGAAGTTAAGGACCTGACCAGCCCGTCTCTTCTTCTAACTTACCTATACTAGTTGCCTTCATTGGATGGGATGTTCGGCTTCAGCTTTAGATTTAAAGCATTAATTTTGCTCTGATGCTGTCTGCAGAATTTCAAGAGGCAGAAGACATGAAAAATGCGTAAAAACAAATTGTTTCGGTCAACTAAATAAGCCAGATTACTCTTATATGTTTAAAAAGCAGGGCATTTATCCTTAAATCAGGGCAAAGATTAAGAGTATAACCACTTGTCCAGACGCCCCAACACCAATGCTTTTACCTGAAGCAAATAGTTGAAACATGGGATCTACTTCTGTGTTTTGCAGCATTTTGTGTGCACAAAGTAATAAAGCATGACCTCAAAGTGGGATTTTTAAACTTTTTTCTTGCTGGGCACCATAACGCTGTGTTGAACATTGAATTGTCTTCCCCCCAGCTGTTGTTGAGATATTTCAGTCCGGACTTAAGTGGTGTACCGACCAACAGACCAGCCGAAATGACTGCAAAGATATGAAAACATACATGAAGTCCAAACTTGGACTGGTATGGCTGAGACTCAGGTTCCACTGCACAAAAGAAGCAGCAGCTCAGCTTGTTGACCTTGCCGTGATCTGTCAATAAAAGCCAAAAACACCTTCCCCACTGATGCACATGACCTTTCAAAAGCCTGTAGTTCTGCGTGACATTTCATTTAGCATCCACTCACTGTATTAGTTTTGGTCTGTGCCCACATCATACTTTGGCATGGCTAATTCTTCTTGCACATTAAGCACACTGGATAAACCGCCGATATTGATTAAAGGGTGTTTTTAAACTCGGTTGCTCTCGGTTCTTCCCTCTCAAATAAATCAATATTCTCACCTCAGTAGGACACTGAGGTGACAGTGGTAACACAACCCAGTCAATTGGCCCCCCGCTCCTCCACCAACCGTCACTTCATTGAACATGCCACAGGCTCTTGGGTGTAAAGAGAGATGTGAACTCTGAAATAAAGCTGCAACACTGGGAGTACATTACAGGGAGCCCTTTTTAATTACACATCCCCAAATAATAAGCTTGAGATCCCATTACTCGTTAAGCTCTTTTCTCAGCTATCAGTTTTGTCTCTCTCTAACCTTGAATCACTGTAATTATACTTTACACCTATGAAGATGCCCAGCAGCGCAGTGTGGCTGCTGAAATGTGGGTCATGTGTGTTTTGCGTTCTTTTTATTAATCTGAAATATGTTTAAGGGAGACACGGGCCAGGCAGGACACAGTTCTATATCACCCAGTGGGGTGCCTGTCTGCTGTGGTCACAGGGTCCGGTTGGATGATTTATATCACTATACCAATGGCTGTGATGGTTATATACTACAGGTAATTGAAAAGAAAATTGAATTAGGTCAACAGAAGCTGTGACAGTCACTGGATGTCCCACAAAGGCTTTACAACGAGAATATCATTCTGCTGCACTGGCTCCATTAAATATCTTGCTGCTGATTCTAATATCAGGCAACTAGATAATTGTCGCCATATTTCATTTAGACCTAACACACCCTGAAACTGTAGCTCCAGCCATTGTGATACACATACAGTGGCACTGATAAGGTTCCGTACGAGCTGCCTAGCTGTAAAATGTGAGATAAGACCTTATCTCTGTCGTCCTCTCCTGTTGCTGCGTGGGGGATCCCACAACATGTTTTAACATCTGCTCTTCTTTGGATGTTGGCTGCCTTTTGTTCCGTTCTCTGTCAAGATGATCCCACACTGCTTCAATAACGTTAAGGTCCTGGTTCTGGGGAGGCAGGTCCATGGCTAAAACGCTTTTATTGTGTGTTTTTCTATCCAGGCATGCTTTTACTTTACCTTTAGGATCATTGTCGCGCTGAAAATTGAAGCTGTTGCCCATCAAACACTCCCCAGTTGATGTTGCTTGGTGGATCTAAATCTCAAGGTACTTTACTGGACCCTAAGTGCATGGATCTCCTGGCATACCCTCTGCCAGGTCTTTTTCTGAAGGCTGTCACTTTCAGATGCCGTACGTCTGCTGTATGCTGTAGATGTTTTTTTTAGGCCTGCCACTTCTTCTTTTCTCCTCCACTTTTCTAATACTTTTCTTTTTAAGGACACACTGCACACCATACTGAGATATGCCAAGGTTTCAACTTACAGCTCTTTGGGAATCACCTTGTTAGTACAAAAATACATTTTATGCCCGTATCTTTGCAACAGACTAAAGATACAATTTATTTAAGAATAATTCTTCGCTAGGTTGTGCACAACACTAGCACATCCCTTGAGTTGGGTACCTTCTGAATGTTTGAGGGATTCATAGGTCAGTCAATACGGTAACATGTACAGCTGAGTCTAGCTACTGTACAGCTAGAGCTGGTCATTTGATTGGACCGCCGCCCTCATCCCAGTATACATGCACAGGAGCGCAGTTGAGTTATTGACCAAAGTATGTCTGACACCACGATGTCCGCACTGTGGACTGTGTGAGGATATGTGAGCCATCATCATACATGTAAGTATAGTTTAATTCACTTCACAGATGTTCTCATTGAGTTACTTGAATGGTGGATTTTGGATTTTATTAGAGCAGAGCGACAGTTTTAAGTGTTTTAAGTGATTGTGAGTTCACATGTAGCCTTAATAGGCTGATTTTCTGTCACAATCTGAAGTGTTTGACAAAAGAAACGTGAAGGAGAGCAAATTTTTGGGAATTTGGCTGTATCAATGTGAATTTCAGCTTCAGTGTTTTTACAAAAAGATGGAATCTGAATGGCATTTAGATCTGGTTGAGCTTATACAATCATGAATGATTCAATCCCCAGTCACAATATCTGTGTGTGCTCACAGATTTCAGGTCGACAAAAACGCTTACGTGCATTTCAAAGGTCCGGATACGGTCAGACTAACACAATACTGAATATTGAAATGTGCTCGGTCTTAAGTGGCTTAACAAACAAAAAAACACTCTTCTGAACATGATCAGGAACAAGGACTGGACTGAAAATTAGGAAATAAAACAAAAACAAAAAAAAACTCTGAAAGACCTTCAGAAAGCCTGGTAAAGACAACTTGAAAGGATTGTGAAAAAGTCTGGCTCCTTGGAAACAAAACGTAAAGAAATGAGAAGTGGCTCAAGATTTCACACTAAGAGAAACAAAACAGCTACAAACATGCACATGGTGACCATACAGTCTTAAATAATACTGACTGCAGAGGCACAAAATGACTGATGATGATGCACAAAACAGTTCTATGAATACAAAATATAAGACACAAAAACCAACAAAATGAACAAAACAACAGTAAGCAGGCACCAAAACCAAAGACATACAATAACAACATAGGCACAGAATGACCAACAGAGAAGAAAGGCCCATAACAACCATAAAAGGATGATAAATGATGACCACTTTGAGTGCATGTCCACTGCCATTGATGGTGTAGATACTGTATGTGAATCATGAGGGGACACATGCTAGAGTGGCATAAAGCGAGCTCCTCCTCCCTGTCTTATAAATAAATCTAATGCTTAACAAGAATGAAATTAGCTCCCTGAATGTTAGTTGAAAAATTGGAGGACTGAGCCATTATTCACCCTGACCATCTGCAACGACAAACACTACAATTAACAGATAACACACTGAATTAATTCCGATTCACTGTAACTCCGCTGTGGTTCTGAGTCGATTTGTTTACTCAAATGTTTTGATGCATGACACAGTGTAATACAACCGCGGTGACCCGTGGGTCGCAGATGGGATTGGGGAGAAAAAAATGCCCAGCATGTGAAGCACTTTAGCTGATTTTACCGTTTACTTACAGTATATCGCAACTTGTCTGCAGCCCTTTACGATCCCTCACTGGGATCATTAGGTGGGTCAAAGCAGTGGAAATTCACTTTCTTTTTTAAATGGAGGCTGAACTGCCGGACGGCGTAATATGGATGGAAAAAGCTTATTTTTCTGCAGTGAACCTCACAGTCAGCTCTTACTTGGTGACTCAGTCACATTACTCTTCACGTTCGATTGAAACTGCTTAACTTGGCACGGATTTAGTTTCTTTGATTCTCGTAACCTTTAATGAGCATTTCTGCTGTGTGAAATAAGTGTTTTTATCGGCGCCCACACCTGCTACTCAGCTATTGTGACAAAGCTCGTGTGTGAGAACATTACCTATATGCTTCAAAATCTCAAATAATAATGGCGGTTTTAGCTCAGTCAAATAAAAGTCAGCAGCTGCCAGAATAGGAGGGGGAAATATAATCGGGATTGCATTCATTCACATCGTTATTGCCTCACACGAGGAACGTGGTAATATGAAACGTTCCTCTAACAGCTGGGTCACAGTCTTTTTTCCACATGTTAATATATTCATGATCTGGCCACAAGATGCTAATCTCCCCCTCTCTCTGGTTGCTTCCATCCTCTGTGTCCTGTGTTGAGCAGCGGTGAGGCTGATCGGCGTGGACAGTTTTTGTCTGAGGGGAAACAGGAGAGGAGACAGGAGTGACACAACTATGGGCTCCTGCTGAGAAAAGAGAGGAGGTGAAGTAGGAGGAGAGGGCAGCGAGTAGATAAATAAACTAATCTAGTTTGCTTCCTCAGCCAAATGCATTCCAAGCCCTCCTCTGTGCCTCTCTGTCCTGGATCGAGGTGGATGACGCTAAAATGTTTGGGCAGGAAGGGACACAACAGGGAAAGAGCTCGCCCACAGGAAGTTCAGCACCATCACACAGTCCTCCCTCTGCTACTCTGCATTATGCATTTAAAACCATCTCCCTGCTGTAATAAAACCCATATACTTATTCAAATCTGAGTCTTCAGAAATGACTAATAATATATTGAGAGTAATATATCGCTCATATAAATTGAAATCGAGAGATTTTGTCTCATAGGGCCAGGAACCAAAAGTAAAGATCAATTTGAAATGGCAAATGACTGAGCTCCCTGAGCCCCTTTCTAAGAAGTGAGTAATAGATCTCTGATCATAGGCTATTACAGCCTGGTCAGGCTGCAGCCAGACTGCCGGTGGAATACAGAGAGCACACCTTGACTTTTACATCAAAAAGATACCTCAGAATAACTCCTCGGAGCCTTGGGCACCGCAGATCTCTGGGGCTGTGCCATAGGAAGAGTGCAGTCGAGCTGGTTTCATCTTTCTCTCTGGCCTTTATTATCAGTGGCAGGGCTCTAATTCAGAGAGTTCTTCACTGACGCTAATCACACATGCCTGTTTCTGGCAGGAGTGAAAATGTTATACAGTGAAAGCAGGCTGCAGCAATTTGAGAAGCCAGTGCCGGGTCAGACATTTTTGTTTTAACAGAGAGAATCATTGAGACGAGGAGGGAATGAGGTATTTCCGGCTCATCGGGTGTGTTTGAGCTCACACTCCAGCTTTAAAGGCAAATCATTTGTTAACCATCAAGGTTTACCTCTGCCTTCCTGTTGCACTGAAAAGGCTTTTATCATAACCTACTATTGACTGACAGCTACATCCAAATTTAGCTTTCAAGAGAATTCCAAAGATGTGGAAAAAACAAGATGCTAATTCATTTGCATGTTTATCCACTTTTAGAAGAGAACAAGGGTACGGCACTATGAGCTGAACAGTTTATGTATTAATTTTCCAGAGGAGGAAGAAGAAGAAGGCGCAGATGATGAGAAGCATTCAGTATTCATGTTTGTTTCATGTCTTAGTTTGAGCGATGGTACAACTTCCTCTCCGTCGCTCCATACAAATCTGATGTTTTCATCTGCTGCTGTTTTCCCGCTTCTCATGATTTATTCATATGTCTGTTTCCTTTGCTCTTTGTCACAGCTTGATTTTATTGACACACAAACTTGGTCAATTAATCAAGATTAAAAAATGTTTGGGTGATATTTTGATGCACTTTAGCTCTGATTTCCAGTGTTGCCACTCAGTTGTGTTATTCAATAGAACAGAAAATGGATATAAAAGACTATTGGAAATACTCTTAACCTGTACTTTTTAAAAAATGTTGTGAAGTCTCGTACTGAAATACATCTTTTACTGGAAAATCTCATTTTACATTTTATGAAAGTGACAAAACTTAAAAATGACCACGAAGCATCCGCAGTTGTGAAAGTAAGACTGATGCATTGGTATATATTTGGTTGTCAAAATCTTACTTGCAGACTTGAATTCACATCAAAATTTACCAAGTAAAGCTAATTTAGTGATTAAGATGTTTATGCAGCACTTTTATGTGCTTAACAATGATAAGAATAACCAAAACTAAAGATAAACTATCCATCCATCCATCCATTATCTGCCGCTTCTCCGGGGGTCGGCTAGCCCAGACGTCCCCGGCCACTGTCCTCCAGACATAGTCTCTCCAAAGTGTCCTGGGTCTCCCCCGGGTCTCCTCCCAGTGGGACGTGCCCTGAACACCTCACCAGGGAGGCGTCCAGGAGGCATCCTAACCAGATGCCCGAGGCACCTCATCTGGCTCCTCTCGATGCAGAGGAGTTGTGGCTCTACTCCGAGCCCCTCCCGGGTGACTGAACTTCTCACCCTATCTCTGAGGGAGAGCCCAGACACCCTGTGGAGGAAGCCCATTTCGGCCTCTTGTATCTGCGATCTCGTTCTTTCGGTCACTACCCACAGTTCCTGACCAACAGGTGAGGGTAGGACCGTAGATTGACCGGTAAATCCAGAGTTTCGCCTTCTGGCTCAGCTCTCTCTTCACCATGACGGGCCAATGCACAACGAGCCCGCATCACTGCTGATGCCGAACCGATCCGCCTGTCAATCTCCTGCTCCATTCATCCCTCGTGAACAACACCCCAAGATACCGTATTTTTCGGGCTCTAAAGCGCACCGGGTTGTAAGGCGCATTAAATTAAACAAAACTCAGATAAGTACAAATGTATTCAACTCACTTCTGGTACTGTGTGACTGATAGCGTTGAGTTTGATCGGTTTTGTCTCTTAACAGGAGCCATTTTTGGGGCAGCGGGTATAGAAAATGAATGAATGAATGGATGCACACACCTTAATGTTGAAGCACAGATCTATTACTCTGCGAGGCTCATGACTACGGTGGCCATAATGCTCAATCCATCAAGCAGTGCAGCTTCATGGCTTACCAAGGCCGTGCTAAAACATTTTGACGCATTTTTGAGCGTTGTGTACCACATAAAATTGGTTCTAGGTCAGAAAGCACAACCAGAATTATTTCATACATTAGGCGCACCGCATTTTAAGGAAGCACTGTCGATTTTTGAGAAAATTAAAGGATTTAAAGTGCGCCTTATGGTCCAAAAAATACGGTACTTGAACTCCTCCACTTGGGGAAGGATCTCATTCCCAACCTGGAGAGGGCCTTCCACCCTTTTCCAGCTGAGGATCATGGTCTCGGATTTGGAGGTGCTGATTCTCATCCCAGTCTCTTCACACTCAGCTGCGAACCGCTCCAGTGAGAGCTGAAGGTCACGGCATTAAAGATAAACTATGCATACATATATATCATCCACTTTAAACCAATGGGTCTTTTGCTGTTTCTTAAAGGTGACCATAGTGTTCACAGATCTGATGTTCAATGCGAGAGTAAAGTTCCAATTTTATCAAAGCAGAAGTGAAGGAACAACCAACAAACCCTGATCAGACGACCTCAGAATCCTACTGGTGTTGTAGGGCTGCAATAAGGCTTTCACTTATGCAGGGGCTTGATCATGCAGGGCATTCTTACGTTCTTCCTACATTCAGAATGTAAAAACAAGGAATTTAAACTGGATTTTGAACCTGAAGAGCTGTGTTTTTGTTACCTTTCACCAGCTGAAAATATTTCAAATACAACAAAGAAGATCCAGGACTGATGAGCAGCTTGAATCCTATATCAGACAAAAGAGTGGGACAGCAGTTCCTCCCCCAAAGGTCTCAGATGTCTGCTGTTAACAGAAAAGGGGGCATTTTTCTGCCATCAAATGTGCTAATAGATGAGCTAATATTATTCCTGAGATATTAAAATATCTCACTGTCAATATTTTATACGTTTTCTATGTTCTATTGTGAATAAATATCGTTTTTTTCCATTTGGGAGGGATTATAATCGTTCTTATAGATCAGCTAAACAATGATTATATTTTACAATGTTTTAAATGTGAACTCTGTTTCAAGTTTAAAAGCAAGTTTCAGAAAGAAAAGTCATTACATGGTGAGCTAATTAGGAATACAAGCTGAGCTGTAAAGGAGAAAGTGGGATCAGCAACACCCGATTGTTTTAATTACACAGACATCTCATCATGTTCGGCAGCGATGAAAACTCAGTGTGTGAGATGAAAACTCAATGCAAATCAAGACCTTTTTGATCTGACACTCAGAATTGATGGGTGGGACCTTAGATCACTTCTATAGTGAGATGAGAGAAAAGAAATTTGAATTTCAAATTTTCATCTTATAACATTGTGAGTGTGTGTGGTAAAGGTATACAACAGTGCAGATAATGGACGTATAGGGAATCTGGAGTATACTTTAGCTAAATTGCTCTCTTGAGTCATTTTCATTGAGAAACCTCAAAGAATATTATTATGCAATAATGGCTGCTCAGCCTGTCTCCCTCTCAATATACTTGATAACAGTATTTCTGCCTCTGCTACTCCCCCCAGGTCAACCTTAGAAATCTGGACCTTAAGCGCTGGATTTTCTTGCCTCAAAATGGCTCTTCTGCAGTGTTCCTGGGTTCAACAGCATGCATAAACATAAAAAGGTCTGTGTTTGTACACTATCGCCTTTAGTGAGTTCTTATTGATCAAAGCTGACAGCTACACATGTTGGATAAAGAGAAACATCATGATGATGAATTTTGTTGCATTATTTATCATGGCTGGCCTAGTGGGGCGACGTTCCCTTAGGTAATATGTCTCCTGATACATTATATCAGACAAATTTCTGGCTCACTCTGGAGAGTTTCTGCCTCAGAGTTTTCTAATGCATTCATTTGTTGTTATGCTACATTTGTGTTTCAGGTTGGGGCAACCTTTGTTTGTGTATTTGTTTCAGATTGATAAAGAGAATTCGCGGCAGAAAAATAGCTGTTTCTAATTTCATGTTTTATTTACTGCAGATCTGCAGTCATTTGGGAAGGGTTCACCTTATTACTGTGTTTTCCAGTAATAACTCCAGTTTTCTGCAATAGTTGGCTTTGTGTTTGTGATAAACAGCTCTTTAGATATACGACTGCAAGCCAGTGTTGCTGTGAATAAGCTTTATTGCATACAAAGATTTTGCTGTTCTTGGTGGGTGCTTTAGACTTCACCCACTGAAAACAGGGTAATTTAAGAGTGTGTTATTAGTTTTAAAAGCCCCTGAAGTTGGTAATTGTGGGATAGATTAAAAGAAAAAGTCTAAATCATAGGAAAGACTGAAACATTACAGACCTCCAAACCCTTCTGAACGTTCCTCGGTGCCTTGTCTTATCATGAGAAAGCGCCTTAAACTGAAGCTTTCTGTCAAAAGTTCAACTTCAGAAAGTTCAAAGCCTTTTTCATTCAGACAACTACATTTTTTTCTTTGTCACAGCAGACACTTGAATTTTCATAGGAAAGTGCAGGCAAGTTACATTATGTTAGATATGGCTTAGATGCCAGAGAGCAGTGACTGCAGCACAACTGCAGGGATCCTTCGACAAGCCTGTCGAACATGCACTCATTATTTTGTTAGGAATTGTACTTTCTTCCTCTGATAGATTAAGATGTTTGCTATTACAAAGACCTATGGCTTTGGTATATTTGTGTAAAAACGTTGTCTTTAATTGTTACATCGGAGGAACCGCAACTTAAAAACTGTCTAATTATATTTATTCATCTTTTCGACCTTTGTCTTCTTCTTAATTGATTTTTTTTATGTTACATCTAAAAAAGGACTTGATAGCTTTTATTATGTTATATTCTGTCACTTTCTTTTGTCGCATTGATACTGTCCTATTGTGGTATGTTATTAATGTAGTAGCCTATCTTTCTAAAACTTCAGGAAGCTATTTCTTAATTAAAATTTTTACTTAATTTTATAAGAGATGCTGCTGAGCCTTGGAATCTTTGTTTTAAAATTCCATAAAAAAGAAAAACTTTAACATGTTCTGTTAACTGAAAAGCTGTGTAATAAACATATGCTTAAAGGCATTTAAACACATTTAAGTGTTGGAGTTTGTATTAATAAAAATTTTGACACCAATATTTTCACTTATACTGAAAATGAATATCGGCTCCAAATATCAGTTATCGGCCTACTTGACTACTAATAATCGTATCGGTATGAAAAAACCTATCTCTAGCTGTTAAGCACTGAAAGTAAACCAACAAGCCACAATGATTCAATTATATTATATATTTTTGCTCTCCCTTGTGCCAGTTTGGACGTTGTGGATCATGTGGGTTCAATAGGTTGCAAAGTCTATTGTGTGGCTCGAGCTCCCAACATGTCCTCCAATCAAAACCATCATGTTGGTAATTTGTCAAACCCTTAAATATAACACATAATGGCGTCATGTAAAGTACTTCCCTTACAAGCAGCAAGATGGAAAAACAACTGAAGCCGCTGAAGCTGAAGTAATTCTCATGTGTTTCTCTTAACAAGCCACAAAATCCTCCTGTGGATGCCGGGGGCATGTTCAAGACCAATAAATGACATCTGCTTCTTTTTTTTTTACCTCAGATATTTTTGTTGCATCCTGCCTGGCAGGCAAGAACATTACTTGGTGAACAAAAGATCACGGTAAGGGCTTAAAATACATTCTTATTACGATGTGATCGTCATCTTTGCTATCCACATGCAGTTGCTCTTAGGAGCACCAGATGTTGCATATTCTCTGAATGTAGAAATAAGTTTTTCTGGCCTACATGAATAATCACCCCAGTTTCCTGTTCCATAGCTACTCATATTGCTGCAAAGCCTGCTGTTGTCTTGGAGCGCTATCACTGAACAATCGCTGTTCAGTTTACCCAAATAATCAAAAATATACCTCACTTTTGGCTGGTTTGACTGGTGACAAAAGCCCTTTGCTTCAATTTTTAATGCATGGGGTTTTTCTTTATCATTACTTTCCAATGCGCAGGAAAACTGCCCTACTGCTGCATATTGCTAGTTGTTCTTCTGCAGTAGCTCTATTAAACGGTGACAGGAAAACATCATTCTATAGTGCTGACTTATCAACAATTAAAGCAGGGACACTTTGGCCTCAAGCAGGAGACTCATGTTCGTCAAACTGGGACTTTTGCGTCATTGTGTGATGATTTGTGAGTAGGAATGGTTTTTTTTACCATTTAAGTGGCAGAAAAACAATTTCTTGAGATGTAAAAAAATTATAGATCTAGATTTGAAGTGTGTTCATTAGAACCAAAGACCGATTTACCAAAAGACTTGCTACTGCTCAGTTTTTCTAATTTGTCCACCTCCGCAGGATTTCAAAAGTAAATGGCAGAGAAGTCATTGAAAAATGAGGGAGAGAAGTGGTTTTCACCACCATATCGTCTGTCGGAATAAAAGTCTGGCATTGTTTATGTCCTCTGGCAGGTAGACTGTTATTGTATTTAATCAATTATGAAGCACCAGACTGGATTAACATACTATTATTAACACGCTACTTTCCCACTGTGCTTGTAAACAACTTAATGGTTTATTCAGATAATCAGAGGAGGACAATAATGAGATTATTGCATGTAAACACAGCTATAGTGGTAATGACATGCTAGGTCCCAGTCGTCTGATATGGTTCTGATTAGCTGCTGTGGATCCACACGAAGATGGGATGTTTGATTTCCCTCAAGTGACTGAGAGGGTCTCTGTCTGCCGTTTAGCTCTGAGAGAAGGCAAAGCAGAGAAGACAAAGTGATTTTAGCGCCTGGAGATGATTGAAGTGTGTTAAACAGTTCCGAGCAGTCTTCGGAGTTGTTGGAAAAAGTGGGAGATTGTTGCCAAATCACACACTGAGCAGAGAGCTCCTACAGGACACATCGCCCGTTTGTGTGTGAAACTCATTTTGTTCTGGTTCGATATACAGATTCAACACATCAGCAGGAGAGAAACTTCAGATTAAAGCCTTTTTTTTTTTTTTGCAGTCTTATTATTAACTTTTCCCCTGCTTGAAGGGTGTGGACACACTTTCTCCCATTGCATATTTGCCATGAATAATGAGCTTTTTGTAATTGTTCTTTTCTGTACTGGTCACAAATACATCCTTTCCTCATTGACTTACATGTAAATGAAGCACAACAAAATTCACCAAGCACCTTTTGGAGTATGTGAGCTGCTGTGGAGCTTTAGAGTTTGACCTTGTCAAACTTTCTTCAAAGAAGGAAGTAACTAAACATGGTGTGCTTATGTAAAAAAGAAGGTTGAAGCCTTACAGTTACAAGTGAGGACTGCAGCACAAATTAAGGAGGTGTCAGTGTTTTCAGTGCACAGCATAGTGGTGCAAACGGTATAGAAATAGTCCATTTCTGCAGCATTTCTACATCTAAGTGCAGCAGAATTTGCTACACATATCCTCACCGTATTTGAATAGTGATTTTGGTGAGATGATGCCATGGTTGTAAAATCAGGATCTTTTTAGAATAGTGCAGCAGTCCAGAAATGATTTAGGTGAGTTGACATGTAGTCGTTTTTGGCTGATTTGTAGTTAGATTTATTGGTAGTTGGATAGTTGAAGTGGATGGAAATTTGAAGCATGAGGGGAGCACCCGGGCCCCTTTGGTGTCTGGTTGAATGCATAGATACAGGAGGAAATCAAGCTAAAACCACATTGTCTTGGTGTGTTAGTTCAGTTTGAACAGCTCAATTACACATGATTTCAGTCTAACTAACATGTTTACATGCATTTTAAAAGTTGTTTCTAGAGCTTGTAAAAAAGACTATCTATATGGAGAGTTTTCATTCTTACAAACCCCTTAAAGCCCTTTCCACTACAGACAGCATTCATAAAACAAGTTGCTTGGCTTGAGGAATCAGGATTGGGCTATGCTTTATTTGTAAGACACCAACATGTCAGACAGGCTCCTGTAACTTATTCACACATCTGTTCCAGTAAAATGTATGGTGTGCAGTCCATTTGAAGACTGGCCATAACATTGTAACCACTCTTGTCTGAGTTAAGTAGGTCCACTTCATTCCATGGAAAACGCTCTGAACAGCTGGGTCATGGAGAACCTCTGAGGAGGTCCTGAAGTACCTAGTAATGGTACCTTAGCAATCGAGTCTTTGAGCCCTATGAGTTTTGGGGTGGGGCCTTTGTAGACACGGCATACTTCCCCCGGGCATCATGAGATCCAATTACACTGGTATCTTAAGAGTGTGGAGGTCAGGTGAACACCTTAGACTATTTCTGGTGTTTTTTTCAGCCCTTTCCTGAGCAGTTTTTATTGGCCAACTGCTGTCCTGCTGGGGAAGCTGCTACTGGAGGGCAGTGCTGATGTCATTCATGTGTCTCTGTGTGTGTTCAATTCTCTTGAAGTTATTGTGCACAACAGAGGATGAATTGCATGTAAATCCTTAAAAGATGAACTTCAAGAAAAATGCAGATGTCTTATACTTATTATTCTGAAAAACAATAGAGGAGCTTCTTTACAGCTTTCATCACACTCGTATTCAGAAGCGGAAATCAAGCTATTTCCTTTTCCATCTGAGTGACTGATGTTGCATTGTGCCCTTTTCATATCGATTGAAAAATGATGACTTAATTATGCCAAATCAGTTTTTGCCTCGCAATTTCCCCCTCTCCGGGGAATTGTAATTAATCCATTACAGACAACACCTGTTGTATGATATGGTGATGAAGACACCTCAGCGGTAAGGATTACAATGGTGCCGATAGCAGCGCAGTGCATCAATGCGTGTGACTTTTATTCTTCAAAGGAGCGATTAGGCTTTCCTGATTGATTTTCCCAGTGGTGGGTAGACTCCACCGTCAAATGGAAACAGCCACACCTCATGTGCATGTTTTAGTCCCGAAAAAATGAAAGCAGTGTGCAAAGAATCTGCTGGGTGCCGAGACAGTTTCCTCCTGTCTTCACATTGTTTGTTGTCTCCTACAGCACCGAATGCAAATGGATGGATGGATGGATGGATGGATGGATGGATGGATGGATGGATGGATAGATAGATGGATAGATGGATAGATAGATAGATGGATGGGTGGATAGATGGGTGGATGATGGGATAGATAGATTTTTCTTTGAACATCTCTGCTGAAGCATGTCATTTCTGGTTGTTTATAACAGGAAAAATCCCACCTGTCAACTTAGAAACTGACTAACACATAGCCCACATGCCTCGTTGATTAGTGGCATTTGTAGGTGTCGCTCGGCTTTTCTTCTTCTTATGTGCTGGAACTCTTTCTCCTGTTTCCATCCTGTTTCCAGGCAGACTCTCTAGTAAAATGAAATACCTAGCTGGTTTGTTTTAAGCATGGAATCCTCCTTTGAACAATGTGTTTCTGCTCGCCGGCCTTTACGGAGTCTTGACCCCCTTTTCTGTTTTCTAACTTCACAAAACTTCCCTCCACACAGTCGGCTATAAAAAGTTGGCAGCGCCGTCTAACTCCTGGCAAGAACGATAATGAATGCGTCTCCTGAAATGACGAATTATTGCTTTAAGTATCTCCTCATAGATTTGGATGTAAAAGGCAGCTACACAGGAGTGGTGTGGTGTAATCCCAGCGGATATCCTTCATCTGCTCGGATGCAATTATCTGCAGACTCTGTATGTGAAAAACAGTTTCAACAACCCCTGTCTAAACTTTTACATTTGATTGAGTCTCATATTAAGACAACGCTGTGAACTTCGAGCTTAAATGCACCTTGATCCTCAGGAAATATCCCGGATTACTGTCAAAGTCACTTATTCTATAATTTACAATTTTCAGTGGATCTCCTGGAGAAGCCAGACTGACATTCTACATTATGGCAGACAACAATATTTCTGTCTATTTCTGTCTTTTTTTCTGCTGGAAGGAAAAGCAATATTCAGTTAAGATTTGAGGCTAAATAAAAGATAAAGATGTCTGCAAGACATTTGGGTTGACAGCACTCCAAGATGCTGTCCTCAATGCGCTGTCAGTGTTTAGAATGGTTTACATCCTCCATGTCTTACATAGTCTCTGTATTATCGAAGGAACAGAGTTGCAGGCAATAGTCTTTGGCACCACAGCGCAGCGTCTCTGCGAATAATTAAGGGAACAGAAAATGAACTGATCTCTGCAATGCATTCAGTTATAGATTAAACATTTTTTGTGACTTTTTTAAGCAAGATTGATTATTTTTCTTTTCTTTTCCAAGGTGTCGAACATGTATCAGCTCACAGGGTCTGTTGTTCATTATTACCATTACGAAAGTCCATGTGATGCTTGTTTTAAAGACTTATAAGTACGCCGTGGATCAGTGGTCATCCAATAACCGGAAGGTTGGCCGTTCGATCTTACAGATCTTCCTCCTCTGAGCAACTGCTTAGAATAAAAAATTATCGATGTTCACAAAGCAGAAGGCTTTCTTCCAGAAGTTAATAAGGTCGTTACTAAATTGCATTGATAGAAATGATTAAATCAGTTCAAGTGGAGGTCTACAAGACCAGAAATCTTAAGAAAGAGAAGCTTAGCAGACTGGACTTAGAGTATAATGGTCTGGGTTGCAGTTACACCTGCAAAATCAACAAGTTCTCCAAAGAAAATGACCCTGTAGGCCATCCATCAATACTATCCTTAAATATCCTCACAAGGAGGAATTAATGGCAGGGGGAGAAGGTGATTTTTACACTTTAGAAACAGCCCTGTGGACTGATAAAGCTGAAGAAAACATTCTTGAAAAAGGTATGTTTTGAAAAAACTAATTCCAAATTTAATGAAAGAAACACTACTTTGGAGCCTGAGCATCAATTCAGTTTTAATTGCCATCCTAAGCAGACGTTTGTACTTCATAAAGAGGCTCAGGTTGAATGCTTTAATATGACCCTCACAGTCATTTGTGCTCAAATTAGTAGGAAATCAGTGGATTGATGTAAGGGCAGTGCCTGAAGGGTGGCCCAAGGACTTCACAGAACTGGAAGTTTTTTGTTGGAGGGATAAATGGATTATTTTCATCTAAACAGGAGCTAAAAGAGTCTTCACTGACCTGAAAGAGGGCTCACATGTTGTAAACTGCCCAGAGGGTGTTGCCACTGCTCTTGTTTCTGTGTAGACAATAAATTACAACCCATCTGAACCGCCTTTTTTTATTTATTATAAATACGAGCAGTTTTGAGTAGTTTTTCTGCATTCTTTTTCTTATTATTGCTTCACTGTGGATAGAATAGAAATGCCATTTCATTACCGTGTATGTAATAATGTTGCCTTTGACTTTGACAAAGTACTCACAATGAAAAGGTGCTCAAAGTTGCTTCGGCTCCTTTTTTCCTTTTTTTTTGTAGCTATAAAAACCACAAACTTAAAAGCAAATCTTGCTTTTAATATGAAGGAGCTGTATCATGTTCATCTTGGTCTTTAAGGGGCCATTTGTTTGCTTACCTCTTTACAGTGACAGGGTTCTGTATCTCAAACATATGCAGCTTGTTCCTGGTCACAGTTTCTCCTCCACTTGTTATATTGAGGATTTCCAAATAATCCCTCAGGAGGATACAGTCTTATTTAGCCAGCCGTTTCAAACAGCTGCTGCCTTATTGTCGTGATATTTCCAGGGAATTAGTCATTATTCAGACGAGTTTATTGAGACTTTTTCTCTGATCTTGTATTATTAAACTCGTCTTCTATTCACTCAACGTCTGACACCGTTTCCCTTTATTAAAGCACTCTGCCTTGACTCGTAGTGAAGTGAGATATAGAGAATAGTTAACTTCTGTTCATGAGAACACTTTAATAGAAGCTACAAATGAGAAAAAAACAAACAAACATGCTTTACATCTTTGTGATCTTTCAACCTGTAAGAAAATTCTGAATGGAAAGGTAAAGAACATGGCATTAAGAGCAGGTATAAAAGCATTAATCATAGAAACAAACAGCAAAATCATCATAACAGCGCCCTTATAATGTAAGACACTGATGGTTCCACTATCTGTTCAACTGCAGCCTAACCTGCCATCAATAGAGGAATAAAACTCCCATCAAACAGCTTCTGAACCAGACACAAAGTCTTACTTTCTGACCGCCAAAGAGACTGTTCCTTTGAACTCTCAAAAATAGAAAGTTAAAAGTAAAAGAGGTGTAAGGGGGTGAGATGGTGGAGGACAGAGTGTCTTGTTAACAAGGTCCATCATGTGTGTGGGGAAAACTTCCAGACTGTGTTCTCATTTAGAGCTGATTTACTGAAAACCAAAAGGGAGGCTCATTGTGCAACTGAGAAAGGTCAGGAGTAATTTTTGTCTTTTATCTTTGGCTTGCTGTCTCCCTGATTAACTTGCTGTGGCTTGTGTGGGTGTGCTTAGCAAGCAAGGATACAAATAGAGATATTTTAGGTCAGAAAAATGTAATTAACCCTTTATCCATATGAGTTAAGACATATTGAGTTGTTGAAAACTCAAAAATGCAGCCAGAAGCTTTGGATGTGCCTGCAGTAATGTGTCAAAGATTTACCTAGGGAGGAACCAACCATCTGTCCATCCATCCATCCATCCATCTATCTAATATCCATCCATCCATCCATTATCCATCCATCCATCCATCCAACCATCCGTCCATCCATCCATCCATCCGTCCATCCATCCATCCATCTATTATTCATCCATCCATCCATCCATCTATTATTCATCCATCCATCCATCCATCCATCCATCCATCCATCCATCTGCAGGAATAGTTATTTGGTGCTGTAGGAGACAACAAACAATGTGAAGACAAGAGGAAATTGTCTCAGCACCCAGCAGACTCTTAGAACACTGCTTTAATTTTTTTAGGACTAAAACATGCACATGATCATCTGCCGCTTCTCCGGGGGTCGGGTCTTAAGCAGAGAAACCCAGACCTCCCTGTCCCCGGCCACTTCCTCCAGCTCTTCCGGGGGGACCCCGAGGCGTTCCCAGGCCAGCCGAGAGACATAGTCTCTCCAAAGTGTCCTGGGTCTTCCCCGGGTCTCCTCCCAGTGGGACGTGCCCGGAACACCTCCCCAGGGAGGCGTCCAGGGGGCATCCGAACCAGATGCCACCTCATCTGACTCCTCTCAATGCGGAGGAGCAGCGGTTCTACTCCAAGCACCTCCCAATGACCGAGCTTCTCACCCTATCTCTAAGGGAGGCCCAGACACCCTGCGGAGGAAACACATTTCGGCCTCTTGTATTCACGATGTCGTTCTTTTGGTCACTACCCACAGCTCGGGACCACAGACGAGGGTAGGAACGTAGCTTGACCGGTAAATCGAGAGCTTCGCCTTCTGGCTCAGCTCCTTCTTCACCATGATGGAGGAGTCAATTAATATAAAATTTCAATTAATATAAAATAAATATAATATTATTGCCTAAATTATCGATTAAACACACGCAAAACATGCAAAACACATGTCCTTTTTTTTGGCAATTGAATAACACTCAAAATAGGCAATAAGGAACTTTTTTTAAACATCGAGTAATGAATTGATTTTCTCAGCTAATATCAAATCCCAATTGTATATGTTCTACACTACAATATGCAGTTCTTTCACTTTCCTTATAGGTGTATGGACAGGTATGTTGCAACCATACTTGGTTTTATGGTAAAAATATAATCAACAAAGAGGAGATTAACTATTTCCAGTCAGAGGAGGCATCCATGCAGCTCATCTTTGGCCCTCATGCAGTTATAATAAAATCAACATGTCCTATAGGGGGCGATCGGGAGCCCAAACCATGCAAGCAAGCTCTCCGCCATCATCACTCTTTTGATCCCAAAGCATAACTTTAAAACTGAAATGAAGCTTTTCTTTTGCTCAGCTCTATCATCACCACACTGAAATAGCATGACTGCGGTCATGTGCACCAAAGTAGGTGCAGCACATGTCATGACTGGAGGAGAAGACACTGGGATACATTACAGTAATTATTCAATCTGGAAAACCGGCTCCCTCCTTGTCTGAGGAGTAGGGTGCATGTCTCTTCTCCCCTAATATAAATGTGCGCTGAACAAGGCAAACGTATGGCACACCCTGAAGATTTACTGCCTCAATATTATGGCACAGCAGGCTCCTGGATACTCTCCAGATCTCGGTATTCCATGAGACACTCGGCAGAACAATGTTCCTCTTTGCTCGGGACTTGCATCTACTTTGAATGAAGAAGAATACAGACACACTGCATCTGTCGCTCTCAAAGGGATGTGATCGTGTACATTAGAGTGAATGAACTGCAACATCAAATGCAGCCCCAATTCCCCAAATGGTGCCACAAGGGTTTTGTAGGAATGCAGGCCTTTTTAGCACCATTAACTACAATGAGGACTGATTAGTAATCCATGCTAATGGTCACAGACTAAAATATATATAGAAATTAATGTAAATTCACCAATACATAAAAAACAAATAACAACAAGAAATCTTTCACTTCACTCCGAAACAACTACTTGGTACTTGAGTTGTAAAAATGAACCATTAAAATCTGAAATTAACCGTAACATTAAATCTCTATGTGGCCCCTTGGCTTAAATTAAATGTGCCATAAACTGATCAATGGCTCTAGGCAACCATTAAAATTAAAACCTACCTTTGTATCTGGGTACGTGTCAAATCTTCTTTCAGGATGGAGATCACACCCCTAAGTCGTACCACTTAAATCCCTGAAAATATTTGCTTTTATTTCCTCTGTCCAAAGAAAATTACCCCAGAAAGATTGTGGCTCATGGGTAAGAGATTTAGCAAACTTTGGTCTTTCCTTTTTAATGTGTAATTCCCCAATATGGCCTTTGTGGTTGAAAATGCAGCATACAGTATGCAGACTAGGCCCGGACTATTTATATGTTTTAAACATCCTCCATGGTAATTTTTTCATAGATCATAATTCTCCTGAGCACAACATTTTATAAGAACCTGAACGCTATCGTCATGATATTAAGAACTGTTGGAAAAGGGGATTTAAAGACTCTTGCCTTGTACCCTTTAGTAATGTTTACCTGGTGCTCTCAGACATAATGATTATTTAACTTCCTTAAAATTGTGATAAAAGACGCAATGATAGAGATAACCAATTAGATTTCTTGCCATAGGAAAAGCTGGCATCGCTGACTGGTTGATTGAAGTCATGTGATCAATGAAAATCAAGCTAAAAGGTGTCAGAAACTGTGTCCATTTCCTGTTGCTGTGCAAAAACTCTCTAATAATGTGAAACTTTTTGATTTGTATTTTTTTAGGCTCTTTTTAACTGACTGACATTAAATTCAGGGGTGTTTTAAATTCTGACTGCGTTAAGTATGTCCAAAGGATTTATCCAGCGGGTGTTTCCTCAAAGACCACAATCCCAACCTCCAGGTCCAACGTTACTGTTCTTGACATCTCGGTGTCATTTCAGAGTAGTGTCAACTGTGACACCTTGAAATCCAAAGCCCTCATTACTTCAGCACAGATCTTGTCCACGTCTGGCACCTTATCGTGGTGGAGAACTCTGCAACAGCCTCTTCCACAGAACAAGATTTCTCTTACAAATACTTAAGAGAGCATACTGGTCTTTGGGTTAGTCGTTATTGTGCTCTTATGGTATTTGATTATCAGTCATGTTGAGCATTTCTGCCATTTACAACACATCATTTCAGATGTGTTCAGAAAGCTGTTTTGTTTGGTTTTATCTCTAATAGCTGCCTCTAAACATGTTCTTCAAAAAGCCTGAAAAACACTGAATCTCACAATCAGTGCAGAGCATACAGGACACGGACTATGAGATGTGACAAATCCACGTGTCATATTTTTCCTTTCCATTAGAAAGCCTTGAAAGTTCTGCCTCCCTTACTGCTGTGGCTCAGTGACAAGCAGATGGCATACAGCGTGACGAGGGATGTAGATGGCCAGAACAGGGTAATTGCTCGGGTATCAGGGGACACCACCAAATTGGAATGAGTCTTGGAGGCTGGAGCCACAATGATTGAGAAGCAGAAGTGATGGCGAGAAGGGGAAGTCTTCCTTCGTGGGCGCACAGATAAGGAGGACACAGACAAAGAGCCTGGGAAGACCCAGGCATCTATTAGAGGTGCATGTATGTGTGTGTGGGCTCCGAGCAGGAACACACATATAAGCAAAGGGGTCAAAAAAGCACCAGTTTCCTCTATAATGAGCTGAATGAGTGTAATATGCTGTAGCAGTTAGACTAGCTTGGCTGGCGTAGGAGGCTTCTTCCACCTCACCTTGCACCCTGCTGTTGTTTCATCAAAGCTTAATGATCCTGCATGCATTGTGACAAGCACAGGGGTTCATAAGTGACACTGCTTGTTCATACGAGGCATATTTATAATGAACTTCATGCAGTGGCTGATGTATGAGAATGCGTTTTCATAGTAGAGTAAGTGTAAGTGTGGCTCAAGTCAGGAAAAGAAGAAAAAGAAGAGCAAAGTTTCGTCTATATTCAGCCTCAACCAGCACTCAAAGGATATTGAAGGTTGGCGCTATATAGTTAGCACCCATTACGTCTGAAGCACCATACAGTGCATGTAATGCAAGATGAAAAAAGCTCACAGTTTAAAGAGTAATCAGATGGGGTAGAGGAAGCAACTAAGAAGTTTCAAGACAGCGCATGTCTTTCTTACTTGGAGACAGTGTCTGTGGAAATGAGTGGACTGGGTTAAGGCGGGAGAAGGCTGCAAAATTACAACCTTTACTCAAGCAGAAGCGTTTAAACTTTTTTAAAAAGGAAAAAAAAAAGAGATAAAAGTATGGTTTCGTCTTGTGTAGGTAATTAAAAGTGAACAATTACAGGAAATGTACTTTTAAGTATAAAAGGGAAAAAATAACCCTTTTAAGGACAATTTCACAAACTTTGTAGTAAACATGGATGAAGACCTTCCAGACTTCATTCATGAAGAACTTAAAGCCGACAACGTCAAACATTTCTTTGCGATTAGGCCTTGATTAGAGAATAACTGGAATAACAGTGTTTTGCCATTGAGCTCATATTGCTCTACCAGGACCTACCAGGTAAGCTACCTTTCTGAGGAGAAGACTCAAAATGCAGGAGTCAGGTTTGACAGACACTCCGTTAACCAGGTTTTCCAACTGGGAAATATGACGTCTCATGCAGTTTTCTTTGATTTTTGTAAGTTTGAAGTCGTAATACAGTAGCTCCAGTTGTTATCAAATGCAGCATTACATTTCAATCTTTCACTTGAATGATTCATAACATTAAGCAAGCTTACAACTGAGTCCAATTACGGTTACAGCTCGCCTGGGCCAGTATACATGTGTGGCACCAGATTTTATGGGATATAAGTGACAGTCTGGTAATGAATTAACTGATGGGAAGTTGACATGTAGACTTAATGGCTCATTTTGGCTAAAAATGATCTAAATGAGGGCAGCTTTGTCACAAATTTAGAACAAGGAACAAAGGTACAAGCATCTTTAGATATTGTAAGCAGCAGAAAGTTAGAAAGGAGCATGTAAAAGTTAAAAGTTGTCAGAAATATACAGTAAGAACCAGAGATGAGGACTCGAGTCGAGTCACACTTAGGTCGCACAAACAAAGACTCGAAGTTTGGGACTCGTAAACAATCTTTAATTCATGAAATTATTGTTTGTGATCTTTATTTCATTCATTCCGATGTATGACGAGGCTGATGGCAGGCGGAGTGCAACGTGGCCTCACACATGCGTGCAGCCACTGATATCAAAACTACCGTAACCATGGCAACGTTAAGCTCATATGGAACTGTGCCATATGTTGTCACATTAGGTTATAAAGCGTTCACGCAGACAGCAAACAAGCGAACGGCCACTTGCAAAGTGTGTGGTATCAGGATAAATGATGCCGGCTCAACTACGTCCAACTTCATCAGGCACCTGAAAAAGGCGAGACAGGCGAGAGCGAGACAGGTCAGTCTCTTTGTAATGTGAAAGGGAAACTTGTCCACTAGCAAACTAGTCAAAGTAAACCATGTCGTAAACTACATCCAGATCATAGTTCATCATTGTTCACTACATCTGCAGCAGCCTGTGAAATTTGGGATGGACTTTGGTTAGGTAGCCTTGGTTAACAGTTACCAGATTAATTACTAAGCTGAGGCTACGTAAATGTAGCTTAACGTTAGTCTAATTGCCGTTTTAAAATAGCCTAATTTTACAATTTGACCTGATAAAATCACAGGTTGACTAGTTCTCATCCACGTTTAGCTGCCCAAGTGTTTATTTAAAATGTAATATAGGTCACAGTTTCTCCAGTCATTTCAGACTTGACTTGGACTTGGGTCAAAAGACTGTTATTGGTCCTCAAAGACTTAAGACTTGACTTGGACTCGAACACAGACTTGAGGCTTGACTTAGGTCAAAAGACTTGAGACTTGACTTGGACTCAAACACAAAGACTTGAGACTTGACTTGGACTTGGAAAACATGACTTGTGAACATGTCTGAGAACTCAAGTTCATTAACTTGGTTTTTGTACTTCTTTACTTCATACCTCTGCCGCTGGGTAACTTTCCTCCATGTAAAGCTCCTTAAGATGGGCCTTTTGGCCCTTTTGTCTGAACAACCGGAGATAATAAAAAGAAGATTTCGAGCTTGAAGGTGATCTTTGTAGCCTGATATGATTCCTGATCTCTCTGGGCCTCCACTGGGGTGCAGAGGAGGTCATGTCACTCTTTCTCTTTTGCTGTCAGCAATTTCGGCTTTGTTGTGCACCAGATTTTGATTATAGAAAATTAAAATAATTTCATTTCTTTCATTATGCTGACTGAGAAAATTAGCAGTATGAGTTAGTGTGATAATTAACATCCTCTGCATTTTAATCACAGATTCCCTGGCTTTTTTCCAGCTCTACGGAGCACATATTGGGACACACAGATGTCAGCGTTTCTATGATGCATACTAGCCAGCCTGTTTTCTTTATCAGCCCAGTGTACTGTACTCTTCAGCACGCTCCCAGCAACATACCTCCCCTGACTCTCAGATAAAACATTGAGTCTGTCACAGAGAGTGGTGCTGAGGCCCGGCAGGGGAGCCCTAATGATTGCAATAAAAAACAAATGCAAATGATTACCTTGGGGTTCCCTCTTGTGTGGAATCTGTCGCTCAGCCTCTGGCTGTCAGGATGGATCACTGCCATTGTCTGTGGACATGGAGTGTTAGGAAAATAAACAGCGACTGGGCCAACGAAGGCGGCAACAATGCAATAACAATAATACCATTATCTCTTCCGTTTTAGGTTGGCAAGCTACGACCATTCTGGGTAACGAATGATGGGTCACGGCAGAGCTCGACTGCACCCTGCCAATCCTGGCAACCAAATGAGTTTGTGTTCATTAGTTACTTTTTTTATTGCTCCGTCTTACAATCAGTCAGAAAATTATATCTGCAATCTGTGTGGACTCATGATGCTTTTTTTTCTCATGATGAAACCATATATCATGTCTGTTTCAAGAGGAAATCTGTCCTGTTAAAGCACCCTTTACAGTTTCATTTAACACCGCTACAGTTATCTAACACCTATAATTTTAGCTATATACACCACCTGGCCAAATACATCTCCGCCCAGATTTTGACGAAGCAACTGGTCTGCTGCTTCACTCGGTTAGGTCTTGGTTTGGCAATGTTGTGCCCCAATCAGTAGAGTTTCTTTCCCGTTATGACTCATCAAATTCCAAGATGACAATGTCAGGCTTGATATTTAGAGATGGAAGTTAAGGCAACACGAGACACCATTTTCACACATGGATTGGACACCAGAGAGCACACACACCCTATTAAGAATATTTAGGATGTACAGGAGATGGCTTGATACAGCAGTCTGACTCTCCCATCATCTAGTAGTTAGAATTATAGTAGCTGTGTCTCATACAGCATATAGGACTACTGGATGTCAACTGGGCGTTCTAGAGGAGCTAACAGCTTTATGAACCTCTCCATTTAAGGAAAGCTTGACCATATGACGGGTGTCAGGGAGACTTTTGAGTCCGAGGATGAGGTTCCTTTGGTTGAACAGCACCAAGAAGTCTCCCACGTTTTGCTGCTGTTGCATAATGAAACAGGAGCAGCATTTTTTCTGCCCCAATGTGTGCTTTTGAGAAGCATATGCATATACTTTGCTGCTGGCTCTTAGACTCATCAGCTTGGTCCCTCATCAGTTGAAAATGCAATGGTGAAACTCAACAATCCTACCTTAAATGGACAATGTAAAAGCAGCTTCAGTCCCTTAATAAACTACCTGGTCTCAGTTAAAATGAGAAATATTCACAAAACACAAGTCCTTGCTTTCATTTAATGAAATTTAGCAATTGTTTCATGATACTCAGCATGAATTTCATCATAATGTGTTTCCACTGGATGTTTCCTTTGAGCCTGCACCACATTTGTGTCTATCACAGGTTGAGTGGAACTCAATGAACCAGATGGAAAAGCTTTCTAACATGTTACTGATGTCACTATTTAAGGCTTTTAAGGCAAGCCGTGTTGTTTTCCTAACACCAACTCTTTTATCAGTTCCTAAACCTAACCAGCAGTGTTTAGAGTACCTAAACCTAATCAAACAGTGAAAAGAAATATTGAAGTTCAAAACAAACTTAAATGAAAAAAGTCAGCAGAAGAACACAGAGCTCCTGGAGGAAAGTCATGTGGAACCACTCTCCAGCCTCCAAATAAACTCTTTCATCTGTCAAGACTCTCTTTTAATGAAAGTTTCACAACATGCTGTGAGACTGGACTCATATTTGTGACAGTTTTTGTGCTCATGTGCACACAAATTCACACACAAAGCAAAGACAGCGACAGCAGACTGTGTTTTATGACATTTAATGAAAACCCGTGAGACAAAAAGAGCAATTAGTTTCTAATATAACAACATAAAACCTCTTGTCAGTCAGCTCTAATGCAAAAAAAATTCCCAAAAATATAATGATTCTGTAATTTCATTGGTTTGTAAATTGTATTTCAACAGGTAACGTTGTTTTTGCTTGACATTAATCTAGATTAAGTGCCTGTTGAACGCACATGCACAGGGTCACGCACTCATAGAGTCCATGAGGCCGTGGCTGCCACCCCTCCAGCTGTCAGTTCACCAATCTTTGAGCAGTGAGAATGGGAATCGATCCTTCTTGTTATTGGACGACCCGCTCTCACCACTGAGCCACCCCCTGTACACCATGTACATAGTTCGCACATGTTGCACATGTCTTTGCAGCTAAATATCATTCATAAGTGATGACATTAATGTAGATAGATACAGTGCATTATATCTTCAGTGCAGTATAAGTCATATTATGGCTTTTTTTAATCAAACAAATGCACCTTTTTCCATCCTCATCATCCCCCTGTAAGTCATCATCAGCTATGTTTTTCACTTGAGGCAAAGAAGAGGGAAATTGGTCCCGCAGCTGTTGTTTGAAACAGTTCGAAACAGTTCGGGCTCCAGTAGGTCATAACTAAAAAGTTGAGTCAACACAAAATCGAAGGGCTCGTGCATAAGGATTTGATGAATTATTTTCTAAAGTGCTTCAGCTTCATGGAGTCAGAGCTCAGCAGAGGTCAGACCAATCAAGAGCACAAATATAAACCAGTATTTCACTCAGGAAAACTACTCCATGTGAATATCCTTCACTGGTCCTTGGTTAATGGCTCAAGGGTAAACTCAGCTTACATCAACAGGTGAGAACTGAGACTTTTAATGGTAGCAATGCGAGATTAGTTCACGGAGAGGTGAGAATAGCTTCCCCCACACAGATGGATCATGCATTGTCTCCAGTAAGCATTCTACAGCATAAGCCTGGATAATCCTTGAGGCAGGATACACAGCTTTAGTTGAATATGTCTTAAAATAGACAGTTTTGCAGTGCAAAAATCCCCATAATACTCAAATCATTTACACAGAGATTCAGCATATGGTGGTTCAGTGTCAACAAGGGCCTTCACTGAAGTTTGTGCAGACCTGTAACAGAAAGAATAGCATGATAACAAGCTTGAGATGATATTACAGGAGTGAAAACTCCACATATTTGCAGCTGGACTGTTAAACTCAGCTGGATTGCAGTTAGAAGTGCCTGCTTTTCTGGTGTGTTGCTATATGGGTTTTTTTTGGGTCCTCCAGGGCTCAAGGTGGCTATCGGTGAAAACAATCTAGACAACAATTTTATGATTGATTTGTCATGGCGTTATATACTCAAAGTCCGAAGTACACACACTGCATCCTGGAAAAGCTAGAAAGTATCAGAAGTAATAATGAATCATTTGTGGCAAAAGAGGAAATAATATCTTATTTTGCTCATTTTCTTAATGATGTCTTCAATATTAAGTGTTTCCAAAAGACCAAAGAGAGACTGGAAGTACTTTCTTTTTGGAGACATTACAAATTCCTTTTGAGCTCACAGGAATGATGCTTCCTTTATATTTTGAGCTGATATTTGTCATGATGAGGTATAGCAAATGAGTTCTATATCCACAGTGTGAGAGCAGAGAATTACAATGAAACATAATGCCATTAGGGCCCGCTCTCCAACTTTTAGGTGGACTTAACTGTCGGCTGAAATGACTTTTCTAATGAGCTAAATTTGAATAATGTATTCGCCGACAGATTTGGAGCGCTGATATGGTGATGATTAGGATGTATGACTAAAGACCAGATGCGGCAAAAACCCACCTCTGTGTGATGCATGACACATTCAAATGATTAACGATGGCTTTGTGAGGTTTGCACTCGGCTGCTCAAACAGAGGCTTGTAGTGTCGGAGACAGCTCCTCTTACAGAGATAAACCACACTCCAGTATTCTGTGAGATCTCATAGCTTCTGCTCGGAGGTGGCACAGACAAATTTAAGGCATGTGATGCTCTTAATTTTCTGCTTACTGACACAAATTCCCTGGCATGCATTGAGCTCATTCAAGAAATACCACAGTGTTGGATCAACAGAAATGCAGCATAGAGCCAGTTATGTACTATTTATGAGGCCAAAGTCTAAGGAAAAAGTGAAAGTGTTTGATGGAACTTCTTTTTCTTCTCTGTTTCGGCCTGTATGCACATGAACACACTCCAGTGTAAAAGGCTGCTTCACTCCTCACTATCAGAGATGCTCCAGCTGCTTAATGAGAGAAGAGAAAGATAGGGGCCCTTTCTTTGCTGATAATGTCCTTGAGGACGTTGTGGTGGCGATAGACAGGAGGGGATTAACCCACCCTCGCCCAGGGCACCTGCAACGAGACACATCACTCTGCCTGCTGAGTTCCTGTAATCTTGAAATGAGGATCACACTTCCTGAAACCAATTAACAAAGCACATTACACTTTAACTTAGTGTTAAGTTGTATTTTCAGTTTTGTTTTGAATGTAAATTTAAAAAAAGGAGATCAGTGTGACGTGGCATTAAGAGAGGAACTTTAACTGTGTTACAGAGACACCTACTGGTCCGTATCTCCCTGGAGTTTGTGCAGAAAGAGCGCATGTGTGCTGTAGAATCATGTCCTCCACATACAGTATATGTCTGAAAGACAGTGAGTATGATATGTGTGAGTGGCTGCTTTGTGCTCTTTACTCTGCAAACAAAGGCAGATGTGTGTAGATTGGGTTTTAAAATTCTGATTTAATTAGCTTTGACTCTTGGGGCTGCCTCTAAGGTAGTTGCTCCTACATGCTGCAAAACTCATTATGGATGAATTAATGAAGTGGGACGTACACTTGGCATCATCCATGTGGCATCCACTGATGCATTATGTATTATTATTATTATTTTAGGGCATGAGCATCTCAAGTTTGTTTGCCGGGTGAATATCAGGGACAGAGATGCAGGCATATGGATTCTGTAATCAAAATCACGTAATTACTTTTAAGTATCGTGTACTTTCATAATGTCATCTTTTTCAAATATCACCGATTTAAATTTGATTTGCATAGAAAAGATAGCTCTTCTACCACTCCTCCTAATTTTAGTGTCTGTATTACATAAGTAAATCCATTTACTCCACCATGAAAAGATGCTCTACAGTCGTTTTCTAATTTCTTTGAGTAGATGTGGTTAAATCATGAAAGATGTGCTCTGGAGACTGTGATGAGCTTCCTAATTGTTTGTTCTAATTATTTGTTTAGACTCGACTACTTAAAGCTGCAGGAACTGATATTTTTGTGGTAACGGTTCGTTAAATGAGTGGGAAAGACTTGTGTAGTGTGGCAGCCTGCAGGGATAATCACCTGACTCTGGCCTTTCCCAGAAGATGTGTGTTCTCCTGTAGGTAGTTTTAGATTTCAACTCCCCAAATCTTATAACTGTGAGTTTTTTTAATTAATCCCCGCAAAAAAAAAAAATAGAACAAAAAAGGGGAATATGCACAAACAAATAGATTAAATAAATTAATCTCATGAAATATCTTGCAAACAATTAGATTAACAAAATGTCAGGATTAAAAATGAGAAGTTCGACTGCCGCATACTTAATAATTTAGGAATATTTCACCTCATCACAATATAATATCATTGAAATAAATCGATATAAGGAAGAGCTGTTCCTTATATTGAATAGCCATGATGAACAGGCTTCCAGGAAGCACTGATTCTCAAGGAGAAATCAAGGCATGGGCTCAGGAATACTTCTAATAACCATCGTCAGTAAACTATACCATTAAAAGACAAAAAGACATCCACAATATCCAGAAGTGCCATTGCAGGTATTGGGGCATATATACAGTATATATTATATATGAACTGTCATTCAAAACTTATTTGAGCCAGACGATGCAGAAGCACATTCTGCACGTATAACATCGGCATGGCTCAGGGAAATAACAGCAAACCGGCCGGTGTGCAGTTCACACCTGTCACTCATTTTCAACAGCTGAAAGCCTATTTTAAGGAAAAATGCAAACTATTTTATTCTCAGAAAAACAAACGAAACTTGTTGCTGGCATCAAATAGATTAAAAAAACACAACATGGTTTCAGTATTTGATTTATTTAAGTTTCTAATCAAATACAAAGTTTCAGTGGTTAAAAGAATCATTCCTTTTGTATTTACAGTTTACACAACCACATCTTTTGGAGGTATTTGGGGTGTTCAGTTGTGCTCACATACAAACAAAGTAGAGAAGTATAAAGTTAAAGTGTTCGGACACTAAAAACCTATATAAAGACTAGGGCTGTCACAGTTAACGCATTAATCGCGACGCGATTAATCAAAAAAATTTACGCTTTATTTATTTTTATCGCGGTTAATCGCAGCCTTAGCAATTGGCTTAATAGATAGGAGAAAAGTCACTAAGAGTTCTGAATCTGATGTGTCTAATGAATGCAGTCTTTCATTCATTTAACTGTCATTAGGCCCTGTTCTGTTTGTCGTTTGTCGGCTACAACCTCCTCGGTTTTAAGACCACATTGTTGTGGCATTTTTTTGTGCTTTTTTTTAAATAGACATGTCAAGAGGGTCGATAATGCACTTTTTTATTTGAAAGAATAAACAAGAGATAAAAGACATTTTTTCTTTGTGTTTATTTGATTCTAACACTAATATTTTTAATGTAGAGATTAATCGCGAGTTAACTTTGGGAAAAAAAAGAGATTAATCGCGATTAAAACATAATCGTTTGACAGCCTTAATAAAGACCTGAGAAACTGAACTACACTCAATAGAAATAACAACAGGTTAGATAGAATTGAATGAAAGAAACGTATTCAATTAAATCAATTTTAATTATGCTTTCATCCCCGGAGGGAAAGGGTATTGCTGCGGTAGAAATAATTATTCGATATATGCCAGTGTTTTTTTAGAAATGACAGAAACCTTCAGAGACCATCATCAGTGGTCGGGGTGTTGTTTTTGTGGCTGTAGCATCGGCTAACACAGGTGAACTCGTTTAGAAGCTGGAGGTGGGGAGTTTAAGGTATTTTAGCTTGCAATATTACTCAAATATTAGCTTAATTTCACTGTTCTTTCAGTTTCTGTACCCACTGAATCATTCTCAGTCATCAGAAGAGCTAACCAAACAGATAGAAACAAAGACCCTCGATTTCCCTTTCTGGACATAAAGAGCAGATCTTCTCAACTATGTTGTCCCACTGCAACTTGTTAGCTTTACATGTCACAAAATATACAGTCAGAGGTCTTTATCGTGTCACATGGATGCTACATAATAACCCAAATATACTGTATGTTCTCACTTTTTACAGCCACAGATTGTGCTGCTGCTACGTTTCAGACATCTGGACAAATGCACCTATTACACGTTTTCCGGTCAGACTGGGCTGAAATACACGAGTATGTGTTGGTAGCGATGTCTGTGCTGTTTGTGCACATGACACGAGCGCCACAGCAGGTGATAAACCTCACCTCAGTGCCATAAATATCCTCAGCTTGTTTACTTCATCTTATCGCTTTCCGTAGTTGACAATGCATCATTAATTTAAGAGCCTGTCTAATGAATGTGAAATGAACAACTCTTCAGCGAGCAATTTCTCTGCTCTTACGTATCACACAAGGAGAGACTGTAGTGGCTGTGGTCCTTACCTGAGTGCTTGTGAAACTAGTAAGCTCTGCAGTCCCGCTTTTCAAGCCTCTCATCTTTCACCCGTGACAGAGATTACATGATTCAATGGCCCTGTGGAAGAGCTGATGGACAGCCAGCTCTAAAATGTTAATAAAAACGCTGTTCTGTACGGACGGCTTTCATTTTTCACCTACAAATGCAGCTTTAACCTTGTCTGTTGCCACCTCTCCTCTTCAGCCCCTTCAGTTGCAGACGGTGGCTATACTGACATCTGCAAATCAGTTTCTGCTCCCTGTTTCTGAATGTTACAAAAGAGAAGATAGTTGCAAATAGTTGGAGAATGAAGGCAAATACAAGAAGAGTGAAGGATTTTTTTTTAGTGCTTTGTTTCGCCTTACAGCTGCACTTGTCTTCAAGGAAATGCTGCAGTGCTGTCCACTGGGAAGAATACATATCGGATCCTTGACAAATGCTTCCAAAAAGATCTTGTTTTCATTATTACTCACTGCACAGGGACGAAAACTGATCCTACTGCTCGTGTGCTAACAGGAAGGGTGAGAAGGCAACAAAGACATTAATTGATCACAAGGCTCTGAATCAATGATAGTAATTTGTCTGCTGAAATGCAAAAACACATAAAAATCTCGGTTTTATGTCAAATAATGTTATTTTAGTGTGCAGCAGCTTGTACGGATCAGTGAATGATGTGTGGCTTTAATCTCCCCTCCTCCAGCACATTAAATGACAAATTTGCACTGATGTGTTATGGCTCTTTTCATTGAGTATTGACCTTTCACCATGACGGATGTTCTTATCTTCTAATAAGACTTCCACAGTGCGTGAGAGGCGAGTCGGAGCATTTCTACTTCTGTTAAATAAAAGCAGCTCTAATGAGATTCACACATTCTGTGGAGCGGAAAACAATTGGGACTAATTAATGCACCCCCTAAAGGTTCCCCAAACACATCACTGCATTGTTTACTCCGTCAAGATAAGGGGGGGGGGTTCGTATGAAAAAGGAACAATGATAGTTATTCTGCATCATGTAATGACTTGTGAGTGTGTGCATCTCTGCTGTAAGAAAGAGGGGAAGGAGGTGATGAGTGTAAACAGTGTAATTATGGAGGTACACGAGGTCAACTACTTGCTGTCTGCGTTCGTACCGTAAAGGGACAGTTCGCTTAAACTATGCACGTCATCTATTTGAAGGCGATGCCATCTAGTGGAAGTTCTCTGTAAGTGCAGGAGAAATACAGAACCAACTGCACTTTGAAGTGGATTTGAGTTCTGGAATTTCACGATGAAATAAACACATTTATGAAAGTATTTATTATGTGTTAGATTATGACGATGTCACATCATGTTAGGTGTCAGACTGAGAGCAGATGTTGTGCATTTATTCACTAAATGTGTTTGCTTTGTGATGCTGTGACTCGGCTCTACATCATTTTATGTACTGAAGGTGCTCAAACACAAGGTGGAGCTCACACTGCTTTGCATTTTCTGTTTAACATCATCGGATGTTGTGTTCAGTTCTGCAAACGGAACTTTAATTTGCAGCAGTGCACGTCCTCACAGCTGCAGCAGGTTTGACCTGAGCTTTGGTAGAGTTTAGCTGGATGTTTTTATACTGCCTCAAGAAAGCAAATAACATCATGAAGGACATTTCCCACCCTGCACTGTTCGAACTGCTCCCGTCAGGGAGACGGCACTGAACTTTAAAAACACGGACAAATAGACTAAAGACCAGTTTTTATCCTACTGCAGTCGCCACAGTTTTTTTTAAGAGATCGGTGCAATATTCAGACGTATGTATGCTGTGTGTGTTATTTATTCATCTGCTTTTATATGCTTTTTTCCCTTTTTTGTACACTTTTTAATTGTGTGGAGTTTGCATGTTCTCCCCGTGTATTTGCGGGTTCTCTCCAGGTACTCTGGCCTCCTCCCGCTTCCCAAGCATGCATGTTAGGTTAATTGTTGTGAGGAGTGAGTGTGAGTGTGTGTGTGGCTAAATAACCACCAAAAGCAGCAGCAAAAAGTGGTGAAACGATCATAAAGACAAAGAGAGACATGATGCAAGAGCAGAGCCAACCTTAACCAATGGGGGGGGGAGTAAAAAGTACAACACTGAATCATAAAGAGGTGTTATCGTACTGAAAATACACAAAAAACTGATGAAAAAACAGATTCTTAGAACTTTTGTTCACTGCAGACAGACAGATATTCTATGTTTTTGTCTCTTTGATTTTATTAAGAAATTCAATGCGGGCGGCCTTGGCTCAGTGCTGAGAGTCCAATAACCAGAAGGTTGGGGGTTCAATTCCTACTCTCGCCACTCAAAAGATTGAACTGACAGCTGGAGGGGTGGCAGTCCACCTCCTCTCCACGGCCAAGGTGCCCTTTAGCAAGGCACCGTACCCCTGTGCTCCCCGGGCGCTGTGATTGGCTGCCCACCGCTCCAGTGTGGCATCTGTCTCCATGAGTGTGTGACCCCGTGCATGTGCACGTGCATGTGTGTGTTCAACAGGTGCCAACCTGGATGGGTTAAAAGCGGAGGAGAAATTCAGTGTATTTCCCTGCATGTGCAGGTCAATAAATCTGAAATGATCGAAGTAATTTAAGTATTTGAGTTCATACTGTAACAAAGTCAAAGTAAATGCAAGAAGAATCAGTTGGTGTTGTACAAAAGGAGCCAAACTGCTCAAGTAACGGTGTAGAACAAAGGAAGAGAAACAACAGATGGGAGAGAAGTCACCTCTCTGTTGCCTTTCAGTAGAAAGATCGGTGGTTCGATCTCCAGCTCCTTAACATGTCAGAGTGTCATTTAGCACTGAACACTGACACTGACACTGAATGCCACACTTCCCCCGATGTGCTGCTCTTGCGTAGAAAAGAAAGCACTGCATTTACAGAGTGAGAATACAACATTAGAGGCTCTGTGCTCCTGTTTGTGTGGATGAGAAAATGACAAACTGGCTGTGAAACCTGGATCCTGGTAGGAGGTTGCTGTGAGACTGTGGACTAAATTTAGAATTTCTTTTTAATTTCCACAAACAAAATAACAAAAAAAACGTTGTGCGAGATGCCAGCTCGGAGATCAGAAGTGACTGCAGAGAAGCACAAAAGTGGGGGAAACCCCAAAGGAACACAAACCTACATCTAGAACAGAATAAGACACCGAAGTAGATGCAAAGAGATCCAGATCGATGCCTCACCACCTGGTTTGTGCGGAATTGAACAATCTTTTGAAGGGATCCACTTAATCTGAATCAGGTGTGTTGGAGCGGGGAAACGTCTAAAAGCTGCGGGACACGTTGACATCCCTGGTGTAATGCAACCAGCTCATGTGCAATTTTTCTCTCTCCATCTTTTAACAGATGAGTGATGCAAATCATTAATGTCACTGCAATGCAGAATCCTGTATATAAACCATTCTAAAAGGTCAGTTTAACATAGTTTATACAAGTATTATGCAGAGGAAAACACCCAAAGCTGCTTCCTGTCTAGAGTTTATAAATTGAAATATCAGTACAGTTAAAGGCAAACTCCGGTATTTTTAAACCTTATTTCTGGCATGAAATACGTTCATCTACTCACTGAGAACAGTTTGGTGAAAGTCGGCGTCCTTCAGAAGATATTTAGATAACTGGAGATCCATATAACGGAGTGAACGGGGCTTAGAGGATGCAGCCTCTAAATAAGGCATTATCTGTCTTTATTTCACCAATACTTTAAGAAGAATGAATGAATGAACGTGTGCTATAGCTCTGTTAGCTCATAGCTGCTGTTATGTGGCTACTTGCGGCTACAGGAGAGCTAATGGAGGGATTTCTACACAGGCACTCCACTGGGACCACTTCATCCACACGCCCCCCTGCAGCACAGTTTATTCACTCCGTGCTCTGTGACAGTCGGCTAACTTCACACAGAGTTTGCTGCTGATAGTTTTGTGCAACATGGCAGGATATTTGTCAGGTTTTGACGACGTAAACGACGACTTTGAGTAAGATGGACGTTCTTATCGGAGTGAATGAGCTGTGCTGCAGCGGTGGGTGACAAGTAGCCACATAACAGCAGCTATGAGCTAACAGAGCTATAGTACGAGTTCGTTCATTCATCTCGTGGAATCTAAATATCTTCCGAAGGACGCCGACTTTCACCAAACTGTTCTTGGTGAGTAGATGAACGTATTTCATGCCAGAAATAATGTCCAGGTTTAAAAATACCGGAGTTCGCCTTTAAGTGTGAGTCACCATTTGAATGTTTTCTATTAAAAACAAGTTAAACAAAAGAGAGGCATATCATGTAAGAATCCCAATCAAGAGGCAACATAGAGGAGCACAGCTTGTTGATTTCAATAAGATGGATCTGATCTGAGAGAGGAACAAACACACTCTGCATAATAAGCTATGTTTTAAAACCATTGGAGTTGAGCTTATTATGTCTGACATTTAAAATCTGTATGAAAATGCAAATGAGGACACTAAGTGGTTCCATGCCACAATTTCACATAACAAATCAGACAGTAGACTTGCAGTAGGACACGGAAGAGCTGCTAGGACTGGATGTTAAGTGCTTCACAATCTGTGGCTACACATTAAACCGGAGATTGTTTTTCATTGAGACGATCTATTAATGTAACGTATGTTTACTGAAAGGGTCACAAATCATAGCTGAACAGGTAATGTTATACTAGCTCGAATAGCAGTGTCGGTGTTCCACCTTTTCCTCAGTTTATGCTCAGGTAAGCAGACTGTCTGCTGGCTGAAGCTCCGTGTCTGAGGGCAAGAAAGCAAATTTCTGAAAAACATCAAACTACCCCTTTAAATCCTGTAGGAGCACATGCACGCCTTTGGAAAGCCTTCCCTCAGCACTAAGCTGATTTCATAATTCATTATTTATCCGTGTGGCTTGCCATATGTAGGATTCCTGTAATGCATTAGTGTGTTAGGTTGAAATTGTTGGCGGTATGAAAATCGTCTGTGGCTTCTGAAATGGAGGCTGAGTTCAGGTTGCTCTGTACGTGTCTCCTTGGAGATAAAAAAGGGAAGCTTTCATAATGCATACTCGGCCTCAAATGAGTTATTGGCTGTTTGTTATTCTCCACAGAGAGAACCAGTTTGAGGGTTACAGAGCAATTAGTTATTTATGCACAGTGCCTGGAAGAGTATGAGTCTGGAGACACCTAAGTGAGACCATCCAAGAGTCGAAAGCCCTTCAGACAGCTCTCTAACACAAAGAAAATCCTTTTAGTTCTGAAAAGCATCATCAGTGGATTAAATAGCGTGTTAAGAGGCAGTCCTTCATATTAACCAACCAATACACTCTATTACCTGTCCATTAAAAGCGGTAGCATTAAAGCTAAAGCCAGGTTCTGTTTTGACGCCGAGCGGAGCAGTTTGATTTAGGTGTCAGTCCGAGTGTCATGATGAATATTCATAAATTGCTTTAATGAAGACCTCAAATTGATTAAGCCTTTTCTAATGGGCTGTATCATAGTGAGTGCCACAATATAATTGGATTAGTGTGACTTTGGGAAGTACTTTGAGACATTGCCCACACTGGAAATGAAGATGTGCAGCCTGCTAACGGTGTAATTGACGTGGATGAAGATGGATGGATTCGGGTGACTCCGCAGCTCTTTCTGCCCGAAGCGGGGGAGCCTGCAGAATCACCCCGTGCACACCAAGGCGAGCTTTAATTAGCTTCAAAGGCCTGTTTTAGAGCAACTTGCTCTCGCCTCAGTGTTCAGAAGAACAAAAGAGGTTTAAAATATAAATAGTGCCATTTTTAGACACAATGCAAAGGCAGTCCTTTATGAATTACTAATTAGATCCGTTTTTATAAGACCGCTCAAAGTAAAAACACTTTCATGTTGGACTTTTTCTGACTGAAGCATATTCTAATCTCTTAGTCGGGTGCTAAACCTGTTCTTCCATTTGCTTTGACTGCATGACAATAATTCTTGAGTTTGTTATTAACCTGATATATATATATATATATATATATATATATATATACTGTATATATATGAGCCCCACACACACCTCCCACCTCCTCACTGACCAGAAACCATCACGCACTGTAATACTGGACTGTTCTGCACACAGTAAACAAGCTGTTTGCACAGTGCTATGCACAGAATAGTTCAGTTAGACGTACAGTTTATTATTCATGCTCTATTTAATCCTCACCCCATAGCTGTATATCACCTAACTTATCATCTGCCTATTTCCTTTATTGTAAATCATGCTGTAGTTCCCGTGAACAGTCTATCCATCTGTATAATATGTTTTCAACACCTCAATCAATCATTGTGTATTTGCTCGATCGCCTGTATATACGGCCTCACCTGAACATAGATTTTCATCTGTAAATACTGTCATATGCTATAAAAACAACCTGTACCACACTATCTATGCTGCATGCACTCACTGCTTATTGCACCTCTGAGTCGATGTTAAACTGCATTTTGTAGCTCTGTACCTGAACATGTAATGACTATAAAGTTGAATCTAATCTAATCTAAATATATGTTTGTGTTTGGTCTGAGTTAATCTCAAACTTCTGCCGCTCACAGTTTCTCTAAAAGCTCCATCTAAGACCATTTATAGTGCCAGTCACCACTAAGATAAGTAACAGACCTTGTTTTCAATTAAAGAAATATTGATCGTATGGGTTGTTTGTTTATACGGCTCATAACAGGATCCTGTACAGTACCAGCCCTAAAAGCATCAGAAAGGAAATAGGACTCAAGTGAGTGTTTTTCCACATCAGACTAGATGTCATTCTCAAGTCTTTGGTTTAAGAAGCCACAAAGTCTTGAAATGGAGGACGAAGGAGGGGGAGAGTGGCTGGCGCAGCTAATCACTTTGAACCATAGGCCTGTTGTGTGACCTTTGAGCGAGATCAAGACCAACACGCGTTCTGTAAATAACACGCCGGCACTTTACGAAAACACGATTTTTTGTCTCTTCCTGGTTGGGTTCAGGCAACAGCAGAAGTTGGTCAGGACTGAAAAAAACCTGTCAATGTGAAGTTATTTCCCTATATTTTAATAGAAACGCATTGTCTATGCATTGCATATAAAAAGAGGAGGGGGGGGTCCAATTGTGGTCCAATCGTTGAAAAAGGCATGCTAAAATGCCCTCTCGGGAGCCAAAACGCGTGCTAAACTGCCCTCAAGTGCCCTCTTGGGAGCCAAAATGCATGCTAAACTGCCCTCTCGGGAGCCAAAACGCATGCTAAACTGCCCTCTTGGGAGCCAAAACGTGTGCTAAAGTGCCCTCAAGTGTCATCTCAGGAGCTAAAATGCGCTAAAATGTCCTATTGGGAGGCAAAAATGTGCGCTAAAGTGCCCTCTACAGTGGTATATGTGCCCTTTTTTTTCTTTCCACCCCTGCCCTCCAAAAAGTTTGTGCACGCCACTGTCCACAAAGCAGCTGTTTTGTCTGTTGAACAGAATTGAGAAATGGCAGTTTATAGGAACAACAGAGAGCAAGTTGAGCACTGACAGGTGAGGAAACTGCTTAAAGGAATAGAAGAAAGGCTAAATAAAACCCATGTTTTACTGCAAATCACCTTCAGGAGGATTTTGAAAACCGTTAACTTTCTGGAGCTGAGTTAATGTCTTAATTGCTTATAAAATCCAAAGAAGACTTGCTATCGAATGCTCATAGAGTGACACGTATAACATGGAACTCATCATTAATTTAACTGGCTCCTCATTCGAATCAATACCTAAATTGAGGCATTCTTCATTTGTATTCCTGGCCGAGCAGAGCATTAGCTCATGTTAAAAATCATACATATTTTGTTAAAGCTCATTACTAGTTAAGAACCTTTCAGCGTATTCTTGGACTTCTACATGTATAAGGCATACCAGTGCTCTAAATTATGCAAATCCTTTCTTTCTTAATGAAGCCGACGTCCCATTGAGATCTGAAAGCCTGCATTACTTCCTTAGTAGTCCATTCACATTTGCCAGCAAGAAACATTCCGGTGAGGCAAAGACATTTCACTTGTCATACATAAAGTGGTTTATACCATGTATTATACCTCAGCTGCAGCACTGCCTTCCTGTTAGGTATCACTGCAAGAGGAAGGAACACATCCGTCACATGTGACTGCAGAACGCTGCGATAATGAATGAGGTGATAGACAAACACCAGAAGCAAAGCTGACGTCTCCGGAGCCTGATTAGTCTGTTGGTTTAATAAGCTTTTGGCACATCTGCACTTTTCTTTGTGAAGATAAACTGCTTCATCCACATGTGCATCTTAGTTTAACGCTGTTGTCTTTATTTTGAAGCCACACTGACACGGCAGACGGTACCTGTTGAAGTCTCTACATGCTCAGAGATTTCAGAGAAGTGTTGTGAAAGTGTGGATGTGAGTGTGGTAACGTCCTCCTTCCTGTCACTCCCCAGTTCATCACCAATAACTAAAAGTGCACAAACACCTGACGTCACCCAGCTGTAATCTCCTTGAATGTCGCTATGGAAGGCGCCTATGCACACAGTGTGAGCTAAGCCGCAGCCAGCTGCAGCATCCGAGAATTTTCTCCCCTTTATTCAAATGGGAGCTCGACTCATTGTCTTGCACGATCAAGCAGATGAATCATTTGAAACTTGTGTGAACAGAGGTTTAAACCGGTGAAACGGCTTCTCGCAGTGTGCAGGGTTTGACAGATAACCATGGAAAAGATGTGCGTCACAGTGTAAAAAGCATTAAATTGAGGATTGGTTTTAAGGCTCCCTGTCAAACGTGCTTTCTTGGATATTAGTGAATGTCATTTAAAATCCTTGCACAGTAAGTCGTGAGTTGAACCAATTCACGTTTTATTCCAACAGCAATTCAAGGTTATTCAGTCCAAATAAACAAGTCTGCAAAACACAGTAAGATCATTTACATTATTAGGACATTTGCATTGATCAGGATTGATTCAACTGTCTATGAACATGATATTTTCAGTCCGTTTTCAATGTATTTTGTCACTTTTCTGTTCATGATCAACTTTCACTGAGCATGTTTACATGACACTAGAAATCCAACCAAAACCGGACTTTTAAAATGCACGTAAACATGTTAGTTTGACCATAATCATACAAAATCAAGCTTCTCAAAGTCAGACCAGCACACTCAGACGAAGGTTCAAGACTCACACGGGCCGACCCACATGTTTGTACAGCTGAACTCCAAGTAAAGCTGCTCTCACTCAAAGACTTTTCTTTCTTTTGTCTCCCCTTTGCATGTAAACTGTTATAAGGTGGTCCAGTTAAACGGCCCAGCAGAACCTCACCTAACCTGAGTCAGCTGTGTATGTAATCCTGCTGAGCAGCTTCTCAGATGCAGTGGAGCTCTTGGTAAATAATCACGGTTTTCTTGTAAGAAAGTATCATCTAGAAGTAGATTTTTAGACCCGACAGCTCGTTCGTATTGATAGCAGACGTACCGGCACCACCTCACGGATCTCAGCGTGACTGGACTAAGCCACGTGTTCATCTTCTTCATCAAGAGTTGAGTTGAAAGCCTGCAAAAAACTCTACTTTCTGGTGTTTCCAGGCCTGATCCTGAATCTCATTCAGTGTTTTCCACATTTCACTCTTCTTTACCTTGGTCATACTTGCTTTTTAAGCTTGTGCTCATGTGGGCTGCTGGCGTAACTGTTCACGTTACTTGTCTGTGTGCCACGTCTGTTACCGGATCTGTAACTAAATGCATTTGACAAATTCTGACTTTTAAGTCTATTTTGGCTAACTTTTTTTAAGGGTTTCTGGGTCTTCTGTATTGGTGGCTGGCTCTCCGGCTTTGGTGCGGGGGACTCGGATGTCTGTGCTGGTGTGGTGTCTGCACTTTGCTCCCGGGCTGTTCGCGGGGGTCTCAGGGACCTCGTCCTCCTCCTGGCACTGTGGGGTGCAGGGCTGGGATTGGTGAGGGGGCCTGGCAGAGGGACTGGGGTGTCGGGTTGGGCCACAGATGATTGGGGGTTTGGGGAGGGTCTCTGTCCTCTGAGTGCTGATGCACAAGGGTGTGAATGTGTATTTATGTGTGATTGTTGTTATATTGGTTTGAATATAGTTTGGTACGTGTGTGTGTATGTATTTAATTTATTTATATTTTGTGAATTTTGGATAAAAGCATAGAAATCAAACAGGAAGGTAACTATAAGAGCAATTAGAGGGAGAAGGGGTATGAATAAATAAGTTTTGCTTCTTCATACCCCTTTTCAGACAATTTGCAGTAATTAATGTGACAAGTTACAAGTTTATTCAATTGGAAATTTTGTTTATGTTATTAGTTTCTATTTATGTTCAAATGTATGTATGAATATATAATGCAAAGATGATCTAACACTGCTTAATACGTATATGTTGTTTTGGATTGTTCTTTTTGTAAATACTGTTTACCAATCACCATTTTTTCTTTTTTTTTGTCTGAAATAAATGAATTCATTCAAACCTTTAATGTAATGAAGCCTTCTAATAATGATGCATTCCTCAGTATAATTAATTCAATCCAATAAACAGATATGGTTTGGACAAATGTGCAGAATACTCACTTTTCACTCAGAAGATAACAAAGTAGTGCATAATCTGATTTTTTCTCTCTCACGTTGGGTTCATACTTCAGCGAAGAGAAATTGCATAACTGCTTAACTGAGATCAAGAATCCAAACTTAATTCAAAAAAGGAATTAATAAGGTACCTGGCACCCGGGGAAAAGAATACTTTTATTCTTCTGATTAATTTCATCAGCTCAGCCTGGAAGAAAGCTACGTCAGCTATAAAATCTGGATAGACTTTGGATAGATGCCAACCTGCCAATAAATGACACCTCTGTGTCAGAGCCTGTGTACATTCTGGTGTTATGTTGTGTAGCGACGTAAATGACTGCTTAAACAGCAAATGATTCAGCTGAGGATGTTTCCTATTAACAAGACAACACTTGAGTTTGAATGTTCAGAATGAAATCTCTTTTGCTTTACCAACTTTAAACCTTATTCTTCTTCTCTTGTCATAAACCAGGGCGGATCTGAATAACGGTTGGAAGTTTCAACAGGAGATCCTCAAACTACTGAGTCACGTTTAGTAACTACTTAGCAGCGTAACAAGTGGTGGAAAACTTCAGCCTTGAGAATTCACAGGAAGATTAGCCAACTGCCTACAGGTGGGAAGATTTCGCAGCACCTTTAGGTGCATAAGCCGGTAAGGCCGAGGACCAGGGAAAGCACCGCCTCTGGAAACACACCCAGACTAACACACCTGCACACAGGGGCGTAGCACCAAATTCTGGGCCCTATGCACAAGCAGTGCCCAAGGCCCCCTCTTTATGAACCTATGACACTGAGCCTACTAAGTTAGGCTATTCATTTAATTTTATCTTCATGAACTTGGCTTTCTTGGGCATGTTAAACGCACATGCTTAAAAAAGCCCGGTGAAGGCGGACTAAACCATTTCGTGCAAAGGGTGAGGGTGCCTGTACTCAGACACTATATGTAGGCTAGGAGTTCTACACAGGATCACTCATCAATCAACCGATTTATTTACCCAAAACATCACATTTACATTAGTTAGCAACATTTACTGCGATCTTCAAATTATATTAATATTTAAAGGGAAAACCATCCAGACTCCTCAAAGCCCGGTGACTCAGTCCCACTTTTCACCCCACTACGGCGCCTCGGGAAGGACCTGTGGACCATGACATTTCTCTTTTTTTAACTATTTTGGAACCCAAACTAAGACTCGATTAGATTCAGACAGCTGGATAGGAATTGATTGACGATATTCAAATGTTTGCACCGTTAGATGACTTCAGTCTATTTTATCTGAAAAAAGAATGAGCACGATGTGCACAAATGAGGTCTAAAGGTACCATTTTATAATTTGCAGTCCTTCTGGAACCTGTGGAAACAACGAGATGGACATGTGGTTAACTGAGCCAGACTGAGGATGGCAATCATCACACCTTCTGTTCTTAAAACAGAGTGTCACAACTTTATCGATCCCCTCATAGTCATTGATTTGTTTACCGGCAAGAGACAGCCACTCTATCAAACTCTTATTAGAGGCTTCATGAAAACAGATTTTTGAAAGTGTGACCTAAGCTCCTCTTGTACTCACAGTCCACAGCTGAGAGCATAATCAATCACTGCTCAGAGAAGTCAAGATGTCGCCTCAAAACAAATTCAAATGTCGGAGTCTATAACAAAAGATCCACTTGGTCCAAAAGTGTTGTTCCTTTGAGGATCTTATTATGCACGTGTGGTAATTTCCTCAGAATCAACGCTGATAGGGATAATTCGGCGCTCATACGGCGCTAAACTCAGTCCAAAGTCACAGCAACTACAGGGTGTGCGACGGGGAAAGGTTCTGAGTGCTTCGCTCATTCATCAAAAGTTGTTGAAGCAAAAGTTGACAAATGGATGGGTTAGCTGTTTGTGCTCGCTCCTTATGACCATCGCTCGGATCCCTTTGGGCCACACAGGGTCATAAACCGGGGGGGCAGAACATTGGGGGGACGCTGTGGCAGAGAGAAGGAAATACGCAGTGTGGGTTTCAACCACAACCTTGTGTCTGTTTTTGCTTCAGACCTTGCAGTCAGTCGTTCACCCACACACATAATCTCCCAGCAGACAGTGCTGCTAAGATGTTTTGAAAGTTTGCGAAATGTGTCTCCACCGAATGTCAATAACAGTATAATCTGTGATGAGAGATAAGGGAGCGTCATCTGCACATTGTATGCAGAAACACGAAGGCCTCACAAGGTTGCTGCTCCTCCTGGAACTGTGTCAGTGCATAAACATTATAAAACCAGTTATTCACACAAATTACCTTGCAATTACTGTCTGAAAAAAGTGAGCTGCAACCTTTTCCCACATCGTGTTTCCAGAGCAGTAAAAGTTGTCCTTGATGTGCTGCCTGCAGAGCAAGATAAATAAGGGACAAATGCTCCCTGTCACATGCTTTCAGTCCCTTTCAGTCGTTCGAAGGCTTTTTCTCACACGTTTTTCGAGGCAAAAGGCAGGCTTTGTTTTCATTGTCGCCCCACTTTTGTAGTAGTTTTGATAACTTTTTACTCTTTGGTTCATTCGCTCTTTCACATCCTTCAATCAGTGTTCCTTCAGAAGCGCGAGCCCTGCACAAGCGGCCATGCAATATTAATCCAATCTGCGGAGGTGGTATGGCTTCCAGGCCGGCTCCTCCCGAGGGGCCTTCTCCATTACATCTACCAGCTTTAAAAAAGCCTTATCCAGCTCAAAAGTTACTTTGGTTCTCAATATTTTCCTCTTTACCTAAATATGTTTCTGTTGTGTCATTGATCCGTCAAACTGCGGCAGCAGCGCATCACAAATAAAATGTACTTCATCAGCATTAAACAATCTTTTTATAAGAGACAGGAAGACACTGTTAAAGTGGCAGGGCTCATGTAAAAACAATATGAGGCAGTTTAATGCAGCTTAAGAGTTTAAAGCATTGCAGGAATGCCGTATTTAATCATGAAGAAGTTTGAAATTGATTAGTCACTTTCATTTTATGATATATGATTCGCTCTATAGCTTCAAACTTCACTGACTCATGATTAAAAATGGCAACTGAAAAATCTGTAAGGCAATGAACTTATTTACTGCCACTGAGAACTGTCCGTTTGAATTATACTGTTATTATAATATGATGTACGCTCACCAGCCACTTTATCAGGTTAGTAAAAGGCTGGATCCCTTTTGCCTTCAGATCAGCCTTAATTCTTCATGGCATACTTTCAACAAGGTGTTGGAAACATTCCTCAGATATTTTGGTTCATATTGACATGACAGCTTCACGCATCCCGTTCCACCACATCTCAAAGGAGCGGCTCCCGGTGTGGTCTCCTGCTGCTGCAGCCCATCTTCTGCAGGGTTCCATGTGTTGTGCATTCAGAGATCTGAATTCTTTGGTTGGAACGAGCGCTTATTTGAGTTCCTGTTGCCTTCCTATCATCTGGAACCAGTCGGCCCATTCTCCTCTGACCTCTAACATCAACAAGGCATTTTCACTGGATATTTTCTCTTTTTCAGACCATTCTCTGTAAAACCCAGAGATGGTTGTGGGTGAAAATCCCAGCAGATCAGCTGTTTCTGACATACTCAGACCAGCCCGTCTGACACCTACAGCCATGCCACGTTCAAAGTCACTTAAATCCCCTTTCTCCCACATTCTGATGCTCAGTTTGAACTTCAGCAGGTTGTCTTGACCACCTCTACATGCATAAATGCATTGAGTTGCTGCCATGTGATTGGCTGATTAGCCGTTGAACAGATATAACTGATAAAGTGGCCGGTGAGTGTAATTATTCTATTATAATCATACTAATTATACTATCTGTTTAATTATAAATGTTTAGACTAAAACAAAAAAATAAACGGATTTGAATAGAATTAGCTTTGTAAGACTCTTATATCTATAGATCTATAGATATATATGTATATGTCTACATATAGATATATTTTTTTCTGTTTTTTGCAGATGGAATCGAACAGTTGCTTTTAATGCCTGTAAGTAATCTCCTATAGTGTATATATCGTGTATATATCGTGTATAGCCTTGACCAAACAAGTTAGAGACCGTAACCACCATCTGAAAGCAAAAGGAAAGAACTAAAAACACAAAATGGGAGATGAACGTTGGTTTTTGGTCTTAACTCTCATGTCTGTATCTCTACCACACACACCTCTAGTCTTTTAAAACTAGTAATCATCCCTCTGTGACAATTTCCTCAAATGAAACTGATTGATTAGTGATGAATAGTGTCACAGTGAACAAGAGAAACACAATTTTTCTCCGTAAAGTTCAACATCTCATGAATCCACCGTTGCACCCAGCTCAGTGAAAGACAAATCCTTCCATGTTGGGCAGAAGAAATGACAAGAGGCCCACATGGAGGCGGAAACTGACCAATCTCAGGAGACCCTGCAGCGGCAGGGTGAGTGACCGAGGATGGACAGCCAGAGTCAGGAGACCAATGACCACTGCCCCCACCATCAACAACAGACAGGGCGATAGCCTTGGCATGGCTAATTATTATTGATTTATTGGGAGTTAATTCAACATTTAGTGCACGCACATTATGGCGGTTACTTGGCATCCCCTGCGGTTGTCCTATCGGCACTGAAACGTTACAAATATGCAGCTGCTGTGACAAGAAGCCTATTTCTACTGCAGTTTGAGTTTATGCCCCATTATGCAGTAACTGTAACTGTGTAACTGTACAGTAACACCTCAGAGTTACCACAATCATCCTTTAAAGTCCAAATCTTTAGTTTTTCATGGGTAATTTGCAAAGGATACCTGTTTAGTGTCTGGGTGAGAGAATGTGAGACGTGAAAATTAACAGCTCTTGTCCACAAGGCCTCTTTAAAACAACTGCATCCCAGTAGCACAGGAAGACTCTCGAGTTGCACTATCAACAGTTTTAAATATTTAATCACGTCTGTCACAGGATCTCACTTTTGACATTGACGTCAACCTTTACACGATGAGCTGCCAAGTGCTTCTATTACATGGCCTTTCATGCTACAAGTGCTGGCAAGTCTTCCTCAAGCGCCTCACCTCACAGATCAAATGGTCCCGAGCTCAATCATAGCTGAGTGCGCAAATAAGAGACCAAGACTGGCGCCCCCTCACTCATTTATTATCTTCACAGGGATGAACAAATGCCAGAAAGGCCAGGAAGTATGACTAAATTGCTGCTAAGATGCCTGGAGACGACTCCTGTGGGTTCTCAGAGGGCTTTCTGCTCTGTCGTCGCCTGCACAACCGCCTTGGCGACAAACTTCACACTAAGCATCGGGGACTTCAGGGCTGATCCCCAGTGGAAGAGCAGCTCTACATAGCGAGCCTCGCTCATGTGTCCTTGGTCCTGTTGTTGGAAATCTAAAGGTTACAACACAATCAGCAATCCACCAAGAGACAAAGTAGCAGCTGTATATCACACCAATGCTCCCTGGAAAGCACGGGCTCATTAAAATGCAAGGCACCCTGGAGTTAACCTGTTTGCACAGCTTTCTCGTTTCTCCATTTTAGAGCAAAGTGATAAACATTCATTTCTGAAACTTGTTTGGCCTATTTTTCACTTGGCTTTATTCTCTAAGCTTATCATGTTTTATTCATAGGGTCAGATTTTGATTTCAATAATCCCATTGTGTTGCTCTAAAAAGTAATCTACATTGCAAATGGAGAATCCTGTGGACTAATTTTCATCTTGTCTTTGACGGTCTTGCCAATCCTGCGCCTTGTATGTGGCGGCGCCTAAATCCTGCTCATGTTTTAATTACAGCCGGAGCTGTTCAATATCACAGGCTGATTAAAACATTAACGGACCCGGGTTCAGCTGTAATTACAGGTTGGCTAGCCAAAATGTGCAGAGTAAATAATTTTATTTCTGGGACATAATTGCACCAACGAAATCCATCTCTGTGAACTGCACCTATCCATTCTAGCGGGGAGGTTTATTGGGTCATTTCAGAAAGCCCTACGAGACGTTATACAGTCTGAGTTGGAATGAGTTAGGATCCTCGGCAGAATTCAGCAGGAGTCAAGCTTGTTCCTGCTGTTGTGGGAAAGCTGTGCAACAACACATTCAAAGCTACTTTAACTTATAGAAAATTACATTTCTATATCTACTAGCTGATAATATCAGGTATTTATTACATGTATATGTTGGTATCAGCTTCACATTATTTGTTAAGCAGAGGTGATCCTTGTGCACGGTTTACACCCACAGCATTAGTCTGTAGAGTCGGTTTCACAGCTTAGCAGCTGGTGGTATGGAGTGATAAACAATGATTCATATCATTTTCATGATCATAATCCTTTTTATATACACGATATAATTAAAGAGACATTCATGCCTTAAGAACCCGTGTTGCCATCTGTCGGGTTGTAATGTGGACATACTTTAGAAAATGTGATTAAAGGACAATTTGTACCAAAAAAGAACACAAGTACAAAATAATGTTTACAAAAAATAGAGAAATTGGAAGTTTATAAATGAAAAAAATGAAGAATTTAATCAAAAAACAGTGGCCAACAGTGGCAATGAGAATCAAATTAAAGGTGCATTGCTTATTTGTATCATATTTACTATCCAGCCGTAAGTTAGTGCCTGAAAGGTGTGGACGCTGTTTTGCGCATTGTCCTGTTGCACATGTTAAAAGAGAGTTTCCCTCCTAACAAAATTCATGTATTGAATTAAAGAAATTCATAATGGAGAGTTGTGTTTGAAGCTTTCCTGCATAAAAAAGCACTTTTTCATTTCTGGGCCTGATTGTTGCTGCGCAGAAGGGCCACTGGTGTCGCATAAAATCTGCAGAAAGACAGAGTTTCTAAAATAATCGATTCAAAATTCATGAGAATGTATTTGGAATAAATACCAGAAGAAGGAGCTCTGAGAACGTATCTGTGGCAAAGCTACGTTCTAAGGTTAGCGACAATCTCAGGTGTTGATTGTTGGGGCGGCTGTAGCTCAGGAAGAGCAGTCGCCCACCAATCGAAAGGTCGTGGCTCGACTCCAGCTTCCCCGGGCCTCATGTCGAAGCGTCCTTGGAAGCCAAAACGCGTGCTAAAGTGCCCCTTGGGAGCCAAAACAGGTGCTCAAGTGCCCCCAAGGGAGCCAAAACGTGTGCTAAAGTGTCCCCGAGGCAGCCAAAACGCATACTAAAGTGGCCTCTTGGCAGCCAAAACCCGTGCTAAAGTGGCCTCTTGGGAGCCAAAACGCGTGCTAAAGTCCCCCCCTTGGGAGCCAAAACGCGTGCTAAAGTGGCCTCTTGGGAGCCAAAACGCGTGCTAAAGTGCCCCCTAGGGAGCCAAAACGCGTGCTAAAGTGCCCCTTGGGAGCCAAAACCCATGTTAAAGTGTCCCCTTGGGAGCCAAAACATGTGCTAAAGTGGCCTCTTGGGAGCCAAAACGCGTGCTAAAGTGCCCCTTGGGAGCCAAAACCCATGCTAAAGTGCCCCCTTGGGAGCCAAAACGCGTGCTAAAGTGTCCCTTAGGGAGCCAAAACGCGTGCTAAAGTGCCCCCTAGGGAGCCAAAACCTATGCTAAAGTGTCTCCTAGGGATCCAAAACGCGTGCTAAAGTGCCCCTTGGGAGCCAAAACCCATGCTAAAGTGCCCCCTTGGGAGCCAAAACGCGTGCTAAAGTGTCCCTTAGGGAGCCAAAACGCGTGCTAAAGTGCCCCCTAGGGAGCCAAAACCTATGCTAAAGTGTCTCCTAGGGATCCAAAACGCGTGCTAAACTGCCCTCTACAGTGTTGAGGGCGCGCTATATGTGCGCTTTTTTTTCTTTCCGCCCTTGCCCTTCAAAAAGTCTGTGCACGCCACTGTGTATAAGTGTGTGTGAATGGGTGAATGTTGCATGTAGTGTTAGAAGTTAGGCTAGAAAAGTGCAATACAGGAACAGTCCATTTACCATTTAACTTGGACATCACTGTTTCACTCACTCACTTTTTTCTTTTTTAAAAAGAATTTGGTTACATATACGCACAATGCGTCTTCTTATTCATTGAAAGTTGCATAGTGCTCATCGGTAAGTTGTGGAGGGAAATCACTGATTTGATCTTGCTGTCTGGCCTTGTCTAAAAGTGGAATTTAGCAGTTAATTCAATGCTTGATATCATTCAGCTGTTAAAAGGTTCAAAATGTCATCAGTTCTCTGTAGATTCTTAGCAGCTTTTTACCAGAAATTCAACAGGTGAGAATTCTGTTGTAATGCAGGCTTCAGAGAAAATTAGCTGCTTAAAAGGAAATTAGGCTTTCAGACACTAAGCTGATTATTATTGTAATCATTTTGAACTCAGCATGACTCATTACTTGTGAAAACTACAGTAGTCAATTGCAACAGAGACGCTCCTCTTTAATCTCTGAGCTGGACACCTGTTTAAAATGGACTCTCAACTTTCATAATATGTGGAAGGAAGAGTGAAATGTTGTTTGTTTGCAGGCTTAATCATCTACATTTTCATCAGCCAATTTCTTATCTCTGTGGCGCCACAATATCTGGAGCGCTATGAAAGCAGAGGCAACATGTGCCCTACATATATCATCAAAAACAGCGAGAGATGAGAGAAGCTGCTTTGATCTCACTCTTTGGCTTGCACCTGGAATCAGGAAGAATTTAAGAGTGGAGGAAAAAAGAAGCTCCTTTCAGATAAACACCACTTAGTGTCAGAATCTTTTTAGAATAGCTATTACACAAACTGCTTTCAATGCATCCAATGCTCCTCTAATGAGGCTTTCATACAGAATGTACACTTAAGCATCACATTAACCCCTCCCTGCTGCAGAGTACCTTAAATAAAGACATTTTTCAAACAGTCTACCACTGAGAAGACCCAATTAAAACACGAGGCAAGTTTTTCAGACCTGTTGCATCGCCTGAATGTAACCTATGGTTTACCACAGCGTGTCTACACAGGCTTCACTAAACACACACAGACATTTGTTTGACTTTGAGTCTGTTTCTTAATAAAGCCTAGCTGGAGCTTATCCCAGCCGTCATTGGGCGAGAGGCTGGGTACACCTGGACAGGTCGCCAGTCCATCACAGGGCCACACAGAGACAAACCAGACAAACAACCACACACACACTCCTAGGGGACAATTTTAGAGACACCGATTAACCTAACATGCATGTTTTTGGACGGTGGGAGGAAGCCGGAGTACCTGGAGAGAACCCACACATACACAGAGAGAACATGCAAACTCCACACAGAAAGGCCCCAGGTGGGAATCGAACCTGGAACCCTCTAACCACCACACCCCCCTGCACCCCTCAAGAAAGACTAAATTGATCATTTTTGCTGCTTCACACAGAAAGAATTATTGAACAGTTATCATTTCTCACAGCTCAGCTATGAGATTATAACATCATTTACTCCAAAAAGCAGTTAATTACTTCAGCAAAGGACGATGTTAAACAAAAACAAAAGGACAGAATTTTAACACAGTCATTTCCAGGCTCAGTTTGGCATTTTGGCAGATGTAGCAGCCAGATGGACACAGTGGGCCAAAATGCTTTCAGAACTAAGGGGGAAGTTGCAGCCAAAGATCACCTTCGTGTACGGCTATATTATCCCAAACCTGCTGTAATGTACAGGAGGGCCATGGCTGCATGGACGGGTGGCCAGGGCTAAGGATGACCAGCATGATACCTTTGTAGGTGAAACTGCATGTAATTGCCCCTCAACTCAGCTCTGTCCATCTTTTTCATCGATCCATCCATTTTCTATACCCGCTTAATCCAATTCAGGGTAGCAGGGGGGCTGGAGCCTATCCCAGCTGTCAGAGGGCGAGAGGCCAGGGGTGCACCATTAGATAAAGATAAAACTGTGGTTTACCTTTGTATTTTGCTACAATGACATCTAATTCTTTAATACCAACAAAAAGCGAGGAACTGAATGATAGCTGAGTTGGTCTCGTGGTGAATCTCCAGAGCGTGCACAGACTCAGCGTCGGTGCTACTCACGTCCCTAGAACAACAATAACACTAATCAGAATATAATGTGAGCTGCCGTTGATCTAAATTTGATCTGGTTTGATATGGCGGTGTTAGAATTGCCTGTGCTGAACTTTCTGAGCTTGGTCCCTTCACACGACAACATGGCTAATTTGTTTGATAGCAGCCACAAACATCTGCATAACAGCTGCAAAGCTCGATCTGTAGTTCACCTGTTAGTTTTCACATGTTAGCTTACTGACTTTAACACGAACTGTGAGATGAACGAGCTTCATATGAACGAACAAAGTCCAAAAAGAGATCAAAACTGGTTTATCTATCATTCAGTGAACCTTTCATTCGTAAAGTAGTTTTCTCCCATTATTTTGCAGACATTTTCAAAGACTCGGGTGAATCCAACCACACATTTTATATGACTTCAATTACTTCTTCCACTGTGGAGTTCATCAAATGACCATTGCTTCACCCGGATAAACTGCTGCAGCATCTTTCCAGTGGGGAACACATCTTTCTCTGTCAGAACCTTGAAAACACTGGATGGATTAATCTCATACAGATCAAATTCAGAAAGCATTTATCTCTACTTGTCCTGGAAGAGGAGTCATTAACTTCAGCTTCACATAAAACTCAGAAAGTCACTCGGCACAGCTGACAGCCATCTTGACGGCTATTCTGACAGCCTCACACAATGCAGTGTAACAGGATCAGGCAACTCGAGAAAGCTGTCACCGCCATGATGGAGACAGCCAAGTTCTGAAATAGCACATATTGACTGCTTGTCAACTATTAATGATGGTCGCCATTGATACGGTGACAGAGAGATCATAAATCTATTTGAAGGGACTTAACCTTCGAAGCATCACACATATTTGCATCCAACACGTAATTTTAGGCTGTTATTACAAATGTCAGATGAGTCAGAGCTGCTACCCTATTTTCTGGCTCCCTCATTGAAAAGAAAATCAATGGTTCCCGCTGACGTGGAGCCTGAGGTTGTTTCACTGAGCATGAGAGGCATGTTTGGGAAATGCTTTTGATTTTTAAATGTGTACAAAGGCAATTAGGAGTCACTGCTAATCAGAGATGTTCTGAAAGTTTCTATGATTCTGTTTGATGTCTGGCTTTGAAACCTCTTTGAAGCCTCGCTGATGATACAAAACATTTTGACTCCTGCCTCAGCCAGGTGTGCTGCAGGGATCACCACACGCATCAGCTGTACTCATCAAATGTCAGTTGTATCGACGGAAAGACTGAAATGTGGAGTTAAATCATTTAAAGGAATTCACTCTGATGGGTGTAGTTTTTCTCAGGAAAAAAGATGTTTTTTTAATCAGCATTCTGGGAGCTGTGTCTTGGTATTTTATATAAATCTGTGTATTTAGGCGTCAAGTTCAATTCAGGTTTATTTATATAGCGCCAAATTACAACAAATGTCATCTCAAGGCCTTTCAATAACACAGTCCAATTCAAGTCAATTGCAGTTCAGTTCATTGTAATCATAATCCAATTAATTAAATACAAAATTTGTTCAATTCATCCATACAGAGCCAATTCAATCTCCCGTCCTGAGCGTGCATGAGGCGACTGTGGAGAGAAACAACTCCCTTTTAACAGGAAGAAACCTCCATCAGAACCAGAACCAGTGGCCACCTGCCTTGACCAGCTGGGGTTTGAGAGGACAGAAAAAACACCATAACACCATTCAAAGGATACCTGTTGGAACAGGGAAACACAAGTTAACGACCACAATAATGTCACATGGGAAATTAAACTGGGGGAAAAAGAGCTCAAAGTGAGGAAAGGTGCATCATGGGAGCTCCCCCAGCAGTCTGGGCCTATCGCAGCTTAATTATGGGATGTTTCAGGCTCACCTCAGCCATCCCTAACTATAAGCTTTATCAGAAAGGAAAGTTTCAGCCTGATCTTAAAGGTAGAGAGGGTGTCTGCTTCCTGAAGCCAAACTGGCAGCTGGTTCCACAGAGAGGGGCCTGATAACTGAAGGCTCTGCCTCCCATTCTGCTTTTAGAAACTCTGGGAACCACAAGGAAACCTGCAGTCTGAGAGCAAAGTGCTCTGTGGGGAAATATCCAACTGTGAGATCTTTAAGATATGATGGAGCTCGGTCATTAATAGCTTTATATGTGAGGATAAGAATCTTAAATTCTCTTCTGAATTCAACAGGGAGTCAGTGAAGAGAAGCTGAAACTGGAGAAACATGATCTCTGCTGTTAGTTCTCATCAGAACTCTGGCTGCAGCATTTTGGATCAGCTGGAAGCTTTTCAGAGAATATGTGGGGCAGCCCAATAATAAAGAATTACAGTAGTCCAATCCTGAGGCTATCTATCAAGTGCCACTGATGATTCAAGCCACGTTACTGTTTAGCATCAGGCCTGCTTCTGTAAAAAGAGCTTTTCCCACTCTGCTGCCCTTTTTTTACTGTGGCTTCACGTGAATACCAAACATGAAAATAGAAAAAACAACAACAAATAAAGGATTGTAAAGCATTCCAAAAGCCTCTTTCTTCAACTCAATGACATAACTCAAGTGGACAGTGCTCACTGTAATGGAACATCAACAGTCGTTGAAAGGCTGCTGAATACAAAACAGTTTCTGTTTATTGGTTTAAATTGATAATTCAGCATGTTTCTCGGATTCCAGATAAAAAGAACATTCTTGAAGTGGCAAATGACCTACTTTACTTTTACCACTGAATATAAAACCCAGCACCCCTGCTAATAATCCTAATGAAAGTCTCCCATAAATTGGCATTGCAACCAAAGAAAATACATCTAACTGGGTTGCAATTGACATTCCACCTGCCAAATGTTGGCACTGCAATCAACCTGGGCTGAGAAACCTTGATCAAAGATGACATCCACTCAAGAAATCTAATTTCTAGTCGCACAGGTTTCTAATGCTGCCTGCGAGGAAAGGAACGTATCATCAAAGGAGCACTGAAGCAAATGTTCAAATGAATTTCTGAATTGAGCACCTTCAGGTCACACAACCTGAAAATGATTCTATTTTACCATAGAGGGTTATTATTTTCCAATTATATGGGTCTCATTTGAATCAGGAAGTGCATGCTATTACATCAACATCATCGAGACTTTGCTGAAAATAGGCAATCATTTTGTGCTCTGTTCAGCTGTCGTTGAAAGAAAACACATCAAGCATCAAGAAGAGAGTACACACTGATGCTTGAATGTTAGCAAATTAAATTCTGTGAGTATAAGGTCTAAGGGTAAGATTCTTATTTGATATGACCGCGGTCTGAACAGAGCAAACACCACTACAAGCAGCACACAGGCCGATAATCTTTGAAGGGAATCTGATCGATTTTCTCAGGAATAAGCTATTATCTGCAATCAGAGGTCTTCAGAAGAAACAGGGTCAGCTGAGAGGACACAAAGGAGGCAATGGGCATACACAAAATAAATTGCAGTGGCGTGACTGGCAGTTACTAATAACTTTAAGCCTTTTCTGACATAAAAGCAGCACACATGTCAAGGACAAAGAGGCAGTTCAGGGGATCGTCTGTTGTTTTTTAGACATGTGCAGGTCTGAATCCACCCGTTAGCAAGCGTTTAATTATGCAGCACAATAAACTAAAGGAAAAGGAACTGAATGTCACGGCTGGTTATTTGAAGAAAGGTATCTGTCTGAAGTCTGCAAGAGAGTGGCGTAAACTGAAGTTAAAGCAACGAGACATGGGAGGAAGATGAAGCTAAGTCACACAAAAATGCACAAGATATCAAAAGGAGATGTTGCAAGTAAGATGGCTGTTTGAGTAGAGAGGGTAGGAACAGCTATGCTGGGAGTTCACTGTGGATTTTTGATCAGTGTGTCACAAAACATCGTAATCATTTAATTTGTTGAGATGTAGTTTTAATGATGTCAATTATAAAAAGCCATTTTGCACCATTAGGCAATATTACATCTGCATGGGATGGACCTGTCTTAGTTGTATGCTGCTGGAAGCTTTCAGTTCACTGTAAAGGAAGCACCCCCCAGTATCCTGACAAGGGTAACGAGCTAGATGAAAACTGCATTTCTCCTCTAAGATCCAAGGTTCAAGAGATGAACAATTAACCCTCCGAGTCTGAGGCTTTTTCTTCGATCAGAAAACAGTGGATTGTTCATTTCGGGTTGGGAGTTAGTGGAGTCAAGTGGAGGAGTTTAAATATCTGTGGTGACGACATCGCATTGGTCTGTTAAAGAATAAGCCAGCCGAAAGAAGAAGCTGTCGTTTTACTCTCTGGTTCTGGTTGTGTTTATCTACATTTCAAACCTCTCTTATGGTGATGAGCTGTGGGTAGAGACTGAAAGAATCATCCTGCAAGCACAAGCAGCCACAATCCGCTGTAGCTGTCCACATCCTTAGGGACACAGTAAGCATCTTTGTTAAAAGATAAGAAAGAAAAGAGGCCTCGAGGTAGACTCTGGACCTGCTGGAGAGATTATATCTCTTGGCTGGCTTGGGAACATCTTGGTGTCCCCCCCAGAAGAGCTGGAGGATGTCGCTGGAAAAAGGGAGGTCTGGGGATCCAACCCCATTGGCCCCCGGAAATAAATGGATGGAGAGACAGAATTTTACACACCTGAAAATAATGTGCCAGCTCTGTGTGCTTCTCAGACAAATCCACTTCTAATACAGCATCATTATGTCTTTTACTGTTCAGTAAAGTTTCATGTGGAGAGAAATTAAACGGCTGTCAAGTCATGAACCTGTGAACATGGATAGCCGCTGAGATTTTTCAGAACAGACGAGTGACTCTTTGTTGACATCGTAGGATGATTAAAGTGCATGATATATGTTGCCTCCCTGTTGCACAGGTTTCTACAGGTTATTTTCATCTAATGGATAGAAACACCTGGTAAGAGTCCATGACAGCATAGGAGGTGTTAACCTGTGATGTCAGAGTGTGAGACAACTGTCCTCATTATTACATACTTATTGTCGCAGCACCCGGTCATGGAAGTGAAGTGAAAGCTCTTGTTGTTTCTACAGTAATATTTTTCTGTTTGATTGTCATTTCTCCAGAGGAGGCAGAGAAATGCCTCAGACATCAGCCCTTAACATAAATGTAAACAGTGTGTGACTGCAGCCTCAACTCCGGGACTCATTATGCTGCCGCAGACATTCAAAGAAATGGTGCACTGCATCTCTTTGCACCCTGTAGTCTAAAACCTTTTGCTTCTTTTCATTCTGAAATGTGCTGATATATAAATCTCTGTCTATCACATAATGTTTCATACTTGCCTCAGGACTCTGCCGGGCTCACTTCACACTTTAGAAAACCTTGATGTATGGACGATAATCTATTTCTGAATAGGCAATGATGTTCACACTTTAGCCAGTTAATGCCTCATCAGAATAGGGGGGTTAAAATGAGTTTATGCCCTTCAAGCACTTTAAAAAAGTGGCTCGGTCTGCACTATACTCAGACTTTATGAATTTCAAATTAATGTGGATTTATATATAAGTCATTTTATATTGGCGGCTGCCAGCAGGCCTCGTCATTTCCCCCGGCATGACTTCAGACAGACTCCTGATGGCAGCGGCAATGGGTCTTAATGGAACTTCAACCAGGAGAATGGACTAACTTTGCATGTCGACAAAAGATAAAAAGGCTGCAGGATAATAGAGGTGCAGTAGTTGTTCCTTAGATCATACACTCTGAAGTCCAAACTTCTGCACTGATTATGTTACAACTGACTGAAAAATCATGAGGATATACTATAAGAAAAGAAGTACTGTGTGCAGGAATGTTTTAAGATTAAGGGACACTGTGTGCTGGGGAGGCCTGCTGTCTTTGCTCGTTCTATCCTTGGTATGAACCTTGATTAACTGAACAAAGAAGTCTTACATGACGTAATGATATTAACTGCACGTACACATCTAACATAGACAGTGATAGGAGGTATCATGACCTTATGAGGCTAATGTTTGTGAAGTAGAAAGCATAAACAGCGGACGTTTCATTTAAAAAGTAAGACAAGTCTGTGTCAGCTTTGGGACACGTTGGACCGACTGATTCCAGCGACTCTGAGCCTCATTGGGAGAATTTCTTCACAGAAGGCCTGTATCAACAGAGTTTATGGAGAGAGCCAGAATGTGTATATGTAATAGACATGCTAATGGTGAGACAGCATGGTTTATATGTTGTCTGACGATGTCTCGAGGGCATACTCACTGTGAAGTAAACAGCCAGCTATCACGAAGAGAGGAACGATACAGTAAAGTGCTCCAATAAGTGTTAAAATAGGGACTTCCTCTCTCAAAAACAGCCTCATGGGTGGTGGTAACAAGGGAAAGCAGTGCCCCAAATTCAAGTATAAAAAATGTAGCATGGATGCAAGATCTTATCTAACTATGACATGTGCAGAGTACCAGCAGTTATCGATGTATAGTCCAGTTTAAAACGAGGCTACAGTCCACACAAACACAACCCTCATCAGCAGGCACCAAAACATCAGGTTCAACGTCACAAGAGATAAAAGTAAAGTGAAACATTAATCAGCACAAAGCATTCCTTATTATCCAACTGGGAAATAACTTTAAAGCTCACATAAGGTAGATAGAAAAGAACAACATCATACAGGAACCAAGATAACCCCAGAAAGAGAAGAGGAACAAATTACTTTAGTGATGTTTACCAAACCTGTACAAGTGTAAGGCAACAACTCTGTTTTAGCAAAGATTCTCCTGGATAAAGGATTATCTTGTAACGGGGGAATGCAGACAAACAACTGCCAAAACAGCTCAAATGAGAAAATCTTACATCCGGACTGCTGATAAAGGTCAGTATGCATTAAAAGTTCAAAAGCACTGATAAGTGTAAAAAGGGCTGTGAGGTCTGTATGTTTGTTGATGCAGGCAGAAATCACTTATAAATAATTATATCACTAAAGGTCATGACAGCAGCTGCATGGGAAGTGTAAAAATGGCATCCATTAAGGTAATTAAGGCCTTTTCCTTTTACGCAGTTATTCTTAACCTTAACCAAGAAGTCTTGATTTCTAACCCCGACCAAGAAATTAGTGCCTAAAGCCACCCAAGACGTGTTAAATGGCATTTTGCCACTACATGGTACAGTTAGCGACTCTTTTATTCATTCATTTCTTTCTTTCCACGGGCGGCCGTGCACAGCGGTTAGATTCCCACTCTCACCACTCATGGATTGGTGAACTGACAGCTGGAGGGGTGGCAGTCCACCTCCTTGCCACGACCGAGGTGCCCTGAGCAAGGCACCGTACCCCCATGCTCCCCGGGTGCTGTGAATGGCTGCCCACCGCGCCATCTGTCTCCATGAGGTGTGACCCTGTGCATGTGTGTGTTCAACAGATGCCAACCTGGATGGGTTAAATGCAGAGGAGTCATTTGTTTCCTGTATCCACATGACAATAAATCTGATCTCCTCAGAGCTGATACTAACAGATCTTTGCTAACAGAGCCCCAGCCGAGGTTTCAAGCAAGCCAAGCCAGTACCACTGAGGTGAGGTGGAAACACTGTAAACTGCTTTTTAGTCAGAGAGAATCACCAGTGAGCGTAATTAATATAATTTCTGGAGCCGCTTGCATACAACGAGACACTTCCTGGTTCTATGAAGTCTGAATAATGGCCGATGCACCCAGTACACCCAGTAAATCAACCGTATTTCATCTGTGCCCATGGATTGCACGACCCCTTTATTTACCGGTAGATCTTTTTTTTCTCTGCTTACCACAGCGCTCCCCCGAAAGATTCAAACCCTTCCTTCAGTCAAATAACCATTCGGTGCATCTTCATACGTCTCTTTTGATGAAAAACATTTGCCAAATCAGTGAAATGCAACAAACATGAACATGCAGGGAAGTAATCTCTGCAGCTTTACCCACACTGGGTCGTTAAAAGCTGATTCCACCAACGCTGACGGGAGGGCTGTGGTGGGAAAACAAACAGTGTTTTCATGTTGCCATCGACTGAATACAACTCACGAGCAACCAGTTGTCATATGCTGCTGTTGAAGACTCTTCCCAGGCTTCCCATCCCATTGTGCCATCCACCCCTTCCTTCCTCCTCATGAGGATTTCGTGCCTTTTTAAAGAAACACGGATGTAAAATCACTTCTATGAGTTGTGTTTCCCTACAGTCTTTTCTAAGGGACAGTACTCGAGATCATCTCAAGATGATTAATTCATTTTTTACTCACAACCTACTCAACCCTGTAACGTGTGCACCAAGATACTTACTGCATGAAATGGCTTTGATTGTTGGATTGTTTGCTACAAAGGTTGTTTTATATATATATATATATATATATATAGCTGAGCTCCAGCCTTTACTGTCCACTGTGTAGATGGGAGATAACTGAAAGGTGACTGATAATTGGCCGACATACTCGTCTGATCTTCAGAGACGCTCATTTTTCCTGCTCAAGTTATGCAGACGTGAGGTGCAACGTGATATTACGCTTAAAACAATTGCAGTTGCTTTCTCACTTGGATAATCTACCTAACAGAGCTCCAGATGGCCCTGTGATCACAGACACTTTATACTGATGTATCCTTTTATGTGTCATGAACTGAATCTGTGCTTTCCTTTGCAGCTTTTCAGCCCTTAAAGCAAAGTAATTTCCACATGTGACACATTGTCACAGCTTATAAATTCAATGTACACACGAGCTGTACACTTTGACAATATATCGATTTATTTTCTTTGCTTCAAATTGCTCTTATCTTCAGGGAAGGAAGCTCTGACTTATAGTAGTGTCTCCTTCTGTGTTAGAAATTGAAATGAGAGACAAAATCCACATTAAGAGGTATGACTTGTGGCAGCGGAATAGGTCGTGGCGTTTTTATTGTTTTTTTCACACATTTTCAATAAAAAAGCCAGTGTTTGCACCCTCTGGGAGTCCAGAGGGTGTTTGCTCTGTTTTGCTGTCACTTGCTGTTTTGTTAGATTTAGGCAGCTAAACTTCCTGGATTTGTTTTTAATAAAAACAGTCATATTTTGCCTTAGAATACACCAGTTCACATTGTGCGTGTAAAGATATAAAATTGCAGTGAATTGCAGTCTTGTGACGAGGGGTCCAAACAAAGTGGTGTTGTGTGATGGCTTGGAAGTGTTTTTCACATCAAATACACAGAGATGTGTCGTAAATGTTGTAAATATGTGTTTTTTATCTAAGCATTCAACTGTCCCATATGTTGGGAGTATTTGAGGTACACTAACTAAGAAGCCACTTCAAAATGTGAGCGTCTTTGCTTGTTTTATAGAGTGTTAATTCAGACGTACGTGAACCTTGTGGTGTCAGATAGTGGTGGCCAGTGTCATTTAGGTTTTTTTGTGTGGTCACAAGAAGGCACTTTAGGGAGGAGGAATTTTACTATTTGAGTTTTCCTTTTCCTGTGTAATCGACACCAAAAAGAATTATTCTCTCCTGGAAGGCCTGAGAACAACAACGAGACAGCTGCTGGACAAGTTGAACAGCTGGTGGGGTTTAAAGAGACAGAAAGGTGGTGCAGAAGCCAGGTAGAAGCAAAATTATGGGCATATAAATGAGCAAAAAGTGGGCACTTTGACGGTTAATGCAGATGTGGAACAGGAACTGCTATATTCTGTGTAAATAACAGTTTTATTGCAGAGGTCTGGTGGATATTTACTGCTATTTTCCTTGGCTGAGTCATTTTAAAATGACTGTATTACATTTAGCTGACCTTGTTTACAGCAGTACGACGCTTAGCTTCTGTACTAATCCCCCTGACGATCACCACCTATCATTGGTAATACACTGACTGAGTACCTCAGACCACCCCAGTTTAAACAATCAGAACCAGCCATGTGCTCTTAATGGATCTCAACACTTTGTTTGGCTGCCATATTTGTAGTTCTACATAGCATTTATGTGCGTGTACTCATGTTGCATCTTAGGAGAACTTCATTTCAGGCATGAGGACACTTGTTCCAGTTTGTTACTTGTGTTGCATTTTGTAGACCATCAGAAGAGCACTTTTCTGGTGATTAACTTGGAAATATCTGATATAACGAGTGGAACCCCAACATGCATCATTAGTTTTAGTTTCTGTGAAGAAAACCCGTCTCATTTGACAAAGAGACACGGGTTCAACCTCCTCTGTGCCGTTCACAAGTGATTACTTTTTGCTAATTCGCTTTGGTTTTGTTGCTCATCTCTTGACAGATTCATCTTTTATTTACACCACTCAGCCTGCAACGCAGGTGCAAGGAGACCAACATCGAGGGACATGAACAATACTCTCAGCCTCCCACCATGAATACCTCCTATTGTGTAATGCCGACTGACACTCTGCGGATTGCTTAAGATTATTACCCCCACCTGGACTCTGCTCATACGGACAATATAATTTGCATTGTCCACGTTTGTGATTGCATATGCAGCAACTGTTTGACAAAAGCTCCTGTGCAGAATACCAATCAAAAAAACGCGCTGTGCATCAACTGATTAAGTTGTTCACACAAAATAAAGCCACTTTCACCAACTGCACACACACACATACCCTCCCCCGGTGAGGAGGATATTTTCAATTAATCAGACTCTCTCATCAATAATGCATCATCCCTGCAGCCAGTCACTCTTTTCCAGCCATTTAATGAGGCAGCCCAGCCTGAGGGACACCATCCACACATTACTGCCATTACAGTGAACGCTCAGGAGCAAAGCCACTGTGACCACGAATGGTTATTAAACTAATGCCATCATTTTATGCCTTCAAGTCAAATCAAAACCTGTCATGAACCATTTGCAAAAGGACACAGAAGACAATAAGTAAACACCCCAGGAGCCCGTGTGCAGCCGTGTCACCACACAGTCACCAGAAACCTCATGTTGCTAAAATCTACTGCAGGACTGATGAATTATTAAAACCAGCTTTGCTGTGACAGAGGAGAATGTCCCAGCTTGATAAAATTTTGTTCTAAATTGCAGTCCTGATTTAAGACATGACCAAGAGAAGCCAGAATAGCAGATATTCAGACCGGTTTATTCAGTAGATCATCTGCAACTACTTGGACTATATAGCCTCTGACTCAATGGTCCCCAAACCACGGCCCGCAGGCTGGATACGGCCCACCATGCCATTTTTTATAGCCCTCCAAAACATGTCCGTAATGTATTCCATCCGGTGTTGAAGTCGCTTCAACACCGTCAGCCTTATTTTTCCCTGTTCTTTCTCTATGGCGACTCCTAACAAGTACGCATGTCATTCCTCTTTTGGCCACCGGTAGGTTTTGGCGCTGTTGCGCAGAGTTTTTCTGCCTTATTAAGTTATGATGAAGATGAAACTTTTTACTTGAGCCCTTCGCAGGACTGTTTTTTCAATCCCATTCCTGCTAAAATTCTGACCGCCCGCTCATGCTTGTTACAGCCTCATAAAATTAAAATAACACTCAAAAGTTGCCACTGAAAAGGAAAAAGGGAAAAAAAGTTAATGGTTAACCCATACAGTTATGAACCAAAAAGAGATGGAGACCCCGGCCAAAAGGAACAAAAAGGGGAACACAGGGCCAGCCACGCAGTGGGCCGTGGCACCCTGAGTGTTCCCCACTTACTAAAAAACCAAAACAAATATAACCTGAAACAAAAACGACAAAACAGGACTACCGGCAGTCTCCAACTCAAACTAAAATAACAAACTAAAACAAGAAAAAAGTCTGCCATCTAAGACAGACGAATAATAAGGAAAAAAAAACAAGGGTTAACTATTTAATCAAAAGAAAGCAAACCATCCATGTGGCTGCTGCCCCCAGAGTGAGAGACTGCAGCCTTCCTCCTCTCACTCTTTATCCTCGACCTGATTATCAACTGCCTACTGGCCTGTGGAGGAGGACAAAGAGAAAGGAGAGGGTGGGGAGATAGCAGCACATGGAACACTCCAGGTGTGCCATTACCTGGCCACACATATCACTGCTACCTGTCTCAGTCACTCCTGCAATATTTGCATCCTGATCCTAACCCTGCCCTCCCATATATAGGCTAACTGAAATAAGTTTATATGCAACACAAATCTCTCAGTTCTGAATCACAATCTTCATGTAAACTGAGGCCATAAACTATAAGATATCTAAATATCTGCAGTTATGATAAAAATAGCAAATGGATAAAACAAATGTGTCAACATCACATTTAATTTGAACAAGAGCTTGTAAAGATTTGCACTGGGCCGCACTCTGCTTTGTACCCTCACACATCAGGAATGTATCCTGGCAGAGAACATCAAGACAGTATGTCCATGTTTACTTTGGTTTCTGTGATTCTTTGGTATTTTCATCTTACTTTGCCCACCGCCTGCAAAACCCAAAACTTACTGGACAAATGAGTCAGCTGGAACTAGCTTGAAGCGAACGTCAGCTGGCTGTATATCTATAAATGTACCATTTCAAACAGCCTCATCTGTAAGTCTATTCAGCCCCTGAGAGTACTTTATCTTAGCAGGACGCATACATCTGCGCTGCCTTTGGCTTGGAGGCAGGCACTTTGCAGCGTGCCTTCACGCTGCCTCCGAATCACTTCTCCTCCTCTTCTCACTACGCAGATCTTCCATTTCGCCCAAACAAATTGATAAGGCTTCAGATTCTCACTCTAAAAATGGAGAGGTCCCTTCAGAGGACATAAATTCTACACTTGTTGGACCAAAATGCATGGCATCTTCCTGCAAATGTGTTCAGAGGGAAAGTGGGACTTAACTCTGGATCCTATTTATCCCTCGTGGCCAGTGTGCCAACTGTGTGCTTTGGACGAACATATGCACTGACTGCCTGTGGGTGTGTTTCTGAGTGCAACTGAGCCTCTGACCAACCCAAAACCCACCAGAATGGGGGCCTTTTCCCTCTTGGGTCTGGCTGTTTATGAACTTGCTTCATCTTGTCATTCCAATCATTCCGAAGACTTCATGTCGCTGACAGAAAGAAAAGACACTTTGTATTCTGTTAGATGAGACTAAACAATGTCGAGTGCATTTCTTTCCTCATAAAACTGTCTTGGTGCCAGAATCTGAACAGCATCGTTTTGGGGTTGTTTGTCTGTTCGTCTGTCTATCTCATTCTTGTGAACAAAATAGAATTTCTTCAGATTTGGCACAAATGTCTACTTGGACTTAATGATAAAATGCTAACGAAGAAAAGGAGCAGGTTAAGTGTAAAGCTAAACCATTAACTCTGCAGCCAGTGAAATGCTGGTACCGTTTCATTGTGGTGTTTTTGGAGTCTGCTAGAATATGCTTCCATGTTTTAATGTTAAAAAACAAACTTTTCTCACATTGCTGCTGGGCTTTTTGTCACCTTCTGTTTAGGTTTCTGGAATAATATGCTATGATTAAGGGACTTTTGCACAGCTCAAGGTCCGACATTATGTGCTTTTTCTTTCTGTGACGACACTCCAGTGCAGCAGATCTAAACAAATCCCCACATCAGACAATTAGTGTAATGACTGTCTAAAGTTGGTTCTCAGTTTTTGAGACCAAAGCAGACCTGGAAGCGGTCATTGTACAGGTGCCGCTCCCAGATGAGCCTAAACTCTCCAAATCTCTGTGTTTCCTGCTCATCTCCACCTCAGTTAAAGTAATGCCAGTCCTTTCCTCTGACAGTTTGAGAGATGCACCCAACATTCATGTCTGCCCACTGGAAAAAGTAGCTACTTCCTGGATATCTTTGCAAATGGCACCGATCAAGAACCACAAACTGCATCTACTGGAAAGCCTTTTTGTCAACCTGGCAGTTATCATGCAAATATGGTCCATGGTGATGTCACTAAGTAACGTATGTAAAGCCTGGACTCATCACGCTGCGTTTCCAGGGACTGTGATGGGAAATATCTCCCTTTGTTGTGGAGTTTAAAGACAGTTTACCTGCACAAAGAGCGATATAACACACACTGAAGGTAAGGGGAAAGCCAAATAGGTGTTAAATGTACTATTCTTAACATCATCCCAGAACTGCCTGGAAATATAAACTGTCCTGAGATGAATGTGGGTAATTCCTTAGAGTATTAATCCATTATTTTCTGCTAAAATCAATGTATTAGCTGTTGCCTGCAGCATTCCTTTGATCTTCCTGTGACAGCTCAATGATCATGTGGCACAATTTGCTTTTATAAGCTTTTTATACAGTTGTTTTGTTAGAAAAAACCTTATTTAAAGCTGCCATATGAATGCAGCAGAAATGAGCTAAATGTTAAAATGCTTATATAAAGAACACATTCAATTAGGACTTTAATACAGTCTTAGAATTTAATTGATTACTTATGTTGGTAAATCTTTCCTCTAAAATCTCCCGAAAACTCTTTAATATCAGGTCTTTCTTCTAGAAATGCTGCTTTTTCAGATCAACCATTCTAACTTTGATGCTCTGTTATTAGCCAGAGTTAGTCCTCCTCTTCCTTGCCTCTGGGAATGCATGGCTAAACTTCACCCTGCCAGATGTTGAGTAGGACATTAGCATAAAAGCTTTGGCTGAGTTGCATACTTTGAATCAGCGCATAGTGTTCCAGCACAAGATCCAAACAAAAAAGGCTGGAGTAGTTTTGTTTTAAGGCACAGCTCACAGCTTAAGTAGCTGTGGCCCTGTGTAAAAAGTAGCTTTAAGATGGTCCTGGTTCTGTGCATTTGGATTAATTTACACTCAAACAGCATCCTTTAACTTGGTTTAGATGTGTAGAGGCTACAATGCAGTGAAACTTCTGCTGATGATGGACAAACTGACCTGCCACCTGCTGTACGATGCACAGTTATGGACCAGCACTGATCATTGTGGCATTTCCTATACCCTTTACTCTTTTGATCTTCTCATCTTGTATCAGAACAAGTCATCAAACTCTTTGTAACATTAGATTATTTTGTGATTTACATTCCACGATTACACAAGAAGTCTTTAGTTGTTGAATTTCTCTGAATTTCCTCAATCTTATGTATACATTTTTTCCCCAATCGTGCCAAGAATATGATCTCTGAAGAACAAAACCATATGAGCAGAGAATTTGGCCATCTGGCTTCTTTGGCTGCTAAAAATCGCAGCGGGCGAGGAGACTGACGATCGTCTCGCAGCTCCTGCTGCTTGTCAGTGTCAAGATGTCTCTTTTAAAAATAAAAGTGCTGCTGTCAGAAGCTACGTGGAGCCAAGTGGGTGACTGAAGGAAATGTTAAGCCCTCTTTCATGAAGAAAAGAACAAAAGAGTAAAACTCTAGTTTGTGTTGGACTGACTCCAGATGTGAGCGGGACAGTTGTGGGAGGGGGATGGTGTAGAAGCTGTGTGTGGTGCAATGGTTGCCTTATTGCTAAAGCTCACAAAGCATGAATCCCTCACCCAGACAGCTCCTCTGTCAGTTGTTGGAAGAAGATTTCCATTTGTGCTCTATCAAAGGTCTGTGAGATGGGAACATGTAAGTAAGGACGAGGAGCAGGAAAGTCTGGTGACTAAGCAGCAAGCCATTGCACTGCTGTAATTTCCAAGGCACACTGTGACCAATGTCACAGGGACTGTTACTCCCCCACAATACATAAATTCCACTAATTAGAGATCAATGACTCATGCTTGATGTAATTACGCCCCCACAAAAACTCACATGTATATTCATCTCTTTTTTCCCCCGATCCCTCCTATCAGCTCTTTTGTGCGTAACATAAAACATGAAAATAATCCCCTTGGCAGACATGCCCTGCTGAGACACGGTTCAAGAGAACGGCGGCCGTGGCAGCACTCTGACAGCCGGGTTAGGGTTTCTGAGTAATGAAGGGCTACCGAGCGTGTCATCCAGGAAAAGGGCCTCTCCCAGTCAGCCAGACGGATTCAGCCCCACACCTCAGAATGAAAACATGCCTCACATGCTGTTGCGTTGCTGTCCTCTGCTTTAACAAGCAGACAGAGCTCATTATATATGCTCTCAGCAGAAATGGTAAACTTGCATCAGCTGTAAAGCAGCAACATTGTTTTGTTGGTGCATTTTTACACCCTTTCGCAGCCCCCAGATCATTCTGCTCATTTTTTGCACGGTGAGCACACAACAGTGGTTGAAATATGAGAAACAGAGGACTCCTACACAAAGTCATCCTGCAGTGGCTCAATTTCCAATAGAGACTGCAAACTGTCCGTGATAAACAGAAGCGAGGGCAGGTTCAGCTGACAGGATGTTGGAGTCAGAAACGTCCCAGTTTTCGGGAGGAAAATTCAGTTTCCACATAGTTTCCTTTGACTTCTCGTTCTCAGCGTGACGTTCTTACTTGGTCACTGATGCTTTTGGACATGCAAGGTTTTTTCCAAGCTGGTAAAGCCAAGTTCACAAGTAAATTTCCTTTTCTGTGTTTCACATCATCATGTCACCTGACGCTGTCTCTTGCACTCTTAACGGCCGTAGTTACTCACTCACAAACAAGCATTGCTAGATATTTTATGCTGAATATGTTGTGTTTATGAGGAATGAAATGCACTAAATGTTCTGTATGATCTTATTGTGCATTTTAGCACCTAACCATGATGTTTTCTGACTTTATTTCTGCTCCCTGCCACCTCTAAAGGGATGACTGGCAACATTTGTGCAGCCATAGGCCTGTTCCCTGTATATTGGAAAGCATTTCCAAGGATTTTTGATGAGCTATGAGCCAGAATGTGTTGGACTTCCAGGTGGATGGATGGTCAGCAGACCTTTTGGAAGTGGACTGAATGTCTCTAAAAGTGTATAAACAAGTGGAAGTAAATTTGAATACTATACCACAGAAAATACAACATTTATTTTAACTGTGCGAGTGTCTTAGTGTAGAGATTTAGCTGAAGTGAAATTCAAAATTCCTCATCTGGTTCGATCTCCCTGCGTTATAAGACCAGACTGGGCTTCATTAGCAGTTGCCGCTATGCTTTATTGGCACGGAAGATCCCATTTTCAGTCCAGAAATGACTTGCCACCAGCTGCAAATTGACAATGGGCCATATTTCATTGCAAGTCGGCTCTTATTAGCAGCAAACCCTGGGATCCACACGTCCCTGTATCCAAACACAGCGGTGTCATCAGCAGGTAAATTTGAACAGTGGGACCCGCGGCCCTCGCTGGCAGTGTTTACCACAGTGAAAATGACTAAATATAGGACAGCGGTGCTGCCAGCTGCTTACGCCTCGTCAGTAAAGTCGACTCGAGTTTCTTCACTGACATTTGAAGGGCGAGGTCTCGTCAAGCCATACATTAAATTTCCATTCGAGTTTTGAAACTCTTAACAATGATGGTGTTGTTCTCCATTAGTGAGCTAATTCTCCAGCACAAATGGCTTGAGCAGTATCGATGATTACTCTTCTCCAGAATATCAGCCTACTCTTTGACTGCTGGCGGCTACAGCAAAGGTTAATTAATGAGCGGTGGCAGGAGCGATGGCTGCTGGTGAGGGAGAGGCTCTCCTGGGACTTGGATTCACCGAAGGCAGAAGATAAAGGTGGAAGAGGAAAGGGTATGTCTACTCAGCTGAAATGGAGTCCCCTTTTCTATCTGGATAACCTCCATGAGAGAGAAAGCAGTGTGATCATTTAGCCAAGCTCAGTGCATAGAATTAGATTATACTGCTGCTTATCATCATTTTCTCTGTAAAACCATATTTCATGTGGTGATTATACATTGGTTATCGAACATCAAAGATAATCTACAAGGCAACCTCCTAGCTTGAATTAGTTCTGCAAATCTGCTTCTTGTGATCAGACATCAGAAGGATTTCATGAAGCATACTTGTGTTATTTTCAGATGTGAAATAAATCTATAGAAGAAAACTCTTGAATCATGCTAATTTTTTATCCTGTCTACGAGATTCCATAAAAAATATCATTTTTCAGAGTCATTCTCCACAGATGGATACGTGTGAGCTTTATAGGGAAGACGCAAAGCCATTGATGTTGCTTTTATGTTCAGATTATCTGTGGAGATAATCTGTGTTCCCTCTCTTACAGCTTTTACACCCTCTATGAAAGCCTTTCAAATTGGAACTTGTTTTCTCACCCTTTACACATCGGGTATTAAGCACTAATATAAGTAATAGTCAAGTCGTGAATGGGTGATAACTTTTTACCAAACGGCTAATAAACAATTCTGAAGTTAAATGAGTCAAAATGTTTGTGTCACATGAGAAAGTAATTCATCATAAATGAGATCATCAGCTATAGACGGGACTTAATTAGGATTCAAAGACATGTTTTACAACTATGTGCATCCAACAGGCTGCTGCTCGAACACTTGAGACAAAGTGTTTAATTAATTTTTGTGCATGTCTTTGTTCACATGAGCTAAAAGGGTTAAGTGTGTGTTCAGAGAGTCAGCACAGCAGGGACCAGCTTCTTCACCACCGTCACACTAAAGCAAGCTTTGCTCCCCTGAGATGCATGAACGCTAAAAGCCGTGAAAATATAATTCCTAAACTTTTCTTGAAGCTCTCTGAAATATGGAATTCATTTTGGTGTTGTCGTCCATTTCTGCTTTGCATGGATGATGCCTAAAATCATGAATAAAGTGTAAGAAACAGCCTCTCAGCACACCCTGTAGCACACAACATGCAGTTCATTTGTTTTCTGATGTTTTATTATTATTAATTATCATATGTTCCTGTTGTGTTTTTGTCTCTTGTACGTTCAGTTAGTCTTTAACTTTGTGTTTTGCTGCTGCCTAAAACAGGTCTCTCTTGCCAATGAGACCCTGGGTCTCAATGAGATTTTACCTGTATAAATAAAGGTTAATAAAAATAAATAAATAAATAAAATCATGCAAACTCTTACTCACTGCTTAATGTGTAAATCAGTTGCACCATAAACCAAAGGATCCTGGTCTTATGGGTCCTCTTTTTTTATGTTACAAACGCTCCTCTTACCTGCACAGCACTGAACAAATAAATGAGCCAAACTCTGTAAAAAGGACAGCCCGAAACAGCTGTATCTAAGCCTTTCATCCTGCTGATTTTCATGCTCCATGCACTGTGGTTTTGGTGCAGTTCATGCCTGTTTCTCTCCCTGGACTCACTCATACAGATCCCCTGATTTCCATGGTTAGAATGTATTTATGGACATTACATCTGAGAATAAAGATAAAAGATGAATTAGAGCAGCGGTAAGTGCCACAGGTTCATTTTAGACTGTCAAGCTGTGACTGTAACAGTCCTTTGATAGTCAGAACCTCATTGATGAGAGCAAAAATAATGTCCTTAAAGTTTCTATTTCACTACTAATAAAACTCTTTTAAAGTATATCCTTTAAGACATGAACAACTCTCCAGTCAGCCTTTATATAAGGTGTGAATGTTCATGTCCAGGAGTGAAAAACAGGAAAAAAATAGAGTTTTATGCCCACAAGATAAGCATATTTACACAGACCGCCTTATCAGCCTAATGCCACGGTGCACACTGGAGAGTGTGAGTGAGACATGATCTCACCTGCAAATCTGATGTTAATACTGACAACACACAGTCTCTGTTGGAATGGATGATGTGTAAAATCACTAATTACGTGTCACATAACTGTAATAAATCATGCTTAGTAGTTTCCAGATATTATTTACTGCAGGTTTCCTGCAGTCTGCTGTTGTAGATGTTCATAAATAGTTAATAAATGGTGCTGATGACCTGCAGAGGAAAACATGAAGTAAGGTTCCTTATTGTAAAAATGCAGTTCTGATCTTTTATTTGGGAAAAAAATAACTGAACCACAAACAACTCTTACCAATGGATGAAAGGTGGTTTCCAACACAAGGCTGAGGCTCCCCAAAGAAGTGACAAGATAAATGTTAGGGGTCATTGCATGATAAATGTTGGAGGGAAGCTCTGCTTCATGTGGTTGTTTTCAGCATAGTTTTATCTCTTCTGAAACCTTCTTTTGTGCAGAGTTTAGAGGAGACATCTCTCTCCATGGGTGAGGTTATTACCCTTCACAGCACAACTCTCTGTAAAAGCTGGATGATTAGAAAGCATCACTGAATCAGTGTATATATGCAGCAATATTAAAGATCAATCGTAGCTTCTGAATGATTCAAAACAGACCATTTTAAAACCAGCCAGAGCAAGTCCACTCTTGTAATAGCTTCCTTTACAAAGAATGTGCCTGAGGTCAGAAGGAGGTTTGTCAGTGATAAATGTTCCTTTGCGTGGCAGGATTAGACACAGAGGACTCTGCCGAGCATCGGGGTGTTACAGGAGGAATCGCCACGGAGACTGAGAAAACACGTGCGCTTTCGAAGCTTTCTCCAGTCAGAGCGTAGCATAAGAACTTCCTGACATGTTTTTAATTGTTGCCTCCTCCTTGTCGTGAACATCAGCCACATAAGCAATTAGGTTTCTGTCATCCATGTCTAATAACACAGAGATTCTGCTGGTGCGTAATTGTGGCAGCACAGTGACATCTGCCCGAACAGACACAGTGCTCGTCGGTTTGCAGTAATCACAGTGAAAGAGAGCATGTACAAATTAAAATTTACAGTATGTATCTTTTCTGGTGAAGGATAATAGCTGGTTCAACAGAAGTATGAATGCAGCTTATGAGAACTCATGACATGTAATCACAGGAAACACACCATTATCGTAATGCGAGATAAATCACTGCATCCAAACAAAGGCTGGTTGCCAGTATATTTATGAATTTATTATTTTCTTTACATAATCTCCACTGCCCGCTCAAGAGCCCACAGAAAAATGTTCTAAAGAAATAATTGTAATTCAAGGCCACAGAAGCAAGGAACCATATCCTCACGAGCAAATACAAAACAGAGTTGGTAACAGGATTGCAACACCAAAGTGAAAGCATGTCTGCCAAGTCTACACATTCAAAGACCACAAACATCAAACGGGTTTTCCAGCCAGTCAAGGGTTTCAGTGTTCACAGAGAGAGAAAACAAACAGGATCTAGTCAAGAAAGGATGGATATTTCCAAATGGGCTTCTTTCTTTTGTGTGTACAGATGCAACAAAGAGTCTATAAATGACTGCACCATCTGCATTTTACATATGATCCATTTACAGTACAGAAATGTTTAAGCGAGACAGCATCAAAGCTTACTGAGCAGCGTGCATTTTTGCCAAAGCCACAGCTTAACATCACAGAGTAGAAACGGTCTCTCAGTTTGTTTTTTTTAGCTATACTTGTTATTCATCCCCCTGTTCAGTGCACTGCTCGCTGTACTATTTGCAGACAAAAACCTAAAAGATCGTTGGCTAAGGAACTCTGGGTCAAGAACAGGAAACTTGTGCTGTAAGCATTTCCTCCGGTTCGTCATACTGAAGATATCATGGCAATGAAACACAGCCTCGGTTATGGCATTTCACGGATTAATATGAGTAGCTGAGGGGAATGCTTTGGAAACTGCTTTGAGTAGAAATGTGTCAAGGCTGACAGTTTTTTTTAGTTTGATCCCTATTAAGCACTTCCCTCTGATTCAATAAACGCTAAAGGGAGTAGTTATAATAATCATATTCATTCTTGATCCTTTGGGATATGTCTTTGGAACACATAAACACTTCTTCCTCTAGGCGTTATATCCTCAAGTTTTACATTTCCGAGATAATCAAGCACATTGAGTGAAGTCCCACATACAATCAAAAGAGCTCCTGTGAAAGTGCTAAACCACCCGGTCTTCATTACATCTGAGCATCAAAATAAAATCTGTCGGGTGATGTAAGAAAAATACAACCTTGTCATTTATGCATCTATCTCTTAAGTCTTCTTTTTCTCTGCTTTGAGTCTTAAAGGGAAACAACACGTGAGTTCTGATAGTAAAACAGCTGAATTAGTGTTGAAAACTACTACATTTCTAAGTGAGCTTCATAATATCTTAACATACCCCTCCAGAAAAAAAAAATCAATTCAATAAATACACATGAATTTTGCACAATCATCTCAATGACGCCACAGATTAGCAGTGGAAAAAAATCAGGTTTTTCATCTCTTACTAAGACAGAAAATAATCTTCACTGAGAAATGAAGCTGCTGTGCCGAAGGTCAACAACATTTATGCTGAAATTCAGCGATACTCCTCTGCATGTAAGTCAGCAAAGATTTAAAGTCTCACTCAATGAAGTAGTGCTACAAGTCAGTGTGAAGGGCTGCTGGGGGAAACAACATCAACTCCCTCCCACATGTTTTGATATGAAGTGTTCTTCCCTCACAGATATTTGTTGCCATAATTGGCACAAGTCCTTGCACACAACCCCGATGAGAGAAAACGCTTGAACACAGATTCGAGAGGCTACTGTGCCAAGTTCATCAACTCTAAACATCATCTTTTTCAAATTCATTGTCAGTGCAAAAAGGACAAAAACTGACTGCCAGCTACAGTAAACATGACAACTCGACATCAGCTGACCAGCAGCAGTTAACTGGCAAACCTGGTGTAACCCAGCCGCCTCATCACACCTCCACACACATCCTCTATCAGTCTGATGTCCTTTCGAGGCATTTTTTGTCTCCAGATGTTGATATTAGCTGGTGAGATGTCCCCTTCATACATCAGATTGTACAGGTTCGTGGAGGTGGTGAATATAAGTTGATTGAGGGCCTCGGGTGAGACGGGCACCCCCAGGAATGTGTGTATCGTCTCCGCTGTCTCCTGGGGGTAGTTAACCACGTCCTCGAACCTAACTCGGAGGTAGGACTCGATGGGAAGGCTCTCACTGACCCTCAGTGCTGCTGCGGTGTGAGCCAGCCACAGATTTGCCAGAATCAAAACAGGGTTTGTCTCAGCACGGGACAGCAGCCTCTGGATCATTTTAAACTCTGGGGCGACAGCAGGGCACCCATAACTAACAGAATCCTCCTTGAATATCAAGGAAAGGTGCTGTGGGATGTTTTTGAGGGTATAAAGGCTGGGTTTGCTGTTATAAACCATGAGATAAATCCACGCTCGTGGGTCTCTTACCAAATAGATTGTCCTCAGGGAGGGTCCCACCACTTCCTGAATGAAAGGCAGTTTAAGCGTCCAGCTTCCACTCCGCATGTTAAGGACCACCCGAGCATTCGGGTACTCTGCAACATGGCGTCTCATCTCCCTGACATACTCAGCATCTCTGTCCAGACTGGCCCTCAGTTTGCCCTTCAGCTCAGATGCTGGCTCTTTCCGCCTGGACCTTTTCTTTCTGTCCCTGGAGGTGCTGACTCTCTGGGGCTGTTTGACCCTGCTGCTCTCTACGAGCTGAATATTTTGCAAGTGCAGCTTGGTGTTGTACACCAGTGAGTGCAGCCAGCCCTGAATGATCTTAAACCGCCCGTGCACCGCGTCTGTCCTTGACCACTCACAGGCGTCAATCAGCGAGTCAAACTCAAACTCACTCTCAGGAATGTCCACATGTTCGGTGGGAACCCGTATGTAAACAAAGTCCGAGCTGTTGTAGAAAAGATGCTTAAGTATGTCTGACCCTGACCCAGGGAGGGTTGTTATGACAACGGTGGGGAGGGGGAACCGGTGCTGTTCGTACAGCCTGATCTGTTTGTTTACTTCGCTTTTGGCACCCGCACTTTTCCATTTCACTCCGCAGAGAAGCTGATCACAGCTGTAAGACACAAACAGCAACTCGGCTATCCACAGAATTAGCACAGAGAGGAAGGCGTATCGCATCAGCCTGCTGAAGCACACATAAAACTTTCTCTGCATGGTCAGAAATCCGATGGCCACAAAGAGGACAACCCCTGCAATCACATTAACTGTGAATCCAATGTCAAACAGCTGATTGTCACTATTCACATGTTTAGGGATGAGTTGCGTCCCAAAGCCATATCTGGTGATTTGATATCTATCCTCAACTTTACAGTGACCGCCGAATCCTAAATAAGACAACCTTGCTCCAATGTCTTTGTAGTTAGTAGCTATGGAGACAATCTTTTCTGTGTTATTTATGGTTAAAGACAGCCTCACTCCATTTTTGCTATCATCTATAAATCTGCAGTTGGACACTTTGACATACGGCCCGTGTAAGACGTAAGCTACTCTGCTGACTGTGCCTGTCATTTGAAAAGTGACGTTGACATACTGTGTCCACCTCTTTTTAAACTCTGCTGCCTGCTCTGCTTCCTGGATCCTAGTTTCAGGGCTGTGACCCTGGCTGTCGAACCAGAACATTTTATAATGAGCATCCCACACATCCATCATCGCGCCGTTATATCTGTCCATGAATCTGAAGGGAACATATTTGAAGTCAATGTCAAGATTGTGGAAAAAAGCACTGAGAGACTTCACAGGCGAATCGTCCCACTTCTCCACATGGTCGAGCACGAGCAACGTCTGTGAGTTGAGCAGAAGTAAGGCTCTAAAAACGCTCTTTAGTCTCATGGCGTGGGAATAAGCTGAGACTGCTTCCCCACTCACAAACATAGTGTCCCTGTGTGAGGAGGCAACGATCACTTCCCCTCTGGCATCGCCCACCCCCTCATCGGTCCACCTCAGCCACTTCGCACACTCCCCTAACTGACCCTCCCATGGACTGTTACACTGGCTGGTAGGAGAAGGACTAAATACCAGAACATTGTTTAGATAGCTGTACTTTGGACCATAAAGTGCTTCAGACACAAACACCTGTCCATTAGGAGCAAATGTGAAAGAGTTCTGGTCCGGATGCTCATGGCCGGGGTTAAAGCTGTTCCAGCCATCCACCCAGGAGTAAGGCTTGTCATGAACAATGTCATAAGCTGCACGGCCACCCAACCTGCCGGACTTAAAGGAGACAAAAGTGTTACTCTGGCCATTAGGAAGCCCCGCTCCATAGGTGACCACACCCCAGTTTGAGAAAATATGCATTCTGGCTTTGCCAAAGTCGTGGGGAGGTTGCGGTGTGAGGTGGGCGTTGTACCAGATGTACTCTGTGTGCAGTGTGGCCCAGCGCTGGGCAGATGACTGCCCCATGGGACCATCTTTGGGTCTGTGCTTTCTAATCTGTTGAGCCAGCCAATTTCCCGTTCCGTTCCTCATGATGAATGTGTCGAGGAATACAAGTTGGCTCTCTGGCCCATAAAACCAGTTATAGTTGGAGTCTGCGATGCCAACGGTTCTCTGAAAGCCCGGCAGCAAAGTGGCATAATAAAACCAGAAGTGTTCTCGCAGCCAGTTGTTCTGCATGTTGTCAATGTTAAAATGACGCTGAGCTAAGAAGACATACTGCGTGATGGACTTGGCTGTGTAGCTTCCGTAGGCTACCCCCTCATCCAGAGACCCGTCGACGACATGATTCAGAAGAAACATCGTTTTCTCCATGTAGTTCACAGCCACTTGTTTCCAGATCATTGACTCTGGGTCGTTGTGTGATCCCACCACTATTGCACCAGTCAGGATCGCTAATATGTTTGTGGTTTGATGATTTTGGAGGTACTGTTTCCCCCACCCTCTGTACTTCGAGAGCTCATAAAGCGCTTCTGTCTCAGAGCGAATTTTCTTGAGGTAAACAGCCTTTCTGCGCTCATCCAGGTAGGAGTGAATAAAGTCATAAGTGGTGGCAAACCCAGTGAGAGAGTGTGCCATAGGGACCTCATCGTTAGGTGCACTGGTCACCTTCCAGTCTGGGTATTCAGCCATCCTGTCCATAAACTTGATAAGAAACTGCAGGGCTGCAGAGTCCTCGGGACACAGCAGGCAGTAGAGAGCCAGGGGAGGCAGATTATTCCCATAAATCTCATTCCATTTGCTTGTAAACTCCTCGTGTTTCACAGGGGGCATGTAAGAGGGGACATTAGACAGCATAGTGAGCACAGCCGCCCGGATGACTTTAAATATGTGACTGTGGGTGGTGGAGGACCTTTGCCTCAAGTGCAACACATCCAGTTGGTTAAAATATAGGTTGGGATGGGAATCAGCAGAGTGGAGTTTCCAGTGCTCGCTCCCTCTGTTTTGTGTGAGCTTCACCTGCAGCAAATCATCAGGAAATATGTCTCTGTCAGTGGTGTTGAAGACCCCCGAGAAAGCTGTCCCCACTGCGAACAGTGGTAATAGAATAACTAAATATATAACCCAGTTCACAGCCATGCTGTATGGCGTTTGACAGCCCATTTTTACTCGATTAGTCCACAAAATTAAGCAGCTGACTGCGGTCTTCTTTAAAAGTGTTCTGGCAATGTCCCATGAGTTCACTTATTATTTCAGAGTGAAAGTCCAAGTAAAATACATTTGTTCCAAGGTGCAATAGTCTGTTAAATATATATTTCTTAATATATCATCATTCAATAGTCCAGGGCTTGATAATCAAGAAAAACTTCAGTGCAAAAGCAAACACAGTCCACATCCACCTGTAACAATCTTCTAATAGTTTGCAAAGTCAGCTAAACATGTCACAATTAATTCAAATAAGTGTGTGATGGTTGAGCAGATCTTTCTGGTCTGTTTCCAATCAAAATCCAAGAGAAAAAAATCCAAATGTCTCCGTCCTCGTGTTAATACAGGTGCTCCAAAAGACTGACATCTCCCCCTTGCCTGTAACTCATATTGATCTCCACCCCTAAACACTTGCTGTCGGACAAACATCAGTCAGCCCCAGTCTGTGTCCGGTCCAATCACAGCCGCCCAAAGGCTCCGTGTGCAGCCCGACCGAGCTGCATCATCCGCGGGCAGGAACCTCAGCAAACACCGCATCTCCGCAGATAGCATTGCTTCTCGCCACTACGGAGCCGCCAAACTCGGTGGTGCTCCTGTGCGCAAAACCTCATCGGAAAATCTGTCTGTTTGCGCTGTTAAAGTCGGTTCTCTCCTTTTCCTTTTTCTCCACGCTTTGTCCTCCGGTTAGTGTGGTGAAGTCCGAAAAGAGGAAAGTTGTCGTCAACCCTCAAGTATTCAAAGAATGAGACATTTTCCCGACTATCCGCAGGAAACTGAAAAACATCCCCCTGAATGAAGAATAGTCCACATGGAAATCTGCTCCATTAGTGGGGATATTTGTTTGCGCGCTGCTGCTTTAGACACGCATCTCACAAACGTGGTCGTGTACGTGTGTAATCTGCGGGTGCGTCTCCGTTGTGTCCTCCTGACTGTTCAACACAGTCAGTTTGATTGTTTTTCTGCACAGATGGAAACATTTCTACTGTACAAACTGTAGAGGGAGCCCTGACTTCAGAAGCTCAGCCTTATGTTTCCTGTAGTGCTGGAAGGCTTTCTTTTCTTTACATGAAATCTTTACTAAGTATTCCTAACATAATCCTTATGATATTATGTTTAGTCCTTGTTAGGAGATTTAATCATGGAGCACACTTTTTGTACCTTTTCCTAATGATGCACAGGACTCATTAAAATAGCATTTTATTTAAATTAACAGAAACGTTTACAGATGTTTATATAGGTGAAAAAGTGAGAAGCGCCACAGAAATCTGTAAGAATTAGGAAATATAAAGAGAAATATATACAAGAAGAACTTGGGAAACATGTTGCCCGTATCGTATATAAATTAGAGACTGTCAATCTCCCCCAACTGTGATGTCCATGCAGGCAGATATGGCCGATGATTATGTTCAAAGAACTGAACCTCGAGTGGCTGTGAGAGCTTTTGTGTCAATGACCGTCACATTGTAAAAAGAATATTTACATACCATGACCTTTATCTAACCAAGTAATGTTACTGTGTTAACCAGGAAAAACTGTTTCTGACTGAATGTGTGTTGGTCTCCATCTTAAATCAAAATAATCCGGTGATAGTCTCAGTCTGGAGGTTAGCTTACCTCACTTGGAAGTTGGAAAACACAGGTTCAAGACAAAGATCTGGAAACTAAAGGTTAATCTTCAGTAGCAGCAAAGTCTCAGCTTTCAATGTCAAAAGCACCTGAGAAAAAATACATTTAATCGTATATAAATGATAAAAAAAAACGTATTTATTCTTTTGTTATATTTCCACATTTAATCATTTTTTAGTACATGTTTCTCAGTTTATTCTCTTGTTCTTTCACAGATTAATTCTGTTTTGTGGGACAAAAGGTCAATTAACCAATAACAAAAACAGATCAATGCAGTTAAAATATTGTGGGCAGTTTATACAACTTACTGTCAGTTTATCGGTGCAGTAAATGCCAGACACGTGCACAGTTTGAGTGTTTTGCTGAAAATCCACTGTTCTCATAGGCAGTATCCAATCACAATCTACATTTAACCGTAACACCAAATGAGTGTCATCTCTTTTAACGCTTTAACGCTCCTTTTTTTCAGAAAAATGATCTGGTAATTATTTAAAGTGCAAACTGTTGCAGGGATTATCAACACGGGGACCAAAACAATGGAGAAAAGGAAAAAATATGCTATCAAATGTACTTCGTAACCCAATCGGGTCTGAGGAGCTGTCTCAACATGGGAGCTGGTATACTCAACTGTTGTTTCAGGTCTTAAAGGTGTATTTTAATCCAAACCATGATGGTTTTTTTCTCAACCAAACACAAACTGAAACAACACGAATCTACATCATATGAACCTATTTTTGTGCTGATACACTGAATCCATCGGTGAACGGCATTGGGCTGCTGGAGAGATCTCATCAGCTAGTGTATGTGATGTCGGATTAATTTAAGAAATATCTCATCATGCCAATTTCTATCTGGATTATTTGTAATAACATTTCCGAACGCATCAGAAAATACATTCAACACCTTAACGAATTTCTCCCCTAAAGACAACGTGTGACATTTACCCATTCTGGTGCATCACACCGTGTGCTCATTGATTGGGTAATTCTCTGTGAATTAGGTTTCTGTGCAACATCTCTATTAAATGATGGATCACTTTCTCTACAGCCAGATCACACGTGCGTCGTGCAGCACGGCATTCCTCAGGGACTACTGTTGCATGACGTTTTTTCTTTTCATTCCAACGGGTTTTTGAAAGGCTTTATCGGACGGCTGCAGGAAACACACTCAGTGTTTCCTGGGAAAATCCTCCATATGGCGTGGAGATTTGTTTCAGGAGAGCTGCCTCAGTACAAACATTGATGATGATGTTGACCTCAAATCAGTCAGATCCCTTCAGAAAGACAAATCTATTCTATTATCCAAAAGAAAGCATGGAAGTTTGAAAATGGATTCTGACAAAAACACTGAATCGTTTTCCCATCTGTGGGCCTTTATCGTTGCATTGTAATTACTATACATCAAATGTTAAGAGCATATGCTAGAAATAACCCATGTTTATTCTCACAGTAGAGAGTGAAAGACAATAGATAGATTATTTATCTAATGTAATGCTGTGTGAATACATGTAGAATGCCGTTTCACATCGTCTTGCTGAAATAAGCAATGGGCAAATAAGCAGGACGCTCCAACAACCCTCACAGATGTGGATGTTAGGCATGTTACCTGCACTGATACGCCCCCGTAACATCACAGAGTCACTGGCTATAAACTGTGAGCTGAAAACAGACCTCAGTCCATTTTACTCAACCGTAGTTCCTTTGCGTGGTGGAGTTTACGTTGGAGGGTGAATGCAGAGGCAAAGTGCATTCGCAGAGAATGGTTTTCTGAGTCAGTGTAGTGATGGCCACAGCAGAATTACGTCTTTTCAATGAAGCGATACTTGAAGGTCGTGCTGATAGCGGCCATTCACTACTGCTTTACAACCTTGTTTGTTGTGTGTTGAGATTTCTCTGAATAACTATTTTCCAACACTTTTATTTATGTGTAGATTGAATCTGATTGAATCTGAAAATTCCTTGGTATTTTTCTTCCGTGAAACCTTCTTGATTTGTGGAACTATTTGCCACAGAGTTCTTAAAAGAACAGGAATCCCTTCCTATCACTGACTTTAAGGGACGCTCTGAGATGCTCCATGTCACTGATCTGCTCTGCTGACAGCTGACGTGATTATTTGTTATTTTATGTCAGGTGTAAGCTGTCCCGTCTATTCTAAACAAGTTGCTCAAATTCAAAATGAGAATATAAATTGGAAAAATACGACCTGGAGTCTATACAAAACTTTACTGTCATGTAGATACACAAAATTATTCCTTCACATTTAACCCATCCATCTGTTGAACACACACATGCACAGGGTCACACACTCATGGAGATAGATGCCATACAGTGGTGCCTTGCTCAAGGGCAAGGACTGCCACCCCTTCAGCTGTCAGTTCACCAATCTTTGAGCTGTGAGAGTGGGAATCGAACCGCCAACCTGTCAAGTTTATGGACAGGACGACCCACTCTGACCAATGAGCCACGGCCACCTTCTACTTAACAGAGACTTTTGTGTTTGCACATTCAATAAAGCTGATCAGAATACAAGGAATCAATATTGTACCTGTGGCCACAGTAGAAAATATTCTTTAAGATGTCTATGACTGAGATAGCTTCCCTAAATGATATAATCACACCTCTGCAAGTCACACTAACTGTTTTTATTCAGTTCAATTCAGTTTCACGATCCAGTCAAATCAAAGCTGAGGAATATATCTATTATATCAGAGCTAATGAAGGTTTTCAGTTTCAGCATAATACAGTGGAAATGTTTATCTACAGTGTCCATAAGAACTCATTTAGATCAGCATTTGGCCTGTTGTTGTACCTTTATTAGTTCTGACCTTGCATCTGCAGTCACATAGTTGGAGTAAAAAGCTTTTCTTTCTTTCTGTGGGCTACCATTTGCAAGCACATCTGACTGCAGCGCACCTCAGTGAAAATATATACCTATTTACTGTCACTCCAGCAATTCCAAGTGTCAAATAAGGCCAACAAGAAACTGTGTTGTACTCAGGCATCAGAAAACAGCAACAAGAGTTCTTTTCAATGCCAAATCAATGCTGTCCTAGTTTTACATGTGTTGACAGGTTACATATTAGGACACAAATGGTTAAAAGTGTTCAAATTGTAGCTTTTTTTTAAGGTACAATTTTCTATTTTCAATTCTCTTCATTTTCATTTTTCAGCAGAAAAAACAACTCTTCCAGAGGAGTTTCACACAGTTCAAACTGAAGCATTTTATACAGAACCAAACCCAAACTTCCATTAATTATCCATCTGCTCAGCCCTGTTGTGTCTCGGCAGACTGCTTTTGTGTCATTTGATGTTCATTCTGTCCCCTCCCGTTGCATTAGATCCTGTCCTCAGTCAGTGGGGTTACATGGTACTGTAAAGAACCGGATTAATGGCTAAATTACAATAAGACTGAGTTATTAAGTTCATATAGACACCTTAGTTTGACTAAAAATTGGACCGGATTGGTTTACCCGCTGTCAGATTAACGAGATAACTCGAGATAACAAGATAGTCACACTAAACGTGCATGTAGACGGTGAATTGGACTTTGTGTTCTGCACATGCTGGAGATCTTTTTTCCCGGGGTTGTTGAAATGGGTACAGCGCCACCTATCGGGCCGGGGTATGACACGGTTTGTGCCAGTGATTCGATACATTCACCACCATATATCCAATGATAATTACCCTCAGATAAGGAGCAGAACCCAACTGTAGCTATAATCAGATTAATCTGATTAATGATGCTGACCCACTGAGTGTTCTTTGAAGTGTTACCCCCAAACTAACTGGAACAACTTCTAATCATCACAGTGGCACATGACAAAGTCTCTGGCGTCGGAGTTAACGTGATCAACTGAGTATCTTAACTGAGAGAAAATTCAGTGTCTCAAAATAATATAATGATAACAGCAGTAAACTAATACTTTGCTTAATCTTATTCTCAGCTGTTTGGGACTCGGGTTGAGCAGAAGGTCCTCGAGTTGTTGCTTGGCACTTGTTGCCTAGCGACATCTGAGGCAAGTCTGATCAGAGAAGCAGATTGGGAAGAATGTGCCAACCATGGATCCAGAGGGCACCGTTGATTGACAGGTGGCAACTGGTGTCCTTGTGCCTACTGTAACATTCCTGCTGCTTATACTGGCTGTCTTAAGCTTTGCAAATGTCAGCTTTGCTTGTTAAGTTTTACAAACCACCAGCTGTACATGCTGAAAGGAGAGGTTGCTCCTGGCCGGCTGTGTCCTTATTAGAAATATGTCATTCTGAGAGTAAAGGGAGGTGTGAACCAGGCCCTTGAAATACTCTTTTTCACCTGGCAGAGAATTAAAAATTCTCTCAAAGAGTCTCAGGTTGCTCAGCATGCCTGCATCCCACACTTGGCCTACTGGGCAGAGACAGAAATTCCTACTGTTCAGGCTTCAAAGTGTCTGTGTGGCAGACAGTAGTGTTTCTCCAATAAAACCATGTATCTCCTGTAACTTACATCATTATGATCCCTCATAAGATTTAAATCAGTTCAGCCAGAGAACAGGAAACATCTGATGAACCGGACAAGTTCCCTAACTGAAATGACAAAATGTTGTCCGTCCATGCTACTTAGAGACATCATTGATTTCACAACCAGCAGGAAGACAACATTACAGCAACAAACAATAAAACAATACTAAGTATGTCCCGATCCAATCTCAGGTATTCGCTTCCAAATTAATGAGTTTCTTGGTGGATCGTTATCAGCTGCATTCAGTGTAAGGTAATTAGCATATAGCTAACTAGCATATCAATACAGGCATTTCCAAAGCTTATTGCTCAATGTCTTTGATAATATATAGGCAGCATGTTCTTTCCTCACACAAAGTTTCAGCTCACTAATATTCCTGAATCAGTGGGAGGTGTTCAAAGCTGTTTACAGATATCCCAGGGGTCAGTAGATAGTGGTGACAGAAGTGATAGCTGGCTTAATGTTACGCTTTGATTAGAAGGAAATCTTAAGTCTTAAGTTTATCAAAACAGGCTTTTTTTATCTGAGCCAAATAACAGTTCTTATATATTTTAACTGATCATCTAACCAAGTTCATGCTCGTAATGCCTGTGTCGTTGAAATACAGGCCGCTCATTATCAACAGATTTACTTGGGTGCGACTATGCTAATTTTTTTGTGGCTCCAAGCAGACAGCTTGCAATGGAACAGCTTTATTCATTATTGAAATGAGCTGGTCCTGGCTGTGGTTGGAAATCTCTGCAGTTTGGATGTCACCCGCAAAACGTAACACTTCCAATGATGCTATTCATGATTTGCAAACCCAGTTTAGGGACCAGGACATACTGGCAAGTGGGCTACTGGAACAGGGCATTCAGGAAATAGAGTGGAGATCCTCCCATTGTTGGAATGCTGCTATTCCAGCAATCCCAGTGAGAAGGGACGTTTGCAGAGGATGTGGGAAGAATGGATACTTCAAACTAACTACAAAAAAACTTCTAACCCAGTGTTCTAATGTTTGGATCCCAACTAACGATCAATGAGAAACAACAAAGATGCAATGGCAAAGGGGAGGACGAAAGACGAGGGGAGACTTATCATTCTCACCATCAGACAATGGGTTTCGAGCCTTATTAGAAAAGCTTCATAACCTTACCATGCAGGCAGCTGACCTGAGAGGGAAGATCATGGATAACTTGGATATTTGGAGCCTGCTTGGCCCTTTAAAGTCTGCTAGAAGATGTGAATGTAACACCACAAACTATATCTACTGGGACCATTGCAGAGACCAATGAGCTGGTATACGCCACAGCTGCGGTGAGATGCTTGGCTACAAGATAAACAACACAAGGAGTGAGCAGTAAGGTGCGATACCCCCCATGGAGACGAAGGTTGGAGGCCAAGATCAAGGCAACACGGAGGGTCGTTAGCCAGCTATCAGAGCTTCAGAAATGTGCAATGAAGAGTGAACTCCCTCAGAAATATAACAAATTCTCCATACCCGAGGCACTGAAGACTGCCAAATAACAACTCACAGCTCTGGACTCCCACCTGAGAAGGTCCACTGAAGAAGCTGAAGACAGGAGAATAAATAAGATATTCTCCACTGATCCATCCAAAGTGTCAGTGGCAGGTTAATGAGATGAGAAAGAGCATCAATTATGAAGAGTTAGTCTTCACTTGATACATACCAAATCGCGAAAAAAATTAACTGCAATCAATGACAGTCTGTCGCCACAAATGAATCAAATATGGTTGGGACTAGAGCCCTGCGAGGAACTGTTTTCTTCATCCCGCTCCCGCTAAATTTCTGACCATTACCGCCCTCACCTGCAACATGTATGTCCACTCCTGCCTGCACCCAGAAAACTTTGAGAATTTATGCCCACACAATAATAGAAATGCATTGATTTTGTGCCTTCTCCCGCAGCAGAAAACACGTGATTTTACAGGCTATCAATAAATTGATTCATGGACAATTGAGAAACTTCTCCAAATGTCAGACTTGCCTTGTTTTGTCTTTGTGCTGTAAAGACCTTATTTGAGCTTCCTTTCCACATCATGTCGCTAGGATACATCCCGACAGTGTTGCCAGGTGGGAAATGTAGTTTTATCGTACCAGAGACATAAAATGATCCTATTTTGAGGGAAATTATCGTACACTTGCACTATAGTCACTCTAGGGTTGAATAGCGTCTAACAGGCACTCACGGCTTTGCATCAACAGCCCCACAGTGGCGTTAGGCTAAATCTCCCCGTAAACAATGACGAGTGGGAACTAATGAGCCAAATCATGAGGCCTGGAGGCCACCTACTGTTAGGAACTTCTGAGGCAAACACCTATAGGTCACTGTAGCTCACATAGAAAAGCATGATGGGCTTGAAACTTATCACATGGAAATGGAAACGCCTTTAGGGTTCACAAAAAAATCCGACAGACCGTTGCCACAGGCTGATTACAACCGATTACAACCACACATTCACAGAATGGTCAAATTATCGTATATTTGGCGTTTTTTGGGATTATTGATTGTACATCGTACACAGGGCAAAATTATCATACAAATACGATAATTATCGTACACATTGATAGGGTTTTCGTTCTTATTAACGAAGTCCCACCTTAAACAGAAAGAACCACACAAGAGATCAAGTTCAGCTTTTGCAAAAGGAGAGAGCCGTCGCCGCTTCAGCCACAGGTCTGTATGTGTCTAAGCAACCAACAACAATCTCCGACTCCCTTTTTTGCAGCAGCCTGGTTTTATTCAAGGAGAAGAAAAGGAGAAGAGCTTCACAAAACAAAAGGTTGCATAGAAATTTCAGAGCGTGTGAATCTGTCTAACATTTAGAGACACATCCGCAACTTCAGAGTGTGAGACCTTGACGATAATCATTCAAAGAGATACATCTACAAATTAGTTTGAATCAGGCATTGTGCGTTGTAGTTTGAACTCAGTTAACCTCTGGAAGGCTCTGTCCTGAAGCATCTCCTTTGTTCATACTCACACACACATTTCATCATCACATGATTAGAACTGATGCAGTATAAGATCCATACATGATCACACATGATTTTTATGGTATAGCATATGAGTGCAATTAAAAGTACAGGAATATAATTGTAAAACAGGGTATATCATGAGATAACAACTAAAAACTCTAACACACACGACCTGGCAACACTGCATCCCGATCCCGCAGTGGATTTTTTAAGCCGCCTGCGCTCGCCCACAGCAAAGTTCATACCGCCCAATCTCGCGATATTTGAGTTGGGACCCAGCGGGACTCAATCCCAATGCAAGGTCGGACAGTTCGGATCATAAAAGATCCCCAGAAGGGTGCAGCTCCATCCAACTACCGGCCAACAGCCTGCCTCTGTGCAACATGGAAGCTCCTGCCAGGCTTCATAGCGGATACTTCATTTGAAAATGCTTAATGACTGCATTGTGATACCTTTCACTGGAGTTTTCAACTGTATAATGCCCTGAATAGCTGCCTCTCAGCATGAACAGACATCTGTTCACACTTTTTTAGTTGTTTTAGTAAACATATCTTCTGGTCTTTTAATTTAGATTTAATTTAAGTTTTTATGTTACATACCCTGTGTGTCACTGTTACTTTTGTTTCCTGGCTTTTGGACTTTTGGTCGGCTGCCTGGACTTTCTGTGACCCTGTATCATTTGCCAGAGAGGCTTACTTTTTAATTTCACAGCCTGACAGTTTGGCTCGAGCATTTTGAACCCTCTTTTCAACTGAATCTTAACAAACATCTATCATGTGACATCAACTGAAAACAACACAAGACAGCTTGTAAATTCCAACAAGTCACCAAGGATTAGGATCCATAATGATAACAACATATCTTTGTTCATGTCACCTTTATCCTCTGAATAAGAAAAATCCAAATATTTAGTTTTCCATTTGAAGCAGAGGAAGTTAGAGGAGTACCACAACAGTTGATGTTTCTATCCCATATAGTAAAACATTTTTAGTTATTTCATTTTTCAGCTGCAGTTTTCTACCTGATTCAGTTGTTTGAATACTTAAAAAATAATCATAAAACGTAAAAAAATGATACCCACACCTGTTCTCTTTGTATTCATACACATATTTATTAAGATTTCTATGGGTAGACTTTCCAATGCAAGTGGAAGATTCCTATTAATGTAATTTAACTAGAAAAGAACCACGACTATATGACAATAAAGAGTCCCTATAAGATACAGTTTGGCTACTACAAGATAAATGAAGTAAGACAAAACTTTTAAAGAATAAGAGATGTTTGTTTTAGACTGTTAAAAAAGACCTAAGGCACGACACATGGGAACATATGCTACAGCACGTCTTTATGTAGTAATATTCATATCGGATTAAACTGATCAACATATATGATGTGCAGCGTTGCACAGCAACCCCAGAGATCAGCTTGAGCCATTTCTGCTGTCAATATGGGGCCCGAGAGAGTCAATATGGGCTGAAGACGTGGAATCAAAGCAGTTTTAAACTCTGTTATAACTGGGACTGCTAATTTGTGTGAATTAATGACTCAAAGCCTCACACACTGCTTAAATATTCTTATGCAGCAATAGATTTAATAACTACTGTTTAAATGCATGTGGGAGTATTATAGGAATTCTCTTGCATTAGCGGTGGAATGTTTTCCATTACTTTCTTTTACGTTTTCTGTAAAACTCTCATCAGGGGGCCAAAGAGTTTATTTGGAAGACCTAATTTGGCTGCTACTGGCCTACCACTGGTGCACATGACTGGTCCTGTTGGAGCCCTTCAGCACAGTCTAGAGTGTAAAATAAGCAATAAAACCTTAAATTCAGTTCAGTTTATGTAAGTGTCATCTCACTGATGTTTGCTTTATATCTTGTATATTAGCAGAGATAAGCATGCAGGTGTGTACTTAACATCACAAGTTTTGGCAGCGGAGCGCAGACCTCTTCCAGAGTGAATATCACTGGCCCTATCCCCCCAGCTCCATCTGTGATGCACAAGGTTTGCATAAATTTATGAGACAATTTGGCTGTAATTAAAATCTATAAACAAGCGCAAGTTCATATGTAAGTTTTATAAATAAACACAGCAGAGAGGAAGGGTTCTGCTTTACCTGTTCCCATAATAATATGTCTACTCATCCTATTATAGAAATGACAAGTATAAGTGAAGTAATTTGAATAGTCAGGCTATATTCTTGGCTTTTTCACAATTTGTGTGATCTGCTGAAAGCTCATAAATGCTATTGATTCATTTATAGGTAAAACTATTAAATCAAAGCACGAGTTATTGTTAACTGGAATTGTCCTACAAACACAAGCAAGGTAATTCCTTTTTGGACACTTTTTGATGAATACTCAGAGAAAATGGTAATTTGCGATATTAAAAACTTACTGATCTGCTGCCAAGTACCAATGAAAAACTAACAAAAATGACATGTGGAAATGTAGTACCTGTTCAGCCCCTCGCAGGTGTACAATACAAGTTCTGAAGCTTTGCATGAATATCTCAGGATGCTAATTTCAGGCTCCAAGAGGACAATTTGAATTTCAAAAGCGTACGCTTTTATGAGAGGTGACAGGAAAAGGGATGAAGATTGTATAATCTGTTTAAAAACAGCATGAATCTAACATGCAGTCAATTGAAACCCCACAATGGTCCCTTTCACTGCTGCCATCCCAGTTTCGCCTCTGCTAGAATTGATTTAGTTCTGTTTTTTTCCCATTTGCTGATACAGCCATGCAGATATTGGTTTGTGAAACACAACGCATTGACTCTGCAAAGAAGGCAACAAACAGTCCTCTAGTCTGATTCCCAATCTCAAAGAGTGACATGTGATTTTCCCTGAGGGTGCCTAATTAAACATCCCACAATGACTGATACATCATTTCCTGCCAGTGTTGTGGTTTAGGTCTTTGCAGAGTGAGATTACAACTCCTGCAATGTTAGTTTTTTTCTTCCCAATATGTCAGAGAGTCTGGGGTTTAATCTGATGCTTTCAGGAGTCATCTTTTCTCAGCGAACACATCAAAGAGTCTGGAAAAGAATCTCTGTTCTCCTCTGTGCACATTATTCAAATTGGCAAACTTGCATCTCACACTTTGAGCTCTACATCATGTCAGCTTCTGTGGCTGACGTGTCTCTGTGAAGAGAAGAAGAGTTCATAGAGCCGCTCGTGGCAGCATCCAGGAGGAAGCTGCAGTGTCTCTGAAAAGAGACTAAAAGATGAGAGACAGTGCAGAGATATGCATGCAGCTGTGTACTTAACATCATGCAGAGTTTTGGCAGAGGAGCACAGACCTCTTCCACTGTGAATATCACTGGCCCTATCCCCCCAGCTCCATCTGTGATGCACTCGGTTTTGTTTGAGAGGTTTACATAAATGCATGAGACAATTTGGCCGTAATTAAAATCCGTAAACAAGCGCAAGTTCATCTGCAGTTCACATCCAAATATCTAATCGATTCCCTGTGTTCTGTGACAGCTGAGGAATCCCGAGCTGTGGCTTCCTGGGGCCGGATTACTGCTTTACAAACTTCTCCTCCAGATAATTCACACATAATTGGAAGCATAGACTTTATATACGAATCTGGGCTTTTTGTATCTTGTTTAGATGTTGTGTGTAAGGAAATAGCACGACTTTGTGTGATTATCACATCTAATAACACTGTTAGTTATGTAGAGACATTACCCCGTGCACACCAGTGCTAAGTGTATGAATTTAAATCATATTGCATGTCCCCGGTCGAATCAAGGCTCGATAAAGCCGAGACTTTACCGTCAGTGTTGAATGGCAAGTGTTATTCAAATGTTTTCATTGGTTTTTGGATCATATTTCCCAAACACTACCTTTTCCCAACACCCAAAACCCTGAAATATATCACAGCTTTTTTTTTTTTTTTTTTAAAGATGATACTTTCTGGCCCTAGATAAATATCATGAAGATAAATATCATGAAGTTTATCTGGAATTCACTGCAAGATGACGATAATGTAAACAACCTTTAGGTAAGAGCATTTTACACCAAAGCCTTCAAGGGTATCCCACCTGGATCAGTCCACCTCCTAATACCATTGTCATGACAACGCGGATACAGACGGCATCAATATTATGCAGAAATGCAGTAGATCAGGGCGTTGCATCATCGTCCATCACCTAATTAACACAATTCTTTTCACTGCATATGTAACAGAACCATATGCATATTCATCTAATGAAAATGTCAATAGAATTCATAATACCCAACAAATCGTGTGATTATCTGTGATAAACTGCTCTTTGGCACCTGTGTCCATCATGTTACGCAGGACCAGAGCTAGCTAAGCTGCATTACACACATCTGCCATCTCGTCTTCCATAACAGCGACACGGGGAGCTTTTTAAAACCTCCCAACACTTCAGCATAATTAGCATTAATCAAATCGTTTTATATTGTGCCTGAAGACCCACTAAACACTTAATTAGTGGACAGACGACAATGTAAATCTGTGTTGTTTTCAGCAAGAAAAGGAAAGAAGCTCTCAAAGGTTGCTACTATATGTGCTGGATCCTGTTTACCCAAATGTATCACATAATTGATCAGTCTTTTCAATATTTCCCTATTTCTTATCACCTTTCGTTGTGAAGTTGTGTTTCTTGGCTCACTTGTTTGTTTAGCTGTTGATCACCGGGTCTCCCCAAAAGTTTTCAAAAGCACCGTTGCTTGGAAGAGTGCTTCGATGTCTTGTTGTAACCTTGGTTGGACAACTTAAGTTTGTGAACCCAGTGTGGCCCCAAACACCGAGTTGAACAGTTGCAAATGACAGGTAAATAACATGCATTGTTACTTCTGGACTATTTCCACCCACTTTTTCCTATTTCCTCCAAATTTAAATCAAAACGAATGTATTCGCTCAGATGGGGTCCAGCATGTTTTTGCATGAACCTTTTCAGGACCACACCAATACATTAGAGTCCCAACAGTTAAGCATGGAGGAGGGAGTGTAATGGCATAGAGCTGCATGTGTCACACCTGTTGGTCAAGTTGAGTTTTTATCCTTTCGCCACGTTTTGTGACTTTTATTTTGAAAATCAACTCTCCTCTCGTTTCAGGTTTCTGGCCCTTCCTCATGTGTCACCAGTCTGATTGTCTTCCCTGATTCCTGATTGTGTCCACCTGTTCCCCCATTTCCCTCATGTGTACTTATAGCCAGTGTGTCGTGTCCTATCGTCTTGCACACCAGCCTTATTGCCACTGTCAAGTCAAGTCATATTTTTGTCTGTCCCGAACCACGTTAAGAGTCTTTTTGTTGGCCTTTGCCATTTAGCTTCTGTGTATTTTCATAGAATAGTATTGCTTGTACATCCCTCGTTAAAGAGTTATTCTTAGTTTGGCCCTGTGCTGTTTTTGTCATCAGAGCTTTTTCTGTTAGTGAATTGTTATTTTCTTATTTCCTCGCTAAGAGAGGTTTTTGTTTGTTTCCCAGAGCATTTAGGTTTATTTGTAAATTTCATAACTTCCTCGAAAAGAGAGATTTTGGTTTGGCCTTTTGCTGTTTATCGTAGCAGCTCTTCGAGTTAAATCAGAGCTTTTAGTTTTGCTTGTTATTTTCTTATTTCCTCGCTAAGAGAGGTTTTTGTTTGTTTCTCGCCTTTTTGTATTTTCGGCTGTGTTAGTAACATCAGAGCCTGTTCCTGTTCTTCCCTCTTTGGGGGTGTTTTTTGGTTTGAAAATCAATATTATCCGATTCCTCCTCAAGAGTTGCCTCCGTGACAGCATGAGCTCAAAAGAAGTTTGGGAGAGGAGGCCATGATCCAGAGATATGGAAATGATTTCACAATTTCAATATAAAAGAGTAAAAACTTCGACCTGACCGAGTTTCATCTGACTTGAATCCAACAGAACGTTTTTGAAAGAGAAAGGTAGAGCAACACAACCCCTCCAGCAAAGAGCAGCTGAACAAAGTCATCATCCGTGCTTAGGAGGATTGAGTCTGTCTGCAAAGTACAAAAAAAGATGTTGAATCTTAGAAATTGAAGGTGTAATGCTGCACATTTTTCATGGATTGCTTTTCTGTGGAGCCTGTGCTCTTAAAATATGAAAAATGTTCAGGAGGATTCCTACAAACTCAAATGATTCACATTGTGTTGGAGGAGAGAGTATTTGCTCCTTCTCTATGCTGTACTAATGCTGTGCTGTGACTGTTAGGGGTGGTAGCGATAGAACAACATGTCCTCAAAATATCAGCTTTGTCACAGTGAGCATGGATTTAGAAAAGGAGAATACATAAAAGCAACTGACCTGTTTTCATTTCTATGTGTGCTCTGAGGTTTTCAGCATGTCCTTATTGTCAGGCCGACATAATTTCCTGGCTCACACACACTCAGAGAACAGTGCTTGGGGGTCTGGCCTGAAGAAGCAGCTTTACAAGCCACAGAGAATCCTACTTCAAAGGCAGTCAGCATTAGGAGTGACCAGTAGCTCAATGCTTCCTGCATAATTTTCTGGCAGCGCTGAGCAGTCGTGCTCCCTGCTTTGTTCAGGTTTCTAACCTGACCCAAAGGCACTGTGCTATTCTCTGGAATTTGTTCTTGTGCATAGTTTTGCAAAAATGCAGCATGTTGCTCTTCAAGTGATAGCTTGACGCTTCAATTTATAAAATCATGAACATTTGAAAAATAGTTGATCATCTTTCATGCTTTAATTTGCCTAAGAAAGACCAAAAATAAACAATAGGGACAGCGGGTTCCCTGTAAAGACGTGTCCGTAGCTTACTGAGAATGCTGAGATTAAAACACACTTTGATGAAAAATGGAATTATGAACAGAGGCTTGTCTGCACTGAGGGAGGCCTCACCAGAAAAAGGGATGCCTTCCTGAGCCTTGAAGCGAATCCCTTGACATCTTCTGATGTGATTTTTAATTAATTCTGAAGTTTCTTTTAAAAAACATAGAAACTTTCCCTTCCCAGAGACCATCTCTTTGACAGTATGGTGTGACTTTCAACTGCATATCCTTGTTCAGATGCTAAAGGTCACATATGAATCCTTAACATAAAGCTTAACACATGTTTTTATACAATAAAAGAAGTATCACTGTATTGCAGATGTCTTCAGTAGTGTCTTCTGCTATGGTCTGGATCCACTCCTCTCTGGCTCCAAAGACAGCACTAATTACTTCTTATGTAATGATTTGGGAGACAATCCTCCATACTTATGACAGGATTGGCTGGAAAATGTCACACATTTTCACAGACAAATTACAAATGATTAATTCACATCAGGTCTGGATCTTCAGTCACTCTTGGCAAACCCTCATTTCTCTGAGCTCTTCATTCAACAGCTACTTGTCCCTTGTTGACTGAAAAACTGTAATTGAGAAAGATGTTTGCTTCCATCGGTAAGGACACTGAGTCAGACTGGACATTACTGATAGTTTTCAAAAGTGGTAATTGAAATCCACCGTGTAACTCCACACAGATGAGTAAATCAATTTTAATTGCACTTGCATACTCCCAATCGTAAAGTCAGATTTATGCATCAGTCCTGCACAGAACCTGCAGCATAATACCAAAGCCATTTCCTCAGAGATGTAACCACACAAGGAGGCAATGCAGACTGCAACAACTGTGATTGGTCCACTTGTAACCGCTTCTCTCTGTATTGTGTGGCATCAGATTCAGTGACAGTAACTTTTCAAAATGAATATAGAACTAGAATTATATCTACTAACGTTTTCAAATCACTCAACACATGTTGCCTGGCTGCTCACATTGGTTGAGGATTTTGAGGATCCAGGAAGGCTGCAGCTGTCTGAGGAAGAATAGATGAATTTGCTCAGCATCCATCTGACACCGAAGCATACATAACGGTGTACAGATATAGTCAGAATTACACGTAAACATTCAAATAATTATTTAAAAAAAAGGCAAACTCCCACTACTCACTAAATGCAGCATCTATTTTACTTCAGACAGCTGCAATCCTTCCTGGATCGTCAAAATTCTTCCAGAACATCAGCTTACTGTGTTCTGATGCAGGTCAGCTGACATGTGAGAAAGCAACATTTGTCTTTCCACAGCATTTTGGTGCAACAAAGTGCTTTTCTCCAGTCCGGTACGTGGTAGTTATGCAGAAGACAGTGATAGTGATTTAATTTAGGTAGTACAGCTGATGATTGTGCTTTGAAAATGGGTTAATTGGGTCAAAGCTAGAAAGGCGATGAGCAGTCGAGCAGCAGCAAAGTGGTGTCAAACATCTGGAAAAAGCTCGACTTTAATTAATCACTTTTACACTCCATCGTGGCTCTCGAACATGAGATGAAATCAGGTCATGATGATCTGAGCCATCAAGCAACTGGAAATATTCATTTCAAACGAAAACAGAATCACCTGGAAAGTGATTATAAAATGATAAGTGTAAGGTTTAACCATGAGATGAAACCTTAGGGAGTGCAAAAACTATGGCCACAACCATTCAGTGTCAACCTGAGGAGTGCATCTACAATTGTGACCCTTAGAAACATTTAATACATACTGGCAGAAAACACTATCCCAACAAATACTTAATTACTTCACTCCTAGCCCCCTTTACCAAACCAAAATAAAAACCAATCCAATACTAATGAAGCAAGAAAAAATAAGTTAAACTTCTTTCCCCAATCTCCCCCCTCTCCCCAGGCCACTTGGTTAGTGCCAGCTAACTAATTAAGCACATCCTTATCAGCAACACTCGTGGGCGTGCTGATCTCCAAATCACCTCAGAGAGAGAGATTAGAAGCAAACCAAAACACAGACTGAAAATAAACTCAATGTATTAACCAACGAAGTAGGATCCATCTCTAGTGGATCAACACATCGACCAAAAACCCATTGAAACAGGGTGTAAATACAACTTGAGTATGTCCAACATGAAACTAGGAACCTGTTCAGTGAGGAGGGAGTATTTACATCTACAGACTACCTTCAAGCCACCAGATCATCAAAGTTAGAGTCTGTTGGTAAAATCTAATTCTTGTCATAGCCGGTCAGTAGAGGAACAAAAACTTTAGACCTGAGAAAAACCTTCAATTCTTTGCTTTTCTTTCAACAGAAAGAAATGTGCGATTGGTCCAATCTCTTGGAAGACTGATTCTCTCGTGATGTTGATCCCCACCTCAGAAATTTAAGCAAGGACGATCACCCAAGAATCAACTTTCATGGGAGAATTTTTCCAGTGTTTAATTTAGACCCTGGAGTATCTTCAAAGGTTTGTAGCCCCTGAAGAAGGTTCTTGTGGTTGTACTGTGGCGGTAGCTATTCTACACATTGTTGCTGTAAGTTAAAGGGATACTCTGATCTGTGTGGTAAACACGAAGCTCCAGAGAAGAGACAGTTTGGTTGCTGGAATTAGTCGAGTGTTAGAACAGCAAGCTATGTCTAAAGTGAGCACAAACTCAGAGGGTCTACATGCTGAGATTAACTGGATTACAGCTACAGTTGGGTTATGCTCCTTATCTGAGGGTAATTATCCTTGGATATATGGCGGTGAATGAATGGAATCACTGGCACAAAGCATGTCATACCCCGGCACGATAGGTGGCGCTGTCCCCATTTCAGCTATCGCTAATAGAGCCACTTCCTGTTGACGTCTTCATCACCAACAGCAACAAACTCAGGCATTCAGAAAGATGGCGAACGCAGATCGAGATGAAGCTGCGTCCCTCTCCATCTGTGATGAGCTGGTTATGGCACAGACGATGCACAACGGCGCATTCTCCATCGCGCTGTTTCTTTCTTTCTGACGGCGGCGACAACAACAGGAATATCGTCTCCTTCCACTTCCGGGTGACGATCGCGGGAAAAAATCTGGAGCATGTGCAAAACGCTCGATCCGATCCACTGTCGTCTACGTGCACGTTCAGTGGGTTAATTTGGATCGAGTTATCTGGGGGTCTTGATTCGATCGTGAGTAACCCGATCCGATCCGTTTTTTTAGTCAGATTAAGGTGTCTACATGAGCTGAATAACTTAGTCTTATTGTAATTTCTCTTTAATTTAGTCTTAATCTAATTTAGCCATTAATCCAATCCAATGTAACTCATGTAACCGCACTGATTGTCTCAAGAGAAACGTTTCAACTCCTGGTATAGCTGCTGCATGTAAACCAAGCCAAATAGCTGCTAAATCTTCATAGGTAGCCTAAGAGCACTGAGCTCCTTGAAATCTGAGTGAGGAAGTACGCATATTTCCAAAAGTCAAAGTATCTCTTTAAATTTTGATTAAATAAGAGCCAGAAGCACACATCCAAGTCAAGAACAGGAGCATTTTTTCTATTAAATTGCCTGATTTCCCTTGGAAATAAAACATGAAAATGAGTTTTGGATGTGATTATGCGTGAGAGCAGAAGGGGAACCATATTCAGGACATTTCCACAGTTGGGAGTCAAACAGAAATATTCCCTTTAGTTTTCTGAATTTCCATCTTTTTGGCATGACATAAACTTGACAGCTGAGACATTTCATGGTGCCGGGGTTTGAAATTTTCATCTGCTTGTAAACAGTTTTTTTCATTGAAATTAACATGCATCTCAAACCCAGCCCTGCTTTAGAAAGTATATTTCGTTGGCAAACCAACAGTCTCAGCAGGGAGTGTTGCTGTTTGGCTAATAACAGTCCATGTGTAACATTTACTTCTCATCCTTATGTAAGGTGGGCAGCTGCAGCGAGGTGGCCTTTTAAACAGAGCCTGCAAGAGACATTTACATGTGTTATAATACATTTGTGATTTATACAGGCTGCAGGAAGTGAGTGATTCCAGCCATCCAACAGGCTGTCAGTCTGCTCATACTCTGAGAAGGGAAAAATCACATCATGGTCTGCTTGGATTGATTAGCTACAGGCTCCTGCCTCTTGATTGGCAGCTTCAATTCTGCATCACTCAGCAGGGTAACAGAGTGTCGCTTGTCAAAGAGTTCTGCTGATTGAGCTCCCCCGACTGCAGTGAGGAGCAAAAGAATTTGGACACAAATGTTAAAATGGATGCAGCCAGGCTGGGGTATTGCTATGAAATTCTCCTTAATCAGGGCTTCAGCTACCTTTGACGACCACTGAGGTCCTTCCCAGTTAATCTAATCAAGGTTCTCAGGTAAACTTTTACATTTTTTTATTGACGGTGGTGTATCCAGATTCACTAGATTTAAATTAAATGTTCGAATGTTTGTTAAACCCTGTATACTGGGAAGAAAAGTAGCTATAATCTTAAAGAGGCCGTGTAGGCTGGGAACAGCTGAGGGACCAAGTTGCATGGGAAATCCAGATTGATGGAAATAAGGAAGTTTCAAGCAATAACATACAATTAAAATGTTTTGCATAGCTGCATTTTGCTACATAGAAAGTAGTCAGAGGTTATTTGATGGGTTTGATCTTTTGACCTTAACTGAAACATTATGAGGCTCTCTGCCATGTGGGCTGCTGCAGCTTATGCTAATTAAAACCATTTTACAATCCACAGAGTCAACCCAAGATTTTATGGCTCTCAAGCAATAAAGAAGAGACAGTTTGTAGATAGAGTGGGATTAAGAAATGAAGTTTTAAAGTCCCCTGCCGCTAAATATCTCATTTTTATTATTTTAAACACGTCCATAGCACATTTTTTGTGTGTTAAAAGACATATCATAGAAAAATCAGTTCTACTTTGAAGCAACACAGCCTATATGGGCTTTCTAGACTATTTAGAGGAACCAGCACCACCCCATCCCGACTTCTTGCAGGGTGGGCTGTTTAACCAATTTGCATCTGATGTGAGGAGCAGATAAAATAAGGACCTAACAAGCTGACAAGAAACTGGTACAGGCAAGGTGGAAAACACAGAGGAAGCAAGGCTGAGTAAAGAGCCACACTCAGTGAGCCATAGCAGGCAGCAAGAAGCTTGCTCTCCCTGGCTGGGACTTCACTTTGTTTGCTCTTGGGTTAGCCTTGCACTCGCAAATCTAGCGGCTTCAGCAGCAAGCGAGCATCTTATCAGCTTGCGGCCTAGTTGAGGCTTTGCTTTGCTAACTTTTGGGCTAACACTCGTGGAGTTTGTAGCTTCTACTGTAGACCTCTAATCCTGGGAACTGGTTCTGGAAGCGCATGCCAAGTTAGCAGCTCCCAGTTAGCTTGGCTCCTCAAGCTAGCAGCTCCTGAATTGCTGAAATGATAGAAAGTGAATACATTTCCATGATGATACTTCCATATGAGACCTTTTGTAATTCTCTCAGTGTTCTTGAGAATTCTGGCATAAAGTTCTAAGTCTGAATTTCTTTATCTTATCCAGACTTTATTGAGCATATAGTTATAACACATTCTTTTTCTTGCTTAGCAGAGGCAGCGAAGGTTGATGCCAGCTGCTGGTGGGCAGAGATGTGATTGAGGCTAAATTTGCAAATTCATAGGTTTCCAATCACTAAATGATTAAGAATAGAAAGAGTCTTGTCCTGAGCAATTTCAAAGGCAGGAAAAGTTTTTCCAGGGACTTTATCAAATTTATCTGCTCATTGAATGAAAATGCAAATATTTGACAGTAATGTATGGCCTCCGTCCCATGTCAGTATAATAAAAACTAAGTATCAACTATCATGCTAGGCTCTCTGACCCTAAACGCCCACAATCTGATAATGATCATGTTTACATTTTGGTTGAATGTTCATCATGCTAAAAGTGACTAATTAGCTGGGGGAAATGTAATTCTTCTTGCCAGTTTTTCCTGAATAGCACTGAACACAGAAAAATGGGATTTGATATGCTAAATGAAAGGGTAAAGGCCCCCAGCTTTGATCAAACTAAACTGTTTTTCCAGTGTATCATGCATGACGTCTCTTCAGAACATAAGAAAAAAACAGAGATTTCGTGATAAAAAACAGCATCCATGCAGTGGGGAAAGTGTATATAATGACCCAAACAATTACATTTTCCTTTAACTAAACAAAAACAACAAACAATTACTATTGACTAAACCTAATTTATGTTGCCTAAACCTAACAAAACTTCAACTGAGACCTGGAAATTAAAAATAAAAGGAGATAAACATAAAATACATTTCTAAATCTATCAGTAATAGTGTGATGCTGAGTTTTATTTTCACAAAGGACTTAAATCCTAGTCTTCAGCTTGATATAATTTAGTCGATTGTGCATCTGGTGACAGGCACAGCTACAGAAACTATGCTAAGAGGCCTTAATCCATACAAGGGTTAGTTTTTACACTACAGTGTGAAACAGGCGAATCACATCTGTGGAGAAGTCACAACAAATAGTTTGAGTATATAGCATATATCCACTCAGAACCTCTCCTCAGTTACCCATGAGCAAGTTATGCAACAATGCTCTGACAATCTATCCCATATCAGGCCATAGAAACTGTGACCTCCAGTCTTTTTCTTCACATTCACCAGGGGCATTTCTTCTTCTTATCTATCTATCTATCTATCTATCTATCTAATTCAAACCCCAACTGTTACTACAGGAAAAGCCAGGCGATTAACAGACTAGAGACAGCCTAGCATGGCTAAAAATAATCAAAGACTGCAGGACAATTAACAATAAGAATGTGCTAATTGATTGCTCTTACTATGCTGCGTTTTGTATTTAATTTAATTTAGCTTATATAGCATGCTTACTGTTGCATATCTGTCTTTGTTTATTCATTTGACTCCTCTATAGCACTAAGGTCGCACCTCCTGCTTGATAAGGTCGTCCTTCTGCCCTGTCAACAGCTGATTTGGGTAATCAACATCAATTAGAGCAGCTTAGGGCAGCTTGCAGGGAACTAATAAATGCCCTCGTCACTGCATGCCTTGATAGTTGCTCATACATACAAAGGATAAAAGACCTCTGCTGTAATGCCTAAAGTCCTCCATTACTGAATCAGATGTCACACAGTCACGGTCGTTCCGACAGCATATCAACCGCTGCAGCTCAAGGCTATTTTCTTTAAGACTTCCACCTAGAAAAACATCCTAAAATTTTGTCAGCTCCATAACTGTATGATCAAACCTAATATCCTTGGGCTCTTTATACACTTCCTTCAACCACCAAAATGAAAAAATAACTCCCTCACGGCCTAAAAAATTAGCTTGGGCTATGAATTTATACCTTGTTGCTCGTTCTGTGGATAGATTTCCTAATCTTTCTCAGTCCATTAGAGGATGACATTGCCTCCATCATTTATGCTGACTCTGCTATGCTGTGGCTAGTTATTTTCATCAGAGACGTTCTCAAGGAGAGGAAGCTAAATTATACGAGGTCTCATTAGGTTGGAAGTATTTGACTATGATACGTACCTTTGCAGACAAGCTGCAGACGCTAACGGCTACATCCACAATCAACCATGGCAACGACCAGGCCAGAGCCAGTCAGCATATTGTTGAAAGCATTAGAGAGTGAATACCTAAGATATTTCTACTGTTGCTGCAGATATCTTCAACTTACATCTTGCCCTTGCTTCTATTATTAGATTATTTGAACTTTTATTCAACCAGGAAGTGTCTCAAGATTTCTTTTGCAAGAGTGTCTTGGCTAAGATTTCAGCAGCAGCACAGTTACAGCACACTACACAAAAGCATAAGAATCAGTTAAAGCTTAAGGAAAAGGGAAAGTGAAATGAGAAGGGCTTAATAAAACATGAAACCACAAAAGAAATATCACAACTCAAACATGCCAAGATAAATATTATCAAATGTCTGCCTCAAAGCTACAGAAGATTACATTGAATTGTTTAGAATTTATGTAATTTGAATCAGCTTCTTTCATTTTAAGGGATTTGGAAGCATTAAAAAATGCCCTATTTCCTAATTCTGTGCAGGCTCTGGGAACAGACGGCGAGTATAAATCCTGAGAATGAGGAAAATAACTTCCTTTTTTTTTTTTTTAGAAAAATGTAGTTCTGTAAATAAGGAGGAAACAAACCAGACGCAGCCTTGCAGATAAGATACCAAAACCAGTGACTGAGTCAGTGTAAACAAAGCAGAGCAACCAGCACAAGCAGGCCACGAATTTATTATGAATAAATTCTTATTACGAATAAGAATCTTCAAAGCAGAAAGTAACAGCTTGGCTGGTTTTTGCTTGTCTTATCACACTTAAAAATCATCTTATGGACACGTTAACAAGGCTGAAAACTTGATCGTAGCTTCCTACCTGGATGCATTTTATCCAGACATGACTCCACTGATGCGACCGTGACTCCGCACACGACCGTGTGTGGTGCTCCTTTTCGACAGAATGATTGCGCACCCAGAAGTTTTATGGCTTTCCAGATGGGATGTTGAAGCCAGAATCATGTGAGATTGATAGCAGATAGCGATTTTACTCCACCACACAGCTGCTTCTATTGTCTCCATCAGTACCAGGCTGCCAGGACGATGATGATCCACTGAAATACAGCTTGACTGACAACCTGTGCACTGTTAGGTCTATTTTCTAATCTAATAGTTTGAATCTAATCTCTCTCTTGATTTATTCCGTACTGCTCTGACGTCTCTGGCGTAGTAAAAAGTGACTTTGCTTTGTTATACAGAGCGATATGGGTAATGGCCTTCCTGATGACTCACAGCAATAGGGTTGTTTTTCGTTCTGTTTAATCCTCCAGCAATAAACGACAATCTAATTGTTGTTATACTCTGGTATATGGAAAACTTTACTGTACTGAGTTTGCAACTGTAGGCTAATGTTGGTCATTTTGGTTAACTGAGCCTGGTTTGCTCAACACACCACTTCCTGGTTAGATTGCCACCTTTCATGTGGGTGACCTGGGTTCAAATCCCCTGCATAAAAGGCACTACTAAGGTACTAAAGTGTCTCTTTGATGCCTATCAGATTCCTTATCATAAGACAGTGGTTTGTCATGCTTTTTCTGTTTAGATTACACTAAAACAGCGGTTAATGTCATGGTAGCACATGTATAAATATTCTACATTATTTTACATCACCTGGGTGGTTCATTTCTGGTGGCAATGTGATTTATAAGCAAAAACAACTTCTAGCCAAAGATCAGGTGAACAAAAGCATGCATTACTTGTTTCTGGAGATTCACATTCTCAGATAAATGGCACCAGCAGTAAGCATTTGCATGGTTAGACAGAGAGAGCCCATTTATCTTAATCAAGACTAATATCGCCATCAGGGAGATAGAGGGGCTAAGCTATCTATCACACTCCTCCCTGGTTTTCTTGGGGTAAAAAAAAACAAACACTTTCAATCAATCTCCACAAGTAGATAAGTCCAAGTCAGATACCTGAAGCTTCATCACTTCTAAAGAGGGTATTTTGTTTGGGGGGGGGGCTGCCAGGACAAATTCCGACTGAGATGAGCGATTAGCCACACACACTGTGTATGGAATCTAAATGAAGGAATCATTTGTGTTAAGTTGCTGATAATTGCTGTTATTCTTGTTTGTTCGCTCAGTTTTGCATATTTGATTTCAAATACATGACCTCATGTTGATGTTGGTGTCATTACCTCGCATCACATACCCACTTACAGGAAGCCAACTCACTGTTTGGCAGGTAAAGTCTGTTCAGCTTTATGTGCAGAAGCCAAAGATGTTGTGTTAAAGTTTATATTTCCCTTTTTAGTCACAGTCACTCATTTAGCTTAAACTTAATAGCAATTAATTTGGAGGTGATTTTAACCTTTTTTTAAATTAATTTATTTGGCTTCATTATTATATGCAAATTGGTTTTGCATATTTTTGACAAAATCAAATTCATCCATGTTATGAATGACAATCTTATTAGTAGCACCTAAAATAGCTTCCATTACTCAGGATGTGAATGTGCTGTCAAATGTGAGTGCGAAGTCTCAGAGGATGTGACAGAAATGTGCTTTTTTATGGTCCTATAAACATATATTTTCCCAGAAGTGGTATTTACCAACCAGCCAACACATTTCACCATCAATCAGTGGACAGAACGCAGCGGAGCAAGATGGCATACGTCAACACGGCGACGCTTCACTGTCCAGGAAAAGTGGAGGAGTCGCTGAGACCAAGACGGGAGATCAACCGCGTGCTTGACACAGCAGAGTGGCTCAACAAACCCCAGCCCACAGCACCCAGCTCTCTGGAGCCTCTCATCCCTCGTCACAATCAATCCACCACACACCAACCGTAATCCTATTTGTTCAAATAAATAATGAAAAAGCTGCAGCCACACATGGAGGCACACAGAGGGTGGTAATTGCTGCGTTTGTGACTGGATCAGATGGGCTCTGTGGGAGGCTGGCTCGGCTCCACTGTGACCTTGTGTGTGTTTGTAATTTTCCACAAGCTTAGAGGATATGCAGCAAGCAGGGGCCCTCTGTGGGTGCACAGGAATCACAGCACCTTGGGAGTGCGCCAAGGCCGTCTGAGTACATTGTTATGTGTGAGTCTCTCTCACAATTGAAAAAAAACAACAGGGAGACAAGGATGACATGACAGCCATTAGGCAGGCACAAGGCTGCAGAGCTGGTGTTGAGTCCTGTGCTGTCATCTGATCCACTGTAAAGAGTCTTGTTAAACTTGTTTACATGCAATGCCTCAGTGCGTTATAAGGACTAGTGAGGGGGCAAATAAAGATGTCCAATGCTCCAGTTGAACTCTGTACAGTGGCAGATTAACCTGCCTGTCCAGACCTGTGAGTTTTGACCTGTTCATTTTTTACAATTAATGTTTACCCTGCTCCTCCAGGCTGTGTTTGCCCTCATAATCCTATTATCCCTATCAAAATATTCCATTATCTGGAATATTTCTGGATGTTATTCTGACCAGTCAAGCTTTGAGTCACGCTTTCCTGAGTTCAGCAACATTCTCTGATGCTCTACAGTGGCAGCAAAATCCATTTCTGAGGTTACATATTGCACCAAAGTTAGGTTTTCCCTGTTGGTCCAAATTGCTGGTCATTTCGTGAAGTTATGGCCCACTGTTGTCAGCAAGGTGTGATTGCAGTGACTCTTATGGCCCATCTCTCTTTATTGTTTCGACGTTAAGCAGAGTCAGGAAAGGGTCAAGCCACAAAATGTTGCGAGAAAACAAGTATGACTGATCCACTGCCATAGCTTTCTTCAATGAACACTTCAGCATCCCAGTTCTTTGAAATGACTTGGCTACAGCCACATGAGAGCACAGTAAAATATGAGGCCACCAGCTATATACAAAGTGAAACCATGTGAAATCAGCAGCATGCATCACTTGGCATTTGGAAGCAAAATAACACAATTCACCAGTGTAATTAACCCACACTAAAATAAACATGCACTTTGGAGCAATTTACCTAAGCTGAGATTGAGAAAAGAAAATCAATACCACTCTCACGTCTGTCTGCAGCAACAGCTGTAAGCCACTTAGTTTAGCTTAGCATAAAGAATGGAAAAAGAGTAAAGTCCTAGCAGCCTGAGTTTCTCTGAGTAACTCCAGTTTCCCAGTTTAGAAGCGTACACTTGTTTGTTTAAACTGAGGAGAATCCAGGGAGACGCGCTTTATCTCACTGGCTGGTCAAAATGCACTATGACTCAGTGAAATTTGTTCTCATGACAGATCATAAAAATACACACATCGGTCCATGGAAAATGAAACAATAAAGGCTAAAAAAATGTAGCTTTGGCTTGTGAGTCTTGGCTGCCGAGTGAAAAGAAACAGTAGAAGAAAAAGAAGCAGTGACTGAGCTGTTGTTAGTAGTCTGTGCATGTGTGACTGTCTTTGTGCAGGGAAGAGCTTTGGGGGAACAGCTGAAGCATAGCAGAGAGGGAGGGCAGGCTACATGCAAGTTGTAACAGTTTACAGCCCTCAAGCCATGGCTTTCTGCTTGTCAAGGTTAACAGCTTCTGCTTTCGGTAAAACTTTGTAATCATATTGAAAATATATTTACTCTTACTGAAAGGTCCAGTGTGTAGGATATAGGGACATTTTCCAGGATACATTTGCAGACAGCTATGAACTGAACATGTGCCCAGAACACCCTCTGCTTCCAAGCACGAAGAAAAAGTTCCAGTGGCCACTTCAAACCTCAAAAAGCTCATTCTAGAGCCAGTTTTGTCTCTTTGTTCATACCGTAGTAACAACACTGCAAACCAGCAAAACAGGGGCCCAGATATCTTTTCATTTGAATTGTTCCTTATAAGGTAAAGTTTTAAAGGTAAACTGGCCTGCATGTTACATAATATACTTCTTATTTGTACAGTGTTGTACTTTTCTACCACATCTCAAATGGTGAGATTAACCTGACAGACAGCTTAGTATGCAAGGTTCAGACCGACTGCAAATAATTGTGAATATTTCTCTCATTTGAATGGGAGGAATAACCTTGCATAAACAAAGACCCACAGATTGCAATTTTAAGTATCAAGCTTCACAATTCATTACAGCTACTGTCAGTCACGTTTACATGAACATGCAAGGACAGGAAGTAAGTTTTAACATAAAAAAAAAGAAAATCAAACTAGACTTGATGTGTTTCATGTCAGTTTCATTTTGGACGGTGAACACCACGGTCTTCTGTATTTTCATCCACAAAAGAGTTACGTGATGGCAAATCAAGACAGGATAGTTAAATAGGTTCGATTCCCACTCTCGCCACTCAATGATTGGTGAACTGACAGCTGGAGGTGCCCTTGAGCAAAGCACTGTACCCCCATGCTCCCGGGGTGACGGGCGCTGCAAATGGCTGCCCACTGCTCCAGTGTATGGCATCTGTCTCCATGACTGTGTGACACTGTGCATGTGTTCAACAGGAGGAGAAATTTCATGTATTTCCTGTGTCTACATGACAATAAAATCTGATCTTAATCATTCATTATTGACAGGACAGCAACAAAACTCAGAAATGTTGCAATAAAACTTGATATTAAATGCTCCGAGTCATAGAGACCAGAGCTCTTCTACTTTGTCACTTTCTGGATTGGAAAATACAGTTTTTTACTGTCTGTTTGTGTTAAAGATTTGACAAATGAAGAGTAGGATATAACCTTGGAGCAAGTGCTTGAGACTATCTTTTAGGTGAGAAGTCTGTGTCAAACAGACCGACTTTCACTGCTTGCAAAGAACATTTTTGAGGAAAATAATTTCTGGAAATTGCATGTTGTGATGTTTTTGCCAGAGGCGCACTCCTCCTGAGAGAGCATGTTGCAGAGGAGCAATTGTGTGTCATGGCTTTATTAGATTTCTCATTCCATCATTCGAGTTGGAAAAAAAGAGAAACCTGGTAGGAATAAAAACTACAGCAATGTTGTTGTTGAAGCCTCTTTTAGCTGTTGACTTAAAAATCGATAAAACAGCCGGCAGTTTTGGTTTGTCTTGTCAAAAAGTGAGCATTTGCCTTCACAATCGAACAGAGATCACCAGTTCCTGCAGGTCAAAACCCGTAATCTTTGATTCATTGCTACCTTTTATTTCTCATTTCCTGTCAAAGCTCAGCTTTCTGCAAGCATTAATTATTCATCACTTTATTCCCCGGTATTCCTAAACCTCACACGACCAGCAGCCGTGCTGCCAAAAAACACTCAGTGCATCTCCATGTGACAGACAAAACCTTTGTGTTTCCTAACAAGCTGGAGCACCAAGAATTTTAAACTGTTGTTTGGTTTATTACGACAAGTTACAAATATCTGTTGCCATTAAAGGAGTTAGAACTGCAGTCAAAGACGTTTCAACCAGTGTCATCATCTCCAGACATTAGTGAGGCTATTTGATCAGTGCTAAAGCAGAACACAGTCATGGATGACAGCCAAGCTGCAAATCACAGTCACACCACTGAGTGAGTAAAAGTGATGTATAGACACATGTGCAACACAGTGTCCAATGCTGCACCGCTACTTCGTGGATTAGATGTGACTGTGTGTGGTTAATTTAACCATGAAATGCTTGGAGAGGTTCATGGTTCAGTAGTTGGCAATGGCCTAAGGGGTGTTAAGCCAGCTGAATGGGCAGAGCTGTGTGCACAGTGTGAGGCAGGAGATAAGCATCCAGGCTAAGGCATGTGGACAGAAACCAGTCAAAAGAGAATAAAAGTCACAGAAGGCAGGTTTGATTTTGATGCAGTATGGTCTCTGTGCATTTAGAGGCTAACTTTTGGCTCTATTGTGAACACTGTTTTGTTAAAGCATTGCCATGCTGACCTTTGCGTGAGCTGTAATGATTAGCATTTCATATTACCTAAAGTATCTGCATCAAAAGATGTTTTGTTTTGTGCACAGCCAGTACTGTTTCACACAAAATTCCCTCTACACTTGTCAATCCAGCTTCGCTAGAGTACCCTCAGAGAGTCATGCTCATTTCAATATTTATTGAAATGTTATCAAAACCACTCAGAGTGACTCGTGGTAATCAGTGCTGTGTTTAGACTCTGTGCTGCTCTCTCGCTCTCGCTGCCATTGTTTGTCTTCATGCCATTCACCCTCATCCCTCTGAAGAAAAGATGGTGGAGTCACACTTCTGTAATCCTGCCTCTGAGGGGTGGTTCAGTTTAGACTGTATGCTGACTGACAACAACTCATTTTAATTGACAGAGTAAAGATTATTCGAGAGAGAGAGGTGCAGAAACATGGAAAAGATCAGGCAAAACTATGTTGCATAGAAGGCCTGCCCTGCAGGGTTCATTCATATCTCCAACACCATAATCTTTTGCCAGTACTGACAATTTTCACCAATGCTAGTTACAACGGGCTACTTAGTGAACGGGGATCCTGTCCTCTTGTATAGAACCCACAAACAAATGCCAACAAAATGTTATATGGATGCTAACAGAAGGTAATAAATGATACATGAATCCACTGGGTGAAAAGGGAAAAAGGAGCACTTATAGTCACCATGTTGCAACATCAACAGAGACTTGGATCGAAGCCTGTCATCATGGACCAAGCTACTAAAATATCGTCATGTCTCTCACTGCACTTATAAAGGCCAAGAGGAGAGAACAGATTTGCCTTTTGGGCTTAAGTGGTCTGAGTGGGGTTAGATTAAAGAATCATGAGATAAACAACTAACAAACTCAAATCCGTAGACAACACTGGTCAGGTCACGCTAGCGCTGCACCAGCAGCATATCTTTGCTTCCTGACTTACATTGGATCATGACACTTTCTCTTTTAGTGGGGAAACAACATCAAGAGTCAAACACAGACAGTCAGTTCCTCTGTGGATGTAGAAAATAAGGATGAGATTAATGAGGATTAATCCTCGTCAGCAGTGTCAGATAAATGTTTATCATTATAGATGTTTTTATGAGATTATGCCAGTTATGGGTAGATTGTCAAAAGGAAAGATTATCAAACAGGAATGCAATTAAAATTAAAATGCAGTAAAAAATGCCCACCTTTGAATAAGTTTGTGAAGAGTCTTAATTGTTGATTATGCATGTTGGACCATTTAGAGCTGAGTGCACCGGACTGCCTGTAGAGTGCTTGAGGCGTTCCAGGTGTTTTCAGATTTAGGCTTCCTGAGTGGTAACAGAGGGTTCTTCGTAATAAAAGGACAAGCAGACTGTATCCATCTGGTTTCTGACCTTTTGACTCTTCTTCCTGCCAAAATACAGATTCCTCTGAAGCTGAGCCAAGCGTAACTGGTGACCTATTATACCAGTGTCTCAGCAGTACATCTACTGTATTTTTCTCCTTCATTTTTCTCATAACTATCAACACTTATGGATTTTTCCCCTGGACAGTATATAAAAAATATTGCAGAGGTCAAGGTAGAAGTATATCATTGTATCCTCAGGATTTACGAAAGCCAGACTGCCGATGTATGAACAAACCAGAGATCTCACAGGACACTGAGCAGATGGCAAAGCCTCACGGTGTCAGCACTTTCCCCACAGCAACCTGAGAGACTCACTTTGGTGAAATGAAACATGAGACACAGCAGACACCTTCAAACTCTATTTATATTGCTTTTTGCTGACAGGCTTTTGCTTTTGAAGGAGAAAGGGAAAATACACTAATCGGTCAGCCAAAACAGATTCCTTCAAACCATAAGGCATACCGCCCAAAGATGTCACAGTATACCATGCTCTCGTGTTGTCAGAACAACATTTTAAGACTTAAGGAGATGTATTGTTTGCTTTGTGTCTGAGTATGATGACAAGATTGATGCTGCTGATGTCTGGGGGCAATTCATTTTGCCTTATGACTGAAAAAAGGAGGATACGGCTACTTTGTTCATTGGCTGCAACAATAAACCCAACAATGCTTTACTCGATCCAAGAGGAATGACTCTATATCCCATAGAGGATGATGTGTGGGTAAAGTGATTGATCTAATTAAAGAGAGAATAAGGGGATCAATAAATATAATAGGAGGGTACTAATGGCATTGGACACAGCTGTGGTGAAATTATTGACAAAATGGCAGAGAAAAGCACACTAATGAGACCTAATGTTAGTAAAGCAGAGTGTCAGGCACAGCACAGAATGCTGGGCAGGACAGTTGAAGCAACGCTACTACAAGAGAAAGTCATACTCTTTGCTTTCCTACACAGAACAGATCATAGGTCCCAGGGTCTTTGTAGTTCATCTAGGGTCATCTGCTTAAACTGAGGCTCATCAAGATAGAACGATCTCTGGTTGGGTCACCAGCTATAGCAGCGGCTTGTTGGGAAACTCATGATAGTTATGCCAGTTTAATGTTTGGTAAATCCACCAATCTCTCGTCAGGTCAGGTTAGAAAAAGATCATCTTTCCACTGAAGGAACTCAAAACAGGTAGACAACTTTTCCATGAATAAAACCCTCTCATAACCATTTCAGCCTCCCTGTCTCCCAGTTTAGGCTTCATCAAACCGAGGAAGTGAGAATTTTGCATTGAAATGTCAGTGATAAGCATGACAAAACAATGCAAGTTATGAGTGCAATTCTGGACATGACTTCTTGAAACTGAATATTAATAATAATAAGAATATAATAGAAATAATAATGACTACATATTAGGGGCCAACTGTTATAAAAATGTCCATAAATGTTGGACGGAAAGCAAATATCTTTTGCTCTGCTCCTTTAAAATGACTGAAATTTCAGCAGCATGAAAGTTTCATTTGTTTTAATCTTTGCTTTTTATTGCACCAATGTTTTAAAATGGTATTATTACACCTGAAGGCAGCTTCAATAAAAAGCTGAGCTCCACGAAACACTACATTTTACCCCCATAATGTATGAGAGATGAGGTTTCATTGTATGATATGTGGTTGGCTTGTTCAGAGGTAGAGCACCGTGTAGAGGAATAGTCCTCCTACGAGCATCGATTGTCTCGCACTCGAAGTCGTCCTGTATCTAATATCGCAGAGAAAGGTGACCAGATGGTTGAGATCCATCACATGCAGCAAATGTATTGCTGGATGTGAACCAATTGTTTATGGCTTTTCAGCTTAACTTGCTTCCTGATGAAGTTCATTGATCCCTCAAGCAATCCATGATCCCTGGCTCCACATCATTTGTCCCTCCGCTGAAATGATTGGTTTGATCTCAAGGCCAGGCATCAGCTGTAATTACGGGGATGGGATTTCATCTGTCAGTATGATAAATGGCTATTTGACTTTATTTGTCTTGGCCTTCCATTGGCTTGCAGTGCTACCTGTCATAGTGGTATTCTATTTCCTTTACTCAGCATCACATGCGCAGAAATACATCGAAGACCTCTTCCATCACTTCAACAGGAAATCTTTTGATGATAACACAGATACTTTTCAGAGCAAAATGTTCTTGGAATGACAAATAAACTTCTTGTTTTTCTTTGGCTTCTCTAACTGCTGTTGGGAACTCGGTTTACCCAACTTTAATTCTCCGGTCATCCACACACATTGCCTGAAACCTCTGTCTCTGCAGTGGGAATTCACAAAGGGTGAGATGCTTGCAGGTGCAGATCTCAGGAGGTGTTTTTATGCATCAGTGAACATAGCTCCTGGTGCTGCCTGACCTTCGCCCTTATATGAGAGAAAGAATCAATTGTGTTCCCAGACCGCCTGAGTCGGCTGTTAGAGTAGGAGCCAGTGCTAATGATAGCAGTGCTTTTCAAAATGTTGAATAAACTTGTTTGTCTGACATGGATGCGGCAGCTGTTGGAGCAGCGAATAAGCTTTGTTTGCATGTAGTTCCTGCTAGAAATGTTGCTTTAATAGGTTTTCCACAGCTGCACATAATGCCTCAGAAGGCAAGTTTTAAAGCAGCTTCTCCATTAGCTATTAAACAAGCTGTGTAACATTATATCTGGTCACACCTCAGAATGCATTTGCTTCTCAGCAAACTGGCAACTATTTCTTAAAGCTGTTTATTTGCCAGCACAAAACAAAAAAGCAGCAGAACCTCAAGTCATCAAAACCTTAATAGAACATTTCTTTCTGCCCAGCTCCTCGGGCCTTTCATTTCTGTGCAGCTGTGCTCTTTCTAGATCAATTATTCCCCCCTAAAATAAGTAAGAGGGAGACCATGAAATATTAAAGCGGAGGCTGAATAGGGGTTGAAAGCTTCCCTAACGCGGGGGTGTTGTATCTGTTTTATTTTTCATGACTATGGAGGAACTGAGGTGAGATGGAGGCACTGCAGTCGCTTTGGGCCTTTTCTGTGGTGGCTAATTTTGTCTGCAGTCCAAACTCACTGGATGATGGTACATCCACAGTTAAAAAAGGGCCAGTGTTGCTCCTCCTCTTCCTCACTGTCCCCATCACAAGCCTTCTGCTACCTATAACCCACAGACCTACTGTTTATTAGATAATATTGCTGCAGTTTCAACTGCTGACTCAGACCTGATCCATACACATGCAAAATGAGATGCAATACATATTTACTATGTGTCTCACAGCACTGGTGATGTTTTCCTCGCCTTTCATCTTCTTATTTGAGCTCATTGCCACACAGCAAGAGCACTGACTTTGACTAAATGGTGAGATTTGTTTGTCTGATTGGAATGCAGTTCAAGCTTCTGAATAAGTCTTTGTCACTTGACATATATGTTATCTTCATTTAGATGAATGGAGAGTTAACTCATAGATATAGTCCGCATTTTGCTGCACAATCTGACATACAGTTCATGGCATGATGTTCAACATATTTATTTCCCTGTTTAAAATGTAGCTTGGAAAAAGTTATGAGCATCAGCTTATTCTGAAACTATTAAAGTTGGACTGTACAATGTCTTCTGGAGGTCAGTGTTTTTTCAGTATCTGTTTTTTCACAGCTCCCACCCCCTCCATATCATACAGTATTATCTCTATAACTGTCATAGAAGCTAAAGTTATAGTACCTTCGGTACACCGTGTGTGTATCTGTGAAATGGGGCAGCAGTGACTAAGCACATCTCGTTGAATGAGCTTCAAAACCTATTTTTATCCCTGTATGCACACCATGCATCAGTCTGTTCTGGATCAAACAGTACATTTGTCACTCTGAAAATGACAAGGTGATGGTTAGATTGTATTTATCAAACCTACAGAGCCCTTTTCAGACAGTGCAGTTCACTGATTTTCTGGAAATGCTTTGTTGAAATTCAACAATGGTCGTGTGTAATGCAAATTTCATCGAGACGAGTTGAAGGTGAAAATAGGATTTCCAGCTGTGAGCCCAGATTCTTGCAGATAGAATTACGCTGCTTGAGGACCAGGTTTACAAACATCTGGAACAAACCGTGTTTTGGCATTTTAAAGCTACCGTTAACGTTTTACTGAGGAGGCACCTGAGAGGCGCTGAATGCAGCGGTAGAAAATTATTCAAACAACACTTATTTGAGCTTTTTACATACATTGAGTGGCGTAGAGTGGGCTGCAGTGATGACTGACTGTGAGATAAGTTTTCAAAGTTTCCTATTTTCATGATATTACAACACATGAGGCTTTAATGTCTTCATAATGCCCGCCTCTCGGGTGCGCTGTCCATGGTACTGAACCGTGATTAACACATTGAGATTTGAATATGGTCTTATGAAAATTATATGAAGTCCACTGGCACATATGAATATAGGAATTTACTCAATTATGTAGGCTAGATAAATGGTCTAATCAGTACCAAACAGTGCAGCTCTAATATGTTCAACAGATTTTAAATGGGCAGACAGGGTCATTGGCATGCTTTCAGCCTGCTTCATTTGTGCAAGAGAGAAGCTCCTTATTTACAATAAATTAGTCTCCCCTGATTATCAAACTGTCTGCTTGTTTGCAACCTCATGCTAATTTGAGCCATTCTTAGTGCTTTGCTTTAATCATTACTGAAATGAGCTGACTGTGTCTGTGTTAATAGATCAGGGCAGTATCTGTCGGTCACAAAAAGAATGAGCCACTCCAATCAGTTTCCTGCAGGATTTCAATCTTGTGCTAATTAACCCAGTTCAGCACATTCTGCCCTATGTCTCAATTAAGATATAAGATGATGCAAATTACGGAAAATATTACATTGCGATATTCATTTAAAGAGTTGAAGAATTTCTTGGCTCTTGGGTTCATCTCAGACATCTGAAATTCACAAATAAATATTCTCTTCCAGTCCCTGTGAGAACAATAAGGTCTCAGGAACCAGCAAAAGCAATGAAATGCACTGCTTCTGAAGTGAAATGTACCTGTTAATGAACTTTTAAAAAGGTGTTTCTAACCGATGAACAGAAAAAAGAGCTACAGCAGCCTGTATAAGTAATCACTGGACACACCTAGAGTGCACAGTGTTGCTCTGGGTTCAAAAACCTACAACCCCACAACAGCACGGGTGTTAAAAATACTGGAAACGACTTTTATCTCCATGCACTTAAACATTTCTTTGCATTGTAAACAAAGAAAACTACTTAAATCTTCACTCTTATCATCCTGTCATTAAACGTAATTGTGATGTGACACAAATTAATGTGGTTTTCTGTCAGTTTATTCACGTTTTCCACCCAGCCCCTGCTGCCTGTTCTGGCTTGAATGTGTGTAAAATGTCAGAGTTTATTTACTCATCACTAAAACTAATACAGAGTCCAGCAGTGTGTCCCACTTTCCTAAGTTTTTTAATTATTGAAACTCTGTTTGACGGAGGTGTTTATTGCCCTATAAGGTCATTTCGGAGCTGTTGTCGAGCTATACTATAGCTCAGCGAGGTGCTCTTCTAATTTAACCATTAATCATTTGTTATACAAGATTAGTTTTAGCCTTCTGGATGCTTGTAGCAGAAAACAGTATCAACTCACCCTCCATAACCCATGAAGGTATATATTTATTTTTTATGTGCAATGCCAGGTACAATCCTTCAAGGTAGTTGTACATCCCAAACAATTTTTAAACTAAGAAGTGTTTATATGAGACTGTAAGGACTTGGAATGATGCTCGACAGGGAGACGCTTTGGACGAACAACGGCCCAATAGGTTGTGTCCTGCTTTAACCCAAGCATAATGCTGCAAATCAAAGTTTTTTTCCAACCTGCTGAAAATTTAATCCAGTGACATTTCCATCTCTGTGACTTTCGGTGAACAGTAGCAGTGAGCTATAAACAAACACTCAAGAGGGAGGTTTGCAGACTACAACATAAAGACACAAAGCCTGCCTTCAGAGGAAACAAGCCGGTAGCTGTTGCAGTGGGAGAATTATAAAAGCAGTGCATGAATATTTCAAGTGTGATTATAAAAGACGTCCATTATGCGAGTTACTGAGCTGTATGAGAATGAGCTGTATGAGCTTACAGAAACAGTTACCTTGTGCTGTGAACACGTGCAAAAAGGTAGGTGACAGTTAACTCTTTCTACAATAAACAGAATCTAAATCTACCAAAATGCTTAAACCTCCCATCACAGAAAGATGTGCAACTTCCTTCACTTCTTTGATAATCTCAGGGGCATTTCTACAAATTAGAATCAAGGTTTGATGAATTATGGCGTCCATCCTCTGCTCCTGAATCAATTTAAGTGACGTTCCCCCTACCGTGAAAATGAACTTTTTGTTAAATGACTTCATGAGAAAAAATTGTGCCTATAAATTTTAAGCCAATGCCAGCAGTTATGAAGATTTATTGCTGTACTTAATGTTAATATACCACCCTGTCCAGGCATGTCAAATCGGAGGCCACAATAGGTCGCCCACTAGGGGCTTCTGGTTATCCGTGTTATTTCCTCAGTCTGTTGTGATATTATCGTATTTCCTAAAATAAATACATAGACGTACAATGCTTACAATGCGTTTGCAATTCTTACGCGGATGACTGATCATATCTTTCCACAACGCCTTGTCCTAATGCCTCAAAATTAAATCTGGAACAGAGCACATAAGCCTGGTTTACACAACCATGTTTTCATATGCAAGTCAGCTGGAAATTCGAGCTTTGTATTCAGGACAAGTGTGCAAAACGTTGCCATTATTCTTTTTCCTCATTCAGAGTTTGCTTCCAGTACTCTGAAAAAGATTAACGTTCGCAGTGGATTGTGAGGAGAGACCACACTAAAATCAGTGCAAGCACACCACATGTTAGAGCTTATTGAACTGAACCGAAGTGGTTAAAAAAATAATCAATCCATTGTCTAACATGGTCCAACTCCAAAAGAATGTCATCATTCAGATGTGTATATTTTAGTTTTAGTTGCCGTTTCTAAAGGTCAACGCATTAAGAGCCATTTAGTCAGGTACAGACAAATAATTATTGGTGGGATTAGAGAATTAATCATGGCTTGCCTGAAAATAGACCTTCAAACAACCATAATGTTGTTCTAATCTGGCTCAATATCTATAATGCTTCACCTAAACAAAACACTTGCATAAAGAATCGGGATAGTGATGGAGCAAAATAAGTAAAAGTAAAAAGCATTGCTTTCAGTGCTGGTTTTGAACTCTTGCCTCGTGTATTAGTCAAAGACTATCCTGAACTTCCCCTCTGACCTTCCCACTGTTACTTGCTGATAAGTGAGCACTCAGGTTGTCGGTCTGCGTTTACCATCACAGCACCCAGTACACCAGTTACCGCATCAGAAAGACGACTGGCAGCATGCAGCTGGAGAATAGTAATAATCAGCTTTTGTAGACCACTGCCTTTGCTTAGGGATGGTCACTCCAGTTTGATGCTGTTATGTCTTTGTTCACTCCCATTTTCAAACCATCAGTCTCTTCTGGCCAAATTGTCTACGCTGTCCTCAAAATGACTGTATCCAGACCCTTAATTAAGGTGAACTGACAGGAGGAGTTGGCTCTGCTGTCTTGTTTCTAAATTGTTCATTCCTCCCTGCACTGAGCTGTGTAAACTACACTGTTACACTTCTAATTCACTGATGTTTTGTTCTTCAGGTGGACAAGCTTCTGCCAAACAGGATTACTCCTCTTGACAGAGAGGAAAAGAGCAATCAGCAGAATTGGTTATTCCTTATGTTACTGGAGTGTCTAGAAAACTCAGCAGGATCTTCAACAGACAGACATCCCTGTGCACTTCAAGCCCAGTGACATGCTGCCTTCGTTTCACACTTAATTTACCATGAACTTGATATCTGAGGTGTAATATCCACAGTTCTACCCATGAAATAAGCTGGGGATGGCCAAAGTCAAAAGAAGCTCACCAGCCCAACAGCTCAAGTATCATCACACACCCTGTTAGTCAGATCTGCTGACTCCAGGTCAGATTACCATGGAGCACACTCAAGTGACCAGCTGCTGCGACCACATGCAAAAAAGTCAATATAGAGAGCCAAGAGGGGCCTTTTCAGAAAAGCACTTTGAAAAAAAACCCATAAATGGTGTCATATTATGCAAATAATTAAATATGCAAATTATAGCTTTCATACTGTGATTTAAGTCAAAAGTGCCTCAAATTCACAAACTTCAGGTACAATAGATGTTTTACTTTAAAATCTCCTGTCGAAGCCTGATTTTGTGTCACATAACATCAAATCCGGACGTATTTCCTATAAAACGACTTCGTTCTAAATTCTATCGCCCTGTCATGTTGGTCTTAATTTGCAGTTTTATGCTGCAAAGGAATATTTGTGTTGTAAGGGATTAAGTACGTGGAAACTAATGTTTACGTTATTTACAGGATGAGATTAAATGACTGTTTTAAACATAAAACAAATCAAAGGAGTATATATTTCTATGCGGGAGTAGGAGGATCAGTTTTCTCTCATTCCATTTGCAGCTTGCTTGCTACCTCACTGCAAGGCTAAAACTGAATGGTTGCTTCAGAGAATGGGTCAATAAAGACTGTCCCACTAAGATGCTTGTACTTAAATGCTTTTTCACTCATTGCTTCACCACTTTAGTGCTTAAAACGATGATGTTTATGAGTGATGCCTCCGATAGGGATAATGGTGTTCAAATGTTCTGCAGATGGGGCGATGTAACAGAATTACATTTATCTCACAGTTTATACAGTGAACAAGAGTAAAGGACCCACGAGGAGAGAGAAAATATTATAACAGCATTCCTTTCATGCGTTAGTTTTGCCCAAGGGGACGATTGATAAATATTTTTCAGTGACCGTTTCAACAGACCAGGAAACAAAGACAAATTTTACTGCAGTGCAGCGCCTTGGGGAAGAACGAGCCTTTATTTAGTCATTTTCCAGTTATTCATTTGCAGCCCATAATCACATCTGCACCCTCAAAGAGCTTCTGCATACCACATAGAAGAAAAGACCTAAAACAATAACTGTAAATAACACTCCCAACCGTCGACCCTCACGCAGAACAAGAGGGAAAAAAAGCACTCATTAGAAAGTTCAGCTCGGCCAGACAAAGTGAAAACAATTAGCCGGTTATTCCACAATGGGCTTTCCTATCAGCAGTCAAGCAGCATGCTTCTGTTACGGCTTAGGAAAGCGATGAGGGGATATAATTGCGATTTGGGTTTACGGGGTGCTCCAAATGGGGTCTTTGCATTATAAAAACTCAAGACGTGTCTTCCTGGCACACTGAACAAGGGAACTGAGCCAGAAGCAGCAGTAAGGAAACTTAATTGAACTCTGTGATTCCCTCACGAGGGCTATTCTCAATGCTCATTAACCCATCCTTGTCCCCGTGAAGACCAGATGAGTCGGTTTTGACTTTGAACCTCCCTCTCCAAACAGGTCACTCCAGCTCGCTTTGTGCTTTCATCTTGCCTTCGGCTTTTATAAATAAGCTGTCTGCGTTGCTCTCCAGAGGCGTCGTTGCATCACCTCAGACAGCTGCCAACAGTGGCTCTCCTTAGAACAAAGCGGATCCAGCCAACTCTGCTCTAATCACTTTTGTCATGTACCGTGTGGTGACTTAACCAACAAACTGATAGAATATATATAAAAATGGGAAACAGCATCTCCAGGACTCCATTGTTTGTCATTTTCCTTTCTGTGTTCAACATGTCATTCATTTTACCAAGAGGCTTTGAATGCAACTCCAACCCACACTGAAGGTGGCAAAGACAGACAATATCCAAAAGTGGAAGCCGCTGGAACAAATCTTTTTACACACATACCCAGCAGGAATGATCAAACAACCATTTCATTGTTGCAACAGGAATCAACATTTGCTTCCCCTTTATCCGTGCACACACATGTCTCTGTTTGCTTAATATCAGCAAGGGATCTCTATGGCTAAAGCTGCCCTGTAGAGGGGTTTTCTGTAGCCCAGCCAGTATGTAGCCTCATTCAAAAGCCATCTGAGGTTGGTGCTCATGATACTTCAGTGCTTTATCAGTTCCCGCAGACCCTGTTCATTGTGTATTTTATGGCAAAAAGCCCCAAAGGTAGAAATGTTATGATAACATACACTGAATATAAAAAAAAAACAACTCACATTTGGAGTCTGAGAGGTTCTATACCACACACTATACCACATGAAAATGTGAATACAAAGCTGTAAAACAATTTCCCTCTGAAAACTGTCCTCTTCCACCGTTAGACTCCTACCGCAAAAAGGCACATAAGGTCAATAAAATACTAATACTACCTACAAGCAACAGAGGGAAAACTAACAGCGCTGCAAATCCTTTCAGGGAGGAGACAAAAACAGAAAGCTTTAGGGCCAATCCCAATTCTTTTCCCTTGGCACCTTATCCCTCCATTCTGCAGGGATAATGTGCCATTTAAACGGTCCCTAATTCCCTAGTTTAGGGCTCCATGAGCGCTACTCCCCAAAAGAAAATGGGCACCTTATCATTGCAAACTGAAGAGGCAGGAACAAGTGAAGTTTGTGATCCAAAAGTCTTTAAAAGTCAATACTTGGTCAAGGAAGTTTCTCCCAGGGATTCAGCAGTCTTCCCAACAGTTGGATGAGGAGGCTGATATCATATGTACTGTAAACAGAGCTATCACTGGCAAGACTTTTCCCAAATACGACCCTATGGAGCATCTGTTCATGGAGGCCAAAATGACCTATTAAAACATTAAACACCATTAAAAATGCTATTTTAAAAGGTTCACTGCAGCAATCAAAACCAGCGTACCCACAAGCACATTTGCATTAAAAAGGCAGGATTCATGAGAGTATTCATATATAAAAATCCCGAGACTCAACTAATTAGATATGCTTTTTACCATAACCATGTAAACAATAAATCAATCAATAAATAAATACATTTAAGAGCAATTTAAGTACCCAAGATAACATCCACGACACCCTCAAGCAACAGGAAGGTAGGAATCAATCATAATTCTGACCATTGACCAGTGCTGTTGTTGTTTTATTTGATGGTCATTTGGAAAGAAACACAGTCCATACAATGAGTTGACACGAGGGCTGTAATCAACCAGAGAAATTGTTGGTCTACTGAAACCTGAAATTTCGACTAAAAGGTGGGTGGGGGGGTGGGGGGTGGGGTGGTCTAGGTGTAACAGGGATGCTGCCGTTGTAGCCTGCAGTTATAAAACAAATAAATGATTATTAGACTAAAATATTGAAATATGTTTAATATATTAATAGCCTATAATATTAAAATATTACCGTTTTAAGATGATACGCCATGTTTGTAGATGAGCTGTGATATGCAAACTGTTGTTTGCTAATTTTGCATTAGACTTTCTTCCCACCAGCTATTTTGGTAAAATTCTGCCACACTGCCGATGTCACTGTAAATTAAACACTCAAAATAATATATGAATTAATAATAATATATTCAGCAAACCACATGGACGTTCTTCAGTCGACCCGTCTCTAGTGGGTTGGGCTAATCCAAAATACTGAAAACAAGAGGGGTGCACTGAGAACACCCCCATTAGCACTTGGTACTTTCCTTCTGATGAAATTAACCATAGACCGTATGAAATTAACAGGACAAAAAAAAAAAAAAAAAAAAAAAAAAAAAAAAATCGACCAATCAGAAATTTGGTCGACCCAGAAGTATCGACCGATAAGTATGTATATACATATATACACATACATATATATATAGTAGTACATATAGTAGTAGTACATATAGCACATATATAGTATATATTTATGGTTGACACCAATTAGCCAGCAAGGCTAATGCTAATTTTACTGGTAAATTGCAGTAAGGGTCATGCTGACGTCAACGGTGTGTTAAACTGCAAGCTGTGGACAGTAAAGAGCCAGTGAGACAGCCAATCACAGCAGAGTAGTGTTCCTTTAGCAAATCCAATTTATCAGAGAGAAGCACACTGACTGTTTAACATCACAAAACGACATGAATGAGTATTTGTGAAAAAGAATAAGAGCCTGCTTTATGGTGTGGGAGGTTTAGGGAGGCCGAAGCTTTTCCAAAAAGATGCATTGAGTTCAGCTGTAACACAGCACAGAGGCAGCATGACGCAATAGTAACCCACGCAGTCGTCTTTTGGTTTACGCCCCCTGTAATTGTCTCTCAGAATTTCAACAAAGCTCTGTCTTGTGATCCAAGCTAACGGGAATGTTAGCCACATTAGCTGCTCCTTGGTGAAGGCCATGTACAGCTTCTGAATATGAATGCTTGATGATGGACTGTGCCTTTTACAGATACTTTCACAGTATTCATATATCACTAGACCTGCTTTATAAAAAAGGAAATCTCACAACACAAGTTGAATATGGGACCTTTAAGCAAAAACCTCAGACTAACATTGAAAACCTGCAGTTGCTTAAAATAGATGTGATACAGGAGATCCCATGAATCATGTTTTGGACGGCAGAGATAAATTTCCTCTCTCTGCGTGTGCAAGTCTATCTATTCCACCAAACACAGGCAGACTCCAGCCTCCAGTGACCTTGAACACAAATAAGGCCAACTACCGCCCGAGTTATTTCTCATTTATTGCAGCACATGGGTCATTTGTTGAAAGTGTACCCTCCTTTTAACTCTATGACCGAGGCTGCCCTGCAGTTGCTTCTCCAGCTCCAGTGTAAAACACTCCATATCATCTGCTATGCCACCACACACACACTTTGCACCCTCTTTAAAACATCAGTACAAACCTGAGATGGTCCCTGAACTTTGAATCTTGTTTCAAGCTACATCAAAGGCAGCCGGTGTGCAGATACGTGGATGGCATACCGAACAGCATTGCATGAGCTATTTAACGCATTTAGACCATTAAATGAAATGTATTCGTTGATGTATGCAACAGTTACATCACAATATTATTGAAATTATCAAATCTGTAGAGATGGAGAAGCTGTTTCTCCCAAGCTGTCATCACACAGATGTCAGAAGGCTTATGTGTAGAACATGTGACCACAGTTGACATGAATCGCTCTCATTCTGCAGCAAACTCCAGCCTGTCACTCACCTGTCAGCTTTATTAAACACTCTAACTCATATTACTCACATAGATGGTGATTAACTCCTCTGCCAGATAATCCACTGACAGGCAATCACCGTGTTTAAACATACATGAACACACACAGCATGGCAGAATCACTCATTTGTTGAAAGGACCGTGACTCCTCGGGATTTGATGTGATGTTTAATTTCTGTGAAAGTAAATGATCAATTATTAATGTTTTTTTTTTTTATTTATGTATAAATTTCATGGCGGTAGCTAAGATTTATCCAGCTGAGAGTTGCAGATGGGTCTTCGGTAAGGATTAATTTCAACAGACTTACAAGCACATTTCTCCTGCCCTTGAAAACTTGACACAGTGTGTGTGGCCCTTCAGCAGCAGTATCATGTTCATTAGACATGTCTGGATTTGGGGGGTTTAATTTAAAAAGTGAGGTAAGCAAACAAGGTTTACTCGTGCTGCAGAGGGAGGCTTACATCTAAATGCTAGTTAAAGTGGGATAAAGAACATTCAGATAAGAAACAGGTCAGGATTTGATCACAAATATCTATAGTTATGGGAAATGTCTAGAAATTTAGATCAGTTGTAAAGTGCAATGCACACTTTAATTAAATATTGCATTAATTTAAAGGAGCATGGAGTTCAGTGACATCAAGTGGCAAAGTTAAGCCTGTAATAATTTGAATACCTCTGGTCTCTAACTCCTGCTGTAGGAGATTATATGGTGGCTAAAACTAAACATGGAATTTTATTTAATATTCCCACTTAATGGACCAAAGGAAACTAGTCTTGTTGATGGCGCTGCAAGATTAAGGTGAACAATGTTGCCCCTCTTAAAGTGAAGGCAATCAGTCTGAAATGACAATTTCACTGGAATTCTGTGGAAACTGCAGTCAAAACAAGTGTGGCAAACAGGATTAGGTCAGTATTACTGGTCATGTTCATCTTAGATTAATTTCAAATAGGTTTTTGAGTCTGATTTTTCACATCATTGAAGGGATTAAGATAGACTTTGATATCTGCACATGGCAGATGTGAACATCACGAATACAAACTTAAAGTCTGACGTAGAATGAAATGGATGTGATTTCCTGGATTAATCTGCTATATTGTTGAGATATTGTGAAACTACTTTTGGCACACTTACTAATCTAGCAGCCGGCAAGGACTATGATGAAAGAAAAGAGGAAAAATGAAAAACATTTACACTTTCAAGCTGTGTTTAAAGCCGTAAAAAGAGACTAAAGGGAAGATTAAGAGAATTACTCTGTGGTCAAAGGAGCTGTGTGGGTTCCATAAACTACTATGTTGACTTCTGTGTGGAATGTACATCTTACAGCCGACTAAATAAACTACACAAAACATGAAATTTGCATCTTGTAGAGCTGCACAGTTCTTTGATGGGATTTAAAAAGAGGGCTACCCTCAAAAATATGGCCTCCAATTATTTTGTCTCTGAATTTAAAACAAGAATGCCCATGGGACTGGGGTGGAGGTCTGAAAGAGCAGCAACTGGAACCCATTATCGCATCTCCCTGCACTCTGTAAGCTCACCCCTCCCAAACACAGCAAAGCGAGAATCAAGAGAATTGGGTTGTAGATTTAATCAGGCATTTAAAACTTAGGCATACAGAGAGGTCAATGTGTTCTCTCCAAGTCCCAAAGACTTGATCTGCATTTGTTAGAGGGTAGAGCTCACCTCTTCAAAACTCCTACCCTCATTAAAATATCACCAATGATAATAGATTTAAACGAGTTGCTCATCCACACTTTCTTCTCAGTGAAAAGATCACGGCAGTCTGTCATCTCTCGGCCAAATCACTGTAGTCTTTGCCATAAGTGGAGTGGAAGTGCAGCGGGGGTTACAGTAGACAGAAATATCCTGCCCTCTTCTCCAGAGGCTGCCTCCAGCCTTGTAATTTTCACCCCTGAGATTTGGAGTTCACCTTGACACTTCTGGCTAATGACACCCACAAGGGGCTTTGGATTTTCCATGCCCCGTGCACATGTGCACGCCATCTCTGCGATTGATTTAATAACAGCCTCTTAGATGTAATTGTGTTGGTCAGCTCAGAACTACTGTCCAAGAATAATTGTGTTTATTCTGCTTTTTCTATATGGATTTTTCCACAATTTTCTTTTATAGCACAAATTAACAGGCCTCATTTGGTCAGATACAGACTTTAAATGTAATTACATGCCGTAAACGTGTGGCTACAGTCAGCAGCTAGTTGGAAAACAGGGTAAAAGGTAAGCCAGCTTTTTATTATTCTGTTCGGGGTTTTCTCATCGACAGCGCGAACGGAAAGTTATTCAACACTTACGTTTCACCATTTTGTCATCTTTCATGTGGAAGAAACAACGCCCTGAAGATCAAACCGATTCACCCTCCCAGCTCGTCACAGAATGGTCAGGAGGTCATCGCACTGCTTCAGTATGTTCTGAACACAGAGAGAGCAAAACATGAGTTTTATATGTGCAGGGTTCCCCAAGCCATGGTCACAAAAATGATGGCATAGTTTAACACCTAACCACTATGTTTTCCTAACCTTAACCGGAAGCTTTTCTTATATAACCTTAAGCAAGTAAATGTTTTGCTTCACAAAGTAGAACAGTAGTAGAGCAAAGGAAGTAAAGCTAAAGTTAACAAAAAACAGTGTTGTTAAGGTTGCACTTCAACAATAGTCACATACTTGGAAGCAGTGGCGTGCACAGACTTTTTGAAGGGCAGATATAGCGCATCCTCACCACTGTAGAGGGGGCTTTAGCACGCATTTTGGATCTCGAGAGGGCACTTTAGCACGCATTTTGCCTCCCGAGAGGGCACTTTCACACACATTTTGGATCCCGATTGTTGAAAAACACGTGCTAAAGTGCCCTCTAGCACGCGTTTTTCAACAATCGGTCACCAAGGGGCGGCGACCTTTTACTAAGAATTGCACTCTTCAGAGCTGCTGGCTATGTCCATCTTTTCTATACATCTATACAGTAAAAATAGGAAAATCATCCAAAAAGACAGGTGCGCCAAGCTTTTTAATTAACTTCCAGGCAAGATTAGGCTGCCAGTGCTTCCAGGGATGCTTTAATCAGTCACTTAGTAACTGGGCTGAATATTTCCATATATATTTCCATTCTTTTATTATTCTTATCAAGATAGCAAAATGTCCTACAAACCAGATTGAAAAGATAATCAAATTCATCATGAGAGAAGTCTGACACATGACATGGAAAACTTTCTGTTGGCACAAATTTTTAACATAACATTAAATAAGTTTTGACAACCTGCTCTCATGGTGGAACATCCCTTAGTTACACGGGCTTAACTAAATAAGAAGGTTGTGGTTGCATTTGTGCTTTTTCCTTACTTTGTTATCCACATAGATGCAACATCTGTATGGCACACCAGATGTTTCAGGCCAGAACAAACATTTCTACAGCACCATTCAGTGGTTCTGTTCTCTCACCAGCAATTTTCACACGTTTAGTGGCTCCGTGCGGTGGCAAAGACAAAATGTAAAGATGTGGGTCATTGTGCACTTTGTCTATAAGCTTGTCTTCAAAACCTCCCGCCATTTTGAACAGCACCGACCCTATGACCCTACATCTGGTCAAATCTGTCTCAGCACTGCCCCTACTGGTCACCTACATATTGCAGCTTGCAAATGCTGCTATATTGGTAGGTCTCCATACTTATTCCAAGTGAAGATGTCCACTTTTCACATCTTGCTACAGGTTTTTTTTTTTTTTTTTAATTGTTATTGCACTTTTGTGCTTTGGTCTAGCTCACAACTCCCGTCTTCTTTACGCTGCTCTCACCTGTCTATTATTAGGGTTTCGAGTTAAAAGCTCATGGTTAGGGTTAGAATCAACAAAAATCTGTCATGTCACAATAACACTACTAACACAAACCTAAGGATATGTTGTCTTTTCACAGCTTACAATCATGCAATCGGACATTACTTTTTTTTTTTTTTTTTTTTTTTTTTTTTTTAAATGTGAGCCAACCTAGCAGATGTTTTTTCGAGACTCGGCTGGTTTCTAAAAAAGTTTAAATAACTCACTTTGATTTTGTAGTAATTTGCTTGTTATTGTGAGATCAGGTGGTCCCTGTATCCAGGTATATTCTGTGCTTCATTCTGTAACTATAAAAGCTGTTTTTCAGGGAGTGTCAGGAGTCATTTGAACTCTTCTTGGGTAACCTATAGATGTGTCATGTGAACAGCAGGAGATAACTGCTGTGCTTTCTTGGTTTTGAAGCCTCTGAAGCCTACCTTTGATTTTACTCTGCTCTCAGCTTTGCATTGATGCCATCTGGCAGGGAAAGAGAGCCAACGATCTGAGGGGAAAGAGGAGGGGAATCAAGGAGTATTCCGCTCTCTGATTAATCATGCTAATCAGTGATGAGGGGTTAGAAGTCCATTAACCTGTTCTGAAAAGCTGCAGTCTGCCTCACTTCTGACGGTGTGGACCCAGTGGAGCAGAAGCTACAGATGGGAAACTCTAAAAAAAGCTGGCCACACAAGGCAAACTCAACAGTGAAACACCTGTGTTGATGACAGGGTGAAGAGTGTTGACAAAATATGGAATCAGCTCTCCATCTGTGATTTCCTTCACCTTCCCAAGACTGTCAGCATGTCTGTCTCCGAAGGGTCAGCTGCTCCTCCAGAACAGAGCTGGGGAAACAAAGATAAGAGGATAATCCCATGCTTGGCTAACATGTGGGCTAACATTACTAAAACTGCACCGAGGTGGTCTGTGTTCCTATTTAAATCATGATGAGCTGTGAGATTACAGAGGCATCCGCTGTTGTGATGGTTCCTCTTGCTAAAGCCTTCATTTTTCTGCTGTAGCCAGATACTCAGGCATCATGATAACTTCCGGTATTCCTGTGTCAGTAAAATATTCTGTTCTTTTCCTTATTGGCTCTTTGTCATTATCCAGAGATTACTGTCCTAGTCAAAGACATTTTAGCTGAAAGGGTTGTTGTTGCTTTTCCCTTTCAAGCCGAAAGAGAAAAATGTATGAAAGTGCTAAAGATCTGAGGTTCCCAATGTCACAGCTTTCAGTTCTGGATGGAGCTACAATAGTTCACATATTTCAGTTTGAACAAGTGGGAGTGTTGTTTGTGTGATCGCTACCATTCATCAATGTGTGAAAAGAACAGAAAATGACACAAAAGGAGACCTGCATCAGGGATGTTTGCTTTCCGGCTGCCATGATCTTTTGTGGGGCAACATCCAATGGAGATATTGTGAGAATAGTCAAATGGAAATGTTGACAGTGATTGGAAGAAGAAAGCCAATGCAACTCTAAATAAGATATGTCCTTAAAGCAAAAAATGGTAGCACTGAAATATAAGAACTTTTGGTGTCAGAACCCAGATTATCTCAGTCTCTTATGGCTAAAGCCTTCAGGCCATAAACACTTCTCCATCTTCTCTTGCTCATATCAAGGATCATAACAAAACCTTTGGTTCCTCTGTTTCCAGCTTTGGGAAAATTGATTTTGTTTGTCAGTCCAAACTGAGGAGAGAAAGGTTACATACTGTAAAATTAGACTTCTGAGCTATATTCTGCAGGGGACACAAAGCCTGACTCCTCATTTCCACCAACTGTAAATGTGTGCCAACATGCAGGCTGGAAATATGTACTCTACAGATGATTGATTTTTCCAGACAGATTGAGCAAAACCAGCAGTATAAAATGTTATGAAGTGAAACGCCACTGCTGTCCGTATCACAAATATCAGATACGCTAGATGACACTACATTTTCTCCGCTTTCAAATCTGTAGCAGGCAAAGATCATTATCCTTCTGGCACGCTCCAAACAAGCAACTGTGAGATATACATGTGACAGGGCCTCGTTTACCACTGTTACAACAAAAGTTCTGGCTCCACTACTGGCATCGTTCTGGCATCTCAGTGTTTCCCAGAGAACAAGCAAGCAAGACACAGGTGTGTCAAATGACCACGACCACAATTTATAACTATGTGAGCACACAACTGGAATCCCCTGGTTTGAATGACTCAAAGTTCAAAGTAGTGTTTAAATTTGGGGGTTTCAGGTCCCATGTGGCGCCGTTAATCGTAGTTACTTATTTGTGCATTTCTAATTTGTTTAGTGTAAGAATAAGACCAGATTTGGGGAGCCCGACCTCACCGAAAAACAGTAATATTCAGAATTACTATTCAGAAAGTTCTTGTGCTCACCTTTTCAAAGAGATTGTGGCAACGTCGGTATTTTGGCTGGATTGAAGCCTCTTGGTAACAAACGCAACTGAGATGAAGCTGGTTAGTTCCCACAGTGGTGCCATGTAATTTCAACACATAATGAAACTATTCAAGAGTTATATAGGCCAGTGTTTCTCAATCCTGGTCCTCAAGGTACCCCGTCCTGCATGTTTTTCACGTTTCCCTGCTCCCGGCACACCTGATTCAAATGAATGGGTCAGGTCTTTAAGCTCTGCAGAAGGCTGAGGACGACCCATTCATGGGGAAACATACAGGGTGGTGTGCCTTGAGGACCAGGGTTGGAAAACACCATGCAAGCTGGTACAGTGAACAGGTTCTCCACCTTCTGAAGCTACAGTTATACACAACAAGCTGTACAAAGTCACCCCACTCATGTCTTTCCATCTTAATTTATTTTTAATTCATCACTGGCAAATATATTTTAACAACCATCCATTAATTAACCATCCATACCGTCAATCCGTCGGTCGGGTAGCGGGTTAAATTCAGGCAAAAAGAAAAACAATATCAGTCAGCTGTGTGTCCTCCACATCTTTGTGGTGCGTGCTTCAGATGTTCTGAAGAACACATCCTTATGAAGTCCTGTGGCTGTGCCATAAAACTTCATGACTCCACCTGCAGGAGTAGAAAAAGACCAGTGATTAGAAATATGAAGGCAAACTGCAAGTCCCCATATGCAAAAACAGGTTGCCTGTGCATCCACTACCAATACTAGACTAATACAATTTCACAGCAAATGTAAAAAATAGCCATGGCAGACAGTTGGCATTGCATCGTTTCAATATCAACAAGAGAGGAAAGGTTTTGTCCAATAAAGTTATCATTTACAGATTGGCAGGGTTCATTTTCTTCCCTTAGTCAACATGAAAGATGGGCTTACCTCATATTGCTTTGTAAACCTTTGTCCTCTCCAAAGATTTCTTGCCCTTTTTCCTCCTTCATATTAAAATTTGCCAGAGAATGCTCTGAAGAGAAGAGCCTTAAGAAAATAAATGACAATTATAAATCACTCAATGATTTATATCGAAACAACATCACAGGTCATAAAGCCTCGGTGTACCCGAGGTTGCCACCCACTTTTCCAAAAAGCTGGTCTTTAAGACCACAATGTATTGTAAACTTTTAATTTTGTTTAATTTCCAACTATTATGACATGCTCAGACATTTTATGCCAACAAGTAGAGAAGGATCAGAAATGTATGTTATAATAAGAGTCAATGATGCAAACAATGTCTGAAGGGTTAAAGATGGAACCTTTTATGTTACAGTTTTATAGTCCCATTTGAAGATCAAAGATTGAACATTTCAGTCAGAAAAACTTTAATACAAAACATGTACCAACGGGTGCACAACGATTAAGCAAGAAAAAAAAAGGCAAATTAAGACTGGTCCACATGCAGAAAATAAAGTTCAAACAGAGCATCTAAACATCACACACACCTGAAATAAAGACAGATGTAAGGCCTTATTTAGAGGCTGTACAGTCTATGCCTATTCACTCCATTATCCCGTCATATCAATAAACGTGGAACTAATAAGCGTCTGAAAGACGCCGATTTTCACCAAAATGTTATCATGAGCAGATGCAGGTATTTCATGGCAGAAATTCACAGCAGATTCAAGGGGTTAAAGACCACAAAAGCTAGAACAGATGACAATACAAATGCATACAGTTAACTGACCAAACATACCTTTAACTTAGTGTAAGACAAATTCAGTGTGCAGAGAGAAGCTTTCCTTTGATGGAAATACTGAAAAGCAGCGAAAGTTTGAGACCGCGTTTATATGAGCCGCACGCCTGACTCATAACTTAAAATATTACTCCGCCAAATCTGTGGCAACACAGGTGGGTTTCAGTCCGTGATTATGATGATGCGGGAAGGCGGCGGAAATTGAATTAAATAGATAACAACATATCATGAACTAAAATGAATAATTAGTTTAATCACAAATAATGTATATTCATATTGATTAATAATATTGATCATAAATTAAAAAATAAATAGATAATACATTTTATAATAATAAATAATGTAAATTTCCTACAGCTGTGTTAGACAAGCCATGACGTCCAAAAAGGTGACCTAGTTTCTTTAACTGCATGTTGACGTCAAAGTGGGTTCATAGGTAGACATCCAAATAGTTTGCACATCACATATAAGTACAGAAATGCAAATTGCAAACGCAAATAAAGTTTCTCCAAACGTGTTTGTAATTTTAGGTAGTTATTATCACGATAATCCATGTCCAAGAGTCCATTTCCCCGGTTAAGATGGCTTTTATATGTTATTTGCCACTATAAACATTATTATCTGACCACTATTCTCTGACCTCCTCGAACTTTTATTTTGGTACTTCCTTTTGCCGGCATTTGATTTTGCATGTTCAAATACGCCTCCCAACAAAAACTCCGCTCCCACTCTCAGAAAATAGTTCTCACGTCCACGTTCAAGGGTGCGCGCAGGTGTGCGCGCAGGTGCGCGCAGGTGTATCAGCTGAGGCCTAGACTAATGGCGGCATCAGTCGCGGCCAAGCTGAGTTGTGTTCGGCTGCAGAGGACTGGAAACTTTTCCCAAAAGGTAAGAAATAAGTTTTATTTGGACACGATGTTGTCTCCGGGTGATGTTGATTTAAAATAAGCGTTTTTTCTTTGCGTGTTTATCAAGTAAAGCTGCGTTTTGAAAACATTTTAAAAGCTCATTGGGAAGCTTATGAGGGCCGCCTCTAATTCAGCAGCTTTAAGGCCGCACAATGAGTAAATACACCTGTTTGTTATGGAGAAGCTGGTAAATAAAAAATTTATGGAAGTAATTATTGCAGGTTGCAAAGGTGAACTTATTTTTCATTCACAAGGGAAACAGAGTACAGAAGGTAAAACTTGCTGTTGTCTTTCGGGGACGGCGGCAGCGGACACACAGAGGCTAGCTTGTTTTGGTTGTCAACATTAGCCGCCTTGTGCAAGCTTCTTTAATGGGTTTGTAAGTTTTGTGGGGTTTTCCCCCTTGAGAAGGAAGCCGCATATATTGTCAATAGTTTTTCCAACAACAAGACATTTGCTGTTATCCTACTCGTAGTCATATTAAAGAAGTCCCAGGACTTTACCGCTTTCTCCCAGCTTTTGCAAGAACCGCCATTTTGCTGCCTGGTGACGTCATGGGCAGCAGAAGAAGCGATGCTATATTTTTCAGGTTTACAGCTGTAACATGAACTCATCCAGTCTCTGTAGTTTATTGGTCACAAACTACACTTCAAAACCAATGAAAAGATTAAAAACTCTTATGTCTCAGTTTGAATGAACCTCTGAACCGAGCCACAAACTGCTTCTGTAAAACTTACCACCCTTCTTTTTCCTTCTTCCACAGGCAGAACATCTGAAGATCTACAACCAGTAAGCTCCATGTTTCTTCTGGGGTTTGCCGCCGTGCCCCCTTTTGGCCGCCGTGCCTCTTTCTGTCCTCTGACGACCTGTTTCGTTCGTGTCCGTTAGGATTGTTTTCAGGTTGTATTTGTTTCTGTTGACTTTTTTAAAGGTACTGGAACGCATCTCAATACATTGTATTTCCAAAATTATCTATCGGTCGTCTCAAAATGGCTTAGTTGCCAGTTTGTCCGTAAAATCGGTTTCGATTAATTTGGAGCAGAATTTAGATTTAAAACTAGGATCTAAGGTACACCACTCTGTGAGATTAGGATTGTTTTCAGGTTGGATCTTTTTTTTTTACAGGTACTCCCAAATGTGATTGGACAGGTTGTTTCTTGTTTTCACAGGTACTCCCAAATGTGATTGGACAGGTTGTTTCTTGTTTTCACAGGTACTCCCAAATGTTAGTGGTCAGGTTGTCTTTTTTTTACAGGTTTGTTGTGTGATGACTGCACCTCATTTCAATTTATTTTCTGTCCAAAAGTACCCATCGGTCGCGTCAAAATGGCTTAGTTGCCAGTTTGTCCCTAAAATCGGTTTCGATCATTTGGAGCAGAAGATTAATTTCGAGTTGGATCTACTGGATGCGTATGACGCATTAGTTTGTCTGTCTACTCTTGGCCGCCGAGCCCTTCTCTCTTTGACTTCCTAATCCTAAAGTTGTCGTCGGTAGTCCCGTGACGGTCGGTCTGTAAGAAACGTTACATTTTACTGAAAATTTTATCATCCTCATTGTGTTAACCTTCGGTTTCATCTTTTCTCCTTTCTCTTCTGATTAAGTAAGTTTTTACTTTGGTTGTGAGAAGCTTGTAATCTGAAAAAGCAAGAAGACTCATCAGTTCAGGGCTGATGTTGTACAGCTTTTGGCAGTTGGCATGTAATAGGTTCCAGAGCTTTGGATAGATGGATCAATAGTCATGAATGGGAGACAGTACATTAGTAGCTTACAGCATGTCTGGGACTCTGTAAGTTTTCCCATTGCTTTCACTCGGCCTGTTTAAGAGGAAAGTGACTTGTTTGAGAAACGGTTCCATAGTGTCATCGATGGTTGTCTGACAGAGTATTATCAATGTGAACAAGAGGACAAGGTTTGAGGGCAGACTGAGTGGATTTTGGTGCTTGGAATAGATTTAGTAATTTATGCACGAAAGTGTTTAAAGACGACTTTATTAAAAACTTATTTATTTTCATGAATGAATAGGAAGCTATATGGGCCTTTTAACAGACCTACAGCCAGTAAGACTACTTTACTGTCTTCTTTTTTTAAACTTTATCTTCATGAATGAATAGGACGCTGTATGGGCCTTTTAACAGACCTACAGCCAGTAAGACAACTTTACTGTCTTCTTTTTTTAAACTTTATCTTCATGAATGAATAGGACGCTGTATGGGCCTTTTAACAGACCTACAGCCAGTAAGACTACTTTACTGTCTTATTTTTCAAACTTTATCTTCATGAATGAATAGGAAGCTGTATGGGCCTTTTAACAGACCTACAGCCAGTAAGACAACTTTACTGTCTTCTTTTTCCAACTTTATCTTCATGAATGAATAGGAAGCTGTATGGGCCTTTTAACAGACCTACAGCCAGTAAGACAACTTTACTGTCTTCTTTTTTTAAACTTTATCTTCATGAATGAATAGGACGCTGTATGGGCCTTTTAACAGACCTACAGCCAGTAAGACAACTTTACTGTCTTCTTTTTCAAACTTTATCTTCATGAATGAATAGGAAGCTGTATGGGCCTTTTAACAGACCTACAGCCAGTAAGACAACTTTAGTGTCTTCTTTTTCAAACTTTATCTTCATGAATGAATAGGACGCTGTATGGGCCTTTTAACAGACCTACAGCCAGTAAGACAACTTTACTGTCTTCTTTTTTTAAACTTTATCTTCATGAATGAATAGGACGCTGTATGGGCCTTTTAACAGACCTACAGCCAGTAAGACTACTTTACTGTCTTATTTTTCAAACTTTATCTTCATGAATGAATAGGAAGCTGTATGGGCCTTTTAACAGACCTACAGCCAGTAAGACAACTTTACTGTCTTCTTTTTCAAACTTTATCTTCATGAATGAATAGGAAGCTGTATGGGCCTTTTAACAGACCTACAGCCAGTAAGACAACTTTAGTGTCTTCTTTTTCAAACTTTATCTTCATGAATGAATAGGAAGCTGTATGGGCCTTTTAACAGACCTACAGCCAGTAAGACTACTTTACTGTCTTATTTTTCAAACTTTATCTTCATGAATGAATAGGAAGCTGTATGGGCCTTTTAACAGACCTACAGCCAGTAAGACAACTTTAGTGTCTTCTTTTTCAAACTTTATCTTCATGAATGAATAGGAAGCTGTATGGGCCTTTTAACAGACCTACAGCCAGTAAGACAACTTTAGTGTCTTCTTTTTCAAACTTTATCTTCATGAATGAATAGGAAGCTGTATGGGCCTTTTAACAGACCTACAGCCAGTAAGACAACTTTACTGTCTTCTTTTTCAAACTTTATCTTAATGAATGAATAGGAAGCTGTATGGGCCTTTTAACAGACCTACAGCCAGTAAGACAACTTTAGTGTCTTCTTTTTCAAATTTTATCTTCATGAATGAATAGGAAGCTGTATGGGCCTTTTAACAGACCTACAGCCAGTAAGACAACTTTACTGTCTTCTTTTTCAAACTTTATCTTCATGAAAGCAAGAGCTATGTAAACTTCATTACAAAACGCTGAAAGTATTGGTACTGCACGAAAAGAGCCTTTTGTGTCTGCTAGTGTACAGTTTTCTAAGCTTCTTTGCTAAAAATCAATATCTGCTGTTGAGCAAGTGATTGTAACCCATCCGTGGGTAAAACCTGTTGTCTAGTAGCCTCGGTTGGGCCATCGGAAATCAATCGGGGCCTGTGACTGGGCGCTCACTCCCCTCTCTGAAACCAATTCTTGGTTTAACTCTTGGTGGGCGGTCCTCTCACTAAAGAAAGAGCTTTTAAAACTCACTACAGCACACTGAAAGTATTGGTACTGCACGGAAAGAGCCTTGTGTGTCTGCTAGTGTACAGTTTTATAAGCTTCTTTGCTAAAAATCAATATCTGCTGTTGAGCAAGTGATCGTAACCCATCCGTGGGTAAAACCTGTTGTCTAGTAGCCTCGGTTGGGCCATCGGAAATCAATCGGGGGCTGTGACTGGGCGCTCACTCCCCTCTCTGAAACCAATTCTTGGTTTAACTCTTGGTGGGCGGTCCTCTCACTAAAGCAAGAGCTTTAAAAACTCACTACAGCACACTGAAAGTATTGGTACTGCACGGAAAGAGCCTTGTGTGTCTGCTAGTGTACAGTTTTATAAGCTTCTTTGCTAAAAATCAATATCTGCTGTTGAGCAAGTGATCGTAACCCATCCGTGGGTAAAACCTGTTGTCTAGTAGCCTCGGTTGGGCCACCGGAAATTAATTGGGGGCTGTGAATGGGCGGTCACTCCCCTCTCTGAAACCAATTCTTAGTTTAACTGTTGGCGGGCTGTCCTCTCACCAAAGCAAGAGCTTTAAAAACTCACTACAGCACACTGAAAGTATTGGTACTGCACGGAAAGAGCCTTGTGTGTCTGCTAGTGTACAGTTTTATAAGCTTCTTTGCTAAAAATCAATATCTGCTGTTGAGCAAGTGATCGTAACCCATCCGTGGGTAAAACCTGTTGTCTAGTAGCCTCGGTTGGGCCATCGGAAATCAATCGGGGGCTGTGACTGGGCGCTCACTCCCCTCTCTGAAACCAATTCTTGGTTTAACTCTTGGTGGGCGGTCCTCTCACTAAAGCAAGAGCTTTTAAAACTCACTACAGCACACTGAAAGTATTGGTACTGCACGGAAAGAGCCTTGTGTGTCTGCTAGTGTACAGTTTTATAAGCTTCTTTGCTAATATCATTTTCTGTTGTTGAGCAAGTGATCGTAACCCATCCGTGGGTAAAACCTGTTGTCTAGTAGCCTCGGTTGGGCCACCGGAAATTAATTGGGGGCTGTGAATGGGCGGTCACTCCCCTCTCTGAAACCAATTCTTGGTTTAACTGTTGGCGGGCTGTCCTCTCACCAAAGCAAGAGCTTTAAAAACTCACTACAGCACACTGAAAGTATTGGTACTGCACGGAAAGAGCCTTGTGTGTCTGCTAGTGTACAGTTTTATAAGCTTCTTTGCTAAAAATCAATATCTGCTGTTGAGCAAGTGATCGTAACCCATCCGTGGGTAAAACCTGTTGTCTAGTAGCCTCGGTTGGGCCATCGGAAATTAATTGGGGGCTGTGAATGGGCGGTCACTCCCCTCTCTGAAACCAATTCTTGGTTTAACTGTCGGTGGGCTGTCCTCTCACTAAAGCAATAGCTTTAAAAACTCAATATGGCACTCAAAAAACAAAATATGACCATTTCAAAAACAAACAAATCTCAAGCTATTATCCTGTTTTCAACCTACTTTCAACTAGAGACACCATTCAAACTTGAAACGGGTGACAATACATTTAGCTATGACCTAACTATTTTGGTCTCAAATAGTTTAGTGTCTTCTTTTTCAAACTTTATCTTCATGAATGAATAGGAAGCTGTATGGGCCTTTTAACAGACCTACAGCCAGTAAGACAACTTTACTGTCTTCTTTTTCAAACTTTATCTTCATGAATGAATGAATAGGAAGCTGTATGGGCCTTTTAACAGACCTACAGCCAGTAAGACAACTTTACTGTCTTCTTTTTCAAACTTTATCTTCATGAATGAATAGGAAGCTGTATGGGCCTTTTAACAGACCTACAGCCAGTAAGACAACTTTAGTGTCTTCTTTTTCAAACTTTATCTTCATGAATGAATGAATAGGACGCTGTATGGGCCTTTTAACAGACCTACAGCCAGTAAGACAACTTTACTGTCTTCTTTTTCAAACTTTATCTTCATGAATGAATAGGAAGCTGTATGGGCCTTTTAACAGACCTACAGCCAGTAAGACAACTTTAGTGTCTTCTTTTTCAAACTTTATCTTCATGAATGAATAGGAAGCTGTATGGGCCTTTTAACAGACCTACAGCCAGTAAGACAACTTTACTGTCTTCTTTTTCAAACTTTATCTTCATGAAGGAATAGGACGCTGTATGGGCCTTTTAACAGACCTACAGCCAGTAAGACAACTTTACTGTCTTATTTTTCAAACTTTATCTTCATGAATGAATAGGAAGCTGTATGGGCCTTTTAACAGACCTACAGCCAGTAAGACAACTTTACTGTCTTCTTTTTCAAACTTTATCTTCATGAATGAATAGGAAGCTGTATGGGCCTTTTAACAGACCTACAGCCAGTAAGACAACTTTAGTGTCTTCTTTTTCAAACTTTATCTTCATGAATGAATAGGAAGCTGTATGGGCCTTTTAACAGACCTACAGCCAGTAAGACAACTTTAGTGTCTTCTTTTTCAAACTTTATCTTCATGAATGAATAGGAAGCTGTATGGGCCTTTTAACAGACCTACAGCCAGTAAGACAACTTTACTGTCTTCTTTGTCAAACTTTATCTTCATGAATGAATAGGAAGCTGTATGGGCCTTTTAACAGACCTACAGCCAGTAAGACAACTTTAGTGTCTTATTCTTCAAACTTTATCTTCATGAATGAATAGGAAGCTGTATGGGCCTTTTAACAGACCTACAGCCAGTAAGACAACTTTACTGTCTTCTTTTTCAAACTTTATCTTCATGAATGAATAGGACGCTGTATGGGCCTTTTAACAGACCTACAGCCAGTAAGACAACTTTAGTGTCTTCTTTTTCAAACTTTATCTTCATGAATGAATAGGAAGCTGTATGGGCCTTTTAACAGACCTACAGCCAGTAAGACAACTTTAGTGTCTTCTTTTTCAAACTTTATCTTCATGAATGAATAGGAAGCTGTATGGGCCTTTTAACAGACCTACAGCCAGTAAGACAACTTTAGTGTCTTCTTTTTCAAACTTTATCTTCATGAATGAATAGAAAGCTGTATGGGCCTTTTAACAGACCTACAGCCAGTAAGACAACTTTAGTGTCTTCTTTTTCAAACTTTATCTTCATGAATGAATAGGAAGCTGTATGGGCCTTTTAACAGACCTACAGCCAGTAAGACAACTTTAGTGTCTTCTTTTTCAAACTTTATCTTCATGAATGAATAGGAAGCTGTATGGGCCTTTTAACAGACCTACAGCCAGTAAGACAACTTTACTGTCTTCTTTTTCAAACTTTATCTTCATGAATGAATAGGAAGCTGTATTGGGCCTTTTAACAGACCTACAGCCAGTAAGACAACTTTAGTGTCTTCTTTTTCAAACTTTATCTTCATGAAGGAATAGGACGCTGTATGGGCCTTTTAACAGACCTACAGCCAGTAAGACAACTTTAGTGTCTTCTTTTTCAAACTTTATCTTCATGAATGAATAGGAAGCTGTATGGGCCTTTTAACAGACCTACAGCCAGTAAGACAACTTTAGTGTCTTCTTTTTCAAACTTTATCTTCATGAATGAATAGGAAGCTGTATGGGCCTTTTAACAGACCTACAGCCAGTAAGACAACTTTAGTGTCTTCTTTTTCAAACTTTATCTTCATGAATAAATAGGAAGCTGTATGGGCCTTTTAACAGACCTACAGCCAGTAAGACAACTTTAGTGTCTTCTTTTTCAAACTTTATCTTCATGAATGAATAGGAAGCTGTATGGGCCTTTTAACAGACCTACAGCCAGTAAGACAACTTTACTGTCTTCTTTTTCAAACTTTATCTTCATGAATGAATAGGACGCTGTATGGGCCTTTTAACAGACCTACAGCCAGTAAGACAACTTTACTGTCTTCTTTTTCAAACTTTATCTTCATGAATGAATAGGAAGCTGTATGGGCCTTTTAACAGACCTACAGCCAGTAAGACAACTTTACTGTCTTCTTTTTCAAACTTTATCTTCATGAATGAATAGGAAGCTGTATGGGCCTTTTAACAGACCTACAGCCAGTAAGACAACTTTAGTGTCTTATTCTTCAAACTTTATCTTCATGAATGAATAGGAAGCTGTATGGGCCTTTTAACAGACCTACAGCCAGTAAGACAACTTTAGTGTCTTCTTTTTCAAACTTTATCTTCATGAATGAATGAATAGGAAGCTGTATGGGCCTTTTAACAGACCTACAGCCAGTAAGACAACTTTAGTGTCTTCTTTTTCAAACTTTATCTTCATGAATGAATAGGAAGCTGTATGGGCCTTTTAACAGACCTACAGCCAGTAAGACAACTTTACTGTCTTCTTTTTCAAACTTTATCTTCATGAATGAATAGGACGCTTTATGGGCCTTTTAACAGACCTACAGCCAGTAAGACAACTTTAGTGTCTTTTTCAAACTTTATCTTCATGAATGAATAGGACGCTGTATGGGCCTTTTAACAGACCTACAGCCAGTAAGACAACTTTAGTGTCTTCTTTTTCAAACTTTATCTTCATGAAGGAATAGGACGCTGTATGGGCCTTTTAACAGACCTACAGCCAGTAAGACAACTTTAGTGTCTTTTTCAAACTTTATCTTCATGAATGAATAGGAAGCTGTATGGGCCTTTTAACAGACCTACAGCCAGTAAGACAACTTTACTGTCTTCTTTTTCAAACTTTATCTTCATGAATGAATGAATAGGAAGCTGTATGGGCCTTTTAACAGACCTACAGCCAGTAAGACAACTTTACTGTCTTCTTTTTCAAACTTTATCTTCATGAATGAATAGGAAGCTGTATGGGCCTTTTAACAGACCTACAGCCAGTAAGACAACTTTAGTGTCTTCTTTTTCAAACTTTATCTTCATGAATGAATAGGACGCTGTATGGGCCTTTTAACAGACCTACAGCCAGTAAGACAACTTTACTGTCTTCTTTTTCAAACTTTATCTTCATGAATGAATAGGAAGCTGTATGGGCCTTTTAACAGACCTACAGCCAGTAAGACAACTTTACTGTCTTCTTTTTCAAACTTTATCTTCATGAATGAATAGGACGCTTTATGGGCCTTTTAACAGACCTACAGCCAGTAAGACAACTTTAGTGTCTTTTTCAAACTTTATCTTCATGAATGAATAGGACGCTGTATGGGCCTTTTAACAGACCTACAGCCAGTAAGACAACTTTAGTGTCTTCTTTTTCAAACTTTATCTTCATGAAGGAATAGGACGCTGTATGGGCCTTTTAACAGACCTACAGCCAGTAAGACAACTTTAGTGTCTTTTTCAAACTTTATCTTCATGAATGAATAGGAAGCTGTATGGGCCTTTTAACAGACCTACAGCCAGTAAGACAACTTTAGTGTCTTCTTTTTCAAACTTTATCTTCATGAATGAATGAATAGGAAGCTGTATGGGCCTTTTAACAGACCTACAGCCAGTAAGACAACTTTACTGTCTTCTTTTTCAAACTTTATCTTCATGAATGAATAGGAAGCTGTATGGGCCTTTTAACAGACCTACAGCCAGTAAGACAACTTTAGTGTCTTCTTTTTCAAACTTTATCTTCATGAATGAATAGGAAGCTGTATGGGCCTTTTAACTGACCTACAGCCAGTAAGACAACTTTACTGTCTTCTTTTTCAAACTTTATCTTCATGAATGAATAGGAAGCTGTATGGGCCTTTTAACAGACCTACAGCCAGTAAGACAACTTTACTGTCTTCTTTTTCAAACTTTATCTTCATGAATGAATAGGACGCTGTATGGGCCTTTTAACAGAACTACAGCCAGTAAGACAACTTTACTGTCTTCTTTTTCAAACTTTATCTTCATGAATGAATAGCAAGCTGTATGGGCCTTTTAACAGACCTACAGCCAGTAAGACTACTTTACTGTCTTCTTTTTTTAAACTTTATCTTCATGAATGAATAGGACGCTGTATGGGCCTTTTAACAGAACTACAGCCAGTAAGACAACTTTACTGTCTTCTTTTTCAAACTTTATCTTCATGAATGAATAGCAAGCTGTATGGGCCTTTTAACAGACCTACAGCCAGTAAGACTACTTTACTGTCTTATTTTTCAAACTTTATCTTCATGAATGAATAGGAAGCTGTATGGGCCTTTTAACAGACCTACAGCCAGTAAGACAACTTTAGTGTCTTCTTTTTCAAACTTTATCTTCATGAATGAATAGGACGCTGTATGGGCCTTTTAACAGACCTACAGCCAGTAAGACAACTTTACTGTCTTCTTTTTCAAACTTTATCTTCATGAATGAATAGGAAGCTGTATGGGCCTTTTAACAGACCTACAGCCAGTAAGACAACTTTAGTGTCTTCTTTTTCAAACTTTATCTTCATGAATGAATAGCAAGCTGTATGGGCCTTTTAACAGACCTACAGCCAGTAAGACAACTTTACTGTCTTCTTTTTCAAACTTTATCTTCATGAATGAATAGCAAGCTGTATGGGCCTTTTAACAGACCTACAGCCAGTAAGACAACTTTAGTGTCTTCTTTTTTAAACTTTATCTTCATGAATGAATAGGAAGCTGTATGGGCCTTTTAACAGACCTACAGCCAGTAAGACAACTTTACTGTCTTCTTTTTTAAACTTTATCTTCATGAATGAATAGGAAGCTGTATGGGCCTTTTAACAGAACTACAGCCAGTAAGACAACTTTACTGTCTTCTTTTTCAAACTTTATCTTCATGAATGAATAGCAAGCTGTATGGGCCTTTTAACAGACCTACAGCCAGTAAGACTACTTTACTGTCTTATTTTTCAAACTTTATCTTCATGAATGAATAGGAAGCTGTCTGGGCCTTTTAACAGACCTACAGCCAGTAAGACAACTTTACTGTCTTCTTTTTCCAACTTTATCTTCATGAATGAATAGGAAGCTGTATGGGCCTTTTAACAGACCTACAGCCAGTAAGACAACTTTACTGTCTTCTTTTTTAAACTTTATCTTCATGAATGAATAGGAAGCTGTATGGGCCTTTTAACAGACCTACAGCCAGTAAGACAACTTTACTGTCTTCTTTTTCAAACTTTATCTTCATGAAAGCAAGAGCTATGTAAACTTCATTACAGCACGCTGAAAGTATTGGTACTGCACGAAAAGAGCCTTTTGTGTCTGCTAGTGTACAGTTTTCTAAGCTTCTTTGCTAAAAATCAATATCTGCTGTTGAGCAAGTGATTGTAACCCATCCGTGGGTAAAACCTGTTGTCTAGTAGCCTCGGTTGGGCCATCGGAAATCAATCGGGGGCTGTGACTGGGCGCTCACTCCCCTCTCTGAAACCAATTCTTGGTTTAACTCTTGGTGGGCGGTCCTCTCACTAAAGCAAGAGCTTTAAAAACTCACTACAGCACACTGAAAGTATTGGTACTGCACGGAAAGAGCCTTGTGTGTCTGCTAGTGTACAGTTTTATAAGCTTCTTTGCTAATATCATTTTCTGTTGTTGAGCAAGTGATCGTAACCCATCCGTGGGTAAAACCTGTTGTCTAGTAGCCTCGGTTGGGCCACCGGAAATTAATTGGGGGCTGTGAATGGGCGGTCACTCCCCTCTCTGAAACCAATTCTTAGTTTAACTGTTGGCGGGCTGTCCTCTCACCAAAGCAAGAGCTTTAAAAACTCACTACAGCACACTGAAAGTATTGGTACTGCACGGAAAGAGCCTTGTGTGTCTGCTAGTGTACAGTTTTATAAGCTTCTTTGCTAAAAATCAATATCTGCTGTTGAGCAAGTGATCGTAACCCATCCGTGGGTAAAACCTGTTGTCTAGTAGCCTCGGTTGGGCCATCGGAAATCAATCGGGGGCTGTGACTGGGCGCTCACTCCCCTCTCTGAAACCAATTCTTGGTTTAACTCTTGGTGGGCGGTCCTCTCACTAAAGCAAGAGCTTTTAAAACTCACTACAGCACACTGAAAGTATTGGTACTGCACGGAAAGAGCCTTGTGTGTCTGCTAGTGTACAGTTTTATAAGCTTCTTTGCTAATATCATTTTCTGTTGTTGAGCAAGTGATCGTAACCCATCCGTGGGTAAAACCTGTTGTCTAGTAGCCTCGGTTGGGCCACCGGAAATTAATTGGGGGCTGTGAATGGGCGGTCACTCCCCTCTCTGAAACCAATTCTTGGTTTAACTGTTGGCGGGCTGTCCTCTCACCAAAGCAAGAGCTTTAAAAACTCACTACAGCACACTGAAAGTATTGGTACTGCACGGAAAGAGCCTTGTGTGTCTGCTAGTGTACAGTTTTATAAGCTTCTTTGCTAAAAATCAATATCTGCTGTTGAGCAAGTGATCGTAACCCATCCGTGGGTAAAACCTGTTGTCTAGTAGCCTCGGTTGGGCCATCGGAAATTAATTGGGGGCTGTGAATGGGCGGTCACTCCCCTCTCTGAAACCAATTCTTGGTTTAACTCTCGGTGGGCGGTCCTCTCACTAAAGCAAGAGCTTTAAAAACTCACTACAGCACACTGAAAGTATTGGTACTGCACGGAAAGAGCCTTGTGTGTCTGCTAGTGTACAGTTTTCTAAGCTTCTTTGCTAATATCATTTTCTGTTGTTGAGCAAGTGATTGTAACCCATCCGTGGGTAAAACCTGTTGTCTAGTAGCCTCGGTTGGGCCATCGGAAATCAATCGGGGGCTGTGAATGGGCGGTCACTCCCCTCTCTGAAACCAAGTCTTGGTTTAACTCTCGGTGGGCGGTCCTCTCACTAAAGCAAGAGCTTTAAAAACTCACTACAGCACACTGAAAGTATTGGTACTGCACGGAAAGAGCCTTGTGTGTCTGCTAGTGTACAGTTTTATAAGCTTCTTTGCTAAAAATCAATATCTGCTGTTGAGCAAGTGATCGTAACCCATCCGTGGGTAAAACCTGTTGTCTAGTAGCCTCGGTTGGGCCATCGGAAATCAATCGGGGGCTGTGACTGGGCGCTCACTCCCCTCTCTGAAACCAATTCTTGGTTTAACTCTCGGTGGGCGGTCCTCTCACTAAAGCAATAGCTTTAAAACTCAATATGGCACTAAAAAAAAAAATATGACCATTTCAAAAACAAACAAATCTCAAGCTATTATCCTGTTTTCAACCTACTTTCAACTAGAGACACCATTCAAACTTGAAACGGGTGACAATACATTTAGCTATGACCTAACTATTTTGGTCTCAAATAGTTTAGTGTCTTCTTTTTCAAACTTTATCTTCATGAATGAATAGGAAGCTGTATGGGCCTTTTAACAGACCTACAGCCAGTAAGACAACTTTACTGTCTTCTTTTTCAAACTTTATCTTCATGAATGAATAGGAAGCTGTATGGGCCTTTTAACAGACCTACAGCCAGTAAGACAACTTTAGTGTCTTCTTTTTCAAACTTTATCTTCATGAATGAATAGGAAGCTGTATGGGCCTTTTAACAGACCTACAGCCAGTAAGACTACTTTACTGTCTTCTTTTTCAAACGTTATCTTCATGAATGAATAGGAAGCTGTATGGGCCTTTTAACAGACCTACAGCCAGTAAGACAACTTTAGTGTCTTCTTTTTCAAACTTTATCTTCATGAATGAATAGGAAGCTGTATGGGCCTTTTAACAGACCTACAGCCAGTAAGACAACTTTAGTGTCTTCTTTTTCAAACTTTATCTTCATGAATGAATAGGACGCTGTATGGGCCTTTTAACAGACCTACAGCCAGTAAGACTACTTTACTGTCTTCTTTTTCAAACTTTATCTTCATGAATGAATAGGAAGCTGTATGGGCCTTTTAACAGACCTACAGCCAGTAAGACAACTTTAGTGTCTTCTTTTTCAAACTTTATCTTCATGAATGAATAGGAAGCTGTATGGGCCTTTTAACAGACCTACAGCCAGTAAGACAACTTTACTGTCTTCTTTTTCAAACTTTATCTTCATGAATGAATAGGAAGCTGTATGGGCCTTTTAACAGACCTACAGCCAGTAAGACAACTTTACTGTCTTCTTTTTCAAACTTTATCTTCATGAATGAATAGGAAGCTGTATGGGCCTTTTAACAGACCTACAGCCAGTAAGACAACTTTACTGTCTTCTTTTTCAAACTTTATCTTCATGAATGAATAGGAAGCTGTATGGGCCTTTTAACAGACCTACAGCCAGTAAGACAACTTTACTGTCTTCTTTTTCAAACTTTATCTTCATGAATGAATAGGAAGCTGTATGGGCCTTTTAACAGACCTACAGCCAGTAAGACAACTTTACTGTCTTCTTTTTCAAACTTTATCTTCATGAATGAATAGGAAGCTGTATGGGCCTTTTAACAGACCTACAGCCAGTAAGACAACTTTAGTGTCTTCTTTTTCAAACTTTATCTTCATGAATGAATAGGAAGCTGTATGGGCCTTTTAACAGACCTACAGCCAGTAAGACAACTTTAGTGTCTTCTTTTTCAAACGTTATCTTCATGAATGAATAGGAAGCTGTATGGGCCTTTTAACAGACCTACAGCCAGTAAGACAACTTTAGTGTCTTCTTTTTCAAACTTTATCTTCATGAATGAATAGGAAGCTGTATGGGCCTTTTTAACAGACCTACAGCCAGTAAGACAACTTTAGTGTCTTCTTTTTCAAACTTTATCTTCATGAATGAATAGGACGCTGTATGGGCCTTTTAACAGACCTACAGCCAGTAAGACAACTTTAGTGTCTTATTCTTCAAACGTTATCTTCATGAATGAATAGGAAGCTGTATGGGCCTTTTAACAGACCTACAGCCAGTAAGACAACTTTAGTGTCTTCTTTTTCAAACTTTATCTTCATGAATGAATGAATAGGACGCTGTATGGGCCTTTTAACAGACCTACAGCCAGTAAGACAACTTTACTGTCTTCTTTTTCAAACTTTATCTTCATGAATGAATAGGACGCTGTATGGGCCTTTTAACAGACCTACAGCCAGTAAGACAACTTTACTGTCTTCTTTTTCAAACTTTATCTTCATGAATGAATAGGACGCTGTATGGGCCTTTTAACAGACCTACAGCCAGTAAGACAACTTTACTGTCTTCTTTTTCAAACTTTATCTTCATGAATGAATAGGAAGCTGTATGGGCCTTTTAACAGACCTACAGCCAGTAAGACAACTTTACTGTCTTCTTTTTCAAACTTTATCTTCATGAATGAATAGGAAGCTGTATGGGCCTTTTAACAGACCTACAGCCAGTAAGACAACTTTAGTGTCTTCTTTTTCAAACTTTATCTTCATGAATGAATGAATAGGAAGCTGTATGGGCCTTTTAACAGACCTACAGCCAGTAAGACAACTTTACTGTCTTCTTTTTCAAACTTTATCTTCATGAATGAATAGGAAGCTGTATGGGCCTTTTAACAGACCTACAGCCAGTAAGACAACTTTAGTGTCTTATTTTTCAAACTTTATCTTCATGAATGAATAGGAAGCTGTATGGGCCTTTTAACAGACCTACAGCCAGTAAGACAACTTTAGTGTCTTCTTTTTCAAACTTTATCTTCATGAATGAATAGGAAGCTGTATGGGCCTTTTAACAGACCTACAGCCAGTAAGACAACTTTACTGTCTTCTTTTTCAAACTTTATCTTCATGAATGAATAGGACGCTGTATGGGCCTTTTAACAGACCTACAGCCAGTAAGACAACTTTACTGTCTTCTTTTTCAAACTTTATCTTCATGAATGAATAGGAAGCTGTATGGGCCTTTTAACAGACCTACAGCCAGTAAGACAACTTTAGTCTTCTTTTTCAAACTTTATCTTCATGAATGAATAGGAAGCTGTATGGGCCTTTTAACAGACCTACAGCCAGTAAGACAACTTTAGTGTCTTATTTTTCAAACTTTATCTTCATGAATGAATAGGAAGCTGTATGGGCCTTTTAACAGACCTACAGCCAGTAAGACAACTTTAGTGTCTTCTTTTTCAAACTTTATCTTCATGAATGAATAGGAAGCTGTATGGGCCTTTTAACAGACCTACAGCCAGTAAGACAACTTTAGTGTCTTCTTTTTCAAACTTTATCTTCATGAATGAATAGGAAGCTGTATGGGCCTTTTAACAGACCTACAGCCAGTAAGACAACTTTACTGTCTTCTTTTTCAAACGTTATCTTCATGAATGAATAGGAAGCTGTATGGGCCTTTTAACAGACCTACAGCCAGTAAGACAACTTTACTGTCTTCTTTTTCAAACTTTATCTTCATGAATGAATAGGAAGCTGTATGGGCCTTTTAACAGACCTACAGCCAGTAAGACAACTTTAGTGTCTTCTTTTTCAAACTTTATCTTCATGAATGAATAGGAAGCTGTATGGTCCTTTTAACAGACCTACAGCCAGTAAGACAACTTTACTGTCTTCTTTTTCAAACTTTATCTTCATGAAGGAATAGGACGCTGTATGGGCCTTTTAACAGACCTACAGCCAGTAAGACAACTTTAGTGTCTTATTTTTCAAACTTTATCTTCATGAATGAATAGGAAGCTGTATGGGCCTTTTAACAGACCTACAGCCAGTAAGACAACTTTAGTGTCTTCTTTTTCAAACTTTATCTTCATGAATGAATAGGAAGCTGTATGGGCCTTTTAACAGACCTACAGCCAGTAAGACAACTTTAGTGTCTTATTTTTCAAACTTTATCTTCATGAATGAATAGGAAGCTGTATGGGCCTTTTAACAGACCTACAGCCAGTAAGACAACTTTACTGTCTTCTTTTTCAAACTTTATCTTCATGAATGAATAGGAAGCTGTATGGGCCTTTTAACAGACCTACAGCCAGTAAGACAACTTTAGTGTCTTATTTTTCAAACTTTATCTTCATGAATGAATAGGAAGCTGTATGGGCCTTTTAACAGACCTACAGCCAGTAAGACAACTTTAGTGTCTTCTTTTTCAAACTTTATCTTCATGAATGAATAGGAAGCTGTATGGGCCTTTTAACAGACCTACAGCCAGTAAGACAACTTTACTGTCTTCTTTTTCAAACTTTATCTTCATGAATGAATAGGAAGCTGTATGGGCCTTTTAACAGACCTACAGCCAGTAAGACAACTTTAGTGTCTTCTTTTTCAAACTTTATCTTCATGAATGAATAGGAAGCTGTATGGGCCTTTTAACAGACCTACAGCCAGTAAGACAACTTTACTGTCTTCTTTTTCAAACTTTATCTTCATGAATGAATAGGAAGCTGTATGGGCCTTTTAACAGACCTACAGCCAGTAAGACAACTTTAGTGTCTTCTTTTTCAAACTTTATCTTCATGAATGAATAGGAAGCTGTATGGGCCTTTTAACAGACCTACAGCCAGTAAGACAACTTTACTGTCTTCTTTTTCAAACTTTATCTTCATGAATGAATAGGAAGCTGTATGGGCCTTTTAACAGACCTACAGCCAGTAAGACAACTTTACTGTCTTCTTTTTCAAACTTTATCTTCATGAATGAATAGGAAGCTGTATGGGCCTTTTAACAGACCTACAGCCAGTAAGACAACTTTAGTGTCTTCTTTTTCAAACTTTATCTTCATGAATGAATAGGAAGCTGTATGGGCCTTTTAACAGACCTACAGCCAGTAAGACAACTTTAGTGTCTTCTTTTTCAAACTTTATCTTCATGAATGAATGAATAGGAAGCTGTATGGGCCTTTTAACAGACCTACAGCCAGTAAGACAACTTTACTGTCTTCTTTTTCCAACTTTATCTTCATGAATGAATAGGAAGCTGTATGGGCCTTTTAACAGACCTACAGCCAGTAAGACAACTTTAGTGTCTTCTTTTTCAAACTTTATCTTCATGAATGAATAGGAAGCTGTATGGGCCTTTTAACAGACCTACAGCCAGTAAGACAACTTTAGTGTCTTCTTTTTCAAACGTTATCTTCATGAATGAATAGGAAGCTGTATGGGCCTTTTAACAGACCTACAGCCAGTAAGACAACTTTAGTGTCTTCTTTTTCAAACTTTATCTTCATGAATGAATAGGAAGCTGTATGGGCCTTTTAACAGACCTACAGCCAGTAAGACAACTTTAGTGTCTTCTTTTTCAAACTTTATCTTCATGAATGAATAGGACGCTGTATGGGCCTTTTTAACAGACCTACAGCCAGTAAGACAACTTTAGTGTCTTCTTTTTCAAACTTTATCTTCATGAATGAATAGGAAGCTGTATGGGCCTTTTAACAGACCTACAGCCAGTAAGACAACTTTACTGTCTTATTTTTCAAACTTTATCTTCATGAATGAATAGGAAGCTGTATGGGCCTTTTAACAGACCTACAGCCAGTAAGACAACTTTAGTGTCTTCTTTTTCAAACTTTATCTTCATGAATGAATAGGAAGCTGTATGGGCCTTTTAACAGACCTACAGCCAGTAAGACAACTTTAGTGTCTTCTTTTTCAAACTTTATCTTCATGAATGAATAGGAAGCTGTATGGGCCTTTTAACAGACCTACAGCCAGTAAGACAACTTTTGTGTCTTCTTTTTCAAACGTTATCTTCATGATTGAATAGGAAGCTGTATGGGCCTTTTAACAGACCTACAGCCAGTAAGACAACTTTACTGTCTTCTTTTTCAAACTTTATCTTCATGAATGAATAGGAAGCTGTATGGGCCTTTTAACAGACCTACAGCCAGTAAGACAACTTTACTGTCTTCTTTTTCAAACTTTATCTTCATGAATGAATAGGACGCTGTATGGGCCTTTTAACAGACCTACAGCCAGTAAGACAACTTTAGTGTCTTCTTTTTCAAACTTTATCTTCATGAATGAATAGGAAGCTGTATGGGCCTTTTAACAGACCTACAGCCAGTAAGACAACTTTAGTGTCTTCTTTTTCAAACTTTATCTTCATGAAGGAATAGGACGCTGTATGGGCCTTTTAACAGACCTACAGCCAGTAAGACAACTTTAGTGTCTTATTTTTCAAACTTTATCTTCATGAATGAATAGGAAGCTGTATGGGCCTTTTAACAGACCTACAGCCAGTAAGACAACTTTAGTGTCTTCTTTTTCAAACTTTATCTTCATGAATGAATAGGAAGCTGTATGGGCCTTTTAACAGACCTACAGCCAGTAAGACAACTTTACTGTCTTCTTTTTCAAACTTTATCTTCATGAATGAATAGGAAGCTGTATGGGCCTTTTAACAGACCTACAGCCAGTAAGACAACTTTAGTGTCTTCTTTTTCAAACTTTATCTTCATGAATGAATAGGAAGCTGTATGGGCCTTTTAACAGACCTACAGCCAGTAAGACAACTTTACTGTCTTCTTTTTCAAACTTTATCTTCATGAAGGAATAGGACGCTGTATGGGCCTTTTAACAGACCTACAGCCAGTAAGACAACTTTACTGTCTTATTTTTCAAACTTTATCTTCATGAATGAATAGGAAGCTGTATGGGCCTTTTAACAGACCTACAGCCAGTAAGACAACTTTACTGTCTTCTTTTTCAAACTTTATCTTCATGAATGAATAGGAAGCTGTATGGGCCTTTTAACAGACCTACAGCCAGTAAGACAACTTTAGTGTCTTCTTTTTCAAACTTTATCTTCATGAATGAATAGGAAGCTGTATGGGCCTTTTAACAGACCTACAGCCAGTAAGACAACTTTAGTGTCTTCTTTTTCAAACTTTATCTTCATGAATGAATAGGAAGCTGTATGGGCCTTTTAACAGACCTACAGCCAGTAAGACAACTTTACTGTCTTCTTTTTCAAACTTTATCTTCATGAAGGAATAGGACGCTGTATGGGCCTTTTAACAGACCTACAGCCAGTAAGACAACTTTACTGTCTTATTTTTCAAACTTTATCTTCATGAATGAATAGGAAGCTGTATGGGCCTTTTAACAGACCTACAGCCAGTAAGACAACTTTACTGTCTTCTTTTTCAAACTTTATCTTCATGAATGAATAGGAAGCTGTATGGGCCTTTTAACAGACCTACAGCCAGTAAGACAACTTTACTGTCTTCTTTTTCAAACTTTATCTTCATGAATGAATAGGAAGCTGTATGGGCCTTTTAACAGACCTACAGCCAGTAAGACAACTTTACTGTCTTCTTTTTCAAACTTTATCTTCATGAATGAATAGGAAGCTGTATGGGCCTTTTAACAGACCTACAGCCAGTAAGACAACTTTAGTGTCTTCTTTTTTAAACTTTATCTTCATGAATGAATAGGTAGCTGTATGGGCCTTTTAACAGACCTACAGCCAGTAAGACAACTTTAGTGTCTTCTTTTTCAAACTTTATCTTCATGAATGAATAGGAAGCTGTATGGGCCTTTTAACAGACCTACAGCCAGTAAGACAACTTTAGTGTCTTCTTTTTCAAACTTTATCTAAATGAATGAATAGGAAGCTGTATGGGCCTTTTAACAGACCTACAGCCAGTAAGACAACTTTAGTGTCTTATTCTTCAAACGTTATCTTCATGAATGAATAGGAAGCTGTATGGGCCTTTTAACAGACCTAACGCCAGTAAGACAACTTTAGTGTCTTCTTTTTCAAACTTTATCTTCATGAATGAATGAATAGGACGCTGTATGGGCCTTTTAACAGACCTACAGCCAGTAAGACAACTTTACTGTCTTCTTTTTCAAACTTTATCTTCATGAATGAATAGGACGCTGTATGGGCCTTTTAACAGACCTACAGCCAGTAAGACAACTTTACTGTCTTCTTTTTCAAACTTTATCTTCATGAATGAATAGGACGCTGTATGGGCCTTTTAACAGACCTACAGCCAGTAAGACAACTTTACTGTCTTCTTTTTCAAACTTTATCTTCATGAATGAATAGGAAGCTGTATGGGCCTTTTAACAGACCTACAGCCAGTAAGACAACTTTAGTGTCTTCTTTTTCAAACTTTATCTTCATGAATGAATGAATAGGAAGCTGTATGGGCCTTTTAACAGACCTACAGCCAGTAAGACAACTTTACTGTCTTCTTTTTCAAACTTTATCTTCATGAATGAATAGGAAGCTGTATGGGCCTTTTAACAGACCTACAGCCAGTAAGACAACTTTAGTGTCTTATTTTTCAAACTTTATCTTCATGAATGAATAGGAAGCTGTATGGGCCTTTTAACAGACCTACAGCCAGTAAGACAACTTTAGTGTCTTCTTTTTCAAACTTTATCTTCATGAATGAATAGGAAGCTGTATGGGCCTTTTAACAGACCTACAGCCAGTAAGACAACTTTAGTGTCTTCTTTTTCAAACTTTATCTTCATGAATGAATAGGACGCTGTATGGGCCTTTTAACAGACCTACAGCCAGTAAGACAACTTTACTGTCTTCTTTTTCAAACTTTATCTTCATGAATGAATAGGAAGCTGTATGGGCCTTTTAACAGACCTACAGCCAGTAAGACAACTTTAGTGTCTTCTTTTTCAAACTTTATCTTCATGAATGAATAGGAAGCTGTATGGGCCTTTTAACAGACCTACAGCCAGTAAGACAACTTTAATGTCTTCTTTTTCAAACTTTATCTTCATGAATGAATAGGAAGCTGTATGGGCCTTTTAACAGACCTACAGCCAGTAAGACAACTTTAGTGTCTTCTTTTTCAAACTTTATCTTCATGAATGAATAGGAAGCTGTATGGGCCTTTTAACAGACCTACAGCCAGTAAGACAACTTTAGTGTCTTCTTTTTCAAACTTTATCTTCATGAATGAATAGGAAGCTGTATGGGCCTTTTAACAGACCTACAGCCAGTAAGACAACTTTAGTGTCTTATTTTTCAAACTTTATCTTCATGAATGAATAGGAAGCTGTATGGGCCTTTTAACAGACCTACAGCCAGTAAGACAACTTTACTGTCTTCTTTTTCAAACTTTATCTTCATGAATGAATAGGAAGCTGTATGGGCCTTTTAACAGACCTACAGCCAGTAAGACAACTTTAGTGTCTTCTTTTTCAAACTTTATCTTCATGAATGAATACGAATCTGTATGGGCCTTTTAACAGACCTACAGCCAGTAAGACAACTTTACTGTCTTCTTTTTCAAACGTTATCTTCATGAATGAATAGGAAGCTGTATGGGCCTTTTAACAGACCTACAGCCAGTAAGACAACTTTACTGTCTTCTTTTTCAAACTTTATCTTCATGAATGAATAGGAAGCTGTATGGGCCTTTTAACAGACCTACAGCCAGTAAGACAACTTTAGTGTCTTCTTTTTCAAACTTTATCTTCATGAATGAATGAATAGGAAGCTGTATGGGCCTTTTAACAGACCTACAGCCAGTAAGACAACTTTAGTGTCTTCTTTTTCAAACTTTATCTTCATGAATGAATAGGAAGCTGTATGGGCCTTTTAACAGACCTACAGCCAGTAAGACAACTTTACTGTCTTCTTTTTCAAACTTTATCTTCATGAATGAATAGGAAGCTGTATGGGCCTTTTAACAGACCTACAGCCAGTAAGACAACTTTACTGTCTTCTTTTTCAAACTTTATCTTCATGAATGAGTAGGATGCTGTATGGGCCTTTTAACAGACCTACAGCCAGTAAGACAACTTTACTGTCTTCTTTTTCAAACTTTATCTTCATGAATGAATAGGACGCTGTATGGGCCTTTTAACAGACCTACAGCCAGTAAGACAACTTTACTGTCTTCTTTTTCAAACTTTATCTTCATGAATGAATAGGAAGCTGTATGGGCCTTTTAACAGACCTACAGCCAGTAAGACAACTTTACTGTCTTCTTTTTCAAACTTTATCTTCATGAATGAATAGGAAGCTGTATGGGCCTTTTAACAGACCTACAGCCAGTAAGACAACTTTACTGTCTTCTTTTTCAAACTTTATCTTCATGAATGAATAGGAAGCTGTATGGGCCTTTTAACAGACCTGCACAAAAAGAGCCTTGTGTGTCTGCTAGTGTACAGTTTTTTAAGCTTCTTTGCTAAAAATCCATATCTGCTGTTGAGCAAGTGATCGTAACCCATCCGTGGGTAAAACCTGTTGTCTAGTAGCCTCGGTTGGGCCATCGGAAATCAATCGGGGGCTGTGACTGGGCGCTCACTCCCCTCTTTGAAACCAATTCTTGGTTTAACTCTCGGTGGGCGGTCCTCTCACTAAAGCAAGAGCTTTAAAAACTCACTACAGCACACTGAAAGTATTGGTACTGCACGGAAAGAGCCTTGGGTGTCTGCTAGTGTACAGTTTTCTAAGCTTCTTTGCTAATATCATTTTCTGTTGTTGAGCAAGTGATTGTAACCCATCCGTGGGTAAAACCTGTTGTCTAGTAGCCTCGGTTGGGCCATCGGAAATCAATCGGGGGCTGTGACTGGGCGCTCACTCCCCTCTCTGAAACCAATTCTTGGTTTAACTCTTGGTGGGCGGTCCTCTCACTAAAGCAAGAGCTTTAAAAACTCACTACGGCACACTGAAAGTATTGGTACTGCACGGAAAGAGCCATGTGTGTCTGCTAGTGTACAGTTTTATAAGCTTCTTTGCTAAAAAATCAATATCTGCTGTTGAGCAAGTGATCGTAACCCATCCGTGGGTAAAACCTGTTGTCTAGTAGCCTCGGTTGGGCCATCGGAAATCAATCGGGGGCTGTGAATGGGCGCTGACTCCCCTCTCTGAAACCAATTCTTGGTTTAACTCTCGGTGGGCGGTCCTCTCACTAAAGCAAGAGCTTTAAAAACTCACTACAGCACACTGAAAGTATTGGAACTGCACGGAAAGAGCCTTGTGTGTCTGCTAGTGTACAGTTTTATAAGCTTCTTTGCTAAAAATCAATATCTGCTGTTGAGCAAGTGATCGTAACCCATCCGTGGGTAAAACTTGTTGTCTAGTAGCCTCGGTTGGGCCATCGGAAATCAATCGGGGGCTGTGAATGGGCGCTCACTCCCCTCTCTGAAACCAATTCTTGGTTTCACTTTTGGCGGGCTGTCCTCTCACCAAAGCAAGAGCTTTAAAAACTCACTACAGCACACTGAAAGTATTGGAACTGCACGGAAAGAGCCTTTTGTGTCTGCTAGTGTACAGTTTTATAAGCTTCTTTGCTAAAAATCAATATCTGCTGTTGAGCAAGTGATCGTAACCCATCCGTGGGTAAAACCTGTTGTCTAGTAGCCTCGGTTGGGCCATCGGAAATCAATCGGGGGCTGTGAATGGGCGGTCACTCCCCTCTCTGAAACCAATTCTTGGTTTCACTTTTGGCGGGCTGTCCTCTCACCAAAGCAAGAGCTTTAAAAACTCACTACGGCACACTGAAAGTATTGGAACTGCACGGAAAGAGCCTTGTGTGTCTGGTAGTGTACAGTTTTCTAAGCTTCTTTGCTTATATCATTTTCTGTTGTTGAGCAAGTGATTGTAACCCATCCGTTGGTAAAACCTGTTGTCTAGTAGCCTCGGTTGGGCCATCGGAAATCAATCGGGGGCTGTGAATGGGCGCTCACTCCCCTCTCTGAAACCAATTCTTGGTTTAACTCTTGGTGGGCGATCCTCTCACTAAAGCAAGAGCTTTAAAAACTCACTACAGCACACTGAAAGTATTGGTACTGCACGGAAAGAGCCTTGTGTGTCTGCTAGTGTACAGTTTTATAAGCTTCTTTGCTAAAAATCAATATCTGCTGTTGAGCAAGTGATCGTAACCCATCCGTGGGTAAAACCTGTTGTCTAGTAGCCTCGGTTGGGCCATCGGAAATCAATCGGGGGCTTTGACTGGGCGCTCACTCCCCTCTCTGAAACCAATTCTTGGTTTAACTCTCGGTGGGCGGTCCTCTCACTAAAGCAAGAGCTTTAAAAACTCACTACAGCACACTGAAAGTATTGGTACTGCACGGAAAGAGCCTTGTGTGTCTGCTAGTGTACAGTTTTCTAAGCTTCTTTGCTAATATCATTTTCTGTTGTTGAGCAAGTGATTGTAACCCATCCGTGGGTAAAACCTGTTGTCTAGTAGCCTCGGTTGGGCCATCGGAAATCAATCGGGGGCTGTGACTGGGCGCTCACTCCCCTCTCTGAAACCAATTCTTGGTTTAACTCTTGGTGGGCGGTCCTCTCACTAAAGCAAGAGCTTTAAAAACTCACTACGGCACACTGAAAGTATTGGTACTGCACGGAAAGAGCCATGTGTGTCTGCTAGTGTACAGTTTTATAAGCTTCTTTGCTAATATCATTTTCTGTTGTTGAGCAAGTGATCGTAACCCATCCGTGGGTAAAACCTGTTGTCTAGTAGCCTCGGTTGGGCCATCGGAAATCAATCGGGGCCTGTGACTGGGCGCTCACTCCCCTCTCTGAAACCAATTCTTGGTTTAACTCTTGGTGGGCGATCCTCTCACTAAAGCAAGAGCTTTAAAAACTCACTACAGCACACTGAAAGTATTGGTACTGCACGGAAAGAGCCTTGTGTGTCTGCTAGTGTACAGTTTTATAAGCTTCTTTGCTAAAAATCAATATCTGCTGTTGAGCAAGTGATCGTAACCCATCCGTGGGTAAAACCTGTTGTCTAGTAGCCTCGGTTGGGCCATCGGAAATCAATCGGGGGCTGTGAATGGGCGGTCACTCCCCTCTCTGAAACCAATTCTTGGTTTCACTTTTGGCGGGCTGTCCTCTCACCAAAGCAAGAGCTTTAAAAACTCACTACGGCACACTGAAAGTATTGGAACTGCACGGAAAGAGCCTTGTGTGTCTGGTAGTGTACAGTTTTCTAAGCTTCTTTGCTTATATCATTTTCTGTTGTTGAGCAAGTGATTGTAACCCATCCGTTGGTAAAACCTGTTGTCTAGTAGCCTCGGTTGGGCCATCGGAAATCAATCGGGGGCTGTGAATGGGCGCTCACTCCCCTCTCTGAAACCAATTCTTGGTTTAACTCTTGGTGGGCGATCCTCTCACTAAAGCAAGAGCTTTAAAAACTCACTACAGCACACTGAAAGTATTGGTACTGCACGGAAAGAGCCTTGTGTGTCTGCTAGTGTACAGTTTTATAAGCTTCTTTGCTAAAAATCAATATCTGCTGTTGAGCAAGTGATCGTAACCCATCCGTGGGTAAAACCTGTTGTCTAGTAGCCTCGGTTGGGCCATCGGAAATCAATCGGGGGCTTTGACTGGGCGCTCACTCCCCTCTCTGAAACCAATTCTTGGTTTAACTCTCGGTGGGCGGTCCTCTCACTAAAGCAAGAGCTTTAAAAACTCACTACAGCACACTGAAAGTATTGGTACTGCACGGAAAGAGCCTTGTGTGTCTGCTAGTGTACAGTTTTCTAAGCTTCTTTGCTAATATCATTTTCTGTTGTTGAGCAAGTGATTGTAACCCATCCGTGGGTAAAACCTGTTGTCTAGTAGCCTCGGTTGGGCCATCGGAAATCAATCGGGGGCTGTGACTGGGCGCTCACTCCCCTCTCTGAAACCAATTCTTGGTTTAACTCTTGGTGGGCGGTCCTCTCACTAAAGCAAGAGCTTTAAAAACTCACTACGGCACACTGAAAGTATTGGTACTGCACGGAAAGAGCCATGTGTGTCTGCTAGTGTACAGTTTTATAAGCTTCTTTGCTAATATCATTTTCTGTTGTTGAGCAAGTGATCGTAACCCATCCGTGGGTAAAACCTGTTGTCTAGTAGCCTCGGTTGGGCCATCGGAAATCAATCGGGGCCTGTGACTGGGCGCTCACTCCCCTCTCTGAAACCAATTCTTGGTTTAACTCTTGGTGGGCGATCCTCTCACTAAAGCAAGAGCTATAAAAACTCACTACAGCACACTGAAAGTATTGGTACTGCACGGAAAGAGCCTTGTGTGTCTGCTAGTGTACAGTTTTATAAGCTTCTTTGCTAAAAATCAATATCTGCTGTTGAGCAAGTGATCGTAACCCATCCGTGGGTAAAACCTGTTGTCTAGTAGCCTCGGTTGGGCCATCGGAAATCAATCGGGGGCTGTGAATGGGCGGTCACTCCCCTCTCTGAAACCAATTCTTGGTTTAACTGTCGGTGGGCTGTCCTCTCACTAAAGCAATAGCTTTAAAAACTCAATATGGCACTCAAAAAACAAAATATGACCATTTCAAAAACAAACAAATCTTAAGCTATTATCCTGTTTTCAACCTACTTTCAACTCGAGACACCATTCAAACTTGAAACGTGTCACAAAACATTCAGACATTACCAAATGGTGCAGTTGATCAAATATCAAGCCAATTTCAAAATATGACCGTTTCAAAAACAAACACAACTCAACCCATTATCCTACTTTCAACTAGAGACACCATTCAAACTTGAAACGTATCACAAAACATCCAGACATTACCAAATGGTCCAGTTTATCAAATATCAAGCCAATTTTAAAATGACCTTTTCAAAAACAAACAAATCTAAACTCATTGTCCTGTTTTCAACCTACTTTCAACTAGAGACACCATTCAAACTTGAAACGTGTCACAAAACATTCAGACATTACCAAATGGTGCAGTTGATCAAATATTAACCCAATTTCAAAATATGACCGTTTCAAAAACAAACACAACTCAACCCATTATCCTACTTTCAACTAGAGACACCATTCAAACTTGAAACGTGTCACAAAACATTGAGACATTACCAAATGGTGCAGTTTATCAAATATCAAGCCAATTTTAAAATTACCTTTTCAAAAACAAACAAATCTAAACTCATTGTCCTGTTTTCAACCTACTTTCAACTAGAGAAACCATTCAAACTTGAAACTGGTGACAATACATTTAGCTATGACCTAACTATTTTGGTCTCAAATAGTTTAGTGTCTTCTTTTTCAAACTTTATCTTCATGAATGAATAGGAAGCTGTATGGGCCTTTTAACAGACCTACAGCCAGTAAGACAACTTTACTGTCTTCTTTTTCAAACTTTATCTTCATGAATGAATAGGAAGCTGTATGGGCCTTTTAACAGACCTACAGCCAGTAAGACAACTTTAGTGTCTTCTTTTTCAAACTTTATCTTCATGAATGAATAGGAAGCTGTATGGGCCTTTTAACAGACCTACAGCCAGTAAGACAACTTTACTGTCTTCTTTTTCAAACTTTATCTTCATGAATGAATAGGAAGCTGTATGGGCCTTTTAACAGACCTACAGCCAGTAAGACAACTTTACTGTCTTCTTTTTCAAACTTTATCTTCATGAATGAATAGGAAGCTGTATGGGCCTTTTAACAGACCTACAGCCAGTAAGACAACTTTAGTGTCTTGTTTTTCAAACTTTATCTTCATGAATGAATAGGAAGCTGTATGGGCCTTTTAACAGACCTACAGCCAGTAAGACAACTTTAGTGTCTTCTTTTTCAAACTTTATCTTGATGAATGAATAGGAAGCTGTATGGGCCTTTTAACAGACCTACAGCCAGTAAGACAACTTTAGTGTCTTCTTTTTCAAACTTTATCTTCATGAATGAATAGGAAGCTGTATGGGCCTTTTAACAGACCTACAGCCAGTAAGACAACTTTAGTGTCTTCTTCTTCAAACTTTATCTTCATGAATGAATAGGAAGCTGTATGGGCCTTTTAACAGACCTACAGCCAGTAAGACAACTTTAGTGTCTTCTTTTTCAAACTTTATCTTCATGAATGAATAGGAAGCTGTATGGGCCTTTTAACAGACCTACAGCCAGTAAGACAACTTTAGTGTCTTCTTTTTCAAACTTTATCTTCATGAATGAATAGGAAGCTGTATGGGCCTTTTAACAGACCTACAGCCAGTAAGACAACTTTAGTGTCTTCTTTTTCAAACTTTATCTTCATGAATGAATAGGAAGCTGTATGGGCCTTTTAACAGACCTACAGCCAGTAAGACAACTTTACTGTCTTCTTTTTCAAACTTTATCTTCATGAATGAATAGGAAGCTGTATGGGCCTTTTAACAGACCTACAGCCAGTAAGACAACTTTAGTGTCTTCTTTTTCAAACTTTATCTTCATGAATGAATAGGAAGCTGTATGGGCCTTTTAACAGACCTACAGCCAGTAAGACAACTTTACTGTCTTCTTTTTCAAACTTTATCTTCATGAATGAATAGGAAGCTGTATGGGCCTTTTAACAGACCTACAGCCAGTAAGACAACTTTAGTGTCTTGTTTTTCAAACTTTATCTTCATGAATGAATAGGAAGCTGTATGGGCCTTTTAACAGACCTACAGCCATTAAGACAACTTTAGTGTCTTCTTTTTCAAACTTTATCTTGATGAATGAATAGGAAGCTGTATGGGCCTTTTAACAGACCTACAGCCAGTAAGAAAACTTTAGTGTCTTCTTTTTCAAACTTTATCTTGATGAATGAATAGGAAGCTGTATGGGCCTTTTAACAGACCTACAGCCAGTAAGACAACTTTAGTGTCTTCTTCTTCAAACTTTATCTTCATGAATGAATAGGAAGCTGTATGGGCCTTTTAACAGACCTACAGCCAGTAAGACAACTTTAGTGTCTTCTTTTTCAAACTTTATCTTCATGAATGAATAGGAAGCTGTATGGGCCTTTTAACAGACCTACAGCCAGTAAGACAACTTTACTGTCTTCTTTTTCAAACTTTATCTTCATGAATGAATAGGAAGCTGTATGGGCCTTTTAACAGACCTACAGCCAGTAAGACAACTTTAGTGTCTTGTTTTTCAAACTTTATCTTCATGAATGAATAGGAAGCTGTATGGGCCTTTTAACAGACCTACAGCCAGTAAGACAACTTTACTGTCTTCTTTTTCAAACTTTATCTTCATGAATGAATAGGAAGCTGTATGGGCCTTTTAACAGACCTACAGCCAGTAAGACAACTTTAGTGTCTTCTTTTTCAAACTTTATCTTCATGAATGAATGAATAGGAAGCTGTATGGGCCTTTTAACAGACCTACAGCCAGTAAGACAACTTTACTGTCTTCTTTTTCAAACTTTATCTTCATGAATGAATAGGAAGCTGTATGGGCCTTTTAACAGACCTACAGCCAGTAAGACAACTTTACTGTCTTGTTTTTCAAACTTTATCTTCATGAATGAATAGGACGCTGTATGGGCCTTTTAACAGACCTACAGCCAGTAAGACAACTTTACTGTCTTCTTTTTCAAACTTTATCTTCATGAAGGAATAGGAAGCTGTATGGGCCTTTTAACAGACCTACAGCCAGTAAGACAACTTTAGTGTCTTCTTTTTCAAACTTTATCTTCATGAATGAATAGGAAGCTGTATGGGCCTTTTAACAGACCTACAGCCAGTAAGACAACTTTAGTGTCTTCTTTTTCAAACTTTATCTTCATGAATGAATAGGAAGCTGTATGGGCCTTTTAACAGACCTACAGCCAGTAAGACAACTTTACTGTCTTCTTTTTCAAACTTTATCTTCATGAATGAATAGGAAGCTGTATGGGCCTTTTAACAGACCTACAGCCAGTAAGACAACTTTAGTGTCTTATTTTTCAAACTTTATCTTCATCAATGAATAGGAAGCTGTATGGGCCTTTTAACAGACCTACAGCCAGTAAGACAACTTTACTGTCTTCTTTTTCAAACTTTATCTTCATGAATGAATAGGAAGCTGTATGGGCCTTTTAACAGACCTACAGCCAGTAAGACTACTTTACTGTCTTCTTTTTCAAACTTTATCTTCATGAATGAATAGGAAGCTGTATGGGCCTTTTAACAGACCTACAGCCAGTAAGACAACTTTACTGTCTTCTTTTTCAAACTTTATCTTCATGAATGAATAGGAAGCTGTATGGGCCTTTTAACAGACCTACAGCCAGTAAGACAACTTTACTGTCTTCTTTTTCAAACTTTATCTTCATGAATGAATAGGAAGCTGTATGGGCCTTTTAACAGACCTACAGCCAGTAAGACAACTTTAGTGTCTTGTTTTTCAAACTTTATCTTCATGAATGAATAGGACGCTGTATGGGCCTTTTTAACAGACCTACAGCCAGTAAGACAACTTTACTGTCTTCTTTTTCAAACTTTATCTTCATGAAGGAATAGGAAGCTGTATGGGCCTTTTAACAGACCTACAGCCAGTAAGACAACTTTACTGTCTTCTTTTTCAAACTTTATCTTCATGAATGAATAGGAAGCTGTATGGGCCTTTTAACAGACCTACAGCCAGTAAGACAACTTTAGTGTCTTCTTTTTCAAACTTTATCTTCATCAATGAATAGGAAGCTGTATGGGCCTTTTAACAGACCTACAGCCAGTAAGACAACTTTACTGTCTTCTTTTTCAAACGTTATCTTCATGAATGAATAGGAAGCTGTATGGGCCTTTTAACAGACCTACAGCCAGTAAGACAACTTTAGTGTCTTCTTTTTCAAACTTTATCTTCATGAATGAATAGGAAGCTGTATGGGCCTTTTAACAGACCTACAGCCAGTAAGACAACTTTAGTGTCTTCTTCTTCAAACTTTATCTTCATGAATGAATAGGAAGCTGTATGGGCCTTTTAACAGACCTACAGCCAGTAAGACAACTTTAGTGTCTTCTTTTTCAAACTTTATCTTCATGAATGAATAGGAAGCTGTATGGGCCTTTTAACAGACCTACAGCCAGTAAGACAACTTTACTGTCTTCTTTTTCAAACTTTATCTTCATGAATGAATAGGAAGCTGTATGGGCCTTTTAACAGACCTACAGCCAGTAAGACAACTTTAGTGTCTTGTTTTTCAAACTTTATCTTCATGAATGAATAGGAAGCTGTATGGGCCTTTTAACAGACCTACAGCCAGTAAGACAACTTTACTGTCTTCTTTTTCAAACTTTATCTTCATGAATGAATAGGAAGCTGTATGGGCCTTTTAACAGACCTACAGCCAGTAAGACAACTTTAGTGTCTTCTTTTTCAAACTTTATCTTCATGAATGAATGAATAGGAAGCTGTATGGGCCTTTTAACAGACCTACAGCCAGTAAGACAACTTTACTGTCTTCTTTTTCAAACTTTATCTTCATGAATGAATAGGAAGCTGTATGGGCCTTTTAACAGACCTACAGCCAGTAAGACAACTTTACTGTCTTGTTTTTCAAACTTTATCTTCATGAATGAATAGGACGCTGTATGGGCCTTTTAACAGACCTACAGCCAGTAAGACAACTTTACTGTCTTCTTTTTCAAACTTTATCTTCATGAAGGAATAGGAAGCTGTATGGGCCTTTTAACAGACCTACAGCCAGTAAGACAACTTTAGTGTCTTCTTTTTCAAACTTTATCTTCATGAATGAATAGGAAGCTGTATGGGCCTTTTAACAGACCTACAGCCAGTAAGACAACTTTAGTGTCTTCTTTTTCAAACTTTATCTTCATGAATGAATAGGAAGCTGTATGGGCCTTTTAACAGACCTACAGCCAGTAAGACAACTTTACTGTCTTCTTTTTCAAACTTTATCTTCATGAATGAATAGGAAGCTGTATGGGCCTTTTAACAGACCTACAGCCAGTAAGACAACTTTAGTGTCTTATTTTTCAAACTTTATCTTCATCAATGAATAGGAAGCTGTATGGGCCTTTTAACAGACCTACAGCCAGTAAGACAACTTTACTGTCTTCTTTTTCAAACTTTATCTTCATGAATGAATAGGAAGCTGTATGGGCCTTTTAACAGACCTACAGCCAGTAAGACTACTTTACTGTCTTCTTTTTCAAACTTTATCTTCATGAATGAATAGGAAGCTGTATGGGCCTTTTAACAGACCTACAGCCAGTAAGACAACTTTACTGTCTTCTTTTTCAAACTTTATCTTCATGAATGAATAGGAAGCTGTATGGGCCTTTTAACAGACCTACAGCCAGTAAGACAACTTTACTGTCTTCTTTTTCAAACTTTATCTTCATGAATGAATAGGAAGCTGTATGGGCCTTTTAACAGACCTACAGCCAGTAAGACAACTTTAGTGTCTTGTTTTTCAAACTTTATCTTCATGAATGAATAGGACGCTGTATGGGCCTTTTTAACAGACCTACAGCCAGTAAGACAACTTTACTGTCTTCTTTTTCAAACTTTATCTTCATGAAGGAATAGGAAGCTGTATGGGCCTTTTAACAGACCTACAGCCAGTAAGACAACTTTACTGTCTTCTTTTTCAAACTTTATCTTCATGAATGAATAGGAAGCTGTATGGGCCTTTTAACAGACCTACAGCCAGTAAGACAACTTTAGTGTCTTCTTTTTCAAACTTTATCTTCATCAATGAATAGGAAGCTGTATGGGCCTTTTAACAGACCTACAGCCAGTAAGACAACTTTACTGTCTTCTTTTTCAAACGTTATCTTCATGAATGAATAGGAAGCTGTATGGGCCTTTTAACAGACCTACAGCCAGTAAGACAACTTTAGTGTCTTCTTTTTCAAACTTTATCTTCATGAATGAATAGGAAGCTGTATGGGCCTTTTAACAGACCTACAGCCAGTAAGACAACTTTAGTGTCTTCTTCTTCAAACTTTATCTTCATGAATGAATAGGAAGCTGTATGGGCCTTTTAACAGACCTACAGCCAGTAAGACAACTTTAGTGTCTTCTTTTTCAAACTTTATCTTCATGAATGAATAGGAAGCTGTATGGGCCTTTTAACAGACCTACAGCCAGTAAGACAACTTTAGTGTCTTCTTTTTCAAACTTTATCTTCATGAATGAATAGGAAGCTGTATGGGCCTTTTAACAGACCTACAGCCAGTAAGACAACTTTAGTGTCTTCTTTTTCAAACTTTATCTTCATGAATGAATAGGAAGCTGTATGGGCCTTTTAACAGACCTACAGCCAGTAAGACAACTTTACTGTCTTCTTTTTCAAACTTTATCTTCATGAATGAATAGGAAGCTGTATGGGCCTTTTAACAGACCTACAGCCAGTAAGACAACTTTAGTGTCTTCTTTTTCAAACTTTATCTTCATGAATGAATAGGAAGCTGTATGGGCCTTTTAACAGACCTACAGCCAGTAAGACAACTTTACTGTCTTCTTTTTCAAACTTTATCTTCATGAATGAATAGGAAGCTGTATGGGCCTTTTAACAGACCTACAGCCAGTAAGACAACTTTAGTGTCTTGTTTTTCAAACTTTATCTTCATGAATGAATAGGAAGCTGTATGGGCCTTTTAACAGACCTACAGCCATTAAGACAACTTTAGTGTCTTCTTTTTCAAACTTTATCTTGATGAATGAATAGGAAGCTGTATGGGCCTTTTAACAGACCTACAGCCAGTAAGAAAACTTTAGTGTCTTCTTTTTCAAACTTTATCTTGATGAATGAATAGGAAGCTGTATGGGCCTTTTAACAGACCTACAGCCAGTAAGACAACTTTAGTGTCTTCTTCTTCAAACTTTATCTTCATGAATGAATAGGAAGCTGTATGGGCCTTTTAACAGACCTACAGCCAGTTAGACAACTTTAGTGTCTTCTTTTTCAAACTTTATCTTCATGAATGAATAGGAAGCTGTATGGGCCTTTTAACAGACCTACAGCCAGTAAGACAACTTTACTGTCTTCTTTTTCAAACTTTATCTTCATGAATGAATAGGAAGCTGTATGGGCCTTTTAACAGACCTACAGCCAGTAAGACAACTTTAGTGTCTTCTTTTTCAAACTTTATCTTCATGAATGAATAGGAAGCTGTATGGGCCTTTTAACAGACCTACAGCCAGTAAGACAACTTTAGTGTCTTCTTTTTCAAACTTTATCTTCATGAATGAATAGGAAGCTGTATGGGCCTTTTAACAGACCTACAGCCAGTAAGACAACTTTACTGTCTTCTTTTTCAAACTTTATCTTCATGAATGAATAGGACGCTGTATGGGCCTTTTAACAGACCTACAGCCAGTAAGACAACTTTACTGTCTTCTTTTTCAAACTTTATCTTCATGAATTGCTAGGAAGCTGTATGGGCCTTTTAACAGACCTACAGCCAGTAAGACAACTTTAGTGTCTTCTTTTTCAAACTTTATCTTCATGAATGAATAGGAAGCTGTATGGGCCTTTTAACAGACCTACAGCCAGTAAGACAACTTTACTGTCTTCTTTTTCAAACTTTATCTTCATGAATGAATAGGACGCTGTATGGGCCTTTTAACAGACCTACAGCCAGTAAGACAACTTTAGTGTCTTCTTTATCTGCATGAATGAATAGGAAGCTGTATGGGCCTTTTAACAGACCTACAGGCAGTAAGACAACTCTAGTGTCTTCTTTTTCAAACTTTATCTTCATGAATGAATAGGAAGCTGTATGGGCCTTTTAACAGACCTACAGCCAGTAAGACAACTTTAGTGTCTTCTTTTTCAAACTTTATCTTCATGAATGAATAGGAAGCTGTATGGGCCTTTTAACAGACCTACAGCCAGTAAGACAACTTTACTGTCTTCTTTTTCAAACTTTATCTTCATGAATGAATAGGAAGCTGTATGGGCCTTTTAACAGACCTACAGCCAGTAAGACAACTTTAGTGTCTTCTTTTTCAAACTTTATCTTCATGAATGAATGAATAGGAAGCTGTATGGGCCTTTTAACAGACCTACAGCCAGTAAGACAACTTTACTGTCTTCTTTTTCAAACTTTATCTTCATGAATGAATAGGAAGCTGTATGGGCCTTTTAACAGACCTACAGCCAGTAAGACAACTTTACTGTCTTGTTTTTCAAACTTTATCTTCATGAATGAATAGGACGCTGTATGGGCCTTTTAACAGACCTACAGCCAGTAAGACAACTTTACTGTCTTCTTTTTCAAACTTTATCTTCATGAAGGAATAGGAAGCTGTATGGGCCTTTTAACAGACCTACAGCCAGTAAGACAACTTTAGTGTCTTCTTTTTCAAACTTTATCTTCATGAATGAATAGGAAGCTGTATGGGCCTTTTAACAGACCTACAGCCAGTAAGACAACTTTAGTGTCTTCTTTTTCAAACTTTATCTTCATGAATGAATAGGAAGCTGTATGGGCCTTTTAACAGACCTACAGCCAGTAAGACAACTTTACTGTCTTCTTTTTCAAACTTTATCTTCATGAATGAATAGGAAGCTGTATGGGCCTTTTAACAGACCTACAGCCAGTAAGACAACTTTAGTGTCTTCTTTTTCAAACTTTATCTTCATGAATGAATAGGAAGCTGTATGGGCCTTTTAACAGACCTACAGCCAGTAAGACAACTTTACTGTCTTCTTTTTCAAACTTTATCTTCATGAATGAATAGGAAGCTGTATGGGCCTTTTAACAGACCTACAGCCAGTAAGACAACTTTAGTGTCTTCTTTTTCAAACTTTATCTTCATGAATGAATAGGAAGCTGTATGGGCCTTTTAACAGACCTACAGCCAGTAAGACAACTTTACTGTCTTCTTTTTCAAACTTTATCTTCATGAATGAATAGGACGCTGTATGGGCCTTTTAACAGACCTACAGCCAGTAAGACAACTTTACTGTCTTCTTTTTCAAACTTTATCTTCATGAATTGCTAGGAAGCTGTATGGGCCTTTTAACAGACCTACAGCCAGTAAGACAACTTTAGTGTCTTCTTTTTCAAACTTTATCTTCATGAATGAATAGGAAGCTGTATGGGCCTTTTAACAGACCTACAGCCAGTAAGACAACTTTAGTGTCTTCTTTTTCAAACTTTATCTTCATGAATGAATAGGAAGCTGTATGGGCCTTTTAACAGACCTACAGCCAGTAAGACAACTTTAGTGTCTTCTTTTTCAAACTTTATCTTCATGAATTGCTAGGAAGCTGTATGGGCCTTTTAACAGACCTACAGCCAGTAAGACAACTTTACTGTCTTCTTTTTCAAACTTTATCTTCATGAATGAATAGGACGCTGTATGGGCCTTTTAACAGACCTACAGCCAGTAAGACAACTTTAGTGTCTTCTTTATCTGCATGAATGAATAGGAAGCTGTATGGGCCTTTTAACAGACCTACAGGCAGTAAGACAACTCTAGTGTCTTCTTTTTCAAACTTTATCTTCATGAATGAATAGGAAGCTGTATGGGCCTTTTAACAGACCTACAGCCAGTAAGACAACTTTAGTGTCTTCTTTTTCAAACTTTATCTTCATGAATGAATAGGAAGCTGTATGGGCCTTTTAACAGACCTACAGCCAGTAAGACAACTTTACTGTCTTCTTTTTCAAACTTTATCTTCATGAATGAATAGGAAGCTGTATGGGCCTTTTAACAGACCTACAGCCAGTAAGACAACTTTAGTGTCTTCTTTTTCAAACTTTATCTTCATGAATGAATGAATAGGAAGCTGTATGGGCCTTTTAACAGACCTACAGCCAGTAAGACAACTTTACTGTCTTCTTTTTCAAACTTTATCTTCATGAATGAATAGGAAGCTGTATGGGCCTTTTAACAGACCTACAGCCAGTAAGACAACTTTACTGTCTTGTTTTTCAAACTTTATCTTCATGAATGAATAGGACGCTGTATGGGCCTTTTAACAGACCTACAGCCAGTAAGACAACTTTACTGTCTTCTTTTTCAAACTTTATCTTCATGAAGGAATAGGAAGCTGTATGGGCCTTTTAACAGACCTACAGCCAGTAAGACAACTTTAGTGTCTTCTTTTTCAAACTTTATCTTCATGAATGAATAGGAAGCTGTATGGGCCTTTTAACAGACCTACAGCCAGTAAGACAACTTTAGTGTCTTCTTTTTCAAACTTTATCTTCATGAATGAATAGGAAGCTGTATGGGCCTTTTAACAGACCTACAGCCAGTAAGACAACTTTACTGTCTTCTTTTTCAAACTTTATCTTCATGAATGAATAGGAAGCTGTATGGGCCTTTTAACAGACCTACAGCCAGTAAGACAACTTTAGTGTCTTCTTTTTCAAACTTTATCTTCATGAATGAATAGGAAGCTGTATGGGCCTTTTAACAGACCTACAGCCAGTAAGACAACTTTACTGTCTTCTTTTTCAAACTTTATCTTCATGAATGAATAGGAAGCTGTATGGGCCTTTTAACAGACCTACAGCCAGTAAGACAACTTTACTGTCTTCTTTTTCAAACTTTATCTTCATGAATGAATAGGAAGCTGTATGGGCCTTTTAACAGACCTACAGCCAGTAAGACAACTTTAGTGTCTTCTTTTTCAAACTTTATCTTCATGAATGAATAGGAAGCTGTATGGGCCTTTTAACAGACCTACAGCCAGTAAGACAACTTTACTGTCTTCTTTTTCAAACTTTATCTTCATGAATGAATAGGAAGCTGTATGGGCCTTTTAACAGACCTACAGCCAGTAAGACAACTTTAGTGTCTTCTTTTTCAAACTTTATCTTCATGAATGAATAGGAAGCTGTATGGGCCTTTTAACAGACCTACAGCCAGTAAGACAACTTTAGTGTCTTCTTCTTCAAACTTTATCTTCATGAATGAATAGGAAGCTGTATGGGCCTTTTAACAGACCTACAGCCAGTAAGACAACTTTAGTGTCTTCTTTTTCAAACTTTATCTTCATGAATGAATAGGAAGCTGTATGGGCCTTTTAACAGACCTACAGCCAGTAAGACAACTTTAGTGTCTTCTTTTTCAAACTTTATCTTCATGAATGAATAGGAAGCTGTATGGGCCTTTTAACAGACCTACAGCCAGTAAGACAACTTTAGTGTCTTCTTTTTCAAACTTTATCTTCATGAATGAATAGGAAGCTGTATGGGCCTTTTAACAGACCTACAGCCAGTAAGACAACTTTACTGTCTTCTTTTTCAAACTTTATCTTCATGAATGAATAGGAAGCTGTATGGGCCTTTTAACAGACCTACAGCCAGTAAGACAACTTTAGTGTCTTCTTTTTCAAACTTTATCTTCATGAATGAATAGGAAGCTGTATGGGCCTTTTAACAGACCTACAGCCAGTAAGACAACTTTACTGTCTTCTTTTTCAAACTTTATCTTCATGAATGAATAGGAAGCTGTATGGGCCTTTTAACAGACCTACAGCCAGTAAGACAACTTTAGTGTCTTGTTTTTCAAACTTTATCTTCATGAATGAATAGGAAGCTGTATGGGCCTTTTAACAGACCTACAGCCATTAAGACAACTTTAGTGTCTTCTTTTTCAAACTTTATCTTGATGAATGAATAGGAAGCTGTATGGGCCTTTTAACAGACCTACAGCCAGTAAGAAAACTTTAGTGTCTTCTTTTTCAAACTTTATCTTGATGAATGAATAGGAAGCTGTATGGGCCTTTTAACAGACCTACAGCCAGTAAGACAACTTTGGTGTCTTCTTCTTCAAACTTTATCTTCATGAATGAATAGGAAGCTGTATGGGCCTTTTAACAGACCTACAGCCAGTTAGACAACTTTAGTGTCTTCTTTTTCAAACTTTATCTTCATGAATGAATAGGAAGCTGTATGGGCCTTTTAACAGACCTACAGCCAGTAAGACAACTTTAGTGTCTTCTTTTTCAAACTTTATCTTCATGAATGAATAGGAAGCTGTATGGGCCTTTTAACAGACCTACAGCCAGTAAGACAACTTTAGTGTCTTCTTTTTCAAACTTTATCTTCATGAATGAATAGGAAGCTGTATGGGCCTTTTAACAGACCTACAGCCAGTAAGACAACTTTAGTGTCTTCTTTTTCAAACTTTATCTTCATGAATGAATAGGAAGCTGTATGGGCCTTTTAACAGACCTACAGCCAGTAAGACAACTTTACTGTCTTCTTTTTCAAACTTTATCTTCATGAATGAATAGGACGCTGTATGGGCCTTTTAACAGACCTACAGCCAGTAAGACAACTTTACTGTCTTCTTTTTCAAACTTTATCTTCATGAATTGCTAGGAAGCTGTATGGGCCTTTTAACAGACCTACAGCCAGTAAGACAACTTTAGTGTCTTCTTTTTCAAACTTTATCTTCATGAATGAATAGGAAGCTGTATGGGCCTTTTAACAGACCTACAGGCAGTAAGACAACTCTAGTGTCTTCTTTTTCAAACTTTATCTTCATGAATGAATAGGAAGCTGTATGGGCCTTTTAACAGACCTACAGCCAGTAAGACAACTTTAGTGTCTTCTTTTTCAAACTTTATCTTCATGAATGAATAGGAAGCTGTATGGGCCTTTTAACAGACCTACAGCCAGTAAGACAACTTTACTGTCTTCTTTTTCAAACTTTATCTTCATGAATGAATAGGAAGCTGTATGGGCCTTTTAACAGACCTACAGCCAGTAAGACAACTTTAGTGTCTTCTTTTTCAAACTTTATCTTCATGAATGAATGAATAGGAAGCTGTATGGGCCTTTTAACAGACCTACAGCCAGTAAGACAACTTTACTGTCTTCTTTTTCAAACTTTATCTTCATGAATGAATAGGAAGCTGTATGGGCCTTTTAACAGACCTACAGCCAGTAAGACAACTTTACTGTCTTGTTTTTCAAACTTTATCTTCATGAATGAATAGGACGCTGTATGGGCCTTTTAACAGACCTACAGCCAGTAAGACAACTTTACTGTCTTCTTTTTTAAACTTTATCTTCATGAAGGAATAGGAAGCTGTATGGGCCTTTTAACAGACCTACAGCCAGTAAGACAACTTTAGTGTCTTCTTTTTCAAACTTTATCTTCATGAATGAATAGGAAGCTGTATGGGCCTTTTAACAGACCTACAGCCAGTAAGACAACTTTAGTGTCTTCTTTTTCAAACTTTATCTTCATGAATGAATAGGAAGCTGTATGGGCCTTTTAACAGACCTACAGCCAGTAAGACAACTTTACTGTCTTCTTTTTCAAACTTTATCTTCATCAATGAATAGGAAGCTGTATGGGCCTTTTAACAGACCTACAGCCAGTAAGACAACTTTAGTGTCTTATTTTTCAAACTTTATCTTCATCAATGAATAGGAAGCTGTATGGGCCTTTTAACAGACCTACAGCCAGTAAGACAACTTTACTGTCTTCTTTTTCAAACTTTATCTTCATGAATGAATAGGAAGCTGTATGGGCCTTTTAACAGACCTACAGCCAGTAAGACTACTTTACTGTCTTCTTTTTCAAACTTTATCTTCATGAATGAATGAATAGGAAGCTGTAGGGGCCTTTTAACAGACCTACAGCCAGTAAGACAACTTTACTGTCTTCTTTTTCAAACTTTATCTTCATGAATGAATAGGAAGCTGTATGGGCCTTTTAACAGACCTACAGCCAGTAAGACAACTTTACTGTCTTCTTTTTCAAACTTTATCTTCATGAATGAATAGGAAGCTGTATGGGCCTTTTAACAGACCTACAGCCAGTAAGACAACTTTACTGTCTTCTTTTTCAAACTTTATCTTCATGAATGAATAGGAAGCTGTATGGGCCTTTTAACAGACCTACAGCCAGTAAGACAACTTTACTGTCTTCTTTTTCAAACTTTATCTTCATGAATGAATAGGAAGCTGTATGGGCCTTTTAACAGACCTACAGCCAGTAAGACAACTTTAGTGTCTTGTTTTTCAAACTTTATCTTCATGAATGAATAGGACGCTGTATGGGCCTTTTTAACAGACCTACAGCCAGTAAGACAACTTTACTGTCTTCTTTTTCAAACTTTATCTTCATGAAGGAATAGGAAGCTGTATGGGCCTTTTAACAGACCTACAGCCAGTAAGACAACTTTAGTGTCTTCTTTTTCAAACTTTATCTTCATCAATGAATAGGAAGCTGTATGGGCCTTTTAACAGACCTACAGCCAGTAAGACAACTTTACTGTCTTCTTTTTCAAACGTTATCTTCATGAATGAATAGGAAGCTGTATGGGCCTTTTAACAGACCTACAGCCAGTAAGACAACTTTAGTGTCTTCTTTTTCAAACTTTATCTTCATCAATGAATAGGAAGCTGTATGGGCCTTTTAACAGACCTACAGCCAGTAAGACAACTTTACTGTCTTCTTTTTCAAACGTTATCTTCATGAATGAATAGGAAGCTGTATGGGCCTTTTAACAGACCTACAGCCAGTAAGACAACTTTAGTGTCTTCTTTTTCAAACTTTATCTTCATGAATGAATAGGAAGCTGTATGGGCCTTTTAACAGACCTACAGCCAGTAAGACAACTTTACTGTCTTCTTTTTCAAACTTTATCTTCATGAATGAATAGGAAGCTGTAAGGGCCTTTTAACAGACCTACAGCCAGTAAGACAACTTTAGTGTCTTCTTCTTCAAACTTTATCTTCATGAATGAATAGGAAGCTGTATGGGCCTTTTAACAGACCTACAGCCAGTAAGACAACTTTAGTGTCTTCTTTTTCAAACTTTATCTTCATGAATCAATAGGACGCTGTATGGGCCTTTTAACAGACCTACAGCCAGTAAGACAACTTTAGTGTCTTCTTTTTCAAACTTTATCTTCATGAAGGAATAGGAAGCTGTATGGGCCTTTTAACAGACCTACAGCCAGTAAGACAACTTTAGTGTCTTCTTTTTCAAACTTTATCTTCATCAATGAATAGGAAGCTGTATGGGCCTTTTAACAGACCTACAGCCAGTAAGACAACTTTACTGTCTTCTTTTTCAAACGTTATCTTCATGAATGAATAGGAAGCTGTATGGGCCTTTTAACAGACCTACAGCCAGTAAGACAACTTTACTGTCTTCTTTTTCAAACTTTATCTTCATGAATGAATAGGAAGCTGTATGGGCCTTTTAACAGACCTACAGCCAGTAAGACAACTTTACTGTCTTCTTTTTCAAACTTTATCTTCATGAATGAATAGGAAGCTGTATGGGCCTTTTAACAGACCTACAGCCAGTAAGACAACTTTACTGTCTTCTTTTTCAAACTTTATCTTCATGAATGAATAGGAAGCTGTATGGGCCTTTTAACAGACCTGCACAAAAAGAGCCTTTTGTGTCTGCTAGTCTACAGTTTTTTAAGCTTCTTTGCTAAAAATCCATATCTGCTGTTGAGCAAGTGATCGTAACCCATCCGTGGGTAAAACCTGTTGTCTAGTAGCCTCGGTTGGGCCATCGGAAATCAATCGGGGGGCTTTGACTGGGCGCTCACTCCCCTCTCTGAAACCAATTCTTGGTTTAACTCTCGGTGGGCGGTCCTCTCACTAAAGCAAGAGCTTTAAAAACTCACTACAGCACACTGAAAGTATTGGTACTGCACGGAAAGAGCCTTGTGTGTCTGCTAGTGTACAGTTTACTAAGCTTCTTTGCTAATATCATTTTCTGTTGTTGAGCAAGTGATTGTAACCCATCCGTGGGTAAAACCTGTTGTCTAGTAGCCTCGGTTGGGCCATCGGAAATCAATCGGGGGCTGTGACTGGGCGGTCACTCCCCTCTCTGAAACCAATTCTTGGTTTAACTCTTGGTGGGCGGTCCTCTCACTAAAGCAAAAGCTTTAAAAACTCACTACGGCACACTGAAAGTATTGGTACTGCACGGAAAGAGCCATGTGTGTCTGCTAGTGTACAGTTTTATAAGCTTCTTTGCTAAAAAATCAATATCTACTGTTGAGCAAGTGATCGTAACCCATCCGTGGGTAAAACCTGTTGTCTAGTAGCCTCGGTTGGGCCATCGGAAATCAATCGGGGGGCTTTGACTGGGCGCTCACTCCCCTCTCTGAAACCAATTCTTGGTTTAACTCTCGGTGGGCGGTCCTCTCACTAAAGCAAGAGCTTTAAAAACTCACTACAGCACACTGAAAGTATTGGAACTGCACGGAAAGAGCCTTGTGTGTCTGCTAGTGTACAGTTTTATAAGCTTCTTTGCTAAAAATCAATATCTGCTGTTGAGCAAGTGATCGTAACCCATCGGTGGGTAAAACCTGTTGTCTAGTAGCCTCGGTTGGGCCATCGGAAATCAATCGGGGGCTGTGAATGGGCGGTCACTCCCCTCTCTGAAACCAATTCTTGGTTTCACTTTTGGCGGGCTGTCCTCTCACCAAAGCAAGAGCTTTAAAAACTCACTACAGCACACTGAAAGTATTGGTACTGTACGGAAAGAGCCTTGTGTGTCTGCTAGTGTACAGTTTTCTAAGCTTCTTTGCTAATATCATTTTCTGTTGTTGAGCAAGTGATTGTAACCCATCCGTGGGTAAAACCTGTTGTCTAGTAGCCTCGGTTGGGCCATCGGAAATCAATCGGGGGCTGTGAATGGGCGGTCACTCCCCTCTCTGAAACCAATTCTTGGTTTAACTCTCGGTGGGCGATCCTCTCACTAAAGCAAGAGCTTTAAAAACTCACTACAGCACACTGAAAGTATTGGTACTGCACGGAAAGAGCCTTGTGTGTCTGCTAGTGTACAGTTTTATAAGCTTCTTTGCTAAAAAATCAATATCTGCTGTTGAGCAAGTGATCGTAACCCATCCGTGGGTAAAACCTGTTGTCTAGTAGCCTCGGTTGGGCCATCGGAAATCAATCGGGGCCTGTGACTGGGCGCTCACTCCCCTCTCTGAAACCAATTCTTGGTTTAACTCTTGGTGGGCGATCCTCTCACTAAAGCAAGAGCTTTAAAAACTCACTACAGCACACTGAAAGTATTGGTACTGCACGGAAAGAGCCTTGTGTGTCTGCTAGTGTACAGTTTTATAAGCTTCTTTGCTAAAAATCAATATCTGCTGTTGAGCAAGTGATCGTAACCCATCCGTGGGTAAAACCTGTTGTCTAGTAGCCTCGGTTGGGCCATCGGAAATCAATCGGGGGCTTTGACTGGGCGCTCACTCCCCTCTCTGAAACCAATTCTTGGTTTAACTCTCGGTGGGCGGTCCTCTCACTAAAGCAAGAGCTTTAAAAACTCACTACAGCACACTGAAAGTATTGGTACTGCACGGAAAGAGCCTTGTGTGTCTGCTAGTGTACAGTTTTCTAAGCTTCTTTGCTAAAAAATCAATATCTGCTGTTGAGCAAGTGATCGTAACCCATCCGTGGGTAAAACCTGTTGTCTAGTAGCCTCGGTTGGGCCATCGGAAATCAATCGGGGCCTGTGACTGGGCGCTCACTCCCCTCTCTGAAACCAATTCTTGGTTTAACTCTTGGTGGGCGGTCCTCTCACTAAAGCAAGAGCTTTAAAAACTCACTACAGCACACTGAAAGTATTGGTACTGCACGGAAAGAGCCTTGTGTGTCTGCTAGTGTACAGTTTTATAAGCTTCTTTGCTAATATCATTTTCTGTTGTTGAGCAAGTGATTGTAACCCATCCGTGGGTAAAACCTGTTGTCTAGTAGCCTCGGTTGGGCCATCGGAAATCAATCGGGGGCTGTGAATGGGCGCTCACTCCCCTCTCTGAAACCAATTTTTGGTTTAACTCTTGGTGGGCGATCCTCTCACTAAAGCAAGAGCTTTAAAAACTCACTACAGCACACTGAAAGTATTGGAACGGCACGGAAAGAGCCTTGTGTGTCTGCTAGTGTACAGTTTTATAAGCTTCTTTGCTAAAAATCAATATCTGCTGTTGAGCAAGTGATCGTAACCTATCCGTGGGTAAAACCTGTTGTCTAGTAGCCTCGGTTGGGCCATCGGAAATCAATCGGGGGGCTGTGAATGGGCGGTCACTCCCCTCTCTGAAACCAATTCTTTGTTTCACTTTTGGCGGGCTGTCCTCTCACCAAAGCAAGAGCTTTAAAAACTCACTACGGCACACTGAAAGTATTGGAACTGCACGGAAAGAGCCTTGTGTGTCTGGTAGTGTACAGTTTTCTAAGCTTCTTTGCTAATATCATTTTCTGTTGTTGAGCAAGTGATTGTAACCCATCCGTGGGTAAAACTTGTTGTCTAGTAGCCTCGGTTGGGCCATCGGAAATCAATCGGGGGCTGTGAATGGGCGCTCACTCCCCTCTCTGAAACCAATTCTTGGTTTAACTCTCGGTGGGCGATCCTCTCACTAAAGCAAGAGCTTTAAAAACTCACTACAGCACACTGAAAGTATTGGTACTGCACGGAAAGAGCCTTGTGTGTCTGCTAGTGTACAGTTTTATAAGCTTCTTTGCTAAAAATCAATATCTGCTGTTGAGCAAGTGATCGTAACCCATCCGTGGGTAAAACCTGTTGTCTAGTAGCCTCGGTTGGGCCATCGGAAATCAATCGGGGCCTGTGACTGGGCGCTCACTCCCCTCTCTGAAACCAATTCTTGGTTTAACTCTTGGTGGGCGGTCCTCTCACCAAAGCAAGAGCTTTAAAAACTCACTACGGCACACTGAAAGTATTGGTACTGCACGGAAAGAGCCTTTTGTGTCTGCTAGTGTACAGTTTTATAAGCTTCTTTGCTAATATCATTTTCTGTTGTTGAGCAAGTGATCGTAACCCATCCGTGGGTAAAACCTGTTGTCTAGTAGCCTCGGTTGGGCCATCGGAAATCAATCGGGGGCTGTGACTGGGCGGTCACTCCCCTCTCTGAAACCAATTCTTGGTTTAACTCTTGGTGGGCGATCCTCTCACTAAAGCAAGAGCTTTAAAAACTCACTACAGCACACTGAAAGTATTGGTACTGCACGGAAAGAGCCTTGTGTGTCTGCTAGTGTACAGTTTTATAAGCTTCTTTGCTAAAAATCAATATCTGCTGTTGAGCAAGTGATCGTAACCCATCCGTGGGTAAAACCTGTTGTCTAGTAGCCTCGGTTGGGCCATCGGAAATCAATCGGGGGCTGTGAATGGGCGGTCACTCCCCTCTCTGAAACCAATTCTTGGTTTAACTCTTGGTGGGCGATCCTCTCACTAAAGCAAGAGCTTTAAAAACTCACTACAGCACACTGAAAGTATTGGTACTGCACGGAAAGAGCCTTGTGTGTCTGCTAGTGTACAGTTTTATAAGCTTCTTTGCTAAAAATCAATATCTGCTGTTGAGCAAGTGATCGTAACCCATCCGTGGGTAAAACCTGTTGTCTAGTAGCCTCGGTTGGGCCATCGGAAATCAATCGGGGGCATTGAATGGGCGGTCACTCCCCTCTCTGAAACCAATTCTTGGTTTAACTGTCGGTGGGCGGTCCTCTCACTAAAGCAATAGCTTTAAAAACTCAATATGGCACTCAAAAAACAAAATATGACCATTTCAAAAACAAACAAATCTTAAGCTATTATCCTGTTTTCAACCTACTTTCAACTCGAGACACCATTCAAACTTGAAACGTGTCACAAAACATTCAGACATTACCAAATGGTGCAGTTGATCAAATATCAAGCCAATTTCAAAATATGACCGTTTCAAAAACAAACACAACTCAACCCATTATCCTACTTTCAACTAGAGACACCATTCAAACTTGAAACGTGTCACAAAACATTGAGACATTACCAAATGGTCCAGTTGATCAAATATCAAGCCAATTTCAAAATATGACCGTTTCAAAAACAAACACAACTCAACCCATTATTCTACTTTCAACTAGAGACACCATTCAAACTTGAAACGTGTCACAAAACATTGAGACATTACCAAATGGTACAGTTTATCAATTATCAAGCCAATTTCAAAATATGACCGTTTCAAAAACAAACACAACTCAACCCATTATCCTACTTTCAACTAGAGACACCATTCAAACTTGACACGTGTCACAAAACATTGAGACATTACCAAATGGTACAGTTTATCAATTATCAAGCCAATTTCAAAATATGACCGTTTCAAAAACAAACACAACTCAACCCATTATCCTACTTTCAACTAGAGACACCATTCAAACTTGAAACGTGTCACAAAACATTGAGACATTACGAAATGGTGCAGTTGATCAAATATCAAGCCAATTTCAAAATATGACCGTTTCAAAAACAAACACAACTCAACCCATTATCCTACTTTCAACTAGAGACACCATTCAAACTTGAAACGTGTCACAAAACATTCAGACATTACGAAATGGTGCAGTTGATCAAATATCAAGCCAATTTCAAAATATGACCGTTTCAAAAACAAACACAACTCAACCCATTATCCTACTTTCAACTAGAGACACCATTCAAACTTGAAACGTGTCACAAAACATTGAGACATTACCAAATGGTCCAGTTTATCAATTATCAAGCGAATTTTAAAATTACCTTTTCAAAAACAAACAAATCTAAACTCATTGTCCTGTTTTCAACCTACTTTCAACTAGAGACACCATTCAAACTTGAAACGTGTCACAAAACATCCAGACATTACCAAATGGTCCAGTTTATCAAATATCAAGCCAATTTTAAAATGACCTTTTCAAAAACAAACAAATCTAAACTCATTGTCCTGTTTTCAACCTACTTTCAACTAGAGACACCATTCAAACTTGAAACGGGTGACAATACATTTAGCTATGACCTAACTATTTTGGTCTCAAATATTTTAGTGTCTTCTTTTTCAAACTTTATCTTCATGAATGAATAGGAAGCTGTATGGGCCTTTTAACAGACCTACAGCTAGTAAGACTACTTTACTGTCTTCTTTTTTTAAACTTTATCTTCATGAATGAATAGGAAGCTGTATGGGCCTTTTAACAGACCTACAGCCAGTAAGACAACTTTACTGTCTTCTTTTTCCAACTTTATCTTCATGAATGAATAGGAAGCTGTATGGGCCTTTTAACCGACCTACAGCCAGTAAGACAACTTTAGTGTCTTCTTTTTGATGGGGACTTTTGAGTCCGAATTGATCTCACTTTTCGTTGTCTAAATAAATATTTGTTTGCCTTGAACGTCAGCCGTCCCTCGCTCCTTAAGTTGAACCATGGTATAGTATTTTCTAACCATCTAACTTACTGGGTTATACACTCAAGGTTACACTTCTATTTCAGGAGCTCAGTGAGGAAAGGTTTGATAGAAATCAATAAAACTGGAATTTAGCAGCTTTGGCTTTAATGAAGCTAAATGATTTACATGGTTTTTAGAGCTGGATGAACTGATGCAGCAGCTGCTACATCTCGGATGTTGATGAACCAAAAACTTATTTCTACAGTTGGATGTTTCCAGAATGGTAAAGGTGCACTGCCGATCCTCCAGCCCCTGCCACCCATCACCCTCCAGACCCTGCCACCGATCAGCCTCTTGCCGCCAATCATCATCCAGCCTGTGCTGCCGATCACCCAGACCCTGCTGCCCACCTGCATCAGGATAAAGATGCTTTCAGCAGAGCTTGACTCCTGGTGATGCTGTCGTGGTTCTGAGGACGCCGCTGCGGCTGGATGTAAGTTTTCTAACACTCTCATATGAGCCTAATTTCTATTGATGAACAAATAATCAGCGTCAGCCTTTTTAATTAGCCGGGTGAGTGCCATATGTAATTAACTAAATGGGATCTGGCCCACACACCACAAGGAATGACGGCCAATTACTGACCCAGATCCTGTTTGCCAGAGTTGGTCCACACATGGGCCAGCTGCAGGCCACCATTGCCCGCTCTGCCCATATCTGGTTCACTTACCACTTGCCATGCCAGCACTAAGCCAGAAGTGCCGGCTTGATGCCAGATCTGGCCCAGACCCGTCTGCTATGTGGGATGTTGGTCCACGACACAAAGCTTTGCAGTTTCACTAAAGAGGCTTCAAATCTTTAAAATTACTCCTTTGGAGTCACAGATCATCCAATGCATAGGTCTGCCTTTCAGAAGTGTAACCTTTTACTTTTTTTCACTACGTAAATGCAAACATGCTAAAAACTCGTAACTTGTAAAATGTTAATGCCAATGTTTTCATTATGTCACACATTATACAGCTTGTGCATTTTCCAAAACTGTTTCTAAGGAGGTAGGAGGGGTTGGATCAGCTTTTCAGAATCAACTTTGAGTCCCATCTGACCTGATGTAGCCAAACCCATTGCGAATGGTTTTCTTTAGAAGTTAATCACACACCTTTGTTCGATTTAGTTTTTATATAACTATAAAGTATGAGGAGCAATAGCTTTTGGTATCTTCCCAACAATCCTTTCCAAATTTGAATTTTTTTTTTCCATTACTAAAGTGGTAAACTCAGAGTTATAGGAATCTCTTGCAGATATTTACAACTACTGGAGTTTTGTTAATAACTATCTCTTATAAAGCTTAAACTAATTTGTCAAAATTCACAGTAAATACTTAGTAAAAAGTATATATTTGGTATCCAGAGGAGTTCATGGTGGACTCAATGACTGCAAGGTGCCCAAGTCCTGTAGCTGCAGAACCAGCCCAGATCATCAGCCCTCCACCACCGTGCTTGACAGCTGGTATGAGGTGTTTGTGCTGATATGCTGTGTTTGGTTTCCTCCAAACGTGCTGCTGTGCATTATGACCAAACATCTCCACTTTGCTCTGGTCTGTCCAAAGGACATTGTTCCAGAAGTCTTGTGCTTTGTTCAGATGCAGCTTTGCAAACCTAAGCTGTGCTGCCATGTTCTTTTTAGAGAGAAGAGGCTTTCTCCTGCAGCCCTTCCAAACAAGCCATCCTTGTTCAGTCTTTTTCTAACTGTGTACCTCATGTCATGCAGACATTCAGCAGATTTGAAAGAAAATTTTTGGTGTTTTTTTTTTTTAGTTTGCAAATCCCGTTAACCAAAATTGTACTTGCATTGGAACTAGAATAAGGTGTTTCTCAAAGTAAATGAATTATGTTTAACTGTTAAACTGTTTTTCTCATGCCACTTCATAAAATACCTTTGAGGGGATGTTCCAATGTCAAGGATCTTTCAAAAGACTTAGTCCTTTATTCTATGAAATTTCAAGGATGCTTATGTGTATCCTTGGAGTTCTCAAAACAACTACCATCCCTTTCACATATCTGGGATGCTGCAGACAGATGTATTGATGTCTTTGAATTTAAATGTAATTAAATGTGTTTTCACTGTATTTGTGTTCACCATAAGTATGCAGCCAGCTAACAGCTTAAAGCTATGACCATGAGAGACCCATTTCTAGTGTGTTCCATTGTGTTTTTCAACTCTTTTCAAGCCCAAAGAAGCACTTGAATTAGAGAATCCATTATGCTGTGAAAGTATCCTTGACTTTGAAAAGTACACACAAGAAACATCTGTAATGTTAAAGTGATGTGTTTTACTAATTCATGAAAAGTATTTTAGCTCATTTTGTTAGAACGGGAGCAACAAAAGGCTGGAAAAGTAAGTGATATTCAAAAAGAAGAACATGCTGCAACTAATTAGTTTTATTGGCATGTGGTTTGTAACACGATTGGGTATAAACGGAGCACCTTTAAAGAGGCAGAGTCTCACAGAAGAAAAGATGAGCAGAGGTTCTGCAAAAAGCTGCATCTGCAAACTGTCGGGTAAATTCCTAATAACGTCTCTCAACGTAACATTGAAAGGACTTATATATTTCATCATCTATATCATATACGTGTGCAAGGGACATGGACAAATATCCATATTGGATACCTGTGATCTTAAACAGGCATTAAAAACAGGCATTCTGTCATAGAATCACTGTGTGGGCCCAGGAACACATGCAGATATTATGGTCTGTGAACACAGTGCCATTGATAAATGTTGGTTAAAGCTCTATCAAACAAAGACTAAGCCGAATGACAATTTGCACATCTGGGAATGCTGAAAAGGTTTTAGAGCAACGAAAATAAGTCTGGAATAAGTCTTTTTTTCAGTGAAGACTTTGCATATTTCAGCAAGACTATGCTAAATCTATACTGGACTGGCATGTCTGCAGATCAGACCTTTCATGTACCGAAAACATTTGATGCAGTATGAAATGCTAAATCTGACAAACAAAACCCAAGACTGTTGAGCAGATAGAATCCTATATCAGAGAAGAATGGGGCAACACTCTTCTTCCAACGGTCCAGCAGCTGGTCTCCTCGGGTCCCAGATGTTTCCGACGCTGAAAGCGTTTAATTGAGTAGCTTCTTATAAGAAACTGAACCCATAGCAGTGAGCTGTGAAAAAACAACAGGAATGTAGGTCTTTTTAAAAAAAGAATCAACGTAATTTAGTCTCTGTAAGTTATTATTCCGTCATTCCTGTGGGGAAATTTGTCCTCCTGTGTTTTAACCCATCCTAATAATTTAGGAGCAATGTGCGACGATGGCACCGGGGGACCAACTCTAGTTCTGAGGAAAACACTTTGGTCGAGGGCAACTGTAGCAGCTTCTCATACATACAATAGCAAGAATGATTTCATTATAAGAGGGAAATGGTAGAATATAAAGTACTGAAGCTAAGAATTGACTTAGTGCAGCTGAACACTGTTCAAACAGACACTCTGATTTGAGTTTGTGACTGTATTTAGTGTGCTTGTCCCATAGCTCTGTGGCACTGGAAGCACTCTTACTTCTTCTGTTTGTTAATGAGAAACAAAAAGTCTCACAGCACAAACAGTCTTAATGTTGCTGCAGATGAGAAGAGGCTTTTCAGTGACTCATTTGTGGACGCTGCTATGAATAGAACACCCTGCCTGTGAAACTACAGCTGTACTGATCTTTTTCTGCATGTAACAAAAGCCTCACAATGTAAAGATACATTAATTAAAGGCCCATGAAGATCCCTCTCTTGGTCAATACTATTGTTTAGACTAATCACTTGATCCAGCAGGATGAGTTTTTTAGAAATGCCAGAGCCAGAGTTCTTATCTTTTCACTGCAGATCTGAGGATGCCAGATTACGGTATCTGATTTTGTCCAAACAGTGATCTCCCTTAAAGCTGCGGGGTACTTTGATCTTATATTACCACAAACTTTATCTTTCTGTTTGTCATTTTATTGACCTTCATGTTTATGTTGCTTATTTCTTTCTGCATTTAGATGAAACATTTCGCAGAATTTTCCTTTTCTAAACATTCTGTCCATTAATGGTCACCCAAAAAGCACAAAGTAGACGTAACATGCTACACAAAGAGGCTGTTTAAAGGTAGCCCAAACCTGTCACAAACCCAACAATATATCACTCAGTGTGATGTGTTTCTGGTCCAACTCTCATAGGATGCAGGACAGGGAATCTGAGCTGAACATTGAATCTTTTATTTATCACCATAAACATAAGATGTGGAGGCAGATCAGGGAGGGAAAGGGAAGAAGGAGTCATGTTAGGAGGAAGCTTATATCACAGCTGGAGTGATTGATGGCGAGGAGAAATGGTCCCTGTCATGGTGCAATTACACTGGTCTGACAGGATGTGTTTGAAGGACAGAGCTGGAGAGAGTCAGGCACTAGGAGGATGAAGTGATTCATGCTAAAAGGGAAACATGGCAAAACAAATGATGTTAGGGTCTCGACCTTGTAGCTCCGACAAGATATCATCTCTCTGGTTAATTTTAAATGATCCTCTGACTGGAAGACTTTTTATACAGCATACAAAGTAATGATCGTGACCGTTGATGCTATTGCTGAGAGGGTTGAAGCCTTTTAACTTGGCCCTTCTTGTACCTGATTATTCTTCTTCAGGAAGGTCATCAGCTGATGTCTAACTCTGATATCCAGGAGGCGCAGACTTCAGACAGAATCTGTTCATTAGAGGACTTTTGATAGCATCGTAGAGCACTGTTTGCATTGAATTTCTTGTGCACTTATAGAAGTAAAACCTGGTAAAACATCAGCAGTGAAATACCAGATAGAAGAAATAAAAAGAAAGAAAGCTTTAATGCTTCAGTGCCTCAGTCACATTGCCCTAGAGACTGGTCATGACCCCCTAAAAAACTCACAACCTCCAGCGATCACAAGGTGACTGAAATGCAACTTTTCATTCTGTCAGTGGTTGTTGACTGGTTGGCAGATTGAGTCAGCACCAGGATTATGCCCTGAAACACTGACGATGGGCTGACTGAGCAAAGTCTCCATTGCATTACAACAGTATTCTGTTCGACCGATGCCATGCTCAGCTCTGGAGATGAAAGCAGTAGAGACCTGCAATCCTTACTGGGATCATCATCTTAAAAGGAAGCAGGAACATTGGACAAATGATGTAGCAACATGACAGACTTGAGCAAGAGTACACATTTAAGACAAAGACACTCAGACTTTTCCAACCACAACCTGGTAAGGTCAAAGGTAATAGCATCTATCACATGACTGATTTGCTAGTGTTTATCTAAATAAGCATAATACACTCCCCTAGAACAGTCACTACAGCCTTTAAAATTATGCAATTTATGGTAGCTTTTTTATCACGTGTGTTGAGTTTTAAAAGCTATAGCTACAAATGTAAGGCCAACAATAAATGACTGATTGTAAATGCTAACAATGCTAACAATTAGCATGTAATAGTTTACTGAAATGCAGTCAAATTTTTCTTTTCGATTTATGTTCACCGTTCAAAACACTTTGGAGGGCAAGCCACATTTACCCGTTTGCATGATTAATACAGTGCTCTGTATTCTGTTTGTGATGCCTTTTCTTCATCATAAATACTCACCAACCAATGAGCATGTCTACGAAAATGTGGGGTTCAGTATTTCCCTAAGAATACTTCAGCATCTTTCCTGGAGATTGAATATTTGAAAAAAAAACATAAATTCATAGAGCTGTTGTGAGCAAGGCCTCATGAAAGCTTTGTGGGAAGGCAGGGCATCAGTTTGTTCATAGGTGACACATTAATAAAAGAACAGCCTTCGCACAGCAGAGCTTCCATCTTGCTATTAGGCTGCTTTGCTGCCTCTGGTACTGCAGGCGCCGAATGAGTCAAAGAAAAGATTGTATCAGAAGATTTATCAGGACAAAGTTTGGTATTTGTTTTCTGAAAAGCAGGTTTGAGGTGAAGGTTTTGGATCTTTCAGCAGGATAACCTAAAGCACAAATTCAACAGGAATAAATAATAGCTCAAACAAACAGGACCAGGACTGGTCCAGCGAGAAGAAGCCAAATGAAATGTGATGTACAAGCTTTCAAACTGTTATTAAGTCTAACCGAATCACATTTATTAAGTGGGTTGGCCACATATATTAAATAAGTCACTTGCAAAACTTGCTTCAGCGCTTTGCAAACTCAGTGATGTCATCATGAGTGACCAAAGAGACAGCTGGTCCTGCAGACTTGAAGAGCACACTCAGCAGTTCTGCTCAGATAACAGGGTTGCAACTGACCTCTAGATGAGTTTAGTTCCCCGGGTGATGTGGGGAGTTACAATATCTTGCCTTAAGTCTGCTCAGAATCTGCTGTTTCTCTCTATTTTCTGTCTTCTTTCAGGGTGACAAACAGCCTCCATCACTTCCCTTTCCTCCAGCTCGACTTCTTTTCTCCTTTAAGACTCAAAGTTTTGTCTGAAAAAAGCATCGTTAATGTTTGGACTGGCATCTCTGAGCTGTGTCTGTGTCTCAGCAGGCCTGAATCGAGTTAAACTGATTTTTGTCAGGCGAGAAATGGAGATGGATAAATGAATATTGAGTTTGATAAAGACGCTCTCCCCTGGTTTAATTAGCTTTGAAAGTGGTGATATATTTCACTGCACATTAACTCCTGTTACTAGTGTTGCATCAGTGACATAGAGGATTATCTAAATTGGCTAACAAATGAGGGAAACTGAAATTTGATCAAGCATTGAATTTATTATGCGTTATCTTATTTCCTTGTGAAAGAACAATCAGTCAAAAAGTTCAGCAACACACCAACCCATCCATGAGTCTTTTTTTCTCCATCTAGTGGCATTATTGAAGGTGTTTTAACAAACCACTGAAGGATTTTGACGGTAGCAAATGTTGAAAAGTAAAAAAATCAAATAAAATTACTTGATGATTTTCCCCAGAGAGACGGGAGACAAAGAAAATCAATTCTGAGGGAAATCTTTTTTTTTCTCAGCAGCAGCATTGAGGTTTAAAAGTACTGTCATGTACACATGGCAGTACAGTATACAGACAGTAGGGAAATAAATATATGTACTGTTTTTGTTTTTTTTAATCGCGATTAATCAAATGTTTTCCAGAGTTAACTCACGATTAATCTCTATATTAGAAATATAGTTAGAATAAAATAAAACTGAAAAAATGTCATCTTTTATTTCTTCTTTCAAATTAAAAAGTGCATTTTAGACCCAATTGACATGTCTATTTAAAAAAAAAAAACAGCACATAAAATGTCACAACAAGTGGTCAAGAGGTAGTAGACAACAACCAGAACGGGGCCTAATGATGGTTAAATGAGTCCTGTGATGGACTGGCGACATGTCCAGGGCAAGCATACACCACCTCTCACACGATGACCGCTGGGATAGGCTCCAGCCCCCTGCGACCCGACCGACGGATTAAGCTGGTATAGAAAATGGATGGACGGACGGACAGTTAAATGAATGAAAAACTGCAGTCATTAGACACATCAGATTCAGAACTCTTAGTGACTTTTCTCCTATTCATTAAGTAAATTGCTAAGGCAGACCAGTCTGATAACATTTTCAAGGCAACATTGAAGGTGTCTCACGGCCACCTGGAGGCCCCACACTCCAGTTTAAAAGAGGACAAACTGGGCCACGATTAACCAGGATCAAAAAAACATTTCCGCATTTTTTTAATTAATCGCATCGCGATTAATGCATTAACTATGACAGCCCTAAAATATATATATATATAGTATGTGTATATACAGAAGGTATGGCACCAAATGTAGTAATTTTACAGTATATTCATAATTTTATCTTGGGCAGCATTGTGTCATTGCTTTATCAACAAGATAATATCTGTACAGCAAAGACATTTTGAAATGTGTATCAATGTGGGCTGCATTCCACTCAGAGGTAGTTCTACTTCTGTGCATGTCCTGCAGCTAACCAGCATGCTAAGTTAAAGAGGAGGAATGCAGCTCTCACTGATACCCCTGAAATTAGCATCGTATCACAAGTCCTATTGTCATTCCAACATCAAAAACTGACATGTTTGTGTCTGCTTATTATCAGGATTTGTGTTTATTGTCTTTTTCTCGTGTGCCTTTAATTGTATTGACGTGCACAGATTCTCATGTCGTGTGCAGATCTATTGTGCTGCTGCCGTACTTAATCGATGCCCTGCAGACTTTCGCCCAGTGTTTGTTCAATTCAATCAGATCTGTTTGTGTTTCACACATTAGATTTGATGGTGCAATGTAAGCTGTGATTAGCAAGCAACCGCGGTGCCACTAGATCTGTGTGAATACTATGCAAACTGCACTCACGGCCCACCGCAGGCGAATGCCGGCAAAGTGATGGTGAACCCATGCTGATTTACCCCGGCATGAATGCAAAAATTACTTACCGACTCTCTGCAGGATGTATGGCATTACTTTAGGCAACCAACTTTAAACCGTGGACCGCGGACCACCAACCAGTTTAAGGAACATTTCACTCAATCCAGGGCTTCACAGACTGATGTTACTCCATTTTAAGCATTGAAATCAGGTTCCAGTTTGTATAATTTAATCTATCTACTCCAAACAATTGTTACAACAGTCAAAGAACAGAAATCTTATTATGTAAATTGATGAGTCTACCAAGTGTAGGTTTTTGTTGGAGTTTGAATATGTACAGTAATTTGCATGTGAAATGCTCTCGACAGCTCTTTAAATAAGACGTAAGATGTTTTTCTGAACATCTGCAAGTTTCTTTCAGCACATTAGTGCAAATGATGTGTGATTTATTTTGAACTTATTCTGGATAAATGAGGATTAATTAGAAACCATTATAGTTGGTAGAATAGTTACCACAGGAGCATGGTTTCACTCAGCTCTGCAGCTCTTGTTTCAACAGTGAAATGTCATTAGTTTTTATAGATAAATCCAATTGAAAACCTTCCTGAATGGTGATACATGCTGAGCATGCAATGGGCCAACAAGTCGCACGTATTAATCATTTTGAGACACCGGTCTCTTTCAAGGACGGTTATTGCTCCACTATACAGCTCAATAGATTTTGTCATTAATATGCAACACACTTAAAACTTTCATTATTAACCTCTGTGGCAGACCAATGTGTGGATGACACAAAACAAAGAAAGAAACCCCATCACCCACGTTTGGCGAGAGTGAGAAAATTCAATAGTGAGCTTAGGAAATGAAAAGAGCACTTTGATAAGAGGAATGACTGGGAATGATTATTTTTTTCTGTCCCTTATTGTGAGCTGTCTCTATGAAAGGCTGCGAGTGTCAGGAGTGATTCTGTGTTCATAGAGTGCTCTAATCCAGGCTCTCCATGCTGTCAGGTCCACTGCCTCTCATTGTATTCCTTACCTATCTGATTATCTACAGCATTACAAGTGGCCAAAACCACATCAGCTCATTGTAACCAGGATAATAACTTTTGGCCAGATAGGAGCTTTGCAGAACCACAACGATGAACTACTTTGAATGAGCTCACTACAAAGTCCGTTGAGGACTGTAATGACATTCATAACCTTTCTGTGTCCCCTGCAGCAGCTACAGATCATGTATTTCCCTTAGGCATATCTGTATTAATGTGCTTGGACTCGGGCAGAAACTCTTTGTTTGTAGACGATCCAACTTAACATTGAAATATAAACTGTGCTACTGCAATTACTTCTAACATCCTGGATTTTATTAAAGGAGGAATAAACCATTTTCTCCACAATTGGGATGAAAGCATTCGTCTGTTTCCATGGCAGCAACTGACTGACATTCAGGGGCTGCAATTGATAAGAGGCATGCTGTTACCCTCCCAATGTAATCAACCTTTCCCCCTATTTTTTAGTGTACCCGTACAGTTTTGGTTCAATACAGCGACTTGAAGTCTCTATCAGTTTGTCACGCTGAACATGAGGGAAGAAAAGACTTTTCTTTGAAGGGAAATGCTAACAGCAGCAATATGATAACACAAAGGAAATGTCTGCAGCCAAGCAAAAGTCATTTTATTTACAAGTGAATTGCTCAGTGTCTTAAAAGATTATGGAAAGGATCCCTGGGGAGACTGAACTTACGTTTCGCCTGTTGGGGCCACAGTCGTAACATGCCTTTCAAGTGCCTGTGTTATTTGTGCAGATTCTATCTGATGTTTACTAAAGAAGCTGAATTTAATCAGACCTGAACACTTGAACAATTCCAGTGTTCAATAGCGAAGTAAACAGCCTGTCAGCTGCACGTATCAGTACTTTGTTGTGGACTAAGGGTGCTTGAATCAATCAGGGAGCATTTTCTCTGATATTCGTACTGAATACTAGAAAGTACTCTGAGGTGGAGTTAAGTCAGATGGTTATTTTAAGATCTTGAGGCTTCATATTCAGGTCAGATCACACAGACAAAGGAGTATATAGCTTACAAAAAACACCTTGCACTCACCTGATGGACAAGCAGATGTCGACAGTAAAGCAATGCTTAGATTACAGCTAAGAGAACATCACTGGAAATGGCTAGAAGTCGAACAATAGCTCAAGTACAGTAAATGTTTCCAAACTAGTGTTGATGTGTGTTAATAATGTTAGTTTAAAATGAGGAGCATTCATCCAGCCTACAACCTGAACCTTTACAAGGTAAAGTGACTTGCACATGGCTGATTAGCTATGGATACAGACGGCAACTATCTCCTTACGCTGTAGCTATTCTTATGCATCATGGAATTTAGATACATCTCCAGTCCACATAGCAGACGGGTCCTGGCCAGATATGGCATCAAGCCGGCACTTCAGTGGTAAGTGAGCTGGATGTGGGCCAGTAAAGGGCCATTCTTCGCATCATGTGGGCCAGAACTGGGCCAGACCAATTTTGCTATGGGATGCATCATTGATGATGTCATCGGGGGTTTCCCCAAGCTCTTGACTGGCTTTTCTGACAGTGTTGGAACAGTGGTCTCAGAAATCTTGAAGCGGAACTTGTCCACGACTTTTCCCTCCTTCGGGACCAGGGACCTTGACTCAGCTGGTTTGAAACTGATCCTTGCCCAAGAGATGAGCCTCTTAAGCCCTTGTCAGATCCACCTGCTACCAGGGACTGATTATATACTATTTTCCTTAAATTAAAGCAGCAGCAGCAACTCACCAACATCACTGAATGAAGAGATGAGAGAGTACCATGTTCTTGCAAAATATTGCTTTCAAATCATAAAACCCTTTTAATCTCTTTATCTAATACTCACAATAGAATGTTGTTTAAGAAATATAGTATATGTGTAAGGGAATAATGTTACAATATAAATTCAACAGACCCTGTGATTGGTATCGGCTGATCCTGCGCAGCAAACCGGTCGGTAAAATCCCAATTGAAGCATCCTTACTGCAGACATTTGCCTTGTTACAAATGCAGCATTGCATCTGTTCTCCAGATGCCAGTTTAAACAATTTCTCTCACTTTTGTATGGCTCCATTTGGAAATTATGTGCTAAAGATCGAGAGAAGTGAATACAGCCACACAGCATATGAAAAACTGTAGTACAATGACACTCATGCTGTATATAAACAGCATCTAAGAACAGTAACTTTGCTGAAATTTGACAAATGGACTGTATTCATATGTGGAGGTATGAGGTATTCTATACTGTTACCACACTGCATCCATTCATTCTTGATAAAGGACGACCACTGGCTGCAGCCCTGGTGAAACGGCTCCTGACTCACATGAGTTGGGATGAAACAAGGTTATTTATGACCAACTACAACAGTCGAATCCCCACAGATGGCACCACAGAAACCAAATGATAGAACAGAAGAAATTATGACCTGTGAAATGTTTTAAATCATGATTGCACACGTGAAAATATAAATGAGCGGTCTTCATTTTATTAAAGATATTAAACCATTTCTGACAGTCATCGCTCAGACAAATCACAAAGGCTCGGTTTTCACAGCTCGTACCAGAGTTTAGAGTTGTTCCCGTTACCATAACAACCTTGTGATTCAGCCTGATCAGTGCACAACTTGTTCTGCGTCAATGGCAGCCAAGATATTACTCTGCAATCATCCCATTCCTTGTACAAGCCTCTTATCAGGCTGCATGCACTGAGAGAGCCTGAAGCATGATCAGATCCTCCCTGTGAATGAGCAAAGCCAGACACTGAGTGCCAGCTTTCATTCAACTGGGCAAACAGTGAATTAATGGGGGCTCAAAGGGAGTTGGACTACTTTAGAAAGAGTAAGCATTAAAAAACCTCATAAAATGTGTATGATAAATGATGTCCTCGCCCCTTAAAGGCAGTCATTAGAGCACTTAATAATAGAATATTGCTCCTTGGGCACCCGGTAACTCTTGCTGCGTCAGAAGAAAATTTGCTCCCCGGTGCACTTCACATTCGAGCGTGCACTTTTTTTTCACAGCTTCAGACCTACTTACAGGACAATAACCCCATTTTATATCTTTAGGTCTTTTATCGCTCACGCTGTGCTCGATCCCTGGAACCCCAGTTTCACAAGCTTTTAAATGTTGAACATTTAGGAGTTTTCATTTTTAACTGAGCAGCAGTACAGCCTCGTCGGCCTGTAACAGAAATAATCACAATGATTCAAACTCCACTTTTCTAACTCCACTAAGACCCGGGCCTTAATAATCTTTTCAACCTTGATATGTAAATTTGACACAATGTGCATAAATGAAAAGAAATTGCATGTTTGGGGATTGTTTTTCATCTCCCTGTGTTGTTTAGATGATTCAGACTCACCTTTAATCATCGTGTGTTTTTGCAAAGAGAAACAATCATACTGTTCATGATGAACATGCTGTTTTGATCATGTTTGAACCAGCAGTTAATACTTTGGACAAGCCGGAGGGATCCCTGTTCATTTGTGTGCACAATATGATTTTAGTCTTTGATGTCGCATCAGTTTATCTTGATAATTGACTTCCTGCTTCCTCTCGTTGCTACTGTGGATCTGTGGTTGAATTGTTAATGAAATCTTCTTCAGTCGTCCCCCTTGTGAGAGGCGCACCGTGCTCAGCTGCATATTGTTGTTGATTGATCGAATCACAGTTCCTTCCTGCGCTCCTCTCCAGAGCTTCCTGATTGCTGAGGAGTCGTGCAGAAAGACGAGTGTGTCTTTGTTGCCTTGCAGTTGCCTTCTGCACTCTGAGAAAGAGCTTTGGTGAGATGTTCCTGTGGCATGTTGTTTGTCAGGCTTCATATTTCACCCTAAGGAAATGCAAAAATGAAGCTTTTTCTTTTTTCTGCTGATCCTGGTTCCACTCCAGGCAGCGTTTTTTGTTTTTATATCAGCGTTCACACGTACAGTGGAGCTGTGACAGGAGCATCACACCCGGTTATTTTCCCCGACATAAACAGGCGACGCGTTGTTCGTTGATATCAAAAGTTTTCTTTGATCACAGTCTGTGGGAAACACAAATGTGGGCAGTTAATGAAATGTGATTGCAACATGCTTAAAATAAAAACTGCTTGTGTTTTCCTGACATAAAGTGAATGAATCACTGATGTGTTTTTAAACTCACACTCAGGACGTTGCAGAGCTGAGCTCACAAAGCTTCACCTGCACATGACTGAGGTCTCCTAAAGCTAATGGACTCGTTTCCAAGGTAACATCATACCGCTCGCTCGTCTTTTACCACGATGACAGTTTCTAGACAAGACCAATTATCTGCAATTTTTGGTAATTATGTCTGCCTGACCATGAGGATTTTGTTCTCTTTGACCAAACCAGTGGCTTTGGTGCAGCTTGACTTGTTTTAGCTACTTTTTTATTTCTATAGAACAGTTCAACAGAATTTGTGTGCAAACATTAAAAAAAAAAAGGATTTGAGAAGAAATCTAAAGAAACTGCATTTAAATATATTGTTTAGGGGGTAACCGATAAATAAAGTGGGACACTATGTATGTATATGTAGTGTGGAAAATGATCAGAACGTTGATTTTTCTGGTTGATTCAGGTCTCACATCCCATTCTCTGCCTTAGATTTAACCAACAAAACAACTTCATTCATGTGAAACAGCCCAGTTTGCTGGTTAGGTTTAGTAATAAAAGCTACCTTATTGGGGTCAGGAACATGTTACAACACATCATTTGCAGTTTGCCTTCACATTTCATATGAAGTTCTTCTCATATTCTGAAAATATAGGTTGTAATACCTGCTTGAACAGACGATCCACTGTTGTTTTTGCAGGACAGTCTCTAAAACAGGTGTGATAAGAAAGAGTGTTAACATGTACTTGTTTACAGATAAACTGAGAGAATAATAATACAGATAAACAAGAGCATTTTCAGCTTCTGGATCAGCAAACCAAACTTTAGGCTTTTAAACTGACTTCACTGGGAATAACAGTTCTTTTACACACTCTTTGTAGTTTTGCGCTCAGATTTATTCTTGTTTATAGCAAACTATTTCTCTGTGAATGGACAATGAAAACACAAATTGTAACCCTGCGTTTCTATTCCTATTTTCCAACATGGCAGCTGGAATTACTTTGGTTTTCTGTGAAATGCAGTAAATTAATCACCAGGCCCTCAGAAATCTAGAATATTGGGATTAATTGCTGCAGAGTGGATGATTCAGCACCTGCGTGTGCTACAGATCTACAGATTTAGCACACACCTGTGCAATGCAATGCAAGTTTTTGATTTCCATGAGGAATTTACTGGGTTTAGTTTCCATTCTTTTTGCAACCATCAGGTGTTTTCTCAGTATGACTTAAATCTCGCATAGAAATTAGAGTCAGATCATTGCCCTGGCTTTGAGTTTTCAACTATATGAACACAAAGCCAAGAAATGTCCTCTATCAGCCTGTTATTTTGTGCTTGTGGAGCCACACAGAGACTGAAATGTAATTATTACCTCACCTGACAAACGCACTAAAACCAGCAATTTTCCCAGTAAAAGCGAACACCAGCCAGGATCTGATGCAGAATCTGAAAGCCTGCCACGAGATGTTCTGACAGAAATAGTAGGAGGACCAAAGGCTACATGTAAACACATGTAAATGTCCACTTTCAGAGGAGAAACATGTCTTACGTCTGACTGAAAGACGGCCTTTTAAACTGAAGTTTCAGCATATGAGCAGAATACATTCAGTGAGCAGGTTGAGTAAATAATCATGACAGTTGTTCTTCCAAAATAACACTTCACTTATTGATTGGCCTCCGTGTGCTTCCACACACAGCTGAGTTCACAGAAAACATCGTTAGACAATATGAAGGTGATTTGTCCTTAAAGAGGGTTTAAGAAAAGCCTCACCTTGTGTTTTCTCCTTTCACTCACCGTGTTCTCCGTGAACTCTTCTTAAATGAATGGATGCTTTTTCACAGTAAACCACCAGACCAGCCCTGCTCTTTTTTTTGCTGAACCAGGAAAACCACGTCGCTGTTTGTCAGTGCATCTCGGTCCTCTGGTGATAACTATTTTTCAGGAAGACGGATTGAAACATCAGTTGCTTATTCTCTGCGGCTCTGCACTACAAATAACCTCCTGGTGTCCGTACGGAGCGCGCCTTGTGTGGTTGTTTCAGAAGATGAACCACCACTAAAAACTGTTCAGCCCCCTGAAAAACATGAGAAGGAGACAATAATAAGGATTACAGTCAGGGGTGCACATAAGATTTTGGGTCTTGTTCTCGGGAGAACTTAGGGCTGTTGCTTGGTCCTTAAAGGGGAACGCCGGTATTTTTAAACTTATACCTTATTTCTGGCATGAAATAGCTCATTGAAGCAGCTGTGCTGCAGCCATGTGTGGATGAAGTGGTCCCAGTAGAGTGCCTGTGTAGAAATCCCTCCGTTAGCTCTCCTATAGCTGCAAGTAGCCACATAACAGCAGCTATGAGCTAACAGAGCTATAGCACACGTTCATTCATTCATTCTTCTTAAAGTATTGGTGAAATAAAGACAGATAATGCCTTATTTAGAGGCTGCATCGTCCCTGCCCCATTCACTCCGTTGTATGGATATACGACAATCGCAAGTTTTCTAAATATCTTCCAAAGGACGCAGACTTTCACCAAACTGTGAGCAGATGAACGTATTTCATGCCAGAAATAAGGTCTAGGTTTAAAAAAAGCGGAGTTCCCCTTTAATGGGAGGAACAAAGAGGGACCCGTGGACATGAGGAGAAGCAGCACAGCAAAATGTCTGTTCTTTAAACACTTGTAATTTTCTAACAACATGACTGTGTTTCTGGGTCCTGACTACGTCTGTTTTCGCTATCAGTGAAATTATCATTTATCATTATCATATTGGTGAAATAAAGACAGATAATGTGTTTCTGGGTCCTGACCACGTCTGTTTTCGTTATAGCTGCTGAACTACTTTCTGGTGCTCTCTGCTGTCAGCATGCCTATCAAAAGCTGGATGACTAAAGTTTTTGGTACCTGTGTAAAAGGCGCCGTTTTTGTCTGCCAGACTGGGATTTTCACCACATCTCTGTGCGTTCATCATTCGTTTGAAGCCAGCTGACCTCCTGCAACCTTTTTTTCCGAGAACACACACTTCTTTTGTGGTTCAGATTCAGTCGGACATGTTTGGAGGTGGAGGAACACCAACGTAATCGCGTAATGGAGCTCACTTCTTTCTGAAACAGCGGCTCATAGCGCAACTGTCCATCCCCAAATCTTAGGTGCAATCATCACTGACTATGATGTCCCTGTTCAATCAAACTGCAGCATTCAGTACTTTTACACACACTTAATGGCAGAATCGGTATTTCTCAATCGCACCTACTCAAACTCAAGCTTTTGGTGTAAACTGCCAATGCAGCCCCTTATTTTTATATTTTCAGGCTTTTACACACCAAAAACATTGTATTCAAACAGTTTATTCAGCTGAATCATTGTTTTCTTGTGTTTCTGGAAACAATGGAGAAACTTTGACCCTCAGTGGAAAGAACACATTTGCTAATTATCTCTAATTAGGGGGAAGAATCTGTGTGATTCCCTCTGCCCTATTTTATTTTTCTTTGTTTCACTTGGATTTAAAAAGATTTTTTCTACAAAAAACTCTTCTGCGGAAGTTTTGAATTACGATGCATCATTTAATTTTTATGCCTCAAACAGACCTTGAAATGATATTTCCACTGGGAGACGTTATGTTGGTTATACAGAGGCTTTGATTGTGTTTGGGTCGGGAAGAGGAGACCGGCCTAATGTAGTAAAAACAAACTCCATCACGGTGTCCTCTCAAGCTGCTCCTGAAAGGGGCCATCTGTTTTTCAGCACTGTCACTGGTTTGCTCTTGTAGAAAGGTGGATATTTTTATCTGTGAAATTTGTAGAGGAGTGCAGTTTCACTCTGTGCACGTCCAAAAACAAAAGGGACTCTCACAGCTCCGGTAATGAGGATTCTAGTTCAAAACGTGTCGTGTTCTGGATCCAAATAAGAAACCATATCAAGAAGATGGTACGTGAGCGAAGAAATGAACATTTCCCAAAAAGAACTGCAACTTTCTGAACTGTTCAGTGTTTAAAAGTGCTTTACTTGCATTTAAAATAAATATCTGACACTCTAATTAACCTCTTTTTACACGATACCGAAACAGAAAAAAACAACGGGCCACATGGAGAAGACACTGAACCCCACATTGCCTCCATACACTGATGCATCCATCAGTGTGTGAATGAGTAGGAAGCACGTAGTTCTAGATTAATACGTGCTGTGTGAGTGAATTCATTCAATTGGTGAATGCATGTAGTGCTGAAGCACTTTACCATCTATTAATCCATATGCTATCCTATATACCAATACTAACTAATGCTAAACGGGTAGTTAATGTAAGCTATTATCCAACATGGATTGAACTGATTGCCATTTGGACCAATGTTCATCATTAGCAAAGGAGGATCCTTTTTCTCTTTCCGGAAAATGTCTTCACATGTGTTCAATCGATTTTTGTGTAATTAGTTACAAGTATGCATGCAATCACTACAGATAATCTATAGCTAATGATGCATCCGGTGCTGGATGACTGAGCACCCGGCCGACTTTCAGCAGACCAACCGGTGTTCTGCAGGATGTGATGTTTGGACTCTCCAAGGCGTGAAAACGACACTCTGCTGCCAAACCTCAACGAAAAAAGGGCAATGCTGTTCAAAAGTGAGCCACTAAAATGATGAAAATGTCTTTTCATGCACTGCTTAGTTCACAAAAGTTTAATAAAATACCCTCCGTCATGCTAGTGTGGTGACGACTTCCAAATGATACATTTTTGTCACTAATTCATGCAAATTAGCACATCTTCAATGAGACTTTACTCGGTTAGTATTAGATTAGTCAGAAAAAGGTTTCGCGGTCATATCTATTACTATGTACTCTCCAATGAAAATACACACTTCATCATTTATATTTTCAAAGATACGACAGGTGAAGTCATGCCTCTGGTAAAATATTTTCTGTGTCCAAATTTATTTGTTTTATTTGAATTGAGTTTCCAGGCTGCTGGAAATAAATCGTTCTCTGGATAAAGTTTGACTGATGGTTATCAGTGGTGGTCAGCCTCACAGCAGAGGGTTCAGGGTTCACCTGACCAGGTGTACCAGCCTCTTGCCCAATGACAGCTGGGATAGGCTCCAGCCCCCCCCCTGCGACCCTAAACCCTATTAAGTGGGTATCCATGGCTGGATGGTCCTGTTTTGATAGATACATTTGCATGTTTATGCAGCACATATTTGATAATATTAAAAAAAACTCCTGGATAAACAAAGAAATAACAAACTTTTCAGTGCAAAACTGTCCAAAGATTTAAGTCTAATCTTTAAAACAAGCAGCTGTGCTTATCTTACCTATAGGTAAGAGATCGCCACCGCAGCAAGTCAAACTTATTTAGACTTTGTTTAAAATCCCAGTATTTGAAACACCCAACAGAAGGAGAGTAGTAGCCGTCTGTTCTTTTGTATCATGTTTTCTCCTCTTATCAACAGTCAAACTGTTTACTTACATGTTGTTTTCTGATTTAAATGATATTTGAGGAACGTGTATAAAGTCTGGATCATTGTTCACATCCTAAATACACACAAAAAAACACATTTCATATGATAAATAACTTTTAAAAGACAATCAGATATTATTATTCATTTAATCATATGCACTGCTGTGAGTCACAATATTCTCCTTCATCTCATGATTTAGTTCCTTTAACGAGGCGTTAATAAGAAAAACAGAATATAAGGAGGTCCGTTTTACACGTCTTTCTCACTTTAAATTTAATTTTGAAACACAAGGATCTTTTTGAAAAATTTGATGTAAATCATCTAATCTCAATAAAAATTCCATTTATAATTAAATGTGCCACCAAAATAGGTGTTTTTATACTTTCATGCTATGAAGTTGTAGAATTTTTGATCATTTAGAAGTTTTAAACATAATCAATTTAAAGTTTGAATACATTAACATTTCTGAGTAATTCTCTAAAGTTCAAAATCATTTTTAATCTGTTGTGTTGTTTTTAATTATTTAAAGTTCGTTTTTTGCATGAACTTATACTGGCATCTCTTAAAGATCACCAATTATGTCTAATTATGGGTTGTTCAGTTTACAGGTAGTGTGTTGTTCTATTTATTAATGCACATTAACGCTGATGATGAGCTTCAACTCAGGCTGCAGGAGTGCTTTGATCTGCACTGACAAGCAGACAGAAAACAACGCCAAAAGCAAACCACACCCACATTCCAATGCAAGTCATCAGCAGGGGGTTTGCCTTGATAATATCTTAAACATTTCACAACATTCTCCTGCTGTGTCCCTGAAAGTAACATCAGAGAATTCACATCCATTCGTTGTCAGGTTGAAAGAGCAACAAAGACTGTGGAGTGTTGGGCTGGAAACCAAAGTTGTGAACTGTGGTATCTCAACTCCGGACAGTTTCAGGCTCAGGATAACAAAAGTCATTACTCTTTATGAGTCAGAAGCACAAAGTTTTAATGTTCACAAACTTCAATCTTCAATGAGTCCATTTCAATCAAAACCATGATCGATCTCATCTTGAAGGTAAGCATGTAGGTTTTTGTCAGATGTTCTTAAAGGAGAACTCCGGTATTTTTAAACCTAGACCATATTTATGTACACAGGCACTCTACTGGGACCACTTCATCCACACGCCCCCCTGCAGCACAGCTTATTCACTCCGTGCTCTGTGACAGTCGGCTAACTTCACACAGAGTTTGCTGCTGATAGTTTTGTGCAACATGGCAGGATATTTGTCAGATTTTGACAACGTGAACGACGACTTTGAGTAAGATGGACGTTCTGGGTTTAGAGGTGTGTGTAGAAATCCCTCCGTTAGCTCTCCTATAGCCGCAAGTAGCCACATAACAGCAGCTATGAGCTAACAGAGCTATAGCACACGTTCATTCATTCATTCTTCTTAAAGTATTGGTGAAATAAAGACAGATAATGCCTTATTTAGAGGCTGCCTTATTTATTTATCTACTGTTGAGTAGATAAACGTATTTCATGCCAGAAAATAAGGTCTAGGTTTAAAAATACCGGCGTTCCTCTTTAAGTCTAAACAAGGAGAGACTAAAAGTGCTGGTTCCTGGTTCAAAAGTCCATCTACCTGTGTGATATGCGAGTTTAACACATGTTAACACCCTGAGGCAGGCAGTGGAGATGGCCACCTCTGGTCCCATCAGCCTCTTAATGCAGATTTTATTGCTATTTCGGGAAATAGACACAGGTGTACTATTTCAAAACATGTCTCTTCCTCGTCCTCCTGAGCTTTACGATGGGTTCTGCTCTCTCTTTGCCGTGACATCAGTTTGAAATGCCTGATTAACTAATGAGCCTCAGCTGCACCTCCCTTAGGTTGGCATTCTGTCGTGCTAAGATAACCAGCTTCAGTGTGTGCAGACTAATGCTCAGATAATAATCGTTTTAAGGACTCACAGTATATGTAGCCGCTGCCATCCTGCTCCTGCTCTACTGAAGCAGATGGTAAAATGGCGTTGGAGGTGTGACTGACTGGATAACAACGGGCCTCCATTTGAAACAGATCCAATCCGCTCATTCTCCCAATTTTCAGTTATTTCATCCAGTCTTTAGATATCAACAGAACCCTACCCAGGATTACAATACTAATAATGAACGAAATAAAGTCAAAACAAGCACAAGGACGACATTCAATGTGTTTCCACAAATTGTTCCATCAGCCCTTCCTTCTCTTTAAGCCTCCATGTCCACTCCTGCTCAGACAGAAAGCTCTCAGCGTCAACAGTGGAAAGGCAGTTGATGAATTGAGGTGTCAAAGGGCCGCAGCATCTCTAGAGCTCATTGAAAGTTTTGTTGCTGCCTGGCAGCTTTAAAAAAGTGGCCATCGTTTAATAAATGACTTGTTCTCTTTTTTACTGGCAGTAATCTGTCTGGCTCTCGGCGTCCCCTTGTTCGTGAGATAATGAGGCGCCTTCAGCCTCGCCCATGGGCTTTTTTCTAGCTGCTCTGCCAAATATGCACTTCCGGACAACTTTTAATTATACTCTGTGGTATGAAAAGACACAAGTGGAGGTCTCACAATGTTGGACGGAAAGGTGGCAGCTAAAAATGATGCTTTGGGCCAGATGTTGCACGTTTCTCACACTGTTGACGCTATGCTAAAGCTAATCTCAGTGCTGAAGTATAGGGTGAGTATTCGCTGAACAGTTATGATACTTAGTCAATGATAAATAGCATATCAATAGATAAAGAATGACTGATGATAGTCATTAAATGTTCATGACAAGGTTTTGTCCTTAGGAGATTTCTGCTATCGATTTATGAGAGGTCACTGACATTAATTACGGCAAGAAAATCTGCTGATTAGATCATACCGTCAAGCATGATGAAATCTGAATTCCAAGTATGTCAGTGAGATTAAAAACAGTGGAGTAAACCCAGTGTCAAGACTGAGAGCATATAGAAATTAACAACCCAGATGACCTTTAATGTTCATGGAGATATTTCAGCGCCTGATAGGTTTCATATGGCCTTAATTATGTCTCCCTTCAGCCTACCCCTGATAATTATCATCTTTGAGCTGCCTTTCAGTCATGTGTTCTGCCCATATGCTGCATTTAAGACCTTTGAGTGTCTGCCTTCATAAACACATGGATCATAAAACCTAAGATTACCCCAAAACTGTGGCTTATTTAATTAAAACAAATATTGTTCTGCTTCAGTACTACATGGACACTGGTGCTGACTCCAATTATTCCGGACAGTTTGTCTGCAGTTACACTACATTTATTGTTGTTTAAAGTGGGTAATTGTTTCTGGGCTGTTTCAGAACTGCTGGACATTTACTGACCCACTCAGGAAATTGAAAATAATCAATGCAGTTGATACTAAAACGTTATTCTTGTCCTGAGACGAAATATAAACCAAGGTGTTAGAAATACAAAATAATTTTTATTGAAATAATCAAATGGTTTTCCCAGCTTACAAGGGTTTCATCTATGAACTTTGTAATAGTTTGGCGGATTATATGCACGGTGTATTAGAGTAAATATTAAGTCAAAGATGCATTAGGACGTACTCCTAATACGGTATGATGTGTTGCAACTATAGATAAAGTGTATTTAGCAACAAAGCTCCTATTATTAGAATGAAGAAGGCTTAAAGTATCAAGTATAGTATGTTTGCATGTTTTTGCTCCATGTTGCATTTATAGTTGCTGCACCAGTTTGTTTGGAACAGAGCTGCTGTGCTGCGATGACGTCTTCCCAGTAGACGAGTGTGTAGAAAGCCCTCTATAAGCCCCCCGATAGCCGCCAATAACAACAACACAGCAGCTCTGAGCTAACAGAGCTATGAGCTAACAGAGCTATAGCACACATTCATTCATTCATTCATTCTTCTTAAAGTATTGGTGAAATAAAGACAGATAATGCCTTATTTAGAGGCTGCATCCTCTAAGCCCCGTTCTCTCCGTTATATGGATCTCCAGTTATCTAAATATCTTCTGAAGGACGCCGACTTTCACCAAACTGTTCTCGGTGAGTAGATGAACGTATTTCATGCCAGAAATACCAGAGTTCCCCTTTAAGGCCAGATCGGGGTTCCTTTACCATAATAAGGCTTCATTCACCCACTCAGGAGAAGATGACCACACGCCCTCTGTCTGATTATGGTCATTATGTCATCTATGGCTTCCAAGTGTGCCCTTAACTGCCTGGATGCTCTCCACCCGTCAGCCACCCGTTATGCCACTGGTGCACCTTTGTCTCCCCATCATTGTGATCTGTATAAACTGATAGGCTGACCCTCCCTCCACACCAGGCGACTTCATCATTTGTTTCTATTTATCTACAAGACTCTTCTAGGGAAAACACCTCAATACCGCTCCAGCCTTATTAACCCATATCCCATATTAACTGCCACCTGAGGTCCAGTGATTTCATCTATTCCAAACGCCAGAATTCCTTTCGTCCTGCTGCAGCAAATGATTGTAACTCCCTTTAAAATTCCCTTAAACTTTCATCACTCCATATGTTTAAACATTCCCCATTTGACTGTTGATTTCTGCTCCCTCTCCATGGATTCTAGTTGTTATTTATGCTGTTTTTAACTTATTTTCATCATTGGATTTGGATTCATATGTGCTGTTTCTTTTTATCTGCTTTTCTTTTCTTTTCTTTTATTTCTCTCTGCTGGGGCCTCTTGCAAGGTCATCACTGTAAATGAGAAGCTGTTCTCATCTGATTTTACCTGGTAAAACAAAAATAATAAATGTTTCCATGCATTCAGTGAGCATTCACCTCAGGGTTAAGTTCCCTGAATGCCCCCTTTATTTAAGTCAAATCTTAGTATTCAGTTTCATTATGATTGTTTCTAACATGCCTTTAAAGCCTCCAGAGCCACTTCGGCTACAACTGGAGATATCTCACCTTATTTGCAGTTTTCTTGGTGTGAAAACACTCGCACAAATTAGAATAGCATTACCACGGTGGACTGCGTTATGAATCCAAACAAATGGTGTTGGTGCACTGGAGGCTGGTGATAAAACTGAGTCATGTGAAACAACTTGGCACTTTGGGTGTCGTCTTGCTCTGAATAATGAAAATAAAAGGCAATTTATCTGTTGATAAATGAACCACCTCTCATTAATCAATGGAGAGGTAGTTATGACAGCTTCAGGGGCGATAAGGCACAGGAAATAATCAGGGTGAACACGAGTTTTCAAAGAGATGAGAATAAGAGAGCACAGTGTTTTATTTCTGCAAGGACTTATCTCATTTAGACCATGTTGAGTCATGACTCTGACCCTCATAATATATGTTTTCTTCCCTTCATCCATCTGTGTAAGTCCTGAGTAATGTCCAGTGTTTGGAATTGAATCTTTATTTAAAAGCTTTCTTTTAGCAGAACCCTTAAAAACGAATCGTTACATATTTATCTTTTTCTTTTTACATGAAAACAGTCCCTTCACGGCTCAACATGTGATTCTAAACTCTAAAACACCTTTGCTTCATTCAACATGCGTTGTTTTCACTGTGAACTTCAGCCACGATGCCTTTAGTTCACACGTCTGGCTGCAGCCGTTTAACCTGACGCTCTGAATTCTTCGGCTTACCAAAGACTCAAAGAGTTTAAATGAGGAGCTTCTTTTCCTGTTAGAGGAACAACTGCCACAGGATCATGTTTTGTAGATCTGTGCGTTGGGAAGCAAAGGAATGACTGCAAACAGTCTCACGTACACCATGATTTTGACCCACCAACCATCACCTATCTATGATGTCACTAACAGCGGTGCGAATGTAAACAGGACTGAAACGAAAACAACACAAAGGATTTAGCTTTAGGCGGAGCTTTCCACCTCCAAGTTATCCTCAGAAGCTTCATTTTGGACAGAGAACTTGCGGTGAAAGGACAACTTCTTATAGGTTCAGTCTTACCAGCTTATCTGATCTGATTAGCATTGCATTCTTTGTGGGAAGGTTGAAATGCTTAAAGCATTGCTCATGAAAAAACGATTTACCCTGAGGAATCCCCACACCTGTCTTATCTGACACCACCTTTAACATGCAGTTAATGCTCAGCCATTTTTACACCAGTCAAAACCCACACTAACACATGGCTGTTGAGTGCAAAGGGAAATTTTTCAATCGGCAGTCGGTGCTGCATAAAATGACTTTGCGACAGACGAAGGGTTTTATCAGCTTCGGCTCAGCAAAGTGCCAACAGGACGTTCATTTTCACTGAGAATGGACACGGCGCATTTTACAGAATGCTCCTTTAACAGAAACACACATTTAGCAGCTGTAATGTCACTCAGAGGCTCTGAAACCTCCGGGAGAAAAAGATTGATCAATTTGTTTGTAAAGCAGCGGCTCGCTCTGTGTGGGGCTGACATCCACGTCCTGCTAGAAGATAAAAAACTACTCAGGTTATCTGGAGAATAGTGGAACTGTGGTCCAACAGCCTGCAAGATACAGTGGACTGCCACCCCCATGTTGCTGCAGTTACAGGCTTAGTCCCTCAGAGGGTAAACACAGTTTTACTGGAAGTGGGAAAGACTTCTTTTATTAGGAGAACTCACATTTTAAAACTTTATAGTGTAAACAGGCAATAGATGAATCGTAAACCTTAACCGAGATGAGTTGCAACGGGTTCCACCCTGCAAATTAAAACCCTGATTATGTTTATGAGACTGTTTTAATATGTGTTTACTGTATAAACGACACCTTTTGGCCTCGCAGTCCTGAACAGGATAAAGCTGAGAATGGATGGAGTCATGTAATCCAGCATAAGAAAATATAACAAAGTTTAAGGACCAGTGTGTAGGATGCAGTGATGTCTCGTAACATGATTTACCTCTTCTCACCCTTTCCTTCACAGAGAATAAGCTCTGATGGTTTTATTGGTCCCTGCATGGCAGTGTAACATGGAAAGGCGGCAGGAAAGGAGACCGGCAGCATCCTTGGATATGAATCGCTCTTTCCAAGGTAATGAAAGCACAGTTCTACACAATATAATGAATATTGCATTGGCAGAAATGCAATATTTCATCTCAGGCTTAACCTTTAAGGACTTCATGGTCATAGTAGGGGGTGTTTGTAACCCAGACTCTCCTTTTCTACCCAAAAGAATAAATGTTTTTCGCTTTAGCTGAGTTTTAAACTCCTCAGTCTGAATGTTGTGGTGAAGCTTTGCTCCTTCAAAGGCCTGTAAAGGTCAAACTCTAACTTTTGAATTCAGTCAGGGGTACACCACACATGCTGTGTACAACACTGACACACACACCCATCCTCTTATCAGACTCAGTATGCAGAACTATTGCCAACAGTAGGACGTGTCCTCGCTCCTCAGAGATCAAACAGGATGCTCCTATTCCTCTGTTTTTGCCTTCCGCCTCGGTGCTGCTTTATCTTCTCCCTGAGCTGCCCAAAGAAGGCTGCGGGTTGTGTCTGTTGACGAATGCTTCACTTGCTACTGATAACAAAACGCAGCGACAGGAAACGGCCGATGGACTCGCCATACGCATATATGAAAAAGTGGCTTCATCCACAGCGGGATCAACACCGTCACCAGCCTCGTGATCCACCACTTTTCCAGAAATACTCAGAGCCAACCTGACATTTGTCAGGAAAAATACTGTGAGGACGTGCTGCTTTTTCTGCCACAGCATTGTGAATTAAATATCAAGGGGTTTGAACTGCGAGACAGACAAAACAAGCAGTTGAAGATGTCACTTTGAGCTTTTGTGAGCATCATTTGTGATTACTTTTGACATTTCAGTTAAAAAAGGTGGCTTTGACTGACAGCCAGCAGAGCCATCTTTTCTTTTTAAAACACACACACTGTACTTTTATTATTATTAGAATGGAATCATCTTTATTTGTAAAATAATGGGGAAACAGGGAGTGTTGCAGCAGCAATGACGTAGAACAAACTCAGAAGATAATCCATTTTATGTCAAATACGGCGTTTTTTACAATATATGCAGAAAAATCTAGAAAAATGTGGTTGTGAAATCTGAACACTAACAAATAAGAACTATGAAAAAAAGAAGTGTTGCTCAGCGAATGAGAAAAACTATAAACTACAAGCGTGTCCTGTTTGTTTGTGGATTAGGAGCCGTTGTTGGATGGTTTATAGCCTGGGATTATACGGCTCTAGCTGCTCAAATCAAACCAACTGCATATGATGATTAATAAATTCAATTGTTATATAAATATAATGGTTAAATTCCATCTCTATTGTGATTCAAACCACTCTCTGAGTCGGTTTGGTCGATATTAGCCTGTCCCCGTGAGTCTGACTGCAGGATTAACTCCAGGATTTCAATGCTAGGAGTGAAATGTTAATAAGCTCTTTTGTACTGCAGAAAATCCCTGGGTATCCTTCACATTTCACAAAGATATTTTCCTTTTGCCTCTTGGTCACTAGGAAATACTGAAGAATGCCATAACAGAAAGGTTGCCGCAGCATTGTGCGGTTTTCATTGTCAGAGACCGGAGTGACACACAAACGGCTTTGCTGCAGTAAAATGTTGTTGTCGACGGAGATTGTGATTGTTGAATAATGGATAATGCAGAGCACATTAACCTTCATCAGTGGGTTGACCAGGGCAGATCGGATTAAATGGAGTAATTACGGCTGATGATTAATGATAATGAATGGTTTTAATGTGTGGCATCTGTCAAATGAATGTGAAGTTCTGAAAAGCCTTTCTTGCCTTTGTTGACATCTGACTCCCTGCTGATGACTGCACCTGTTTGCATTAGCGACCTTTCATAGTCTAGAAATTTTAATTTATATACACTTGTACAATAAAACATTTGCATATTGTCAGAGAAATGTAATGAGGAACGTTCTGTGTGCCACAAAGATGATTGTGTTGTGTTTGCAGCACTTTGAAGATGCCAAGAAGTGGACATTAGCCTGCCAGAAGATGCAGTGTTACCAAATATAACAGATGTTACCCTAAAAGCTTAAAGCTATTGAGGAGGCACCTGATTGGACACTCGTGGTCTGTCTGCTGCCATATATCCTGCACACATAGAACATAGTGACTCTTTTGGAGCTTTTTCTTGTATCACTCTCTGGTAATAATCAAAAACTCTGAGCACTTAAGCATTTAGCTAAGAAAATGAAGTGATTGATATTCCTCAGCTAGCATCCCAGCTAATGCTGGGTTTAAAACAGTTGTTGAGCAGATTCTGATACTTCAGTTTGTAAGGAAGCCCAGCCTGAAAACATAGCAGTTTCCCAAATGATGCTAAACACCTGTGAGATGTTTTGGAGTGGCATTAAGTCATGTGACAGTAGTGTTTTCTAACCCTAACCGTGTACTTTTAACACCTAACTGTAACCATTAGCAGGAAGTAAAAACATTTCTATTCAAAAGTGGCAGCTGTTGATATCAGTTCATCTCGAGCATCAATACAACTCAATGTCCACTCGTGACAGGACTGGAAACATCACCAGCAGAGCGACAGGACCAGTATCACAGAAGTGAACTGATGAGGGGAATAATACGGTTACTTATCAGCGAACAAATGTACATATCTTACAATCTATAGTCCAAGGTGGCAATACCAGGATTTATCAGGTTCAGTGTGAAGTGTGTAAGTGTTTCAGAGAGCATAGAGCAACAAGTCCAGACCTTAACCGCTGCTGAAGAAGACGGAGAACACTTTAAACAGCAGTCGGACTCACCCATCGTCATGACGACATCTTAGCAAACATTAATGCTACTCTGGATGGAAGTGAATGTTGCACAAGTTAAAATGAGTCCAACACAATATTTGTGTTCGTGACTTTCTTTTTTAGCGCTGTTGGTGTAAAAGCTGCACATATTCGGATAATCCTGACACGACTGGTATTCAGGCAACATTAGTATTTTTCCCTTTCAACAAACCTGATATGTCTGGTTACACATTCATCTATAAAGAAAAGAAAACATTAGCAGGTAGAAAATAGATACAAAACCCAAATGTGAGCTAAATACACATATATTCATCAGCCTACATACCTCAACCAGTAAGATTCAACAGACTACATCCACACGATGCTCCCAATATCTTAGCTGAGCCCACTTAAGAGTCTGATCTATGTAATTACATGTGGTTAGCTCAGCTTGAAACCAAATATCGTGCTGGTATGGTGAATCCTTGTTATACGAGGGAGGATGATTCATGCTCTTCCCCACATAAACTTTGTTGTTCTACTTCTTTCTTGTGGCATAGAGGACTCTTGCAGATGTAGCTCAGGAGGAAGAGCTGCTCGGTTTGATGCACTGCATAGCCTGTAAAACCGCCTATAAACTAAAAGAATGAAAGAATGTGTGAGTGCGACTTGTTCGTTAAAGGCACTCTGAGCGGTTGATTAGATGGTGATATAAAAACTTCAGCCCATTTACTGTTTCGAGTTCTTTTACTGTGGCTCACCTGCTGAAGTGTTTTTGTGGTGGTCAGTCTGTACATGTATGCATTAAAGCATTGGCTTCATTGGCTTCCTGTCCTTTATAGAATTGATTTTAAACTTTTAACTTGTTTTTAAAGCTCTTAACGGCCTCACCCCATCGTATTTATCTGAGCTTTTAACTGTCCGTAACCCTGGCAGAGCTCTGAGGTCAACAAATCAACTTTTGCTGGAAGTGTTCAGGTCAAAATACAAGCCCTGGGGTGACTGAGCCTTTTCTGCTGCTGCCCCCAGGCTCTGGAATAAGCCCCCCCCCCTGAGATGCGTCTTATTTCTGACCTGGGCCTCTTTAAATCTGGGCTAAAAACATACTTATTTCAGACGGCTTTAATATCCAGTAGAAGGGTGACACTTTTATCTTATCTTATTCGATTTTGTTGTATTTTATTGCGTTTACTGTTATTTTCTTGTTTCTTACTTATTCTTTTCTTTATTTATTATCTGCTGTAAAGCACTTTGGTACACCGAAATGGATTGTTGTAAAGGGCTGCATATAGGTTTTGAGCCAATTAGAAAGACACCAGTGGAATTTTACAGCTGTCTCTCTCAGGATTTTATTTCCTATTTATTGTCAGCACTGAAGGAGGAGTGATGTAAATTTAAAGTTTAACACTCACTGCAGACAGCATGCAGTTAACGCCATATCATATTAAGATATGCAGGCAAAGTGCTCATGAATGCACTTTCCCTGTGATGCAATAGCGATGAAACATTGCCAGTCATGGCCGTGGTGGGTGGCTGACAGAAATGTCCATTTTGACTTATGGCACCATTAAGAACAAAAGCTCCACTCTGCCAGAAGAGACATGACAACAGTTTCGCCACAGATCTGGCTGGAGCACACATCTTTCCAGTGTCATCTATGACCTCTATATCTCTTAGCTCAAGATAGATGCGTTTTCATGCCTGGCTTGTGGCTCTAATAGTCAATTGATTTATTCACAATATGGCCCAGAGTCAGCCAGGTCTCTGATTATTTATTTTTCTCTCTAAAACACTCTCCCCTCTTTCTCTCATCCGTCTTATTAAAATGTAATGGCAAACAAAACCCCAGTCTCTCGCTATCTGATGGCGCAGAGAAAAACAATTTCAAGGGATTCGTGATGGTGGCTCCTGGAGAAGAAAACACTCAGGGGTCTTTGATGAGATAGACTTCAAGATAGATCACTACCGTCAGAGGATTCCTCGCACTGATGCTGGCGCTGATTGACAGGCTTCAAATCCTCCCAGCGCCTGTCAAACAAAGCCAGGCTTGACCACCTGCTCAGGCAGGCTCAACGTCCTGCCCTGCTGAGGCTGACAAAGTTAGATTTACGATAGGTTTTAAAATTCCGGTCACAAGCTTTTTTAGGCTCTTTCTGTGCAATGATACACGCCACACACACAGTATTTAATCTATTTATATATATATATACCTCTACATACATTCACATACGCACACAAAGACACTCATGGCATGAGATCTGAAATTCTTGCAGCTGGCTTATCCAGATGTGCAGCTTGAGTAGCTGACCACAGTGTTTGTGGAATATTTTGGAAGCTCTGAAATGACAGATGAGGAAAACCTCTGCCCCCAGTGTCCATCCGTCAGTGCAGAAGCTCAGGATGGAAAATGTAATAATTTAATCAAAACTTTTACATTTGCAGACGGAAAAAGTTGGATTGCAGATCTGGAGGGATGCACAGAGGAAATTAATCTGATTATTTGGCTTCAGAGGCAGTCAAGGCTACAGAATCAATGCAAAGTAAATATGCAGAAAGCCTCTTCTAATTCATCTGGTTGCTGCTTGATATTGGTACTAATTTATGCCCAACATTATCACATCTGAATACATAGTAACATTGTATCGTATCAATTACTCAAAAACAAACTTTTAGTCACCAGAATATATCACTAGAAAACAAAAAATGTCAGCTTGACGATGCTAAAGACATTCAGGGATCGTCATGGTTGGATTTGGATGTATGTAAGTCTTAAAAAGAACTAATACATCATTAAACAGAGCATGTAATGAGTTAGAACAGCCAGTTTACTCAAAGGTAAATGTCTGAGTTCATCACTAAAGTACACAAGGAAATATTTATATTTCAGTGTAGAAATACTCCAATCAGTGTCACAGAAAGCAACTCACTAACGAAACCACACTTATTATTTCACGTCTTTAATTCTGTAATCAAGATAGTTGTTTACATAATGTTCCCCAGCAGTGGCTGGTCAACATGAGCCAAGGATCAACAAAAAGTGGGTGCTGCTGTCGCTCTGGTTATTCAGTGCTGGAGCCAGTACACTCGCATTTAAAACAGGCTGCTAGAAACTGATTCTGAACCACAGCTGGAACTAATTTGGTGGAAAAACCACCAGTGTGACTCTCATTTGCCCAGTCACACAAACACTCATACAGCGATTCCAATTACATATATGCACTCTGTATTTTCTTACCCTACAATGATGCTTGTGAGTATTTTAGAGCCACTGTGGGGTTCAGGGATTGAACTCCAAATATAATTTATTTCAGCTCTTCAGCTGAGCCACAGCTATCCCAGGCCTGTACAAAACTGCTGAAAAGCGTCGAATAATTGTTGAGACATTTCAGTCTGCACCAAATAAATGTGGCACTTCATCAACCTTAAGTGAGCAGAACACATCATTAAACACTGGGTTTCAAACTCCTGCTTCCCAGTATGTGTGCTCAAATAAATGTGAGCACGCTGTCATCATCCACCCCCCCCCCCCCCCCTCTCTGTGTTAAGAAAAAACAAACTGTTGAGAATATCACTTCTTTTTTTTTTTTTTTTTTCAAACTGTCACATGTGACAGTTGACATGTTCAATAACATCCTCAATGACCTTATCTAACGCCTGAATCATTAATATAAATACTGTCAAATTATTTTCTGAGGTACATGACTTTTGTGACATGCCAGAGCGGCTTTTCTCAATCACAGGTTTCCCAAATTAGTGCAAACATTTGTTTCCCAAATGCAGAAATAATGGAAGGAAGGGTGTTGTGCCAAACAACATATGCACATGTAACACGTGCACATGTAACACGTGCACATGTAACACGTGCACACGCAACACACCCACACGCAACACATCCACACGCAACACACCCACACGCAACGCATCCACACGCAACACACCCACACGCAACACACCCACACGCAACACACCCACACGCAACACACCCACACGCAACACACCCACGCGCAACATATGCAACACATCCACGTGCAACATATGCAACACATCCACATGCAACACGCAACACATCCACGTGCAACATGCAACATATGCAACACACCCACGTGCAACATGCAACACATCCACATGCAACATATCCACATGCAACATATCCACATGCAACACATCCACATGCAACACATCCACATGCAACATGCAACACATCCACATGCAACACATCCACATGCAACATGCAACACATCCACATGCAACATGCAACACATCCACATGCAACATGCAACACATCCACATGCAACACGCAACACATCCACATGCAACACGCAACACATCCACATGCAACACGCAACACATCCACATGCAACACATCCACATGCAACACATCCACACGCAACACATCCGCACGCAACACATCCACACGCAACACATCCACACGCAACACATCCACACGCAACACGTCCACACGCAACACGTCCACACGCAACACGTCCACACGCAACACGTCCACACGCAACACATCCACGTGCAACACGCAACACACCCACGTGCAACACGCAACACATCCACGTGCAACACGCAACACATCCACGTGCAATATGCAACACATCCACATGCAACACATCCACATGCAACATGCAACACATCCACATGCAACACACCCACATGCAACATGCAACACATCCACATGCAACATGCAACACATCCACGTGCAACACGCAACACATCCACGTGCAACACGCAACACATCCACGTGCAATATGCAACACATCCACATGCAACACATCCACATGCAACATGCAACACATGCAACATGCAACACACCCACATGCAACATGCAACACATCCACATGCAACATGCAACACATCCACGTGCAACACGCAACACATCCACGTGCAACACGCAACACATCCACGTGCAATATGCAACACATCCACATGCAACACATCCACATGCAACACATCCACATGCAACATGCAACACACCCACATGCAACACACCCACATGCAACATGCAACACATCCACGTGCAACACGCAACACACCCACGTGCAACACGCAACACATCCACGTGCAACACGCAACACATCCACGTGCAACACGCAACACATCCACGTGCAATATGCAACACATCCACATGCAACACATCCACATGCAACATGCAACACACCCACATGCAACACATGCACATGCAACACATGCAACATGCAACACACCCACATGCAACATGCAACACATCCACATGCAACATGCAACACATCCACGTGCAACACGCAACACATCCACGTGCAACACGCAACACATCCACGTGCAATATGCAACACATCCACATGCAACACATCCACATGCAACATGCAACACACCCACATGCAACACACCCACATGCAACACATGCACATGCAACACATGCAACACGCAACACACCCACGTGCAACACGCAACACACCCACGTGCAACACGCAACACACCCACGTGCAACACGCAACACACCCACGTGCAACACGCAACACACCCACGTGCAACACGCAACACATCCACGCGCAACACACCCACGTGCAACACGCAACACATCCACGCGCACATGCAACACACCCACGCGCAACATGCAACATATGCAACACATGCAACACACCCACGCGCAACATATGCAACACACCCACATGCAACATGCAACACATCCACATGCAACACATCCACATGCAACACATCCACATGCAACACATCCACATGCAACACATCCACATGCAACACATCCACATGCAACACATCCACATGCAACACATCCACATGCAACACATCCACATGCAACACATCCACATGCAACACATCCACACGCAACACATGCAACACATCCACGTGCAACACATCCACATGCAACATGCAACACACCCACGTGCAACACGCAACACATGCAACACATGCACATGCAACACACCCACGTGCAACATGCAACACACCCACGTGCAACACGCAACACATGCAACATATGCACATGCAACACACCCACGTGCAACATGCAACACATCCACGTGCAACATGCAACACACCCACGTGCAACATGCAACACACCCACGTGCAACATGCAACACACCCACGTGCAACATGCAACACACCCACGTGCAACATGCAACACATCCACGTGCAACATGCAACACATCCACGTGCAACATGCAACACACCCACGTGCAACATGCAACACACCCACGTGCAACATGCAACACATCCACGTGCAACACTCCCACATGCAACACATGCACATCCACATGCAACACATCCACATGCAATACATGCACATTCAACATATGCAACACATGCAACACATCCACATGCAACATGCACCACACCCACATGCAACATGCAACACACCCACATGCAACATGCAACACACCCACATGCAACATGCAACACACCCACATGCAACATGCAACACACCCACATGCAACATGCAACACACCCACATGCAACACACCCACATGCAACACATGCACATCCACATGCAACACACCCACATGCAACACATGCACATTCAACATATGCAACACATGCAACACATCCACATGCAACATGCAACACACCCACATGCAACATGCAACACACCCACATGCAACATGCAACACACCCACATGCAACATGCAACACACCCACATGCAACATGCAACACACCCACATGCAACATGCAACACATCCACATGCAACACACCCACATGCAACATGCAACACATCCACATGCAACACACCCACATGCAACACATGCACATGCAACACATGCAACATGCAACACACCCACATGCAACATGCAACACATCCACATGCAACATGCAACATATCCACATGCAACACATCCACATGCAACATGCAACACATCCACATGCAACATGCAACACATCCACGTGCAACACACCCACATGCAACACATGCACATGCAACACGTCCAACATATGAACATGCAACACATCCAACATATGAACATGCAACACATCCACATGCAACACATGCAACACATCCACATGCAACATGCAACACACCCACATGCAACATGCATCACACCCACATGCAACATGCAACACATCCACATTCAACACATGCACATGCAACACATCCACATGCAACATGCAACACATCCACATGCAACATGCAACACACCCACATGCAACACATCCACATGCAACACATCCACATGCAACACATCCACATGCAACATGCAACACGCAACACATCCACATGCAACACGCAACACATCCACATGCAACACGCAACACATCCACATGCAACACGCAACACATCCACATGCAACACGCAACACATCCACATGCAACACGCAACACATCCACATCCACATGCAACACATCCACATGCAACATGCAACACATCCACATCCACATGCAACACATGCAACACATCCACATGCAACACATCCACATGCAACACATGCACATGCAACATATCCAATTTCATAATCCAATGTTCTTTTTACTCCTAATGAGACGCTTTGTGCGTATAACAATACAGCAAGCAGCAAAGGTTGAAGTTAGAGTCTATTTAAACTGCGTTCCTTGATACCATGTGATAGTTAATCCCTGGCTCAGAACACATTTCATCACAGAATTCAATAAACATGTCACTGTTGATATAGCCTAAAGTCAGATGGATGTAATCTCCTGATAAACACTGCTGCCTAATAGCCTGTCGGACCGACATAATGCTTCATCGGATGATGCTGCCCGTGGACGGGATAAAAGTGATGAACATATTCCAACAGGCCATGAAACTGCGGTTTTATGTGTGTTGTTTTTATGTTTTTGTTTGGATTTTGTTTTGTTGTTGTTTTTCTGTCTACAGCCCCTTTGAGAAAGAAGGTTAATTGCCATCCTTGTGAGCCAGTCAGGTGTGCTTAGATTGTCCAAACACACCCTGAGCAAAAATCTTCCCCAAGGCTAGACCAGAATAAAAAGGCAGAAAAACAACAACAAATGCTGCGGATGAGACGGAACAACCTGTAGGTGTGAAATGTGTCTTTTCATTGCTTCTCTCTTCCTGCTCTGACCCATGTGCAACAGCATCAAAATAGTTTCAAACCCTTAATTCTGCATGAATGGGACCTAAAAATGTCAGGTAGATAAAATGAGCAAACTTAAACAAATCACTAAATGAATATCTGCGGCATATCTGTGAAGGCCTGATGTGAGCCTTTGCCTTTAGTATCTGGATACAGGGACAGGAACAACATTTCCAGTGATTGTCGATCAGATTTGCACATCAGCCGGGACAAATTTGAACCCATACAGCTGTAAAAACTGCTTCAATTAACAGTTTTCTTGCCTTTCTCTGTTCATTTTTATGCCACCAGAAGCCTACTACTGCCTACCTTCTACTGGGCTCATAAATTAAGATGATTGAGTTCAACATTTATCTTTTCTTCCATCAAAGAAGACAAACCATCAGATGCATCAAAAAATGACCCAAATCATGATACTACCACCACCGTGTTTCACAGCGGGGGCTAAGTTCTTATGTTCTTTGGCTGTAGTTTAGGAGGAAGAGCACTGATAGGAGGGTCGGTGGTTCATCTCCGGCTTCCTTGGGACATATGTTGAAGCGTCCTTGGGCCCCACGTTGCCTTCTGATGCATCGTGGGATAAATGCATCGTGTATGAATCAGTGAAAGCATGTAGTTATAGAATAAGACATGTTGTATGAGTGTGAGTGAATGGGTGAATGTGGCATGTAGTGTTGAACAGTGAGTTTAAGTGGTCAGTTGGACTATCAATTCAATTCAATTCAATTTTATTTATATAGCGCCAGATTACAACAAATGTCATCTCAAGGCACTTAAGTAATATAGTCCAATTCAAGCCAATTGGAATTCAATTCATTGTAATCATAATCCAATTAATTCATATAGAGCCAATTCAAAAAATAAGATCCTAGCTAAGGAAACCAACAGATTGCAGACTAGAAAAGAACTATATACCTACAAATTATTCTAACTGACTGAAGACACCAGACTTAAGTTCAACTTCACGTTAAGTGTTAAAATAAGTGATTACAGCTTCTCTCTCACCTCTCACCGATAATGTAACAGGACACAATTTTCCTCGATCTATAAGTGGCCAAATTTTCTTGTCTCACTCGTTTAATTCTATCTATTTTAAGGACTTGTGGGAACCTTTACTTTTGGTAATATTAATGAAGAAATATAGAAATATATAGGCTGTATAAACTGCTTCACAAATGTTCAAGCATTCAGTAATACCAGATAAAATATGTTGTAAACTTATAACAGATGAGCCTCTTCCATGCAGCTCCATCATCTTACAGCGATGTATGCCAAAGTATGCCTTTTTATTGATAAATTCAACTGTTTTAGCATGTTATAATTTGTCATCTTTTTATACATTAACATCCACATATGAATACTTTCAGCAGGATTTGCATTAATTATCAAAAACCGGCCGATTAATGGAAGAAATTGTTCAACTGGCTTTGGGAAGCTGAACGGCAGGCTGAAGTGAGACCACACAACAGAGGGACATTGAGAATTAATGAAGATATTTCCTTGTACAACAAGTAAGCACAGAACTGCAAGCACAGACAGCAAAAGGCTCACAACAAAACAGGCAACAGCGCCATTCTGTACACACAGTTAGGAGTAATGAGTCAGTAATATTTAGGCTTCTATATGCTGCTTTTTGCCTTCCCACATTCTGAGGACAGAGGACCAACTGAATACACAGGGAACAATAAACTGGCCCCCTATTCAAGGTTATTTTTGCTTGGCTTGTAAAACTGTATGCAAGGTTGTTTCAACATAAAGGAATCAAGCATTGAAATAGAAATATAAAATTACCTGCCGTCTAAAGCTGGAAGCAACATTGGGTTTTCGTTATCAGGCTGGCTGCCAGCGGCTGGAGTTACTGCTCTCCCTCAGAGACTTGCTGCCTGAGGCAAATTAGGTCCTCAGAACAATGTTATAGAATACAATAGACACAATGCATCCATCTCTGTGGACAATGAGTCCAAATCCAGATTGCAATGCTGCAGTGAGAGGAACTTGTTGCGAAGGCAAGGAAAGGAAACCTTAGGGTTTGATGCTGGATATGAAAGTACCAGAAAGTACCGCCTTCACCTGAATCTTACTGGGACACCCAAGCAGATGCTGCCATCCCAATCAGTTCCCTGAAGTCTCAGGTGGCCAACAACTGGGACAAAAGTTTCCTCAGGCTTTTCTGAGAGTATGATTGCAAATTTACAAGAGAAACTAAGACGGGCGATAATTTATTGTGTCCAATAAAAAAACAAAAAACGAGGGCAGTAAATCCTTAGAACAATGTAATAGGCCATTTATCAAAGATACACCTGATTGCTCTGCCAGACCTTCCATTAGTGTTAGCCTGAAGCTAAGTCCTGACAAGGATTTTGTTGGATATTAAGCCTTAAAACTGTTTAGCCCTGCTGAGGATTGTAATTACCATGGCACCATCTCCATAGGAGGCAAATGGGAAGTAACTGAAGGTTAAATGTGTTTCCACATGGCTGTGCATCAGATAGAAATTAGAGACCAAGACTTAATAACCCAAATATGTAAATGATCTGAGATTAAGCTATTCACATTCAACATTCATAAATCCTAATCACCTCCTGTGTGGCTGAGGGAGCAGCATCCCGCTCGTGTAACAAAAGACACTCTGGGTCCATTCAAATGGAAATATTAGTGCTTTTCTGTGCCTCTGTTTTGCATTAGAAATCTAATTCCTGGAGGATGGTTTTACACAATCCCATCCACTAAAAGGACACCAGTATTGTAATATCTGTTGAAACAGTGTAAACCATTGAGCTCAGCGCATCCAGTATAAATATTCTGGATGGATCTGTTATCAGCAAACGTGACACATTATGTTGTTCCAAGCGTTCTGCCTTCATTAAAATGTTCCATATCAAGGAATTTACTGCCACCGATATCAAGTTCATCCCCTGAAAAATGCAGCTTTTGCTGACTGAAAGGATGCATTTGCAGCAGGGGATTACACATTTCACGGGCTATAGCTTTAATACTAAGAAGACACACTGTGTATACATTAGACATTGCAAAGACAAGCTCACATGGCTGAGAAACCCAGCCATGAAGGCCAGCGTACAGCTCCATGTGTTGGACATACAGACACAATTCAAGGTGTCAAAAATATATTAGCAATCTGTGTTGTGGCATTAATCTAAAAAATTATAGAGCAACATAGTTTATTAAATCGAACGGCTTTTAAACGATACATGGAATAATTTCCCTTTGGCCAGTTATGGATAATCAGTGTCTGTCTGTTCTGAGAGACACATGGAAAACAGCATAGATCGGTGGCGAGCACACAAACCTGCTGCATGGAGCATGTGTGTGAAATGCACGCCATCTTAATGTTTGGTATACTGCATGCAAAAGTGCAACGACTCCATGAATACTAATGTAGGCTAGAGAGAAGACAAACAGCTATCCCTGTTGGCAGGGATTCAACAGGTTTCTTTATGGACCCTCTTGCAACAAAATAAAGGCGTAATTGTGCAGTATTGGAGCGATGAGCTCCTGATTTCCGAATCTATAAACTTAATCTGCTTCATTACAGAAGAGCTGTGAGATTATTTACACTAAGCTGCAGTTGGAAATGTTGCATCTGCTGCTGACATCACGGAGAAAGAAAGAGGGCGTAGAGGTAAACCCATCTAGAAAAACAGTTCTGGTAAATCTGGAAATTCTTGACACCAAAGCTCTTTGGAGTCACCTTTGAGAAATCCCATCTACCCGTTAAAGAATACTCCCACTTTCTCAGCATAACCCAGACGTGCACTCTGTTAAAATGGGAGCCTTCGGGTTCAGCCACTATCCCGCAAATACTTTGTGATGGAGGATAATGTGTTTCAGTCAATGCATTTTGACACCGATGTGAAATGGTGAAATGAAAAGGCACCTTCCTTCCCAGCAGATAAAAGCAGCTACAGGATGAAATGGAACTAGCAGCTTTCAATCCGCATTATGTGCTTGAAACATATCCAAACAAAATGTTTTCATCGTTTTGGACAGATGTGTAAATTCAGCTGTAGAAAAATAGTTTTAGTGCTTCCTCTTTTGTCTTGTTGGAGACTCGTTGAATGGCAAACGATGAACATTCATCATATATTTTTTGGGTTGTCATGTTTCCCGGAGAATACTGATAGCTTTCCTTTAACTTTTCCTCCACAAATATAAAACTGTAACTGGCTCTGAGTGGATGAACCACTCTCGTGTTCATTCGACCTTCTAATGGCACTTAAATAAGGTTTCAGTTTACACCAAAGAGCCATTAAAACCACCTAGAGGTACCCTTATGACACCAGAAAGACTCTTTGAGGACCATATACCGACACATTTAAGGCAGAAAAGGCACATCTGAAACGTAGCTGTCACACTTAGAGCGACATGCAGCAGAGACGGTGTCAGGAGAGAATTTCTCAAGTCATTTTTATTTATTTGGGAGGTCAAAGGATGGCATTATCAGAACATACTGATTGGTAATTTGTAGGAGGAAACTTAAGACAACCTGAGACCTTGTTAATACTGATGATAATTATAATAACATCACTTATAAAGCACTTAACACTGTTAGAAAGTAGTCTTTAACACCCGCTGTAGAGTGTTCTGTAGCTTTTCATCACCCTTATTTTCACCTGTGCTGTCCCTGACTGCAGCTGCAGATAATGTGCTCAAAAGCTGTGGATGTTTGGTAAGAATTGACACAGATGTGTCAGACTCAGGCGGGCTCGTGAGCACGTGCTTTTTTTTTAAGATGCAGCTTTTAAAGGTGAGGAGCAGGCTCGGGTGAATGTTGGATGTTGCAACAAATAAGGCTCTCAGGTGGTTTTTGCTGCTCTACTTCATTACATAACCTGTTTTATGGTTTAGAATCTAAACCTCTGCAGGCTAATAACAGGGATGGTTTATGCAATACAGCTCCTGACTGACAATCACTCAGCCGACAGGTGCTTCTTCAAATTTTAAGTTGAGCTCTTAGCTGTTTGATCACCAGCTGATCATAAACCAGATCAGTAACTGGCTTCGGCAAGAGTGAAATTGGATGCAAGTTTCTGAAATAAGACGTTCGTGTAAACCTCAGTTGCAGTAACAATGAGCTAAGTTGGTAAGGATGGTAAACATTTCACCATTTTAAAGGCGGCTCATGGTTTCCACATCCACTTGTGATGATTGAGGCCTTTGTGACCGTGTTTTTGACATCTTCACCAGAGCATGAAGGTCCACAGGGTGCCTCTGTGGTGGCTGCATGCAGCCCAAATATCTGTCTGTCTGCGCTGACTATGCATGCTCCAACAATCTCTATTCAGAAAAAGAAAACACACATGACAAGGAAGACAGGAAGCAGACATCTACAAGATGCTGCATGCCTGTGTCTGGTTGGCTGGGGTGTAGCTGACCCAAAAGGCTGCATAAACAGGACCACAGACAGATGTGGCCTCGCAGACACACCCGTGGAAGCTGTACACCCAGCACCAACCTCCTCATGTCAGTGTTCAGCTGATATGGCAGCACTGCGTCTGTTGTGCAGTCCCCAAACTTTCCCTGTTAAACTTAAACCTTGATTTTTCCTCCGTGCAGTTTACGCACCACAGGAAGCAACATGACAGATCCTGACTTTATTCTCTGTAGAACAAAGCCACACTTTCTGAGAGTTTTGCATGAATGGAAGTAGAGCTTTTATTGGCCCTGTAGCGTTTTACCACGGACACTCAATACTGAAAATATATCAAACTGTGGCAAACAAAACTATTTTCCACCTAAAGAGTATATAATATGCAGCAATACTTCTCCCTGATAATTCTCCTTCTTCTCAAATCTTCTTGGTTTGCAGCACCTTCTGATTCAGGCTTAATTGCAAACTACATGAAAAAGTCATTTCTATGTGCGAGCTTTGCAGTGTACACAACAGGATGAAAAGCATGCTTCTGGCACATTGGTTTACTAATGAATCTCTAATGGCTTTTCTATTTGTTGCAAATAACTGCAGTCAGGAACACTGTTTGCAACAAATAACTGCTGGGCCGGTTCCTCACTTCCAGCCTGAACCAAAGAAAGGCTGCTGCAGTAATATCATCAGGTCCCTCTCATCTAATGTACTCTGATTCATCACTCTAATGTGATACTAGTGTATTTGCATATTTGATGCTAATGTTGTGTTTGTTTTGGGGTAATGAGTGCTTGTGATTGGATTTTAATTCATAAGAAAATGAATGGGCTATCGGTGGAGAAAATCTTTAATGAATTTAAGTAAGTGAAGGCATCAATCGTTGTGGAGGGTATTTCTTGTGCTGCGAAGTGTCTCATTCATCCAGGCCTTGAACTAATCCCCTTTTAGTGAATGTATAACTCTTCAAATAGCTGTTTAGGAATATATGTGGTTCAGATAAATCAAATCAAATAGTTCAGCTCCTACTTGGATCTCCCACTTTGTCTTCAGGTCATGCTTCATTTGTATGTGCGGCCCTCCTGTGCGGCTCAGCCGTGCAGCCACACAGCTTCCAGTGGGTGTGAGATGAATATCTCGCTGCCTCCCTTCCACTCATCACCACTGGAGAGTTTCTTCAACATCACAGGGAACAAAACCCATAAGAGCCACATTGTCCCATGTAAATGAGATCGTTGTCTACAGCTCCTTCAGTCACAAAATAAATTGTATTTAAACCTACTGGGACCATCCAGGCTGAGATAACCAAAATTGGTTGCCAGTGATGGTAAAAAGCTGTGATTTTCAAAAGAACGAGTGACTCTCATTTGACTGCAGTTACAATTTAACTGGTGACAAAGTCATAGTTTAAGATAAAGCAAATTAATACAGGCAGTAAATCTCCTAAAAAGTTCCCCCTTGGCGAGAAAGCGAGTTTTTAACCTTATTAACATGTCTATAAGGTGTTTTTTTAGGTGTTACAGGGCACATCATGAGCAAAATCAGCCATTTATACGAAGGCTGAGGAGGATATCTGCCTTAAAGCACCACCTACATCTTCAAAAAGATGAAGTCAGACTGCCTGTTTGCTCCATGTCAACCAATTTTAGGACATCTGAAACAAGAAGCTAGCAAGCTAAAAGGAGACGTTCACAGACACTAGATAGAGAAGACATGAGGAGAAGGGGTGACCGAGGAGAGGTTCTCGACCACCCCGGAGCTGTCTGAGAACTTGCTGAGTCGGGTTTGCTTGGCAGAGAGCTCAGGAGCCACAAACAAAACCAAGGACTAGCTGGGAGGTCACTTGGTCATGAGTTTGGGGTTTAGCCAAACTCATTTTCAGGCAAATGCCAGCAGGGGACCGAGCGGGTTAGCATGTTCATAGATCACCTTTCACTGAATGAGGAAAAATGTATAGTTTATGAGTTATTAAACAGATTAACAACTGCTAACGTGGGACTTTATGATGTGAAGTTTTCAGTTAAAGAGGACATAATATCAGAGTCATTGGTGATTTAGCTTTCCTCTGCCGAAGAGCTCTTAATTAGGTCCTGGTTTCTGTTTGAGAAGCTGCAGCATCCAGTTCTGAATGCCATAGATCACGGCTTTAGATTAAAAGACCACCCTCTGGTGGTTGCTTGATATTTAGTTGACAAACATGAAAGTGATGAGTTTGATTAATTCTCAGTAAGAAAGCAATTAAACGTGTTCCAAATATTTCCAAAATATTTGTATTCAAAATTTAAGGCTCTTTTACAGTATTGGGGACTTTATTTTTCATGTTACTTAATTGTTTAAGTAATATATATGTATTCAATTTCGAATGCTCTTCAGTGGGAGTTTCCAGCGAGAAACAACAAAAAAACATGGCTGGTGCTGGAAGATGGACCTCAAATAATGGAAAAAATGGGCAAAACTGAGAGTAAAACAGCTCAGACGAGACAAATATTATGCAATTTAATCCCCAAATATCTGACAGTTCTCAGGCAATAATGAAGCCTCTGAAACACACAAAAAGCAGTAGAGATTGCTAAATTCCACCACAGCTCCAGTGAAAGTTTCATGGTTGTTTTGTCTTGTAATCACTGCATTTGGTGGCATATAAAGTGTTAAAATGACATGGAAGAAGCTTCTCTTCCATTGTTTTGTTCACCAGGGTGATGAGTCCCACCCCAGGCAATAAAAAATAAAAAGGTCAGAGATATTGTGCACGCGCTTCATTAACACAACTGTGAAAATGGACTCCTGTTGTCGAGTGACGTCCTCAGTTGTTAAAATCTGTTATTCACCTGGTGAACATCAATATATTCACAGACTGTTGATGTTTTTAAAAAGAGGCTCAAAACTCACCTTTTTAATCAGGCTTTTATTTGATTTTATTGATTTCCTTTATTCCTTTCATTTTTGTTCCATTTTATTTTAATTATATATGTTTTAACTCCATGTTTCTGTTATATGTTTAACTACATGAGCTGAAAAGCTTTTTATCTATTTTGCTAATTTTACACCTTTTTATCTTATTTTTTTCTTATTTTACTCTTATTATCTTACTGATTTGCATCAGTTTTTAGCTCCAGTGTCTCCTCGTGGGGGCCTCCCACGCTGGGATCTGCTTTTGGTCCTGGGGGTGCTGTTCTGTGGACTGCTCTGGCCCGGGGGGCTGGAGGGCTCCACACCTTGGTGTGGGGCCTCGTCTGCCCGGGTCGGGGCTGACTCTGTGGCGGCGCTCCCTGTGGTCGTGGGCCGGGACCCCTCTCAGTGTGGGAACCCCTTTTTCCTTGCCGTATGCCTCGGTGCCCGGACATGTCTCTGTCTGATAGGTGCAGTGGCTCTGAGCTCATGTGTCTGTATGTCTCTGGGTATTTATGGGGGTGGGAGGGTTTGTTTTTATCGTTGTTTTTAGCCTCTGTGAAGCACTTTGTGCTGCTTTTAAAGTATAAAAGGTGCCATATAAATACAATTTGATTTGAAAATAAATAAGTAAATTAATATGGAAAAAACATTTCCAAATAATAATAATAAATAAGAACCCAAACCTCGGTCTTGTCGGTCTTCCACACCACGTTACTGCTACTCTTCCTGTGACCTCCAACACAGTGAAGATAACGGCTGGCACCAGCAGCTTGTCTCACATGAAGAGGTGGTGGTCATTTCATCCATCTCTGCAAATAGTTACTAATACTTTGCATACAAATTAATAACGTGAGAGTCTATAAACTATTCAGCAGAATATAGAATAATTCTAAATTCTAACACCGCTTGCATATGAATGTGAAAGTAATAACTTCGGTGAGAAAATAATGAAGTCGCAGAAGACATTTTTCTCACTTATGAGTTATTTTCCTGGTTCCTTCGTGTTGCTGCTAATATCCCCCCCACCCCATTCTTCACTTGAAATGAATAATCTTTATTTTGCAAGGACATGAATATTTCCTCCACTGCTCACGGACACTAGCAGCCTCAAACGCTGCAGATTACCCCCTGAAATCCTGTACAAAGAAGAAATCAATGACTGAACACGCAGGGTCCACCACTCCAGCTGACATGATTAAAGATTGGAAATTTTGTCTTTTTTCTTGTCGATAAAACAGCTTCAGGGGGCTGATTCATGATTTGTATTTATAATAAATTGACCATTTAAATGTAGAACCCTTAGCCAAGGACTTGGGGGGGGGGGTTAGGGTGCATTTTTATGTTTTGTTGTCTTGAAAAATGTTTGTATATCAGAAGCAAATCCTTATTTGTGGCTCCAAAGACGATCATATGCGGAGTATTCTGAGGACACATGCCACCGCTTTCATCCAGCATTGTACCCTTGTTAAAAACATTTTTAAAAAAACTCCTTTCATCGCTGGAATGAGCTTATTTAGGAGACTTAACTCAGATTTTCTCTTTGGCAGGCTTGCACACAACAAAAGGCAATGCCTCACACACACATTTTCTGGAGAACACAATGGTCTGAACTCCTATCCTCTTAACAAGAGAGCAATATCAGACCGGCACCTCACGCTCCCAGCTCATGTTGCCATGGTGATAATGGCAGAATCCGTAGTCTCCTCTTTGCCGTGTCTATAATTCGGTTATTCTAGCGCGAGAGATAGACCCCATCAGTGATACAGCTGAGCTGCAGAGACCACAATGAAATGGGGAATTGCATTCTAATGATAAATGTGTTCACTCACTATCCTCGGCGTGATTGAAAGGTTCAGAGAGAGTGAGGAAGTGCAAATGAAAGGGATTGGAAATTACAAATTCAAAACTTCATAAATCAGCTTTGTGTCCTCTCAGTATCTGGTCTCATTCAGCACCACAATCACTGCAGGCAGCAGATCACATCTCTTCACCCCGAACATTTACACTGGCTTTTGCTTGAAATAAACTTAGTGGTAGAAACCGTAAATGATCTCACAGGAGCTAAATCCTCCAAACAGAAGTGCTTTACTTAATACTGCACAGACTTACCATAAGCATGGATGTATGAGTGTAAAAGCAAACAGTAATGCTCATAAATCTGGTGAAGATCTGACTCTTTTTGCCAAAGCCAGACATGAATACAATTATACCAACTATATACAAAACCTTAGCTTATAACGGATATCATTCAATAAACCTACACAAAAATACCAAATCCAATTTGATCATTTCAAAGTAAAAATATTATAAAGCTTCCAACAGACTGTTTAGATGCATGTAAACATTTCTAAACTCTGGCTGTAGCCTTGGAGGAGAAGCAGTGATACACCAGTTAGCATCAATCATTCAATTCCTGGCTTTAAAGTGCACGTGTCCCACCTGACATGTGAGTGACACATGAAAGAGATAAAAACTTTTTAAGCTAAGACTGGAAACACTAAGGACCTGTTTAAATTTCAACATCTATCCATGCAGACAGACAGATGTGCCAACATTAAATCGCCCTGAGATTGAGCTACAGGTACATCCGATGCTGATTGGCTGAAGGTTAGCTTCACAAAAGCATGAAGCCCTAAAAAAACGATAAAGAACAAAGAAACATGGGAGAAAAGCCGGCTGCTGCACAGGCCAATCTTCACCACTTTGCTTTACTTTACCATAAAGCAGATCTTCTAAACTAAATCATGGAATTGATCGACTCGGGTCCCAAGAAGCTCGGGTCCTGGGGAACCCGCCTGTCCCGATGGAACATTTGCCGCTGGGTACACCAGGGACTCCTGGGAGAAGTGGAGGGTCGTGTGCCTGTCGATTCTTTCCGTTGAAGACGTCGAGGAACCATGACAACGGGCTTTCTGCTGATTGGATTAGGCATTACAGCGGTCAAAGGCCCCAAGCTGCCTGGCATGTTTGAATCAGTGGGCGGAGCTATTGTCTCTCAGACTGTGGTCATTAACCGCAATATGGAAAACATCTTGGAGAAGCTGGTGGCTTTGCGAAGGCGTATGGATCGTTTTTGTGACCAGAATGGACAAACAGTCCAATCTGCATTCCTGCTCCTGGCACCGGCCTCGGCCAAGGCTGCTGCTGAAAACAACTCCCCTGAGATCGCTGCTGTGAGACGCTCTGAACTACTCCCCCCCCTCCCCTCCCTTCTTCGGACACCTGGTGATGGTTGACTCCGACTGGGACCCAATGAAGGACTTCTCCATGGCAACCTGCTGTGGTATCACGATGACATCTTGTGGACTGAAACATCGGTTTACCCCCCCCCATCCCAGGCCTTCGTGTGTCCTGCGTTTTTATGTGTGAAACGAGTAAATGTTTGTTTCTGTTTTGAGTTTTCAGTTGGATGTTGACCTTATGTTACTGCTCTTGATGCTCTGAGGTTTTTTTCCCGGCCCCACATTGTTCTCCCCTTGGAGTATAGTGTGGTGGCTGTTTTTTTCCCCTCTCCTCTCCTCTTGTCCCCCGCTCCCCGCTGTTGTAATGTTGTAATGCTTGATTGACAATAAAGTTTGCTTTGACTTTGACTTTGACTTTGGGTTTGATGAACAGGCCCAAACCAGGATATCTTTGGAGGCGATCTCCGTTTATTCTGACAAAAGGTGTGAAAAACAACAAAATCCTCCGGTCAATCGTGCTCAACTTGGGCTCCTACACAAATTAAATATGAATAGAATATGTTAGCGTACTACACAATAAGTTTAAGCTAGCAAGTGAACTTTTAAATGTAGTTTAACAGAGGCTAAACCACAGAAACTTCTGTGACGCTTACCTCTCCCAAGGAGAGAAACTGAGACTCAAACGCTCCACATATTGGCTCAGGAGGCCGGAAATGTCAGGTTATAACTATTAAAACAGATTTGTGTCATTATAATTCTACATATTACTGCTGTATAATTGATTACATTTTACTTCAGGCACCACCAAACCTTTCATTCTACCTAGAGTCCAAGCATGTCTCACCATCTGCTCTGAAATGTTTTTACGGTAGATTATGTGACCTATTTTCTTCAAATCAGTGTTACTCTGGAGTAAAAACGTGGTCTGAACAATACTTGAGGTGTGCACATTGTTCCTTTATAAGTGCCAGTTTGACTGGAAGAAAAGGCAAACACACGGTATCTGTGTGTACATCGCTCATGCTTCTGGTCAGAAGAGTTTGTTTTGGAGACCTGGGTCAGGTTTCTGAGCCAAATTATGGTTTATTACTCCCAGAGATCACTGTTTACATCTGTTGTGAGCCACGTGCAACCCAATTGTTCTTTTCTGTGTCACTTTTCGGTTAGGGCTGGGTGAGAATTGAGTGTCGTCAGAAGTGGACAGTCTGTATTCCACAACATGCATAAAGTCATATCTGCTTCGGAGCAATCCAATCACACAGGGAGAGGATTTTATCTAAATTGCTTTTGTAACAACTTTAATCTCTCATCATGTATCCCACTTTGCACAGATGTGTCACACCCAGCTCTGTCCTCTGTTTAATTATCGCCGCACACACAGAAAGATAAAACTGCTCTGGCATTGCATGCACGTTGTGGCTTTGCTTGTGGGTGACTGAGTTATTTCCAATCACCTACAAGAGCCCAGCGATGTTAACTGTATACCGTGTGTTCTCTTGGGCACTGTGGCATATGGAAAAGGAGCCCCAGCAGAGCACCATATGCTAGAAAAACAAGAAACGCTCATAAATTTTGCATGAGTAAATGCAAAAGTTCCGTTTAGAGTACCTGTGCTTCACAGCCATTATGTTCTGTGAGGTAAGCGTGCGCGACCACTGAGTGGTTGGTCAGACCAGGACAGTTGAGGATTACATCGAGCACTTTGTCGGAAGCTGTTTTTACAAAAATACGTCCCAAAACTAAACCATCAACGTCGTACTTTCTGCATAAGCTTTCTTTTTACTGTTTCAGTTGGCTGAAAGTTGCAGGTCCTGCAGCTGCCCATCATCTTTCAGAAAGGAACTGATTTGTGGCTGTAAATTCCTGGATAGATATATAATTACAGAGAACTTCTGCACGCCATTCAATTCACAGATTTATCCAAGTCTCTGTGGAGTTTTCTCAGCAGATCAATGACCCTTTTTAAACCAAACTACCATGAACACAAAGGACTGTCTCAGAATATTCATTACTTTATATTTTCCTTTCATTTCCTCTGATTTGATTCTGATTGATTATCATCACAGAATATTCTGCATTATATGCATGTGCAATTAGGCACGAGAGTAACTTCTTCTCTCATCTTTTTCAACTCCAAACTAAACTTGAATGTTCTTTGGCCTGAATCATTTCCACAGGATATTAAGGATGTTTGTTTCATGTGTTTTGCATTAAAAGTGAGCATTTTTCCCAACGATGTGATTAGTCCTGAGGAGCACAGTGTCACGATCACGCTTGGCTGTGTTGTTGCTCTGCTTTCTGGGTCCCAGGTGGGCTGGACAGGTTTCCCAGGAGCCCTGCTGTCACACCTGCTTCTCATCCTCCCTCATCAGGACACCTTTCGAGGAGTCTTCACCAGACTGTCTCACTATCATAGAGTGCTCGTTTCCCTCATTTACTCCCCGCGCTCTGGTTTTCTCTTGCCTGTATAGACGTCTGTTCCACTTACCTGCACCACAGCCAGCACCCCCCCCTCCACCTTGGATTCCCTCTGGAAATAAGTAAGGACAAACCAACCAACCTGGAAATCCCTCCAGCCTTCTCCGTCCTCCCAGATTCAGCTCTCGACCCTCCACAAACTCCTCTTACTGATAAATACTAATTACTCTGATTCCTCTCGAGTTCTGCGTCTGCACTTGAGTCAGTTTTTGTTCGGCGGCTTCCAGCCGTGACACACAGTTTACAAAAAAAATATGGATGTAGAAATAAATCTAAGCAAAGTAACTGCCAACAGCTCTTATATAAATGGCTGTAAGGTATGTTTTTCTCTAAACTAAAGATTGGAATGAAGTAAACTTCTGTTTTGTGCATCAGATAACAGAGTACTGAGAGATCAGGGAACCTTTGTTTGAAGGTTACAGAGGTCACGTTACATTAGATTTCTTTTTAAATAGATGTTTCAGTCACGGAAATAAAGCTGAAAAGGCTTTTACAGGCAGTTGATTTCTAATCAGGTTTAATGTTGACGACATTTTCTCTGTGCTTTACATTCCCAGCAGTTTTGGGAGGGAGGATATTTTCTAATTCTGCTAATCGCTGCTAATGGCAGGAGGCGGCATCACATATTTCCTTGTCTGGAAATATAGGAATAAACAATATACACATCTTGACACCTTAAAATCTATATTAGTTTTACATTTTAGTCAGTTAACATTATAATCTTTAATTACTAAGAGTGAGACCATTCCATACATTTCATTAGTTCAAATTATCCCTGTAAACTGTCATTTTCTGGACAGTAAGAGCTTTAATATCTCTAAAACCACTTCGTAATCACCAAAATATTGATGACTGATTGTGATTTAACAAAACAAGTTGCATTTATTTCACATTTTAACTTTTCATGTTACAAGTTTCTCCCTAAAACAGACAAAATGTTAGTAAGGTTTAGTCTTTTCACACTGGACAAAGAACCAACTAAGGGTGGCCAACATCTGGCTTCTATCTGTAATTGGAAAGTGTTAAATCGTCATCCAGGTCCTCGTCAAATCACTCCGCTCTAGCCCTCTTTTATCAGCTCTCGTTCTCATAAATACCCTTTCGCCACGGACACAGCTCACTTTTTCATTGACCACATGTTTTCTGACAGCTGCGTCTCATACAGGAGCTCCGAAACTGAAAGCTCTAACCTTCAGATAAAGTCAATGACTCACTCCCAGTGCTGCTTTTAGGGTCCAGTCAAAAACAATCAAACAATAAACTCAGACTGGTTATAAGGAGCCTCCAAGAATTGTCACCTGAGAGGGTAAACTCCTCGCTACTGACAATGGGAAAAGATTTAAATGCCTTTTATTAAAAAGGTGGAGCCCCATTTAATATCCCTCCAATAAATCTGGTGCAGGAGTAGAATGACACGCTCTCAAACAAGGTAGGTTTGTTGCCAAGACATTTTAAAACTAACAGGGAGGACATACAGCTAGTGTTGCAGAGAGAAAGATGGGAAACACGGATAAAAAATAAAGATCCCACTTTATATATGATGAAACAAAGTCAATCTTTCCAGGGCGATAATCTTCACAGTCCTGGCCAAAGATTAGGCATATTGATCTGCAGTTACCTCTGCAGAAACCTCAGGATGATTCAAATATGCACTGACTGCAAGTCTTACAATCTGGATTAGTATTCAGACACATGTCTGTGGAAATCTGATTTTAGCCGTACATTTTCTTCTGTGGCCTGTTTCCCAATGCACATAGATTAAATTCAATTATGATAAATCAAGAAATTACAAAGTGAGTCCGCTAGGATGATACTCCATTAGTTAAATTATTGATTTTCTTTAAAGAGACGGTATGACATTGGTCTTTGCAGGCTGGATGTACACAAAGGCCTGTGAAGAAGTCTGAAGATCAAGCACACTTGACACTGGCCTGACGCTGCACACTCCATTGGCCTTGTGACGGATGCAGTCTCCTGCTCCCTGGAAGCTCTTAAATAATCCAGCCTGATAAAGACCGTTCGATAGAGCCTCACTGGAATTTCAAAAGTCCACGCTCCACACCCATAAACATGCAGAAAGCTACTTTTAGAGGTGGCAGTGGAAACGCTGCGTGAACGATTACTGGGCAGCAGCCCCGCTTCTCCTTAGTTACGCTCAACTCTGAACTCTATGCTCCCAAAAGAGATTATTACTCCCTGAGCGTTTACATCATTGCCTGTGGATACATCACCGCAACTTTTTTTTCAATTAAATTAAAAGTTAGGCGCTGGCAAGGGAGTAAAAAAGCTTCAGAGAAAACAGCTGCACTTTTGATACAAGCTGCAACATTGTGATAGCAAAGAGAGGCCAACAAAGATACTGCAAATATGACAATCTCCGTGTGCAGCTGCCACCTCGACTGCATGGGATTAATAAGAAATAAATAGTTGGAGTTTTGCTCGAAACCTCCCCCAAAGGGATGTTATCTATGTACCAGGGCTGGCTTCATGTCGCTCTGAAATGTCAGACACCGGTGCTGTAGTCCATTCCTAATGATTCAAGACACCAGGCAGGCATGCTCAGTATCTGCCGACTTCATATTCTTCCACTGAAAACACACACAAGGCACAGAAAGTTGTGTTGCACGCGCCAGATAAAGGAAGGCGCTAGTTTCAGAGCAAATCTGGGAAGCTGCTACAATCTCAGATGCCCTGAGACCAAAGAAGAGGTGCAATATTTTTACATGTTTGAGAGCGTCCCTGTTTTCTGGCATCACATGCTTTTAAAGCCCAGTCGGTGTGGTTTGAATGAAGCGTGAGGGAGCAGTGCACAGCACCTGTGAGACAAAACGCCGCTGCAGGGACAGTAATGACAGCTGCCGTGAATTAGTGGAAACTCTTCCACTAATTCCACTTCCACCTTTAGTTTCAAAGGGCTTTAAAAAAAAATACATCCTGCCTCACTTTCTCTATGGCTTGTCTCCAATTTGGGCCAAATTGCAGGAGCAACAAGATCGCAGCAAGTCTCTTGGTTGACAAGTAGCTGAATCGCACTCTGTCAGCGACTAAAAATGGCCTAAATGAAGCTGCAGATCTCAAAGAGCTTACATGACGTGTTCGTTACTCACACCTACGTGATAATGTTTGCTCCCAGAGGATGCATAGAGTGGCGAAGACAGCTGGAAGTATAATGCACCCATGTCACACAGAGTGGCAGGGGAACCTGGTGATTAAGGGTACTTAAATCAGAGAAAGGATTTGGCAACAGTTATGACATTTTTGTCTTTAAAAAGGTGGTAACAGCAGTAATTAGTGTTAATAGAGGAGTGCCATAAATTTAATGACAGGCTTCCACAGAGATTAGGGCTGTGACAGGGAACACATTTGATGAAAATGTTTTAAACTGGTGTAAAAGAAGATAAAACACAGCGTCTGTTAATCTTTACTTTAGACAACGCTCGAAGATCGATCCAATTCCCACTCAACCCCATCTGTCAAGATCTTTTACCACCGTTTGATCAGGCAGCATCTCACCCATAACACCTTTTTACAAGACACTGTTTTCTGCAGCACATCCTGATGTCTGAAAAGGATGTTTGTTTCAGACTTTAAAGAGAATTCTCTGTTGTACAACCCAGACGGGATTCAGAAAATTGCATATTTTCTCATGTTTACCGACTCGTTCCAGCCAATATTTACACATTCCTTTTACTTTAATTACAGAGAACACCACATCTCTCCCCTTGTGGAGTTAACATCTCGCCATTGAATGCATTTCAAACAAGTACAATGACTGACTCATCTCATCTGACACGTAAAACTTTAACTTTTCACTCTTCGCTGGGAAACCAGACAACTCTCTCCCTCTCTATTTGCCATTTTCATCGAACCACTCACAGCACAATAAGTCAAAAAACAGGAAAATTAAAGCAATACAAGACACCAACTAAGAGCATGAAATTAGTCTGTATGCAGATGACCTATTATTATACTGACAAGAACCACAAAACTCATTACAGGAAACTTTCAACACCATTAATACACTTTCAGGAATCTCTAATTCCACTATAAACTGAAATAATTAAATGATAATACCCCTATCTGAGGATGCTTGGATCAGAATTTATTACTCCCACTGCACACAGGTAATATTAATTACTCAGACAGGTACATTTCCCCCAGGCTGTCAGAGCTTTTCAACCTCAAATATATACTCCCCTCTTAGAATAACTAGAAGACGATTTCACTCCCTGGAACAAAGTCCCACTTTCTCTCATCAACAGCTACAGTAGAAAAGAAAATCCTTCAAGATGTTACCAGCAACTCCCACAGAAAATGGTTGAAATCACTCGATTCTGTAATCACTCAGGTTTAATGAGAGGTCAAACGCTCCAAGATTTTAACACACCAACTACAATATTTAGTAATAAAATAGAAAAATAACTCTTGGATTATCTAACAGAACCTATGCAGGAATATCTCAGTTGCAGATTAAGCATTCAATTCAAATGTGATCTCTGTAAAAGCATCATAACTGGCTCGACTCTGGCAGCCTGGAAAGCAAACACAATAACCAAATCATCCCTAACACCTTGCAAATACACCCCAATATGGCATAATCCTGATTTTCAACTGTATATTAAACCCTGGGGCAGCAAAAAGGAAAAGCTCACCTACACCACCATCATAAAATCCAAGATTAGCACAGCCAATAACCCATTTCAACCTTCAAAGTTAACCGAAGAGATAATGAAAATCTAAAGTCTAATCTTGTTTGCAGTCGCTGACTACATTTACGCTGGCAATTATTATTCCATCTACCGACCTTATTCTGACAGAGGGAGAGTGGGCTGTGGGAAAGGCTGCCGAGCCCAATGTGTTGTCTGCAAAAAATCCACTGGATGCTCAACAACAAGTCAGATCCACAGAAGCTACTCTCCACAACTGACAGGCCATATCAGAGCTGTTTTGGTGGCACAGCATCAGCACAGTGGTTTAAAGTTGAGGCTGATCCATCCATCTATTCTATTTACAGGATGTGGCATCATACAGTATGGAAGAAACTTGCCAACATCAAGAGTGAATGTCTGCTGAGAAGTTTCTTCACATGTTAAAAGCTGCACCGCAGCTCTGAAAGAAGGCAGTCAATTCCCCACAAGATGCAGAGCTGCTAGTCTGTGACTGACCCTTTTCTCTGACATGTATCGCTGCAACAAAAAGTGTCTCAGACAAGAGATATTCCGCTCTGACAGTTGTCTTGCATTTTACATATTCTGGAGCTTTACCGGGATGTTTATCCTCATTGATGTCATTGTCACATGTGTCAGACTGACATTCAGACACTCTTAAAATTCCCGAGACATCGGCACATCTCGTTTAAAGCAAACCGCTCAGGAGAAATATATATTTATATATTTAGATAAAGCGAGCGATATCTCAAGCTTTGAACACTCGATGAAAATAAGTAGCCTATTTTTGGAAGCCGCCTTCCTCTCATCAGCGTTTCAGGTGCCCTCAAACAGGAATTACGTGTGAAAGTCAGAAGTGTTCTTTGACAGATGTACAAGGTGCGCCGTTCAGTGTGCAAGATGGTAAATGTCAGGCAGAAAATAGAGGAGCGTCGCTGCACTTTCGCTGCTCTGCTCTGCAGTATTTTTGTGCCGGTGCTGAGGGAGCACGGTCGTGCTGCTGGGATCAAATAAAGGAGTTTGTGAATGGCATATTAGAGAGACCGAGACATAGCAAGCCTTTTCCCTCAAGTGTATCGTCTGCTTCAGAAGCCATTTTAATAGTTTATTCCTTAACACAGAACAAGACTGTGCTGCTTCTCTTGAGTTGATGGTCAAACGAGCTGCAGTTTTGAGCAAGGATCTCAAGTTGTGGTCATCTGTTTGGCATCATGAATAATTAACGGTGATGTCACCATGTAAGGCCATCAGTAAGAGTGCAGCACTGCTCTGTGTATTCCTTCTAATAGCAGTGAGTTCTCAGCTCTGGGACACAACGACAGACACATGGGTGAATGAAACAAGAATAAATGCTAACTGCACGTTCGCTACCCTTCAGAAAAAAATGGAAAATCTGTCCTCACATTTTATCTGCCTTAGCTGTCAAATTATGCCTCCTAAAATCTTCTGGCGTGTCTGGAAATTGCATGAAGAGCTGTGCTTGGTGGAATAAACACGGGGAGGTAAATGTTTCCCAAGCGTGTGGATAAATGTCTGAAATTCTGTTGTTTTTCTGGCTTGTTAGTGTCTCAGTTGCTGCCTGAATGCTGTTATCATGTCTTCAGGCAATGTATCTAAACTTTCCTCACTAATAAACACTACAGCTGACCATCTGATCCCGAGATTGTCAAACTCACTTTTTTGCCAATCAGGGCTTCTGCAGAGTTTCCCTCTACAGTAATCCACCTGGCCCTCGTGTGTGCTCCTTGGCCTGCAAAATGGGCAGGTTATCATTTCTCCTCGGACCGCTGACCAGCTCTGCCGTCCACTCGGAGCAGGATCCCTGACCTTCGCAGGGCTCCTGGTAATGCTGCTAATGAGTGCGAGGAGGCTTGGTCGCATGGATCAATGTTCTGAGCTGCGTGTCAGAGGAGAAGCAGCTGAACCAATCTGCTGACACCAGACTTTCCGGGTAACCCCTGGGGCAGGCAGGTGGAGATGTTTCTGTAATCACCTGTTATCTGTCAGCACCTGGGCCACAGATACAGCAAAACAGGTAGAATAAAGTAGGACAGTTTCTCTCAGCTCTGCTGTCATTATGGGGCTGGTCTCTTATTTGTTGGTAAAGCTGGGGCTGAAACACATTAGTTTTTATGGCCCTCACTTATAAAACAGCCTTCCTGAAGACCTGAGGACAGCTGGGAGTGTTGATCATTTTAAAAGAAAGATTAAAACCGACCTTTTTGGTCAAGTTTTGAATTAAATATCTTTTATTAGTATTCAGAGTCAATATTTTATATTAATTTCCTTCTTAGTCTGTCATGTTAAAGCCAGTTCGATCATTTTCTGTTTGTATTTTACCAATTTATCTATCAATAATGTATTTAACATATTTATGTTTCTGTACTATTCATGAATTTGTTTTAACATTTAATCCAAGTCTTTAATCTTTTTATTTTATCGTTTTTTTACTCTTTTCATTCAAACTTCTTGTGTTGTCGTTTCGTGATTGTCTGTGCATGTGTGTATGTGTGTGTGTGTGCATTTGAGTGCATGTATATGTGTGCACGTGTGAGGTGATATCGATGTCAAAACAACCACAGAAACAGCGTGTGCGTGCACTATTGTTATGCGTGCGTTGTTACATGCAGATTGTATTTCACGTGTATGCGTGTGCACGTGTATGCGTGTGCACGTGTGTGTGTGCACGTGTGCATGTGTGTGTGCACGTGTGCATGTGTGTGTGCACGTGTGTGTGCATGTGGGACTTGTAGTTTGGGGAAATCTTTTTTATTTATATTTTATTGGCTATGTAAAGCACTTTGTGTTGCATCTTTTTTTTGTATCTTTAGAAATATTTGATTGATTGACTGAATGATTGATTGATTGATTAACTGATTGATTAACTGATTGATTAACTGATTTATCGATTGATTGACACAAAATACATATGTGGCACAAATGTGCAGCACCGATCATTTTTAAAAGCTGAAAGCAGAAACATTTCCACTGACTGTTTTGGAGCGATGAATCCATTCAGAGGATATTTGGCTGGTGCTGTAATTCTGTAGAAGCAGTTATCTTAAGCAAACCTTCCTGAAGAAAAAGCAAAAGCTTGTTTAGACAAATGATACACCCATAAAGATGCTGAGCTTCGGAAATATCCTCCGTAATAGAGTTTAAGAGAAACAGTAAAATGTAAAGTAGAGCACTGGAAATGTTCATGTTGCTGGCATAGATCTGTTATTATTGGTGTTCTTGCTTTCTTTCTGTGTGTGTGTGGACAGACTTTAGAGGAATTTGAGTATAAAATTGATTTTTAAAATTAGTCATAATTATGGGAGCTGCTCCACGTCGTTTTCTGTCGTGGAAGATTATCTAAAAACTTTGAGAACTACTGAAGTGGAGATCAGGGGGAAAGAGGGAAAAGAAAGCAGGTTTCATGGTGAGAAAAAGGGATAAAAGTAATTTCCCATGTGATGGTCCTCAGAGAAAAGGGTCCTCATGTCATTTAAAGGCCTTTATGGCTGTTTTGCCAGTGATTTGGACAGAAACCTCACCCGGCATTTTTTACTCAGACTCCGGCAGTTTTTACATGAAAGAAACGACATCCTGGGATGAAAAGTGCAGTTGGTCCAGTTTCCCCTCGTTGCATCATCTGCAGTCTACAGAGTTTTGCACAAAACAAATAACTGACTTTGAACACAGTTTGAAACAAACAGCCCACGACATCATCAGGCCAAAGCGGCTGCTTTGCATCAGTGTCGATTTCAGAGAGGGTTTCTGGTCTTTAAGTGCCTCTCAAAGACAGATTGTGATTGTGCCGTGTAAAGCTGCTGAGTCATCGAGCAGCTCATGTAAGAGGGTGGATGTGCACGTCATGAGCGGACCCGTGCATGGAAATGAGAGAAAGTTAGAAAAGCATTAAACAGTTTGGAGCATTGACTGCGCCATCAGGTCACCTTTGCTGGAAGAAAACATCTGTTTTATCGTGTTACATGTTGTTGTTGTTAAGCTTTTTGCGACTACACGATCAGATATGTAACTCATCACTGAACAGAGAGCATTAGGTCCATTACCGGAGTGGATGGCAGATGGGTCTTTACATCTTTTCAGTGCCGGGATAGTTGTTTTCCAGCCACACACTAATGAAAACATAAAAGACAGCTCATGTTTCTAACAAACACTATTCGTGTGTATTCATTCTAACAATTACAGCTTGATTTAACGGACAAAAACTATTTTTGAAGCAATTTCCTCTGATAAAAAAGGCTTCAGTAAATAAGGGGGATTTATTTCCCCTAAAATTACTGCAAATAAAGCTCCTACAGCAACGTGAATAAAGAAAGCACCTACAATGAAGATAACTAGCAGGGCTGGGCACATTAACACGTTATTTTTGCGTTAAATAATGAATTAATTATCGCCGACAATTATTTCTTATTATTTCTTATTTTCATTGTAAACGTCTGCTGCTCGCCCGCTTTTATTTTGAAAAGGTCCATCGTGAGCGAGCCGAGTATGTTGCTCACTGCTGTGGCAGGAAACAGTCAGAAAAGAAAAGAATGGCGGAAGAAGAGGGCTTAACAAACATGGAGAAGGTTACGGAGCTTTTTCATGGCCATTTTCATTTCAAAGCTCTTCCAGAAGGCGCAGTCGACAGAGCTAAAGTTATCTGTAAGCACTGCTAGGTTGAAATCATCACCAGAGTACTTCCATCTTATCACTGCACAGTTCCAATAAAAGTACGTTATATGCTACTTTTTAATTCATTATTGGATTTTCCCTATAACCCATTAATCACAGGAAATCATGCGATTAACGCGATTAAAGAATTCAATATAATAATAATAACTAGTCAAAGTGTTTCCGTTTGATGGGTGATGATAGATTCAATTTGTGATCTATCACAGCTCAGAAGCATGTCACCAATAATTTCAAGAGTGTCTCACTGCTGGACTGTATAGGAGAGGAGATATTCATCAGTGTCATCAACTATCTGATCCCAGATGTTCATATCTGCAAAGATCACCCCACTGCAGTTGGTGCCACTGATTTTCTCCCAAATCTATTCGGCCTATTGGACCTCGTAAAATCCCAAATCTTCAAATACTTGTTTACCTCAGATGTTGAGAAGTCTCGGTGCCACTGCCCACTCGGGGCTTGTCCACTTCCACAAACATCTACCCATCATGTTTCTGTGTTTGTGGGCAGAAACGGTTTAAAAAACAGTTGGCAGCTGGTGGTTCTGTGCCTGGATCACTCAATGAAAACAGATGTTTTACCTCTTCTCTGGAGAGCACTTGGCCTTTCTCCGGCTTGGACCCAAGAACTGCCAAGCCTGGCACTTTAAACTCGTTTTATGGTCGAATTCCCGGGGGAGGATGTGCTGGAGAATGTGCTGATTTTTTAGCAGCTGGAGAGCATTCTTGCTCATTAGCATAAGTAGTAATGTTTCCCCACCGTTAAGTTCTAAAATGTGTATGTTAGGGGGCGTTTAAAGCCATGTTATAAGTTAATTGAATACCTCGTTGTTTCTTTTCTTCAGAAGTTTGTTGGTTGAGCTTCTCCTAAGGGTTATTGTTGAAAGTAACTTCAAAGGCTCTCTGCTGCCAGGGCCCAGAACCTAAATGGGCTCGGCTTGGTGCAGAGTCATCAGTTGTTGCTTTTGATTATTTTCTTCCCTCTCTTCTTCGTGATTAACGTCTCCTCAGTGGTTTTCCTAAAGGTTTCTCATTTGCCTCTCCTGCTGTGTCATCCTCACAGTGGCACATCAAAAGTAAAAATCCCCATTTTTGTGTTTTCTAACCAATCTCATTTGTCTTTGGACTGAATTTTGAATTGCATTAAATATTCATGCAACTCTAAGTTTAATGTTTGTGATGCGGAGTGTTTTGCAGTCAGTGGGACTGTGGTGTATGAGGGATGGTTGCCTTCAAACAGCCGACGTGTTGATGGTACAGGAAGAACTCTGCTGACACAGATGTGGTCGAACGCAGAAACCTTTTATTGCCAAACAGATCTGTATCAAAATTACAGATTGATGCATCAAATCTGGAGAGATGTTCAGAGCCCAAAGTCCAATGCAATCTCCCCCTCACTGCGGGTGCTTCTCCCCTTAAGTAGAGTAAAACCTTCACATATTTGGTGACTCTGGAGATGGAGACGCCCCCGTTAACAGGCACATAGCCAGAATATAATGTGCACATATGAAATCTGAGACTATGGTTCTCAGCTGGAAAAGGGTGGAAGGCCCTCTCTGGGTCGGGAATGAGATTCTTCCCCAAGTGGAGGAGTTCAAGTATCTCATGGTCTTGTTCACAGTGAGGGATGAATGGAGCGTGAAATTGACGGGCGGATCGGTGCAGCGTCTGCAGTGTTGCTCTGCACCGACCCGTCGTTGTGAAGAAGGAGCTGAGCCAGAAGGTGAAGCTCTCTACTTACTGGTCAATCTAAGTTCCTTCCCTCACCTATGGTCACGAGCTGTGGGTAGTGACCGAAAGAACGAGATCGCGAATACAAGCGGCCGAAATGGGTTTCCTCCACAGGGTGTCTGGGCCTCCCTTAGAGATAGGGTGAGAAGCTCAGTCATCCGGGAGGGGCTCGGAGTAGAGCCGCTGCTCCTCCACATTGAGAGGAGTCAGATGAGGTGGCATCTGGTTAGGATGCCTCCTGGACGCCTCCCTGGTGATGTGCTCTGGGCCCGTCCCACTGGGAGGAGACTCGGGGTCCCCCTGGAAGGGCTGGAGGAAGTGGCCGGGGACAGGGACGTCTGGGCTACCCGACCCCCGGAGAAGCGGCAGATAATGGATGGATGGACATATCTGGTGAGCCTCTCTGAGACGCACTAACTGAGGAATGTGTTTTTCTCAAAATGTCCATGTTTGACTATGTGCATCTCTTATCTGGGACGCACACTGTCCCTGACGCTCTCTCGAACATCTCTTAGGTATCACTACAGGACCAACTTCAAAAACAAGTATTCTGTGCAGAGCTTTAAGAGTTTATTCTAATAAAATACATAACCCAGACTGGGAGGGTCCCTTCAGCTGGCATAGAATGACTGTTGTGAAACCAACTCGTCTAAGGCCTAAGTCAGCTGCCTTAACGGTAAACAGCATCAAAGAAGGCTCAAAACGTCATCCTGCAGGGGTCATTAATAGACAAGTAAAAGATTACTCAGAGGGAGGTTTGAGTTAAAGAACCGCAGTGTTTATTCTCTTATCATTTCTTCCTCATTTTCAATTCCTTTTCTAATGTTGATTCAACCTCTTACTGCTTTGATAGCAAACATTTGATTAAGGTAAGGCATGTAGAGTCATTTTGAAACATCGAAGTCGGGCTTTAAAATATGCATTTAAATGGTAGAAAACTTTCTTTTGTTGTCATCCTTCAATCTGATTCGGTGGTTTGACCTCCAGCACCTCCACATGTCCTCATCAGTTCAAATATATAGACAGAAGTGTTGAATTAGTGTGTAAATTAGAAACATATGGTAAAGCAGTGTCTATAAAGTGCACATTCTGCAGGAGTTGAGCCACTGGATGGAAAATACCTGAATGTTGATGCTCTGTGGATAACCTGAGGACGAGTGGCCAAAACTGGGAATGACAGAAAGTTAATGAAACATCATGCACTACAAAGTGGTACAAATCAAACAGAGTTAGTCATGATAAAATGATAAATAACTATGTTAAGCTTTTCAGGGAACAAAAGAGTCATTTTTCTGTCAAACTCAAATTTATTTGTAACACATTTCATGTACAAAACTATTTAAAGTGCTTTACATAAAATAAAAGCATTGCAGCAGGGAGCAGAAAAAGCATTAAAATATGTAAATGAATATAAATAGAAAGAATAAAATAATTAAAATGAATAAAAGCAAGCAACAGTCTGGATAAGTTAAAAGATATCCTGCAGATTTCATGCATAGACACACGAGAAAATAAACGTTTTTAACCTGGATTTAAAAATGTCTACATTTGGTGACAGTTTAATCTCCTCTGGCAGTTTGTTCCACTTGTTTGCAGCATAGCAGCTAAATGCTGCTTCTCCAGGTTCAGTCTGGACCCTGGACTGGACCAGCTGACCTGAGTCCTTGGATCTAAGAGCTCTGCTGGGTTTAGATTCTCTGAACATGTCACAGATGTATTTTGGGCCTAAACAGCCTAAACTGGTGGTTTCCTTCTACGTAGCTCCTTGTTAGCTTCGATGTTAGCTGTAATGCTATATCCTCATTTGTAAGTCGCTTTGGATAAAAGCGTCTGCTAAATGCATAAACATAAGGGAGAAAGTAAAGAATGGTCTGGCATTAAATTCATCACTTGCAGAACCTGCATGTTCCTCACAAATGCTCACGATGTGGCGGCGGAGGATCCTTTGGCTGAGGATCGTGCATATGATACGGAGTTGTGGTTTCTACAAATATAACATGACTGCAAGATTCTCAGGAGACCGTTTGGCTGCATCTTGTCTCACAGTAATGTGGAACGTGCATTATCGTGGCTATTAACTATTACCCCCAAATGAACCTATATAGTTATTCTGCCTCAGAACAATATCTTTATTTTCCATTAGTCTGCAAATAGAATTAGTAATTACTGTTCAGAAATTGTTAGACAAGGGGTTAAAACAACACAGGCAAATAGATTCTGCAAAGTATCCCCTCATGTAAGAGAACAGAACACTGAGGTTGTTATATATGTAAAAAAAAAACAGCAAGACATGTCTACATAGTTTGAAAATGTCACAGGTGTATTTAGCCTCTGCTGTCATAGATTTATCTCTGGGATGAAACCTATAAATGGAGTTTGGACGTCTGTTCACATGGAACAATGTATATCCACAAAGTGTTCTCCAGCGTGATAAACAGCCGAGTTAGCTGACATTTCCCATCCATTGATTCCCATCATTGCTTCAACCTTTTGGAGGGCTTTGGTCTGACCTACACGGGATCCACGGGGAGGCACAGTGCCACTGAGGCTTGTGCAAAGCGGCCTGCAATCGATCAGCCAGCGCCTAAAAATAAAGCCAAGGCCGGGCAGTGACAGAAAGGCAAGCAAAAAGCCTGTGTCTATTAATCAATGCTGACCCAGAATTTTTAATACCCGAATCGATACATCTTGCTTTTCTTGCATGAGCCGAAGATCTTTTGAATGTGTCTCCACACAAAATGTCAGTTGGGAAATTAGTGTCATAGTTTTGCCATCTCAGAGAAATAACAGTTTCTTTTTTCTTATTATTATGTTGAATTCAAAGGGCTGCACGGTGCTGTGATGGGCGCCGGCGCCTCGAATCCAGGCTGGTTCTTTCTGTGTGGAGTTTCTATGTTCTCACCGCATATTCGTAGGTTTTCTCCGGCTTCCTCCTGTTATGGAAGTTTTCAATCGCTTCCTTCCTAATACTTATGATGAGCAATGAAATAGAGAACTTTACTTTTTTATTCTTCATTGCAAGGAAAAAGATCCACACCATTCAGCGGCAATGGTATGAAAAGATGCAAACAAAAGGAAATCAGAGCATTTATACCTGAGGAGGGGGCTTTGTTCTTTAGGTGTGTGACCACACCTCCGGGGGGGTAGGATGCAGTCTTGATGATTAAGAAACAGGAGGTTAAAACAAATATCTTGTCTGAGTGTTAATTAAGAAGTAAATGATTTAAAACGTGTCTGGGTGATACAAATGGTTAATGTGGATTGGAGGGTCTGTCAGTCCTGATAAAATTCACACCCCCACCGCACAAAAACATGCTGTTAGGTTAACTGGTGACTCCAAAGTCCGTAGGAGAGAGAGTGGTTGTTTGTCTCTTTCTTATTTGTGTGGCCTGTGATGGACTGCTGACTTAACCAGGGTGTACCCTGCCTCTCACCCACTGACCCCCGGGTTAGGCTTCAACACCCCCCTGAGTTGGATTAAGCAGGTGTAGGAAATGGACGGATGGATGAATCCAAACAAAAATGAGGATTGCTCTCATGAGTCATGCAAGTGTTTTGGGGGATGTATTAACTTTGTTTTATGAACTCTAGAATACATTTGCAATGCAATGTGACCTTTTAAAGCAAGTCAGACTCCCTGATTGGAGGTGCTGAATGCCTTCTGGTCACTCTGGCACCCGCTACCTTTGTATCTGGTCTTCAATAAATCTCTTCATATTCTGTCTCATTCATCTTTCCATCTTTCTTCCTCTCCTTCTCCTCCACCATCTCACAGCTGGAGCCCTGCTAGCTCAGGGCTAGGAGCCGTCTTCCTATACTTCTTTCTAGTGTATATTTTATCTTGTCTTTTCAAGTATCATTTTCATACAGGAGTGCATACGTCCCATGGTGGCTTTGCCTGCACTCTTCATCGAGGAACATCTCTTTTACACACAAGGTGACGATCTGATTGCAAATTTCAGGAAGGAGTTTAAACAGGGAATGCAGATGAGGATTATGAGTTTCCATGAACTGGGGCTCGTGAAAAATTAGTGAAGTCAAGTGTTTACTAAAGCATTTGCAGCCTGATACAAGAAAACCTATTTTTTTCTCCTTCCATCTTCCCTTGTTTCTGTTTTTCACTCCACCGTTGCCCTGGGTGACAGTCACTTAGGCTGCCAGACATTTCGAGCCCCCAAATTCTCGACTTAGTGACTCACATTTAGGATCAGCGGATCTCTCTTGTTTGCATTTGGCCAACTCATATATTCCGGCTGCTTTTCCTGAACGCACGATGATAATAGTCCAACTTATTTTTCTCAGATTCGGTGAAATGGAAAAAGAGAGATGGAGAAAAAGTGCCTACGTCAGTGAATATGGAATAAAGGGGAAAGCAAAGAGACCAAATCACAGCGTATTCATAGTTATATTTAAATCAATGTGTGAGTTTTTTTGCAAATGTTTTATTCAGTTGGCACAATCTTAACTGAAGGCAGAATAAGTAATAACTTGGTTTGGCAGAGCTTCAGCCCATGCATTAATGCAGGCTGACACTATCCTGCACACGTGTGTGCGTTTCTTTTCACTTGAGTGCATGTTCTCATTCATGCAACCATGACCTCTTGGTGGGGCTGGCGAATGGCAGCGCTGTGAGAGAGGAAATGTCGAACAAGCTCCGCCTCTGATCTGTCAGGAGTGCTCACTGGGGTCACACGGGGCTTCGTGGAACTATATTACGATCATCTATTCAGCTTTAAGTGACACAACCTCTAAAAAGACAAGAATAGGAAACAGGAGACAGTAACAGAAGCAGCTGCCATGAATCATTTTGTTTCCCACCACTTCACAAACTGATAAATCATTGTTCAGCAGAGTGGCGAGCCAAGACACAGGATCTGGGTTGGGATTCAGCTGAGACCAAATCTGGGTTAGCAAGTGTTTCAAAACTGCTGAAACCACTGGAAATGGGTCTTTGATAAAATCACATGTTCAGCACTTACTGTTGAAAACTGGGATACATGCACTCACAACACCAAACTCTGCGTGTATGACAAAAAAAGTGTCATTTGTTTTCATTTACACGCTGCAGCATGACGCTTCGTGGCGGAGAACATCTGATCTCATTTATCTTTGTGTTGGTGCTGACTTTGTCATCGCCTGGTGTCTGAAAGACGCACACCGTAGAAAGCACAGCTGCGTCTGAAACAATCGTGAGAGCACAGTGCACCGTGTTTACTGTCCGCTTGTGTGCACCACTCATCTGTCGAGCTCGCCACGCTGCATGATGACTGCCTCCCACCACGGATTTCAAACCCAGAGCAATTATCATCATTTTTGTTTTCCTTGCAGAAAAGGCTTCATGTGTTAATTCTTCCCTTTTTCACAAATCCAGCTTGTGATTTTAATAAATTAGAGCATTTTTCTGTAAATCAGAACTATTCTAAATTTCATGGATCGACGTTTTTCAGCCAATCCTCCAGCAACGTGAAAAAAGAAAAGTATCCTGTATTCTGACCTTGCAGGCGAGGGTTAGAGGAGCAGTGGTAGGTTAAATCAGCAGGACCAGAGTTCATTTCCAGTGTCAAACTATTCTTTTGTTCCACTTTGTTTCTCTGACACGGAGTCTCCTTTGAGCCCTGTGTGAGACCTTTTTGTATTGTTCTATTCCCTCATTCACTCTTGGTTTTTGCTGCAGACATCAAAAGTAGTCAGGTGTAAGCACCATACTGTCAAGGGAACAAAACTGATGAATTAGATTCAGAAAAAGATCATGGCTTAGTGTAAAATAGAGCTTTTAAAAAGTCTAAATGTCTGTCACAGAGCATCAAAATGTCATGATTTGACTCTGTTTTACTGGGCTGGTGGTAATGGACACACAAAATGTGCTCCAGTTTATTATAGATCGTATCAATCAGCTACTAACCCTTCCCAGTATTGCTCAAACCCTCGTGCCTACAAAACAGCTCAATCACAAGACCCGTGGGGGTGTTTTAAGGTGTCTGGCAGCAGATCCACTGGGTCCTGCTGCTTGTGGTACCGCCGTGGATCGCATGCCCGATAGGATTTGGCTGAAGTGAGTCTGGGGACCGGCTCAGTGCCTCAGAACATTTGTTTTGTTCCTCGTATTGTTGCTGCAGAATTCACTAGATTATAATGGACGTATTCTAAGGTAAGTATGTATGTCCTGACCTTACATCCCTTGGGCACGCCTTTGAAATTCCATCCATAACAGTTAATCTATAAGCTGAATGAACGCTGCTGCTCTTATTCTCAATGTAACCACAAGTGAATTGTGGTTATATGGAAAGTTACCTGATATATACACGTCTTAACTAAACCTGAAATGGAAAGAACAAGTACCACGGTGTTGATTTTAAGCAGCGTACTTGAATAAATTCACTTTGGAAACAACAAGCCTTCCCAACACACATTGTGTCTCAGGGCAGTAATCCTGTCAGCTGCAGCATTTAATTACTCCAGAGGAGTGCAAGTTTTGGGTCACATCCAAACATGCAGTGAGTGGATGATAACTGCTGATGCTGTGAAAACCTTCAGCTGAGGCCACACATGGCCATACAAAGATTACAGCTGATATCTGCTCAAATCTGTCGCTTGACTTGACACAAATCCAATCTCCGGGCAGCTCTGTAACTGTGAGCATACACTGAAGTCATAAAGACAGCCGGAAGGGCGGTCGGCCCACGCCTGATGTTCCTTGGGCACAGCGTGGAACCAGGCTGACCGCTGATGACAGATGGGCCGCTGAGATAGCAGAGACCTGTGAGGCAGTCACTTTCCCCCACAGACAGTGTGCGGTGACAGCAGTGAACCACCTACAAAGTGCTGCGAGGACCAGAGGGAGGCATATGTGAGAGAAGTGATGGGGAAGAGATACAGTGCTAGGCAACGGGCTTATGAGTCACCCGGGGGTCTTAGTCACCTAAGTCTCAGCCAGAAGCTATCGGTCAGGGAGCCTGCAAGCAGCAGAGGTGTGTCACCACGAGAGATTTTCAGTTTTGACCTTATTCCTTCCAAACAAGTCTGATCAGATTCTGCTCACTGTAGTCTTCAAATACAAGTCGTATTTATACTGCTGGTGCCCACAGGGTAATCATGGTGTGAGGTGGTGAAATCATGGCGGTACAGACATTGTGGAAATAAGCCAAACGGTGCAATGAACACGATGTCAAAGCAGAAGTTTTACACTGAGCTGAAACTGTGTCTCTTTCCCAACCCCAACCCTAACCACATGCAACTTCCAAGCAACCACATCCAACTTTTAGGGTTTTTTTTGCTCAGCTCAGCCCGGCACAACAAGCTTCTTTCACCCAAACGGTGAGGCAGCATCAGCCTCGTGTCGCTGCACGAAACTGCCATGACAAAAAGCAGGGCAAGTTTTAAAGGGCACCCAGCTCTTATAATGGAAGTGCTGTGAGGTTAAAATCTTTTTAGAGTAAGAATAACAACAAGAAGTTACAGAGTTCAACAAGGATCAGCTGAGAAAGAGCCATCTGTGACTTAATACCAGCAGCAAACCATGCTCCTGTATTTCTTATCCCACTCATTTCTTTAGAGAACACAAAGAGGGGCCGGTTTGTGCACAAGGGACCTTGTTGCTACAATACGCCCACATGTTGTGGTTATAGTGACCGTGCCCTCTGTGGTTTGCACTGTTTTCACATTAGCTTTCAGAGTCAGCTGAGATTACTGAGACACTAATCTCAGGTGGCTCTAAATAAATGAAAACACACCAGAAACAAACCCTCCTAAAAGAGAGTTGAGTTGAGGCACACTGTGAGATGCAGTGGAAAAAGCACCATTATACAGTGATACAGAGCATGTTATTTTGTATTACTGTGTCGTTTTCATAAAAATGGTGTCTTCACCCGCCCTTTCTGGAAGAGGAACCGTTGATGAGACTGGTTCTGGTTTCCCCCACCGTCCACAGACATGCATGTTAAGTTAATTGGTGATTTGAAATTGGCCGTGAGCGTGCAGAGTTATTCATCTTGGTCTGTCCTTGTGATGGACGGATGATCTGCACAGGCTGCACCCCTCCTCCTGGCTTCATGCCTTCCCTGCCCCTGAACAGCACAATGTAGCATAGACAGGGAAGTGGCGCATGGTTTGTTTTATGTAGTGCTGCACACTATATCGATCAGTCTCGGTACATTTCACGGCAACACTTTAGAAACTTGAACTCAAAAAACCAACATACTTTTCACACAAACTAATAATCTAAGCTATGCAGTAATTAGTTTCAGTTCTCACTTCAGTAAACAGCACGCTCAACTCCTGGCTGATGTCATCCAAGTTGATATAGTCATATTTCCTTTGACTGTATGATAGAATATGACAATATTTCCCTGCGGTTTTCACCGTATAATTACTTACAAAGTCTGTAATTGTCTGTATTTACTAAATCTATGTTTCCCCAACACCATAGGACAACAATACCCTGAAGATTGATTGCATGTCAGGGATAAGCAGTTTGCATTGGTGCTAATTACTCAAATGTACATGCAGCTTCTTTTTATGCCTGAATATGTAGGAATATGTAGAGCTGGTTTAATTTATTGCTGTCTTTTCAGCTACAAGCTGCCTCAGTGCGGCATGTGATGAGAACACGAGCATCGTCTCTTCTGTATAACCCTGGAGAATGTTATTTACTCTGAATGTTAACGTTTTTTAATGACTTATTCCAACAATATCTGCATGTGTCGGTAAGGTTAAACAACAAGAGTTGCTCGATGAGGTCATCATTAACAGCTGTTTCACTTGTGACCCTTAACTGAAAAGCAAAGACTAAGATTCAACATTTCCCTGCTTATTTCGTCACACCTCATCCATCTTTGATTCCTGGACCAATCAGCAGCATCCGTCAACCCTTCCATGCATAAAACTAACTGTGTGATGTGCTTCTGGTAAATAATAGTGGAGAAAATTGTTTAAATAAATAATTGGATTGTTAAATCTTCCTCTCTAGCTTCCTCTACACAACACTTATGTGCAAAATGAATCTAAAAAATGCTCAGGACTCATGAATATGGAATTAAATCAAAGTTATTTATTACTGGCTGTGCACTGGGTACCTTTGGGGCTTGATGAAAGTGTCCACTGTCTCCATCCCAAGTCTGTTATGGCAGATTTTCATGTTCCAAACTGTCAGCATGTTCACAGCCATAACTCTATCGCTGTGTTTTATTGCTATGAAAGCTACAACAAATCTGTGATAGCTCATCATTATAACCCCTTCAGTGATTTCACAGACTGTAGATTAATTTGGTCCACTGAATAATACGATGGTATGTGCAGCGTAGTGCCAATAAAATTCCTGCTGATGCGTGCAGTGTGACATAGTTAAGCAGGCCGAGTGGATACAGAAGTCACACCAAAGCGATACACACCGAGTGCGTGTGCATGTGAGGAAAAAACGCGACGGGAGGAGAGCGTCACATCCTCTTAAGATCGCAGAGGTGTCATCAAAGAGCCATTCTACACAGTGCAAGCTAACACAGGGGTCTCGTCTCGTGTGCCGCTAAAGATTTCACTGAGAGAGCAGGGCATGCAGGGTTGGCGGCAGTTAGAGAGCGCTTGTTAGCCAAGACAGAAACACTTCATTAGCACTGACCGAGACTGCAGCCGAGACACTCCAGTTTTCTCTCTGCAGGCATCTCTCACAAGCATGCTGATGTCTGAATGTTTGCATTGGGGGCTGCTGCCGCTCTTTAGGTTTGACTTAAACTAGTGCCGGGTGGTTTACCAGAGCTGTCACTTTTGGTCTGTTTTTCTCAACTTTTCTTTTACAAGCTGTTGTCAAAAATTAGACCAAAGCGCTGCGCAAAGACAAATTAAAGGGTACATATGGAAAAAAAAACATTAAGTAACTTCATTCTGGTCTTAAAAGCACATATTTGGTTGTCCGAAGTCATTTGGAACTGAAAAACTCCTGTTTTGTGCCTCTAAAAGCATGAAAATTGACATCACTTGTTAAGTTCACGCTACCTCCTCGGTTTGGCTTCGACCTGTGGACCCGTTCTCATTGTCTTGCTCGCATTCAGTCTGCTTGAATAATGAAGCCAGTTTCTCACAGATAAGTTCTGTTGTCTGCTTTGTTGAGCATCTTACACCAACCCCACAGTAGATGAAAGAGTCCAGTGGATAAAAACAGGATTTAAGTGGCCAAACTTCTCACAAATCAAATGCAAGTATTTGAGAAGTTTTATTAATGAATGCTCTCTAATTGAACAGCTCCTTCGTGTGATTTGAACAACACAAAGCTGTGTTGATGAGGTGTGTCACGCTGTGTGATACGTTGCCTACACTCAGTCCTCTGCTCACTCTCGAGCGCTGTGTTTAATGCATGTACTGCTGTAGGCGTGCAGGTGTTGCATGTGTACTTAATGTCTTAATGTGTCTGTAATAATGCAGTAATGAATGGCAGACATGCATTACTACAACTTATGTATATGAAAGCGTTGCCTGTTGGTACTAAACCGTTCCATCACAGGATCAATAAAGCAACTTTATAGCTTATAGAGTATAAAGTGTAACTATATAGTCTTTTTGGTGTGATTGGAAGAGTAGCTTCACTATGTTTAATGTCAAATTCACCACCTTTTTGATGAAATTTCTTCTTTCTTGTTCAGGAGCTGCTGTGGTTCTGTTCTGCTCTTTGAAATCAGGTGGACATGAGTTCTTATGTCTGTGTAAACATTACCAACATGACGGTTAATAATACCCCTCGTGACAGAGCAGTAATCAAAGGACACAAAGTTGTGTTAAATAAACTATTTGGTGTGTAAAATAAAGATGAGATAAAGATAAGATTTATGATTTTCAGAAAAAGGCTGCCGAGTAAAAGCATGTTTTATAAAGGCACTTTAAGGAGGTCACTGACTCACAACTTCCTCTTCATGCATAACATTTAAAGTACCGTCAACAGCCATAAAAGTCTGAATGAAGGAGAATATGAAACTGAAAGAGATCAAGAGAAGCTGGAGTAATAGTCCTAAAGCAGAAATTAAACCTAACGGGTGCAATTTCTACTCACTCACTGTCACAAGCTTGGTCTGTCCAGCACCGATCTCCCTGCATGACCCCATTACATTCTCCTCTGTATTTATAGCAACTATTGCACGTCAAGGGCCAGTGAACATGTTAAAGTAAGTTGTTTTTTTTGTAACTTCATGGCTGAGGCTGATATAGCAAGAAGAAAGTCTGTTTATCCACCAAAATATTCATCACAAGGGAGAACTTGTAAAATTAGCACAATCTCTTTAATAAAGCCCGATTTATTTGGGTGGGACACACTCTATTAACACTATTAAGTATGAAGACACGTCGCCCAAGCAAACAATCAGGCCTCGCTTTCAAGCTGGTTTTTTATTATAATTCAGAAGATTTAAACAAGAAAAAGTTTGTGAAAATATTAAAAATGTAAAAAAATATATATTTTTATGTTAGTTTGAGGTGGTTTAACTACGACAGCTCAAGTTAATAACTTATCTTTTCACAGCAGTTACATTCTAAGGTACAAACCCTTTGAGTGTGTAACATGGACAGATTTGTTAGTTAAAAACAGCTGATGTGGACTTCCTGGTTTTACTTTAGGCAGGATGGAGCAACAAAATCTGATCCACCCTGAACCTCGGGTTTCAGTGAAACTGCAGCAGAACCAGGCCTGAATTATGATGATCTGGGTGCTGTTGGCTGAAAGGCTCCTTCACTCACCCACTGATAAGGAACAGGGTATATCATCCTCCCACGGCTGGTGTGTGCCACCTTCAGCTCTACAGGACACAATGTCAGACACCCTGAATATTATAAAAGAGTTGATTTTATCAGGTACATAGTTCCAAAGTCTTTGGGACTAATTTGATGCTCAGGCCCTTAGAACAAAAGTCCTCTTAACGAGAATCTCACGTATCTATCAGTGCAAATGGTACCACAAAGTCAGAGATATTATAGGTTAGCTTCATCAACTTAATTAAGATCATTTTCTTTCCAAAAAGCTGTAAAAACAGAATAATGTTTTGCAGGAGCCGCTCTGAGACACATATGCGCTGAATTAAAGATTCACTCTGTTGCTACTTAATTAGAAACGGATTAATTATCTCCCACATTTTGACTAACAAAGCTAAAAAATGCTGAATATGTGGTGCCGTATGCAGGGCATCATATTTCTCATTTATTTCACCTGAATTAACACAAGTTCTGCAGTTCCTTCTGCTTCGGTTGCTTCTCTGTAAGCAGCTTTTCAAGCGGCAACCATTGTCCTCCAGGAGACACGCCGCCTTTTCCTCAGAACAGCACAATAGTGTAATTTGTATTAATGTCTTTATCAATGTTTCATCGTGTATAGACGCTCCTCACTTCACTGAATGCTTTTATAAATCATGCATGATTAAGTGAAGTGTCTCTAATTGGTTCTGGCAACCAAAAATGTTGAAGCCCAAGCCAGGTTTTGATTTCTGTCCTCTTTATATCAGCACGAGCAGAGTATGAGAAATGGCTTCATGCTCAGGTGAATATAAAGGTGGTTCTTTTCATCACAGCTGAAGCTGGCAGCTGGCTCAGAAATACAGCGTTTCAGCAGCAGGACTCATGCCTCCAACACGAGTAGTTGGTTCGAGGTCATCAGTTGGAGATTCTTGCAGCCTGCAGAGTTTCCTGTCATAGGGTTGAAGTTAAAAGCGGATTATTCAAATGCGTGCTTCTCTGCTTTAAAATGGTGCCAGAAACTGTCAGTCTTTGATCCTCTTGAGATTCCAGCTGTAATTTTAATGACTGTTTATTCACATGCAAAGTGATGGTAAGAAGTAGAGCAACTTTCCACATTCGTTTTGATAGCTGACACTGTTGACAGAAGCAAAAGAGAGAGGGGAGGAGATGAATTACAAGGACAAAGAGCAGGTTGGTGCGTATCTGCCCATCATGTGCATCGACAGTGAGTTCACAGATCTGACAAGCTTTCTGCAACTGAAGTTGACATAGCTGTCACTCACAGGGGGTATCAAGTGTTAAAGATTGTGAGTTTTCTGAAGGACTTTAAAGCGTCATTCATCTTAAACTCAGTTTGGTTGCAACCATGTGAATAAGGACGTTAAGGTGCTTTCTAATACCTGCACAGACCATGAAAAATGACAATTTTGTTTGTGCCACATTCATTTTAGGAAGTCATAAATCAAATTCATCCTTATGGGTTTAGCACACTTCCATTTTTCCATCAAAATGGCAACTTCACTGACTTCAGTCCTGTCTAACCGTGATGAAAATGATTATGTAACAGCAAAATCTGCTTTATTTAGCATAGAGCAACCCAGAAGATGTACTACTTCTTTATTTAAGCATTCTGTTACTTGTGCTAACAAGCCTCACTCCCAAAGACATGTCACGTGTTATTTGTTTTCTTCCACTTGCTGTTATATCCAGAAATATATCTATTACACTTTCATTCATACTGTTTACTATGAAATCAAATTTGGCAGCTGCACTGCGGTGCTACACACTGACTATCCTCAGGAGATGATGCTGACTTTCCTGTAACTTTTAGCCTCAGCCTATGTGGATGTGGGACAGGTGCACTGATTTGACAACTATCTAACAGCTTCTCATTGAATAAATCAGCTAAAAACATTGATTAAAAAAGAGCCAAGAGAGCTGCAGAATATTATTTTTGGCAGGAGATGTGCTATGCAAACAAATGTCATGCCAAATAAGAAGCCTAACAGTGTAAGTGTTGGAAAAGAAAAGAACCCAACTGTTATTAGATGTGTAAATATGTCGTTTCTCTTTCACTTGATATATAATCACATTATTCATTTCATGCTGCGTTCAAATTATCAATTTGTTTTACTCCAGAGGTCTGAGTTGCTTCAGTAAGTGCTCCCGGGAAGGAAAAGTCACGTAATCGGTTCGTACTTTTGTAGCCGAATCTGCGCCGTTGTATCATTATAACCATCTTTTAGCATCTTTTAACAAGTTGACAGTGAAAACACAAACTGTGCAGTTAAAAGAAGTTGAATAGATTAATTCAAGCCCGGTTACATTATGCAGGCTGGGTTATCTGGATACCCTGGACTCTGGATTGAGGTGGATTCTCTCCCGGACGATGGGGATGGGGAGCCAACCTTTTCTATGCATGCTCAATACACTGGTCCAGTGTCTTCTTATCTACCAGGTGGGTCAGTGGGGGGGTTTCAACAGCTTATTGGAGTGTAAAAGCCAAAGATTTGTAGGGGAGAGTGGGGTAATTTGTGCAAAGGGGCATAGGGTTGACGCTATGCCGCCGGTGGCGCCCTTGATGGCTGCGACCGTTCTAACTCCTGCATGTTTCTTCACAGGAGTTGGATAAACGCCATTTCAATCTGCGTGCAATGTAATGTTGTAATGCTTGATTGACAATAAATGCTTCTGATTCTGAAGTAGTGCCACCCATGTTATCTAGAAAACCATAGAAGAAGTTGGTCATATGACCACATATTTTTGAAGGCATCCACTCCACTCATCCTGCCGAGAAGGGAGACACATGGCTGGAGAGGTAAGCACGTTTAAATCCTCAAAAGTAATATTTCTATGATCAAGGTTATTTGATTGCTGTGTTTGAACAATTATAAACATCTTTGAAAACAGTTCACACATGTTTTAGTGCTTTAGTGAGCTACAGTCTGTACAGTTAGCATGATGCCTGCTCAGAACAGCAGGGGGTGCTTTTTTTCAAAATGGTGGGTCTGGGGTAATTTGTGCCAAAGGGCCTCCAACTTGTGATTTTTTACTATATATTACTTTATTGTTATTGTACTTTGTATTCTTATATTTGTCCTCTAAAACTATGTGATATTCTTAATTTATACCAGAAGACAGACAGGGTTTCAACTCCTCTTGAGGAGTTGGAAAGAGCAGTGAAAGTTATTGTGAAGTTTGTAGGTAAAAAATCCAAATCCTATAACTATGTTGGATTGGTGGAGAATGTTTAAGGTGACGAGATCAGTACAAAGTTTCTGAAGCAAAGTTGTAAGAGGTCTGTTGTCAGATTTAGAGAGAATGATGAAGGATTCATCCCTCGAGGTGATGTGCTCAAGAAACTACCCAAACCACAAAAATTTGGTGGTAGGCTACAGCCAGAAGGGAGCATAAATTCATGGGATGTTCAGTAGTAGGACGAAGAGTCAATTCAGTGTTCAGGTGATGGTATAGAAAAGTAGGCTTTGATGTTAAAACTTTACATAAACGTTAAATAAGTCATTTGTATTGAATTTGTCTTGCTTTTATATAGAATTATCGTTTGTGAGATTAAAATAATCTGTTTTACTTTAATTATCAATGGCACAATTTACCCCAGTGTATTCTCTCCAAACCACTTTTATTCCAAAAGCTATATTTCTCAAACACTTCGTTTAAGATCCAAAGTAATTGTTCCCAGGGATGCACAACATCCTGAACTATATGTAGATATCTTAGTTGGAGGCATTACTCTTATCCCCTTGCTTTCAGGCCACTTTAAGTAAAAATTGGCACTACTTACCCCACTCTCCCCTATGGTAATTCCTTTTACATTTTACAGATTAATACGTCTTAGAAATAATGTTCAGTTGGAACAAAATAATAAAAAGCACCTAGTGGAAGCCAATCAGACACCACCATGCCAGCACCAATCTTCAAACTCCTATAAGTTGAAAGGTGAAGCCTTCTCGGATAGTAGCTCAGGCAGAATGAGATCTGAGGAATCACGAGTCCACAGCTTGAACTCGTGTTCCTCAAACCATTCCTAAGCTTTTTTAGCAGTGTGGCAGGATACATTGCCCTGCTGAAAGAGGCCGTGTGGGAATATTGTTGCTACGAATGAGAGCAAGTGGGCAGTGCCAAAGTTTAGGATGATGCCATACTTCAAAGTAACATCTGCTTGAATGCCAGCGCATCCTGCTGCATTTTCTTTCCAATAAACATTCCTCACTCAAATACCATCCAAATTATGTCAATGATGAATCACACTGACAAATCATACCAATCAGAAGCTCATGCCACCTACTACTCGAGTCCAGCTATGACACTCATGTAGCAATTGTGGGTGGTGGAAACAGGGGGTGTGGCTACACTGCCCCATAAACAGCATGCTGCGATGGAATTTCACATCTTCTGACCTCAGCATTAAGATCTTCAACAATATGCACTCCGTGGGCCTGCCTTCTCTGCCCATCTGAATCAGTTAAAGCCAATTCACGGCTTCCACGTCTGCTAGAGCCAAAATTTGGTGGCAACCATCCTTATATGGCTTCTTTAGGGAACACATCTGCTTTGATGCTGAAATGCTCAAATCAAATGCATTTCAGAGACGCTACAGGATGCAGTTATGGGTCAAATTTAAGGGCAAGAACAAGCTACTTATATGGTTGTTTTGAATTGGGGACAACACATCAGCTTCAGTTTATGCCTCTATATTTCATAGCTTGGTCAGTCCTGTGTTTCCTGAAAAAAATGTCACATACGAAGTGAATGTCTTAAAGTTTCTGATCAAGAGGTTTTAAAAAAAACATAACGGCCGCTGCTTAGTAACGCCCAAGGGAATATTAAGTTATCAAATCAGGAAGACTAGTTTTTAAATTACTCACACACTGAGCTGCTCTCAGAGCTTTAGCATTAGCATAAACTCCCACAAGCGAAATAGCTATTTTGGAAACAAGAAACAAATGATGGTTTTGTCTGTTTTGTTGCCTCAAAAGTCACTTTTAAATCGTCAGCTGTTGCCATAGTAACTTGAATTGAATTTTACGTGAGATTGGAACACTTGGTAGCAACAGTAACTAAGGGCTGTTGGTCGTGGGGAGTTGCGTGCCCCAGACTTTCTGTAAAATCCTGTCGCTAATAACAGGTAATGTTAAAGATTGCATGTTGGCATGTAGAGTCATGAAGTACAGCATTTCAGCTGAGTTACATCAGTAATGCAGCTGTATTTGATGAAGAGGTGCGTAGGCTGTTTAAAAAGAAAGATAAATGGATAATTCATCATTTTTCAGGACTGTCCACTTGATTGTTTTATGCTTTATTCCACATGCTGAAACACACAGATGTGCAGCTCTGCTGTGCCAGCCTCTGCTTTTAGTTTTATGTCTTTCTCTGAGAGATTAATAAAATATCAGTAAAAAGTGAGGATTCGCAGTTATCACAAATGTAAAATTGATGCCTTATAGCTCTGTTAAAGTTGTAACTACTTTCACAGTGAGCTGAAATATTTAACTACCATTTAAAAGTCTGTTAGTTTGTAATTACTGCTCTTAAATTTTATAGGCTTGTTATGAAGCTAGTATGTATAATTCAATGGCGTCTATTTAATATGTATTGTGAGATATTGACATGAATTTTATGTCTCAATATAATTCCCAGACAGTAACAAGTTTGCAAAGATAGTTCTGATAAATCAGGTGGCTGGAAAATGCCTGTGTCCTTACCATCTGCGTATACCACGTTCATTTTCTGATGGACAGTCTTTTGTTTTTTTATCTGTTTCATTTGGCTGTCAAAAAAACAGATTTATAATAAAAATAAAACAGCTGTGACTTTCTGAGATGCAGCTGACTGCTTCTCTTTCAGAGATCATGACACGTGTTCTCTGAGTGGCTGCGGCACAGTGTGATCCTGCAGGATCCTTCATGTTGGGCGTTGGTGTTGAATCTTTTTCATTAACTCCAGGTGCTCCACCCCATCTTCTCCCACTGTGTTATCTTTGGCCAGAACGGAGCACTGTGGCCGACACCGAGCAGTGTTTTACCTTTCCGCTCTGTTTAAATCAAGTCCAGAAAGGCGGAAAACACATGACAGACAATCTCTGCCCTATTTGCAGCCCCCCCCCCCCCCCCCCCTCTGAAGCCACAGAAGAAAACCCACTTTGTGAAAAAACAGGGCTGAGGGCCAGTTCTGAATCTGCCTCTGGCTGTCCTTGAAGGACCTCCCCTCTGGGCTAGAATCTCCTGGGTGGTCCAAGTGTGGAGCAGTGAGACGATTTATCTGGATGCTTGACAACTTCCACACCACTTACCCAGGCTGCTTAGGTCCCTGAAGACAGCTCCTGTCGCTGCCTTTTAAGCAAAGCTTGTGACAATGACATGATGGGGTTGATTATTAGTCTGTTTTGTAGCAGAAAATAGATCATCTTTTCAAAGTCATACAATTGGCAGCTGAAACTGCTATTTATCATAGCAGCGACATTGTCTTGGAACCATAAAGGAATATATAGTGACAGCTCAAAAATACACCATAGCCATGACAATACAACACCGAGCAGCTACACTGAACTGAACATTTGAAAGATAGCTACATGATATGAAAGCCCTGTACACAAGATGGCATCTGCATAGAGCAGCATGACAATAACCCAAACATACAGTCAGGATCATATCTGCAGCAACAGCATGGAGCCCTGCACCAGATGGTCTGGCCCCAACAGAGCCCTGAGTTCAACCAAAGTCACTGAAGCGCTCCAAATCCACATAACAACTGTGGAGAGTTCACCGAGATGCTTAAAGAGGAGACACACCACACTTTGACTGGATTTACTGGGGGTTTTTTCAACTTTTACTGCTTTGTACTTTTTTTATCATCAGTTTTTGAATGTTTGCAGTCTTTTCTTGCATGTGTAACAGCTTCTTTGAATACTACCCTCAATTTAACATAGAGTTTAACCCATTCATACCGAAAACATGGTTTAAAAAGACATTCTAAAGCTGAGTATTGTTTGAGAACAACCTCCTAAAACCTGTCAGTTTGGGAGTAAATGATTGATGGTGTCGTCTTGATGTCACATGTCAGCATTTCTTTGTCAGGTGCCATTTTGAAGCCCTGCGTTCAGCATTCAGATGTCGCCATGTTGACTTTTCTGAAGCCAGACATGATGGGTTGTGCTCGAATTGTCTTTTCTTGCTTGAGACCTCCCCAGACTGAGTAAAATCATTAAGAATCTAAGTGGCAGCCATGAAAAAAGCTGATCAAACTCTCTAAATACAAAGAAAAGGCTTTTTTTTTTAGCAGTGGAAACACTTGAGCCTCCTTTATCAAAGGAAATAAATGTATTTAATGCCACAGTTCCTTGTAGCCACACTTCTGAAAGCAGCACTCAGATATTTTGTTATGGTGGAGCTAAGGTGGGATTCATGTAAATAGTTTAAACAGGAAAATTAGTGTTAGCAGTTTGCTGTAACCTGTGTATAGGGATGGGACTGATTCCATGTAATCGTTAATCCGCCTGCCTAACGATCCCATTTATAGATTCTGCTAACATCTGACGCATCTGTGCGATGACGTCATGTGCACGCTTCGTATTTTGGCTCAGAATGTTTCCAAAGTTTGGTTATATTTCACCAAAAAGGACTAAACTAGGGCCAGTTGCAACACGTGCAGAGCTGTGATCACATCAAAGGGGGAAATACCTCCAAAATGCTGAAACATTTGACCACACAGCACGAAGTTACTGTGCACGAATGTAAAGTCTGTGACGCGCTGCTAAGCGATGGCGGCAACTCTTGAGGGGGAGCTGATGACACAGCGTCTTCCGTCTCAAAAGCCCCAGGTAACGTAAAACTTCCAGGTCCTGTTGATTGTAACAGGGCTCTCAACTCTCACGCTTTTCGCTCTTTTGTGACGCATTCCCGCCACACGTTGTATTTCTCACGCTTAAAAAAAACGTTATAATCCGCCGCTATCGCTATGGAAACGGCAGGAAACAAGCGCGCCTCCCTGCGTCTGAGCAGAGCATTTATTGATAACAACAACACTAATAATATTGTTAATGACATCGATAAGAGAACCGATACGGAACCGAATCGATAAAAGATCGATAATTAAAACCGGAATTGCTAAATTCTTAACAATTCCCATCCCCACCTGTGACAATATCTTTCACAAACGTATCATTGTAGTCATATTTTACATTATATTTGTTTACATTAATAGGAATTTTCTGCTTTAACCTGAAAGAGCTTGAAAGATTGGATTAGTATCTACAGCCACTACAGGAAAAGGACTTTTTTTGACTGTATGACACACTTGAAAAGCTGATAGGAGCACAGTGTTGGTCGGAGGGACCCCCAGCATATCACATTTGCCCCTACACTGCCTCTACAGGTCACCTTTATAATGCATCATGTACACACATCCCATTAATTTCAAGGACATGCTCAGCTAATGCGGAGGATTTATATAAAACATGTGTTTGAGCCTCCTGTCTGACAGGAGATGAATGGAAACATTTCTTCTTGTCTGTGAGGTTTTCAGAAACACTCAATGCCACCCACGTGAACCTTTATTTCTCACTCTCTGAGTTTAAACCTTTGGTGTTTATCCCAAACGACTGACTTTGATATCATATTTATCGGTATATAACAAGAGTTGCATCCAGTCTAAATGTGTATTTCTATGAACATATCGCTCTGCATCCAAAGTTTTGAGGAAATTGGGTCGTATGTAATGAAATAAAATATCTTTCTTAGATCTTAGATGAATGGATGACCTTCACATGACCTCTTCCATTCATCAGCAGCAGATGTCGACAGCACATTAAACTGTCTCTGAGTGTCTTATTGTTTCTTGTTCTCATTAATATTTCACCCTTTTTACATTTTTCATCCGAGTTCCTTGTGAAACAGTCACGTTTTATGCGAAAGGAATCAGTTTGCAGAGAATTACAAACCCTGTAAATACACTGAATTTCAGCACATACAGCTTCTCTCGTTAGATACACAAGCTACTGTATAAGACCACCTATACAACCACATAAATCAGCTGTTAAGCTATTCAGGTGCTGGCCCCTTCTTTCACAGTCAACAAACATGATAGACAGACCCCCTATAGCCTCATAAAAGAACAATAATTTAGTGCAACAAGCAAAGAAGCCAGCATATTACTGCAACCCAGACACCTTGGGGTGTGTGTTAGCTGTTGTGCTCCTTACAAACAGCAATAATCCTCAAGCTTCATTATGGCTTGTTTTCGAATATGTTCCTCAGCCATTGACTGTCAACAAAAACGTATTTTGAGACATTACTTTGCTCCCCTGGGTCATTTTGAGCCAAAAAAATACTCACAATTATGTTTTCCTAATTATGATTATTCTATGATTACATTACAGTCGCTGTAGCAAACACAACATGGTCTCCGGGCTACGGAGGGAGAGAAGTGACAACGTCACTGGAAGCAATTAAAAAGCTATCAGAGGCAGCTGAAAGGAAACATTTCCTATTGGATTGTAAAGTTAACAACTGGCTGGAGCCAAACATGGCCACAGGGCCACTAAGATGTTATTACTCTCGGTCGGCGCTGTATTGTTATTCCTCCGCGGTGCTGGATGCTCAAGTGGGCTCAGTAATGACCACTAACTGCACGGCGTGCTGCTGCTCCAAAGAATACCTCATCAGGAGCGGTTGGCGCTACGTGATTCGTCATTGTTCACACAAACTCTGACACGCATCTCGTAAATTTTAAATGCCTTATTTTTCTTAGTGTTGTAGCTATGTAGGAGTGTGTGTGTGTGTGTGTGTGTGTGAATCACCATTTTTAAGCATATGAAGCTGAAGTAATGGACAGTTTCCATCTTTTTATATAATATTGTGATGTGATCTCAGCTGATAAAATCAAAACATTAATAAATTATTGTTTTTTTGTTTATTTTTTTAAACATTTTTTATTCTTATTTCCAATGCTGCCAAAAAGGAGGCAAAAAAACCTCAAAAAGCAAAGATGAATTTGTCTGATAACATGTTTTTTACCGTGAATACTTTCGGCTTTAATTGTTGTGGAATGAAAATTAGGTGAGAGCCCTAATTACAGTCAATCAAGCATTGACTGTAGTCACGTTTTCCTCATTTATTCATCAAGACCAATACGATCCAAACAGTTCCTTTCGTTTTCCTTTTGAATTACTCTCTCTGATCTCGTCCTGGCAGATTACCTTCAGTCCAGTGTTAAAGTACAGCTTCACTTTTTTAAAAAGGTACCATAATAGCATCCTCCTGTCAGTTAGTTCTGGTTCTCATGTGGTTCTGTTTCTGCTCAGTCTCAGTCAAACGATTATTTGATACCAACGAACATTCCCTTAAAAAGCCTGGAAGGCAAAGTCATTCGGTCCAGTGTGAAAGTGGTTCAATTCCCACCAGTTTCATCTTCTGGTCCAATTACACATCATATGAGTCCTGATCAGTTTCAGAGGAATGTGTTTGTTGGTTAAGCCACGTAACTCTGACCTATGAGTCATTCTAGTAGAAAAAAGGCTCCTAACTCAAGGGATGAACCAGAGTTGTGTCGACACAGAACAGACAACTTAGCAAAGAAGCCATTTTAAACTGGATCTTTAAAGACTTTGTTACTTTGATTGTATCTATGGAAAATGCCAAAGACAGCATAGGTTCATAGATAGAGAAATAGCATCAGAAAGAGGTGACTGAAATTTTTTAAAAATCTACAGCAGATGAACAGGATCTGAAAGTGATGTCCTTAAGAAAGAGGAAAAAATCCAGCAAAGACCTGACAGGACCTGAGAGATGCATCTGGACCTTCAGCTGATCCATCTACTGCTCACTGAAGTGATCAGAAATGGTCTCCGTAGAAGTTTGGCTGTCAAGATGTCAAGAAGCCATTCTTGAGTGAATGGAAAAGGAGAGAAAATGGTGATGTAGTCCAATCTACACAAAGAGCTGGACTGAAAATCAGTCAGTCTTATGGAGGGATGAATCCTCCCCAGAGCCCGGACCTCAACATTATTGAAGCAGTGTGGGATCATCTGACAGAGAACGGAACAAAAGGCAGCCCACATCCAAAGAAGAGCTTTGGGATGTCCTTCAAGAAGCCTGGAGAACTATTCCTGAAGACTCCTTAAAGAAATGACAGAAAGCTTGTCTCAGAGGGTTCAGGCTGTGCTGGAGGATAAAGGAGCTCAGAGCAGAGATTCACTTTAAAATGTTTTTAATTTACCGACTGCTGATCCATTTGCATGGGTTTAAAAAAGCAGCTGCATCTGTTTTCCTGTCAATTTATAAAGAAATGAGGGGAGATGAATAAACAGGAGGCCTACGTAAAGCAGTCAGCTGTGAGATGTGCAGCAAACAGGTCATCAATAAGTCCTCTGTAGAAAACACAAATTCATTTGATGAACTCTGTCATCAACATTTAGGCGATGGTGGATTTGTTTTTCACAAACAGTTCAACAAATGATACAACAGCCGGAATATGAAAGATTTAAAGGAGAATTAATTAGGCTATTTGATTTGTGATCTTTCAGGAATGAAAAAGAAAGATTTAAGAGGTGTGGAAATAAATGCTTCTTGCTGCTACGGTGCACATCTGAGGTCGTCTCATTTCGACATGTCGTATTCTCTCACAGGCATTAAAACACACGGCAATCGCCCCTATGTATTAGCATTATTAATGATGTACCCTATGTCTGTGCACCACACAAGAAAAACAATTAAAAGACATCTGTTTCTGTGCCACCCGAATATAAGCAATGATCTAATCCTGGCCACGCATAAATGTTTGCCTCCATCACAAGTCATTGTGTATAAAAGCAAGTTTATGTCCCTCAGGGGGTTGAATCGCATTTTTCTTCCTTTTATTAAAGTTTGATCATATTTAGTCAGGTGTGTCATACATGTGTTCAGCACAGACTTAAATCAGATGGATGCATCACACTCATTTAACAACTAGATAGTGGGAGGGGGGGGGGGGGGGGGGTTACACTGGATGTACAGTATAAAGTCTGCAAATCATATAAAATATGCAAAAAGGAGCATCAGACTTGGAAAAAACAGTCTGTAAATTATTGAAGCCTAATTAAATATAGAAAATAAGTCAAACGCACCCTTCCAGCTGCATCTTTGGTTACTAAACTTCTCAATTAATATTTTAACACCAATTCAAATACAAATGCAAGTTTGAGTTTAAAAGCTGAAGCATCCACAGAAAGCCACTTGTGTAAAGTTAAAGATTTCTTTGAGGGATTTCTGAATACAACAATGACAATGTCTCAGCTTGTCAACCCATCGATTCAAAATGTGAAAGGATTAACGCGCAGAACTTGAATGACTCCCACCATCCTCTCAGAATTCAGAGCTCAGCTTCTGATTCTCAGGTGCATTTCCTGAGATATCCAGTTCTACGTGACTCTGCTCCCACCAGCCAAAAGGTGCTGGCATGAAGCACGTCGGTGCACAAAAGTGAAAAGCATGTGAGCGTACATAAGTGCTGCTGACTCCACCTTCATTAACACCCAGCTGGCTACAGTCACTTTAGGGGGGCTTAGAAATGAGCTCTGGAGCCAGCAGGCGAGTCACGAAACATCTTTGAAGGGGCCAAGGTTCAGATTAAAGCCAATCCTTCAGCACACTGCTAAAACACACACGTGTTGACGAACCTGTGGCGCTCCGTGCCTGGAGAAAGCTGATTTCAGAGCTCTTTGGGTAGTCTTGCTGGATAGAGGGAAGGAGACCATGGCGGTGATGGAAGTAACGGCATCAGCAGCTACACTTGTGCACCTCCTCCAGAGACAGCTGCATCTCAGGAGCAGCAAGTTACCCCGACCACCCTGAAGGAACAGGGCTCCTCGGTAAATGATTGTGGACCAGGTAACATCATTAGGCAGCTGCTGTGTGGCAGAGGGATATGCAGAATCCCTCCACAGGGAAATGCTTACTGCGTACTTGGAGGTGACTGGGATAATGTGGGCCATGCAATTGTTATTTTCAGCAAAACTGTGCATCATTTCCCCGATCCAGCTATAAATATGGATGGCTCACATATCAGTGTGTGACCATTCATCCAAACGGGTCGTTTAACCGTAACGGAGCATGGCGAGTCTGGCCTGTAGATGTCTGAAGATGACAGCAGGATGCATGCGGCTCCACTGCAGACATCAGCAGGTACGACTACCAGCTACAGCAACAGCTTCCGAGCTTTTATTTGACAGGATTCTGTTGGACAAAGGGTGACATTTTAACTCCTAAAATGTAGATTTTCATGGGATATGTTTTGACGTAATTGCGGGCGTCGATGACGTCATCCCAGTAGACGAGTGTGTAGAAAGCCCCTCTATAAGCCCCCCGATAGCAGCCAATAACAACAACACAGCAGCTATGAGCTAACAGAGCTATAGCACACGTTCATTCATTCATTCTTCTTAAAGTATTGGTGAAATAAAGACAGATAATGCCTTATTTAGAGGCTGCATCCTCTAAGCCCCGTTCACTCCGTTATATGGATCTCCAGTTATCTAAATATCTTCTGAAGGACGCCGACTTTCACCAAACTGTTCTCGGTGAGCAGATGAACGTATTTCATGCCAGAAATAAGGTTTAAAAATACCGGAGTTCCCCTTTAAGAACATTCATCAGATCAGACCAAAAAAACTGCTGTTCCAAAGACAAAAGCAAGTTGGGTTGATGTTCAAGATCAGCAGGAAGCTCCTGGTTCATTGTACCAAGCACAGAAGTGAGGTCAAACAAGTCGTCCCAAGCATCAGTGAAGTGTAACACATTAACTTTTAAAGAGGGCAGATTCTGTGATGTAATACGAACCAGAAATCCTTCAACCTCACGCATGCTTTAAATACAAAGGAAAGACCACAGCCATGCCAGACCGGCTCAGGTAAAGAGACTGAAGTTATGAAATCTGTCTGGAAGGACTGACGTCTGGAGACAGGCTCAAGTGGATCCAACACATCCAAAACGTGAGCAGGATGAAAGGGTCACAATTACCTGATGCAACACCATCAAAGTGGAGCAGCCTTCGACTGAATAATCTCAGAAAAGAGCTTCGCAGTGTGACGACCGAACATATAGAAAGTGCATCAAGGATACCAACTTCAAAGACAACAGGCAAATAGCCAGGAGGGTTTGCTTAATTGCAGATGTCACCTACAAGTTCAGCTCAAAATATTAGAATATCATGAAAAAGTGAAACAATAAATATTATATAGATTCATTACACAGAGTGTGAAATAATTCAAGCCTTTATCTCTTTTAATTTGGATGGTTATAGCTTATGGATAATGAAATGCAGTGTCTCAGAAAATTAGAATATTACATAAGATCAATAAAAAAGGATATTTTAAACAGAAATTTTATGCACTTGGTTGGGCCTCATTTTGCATGAATTACTGCAGAAATGTGGCATGGAGGCGCCCAGCCTGTGGTGCTGCTCAGGTGTAATGGAAGCTCAGGTTGCTCTGATAGCAGCCTCCAGGTCATCTGCACCGTTGGCTGGTGTCTCATCTTCCTCTGGACAATAACCCACAGATTCTCTATGGGGTTCAGGTGAGGCACAGTAACATAACGGTGGTGGAACCAGCTTTTGGTACCTTTGGAAAATGGAAGCAGCATCTGCATGAAGCTGGTCAGCAGAAGGAAGCATGAAGCTCTAAAACTTCCTGCTAGATGGCTTCCTGTGGACCAACACCAGCAGATTACACTCTTCCTCCAGACTCTGGGACCCTGGTTTCCAAATTAAATGCAAACTTTCCTTTGGACCACTGAGCAACAGCCCGGTTCTTTTTCTGCTTCGCCCAGGTAAGACGCTTCTGTTGCTGGTGCACCTTTTTCCTGCCACTGAACTTTCTAAGAAGAATCAGCTTCTTCAGCAATGACCTCCTGTGGCTGTCCTCTGGACATCTGTCACATCAGCAGTCTTCCCCATCACTGTGTAGCCTACTGACCCAGACTGAGAGACGATTTAAAGGCTCAGGGAACCTTTGCAGGTGTCTGAGTTAATGAGCTGATAAGGATGTGACACCATGAGCTTCCAAAATTGAACTTTTTTACAATATTCAAATTTTTTGAGCTGTACTTGTTTGTGTCCAGGAATTAAAGTGTGATTCAGGTCCCATGAAGGACCTTTAACCAGCTATTCAAGATAAAAGAGTCAGTAAGAGTTTAAAAGCATTCTGCACTGGTCTGGGAGGAGAACATGGTGAAAAGTTTCATCTTGAGATTCAGAAAACCCCTCAACAGGCACACCAGCACATCCTATTCTATTTGATTGCTCAAGTTCAAAGACCTGAAGCTCAAAGCTAGAAAATGAGTTCAATCTCAAATTATGACAGCAGGGTTTTTTTCTTCCACATTGACTTTTCTGACAAAGGAACAAGTGCCCATATTACTGACTGCAGGTATCCAGCACGCACCGCGTTTGTAGATCAGTATCTATATCAGCAGAGAAGTTTCTGCACTGTTATAGTAGCCCTCACCATTGATGTCTATGGACTGTCTGATTGCAGTCTGAGCACGTCCTCCACTGACATTTCCTTCGTTTTCTCTTAGATACAGAACATGTACAGATTACTGAGTGGGTCTTCTGGCCACAAGCCCTGAGGTCCAAAGAATCAGAGGTCCCTTGAGCGACACTGTCACTAGAAAAAGATTCATACAGGCTGCAGACAGAGACAAAGCCTCGACAAAAAGTGGCAAAACAACCACAAAGACACACAAAATGAGAACAAACTTGACTTAAAATGGGTTGAATAAAAAAAAAAAGACACCAAACGAGCAACAAGAGATGGGGAAAAAGTAGAAATGGGTGAAATTAAATGACCACAAAGATACAAAACAACTGCAAACAGATGTCAAAAATTCCAAAACAACAACAAGAGACAGATATTAAACTACACAAAAACTCCCATTTAAAGTGTGGCCATTACTCAAAATAAAACACTTTGCAGACTCCCATTCATTTTTTACATCACTACATCTACATAATTGATGGCACTAGACCAGAAATGTGCCTCAGCAAGTGATAAATACAAGTTGTTTGTGACACCACAGGTCCTGTCTATAAAGGACAATGCCACAGAGAGAGCGAGGCATGGAAATTAACTGGGGAGTAAAAGGTAAGAGACTGAATTATGAGACTCTATCTCATGAGTCTCTGGATTTCCCAACTAAATGCAACTTAAACAGCTGGGCAGACAAACCTGTCTGCTTCCGAATCACTCCTGGTGTGATATAATGCAGGAAAACTGCATTATTGACAGCACATTACGGAGCAGTCGATGGCAGAATCCTAATTTCCAACCCTATTTGCCAATGTCTTTGGCACTGATCTAAGTGTAGAGGCTACTTTAACCGACAATTTGCGTAAATTGAAACTTCTGGTATCTGCGCAGAACTCACACAAAGTCACTAAGATCTTTTCCTACAGCTACTGATAACTGATTCAGGAGCAGGGAGTATATATGACACTGATGTGGCGTCACTAGCACTGTCCTCTGCAGCAGTGCGTCTGATGATTTTCGACTCAGAAGGCATTTTGACAGCGTTGATGGATAACAACCATCTTTGCCAAGAAGAAAAGTTTAATAAAATATCAGCCTGTTTGGTGGAAAACAACAGCAACAAGCATTGACTACAGACTGACAAGCTGGCAGGCAGCTATCATGCTGCTTCACCAAGAATAGTTGGACAGGGTCTTGAGAAATTGTTTGACTACTGATGATAGAAACAAACACACAAAAAAGGGCTGTTTACTGAGGGGAGGTAATATCTCAAAAGGGGCTGATTTGCCAGCATTGTTTGGGTAATTAGGTGTTGTGGTATTTTTCTTAAAATGGCAGCAAGCAGATGGACTTCAGCAGCTGCGGTCATCTATCAGCCGTAATGAAAAAAATACCAGCTTTCCAGCAGGGTCTGCAGAAGCTCACACAGAACAAGTGTGGGCTGGTTTCCATGGTGAGCAAAGCTAATCAGCCATTTCTCATCTTGTTGAGAGACACGAACTGAGCTCTGAGTCCCCTCAGAAATACAGGCTTGAAGCTTTTTGTTTTTTTTCTCCTTGTCCTGTCCAGCAGAATTTTATTCTGAATACCGTTTTTACGCCAAACACGTTAGCTTTACAGAAGGAAGCTTTATGAGTGCAAAGCTCCCCTTGTTTCCCAAGTACTGCTTTTTTATTTATTTATTTTTGTTGCAATACTTTAGGCGTGATAGTGCCGAACCTGACGGGGGGGGTGGGGAAAGAAGAAGAAACGAGACAGAAATAGAAAGAAATGATCGGAGAAAACAATTAAAAACAAGACAAAACCAGACAATTAGCTGCTACATCTGCAGAAACCAAACAGAAAACTTCCTACGGCCTCTGTGGGGAAACCAGGCGGAGAACCATCAGAAACATCTGCAAGTAGACAACAAAAAAAAAACACAAGCAGCAACAACACCAGCAGCAAGTGCTTATCACATAACTGTGGATACGGATGGTTTGAAACCACAGGACGACTGTAGAACAAGCATGTGACGACTGGGTGAATAGATATAATATATGGTACAGGTTTTACATGAACTGGGCTCAGTTATGAGTGATTAGGGCCACCGCCCACCCACCCCCAGCGATCAGAAGCAGGCAGAGAGGACCCCAAGACCCAGGCCACCAGCAGCCCCCACAGAGGAAAACCACGTATCCACCCAGAGGAAGCAGAGGAAGCAGAGCCCCCATGACCATAGGACAGAGGCCTCCCGGGAACCAGGGGCAACAGCCCACCGGCCCCCCAGCAGCCACAGCAAAGGAAGGCCAGAGGACAGTAAGACCCAGCCCCAACCACAGCCAACCAAGTACACCCACACAAATCAGAGAGGGGAAAAAAAGAGAAAATTGAATGAAATAAGCACACCCACACACTTAAAATAACCGTCTTTCTCTTTAGATTGACCGGGCATGCGAACGCAAAGCATTAAACACCTCCCAAGTGATTTTAAAATTAGAACATCACCAATCTCGCCTTAATTTGACATTTATACAAGAGACAGACTTCAGAGCGAGCAGCACGGTGTAATTGCCCTTGTCTAGTACGCAAGACTGTTGGTTTTCCAAAAGAAAAGAGACAGCAGGCCTCCTTCATCTGCCTCATGATGAAACTCGTTCTCAGAATATATAGCGAGGTAATTGAGCGATGAATTACTTTTTGCACCAGCAGCACTCAATGACACTGATTCTGAGGTAGTAATATATTATCTCCCCCTTTGTGGCAATTTATCCCCAGAATGACACGCAGTGAAAAATGAACGCTCTGCTTTATAAGACCCGAAAACAATCACACCAACTCTGCGTAGGGTTGGGGGGGGTGTCAGGCTTCAGAGAGTACACTGTAACATTGGTTTTTTTTATTATGTTAAGTCACGTCTCTGAATTTGACCTGTGATTGCTGTCGTTCCCTAAAGAGAAGAAATAAATGAGTTTCACATTAAGCAATGCAATCGGTCACGGTTAAGCCGAGTTCTCAAAAAATATGATTACGTCTGCCATAATTGAGCAGACACCTCTACCAAGAATTATCCTGGTGGGGGAAAAAGAAAATTAGTGGATGATAATTGAAGTTTGATGTAGAGATAGAAGTCTTAAAAGAAGGAAGAGGATTCGTTCAGTTCCACTCGATCATTTACACACTCTGTGTTTTCTTTTTGGTAACCAATCATTTGGTAATAATCAATAACCTCTGGGTGACCTGTGACAACATCCAGTTGTGTCCAGGTTTCTTGCTAATGAGCATCATCCCACCATAATGCCACCGTGTCTAAAAGCTTGTGCATCGTTACTGGGTTCGATTGTCTCACCTTCGCCTGCATAAAAGGCTTCATTTTGGCGTCATCTACATATAAAAAGCTGCAAACTTTGGTCAAATTTTAAGGTGTCAGTAGGTGCTTCCTTCTTGGTCAACAGTCCACAGCGATTTAAAACTTGCTTGACTGTGGACAGAGCTAATAACACCATGTTAATAGCAGCAATTATTACCAACAGCTCTTAACTTTAGCCTCTAAAACAGAGGAAATCGCCCAGGATTTACGAACTGTGACATGCTGGAACGTTTCTTCAGCCTGATTCTGTTCCACTTTAATCCCAACAAGATCGTGGCTAAGAGAGGGATCGGTAACAGCGATCCATAGTTTAGTTTGAGACTAAATTCAGTTAGGCGTGTGGTTGTTTGAGCTCGGTTTGCTGTTTGGGGTAAATTCACAGTTTAAAAAGGAGGAGTTCTGCTGTTTCTCGGTGGTATTTTGACCAAAAGTCACATTAAGTTCTCAGTGTTTTAGTCTCCTTTGAATTAATGATCTTGGAATCTTACCTTGCAGGACAGCTGGATTCCAGCTGTGTCAATTGGATCCAAGATCCAAGATAAAAGCTATCAGTTAGTGGCCCTAATGGGAAGGTTTGGACCAATCTAGATCCTATATTAGCAACTAAACCCATCTTAGGCGGGTGGACAGTCCATCCACCCTTGATCTGATTGGTTAAACAGTGATAGATTTCAACCAACTGCCAAACCTTTGACCACATTTCTATGGAAAACTTCCCAGATAGTTCAGTTTGAAACCATGCAGTGGATCTGCAGCTGTCTCCAAAAGGCATTCTTCTATTCTACTAGCTCTACCTTCAGTGCATTGAGTGCTGTTAAACAAGTTGTTACACAGAAGCTACCAGCTGCAGTCAATAAAGTCCCTAACAGGAAGTTAGAGCCTTGAAAACTTTGAGGACAGTCTGTCATTTTCCAAGCACCGCAGAATCAATAATCTATGAGGCTCTATGAATATTTGTGACTCTCCTTTGATGTAAGAAAACCCAAATAAATTAAAACTTATGCACCAAATCTTGGGTTTTTTCTCACTATTAATGATGTATGCAACAATTCTGCCCCAGAAAAATAACATCACTGGAAGCCCGGAGCTGCGAACACATCCATGCTCACTAGGACTGCATTTACATACATCCTGGGTTTGAGAAACTCAGATATTTTGGCACATAAATGCAGTCTCCAGATTTCTCAACTTATTACAGGGAGTATTACTGTGGCTGGGAAGATTCAGCTGCGCTATGTTCCCTCCATAAAGAAGTCTGACCTAATCCTGGCTGAGGCAGGACACTTCTGCACATGTAACTCACTACATTAGCATATAAAGAACAGTAAATGGAAAAGGAGGAAGAAAAAAACACCAGTGCACAAGAAAAAAAGAGGACAACCTTTATTTCAGTCTTTGTAACCTGTAATAAAGTGTGACATTTCAAATTCTCAATTCAAATCAAAAGAGGAAGTTTGGCAGAGAGGCAGGCAACTACGAAGAGCAGAAGGCAAGGCGAGGGCAGTGCGGCTTCACAGTAGTAAGTACAGATAACCTCCATCTGTAAAAAAGAGTGGCTGTGCTTGTGTTGAGGCGCCCAACTTGATCAAGTTTCTGAGGCAAAAACAGCAAGATGAAATTCATGTGCTTTCTGCCGGTTAATGATCTGCTGCGGCAGACTTTATCACCCCCTGACCGAGCCACAGGAGCCGTTTCCCCGTCTCCGGGCTTAAAGCAAAGCTCACCAGCCACTGGCACTGGCTTCAAATTAGTCTTAAAGACATTAGAGTGGTGTCAGTTTTCATAGATATTCACCAAAAAAACTAATCTTTCCTGGAAAAGGGTCATTTCTAGCATTTCTTTTGCAGTTACACATGTTTTCATGACCTTACAGTCGTCTCTCTGGACTCCAAATCTAATAATGTGGACTTTAATGTGCATTTTTTATATTAAAAAACAAACTATTACACTTGAAATAGACCGGTATAGTGGATTAAATAAGAAGAAGCCTTAACCCCTGGAGGATTTCAGCTGTTACTGAAAGGGAACTAGGATAAAGAGTTTTTTATTAGGATTCTAAGCATTAAGACCAAGTGACAAGAGTGGGCTGTAACAAAGAAGTCCTGATGTTCTTTATGTTCACTGTACATCACACTGCAGTGGGATGTACACCTGAACCTGCCAGGTGAGCAAATTCAATATAAAAACCAGTGATGGAGGACAGAACGAAATAGGGAAACAGACAAATCCTGTCTATCTGAGGAATATGAGTTGTTAAGAGCCACAGGAGCCACTGATGCATGTTATGGCTTTTGCTTGACAGGTAGAACCCGTCTATATGAGACATTTACAGCAGGGTGGTCATTTTGGGTGGGTAAAAAGAAAAAAAAGATCGATCTGACATGTTTTTGGCATCTCTGGGAATGATACAAATTACGCTCTTTCAACAGAAAATGAACAGGTGGCTGACAGACAGAAACAAGTTGAAAGGTACGACTGTACTTTGCACCCCTTGAAGAACAAAAAGAAGAAAGGTGATAACACACATTAGAAAAAGCACGTTTCCTTTATGGCAGATCTCCCTTGCTGGGCACTTTTCACACAAATCAGTAACAATACACACAGTTTGGTTCAGGAGAGGCGGTAAACAGAACATCTCAGCGTAGTCACTTCCTATTGAGCCGTAAAGGCAGAACTGATCCGTTTCTACAGCTGGAGATCAGAAGGAAAAGGAAAAAACAACAGTTTGGGAAAGATGCAATGGGGCTTTTTACCTCTAAGTGGTTGGTGTAACGTCTCGTTTCAGAATCAGAATAAATAAGGTGGTATGTTTCTTTTTCTGAAGAGCGTTTATTTGAGTTTATTTGAGTTCAGCGGCCTCACGCAGCAGCCAACCTTACACACCGATACGCTGAACTCAAAGACGGGAGGACAGTGCGCGCTAGAGGGGCTTTGAAGGGAAGTGAGATGAAAAACAAAGAAGCAGAATATTATTACACAGATATGTCTTTGCGTTTCACGTCACTGCATTTGACTGGGCCTATCATCCTCTATCCAGCAGGTGCACCTGTGTTAATCGGTTTTCTTCTCGTCGGGATCTTTCTCTCCAACATCCTCCGCCTCGCCGTCTCCTTCTTCAGGGCCCTCGAGCTCTGCAGGGTGCTGCCTCTCCTCCTCCTCCTCGTCCTCCTCTTCCTCCTCCTCATCGGTGAGGCCCTCCCTCTTGAGCGCATCCATGTCATCTAAGCTGTCATCCGACTCAGCTGTGCAGATGCCGTAGCACATCAGGCTAATTACACCCAGCGGTAGGCCGAACAGGAAGCAGCCCAACAACGGAGAGCTGCGAAACACCGACTGATGCAGGAAAGGAGACAACAGAAGATGAGCGGCAAACAAAAAGGTGAAAGGAGGAAGAAGGTTTGAGAAAAGTGCACGTGGACCATCGGAAATGATGGCGCGCACACAGAGGTGAAAAGCATTAATCCTCCGCATGCATTAACATTCACTCAAAATCTCCTGCCTAAACCTTGTTCTTCCCTTTTCCTAATTAAGTCTGGGTTACACAGAAAAAGCAGGACACGCTCCTAAAGGGGGCCCAAATCTCCGAGTGGATTAAGTTTACGGCAAATTTGCTTTTTAATAGGACCCACAGATGTGAATTTATACTTACAGACTATCTTAACATCAGGCTGAAGAGTGCAATGTGCACATGGGGGTGCATTTGCTTGTTAAAGCTCCTTCTCACAGCTGTTCTTTTTGTTGTAATCCAATATTTATACCCAAATAACTTTAACTGGTGGTCCACACCCATCGTGACCCGCTTACATGAGACATATGAAGAAGAAAACTGTACAGAGGCGTCTTAGTTAGTGATAAATTTCATAATTTGGTGTCCAAAATCTCTAATAAATGTTCAATTCTGTGGACAGCTCACATGATTGTCACGAGCATAAAGCTCAACCAGTGCATGTCACCACTTTCCTCCTGGAAGAAGTAAATCCCAACGACTCTTGTTAAAACTTCTGTATAATTAGGAAAAGTTACAGGTGAGAGCTCCAGTCCCTTTCAACACTTTCACCATCAGAGATCCAAGACTGTAAAAGCCAAAAAACAAACCCCAAGCTTCAGAAAGTTAGTCCACAAATCGATGAGCAATATTACGGTCCTGGTTTTTACTTCCAATCTACGGTTACTCTCCAGAGACTGCTGAGGACAAAACAATCAGCCAACATGAAAACAATGTCAGGCTGAATCAATACCAGAAAAACCAGACGTCAGCTTTGTCTGATTATCTGTCGAATGCAACCAGCCTCCCACGGACCTGAGGGTGAAACATAATGAAGCTGCCATGCACAGTCTGACATGTGTTCTGTCCATTATGGGTACTTAAGAGGAAACGGGATGCATGCACACATCATTAGACACGAAGAAGAAATGGGGGTCAATGGGGCCCACGGCTCAGGTCTTTGCCCTAATGGGCCAGGCCAGCCCTGCCCTCATTACTCAACCTCACACATACCGAGACAAAGCAAGAAAAACACTAAGAACTTATCTGTCGGGTGGAGTTGAGCTGCTTCAAGTCACAACAATCTTGTTGCTACGTCATCCAAAGGCTTTTCTGATTTACTCATGATGTCACGGATTCATTTCTTCATTCATTTGCATTGCACCATTAAGCTTTGTGAGCGAGTCACAACTCGTTTGCAGAAACTCACGCAGGCTTTAATGTTTTCGTGTTAATTAATTTTTCAGGATGTTTGTAGTTTCTTTGGCTTTCCAGTGAGGACCAGAACAGAGCTTTACTCTTTCATCTGCAGTCGCTACAGTTTGAACCGGGATCGATAAATAAATCCAGCCTTGTGTGCAAGGCACATTGTGCACGCTCACATGCATGCAGCCCATCCACCGTGACATGCTCACATGCAGCTGAGATGAACGAGCATCTCTCTGTGCAGAGAGGTGACATAGTTTGCCAAAGGTTGCAGGCTGACTGATTGATCTAACTCACCGTGGAGACAGAAGACACGAAACAAAAGAGCTGTGAAAAGAACGAGCAGCTAAACATGGCCAACGTGCACGTGCACCGCTTACTACTTCCTGAGAGTAAATTTGCAGATTTATCTTTATCTTAAGTTAAATTCGTCTTAATTTTTTAACAGCCTGCAGATTAGAAATGCAACAGTTTAACATCTTTCAGTCAAAGACTGTGAAACCCATCAGAAACGGCACAAAGGTAAATGCTCAAAGCCATCTCGTCGCTCTGGAGATCTTCTCCGTGTCCATAATTAAGGCGCTCTTTCATCCCTTTTATACAGATTTTCCACACCACTCCTGTGAAATGCACAAGCCTTCGTCTCCTCTGGGAACAACAATGCACTGATCAACTGAAAGACAGCTTTGCAAGTCCCTTTAAAACTGGTCTGGGTGACAAATGTCCCGTTTGGCATTAATATAGCAAGCTACATCAGAGGAAAAGTACCTTAGGGGGGGCATTTGGTCCCATCTTGCATCAGCCACTGAGTATAGAGGAAGAGAAATACTCAGGTTCCCTCAAGTCATTGTCGGTAGAAGAGGGATGATAATTACTGGAGGTGTGATGCTCGATGAGGTAAGGACGGGAATCCTATGCTAGTGTGAGTCACCGGCCTAATGCGCTTGCTTCCTAATGCTCCTATCATTTAGGTTTGAGCTCTTTAGGAGCGAGGGTATGCTTGTTTCCTCTCTGTGATATCATGTCACCTGTCAGATTCAGGGAAGCAGTAGTGAGTTGAGTTGCAGCTCTTTCACATGCGTGGAACTCAATCCTTCACACGTGGATTTTTACATCTGTGCAGCAGCTAATGAAAAGCTAACGAAAACTCTGTTGTTTTTGGTTCTCCTAACTGTTGATCAGACACTTTAAATCATCAGTAAATGTCTCTACACATGCTTCTCTGTACTTTGGTATCCAAGGTCAGAAGTCACTATAATGTCTATGCATTAAAATCTATCATTTTCCATTTCAAGGACACTGTTTCGAGTAGAAATTTTAACGAGGGTTACAGTACAAGTGTGCCAACTGAGAAGCATTACGGCACGGCTGTATTTGCATTCCCATCACACCCACGGCAAAATAAACACTAGTTCTCCCCAAAGAACCAGCTACTTAAGAGAAGAAAGTGGGAGGAGAAGCAAGTTCAGAGGCCTGCCCTTCTTCTCTTCTCGCCTCCCTCACCACTCCTCCTCCTGCTCTGCTGCTCGTTTCCTTTTCCCCATGCTGCGTTTACTGCCTTCATTGTATATTCTCAGCTCTATGCCCAACCTTGTCCTCTAAACGCCGTTCTTCTCAGCGAGGGAAAGTGCACATGGGCATCTCTTGCCTTTGCTCCAGAACTACATGTCCAATATTAACCCTGCTTATACAAACAGAATATCTGCAGAAGCATTATTCTGTAAAATTGGCCATTAGATGTCTGGGGAATATAATCATGGGCTAATTGCAGAGGTCAAGAGAGACATCCTGTTAAAGTGGGCTTAAACAGAGGTAATCTAATTTATCAGTACAAGATATTATCAGCTTACCACCCTAAATAAAAATAAAAGCAGCATTTCTGTATTAAAAGCAGAGCACATAGTCAGTCTGAATGGAACAGTGAGGAACATTCATTTAAAGGTGGTCTATGTCTGCAGCAAGCCGCCGAAAATCTGTCATTTATGCAGCATCAGCATCGTCAGACGAGCCGCATTCGGACAGATGTTCTAAGACCTGTCCTTCCCCAGGGGAACCGTTTCATTTTCCATTCTCAAATGAGTCGGGGGCCTCGACAGGGACTGATGTGACGCAGCCGTCTGCGACAGACGTGTTACTTTAGCGCCACTCAACAACAAAACAGAACCCGGGAAAAGTAAGGAGAGAAGAAAACAACAGCAGCAAGAAGCTAACATGGAGAGCGAGGAGGCCACCGTGTTCACGGTCTGCATGGCGGTGATATTAATCATGGACGATCACATCAGGCGTCTAAGATGGAGGCTGGAAGAGCGCACAGCGAGAGTCAGGAGACGAAGAATCCAGCAGCGGGCGATACTTCTTCCTTTCATGGAGGAAAGAAGGAGAGCAGAGCGCCGCAGACAAAGGAGACGAAGTTTAACTTATTAAACAGGCGCCGGTTGGGTCCGTGTCGTATGAGGAAACATTTCAGACAAGGGGCGGAGCTACAGCCACCAAACACCTACGTCATGTTGCTATGGAAACCAGAAAAGACCTCGGAGAAGGAGCTAAAATGGTTCTAGTTCCCTAGTTCCTGTTTGTCCGAATTCACGAAAAAAAAACGGCCCGATTCCTGAAAAGGTTCTAGGAACTGCAGAAGGTTCCTACAGTAGGAATGCACCAACGCTGATGACTTCTTTATTTCGTATATTGTGTCCTGTCCATTAGCTGGATGCCAATGCTTTCAAGTCCTATTTTGTTTGCCTGGATGCTGCAGACATGAAGCGACGCAGCACTGGTTTTTCACTTTGCTCTGGTGTGCAAGAGCCCCAACAGGTTCATAAAACCTGTTGTAAGTTGTCAAAAGGTTTAAATCAAACCCGGGGTCTTACCATAACGGTGGACCTGGCATCGAAGGCCACACGTTTGATCCTCTGAACGATGCCATCGCCTCCATATGCCTGCAGGAAGACACAATTTAGTGAAACAGAGGAGATAAATCCCAGAATTATATCCACCACATTAACTATCTACAATTTGTAGAGTTACTCAGGGAAATTATCTTAATTGCAAACCTCTAATCAAACAGTTCACAGAACAAAAAAAAATAAATCACATTTAACTTTTCATACTTTTTCTTTGTTCTGTTGTGAATAAATTACTGGTTTTTGTCATTTAGAAATCATCTCATTCTGCTGTTATTTACATTTTACACAGCTTTTTTTTGGAACTGGGAGTGTATGAATTTACTGCTTCCCTGCTCAAAATGACCAAATGTGCCCGACTCTAGTTTGTTTACTGCCCAGCAGCTCTGCTCCATCTGAGCTCATTTGTTGGCAAAAGCACCTGGGCAGCCGAAGAGTGATCAGTCCTGAGGCTAATTCATCAGGATGTCCAATTAGCATGAGCCGCCTGAGCGGGACTTCTGCGAGGGAGCTCCACGGTGGGCACCAGAGAATTAGTGGACTTTGTGGAAGCAGCTGTTACACTCTGGGCTTGTGCTGCATGAGGGCTCCATGAGTGGTATCAGAAGCTTTTACAAGCATTTTCATTACACGTTGGAGCTGTTTTTTTCCTCTCAGTGGAAAGGAGGAAAAGATGGGGGCTTTAAAAACTGAGCTGGAAAAAATCAAACTGGTAGAGAGATGCCACAGGCTGCTGACTCTGCCTTCTTATGACTGGTTCATGCTTCACATGAGTCAAAATCTTTATTCCACAGTTCATCTCTTTCATGCTTCCGTGAAAAGCACAAAAATAAAATAAAACAATTTTATTCTTGCTTAGGGGGAGAAGTTCTTCACCCTTTAAATCCACAGTAACTATAGCTACCATTTCTGCATTATTCGGTGTCCTCGAAGCACAAACCAGCGCTGAGAAAGCAGACGTTACCACCATGACGTGAAAAGGCTGAAAATGTCCAGGCTTTGGCAGGAAATGGACAGCAAAAATCCGGAGGTTTCTGCTGCTGCTTATTTCGTGGGAGGTGGTTTGTTTTACCAAGCAAAAAATAGCCCAGACATTTCTTGGAAAAAAAGGACAGGACCTCTGGCTGTTTGACTTATGGTTTCATACATCTGGAGAAAACCGTGCACACTGCAACACACGTGCTAATCTCAGTGTTTGACTGGAAAGACAGAATTCTTTTAAAATGGGGCAGCAATAGAAATGCTAAAGGACCTTTCAAAGATGCATCTTTTGGAGCGATGCAACGTGCCTGATTAATGACGACTTCTGCGCGATTACAGCGGTGCAACACAAGGGGAAGAGGGCCAAACTGAGCCGAATGCATAAACAGAGACCAGAGAAGGGAGATGAGTGGAGCATTTCTGACCTGTGCAGAACCGTTCAAGACGCTGCTGATAAACTGGACCAGCTGCTCCATGGTCTCAATCGGCTCAGTGGGCAGGAAGTACTGCTCGTTGGAAGTGTTGAGGATGATAACGGAGGGCACTGTCACCTCCCTGTGGAAAAGCAGAAAACAGCTTTTAATCGTCTGTTAAAAAATATCAGATGGATTCTTGAGGAACAAACTGCAAGACAAGGCGTCACAGGAGAAGTTTGTGAACCTTAAACCTTTGTGCTTCTGACTCGTTTATGAGCACAGCAACCTTTGTGATGGACTTTTCCAGGCCTGAAACTGCCCTGGAGCCGACCGGGGCTGAGATACTTCAGAACTTTGGCTACAAACCTAGCGTGACCACATTTTGCTTTTTGGTACCACATCACACAACAAGAACCAGGCAACGACACACTTTCACCACAACAAATGCAGACACACCGTCACCATTACAAATACCGTATTTTGCACACTATAAGGCTCACCCGACTATAAGGCTCACCCGACTATAAGGCTCACCCGACTATAAGGCTCACCCGACTATAAGGCTCACCCGACTATAAGGCTCACCCGACTATACGGCTCACCCGACTATACGGCTCACCCGACTATAAGGCTCACCCGACTATAAGGCGCACCTGACTATAAGGCTCACCCTCAATTATGGGGCTAATTTCTGTTCTTAACCCATACATAAGGCTCACCTGATTATAAGGCGTACATAATGTTCTCTGATTGGTTTATCGCTGCCAGCACAGTGGTGTATGTGTTACGTCCCTGTGTCAGCGGGAAATGGTTTATAAACTGCACATCGGTCTGCATCACCCATCTCAGACTGAAGAACAGACTCTCACTGGGACATGGGCAAAAGCGCCAATGATGACACGATTCAATCGCTAAGTATGAGCCCGATACAATCTTCACCCCATTCAGAGTGACTGGCTGGGATCCGCCTGGATTCACACCAAATGCAAAGCGAGCGACGGAAGTGGCCAGTTGCCATTTTTTTCCAATGTACAGAGCGAAGAGGCGCGTCTAAAGTGAACGTGGCGGTGAGCGGCGCGAAGGGAGAGCGGTGAGTGATGCAGAGGGGGATTAATGCCCCGATGAATGCTCAGAGCTCCCGCGGTAAATTCAAAATGGCGGTATCCGTGACAGATTTTGGAATCCGGTGCACACTTAAAGCGCACCGGATTATATGGCGCACGGCCGGTTTTTCAGAAAATTTAAAGCTTTTAGGTGCAGCTTATGGTGCAGAAAATACGGTAATAGTCAAGCTTAACCCGCTGCTGTTCCTGATGAACATCACCGTGTCGTTACACACGCCAAGCTGGCAGAGCAGAATCAAAGGCATGTGTGAAGGAGGCCAAAGGTTTTGGGGGAAAGAAGATAACTCTATGGGAGGAGGTGTGGAAGAAGAGATAAAAGTGTACAAGCAAGAAATGGGACAATAACGAACATCAGACTGGATTTAACTGCTGGAGGCAGCTCAGACTTAGCTTTGTTGCTGTTATCACTAAGTAATAATGATTAGCTCTTGTTCGGTCTTGTTTGCTTTGCTTTGTCGGTAAAGTTGTGCAGATTTAAATTAATGAAAAGAACACAATCGTGATCGTTTCCCCCTCTGTTCTGTGTACACTGTTAACCAGAGAAGATTGAGGCCGTGGTTGACTCCTATTATAAAAATAATGACACATTTATCTACTCCAGTCAGTTACTTTAGCGCTCTGGATCACGACTAATGGAAAACACACAACATGAGAGCAGCAGTGTGTTCCTCTGCAGACATCAAAACGAAAGCGATAACCTTATCATCATCGTCTCCGCCGCACGGATAAAGCCTCAGTTCTGTTCCAGACCAACCTGGAAAAAAGTTCTTCTCAGAAATGTTCCCAAATCTTGGAAGTTTGTTCCCTGCAAAGACCTGTAGCATTACACCACATTGTTGCCTTAAAGCTTCGGTGGAGGGGTCTTTGTCCGTCTCCTCAGCACGACAACAGGCTCAGGCAGAGCTGTGCTTTCACGACAGTGTTGTTCCACCCCACCACTGCAGGGGGCGCCACGGCGCATTAAGAGGCTTTAAAAGAATGACTTTCCACCACACTGCAGGCAAAAGTGGTCCAAATCTGACTTTTTTTTGCCCATTTGTGACTCACACCTGATTTTTTATGACAGTCTGAACTGCACAAAGCAGATTTTTTCTCATTGGATCCAGCCCACTTTCACATGTGGTCCTAAATCGGATCATCATGTTGCATTACATCCGCCTTTCACGTCACAATACTGCGCTGGAGGAGGCAGAACGCATCATGGCAGACACCATCACACAACATTAAAACGTGTGCTTCTTCTTCCCTGCTTCACTCGCCATAATTATGCTGGTTCTGATTGCACAACAACTCCAGAACTGACAGGCTGACACGTGTAGCATCCATTAGCCATATTTAGGGCTGAGACACTGGAGTCTGAACTGAGCAGTAAGCCCTGCAGTGTGAACGTAGCGTAAGTAATGCAGCCTGACTTCATTCAGTGGCACGTCTTCTGCCTTTTATGCAAACTGTGAAACTCAGGTGCTTTGTGCCAGTCACAGTTAAAGAGACCATTACAAACTGCTATAGCTGGCAGGTGAACTTCAGAGTGTCCAGAGGAAAGAAACTGTGTCTGTCCTGAGGCACAAACAGGGAATCTAACAGGTCCAGACCTCTCTGTACAGTAAACACTGTACTGTAAACCCCTAAGCTTGATAATTTCAGCAAATGGGCAGAGGATTTATAAACCTCAGTGAGATAAGGTATACGGTCGTAAAAACAAGCAATCCCTCTTCCACACGTCGTGTGCAACAGCGAAGTGTGACTTAGATAAGGTATCCTGGACGCATGTGCGCACACACAGGCACACAAACAGTCCATCACCGTGCTGCCACCTCACATCCCCGTGGTGCTACTAAGCCTGGCGACAAATTGCACAAACTCGCACATATATCCATCACTGTCCCCACCCACCACCCAGCTGAGATCAGGAGTGCAAACACACACATGTTGGAGGCATCAGCGACTCACTCCTGTCCAGCTGAGATCTGCCATCACATGAATACACACGCAAACACACGGCATACTTTCGCTTTACATGCAGCCCACTCCAGCAGATGGCACCCATTTAAAGCAATGGATTAGCCTCTATGCCCGGGAGTGAGGCTGCCAAGATAAAGGGTCACTTCCTGTCTTTTAAATAAAAAATGACATGCACAGTTCTATGCAAAAGTCTTTAGCCACCAGAGTTTCTAATCCTAATGAGCTTGAAAGTCAATATCAATGAGCATCTTTATTCTCCAGCACAGCCTGAGGCTTCTCCAGGCTTCTTGAAGGACATCCCAAAGCTCTTCTTTGGATGTGGGCTGCCTTTTGTTCCGTTCTCTGTCAGATGATCCCACACTGCTTCAATAATGTTGAGGTCCGGGCTCTGGGGAGGATTCATCCCTCCATAAGACCTGTTGCCACTGATTTTCAGTCCACTTCCTGAATAACTGACATACAGTTTCCTTTCCTTAAGAAAGGCTCAGCAAAGCTAAAGCCAAGAGGCTGTTAGCACAAGCCGAATCAAAACAGTATTAAAATAAAATTCAATTTAGTATGGATTCATTTTTGTGTAAAAATCGACTCAATTAACACCCAGCCGTCTTTTTTTTTTTTTTTAATGACTGGATTAAAGTTATTCTCTGATATGAAGTGTCGTCCACGCAGACATTTTAGTCAGCCCTCAAGCCGGGTTTTTCACGGTTTATTTAAAAGATCGAGCTAATCCTACATTGAACAAAGACAAACACGACTTGGAGGGGTTCACTCTCGCACACGTGAGCATTCGTGGAAGTGTTTGTGCCCCTGATGCCAGAAAACAGCATCGTGGTGATGACAGAGAGGGAGACAAAAAGCCATCAGATTTATTTCTATGGCCCTCCTATGGGAGAGGATTAGTGGACATTGACAGGCCAGGATTTCATTCCTCAAAGGAGGGCAATTAATCCTGCACTACAGCAGCCAAATTCAGTCCCGTAAAACCCAGAGAAATGCATTTTGTATGAACCCGCACAAAATTAGGAGTGCTAATCATGTCTTTTATCTTTAAATATGCACACTGCCTGTGTAATGTCAGCTGTGTACCAGGTTTCTGATGGTTTAATGTAGTCATATTTTAAATCCGACTTCTACTACGCTCACTGACACACTGACTTAATTACACAGGACTTAGGAGACCATGTCTGCTATAATCTCTCTCATGCAAACAATAACATGCTCAAATTAAAATAAAATCCAGCAGCGGACCCATTATGCCTGCAGATTCTCACACCAAATTACACAGACACACATAATGAGATACTGCAAGTTACGAGACACAAAACAGACAGGCCGACTGGTGTAGCCCGGCTGGCCTGTAAAACTAGTGGGCTTCTGTCTAATTAAAAGCGTGGCGTGTCAGTTGGAGGGTCTCTCTGAACATGACACCCTAACAGTAGGCCTCAGACCGAGCACGAAGCTGTTGCAGCAGGGTCTAAGTGCATCATTAGTGCTGCTCTGTGGCAAGCTATTAAAACACATGACCACTGTAGATTTAATCCACACACAGCCTCAGCTAAAATTTCCTCCTATATTCTATCCGATAGGGTGCTCTTCTTACACCGTGAGCATCTTTATGCTGTTCGTGTGTCTGATTTCTGAGGGTTAAAGTTGCCAAGAGCACTGAAAAAGAAATGACAGTCAGTCGGTGTAATTGACTTCTCCACAAGGAGCCTTTAATGGCAAAGGCTGGCATTACAACCTGGTGCAGACCTGGATAAGTGGCTGACAGAAGGTAACATGAGGCTGAGAAAGAGGAGAATGACATGAGAGCAGAGGAAGAGGCTGGATATGAGACACTCACCCCATAATGAGGCTGTTAATGTAGTCGTTCCCGTCCATGTGGCCAAACTGGAAGTCTCTGCAGATACAACAAAAATCAGAGGCATCAGAAAGAGAAACGGTGCAACCAAAAAACAGAATATAGTCAAATGAAGGCTCTCTGGTGGAGCTGTAGCGATACACTAAGCTCACGATACGAAACACGGCATTCAGCCAACGATTCGATTAGATTTAATACATCATTTTCTGAAATATTTTAAAAGGGACAGTGTGATTTGTCACTGATTGGACTGTTGGTCCGACCTTTGACCCGGAAGGACAACACCGGCAGACAGAAACTAACAAACAAACATGTCTTCAGACTCATGTTTATGTTGTGAATATTACATCATCAACCTGCTTGTTTTACTTGCTAAATACCATAAACACAAATCCAAATTATCTAATCACAAACCATCTTTTTTCATTTTTGAGAAGGAGCTCAAACAATAAATTACAACAATCCTACATTCTATAAACCGAAAAGCATCAAAACCACTGAGCTATGCTCTTTATAACATTTTTATCAACTAATTTATCACTGATTTGTATAATATGACCCCCCCCGGCATTGTTTTGTATTATGTTAATGTTCTGTGTTTTTACTAATTGTAACGTCTGAATTTTCAATAGTTTGCTAAAAAAAAAATAAATAAAGAAATCGATACTCACTCGCGGCTGAAAAAAAAGCGATACTTTATCGTGAAACAAAATATTGACACATATCGCTGTATCGATAATATCGCTCAACATTAGCAACATTAGCACAAAGTGAGACACTAACTTCAATGCACAATACCACACAAATCTTGATGAATGGAATCGAACGCTGTTGCTGCTGAAAACTGGAGATCACTTTTGTAAAAATACTCCCAAAGCTCTGTCCTGTGCCGTTTCTCCTCATTTCTTCTGCCACAGAAAAGTGATTTCTCTAAACGATAAGGCAGGAGGAAAAATTCAATTTGTATCTCATTGCGCTGCACTATGTCTGAGCAGATTGTATTGTGGGTAGACGAAGGAAGTCCAGGAAGCAAGGAAACTTCCACTGCATGACTGATGATAGGAGCCTCTGCATATACGCTGTACTCATATGAAATCATGGCAACATCGAGGACGTTTGTTCCCCCGGGTGCAAAACAATACTGTCTGCACTTTTATGAATGACATGTTTATGAACTGCATGGCAAATCCTGTGGATGCGATATAAAAAGTCTGTAAACATAACAGATAATCCGGCTGCCAATAGTAAACCAGACTGAGACCTAAGCTCGTAAAACAGTGGAAAATTACCTCCAAGAGTAACGGGGGGGGGGGGGGGGGGGGGGCAAACTGAGACACACAAAATGTGACGTTTAAACTGAACTGTACTCCATTTGTAGTTTATTTGTACTTTGCCTCAGTTGCTTCAATATTTACAGATCTGTTCATCTTCACTCCGACACTTCTTGGCAAGAGCAGCGAGCGGCTGGCCAAGAAGGGAGGATAACTTACTGAGAGGAGGAGGAGGAGGAGGAGGAGGGATGCGACTAATGGTTCCTGTAAGTCCTTCTGAATGTTGCACTAAAAGGCCCAATGTTTTGGAACTATTTGTGGGTTTTATGTGGAAAACTTTATTAGTTTTATCTGTGAAGTTGTGTATTTCTAATGGGGAAGAGATGTTTTCTCATGCCAAAGTGGGACAAAGTGAACACCTCAAGGAAAATGAGCATCTTTTGACCATTTTAGCTACACAGCATTTAATTCTAGCTAAATTATGTCACCTGCAGGCTCTGAGTTGTCAAAAACTGGAATTATATGTTGGGTCGACCACTGGCTGTGACAAAAACTGCTGGAACTAATAGGTAACAACGAGGCTAGAGCATAATAATAATAAAATAATACCAATAATCATCATTTTGCGCTGGTACAACTTGTTCAATCTTTATACAACACAAGATACACAGATTTTTCTGACAATTTCCCAAAGCCAGTGTTAAATTAACATGTAAGGCAGCATCAAGCTCAACTTGAACCTCCTGTTTTCCACAGTGGGAGCAGGAAAAGACAACAACAGCAGGATAATGGAGTTGGGGTGGGGTCCTAATTGAGTAATTATAATCAGGCACTATCGATATCGGCTTAGTGGGAAATCTTCAGATTTATCAGGAGTTGGGATTCAAGTGCAAAGCCCAAAACAATTTCTCTGCTAATAAAAGCTACGCTGCTTTCTGTGGCCAGTTAGCTTCTGTGTCGTTTGGTTGAAGGCAAATAAAACAGTGTTTTAAGAGAGAACAGCTGGATGAGAGCAGTGGACCAGAATAGGGAATTTATGGGTCTTATTACCAAAACAATGAACTACAATAACAGCCTATATATAGCTGAGGGCAGAACTGGATCTTTTTTACATGGCACTTAGTGATACTATAAAGCACACACTGGCACCGAGAACAAGTTGCCCCGAGTCTAACTGCCTTAAACCAGGGAATCCAAGGAGCCCAACACCATTACAGGAAAAAATCTCACTTTGAGGGACTCTGTGATAAGGCTCCTTATCAGAAGCACATAAAACTCAAGACGATAATGACCGGTGCAGGATTTCAACCCAACACACACCAAAAATCAGACTTTCCCAGGTGCAGCCTGCCAAAAGCTGGCATGTGCCCCTACTCCCTCCACCTAAACACCGATTACTTCATCAAACAGCAGCGGCTCATCCAAACGTCAGTCACCTCCTGTGTTGCCTCCACCCACCACCGGGGGCGTCGCTGCAGACGCCGACTTGTAATTACAAGCAACGTTTAGGTGTGTCAGAACACTGTGATCTCAGCGGGGTTCTCAGAGTCAGGAGTCTTCAAAAGGAGCACAGATAGTGCTATAACGGATGATAGAGATCTGTGTAATCCAATCAGTCCTAATGGGATCGGCTGAGAAGGCAGGAACAACTTTGATGCCGGTGGTTTGAGACGCACCTCTTCACTCAAAAGCAGGAGTCACTTCAGCAGCTTTAAGCAGAACCCTCTAACTGAAAGATTAGCCACCAGCCATTCACACCAAATTAACCTGCTAACACATACGCCATTACGTCTATATTAAACATTTGGGTGTCTGTCACCAGCTGTCCTCCCACTGCTGGAGCCAAAATAACTGTTGGGTGGTTTTTTATTTGCCTTGTTACAGCAGTTCCTCTGCAGCACAGGAACAGGGCAAACAACAGAACATAAATACCCTTCCCGTGTCGTTACTGCACAACTGGAGCTGCGAAAAACACAGAATTATGCATTAATACAAGCCGAGTTGACTTTGTGATTGACAGCTGAAAAGAACACCTATATTTGGAAGCTGACATTTCACATAATTACCTCTCCACTGAACAGCTACAACAAAAAAAAACAGACATTCCCTGACAAAGTTGCTTGTGAACACACAGGCAGCATTCCCCAGTGAGCGCGCCATCCTGGAATATATGTACAAGTCTTCATCTCTGACCTCATCATGTATTCGTGCCCTTACCTGTTAAAATGTTCTCTGTATTCCTTTGCCACCCTCTGCATCAAGCTCTTTAATCTAAAACCAAATGAGAAGAGAGTGAAATACCACATGAGTTGGCGCCTATCTTTTTTTAGCCAGTGGCTGCAATTAGTGGGAAGCTTCCAACAATAACAGTAAGTCTTATCTTTATTTCAAAGCCACACACTTAAGCGCAGCTATTGTGGCAGCATGATGGCAATTTATAAAGAAGCATGCATGTTATTTTCAGTGTTCTTTATACCTGCTGCTCTCCTCTGTGGAGTGCTTCTCATCGATGACTCCAATCGCCACCAGTTTGCCTGAGGTGGCAGACAAGGATTACAAATCACAATCAAGCACACAAAGAGAGGCTGTGAAGACAATAGCGGGCGAGTTAGGGACTCCGTGGGAGATGCATCACCTCTAAATGGGGGATAGAAAGGAGGAGGCACAGAGGGCGCTTTTACTCATTCATCACTCAAGCACTAAACTAACTTAGGCTTTCAGTTCGGTTGGACAGGAAACAAGTGGTCACTTTCTGGTAGAAGAGCCATTTCAGTGCCATTCAAAACCCAAAAACCCATAACACAACAAACAGGACTACCGTTACACAACTTTAAAGGGCTCCTATTCAAAGCCGTCTGGTTTGAGGCTGGAAGCCCCTCCACGTTTGGAGGAGAGCGCCAGCCTGCCCCCTGCTGGTCCCTGATGCTGAAAGGTGGACATAGATGGCTTTTACTAGTCCGGCGGACTGTATGCATCACATCCTCCTCGGCTTAGACTGCATCACATCTTCAGTGTGAAACATGCTAATTCCTGTGTGTTTTCCTACAGCACAGCTTCATGTGGGACTCCACCTGTGGGAATATGCATAATTACTTCTGTGCAGTCTTGGAGTAACAAGGTGTTCTGGATCTACTGCTGTAGAAGCCGAATGTTCTTCGGTGCAGGCATAATCAGCAAAGAAACTTCATTCATCAGTGCATTGTCAGGAGGAGCAAAGGGATTTTTCTGTGTCACTCCAGGGTTTTCAAATTGAGGATATGCCACAATTATGGGTAAAAAAAATAAAGGAGAAGGGTAGAATCATCTCATGTGACATCCTTTATTTAGGAAAAACTATTTCTTAGTAAAACTTCTGAGTTGCCAATGTGTTCGTGTCACTTTCCTGCCTCAAAAGCTAGTTTGAAATGCTCTTAAGGGGTCACTTTTTCATTAAAAATCACATGTAACAGGTTGACTAAGTCATAAAGAAAGGGTCAAAGGCTTCTCACTTTCCACAGAGCTGACAGCAAAAAGCACGATTATCAACACAAGTGTAACCATGACAACGTTAAAGGCGTGCAGATGTAGGAAAATGAGCTGTTCACAGGTGGATGTTGGTTTGGATGCTGGGCAGAAGGTTCAGGGTCTGTTAACAACCCCGAACTGCTCGCCACTGATTTTAGCCAAAGTCATTAGGAAATCTTTAGCAGTTTCATGGCCCATCATTCTCTGGCATGAAGTCTCCAGATGTGGCTTTTGGTGTATTTTGTGAGCCACAGATATGAACTGGAGCAATGCTGAGACACAAAGCTGGTGTTGCCCTCTGCAGCTTCATCCTCCAACCGAACCGGACAGTTCGAGTCCTTCAGTCGATTGCTGTGACATGAATCCTGCGTCTGAATCCCTCATAAACGCTCCGGTCCCTCCAAGCTGAACGGGTTTCTGGTGAAAGCTTCGCTTGTGTCCAGTGATGTAATCTAGTTTAATAAATCCATCTGAAAACCCAGCTCGCTTTCTACTCCACTGCTTTAAAGATGGAATTGTTTACCCAGAATATGACTGACAGGGAGGGCGAAGCCAGCATTGATGTGCAGCACAGAAACAACTCTTTGGTGCAAACATTTGGAGGGGCTGGCTGAGTCCTTGTGGCTGCCTTTACCCCCCGAGGAGAAAGCCTCGTGCACCATGAAGAAAACAGAGCTGCTTTTCTAACATATCCAAACAGATTTGGCTTTCAATATGCAATCAATTTGAGTCCACGTCTGTGTTTCTGTCTCTTCAATCATGGCCCATAAATAGAGCTAAATTACAGTTTCGGGCTCCTTGTTGATTTTGTTCATGCTGGTATTTAGATGCGTGAACCAACTTTTGTGTCAGTCTGACTTATGATGTGTGGGATGGAGGATTTTGGAGCATAAAATGTCATTCCACCAGCTGCACTGAGCCCAAGTGCATGAAATCTGAAACTTGGTTTAGAAAGACTCCAAGGTGGCTGCCAGTTTTTCTTTACTGCTTTCACACATTCACATGAGGCTAAACTGCAAGGTCTTTAATCAGTCACACAGTGTTTATCCAATTACGATGGTACGGAGGGAAATGTTGACACCGTGTCCAATCGAAGCAGCCGTCTGACGAGCATCACTTTCCCCAGTAAAAACACGCATAAAGGAGGAAAATGCTTCATCTAATATTAGAAAGCACATTTTTCTGCATCCATTTACAGCTGTTAAAGAGGCAGTTTGTATTTCACTCTCGTGCTTAAATTACCTTTTCAAGGAAAAGCGTATTTGAACAAGAAGGGCTACAAAGGCTATTTCTGGAGGGCAAGGAGACGCTTTCCTCCAGCAGCCCCAACACACACGTCAGGCTAATGATTCAACAAGGACTCCTGACGGCAGCAGCTACCAGCTTTGATTTCTTTTATTTTAAAGCTGCCACGGGGTAGAGTATATGTTTGAGGGCCGGGCTGCTAAACATTGGGGACTTAATAATATAATAAAACTGTGCTGACGCACTTTAAATGATGTATGCTTGTATTTAATATGCAGTTTGAAAATGCTCACAAGTGACTTTGGCTCCCTGGTTGTAAAGAGTGAAAAGGACACACACACACAGGGAAAAAACTGCAATAAACAACACACAACGTATGCTCACAGCTGATGAAATACAGCCATTTAGAGAAGTCAGTCTGCAGAAAATGGAGCCGCATATATTCTGGTGATGAAGTATGAAAAAAACTAAACAAAGCCAAAAAACAGGCCCAGATTTGGCTTTTCAAACGGGAAAATTTGCCATTTTTCTTTGTTTTGTGTGACAGTAAAATGGATACTTTGAGGTTCTGTACTGTTGGCTGGAAACTCATCTCTGGACATCTCTCGCTCCACAGTTTTCAGAGTTTAACTGACATTTTAGGACCAAAACATAAGCTTTGACGAGTGTAAAGTGGAAATAACAGCTGACTATTAGAAGCAGTGTTACATTAAAGCTTAAAGGAGCTACACATTGTATGAAAACAGCACCTGTTTCTCCAAGCTCGTACAATGTGAAACCGTCGATCTGAAGGTATCCTTGGAAGCGCTCCTTGTTCACCCAAGATGACAAGTTTCCGTCTTCGTACTCTGCAACACACAGAGAGAGAGAGAGAGACATCCTTTCAGAGGCAGAAGGACAAAGCAGCTCATTGACATGCAGTGCACAAGCTGTCCATATCAAAAGCAGAGCGTATTGATGGCTGGACCGTCAGAAGATCACAGCGTTTACCACATGTAAGGTAAAGAGTGGGAGCATTCAGGCACAGGTCAGCTAAACAATCATCACAGAGCATTCAGGTAGAGAGCTGAAGCAGTCAGGGAGGCTGAAACAGACTCAGAGAGCAGATAGGAGAGCAACGCACACTCAAAGTAGCAGGTCACTCCAAAAAGATCCATTTTTATTCAGAACTGCTGTTTTTTCCTGCCATAGAGCATAAAAACAGACATTAATTTTCAGGAGGAAGCGCAGGATTCAACATATGTGCTTCAGCAGAACAAAAATCTGGAAAACAAAGCCGAGGATTCCTTCCTGAGTGTGAGCCACATGTTGTTGCTACACTAACATCTGCATGCAACATGTAAACTGTCCCTGGGGGGCTGCAAAAAGGCTGCAGTAAGCCTGCTTGAGAGGAACAGCTGAGAAGGCCAAAGGATGCTCATAATTGATGTCAGATGTAGCTGGGACCTCATTATGACTTGTTAATAAGTTATCACAACCTTTCTGCTACCATCACAGTAATTACAAGAACACTGAAGACTTTTAACACCTTTTCTGGTGCCGCAGGGCCTCGACGGATCAGGGAGGACAACGCGGAACATGACAACTTAAAACCTGGAACATGCTTTTAAAACCCCAAGGTTGTAGCCTGCAGTAGAATCAGGATCTATTTCTCAGAGCTGCTGCTGTGCGAAGGCACAGGAGCCTCGCTGCAAAGCCTGCTGAGTCAGTCCATGTAGCACACATTCCAAAGACTCCTTCTCCACAGATGTTCTGGCTTTATAGACAGCATGCAGCTGCCAAACTTTTCCCCAGAAGCTGCACAGAGAGAGAGCACGGGGGGGGGGCCTTTCAGAGACTGTACAGTCTGATGAAGCTCTCCTCCACTGACTGAACCTGCTTCACCTTGAAACAAATTAGCGCCGCTCCCTTCCCGGGTGTGAGCCTCAAACTCCACGCTGCCCTGCAGGAGCCTGTCAGGCGAAAGCTCGCTCCGAGACAAGATGGAGAGATGAGGGGCAGGAGAGGGAATAACAACAGACAGGGGGGGGAGTGAAGATGATCCGGTGTCAGAGTGCGGAGCGGCGGGAGGAGGAGGTTCCGACACATTTCAAGGATGAAGGTTAATGGCACAGAAGACCTCCAAGACTATGCAAATAGCACAGAGAGAAGCAGAACCGCAGGGAGAAGCATGAAAGAGGGAAGGAGGAGCATCGGAGAGGACTAACGGGGTAAGACAGGAGGTGCCACTGGGTGAAAAGATCCAGCTTTAAAATGTTACAGACGTGGAAACAGAGTCCTAAAGTTAGAACATTTACATTTTGCAGAGTAGAAAAGCAGCAATGTTACAGAGTTTATTGTAAATGTTATCAACAGATGCAGAGAGATCTGTAAGTTTGGCTCGAGAACGTAGACGAGTCAGCATTTTCACCACCAAGTCTCACCCGATTCTGCACATTAAAGTTTAAAAGGCATAAAGATAAGTCCACAACAGATATTTATTCATCTCTCTGAGCTGAATCACTGACAGAACCTCATCTGAGCATCTGCCCGGCACTCGATGCCCAGAGACGGATAAAAGGATGTTGGTGTGTCTTCCCTTCGTTTGCAGCTGGAACACCAAATAAAACCTTGAAGAAACATTCTGAAACCTTGAGTCAACATGAGGGGACGGATGTAACCGAGTCCATTCAGTGGTAGCAGCTGCATTCACGACTTCAGACAAACTACAGCCTGGATGTGATTCACAGGTGAGCTCCACGAACACTTCCATCCACAGAAGTCATGGTGATATCACCTGTTTAGGTGCCATTTCCCCTTCGGTCTTTAGATTAAATGCCTCCAATAAACACATGCAAAGAAGTCCTGCCTCGCAGCTGGCAGCTTTATGAACATTTCCTTAAAAGGAGCGCCGCGATCAAACCATTAACCGGGAAAGCGCTCCGAGTGTCACGCCACCTCGTATCTGTGTATGCAAACGAATACTGATCAAAATCACCTTGTGCATGCGGGGCAGTAGCAGTGCAGACCTGTACGGCAGCAGCATTTGAGTAATTAAACATGTCTTTGGACCACAGCTGGACAAAGTCCAGAGTCTCTGCTCAGCGGGACCTGCACAGGAAGAGCGGCAGTGTGCAGTGACTTTCTGATCTGCTTCTTCACAAACTGCATTAAAGAAATTCAATTCAATGAAAACAAAAAGCCAGAGGGAGCACATGATGGAAGCTGTTTGCAGATTCTTAAAGGCGGCCGATGAAAACAAAGCATTTCATGAGATAAAGATGCAGTAAAACTGTGACGCTGCAGCTATGCAAACGTGTCGCAGGTTTAGCCGAATAACATCTGATAAAACTTTCTGAGAGAGCATCATGCAAAGTGAGGGCCACAGAACCACATCCGGTGGCTGAGACTGCTCCAAAGCCCGATCCAACAGGCATCGGTGGAGATTCAGAGAGCGGTCGGGTGAGAAATGCACCAGATACTGGGGCCCAGAACAAAACCTTCTCTTCATGCCAGCCGGGTGAGTTTTCACGCTAAGTAAGACACGCTCGACTATTTTTGGGCCAACAGAACTCGATAATGAGAGCGTTTTCCTTCCACAGATTCTTTGGAACTAAAAAAGAGTCTTTCCGTCTCGCCGGCTAATGCCCTGTAACCATGGCGATGGCAGACATTCGCCACATGCTCTGCATCAGAGTCCGGGAGGACTCCGCGGAGTGTGGAGTTTTTGTCGTCAGCGTCCTCTGCGGCGAGCCTCTGCTGCTGCGGTTCTGGAGCAGGAAGCCCGCTTTCCGTAACGGGGAGGTGGAGCAGACGCACGTGAACTGGCAGGCCGCGGCTGAACTGTCGTTTGTGCTGCGGGTGACACGCCGCGCACCCAACCTCCCAAACAGCCACTACTGGGGCCCGTTCGTGCTGGTGCTGTGCCTCGATGCGCTTTCCTTCCGCTTCCGCCTCCCAGCTCAGGCCCAGTGTGGCGTCCACATCCAAAACATCATGGAGAACTGTGGCGTACTGATGCTGCGGCGCTGAGAAGCTTCACCTTCTCGTAAAGGCAGCCCCTCCAGACCTCTTGTGTCGAATGTGCTTGATTGCTGCTTGGGTGATTCAGCTCAGCTCACAGCTTTGCTGGACTGTGAATACAGGACAGCCTCACAGGCTTCTTTTTCCGAAACTGCGGTCACTCACGCCCACTCATGCCAGTCAAAGCAATGAGGCCTGCTATGCTCGTCCACCCAGAGACTAACCACGACAACATCACTGGCCTAACCACACACATATAATAGTGGGCAGAGTCCTGGGTGCTTTACGATGGGCCAGGCTCACCAGAAGTCAGTGCGGTGAGGAAGATTAAAGAAGAGCAGCACGAATGGGAAAACAAAACATACACATCTCCAGTTACAGAAAGGAGCAGAGGAAGAGGAGGGAACACATGGAGGGCTTCATGACTCACCGTCGTAGGTAAAATAACCTCCATCCTTAAAGACTACAACTGCAGGAAGCTCCGACAGAGACACCGACTGCAGAAAGCACACAAAAAGGATTTAGCATGTCTCATCCCTTCATTGTAATGACTTTACAGCTGCTGCATGAATCCTCTTTGCTCTGTAAACACCTGGAAAATATGAGGCAGCGCCACGGAAAACTGTGAAACTCACAGGAAGACCTTCTGTAACGCAGCCGCCTGCATAACCTGTTTGTGCTTTAAAAAGGGTGCAGTTCTGAAGGACTGAGAGCTGCACAATATTCATAAGGGATCCATTACAACTGATGACAGAAACATAACACATTAAGAAATCCAAAAGCCAAAAAACATGTGATGCATATCTAAAGATTTACCTCTGGCAGGGCTTCTTCTGAGGCCGAGAAGAAGTAAGTATAGACGATGAGCTCAGATGCTACATCGTTGTACTTTTCCTGCAACAGTGAAACAAAAGAGGCTTTAAGCACTTCCACAATAACTTTAAATGCATTTGTTTACAAGTTAAACTACAACTTTTACTCGTAAAAATATGTCACAAATGCTTCTTTTACACCATCAATACAACCACTTTTAAGAGTAAAGGTCGCCTGTTTAAAGAACATTTTTTCTTCATGTCAGTGACCCAAATGGTGCTTACTTTGAGGGGAGACTCCGCGCCGACGTACACAAAAAGGACATCATGTCGTTTCATCATGTGTTCAAACATCTGCTTGCTGGGGAGTGCCCGGACAGCTGGTCTGATAAAATTAACCCAGAGATTAGTATCAACATGAGAAGCCACACAACACAAACATGAAGCACGGCTATGTGACGTCTTGCTGCTGATTTCTGAGCCAATAGCACCACCCAGTGGACATGCAAGGGCATGACACCCTGGAGCCAAGCTTTTGATCAACCCGTCTTGGATCAAGCTTTATTTCCCCTCAAGGAGGAGAATATCGGTCAGGCTCGGGTGATACAGTGGCTTAAAGTGGAGCGACAGAGGCAGAAATCCATTTAGCTATGAAACAAATACGGCCTGTGTTGATACGTTGGCTTTGAAGGCTTTCATTAGTGCAGAGCGTCTTCCTTTGAAATGAGGGAAGCTTTGCTCAGCTCTCACTTTCATATCATTTTGTTTGATGGCTGTGACTTACCCTGCCACCCTGTTGGCAAACTCCACAATATCATCTTTTGTCCTTGGTCCCTTGTAATTGTAGGCAAGATCCCCCTTTAACCTGAAATGGAGAAACACATAAAAAACGAGTGTAACTACAGTTATTTTCCCTTAAACTTTGAGAATTTTCACATCCAAGTTGGAGAAAGAGTTTAGTAATCTTCTTCTGGAGAGAAAGCAACCTAAAATCTATTCCATGGACAGATGTGGGCCATTATTTATTCATTAATTAAACTAGTAAGAGCTTTGGAGTTGATTCCAAGTTTGGCATCTGCACAACATGCGATTAAAGTAGCGTTCAGTGCAAGTGAACCAGGCCATCCTCAGGCTGCAAACAAACCCACGAGAAAAACATTCAGTCAACAGGTCGGTACGCCCAGAAGAACACACTGACGGCAACATGAAAAGCCTTGGATGTCCACACAGGAGCCCATGGTAAGGAGAAACTAATGCAGCACAACATCCAGCCAGAGGAAAGCTGCTCTCCAACAGCAAGGTAGATCATTATCCAAGTCTAACATAAGGAGAAGACTTCCCACCCCCCCCGAGAGCTCTGGAACAGCTTTCTTTGAACAGATGACACCAATATCAACAGCACCAGACGGATGAGAAGAATAAAAGCACGGAGACGGCTTGGAACTGCTCATAATGTGATGCCATCACGATGCTCGACTTCCACTGGCAATCGGAAGTGTTTTCTCAGATTTAGTCAAATACTGCAAACTTGTTTGGTTGGCTCTTTCCAGTACAGATGGAAAACAACCCAAAACATACTTTGAAAGAGACCCAGGAGAAGGCAATGCTCTAATAACCCAACCTACTTCAATTTCACAGGCAATGCAAAAGGAAGTCAAAGCAAATGACTGAGGACAGCTGTGGTAAAGGACTGGCATCACTTATTTATGCCCATGACTTCCAGGCTTCAAGCAGTCAATGTCCTCAGAGGATTCTAAACAAACTACTGGCAATCAAGCTTTATGTGTTAGCTTGTGTGTCCCTGAAAATAAGAGGCTGTGTATAAAAATGGGTGAAGCTCGACTTTTCACTCAATTCTGACTTAGGGCTGCAACTCACGGCTATTTTGATAGTCGATTAGTCATCGATTATTGGAACAATTAATCGACTAATCGGTTAATTACTGATTAAAACAATCCAAAACTGAAAAAGGATACATTCAAGACATATTTCATCTTGACTTTTAACATTAATATTAACTGAAAATGCTAAGAAGAGTGCGGCTGTAATGCACCAACAGTCAGATCAATACAAAAAAAGTGAACTTTAAAAAAAAAAATACAGCCTGGTTGTGCCTTTGGACTGTGAAGTTGAATAATACAATTTCAATGTTGCACTTTAAGGTTAAAATCCAAGACAATTCTTATTTATAGCTAGCAGGCAACGCTAACAAGCTAAATATCTAACCATGGTGAGTCCAACCTGCTTCCTCTTCAAATGCTCGTGCTCCCGTGACACCTGAGGTCGGTTTTACACAACTTGCAGGTTTCTATCTATTTTTTCCTGGGTATCGAGGGTGAAATGCTCCCAGACTTGGACACTTTTAGAAGAGAGGACGATCATTCATCTGCAGCCATTTCACTGTTTCTACAGGTCATCTAGGCAGAGATAGGTAGGAAGTGAGATGACTCACTCCCTACGAAAAATGATGTTCAGCTCGACAGCTGAAAAAGACGTGTGACGTCGACAATTAATTACGTCGGCGACTAATTATGTTATCGATTTTTGTCGACTAATCGTTGCACCCTTATTCTGATTTAAATAGTTTTATTTCAGATGGTTTTGGTTGGCTTACTGAGGCTAAACTCTACCTTTACTGCTCCCAAAGCAGCCTGAATACATCATAGATCGTTGGATCCGCTCCTTCCACATCTGTTACAAACCTGACATAATTACATCAAATTATTGCTGCAGATTTGTCAGCTGCATTTTGTATGCTTCGACTCTGTCTTTCAACAGCATCCCAAAGGTGCTCTGCGGACCGAGGGCCTGAGGGACTGTGCATCTAATGAAGTGCACTGAACTCACTGACGCGTCGCTGGAACGAGCCTCAGATAAATTGTGCTTTGAGAGACGGCGCCTTATCCTGCTGGCAGGAACCATTAAAGCATGCAAATGGTCAGCATCAGTGCTCTGCCATGCAGTGGCATTTGAACAACGTTCAGCTGGCATTAAGGGCCCCAACGTGTGCCAGAAAAAAAACATCCCACACACCTTTTTTCTTTTTTTACCAAGAGCAGGATGCCTCCGTGGCCTAAGACTCTGTGGTCCGACTCCTGTGTATCTGCATGTTTCAGCACAAACCAAAGATCAGCAAACCACACGTGTTCTTCTGGGTATCCGTCTGTCCAGTTTTAGCATTTCAGCCTCAGAGTTCTGTTCTTAGCTTGGAGGAAGCCTTACACCCTTTTCTCTGCCGTTTTGTGCATTTGAAGAGGTTTTTCCTGTGAAGCATGCACAGCTCTCTGCTAAACCAGTTTAGTAATTATCCTTTAACCTCTGTCATAAGCTGGCCCAGCACTGGATGTTATTTCTTGTTTGCTTTATGGCTACAGACTGACTGTAGGAGGCCCAGAAGTTTAGCTGATTCTGAGCAACTCAAAACACTTCCAACAGCCCCATCAGTCCACGGCATCAAAGTCATGTTTCTTTCCCATTCTGATGCTAAATGGAGGCTCAACAGACTGTTCGGAGATGTTTTCAAAGTTTCTTCTATTCATTGGAGCTGTGAAAGTTAATAAACAACCCAGCTGCAGCCCATCTCAATCCACTACAGGGGTTTTCAGCTAATTTAAAGTCTGTTCCTTCCTTCTGAGCATGGCAACGATAAGCTGCCTCCTACAAAGTGTTCTGATCAAACCGCTACGACTAGAAAACCTAATTTATTACAAAGGTCAACTTCATTCAAATCACTGCACCTCCCATAGGAAAGAAAAAAACCCAAGAAACAAATGACTTTCCCTAATTGAGCTGAAGCCAAGGAGCCTCCAACAACAGAATGCATTAAGGGCTGCTAAGGTTGCATCAGCCCACGGGGCTTAATGAACTCTGGGGAAAATGAACTCTAAATCAGGTCTTTCTGTCATCAAGGGAGGGAGCCCATGCTCTTCCACAGATGTTTCATCACCTGCTTGGTTTAATGTTATGAGCCCTGCCGTGATCCTGTGGCAGTTTCCAAAATGAGCTTGATGAAACTAAATGGGAAGCACATTACGGCGGTGCCATGATAAATGGTTCGGTTTTAGAAACATGGAGCAAATTCTGCTCATCCATCTCTTGTCAACATGAGCTCCGCTGCTAAGCAGCTGCCGTCTACCTGAAACCCTGCATCTGACGTTAAAAACACTTCAGGAAGTAATTTGATGAGAGTTGCACCTGAGACAGGAGCAGAGAGGGATCACAGCAACTGTTTTTGTTGCTCAGCAAACAAGAAAAAAACAGATTTAGGAGCATACTTTGAGCTCATTAGCTTCGTTTTACATAATCTATCCCCAAGAAATGTTTAATTAAAAGCATTCTGAAAAGCTAATCAAATTGACGTCCAAAACGTGCGAACAGAGTTCGTCAGTTAGTTATGCCTCAAGGAAAACACAATAACACCCAAATCCCTCCTGGATACAGTAAATATCGGTCTCCACAGGCCGAGTCTCCCAGGACAAAACACAGCAGTGGCAACAAACCGTCTGAATAATAATGGCACAACTAAGATGTGGGCAAGAATCATTTCTGTGGTGTTTAACGTAAAACCACACCTGGAAAGTACAATGAGTTAAAATCCTTAAAACCTTGACCATCGGCTGCATCTTACTAAGTAAATACCATATAAGACCTTCCAATCATTTACTTTAGCTTTTACAAAGTCATTCAGCCGTGGAACACGTTAAACGTCAGGGAACAACAGTCAAAGCAAACTAAAGAGTGACACTTACAGTTTTATCGTGGGGTAACCACGGACACCGAACTCTGACGACATTCCTGCAACTCAGAGAACAAACGTTAGCATCTCAGACCACCGAAAAGCATTTTGTTGTCTTCTTATAGGTGTCGGTTAAAGGGGAACTCTGGTGTTTTTAAACCTTATTTCTGGCATGAAATATGTTCATCTACTCACTGAGAACAGTTTGGTGAAAGTCGGCGTCCTTCGGAAGATATTTAGATAACTGGAGATCCATATAACGGAGTGAACGGGGCTTAGAGGATGCAGCCTCTAAATAAGGCATTATCTGTCTTTATTTCACCAATACTTTAAGAAGAATGAATGAATGAACGTGTGCTATAGCTCTGTTAGCTCATAGCTGCTGTTATGTGGCTACTTGCAGCTAAAGGAGAGCTAACAGAGGGATTTCTACACACTTGTCTACTGGGACCACTTCATCCACAGCATGGCTGCAGCACAGTTTATTCACTCCGGTAAGAACGTCCATCTTACTCAAAGTCGTCGTTCACGTTGTCAAAATCTGATAAATATCCTGCCATGTTGCACAAAACTATCAGCAGCAAACTCTGTGTGAAGTTAGCCGACTGTCACAGAGCACGGAGTGAATAAACTGTGCTGCAGGGGGGCGTGTGGATGAAGTGGTCCCAGTAGAGTGCCTGTGTAGAAATCCCTCCGTTAGCTCTCCTATAGCTGCAAGTAGCCACATAACAGCAGCTATGAGCTAACAGAGCTATAGCACACGTTCATTCATTCATTCTTCTTAAAGTATTGGTGAAATAAAGACAGATAATGCCTTATTTAGAGGCTGCATCCTCTAAGCCCCGTTCACTCCGTTATATGGATCTCGAGGAATCTAAATATCTTCTGAAGGACGTATGAATGTATTTCATGCCAGAAATAAGGTCTAGATTTAAAAATACCAGAGTTCCCCTTTAACTATCAAGCTCTGAATATATGATTGTCTGAAAACAGACTGATAACTACACTTTAGTTTGACCAGTAAGTGCATCCATGTCAAAGTAACACGATCCAACCTTCAGGCAGCTCAGTCCATAAAAGAGCGGCTTGGTCTGTGGCACGTGAGAAGCTCACCTGAGTAAGCAGTGGCATCCATCTTTCCTACGCGCACCGGCGAGCCGGAGCTCTTCAGCTCCACTCCCACTTCATGCCATACCGGCTCTAGTTTTTTACAGTAGCCACACCATGGAGCGTAGAACTGAAACACACAACAACGCAGTCAGTCTCACATGTCATCACAAACTGGGTCCGACTGACCGGGTGTGAGCTATTTCATCTGAACAAAAGGCACTGAGCGACGCAAATGTTGCTTCGTGGTGTTCCACTTATTGTTGCGTGTCTGATGAAATGCACTCAGATTCTAACTGTTAGTCAGACAGGATGAAGGTTTGTTTGGGACATCGAGGAAGTCTGGAGTGTTTCTGTGTTTCTGCAACTCAACTTGAGAGATTAGAAAAGAAATCTGCGACTGTTCACCTCGCACTGAACTGTAGAAAACACTTTCCTTTCCTTCGAGTGTTTCACACTGCGAGAGGCAGCAAGAAGAACTTGAAATTAAGACATTTGGGCAGACATCCCAAAATTATGCATCCTCAGCAAGTCACGGGTAGCGATGGCGATTCGATAGGATCATCTATCGAAGGAAGGATCGTGATCTTTTTTTCAAATGGCGATCTTGAATTCATTTAATGCCATAAGATGTTAAAGGGGAACTCTGGTATTTTTAAACCTTATTTCTGGCATGAAATACGTTCATCTGCTCACAGAGAACAGTTTGGTGAAAGTCGGCGTCCTTCGGAAGATATTTAGATAACTGGAGATCCATATAACGGAGTGAACGGGGCTTAGAGGATGCAGCCTCTAAATAAGGCATTATCTGTCTTTATTTCACCAATACTTTAAGAAGAATGAATGAATGAACGTGTGCTATAGCTCTGTTAGCTCATAGCTGCTGTGTTGTTGTTATTGGCGGCTATCGGGGGGCTTATAGAGGGCTTTCTACACACTCATCTACTGGGATGACGTCATCGACGCCCCCCTGCAGCACAGCTCATTTACTCCGGTAAGGACGTCCATCTTACTCAAAGTCGTCGTCAAAATCTGATAAATATCCTGCCATGTTGCACAAAACTATCAGCAGCAAACTCTGTGTGAAGTTAGCCGACTGTCACAGAGCACGGAGTGAATAAACTGTGCTGCAGGGGGGCGTGTGGATGAAGTGGTCCCAGTAGAGTGCCTGTGTAGAAATCCCTCCGTTAGCTCTCCTATAGATTAAAGTATGGGTGAAATAAAGACAGATAATGCCTTATTTAGAGGCTGCATCCTCTAAGCCCCGTTCACTCCGTTATATGGATCTCCAGTTATCTAAATATCTTCAGAAGGACGCCGACTTTCACCAAACTGTTCTCGGTGAGCAGATGAACGTATTTCATGCCAGAAATAAGGTTTAAAAATACCGGAGTTCCCCTTTAAAGAAATCTGTAGAACCTTAAAAATGTTTCTCATAGAGCAACATGTCTGCATGCAGAGCCCTTTGACCTGTGTATGCGAATATTAAACTCTTAATTACAGCCTGTTGCATCTTTTTTTAATCGGAGGTGCACAGCTCTCTTTGTCTCCTCTGTTCTTCATCTTCTTGCTTACCAAACACTTTTCTCTGCGCCACAAGTGGTGTGCTGTGTTATTATCTTTCTTTTTAGCCACAAAAGAAATAATTCACGCATATATTCGAACAACAATAACTTTATTAAATCGAGGGATCAGCGTGCGTAAATGACATTTTCCGCACACAAATAACCAAACCAAAATAAAATTCTGAGCCACAGACACTTCTGTCTGTGCAGATGTGGCTCGAAACCTATATTTCTGAATAAATAACAGGCTGTAATAGGGACAGAGTGTGTTTTTCGGGTGTTTTTCCTGCACAAAGACTAGAAGAAGTGACTCAATCGTGTGTTTGAATTTTAATGGTTTATTCTGTATGTCTGAAAGATTTTACTCAGCATGTCTGTTACCATCTATTCAAATTAGTCAGAATGTTTATCTATTTCTCTAAGAAACAAACATTCTTCACGTACATTTTAAATCTAAAGTTCCCCGTGTTCTTCATCAGCCATTCATGGCATCTTTCTTTGCTTTCCTTTAAACTTCCCCGCCCTGAATTGGTTTATTATCTATTTGTTAATGTATCGTCACAGTTTTGTGCTGAACAGAATCTAAAGAAAGCCAAGTCTCCTCTGATTGGTTAGTTGTGCTTTCCTTAGCAAATAACACCCACAATTCTGCTGAAATTCAAAAGAAAAACGTTCAGGTTGTATCATAAGCATTTCTTATGCGTGTTTGTTGTTATTAAATGTTAATAATCAGTGAAAACTTCATAAAGCAGTTAGAAATTGTTTGTAGTTTCTCTGGAAACGTGTGAGCACAGTTTTTACCCTCTGGATGTCCATATCAAGGTCAACCAACTCTTATGAAGTATTTCTGGCTTTTGGGATGCCATTTGCTTCAATTCATGCACTCACCACTCATCAGCTTATCCAGACACAGAAATCTGGCAGTGTACACATACTGTGTTGTGAAGGTTTTATGAATTTGTGCAAAAATGATTGAAATAGTGACATAAATGCATTAAAACTCCCTAAAGTCAGAACTTACTCCTGCAGCAGACATTAGCAACGGCAGCAACTTCCCTTTTAATGGGCCTGGACCTAAACTCTGATATAAACCTCTGCAAGCCCCCTGGCTTTGCCTGGCATGCATGACTTCTCATTCAATAATCACAGCCTGCGCGCCCCCCCCCCTCATTACTCCCACCCAGACTGCTGCCACTTCCGCAAGCGATGATCCAGACAGCGGAGTGCTGGATACGAAGCAAAGCATAGCTCAATGGACCCAGATTAGTCTGTGCATGTGTGCCTGCGTTTGCGTGTGGTGTCAGACTCACATCAACCAGCCAGATGTCATTCACTCTGGTGTCTTTAAATCTGTAGAAAAGACAACAATTATGTTACAGTCGTGGTGATTTGATGAGGATCCTGGATCATTTAAGATAATCACATGGTATTCATACAACAGAACCATTAGAGCACCTTTGATATAAATGCAATTGTTTTTTCTCTATGGTCAATCAAAGTGACATTAAATACATCAGAGAGCACAAATAATTGTCTATTCTGGTTTTTAGCATCAAGTTTACTCCAAAATGCAAAAAAAGGCATCATATTCCCACATTTTGGTTTGCTGAAACCTGGAATGAAAGGCCTTAAAACTACCATTTGATTTACAAGACAGTTGCTATACAGTTTTTATGAATCTTAAACAAAAAGGTACACACATACCCCACATAATGGACAGACATGTCCTACCACAAGCATCACTGTTACATCCTTTCTGCTTGCTATCAGAAACCTGGGGCTCTTTAACAATGTAATGTACAGCTTTAAATGTGGCTGCACTTATTCATACAATACATGCATAAGTTGGGATAAAGTCAAAAAGAAGCAGCCACTGGCTCGATTTATGCTGTGAATGATCGTGTTTTAGTGAAACAGCATCAGGAAGCTCAAGTGTGGAGCAATCATGGGTGCATCACTTACGTGTCATCTAGATCTTCAACAAAAGCAAGCACCGTTGAACTTAAGTAAGCTGCTAAGACTGCAATGACAAAAGAGACACACTGATCAGATTAAATGCATGTTTATCTGAGTGGCAACCAGAGCCTTTAAGCGTGTATTCTCATGGAGGCTGACACCAAATGACTGAAGCATCACCAGCTAAAGCTGTGGTACCTGCTAACTGTGCTTCAGTTTGCGCCACAGTTTCATCAAGAGCTGCTTTAAGGCTCGTTTTAAACACACATTATGATTATATATGAAATGAAGTGTTAGTGGGGCAGGAAACAAAAAGTCAACGTACCTCCATAAATCAGGGAAGCTTTCACTTCTGCCATCGCTTCGAGTGGAAACTGCAAGCAGGAAATACAGCTGCTAAAAGCGTTCTCTGCGCATGCGCGGAGTTACGCAGGCTCCCGAAGGCAACACCGATGGACACTAAAAGTACTTTGCACGTTTGCTTATGAATTTGATCATTTTCTCCTCTTTGAATTTCACAGATAGCTCGGTTGAAATGTGAAATTGATCACGCAACAACATATCTGTGCAAACCAAGTCCTAAACAGAAGTAACAACAGGAGTTCCTGTTAAATGTGTTCCGTGTGACGACCCTTTACATTGATCAATGAATAATTCAAGGGTGAAAAAAGACATCCAACTCAAAGGATGGACCAGTGTTCTGTCCACACATAATCATTTTATCAGAGAACATATTTTAAATGGTATCTTTAGACAGAACCTGCTACAAAGTCTCAGAATTTGTTCTCATTCTTTGAGTTGCACCTATGAGGAGTGCCAAAGAAAACACAGTTTGACAGACAGAAAATAGGATTTCTGCAGCAACAAGGTGATTCCCAAAGAGCTATTAGCTGAAAACTTGGCATATCTCAGCATGGTGTGCAGGGTGTCCTTAAAACATTTGAGGAAACTGGACAAGTGGAGGACAAAAGAAGAAGTGTCAGGCCTAAAAAACTATCTACAGCAGATGAACAGGATCTGAAAGAAGGAAGTGAAAGAGGAAAAAATCCAGCTGTGACCTGACAGGACCTGAGAGATGCATCTGGACCTTCAGCTGATCCATCTACTGTTGGCCCAAGCCTCATCAGAAATGGTCTCCATGGAAGGGTGGCTGTCAAGAAGCCATTCTTAAGGAAGGGAAACAGGGAGAAAAGGCTGAGCTATGCCAAATGACACAAGAAGTGGACTGAAAATCAGTGGCAACAGGTCTTATGGAGGGATGAATCCTCCCCAGAGCCCGGACCTCAACATTATTGAAGCAGTGTGGGATCATCTGACAGAGAACGGAACAAAAGGCAGCCCACATCCAAAGAAGAGCTTTGGGATGTCCTTCAAGAAGCCTGGAGAACTATTCCTGAAGACTCCTTAAAGAAATGACAGAAAGCTTGTCTCAGAGGGTTCAGGCTGTGTTGGAGAGAAAAGGAGCTCAGGGTTTATTTTATCGTTTTTTCCTTGTTCGTGGCTCACTTCATAATTATTTTTGCTTTGTAACACATATAATATGATACAATAGGAAACGATATGATGTACGCAGCACTGGCCTGAGTGTATACTAATACTAATATACTGATAATATTACTTTCTTTAAGAATTTTGAGTATTCTCATGGAAACTGTTTGAAAAGGTTTAGATTAACAATACCGACATCAACCACAAGGTGTCGCTGTAAGATAACAGGCAGCAGGACAAATCCTTTACTGAAGTTAAACAGTTACTTTACTGTTTCTTTACATTATTGGCGTTATGACATTTTCTTTTTTATCATACAAATGATCGCAGTTTATCTCCAACCTTCACATGTTTGCGTCAGCACACAAAAAGATCCCGTGAAAAGCTTTACTGAAAACATATTTATTTGTTTTGAGAAGCTTTCAGAGTAATAATTTGTATTTAATACTGAACTGCTTTGAAGTAATCAAACATATTAACATTTCATCTTCAAAGCTCATACAGATTAATTTCATTTCGACTTATTTACACAGCAAAAAAATCATCTTACACTTGAGATGAGCATGTAAACATACAATCAGAACATGAAAGAGAATGGTTAGCTTCACAGAAAGTGGCTGAAGTGTACGGTATAAATAATTATTTAATGTCATAGCTTGTCTTGCTGTGGTCTTATGACTCATAAAAAATCCCAGCTGACACAATGACATGTTTAGAGCGGGTTTAGTACCACTGCGGTCATAACTTCATGGGGACTGAAAGAGCCTTAAGGCAGGCAGACATCTAACAAGATATTTGATTTTAAAATAAGTTCATTCAGTTTTTAAGAGCATTTCAGATGGTTCCCGGGTAAGAATTTCTACTTTTCTTCTCACTAAATCAAATAAATCGTTGGCTTTATTGTTCATCTGTGTGCTGCTTCCCAAAAAAAGAAACATTTTAACACAAACCTTGATGACTAAAACAAAAAAAAGAACAGCATGAGATAGTTGTGTACCCTGTGAAAGAGCTGTACTTTCTCACGGGGTGAAGAGAGATCATGACCGTGTTACTAAACAGACTCATGCGGAGGACATGCTGAAGGCTCAAGTGCCAAGTTTGTGAGGGTACAAAGCTTTTGTATTTAGAGAGGCAGGAAGCTGGACATAAGCTGCAGGGCTGCAGTGGCTCCTGTGGTGGCAAGACTTTCAAAACAAGACAGTTAACCCAGCAGAAATATACATCTTCAGCCTTTCAGTTGCATTGAAAACATATGCGACGCTCCGCTGAGTTCCACGGTCCATGCATCAGAAATGAAAGCGCTCTCCCTGTGGTGGGAGAGCCAATAAAAGCTGTAAAGGCGTGAGATTTAATCAAGTGTTTGCTTCTTTCACACTGCTTTTCCTAAAGAATGTTCTCGTAGAGCAAAGTCATTTGTCTTCTTTAGATAAAGAAAGGACTTGTTCTGCCATCGCAGGCCGAGTTGGAGACTCCCACACTGAACCCACACATGTCATCTTACAGAACGGGGCAGAAATGACCTCAGCAGAGCAGCTAAACAAAGCTTTCTTTGCCTCACTTCATCCCTCGTCAGATGTCAGCAACAGCAGCGAGATGATTCAGTTCCCCACATAATGGCCACACTTAGCCCTAATATATCAAAATAATAGTTCAGGAAGTGATTTATACTACACAAAACGACATGTCTAACACAATTACATTCTGATTATCATCAAAACAAACTCTAGGCAGCATTGTGTTCTCAATTTGGACAGAAAATGACAAATTCACTTTGTCTCTCTTTTATATTCTTTGTTTTGATAGCAGTCCAAGAACCAAGTGAGACAGAAGCACCATGGAAATCAATCTCCTGCTTATGCTAACAAAGTGGCAGCATAAAAGCTTTATCATTCTCAGCTTATAGCAACCATTTGTTTCTTTTCTTTTGTGTTTAGTGGCAGCCAAATTCCTCAAGTGTGTCATCAGAGTAAATGTAGTCCAGTTTCACTTGGCTCTTGAAGTGCCATCGTGCCAGAGAACCTACTGTGTATCACAGCAACAAAATATAAGTTTTAAGCTGGCGCACAGTCTGAAACTGAATGCTGGTGACAACTGCACCATAAACAACGATGGCACACAGAGCTTCATGGCACCGTTTGTGCACTCCCGTAGCAGAGAGGTAGTACTTCAGGGAGTAGTTCAAACGAGAAGACAAAGGGCTCTGCAGATGCCTCGCAAATCTCTGCAGCGAACCAGGGCAACTGCATCAAGGGGCAGGTAGGAGAACAAATAAAAAGAGTGCTGGTCAATTACACAGAGAAACGGCAAAAGCTCCAATAAGTTACATCAGTTTCTAAAATTCAATCCATCTGTTGCAGTCACAGTCCAAACCCCCAACCCTGACACATCTGAGTCCTGTTACTGTCACACTGCATCACTCTAAAGCCTTTTGCACTCAGTACAACGATAAGGAAGAGTAAGGCTCCGGATGAGGCACGCCGGTGATGGTGGATGAAGCGATGCTGCTACTGCATTCTTATAATGTTTTGGTGCATACTGTAAGAAACTTCAGTGACTCTAGAAGCTGCTCGAACAAGCAGCAGCAGCATTCAAAGAGAGCCGCAACATGCAGCTTTGCATAGTTTGTCTCCACTGAAGCGATTTCCAGCCATGAGTCTTCATTCCAGGATGTCAGTCTCAAATGGGACCAGATGGTAGTAGGACAGGTTGGTGACATACGCCTCGGTTTCCTCATCACACACATCTGTTTCCAGTGGCAAAAACTCTGTTCCATCTTCATACCTGGAAAAAGATGAGACACACATTAACCTGGGGGCAATACAGGATGGACCTGTGCAGTCTGCCTTTGGCATCAAAAGTTAACTCTCCTTCAACCCACAGAGACAAGCACTCAAATCGCTAAGACCAAAAAAGTGGAGCACATCAGTCCAGCTCTGAAGTCTTTCCACCGGCTGCCGGTCCATCAGAGGATAGACTTTAAAATTCTGATGCTAGTCGATAAAGCTCTGAATGGTCAAGGACCAAAATACATCAGTGACCTCCTGACCCACTATGAACCTCCCAGACCCCTCAGGTCATCTGGATCCGGTTCTTTATCAGTTCCCAGAGTCAGAACCAGACCTGGAGAAGCTGCATTCAGCTTCTATGCTCCACATGTCTGGAACAAACTCCCAGAAAGCCTCAGATCAGCTGAAACACTCAGTATTTAAGTCCAGGTTGAAGAAACATCTACTTTCAGCTGCATTTGAATAAGCTTGAGTTTCAAAACGGAATAATGTTTTAACTATTGATTTTATCTTTCATATATATATTTTTTTCTGATTTTATCTATTGTTCTTATTTCCTTCTTTTGTTTAAATTTTAAATCATGCTTTTTATTTCTATTTCTATTTCTATTTCTATTTCTATTTCTATTTCTATAATTTTAGTTTTAATGTCTCTGTGAAGCACTTTGAATCACCTTGTTGTTGAATTGTGCTACAAATAAACTTGCCTTGCCTAAAGCTCAAGTCGTTTAAGAGTGATGTAAAACGCTTTTTGTGTGAAGTACCAAGAGGAATGTGTTCCTCTTCTGCTTCCTACACACACCCAGGGAAGGAAGAGGTGTAGAGACACGCTTCCTGTGCTGTACGAGGGGGTTGGAGGGTCACATTTAAGGGCTTCTTCACTCAATAACTCCAAAGAAAACAAGGATATCCTCGTTTTTGTGGGAAAACAGGCGCTGAATTTGCTTGAGGTTGCAGCCAACTTGATGCTAAATCGACACACTTTTGAGCCACGCCTCTAATTCAAGAGTATCTAAGTATATATGTATATTTCTACAAGGAAACTATTTAAAGATGACTGAAGCACATGAAAATATTGGCATGTTTTGCCACTACTCACGTATGTTCCACAGAGTCCGTGGATGAGGGTCTCTCTTTTTCTTCAAGAATACGGTCATCGAATACTATGGTTTCTGTATTGGCCAGACAAAATCCATTGGACCGCATGATTTCTACAAGGTACAGAGTGCAATGTTGAGTCGTTAGTTAAGTTATCATCACCTCAGGGACAACAGCAGCGGATCCATCTTCCTGTTACACAAGAACAAGTACCTGATATCTTGATTGGACTCTGAAAGCATGGCTGGATTCTGTGGACTTTGTCATTCCTTAACACCTGGTCCAGTGGTGAGCGCTCAAAGAAAGTCAACATGACCTCTGACCTGGAGTACTGCAGAGAAAAGATTTTTAATACATATGAAACCGTCTCCCCAACATCAGCCGGTTCATTACAGGTTGTTGTAAGGCATGGTGGGGAAGCACAAGCCTATTGAAAAGGCTTAAAATTCTTACTTTTCTATGTGCAATATCAAAAAGAAACATTATTCTAAAAGGAACAAAACATGTTCAATGCCTTGAATGAGAGTCTGAAGCATCATAGCTCAAACAATCGTGAATGGTTTATGTGGTTTACTTTTGGATGTAGAAGAGTTTGGAGCATTTGGCTAATCTAAGCTAACTAACCCGCATTAGCAACTTATTAATGTTAAAAGCTCGTTGATCGAGTTACACTTGTTTGCATCACTGTTTGAATAGTTTTCATGCAACATCCATCCATCTATTTTCACGGGGGGGCTGGAGCCTATCCCAGCTGTCATTGGGTGAGATTTTTGCTGTTTATTTGTGACATTCTCAGTGTTTAAAGGCCTTGAAATGAACATTTTAAGTTCAATAACTTACCTTGCAAGGCATGTTGATGGCATTCTTCAACAGTCTCTCCACCTCATTCAACTTCTCCTCAATATCATGAGCCGCTTTGATTTTAACCAGCCCTGCAACAAAATGAATAAACAGATTAAAACACCTGAAAGCGTTAACTGCAGTTTGTGACCTTTGGGAGTAATGTACGTAAAATCCAGCTGCACATCTGTTGCACATGTGCAACAAAATGAAGAAAACAGCCGTCCGATCTCTTTATGGAGCTATTTTTGGTCAAAGATTTTAATCTGAACAATTGTGTAACAGGTTGCAAAGTAAAAAAATGTAAGATTCATTTATGATCCACAGTAACACTTTATCATGCTAACAAATGAAACGCAAAACAAATATGACGAGCTTTGCATCCCCTTAATGATCCCCTGCAATGAGCTTAAAAATGCTTTAAGCATCTGTTAGTTTTAATACATCATCATAATACAAAGGCTAAATCCTTCGTCCACTTCCACCGCCTCTCAATATTGCAATAAACAGAAAATCTCTAATGAATTCAACAGCTTTAAAGAACAATAAAGCTTGGCACCAATCAAAATGCCAAGTGCAGCTATTTCTGTGTCTCGACAATAACTAAGGGCAGGCGCTGTGACCTTTACTTTAGATGGCAGACAGGTTCGAAGGCAAGAGAGAAGGAGATAGAGTTTTTATTACAGTAACCTTCTGATTAACAATGCCGTGTGCTACCAACAAAGGAAAGAAACACACCTCGTGTCATTGTCTTTAGAGCATAAACCCAGTGCACACTGTGGTAAAATTGCTATGTAGCTGCTAGCATTTGTTTAACAATGAGTAATAACAGAGGAAAGTAATAAGAGAGGCTGTCTGTGATAATGCCAATCCTGCACAAAATGAGGAGCACAATTTCAGAGGTAGTGGGAGCGTAAAATCATCATATTTAACAATCTAAGGCTGCCATCCCTGTAAGCAAGCAGTCAGCAAAGCATCATTTACTGCCAAGCTGACAAAAGGGATGTGGTGAGAAGAATAATGATGAAGACTGCAGCCAGAGACTGATGAGTCTCTGTCTCATGTACAGACAGCAGTTACTGTTACATGGAAGTACTCCAAAGTGACTCTATGAACACTCACAGCCTCATCCATTTCTAATGGCTACAGTCATGACATCATACCTAAGGGAATGCGAGGAGTGATTTGGCACAATTTTTACTGAACGCTAAACTTGGCACCAAAAATAAAGCCTCAAGATGCTACAAGTCAGTGTGAGTTAACAGCAGTTAACGTCTTAAACTGAGAGAACATAAACCACACCCAGGCTTGTCAGTTCTAGCAAAGTGTATGTGCTGCCATGCAGAGCCCTGATGTTCTGAATCAAATCAAAACAAGGGTGGGTGCAGGGTTAAATCCGCAAGAAAAAAGAGAAATTCACATTCAGAGGGTGGGTTTAAAGTCATTTGAGCAGATGATGCTGATTTTAAATGAAGATGCACACTTGAATGTGCATTTCACCTATAAACGATCACAACAATCCAAAGGTGGCATTTATCATTTGGCAGTGAAGATTTTTTCCAAACTTTGAATCAAACAACAGTCTCTGACTGTTTTTACTCTGAGTAACTGATCAAACTGTGTACAATACAACGTCCAACAGGTACTGTCCGTTTAAAGGGGCTTTTTTGCTGCATACAGCTGGTTGCATGAGATTTTATCAAGCTGACCACATCTCTGACGATGTGTTCCTCTTCGTATCGAGTGTGATTGAACACATCAAGCTGCACATGTCGAGCAGCTACACAGGCATTTTAACCAGATGCTAATGTGATGCAATCTTATCTGAAGCATTTCTGAAACTCATGCCAACTGAACGGTTTTGGACGGGACTTTGGAGCTCCGATGATTACAAATAGCACAAAATGACAGAGCTGCACGTGATTCCCACTAACACTTCCTTATAAAGCATTTCTACTCCCACAGTAGCGCTTGAGAAATCACCAACATAAAGCATGTCAGGGTCAGTCCAACAAATGTTTTTAATGATTGTTGCACATACATGGTTATTATCTGGAACATAAGCATCAAATCATGTTGTCTGAACAACAATCCCTGAGAGTATTTCCTGTTGAAGTGTCCATTTCCTGCTTGGATTTCTAGCTTCCTGGTGTTGTCTTACAACTTAAAATGCAACGCTGTCAGTTTGGTTGATGCCTTAAGAGCATTTTATACTTCAGTGGAACTACTGGCCCGTAAATGCTTTCTGAGAAAAGCACGTGATCGTATCTATCTTCACGGACTTACGTGAGAGAAACATCTAACATTACTCTGTAACAGCGTGCAATGGTGACAGGATGCTTTATCTAACTTATCAGCTGAAAAGATACACATGCACAACATGAGTTAAATACAGTGTCCACATCTTCCTGAAACACATAATCTCAATCAGATGTTGTAAGAGACACATTTCGTAGCCATCTTCTGGAAGAATCTGATAAGCAGAAGTCTGCAGCATAGCACGCAATCGTTCAACCGCTAACTCCCTGCGGTTTGATCAACATGTTATTTCTGGACAAAACAGGCATAATCAGCTACAAAATGTCTTAAATCATCTTCATTTATAGGTGTGATGGGCATCTTCAAAAGCATAGTAACATATTTTAATATCTTTGTCTTTTAATTCAAGTTCAATAGTTCAAGCTAGCTCGTTTCTCACCTCTACAAAGCCAGGAACAGCAGAGAAAAGCAGTCAAAAATGTTAAAAAAATAACATTTTCTTTGGCAGGACTTTTAATTAGTGACTTTTAAAGATGACAGTAGGGTGGATATTTACCCCCCGACAGAGGCAAGCTGGAGTTTCCCTCTCTTAGCGCTCTTTATGCAGCACTAAGCTAAGGGACAGATATGTGAGAGATAAAAACCATCTCATCAAACTCTCCTCCATGAATTCAGCAAACAATAACACCACGGTGCCCTGTTGAATTATCTGCTTACATGAAAAGAATCCAATCAACCAGATTCAATTCATCTGTTCCTTCATGTTCATTTTCTTGCTAATTTATTTGCATGTTCAGAAGTAAAAAACAACTATATAGACATTACAATGTGTAATAAATCACATTATATAGATGGAAAATATATGAATGTTTATAAAAGTGTAGAAACTCAATTTACTTATTATTAAGTAAAGTCTTGAGTGTGTTTTATACCACATGGGGAGTACTGGAATAATTACATTTTCCATGACCCGTCCATGCATGCTCAGTATAATCCCAAATCAAGAAAAGTTTAGACAAAACAATGCAAAGACTGTAAATAATAAGTACTGCAGATGTTGGAATATTTAAAGTCTTCACAACAGAAATCTGAAGTTTTTTGCAGATTATTGAACCTCTGATTGACTTTATACCCAAATATGTTACTGACCTGTTTCCGTTAGCCGAATTATCTGTAAGATGTCCCCCCGCCTCCCCCTGTGCATTTGTATGATACAAATTAATCACTGTAAGAAGGGTTTGACTTCAGTCTGCCTCCACATTCCTTGATGATATCTAGTTCATGTGGAATGTGAGCAATCGCGTCCCGTCTGTGTTCAGTCTGAGGTCAGATGTAAGGTAAGTGTTATGAGGGCTTCTCAAACCAGAGGGACTAAATATGGTGAGTCCACTCCTCTCACAGTCACCCTCTGACTCTTTCACATGATGACATCAGTCTGAAGAGCCCTGCATGTTGTCTTTGTTGTCAAGGTGCAGCCCAGAACCATGTCCAGAGTCAGAAACTGGAGCAAAGTAGACTGAGAAGAGACAGAGCTATGTTTTTTTTACTCAATCTGAGAGGTAGATATATGGGATACAAGGAAAGACTGAATCAGTTTAGGTAATGTTACTAAAGCTGTGGTTCACGATCCCATTGAGCTCTGGTCTGGATATGAAGCGTGACAGACAGAGTAACAAAATGAAAAGTCAATCATGAGATCTGAAGCGTCTCTTCCCAAAATACACGTTACACTTGACAGACAGACGCCACGCAGCGAGCCGTCTTCAACTCTGTCAGCTATTCCAGTGTCTGGGCAGGAAGTGAAGCTTTCCAGCTGCAACTAAAAGGGATGTTTCCACAACACTTGTATGGGCTCAGCGGGTAGAGACAAAGAGGAAGTGAAGTGCCACGGAAAGACAAAAAACAAGCTGGGAGCTCTACAAAATCTTTGGCAATGCCAGGGTATCAGAACATGAGATGCAAACCCTGAGGGCTACAGGCACAGCCTGTGCTGACAGGAACTTCCCTCTGCAAAGCTTCGCCTAAAATACTCTTATGCTTTCATTACAGTTACAGTTTTTTTACCAGTAAGTGGAAGTATTACCTTTTTATGGTGTGTGGGATGCCACTTTGACATGATCAGCTGATACAGCAGGCAGAACATTTGGTTCAACTTTTTGTTTGCTTTGGATAAAATGACTAAAACACTTTAACCCATCAGGGGGTTTACCAGGAGCAACATTTGGGGCTCTTCCTGCCAGAGTTAATGTTTGTCACTGTTTTAATCAACAGGTTGAGCTTATGTTGGACTCCTATCAACAGTCCATCACCCACTGGAGCGGTTTGCAGCCGGAATAAGAATTAGCACCTACAAGTGTGAGGTCCTCAGATGGAAGAGAGTGGATTGGGAGACAGTTTCTTCACCAAAACTAGCGCCAGAATTAAACTTTGGCCTTTTTGTGAATGTACCCGAGTCAAACACTCCTTTTAAAAGCATAATCACGATGGAAGTGCCATTTGTGAGCTTAAGCGTATACGTTTTGGGGTGAAATTGCCTTTTTAATGGGACATTTAGGGGCTACTTTTCGCTACTTTTAAAAGACTCTTTCCCCGTATGTAAAGACCTGGGTCTCTACACTCGAGCCCAAACGTGGGGAACATTTTTGTGTACAAGAAGTCTATTAAAATAAAGGTTTTAAACAACTCACTTCTTTCCGTTCTCCGCCATCTTTGTAGTCCAAAACAGTCCATCGCCGACTGAATGGGCTCCAATGGAGGAAATCATGGCATTAGCTATTCAAATAATTGTTTCGTCGTTAGTGAAAAACGATATTATCCCTGTATTTTACAATTGAGCCTCCTATAAGAAACGATACTAAAATCAAAAGCCAGAAAAGTCCATTCATTCGGCGATCGACTGATTTGGACTACAAAGATGGCGGAGAGCGGAAAGAAGTGAGTTGTTTAAAATCTTTATTTATTCTGGTGTTAGCTTTGCTTTAAGTGAAGAAACTAAAGTGAACTAGTGTCATGTTCTTTATGTTTCTGCCTAGTCTTTAGTTTTGCCAGGTCTTCATCTTTTTCCCTTTCAGTTCCCTCTGGTCTGGTCATCGGCTCCACTCCCTTCACCTGAGTGTCACCTCAGCTGCCTCCACTCACTGATCACCCTCCTCTGCATTTAAACTCCCGGTTGTGAGTCACTCATTCTGTTGTTTAATTAGGTTTGTCACTGTTACAGTCACCGTTCATGTCAGGGTTTGTCATCATTCTGGTAAAGTTATTTTTCAGAGTCGGGTTTCTATCTGTTCTTGAGGTTTTTGTTTTGTCAGTTTAAGTTTTTGAATTCCGGCACCTTTTGCTATAGTTTCTTTGAATAAATCAAGTTTTTTCTCACTTATAATCTGCATTCGGGTCCTCATCTCCACGTCTACACCACACAACGTGACAACTAGGGTCTTCACAAGCGTGGGTGAGACAAAGCGAGAGACAGGCAGCATTATTATTAGCTTCCCTCCAAATAGTGGCTCAGAGTCGAGTCGCTACTTCTACTCATCAAAAGGAGCCAGTTGAGGTGGTTTGGGCTGGTCCCAGAGATTATATCTCTCAGCTTGCCTGGGAAGGCCTCAAGGTCCCCCCGGGAGAGTTGGAGGAGGTTTCTGGGGAGTGAAAGATCTTTGGATCTCTGCTTAGACTTTTGCTCCCATAACCAGGTTCTGGATAATCAGAAAATGGATGGATGGATGGCTCCAGAACATAAACTATTTGCTTCCTCGTGAAAAGATAATTGGTAGTCAGTTCTGGTTTGGCAGCCAGGTCTGTACAGTTATGGGAAAGGCACTATTTGAGTTTACATCACAGTAAACTACTATTCAAAGGCCATCCATCCATTTTCCATACCCGCTTAATCCAATTTAAAGTAGCGGGGGGTCAGTGGGCGAGAGGCAGAGTGCACCTTTTCTTAATTTTGTGGCCACCAGCCTCTGGCCATGTCAACAGAAACCAGCACAGTGAAATGTTCTTGATGTTGTTGTTTCATTCAGTGAAATTTCTAAAGTCTGCTCTGAATTTATGTGACATTTAGATGGAAATACAGTTACTGAAAGAATCAATCTTAGCCTGATAGCTAAAAAGAAAACTGAAGAAAATGTTATAAGAAAAACAAACCTGAACTCAGCCCTGTGATAATGATTATTTATCCTATTCTATCAGCATTTATGCAAGATACCTATACAGTAAACACAAATAGGAAAATGTAAAGAGTTTATAATCTATGATCTACTTGAGCCAAGTAGGTTATTAGCTTCAGTCGTTTTTTTCTCTGTTGAACTAACAACCCTGAAAGCACAAACTTCTCCTTTACTTGTGCGGACTGACTAAGTAAAAAGCAGATCTGCTTGCAGTCTTACTCTTACACCACAAAGATAGAGGAGCAGACCTGCAGATCACATTTTCAGTGTCAGTACACCATGATCCACAGGCTGTGTGACAGGTCTGCTTGCATGAAAAAAAGGGGGTTTTGTCAATTATTAACCCATCCAAACAACCCCAGCTCAGAGTTGTCCCAAACATTTGATAACGTTGACTTTCTGCTGTTCCTCCATTATGGATAAAACTGCCCTATAGCTACACATAAGCACATAAGCTGATGGACTAAATCTGAAACGAATATGAAGTGTTGTAAAATTGTTCCTCAGACAGCTGTTCTGGTAACAGAGTTTCCCTGTAATCCTTAAAAAATGCACAAAATAGCAGCTGTGCGATCCGAGGTGCAACCGGGAACAGGAATTTTCAGGGGATTAAATATTACAAGCAGATGGAAGCTTTTCACAACTGGATATGTTTGGCAAATGCAGGAGGAAGAAACAAACTCTAATGAGTCCAAAAGGTTCTGAGTACCGACAGGTGAGCTAATGTGGGGGAAATTGAACATTCAAGTAAAAAAAACTTAAAGTGAATCTTTTGGGGGGGGTTGGTTTAGCAAAATGAGCTAATTTCAGTAACTATTCTTAATATTCCAGGTCAATTTAAACAGCTCGATTCAACAATACACATGAAGAAAAAGTGGAAGGAGCCCAAAACTGCCCTCCTGTGGATATGGCCCTTTAATGTACAGCTACGCCCCTGTCCAAAATGTAGCCTGTGTCATCCACTGAGTTAATAATAGGTCGAAGTGCTCTGTCATCATTTCCTGTGTAAGTGTCTGTTTATTCCATCTGACCAACCTTCTATCATTGGAGATTTGGAGAGGTCTCTTCTGTCCTCAGGAAAGGATTCCACCAGTCTTTTAAACAGCCGCCCCAGATCGGAATAACTCCGATGCAAGTATAAAATGTTCCTGTCAGACCACTCAGTTCTGATCTCGAAAAACTCCTCTTCCTCTCCGCGCTGGCTGATGATGAGTCTCCGGATCCCGTTAACCCAGCAGTCCCGGACAAACATGTTGACCAGCGACGTCCCTTCAAACACAGCCGATGCCATTCCTCAGACGTCAGTCAGTCCAGCATGCTGCGGCGCGCCGGCGGACAGCAGACTGTGCGCGTGGAGGGGCGGGCGGGCGGGGGTCTGGAGGAGTCAAGGCCGCTGAAATGTGAAAATCCAAATCAAGCAAACAAGAAAAGGCAACTTCGGCAACTTTTCGGTCAGCCCACTGTGAGCGGCAGACAGCTGCGGCTGAGTGTGAGCAGGAGGAGGATGATGATGGCTGTTTGCTCAGCCTATCACAGGCGTAATCTCAGACGTGGCATGACTTTGAAAAAAAAAAGACTTTAGACACAAAGATAACGCCCCAGCATGACTGACTCGGCAGCATCGATCCTGCAGCTGTTTATTTTCCGCCAGCCAATAGCAAAGTGTCCGAAAAATGCGAGAAAGAGTCCAAACTAAGTTAGAAAGTAAATATTTTAAAGGAGTTTAAGCTGCTGCCTCCCTCGTGTCCTGTCTATAATTACCCAAAGTCCACCCAGAGAGTTAAACTCCGCACTGTCTGTAGCAGTTGCTTTTCTTTCAGCTCAGTTTCCTCCCCTCTTCTTCCTCCTTCCTTCCTCCCTCCTTGACAACAGGGTGTAATTATGCAAGGAATGCACAGGCTTGCAAACACACTGTCCATCTCCTGATTTATAATAAGGACACATATGATTCCTCTTGTTTATTTCGATAATAATTCAACTATCAGTTACAAGTGACCCTGCATGTGATGCCACTTCTTCATCTGTGAATAAACGCAACAAACTTTGGCTTGAGGTGATCGCAGAAGAGGATGTTGGACTTAAACTGCTTAAACTGTGGTGTAGTTTTGTGTTTCTTTCTTTTCATTCGATCCTTTTGGGGGTTTTTTTTAAGCTGAACAGGCAACTAGAATGTGCACCCATACACTGTAGTCTGGGAGCCTTGGCAAACAATTTAACACCAATTTAGATTCAAGTTTAAGAAGCCAGCCGCCTTCTTCTGACTCTGGTAAGGACGATAATCAGATGTAGAGGTGTATCAACATAAAAACGTTCATTTACTACCGCTTTACTAATGGCTGCCTAACCAAAAATGGAGTAGATTTGTTCTGTGTTGTTCCACCGAACAGAACGCTAATGTTTCACAGAGACAAAAGGCAAATACTAATAAAAGACCTTTACTGGAAGCTGTGGTCAAGGCAAGAAATGACGATTCAGCTTTTAATTAATGATTGTGGAATGGGAAAAGAACTGTCTGCAAAGAGTTCTGCTAACAGCGTTTCTGAACAATACAGCACAGGAAATAGCATATTAACTGCAAGTGAAAGCAAGCTTTAAAACACAGCTCAGGCATACAAATGCTCGTGCACGCAGAACAGCAGGATTCTGATCAGAAAACTGAGCAATGCACTGATGAGACAAGGCAGAGAAACTCCAGTCTGATGTGCTCTGTGCAGTTCATGACACCGGTGCCTCCGTGCTGCTTTCTTCGCTCCTAATTGCATCTTTGTGACTTACTCTCAGTTTCATGGTGAGGATGTTATGAAAGAAATTACCTCTCAACATTTGGCACGTAATGCCAAAATGCTCCATGGTCCCTCTGGGCTCCCTGGTTGCTGTCTTTGCTGAAAAGATGCTGCTACACAACAGACAAGGAAATACTCAGAAGAGTCCCTGCTTCCCTGGACAACCCCAGATAAAACATTACAATGGAACTGCACTTTGGGAATATCCACCTCTTGGAAGATGAAAAATACATGTATATTCAGCAGGTATAGCGCGGCTGTAATATCCTCACAATAAAATGTATAGTTCCACAGCCAGTGCTGTTGGTTAATGTGCTTCACTCGCAGTTACGTGCACTGAATACGAAAACTGTGTCACTGAAAGGAAACAATTTCACAAGCATGACACCAAGAGTTCAAAATGATGGGTTAACTGGCCTCTGCGGGTGTTTACAGGGAGAAGAAGGTCATATAACACCATAACACCGACCATTAACCTGCACCACTGCAAAAGCACAAATTATACAGAGGGCGGAAAATCACTGTGATCTTCTCTGATGACACTAAGCTGGCTGAGGTGTAAGATGTAGTTTCTTATATATAACCATGTTATGAAAAAGCTCAGATGAGCCTGTGTTATCATCCTGTCTTTGCTGGCATGAAAGTCCAGTTACTGACTGATAGATAGTCAGAGGGTCCACATGATGAGATTAACTGGATTATAGCTACAGTTGGGTTCTGCTCCTTATCTGAGGGTAATTATCCTTGGATATATGGCGGTGAATGAATGGAATCACTGGCACAAAGCATGTCATACCCCGGTACAATAGGTGGCGCTGTCCCCATTTCAGCTATCGCTAATAGAGCCACTTCCTGTTGACGTCTTCACCGCCAACAACAACAAACTCAGGCATTCAGAAAGATGGCGAACGCAGAGCGAGATGAAGCTGCGTCCCTCTCCATCTGTGATGAGCTGGTTATGGCACAGACGATGCACAACGGCGCATTCTCCATCGCCTTGTTTGCTTCTTTCTGACGACAACAACAGGAATATCGTCTCCTTCCACTTCCGGGTGACGATCGCGGGAAAAAAATCTGGAGCATGCGCAGAACGCTCGATCCGATCCGCTGTCGTCTACGTGGATCTCGGGGTTATCTCGAGTTATCTCGGGGTCTTGATTCGATCCGATTAAATTTTTGTCAGATTAAGGTGTCAACATGAGCTGAATAACTCAGTTTTATTGTAATTTAGCCATTAATCCGATCCAATGGCACTCATGTAACCGCACTGAGTGTGATGCAGCTTTAATGACTGACTCTGATCTCCTTAGACAGCAACATTGTCTGAATCATTTTCAGATGTTGTTTTGTCATTATTTTGCAGCACTCTTTTCTTTTGGAAAAGCACTGGACAAATGTATATTCTGGTAACTGGAATAATTAAAGCGGTGAGACGCTGATAACGAGAAAGAATCACAGCTCAGACTTTGAATTTGTTGGACAACTTTTGCACATTTCATCCGAAGCACAAATGATTAGTGTGGTTATATTACACGCTGCCTCGGTATTGTCAGAAAATCCTCTCGTGCCATGTGTAATAATAGGATCTGTATGTTTATAGCAGGGCTTCAATCTGTGGTTTGGCCACATTTACAGCATCAGCACATTCCGCTTCAGTCCTCATTCCAATACAATTCCTCAGAAACTGTACTTTTTATGGAAAAATAGACTGTTTCCCACTCATTCCCATAGTCCTCCTCGTGTTTTATTTCAACAGGGCTAATGCCAAACCACTGCAGGAGCAGAATCAGGGTAAACTGCACCGTTAAAGGAGGACAGTTTGAGTTCTCATACATATCCCCTGATGACTTTCTTATCTTTTTTTTTTTTGTATACCTTTAATTCAATCATTTGGTAGCAGCCACTGGATTTAGATTTATATCAGTATAAGCTTAGTCTAACTCAGGTGATGAGACTGGGAGGTTGTGATATAAGGGTTTGCCTTTGAAACTTCCAAATAGTCCAAATAGCCTCTATGAAGGAGGAGTTAAGGCAGAGATTTCTCCCTGCTGCATTCTACTTAGGTCTAAGGTGATGCTTGACTATGCTGTCTCCTACAGGCTGCTTTCCAGGATTCAGCTGCCAAGCTGGAGGTTGGAATACCTCCAACCCTTTCTCCTATGGGACAGGGATCTTATTTAGATAGAAAGTCTTGCTGACATCAGGCCACATGACAGTGTCAGGCTGGAGTGATGCTGCAGTGATCTCCCTTAGCAACTGAAGCTGATCGTCTCTGAGGTCATATTTGGTGCATCCTTGAGACATCTTTGTTCTGCAGTCTGAGGAGATATACTGGAGGCTAATTGGTGATAACAGAGAAGATGCAGTTCTTCTCACTTCTAAAACTGGGGACGACAATAAGGTGTTACGTTTCGCTATAATCAGGAACGAGCTTGGTTTGAGGGATCTTTCACATATCAGACCATAACAGCATCCTGTCGATAATGTCATTGGGGCTCTCTGCTGGCTTGGGACACCGCTTTGATTCCTGCTCATCCCGTGTCACTTCTGTCGCTGTCGAGGCTTTTTTTTGTTCATCTTTGGTGGCTTTTGACAACAAAAGGGCCCCCTTTCCTAATTCAAGGTGTCCAGCTGTTCGGTGGACTCCCTGAGTTGGAGAACCAGCCTTGAATTTCCTGCGGTGTGTTCCCACCGAAGGAAACTGTGCCAGAGCCTCAGTCACTTCCTGCTGTGAGAGTCCTCCAGCCAATGCACGTTTCTTGCTGCTGAGGAAGGGAATTTGCACAGCTTCAGACCACATCACTCTTTAATACAGAGTGAAACTGTAACTGCGTACTTTTCCCTGGTCAGGGAGTTGCTTCTGATCGATTCTGGCCAGGCCATCGGATGTCTGTGCCGTAAAATGTTTAATTACACATGTATGATATTCGTCTTTGTGATTATTTAAACCATCGGTCCGTGTTGGCGAGTGTAGTTAACTTTGCAAATCTAAGTATCTGGGGTTAAATAGCTAATCCTTGAGCTTTAAGAAGTTCTTTTCTTTTCTTTTCTTTCAAATGGAGCATTGTTGTGGCTTCTTATAACTTCCAGACAGTGTTATAAGAGCTCCCAGCATTTAACTACGGAGACTTAGCATTGTTTATCCTGTAGCATCGGTGGTGGACTTACAGAACAGCTTTAAAGGCTGCTATTTAGAGCCCTATCATCCATATATAATGTTTTACCTATGTTTAATTACACTGTTGAGAGGAGGAAAATAAAGACCCTCGGACCCTGTTTTGTCCCACAGTAACCCACTGAAGGTGAATGTCAAAGACTTTTTCAGTCCAGCTCCAAATCATGGTCCAGTCAGCCTCAAGTTATAAAGCTTCCTAAGGATTCCTGCTCCGAGATCATTGTAAATGAATGATGCTCTCCCCTCGCTTTCCTTAAAGCAAGGCCATGTGCTTTGGTTGTACTCCTAAACACAGTTCTTTGTCCTACATATTGTATGCCAGCACCTATTCTCTCTAAAAAACAAACAGCAGAGGCTCATAAAGAAAAACTGTTAAGAAAGGAGGTGACAAGAAGCAAAAACAAAGATGGAAACGTCTGTCAGAGAACAAAGAACATCTGCGTTCGTGGATGCAGGCGTTCTCTTTTTATTGAGATGCACTGGCACAGCTTTACTTAGAAGGAGCCTTTCTGGGCCGTAACTCTATCGTTGTCCACACCAGCAGACAAAACCCACCGAGGAGTGCTGGGGCTGGGGTGATAGAGGGTGAGCAAACTGTCTGAGTGTCTTTAACAGGCTCTATAATGGACTGTGGTTGTCTTCAATGAGCATCTGTTGGACCCCATGTTTTATGGCCCCATCCTTATTGTGTCTCCAGTGAGGCCTGGAGAGGGGAGGCCCGATGAGTCGAAGCAGACCTAACGTCTGCTGCTTTTAACCCCTCCTTATGGAAATCCAGGTTCCAGCAGAGGTTATAAATCTGATCTGAGGCAATCTCTGTGAATATTCTGTCCATGTGCTCTCAGGCTTTTATTTCACATAAAATACTTCAACTTTAACTCTTACGTTATTGTTTTGTATGAAAATGAATTGATGAAGCATGGGCCAGCTCCTAATAATATGCTGTTTTCAGCAATGCAAGCACTATGTCAGTGTATTAGACTGCTTTGAAGCCTTGAGTTGTGTCTCAGGGTCTTCTGACTTAATGTCAGTGCAGTGGAGTAAATCCCAGTGCAACAGGCACATTCACACCCCAATGAATACGCTGGGGGAAACGTGAGGTTCAATGTCTTTGAGCTGAAATACTAAATCAATAGAATCAAATCATTATGGTGTCAACTAGCAACACTCCTTCTGAACCAAGTGCTTGTGGTTCTTTTGAAAATGACTGTTTCATGAATCCACACTCTTGTTCTGTCAGATCTTGGATATCGACACGTTTTGCTTCGAAAAGGACTAACTTGGCAAAGACCAGGTGCCAAACTCAAGGCATCAAAAGAGTAGGGTAGTATCCCTCCACGGTGGTGTGGAGGTTAGCTCTGTCGCCTGTCTGTGTGGAGTTGTTAGTCCGTGCAGGCATGGGTTCTCTCAAGGTTCTGCGGCTTCCTCTCACCGACCAAAAACATGCATTTTAGGTTAATTCGTGATTCTAAATTGACCACAAGAGCCTTTTTACAGTGGTTAATCTTTGCCTATTGCACATGTGAAACAGTATCTGGTGTTTATGTGTGAAACTAGCATCCCATAAGAGAGGGGACATGGAAAACTGTGTCTGTTAGACATCAACAGCTTTGCACATGGTATATTATATCTTAATTTGTAAGTCGCTTTGGATAAAAGCGTCTGCTAAATACATAAACATAAACATATAATGTGCATTTCTCTCAGGGTAACTTTTGGACAGTGGCAGCACCAACATAAAGTTCTACATGTTTGAATCAAACTAACAGATATTAACATTAACAAGGGGGTCTGCTGGAATATTAAGAGGACTTTATATGTTATTTGATCAGTGATACTAATAAAGCAAGAAGGTAGAAAAGAAATGTGAGAAAAACGCTGTAAAAAACAACGAGGGAGACTATTTTTCAAAGAGGGAGGGCTGCGATTTGTAAGTGATGGTGTATGATGGAGAAACAGGCCTTGGGGTTGCACAGCAGCATGTGGACGTTTATCTCACACTGATTTACTGGGCACAGGGGGGCAGAGGTCTCCCCTCAGAATATCTAATGTCTCTGTGACCAGAACTGTAATCTGTTTGGAGACCTCCAGCTCGCAGATTTACCATATAAATCTGAGACACAGTGTACAGCAGAAGGCCCAGCCTGTGAGTTACAACTCTGGACTGTCTGCACAGAACGCATAAAGTACATATTTCTATCAGAGCCTCGTTGCATATTTAGATTTTCTTCCTCCCGATGTGCTTTCGAAACATAATCTATAACAGACTGCCAGAGGAAACAGTTTTTTTTGTCTTTACAAGAGAATACACAAAGGAAGATATCATCAAAATGCACAATGATAATGGTGACATCTACAGATCTATCACCTGCCAGAAGCTCTCATCCCATCTGCCAGGTTGCCAGCTTTAATGCTGCTATATCATCACGCCTCCATTGCTTTCTCAACACCGTGAATAAGCAGTCACAGGTGCCTCACAACAACACAATTTACAGCTTGATATAAAACTGTCAGGAGGGGATAATAACAGCCCGTGAATGCTTTAGCATCCTTGAACGTCATGTGATTTCACAGAGCTACGCTAAGAGCATCGTCTCCTACTTTCTGCGTTGCAACATGACGGTTCAGAGGTTTTTAATTCGGTGTGTGGCAACACAGAGTTGATAGTGGTGTTTCTGTTGTGGTTTCCCTTTTGAGAAGTACCCACATATCTGATGGTGACTTGCTCTTTGCACTTTTTGGCAAGTCAGATAATTAAAAACAATGTCACGCTTTCATGCCAGAAGTTTAACTTGTACTTCTTACTGATAGCTCATTTTGCTGGAATGATATAGAGCTTTTTTCTTTACGGCTTAAGAGATTTCTCAATACTTTTTTGCCACATTCTCATCACATTTATAAATCAGGTGGTGCACTTTAGTCTGCATTACATACTCTGCTGGGAAACAGGGGAGAGAATCTTAACCGAGCATTTATGTAACGTTTCTGTTGCGCATACCAGTGGTGTACACGAAGGAGGAAATGGGGTACATAAGAGGCCTTCTGCAACCACATGATCCACTAATTGACCTCCAGGGCCATCCTGTGTTCCTGGCAAACTGAGCAACCTCCCAGAGCCTGCCTTTTGTGCCTTGTTTTTCTCTTTTTTTGCAGCCTTTTTGGCGGTGCCTCAAAAGGTTTCACTGCTGCAGCAGTTTACATCATCCAGCACCGCATGCTTCCAAGGAAACTTTGTGGCAACTCAAATAAGATGTGGTCACAGCTTCTATTCAGAAATCTGTGTTAATTTTTCTGTAAATACACAATTTCATGCCAATAGCTACAGTGAACAGCACCCCTGGTCAAAAGTTAAGCGAGTGGAAGATGCATGAACTGAAAAATTAAATATCTTTTCAATGTGAAAATTAGTGTGTTGGTTTTAGTTTTTAGCTAAATTTCAGAGAAAAGGGGAAGAGGAGCATCACAGAAAAGCTCTAAGAAACATCTCAGCAAGGTAATGCTTTTCATCAAGGCATTAATCAGCTTATTTGGGCCCCTGGCTTGTTCATTGCTCTTGGAGCAGCCAGATGATGCAAATTTTAAAGCTTCAGGAGCACTCATTTCCCCGAACCCCGTCAGGCAGATGGCTGCCAGGGGCTCCCCTAAGCAGCTGCCTAGCACTCATAAAGTTGAAATAACTCATGTCCATATGGCAGAATGCCTGAACAGAAGACATCACAGCATTTTCACTTGAGCGTTTCCTCAATTCCTGTTGACATGGACAACAGAAACAAGTTTGTGGAAGGTTTTGAAAACTTTAAATTTGAAAACTGATTCCTACCAAGGCAAAAATGACTGGAAAAATACTTTGGGAAGGTTTAGAAATCTGTGGAGTGGTGCAGTGCTCTGCAAAAATATGACCTGCATGGAAGTAACATCAAGTAGGTTGTAAACGGAGGCCTACCTCTGAATAACACCTAATGGGAAGATGAATAAGTTAAAGCAGAACTTATGAACGCACAGGGATGCGTGTAAATGGAGGAAAAAGGTGCAGAATTTTGTGAAAAGAACACCAACCTGTTGAGCAGCCATTATTTGATCTTGTATTGCAACCAGTGACACTGGGGACATTTAGTGAGGAATGTGGTACATGAAATATCAGATAATCTGGGAAACAAACACCTTCACTCTCCCAAAGTCCCTCAAAGACTCTCAGCTGCTACAAATGTGTTTTACAAAAGCTGTGATTCTTGCCAGGGGAGCATTCAGGAGATGTCAACAACTGAAGTAAAGTAAATGTGACGTTTTTTTTATATATATCTTTTTAATTTGACAAACATCCACCCTGGTGGACGCTTTACAAATGACAAATCCCGTCTGCAGTGCACCGCCAATACGCCAGAGGACATGCCAGTGTTGTCGTATCATTGCACCTCCAAATAATCGAAGAAGAACGGGTTCCTCGGCTAAGGAAAATGGCTGACGTTGAGATGGACATCACGTCCAGAGGAATGAATAATGGCAACGAACACGTGTAAGTCACTTTAGTAAAGATAATTGAACTTGATGATAGTAAGGTGTTAGCGCCTTTAAACGTTCAAAATCAAATGAGAACTGTTAAAGTTGCGGAGGCTAACAGTCGGTAGGTTCCCGTTGTTGCCCGAGCTAGCTAAATCGCATGCTTACGGCTGGCAGACGGTTTTAGCTATCTGGCTAATGTTCTTTTAGCTCGGCTAGCTCTAAGTTTCGTCAAACGCAGCGCATATGTAATTGTACGTCGAATGTATTTATGTGTATTTGCTTCAATAAAGTGTACATGTCGGAGCACACGACGGAAAATGATGTAGTTATAGCGTGTAGCAATTCTAAAATGTAAGTTAGCCTGCTAGTTTTAAGTTTGCTAAAGACGTTTAGCCAATCGAAGCTAATGGCTAAAATCCTCTTGGCGGTTTGTGTCCGGGGAAGAGCTAACAAGTTAAGTTTACATAGGAACACGCTCGTATCGGTGCAACACTGCTTAGATGACCCCCGTCCTTGTAGTTTTTTGTTCGCTACTTGATTACGTTTCGATGAATTTGAAGCTAAATCGACACATTACGTAACCTTGGTTTGCCGCTGTGTTCACGGCGACTTGAGATGCTGTCGTTTGTTTGGTGAAAGCTTCACTGAACCTCAATTTGAACGCGTTATGAAGGCTTCAGTCAATTAGCTCTTAACTGATTCTCCTGTATGCTGCACAGTGTCAGTATAGAAGGTAATACCTTATAATGATGGGCAAGAATAACTTCAGAAAAGCTTTTCTCAACAAGTAGTTTCAGGTTGAAGAGTTTGGATGAAGCCAGTTTCACCACAGCTCAGAAATGTGGGATTTTCAATAGTTCCTGATGGCTTAAAGTTAAAACTTTGATCTGATTTTTCTCTCTTTAATTCACGATTTACAGGGGAAATATGTTGCCTCTAACATGCTAAAATTTAAGAGTCTTCATAGAATCCTCTATCATCCGATCTGTGATCAATGACATTTCTAATCATAGTGTATTTTGTGTTTTTTTCATGTGGTTTTGCACTTGATAGACCTTTCAAATATATATGTTTTGCACATAGATACAACGACATTATTGGCAAGCAATGTGCGAAGATGAGATTAAAATGCATGTATTTAATGCAGAATAAGTGACTCTGTGTCGCAGCACTTGTGTGACATTTTCTGCTCATTTAAAAATGTTCTTTATTAAAACAGGAAGCAGGATCTGGAAAGCCATGAAAGAAGTGGAAATGAGGACAGCGGAGATTTGTCTGAAGAAGAGGAGGAGGAAGAGGTAGGGGTGGACAAGAGCAAGACCTAAATATCTTCAGTGGTATGATGTCATAATCCAGATCTAAACTGTTTGTTTACACTTTTTATTAGCAGCTTGAGACCAGCAATCTTTTTGTTGGGCTCGACTTGTGATGCCAGATGTTCTCTGTCTCTGTGCTTTGATAGTTTTGCCTTTTATTTTTTTCAGACAAGTGAAGCGCAAACAGTGGCAGTCTTATTCATATCTAATGTCACTTAGAGGGTGTCCTTTAGCCTTCATATCCTTATAATGCTCTCTGAATAAGGTTTGAGTTTCCTATGGGAGAATGCTGGTGGCTTAAATATGGATAGAAATCATAGAAAGGTTTAATGACACTGTAGTCCACGTCTATTCTGTTAATTTAATCTTGAAAAGTTAGATATTAAGAATTTGAAGTTGTTGGTTATCTAAAAGCTGAGTTATTTGTAATTGTGAAATCTTTATGTCTTAGGGCCAGGCTGAAACTAATGGTGAGAAGACGGAGGAAGGGTCCAAACATCACAGCAGCAGCGGTAAACACAAGAGGAAAAAACACAAGCATCGCAGTAAGCACAAAAAGCACAAACATGCATCTGATGAAGACAAGGACCGCAAACGCAAGCATCGTCACAAACATAGGAAACACAAACGCAAAGAGGGCTCCTCTCCTTCCGCTGCTGTCCTCTTTGGCTCCTCCACCCACAGAAAGGTGGAGTCCTCCCCCTCCTCTGGAAATCCAAGCCTGGACGACAGGGCCTTATTGGAGGATTTGGAGAAACAGAGGGCGATGATCAAAGCTGAGCTGGACAGCCAGTTGATGGAGGGGAAGGTTCAGTCAGGCATGGGTTTGATCCTTCAGGGGTATAACTCTGGCTCTGAAGAGGATGGAGATGCCAGGTTCAGAAACGGAGAACAGCGTCCAAGGGTCAGCTCAGGTAAACCCATATCTCCCAGAGGGGGGAAAGGTGGGAAATCAAGACGGGACTCAACAGAGGGCAGTAAGTCCAGCGCTAAACGTCGTAGTCGGAGTAAGTCTGCAGATAAGCCAACAAAGGAGTCGAAGCAGGACAAAGGGACCAAAAGCACCAAGGATACAGGTGTTAAAGACAGAGGTCGTGGCAGGAGCAGGTCGAAAGACAGAAAGCCCTCAGACAGCGTTAACCGGTCCAAGGAGAGAAGGAAGTCCAGTTCTCCTTCCAACTTAAGAAGTGAGCAGAAAGTCATTCGTCCCGATAAACGTTCCTCTCCACAGCGGGATGACAAACCAAACCAGGACAGACCCAGCCGTCGGTCCAGGTCGCCTATACGAGAGCGGCCAAGTCGCTCCGATCCTGACCGGGACAAACGGCCTGCCAAGTCCCCATCCAAGGACACTTCATTGGGAAAAGAGAACCGTTCCCCTCATAGACGGGGGGCCCACAGCCCCACGAGGAAACGCAGTGCCTCCCCTCGCCATAGAGACTCCCATCACCTGTTGGCCGGTGCTTCTGAAAGGGCATCGAAACAGAGCCACTCTCCATCAAGAACAAGATCTCCACCCAGGAGAGGCCGCAGCCGCTCGCCAGACCTCAGGAGGAGGGATGCTGACCGGCAGGACTCACCGCTGAGGTTAGTCTGCAGTAATTTAAGCAGTGTGTCCAAAGGTGCTCCTACACATGTTGGGATAAATTCCTTTTAAAACAGCAGAAACGAGTTAAAACAGACAGGATGATGCAGATTAATCTCTGGCGTTGCTGCAGGAAGCGCTCTCGGGCGGATCTGGGACCTGGCAGAGACAGATCACGAGAGATGAGTCCCAGGGCGTCCTCTCGCCGCAGGCTGAGCCGCTCACCTCTAAGGAGGAGGTCCGCGTCGCTGCGACGGCGCTCTCGCTCTTCACCCCGCAGACGAAGCAGGACTCCGCTGGGACACAGGTGGCGGTAGCTCATATTTCACTCCACAGTCACTGCTTAGGACAGAAGGTGTTTGTTTGTGTTGCTGCAGCAGTTTATTAAAAAAAAGTCCAAGCCCAACTTCAGCTTTCACTTTGTCCTGATGCAGGAAAAGACCTTTTTGTGGCTTTATTGAGCTGATGTGTCATCGCTTGTCATGCATGTGTTGCAGGTCCGGGGAGAGAGACAGATATGGGAGACTCCGGCAGTACCGGCGCTCAATGTCCCGTGATCGGGGGAGGAGAAGGCGGCGCAGCAGAGATGAAGACAAGTTCAAAGGAAGCCTGTCAGAGGGGATGAAAGTTGACCAGGAATCCTCAGGAGAAGAGTTGTGAGTATTAGTTTTATACATCGGTAAAGTTTGTTTGTGATGTTTTCATTCGTTTGAGTTGTAAATGCAGAGGAAAACGTTAGCGTTAGCATGCTTGCTGCAGGTTATTGCAGCTGCTCTGCTGTCAGTAAATCAAAGGAAATGTATTTGCAAAGAGTTTTAAATGAAGGCAACAAGTCAGCAAAACTTTTTAAGATGCAGCATTGTGTTTTCAATAAGTCTGACATGTGTAACCGATACTTAGCTTCACTGTTTTCACACGGACCCGCATGATTTAATGCTGGTTCTCGCTCTCAAATCCTGGCTTATGTTCGCAGGCTGGAGGATTTTGAAGGTGAAGAGGTGGATGAAGAAGCTCTCATCGAACAGCGGCGCCAGCAGCGCAAGGCCATTGTCCAGGTGGGTTTTAAAAAGGATTTGGTGGCTGGAAGCTGATGTGAAGCTGATGTGCAGCTGATGTGCAGCGGTCCTCAGCTCCTCTCCTGCTTTGTGCACAGAAATACAAAGTTTTGAACGAAGACTCCAACATGGTCTCGGAGCCCAGCAGCCCTCAGAGCAGCACGCGCAGCCGCTCGCCATCACCCGACGACATCTTGGAGCGGGTCGCCGCAGACGTCAAGGAGTACGAACGCGAGAACCTCAACACCTTCGAGGCCAGCATCAAAGCCAAGCACAACCTCATTGCCCAGGAGAAAGACGGTAGTGTGATGTTGGGCTTTTAAAACGTTTTTAAGGACCTGTTGGCGTACAAGGCCAACTGAATGAACCACATCGTAATGTGTGTGCTCCCGGTTAACTGCACGTGTCCACATGTTAGAAAGTTATTCAGAAATAGTCCTGGATGCACAAATCCGGTACTTGTTACCACTATGTGCAGACTGTTGAAATTTAAGTTGCCGTGCACACAGGTCACTGTGCTAAACTCTGATAAAGATGCTACTCCCAGTCTGTGAAGCTCCTCCTTATCTGCTGCCATCTTTTTCAAACACTAAATGCCAGGATTTTGCCACCAAGCTTTCCCTTATTCTGACAAACTGAATCTGACAGAAAACCTTTACCCTGCCTTTCAATTTGAAGCATAGCTGCACATTAATGTCGGCACCTCCCTGCAGCTGGCTGGACTTTTCACATGAGCACAGGCGCACTGAACACTAACCAAAGTCTCTACATGGTAATCAGTGGCTTGATGTGTGTGACAAATGCAGGTGTGTGATGCAGGGATTTTAATTTTCTTTCTTTCTGTCATGTGTTCATTCAGTTGCTGGCTTGTAATCCAAAGCCTGGTTGTGTCTGCCACCTGCAGCATGTTTTGATCTCTGCAGAGTATGTGAATCAAACACATGTTCCAGATATACTGTTTTACAATCCGGTGTATGAACCCAAGGACTCACCTCCTGTTGGGATGGTTTTTCCTTTTCTTTTTCTTTCTGTCTTTGTTTCAGGAGCCAACCCAAAGAAGCCTTCAGCGCCTGACATGTTTATAGAGTCTGACGACATGTTTGCTGCTGACTTTGATGTAAGAGCTCAGTTGTTAAGCTCTGGATGGCGTCTGAACATTGATTTTCTGCATTAACTGGCTTGGTTTGACGTTTCAGGAGAATATAATTGTTTTTGTGCTGTCTCTGCAGAATGCTAGGATGCGAGCAGCAGGTGTAGGAAAGGACTTCAAAGAGAACCCCAACCTCAGGGACAACTGGACCGATGCCGAGGGTTACTACAGTAAGTGCTTGCTCTAAGATACCTGCAGCTGCTGCAGCTTGGTCAGTAACGGTAATGATTGTGTTGCAGCAGATTTATGGATTGTGTGGTTATTTAGGGGTGAACATTGGAGAGATACTGGACAAGCGCTATGATGTGTACGGCTACACGGGCCAGGGTGTGTTCAGCAACGTGGTCAGAGCCAGGGACACTGCCAGGGCCGGCCAGGAGGTGGCAGTCAAGATCATCAGAAACAACGAGCTCATGTGAGTCGCACCATTTTGCAGGAAATATATTTGTTACGTGACTGCCAACGCTTCGTGATTCAAATGAAATGCATTTTGATTAACAGGCAGAAGACCGGTTTGAAGGAGTTGGAATTCCTCAAGAAGCTTAACGATGCTGATCCTGATGACAAGTTCCACTGCCTTCGCCTTTTCCGGCACTTCTACCACAAGCAGCATCTTTGCCTGGTGTTTGAGCCTCTGAGGTAATGTGCACACTTCGGTGGCCACTGCAGCATTCATCTGGTGAGCGCTCCTGTTCACGACATGTCTCATTTGTAGTATGAATTTGCGGGAGGTGCTGAAGAAATACGGAAAGGATGTCGGGCTCCACATCAAAGCTGTGCGATCTTACAGCCAGCAGCTCTTCTTGGCGCTCAAGCTGCTCAAAAGATGCAACATCCTCCATGCTGACATCAAGCCAGATAATATCCTGGTACCAACAGAGTGATCACTCTACTCAGATCAGGTTGTATGACCACTAAAACGGCAGCAGCGTGGCTAACATTTGTTTTCTTTAAAAGGTGAACGAGTCTAAAACCATTTTGAAGCTTTGTGACTTTGGCTCCGCGTCACATGTTGCAGACAATGACATCACACCATATCTGGTCAGCAGATTTTACAGAGCTCCTGAGATAAGTAAGTTGAGCTGCTTCTCTCCTCATCACCAGTGATCAGCGTCTTCCAGGCTTCTCCTTTACTTACTTTCTGTTTTCTCTCAGTCATAGGAAAGCCTTATGATTATGGCATCGACATGTGGTCCGTCGGCTGCACTCTCTATGAGCTTTACACCGGCAAAATCCTCTTTCCTGGATCTTCCAACAATCACATGATCAAGCTGGCAATGGACCTCAAGGGCAAGATGCCCAACAAGGTAACGTTGCATCATGTTATTTCAGCTCCTTTCCTCCAGTGTTCCACGCAGTGTTCAACAAGTGATGCAATGTTGTGGATTCTGTCTTCAGATGATCCGTAAAGGCTTGTTCAAAGACCAGCACTTCGATCAGAACTTGAACTTCCTGTACATTGAAGTAGACAAAGTGACAGAAAGGGTGAGACTTTTCCTTTTTTTCATGTGCTGCAACATTTAAATTCACTGCTTTTCAAGATCTGACAGCAAGTACTTCTTTTTATACCCGAATCCCCTCTCATCCTCTCTGTTGTGCCACATCAGGAGAAGGTGACTGTAATGAGCACCATCAACCCCACCAAAGACCTGCTGGCGGACATGATAGGAGGCCAGCGACTGCCTGAGGACCAGAGGAAGAAGGTAATGCAGCTGAAGGACCTGCTGGATGGCACACTGATGCTGGACCCGGCCAAACGCATCAGCATCAACCAGGCTCTGCAGCACCCGTTTATCCAGGAGAAGATCTGACACCCTGAAGGCAACACACTCCCAGAGCGGACGGACAGAACCAACCACTAAACCAGCTCTGACAGGAACTCTGCAGCGCGGCCGACCCGTGGACTTAGTTTCAGAATGTCATCAAGTTTAGTTCTTCCTCAGCATCATTTTGTTAATGGATACATTATTATTTTATTGTAAATAGATCGTTGAAATGGTAGCCACTCTCAAAGACACTGATTTTTGCGATTTTCATTGTAAACTTCCCTTCATACCCCACAATGCAGATATCTTTTTCTTTTTATTTAACTGGCATTGGAGCGACGGATGTTTAAGAAGAATTTCCTGTAAATACTGTATCTCTCATGCATTAGCAGTTACAAGCAGCTGAATTTTTGTCGTAGTTGCAGACATCATCACACACCTTTCTTCTTCTTTTTTTTTTAACCACATTGCTCATCGTGGGGCGATGCATGCTTTTGAATGTGCACCCTTTGTGCTCTAGGTTTCAGTGGTGCAGGCCTGTGTAAACGCTCTGCATGTGCATCAGTGTCCCACATGTAACAGCAGCCCTCCTCACCTTCTCACTGCATCCTCAACAGTCGAGGCCTGAGCTGAAGGATTAGATGCATATTATGCATTTCTTGATCAAGATTTTTTTAATTTTCAAACCAGGTAGTCATTGTTCACTCTTTTTATTTGATTTTTTTTTAACCCTCCTCTCCCTCCAACACTCTGGCTCGGTCTTGGCTCTTAAGGCTTTCACATTCAAGTGCCTCCTATATGAGCCCGGTGTGCTAAAACACCGAACTTTGTTGGCCAATAAAAGCCACACCTGTGACCCTCCCCTCCTAATGTTGTATATAGTCCATAGTTACTGTCCTTTCATGTATGAGCAATTTGTTTCTTTCCATTAAGTGGTAAAACCAATCTTGTGATTTCAATAAAGAATAGTTGTGAAAACTCTGCTGAAAGAGTATAAGACGGCTTTTTAGTAATAAAACGTTTCCTGTTGTGTACAAGACACCTCTTCTTTCAGAAGTCCGTTGTATCGGTTCTTAGAGCAAAGGATGCATCGATAAATGGGGAAATATGTGAAAACTGCACTGACTGAAAAAGTATTTTAAATGCAAACCCGATAAGATCCTTCTGTAGGTGTAAAGGCAGTTAAAGAAAGGCCTTTTTTTATGGTTTGAGAGGAAAAAAAGAAGCAGTGGCTGCAGATTTGGTGCATCAAAATGTAAAGAGGTTTTACATTTTGATGCACCAAATCTGCGTCCAGCTGTAAGAATTGTAACAATTGTTTGGGTGTCCCACTTCTCTGCATTTTCATCTTGATTACACTTGTGTTGAGCTCCCTAAAAAGCTTAATGGGAAGCTCGCTTAGAAAAGAGTCGCATTTTTCTCCGTTTGGAAAGTAGGGGGGTTGATGCAAGAGCTCTCTGCTAGCAGAGTGCACTAAAAGGGGCTCTGATAGCAGCTGATGGGCTGTCAACCTGAAGGAGAGCGTAAATACATGTAGGCTGTAGTGGGATAACCACCGGTAAAGATGAATGAATTGGCGCGCTAACACCTTCTGGCTTTAATCTCAACACAGAGAGGCGAGGACATGATTGCTCTTTATGTGGATGTGTAACCAAACAAGTCATTTGTGACTATCAAATTCATGAGAGCAGAATTCAAACGCTGCACAGCTCTGACAAGATGATGTGAGTTCCTGTGGTGGCCTGTAGGGGGCATCACATGCACTAGCTATTCTCTGAACCTCATGTTTGTGGAACTTTGTATTTTTACGGTTACATATTCCTCAACACCGCTCTGCAGCTGTATCCGGATCTTATTGGGTGAAGATGCTTAAGATTCAGTCTGATTAGCTGATGAGTTCGATTTGTGGTGCTTTGAAGTGGCTGTGTGCCGGATTACAAAAGGCACCTTTATCCTCTACATTTGGTTAAGAGTCCTCGTAAAATCGGCCATAATTCAAACCAGCATGTTTCATATATTGTGGAAACAATCGCATAAAAAAGAAGAGAGACTTAAAATATAATTTCCGTTTTTTTTTTTTTTATTAAAACCATACAAACATTTGTTGTCAGTTATAAAAGAGCAAAGAGGCTCTTCTGGCGGAGGGTGCAGCGCTGGGCACTAATCTCTGAGCCAGATCCGCCTGGCCTCTGCCCAGGGCCTGGGAATCCCTGCTTTCAAAGTCACTTTTTTCTTTTATTGGTCCCAGGTACTCCACATTTCCTTTGCTAAACCTACAGAAAGAGTAATGTATTTACATTATGTATATATATATGTATATATACATATATATATACGTACATACATATATATATGTATATATATATATTTAAAAAAGCACAATAAATGCTAAGAAAAATCAAAGAAAAGTAGAATGCACTTCGCAAATCTTGACTTTTCTGATATTCAGACTTTTCTTAATATAAATGTTCTGTCATTTTATCTTTTTTTCAGGTGTCGCGAGACACATTACATGTTTAATTCTTATTTGTTCATTATTCACAATGGAAGATTGGCAGTGATCTCTCTCTCTCTCTCTCTTTACCGACAGGCAGATACGATTAAGGCACAGACCTCAGTGATTCCCTTCTTTCAAAGGAAATGATTTCTACTTCTTTGAAATAACAAAACACCATCAATACACAGCTACAAAAAAGACAAAAGTACCAAAGAACAATAAAACAGTTTGTACCTCATTGCTCTGACGCTGAATTAAAGGTAGGCTACTCAATATTCTGTGTGCAGTCGAAGAAGACTGCAAGGCAATACTAACACTGTTGACAAAGTCACTGCAATACTTGATGGCAGTACACATTCTGAATTTTAAGAGCTTTGGAGAAAACAATACAGATGATTTCCTATAAAACAAAACACATCACCTTACAGCACCTTACATGTGCTGGGAACCGTATCGTGTGTTGGTCATTAAGACAGTTTTAAACCACAGAAGTACTCATATCAATTAATTGGGAGCATACATAGAGCACCAAATCCAGGACCGAGCGTCCGTTTACACATCAGCTCCGAACAACCGTGCAATCCAACATCGAAAATCCGACCACAAACAGAATATAAAAACACTGTTATATACACTTGTGAGTACCTTACCAGACTAACTAAATCAAGCCGTTTAGATATCAAGTCGACGACAATCTACGGAGCCTTGAAGGCGTGGATGTGTGGTCCGTTTTTTTTTTTTGGACTCGACAAAAACACCACTTGGTAAAACTTGGTAGAAGCACGGAAACATTTACAGCTTCACAAAAGTAACGTACAAACAAACCGACAACAAATGTAAATATACCACTTGTTAAAACCTATGATATATATATATAAAGTTGTCCGGGCCAGTTAAATGATTGAGCCACGTCTCACTCGCCATGTCAAGAAAAGATTTAGAGGTTTTGTACCTGTGGGATTAGACTGGTTGACAACTGGCACGTGGGCTAGTGTGTGTACTTATATAGACAGTGTTCCTTGTTTAACTCGAGTACATGCATTTTTACAAACGGGGAGTACAGCAAAAACTGACAATACACAGAATACTGATTCAAGAAAGTGAGCTTTTGCACACCATCAAAGGGAGGGGCTTCCAAAAATAGCCTCCATTCCAGAAAAGGAATATAACTATTCATCTATACATATTTTTGACACATCCCAGTTCTGTGTGGGATGACGTTATTACGAAATAAAAGGGTTTGGCAACTGCTGTTCCAGAACACTTCTAAGTACTTAATGAAGTTCTCATAATTGCCACGTTTTTTTTGTCTTGATCTTCACATACACCAAAGTTTTCTCTTCCTTTTTCCATTTTTTTCCTATAGGAGGAGAAAGCAGAGAGAAAGAGCAGCTACTGCATGATAGCTAAGAACTTGCTCTCCTCAGCCAGGGAGGTGAGGAGAGAGCTCATGTCCCCTATGGCCATGTTGTTTAGGCCCGGGGCCACACTGTGGAAGGTAGCAGATGCTCGAGGGGTGGTGAGACGTGACGAGGTCCTGGACAGGCCCTGGAAGATGGAGGGACTCAATGCCCCCGAGACCAGGCTACCCTGGTCATAGCCATCCTCCAGCATGGCACCAAAGTCCAGATTCACCCCTTCATCTAATGCATTGGGCACATGGCCATCCACTGTGCTGGTCACTTGGTCTGTTCCAGGGGAAGGAAGGGCAACTGAGTTTCCATTACCACCAACCGGACCCCCAGGCTCAACTATGGAGTCCAGCAAGTTTTGATCCTCCAGAACGGGGAATGAGGAGGCCTTGCAATCTACTGGTTCATAAGAGAGGCAGGCCGCAAAGCCCTGCTCTAAGTATCCATGGTCTGAGTTCTCCAGTTTCAGCCCAGATACTTGGTGTGCCAAAGAACACTGGTCTCCACTTCTCTGCAGTTGTTGTGGTTGGTTGGAGCTCTCAGAACTGAGGTACTGCTGTGTCCTGTTGAAGTTTCTGTAACTATTGGTCGGTGGGTGAGGGGCATGTACCAGCCGATTGTGATAAGGAGCAGTTCCCTGGGAGAGGCTGGGAAGGCTGTCCATAGGGGCCCTGCTAAGAACTAGGTTGTTTCCAACCTGCCAAGCGGTGCTACTGCTCTGTTTCTGAGGTCCATTGGACACCTGTCGTTTCAGGGCCTGGTGAGGAGGTCCATCAATGATCTGCAAGAAGTTTGACCTGCCAAAGGTGTTTGTAGAGTTGTCACCTGTACCTCGCATCTCCATGCAGGAGTTAAGGGGTGTCTCTAGCTTCACCCCAGGGTTGACACAGCAAGGACTTTGAGACTGATTAGGCTGGCTGCAGCTATTCTGGAAATCAGTGGACACCTGCTGCTGAACCACCATGTTTCCAAACCGGCCAAAAGGTGCTGAGGTGGGTCCATGTTCTGTGTTGGGCCACCTTCCACAATATAAATGGTGGTTTCGTCCCCTCTGAGGAGACCTTTCAGCACTCCCGGAGCTCACTTCATTCCATTGGATGGGAAGCTTACTGGGGCTCTTCCTCTCTGCTATCTGCTGCTGTTGGAGACTATGGGAGCCAGGGAAGATCCCATTCAACCCTAAAGCCTGGATTGCCTCCACAGACTGATGGGAGGTGTCCCTTTGACCAGAAGCTATTTGGTCCTCACTGTGAAGGTAGGGGCCATTTTCCATCTGAACTTGGGAGTGGAGATACTGCACCAGGTCATCTGGCAATATATCCTCATCCCCGAGCAACAGGCCAGCCTCCCCATCGTCCTCCATGGCCAGAGCCTCTAAGGCTGCATGTTCTGCAATGCTAGAAGTATATGATGAGTGCTGCAGGTTGCCCTCTGAGCGTGTGTAGTTCTGTAGGCTAAAATTGCGAGATTCAGTTGAAGTATGGTGAGCCAGAGAGGGAAGAGGGTGGAGATTACTAAGGCTATTGAAGCGTTGCACCGGGGGCAAACTGAAAGTGTCAGGAGCCTGTGTCCGCACTGGATCACTGGCCCTCCGGTTCCCATTAAGCGGACCCTCGCCGGGATATAAGACCCTTCTCCGGTTACCTGCATGTCCCATATATCCATTGTTATACCCGTTAGTGCCTTCACTGCAGCGAGGTGGCCTTACCAGAGGTGGCAAACAGGGGTTGCTCCCACCCTCATCCATCATGGCCATGCGAGTCTTCAAGCTCATGCGCTCCATGTTGGGTAGAGGTGTGGGAGGCGGGCCGCCAGTAGCTGCGGCATACTTGGCTTTAAGGTGGTAGTGCTGTGCTGGGGTTAAAGTGAGCATCCCCCGTGACCCTCCTCCTGCTCCTCCTATGCCTACTCCTCCTACACCTCCACAGCCCCCACCGGAGAACATCCCTCCACCCCCTCCTCCTGCCCCACCTCCATAGTGGCTAGCCTCACTGGACCGGCGGGAGGCATCAGTGGAAATGGGGTCGTAAGAGTCGGTGGAGCTGAGGTTGTGGAGGCGGCGGTGGTGCGCGACCGCCATTGTGCCCTCGCTCTGGGAAGCCTGGCTGGAGCGTCGACTGGAGAAGCAGGGGGAGATGCCTGATGAGCGTCGGCTGCTGCTCAAGTAGGCTGAACTGGTGGCACTACCACTGCTGTCACGGCGGTCTCGGAGCAAATTGAGCACCGTTAGCTCTGTGCTGCCTAGCTCAGCATGAGCAGGTGGCTGAGGAGCAGACACCCCCCACTGCCTGCCCAGACAGGATCCTAAAGAGATGCACAAAGACGAGCAAATAAAGAAAGTTAGAACACTGACGGAGAGAAAATGCAGGACAATGTGTGGTGAAAGGAATATTACCAGAGGATGAGAGTGAAGAGGCCAAATAAGTTAAGTCTAAGTGTGGAGAGATTTCTAAAACAGATGGTACCATAACTGGCTGCATTTGGCCATGAAACATTACATTACATGCTATACTCTCTGATATGATATACAGCTTGATATGGTTTTGATAGCATTTTGCAGCGGAACAGTAAATTTTAAGCATTTGGTTCTGCCTGAATCCTTCAGCCAAAATGGGCAAGATTTCATTCGGGATAATTCAGTTGTGTAAATTCTGTCTCTAGGTGCTTTATTCTGGTTAAATGACCTCAAAATGTGAGGGCTCCGGACTTTGTTTGTTTAGTAACATTCTAACTTGGATCTCAAACTGGACCTAAATCAAATAAAAGTTAAATAAAAGACCTTACCCTTCCCCTGGATGTTGGGCACTGCAGAACCTTTGGGGGGCGGTGTAGGGGACAGGGGCCCCAGCCTGGGCAGCGCTCCATTCACTTGCTTCAGCCTCTCCATCTTCAAGTGCTCCATCCAGCGCAGAGGGCGGCCAATGCTTCGCCTCGCCTGCAGGGTCAACATGGCTGCGGTTGCTGTGGAGACGGTGGAGTCCATGATGGGGGCCGGCTCACCCTCACACTCCTCGTCCACCTCCTCTTCATTTTCCTCCTTCTCCTGGTCCTCCTCCAGCCCCTCCCCTGGCGAGCGTCCGGCGCTCACAGCAAGCTGGACTCCACTGCAGGGATAGGTGCAGATGGGGGACTGGTCACTGCTGCATGTAGACTGACCGCCAGGGCTTGGCTGAGACGTCTGACAGACACAGAAAAAGAAGAAGTAGATAAATGGAGGATCATCAAGTTTAGCTCCAAGCAGGGATACACAGTGTTAAATGTCACAGACAATGACGCTGGACGCAGTCCTCGTAACATCAGACAACAACAAGTATTGAATCCACAAACCATTAGGAAATATAAATGTAGTCATGGGTTCGTGGGATGAGTGTGGCTCTGATGGCTGAGCCGACAGAAACTCTGTGGATGACACAGCTAACCATTTCTTCTTCAATCGCAAATCATCATTCATCCTATTTATTCATCCATTCTATGTGGAAGTTTTTTGTCATGAATTCATGGATAACATGTGCAGTTGGCTTCATACTCTTTGGGCTTGTGGTTTATTAGCATTTGTTGGGGTTTTCCAGGGTTCATTCGGGATTTGTTGTTGTTCGAGGCTCACGCTTGTACTTTAGCGCCCTCTATGTGTGACATACAACATCACGTGTGCTGGGGAGAATATCATCCGCAGCCCGTATTTAATCCTCAGGGATCATGAATTTGTTCAACCTTGATGAAGGCGTTAGTTTGCTTGGCTACACTGGAAGAATAATCAGAAAATTTCCCTCGTTTTTTTCAATGATCTCATAAAATTGCTGAAGTTGTGAGTATGAAGAGCAATCTGCTCTCTTTCAGGAAATAAAAAAAGGTGTTTGGTGGGTACAACATTACTCAGGCAATAGTAATGCCTCCTCATATGACCCCCGATAAAAAAGAAAAACACTTCAAAGGGCAAAATCATGTTTTGGGTTGTTTTCAGAGAAAAGGCAAATAGGATAAAAGGTCTCAAAAGAGACCGGCTAAAGTCTAATTAAATTGTTTACAGAGTTTTATGAACTATGTGGCACTAAGGAATAATGAAATCGCTTTTCTTGGCAGCAAGTATCAGAAATGTTGGAAGACTCTTCACCCTGTTTACCAGGGAGAGGATTTGGCTGCAGCCTTGGACAGTATCAGGCATAGTCACAGTGTCCTTGCAGTTCTGCCCAAAGGCATGGCCACTCCCCACAAAAATGCATCGGCTTTGGTAAATATCAAAGTGCTGTACAATGAGATGAGGGAAAAAAATCTTTTTATGGCTGTGAGGGATGAGAAACCGAGACCTACGATGAGAGCAAATCTTTACCGTTTGGGGTGAAAGTATCAAGCAGTTGAGACACGATGAGAAAAATCATGATTAGATGAGAACGAAAAGAAAAAACGAGAGACTTGGAAAGAATATTTTACTAATACAATGCGACACCTATCTCACCTGATTACCCACTGTCCTTAGGAAGGGACGGAGAGAAATGCCGAAGCATTGGACAGAGGAAAAGATGCACTCATTAGAAGATTTCAGTGTTAAATGTGCCGGTATGTTAGATTAATTCCAGAAAGGGTGTTAAAAAAAAGTCTAAACAAAGGAATCAAAGTGATTCTGAAACCTAAAATAAAGTCTTACCATGGGCTTCTCTGTTTTGATGGACTTGACCTGCAGACATTCATCCTGTTTTGAGGTAGCATGGTTGTACTCCCTTTGGTCCGTGTACCCACCCAGGGGCAGTTGCCCCGGCGACCTGCCCTGGCCGTTGCCCCCCGGCTCCCGTGGCTGGGGCGGAGGGCGTGGGTAATCTCCACGCTGTTTCTTGGTGACGTGCGCCTCAGGCCCGTGCACGGTCTTGACGTGCTTGCGTAAGGAGCTGGGATCTGTGTAGCGCTTGGTGCAGCCTGTTATTTTACACACATACGGTTTCTAAAAGAGAAGAGAGAGCAGAAGTCAGTAAACTGGCAAATTAAAGGATGACCGACTGTGTTGAAGTGTATGGGTTAGTACCTCATTTGAGTGTGTGCGGTTCTGATGTTTTGCCCGGTCCGAAGCGTTGGAAAAGGCCTTGTTGCAGCCCTCGTGTTCGCACACATAAGGTTTCTCCCCAGTATGGGAACGTAAGTGGGTTTTAAGGTTTTCCAGACGAGAGTAGGCCTTCGCGCAGCCTTCAAACTGGAGGAAGAAAGAAAAGAGCTCCCATTTACACACTATAATAGACTATGATACAATAACAGGTTTTCATCTCCAAATGAATTAAGTGACCTGAATGGGAGTATGAGCATGAGCGTCCTTACTGTGCACTTGTGTGGTTTTTCACCAGTATGCCTGCGCATGTGGACCACCAACATGTACTGTGCCTTGAAGGGCTTCTGCTCTCGAGAGCATTCTTCCCACCGACACACAAACTCCTTCTTCTCTCCGTGGATGTGGTCATTGTTTATGTGCTGGAAAAGAAGACAAGAGCTGCATTACATTCTCTTTCAGGTTTTTTCTAAGTGCAACATCATTTCGAATCAACTGATTTGTTGCTCAGCTTTGGGAGAAAAGCAGTACAAGGACACGTTTTTGTCTAAATGCTTTCCTTCCATCCTTCCTCGCTTTCCAGCCGTTCTCTTCCTCTAATTCATTCAGCTGAAAAGTGCACTAAGGCTCGTGAGTCTTGGTGTTCGATCTGGACGGGAATTTCAAATAAAACCCTGTCACTTCGCATCACTTTGGGCCGTCACCACTCGATGACAAGTGCTGACAGTTGTGCTGCTGTGGCAACTTCCAATCTAAGGCTTAGAAAGCAAAGGGAGCAGGGAGAGCAGCGAGAGAGGTGAGGCGGTGGGGCCAGAAATCAAGAGTTCAGTCGAGGCTTTTGAAATGCGAGAGCTTTACAACTCCAGCCAAGCATTAATCTGCACGCACCACCTTTGTCTCACTCGTCCCTCTGCCTTCCTTTCTCGCCATCTTTCCTCTTCTTTTCGTACTAACTGCCTTGTAAAGATGGGTAAGTGGTGGATGTTACAAAGGAATGAAAGAGGTGATGAAAGGGGGGAAAAAAACAACCCTCTGGGGATAGAGTCAATATCAGGCACTCTTTGAGAGACAACAGAGTGTGGTGGCCTCTGAAGTGTTTTTCCGAGGGCAGTTTGAACCCAGGGAGACAGACAATATCCTGACCGAAAGAAACCAGTATTATGACATTCCTGAGCAGCAGAAAAAGTCTTTTTATCTCGAGGGTGAACACAGAAGGACCGACGGGAGGAGGGGACTTGACTTTGAATGCTCTTAAATGTCTGGGGAATCTATGCTTCGTCTGAGCACTTATTCCCAAGATTGTTGAGCAATGAAACATGCAGAACCAAAGCAAAATAAAGCATCCAGTGTTAAGTTTTCCTCCAGGCATGACCTGACAAGACCCCCTGCACAACCTCCACATCCACCAGAAAGCAGCAGTAAAGCTGAAGGAGGAGTATCGACAAATGAGTCAGCATGCAACAGCAGAGTGCACAGACAAAAGAAATCAGTAAAATTGACAGCAATATATCAACAAAGAACCTCCATTATTCTCACTTGACATTTTTTAATTCTAAAGTGACAAAACAAGACTAATTCCAGGCAAAATGATTGCGAACTGGACGACCATATGCGGTGGTGAAGATCAATCTCCTCCCCACCCTGGTCAGAGCTTCAGAAAAACCTGACTCTTCCTCTCCATGAGGGAATCCCTGTGGCAAGCGATCGGTCTGTTGCGACCAGCGTTCAATATCCTCCGGCTGAGAGTGATGGGAGAGCGCTGTGGTGTTGGATCATAGCGGCGGCTGGCACAGCACAGCGCACGCAAGCACTCACACACGCTCGCTGTTTGTACAAATGAAGGAGGTCGTTGACGGGCGTGATGCATTAGCCTCTGAGCTGACAGAGAGGGGACAGACAGTGCGGGGAGAGGGGCCGCCGAGAAACCTAATGGCATGATCTAATGGCAATTCTTATTGAATCAATAATCTCCATGCTGAGCAGACAGGTCCCGTTGGCCAACTAAATCGACAAACAGGTGCTGATAGCGGCGGCGGCGCAGCGGGTTATTCATCTTCCCCCTGCCAGCTTATCGGCCAACAACTGTAAAAACGCCACCAAGATGGATTTAGGAGGGAGTCACACGACACGAAGCACAAGGGACATGAACACAGGGGACACTGGAGCCGCCTGTGACGTATGAGAGGTGCACACACACACAAGCAGGTGCAGGCACTGCTTTCTGGGTTCAGACCCCTGCTGCTTCGGAAAAACCCCCAAAACAAATTAAAACATAATTTTTGCACATGGATTGGTGTTTTCATTCATCTAAATAAATGAAAGCTTCTGATTACAAATTATTTTCTGTCGTCGCATCACTAGAAGCATTACTGTAGAACAGAAATGTGTTGTTTTCTGCTGTTACCCAGCATTTGCTCACTTCAGTATCCATCCCCGTGTTTCCTTATCAAACCCTCTCTGGGACGCAGCCTTCATGCATTCGAATGCAAGCGTGCATGAAAAGAGGGCCTGTTTACAAGGCAATTTCACTAAGCGATGGGACCCGCAACACCGTTTAGCTTTATCAAACACTGCCTAATAAATCATATGCTCTTTTGTGATGTCAGCTGCTGAAGTGCTTTGTGTTAAGAGAGGGGAAAGAAACAAGCATGAAAAAGGAAAAAGAAGGGTGGGAATAAGGGTAGGAGGGAGAGAGGAAGTAAAAGGGGGAATTAAGACCGAGTGAGGGAAGGAGGGAAGATGAGAGTTGGTGAATGACAAGCAGGGGGCAGGGAGCTGGAACTGGCATGTGTAATTCAGCACAGTCTTTTCATCTTGGAGTAAGATACTCTAGACAGATAAGGGGTCTAATCCTTCTCCTGATCAAAAAAGATCTGCATTTTACCAATTAAAGCCTGTGCCAGCAGCCAGAGAGGACTGGGGGCTGCTTTCAGACTGCGCCTGCATTTATCTCCCTTTAACACTGGGGAGGCACACAGCGGCCGTCGCAGCAAGACTGCACACAGGGTGAGCCAGCTCTCCATCAAAAGACAGCACAGCGCCCCCCAAAAAGCATAACCTGGGACAAAATAGCAAGCTCCTAAACATAGGAAAGGTCTCATTAGCTGTGAGGACACATACATCCAGATCTTCAGTCTGGTGCTTGCGGGCTCGAAAGAACAGGACATAATGTTTATTTCTGAGTGATGATGCAATGCACCGGTCGAACACTTGAGAGACGCCCTGAAAGACTGGCACGACCCATAGACTGTATATAAAAGATGGATGCAGCCAACGTGACATCGCTCACTGATTTGTGGACTTCCAAAATTCAGAACTTTGGTTTGCCAACATCTTGCACCTTTAAAACTACAGAAACTATAAAAATGCTCAATGGTTAGTGACATGGAAGCCACAAAGTATCCCGGCCCCAAAGCATACTGTTGCGGCTTTAAAATCTTTAAACTAAATAAACAAGTTAAGTGAGTAATTCTTCTAAAAAATCCAAATTAATTCCTTTTTGGAACTGGGCGATTCGCCTCCTTTTGGCCATTAAAATGCATGTTTCTGCATTGGCTTCCTTTCCTTTCTGGCTGTATTTCAAACAAAAGAGAACCAGTTTGGTTCTCTGTTCAGCAGCCAAAGAATCTCCAATCTTTCAACCTTTGCAAAGAGCTATTTCTATCTATAGTCCAACACGCTGCAGCGTGTCTGTAATAGTCCAACATGGACCCACTAAACGCAAGCTGTGAAACCATTAGTGTTTTTTCACCATCTACCGTAGTGCTAAACACCGGCAATGGCTATTTAGTTGGTTGCAATCTACAACTTTGCCACTAGGTGTCACTGTATACAAAACAGCTACTGTGCTAGACATTGTAAAACATTGGGGGGTTTCTGGAAAGCTTTCCCATTAAAACACCTTTATTCTCAGCCTCTAAAGGAAATCAAACAACACGGAATGAAAACAACTTCAGAGGTTAAACCTTCAGCACTTTTTGTTATTCACCGACTTTGTCCTTATCTTTACCAATATTTCATTGTAGCGTGAAAGTTAAAAGCGCATAAACTGCATCAGGTCAGAATTGCTTAAGGCTCAAGCAAGGTATGCAAATTCATCAAGCGAAGCTAAGCTGTGAGAACTTTTATGTTGGCTCAGATTTCATTTACACAATGACTCTAAAGCCATTTTTCGCCATTTCTTCTTCACATAAAAGTGAAAACGTCCCCTCTAGATTTCTATTTGGTGAAGAATCGGTGTTAAATCACTAGGAAAACAATAAAAAAAAGTGTCAAGCAAGGCCATATTAGGGAATTATGGGAGTGTGGGGTTGGCATCTCTGTCGACAAAACCGGAAAGAAAAAAAAAAAGCCTACTTCAAGAGAGACATTAAAGAAGCCACCAGGCCTTATCTTAAAAAGTGCTCCCTCCGAGGGGAAAGAGAGGAGGGAGAGAAAATGAGAAAGGGGGAGGCTCATGCCCAAAAATAGAGGAAGGAAGAGAACATTGAGCTGAGAGGGAGAAGGAGAGGTGCAAAGAGTAGAAATGTAGTACATGTAATAAATACAGCAAACTAAAATTGACACCCGCCTCGCTTTTGCTGACTGGGTAGGCCAGATAAGTGAGCCAAATTGCAAAGATCTGATGTTTATCTTATCGGCGGCACCGAGAGCGCTTAAACGCAGATGATAAAGGAACGCCGTAGCGTGTCGCGGTGAGAGCATGTTTGAGGGTGTAAAAATATGCATCAAGAGCCCGACAGGAGCGCTTTTGAACAAGGTGGAAAGCGATGAGGGTGGTGTAAAGGCTTAATTCTAAAATTAGGCCAACCACAAAGAAAAAAGGAATGTTTGAATCAGCGCCGCTGTTACTTTTAATACTTGAAAAAGCTGTTTATTTCTTAACGCGTATTGTCAACAAAGACCGGCACTTTTGAACACGAGTCCTTGTCCAAACTTTGAGCCAAAGCTAGTGATTAAAACTGCTTCAACCGAGCAGAAATAGTCTTCTCATCGTGCCCCCCACCCCACCAAAAAAGAAGCCATTTCAGAAGATAAGTACAGGGGGATGGGATGTTCCATTGTTTAGTTATATGGAAATCCCCCCACCCCCAACCCTCAAACCCCTCCCAGAGAGTGAAGAGAGCCACTGTGGTCCAAATACTGTACTTATCCTATTACTGAGGGGGGTGGGGGTGTGGAGAGATAAGAGTATTTTCCCGTCCGCTCTGCTGAATTAGAGGGCAGGGATTCTGTAGGCGAAGACTTTTATTGGCATCTCTCTGCATATCTGCATGTGCATAGAAAATGAGAAATAAAACGTCATATCAGAAAGTCAAATGCTAGAAAAATAAAAATGACAATTCCAAGAGTTTCTTTAATAAGTGCTGATAAGTGCAGCTTGGCTCGATGGTACATGTGGAGGAATATGAGGATGTTGTTGTCTTCGGATGGCCTCCTTGCGTGACAACAGCAGGGGGTGGAGGATGTGTGCAAGATTTTCCTCCATTAAGACGCCATCCTGCCCTCCTCTCCCACCACTTTTAACTCATTCCACCTCCTGAAACAGGGGCAAGAAGTTGTCAAGAGCCTCAACCTTTGAGCTGAGCCCTTCAAACACGGGAGGCAGCCCATTCTGTACTGAGGATATCAATTATAGATAGGGGTTACCACTGCAGCTGAGGATTGCAATGTCAAGACGGAAAATAGACAGCTGTGGAGAGCCGAGGATCTTTCTATCAGATGTGTGGGGATGTGTTTTTTCATGCGCACGTGTGTATGTGAGCACTTCACCATCACTTATGTTGGTGTAATTTCATCACTTCTCCAACTTCAGTCTGCTTTCTCACTTAGCTGTAGGGTGAGCAGCTCACAGGCCAAGCATCTATAGCCACAGCGGAGATGATAGGACCGTAAAGCTATTAATATTTAGCTTTACAGTGAGCCCTCAGGCACAGGACGAGGAGAGCCATCCATCTCCAGGGCTGTGTGAGAGTTCTGATAACGGACGAGGAGGGGGTCCAGTTCAGTGCAGAACACAAAGCACTGGGAGGCTTAACCCCGCCAAATCAGTTAGCACTGTCCAGCTGCGAGATGCACTCTCCAGCTTTTGAGCCCATTACCACTGTCCCTGGATCCAATCAGGAATCCAGCATCCCTAACAGCCAGCGCCTGCAGCTCTGACTCTACCGGAGGCTGCCAGACGCAGAAGTTGTGTCCTGACAGGGGGCGCCGTCCAGCACTCCAGCTTCTGTGATGTAGCTTGGATGTACTGAACTCTCACAGCGTACATGAATGTTTGCTGAGCCACATCGTAGAGATGTAAACACCCTGTTGTGTCTCACTGTTCACTTACAAGAAAAGCTGGGCGTGGAGAAGCATGGCCATGGTTGAACACTGCGTTTTAGAGGCGGCACGTCCATTTAAAGAGGAACTCCGGTATTTTCAAACCTTGACCTCGTTTCTGGCATTAAATACGTTTATCTACTCACTCTTCGGAAGATATTTAGATAACTGGAGATCCATATAACGGAGTGAACGGGGCTTAGAGGATGCAGCCTCTAAATAAGGCATTATCTGTCTTTATTTCACCAATACTTTAAGAAGAATGAATGAATGAACGTGTGCTATAGCTCTGTTAGCTCATAGCTGCTGTGTTGTTGTTATTGGCGGCTATCGGGGGGCTTATAGAGGGATTTATACACACTCGTCCTCTGGGATGACGTCATCGACGCGCCGCTGCAGCACGGTTTATTCTGAAATTTAAAAAACTAATTTGAAACTGAAGCTTTGAGATAAATGAAGTAAGATAAAGGCGAGAATATTTTCCTCTGAAATATAGTGGAGTTAAAGAAATCAACTCTAGCGTTCAGAACTTCAACCCAAATGTTCTGGTCATTTTAGGGGGGAAATTGATTGCCCCGGGAACCCCGTTTAGGCCTGATTCCAGCTGTGGAAATGGAGTGGGTCAGAGAAAAGATGACCCATGTTCTTACTGAGCAGCGATAAAGGAGCCAAGTTAAAACAGAAAATAGCTGCATCAACAACAAAGTCCCTCGATGCGATCAGCCAGATGTTTTATTACATAAAAAATATGACATAATTTCTGCCTCATGTGCCGAGAACTCACCTGTACGAGCTGCTCCTGGGTGTCAAACTCACGGCAGCAGTTCTCCCAGTGGCAGTTAGTCTCATAAACCACCTCTGGCTCCTGTTTGCTCTCATCTTTGTCCCCTTCCTCCTTCACCAGAGTCATCCCTTCAGGATGGTCCTGAATGACAGCCAGAAAAAAAAAGGTCAACAACAAGCACGCTGGGAAATAAAATGAGCAAAATGACTTTAAAAGGATTTGCTTCACCTCTTCAACTTGTAAGCTGTCATAAAACCCATTTTTCACATGAAAGACACAGCAGAGAGCTATTGGTTACAGGCCTCGACCACAGTGCCCCTGTGAATCTGGCCTTGTCTGGCTGCATGAGGGAAGTGTGGAGAGCGGAAATGTAGCAGTGAAAGCCCCTCTGTATTTTGGGAGTTGTTATATACGACAGGACTGGGGCGAGTATTTGAGGAACCTAACTCCCTCTTCCTGCTGTAGGTTGCTCTATTAGCCCAGACATATTTCACTGTCACATGGCAGAGCGGAGCACAGAGCTGGTGTGGGCCACTGCAGGAGGCTCCCACCACACACCTCAGCTTTCAATCCACTCTCATAAGGTTTTTCTCTGCAGACGCAAAAGCTTACCGTTATCACATTTGGCTTTCATTTTTCCAGCCACTTAAAATTTTGATTAAACAAAAGCAATTTCCTAGTGTCCCGAAGATGAATGGATTGCTTCGCTTCTGAAACTGATAAGAGCAGAACGGGAAACCAACACCAACAGCATGTTGATTGTTGCAGCCACTTTGGCATGGGTGCAGCATCTATGTGGGCTTCCTATATTCCAGTGGGAAATAGATTATAATAATGCTTTTACCCAGGATGTTAACAGTTCTGACAAACGGCTGGAGGATGCATACAGTCTGTTACTAATTTTGGTGAATGTAGACCATCCCCACCTGTACGCTCACAGCGCCAGGGCTTGGCAGCTCCTCCTCGGGTTTCATCTTGGACCGTTTGTGGTGCATTGGATCGCCTGTGCTGCTCACAGCAGATTCACTGGTTGGTTTGGCCTGGAAAGAGAGAATATCTGAGCATTTACAAGTTAATCATTTCGCGCCCCTAATGGCACCGCATAGACTATACAGATAATGTTATTCTTTATGGTATCGTTAAAAATGCATGTGATGCTTATAAGCTAATACATCATTTACTTAATCAACCAGACAAAACAACTGGGGTTGAACCATAATGATTCCTGTGTCTCAAACAAGAGCCTTAACCGAGCTAATGAAAAACTATGCAGTTCAGTGTATCACATTAGCTGCCCTAATCATTGCAATTAAAACAAACTCATGAACCAATTCAACCAATGGATGACCTCGCTCTGGCCCTGGCTTAAATATGCCCTTGGGGGAGTTTTTGTTGTACAGCAAGCTACGTGAGAATAAAAGAAACAAAGAGGAGCTTTTAGACATCTTAAAAAGGAGATTTTTCTGGTTTTCAGTTCTAAAGTTGTTCACAGGACTCTCCTCTTGGTGTCTCCAACATGCCACACATAGGCCTTATCGTCTGTGGGCCCCCAAAGCAATATTTTGTTTATTCGGGGAAAAGAAAAGGCGATTTTGGTGCAACCAATTTGAATGAGACCTAATTTGTGATGGGGTGAAATACAAGGCATGGGAAACAACAGGGAGGATGGGTAATAAACACTGAATATACACTTCAAATGTTGGCCCGCACATACAGTAAGGGCTGAGGAAGGAGAGAAAAAGCCCCTTTGGATCCATCCATCCATGTCAATATTCCCTCTCCATATCCCTGTTCTCTCTCTAGTGATTAATGGAGTCAGCAGTGGGATTCTATGCTAACAAGCCCCTTGTTGTTTGCTGCAGGCACGTTCTGGGCTGTGCTCGGCAGTCTTAAAACAAGAGACAACACAAGTAGGAGGAAACTCCCAAGAGAGGAGAGCGTAGAGGGGGGGTCCTGCCTGTACTATGGTTGCTGGCTGCATTTCGCTCACATGTGGCTGGCAAGCGACGATGCTATCTATTACGTGTGATGATGAATTGAAGGCACCAGCCACCGCTCTCACCTGTGAGGAGTCGTTGGAGATGGCTGAGCGCTCGCTGGCGCTGAGCCCAGACGGGGGGATGCCAGGCATGGGTCGATGGGTGGCAAAGGCTGGGGTCGGGTGGACTAGGGGAGGACTGTGACCAAAGGCGGAGCCCACGATGCCCGGCTGACGGCCGATGAGCTGCTGGTGCACATGCAGAGCCACCGGGGTTGGAGGGTAGGCGAAGCTTAACGCAGGGCTGGAGGCAGCAGAAACAGGGAAAATCTAAGCATCGGCAGCGGTTTAAATAGTCGTAAAACTTAAACATAACTTCACTAAAACAGCAGTTACAACAGCAATGAGGGAAAAAAAGGAGGGAACGATGGTGCATAAATGGATTGTTCTGGATAGCTTCTCATCCCTGAGGACAATCTGACAGGAGATGGTGTGGTAATGCTGCAACCATGGGACTGTCGACAAATCCCTGCCAATGAATGTTCAGGGTGTTAACACAGTGAGTTATCATGTGGTTTGTGTAAGACGATGCGTCATTCCTCCACTGGGCAAATGATAAAGATGATAAATAGTGTATCTCACAGCCATGTAAATAAAGCTGAATTACTGAGGCACAGTCACTCCTTTAGCTTATTAACCCACAACCTAAGCTAACTTTGTTGATTATAAAAATCCCAGAAGGCACCGAGTCTCCTCTGGACTCTGTGTAACCACTGCTGAACCACCAGATAAACACAGATCTGTGTGGCTCAAGAGCAGAGGCTCCATTCATCCCGCACGCTGACAATTTGCTCTCTCTGCGACCCATATGTCTGCTGATCTTATTATGAGCCGAGTGGAAATCAATGGCCCGAGACACATTTGGGGGCCCATCCGCTTGTCATATCACTCATCAGTCTGTTGGCTCTGGCTATTTGGGCCCTGTCAGCTGGACAGTGGCTGAGTGTGCAGCCTGATTGATCAGCCTCTTCTTACAGATTGCTGATCAATGGCTGTGGGTGGGACAATGGATCTTTCCTTCTTCCCTTCTCTTCCTTTTTCTTTTGCTTCCCTTTCCCTGCCTCTGGTACCGGGGCATGATGCATTTGATGTGTCTTTGAGGTGTACTCGATGACTGACACAAGCCGCCAGGGAGGCAGGCTGACGGGCTGGCTGGGAGATCGTTACCCACATGGGGGTGTGACACGGAGTCACACACATGCACTTATTCGCACCATATGTTTGTCGAAGACATAACATTACGGCGCCATCCTGAAGAAAGCACAAAAATGCACATCTTTAAGGCCAACCATCTCCTGAAAGATGAAAGAACTTGAAAAATTTAGTGTGAATCTAGCTAATTATGTCATAATGACAAGTAGAAAAAAATCAGTTGCACAAAGAGTAATTAAAACGTCCTTGGTTTCCCAGCTTCTGTACAGAAACTCAGGTCAATTTGGGTATGACAGCAAATTGCCAGCTCAGACATCAAACTTCAGAGGTAAACAAACTTATTTCACCCCATTATAGCCCACTTTCCCCCCCACACAGTTTGTAACATGAGCTTTTTCTTAGAAGCATGGCAAAAGCAGTGCGTTAATATGTATATTCCTAATAATTTGGGAACTTTTCATGCAAGCGAGCTGTCATAATACTGTCTGCTACCTGATGGCTCCTGCAGATAAGTGACCATAGGAGCCACTGGTGGAGGAGCTGGAGCGAGAGTTGTTCAGCAAAGAGTTGACGAGGGAGTTGGGCGAGTTGCGGATCATGGTCTGAAGGTCGAAGCTGTGCTCAGAGAGCGGCGAGATGGGCAGGGGCCGCTTCCTGCTGGGCCGTGATGGGAGCCTCGGGCTTGAGAAACGGGAGCCTGCACAATGAGAGAGAGATTGGAGCAAGTTGCTACGGTACAGAGGAATAAGTGCCGTCGATTAAACCGTCCTGTAAGGCTGCAAATGTACCCTTTTCTGCTCTTTCAGTCTGTGTTTTTTAGACAAGAGCATCAGTTAAATTCTGAGATGGTGTATACAAAATGCTCTGTTTGACTTCATCCAAACCTAATCTAACCCTAACAGATGACATTTTTGTCAATCATCAGACAAAAGCCTCATCTGAATGAGTGTTCAGCTGTCACTTGATGCACTGCTTGCATTTCATCCATGAGAAAACATGCCTTTTATGTTGGAGAAATGCTCTGACTGTGTACGGTAATATTTAATCAAGTCCAATTTGACTCGTTATTCAAATGCAATCAGTGTTGACTAGAAATACTAAAATGGGGTTTGAAAAGGTAAAAGGCGGAAACAGTACAGCCATTCTCTGTGCACATACAATGAGCCACGGGTAGAGATTAAAACATGACTTTTGTTGTCTTCACATGGAGATGTCACAAACAAGACAGAGAAAAACAGGGGAAGATGGAAGGAGGGGAAAAAAGCGCTAAGGGGATGTCGTGCTTTGTGTGTGAACTGACACAATGACTTTGTGACTCAAGACTTGGAAATAAAACATTTTGAGTTATTTCATAAAGGCAAACAAAACCAGCTTGCGCAGCCCCGATAACCCCCCTCCATATTTACGTCCCCCTCAATCCATCCATCTCCCAAAACGTAAATGCTCCATCTCTCGTTTGACACATCCAGCGATTACAGAACGCTCCATTCACATGGTAATCAGAGTGTGTGGATGTGAAAGTGTGTGTGTGGAGAGCGCCGCGGTGGCAGCGGTGGAGTTCTGGCATACACAGGCACGAGGTGCATCTGCAGCATGAAACTGTATGGAGAGATGAACCCCCTTTACATTGTTATTGTATGGAGGATCTCGCATTTTCATGTGTTAGTGAAGGGGGGGTGCACACAAACAAACCCTCAGCGCTCACAATTGCTCAATACAATGTAGCTTGTCACATGAGATTCCTTGACATGTTTGATATTTCCACCTATTCACCAGCTTGAACAATACATCTAATCCTGCATGTATATATACACACACATATTGTCCTCCTGATGTGGGGAAAAGCAACCGTCTACGTCCCAAATTTGACACATGTGACACCTTAAACAGCGTCCCAGGGAGCGCAAGGTATAGCATCCACTTGTGGTGAATTAGGAGAAGGTGGGGATGGGAGGGGGAGCTATCTTGGGAGAAGGGGCCTGTGTGCCACCATTGCAAGGCCTCATGGGAGTGGTGTTTATTAATGCACAGCCCAAATGATAAATCGGCCAACCGGGAAGACAGAGAGAAGAGCGTTCTGGCTCGTAGCAGGACTGTCCCTCTAATTTCCTCTTGATTTATGGACGGGATGGCTGGTTCCTCGCCGCGTCATTAATTTTGAGGGCCGGGGAGGGTTTCCGACGGACCAGACTGACGGCGGTGGAAATAAAAGTTGGCTCTAAAACTGGGGTTGAACCCACAGCGACACATCTGAGGGGGGGGAGACACCTGAGAAGGGATGGAGTGTGAATAAAAGAGTGAAACTAGATATTAACACTATGGTTGTCATGGTTGCGAAAGTTTAGTAGAAGATTCATTGTTAAATCTGATTGTCTCCAATTTAAAGTATAAGCCTATTAATGATAATTATTCTTTTATAACAAATTATTCATTCATTTAACCCATAAAATGATTTAAATTCACTGGAAATGAATTCAGGAACATTAATAAGAATATTTCTGACCTGGTGCAACGAGATCATGGAAAGTAATGGAAGAAAGTGCGAAAATGTGTTTTTAAACTTTAAATGAAGAACGTTATAACCATAAAACACGCTATTAAATCAAATAATAATCCTAAAAGACACAAAGGTTGACGTAGAAGCAACTTCTATGTTCTTATGATTCTAAACTTTTTAAAATGAAGACAATCATTCACCAAATAGACAAAATGATTGGTTAAAATACAGTTAAACTTAAATACACCCCATTAAGCACGCAAAAGTAGTTAATAAATTATTAATTATTAACAAGCTACAGTTTGGGAGCAATTACATCATATACATCTGCATTATAAAAGTGGTGTGTTACAGATGTTTATACCTGCTTAAAGCTACATTTCTTTACCACCACCTATCGAATGTTTATGTGTAACCATGTAATTAATCAGGTTACATAAAGAAAAGCAGAAAAAAATAGCTCTGATATTAGCTGATAAAGAGGACAAATAAAGACGAGAGTGTGGACTTTAGTCATAGTGATGTATGAGAGCTTTGCTGCTAATTAGGCGGTACTAACGAAGACAATAACACATTAAGGCACAAATAGGCAGGACAGGCCCATTGTTTCATTAGCAGAACTCTATCTGAAGGTAATTACGCTGATTTGAAATGGACTAAAATAGCTTCTGTAAAATAGTAGCCCAGATTATCAGTGAAAGCCTCTTGATAGAACCTGCTCTTTGTATGGGTTTTTTTTTCTCTGCTGAAATCCACCAAAGCTTTAAAGTGTTAATTCTTCCCGGCGCACATTGTTGAAACATGATGAGTTATTACCGGCAATGATCACAGGCGATTTTTAAGTGCGGAGCAGCGCATCTCCACTTAAATTTGGCCCTAATTGTTTTGTTTCAGTCTATTAATCTTAAAAAGTGACAGAGAAGAAAGGATTGCTCCAGTGATGAATGGTGGGACATTCCAATTCCCACTTAATAGCAATTAATTTTCTGATACCCGCACAAGTTTGGCTAGTTTTAATTAGTTTGTTCTGAGGAATCGGGGGAAGTTCACCCCAGATTTCCATGAAAGCAGTGTCTGCCTGACTAAATACATTCTCATCAAAGGGAGCGGGGTGAAGCTGTCCGACCTTTCTAAGATTCAGTGTGCATTTAATTTCCTATTTACACTTTAAAATAACTCATTAGCATAAGTCCTCTGCACAGTCCTGAGCTCAACACATTAAGACAGTGGCTCATTTAAATTATGTCAAAGTAAAGTTGCAGAAGCCTCCTCGCCGTGGTTGAAGCGTGGCTTGAGCTATCTATCGGTGCATTGTGAAAGTGCAGTTTAAGAGTTGAACTACTGCTGGGGCCACCCACACTTTAATGTGCAGGTATGCATTCAAGATACTTTAAGGTGAAGTCCCTGCAGGGATGGATGTGCACGGTGGTGTCATTCTACCCACTTGAAATATCCAGTTTACCTCAGCGTAAACCTCATTCCCAGCAAAGGCATTCTTTAATTGGGTAGTTCTGTAGATAGGACCTGGTGCATATTGGAATGTAGTTATTTCACTTAATTTACCTTTCAATCTAACCTATTTAATACTGCTTTTAAGGTAGATGCCCTGACACTGTTTGATGTGCGAATGTCACAGTGAAAGGGATGAATAAAATCCACACATCTATATTTGTTAAACTTTAATTCTTCAGGAAAAATCAAGTATTAAATGTGTCTTTATTGGCTGTAATATGTACCTTATTCTATTTTAGAGATACACAACCTCAAGAGGAACAAAATCAAGCCGTAATTAATTACAACTAAATTGTTGGAAAATAAGTCTGGATGAAGTTTGGACTTTATGTCATAATCTTCTAGTTTTGACTCAGGTCAGCTGGTCCAGTCCAGAGTCCAGACTAAACCTGGAGAAGCAGCATTTAGCTGTTATGCTGCAAACAAGTGGAATAAACTGCCAGAGGAGATTAAACCGTCACCAAATATAGACATTTTTAAATCCAGGTTAAAAACATTTATTTTCTCATGTGTCTATGCATGAAATCTGCAGGATATCTTTTAATTTATCGAGACTGTCGCTTGTTTTTATTCATTTTAATTCAATTTAATTATTCTATTTATATTCTTTTACATATTTTAATGCTTCTTCTGCTCCCCGCTGCAATGCTTTTATTTTATGTAAAGCACTTTAAATAGTTTTGTACATGAAATGTGCTACAAATAAATTTGACTTTGGCTTCTACGTCCATAAAAACTAGCAGACAAGTAAAGAATTTTGCTAACAGCCTAATTTTCTGTGTCCACATGTTCTGTGAGAGCAGTGCAGACTTACTCTCCATCGCCTGTAGATACTCCATGTGCAGGGCGCTGGCGCTGCTCGCCCCGGCCGTGGATGCCACGGATGGGAGGAGGTCGGCCGTGTAGGGGCTACGGTGACCTGCCAGCAGAGCCATCTGATGGTAGTACTCAGCTGTGGTGAGGCCAGTGTGAGGCGCTGGAGCAGGAGAGAAGGTCAGGTCAGCAAAGGGGAAAGAGGCGAAGGCAAAAGTGACACAAGAGGTGACAAGGAGCACCCGCTGAAACGACCGAGGAGGGAGAAAATGCATTAGGTGGTGAGATAACACGACAGGGACTGCACCTGCGCTGCGTTAGAAAACTTGCACTCATTTACTTTAGATGATAATCAGCTCAGCAGAACAGTAATGAGCACATTAGCAACACCATCAAGTTGAGCAAAACAGCTGCACAGGGAGCATCACCTGAAGTGGAGAATCTCACTGGGGATTACCGCATGCTTGCTCAGAGATTACAGTGAGTGTGCATTAGTGTTTGATTGATGCATTCATGCCGGGAACAGCATAACTGATAGTCTTACAATAAAATTCTTAAACAGCCTTTTCTCTTCATCCCCCTGTTCTTTGATCATTTGCAGGGGGTGCATGAGTGTATCTGTACTGTAAATGTGTGTGTGGTAAGAGCATGTGGGCTCACGCAGCTTTTGCCAAAGACGGTGCATGTGTGTCGCACACATAAGGGCTGCACTCTGCAGATATGCAACCTGCTCCTCCACTCTGCTCGTTTAAACTCGATAGGAAAACAAAAGGCCTAAATCTTCCCAGATAGATCTGCACACAGAACAGATACAGCAAACGATTCTCCCTCCACTTCACTTTCTCCCTTCAAAAGCCTCCCTTTTCCAAGTCATTCCCTTAGTTATAGAGTGCTGTAAGTCCTTGAACCATAGCCTAAAAATAAACATCTGGCGATGGGCTTCCTTATGCAAATATTATAAGAAAGAGAGAGGTAAAAGACTAACGCTGGTTTTGGCTGCAAATATAGACTGCTGCAGCTCTTTTTCCCCCCCAGTTGGAAAAATAAAGAGAAAATAAATAAAGAAACAACGAATGAGAGGGATTTCCTTTTAAGTCTGGCCTGTTTGCCTGCAATATGCATCCATGATTGGTTGTATGAGAGGAAGAAAAAGAACAGTAAATTAATTCGATCTGGCTTTTATGTCTTCAGTAGAAGGGGGGAGTTTCTTAATTGTCCCAAGTGTTCCGCCTCAGCTTTGCTTTTGCATTCAACCATAATGTGCCCCATTCAGTATCTATGCACGGAAAAGAGCTTTACGGAATTTCTAAATCAGAAATGCTGGCATCAGAGTGCCATCCTTGGGGCAAAAAGGGGGAGTGGGGAGGAAGGCTGTCAGTGTGGCACTGGATGGGGAGAAGGCAGAGATGTGCCTCAGGACTCGGTGAGCCACCCGGTGCTCCTTTAGCACAACAATAGGATCAGGGGCGAGCCTACCTCTGAACTGATTCTCATGGAGGGAAGAGCTAAATATTAAAAGGGGGAAGCAAAAGAGAGAAAAGTGTGTGAAAGCAAATGTGTGGCAGCAAGAGGGTGGCACTAAATCCCACCCACTTTAAATCTCCATTAGATTTGTTAATTAATTCATCATTATTCAAATGTACTTTTTGCTAGAAAAAAAAAAATCTTTGCATATTGAAGAAGGAGGCTCCCTGTAAGCTTGGTGATATACTAACAACACAAAAGCTGATGGGTTAATTAATCACTGGATTGATTAAAGGAGTAATTAGGTGCCTCATTCACAATTCACAGCATTATGAATTGAAAGGGGATCATGTGGTAGGTTGGAGAAACTATTTTGATTTAAAGCAATCCGAGCCTGGTGCAGATTATGTTATGGTAATGGAAAAATTGGAGGGCAGAGAGTTTGAGCTTGAGTGTATACCTCCAGTTTGCAAAAAGCCGCGTTGGAGTGCGGGAGAGTGGTCGAGTAAAGCTGCAAGCAGAGGCTTCTAGTCCTCACTCTGACACCGCTTTTAACAGACCTGGATGAGATGAAGTCGAGTGCACAGGTACAGAGGAAATGACCCCGTTATCTGCCATTTCAGAAGTACACTTCAACGCCAGACGGGGAGCTAAAGAGGGTGTCTGCAGCTGAAGCGTCAAAAGGTTGATGGCTGAGGCTGTGGGGACCATAATGGGTTACTGGGCCATTTCAACATTTGTAAGGGGAATGTGGATATTTGGGAAGTAAGATCTTCCCACTAACAGCTCAGGAAATTTCTAAGATCCAAAAGAAATAATCTAATAATGATCTAAAATGTCTTTACCACCGTTTATGGCAGCATCTAACTATATAACATGTTGACAGCTGTGTCACTAGGTTATAGAATCCAAATCAAAAAGCATGGACTGAAAACTGAAAATGTACATTAATCAAAAGTAAAAAGTGATGAAGCAGAAATCCAGACTCTTAAAATACTTAAATCACACCTGGAAAAGAAATTCATTTTAGTCCAGAAATAAAGAACTATGTAACGTGTATGTAGAGGAATAAACAAACTGTTAATATGTTAATAATACGTTAAAAAACAAGCCTTTTCCTTTTTCCTTTGCATGTCGTGGTCGGTTTCATTCTTTTATTTCTACATCTCTGTTTCTTTATTCTCCATGGCAGCTTGTTATTTATTTTTCTGTTTAGCTTCTTTATTTATTCAGCCTACAAGAAAACAGTAAAAATACCCAGAATCTACAGGTGTTGATACGACATAAACTTTGGAAACTAAAACTTTCGCTTTGTAGCAGCTAATTTTTGAATTTTCATAAATTCCTGTTTCACGGCGACTAATAACCTTAAAAAGCTTTCATCCCACATCACCAAATTGCTAAAACGTATCGATTCTGGCTTTTCCTTCTCATCATTTTCAACACTATATTTCACAGGGTCCAGGCTTCTGCTACAGTAAAAAATCCATTTTAACATCTTGGGGAAAAAATACTTCCTTAAGGAAACCAGAACATCTGAACCTCCCTGCCCCTGAAACCCCTGAACTTGAATCCGACCTCCCCTCGCTGTGCTCAGTCTAACTGTATATGACCCTGCCGCTCACTGATGCATCCTCCAGAGGTCTCCGACATGACTCACAGATCAAAAGGATTAGCCTCCCTCCAATCTGGGCCCCCACCCACACGGAACATACTGCACTCATAATGCTCCCGTACACCAGCTCTCTCGCTCCGATAACATCTCACCGACCCCTGGGTCTTAATAGAGATGGATCTGGTTGCCTCCCACCTGACCTCCTCTGGTCTCAAACAGGAATTGAAGTGAACCAGAGAGCTGGGACTCCTGCAAATAGCAATCAAACCTAACTGATCAATTTCAACAATTATTTTAAAAGGCCTTCTGAGGCCTTGCTGCCTGTTTCTGCTCCGCTGGGGTTCTGTGCAGATGAGTGTGTGTGCATGAAGTTCTGTGTGTTGGTGTATGTTTCATTTTATTCACCATCTGCTGGGTTGAGGCCCCGGGTGGCTGACACAACAGAGATGGAGGGGCTGCTGTGGAGAGAGCGGATGTAGTCCATGTAAGGGTTGATGTAGGGGTGTGGGTGGTGGAACGGCGACTCCGCCCCCACGGGCGGGTTCCGCTGCGGCGAGATGCGAATGAGGGAGATGTCTGAGAAGGCCGGACTGCCCGCCAGCGACGGAGGGCTGCAGAGAAACACAGAAGACAGAACAGGAAGAGCATGACACATGTGCTGTCACTTAGAATGAAACCCGAAGCTATCAGACGCATTTACTGAGGAGTTATTTTGATCACTTCTGACACTAATGAGGTTTCCTTTTGATGACTTATACTTGATAACTCATTTGTGGTTTTAAACCTTGCATGTTGTCGATATTCCATCTCTTGCGGTATGGACCCAGCACAAAAATTCCCCAGTACCATGTGTTTGTGCCACATTGTGAACCACAGCTCTACACTAACATCCATATTAATCCTTAAATGCTTCAGAGAAAAGAGAGTGAAGACGTTCACACTTTACACCACCCATTTATGAGGGAAAAAAACTTTCATGCAACATCACATCCTCCTGAACTCTAACTTCAGGTTTGTTTAAACGCTTAAACTCTAGAATTAGCATCTAAAATCATATCTTAGTCTATTTCTACTGTCTCATAACCAGATGTTGAACATATCTGTTCACTGCAAGTTAAAAAGAAAACTAAATAGATGTGAGTTTCACATCTTTATTATGAATATTCTGCACAGCGCGTGACTCCAGGAAATAAACACACTGCTGAGTGCCTTTAGTTATTTGTTGTATACGTGTTTGGTTTACTGGGCACAGCGAGCAGGTCCTGGGAGTGCTTTGGTACCCTCATAGCTGAGCTGTAGGAAGTTGCTGGAAACAGACAGGCCTGCATGTCTTTGCTCTACTTATTGTTAAAGTGACCCTAATATCGACCAAGCAGCTTGGACAGTAATAGGATTAATTAAATATCAGACTAAAACAGGGCTTGAATCGCTGCCATAGACTCCCACTGTATGATTCCCATTATAACCAGTTAGAGCGATTAGGTAACCGCATCTTTTGATTTCACTGTGCTCTTATGTCCCCAAATTCATGGCTAAAGTAAACACGAATAATCTAATTTCTCTGCAAATTTGACATCATGCTCCTTTCATTAGGCCAGGACGTCAAGATTTTACTAGCATGAGTGGACTGAGAGTGGCAATTAGACCGCGACAGTATCTCTCTCCTTCCATCTGCAAGGCAGAAAGCAGAGCGCAGCATTCCAACTGCTCCGTACGCAGACATTTCCTCAGATCAAAGGCAGCTTTCACCACTGCTTCTTAATCAGAGGGAAACGTTAGACCAAGCTCACCGCTGGCCAGAGCAAGACAAGCTAAGCTACACCACAATGCTCCATTGCTCAGATGACTTTGAGCTGAAACCAAGTACAGAATTACACATGACAGATCCAAAATCCATCTGCAAGTCTGACACAAAATGCTTTTTCTTCTTCTTTGAATACAAAAAAACGAGCACTATCAGCTTTCTTACTGTCAAAAAGCTTCACTCTGAATTGTCTCTATTGAATGTGATTTTAAAAAAGTTGAGAACAATCAGGAAAACTTCTGAGGAGCCAAGTTGAAGACAAAGTAATTTGTCTCCCTACTTATAATTGGTTAGGAGGGCCTGGAAACTCCATAATGATGGCCTTCACCACAAAGGCCTTCCCCGGAGGATGTGGAGAAATCCACATATCAGCTAGACATTAAGGGGCTGAAAGATTAGACTGAATTAGCCCCTCCACTTCTCTGTGGCTCCCCAGTGGACCAGTCTGCTGTGACAAAAGACCCCAGGAGAAGAGGAGGATGGCTGAAAGTGGGAGGGAGAGAGGAAAAGTGTGGATTTAAGAGGGAGGAGGAGAGATGGAGAAAAGTGAGAGACCTGACCCACGGTTTGTCTCACAAAGTGACCTTGAGTGAGGCCAGGGGGAGCGGAACAGTCCAATTACAACCTCCGCCCAGTCTCTTGATCCCCTACCGGTCCCGTCGGCCCTCCACTTCACAGCTCTCGTAATGAAAGAGCTCAGGACAGGGTCAATAATGAGCAGTGAGGACTGGAAACAACAGGCAGACTTAAAACACACAGGACATTCGTCACATACAAACTCTGTCCTCGAAAGGCCGTCCCATAATTAGCCCAGAGGGTCTACGGGACCATGTAAAATGCTTTGACTGTGGTCATGTGTGTGACAACATCACACACGATGTCAGAGCGTGCACAATCCATGATGGAAAATATTAGCAGCGCTCGCAGGATCCTCCCAGACATTTCGACACTGCGCTCGTGGAAATTTCTTTGCTTCCACCTCCATTCAATTAGTGCGCTTTTGCACGTCGGCTGTCAAAAAGCTCTTATTTCCTCAATGCCCAGCAGGCCACAGTGAGGGCAACTTCAAACAGGTGTGTGTGTGTGTGAGAGTGTGTTTACGATAAGCAAGTCATGTGCCCGCTCGCCACCATCTCCAAGCCTCATTTACACTGATCACAACACAGCTGCAGACTGGCGTTCGCTTTGTTGTCTCATGACTGAGCTTGATGAGGGGAAACCTGCTTGGTCACCGACTACAGAGAAGAAACTAAACTACAAACAGAGTTTTCCTGTAATTTCTGCCTACCATGACACCGTTTAACCCCGTCGCCCTACCCTGACCTCTGCTGTACTGCTCTTATTCGCTTATTCTTATTCCCTATCTCTACTCTGTCACCTCTGACATAGTCAGACTAGTGGGTTCCTTCTATGTAGTTTATTGTTAGCTTTTTGTATAGCTTGTTATATCTTCATTTGTGAGTCGCTTTGGATAAAAGCGTCTGCTGAATACATGAGCATAAACAACATAAACATTAGTGTTTCCAGGAGTCCTACTGGTAGGTCTTGAGTACTGATAGATTAAAAGGGTAAAAAAAGAGGTAGCCAGTAAACAAAAAGGGAAGAAAGCACATTTTGATTTGTATGAAGACAATGACACATGGTGAATTCAGCCAGCTGAAAGGTGAAAAGGGAGAAAAAGAATTGAAAAGAGAGAATACAGTTGAGTTAGAGCATGAACAGAAGTTACAAGGAGAGAAGGAGGGAGCTTGTGAAGATATGAACTACGAGTTGGGGAGGAAAGGGTAGATAGAGAAGAGTTACAACAGAAAAGGAGTTGGACAAGAAAGGGAGAACAAAGATGTCTCAGGGGGTGCAGAGCCAGGTGTGAGGGGATTTGAGGAGGACAGCAGAGAGATGGATAGTTCGGAGGAGTGTGGCGATTCTCCGGAAGAAACTGCAATACAGTGGCCTGATCCTCTGCATTCAGCTCCTCTCTGCAGAGCCGTGATCATCTTAGCATCTGCCAGCATGCATTAATCAACATGACAAAAGGAAGTAATCTGACAAGAAGCAGTGTGTGCAGGAATGCTCAACCCTTGTGTGTGTGCAAGCAGGTGTGTGCAGGAAAAGAAGAGTTTTAGATACACCTGATTTGAGATTTCCATCAAAGCTGTACCACAGGGTACTCGGGCGAAAGAAACCTTTTTTTCATAGGTTTACAACTCCTATTAACCCTAAAAGAAGACATCCTTCAGACAGGGCACAAGAAAGCCTGAGTGTTTCACATATGGAAGCCATTTTCTTTCACGTGGCCTTGCTTAAACCAGCCATCGCCTCTTTTAAGGCAACGCATGTTTACACTGGGCGGTCTGTGGATTTTAAACTGTCGTCTGATTTCACTGCATGAATGTACACTCGCCAAGGGTAAATATTCTTCCAAAAGATTTTGAGGTTTCACAGAGGGGTGTGTGTTCATTGAAAAAGACCTTGAATCTTTGTTTGGAACAAGGTTGTGTCAACACTAATATTTTTTGTGGATGGAAGCTGCAGAAACAACACAGTTGTGGCTAAGGCTGATGACATCATTTATGCACAGAATGTATCATTGTGGGGCAGCTGTTGGAGCTGGCGGTATTGACACAGCGGGCTGCTATAATAGGAACTGTGCTTTGCAAAATACTTTTAGGTCAAGCATGAAATGGCTTCGTATAAAATAAGATGAAACATTTTTATGCGTACTTTGCAGAAGGGAACAGGAAACTGGTCCAAGTCCAAATCCAAGTTCAATATGCCAACAAATGTTACTGTGCACAGACCATCGTAGTTTCATTCATAGCAGGTTTAAAGGCTGGTCCAAAACAGAGAGATGAGGAAAAGAAAGACAAAAGTCATGACCTTTTTTATACATATACTCCTAAAAACTCCTAAAAATCACTACTTAAAGCAACTCTTTGGTACTCAGGGATGTGCAAGATCTGCCAAAGACATCTATGAATTTTAGAGAATTATCCACTGAAGCTAACTTGCTAACTCGCTAGATCTGGAGCTGCCCAGAGAGCATATTTCCTCTTACAAGGTACAGTGTACGATGCCATCCTCTTGTGAGCCGTATGGAAGGATAGGCAGACAATGAATGAAACACTAAACCCAATAAAAGCTCAAGTTCTTGCAAAGCAGCTACTGGATTGTATTTTTAATGGGAAAGCCTTTGAGCTGAGTCGATTTTTTCTTACTTAGTTACTGTTATTTTACCATTTAGAGGAGAACTCTATGGTTAAAGGAGACATATTATATTTTTTATTAAATTCATTAAATGTTCGTGACATCCAAGCATACAAGAACAGCTATTTCACTCACAAATAGGAACACTAAATTCAACAACCAGCAAGTAGGTGGTCGTCAAATTAAATTAACTCCTCCATCACATGTCAACTCCATGTTTTTTGTCTAAGTTTTGAAAGGCTGCAGTTGGGAACCGTTGCTTATATGGGCAACGTTTCACAGATTTTTCCAACTGATGCTTTATTTGACTGAAAGTTTCTGACTAGGAAGAATCAAGAAGTCAGATTTCTCTGTATTTAAGTACAGTTTGTCGACCCTGACTCCCACAGTTTAAGTCATTCCCACAGAAAGATAGCTTATCTTGTAAACATAAAACCTTTTATTTGTTATTTTTGGTCAAAATAATTCTTTCTTAACTGACCTACAGAATTTCCACTAAATAGCAAAGCAGAAAGTAAGCGCTCCAACTTCCCAGCTGAGCAACAGGGAACGTACCATGATTTGAAGCTGTGGCTGGAAATAAAGATGGGGATAATTCACAGTACCTTCCAAATCTGAAAGACTCACTAAACTTATATTCAGATCGAGGTGGTCCAAAACAAAGTGAGAGGGTTGTGTTATGAAGAGTTTTTGAGTTCATACCCATTTCAGACACCCAAATACATGCTCAAAAGCACAAAAAAGTGATTTTTTTCATTCATGTCTCCTTTATTGTTATGAATTGAAATGATCGATTTCTGCTAAAGAAAGATGAAACAGTCGGTTTGAATGTAACTATTTTCTCATTTTATACATTTATTTAAGGTAACATGCATCCTTTCTTCCCTTAAATGAGCATTTAAGGTTTTGATTTGCTAAAATTCTGCTGTTGCCATCAAGAACGAGATGTTCAGAAGACGGTATGCACACATATTCACCTGTGGGGGCTGACTGAGGTGGGAACCAGGGTTTTCTGGAGGGAAACGCTATCATTTAGGTGTCAGAGCCTCTCCTGACCGAGGCTGACAACACCGCATGCCCTCCACCCCCACTCCAACCTCACCTCAATCTCACCACCTCACAGAGACCCGCACCACCTCATCCACTTCCAGCCCCCTAACCCACCCAGCAACACACCACAACACTGCTGCCACCGCTCTGAAAGCCTAAACCAGAGAGGAGAAAGAGAGGGCCTCCTGACAGCGGAAACAGAAGCACTTTAAAGCTCCAAACCCTTTCACTGAGATCAAAGGGCCAAAGAAACAGAGCCAGCTGAGACCCAAGGAGAGAGGAAAGGGAGCTGAGACAAGGAGAAAGAGAAGACAGACAAGATAGAAACTGAGAGACACAAACAGAGGAAGGTAGCTAGTTCTTGATATTTCTATGGGAAAGTCTACATTAAGTTCTGCCACAAAAGCACATCCCAGTGACTTCGAGGCAGCTTTTAACATTTAACTACAGTTTACTTTATGGCAAACCAGTAGCCTGTATAGTTGAAGAAGTCATCTCTATGGCAACTACACTAAGCCAATAACAAGAACAAATACCCACATATGATTGTTTTTCAGAAACATGACTAACAGTCCCGTTAGGCCGGCTACACATGGTGTTATTCTTGGCCGATCCAGATCAAAGATGGCTTTTAAAGAGGTTAAAAGACAGATAAACAGAAACATATTCATGTAATCTTATCTATCCATCCATCCTTATCTGCTTATCTGAGTTCAGGTCACGAAGGGAACAGGTCCAGGAGGGAAACCAAGACACCCGAGGAGAGGTGGATGATTGGGAGAAAAGAACCCCTTTAGGTTTTGGTGCTGATCCACATCTCTTTCATTAGCCTTTTTCAAATAGTCTGTTTCAAAACGAGACTGAGCTGTGGTGTCCTGTGTGAAAGTACAGAGATTCTGTATTTTGGAACGCAACGTTCGAACCAACAACTGTGTCATTATTCAGCTTTCTGAGAGTAAGCACCCAGTGATGTGGCACTGAGCCGCCTATATTTGGTCCTTTAAATTACCAAAGGACAACAGCAGAAGCCTCACAAAGACACCTTTCTTTATTTTTCTTTTTGGAAGCTGGGGATTTACTCTGTTGCATTATATCGACCCACAGAAAAGTTTGGATCCGATTAGTTCTGTATCCAAAGAATCAGTCACCCTGTGCAAAAAATACATAAATCCTTAAGTTTAGACTGCAGAACCAGCTCTCTATTGAAATCCTTTAGTTGTTTCTTCTTCCATTTTGCTTGTTTGTTGTCATGACAGCATCATGACTTGAATCACCAACTAATTTCAGACTGTAATTATAGTACATTTGGTTTAATAACTGCATTTTGCAGCAGCCAACACAAACTGCCCGTGCTGACGGTCGCAGTTCTTGTGGGCCCCACATGCTTTAATATAGTACCCGTAGCTGCCATATGCAGGTAGGTGAATGAAAGCAACAGCGGCTTTATGTTCTTTCCAAACCCTGTAACACATAACAATTGAGTTAAAGTTGAAGGTGAAAAAGCAAATAGCTTTTTTGGTTGTTGGTCTGCCTTGATATATCAGTGGAGGCAGCCTATTTAATGAGAGCATTTCAGTAATAAGGTCAGGCGCTTCTAAGACAGTTCTACAGTCATTTCTGTGCTTTTAAGTTGTTCTTCTGGCTTGTTTGGGCAGTTCAGGCTATGAAACTGGCAGCGTATGGCGAGGTTGCCAGGCTTTCAGGGTAACTATGCCTCCCTCAAAACTGTAAGGTCTCAGTGTGACCTCCTGACATCAAAGGCCTGGGTGGGTTCGGGGGGTAGGGAAGGCGTTCTATTCATGGTCACATCAAGCAGGATTCCCTCTCGGTGGGATACCTCTGGAGGCGTTCCAGACATTCCCATCCACCGTGGAGTCAGCTCACACACATGCTGTCCAGTTGAATACTCTCCTTCAGTAAATCCGGTGCGTCTGTCCACATATAAGCAGCAGCAGGAACACCCTCGTCCTGCATGAACGATGCACAGTACATCCCTGTGGGCACGTATCACTTCCATGCCACTGGAGTGATAACATATATTTATCAACTGCAGTCAGTGACTGTGACAGGCTGAGGTCATAACAACCGGGTCCAGGTGTCAGAGGCTCCATTTTAAACCGTAACTCCAATGCTTTCTGGTTTTTAAATAAAGGATCTTTGCCTAACGAGTCAGGGGATTAGAAATTATCAGAAAAGACAGAATCTTCTCACTTGTGGTGGTTTTTGAAAAGTTTATGTTTGGCTCCGCCACGCAGCAGGGTTTTTTATTCTCACGGGCTGTTTTGAAAACCCTTTTTCCACACTGCAATTAAATGTAATTTCAGCCATCGAGATAAGAATGTCTACCAAAACGAATCAACTTAGTTCGTAGCAAGAAAAGGAAAACTTGAAAGTGAAATTGCACAAAATGAGCCGGCCTTTTTTCCTGTAATTTCAAGCTGGCTGGAGTCAGGGAACAAACGTGATTTTCTTCTGCCTTTTTAGTCTTTTCCCATGCTTGATTTGGCCTTTTACAAATAGAGCAGTCGCTTTCAATGGCACTTTCCACCTTCATCTCAGCTCGCTGCAAATATGTGCCTGATTGCCTTTTTTTTTTCTATTTTTTATAAAGCAAGAGAGTAAGCACAGGTGGAATTAGCTAGCAGTCAGTGTTTTGAGTTCTTCTGGCATGCCTGAGGCTAGAGAGAAGACAGGAGGAGACTCCTGGGTGTTAAAGTGTTAAACTTCTCAAAACAGAGAGGAAGCACATCTATCTTCTTTTTCCTCTTAAGCATTGTCTCGATGGCCTTGATGCCTTTACACAAACATTCAACTGACGCCTGCAGCCAAACAGTGCTCAGGCTCCACACCCCATCGGCTTCACAACCTGACAAGTCAGGTAATGAGCACGCCTGTCTGTGTGTGAAGGTGCAGCCTACAGGTGAGGGGCGGCGAGGAGAATGAGTGTGGCCGAGGGGCAGCGGCGGCTCCGCACGATCCCCCTCAATTCACCACGTCACACTGGGCAGCTGAAATGAGCAGCCGCACGGATGGGCCTGAGCGAATCCAAAACAATACACAGCACTACAAGACAGCAGAGACACACTGCTGGAGATGGTTAATCCTTCAGACAGAGATCTGAGGTGGAACAAGAGAAAAAATAAAGGGGATCGGGAGGAAGAAATGGGGCTGAGACACAGAGGGAGCATCAGGTACAAGACACAGAAATATGTGTTGCCTCTGTGGCACCAGAAATCTCCTTTTCAGAGCAAAATTCATCACGTTTTCCTAACACACACTTCTTTCAGAGGAGGGAAAGGAGAGAAAAGCTGGACAGAAGAAAGGCAAGCGTTGGTGGGAAAGTGAACAGACACAGCCTACTTTATTCTGGCCATTTCATCCATCTTGTTGGGCTAATAAAACGTCAAGTGGAGTTCCTTGATATTTAATCATGAAGGGGCTGAATGCGTGGCGGTGCCATGCTCAGGCTTGACGAAGCTTTGGGAGGCTTAAACACAGACCTGTGGAAATTTTGGACAGGCCCAAAGGAGTATGTATCACAAAGCTGCTACATAAGTGAACAAAACTGATATGAATGGGAGGGAATTCCTAATGAGCCAGCTTTGGGAAACATTCATCTTTTCTTGCTTTGGCTCAGCTCCCCAGCCTGTCCGCAAAAGTAAACTTTCATTCCTAATTTAGTAAAATCGCTGGTACATAAAGCTCAAAGAAGTGATGGACATGCAACAAAAACCCTGCTGCATTCTTACAAGTGCATTCACCCTGCAGCTGTGTGCATGACTCTGCATATTTGCACAGCTCCCGCCGGACACATGCCATGGAAAACACTTCACAAGCTGACGCCCTCTTAGAGAAAAAGCGAGGTATCACGGGACACAGAAATAGCAAGGGGGCTTCTTTGTGGCCCTTGCCTCAAACAACATCATTAGATGAATCCGTCCTCTATCATGCTATCAGATGTAATGGACGCCACATCTGATAAGCGAGATAACGAAGGTACAAGAGAAAAGAATCCTTTTATGTGATATGAATTAATTTTCACTGGTGAGGAGAGTGGAAAAGGAGGACAAACAGAAGCAATACGAGAGGAAATAAACCAATTTTCTCCCACATTAGCAGAACTTCAGCCACATTAAAAGCATCCTATAACAAACGTGGGAATATTTCACATTGTTTTGTTTAGGTTCGCTTCAATCATTTTCTGAAAGCTCGAGTAGGAGAGATGGAAGCTAAGGAGAAAGGGAGGAAAGGAAGGGAGGGACGGAGAGGAGAGGATGGAAAATAGGGAGCGTTGGAGAGGATTTATGACCCTGTTCCCTCGGTCTCGTTACTCGCTATAACTGGCCCCCAGAGTGGGATCGCTGGGTCTGGAGCCCTGAGATCAGAGTAATGGAAATTCCACATTTCTACACGGCTACAGCATGACGTCTGTAGGGCACAGACTGAGCTGAAAAAGCTGAAAACTGACTGCTTACACTGATCATTCTGCATTAGGTGAAGAGCAGCCTCTCTAAAAATCATTCATTCCTCATGTTGAGGAAAAGTACATTTAAGTGGCACCTTCTTCTAGCTGGAGGCTCCTTTTAAAACTGCAGCCGAAGGTCGTGGAGACGACGTGAGGCAGCGTGCTGTCAGTGCTGGCTTATAGGCTGCTGCCGTCTAAAAGGTCCTCACCAGTGAGAGGAGACTTCACAAAGCCAGTTAAGAAGCTCATAAAACTGCCACAACCATCAAATGACTTCCCAGTTCTTTAACTTCTGTGCTCCTTATGAATACTTCGCAGAAAGTATATCATTATAGGACAACCACTGCAGTTCTCTACTAAATTATGAGCTGATGAGAATATTAGTCCGTTAATTAGCTTATTAAGATGACATTCAGTACTTTCTTTTGTCAAACGCCATCATAACCTGACCGGAAAATAAAAGCCATATGAACAGGACTCAGTCTTTTTCCAGTATGAGCTGCAGGCATTTTTAAGGTCTGAAATAGAGAGTGGCAGATTAATTTATAGTAATTTATTAGAAGATGCAGAACGCACATTCTAATGATTTATTTCTGTAAACTGCAAATTGTCAAATTAAAGTCTGATTTCTTTTGATATTTAAGGGTAAAAAAACCCCATAAAAATTACAAACTGTATTTTAAAAAAGTGACGCTGGAAGGCTGCATTTATTTCAAACCTCTCTGTGTGTGTGTGTGTGTGTGTGTGTGTGTGTGTGTGTGTGTGTGCGAGCGTAGCTGAGAGCGTGCACACACACATTAGCGCAGAGCTGGTGGCACCTGCCCGTTATCTCTTCCTCTCAGACCTGGTTTTCCATTGTGCTCCCTGGGAGAGCTACAAATTGAGATCTCAAACATGAAGAGGGGGCAAATGACTTGTGTAAAGAAAATCAAATCCACTAATGTGTTACATGTGCAAATTCTCAGGCCTCATATTAGAGATTAACGCGCTCCTCTCTTATCAAAAAATGTACCTTTTTCAAAGCAGTCTTTAATGGACCCTTAAATTAAATTCCACCCTGGACTAACACTGAGGAAATTATAATGAATGGGAAATATGTGTTGAAGGAATAATAAGGCAGGAATAAAGTGTTATGTAAGGGATCAGACTGGAAATGCTATGAATTCTTCTCTAAATCTTAAAATTACGGTTAGCCTTTAAGTGATAAATTTAAATATTTAGAAAGGATAAAAAAAATAGCTATAAAAACATGTGATATTCAATAAGTAGGTAGAAATATAAGCATGTAGAGTGTCAGGAGCAGCCAAAGTGTGGGTAATCCGAGCCGGCTAAGTAGTTTTTGAACACGTTTTAGCAGATCTCCACAGGTAATGACTCAACCTTAAAACCTTTACAGGCCTTGTCAAATATCTTCAGTGCCAAACTCATCTCTTTTTTTTTTTTTCTTCCGACCTGCGGGATCTATCCTTCTCAAAACACACAGGTGCCTTAAAATATCACGGTCCTGTGCACAGGCTAAAGGAAAAACAGACTACGCTGCCCATTTAGGCTTCTGAAACTGGTGTATTACAAAAAAATAGATATACTGTAACTTCAATCTGCCCACATTTCTGCTTAGGCATTTATCTCCTTTCTCTCTAAATCCTGAAATTGCCTCAGAATAAAAAAAAAGCAGAGGGGGGTGGGGGGGTGGGACACTTTCCCCTACAGAGTGGCGCACAACTTTCTTTCTTCCCCTTTTTTTTCCCCCTCCTGTGAAAATTGAAGAGGCTTTATGTCAAATACGGCTAAAGTCAGCCTCTCCATATCAAACAACGCAGCGCGAAAATTACTGTGGCGATGATAAGGCTGCCAGATAGAGAGGGAGAGGGGAGAGAGGAGGGGGAGGAAAAACTGAAAGGAAGTGACTCTACTCAATTATACAGCAAAATTGGTATGACTGAATATTTTTCATTCAGGTGACTGATAGTATCAGTGAAACTGCAATGCAGATAAATACAGGAGCCTTCTGTCAAGAATAAACACCATTAATCATGAAGCCAGCGACTGCGTGACCGCCTGTCCCCCTGACTTACTCCACAGAGAAAGTATTAAAGAAGGAGGGAGGGATGGAGGGAAGGCAGTGACTGCGCTATGGAGGGGTGACCTATGAAGTCATACAGAATGGGTTTTGGACAGTTGGAGAGGAAGATGAAAAAGTGGCCTTCGTCTTTTTGCCCCTGCTTTTTGGTGACAGCATTCATATCGGGACAGAGATTGTCAGATGCGATTAGGAAATAATCTTTCATTCTTACTGTAATTTATGGCTTCACTTTGCACATGCTTCACTTTGCACATGTTTAAATAATGTGTGGACATTATTTAAACATGGGTATTAACGGCAAATTTTCAAACAGACTTTCTTCTTCTTCTTTTTTTTTTTTTAGACGAAAAAAAAATTAAAAATGTTGCTTTAAATTCAAAACAAAGGCCGAAAACAGACAGAATGACTGCTGATAGAAGCTAAAAACCTGATGCATAAATTTGATCAAATGAGGCCACGAACCATCAAAGTCCGTAATAAATAGCCAGTGATGAAACTGCACCCTGCAAACATTTCATCGCCAGCCACAACAGAAGCTACAGCAGTTTCTTTTGTTCTTCCCATTGTTTTGCTTCATGTGTGCGTGCTCGCACTTGTGTGTGAGAGCGCTGCAACGCTCGGCCTCATCCCATCTGGAACGAGGTGTTGAGATAAGACCGTGGTCTTTATGCTAAGCAACACGCCGCGCCACTGCGCAGCAGATTGGGCGCTCTGACAACAGTTTATGTAAATAACAGACCAAGTCGGCACACAACTTCAAAGAAAACACCAACGGTGAGGACAGCGAGGGGGGAGAATCTCACTAAAAATAAAGCTGAAATTAAAGGGTAAGAAGGTGATTCAGCAAGCTAGAGCCACGCTGCACTCATTAAAAATAACAAAGCATTTTAAGCAACAGCTCGCGCAGTCCTAAACTCTTCCCTGGTTCATCATTTGTGAGCTGAGCTTGTGCTGTGCAGTGAGGCCGAGTCTGCAGCTGGACAAACACACTTCTGAATGAAATAACCACACAGGCCAGGAACACGGAGACCCGCCTTCAATCTGTACCCCAGGTTCAATTATTTTATGTTCATTTAAAAAAAAATGTGATGCTGACAGTCCTGAAGGAAAAAAAAATCATATTTATGTTATATCTCACTCTCAAGCACAGAAATATGATCATTAATTCAGAATTAATCTGCAAAGTCAAAGCGTGAGCAAAGCACTCTTTGTTTTACAACTTTATAAACTCTTAAATTGACTCAGCTTGCCTTAATTCTTTGGCAAATTCACATGCGGTAAGTGATCAAAAGGCCGCGAGTCAATTGCTTATCCCATAAGAATGTTTTGTTGTTTTAGTGGCCCCATTCACAGCACGAGTGCCGGGACTCCAAAGTAAACTCCGCTGCCGATAATTGACTTGTGACGAATACCTCTGTTTGTTCTGAGCGGTATCCGGGTGACCGAGGGCCGGCGTTGAGCTGCATGAGAGGGCTGTTTTGTTTTGCTGTGTACCGTGGTCAGGCAATAAAGCTGGAGTGAAAGGAGCGGTCTCTACTCTCCCCCCAAAAACTCCCATTAAGCCAGTCCTGCACAATGGTGGAGGCAGAGGGGACCAGAGCTCCCACAGAGAGCCTGCTCGTCACTGATCAATGTGTTTATTTAGGCAGGAAGCATCTTCTCTGGGGCTCTTTTGCCACTATTTGAGGCTGAAAGTTTGCCGTTTCTAGACCAGAGAGGAAAAAAAGAGGGAAAAGTACAGGGTTGACGGCAGGAAAGTCTTGACTCAGTCGAGCTTTATTGAAATCAGAGAAAGCCAGAAGAAGCTTGTTGTTGGGATTAACTGAGGTTGCCGAAACTCCTGTTAAGTGCTGTTCTTTCATGCGACAAAGTTTCTCCGTACAGCACAAGCAGGGGCCTCCACCCCCTCCCCTAACCCTGAGGCTTTAATATTGAATGGCACATTGGTACCTTCCCCACTAGAATTCATAAACTAAACGATTAGCCTCTGTCTGTAATTGCACTCTCCCTTGCCTAATAGGGGAGGTGAGGTAAAGAGGGAAAAAAACAAAGGACAGTTAATTTGTGATTTCCTCTGCTCATTTGAAGGCAAATTAAGTGTCAAACAGCTAATACGGAGCATATTTCATTTTATGAGCTTTTAATTTAATTCCACCGCCTCATATCGTTGGAACCCGTTAGCTGCGCTGCTAACACCCGCTCTTGGTCTGCAAACGAGGGCCATAAATAAACATGTTTCAATTAGGCCCTTCACAGTAATAGGATATGATTCTGTTCATTTGCCACGTTCGGATGGTGGATGTGTCGTTGTGGCGGAGAGGAAACAAGCTGCTGGGCGTTCATAGTGTTTTTCTCCGGCCACGGATGCCCGGTGGTGGCTGACTCGTGTGCGCGGCGGGGGAAGCTGGCTGGATTGATGGAACTGCCGCAGGGCCAACCCAACTGTAATTACAGGCCGTAATGAGAGGTTGCATGGGGAAGTACTGCAATAATAGTCCCTGTGTACTTAGGCATATCTTTGAGAGGGCTAATAACGATTAATTCTGCACACGGAGGAGAACTTGTCTTAAAACAATTCAATATTTCTCCATAAGCCGCCTCCTGTCCTACATTTCCCCGAAGCGACAGCTATACGTTGACTGCCTCTGTTTGCCTGGGCTGGCTACAAGCAACATTACCGAGCAGAATGCATCACTTAAGTCCCGGCAGAGATCGACCTTTTTGGCTGCAGTTTCTCGCTCATAAAGTTCGGCCACAGCTCGAAGTTGCACGAAACCTGGGCGTGTAATTAACTCCAATTTGCCATCAGGTGGTTGCTGTAATACAACGTGTGATGAGGGCTTCTTCTCACTGAGGAATTCAGTGCTGTTTTTTAATCAAGCAGGCAATATCGCTGCTTCCCTGTGAAAAGATTTAAAAGAAGCTTAATAGATAATGTGTGCGACGCTGAGCTCACAGAGTTGATTTAAATATGGCCGGCTACTCAACAGCTGTCTTATAATCATGACAAACAGTTTCCCTCCACAAAGCGTGTCATATTAAACAGCTCTATGCTTATAGGCTCGGATAAATAGGCCTTAAGTAGCGTGGCAGAGCATGGCCGTGTCTGCAATGACAGCAAACCAAGCACGCAGATAACTCCTGTCCAGACAGAGTGACTGAAGACACCGGTGCTGCATAACGTCTCCCCCCTTAATTCAATTCCCTGGATCAGCGTTGTCCCTCTTAGCCCCCCTTTCTCATTTTTCACCTCGCCCTCCCTATGCTGTGCTCCACATCGTACCAAAGCACTCCTGACGGATAACAAGCCCGACTGTTTGCTTGAGCCTATGCTGCCTGTGAGTGTTCGCCCCATTATCTCCGCATAAGCTAAATGCTAAATTATATTTGCCATTTTGTTTGCAGTGACACGGGACATCAATCACCTCCCCTTTTCCCTTTTTTATTTCCACCCCCTTCTCCCACTGCCGAGCCGCTGAGCAGGAGACGAGAGGTTGAGAGGTGGGGTGGGCCGGAGGTGGAGGGGTGGGGTGGACATAAAAAATTCATTACGCTTAGTGGCACATCAGCAAGGGAGAGATATGACTCCTGGAGGAGGAGAGGGGGGAGCTGATAATGATGAAGAATATCAAACATAATGCGGCCCAAGTAGCTGCCCCATCCAATTTGTCCTCGTCGTGCGGTGATCGCTTCCTTCGTGTCCTCATAGTGTACTTACTGTGTGGATGCAGAGAATAAAAGTAGGGGAAAAGGAAAAGAGTGAAAGGGGCTGAGTAAAAGTGAGCTGAGGGATGAGAGTGCTTTAAAGCTCTCTGCTGACCTGGTCAGCGCCACCGGAAGCACTCCAGGACTTACGCTGCTTGGACTAACTGCTCTTTCTAATGATGAATGACGCCATGTTTTTACCTTACTTTATATTTGATTGACTGAACATGCATATGACTGGATGGGGCAGGGCGGGGGGGTTGTTGCATGCAGTCAGGAGCCCATCCGTGTCTGTCAGAGACGGGTAGATGTCAGCAGAGGCATTGCTTCCTCCTCTTGGCAGGGCTTGATCACTGCTCTTATGAGAATTGCGTGCTCCCAGGCTCCCCTTGCCCTGCTCTCATTTTCATGTCTCTGACACATGTTCATTTGCGTGTCTCTGACATGCGGATCATGTTGCGCACGTACAGGGCCGTGGCCTTTGATCCTAAGAGGCAAAACGAGGCACCCAACGGAGGCACCCAGGAGGAGGATGCTCCACGCCCACGGGCGGAAGGAAGTTGATTTGTATCGCCAAATGCAGTCGTGATCAGCAATATTTCAGTTGTGAGGCTATGCTTTGAGTGTGTGTGACCAGTTTGAGAGACTTACACATGAAGAGGGGGCACGGGGGAGGGGTCATAGATGTAACGTCCCTGGGTATGCCTGTCGTCAATCGGCACAGGAGGGTGGAAGGCGGGGAAGAACTGTGGAGCAGCTGTGGAGAACAGAAAAGAGAAGACACATAAGATACTTTTCTTTATAGTTTGTAGGAGCAGTTTTTCATGTGAATTCATTATGTCCTGAGCTAATCTAAATAGCAGCCATAATGAAAGGCAGCGGTTGATGGCTATCTTTCAGCAGACCCACCCAGATGAGACCTCATTAAACGCGCTGAGCTAAAAACTGCACTGCTCCAAAATGTTCGCTGAGGAAGTCTTCGTAAATGTCTCAAGGCTGATAGAACTCAAAATAAACAGCGACAAATAACTGAAAGAAAAGCAGCCAAATGGCACATTTCTCACCGTGCCAAGCATAATGTGGTTTTATACAAAGAATAACATTTAAGTACAACCAATGGAACGTACAAAACGAGAACAAAAACATCCTTTTCCATTTGAGTGTTTTGTCACAACTGCCAGAGAGAATCCAGAGGCTTCTTTTTTCCCCCCTCCAGATAAAACATCACAACATTTGCATAATATGTGCTTCCAAGCTTTTCTCTATTTTTACCCCTGAAATTGAAACTGTTGCGCTGCCTCCAGACCAAAATCCCATAGTGCGCACCCGTCCTCTAACCTTAACTGCACTGCACACGAAAAACTTGAAAGTTAAAGCTGGAAAAGCATGTTGGACAAGTTAAAACAAGCTAACTGTGAGCGGGAGTTTTGCTTTCAGTGCTGCCAGAGTTATTAGGCGAAAACATACAGAACGAAGAGGTACACACAGATGAATCACATCTTCATTCACATCCCACTGCTCAAACATGTGTCACTTTACTGCCGTGCCTGAGACCACTGCCAAGCTGTGTCTCACCACCCTGAGGCAAAGCGTGTCAACATCTGCATAACTTCACACAGCAAGTCTGAGGCTGCTAGCTATGTGTTTTTACTTGTAAACATTTGAGCCAATATGGCAGATGGCCAAACTCTGGGGTGCCAAACGGCTCCACAAGTATCAGGCCATGACAAACACAGCTGCATCTCCGGGCAACACAGCAGGTGTTGATCCAGGTCTGCTTACCTCATCAGCCATTCATTTAATAGGATGATTATTGCCAGCTTGGGCCAAAAAAGCTGCAATTAAGAGGTGATCCGGTTGGTGTTGTTTGTAATCCAAAAAAATTCAATATAATACTGCTTTAAGCTACTAATATCAGGGTCGAAGCAGGTTGCAAGTAGTTGGAGACCTACAGGAGCATTTAAAAACACACCACTTGTATAATTGTTATGCAGCTGGCAAGTAAAACTTGTCAAGCAGGGATTTCAAACCCTGGATCTTTGTATCTCAAGGTAAGATGTTGTCTGTTGAAAAGAAAGAGAGAAAAACCTTTTGAGGATAAAATTTACCTGTCCAACATTTGGCAGAATAGAAAGAAGAACTACAGTTAGACCGTTAATTACAGTTAATTAACATTAAACTTCTGATACTGAGTGTCTAAAGAATGAATGAAGTTTTGCAGCATTTGAGAGATGCACCTTCACACTGTGGCAAACTTTAATTATCAATCAGTGGATGTGTGGGGGACATAAAACTGACTGACCGAGAACTCCAAATATCATTCCTTAAATGGTGTAATTTGACAGAATATTGCATTTGACAATCTTGTCTGTTAAACGCCCCCTTTTTCAAAATGTTATGTGTCCATTTTGTAACACAGGCCTCCCGCCAAGCTACCCGGGTGATGCAACTTCAGTGTTTTTGGCAATATTTGAAAGTTCTTCTCAGAGCAAAAGACGAAACCGTACAGCTGTTTTCACAAGCTACATTCACACTGCTGTTTTCTGCATTACACAGCTGCAGTAATCAGTAATTATCTTACTTTTCATTAGTTGATGCACCAGACTTTTGGCGCCAACTAAGATAGAAAAAGTCAGAAGGGATTGAAGTCTGTCTGCTGGAATATTGACATGGTTTGACAGAATATTGCTTTTGTCAGTCTGCACTACGGTGTGTTGCATTCCAAACCATCCAAAGTCTCTAATTCACCTATTGATCATTAAGATGTCCTTTTACTGAAATATACCGCATAGCAACACTGGATTATGTAACAAGTGAAAATAAAACTTAGTCAAACTCCCACAAACCATGCAAGAGTTTTTATCCAGTGCTCACAATAACAGAGATAAGTTGTAAAAGCCTCCTCCATACAGCTCTGGCAAGTATCTGACCGCTCTGACTCTGTTTGATAGTTTTCTCCCGGTGATTCTGTTTTTTTGGCTTGGCTCACTTTGGCTGATTCCAGAGCAGCTCGGGGAGGGAGAGGTGAGGGGATGCTGGGACGGAGGGAAGGACGGTGGTAGACAAGGGCAAAATCTGATCTGTTTACGCTCCCCGGCTCCACTCCTGGGCATTCGGCCCTTTGCTGTCAGACTCGGACATGAACCTTCAGGTTTACAACCGCTCTGTGTGTTGTATACCAGCTCGATGTGAGTAAAAAATTCAAGTACTCTAATCTAACTCATCCCTGCCCACATAACAGGAAGTCTATACTAACCTCTGTCATTTTGGAGGATTGGGAATGACTACAGAGAGTACAACTGTGAAATCATTTTAAAGACTCCACCCATACACCCCTGCAACACACAACTTCATTCCCACATCCACCACTCCTCATTGAATTACCCAGATCCCCCTTTTGTTTATGTCTCTGGAGCTACTCACTCAGCACAGCCCTGTGCATAGTCTCGACTCTTTTTCTTACTCCTTCATCACGCGCTCCCTCCCCCCCACCCTCCTCTTGCTGTTGCCAATGACTTAGCCGCACAGCAAACCATTCCGCTGAGGTTTATTTAAATCCAACTCAGAAGTTTACTTTACCATAGCCCTATCTAAATAGAGCCTGCCACCTCTTTTACACCAGCGCAGCTCTCCATTAGCAAGGCAAACAGCCTTGTGTCACTAGAGGGAATGTATACACTCACAAAGAACAGAGAGTAAAGGAAAGTGGGGGAGAGCCTCCATCCTGCAATCCATCTCCAGTGTTTCCTGTAGGGACTCCTTACTGTTTACTCCGAGACTAAATTGCCCCTGCTCTTCTGGATATTTAGGGGCATTCGAGTTTTCGAACACAGAATACAGCTGGAAGGCACGCAGGAAGCCAAAAGGCGCACACGTCACAGTTCCTACATTCTCTCTGGGGCCACACACCGCAGCGTTCCTAAATAAAACATAATCACAAAGGTTTTGTCCCGGCTGCATGAGGAAAAACCACCGGGCAATTCAAAAATCATCTCAGCCAATCGAACGCTGAGATTTTGAGGGATCTAAAACACCGGATATCAGAGTTTGAAAACATTTTTGCAGAGCTTTCTCTCAATCAGTCACCTCTTCAGAACTCTCCTCAAACAATTCAATGCCCTCTGTGCAATCTGTAAAACTGCAGTATTCGTCTTTTTGAAGAAAAAAAAAAATGTCCCCGTCTTTTATAAGAAGGGATGGGAGCTATTAAGACATGATAACAAATGGGTCTTAATGAAAGGGCAATTAGAAGCAAACTTTGACCAGGCTCATTAATTCTAATTCAACACAAACTCGCCATGCTCAGGACCAAAAGCCAGCTTCCCCTTCATTAAAGAGAGGATGGTAATTGCCTTGTCCTTTATTGGACGCTTGAATCGTTTCAAAAGAAGGGGGAGGATAAAGCCTAAAGCACATCATTTGCAATGTCCTTATGGGTTAATCTCCTTTCATAAAAGGAGTTTTGCCAAAGAGGATCTTCACTGCGCTTTGGAAGGCATATGATGTGATACTTGTGGAGAATTTGAGCTGTCACTCGCAATTCTGATTTGGGTTGTGATAATACAAACAATTTCTCTCCTTTTTCTTTTGTTGTCAAGTCAGCACTGTGAGTTTATTGTCTTGACGGCTAAACCTGGGCTCCGCCTGTCCTCTGGTGAGGGTTCACTGACTCTGCTGTAACAGAGTGTCACCTGCAGCCGAGGACGAAACTCTCTTCTATAAACACTGCGCTTCTCATCGATGCTCCGCTGCAAGAGCACAAAGAGCCAGTGACAGATTGTCATAAGTGACTAAGGCGGAGTGAGAAAAGGGCTGCCGGGGCCTGCTCCAGAGGTTTGTGAATTGCTAATGTGGAACATATGAAGCCTGTGCCGGGGCTGGGACTGCCAGATTTCATTATGCCACCTCTCTCCATGCTCATGATCTCACTGCTCAGGCACGCTCGTCTGCAGCGAGGCCTGCGGTTTACACCTCAACTTTGCAGCAGTTTGAGGAGTGTGTGAGAGATGCTAAAGACTTTGTTTGCATGATAATGCTCGTCGCTCCTTCCTGGAAGTCAAAACTTTTTCATTTAGCAAAACAGGGGGGTGTAACCATGGGTACATTTCTTTTTTATGTCGTTACTGCTGGTGAAGTCACCGTGAGATATTTAGAGCTGCAGCTTTTTTTTACAGCATGTGTTTTTCCCTTCTCAGATCATTTAATTTGAATTATTCTACCGGTCAATGTAACTCAGTACAGCAAAACTAAAATAACCATTCTGGGCATTTATGAGAGATGTTGGGATGATTCATGTCAGTGAGTATTAGCCATTTTTGTTCCTTCGAAGTGGAAACAGCTGATCACTGATGTGGGTAACATATGCACAATATCAGAACTGAAACCCTCACCCAAAAAACAACTAAAGCAAGTAAAACTAAAGCTGTTTCCACCAGCATTTTCTCAAACTTCACTCGGGGTGGCGGTGGAAACAACTTTAACAAAAAATAACAACATTTGTTGTGTTCCCATCAAGTGAACTGAATTTGAAGTCAACTTTCAGAATGTCACAAATCTGAAGCGACCGTTTGCAAAAAAGAAATTTGCACTCTACGCGATTCTATCAATTGGTTTAAAGCGAATAAACTAGTGTCACCAGAGGGTGGCGGTATAAGCCATGTTGCTACTGGTTGTAATTCAGTAGAAGAAGTAGTTGTCCTAATCCGAAGTTCCTCCACAGGAATTACTTTCATCTTTGGGAATATCTCCCCACGATATGTAGTCTTCTTTAAAAACTCAAAAAAACTTTTCATTCATCCTTTCTTATTCACAATTTCCTAATTGGAATTTATAAAACAGCAATGGAAATCTGGCTACAATCACTGCCCATCGGGCTGATTTCTGTTTAACTGGCTTGAAGCTAACAAATGCTAGCAAGCTAGCAAAAGCGGCGTAAAGCCTATTTTATGCTTCTCCGTTACGTTGACGGCGCAGTCGAGACGCCATTATTGAGCATTCAAAGTTCTGCGTCGAGGGAACACGTTGCTCTGCAATTCACCATGCTGCTGGGGGGGGTGGCTGTGTGTTTGTGTGGTTTCAGGGGTTATAGCCGAATCCTCGCCTTTTCTTCAGGTCACAGTAAACAACAGTAAACGATGGCGACCGAGGTGCAGCAGCTGATCGGGATGTAGCCTAGCGACAGGATGTCAAATGATGTGGAAAGGAAGCTCAAAGAAAGTCTTTACAGCACAAAGACAAAGCAAGGCAAGTCTGACATTTGGAGAAGTTTCTCAACTGTCCATAAATCTCTTTATTGATAGACTGTAAAATGACGTGTTTTCTCCTGGGTGAAGACACAAAATCAATGCATTTCTATTATTGTGCGGGCATAGATTCTCAAAGTTTTGCGGGTGCGGGCGGTAATGGTCAGAAATTCAGCGGGATGAAGAAAACAGTCTCTAGTACAGACCACACTTTGGGGGAGAAAACACAACCAAAATCGGTCAAAATATGCATCAGAAAATTAAGATAGAAATCCGGGTTTGTCTTGTATATTCTTTCTTTTTCTTTGAGGTTTTATTTCCATGCCCAAATAGACACCTCCCACTTTATCATTGTGATAAGTTACTGTATCTCCACTGTCTAATAACACTACACAACCATGGTAAGACGTTCCAAACCTGTCACTGTGTATGTACATGTCAAATCTCCCGACTGTGAGCATTTAGTGTGTCTGAGCTGTACGGCTACATGACTTTTGATCCCTCTCTCTAACAGAACTGTAACACTGAGCCTCTGATCACTATCAGCCTGGCAGGAGATGGAGATGAAGAGACTCGCGACACACTATCGGTACAAGTAGTTTGGAAGCTGCCTGTCTTGTGACGACAAATTCCCCCTCTGATCAATCCCTTCCTACCCCGCCTCTCACCATGTTTGCTTACACTGAGACTTCAAGCTGTTTGGACATGTAAATAACACTTTCGGAGACTGTTTAGCTAAGCTCAATGGGAGTTGCTGTTGACTTTTAGAGCGCTTTGCTTAATTACAGGTCCCAGATTGTTTCAGGTCTAATGGCCTAATTACCGCTGTATAAATTAGCCTAATGTTCATGCTGTGCTGAGCCTTCTCTACTGTATGCAATGCTGGGGCATTGCAACATAAAAAGATAGAGAAAAAAGTGTATTTAGCGAAGATACTGAGAAAGAGGGAGAGGAAAGCAGGCAGAGGTTAAATAACAGAAGAATGTGAAGCGTTGGCTTGCCAGTCTCTCTGCCATTCATCATATATGCCGGGCTGGCAGATCACACTCTGCCTCTGTAAATCAATAGTTTTTTCCCCTCTTCCGCTGTGTTCTCCTCTGCTTCTGCTTTCTCCGTCTCTCCTGCTGAGTTGCTCTCACACCCTTAAACACAAAACAAGCCTCTCTGTGGGTAAAAGTAATTAGCGTGGTGCAAAAGAAAAGCAGAGCAGAGGGGAGAAAATGAGCGGTAGAAAGAGAAATGATAACAGGCGTTCCGCTCAAGTATACATTCCATTGCTACTCGCTGTCACAAGTAATTTGTTTGTCTAGACTGAACAAGACAGCCTGTGCCCGTGGTTCTACAAGTCCATACATATTTTCTCTGAGGGTTGTTGCTCAAGCAGGTTATCTCTTGGGGCCAATATGTAAAACATTAAGTACACGACAATCTTCTTTACCTCCAGAACATGTAACAATTCCCTGCCAAGCTCATCAGCATTTTCCACGAGGTTTTACAGATAGGTATCCCGAGTTAAATATGTGTCCATCTGGAGGAGGTGCAGGACATTTAGTGCGTATTTGGCATACCAGCATCTGCAAAACATTTACCAAGTCCTTCTTAACAATTTGTGCACTAACACAAGGATTTCTTGCTTTAGAGTCAAGCTAAGCATGCACAACTCTTCCAGGGGCCCCGAGCACCATCCAACCCCCAGCTATGCCCTGTTTTTCTTCTCTCCCCCTGTATCCCCCATATGGATCAGGGAGTGAAGGTTATTTCAGAGGGCCTCTGAGGAGCACCAATCTATCTCCTACATTTGCAGAATTTCCCCCAGATTTGGATAAGCTGGGGAGCAGAACAAAGAGCTATGCATTGGCCCTCTCCCCTCACTCCTGCACCCTCACCGCCCCACCATACCCCTCAAGCCTCCTCTCCCCCACCCAGCTGGGGAAAGACGAAGCAGTTTAGTAGCTGAAACACTGTGCTACACCTCTCCTATCCCCCTCCTATCTTCATCTCTCACAACTGCCTATCTCCTTTTCTCCAAACTATGATAACTCTAAGACAGTAGGGAGTTGATTTAAGCCTCAGCTTAACTCACCAGGACTACACTACTCTTCTTTTACTTCTACTAACCACGTGTGATATATTCTAGTCAAGCACAAAGCCACTTCAAGGTTTTGATCTTAATTTAGAAACTGTAGTCGGTGAGAAAAAGAGTAAGATGCATTTAAAATCTGTTTTCTGAAGACTCATTCATGATTTCAAGAGATGCATTAAGTCATTTTACAGCTTCTGGTTGGGACGCAATGCAGGTGATACTAAACCTGCATGTGGCTGTAGCTGCAGGTACGCTTCATCTGATAACACACGCTGTACACCGCCTGGGAAAATGGGCGCCATCTCAGTTTTGAATCATGCACAGGGGCCACTGACCACAACCGGCCATTTTAATACAATTTTGTTTACCAAATCACTTTTCAAGTTAGCCATTGTTCTAGCAGACATTTCTCAATCTTGATTAAGAGAGGTAATCCATCACGCTGGGCGTTTTGTCACCTTTGTGTTCTTGGTAACGCAGTTGAAAGGAGGGTATAGTTTGAAAAATCTCTGTGACCCATTTAAAAACACGCCGATAAGTTTAAAGAGCAAGACGCAGAAAAGTAGCCTATTATTCGATATTACAACAGCAGAAAGGAGTAGCAGGTCCCTCTTTAATTATAAAAGGTTATAGTTTGAAAACTAGCAGTGCATTTCAATGTTTGGGAAGATTTTGAGTTCATGACTGGTAATACGATCCTATGCAAGTCATAGGTCTCTAACACTGTAAAGTTTAAGGAAATGGTCCTGCATTTGTGATTTTTTAAGTTTATAAACTCAACTATTTGAAGCCACAAGCCCAGACCCTTTTTGTGTTTTTGATGTATTTCCCCCTGTATCCCCCCCTGAGTCTCTTTGGTTTTCCACTGTCCTTTTACAGATATTACACAAAGTTTACTCAGGTCTCCAGAGGTAAGTGGCCATTATCTGGGCTAACGGAGGAAACTGTGTGTTAGGAAATAAAGATGGTCGGACGGTTTGACGGCCTTTGAACCAATTAGGTCTTTTAGAGCCACAATATCTGAAACTTTTCCTCTCTCTTCCATGTCTGCGCTGCTAGAATTGATGTCACCTTACCCTCTCTTTCACCCTCTTTCTCACTCTTGCATCGTCCCCCTAATTCCCTCCGTTAATCCCACTCTCTGTCTATCTCTTTTTCTTTGCCTTGCTCATTATTCAAAGCGCATCCTCCTGATCTTTCCCCTTTCCCTCCTTACAGCATCCCAAAACAAGGACAAAGTTGTAATCCATTTACTGCACCCCTGTCAACAGATTCCACCCAAATAATCCTAAAAGACTTACAACCAGGCCTAGGTACTATCAAGGGACCGAAAGACGAAGCAGAATTCACAGAGGAAAGCCAGTGAGAGCCATAGAGGACTAAGGCATGAAGAGGACATGCAAGGGGAGTGGAGGAGTACACAAGGAGAGAACTTGTGTCACAGTGATTTGAGTCTTTGTCACGCAGGTGACGCCCAGGGGGTTCCCTCAGCCTGGGCAGAGAGACAAACTGAGGCCCGTGTAAACCTTAAAGAGGATTAACCCTGCCGGAGCACTTTAATGAGACCTGAAAAAGCCGGGGACCGGAGAGCCCTGCTGATTGAGCAGCGCTCAAGTCAGATCCCAACGGTCGGCCGGCCCAGCGGCCCAGCAGCCCAGCAGCCCAGCAGCGCTGCTACAGCCCCGTGGCCTACAGCTGCCCGCTCACACTGAGCCACATCAAAGCAGCCCGTCTGGGAGAACCCCAAGATGGGGGGTGGAGGGGAGCATGTGAGTGTGGGAGAGGTGGGAGGAGGGAGAGGAGTATGCCTGGATGGAGGAATCCCTTATCTCCTCCTGAGAGGATGCTGCTCTGTGGTGCGAGATTGTCTGGAGCTGCCACCTGTCCCAGGCATCTTTGAAGGCAACACTAAAGCCTGTGATGGGCCTGACCTCCTTGAGTTCCCATTCTTTTATGTCTCTCTTCATTTTCTGCTTTGTTACACCCCCTCCTCCCCCCTTTCCACTCTCTCTGGCTCTTCTTCCTCTCACCTTCAGTCTCTCTTATACCCACAGTCGTGTCTCCCTTTCTCTTTTCTCCAGTGATATCTTACATTTCACCAGGTTGGTAGAAACATTTTAATTATACTGTGTTCATCAGCCTCTTCTCTGTGTTGAACAATAAGTACTTGTGACCCTCCAGAGACAAGAGCCAGATACGGGTTGTTGGCTGTAGGGATAAGGGTGCTTATCTTTAACACTATGTGAGAGGAATGCAAATACAGAAAGGAGCGATGAGATTTGGATACACAGAAAACAAGCATGTGGAAAGGCATGAAAACTCTCGATTCTCCCGCAGCACACAGAGGTGATTATCCTGCTGGAGACTACAGGGTAACTTAAGAAAAAGAGAAAAAGCTCAAGATATTGTGGCTTTAACCAGATAGCTGAGGAGAAGCCCCCACGAGCATTTAGTCCTCTTGTTTTACAGCGTGGCGCTTAATGTTTTTGCTGCCAGCACGGTTTGCTGTGGTTTGTTCTCCTCTTGGAGAGACGTGATACAACAAATCTTCATTTTAAGCTGTCGCATCAACAACATGCTTTTGTTCTTACTTGTTTCTTGTTAATCTGACTGATTGACCAATCACATTCGCAAAGAAGTTCAACACAGTGACAGATGTTGCTGCAGTGATATGAAGAAACGCTGAGTATTCATTCTGAGTGCCTTCAGTTCTTTAGAAATTCTTCTTAATTCTTCTTAGCTCCTTCACATTTAATCTTGTCATTGTTAATGAGGACTGCCATTATTCAGAGATATTCAGTTCACATTCATGAGCCTTGTGGTAAGAGAAGCGCATGACCTTAAGATGGTATGAAAGTGCATTCTTGAAGCACTTCAAACTCTGCTTAACCCTCTTAAATCATCAAGCACTACAAAGGGGCACAAGCATGTGAGAATATTGCCTATCTTACAGCATGAGATGCCTCTAATAAGCTGTATAAAAGGGGATCATCTGATTATCCCTGGTGCGCTGGACCAAGGGGCCACAGCAGAGCACAGGCCCATGTTGTTCCTTCTTGATGAAAGGAGGTGGATGGAAGGGATCCCTCTCCATTGCCTGCAGTGTGCCCCAGGCTTCTCTGTGCCGGCACGTCGCCGGGGGACTACACCGAGCCACCAAGCTCAAAAGGCCAATACTGAAACAATCACAAAGACAAACACTTACCCTTGAAACAGGCATGTGTCCTCTCACCCTAGGCTTTCCTCTCTACTCCCTCGTTCCTCCCTGGTTCTTTGGGGGAGGGTGTTTGAACGTGCTTCGACGTGCCAGTTGTCACATTTAAACCAACATGAGAGCAGAAAGTTTGCTCTTTGAATGCAAATTCACATCTTTTCTATCCATATGGATCCTGCATAACAATTTTCTTGAACAGTTTTTGCTTTGCTCACACAAAGAAAGGTCGTGTGAAGTCCAGACGAAGCGCTGTGATTAACTATAGAGTCTGGGGTTATTGTTGTGTGGATCACATTCAATTTGATGAAAGCTCACTCACTCACTTCAGTGGTCTGCTGCATTTTGATACTGAGGCAGACAGAATGACGCCAGGGTAACGGCTTGGGTAACACGGCCGAGTAGACCTGAGATCAGCTCACACAGCAGTTTAGAGTTTAACCTCTAAGAATGGACACACTCCGCCACACCAACACCAGGCAGCATTTTAGGGCTCTCGTACACCAAACTGACGGCAGGACTCGTCTGCTGTGGCTCCTCGTGTTGCCAGAGAAAAATGTGAACTTGAACACACAGCAAAGACAACCTTCTACAACAGACTATCACATACAATGTAAACCAGCTGCACAAGAGGCTGTTGCACTGCATAATGGAGCAGGACTCTATGCACTATTTAATAAGGTAAAATATATATATATGTATTTATTTAAGATTAAGACACCACAATTCAACATCTTGAATCTGCCCAAAAAGATGTTGACAGGGCCCTGCAGAGACAGTTCGTAACACACAACAAGACAAGATAAAGATTCAGTTACGATCCAGATGTTCCTGTCGGCCAACGCTTGGTGCATAAGGCCCGTTACATCATACTTCAACTGTTCCCAGCAACTTTCCCAGAGACCTTTGGCCAGACTTGTAAATCAGGGCTGCTTTTATACATGTGGAGGAATCATTCAGCCAAAAGATTCACACTTTTACTGCCAATCTTAAGCTGGGTTTGTTTCAGAGATCAGTCAAGGATAGGAAGGGGATTAAGACCCTGGCATCAAGATATGCGCAAGATCTATTAAGGCTGTAAAGTGGGCTGAGGGGCAGCCATCTGAACTGAATGTGCCTGGTCTGCCCCAGTCAGCGACCTACTGTGGCAGCCACTTCAGTTCCAAAATACCAAAGCTTGGACTTTCATCTAGTTGCCTTTGTTTCATTAAACATTGTCTGTTGTTTCTGGTGTTTCTCTCTGGTGTTTGCTATGAAAAGAAGACTCTTTAAGTCCCTCCATGGATGTGTTTAGTCTGGCACAGAGAGGCAAGAAGGAAACTCTTTAAAGAAAAGGGTCTCCTTGGAAGAGGCAGAGATGCTTTGCCAGCAAGTGGGCTCACTGTTGATGCAGGACCACTGACCGTCTAATCAGCACACAATGTAAACAGATGTCAGCACTGTGCGTCCCATTCACATTTCCAAACAATTAAGATTTTAAAAAAGACTTCTCCCTCATTAATCCTCATTCCAATCCTTTCTTCCAATGCTGCAGCAAAGCCCCATGTATTAGCGATGTGGTAAGAAGGATATGGACTCTTATCCACTGTTTGCCCAAGAAAAGCGACTAAGACGCAGGCATCGCCACGATTAGCTAGCACTAACAATGGGAGTAATGTTTCCTTGGTGCCTCCTCTTTGCTGTGCTGAAGTGGGTGTAAAAAAAAACAGAGTAAACACAGTCTTAGGCTAAGGACGTAAGAAGAGTGGGAGATCACAAGCCTGGGTGAATAGCAGAGATTTACCCAGAGCACAGACCCCTGAGGATAAACCCCCCTTTGCTCTCTTGTCGTTTCTCAACTCCCACACCTCCCAAAGCTTCGCCACTGCATTAACGACCCAGCGGCCAGGTGTGGGGAGGCTGCAGGTGCCGTCGCATTTAGCCACATTAAGCACTGACACACACCAGTGCTAAGAGTAATCGGATTTACCTGGCTGTCTGCTGCATGGCGTGGCGCTCAGTGCAAGCACAGCACAAAAGCTTACCGCACCCTCTCCATCACCACGCACACACCTGGGATAAATTTAGGAGGTGACAAAGCGCTCATAGAGACGGTGTGTGTGTGCTAAATTGTGTATGGAACCAGAAACCAGAACAGGAGCCAGTGGCTTTTTACACCTTGTGGTGCAGGAGTGGTGACAGATGCTAAAGGCTTCTGGTTCAAAGCAGATGAAAGTGGGAGGGGGGGGGGACAGAGGTTTAAGGGGACCCCTTTCGTTCTGCTGACCCTCAGACCGCCATGCTCATGGGGATTGAGCTCTGGTACTGGGTTCAATCAGACAGAATGGGACCGCCGCCTTTAGGGACACCCCATGTCTTCCACACCTGGGGCCAGGAGGAGGTGTTTTACACAGCAATGCTCTCATCTCAGATCATAAGTCTTCCTGAGCACCGGAAAGATCAGAGGGGTAACTGAGAAACATCAATGAAAAGCATCAGAGAACACTGAAAGTTTGTGATTTTTAGACAAATCTGGTTATTTTTCATCCTAGTTGGTGTTATTTCCCATCATATCACTGTATTCAGTGGGCATTTTGGGTAATTTATATGTAACTTCATTTGTATTTTCGACACGAAAGCTGCAGCTAATGATTTAGTGGTTATTTCAAGATCTTTATTTTTCATTCGGCATTAATTCATTTATGCCCATCACAGTGTTCCTGGGCTCGAGATGCCGTGTTAGCCTCAGACCAATGCCTGAAATCCTTTGGAAAATTCACAGTGATAAAGAAATAAAGTTCAGTGCTGATTTAGAGCCAGCGCCTGGAAAACTGCTCAACTCTGGGGGCCCATAACTAAGAACAGTTTGTGTCAGGGGCTTCGTCAAGGATGTTAGTGACCAACAAAGTTCTCTAAAACCTTCTGACTGTCATTTTAAAAAATCCGAACCACCATAGCGTCTAGAACCTGAGCTTCATGGGAGTAAAACTGAAGCAGCAGTGTAAGGAAAATGCTTTAAGAACAAAATGCGGAGCAGTAATTATCACTTTTTAACCAACATGAACCAGATGCTGGCGGTGGGCCGGTGTTAGTTTTAGTTTGATATAGCTTCAACTTTAGAGCATACAGAGATCAGAGAGTCACCACAGAGCCACGTCATTATGTCAGCTCAGAAAAACAGGAACATAAAGTCCCAATAATACGCAAAAACAGAAATATCACAAGCTCGTCTGAAGTGATTTTTGCCTGTTTGAAGAAGAATTAAAAGGCATTTGAGCGAATGCATGTCTTGTCCACACTAAGATTACAAAGACGTAACTCACAAGCTGTTTCCTTTCGGAGCTTTAGAACAATAAACTCAGACTTACCAGCATTTACCATGATTTAATCATCCAGATATTCCCAGAGATTGAACTAATTCCTGATGAAGAGCTCTCTCCATTTTCCTCTTTCGGATGTCCACCACAGTTGTTGTTGTTTGTGTTCCTCCTCAATTCTTTTTTTATATAGTTAGGACGACTACTTCTTCTACTGAATTACAACCACGACACTAAGCAGTCGGGTTTGTTCGTTCAAACCAGAGAACAACAACATATTTGTCTCATTTTTCTTGTCTTTTTCGTGTCTTATATAACCAGTCGATGTTTATAAATGCTATTGCAAATATCAGTCACCACTGAATAAATAAAATTCAGTGCAGAGAGGGTTGATAAAACTCTCTCAAACAGGGTTTAAAAACCATCTACGAAGAGAGCTCTAAACGGTGATTGTGAATGCCTCTTACAAAAACAAGACTGGCCATATTCAAACAATAAATGTCATGAAAAATGAGAGGTAAGCCCATATCATCGGAGCTTCAACATCGTGTTGAAGAGCACGAGAATGTAAAATGTATGTTTTTTTCACAGTTAAGTTTCAGTTAATTTCTGTCCATGGCCTCTGCTGCAAGACCATCTACATCTGGTGCTTTTCTGAGATGAGTCTTCCTGGAAAAAAGCTGGTTATATGGCTGTCAAAATGCAAAGAGCTGGTGCAAGATTATGCACTGGCAGGCACAGGCAGTTGAAAAAGCTTCTTAGAAAGTTTAAACAACTTCAAACTGAAACTAGCACTGAATCAGAACTGTTAGCTGGCTTGTGTTGAGGGTGATTTAAAGAAAAAAGCAGGAATTTATCATATTTAAAAAAGCAATTCTGTGGCAGAATAAAAATAAATCAATGTGCATCTAACCTATTGCTTCTAATAGTAAGAAACATGCTACTCGACTCTGCTCAGCTTCATATGAGTGCTGTCTTTCAGCCTCTTAAGTCTCGGCACACAAAGAAAGCCCCTTGAAGCTCATCGGGCCTTTTGACTTTTCCTGCTGCTTTTGAACTCTCCATTTCAGACTGCGACTTTTCCGCATGACCCCAAGCCTCACAGTGACCCCCACCCCTCCTCTCCAACTCACCCCCACAGCTTCAGCAGTGTGGAACCACCCGTTCTCCTTCACACATACCCACACACATACAGAAAATGAGAAGTGGCAGTGTTGCTGAGTTAGGTCAGGATGTAATGGGCAGTAATGTTCTGCCCTCCAGGCTCATGTCCACAGCACCGTAGCCAGGTTCTAAGTAACCTTTCCCTTAAAAGAGGCACCTTGGTGACTCTCATGCACCCGAGCATGAGAGCGTAGTGGTTAACGAAGTGGCTGAATAAATAGAGTTACAGTGGAGGGTTTGGGTCTACTGGAGCTTTCATTACTGCCACTGCGTTAAAATTCTCCGTCTGCCCCAATTCAGCGGCAACGTAAACAAACTAAACAAGCCGTCACATCAAATCCTTGTCTGCAGGCAAGGTCCTGGCTACACTGGCTGCCAAATTAACCTCCAAATCAGCTTTTTAAAACATCTGTCCCCTGTTCTCTCTCCCATTTCACTTTTCTCAAACCATCACTGTTTATCTCACCTTTATTTCAAATTACATCCACTATCTCAGTCGAGCCACAGCTCTTCCTTCACCTCGCTCTCTTGGGCTTCATCTCTGCTAGTCTCCTCTTTCTCTCACACAGTCTCCGAGTCCCACAGAGAGAGAAAGAGGCAGAGTAGGGGGTAGTGAGGTTTGACTGCACTGCTTTGGGGCTTTGAAGTGTGTGCTGATGAGAGAAAGTGCAGCACTGTGTTCAGACAGGCCCCTAATGAGGGAATTAAGAAGCTACGCTGGCCGTTCCCCATACTAACTTCCCAGGCACAAAACAAGACAAGCGAGCGTGCATGTGTTCACAAGTGTGTGTCTGTGTGTGTGTAGAGAAAGGCTAATCTGTCAGTTCAAATCAAGCATCTCGCACTCGTGCCTCTCACCTACAGTAAAGAGGCTAAGTTGGCCTCAGCATCTGGGGTGCTACAAACATGTCCTTGAGCTGTGCAGTTTCTTAACCTTCTAAGATCCAGTCACGAGTTTTCCAAGACTTACCATAGTGTGAGTCTAGGTAGCCATTACGGGGGTCCATGGCAAACAGCGTGCCTCTGTACGGCAGGGCATGGTCAGCCAGATGTGGCAAAGAACCATGCAGCTCCTTCTTGAGCAGGGACGGACGTTCCTCCGTGGATGTGGAAGGTTCCTCGTTTATGCTCCTGTCTGGGGCGCCAGATGTGGGGGCCTGGGAGCTGATGGCATTGCGCCTCTCACGGTGGTATGGCGTGCCTGAACTCTCGTCTTCTGCCAGGACAGAAGAAGAGAAAGAAAGGATGAGAATCTGATGTTAATAGGCTGCAGAATTTTCTTGTGACCATATTGTGACATGGTGAGAAAGTCCGTTAACACAGAAAGTAAATGGAGGCGCAGAAGATCAGCTTTGCACACCTGAAACCTTCCTGGCATCACGGGTGTAAATCTGCCAGGTTTGCCTTCCACAGTGCCAGATGTGGCAGTTCAGAGGCAAACGGAAACCATGAATCAAAAAAAACGTTAACTTCCTAATTTCACACAGCTGAAGGGGTCTACGTTCTTAAACTCAGCTCTGTCTGTTCTTTTTAGCAGTGGACTCCCATGGAGGAGGCAGGCTTTAAGCTTGCATTCCAAGCTGCCCATTAACAAGCGTCACCCTCCTTCATTCCCTTTTCGCCCCCCCACCCCACCCCCTCAGTTCTCAAACTAAATCTTTTTCTATCTGTGTCCAAGGGGAAAATTAGAAGGAGTAGGGTCTCGAGAGAAAGCTTCTTGGCAAAGAGGATAAAGGTGGAGTTGAGTTCAAGGGCTAAGCTCCACCGGAAAGATGTGACCTTTGACCCATGGCATGGCCTCTAAACTGACATGCATAAGGGTTAGCTAGCTTCCTGACCTGGTATTAGTCTTTTGTATAGTCACAGTGTTGAGACTGACTCAGAACGTGGCACGACATGTCGGGACAAAATTCAACAAGACAAATTCAACAGGATGTTATTTTCTGCAACATCTTTTTTGAAAACGAAAGATGGAAATTCTGATTCATAAGCTGTGACTTACTAATCTGGGATGTTTATGTGGCCGCTGCAACCCAACAGCATCTAACAGCCAATTAGGAACAGGGGGCCAGATTAAAGAGCACCACCTTAAGCACCGAATATGGCCGCCATAGTGCAGCGCCACTTCACAGAAGAAGAGAAGCAATCATAGAGAAAGAGAGAATGAGATTGAGAGAGGCGAGAAGAGAAGAGAGCAGCTTGAGGGTCCCGCTTTCATTCCCCTCACTCTCCCACATCCATTACCTGCGTCTGGGCCAGTCGTGCCCTGGCACAGCACTGGCAGCAGATTCAAGGATTCTTAACGCGGAACTGACAGCCAGAGAGGCAAGTCGCTCTCATCCGCGGGAAATGACAGTGTCAGTTATGATATAAGTATTTAATCCTATACTGCACAGCCAGTGATCTTATTAAGGGAATAATGCAACTTATACGGTTAAAGCTGGATTAATAGGTCTGCGCTTGCAAAGCGCAATATTAACATAAAGGGATTTCAGAATTGGGTTCATCTCCTAACATGGATTGAGGAAGTCGAGGCTGTAAACTGCAGAGAGTAAGCACTGAGAAGGGTAGAGCATGTAGCACAGGCTCCTGCTGAGCCCTCTCAGCTTCTCCACATCCAGAAAATCTAGCATTACAGCTTCCAAAGTAGACTGGCTACATATTTATGAGCTTGCTTTTAACTTTAATGCAAAGATTTGATGTTTTATAAATACATTCATCATTTTTAGTGCATAAAACTAGAGTTTCAACCTCTTCGCTGTTTTAATTCTCTATTCACTTGCAACTTTCTCGTTCTTCCCTTCGTTTTTCTCATACAGTGACCCCCACTGCTGCACAGACATCTCTCTCCTCCATGTGAGGTCAAGCGACAAATAGTTCAATCACAGCACTGTCACAACCCCACCATCCCCCTCCAGTCTCCCTGGTGAGCCCAAAGGACGGGGGGGGTTCATCATTCTACCATATACCTCCTTCAGGGCTTCGTTACTTCAGTTCATAGAACCTTAAATGGTTAAATGAACTGCAGCACAGGGGAGTCAATTGACTCCTCGACTCCTCAGAGGAACACAGCTATTCTCAAGTAAAGTTCTTCTTCTGCTCTGCTTGTACATGCTGGGGGAAACTTTCTGTATCAGCATAACATGTTGAGCATCTGTCAAAAAGTGGGCTAATAAAGACAGAGCAGACAGAGGTAAACACGTGCAACTTTGAAAAGTTCAATCCTGCAACACTTTTCTAACTCCTGACCGTCCACCCAACAGACCCTTTCCCTTTTTCCCTCGCTCATTTTTCATTCCTCTTTTATTTCCTCCTCTTTTCCCATGGTTGCCGCATCCAGTCCTCCACCAGTTTGCAGGTCTATTCAGACCACAACACAAAAGCAGCAGGCCAGTCCTCTGTGGACCTGAGGAAAGCATGCCTCTAAAAAAAAAAACAGAAAAGAGAACTATCCCGCTCTCTCTCTATGGTGATTGAATTTCTTAACATCTTTTCAAAAAGCGCTTAAATGCCTTGAGGCAAGAGGAAGAAACAAGCTAATGGTGGATGGGGAGAGCTGAACAAATTTCAGAGCCCTTTCCTGCTCGCGTTTGAGGTTGAAAGCGAGCTCCTGCCTTTCAAGTTTCAAAGTCCTCCTTCCTCCCGCAGTGTCACTGAAGGATTTGAAAAGAAGGTAATTGTGCTCACTGCCGTCCTGATCAGAGCACACGCCCCAGCTCTAGTATTTCAGGAGCTTTCTCTGCCACTATAATGGTACCTGGTGCTCCATTCCTGCATTCTTCCTCCCTTACAACTCTTTCTCCTCTCCCCCTGACCCTCTACAAATGCACTCTCTATTGCTCTCACTCACTTGGTTTCTATCTCTCTTTCACCCTCAGCAAGCCACTCATTAAATCCTTAAACCCAGGTTTCTCCCTTTTTTCCCCTTGTCTGTAGCCTCTATTGTAAGACTCTAGTTCAAATACCTTTCGAGAAAAAACCCTATGCATTGCCTTTAATATGGGACTATAAAAGAGAGTGTGGACGCAATGACAAAATGAAATTTTGAAAGAGATAATGAGATATGGAGTGGGGCCAATGCCCCTAAGAGTCGGGCTCTGGGATAAGAGGGGCCAAAGTTAAGGGTGCCCAGGAAATTAAAAGACATGGAAAGTGAAACAAAACCCTTTGCCTTGTTGTGTTGAAGGCATTCTCTGGAGGCATAGGTTAAGAACAAGGATTGTTGTTCTCCCACAAGCCAAACTGTCCTTAATGCTCGAGTATCTGATTTGCCTTCCAGCTTGGGACATGCATGTTTCAGGGGTGCACAAAGGACTGTTCCGTGCAACGATTCTCCCTTCGTGAAGAGAAAAAAAAAGAAAGAAATCAGAGGAGGTGTTGTTTTACTCTGAGCCAAAGCCAGACATATGTTGTATTCCACCTTCTGACTTCTCAAAGCTCTGTGGCACAAACAGGTTTTGGCTGGGGAGCACATGGAGACTGAACAAGAAGGAGAGGAGTGAAGGATATACGGTGAAATCACAAAACACTTCTTCAAAGCTCCTCTCCTCCTGTGCAATAATCTCTTGCTCCTTTTTTTTCTTTCTCTTGCAAATCAACTCCAGGGAAAGACTCAAGACTCCCCAATTAACAATGAGAGGGGGAAGAAAAATTCCAGCAGCTGGCTAGAGTTTAATAAGAGCACCTCTCCAAGCGGCTTAGGCTTATGTACCTGATTCACCGGCCCTGGCACTGATGCAAAAGACAGAGGGAATCATTTACGATTAGTGCAGGCTGAAATAAGAGGGACTCTACCAAACCCAAATACAAAAGCACAGGGGATTACTGCAATTGTGTGAGGTATTTTTCTGATCAACTTCTTGGCTGATTGGCTCAGCGCCACAAGGAGCTTGCTGCCTTCCCCACAACACAGTTCAGTCTTGCATTATTTGGGGGTTACTGAGTGCTGTGGAGCTTCCCATATCGAGCAACTTCTGATAAATAAACCTAAACATCAGAGGAAGAATAAGGTCATTACTGCAATATCCGTGGGCAGGATAACCAACAGTCCCCGATCAACATGTCTGCCTGAGCCCTGGAGAGCTTCAGGAAAAATTAAGTTCACTCCCTCCAACTTTGTACTCATGTTTGATTTTGTCTCAGCAGACTGAAGCCGTGGTGGTACATTATTTAACTATTAGCATGTGACTGATACTTTGGCGAATTGCAGAGAGAGATGGGGATGCTCCCCCTTCTGGTTAGCAGTCAGTCAGCTGCTGATTTCCCACGCAGCGCTCCAAATGCCCTCCTCAATATTCATCTAAGCAAATTTGACGACTCCCACATCTCAATTTGGCTCTCGGCAGCCCACGCACCAACCCCCTGCTCCACAAACCGCAGTCCCAGCCCGTTCTCTCTGCTGCCAGGGGGTCTTCAGGGACGAACCCTGAGCGCAGCATCACGTAGTCCCAGCCGCCAAGCCTCAGGGCCGGGGAGGGGCAAATCAAAGCCTGCTTGACTCTTTCCTTCTTTCCAGCGCTCACCTCAAATCAGCCTCACAGCAGGGTTGTGTCATGCCCCAGCCTCAGCCTGCCCCTAGCTATCCCTTATTCACCCATTAGGGGCACAGACCCACCATAGAGCAGCCCGAAACCCCACGACCATTTCATCAGGGCCACATTGTGAGGGAGCAATGAGCATTGCAGTGAGAGGGCTGAAAGCCTTGACTCTAAAATGGGCCCTGATGCGTTTTTGACCACGGATAGTTACAGCTTTTAAGGTTGTTCACTCAAAGGGCATCTTGGCCTGCATTCTTTGAGGAATCAGACACCAAGAAATGCATTTGATCAAAGCTTCAAAGCTAAAGATGCCATTTGGTGCTCTGATTGGCTCATAGACTCTATTAGCATTGCTTTAGATAGTCACAAGCCAGCTATCGGCAGCTATAACCTGTTAGTCATTCATAATGTCCTCTGTAACAATGTAAAATGATTGTGGGCAAGGGCAGTTATGTCTGTTTGGGACAGTGGGTCTTTTAGGGTGAATCTGGGAACACTGCCCACCAGACCAGAGTGGGCCAGCTTTCCACTGGGCCTCTGCACTGGAATCCCACTTCTGACACCAGAATGATCCGGACCAAGTCTGTGGCACTCAGATTAGAAATGCCTCGCCAAGAGAAATGGATACCAAGCCAAGGCAAAGGAACTGAAAGCCAACGGTTCGGATAGAATAGAAAAAATAATACAGTAATTTTAAGCAAATATCATACAAAGTTATACAGCGTTTGAATGTTTCCCACCTGTCCGTGTGGAATTATTCAAACTTACCAAAAGTTCAGAGTATTCTTCCTAAACTAAAGCATGATGTGTGTGTGGGGAGCGTGTTTGCGTAAAGATACTCATTTTTCTACATGGATTTAAGTGCATTTTGTGCGCTGCACTGAAACATATATTCCCCCATTAAGATGGTTTGCCGGCACTTAGTAAGACTTGGATAATTAGACACTTCAAAGGCACCTGCCCGCCATCCCAGAGGAGGCAAGACTCACCGCCCCTCGCCCCGTTTAAAAGCATGTTAACTCGTATCTGAGGCTAGCAGGCTAATTTAACTTTTGACATTTGATATCTAAGGAATGAGAGGGATCAGCCATTTAGCTGGAACAGGATTACCCCCCCTCACCAATCCCCCTCCTCCGCTCAAACCCCCCCTTTTTCAACCAGTCAGCCTGGATTCATTAATTTTCCTGCTGCTAAGCACTTTATCAATGACTGGTGAGCGTCTAAGTCCAGAGTGGACTCTCTCTCCCTGCTTTCCGTGGTGATTAAGCCCGTGGATGTTCAGATCTGTGTGTCTAATTCACTGCCTGCACTGGTGCTGCTGATCACTTCTCACACCTGCGGGTCCGGCTCGATAAACGAGGTTAAACTTGTGCAGGAGTCACATTTGAAAGTCGCTCAGGCTGCACTCATTTGGAAAATAACGGTCATGTGTAAAAAAAAATTGCCCATAAAAAGATTTTATTCGTCCTCTTACAGCTGGTTAAGTGGAAAATTGCATATTTGCATATCTCAGGCGGTACCTATTCTGAAGTGGATAAACTTTTCTTCCCCGTGCTGCAGTGTGATCATTTTCCACACTCGCAGTTTAGTTGTTTCAGTCACATTTTTCTTGTTTTTGTTGACAGACAGTTACTTTTTAATTAAACAGTCTAAACTTTGAAGGTATATTGCAGTTGTGTGAAACACATTTGAGCAGTTAAGTGTCTTACCTGCGCTCGACGGCGGCCTCAGGCACAGTTCTTTAACTGTAGTGGCGAAGTTAAAACTCCCTAATGTGAGATGGGGTGTAGATCCAATGCATTTGTTTTAGATGCAAACATCAGAGTTTAGCTCACAAATCCTTCTTCAAACTGAGAGTTTCCCGACTGCTGCCTACTGCAGGTGGGTTCATGTGAAGTACTTCACCCAACCCCATTTAAAATAAATATTCTTTTAAATCAAACCCCTGCTGTATAAATGAGCTAAACCTGCACTGGGTAATCATGTTATTCACTGTAAATCTGTATTAATTTCCACTACCTCGGCCAAATATATTCAAATATAGTCAGTGATCTTTGACATATCGCAGGTAGAGAGGTGTTGGGAGTTAACTCGCATTCATAAATTCACATTAGTCTCAGTCTAATGCATTCTGATAAATGTCTACATTACAGGTTGAATCAGGGGCTACATATAGTGTGACGGATCTGGGTTAAATGAACAGCATGCCTGGAGCTTTGATGCTGCAGCTGGTAATGCTTACAATTTCTAACCCGTCACATTTGGACATAAGGCCCTTTTACCACAGAGCATGACAATAAGAATTCCAAGCTACAAGCCAAATGCTATAAAAATAACAAAGTACAATTGACTCCTTCATTCTGCTCTCCAAGTGTGGGGCTGTTCAAAACACATAATAAGTAACCCTGGGTAAAAAGAATAATAAATCTGCACCGTTTCACCTGCAGGAGCAAGTTCACCCTAGCAAAGAATCGTGAATAAACTTTGGTCTTACTCATTATAAAATGTAATGACTGACACAAACTCCTGACATGTGACATCTATAGGAGAGCCTACTTTATAAAAGGGGTGTGGTTCGCCCCAATTCCACTAAAATACACAGGAAACAAAGACCACTTTATTCAATTTCAGACAGATGAAATCTCAGCAGATTAAAAGATCGGCAAAGTTGGCCTAAACAGACCTAAACTCCATCCTCTCTGCTAGGAAGAGGCTGTAAAGGGTTGTGAAGTCGGGTGAAAGCTGCAGGCCTGGACTATATACTGGACTAATAGTCGACCAAATGTAATGTCATCGACTTCATACAAAGCATTGTGTTTTTATTTGTACTTATTTAATTAAAAAACTCTCTAAAAACCCGATTAAAGCAGTTTAACACTGATTAGAACACAGAACAGGATTAATTTAGTGTGTTTATAGCTGACATCAAAGACATTTTCCGTCTGGATCATTTGTCTTTTACTGCATTAAGAACATCCTTAAACCTAAAAACCTGAAGGATTTCTGAAAAACTGGACAGAATTACTGATGTTGACGAAAAGCTTTACATATCGGTCTCTGATGCAGATGGAAACAGTGACAAAAAAGAACATACATATGAATATTCAGCTGCAGTTTTCAGATAAACGCACAGGTAAGGTAAGTTAAATCATACAAATTCAAGTTGTGCACTTTATAAAATGTAAAAATCACACAAACATAACATCCCGTCTGAAATGTATATGTTGCTTTTGTTGCTCTCAGACTAAGTGATACTGTATCACTTTAAAAATGCTTTTTCTTGTGGTTTTTGTATAGATTTGGCATAAATCTGGTGCTTAACGTCATGTTACCTCTTCACGGTTAAGTGACTGGATGCAGGCAGCTTTGGACTGCGATGAATTAGATGAATTAGATAATTACCTACTTCTTAAAGGGTTTGATTCACATAATATATAACATCACAGGACATGGGCATGAAACATCTAATTCCACACCTCTATAACGTAAAAACAGCACCTGCAAAGACGTCATTCGCACCTTCAAGTGAGGCAACAACAATCAAGCTCCATAAAACTGATAACATACGATTCTTCAAGAGAAGAAGTTCTAAACTTCCTAGGCACCCGAGGTAGCTTTTTACTTGAAAAGTGACTGATTAAACAATCTGGTTTTATGTAATCTTTGAAACTTCTTCACAAAAACTATGAAGAACTGCTGCAAATAGAAAAATTTGTCTCTAACCTTAATTAAATTTTCAATTAACGTATCCTTTGTCATGTGCACAAAGGTTTTGGGGGTAATGTGCTATAAATAAAACTTGAATTACCTATTTTCTTCTTCTTTCAGCCTCTCCCTTAATTGAACACGTTTTACGCCGGATGCTAACCTCACGATTTATCCGGGCTTGGGACCAGTACGAGAAATTAAATAAAATACACAGGCTCATGCTCCCCAGTGGCTGGGCGCTCACACTCACACCTAGGGGACAATTTAGAGTCACCAATTAACCTAACAAGCATGTTTTTGGGGGGTGGGAGGAAGCCGGAGTACACGGGGAGAACATGCAGACTCCACACAGAAAGGCCTCGGCTGGGAATTGAACCTACAACCCTCTTTCTGTGAGGTGAGAGTAAGTAAAAATCTCTCCCTGCAGGGAATGCTGTCACACATGCAGGCTAGAACTGTACAACCACACAGCTGTAGAAGCAGCAGTGATTAATACGAGTTACACACACGTCTTGGCTCCTATTCGATGTTTAATCAGCTTGTATTTCATTCATTCTGAAACTTAAAAAAAAAGAATTACTTTAACAAAAGGGATGTGAAGACTCTGCAGAGTAAATGAAGGAGTTACTTTCACTTAAAAGACAAGAAAATGTAGAAATACACTTGAAAGTATAAACTTATAGAAATAGATTAACTCAGATTTCTGTTTGTTTGATAGATCAAGTTTCTTTTTTACAGTGTAACTGCGAGTTCAAACATGTTTTACCCAGAATTATTCATCGGTTCAGATCATTTCTATTGGACTAAATTTGCTGGAGCAAAATGGCACCAGATTCCAAAGCAGTGGCCACCAGGATTGGTGGCTAAAGTGATATTCATGACGGAAAAACCGCGGCCTCTTGGTGTAAGTTTTTGTATTTAAAAAGAATCAAACAAACGCTTAAAATAGAGCTGTCCAGGTAACAACTCAAATGAAAATAAGAAGATGTGTCTGGACAGTGTAGATTAACAATTAAAGCCTGACAGTGTTAGTTTCTACAAATATTCCACCTTTAACTTTCCATACACGGGACACATTCCTCTATCTGACCTAATAATACAGCCTTTCTTCTTTATGTTCATTTTCCTAACCTTGTCATCCCTCTCGTTTACTCATCATACCTCCTGCTTCAACACTCCCCTCCTGTTGCTGTCCCCTCTCGGTAATAAGCTCCCCTCATGTGTGACCTCTCCTGTCACCCCCACCGCTGGAATCCGCCTTTCCAGCTCCACTCTTGCCTCCCTCCCTAATCTCTGCATTACTTTTCCATTAATCCTACATTTGGCACAAGGTTGGCCTCTGCAGCTCAGTTGCCGTGAAGCTTTTGTGATCCGATGCTCTTTTGAAACAGTGGGTCAGATGGAGAGAACTGTTTAAAATTCATTCTACACTGGGGTTTGCCTGTTGAATTCCCTTCCCTCTGTATCCTTCTTTCTGCTATTTTACCTCTCTTACTTCTACCTCCGGCTTCTCCACACTTCTTGTTAATTTCTTATAATTCGCTCTTGCTCCCTGTTCTCACCCATCATACTCTTAGGTTTTCTCCTAGTTCCCAAATCTCCTCAATCTCCCTCCATCTCGCTTTATCCGTCTCCGGCAAATTCTCTTCCCTATCTCCATCCACTACCTCCCTACATCCATACCTCTCCCTCCCCCCTGAGCCGCACTGGGACTGTTGGACTCACGCAGCTCCATGCTGAGCTGCTCCAGAGCCAAGCCAGAACAAAGGGCCCATTGAGCCGAGCAGAGACATAATGTGGGCCGCCTCTGACAGCGCCGAAGATGAAGTCATGAGGTCGCCGAACAGTTAATAACGCCAGCCCATCTTGAGGCTGAACCAAATGTGAGTACAGTTTGGTGTCATTGAGGAAAGTGAGAGAAAATGAGAGCGTTTGCGTGCATGAGTGAGTATCTGCAGTCTGCAATGTGCATGTACACAACTCAGAACATGTGGATGGATAAAAAGCTTTTAAGAGCGTAATGAGATACTCCATGACACTGAAAAATGTGCTCAATCACTTTGTAAATACCACAGAGGAAAAACAAAACCGCTGGAGAATTGCACTTTTTCTTCTGGCTCCGTTCCAGCTGCGATGAAGAACACCCACCCCACCCCGCCATCGCCCCCTCTTTCCTTATTGGAGTCTGTCTGGCGCAAAGTCTGACATGAGACACATCTCCCCAGGACTGAAGCTGTCGCTGCAAGGCCCACACTCCCAACATCATTAGACTCACAGCTCCAGGTGAGATCAGCGAGGGTAGCGAAGACTGAGTGAGGTGCAAGTGTTGTTGTGCAAAAGCATGCAGGCTGGAGATTTGGTTCAAGCGGTAATCTTAATGCCACTGAGTGGACACGGCCTATTAAAATGCCTTTACAGGACTTGCTTGTCAAGAGGCCTCTGGACTGAGTTGTGATCGGGGGGAGGAGGAGGAGGCAGGGGAGAGAATAGTGAAAGACAACTATGCAATTGATTAAGATTAGAGGGACTTGCTCAAGTTTAAATTGCACAGCCCCTCCGTGGAAAGCAACAAACCTTTCTTTCCCCGCAAGTAGAATGTTTCTTTCAAACCCTGTCTCTGTTACACATCTGAGTTCACTTCTCCGCATGCCCCCCTCCTCTGAAAATCAATTCCTCCTCTGCACTTTTCCTCCAGCTCTGCACACAGACCAGGGCAAGGGGATTACACTGTCCCTCCCCATATCCAAGCTCAACAACAAATGGTTCTTATCAACCAACACCCCCCTGCCATCCAGGAAGAAGAGACAGAAAAACTGGCCAAGCCGCTTCAGCACGGATGTGTTTTTGGGCTCTGTCTTCCAATCGTGGCAACTCTTTTCACACTTGAAGGCTGAGCTATTTACGAGGGCCCTGGGAGAATATGTGCACAGCACTGGAGGGTGGGAAGAACTGAGGGGAGAGAGTTGCTGCTTCTCAACCTCTGCTTCTAATCAATCACCAGGAATCACTGCCGTGGTTTACGGCCTTTGATCCTGGCTCCTCTTTCGCACTGCGAGGGAGAGAGTTGGGCGGCAAAAGGGGAGGGTAAGCAGTGAGAAGGGTGAGAGTCAAGGCCCAGGGGGTGTGGAGGTCAGGGGAGAGAGATCAGGGGGTGTGGAGGCTTTTGCTCTCTCAAATATGAAAGCATGTCCTGATTTAGTCCAGTGATTTTAACCCGAAATAGAAGTCATCTTTGGACAAAAAACATTTAGAAAACATTCAAATACGTGAGAATTACACTGATTTTAAGTGAGCCTTAACTGAGAAACACGAAGGTGTTTCTGTGGGACTGCAGTGCATGTGCCGTGTTTTCTTATTTGTTTAAAGCTTCTTCACAAATGTTCTGTGGAAAAGTTGCAGAGAAAAATATGCTTCTTATCTCTGACTTTTGCTTCAGTTGAGTTACTTGCTCTTGTTCGTGCCCATGTAGGAATATCAAGTGTTTGGAAGAAACCTGAACAAAAAAACCTGTTGGGTTACTTGATTTACTCAGTTTCTGTCATAAATAATTCGAGTAGACGTTTGGACTGAGCTTGAAAATGCTAATAAATACAGCTTCTCCCTTCCTGTCCCTCTCTGCTGTGCTTCAGCTGGACCTCCAAAGAACTTCTCCATAGAGGAGGCTGTCGTGCATGCATTGAGGAACCTTGCAAATCACAGTAGAAGCAGCTAGAAAAAGCCAGAGAAACCTGTCAGTTCTAATTTAAAACAAGGAATTAATTCATTGTGAACTTCTTGAGCTTTTAGTTGCCACAAAACAAATACATTTGCACAGTTTCTATTTCCTTCCTCTTGGCAATTAGATACCAAATCCTACAGTAGCGCAGTGCACATGTGGAGCTCAGATAGCAATTAGGCAGAAGTTAATGGCTTTACAGCATGGAAGACAACTGCACTATTTTTAAATTGTGGGTGTAAAGGACCAGATGTCAGGGAAATGAAAACTGTGGCAGGGTGATATTAAAATACTGGAGGAAAATGCTATCGAGTAGGCGAGTGACGCCAGCGTTTGAGCTCCAAAAAAAAGAGAACTGGTCCTTTTTAGCTAGGCCACAGCTGCCACTACAACGGAATTGAACAAACTTGTTGCTGGTTACGTAAAAGAGGAGAAGCCACATTTAAAGTTAGATGTACAGTTCAATAAAAGCTCTTTGTGTGGGGACTGGAAAGAGATGCCTTTTCCTCAGTAGTATAATCTTGTGCTGTAATGAAAGTACTTTTGAAAGCAAGGCACTAATTCCTTTTAGCTTTTTAGCATGTTTCCATACGTCCTTGCATTTGTACATCAATCAAACAACTAATGAAAAGATATATGTATTATTACGCCAATAAAAGCACACAGAATTCAAAAGATTTGTTATTTACTGTCCTTCTCCATGCAGTCATTCTTCTGCATAAAATCCAACCATGGTGTGAAGGCCACTGGTTGCTACTTCATCCTATAAGTCCATTCAGTAAGAAACCACCAGTGGCAAGGAGGTGAGGGGCAGTGAACACAACAGAGAGGATGTAGAGAAGAACACACCACAATAAATCCCCCGAGCAGGGTCATGACACTCCTGCTTTATGCCTCTTGGCAGGAGGGAGGCCACTGGTGCCCGACAAATGGACAGAATGGTAGAATAATCAACTACTGTTTCCCTGCTTTATTGGTTTATGAGTTTATGGGGCCTCTGGTCACCCCTGAGAGTCTCTCTTTGAGGGAACAAGATCCGGCAAAGCTGCAGATTTAGCAGGGAGAGGCCGGTGGTTGCTCTGCGATGATCTCTCTCAGACCGAGCTGATTTGATGTTAAGAGGCTGGTCATTGCTTCTGACCTGCATGACCCCTCACACTCAGGCTTTTGTTGTTCACAGCGTGTCGTGAAAATGACCTCAAGTTCCTTTAAGGAGCCATTGTGATGGTAAACATGAACTCTCACAACATATTAAAGTTAAAAATCTATGACTGTGAAGTCAAACTGAGAGTCCAGTGACAGCGATTGGATGGGAGGAAACCGAAAAGAGGCTGGAAAAGAGCTCAACAGATCCTTAACAAACCTTCCTTTTGCTAAAGTACTTTGAAGCAACACAATGCAGTTTAAACAGAGACTATTTGGTTCAGCTTTAATAGTCTACAGTTGTGCATCCGACTTTCCCCGTCCAGTAAATCATATTACTGACTTTACAAGTGGTTTAAATAAGCCAGCTAAACTGTTGGCTTCTTCCCGAAACCCGCTACTCCTGTTATTTTCCCAGTCTGACGTCATTGTAGTGGTGTGTTTTCAAATCTCTCCAATTCTCCACCACAAGTTATTCAGAAAAGGAGAGACCCGCATTGTATAAACGGGAATTTTGAAGTTTCCATGGGGCCTAAAGCTGTAACACGTGCTACAAGTAGGATGAGCACTGACCAAAAAAGAGCAAAGATGCAATTCCACTGCAGCTAAGCTCTGGCGGCATCTCCACAGTCTGCAGAAGTCTTCAGGCAGTGGCTTATGCGCATCCTCCAGCAGTGAGGGAGCAGCAGGGCCCCGGCAGGCAGATCTGGGCAGGCGGAAGTGTGCCAGACAAGAGAGGCCAGGCAGGGCTGGACTGGGACTGGGCAGCTGAGGTTCCACTCCGCCCTGAGCAGCAGCGAGGCCAAGTTAATCCTGTGCCTCAGGCCCTTGTGAGGTGGCTCTGCCAAAGTCTGTCCCCCTGCTGCTGGAGGAAATTGCTTTCAGTGCAGAGGTCCATGAAATGGCTATGGCTCACCAGTAAGGACTGCGTGTGCACATTGTGATTTTACAAACTCTAATCTACAGGTAGCTACTATAATGTCAAAAAAAGCTGCTACGCTGTGGTGAAATTTGCACCCCCCCCCCTTTTCTGCATTTCTTCTTGCATAAGTTTTTTTTTCCACATTTCTGTGTATTATGTCTGCATCATACAAAGGTCTTTTGACACTGAAAGCCAGTTTTCCTGTGTGAGGTTGTGTGTCAGGCTCTATAACGCCTCCTCCATTGTACTGTTTGACCCATGGGCCAGTCAGAGCTCCCATGAGGTCCCTTATCCCTCCATCAGTTCTCTCTCATTAGCCCCAACAGGCAGAGAAGGGTAACATGAAGGGGCCCTCGCTTTCCTCTCTGCTTCCCATAAAATAAATACAGCATAAATACAGATGACACAGATCACCCTTTAGCAGTTGTGACCCACAAGCAAATTTCTTAAAATAACCACCAGCTAGCTTGCTTCCTGTGAAAGAAAATGGCACGAGAACACACATTCTTTGCATTTTCCAATTCAAATCAGACGCCATCAGCATTTACTGTCAGGCTGTGTTTGGGTGTTCTTTTTAATTTATGTGTTTATTATGAATTTTTCCATAGTCATATGGCGCATCTTTTTGAGGAGGGGAGTGACAAGGTGTAAAAAGTGGAAAAGCCGAGGTGGCAGCATGTGGAGGGAGGAGGAGATGGGGCAGGACACAGTGGAGAAACAGTTGATTATGAGTCCCATCAAGTGATCAATGATTTCATTAATAAGACGGATCATGCAGCTGTCAAAGCTGTGACACGGGCTGAGGGATGATCCGCTCCCAATGCTCCATTTTCACCCAAAGCCTCCCTCCCTTCCTTCCTCCCCTCTCCCTCCCTGTCCTTCCAATACTGCCAACGACAAGGGAGCGCCAAGGGGGAAAAAAAGGAGGGATGGAGCTGGGTGTTGTCGGGGATAGAGGGAGGGGGGGTTAGTCATGAGAGGGGGGAGGAAGGGAGGGAGGAAGAAAAGTGAAAATCCATTTTGAAACCCATTTTCAATTAGGAGTCCACAAGCTGTTATCACAGGTGTCCCAGAATGGGGGCCCGTAAGTGAAAATGTCTCCTATCCATTTCTGAAATGAAACCTTATCTGGGAGGCACAAAGATGGCGGGGACAGCGTATCTGTAAATTACTTTCCATCCCCGCTGTTAACGGGAACTTTATTTCTGTCAGATGACATTTCCCTCTATTTACTGTTGATCATTCAAATGGCTGCCTAAAAAGAAGGTGGCCCCTCACTCTTCTCCTATCTCCCCCTCCCCTCAATGTGTCCCTCTTCCTTCTTTGCCCATAAGGAGATTCTTTTCTCAATGCATTCAGGTTACTTTAAACACTTTAGCCACGCTATCCTTTTTCATAGGGATTTCTGTGGTAACCTACATAAACCCAAACATTTGTTGCACTTTAAGGCTTAACTTGTTTGGCTCTGAGACCTTTCCTCTTGCCCTTTTAAGCATAATCATAAAAAGGTCCCAGCTTTCCCACTTCATAACTTTCTTCACAGCATTCCATGATGCTTTTCCAACGTAAGTTTTAGTTTATCTCCTCCACTTTTTATGTCTCCCTCCAACTAATTCCAGGAACTTCCAGTTGTGCTCTATGCAGAACCGTCTAAAAACCCATTTTTCTCTTCTTCTTTTTTATAAAATCTGCAACAACAGATCAGGACAACAAGATTTATTCAGCCAAGGAACATGGACATCTTTTTAAAATCGCTGGACTCAACAAAAGAATCAGGAGACTTTGTGGTCCACCTGCCTGCCAAATGATGAGAATTGGAGGGGAGAGAACCCCCCAAAAGCCCGAAACCCCTCCTAAAGAGCACCAATCACAGTATTGTTGTGGCCCAGTCGGCTCTTTTGAGCTGTCTCTGTGAGAGGAGGGGGCGCAGAGATGAATGGCACACAGGATGAAGCCACCATTTAGCCAACCATGTGGGAACTCTCCACCCGGACTCAATAATTACTCAGCTTGGACGAAACTAACTTAGGCCATAAGAGAGGCAAGATGTGTCCCTGTAGTACATGTGTTCAGACCACAATAAACCTGATCAGATCACAACCTGTTCACAAGCTGATCCCACTTCCAAATCGTGTTTACTCTGGAAGGACAAAGCTAAACATCCACCACTTCACCTGCCCTTCCTAATTATTTTCCACTTTTCACAACTTATCATAGCACGGTTTTGCAGGGTGCTCCGCAGGGTTTCTGCTTTGCTGAGATCAGGGGTCGCTACTCTGCTTGACGGGGGGAAATATTTTACTGGGCCTTCCTAAGAAGAACCAGTCGCTGGGGTTCCACAGCTGCTCACAATTACCTTTTGTTTGGATGGAGGCAGCAGGGAAGGGGCTACGAGGGTTAAAGTTGAGGCCAGTGTAGGGTTACACCTGATAAGAGGTTATGAGTTCTGGGGGCGAATTGGGAATGTGCTGCAATTATAACCACACAAAGAATGTGTAAGCAATCTTATTATTCCAAGACTGAGATTAAGAACTAAAAGGACCTTTCTCTGCAGATAAGTTTCATCCTTCCCCTCGTCAACTGCATTATGAGACTACTATAGATTTTAGGGAGCGCAACATTTTCCTCTGACATGGCAAAGTTGTCAAAACACACCATGTGCTGTGCAGAGCTGTAATTACCAGGACATTACCAAGAAAAATCCACAATCATTGAGCCAAATTACATCCATGCGTTTTCACAACTAACTTTTCTTCTTTTCTGCCTCTTTAATGAATAAAACCGCTCTGGCCATCTGGGAATGAGTAAGAGTGAGAGTGTTCCCAAGATGCTCCAGGATGTATTACCTTACCCACTTCCTGTGATAACTCCCATATGGAGGCCCAGTCACAGCAACATATTTACTCTTTCTCTTGACTGTTTGTTTCCCGTTAACACTTAGGATGACAGAGTTTGACATCGGCAGAGTCAGAAAACACTCTGTAAAGCGACCAGCTTCGGCTTCTAGAGCCAAGTCTCCATATTCAAAACCTTTCAAATCCTCTCACAGCTAATGAGCACAGCTGCAGCTTTGGCTCTAGTGATCTCAACTCTGGGTTTTGTTGTGACTTAATCTTGATGCTCCCAAGCTTTCTAGAATTGAAAAAAATTTAAAAAATGTCATCTAATATTTCTCGTTCCATCTACAGAATTGAGATTTAAAGGCTGGATGACGACAAGCTTAATGAGCTGCAAACTCTGAGCCGCTTTTAATAGCATGTGTTGAAGACACTGCTGTGTAAACATGCCAAAGTTTCTACCAGTGAGCTGGACCCGTGGTGAGCCATGAGAGCAGAGAATCTGGTCAAACCCAAGTCTTTTAACTGTGTTGTTGTGAGTTAGTCATGAATACATGATGAGAAACTGTCTTTGGGCCCCATTAGATCAGTGGCCCCTGTACTCAAACAGGTTGAGTGACGGTTGGTGACCTGTTGCGGCTAAAAGCTCCAACAGGTTTGGACGTCCTCTGGAATAAAAAATGTCATTTAAAATCAGTTGTCTAGCAACAAGCAAGCCAACAAATGGACCAACTTCTCCAAACATGGCCGTAACCCTCCTGAGCTGACTGATGACATCATGACCCACTGGGATTCGTTTATTTTAGAGGCGACATGTACCGTTTGAGGTGGTGCTGGAGGCCACCGCCTTCTCGCTGATGTCACTGCGTGCTGATGAGCCCTTCGTAGCCACAATGGTCTCCACCCTCTTCTTCTTCTCAGCTGCTGAATTGGCCTGGGACTGGGTTTCCATGGCGATTGTTCATTCCTCAAGACCTCATGGAGACGGAGTAACTTGTGGGAGAAGAAGCAGATAAAAGCAGTGAGACGAAAGCACAAGACGAATCAGAGAGCACAACATTTTCCTCTGAAAACAAACACCGCCAACGTGCTCGCACTTTTGGCCCGCCATAGTCACGGATCCCAGCCTCAATCAGTCCCATCTGCTCTCAGAGGCCGACCATATTTTGGCCAAACAAATGATATTTTCATTCTGCATCATCAAGCCACAAGAAACATGACTTGTAAATCACAGCTGGCAACTTCTGAAGACATTTCACATGTTAATTCTAAGTATTTTCAGATTTTCATATCAAGTTGCACCATTTTTCTCCAATAAGGTTAATTTATCAACATAGGTATTGATTGGCATGTTGATTCCTCTTCCCCAAAATGTGCCTATAAACCATATGTTCATGCAGACATAAACAACTTATAGATTTATAACAGAAGAATATGCAACTTCAACTGGTGTGAGGTTTAAAAATGGCGTCCATAACGGTAACATTATGTCAAATATAATCATATGTCAAAATAGTTTCTAATCCTAACCAAGTCATTTTGATTTCTACCCTTAACCAATGGATGTTATAGCCAAAGGTCAACCAGGAAGTGACAGTTTTTGTTATAAAGTGCTGTGTTTACGTGCAAAAAAAGGCAGCCGGTAAAAAAGCGTCCATGAAGGCTATTGTCACATTGTAAAAAGAATGTATTTTAGCCCTAACTATGACCTTCTTTTAACCCTTTCTACTCCTAACCCGGAGTTTAGAGTACATGTGTATGGTTGAAAGTGCCCCACCAACCCAAATCCTAATGTCTTCTGAGGACTTTGTGTCTTGGTAGATTAGATTAGATTAGATTATATTTCCCTTTATTGTCCCACATTGGGGAAATTCACACGGTTACAACAGCAAGAAAGATTTTAAGGATATACTTAAGGATATGAACAAATAACCTACATAGACATTTTGACTGAAAGAGACTTATTAATATTCTCAGATTAATCTTGCACTCTTCCACTGGCATCATATAAATGATCAATTTCAATTGTGCGTCACATTTTTTTATGTTAATCTGAGCTGAACACTTTATCAACTGAAGGTTTAAAGGAAACACTTCTGCTCTGGGAACCTTGTGAGGAAAACCTCGGATCCATTCAACCCTTTTTGCGATGCCCAGAGCAGAGCATGGGTCAATCCACAAGCTGACCCTGACTTATTTTAACTCAAACCTGCCGGGCTCTGATCTGCTTGTCAGGGTGCAGATCTCCTCCTGCACTAACTGCGTTAGATATCCAAAACCAAAACTTAGCTGATCTTATTTTCAACTAAACTTCTGATTTCTTTAAAAAAAAAAGAAGAAGAAGAAGATAACTCAATAAAGAGGGTAAGGCAGGACATCCTGACAAGGTTTTATATCTCTGAATAGACGTAAAGGCAGTTTGTGGATATGCTGATAATCCCACTCTTGCCGTCTTTCCAGCGAGAAAGGAGAAACCTTAAGGGGATACCACAGAGAGAGAAACATTCACAGTCTTGAAAAAACAAGGGCTGTTTGAAGGCCCTTTTGGGAATATCATGGTGCCGGGCAATTTTTCTTTCAAAGAATAAAGGTGGTTCAAGTTAATACTGTCTGTGGTTTAAGAAGAGGTTCAGCCAGCAGTCTAGCAGACATGTAGCTCAGTTCAGCACCTCAGAGGCCAGCTACAAGCTCAACTCTATCTAGGTCACGGAGGTCCTCTGATTACGGATGGTGATACACCACAACTGCTTATTTATACAAAGTACAGGACAGCTTCATTTGGTCCAATGCAAAGTCTTTACTTTGACTCCATAATTTATGGATAACTAGTGGAAATATTTAGTCTGACAAACATTTTCTTTACAGTAAAAACCATCAAATTACCCAGCTGTACCATTTAATTGCCCGCCACTCTATAAACATGCACGGATACAAAGGCAGTAAAGTCAGCTAGAATGCAAAAAGAGTAAGGCTGCAGAGACTATGAGGGGAGAGGAGGGGGTGATTTTTTTTACTAACTCCCCAAGGAAGGAAGGCAAGGGGGAAGTGTTGAGGGGTAAACTTCAGACAAACACTGCGCGCTTTGTTTGTTTTTTTCCCAACCCCCTGAAAAACCACAGTCTGTCATCCGTTCTGACCCGACAACAACATCTGTAAGCAATTGCGGGCTTGCAAAAAAAAAAAGAAAAAATGGGGGGTAAAGAGAGAGGGAAAAAAAAACAATGCAATTACATCCCTACCAATCAAAACAGAATTAAACAAGAGATTGTCCTCTAATCACTCCCACATGAATACATGTGTAGCAGTCATACCCAACCAAAGACATTTTTGTCCTACTTGCACAGATATCATCTCAAATCACTTCTGCATGTGTTTGATAGAGTGGCTGCCTTCATTTCTGGGCGTTTCTGCCATTCTGGTGAGTTAATCGTTAGAATATGTGCGATGCATGATTGTTTTCATGTCTGTTTGACTGATCCTCTGAACCACTCATTGACAAAACCTGAAACATGATGAGAGAAAACTTCCCCCCGTTTGAAACTGTCATGACGTCATTCCAGTGACTGGACTTGAGCAAAAGCAGTGAAGAGGGAAGGAACAAGGGAAAAAAGCTGCTTTACAGCTGTTGCTGGGTAGCTTTAACGTGCTTAGCGTATGGAGAACGCATGCATGTATGTGTGTGTCTTCTTATCGCCTCCAGGTGAGTCAGGCTGGGAAAAAAAGAGCTTAAAGAGCCGTAAATATGAGGGTCAGGATTGGGGCTTGAATTGAAGAGGGGGCGAGGAGAGAGCGGGGCATTCCACTGGTTGGGCAAACATTCACAAGTCCAAGCCACTGAAGCGTGTCTGACGGGCCTTTTGTGTTTCACAAGGCAGGCCACAGTTCCAAAGCAGCAATTAAAAGCAGGACCTTTTCACCCATAATCCCTCTGACCTGGACGCCCACACCCAATCCTGCAGATGTTCCTGTTTATGCTTTCGTTTGTCGTGTTGCTCATTTTTGTCCCGTCCAGCTCTGAGAAAAACCCGCCAAACTTTTCCAACATGGAGGCTCTTCTTTCTATGTTACGGTGATGACAACATTTTACTGACTGAGGACTCTGCCTCCTAACGGAACAACTCTGAGCGACATGCAATTTTCATTTGGCTCTTTGACCCCTCGCCACTGAGATCAAACACACACTACCCACAAGCCATTTACATTTACATGAGGCAGCACAGAACAAACAATCGGTATGTGTCACTTAGGCCTGGCACAGCCCATTTATAACTCTGCGTGTGATGCACTGGATGCTATTGTTACACAGAATAACTGGTAATTTGATATTAATGCCTTCTCTGTGAAATATCTGTCCTATGCCCAATTAAAGAAGAGAGAAACAGGGTGTATCTTTATTCGTCTGTAATCCTTCCACACAGAAAAGGGAGGCGATTAAGCAGGTTTAAAACAGCACAATTCAGACTGCTCCCTCGGAAAAAAAAAATCAAAAATTGTATTTTATAAGCACATTAAGCAAATCAATTTAACATAAATTATACGCCTTGGTGACAAAGGCTCTGAGTTGAAAGTCATCTACAAATTGCACACATCAAAGTGAAACACAAAAATAAACTTTTGCCTTTGACGGAGGAAAAAAAAAAGCTGTTTTTCTCTCTTATTGCAAGCTTAAACAAGTACTAATGATATCAAAAGAAGAAAAAAAATCACTGCTGTTTGTTATTTAGAGTCTTCACCTTCACATGCGTAATATCATGGCACACACACTTTCTGAAACTGGCAGACATTTATATGTAAACTCTTGAAGTGTCTTCTTAGATTTGGTAACCCCCCCTCACCGGCGGGGTACTGTATTTGTGTTCATTTCATTAGGGCGACTGTTCAGTGTCGAGGGCCCCCTGAGGGGGAGAATGGCAGCACCGCAGCATTCATCATCATTACATCAGCGACCACCGAGATCTGCTATCTTAGGCTTATCAACGCTGCACAAATGCACCGCGGCGCGGCGACTTCGAGGGGAGGGGAGAGATGGGAGATGTAGACGATTGAGGGAGATTGTGAGCAAAAGTGGGATAAGGGAGCAAATGAATGGAGAAAGGGAGGAGAGCGAGTGTGTTTCTGTGTGTGTGTTTATGCATGCATGCATGCATCTGCGTGCACCTCACTGCGCCCCTGCATGCCTGCACATGTTTTCCTCTGTGTCCAATGTGTGTTTTGCACATTTCGCAGCTACGCCAACAATATTAAGGGCTCCTTCACAGCTGGAATAACTAAAACACTGAGGGGTGAAGAAGGAGGAGGAAGAGTCTAAGCCCCTCAGCAAGATTAGCTGAATCTAGCAATAAAACAGAATGTGCTTGCTATGCACGTGTTTCCACGGGGTGAAGTCAAATTGGAGGGGATGAAACTCCTTAAGGAGATAGTGGAAGTGCTTGCTGGTACTTAGAGGAGCTGGGTTCAAAATCCCCACTCAGGAGGTGTTCCCAGACTCAATAGCTCTGAGAGGAAACCACACACACTTAGGTTTCCATGCAGCGTTCAACACTACACTTATGGCTTGCCCTTGGCCCTGGAAGGCAAAGGGGAAGGAGGGGGATTTGGGAATTTGTGGCTGTGGTTCCCATTCACCAGCAAAACCTAACATTGTGCCCAGATGGCACTAAGTCTGGCCTACAGCTGATGGGGACCGGCCCCTCAAGTAAAGGCCATTTAGCAGGAATTAGTCACACCCTGCCACACACACACACATATCAACTGCCAGATATGCACATGCAAACGGATTTAGCGCAAGATCTCCTCAACCTTTTGTGTAATGTGACATGACTGAGCTGTTCAGATCGTTAGTCATTTACATGTCTTTAACACCATCCTCCCATGATGCTCCAACTTTTTACGGCTACATTGTAAAACTAAAAGTTTATCTTCACCGATCAGTTTAAAGCAGTAAGAATTTACAGACATAATCTGCCTTGCTTTTATAGGTACACACTTAATAGCACAACAACAGCAGCCAACCAAGGCTGCTCTCACCAATGCATAACACAATATTTGAAAACGGAATGAAGAGTGCTTTTATTATTTTTCTCAGGGACAAACAGCACAACAACACAGCCCATGAGTAGCTTTCAGCGCAACTAATGAGATTATCCTTGCATGCATCTTGGTCCCTCAGACCTCTCCACTTCAGATGCTTTGGAGGGCTGGTGAGGGACCGTGTGTCTTGCACAGCAGAATGAGCCGAGTGCATCTTACATTCCCGTGTAACAAACCCACACGATGTAATCATAATGCTTACACGATGCCTCTTTTGCACTCCCTACCCAGTAGATAAGGGGAAAATAAAGCACGCGCCACAATGGAAGTCTTGCTTCTTCTCCCCACAGCCCCCTGCTTATTAGCTTGTTTATTTATATATTTTGACTTTGCATTTGTTCATGAGCCACTTGTTTTTTCACAAGTGGGGCTGTGACGACTGAGACAATGGATAATGCAGGCAGCTTTGTGGCTGCGGTGGCCCAGTTATGCCGTATTGGTTTCCAGTGCTCCCTCTACTCTTCCCATGTTAAAATGTAGAGCCTTTGTTTGATCAGACATTTCTCCTTTTTCTTGAGAAGAAGGAAAATATACTTATTCAGCCACGTAGCGAAGAAGGCCAAAGCAAAGAAAGCAACCTATTACTTTTACAACATGTAATGAAAGCCCTTGAGTAGAAGAGAATCTCCTCCTGCAAAAGTTTTCTGTGTTTCATGAACTTTCAAAAGTTTCCTTAATTCAAATTCACTTGTAGAGAATAACTACTTCCGAGTGCAGCAGCCACTCTTAGCTAGGTTTTCCATTCAAGTAGCCCCTGCATATGGCAGATACTTTAAGGCACAGGAGAATGGGATCTGTATCCTGTGTCAGAGGGCCTCTCAACTGCAGTGAAAACAGTTCTGTGTTTGTTAAGGAATTCTTCATGCAAGGCTTTAAAAGGCATCCTGCACGCTGCCACAACCAGAGCATGACAACAACATTCTCTGCCGCGCTCTCAGAGCAAAAGACTACATGTTACACCGTGGGCTGCATTGCTTGAAAGCACAATTCCTGTGTAACGCATGTATGTGTGAGTGTGTGTGGAAAGGCTCTGTGTGTATAGGTGAGGATGCATCAGCTGCTCTATACGCCTCTCTGTATGCAAGTGCAATCACTGCGTGCAGAAGATAAATAAGAGAAAGGACCCGAGGGAAGAGACATTCCTGTAGTGATGAAAACCTCACACACAAACATACATTTTTCTGTCTCCTCCTCACACATGCACTCAAACAGGGATCAAGCAGATGGATGGTCCCGTGTAAAAGTAGTGGCGGCAGGTATGGCTTTGACAGGAAACAGAGGAATACACCCCACTTATCCTCTGTGCCTTCGACAGAAGTGTATAATCAAGAGTAGAGCTGTTTGAGGAAACCGAACTGCTAAACACAATGCAGGAGCTGTACAGCTACAGGTTACTGCGCTCTTCTCTCAGCTCAGTTGTGCCTCCTATATATTTCATGCAGTGCTTTCCTTTGCTGGTCTCTATGTCTCTTTCCTTTCCTTCATCCCACTGTGTCACTGGAATGAGTGCTGAAGCAGAATGAGTCAGTGCCACTTTGTGATTAATGACGGGCTCCGGCGTCTCCGGGGCCGAACACTAAAAACAGCCAGGGGGCAGCGCGATAATGCACAATAATAAAGCCAGCAGACAATCAGCCAGGCAAAGCAAGGCCTATTAGCTAGCCCCATCAGGACGGCTAAGTGAGAAATTAGCCCTTTCCAAGCTCCGCCACAATTCATCAAGTGCTGCCCCTGAATCCCCCCTCCAGAAGTCATAATGTTTACTTAAGGACTGGCCTCGATGCCCCAGTGGCGAGCTTTATTGGCTCTTATTAATTCCCGACCCAGCCCTGCAGCCGTGCCATTTAAACCGAATTAAAGTGGTGAAAATTGGATGAGATGAAGTTGTCTTGTTGTTTGGCTCTTGCGTGATAAAACCGGACTTGAAGGGGGGGGGGGGAGACGTGAAAAAATGAGGAGGGAGGGCAAACAAGTTGGGATGTAAAGGAATGCTGAATGAAGCTGTCCTGAAATGTGCCACAGTCAGTCGAAGGAATGCAGAGAGAGAAAGAATAGTGGAGGGGGGGTGAAGAGAATTGCTTTAATGCTAGACTTCCTGTGTGGATGGGAACAGATCCAAAAGGGTACTGCTGGGTCACACATTCCACATATGCAGAAATGGATGATTTTTCTGTAACCACCCGTTCTCTGCATCTGCCATCAGAAGGCCTGAAAAAACACCTTAAAATGTCAATCTGTCAGCACCTGAATTCAGCATGTCAGAGACGAACAGCACAGAGGATACTCGCATAATGTGGCTGCGCCGGTCTTAAACTAACAGGAGGCAAATTACCAATTATTTTGCAGTAATTATATTTTCTCGTCAAGGAAAAATGCCAAACTGCTGCTTCCAGCTGCTCAGATCTTTGAAGCTGTTTTCTGTTTCATATCTTATTAAACTCATTCCATTTTGGGCCATTTATCAGACTGAACGATCTATTTAAAGGGTCATCGTGGACTCTGGAGTCATACATTGCACTGACTGCTCAGCTTATAAGTACAGTATATCACTGGATACTGTAAATAATTAGCATTTGTGGCTCTAATCGTGATATTTTGCTGTTTCCAAAGTTTTTATCCCTAAGTTGTTGAGGAAGAGCTTCAAATCACAGTGCGTAGGTGCGCTTAACCTTGCGCCGGTCTGTAAGTGGAGCACACAAGCAAAGAGTCTCATCTGTGAAGTGCGAGTCTGTGTTGCAGGATTGACAGCAGGTGAGTGTGTTCTATAGAGTAGTATGGAGTACAGCACAGCGGAGGAGTGAGATCAAAGACAGCAGGAGCACAGAGGGAGTCCCAGAGACTTCCAGCACCCTGACGGCTCTCCCCACGGCGGCGTAGGAAGACAACTCTCTCCCTTCACTTTCATATCAGCCACACAGCCCCCCATCCCCCTGCACGGGAGCTTCACACACACACACGGTCTCAGAGGACTCAGAAGTGCTGCCAAACCTGCATCCCACCTACAGCAACACTCCTACACATGGATGCACACTGTTGCTCATCAGAAATCAATGCATCAAAAACACACAGCTGAATATTGCAATTTTTGAAAGGCTTGAATTTGGAAGAAGCCCGCAATGAAACTCAAGACAGTATAACACCACACAACACAGGAATGAGACGCCATAAACAGAGTTGCAGAGAAAAACTTCCCATAAACTCCAAAGAGCACAGTCACAAAATGGCCCCTTGAAAATCCCCGGCGTGAGGAGCTGTCATTAGACAGGCAGCACCCTCAGGCCTGCCAACTTGATTGTGAGGAAGCCAAACATCTGGGTGTATTTACTTGTTTCAGCTGTTAGCAACTGCATCTCAAATAAATCTGGGAGCTGTAACGCCACTGCTAAGCAAACACGCTCGACACTTAACGGCTCACTCGCTCACCTCTGCGTGCCATCTCAACCAGAGCCGGGCCGGCAAACAAACTCATAAGGAGGAGGAGGAGGCCTTAATTGGAGCGTTTGACGGGTGCCTAGGGTTAATTGGGAAGCATGGTGAGCAGCTGGCTCCACGGTGGAAGTTGAGACAGGGATAATAAGTTCACCCTTTGCAGGAGAGACAGTTAGTGATGAATCAGATCAGAGGAACAGTGTACGGTAATCATCCTCACATCTCCCCTCCTCCACCTTGCTCTCCTGACAAGCAGAGACAACCTGGCTCCCAGCTACGCAATCTGGCACCTATCACACAGGTCTGGCAGTCACAGGGAGGAGATCACCCAGCAATGCTTCACACACACACATTCTCTAACTCGATGTTCGCTCGGATAATCACTCACACGCACAATAATTCTTACCTCTAGGATACGGAACCTAGTTTATCAGTTCGACGGTCGATGCATGTAAATCTCCCCAACAATGTGTGTACTAATAGCTTATTACCCTGCGTTAGCTAGTTTGCATTGATCTCTATGCCAGAGGGAGATGGGAAACTGGAGCAGTTAAGCGCTCATATATAGCAAGAGGGACTATAATCACATTCCAGCTTGTTTCAATAAAGGACAAACATTAACATAAACCATCTAAAACACACTAAACCCTCACCCCGTCTCGTTCCGTGCAAGAACAAGGAGGGGGAAAACTTTCCTGGATTACAGAGTAATCAGGACCATATGGGATGGGTCTGTATAACTTTGTGTCTCGATCCAAAGTGTTTCTGTCTCCACTGATTCTGTCTACCAATGTTTTTCAAAAGGACAAAAACTGTTTAGTCGTTTTATATACAGCGAAAGAAAATGATTGTGGTAGCAGTAAAGGGCTTAGATGTAACTCTAAACTGGGTTCCTTCAGCTGGGAGGGTGGCTGAGGGAGCATTTGGGGGCTGAAGGAAGCCCAGGTAGAGTCATAGGCAGTAATGGGAGGAGACAGGGACTTAGGGCGCCACACAAAAGCCAGGCTTTATAAATAATTCCAAAAGCTAACAGGATCCCTTGTATGTGAGAATCTGTGAAATACATTCACACATGAATGCACACACACTCTCAGACTGCCACCAGGGGGAATAGGTTATTCACACTGCTCCGCTGGGGCTGTTGTGGCTCTGACCTGCCTGGATTGGTAAATTTGGGTGAATATCTTTCTTGCATATGTGATGCAAAAAGGAAATCAAGTGGAGAAAGGTCCATTTCTGCAAGACACACACACGTTTACACACTCACTCACTCATAATGCAGGGCAGCAAAGCACACCGAAGACCTGTCTTGTAAATCTCTTTGTGAAAGCAGCTTTGGGGGGTAGACAGGGGCTTACACACTGAGCCCTGAGGTAGAGCTACAGACTCCACTCCCTCTAACCCCCTCCATGGTCTTCCTCCCTCTCCCACACACATTCTCTCCTCCTCACTTTCCCTCTACCCCACATTTCCTCCACTTTTCTTGCCCTTCTCTCACCTTTTCAGTTGCTCCTTCCCTCCCCTCTCTCCTCCCCTCTGTCCAACCCGGGCTCCAGAGCACTGGTCCTTAGCCCCTCAGGCTCCCGCGGTGTTGCAGTGACTAATGTCCTGCCTTTGCTCAGACAATGAGTTTGAGGCTGAGCCGGGAAAGTGTTGAGGAGGGAAAAAGACTCTAGCACCTTTGACAAATGGAACCCTTCGCACTCCCATGCCCACTGAGGGAGGCTTTACAATGTTGCGCTCCACGCTCCACGTCCTCCGAGGGACGGCAGCAACCCGCAAAGCCGCATCTGGGGGAATATAATGAATTCTTTGGGAAGTCTAACCTGGCTTTCTTCATGAATAAGATATATTTCAAAAGCATGTCGACCCCTCTTAATAAAAACACCAGCCTGGCAGGAATAGCCAAAGCCGTTTTGGGGCCCTGTGTACAAGTTAATATTTCTGTTTCTCTAGAAATTTTCTCAGGCCCACTTCTTTCCAGGACTGTCACTGCAAGGCCAGCCCTACATTTTCCCTGGAAGTTAAAGGAGCCATGATGACAAACTGTCATCAAAAGCGGCCCGAGTCCTTCTCTTTCAAGGAACTCCAACTCTTGGATGCTTGCTCCTCTTCCCCACACACCCCACCCCACCCCCGTGCAACTCTGAAAGGAACTGGGCTTTGTCTGAGGAGCAAAGGGGAGAGGAATCCCCCCCCCCACCCCATGCCTTCCTCCTCCAAAAAAAACCCCCCAAACCCCTCCTCCCCTCCCCGAATCCTGTTCCTCACTCCCTGCAGAGTATTGTTAAAACACAGCCCCCTCTCTTTCCGTGGCCCGAGCTCTTAAAACAGCGTGCTTTGCATGAGAAAAAACCATTAGTCTTCAAATGCTGCGCTGTCAAAGGAGGGCTCTCTCAGGTTGGGGCAGAAATTTGCTCAGATAGTAGAGTTGCCCTTTTGTTTTGTTTTGTTTTTTTCTCTTTTTTTTCTCCAAGACGAGGCATTATTAGAGGCAGGGTCTGTTAGCATTCATTACTGAAAAGAACACACTAGAGGGGTTCATATGGGATAGTAGTCCCCCTCCTTCTCCAGCTTGCTCTAGGACCACAGCAGACGGAAATTAAAGGGTAAAGCAGGGGAAGAGGTAGCCATCTAAAACATGTTTGGAGAGCATAGAGAATGTCTGCGCCTGTGCTTCTTTCAGGTATTAACCTTGGGATTTACAGTTGGCATTCAGACAATAGGCACCTCCTTGACCTCCACTCCAGAATGCAGCAAAACATGGGGATAACTCCCACTGGAAGAGAACTACAAGCAGCATGTGCTTGGGGTGCAAACATATGGGGTTCGCATTGTGAGCATTATTGCGTGACAACACATAACTTAATTACTACTGTGAGGACAAGAGTTTGGTTTTAGAAACACTTTTTTGTTGCTCATTTGGGATCATTCCAGTGGGAGGAAAACAAAAAAAACACGTAGCCTGGCTGCACACTACAAGAAGCAGGGGAAAGTGACAGATCATTGTTCACAGAGAGCGGCCAGTTCATGTGTCTCCCAGTCGCCACATTGGACAAGAAAGCCCAGAACTCCTCACGGATGCCACAACTGGCTCCCATCAAAGCTGACACAATACCACATCTGCAAAAACAGCCGCAGACCCGGGAAACTCTCCGTTTAGGCGCTCAACTTTACACACAAGCAGATGGGCCTCAAACCAAAAGCACTTCACCTCTTGCTGCTATACTTCACACCACAGACTTAAAGACATTTTTACAGCAGTCAAGGCAAACAGAGCAGGGGATGAGCGGCGGCCACATGCAGGCGCTACCTGTACCGTTTTCTCTGTGTGAGAAAAGAAGACGAACGCTCTCACAAGCAGACCTGCATATAAGCAATTAAATTTAGCATGACCTCCAGCAGGCCTTATGTAAAGCTGTCAAACACCCCCTTCCCTCCTCCTCCTTTTTTTTATATTGTTGTTATCTTACGAGCCTCACTGCGAGACCAGGCTAACTGTCAGCTCCAGTTGGAGAAAAGAAAAGACATGTGCTCCGTCACTCTCAGCTCTGCTGCCGGAGCTTCCACCTTTTCTTTAATTCCATTTGTCATTTCTGAGTATAAATGAAGAAAGCTCGCTTTAAAGTGAAGTAAAGGGCAAAGAAAATAAAAACTTGTGCATGAATGAACGTGAATGTGCAGCAGGATGTACGTGCACACCTGCATTTCTGGTGCGAGGAGAGCTGAGTGTGTGACTGCTGCTTGCAAAAAGCCCCAAGTGTATTAAAATTCCTGAATGTGAGTAATATACATATCTAAAATTGCAGTTTGCTATCTTGAGTCTCATACCCTCTTCATCCCTTCTTTTCCCTTATCCAAAGACATCACCCCGCTGGAAAGGTGCCTTTAGCAGGCTCCTTGAAACAGGGAGCGAGGGTCCCGCTCAGGGACAATGATGGTTGAGGTGGAGGGGAGTCGGGGGAGCAGGAACACATAGCATATTAAATCTGCTGGCGGAGCTGGCTCGTCCGCGCAGAGAGCCAGAGAGTCAGATCTGAGGCATGCCCTGAAGGGATGGCTGGGCCTGGGGATTAGGAGGCCAAGGAGAAGCCCTCGCACAGCCCAAGACCCCTTCTTGTCTCTGCTCATACGCAAATGCATTTAGACGTTTTTGACGCTCCTTAGGTTCGCCATCTATGCCCGAGCTTTCACACACGCACACATTTCTACACGCTCTCATGCACGGCCTTTTTTTCCCCCCTCAATCACTACCTCCGTCTGACTTGTCCTCTTTCTTTCCCCACTGTGGCTGCTTCATTTGATGTCAATATATCAAAGTAGTAAATCATCAAAGTGGAAGATTTCTTTTGGGGGCCCATCTATTTGACTACACTAGTCACTACATGCAAGGGAAGCAACAGCTAACCATAACATCCAGAAAATCCCTTTAAACTTAACTTAACTTGTCCGGTGGTTAATATTTCTCCAGACATTAAACTTGTGATAAATGTCACTTTTCACACCTCAGTGTGGTTTCTTTATCTTCTCCAGAAGCAGGACATTTAAAAAAAACCTGCAAAATAAGCAAGATTACACTAACAAAACCCATTATCTTAAGGATAATCAACTTCCATCACAGGGCCCCTGTTTTAACAAAACATTTGCCACCTCTCTGAGTCCCTCAGGTCGCAGCATTAGCACAACAACACAGCTCATTAGTGCCTCTTGAATACAAACCTGATAGCAGGTATTCTTCCTGCAGGGTTGTGTAAAAGGACTGAGGACAGAAGCTGCCTTCTGCTGTGAATGCTAGGCCCATAAAAAAAAATTAAAAAAAGAAAGAAAGAAGTGGGCCATACCTCAAAACCTAATAGGATGTCATCTTCCTGCATTAACATGACAGCCTCTATTCTTCCAGGTCACAAGGTCACAGGTGGCCCGGGCCAGTGTCACTATATATGCAAAATGTTGCTAAAGGAAGTGCGTAAAGTTGAGATAAAACTGCTCGCTGCCGCTATCAGACGGGGCTGATTCCTGCAGAGGGGAACGTTATCCACCCGCCTGCTCCTCGTGCTTGGAGCTGGAGAGGCACAGAGCGGCAATGATACATATTTCCTGGCTACAGTAAACGAATGGCTCTAAGTTGTGCATCTCATTCCAGGAGATTAGCATCTTAAACACTGCTGCATTCATCCTTGCTGCTGCATCATAATGAGACAAATTCCATTTTTGGTAAAGGTGCCCCGGTCTGAAGTACGGCTGGATATTAGTTAGAGTTAAAATAATATCCAGTGCACACAATTAGATTGTCACAAATTTATGACATGGAGCTTGTTTAACATGATTTTTATTTTTATTTTTTACATATAACATATTTGCAAAAAGTACTAATATCACAATTTGGTGCAGAAACAGCAATTAAACTAATTACTTATAAGTGGCATGATTTTGTAAAATATCAGATTTGAGGAAAATGTGCAATATTTCTATGTATGAGAGGTGGAATATTGATTAAACACACCAGCGGTGTGAAAATAAAATGAGATGCCATCATATTCGTGGCCTTCAATAACATTTAGGTGAGGTATTTAATGATGGTATTTTTAATTATCATTATAGTTTAAAAATATGTAATTAACAGGTCAAATAAAATGATAAATTGTCATTTTTTCATTTTACATTAGGCCATGGCACGATCATTCTGCTTATTTTAAGTCATTTTTAGTGTTTAATCCATGAGAATGTTACTTGGATATTAGATTTTAAAAAAGGGAATTAATAAATTCACTTTATATGACAGTCCTTTTAAATTCTAAAGCGTAAATGTAACTAAAACCATAAAATAAAAAACCCACAGTCAAGCTGAGTGATGAAGCCTCCTCTAAAAAATAGATAAAAAGGAGTTTTTCATCTGTGTGAACTTGTTAAACATCTTATTTGCTGTGTTCACTCTACGCTCTGTCTCAAGGCAGTCAAATCTCCTTTAATAATTTGCCATGTGTCAAAAAAAAAAGGAAAGAAAAGCAGAAAAAAAGGGGGGGATTTGAGCCGCACCGCATGGTTGAGCACCTCGGACCCTCGTCGTTTGTGTGAAACCCGAGAGCAGACAAGCAGATAAAATGTGGAACAGCTGGCGAGGACAGGAGGGAAAGTTTCAAACAAATATCTGCACATGTGGAGGCTCGGGGGCTCTCAAACATTTTCATGTACGAGACCCCTGAAAGGAACACACTGACTTCTGTTCCCTGATATTTTTTTCTTTGCTTTTATTACCCTGCCTGGTCCGTGTGAAAATGCCTTTTCGAAGTGTTGCTTTGGTTCTGTCGTTGTTGCAGTGAAGCCTGCTTTTGATCAGGCCACCTGCTTTACAATTATACAAATCCGAGTCAGCCTACAATATAGTGATTTATATCATTTTTCATTTTGCTTGGGATACCTTAACAGTCCCCACATGGACCCCTGCGGGGCCACTAACCCCACTGTGGTGAGCTTGAATTTCTCTGAGCCTCAAACGCTGTGATGTGTCCTGAAAAATTATTCTTCATTTAGGGCTGATTTTCAAATTGTCAGCAGCGTGATTTCCTACCTCTGAATTATTCACTCGCCAGAAAATTCAGACACTCCAGAATTAATCCAGCTTCACAAGGAAAAACAAAGAACTGAGTCATCTGAGTGATGTGGTGTAACTTTCACTTTTTTACACACACACAAAAAAAAAACACACACACCACGGGGCCAAATATATGTTTTTGAACAATTTTGCAGTGCAAATATTTATTTCCAAATTTATTCCTTATTTAAAAATAAAATATGAAAGCTAAAACTTTTAACTTGTTAGATAATATAAGACATTATGTTTAAGGGGTATTTGTTAGTTTAAACTGGAAATGCGCGAACGTTACAGATGAAGATGAGCCAAAAGGTTCAAGTTTGCTTAGATTTATAATAAAATAGTGCCCGAACAAACTCAGTCTTCCTGCAAGTTTGCCGCACTCCAACGGGATAAAGCAAATCAATAACAGGCGCTGAAATATGATCACACATGCACATAAATATGCATGTCTCCCCCCCAAACACCACACCCCCACGCGCGTTTCTTGGGGTGAAGCTCCAATAAAGTTTGAAGTCCGCTTAAAGTTAAAAAAGCTCAACAGAATCATGAGAGTTTTCGCCTCCTCCGAAACCCACAAAACATTTCGGAACATGATGTTTTTTTCCCCGCAAGCGCAGAAGTTTTTGCGACTTCCAGCTAGTTTTAAAACGCACATCTTGCTTAGTGGATACTTAATCGCACGCGGGCCAAGTGTAACGCTCCGAGATGCATTCTCGGCTGATTTTGGATCCGAGAACGAGACTTTCATCGTTGTTTCAAAAGCTAAGAAGTCCCTGCAGTCGGTTTAAAGCCTGTATGAAATTCCATCGTTTTGAAATATGAAACCATTGCTGCCTCATAAAGTCTGACTGTCTCGCTAAACTTCAAAAGTAGACACATGAACGCAGCAAATTCAACTCTGTGTCGCTTGTGTATGAAGTTTTTAATGGGTTACTTACTTCTTCCTGGATAATTTCCCCTCAAATTTGTGCCTTTTAGTCTTCTTAAGAATATGTATGCGTCTTCTACTGTTCTTCTTCTCTTCTTCCTAAGTTACAGATGTGCCTCTGGAGTTGCCTGGGACTTCTTTTTCTTTTTTTTACGCTGCAGCTCCAACTCCAAAACGGCGCTGCCAGAGTTTTTCCTCTTGTCTGTCTTTCTCCTCCTTCTCACAGTTTGCTGTGTTCACCCACCGCCGTACTAACACCATCAGCCTGCCGATATTATCTGCCGATAGCAGACCACCGATGTGCGTAAAAACAACATAAGCGTCAGAGAAGCGCGTGGAGTTGTTATTACATTTAGTGCGTTTTTTCGAGAGGAGAGTGGGCGAAGTGTGGGACTCCAGCTGCTCCTTCCCCCGCTTGACTCCTCCCTTCGGATTGCTCCCTCCTTTACTCACTGCCTCCCTCCTTTTTTTACTTTGTGTACCCCTTTCTTTCTTTCTTTCTTTTTTTCTTTCTTACTGTAAGCATTTTGGAGAAAGAGAGCTTAAACCAACACCAAACTCTATTTTAGTCTTTGGCGCGCTAAGAAGAGAAAGACACGTCCAAGTTAGTTACTGATTGGATGCATTTTGAGGACACATTCATAATGAAATCAAAGTTATTGCTGAGAGAAACTATTTCCCCTGATTGCAACTTGGTTATTTGGCTGAATCTGGGCCATCAAGAGCTCTACAGGTATTCTAGTTTCTTAAAGGTTTCCACCTGCTTGTTCTGTAAATGCTTCCTTTCACACAAGTCTAAATTGCTTTCACAAAAGTTTTTAAAACAGCAAGAAGCATGCGGTTCTGTGTTGGTTTTCCCATCAAATAAAGTTCCAAGATTAAACTGTATTTCTTTTCAATAAAACAAATAAATGCAGGTCCTCACAGGTATGACTCTCAATTAAAAGCACCCCATTTTCAGCAATTTAGCTCATATCAAAATGGGTGCATTTGGAGGACATATTGTTGTTAAAATCATAGTTATAACTCAGGAAAACTATTTCCCTGATTGCAACTTTATTATCTGACTGAATCTGAGTCATCAACAGCTCTACAGGGAGTCTAGTTTGTTAGAGGTTTCCACACAAGTCTGACTTCTTTGTCACAAAAGTTTGAAAAAAAAACAGCATAAAAACATTCTGTTCTGTGTTGGTTTTCCCATCAAATAAAGTTGCAAGATTAAACTGTATTTCTTTTCAATAAAACAAATAAATGCAGGTCCTCGCAGGTATGACTCTCAATTAAAAGCACCCCATTTTCAGCAATTTAGCTCATATCAAAATGGGTGCATTTGGAGGACATATTGTTGTTAAAATCATAGTTATAACTCAGGAAAACTATTTCCCTGATTGCAACTTTATTATCTGACTGAATCTGAGTCATCAACAGCTCTACAGGGAGTCTAGTTTGTTAGACTTTGGTTTCCACACAAGTCTGACTTCTTTGTCACAAAAGTTTTAAAAAAACAGCAAGAAACATGCTGTTCTGTGTTGGTTTTCCCATCAAATAAAGTTCCAAGGCTACAGTGTGTATTTCTTCTAGATAAAAGACAGAATTCCAGGTGCTTATCGCAGGTATTACTCTCAATTAAAAGCACCCCATTTTCAGCAATTTAGCTCATATCTTGCAAACTGTCCATTCATGAGGGCTAAAATGGTCTCATGGGGGATACCGAATGCTGCCGTGAAGCACAGGGAAGCCGCTCCTGTAGGGTTAGGTGTGATCAATACACATAATCAATATACAGGGAAATTATGTGATAAGAGAGGTCTTTAGGGTGCAGTTCCAATCGATGCAGAGGTGGGAGTTTGGGAAGTAAAATCACCCGTTAATCGTTTAACTGGGATTTGAATAAGTGTGTGTGGTCGAGAGGTCAAGTCCACCAAGATGCAGTTGGTCTCTTTGTCCTGATTGTGACACGCCGCCAATCAGCTAATGGCATTAATTGCTTTAATGGGGGTTTTATGACCACTTTCCTGATGTTCATTGCACTGATAAAGTCAGTATTGACTAATTACAGCCATAATCAATCAGAGCCAGAGATTCTCTGTCAGAGACGTCAACGTCTTTGTCATCATCAAAGAAAATGCTCGATCCTTACTTTGTCACTCTGTGAAGATAGATTTAGATGTCAAAGTTGAGCAAACTATCAAAGCTGTGCGTGAACGGCTTTTTTAGATATTCAATCGCAAGACAGGAGGTGGAGTTGTGTCTGTTCCACACATGCAAATGACTTAGTAACCATGAAATGCAACAAAATGCGTTCATATTTAACGTTTTTTAGAGACACAGAAATGCTGCTCATGGGTTATGTTAGAATAGACATCAGTGGAAGGAAAATGCTCATGTCTGCGACTACAGGGAGTCGGGCTGAGAGCGGAGACAGGGGTGTTCTGTAAGACACAACTAATACTCCTGTCAGTTTGTCAGGCTGTGCTCATCTGGCCTGGACTACACAGAGATAAAGTCCTTGTTATGAATCTCTCAAAGAGAATCCAAGGAACGTGGTGGTGGAGGTGGGGGGAGGACGGTGGGTTGGGGGAGAACAAGAGGGTAAAGGAGGAGGGAGGAGGTGCACATGGGCATCAGTGGGGTTAGCGGCTCCCGAAAGTATTTCATCAAAGAGGGCCAGGATCCTGGGGATTGAGATTCTGCCTGGAGGCAAGTAACCAATGGTCTCCCAAGAACATATTCCAAAGTAGGACTCGGAGAGCCAAAGCACACATCAAAAGCACCTCTGCAGCCAAAGCGATTCTGGAGGAGAAAGAAAGAGGTTCAGGTCCTTTCTTGGCCCCCTTTAAGCCCCAGATCTCACCCCAATTAAGAAGGAACTACTGTTTGTTCCAGACCCTGAGATCGGCAGGCAGGGAGGTGCGCTCTCTAAGGTAGACACTCAGGCCTGCCCACAAAAACACACTCACACACCATAGCTGATGCACTTTTGTCACTTTGTTTCACACTACAGTCAAGGATATGAAAGAAATGCTGTGCGTTCAACATCAGCCTCGGCGTCTTGTGCTGGTTTCTCATAAAACGACCGAGTGACAGAGCGCGTTTCCAGTTTCGGATGACCTCACCGAAATTATATGTAGCGCTCAGTTCATCCACGTACGTTATGCGAGTAACAGTAAATCAATACTTGGCAGAATGTTGTGTAGGCATTTGGATTCCTGCCTTTAATTCTTCGCCGTTGGACAGATGTCACAGTGAAATGGATACAGCAGAATGATCATGATATCCACACAGATGTGTCCGGCAGAAATGCACTGGCTGCGTGAAACAGAGGCTGCTGTGGTGTTCACAGCAGAGAAGGAATATCCAGAGTGTGTTCAGTCAGACGTACGCTGAGAGGGGAGAAAAGCAAGAAATAAGACTACTTTACAAATAAAAATACTTTACAATGAGTAAAGTATTCATCTCAGGTTCCAGACTGCATGTGTTACTGAATTATATGCGTGCAAACAGCTCTTTAATGCATTATCTCTTATGAATTTATGTCCCATCACTGCTTACATATGATAAACATGCATGCTGCTTTTTATCTGCTTCATTTGTCTTTTAAATCTACTTTATTGCTGTCTTCGAAAGCTGTTAAAATGGAAATAACTGTTGGAACAACTGGCTTTTTCACAGCAAAGCTCGCATCCTTTTTTGGGCATAAGAGAGAAAAACTGTTGACAGTGGATTATTAAGAGCCGTGCATTTGGTGCCTAAGTGATTAACATGCTTTAACTGCAGTGTTGTCAGTTGTTTCCTGTAAATTTTCCAATCTTTCTCTTAATCTGTATTTGGTTTAAGAAGGCAAACCACACAGAAAATAATCAGAAAAAGAGCAGTCACTGTTTCTGTTACATCCTGTTTCTTCATAAATTCCATTCAGCTCAGCTGCATCAGGGTTGAGGCATAAATCTCTGACATACATATAACTCCAAATGTATGTGCATGACCAAATACCTCTAAGTGTAAAAGAGAAAACATGCTGTTTGGGAATTTTGGATGACCTCATGCTTCAAGATGTGGATCAGTTGTTAGATCTAACGCAGAATTCAAGATCAAACAAATGTAATAACAATTTCCCACAAGATGCAACACTAAGGTCAGCTGAGGAGGTTTGCTTATTGTAACAGAGTTTCATCCTCTGAAGAATTAGTCGAATTGTTTGTTTTCCCTTAATCCTACAAGCTCAAATCTCTTGAGCACACGTGACAACAACAGCCTGATGTTCGGTCTGTTTGCCCGGATTTGGGGCCCAGACAAACATGACCTTCAGCAGCCTCTAATCGACCGTCGACCATCATCGATAGACTTCAAAAAGCCCTTTTATTACGGCTCTCCTCGCTGCCTCTCACATGTATTGCACCTGTACACTCTTCTACATTCAGGACACTCTCCAACACAACACCCCCCCCCCACACCCCACCCCCTGCTGGAGGTATCGGGTATCTTGAGTGGGCCATTAGTGGGAATGACTGATAAGACTCTTAGCCCCCGACAATCAGAAAAAAAAGGGGGTATTTGCAGTTATTTTGAATCCGTCAGAAATTATAAACGCAAAACTATATCCACTTGGGCTACTTAAGCAATTTCCCTGTGATACTGTCCCGGAGGGATTTCATGTGGATTCCAAATGACGACATAATAAAACCAAGACACCCGCGCCCCCTTATCAGTCTGGATTAAAAGGGAATAATGAAACAGAGAGGGTTTTGAGCCTTGTGTGGTATGAATATGATTATCTAATGGACTCCAATGGAAAGGCATGTTAATTCCACTTTAACGCGAGACCTTTCCCAGACTATCTCCTGCCTCTGGCTCCTCCTAAGACCCCTCCTTCCTCCCCCTCGACCCGTTTTTCCGCCTCCTTCCCCTATTCCGTTAAGTTTAAATAATCATTCTGCCTTCTCCTCAGAAGTCATTATGCCTGCCGTCTATCAGCGTATGAACGTGAGCATGGGAGAGCGATAAATCCTCCCTCGCTTTTTACTATTTTTTTTGTTGCAGCCTGATTGGAGCGCGTTGGCCTCTTAACTTTCCGGCAAAAACACTCTAGGCAATTTATCAATATTCTGATTTTTTTTCTCGCACAGAGATCATTGTTGCTAGGAGAATGTGGGTCACTTTCATACAAACTAAAATCAAACTTTCTGAGCACCCACTTTAATTCATATTACATGGTTTGATACTGGGATTAACAAGGCCTTGGCATTTCAATGCTTAATCCAAACAGCATCACCGTGAAGAATCCCTGATTTATGTCGAGCTATATATTGTACCAGACATACGATATAGAGTCAAATTAAGGTTTAAGGGTCAGTATTTGGTCCGACTGAACCTTAGCGATTAATTCTGTATTTTTTCACTTGTTTGAACCTCAATTTAAGTCCAAAGAAAGAATTTTCAGGATGTTCACTGACCATCGTTATTGTATTTAAGATGGCAGCAACACACTAAAAAGAAAAGGGTTATTGAATATATAAGTAAAAGTATTCTGGATTATTCAACAATGAGATGAGCATCCTCCAAAGGCTTTGTGCCAAACTCTGTCAGAGAATCAATTGGTTAAAAAATAACTTAATATTTTGAACTTCTGGGGGATCTTGGGAAATTTTGACACAGCACCTGACTCAAAAAGTGTTGGGAAGCATGTTTAGCACAATCTAACCATTTGAGAAATGAAGATAACAACGGTCCAAGTTTTATGAAATGAATCCCAGTGACAGATAGGATAGGCTCCAGGCCCACAACTGCCTCCCACCCAACGGATGAATGGATGGACGGATGGATGGATGGATGGATGGATGGATGGATGGATGGATGGATGGATGGATGGATGGATGGATGGATGGATGGATTAATGATGGATGGATGGATGGATGGATGGATTAATGATGGATGGATGGATGGATGGATGGATGGATGGATGGATGGATGGATGGATTAATGATGGATGGATGGATGGATGGATGGATGAATGGATGGATGGATGGATGGATGGAATGATGGATGGATGGATGGATGGATGGATGAATGGATGGATGGATGATGGATGGATGATGGATGGATGGATGGATGGATGAATGGATAGATAGATGGATAGATAGATGGATGGATGGATGGATGGATGGATGGATGGATGGATGGATGGATGACGGGTGGATGGATGGATGGATGGATGGATGGATGGATGAATGGATGGATGATGGATGGATGGATGAATGGATGATGGATGGATGGATGGATGGATGGATGGATGGATGGATGGATGGATGGATGGATGGATGGATGGATGGATGAATGGATGATGGATGGATGATGGATGGATGGATGGATGAATGGATGATGGATGGATGATGGATGGATGGATGGATGAATAGATGGATGGATGAATGGATAGATAGATGGATGGATGGATGGATGGATGAATGGATGGATGATGGATGGATGGATGGATGGATGGATGGATGAATAGATGGATGGATGGATGGATGGATGGATGGATGGATGGATGGATGGATGGATGGATGGATGGATGAATGGATGATGGATGGATGATGGATGGATGGATGGATGAATGGATAGATAGATGGATGAATGGATGGATGATGGATGGATGGATGGATGGATGGATGGATGGATGAATGGATGATGGATGGATGATGGATGGATGGATGGATGAATGGATAGATAGATGGATGAATGGATGGATGATGGATGGATGGATGGATGGATGGATGGATGGATGCCATCTTCCTGTTGAAGACACTAACGTTAGTCTTCTTCGTTGGCTTTTAGACCTGTGGAATTACGATTGTCCTATAAGCTCCACCTAGCGCCACCTGTTGGTAGTTGATATACTGAAAATTTTAGTTATTGAACAGGGCCGATGGCCGTAGACCGGACTTTAGACTTTAGACTCTAGACTTTTCCAGAAGACACAGATTACCAGCCCTCAAACACATGCAAACCTTCCATACCACCTTCCTCACACCGTCACAGACGCTGGGTTTTGCACCTTTCGCTTAAAACAGTCGGTATGGTCTTTATCAGCTTTGGCACATAGAACCGAACGTCAGTTTTCAAAAAGCAGCCGAAATGTTGATTCATCTGACCACAGAACACGTGTCCACTGGCTTTCTCTTCCATCTGGGATGAGTCCATGTCCAGACAGCTCTGCAGCGTTGATATCTGGCCTGTGTTAAGTGAAAGTGGTTTTTCAAGGTACTCTGGACTTTCAACATCTACGATGCGTGATACTGTGAAAAGAATCAGGACAGAAACCACTGCTGAATACAAATGACCTTTGAGCTCTCAGGCAGCACTGCATGAGAAACTGTCATGTCACCAATATCACTATAAACCACAAGGACTTCAAAGTTCTTTGCAGTCTCACATTGAGAAACATTTCTTTGGAACTCGCTGATGATTCTTTGACAGTTTGGGCAGAAAGAGGGGAAAGATAACACATAGATGCTCCTTTTACACCCCATCCTGACACCCTCACATGTAATCAATCAATCTGCTCATTCAACAATCTTCCAGAACACCATTATTTGTTTATTCTGCAAAAATTGTAGATAAATTCACAGGTTTGCTCATATTTTCTACTTATAAATACACTGAAAATACTTTATTCTTTTGTCTGTTATAAAGAGGTTAGAAAATAATGAATAAAATAAAGATTTAGGCTCAGAATAACGACCAGTTTTCTGGGAAGGAAGTCAGTGCGTTTGAAGCTTCTTCACTTTTGTTTTCCACACAGTGTAAAGATTTAAGTCGTGCTGGCTCTGCTGTCAGGATTCTGTTAAGATGTCAGACACATAATGCTCGTGTATGTTTTTTTTCAATAGATTCTGACTGATTAAACATACCTTTTCTTTTGATCAACAAAAAAAAAGTCCCTCACCAGTTCAGAGCCAGACTGGGGGGTCATCATTAGCCCCATTAGGGCCAAAAACACTCCTTGAGCAGCATTGTCGAGTCCACTCTCATCTACTGAAGATCGGAGCACTATTGTGGTTCAGCGCACACATCCTGAGAGCAGACTGAGCTCCCACAGGACTCAGTTAAAAAAAAGCATCAATATTTCATCAAACTACTCTCTTTTTCTGGTCCAGATCAAAGCCTCGACTCCCACAGTCCTACAGGTAGAGATGACTCTTTTGTTTTCGCTCCTCAGGTAGAGCAGCAGACTGTTCTCTTTTGGAAACCTTGCAACACTCATCCATCTCCCAGCTTACTGCCTTGCTTTTGAAAGAGGAGGTAAAAGGACGGGTTGAGATTGCGAGTGTGAAAACATGCTCCAGAGATGTCCAGAGATTGAACTTTTTGGCCTTGTAGTGCTGTATTATTTCCTGTTTTTTTCCCCAGGCGACCCACGCTGAGACTAATGGTGGAAACAATGGTGTGATACTTGATTTTTGTAAAAGACTGAAGGTGTTGCTGCCTTTAAAAAAAAGATTTGCTGCTCCCAATGGCTGGACAAATCTGAAAATTCTGTTGTTTGTAAAAGCTGTAGTTTTTCCAGCAACAGTGATTTATAGAAAAAGTAGGAATGCAGGCTGAGGAATGCTTTCCTTCCTTCTATTAGATCGCTCACTGTGTGTTCACAGATATGCAGAAAACTAAATTTAAGCAAAGGCTGGAGACTTTGAATGTCCTGAATGATTTCACACAAGCTGTTAAAGGAGTATTGAGCAGTAAAAACGAACAAAACTCAGCTGTATCGCAACACACTAAATGAACAGTAGGGGGCAGTATAACGTTTATTTGTAGCACATTTCATGCACATTTCAAAGTGTTTTACATAAGATAAAAGCATTACAGGAAGTGGAAGAAGCATTAAACATACAGAAATTAATAAAAAGATCATCAAAATAATTAAAATGAATAAAAACAAGCAACAGTCTGGATAAGTTAAAAGATATCCTGCAGATTTCATGCATAGACACACGAGAAAATAAACGTTTTTAACCTGGATTTAAAAATGTCTACATTTGGTGACAGTTTAATCTCTTCTGGCAGTTTGTTCCACTTGTTTGTAGCATAGCAGCTAAATGCTGCTTCTCCAGGTTTAGTCTGGACTCTGGACTGGACCAGCTGACCTGAGTCCTTGGATCTAAGAGCTCTGCTGGGTTTATATTCCCTGAACACATCACAGATGTAAACCATCTTTTAAAGGCTTTTAAAATCTATTCTGTGACTGACTGGAAGCCAGAGTAAAGACTTTAAACTGGTGTGATGTGTTCAGATATCTTAGTCCTGGTTTAAACTCCAGCAGCAGCGTTCTGGATGAGCTGCAGATGTTTAATGCTCTTTTTGGGAAGTCCAGTTAGACTTAGACTTAGACTTAGAAAACTTTAATGTCCCCGAGAGGCAATTTGTTTTACAGTACAATCATTGACATATAATCTATTAACAGACATTGAACCAGACATTTACAGCACACAGACACATAATATACACACATCAGTTAAATATAGTACACTAAAATAGAGCATAATGCCCTTCCCTGCCAAGCCTAATGTCATAAATAAATCTACAGCACTATTTATCTAATAACATGTATGTCAAGTACAGTAAGAAGGATATTGCACTTCCCTAGGAGGCCTAAAAAACATAAATAGGTAAGAACTACTGTGCAGTGCTACAAATATTTGTCTAAATCAACAGATATAACAGTTAAAAGACCATTACAGTAATGGACTCTACTGGAGATTATTTCATGGAGGAGTTTCTCCTGGTCTTTTTGGGAGAGAAAACCTTTAATTCTGTTTCTGAGTTGGTAAAAAGCTGCCTTGGTGACAGCTTTGATGTCATCTTGGTCAGAGATTGTAAGGACTCGAGTCTCAAGGTATTTACCAACGCTGACCCCCTTCTCTTTGCTACCAAACAGACTCCCAACCCTGCTAATGACCTGTATCAGTGCACCCAAATATAACCAAGAGCCCAAAGAGCGTAAAAGCTTATTTTGAGGGTCCGTTAAAACAGTTAAAAATGCTTTGATTAAATTAAAAAATCAAATTCAGTGCATTTAACTCTTAGTTGTAAGTCTCTTACACCCAAAAGCTAATTATATGCTACTGAATTTGTACACGATAAATGATTTTATTGCATCATCTTTATCTAATTTTTTCTGTGTCTTTTGATACAAAACTCCTGTGGTCAGACACACTTAAAAAAATAGAGCATTAATAATCTTAATATTGAAATAATTCTCTTTTAAACATGTACCCCGCTGGGATAGGCTCCAGTCCCGCCCCCGGGACCCTAAAAATTGGATTAAGTGGGTATAGAAGATGGATGGATGGATGGACATTTAAACATCTGGATCACATGATGTAATGATAGAATTAGAGGTGTATTTTAAGATTTTAAGTTAAATAAAATCCAGTAAGATTCAGTCAAACAACAAACAACAGTTTTTTTTTACATATTTGAATACTATTTCCCAGGAATTAGTTAACATTTAACTGAAAATGTGTAAGAAAAAATGTAATTTTGGGGTAGAAAGAACCTCTGAAGTGTTGGATGTAAGTAGATATGTCAAATGAAGGAATAAACAGCTGCACATCTACTCATTGAACACATTCAGAACTCACATGTCTGCCTTTCTTGTCTCTGTAATCAACCTAAGATTATATATATTTGCAAAGGAGACTTCTCCGCTGTTTCTCTTATGAAATGTTGCCAGATGAGTTCAGTAAACACTATTTCAGTGATTTAAAAGTTTAAAAGGGTGTTGAGTAATCATTCGGATATATTATACAGAAACTCAGCAGTTTCTTCCACACGCTGCATTGATTGCATCGCTTTAAACACACAAAGCCTTTCCTTGACATGGCTTACAACGCCTGTGCATGTCTTTGTGTTTGTCATTCCAGGTGTGTAAATGTGTTTCCTCCCCCTCCATCAACTGTGCTTCTCTGTTGTCCCTAAAAAAAACCCACTGAGCCTCTCCTCCTCGTCTCTCTCCCCTCATCATCAGCGTCAATCTGTGCCTGTCACTCGCAGCCGGACAGTGACTAACGACGCTCCCGGTCAGTCAAACACTTATCACCACACAGGTAACACACAGGCCTGGAAATGACTGACATGAAATGGAAACGTCTCTCATTCTGTGGGCCCGGGAGCTGAAGTGAAATATTAGCTGTGGGAAAGATGGCGGATGATAAGAGGCTCCCTGTTTGGGCTGGAATTGTGGAGGTCCAAGTTCTATTACATTTCTTTTTACACCTTTTTACTGCTTTTTGCTTCTTTTCACGGTTTTATTCGCAGCATATTTCCAATGTAACAATGAGCCTAACTTCCAGGATGGGCTATTTTTGACCTGTTTTGGGAGTAAATGGTGCTCAGAGCCAGTGGGTCACTTTTGATACATAAGCCATCATCCCTGTGGCTTTTTGTTGTCCACAATAAGCAGGCTGTAGGCCAACTGAAACCAGACTACAGCCTGCTCAGTGTCAGCGGGTCATATATGCTTACTGTGTCTCTCCTATTACTCATAGACTCCAATATGCCCTCCCTCTATCCCTCTTTTTTCTTTCTCTCACACATCATCATGCAAGTACTGTACACATGCACACACACATGCACACAATTCCCCCTGTGCAGACAGAAGATAGATGGGATGTTCCCAAACCACAGGTGCTGCTCTACTTGTGAGTCTTTTGCATTCTTCACAACTCAGTCCAGATCTGCTCAGGTTTTACTTTTTGCTGTTTTCCCCACTGGTGATTACCACCATACCTCAGGACTGCATAATGAGGAACAGGGGACATTAGTAAAAAGTAATCAATCATGTGAATGTAATTATTTTTGAAAGAACACGATAAAAAACTCGTGCACTTCACACGCGACCGTCCTCAGCCTGACTGCGGCCTAAAGCGCCACTAGATGGCGTTAGTTTCATTTCCAACTTTAGTTGTCTCCTTCTCAAACCGACTCTTTTGTAGAAACGGCACCATCTTGTGGCTGAAATGATGAGAAGCCTCTAATAAGATGGATGAAAGCCAATAGATACTGTTAACAATCACCGCTTTCAATTATCGCTATCCTTGTTTTAACACACTACAGTTACTAATAAAGTGGAATAAACTACCGCTTTGGAGTAAATCTGACCGTTAGATCCACTTTCACCATCTATGATATAACGCTGCTTACAGAATAAATTCATGCATGACAATGAATCAGTCAGCTTTTTCAGTCGTGCTATAAATGCTGATGATGTATTTGCTTAAAAAGAGGAATTTAACATCAGTGTCTGTTCGTACAAAAGCATGCACACATGCTCAGGTTAGCATGTATGGAAAAGGCCATATAAGAGCTACTGTGATTTTTCTACAGTAATGTTTAACTAAATCATCGACAGGCAACACAAATGTGGTATTTATTCAATGCACACGAACAGAGCCGCGGATATACAGTACAGTACCCCTAATTTTTTTATATATTGCCAGGAAAACCTGGAAATAAGTGCAGGAAAAAGTGCAAAATCAATTTAAATGCCATATATAAGGCATAAAGAGAGATTCCAACAAGCTTGAAAGTCAATATTTGTTATGAGCACCTTTCTTCTTTAACACAGCTTCAATCCTCTTAGATAAGTATTTCATGTCATTTCTTTAATTATCCATCCATCCATTTTCTATACCTGCTTAATCTCAGGGTCGCGGGGGGGCTTAGTTCTCCAGGCTTCTTGAAAGACATCCCAAAGCTCTTCTTTGGATGTGGGCTGCCTTTTGTTCCGTTCTCTGTCAGATGATCCCACACTGCTTCAATAATGTTGAGGTCCGGGCTCTGGGAGGATTCATCCCTCCATAAGACCTGTTGCCACTGATTTTCAGTCCACTTCTTGTGTCATTTGGCACAGCTCAGCCTTTTCTCCCTGTTTCCCTTCCTTAAGAATGGCTTCTTGGGCCAGATGCAGGTCTTATGTCTGGTCTTTTCTGGATTTTTTTCCTATTTTGTAATGACATCCCTTTTAGGTCATGTTCATCTGCTGCAGATATATATACTGTATATTACCAAAAGTATTCAGCCACCCAACTTTCTGCAGAGTCGATCGCTACCTCCAAACTTCATGAGGCCTTCAGATTAGCTCCAGGACAGAGAGCTTCATGGAATGGGTTTCCATGGTAACTGCATCCAAGCCACACATCACCAGGTGCAATGCAAAGCGTCGGATGCAGTGGTGTAAAACACGCCGCCGATGGACTCTAACAGTGGAGACGCGTTCTCTGGAGGGACGAGTCACGCTTCTCCATCTGACAACCTGATGGAGGAGTCTGGGTTTGGCGGTTGCCAGGGGAACGGTACTTGTCTGACTGCATTGTGCCAAGTGTAAAGTTTGGTGGAGGGGGGATTATGGTGTGGGGCTGTTCTTCAGGAGCTGGGCTTGGCCCCTTAGTTCCAGTGAAAGGAACTCTGAATGCTTCAGATACCAAGAGATTTTGGACCATTTCATGCTCCCAACTCTGTGGAAACAGTTTGGGGATGGACCCTTCCTGCTCCAACATGGCTGCACAAAGCAAGGTCCATAAAGACCTGGATGAGCCAGTTTGGTGTGGAAGAACCTGACCTCAGCCCGATAGAACACCTTTGGGATGAGTTAGAGCAGAGACTGAGAGCCAGGCCTCTGTCCAACATCAGAGACTGATGCACTTCTGGAAGAAAGGTCAAAAACTCCCATAAACACACTCCTGAACCCTGTGGAAAGCTTGTCCAGAAGAGTTGAAGCTGTTATAGCTGCAAAGGGTGGACCGACGTCATATTAAACCCTATGGATTAAGAACAGGATGTTACTTAAGTTCATATGTGTGTAAAGGCAGATGAACCAATACTTTTGACAATATAGAGTATATATGCCGTATATCTGTCAAACTATGTCAGCTTTGACATTTTTGTAGATGCTGCTAAATATACAAACAAATTATATATCCTTGTCTGTTCATCTCTTGAATTAGGTGCCTTTTTTATGCTAGAATGAGTCACAGGTCCGCGTTGAATGGCTTAACATCAAACAAAAAAACAAAAAAATCATATTGCACTGATAATGATTGGGTTCAAGGACTGAAAATCCTGGGGAACTATTGCTCAAGACCACTTTTAAAGCTTATAAGTAAGTCTGGTTGCTTCGAAGCAGAATATGAAGGAGTGAGGGGTGGATGAAGACTTTTGCACAGACCTGTACATGAGATTAAAAATGCATTTGGCCACTTTAAAAAGACTCATTTTCTTTAAATGTTGCAAGATAAGCAAAAATCAGCACAATAATTGTGTCATTCTGTTGTTTTTTTCCCTTCCCTTCCATGTCTGCTTGTGGTAAAACTAATCAGTCTTGATCAAATCAGTTGTTAAACGCTCAGTGTGTTGCTTTTTCATTGTCTGCAGGAGAAAGTTGAGTCAAACGTTGTATGATTTTTATTCACATGACAAAATTCTTACACTTCAGAAAGAAAACATGTTCATGCAATTTTTTTGGTTATTTCCCCTTATTTTAAAGAGGCATGAGACGCCCTTAACTGCATGTGATCCACAGTGTGTCGATCATTTGTGAGCTAAAGGAAGTGTAAGAAGACATTAGCATTGCATCGTTGCCATCAAAGCTTAAACAAGCTGCTTTATAATGCAGTAAAGCTGTCTGCTTGTTTTAAAAACAGGTAATATTGCCTTGCCCTTCTTTTTCAAGCCATCTGTCAAGAGCATGTTCAGCAGGAACATGCTGTTATTGACTTGACTGACGGTTTCCTGTCGTGTGAGGAAGAAGCAGTGAGAAGGAAAATAATAGAATGTGGCTGTGGTCTCACCTGAATTCACCAGGTAGGCAGCAGACTGGGGGCCAACCTCAGGGACCACAATAACACCTCAACTTGTGTTTGCTCCAGATAACATGTACCTTTCTGTTTTGTTTGCCCTTGCCACCTGTCTCTTCTCCTTTTCTTTTGAGGTGCCAATAGAAAGATAGATCATGCATTTGGTTTTTAATTTTGAACTCCAAATTAATTTTGCAGGATAACTGAACTTTCACTGCAACACTCGAGAGTGTCTGGTTGATATTTTGATATGAAGTGGTGTCTGTTTCACTCAGCAGAGGTTACACAAGGAGAACGAACTTTAAATCTTCCTTATTTTAGATTTACAGTCAAAAGCGTGGACACGCCTTCTCATTTAATGTTTTTTCTTTATTTTCATGACTATTTACCTTGTAGATTCTCACTGAAGGCATCAAAACCATGAATAGATGCATGTGGAATTATGTAGTAAACATAAAAGTGTGAAATAGCTTGTTTTATATTTTAGATTCTTCAAAACAGCTACGTTTTGCTTTGTTCACTGCTTTGCACACTCTTGGCATTCTTAGTCACCTGAGGTGGTTTTCCAACAGTCTTGAAGGAGTTCCCAGAGATGCTGAGCACTTGTTGGCCCTTTTGCCTTCACTCTGCGGTCCATCTCATCCTAAATCATCTCGATTGGGTTTAGGTCATGTGACTGTGGGGTCAGACAGTCCTTACACAGCCTGGAGGTGTGTTTGGGGTCATTGTCCTGTTGAAAAATAACCGATGGTCCAACGAAACGCAAACCAGATGGGATGGTGTCGCTGCAGGATGCTGTGGTAGCCATGCTGGTTCAGTGTGCCTTCAATTTTGAATAAATCCCCAACAGTGTCACCAGCAAAGCACCCCCACACCATCACACCACCTCCTCCATGCTTCACGGTGGGAACCAGGCATGTAGAGGCCATCTGTTCGACTCATCAGACCAAAGCACAGATTTCCACTGATCTAATGTCCATTCCTTGTGTTTCTTTGCCCTTACAAATCTCTTCTGGTTGTTGCTTTTCCTCAGTAGTTGTTATTTTAGCAGCTGTTTGACCCTAAAGGCCTGATTTGTTGATGTAGAGCTGTGTCTGTGTGGCATTCATCTGGGCTCTGATCTGAGGTGCTGGTAACTTGAGATTTCTGAGGCCGGTGACTCGGATGAACTCACCCTCAGCAGCAGAGGTGACTCTTGGTCTTCCTTTCCAGGGGAGGTCCTCATGTGAGCCAGCCCTTGATTGCTGTGTACCAACCTGACCTCTGCACAACACAACTGATGGTCCCGACCCAATTAAGAAGGCAAGAAATTCCACAAATGAACCCTGACAAGGCACATCTGTGAAGTGAAAACCAATTTGAGATGATTACATCATGAAGTTCATTGAGGCCAAAGGTTTGCAGCGCTGTCAACAAAGCAAAGGGCTCTACTCTGAGGACACTTTCATGTTTACTACATAATTCCATGTGTTCATTCATAGTTTTGATGCCTTCAGTGAGAATCTACAATGTAATTAGTTAGAAAAAAAAACTTAAATGAGAAGGTGTAGATCAGATTAATGATTGCAGTTCAATCTGGACAACCTGGAGGACACTACTCAAATCTCTCACCTATCAGAGACTAATGGAAAACAGGCCACCAGCTCATCATAGACTTGGTGACACATGCCAGAAAACTTTCTAAAAGTTTCCCCTCTGATAGCTGTTGCATTGAATTTCATGCCTTCCTTTTAAAGCGATCCATCCAAGCGTTAAGAGTGCAGCGTTTCTAAGTCAAAACTGAAATCCTGTACACTGAGGTAAAGTTTCCGCTTCACATGGGAAGTCCTTGACCTGTGTGTCTGTTGTGTGTTTGCTCTCTGTCAGTGTTACAGCCGTTATAGGCCCCTGTGAGAAAAATCTTTCATGTCAGTTTGAATGGGCACCTGGAAGCAGGCATTGTGAAACTGCCAGGTCATATCCAAACTCACTCTAGACAATTAAAAGTGTCGGCACAGAGGATGGCACAGACTGATAGCAGAGAGGTGTCTAGTCATATTGAAAACATTGCGGATTTAACTTGCCACAGTTAAATGCTTATGCCCACCACATAAAGTACGTTATACCAGTGAAAGCTGACGAATACTTTCACAAATATAAACTGCTGAACTCATCAGTCTGCATTCATTGATAGTGAGTGCATGAATGTGTTGTTGCATCCTGCTGAGGACAGAGCACGAGTGGCATGAAATAAGGTTTTAAGAATTTTTTGTTTTATTCACGCTACAGCAACACATAAGAATTACATGATAGAACAAATGTAAAGATACAAACCCATAAAAAAACAGTATTTACAATGATATACAATTTATACAGCGAATACAGGTCATCAAGTGTTCCTGTAACTGTCAGAGTATGAATGAAATGAGGGTATACAGAGAATTCTTTTTATTTCAGGGTCGTAAATGTTATTGCTGATCTGCTAGTAAAGGTAATGCATGAGGAACAAAATGAAAAAATAACTAGGCTCAGGTCTCAAGTGTGGGACTTAAGGAACAGTGGTGACTATATGGAAAGGGCAGGAGTAGTATCAGTATCTGACATGACAGACGGACGTTTGGGAACTCCCTGTGTTTTACTGAGTGCTCCTTTGCCCAGACTTCCAGCGCATGTCTTAACTATCCTTCGGAGGTCTTGTCTGAACCGAACTCCAATAAAGACGTATAGGAATGGGTTAAGGCAGGCATGCATAAAGGCCAGGCTCTTGGCAACCTGTCCTGCCACATCAAAAGCAATTACAGTTCTGCAGTCTGTGATAGTAGTATTAGCTGCCTGTGTGGCCTCCACAATCAACAAAGCATTGTAAGGCAGTTGGGAGGAGACAAATACAAACACCACAGCAAAGATGACACGCAGGGCCTTGTGCTTTTCAAAGTTCCTGGCCTGTAGAAGTTTGCAGATGATGACTGAGTAACAAAAGACCATAACCAGGAGAGGAAGGCAGAAGCCCATACAAATCTGCAGGGACAGCACCAAAATCTTGGTCCGGTTGTATGCATTGTCCCAGTAGACCAGAGTGCAGAAAGGCAGGTTCTTGATTTCTTCTATCTTCACCTGAGCAAAGATAAACTCAGGGAGGGCGAGAAGCATTGAGACAAACCAGACGCAAACACAAGCAAGTTTACTGTAGAACAGCGTCTTTTTCTTTAGGTTCTGAGCTTTGGTGACTTGTACAATTGCAATGTAGCGGTCCACGCTAATGCAGGTGAGAAGGAGCGTGCTGCTGAAGAAGTTGATCTTATAGACAGCAGACACTATTTTGCAGAAACAGATGCCAAAGTCCCAGCCCTTGATGGATTCAACAGCCCAGAAGGGCAGCATACAGAGGAAGAGGAGGTCAGCAATGGCCAGATTCAGCAGGTACACATCAGTCATTGTTTTGAGGCGGTGGCGTACAGTGGTGTAAATCCAAACCACCATCAGGTTACCCACAGATCCCAGGATGAAGATGATCCAGAAGAGCGGTGGTTCATACTGACCGCGAAACTCCCTGACCGAGCTTCTGTCACACATGCCTGAATCATCAGTTGATCCTACGTCATAGCTGTAATCGGATGTGTCCTGCAATCAAAAACAAATCACCTGATTATTTGAAAGCTGGTTCTGTGCTGCAAGCTGCTCTGGAGTCTTTAGAGTTGATCTGGCAAAGAACTGTTAGTGATAAACAGTGATAAAACATTTGGGTCTTCTTCAGCTCTGGAGTCAACAAACAGTCCAGGAAGTCATTCTTGCTTTGCTCATAGTAAGTAAAAAGTTTTTCTAAACTGCAACTATATATTTTTCCTTCATGGATTAATAAAGAATCATTAAATTCTGAGTTTCTGATAAGGTATGAAAGAAGTTTGCGTGCAATGACCACACTGCCTTTTTCCCCCCAGTATTCTCATTTCCTGTCACAAGCTGGGTTTTTTTTTTCTCTTCTTTTCTCGTTACTCAATTCATCAACTGCAGAAGGTTTCATAACACAGTCCTGGTGGGAACGTAGTGAGGTGACATCAAACACTGTCTGTGACGTACAAGTTAACCGAAGTGTACTGTCAGGTGCAGGTGTTGTGTCTGTGCAGGAGAAACCACACTACTGCAGAATTTCCTGCTGCTATCCAAGCCTGAGGGGGTTGAACGATCCTGAGGGGCTCCAGAGAGGGGCCCGCTGCACAACTCAGTACCCCACAGGTATAGATTTAGGTCAGAGATAAACAGCGGGGCTTAGGCATTCGCGCACAACGGAAAATTTGATGGCTGTGGCTCTGACTGTAACATTTTAGTGTTCTAGATGTCTGCTAAACATAAACTTAAAAATATTCATTAGAGATATTAAAACATCAAGAAAACAAACACAGAACATGTCATATTTGTTATCATATATCACCATATCTGAAAAAAAACGGTCCATCGTAACTGTAACTTTCTTCTTTTTAAAAAAAAAACATGCTGTAAAACAGTAGAAAAACAGCTCTAAAACACTTGAGGTTGCATTCCCATCTATGTGAAAATAAACAGTGACAAAATCCACCATTTTTAATCTTCCAAAGTATCTTTACAACACTAAGCGCATCAGTATTTTCAACATAAATGGTTCATAGGTTTTTACTGGTATCATCACAATGACTCAAAGTAATACTTACAGTTTGCATAAAATAGGTGGTGGTGGGTATTAGGGTAGTTATCTCATCCATGGTATCTAAAAAGCAGAGGAGAGAAATTAAAGTCAACTCAGCAAAGCCTTGTATGAAGTAAATAAATATAGATTTTAGCTGGAAACTTTTGTAGAAGTGCAACAAATAACTTACCTATTCTGAGGGCATGTAGAGCAAAACCTTGTTGTCAAAGTGCTTTCCCTTTGTCTGTGTAGTACAGCTGTTCCCTTTACTCATCTTCACTTGCTTATATGGTTTCCCTTAACCACAGAATTACACGTGACATATACTGTATCTCCCCATCTCAGAGGCAGAGAAGAGAACTCACAGAAATAGCTGAAGAGTATTTTTTTATTTAAGTTTAAACCATGTAAATCATGCATCATCTTGACACTAAAAAGTCTGTATTTTTCAAAGAAAGACGTGACTTTTAGATGATATTCACTAAACCATGGCCATCATGCAGGGGCTAAAATGAGTTTAATCACGCCGTTGCCGGGTTTTGACACATTTTGTACACATAGGGGTAGTTTTAAACACCACAGATGATTGATGCATGAAACTGAAAACCATGAACTGCGATTGCAGCCGCAAAATAGAAACGATGTCACTATCAAGCCCCCACTCTTTCAGAGTAGTTACACAAGTTAAAAAGGTGAGAAATCTATGCATGTGGGATTTCACTTTTAAGCAAAACATGATGTAATATGCATTTGAGATATCTTTTTAAGTCGCATCCTTTTTCTTGAGCAGAATAACGGTAAACCTGACTAAATGCAAGTCAGTAAGTCATTACTGACTTACGTTTAGTAAGTACTTTGACATTTTCCTGCAGCGTGTTTGATGAAAACACTGATACCAAGCTAGCTGTTTCACTCTGTGTCATGTATTCATGCTAAGCTAAGCTAGCAGGCTGGGTGAGAGTAATAGTTATCAGTTTCTCCTCTAATGCATCTTTTCTAGAAAAACAGAGCTAAACTAGCTCACCTAAGATTGAACTGTTCAGAGTACTAGAGTACTGCAACCAAAAGGCCGCTCATTCCTGAATGTATAATAAGTTATTACACATCCTAGCGTTATTACTAATAACTACTGCAAAACCGTAGAAGGTTCACATTGAAGGCTCAAAAACTGTAATATTACCACACTTCATGTGCTCCAGAATCATGACACACTTGCCTTTAAACAAGCAACGTCACATGCAACGGTTTCCTTAGCAAATTATAACACGTCTGTGTTTTGCATTAAACGTTATGCTTAAGTAATACTGTCACAAAAGTGATGTTGTACAACTATAACAGTTCTAAAACACAGTTAAGGTTCTGCCAACCTAATATTGCCCAAGTACTTTAAATTTCAACTTTGCTGTCATGATGTTACGATTGGTAAAGGTTGGCCACGAACAAATATATTAATTAGAATTATAAAAAGGGGGCATAGAGAGTGGGGGAGACATGCAGCAAAGGGCCTTGAACCCAGGCCGGCTGCATCGGGGTACTACAGTCTCTTTAGAAGGGGTTACCCACTCAACCATTTGAGCTGTACGGTGCCCCAAAATGTTGATTGAAACAAAAATACACACTATTTGGCTAAATAATAAATAAATAAATACATTGTTACAGGTTGGCATCAAGTTTCCTGTATAAATGTACCTTTTATACGTTTTCTTGTGCCCAAATCTTGGTAAAACTTGCCGTAATCCAGAAATGTCAATTATGCCTCGTTCTACAACTTAAAAAGAGAAGAGGCATAGTTAGTTCCCACCACTGATAACATAACTATGATTGCAGTTACACTGCTAAAACCAGGTGGTAACAGAGGCTGTTTTCTATATGCCGAACAGAATTGGTACAAGACCGCTCCCAATTTGGTAGAAAACAGCCATAATGTTTGACAAGAACATGATAAAAAACAATGTGCCTGGATCTGAGTTTGTATTAGTCAAGTCAAATGTAACCTGTTGGTTTAATGAGTCAGGCTCATATCTAGCCCCTTGAATGCATTTTCCTGTATCTATTTCTGTTATGGTAACCGTGGGGATCTTGTGACAAGTACTAACAGGGAAGTTGGTAGTTTGAATAACATTAATACGTCACAGAGCTGACTGCTCTGGAACAAAAACCTGGCAAAATAACAGGCAAGAAGTCCCTTTTTATATCGAGAATTCTTCTGAAGCCCAAACAGAACTGAAAATGAACAAACTCATTGTGTGGCCTGAGGAGGAATAAAAACAAGACACCATGTCATTAGCAAAGAGAACTAGAACTAGATTTAAAAGTTATTTATTTACAGGTTGTGCTTCCTTATGATCTGATACCCCATGAGGGGTGGTGGTGGGGGGGGGGGGGGGTCTTTACCTGCCTTCTTTAGGGGCCTCTACAAGCCTGAGTGGGTTTGGGTTTCACTTCCCGGCCTCATAAAACTTTCACAGTCTCAGCCTGTCTTTGCTTTATACAAGAGAATGAAAGCGTGGGCAAGCAGCCTTTTAGATTTCTACCAATTGCTGGTTGCGTTTTTCGGTTTTGATCAGAGTGGCACAGGAAAACGGCTGTGTCATGATCAGATTACTGTTTACCTTGTGGGAACAGGGTTTTGAAGACTTTAAGATTTTACTCACTCTTTGCTATCCACTAACTGCTAAAGTGCTGCTGCTTGGCTGCAATGTTCTGGTCTATGTGCATGTAAAAGACCATAAAAAGACACAATCATGTGCTGCAGATAGAGTCAGAGAGCTGGAGTCAGTGCAATAATGCACCATAAATGTACATACAGGGTATGTTTGAAAGTTTGAAGATTTCTTTTTCAACATCTCTGCATGAAAATGACTTAAACTATGTAAAAAAAGTATTTCCAAAAGCAGGTAAACGGAACAAAATCCAACAAAACAGCAAACTTGTGGGAGAATGAACCAAAACATCCTAACTTGGAGTAGCAAAAGTCAAAGTATTTTTGCTTTCAGTATATTTGGTGACTCTTTTGTTCAGCAATAAGTTGAACTAAACATGTTGATTATGTCGTTAACTGTTCTGCACAAGAACCGCTGACTTAAGGTTCTTCCAAAAGCATTTTCATTGTGTGGAGGTTGGGACTTGGCCACTGAAAAGCAGAATTTATACTTCTTTAATTATTATTTAGTAGAAGAAAGGCTTTTCATAGGGTTGTTGTGTTGCTGTACAACCCTTTCTGTTAAGATGTTCAGTGCCAAATATCCTGGCCTCGTCTTTTGAAAGCTCAGGATTCTTTGTTAATTGTTTCATAGATTTTCATCAGCAATTCTGACACAGATGCGGTCGGGTTGTGGGGGGGCTGGAGCCAGCGGTCATTGGGTGAGAGGCGGGGTGCACCCTGGACAGGTCGCCAGTCCATCACAAGGCCACACAGAGACAAACGAGACAAACAACCACACGCTCACTCCTAAGGACAATTTAAGAGACACCAATTAACCTAACAGGCATGTTTTTGGATGGTGGGAGGAAGCCGGAGTACCTGGGGAGAACCTCCAAACCCAATACTTCCCATTTAAACCAGAAGGTTCAGTTTTTGTCCTCGTCCACATTATGTTTCAGTCATTTATCTGATGTTTTTATCCAGAACAACTACACAGAGAAGGCACGGTTTATTTGTAGAGCACAATTCAAAGTGCTTTACAGCTACATAAAATCACAAGAAGGCAAATAAAATCATTCCAAAAACAATTAATAAAATTAAAAGCGAAAGAGTGCAGATAAAATACTTTCAGTTGTCATATGCACAGCTAAATAGACCGTTTTCAGCCTGGAGTTAAACATTGTCAGAGTTGAGGCCCGTCTCTCATCTACTGGAAGACCAGATTTTAGATTTTCCAGATTTTAGGAGCATAAACCTGAAAGACAGCCTCACCTCGTTTAGTCCTGACTCTGGGCACCAGCAGGAGACGCCTCCCTGAGGTCCTCAGAGTCGGTTCATATGGCTCTAACATGTCAGAGATGTACTTTAGCGCTAGACCATGAAGAGACTTGTACACGAGCAGAACTGTTTTAAAGTCTATTCTCTTTAAAACAGAGACCTGAGCACTGGACTAATATGGTCGTATTTCCTGGTTCTGGTCAGGACTCGAGCAGCAGCGTTCTGGATGTCCTGCAGCTGTCTTACGACCCGTTTAGACCCCGTTGAGCAGCCGTTACAGTAGTCTAACCTGCTGGAGACAATCGCATGGGTTAGTCTTTCTAAGTCTGGTTTAGACACTATTCCTTTGATTCTGGCCATGTTTTTTAGATGGTAAAAAGCTGCTGATGTTATTGATTTAATGTGGCTGTTAAAGTTCAGGTCTGAGTCCAATGTTACCCCCAGATTTCTAACTTGATTAGCTAATAAAAAAAATCTAGAAGGAGCTAAAACTGAGTGGTCCCTAGTTCCTGAATGTCCGAATGCGCGAAAAAACGTCCGTATTCCTGAAAAGGTTCTAGGAACTGCAAAAAGGTTCCTACAGTGGGAATGCAAACAAACCCTAATATTTGTTTGGAGATTAGTGGCTGTCTCAGAAACATTAGAAAAAGAAAGCACTGATCTGCACACCAAAGAGCTCCTGTATAGCATTTTATTTACCTTCTGCAGTCTGTTGTTTATTTGACCCGGCGCATATTCTTGTGAATTATAGGAGATGAGAGGCCTTAAGTTGTTTAGAAGTTACCCTGGGTTACATTGAGACTTTGCAGACTATGACATGTTCTGCATGGGGAGTGATTTTCTTTTGCTGTTGTTGGTTGCCCGACGGTGAAATTCCATTACACTGTTGTGAAGATCAGGTTTGGGTCTATTTTCTTTAAATGAGAAACGCCTGAATATCATCACATTGACTTGAAACACCAGACTCTAGTTTATACTTTATCCATTTACAGCTTTGTGATATGAAACAACAATTTATTTCTTGAGCTCAACAAAATTATCCATTGGTTCTGTGGTTATCGGTTTCTTAATCCTAAATCTAAATTAGCTGAAGGTTCATTTTAAGAGATTAATGCACCCCAGACTCGTAAAACATCCATAAAGGGGCGGGATTGGGAATCTAACCCATTTTACAAAGTCAGTGTTTGAACAGATTTCACTTTAGAGCAGCTTAAGGATTTCACAGAGGAAGATGTGGAGAGGTGTGGGGCCTTGTTTGGGGACCTCAGGGTTGCATCTCTGCTCTTTGTGACCTTCAGCTCACACTGGAGCTTCTCACAGCTGAGTGAAAGTGGCAGGTATGAGAGTCCGAGGCCATGGTTCTCAACCAGAAACGGAGCCCTTGTTCTCACCCAAGGTCGAGGTGATGGGTGGACAGATTGGTACTTCGGTAACATGAGGGAAGGGCGCAGCTTTCCACTTACTGGTGCATCTTCATTCCAGCACCTCACCAGTGATCATGTGATTTGAGTGGTGACCAAAAGAATGAGATTGAAGATGCAAGCAGCTGAAATGAGTGTCTGTGCTCAACCTTACAAACAGGGTGAGGATCTTGGACATCTGAGAGCTTGAAGTAGAGCTGCTACTACTCTGCTGAGGTGGTTTTGGGCATCTGGTTCGGGTGCCTCCTGGGAGGAGACCCAGGGCAGACTCACAACTTCCTGGAGGGATTTTATTTCCCTTCTGGCCTGGGAACGTCTTGGGATCCCCCAGGAGGAGCTGGAGAGTTTCCCTGGAGGTTTCTCTTATGATGAACTTAAGAGTAGGAGGAGGATGTGTCATCAGTCCATCAGATTCCTAACTAATGCTGAATGCACATCTTGGATGTTATCATGCTGAGGTACAGGGAAATGTTTTACTGGAGCCTTATCCTGTAAAGACTGTAGGGGCTCAGAGCCTATCCCAGCTGATAATGAGAGAGACTTAAAGCCAAAGTAGTAATTGAGCACAGCACTCTGAGAAAACCAAGTTGACTACTGGATCTAAATCCACCAAGCAGTCATTCTGAAAACATTGTGGTTCTGAAATGACAATTTGGTTCACAATGGTTTTGAAAACACTTACAATTCTCTGAATGCCGGCCTTCGGGGCTCAAATGAGTCGATGACAAAGACTTACAAGGCAATAGATTAATCATCAGTATACGATGATAAATAAAGTGTGAGCTCAGCAGTTACAACCCAACAGGGTGATGTACGTCAGAATAAAAGGGGAAAACCAATAAAGCAGAACGCAGCATTTGTATCTCCAATCAAGCAGCAAACAGATAATAGGTTGAGTGACGCTTTGTTTTTGATATTTCACCTAAGATCCTTTCAAGATAAAATCAGGACGAAGATCATTAATCACTCATTCTCAGAAGTGACTAAAAGTTGTTTCCAAACCATCCACATCTTAAATCCCTAAAAGATATCAAACTACATATAACTACAATATCAAACTACATTTCTGCTACATTTCTCTCATTCTGAGAGAATTTTCTCAACCTTTATCGATGGATTTCCATCGATTATGTTCTTGTATTCATGGTCCCCTGAGAATGAACTGAATGATAAGTTTGATGATCCCGTAACTTTTCATTTTGGACCTTGTGGTGTGTGATTTCTGAGCTGGACAGCTAAAAAGTGCAAAGAGCTGTGGTCTACATAGATGTGAGTAAATACAAGGTGGGCTTTAATGTTCTTGCACCATCCTGCACCAAATCACACCTAAAAATGACAATGACTTTATTGACTTCCTCTTTTCCCCCTAACGACTAAACTGTCATTGTTTTTTGTTTTGTTTTTTTAAATCCCCCCCGAGGACATCACCGTGTATTCTGAAACTCTGAATTTCTCACAAGCAAACATCTGCTTGATGATTCTTAAGAAAAACCAAACAACAGAAGCTTCGGTCTTGCTAGTGAAACTGAGAAAACCCCTTTGATGCCTCGTCAGTGAGCAGAAAGCTGCTTTGAATTGAGCACATTATGCCAACTTGTATTAACTATTGCCCCATATTGTGGGAAAGTACTGTTACAGTCATAGCTTTCAGCTGTGTGCTTGGCACCGAGACGGTAGTCACCACTTCCTGTACCTGCTCGCTGTGATTTATTTCATGCACTGAGAAATAACTGCAAAGCTCTTGCACCCTGGCTGAAATTATAATAGCTCCACATACAAATGCAGATACTTACTCACATGCACACACAAAACAATGATTTTTGCTGTATGGAATAGGAATTAAGAGGTGGATACAATGATTGCTGAAATGTTAGATAAAAGCCATCTTTATAGTGTTTTTTTAAACTTAATGTGATTCTGTTCAACCCTTTTTTCTGCACCTATAGAAAAACAAGTAGATCATGCATGCACCTCCTGCACATGATGCAAAACTCTTACAAGTTTAAGTCAGGACATTGTGGCTTCATGAGTTTCACTGAAAACAACAAGGGGTTTGACGGTTGACTGACTAGTGACCACTTTGTGCGTTACTCTTTCAGAGCCAAGACCCACACGAGATCTTCGTGAGGATGTTTTCTCTTAAGCAGAAAGTGAAGAGAGAAAATGGACTGATTTTAAAAGAAAAAAACACTCTCTGATGATTATATTGCACAACTACTGACTTTTCAGTCTCAGTTTCCAGTCCCAGTTGTCAACTCAGCTGAAAGATGAAGTATTCAGTCTTACCCTGTGAAATTAGTCTCTAATTATATCATGTAGAAATAATAAAGGTAGAATCATAGCACCCATGCACTCATGCTATCTGTGCACAGAATGTAATTGTGTGAGTGTGTGGTGGCTGTTCAAGCCTGTGTTAGCATAGAGGCTTGAAAAAATAAAAACGTTTCAACATCCACTTAGACATGTATGAATTGTAATGATGCAGTCAGTTTATTTGTGTACACCCTGTGTATTTTTGCAGAATAGCGCCCCCTTGTTGAACCTGTTACTTCTATGAAAAGCTTTTTTGTATTCTGCTCACTTTTTACAGTTTTCGCCATGAGAAGGTCATAGTCTCACATATTCTTGAGGCATTGAGGTGTTCATCCACCTCTCATGTCTTTATATTTTGCTTCCTTGGAGTCCGATTTTCTTGTAATCCCTTAAAGTGGTCTTGAGCTATAGTTCTTAAGGCTTTCTGAACTGTTTTTCTTGATCATTATCAGAGGAATGATTTGTATTTTCTGGCATATCTCCAAGTTATCCATCTATTGTTTGCGGAGGCCTCGAGAGAACTGGTGTCCGTGGAGCAGTGGCTGTAAAAAAAAGCCATTCTTAAGGAAGGAAAACAGGAAGATAAGGCTGAGCTGGGACACATGACACAAGAAGTGGGCTGAAAATCAGTGGCAACGGGTCTTATGGAGTGACGACCCTCCTTTGAAGCATGTTAAATGTAAATGTATTCATGTTTGCACACGTTTTGATGCTCCTTTCTCTCAATTTCCTGGTAATATCTCAGGAAAGGAGAGGTGGCTGAAGACATGCTTTAAATAATTACAGAAAATGACAACATATATTCGGTAACAGTTTTTATTACCCCATATTTTGCACAATCCAATCAAATGCACATCTAGTATAATACAGGGTAGATGTGTCACACTCTACAAGAGCATTTCGTCATGAACATCATGTACATACATATACATGATATACATATACTGCATCCACCACAGCAATAAGAAAAAGTACATAAAGATTCCAGAAAAAATACTCTATCTCCTTTCTATAGGGAAAAATTACACTTTCTAGATTTAGGAGACGCAACAGCAGAGAGAATAACTGTAATAAACCTGCAGATTTTCAATGATCAAACATGATGTCAGATCATCAAAAATATCTTTATATTTAGGTGGCAGGGGTGGCCTCAAGTGGTCAAGAAGCTGTTGCTGGATGGCTGGAGTTTGCCTGGAGCTTAGGAACACTAATTAACAATAGATTTGGATTAGAAAGGGGGCTGCAGGATTAAGACCGATTAGCAAAACATCAGTAATCATTTACCTGGTGCTAGGTTGGTAAATATAACTAATAAGATAAATACGACTGCGAAGCTTCAGACAGACGGTACGCATCTGTCCGGTTCAGCAAACAGACAAGGCCTCTTCAAACAGGGACAAGCTAGTGATTGCATAGAGCACTGAGGGAAGGCTGCTAGCTACTGTATGTGAGCTCAAAAGTGAGACACCGGGGGAAAAAAAACACAGCTGTCACTAATAATCCAGTGAATGCATTGTGTGTGCAGCCAACCTCCCAGCTCTTGCTCTTTAGCAAATCCATTAAGAACTGAAGATGCCAGGTAAAGCATGAATAAACAACTCCTCAAAGAATTCGTTTTTCTATCTCTTTTGCCTTACAGCAGTGGAATTTGTCCACTGCAGTCATACATTTTGGTCCCGTCTTACATCCGTGAAGCTCATTCATTGGGCTCATACCTGAAACAGAAAGCAAAACAAATGTGGCTGTGTTCTCTCTACCATGAACGTTAGAACTATTTACAGTTATTGTTCATTTCTTACCTTTGCAATCGTTTTCTAATGTCTTTTATCTGCTCATTCTTTTTGGTTAGAATCTCTTTCATGTTGCGGTAGGCTGCAGTTTGCTGGAACTTCTTCTCCAACTCCTGCAGAAGACAAATGTCCAATCATGGAGGGAAAAAGACCTCAACACTGCGATAATAAGTGGATGTTAACCTCATGCTGGCTCGTAGCTAGCCCAATATGACTTAAACAGGATAAAGGGCCAGCATTATGCTATTTTTATTTAATGCTAGTTCAAATTTAGCATAGTTTACATGCTTTAATGTTAAAGAAACACATCATCTTCCTAAATATCTCTGTTTTAGTCTGCTTTGAGTAGTAAGAAGATCAGGTCATCATTCTTTGTTTGAGGCATGCCAGATTAGTCACCAGGCTGGAATTATGCAAATGCTCCATATGATGATGTACAGAAAGGTCAGCTAGCCATAAATTAGGCATTTCAGGCAGTTCAGGAGAAGCTCCGGTGTGGACGGGACTTTTCAGAGTTTTTACAAGGACAGAAAAAAAAAAGAACCTGCACAACACATTGATGCTAAGGGAAAAACCCAAGAAGAAAAACAAAACATGATTACTTCTTTTTAAAGGATAGTCAGCTGGCTGATCTTATGACGCGAGCAATCATGGAAAAGTTCTTGCTTCCTCAATCTCACTGGCAAAAAGAGGAAGACCAATGGGTGCTTTGACATAGAGAATAAACAGCTTCCACTGAAACCAATTTCAGATTCGGTTCCACCAAACTATGGTAATAATCTATGGTTAATATCGTCATATTAACTCAACAATGAGTGAGCAGAATAGCAAGTGACACCTGACATTTGGTGGGTGCTCCCAGAAAGAGTCGAAGGCTCCATCAGTGATAGAGATTGGACTGAAGACAAGTTTCGGTGCAATCTGTTGGTTTCCTTAGCTAGGATATTGTTTTTTGAATTGGATTATGATTACAATGAATTGAATTCCAACTGGCTTGAATTGGACTATATTATTTAAGTGCCTTGAGATGACAATTGTTGTAATTTGGCGCTTTATAAATAAAATTGAATTGAATTGATATACCTTCTCTGCCATGGCCAGCTGCTCCTGCACTCGCAGAAGGTCATGTTTGGCAGAAATGAGGTTCTCCTGCAAGTCCTTCTGGGATGCAGCAGTGGCAGTGAGAGAGCGTTCATAGTCCCCTTTCAGAGCTGCCACTGTGTCCTCCAGACAGCTGATCTCCTGGGAGCGAGCGGCCAGCTTAAAGGCAGAAGAAACACAGTTTAAGTTGGGCTGAATGGTGCTCACAGCGATCGAAAAAGACAGAATTGATATAACTTGTGTTCCTAAGAGCAACAGACAAAAGCAACACTTAAATCAGGTGGATACATACCATTTAGGCCCAAGTTAGCAGGAAAAAAACAAACAAATGGCAGCAAGTGTTCAGATGAGAACAAAAACATGGAAAGTTACAGGAATACGGATAAACTAATGAAAAGCAAATGCAAGATGATTAAATGCAAGACGAGCTTGATGCAGTACCTGCTGTTCACCTTGGACCTTCTGGAGGTCTTTTAGAGCTCTCTCTGCCTTGGTTTTCTCGTCTAGTGCACTCATGGCCTGATAAAATGGATGAACAACACAACTGTTGTTATCCTCTGAGTGAAAAGATGCAGCTGTGTGTTTATTTAAGATTACTTATACCATACCTGGGATTCTAAAGTCCGGAGCCTGGCTTTTAGTTTGTCATTTTCCTCCTGTAGTCTTGTTATCTCCTGAAAAACAGAATGGAAGAATCTGTAGTCGTGCCAAGGCATACAAATACGAGTCCGTTCCAGTAATCCATGCAAAATGACTTTACCTTGTTGAGAAGTTCAGACACCCCACCTTCATTCAGGGGTGCCAGCTTGGGTTTGCTTGTTTCTTGGTTTATCTTGGAATGAAACGAAGAGTTAACAGCTGAAAGAGTGGGAAAGCAACTTCCACCCTTTTAATCTAAAGCATGTTTGCAATAACAGACTATTTCTATAAGCAAGATTCGATAAATAAAGCACAGCTTTCACACGTCTCTATCTTTCTGTCTGCTTTTTCAGAAAGGTGTGAGCAGCTCAACTGAAGAATGGAGCGCTGCATTAGAAGCTTTTTGTTTTTCTTAAGAAAGAAACAACGTGTCATAAAGTCCCGTCGACCTCACTGATGTGTGACTTCTCAGCCACTCTGCTAAACGTGAAGGGGCAGGTGGCCTGACATTTGAAACTTCTCAGAATGTGCAGGAATGCTGCAGCAAACACTTGATTGATGGCGACCGTGTAGATGGTAACGTTTGAAAGCCCTACATGTGAGGATGTTGACTATCATGCACACCTTATTTGTGGTTTTGAAGTCAGTCTTCTCAAATTCAGCCACTTGCTCTAACAGATCCCTATAGGGGTTGGAGACAGAGAAAAGAATTAGGCAACAACAAAAAAAAAGAGCCGTGAAAAGGGAGAGAAACGTTTGTTAAATGTTGTTATTGTGCAAGCAAAAGTGAAGGCAGTAAAGCTGATATCTGCACATCAGTTCACAATGTTGTGTAACCACAATGTTGACATTTAGGGTTTCTAACAGTGAAATATACTATTTGGTGGTCATGAATGTTTTGGCGAGGAAAGTGAACACCCTTGCTCCTGATGGCAGTTCAGCACTTATGTTATAAGATATATGCGTGTGGTGACAGAAGTGTTCTCTGAAAGGCTTAAATGTGGTTTTTAAAAGGCAGCTGAAGACACGCAGACTGTGACATGGGGCGTATTCCTAGTTTTAGACTCCCATTCTGTCACGTACAGCTGAGGCCTGTGATAAAGAGAAAACAGTGCAAGGTTTACAGGGTGGTTATCCACCCACCATGATACAAACATGATAACCTTTCCAAAACAGTGCTTACCTCTTAGGGAGGTCAAACGTTATGTGAAGTTCACAAGCAGAGGCAGATAGTTCATTAAAAACGTGACCTTTCACTGATATACGAAGCCTAAAATAAATCAAAACTGATTTATCTTCATGTGATTTGTCTTACTGGTGACATGTTGTTAAACTATTCTGGCGAGACTGGTACAGCTCAGGTGCGTTCAACCTTTAACATTGAGCACAACTGTCTCGGAACAATTATCCAACTTTCTTTGGAACCGCAAAACATGAACTTAGAACATGACAATAAACCTCAAATGAGTAATGCGGCTGCGACCAGGACAGGTCAGGTGAGGCTGTGGCTGTGGCTTTCCACAGGCTGCGTCAACCTCTGCTACGACCAAAAACTACACGTTGAATTGTCAGGGGGGGGGGAGCTGCTTAACACGTATATTTCAACAGTTCTAGTTCTGTTGTTGCAAAAGAAGTATTACGTTTAATTTTCTTTTTGCCCTCCTGGCAAAAGAAAGAGATTTAAAAACATGACAAAAGTCACTTTAGCATGAATTTCCATCTGAACAAACACTGCTGTGTTTCTATAATCCACTCTTGTTGTCACTGTCATTGCAGCCAAAGTCACCCACAAACACAATAAATAAGCGGTTGCTTCACTGCCATTGTTGACCTGTCAGCTGACCAATCAGAGTATAATGAGCTTAGGGCGGAGACAAGAGCTAAAAGCAAGGGTTTCAAATGGAAGCTAGCAAAAGGGTAAAAAGAAAAATGTGTTTTTGAACATGAAAGAATGACATTATATTTTAGCAGACCCTGAAAATGAATTACAGAAAGTGTAAATGAGCACAAGGTGGGCTTTTTAACAAAATATTAAAAAAAATACACAAGAAAACTCTTCAATTTATGAAAATAAATTCACTCAACTGGTTCACTTGTGTTTGTTTTGTAATAGAGAAAGTGGCAGAGTTTGTGAGTTTCAGACTAACCGAATTTCAGTCTAAAAAAAAAAGCACAAAGGGTGTAATGGAAGAAACTGTGTCGTGTAAACAAGGGTTGAATATACAGATCAGTGAAACATTGGCCTTGTGACCTTTTCACTTGGCAAATGACATGTGAGGCATCTGAATCTAAACCGTACTGAAGAGGAAGTGAGCTACAATGCAGTACAACTTTCAGTTTGTTTGTTTTATGTCACTCTTTTTCTCATTCACATGAATGTAAACCCTTTTCCATCATTACAATGGTGCGAAAGTCTGATCTATATATATCACTTTGATATGAAAATGTTTTTGTGGGTAAATAAAGCAATCTCATTATCAGTAATATCAATATGAGTAGATAAAGTAGGAATGATAACTATTATTAACATCATCTTTCATGATTCAATACATCCTGTGGTGTCGTTTTTTTAGTTTTATCATTTTTAAGTAGAAAACTGTTTCTTGCTCTGAAGTTTACCGGTTCTCCAGTTCAGAGATATCACTCTGCAGTCGGAGGTAAAACTTCTCAGCCTGGGAGAAGAGCTGCCTGAGAAGCAGCACATTAGTGTGGGCCGTGTTGATGAGCTCCATCTCCACCTCGCCACGCACCACCACCTGCAGCCCGTCCAGCATCTGCCTCACCTCGTCCACTGTGAAGGTCTCCTCCACCAACCTTGAGCAAGAAAAACACACGAGAAACATAAATGTTAAACTGGGAAATAACTTATTCTTCTATCCATCACATTTTTTTCCCCATCGACAGCTGATATAAAGTTAAGCAAAATAAAAATGCATCATAGCAATGATACAATATCATAATCGTGGCCACCTGCTATCTTTGAGTTCCTCAAAACATGAGTCAATAGTCTTGAGCCTCAGCACCCTCTTTGAACGGGCAAATCGCATGTAATTGATGACTTCATTCTGATGGTGTTCATTAAACCCAAAGTCAGCCTTCATGGAGAAAAGAAGAAAGAAATTAGCAGTAAAAGTAGAAGACAGACAGACAGTAGATGTAGTAGAAGCCAAAATTAGCTTATCAGCTAACTTGAAGAGGATTTTCTCTTGCCAATATGTCATAGGGCCTTTACACATGAGCTGGATCATACAACGTGCAACAGTAAGTAAGGAGGTGCTTGCTAACGTTAGCTCTTTTGGATTCAGTAGGAGCGTTATGTAAAAAAAAAACTGGACAACGCGTTTCGCATTGTTAACTTCTAAAAGCAAACAGGTGGCCTACACAGCAGTCCATAGCAGCTACTTACCATGATGGCTGTGTAGCTAACGTTAACGTATCAAAGTTAGCTAGCTTGGAGACTGGGCTGATCCAAAAGAAAAAAGAAGGATGTCTCTGTCCCTAATTTATGTTACGCAGGGAACAGACTAGAAGCTAGAAGTGATGTTCTGGTGTCAAGAGAGTTAAAAGACACCCTTGTAAGTACAATTGACCCGAAGAAAAAGCCACATACAGATTATACAATAGCTGTAAGATTATCTAGCAGATCTGCTAGCTTAGCTATCCCGCTAGTGTTTGCCTTGAGAATGCCTTGGTAACGGAATATAGCGTCATTACCTTGGTTACGAGAGGTGCGTTCAATGGCATTACGTACAGGACGGAGCTCAAAGTAGTGAGCGAATCACTTTTAAAATATTAGCTTGTGTATCAATAAAGCAGCACTTTCTTAATTGCCAAATGTCAACTATATTTGTCTTTAGATTCATCATGTGCCATTTATCTGGTTGTATCGCACTTCGATTTCTATCGCTCTCTCGCTCTCTCTTATTTTTTGGCAATATTGATTCTATATTGATATAGGATATTAATTATTCTCATACTTTGCTTGTTGAAATTAAAAATAGACTTTCTACCAAAGATTAAAGATGCCTAAAACCTATATTTAAAAAAGGTTTAAGTTCTTATATGTCTGTAAGTGCTAAATAATCTCATTCATTAGCATTCATCTGCATAGAAGAGTATTAAACCTGTATTTGTTGATATAGTGATTGATTATTTTCTCCAGCAATGGTCCTTGGGCCCATACAGTGTAAGTCAATTTAATGTATTTTCATCTGCATTTAAAACTGTCCCTATATTTTATAAAGGTTTACAGGTGGCCATTAGGCCTGGTTCAATGTGTAATGCGGAGCAGTAGATGGCACTAGAGGGTTAAAAACGAGACTCACAGTAGGTCACAATGCTTAAAAACAGTTAAAAACAGTTGAAGTAAGTAACTCCAGCTCATCATCAGAAGGCAACACTGCAACTACCCATTCATTCTAGCATCCTATGTACTACTAATGCTGCAGAGGAGCCGATTTAATAGTATTTTTAGTCATTTTGAACATTTTAAATTTGTAATAGCAGGTTGTGCTTGTGGTTGCACATTGATAAAGCATTTTGAAATGCTTTTATTTGCACATTGACGACACACTTATCAAAAACACTTCCTTTCTTTCAATCCATGACCCACTTAATTGCCTGTTGAAACCTTGTGTTGCTGTTTCCACACAGAATTAACTCATTTGACATCATGTGAGCCGAATGATAACTTCTTAGAGAGCCTGTGAGACGGCCTTCTCATCCTGTCACTGAAACCTAAAGAACTTCACTCTCCAGCTTGTTAAGGGAGATTCTAATCAGAAAAAAAAGAAGGAAACTTTTCTCTTCCTCATGTCTCTCTAGCTGTAATTGAATTAGACTAACGGGCAGCGCATGGTCAGTCACCCAATCAAATGCCTTATAACGTGACCATTTCTGTGCTGCTCTGCTCAAGTTTAGTGTACAATATCAGTCAAAAACAGAGGCCAAGATGTTCCCCCTTTACCTTCAGTCGCGGTGAGTCAACTACAATTTCAGACAATACATAGTAGTTTAAAACCATATGCTGAAAATCTACAACTCATAGATTAGAGTACTTAGCTTTTGTTACGTTCCTATATGTTTGTTCTGCTATACTTCTCAGCTGAGTGTTTAATTTAGTTTTGATCTTTTGGAAGCAGAAGAATCTGTTTACCGTAAACTTGTTTGGCAAACTGTCAAATAAATATTAAATTAGGGAGGCATGTGGACCATCAGATGATGAGAAGTGTGTAAAGAAAAAAATAAATAGAATGCAAGCATGAAAAATGGAACCTTAAATGTACGATGAGTAGATCGGATAAGAAAGGAAGATATAGTTTTATATTTGTTAATTGTAGGTAATTGCGTGTTATTTACAAGTAATTTGAGTTTGAAGTTATTTCCAAGCCAACACGCATCTGCAATCTGTTGATGGCTTATGAATAGCTTGCATTTTACACTATTTCTGACTTGAAGAACACAAAAGCTCATGTGTTTGTCTGTATAAGCACATGTGGATGCTCAGTATTTTATGTATTTAACCATATTTGTGCTGTTGTATTTCATGAATGCTGCACTCTTACTGAAGTCACGGTTCTGCTGCATTTGTAGGAAAATGTCCCTAGATGGCAGAATAGTTGTAGCTAACCCAGGTGTATGTTTTCTGGTTTTTACATAGCATGCTGTTTATACAAAAGCATACCTTAAATACTCTTAAATGGACAATCTTCCCAAAAATTCCACTCTTGCAACAATCGGCAAAGGAATAAATGTCGGAATAGAGAGAACGCGGCCAGATATAATCAATTCTACGGTTTAGGTGCGGTTAGAATTCATCGACATTTTATCAGTCATGAGGAGGTTGTCTGCGTTGTCGGTGTAATTTTCACTTGTGGTAAATGATTAATGTGTTTGCTGATGTCGTTCTGGTTTTCATACGGTAGGTTATTCAATGTTTCCTTGCAATTAGCAGAAATAGAAACTACAGAAACCGCTACTGAACTCGTTCCGCAGCAGACAGCTACAGTAAACTGATCCAAGATCGGCCTTGGTAGTATCCGTCAATTCAAACGCGGAGGAAACGAAAAAAACACTGATCTGAGGTCAGGTCTGTCGATAATTCCGCTGCCAGACAAACCAATCAGCTGACAGCCGCATGACAGGCAGGCCTCACGCATGCGCAGTAGAACGCTTTTGCTATCAGGAATATGGCAGCGTCCTGAGTCTTGTTGGGGGTATACGGCGCAACTGAGTATCTTCAGCATCAGAGTGGGAAAACTGAGAAGCACTGGCCGCACTCAGAGGAGGGTGGGGGGCTGAGGGACGGCTACGATTAACACCCATTTGCGATTTCACAGGTAAATGCATCCGTTAGCATGTGCCACTTTTTTTCTTCTTCGTATTTGCTTGATTGAACCCCGCTGCTAAAGCGACTAGCTAGCTCTCCTATAAGACCTGATTGATGTGCTAGTTAGCCGCTAACTTGTGGCTAACCCAATATTGGCCTGCCACAGCCCCTGTTGTGCATTTGACAAACAAACGCTGATAACAAAAGCATTTCGAGTATCGTAGTTCTTCTGCTTAGGTGGAGCATTAGTGTCGACATCACAAAGGAGGGCGACTGGGTTTGTTTTTAGCCAGACAGTTACCGTTGGAGGCCTGTTGCAATGGAGCAGAGTTGGGTTAGCTTCTTGAGAGACAGGTAACGTTAATGCTGTTTGTCATGGATTTACTTGACAGATCGGGGGTCAGCGCACATGCTCGGATGGACTTAAGTGTCATGCTCATTTTAGGGCTTCTCACATCACTCCACTCTTCATTTTTCTAGTCTGTCGTGTAAAAAAAAGTCCACAAGTTGATTTTTATATATATATATATATATATTAGAAGCAAGAGGTTCATTAGGCTGTCTATGTGAAGTAAGTTCCTAGTCTTTAAGTTCCTGTGCTGGTTGAAAGATTGCTTCACATAACTGGCAAACACTAGGAGGTGTTTCAACATGTCTTTGGGTCAGAAAAAAACGCGTTACACACGAAAACCTCGACACCCACCTTATATGTTTGGCTATATGTAATATAATATTGGAAATGACTCCCAGGGTTCATTTGATGGCCAAAGCTACCCATTGACTAGTTTTACTTAGTGGTGGAGGGATCATCAAAATAGCTTTTCTCAGGACTAATAAAAATGATAGGGGCTGAGTACTGGTGTGAAGGCACATGACAGTTTGAGCTTTGTACCCGCACTGCTGCTGAGGTAGTTTTATAATTATCTTTAATTCTCTAAAGCAAACAAGTGTTGTTGTTGTTTTTTTACCCTTTAACAGTGTTGAATATACTAGTTTTTATGTTGTAAAACCTGTCGCTATGTTCCAGTTAGTGGGAAAACAGTTGGTCTGATTTCAGCTGTTTACATTTAGCTTTCTTTCCGTCCCTTTAGCAGGAGTCTGTGATTGAAAGCTAGAGCCAGTTTGCTCAGTGAGATTGTAACAACCACAGAACTGTCACCGTTACAACAACAGCTATGTTAGCAATCTGTTTAGTGCCATTTGCTGTGTGTATGTTATGTGCTGCATCCCATCAAGAGAAAATGTCCTTTTTTTGTTGAAATCTGCCCAGAATAGCCCATGAATGATTTGCAGTTGACCCGCATTCAGGCCATAAGACCCGGGAGGGGTCGATCATATGACCCAGTCCTGGTATCTGGCTGCTGCTTTTTTTTTTTTTTTACACTCATCACAGTAAACTCATTGCTGTAATATAATAAAAAGTGCACAACCCTCTGCTGCTGCAAAGAGCTAACTGTGCAGTCCTTGATGCCAGCATGTCCTGTTGTGTGTGCTGTCAGCTCCTGCTCAGGATAAGATTAATTATGCTGCTCCGTGAATCCATTTGAAAGAAAAAGAAATGATGAGTGTGTTTCTGCAACAGGATCATAAAGTCATGCAGCTGTTTAGGACACTTGTCCCTTTGGTGAGTGAAAGAAAAGACAAGTTTGGGCTCATTTTGCAGCTTGCTGCGTCATTCGCACACTGAATAGAGCAGAAGGAAAACTGAAGTTGGATTTTTCCAGGATCCTGGCAGAGTGCTGACACAGGTTCCCCTTGTCACAGTGCAGCCGTTAGCAGATTACTGCACTGAGGATAGGAGAGGCTGTTATTCCTTCCTTTTGCTCTTCTGTGTTCCCTGGATCGGTTTGTCTTTGAGGCCTTAATTTTACACTTGTTTAAATAACCTGTCACACAGTGTAGCATTTAGCCATCCAGCAGCAACCCTTTTTTACCTAAATCATGCCCCTGGACAAACATAAAGACGCCGTCTAACCTCTTATCAAGAGGGAATACATGATAATCACTGGCTTAATTGACACATGCTCATCTGCTTCTTTGCTGTACTGTTTTGTATCTCAGTAGTCCCCCCCCAGGAAGCCTCTTTTCATAGTGATCCTGCAAAAAATGCATCCACGAAGGAGAGCTCGAAGGCATCGAAAAGCATGGCAGTAACAATAATCAATCATTGGTGACTTAAACTGGAGCTGGTTGAAACCAGTATCTGAGGCGTTTAAAGCTCACTGTGATTCCATGAACCTGTTTCAAACTGTTCACAGCCCCACAAATCCTCCATTATACATCTAATAATAACAAATGTTTCATCTGCTTCTCTATTTGCCATCAGTGGCCACTCTGTTGTTGTTCCTGAATCTATGTGCGTGTACTGTTTCAATCCAGAAAGCTAAAGCCGATCATTTCATCACCAAAACCTCCTTTAAATAATTCATCAAAATCCTGGAAGACCATCAGATCTTCAGCTGATGGCAGCTCAGCTGTGGAGCTTCTGTCATGCATAATGAAGGACTCCAGACAGATTGAAGACAAAGCTGAAATGGCTTGATATTTTTAACGAGCGCTTCATTGCCTCGGGTCATTTATTTGATACTGTCACCTCTACGCATGGGTGGCTCGCAGATGTGGGTTCTGACACGCATGCTTTTTAGATCTCAGCGTTTCACTTTTACTCCTTTCACTGTCTCTGAGGTGCATCGAGCCCTTAAGCTCCCGGACACTACAAAATCTGCTGGCCCAGACAACCTGGAACCATACTTCCTGCAGCTGCCAGCTGGTTTTACTCACTCATCTTTTTAACCTCTCATTGGCCACTAATGAAATCCCCAAATCATGGAAATCTGCATTTGTTGTCCTGCTACTCAAAGGGGGAAATCCTGCACAACTAATCTCCAAACTGTGTGTCCTGGCTAACTGGAAACTGCCATCAGCTGTCATCTGAAAGGGATAAATGACATTCTTGAACCTCTAGACCACATATGTCAAAGTCCGGTCCTGGAGGGCCGCTGTCCTGCAGGTTTTAGACGTTTCCCTGCTTCAACACACCTGATTCAGATGAATTAAATGAATCTCTTCGAAAGATTGTTAAGTTCTGCACAAGTCTGCTAATGATGCATTGATCTGATTCAGGTGCATTGAAGCAGGGAAACATCTAAAACCTGCCGGACAGCGGCCCTTGAGGACCAGAGCTTGACATCCCTGCTCTGGACAATAAACAACACGGTGCAGCTGTTTTCATTGACTTTCGATACTGTGGACCACATTATTACTTATTACTGAAACAGACACCGAGGAGGCTATCACCTGGTTCAGTAACCATCTCACCAACAGAACTCGTACTGGCAGACGGTTTAACTTCCAAATCCATTACAGTAACTAAAGGCGTGCCTCAGGGCTCAGTCCTCGGCCCACTTCTCTTCATTATCCATGCCGACACAGTCCTGTATTGCACAGCAGCCACACCACACCAGGCTCTCTCCAAGCTTCAACTCGCTTTTTACAAAGTTACTTTTAAAAACTTTAACAGTTTAAAGCTGGTTTTAAAGACCAATAGAAATAGCCGGATGTTTCAGTTGATGACTCTCAATCTTTTACCCCCAACATTCACATCAAGGCCAGAGGTTTCACTCACCGCTGCCTATTGTATGCTCGTGTTGGGCGGTCTGCCTTGTCCGCTCGTAGGCTGAAACATTGGCATATTCTCATTTATAAATCAATTTTAGGTCTATCTTCAAACCTATATAAGGCGAAAGGATACAGGGAGCTGTAGTCTACAGTCCCAGGATCTATTTCTTTTAACTTTACCGAATATGTGGACCGAAATGGGAAATATGCTGCTCCTATGGCTCTGCATACCTTCCAAAAAGCACCTGAAAGTTGATAAACTAATTACATCAGATGTTTTTACATGATTTGGAAAGCGAATAATCAGTTTGTAGATGTTTTGCCTGATTCTTTAAGTCTTTCACTGACTTTTAATGTTTCATATGTTTGTTTTTTTTAGTATTTATGTGAGCTGGAGATGTTTGATCTCAACGAGCTCTTCCTTTAGCTGTAAAACGTAACAAACTGCAAGTCATGTGCCATCATCTGAATTGCTGTTCTAGCTTGTAACTGTGGAATTAGCTGCTCTCTGGTTGGATAATAGCTGTTTACACGGTGCTACAGCTGAGCGGGCGTTTGATGGAAAACTCTCTCTGAGCGGAAAAATGTTGAATGACCGTGTGAAGTGTGTGTTAAAGTGTGTATGGTGGATAAACTCCATGTAGTAATGACTTGCAAAGGTTTCGGCTGCATTTTTCTGGCAACTTGTAGTGTAGCAAATAATACAACACCCACCCTCAAGAAAAGACTTTAATTAAGCTGTTGACTCTGTTTCTGTGATGAAAATGTAGCGTATTGTTTCATCCTGGTTGTTTTAACTCTCCCTCTGTGTTGCAGGTCCTGTGAAAAGATGAATGTCGTGAAAGAGAACAAAGACCTGGCCTGTTTCTACACTACCAAACACTCCTGGAGGGGAAAGTAAGGCCACAACTTGCTTTTTTTAACCTCAAAGATGAACTTTCAGGGCTTCTGGCGTAGGCTGTTGTGCATCCTCTGTGTATTAGTTTAATAAAAGTTGTGTTGACTTCCTTATGTTAAACAAGGATAACAGACCGCTGTCAGCAGTGATGCGATTGCTGTGCTTTGGAGAGCTGCATCATCTAATGAAAAGCAACTCAAAGTAACAGATGTTGACAGCAAGCAGAACACAAAACAAGTCCAACGCAAGATGATGTCTCTCTATTTGTTTTCTGGCATGTAAATCCAAGGGTACATATATTATTTCTTTTGCATAACTCTGTTTCAGAGTTTGATAAAAGGTATTTTAGGTGCTAACTTATTGTTTGCTTGAGCAGTTGCCAAAAGGATGATTAGTTGTAAAGACTGTAGTCCATCTTAGCTGGACCTGACAGCCTTATCCTGCTGTCACCAGTGTGATAATCAGCACCTTAAACTGAGTAAATAGAACTCTTCCTAAAAAAGCAGTCGTATGCATTCTCTTTCCCTGGATGAAATGTGTTTTAAATCAGAAAGTCTTCTATGTAAATACTTGGAGGCCCTTGAAGCTAATAGGATAGAAGCTCCAGCCCGAGCAATGAACCAGTGGGATCGCATTACCAATAGCTGCTTTCTAAACGCCTGCGTCCCATTAAGGCCTCCCATTGACTTTGGTAACTTAAGCAGGGCTGAAGAGCATTAGCCATCATCGCTGGTTCATCCTGCTAATGCTTCCTGACTGGCAGAGAGGAGTGTCGATGCAAGACGAATATCAGAGCATCAGAGCAGCAGAGCAACGCCGTTTAAAGCCCCCCGTGGTGGTTTATCTGCTGGCACGTGTCATGACCCTCCTCTGGGCCTGGCTTTAATGTGGGTCATTCTCTACCCAGCTTCACTGAACAGGCGTTTCTCTCAGTTATCTTCAATCAGTGACATCGATATTTGAAAGTAATTTTACGAGGAAGAGGCCTGAAATATGCATGAAAAAGCATGTGAGCAAACTATTATGTGCTTGTTAATGCATTTTTGTGGTTTAACAGATGTGAATACAGGCAACCAGAGCTTGAGTTGAGCTCTTTGAATCTGTCAAATGAAGCTTTGTTAGGCCTAGAGAAAGTTAAATACTGTATATACTGTCTGGTTTCATTTATACATATAATAAGTGTTTGTTAGTGTTGTTTTTTGTGACATAATCAAGTTTGTGAACTCCTCTTGATGTCTGAGCGTCTTAATTACAGGCAGATTTAGCAACAGTAGCCCCGCCCCTCTGTTCTCATGATCGTGGTTAATTTAAGTCTTGTGACTGCAGTTGTAGAGATTAGGTTCATCTGTGTGTCCTGCTGGTGAAAGGCAACCCTTCCCTGAATGTTTGCAAGCAGCCGACGTCGTCTGTCACATTTAAAGGTTTTACTTTTTTCACTTCTCTGTCATTTCCTTTCTGTGTTACTGAAACAACAAGCTTAATTTTCCATCTCAGCACATAGGATGAGCTGTTTTTATTGCCAGCGGCTTAATGTTTGCAGGTTCTCAGTTTATTCCGTGGCTCTCTCTATTGTTTAGTTTGTCTGTTACAGCTGTCTTTCGTCTCTATTTGCTTTTCTGTGTTTTCGGTGTTTGTGTTGATTGTGTTTTGTTGTCCAACATAACAGATTTGCAGCTTAATGCTCTTTGTGAGAAATGGAGCATATTTTTGCTTAAAGAGCAGAGGCAGTTGTGATGAATCCAGCGCAGGATACAGGAAGTTGCCTAATGTACTGTATTATGAAACCATAGAAGGAAAGAAGAGCATTAAAGACACGCTGTGCAGTATGACCATGTGAAGAGTAACATGCACATCCAGATGTTATGTCAAATAAACAGTTTTAGCTGCTGTCTGCAGGTCGATTCTCACATGTTTGGGAGCAAAAGTCATTGGTGCATTGGTCATTTTGTGCTTTTATTTGGTCATTTTGTGCTTTTATTTGAAGATAAACTCTGGACCTAAAATTAGGGCCCTGGAAAAAAGGATGTGTGGAGACACAAGCTTAAAAACGCACTGGTTAAGGATGTTTGAGTATGGCCTGCACACTAAAATAGAACTGAATAAAGTCAGGCCACAGCGAATGAATAATTAACTAGGTTTTTACTGACGCTCAATTTAAGCCAGCCTCTTGGCACCAAGGTCAAGAAATGTTGAGAGATCAGAGGAATCATGGCCGCATTGTACCTCAAAACGTCTGTATGGTGGAGAAGAAGAGGTGGTTCAATCAGGGAGCTACAGTCTCACTTATGATCCTTTTTTTAGTTTAAAAAGGAGTGGGGGGGGAAGCTGCATTGGTTTTCTTAATATAAGTAACATAAGCATGCTGGTGTCCCACTCTAGTGTTTAAAGAATGAACTATTAAGCTCCAGGCAAAGCTAATGTTTGTCTGGCTGCCGGTAGCCACCAGATTCCACAGATTCTGGTGGTTTTTGGTGCAGTTGAACAGGCCAAACTGATGTATCAGTCGTCCTCTGATTTTCCTACCATGGTTGTAATGTTAGCCGTACCCTAAAAGGATGTGACATTGGTACGTTCCACTCTGGCCTTGCCCCAGGCCACTTCCTGTCCTTTCTAATTGAGTTTGTCATTCACACACAAGTTGTGATGCATTATGAGGAAACGAGCTCTCAATCATACTTCCTTTTAGCCTGCTTCTTGACAGAATAGCAGCTGTTTAAATGCTAACTTCACCAGACCTCTCATCACGGCTTAATGAGGACGTGTTAAAGGAAAGGAGCCAAGTCAGCATGTGCAGTGTGCAGGCTAACAGAACTGTTTCGTGCTAAATGAACCCATCAGATACGACACTTTAACACATTAACACTCTTTTTAACCCAAAGACAATCCTCTGATCACTCTCCAGAATGTGGTGAAATAGAAAAAACAGGCCAAATGAAATGGTTGCCAAACCACAAGTCAGCACACATGGTGGACGTCTCTGTGTGCTCGTGCACGTGCACATTTTACACTTCCTTCCTACAATGCAAGAAAGCCCCGCGCTCATTACTGTCCCCATAAATTAGTGTTTGTTGCTTTAGTGTTAAGAAGCGACTCATTCCAAAACTGCTCATGTTTTCTTTTGAATTTCGTCAAAGAGCCGGCTTAGAATAAGAGTGAAAGCAGCACATTACCATGAAATGGTAAGAGCAGGAATGAAACCTTCATCTTATTGCCCTTCCCTCCGGTGTGTGACCGGTGAAGTGTTTGCAGGCGGCTGATGTCACTCTCTTTGTGTCTTATCTCAGTCACTGGCTCACAGAAATGCCTGGAAACAGAGTCTGGTACCGATGACATCACCTGTCCTTGACTCATCTTTGTCTCGCAGCAGGCTGCAAGCGAGCTGTATTTTAAAATCTAGCAAAGAAAGAAATGAAGCAAAAGCAATTGTATTGACATCCGAGGTTGCCATGGTAACGCACATTGCCTGAGCTGTTGTAGGTGTTGCTTGCATGTGTGGTTGGTGCTGGGTGGGCCACGTTTCTCACTCAATCTTTGTGTTGCAGATACAAGCGCGTCTTCTCGGTGGGGACACACGGCATTACCACTTACAACCCGACCACGCTAGAAGTAACAAATCAGGTCTGTATGCATGCCACCCGGTGGCCACGTAGGATCCTCTTCTGTGTAGTCTCTCTGTTCTTGGCTCCGTGTGACCATTGAAAATCCATTGGAGGTGCATTACCTGTTTGCTAAAAGCTGAAACAGTGTTTTTAACTTGTGCTCCGCCTTCACTCCACATTTTAACGCTGACATAAAACATATGAGACATGCAACAACCCCCACATTAAGCCACTCATTCAGACTGATTGGATTCTGCTATTTTCCATGAAGATGCTGCAGTAATTTACACTTTCTGTTATGGCAGCCATAAGCAGTGTCTAAATAATACGACATAATTCTAATTTCTTCTTTGAAGACCAACCTCTGCTGTATAGTAGCATTATAAGATGTGTTAACTGTAAGTTTTAAGTACAGTGGACTCTTTAACAGTTGTGCCCTCTGTTCTCAGTGGCCTTATGGAGACATCTGTGGCATCGGCCCGGTAGGAAAAGGTCAGGGTACAGAATTCAGCCTCACGTTCCGCAAAGGGAGTGGGAAGAAGTCTGAGACGCTCAAATTCTCAACGGAGCACCGGACAGAGCTCCTCACAGAAGCCCTGGTAAGAAGAAACGTGCACCGCTGTGTCACTGACTGATAAATCTAATAAAAGCATCATTCTCCAAAGATGATATGGAGATATTTTACAGCTGCAGATTTTGATCTTCATGTAAATTCCCAGAATGCAGAGCTTGCTTATTACTTTGATTTACTGTTGTTGTGGACGAGGGCTGCAACTAACATATAGTCTAGATAGTCGACTAGTCATCGATTATTTAAACAATTAATCAACTAATCGGTTAATTACTAATTAAAACAATCCAAAACTGAAAAAGGATACATTCAAGACTTTTAACATAAACTGAAAATGCTAAGAAGAGTGCTAACAGCAATGCACCAACAGTCAGATCAATACCAAAAAGTGAACAATTTAAAAAAAAAATACAGCCTGGTTGTAACTTTTACTGTGAAGTTGAATAATACAATTTTAATGTTGCACTTTAATGTTAAAATCCAAGACATCTCTGCTTATTTAGCTAGCAGGCTACGCTAACAAGCTAAATATCTCACCATGGTGAGTCCAACCTGCTTCCTCTTCAAATGCTCGTGCATGACAGACGTGCTCCCGTGACACCTGAGGTCGGTTTTACACAACTTGCAGGTTTCTATCTATTTTTTCCTGGGTATCGAGGGTGAAATGCTCCCAGACTTGGACACTTTTGGACGAGAGGACGATAATTCAGCCGCAGCCATTTCACTGTTTCTACAGGTCATCTCCTGTTATTATTTACCGTAAAGCTCATGCATCTCTAAGCAGAGATAGGAAGGAAGTGAGATGACTCACTCCGTATGAAAAATTATGTTCAGCTCGACCGTGTAAAAAAGACGTTTGATGACGTAACCGACAATTAAATACGTCGGCAACTAATTATGTTATCGATTTTTGTCGACTAATCGTTGCAGCTTATTGTGGACTACAAGTATGAATCAGCAGGTAAGTTGTTGTTGGTAGGAAATGAGTCACTTAGATTCAGTGGCAAAGAACTATGTGCTAATATGTGACCTTGAGACCTGTTTCTTGCGTTTATGCTGGTAATCACGATGCCTTCATGTGCTTTTATTGACAGAGATTCAGAACAGAGTTTTCAGAGGGGAAGATAACTGGCAGGGTACGTACTGCCACCTAAAATATTTCTAATAAAGAGAGAAGTTGTGCTGAATGTCTGACACTGCAATGGCATAATGTTCACAGCGTTACAACTGCTACAAGCACCACTGGAGTGACACACGGAAACCTGTGAGTTTAGAGGTGACACCTGGAGGCATCGACCAGATCGACCCCCACACCAACCGAGTGGTGTGCTCCTATGACTACCGAAATGTGGAGGGCTTCGTCGAGGTTTCTGATTACCAGGGAGGATTCTGCATCCTCTACGGTGGCTTCAGCAGGCTGGTAAGTTTGCATCGAGTTGCATGTGTTTGCATATGCTTCAGTTCTTTGTTTTAATGAGTTTCTTTGCCCTTTTTTTTCTAACCTCTCATCACATCTGTGTCTCTTAGCATCTGTTTGCCTCTGAGAACAGAGAGGAAATAATCCGCAGCGCCATCGAACACGCAGGAAACTTCATTGGCATCACTCTTCGTCTGAGGAAGGAGGCTCTGACCTTTGAGGATTTCGTGACAGACAGGTTGGGGAAATACAGCTCGGACGAGAGCATCACTTCTCTGGCCGAGTTTGTGGTGCAGAAGATCACCCCTCGACACCCGGTCAGAACACTCTGCCCGTCTTTCTGTAATTCTCGGTGCTGTATGGTCATCAAAGTTGGGTGCAAAGATGCACCAGGGCTTACTTATCAGATGCTTCTTCTTCTTCTTCTTCTTCTTCTTCTTCTTGAGAATGTGCAACATGTAGCTATTTATTTTAGGTGTTAGTTTGCTTGTTTTTTTGTCCTTTAAGATTAAGATGTTCCTTTTAAGGTTAATGTATTTATGGCAGATTTGGAGGATAGGTGACGAAGAAGGAGAGGATTAGGGAAAGCAGAGGTTGTTGCATACATAGCTGTGTGTACCTTAGAAGCAAATTATGACAAAAACTCATATAAATGTCCAACAGTTTAAAATTATTGACATGATTACTGGTTATATGCCGAATGTGAGAGGTCGACTTCACTTAAATATTATTATTATTATTATTATTAAATATTATCAGATGCTTCTTCTTCTTCTTGAGAATGTGCAACATGCAGCTATTTATTTTAGGTGTTAGTTTGCTTGTTTTTTTGTCCTTTTAAGATTAAGATGTTCCTTTTAAGGTTAATGTATTTATGGCAGATTTGGAGGATAGGTGATGAAGAAGGAGAGGATTAGGGAAAGCAGAGGTTGTTGCATACATAGCTGTGTGTACCTTAGAAGCAAATTATGACAGAAACTCATATAAATGTCCAACAGTTTAAAATTATTGACATGATTACTGGTTATATGCCGAATGTGAGAGGTCGACTTCACTTAAATCATAATGGTCTGCAGAAACTCTTCGTTATTCACTGCTTTAACTTGGGGTCAGAAGAGGAGATTATCACCGTATTTCACATTTGGTCTGAGACTGAGTTGGTGACACTCAGCTTTCAACACTGTGGTAGTTGTTGTTGGCCTTCAATATAACTTAATTTACATTTATCTTAAGAAATCTTCAGTTTTCTCATAAAGCAAAGTGAATGGATCTATTCTATGGGTCTATTTGGCTTTTCAGAATACTCTGCAACTCTCCCAGCTTGCAGGAGAGTGCACGGTGTGCACGGTGTGCCCATGTTTCCCCGGGCACATCGGATTCAGTCACTTTCAGCCGTTCCAATGCAGTTTACCACTTTTGTGTTCTGTGTTACGACCTTGGTGCTTCCTTGTCTTCCAGGAGCCTGTGAAGCGTATTCTCGCCTTGACAGAGACCTGTTTGGTGGAGAGAGACCCAGCTTCGTACAACATAGTCACCATTAAACCCTTTGGAGAAGTGAGTCGCGACATAAGCAGCTTTTATTTTAGGCTCTGTGCAGTTGAACTCCTGAAGATGTTTCTTTATGTTTGAGCTGCATGGCTGTAAGTTAAACAGCTGGGTGCGAGTACTCGGCCCCGTTTGGGTTGTTTTTGTCACCGTCGTGCTCTGTCTCATGTCCCCTCAGGTATTTGCTCTCATCTGTGATGTAGACAACCCTCAGGTGTTTACAGTTGAATTCATCAGAGGTCAGATCAGAAAGTACTCCTCTACTGAAAGGTACAGAATGCCCACTTTTGGGCCCACTTTTTCAGTACTTTTGATCACATTTACAGGATTATTTGGCTTGCAGGGATGTGCTTTGGCTGCATAGCCTTTCCTCCATTGTGCATGCATCATTTGTGCCTCATAACACTGATCCCTGGCAGGGCGTTGAGCTGAGTTTACGTCTATGTTCGTCTGCAGGGACTCTCTGTTAGCCAGCCTGCTCGATGGAGTCCGAGCATCAGGCAACAGGGATGTTTGCGTCAAGATGGCCCCCACTCAGAGAGGGCAGAGATGGGGTTTGCTGAGCATGCCTGTGGATGAAGAGGTGGAGAGTTTGCATCTCAGATTCCTGGCAGCACCTCCCAGTGAGTTAAAGCTTTATGGTCATGGTTAAGCAGGTTTGGGTGTACAGTTGCAGTTTGTGTCTCCTCACCTGGTCTCTTCTGCTCTCATTGGCCCACTGACGTCTCTCATTAACTTCTCCATCAACGTATTTGACTCCCGGATGTGTCTCACAAATCCCTCCTTTCAACTTGCTCACTACACCTGGGACTAGAACAGGAAAACTGGGCTGAAAATCTTGTTTGGAGTTGGCTCAACAGAAATATTCATTTGTTATCTGCTGAACTTTCTTTGTCAGTACATATCTGGTGATGGTGGGAAATTACAGTCTGCACACACACGATCAGAAGCATGAATATGTCTTGTTGCAACATAAAAGTGTACCATGTGCACAGTGCACGTGGGGAACCTTGTTATTACCTGTTATTACATTGTTACATATGAACCGAAACACTAATACTCATTGAAATGCACAGAAAATATGGACTATTACCCTCATTTTAGCCCTCTTTTTACTCCTCCTTCCAGCCCAACTGTACAGTACAAATACTGTGTAAACAAGTGGTCTGACACTGCTTTTCTAAAGTTTTTTTCCCCCTCCCTGCTTTGCTTAGATGGAAACTTTGCAGATGCAGTGTTCAGATTCAACGCCAACATATCCTACAGCGGGGTGCTGCACGCAGTTACTCAAGATGTGAGTGTGTTCGTCCTCTGGGAAGTTTGTGTGTCCATCTGTCTGAGTGCATTCTCACTGCGTCGTTTCTTTTCTTCAGGGCCTTTTCTCCGAGAACAAAGAGAAGCTCATCAACAACGCCATCCTGGCTCTTCTATCCCAAGAGGCCGAGCTGCCGGCTCTTAACGCAGAGCTGGAAAGCCATTTTCAGGCCATTCGACGCTTGGTGGCCTCCAAGGCTGGCTTCCAGGCTTTCACCCAGCTGCCTAAGTAAGACTGCAGCACATATGTCACTCAGCCCACCTGCTTTTATTTCTTTCATGTAATCTGCCTTTGCTGAGCTGCTGGTAACAGGCATGCTCTGTCATTCCAAGGTCTGGTCAAGGCTCTGGACTCACAGATGCAGCGTAAATATGAATCCATACATCTCAGTCTGCTCCTTTGTCTGCCTGAATCCTTCTTGATCTTTCTAGAGTCCTTCTTAGCTGTCTATCAGCCCTCTCTTCTTTTATCTTTGTTCTACTTTCATCTCAGGCTTAAAGACAGGTACTTGAGTGGGGAGGCGCTCTGATTAAATTTATTATGACTCTCTACTATTAGAATTTATCCTCTTGTTTTTGTGTCTTCCATTATTTCCTCCAGTCAGTCTGTTCTTTACACCTCTGTCATATTCTAGCTGTCTTTCAGGGTCACTGAGATGTATGAGAGGAACTGTATTTACTGTGTATTTCTTGTTCTATGTAAATCAAATCAGCCAGAATTGGTTTTCCTGAAAAGATTCATTGCTGGCGTAGCTTGGTGTTCCCCACTTTAAAGCATACCGTTACAGTTGATAAGCAAAACAACAGCAAGCCACTTCTGAAGCAATGAATTTTTCGTCTGTCCAACCCCAGACCTCCTTTTGATTTAGTTTTATAACTGTGAAGGTTATTTTTCTGCGTGTATTTACAGCTTCACCATTGTTTGTGTGTTCCAGGTTCAGGGAAAAGTTGGGCGTGAAGACGGTCAAAGCTTTAAAAAGGAACAACAACGGTGTGACCCATGCTGCTGTGGACATGCTCTGTGCCCTTATGTGTGTAAGTGTCACCCCAGCGATGAGGCGCACGCCGGCATGTGCTTAACCTCGGCTGAGATTCTGTCTTTGTTTCCAGCCGATGCACGATGATTATGACCTGCGGCAGGAGCAGCTGAACAAGGCCTCGCTTCTGTCCTCGAAGAAGTTTCTGGAAAACCTGCTTGAAAAATTCATCACCAATGTGGTACATGACTTTTTATTGCCCCAAAGCCTGATTTTAAGCAGTTTATTTAAACATAATATCTCTGTGGTTTTAAAAAAGTGTCCTAATCTTGTTCCTCCTGTTTTACCAGGACCACGGAACGGGAGCTTTGGTCATCAGCTCCTTATTGGACTTCTTAACCTTTGCCCTCTGCGCCCCCTACAGTGAAACCACTGAGGGGCAGCAGTTTGACATGCTGCTCGAGATGGTTGCCTCCAACGGTCGAACATTATTTAAACTGTTTCAGGTGGGAGACTGAGGACTGGAAGAGTGTTCAGTTTGTTGAACATGGATGTGTTCTGGTAGTAATTTGGGATGCACCGATCCGATATTTGGATCGGATATCGGTACCGATATTGAAGAAAATTCGAGATGGGGTATCGGTGACAATCGGCCGATTATTTGTTTATTTATTTATTTATTTATTTATTTATTTATTCCCCTTGTCCTGTCCAGCATTGGCATTCATCCAAGGGCCTTCTGCCCCCTCTAGTGGTGAAAAAACTTGTGAAATTGCGACTACCTCTGATTTATTTTTAGTTTTTTTTTGTTTTTACCAAGCTAGAGAAGCTATTGTTTTGTTCTGATCCTTTTGTAATGGATGTTTAATTCCCTTTTGCACTAAACTATATAAAGAGCTGATTGCTATTTATTTAGAAAGTCTACCAACTTAACTAGTGAAGCTAGTTCAGCTCCTTTATTATTTAATATTTTGTTTTACATTGGATTTTGAATCCCTAATTGCACTCATTATATTTTTATGGTTAAGATTGTTTTGCTGGTGCATAAATATTAAATAAATAAGTAATTCAGGACATTTTTATCTTTTTATTTGTTTTAAAAAAATAGGAAAGAATTGTTTAAGTCAAGTCTGATCTTGCTTTGCAAGTTTATTAAGTTTATTACCGTTTATTATCATAATTCCATGCTGTTTTTCTGTATCGGCCGATATTAAACCTCAGATATCGGTATTGGAAGTGAAAAAAGCGGATCGTGGCATCCCTCAGCAGTAATAGGTTTAGCATGATGGGTTTGTACAGCAGGTGCATGCATTTTGAACCTTTTTCTCCTGATCTCTAGCATCCCTCCATGGCCATAGTGAAGGGAGCTGGCCTTGTGATGAAAGCTATTATTGAGGTGAGTTTCTCTGTCTGCAGTGCTCCAGATCAGCCGTCTTACACTAACTGGATCATCTCTACAGCTTGTTAACTATGATATGATTTAAATTTAGGAGGGAGACAAAGAAATCGCCACCAAGATGCAAGAGCTGGCCTTGAGTGAAGGAGCTCTGCCAAGGCATCTGCACACATCCTTATTCATCATCAGTACAGACCAGCGGATGCTTACCAACAGGTCCTGCTTAATAAATACCTTAATGTAGTCATTTGTAATGTTTTTGTCCTTCGCTAAACTTCTGATGTCTGTCTTCCAGGCAGCTGAGTCGTCACCTCGTGGGACTGTGGACAGCTGAGAACCCTGTGGCTATGAACCTCCTGAAGAGGATCCTGGTAAGGCTGAGTCCAGGCTTTTAAACATATATTTGATGCTTGTCCAAGTCTCCTGCCAGAAGCTCTTAGTATAATGATGGTGACACAGGAACTTAAGGATTCATGCCCACGCTCTCTCCTGGCAGAGAAGTTACCTTGTTTAAGTCTCTTCCCAATTTAATTAGTCTCGTTCCTGTCTGTGCTTGCAGCCAACAGGCTTGTTGGCTTACTTAGACAGTCCTGATGCTGTTCCAGAGAAAGACGTGGACAGAATGCACATACGGGACAACTTGAAAATCGCCACGGTATCTGAGAAAACATCACAATTTAGCATTTTCTGCAGAATAGAATAGACTCAGGAGAGAATATCTGTCATTTCTTATCCTTTTTTTTCCATCCCTGCTTCCTGCAGGACCAGCTAAACCGCAACAAGGTGCCTGAGTGGCAGCGGATTGCAGGCAAAGCAGCCAAAGAAGTGGAGAAGTTTGCCAAGGAGAAAGCTGATGTGGTGCTGATGCACTGGAGGGATAAGATGGGCATTGCACAGAAAGAGGTGAGCTTTTTTTGGTTTGATGACTCAATGTTAAGCTACTGCTGCTGACTTTTATCTGTTGCTTTGTTCGGCTGGCGCTGAGCACTGCTGCAGAGTGCACAGGCAAACGCTTCTCTTCTCTTGCTGGTGTTATTCTGCATGGAAAACGGCGTCAGTTGAAGTGCTGCCGGACGTCGGATTGACCGCAAATGTCAAGATACGTTAAAAGTTTCCCTGGAAATACGAGTCTACTCCAGTTTACTCCCATTACAGTCACATCTGCACCGTGTCGAGCTGCAGAATTGGATTAAAATGATGTAAAATTAATTTGTCTCCGTTTCTTCCCCTTTGAAAACTCTGTTTGGATGCTTTGAAATTCAGCCAAAAAGTGTCGCATCATCTGAACAAATTGCTCTCGGGGGGGTCTCTTCAATTTGATTCTACTCAATTCCACTTTCTAACAAAACTATACTTCCTGACTTGATGAGCGTGGGCTTCTGCTGCTGCTCCAGCTACACTTTTCATGTGCTGAATACTTCAAACGACCTGCTTTCTTTGAGCCCTGGCTAATCACGTCCTCCCATTTGTCTTCATCGTAAGCTGTTTGTTTGCAAATGATTGTTTTTTTTTTTGTAAGCATTAGATAATCCAGCACTTTTAAAATCTAAACACATTTGTGATGGTTATCAGTCTCTTTTTACTTTCACAGTTAGTGACCTGTGACCCTTGTTGTGATTCATCTCTGTTTGATCTGAGGAACAATAATCTCTCTGTGTCTCTACCCCACCCTTCCCTTGTCTTGTCTGGTTTCTCTGCTGTCAAACAATGCAGCAGGACAGAAATAACCTGGTAAGTAAGACTAACTGATGGGGTTTTTCATCTTTGTGTCACGTCTTGGGAGGCTTTTGTCATTTATTTTTCCATTCAGCCAGAATATGACTTAACAGCAGCTGCAAAGACGAATCTGAACTGGATATTATTAACTTTCAAATACGGTTTAAAGTGTTCAAACATCAATAAATTACATGGTGACAGGAATACGATCACGATGAGCAGATAAACCTTAGCAGAGCAGATCCCCTGCAGCACTATTTTGTGAGGTACCATAATTTTAAAATGGCGTGGGAATTTTTCTGTATTGTTTTATTACACCACAAAATGTAAACCTACTGCTGCGCCTGTTGTGTAACAACTGGGAGTGGGTTTTTTTTTTGCAGAACTAGTTGCTAGACGAATAAATCCTGTGCTTCTTATTTTCATTCTTTAATTTTCCAAACCTGCTATGTGCTAATTGTAGTTGTAAGGGGGTTGGAGCTTTTTCCAGCTGTCATTGGGTGAGGAGCAGGGTACATTCAGGATGGGTTGGAAGTCTTATCGCAGGGCTACACAGACACATAATAATGAATTTGATCGATAATGCACTCTTCATCAGGGTGCTACAAGGTAAAGGAAACATATAACAATGCCTCTCACATTCACTCCAACAGTTATTTTAGAATTAACACAACGTGCATCTTGTTTTGAAGCCAAAATACAAAGAGTCAGTACAATGAAAACACAGCTGAGATTTGAATGGGGATACAGCTGTGAGGTCACATTGCTAACCACCAATCAGCTGTGCTCATTGTTAGCTTTAAAAACTGCTCTGAATTAAAATGGCCCAGAACACCCTCACCTGTGGTCCTCCCACCTTGTTTTATGTGTTTTCCATGTTGGTGTGTGTCCCTTATCATCAGTTTCATGTGTGCCGTTCTACTCATGTTGTCACCATCTTAACGTCCCTTTAAGCTGAAAAGGGCTAAAAGTCTAATGTGGTGAAAAATGACTGATAATAAACAAAAAGGGGGTTTGCTTTGTCGTTTGATTTCAGAATCCAAACCTGAAGCCTGTCATCCTGAGAAAGAGAAGGCAAAGAATAAAGATTGAAGCAAACTGGGAGCTTTTCTATTATAGGTAAGAAATAGTTGCATTAAAAGGGAACTCTGGTATTTTTAAACCTAGACCTTATTTCTGGCATGAAATACGTTCATCTGCTCACTGAGAACAGTTTGGTGAAAGTCTGCGTCCTTCAGAAGATATTTAGATAACTGGAGATCCATATAACGGAGTGAACGGGGCTTAGAGCCTCTAAATAAGGCATTATCTGTCTTTATTTCACCAATACTTTAAGAAGAATGAATGAATGAACGTGTGCTATAGCTCTGTTAGCTCATAGCTGCTGTTATGTGGCTACTTGCAGCTATAGGAGAGCTAACGGAGGGATTTCTACACAGGCACTCTACTGGGACCACTTCATCCACACGGCCCCCTGCAGCACAGTTTATTCACTCCGTGCTCTGTGACAGTCGGCTAACTTCACACAGAGTTTGCTGCTGATAGTTTTGTGCAACATGGCAGGATATTTATCAGATTTTGAGTAAGATGGACGTTCTTATCGGAGTGAATGAGCTGTGCTGCAGGGGGGCGTGTGGATGAAGTGGGCCCAGTAGAGTGCCTGTGTAGAAATCCCTCCGTTAGCTCTCCTGTAGCTGCAAGTAGCCACATAACAGCAGCTATGAGCTAACAGAGCTATAGCACACGTTCATTCATTCATTCTTCTTAAAGTATTGGTGAAATAAAGACAGATAATGCCTTATTTAGAGGCTGCATCCTCTAAGCCCCGTTCACTCCGTTATATGGATCTCCAGTTATCTAAATATCTTCAGAAGGACGCCGACTTTCACCAAACTGTTCTCAGTGAGTAGAAGAACGTATTTCATGCCAGAAATAAGGTTTAAAAACACCGGAGTTCCCCTTTAAAGAGCTCAGTGTCTAAGACTCGAGCTTCAGGCTCATGTCGCTGACTGTCTTAGTTAATGTGAAACATTCAGAGCTTCTGCTGGACACAGTGCAGCTGCTGCGTTAATAGAAACCATCAGTGTTTTTCTCATTCTGCTTTCCTGCCCTACTTTTTAAGATTCCAGCTTGACCACGCGCGCTCCAACCTCATCTGGAACCTTAAAACCAGAGAGGAGCTGCGGGACGCTTTGGAGGGGGAGATGCGCGCTTTCGGTGTGGACCGTGAACTTGGCAACGCCACAGTCATCTCCTGGAACCACCAGGAGTTCGAGGTTGGCTGCACTCATCATGCTTCTCATTTATATCTTACAAATCAGTGGCATTACAGTCAAGTTGCATGTAAACTGTGGGGTGCAGTGCAAAAGCAGGCACTGTTATTAAACCCATAGAAGGATGCAGATTTAATTCTAACACATGTAAATGTTTGGCATTCAAAGCTGAGGCTTCTTTTTTCAGGTGAAATATGAGTGCCTTTCAGACGAGATAAGGATCGGGGATTATTACCTGCGTCTGCTGCTGGAGGAGGATGAAAATGAAGAATCGAGTGCCATCAAGAGATCGTAAGATTTCACCCTGGCTACAGAAATATAATTTTTCAGCAACAATTCCATAAAAAATGATTGACCACCCGCCTTCTGTGCGCTTGCAGATACGAGTTCTTCAATGAACTCTACCACCGCTTTTTGCTTACACCCAAAGTCATGATGAAGTGCCTGTGCCTGCAGGCGCTTGCGATAGTCTATGGCAAGTGCTTCGAGGAGATCGGCCCCTTCACAGACACGAAATACATCGTCGGCATGCTGGACCGGGTATGTGCTGGCAAACTGCAGGCGTTTAGTGTTTTTATGTCCATCAGTAAAGGCTCAAATCTACATTACACACCTTTGGTTACAGTGTACAGACAAGCTGGAAAGGGACAGACTCATCCTCTTTCTCAACAAGCTCATTCTTAACAAGGTAAATGGTTGAAAATAGATGCATAAGTTAATGATAAAAGGAGTGGTCTGACTTGATTTCACCTGACACAATGCTTGTTTTGCAGAAAAATGTGAAAGACGTGATGGATTCAAATGGAGTTCGTATCTTGGTGGACCTGCTTACCTTAGCCCATCTGCACACCAGCAGAGCGACCGTGCCTCTTCAGGTATAAACCATGGCCAGAAAGTAGAATCCTCCCCTTGGCTCGTCCCATACCTGATCATCTTTGTTCCCCGTTTCCACAGAGCAACGTGCTGGAGGCATCACCGGACATGAAGAGGGAGAGTGAGAAGGAGTGGTACTTTGGTAATGCAGACAAGGAAAGAAGGGGGCCTTTTAGTTTTGAAGAGGTAGGTCATTTTGGCCCAGTTTTGGATTCACCCAGCTAACAGGAATACGTTGCTTTATCGTGTTTCTGTTGTATCTTTCTCCAGATGCAGGAGTTTTGGAGCACAGGTGTCCTCACGGCAAAGACACGCTGCTGGGCACAGGGGATGGATGGCTGGCGCCCCCTACAGGCCATTCCTCAGCTGAAGTGGTGCCTCCTGGCCAGCGGACAGGCGGTGATGAACGAGTCTGATCTGGCGACGCTGATCCTCAACATGCTAATCACCATGTGCTCCTACTACCCAAGCCGGTGGGGACTCCTGGTTGTGTTATTTTCCCAAATTGTGTGTTTTTTTACAGTAAATATTTCATGAACCTGTTTGTTCGTTTCAAGGTTTGCTTGCAATGACAAGTTAGTGAACAATAATTATGATAACGCTCTTAATTTACTTTGCATTTAGAGACCAAGATAATGCCATCATCCGTCCTCTACCGAAGATCAAGAGGATGATCAGCGACAATGCCTGTCTCCCACACATCGTCCAGGTAAATATTTGTGCTATAGCACAAGTCCTACTCGAGTAGACTGATTGATGAGATTAAGATTAATTGTTTTCCTTTGTCCACTCCAGCTGCTGTTGACGTTTGACCCCATTCTGGTGGAAAAGGTTGCTAATCTTATGTACCTAGTGATGCAGGACAACCCCAATCTGCAGCGCCTCTACTTAACAGGGGTCTTCTTCTTCATCATGATGTACACCGGCTCCAACGTGCTTCCTGTTGCGAGGTAAAAACAACCGCAGACATGGACAATACACGCAAATATAATGCGTTTGTAAGTCTGGGGATAGTTCAAATACTTTGGCTTTAAGCTCCCTGATTTAACAAAATTCACACTAAAATGTTCATCTACTTCTGTGTTCTACACAAATGAAAGAAAAGATATTTTATTAGCTTCTTGAAAGGAAATATTATAAGAAATGAAGGGTCAGTGTTGTGCCGTGATATCACTGACATTTCCTTGTTTTCTTCAGGTTCCTGAAGTACACTCATTTGAAACAAGCCTTCAAATCAGAAGAGGTGAAAATAAGTTCAGATGTCAAATCTTTACCTTGAATAAAACGGATTAATTCCAATGACTGACGCCGGTGTTCTTCTGAAAATGATCTGTGTCCACAGTCCAAGGGGCAGGACATCGTGCAGCGTAGTGTTCTGGGACCAGTGCTGCCTGAGGCCATGGTGTGCTATCTGGAAAACTACGAGGCTGAGCGCTTCTCTGAGATATTCCTTGGGGAATTTGACACACCGGAGGCCATTTGGAGCAGTGAGATGAGGTGTGAAGCAGCCTCTGTCTTGCCAAGCTCCATCTTATTTGGACGGCGCAGTAGCAGCTGTCTGGTTTATATGATTTCTAAGTCTTTGGTTCATTTGAACTCTCTGTTTCAGGCGGATGATGATAGAGAAGATCGCAGCTCATGTTGCAGACTTCAGCCCCAGGCTGCAGAGCAACACTCGAGCCCTTTACCAGTACTGCCCCATTCCTGTAATCAGCTTCCCTCAGCTGGACAATGAGCTCTTCTGCAACATCTACTACCTCAGACATCTGTGTGACACCACTCGCTTCCCCAACTGGCCCATTAGGGACGCTGTATGTGTTTTTCACCTTACTTTTTTAGTGTCCTGCCTCTGTTTTCTACCAAAGGGTTCATGACCCACTCCTCTGATTACTCCTGCAGGTGAAGCTATTGAAAGACACTCTTGAAGCTTGGAAAAGAGAGGTGGAGAAGAAGCCTCCTTCGATGTCTGTGGACGATGCGTATGAAGTCCTCAACCTGCCTAAAGGACAGGGCCAGTGAGTAAAAAATGATTTTAGACGCCACACAACACATTGCACATCCATTGATTTGATTTCCTGTGGCATTATGTCCATTGCTGTCATTGAAAGTTGCATTTTTTTTGTCTTTAGGCATGAGGAAAGTAAAATTAGGAAAGCCTACTTCAGACTGGCACAGAAGTACCATCCTGACAAAAACCCAGAGGGAAGGGTGCGTGTAGTCACCATCACTGCAATATGAATGAATGTCCAGGCTCAGAACAACTATTCAGAATGATTTGAACAACTTGTTTTGTATTTCAGGACATGTTTGAGAAAGTTAACAAAGCCTACGAGTTCCTCTGCACAAAGTCTGCCCGAATCGTGGACGGCCCCGACCCAGAAAACATTATCCTCATCCTCAAAGCCCAGAGCATTCTGTTCAACCGACACAAACAAGGCGAGTAGATGGATGCAGATGTTACAATAAAGGTGAAGATATGGGTTTTTTGCTGCTAATAGAGCTGCTGCTGTGTCCTCCACAGAACTGGAACCTTACAAATATGCCGGTTACCCGATGCTCATCAAAACCATCACGATGGAGACGGAGGATGAGCAGCTTTTCTCGAAAGCATCCCCTCTCCTGCCGGCTGCTACTGACCTGGCCTTCCACACGGTGAACTGCTCGGCTCTTAACGCAGAGGAGCTGCGCCGTGAGAACGGCATCGAGGTATTTGCATCCTAACGAGCCCTTAGATATCAGCATCTGTGACTGAGACATTGCTGTTGTGCTGCGGCGTGTGGGGAACTGATTCTTTTCTTCCTTCAGATATTATTGGAGGCTCTCTCTCGTTGTGTTGCCGTGTTAACGGCATCCAGCAAGCTCGATGACATGGCTGTACAGGTAGAATGATCATAACATCTGTAGTTTGCTTGGTGACCACTCTGCTATTTGCAATGATTTCTTGAACTCTCACTCCAACCACAGGTGTGCGGGCACATCTGTAGGTGCTACAGTGTGGCAGCACAGTTTGAAGAATGCAGGGAGAAGATCATTGAACTGCCCAACATCATCCGGGACCTCTGTCACATCTTGTTCTACGGAAAGGTTTGGATCTTGTTCTACGATCTGATCACATGTGAATGTGTCCCATTCAGCCATCTTTTCTGCAGCCTCTGTCTAATAGTTTTAGATCAGCGACTGTGGCACCTTTAAGAGCCACTCCTTTTACTACAAACTGTTCAGATTAACACCAAAATAATACCCACTGCTCACCAGAACATAATCAGGCAAATTTAAGAAGCTGCACATCCTCAAATCAAAAGTTTGGGTCATTAAACCGTAGCAGAATTCATCAGGAAATATAGATGGAATCCAGCTGTTTAGCTGCTGGTTTTGAGAGTTACGTCGTGTGATTTCAGTCACCTCAAATAATTAGTTTTATTAATGTGTAATAATGAGAATGACGGGCTTAAGTGGAAGTGTTTTAAAGGAGCCACAACAGCAACAGAGTTTCTCCACCTCAGGGTCTCCCAAAGACTGCTGCACTGGCAGTTCAGTGCGTCAGCTCCTTCGCGGTGGATTTCTTCCTGCAAACCCATCTGTACCACGCTGGCGTGCTCTGGCACCTTCTGGTCCACCTCTTCAACTACGACTACACCCTGGAAGAGAGTGGAGTGCAGGCTAACCAGGACACAAACCAGCAGGAGGTTGCCAACAGCTTGGCCAAGCTCAGCCTGGTGGCTCTCAGACGTCTGGGAGGCTACAGTCAGACGCCACACACCCCGGATGGCAACAACCCTGTTTCAGAGACCAACGGCATCGAGGGGACCCCTCCAGAGAACCCCACCATCCGTAAGAGCTTAGCAGCCATGCTCACACCATACATCTCACGGAAGCTGGGGACAGGATCTCCTGCTGAGGTCAGTTGAACGGGGTACAGCCGAGTTGTGTTGGTGCCGCATGTCTCAGATCATCAGAGGGTAGAATTAGATTCTCCTTGTGCTGCTTTTAGGTTTTGAAGCTGCTGAATAGTAACTCTGAGAATCCCTACCTGATCTGGAACAACGGCACACGAGCCGAGCTGTTGGAGTTCCTCGAGGGTCAACAGGAGGGAAACATCAAGAGGGTAAGCTAGACTCCTAACTGTCCAGCCTGAGGCCGCAGAGAGGCGTGCACGTGCAGTTATTCATGGAACTGCATCGTTTCTTTCAACAGGGAGAAAATGACAAGAGCTTCGGTGCGGAGTTTCTGTTCAGTGATCACAGCAAAGAGCTCATAGTGGGGGAAATCTTTGTCCGAGTGTACAACGAGCAGCCTTCCTTCCCGCTGGAGGTGAGTGTTACAGCTCCGGTTAGCTGTTGTTTGACTCGTCAGAATTACCAGCGACAGAGGCACAGATCACCAGGATGAAGGATAGAAGCTTGCAGCACATAATGACAGACAACACTAGTCTCACAAGTCATTTTCTTTACCATCTGTGTTCAGTTCCCCAAAGCATTTGCTGCCAGCCTGCTGGACTACGTCGGCTCCCAGGCTCAGTACCTCCACACTCTGCTGGCTATGAGTCAGAGTAACAAGGTCGAGTCCCAGCAGCACGCCGAGAGGCTGCGTTTCGCTGAGATGGCTTTGGAGGCTCTGCGTAATGTCATCAAGAACAACCCTGGTGAGATATAACGCAGATCAATGCTTATTTGGTTGTTTTAAATGTTCTTTTCTCAGCTGCTCTCTGCCTTTAACCACAGGCTCAGAATCGGAGTGCATCGGCCATTTCAAGCTGCTCTTCTCTTTGCTGCGGGTCCATGGAGCTGGCAGAGTGCAGCAGCTGGTTTTGGAGGTAGAGTTGACTAATTCTGGGTCCTGATTGGTCTGTCTCGTGTGGCCTCATGGTAACGGCATCGGTTTCTCCTGCAGGTTGTGAATACGGTGACATCAAACCAAGACTGCGTCAGCAACATTGCTGAGTCCCTGGTCTTGTCCAACCTTTTGTTGCTGATGCACTCACTTCCCTCCAGTAAGCAGCTATAGTAGTGATCATTGTTTCTCTGCTTTCATTGTGGAGCAGTAACCTTTTAAATGAACGTTCTTGCTGCATCTTTAGGCAGGCAGCTGGTGCTGGAAACCCTCTACGCACTGACTTCAAACACAAAGATAGTCAAAGAGGCTATGGCCAAAGGTCAGTGAAATTGTACTTTCTCTCGGGAACTGTTAAGGTGTGTGTGTGTGATTTCTGCATGCATAATGTTTCTGTTACTCTGTGTGTCTCACAGGTGCTCTGATCTACTTGCTGGACCTCTTCTGTAACTGCACACACCCCCAGGTTCGCACTCAGACCGCGGAGCTCTTCTCTAAGATGACCTCAGACAAACTGGTTGGACCAAAGGTCAGCCTGCACCGATACGTTGTAGAAACACTGTAAAAATCATCCTCATATCAGCAAATAACTCCCTTTTTTGTCCTTTGCTCTCTGCCAGGTACGCCTAACACTGGTGCGTTTCCTTCCCGGCGTATTCATGGATGCGATGCGAGACAACGCTGAGGCGGCCGTTCACATATTTGAAGGAACGCACGAAAACCCCGAGCTCATCTGGAACGACAACTCAAGGGAGAAAGTGTCCACCACTGTCCGGGAGATGATGCTTGAGTGTGTTCGATTTGCATTTTAAGCAGCTGATAGCAGAGCTGTGATGTCTTTGTTTAGCTAAGATGCTTTTCTGCATTTTTCCAGGCACTTTAAACAGCAGAAGGATAATCCTGATGTGAACTGGAAAGTAAGTATGACGTCATTGTTGCTCAGTTTGTCGTTTTTTTGCTGCTCGGTGTGAAAAGCAACTTTTTGCGCTTGTGCTCAGTTGCCAGATGATTTCACGGTGGCTTATGGAGCGGGTCAGGGTGAGCTTGAGGTCGGTGGAGTCTTCTTGCGCATCTTTATTGCTCAGCCTGGGTGGGTGCTACGCAAACCTCGAGAGTTCCTGGTGTCCCTCCTGGAAACCCTGACTGAGCTGCTAGAAAAGAACAACCCCAATGTGAGCAGATGTGCTAAATGGAAACAAAAGGAAGAGGGTCTCTGTTCTTTTGCCTTTCTAACTGGCATCTGTGGTTTCCTGCAGGGAGAGGCCCTGGAGACGGTTACCACGGCAGCAGTTTGCCTCTTCAGCACCCAGAGCCAGCTGGCTGACCAGGTTCCTCCTCTGGGCCATCTGCCTCGCATCCTGGCAGCACTCAACCACAAGAACAACGCCGTGCCCAAGGCCTCCATCCGCCTCATCCACGTCCTATCAGACAATGAGGTAAGTGTTGTTCCGTGTCTTAAAGGGGAACGCTGGTATTTTTAACCCTAGACCTTATTTCTGGCATGAAATACGTTCATCTACTCACCGAGAACAGCAACCGTTAGACGATGCAGCCTCTAAATAAGGCATTATCTGTCTTTATTTCACCAATACTTTAAGAAGAATGAATGAATGAACGTGTGCTATAGCTCTGTTAGCTCATAGCTGCTGTGTTGTTGTCCTCCAGGGAAATAGCTGGGCTCAGGGGGTTTTCTACATAGGCATCTACTTGGATGTCGTCATTGACGTGCACGCTTATTTACTCCATACGCAGTTGCCCGTTCGGTCCTGCAGGCTTTGGCTGGGTCTTCCAGTTTATTTTAGGGACTACAGCCCGGTTGATCAAAGCAGTGAAATCCTCGTTTCTGGAGACATCCAGACGTGTGTCTCCTGGCCTCAAATCCCATTCGGAGCCACAAAGGCATTCCTCCTCTGTTGGCATAGGTAACACCACCAGTTAGCATCGATTCTCAGCGGCCTGTTGTTCTCTGGCCAGCTTTCTCTGCTTCTGCATCCTCCTTTTCAGGAGATCCTCATCTGTATATTCTGGCTCAAAACGGTAAGAACGTCCATCTTACTCAAAGTCGTTGTTCATGTTGTCAAAATCTGATAAATATCCTGCCATGTTGCACAAAACTATCAGCAGCAAACTCTGTGTGAAGTTAGCCGACTGTCACAGAGCACGGAGTGAATAAACTGTGCTGCAGGGGGGCGTGTGGATGAAGTGGTCCCAGTAGAGTGCCTGTGTAGAAATCCCTCCGTTAGCTCTCCTATAGCTGCAAGTAGCCACATAACAGCAGCTATGAGCTAACAGAGCTATAGCACACGTTCATTCATTCATTCTTCTTAAAGTATTGGTGAAATAAAGACAGATAATGCCTTATTTAGAGGCTGCATCCTCTAAGCCCCGTTCACTCCGTTATATGGAGCTCCAGTTATCTAAATATCTTCCGAAGGACGCCGACTTTCACCAAACTGTTCTCGGTGAGTAGATGAACGTATTTCATGCCAGAAATAAGGTCCAGGTTTAAAAATACCGGCGTTCCCCTTTAACTCGGGTTGAATGTCGACACTAGATCACAGAAAGCCCAACAGGGGCTTAAAGTCTCCCCTCTCTTTGTGGCATAATACAGTAATAAAGCTGCATTGTTTTGCACAGCTGTGTGTGCGCTCCATGGCTTCTCTGGAGACGATCGGCCCTCTGATGGCTGGAATGAAGGTTCGGGCAGACATGGCCGGCCTGGCGTGTGAAGCTCTCAACCGCATGTTCCAAAAGGAGCAGACGGAACTCGTTGCTCAGGTAAGGTTTCAGTTTTGTTGCTTCATCATCACCACGTTCAATGTGGCCCTGACAAAACTTCTCATAACTACTCAACAGGCTCTCAAAGTGGAGCTCGTTCCATACCTCCTGAAATTACTGGAAGGAATCGGCCTGGAGACGTTAGATAACCCTGCAGCTACTAAGGCCCAGATAGTGAAAGCTCTCAAATCCATGACTCGCAGTCTGCAGTTTGGAGAGCAGGTATGAATTAGTCAAAACATTGGAAGAGTGACTAATGCAGTGACATCACAGTTATGAATGTGATTTAAAGCCCTTTGCTAACCACTGCTTTGTAGGTGAATGAAATTCTTGCGAGGTCCTCGGTGTGGAGTGCCTTCAAAGACCAGAAACACGATCTCTTCATCTCAGAGTCCCAGACTGCAGGCTACCTGACAGGTAAAGTCATTATTTAAGCTTCTAATTCGATTGTTTTTCAAAAGTAAAATATTTCTTTGATTACTTCAAAGGTAAGTCTATGATCTATTGAGAATTCTCAATGCTTTGCTTTTCCCTAAAAAACCAAACACCTGGCTGTTTCTTCACTTGTCCTTAAACCCAACGACCCCTCCGTCTCTCCACGTCTTTTAACTTCCTGGCTCTACCCCTCCCTTCCTCTCTGTCCTCCGCATTTCCTCCTCAGGGGTTTCCACTCCTTCTCTCCTGGCTGCCAGCAGCCCACTGCGAGGTGGGCTTTAGACTCCAGAGCTCGGCCCTCACAGCCCTCCTCTCTCTTGCTCTGATGCAGGTAGACTCGTACCTGACTCCTACTTACATCCCCTCGCTCCTTACCGTCATCCCTTTTCCACATTTCATTTTCCATTCCCCATCTTTTCACCTCACAGTACTAAAGATGTCATTCCATCTTCACTAATTCATCTGCTCCATCCTTAAGATTTATATATATATATATATATATATATAAATCTTAACTTCAGTTAAGGTGTCCTTAGGAGGGCCAAAATGCATCAGAAATTTAAAAAAAAGACGCTAAAAACAGAAAATATCTCCTGATTGATCAACTGCAAAGTGAGTTCAGGATAGCCAAGCTTTCTTACTGCTAACTGGATCAACTAATCTGAAATCCCAGCCAGATTCAGTCTTTTTTAACTCGTTTTTACTCATGAAACAGGAGCATTTGATGTGTCCACTCTTCAGTCAAGTGCAGACGGCACATAATCTGCCTCCAAGAGGTTATATGCCAAATGTATTCCAGCCAAATTCTGGCTTACAGCTTAAAACTCCTGGCTGGCTCGTCTTGCTTGGACGCCTTGTGGTGTCGTGGTTCTCCTCACAGACTATAAGTACAGATTGTGATACTCCATGTGCAAAAGCATCCAAAGTTGGACTCCCGCCGTCACCCCTTTATCAACCACATTCAGCAGTTTTTGGCTGTGTGTCCATACAGTGTTTGTTCTGTGGCAGAAACCGAAAGGAAGCTAAATGCTCACCAGCGTTTTGGCTGAGCTTATCCGGTACAGTTTAGGATGGACCGACACGGGCAGAAGTACGACTTCTGCTTGTATGACGGGGGAAAAAAAGCTGAGAAAAGTGACAAAACTTGTACTTTTCTGACATATTCCTAGATTTCCAGCAGCTATCTGCTCCACTCTGCTCAGATAAAAACACTTTGTGGACACTGAGCTCTGGTTTAGTGTGTCACCGTCGTTCACCAGTAGCACTCGAGCCTCCCTGTAAGTCGCACCTGGGCCCAACTCTCCTGTCTCCTCCTCTGTTGCAGGTCCAGGAGTCGCAGGTTACCTTACAGCAGGAACTGGCACCACTGTTATGCCCAGCGTCCCACCCCCTGTGGACAATGACATTGGAGACCAAGGCTGAAGGACCACGCAGGGTCGCGCTCAGGCACCCAGGCTGCCCTGCGGTTTCACGTCTGCGGCTCAGAGAGAACCTGTTCAGCTCCCCAGAAGAGAGGATTGAGAAGGAAGACAACCGGGGAGAGCGAGCCGTCACCGAATTTCACCAAAATCTCTGCCCCCCCCCACCCCAGCCCCTCTTTACAATGGACACTCAAGTCTTGAAAAACACTTTGTTTTAATGGATGACCACATTTGTTTTGTTTCTGTGCTACTTTTGTTTCTTCCAATGACAGAAAAAAGTTTACTTTTTGTATGAATATATTTTTTACTTTAGATTTTTTCTTTTTTTTTGATGAGAAAGACACGGGAAGACCAAGGCTCGTCATTGGGAAGTTGTTTCCTCTCTACTCACCCTGTTCCTCAGTCCTGTCTGTTCTGAAACCCACAACCCATCTGAGGGCATTTTGCCACATTTGTGCACTGGACCTGTCCTCTTCAATAAATGTAATTTCCGAATCTTTGAAATGGATTCTAATCTTGAAAAGTTACACAGGAGATGGTGAAATGTCATGCATCATTTCTCTGTCCCTTTTCCTCACAAAATAATGTGACTTTGACCCTCAGAAGGAAGCCTCTGTCAGGTCCCGACACAGACCTCCTCTCCTAATGTCCAGCCTTTTATTCCTCTGATCTTCTTCATCCTACACTCTGCTCTCTGAAGGCTACTCTTCTTGCCTGCCTCATATTTTTTAAAGTAATTCTCCTCCCCAGAATGCAAAAAGCACTAGAATATTTATGAGTGAAAAATAACCACAGGAAATGAGCTTCTGCTGACACGACGAATGACTTTGATTATGAATCTATGTGAAAGACTAGTGCAATTTGTGAAATGTTCAATGTAATATTACGTATATAAACTTTCTATATTGAATGTACATTTAAAAAAGAATCAGTCACACTTGTACATAAAATTTTAAGAATAAAAGGGAACCCACAATGTTGTTCTTTTGTATTTACATTTGTATTTGTCAAACTAACGTGTTCCTCTCTCATATGAGACGTCGGTTTCCGAGTTGTTCTGTTTTTACTAAATAACTTTATTGATACGTTTGTTTTCTTAGAGGGAAGTAATCGCATATCAGCCAAAACGAGTCATTGTTTCTTTCTATTTAATTTACTATTTATCTCCCAGCTGGGGCCTTTCTGTGTGGAGTCTGCACGTTCTCTCCGGGTAATTTGGAAACTTAGACTACAAGCCACCTTAAATTTGTATATTTTCAGAACATTTTGCTAAAATCTCTCTCAGATGAATGCCTCTCGCAAACTTATTTCTTTCTCTAAGAGAAACCGCCTGAATTCTCACTACCCACATAAAACTCAACATTTCATGACTTGCTGTCTCCTCCTGAAAATAAGTAATAATTTGATTAATTTATTTAGTAACCATTCGACGGCGTAAAACATCTGCCAAATCGATGATGCAAGATCGAGTCGCTATGGTGACCCCTGATAAAGGGAGAGGTCAAAAGATGAAGAAGAAGATTTAGTAATAATTCATGTTTGTGTGGATTTGAATTTATATTTCTGCACTGTAGACAGACTGAAGTCAAGTTTGCTGTATGAAAAGATATTTGAGATTTGACTTTGAGGTAGATTCAATTTATGTTAATTAATTTCCATTAGATTTAAATACAAAAGTAGAATCCGATTTACAGAATAATGGGAAAGTATGGAAGTATAGTATTTCTGGGTTTTATAAAATAGAACATACCTTTATGTTTTTTATGATAATAATTTCATCCTAATGTGTACTACTTGTTTATTTGAGATTCTCGATGGTCTTCGCGGTATCTTTAATGAACGTGTGCGTGCGCTGGAACTTTTGGACATGCAGCCCGAATCCTCTCGGACAGATTAACGAGTGACACCGGAAGTTGCGTCAAAGGCGCGAACAGTATCAACAACTTAATTTTAATTTAGTCAAAATAGTACGATGAAATTTACTTCACATGTGTATCGGTTTATTTAATTCTGTGGACACTAGTGGCCGTTCGGTCTTGGCAATATGAGTTATTGTGTTATTTTAAGCATTTTAACATTATAACTAAGTTGGTTGCCAGTTTGAGTGTTAGCTAAGCGGTTGCTTTTAAGTTAGCGCTAATTGTTGTTTATTTTTGGCTAAGTGTAGTGTCATCGAGCTAGTTCTTTATGAAGAGTCCGTTTTTTTTGTCAAATTCAGTCAGTGGTTTGGATTTACTGACCTGAATTGATCCATAAGAAGTAAGTAGCTCACTTTGGCTAACTCAAATGTAAATGGATGTTGTAAAGTTTGTAACAGGCTGCTGGTTTAACCTATTTCCAGCTTTACTTTGGACGTCCAGTCGCTCAAAGTTCTGCAAAAATGTTGGTTAACACAGATGCTGGTGTCAGATTCACTGTAACACATGTCCTGGGTTTTCATTTGTCCCAATGAAGGCACAAGCTCAACATGTCCAAAGGAGACAAGGAAGGCTTTATTGTGAAGTTTGTGGAGAATAAAGGATCCAAAACAGAGTATGCTGTCAAAGCGTACCAGGTAAACTCCTCTATTCGGCCCAGTCTTTTCGTTTATCTTTTTTGTCACTGTTTCTTTGTTTGATTGTATATGTGTTATATTGAAACAGGCAATATTGGAGCTGCAGTCTGAAAAGTACTTGAAAACAGTCAAGGAGGAAGATGTTTTACAAATGGACCAGAAGGACAAGTCTCTGTTCGTATTCAGTGACTTCACCACTCCGGCCTTTCTGCACTGCAAAAAGGTTTTACTCGATATCCCAATACAATGAAACTTGAATGATGTATCTTATAAGATTTATTGACACTATAAGAGAATAACTCTTTCCTTTATCACTTGTCATGCAGCTGGGCTGTCGAGTTGTGAGCCCACTGGTTGTATTGTACTGCCTGCAGCAACAGCGTTGTGTCCCCAAAGCAGAGGAGCCTGTATATAACATGGCTATGGCTGACATTACTATTTCCTGCACCAGCCTGGACAAAGCAACACGGGTCAGTTCTGATGATCAGTCAGGAAAATCCCCCAGATTCAAGTATGAGGCGACAATTTCCACCAAAATGTTTGTGTGCGTTTGTTTTGCTCTTCAGGCAGAGGTGATGGATCTGGTGCAACTCATGGGTGGACGGGTCTATCTTGATCTTAATGTGTCTGTCACACACCTAATTGCAGGAGAGGTGGGAAGCAAAAAGTACCTGGTGGCTGCCAGCCTGGGTAAGCCCATCCTGCTGCCCACGTGGGTCAAAACCTGCTGGGAGAAATCACAGGATAGGTATGAAAAGCCGGTTGTATTAGTGGTTATTAAGGCTATGCAAGTGTCTAGTTCAGACATCTGTTTCAACCTTTTCTCCAGTCTTTTCAGGTACACAGACTTGCCCACGGAGGACTATCTCTGCCCTGTGTTGCTTGGCTGTACTGTTTGCGTGACAGGCCTCTCAAGCACAGAACGCAAAGAGGTGCAGCGGCTCTGCGAGCAGCATGGAGCCAACTACACCGGCCAGCTCAAAATGAATGAGTGCACACACCTCATTGTTAGTGAACCAACAGGTTAGTCACTAATAGTTTGGTGAATTTGTTCAATTATTTTCCATTTAAACCATTTTTCTTGCTGTCTTCTTGAATATGAACGCTTTGCTGGTGTTGATTTGAGGACCTGCATCTGGTTGCAGGTCAGAAGTACGAGTGCGCTCGAAAGTGGAACGTGTATTGTGTGTCTTTACACTGGCTGTTTGACAGCATAGAGAAAGGCTTCTGTCAGGATGAGAGCAGGTACACTGTGGAGCCCAACGCAGCGAAATCCACAAGACCGCATACTTCTACCCCTACAGGCACCAACAATAAAGCAGGTAACTTATTGTGCTCTTTTTGGTGCTTTGCTGCATTTAGAAATGTGGCTGCTGTGGCTGACTTCCACATTTAGTCCTTCTTGGAAAGTGTTAGCCTTCAAAAGATGAGGTTTTATTTGAATTTTTTTATCTCTAGAGGGCCCATCTTTGTTGGGTTTGAGCAACATTTCTGTCAGTGCCAACATGACGATAAACGACACAGCTCTCACAAACGCCACCATCAGCCGCCTGGAGACATCAGACCCCATCGACAGTCTGGATCTCACTGTATGCCCAGCTGATGATGTGCTGGATGGCTGTAAGGTACTGTAAATGCATCATCTGTACTTTTTCTTTTTATCCAGGTGGAAGTACCCATATTGTTGTAAAAGTTTGTTGTTTCTGTGCTTTTAAGGCTTGATTTTTTATTGTTGCGCAGCTGTATTTATGTGGTCTGCCGGTGAAGAAGCTGGAGAAGCTGCGGCGTCTGGTGAACGCTGCAGGAGGTCTGCGCTTCAACCAGCCCAGTGAGGAGCTCACACATGTGGTGATGGCAGAGCTGGACCAGGAGCTCGTGAAGTTTCTCTCCAAAGCAACGCATAGGTCTGAATAATTACCTTCAGAATGAATATGTTCTCTAAACTTATACTTTTGGTTTAAAACGTGGCCCCTTAACATACCAAAATATCTTAAATGAACAGAGTTTGTATGTTATGATCTGAACATACTGTTTAATGTGATCAGTCTGTGAGCTCCAAACAGATTGTATCCAGATTATTTTTACAAAGTTTGGAAAGAAAACTCTTAAATCCGATATTCACCAGATCTGATCCAAGCTACGCCTGGAAGCTGTTTGAAGTGTAACTTCAGTCAGATGTGTTGCAGTTTAGCTGCTCAGATAAGATAACTTATACATCACTTTCAAAGTGACAACAACCTCCAATCCACAGAGACTGCGGCGCTAAAAAAACATGGAGAACAGCAGCCTTTGGATAGAAATAGATTTTCTACAGGCTCTGTACAAGCTTCTGTACAAGCAGAAGTAGCTCAATGTTGGAAAGCTGACGGTTTGTGGTGTCTGAACGTACAAATCCAATCCGATCATTTTAAAACAACGATGGAAACTGCTTTCTCCAAAAATCTGTTCTGAGAAACATTTCATGCTGGCTTCAGTCTGAACATAGCCTAAGAAATGAAATGGATCATTGAAGGTTGCACCGACTGCAGCTCAGAAACTACCGTTTGAATCTTAGTAAGTATTTAATGGTTGATATGTTACTGATGCTTTCTATCTGTTTTACTTCCCAGGCCTCATGTAGTTACAGTACAATGGCTGCTGGACAGTTTCTCCAAGGGCAGCCTGCTCCCAGAAGCAGATTACCTCCATCCTGGCTGTCTTCCTCCTGCTCCACCCGCTGTGTCTGTACCAACCCATCACACACCAAAGCCCCGGCCATCAGACACTCCACCCGCTGCCAGCCCCGGCACCCCCAGTGTAAATAGAGCAGAGGAGGATTTGCTCTCCCAGTACATGGATGATGACCCTACAGTGGGTAAGTCTGTTGTTTTTTAACTCTCCCAATGATGGTACAAGAGTAAGACTTTCATGATGAGTTTTAAAGAGAAATATCATGGTTCTTGTATATTCCAGTCGATATGGAACCGCCAGCAGCAGAGAACGACAGCAGGAAGTCCATCAGTACAGCTGCTGAGCCCCAACCTGAGTTCTGGGCACCCAACCATAGCAGAGGACTGGAGCAAGACCCAACCCTGCAGGAAGCCAGCCAGGGAGGCCTTTTTTTTGGGAAATCTTTCCTTCTGTTGGGGTTTGGTGCTGACGCTGAGGCACAGCTCTCTGTGTTGGTCACAGAGAATGGGGGCAAGGTGCTGATGGGTCGCACTCGCGCTGTGGCAGACTATGCAGTGGTCCCTCTGCTGGGGTGCTCAGTCGAGGCCACGGTGGACGAGGTGGTCACAGACACCTGGCTGGTAAGAACATTTAGTCTGCTGCAGAGAAGAGGAAGAACGATTGAGACTGAAGAGGCAGGCGGAGTCCTTACGTGTTTTTTCCTCTTCATTTTCAGGCCATGTGTGTGGAGAAGGAGTGTGTTCTCCCGTTGTCCTCCAACCCTTTGTTCACCCCTGTTCCTGTGAGGGAGGGACGCTTCCCTCTCAGAGACTGCGTTCTCTCCGTCAGCCAGTTCACCGGAGCAGAGAGGGAGTCTTTGGTGGAGCTGGCCAAGCACCTCGGAGCCAAGTATGACTCCCGTACCCAGAGGCTGTTTTATTATGGGCTGTAGAACCGGAGCGGTGTTCCAGACATGTTCAGGGTTCCCATAACATGTCATTTTACTGCTCTGAGTGCTCCTTAAGTGAATGAAGCTGCCGTTCAAACTACCTCTCTTAAACTTTCCTTCTTCTGCTCGCTGCAGCGTGCAGGACTACTTTGTGCGCCTGGCCAACCAGAAGAAAGGCATGCTGGCCAGCACTCATCTGGTGTTACAGAGTCCTGACGGCACAAAGTACCAGGCAGCAAAGAAATGGGGGCTTCCTGCTGTTCTCATGCACTGGATACTCGAGTCAGCTCGAACCGGCCAAAGAGCTCAGGAGGAGAGGTATCTGGTCGACCTGCCTGCATCCCCAGGTGAGACTCTCACCTCTGCTAGATCTGTTTTTGGAAACAGTTTTAATCTTAAACCATGTCTACGTTTGCCTCGTCACGAAGTTTGAAGTCGTCCCTCTTTTCTGGGGGGGTGTTATTACAGTTCAGAGAGAAATCATTACCACAGAGTAACTGCTCGGTGTTATTGTTGATTTAAAGGTGAAAGTGTTGTCCTGAGTGGTTAATGGACAGTTAATGTTTTGGCTGAGCAGAGAGGGATGAGGAGAGCTTCGTCGGCGGTTCCCAGAAACCGGCTGTGCCTCCACCAGCTCGTTCTCCAGAAATCCCCTTGCTGGGTCCACAGAGTGGCAAAGCTGTCACGCCACTGGATTTGGGGCGCTTTCAGAGCAAAGTGTTTCGCTCCGTGTTGGATGAGATGAAGCCTAAGGAGGACCTCGGCACCCCCAAACAAAACCGGGAGGGTGGCAGAAGGGGCGCGCTTCAGAAGGAGCCCTCGCTGCAGCTGGACACGCCCTCTCGCTTTTTCAGCAGAGACCAACTCTTCAAGACCTCCTTTAATGTCAAGGTTTGGAGCTTTTCTCATACTTCCAGCACAACGTTCCCTCTGGGAGTTTTCTAATCACGTGTCCTTCCTTTAGGATGCACTCGGAGCTTTGGAAACTCCAGCTGGGAGATCGAAGCCGGGACAGAGGATGGAGACGCCACTTACCGACGTCATCAACAGGAACCTGAAGGTGGCCCTGGCCAACAGCTCACGCAGCAATGTCTCAGAAATGGAAGCAGTCTCTGCGAGCCCCCAGCTCACAAAGACCACTGAGAAGGAGGTAAACACCCTGTGCTGCTAAGCTAACTCGCATACAAAAGCTTATCAGTGTCAGCTTCATGCAAGCAGTCTCTGATGGACTCAGTGTGCCACTGATCAGAGAAATGAATTCACTGCACTACGTCCAAATCCAGGTGTCACCATTTGTGTGTTTCAGGTGCCACAAAGAGAAGCTGGACCCCTGACTGGTGTCGTGATCTGTGTGGGAAAGAAACTGAGCAAAATGCAGAGCGAGTTAAACGCTGTCGCTGCCTCGCTTGGAGCCGACTTCAGGTACTCTCAGGTTTTTCCAAACCTCTTCAGAAGAGTACGTTCACTTTTCTAAAGGTTTTCTTAAACCATCCTGATGTTTCTGCAAATATGAATAATTCTAAAGTACTACTGATCAGTTCAGTTCTTCTTCTGCTTCTCTGCGATTTCATTCTCCGGTTTTAGCTTCGGTTTCTCATTCAACAGTTCTCAGGCCTCCCTGAGAGTAACTGGGACCAGCATCTCCAGTAGATGCTCAATCAAGCCCGGACTTCTTTGTTTTGGATCATTTGTCAAAGCTCACAGAAGAGCACATCTTTTTCCAGATGCATCTGTGTTTTGTAAAGGCGGTTGCCATGGCCACAGTCCTGTTTGATTCCCCCTTATAAGAGCTACGGGTTAAAAAGACATAAAGATGGGTTCATTTTAAACGGGAACAATTTAAACGTTTCTGGAGGCTGAAAACGCCAACGTGTTCATCCTATGACTTGAGAAGATGTCCGAATCAGCCTGACATCCCAACTTGTCATTCTTTAAAGGTTTTTCCTCTTTCCTGTGCGCACCGCCCGGCCCAAAAGGGAAAGAAAAGTCATTTATTTCCACAGAAACTGCTTTTCTCAGAAGGATTAATCGTCAGCCAACATTGCTGCCAAACAGTCCTAAACATGTGAACTTATCCTTGTGTTTTTACTTTGATAAACGCAGATGCAAATGACCCAAAGGTTGCATGATCCTTTCTGCAGGTGGGCTTGTGACGGCACGGTGACGCACTACATCTACCAGGGTCGGGTCGGGGACAACAGCCGCGAATACAGAGGAGTGAAAGAAAGAGGGCTGCATGTGGTCTCCCAGTACTGGCTGCATGCTGTACGTTTCCCACACCTGTAAACTGAGCCTGAAGCCTAACGCAGGCGTGGAACATGATTATTAACTCAGTTAGAGGTGTTATTCAGCGTTATTCAGCGTTTTTCAGTGTTTTTCAGTGTTTTTCAGTGTTTTTCAGTGTTTTTCAGTGTTTTTCAGTGTTTTTCAGTGTTATTCAGTGTTTTTCAGTGTTATTCAGTGTTATTCAGTGTTATTCAGTGTTATTCAGTGTTATTCAGTGTTTTTCAGTGTTTTTCAGTGTTATTCAGTGTTATTCAGTGTTATTCAGTGTTTTTCAGTGTTATTCAGCGTTTTTCAGTGTTATTCAGCGTTATTCAGTGTTATTCAGTGTTTTTCAGTGTTATTCAGCGTTTTTCAGTGTTATTCAGTGTTTTTCAGTGTTATTCAGCGTTTTTCAGTGTTATTCAGTGTTATTCAGTGTTATTCAGTGTTATTCAGACCCATCCACGTGTTTTAGACACGATTCAAGCCTCAACCTTTGCTTAAAACGTCGTTTCATGCGTTGCGTCTTTAACCAGAAACATTAAATGATGTTAAGATGCACTTACATTTATTCTCCAAGCGTATCTTACTCAGGGGAGATAATTATCAACAAAAACAGAATAGCAAATGAAAAACCGCTTTGATATGCTAACTTCAGACAGCTGGCTGTTTAAATGTTGGTTTTATTCATGTAAAAGCTCAGTTAAATCTTCACAGTTTGTACTAACGAGCCACCAATGGCTTCCTGTGCAGTGTGCCGAGGAGCAGAGGCACGTCCCGGAGTCCCTCTATCCTTTCACCTACAACCCCAAGATGAGCCTGAATATGAGCCAGGTGCCAAGCAACTCTCAGAGGTCGCCCCCTCTCACCCGAACGCAGCTGAGAGACAGCAGCGCCGACCCAAAGCATGACAAGGTGGGTCTAAAGCTGGAATCCCCCCCCCTCTGGCTGCCAGTCCTGTGTCTGGAGCTCCGATGAATGCTGGTCCGTGTCGGTGTAGTTAGGTGTCTGTTAAAGGTTTAAAGGTTGGTGTTTCTCTCCCTCTTTAATTGTTTTTATTCAGCCTGAGCTCTACGCTGTAGAAGAAGCTACAACTCTGCGTCGTGTGAGCGATGGCAGCGTGGAACAGGAAGAGATGAACGATTCAACCGAAAGGAGGGGTGAGGATGTGTTTCAGCTGACCTTTAAGTCCACAAGCTGCTGCTGATACTCAAGAACAGAGTGATGTGAGTGGTTTGGGCCTTTCAGATACTCTGGAAATGAGAGAAAACCTCCAAAGACAGCTGCAGGAGATCATGTCAGCCACTAAAATGACGACAGGCAGGCGCACTTCAGTCAGACTGGCCAGGATGGGATCAGGAGGAGCCGACTCTGGCCCACAGACACCTGAAGGGAACCGAGTGGGACGCAGCGGGAGCAGACGAACTCTGGAAGCTCTGAGGTATATAAGATGCTGATTTATTCAGGATCGTATTTGCCTAAAACCCAAATGTGCTGAGGTTTCACTGTCCTGTTGCAGGGTGCCCAGAGAAGCAGCCCTGGACATGAACACGGAGCCGTCTCAGAGCGAGCAGATAGTCTGGGACGACCCCACGGCCAGGGAGGAGAGGGCCAAGCTGGCTGATAATTTACAGTGGCCCGGCAGCCCCTCGCAGCACTCCGAGCCCCTGGCCCCGGCGCCTCCCCCCACCGCAGAAACTGGACCACATCTCAGGGACTCTATGACTGACTCGGAGCTGGTGGAGCTGGGTAAGAGCATGAAAACACCAGGAATCCGGGTCTGAGTCTACGATAACAGCCAGATTTCTGCCTCGGTTTGTGCATTTTTTCAGCATTTTAAACTGTTTTTCCTCTGCTCCAAAGACAATAATTTCTGTTTGGTCTTTCTTTAAATGGAGGAACCTCTGGAACACGTAGTTGTTCACTTATTTCGGATTTGAGTCATCTCCGTAACAGTGGCTACATATTTTTCTGGGTGAATATGTTACTAGTTTGAAACTGTTAATTACCAAGAGCCAAAGGAATGAATTCCATGATGATGGTGCAGCTTTAATGTTGTTCGCTCTGCTCTCTCACAGCTGCTTGCGATGTTATTGACCAGCAAATGGGCCAAAGGTTCCCGGCGCCTCCATCAGAGGAGCCCGAGGACGACATCCTCACTCCGAAAGCTCCCAGCATCGCTTTTCCTCTCGCCAACCCCGCAGTAGCACCTGAGCCGCAGGTGAGGGTTCGTTTTGTGGAACTTCACTGCAGTGTAGCTGCAAATGAAATAATTTTCTGTCATCCTGTTCAAAGGAGCTGCTGCTCAGATGTTGTTTGGCTTGTTTCAGGAGGAGAAAAGGGAAGAAAAACAGCCTCCCAGATTTCAGCTGTCCTCCCTCAGTCCTCAGGAGCGCATTGACTACAGTCACCTCATCGAGGAGCTGGGTGAGCTAATCTCAGATCTAACGGTGTGTTATTGGGACTAAAACTGAGCATCTCCTACAGATCCTGAGAATATTTCCAACAATGTTGTGAGCTGCTCCTGAATAACTAATAAAACATGTGTTGTGTTCCTGCTTTAATGTGTAACTTCAGGTTGAATATATCACTTCAAAATGGAGCTCAGGAGTGAGACGAACACTTGTTTTATGATCCGGTCAGTGGTTGGAACCTCTTTCTGTTTGTGGCTGCAGGAGGAATAGTCCTGGACAAGCAGTCCTTCGACCCCAGCTGCTCCCACATCATTGTTGGGAGTCCTCTGCGGAATGAGAAGTATCTTGCAGCGATGGCGGCAGGTAAATGGATCCTGCACCGCTCGTACCTGGAGGCCTGTCGCTCTGTGGGCCACTTCATTCAGGTCAGAGGCTAAAACTCCACACCATTTAACCTCTTTCATTCCTCCTGCAGCTAAGGCCTCGTAAAGACGTCTTGTGTTCAGTTTGGTGTCGGTTTCGGTTGTTTATGTTGCATAAAGTGAGCATTTTGTTAGTGAATCTGACGGTAATCTGCAGCAAGTTGCTAAATATCCATCCAGTGGGGGGGCTGGAGCCTGTCCCATCTAAATAAACTGAAATCAGAAGGTTTTCTAACCTTGAATGTGTTGACTTCATATATTCGTACAGAGAACATCAACAGGTCTCCACTTCAGCTCGATTTGCAACACTTTTAATTAGCTCCATGCAGATGGAGCTGTGAAAGTCACAAATACTGTTGTTTTGGTCTCATCTCCTGTCTCTGCTCATGGCTCAGGAGGAGGAGTATGAGTGGGGCAGCAGCTCCATCCTGGATGCGTTGCCCTCCATCACCTCCCAGCAGAGGAGGCTGGCTTTAGCTGCTATGCGCTGGAGAAAAGCTCTTCAGGGAAGCTCCGAGGAAGAGGTACAGACACGTTGCTGTAGAGCTCACAGTCAGTGCTTGAGATGGACTTTTTCCCTGAAGGAGCTTTGCTGTTTTTCAGGGAGCCTTCAGTGGATGGACTGTGATGCTGAACATAGACCAGAGCAGAGAGTCGGGCTTCAGACGGTTGCTGCAGTCTGGCGGAGCAAAGGTTCCTCATTGCTTTTCTTTAACGAGCCACATCCCATATTATTTAGTTGTTACTGACAAGTCTAACCAGCTAACTTGAGCTTTTTCAGGCGCAAGATTAGCAACAATAATGCGGTTTCATTCAAACAAAAGAGCAAGTAGAATATTTCTGCTGTATTTCGAGTCATATGATTAAAAAAAGACAGAAAAAAAAGCAGGAAAACTTGATCTTTTCATAGTTTTCACCTGAAGACGCCGTCTCAGCTGTGTGTGAAATCTGATATCAGCAGAACAAGCTCGCAGGATTGTGTCAAACTGAACTGAAAAGGGGATTATATGATATTAAAGGATGGGTGCAGCAGGCAGATCATGGAGTTCGGATTCCTCTGAACAGCTAATCGGAGCCAAATGAACCCGCCGCTACGGTTCATCCGTTAATTTAAACGGCTGCAGTTTATAATCATTTAAAGGAACGTGTTACAGCGTCTGATCGCGTCAGATTGCTGTGATTTGTTAAATAAAGTAACTTCCTTCGCTGGATGCTCGTTCACGCTAACGTTTAGTTAGCCCAGCAGAGGAGATTTTTAGCATCGTTTCCACTGAAAGCGCTCAGCCAACGTGGCAAAGCTGCTGGTTTCTTAGCTTCTTAGTTAAAACCATTTTCAGATGAATGTGCGTGTTTGTTAATCAGCTTAACTCTGAGCTATGAAGCATTCAGGCAGAAAAAAGGCTCCTAACTCAAGGGATGAACCAGTGTTGTGTCGACACAGAACAGACAACTTAGCAAAGAAGCCATTTTAAACTGGATCTTTAGGCACTTTGTCACAAAGACACATCTTTTGTTCCCATTTCTTTAGCTGCATCTATGAAAAACAGCAAAGAAAACACAGTTTGACAGACAGAAAATAGGATTTCTGCAGCAACAAGGTGATTCCCAAAGAGCTATTAGCTGAAAACTTGGCATATCTCAGCATGGTGTGCAGTGTGTCCTTAAAACATTTGAGGAAACTGGACAAGTGGAGGACAAAAGAAGAAGTGTCAGGCCTAAAAAACTATCTACAGGATCTGAAAGTGATGTCCTTAAGAAAGAGGAAAAAATCCAGCTGTGACCTGACAGGACCTGAGAGATGCATCTGGACCTTCAGCTGATCCATCTACTGTTGGCCCAAGCCTCATCAGAAATGGTCTCCATGGAAGGGTGGCTGTCAAGAAGCCGTTCTTAAGGAAGGGAAACAGGGAGAAAAGGCTGAGCTGTGCCAAATGACACAAGAAGTGGACTGAAAATCAGTGGCAGCAGGTCTTATGGAGGGATGAATCCTCCCCAGAGCCCGGACCTCAACATTATTGAAGCAGTGTGGGATAGCTTAATAATGGATGATGTGATGAACAGTCATTGAATATATTGTATTTATGTGGGGAAACGTGCCTTTTGCACAAGGCAAAAACCCGCCAGCAGAGCCGTGTTTTCTTGGATTTGCTGTTTCCTGTTGGGCTGCACTTTGCACCCCAGCTGCTCCTCAGCCATGCTGCAGTTTCTAAGCTGTGCTCACTGTGCAGGTGCTGCCCAGTCCCTCCCCAGCCTTGTACAAAGACGCCTCGCACCTCTTCGCAGACTTCAGTCGCCTAAAACCCGGAGACTTCCGAGTGGACGTGTCAGAAGCGACCTCGCAGGGAGTGACGTGCTTGAAGCCGGAGTACATCGCAGATTACCTCATGCAGGTGAGCGCCTGTTCCCTCCACACCTTAAAAGATCATTTTACGGCATTTTGTGCACCGATTCCAGCGTGTTTTCTTCCCCAAGGAGCCGACTCCACCTATTGAGCTCTACCACCTGCCTGCAGCGCCCTCTGAGGAAGATCCCGGCACGCCGTCTCGTAAACGCAAAGCAGCTGCAGACACCTCCAGACTGAAAAAGAGCCGTCTGAACTGAAAGCCCGACGCCAGCATTACAGCTGCCTAATTTCCAGTTATGTGAAAATGATTGTAAATAAGTGTTTGATATGAAAATAAAAGGAATGCAGCACCTGTTTTGGACCTTTTTCCGTGCAAAGCGCTGCAGCTGCTGCCACCTGCACCGGCAGAATCTTGTGATGGATGAGTCAGCGACTGCCTGCAGAAAATGTTGAGTCATGCTTTGGATTCGGGTGCATGGAGACGCTTCGGCCTGCAGGGAGCAGTGCGCCATCATTGTACGCCTCGGGCTGCTGTAGCAAAAGCTCCCTTAGCAACAGGACGGTAACACAGCTCTGATTTACCTGTTAAGTGTTATTCCTGACAAATGTTATTTAATCTTAGGGTTTATTTGCTTTTTATTCCCACTAAAAGTACTGAAATGCTTCAGATTTTCTCTCTAAAGCAGGCATCTTGCTGCTGTAAGACAAACACTTTGGTTTTGCTGGCTGATGCATGTTTTCCATGCGGTCTGCTGAGCTCTCATCACGTAAACACCAGATTTTGTTTACTCCGCTGATGCAGTCGTGGGCTTAAACAATGTGCTGTTTCATACCAGGGTGCCAGCTGAGGTCACTGGTTCCCTCCCATATGGCTGGATAAGTGGTTTAACCTCCTAATAGATGGAGCGACTGACAGCTTCCCTGCAGACTCTGGCTTGATCTCTTTCAGAAGTTTGGGATTAGAGGAGGAAGTGCTTACCTGACAGTGGAGGGAAGCGTGACTCAGACTGTAGGGTCTCCAACAAATGAGGTCAAAGTCACCTGAACAGGTTGGCTTTATATTACGCCATGAATTATTGTGGTAATTTAAATCATTTAACCTTAGATTTCATTCAGGTTGCTGTGACCCTTCCTCATTTCTTTATATTTTCCTTTCTTGTGATCTTGAGCAATAATTCTCCAGCTTTCTGAAACTTTGCCAAAGTTGTTACTTTGGAAACCGTCTGCTTTTTTATTTCTTAGTTAAAACAATTTTCAGATGAATGTGTGTGTTTCTTAATCAGCTTAACTCTGACCCTATGAACCATTCAGGCAGAAAAAAGGCTCCTAACTCAAGGGATGAACCAGTGTTGTGTCGACACAGAACAGACAACTTAGCAAAGAAGCCGTTTTAAACTGGATCTTTAGGCACTTTGTCACAAAGACACATCATTTGTTCCCATTTCTTTAGCTGCATCTATGAAAAACAGCAAAGAAAACACAGTTTGACAGACAGAAAATAGGATTTCTGCAGCAACAAGGTGATTCCCAAAGAGCTATTAGCTGAAAACTTGGCATATCTCAGCATGGTGTGCAGTGTGTCCTTAAAACATTTGAGGAAACTGGACAAGTGGAGGACAAAAGAAGAAGTGTCAGGCCTAAAAAACTATCTCCAGCAGATGAACAGGATCTGAAAGTGATGTCCTTAAGAAAGAGGAAAAAATCCAGCTGTGACCTGACAGGACCTGAGAGATGCATCTGGACCTTCAGCTGATCCATCTACTGTTGGCCCAAGCCTCATCAGAAATGGTCTCCATGGAAGGGTGGCTGTCAAGAAGCCGTTCTTAAGGAAGGGAAACAGGGAGAAAAGGCTGAGCTGTGCCAAATGACACAAGAAGTGGACTGAAAATCAGTGGCAACAGGTCTTATGGAGGGATGAATCCTCCCCAGAGCCCGGACCTCAACATTACTGAAGCAGTGTGGGATCATCTGACAGAGAACGGAACAAAAGGCAGCCCACATCCAAAGAAGAGCTTTGGGATGTCCTTCAAGAAGCCTGGAGAACTATTCCTGAAGACTCCTTAAAGAAATGACAGAAAGCTCGTCTCAGAGGGTTCAGGCTGTGTTGGAGAATAAAGGAGCTCAGAAGCTCCAACCAGTGTACTCTAAAATCGAATATAGTCGTCATATTAACATCTAATAATCTTCAGAAATGTGACACACGCAGAAATATGTAGAGAAATGACATTAAGCACCGCAATTAACAACTCTGGGGAACACCAGTTTCTATATTAAAACACTAAAATGACATTAAATAACATTAAAATGAAATATTTGGATCAGTTTTTCTTTTACAAATCATGCCTGGAATGCTTTTGAGCGCCATGCAGCCACCTGTTTCTGCAGCAGATACATCTCATTGAGCTGGTTTTGATTGGCCAGTGAGTCAATGATGACATCTAAATGATTTTCAAGCCACAGGTGTCCCGTGGAGGTGGGCTAATGCCCCTCTTTGTGGACTGGCAGGTAGCCAGGAGTTGAGTTTTATGGACGCCGCACTTCATCATCGCGCCACTTCATCCTCCTCTGCACGGCAACTTAAATGCTTGCCTGTAGGGACGGTGAATTTCACCACGTCCGTCTGACCGGAGAGAAAACTCTGCAGCAATCCTCATTAAAATTCCACGTCCGTACGCTCACCACGAAAACCTCCTTTTGGTGGGTGGCTCCGGCGTCCTGCGCGCCTTTAATTGCGCACCAAGCATTAAGCAGCGATCACAGATCACCGTTTCATCTCCGGTGGCCGCGGATCACGCAGCCCTGGGCTCAAGGCTTGCTTCACGTCCGGCTATTTACGGCGTCAGCGCCGAGAGAGGAAAGGTGGGCTCACATGTCCAGAGGTCCAGGAAGGGGTGGCGCCCTGCGCATCTAGTCCAGCGCCTGGAAACACTCGTGTGTCGCTTCCCAGAGACTGGGGTACCCACAGCCAAACGCTCCGCGCCTGCAGTCCGCCTCCGGGGCTCCACTGGCTTCCCTTTGCGGGGCATAATTTTGACATTTCTCGGCGGGGACGGGCAACATGTGCGTCTGGATGCTGTGAAGTGTGACAAAGCGGCTTTGGGGTTGCAGTTCCCTCGGATACGCGAAGTACCCGACGTTACGACGCACCTTGTGTAATAGGTAAGTACAGCAGTTTATTTCTACTTCAGATCCGACAGCTCTCCCATCCTCTCTGCGCCTCAGCTTTTATTGATTGCTCTTAGAATACCTCTGTGTATTGATTATGTTGAGATCCGATTCGGGTTTTCCAGGCTTTTATGAGCAGCGGTGGCTGTGCCAGACATGAGGGTCTGATCATCAATTCCCAGCCCGCACCGCAGAAAATGCCACTGCAACGTATCCTAATTTATGCCCTATCAGCTGAGAGCATTAATAATGTATGGCATGATGAGAATATTGGAGAAGGAAAGCTGGGAAATGTCATGATCAGAAGTTGTTCGGCTCCCTGGAAGATTCCTGGAGAACCACAGCCTTACTTTACAGCAGGTAAATGGTTTTGGCCAGTGCTGTTTTGGGGGGATTCAACATGACATCAGCCTTAAAAGATTAAAATGAACCATTATGGCCAGTTTAGATTATGTTTCCCCAGATCTTTGGTGGCAGTTCTTGCAGAAAGAAGCTTCCTTGTAGTTTGGCTTTTTCTTAGATTAGTTTCAGCAGTTTATAAGACAGAAATTCACTCTTCTAGCAGCCTGGAGATGTCTGCCCTAAGTACCCTTCAAATTGTTTATTGCTCAGGCAACATGGCAGCGACAAAGCAGACAAAAGAAGAAACTCCCTTAAAGTGTTCCAGCACAAAGTGCATCAGCAAACATCCCGTTGGAGAGCAGAGCTTCAGCACAGTTTGGAAGTGTGGACTAATTGAACCTGCCGGCCACCCTCCCCATTGTATCAGGAATGTTTGGTCGCCCGCTCTCCACAGAAACCCCCCACTCCTTTGTTCTGGGGGACAATCCTCCAGCACCATGTGTGCTGCGGTGGGGGGAGGGAGCCGGGTCAGCCGGGGGATTGACATCTGTAGCTGACAGCTTCCTCGGGGCGAGCTGACATGCTGTGATACCATGAATGGGCATTAGGGAACATATGAGTGAAGCACTTACCACTAATGAGGACATTTATGCTTTGTGCACGATGCTCAGGGACCAGTCGCACATATCCAGGGGGATAACATGCAATACAGCTGCTTTGTCATCACTTATTTAAAGCAACTCGAGTGGAGCATAAAGATGGCTCGTGCCAGTGAAAATTTGTGCTTAAAACACGTCTGCAGCTGGCATTACATCCAGATCTCGTTGCCACAAGCATGGCGCCAACATCTCTCAGCCCGCTACCTTCTTTGATTCTGATTATTTCTCAATATTTTCTGGCATTTTTCGGCTCGTTACCCTTCTTAGCTTTAGAGGATTTGAGTCTCTACGGGATACGACACCCCTGATAAGTCAAATCTTCCCAAAAATGTGTTGAAACCGTAAGAACAGCGACTGACTGAGTGAGAGTCGCCACCTCTCGCTGATGGTGGGAGCCAAAGTTTGTGTCAGCTATTTCAACACTTTCCTTTTCGGTGTGATTATCTCGTGTCAGCTTTGGGAAGAATTCTCAGCAGCTGAACAATCTCCGCAGCTGCTCTCTTATCACCAGTGTCAGGAAAAAGTCTGCATTAACAATGGAAAAACGCCCGGAAAATATCGGCTAACCCATCCAGAGCGGCACAACTCCCTTGAACAAACTTATCAAAGGGAAACTCTGGTTTCTGACTCTTGTGAGCTGATTGGAAAGTGCTGGGAGGGGATGTGGCCACGGCAGCCTGAGCGGGTTTTGTGCTTGGAAGCAGGCGTCCCTCATGACTGGCAGAGAATGGTACATCATGAGGTGGAATGCAGCCCCTATGGGCCTCTCGTGCTCCGCAGTGTGTGCTCAGGATGGACTTTGCGCCTTCCTTCAGCCTGACAAAACAACAAGTGACCAAAACAGGATTTTACCTAAGCAATGGGAGGAAAGCCAGCTTGTGGCTGTTTTGTTTCCTGTGTTTTCTGGATTAACGAAGGCCCTCGGTCGCTTTCGAAATTCATTTAATTTAAGCTCATGCACAGGAACTGCAGGGGGAGGTTCCATGATGAAAAGAAAGCCAAAGCTCCTTTTGTCAAGCAAAGATAAATACCTTTATCCCCCCCACACAGCCACTTATGATCCTATCAACTAAAGAGGCGTCCCATAGGACTGGAAGGAGCCTGAGCATGTAGAGCAGCACTGCCTGACCTCTCTCTTTCAAGGTGTGGACATTTGAAGGCCCTTAAACTGTAGACAGTGTATCAGAGCAGGCTCTGTTTGCCCATCGGGGGGGTATCACAGTGAATAATGAACCATGTGGCCGCTCAGGTAAACAGAAACCCACCTGTGGCCTCTGCTTGGTGGGAGCAGAGGCCACAGGAAGGGCAGCTATAAGAAGAGGGGGTGTTGGTAATGAATAACTGCCCATTCTGATGATTAAAGGGGGCGATGGGCACGGGGAGATAAGAGCGTGGGGACCGTCGGAGCGTGAGGTGTTTACAAGGGGAATTCCTCACATTCCTCAGCTGCAGCCATGCCACTCCAATCTGCACCTCCACCCTGATGGTTACCCCGGGCCAAGAGGGACCCAAGAGGCAAAACGCTCCACCTCAGCGGGGAGGCGGTGGAAATGTGTGTTGTGTAAGGCGATTTCTTATAGTTCTGATGTGCAGACTGTTGATCAGATCATGCAGCAGGCTACAAGTGATGTCCCATATGTGGCTGGAGAGTCAAAGCGAGATAAAACCCGAAATATTCAGTTTTTCACACAATCGATTTGCTGCAGAATTAAAGTCATTTAAAGGGGAACTTTGTTAATGAGCTTTTCCTGACGGATACATGTTAAACACCCCCCAACCAAAGCAAACTTGCTATTTTCAGCCACGATCGCAGCCAACAGTGGTCCAAAGTGTTGGAATGAGGTCTGCTGCAGGTATCTGTGGTTCCCAGAGGATGTTTCCTGAGTTTAAAGGCGTGTAATCCAGCAGCAGCAGGTTAAATATTCTGCCTGACAGAAGCTTTTCGCTTGGTTTTCTCGTGTTTTATGACATCATTTTTGTCCTGTTGTTGCTGGGCTTTGGATTGTGTTTGTGTTGCTGTTGTATTTCCTTTATTTCTGTTTGGTGTTGGCTGAGATATTTGCAGCCGCTGTACTTTTCTGATCTGCCGACCGTGGAGTTTGTTTTGATTGAAATGTCTCGACAGCCGGTGGATGAATCGCCGTGGCATTTTGCTCATGTTCCTCTTAGCGTGTAATTGACCTTTTACACAGCAGACGTTTGACCTCCTCATAGCAGGAAGCACACAGGTGTCATTCATACCTTTTAAAATGGCTGTCTTGTGCAGCTTGGACAGCTTGGACTGTTGGTTTACTGCAAAGCTACGTCAAAATGTCTGCTGCATAAAAGGTCTGTTACAACAACATAATCGTCAATAGTTGAGTTTGCAGAACTCATTCACAAAATATGACGCCTCCATCAGGGTTCTCCGTACTTTGTTCATCGCTGGGGAGCTAATTGCAGCTAGTTTTTTACCGTCCAACTTACACAATGCTGATTTCTGTAGATACAACAGTGTGTATTCTGTCGTATTCCCAATGTTCTGCTCAAAGGCTGAAGGAAATGTGTTCTCTGGTAGGAGGAAGTCACAGGGCTCGGCTTAACTTTAGTCTTATCCCTGCAGTCTGTAAAATGCTTAATTTCACAGCCTGACAGTTAGTAGTTGCTCAACGTTTTCTCAGTTTTTGCTTTTGTTGCTGGCGTCAGAGTCGCTTTAATCCGACTGTCACATGTCAGGAAGAAGTATTTCCCCGTGGAAAAAGGTTGTGGTGAACATGGAAAGTGAAGCGTAGAGCGCGGGGTTCTTGCTGTTGCCAACCTGGAGACACTGACTTCATTTTGTGGTTGAGGATCAGCACATTTCCTACATGCAGGGCAGATGACTGGGTCTAATAGGATTATGGGAAGAGGTCCAGGGGAGCCACACGTCACCCCTGCAAACTCAGCAGGAGTTGGGCCCTTGGGGCGGGGGCTCGTGTGACGGAGCAGGTGTCTTCCTGATGATTACTGGGTCTGCGGCCGGGCTCACCTGTGAGTATTACTCAGAGCCTCTAATGGATGGAAGGCTGTGACCTCAGCTAACAAGGAAGCAAATCACCTCCCTGTCACCCAGAAAAGTGCTGTTCTGTCAGCTTCAAAGAGAAGAAAAGCGAGGCTCTGGTGTGTGGTTTCCCTGGTAACTTCTTCCGTCTGAATGTTTGTAGTATCTGGACTGATCTTTCAAAACCCAGAAAGCATAGAAATCCTTTAAGTACCCGTCAGTCCTGCTCTGTTAATACATGCATCGGTTTGCAGTTTGAGGATTTTCAGCTTGTCGTTGGTTGAAATCAAACCCTCCAACAGTCAGAGTCGTCTGACAGCGGAGATTAAAGTGGCACCATATGCTAAGGAATGAGGAGTCCTCCCCTGCCACGCTGGAGCTTATTATTGCCGTCTTATGTCACTGTCAGCAGCTAATTGTTGTGGTGAATTGAGGTGACAAGAGGGAACAGCTCCCCAGTCTCGACCTAAATGCTTGGTCATCTTTACTTTACCCTCCTTTCTCTGTAAATTGAACCGTTTCCCTCTCCGAACACACACACCGTGAACGTTTGTTATCACCTGCCGAGGCAGGCGTTTGATCTTGTGACTTAGACCGAGGCGAAATGATGGGAGCCAGAAAAGGAAATGGGGAGCTTCTGTGTTTATGGAGCTGTTGCTTTCTTTCTGTGCCGTGTCCATGTCACATATGGCTCATTTCATGGCTGCTGGAGAATCCGATTGATGGGCTGAAGAGCGGTGCAGCTGCGGTTCTTTGGGTTTGGAGCAGAATACTGAGGTGTAATGCACTTTCTGAAGCATTTATAGCCATCATGGATTTGTATATTTCAACGTTTCTGTGCCATAATACCGTTCTAACTAACTTATTTTCCATCAGTGCATACTTTATTAAGACCTAACCTCAGTAAGACACTCTTGTTTTGTCACTAAAAGCCAATCTGTGTGCATCTGTGAACCAGTTGGGACTTTCACACTTCCATTCATACTAAGGTTGAGGGAGGAGATGTCATCTTTATGTCCTTGCAGACCTACTCTTTCAATGATTAACAGTGAATCTCACCTCAGATGGGCGTAAACATGGATTCAAAGAACTGAAGTTACATCCAGTAACTACTGTTTTTGCCTCCTGGCTCACCTGTAGTTGGCTCTCCTAGGGCTGGGCGATACGACGATATTAAATCGTGAAGGATTGCAACGTGAAGACGATCCGTAACGATCTGTCAAACTGGGATCGTCTCGGGCACATTCTATAAATTGCAGTTCTATGCTGATGCACCGATGCACCAGACGTATTACGTCATCAACCTGACCGACCAATCACAGCGAACTACGGGCAGTGACGCGCTTTCTTACCCGCCTCCTTGTTTGTGTGTGGAGCCGCATGGAGAGCCGTGGCTGAAAGCCAAACGGAGGAGCTGGTTACTAAAAATAATTCCACCTCCATTATATGGAATTGGTTTGGATTTTCCACAACTGATCAAACGAAAAAAAATGTAATTTGCAACGTTTGCTCAGAAACAGTTTGCATGTCGGGTGGCAACACGACGAACCTGTTCAATCACTTGAAGAGGAAGTATCCCAAACAGTATGCTGAGAGCCAAACAGCGAGGGGCCCGGCGGCACCGGCACCGCAGGGGAGGCAGCAGCTAGCATAGGCAGCAGCTAGCGTAAGCAGCGGCTAGCATAGGCAGCAGCTAGCGTAAGCAGCAGCTAGCATAGGCAGCAGCTAGCATAGGCAGCGGCTAGCATAGGCAGCGGCTAGCGTAGGCAGCAGCTAGCATAGGCAGCAGCTAGCGTAAGCAGCAGCTAGCGTAAGCAGCAGCTAGCATAGGCAGCAGCTAGCGTAAGCAGCGGCTAGCGTAAGCAGCAGCTAGCGTAAGCAGCAGCTAGCATAGGCAGCAGCTAGCGTAAGCAGCAGCTAGCCTAAGACCAAAACAGACAACATTAACACAGGCATTTGACAAAGACACTCCGTATGATAAGTCAAGCAAGCGATAGAAAGAGGTAACAGAAGCAGTTACCTTTCATCTTGAAAAAGATGTACCGTTCAAGGCGGTAGAAAAGGAGGGGTTGGAACGTCTGCTTCAAGTTGTTGAGCCGCGGTACGAGCTTCTGCAACACTGTTTTTCACTTTTCAATTTAAGATTGCGATAAAATGGAAATCGTGATTTTATTTGTAAAAAAATCGTGATATGATATTTTTGCCATATCGCCCATCCCTATGCTCTCCCCGAAATGATGAGCTGCATGAGAAACATCCAAGGAGATGTTGATGCTGACGTATTTAAACCATCCAGACATACAGACCTGGAAGCCATTAATTGGAGACAGTTTTTTTAAGTTATTATTATTTTATCCTCCAAAAAGTAATATGTAACTTATCCAATGCACTCGTGCAGGGTTTTGGCAGCTGGCCCGCTTCATAACAAAGGCACGGAAATGTGGTTTTCCAAGGACCTCTTTGGCTTCTTTACAGCCAGCAGTGCAACAGGATGCAGAACTTATTTGGATGTCTTATTGCCAAACGTGTCACGGGAGCTGACATTTCACCGTAATCATTCACCACCGCTGGGAGAACTCCTGAAAAAATGAAACCATGAGCACTCATCACCCCCAATTAGAGACCAGTGTTTGCTCCCATTCTGCTTTGCTCTCTAATATAAGAGATTTGTGTCCCCAGGGTGCTGGAAAGCCGTTTGATAATCTGAGACAGCTGAATTCATTTAGACACACAGAGCAGTGTGTAAAAAAAGGGATTTTTGCCTGTTCCGTGTGTGTGTGTTTGTGTTATTGGGGCTGGTAATGGTGGCAGGGACGGTGGTTTGGCTGCCGCATCACCATGGAGACAGTGGCATTTTCATGTAGGGAGGACGTTGACATTGTAGTGATGGGATTGGCAGCAAAAAGGAGCAGCAACATAATCTCCTGGCTCTGTAAACACACATTTACTGTATACCCTTCACACACATTATTCCTGGCCCAGCACCGCTGATCCACAGAAGTCATGTTCACACCCCGGTTATCTCATTTGCACTACGAATGGACCGATGAAACCGCTCCCTCCTCTTTTCCCGAAGAGGAGAGTTGGTGTTCTTTGAGGAGAAGAGATGATTTGACTGTTTGGGTTTGTCAGAAGCTGCAGATGAACTGAGCTGGACGCGCTGGTCACTGTGCTGTTTGCAGTTCAGTGATGTGTAATTCATGCTTTAATGGTCATTTTCTTGTCATTTTTGCACACAGTTTGTTAGCTTTGTGATGTTTTAACCCTTAATGCTCCCCACACACCAAAAGACTCTGAAAGACTCACATCTGAAGACTAGAGTTTAGAGTTTTTAGTCCCAGACGAGCCTCAGACTAAAGATTTAACAAAGACTGTGAACCTTGCAGGGTCACTATTTACAAGACTACAACTAGATTTTTTAGATTTTTCCCATCATGCTCAGCAGAAGTTTTACAGAAATGGAGGAGAAGCAGCTTCTAGCTGCAGCTGCTCTGGTCTGTGCAGTGGTTTGTAGTGAAAAACCCAACAAAAAGAAGAGAAAGCGACACAGAATATGGGCACAGACAGTCCATTTTCACCTGCTTGTGGCTCGTTCTTCTGCATCCGCCGACATGTTTGTTATTGACTGTCTGCTTTCCTGTTTCTGATGTTGTCAGAGCTCATCTATTGGCTGTTGATTGTGTTACTTCTCTGCGACCTGCGATAATATTAAACACGTTTGATATGATCTGAAGCCCAAGACGAGGGAAAGACTGCAGATTACCGCCTTAAACTTAACGCAGATTACCGCCTTAAACTTAACGATTAGAATTAGACTCCAGTTAGACTCCAGTTAGACTCCTAAAGGCTCTAGTTAGACTCCTAAAGGCTCCAGTTAGACTCCTAAAGACTCCTAAAGACTCCAGTTAGACTCCTAAAGACTCCAGTTAGACTCCTAAAGGCTCCAGTTAGACCCCTAAAGACTCCTAAAGACTCCAGTTGACTCCAGTTAGACTCCTAAAGGCTCCAGTTAGACTCCTAAAGACTCCAGTTAGACTCCTAAAGACTCCTAAAGACTCCAGTTAGACTCCTAAAGACTCCAGTTAGACTCCTAAAGGCTCCAGTTAGACCCCTAAAGACTCCTAAAGACTCCTAAAGACTCCAGTTAGACTCCTAAAGGCTCCAGTTAGACTCCTAAAGGCTCCTAAAGACTCCAGTTAGACTCCTAAAGACTCCTAAAGACTCCAGTTAGACTCCTAAAGACTCCAGTTAGACTCCTAAAGGCTCCAGTTAGACCCCTAAAGACTCCTAAAGACTCCTAAAGGCTCCAGTTAGACTCCTAAAGGCTCCAGTTAGACTCCTAAAGACTCCTAAAGACTCCATTTAGACTCCTAAAGGCTCCAGTTAGACTCCTAAAGGCTCCAGTTAGACTCCTAAAGACTCCAGTTAGACTCCTAAAGGCTCCAGTTAGACTCCTAAAGGCTCCAGTTAGACTCCTAAAGACTCCAGTTAGACTCCTAAAGGCTCCAGTTAGACTCCTAAAGGCTCCAGTTAGACTCCTAAAGGCTCCAGTTCGACTCCTAAAGGCTCAGTTTTTAGTCTGGGACTGTGAACATCGTTTGGTGTGAGCCCAGCATTAGTTGTCCTGATGTGTAACTACAGGCAATAGGTCAAGGTGTGCTGCTGATAAAACTGCTGAACTGAGGGTAAATATCACAGTGTTGCTTTAGAAATGACTTGTATCATCCCTGGGATTTACATCAGAACAAACTGGCAGCTGAACGGTGTTAATATTGATGACTAAAAGTCAACATCATGTGTTCTACACATGCTCTCATCCGTCCACAAAATGCTTTTCAAGCTGCCTCCGGTTTGTCCTCATGGTCTTTAGCAGAGCTGGAGGTCAGAGGCCTGCAGTCCTGCACATAAGGCACAGCCTTATCCTCATCGCCATTAACTTTAGCCAGTCAGAGAGAGGCGTTTAGCTGCTCGGATGTGAGCGCAGACTTCCTGTTGGAGTGATGTCTGCGGGCTGCCATCTCCTGGGGAGGGAAACAATGGGCCTGAATTTCCACCATTTATATGCAGAATGTCTGGATTTGGATTGGTGGAGTTCCAAGTCTTTACAGATGATTTTTGGAGCCTTTTCCAAACTGATAAGCAGAACAAAAACTCTTTCAGAAGTCAGGAATCTCATTTGTTGGTGCTATGATACACCGCAACACTTTGTGAAGATCAGACACCATCCAGTCGCTGCTTATTGAGCGTTTTTGTTCACTTCTGTGAACCTTGAGGTCAGAGCGGCTGATGTCATTTATCTTTATACATTTATTTTTGTCAACTTCAACTATCTACTGGTTCATGGGCTCAGGTCCACCAAACAAGGGGAGACCTAACTCTGACTATCCTGAAGGCAGTTTAACCACATTTAGAGCAACCTTGTCCTCAATGTTGAGAGTCTCATGCAAGGAGCTGCATTCCAACGTAACCCTGATATGTTTAGCCTGCGGCTGAGCCGTTAACGCGTTAAATTTAACAGATTTATAGAACGTGCGCACGTTAATCTTGCCTAAAAAGTTAATTTATAAATTAACTAGCGGCTAGAACTAGCGGAAATGTTCTTTTTTCCGTTCCGCCTCTAATTCGATGGAGACTCGTCAGACAAGGCAACGTTTTTCCAACCTTCTCTTGTCCAGTTCTGGTGAGCCTGTGTGAACTTTAGCCTCAGTTTCCTGCTGTGGTCTTCTGCTGCTGCAGCCCATCTTCTTCAGGGTTCCACGTGTTGTGTGTTCAGAGATCTGCTTTCTTTGGTTGCCTTCCTGTCACCTGGAACCAGTCGGTCCATTGACCTCTGACCTCTCACACCAACAAGGCATTTTCACTGGACATTTTCTCTTTTTCGGACCGTTCTCTGTAAACTAGAGATGGTTGTGGGTGAAAATCCCAGCAGATCAGCTGATTCTGACATCACCAACAGCCATGCTGCGTTCAAAGTCACTTAAACCCCTGTTCTCCCCCGTTCTGATGCTCGGTTTGAACTTCAGCAGGTCGTCTTCACCTCCTCTACATGCCTAAATGTGCTGCCATGTGATTGGCTGATCAGCTGTTTGTGTTAACAGGTTAACAGTGTATGAGACTCTATTCTTTGCTTGCATTGCTTCTGTTGCTTCTCTATTAAGCTGGTCTCTTTGAACGACTGTTTACTTGGATATATATTGAAATGGGTTTTCATTGTATGGAGAGAAAATAATGAATGTGTTGTTGAGAAAACGCATCCAAAGTCTTGAAAGGAACAGCACACTGTGTGTTGCATAAGTACATAACAATATAAGGCAAAACCTCTGGAATGCTCCTCCAGATTTAAAACAATCGATGCATGACAGCTTTGTCATTTGTGGTACAGAACTCGGCTCCTGCAGAAATTGTCCCCGCTGCATCTCCTAAAATACCACCAGCTTCCTTTACTCTCCCCGGGGGCTCTCACTCCATCCTTCTCTCTTTTGCTGATAATAACTTCATTGCTCATCCTGCCTTGCTGTTCTATGTCCAGCAACCACGAGAAGGGAGGGGTGGCAGAGTGATGGAGGTTGAGGCACCTGCTAATTCTCTACCAGCCAGATTTGTCTCCCCGCAGAGCCAAGCAGTTGACATTTAACTGTTATAGCCGTAAACAGGCCACTGGAATGTCATTGACAATCATTTTGTGTGGCACGGTATTTGCTAAATCAGTTTTTGTCTCATTCCAGCTCTGCCCAGTGGTGGCTTAAAGCAGAACTTAAAGAGTCCCACAGGATGCTGGCAGTTATATAGATATATTATATATATATGAAGACATATATGCTGATTGTCAAACATGAAGGTTTTATTTGTATCGCTGCTGAAACGAATATGTTGAGGTTATCGGCTATAGAGGTTATATGTGAGCTGAATCCATGATCTTTAGCTCCGTGAAACTGTTGCAGAGTAGTCAGCCTTCGCTGTGTCGGTGCACAGCTCCGTTTACCAGTGAGCTGAGTGCTTCCAGCTCACTGTTCACTGGGAACAGCTAGAATTTGTTGTTTTTACTGAACGCGAACTGGACAAAACACCAGCAGGGCTGTAAGTACGGATTAGTTTCATAGGTGATTAAAAGCCCTTAAATTCTGCCCTGAGGAAATAAGAAGAAAAAAAACAACCCACCCAAATAACGCCTGATCCCATGGGTCAAAGGTACGTTGGGTGTTCACTTTAAAACAATGTTAAAACGTTTAAATGGATCAGACAAAAGATTTGAGGGTAGCTGCAGCTCATCGGACAAAGAATATTCCATAAGACGGATGCTCCAATGGAAAGGCCAGATTTCCCAAAGTGTGATTGGAGAAAAGTTAGCAGAGCATCATCTGCAGAACTCCCCGATCAGGAGGGAACAAACCGGGTCAACAAGTCTGAGATGGGGAGGGTTTGAAGGTGAGCAGTAACATTTTAAAATCAATTCAACATCCTCCAGGGAGGCAGGCAGAGGGGCCATGTGTTCATGCCTTCTTGTGCTGGTAAAGAGTCTTTTGAACCTGCTGGAGACGGCCTGACAAAGAGTACGCTTAACTTTCTATAAGTCAGCAACTGAACGTCTTAATTAGGAAAAAATACAACTTAAAAACGTGCTCAAAGGGGAACTCTGGTATTTTTAAACCTGGACCTTATTTCTGGCATGAAATACGTTCATCTGCTCACCGAGAACAGTTTGGTGAAAGTCGGCGTCCTTCTGAAGATATTTAGATAACTGGAGATCCATATAACGGAGTGAACGGGGCTTAGAGGATGCAGCCTCTAAATAAGGCATTATCTGTCTTTATTTCACCAATACTTTAAGAAGAATGAATGAATGAACGTGTGCTATAGCTCTGTTAGCTCATAGCTGCTGTGTTGTTGTTATTGGCGGCTATCGGGGGGCTTATAGAGGGCTTTCTACACACTCGTCTCCTGGGATGACGTCATCGATGTGCGCTGCAGCACAGTTTATTCATTCTAAAATTTTAAAAACTCATTTGAAACTGAAGCTTTGAGATAAATGAAGTAAGATAAAGGCGAGAATATTTTCCTCTGAGTTAAAGAAATCAACTCTAGCGTTCAGAACTTCAACCCAAATGTTCTGGTCATTTTAGGGGGGAAATTGATTGCCCCGGGAACCCCGTTTAGGCCTGATTCCAGCTGTGGAAATGGAGTGGGTCAGAGAAAAGATGACCCATGTTCCAGGAAAAAGTTCCTGTGGTTGAAATTCAGCTTCTTACTGAGCAGCGATAAAGGAGCCAAGTTAAAACGCTGCGATTGCAACAGAAAATAGGCTTTCTACACACTCATCAACGCCCGCCACTGCAGCACAGCTCATTCACTCCGGTAAGAACGTCCATCTTACTCAAAGTCGTCGTCCACGTTGTCAAAATCTGATAAATATCCTGCCATGTTGCACAAAACTATCAGCAGCAAACTCTGTGTGAAGTTAGCCGACTGTCACAGAGCACGGAGTGAATAAACTGTGCTGCAGGGGGGCGTGTGGATGAAGTGGTCCCAGTAGAGTGCCTGTGTAGAAAGCCCTCTATAAGTCGCCAATAACAACGCATTTCATGCCAGAAATGAGGTCTAGGTTTAAAAAATACCGGAGTTCCCCTTTAAGGTGCTCTTAAAAATTGAGTTTAGAATCAAATGTGACTCACAGATTCTTAGCAGCCTAAAGTGCCTTCAGCTCATCCAGGACTGGACGTGATGTCAGGAAGATGTTAAGCGTCATCAGGGTAAAATTAGTGATGTACATTATGGTGGTTGGGGTAAGAGAGGCGTGGGGGGGGGGCAAGGACGGAGGCTTGTGGTGGACCATAACTCATCTGAGAACCTATGAGGCGAGTCTTTAATCCCAACCCAGGACACTTAGCTGCTGTGACAAGTTAGTGCCAGTTTTATATGGGACAATAGATTAAACTTAAGCATATTTATGAATAATTGCATGAGAATACTAGACTGAATTAATTCTGATGTCATGCATTCAACAAATCCTGAATTCTTGTTGGAAAACTATTCCAAAACCTTCATATTTACTTTTTAAATGGTGTTTTTATGGGATGGCGCTGAGCCTTTCAGGTACAGAGAAACCCTCACTGGAGGTGTGCCCATTATTCACCCGTTATTTATTTATCTCCTGAAGGGTAGACCATAAGATTTATGATGACCCTATGTACTTGTGTGATGAAATAGAGCAATCATTGTCTTTGTGTGTTGCGCTCCTTCACCTGTCTGACGTAAGAACTTTGTGGATCATCTGTGCTTTATGGCTTAATTACACCGTCTGATGCATACCAAACAAATCCCCACAACCTCCATCCCCAGCCTGCCGCAGCTTTGAGCCACTGCTTCATCCCTAATGTGAAGAAGTGACTCTTTGTATGTGTGTTTGTTAGTGCGTCGCGGATCGAGCTCGTTCCTCTGCTGTTTACTTATTAATTCACACATGAGTTATGAACCAAAGCTCCTCATCTTCTGGTAATTAAACGTCTCTTGGTGGCCATTTTTCTTCTGGTCTCCGCCCTCTTGAAGAGGCTGCTGATGGGCGTCCAGGCCAGGGTTTGTAATTAGTGTGCTTAGTGATTGCACTGATTGCTTCATTATTTCTCCGATAGGCATCTGTTAGAAATATTTGATAAATGTTCTGTAAAGTAATCCATGCAGAAGCCGCTTACACCATCATTACCTAACACCTGGATATGCCCCGAAGCTCCTTCTGAGGAGCTTACACCATGAGCTTGATCTTCTTGCATCACACTCAGCACAACACCAAACATGAATCCAAATAACCGGCACCATTGTGTAACTCTGCTCCATAAAAATGCAAATCCTGCTGTGACATGTGGGCTCGAGATCTGGAGTGTTGGAGTTGTGAAACAGATTCATCAGCAGGGCTCAGATTCTCCTTGGCTGGTTCAGAGTAACTGGATTGGTTTGTTCACAGCAGTTCAGCTTGATACCGCGAGCGAGGCAGCAATTATCCACCCAGGATTATTCCTGTTCACTAACATTTGAGTGGCTGTGTGTCAGGTTTGAGTCATCGACACTTTTAATCAGCCTGTTGGAAACCGAAGGGTTTTTAATTTAATATAAACAGTTTAAAAAGTACTACTTTGGGCAGGAGATTTCAGATCTTTTTGTTTTTCCTCTTATAAGTAACCAGTGTGTCCGTGCACGTGCGTGTGCACAAAAAATTGAGTCGTTAGATTTTCTACGAGTCAATTTTAAAAATTGCTTTGAGGCTTTTTTTGTGTTTTTCTGTGAAAAATTAAGATAATTTCACTTCCTCTTCGGTAAAGCTGCTTCTTGCTTCCCTCATATTTTGAAAGAGGTGTTGATTGTTTCAGGTGCTGAGTTGGTGCAAGTTTCTAGTAGTTTATACTAGTAATAGTTTATTTGTGTAGTTCAACAGCAAGTTAATTCAAAGTGCTTTACAGAGACATAACAACAGTAAATAAAAAGCATTTAAACAAAAAAGAAATAAGATAAGATTGAATAGAAATGTAATAAAATTATATATATAACAGATAAGATAAAATAAACTGTAATAAAAATGTAAATAATGATAAAATCAGTGGTTAGAATATGATTACGTTTTGAAGCTAATTTGGAGCTTTATTTAAATGCAGCTGAAAATAAATGCGTCTTCAACCTGGACTTAAAGGGGAGCTCCGGTGTTTTTAAACCTTATTTCTGGCATGAAATACGTTCATCTACTCACCGAGAACAGTTTGGTGAAAGTCGGCGTCCTTCAGAAGATATTTAGATAACTGGAGATCCATATAACGGAGTGAACGGGGCTTAGAGGATGCAGCCTCTAAATAAGGCATTATCTGTCTTTATTTCACCAATACTTTAAGAAGAATGAATGAATGAACGTGTGCTATAGCTCTGTTTAAGACGATGATGTCATCAGCAGCTCCAAAGTGGTACAACACGAGGCTACAGGCCAGTTTTAGCTAGTTAGCATCCTGTTTCTTCACATTCTGCTGATAACTGTAGTCAAGATAAACCTTGTTTTTTAGAGATTAAGACTCCTTCCCTTTGAGGATGTGTGTTGCTGCTTACATTACATTTCACGAGAACACTTGCATCAAAGCGCGCTGTCTGCTCTCTGACATTAATCCAAATAATGTATCACAACTCAGCCCCTCTGTCACCTCTTCCACTCCAGCAGGATCCCCTCCGGACAGGCCTCTGCTGGATCTCACTTTAAAAATGTCAACCCTGTCAGGTCCCCACACTGTCACAGCCTGTCATCTCCAGGTAAACACCAGCCCCAGAGCCACAGAAAGGCCCATCTGGGCCTGCAACACCTCCCTTTCCATCAAACTTTACACGTCCAGCTCCAAGCCGAACGCCAGCTCTTTAATCGCTGCTTTCTCCTTTGGTTAGCTGCTCCCACCCGGCTAGATATTAAACTCCAGGCTCAAGCGCTCCCAAACTCAGGTCATCTCCAGGTCGTGCCTTCCACAAACTCAGACCTGCTATTTGTGTAGCTACACATGTAATTTATTCTGGTTATAATTGGCTTATTAAGCCTTCAGTCTGTTTGGGGAATTGAGCAATCGGGCTGCTCATCCATAAGTAAATCCTGGTTTCAGGCCTATTGTCCTTGTTGTGTTTTTGTTGAGTGCATCTGCCCTCGTCTGTTAGCCTGATTAACACGGAGAAGGTCTGACTGAGTGTGTGTGTCAGCCAGACACCCTCAGGACCAGCAGCTCTTGGCGATAATCCGTCTCAGTAATGGTGGTGGTGCAGGGGGGAGGAGGAGGAGAACAATACAGCATCTCTCCCTTGGTCTGTCTTGCTCTTTGGGCTCTGGCCACGTGGTCGTCGCCTGGCGGGAAATCTGAGCACTTGAATCATCCCAGCTGGCTCCCAGCAGCCCCTGCTGCACCGCTTCAAGGAAACAAGGTACAAAACTCCCCTCATGCCTCCAAAAAACATCCTTCCACTGCCTTTCGTTCCTGCCATTGTGACCAGACGGGCGGCTGCGTCAGGAGGTCGATCGAGGGATGTGCGTTTTGAGTAAGGAACGCCACTGAGATGCAGAGCTGTTCCTGTAGTTTTCGGTCCATAAATTGAGGCAGGAAGTGTCGACACCACAGTGGAAACAATACACACTTCCTCCTTTGGTTTGCATATTCTTTAGCACAGTACATGCTTGCTATGTCCGCCTCATGCACATTCCTGAACGTGTCAAAGGGTCTTGTTTCCTGTCCAGTTTCAGACAAGCAGTAGTTTCATAGATTACCAGATAGGGATAGAAACAGGAAAGCGTGAATTCCACCGACTCCTATTGTTGAATTTTTGCACGCTTACATCTTTAAATTCCACTTTATAGTATTGTTCATGGAGCAAAATGTATTTCCTTATGACCTCAGTATCCTTTCTTGCCTTCAAGAATCACCAGTGAAGGACACTCAGCATATTATATTTCCTGTTTGTGTCATTTTTTACACCTTAAAGGCTCAGCGGGTTGTGCAGATTTAACACTTAATCATGTACACTTTTAAAGATCTATTGTTTTTAAGGAAGTGAGATCTGTGCTTTAGCTTTTCTTTGTCTTCTTCAGTTTTTCACTCACTCAGTTGTTTGGGTGTTACATGACTGTTAGTTATTTTTGATTATTGAATTCACAATAACTCATAAAAGCCCTCAACATTAACCTGAAATTTCAGTCATCCAGGTCCGTCACACTTTGTGCAAATTATATAAATCTAAACATACAAGAGTCTCTCTACAGAGGCTTTAATTTACCACATTTAGGAAACAAAATAAGCATTCAATCGGCCAACATTGCCAGCACAATCCATTCTTCGTAATATAAATTGTGATACAAGTCGTTTTCTAGCATTAAGCGTAAAACATCAGACCCATCGGACTTAAAGTAGCAGTTACAGACTGCCTTGAATTCATTTCTTGTTCCTCTCCATCCAGCATGTTGAAATAAGCACATTCTTCCACCCTGTTATGTTAATTTAAAGGGATTAAACATGTTTATCGTGTCGCTCTCTGCACTGGTAGCGTTTGCATTTAGCAAAACCAAGAAGAGTCCTGGCTGAAGCCCAGAAGGCACATCACTTCGGTTTATCATCCAGCACCAGTACGTTTCGAATCCCTCACCCTTAAGGCAAATTAAATTGCTTTCATGTCCATGCATGATATTTAGTTAAATGATAAGGATTGTTTAGACGTGCAGGTCCTTGAGAGCTGTGTCCTTCTTCTTCTGATATCCACCCATTCAACACAGCTCATCTGGATGTGAGAGCAGCTCAGCTCAGTTTCCTCTGGTGAGAAGCACTTTGACGAATGGTCCCTGGTTTAATGTTGCAGCAGCCGTTGTGCTGCAGTGCCAAAAGTTTGCACCAAAGCCTGTGCCGATTTTATTGCGCAGCATGATTTAGAGTCTTTCTTTAATGATTCACCTGCTCGGTATAAGAGGATGAGGGGCGCTCAGGGAGACCTTGTGGCCACGGTGATGTCCGCTGGGAAGCTGGAGGATAGATGGTGGCTGACAGCGCCCATGGCGTGGCTGTGTTACTGCTGTGTCATGCTATTTTGCTGTGGTGTTTGCTTGTCTGTTTGTCTCAATTTAGAAACTCTGGAGAAGTGTCTGCTTTTATGGAATATCTGCTGCTATCGATATCGCTAGCTTGAGATGTCAGAGTGAAAATAGCCTGAAAGTAGGTGGAAAAGTAGGAGAAATTCGATCTTATGTTTTCACTTTCTTCTGCTGAAGTAACAAGAGTTCAAAATAAAGTGAATGTAATTCAGGGAGAGTGTTTCTTTCTTTCTTAGAAGCCTGAGTGTGTGTGAGGTGTATATTAAAGCAGGTATTCTCTCTGTTGCTGCTTCTATAAATTCATCATAATGCTCCACTTAAAGAAAGAAAGAACTTCTGTGAGATATTTTGATTGAGCGCTCTGTCCCTTGCTGAGTCATTCTCTTTCTGCTGTTGGGTGCTCTTAGTTTATGCCCTGAAAGGCAGTTTGGCCACCAGCATTTCTGCCATCACCTCCACTGACTGACAGCGAGGTGTGATAGGTGTTCAAGCTGCTGCAGATGGGCTGTCAGACAGAGAACAAGCGTCCCTTACAGGGAATCTGATGTAGCGCTAACCTACTCCCACAGACAAGCCAGCAGTGTGTCAAAGCTTCTCTGCACTCTGCCTTTTCCTTTGCAAAATATTCGCTCTCCTAAGATACCGAATAGTTTTTAAAATAATGGTTGCTGTGCTCAGTGTGGGAGGGAGACAGAGCAAGAAAATGTCCGGTTTTCCAGGGGAGTTTGGGGATGTTTTTCTATTTCTTCTTGTTCTTTTCAGCGATAATACAACTTAACTTTTAATATTATAACTGTAACGACCCCCTTTTTTTGGTTTGTGAGCTTACATTCGCAGGCACAAAGTCTTTTGAAGGGTGTTTAGTTGATTTATCAAACATAAAAAAAGGGAAATGTCCCATTTACATAAGTATTCAGGCCCCTTAATAATGACCTGGAACTGAGCTTTGGTGCATCTGACTCCTATTAGCTGTCTCTAAGATGCTTATGTTTATTTATGGAGTTAAAACCCAACCATTAGGTCCAGAGAATTGTCTGCAGACCTGCTGAACAGCGTTAGATAGATCGATAAAAAAAACATATACGCTATATAAGCAAAAATATACACATGATAAAGAAATTAGGATACAATAAAGTTTCTGTTGCATGTAAAGTAAGCAAAGCAAAGTATCTTCATCGATCTTAAATGGAAGAAGTTTGCAGCCACCAGCAGACTCCCGAGCTGCGGCTGCCAAACTGAGTAATCAGGGATGAAATCCCACTAAAAGGCACATGGCAGCATGCTGGGAGTTTGCCAAAAGGCACCTGAATGAGTCAGACCATGGGAAGAAAAAAACAGTCCAGCATCATTTTGTGTGGATGTTTCTCTCTGACTGTGACTGAGAGAAAGGTGATGGAGAAAAATATAAAGCAATATAAGCCTTTAAACAAGACTGCAGCTCAAAGCAAACCACCAAGACAAAGCAGAAGTGGCCTCTGTGAAACTTTAAGCCGTATTTCACCCCTGAAGAGATGGACAAATGGCTGCGTGTTGATGCTTCCCATCAGATCAGGTCGAACTGAAGCATTTCTGAGAGAAACATCTGCACAGACAGATGGAAAAATGTAGCTAAATCTGTTTGAATTAAAGTGTAAAACAGCACAATAACGACTTGTCCTGCACTTTGTGCTCCAGCTTATTCAGCTTCTTTTGGACTCATTTTCAATGAGTTGCTACTTATAGGTTGTGCTGTAATTGTGTCTTTTCTGAACTTTTATATTATAGGGATCATTTTTCAAATTCCAGCAGACACAAAACATCACTTTTGCCCATTTGGAGAAATATAAACAACAAAAGAAAAGATGGATTACACACTTTAACTGTTATTGAGACATTCATTAATCGGATATTTGCAGATATTTGGCTCAACTTGATAGGAGCCCCTCCTAAAGCCAGATAACTGAAAGCTCGGTCCTTCAAAGATCAGCAAAACAGAGAATCAAATAAAGGGATCAAAATAGCACATAAAAGAAATGTTCCATTGGAGGGCCAACACAGACCGAAAATCCCATTTTTCAGGTCTCGACCCTTGAAGCAAAAAGGGAAGTTAAAGCATGAAGATGTTTGAAGTAAAAACGAGAGACGAGAAAGAGGATGAAAGCGTCACATGACATTAAAGATGAGAGATGGATGAGAAAGGCTTCTTTTTTACCACCATCCTGCCCTGTGGTAGAACTTCTGAGAGCTTTAACAGACTGACTTTCTGAAGTTTCTCAGCTTTAGGGGGTCAGTGATGCTCTTATGAAAAGTCGGTCCATCATGCTCAACCTGACAAGGATCAATGCTGGAGATCACATGGACATTTATTACCCAACGGACACGCCACAGCACTGGTTTCTCTGCGTGTGGGAAGCTAATAAAGAGCAGCTAAAACCACATTAGCTGAGTCTAAATCCGTTCTGAAAATAGTCAGCGAGGACGCCGATGAGGCGCCTCTAACTAGCAACGAGACAACCTTTGATTGATCAGGTCACATACTTCATCAAAGCGCTACCAGCCTGTTTTCCTGGTGTAAATGTGGAACTTTGACACCTATTACGTGGAGGATTATGTGCTTGTTATCCGTTGCTGTGGCCTCATCGAGCGACGCCGGTCAGATAATCGATGTGGCAAAGACACACTTTACATATCAATCAGGCTGCAGCTGACAGGCCGGCCGCACCGTGAGATGAAGCGGTCTCCAGAGATCTGACGAAACTCGGATCAGATGTTTTTCTTCCAGTGTTTTACATGTGAAAGTGAAGACGTTTTAGCTGCTGCTGCTGCATGGGCAGTTAAGGATTCCCTTATTCTCAATGCTGCTGATCTTTCTGCCTCCTTGTTCTGTTTCTGTCGAACGAAGCAGAAAGTTGTTGATACAGCATCTGATTCAGGGCAGGAGAACAGGTAGATAACACCACAAGTCATTATTATTAGTGTTTCCAGACATGCTGTAGATTTCCTCCTGATTGTTCAGACAGATGCATCGAACCCTGGATGATTCGGGGCGAGTCATCATGCATTCAGTAAGCGTGGCGAATTTAGCTGTCATCTTAAGCCTTTTTCAGCTTTTTCAGAGCGATGTAATTGCCAAATTCTGCTACTGGTTGTGACAAGCATTGCAGGACATGTGGTTTGATGTTGCTGTTCATCACCATCGAGCCGCTCACAGCAGCATCCAGTCACTCACTCAGAGGGTCACATAAGGATAGAAGGAAAGAAGAGGGAAAGATGGAGAGAAGGGGGAGAAAATTTACGACTCAGACAGTGTCGCGGGCGGCCTGCATCCCAATGTCTGCTCCTTTATTGCCCGGCTCAATAACTCTCAGGAGAGAGGGAGGAAGGCTGTGCAGCAGGTCTCCAGGTGTGTGACTGTCTGTGCACCATGAATAACAAAGTCAAATATCATCCACCCAGGATGCTTGGGATATAACGCAAAGGTCTGGAGTTGCAGAAAAAAGAAGAACAAATCCAAAAATGTGAGAAAACTTCAGCAAGCCACTAACACTAGATATAAAAGATATATATGACAATTAAACAGAAAACACTAAAACAGAGCAGAAAACACCTAAAAATAATGGAAAAAACTACATTTTAGACGTCAACAGAGCAGAAAATACCTAAAAATAATGAAAAAACAGAACATTTTAGACGTAAACAGAGCAGAAAACACCTAAAAATAATGAAAAAACAGAACATTTTAGATGTAAACAGAACAGAAAACACCTAAAAATAATGAAAAAACAACATTTTAGACATCAACAGAACAGAAAACACATAAAAATAATGGAAAACCAGAACATTTTAGACATCAACAGAGTAGAAAACAACTAAAAAAAATGAAAAAACAACATTTTAGACATCAACAGAGCAGAAAATACCTAGAAATAATGAAAAAACAGAACATTTTGGACGTAAACAGAGCAGAAATCAAATAAAAATAATGAAAGAAACAGAACATTTTAGATGTAAACAGAACAGAAAACACATAAAAATAATGAAAAAACAACATTTTATACATCAACAGAGCAGAAAATACCTAAAAATAATGAAAAAACAGAACATTTCAGACGTAAACACAGCAGAGAACACCTAAAAATAATGAAAAAACAGAACATTTTGGACGTAAACAGAGCAGAAAAACACCTAAAATAATATTTTAGTAATGAATTTAATTGTTATTAGTCAAACCAGTCTTGAAATGCATGTTAGTTGTCACACACCACTGTTTATAACACAGGATATTCATCTGTACAGGCTGCTCATAAAAGCCGTGGCAGAAATTAAGAACACACCAACTTATCCAGGTGTCATTAAACCACTTGTCGAAGTCCTTTGAGAGCAGAAAGACGAGAGGGGGTGCTAATGAAGTGTCTGCTGTGTGCTGTCAGCTCTGACTTCCACACTTTGCACAGGAGCTCAATCATTCACAGCTTGATTTTCAGACTGTGGTGTCCTCTTTCCTGAGTCTGTCACAGTCCTTCCCAGGACTCTGTTACCTGTGGCTCTCTTTGCACCTGACCCAACCTTTGGTGTGTGTTACACACAGTATCTCAATCTGTAGGTGGCTTTAATGACTTCCCACAGGGAGTCTGACCTCCCTCTATGGTGGGAAACGCACAGAACATGTCGGTACTTGCCAAAACTCAGACTCAAATCGGATTTAGTTGATAGTTTTAGACTTTGATGTTTCTACTTTGAGAAATTGCTTTCTTGGGATAAGACTCCCTGAAGCCTTGAGGCCCTCACAGAATATTTAAAATGAAGATTTGACTTTGTGCAGCTGCTCGCTGGGTCCGAGGTTAGTCCATAGGCCTGTCGGGTAGTTCAACGCACCCCCTTCCCGTTCCAGAGTGGCTCAGCTTGGATAACCATGTTGATTCTGGGGATGTGTTTGAGCAGAGGTGCCTTAGACTTACTTAGAATCAGGTCAGAGATGTCCAAAGTCGGTCCTCGAGGGCCGCTGTCCTGCAGCACACCTGATTCCGATTAAATGGCTCTCTTCAAAAGATTGTTAAGTTCTGCACAAGCCTGCTAATGGTGCATTGATCTGAGGCAGGGAAACATCTAAAGGCTGCAGGACAGCGGCCCTCGAGGACTTCCCTGACTTAGGCCAACAAAACGAGGACTTGGAATTCCACTTCTTTTAATTTACCGACAACTTGCCTGCCTCATAAACTGAAACTTTAGTCACACTTAAGTCAAATACAGGTTAAAGTATTGCCAACATACTGATACACTTAACTTTAGTTAAGTTAGACCAAGACTTGCGGTTCTCTTAAGACTCGATTACATCGAGACTCTGAGGATTTCAACATGGGTCTGAGATTTTACTTTCCTTTTTTTTTAAGTTTCTTGAGACCTGGCCTGGTTTTGATTGCAGTGAAACGTAAAGGACTCGTGACCTGAGACGGTTTAGTCAATAAAATGAGTGCCTGAGACTCTAATTAGACTCTGTTGTCCTCATTTAAGACTCAACTCCTCGAAGACTTGGATTTGAGTCGTGCCTAACTCCTTAAAAAGGAGACCTGGGTTGATATTTGCTTTTTTGAGACATGATTTTGTTCTCGCTTGACTGCCTACAGACTTTAAAAGAATATAAAAAACCTCAGCTTGTATTTCGCTCACGACCTTTACTGACCCTAAAGGACTTGAGCGCCGATGTAAGACTTTGAAATGAACCCATTTCGGAGGATTTCACACAGGTCTGGAGTGAAAAGGAAGCTCATACTGGCAAACTCTCTGCTTATAAGTGGACTCCGGGGCAGCTGTGCAAAACGGCAGGAGTTCTAGTCGGCCACCATTTATCTCTTTGTGTCTCAGATGTGTTCACACACCCACATATGGGTCACAAATCCTTAGATTAATTGCTTGAGTCACTGTGCGAGCTGCGTAATGAAGAGGCCGATGCTGCTGCTCTACTCAGCTGCCTCTGAGTTCTTCGCTGAACCAGTTTCGGATTCATTCATCCAATACAGCAACAGTGTTGATGTGCAGAAAGGATGAGATGCACTGAGATTCAGTATTTAGGCATCAAAGTAACATCTGCGGTAGCATAGTTGCTAACTCTGGCTTATGCTCATACGCTGTGCCGCCTTCTCTATTAATGACTATTGACAAATGTGTCATCGTTGATGCTGCACTGTCCTGGTTTTTCAGAACTGACATATACGATATGTTAACCCGAGGAGTAAAGCCAAGACATGGATTCGAAGTGACAGCTTGCTCAGTGAGCACAGAAATCGATCTGTGTAATGCTGGACTTGGAGACATGTGAGAGTCACTCTGCCAGCATTTCTACTGGTGGAGTTATTTCTTCTTGTGTTCACACCAAAGATTGAACGAGGTGTGGATCGTGTGGAATTCCACCTTAATAAAAATGTTGGTGCGTGTGTCTTTTAACCCAAGCGTTATAATCACTGTGAAAGTTATTTTGGAGCAGTTGTTTACCAGAAGTAAGAGAAGGACTCAAACAATCGGTTGAAGAAATATTCAGATTTAAGAATTTCTTTAACATATTGTTTAAAACCTCTGCTCTGTGACAGTCGGCTAACTTCACACAGAGTTTGCTGCTGATAGTTTTGTGCAACATGGCAGGATATTTATCAGATTTTGACGACAACTTTGAGTACGATGGACGTTCTTACCGGAGTGAATAAACTGTGCTGCAGTGGCGCGTGTTGATGACATCATCCCAGGAGACGAGTGTGTAGAAAGCCTCTATAAGCCCCCCGATAGCCGCCAATAACAACAACACAGCAGCTATGAGCTAACAGAGCTATAGCACACGTTCATTCATTCATTCTTCTTAAAGTATTGGTGAAATAAAGACAGATAATGCCTTATTTAGAGGCTGCATCCTCTAAGCCCCGTTCACTCCGTTATATGGATCTCGAGTCTTGTTAGACTTCTGAAAGCATCGGAAACTGTGACTGAAAATTAAAACTTTTCCAGACTGTTGCTCTGCTCCATTAAAATCCTGATAACCGCAGCATCATCTAACAAAATAAACCATTCAAGTAACTTAAACACAACGTCTTTTTAGTGAACTTGGCTGGACGTACATGTGTGAGAAAGCTTGAAGAAGCAGAATGTGTCACACACAGCCCATAGATTGTTACTCAATCAATAACTTTAGTCCGCTCTTGTGCATATATCCTGAGACAAGGCCTGTGGTCGTGTTAAATGTCCAAGTCGAGCTTTAACCGTAGCTCAACACGCCGTTTCCTTCTCCTGTTTAACCACGTGACTGGCACAGGGAGGGCGTCTCTACTTTACTGTCAGAGAAACGGCACGCTGGCAGCCTAATGATCTTTTAATGGCTGGTGTGTTGCAAGTAAGGCCTGAAGGGAGACGGGTGTGCTGACTGATAACCGACACAACCTCTGCCGGCCTTCATGACACAGCAGGAGCGCCTCATCCCGCCTCGGCTGTCAAATGTGCAGCACCTCGGCCCAATGGCTTCCCTCGGGGTTGGAAGGGTTAGAGAGATACCTGGAATCCTGCTTTTTGCATTTAATTTGGGTCCGTTATTGCATCCGATCAATACTTGTAATCATTCAGTTGTTGTGTGTTTCCTGGCGCGATAATTAGGTTATCAAAGCCCCACAGGTCAGCCGCAGTCTCTCTGGTGCTCTGAGCTGCTGTTATTGGTTTTCCAGCTTCCCACGGAAGAAAAATGTTTTTACAACGGATTTGTTCGCACTCATGAGCCCTGATCAGCTTCCTGGTTGCACAGTAAGGGACAAGCTAGCTCGTGTTCATGCTGCAGGTTTACAAGTTCAATATCAATGCCCCCAGATGTAAACACTGACTCCTGAGTTATAGCCACAGTCAGCAGCAGCTTGGGCATCATCATCACGAGTGCAGGGCTGAGCGAGACTGCAGCCCCGGCGCTATCAGGCAATGTTTGCAGATTTCCATCAAAGGGTGAAACAGCATCAAAGGAAATATGGACGCCCTGAGTGTGCACGTCCCCTGGGTCGCTAAGGAAGGGCAGGGCTGAGGGAAGCTGCTTCTTCTTCTTCTTCTTCTTCTTGAGAATGTGCAACATGCAGCTATTTATTTTAGATGTTAGTTTGCTTGTTTTTTTGTCCTTTTAAGATTAAAATGTTCCTTTTAAGGTTCTATTAAATGTAGCAACGTATTTATGGCAGATTTGGAGGATAGGTGACGAAGAAGGAGAGGATTAGGGAAAGCAGAGGTTGTTGCATACATAGCTGTGTGTACCTTAGAAGCAAATTATGACAAAAACTCATATAAATATCCAACGGTTTAAAATTATTGACATGATTACTGGTTATATGCCGAATGTGAGAGGTCGACTTCACTTAAATATTATTATTATTATTAAATATTATCAGATGCTTCTTCTTCTTCTTGAGAATGTGCAACATGCAGCTATTTATTTTAGATGTTAGTTTGCTTGTTTTTTTGTCCTTTTAAGATTAAAATGTTCCTTTTAAGGTTAATGTATTTATGGCAGATTTGGAGGATAGGTGACGAAGAAGGAGAGGATTAGGGAAAGCAGAGGTTGTTGCATACATAGTTGTGTGTACCTTAGAAGCAAATTATGACAAAAACTCATATAAATATCCAACGGTTTAAAATTATTGACATGATTACTGGTTATATGCCGAATGTGAGAGGTCGACTTCACTTAAATCATAATGGTCTGAAGAAACTCTTCGTTATTCACTGCTTTAACTTGGGGTCAGAAGAGGAGATTGTCACCATATTTCACATTTGGTCTGAGACTGAATTGGTGACACTCAGCTTTCAACACTGTGGTAGTTGTTGTTGGCCTTCAATATAACTTAATTTACATTTATCTACAGCCATATCAGTGAAGAAATCTTCAGTTTTCTCATAAAACAAAGTGAATGGATCTATTCTATGGGTCTATTTGGCTTTTCAGAATACTCTGCAACTCTCCCAGCTTGCAGGAGAGTGCTTGAAATGGATCTAAACTCGGTGAGATCACACCAAGCTGGGGCTTTGATTCAATGAACTCAACACGGCTGTTTGTGCCGATCCTTTTGGAAATGGTCAAAGATGAAGAGGCTTTTTTCAGAGAAGGACTCGCTGCTTCATTTGCTAGTTTTCTAGGTTTTTATACGTCACTGTATGTGGCTCAAAGTGCCTGTCCAAGTCCTTCCAAGCCTCAGCTTTTCCACCTTTCTTCACTCTGCTTCTCTTAAGATGCTGCCTGAACGCTCCCACCAGTTCATCCTGTAAAATAAAGATAAACCAAAGCGTGAGAGTGTGTTGTTGGAGGTCCAGTTATCAGTTGACTGTGAGAGCACAACACTGTTGTTCACACTGTCGTCATCAACTCCCACATCCCCCGTCCCTCCTCCTCCTCTCCTGCTATGGAAAAGCTCTCAAGCTGCAGCCTCTGTGGGCAAGCAGCCAGCCCGCGACCACGGCCCCCCATACATGACAGCAGAATAGTAGGAAGTCCAAAATTAAAAGCATTGTTGTCCCTGCGGCCGGTGGCCACAGAGCACTCGAGTGACAGGCTTATTTCATTCTGCCGTCTTGGGTGACCTTGGCTGTGGCCTTTACTCTGAACCCCCTCCAGACACACTATTCAGAACAGCAACCCGGGAGTTTCAGGGACCAGAGCCTGTCAGCAGGTTTACAAATACAAAACCCGCTCTGAGTCCCTGAGACAAGCAGATTGTTGCAGGATTTTTTATCCTGTCTGTGGTGGGGGAGACTTTCCAAACCTTTTTCCCAATTTTGTTTGAGCCCCAAAATGTCCTTGTTAATGATTCTGAATATACTCTAATGTACCATTAAGGTTGCTATGGTGATGGTTGCCGTCTGCGTGCATGTCAGTTGCCATGCAACTTTTTTTTTTTTCCCCTCTCCAGTTGAAAGCGAGGCAGCTGCGTGCAAAGTGCCACAGTTTCACCTGTAAATCCTTTCATTATTGTTACTTTGGTGTATTTTGCTTCTTGTTTGTCGAAGGGTTGAAATGTTTTTCCTCCTTTTTTTCCTTCCTCATTTGGACAAACACCCAGTTTAATACACATTTCGAGTGTTGTTGCTGCTAACACTGTTGTTGGCCGAGGGAGGAATGCTGACATCCATCTGTCTTCAGGGATATACGTGGAGGGCTTTCTTTTCACTTGCAGCCAGAAGCTTTAGAATCACTTTAGAAAAAGGGATTGAAGTGTTGGAGCAAACTACTGGCAGAAATACTGGCTACATAACCTTCACTGGTGTAGAATAATGTTACCTGAGAACAAATCAACAGATGGTGCAGGTCATCCTCCTCCCAGCAAACCAAACCTGGCTTTTGTATGAGCCAATTGCATTTTTCATAGTCAGTTTATACAATACAGAAGGTTTCAATGGGATATTTAGTTGGTTGCAAACTGAAATATCAGCACCAGATATCACTAAATCCTACAGAGGACCTCTAAGCTTAACCAGGAATCAAATACAAACCTGAATGTGTGGTTTAAGTGACACAAAATGTCTTTTTTAAAGTTTTTTAATCAGATTGTACTCTGATCTTTAATAAATTAAGATAAGAACACTTTAAACAACACTAGAGCTACGATTATCTTATTTTCCCTCACTTTCTGCATGCTTTGGGATGTAGTTCTTCTTCTGTAGGTCCTTTATTCCCCATAGCAGGACTCTTTTACAGGGTTTCCACCTGCAAACAAGTCATTTTTAGCAGCAAAACTGTCACTCCTTGTGTTTTGACAGTGCCTCGACCCAGATTGTCATCACATTATTATTTTACCTGCACACGAGCGCCCAACTAAGAATCATTTGCACCGCAGGAGACCTGAAACACTCCCCTGTCACTATCCTCTTTCCCCCTTCCACCTACCCATAGCTTCATTCCTTGTGCACTGCAAATTAAAAGGAGTGTCTGTGAGCCTGACAGCGTTGATGAGCCATAATCACTGTAGAGAGGCTCAGCTGCTCTATTTGCACCCTGCCATTCAACTCATTAGGCCAAGAACATGATGCTGAAAAAATGAAACCACAGGGAAGGAGTCAGGTGGCAGAGATTCTGCTACTGCAGCATCATGCTAAGTTCGGTGTTTGGTAGTCACAGCTTGTGTCATTTCTACAGATATGAAGCTGGGAAGAACTTATTTTTATTCTTGCAGCCTCTTTTTGCAACATATTCCAGCTGAGCCCACACTGGTGCAGTCAAAGATGCCATCATCTCTGTTGTTTTTCTTTTATTTTCCTAACACTTAGAGGAAGGGCAAAATTGAGGGTATATGTCACTTTAAAGTTTCTTTACAGCTTGTGTAGCTTTTATTTTATCCCCTTTGTGTTCAATCATTCTCTTCTTTGTTTCTCTTATGGATCAGTAGACCTCGAGACAGGAGAAGAAACAGTTTCTTTGCAGTTTGCAATGACATAAAACGCTGAGGCCATTATTTCATACTTATGACTGTTTAATTTCCTGCTATGTTCTGTGTTGTGCAGTGATGACTCTGTTGTTGTACAACTGCTCAGTCGGCGCTTTTAATCCCCAAACTAAGAAACTATTCGATTCTGAAGACTTCTAATTTATTATATGTTGTATATTGTATGTTTTTCTATCCACAAAACCATTTAGCATATGTTTAAAATACTTTGTACAAGTATTTTTGAAAGCTCAGCACGAGTAGTCATCATTTATTTTTCCACAGCGAGCAGCAACACCTTGCAACAGCTGCTTTCAGTGTGACCACTTGGCTAATTAGCGTATTATTACAGAAGCATTATCAAAGCTATGACTAAACCACTGTAGCTATATTTATACGTAATTGCTCATATACATACAACACGTCTTTTCCTAGAATTACTAAACAATTGCAGCTCAGCAAAGTCCCTGAATCAGTGGGAGACAATCGTATCAAGAGATAATAAGAGACAACAACACAGAAGCATGTTCCAGTGAAGCTGGTCTGTGGTGCGTTCAAGTCATGGCACAAAATGTTGTGTTCAATGTCATTAGGGAACAATTATCATTTGATGCTATAGGCCAACATCAATGTTTTTCTCCCCGCTTGGTGGCTGGGGATCACTGCGCTAAGTGAAGAGTCTGTCACATAAGACAGTCTTAAATGATATTTAAGTGGTTGATTTATTCATGACTGAGTGACACGTTAGAAGGCTGTTACATTTCTTTAGATTATTTTATGTACAACTTGACATTTAAATGAAATTAACATCAAAGAAACAGTAGTGAGGATACCCCCAGTTTATGCAGAATGCTTGATTGGGTATGAGACATTTAGCAACTCATCATCTAAGGATTTCTTCTTTGATGTTTGAGGCATTGAAGAGTCATAATGATCCCCAGATCTGGCCTGTCATATATTATGTAATTAAATAAGAGCTTATTGATGTAGGAAAACTTGCCAGTGGTCACACACGCTTAGAAAAAAGCAGTTTGATCGGTGTTTTTCTGCTAAAAATCAACTTTTTGATATTTTAAACATGACCTTTTCATGAGTAAAATCAACCATCAGTGCTATTGCTGAGGTTTGAATATGCAGAGCAGCAGCCACAGTCTCAGAAAGGTCGGACAAGCCTGTATGTGCTGTGTCGGCTATTTAGGAGAAATCAGCACAAACCAATCCTGACTAATTGCAGGGTGGGGCTATACGGCTAATTTGCATGTGCTGTGAGGGACAGATGACATGAGAAGCTAGCAAGCTGAGGAGAAGTTGGTTCAAGCTTTCAGAGTGAGCACAGCAGAAGGACGCTTGGCTATAGATGTCACTCTGCTAGCTCCTGGGCTAGCCTAGCACTCCCTGAGCAAGCAGCTACCGGGGCGAAGGAGCTTCCAGTTAACTGGCATGACTCCATGAGCTCCATCTCAGGAGCTCTAGCTCTGGGGGCTCCAGGCTAGATGGCTGCTCTGAGCTGGAGGTAGCAGCTTCTGAATTGTAGCTACATCAGCATTACAGCTTATCAATGCGTAGCAGAGACAGGGATGCTGATGGTGGGCCGAGATGAGGATGGGGTCAGATTAGCATATTCATGGGTGGAGGTTGAGTCATCATTTTTTCCACGTGCACAGATTAATTTTTAGAAGATTTATAACAACCGGAACGAGACTTCCAACAAATAGCTTTTCAAAGTTTTTCCCTGAAAGAGGATGACAGCGTTCAGGCTGAAAGGCACGTCTTTGGAACAGAGACATAGCTGCTGCTGCTAGCTTTGCTTTTCTTGGTTTTGTTTTACCTCGTCTGTGAACTATGTTTTCAACCAGAACAAAATAGCTTTCATATTCATTGCTCCACATATTTACGGGCATTAAAAGGTCGTCACGATGACAGCAGCATAAACAGGATGACTCAGATGCAGTGTTTTACCTTCTTGCTTCATTTATGAGATATAAAGGCTTATGAAGGGATCAGCGTTCTGCCTTTGTTGTCCACCCCCCTCCTGTCACACATCTCCTGCAGAAACAGGCTGTCTGCAACCAGAGTCCTCCTCCTGCAGGGGGGCGCAAATCCAATTTCACATGTTACACTCAGATTATTCACAGGTAGAGTGGGGGGTGCTAACTTTAGACCTTTCTGAAGAGGTGTGAGTGTGTGTCGTGTATAGTGAGGAGTGAATAGTGTGAGCGGTTCTTCAACACATGCACACACACCTCCAGAGGTGAGAGGAGGTGCCTTTCATTTAACTGAAGGCCATCAGTGAGTCACTCTCCTAAAGAGCGCCCCTGGGCACTCCAGTTCTGTCTCAGAATAACACTTACTGGTCAGTGTTTGATGCTCCATAATTGGTTTTACTGAGTGGCACAGCCTGCCGGATGCCTGCTTTGATTTGAAGACACTGCAGTCCCACCTGGTATTTCATAGCAAAGCTTTGTGTAGTTAGAGAGGTGCAACCGATGTGCGGCAGTCGCTACAAGAATTAAACGGTCACACTTAAGCAGGACTCTCTGCAAACCCCTCAGCCTTTTCCATGTCTGTCTCGCTAAAGCCTGCCCATACGTAATCACAGCAGAGCACACGATGCCTGCCCATGACCTGAATGTGATTTTAACAGTCGAAAACCGAGCTTCATCTTCCCTTTCTTTCCTCTGTAGAGAACCATGACCACTGTGGAGGAGGAGCCGGATCATATGATACCATGAAGACAAGCCTGCAGGTCCTGCGCTGCCAGCTGCTGAGTGAGTAAACTGAGAGTGAGGGGGCTGGATGGGGAGCGAGACCATCGATGGCGTCCTAGAGGACATTTCATATGCAAAGAGATGTTATATCCTAATATAACATGTCAGTATAGCACTTCATATATTCAAATAACTCAAATTGCGCCACAAAATGACGAAGAAGACCATTTCCAGGTTGGATATAATGAGCTCGGGTCAGTTTCACTGCAGTATGACTTTAAAACAAATAACAAGAAACACTGCTGGGCAGCATATCCAAAAACTAAATCCAAAGGGTTTAACTAACCTGCAGATTGGGCTGGTGACAAAAACCAAAAACGAGGATCTGCCAAGGAACACAGAAAACAGTATTGTTACTTAGTCATGGAAACGTCAGTGTGAGCGCGAATTGCTGTGAGTTGAGGATCCAAATGGAGGCTCACAGCAGGAGGCAGGATAGTAGCAAATGAAAATGAATATTTTATGCTTTGATGGCAAAAACTTAACAGAAGACACAGCTGAGGCAGGTGGTCCAGAAAGCCGGACACACAGGGACAGTGACAACGAGCTGGCAAAGAGCAAAGAAACCCTGGAAGTATTTATCTGATGAACGTAATCACAAAATGAGCAAGTTGTGTGTTAGCTGGCAGCTCTTTTTCACTGTAGCGTTGACTATATCGAGAGATCGCTGCAGCATTTCTTCATCATTATAACAACTGCAAAATGGCTGACTGGTGTGAATCATAAACAGGAAATAAACTCAACAGAATGTAAAAAAGAGGGCTAGAATAGACAATAAGAAGCTAAAAAAGACTCGCTGAAACAAAAGAGCAGGAAGAAAAGCCGACAACACATTAAGAAGATAATAAAAGCCTCAAACTGAAAATGATGCACCAGCACCACAGAAAGCAACGAATCTCCTCCGTTTACTTGGTTTCCGGGGTTACGAGTCTTGCTCCGTGTGGTCGTGATGACGCCACTGTTTGTGTAAAAAGGTCAGAGATTCAGAGGAGAGCAGAAAAACAAGTTGTTGTGCAACCAGTGACTTAAAAATGAATAAAGCTAAGCAGCAAATGGCCAAAGATAATCACAAGGTAAGTTTTTCAGTTAAACCGTGGCTCCATGGCTGGTTATGAGTCTTGTATTTGTGTCTGACTGTTGCTGTCACAAGTTAACCAGATCAGTTAAGTGCTCCAAGCAGAGCATAAAGTCATACAAATGTCCATTTTTTTTACTTTTGTTACATGGAAAAACAAAAACAGATAGTTTGAAGCATGACAAGATGGCGACTGTGATTGTTCCTGCTGCCTGGAGCGTTTTTTAATTGGTTGAGGTCAGAAAATGCTGCTTACACTTAGGCATCTATACTACACTACATGAGCATTAAATGCAGATAAAGCAGCATTTCTGGGCTTAAGAATACTGACAATGGACGGACAAATGCATTACAATTACACCTCAAGCAAATGACAAAAAACTTAGGCTTCATCCATGTTTAGTCCATGAAAAAGTCCTTATTTTCCACCTTATTTTAACCCGCCTAAAACCACAGGTAAACATCACTTGAGCTCCAGTTTTTAGACGTCTCTTATTGTTGATCCTCTGGTGCTTCCACTCACCTTTTGTCACGCCTGCACTGGGGATGATGCACAGAGCTCTGGCAGTGTACCAGTGTCGGATGTCACATGAATATGGAAGATGGCGGTCAGATTTAGAGCGACAGTTAGAGAAAACAGCTGATGATGTCTGGTATTCACACCCAAACACCACCTCGGGGCATATGAGCCACTGGCTGTCTCTGACAAATCTGCCTCAATCCCTCAGAAGTGGTAAACCTTTGCTGCTGTGAGCAGTGCTTTAAGCTGTTGCAGACTTGGAGCAGGTCATGATGTAATAGTTCAATCAGAAAGAGAAAACCTGAGTGGAAGATATGGATTTAGAGTTTAGATTACCACCTTATTTTAGAGACTCTGTTTCTTTTACCTGGTAAATCCTCTTTTGAAACGTGCAGACTCTGCTTCCTCCTGCTGCTTACTGCTTTATTCGCTTTTAAATCATTCTGCTTCTTTCCACAAGTCTTGGATATGATTTTATTCTTTCTATTCTTTTATTCCTTTTCTTTTAAGTGTATACTTGTAGAAGGTATTAGCCCTCCTGTTTGCAGAGAGAATCGGACAGAACAATGTCTCCTAACCCTGCATTATCAGTGAGACTCTCTGTGAGGAGAACGCAGCTCAAGAAGAGGACTGAAACGCTGCAAAACACTCGTGCAAGCGAGGAATTTATTGACTCTATTATAGCTCCTGTGCCGGCTGTGGAGCCTTCATGTTATCCCTTCTTGGTTGGGTTTCTGCACTAACATTACTTGGTTAGGATTAGAAAATTATTGTGGTTTGGGCTAAAATACATTATTTTTATACTGTCACCCTTATGGGCTCCATTTTTAATTTTCAATTTACATTTCACTTCACATGCAGTTATTCTTATGACAATTAGAAGTTAATTCCTTGTTGTTTTGGGGGGGGTTAAGGTGAAGATTTGGATTTGCTAATTCAAAATAGTTAAGTAAGAGTGGCGTTGTTGCCTTGCTGCATGGCCCCTTTTTCTGTGAGGATTTGGTTTCTTTATTTCTGGATTGCGACGTTTTCTTACCTTCAAACAAAATATTTCTCATTTAAACCAGAAAAGTTGCTAAAGAGCTCTTTAAGCGAGGCAAGACACTTGCTTAGAATTAACTGTAGGCATTGTTGAGACGTTGCAAACCATTACACAGCTGCTCTTGGAGTGACCTTCGTTGGAGAACCATTTGTGAGGAGGGTAACCGGGTTATCTAATTTCATCCATTTATATACATCTTTATACATGAGCAACTGATGTGGAGCCTCACACTGCAGACCTGGCCGGCACGCTTCCCTGGATGTGTCCAAATGACACTGAAATATCTGGTAAATCTCCTACTGGAATAGTGACCTGGAACCTGGAGCCAGGACCTGGTCTCATGTTGTCCATCACAGAGGTAAACCCAGCGCGAAACCTAAACCTCCAGCACTCAGCTGAAGTCTCATTGTATAATAGATACGATCCGCTGACTCCAAATAGAATGTGTGGCAATGAATGTAATGCAAAAATGATTAAAAACAAGAGAAATGGCCCCAAAACGTAGCCAAGGGCTGTGCAGAATATCAGGAGAAGCCTAAAGGCCACAACCAAGGTGAGGAATACAGAAGCAATCGACACCTCCACACAAAATGGAACAGATGCATATAACTGATAGATGATGATGCTGACCATCCTGTCTACACATCCAGATGGTGTGAGGATCATCGTCCACGCGGCGTCTTTCCTTTCTGAGAAGGAAGACTGGACACATGGTTATCAAATGCATGCATCGCCCGTGGGATTAAGTTCGTTGATAACTTCAATATCTTTTGGAACTGGAAGGACGTGCATCCACCTTCGAGGTCACCCTCTGGACCATTTCTGTATTTTATTTTATTTATTGATTACTCAAGAAAAGTAAGAAGGTTAAGAAGAGGTACAAGTGCTCAGTTGAGGGAGGCCAGAGCTATGTCACCATCATTTCTGGATCATTTTTGGATCATTTCAAATTGAAAATGTTGAATGTAATGGAAGCTGTTGCACCGATAAGAATCAAGAGCACCTTAAGCAAACAGAAAACACCGCGGAGAAACACCACTACGGTCAGAAACCTGAACAGAGAATGCATAACAAGGAGCTGTGCAAGGCCAGAGAGCTGCATTTATCTGAGATGATTAATAAGAATGCCAACAATTCTCCAACTCTGTTTGCTGTGGTTGAAAAACTCACAAATCCTCCAAAACAGTCAAACTCAGACCTCCACTGAGAAATGCAACGAATTTGCCAACTTTTTTAGCCTAAAAATCTAAATAATTAGACAAAAATTCATCTAATATGTCTCTAAAACCTAGAAATAACTCTGACATTGTGTCACAATTTAATATAGTTGATTTAAAAATCCTGGAGGAAACAGTTCAGCATCTGAAATCAACAACTTGCACTCTGGACATAATACCATCCAACTAAAAACTGTTTTTACCTCAGAAGAAAGTGATCCAGGTTAAAAACTTTTCTTCTTTTAAAGATCTTTTAATGTATCTAAACTGTTGCTTGTTTTTATTCATTCTCTTTATATTCTTTTATGTATTTTTAATGCTTCTTCCGCTCCCTGCTGCAGTGCTTTTATTTTATGTGAAGCATTTTGAATTGTTTTGTGCATGAAATGTGCTACAAATAAACCTGACTTGCAGTCAGTCGTAGGTCCAGCTGAGGCCTGAGTTTCCTCTGGCACTCTGGACTTTCATTAGCTTTTTCTTTGTAGAGTTTGCAGAGACAAGAAGCCCACCTGAGACCACCGTCGCTGTGCAGCTCAGACGTTTCTCATTTATCTTTCTGGAAGAGCCATCTGCAGGGGATGATGTGCCTGAACATCTTCAGGCTGCAGGCGAGACAAGGGATGCAAGACAGATGATCCGGCAACATGATAGCTGTCAGGATAGGAAGTTCATTCCCTCCCTTTGGCTCTTAATTTATCCACCTGTCTTCCACCTACAGTAAATCAATGCTTTTTATTGTGAAGCTGTTGTGTTGACACATCTGAGACTGACTCTGACAGGGTGTTGCTTCCAAATGTGCAAACTGTGTTCTTAAGACAGCTCTTTAGATAATAAATGACAACTCGAGAAGTCGGTTTATGTGGTTCAGGCTTAAGAAAGTATCTAAAGTTGTGTTTTCTTGGCACAGTTTTTGGTGTTTGTACAGCTTCCATCATTAATGGAATTGTTGAAATGCTCTGTAAGGAAATAGCCGTGTTTCTTATTGTAATGGAGCTGTATAACTTCAGCATTCGTATCAGTGTTTTCCCCAGATTCCAGGCAACTTCCTGTTTAATGTCTCTCCTTCCTGTTGGATCTGTTTCTGCTGTCAGAGCAGCAACTGTAAATCGTTACCCGAGTAAACACCACAAGGACTCTTTGTTGTTCTTGTTTTCCCGTTCTCTCTCTGTCCGATTCTCAGATAAAGACGTTCAAAGCTGCTGTAACCTGACAAACAATTTGTGGCGCATTCAAACAGGAAGCCATTATCCTGTTCCCGAAAGCTTTGCTTCTTATCTCTGGGCTCACATCTGTAGAGCCCTCCCTGCTCCACCTCCTCGCCCATCCAGGCCTCCTCCAGTAGTCCCAGACGTCCTCAGGATATGCCCTATCTGTCTGTCCCCCTATGGGACAGACAATCCTCCCAGAATGGCAGCCAGACACACCCCAGAGCAAACCAGAGGAATTCTGCCTCTGTTAAGATGATGCTGCTGAGTCCTTTCATGAGGATGAACTCCGGAAGTATCAGCTTTTATGTTGAAACCAGCCTAAACGAGGAAAGCTGATGTGTTGTCATACAAAGATGTCACATATCTTTAGTTTAAGGATAAAGAGTGATCAGCTGAATAATTTGCCTTTTTATTGTTCAGATAGAAGCAAAATCATTAAAAAAACACCTTCATACTTTACAGTGTAACTCTGAATAGGAATAGCAGGTGAAATGTAGTCGTAACAGTCAGAAAAAAGTCTTTTTTTTATTATTTAAATAAAGAAACTCCTGCTGTAGTAATCCTGTGCAACCAAAGTTTGATTCGTTGGTCTCTGAGCTGCTTCAGTGATGATGACTGATGTTTGGAGAGGATTGGAGAGGAGAACACTGATATGGTCTAACACTTAGATATATATTCACCTTAGATATTTATGTGAAGCAATAATGATCATGTTTATGCAGCAGCGACCAATGTGCTAATAGTAGCTGTTGTGCTAACAGGTATGAGCATTATGAATGACCTACTTTATCCTGATTTTGGCATTTTTCCTCTCAATGAATCTGAACCTTACGCTCAGAAGCCAATGCACAGTTGTGAATGGTCCAAATATTTATAAATTCCCTTTTAGCTGTAGCTAAAAGCACTTTACTATGTGTTTGTCATGCACGCTGGGTTCAGACTGCATGACATAAGCCCCACAGATGATCAAACATGGGTAGTTTAATCTTAAAATGAGCTAAATCGGACGTATTCACAGCAGACGCAGTCCTTTTCACAGTCACTGTGCCATAAATAACACATTATTTGTGTCAGTTTTGGTTATTTTAAGGTATTTGTAGTTAATTACCACTCGTATAATACTTTTGCTGGTAGTAATCTAAAATAACAGACATAATATAAGTTGCCACCAGGGATCAAATAAGTACAATATGAGGAACTAACTGCTGCCGTTACTCAGTGTTTCTGAGTCCTGAGTCAATCTAAAGCAGCCAGTGAACAGTAGTGCGTCATGGTGAGTTTTATAAAATCAAAACTTTATCATCTGTCATAAAATAGCCACTTAATCCTGAGAAAATGCAACATTTGTTGTTCAAATAATGACTTAATATTTATTAATAATGAGACGTTCCGTGATCATGACTCGCTGATTTTACCTCATGATTTTGACCTTTAATCCCATGATAATTAGATCTAATCTCACTCAGATCTCAGAACTGCTTTGAAGATTTAATCAAACGTTTAACTTAAAGTTGTAACATATATCTGCAGGAAACAGCAGCTGTTTAGACCAAAGAAATGATTCTGATCTTCCTTTTCTGAGTCTTTTCAGTCCAACACAGTTTGTTCGTTTGGTGTGTAAACTAAGCAGGGAATTAAAGTGCATTATTACAACTAAAATCATATTAATTTGGACACCAAGTTACAGCCAAGTGAACCTTTCTCATTATTCATGATAAATTACGTGACTTAGTTGTGTTTTCAGTGGTGGAAATTAATTTCAATAACTGACAGAACTCCTCTGTGATGCGTTCAAGGTAATGAGGGACGTCTTCGTAACTCCTCATTATTATGTATTATGCTAACTAATGTCTAAGTATTCATGGTCACATGTTTAAGTATAATTGATTCACATATATTCATGAATTAATCACAGCCCAATTATTCGTTAATAGATCAGGTTAGGAGTGGGATCACTGAGTTCATTCTCATGAAATTCTTCATTAGGAGCTGGAGATAGAAACAAGGACCAAAGCAAATCTGTGATTCCTGATTTGTTTCTTCATGAATGAATCATTACTTTACTCGTGTTCTGAGGCAATAATACAGAATTATGTGTGTCCTTTGCTTATGGAGAGTTGTTTTAGATCTGTGCTTGTACCTGATGGTAATCTGTCTTGATGTGTGCCTTTCTGTAGTCTCCACTGTGCTCACAGTTGACTTTAAGATAAGCTTCTGTTTGCGTCACACTGGCAGCCTGCGCTGTAACTACACAGTACAGTGCAGAAGTGACAGCTGCAGGCGTCACAACGATAAGAAACTTCTGAAATGAGTAAGAAAACAGGACAATGTGTTGATAAGAGACTGCCTGTGCATCACTCTGCAGACTGTTTGTCACTCTGTGTGACTGTCAGACCTTTCCTTGGAAGAAAAGACGATTATTTTTCATGTCTTGTCTCAATATTAATCTCACACAACACCTCCAACATCCTGGCTGGAAGATCTGAACGCAGCAGACACAAAATGAATGGCAACAGATGAATTGTCTCCTGACAAAAGGAACATGCAGGCCATGGTCATCTCCCACCTTGACTACTGCAATGCTCTCCTAACTAGCTAGAAACTTGGGTGTCATGATTGATGACCAACTAACCTTCAAAGATCACATTATCTCTGTTGCTCGTTCAGCCGCTTTGCATTACTAAACATAAGAAAGATCAGACCATACCTGACCCAACATGCCCCCCAGCTCCTGCTGCAGGCCATGGTTCATCTCCCACCCTGACTACTGCAACGCTCTCCTAACTGGTCTCCTAACTGGTTTCCTAACTGGTCTCCTAACTGGTCTCCTTACTGGTTTCCTAACTGGTTTCCTAACTGGTCTCCTAACTGGTCTCCTAACTGGTCTCCTTACTGGTTTCCTAACTGGTTTCCTAACTGGTCTCCTAACTGGTCTCCTAACTGGTCTCCTAACTGGTCTCCTTACTGGTTTCCTAACTGGTTTCCTAACTGGTCTCCTTACTGGTTTCCTAACTGGTTTCCTAACTGGTCTCCTAACTGGTGTCCTAACTGGTTTCCTAACTGGTCTCCTAACTGGTTTCCTAACTGGTTTCCTAACTGGTCTCCTAACTGGTCTCCTAACTGGTTTCCTAACTGGTCTCCTAACTGGTCTCCTAACTTGTCTCCTAACTGGTCTCCTAACTGGTTTCCTAACTGGTCTCCTAACTGGTCTCCTAACTTGTCTCCTAACTGGTTTCCTAACTGGTCTCCTAACTGGTCTCCTAACTGGTTTCCTAACTGGTCTCCTAACTGGTCTCCTAACTGGTCTCCTAACTGCTCTCCTAACTGGTCTCCATCCTGTGCTGTGAAACCTCTGCAGATGGTCCAGAACGCGGCGGTGCGTCTGGTCTTGGATCAGCCTAAAAGAACACGTCCCCCCTCTGTTCATTGAGCTCCTCTGGCTGCCCTTAGCATCAGGTTCAAGTCCCTGATGTTAGCTACAAAGTGCTTAATGGAACGGCTCCATCTACTTGGATGCTCTTGCAAAGGCTTCTGTCCCAACTGGGTCCCTCCGTTGGTCCCAGGATTGTCGTCTAGCAGCTCCTACACCACGCCTAAGACAATCCAAACTCTGTTCATGTGTCGTCCCACGATGGTGGAATGACCTACCGAGCGCTACCAGAACAGGGGCGTCCCTGTCTATCTTCAAGAAGCTCCTGAAAACCCAGCTCTTCAGAGAGCATCTCCTATCCCAGCACTTCCCTACCTCCTCTATCTCTGCACTTTATCTTTCTGCACTTCCTTCTATGCCTGCACCCTATCTCTACTCTGTCCCCTCTGACAGAGTCGGACTCCTGGGTTCCTTCTATGTAGCTTATTGTTAGCTTTATATAAAGCTGTTATATCTTCATCTGTAAGTCGCTTTGGATAAAAGCGTCTGATAAATACAGAAACCTCCAACATCCTGGCTGGAAGATCTGAACGCAGAAGACACAAAATGAATGACAACAGATGAATTGTCTCCTGATAAAAGGAATGGATTGATAGATATACAAAGGTGAGCACAATCAAATCACCAAAAAAGGAGGAAAGGAAGGAGAAAATTACAATAAATCAACTAAACCAGAACCCAACTGTAGCAGCAGAGGGATGAGAAGCTGTAGCACCAGGGTTAGTGTTAGCAGCCATATCAACAGAGTGGCTGCACCTCTTATTCCACAGACTTTAGCACCTCAGTGGTTTTGTTTGTTACTGTTAAAGAAGAGCCGGTCAGGGCCGATGTTGTCTGTCCAGTCGTGATGATGCGATTTTTCGCTCTTCAGGTTTTGTTGAGCTGAAGCCGATGTGAACTGTTCTGTTGTTGCTGCTCGCTCCCACAGCACGTCAAAGCTTAAAATGAAAGGCTCCGACGAGCCTCAACAAAACTCCCCGCTAACGGCCTGTGATTACCTTGATTTGAGTCTGTCAGCTTTTAAACAGCTTCTGTCAAAAGTGAGATATTAATTCATTTTGTGTTAAGGGCGGCCAGAAGTGGTGTGTGTCGGTAGGAAATAATGTGGGCTCATTGGTATTCTGATGAGAGCTGCAGATAAAGCTTTCTTCTTTTACCCCAGAGGATTTGGTGGGAATCCCGTAGAGGTTTCTCCTACAGTGGAGTGGTTGTGATTATCATAAACGAGGCTAAATGTGGTCCTCGGAGGGTTGGCTGGATGGTGAGGAGGATTTAGGACTAAATTGTTGCCTGTGGTTCTGCGCCCTGGGGCTTTGAGACGATCCGGCATCCATGTTTATTCCAGGAGACTGTGAGACATTAAGGGAATACAAGGATTTTTTTCCTTTACATTTACACCTCAGTTGTGTGGTTAGCTTATTTATAACAGCTCTTAGGCCCCCTAAAACTGTTTCAAAGCATTCTTCTGCAACAAACTCAACACTGTGCGAGCTTGAAGTTTCTCTATCTACAGCCACAGGGAAGTATTTGGTATATGCTGCAGCTAATGAACACTTTACATGTGATTAAAAGCTTGAGACTCAACATTGCGAAATGTTGCCAGCAAAATAAAACATCAAACAGGTTCAGAGGGCGATGAGATAGCAGTGGCTCGGCTAAAAGAAAACACAGATCAGTTTAAACATTAAGCTATCTTACATCCATCTTTGCTTTTCCCACCACAAAAAGCAACAAGCGACACTGATAAGCCTTGCAAGTTCTTAATGAGCTAGAAAAGGCGCCACTATAACTCGTTTTCCCTTTGTGTGCTCAGTCTTAGCCTGGTTGTTCTTGCCTTTATCCTGCATCCAAATGAGATCATCAGGTGTTTAATCTCAGTGCGGTTTATCCTTCACAAACATTTCACCTTGTCCAAAGTCTCTGTACTCCGTTTTTCCTGAATCTAGTCATGTTATTTCCCTTCATGCTGCTGAGCAGAGATGACAGAGCAGTTGCAGTTAATCAGTAAAGCCTGATGAACCGTCACTCGCTTTATTGATGGATGATTTTGCTGCTTCTATTTTCGGCTTCTTTTTTTAGACCCTCCTGTTCGAACCAGCTGTTCGCTGAGGATGTTGCACGGCCTGCTCCAGAACCCGCTTCATGGGCAGATTGTTAGTGCTGCTCATAGCATGAGGTGACCCCTGGAAAAAAAGATACATATTTCAGCCATTTCAGCCATCTCAGCGAGTAGCCCCCACCCCCCTGAGGACTGATCATGCAGCCTGGCTAGTGCATAAACACTGATAGCCTCCATATCACACACTAAGTACTTAAGCATGATTGATTCGGCTGGAAGATCCATGAAGACGTGCACCTGAACAATACTGTTCCCCAGAAAATTGAGTCATAGCTTATGACTGGAACCAGAAGATTATGCAGAATTTCATCAGCAGGAGTAAACATGTTGTTTACCATTCCACCCGTGTAAGTTTAGATGGAGTGACCGCCGCTCTGGCCCCTGACATTGAGTCTAATAGTGAATGATCGGTGGGACAAAGCCAGCTTTGGATCAGCACACAGGATGCTGCTTTGCAACATGATTTATTGATGTCCAGGATAACATCAATGGAGGACCTCAACGAATGTCACCTGCTTCCCATGCATTCAAAACAGCCAAAGTCAGCAGGCTTCTTGCATAAATTGCTCCTCCCTTCATACATCCTGCGCTTCTGTGATGCAAAACAGGTTGATGCATGCATTAAATGAGGATATAATCTCAGTCATTTTCTCCATGATATTAGCATAATATGCTATTCTGGGTGGTAAAGGTAAAGGTAGCCGGGTTGTTGTTAGTTATAACGTCATCTTCCCTCCTCATAAAGCATGTAGTAGAGGGACCTTTAATTCAATGTCACTGCTTGTAGAATAACAATTATACATAACATTATAACAAAAATATCATGTGAGTTAAAACCGACCGGGTAACAAATCATTGACAGGAGCTGCTGACCAAAACAAAAGTTTCAAAAAGCAGCGCCTACATTTTTTTCTCACACTTTTTCACATTTTCCTCGGTGTAATTCGTCTAATCCAACCTTTTTTTGCTTTTATCCCTGATCAAACACCCACACCAGCATCCTGTTACTCTCTGGCCTCCTCACTGCACTATTTCCCACCCTGCCTCTTCCATCCAATTTTCCCATGTTCTTCCCAGTGCTGCATCTCAGTGATGAATGTTCCCGACACTCAGGTTACTCCTTGGGTCCTTTTAATCATCCCTTTTGTTAATTCGCTCCTTGTATCGTGTATTTGTGGAGGCCGGACCGGCATCTCTGTCTCCATTCAACCTGCTTTTGAGCTCACTCCATCAGCCAGACAAATTATACCCATTTAACAACAGCTCAACACACGTGCAATCATGCACCTAAATGCACTCTCACATAAATACAGCAATGCACAGCATGCTGAATACCTTTTTTTCAGTTCTGAGGTTATATATATGACCTGTTGCCCCTGACAACTGTCTACAATTAGGTGAAAACAACCTCTGATTACCAACACCATGTCATTATTTATTTATAAGACGAGATATGTATATTTAAAGATATGCTGGGACTGGAACACATTATTTTAGAGGCTAGTCTGACAGTATATAGGCTTAATGAGCCTAAAAGTCTCTTCAGGCCAAAGACACCTTCAGTGCGAGCTGAAACAAACCCAGATTTAGAAGTCCACACTTCTAAATTCTTCACCCAAGATAAAACATACAGTTTCCATGTCATTTATCAAACTTTTAAAGGACGTTTCTCTGAGATACTATTGACCAAATCCCATTTCAGTGCAACATTCTGGGCTTGGACATGACTGATAGGTGCTAATAGCTCATTCTGAGCTCTCAGTTACTCTCATTTGTTCAAGGAACCTAAATCATAACCTGTTGATCTCCTTATGAGCTTTCAGTCATTTATCTTCTGCCATTTTCATATGTGTCACTGATAAGTGAAGCCTACATACTGCTATATTCTTCCATAATGAGGTAGTGGTATCTATCTGAGCTCACTCAAAAACTTTGAAATAATTAGAAGCAACATTTATAGGCCCGTATTATCCTTACTTTGTATTCAGGAGTCTGTATTCAGTTGTTGGTGCTGGCAAACTTCTCCCCTTTAACATTTCAGATACGATCTTTAATAAAAGATGATTTGACTAAACTGCAAAGTCCCAAATGAATATTAATCTCCGTGTTGGCTAAAGATCAGAGTGAAGCCACATGATTTATGCAGAGCCTCTGATCAGCTGGACGAATCAGGAGAGGAGAGCCAGAGAGTTTGAGCTGATCAATTCTGACATAACTTTGTTTTAAGAACAAGTCTTAATGAACGATGTGGGTCACCAGGTTCTTCTCTTCTCAGTGTTTTTCCCCCGTGGACATTATCCAGAATGCTGTGAAACGTCCTCTAAGTTTCTCCTAATGTGACCATGATTCACAGCATCTAGGATCAGCAAAAGCCTTAACATGGTGGCATTGATAGGTTTGGTTTGACAGCTTCTTTGTTGGGAAAGAACGAGCTTCCATAAATGAACTTGTTGGGTCTGGAGTGGGCTCTGTGGATCAGAGAGCTGGTCTGAGACCCTCTGTTCTGAAAGTCTGTATGATTGAGTTTGGACGAATACGATTAATGATTCAAAGGCTGTGTTTTGATAGTCAGAGCTTTGGGTTTTCTGCTGTAATGTATCTTAGACCCATGTGTGAGAACAGAGGACAGCTGGTGAAGGTTCCTGTAGGAAATAAGTGTCATTTTACCATTTTTGACCTTTGCTTTGACTGTTTTTTGTTGCATACTCTGTCCCTTTCTTGTTCTACATTTCAAACAGACCCATCCTTCTCCCCCTCTGCTTATTTTGGAAACGGAAACTTGGTTTCCATAGTTACCGATAGAGCACGATAAACAATGGCCTCAACATCTAGGTCACGTTAGAGGCCTGAGACTCTTTTTTTCTTCTGGACGTAGTGGGGAAAGTGTAGAGGACTGTTATGAAAAGGTTAGCCTTCGTCACCACCCTTTCTTCTCTCTATATTCAGAATATCCACCTCCTCAGGTCCAGTTATTTTTCTCTCATGCCTCAGAGTCATTTTGAGTTACAAACTTGGAGGGTCACTGTCAGAAATGGAGTAGATGGAGGACCCAGATGCAGAATTTTTGGATTTATTTCCAAAAGACAAGAACAAAAAGCGCTAAACTGTGGAACAAAACAAAACAAGACAAGACTATGACTATGACTGTGGCTGTGGAAAATAAGACAAAACCTGAAGAACGTGAACTTGTTGGTGAGGATTTTGCCTTATTTTCCACAGCCATAGTCATAGTCTTGTCTTATTTTGTTTTGTTCCACAGTTTAGTTCTTAATAACCGTCTCAGCCGTACTTTTTGTTCTTGTCTTTTGGAAATAAATCAAGTTTTTGCCATGAGCTGAGGGAAACCTGGAAACTAAATACTGTGGGGAGGTGATGGGGTGCAGCTGAGAAACAAGGACAGGTGACAACATGACAAGAAATAAACCTGAAAACAAGACAAAAACAAACTCAAAACATGACAGTCACCAGCAAGACATTCATCTACAAGTGCATGTGAGCTGTTACCCGAGCTAAATGTGGGTGGAAGGGGGGGTTCACAAATAATTTAGAAGCTTTAATCAGAGAAATCATGATATCTTCTATTTTGAGATTATGGCTGAAGGGACAATCTTCAGCCTCTCAGGCAGCATGACATGAAAAACCGACATGGTTCTGTAACAGAAATCAGTCTGCAATGTAAAATAAGCTAAACCTGCAAGCATGCAGTCAGGCTCTTTATTCCATCCATCTATTCATTTCTATACCTGTTAGACCAGTCCAGGGTTAAGACTTTTCACACATTTAAGCATGTTTTAAACATGCATTTTGAGGCAAAAAAGTAGAACAAGTAAGATTAAGATGACTTTATTGTCATGTTTGACCCATCCAGGTTGACCTGTTGAACACACTCATGCAGACAGATGCCGTACACTGGAGCGGGGGGGTATGGTGCCTTGCTCAAGGGCACCAAACAAGGCCCTAAACAGCAGTGTCCCAGCTTTTTAAAAATGTTTTACATACTTTATACTCAAAGAAAAGACTCAATGCTACATATGTTGCTGTATTATTTTCAATACGATTAGCAAAAAGTCTACATTTCAGCATCATGCGACAAAAACCATTGTGTAGATGATGTGTTGCTGCATCTTTTATTCTCAGCTGAATGCAAAGGAACTACCTGTTAAGCCCTGTTAATGTGTCACATTAGCTGTGTTTTACGGTATCGATAGGGGCTGGAGAGGATGGAGCAGAGGGGAAATTGATAAGCCCACCATCGAGCCTCCTTCCTATGACTTTCCAGCAGTCCTGAAAACACATTAGAACCAAACCAATAATCCCCTACAGAGCCAGCCTTCTTTATGGGATTGATCTTGAGAGCATTAAGTCTTACACTGTTACTTTTTTGCAAAATTATCTGAAGAAGAAAGTCAAATAGCTGCTTTGTGCTTCAAGCATTTCCACCGCCACCTCATTCATGTACGGGTTCACACAACAGAACCTGCCTTGTGAATAATGCAGCTATTAAAGCTATCTTATTAAACTAGGTGAGTGACATAGTGATTCGATTCATTAAAGGCTGAGAAGGCTAATGAATGCAAGACATGTGAGGAGTCCATTTCAGCTGCTGGCCTGTTCTCCAGTCACAGGTCGGGTGGTGCTGGAGATTTTAGGTCAACAAACATGATGAAAATATGGAATCGACACTCTTGGAACTCAACTTCCACCTGTGCATGTACTGTAGAGGTATTGATCGCTTTCATATCAGCTGGTGATTCCATATTTTTTGCCAAAAGTTGTGCACATTCACATAAAATTTTCCAGAAGTACTTAAAGCTAAAGGAGTATTTAGTGCTAATATCGATCTTTCTTTTGATTTTTATTCAGGTGTTCTAGCATTCCTAGCACTGCCAGTAGGACTGGTGTCATCAGCACCGGAGCTGTATCTCAGCCAGACGTCCCAGGACTCGGTCTCCATGGCAGCCGCCCACAACAGCCCCCTCTCCCCCCCCAAACCTAACCCCGGAGACTGGTATCAGGAAGGCTCCAGCAGTGGGGAATGGTCATCCAAAGGCACCCATCCATCGAACATCGTCCTTCCTACTGTGGCCCTCCCTTCTTTTGCTTTGCTTCACACCAGCCTCACCTCCATCCAGGCTTATGATGATTCTCCCATTGACGACACAAACACAGTCACCCCAAACACTGTGAGCGCTGACAGCCATGTGACTCAACCCCAGGGGCCCAGTTCGGATGCTGTAGATCAAGGCCACATTCACAAATTAGTCAGGGTAGCTCAAGTCGGTACCCCAGTCGGTACTGTTAGTTCTAACCAGGTCAGCAGCACCTCTAAACTTCCCAGAACAGCATTCCCAAGTATAGATGTAGAATTTGCTGCTCGAGCGCCTCCAGACCCTCTGGCCTCAGACAGACGGGATGCACTTGATGCGCGCCACAAAAAGCCTCAGAGGCTAAGTGTGGAGGAACCCAGTGACCACCGGCAGCAGCCCTCCTCCCTAACCGCCCTCTCCTCTTCCTCAGTGGGCGCTGAGGTGGCCCAAGGCTTGAAACTCAGGGAGCATGCTGTTGCATCCCCAGAGCTGCCCATGCACCACACCATCACCCTGCGGGAGGCTCATGCTGTGAGTGAGCCGCCCACTGCTCAGTTGACGCTAGCGTCCGCCGCTCCAGTTGAGAGCCCACCAAATAATCTAAGCTCCACTGTGTCCACCACAGCCCTGTCCACTGAGTCCCACAGCTCAACAACCATCCCAGTCAACCACACTGCAGCCGTCACAGAGGAGGCTCAGACTGTTCAGGTTAACGTCACAGACAGTCCACCTGTGGAGCACCAGCAGGGGAATGCTACTGCACATGCAGGGCCGCCCTCCAACAGCAGCTCAGTGGAGGAAGTGCCTGCTCGGGGGAACGGTTCAGAGGCCCCCTCCACAGCCAGCGGGAAATTCCTCATCAGGCAGGTACCAGCCACAACCAGTGACCCCTGGACCACTGGAAACAGCTCAGGCTCCACTGTTGACTCCCCACCGTCCCGCACGCCCATCTGCTTGAGCAGGATGGATTTTGTGTGGATCGTGCTGGCCATCAGTGTGCCTGTGTCCACCTGTTGTAAGTAAAAAGCAGCAACAACACAAGAATTCTGTCAAAACATCATTTTTTTAGGGAATTAGTTTCACATTTGAAGGATTATTAACTTAGCCGGTGTGCATTTGCCTCAGTTAGTGGCAAAAAAACGCTTCAGGACCTAATCTTAAGAGTTTTAAATGGGAGTGAACGTTTCACCAAAGACAAAACACATATATTAGATATTATTAAGTAGATATTATTGATAATCCACGTTTTTTACATCCTCAATATAAAATCATAGAAATGTAACTCTACTTTAGGTACTTTAGGTTTTTTATTCCAACCATATTTTCTTCTAACAGTGGCCTGTTTTCCTGAAACATGACAGCAAGTATGGCTGTATAACCTGTGTTTTGCTCTCCTGCTTTTGCCTTTTTCTAGCTGTGCTTTTGACTGTGTGCTGTATGAAGAGAAGGAAGAAGTCGTCAAGTCAGGAGAACAACCTCAGCTACTGGAACAACGCCATCACCATGGATTACTTCAGCAGGCACGCAGTGGAGCTGCCCAGAGAGATACACACTCTTGAGAGTGAGGTACAAACTAACGACACACTGTGACTCTTCCTGCTCAGCACTGCATGCTCTGAAGTGGCAGGACATTTACTTGATGTTTCACTATCAGTCAGCAGAACGCTGTTAATGCGGATGGAAACAACAAGAGGATCCAGGTGCAATCTCCCCTGTCAGCAAACCTCGAGCCCTGTTGAGGTCCTCTTGAGCATAAACTGTTTAACTGCTTTATTCGAATCAAGTGAAAGAGAACTTTCCAGCAGGAGACAGTTTTCCACACAGCTAAATCAATGTAGTCTGGTAATAAGCATTTATAGTGTGTCATTATTAAAAAACTCCCAGTAGTGTTTAGATCCAAATCCCTTTTCCAGCTCTGCAAACAGTCCATCATGCACAGCTCATGCTAGGTTGTTGGCCAGCTATATGTTTTCAGCCACCTGACACTGACTGATGGCTTTATTGGGTGTTTGCACCAAATCGCACCCCCTGGACGTGCAAGACATCAGCAACGAGTTATGGATTCAAATATGATGAATATCTCTCCAAAATCCTAAACCATAAACACCAAATGCACAGAGATTCTTTAGCTACAATAAGCGCAAAGCTAAGCTAATAGCAACATAAGTCACAGCCTTTCCTACAGCCTGCTTTCTCTGTGAGTCTAGGGGCCAGATGCCTTATTTGTTGTATATGTTGTATAGAATAGTAGCTTTTTTTCTGATTTTGTTTGTTAGTTATTGGTGCTGTGAGCAGCTGCAGCTCTGCACAACGGTTGGGCGCGATGGCTCTGGAGGCTAATGAGATGTTAGCCGTTAGCATTGCTACATGTTCAGATAAATCAGAGGTAGCTGAAGTCCTGATACTGTCTCTGTGCAGCTGATGCACCTTTTTGATCTCTTACTTTTTACCTCTGCATGCATCATCTGTTTCTTTTCTCCATTCAGCAGTTTTTGCTCTGGTTGTGATTCCAGATCTGAGACCTCCAAACAGATTTGCTTTTCTTTACTTCTGCACTGTTTCAGTTTCACATTCAGAAAAATGTTTCATTTTATCGTTTCTTACACTTTCATGTCTATTACTAAGCTAAACTAAACATCGTCACACACATTTATGGCTAAAAATTGGGCTGGAAATCAGGTTTGTGCATTTATGTTTTGTTTCTTGATAACTGAGATTTACATGTCTTTATAAATCTGGCAAAAGAATACGTATGAGTGTCGTGCAACTGGCCCCAGGAGAGAAATACCAGGCCCATAATGTATTAGTTACTGGATGCACACAGTATTTACACGCTTTAATACATTTGTTGGACACTCTTTGACTCTATTTCAGATTGCACTGTAGGCAGTTGGCTTAGATGCTGAAATATCATCTGCTCCTCTGGGATTTTCACCATCTGACAGCTTTTTATGGAACAGCCATTATGTCTCCAAAAAGACCAGTTATTGGCCAAAGTCTCCCTTCCCGTGCAAGCTTTAGCCTTAAAGCAGAGCAGAAATATTTAAGCTTTAGTAAAGTTTAGTTTCTCGTCAGGCCACTTGAATTAGAACAGTTTGGTGGCTTAAAGTATTCCAGCATGTAGATGCAGCGTAGTTTATCTTAGCCACCATGGATTTTCTTGCCAAAACAAAACTCTACTCAGTAAAAATCCAGTATTTCTACAAGGCGTTGGGCCCCAGCACTTCACTGAGCACAAATAGATGTTTTTTTATACTCTACAAAGGCTGCTGTATGATGCGTGCATTGTTTATTTCATGTCCACTGTATTTTTGTCCATAGTTTGTGTGTTTAATCAATATTATGTGTAATCTGGTTTGCTCTAAATAAAATTTATTATTCAACCTAAAGTTCATAATTTGGCCTCATAAAGAAACTCTTAAACTTTCATGTTACTTTGAACCCTTGAACCAACAAATTCTGCCAGTTGGTTGTATTTCTTGTCATTAAATCGCAGACGGTTCCTCCCCTACTTTTCCTTTAAGTTGCTTTAAGATGGGTAAAATCAGCTGGTGTCACTCATCATTCATTCATTATTTTCATGTTGTGCAATATTGTGCTTCAGCTACACAGTTTTTATCCATCAGCCCTCCATCATTTTATGCACATTTGCTTCTTCTTCTGTGATGAGTTATTTAGAAACTGAGGGTTTGAATGATCTTTTAGGACTTTAAAGGAGTTGAGCCTAAGATATGAGGCTAAATCTTTTCATATTTACTTTTTTGTTGGGAAAACCCAGCCTGTCTTGGGCTAAAGATTACGCTCCCTCTGAGACTCATCCCAGTTTTTTGGTGCATTATAGTGCCATCTGTTGGAAGTAGAGTTGAGTCTTTAACAGTCATTTGGATTTCAGGAACTAATGAATTTGCAGATTCCCACCGCCTGTCGATGCTTGTTCTGTTTGCATTTTTTTATGTTTATCATCTTCTCTCCAATTAATGTTTAATTGATATGTTTCCCTTCTCTTGTTTCTCTGCCGTCGCTCACTTTGTATTCCTTTGCCGTCCTTTGGGGAGTCAGGAGAGAGAAGCCGGTGTTGGATCATGTGTGGGATGCCCTTGGTGACACCCAGGTGTTTCCCCCTTGATTTACCTGTCTCTGTAGAGCAGAAATCTCACACCTTAGACTCCCCGGTGCTGTAGGTAAACGGCAATGGCAAACATAAATGGTTGATTTGATTTGATTTGATCAGACTTAGCTGATAAAACGGCTTCATTCTTTCTGTAAAACAAATAATTTTGTGTTTCCCACCTTCCTCCTCCAGCTCCACTTCATTACTGCTGACTCACTATCACTCCCTCCCTCACCTGATGTCCCTCTGCTGCTGCTTTTCCTCTGAGTCATCTCTCCCTTTTGTTCTTCGAGAAGCTTTCACGTCTCCCGCACCTCCTCCCTTTATTTCTCAGTTCATCTAGCTGTGTTGGATACCTTTGTTCTGCTTAGAAACCCCGGGGAGCAACAAACCTTTACTTGTTTTGTCCTCGCTGCTTGTAGTGTAGATACGGTAGACTGCAGCGTCTGTCCCGGCGCTGAGCCCTGAAATGTAAATGGGTTATTGTTGGGCGGTTATGCTCATGCGTTCATTTTCTGCATGTGTGTTTCTGTGTGTGTTTGCAGGAGCAGGAGACCTCTCTACCCCCTAATGGAGACTACAGCGGCAGCAGCGTGGTCCTGGTTAACCCGTTCTGCCAGGAGACCCTCTTCATCAACAGAGACAAAGCTTCTGCCATATAGAGACAGACCCTCCTCCTCTACTCCCTCCCCCCCCTGCAGTTGTTGTCTATTTTATATATGTGGTAAATATTCAGAGACCTTGACTTTATACTGTATATTACAAACACAGAGAGCGACCGGAAAGAAGAGCGATGTAAACAAGACACTATTTACTATGAGGATGCACCTACATATTTTTCTGATGTAGATTTTCTACAAAAGGCTTAATTGTGATAAAGGTTTTTATTGTCTTTATATTATACAGAGTATATGTGGTTTTGTTGCATTACAGTGGCTTGATGGTGAGTGAACCGTGGATGTTGCCACATGAAATCTGCTTTAGAGAGAGAAGAATGTGCTATGAAACCCCTTAAAGTTCTTCTTTTATTTTCTTCTTTTGAAATCGATTCCAAATTACTTATAGCCTGTTGAACTTGAATATAGCACCTACGTATTTATGGGGGGAAAACAGACGTGTGTAAATAAGATAGGTTTGTAAAGTCAGGGCCTGTTTTTATCAAACTTGTTGGAAATGTGAGTAAGAATGATCCAAACGACCAAGTTTTAGAGGAAAACGTTTTCAAGTGAACGTGAAGACAAATATGTAAGGATTTAATCTTTAAGAGCAACTTTGTTTGAGCAGAAACAGCCAATCAAAGCAAATATTCCCCCATTATTCAATCTTTAAGTGATCATTTTGAATGATTTACATACTAGATTTGAATAAATTGCCTTAATAGAGTGATTTTCTGGGAACAACATGATGCTTTACACGATAATCAGAAAAACAAACAATTGCACTGGTTCAGAGTTCAATGTTAAAGCAGAAAATATACATTAATTATCATTTTTATAAAGATTGAATGAAGGAAACTGAACAAAAATAATGCAAATAAGCAATAAAAGGAAAGACAAACTGCTGCTTGTAGACTATAATCAATAGAAATAAATCATAAGATAAATGTAGTGGTCTTCCTCTGTAACATTTTTAAAAAAAGAGGCATGAAAATGTATTTTAAATAACCTTATTTTTGTTGATTTAACCTAAAGAAATGTTTAATCTAGATGTTATGCAGGTATTTACGAGACTGTCGAGAATGTAGACTGAGCCAAACTCCTGAGCATTCTTTGGTAGAAAGAGGTTTAATAAACTGTAAAAGTGATAAGAAAATTCAGCGTGAAGTTTGATAAATACAGGTCCAGATTTTATGGATCAGTTGGAGCATCCAGAGGACTTAAAGTGACTCTCCCCCCTCATGTGTCACCAGCTTCTCTGAAGAGGGACCACATAGATGTCTTAATTTCTTCTGTTGTTGTGTGTGTTTGTGTGCACGTGAGAGTGAGTGCCCCGTGCACGCTGTGTGCGCTGCAGTATGAGCAGATAAGCTGAGATGTGCTGCCCCCCTGAACCAAATATCAAGGTTACATTAAGTCAAACAAGACTTTGTATCACGCTCAACTCAGTTCGATCTGTTTGTCTTTGTGTGTCTGTTCTCGTGCCTCTGATTGTGCGTCCGTCACTCGTCTGTGTCGTGGAATGGCCACTGGTTGCGTCCCAGTGTGTGAGAGTCTCTCACCACTGTAGGAAACAAATAACCCTTTAGGTGTTTCACTGTGTTTTGTGTTTGTTGAAGTGTAGAACGACCGCGAGCTAGTCGCAGGAGCACATGCTACATGTTAGTCTGTGTTGACCGATTAAACACTGAGACAAATAACTTGTGCTGAATACCTACTGTGAGCACATGCAGAGGTGGTTTCATTCAAAACAAGCGCGTCTGAATACTCTGTTTCATTGCTGAACCTGTGGTCCTTCTATCACCTGTTTAACTTTGCACCGCTGCAGTTTTATTCAATAATCAATGCTGCCTGGCTCTGTTGTCGCTAAAGGTTTTCTGTATCGTGAGACATTCTGACGAATGACACAAACATAATCATATCTCCTGCACTGGACGCTCACAGCTGGGCTTGTTGTTTTGCACGCTCACGTTCAGTGGCACGGTGGAGCAGTGTTCAACATGATGTATTTTTTGTACTGTAGTATAAACACTGTACTTTTTACTGCTGAGCAATAAAACAAAGAAAAACATGTGAATGAGTCCCGTTTGTTGGATTTTTTTTCTTTTAAAAACCTTATGATTTTGCATTAGAGATTAATTTTGTTGGTTTTATTACACAACAAAGCAGTGTGTCCAGTTTTGCCGACCGCAGCACATCCATTGCTGCAGTAAGCTGGAATTTTCTCTTTGTGCACCGGTGCTGGATGTGGTCAGGTGACCCCCGGCTCCTGGTACCTGATGTCAGTCGAGTAATCTGTTTACAAGCCCGCTTTACAGCTGAGAGGAGGCTTAATTTGCCGTGAGAATTACTCCCAGATTTGTGGGCCTGTTTAAATCTGGTAAAACGTGACAGAGCAAAAGAAGACTGACCTTTTTATGCCATTTCAAAATCTTTAGAGGTTAAGAAATATGTTTTGCTAATTTGGTTCACATATAGTTTGAAGTTTTATCCATTAAAAATGAACTGTTGGAGCTATTTTCAGTCTTACTGAGAAATTTGGTTCAAGTTTAAACAAATTCCTGGGGCTTTATCCTCCTTTCTAATCAACCAACACGTGTTATTGTCCTGTAACTAAATGCTCAGGATTTCAAATCATTGTCAGCCTCAAACAAATTGAAACGCACAACTTTTTTATTTTATTTTAGCACACATGCCATTTGTTTGAGAATGTAATAATTTCCAAAAGTCAAACACAATTGAATATCATGAACAAAGATACATTATAATAGACCACATATTTAGCTTAAATGCTACATATTATAAAATACTGGTAAATCATCATATTTAGGGATTTGTTTTACTTCTTATCCTATTATTTTAAAGTTTATAGCTTTGTTTTTACTGACTGTTCAATTCAATTCCGTTTTATTTATATAGCGCCAATAATACAATAATACAGTCCAATTCAAGCTAATTAAAGTCCAATTCATTGTAATCATAATCCAATAAAATCAAATTAATTAAATTCAAAATTAGCCCAATTCATACATACAGAGCCTATTCAAAAACAATTTCTTAGCTAAGGAAATCGACAGATTCAGAAACTCAGGTTTGTCCTGAGCTGCACGAGGCGACTGTGGAGAGAAACAACTTCCTTTTAACAGGAAGAAACCGCCATCAGACCCAGAACCAGGAAGGGTGGCCATCTGGTGTTTGAGAGGACACAAAAGAGGGTAAAAAAACACCATAACACTGTTCAAATACACAAACAAAGTTCATGACAACAATAATGCCAAACGTACATAATGTTATATGAGGAAATAAAAGGTGGAAAAAGAGAGCAAAATGAGGAAAGGAGTTACATAAGCAGTCTGGGCCTATAGTAGTTCAATTATGGGATGTTTCTGGATCACCTGAGCCATCCCTAACTATAAACTTTATCAAAAAGGAAAGTTTTAAGCCTAATCTTAAGGTTAGAAAGTGCGTCTGCCTCCCGGACATGACTAAATATGCTCTAAACTGAATGTTTTTCTACAGTCATTCAGTCTGTTAAGTGATTAATTAGTTAATTAATTCCTGCACTTAAATGAGAACGTTGGTTCGCATTTGAACATAAACACATATATATTTTTAAATGGAAACAGAATTAAATAAAACCGGGCTCTTTCGTTCCTTTCTTATCACTTCCGGTTCAGCGTGGAAGCGTTTCCGGGAAACGGTGCAGGTTTGTCAAATATCCCGTGCATGGCATGGTTGACAAGATAGTTAACAATTCCGACAGGCAACCGGGGCGGACATTTTTATCAGCTTCTAACAGAAGTTAAACTGTCAAAGTTAAGGCCGACTTCGTCTCTTCTGTTCGTCTCAGCAGCTGTCCTCGTCCTCCGGGAGCGGATTTTTCTCATTTGTCATTGCTCGGTTAGCGCTGGTTAACGTTGCTCTGTGAAAATGGCGGATGCACCACCAGAGAAGAGCCTGGACGATTTCTTTGCCAAGCGGGATAAAAAGAAGAAGAAAGAGAAGGGGAAGGGGAAGGAGTCCGCCGCCGGGCCCGCGTCGGCGGCGGTGAAAAAGACCAAGAAAGAGAAGGAGAAATCGACGAAAAACGAGAATCAAGACGCTCAGATTGATAAGGTGAACGTCGCTGCTCTGCTGTAACTTTTTGCCTCATTAGCGTCTTTACGAGGCACCGGTGTCGCGTCAGATTTGGTGTCCAGATTTGAACCGATGCGTCCGGAGGTTTAACTCGCGCGCTGACGTGTGGTTTCTCGAGTTGTGCCAATTTCTTTCCAATCAACATCATGGGTGTATATTTTTTTACCCGATAAGAGAAAATGCCGGTTGCTAGCTAGCATATGGTCGCCACTTGCACGCATTGTAACGGGTTACAAAATCTGGCGTGACACGCGCCTTGAGCCTCTCTTTCAGCCTTTGCTTACATGGGCGATTTTTCACGCCTTTCCACGCTATTTTGTTAAATATATCTGTATATATAATCGTTATATACTCATTATCTGTACCTATAAGGGGAAACTGCCAGTCCGCTCCTTGTATCGTGGCTGTCCAACAAGGCCCAGTCGCCATTTGTACAGTGTTGCCATCTTTATTAGCTTTGCACAGAAAAGGGTGGGAAAAATAGAAGAATACCACAACTATTACTGCTAAAACTACTGATTAGGCGACTAAGTGACGTCATCGTATCAGTTATCATTGTGTTGGAAAGGAGGGCGACTTGTCACACGTGTGGGTTCTGGTGGCTGAAAATGTCGGGGCCTTGGTGCAAGTATTTCCATAAAGGCGTATTTCCACAGGCGGCTGTGGGGTGTCTATTGTGAGTTTAATGTGTACGGAGTAATGTTTCGTTTTGCCCAGGAGGATGAGGAGTGGAAGGAGTTTGAGCAGAAGGAAGTGGACTACAGCGGGCTTCGGCTCCAGGCTCTACAGATAAGGTGAGAACAAAACAAGCGTTTGACATATGCATCTCAGACAGTAAAATTAGCATTTCAGCTGTTTTTAAAACTGGTCTGGAGCAGTATTTGTGAGAGATGAAGCTCCTTTGCAGGCTTCTGATCAGATTTTTATGACCTGGGACTTGAGGGAAACTTTACATTTTACATTATACTATTATTATAACAGAAACACACTCCTTTAATTAACTGACAGCAGACATTTATTCATCTGTAAGCAGATCTGTTAAAGGGATTAAAATGTGGATGAGTCATAACTGGAATAAATGTTCAGGTGTGTGTGAGAAGCACATCCTGATGTATAGATATTGCATGAATCTACAGAAAAAATGAAGGCTTGTCTTTCACATTGTCCTGTTTTTGGCAGCTTAACTGCACTCTAACTCGAAGTATAAGGAGGTGGAAAAGGTAAATATGTCAGCTGAGAGAGCAACACTGATCATATGTGTGTCGTTAACATTATTGTGACACATTTATACGCTGCGAAGGCTCAGAAGGAGACAAACCGAAGCGGATTGTTTTCTGTGAGTACAGTAAACTGAGGTGAAAGAGATCTGTATAAATGTACAGATGCCTCTCTTCAGCGGGCTCATAAAACACTCAGGTGTTTTCCACAGATAGACCGTATCTGGACATGTCTCAGGTGTATGATTTCTGCCCCGTTTAGCCTTTTTTTTTGGTAAATCAGTCAAAAATAATGTATATTGGTTTATTCTGGGGAAACCACTGTATTTTTATGCTTTGTTGCTGCTGGCCTGGGCCTGTCTTGCCTGACTATTTTACTGTTGTGGCGATCCTCGTCTCGCATTTGGCCTCCAGCTCCACCATCTTTGTGTGGACAGTAGTCTCTGTGCTGCACTCTGAGATCTGCTGCGAGCTGGGGGGGGGGGCACTGCAACTGCAACCTGCAGCAGGCTGAGCTCTGGTTCAGGTGGCCGCACGCCAGGTTCACCGGGGCTGCAGAGCAGAGCGAGAACGTCGTAAAATCTGTCCGTTGAGACAGCCAGTGACATCACCAGCTGCAGTCTGAGACTGTGGAGCGTGGCTCAGGCACCGGGGGGGCGATCGGTGATATCGTCCAGTTATTGATTTGTCCCAAAGTGCTCGGTTATTATTTAACAGTCGGTTTTATTCCGCTTGCAGTGATGAAAAGGAGGAAGAAGAGTATGACAAGGAGGAGGTGGGAGAGGATGGAGAGATCATTCTGGTTAGTGGAGACAAGGTGTCTGGTCCCTGGAACAAGTCCGGTGGTGGTGCTGCTCCTCCTCCCCCCGCTGCACCCGTGGGTGAGTTGTTTCCTCACTTAGAAAATACCAAAGACTCTAATTGTGTTTTAGGTAAATATGCTCTTCTTTAACTTTTCTTGTGGGATTAAGATTGTGGGAATAATGAGTTGCTTTTCTACTGGATTTTCTCCTGCCGCAGAGGAAGAAGAGGTGCCTGAGGCGAAGCCCGCCGGAGTGTACCGTCCCCCAGGGGCTCGACTCACCACCACCAAACGAACCGTCGCCCAGGGCCCACCGGAGATATTCAATGACGCACAGTTCCCTTCTTTATTAGCCTCTGCCAAGCACGTGGAGACGCGCAAGTAAGTGGAGTTCCAGTGAGACTGTTGCTCGACCCGGGCACCGGTTTCGTCTAAACCCGACTCGTGCGTTTGTGTTTCAGAGATCGAGAAATGGAGAAAACATTTGAGGTTGTGAAACACAGGAACCGTGGAAGAGAGGAGTCCGGCGGCGCTTCTATGCAGCAGTTGCAGCTCGACAACCAGTACGCCATCCTGGGGGACAAGTAGACCCGCTGCCCTCCGTCCCCTGGCCCCTCCAGCACGGTCCACTCAGCCCCTAAAGGAAGCTGACCTCCAGCTGTGTGGACTGCAGCCCTAAAAGAGCTCCTGCCACCATCCCCCCACTGCACACACACACACACACACACACACACAGAACCCCTGCAGTGACACTCCCGTTAAATAACACATCTGACACATCCGGTTGGCAGAACTGAAGGACTGCATCTGAAGGGGCTGACGAAAAAAAGGGGGAAATAACTGAAACGGAATTAGCAAAATACACCCAAACGTACAACACTGCAGCAGCAACAAGAGGCAACATAGTTGTCCTTTGTGGATTGTACTCAGAGCAACTTCTCTCTGGACTTCAACTTGCTTCGACAAAGCCACAGAGGATCGAAGATGACTTTAGGCAAGATGATTTTACAAACTTCTGTGAAAATATCTATTTTTTTGCAAGATCGTTCTAAACCAATCGCACGTGGTTATTTTGAGGTGTGTTTTTTTGAGTTGCGGTTGGGGCTTCTGGAGTGGGGGAGTTCTACCTCGGCAGCAACGCTGGTGGTGACCACGTGGACTGAGCTTTTTCTTTTTCACTGTGGTGATGACAGGGGCAAACCCCAACCCCCCCATATACAAGCCCACCATCAGGCTCTTTAGTTTAGAAAGTCGAAGCTTTGTTTTTCCTTGATGTGTTGACGATGACACTCTGCAAAGATCTATGGACTAGAAGCGATAGGTTGTGGTCCTCACTTAGAAATCCTATATAAAGTGGCCTTACTGATGGACAGAGTCATCTGAAGTGTTGCCTCACAGGCAGTCCCAATCTCACCACTTTTTGAAAAGCAGATCGTACAAAAGAGAAAAACTTCACTTCAACAATGTAGTGTTGTTGTAGTTTGCTGGATGATCACAACTGTTGTCTTTCGTACCCGCTCTTTGATTTATTTTTGCTGCCCTTGATTTTCTTTTCAGACATCGGCGAGTAGCTGAAGCTCGTTTCCGCTCTGACGCCATTCTCTGGGTAACAAATGCCTGGTTTGGTTTGGAGATCACCGTGAGGCGCGGGGGGGCGTGGGACCACTTTAAAGGCATATTTGTTGTTGTCGTTCGCCCATCTTACTTTTTATTTTTTCTTTGTAGTAAAGTGGTCTCGTCAGCCCCCAGTTTTAAGACTTCTTTTATCAAGATTTTTCCACAGAGGTAATCCAGATGTCTCGGCCCTCATGAAGTTGTGCAGAACAGGTTGCTTTGTGCATGACTGCATAAGTTCCAGCAATTACTCTGCTGTGTGCATCCTGCCACCAAACTGAGTACACTTCACTGACACAACAGTGGTACCCCCCCCCCCTCCCTCAGTTACAATCCAAAACGAGTTTTTACCACAAGCAAAAGAGCTGGATTTATGTTCTTTGTGTCCCGCAAATTATTCGTCATCCCTGCTGGATTCAAGTAGATTATATTTGTGATGAAAAGAAACGAGGCCCGAGTCCGTTTGTTAACCCTCGGCTTGTGTGAACTTCCTGTCCCTCTCACAATAACACGCTGAATTCCTGTGTTCTCTCTTCTTTGTCATAGTAGGTGCCCCCCCTTCCCCCCTCGTGATTTCTGCCATATATGACGGATAAATTATCTCAAGTTCCAGCTCTTTTGGGGGAAAAAACCCAACTCAAATGATCTTATACCAAGCATATTAACAAATAAAATGAACTTTTCTCACACAATACTTTCATTGTTTATTTTATTAGATGGCTTTTGCACCTGCAGAGTGATCGTTTGTCCAGGTCAGGATTCACCACGTGTCTCCGTCTTTTGAACTTCGTTGTGTGCGTCTGAATTAGTGCTTTTTCTGAGGAAAACAACATAAAAATCCAAATAAAATGCTTGTCCTGTCCCTCTATTAAAGATGTATTTTTCAATGTTATCTCTGATTACACTCTATTTTCATATCTAAATGCCAGCTGCGGGGATACATTTCTTACCTTTTGCTCTTTTCCATCTGGTGGTGGAGTCGGGAAACCAGATTCATTCTCAAGAGGGTTCCAGTGACCAGTAATATCATCAGTCTGAATTTGAAATAAAATGCATATTAGCTACAGGCTTCACACTCCACCCCAATCTCCACAAAAGGTGCTACATTTGCATACAAAACTTCTATAATTACATTCAGTCTCATGTTAAAAATTAAATAAACTTCTACAATTTGAAGACTAGAGGTCCTCCACTAAGGCTAAATAAGTATCCAGATAGCAGACCTATTTGGGCTATTTTTGGCACTTTTTTTCAGTTCTGGCACTGGTTATTGCCATCTGGACCAGATGTGGCCCTGAGGGCATGAATCGGGCCTAAATTCTGTCATATAAGCCAGATGTCATAAGCTTGCTCTGACATACATTACAGCAAGCATTGACATGGCCCAAAATCTGCATTTTGTTTTGCTATCAGACTCAGGCAGCCACACTCACTCTTATTAAATGCTTTCAATCGAGGCCAAATAAGGGGCATGACTGGGCCCATATTCTCTGGTATTGGGTTGATCCAGGGTCAAATAGCCTATTATTTTTCTTATAATTCATCTTCTGCAACAGCTTTCATGAAAATCAGCCGGGTAATCTGTAACTTTGCTGACAAACGAAGCAAGAAAACACAATATGCGCCTGGCTGCTCACGGCTTATCTGGCCACAGGGTGGCGCTGTTACACAGTAGCCATGAAAAACAGCTTCCTTCTCGGGTTTTAAACTGTTTTCGGGAGGCGGGATAGCAAGTTACTCAACTGAAGCAAAATTGTATTAAAAACAGCATCAAGAAGAGGACGACGTCTCTTTTTTAGACAAGTTGAACGATAACCGCTGGGGTAACTTTGGGGGATTAATTCAGTCTCCATTATCAATTTGATATTGATGCTACCAGCTAGCTTTGCTAGTTACAACTTCCATTGATGATTGAATCACTTTTCTTGTGCTGCAGGTGGTTTAACTCCTGCTACACTGTGAGTGCCTACATTTGTCATCATTTCATATGTAACACAATTCATTTTTGTTCATTATTTGCATTTTTTCTAAGCTACAGATGAACTTCGCCCTAATTTGTGACACCTAGCTTAGGATGCTAACACCAGTTAGCCAATAATGTTGACATTTAATTAATTGGGTATGAGCTCCCAACCACAGATGACAAAATAAGCAAATGTGTCTTTTGCAACTTACCGCCCTAGACCCCTGACAGGAATATTAATTTACTCTTGATCATGTCAGTAAAACATGCAGAAGCACACCACCATTAATCTGCTCCTCTACCCACCTGTGGATCATCCATTGCCACAGATTCCACTGGGGCTGTGCCACCTCCTTGGCTCTGAAATTGCAAAGTTAGTTGTCTGTTTGTATTAAAGCATCAGCAGCAGCTGTTTTCCCTGATAGTAAAACAAAACAGCCAAACATCTGTAACCTAACAGACACCACAGCTGTGGGACGCATCTCAAAGCTCATTCTTGCATTAAAAAAGGCATTTAAGAAACTTTTAAGTCAAAGTGACTCAGCAAATTATATCCAAATGATCTATTTCTACAGCAATAGCCCTATAATTCAGCTAAGATAGTAGTTTTAATCTTGGAAGCGCCACATTAGTAGGTGGCGTCTACGATACATTTGCTCTGGCTCCAGTTTGATATCAAAGTCCAGCTTTGTTTGCAAATGTTTGCTGTCAAAAGTCTGCTGATGTTTGATATGGACTGCTTCCTGTTTTTAGGCTTTAGTTTGTTGACATTTAGCTTCCCGAAAACTAAAATAAATATAACCTTGATCTAAAACCACAAGTCCAAGAATTTAAGGGGAAGTTCGTTTTTTTTTTTAAACCTGAACCTTATTTCGGCGCGGCGCGTATCGATGACGTCATCCCAGTAGACGAGTGTAGAAAGCCCTCTATAAGCCCCCCGATAGCCGCCAATAACAACAACACAGTAGCTCTGAGCTAACAGAGCTATAGTACACGTTCATTCATTCATTCTTCTTAAAGTATTAGTGAAATAAAGACAGATAATGCTTTATTTAGAGGCTGCATCGTCTAAGCCCCGTTCACTCCGTTATATGGATCTCGATCACGAATCTAAATATCTTCCTGAGTAGATGAACATATTTCATGCCAGAAATAAGGTCCAGGTTTAAAAAAATGAACTTCCTTTTAAGGGGGTTGTTTAAACAGTTGATGGACGGTTCTTACCTCTGCTTCCTTACTGTCAGGAGGAGGTGGAGGAAACCCAAGACTGCTTTCAATAGGAATCAAGGTACCATTCCACTGAGAGGTAGAAAAGAAAAACGAAGGGAAGACTAAGAAAATTCATCTTTCCACTTCTCCAGAAATCTCTGTCATGATTCAGTTGAAGGTTAGTTTCTGAAAGTTAAGGCTTCCTACCTTTACACTTGAAACGGTGTTGTTTTTTTCCACAGGAACCCCCTGAGATAAGAGAACAGTTTAATAAGAAACTATATACACATGTTGTTGTAATTGGTTTGATTTTCTCGGGCAAGGACGTCGACTTTGGACTTCAAACAAAGCAGCAAAATGATAAAAACCTCACAATACTTTGCAGATTCTGGAAACTACAGTCTCTACTGCCCCTCATCTCTTTGAATTTACTTTTCTTTCGCCTCTTTTTAGTCAAGAAAAACTAAAAAGACATTTAATTAACTCATTTTTTAACAGTCTTTGGTTGCCAGCACCACCATGAATTCGGTACAGTTACAGCTCAACTTCCTTATTTAGTTGGACCTACGTCCTTGTATACAGGAGCACAATCAAGTTATTGACTCAAGTATCTTTAATGCCATGAGAGAACATTCAAGACATTTTGCCACTTGTACATGTAGCGTAGCCTGATTCACTGCACAGTACTTTGTCTTTAAGTTACTTAAAAGGTGAGTTTGTCAGATAACGCCCTGGTTGTAATATCAGATTTTTAAAAATGCTTTTAGTGACACAACGAGTTGACAAAAAGTCTTAATTGACTGATTTTCAGTCACAATTGCTGTGGCTTTTCGCCATCAGACAAAAGTATGTTGCCTCTCAGCAACCTGGGTTCCAGGTTCGATTCCCACCTGGTTCTTTCTGTGTGGAGTCTTGTCTCTGCATGTTCTCCCCGAGTCATTGGGTTAAGCGTAGGGCTCGGTATTGTTAAGCCTGACGATTCGATTCGATTTCAATCGATATAGAACCTGGCGACAGTTTGTAGGATCTGTCGAGTTGCATTTGTTTTGAATCCACGGATTTAGCGCTGGGTTGCTGCAGAACGTCTTCATGGTGGTTTCGCAGGTTTATCGTGTTGTTGCAGTATTTCAGAACCGCCCGGCAAAGTTTGCACAACGCCTTGATTTTATCTCTTTCCTGTGTTCCAGGTTTACACGGGAATGAATGAATCCACACTTCTGCTTTCAGGTTTGAAGGCGCTAGCTTAACGCTGCTGCTACTCACTCCGGTCGCCATATTGTTACGGTTTGGTCTAGTGCAGCCCCGGTCCATACAGCGCGAATCACACGAGGGTGTTGCTCACAGCGCCCCCTGCTGGCCAGGGGCTTGAATTGATTCAGAAGATTGCTGAATTGATATTGAATTGCAGGGAAAAGAATCGCGATGCATTGCTGAATCGATATTTTTCCCACCGCTAGTTAAGCGGGTAAAGAAGATGGATCCATCCATAATCTGTCGGTCGGGTCGCGGGGGGGGGGGCTGGAGCCTATCCCAGCAGTCTATAGAAGATGGATGATATGCAATTACACGTCAGTGTTTTAACAAAATCATGGATTTGAAGTGTTTACATGCAGGAGTGATTCGATCCTCAGCTGCACAACGAGGCTGCGTCATTCTGGCTTTGAAAGCTTTGCCTTTCTGTGATTTCAGGGGAACTAACATGTTTACGTTCATTTTAAAAGTGCGATGCTGGTCTGACCAACCACATGTGATTGTTTTGGGATAACTTGGGAACGTTTCGGTTAGTTTCAGCCTGACAGATGAACAGTAGATGTAGTTAATTAAGGCATTAAGTCTTTAAAAAGGGTTTAAAATCTGTGGTTTTTGTCTGTATTATATTACAATAATAAAGTTATCTGCATTATGAAGTACACGACTAAACAAAGTGCAATCAGATGATCAGAGAGACTTGGTTTAATCTAATTATCTAAATCTGTCCACCATCAGTGAAATCACACTTTCTCACACAAAGTCTACACACCAGTGATGAGTTGGTCATGTTCTTCCCCTCCAGCCCTGTTAAGACTCCTGGTGGAACCTGAAAATTTAAACCAAGAAGGTTTACAAAGTATTTGCAAAAGGTCAAAGCTAAAAACATCTGTGAATTAAACAGGCAGTATCTTATAAATGTCTTATTCTGTACCAGAGAAGCAACAATTAGCAGTTTTTTAAGTATTTTTTTGTCAAAACCACAGTTTAAATCATCTGTGAATATCAGGATTTACTTATTGGTTTATCTTCCATATTCTCAGTTTGATTAAAAAACACATTTCTGACTAATGCGACTGACAGATTTAGTTCACTTAAACAACCTGAAAACTTTAGTCAGCATCACGATTTGATTTGAAATATTGGTCGGTATGAATAAAATAAAATAATAAATAACCTAAAAATGTCAGCAAGACCAAATCAAAGCACGTGAAGTGAATGTTATGAAGTATATGAAGTTAAACTGTGGTTATCTGCAGCTTCTTTTCTATTTACCGTCCTGATATCGAGTTGTGTGGTTGGTGTTCCCAGAATAAATCCAAGCAAACAGAGCAATGGGAGTCCTCTCATTTTGACCGCTAACTGATTCCCGTGTGTCCGTACGTCTGCTTTGTGGTATCGGTCTGAGGTTGTGGAGCTTGGCTTTGGGCTTCATGTGTAGCGCCTGCCTAGTATCAAAGTCCAACTCGCTCGCTTGTGCTCATCTTCAGATCTTTTCAGCTATTGGCTGCTGGTTTTGGGAGCGCTACGCCTCAGCTGTGCTAATGTAGGCAGGGGAGAGCATCTCCTTCCATCGTCTCTTCAGTCATCAGCTTCTTTGTTTTGCTGAAGTTGAGCATCACACGAAGCCTTGTTATTGCTGACGATGGTGGTGTCGTCTGCTGGCTTCATGATAGAGTTCTCCTCATGTCTTTGTGTTGTTTCTGCAGTCGTAGGAGTACAGAGCGAACCTGTATCCACCTGCTAAGTGTGGTGCTGAGGCTCAGAGAACCAGAGTTTGTGCTGAGCTGATCTGTTGGTGCTTTTCTTTAAAATGGTGAGAGTCCAGACTGACTGGAAGGTCAGTGTCAGATTTAGATTGTAATGTTGTTTCGACAGACATATACAAAGTGATGATTATCTAATGTCGTTATTATATGTATGAATGACGGACAGCAGCGGCTCAGGTGGAGGAGCGGTCATCCACGAATTGAACGGTCGTCTGTTCAGTCACTGGCTCGTCCAGCCCACATATCAATGTGTCCTTGGGCAAGATAAACCCCCTCTTGTCCCCTGATGTGCCCGTCAGTGTGTGCGTGAATGACAGAGAAATGTGCTGAATCTATGTGAATGTGAGGGTGGAAGTGGTCAGCAAGAATAGAAAGAGTGCCATAAACCGAATAACCCCTGTCCTGATTAAAAGAGAGAGTGCCCCCCCCCCCCCACCCATCCCTCAATATTTCATTTTAAAGATAAAATCATTTCCAGTAATTCAAGTAAACATGCATTGAAGGTAATTGTGCAGCTTAGAAACATAATAAATAAAACCTTGTCTTAAAAAATGAGGATCCACCCACCACATCTCTGCTTTTTCAGGCAGCGTTTCACATTTTAATGAACTTATACCACTCAACTCAACAGAATTAAACAAGGTAACTCCAACCCAAGTGAATCCTGTGTTTTTTTGACAGGTTACTTTGTTGGATAACACAAAATCAACGGTGGAGGGGCTAAAAGACGTGGAAGAAGATAAATAATGGTAAATATTATAAGAGGTAAGAAAATATAGAACCTTTACTAGGTTTTTACCATCACAACAGAGTAGAACATGGCTGCATGGAGGGACACACCTTAAAGCCACCAGAGGGCAGGATTCAGGACCAATGACTGAACAATCTGCTGTGATGTTTTATTAAAAACAAATTTAAGAGTCTGGCAAATCAAGCCCGCGTGCGTGTTTCTGCCTCGGATCACAGCGTTTCGGGATTCAATTTGATCGAAACTCATTTTTTAAATTAATTTTATATTATAAGCATGCTTTCATGCGTTTAATTTCGACTCTTACGAGTTATTCTAAGCTAAATAAAGCGTAACAGTGCAGTTAGCTAGTGTGTGGCAGACACGCGCTCCGTCACTATGGTAGCGCGGTTGCCATGGAGCTAGATAGGGACTACAGAACGCCGGAGCTTATAAAGTGACTCGATGTGACCTATTTTCGTCAGAAAACCTAATTTCGGCTGTATTTTTATATTTTCCCTTGCTTTGTACCGACTTTCGGGCAGCTGACTAAGGCTTTTGGTGTTTTAGATATCAGGTGATATGAAGGGTCACGGCAGGGTCGGAGTTTTCGTCCGGATCAGACCAACCGCCAACTTCGCCCAGGACCTCTTTGAAATTCCTCCTGATGGACAGGTAGTCAAATATCAGCCTGATTTTTAAAGCCAAAAGGAGAAAGCTTTCTTCGTTTCTTCATTTAGTTGTATTTGTACCAGATAATATTTGTTAAATTTAAAAAGAAAATATTATTTATTTATATTTTCCAACGTTTCACCACCTATGGTGAGCGTTTTAGTCGCGCGCAATGGTTTTAAGCCTATTTAACAAATAGATAAAAATAACTTGTGAACAGTTTAATCAGTTTTTAACCCTTATTTATAAATCTGTTTATTAATGTAGACTCAGTGAATTAATATCTATAAGACATTTTGATAGAGGTACATTGGGTCATTTTCATGGCAGACATTTTGAAACTGCACAGGTGTTATTTGTTGCTTTAATTGTGGCTGCATTTCTTTAATTTGTGCAGCTCCAATGGCTCTGATCTTATGTCGGTTTGTTCGCAGGAATATAAGTTAGGGATGGCTGAAAATAAAGTAAAGACTTTCAGGTTTTATATAATATTGATATCATATGTAGTCGTGACTTCTTTGATTTTGTCCATTTTCACCTCAGACAATAAACATCCATCAAAGAAAAGACCCAAAGAAGCTCCTGGAATCCAGAAAAGCTCGTCTGAACTCCTGGTCGTTCCAGCTGGAAGGGGTCCTGCATAATGTCTCCCAGGACGGGGTGTACACTCGAGTGTGCAAACAGGTGGTTCTGGGGGCGCTGAATGGCTACAACGGTAAATGAGTTAGTAGGAATCAGAGTTACTGTTTTCTTAAACAAATAAGAGGACTGAACAGTATTTTTTTATGCATCTGCCAGGTACAGTGATGTGTTTCGGACAGACAGGTGCTGGAAAAACCTACACCATGACAGGATCCACAGAGTTCTACAAGCAGAGAGGCATCATCCCTCGGGCCCTCCAGGAGGCAAGTCCGACTGTGAGAAAAACCTTTTTCAAAACAAAGGGACGACATTTATCATTTTTATATCTAACACGCTGTCCAGGTGTTTGAGGAGGTGGGGAAGAGGACTGAGCACGCCTTCCTCGTGCACCTCTCCTATGTTGAGATATACAACGAGACTCTGATGGACCTGCTGTCATCGCTACAGGGTCCCCCACGCCTGTGTCCTCAGGGCATGGCGGTGATGGAGGAGCCGGGTGGGGGGGTCTTCATCAGAGGTCTGTCTCTCCACCCTGTTCACAGCGAGGAGGAGGCTCTCAACCTGCTGTTTGAAGTGAGCTGTTCGACGACCACAAAGCCTGAAATGTAAAAGTCGTCGATCCTGGTCTACGGTGTGATTTGATCCGTTTCCTTTTCTTTACTCAGGGTGAGATGAATCGTATTATCGGATCTCATGCCTTGAACAGGAAGTCCTCCAGGTCTCACTGCATACTAACTATTCACATTGAGGTATTAAAACTATCCTTCTCTGTACTTTTCTGTGCAGTCGACTGTACTCCTCACATTTAAAGCTGTTTTTCCCAACCGCAGTCACGCTTGCGGTCTTTTTCTGACGCCAAGTACGTCACGTCCAAGCTAAATCTGGTGGATTTGGCTGGTTCTGAGAGGCTGAGAAAAACTGGGGTGTGTTTGAAAGTAACTACCATTGAAACAAAATCTTATCTTGATCTCCTTTCAAAGTGAAACCTTAATTTTATTCCTCCTCCTCCTCCAGTCAGAGGGTCAAATGATGAAGGAAGCCATGTACATCAACAAGTCTTTGTCGTTCCTGGAGCAGGCCATCCTAGCTCTGGCAGACCATCGCAGGGACCACATTCCCTTCAGGCAGACTAAACTAACGCACGCCCTCAAAGATTCACTGGGTAAAATCACCAGGTTTTTACGTGTTCACGCCTGATATCAGCTCCGCTTTGGCTGTGAAGTAATACTAATAAATCCTGTTTGTTTCTGAAGGAGGGAACTGCAGGACCGTGCTTGTGGCCAACATCTACTGCGAGGCTGCACAGATAGACGAAACGGTAAGGAAAGGAAGTAAAAGAACAAGCAAAAGGTGGTCCACTCCTGTCTCTGCATGATGTCCTTTCAGCTGCTGATACTTCTTGCAGCTCTCTACCTTGCGTTTTGCCAGCAGAATGAAGTGTGTGCAGACCAACCCGACCGTTAATGAACACGTGGATCCAGCAGTGAGTCGACGACATATTAAATGTGTCAAAAAACCCACAAATCTTTTATTTACAGTCTGCATTGTTCAACGTTTTGAGCAGGTTCAGATCACAACACTTCAGAGAGAAGTACAGATGCTGAGAGATGAATTGTCTGTCTACAACACACTGGTGAGACAGCACATATTGAAATTAACCTTATTAGTTTACGGGCTTCTATTGCAGCTCTATTATATCATTAAGTTGGTTGATATTTGAATTTAATGCCCACTTGTTACGTTTCACCAGGTGAAGCAGCCAAATGTCACATATGAGCCGCTCTCTGAGGCCCAGCGAGCTGAGATTCAGAACCAAGTTCAGAGCTACCTTGATGGAAGCCTGGAGGAAATCAGTGTGACTGTTCAACATCCTCTGACATCCGTCATTTGTTCCGTTTGTCCTTCTGAAGGCTTTGAAATTCACTTTTTGCTACATCTCCTTGCAGATCATAAGTAAAAGGCAGGTTCAAGCAGTGTTTGCTGAGTTCAGGCTGGTTGTGCAGTGAGTATCCGCTGCCTTTTAAAATCAAAACACTGTAATTTCACTAGTTTCAGAGCAAAGTTGTTGTTTTTTTTATACGTTTTAAGTGAATAAGCATGTCTGTGTCTGCATTTGAGCAGGGAAAAGGAGCAGAAGGTGAAAGCTGAGCGAGGCCAAACCGACGACTTGATGAAGCCAGACCAAAGTGCTCCTGCGGCTGCAGTGAAGGTCGGCAGTCTACACCTGTTGGAAGATACCTGTTATCTGTTTTCTGTTGTCCCTGTAGCAGTCACTTCAGTGAACAATTCACTGAGCCTGAGCTCCACTTGAATGTGGCATTCTCCATCCTCAGAAGTGGGATACCAGAGGCAGCTCTGAGGATACGGAGGCTGACAACTTCACGGCGTCGCAGACGCAACGTCCGACTTCAACCAAAACTAAAAAGTCCAGAGATAAACAGAGGTGAGAAGTGACAAAAAGAAAGAGGTGTGACAGACATGATTTTTAAGATTTAGTGTCCTCTGCTGTCGATAGTGTTAACTTGATTACTTTAAAGGGGAACTCTGGTGTTTTTAAACCTTATTTCTGGCATGAAATACGTTCATCTACTCACCGAGAACAGTTTGGTGAAAGTCGGCGTCCTTCGGAAGATATTTAGATAACTGGAGATCCATATAACGGAGTGAACGGGGCTTAGAGGATGCAGCCTCTAAATAAGGCATTATCTGTCTTTATTTCACCGATACTTTAAGAAGAATGAATGAATGAACGTGTGCTATAGCTCTGTTAGCTCATAGCTGCTGTTATGTGGCTACTTGCAGCTATAGGAGAGCTAACGGAGGGATTTCTACACAGGCACTCTACTGGGACCACTTCATCCACACGCCCCCCTGCAGCACAGTTTATTCACTCCGTGCTCTGTGACAGTCGGCTAACTTCACACAGAGTTTGCTGCTGATAGTTTTGTGCAACATGGCAGGATATTTATCAGATTTTGACGACGTGAACGACGACTTTGAGTAAGATGGACGTTCTTACCGGAGTGAATAAACTGTGCTGCAGGGGGCGTGTGGATGAAGTGGTCCCAGTAGAGTGCCTGTGTAGAAATCCCTCCGTTAGCTCTCCTATAGCTGCAAGTAGCCACATAACAGCAGCTATGAGCTAACAGAGCTATAGCACACGTTCATTCATTCATTCTTCTTAAAGTATTGGTGAAATAAAGACAGATAATGCCTTATTTAGAGGCTGCATCCTCTAAGCCCCGTTCACTCCGTTATATGGATCTCCAGTTATCTAAATATCTTCCGAAGGACGCCGACTTTCACCAAACTGTTCTCAGTGAGCAGATAAACGTATTTCATGCCAGATATAAGGTTTAAAAATACCGGAGTTCCCCTTTAATGTGTATCAGTCTAAACTTTGAGCACAAATGGGGATCTGAATAAGAGACAAACCTTCACTGATGTTATTCCAAAAAGAGACATTAACATGAATAAGTTAGTGTGCCATTAATGTCGTCTCTATTGTTATTTCTGTTTTTTGTTACTCCATAAAATGATCACACTCTGCAATAACCATGAATAAATAATGACGTAACATTAGACCCAGTTTATTGGATGGCCACCAACACGAGTGACTTTAATGAGGCAGATTGTCTGGGGTTGCTTCAGTTTGGGTTCAGCAGTGTGTCTGAGGTCAGCTGATCGTAGTGAATAATCAGGATTTTCCATCAATAGCTGTTTATTTTCCCTTACAACGGGGGCATATTCCAATCCTTGAGCTCAAGTCGTGAAAGAGCATCAAGCGGTTTGTGTACTAACCGAGAAATACTGGCTGCTGTATTATTTACTGATGACACACTCGATGTTATTATCCAGCCTGAGCAGGAGACGGGGAGAAGGGACTCTTGTTTCAATGAGGCCTGTGGAAAGTGCCTCTAAATCAAAGCCCAGTTCTATCAAGTCGTCTGAGAGGGAACTGGATCCACCAGAACCAGACACCGACACACAGGGATCCCATCGGTCTGCCAACGAACCCTTCCAGTCCGAGTATGTGTTTGTAAATATGTTACCTGCTCGAGTCCCATAAATGGACCGTGTTTCATACCCCTACGATTCAGAAGTGTGGCCTCTGTGCCCAGGTCTCCTCTCCCCAAAGCAGAAGCTTTCGAGGATTTCAAGGTGGGACCAGGCAGGGATATCAACGACATCCTAAAGGAGAACAAAGCCGTGTTGTTGGAACGCCGCAGCCTCCTTCGGCAGCTCACAGAGGAGGTCAACGCCGTCAAGAGCGAGATCGACCGCATCACAGCCACCTTACAGCAGCACAAAGGTACTTCATGTGTTGCATATTGGTCAACATGGCCGCTCCAAAACTGTCTTGTTGAGGTTTTAGATCATTTAAAACCTGAGTTACGTCGTTGAGGTTCATGATGAACCTCGGACCAGCGGTTTTGTTATTGAGCTAAATATAAAAGCAGGCGTGTTAACAGCTTTTCTTTGCATCCATTTGGATGAAGATCAGTATTTGGTGCTGGATGGGGACTCTCTACTGGTGCACCTCGGGGAGCTTAAAGCTCAGTACCGGCAGAGATACGAGGCGCTGCGGGACATCAAGGCAGAAGTCAACTACTGTCAACACCTTGTGGATCAGTGCAGAGTGCGCCTGCTTTCTGGTTAGTGCTCCGTAGATTTTCTGCTTTTATGAAACGGTCGGAGTTAACTGAACTAATATATTCTGCATGTGCCCCAGAATTTGAGACCTGGTACAAACAGTGTTTCCTGTTACCAGAGCAGCTCCACCGACCCACGAAAAAGGACGACACGGTGAGTGAATAATATCTTCGTACAACTCTTATGAAGCCTCATAATAACCTTTTCAGCTCCACTTCATTGTAGTAATGATTGAACAAATCCACAGGAGGAGAGAAGGCGGCAGTCTGTGTTTCCTCCTGAGAGCCCCGGCTCTGAATCCTTTTATAATGCCCGCGACAGGACTCTAATCCGGGTGAGTGTCCACTTAACTCAGGGTTCCTACAGGTCTTCAAGTCTTTTTAAGACCATTTATATAAAAAACTTAATATCTATTTCACAGACCTACCGGCAAAGAATTATTTTTCTAATTTGTTCATTTATTTCTCAAACAAATGTTAAAATGTGGACAAAAAGAAAAGTTTCAGCAGGCCACACAAAAGTTTGACGAACACAGTTCAGTTCTTTTTTTAACATTGGTTACATCAGCTAGCTATAAGGGGAGTAGAGAGAGAGTCCTGAACAATTAAATCCACACCAACGATGAAAATTAAACTTTCATCGTTGGTCTGGACCCAAAAGCTGAGCGCAGATCCACTCGAGTTGTGGTCGTAGCTGTGGGGGCTGTAGCGTTAGCAGCTAGCTGGCTAACGTTAGCTGTTTCAGGCGCATTAGCAGCTAGCTGGCTAACGTTAGCTGCTTCAGGCACATTAACAGCTAGCTGGCTAACGTTAGCTGCTTCAGGCACATTAGCAGCTAGCTGGCTAACGTTAGCTGCTTCAGGCACATTAACAGCTAGCTGGCTAACGTTAGCAGCTTGTTGCTTGTGTCTGTGTGGGGGCCGGTGCTGTCGCAAAGTGACGTGTTCAGATCTCAATTATTGGTTCCACCACTTTTTATTCAGGCTACGTTATTTAATCACAATAGTGGTTGACAAACTAAACTTTTGAGGAGAATGCGATACGGAGAAGTTACATATTGCACTAGTTTTAAGACCCATATATAAAAATTCAAGACATTTTCAAGTCTTAAAAAGACTTTAAGACCCCACGGGAACCCTGTTAACTGCAGATCTTGTAAAGCAACTTGGATTTTACATGAGATCATTTTGTGTCTGCAGAGGAAGAGCAGAGCTCAATCTGCAGCATCCAGGCAGAAAAGACTTCCTCTGATTCGCCCGGTCACCGCGGTGACGTGAGTTTCCTGTGAAAAGATGCTCAATATGATGATGTGTGATTAGTCTCCACGTGACTTCTGTGCACTGCAGTTTGTGAATGAATCGAAAAGACAAGACACGACACAGTTAATCAGCTTCTTAAATGAAAAGTAAAATTTATTATTCCTGAACCACAAAATAGACTTCTTTGGTTGTACAAATTCACTAGTTACAGTCTTGTGTGAGCTATAACCCTCGACCCCATGACTTCTGACCCTTTCCCTCCAACCTATTTGCAAGTAAAAGCCCGCAAAGGGAACTCCAGACAAAAATAAACACAGTAAAACCCATCTGAAAAAAAGATTTACCTACTGAGAGTTTAAAAAAAGAGGGGGGGGGGGGGGTGTTTCTGCCATTACAAATGTTATCAAACTGAATTTCAGTCAGTGAGAGCAACATAAAAAGCTATAATTAGAAGACCCTACGTTAAATTAACATAAAATGCTACGATGCTGTGATTCTGCAGAAATACCCATCAGATACATAAGCTGAATGTGATCCATCTCCAAAGGGATTCCTTATTGGTTCTGCCTCTCCAGAGTCTCCCATTAACATACCGATATACACGCAGAGAGCATCCCAGCACCGAGCCTGTTCAAACCTACAGATGCTCGCTTTGTCTAGGTCCAGACTGGCTCAGTTTCAAACCCAGAATCTGTTTTCCTTTCAGTATTTTTACATTATTCACACAATAATAAATGATTTTCAGTGGCATCAGATTTAAATTAACCGTAGACAGAAAAATAAAACACCTGCTACCTTCACATCACTGTGGGATCCCTCCTGATACTACAAGGATATAGATGAATAATTCACATTGATTTAAAAATAACAACACACTAACAGCAGGGTAAGTACCGTGAAAAAGTGATGCTAAAATGTCCTCAACTGATGAGTATCTGCCTGCTCAGTGCTGCTGCCTCCAGTGTGTAGTCAATGAAAGGGAATGTAACGCAGGGCGGAAAAGTCTATCGAGACGAGGGAAACCAGCATTTTGATGCTTCCATATTACTGCTGCGAAACCACTGGCGAGTGAGTGTTCATCAAGTAAATCTAATAAAACAGCGATATGCAAATAATCAGTTAAAAGCTTCCCAACTCGTATGTGTATGATTGGAGATTTAATTTCGTACGATACGCCTCGGTTGTCCTCTTGAACCCAAAAGGACCGAATGGGTTAAAAATGTTGCTCGAAGGCCTTCGGTTGAAGTAAAACAGTAAAAAGATAAATTAAGATACAAGATCTCCAAAAACTGATCCGTGGCAGTGCAAAAACTGATATGTACGAAGCTCCCCACAATTAGTGATTATGAAGGTAGCAAGTTGTTCCCTCCTTAATTAATATGTACACTCCTGTCTGTCTCATCTCTGAAAGCCTCATATCATTCAACAAGTTAGTTTAGCCGTGACCCATTTCTTTTCTTCTTCCAGTATTTCCTTAAAACAATAAAAAACAACAACAAAAAAACATCCCAGATCACTGACGGTGCAGAAATACGATGAAACAAACTAAAATCCTCAGTCACCCTCAAGTTAAAATAGATCAGATTCTACCAGGCTGAAGGAAATAAAGAAGAGTCTGTAAGTAGCGATCCCAGCTGAGCAGCTCACCCACAGACTGTAAAGGCAAGGCTGCCACACAGGATATAAGTAAGTGACTAGCAGTCTTTGCAGTGGTTATATATGGTGGAGAAAATCTCACTCTACTGACACTATGCAGCACGTAGTGAATCTGCACCTCCTGTGGATTCCACAGTGTGTAAAAAATGTGTGTGTTCTCGTTATCATTGAGGTGTTATGTGGGCACGGCGGTTTCCAGGCTGCGGCGGCCCTGCCTCAGTTTGCGTTTGTTGCTGTAGAGCGCCATCTCCTCCAGGGCAGAGGTGGCAGGCAGCGGGGTGGGAACCTCCACTTCAGGGGTCGCAGCGTCCCCTAGGAAACAAAAAGGCAGACGGGACCTCAGGTCACTCACTTGTCTCAGCTGCTGCGACTTATCTTCTGTTGGTATGTAAGCTGCGGAGGGAAAAGGTCGAGGCATCGGGGCAGAAAGCTGCCGTACAGCGTTTGATGAGAAGTCGGATGGGCCCCTTAAAGCTGTGAGAGCAGCAGCTGGAACATGGTGAGCAGAAAACTGAAGCGCCCAGTGATCACATGCTCTGCAGCCTCAGCGGCTTCAGTGCTGAAACTGACAGCAAATGCTAGTAAAGTGACTAAAAGAGCCAATTAGAAACCCCCTCGTGTGTGTTTACATGCACGTTAGTGACCACAATAACTGTCCGTGATGTAATTTAGAAAAGCATCCTAAGATTTCAGCCAAAGGAAGCAGCATACTGCATTCAGTTAAGCAATTAAAACCAGCAGCTGTGCCTCCTGAAGAGGTCGGGGCTAGTTTTGATTGGACTTGCTTCATTGTTTACGTCCATTTAGAGCAGGAATGTCAAACTCCGGTCCTGGAGGGCCGCTGTCCTGCAGGTTTTAGATGTTTCCTGATTCAGATTAAATGAATCTCTTCAAAAGATTGTTACATTCTGCACAAACCAGCTAATGAGGCATTGATCTGAATCAGGGAAACAGCTAAAAGCTGCAGGACAGCGGCCCTCCAGGACCGGAGTTTGACGTCCCTGGTTTAGAGGAACAAGGTGACGACGCTGCATGTAAACATGTTCCCACGTGATTCTGGTTGAAGCAACGTTCTTTTGCACAAAAGAATGTTTTTATCCCCGATACCAAAATGGCGACAGAATCATGAAGAGCTCCCTGCAACATGGAATATGCACCGTCCAGATCATGGTTCCAGTGATATTTATCTTTGGTATCAACATCTGTAGCTGCTTCATATTTAGTGGACAGCAGTTGGCAAAGCACACCCCCGTCTTAAAGCGATGCTGTGTGAAGTATGATGAGAAGTCAGCGTCTTAACTGCAGCAGACGGCACTTTTCTGCCACCTGAAGCAACTCAAACGTATGTGAAATGGTGGAGGTTTGTATTGGATCTGTGAGCCTGAGCTGTAAAGCTGTTAGCTTCTGTCAGAAATCCTGCACAACGTCTCCAAACTGAGTAGAAATGTCACTAATGTCCATATAATTCCTTCAATGAAGGAACGAAAGACAAGAAATGAAACTTTCAGTAGCCAGAATGATAACTCTGGATCATTTTACTGCATATATATTAATTACATGTCAAAATTAGGCTACATTATAGAAGCTAGAGGTGTTCAGACCCTAATGACTGCTCAAAATGCTTCACACAGTCCCACTTAAGCAAAAAAAAGAGATAAATATCCCTTTGATTCCTGAATCCTCGGCTACACCACACAGCTAGCAGGTTAGAGTGTAGATACACAGAAAAACTCTCCTCACACACTCAGCCCTGCACACACTGAGCAACAAACACATGCACACAGGATCCTACCAATAGGAGCTGCTTATTCCTGGTAGTCGCCTGAATTAAAAGGGACAGAACATGTTGAGGTGATGTAAACACTGTTGGCACGCTGTCCTCAGCGCTCCACTCTCACAAGCATGTCACGGTTCAATTTTAAATGGGACCAAAGCGGCGGTACATACCTGGGTTTAAGGAGCCGTCGTCCATGTATTTAGTATCTTCAGCTGTTTCAGGGGACTGGGAAAAAAACAGAAGGTGGTGAATAACAGCAGCAGGTGCATTTCAGTCACCTGTATCCCAGGGAAGCCTTCACCATGCGAGCAGTGGAGCTGTCGGGCGCCGTGCCGACCGCCCCACCGCAGGTTCAGCAGGCAGCACTGAAGCTCCCGTCAGTCAGAGCCATGAAGCCGGAGTGCATCTACTCAACTACTTCCCCAGGAGATCCCGGCGTGTTAAAGGAAAGGTCGGTTTAGTTATCAGTCACAGGGTTTATGATCCACAAAGAGACATCAAACAAAGCAACAGAACATCACCAGTATCACCAGCGCACAACAGAGGCCCAAGCAGCGCGTCAAGCTGTCCTTCGACGTTTTTATTTGATTTATTCGGTGCTTTTTTTCAGAAGCAACAAACTCTTTTTGGTGACTTTATTTTTGCTCATGCCCACATGAACACTGACAGACTGGTGGCTGCAGACACTCCGTGATGCTGGGTGTAAAGGTTTCTCCTCACATCACTTCTCCAGTGTAAGAGTCCTCAGTGCATCCTTCAGCTAAATTAGATTAGCAACAGCCTCACTCAGTGGGTCTAAAGGATGAGATTAACTGGAGAATTATGGACAACAACAGTAATATCGTCTCCTTCGACTTCCAGGTCACGACCCCTGGAAAAACTCTCGAGCATGCGCAGAACGCAAAGTCCAATTCACCGTCTACGTGCACGTTTAGTGCGACTATCAGAGTTATCTCCTGTTAACCCGATCCGGTCCAATTTTTAGTCAAACTAAGGCGTCGACATGAACTTAATAACTCAGTCTTATTGTAATTTAGCCATTAATCCGATCCTTTACGGCGCCATGTAACCTGAATTTAATCATCTGCCTTTTAAAAGAGTCGTACAACACATCTGACTCTAAAGATCTCCCTAAAGCAGGGATGTCAAACTCCGGTCCTGGAGGGCCGCTGTCCTGCAGGTTTTAGACGTTTCCCTGCTTCAACACACCTGATTCAGATTAAATGGATCTATTCAAAAGATTGTTACATTCTGCACAAACCAGCTGATGAGGCATTGATCTGAAGCAGGGAAACATCTAAAACCTGCAGGACAGCGGCCCTCCAGGACTGGAGTTTGACATCCCTGCCCTAAAATAACCCGCAGATCGCTGAGCTGCTTGGAAGTAAAGTTCAGACACAACGTTTTCTGCTGGAAATAAAACTTTAGGACACGTTTATCCACAGTTTATCACAGCCACCAAGAACTGGTTCAGTGTGCATGTGATCATTAAAGCTGGGCTCGAAAAAGTGGAAACTTATTCCAACAGGATGTAAACATTAACATAGACAACGAATTAGCTACCACCAAAGAGAGGAAACAAACTCGATGCTGTATCCCACCACAGATGCATGAGCTTAAACACAGAAGACCACTCCCAAACAAGAGCTACTCCCTGCCGCTCCAGCACAGGATTCCCCTGCTTCCCCTCTCATCTCTGCCTCCAACAGGAGGAAATTAAGTTTCCCAAGCACACCGAAACAAAAGCGTTACTCTAATGAGAGCAAAGGACGACGGCCCTGTACTCAAAGGCCAGAGCGTGGAAGGAAATCCAATGGAAGGCAGATTATTCATCTGCCTGAGATGCAACCCATGCGTGGAACCAGGCAGCAGATGGATGTGAGAGTGAGTGGGATGCAGAGCTTGTAGCATTTACACTCTGAACCGATTCTGGTTAGTGGAATCAAAGATTCATCTGCATCTCTGCAGCAGGTGAGCGTCATCGCTTAACGGATTAGTTGGTTGAGGGAAAAATGGGAGTGAATGATTACACGATGGGAGGTAAAATGCCTCCAGGTGCAGGTGCGAGTTAGTGAGCCACACCACTAACAGTGCAGAGCAGGAAGTACTGATCAATCACTGAGCCACAACCAAGACTGCAGTCACACTGATGCCTCCTAATTAACAGAAACTAGAGGGGAGAGGCAGCAGGGAAAGCCAAGGGGAGGGAGGAGGCTGGGGCCCCCGGAGCTCAGCATGCAGCCAATACCTGGATGTCGTATACGGGTTTGGAAGAAGGAATGGCAGCAAACTGTCGGTAGTCAAACTTCTTTGATGACAGGGACTAGAAGGATAGCAGACAGGAATGAGCAGAGGGAGAGGTGAAAAGAAGATGGAGGAGGGAAGGGTAATGTACAGAAAGGAGGAGAAAATGGTGGAAGAGGAATACATCTGGAAATGGAAAAGGGGGCTAATGTGTGATTTAAACAGCCCGCTGTGGCGTATGATGGAGAGCGATGTGGTGTCAGCTCCGATAAGCAGTGGAGGAGTCATGGAAAGCCTTTTTTAAACAGACAGGGAACTATTTAAGCTCCCTTTCTCCAACTGAAGAGTCAGTGTTACAGCTTTGTTCAAATGTTTGATTGTTCAAGCTCTCCAACTGAGTGAGGGACCCTGATAGTTCCCCCTGACAGACAGACAAGATGTTCAGAAACAGTGGAGACCCAAGGAAAGTGGAAAAGGGCTCATGCTTACCAGCCTGCCGGGTGAGGTAAGTCCTCGAGGACTTTGCTCTGTTGGAATAAGAATGAGATTCGTTTTACACTTAGAGAAACACAAATATTAAGCCATCTTCTGCTGGGAGGAGGGTTTGGTTCCTCCGACTGTGTGCCAGCCTCTTACCTTCCATGGGGGTGGGCGAAGGTGTTGGAGCAGGCGAGGGCGACTCCGTCAGCTGGTCCAGTGTCCCACGCTTCTTCCCGTCACGAGACTTGGCAATGACCATCTGAGCTTTCAGTGCATCTTGCTCAAGAGACTTCATTCTACACAAAGAAAACCGCGGTCAGGAAAAAGCTCTGAGAAAACGGAGGAAGTTTGAGAGGAAGAAAAAGATGGAGGCACACACCACCATGAGCGGCTGTAGGCCCTTCGCTACTAATTTTGGGCGCTCCTTGTCCTGGTTTGCAGTGGCAACATCAATCTTATTTTATTCAAAGGTTTTACCAAAAGAGGGAGGAAGCATTCCAGGAAAAGGACTACCTACTGCCAGTAGGTTCACCCTTCACTCACAGACTGCTCGCAAATTAATGCAGGCCGAGTGTTAGTACGAGTAACAGTGGGAAAGAACAGCAAGGCACAAATGAAAGAATGCTGCAGGACAAGACAGAAGAGAGGCGGGGGCCAAAAGGAGCTAGGGATGGGAAGCAGAGACGTGCAGAAGCAAGACGGCACTAGAAAGGCAGTTGGAAGCACTGTCAGTGTCGCTGCGAGTGCTTGCTTGGACCTTTCTTAACTTGGCCTCTAGCAAAATACCCCAACACCAAAGCACCCCAGCACACCCCCACAATGCCGTGCGTCTGGCCCAGGTGGCTGGGGCCAAAGAGCAGACCTGAGCTGGGAGGCTGCAGAGGAGGAGGTAGAGGAAGAAGTGGGGGGCTGGGGGGCCACGGCAGCGCCCTGAGAGGCCCTCACTCGGGCCTGGTAGAGCCTCTTTGCCAGGTCCTGCTCATACTGTCTAACATCCTCCTCAAGGCCATAGGGCCTGTGCCCCACGGGGAAGGGAGAGGGAGAGGGGGTGGAATGAAAGGTGCACCAGGGTGAAGGACAGGTGTGAACAGGAGGAAGAAAGGCACACAGAAAAAGAGAAGAAAACCAAAGAATGGAAGGTAAAACACTGACACAATTAGGAAAACCAGGAGTAATAAAGAAGACAAGTTTAGACGCGACACTGGTGAGAAAGAAAGACCGATCCCACACAAAAGATGGTGTCATCGCAACTAAATAATATGCGGGAGGGACTGCGATAATAAGAACTAATAAAAACAAGTCATTACCCTCCTGTGGTTGTTTCTGGCTTTGAAACAAACATTTTCTTGCAAAGCAGAACTTAGTTTTGGCCTTAAAGCAGCAGCAAAACAAAGAAGGGATGTGATTTCTATTTAAGATGCAACAAAAACGCATTCAGTGCTTTGTTTTAATTCATTTTACTCTCCCTTCATGTTGCTTTTAGGCTAAAATAAATCAAAGGTAGAGGCTCAGAAACAAACGTCTTTCCACTAAAAGTTAGCTGCTGGCCACACATTACAGGTATTTTCCGCTTGTATTTTCCTCTGAATAACACAGCTTTGGGTTTAAAAGACTTCAAAGTGAAGCACGGGACCCACTTTGCGCAGATTTAGAGATTTTTGGGGCCAACATTTAGCATTTATCGTCTATATTTCAGTTTGTGCTGAGGCACAGTCACGGCCTTATTCATTCTAAAGTGTTTGACATGGATGCATTTACCGTGCTGCCCTCCACATGGCCCTCTTCTCTGCCTCCAGAGCTCGTTTCTCTGCAGGGGACAGGTCCTTGTCTGGGGCCACAGCCAGCTCGGGGCTCTGCATGCGAAGTCTCTCTTGATGTCTACGCTCTGCTTTAGCTGTGCGGATGGGAGCCGACGTCTCCCCGGGGTAAACTGGTATCAGGCTGAGGAGACGTGGACAGCAGTGAGAAACAGCGTGACTTACAGCACGTGGACAGTGTTTTTCACTCCGGCACGTTGGAATTACCCCGTCATGGAGCTGGGTCGCTGCTCCAGCCGAAAGCCGTCCTCCAGGGAATTCCTCTGAGAGTCTCCTCTGCCGTCTACCGAGGAAGGCCTGCAAACGGAGAAAAGAGCTTCTTAACTTTGCAGAAAGGACCCCGAACTGAAAGTGTTTGTAAAAAGCAGCAGTTCTCACCCAGAGCTGCCACAGTAGCTGGGGGGGGTGGAGCAGTGCTGAGACGGCGTGGATACAGGCTCGACTTTGTACTCGACTCCATCCAACAGGACCTTGCCCGAGGCCTTCATCTGTGCTACTTGTTTAGCCAGGTCCTCCTCTTCATCTTCCTCATCTTCATCCAGCAGGTACTCTCGCGCTCGCTGCTCGAACTTCCTTTCTGAGGAGAGATTATCACACATTAAAGCCCGCCTTCTTCTTCAGGAGTTACATTAAAGGCACAGTTCAAGGGAAGCACGACAACAGACCTTCCTCCTCCCGCATTTTCTTTAGGTCGTCCTCTCCAACAAGGGAGACTCGAGGTTTGGGTTTTTCAGGCGTCTGCTGCTTCACGTCAATCTCAAAGTATTTCTGCCGGTCCCTGAAAGAGCGCTGCTCTGGGCTGGCCTTGCCACCAGGAGAAGGACTCTAAGGGACAATCAATGAAATAAAGAGGGACAGAACAGATTAATGCTGAAATCTGAATTCCTGAGGAAAACAGCCAGCTAAAGTTGCGTTGTTGCAGAGCCTTTTGCAGCCAGAGATAGCAGAGGACAGACGAATCAGACCGAAAAGAAAGAAATTTCATTTTAAATCAGATCCCAGCCCCATTTTGCTGATTTCAGATTAGTTAACTGACGCAGCAGTTTCTGGGAGCAGAGACACCGCCACCCATCAAGCCAAGCACACAACAGCCCAGAGGAAGAACAGGGCTGCTCCAGCTGTGGTGGCGGAGGCAGTGGATACCTGCAGGTCCTGTGATGGCCTGGAGAGGCGAGGCACTGCTGCCAGGCTCAAATACTCCCGGCGGTCAGATGAGAGGGAGGGCCGGGGGGAAACCCTGCTGGTCAGACCCTTGCCAGCTCCCTCCTGACCATCTACATCATCATCAAACACCTCGTTGTCCAACTCAGGCTGAAAAGGCCACATATGTTATCACCAGACTATTAGTTTTGCACACTCTGAGAGCACCGAGAATATCACATTGACCCAAAAGTAAGGAACTGATGAGACCATCCTCTGTTTTTTAAAGTCTTTTGAATATGTGCTACAAAAACAAGTTGAATATGTTCTCTGGATACTCGATCTGTCCCTTCAAACAGGATCTGAATCCTGCATTGGGGTGTGTTTCAGTGGTTTTCCTTCCTGTCTCTATTTCCAATATGGTTAGAAAAGGCGTCACTAATCCAGATGAGTTATATTTGGACCAATATGGTCCAACACACAGCTGTTTTTTATGTGAATATCTGGGCTGGTGTGTTTCCTCACCTCTGGAGAAGGTTGCTTTGGGTGGAAATTGTTCCTCACACCATAAAGTTCCTGTTGAGAGGGCAGAAAGACGGATTAAAGGAACAGGCCGGCTGATTAGCACCTCGAATGTGCCAAATACAAACTGTAGGACTGAACATCAGGGCATGAGCCACACATGGACGCACAAATGGAACAATGCAACGCCAGTATTACAGATGATGGCAGCGGAGCACAAAAACCAACGATGAACGCATTCCACATGTCACAGCACGTCACAGTCCCTCCCCCGACAAAACGCAGGCTTCGTGTAGGACAGCCTGCTTCAGTCAGGTGGGGGGCGGGTTGAGGCCAACCAATCAGCACAGCATGCTTGAGTTGTTAAGACCCGGCCCGGCCCGGGCATTACCTGCGGAGGCTCCAGCACGGCCAGTGAACGAGGCACAGCGGCAAACGCCTTGTATGCCTGCTTCACATTCATTGGGAACTCATCGGGCGAAGTGGGGGAGGGGGCGCGAGGCTGCAGGAGGGGAGGTTTGAGGGGTCATGGCGGGTAGGAGTGGTCCATGAGGTAAAGGAGGCGAGGGTAAGAGGAGGAGGTTGAGAGGACAGACAGAGACATGGAGGAGAGGGTAGTCAATGAAAAAACCAGCAAAGTTGACTGTGGAGAACAGGTGAGCGGCATGGCGGCTGGTTTCATGTGACAGGAGGAAGCATGTCAGAGAGAGACAGACGGTAGGGCTTGGACAGGCGCGGCTAAGTGTTCTGTCGATGAGGCAGGCGTGAGATGAAATCATAGCCTCTGCAGTGGTTACCAGTCTGAGTGGTTACCAGTCTAACTGAATGGTTACCAGTCTAACCGAGTGGTTACCAATTTAACCGAGTGGTTACCAGTCTAACTGAGTGGTTACCAATTTAACCGAGTGGTTACCAATCTGAGTGGTTACCAGTCTAACTGAATGGTTACCAGTCTAACAGAGTGGTTACCAGTCTAACTGAGTGGTTACCAATTTAACCGAGTGGTTACCAATTTAACCGAGTGGTTACCAATCTGAGTGGTTACCAACCTAACTGAGTGGTTACCCATCTATCTGAGTGGTTACCAGTCTGAGTGGTTACCAGTCCAACTGAGTGGTTACCAGTCTGAGTGGTTACCAATCTAACTGAGTGGTTACCAGTCTGAGTGGTTACCAATCTAACTGAGTGGTTACCAGTCCAACTGAGTGGTTACCAGTCTGAGTGGTTACCAACCTAACTGAGTGGTTACCAGTCTAACCGAGTGGTTACCAGTCCAACTGAGTGGTTACCAATTTAACCGAGTGGTTACCAGTCTAACTGAGTGGTTACCAGTCTAACTGAGTGGTTACCAATTTAACCGAGTGGTTACCAATTTAACCGAGTGGTTACCAATCTGAGTGGTTACCAACCTAACTGAGTGGTTACCCATCTATCTGAGTGGTTACCAACCTAACTGAGTGGTTACCCATCTATCTGAGTGGTTACCAGTCTGAGTGGTTACCAGTCCAACTGAGTGGTTACCAGTCTGAGTGGTTACCAGTCTGAGTGGTTACCAGTCCAACTGAGTGGTTACCAGTCTGAGTGGTTACCAGTCTGAGTGGTTACCAGTCTGAGTGGTTACCAACCTAACTGAGTGGTTACCAGTCTAACTGAGTGGTTACCAGTCCAACTGAGTGGTTACCAGTCCAACTGAGTGGTTACCAGTCTAACTGAGTGGTTACCAGTCTAACTGAGTGGTTACCAGTCTGAGTGGTTACCAATTTAACTGAATGGTTACCAATCTAACTGAATGGTTACCAGTCTAACTGAATTGTTACCAGTCTAACTGAGTGGTTACCAGTCTAACTGAATGGTTACCAGTCTAACTGAGTGGTTACCAGTCCAACTGAATGGTTACCAGTCCAACTGAATGGTTACCAGTCTAACTGAATGGTTACCAGTCTAACTGAATGGTTACCAGTCTAACTGAGTGGTTACCAGTCTAACTGTGCTGCTTGACCAAAGCATTTCAGAGTCCTGTCATCCTAAGGACTGCGTGTGACTCAGGAAGTTCCAGCTGCAGCTACACTTCAAACACATGGAGGTAAAGGCAGCAATGCCTCAGCGGTGCGTTCAATGACACGTCTTCCTGTCTTTGGTAATAAAAATCGTGCGACCGCTGTTCCTTTGTTTTGGGGCTATGCCTCAGCAGGCAGCACAGACTCGTTATGGACCAGCCCTACGTGGTGGTGAGGGGTCTTACAGAGGTCTGGGAGTTGAAGGGGGAGGGGCCATGCTGAAAGGGGTTGGGACTGTGGCCTTCCGGCGTGGCTGGAGAGGTGCTGGGCGGCCGCACACGCCCAACCGGCTGGATGGCACCCGGTCGTGTCTGCAAAGAAAACAAATGACACCTTTTAGTAGATAAAATGCCAGAGATGCCAAACTCGGGTAGAATGAAAACTTAAAATCAATGATGGTAATGGTTGAACTCTGCTGAAGCAGAATGGAATTTGCTCGGATTTTGGCTTATAATTAAGCACCGAGTCCTCCTTCTGACCATAAAGCCTCTGAGGAGGTCGCTCTGGGTGCTTAAAACTCAATTATTCAGATGATTTTAGATGTTTAGAATCACATTAACACACATCTGTTAGACCAGATGTGCCCTCCTGAATGAATTTAAGGTCATAAGTGGTCACATTTCCTTTCAAAAGGCTTCTGAGCTCCATAAACACTCACTGATGATGAAGTGCTGTCCTTGGCAATGGGAGTGGAGGTGTAATGAATGTTTGCCTGTAAAAAAATGTTTAAAACCTAAATTAAAATCACAGAAACAGCATGAATTTACACCAAAAGTGCATACAGCTACTAAATTCTAATGGGGCTTCTTTACGGTGATGCCGAGCAGTATAAAGGCACAATGCAACACAAAAGGGAGCTAATCTGATCACCAAAGGAGTGCTTCGTCATATCCTGACGTGAGCACCTGGATATCTCAACAACTGATAGTCCTCAGGGAGAAAATACGAAGCCGTAGTTTCTCCAATGAAGGCACAGCCAGTCTGCACAAGGCAAAGCGTCGTTAATCAGCTGGTCACATGCTTTTCAGCCAGGTGGGGCCGAGGCAGCTCAGCTAGTTGTGTTTTATGAACAGAAAGGGGGCATCTGTCGAATCAAAAGACTCCAGGCCAGAGCAAAGAGGGCCAAGTGCCCCACTTACAAAGCGGGTCTCCCTGCCTGCCGTCAGGGAGCTGTTGGAAGAGTGGTGGCTGGGCTAAGGGTGGGAGGCAAGGTCGAGAAGGTCAGCTGTGAAAAACCTCCCCTAAAGCGATACTTGTGGATAAAATAAATCAAAAAGATGGTATGAGGACAGGCGGTGGATGCTGGAGCAGAACTGGATGTCGGGGCTGCTCACCGGTTGGATTGTAGGAGAGTAAGGTGCTTCCCTGATTGGACTGTCTGTCCTGGTGTAGTCGGAGGAAGGAGCCTGGAAAAACAACACAAACGCATTCAATCACCTCTTATAGTTTCACTCTGTGCACTGGAGGGAAAAATCTCTTCACAAGAATGCAAAGACAGAACAAAATCCACCGGTTAGTCATGTTGTGAATCTGTTTCTCAGCAAAGTGAACGCTGGTAAGCATGCTCCTTTCTGTACGACCCTCCTCGCAGCTGTCGGCTCAGGCATTCCTGTCGATCCTGACTGCGTTTCGACGAGGCGCTCGAATACCTCAAGAGTTCCACAAGCTCTTTGCTCACCTCTCACCCACAACTTTAGAGAAAAGAGCATGTTTTAACCCTCCCTCGAGGTGCCATTCATGGACTGTCGCTCATCTGCCGGCGACATTCTTGGTGGAGTGTTTTTGTGTGGGAGAGGTGGGGGGTGCACATGTTATAGCTGAAGGTAAACACACGGCTGGATCACTTTAACACGGCTGTTAGAACTTTTGAACAGTCTGGAAAGTGTAGAATCATTTACAAAGTGCACAGTAACACAGCATGCTGCCTCCAAACCACACACAGGCAGGCGCCTTGCCTTGCTGAACAGCCACGGCTGCAGCTGGCCTTGTCTGCCGTATCCCACGGGAGGCCCTGAGAGGATCTGCTCTGCAGCAGAAAGACCTTTTCCTTTGCGATTAGCCACCAAGAAGGGGTTCTCCTTGAAGCAGATAGGCTGCGAGTCCACCAGGCTTTCCTCTTCCTCTTCACCACTGAACGTTGACGCCGTTGTTGAACCAGAACCGTCAGCAGCGGTGGACGTCCCATTGGTGGAAAACGGGGATCCATGAAGATGGTCGTGGTCTGTGTTCAGAGCGGGGTTAAGGGGTTTGGTGGGTTGAGGCAACCCAAAGCCGAGAGGCTCTAAAGGGGCTCCGTACTCAGCCTGCAGGGGGGCCTCCATGGCAGCAGTCAGAGTAACAGGGACAGAGAACTGAAGAGGGAGGACAGGTACCGTAAACCCACTTAAACTCAAATCTAAAGTAACAGAGAAAAACTAAGAAAGCAGCTTCCTGTCGATCAGATTAATTACTGTGAAATTTAATATTAGTCATTTCAGCTACGAGTGACTGTGTGATAACCACTTTTAAATTCTCCTAAAGGATGTAGAGCCTCTAAACTGGGATGTAAGAGACAAGAAAATTAAGCTTTGGTGGTGAGAAAGATGGTGTTGCCAGTGTTTAGTTTGTCCATTCCGGGCTTCTGTAGTAATATGTTGGCGTAAAGTTGTGGAGGATCTTATTCTCATGCGATTCAAACTATATTACAATTCTGCCACCTAAACTTCACGTGAAATGCTCCAAAACTATTCTTTCTACTCTGGTAAACCCAGGGAAAAAAGCCCAAAACACTGGGAAAACTTCAGATATGATTGAATGTTGGATTATTTACTGGAGTCACACATCAGGGACAACTTTCAAACCTTCAACTGGTCCAACAAAGAGGGACGTTTTTATGTAATAAAAGACAGAAAAGAGACTTGAAAATACGATAAAGAGAAATTCCTGCATGCCTGTGTGGATCCGTAAATAGAAACCTCTTCACTCGCGTCACTAAATGGCTCCTGAAGCCTTTCAGATAAGTTTCTCAGCACCCATCATTCAAGACTTAACTAGGCCTCAGCTTTAAATAAAACTTTATCAGAGCAGAGAGGCACTCCAGCTCGAGCACACACCTTCAGCTCATACCATCCTTCACAGGGAAGATGGCTGCTGGTGTCACATGGGAGAAAATATGCAGGCCGTAAAGAAGCAGAGGAACAGATACGAGCCATTATTTAACAAAAAGAAGTGACTAAACACACCAAAGTGCTGAGTTTTGACGCGACCTCTGTGATAATGGAAATAGCCTGACTGCGAATGCATGAAGCATTGTGCAGCGGCTGCCTGCATGCTGACTATAAGAGTCAGTCAGGGGGAAGGAATGTGGACGAGTGGCACCGACACAGACTGTGAGGGACAGCTGGGCTTTTGGTAGAGAGCAAAGTCAGGCTGCCGGCTGGTCGGCATGCCAACGCTCTGAGCTGTCCACAGCCGCGTGGGAAGAGCCGCACATCAACCGGGAAGCTCCGTTTATAGCGGCAGGCTTCAGTTTAGAAGCTTCATGTAACACATCAGGACCTAAGGGACGTTTAGCCCGGGTTAAAACTGAGGCAGGGTCCACATTTTACACTTTTAGGACCTAAGGGACGTTTAGCCGGGGTTAAAACTGAGGTAGCGTCCACATTTTACACTTTCTGGACCTAAGGGACGTTTAGCCGGGGTTAAAACTGAGGCAGCGTCCACATTTTACACTTTCCGGTCCTAAGGGACGTTTAGCCGGGGTTAAAACCGAGGCAGCGTCCACATTTTACACTTTCAGGACCTAAGGGACGTTTAGCCGGGGTTAAAACCGAGGCAGCGTCCACATTTTACACTTTCAGGACCTATGGGACGTTTAGCTGGGGTTAAAACCGAGGCAGCGTCCACATTTTACACTTTCAGGACCTAAGGGACGTTTAGCCCGGGTTAAAACCGAGGCAGCGTCCACATTTTATACTTTCAGGTCCTAAGGGACGTTTAGCTGGGGTTAAAACCAAGGCAGGGTCCACATTTTACACTTTCAGGACCTAAGGGACGTTTAGCCGGGGTTAAAACCGAGGCAGCGTCCACATTTTACACTTTCAGGACCTAAGGGACGTTTAGCCGGGGTTAAAGCTGAGGCAGCGTCCACATTTTATACTTTCAGGACCTAAGGGACGTTTAGCCGGGGTTAAAACTGAGGCAGGGTCCACATTTTATACTTTCAGGACCTAAGGGACGTTTAGCCGGGGTTAAAACCGAGGCAGCGTCCACATTTTACACTTTCAGGACCTATGGGACGTTTAGCTGGGGTTAAAACCGAGGCAGCGTCCACATTTTACACTTTCAGGACCTAAGGGACGTTTAGCCCGGGTTAAAACCGAGGCAGCGTCCACATTTTATACTTTCAGGTCCTAAGGGACGTTTAGCTGGGGTTAAAACCAAGGCAGGGTCCACATTTTACACTTTCAGGACCTAAGGGACGTTTAGCCGGGGTTAAAACTGAGGCAGCGTCCACATTTTACACTTTCAGGACCTAAGGGACGTTTAGCCGGGGTTAAAGCTGAGGCAGCGTCCACATTTTATACTTTCAGGACCTAAGGGACGTTTAGCCGGGGTTAAAACTGAGGCAGGGTCCACATTTTATACTTTCAGGACCTAAGGGACGTTTAGCCGGGGTTAAAACCGAGGCAGCGTCCACATTTTATACTTTCAGGACCTAAGGGACGTTTAGCCGGGGTTAAAACCGAGGCAGCGTCCACATTTTACACTTTCAGGACCTAAGGGACGTTTAGCCGGGGTTAAAACCGAGGCAGCGTCCACATTTTACACTTTCAGGACCTAAGGGACGTTTAGCCCGGGTTAAAACCGAGGCAGCGTCCACATTTTACACTTTCGGGACCTAAGGGACGTTTAGCCGGGGTTAAAACCGAGGCAGCGTCCACATTTTACACTTTCAGGACCTAAGGGACGTTTAGCCGGGGTTAAAACTGAGGCAGGGTCCACATTTTACACTTCAGTTATCACCGTAAAGCCGTTTAAAACTGAACCGGCTCCTCTGGTGATTCTGTGAAGACCATCAGAACCGTCTGGTTTTATTCTTCTGGAAACACGTTTGTAACTTTCAGCGAATCAGGTCGTCTATATCTCCACTTCCAACACGCTCTCTGGTCTTCAGCTAAACTATTAGCCGGAAACAAGTGAGCACGTGCGCCAGCATGAGCGCACGAACAGCTGCTGGTGATATGTGGGTTAAGTGTGGCAGCTAACCCTGCTCTCCCAGGTCTACTACCGGAAATCTACACAAGCAAAGTCCCTTACAGTTTACTGGTTTAGCCAATGAAGACGTGTATTAGCAGCAGTTAAATCCTTACTTAAAACAACGTTTGAAATAAGATCAAATGAGTCGATGACGGAAGTAAAAAGCAGACAGAACGACATTAAAGCAGACAGTTAACTCACTGCGGGGGGGGTAACAGGACGTCCACTCAAACTACTCCACAGAGGACGACGAGGAACTCAAACTGAAACTCTCTGTCCCTCTGAGACGACACCCTCCCCGTCTCCACCCACCCGAAAGACTGCATCCAACTCAGAGCCAGATGCAGGTTTAAAATATCACAGGCCGGTTGATAGTGGCCAGCTGTCCCCGACCCCCCCCTCACCAACACTCGGACTTTTTTTAATCACCCGTGCAGGCGCTGTTCTTCTCTGGAGACGCGCCATTTAAGGTTTTTCCTTTATGCTTTTCTTCTTGGGTGGGTTCGGTCTTCACTCAGGGGTTTTCGCGCTCTTCCTGTTAACTGGACCCGACACGTTGGATGGCTTTGGCCTTTGAGCCGTCGCCCTCAGGTCGTGCTCTTGGAGGAAGTCGTGAGCTCATAAAGGTGCAACTGGTCCGCTGCGGGTCACTCGGAGTGTCCGAGGGGCACAAACACGACAGATTCATGGGGCTCTATTTTGAGCCGTTTCCAAACCCGGACCACACACAAAATCCCAACAATTTACAACTGGAAAGCTCTGCTCTCTTCTCCAAGTTAAAGAGGAAAATCATTCATTCGATCCCATCAGACGAGGCTTACCCTGTTGACCTTCTGCAGACTGGTGGTGGGCAGCGCAGCCAGGGTTTTGTAGTCAAGTTTTAAAGGTCCAGTGCCAAGATTCTGACAGAAAATAAACACACAGAGAGGTGAACAGAGGCCGAGATGGAGGCTTAAGTCACAACATGCAGGATTCAGTGGGAATGTGCGAGTCCTTTTCATACACCCAAGACAAATGTCTGGATAAAGCAAGCATCAGATGGGCTCGTTTAAAAAGAGACTTAAAGCAACACGAGAGAAGTTTATGAACCTTAAAGGGGAACTCTGGTGTTTTTAAACCTTATTTCTGGCATGAAATACGTTCATCTGCTCACTGAGAACAGTTTGGTGAAAGTCGGCGTCCTTCGGAAGATATTTAGATAACTGGAGATCCATATAACGGAGTGAACGGGGCTTAGAGGATGCAGCCTCTAAATAAGGCATTATCTGTCTTTATTTCACCAATACTTTAAGAAGAATGAATGAATGAACGTGTGCTATAGCTCTGTTAGCTCATAGCTGCTGTTATGTAGCTACTTGTGGCTAAAGGAGAGCTAACGGAGGGATTTCTACACAGGCACTCTACCAGAAATAAGGTCTCGGTTTAAAAATACCGGAGTTCCCCTTTAAGACTCTGTGCTTCTGACTTGTTTATTACGCAGGACTGAGGTACCGACTTTGGTTTCCTGGGTCAGGTTTAGGCCTCTTCAAATTCATGGGCAGGGCTCACATGATGTTACATCCCACAACTGGACATCCAACAAAAACACTTCCTTAATCACACGTTTTGGGGTCATTTTAACAACGAGCTCACCTCTACTTGCACTAACCTGCTCTTTCACTCACTGACACTCACACACTGAACATATTCTGCACATCAGTCCCACCTCCTCAGTTAAACTCACAGTGAATGAAGACTGGAGGGCTACTTTTTTAAAAAAGATAAGTGGTGTGGTGCAGGCTCTGTGGTGTTAGTGGCTGAACTGCAGCTTGTCTGAGCACCAGCCGATGAGGAGTGTCTCACCTCTGTCTCCTCTTCTAGCAGGCGAGTTGCCTCCTCACGCTCCAAGCGCATACGCTCCTTCACAATAAGAGGAAGGGAAGGAGTAGAGCACAGAGGGGGAAACACCCAACCACACAGAGCCACACAGTAATGCGATGAGGGGTGGAACGATTCACAGTGGAGGAAAGAAGTGTTACAGGGGTGGGAGTGGAGGAAAAACAGCAGCAGAGAGGGAGGTGGGATGGTCGGATGATCGTGGATCACATCAAACACACCGGAAGGACAGATGAGAGAAGAACGGGGAAAGAAAGGATAGAATCCGCACACATTAAAAAGTACTCTATTCATGTTGCTATGGGAGCAGAAAAAGCATGCAAGGTGGGACATTGCAGGAACAGTTCTGTCAAACACAAAACCCACAGGGGGTGCAGAGGAGAAGCTCCATTCACCCAGTAACAGACAAACCTGAGCCTCAGACTACAAAGCTCCGTCCTCTACTACTTATTTTGGTTTTTAGCAACGATAAAACGGATTTTTCATCCGTCTCTGAGCTGAAACAAACAAACAAAGATGACTTTTCAGCTTCACTCACCACTTTCTCCATCTCCTCCCGCTCCCACTGCGACGTCTCTCTCGCCATCTCAGACTCCTGAGGAAGAGCAAGCTTTAGGGACCGTGCAACGCTTTCAAATAGCTGCTGATGGCTCTGTAAACCTCAGCAGAATGTCTCCATATTCTGATAAAAGCTGGTTATTTAAAACAGCTCGCTGATGTAGGAGCCTGCAGATGAGCGACAGAAGCCACACAAAGAGAAGCCCACATACCTGCTGCACGGGCAGTATCCCAAAAGCTAATCTGGGCAGAATAAACAGGAGTGCCGGTGCATTGTGGCTGTTCTGGCGGAAAGGGGGAACATGTGGCTTGAGCTTAAACTGAACCGTAGGTCTAAATTCCACCTGCTAACACCAAACTGCTGTGGAAGCACAGATCGCTGCGGCAGAATAGCTGAACCAATCATTTGATTCACGTGTCGACTCGGATGCCAGTGGGCTCAGCTTGGATTAAACTGGATTGTCCTGATGTGCCAAACCAAATTCTTCAAGTCGCTTTTTGTGGAGTTTTAACACTCAACTGAGCACACAAAGTCTGTCGGCTTCTGTCCCAACTGGGTCCCTCCGTTGGTCCCAGGATTGTCGTCTAGCAGCTCCTACACCACGCCTAAGACAATCCAAACTCTGTTCATGTGTCGTCCCACGATGGTGGAATGACCTACCGAGCGCTACCAGAACAGGGGCGTCCCTGTCTGTCTTCAAGAAGCTCCTGAAAACCCAGCTCTTCAGAGAGCATCTCCTATCCCAGCACTTACCTTGTACTTCCCTCCCCCCTCTATCTTTGCACTTTATCTTTCTGCACTTCCTTCTATGCCTGCACCCTATCTCTACTCTGTCCCCTCTGACAGAGTCGGACTCCTGGGTTCCTTCTATGGAGCTTATTGTTAGCTTTTTATAGCTGTTAAATCTTAATTTGTAAGTGGCTTTGGATAAAAGCGTCTGATAAATACAGAAACAGAAACAAAGTGCTTTGTTAGTGTACCTTCTGTATGATCTCCATCTCCTCCGGGCTCAGGTCTCGGTCTATAGAGGAGATGCTCTCCATGCTGTTCTTACGTACGATGCCAGATGCAAACGGATTGGCGATGATGCCAGGGGACGCCTGAAAATAAACCAGAATATGATATATAAAATAACATATAAATACCACCAAAACACCAGGCAGCGTACAGACTACCCTCATGGCGTCTTACCTCCACAGCAGCCACTTTGTGTGGGTCGAAGCCATCACACACCAGCATGACCAGAGAGTCCCCGACAGCACGGAGCACCCGCACCGCCTCTGTGTGAGTCATTCCCAGGAGGCTGTGGTTGTTCACCTCCAGGATACGCATGCCCACCTGCAGCCGGCCATCTCTCGCTGCTGCTCCGCTGGAACTCACCTGGAGACATCGGCCAGCGGCTTATTCATCACGCAGTACAGTTAAAGCTGGAGGGACGATAATGTTTGGAAGTTTGTTTAAGAACCTTGGAGATGAAGATGCCCTCATCTGTGGGGTCGAAGGGGTTTCCAGCGTGACCTTTGGCCCCTCCGCGAATGCTGATGCCCAGCTTCTCCCCTGGCTGCTTCTGGATCAGAATTTCCTGCATCCCAGGCGGTGAAGGGTCCCTCCGAACCAGCATCTGGATCTCCTGCTTGTTGGCCAGCAGAGCGCGCACGGCTTCCTGGTGTGTGGCGTGTCGCAGGTCGATGGCGTTCACCTCTAATATCCGGTCTCCTACACGCAGTCCGCTTTGAGATGCCAGACCGTGAGGAATCACCTGAAGAAGAAAACAAACCGCTGTGAGGAAGCGTGAGAGCGAATAAAGAGCTCAAAGTCAACCGTTTTATTTCTATACCTTCGAGATGAACACCCCAGGTTCATTGATGCCAAAAGGGTGACTGGCGTGGTCGCTGCCACCCACGATGCTCAGGCCGAGAGGACCCCCCGACTTCATCAGGGTCACTTCCTGTTTGGTGACCAAGAACCAGTTAGTTTCTCCTGCATGCAGCTAGTGTCTCACCAGGTTACACCACGCTTTGTCGCCATGACAGCGTTAGCGATAAGTCAGAGGCCACATCGACAGAAACTGAGCTCCAATGACTCAGGACTCTCACCTCGATGGGATACTCGTCCTCCATCCGGCCCAGGTGGTTCCCCTGAAGACTTTCCTCCTCCTGGTCCGGAGAATCTGAGGGTTCTGGGGGTGGAGGGGAGTGGGCACGGGCCCGGTTCTGACCCGGAGACCCCCCTGGTGCATTCAGGTCCCGCTCCACCAGCAGTGCGATGGTGGGGGATGTGCCGGTAAGAAGCGCTACTGCCTGGTCATGCCTGGCCTCTGTCATGTCTACACCATTGATCTGGATCGACAGTAAAACCAACCACGGAGGGTGCGTCAGCCCACCAAGATGCACGGTGCGCGGCTGCCTCATAAGAGTCTGCCTCTCATGCAGGAAAACATCTGAAGTGTTTTTATTTGAGTCTAATTTAGAGATGAAAGCACTGATGTGAGTTCTGTTACTTAAAGAGGAGCCAACACCTACTTCAGAGGAAAAGAGAAAGTGGTGCAACAGCAAGCTGCTGCAGGCGAGTTAAGCTGGCAGAGAGAAGCACAACGCCTTAAAGTCACGCCGCCCTCTTTAATGGGATCACTTCAGCACATTCTCACGGTTTTTCTTGCCTTTGTTTACTTAAAACACAAGTGGGAGTGGGCGGCCTCTCCAGAATGTTTGATCTTAAGTCAACAAAGGCAACCAAAATGGCGTCTGGACACGTCTTTGTGAAAGTTTTCATCATTAGCTGTAAGGGGAGCAACTTTCAGGCATGCACAGTCTTCCCTCTGGCCGACAGCGAATAGCAGAGATCAGCACTGACCCGACAGTACCAGCTCTTACCGTAGGCTGAGGCACGGCCGCGGCTGCTGCTGTGGCAACGCAGGTCGACCACACCAGCAGGGCGACAGATTCAGCCCACACCACCCACCACCAAGCAGGCAAGGAGATGCACTCAATGCATTAGTGAGCATGCAGAGGGAGAGAGTGTGACCACAGAAAGAGAGAAGCGGGGAAAAAAGGAGAAGAAACCCAGAGAAAAAGCAGCGAGGATCCCAGAGAGCGGGGGCAGGTTCACAGAAGCCAGGACGACCAACTTAAACAGTCACTAATACGCAGAAAGACAGGAAAACAGCCAAGAGTGAGTGAGATTAGCAGAAACAGTGAGAGCTCCTGCCTCGGAAAATTACACCCTGAATGTTTCTGTTTAACCAAAAGAAATACAAAAAGTCTAAGATTGTCTGAGCTTATTCCATTTTCTACACGCTGGACAAAGAGTTCAAAGCGTCTGGATGTTGTGCAAAATGTAGATTAAAGACTCCTATAAAAGATGTTTTTTATTCACACTAAAACAATCTTTCTGTTATTACATGAAACGGTACGAGTTCATCTTGAATGCGATGGCAGAAACATCGTGAAAGGTGTCGGAGGTACCAAAAACTGGTCAGCAACGCGGTAAAAACAGCACCTTAAAGAGGCCGAGCCTCTCAGAGCGGTTTCCTCCACACAAAAACGTTGAATATTCCACCATCTACAGTACATAAAATCATCCAAAGGTCCAGAGAATCTGGAGACACCTCTGAGCAAGAGATTTGGCCAAAAATGAGGATTAAAGGCTGCGTCTGGCACATTTATCGATGTTTAAAGGTGTGTGCAGACGTCTCTTCAGCAGGACAAACTTTCTACAGCAGCGTGGCTTCTTCTTCTTCTTCTTCTTCTTCTTCTTCTCCTCTGAACTGACCTAACTGCATGTTTTTTTTGACATTTGGTGGATCAAGAAATCCAAAAATACAGCAAATAAGCTGCTGAGCAGCTACAATCAGACAAGAATGGGGTAAGATTCCTCTCCCAGAGATCCAGTAAATACCCTCAGTGTCGTGGTGCTGTCATCAAACATCAAGATGAACTCATATTTTCATGAATTATACATGGCAAAGATGGCGTTTCACTGAGCTGAAACCATTTCTCTGTTTGTAAAGAACTCTGTTACAGCAGCCAGGTGAAGAGGAAGGACGCTACTCACAGAAATCACCCTGTCGCCTACACGCAGCGTGCTGTCTCTGTGCGCCGCTCCACCCTCTGCGATCCGAGAGATGTAGATGCCCTGAAGCCGGACAGATTCAGAACATTTCACTCAGAAATACGGCTGCACGATTAAGACCAAAATCATAATCACGATTATTAATCACGTCGCTTTTTATTGCAACATTCATAAACAAACAATGTGCCGACAATTTTTAGTGAAAAATTCAACTTTAAATTAGAATAAACGATAAATAATGCAAAATAAGAACAAAAACCCAATAATTTAACATTTTAAAGTACTAAACTGTATTGATCGGACACGTCTTTGGCCAAATAAAAAGATATTGCTGTTATTTCTGCGTGTCTTTGGGAGGTGGATGGATCGGGTTCTGCCCGGTGCAGGCTGCTGTAAAGTTGTCTGGGTTGGAGCTGGACAGGCATGCATTCCTCATATTTAGGTTTGGGATGCATTTTCAGGTGATTTAAGAAATTAGTGCCGGGCAGACACTACTTTACACTCTTTGCAAATAACTTGTTCTTGTTTAACGTCACTTGCCCTGAATCTAAAACAAGTCCAGACACTTGCTGTCGCCCCATCTAATAACTCATAGACTGTCCAACTAGCTGCCTGCAGGCGCTTGTTATTCAGGCAGCTTAATGAAGCCTTAACCATGCTGTCGCCCCCTGGTGGTTGGTGGACTGGTTCAGAACATGTGGTTAGATGCAGGCAGCAGAGCTGCATTTTGAATGTAAATATCGTTGATCAGGTTCATTTAATGAACCAAAATCGTGATCACGATCAAAATCCGATTAATTGTGCCGCCCTACTCATAAACTGGTTTTCTGAGCTTTCCCAGGCTGCTTAGAAGAAATTGTCTGAATCTTCTGTCACTGTGAGTCTGGCTGTAGACAAAAAGCTGATTTTTCTTCCCGGCTTACAGGATTTAAAGCTCGTTCTTTGATATTAGCTAAACACACATTTAACTATAACTGCCAGCAGCGTCACATCTAATGCATGCACCCCCCCCCTTAAGTTAAACACTTTGATCAACAAACTGTGACCTCACAGAGCTGCCATCCTGTTCCACCTAAAGATAACGTGCAAACACCAGCAGGAGCAAAGTCTACCTCAGACGGACCGACGGCCAGGAGAGTGGCTGCATCCATCTCAGGAAGCTCTTTACGCTGCGAGTCACGCCTCAATCGTGCGTGTCTGAGTCCTCTCCTCTTTGGGAGCTGCTTGAGTTGCAGGACACACAATGCAGTGCTGCACCGGCCCAAGTGTGCACCTCACTCTGTCCAATTAAAGCCGATCTATCAGGTTTCACGGCTGGCTATTCATATCTCTGTCACCGTGGTGACGACTGTAACCACAGCGGCCAAGATAGGCCGCTTTCAGAGGCCGTTACTGTAAACATGTAACACCTCCCAGCTTAGGACTCCATCAGTAAGCCCTTCAATCGCTGAATGATCGGCTCAGTATTGCTTTTCCATGAGCTTGGAACTCACTAAATATGTGTAAAGAGGGCAATGATCTTTGAGTTAGCTTCTTTAGCTCCTCATTAACCAGTTTTCCAGGAGTCGGGCAGCTCACCATGTCTCCGGTGCGGTAGGGTGTGGAGCCTTTGCCCCCGGCGATGCTGAATCCCAGCCCCTTGTCATTGCGCATCAGGCAGGTGGAGAACCGCTGCCACGGCCCGCTGGGAGGGGTCTCCATGTTGAAGGCGAGGCCACTGCTGCGTCTCTCCCGTGGGAAGTAGTCGTCCTCGGGCCTCAGCGGCGTGGTGGTGATGGCGTTCTCTGGCTCCACCATGCGCTCCCGCAGCACTGTCATGGAAACCGTGGCACCGGAGCTGCGGAGAGCTTCCACGGCGGTGTGGTGCTCTGCCTCGTGGAGGTCGACGCCGTTCACCTGGAGCACAGACACAGGCAGGCCATAAAACACAATAAAAGATGTCTTCTGAGGAGTCGAAGCGTGGAAGCAGCGACACGGTCACGTGTTTTTACCTCCAGGAGCTTGTCTCCCACTTTCACTCCTGCTCTTGCTGCAGGACCCTCTTCAGATACTCTGGAGATGAAGATTCCCTGAAAACACAACCAAAAAGAAGATTTAACAAAGAACTTGTGCGACTTCCACTTGAGGCCAGAACAAAGCGGGTTCCCGTCTCACCTCGTCGTCGCCCTTGTACGGCGTGGATCCTTTCCCTCCAGCGATGCTGATACCCAGGCCGCCTGTCTGTCGCATGATGGTCAGCGTGTGCTGCAATTTGAGCAGGGGGGGGCATCAACATACCAGCAGTGAAAGCCCACAAAACACCACTGAGCTCAGGGCAGAATCAGAAGGAGACGAGCCCACAGTTACACTTAATTTTGCTCTTAAATTTGAGCTCGTAGTTCTATTTCAACATGTTTGGCTGATCAATTGAAGTGGTAGGAGAACTCCCTCTATCTGCCAGTAGGTGGCGTCAGTCAGTGCCCAGAGACACCGACTGGATGTCAGTTTAAATGGAAGGTGGATGATTTCGTGCTCGCCTGGTTTCTTTAAGCATGAAACCAAAGCAGGAGCCAAATCATTGACCTGTGACCATTAAACGCACCTGATGGAGGCCTTCTCCAGTTCAACTCAACATGTTTTGTGCATGTTTGAGGACAGACTTGTGTTTCATAGACAGGTGTAAGCCATGCAGAAATGGGGAAGAGACGAATGAGGAACAGAGGGAAGGGAAAAGGGAAGTTGTGCATGTGAAGAGTCTTTCCCCAGCACTAGAAATGAGATGGCATCATTCATTAAAGTTCACTACATCAAGGTTTTCTTATCCTGGACTAAATATATGACGCAGTCTGTCACATGAACTCATGCAGAGAAAGTAGATGGAAAACTAACACAAACACCAAACATGCGCTTTCTTGCATTTCAAACAGTGGCCGTATGTTATTTACACTAAAGGTCCTCCATTCGAGCTTCTCCTCTGATCGAATACCATCTCTGTGTGTGTGTGTGTGTGTGTGTTAACGTGGAGGAAGTCTGTGGAGTTTTCTGCAGCACAACCAGCCCATTTATTCCAGAGCAAGACGCCGGGATAAGAGGGAGCAAAGCAGCAGATGCAGAGGAAAGGCAGCAGAGGTGCAGTGTGCCAGGACCTGATGCAGGACTAAGACTCACAGAGAAGGAGAGATCCTTAACGGCTGCCGTTTATAGAGTGTTTTCCAATCTTTGCCAAGCCTGTCCCAGAGTCCAGGAGCCTTCAAATTTCACTCAGACTTAACCAAGTTTGTTCTGTCGAGATCCAGAGGTATAAACCACCAACATCAGCAGTAGTCTGGGATCCCTGCTGCTCAGCTTTAAGTTTTAACAGGAGAACGGAGCGCTTCCCACGCTAAGAAGCATCCGTGACACAATGTCTGCAGACAGGCAGCATTTCAGACAGAATAAACCAAACTGAAAGTATTTTAAAGATACGGATCAGTTTAAGGGTGTTTCTTGGGATGTAATCTGCCTACATCCCAGACTTCCAGGTGCGTGAGGAGGCCCGGCTTCAGCATTCAGTGCCTCATATTTACCCACCAGAGGTTATTCGCTGAGAGTAACCAGCAGGACATTAAGCCCACCTTTTCAGCAGGATGATAAAAAGCTAAACCAACACTCTGCAGCACAGTTTTTACTTCAGTCCTGTATCCAGGTTCTGCCACACTGACCCCTTCAGAAACAAGATGCGGTTAGAGGTTTCCTTGTGATCGGCTTGGATTAACTTTGGATTTCTGTGGCTTTTTATTCCACTTCTGAGCACAGGAGATAGACCGGGTGGGTGAGTGAGGGACGGAGACACAGATTGGACGGGAAAGAGTAGGTACAGACCTCTTCCTCCTCAATTCGAGCAGGTTCAATCAGCAGATTATTGACTTGATCAAATGACACCCCCTGTTAGGACAGGAACCAGCGAGAGGCATGCGGATTAGTCAGGCCAAAATTAAAATATGCACTCGCTCACACACACCAAAACACAAACACACAGCTTCTTTACGCTCTCCTCTGGCTTCACACGCATTTCACAGTCTGCCTGCAGGTTGTGGGAACACCTTGAAGCAGAAGTGACTCCACATTCACTCCCCAGCCACCAAAAGCAAATACAGGCAGAGGTGGAAAGACAAGACCAAGGAGCCGAGCCACAGGTGTGTAGAGAGAGCGACAAAAGAAGGCAAAAGCTCCCGAACAAGCCAGAAACAGCTATTTCTTCCAGAGGAAAGTCCTGACGGAGCCACCGTACTTATGGAAAGACTCGAGCTTCGCTTTCTGCTCATAAAGTATGGAAATATTGAACAAAACTTTAAGTTAACACCCAAATCTCACGTTCCAGCTCTGCCAATAAATGTTCCGGTTGGTCTGGGTTCAGACACACAAACAGACCCACATCCATTAAAAAAAACAAAAACACACATACAAAACAGATTTGGTGAGATGATCTTTGTATTAAAAGGAATTTCTGCAAATTAGAACAATAAAAATCAACAAATCTCATCAAGTCTCCCCAAATACTAAAGATCAACAAAGCAGATTCATTAACATGAGACATCAGACCAGACTCGCTTCATTCGTACTCACAAGCATGTGCGCAATGTTATAAAAGCAGTGTGAAAATGTCATTATTCAATTATATCAGCTGGTGATGGTGAGCAGTTTAGTGGCGTTCTGTTGTGCAAGAAAGGCAGAGTTCATAAAGAATGAGTCTGCATGTGGCCTAAATCCTGCTCTTTCTGATCTAATCTCACTTAAAAGTTAGTGTTGTGAGGATTTCTGCTGGGAGGAAACCGTGTTTCTGCCACAAGAAAGCAAGGTCAATGATAAACTCCTGAGAAAACAAAGAGAATAAATGCATCGCCCTTAATTCATGGCACAAGGGCAGGCGTCCTCATGTCCACCATGACCCTGCATGCAACACCACATCCATCTGAAGTGCAGAACACTGATGCAGAGTGTTTCCAGAGAGCCTAATCTTATTAGCCGAGTGTGTAAAGTAGCTCCTCTAAATACTTCCTGTCCAGCCTCCCACAATCCTGCCCCAGGCCCAATCTCTCTTTTACCTTCACTTGGCTGGAGTTGCCCTGATGCCTGCTGTCCTCCAGCTCCTCTAATCTGCGATGGTGTTGAGGGGTGCAAACATCCTCCTCCTCCTCCTCCTCCTCCTGCTCGTCCTCGGCCGCCTGTGGCGGCGAGTTGAGCCCGTCGGGACTGAAGCCCTGCAGGAGTGCGGCCACAGCCTCGGGTTTGGGCAGCTTGGTGATTTTGAAGTGCTTCTTGTAGTGTGGCGTGTCCTTTCTGATCAGCCGCTGCCTCTCTGCGGGAAACGCCGGCCGGTCGTCTTCCTGGTCGCTCCTCTCGCCGTTCTCCCGGTCCCCTTCGTCGTCCTCCTCCCCACCACGAATGATGGGCTCCTCTGCAAAGTGCACAGTCGGCTGGAGAAGGAAGGGATGAGATTTAGAGTTTCACAGGAGGAGCAGCTGGAGGTTTTTCCTCATTCGATGACGTCATTATTCACCTCGGTGTACTCCACCTCCATCTCGTCCGGGTCGTCCTCCTCCTGAGGCAAATGGCCGTCCACAAGCTCCACCCGCTGCGAGGCTGCAGTCGCGTTCTGCCTGTCCTCGTGGGAGGTGGCCGACAGCGTGCTGTTGGACACCTGGGAGTCGTGGCTCTGATTGGAAAGGTCACTGAGGCGTTTCTCCTGAAAACAACGGCATCATTTCAGTTGGACAGGATCTAAAAAGGCATCATTTCAGTTGGACTGGATCTAAAAAAGGCATCATTTCAGTTGGACAGGATCTAAAAAGGCATCATTTCAGTTGGACAGGATCTAAAAAGGCATCATTTCAGTTGGACTGGATCTAAAAAGGCATCATTTCAGGTGGACAGGATCTAAAAAGGCATCATTTCAGTTGGACAGGATCTAAAAAAGGCATCATTTCAGTTGGACTGGATCTAAAAAGGCATCATTTCAGTTGGACAGGATCTAAAAAGGCATCATTTCAGTTGGACAGGATCTAAAAAGGCATCATTTCAGTTGGACTGGATCTAAAAAGGCATCATTTCAGTTGGACAGGATCTAAAAAAGGCATCATTTCAGTTGGACAGGATCTAAAAAAGGCATCATTTCAGTTGGACTGGATCTAAAAAGGCATCATTTCAGTTGGACTGGATCTAAAAAGGCATCATTTCAGTTGGACTGGATCTAAAAAGGCATCATTTCAGTTGGACAGGATCTAAAAAAGGCATCATTTCAGTTGGACAGGATCTAAAAAGGCAACGTTTCAGTTGGACGGGATCTAAAAAGGCATCATTTCAGTTGGACAGGATCTAAAAAGGCATCATTTCAGTTGGACAGGATCTAAAAAGGCATCATTTCAGTTGGACAGGATCTAAAAAGGCATCATTTCAGTTGGACAGGATCTAAAAAGGCATCATTTCAGTTGGACAGGATCTAAAAAGGCATCATTTCAGTTGGACAGGATCTAAAAAGGCATCATTTCAGGTGGACAGGATCTAAAAAGGCATCATTTCAGTTGGACAGGATCTAAAAAGGCATCATTTCAGTTGGACAGGATCTAAAAAGGCATCATTTCAGTTGGACTGGATCTAAAAAGGCATCATTTCAGGTGGACAGGATCTAAAAAGGCATCATTTCAGGTGGACAGGATCTAAAAAGGCATCATTTCAGGTGGACAGGATCTAAAAAGGCATCATTTCAGGTGGACAGGATCTAAAAAGGCATCATTTCAGGTGGACAGGATCTAAAAAGGCATCATTTCAGTTGGACAGGATCTAAAAAGGCATCATTTCAGGTGGACAGGATCTAAAAAGGCATCATTTCAGTTGGACAGGATCTAAAAAGGCATCATTTCAGTTGGACAGGATCTAAAAAGGCATCATTTCAGTTGGACAGGATCTAAAGAGGCATCATTTCAGTTGGACAGGATCTAAAAAGGCATCATTTCAGTTGGACAGGATCTAAAAAGGCATCATTTCAGTTGGACAGGATCTAAAAAGGCATCATTTCAGTTGGACAGGATCTAAAAAGGCATCATTTCAGTTGGACAGGATCTAAAAAGGCATCATTTCAGTTGGACAGGATCTAAAAAGGCATCATTTCAGTTGGACAGGATCTAAAAAGGCATCATTTCAGTTGGACAGGATCTAAAAAGGCATCATTTCAGTTGGACAGGATCTAAAAAGGCATCATTTCAGTTGGACTGGATCTAAAAAGGCATCATTTCAGTTGGACAGGATCTAAAGAGGCATCATTTCAGTTGGACAGGATCTAAAAAGGCATCATTTCAGGTGGACAGGATCTAAAAAGGCATCATTTCAGTTGGACAGGATCTAAAAAGGCATCATTTCAGTTGGACAGGATCTAAAAAGGCATCATTTCAGTTGGACAGGATCTAAAAAGGCATCATTTCAGGTGGACAGGATCTAAAAAGGCATCATTTCAGTTGGACAGGATCTAAAAAGGCATCATTTCAGTTGGACTGGATCTAAAAAGGCATCATTTCAGGTGGACAGGATCTAAAAAGGCATCATTTCAGTTGGACAGGATCTAAAAAGGCATCATTTCAGTTGGACAGGACCTAAAAAGGCATCATTTCAGTTGGACAGGATCTAAAGAGGCAACATTTCAGTTGGACAGGATCTAAAAAGGCATCATTTCAGTTGGACAGGATCTAAAAAGGCAACATTTCAGTTGGACTGGATCTAAAAAGGCATCATTTCAGTTGGACAGGATCTAAAAAGGCAACATTTCAGTTGGACTGGATCTAAAAAGGCATCATTTCAGTTGGACAGGATCTAAAAAGGCATCATTTCAGGTGGACAGGATCTAAAAAGGCATCATTTCAGGTGGACAGGATCTAAAAAGGCATCATTTCAGTTGGACTGGATCTAAAAAGGCATCATTTCAGTTGGACAGGATCTAAAAAGGCATCATTTCAGGTGGACAGGATCTAAAAAGGCATCATTTCAGTTGGACAGGATCTAAAAAGGCATCATTTCAGGTGGACAGGATCTAAAAAGGCATCATTTCAGTTGGACAGGACCTAAAAAGGCATCATTTCAGGTGGACTGGACCTAAAAAGGCATCATTTCAGTTGGACAGGACCTAAAAAGGCAACATTTCAGTTGGACAGGACCTAAAAAGGCATCATTTCAGTTGGACAGGATCTAAAGAGGCAACATTTCAGTTGGACTGGATCTAAAAAGGCATAATTTCAGTTGGACTGGATCTAAAAAGGCATCATTTCAGTTGGACAGGATCTAAAAAGGCATCATTTCAGTTGGACAGGACCTAAAAAGGCATCATTTCAGTTGGACAGGATCTAAAAAGGCATCATTTCAGTTGGACAGGACCTAAAAAGGCAACATTTCAGTTGGACAGGACCTAAAAAGGCATCATTTCAGTTGGACAGGATCTAAAAAGGCATCATTTCAGTTGGACTGGATCTAAAAAGGCATCATTTCAGTTGGACAGGATCTAAAAAGGCATCATTTCAGGTGGACTGGACCTAAAAAGGCATCATTTCAGTTGGACTGGATCTAAAAAGGCATCATTTCAGTTGGACTGGATCTAAAAAGGCATCATTTCAGTTGGACAGGATCTAAAAAGGCATCATTTCAGTTGGACAGGATCTAAAAAGGCATCATTTCAGTTGGACAGGATCTAAAAAGGCATCATTTCAGTTGGACAGGATCTAAAAAGGCATCATTTCAGGTGGACAGGATCTAAATAAATAAGCTGTGCTGCAGGGGGGCGTGTGGATGAAGTGGTCCCAGTAGAGTGCCTGTGTAGAAATCCCTCCGTTAGCTCTCCTATAGCTGCAAGTAGCCACATAACTGCAGCTATGAGCTAACAGAGCTATAGCACACGTTCAATCATTCATTCTTCTTAAAGTATTGGTGAAATAAAGACAGATAATGCCTTATTTAGAGGCTGCATCCTCTAAGCCCCGTTCACTCCGTTATATGGATCTCCAGATATCTAAATATCTTCCGAACGACGCCGACTTTCACCAAACTGTTCTCGGTGAGCAGATGAACGTATTTCATGCAAGAAATAAGGTCTAAAAATACCGGAGTTCCCCTTTAAGAAGCACGATTATCGTACCTCTGAGTCAAGGGCCTCTTCTTCTCCATCAGGTCTGGAAGTGTAGGCTTCGTTCCTCCTGTCCTCGATCACCTTCTTCATCACTTTCAGCTCACTGGGGTGCGGTGTGGCTCTGCGGTGGAGGCCCTGAGAAACAAAAAGGACATTCCACTTACTCCAAATACCCCGATCTGTCTCCAGAACAGAAGCTTCAACGTAGCGCCTGCTGCTCACCCGGCGCTCTGCGGCCGCCTCATCATCCTCCTCCTCCCCGGCCTTGGTCTCTTCCTGGAACTGAATGACGGACACTCGGTTCAGGTTGCTGTCGGTCCAGCTGTCATCCACACTGTTCTGCAGGAGGTTCTCTGTGGAGAATCACGGGAGGGTTGAGCAGGGAAGGCAAACAGCAACTTTGGATCAGATGGGTTGATGCCACAGAGTCATAAATCCTCCCAAAAACTCAAGTTGTCACCAGTTAAAACGACTTTGGACTGGATCTAAAAAGGCATCATTTCAGTTGGACAGGATCTAAAAAGGCATCATTTCAGTTGGACTGGATCTAAAAAGGCATCATTTCAGTTGGACAGGATCTAAAAAGGCAACATTTCAGTTGGACAGGATCTAAAAAGGCATCATTTCAGTTGGACAGGATCTAAAAAGGCATCATTTCAGTTGGACAGGATCTAAAAAGGCATCATTTCAGTTGGACAGGATCTAAAAAGGCATCATTTCAGTTGGACTGGATCTAAAAAGGCATCATTTCAGTTGGACAGGATCTAAAAAGGCATCATTTCAGTTGGACAGGATCTAAAAAGGCATCATTTCAGTTGGACTGGATCTAAAAAGGCATCATTTCAGTTGGACAGGATCTAAAAAGGCATCATTTCAGTTGGACAGGATCTAAAAAGGCATCATTTCAGTTGGACAGGATCTAAAAAGGCATCATTTCAGGTGGACAGGATCTAAAAAGGCATCATTTTAGTTGGACAGGATCTAAAAAGGCATCATTTCAGTTGGACAGGATCTAAAAAGGCATCATTTCAGGTGGACAGGATCTAAAAAGGCATCATTTTAGTTGGACAGGATCTAAAAAGGCATCATTTCAGTTGGACAGGATCTAAAAAGGCATCATTTCAGTTGGACAGGATCTAAAAAGGCAACATTTCAGTTGGACTGGATCTAAAAAGGCATCATTTTAGTTGGACAGGATCTAAAAAGGCATCATTTCAGTTGGACAGGATCTAAAAAGGCAACATTTCAGTTGGACTGGATCTAAAAAGGCATCATTTCAGTTGGACAGGATCTAAAAAGGCATCATTTCAGTTGGACTGGATCTAAAAAGGCATCATTTCAGTTGGACTGGATCTAAAAAGGCATCATTTCAGTTGGACAGGATCTAAAAAGGCATCATTTCAGTTGGACTGGATCTAAAAAGGCATCATTTCAGTTGGACAGGATCTAAAAAGGCAACATTTCAGTTGGACAGGATCTAAAAAGGCATCATTTCAGTTGGACAGGATCTAAAAAGGCATCATTTCAGTTGGACTGGATCTAAAAAGGCATCATTTCAGTTGGACAGGATCTAAAAAGGCATCATTTCAGTTGGACAGGATCTAAAAAGGCATCATTTCAGTTGGACAGGATCTAAAAAGGCAACATTTCAGTTGGACTGGATCTAAAAAGGCATCATTTCAGTTGGACAGGATCTAAAAAGGCAACATTTCAGTTGGACTGGATCTAAAAAGGCATCATTTCAGTTGGACAGGATCTAAAAAGGCATCATTTCAGGTGGACAGGATCTAAAAAGGCATCATTTCAGGTGGACTGGATCTAAAAAGGCATCATTTCAGTTGGACTGGATCTAAAAAGGCATCATTTCAGGTGGACAGGATCTAAAAAGGCATCATTTCAGGTGGACAGGATCTAAAAAGGCATCATTTCAGTTGGACTGGATCTAAAAAGGCATCATTTCAGTTGGACAGGATCTAAAAAGGCATCATTTCAGTTGGACAGGATCTAAAAAGGCATCATTTCAGTTGGACTGGACCTAAAAAGGCATCATTTCAGTTGGACAGGATCTAAAAAGGCATCATTTCAGGTGGACAGGATCTAAAAAGGCATCATTTCAGTTGGACTGGATCTAAAAAGGCATCATTTCAGTTGGACAGGATCTAAAAAGGCATCATTTCAGTTGGACAGGATCTAAAAAGGCATCATTTCAGTTGGACTGGACCTAAAAAGGCATCATTTCAGTTGGACAGGATCTAAAAAGGCATCATTTCAGGTGGACAGGATCTAAAAAGGCATCATTTCAGTTGGACTGGATCTAAAAAGGCATCATTTCAGTTGGACTGGATCTAAAAAGGCATCATTTCAGGTGGACAGGATCTAAAAAGGCATAATTTCAGTTGGACTGGATCTAAAAAGGCATCATTTCAGGTGGACAGGATCTAAAAAGGCATCATTTCAGTTGGACTGGATCTAAAAAGGCATCATTTCAGTTGGACTGGATCTAAAGAGGCATCATTTCAGTTGGACAGGATCTAAAAAGGCATCATTTCAGTTGGACAGGATCTAAAAAGGCATCATTTCAGGTGGACAGGATCTAAAAAGGCAACATTTCAGTTGGACAGGATCTAAAAAGGCATCATTTCAGGTGGACAGGATCTAAAAAGGCATCATTTCAGTTGGACAGGATCTAAAAAGGCAACATTTCAGTTGGACAGGATCTAAAAAGGCATCATTTCAGGTGGACTGGATCTAAAAAGGCATCATTTCAGTTGGACTGGATCTAAAAAGGCATCATTTCAGGTGGACAGGATCTAAAAAGGCATCATTTCAGTTGGACTGGATCTAAAAAGGCATCATTTCAGTTGGACAGGATCTAAAAAGGCATCATTTCAGTTGGACTGGATCTAAAAAGGCATCATTTCAGTTGGACAGGATCTAAAAAGGCATCATTTCAGTTGGACAGGATCTAAAAAGGCATCATTTCAGTTGGACAGGATCTAAAAAGGCATCATTTCAGTTGGACTGGACCTAAAAAGGCATCATTTCAGTTGGACAGGATCTAAAAAGGCATCATTTCAGGTGGACAGGATCTAAAAAGGCATCATTTCAGTTGGACTGGATCTAAAAAGGCATCATTTCAGTTGGACTGGATCTAAAAAGGCATCATTTCAGTTGGACAGGATCTAAAAAGGCATCATTTCAGGTGGACAGGATCTAAAAAGGCATCATTTCAGTTGGACTGGATCTAAAAAGGCATCATTTCAGTTGGACTGGATCTAAAAAGGCATCATTTCAGGTGGACAGGATCTAAAAAGGCAACATTTCAGTTGGACAGGATCTAAAAAGGCATCATTTCAGGTGGACAGGATCTAAAAAGGCATCATTTCAGTTGGACAGGATCTAAAAAGGCATCATTTCAGTTGGACTGGATCTAAAAAGGCATCATTTCAGTTGGACAGGATCTAAAAAGGCATCATTTCAGGTGGACAGGATCTAAAAAGGCATCATTTCAGTTGGACAGGATCTAAAAAGGCATCATTTCAGGTGGACAGGATCTAAAAAGGCAACATTTCAGTTGGACAGGATCTAAAAAGGCATCATTTCAGGTGGACAGGATCTAAAAAGGCATCATTTCAGTTGGACAGGATCTAAAAAGGCAACATTTCAGTTGGACAGGATCTAAAAAGGCATCATTTCAGTTGGACTGGATCTAAAAAGGCATCATTTCAGGTGGACAGGATCTAAAAAGGCATCATTTCAGTTGGACTGGATCTAAAAAGGCATCATTTCAGTTGGACAGGATCTAAAAAGGCATCATTTCAGTTGGACTGGATCTAAAAAGGCATCATTTCAGGTGGACAGGATCTAAAAAGGCATCATTTCAGGTGGACAGGATCTAAAAAGGCATCATTTCAGTTGGATCGGATGGGTTGATGCCACAGAGTCATAAATCCTCCCAAAAACTCAAGTTGTCACCAGTTAAAACGACTTTGAATTAGACCTAATGGGATCATTTGATAAAAAGTAATAAAACCAATGAACCGTAATCCTAAACCTCACCGAGGCTCGGGGAAGGCTGCTGAGGCAGTAAATAGCAGGTCAATACTTTCTCTCCAGTTTGCTCATCATCCTCGGTCTGGAACTTGAGCATCGGCTGCGATTGGTTCTCTGCGAGCCACATGGCCTTCAGATTGAGGTTCGTCAGGGCGAAAGGTAAGTTTTGTAATCTGGACAAAAGCAGGGATGAGAGAAGATGAGCCACAGCCTTTCATCTTAAGTAATATCATCCACATGATACATTTATGAGCTTAAATCAATAAATTACAACTGAACTCAATGCATTAACTGGTTTTCAAATGACAGAGAACAGTATTTGAAGGAGTCTGGTCCGATTTGATAAAGGTCTTCCTGAAAAGCTGTTACTAAAAGTTGGGGTACCTGTTTCCGGCCACATCTAGCACATGCAGCTCAGTGGCATCTGCAAGCTCAGCAGGCAGTTTGCCCAGGCGGTTGTCTCTCAGTGAGAGGACGTTAAGGCTGGCACAGCCGCCCAGCTCCTTGGGCACGCTGCCCAGCCGGTTGCGGTCTACATTCAGGTTGGTCAGCTTCTTCAGCTTGCCCAGCGAGCGAGGAAGCGACTGTGGGGGCGGTTCATAAATCAGGCAAATCAATAATGAAACTTAAATATTAATGGGTGTATATTAATCCAGACTGGGTCAGTAAACGCATGTCTCAGTACCTGTAAAAGATTCTCTGTGAGAACGAGTTCTGTGAGGTTTTCACACTCCCCTATGGAGTCAGTCAGGAGGGTCAGTCTGTTCTGGTCCACCTTCAGGATGGACAGCTGTTTCAGACAACCTGAAGACAAACCATTAAACCTTCACTCTCCCTTTAATCTGCTATGGTATCCTAACAGTTCGTACTGTGCAATTCTTCACTTGCACCGTTCCTCCAGTAGAGGGCAGCGCTGTTCCTGCTGCTGTTAAACAGAAACTGTCTCCAAGAGGCCTGGCCCAGAGTTTATATGATTAAGACCACATAATAATTAGAAGGCAAACCTTTTTTTACAGAGAAAAGGACACTTTGTTCACTGAAAACGCACAACAAGCTTGTTTTGCTGGTATAAACCAAAGCTGATGCCGTTTCCATAGCTACGAGCTGGGACAGAGTTTATTTTCTAATTCCTTCCATCCAGACTTCCCCCGAAGTTCCCGTTTCTCTCACCTATGCTGTCTGGCACGACTTCCAGCAGGTTCTGTGTGAGCAGCAGGTCAGTGAGAGCGAGGAGGCCTCTCAGCTCCGAGGGAAGCTCCTCCAGACGATTCTCCGACACGTCCAGACACACCAACCGCCGGAGGTTTCCCAGCTCCTGCACACAGTTCACAGCGAGCCACGGGGGCGCGACACAATCATCATCATCACAGCAAAAAGGAGACTTCTGGCAAGGTGCAAGTTAAATAAAAAGTGCACCTACTGGTGGTAACGAGGACAACTGATTACGGTCCAGCCACAGCTCCCTCAGGTTGGGGAGAGCACCAAGAGTGTCCGGCTGAGCAGGAAAGGAGCGAGAAGAAGAGGAAAAACGGGCACATCAGGGGAAATAGGTTGCTATTTTTAACTGTCTAAGGAATCAGGCCTCTGAAAAACAGAGGAATATGGAAGGAGTTCGATTCCCAACAACACATAATCCGATAGTTACTGGTGGGTTCCTTCTATGGAGTTTATGGTTAGCTTTTATATAGCTGTTATATCTTCATTTGCTTCGTCTGATAAATACAGAAACATAGTTACAGATCATTACATCAACATTTGTAGGCCGGGGTATAACCAAGTCGGATCATAGTTTCCATGTTTGACAGATTTAACTCATTTATCTCTTTGGTTCTCGTCTCAGATTGTTGGAAAACATGAAAAACGTGTTCGGCTGAAGCCTCAGAAGCCTAAAGAAGCTACAGAAATGAAGCCTCCGACAGACATGTCAACAAGGTTTCACCGTGATGTCACTGTTTACCCAGAGCACGCCCTCCTCGGGTCCTGAGGCATTGTTTGCTCTGTGCCCCGGAGACGGGTGGGCGTTGCCACGGTGAGGAGCAGTGGAGGCGGGGCCTCAGCTGTGGCAAACCGCCTCTGCGGTGTTCGGTGAGGTAAACATGTGGTGTGCAGCATAATTACTGAGGTGGCTATGTGAGAAGGATCCTGTGATACGTGTCACTCTGACTGAGAGCAGCTCTAGCTGTTGTTTGGGAACTCAGTGACATAATTACTTCTATACGGCACATTGCATGATTAAAGGAGAGGAGAAGCTGACAAACCAAAACTTCCAGTTCATTGCTGCCGAGGTCCAGCTGTTCCAGTTTCACCAGGAAAGATAGCGACCTGTGCATAAAACAGGGGTTACAACCCATAAATATGCAGCCGGGATGAACAAAGAGCTGAAGGAATGTCACTCATTCCCATGTAAATAATGCATTTCAACCTATTCTGCTGACAGAACTAAAAAGACCACAAAGCAGAGCTCAACTGGAAGATGAGACACTTACGTGGGCAAAGACTTCAACAGGTTCTCCCTGAGCTCCAACGTCACCAGGTTGGCAAGACTAGAAAAGGAGTGGCAAAGAAAGAGAAGAGGCAGGCTGGTTAGTCAGATGGAGGGTCTGGGCCGCCTGGCATGGCGAGGGGCTGCTCCATCTGCCCGAGCACGCCGGTGGCTCAGAGCCCACGATGCAACAGAGTCGCACTCCCTAAAAAAGCAGCACAGCCTCTCAGAGTGTGGAGGATCTGGGCCTTCGGTCTGCTTCATTTAGAGCACTTTCCAACCGTTTTAATATCGTTCACAGCTCATTTTCTCACGCTGAAATCACAATATTCAGAGTATTTCTGGCTGTTTTTAATTAAAATACTACTTCTTTAGCTCCTCCAGAGTAAATCCGGTTCTGTCCAATCATATTTTCCACTATGAGCCGTGTGGACGTACTTTCCAATGTCGCTGGGCAGCGCCTGTAATGACACGTCGTTGAGCGCCAAGTGGGCCAGCGCTCGGAGCTGAGTGAAGCCATCCGGCAATCTGCAGCAGAGGAACGAGAGGAGGAGAACGGTTGAGTCTTAGGCTGTAGTTCAGTGCCAGAACAGTTCCCTGCCTTCATCTGTAGTATTCAGCATGAAATATTCTGCCGCATTTATTCATGAAACAGCGATTAAACAGGGATTATAACACAAGAAAGAGAGCTAATCTGCTCTGAGCTTTCTTTGTTTACAGCGCCTCATCTTTTCTTAGAAGTTAAACCATCTCAGGCATCACTCTTCAAACTTTAACCCGTGTACCTGGAGAGGGGGTTTCCGCTGAAGTCTGCGATCTCCAAGGCCCGGCAGAACTTGATGCTCTCTGGGATCTCAGGAATGTCTGCAAAGAAAGGAGGAAAAAAGGAGTTTTTAAAGTGGGGGTCAGCCACAGTGTGCAGAGGTTGTATTCTATCATTCTACATTCCTGGTAATCACAGCCAGATGGCTGGGAAAGGAAGAAAAAGGAAGTTCCACTGAAGAGGGAAGGTCAGAGTAGAGCTTTACATCTTCGGTTTCCCATCTCAGACAAAGGTGAGCCCACTTCATGCTCGCCTATCTGAAAGCCTTCCAACCCGACTTCATGGGGGAGCGTTACCGGGGGCTCACACCACAGCGACCACAGCCGCTCACAACCCGCCGCTTCTACTTCTTCTGCCGCCGGAAGCGGCCAAAGGGGCGGGGCTTATATGTATAGCAACTAGCAGATATATATATATATAATAATCCATCCATACATCGGTTCCCTCTTTCACCATGGATCGTACTCTGGGCCTTCTTTGTGTTTCTTTGTGTTTTCTGCCGTTTTCCGCTTTTTTCCACCTTTTTTCTGCCTTCAGAATCCAGATCGGCCCTAATTGGCTGTCGTCGCGTAGCGTCACTGCTCATTTGCATAAAGTTGAGCCTTTCTTAACTCTTGAAGCTGACGAAGCTCACACCGCCGGCCGCTCATCGACGCCAGCTTACATTGAAAGTGAACGGCAGCTGGCCGCTCACAACGCTTTTGGTGTGAGCCCCCAGTTAGGATTAGATGTTTTAGATGATCTTTGCCCTCATTATCACCCTCACTGCCAGTCAGAAACGAGGTAAAAATGTGTTCCAACTGGAATAAAAAGCTTTTCAGTCACTGAAACATTTGCCAGCTTGGCGTGCTGCAGAAAATGAACATTTGGGGGGGGGGGGGGGGGGGGCGCAGAAAGAAATGTGACCCGCTGGCCTGACCAGGGGGAGAAGTTTCAGCACAGGATGCTGCAGGTGCATGTTAAGAAATCCCCACAGAGCAAAGCAGCCCGTCGCACTGATCCGGCTCAGAGTTGCACTGCAGCAGCAGCAGGAAGCATCCAGGCGGGCAGATGGGAGAGGCTCTTACAGGCCACTGCACAGAGCAGATGTCCCATATCTGCCATGAAGAACCCTCCAACCTCCCTGTGTGTGCAGCATGCTGCAGTTTTATATGACACCTCTGCAACATTTATGACCGAGGGCAGAATCAGGGTCAACAAGGAGCTGAACTGCCCTTTTCCCTGTTGCTTGGATGGATTTTAAAGGCATATTTATGAGTTTCTGTTGCATCTGTCAAACAGGGGCAGCTAATATTCATCCAACAGCTTCTTTTAACTCTGCTAATTAAAAAAAAAGAAACATTTTACATGCAAAACCTGCTTGATACAGACAAACGTCACGTGTACCGTTTCTGGAGATGTCCAGCTCCACCAGCTGCATGAAGTTGGCCACCTCAGGGGGAAGTCTCTGGATCTCATTGTCACTCAGGCCGAGCTTCCGTAGATTCAGTAGTCTGAAGAAAGGCTGTGGAGACACGAGACACCACGTTCAATGAAGAAATTACACGCTTTTACCCCAACCAACCCCAGCTGGGCGCTTCTGTGGCGTCGGTGAACGTCTCGCTCTTGTTCTGCGGCGAGCTTCTGGGTGTGAGAGCAGAAAACAAGCCGCCAACTTCACCTCTCTTCACATTTACCATCTTCATGAGCCACAAACGGACAGCTATCAGTGCAGAACTGAACCAAAGCAGAAGCCATTACGGCTCACACGACAGCCTGCTGGGAGTCTGCCAAAAGACCCACGAATAGCTGTCATAGCGTGAGAAGCCAAGTCCTCTGCACCGAGGAGGCAAAGAGGGAACTCTGCAGCCATCATTTGGAACAAAGTGTTAGACCCTTTACGGCTGAGGAGAAGGGAGCAGATTCGTGACAAAGAAATGAACAGAATCCACTTTTAAAAGTCTATAAATTCTGTTAACTAAGACTCAGGGAAAGTCAAAGGTCAAAGAGAGATTTCAGGCTAAAACATAACAGTGTGAAACTGATCTTTAGGTTTCTATTTATATTATCAAGAAAATAAAAGCCCAAAGTTCCAGGAAATATTGAAATATTTTGTGAGGACCCCAGAAATGAAGCGTTATTTAGCCTGCAGTGCGTCACTCCTCTCTGGTGAAGTGATAAATGTTTATTCCACAGAGCTGCTTTTGAAAACCTTCCATCCTCATATTCCCAAGAAAAACAATTCCTCCTCACCATGGCAACCCCAACCAAATAAAGTGGCATTCGTTAGGAGAGCGCCGCGGTCCTGCCAAGTGCTTTCACAAGAGCACGGCTGTTGGCCAGGACGCCGTTCAGCAGCATTCCTCCGCCGACCGCACTGTGCGCCGCTCAGATGGACGGAAGAGACGGGCGGCGAGGGCCAGCGGGAGTAACGGGCCCAAACTATGCAGTTATTAACCCTCAGGCAGACCACAGAGGGCTCACTGTGTGCCCGAAGGAAGGCCAGACAGGCAGGGAATCTGAACAGCCTGCAGCCAGAAGCTTAACTCAAATTAAAACCTCCGGCCATCAGTGAAATGTTCTGTGTTACCAGAAGCTCTCCCAGGTTTAAAACCAGAAACCTGCTTCTGTCCTGCAGCCAAACTGCTGCATAAACATGCGTTTGTTGGGGTTCTGTCTGACTAAAGCATCAAAAACACTGACAGCATGCCCCAGATAAGAAAGCAGCAGATCAGTTCCACCCTGTTCCCCGATGACAGACGTTTCCTGCTCCTAACTGTTCAAAGTTACAGATCCAGTACAACATTTCACTTGTACTGGACCCGCCACCTGATGGAGGGGGAGGGAACACAAACTCAAAGAAGGACCGAGCCATGGGGACGCAGAGCAGGTGTCTGCTCACCGAGGAGCAGCTGAGAGGAATCAGATGGCAGGAACGGGACCCATGTGACCAAGGCCGAGCCCAGATGGGACCCGGCCCAGATGGGACCCGGCCCAGATGGGACCCGGCCCACAGGAGGAGGCCGAGCAGGGCATCCCAACGCTCCTGGCAGAGGTACAGCAACTTAAAACTATCTCTGGGCTTTCAGTTCCCACGGCGCAGCTTCTGCTCGGTGCTTTCCTGCAGAAAACTGGACTTTAATGCAATCATGCCTGAGAACAAGTAATTGTCTGCTCACAAAGACGCTCATTCATTCCTCAGAGGCATCCCGGGTTGACTGGTGGAGGCAGGAGTGAGCAGAAAGCAGCCCGAAGGCCAGCTTCCCTCCAGAAAAGACGTTATTTAACCACAGAACATGTTTCTGGGAACGACGTCCCCGCTGTTGTATTTTTAAATCCAACAAAGGAGAACCAGCAGCAGAGCACGGGTCAGCGGGTCAACTGGAATAACAAGTGGGAGCAGTGGGATTTAGTGTGCCGCCAGCCGTGCTTTGCTGTGTTTGTGAGCCGTCTGCTCGGGGGTGGACCGAGCTGGGAGGGCAGGCGGGTCAGCAGAGGGCAGTGTGGGGTCTTTGAGTCATACCCCAAGTGCTGGTCGGCACCTAAACAATACGACTTAGATTAAAACAAAGTGGTAAGTTTACTGTATGAGGACGAGTTTGAGGAGGGGGCAAATACCACAAGCTGCAAAACACAGCCGAGGAGCTGCAACATGACAAATAAAAAGCTGCTCGCCTGCATCCGGGTCCCTTTTTAAATCACTTTAAGGTAAATCACATTAAAGCAGTGAGAAGGACACGGCTGCATGTTATCTGGGGCTTGAGAAGTCCCTCATTACTGTAGAGTGAGTGAAATGTGGTAAAATGCTTTGTCTTATCTGCAGAGTCCGGCTTAGCTTGCATTAAGCTTGTGTCCGAGTGCTGCCATCTTTCAGTCTGATCTGCAGGCCTTGAAGGCAGAGCATGCAGCTGTTTACGGACTCGTGGTTCCACTTTGGTTAAAGCTGCCGTAGTAAGACTCAGCGTGTGTGTAATACATAAACCTTAACGTGGAAGAGGGTGTTTACGAGCGCGTTTATGTGAGCTGGAGGAGTCTATAAACAGGTGGAATGTGTAAGTTGGTGGAGCCGGAGAGGTCAGGTGACTCCGTTTAGCTTTTAATTTGCCTCCAGTCTCTGGCGACAGACAGCAGACACACGCCTCCCCTCTGTCAGCACCGTGCACTCAGAGTGCACGTGATGATGGAGAAACTCAGGCCGGCCCTCGTCTTCACCTCATGTGTTAACTTGTACTTTAAGAGAGTCGCTGGTGTCATTTCTGATGAGTGAAAAGAAGCTCACGCCCCAGCGTGCCAGCAGAGGATTTTAATCAATTCAACTGTGCCAGAAAGAGGAAATCACAGCGTCATTAAATTCCTTTCCTACTCTAATACACTAATTAAACTCCCATTCACACATTCCTGAGCCTCTTAATCTGGAGCCAAATCTGCCGCTTGGTCTTCATCCTTAAGGCTGACCCCCCCCCCCCCCCCCCCCCCCCCCCACATGGCCAAGCCACAAGGGTGAGGGGCTAAAAGAGAGAGGGGGGGGGCAGAGCGCAAGCTTTTGTGTCGCCCGGGACTCTTCCAGGGTCCCAGGAAATAAAAAATGGAGGATTTGGTGGACTGAATAACTCATTACGGCGGACTCGTTTCTATGGCTGCGGCGGAATAAAGTCGGGCAGAACTGGAGCGACCCGTTACTGCTGCTGCAGCTGGTACTTTTGGTCTTCTTCCTGCGACTGAACAGGACCACGCTTTGGCTGATGTGGCTCCTCCTGCAGAGCAGTGAAGCCGAAAGTTCCTAAAACTTCTACATGAATCACAGCCAAACCTCCCCTCCTCCTTTCCCTGTTCCACCTCTCTGAGTTCCCTCCATTTTCCTTGGCAGGGGGACAAAAGGCCGAGCAGCCAGTCCCACACAGGGCTGTCAGTCCAGCCCCAGCCGCCCCCTCCTCTTCCTGCAGTCCGGCCAGGGGATTCCTCCTTTGTGCAAAAGGGCACCACAGAGAGGAGATGGGGGGGTCAGAATGGAAGGATGAAGATTTGAAAGAGGAAAGTGGCAAAAGGATAACAAAAGACAGGAATGATTAAGAAGGGCAGAGAAGAAAAGGATGATTGTGTTGGAAGTGGAGAGGAGAGAGCTGAGAGAAAGGGAGTGACGGTGGATTATTAATGAAGACTGGAGGGGAAACGGTGGATTCCCACCGAGCTCCGGACTCCGAACCCTAACCCTCCAGCCACTGACCAAACGGACTCTTTTCCTTCCACCCAGAAATGAATGAAGACATTTATTATGCAGCACCGTGGCAGGTTTAAATGCAACCAGGCCAGCCATGGCTACAGAGCTGCCTGCACTCCCCAGGGCTGAACAGGCCACACAGGGAGCAGGGTGTGGTGCAGCCAACTCCCACCTCCACCTTCACACCTGCCCCGGCGGCTTTGATCCCAGAGCAGCGCAAACAGAGCCCAAAGAAGAAGCCAAGAAACGGTCGGGCAATTATTTTACCGTTCATCACTCACAGAAGAAACATCCCAACGGGAAGTACCCGCTATGTTTGGGTAAAAGACCAAATGCTTCACAGGCGTCGTGTTCCGGTCCATTTCGGTTCGGTTAAACCAATAACTTCACATTACACCAGCAGCTCAGAGGCTGACGGACAGAAGTCAGAGAGGTTTTACTGTGGAAATGTTTCCTTTTGTGAGCTCAGCTGTGCACGAACACAGGTTCTATAGGCTGTTTATGAGCATCCTGCTCAGAATAAACTCTTCTTCTACAAGCTCAGCCAAAGTCTCCACGATTAATAAACAGACAACAGAACCTTTCCCTCCCGCCGTCGACTTTAGCTCAGTTATGTTTCTGTGCGCTCAACCAGCCGGGAATGCTCTTAGATTCCTGCTGGACAGCTGTTTCTGCTTCTCATTTCACACTGTAAACTAACAGAAGACGGCCGTCCACCTGTTGCTGCAACACAGGCTTTCACCCCCCATATTTATGGGTCATCTACAGGAAAAAAAGCTAAACTTATTTGGATAATGTAAATATAAAGTTGGCTCTTTGTATAATCCCTCACGGGTTACCATGATGGGGGGGCTGATCCATGCTTTGGCTACTAGAAATGTCACAGTGATAGAAAAGCTTGCACCACCAGTTCTGGGACTCAATGCCCACGTCTAGATTAACAGATGCAAAAAGAGAGCAGATTTGCAATCCAAACCAAATTCAAAGCAGCAGCCCGACTGAAAGCCTTTCAGAGCTCCCACATCTGCCTCCAGTTGGTCTTCCAACAGCATTAACGCAACGTAAAACTATATCGCAGCTTAGAGCGGGGTGTGAGAAGAGGAAATGAGTAAACTGATGAACCTAAGAGCAAACTGCACCTGCATCAGAGAGCAATCACATAAAAGGCCTCGCCTGACGGACTTATTAATGGCCACGAGTCTTTCAGCTGAGGCAGGGTCTGAGATTCTCCAGCTATGCTGTCACGCAGCAGGAATGAATGAACACGGGGAGATAAGAAACTGCAGAGGAGGCCTCCACCCCTGTTCCTGACTCCAGCACATGCCTTCGTTCTTTCTGTGTTCACACAAAACCAGAAGCCCCATTGTTCACGGGCCTGAGCTCTTTCCTGGATGGGCTGGATCCGGTTTGTGCTGCCTGCCAGCTCAGAGTCCGTGGCACGGTGGAGCCGTGCCGCCGTGCCGCTGTTGGCTGGGTCGTACGCCGTCAACACGCCACGGTCCAACCCGTAGGGAAACACTTCTGCTCTGCTTGACTCCGGATAAACAGAAACAAGCGCTGGAACCACCTTCACTTTAGAAATAAGAGGTGGTTCAAACTCTTGGATACGAATCATCACCACTTTAACGCCATAACTGAACCAAAACCTCTGCAGCATTTACTATGGGGTCCATTTGGAGTATCGCACTATTAAAAACAGAACAGCTTCAGCACAATTGCCTCATTGTATGTGCCCAGGTTGTAGCCCCCCCCCCCCACAGTATCATGTGGCTCAGCGTCTATCGTTTTCCCAGCAACTGTCTGGCTATTCTCCATCCTGCAGTGGTCCTCACGCATGAAACTTATCTTTCCAGAACGTTCCTGGACCACCTGAAACTCAGAGCTTCCCTCGTGACTCCAACATATCAGTAATACTCTGAGGATTCAGTTATTTCAGCAGCTGAAGGAGCCGGGCAGTACAAATATGAATAAAATCAGTTCTTCAATAGCTGTGCAACTGCAGGGAAATGCACAGTTCTCCATGGAAGGGGCATGGCTGCCATTCCAGTTCTCTGGCCGACGCTCCACAGCTCGCCAACACACTCAGGGCGTGAAAATAGAGCAGAATTTGGCTTAAAGCCAGCGGTTATTGAAGGCCTATAAACAAAACTGAGCCCAGATGTGTCAAACCAACACAGACCTGGACACGCAGACCCGTTCAAAGGCGAGTTTATGTGCCAGGACTCCTCAAATTTTAGGTCAAACAAGTGCGATTCAATGGCAAGGTTAAGAAGATAAAGACAAATAATTGGCCTTAATTGTCACCATCTGTGATTTCATTATAAATTTGAATAAAATCCAGCATCTATCACAAAAATGTTGACGTTTATGCCAGAAAGTTCCGTTTTTTTGAACATTTGCAACTGGCAAATGTGTCGTTTTGGATCATCTAAAGCACTTTAACTCTAATGTACCGAGTAAAATAAGCAGAAATGTTAAATAATTCAACCGTTTATTCTTTGTATGTCACCATTAAAGACAGGCAGTGCATCCATGTCCTGATAATTAAAGGAGTGAGTGCAATAAGCAACATGCAGCTCACTTAAAACTAAAATCTGAGCCACAAGCAGGCGTCACAGCACCTAGAAAAGTTCATTTTCCCAACAAATCTGTAACAATGAGCTGCTGTTCAATGCTCATTTAGGTGAAAGTGAGTGCTGTGTGTCCAAGTTAAACATAAGAGACCGCATTCAGTTAAACTCTTTAATCATTATCCACAGCATTTCAAGCATTAACATTCGTGGCAGTTTGCAGAGACTGAGGAAAACTTCAGAAAGTGGTTCACAAAGTCTAACATCGCACCTTCTGCTCCATTTTCGGCTGCTATAATGAGCCTCTGCCTGGCTGCGGCAGCCCAAGGACAAAGTGTGGCTCTGACACAGCCTCTTTTCACGCTTCTGTCTGACAGCTGAGGCTCGGGCCGAGGCTCGGGCCGAGGCTGCCCTGCTGCAGAAGGTCCACAGCGACGGGGAGGACCCTGCCCACCTGGTGCCGCTCCGTTACAGCGCAGGGAAGCGTGGCCCCAGCATCAGGAAAAGCACCAGGCCTGGGACATCCATCACCTTGGAGACCGGCGTTAGATCAGCGAGGAAGCCGAGGGAACAAGGAAGCAAAATCCTCCCCGGTGACCGGCGCTGGAATAAAAACAGCCGGCTGGACATCAAAGAGTCCGTAAACATCTGCACTGCATCGCCGCTGCTGTGATGTCATCCTGATTCATATTTTCTTCTTCTTCTTCTTCTTTTTTAACGCAGCATTGAGTCTGAGGGGCACATTTTAGCACGTCGGCTTATCTTCAACAAGCCAAAGACAAAGATGTCCTTACAGAGGATAACAAGCAAAGCCTCGTTCATATGTCACTCAGACAGCATAATTACAGCGCTGCCTCCACGACTCCAGAGAGGATCAACGCCAGGATCGACCAAAACACTCGCCCTGAGCACACAGGCGAGTAGGCGCTGATCCCCGGTGACTGCCTGAAACGCTCGCCACGAACCCGGTTGAACCTAAAAATACACGACAGGGTAACCCGATGATGCAGACAGCCCGCCGCACCTCAGCCAGCGCCGGCTCTAATAAAGCATGAAGGGACAGGCAAAAAGGTAAATGGTCCCTAAGTGTCTCCGAAGGCCCCGCAGTCAGCGCCTCGCACACATTTCCTGCGTAAATAAGGCATGTCGCCACGGCAGAAACTCTCCCCACGGACAAAACCTTTGAAAGAATCGGTTCCACCAAGGGACCGAGAGCTAATGACACCCCAAGGAGGTTGTTTTAACCCCTAAAGAGTCGGCGCTCGCATGCCGACGGTCGCCAAGTAGGTTTAGTTCAACACAGAGGACGAAGGTTTCTGTAGCCATGAAAGGGCGTAATCTTATCAAGCATTTATGCAGGACTTTTGAGGAATCAATTTGGAGATGATATCTGCAACAGATTAGTTAGGATCTGGCAGGAAGACGATAGAAGTAACACAGATGGCAAAAGGCTCGTTCCTCCTGCAAATCCTTAACGTCTGCACACATTTACATAGAAAACCTGCCTTTCAGGGAGTGGAATACAGCTCATTTGTACTTATTAGGTCATAGGAGAGGTTGGTAAGATAATCCAGCAAAGTATCGGCAGGTATGGAGCAGGTAAAGTCAAAATAAAACCTTCAGTTCATAACTACAAATATTTCCATTCACGGATACATTTTAGTTTCTCGGCCACCTCAAAGGATACTTTCTGTGCAGCACTTTCTCGCCGTTGCCTTGCCAACGAATAAACATACTGTAAATCAATATCTGCACGGAGCCGATACCGAGCCACTCATCAGCTGAGGCAAATTACCGGTTGGGCTCCAGTCTAAAAGCACACAGTCAGTCTTTGTCTTAAAATCAATCCGGCCTTGCCTGCATCTGCAGAGCGGGCCGAAATTAAAACTTTCAGCTCCTTCTTTCTGCCGAGTCGCTTCACATTATTCCCATTTCTCTGTTTCAGGCCCCGGGAGAACACGGCCAGGCTTAATTAAAACAATACTACAGCCTCGGAGTAACCAGAGGAGGGTAAAATGAAGCTTGATTAAGTGGAGAATTCAGCTGAGACGAGCTGTGGGTATTGGACCGGCTTCAGAGAGGCTCTGTGTGGGCTTCTCCAGCAGGAATGTTGAAGTAAGTTCAAGTGTGCGAGTGAGAGGAGTGGATTCAGCTTCCAGAGGGCAGGACGAGCTCCTGGGGATTCCTGACATGCCTGAATTTCCTTGGAGGTCACGTGCTGCAGTGCAAACACTGCTGCTCTGAGCCAATTACACACTGAGCCGCTCTGTCTTTCCCAAAAGTTTCAGAACGTATTAAACCGACTGTGCAGGAACAGGAGTGAGACTGCTGGCTTCTTAGAGAGGGCAAAACTAACCGGCTGCAAGCGTTGGGCCGTCCCTCGGCTGCTGCTCGGCCATAAAGGAGAAAACGCTCCACGGAGCTCGAGTTTTAGAGCTTTAAACATCAACACAAGCCGGAAAGGGTTAAGTGCTGAGGCTAAAACTTATAAAAGGCCGTGGCGTTCTACCAGAGAAGAGATGTGACCCCCGGGGGGGGCAGTCCTCTTTTCCACAGACCTGTAGCTGCTTTGTTGGTTATTCATCGCTGGCATGACCATGAGACATGCACACATGCACACTCCTTTGTTGTGTCATACGAATCCCTCCCGTCACCCATCAGCACCTCTCCATTAGACGCCTGAAACTGCTCATGTGGCAAAACCCACACATCCAGCTTGTGTCTTATTGTGTTTGTCCAAAAACTAATTAATGACCCCCCCCAAGACTAACCTCAGACTGTTTCCATGCAGGTGGCCCTTAACAATTAGCATTAATAAGAACATTTATCAGCAGCTTTCAACAGAAAACCTTTTTAATCTTAATGGATAGTTTCATTTCAGCGAGTCCACGAAAGTTTTTTAATCCATCTAAAAGGCATAAATCATGAGGACACTTTGATATTCACATAAAATCATTGTGTTACGGCACAGATAAACACAACTAAAACAAAAAATAAGCATAAGAGAGACCAAGCTAAACTCTAAAGACCTAAAGAACCAAAAAGTAAAGAACAATCTTTTACAGAGCTTGTGTAAGAGCCGCAAAATACATATTAACAGTAAAAACATGGTCTTTCCTCACTTATACAGAGAAACATGCTTCAGTAGTCATCAGGGAGACCAGATCTATAGTGTGATCAATAAGGAAAAGAAGCCAACCAGTGGTGGACGATATGCCCCAAACGTAATATCGCGATATTTCAGAGGATTCTGACGATAACGATATGACAAAATACAGAAAAATCGTTTTTTTTTATTCATTTAACGGCATAAACATAACAGGTTTCCTTTAAATATCCTATAAAAACAATATTCAGTCGTGGGTTTAGCTTCTTGACAGGCTGCACAAAGCCACCGTTTGGACTGCCGTCACATCTTTCACCAAACAAATGGCGACAGCTTGGGGAATATGTTCTAAAACGATGGCGAGAGGATGATCTAAAAAGACATCATTTCAGTTGGACAGCATCGTCTGAACGGGGCTTAGAGGATGCAGCCTCTAAATAAGGCATTATCTGTCTTTATTTCACCAATACTTTAAGAAGAATGAATGAATGAACGTGTGCTATAGCTCTGTTAGCTCATAGCTGCTGTGTTGTTGTTATTGGCGGCTATCGGGGGGGCTTATAGAGGGCTTTCTACACACTCGTCTACTGGGATGACGTCATCAACGCCCGCCGCTGCAGCACAGCTCATTCACTCCGGTACGAACGTCCATCTTACTCAAAGTCGTCGTTCATGTTGTTAAAATCTGATAAATATCCTGCCATGTTGCAAAAAACTATCAGCAGCAAACTCTGTGTGAAGTTAGCCGACTGTCACAGAGCACGGAGTGAATAAACTGTGCTGCAGGGGGGCGTGTGGATGAAGTGGTCCCAGTAGAGTGCCTGTGTAGAAATCCCTCCGTTAGCTCTCCTATAGCTGCAAGTAGCCACATAACAGCAGCTATGAGCTAACAGAGCTATAGCACACGTTCATTCATTCATTCTTCTTAAAGTATTGGTGAAATAAAGACAGATAACTGTTCTCTGTGAGTAGATGAAGGTATTTCATGCCAGAAATAAGGTTTAAAGGCTTAAAAACACTGGAGTTCTCCTTTAATGCATGCACCGAATCACATATTTGGTCTTGAACTATGTGCACATGCATAAAAAGTGTGAAGAGCACAAAGAATGTCGACACAACCACAAGCATAAATTAGCCCGAGGCGTATCTTTTTGTTCAGGCCGCACACATTACTGTGACTTTAGCATTCCTGAAGTTCAGAAACATGCCACATGGTAGTTTAAAAACCTGCATAAATCACAATCTGGGTTGATGGGGGGGTTATTCCCCAGAATGCAGCCAAATGAGTGTCATATGTGAAGTGTTGGAGACACTGCTGTGGTCACCAGTCTGCTGCAGAGCTCCTTTATCGAGGCTCTTAAGGTCTTCAACTTAACATCTTGTAGGATTACAAGGAAACATGTTGCTGTACTTATCAGAAACCAGCGCTTTGACAGCGTGAACATCAGAGCTTTTATGGGAGGGGGGGAGGGGAGCAAAGTCCAAAACAAAAACATTGCTGTGCTGGGAGGAGCTCCAGAGCCAACAATAAAACATGGCAAATTTTCCTCCACTGTCCCGTTATCAAGCTTAGACTTAAAGTTCCTCCAGAGTGGAGATGGCCTCACAAAAACAGGGCATTCCTTGCCTCACGTGATTATTCAGACTTCCTGCTCTCACTGACACTCCCAACAGAAAGGAATCAACAAGAAAAGCACAACAAATCAGACCGACCTGGACTCAGGCGCTGACTGAGTGCACAGAAAAGACTAAACAACCCGAGGCACCTCTGGCCCTGGGGTCGGCCAGAGATAAACCCCCCCAACACTGATCCAACCACCTGTTTTAGCTCTATATAAAAGCAGAAAAGCTCAAATTAAGCCGCTGTTGAGTGGCTGAAGTGGTTCAACTCCAGTTTCCATTACTGCTGCCATTAAAAGAAGCTGGTGAGAAGAGGTGAAACGCGGCTTCTTTATCTGCATCTATCAGGCATCTTCAACAGTAAAAACAAATGAGAGCTGACCAAAAATCACTGGTACTTTTGTACACTGTGCCGAGGATGTGAAAGCTATCGGGTTTCAGGGCCATAAAGGCCTCAGTGATTGTGTGTGGCCAGCAGATAAAGGCCAGCATTTGTTTGTGGTTGGTTTTAAAGCCATCCTGGATGACCTATTCCTCCAGAGGGACATCAGAACGCTGACAGATTAGCCTCAAAGGACCATTTGTGTGACTAAGAGTGCAGATGCTGAGCTCCCGTATGATCAAAAGGTCCAGAAACAGCATCCTATCCCAAATGTCACGGCTTAATTCTACTATTGGAAACTTTACATGTACAAAGATGGCCTCAAACTGCTCTGCCAGATGGGGAAGAACCTCTGCAGTAATGTGCAAATGCTTTTAAGATTTCATTTGTGACCACACAACCTGACCTAATGATGCAGTTTAAGATAAAAGACGATGATATCAACACATAAATAGAGCGGTAAAAAGAAAGGTGGCGTGACTTTGCACAGCTTGCCATGTGTATTTAATGACCGCAGCACACAGATCCCTCCCGATATCACTATGCTCCAGCAGCCAGAAACTCTGCCCTACTGCAAACAGCTGCCACCATCGCCATCAATTATTCACTGCAGCTTTGCCTCTGTTTACCTTTGAGGTCTGACACTGAGGCCAGAGTGCACGAGAGAGTGGTGAGACAACGACACGCAGGTCAGCCGCAACCACACTGGAAGACGTACATGTCAAGCTCTCGTGTTGCTGTAGCACGGACTGTCCCAACGGCCAGGATTCCCAACGTATTCATTCAGTTTACAATGAAACTGGGTTGGAATAAGCAGATATTTAGCAACTTGGAACCATCACCAAAGCTGTTGATTAGGGCTGCCACAAACGAGTATTTTAATAGTCGACTGATCACCGATTTTAAATTTTTATTATTTTAAATAAACAATTAGTCGACTAATCACCGATATTTTTATTTTTTTAATTAATTAGTCGACGAATCACCGATTTTTTTTTTAATTATTTTTATAAATCGCTTAGTCGACTAATCACCAATTTTTTTTATTTTATTATTATTTTATTTATTTTTTAAAATCGCTTAGTCGACTAATCACCAATTTTTTTATTTTATTATTATTTTATTTATTTTTTAAAATCGCTTAGTCGACTAATCACCAATTTTTTTTATTTTATTATTATTTTATTTATTTTTAAAATCGCTTAGTCGACTAATCACCGATTTTTTTATTTTTATTATTTTATTTATTTTTAAATCGCTTAGTCGACTAATCACCGATTTTTTATTTTTTAATTATTTTATCTTATTTATTTTTAAATCACTTAGTTGACTAATCACCGATTTTTTTCTCGATTAGTCGATCATATGTATATTAAATGTAAAACATGCAGCTTATCGCACCAGGATGCAGCTGCTCTTATATAACCATCATTAGCTTTCAGCTTGGAGTGTTTAAGGTAGATGCTAACTAAAAAAAGGACAATTAATATCATAGTTCATCAACCCTTTGATGAAATATGCAGCTTGTTGTAACAAACAATTATTTAACTCTGTAGCAAACACACAAAAATAAATACTTATGGTTTTGGGGTTTTTCTTTCCTTCATTTGTCTCTGGCATCAAACTTAGCTGCAGTTAAATCAAATGAGGCACCTGAAACTAAGGAATTATTCCCAAAAAGTTTTGGTCTCACTGACTCAAATATAACACCAACATGTTCAGTTTGGACTGAGTCAGGACATTTGCTTTCTGAGGTGTTCATGTAGCTAGCTTTGTAACAAAGCCGTCCATTGAAGATGAACGTACTTTTTAGCACTGAAACGTAACGTTAGAAAACATTAGCGTTCCTATTCAAACACATCACTGTTATAACTTTACAGAAAACACATGAAACATGTGTGCTAAGGCTAATTAATCCAATCGTCATCGCTAATGTTAACGTTTACAGCTATCAATATGAGTAAGTAGCAAGCTAACTCTCTGTTTACGCTAATTTTAGCAGCTAACTAGCCACTTAGCTGCTAAAATTAGCATAAACAGAGATATGCTAATTTTAGCAGCTAACTAGCCAGTTAGCTTACCAAGATGACATGCCTCTTCACAATCAGCCACACCAACATGCTTCCTTTTCAGGAGCTCGTGTATCGGCGTTGTGCTGCCGTGGAAGGAAAGTTCTGCACACATTTGTCTTCAGTTTTCTTAAAATGCTCCCACACTTTTGAGCTCCGTTGCCGGGTAGCCATGATTCAATTAAACTTTATTTATATAGCGCCAGATTACAACAACTGTCATCTCAAGGCACTTAAGTAATATAGTCCAATTCAAGCCAATTGGAATTCAATTCATCGTAATCATAATCCAATTAATTCATATAGAGCCAATTCAAGCCAATTCCTAGCTAAGGAAACCAACAGATTGCACCAAAACTTGTCTTCAGTCCAATCTCCCGTGATACCAGAGCCCGCCTGGTTTAACTTCCTGTGACATCACGGCTGACCCCCGGTTACCACGACTGCGCATGTGTGTAAAGAACAGAAAGGCAGCAGCTTTGAGAGAAAAACAAAGTTTAAAAAAACGACGCATCGGCTATTAAATTAGTCATAATCGGGACTAATCGACCTATCGTAGCAGCCCTACTGTTGATTTACTGTAAAGAGATGAATCGAGAGAGGAATAAATGTCGGAGGCAAAGTCAAAGTCAGGACGTCTGACATAGATACTGGGATATGGAGCTATGAAGTCAGGCCTGACTGCAGAGATGCATTTCATACAGCAGGTCTGTGAGAGAATGTAAGATCTGTGAGGGCAGAAAAGAGTCGGTATGATGGATGGAGACGCTGCATGTCAGCCCAGACCCGAGTGTTCACAGATGGACGGATGACCGCCACAGAGTCCCAGAACACCGAGGATTAGAGGAGCTCAGTTCAACTCCCAGATCACTTCCTAGGCGGAGGTGCCAGAGGCCCCTCTTGTCCTGTTAATCCATCTCCGGAATAAAATACAACCCCCCCCCGCACCCTTATCACCACTATGTAGTCACTCTCTCGTGCACATGCGCGTCCCATTACCCCTTTGTCCCACCACACTGGGGGGGAGGGGGGGCAGGCAGGATGTGAGACCAGCTGGTCATCAACTCAAACAAAGAGACCTGCTGAATGTGCTCCTGCATCAAAAAGAAGCAGACCTCTCACGCTGCAGTTTCTTCAAAGACTCTCCGGCTCTGCTTCAGCCTCTCTTTCGATTTTCAATGAGCCGACGGGACGATTACAAAAGTTTACTTCGGTTTGGTCCCAATCAGAGGAATCTTTTAGGCCAACTTGGCCCTTGGAAACAAAAAAAAAAAAAAAACACTGACACCACAAATTTTATTTCAGATTGAACAGCGAGTCCTCTGGTTTCAACTTGCATTACCGCAGCACAATGAGTGGAAACAGCAGAGGGGTGGTGTGGTTTCACAGCAGAGAGGCCAGTGGCAGGTGCAATTTATCTTTGGTATTAGCCGAGTCCAGCTAGGCACCAGGGAGAGTCTCCACAGCTCCACAACGTGAGGACACAGCACTGTGTATACGTCCAAGGTTATACCTCCTGATAAACCCAAACCAGAGCGTGTTCCTCCCTTAAAGGGGAACTCCGGTATTTTAAACCTTATTTCTGGCATGAAATACGTTCATCTGCTCACCGAGAACAGTTTGGTGAAAGTCGGCGTCCTTCAGAAGATATTTAGATTCCTTGAGATCCATATAACGGAGTGAACGGGGCTTAGAGGATGCAGCCTCTAAATAAGGCATTATCTGTCTTTATTTCACCAATATTTTAAGAAGAATGAATGAATGAACGTGTGCTATAGCTCTGTTAGCTCATAGCTGCTGTTATGTGGCTACTTGCAGCTACAGGAGAGCTAACGGAGTTTATTTATACGTGTGCTATAGCTCTGTTAGCTCATAGCTGCTGTGTTGTTGTTATTGGCGGCTATCGGGGGGCTTATAGAGGGATTTCTACACACTCTTCCACTGGGATGACGCCATCGACATTGCTACAGCTAGTTTTGTGCAACATGGCACAGTAGCAGCAGCAAACTCTGTGTGAAGTTAGCCGACTGTCACAGAGCATGGAGTAAATAAACTGTGCTGCAGGGGGGCGTGTGGATGAAGTGGTCCCAGTAGAGTGCCTGTGTAGAAATCCCTCCGTTAGCTCTCCTGTAGCTGCAAGTAGCCACATAACAGCAGCTATGAGCTAACAGCGCTATAGCACACGTTCATTCATTCATTCTTCTTAAAGTATTGGTGAAATAAAGACAGATAATGCCTTATTTAGAGGCTGCATCCTCTAAGCCCCGTTCACTCCGTTATATGGATCTCCAGTTATCTAAATATCTTCCGAAGGACGCCGACTTTTACCAAACTGTTCTCGGTGAGTAGATGAACGTATTTCATGCCAGAAATAAGGTCCAGGTTTAAAAACACCGGAGTTCCCCTTTAAATCTCTAAGAAATTAAACAGCAGCAACAGTGATTCTCAAAGCTTTTCTTTAGATTATAAAACAGAGAAATAACACACTTGACTAAGCTTGAGTAAACAATAGCAGACAAACAGCCAAAGATAAGTGTGGGGGGGGCTAATTTGGGTTTCACTTAACCCAAGGCTGAAACCACACAGGGGACTGAATGAAGAGAAAAGCACTCAGATCTTATCAGTGCATTTATATGTTAGAAATAGAGGCAACAAAGCAGATCCCAGAGGAAGTGTACACTGAAGCACTCTGGCATGTACGCAGGGGTCATAACTGTGCTGCTGGGGGGGGTTTCATGGCCGGGTGAAGCCCTAATCTGCCCTTTAGTCGCAGAACTGTTAGCTGTCACCACTCGCCTTCGGTCGTGTGCACTGAGGATTAAAAACATGATGCACACATCCTTTCTCTTTATCCAAAACAAACTATCAAGATGTCATTTTCCCCATTAAGACATAACTTTTTTTTAAGTTAAAAAAAAGGTCTTTGATAAGTACTGAATGCAAGAGTTTAAATATCTCTGGCCAATCACAAGCAAGGAAATCAGTAACCTGGCAATTCCCTTCAATTGTATCTAGTAGGTCCAATCGGGTCGTAATGCAGGCTAAACATACATGAAACCTGTTTCACATAATGGCGTGTGGACACACCCAAAAGGGATTTGCTCCTAATTCAACAATGGAAACGCCAGGACAAGCAGAGGGAGACGAGTTTAGAGCTGCTGGTTACTGCACCTGTGCTACACTCTCATGATTTTCAGCATCTGCAAATACCTAGAAGAAGCGTTTAAAAGCGCGATCATTTGAGCCTGAGAGGTACGGCCAGAGAGAGCACACAGGGAACATAAATAGCTACGACACTGGATATTGGGAATGGGGAGGGTGGAGGGATCAGACTGTTGAATGGACCTCTTTGTAACCTGTCATGGGACTCGAAAACGGCTAAAAAGATAATTCTCTCTTCCCCCCCAACATGATCTGTGAGCCGGGGACAGTTTGAACTGAAAGCAGCAAACAAATAATCCCTCCCACATCAAAAAGGCCCAGAAAACTCAACTAAAGATAATCAGCCTGCTTTAAAACAACGGCTCCGGTCAATTAAAGTCAATTATCAGATAATGGGGTGATCTGACGGTGGGTTTTGATTGGAGCAAAGTGTCAGCAGCGTATTTTACACTTTTCACGGAAATCACAGCAGCAAAAGTAAAGCCTTTCAGGGACTGTCGGAGATTAGTTTTTCTAAAGTGAGAAAACAGAGCGGTGATGCAACATTAGCAGCTCAGGGTGTGTGGACATGTGGGGAATTCCTGCCCAGCTGCCGACTTATAAAGGCTCCCTAAACTCACTCGTACGCTTCATGTGGTTATTATTTCATACAGTACAACCACGGATTGAACATCAGACACAATTATCCTAATTCTCTTGTTATATAAACCTCAGAAAAAAGTTCCCGACGTGTCAAACGGAGACGTCACTACTGTAGAGAGCATAATCTGAGGTTGCTGAGTGGTGCAGTGGGGGTGAGAAACTGTCAGGACGTCTAAAGCTCCATCTGTTCACCATGTTAAAGCCCTCCTGACGCGATCCAGACCCATCCACCCACAGCTCCCCACTGATCGTGCTTGTTCTGATGTTGGTTCTTCAGGAGAAATAAAAAGAGAAGCAGCTTCTAAACATGTTCCAACAGATCTTAATGTGACTGAAACTTGTCCTGCCGCACTGGTCAGCGGGCAGGTGAGTGAACCAGAGCAGCGACAGTCTGAAGGTGTCACCTCTGAGCCCATTAATCTCCGTCTCTGGCACATGTTGGACATCGAGCTGAAGCCAACGAGCCCGGCTGACTGCCCCAGACCGTTTCTCATATGTAAGGCTGGCTTGTTCCCAGACACAGAATGAAACAACGAGCAAAAAGCCAACCGGGATGTTAGACTGACATCTAAAAATAGCCCAAGACAGACTCGTCCCTGACTGGAATACATAGTGACAAGCAGGGGGCATTTACGCGCCCAGCTGTGAGCTCATAATGATAATGCCATTCATGGTGCAGTCAGCGTCTTGCCCTGAACTCTGCGTGGGCCTGACCTCACACACCGCTTCCCAACCCAAGCCCCGCCGACTCCGAGGGCCAGAGAGGGCCTATACGCTTCGTGTCTGCACGCCATGCATTTACAGCGGGCGCACGAGACAGTCTGTCACCACGCATTTATGTCTCCTGCCACAGAGAGACTGCTGTGGGTTAGCCTCTGGAGTATCTGGGTGTATCCGTCAGTATTTCAGAGCCCCGGCACACAGTGGACGGAGGGATCTGCTCTATCAGAGTAGGCCTCAGTTTTTGATCAAGACTCCATCCCATTATCCCTTTAATTACGACAAACATGGGGTAAATCTGGGAGAAAACATGCAGGTAAGTCAAGATCTTTTACGGAACAACAGAAGTTTGATAAATTAAGAAATAATACTCAAAAACACAACTTTAAAAGGAGGTTTATCTGCTTCACTTAACAAAAGCACTGAAAAACAACAGCGATTACGGTTAAAAATGTGCCAAAAAAAAAAGCCACATTGTTAATGATTCCCAGAAGGCAGCCCTGAACCAACACTCCAGCCTCTGCTGACCTAAAAGTGTTAACAATCATCATTAGCGAATGAGCCACTTGTCCTTTTCACCGCCGAGCCAAAGCTGTGAAATGTGAGAGACTGACAGCGTCCACAACTGACCGGCCGGCCTGTTCATTCAGACTCTCTGCCAGGGCACAATCACAGCCAGCGCATTGTCCCGGGATCGAACAATGCCTCCAACCAAATAAAACAAGGCTTTAGCTCCACGGGTCTGGAAAGCTGTGGCCGGAAACACACCAACAACAGCCCTCCTTCCCCTTAAAATAAACTAGTTAATGCAAAGAGCACTTTGTCATATTTCACATTGTGGGAGGGTGGGTGGGGACAGATTTGTGGGTCATTCCACGCATGCCTTCCTCCACTGCAACAAGCTTCTCCATCTAAACATGCATCTCGTTCAGGAAAGCAGTCTGAGAGCCCTCTGTCCTCTTTACTCACAATAACACACAGTTTTCTCTCTCAAATGAACCCTGAATACACACCACTGCAAAGCCTGCCTGGGTCTAGTCCCACTAGACTTTTGCACATGCAAATATGTGCAAAAATAGAGAAATACAAGTTAGGAATGAGCTACATGAGCTGAGGAGGAAGTGTCTGGGTGGGTGGTACTGCTTCCATCGCCTGGAAAGTGACCCCTGCTTAACAAACAGGTGAAAAAAGTCCAGCTCATTCCAGGGAATGAAACATATCAAAGTGTTTGACATAGAGGGGATAAGCTCAGCATACCTTTGGTAGCTCTTTGAGTTGGTTGGAATCCAGGAGAAGTTCCTCCAGGCTGCGACTGTAGCGGAATATTTCATCAGGGACCGTCTGCAAGTTGCAATGCCGCTTGTCCACCGACTCGACGTGGCGGTTGCAGCGCCACAGGGGGATACACTTCAGCATGTCCGGCCGCCGTGGGGGATTTGGTTGCCGGTGCTACTAAAATCTCCGCATTGGAGAGTGAAGCACGGGGGGTGGGGGGTCGCCGGCAGAGAGGAGTATCTTGCGGGAGTGGGCTCACTCAATGTCAAAACACTTACTGTGTTCCCACGGCGATCCTGAACAGGAGGCCGAAATCCACTTAGAGACGCTAAAATAATCCTGCCGATTTGTCAGCGATATTCCCGGTCTCAGTTCGGATGCGTTTGGTGGCTGTCAGGTCATCGAATCCGGATTAAAATCAACGTTAAAAAAACCCTCCTCACTTTCTTACGCTCACCCCTTCGCGCAGAGTAACGTTAGCTTGTTTCGCTGCTGCTGCCGCCACCATCCCGCAACCATCCCGAAGCTCCGCCGAGGCTAGCTGAAAATCATGCAGCCGACAACCGATGCAGAGACGCTGCTGTAACAATCGCAGTCATGAGCGGTGACTGAAAACAACCAGTAGACTCACTGGGTTGTAAATGAACAGCTATGATTTAAAAACAAACAAAAAAAACCGCTTCCACCTTACATGGAGACAGTCAACGGAGATTAACCCGTGTGTGGTAGCGTAATGATGTCCTCGTCCTCATCGGTTGTGTTGTTAGCAAGCTAGTTCCAGTTAGCCACCAACGGCTAATAGGTGACTGAACGTCTTTGTGCTAAGCTGCCGTTAGCTTACGCTGGTGTAATAAAAGCTAAAAAAGCGGTCAATTATTTGTGGAAACAACATCCCAGATTACGTTTAAAAAAACAACCAGAGAGAGTTCTTTAGGTCCCGCGTAGGTAAAATGCCAGTAGAGACAGCAGGAGCTTCGGCAACAGCCGTGCTTACCTCCCCCGTTGAGCCGAGACAGGCCGGTTTGGCGCGTGGGGGGCTGGGCTCGGCTCGAGCTGGAGCACCGCCGCTTTGCGCCGCTGTAGCAGAGGCCACAAGTTACTTTATAACTCCATCTAGCGGCCTCTTATCAACACTTTCCAAACATCACGCACAGTAATATGTTCTAAATGTCATAATTTCAGGGAGATTATGACTGAAAGCAGCTTCACGTCCTTGACCAAAGTGACCAAAGGGAAGATTTCCCTCATTTATCTACATTTAATGTCTCTGGAAACTGCTTAAATATGTTGGAATCATCCATCTAAGAATGAAGAACGAAGCCAGATTCAACATTTTTGGTTGATATCTTGAATTCTGGTATATTCTTATTTGAAATGGCAATTAATTACTAATAGATATTGTGGATTTTCCTCTTTAGGATCTATATTAAGGACCATTTATTGAACATGTTTTATGTAAATAGGAGATATTCTCTCATTTAATATGTACTAAATTGTCTTATGGTCTCTTAGAGAAAGTTTAATGAAATCTACTTTCTTTACAGCACATGAAAAAGGAGGGAAAATACTTTTTAATTTCAATAAATGACTGCTTTATCACGTTTTTGTGCCTTCCCAAACAAAATTAGAAGAATATTGACTAAAACACTAAAATCCAGGTGCTTTGTATCACATTATGTTGTCCAAACACAACACAGTGCTTGTAGATTGTGTGTAAAAGGTATTAATTATTCAAAAAGCATTCATTAAACATTCAGGGCAGGCTTTCTGTGGACAAACAATAACCTTTTATTGTAGAAAGAATAAGTGTTTACACGTCCCGGCGATTTCATAACAGAAAATAAAGGAGCTAAAGCAGGAAAACCTAAAACTAAACCTTTTACGAGAATGGATTACAAAAGAATTCAAACTTGCACCAAAAGGGAGTTTTCACAGATCACAAAGCAAAAAAAACCAAACAAATATTTCAATGAAAAAAAAAGAAAAAAGGAGCTTTTAACATTAATATCAACAGCAATTAAAAAAAAAAACAACCAAAGAAAAGAAAAAAACATAATTACAAGTTTCAGAGGCTGCGTGTTTAGCTGCAGTGACTATGGCTGAAATGAGTCTGGGGCGACAGGTACGGATACAGGTGCTGGTGAACGTTTCAGGCGCTCTACGCAGAGAGGTCACTGCTGTTAAAACGGTCTTGGTCGTACACTTCGGCTACGACTTTGCGCCCGCCGAACCAGCGATCGTTGAGGGCCTGGATCGCTTTGTTCATCTCCGACGCCATGGAAAACTCTACAAAGATCTTGACGATGATGTCCGCATCGTCCTCCTCGCCTTGCTTTTCCTGGTATATGATGACTCTGTTGACCGTGCCAAACTTGCCGCACTCCTCCGTCACCTCGCCCTCCAGGTCGTCGTCGATGTCTTCCGGCCCGACCATGTTTCGGAGCACCATGACCGTGGACTGGAAGGGAGCACAACAAGAATTCAGTGTGTAGAAGAGATTTTAATGGGAAGAGGGCTAAAAACGAGCTTCCATCAACACAATCACGGTCACCTCTGATTTTCTGAGCAGCTTCTGCATCACCATATGTCTGGCACTGCTGCCTGAGATGCTCATGTGCTCCTGGTCACTCAGCATCTCCTGCCCTGTGCCATCCTGAAGCAGCTCTTCTTTCTCCTCTTTTTTCTCTTGTTGGCTGGAGCCGCCAGCTTGGTTAGACAGGACTGGTGGGGATGCGAGAACCGGGTTCACTAGACCAACTTGGGGAATCACTGGTATGGGAGGACGCACTGGGGTCACACCTTTTTTCAGGGAGGTCAAACACGGAGTCAGTGATACTGTGCAGACACTCAGGAGAGAGAGAGCGATACAGAGAACATTCACCATGACTATTATCTGTGCAACACCAGGACAAAATGGCTGTCAAGCCTACTAAAATATTAACAGAAGAAGAAATCACCATAGCAGCTGTGCTAAAATAACCCAAAATATTCCTGTAATTGTGGTTAATTCATGTAAATCCACCTTATTCCCTCAAAGATGTCAAGCTGCAACACTATTAAATCAATTCTAAACCACCTCATCCATTCGGAGCTTAAAATCTATATATAACGGGATAAATTCACGCCTAATCCTCCCTCTCAGGCGGGAAAGTTTACACCCAATCCTGATTTTCTGTCAGACTTAAATAATAACCCCAGAAATCTATAAATCATTACAATGGTCCAGAAGTTGTGAAGTTTTGCAAACATCCATTTCAATTCTGGTATATTTAGTCAGTCCTGCAACCAACACAGAAAAGTATAATAAACATAATTATTTGGGTGATACTTCGGGCTGTAGCGACACACTAATCTCACGATACGATATGCAGCATTCAGCCAACGACTCGATTTTATACGATTTAATACACATCATTTTCTGAAATATTTTAAAGGGACAGTGTGATTTGTCACTGATTGGACTGTTGGTCCGACCTTTGAACCGGAAGGAAAACACCGCCAGACAGAAACAAACAAACATGTCTTCAGACTCATGTTTATATTGTGAATATTACATCATCAACCTGCTTGTTTTACTTGCTAAATACCATAAACACAAATCCAAATTCTTTAATCACAAACCATCTTTTTTCATTTTTGAGAAGGAGCTCAAACAATAAATTACAACAATCCTACATTCTATAAACAGAAAAGCATCAAAACCACTGAGCTATGCCCTTTATAACATTTTTATTAACTAATTTATCACTGTTTTGTATAATATGACCCCCTCGGCATTTTTTTGTATTATGTTAATGTTCTGTTTTCACTAATTGTAACGTCTGACTTTTAAATAAAGTTTGTTAAAAATTTTATTTTTTAATTGATACGGCTAAAATAATAATAATAATAAAAATAAAAAATAACAAAAAATAATAATAAAAAATAACAACAAAAATAACAAATAATAATAATAATAAAAAATAACAACAAAAATAACAAATAATAATAATAATAAAAAATAACTAAAAATAATAATAAAAATAAAAAAATAACAAAAAAATATATAATAAAAAATAACTTAAAAAATTAATTTAAAAAAAGATTGATACTTTTTTCGGGAAGTTATATATCGATATATATCGTGGCATCGATAAAAATTGCTCAGCCCTATTCGATACTGGTATGATACCAGCCAAATGTGTAAACACACAGCAAAACCTATGGCTGTGTGTATAAACGTTTGACTGGTGCCATTCATTTATAATTAATTTATAACCTGATTCACAGCTGTTACAATAAGGGAGATTCACATAATTATCAATGACAAAACAAGCAAAAACGTCATTAAAAGTATTAGAAAGAAAGAAGCGCGACCCTGTTTTCATAAGGAAATGTAAAAAAGAAAGAGCACTCACTCATGTCTTGGTACACACCTGTGATGACACCTGGTGCCTGTGCAGCCATAACGGCCTGAGGTATTCCCATTTGCTGACCGAGAAGTTGGGGCGCAGCCAACGCTCCCAAGACTGACGCGCCAGCTACAGCCTCCTTAAGAGAGGGGGGGCCGAAGACATTAGGTAAGGGAAACACACAGAACACAGCACAAGGCAGCACAGTCAACGATCACACAGCATGGCAAAGAGTGAGCTCAACCTGGCCTCGCTTCAGGAAGAATCGAGGTCCGAGTGAGTTTAGTAAGAGGAACCGCTGACTACTTTTTACTGAGTTTAAATGTAACGGCGATGAACTATTCACCAGAACCGTGGCTGAATAATCGCTGGCTGTCCTCATTTGCCATACAGTGAAGGGGAGGAGCTTCAACTACTAGCTACTGTGCAGCAGTGAATATAATATGAAAGTAAATGGTATGTAAAGGTTCTGAAGTGTCTTAAACAGGAGATTAAGATTACTAAACTTGCACTGTCAGCTTAACTACTGGTTTTTACATAATCTCTATGAAACGGGCCTTCTCCCAGTCACATGGAAATAAATGCTACGCTCATCATCTGTGCTGGTGTCATATCTAGCTAGATCTGGGTTATATTTACCTGGAAGGCCATTAAATCCCTTTGGAAGGGATTCATACTTGCCTGGGCCGTTATCTTAGCGGTGGCTGCCGCTGCAGCCACAGCTGCAGCAGGCGGCAGCCCACCGGGGGTCGTGGGGGTCAGTAAGGGCATGGGCGGAGTCACTGCTTTGCCAACCCGTAGGTACTGACCCCCCAGGTCAAAGAGGTTCATAGAAGACACAGCATCCAGGGCTGACTGAGGCTTTTCATACTCTGTAGGGTAACAACAGCATCAGTTAGTAGTAGAGCACTGGCAACACAAGAGCAAGAGCGAACGAGAGCCACCAAGCTCACCGATGAAGCCAAAGCCTCTGTGTCGCCCTGAGGTGGGGTCTCTGGCTAATGTGCAAGACTTGATCCTTCCGAAAGCCTCAAACACACTCTTGATGTCATCATCTGACAGGTCAGGGTGGACAGATGCTACGTAGATCCGGTTATAGGCGCGCGCCTCCTCTGCAAGCTGGTCAATGATGGGTTGCGCCTGACCGATGTTACTTGGCCGCCCAACCTATCGCACAGATCACACCAGCAGGGCTACTGAATGAGGGATTCATGGTAGTAACAGAACGCGCCGTCCCAGAGCTCGACACACCTGCCGCGTTAACTTCAGTCAAAGCCACGCGCCTCCTGTCGCCACGCTGTCCTCTGATCAGTTATCTCGTGTTATTTCTGCATTCTTTAAAGAGCTAAGGGGTGTTTTGAGATACGAAAACACCCCCTGGTATAAAAATACCACACCAAATACAAAGATGTATCGCAGACTTTAAATTAAAAATGATTGTGAGGAGCGACAGCATTATGCCGTGGGAAATATTGACGGTATTACGAGCTTTTAAGAAAACCGAACTAAGATTATCAAGCAGGATCTCTTAGGATGTTTTATTTTACCATTAACAGCTGACTGTTGCTAAATCTGAGCTCTCACGAGGATCTACAGCTTAATGTTTCAAGTGCTAACCCGAGGACAACTTTATCTCTTACAAAACAAAAAAACCTGAGCTTCCCGTGTGATCTAAGTATCTAAAAAAACTGGGATCTGTACTACAGATGGGGCGGCCAAGTAACACCAACCAGACGCAGCCCATCATCAGCAAACTGAGAGTATAGAGCGGCGTCATGCGCCGCTGGGCATCCCACTGGAAACAGTCACTTAAACAAGCCTTCATGACATCATGGAAGTGTAACACTCAAACACACAAACCACACACGCACAAAACACAAACCTGTTGGCAGAAGCAAACAAGAAAACAGGGAGAGACGTCAGCATCACAAGAACACAACTAAAACCCCAAATAAGGCTTTAAAATAACAGCTTTTAGCCCATTGCATCTGTTCCTAAAGCTATGCCAGATAAGCACATTTCCAAACAACTGACCTTGATGTTTCGTCCCCCCAACATGACTGAGTTCATCTGCTCCAGAGCCAGCTGAGCCGCCTCTGGCACGTCATATTCCACAAAGGCAAACCCCTGCACAGTGTCATATAATTAAAGAATAACAGAGCGTCTGCAGACTGCAAAAAGCCGGGCGCCGCCTTCACACCGATCCTAAATCCTGCAAGTGACACTGACCTTGTGTTTCATTGTGACCGAATCCCAGGACATGTCAATGCTCTTGATGGGGCCGAAGGGGGCAAAGGCCTGTCTGATGGTGTCCTCACCAAGCTCATAGTAAATGGAGCCCACATACACCCGACACATGATGGCTAATGCACGCTGCCGCTGAGCTGCCACCTGCCAGTCGGGGAAAAACACAGATTAAGCATTAGAGAGTAAAAGAAAGGAAGGTTAACACACACACGCACACACAAATATAATAAGAATGCATTTTCTACTGTGCTTGCTTTCCCCAAAAACTGTTACAAGGCCAATTCCAAGTTTGGAGGTTTGGAGAGGTAAATGGGGTAATAATGGGGTACTTTAATCAATGGATGTAACTCTGAAAGAAACACTAACAAGTGTATTTGTTCTAAAACACTGATGTCACCAGAGGTAATTACAAGGTAATTACATGGCCTCTATTCTGTTACTATTGAACAGACATATGGAGGAAAACACACTGAAGTGATTGACATGCACAGCCCTCACAAATATTTGGCTTCAGTAACTGACCTGTAATCCAGGGATGCAAGTAAGGTAACAAAAGTAAGCGTGGAGTTCAAACGAAATCCATACAAAGTCTTGATGAAAGCATTCAAACTTTCTTCTCAAGTCTAAGGTGAGGGATGGGTTTAAAATCACTGAAAGTTGCTTTACCGACTCCTTCAGTCAGCCTGCTTATCTTAAATTTCACTGAATAACCAACAAGAGTTGCAGTTTCCTGATCTATAACATGGAGAGGATGTCTTGCTCATTCACAGAAAAAAAAGGTCTTAAATCTGAGATGGCCAAAAAGATCCCTGTCACAGAAGGCCTCTCATTTTAGTCCATCAGGGGATTGCTATCCCTCTTTTCTCCCATGCCAACAGGTGTTTTTTAAACAAGCAAATGCATATTTTTCAAAGAGACTTGACTTTTCTCCATGTGTAAACCCTTTATAATGTCCATGAAAAGCCTGTTTGCAGCTAGCTATCTTCTTAAAAAGCTCCTAAAGCGAATAATCCGATTGCAACTCAAGAAAGCAAATGAGTGGCTCCACAACTAACAACAGTTTTTCACCTCAAGGATTGCAGACATGGTTGCAAGTGCGCTCGCTGCAGAAAGCCATGTTTTCTCATAAAATATGCATTCTTTTAGGTTAGATAAAAAGGCAGGGGCCGTTGCCAACGCAACCAATAAAAGAAGGGTAACAGTCCTTTTCCACTGGGAATGCGCACAGGAAAAAAAAATTTAATGATCTATTGACCGATTGTAAAGGTGAGAGAGGATCTCCAAAGCCCATTGTCACTGCTGCCATCTGAAAGACAGTAAAGATGAAAAAAGTGCTGAAAAGTAGGTTAGATATCCCTTAGCTTTGCTTTTTCAAAAAGGTAATTGCTTTGCTAGATAGATGAAAGCGGTTAGGCTAGCACGATATTCAGACCCTCCCTCTAAACAGCATACATTCTGAGGTTTTACCTCCCCTCACTAAATTACAAATCACCAAACAGCAATTGACATAAGCAAGTCCCCTTTAAAAGTGCAAAGCATTCAACATGATAACCAAAGCCTTCAAGATGATCTTCTCCATCTGAAAAAAAGCAGAGGCATGTGGTCTACACATGTGTTCTTTTTAACATCATGTGGGAGAAAAAGGGAGCAAGACTTCCATGAGAACTAACCCAAAACCGACTTCTGATAACAGAGATGCCAGTTACTAATGCACGGACAAGCTAAGATATTCTTTCTAGAATCAAGACTCACAGATGACCTGCCGCATTATTCGTTTGGTGAACTGACTAAAGTTTTACACATCTCACCTGCAGGTTGGTGAGTTGTTGCTGCTGATGGGCAATGGTCTGCTTCACCAACACACTCTTAATGCTTTGTTCCATGGCATACTTCTTTGCCTGTGGAAGAAAATATCTAAATCAATCTTGGAAAACACACTTTTATCATCACTTTTACGGATATTATATCAGCATCTGTATATTCCGTGCAGAAGATAAGTATCACACAAGCATTTTAAGGAAAAACATGTTTATTTGACCTCTCTGGACTAGTGTTTATTAGCAGGCACAGGAATCGGTGTTTGTGACCAAAGTGTAAGAAATAAGCTGATGGAAATGGGATTTTCATTAAGAAAAGTCAACCTAAACAGATTGTCTAAAAAGAAGCAGTCATGGACTTTATATGATTGGATTTAAGTGATGTTTATTGATTAATAACCAATCTGCGGTGGACAATGAGATGATGCTGGAACTTTTGTTTGGTGCAGGTCCAAAGAGGTTATAATTTCTGTCAGCTTCAACCAAATGTTTTAGCACTGTAAGCAGAAGTTATTGTAACAATTATGCAAAATAAAACTGTTAGTTTTAGCATATAAACCGCCGCTGGTAATTGTGCATTTAACCAAAAGCTTAATGAGTCATACCCTCTGAAGTGCCTCCTGTTGCTCTGGGGTGAGAGGCGGTAGGCCAAGCTTGGAGCCTGTGCCCTGTCCATTCTCCATCGTCAGAGCTTCACCTCCCTGCAATACAGAAAGACCAATATTAACAAAAATGGATAACCAATAATCTGGAGCATATGCCAGTCAATGTTCATCCATATTTACATTCTCCCAGAAGGAAAATTCCTGTATTACAATGAGACATCACACCACAGTTTACTATCAATAATGCTAATACAGGACATACCCCCCGGCTTTAAAGCAGGTGGGACCGGATGAACTCCTTACCTACGCAACACTCTAATCGCTGGGTCCACCAGACTGAGGCAGGAAAGCCCCCAAGGGGAAGAGCACTGATGGGGAAGCTTTAACAATTCAACAAATTCTAGGGAAAATAAAAAATGCCTTCAGACTAATAATGAATAAAACAGGCAGCTAGCATCAATTTACAGTGAAAGTCAAACATAGCCAGCCTGTCTTTCTTGGATTTTGGTCAACTCATCTAACCGCGATGCGCACAAATCCGAAATTTTCATCCTCAACACTCGTTAGCTAATCAATGCAACAATAACGCGCTCAGGCTAACCCATAGCAATAAAAAAGCTAAGCTACGATATAATAGCAAATAACTACACCTTAGCTTTTTGCTGCATCTCTATTACATGTATTGTATGATCGTAAAGAAAGCGCAAGATCATTAGCAATCCCTTGTTTCAATTCATTCTACAATAACGTTGCCTTTCTTGCTAGCAATGAGCTAGCAGATGTTAGCTCGTGTTCGGAATTCATTACTATGGCGCGTGAAGCGAGTTGTATTCTCTTCAGGCAATTTACAATATAGTAAGTGTAGTAAAATGTTCCATACATTTATTTGTTTACTTACACAACGAACACTAATGCTAAAAACACTGCTAATGTGTACTTTTATCGAGGATTGTATTTACCGCAGTCTCCGTAACCGCCATGAAGCACACCGAAAAGGCCCGCACGCTGCAACGTTCGCGAGACTTCGCCACTATCAATGGAAAGTATCGCGATAGGTCATATCCTCGCGGTAACTATAGCTTTTAGCAGCGCTACAGACGGTCACGTCTTTCATTTTAGCTTTAAATTTTCTTATTTCCTCTTTTTAATAAAGGACCGTGTGTTTATCAACATTTTTGTGGCCATCAGAGATAACTGCAATTATTTTATTATTGGTTCTTAATTATTTTAATACATAGGTCGTTTTCTCAGACAAAGATATATATATATATATATACATATACATATACATATACCTATGGTTAATATATACATTTTACATTAAATGATCCTAATGGATAATGAAATACGATCTGCTAAAAATAATAGTTATAATATGTGGTGATGCGCCGACGGGGTACAATGGGGTGAAAACAATGACATAGCTTGTGACCTGTTGGACAATTTATGTGTTTGACCATTATGGATCAGCCTGAAATGTCACCAAATGTGTGGCATGGACCAGTTTATAGGAGATTAATTCTAGATGTCGATCTGTTGTTCTCTTGTTCAGCCTGTTACCTAAACATTTTCCACAAAGACTGAGTGATCCTCTTGTGGTAGCTAAAGAAAGAAAAAATAAATAAAAATGTGCTTTAAAGTGAATGTAAACCAACATTAAGTGTGGCTTAGTTTGACCATTTGAACGGTCAGATATTTACCTCAGCCGTATGATCATACATTAATTTGATAGTCTGGCGTAACCTACTCTGGGGTTTCCTCATTTGCTTGACAACTTGATACAGAGTTTCTTCATCGTCTTGTATTCCTTTGCCACAAACCAAAGAAAGTTCCCCTCAGACAACCTTATGAGGTGAAAATGAGCCCCACAACCTCTGCTTTTACATGGTCATTTCATGCCATTGTTTCATAGTTGATCTTTATTCTTGCTAATATGTGATATTATCCAAAACCTCTCTATTTTAACTAAGACACAAGACAGCTTGGATAAATTAACCCGACAAGACAGCTCTGTTTGCTCACTACATGTTTTTATTTTTAAGATGGACTGAGTCATGTGAACTATTCCTCCTTAAACTGTGGTCACATTATTGATTTTCTCTTATAAGGGCTTGGCTAATTGTGCCCATTTTACCCCATTCTCATGCTGTAGCTACTTAGCCAAAAGCAATTAAGAGAATATTTCACCCAGCCTGGAATGTTACTCAAGGTGTTGCGAGTTATCTGTTATGCTGCTTATGAAATATTGGTTTATTGCATCTTACAAGCTGGATCAATTGTGTACTTTCAGAAATAAATGAAGAAATAATTTCCATCAGCATCCCCTGGCGATGCTGCAAGCAAATCCAATCTTTTTACCACAAAGTGCTAAATTCTTGTCAGGTTTTTTCTCAATAAGCAGTCGGCATTTGATTCACTGCTTAAAAACTTTTTATCCGACTGTTTCCAAAGGAGATACATCCATCAAAATCACAATAATCCATATCACTAATTGATTTCTTTCATGTGAACATTAGAAAATACCTTTTACACGGTGTAGTTTGTGAGTAAGGACCAGAAAGGTATCCATAAATAATCCTGTTCCTATAAATAAAGCAGGTCACATAATTTCAGACATAACCAACATGTCACATCTTGTTTATTGTATTTTAATTGCAGATGCTACAATATTTAACAAAAGTTTAAGTAGAACACATCCAAAGGCAAGTTTCATTCAACAGAGGGAGGAAATAAAAGAAATTATCTGACATAAAACAAGACTGATATGCATGTCATTTCAAAATGCTTGCACAGTCTAAACATTCGTCTTCTTGGTCAGTTCCCCTCTGGAACCAAGCTGTGACTCACAAAGGCAAAATGCAAACTTTTGAATGGTTGCGGGTTATTAAGACATGCAGCATACTAGATCAAATGAGAGCGACGCTTGCATTGCGTTGCTTCAAGTAAACCCTCCGATTGCCACAAACAAATATGTACACCACAATCCAACTATCTAAGGGAGTTGATGGCTCCTGCCTTCAGAGACACAATGTTAAGTAGGTTTGACATAGAGTATAGTAAGTACTGTAAGCGATGACTGTACAGCAGCATAACTGTTATGAAACTGCAACCTCGTGGACCCAGAATGCAAAAGAAACGGAGCAGAGCGAAATGAGTCGAACAAACAAAAGTATGTTTGCTGAAGACTGATCCGACAGTCATCTGTTGTTGGGGTTTTTGTATCCACCGATTAGCTTTTGTCAAGGAAAAATCTACCCAAATCTGGCCTTTTACTTCCCCATATCTGGCAGAGCTCTACAGCACATCCTATTTTTGTGTTTGTGTGGGCTGCAGTGCCATCACTTTTCAAAGTTCACGTTGCTATTGTCTGAAATAAAAACTCAGCAGATGAGATTCTGGTGAATTTGACGCATTCAAAGCAACATACTCCAGTCCGCTATCAGGGATTACGCTTTAGTATCTAAAATCCACGGAAATCTTAATGGAAAAAGATGCATAACTCCACTGATTAGCAACTACAGAACAGGGTAGATTTTACCTTTTAAAGATTTCTAAATATTCACAAAACAGATTTAATACAAAAGTAAAGCAGTAGTATTTTCTAACAATATGGTGATTTCTTTTCTAAATGTTTATATCTTATATACCCAAGACTTTCCCCACAATCATGTGGGTCTGTGCTTTTAAATCAGATTTATTTATACACATACTGCAGCTCTTCCCATATGAATAACGACTGCAGCAGAGGCCATAATTATCTGATCCAAATGTCCAACAGACAGAAGCTGCAGCTGCTAACAGAGCTGCGGTTCATCAGGAGTCGAGTTCATTTTCACATTCACACAGGCCTACTTCCAAATAAAGAGACAGGAGCCGGTTTTAAAGAACATCAAACTGAGGTCAGCCTGCATGGGTTCAATTCCAAATTGCAAAGTTGGGAACGATGCTGTTTAATGAGGAGCTTCTGATCCAAAGTAAACTGCCATTATCAGGCACTTTGCAAGTCTTTGGCTTTCAGAATGCTTTCACAGGGAAAACCCTTAAGAGCACTGCAGGCTAAAAGAGAGGCATCAGCTCAGTGCTCATCACTGCATTTCCACGTGGCGTGTTGCGTTGTGTGAGAAGTAGCCTTGCTCTGCGTGTCGGAGACAGAGAGGGGAAAAAGAAAGGGAGACTTGTGCAATGCAATCGTTCACAGTTACAAAGAGAAATAAATAAGTCATCTGAATGAGTATCAACAGTGCATGTGGGACGGAACATTGAATTCCTAAAAAAGGAGATCGACTGAAGGCTTGTAAGGAAGAGAGGTTTTAGCAAATCATCGTTTACGATTCAGTGTAAATACTTAAAAGCGGCGATTGGAGTGCAAGAGATAAAATGTCTGTCCATGAAATGTCCTTCGGGAATAATAGCTGCTGCATCTGTAAGTAAAACATATCTGTTCTCAAGAGTGGCATTATGGAAAACCTAAGTTGTAAAGATATATTAAGGCATGATAGCCCTCTCAGGCAGGGACGGTTGTCGATCTTCCTCTGCTCTGTGGGGTTGTTGGACTCAGCCATGTTACGGACCTCCAACCAGAAGAGCCTTCGGTTTCTCTCTCACTGCGCTGGCGTTTTTTCCTCCATCACACGGGGATAATTCACTGACTGTCAAGGCTCAGCATCTGTCTGTAATCGTCCCATTTAGTCTGCCCAGCCGGGTCCCTGCTCCTTGCAGCTGTGTTACCCTGCCTGTGTGGTCGATGCCCCAGGCCCCTCTGTTCAGGCCAGCCGCTGGAGTGACCCCTCCTCACTGCGCGCTCCCACTGGCGAGCGTTCGCACCCGGTGTCGGCTGATGGCGTCCTCCAGGAAACCCGCCACCTTTTCACTGTCCTCCTGCAGAGCAAAAGAGACGCAATTGAAACCTATTTTGAAGAGCAAATAAATAAGAAACAGTGATTAGATTCCAGGAAAGACTGTTCCAAGTACCTCATTAATGAAGGCGTAGTGAACGAGTTCACTGGCAAGGTCTTTGGGGGAGTCCGCTGAAAGTTTCATTAAAAAAAACCTTTCAGTGAGAAAAATCTGTGATGAAAATTACTTTGAAGGTTTTAATATTTTCTGTGACTTGTTAAAAAGACCAAAAACAACAGAGGAATTCCAACATTAAAACTGTAAACCTCCCTCATCAGGACATTAAAGTCCTCTAAGATCCCCAGAGACCAATCTGACTGAATCTGTGGGGAACAGCCACATATAACTGCTAACTCCCTGCTACCAAACACTCAGATGCTCAGATCAGCATCAGGAGGCCCTACTCAACATCAGGCAAGTGGTCATAATGTTATGGCTGATTGTGTAAATGTTAGCAAATATTTTTTATGCATTTTCTAACCTATTGTGGGAAATATTTAGAAGAAAAAAAGATAATAATCTCACTTTTAGATATAATAAACAGCTGTTGTCTACTTACTTGGGAGGATGTCGCAGCTGAGCTGCCTGTGAAGCTTGTCATCCATCTTCAGAAACAAAGAGAGCTGGGGGGGGGTGCAATGATAAAATAACATTTAAATCACGCTGCTAAAGACCACAGAAGCTTCAACACTGTAGCCAATAAACTTTAAAGGGGAACTCCGGTATTTTTAAACCTTATTTCTGGCATGAAATACGTTTATCTACTCACAGAGAACAGTTTGGTGAAATTCGGCGTCCTTCTGAAGATATTTAGATAACTGGAGATCCATATAACGGAGTGAACGGGGCTTAGAGGATGCAGCCTCTAAATAAGGCATTGTCTGTCTTTATTTCACCAATACTTTAAGAAGAATGAATGAATGAACGTGTGCTATAGCTCTGTTAGCTCATAGCTGCTGTTATGTGGCTACTTGCAGCTATAGGAGAGCTAACGGAGGGATTTCTACACAGGCACTCTACTGGGACCACTTCATCCTCTCACCATCGTTTTAGAACATATTACCCAAGCTGTCGCCATTTGTTTGGCGAAAGATGTGACGCCAATCCAAACGGTGGCTTCGTGCAGCTTGTTAAGAAGCTAAACCCACGACTGAATATTTTACTTTATAAAGTTATCGCACTAAAACTTCCCTGTTCTATCTTCTTCATTTTTTCAGTTTATTCACTCCGGTAAGAACGTCCATCTTACTCAAAGTCTTCGTTCATGTTGTCAAAATCTGATAAATATCCTGCCATGTTGCACAAAACTATCAGCAGCAAACTCTGTGTGAAGTTAGCCGACTGTCACAGAGCACGGAGTGAATAAACTGTGCTGCAGGGGGGCGTGTGGATGAAGTGGTCCCAGTAGAGTGCCTGTGTAGAAATCCCTCCGTTAGCTCTCCTTTAGCTGCAAGTAGCCACATAACAGCAGCTATGAGCTAACAGAGCTATAGCACACGTTCCTTCATTCATTCTCCTTAAAGTATTGGTGAAATAAAGACAGATAATGCCTTATTTAGAGGCTGCATCCTCTAAGCCCCGTTCTCTCCGTTATATGGATCTCCAGTTATCTAAATATCTTCAGAAGGACGCCGACTTTCACCAAACTGTTCTCAGTGAGTAGATGAACGTATTTCATACCAGAAATAAGGTCTAAAAACACCGGAGTTCCCCTTTAAAGTGCCTGAAGTACAGCGTGACTCACATGAGTTTTGGTCCCTTCTTCGTTTGACTCCAGATTACAGTGCATCTGAACAACCTGCAAAGCAAACACACTTTGTCACAGACGTGCATAAAAAGGAGTCCAGAGCAAAGTTCTGTTTGAGTGTTTTGGGTGATAACAGAAGGAGGCAGTCATTTAGATCACAGACAGGCAGGTCCTGCAAACTGAAACAGGTTTATCTCTGGCGATACACGTCTGAGAAAATGATGCTAAATGGTGCATATGGCTTGTGGAGAGCAGCTCAAATTACCACAGTTTCCATCCTGGACATAGCTGCAGGAATCAGACCGCACACACAGCACATTTGACCCCCTGCAGCATCACTTAAGCACAGCTTTATTACTGGCAGCTATGCAGGCAGAGACACTCTAACCTTTCTCGTCTCTGTCTCCTGGGGTTCAGGAGTCGGCGTCTTCACAGTCTCAACCTGCTCCTGAGACAAGGACAGAGCTCGAGGGACGGGGTGAGGACGGGACGAGGCAAAGTTCATCAGCGGGTAAATGCCATTCCTGAGGAGAGGAAAGGACGTCAGGCTGAAATCCCCACCTGACTCCTGACACAAAACAAGTTATCGAGCGCCACTTACTTGACATCCTCCAGAAACTTGTCGAGTTCCAAAGGGGAAACGTGGGAATACCTACAGGACAGAGCCAGAGAAACGTGAGTTAGCACAGCCTGCCGTGTTCTGTTTACAGCTGGCTAAAAATAAAAAGGGACTTTGTGGTTTTACTTGAGCTGAACTCCCTGTCTGTCCTCGTGTTTAATCTCTGCCATGACAGCGTTGGGGTCGAACGACTTGGTTTTCTCCTCCACGCAGTTCTCTGGGAGCAAGTCTGTGGATGAAACACAACGTCAGCATCAACAAAGTGATGTCAGATCTGCACGGATTGGAGAAAGGAGAAACAAAGACGTGGTTTATCTGGAATGATAGAACATTTGGTCGATCTGCTCTGTCCCGGCAGGCGTCAGAAGAGGCAGAAGTGTTGGCAGCTCGGGACGTGAAGGTGAGAAACTCACACTGGTTGTTGATGAGGCAGTGGGCGGCGAGCAGTTTCAGGGAGTGGACTTCGAACAAGACGCGGTGGAACAGAAGATCGTGAGCTGTGGGACGGAATTTGGCATCGTGACGCAAGCAAGACTGCGTGAACTCCTGCAGGGAGCAGAGGGACATTCATCTCAGCGCCACAGTACAGTACAACCCAGCTCAGTGTGACTCAGTGGGCCTGAGCTCAAAGCTGACACTCTAAAACTGGACAAACTCCCAGAGCGTGTTCTGCGATAATCCCAGAAGCAGCACAGTGTGTGTGGGCGAGTGTTAACAGAGTACTACAGCATGCTGTATATTTAGGACATGAAGTGAGACTCACTCTCATCAGAGGGTCTTCCAGAGATTGACCTGCGTTGACTATGGCCTCCTTGGACACGGCGGTATCTCCATTGGCCTGGATCTCCAGCACTGCCATCTGCAGGTACAAATGAGACGTGAACCCCAGCATAACCAGATCCAGACAGAAGGAAATCTGTTCCTCTCACCTCCAGAGCGCAGATGCCAAATGAGAAAATGTCTATGGCGTAATCATCTTCGCCAGCTGGAGATAAAAGATGAGGAAAGATGAGGAAAGAGGGTAAAATAAAGAAAGCTTTGCTTGCTCTAAAAGAAAAGTGTTATTAGGTTAATCTGTCACAGCTCTTTAACTGGACCTGCTGGTCCACTAAATATCCAAAACATTGAAATTAGCCTCATCTTTTACCCTCTTGAGCAGTTAAGAGGTCACAATTTTCCACCAGCCATCTGACAAAAGACTATTTCAGCTGCTTTTGGCACTCAGCTCCACGAAATGAGGTTTTACGACTCGAGTTGTTTACTGAAACGATGGAAGACAACTTGTGTTTTTCTCAGAGGAACAAAAATAGGATGTTATTCATGAGGATATAAAACGGTGAAACGGCACCACTGTGTGGGATTATTTACTGTGAGTTACGAGTAAAACTAAAATCTGAACGACTAAACCTTGAATGTCCTGCAGGGCACATTTTTCAGTGATGATACTGTATTTTAATGTTAAAAAGCCACCTGTGCCACTTGGTAAAGGGATGCAATCTTAAAATTGAGTATATTTTACGCCATTACTTGTTCAAACTTATCAAATCATCCATTTTTAGATGCATTTTAATGTTAAAAAGCCACCTGTGCCACTTGGTATAGGGATGCAATCTTAAAATTGAGTATATTTTATGCCATTACTTGTTCAAACTTCTCAAATCATCCATTTTTAGATGTATTTTAATGTTAAAAAGCCACCTGTGCCACTTGGTATAGGGATGCTATCTTAAAAATGAGCATATTTTATGCCAATACTTGTTCAAACTTATCAAATCATCCATTTTTAGATGTATTTTAATGTTAAAAAGCCACCTGTGTCACTTGGTATAGGGATGCAATCTTAAAATTGAGTATATTTTATGCCATTACTTGTTCAAACTTATCAAATCATCCATTTTTAGATGTATATTAATGTTAAAAAGCCACCTGTGCCACTTGGTAAAGGGATGCAATCTTAAAATTGAGCATATTTTATGCCATTACTTGTTCAAACTTATCAAATCATCCATTTTTAGATGTATTTTAATGTTAAAAAGCCACCTGTGCCACTTGGTATAGGGATGCAATCTTAAAATTGAGTATATTTTATGCCATTACTTGTTCAAACTTATCAAATCATCCATTTTTAGATGTATTTTAATGTTAAAAAGCCACCTGTGCCACTTGGTATTGGGATGCAATCTTAAAATTGAGTATATTTTATGCCATTACTTGTTCAAACTTCTCAAATCATCCATTTTTAGATGTATTTTAATGTTAAAAAGCCACCTGTGCCACTTGGTATAGGGATGCAATCTTAAAATTGAGTATATTTTATGCCATTACTTGTTCAAATTTATCAAATCATCCATTTTTAGATGTATTTTAATGTTAAAAAGCCACCTTTGCCACTTGGTATAGGGATGCAATCTTAAAATTGAGTATATTTTATGCCATTACTTGTTCAAACTTATCAAATCATCCATTTTTAGATGTATTTTAATGTTAAAAAGCCACCTGTGCCACTTGGTAAAGGGATGCAATCTTAAAATTGAGCATATTTTATGCCATTACTTGTTCAAACTTATCAAATCATCCATTTTTAGATGTATTTTAATGTTAAAAAGCCACCTGTGCCACTTGGTATAGGGATGCAATCTTAAAATTGAGTATATTTTATGCCATTACTTGTTCAAACTTATCAAATCATCCATTTTTAGATGTATTTTAATGTTAAAAAGCCACCTGTGCCACTTGGTATTGGGATGCAATCTTAAAATTGAGTATATTTTATGCCATTACTTGTTCAAACTTCTCAAATCATCCATTTTTAGATGTATTTTAATGTTAAAAAGCCACCTGTGCCACTTGGTATAGGGATGCAATCTTAAAATTGAGTATATTTTATGCCATTACTTGTTCAAACTTATCAAATCATCCATTTTTAGATGTATTTTAATGTTAAAACGCCACCTGTGCCACTTGGTATAGGGATGCAATCTTAAAATTCAGCATATTTTATGCCATTACTTGTTCAAACTTATCAAATCATCCATTTTTAGATGCATTTTAATGTTAAAAAGCCACCTTTGCCACTTGGTATAGGGATGCAATCTTAAAATTGAGCATATTTTATGCCATTACTTGTTCAAACTTATCAAATCATCCATTTTTAGATGCATTTTTGGTTTTTCCATCACTCAGAATCCCCCAAACTTGCTTCCAAACTATCTCCACCCACAGCAAACCAACTTCATTGTTGTTTGCACACATTTTCTGGTTATTTTCTTTATCGTTCTTATTTTAATGCCCAAAACAAGAACAATGGTTGTAAGCCAATCCCATCATAGTGGAGGCGCGTCTCTCATCTTTCAGTCTCGTGATTCTAAGCTCAACAGTCAGAACAACTTTGGCATTTGTAGAAAAAACTAAAAAGCTCAGCAATAACATATCTTCTGAGTGCGAATTACTGCTTTTTTGATCTTTTAATAGCTAAGAATAATCATTAAAACCCATGCTACAGATGGAAAATGGCTGCTGGACTGAACAGTTCAGGAACTGATTCAAGCTTTTCTAAATGAAGACACTCACCTCCATATTCCGGAGCAAAAAAATGGAGATTCCTCTGCTCATCGCGGTGTTGTCGGCTTTTACCGTGGACGCTGGCTTCTGGGAACACTGGTCAGAGACGACAGACGTTAGATGAAACACACAAACGGATACGAGCAACGTGTAATCTACGGCGTGACATACGCCTTACCGTTCACAAAGAGCCGATGCCACACTGTGGGAACAAAAGCAAACACAACACAGATGCTTATTCTCCTTCGTTACAACGCATAATAACAGGTAGCTTCAGCTATCCACTATGAGAGGTAACAGAGCAACAGAAACTAGCTGCAGTATCAGAAAACGCCCTGCTGGGAGCAGACCTGAGCCGATCTTGATGAGGCCGTTGTGCTGGATGAAGATGGTATCACACGTCAGGTTGCCGTGGATTATGGGTGGGTCACAGGAGTGCAGATAACTGCCAGGAAACAGAGAAGCATCTTGTTAATATTGTGGCTGGAATGAGAGGAATCTGTCAGGTCAACCTCCCATGAAGGAGAATGAATCAGTACCTGAGCGCAGAGAGAATCTGGGTGCACCACCTCTTCCAGGCCTAAAATGAAATAAAGAAAACAGATGTTTGCTTCAGAGAAAAGAAGAAGAATGGATCCCACCTACAGTAAACCTTGTTATCCAGATGATGTATTTTAACACCAAACAAAGGACACAGCAGCTGCAGAAGCATGCAGCCAGACAGGGAGAAATGAATCACTAATGTCTGGGCAGACTGAGCCACAAGGGTGTTACATAACCTTCTATCTTGTTGGAGTTATGGATCTGAGTGGCGGCAGGACTGCAGGACTCTGTGCCGCCGCCACACAGACGGAACAAGGCACAGTATGTGGCCAGAGCTAAAATACTGACTTTCACATTCATTGTCTTGTGGTTCTTCTTCGTCTTCTTCAGGAATTGCTTGAGGCTGCCTGATGACATGTATTCAGTGATGAATATAACCTGTGAGCCGGAAATAAAAGAAGCCGTCAGATCACCGGTGCATATATGAAAAAAAACCAATGCGAACAGAATAAAAACCGCACCCTGGCCTGGCTCTCCTTCATGTCCAGCCAGTACTTGTGGAACTTGACAATGTTGGGGTGTTCGACCTGCATCAGGTTCTCAAACATCTCCTTAATCTTCTCCTGGAAAACATACACAAGAGACACATTCCCACAAGACATCATGGAGGGCCTTCGAGCCACAGGCATCGATCAATAAAGCTGATGAGGCAGTTATGCTAAGACTTTGCTCATTTGTCACAGTGATCAGCAGGGATATCAATTATTTTCCTGGGGCTGTTTCACTCAATTTTAATCAGAGTTTGTACATAAAAGACGAATAGCTTCTGGGTCTGACAAGTAAAGCCAGTATTAAAGTGCACCTCACCTGCATTCTGCCTTACGACCAGAAGGGGGCGACCTTTGTGGTCACCATGTCTGTTCTATGGAGTAAATGAAGCAACTGCTCCTCACTCATTCATTCTGTCTTTCAATTGATGCTCTTTTGTAATTTATGATCCCAGCTGGTGCAAATAAGCTTTGGGACATGACAGTATACTCGTTGATAATAGTATATTTGGAGCACCCGACCTGATTTAAAGCTCTCTGTGATGCTCTAACACCAAGATAAGTGTTGATATATCTCAGCCAGGCACCGGGAAGCCTAAGAAACCTTTAATGAAATCATGTGTTGAAAAGCAGAAGCAGAAGTAAGACTCTGCACATGCATCTGAGTAAACAGGCTTCTTTGTTCTCACAGCTGTATGACCCTCTCTCCACTAACAACAATGGTCTCCAGCCTAATTAATTCCAGCTTCTTTTCTTACTTTTGCCTCTTGGTACCGACGACGTCAGAACATTTGCCCAAAAAAAAACCCTCCTAACAGGACAGGGCTGCTTTGTAATGTTCCTCAGCAAACCAGATTATCTTCAGTCTGCTTCAGTATACATGCATACTATAAACCTGCATAAGAACTATACCTGCAACAGGAGCCACTACAGGGGCAGCAGCTGTCTGTGTAATAGTAATGCTCCTCTTTTGTTGTTAGCTCTGCTAAAAGATGCTAACTAGGGACAAAGCTGCACATTTACAATGGCATACATAGAAACTGTTGCAATTTTACATGTAACTAAATGAAAATGAAATAAAATCAAAACTCCAGCCAAAAAGGTAGTCCACAAACTAAAATATTAACACCTTTGGCACATTTGGCCGTTATAAAGAGACCAAACTGCCACTGAAACTGTGATATAATCGCAGTAAAGGTAAAAAAGTGTCACAATACCTCCTGTGCTTTGAAGACCTTCTTGTCAGAGAAGAGCACCTCGTTCCACACCACCTCCACCCCCTCTTCTGTGTCCATGGCCAAAGAGGCGCTCTCCACACCTGGGACATTACCTTGGCTGACCTGCAGGGGGCAGACGGAAACAGATGTAGCATTTAGCTTAATGCTAGCCAACATGCTAGTGCTAATTGTCCCGACTTTAATACAACTTCAAACCTGCGTTTACAGATTTTGTGTCGCTTGATGCAGTAGAAACTAACTTCAAACACAACAACCAAGCTTATAGTTAAACATTTGGCCTGTTGACAGCATAATATCAGAATAAACAGCAGGGTTTGTGCTGCCTTTTAAGTGGTTCTTGAGTCAATCTTCAATGGTTTGTTGTTCTAGTTCTTTTAATAAGAATACATACAAAAAATGGTCTTAAAATGACTACAACATTAATCACAATTATGTCAAGTATAATTATACAATTCAGAGTAACACTTATCATAACAAGCCTATTTATACATGACAGCTAGCATGGAGTCAGATTAGCACTCAGCTGAAGTCGTGTTTAGGGCTTTATAATAAATAAAAGTCCAATATTCATTCTTCTTTCGCCTTTGTTTGGTCTTCACCTTCTTAAGAGTCAGTAACTCTTCTATTTTCACCAGCTAGACACTAAGTAGAAGACTGCAGACTTGAATAACTGATTTATCTGTACACAATAACAAACTTATTCTTGGTCTGTTTCCACCCCTTTTCCTGGCCTTCATCACTAAAAAATGTAGAGGAAGTTATTGTCTTTGCCCGCACGACTTCCTGTGTTCTTGTTAATCATCCCTTAAGCCTGTACTAAATTTATGGAAGATGGTGATTAAATATGCTGCTGAATCAGTTGCAGAACTGACTGCAGAGCTGCTTTTATTAAACTAATTAAAATAAGTTGTTCTGCTCTGCTTTGTCCAGTGATGACTGAGTGTGACCACCTCTCATGTATGTTGTTGTCATACTGCAAGTACATTATGTGTAAATCATTTGGTGCATTGTTGCTTAGCTGCTGTCTGGCACTCTTATCAAAGACACTTTAAATCTTTAAATAAAGAGTTAATTCTTGCCAAAATTGGTCAATTGTCACATCAGATGTCAGCGTTACTATGAATGTCTAAAGTAAAACAAAAGAGCAAAGTTAGGAACTGTTAAGAGATCTTATACTGTAGCTACAAACAGTGCAGAGGAAGGTGGAAAATTCCATTCAGGAACTAAAATGCATCAGTTAACATAATAAAATGACTTGTGACGGTATGAGTGAGACACCAAGAGGAAATGCCACACACTCCCACAACTCATGTCCAGTACAAGCATAAGCTAACAAATGAGGGGACTGGGCCTAAAGGTTCTGTAAACAGCATTTAATATTCAATGAGGCTGGATTTAAATGACTGGCACTCAACCCTGCTGTGGCTGTAATATCCGCTAAAAGCCTGGTGCAATGCATCAGCAGATTACGACTCTGGCAGCACCATTGATAAAAAGTTGGATGTGGGTTGATTAAAAAAACAAAACAAAACAAAACAGTAGTGTCTGCAGTATAATATCAGCTTCAGTGTTCCATCCATTTATGCCTGAGAAGGCGTCGTAGCGGACTGATGGGAGATATCAAAAGCCAGGAGCCAGCTATAACATGATGAACGATAAAGAGGGGCGAGGGGATGAGCAGCAGCTTTGGTAAAGAGGGAAGAGACGGATTAGCGGGACACTGCCGCAGAGGTAGAAATGAGGGGATTGTGGTTGAGGGATTTAGAGAGATGAGACACAAACCACAAGACGAAGGAGGTGGCGCCAAAGGACATCCATTTTTAGATGTATTTTAATGTTAAAAAGCCACCTGTGTCACTTGGTATAGGGATGCAATCTTAAAATTGAGCATATTTTATGCCATTACTTGTTCAAACTTATCAAATCATCCATTTTTAGATGTATTTTAATGTTAAAAAGCCACATGTGCCACTTGGTATAGGGATGCAATCTTAAAATTGAGAATATTTTATGCCATTACTTGTTCAAACTTATCAAATCATCCATTTTTAGATGTATTTTAATGTTAAAAAGCCACCTGTGTCACTTGGTAAAGGGATGCAATCTTAAAATTGAGCATATTTTATGCCATTACTTGTTCAAACTTATCAAATCATCCATTTTTAGATGTATTTTAATGTTAAAAAGCCACCTGTGCCACTTGGTATAGGGATGCAATCTTAAAATTGAGTATATTTTATGCCTTTACTTGTTCAAACTTATCAAATCATCCATTTTTAGATGTATTTTAATGTTAAAAAGCCACCTGTGTCACTTGGTAAAGGGATGCAATCTTAAAATTGAGTATATTTTATGCCATCACTTGTTCAAACTTATCAAATCATCCATTTTTAGATGTATTTTAATGTTAAAAAGCCACCTGTGCCACTTGGTATAGGGATGCAATCTTAAAATTGAGTATATTTTATGCCATTACTTGTTCAAACTTATCAAATCATCCATTTTAGATGCATTTTAATGTTAAAAAGCCACCTGTGTCACTTGGTAAAGGGATGCAATCTTAAAATTGAGTATATTTTATGCCATTACTTGTTCAAACTTATCAAATCATCCATTTTTAGATGTATTTTAATGTTAAAAAGCCACCTGTGTCACTTGGTATAGGGATGCAATCTTAAAATTGAGAATATTTTATGCCATTACTTGTTCAAATTTATCAAATCATCCATTTTTAGATGTATTTTAATGTTAAAAAGCCACCTGTGTCACTTGGTAAAGGGATGCAATCTTAAAATTGAGTATATTTTATGCCATTACTTGTTCAAACTTATCAAATCATCCATTTTTAGATGTATTTTAATGTTAAAAAGCCACCTGTGCCACTTGGTATAGGGATGCAATCTTAAAATTGAGTATATTTTATGCCATTACTTGTTCAAACTTATCAAATCATCCATTTTTAGATGTATTTTAATGTTAAAAAGCCACCTGTGTCACTTGGTAAAGGGATGCAATCTTAAAATTGAGTATATTTTATGCCATTACTTGTTCAAACTTATCAAATCATCCATTTTTAGATGCATTTTAATGTTAAAAAGCCACATGTGCCACTTGGTATAGGGATGCAATCTTAAAATTGAGTATATTTTATGCCATTACTTGTTCAAACTTATCAAATCATCCATTTTTAGATGTATTTTAATGTTAAAAAGCCACCTGTGCCACTTGGTATAGGGATGCAATCTTAAAATTCAGCATATTTTATGCCATTACTTGTTCAAACTTATCAAATCATCCATTTTTAGATGTATTTTAATGTTAAAAAGCCACCTGTGCCACTTGGTATAGGGATGCAATCTTAAAATTGAGTATATTTTATGCCATTACTTGTTCAAACTTATCAAATCATCCATTTTTAGATCTATTTTAATGTTAAAAAGCCACCTGTGCCACTTGGTAAAGGGATGCAATCTTAAAATTGAGTATATTTTATGCCATTACTTGTTCAAACTTATCAAATCATCCATTTTTAGATGTATTTTAATGTTAAAAAGCCACCTGTGTCACTTGGTATAGGGATGCAATCTTAAAATTGAGAATATTTTATGCCATTACTTGTTCAAACTTATCAAATCATCCATTTTTAGATGTATTTTAATGTTAAAAAGCCACCTGTGTCACTTGGTAAAGGGATGCAATCTTAAAATTGAGTATATTTTATGCCATTACTTGTTCAAACTTATCAAATCATCCATTTTTAGATGTATTTTAATGTTAAAAAGCCACCTGTGCCACTTGGTATAGGGATGCAATCTTAAAATTGAGTATATTTTATGCCATTACTTGTTCAAACTTATCAAATCATCCATTTTTAGATGTATTTTAATGTTAAAAAGCCACCTGTGTCACTTGGTAAAGGGATGCAATCTTAAAATTGAGTATATTTTATGCCATTACTTGTTCAAACTTATCAAATCATCCATTTTTAGATGCATTTTAATGTTAAAAAGCCACATGTGCCACTTGGTATAGGGATGCAATCTTAAAATTGAGTATATTTTATGCCATTACTTGTTCAAACTTATCAAATCATCCATTTTTAGATGTATTTTAATGTTAAAAAGCCACCTGTGCCACTTGGTATAGGGATGCAATCTTAAAATTCAGCATATTTTATGCCATTACTTGTTCAAACTTATCAAATCATCCATTTTTAGATGTATTTTAATGTTAAAAAGCCACCTGTGCCACTTGGTATAGGGATGCAATCTTAAAATTGAGTATATTTTATGCCATTACTTGTTCAAACTTATCAAATCATCCATTTTTAGATCTATTTTAATGTTAAAAAGCCACCTGTGCCACTTGGTATAGGGATGCAATCTTAAAATTCAGCATATTTTATGCCATTACTTGTTCAAACTTATCAAATCATCCATTTTTAGATGTATTTTAATGTTAAAAAGCCACCTGTGCCACTTGGTAAAGGGATGCAATCTTAAAATTGAGTATATTTTATGCCATTACTTGTTCAAACTTATCAAATCATCCATTTTTAGATATATTTTAATGTTAAAAAGCCACCTGTGTCACTTGGTAAAGGGATGCAATCTTAAAATTGAGTATATTTTATGCCATTACTTGTTCAAACTTATCAAATCATCCATTTTTAGATGTATTTTAATGTTAAAAAGCCACCTGTGTCACTTGGTATAGGGATGCAATCTTAAAATTGAGCATATTTTATGCCATTACTTGTTCAAACTTATCAAATCATCCATTTTTAGATGTATTTTAATGTTAAAAAGCCACCTGTGCCACTTGGTATAGGGATGCAATCTTAAAATTGAGTATATTTTATGCCATTACTTGTTCAAACTTCTCAAATCATCCATTTTTAGATGTATTTTAATGTTAAAAAGCCACCTGTGTCACTTGGTAAAGGGATGCAATCTTAAAATTGAGCATATTTTATGCCATTACTTGTTCAAACTTATCAAATCATCCATTTTTAGATGTATTTTAATGTTAAAAAGCCACCTGTGTCACTTGGTAAAGGGATGCAATCTTAAAATTGAGCATATTTTATGCCATTACTTGTTCAAACTTATCAAATCATCCATTTTTAGATGTATTTTAATGTTAAAAAACCACCTGTGCCACTTGGTAAAGGGATGCAATCTTAAAATTGAGTATATTTTATGCCATTACTTGTTCAAACTTATCAAATCATCCATTTTTAGATGTATTTTAATGTTAAAAAGCCACATGTGCCACTTGGTATAGGGATGCAATCTTTAAATTGAGTATATTTTATGCCATTACTTGTTCAAACTTATCAAATCATCCATTTTTAGATGCATTTTAATGTTAAAAAGCCACCTGTGCCACTTGGTATAGGGATGCAATCTTAAAATTGAGTATATTTTATGCCATTACTTGTTCAAACTTATCAAATCATCCATTTTTAGATGTATTTTAATGTTAAAAAGCCACCTGTGTCACTTGGTAAAGGGATGCAATCTTAAAATTGAGAATATTTTATGCCATTACTTGTTCAAACTTATCAAATCATCCATTTTTAGATGCATTTTAATGTTAAAAAGCCACCTGTGTCACTTGGTATAGGGATGCAATCTTAAAATTGAGAATATTTTATGCCATTACTTGTTCAAACTTATCAAATCATCCATTTTTAGATGTATTTTAATGTTAAAAAGCCACCTGTGCCACTTGGTATAGGGATGCAATCTTAAAATTGAGTATATTTTATGCCATTACTTGTTCAAACTTATCAAATCATCCATTTTTAGATTCATTTTAATGTTAAAAAGCCACCTGTGTCCCTTGGTATAGGGATGCAATCTTAAAATTGAGTATATTTTATGCCATTACTTGTTCAAACTTATCAAATCATCCATTTTTAGATTCATTTTAATGTTAAAAAGCCACCTGTGTCACTTGGTAAAGGGATGCAATCTTAAAATTGAGTATATTTTATGCCATTACTTGTTCAAACTTATCAAATCATCCATTTTTAGATTCATTTTAATGTTAAAAAGCCACCTGTGTCCCTTGGTATAGGGATGCAATCTTAAAATTGAGTATATTTTATGCCATTACTTGTTCAAACTTATCAAATCATCCATTTTTAGATGTATTTTAATGTTAAAAAGCCACCTGTGTCACTTGGTAAAGGGATGCAATCTTAAAATTGAGTATATTTTATGCCATTACTTGTTCAAACTTATCAAATCATCCATTTTTAGATGTATTTTAATGTTAAAAAGCCACCTGTGCCACTTGGTATAGGGATGCAATCTTAAATGAGAATATTTTATGCCATTACTTGTTCAAACTTATCAAATCATCCATTTTTAGATGTATTTTAATGTTAAAAAGCCACCTGTGTCACTTGGTAAAGGGATGCAATTTTAAAATTGAGTATATTTTATGCCATTACTTGTTCAAACTTATCAAATCATCCATTTTTAGATGTATTTTAATGTTAAAAAGCCACCTGTGTCACTTGGTATAGGGATGCAATCTTAAAATTGAGCATATTTTATGCCATTACTTGTTCAAACTTATCAAATCATCCATTTTTAGATGTATTTTAATGTTAAAAAGCCACATGTGCCACTTGGTATAGGGATGCAATCTTAAAAATGAGTATATTTTATGCCATTACTTGTTCAAACTTATCAAATCATCCATTTTTAGATGTATTTTAATGTTAAAAAGCCACCTGTGCCACTTGGTAAAGGGATGCAATCTTAAAATTGAGTATATTTTATGCCATTACTTGTTCAAACTTATCAAATCATCCATTTTTAGATGTATTTTAATGTTAAAAAGCCACCTGTGTCACTTGGTAAAGGGATGCAATCTTAAAATTGAGCATATTTTATGCCATTACTTGTTCAAACTTATCAAATCATCCATTTTTAGATGTATTTTAATGTTAAAAAGCCACCTGTGTCACTTGGTATAGGGATGCAATCTTAAAATTGAGTATATTTTATGCCATTACTTGTTCAAACTTATCAAATCATCCATTTTTAGATGTATTTTAATGTTAAAAAGCCACCTGTGTCACTTGGTATAGGGATGCAATCTTAAAATTGAGAATATTTTATGCCATTACTTGTTCAAACTTATCAAATCATCCATTTTTAGATGTATTTTAATGTTAAAAAGCCACCTGTGTCACTTGGTAAAGGGATGCAATCTTAAAATTGAGTATATTTTATGCCATTACTTGTTCAAACTTATCAAATCATCCATTTTAGATGTATTTTAATGTTAAAAAGCCACCTGTGTCACTTGGTATAGGGATGCAATCTTAAAATTGAGAATATTTTATGCCATTACTTGTTCAAACTTATCAAATTATCCATTTTTAGATGTATTTTAATGTTAAAAAGCCACCTGTGTCACTTGGTAAAGGGATGCAATCTTAAAATTGAGTATATTTTATGCCATTACTTGTTCAAACTTATCAAATCATCCATTTTTAGATGTATTTTAATGTTAAAAAGCCACCTGTGTCACTTGGTAAAGGGATGCAATCTTAAAATTGAGTATATTTTATGCCATTACTTGTTCAAACTTATCAAATCATCCATTTTTAGATGTATTTTAATGTTAAAAAGCCACCTGTGCCACTTGGTATAGGGATGCAATCTTAAAATTCAGCATATTTTATGCCATTACTTGTTCAAACTTATCAAATCATCCATTTTTAGATGTATTTTAATGTTAAAAAGCCACCTGTGTCACTTGGTATAGGGATGCAATCTTAAAATTGAGTATATTTTATGCCATTACTTGTTCAAACTTATCAAATCATCCATTTTTAGATGTATTTTAATGTTAAAAAGCCACCTGTGTCACTTGGTATAGGGATGCAATCTTAAAATTGAGTATATTTTATGCCATTACTTGTTCAAACTTATCAAATAATCCATTTTTAGATGTATTTTAATGTTAAAAAGCCACCTGTGTCACTTGGTAAAGGGATGCAATCTTAAAATTCAGCATATTTTATGCCATTACTTGTTCAAACTTATCAAATCATCCATTTTTAGATGTATTTTAATGTTAAAAAGCCACCTGTGTCACTTGGTATAGGGATGCAATCTTAAAAATGAGTATATTTTATATTTTATAACGAGGGATTTAGAGAGATGAGACTCAAACCACAAGACGAAGGAGGTGGCGCCAAAGGAACAAGAACTGCAAGGAACAAACAAAGCCGAGTGGAGTGGAGAGAGCGGCTGGGACAACAATCTGGCAGACGCAGACAGCTCTGGGCTCTATCGCTGCATGAGGCGGCACAGCAGCGAAGAGCTCAAAGACTGCTCATCACAGGATATTACGGTCTGAGCTCGCTCGGCCTGATGTAACCTCCCGCTTCATTAAGGAAACAACAGCAGCGGCTGGGATCAACGTCCACGGAAAGAACCAAAGACCCACAGATCACACAAATCCTGCAGCCGGTCAGACGCATGAGAATTTGTTTGTGCTTACAAATAAAAAGACATCATTTGAAGAAGTTTATCCATCAGAGATGGACAGAGATGTTCATGTTGCCCCAGGAAACACTGAAAGCTTCAGTATCAATATAATCCCCCTTTGATCAGTCATTTTCACAACTCTGACATCTGACTTCCTAAAGACTTCCTCACAAAGAGCATCAAACTGCAACATTAGTCTCCATCCCACCCTGGAATAACGCAGGCTGTTGTGCTTTAATTCCCTTGACCTTGATGCCGTCTTTGCTCTATTTTTCAAAAACAAAGCTGATGTTTTTCAGTTAAGTAGAATATGAGTGCATGGAGCAATCAGGCTGTCACCAGTGCTGCTGAGAGGTGGATTTAGTTTTAATCCACTAAGTGATCACGAGAAATCCTGTCAAAAAGGTTCTCCTTGTCCTTGCCAAACTCAAGTGAGCGGTATATAAGAAGAGAATATTGGGACATTTCTATGCCCTACCTGGACAACATGACTGAATGAGTATTCTTGTCATTTAGACCCTTCATTATAGCTTTTTATTTTATTACTTTACAACCGTTATAGTCCGACAAGCTAAATAAACGCCACACAATCACATGAGTTCTCATCACAGCTGGATTAACTGGGAACCGGGCCAGTCAATAATCATTGATCGATCATGTTATTTATGGTGCCAGAGTCGGCCTGTTTCAGCATCCTATTCCTACTTGTAGAACATTATAATTAAAACTGCTTTAGTACCTTTCGCAAAACACATTGAGTGCAAGGGACAGTGGGATTTGACATGAATCGTCACTGATTGGACTGGTGGTCCGACCTTTGAACCGGAAGGACAACACCGTTGTCAGACTCATGTTTATATTGTGAATATTACATCATCAACCTGCTTGTTTTACTTGCTAAATACCATAAACACAAATCCAAATTCTTTAATCACAAACCATCTTTTTTCATTTTTGAGAAGGAGCTCAAACAATAAATTACAACAATCCTACATTTTATAAACAGAAAAACCATCAAAATCACTGAGTTATGCATGTTTATATAACATTTTTATTAACTAATTTATCACTGTTTTGTATAATGTGACCCCCCCCGAAAGAAAGAAAGAAAGAAAGAAAGAAAGAAAGAAAGAAAGAAAGAAAGAAAGAAAGAAAGAAAGAAAGAAAGAAAGAAAGAAAGAAAGAAAGAAAGAAAGAAAGAAAGAAAGAAAGAAAGAAAGAAAGAAAGAAAGAAAGAAAGAAAGAAAGAAAGAAAGAAAGAAAGAAAGAAAAAACAAAGAAAAAAAGAAAGAAAGAAAAAAAGAAAAAAAGAAAGAAAGAAAGAAAGAAAAAAAGAAAGAAAGAAAGAAAGAAAGAAAGAAAGAAAAAAAGAAAGAAAGAAAAAAAGAAAAAAGAAAGAAAGAAAAAAAGAAAGAAATAAATAAAAAACAAAGAAAAAAAGAAAGAAAGAAAGAAAGAAAGAAAAAAAAGAAAAAAAGAAAGAAAGAAAGAAAGAAAAAACAAAGAAAAAAAGAAAGAAAGAAAGAAAGAAAGAAAGAAAAAAAGAAAAAAAGAAAGAAAGAAAGAAAAAAAGAAAGAAAGAAAGAAAGAAAAAAAGAAAGAAAGAAATAAAAAACAAAGAAAAAAAGAAAGAAAGAAAGAAAGAAAAAAAGAAAAAAAGAAAAAAAGAAAAAAAGAAAAAAAGAAAAAAGAAAGAAAGAAAGAAAGAAAGAAAGAAAGAAAGAAAGAAAGAAAGAAAGAAAAAAAGAAAAAAAGAAAGAAAAAACAAAGAAAAAAAGAAAGAAAGAAAAAAAGAAAGAAAAAAAGAAAAAAAGAAAAAAAGAAAAAAAGAAAAAAAGAAAAAAAGAAAAAAGAAAGAAAGAAAGAAAGAAAGAAAGAAAGAAAGAAAGAAAGAAAGAAAGAAAGAAAGAAAGAAAGAAAGAAAGAAAGAAAGAAAGAAAGAAAGAAAGAAAGAAAGAAAGAAAGAAAGAAAGAAAGAAAGAAAGAAAGAAAGAAAGAAAGAAAGAAAGAAAGAAAGAAAGAAAGAAAGAAAGAAAGAAAAGAAAGAAAGAAAGAAAGAAAACATTTGAAGGTCCTTCAGTCATGACTCTATAAGGGTCAACGGGCTTCCAAAAGGAGCCTATTTTCTAATCTTTTTTATGGGTTCATAATGTTGGGTTTGTGAGCTCATTGTGTGCCACACTGTGCTGAAATCTGCTGCTGCAGCCTCTCTTCCCCAAGAAAGACTCACAAAACAAATCTTTTTTGACTCTTTTTGACCTTCTTCTCGACTTTCCTTTTGCAGTTCAGAGTGTGATTTCTGTGTTTACAGCCCTGCAGTCACATAGCTTTTTACAGGCTAATCTAACAACTCCAGAGAGTCAGAGATATAATAAGCGTAATTAACTGTGTTTTAATCCATCAAACAGAAAAGTGAAAGACGGCGGTGACATTTGCTAAAAGATTCTTGGTCTCAAATTGATCTCCTGCCTGGAATCATAAGGAAACAAATCAGATTGAACAAATCCACTGGGCCTCATCTGCTCTGCTGAATTAGTTAGTGGCTGCTGCTTTCAGGACAATTACGGCCTGCTATCTGTCGCAGGAATCCAATTTCTTCCTGCTGCTGCAGAGGATTCTTAAAACCGAAGGATCGTGGTCTTTGAAGTGCTTTTTTTTTTAAATTTGCAGCCCTGGTATGTGGAAGGATTCGGGGATAGCAACAGGTCTTCTTCTAACTTCTAAAAGTCGCCTGTAAACAGATGTTTTGAATACTTAAAAGCAAGCATGTTTTAGACCGTCCTCTTCCTGTAGTTTCCTGTAGTTTTAAAATGCCAACCGGGCATTTCTGAGCAGACACTGACGGGATAGCAACTTAACAACTAGTATTCAGGCTCCTTCCTCCACCTAAGTGGCTGTTATTACCGCTAAATGCTAACTGCTGATGTAATCTACAGAGCTTCCCTTGTTGCCATGCTTCATGATTTCATCTTTGACTGGAGTCCAAGCAGCTTTTTCTATCAAACAAGCAGATTAAAACCAGCAGTCAGAGCTATAAATATTCTAATTTATCATTCTCGATTCAGACTCTGTAGATTTCTTCGTCGCCTGCCAGCTAGATTTTGAGATTTTCCCTGAAACTGAAGCAGCTGTGGGGCTCCATATAATCCTGCTACTCCCACTCAGTGTGAGATGATAATCTGGTTAGTGGCGTTAAAGCGCTGGAACACAATGCTCCGACTTGTTGACAGTGGAAGGAATTCCTTTGCTTCAGTCACCATCAAAAAGGACTCATGTCGGTTTCTTTCTTGCGTCACATCTGGCTGCGGTTTATTTTCTCTAGATATTGTGAAACACTCTGTCCCGGCATCTGCGTCCCAGTGGGTTTAGCCGGCTCTGTTGCTCGGTCATGGTAGCGTGAGACCCGTAAACAGCGCCCCTGATGCTGGGCTGTGATTGGTACTCAGACAGCAGGTGGGTTCAGGGTGTGGAAGGGGATTTAGGACTCGTAAACACAACTCCAACGTCTATTCTGGTGTTTGCTGATCTACATCTAAGCCGGGTAAAACTAGACCTCGAAAGGCTGTCCCACAAACCTCTCATTACATTTGTTCTTGCACACTTTTTACTGGCATTAAGGTGTTTTCAGAGACATTTGACAAGCCTGGTTCAGAGGACAGAAACTTCTTTAAGGATCATAAATTAAGGTAGTTTCAAATATGCACAATAATCTAAAACAACAATAAATCAAATATAATCACACATTTCATCTCATATCAGATATAGCGGATTACCCATAATCCACTGGTTTGTGGGTATGTAAGTGTGGAAGTTCAACTGCCTTAATCACAGAAAATTTTTAGGGAATTATGCTTTTATCAAAGATAAAACAACTTTTAAGAGACTTTTGTTGCACTTAATGCTCCTTTAATCTCTTAATGCCATTGTCAGCTTCTATTTTGAGCACAATAACCACAAGCTAAGGTGTTTAAATTGCACCACATTCCTCAAAATACCAACAAGTTTTTCAATTTCAAATAGAACGGCTTCATTTACTTCATTTACTGCTGCAAAGTTAGTGGGAAGTAAGAGCAGCATCGGTTAAATATACATATAAAGCTTGTAAATCTACAGTTAATGTGCGAGTTAACCAATCAGAGTTGAAGAATGCATTTCTGTTGAGCAGCGCCTCCAAACACGATCGACTAAAAGAGACAAAACTGACAAATGAACAGAGCAAAGCTTATGGACAATGGCTAGAATAAGCTAAAACGCAGCCCCTGTCTGTGGAGACGGCTTTTTTTCTCCTCCCGTTTGTTGAAACCTGAGAAGACAACACTGCATGTGACAACTGGCCCCCGTGACCCTGAACAGGGAGTAGAAAATGGATGTTAGGTTAGCGGGACGCTGACTAAATGAGTGCAGGGACTTGTGTTGGCTCAGATAGGTAAATATAAAGGAGTGTGCAGTGAAAGCTGAGCCCCGGCAGACTGAGTCCTGCTGCACCGGCTTTGTGTTGGAGCTCAGTGATGCAGCCACAAAATGATACCTCAGCATTTTCAGACAGAAGATATCTGTATCTTGCACATCTGTTGTGATAATACTGATGATTATAGTGCAGAACACCAGCTTTAGTCAGCCAATGTAAGCAGTTATTATCAGTTTCTGCATCTGCAGCGGATAAACCAGACTGCCTAGAGTCGTAGGAGGGAGGCGCTAAAGGCTACGTTGCTCAGGAAGTTGCCGTCTTAACGGGAAACAAACCTCAAGGAGAAAAGGTCTCCAGCCTGTGAAACGTCTGCAGATGGTCCAGAACGCGGCGGTGCGTCTGGTCTTGGATCAGCCTAAAAGAACACGTCCCCCCTCTGTTCATTGAGCTCCTCTGGCTGCCCTTAGCCGCCCGCATCAGATCCAAGTCCCTGATGTTAGCTACAAAGAGCTTAATGGAACGGCTCCATCTACTTGAAAGCTCTTGCAAAGGCTTCTGTCCCAACTGGGTCCCTCCGTTGGTCCCAGGATTGTCGTCTAGCAGCTCCTACACCACGCCTAAGACGATCCAAACTCTGTTCATGTGTCGTCCCACGATGGTGGAATGACCTACCGAGCGCTACCAGAACAGGGGCGTCCCTGTCTATCTTCAAGAAGCTCCTGAAAACCCAGCTCTTCAGAGAGCATCTCCTATCCCAGCACTTACCTTGTACTTCCCTCCCCCCTCTATCTCTGCACTTTATCTTTCTGCACTTCCTTCTATGCCTGCACCCTATCTCTACTCTGTCCCCTCTGACAGAGTCGGACTCCTGGGTTCCTTCTATGTAGCTTATTGTTAGCTTTTTATATAGCTGTTATATCTTCATCTGTAAGTCGCTTTGGATAAAAGCGTCTGATAAATACAGAAACAGAAACATAAACAAAAGAACAACAACAACTGCAGTGGACAGCCACAAAAGCGCTCTTCGTCAGGAGTAACTTTAATCTACTGGCAGCATCTGTGATGTCATCTCTGAGAAGATAAACAGCTGGTGCATAACATCAGGCACAATTTGCAATGTTGCAAACTTTCTATTAGTATTCTATTTTATTTTATTAGTATTTCTATTCATTAGCGCAGTTTTTTGCGATCTTTATCGTCTCCATTCGGCTTTATTCGTGCTAAATGTGACTCAAACCCAGCTGCAGACGGGTATCTGCTCTGCTGGCCAGCACACGCTTCTCCTCCTGTGTTTTGGCGACACTGTTAACATTCATTTCCATAATTGTAACAGAGCCGATACATTACTCATTACTACTCAAAACAGCAGCAATAAAACTGCTTCTTAATGATGTTCTCCCAATGTTGGTCTTGTTTTTGTGGGGATTTATAGAAATGACCCCAGATTTGACCCTCTGTAAACGTAAAAAACCTCCAGCCATCACACTTTACTCAACTATAATTCAACATACAGCGAGTTATTTTACAGCGAGGATCTTTACAGGGTGAAAGCACAGCTGATGCATCTGAGCATTTTGCTGCTACTCGCTTAAAACTGTGACACATTCAGCCCAAATCACTGCAGTTCAGGGAAAATCAAGCCATGATTCTCCATGATGTCGTGTTCAGGCTTTGTTGAAATGTAAAGATAGGAGTAGATTCAGCTGGATGGTTATTTACTCTTGAATGTCTTTGTATTTACTGAGAGTACAAGGCCAGATTTGTGCGTTTATATCGTCTATTAGTAACAGATGCTGCCTGCTTTCTGTGCAGGGCTGAATATGATTGGAAGTCAGGAGCCAAATCTGATGAAGTCCTCTCCTCTTTAACATGATTAAGATGCTTCATCAACAAAACCCAAAGCAGCATCAGTTTTTTGGGCTTTTCTTTTTCTTATTTAAGGTCAGATAGTTACCTCAGAGTCAGAAAAGGTACTAATGAGCAGGGCAGAGTACACACAAGTAGGACAGCTCCTTTAGTGTGTTTCTACCCTGCTGGCATTGTAAATGAAAGGGTACCTTTGTCTGACGCTGCGTGGGTTCCACCCTTACAGTGACAAAGAGCTTTGTCTCCAACACACCAGTAGCCTTGCTTCTACCGAGTCCCTTCCCACACCTCATACCTCGACGATGAGCTGCACAGCATTAATATTTAATAACTAGATCTGGAGGAGCCAAGGCAGCACCCAGCTAACAGCGCTGTCCCACACGCATGCCGGGCTGATGCGCTGTATGCAAATCGCTCTCTGTTGCTTTCTGCTCTCGCTTGCAGCGAGTTTTCTGGCTTCAAAGAGGAGAGGGATCAAAGAGTTGGACTGAAATGCTGTGGAAAACGCTAGAGGCAGAGGCTCTGCAATGGGGATGTGAGAATGCTACGTTTACAGTTTAAACACAGGAAAATACAATGTCAATAAAACAGAAGTATCAGTGGAAATTAAGCCCTTATAACACCGACTTTACTCCTTAAGTCCGTTACTTCTAAACAAATATAATGGCATCAAATGTCACATGATAAAACTATAATAAACACTTTATCATCTGTAAGCAGTTCTGAAAATGTTGCTGAGCTTTGAAGGCCACAATTTGTTCCTGGAAGGTTTAGAAACATTTTACAGTTCTGACGCTTCTTAGACAATGTAGCTAGCAGCTAACGTTTGTCTGTTTAACGGTAAAATGGCAAAATAATGTATCAGTGACAACTTAAAACCCACAGAAAAGCTAACTGCTTTACATGACTTCACATCACTGCAAATAGACGAGTATGTTGCCTATAAAAAGCAATATTGTGCTTTAAACAACAACAGATGAATCAGGAATTAAAATGTGAAAGTACAAAGCTTTGTACTGAAAAATGGGTCTAAAACATTGTGTTTTGTTACAAAAATGTGACTCAAATTGATATTTTTTTATGTAAAAGGCACATAATACATCAAACATTGTATAAAGTATTGCCTCCATGTGTATTCACCTCGTTTACTTTGAGGCCCGTAAGTGAAATCAGGTGCTGTGTCTCATAATTAGTTAGCTTAAAACCAGCTTAAAACCAACCCCCCCACCAGCCTGAGAGTACCTTCCCCACAGTGAAGCACGGGGGTGGCAGCTTCATGCTGTGGGATGCTTGACATTAGCAGGATTTGTGCTCCATTTCAGTTCGGAAGGCAGACTTTTCTGAGGTCCCAGTAGGAAAAAACAAGTGGAATATCCGCTAAAAGTCGTATTTCTGACTCGGAAAGCTGGAGGAAAGTCACCAGCTCTGACCTCTCAATCAAACATGGCAGCCCTGTGCAATAAGCTGCTTATTAGCTCTTCTGTCGGGTTCTGTCTCAATAAAGCCGTTGCACTCACAGTTCAGTCCGACCTCTATCCCTCAACATGCTGCTGTGGACAAAACACTGTGTTATGTGTTGTTTTCAGCTTGTATTGCTCATAATACGCAGCCTGGTCAGTGTGCACAACAAAGAGAAAATCCTACTGGTTTTCCTATTTGCAACCAGAACGGGGTCAACTAGGACGTGTCGTCATATCCAGCTTGGATTTCTGTCTTCAGAGTTGGTAGGAAACTGAAGGAATAACAAACTGTGCAAAAACAATTTGGGTCTTTTGGAAAACCTGTTCCACGGTCTCACATTTCAGCAGGTTGGTGACCTGCAGCAAACTGCTCATGCAAGATTTAAGCGGTTTAAGGGGGAATAAGTTTTACACCTTCACAGAGGTGTCTGTTTTCTGCGTTCTCGGCCCTTTCAGACGGCCATTTTGTTTAAATGCAGACAGGCAGGCAGTCCTCCAAGGAGCTAACAGTGCCGGGGCTCTGGAGATGACACCAGGCTTTAATGAAATGTTGATAGTTAGGAGTTAGCTCTGGGTGGCGGGGGCTGACATCTACTTCATTAACTTCACAGCAAAGGAGTCAAAGCATAAAACATAAATAGCAAAGAAGCACAAGTGTAAAGCTCAGGGCTGGCAAGAGTCCTGTAACTATAGTGTGAAAGAAACCAGAGTAAAAAGCCCATGAACACATACGTTGTCCTGTGGGGAGCTACTCTTTCCCTTTAACCTTCAGAAAGCTCCCACAAGGAGCTCATTTGACCTCCCTGAGAGGTCTTAATATTGCAGATAATCCTAGAGTCCAGTAAACCACGTTCCCTTGAGACGTACTTAAAAGAGCACAATCAGGGGATATAATCCCTCAATCCACGGTGTAACGTCATAAAAGGGGTCAAAACTGAAGCTTCACTGGACCCTGTGAGATTTCTAAGAACTGTCCACCTCAAATTTAGTTCTGAGAACTGCCCTTCCCCAGAGGAACTGTTTCATTTTGCATTCACATGAGTCGGGGACCTTGACAGGGACTGATGTGACGCAGCCGTCTGCGACAGACGTGTTACTTTAGCGCCACTCAACAACAAAACAAAACCCGGGAAAAGTAAGGAGAGAAGAAAACAACAGCACCAAGAAGCTAACATGGAGAGCGAGGAGGCCACCGTGTTCACGGTCTGCATGGCGGTGATATTAATCATGGACGATCACATCAGGCATCTAAGATGGAGGCTGGAAGAGCGCACAGCGAGAGTCAGGAGACGGAGAATCCAGCAGCGGGCGATACTTCTTCTTTTCATGGAGGAAAGAAGGAGAGCAGAGCGCCGCAGACAAAGGAGACGACGTCTGAGTTTAACTTATTAAACAGGCGCCGGTTGGGTCCGTGTCGTATGAGTAAACATTTCAGACAAGGGGCGGAGCTACAGCCACCAAACACCTACGTCATGTTGCTATGGAACCCAGAAAAGACCCTGAAGGAGCTAAAATGGTTCCAGGAACTGAGGGCCGTGGACCCTAGTTCCTGAGGGCCGTGGTCCCTAGTTCCTGAGGGCCGTGGTCCCTAGTTCCTGTATGTCCGAATGCACGAAAAAACTATTCCTGAGAAGGTTCTAAAGGTTCCTACAGTGGGAATGAGCCTCATTAGACTCCTCCTCCATCCTAAATGTAAACTCCTTTAAACCGTCATGTTCCTGTGGAACCCAGAAAAGACCCTGAAGGAGCTAAAATGGTTCCAGGAACTGAGTGGTCCCTAGTTCCTGTATGTCCAAATGCACGAAAAAACTATTCCTGAGAAGGTTCTAAAGGTTCCTACAGTGGGAATGTGCCTCATTAGACTCCTCCTACATCCTAAATGTAAACTCCTTTAAACCGTCATGTTCCTGTGGAACCCAGAAAAGACCCTGAAGGAGCTAAAATGGTTCCAGGAACTGAGTGGTCCCTAGTTCCTCTATGTCCGAATGCACGAAAAAACTATTCCTGAGAAGGTTCTAAAGGTTCCTACAGTGGGAATGCACCTCATTAGACTCCTCCTACATCCTAAATGTAAACTCCTTTAAACCTTCATGTTCCTGTGGAACCCAGAAAAGACCCTGAAGGAGCTGAAATTGTTCCAGGAACTGAGTGGTCCCTAGTTCCTCTATGTCCGAATGCACGAAAAAACTATTCCTGAGAAGGTTCTAAAGGTTCCTACAGTGGGAATGCGCCTCATTAGACTCCTCCTCCATCATAAATGTAAACTCCTTTAAACCTTCATGTTCCTGTGGAACCCAGAAAAGACCCTGAAGGAGCTAAAATGGTTCTAGGAACTGAGGTCCGTGGTCCCTAGTTCCTGTATGTCCGAATGCACGAAAAAACTATTCCTGAGAAGGTTCTAAAGGTTCCTACAGTGGGAATGCACCTCATTAGACTCCTCCTACATCCTAAATGTAAACTCCTTTAAACCGTCATGTTCCTGTGGAACCCAGAAAAAACCCTGAAGGAGCTAAAATGGTTCCAGGAACTGAGTGGTCCCTAGTTCCTGTATGTCCAAATGCACGAAAAAACTATTCCTGAGAAGGCTCTAAAGGTTCCTACAGTGGGAATGTGCCTCATTAGACTCCTCCTCCATCCTAAATGTAAACTCCTTTAAACCGTCATGTTCCTGTGGAACCCAGAAAAGACCCTGAAGGAGCTAAAATGGTTCCAGGAACTGAATGATCCCTAGTTCCTCTATGTCCGAATGCACGAAAAAACTATTCCTGAGAAGGTTCTAAAGGTTCCTACAGTGGGAATGAGCCTCATTAGACTCCTCCTCCATCCTAAATGTAAACTCCTTTAAACCGTCATGTTCCTGTGGAACCCAGAAAAGACCCTGAAGGAGCTAAAATGGTTCCAGGAACTGAGTGGTCCCTAGTTCCTCTATGTCCGAATGCACGAAAAAACTATTCCTGAGAAGGTTCTAAAGGTTCCTACAGTGGGAATGCACCTCATTAGACTCCTCCTACATCCTAAATGTAAACTCCTTTAAACCTTCATGTTCCTGTGGAACCCAGAAAAGACCCTGAAGGAGCTGAAATTGTTCCAGGAACTGAGTGGTCCCTAGTTCCTCTATGTCCGAATGCACGAAAAAACTATTCCTGAGAAGGTTCTAAAGGTTCCTACAGTGGGAATGCGCCTCATTAGACTCCTCCTCCATCATAAATGTAAACTCCTTTAAACCTTCATGTTCCTGTGGAACCCAGAAAAGACCCTGAAGGAGCTAAAATGGTTCTAGGAACTGAGGTCCGTGGTCCCTAGTTCCTGTATGTCCGAATGCACGAAAAAACTATTCCTGAGAAGGTTCTAAAGGTTCCTACAGTGGGAATGCACCTCATTAGACTCCTCCTACATCCTAAATGTAAACTCCTTTAAACCGTCATGTTCCTGTGGAACAGAGAAAAAACCCTGAAGGAGCTAAAATGGTTCCAGGAACTGAGTGGTCCCTAGTTCCTGTATGTCCAAATGCACGAAAAAACTATTCCTGAGAAGGCTCTAAAGGTTCCTACAGTGGGAATGTGCCTCATTAGACTCCTCCTCCATCCTAAATGTAAACTCCTTTAAACCGTCATGTTCCTGTGGAACCCAGAAAAGACCCTGAAGGAGCTAAAATGGTTCCAGGAACTGAATGATCCCTAGTTCCTCTATGTCCGAATGCACGAAAAAACTATTCCTGAGAAGGTTCTAAAGGTTCCTACAGTGGGAATGAGCCTCATTAGACTCCTCCTCCATCCTAAATGTAAACTCCTTTAAACCGTCATGTTCCTGTGGAACCCAGAAAAGACCCTGAAGGAGCTAAAATGGTTCCAGGAACTGAGTGGTCCCTAGTTCCTGTATGTCCAAATGCACGAAAAAACTATTCCTGAGAAGGTTCTAAAGGTTCGTACAGTGGGAATGTGCCTCATTAGACTCCTCCTACATCCTAAATGTAAACTCCTTTAAACCGTCATATTCCTGTGGAACCCAGAAAAGACCCTGAAGGAGCTAAAATGGTTCCAGGAACTGAGTGGTCCCTAGTTCCTGTATGTCCAAATGCACAAAAAAACTATTCTTGAGAAGGTTCTAAAGGTTCCTACAGTGGGAATGTGCCTCATTAGACTCCTCCTACATCCTAAATGTAAACTCCTTTAAACCGTCATGTTCCTGTGGAACCCAGAAAAGACCCTGAAGGAGCTAAAATGGTTCCAGGAACTGAGTGGTCCCTGGTTCCTGTATGTCCAAATGCACGAAAAACTATTCCTGAGAAGGTTCTAAAGGTTCCTACAGTGGGAATGTGCCTCATTAGACTCCTCCTCCATCCTAAATGTAAACTCCTTTAAACCGTCATGTTCCTGTGGAACCCAGAAAAGACCCTGAAGGAGCTAAAATGGTTCCAGGAACTGAGTGGTCCCTAGTTCCTGTATGTCCGAATGCGCGAAAAAACTATTCCTGAGAAGGTTCTAAAGGTTCCTACAGTGGGAATGCGCCTCATTAGACTCCTCCTACATCCTAAATGTAAACTCCTTTAAACCGTCATGTTCCTGTGGAACCCAGAAAAGACCCTGAAGGAGCTAAAATGGTTCCAGGAACTGAATGGTCCCTGGTTCCTGTATGTCCAAATGCACGAAAAAACTATTCCTGAGAAGGTTCTAAAGGTTCCTACAGTGGGAATGAGCCTCATTAGACTCCTCCTACATCCTAAATGTAAACTCCTTTAAACCGTCATGTTCCTGTGGAGCCCAGAAAAGACCCTGAAGGAGCTAAAATGGTTCCAGGAACTGAGGGACTGAGGTTCCTGTATGTCCAAATGCACGAAAAAACTATTCCTGAGAAGGTTCTAAAGGTTCCTACAGTGGGAATGCACCTCATTAGACTCCTCCTCCATCCTAAATGTAAACTCCTTTAAACCGTCATGTTCCTGTGGAACCCAGAAAAGACCCTGAAGGAGCTAAAATGGTTCCAGGAACTGAGGGACTGAGGTTCCTGTATGTCCAAATGCACGAAAAAACTATTCCTGAGAAGGTTCTAAAGGTTCCTACAGTGGGAATGAGCCTCATTAGACTCCTCCTCCATCCTAAATGTAAACTCCTTTAAACCTTCACACCTTGAGACCAACAAAGGATGTCACATCATGACCTGAAAAACGTATAAATGTTGCACAAACATGAGCCAAACAGACTTTGTAGGGTAAACACAAATGCCATCAAGACCCCCGACAGCCTCACAAGCCGCCTCCTTCGTCCCCGTCGAGTCACCGCCGGCGCTTTGAGACACTGACCATCTGCTGACCTTCGCCAGCCATCGCTTTCCACTTATCTGCCGCACAATGTCGCAAACGGACAGAAAAAGGAGTCAGCGTCTCAGATGGCGTGAAGCATAACCCGATGGCACCAGCTGTGACAACACAAGCAGGCAACAGGAAATGGGAAATCTTGACTTTTCAGGGCATGAAAAGGTTCAGCCTCCTTCATAAGAAACACAAGGTCAGCCCTCATCACGTCTTCACTTATTAATTCTCTGGTGGAGCTGCTGAGCCTCCCGCTGAGCATGTTAACAGCGTGTATGCATTCAGAGGGCAGAGCTGCTGCAGAAACCGACAGAAACATGACACAGCACAGCCAAAACAGGTTCAAGAGAAGTTATTCAGAATTTATGAGCTTGTTGCAGTGAGTAAAGTTTAGAGATAAAGCAAAGCCGGCCTTGGTCATGTACTGGAAGCGCTTCACGAAAGATTAAACAGTGCAAATGCCTTTGGTTTTGCACAGGAAGTCTCTGCGATGTGTTTCAGTCTGTACCAGGGACTCGAGATTACGCCAGCCACAATGTCCTCATTCCCATTGTCTCTGTGACAAAGTGCAGATTTATAAGGCCAGAGGGAGAGAGACGGCAAAGCAGTGAAGCATTCGAGTTGTAAGAAGCTGCCCTCACAGAGACGTGATAAGCATAGGAAGCGCTGAACTGCCTCATTAAAGGCTTTTACCCTTTAATGTGCACTTCTCAGGAGTTAGGCACTGATTTTACTTGCTTATAACATACATGTTTACCCGTGTTTTTCAGTGCAACACTTTAAGAATTAGTTTTTACACAGATAATTATAGAATAAGTTGCTCAATGACTGTGAAATCAGGAAAGCTGTTCACATGTGGGAGCAGCTGACTTTAAAGGGGAACTCTGGTATTTTCTGGCATGAAATACGTTCATCTGCTCACCGAGAACAGTTTGGTGAAAGTCGGCGTCCTTCAGAAGATATTTAGATAACTGTAGATCCATATAACGGAGTGAACGGGGCTTAGAGGATGCAGCCTCTAAATAAGGCATTATCCGTCTTTATTTCACCAATACTTTAAGAAGAATGAATGAATGAATGTGTGCTATAGCTCTGTTAGCTCAGAGCTGCTGTTAGCTCATAGCTCTGTTAGCTCATAGCTGCTGTTATGTGGCTGCAGCACAGTTTATTTACTCCGGTAAGAACGTCCATCTTATTCAAAGTCCTCGTTCATGTCATCAAAATCTGATAAATATCCTGCCATGTTGCACAAAACTATCAGCAGCAAACTCTGTGTGAAGTTAGCCGACTGTCACAGAGCACGGAGTGAATAAACTGTGCTGCAGGGGGGCGTGTGGATGAAGTGGTCCCAGTAGAGTGCCTGTGTAGAAATCCCTCCGTTAGGTCTCCTGTAGCTGCAAGTAGCCACATAACAGCAGCTATGAGCTAACAGAGCTATAGCACACGTTCATTCATTCATTCTTCTTAAAGTATTGGTGAAATAAAGACAGATAATGCCTTATTTAGAGGCTGCATCCTCTAAGCCCCGTTCACTCCGTTATATGGATCTCCAGTTATCTAAATATCTTCCGAAGGACGCCGACTTTCACCAAACTGTTCTCGGTGAGAAGATGAACGTATTTCATGCCAGAAATAAGGTTTAAAAATACCGGAGTTCCCCTTTAAAGAGTATATGTCTGGGATGGAGGGCAGGAGAGAAAGGAGAGAAAGGAGGAGGTATTTTTAACCATTTCCTCCAGCAGTAAGAACAGGGACACGATGAAGAACGCAGTATTATGCAGTGTTTTACCTGGATACACCTTTCACATGACATTCATATATTCTATTTTGAGGTTTTTTTGATCCATGAATTGTTTCTTTGTCTGACTTAAAAGTCCAAAACCAGGAAACTCCAGACGTACACAACAGAAACTGTTGAAGCCCAGCTTAACAGACCTTTTTTCTGTTAAAACCCATGAACCTCCCTGCTGTCATTGAGCTGAAAAGCCCAGTTTCCCTTCAAACACACACCCATGCAGCTCAACCAATGAAATGTTGAAGCAGAGGGGGAGAAAAACAAGGTCAGGGAGGTCAGGGGTCGCTTTTATCTGCATACCTGACATGTGTTCACTCGTTTTCTGCTCGACCTCTTAATAAATGATAAAGTCCCGTTAACTCAAACTACTTTTTAAGAGTTGGCGTGTTATACAACGGGTGCATCTCCCGCTTTGTATAGTGTGAAGAAAATGGCAGTGGGTGCAATCTGATAAACACAAGGACCCGTATCTCGGCTCCCAGACTGAACAACCATGTGCTGACGGTTCAGAAAGAAGAGGAAAGGTCTGCATGGGAGAAATAACAGCCTGCCTTATCACTCCTGTCTGCCTTTGCCTCCCCTTTACTGAGGTTAAAACCGCATAATGTAGTGAGATAAAGCTCCGTTATCACCACGCTGTTCACTGTCCAAGCTTTTTTTGAACAGAGGACACTATTGCAGTCGTTTATCATTTAGCTAATTTCATAAGCAGCACTTTTTCTTTTGCATCTGTTTTCCTCTCATGATCTTATAACTCGTGTTTGATCACTGAGCTTCTTTACAAGGCAGCTCTGTGGAAAACTGCAAAGCTCGAGTTCTAATAATGAATTTGCTCATTATTAATGAATGAACGTCACATTTCCAACTCACATTTGACTCGTTAGCAGTGAGAATAAGTTGTTGCTGAGGTCATAAATCGTGAGAGAATTAACGTCATATGTCCAGAGAGGCTCTTTACAAAGGTATAAGCGTTGCATGCTGGGTAACAGAAGAAAGTCTGTGGTTAAAGTAAGTAAAAACACTCTAAAAAGACCCTCAAGAATCTCTTAAAGATTTGTCTCTTCCAAGAACAACTCCTCTCCTGACACCTCTCGCACTCTAAGATGCCAAACTCGCAGTTATTTACACCTCTGTACCTGTGTGAGGCTGCACCTGTACCCTAAAAACCAGAGTTTCCTCCTGCACAGAAGCTTGAATGTTGTCCCTGTGGATAAGAAGTGCTAAATGCTAAATGTAAACCTTCATTTCTGCAGCAACAGTGAATAAAACAGCTGCGAGTGCATCCCGTAGTCGCCCTGAACGCTTAAAGCCAAGCCAGGCGTGTCTTTCATTCTTAAAAACTAGTGTTTTAATGTAATGTAGCAGAGCTCATCATGCAGGCTCAGAGTGAGGAAGGAAAGTGCTGCAGACAGCAAATGGATGTATTAACCAGCAGCAGAATTACTTTACTGTGAGCACAGCGGTTTATGATTTCCAGGCTTTCATCCTCATTTTTTTGCACAGAGAATGCTTCGGAATAAAATCTACACACAGTTCAAAAGCCTCAGTTTGCAAGTCAGCAGAAGTGCGCCGACACTGAGCTTTGCAGCTTCTCGCTGCACAAACCAATCACACAAGATGCATTTTAATACGGGGTATAAACAGCCTGAGACTTTTAGTTCAGCTTCTCTTTGCTTCCCACGCAGCTGGAATTACTCAATGTCCACATAATACAACCATAAAAGTGCAATCTAGACCAAAGTTTTTACTATTTGTGCCCTAACTGGTGACAGTTCCTCCGTCTGATGGAGGTTAATAAGGTCGATCTGATGCAAACAAAGAAAGTAGGTCAAGTATCTTTGGAATTCTTTACAGGCAGATTTTCCAGTCTCGCCTAATTATCTGCAGTTTTAGAGCAAAATGCAGCTGCTAACTGGAAAGAAACAACTTATTTGTTTGTTTACTGGAATTTGTGATGTAAATTAATCAATCGGACATGCTGTAAAAGATTTTTATCTTACTTTTGACACAGTTTAAGAGCTGTCGCTAACAGCCTCATTCTCTAATTAAACAGCTCCTGCAGAGTTGTTCTCCTCCACGCTGAGTCATAATTGTAGAAAATCTGCGTGAGTCACCAGCAGCTCTTCTCCTCCCTTTTCTCTCGGGACTGAAGGACTGAAGGCATGTCCCTTTTCCTCGCTTCATGCTGCATTGAAAAAAGTCTGAATGAAAAATCTAATCAGTGCACGACTTTCCTCTCAGCAGAGAGCGTCCTTCTCACCTAAATGTGCCCACGAGGCGTTTGTTAATGCAAGGCAAGGCGAGTTTATTTGTATAGAACAATTCAACAACAAGGTGATTCAAAGTGCTTCACAGAGACATTAAAACAGAAGAAATAAAAAGCAGGATTTAAAATTCAAACAAAAGAAAGAAATAAGAACAATAGATAAAATCAATAGTTAAAATATGATTCCGTTTTGAAACACAAGCTTATTCAAAAGCAGCTGAAAATAGATGTGTCTTCAACCTGGACTTAAATACTGAGAGTTTCAGCTGATCTGAGGCTTTCTGGGAGTTTGTTCCAGACATGTGGAGCATAGAAGCTGAATGCAGCTTCTCCAGGTCTGGTTCTGACTCTGGGAACTGATAAAGAACCGGATCCAGATGACCTGAGGGGTCTGGGAGGTTCATAGTGGGTCAGGAGGTCACTGATGCATTTTGGACCATTCAGAGTGTTATAATTGGCTTTGATCTTAGACATTATAAATTCATATTCTGTATTTTCCTAAATAACCTATGTTCCTAGCTGGTACTTTTCCACTCTGCTCATACTGCACAACAGATGACCTTAAATGGTCCAAGACCTTAGAAGGACATAAACAACTGGGTCAGACAAAACATCTCTATTAGGGCAGATAGGTCTGGTACATTAGATCCACGCCTAAAACAGCACTCACACACACACACATTGTTTATCACATCCAAAGAACACAACAAGGATAGCAGCTGGCCTGAGCATGTCACCCAAAACTGGCCAATTATACTCTGACAAGTGTGAAAACAACTTCTGTGAGATAAAGCTGAATATAAATATGACATGTTTCCGGATAACGGGGCTCGGCCTGACGGATTTCCTGCGGGAGCTCTGGCACTCCGAGTCCAGCGCTGCAATATACTCTACTTGTGACCACTAATAAATACTTTTTTAATAAACGATTACTCCAGCTTGTTCTTGGGCTTCCAATGAAAAAACCAGGCTAACAATTGGTGCCGTGACCCGGATTGGCTGACTCTGAGACCGTGTCCGATCGAGGACTTCCGGAGCTGGTTGGAGGGGACTCTTCTTCAGACAATTCAAGGCGCCTAAAACACAAGGTGAGCAGAAAACCTCTTGTATCAAGATATGTGAAATTTCTGCACATTGGTCATTCTAAACTAAATTGTCTGAATTAGGATGTCCTCCGATCACTAAATCAAAAGCACAAAATTTGTGTCTGCAGGTTTACTAGGTGGTCACATGTAAAGTATAAACACATAGTCTCACATAGGGAGAGTCATATGTGTCCTAGTTTAGTACAATTTGGCCAAATAAAAGACATAAATTAAGATAACATAAATTCATCCTGTCTTCTAAATTGAATAGGAATTAGATGCCAATGGGCGGGGGTCTATTAGTCCGCTATCGCGGTGTGAGTAATCTCGGTATTACTGCATGACCGGATGTGAGTAATTTCTGCGCACAAGGGCGCTTGGACCTTTATCTGCAATCGGCGGTGGGTCTGTATTACTTCACAATAGACTGTGTGGGTAATTTCTGCGCACAAGGGCGCTTGGACCTCTATCTGCAATCGGCGGTGGGTCTGTATTACTTCACGTTTGGTGGTTGGACTGTAAAATCCGCAATTGGCGGTGTGTCTGTTTTTGTTTTTTTCTCTCCGCAATCGGCGGTGGTTCTGCAGATGTTGTGCATAGACGATATACTAAGGGTTTATCTCTGCATAAGGACACAGGGCTAAGTTTTATTATTTTTCATGAAAATGTGGGGTGGTTTGCTACTTGGTTGATATTTTACTGTGTTAGTGGAAGTGTATCGAGCAGTCGAGACTGATCGAGAATTCCTACACTGACACAGATCTCAAGTGGTTCTGTAAAAGGGGGGCATTGGAATAGAAAATAAAGGGGAATTTAGTTAGGGTGTTACAGAGATTGGTGAATTAAAACGAGTGAAGGGACTGGGAGAACCCCCAGCGATCAAGCGCACAGAGTAAAAGATTCTGTGTAGAAGCTTCTTGGTCGGGTCCAACACTCGGGCATTGCGCCATTCACCCATTCTGATTAACACGTGTAAAACATTTAAACATGTCACAAATCATAGTTGAGAAGTGGAAAACAGGTAAACCCGGCTCATTGGGGTCGGTATTGTTTAACACCTTGACTAGATGGATAAAAAAGGTTCCAAGAGAAGATGAAAAAGGAGGGACTGAGAGATTTGTGAACTGGATGAGAGAAATGCAAGAGAGAGGAATGTTTGGGGGGTGTGAAAGTGCTCCACCGCTACTACGGGATTTCTCCATGTTTTCAAAACAAGCAACAGGCAGTAAGAATCAAGCAACAGCAAAACTAAAGGAGGCAGGTTTATTCCAGAAAGCAAGGGCAGATAAAGAAAAAAAAAAAAAAAACATTTCTTGCAGACTGTCAGCATTTTTAGGAGAAGTTAAATTCTATATTCAGACGCAGTCCTCTGCACCACTACCACAGCATGTGCCAGACACAACGTCATCTTTTCCAGGGACACATCCTACTACACTAGAAGATAAGACACCTCTTCCCAACATCACGCATGCTCAATAACAGAAGCATGCCATTTAGCAAAAGAAAAAACTGACCATTTATACAGATTCAGCATAAACAGCTTAGGCTGTACATGTGGACATGTGTAATTGGAAAAGACAAGGTTAGTTATCCTTAGCTTTGTCATAAATGCTCTCACCCTAAGATTATCTCATCCCAACCCTGCTTCCTTCTTCCCCCATTCAGCCCTGAGAGTGAGGACAGATTCTGATTGATCATTGGCCTGTACTTAAAGAGTACCAGAGTTACATATAGTTATTTAGTCGAAAAATTTACAATGATAATGGAAGTTTTTACTAGAGCATTTATCATCAATTCAACAATTAATTTATTTTAAAATAAATTTGAATGGGAGAAGGGGCTGCACGGTGGTGTGGTGATCAGCACCATAGCCTCACAGCAAGAGGGTTCCAGGTTTAATCCCCGCCTGGGGCCTTTCTGTGTGGAGTTTGCATGTTCTCCCCGTGTATGCGTGGGTTCTCTCCGGGTTCTCCAGCTTCCTCCCACCGTCCAAAAACAGGCATGTTAGGTTAATTGGTGACTCTAAATTGTCCTTAGGAGTGAGTGTGAGTGTGCATGGTTGTTTGTCTCGTTTGTCTCTATGTGTGGCCCTGTGATGGACTGGCGACCTGTCCAGGGTGTACCCCGCCTTTCGCTCGATGACTGCTGGGATAGGCTCCAGCCTACCCCCCCCCGCTACCCGATTAACGGACTGACGGTATAGAAAATGGATGGATGGATGAATGGGAGAAATACCAAATTGAATGGACAATCTGAAATCCGCTTTTCAATGCACGTATCACAGTGAAGAGATAACAAAATAAAAAATAAAAAATCCAAAATAAATCCAGGAAGAACAGACTGTTTAAAACTAAACATTAGAACCAGTTTGTTGTTGAATTAAGATTTAACAGCTCTCTTAAAAAGTTAAGGTCAGACAAACAAACACAGCATTTAAATCTTTGATCCTTTAATTGAAAAACTGCCTGAACAAAAGATGTTCTACAAATTGAGACTTTATGATTTCCACCTGAAGCAGGTCTGAGACCGGACAGTCAGACCATATGACATATTAGAAAATATCAGGATTTAACAGCAAGGTCAGACAGATAGGTGTCAGACAGTTTCTTACCATCTTAAATCATTAAAGGTTAGCCTTTATTGTGTTAGAGATCACAGTAGCATGACTTAAAATTTAGCTGATCTAAATACTTCTCCTCTGCTTATTTTCACCAATTCTGAGTTAATATTCATCATCAGTATTTATATTTGATCTCATTAAACCATTTAACTATTTAACTGCAGCAGATCTATGAATCAATTGATCTGTTATCTTAACAGAGCAGCAAAGTGCTTTACAGAAAGGTTTAAAGTGAGTTAGATTATTAGGAAATTAACAAAAACACGGCAATAAAAGGCACAACGAGAGTCAGATATCACCAATGAGTTTCTTAAAGAAGAAAACTCTAAAAGAAATTTAAAGACAGCTGCGCTGCAGTAAGTCTGAGTCATAACAAGTCAAGTCAAGGTTTGTTTTCATGGCACATTTAAAAACAGCCACAGCAACCAGAGAGCTGTACAGCTGAACAATATATTAATACTATTAGCAAATTCTAACCCTGCAGATAAATATTAATTAATCTAACAATAAACATTGAATAAATTAGTGAAATGAAAACAAAAACAGTGTTTACAGTTAAAGACATGCCTCTATACCAGACATGTGTCACTGGAAAAGGAAAGGCTTTGTGACCTCAGCAGGCACCCCGGTTAAACACTTGAATCAATTACTCGAACTATATTATGCCATACTTGAACCAAAACAAGTCGCTATAGTCAAGTGCAGAGGACATCAAAAGGGAGATGGGAGAGTAGCGAGAGGCAACAATGCGGCAGATAAGGCAGCAAAAACAAAAGCAAGATATACTGCATTTAACCAGATGTCTCAGAAAACATTGGAGGTAAAATCACGACGAGAATTATGTTTAGAAAACATTAAAGAACTTCACGAAGCAGCGGCACCATCTGAAAAGCAAGCATGGAACGGAAAAAATAAATAAAAAAGGATTCCACAAGACTCTGGAGGAATCATGAAGGCAAAATAGTAGCTCCAACTGGACTACTAAATTTGCTATGTCAAGAAGCACACAGTAGAGCACACTGTGCTAGCTCAAAAGTAACAGCGCTAATTTCACAACACTGGTGGCACCCCCACCTAAAAGACACAATAAAATATCTTGTGCAATCTTGTGAAATTTGCAAGCTGTTCAATCTCAAAGCAGGACTAGACAAGTTTCCCAGTACCTGATGCCCCTTGGAAGCAGATAGTAATTGATTGTACTGACATGGGAGCAGCAAACAGGACTGAAGGTAAACGATATCTTCTAGTGGGTGTGGATCCCTTTTTTAGATGGGTAGAAGCCACACCTACTAAAACCGAAAAAGGAAAAGAAGTCATTAAATGGCTTACAAGAGAAATTATTCCAAGATTTGGGGTACCAGAAGTGATAAGATCAGACAATGGTACTCACTCACTTTTCTAATGAAGAACTAAGAGAAGTAGAAAAGATGTTTGGAATTACACATAAGCTCGGTGCAGTCTCTCACCCAGCTTTACAAGGACTAGTGAAAAGAGCAAATAGAACCATCATAAAGGCCGAACAGAAGTCTGTGCAGACACACAGTTAACCTGGGCTGAAGCTCTACGTATTGTGTTAGCCTAAGATTTACTCCAAATGCCACCATGAATGTTGTCATGTTGTCCCACATGAGGTCATGACAGGGAGGAAACACCCTGTCCATTTACAACTGCACCAACAGGCTCACCCCTTGTTGTACTACAGTATGGAAACTTGTGTGAATGTGAAAATGAATGTGAAACAACAGAATAACACAGTGATGAGGATATCTCAACAGGTTACATAAATACTCACCAAGGAACAGGACCAGGAAAGTGAACAAACTTAACTGGTCCTCTCCTATATGGACAGGACGCAGAAGCTACAACACATTGTGCAAAGGTATGGTTGACCGAGAATAGACTGAGTAACTGGATCCACAAGGATCACTGTACTCAGGCTCAAGATCCTGCCGAAAGAACATTAACTGAGGTCCGGACTGACTTAGGAACCTCACCTACTGACAAAGACTAGACCACGGGGACTAAAACTCTATCAGAGACTGAACGGACCACTGACTATGAAACCAAAGGAAAACACTACTGTGGAGACTAGACTGTAGAACCACAGTAGCAGAAACAATAAGGGTTACAATAACTAATTTTCACACCTCTCCTGTGTGAAAGTCAGACATTAAAAGCTCAAGTGACAAAGAGCTACAACAATAATCTGGACACACCCTCTCTTCCCACCACTCCACACCAGGTGACTAAAAGATCTCTGAAAAATGGCAACAATCCACTTCAATTGCAATTTATTGAGAAACAATATGTACAATCCGATCTGTGCTCAGTCATGACATGTTGGTCGAAAGAAAAGGATATGAATGGGATGAATAAAATGTTCTGTGAGAACAGTTTTAATCATGTGTTCTGGTCCATTCGAGAAATTACACGGGAGATGACCCAAATTGTTTAATCTGGTGCAATCAATCAATGAATCAATCAATCAATCAAACTTTATTTTTATAACACTTTACATACAAGAAAATGTGGCACAAAGTGCTTCACAAGATAGAAGAAAATAAAACAAAACAGTGAAACCCAAGGCCACATACAGACACACACACACACACACACACACACGCACATCTATACGTACACATACATCCACATACATCCACACATACTGGAAGAAAGAAGTAAAGATTAAGTAAAACATAATAAACTGAGGCAGAGCTGCTCTAAGTAAGGTAAAGCACAGAGCTTTGAACTGCACGATTAAAGGTCTAATTCATGTCAAGGAAAAACAAGAAGGATCCTGAACAATTTAGCTAACATTCCAAAACTGCTATGAGCAAAGAAAAATATTACAAAATAATATCAAGAATCTGGGCCCTTAGGTCAAAGCATGCATGCAAGGTAACAGTGATCAATAACCAACCAAAGATCTGATGTCTGACAACACAAGCGCGATGCTGTGGCACTGCTAAGGAAAAAGTTAGCAGCACAAGGCCCATCTAAAAAATAAATAAATGAGGAATTAAGACAAATAGAAAAATAGAATAAACCTTTGTCTTTGATTTTAATTTGTATGGAAATATGTTATTGTATCATGTGATGTTATAAGAAACTCTGATGCCACACTGTTGGTACCACATGAAGTGTTTCTAATTCAAATGAAAAAAAAAAAATTAAAAATTAAAAATTAATGCTGATCCTGAACTGTCTGTGGATGGCTCAGCATCACGAAACACAGCCACTGGTAAGAATTAAATAGAATTTAGTATAAAGTAACAAGTGAGAATTAAGCAGATCATGCTGAAATTTTATCAAAAGCACTCTGAGTTGAATTAAGAGGACAGACACTATTTATCCCAAAAAGGTTAATCAGTTACTCATTGAGAAGAAATGGCTGCTTTCTTGATGCTGTGCTGCTCCCAAAATGAAATCTAACCACAAACATTTCTGTCCTGCAGCAGACAGCAACACAGGAGCAGAAACTGCAGTGGAAGAGTTCAGCAGAACTAACATACGGAGGAGACTAAGTCTCATCGGGGGGGTGGAGATACAACAATTAATCATAGTTTACTAACACTTCTCAAGTTTTTCCCAAAATTCTGTGAGTCGTTGTCTTCCTTTTGTCTTTTGTTCTATGTTGTCTTGTGTTTTGTCTTTGTCTTGCTGTGTTCTCTAAATGGTTTCAAGTTTTTCCACAGAAAAAGTTGATGGTACTGGATTTCTCATTAATGCTGTACAGCAGGTTGGTGAGTATTACGGTACTGTCCTAAAACATGGTTTCTATCAACTGGCCAGTTGTTTTGTTTTTCATTTCATTTATTTTTATTTTATTTTATTTATTTATTTTTTTTTTTTCCGGTTTATTTATTTGTTTTTGTTTGGGGTTCATATTAAAACTTAATTGGTCGACCAATGAATACTGGGATTGAACCTGTTAAAAGGGAATTCCTGAATATAGAACATTGTGAAAATGAAATGTTGTGCTGCTCAGTTCTCTCTCCTGCTAACATTCATCCACAGCTTAAATTAACTGCATCGGCAGCAGAACCTCTACAGGACTCACAGCCAAGTGACTGACAAGACGTCAGTCTGAAATTCTGGGAGGCATGATCATCATGCCAAGATAATGGTTGAACAACCACACAACCTTCAACCACTGTCAACAAAATAATCTGAATGCTCTCCTGAATTGTCCCAAAGAAAAAGATTAGTTAGGGAAAACGGGTGGTAAAGACCCCTTTGTGGAAGTGAAGTGCTGGTAACCTCTCCTTCCCAGTTAGCTCAGACTGCTGAACTGAGGTTCAGCCAGAAGGACAACCAAACACCAAGCAGTGACAGGATTGGACCAGAAGAGACTGAGCTGCACTGCACCACTCGGCACAATGTTATCATAAAATTTTCACTCAAAAGAAATTGTCAGTTTTTACACTACATCTATCATTACTCATCTGTTCTCAACAGGGTCATATCTTCATATTCACATCATGTTTAAATGTCTGTACTGTATTGTTTTGTGTGTTGTGTTTTGTGATGTTCCTATGTACTTTAATGATTTTAAGTAGACCAAGTACTAATCATAGCCAATCATAAATATGTCCATTGCCATTGGTGTGAATCGGCTGTTCGGAGCGGGACCTTAGGCACTGAAAGGTAATTAAGTGGTCGGTCGCCAAGGGGGAATGGGGCCATAGGAGAATTTTCCCGGATATCAGCCATCGGGTTTTTCGCTCCTATTCGCTGCGAACAGTGGACGATCCTGATGGTGATGTTAATTGCCTTAAGCACTTTTTGGGTTTCAATATTTTATGAATTGTTGTAGCTTAGTTAATTATTGTTATGTGTTGTAATGGTACTTATGGGTGAGCAGGGTCTTGCCACTGCTTAAACCACATATAGTTTTGGACCAAAATGAACTAAGATTCTACACAGAGATTGGGTTCGGGGCCACATACACACACTAATTTTAAGACATATTGAAACATTTATTGATTTATTCCTTGCATACACGTACAGGCGTGATACTTATAGCTTTTATGAAATGTGCTCATTGCAGAGTTATGATCAGTTGAGTAATGAAGGTTGAACTATTCTGGGAAAGAGGTTCTGTTCCCAGCATCATGATAAACACTCCTGATACAGAAAGGTTTAGCTAACGCATTACAATTGTTTTACACATGCATATGCAATGAAAACTTGCTTGCTGCTGATAATCGCAAAGAAGAACAGCTTACACATAACAGCTCACATAATGAAGTTATATCAAAAGGGGGATAACAAGAATCTCCTGTCTGGTTGTGCTGGACCTCAAGGTAGTTGGCCACTTGCAGTTTGGGGACCTGCTAAGTTGGCTGCCGCTAACAGGTGTGACACAATACAGAATATAACGGTCCTACCTCATTTAGTTGACATGATTAAATCATGTCAAAAGGGGGAGTTGTTATAATTGGCTTTGATCTTAGACATTATAAATTCATATTCTGTATTTTCCTAAATAACCTATGTTCCTAGCTGGTACTTTTCCACTCTGCTCATACTGCACAACAGATGACCTTAAATGGTCCAAGACCTTAGAAGGACATAAACAACTGGGTCAGACAAAACATCTCTATTAGGGCAGATAGGTCTGGTACATTAGATCCACGCCTAAAACAGCACTCACACACACACACATTGTTTATCACATCCAAAGAACACAACAAGGACAGCAGCTGGCATGAGCATGTCACCCAAAACTGGCCAATTATACTCTGACAAGTGTGAAAACAACTTCTGTGAGATAAAGCTGAATATAAATATGACATGTTTCCGGATAACGGGGCTCGGCCTGACGGATTTCCTGCGGGAGCTCTGGCACTCCGAGTCCAGCGCTGCAATATACTCTACTTGTGACCACTAATAAATACTTTTTTAATAAACGATTACTCCAGCTTGTTCTTGGGCTTCCAATGAAAAAACCAGGCTAACAAGAGCTTTATGGACCAGCATCAGAACTTTAAAGTCTATCCTCTGATGGACCAGCATCAGAACTTTAAAGTCTATCCTCTGATGGACCAGCATCAGAACTTTAAAGTCTATCCTCTGATGGACCGGCATCAGAACTTTAAAGTCTATCCTCTGATAGACCAGCATCAGAACTTTAAAGTCTATCCTCTGATGGACCGGCAGCCGGTGGAAAGACCTCACAGCTGGACTGATGTGCTCCACTTCTTTGGTCTCAGTAGGACTCCAGCAGCTGAGTTCTGGATGAGCTGCAGGTGTCTAACTGACTTTTTAAAGATGCTGTTACAATAATCAAACCGACTAAAGATGAATGCATGGACCGGTTCTTCCAGGTCCTGCTGAGACATCAGATCTTTTAGCCTTGATATATTCTTAAGGTGGTAGTAGGCTGACTTTGTTATTGCCTTAATGTGTTTGTCCAAATTTAGGTCTGAGGCAGATATACGGCCATTAATGATGTTCAAAGAATACCTCGAGCAGGCAGTAAACGTGGCGTCCATTTACCGTTCGGCGCATCTTAAAGCTATTTGTTATTTTCTGCTCTTTTACTGTGAAATCGTGGATCAGTAAAGTCTTATCTTATCAATTATTTGTTCACTGACTTATTAATTCAAGGTAATACGCTGTTTTACGGCTTTGCCTGAAAGTCCCACCCACAATTTGAAGCATTTTAAGATTAAAATCAATAGCTTTACTCCTTTATTCGCGTCTTTTTCTGTTCAACACAGCTAATTCATGCATTGGGTAAGTGTGAAAACCTGTCTATTAAAACTGAGCCCTGTTTTATAGGCCACGTAAACGCGTGTGATTTCACAAAGTGCAGCTTTTATTCCTCCCTGAATGCAGGAAGGTGTCAGAGCTCCAAATCCTCCAAAACCCGATGACGTCAGTTCAAGTTTCTGAGGTTTAGCGAAGGCCTGCAGCGGCCAGAAGGGAGCAGTTTTCACTCCATTTCCAGCATCGATAACAGCAATCCAGCTAAAAACACGTGTGTCTACAAGTGTGTGCAACAAGTTGAAACTGGAAACCTTTTTGTTTCTTTAGAAACATCTGCAGCTGACTCTGGAGAGGCGTAACAGCCTCTGGCAGAGACCGTCCGAGTATTAAAGTTCTCCATAAAGTCGGCTAATTTCTGCCCACCGGATTACTCAATTCATGCTTGTAAATCCACACACACTGCTTGCTTCATTGCTACTACAAACCCAGCGGTAGAGCAACATGCCTGTTAGCCCCACCGGCGACCAGACCCCTCCTCTGCAGCTTTCCAGCAAAGAAAAGAGGTGACTCGGGGTAAAAGCTCAGAGGACTTGGCAAAGAGTGCAAAGATTTATTGAGTGTTCGCCACAGCGGCCGAGCAGCAACAATTTAAAGCTTTGAATGAGCGCAGTAGCAGTCGGGACTGACATTAGCTCATAACACACCCATTACAGGAGGCAGCAGCAAGAAAGCAACCGTTTCAAGCAGAAGAAACCACTTAAGAAAAGTGCGAGAAAGCAGTTAAACAGAACTTCTCCCTGGCAGCGATTGGGTTTATAGAACTCAATTAGTCAAGTGGGTGATAATGAGCTTGTTAGTAAAGCCTCATCTGGAGCACCAGAGGACAAAGGGACAGTAGATGTGAATGAGTAGATGGAGCAGAGACAGTTTTATCTCCCACTGGGATTAAGATGGGAAAGCGAGAGTCAACCTGAGCTGGCTATCAGCGCGTGCTCAAACAAAAGCTGGTTGGCAGACGTGCACCGAGCTTTTCTTCTCGTGCCAGTTATGCAATGTCACAGAGAAAGCTCAAAGGGAGTGTCTGGGAGAGCACCACGTGGGGGGTTAGCTTATCTAACCATCACCTCTCTGTTGTCATCACACAGGAGGAGCATCGGCAGGTAGAGATCCAAGAGGTAGAGGGCAACTCTGGGAAGTTTCACAGCTGCAAAAACCTCAACTTTCACTGGAAGAATGAGTTTTTTTTTTAAAACAGTAACAGTAACTCCTGCCCTCACAAGCTTTAGTAGCAACTAAAGTGTCCAAAATGAGGTTCCCGTCCTCCTAAAAGCAAGGCATGGCCACGTTTATCTAAGCATCTGCACCAGCTCGTGAGTGTTGTCCCAAAATACAAAGTAGAAATGAAAGAGTACAAGGCCTGCAGACAGATAACAGCCCCATTCATGGGAAGCTTTGCTGCAGCCGACCTAAAATGCAGAATGAACAGAACAGTTTGTGGATTCGGCTGCTATGAATTAGCCTTTAAGGGCTCTTATAGTGGCAGACCCCCCCCCCCTGCTGAGTCTCTTTACGTCAGCAGTTATTAGTTGTTTTCTAAAATGGTTCAAGCTCAGTTACAGGCTGTTTTAATGTGTTTAAAGCATTTAAGCTTTATGCACTGAAGAAAAACACTTAACTTACTGCTGAGGTCATTCACGCTGAGCAGCCAATCAGAGTGATGCCTCCCACCGCCTGACAGGACAGCAATTTAACCAGAGGAATCGGCTGAAAAAGCCCCAGGCAATGCTGTCGGCTGCTTGTACGAGAGCCCTAAGAGAGCGAGGGAATCAGAGTCGCTGTTACTCAACATCTATCCCTTCCAACATCTGTTAGGATGCCCCCAGAAAGCCCCCAAGGCGAGACATTAGGCGACCCAGGGCAGGCTCAGCCCATCATCTCTTCCTCAGCTGTATTTAGTGACCTCACAGACAAAACGATGTCCTTTAAAAGGCAGATTATAAAGTAATCTGCCTTATAAAGTCTTAGATCCTTCTCGGTCAGTTTATTCAGCTGGGAAGGACGTGATTCTATGTTTCTGTGCAAGCTTGGGAAGGCTTTAGTTTCCCTGGCCAGAGAGAGGCAGATGTAGGCATGTCTACTTTGGTCTGCTGACCCCGTAAGTGGTAGAGAACGAATGGATGGATAAGCACACCTGCTGTTTGTTTGAACTCGTAGCATCGAGCTAACTCCAGCTTTTCTGAAGCGACCAGTAAAATCTGAAATTTTTGTAACATTTTCTGCTGTTTTATTTGTTCAAAAGCAGCCTTGAGCTGCAATTTCTCTGCATCTGATAAGTAAAATTCCTCTGCCTGAGTAGTTTCAAATGAAAGAGGCTGTTTTTAATCCATCTGCTTTGCTTGTGCACGTTCATCTTCACATCTACAGGTAATTTGGAAACACTAACCAACCAATCATCTATGTTTTGGGGAGAAAACAGAGAATATAAGACATTTCTTCCCTCTATAACGGTGCATTTTAACTGCTCCTGACAAGTGCAAATGCAGCTAATGTGTTGGTTGTCAAGTAACAAAGTAAAAATACTTTGTTGCCTTACTTAAGTAGATTTTTTGGGTATCTATACCTTAGTGGAGTAATTCTTTTTTCATCGTTCAAAAACATTGAGTGAATTTGATTGCGATTGGATGAGAAGCATTAATATCATTCTGACACATTATTGGTCTGTACGCGATGCATCGTTCCTGCACGTTGTCACAGTTTAGGTTTTATGTCACAGTTTAGGTTTCATGTCACAGTTTAGGGTTCATGTCACAGTTTAGGTTTCATGTCACAGTTTAGGTTTTATGTCACAGTTTAGGTTTTATGTCACAGTTTAGGTTTTATGTCACAGTTTAGGTTTCATGTCACAGTTTAGGTTTTATGTCACAGTTTAGGTTTCATGTCACAGTTTAGGTTTTATGTCACAGTTTAGGTTTCATGTCACAGTTTAGGTTTCATGTCACAGTTTAGGTTTTATGTCACAGTTTAGGTTTCATGTCACAGTTTAGGTTTCATGTCACAGTTTAGGTTTCATGTCACAGTTTAGGTTTCATGTCACAGTTTAGGTTTCATGTCACAGTTTAGGTTTCATGTCACAGTTTAGGTTTCATGTCACAGTTTAGGTTTCATGTCACAGTTTAGGTTTTATGTCACAGTTTAGGTTTTATGTCACAGTTTAGGTTTCATGTCACAGTTTAGGTTTCATGTCACAGTTTAGGTTTCATGTCACAGTTTAGGTTTCATGTCACAGTTTAGGTTTCATGTCACAGTTTAGGTTTTATGTCACAGTTTAGGTTTCATGTCACAGTTTAGGTTTCATGTCACAGTTTAGGTTTTATGTCACAGTTTAGGTTTCATGTCACAGTTTAGGTTTCATGTCACAGTTTAGGTTTCATGTCACAGTTTAGGTTTCATGTCACAGTTTAGGTTTCATGTCACAGTTTAGGTTTCATGTCACAGTTTAGGTTTCATGTCACAGTTTAGGTTTCATGTCACAGTTTAGGTTTCATGTCACAGTTTAGGTTTTATGTCACAGTTTAGGTTTTATGTCACAGTTTAGGTTTCATGTCACAGTTTAGGTTTTATGTCACAGTTTAGGTTTCATGTCACAGTTTAGGTTTCATGTCACAGTTTAGGTTTCATGTCACAGTTTAGGTTTCATGTCACAGTTTAGGTTTCATGTCACAGTTTAGGTTTCATGTCACAGTTTAGGTTTTATGTCACAGTTTAGGTTTCATGTCACAGTTTAGGTTTTATGTCACAGTTTAGGTTTCATGTCACAGTTTAGGTTTCATGTCACAGTTTAGGTTTCATGTCACAGTTTAGGTTTTATGTCACAGTTTAGGTTTCATGTCACAGTTTAGGTTTAATCATCTTGTTTTCAGGTTATTAGTCATGTTTTTCCACCTCGGTTCACCTGCTTCATTGTTCACTTCCTCATAAATGTAATCATAGTCATAGTATTTATTCATAGCCTTGTTTTGTTTAGTGTTTTTTCATGTTTAAGTATTTTTGATTCCCCTTTTGTTCGTTTTCCCTGTTTTGGAATAAACCTTTTGATTTTTGGAAAAGAGCTGCATCTGGGTCCTACCCCCCCCACCGAACCCTGACACAGAAGCAAGCTTAGAAGCAGTGGTTCTATGGAATAGTTCAGAGTCTGAAGCACGTATCGAATAGGGCTGAGCGATTTTATCGATATTTTTTTTCCTGATAAAGTATCGTTTTTTAATTTTTTTTATTTATTTTGTTAGAAAACTTTATTGAAAAGTCAGATGTTGCAATTAGTGAAAACAGAACTTTAACATAATACAAAACAATGCCGTGGGGGGGGTCACTTTATACAAAAAAGTGATGAATGAGTTCATATAAATGTTCTATAAAGTGCGTATCTCAATGGTTTTGATGGCTTTTCTGTTTATAGAATGTAGGATTGTTGTAATTTGTTGTTTGAGCTCCTTCTGAAAATAAAAAACATGGTTTGTGATCAGAGAATTAGGATTTGTGTTTATGGTATTTAGCAAGTAAAACAAGCGGGTTGATGATGAAATATTCACAACATAAACATGAGTCTGTGTACACTGAAGACATGTTTGTTTGTTTCTGTCTGGTGGTGTTATCCTTCCGGTTCAAAGGTCGGACCAACAGTCCAATCAGTGACAAATCACGCTGTCCCTTTAAGATCTTTCATAAAATGATGTGTATTAAATCGTATCAAATCACATAAAATCATATCGAATCGTTGGCTGAATGCCGTGTATCGTATCGTATTGTGAGATTAGTGTATCGAAGCTATGATAAGATATGTCCCAACCAAGCACCAGTAGCTCGGAAGACCAGCCCTGGCTATACCTTGAAGAATTTTTCGAAACGGCTGGATCCAAAAACAACTCCTTTCGAATGTGATAAAGTCACATTGCATAAAGTCATTATTGTGATAAAGTCACTTTGCGCACCCGAGTACCGCGAGCTAATGGCTTTCATGACATTATAGTTATTATGGCCTTTAGAAAAGTTATGCTGGGGGGTGGGGGGCCCCTGTGGTGTGGGGCCTATAACATTTGATGGCTTTTTTTTTTCTTTACACTACTTTTATACTTTAAGTAGTTTTGAAGCCAGTACTTTTATATTTTCTATTTGAGTAAAAAGCTTAAGTTGATACTTCAACTTCTACAGAAGTCTTTTTAAACTCTAGTATCTGTACTTGGGTAATGAATGTGAATACGTTTGACACCTCTGCTGAGAATTATATTAATGGGAGGTTATATCCATGCACAGAACAGCTAAGATAAACAGATATGCTGGCATTTCACCCCTAATAGAACTGCCTTTTTGAACTCTTAATCTATATGAACTGAATTTCAGATCCCTTTATGGCTACAATACAGAGGACTCTGTCTTCACTGGTAACTGAAGCCCTGATCATCGCTGTGTGGCGGGACCTGGGGGGGGGGGGGTTTATTCACTGGCTCTATATTTAATTCAGCAGCGACCTCTCTGACTGAGACCCACATCGAATTCAGCTGCAGCTCTGGCTTTACTTTCACCCTGAGCAACAAAACAGCCACATTCAAATCATGAATGCAAATTTGCTTTCATGTTCCAAACAGGAGCAGAGTATGGAAATCCGATTTTGGTCCGGGAAACACAACCTAGATGCTATTTAAGCTCAAGAGGAGGATAAAATGAGACCTTAAGTTGGACTAAAGCTTGGTTTAGAGCACAGGATTCATCCGTTTGGCTTCCAAAGATTCATCCCAGTTAGTAGAAGGAGGCAATCAGAGGGGTAGGGACCAATAAACAAGCCATGTTTCCTAGACTGATACATATATCAAAGTGTTATCACTTTTAAATGCTTGCTCACTGTTCTTCTGCAAGGCTACGCCTTCCCTCGTCCTTTAGCATATTTGACATGCACAGATATCCATGTTTGCTCGCAAAGGTCAAGATATGAGCGGTTGAAATTCACAGACTGAGCACTAAAACACAGTTTTCTTATCAGTTAGCCAACAAAGCGAAGAATGCTCACACTGAGGCCTTGAGCACAGGAGACTTCACGCAGTCTTCGTCCTTTGTTGACGGTTTAAAGACAGATGTCTTTACGAGGATAGTTGGCTTTATTGAGGCTTTATTGAGGCTTTTTCTCAGGGCCAATATTCGCACGCATGCTCTTTGATAAAAGTCCCAGACAGCAGCAAGGAGGCGGAGAACTTTGGCCTTTGCCTTACAAAGAGTGGATAAACAAGCCGCAGCAGCCTGACCTTAAGTGCACCTTTAATGTCTTTACAGGCTTTGTGCAACAACCCTTTTGACTCATAAGGACTTGAAACATTTAGTTAAGGATTCTGAGCCCAATACATCTAAACTCTGATGCTATTATTATAACTCTGATGTGGACTCATCATTGTCACATGACCCCATTTCCTCAGTTATTCATGTTTGGAGGAATATCCAAGTAACTTTTCAATCTGCTCTGACAATAAGTTCATTGTGGCTCTCTGGTCACGTCCTCATCAGTAATTGTATGTGACAACAGTTGCTTTAAGCCTTAACGAACATATGCCACTCATCTTGTTTGTATTGCTGGGAAGACCTTTAATGGACTGCGAGCTGGACACTGGTGTGCACTAATTATACCTCTGCAATGTTATTTAGTTCTGAAGCTAAGAATTGTAACGACGTGTAAGTTTATCTATAAACTTTGGCAGTTTATCACGCCAAAGTGGCACCTGTGTTTCATGTTAACAATGCATTAGACCAGGGGGGTCAAACTCAAATACACAGTGGGCCGAAATTTTAAATTGAACAAAAGGTTGAACAAATTAACCTTTTAATATGGAACCCAACAAGTTTTGATTTAACAATGAATACTGAACAAAAATTGCTAATAATTGCTGCGAAATTGCTAATAATAATAACAATAATAATAAAAACATATCAATGGCATATTAAATTGAATAAAAATAAAAATTGAATGCCTCCTTTCTGTTTGAAGCCTTCTGATTTATGTCAAAATTAGCTTCTTACACAGGCTAATAAATGTTAAAATAAAATAACATAAACCTCTTTTCATCTCCTTTACTTTCTGGCTCCTTTGAGCTGTCCTGGTGTTTCGTTTCATAGTGCCGTCTAATATTGTACTCCTTAGTTACTCCTTAGTTACTGACGCGTTGGCTCCACAAACAAGCCAAACAGGTCTGTCTTTTACATAAACAGATATTCTGTCTCCCACCTGTCCAGAAAAGTTCTATTTTCTGCCTTTCTTTTGGCCATTTTTTGGTAGGTAACAGTGACAGCTGTGGTTTGAGGTCTGGGGGAGAGGCGGGGGGCACAAGAAGACCGCTAGCATAGATGCTACTGACACAGAGGAGGGGGCGTATCTGCCTCTGTTCTAATTGACGCGCCAAAACAACAGCAAAGCATTATGGGATTTGTAGTATAAGCGGTGAATGCGGGGTTACAGCGCTGCCGCCGTATAATACTGGCGGGCCAGCTCTAATATTAATTTGAAATTGCCTCGCGGGCCAAATATAATTACACTGCGGGCCAGAGTTTGACACCTATGCATTAGATGCTAATTCCAGTTTTTTTTTTTTTAGCTATTTTAAGAGAAACTAAATACTTCTGTAACTTTATCATGGAGCTGGTTTTGTCCACCACTGGTAACATGTTTGAAATGTCTTTAAGCAGTTGCGAGTGATTATTTACACGTCTCCAGAGTTCGCAGAAACGTCTGATCTGAATGTTTCTAATCCAAGAGTGCAGCTTCACCCCCAACCTCTCAAACACTGAGTCTTTGTCAGTAATGAAGGGCCGTTTCTGTGCCGACCAAACTGCATGTGAGAATAAAATTAAGCAAGAGTATCACATGGGACGGCTGTCCCACGCTGGAGTTGAACCACTGGTCTCCAGGTGAAAGGTCCTGCAACTTATTCCAACACCAGCCCTCCAACCTCTTAAAGCAGACCTTTTTCTGACAGTCGGTCATGCATGTGCATGTGTTTCTGTCATAGAGCCACAGTCAGCGTACCACAGCAGTAACACCATGTAAAACCTGCTTTATATTACTCTATAAAAGCCAATAAACCCCTCACAGGAAACAGATTGACATATGGGTCACACACACGTTTACAAACACATTTTTATGATGTAATGCGCCCTATTTTCTTCTGCCGACTCTCAACTATGTGTTTGCTGAGAGACATTAGAGCCATAGCTTGAGGTATTCTTTTAGACTCCCACACAAGGCATTTTACAACTGCTCTCATGAGCTGACAGACACTTTGCTTGTCTGGTAAACTGACCCTGACATTTAAAATACTCGTCGCTATGAAAACCAGTTTTTCTTTAGCTGCTGTGAGGGACGAGAGCAACCAGAGTTTATTTATTCATTTCTAAATGTATTGAATCTTCAGTGAGTCACAGGAAAAGCACTGATGGAAGATTTCAGGTGTTGTTGGGGCTGTTCTGAAAAGCTCTTTCCCTGCTAAACTAAATAGACCAGAGAGGCGAAGTTTATTAGCTTCTCGAGAGGAATTCGTCCTTCGGTGCATTTGTTATCTTATTGTTTTGTACTTATTCTTTTCTTTATTTATTATCTGCTGTAAAGCACTTTGGTACATCGAAATGGTAAAGGGCTGTATAAATAAATTACATTTACATTTAATGCAAAAAGAGGCAGAGACGCTCATAAACAAAGAGAATAATTCAACTATTCTGCAGTTTGACTGATGTTTCCGTGGGATAAATGCCAGAATCCTCTCCCCCTGTGAATGCAAGATGGATAAAAGATGAAAATGAGGGTTCAGCCCCAAAAGATGACCGTAAATAAAGCAACATTTTTGTCCACGTGCACAGAGTATGCTCCTAGAGGTCGAGGGCGCTCCTCAGAGGTGTGGATGTCGAGCGATTCCTCCCATGGCATCTGGTTTAAAGCCTACGCACGTGTCAGCGCTTCCTCGAAGACCGCCTTTGACGCCAGCCTTCACATCCGACTGGCAGAAAATCGGGGTAGCTCCATTTCGCACAGCTGGAGTGGAAAATGCTGACGGCTAACTTTCTGACTATCCCGTCTGAGCCCCTGACCCCCAGAGGCCTCGCCGGTTCACATTTCATGACCGATCACATGACCCAGGCACATCATGAGCTGTAAAGTCTAATCATGAGGCTGAAAATGACGGTATTAAAGTGCAAAGAGAGCTTTCGCTGTGCTGCCTGTTAGGTTGACCATCATCTGTCCTCTTGTTTGTTCTCCCATCACCACTCACTGGGATACGAGTTGCCTAATGTGTTGTTGTGGATCTGACAAACAGCGGCCCTATTTTTAGCCCGTGGAGGGCTTGGGATGGTTCGGGCTGTAAAACAGAAGGACAGAAACAGCGGCCACCGATGATGACGGGCCACAAGAATAACTTTAATGCAGTTTCACATTGTTTTTGGAACTGAACACGAAGGTCTGAACTCTGTTAATCTGGTACATGGAGCCAGAATAGTCCATTTTCAGCACATTTACACAGAAAAAGTGTTCAGACACCCCCTTTTTTCTTTATATTTAGCTTCCAATGAGTGATTTTTTTCCATTTATCTTGAGCAGCAGTTCTCCAGGCTTTCTGAAGGTCTTTCAGGGTTTAATTTTCTTCTTTTTCATGCATTTTCACTCTTTGCACCTGGCCATTTTCAGAGGAAAGTGCTTTTAAGCCACTTAACACTGACCTATGAATCATTCTAGCATAAAAAGGCTTGTGTCGACTGTCCCCAACAAAACCTTTTCTGGTCTCACAATAAAGCGAACAGACGGCTGTTTATCAGAGTTTTACATTAGATACGTTCAAGGTTTTCCACACAAATTTGAGCTACCTTGATTTAGCCTTTACCTCCACACACCAGGTCAGTAAATAACGTTTTTCAGACACTTTTAGCCTGTTTTTTGCTTTGAAAGAACAACCGACAGAAAAATATATCAACATGACGGCCGACTACTGGACTCATGGATATGAGTATAGGTCCAAAGTGAGTGAACTCCCACCTGGATTATCAGGAGTTGTTATCAGTTTTGTGACTTCAGTTGTGTGACATGTGTCTTAAAATGTGTGTTTTACTTGGACTAACGTGATCATTTCATATATTCTAATGTGTTTGACTGACTTTTGGGTGCCAGGACATGACAAAAATCCACATTAAATGTGTCAAACTGTCCTGTGGTACTGGTGTAAGGAACACTAGAGGTATTTCAAGGACACAAATTGTTAAACTGAGAGAATACAATGAGTACACGACACACGAGGATTAGTAATTTAAGGCCATAAACTAATAATCTGAGCTGATGAATGATCTACTTAGCTCTGTAAAGTGAAGCCAAAACACAATGCAGCACAAACTGAAAGCAGATGAAAGATTTATCTTAAAAAGCATCATTCAGCCCAGTTACTGACAGTTTCTCCTCCAGCCGTCCATCAGCAATAAAGCTGATCCTTTATCACAAAGCACATGATGATATCCCTGTATGTTTACCAGCTGTTTTACAGAAGCCGTTAGCTTGCATGAACAGCAAGTTTTGACTTAAAACTCCTCCCCAACAGACGGTTTTCTCAAGAATAACACGCCCAGACCGAACCTGCACATCTCAGCAGCAATCAGACTTAGTCAGAAACAGTCAGGCTGCAACACAGAAAAAGCAAATAACATCATGTCACCGAGTCATTCATAAATCAGCGGCTCCACCCGAGCAGGCAGAGCAGCAGCTTCCACACACTCGAGATCAACAGCAGCAAAAAATGCCAACATCATAGCTTTGCAAGCAGAAATGTCAGAGGATTATCGAGCCCATTAAGGCTCACTGCTGAGGAACAAACCAAGAATAACTGGGCTCATCTGCGCAAATCATTATCATATTTGCTTTTGGGTTATTAAAGGGTGTGAATGGATTTTCCAATAAAGCTCTAAAGCCATTAGCAGCAGGCAAGGAGGTCCACTGTTGGCAGAGTGTATCACTGACAGGTGTATCAAAGCCGACTGTCCCCGTTTCCCCTCTTGGGAAACTCGAGAGGAAGTCGTTCCTGAAAGGGCAGCTGCCAAACAAGCCTGCGCTGGGCTGCTGGATTATTATGGAGTGTCAGTTATTATAAGGGGCCTTCAAGCCAGGCAGCACTTACAGTAATCTGCCACTTGACTCGGGTTCAGAAAGGGAAAAGCTCAGAGACGTGTGAGGGGTCAGTTGTTCAGTTTAAAGGCTTGAATATGTGAGCCGTAACGACTTATTAACCCATAAAAAACGACAGTTAGTGCATCTAATTCCTCCATATTGACACAAGTGTGTGAGCAGTGACACCTGCATGGGATCTCAGTTAACACGCAAATGCAGAAAACAGCATCTGCTCATCACAGTTAACCTCACATATATTCATAAATGAATGCATTCAGCGCTGCCTCGATTTCACCGCTCTGCGAGCAGATGGAGAAGGATCCTGGAAATAGAAAATGGAGCTGGAACGAGTTCTGAGAGACTGAGCTGCAGAGTGGGGCTGGGTGTGGATTCACTTCAGGGGGTCGAAGCAGGATGTCAGGAGACGAGCGATAATTTGCTGTCCAAACTCAACCCGGCAAAAGGGCTGCACAATTAATAGTATTTCGATCGTGATTTTGGTGGCCACAATTAAATTAACCTAATCGTCAATGATATTTACATATCATCTTGTCATCTTATCATCTTCTAGAGACATTTAGCGACTTTTTTTTAGCATTTTTTTTTAACATTCAATAGAAAAGAGCTGGCAAAACGGGGAAGGACAAAACCCGAGTACACAAAATAACTTTGTCTTTTTGTGGGGGATACTGACAGTGAATTATAGGTTAAAACATCACAAAAACCATTAAATTAAACATTAAGCAAATCTGTACCAGTTAGAATTAGGGCTGCCACAAACGATTATTTTAATAGTCGACTAATAACCGATTATTTTTTCGATTAGTCGACTAATCGGATCATAAGTATATTGACTTTTTGTGGGGGATACTGACAGTGAATTATAGGTTAAAGCATCATAAAAACCATTAAATTAAACATTAAGCAAATCTGTACCAGTTAGAATTAGGGCTGCCACAAACGATTATTTTAATAGTCGACTAATAACCGATTATTTTTTCGATTAGTCGACTAATCGGATCATAAGTATATTGACTTTTTGTGGGGGATACTGACAGTGAATTATAGGTTAAAACATCATAAAAACCATTAAATTAAACATTAAGCAAATCTGTACCAGTTAGAATTAGGGCTGCCACAAACGATTATTTTAATAGTCGACTAATAACCGATTATTTTTTCGATTAGTCGACTAATCGGATCATAAGTATATTGAATGTAAAACATACAGCTTATTGCACCAGGATGCAGCTGCGCTTATATAACCATCATTAGCTTTCAGCTTGGAGTGTTTAAGGTAGATGCTAACTAAAAAAAGATGATTAATATCATTAATCCTTTGAATTAGTCGTCAACGACTTTAATAATCGACATAATCGTGACTAGTCAACTAATCGGATCATAAATATATTGACTTTTTGTGGGGGATACTGACAGTGAATTATAGGTTAAAACATCATAAAAACCATTATATTAAACATTAAGCAAATCTTTACCAGTTAGAATTAGGGCTGCCACAAACGATTATTTTAACAGTCGACTAATAACCGATTATTTTTTCGATTAGTCGACTAATCGGATCATAAGTATATTGACTTTTTATGGGGGATACTGACAGTGAATTATAGGTTAAAGCATCATAAAACCATTATATTAAACATTAAGCAAATCTTTACCAGTTAGAATTAGGGCTGCCACAAACGATTATTCTAATAGTCGACTAATAACCGATTATTTTTTTCGATTAGTCGACTAATCGGATCGTACGTATATTGAATGTAAAACATACAGCTTATTGCACCAGGATGCAGCTGCTCTTATATAACCATCATTAGCTTTCAGCTTGGAGTGTTTAAGGTAGATGCTAGATAAAAAAAAGCCGATTAATATCATTAATCCTTTGAATTAGTCGTCAACTAATTTAATAATCGACATAATCGTGACTAGTCGACTAATCGGATCGTAAGTATATTGACTTTTTGTGGGGGATACTGACAGTGAATTATAGGTTAAAGCATCACAAAAACCATTAAATTAAACATTAAGCAAATCTGTACCAGTTAGAATTAGGGCTGCCACAAACGATTATTTTAATAGTCGACTAATAACCGATTATTTTTTCGATTAGTCGACTAATCGGATCGTATGTATATTGAATGTAAAACATACAGCTTATGCAGCTGCTCTTATATAGCCATCATTAGCTTTCAGCTTGGAGTGTTTAAGGTATATGCTAGCTAAAAAAAAGCCGATTAATATCATTAACCCTTTGAATTAGTCGTCAACGAATTTAATATTCGACATAATCGTGACTAGTCGACTAATCGGATCGTACGTATATTGAATGTAAAACATACAGCTTATTGCACCAGGATGCAGCTGCTCTTATATAACCATCATTAGCTTCCAGCTTGGAGTGTTTAAGGTATATGCTAGCTAAAAAAAAGCCGATTAATATCATTAACCCTTTGAATTAGTCGTCAACGAATTTAATATTCGACATAATCGTGACTAGTCGACTAATCGGATCGTACGTATATTGAATGTAAAACATACAGCTTATGCAGCTGCTCTTATATAGCCATCATTAGCTTTCAGCTTGGAGTGTTTAAGGTATATGCTAGCTAAAAAAAAGCCGATTAATATCATTAACCCTTTGAATTAGTCGTCAACGAATTTAATATTCGACATAATCGTGACTAGTCGACTAATCGGATCGTACGTATATTGAATGTAAAACATACAGCTTATTGCACCAGGATGCAGCTGCTCTTATATAACCATCATTAGCTTCCAGCTTGGAGTGTTTAAGGTATATGCTAACTAAAAAAAAGACGATTAATATCATTAACCCTTTGAATTAGTCGTCAACGAATTTAATATTCGACATAATCGTGACTAGTCGACTAATCGGATCGTACGTATATTGAATGTAAAACATACAGCTTATTGCACCAGGATGCAGCTGCTCTTATATAACCATCATTAGCTTCCAGCTTGGAGTGTTTAAGGTATATGCTAACTAAAAAAAAGACAATTAATATCATTAACCCTTTGAATTAGTCGTCAACGAATTAATCGTGACTAGTCAACTAATCGTGGCAGCCTAGTTAGAATTGAGCCGTAAATTCTGCAGTTATTTGTACAGTTTTCTATAATTCTAAAAGCGAAATGATGGATCTTTATCTATGAAGGGGGTCATCATCGTAGTTTAGTGTTGTTGCAAGTTACAGGAGCAGGTTTCTGCTGCTGCAGGCTGTGTTGATAAGCCGGCCACCAGCAGCATTTCAGGTTGTCCGAAACCTTTCTTTAGCTTCTGTCTTGATGCATTTTGTGCAAGATTTCCTCAGAAAATGATGACATGAATGACAGCAGGTTCCTTACTCAAGCTGTTCCGCCACTATTTAGACATTTTATTGGACACGTCTCTACAACTTTATTCTGTGACTCACGGTCTTGCCTTTGTGTTACTCTGAATGTCCTCATTCTGGGAAGCCACAGATGTGTCATAAATGGAAATCTCGACCTTATAAATCATTTTGCTGCCGATGTGCAAAGCGTCCGGCGTCATTGCATTACTACTGAGCTCCAACAGTCCAGGCCCTTTGATTCATCTGTCCCTGGAGTGAATGCACTCTGTTAAACCACCAACTCTCCTCTGATTTACTTCCAATGTCATCTTGCGGTGACCCTTCAGGGAACACAACGAAGCTGACCTACAAAAGCTGCCTCCACCGTGCATCGCTGTGCGTCAGATGATACAACATTTAGCTTTCCAGTCACAACAGACCCGTAAAAGAATCAATACTCTGTCAGAACAAGCTGCTTTTAGGACGAACACAGCAGAAGACACCGATCACCAAGTGTTAAGGGAGTAGATCAGGCTGGTACAAATGCCCTGAGCAGTGAGTCGTTGGTTTGATTCCTGGTTGGCTGGAACTTCCTCTGCCACCGTCCCCGTCTAATATCTCAAAAACTGTCGGATGACGCCAGATGTTTTGGGATTTCTGTCATATTTTCAAGTAAAAATACCAAAAATTATCCCTTTTTAGCTTTTACAGGAGACGATATCCTGCTTTCCTGTGTTTAAGCTCAGTCTTTTCTCTACTTTTATCAGAGTTTTCCTCATTTCAGATGCTCTCTTGTACAGAACTGAGAGCTGATAAGCGTATATTCCTGCGTGAGGAAAGGCGGATCAGTTTCTGGCCTCCACTTCCCACCTGTTCAGACTTCCCACTTCTGCTTTTCTGCTCTCCATCATTGTAAACTGAGCCCTCTCCGAGTCTGTGACTAAATAAACAAGATATTGTTGCACATTGTTAAAGCAAATGATTCATCAAACGGACATTTGACAGATTAATCAATAGCAAAACACAGAAAGCTCATTAAATATGAGAGTTTTGACAGACTTCAATGTGGATTTTTACTTCAGCTACCAGCTACCATGACTGATGCTCCCAGCCAGACGTAAATGACAATGTGACAGCCTGGGCAGCTCGGACAGGGCATAGATCGGTAATCAATGGGTAGAAATATCCCCAGGGAGGTATGGTTTGTCTGTGTGTGTCCACTTGAACACAAAAACCCTCTGAATGTGCAGCAGGGTCGGCTGGTATCGGCTGGTATCGGCGTCCAGGACCGTGTGTGTCCCAGAGATAAATTTCAGCTTAAATTCTCAGCCTTATCTGGGGCCGCTTCACAATACTCTCACTTCAGATGTTTGCTCCCCCCCCCCCCCCCCGATGGTAACAGCTGAGCATTTTTAGGGAGGGCTTCGGAAGAGCCTCAGGTTCCTCGTATCATTGTGGAAACAGACGTCGAGGCAGCCGATGCAGAATGTCACGGAAATGTCGACATCGATCAAACGGTGGATTATTCATGAGGGAAGAAGCTTCAAGCTCTTGGTTGTGATCCACAAAGATCCTGATAGGCTGTCCCAACAACCCAAACACTGCACTGAAACTACTTTATTGGGCCTGTAATAAGTCCTAAAAGCTCCACTCAGTCAGATCAAAACAAGAGGAGGTGCTTTCCTGCCAATGAGCTGCTCAGCTCGCCTCTCAAAGTGTTTCTTCATATCACAGAGGGTGGCGTCGCATGTTTTACAGATAACAATGCGCCCATTAAAAGAAAGACTGGAAATCTCATCACTATGCTGACAGTAAGGCTGCAGCTCTGCTTAAATCACACAGCTTGGATCAGCTGGTCACTCGGTTTTAAAGCTTTTTTTCCAGGATCTTCGTGGTACTTTAGATTCTTTGTTTACTTCATTCAAAACATACGGAGCTGTGTAAAATCCACCCGATTTTTTCTATATTTTGCTTCCAAGCAGACGGACTTTCTTTAATCTTTTAAAGTGGTCTTGAGCAGTAGTTTTCACCGTTTTTCTTTACTCATTGGCTCCTTTTTCTCTCATTTTTTTAAGTCCAGTCCCCATGTCTGACTATATTCTGAGGAGTTTTTTCTTTGTTAGGCCATTTAACACCAACCTATGAATCATTCCAGCATTAAAATGTTCCCAACTCAAGGTTGAACCAGTGTTGTGTCGACACAGAACAGACAACTTAGCAAAGAAGCCATTTTAAACTGGATCTTTAGGCACTTTGTTACCAGCAGCCTGTCACAAAGACACATCATTTGTTCCCATTTCTTTAGCTGCATCTATGAAAAACAGCAAAGAAAACACAGTTTGACAGACAGAAAATAGGATTTCTGCAGCAACAAGGTGATTCCCAAAGAGCTATTAGCTGAAAACTTGGCATATCTCAGCATGGTGTGCAGTGTGTCCTTAAAACATTTGAGGAAACTGGACAAGTGGAGGACAAAAGAAGAAGTGTCAGGCCTAAAAAACTATCTACAGCAGATGAACAGGAGCTGAAAGTGATGTCCTTAAGAAAGAGGAAAAAATGCAGCAAAGACCTGACAGGACCTGAGAGATGCATCTGGACCTTCAGCTGATCCATCTACTGTTGGCCCAAGCCTCATCAGAAATGGTCTCCATGGAAGGGTGGCTGTCAAGAAGCCATTCTTAAGGAAGGGAAACAGGGAGAAAAGGCTGAGCTGTGCCAAATGACACAAGAAGTGGACTGAAAATCAGTGGCAACAGGTCTTATGGAGGGATGAATCCTCCCCAGAGCCCGGACCTCAACATTATTGAAGCAGTGTGGGATCATCTGACAGAGAACGGAACAAAAGGCAGCCCACATCCAAAGAAGAGCTTTGGGATGTCCTTCAAGAAGCCTGGAGAACTATTCCTGAAGACTCCTTAAAGAAATGACAGAAAGCTTGTCTCAGAGGGTTCAGGCTGTGTTGGAGAATAAAGGAGCTCAGAGCAGATATTCACTTTAAAGCTGCTCAGAAATGCGTTTTTACTGCAGTTCCATGAAGTTTGCACATGCTTCAATACGTTTCTGCACCAATTTTCCTGCAATTAATAAAGAAATGAGGGGTGGCTGAAGACGTTCAAAAAGTCCAATTCATAATAAAATATTTAGGACAAAAGTGGGCAGAAACGGAAGAATTCTGGTGACAAATCAAATAGTATAGATATTGATACGCAGGAAATGGGTTTAATGCAGGACGAGCAGCACCAGGACCCCCTGTCCCCCCCGGTATTTACTGTGTACCCTGAAATAGATCAGATGTGGGCTAAGCTGATCACCGGATATGTCACGGTGAGAGATTTATGGTGGGATGGTGCAAAACAACAGTGGGCAATAATACCCCGACCTGAGCATTGCGTAACTCAGGGTCCAGGTGGCCGGAGAGGGCAACTTGATTGATTTATTGGCTGATCAGAGTGAAGCGAACTGAACCAACCTGCTCTTTCCTTTTCTGCCAGCGGCCACAGGGGCTCTCCTCCAGGATCTCACTCTCATCCTCGCTCTCCTCCTCCTTCCCCTCCGATCCTGATTTCCTCTCCGGGACGGACATCGTCATTTTAACGGCGTATGTGTCCAGATTTCCACTCGAGTTTTCTGCGCCTCCCTCTTCCTCTCGTCCCGTGTTTTGTTGTGTTGGAGGAGGTAGCGCAGAGGACTGTCCGCCGCTTGTCTGCGCAGTGAAGACACCCCCCTCCAGACGACAGCAGGCGCTCCGTCAACCCCCCCTTTGGCGCTCAAAACATTCTGCAGACGAATGAATAAAGGCTGAAAACGAGCGCTCCTGAGTCACACCCCACAGCCGGCACGCCCTGTAGGTAAAAACTACAAGTGTGCACAGTGCGAGGGTTCAACAATTTCACAGGGTGGAAAAATATATCCCAGACTTCGTGCGTCCTGTGAGCAGACTGCATGCAAAATGGGTTGCGAAATGGTTTTCTGCCAATTCACACCGAAGAAACGCGGCGCTGCAGGTCGACCAGAGAAGCGTAATCACCCCGAGCGTCCTGCGTCCCACGGCGGCCACAGATATCGTCTGTTTTATTCAGCAGAGCTCATTTTTCCACCATCTTCCACACGCCTCATTCTCCGTGTTGCAGAAGCCGTGGGCTCCGGCAACGCACGGTGCGCAGAGGGATGGAGCCAAATACCGTAACGTCTCTACTGGGCGCGCACAGCACGTTTTCATGAAGGCGAAACGTAGATTAGGATGACTACCACTCTGCGTGGATTAAATCTAATCTGCACCACAGAGTCTGCAGTGTAAAATAAGAACAGTCGAAAATGTAAACCTGTAATAATGCTCAAAAGAATCGAGCCACCTCATTTCTTTATATTTTGCTTCCATGCAGCCAGATTTTCTGGCTTTCTGAAGGTCTTTCAATGTTTTCCTTTGGATATGAGAGATACAAGAAGTGTCAGGCCTAAAAAACGAACTACCAAGAGCAGATGAACAGGATCTAAAAGTGATGTCCTTAAGAAAGAGGAAAAAATCCAGCTGTGACCTGACAGGACCTGAGAGATGCATCTGGACCTTCAGCTGATCCATCTACTGTTGGCCCAAGCCTCATCAGAAATGGTCTCCATGGAAGGGTGGCTGTCAAGAAGCCGTTCTTAAGGAAGGGAAACAGGGAGAAAAGGCTGAGCTGTGCCAAATGACACAAGAAGTGGACTGAAAATCAGTGGCAACAGGTCTTATGGAGGGATGAATCCTCCCCAGAGCCCGGACCTCAACATTATTGAAGCAGTGTGGGATCATCTGACAGAGAACGGAACAAAAGGCAGCCCACATCCAAAGAAGAGCTTTGGGATGTCCTTCAAGAAGCCTGGAGAACTATTCCTGAAGACTCCTTAAAGAAATGACAGAAAGCTTGTCTCAGAGGGTTCAGGCTGTGTTGGAGAATAAAGGAGCTCAGAAGCTCCAATTACAATCTGCAAAACAGAAAATGAGACATTTATTAATAAAACAGCTGAGATCTGTTTTGTGTTTTATGCTCTTTGGCTCTGTTTTGCACCTCAGGGACGCCTTAAATAAGCTCCCATGACACTCAGACTGAAAGAGACAATCTGAGAGATGGAACGGCACTTCCATTTCACTCAGGTTCTGGTTCAGAGACTCAGAACCTGTGCCTGGTAGTTTCATCCATGAAAAAAAACGATGCCTTTGATGGTAAATGGACATTTCCGTATTTCCCATCATGACCTAGAGAAATTAAATCCTCATTGATAACTCAAATACGTTTTTTTCTGCTCACATTTTAGATCATTCTACACACAATTAATGCAGAATCTCTCCAGGTCTCCAGCATTTTGACCCATCTGCTCTCTAACGGGGCCAACATGAGGAGCCCTTCGCCATTTCTGGCTCCACCCCTGAACACAGGATTTTGGATGTCCAGACCCATCACAGAAAAAAATAAAAGCTTTTTGCTTTAGTCAGCACTCTTTTTGCATGTTATTCCATTTTCTTTAGTTCAGTATGTCCTTATCTTGGGTTTCTTCTTCTCAGTTTGGATTACTTATAACAAACTGAACCCCAAATCAACCCAAAAACATCAGAACTCAGCCAGAGAACTGCAGCAGTCAGGACCCCGAAGCCTGGATCCAAACCAGATAAATGTGCCAGACGGCGCCTGTGCTGTTCTGTTAATAAAAAGAAAAAAGGGAGCTTTGTACCTTAAGGAGGACGGCCTTTGGTCTAAAGCCCGAACCACTATCCTGGTGAGGAGGGTGGAGACCACCTCAGCCCAAAATCCAGGGCAAAGGTTCCCATCTGCAGCTTAAATGCTGCCTGGAAGTCAGACAATAAGGAGAAGTCAGTCCAGAATTCATTTGTCTGGTAATGCTTGGCTACCTTCAGTAGGATCAAGTTAGACAATTTACCCAGGGGCCCATTTTGGGGGGGAAATGTCCCCCTGTTCATACCTCCTAATGACTGGCTTATGAAAAGCAGCTCTGTGGTGGATTTATTTTATTTTTTTAATATAGGAAAACAATTATCAGGAGGGATTTAAGAATACCTGATCTCATATTTCACACTTTCACTGTGTTGACCAAAACTTGGCTGATGAGGGGCCGGTTTCCTTAATATCTGCAGGAGTCTGCCACAGTTGAATAAAACTTTATTTAATCGTCCACCATGAAAACCAACAATGAATGTATACATTCGTTAAAATCTTGACAACACATTCATAGTTTGACCTAAGTTTGATCAACAGTGTAGATTAAACAGTGAGTAAATTACTATAGAAAATGCTAAACTTCATCAAACATATATAAATATTGATATAACTGTTTTGAATCCATCTAAACAGAGTAATTGTGGGAATATGGATCCACAATGCAGAGCAGAGACATAACCAATAGGGTCCTGACAGAAAATATGAAGCAAAGCAGGTGATTTCTCAGGAAGTGTGTCATCATGCAGTTATGAAGAACTCTGAAGTGAGACTGAGGAGTTAATATCAACGCCATTTTGTGAAAACTCACACATACGGTATGCTGAACAGCACAGTCATGTGAAACAGAAGGTACACCCTCCAACTCTATGATTTTAAGGGTTGGAACACGATGAAAAATCAAAGAAAGACACCAGCAATGATCTTAGAGAAGCAGCTGCTGCTGCCCATCAGTCTGGGAAGGGTTATAAGGCCATTTCCAGACTATCTGGAGTCCATCATTCTACAGAGAGAAAGATTATTCACAAGTGGAAAACATTCAGGACAGCTGTCAATCTTCCCAGGAGTGGACGTCCCAGCAAGTTCACCCCAAGGTGAAAAAGCCCAGAGCTACATCTCAGACTCTACAGGCCTCAGTTAGCATGTTAAAGGTTAAAGGTCACCCCAAGGTGAAAAAGCCCAGAGCTACATCTCAGACTCCACAGGCCTCAGTTAGCATGTTAAAGGTTAAAGTTCACCTCAAGGTGAAAAAGCCCAGAGCTACATCTCAGACTCCACAGGCCTCAGTTAGCATGTTAAAGGTTAAAGGTCACCCCAAGGTGAAAAAGCCCAGAGCTACATCTCAGACTCTACAGGCCTCAGTTAGCATGTTAAAGGTTAAAGGTCATACATCTCAGACTCTACAGGCCTCAGTTAGCAAGTTAAAGGTTAAAGGTCATACATCTCAGACTCTACAGGCCTCAGTTAGCATGTTAAAGGTTAAAGGTCACCCCAAGGTGAAAAAGCCCAGAGCTACATCTCAGACTCTACAGGCCTCAGTTAGCATGTTAAAGGTTAAAGGTCACCCCAAGGTGAAAAAGCCCAGAGCTACATCTCAGACTCTACAGGCCTCAGTTAGCAAGTTAAAGGTTAAAGGTCATACATCTCAGACTCTACAGGCCTCAGTTAGCATGTTAAAGGTTAAAGGTCATGACAGCACAGTTAGAAAAAGACTGAACAAGGATGGCTTGTTTGGAAGGGCTGCAGGAGAAAGCCTCTTCTCTCTAAAAAGAACATGGCAGCACAGCTTAGGTTTGCACAGCTGCATCTGAACAAAGCTCAAGACTTCTGGAACAATGTCCTTTGGACAGACCAGAGCAAAGTGGAGATGTTTGGTCCTAATGCACAGCAGCACGTTTGGAGGAAACCAAACACAGCAGATCAGCACAAACACCTCATACCAGCTGTCAAGCACGGTGGTGGAGGGCTGATGATCTGGGCTGGTTCTGCAGCCACAGGACCTGGGCACCTTGCAGTCATTGAGTCCACCATGAACTCCTCTGGATACCAAAGTATTCTAGAGTCAAATGTGAGGCCATCTGTCCCACAGCTAAAGCTGGGCTGAAACTGGCTCATCAACAGGACAAAGATCCCAAACACAGCAGCAGATCAAATCCTCAGATAGCTGAGAAAGAAGCAGAAGGAAAGACCACAGCAACCTGAAGGTGTTGCAGATCCAGTCAAAGGACCAAAGGAGAGTTCTGGATAAACGATTCTCTGAAGCCCTCAAAGAACTAAAGCAAGCTGTGGAACCAATAATCAATGATGTTGTTGTTCATCTGAGGTTACATTTAAGGACTTTTAAGCCCTGTTAAGAACCAGATTAACTTTATTATGTCCAGATTCATACGACTTTACAACTAAAGGAATTTCCTCCATTCATAATGACATTTGAGTCATTTAACCTTTCGAGCCTGATGCAAAGTGGCACAAAGGATGTTTTTATTCCTCCAGTGTCGCTCAACACGATGACAAACTCAGTATTTTAGAATAAAAGCCGCATGTTTAACCTCCCAGATACTCTTTTATATCCTTCCTGTTTTCTGCAGAGGCAGAGAAATGCACCGGCAACTCATTTTAGACAATACTTTGATTTAGAAGGCTTATTTTAGACTTATCCAAGTTAAAATCAGCTCTAAAACAACTGAAAATCTGCCACAGTGTTGCAGTTACATGACGTCTATCCCTTTTTAGCCCAATTAGAAAGAAAGAATATGGTACGTAGTTTGAATATCTAAGTAAGAAGCCATCTATTGCTTCACCTTTTCATTATAAAACCAGTTCGCCATCTGGTGGCTATGTTTGTGTAACACAGCCAAAGCAAAAGCTGTGATACTGAGGATATGCTTTGTATTTGCATTTGATAATTTGCTCCATATGTAAAGGATAAACCCCATGTTGTCGCCCATCACCGCCAGCTCTTCAGTGGGGATGAAACAGCCCAGGTTAACAGTTCAGATGTAATCACAGATTTATAGTAATCATCCTTATTCTCTATTTTTAGTCCTTGGTGCTCACAGTGAGCCCCTGTTCCAACGAGCCCTCTTGGTGTTAATGAGATTTACTCTTGGCACAACGAGAGGAGCAGAGCCGGGCAGACGTTGTCTAGACGACCCACATCTAGGACACCAGAAACGGCAGCGATAACAAGGGGAGGACGAGCGCCAACATGACCATGACCGGTCAGCGTTGTAACAGCTCGGCTTGTTTTTCTGGCACAGGGTGAAAATCTTTTCTAAATATAGAGCGGGGGGGCGGCTATTCAAATCAAACCACAGCTACAGTATTTAAGAGGACGGATCTGACACGTGATTTCATTCATTATATTGGACTTTAGTGGCTGTTTTTCACTATAGAAAGAGAAAAAAACATGAAAAGTGGAAGTAAGGAAGCCTAAAGTGGCCACATTTATTGAGAACTGAGCACTGATCACAAGGAGTTCTTTGGCATCTATTTAAAGATTTTAAAACTGCCTCAAATGTAATGTATGTAAAACATACATAAAAGGCTAAAATGTATTTCCCAGCAGTGTTTTTTCCAGTAATACATTAAAATTGTTTCACACTTTGTTGCACCTTCTGTGGCTTTTAAGACCTCTTGAGTTCTTCGAGGCGTGGAGGCTGGTTCCAACTTTCTTATGCAGAAGTTGACAGATCGACTTCGCAGGCTGGAGCCTCGTCACGGACCATTTCCTTCATTTTCCACCATAAAATTCAATCGGATTGAGACTCAGACTGTTTGCTGGCCGTGTGATTGAGGCGATATGTCCTTCCTAAAGAAAAGTTTGAACACTCTGTGGCAAGATTACCCTGAAAAATCACTGATTGATGGAGTGAGATCCACTCTGTGTCCTAAGTTTTCAATCTCCACTTGTGGATTTACTGCAGAGGAAAAGGCTGCCATCTCCTCATGTTATTTACCTGACATTACCCCTATATCATCAATTATTGTGAAAAAGTGCCTGTTTTCTTTATATGTTTCACTGGACCTGCACCAAACTAAAGTTCCTGCATCGTCTCCTTGGTGATTCATCTCTGAATATCACTCTCATCCATCCACAGTCCATCACTGCTTCTCTTCAGCCCGCTGGGACCTGGTTTTCTTCCGTTTAGGTGTCAGTGATGGTTTACTGGTTTGACTTGATAAATAAAACACTTAAGTTAAAGAGTAGCCTATGATCATACCTTGTAAAAACGTGGGATCAGAGGCTCCTGCCACAGAAAAAGTCTCACAGACCACGAGTCAAATCACATGTTTTAACATAGAATCTGTAGCAGTCTGCTCTGAAATAAAATGGGTTAAATGTTAATGGATAAAATATACATAAAAAAGTATTTATGTCGTAACAAAACACCAAAGACAACGTGTGATATTAGACAGAAAGCTTAAAGGTTTTATTTATTTTGCTCTCAGATTTTACAATGTAATCGACCTCCAGAGAATTGCAAAGATTACTTTAAAATGCTGAGTGTCACGATCCGTGAAAGCACTGGACGCAGGGTAGTATCAATAATCAGATTTTATTCATATAATGATAGTCACTTGATGAGCAAAGTAATAGATTATAAATTACTAACTCACTCTCCTCGATAACCTATGGGGAGAAGAGTGAGACTATAAAAATAAACTTATCACTCACCGAACCGTCGGAGGCTCTGTAGAATTTTAACAACTCAATAAACAAAAAGAGACTCCTAATGGAGCTGCTTTGAACGTTATAGTTATAAATCAAAGACACTCCTCTACCGGAGATACTACTGAAAAACGACAACGACAAACAAAACTTCACTTGACTAAATCTATGACTATGGCAAAAACTTACAACAGAAAATCATCTCAAGGAGGAAATCATTAATAAACAAGATCTTGGTATACTTAGGCTTTGGTCACTTTGGAGGCTGGAGGAAGAACAACTCAACATACTGGCAACGAGACAAGGGAAACGCAGACTAAATACACCTGAGGAACCAAGGGGAACAGGTGGAAACACTTTGGGAATCAGGGAAGACGATGAGACACATGACACGGGAGGAAGGGCAAGTTACCGGAAACGAGAGGAGTTTCAAAATAAAACAGGAAGTGACAAGACAATGTACAAAAAACCTAAGAGCCTCTGTGAGACCTGACACTGAGAGGTCAGAGACATTTGTAAAAAAATATACATATAAAAGTATTTATGTCATAACAAAACACCAAAGACAACGTGTGATATTAGACAGAAAGCTTAAAGGTTTTATTTATTTTGCAGATTTTACAATATAATCGACCTCCAGAGAATTGCAAAGATTACTTTAAAATGCTGAGAGGTCAGAGACATTTGTAATGCCACATTAGGCCATCACTTTGCGCCCTTGGAAATCTCAGAGCTCCAGATTGGTTTGCCCTCCTGGTAAACCTCCAGTTTGCCATCATCGGTCAGCAGAAGACGACACATTTTAGGTGGGGATCTGCAAGTGCCTGTGTTCCACCTGGGAGTCGCGTCCTGGTTGTACATGACCAGGTTGCAGTCTGACTGCATGCACAGGCGGCTGGCATCTGATCCAGAAGTGTCTGATGCCCACACAGGCTTCCAACCGTAGACAACAAAGTTACCGTCATCCTGCAGGGAGAAAAAAGGAGATTTTATTGTGTAATCAGTGTGCATGTCTTCTGCTCATATGGCACGCTTCCTGACAAATGTCTTGAGCACCTGAAAAATAGCCTTCCAGCTTTGGTTGTTCGACATCAGGTAGTCCCCCCTACGCAGCTCATCATTTCTGGACAAGTAGTTCCTGCTCATTATTCTGAAACAGAAGAAATGTGTGATGTTGTGTCCATTCAAAAGAAAAATATCCGGCAATAACTCTACATTAAAAGTGTAAAATGATCTATTGGTTTAAATGTGTGGCATACTTACAGGTTTGGATGTTACACCCCTGCAGTCAGACAGCTGATCAGACAAAGACGTGAAAAACAAGAGTAAATTCATGTCTTTATATACCTAAACTGGGGGTGGAGCAAGAACGGGTCAGAGAGAAGAGTGCCTTCTCCTTTTTTTTAGGTCAACTTTAGGCCAATTTCCAAACTTCCTTTCAAGTCAAAGTTCATAGAAAAAGTGGTAGCAGAACAACTCCCACTTTACCTGGAAGACCATGCTTTTGCAAAAGGCATTCTGCTGAAACTGCACTTTTAAGAGTTGCAAATGATATTATGCTGGCAGTTGACTCAGTGGAATACACTGTCTTGGTTTTATTAAAAAAGTATTTATGTCATAACAAAACACCAAAGACAACGTGTGATATTAGACAGAAAGCTTAAAGGTTTTATTTATTTTGCTCTCAGATTTTACAATATAATCGACCTCCAGAGAATTGCAAAGATTACTTTAAAATGCTGAGTGTCACGATCCGTGAAAGCACTGGACGCAGGGTAGTATCAATAATCAGATTTTATTCATATAATGATAGTCACTTGATGAGCAAAGTAATAGATTATAAATTACTAACTCACTCTCCTCGATAACCTATGGGGAGAAGAGTGAGACTATAAAAATAAACTTATCACTCACCGAACCGTCGGAGGCTCTGTAGAATTTTAACAACTCAATAAACAAAAAGAGACTCCTAATGGAGCTGCTTTGAACGTTATAGTTATAAATCAAAGACACTCCTCTACCGGAGATACTACTGAAAAACGACAACGACAAACAAAACTTCACTTGACTAAATCTATGACTATGGCAAAAACTTACAACAGAAAATCATCTCAAGGAGGAAATCATTAATAAACAAGATCTTGGTATACTTAGGCTTTGGTCACTTTGGAGGCTGGAGGAAGAACAATTCAACATACTGGCAACGAGACAAGGGAAACGCAGACTAAATACACCTGAGGAACCAAGGGGAACAGGTGGAAACACTTTGGGAATCAGGGAAGACGATGAGACACATGACACGGGAGGAAGGGCAAGTTACCGGAAACGAGAGGAGTTGTTAATTTCAAAATAAAACAGGAAGTGACAAGACAATGTACAAAAAACCTAAGAGCCTCTGTGAGACCTGACACTGAGAGGTCAGAGACATTTGTAAAAAAATATACATAAAAAAGTATTTATGTCATAACAAAACACCAAAGACAACGTGTGATATTAGACAGAAAGCTTAAAGGTTTTATTTATTTTGCAGATTTTACAATATAATCGACCTCCAGAGAATTGCAAAGATTACTTTAAAATGCTGAGAGGTCAGAGACATTTGTAATGCCACATTAGGCCATCACTTCGCGCCCTTGGAAATCTCAGAGCTCCAGACTAGTTTGCCCTCCTGGTAAACCTCCAGTTTGCCATCATCGGTCAGCAGAAGACGACACATTTTAGGTGGGGATCTGCAAGTGCCTGTGTTCCACCTGGGAGTCGCGTCCTGGTTGTACATGACCAGGTTGCAGTCTGACTGCATGCACAGGCGGCTGGCATCTGATCCAGAAGTGTCTGATGCCCACACAGGCTTCCAACCGTAGACAACAAAGTTACCGTCATCCTGCAGGGAGAAAAGAGGAGATTTTATTGTGTAATCAGTGTGCATGTCTTCTGCTCATATGGCACGCTTCCTGACAAATGTCTTGAGCACCTGAAAAATAGCCTTCCAGCTTTGGTTGTTCGACATCAGGTAGTCCCCCCTACGCAGCTCATCATTTCTGGACAAGTAGTTCCTGCTCATTATTCTGAAACAGAAGAAATGTGTGATTAGTTCCTGCTCATTATTCTGAAACAGAAGAAATGTGTGATGTTGTGTCCATTCAAAAGAAAAATATCCGGAAATAACTCTACATTAAAAGTGTAAAATGATCTATTGGTTTAAATGTGTGGCATACTTACAGGTTTGGATGTTACACCCCTGCAGTCAGACAGCTGATCAGACAAAGACGTGAAAAACAAGAGTAAATTCATGTCTTTATATACCGAAACTGGGGGGTGGAGCAAGGTTTGGCATTCTCACTGCTTTTTATCTAGTTATATAACAGTTTGGCTGTGAGTACAACATACAGTGTTGTATTATTGTGGATAAAATTCCAGCTAATCACATCTGACACGTTTGAGTTTTTATCTCTTTTATTAGACCTTTATTGAGTCTGTGATACAGTAACGTAAAGAGTAGAGAAGGAACAAATATATCAGAGCACAGGAGAAGCTAAACTGGGGATGGAAGCGTTCTTGCAGCTAAAATAACAATTAAACCTAATAATCACTTGACTTTTGCAGCTTGTGTGATATACTGTAATGAAGCTAAATGTGTTAAGAACGGTGCTTTTAGCCAGTAGACACAGCCAGAAGTGTTGGAGCTCTGGGGGTGGAGCAAGAACGGGTCAGAGAGAAGAGTGCCTTCTCCTTTTTTTAGGTCAACTTTAGGCCAATTTCCAAACTTCCTTTCAAGTCAAAGTTCATAGAAAAAGTGGTAGCAGAACAACTCCCACTTTATCTGGAAGACCATGCTTTTGCAAAAGGCATTCTGCTGAAACTGCACTTTTAAGAGTTGCAAATGATATTATGCTGGCAGTTGACTCAGTGGAATACACTGTCTTGGTTTTATTAGAGCTATCATCTGCTTTTGATACTGTCGATCACAATATTTTAATCAACAGACTTCACGACATGGTTGGAATTTCTGGTTCTGTTTTACAGTGGTACTCAACTTACCTGTCTGTAGGGATGGGAATCGAGAGCCGGCTCCCAGTAGTTTGATTCTGTGGAATCGTTAATCCGCCTGCCTAACGATCCCGTTTATAGGTTCTGCTGACGTCTGACGCATTTGCACGCTTCGTATTTTGGCTCAGAATGTTTCCAACATGGCGTCGAGGCATAAGTGCTCCAAAGTTTGGTTATATTTCACCAAAAAGGACAAAACTAGGGCCAGTTGTAACACATGCAGAGCTGTGATCACATCAAAGGGGGGAAATACCTCCAAAATGCTGAAAGATTTGACCACATAGCATGCAGTCACTTTGCACGAATGTCTTCCTTCTCAAAAGTCCCAGGTAACGTAAACCTTCCAGGTCCTGTTGATTGTAATAATGTTAGCGACATACTGTATGAATAATTTCCATCTGATATTAACATTTAGTTGACGAGGACTGCAAGAATGAGGCAGGCTCCCACATACCTGCAGCTGCCCCTTTCATCGAGGCAGGGAAAAGTAAAATGACAGAGGCGAAAATACAAAAAATATTGGTGCATACTTGAATTTAAAGTGTTACTGCAACCAAAGCCATTTGTACTATATATAACTGGGCGAGAATCGATAAGGAACCGATAAGGAATCGAATCGATAAGCGATATCGATAATGGAACCGGAATTGCTAAATTCTTAACAATTCCCATCCCTACCTGTCAGCCAGAACTTTCAGTCTCTGTGTTTATCAGATTATGTCTGATTCTGCTGAATTGTCTTGTGGGGTGCCCCAGGGCTCGATCTTGGGGCCTATGCTCCTCCTTCTGTATATACTCCCACTAGGTAATATAATTAAGCAACACAGAAACGTGTCGTACCATCTATATGCAGCTGATATCCAGCTGTACTGTACGTGTAAAATTGCTGAGCTGCACAAATTGACTTCTTTCATGGACTGTTTGACAAACATTAACCAATTCATTAATAAGGATCTAGGCTGATCTATTAAGCCTAGTCTTGGGTATCTAGGTATCAATTTAGATTTGGCAATATCTCTAGAGCAGCAAACTGCTGCTTTCACCTGAGGAACATTGCCAAATTAAAGTCACTAGTTTCAAAGGCTGAACTTAATCCACGCTTTTATTTCCTCCCAATTAGACTACTGTAACAGCCTTTTTTATCAGTTTTGATAAGAAAGACCTGGATCGTCTCCAGACTGTACAGAATGCAGCTGCACGGCTTCTAACTCTCGAAGAAAAGAGCTCACATGAGCCCAATTTACAGCTGAAAACGTTTTTATTTAAGCAAGCTTTTAGTTGTGAACTTACCCATGTCTCCACCTATATTTTATTTATTTTCATCTTGTTGTGGTTTTTGTCGTCTTTTATGATTTTATAATTATTCATTTGTTTTATTGGTGGCGTTTTCTTATAATTATTTTCATGTATTTGATTGTAAAGCACTTTGTGGATTTTTTTTCTGTGAAAGTACAAGTACAAATAAAGTTTACTTAAATACTTACTTTTTGTCCTGTATAAAAACTGTTTCTCTCTGTCAGGACAACTTAGTTAAAAAAATGTACCTTTAGATTTCAGCCATCATCAGCACATAAAAGACGAAAATAGATTTTAAGACCAGGAATCCATGTGTGATGTTGTAATTTATCCCAACGAGAGATATTGCACCATCTTATAATCTAATTATGAGAACTAAGACTGAACTAAGAGGTTGTTTCAGATCACTGAGGTTGTTTCAGGTCATTGAGGTTGTTTCAGGTCATTGAGGTTGTTTCAGATCACTGAGGTTGTTTCAGATCATTGAGGTTGTTTCAGATCACTGAGGTTGTTTCAGGTCATTGGGGTTGTTTCAGGTCACTGAGGTTGTTTCAGGTCATTGAGGTTGTTCCAGATCACTGAGGTTGTTTCAGGTCATTGAGGTTGTTTCAGATCACTGAGGTTGTTTCAGATCACTGAGTTTTTTCAGGTCACTGAGGTTGTTTCAGGTCATTGGGGTTGTTTCAGGTCACTGAGGTTGTTTCAGGTCATTGAGGTTGTTTCAGGTCATTGAGGTTGTTTCAGATCACTGAGGTTGTTTCAGATCACTGAGTTTTTTCAGGTCACTGAGGTTGTTTCAGGTCATTGGGGTTGTTTCAGGTCATTGGGGTTGTTTCAGGTCACTGAGGTTGTTTCAGGTCATTGAGGTTGTTTCAGATCACTGAGGTTGTTTCAGATCACTGAGTTTTTTCAGGTCACTGAGGTTGTTTCAGATCACTGAGGTTGTTTCAGGTCACTGAGGTTGTTTCAGATCACTGAGGTTGTTTCAGATCACTGAGTTTTTTCAGGTCACTGAGGTTGTTTCAGGTCATTGAGGTTGTTTCAGATCACTGAGGTTGTTTCAGATCACTGAGGTTGTTTCAGGTCACTGAGGTTGTTTCAGATCATTGAGGTTGTTTCAGGTCATTGGGGTTGTTTCAGATCACTGAGGTTGTTTCAGATCACTGAGGTTGTTTCAGGTCATTGAGGTTGTTTCAGATCATTGAGGTTGTTTCAGGTCATTGGGGTTGTTTCAGATCACTGAGGTTGTTTCAGATCATTGAGGTTGTTTCAGATCACTGAGGTTGTTTCAGGTCATTGGGGTTGTTTCAGATCACTGAGGTTGTTTCAGGTCATTGGGGTTGTTTCAGGTCACTGAGGTTGTTTCAGGTCATTGAGGTTGTTTCAGATCACTGAGGTTGTTTCAGATCACTGAGTTTTTTCAGGTCATTGAGGTTATTTCAGATCACTGAGGTTGTTTCAGATCACTGAGGTCGTTTCAGGCCATTGAGGTTATTTCAGGTCATTGAGGTTGTTTCAGATCATTGAGGTTGTTTCAGATCATTGAGGTTGTTTCAGATCATTGAGGTTTATGGCCTCAATGATGAACTGACTGCAGTCAGACAGCTGATCAGGCAAAGACGTGAAAAACAAGAGTAAATTCATGTCTTTATACACCGAAACTGGGGGGTGGAGCAAGGTTTGGCATTCTCACTGCTTTTTATCTAGTTATATAACAGTTTGGCTGTGAGTACAACATACAGTGTTGTGTTATTGTGGATGAAATTCCAGCTAATCACATCTGACACGTTTGAGTTTTTATCTCTTTTATTAGACCTTTATTGAGTCTGTGATACAGTAACGTAAAGAGTAGAGAAGGAACAAATATATCAGAGCACAGGAGAAGCTAAACTGGGGATGGAAGCGTTCTTGCAGCTAAAATAACAATTAAACCTAATAATCACTTGACTTTTGCAGCTTGTGTGATATACTGTAATGAAGCTAAATGTGTTAAGAACGGTGCTTTTAGCCAGTAGACACAGCCAGAAGTGTTGGAGCTCCACTGTTGTAGCTGAGTTTTCTGCAGTGCTCCAACCTTGTTGTCTTCATTTCCTGAGACATGAGAAAAACCCATTAAGATGTGAGTCACATCATTTGCATGTAGAAAACTAAAAGTCAACAGCTCTTTTTTGCCCCAAAGTTGCTATTTTTCTGCTACAATGTGCATGTGACTCAGTGAGAAGAATGCATGCTTAATCAGGGGGGTGTCTGTAGTGTCACTTGGTTATTAGCAGGTTCAAATAGAGGTAATATGTAGACAAAAAACACAGAAAGAGAAGAGAAACAAAGCATAGGAGAAACAATTCAATTTTTTCTGCAACATAATGAACAGAAATGGATCCCATAATTGAGGGTGCGCCTTATAGTCAGGTGAGCCTTATAGTTAGGTGAGCCTTATAGTTAGGTGAGCCTTATAGTCAGGTGAGCCTTATAGTCAGGTGCGCCTTATTGTCAGGTGAGCCTTATAGTTAGGTGAGCCTTATAGTTAGGTGTGCCTTATAGTTAGGTGAGCCTTATAGTCGGGTGAGCCTTATAGTCGGGTGAGCCTTATAGTCAGGTGTGCCTTATAGTCAGGTGCGCCTTATAGTTAGGTGAGCCTTATAGTCAGGTGAGCCTTATAGTCAGGTGCGCCTTATAGTTAGGTGTGCCTTATAGTTAGGTGAGCCTTATAGTCAGGTGAGCCTTATAGTCAGGTGTGCCTTATAGTCGGGTGCGCCTTATAGTCGGGTGAGCCTTATAGTCGGGTGAGCCTTATAGTCAGGTGAGCCTTATAGTCAGGTGAGCCTTATAGTTAGGTGAGCCTTATAGTTAGGTGAGCCTTATAGTCAGGTGCGCCTTATAGTTAGGTGCGCCTTATAGTCAGGTGAGCCTTATAGTCAGGTGAGCCTTATAGTCAGGTGCGCCTTATAGTCAGGTGAGCCTTATAGTTAGGTGAGCCTTATAGTTAGGTGCGCCTTATAGTCAGGTGAGCCTTATAGTCAGGTGCGCCTTATAGTTAGGTGAGCCTTATAGTTAGGGGAGCCTTATAGTCAGGTGCGCCTTATAGTTAGGTGAGCCTTATAGTCAGGTGAGCCTTATAGTCGGGTGAGCCTTATAGTCAGGTGTGCCTTATAGTCAGGTGCGCCTTATAGTTAGGTGAGCCTTATAGTCAGGTGAGCCTTATAGTTAGGTGCGCCTTATAGTCAGGTGAGCCTTATAGTCAGGTGAGCCTTATAGTCGGGTGCGCCTTATAGTCGGGTGAGCCTTATAGTCGGGTGAGCCTTATAGTCAGGTGAGCCTTATAGTCAGGTGAGCCTTATAGTTAGGTGAGCCTTATAGTCAGGTGCGCCTTATAGTTAGGTGCGCCTTATAGTCAGGTGAGCCTTATAGTCAGGTGAGCCTTATAGTCAGGTGCGCCTTATAGTCAGGTGAGCCTTATAGTTAGGTGAGCCTTATAGTTAGGTGCGCCTTATAGTCAGGTGAGCCTTATAGTCAGGTGCGCCTTATAGTTAGGTGAGCCTTATAGTTAGGGGAGCCTTATAGTCAGGTGCGCCTTATAGTTAGGTGAGCCTTATAGTCAGGTGAGCCTTATAGTCGGGTGCGCCTTATAGTCAGGTGAGCCTTATAGTTAGGTGAGCCTTATAGTCAGGTGAGCCTTATAGTCGGGTGAGCCTTATAGTGTGCAAAATACGGTATATGTTGTCAGAGTAATTCAAGGTATTTCATAATATCCCAAATTTTCCCCTCTGAGGCTTAAAAGCAACACTGGAAAAGTTTGTGAACTCTGAAACAGTGTACTTCCGACTCGTTTTCGAGCGCACAAACTTCTCTTTTGCACATTCCCGGGCTGAGACTAACTTAGATTGCTGAGATACCGCAGTTTACAGCTTTGTTTTCCAGCCCTGCTGCAAACAGATATTTGTTTTATGACAGTGGTTACATCCCAAATTCTAGAGAGTTACTTTAAAGTAGGTTTGATAAATGGCCAAGCAGAGAAGACAGGACACGAGTAACAATACCTGGGTGAGCCTCGGTTTCTGGATGCAGTGAACGTACGGCATCGGACTGGCTTCAATCCGCTCTGAATGAGTTTTGTAACAAACTGCACAATCCATCAGCGGCTGTGGAGTGTTTGAAAGAGAAAGATCACGAGGAGGCTGCTGATGTTTTATTAAATCAGTGGTTCTCTCTTTAACATTTCCTCACTCTGTCATTCCTGAACTGGCATCTCTGAGGGTTGGACACAGTGGTTCCTTTGGCACACCTGGTGGGTTTCAGGTAGAAGTGATGGTAGAGGTACCTCGTCTGAAACCCTCCCTTAAAGAGAGCAGAGGGAGGTTTCAGTAAGTCTATCTTAAGTGATGCTGTTCTTTTGTAAAATAAGAACTGTTTCAGAAGCTGGGCTAAAGATTGACTAGTTTTCTCGTTTAATACTTTTGTTCCTTATAGTTTAGGTCTTGATTCTGTTTGTTTAGCTGGTGTAGTTTAGAGAGGCTTTTTGGTTGTTTCTTAACCTTCCTCCCTTAGTTCCTCTTGTCTTTTGATCACTTTGTTCTCTCAATAAACCGTTAAACTCCAACTTAGCACCTGGACATCTTTTATGTTGCTTCCTTAGAGCATAAACAGGGACGTAACAGTGAGAAAGAATTAGCTGGAACTGAATCTTTCATTTCAATTATTGACTTTTCCAATCTGGAGGATCTTTGTCTCAAACACAGCTGGTCAGCAAACGTCCCATCAAAGTTGAAAGTTAAAAAGTCATAAAACCACAGAGTTTCCTCACTGTTTAAATGGGTAAAGTGAAGTCCTGACAACTTTATCAAGATAACAAAGATTTAAACTGTCAGACATCATCTGAGGGTTTCAAGACTGTACTTTGGCCAATGAAATTGACCTGAACCAGCTCATATGGTCTGTTAAGTTAACCAACATATAACCAAACTAACCTGATCAAATACGACTGGTTAATGGTGACTTAAGAGTACAAACTGATGAAAAATGTTAAATCTTTCTTTCAGATCTTTGTAAAGACAAAACTCAGGCAAAGTCCTCTCTTTTAGGGTTTGAGTCTATTCACACGTTTGCAGTTAAAAGCATCTAATACCAGTAAACTGCTTCCTACATCAATAATCTTTAACCTTATAAGAGATAAAACAGCATTTAATGAGAGAAGCAGTAGTACGTGATTCAGAGAGCTCGGTTCCCCGTTTCTTTCCTTTCTGCATTTCAACAACAACACAATTTACTGGAACTGTTTCTGCTCAGACTTGTTCAAACTTGTCCTGCAGACATCTGAATATTCAAAGTCCGTTTCACTTGAAACAGACGCTAAAACAGTTCCTGGAACCCCCTGAAGGCATATATTACACAACAAGTACTTCAGTTAATCTGAACCAGAACAACCGTCGTTTCTCTCTGTAAGAGAATCACATCAGAGCTGAAACTTTCATGCTCTTCTGAGGACATCTGTGAGAATTTCTACACATACTAACAGCTCTGATATCAAACAGGTTAAGGCTTTATGAGTATTTTGGTCAATAATAAGCTCTTGTTTACCTCAATCTCGGACTTTTCCACACTTCTCAAGAAACGAAAATGGTGTTGGACACCAGCATGGGAGTTAAGTTGCTCTAATGCCAGATCCACTCCTTTCTGGTAGGTGTCAGGCAGCTCATTATAAGGCTCCTGGGCCTCGGCAGAATACAGCGCAGCTGCAGCACAAACCAGAAACAGCAACCCGGCAGCCATCTTCCTCCAACTGTGAGAGAACAGCTCTGTTCAGGGGGTCAACACCCTCCCCTCTCTGCGGTCTTCGGACTCAAATCCAAAACAAGTCCTATTATGGCTGCAGAACAAGTGAAACGAAAGCACACTCATCCTCACTGTTTAGTTTTTGTGTTCCAGTTTCCAGAAACACCCCAGGGAAAACGAGACGTGGGAAAATATGGCCTCAACGGGGAAGTTTCACCACTTGCCAAAAACTGAATCACACTTTTATCTCTTTACATAACTGGAAGCTTAGTAATCCAAGTCCTGGAAACAGTCTCAACTCCCAAAACAAACAAAAGAGTTGGCAAATTAACTTCTCTGGATGTTCAGCTCACTTCACTTATAAGAACCGGTTTTCTGTCCCCTAAAATGCATAAAAACGGGTGAATAATCAAGCTTTTTCTTGTGAAATAGATCATCCTCAAGTTGTAGAAGCAGCTCACAGAGCACCCATGAAAGATGGATTTACCAGAGCTCAAGGGGTCTGAATACGACACATTTCAGTCATTTGATGTAAGTAAATCATCAGCTTTAAACCGTAAACGTGAAGAACTGCAGTAAAGTCTTTAAATTTCAGACGAATCTGATGAACACACCCTGTCTTTAACCCGATGGCAGCAGGGATGGATCTGAAAATATGATGAACTCCAACTGGTTTTAAAACGTTCAAATGGTATTGCAAAGGGATTATTTGATGGAGAGGATGAGTGATTTCCGGTTTGTTTTTTGCTCTTTGGCACCCACAGCAGTTCAAGTGAAGGGAAAACGATGCGATGTAGGGCTGGAAACCAAATCTTCCAAACGAGCCAGGAGCGCGTCGTTTTAAAGCTCAAAATGTTATCTGGTGTTGCTTTAACCTCTTTGGGTCGCAAAGGAAATCATGTGACAACAGTCCCAAAGAGACCTTAAAGGGTTTATGGACCAAAAAACTCAGAAAACACAGGATTTTTGCAAGCTTACGTTGCGTTTGGTCCAAAAATATTCCGCCGCAATTGCAGCGGAGTTAAGGGGCTGCAGGGTGGTGTGGTGGTTGGCACCGTCACCTGCGGGCTGGGGCTGTGTGGAGTTTGCATGTTCTCCCCATGTATGCGTGGGCGGCTTCCTCCCACCCCCAAAAAGGTTAATTGGTGATGCGAAGATGGAGCGGCCGGCCACCGGGGAGCACGAGCCAGTGTATTTCTGGTGCCGGTGTTGCACCGTATAACTCTGGATAAAATCATTGAAATATAACTTAATTTATAGATCACAGCGGTGTAAAATCACATTGCAACGATAACACAACAAAAGTGGCAAGGTAAAGCATCTACTCCCATCAGTTGTTGACAACTAGCCTACATTATCGAAACATAAGGTTACTTTTTTTATTATTGCGCGGTAAAAAAAAAAAAGTCTCGGTGCTGCGCCTGTCAGTCGGTGTTGTGCCAAAAAAACCGACTGCCTTATATTTAAACAATAACGTTTAGGTGAATTTATTTACAGAAATAACGACTATTTCAATACCTCAATTTCAATGATTTTATGAAGATAAGGAAATTAATATAGAAAAGAACGTAGAAAGTTTTAAAGGCTTGCCGAAAGGTGACTGCACCGTATAACTCTGGATTGGAAGGGGTTACATTGACCAAATTGGGTGGCAACACCCATTCCGAAATCCCGCCATTCCGACAAGGCTTTCCGTATAAGGAAATGTGTGTTACTCAACAGGTGAGTCCCTTCTTTCTGTTCATGCAATTTATATGTTTAACACATGTTTCCAGATAAGCGTTATTAAAAACACAAAGTATCGGCACCTGGAGGAGGAGAAGCAGACCGCGTTGGTTTTCAATCACACACTCCAATGCCACTTATTTCAACTTCCGAAGATTTAATCCAGGAAAAAAAGGCTTAACACGCACAAGAATCCAAAAGAAACGAAAGTTAACTAAAAGAAAGCAAATAAACAGCATGAAGTGGTCAAAATTGGTTTTACGCATGCCTCTGTGCGTCTGGCACATGCGTCTTCGGGCTCTCCCACGTTGGTTTGTGGATGAAAGCTATATGTTCAGCTGTAATGTCATGTAAAAACAATCTCTACATGACATTTACTCCCAGGTGTGACCAGTTAGGTCCTTAAGATATCAACAGGCTGTATAAAGCCTTGCGCAACGGCTGTGTGTTTGTGCCAAATGCGCAAAGCCCATCCGCGCTTCCCAAAATTGGAGTGAGTACTCATAAATCACGTGAATATCATGAATAAACGTTTTTACTGCATTTTGTTGTGTTTTATACGTTCTATGCTGTCATTTCTCTCTTCTCCTATTGGCAAGGCAAGGCAGAATGCTCGCAACTGTGTCCTGTGCAGTAGCCGTGATATCTGGAATTGCAATTATTACTTTTGCATATGATGACAGCGTGCAAAAGACGCATGGGCTCTGTGGAGAGCTCCGCTCCAGCTGGCTGCTGTGACAGCTCACTGACACTGTATTTCTGCTTAATCAGCTTCAGTCTCGCCAGAGTTACATTAATATCTGTATTTTTATATTTGAAATTCAGGGGATTTTGATAATAGATTATTAAAGTTTGTTTGCGAGGCTGTGGCCTCTGCATGTGCAAAGCTTGTGCGCCAAACTTTAGGGCGTATTTGCGCCGGCATATCATTAGTGCAAAATGTTTTGGGTAAAAAAATACGCTATTAAAAGGAACTGTCGGAATGGCGGTATGTTAAAAAAAAAAAAAACATACCGCCATTCTGACCATAGGAGGAAAAAAGTGTCGGAATGGCGGGACGTTTGATAAAAAATTAAGTGTCGCCATTCCGACAATTGGAGACCAATGTCGGAATGGCGAGATGTCGGAATGGCAGCATGTAACCGACCAAATTCACTGTGCGTGCAGCTGGTTTCCTCTACTATTAATGCTGAAAAACCGGAGAATGTAACCCCTTCCAATGCAGAGTTACACGGTGCAGTCACCTTTCGGCAAGCAGTCGTTTTTCGGCACAACACCGGCCCCAAACCCGGATAAATGGTGAGGGCTGCGTCAGGAGGGGCATCCGGCGTAAAAACATGTGCCAAATCGATTATGAGAGATCGACTCGCTGTGGCGACCCCTGATAAAGGGAGAAGAAGAAGAGCAGAGAATGAATATGTTATACTAGCAATTATATAGAAGTGCGCGAGTCTCTACTTTCAGCAGCCACATCAAAGCTGTCACAGAGGCAGCTTTTTACCGACTCAGAAACAGAATTAAAGGTTTTCTCTCCCAAAAAGACCAGGAGAAACTCATCCATGCATTCATCTCCAGTGGACTCGGTTACTGTAACGGTCTTTTAACTGTTATATCTGTTGATTTAGACAAATATTTGTAGCACTGCGCAGTAGTTCTTACCTATTTATGTTTTTTAGGCCTCCTAGGGAAGTGCAATATCCTTCTTACTGTACTTGACATACATGTTATTAGATAAATAGTGCTGTAGATTTATTTATGACATTAGGCTTGGTAGGGAAGGGCATTATGCTCTATTTTAGTGTACTATATTTAACTGATGTGTGTATATTATGTGTCTGTGTGCTGTAAATGTCTGGTTCAATGACTGTTAATAGATTATATGTCAATGATTGTGCTGTAAAACAAATTGCCTCTCGGGGACATTAAAGTTTAGTCTAAGTCTAAGCCTAACTGGACTTCCCAAAAAGAGCATCAAACATCTGCAGCTCATCCAGAACGCTGCTGCTGGAGTTTAAACCAGGACTAAGAGATCTGAACACATCACACCAGCTTTAAACTCTTTACTCTGGCTTCCAGTCAGTCACAGAATAGATTTTAAAAGCCTTTAAAAGATGGTTTACATCTGTGATGTGTTCAGAGAATATAAACCCAGCAGAGCTCTTAGATCCAAGGACTCAGGTCAGCTGGTCCAGTCCAGAGTCCAGAATAAACCTGGAGAAGCAGCATTTAGCTGCTATGCTGCAAACAAGTGGAACAAACTGCCAGAAGAGATTAAACTGTCACCAAATGGAGACATTTTTAAATCCAGGTTAAAAACAGTTATTTTATCTTGTGTCTATGTGACTGTTGCTTGTTTTTATTCATTTTATTTCTTTTTATTTATATTCTTTTACATACTTTTAATGCTTCTTCTGCTCCCTGCTGCAATGATTTCATGTGAAATGTGCTACAAATAAATTTGACTTTCATTGCAATAATCGTGCATCTGTTTAACGGTGTCTTTTCTATAGAAACGGATCTTTTTCATTCTAGGTTTGGCTTGTTCTTGCCTGGATGAAAGCCTGCTCTTTCAGTACGGTCCATCCTTTCAACATGACCTTCAAGAAGAACACAACCTTTTCAGATGCTCTTTCTGTTGCATTACAGCGTTTCAAAAAGCCACGTTATTCATGAAAAATTAGGTTTTATTACTGCATACTGAGATGAAATTTGAATTAGAATAGAATAGAATTCTAGATTTGGAATAAACTAAGTCAACACAATACAGGACACAGATTTAACCCTTTTCAGACATTTTAATCTGGAAATGGGACACAACATAACTAGGTTTCATTAGCTAATGAAGCAGAGAAAAATGGCAGGAAGTAAAACAAAACCAGACTCAACTTTGTTATTATTCTGCTGAGCATCTTATATACAGGTGCATCACTCTAATGTAATCATGACTGCACCAACTCATGAGCTGAGGCGCAGGAAAAGAAGCTAAAAGCAGGTTTTCTAACAGAGTTTTCACTGGTTTCCTGTCGAAGCGAGAAGGCTTGAACCCCCGCTGCTGTGTCCCAGTCTGTTGCAGTACTCCACTCTGGTCTCCTTCATCTCCTGTAATTCAGAAATAAGAAACCAGTCAAACACCAGACCGATGGAGCGGCAGGTAAAGTGTGCAGTGTCCTTTTATTCCTGTGATAAAGGCTGAAAAAGGGCAGCGGACCGACCTCCGTCAGGGCTGGTCTGTGGATGCAGTGGACATACGGTACGGGCTCCTCTTCAATCTCCCCCTTGAACGTTTTGTAACAGACTGCACAGTCGATCAGTGGCTGCACAAAAACAAACCGGCACAGACGAGTTACAGCAGGCAGCCGCATTCCACATCTCTAAGCCCAGTAAATCAGAGGAAACTCACTCTGTCATTTCTGAACTGACACTCTGGGGACTGAGCCGTTCCTTTGGGGCATTTGGTAGCTTTAAGGTAGAAGTTGTGGTAGATGAAGCTCACATCAAAGCCAGGCTGAGGAGAAAGATAAGAATCTTTGATGAGGAGTTTTTATTTAAGACTAAAACACTCTTTGATTCTTGGAGCCTTTCCTGAGGCTTTGACTCACAATAACCCCAAAGGAAATCTTCCAAATATGACTAATAGATCAGATTAGACATGCTGTACAGTACCTCGGTGTCTGACTGTGTGACACTTTTGAAGAAGAGAAAATGATGCTGGATGCCAGGGTGAGAGTTGAGCTTGTCCAGGGCCAGATCCACTCCCTTCTTGTAAGTTTCAGGAAGTTTACTGTAAGCTTGTTGTGCGTTAGAGGACAAGAGCAAAGCCCCGAGGCAGAAGAGCCACAGCGAAAAAGCAGCCATCTTCCTCCGTGTGCCTGTAACAGTGGGAGTGGAAAAGTGAGAGCAACGGACCACCCCCACTTTGTTGTTTTCCTGAACAGGCAGGAACATCCAGCCCTCCTTTTACAGGAGGAAACAGGCTGTGACTCGTTGGGATCGGCCTCAGTGTTGATTCATCTTGGTTTTCCATCAACATGATGATAATAATAATCCAGTTTTCCAGTTCTGATCACCAGATATTGCTACTTAGACAAAGAAACTGAGAGGAACAGGCTGTTTATAATAAGGTACTCCATAAGGTTTAATTCTCAGCCCCAAATTACTCCGCAAAATTCTTCCATATAACTCATAATTATTCAAACGGCTTTAAACCATTTTAAACCATTTTAGCATTCTTTAAGATTAATTAATCAGCTGCACAGTCTGTGGAAATGACGGATTCTCAGCAACCAAAATGTGTTTTTAAGAAGCGATAAACATTAAAGGGGAACTCTGGTATTTTTAAACCTTATTTCTGGCATGAAATACGTTCATCTGCTCACTGAGAACAGTTTGGTGAAAGTCGGCGTCCTTCAGAAGATATTTAGATAACTGGAGATCCATATAACGGAGTGAACGGGGCTTAGAGGATGCAGCCTCTAAATAAGGCATTATCTGTCTTTATTTCACCAATACTTTAAGAAGAATGAATGAATGAACGCGTACTATAGCTCTGTTAGCTCATAGCTCTGTTAGCTCATAGCTGCTGTTATGTGGCTACTTGCAGCTATAGGAGAGCTAACGGAGGGATTTCTACACAGGCACTCTACTGGGACCACTTCATCCACACGCCCCCCTGCAGCACAGTTTATTCACTCCGTGCTCTGTGACAGTCGGCTAACTTCACACAGAGTTTGCTGCTGATAGTTTTGTGCAACATGGCAGGATATTTATCAGATTTTGACGACGACTTTGAGTAAGATGGACGTTCTTACCGGAGTGAATGAGCTGTGCTGCAGCGGCGGGCGTTGATGACATCATCCCAGTAGATGAGTGTGCAGAAAGCCTCTATAAGCCCCCCGATAGCCGCTAATAACAACAACACAGCAGCTATGAGCTAACATTTTGTCATTAAAATAGTCATTAATGCTGTTGATGTTTGAGTTTCCCTCTTTTTAATTTTTTCCAACAGTTAAACTTTAAACTATACATTTTTTTTTTTTTTTTTAAAAGACTGGTTTAAAAATGATTCGTATTTGGTTTCTATGGTAACAGCAGCTGAATTTGTCTCGTGGCCAGCAGGAACATTATGCTGCTGGAAGCTTCCGCCACACTTTCAGTTGCTATGGCTTCCAGCCGTCCAAGGTCTGGTTGTTAAATGGTAATTTTCTGCCCACATCAAAGGTTTTAAGCTGGCTAATTACGTTTCTTATTTCAAATCATTGTTAGTCACGTCCAACTTTTCTTTCTGACGGAGAATAATACATTTCCACATAAGATGTTTGGGTAATCTTCAGGTTTAGTCCTTCCTCTGAATGATTCCCCTTAAAGCTCACAGCATGATAGAATTATTACTGAGTGGGAAAACTGTACAAACTACAATTAAATTACTCAGTTTTTTACATTTTATCAGATTAGGATGTAATCACAGGCATATTATCAGCATAATAGTGACATTTTCTTCTTTTAAAGCCATGATTATTGTCAAAATGAGTATATCTGAACAGCAAAAGTTCAGCAGTTAATTCAAATGATTACAGAAAAGCCAGCAGAGGCCAATCAGAAGATCTTATTCAGACCTTTAAAGCTTAACATGAGCTTTCTTTCTGATCTGCTACATACAGAGAATACGAAAAATACAACAAAACCGGATAAATAGAAAATAACTTTTATTTGTCATCGATATCAGAACCATTAATGTACAAGGGAGCTTTAGCAATAGCCTACTGGACTTTGTATTGCTTTTTGAAATGAATGTACACAGTTTTATCAGCTTTTAATGACTTTACATCACGAGAAACACAAGCCAACTTCACTCCATTCAACAGGCACAATTATAAGAAACAAAACACTGCATAAATCTGCCCACTTCTCAAACAACTCTCCTTCATTGTCACGATTCAAAGTGCAGCCAAGCGCGTGTTTACATCTTTAAAAAAGAAAATTCTCGTTTGACAACGAGCGTCTGAAAAGTGCTAAAAACTGTAACATGTGCCATCCCACCAGAATACACCTAAATTGCTTCATGGTCCCACAGGCACATGAGATTTTGTGCAAATTTGACACCAAACGGGCACAAAATCACAACTTCAGTCGGGCTGAGACGGTTCAGAGGGAAGAGTAGTGTCTGAAATACGAATGTGAGCGTAACAGGACTGGAAATTTCAGTTTCCTTTACAGATGCAACACGATGCAAAAGAGCAAAGCATGATTCAATGGGATTGTCTACACAGCCTGTTTGGTTATCCTGTACCAAAGAAACGAGACACATGGAATGCTTTACTGTTAAAAATGTGTTAAAAACAGACGAGAGATGACTGAACTGCAGCTTATGTTGACCACAAAATTATTTACACTGGACATTTGGCACTCAGAAACTAATAAATTACAGCATTTCCCAAAAAAAACCCACACCATGTGAGAGAGACTTTAGTACTTTAGTGCCCTAAACATGTGCATTTAGAGTGTGTTGATTAGGCTGCTGTGTCATAATATCCTAAAGACAGAGAAACAACAACAATAAATCTGCACAGGGACAGAAAGGATCTTATGGCATTAGTGTAATGACAGATTTTTGGTGTAACTTCATCATAACTGTCCCAGATCGCCCTCTGCTGGTGCTCCAGCGTCACTGCAGGTACAGAATCTGACATTTAAGGCTGAAGATCATTTAAATGGTTGCATTTGAATACAAAAGCAAAGCACGATTAAAAATCTTAATTTAAACAAGCTCATCTAAAAATCACTGGATCTTCGAGAGGTTTACGCTACGAGGCTAAAAGCAATTAAATATCATACAGTCATTGTTCAGATTTGGTGTTTTAAGGCTTACGAGCTTTGCGTTAAAGTGATCAGCTGGAGCAGCTCAGTATTATCAGTTTCCTTCATAAGGGGCTTCATAAGCGTAAAAAAAGAAATGGACTTGCATGTAAATGTTAAAAGGAATGTATCCTATATATCCTCCACATATTCAATGTGAATCATAGCAACCTTTCAGGGCTAAACATTAAAAATCTTACTGCCTTCACGTTTCATTCTGAGCTGATTTGAAATCTCTTGTCCCCTGAAATAAAATGAACCTCCCAGTTTTGCTGATTCCAGCCACAGACTGCCGATAACCAGCAGAAGACTGACCAGACCTCCAACAGGCTGTACTTTCATGTCTCCACCCAGAACTCATTGGTTTGGACTGACAGATTTTGGTGCAGAGTGAGGAGGACTTCAGTGGTTATACGAGGGTTACACCGGCATTTGCATCTCAGAATACTCATCGTGACACTCGCGCTCGTCAAACTTGGGTTCGGCATCATCTGCGTCCAGCTGGAAGAGGAGAAAAGACATCGCAGTCAGCTCAATGGACCGTCATAAAAGCCCCTTTTTAAATGGGATTTATTTATACAGCCCTTTACAACAATCCATTTCGGTTTATAGCAGATAATAAATAAAGAAAAGAATAAGTAAAAAACAAGAAAATAACAGTAAACGCAATAAAATACAGCAAAATTGAATAAGATGAGATAAAAGTGTCACTAAGTATGTTTTTAGGCTAGATTTAAAGAGGCCCAGGTCAGAAATAAGATGCATCTCGGGGGGGGGGGGGGGGGGGGGGGGCTTATTCCAGAGCCTGGGGGCACCCCAGGGCTTGTATTTGGACCTGAACACTTCCAACAAAAGTTGATTTGTTGACCTCAGAGTTCTGCCAGGGTTACAGACAGTTAAAAGCTCAGATAAATACGATGGGGGGAGGCCGTTAAGAGCTTTAAAAACAAATTAAAAGATTAAAATCTATTCTATAAAGGACAGGAAGCCAGTGAAGGGAGTTAAGAACAGGAGTGATGTGCACAGGTCTGTTAGTGTTGGTTAAAAGACGGGCAGCAGCAGAGTTTTGCACCAGTTGAAGGCGACAGAGAAGTCTGGGAGACACCGACATAAAGTCCATTGCAGTCGTCTGACCTTGAACTTATTAGGGCATCTTTCTCAAGGTCGTGACGGCTTAAAAACATTTTAACTTTGGCCAGGAGACGCAACTAGAAAAAACTAGTCCTGACAACATTGTTAATTTGTTTGTAAGACTTCAGATGACTGTCAAAGGTCAAAGGTCACTCTTAAAGCAGACCAATTACTACAATCGAATGTAAACTGGTGGAAAATTAGAGGAACAAACTGTCCTTGTAGCCGTTTACGTGCATGGAAGCAGAATAGAGTGATTTAAGTACGTCTGAAGCTGAGAGTGAGGGACAAAAAGAGCTTTTTCTGATGCTTCTTAGCTGTCCTGAAGTTAGGATTTATTAGAGCAGAGCGACAACATTTAGGCAGCCGCTTGTTGACTCCACAGATGCAACATTTGAGTAGCTTTGCTGGGAATTCAGCTGTAATAACAACAATAAGCACTTATACTTTAATGTTTCTAACAAAAAGTTGGGACTCTGGAGCCTGCGTCATCCGAGTGTTTTAGTCCAGTTTCCAGAAGCTCAACTTTGTGCGATTTCGGTCATATTAACAGTTTAAAAGTGTAGTTTTAGTGTCATTTAAAACCGTGCTCACTGAATGACTCGATCATGATGGGAATCATCACATCTTGTGGCCTTCATAGTCACCAGATCCTCCACCATCACCACCCACACCTATAGAGACCCTTTAGATGACTTTAGAGGTCGAGTTCCACAGACTTTCAGAATAAAAGCCAGAACACAGGACGGAAATGTTCCCCCACTTTCTCTTAACTCGTTTCTTTTTTAGCTTTAACTCAGTGTTTCTCAATTCCGGTCCTCATGACCCACTGCCCTGCACGTTTTCAATGTTTCCCTCCACCACCACACCTGATTCAAATGAATGGCTCCTTATCAGGCCACTGCAGAGCTTGATGATGAGCTGATCATTTGAATCAGGTGTGGTGGAGGAGGGAAACATTGAAAACATGCAGGGCGGTGGGTCATGAGGACCGGAATTGAGAAACACTGCTTTAACTGAAGCAACTGTGCGCTGGTAAGAAATGTGACTTCTTCTGCGTCTGCTGAGCTAAAGATGGACGCTCCCGCAGCTCCGGGCACATCTGCAGCAGAAACTCTCCCACTTTGAAATGCATGCGTTGCACAGCAACCGCTGAGAGAGTCGGGCCCAAATTCATCCATCATCTGCTGCTTCTCCGGGGGTCGGGGGGGCAGCATCTTTAGCAGAGAAACCCAGAAGGTCCCTGTCCCCGGACACTTCCTCCAGCTCTTCCGGGGGGACCCCGAGGCGTTCCCAGGCCATAGTCTCTCCACTGTGTCCTGGGTCTCCCCCGGGTCTCCTCCCAGTGGGACGGGCCCTGAACACCTCCCCAGGGAGGCGTCCAGGGGGCATCCTAACCAGATGCCACCTCATCTGACTCCTCTCAATGTGGAGGAGCAGCGGTTCTACTCCGAGCCCCTCCCGGATGACTGAGCTTCTCACCCTATCTCTAAGGGAGGCCCAGACACCCTGCGGAGGAAACCCATTTCAGCCGCTTGTATCTGCGATCTCGTTCTTTCGGTCTCTACCCACAGCTGGGGACCAAAGGTGAGGATGGGAACGTAGACTGACCAGCAAATAGAGAGCTTCGCCTTCTGGCTCAGCTCCTTCTTCACAGCGACGGGTCGGTGCAGCAACACTGCAGACGCTGCACCGATCCGCCGTCAATCTCCCGCTCCATTCATTCCTCACTGTGAACAAGACCCCGAGATACTTGAACTCCTCCACTTGGGGAAGGATCTCATTCCCGACCCGGAGAGAGCATTCCACCCTTTTCCGGCTGAGAACCATAGTCTCGGATTTGGAGTCGGGACCAAATCCGCTGTCGATTCAGATTTCTTTTTATGAGAAGCTTAATTCTTCCTTATGTTCAGGCTGCCGATTTAACTTCCATCAAACAGGAAGTTGGGTGCAAAGCAGCAGAGAGAAGTTTGTGCTTAAAGAACAAAGAGGGTGACTGTTAAAGGTCAAGGGTCACTCTTAAAGCAGACCAATTACTACAATATAATGTAAACTGGTGGAAAATTAGAGGAACAAACTGTCCTTGTAGCCGTTTACGTGCATGGAAGCAGAATAGAGTGATTTAAGTACGTCTGAAGCTGAGAGTGAGGGACAAAAAGAGCTCTGATGCTTCTTAGCTGTCCTGAAGTTAGGATTTATTAGAGCAGAGCGACAACATTTAGGCAGCCGCTTGTTGACTCCACAGATGCAACATTTGAGTAGCTTTGCTGGGAATTCAGCTGTAATAACAACAATATGCACTTATACTTTAATGTTTTTAACAAAAAGTTGACAACATGAAATGCTGATGAAGAAAAGTCATTAAACTTACACACGCAATCTCCCTGACAGTAAAGATGCGCTGCAGCAGGAACATCTTGACAGGGACGGTGAGGATGAGCACGAAGGGGAAAGCCAGAGACGCCTGGGTGGACATAACGGCCCACAGGACGGCCAAACACACCACCTGGATGACGGTGAACAGATGCATGCGCAGGGTGCGAACCTGCAGGACGCAGAGGTGATCGATGGAGGAAACAATTACAGACATTACTGTGGAGAAATGCTTGTTTTTTCATTGGACTGCATCATCTTTTCCCCACACAACCCTTCTATTAGCAGGTGGGAACGTCTCTCTGCTCTCACCTTGCGTACGTAGGTGTGGTCAGGGTGATACTTTGGTGGCATGAGGAGCAGCATCATCCGCTCCGTCAGCTGGATGCCATTGAGTGACATCACGCCCATGTAGAGGAAGATGCCGAACAGCACAGCCAGGGGGATCTGACGCAGCAGGTCACCGATCACGATGGACATGCCTGGAGAGGCATATTTAAACATTAAAGAAAAGAAAAAGCAGGAATTCAAACCCAACGGATGCCCGACACTCACCGACCATGACGGCGACCAGAAGCCCCGTGACCCTCTGCTCCTTCACCTCCTGGATGCGAGGCTTGTCTCCAGGGGCGACGGCCTTACTCATGACGGTGAGGGCGTTGACGTGGGTCACCGAGCGAACAGTGGCTGCCGCCATCCACGGCAGGCCGAAGAGCGCCGAGCTGCCGCCCAGAACCACGATCAGAAGCAGGTCCAGGTGGAAACCCGAACCCTTCACCAACATCCGCTCCTTCTTGCAGACGATAAGGCTGCAGGATGTCAGACAAACACAGGAAACATGATTCAGAGCCGGAAACTAACCCCTTAATGGCGTGAGCACATGATGTTAGCTGTGATTCAACACTAAAACTAAAGCAAACGAGCAGGAACGGCTGGTATAACTGGGCTAACAGGGCTCAGCCCTCCCTACATTATTCAATAAAAATGAGAATATAATATATAAATAATTAATAAAAACTTTAAACAAATTGTTTTTTAATTTTTGATCAGAGGCGGAGCAAAATCTGAACTGAAACCCATGAAATTGGTGAAAACGGGCTAATTATCTACAGCCCAAGCGAAGCAGCTCAGTTACACTTGACTTTTCTTCAACATTTGATTGACAGGTTGCAAGTCCCGCCCCCTCCATTTGGGCTAAATCTGTACAGCCCAAAGCCAGCAGATTTGGACCAATCACAGACTACTCTACTTGATTGCGTGTGTTGGGCGAAACTTGGACAATGGCAGGCATCGGCGTTAATAAAGTGGTTTATTTACTTTCAAATCCGTTTTCTTCAATGTCCTTAGGTGAAAAAAGTAGGGGCACATCATCCAAAGGATATCCAAATTACACAGAAAGAAAAGCGCCAAAATCGTAGCTTTTGTGTAACTTGGTTTGAGAGAAAGGCTAACGGCTAACGTTAGAAAGGCTAACGGCTAACGTTAGAAAGGCTAACGGTAACCTTAGAAAGGCTAACGGCTAACGTTAGAAAGGCTAACGGCCTCTTGAAGCCAAATATCCAAATATTTTTTAATATTGAATACCCCCCCCCCCCCTTAACGTCTTTCTGGAGTGTTTTTCTGGATTTACTATTTTAGTTTTGTGCTGATGTTTGGATTATTGTGCTCCAAAGCAAATTGCAATAGGCTATAAGTCTGGGTTGACCTTTTTTAAAACCTTTTATGGTGTGAAAGTATTTCTATTTCCAGAGAGATGGTAGATGGTATATTTTCCATCAGTGCATTCTTCTAAATAGTGTTTTGGTGGTTTGTTGAAAAGGCCCGTGCTGTTGTGATAGTTTAAACTTACATTATAACAGGACACCTTTTATGTTGAAATACAACTACTTGGCTTTTATAATACATTAGCCCCCCCATTCAACGAGTGTTAAAAATCAGGCCTAAACGATCCCTTTAATAAACAAAGACATTCCTTTACACAGTTTCAACACGAGTGTTTAAAGAAGACCTTAATCTAACATCAATATGAGGTCATACAGTCAACTTTAGACAATGATTTACCAACTTACACCAAAGGTCAGTTTGAGGTTTAGGTCACTCGCAGCGTTACTCACGTGGTGATCTGAGTCTCCATGAAGATGAGGATGAAAACCAGCAGAGCGGGCAAGCAGCAGGCGAACATCATCCAGATGGGGAACTCTCCATCCGAGCCCAGAGGACTGACGATCCAGCCTCGTTTGTTGGGACTCGTCACAGAGAATCCTCTGGGAACGCTCAGTTTCTGCACAGAATACGAAGGCGGCTCTCAGCGCGGCTGCAGTTTGACTCACGGGCAAGAAAAGGATCAAACCCACCGAGACTCACCTGTGTGTACGTGTCCTCTAAGCTGTAATCCACCAGAACCATGATGAGGATCGCAATGGGAACACCGAAGTCTCCAATGATCCTGCGGAACTGCACAACACAATGGGGGAGCGTGTGACCACTTTATAGGTTATTAAACATTGTTCAGCAACTGCTGGAGGAGCATGAAAAGCTCCAGGACACTCGCAGACTGAGATTTTCTTTGTCAATCAATGTCCAACAAGTCTGTACAGGACCAGATATCCTGTCAAACACTTCGTGCAACCGTTAAAAGACGCTGACAATGACTGTTCCACAGTTTGAACAGCAAATGAAAGCGTGAACACGCAGCAAATTATCCTAAAAACTAAGCTTTAGAACACATATGTCAAACTCCGGTCCCCGAGGGTCGCTGTCCTGCAGGTTTTAGACGTTTCCCTGCTTCAACGCACCTGATTCAGATTAAATGGATCCTATGGCGTAACCACGCATTCTTTGGGGGGTCGTGTCCCCCCCAATATTGAGAAAATACCAACCTGTCCCCCCAATATACAGAAGAAAATATGTAAAATGCATGTTTCTCCTTTTATGAACCCTGTCAAGGGATCGGTCTCTTGTTATGTCTTATTTATTTTCACTTTATTTCCGTGTGTTACCGTGGTAACGGCTGCGCCGCGGTCGCCGTTGTTGATGCTAACAGTCTAGCCAATGAGAGTGACCCACCGGGCGCGCCGCCGTCTCAGCAGCGGCTCTCCTTATCTTTACGTTGGACTTCTACTTTTGACGGAGCCGCAGCTCAACAGAGCAGATTGTACCAGAACAGGAAGTCCAAAACAGAATCAACAAAATAAACTTCCGCCCCCTTTCAAAATAAAACAACTTAAAACAAAAATAACATTAGACTATTGGACTTTTCATTGTTAATGCACATTTTGAGACATTGACACAATAGAAATGAACCTGGACTTAAAAGTCCTCAGCACATTTTTTGTTAAAGGAAAAGTCTGTAATTTGTTACATCATTAGTTGTCCTTATTAAAATATTTCCATAAATATGCTTTTGGTATTTGGTCGTTTTCCATTGGAAGCTGTCCTATTTGCATAATTGTAATTGGTAGGTGTGTTTAAGGTCAGTAAACAGTAAGCAACTAACCAAAACAAAGTGGGGGGGCAGTCACTGTCTCGGAGAAATTACACTATTCCTTTAGATGTGAATTTATATGGTCAATGTAGTCCTCTAAACTATGTTCTAAATGTCCAATTTTTCATATATAAATAAAGAATTGTAGATAATGCACTCAACAATTTTGTTTTTCTTGGACCCCCCCCCCCCAATGTCTAAACCATGGTTACGCCCTTGAATGGATCTCTTCGAAAGATTGTTAAGTTCTGCACAAGTCTGCTAATGATGCATTGATCTGAATCAGGGAAACATCTAAAACCTGCCGGACAGCGGCCCTCGAGGACCGGAGTCTGACATCCCTGCTTTAGAAGGACGGGTTTCATTCATAAGCTTGATTACTTTAAAATTAAGTCTGAAGAGGATTCATTAGCCTCCAAAGAGAGGCGTCAGTGTGGCGTGAGACCGCTTTTAAAGCCTCACCCTTCCAGGGAAGAAGGCGCTGTTCTTGAACTTGCGCAGGTAGAAAGCGATGAAAAACGTTCCCGCCATGAGAGCCAGAGACAGCAGCGCAGTGTTGGGCTCCCCGCTGACCCTCGCCGTCACGGGCAGGGTGCCGTTGCTCTCCACCAGAGTGCCGTTCTCCACGAAGGCGCCGCCTTCTGTGCCGTTGTCCAGCGAGCAGCGTTTCAGAGGGTGCTCCTTGAAAATCTGCACACAGAGCATTTCTTTAGTTATGAAAACAGCCTGGAAAATGGAACACATTCTGGAAAATGGAATAAGTCCACAGCTGATGGCCTTTCAAGTCTGTGCAATGAAGCTCTAAAAATAGCAAAACCTTCCAAAATCATAAGCCCGGATAATAATCCGACTCCCGATCCAGTTAACTTTCAAGGCAGATCAGTCACAAAAGATTTCAGGTGCGCTAGTTAGAAAAACATAGTCATTTCGACCCTGAGGTGTGAATACCATCCAAAGATTAGTCTCCTCGGGTTAGTGTCAGCGGCGTAAACTCGCAGCCTGCCAACAAAGATCTCTGGTAATCAGAACCAGTTATTTCAAGGCTCAACTCCACCTGGCCGAGCTTGATGAAGGTCTCGCAGATGAAGATGAGGGAGATGAGGAAGGAGAAGATTTCCTGGGTGAAGCGGGAGACGAAGCGCACCAGGAAGCTGCCTTCGAAGGCCACCGTGACGACCACGATGATGATGAGCCAGAACCCGATCCACACGCGGCCCGTCAGGTACTCGATGTGATTCGTTTTGCAGAACTGCGAGAACAAAAAAAAAGACTTTTGTACTTTTATCATGAGTCTAAAGTCTAAAGGGCCCGAGCCGTGTCTTTATGAGGGAGAAAACACCTAATTTACACATCTCCAGAACCACAGGAGGGGGACAGTTTCGGTTTATCCAGAGATAAACACAACTCACACTGTAAAAGGCTTCCTCAAAGACCAGCAGCGGACCGGAGAAGCCCACAACCAGCAGCGGCTGAGCTCCAAGCAAGCAGAAGAGGACGCCCTGCACCGCCGTCGACACGATCAGCTCAGACACGCCGATCAGACCCTCCGTCTTCTCGCCTAGAAACGGACGAGCCGGGTCACGAGCATTCAGCGTTTGCACTGAAGCCGGAGCAGCGTTTGGTGATAGATGCGAGACTTACCCAGCAGACCTCCAAATGTTATGGCCGGAGAGAGGGCAGCGAAGTAGATGAAGATAACCGCAGCCATGCACTGGCTGTTCAGCGCGTCCTTGAAGTCGCTGACATACTTCGGGTAACGCCGCCGCACGTCTCGTATCAGCCCACCAAAGGGGCGCCCAGTGCGCTGCAAGGGGTCGTCTGACTTTTTCAAAGGTGTGAGGAGAGCCTCTGTGGGTCAGGCCCAACTGGTCGTCAGAAACAGTCGTGTAAAACAAGAAAAACCCTAAAAATGTCCAAACTGAGCAGCTCACCTTTGTCTTCAAGGCTTTTGGGCTCTTTGGCCAACAGTTTGACCTCTTGCTCCTCTCTCTTGCGCAGCATCTCCCTCTGGAAGCGAGCAACAGAGCGCAGCAGCTCATCGTCTCCCATCTCTGAAGGCGGCAGCACGATGCTGCAGTCCAAGAAGCTGTTGATGGCGTTCAGCAGGTCCTGTCTGTCGTCTGCCAAGTAAGCCGCCTCGTGAAATTGCTGCAGGGCAAAAGAGACAATTTAATGTAAAATGGAACCTGCTCCATGTTTATTATCGTTTCTTTGCAGGTCTGCTTGCTTGTTCGTGTGATTTTCAATTCTGGTTGCAGAGAGTTGGACAAAAACTTGAATTTAGAGCCTATTGGACTGCATCATAAACATCTTAAAGTTGTCCGTTTACTGTGTTTTTTTGTGAATTAAATAAAGCAGTGGGTCTGCTTTTGCTCGCCTACCTTGTCGGACATGAGGGTGGAGATGGAGCGTCCTATCTGGTGGTAGTCCATGCTGGTGGTTGGCGGTCCCAGCAGAACGAAGAGGAACCTGACCGGCACGGGCACTTCCAGGACGGACTCCAGCTCCACAGCCTCCTGCAGCCTCACGAAGGCCATGGTGGGCTGCTCCAGGAAGTCCACGCAGCCTGCAAGACCACAAGAGAAAACCGTCAACTCGCAGAACAGCGTCTGGCGACGAGGTGCGGTTTAAGTCTGCTTAGGTCCAAATAAAACTTTAAGAACTCACCCACAAGGACAACTGTGGCCTCGGCATTCTCAGGAATCTTCTCCAGCAGCTTCAGCTCGTGTTTGGACTTTGATCGATGCATGCCAGTCCCCAGAGTCGGCTCCTTCTGCTCAAAGCACCAACAAATGCAAAATGACCACGAAGAATATGAGCGTCCCTGATGTTAGCTACAAAGAGCTTAATGGAACGGCTCCATCTACTTGAATGCTCTTGCAAAGGCTTCTGTCCCAACTGGGTCCCTCCGTTGGTCCCAGGATTGTCGTCTAGCAGCTCCTACACCACGCCTAAGACAATCCAAACTCTGTTCATGTGTCGTCCCACGATGGTGGAATGACCTACCGAGCGCTACCAGAACAGGGGCGTCCCTGTCTATCTTCAAGAAGCTCCTGAAAACCCAGCTCTTCAGAGAGCATCTCCTATCCCAGCACTTACCTACCCCCTCTATCTCTGCACTTTATCTTTATCTCTACTCTGTCCCCTCTGACAGAGTCGGACTCCTGGGTTCCTTCTATGTAGCTTATTGTTAGCTTTATATATAGCTTTGTTATATCTTCATTTGTAAGTCACTTTGGATAAAAGCTGAATACAGAAACAGAAACATGAGCGACTGGGAGCTGTGCCAAACACTTCAAACCCAAACCTACCTGCAGCTCGTTCTTGTCCATGTCGATGTGCGTGTCCATGTCCCCCGTGGAGTTGACGGTGCCCATGAGGGGGTCGGTCACCGATGGTTCCTGCTGATGGCTGTGGTTGGCATTGTGGTGGTGTGCTATCAGGCTGCCGAGGCTGGCTGCTGAGATGTTTCTGGGAAAGTGGCTACTGTGCTCCTTCTCATCGCTCGGGTGACTTGGGGAAGCAGGGAGAGGCAGAGAGAGGGTGAGGAGGAGGAGGAGAGGCAGCGACCAAGCATAAAGCCACCTACTAGCAGGAGGTGTGTAGCGGTGAAAGAAAAGACAGTTTAACACCTCAAACTCAAACTTAAAGAACCTGTTATCTCCTTGGTTATCTCCAGATATGTGCAGTTATCTCCTCTGTTCACATGGTAACAGCAGATTATGCTGTTTGTCTTAACTTTGCACATAAACACGCAGTTACTCGCCGATTATATTGAGGACCAGTGGTGTCAGAAAGTACTACGGAGGTCACAGCTCCATAATCAAACACAGCACCAGCCTCCAGTGAGGCTTCGAGTCGATGGAAAACTGAGGAAGAGGAGGTTTCTGCAGCAGTATTGTCAGAATAGTTGAATGCACAATGGAAGATTTAGCAGGCAGGGATTGGGTATAAGAGTAAATGTTTTTGGATTCAGGCATGAAGGAACCACTTTATATAGAGTTATAGACAGTATATGTACTGTTAAATGTCCCTGAGGAAGATGTGCTGTTGTAGTTAGGGTCAGAACTGTCCTCTAAGCCGATAAGACTTGATGCAAGTCATGGTTAAACAGGGCTGTGGGGATTGTAGCTTCCCCCTGACCCAAAAATAAAGAGAATAACTGCGTTTAAAGATACTCCCTTACATGTGGACCAGGCCCAAATTATGCCAATTAGGATCAGATTAGTTGCATCTTACTTTAATCTTTACCGTTTTAAATCTTGTATGTATATTTAAACCTTTAATGATACACTTAAATAAAGAAATCATGGGCATTTGTGCAAAACTGAACCACATACAGCAGCAAAACTTTATAGTCGGTGGTCTGCTCCACATCCAAATGAAGGAAAACCCCAATATAACTGAACTGATGAAATACAAAGAGTTGGACCGTGCCGAGTGTTCGCCAAGCTTCAATAAGTCAAAATTCAGGACTGCTGCTGCTCCCAAAAGATCACAGTAAGAGCACAAAACCGCAATCCTGAAAGATCTGACAAAGAAAGCGAAACGGCACCTTCTGAAATCTGATTCAGTTCACCAGAACCGTTAATCCTCGAAATTACTTGCTGCTTAAGGGCCTGGGTCCATCACAACTACTTTGGAAATTAATTCAAATTCATACAAAGACATTTTAAAAGCAGAGTGCCAGGGTTTTGGGAGGTTAAAGTCTGACATCTGGTCTTAAATAGCAGCTGGGATGCTAAAGGAGACTCAAACAGGTACCAAATTCAAGAGTAATTTACAATTTCTGGCCTGAACTGAGAAAGATCTAAAGAACATCTAAAGATGTTTAGAAACCACGAGTTCTACAGAAACAAGAAAACAACCTGCATTAAGTGAAAAACTCAGGCGTCACTTCCTGTCACCTGTGTTTCAGCAGCAGGGCCCTCAGGACATTGGCTCGGTCCTCAGCTTTGATCTGGTCAGAAATGATCATCTTCTCCACCACCTGGTGGGCGATGCCAGGCAGAGTCTTCTGGTCCAGGTCCAGCAGCACCGCACCTGCAAACAGATCAGTTATCCATGGAGTCCGTGGCTGTTTAGGCAGGAAACAATACACAAGTGTACTTTATTGTCATTTCTTTTTACCGTGGGAGATGGTCTTTCTGAGCTCCAGCAAACTGCGGAAAGACAGCGAGGCAACATGAGGTTTCCCCCAGCGGTCCGTCTCCTCTTCTACGTCCTCCTCAAACTTGATCCAACGGGCCGTCTCTTTCCACTGCATCTCCTGGTTCTTGTCCATAGTCAGTTCATTCAGCTCCACAAACACCTGGAAGCAACACCGCACAGAAGCACTAAGTGAGTAAAGAGATGTGCCAGGTGCAGTCACAGGAAACCAACTTGCATGTAAGAAAACATCATGCTTACAACAATTCAAAGTGAGTCATCTAAAAGAAAAGAAACACTCAAAATACAAAACACCACCTCAATATTAGAATTCAGTTTTAAAGTTCGATGGAGACAACTACCTCATAAATGTAGGGTTCCCGACACCCTTAAATGTAGAGTTTACGACACCCTTAAATGTTGAATTTCGACACCCTTAAATGTAGGTTTACGACACCCTTAAATGTAGAGTTTACGACACCCTTAAATGTAGGGTTTCGACACCCTTAAATGTTGAATTTCGACACCCTTAAATGTAGAGTTTCGACACCCTTAAATGTAGGTTCCCGACACCCTTAAATGTAGGGTTTCGACACCCTTAAATGTAGGGTTTCGACACCCTTAAATGTAGGTTTACGACACCCTTAAATGTAGGGTTTCGACACCCTTAAATGTAGGGTTTCGACACCCTTAAATGTAGGGTTTCGACACCCTTAAATGTAGGGTTTCGACACCCTTAAATGTAGGTTTACGACACCCTTAAATGTAGGGTTTCGACACCCTTAAATGTAGGGTTTCGACACCCTTAAATGTAGGTTTACGACACCCTTAAATGTAGGGTTTCGACACCCTTAAATGTAGGGTTTCGACACCCTTAAATGTAGGGTTTCGACACCCTTAAATGTAGGGTTTCGACACCCTTAAATGTAGGGTTTCGACACCCTTAAATGTAGGGTTTCGACACCCTTAAATGTAGGGTTTCGACACCCTTAAATGTAGGTTTACGACACCCTTAAATGTACGTTTCTGACACCCTTAAATGTAGGGTCTCGACACCCTTAAAAGTAGGTTCACGACACCCTTAAATGTTGAATTTCGACACCCTTAAATGTAGGGTTTCGACACCCTTAAATGTAGGATTTCGACACCCTTAAATGTAGGATTTCGACACCCTTAAATGTAGGATTTCGACACCCTTAAATGTAGGGTTTCGACACCCTTAAATGTAGGTTTACGACACCCTTAAATGTACGTTTCTGACACCCTTAAATGTAGGGTTTCGACACCCTTAAATGTAGGGTTTCGACACCTTTAAATGTAGAGTTTCGACACCCTTAAATGTAGGGTTTCGACACCCTTAAATGTAGGGTTTCGACACCCTTAAATGTACGTTTCTAACACCCTTAAATGTACGTTTCTAACACCCTTAAATGTACGTTTCTAACACCCTTAAATGTACGTTTCTAACACCCTTAAATGTAGGGTTTCAACACCCTTAAATGTAGGGTTTCAACACCCTTAAATGTAGGGTTTCAACACCCTTAAATGTAGGGTTTCAACACCCTTAAATGTAGGGTTTCAACACCCTTAAATGTAGGGTTTCGACACCCTTAAATGTAGGATTTCGACACCCTTAAATGTAGGGTTTCGACACCCTTAAATGTAGAGTTTCGACACCCTTAAATGTAGGGTTTCGACACCCTTAAATGTAGGGTTTCGACACCCTTAAATGTAGGTTTACGACACCCTTAAATGTACGTTTCTGACACCCTTAAATGTAGGGTTTCGACACCCTTAAATGTAGAGTTTCGACACCCTTAAATGTAGGGTTTCGACACCCTTAAATGTAGGGTTTCGACACCCTTAAATGTACGGTTTCTAACACCCTTAAATGTACGTTTCTAACACCCTTAAATGTACGTTTCTAACACCCTTAAATGTAGGGTTTCAACACCCTTAAATGTAGGGTTTCAACACCCTTAAATGTAGGGTTTCAACACCCTTAAATGTAGGGTTTCAACACCCTTAAATGTAGGGTTTCAACACCCTTAAATGTAGGGTTTCAACACCCTTAAATGTAGGGTTTCAACACCCTTAAATGTACGTTTCTAACACCCTTAAATGTACGTTTCTAACACCCTTAAATGTACGTTTCTAACACCCTTAAATGTACGTTTCTAACACCCTTAAATGTACGTTTCTAACACCCTTAAATGTACGTTTCTAACACCCTTAAATGTACGTTTCTAACACCCTTAAATGTACGTTTCTAACACCCTTAAATGTACGTTTCTAACACCCTTAAATGTATTGTCAGTATTGTCCAATGCAGTGTTAATGTTTTTCTAGCAGTGGCTATAACCAGTTAGGAACAATTTCATCTTCATAAAACTGCAGTTTACTGTGCATCAAAGACTACAAAGAGCCTTATCAGCAACCTTCTAACAACCAGAGTTTGTTAAAAGAAGGTTAATTGAACACCATGCTGGTCAGTCATAATTCTGTGTGTCACGACCAAAACCAAAACAAAAGACCAAGCCTTTAATCTGCCGTTTTGTGCCGTTATGCACCCGCTGCATGCCTTTGAAATCACGCACAAGCGGCTCAAACCCAACTCTGGCCGGTCACCCAGCCTCACCTTCTGGTACCGAGCCATTTGACCGCAATCCATGTCCAGCAGGATACAGTCTGGTCGCGAGGGAGAGCGGTAAAGCACCACCGGTAACTGCCGAGGGAGTGAAACGATGCAGGAGAACACTCAAACCCGACCGATGGCACCACAAAGGACGGGACCCAAACTTTCACACACATACCCACAGGTAATCCGTCCTCATCACACACACCTGACAGGGACGTGTTGTTTACCTGAGCTGCATGTGAGAATGTGTGTGTGTGTGTTAATAAAACATAGCTCCCCCTTTCTCTGGAGCTCCCAGGGTCTGGTTACCTCAGCTCTTCTCCCTTCTTTCCTTTCAGGAAAGGAATAAAAAGAACTCACTCATTCATTTTTAATCGCCTCCTTCCCTCTCTGTCCCATTAACAGAAGAGAAAGGACGAGTCTAAACCTGAGAGGCAGAGATGGGGCGTTATTTCCAAGGATCAGCCACGATTTATAGTTCAATTTGACGCAAATAAGCCAAGTTGTGCAGTAGAAAATAAAGAAATTAATCTAAAAAAGCTAAACATAAGTTTCTTTATTACTTGAGGAAACATCAATAAGTTGTTTTTCTTACTTCACGTCTTTATGTTGATGTTTGAAGTCGTGACCGGTTCCAATGCTGGATTTCTGTGTTTGGTATTGATTTCTGAACCATCAATAGTTAGAGTGATCATCCCACCCTCTACAGGAGTTTGTTAGACTGAATATAAGCAATTAACCAACTTAAAAACCTCATAGATTGTTGATTAATTTAAGAATTAAACAATAATCAGTCAGAAACTCCGTCTCTTAAAACCTCGTCATTGGATCTAGTTTAATTTCTTTCATCTTTCCTTTCAACAATGTTTAAGAAATGCATCAAAGTTGGAAAAGACACCTGTCCTGCTTTCACGTGAGAGATGGCGGGCTCGTCTCACCTCATGTGGCGTGCGGTCCTGCTTTCGACTGCGAGTGGTCGGCTCCTTGTGGTCCTTGCCGGTGTGCACCACTTGTCCTTTGGTGCTCTTTCTGACGAGGTGTCTGCGCACGCCAGGAACATCCTCGAAACGATGACCTGCGGCAGAATGCGAGACGATGGGTGAGAGATTAGAGAAAACTTTACCCCTTCAATCATTAACTGAGCAAAAAGGAAAGGAAGAAGCATACGCGGCTCTGCGAACATGATGTCCGAGCAACAGAGCTCCAAACCAGAGCCTCGGAAGTCACAGGTTGCATAAGTCCAGCCTTATTTTGTGACCTTGCACCCTGAGTTCAAATCTCTGCCCACCTTATCAGAGGCCTCTTTGCTTTTTTGTTTCCATGGTCCCACAGCAGGGAGTAGAGTTACTCATGCTGGCAGCACACCAGGCATTGAAAAGGACGGGGAGAAAGACACTGCATAGCACGGACACAACATCGAGTAGAAACTGTTCTGTCAAGAGTTCAAAGATTAGTGAGAAAAAAAAGAAAAAAAAAACCTACTGATGCAATAAACTTGAACCAATCGAAGAAAAACAACCCGAGAAGACGCTCCGAGCTGCTATCAACAAGCTCAGCTCACAGAAAGGAGTCGCTTACCGTGGTCAGAGCTCCCAAATATGTAGAAACCAGTCAAGGTTTTCAGGTTCTTCATCAATGTTGGAAGTTGGAATAAAAGACTAAAGAAAGAGCCGACTGCAGACCGGAGGAGAAACAGCACCAAGCGACCGCAGACCCCCCCGTCCTCCCCTCACCGATCACACCGGAGTGTGCAGCTTGTGCTGAAGTTTGGACAAACTGGAAAAAGTCGCCGTTTCTTAGCCGGAGCCTGACCCCACATCAGAATGCATCAGTGAGCAGAGGTGTTAATTGGCTGGGGTTGAACAGAAAGCCGAGGGACAGAGATCTAATAATTCCTATTGTTGAGCGGCAGCCAGGGACACTTTCCCAGGATGATTTACGGTGGCGGGAAGCAGATAAAAGAAGACACCGAGAACAACAGGTGATGAACCTGTTTGCGGGCCCCGACTCTTTGCCAGTAAGCGTCATAAAGGAAAGTATGAAGCCCCACACCTCCATCCTCAGCCTGTGCTCGGCCTTCAAGTCAACTCAACTCTTCCCCTCGTTTCACTCCAGCAGTGATTAAAAGGTTGAGAACTCCAGTTAAAGTTTCACAATTAGCCACAGAGTTGGCTCAGGCCTCAGTCCAGGGGCCTCAGCTGACAGCGGGAACGCCTAATTTAATAACGCGGGCCTGTCCGCCACGCTTTTTAATGAGTCGCCGCTCTCCACTGAGGGCCCATACCGGGCCCATGACGTCACGGGCCGGTCGGGGCAGAGGCTGCACCAAAGCAGGGATTTAAGAAGGTCCTGCCCTCGGCTCTGTGTTCGTGCAGGAATCTGAGCATCTGCAAAGCCGGGGCTTCAATAACATCCAGACGAGGCGATGCTTAAAACCCCTTCGTCCAGTAATGAGTCGATGCTATTCGCCCAAGAGCAGGTGGAAGCAAACTTTCCAGTCCAAATGATAAATATATGAAACTGATAATAAAATGTGGGGATTATTTATAGTTTGTTACCACCAGCAGATACATGATCATCTCTACAGCAGATGAACTGTATCCGAAAGAGGAAAAAAATCCAGCAAAGACCTGACAGGACCTGAGAGATGCATCTGGACCTTCAGCTGATCCATCTACTGTTGGCCCAAGCCTCATTTTCCCCTCATTTTCAGTCCTTGTACCTGAGCATTTTCAGTGTTTTTTCTTTGTTCAGCCACTTAACTCTGACCTTTGACCCATTCAGGCAGAAAAAAGGCTCCTAACTCAAGGGATGAACCAGTGTTGTGTCGACACAGAACAGACAACTTAGCAAAGAAGCCATTTTAAACTGGATCTTTAGGCACTTTGTCACAAAGACACATAATTTGTTCCCATTTCTTTCGCTGCATCTATGAAAAACAGCAAAGAAAACACAGTTTGACAGACAGAAAATAGGATTTCTGCAGCAACAAGGTGATTCCCAAAGAGCTATTAGCTGAAAACTTGGCATATCTCAGCATGGTGTGCAGTGTGTCCTTAAAACATTTGAGGGAACTGGACAAGTGGAGGACAAAAGAAGAAGTGTCAGGCCTAAAAAACTATCTACAGCAGATGAACAGGATCTGAAAGTGATGTCCTTAAGAAAGAGGAAAAAATCCAGCTGTGACCTGACAGGACCTGAGAGATGCATCTGGACCTTCAGCTGATCCATCTACTGTTGGCCCAAGCCTCATCAGAAATGGTCTCCATGGAAGGGTGGCTGTCAAGAAGCCGTTCTTAAGGAAGGGAAACAGGGAGAAAAGGCTGAGCTGTGCCAAATGACACAAGAAGTGGACTGAAAATCAGTGGCAACAGGTCTTATGGAGGGATGAATCCTCCCCAGAGCCCGGACCTCAACATTATTGAAGCAGTGTGGGATCATCTGACAGAGAACGGAACAAAAGGCAGCCCCCATCCAAAGAAGAGCTTTGGGATGTCCTTCAAGAAGCCTGGAGAACTATTCCTGAAGACTCCTTAAAGAAATGACAGAAAGCTTGTCTCAGAGGGTTCAGGCTGTGTTGGAGAATAAAGGAGCTCAGACCAGATATTCACTTTAAAATGCCTTAGAATAGCCTTTTATGCTCCATTTACGTCTGCAAACGTTCCAATAAACTGTAGCAACTGTTCACATTTCCCTGCAGAATATAAGGAAATGAGGAGCAGCCTTAATTACTTCAGTCAGCCCTGAAGTACCTGAACTCCTGCAGGTTGTAGCTGTGGCAATGAGACACCAAGACGTGGGAAAGAGATATTTTTATACGGCCATGAGTCAGCACTGTGTGGGAATGAGATAACTAAACTCACAGTAATGAGTCCCCACGAGTAAAAGCATCTGTTCTGCACCGCGGGGCCTTTATCCTTCATGAGGCGCAGCTAAACTGCAGCGGCATGATTATTAACAGCCTGCTTTCAGGAAAAAATGACTGCGAGTCGCCTGCTCAGTTTAATTTAACACGAAGGACCTCCTAAAACCCCATGGGGTCATGTTGGTTTAACACACAACCCTGGAGCAGGTTCCACTTTGATTTTATGCGTCTCGTTAACATCTGGCCATGACAGAAATGTCGTGTGACCAGCAAAAGACCTTTTTTAAGACTTTTTGACACTGCAGCCTGGAAGTAGAAGAAGTTGTGGCTCCAGTACAACTTTAGGGGTTTGTTTCATACCGAATACCTGATTACTTATGGCACATAAACGCATTGGCACTCACTCTTGATGCCGTCCAGGTCAGCGGAGGCCAGCGTCTGGGCTTCGCTCTCATCCGTGGGGATGCGCTCGTACTTGGCCTGCTCGGCGCCCGTCATGTTGCCCGTGCGGCGGCGCTCTTGCAGGTCGTAGCTGCGGCTGGCTGAGGAGACCCTGGCCAGCGGGGGGTGCCCAGGTGGAGCCGACTGGGCGCCGGGAGCGTCAGCCGAGGCGGATTTACTGAAGAAAAGCAGAGTGACGACGTGAAAAAAACCTGAAATCTAAACTTTCAGCTCTACAGCAGCGCCGTCTTTCAGCAGATTGTTTGAAAAGAACTCGAACTTCACCACATTAAAGCCTTCTGCTTTACAACAGCCGACTTACGGTCCCCTAAAGTCAGCTCTTAACTGTATTCCAAACGCCTTCTCTGCTCAGTCTTATGATGGGATGTCATAAAAACAGCTCTGATTAGACTGCTCCCCAGACAAGAAGAGGCTAAGGATGTAACGCAGCTCAGATTAAAGCCTCATCGAGGGGAAAAGTAAATGTCATAAGGCGGAGCCTGAGGCTGCTGAGGTGCAGCGTTGTCTATAGCGACAGGAGATATATGGGCCTGAGGAGAGGAGAGATCAGGCCCAGCAGGCCCACTGGATGCCTGGGACATGGAAACGCAGAGGCACCAACCTGCTACCTTATGCAATCACCTCAGCAGCTCGATTATAAAGCAAACAATGACTTTAATCAGCTCAATCGATCACACTCACTCAGTGGAGGACGCTTCAGTGTCTGCAGCCACAGCAATCTGCGGGACGAAGTTCAGCTCTCGAGGCGAGTGGGGGCTCTCTGTGCCACTTTTGGCCATTTGGTCTTCATCTGAGAGGAAGAACTGAGGCGGGAAAACAGAAGAAAAGCACAGGTTTTCTCTCACAGGTCCAAAAAAGTAATAAGCTCTCATTAAACTGAACCTTGGAGGCAGAAAATGATGGTTTGACACAATAATAATGATGAAAACATGCAAATATAGCTCCAAGAAAGCTTAATTCCACGTTTAGTCATTTGATTTTAGATTTTTGTGTGAAACTAAAGAGCAGAAACATAAGTTTGGGTAAAAGCTTAAGATTGCATTTACTTTCTGCTCGTATCAGATCTGGTTTGGTTTGGCATCATAACAACAACAACTAAACATGAAACTGACTCATGAATGATTGAGGCTGTACTGAAATATTCATAAAGGAAAATATGGTCATGCTAGAACCGTGAGGAGGACGGTGAAGCCAGCTGATGTGTCTGTTAAAAGCGCTTCAGATGCTTTAATCATGGGGCTCTTTGTCATCTCCAAAAGCCTTTTTAAAAACTTTAACTTCCTGATTCCACAAAAAACATTAAATCACATTCAGGCCGTTTTGAGTGAAAAGCTCCTGGAGTCCAGTGACCTTCCTAAAAAACCTCTACCAGTGTTTTCTAACCAAGTCCTTCCCAGAGGGAGAAATCCACAGACCAGCTGGTGCTCACAGTCCAGAGGTTAACTTTCCTGACCTGGAAGGTGGACAGTGCACAGATCTGGCAACCGAACCGTCATTTTTTAAGAGTCCTACAGAAAAACTGATGTAATAACAATAAATAAAGCTAAAGTAATATATTAGGGATATATTAGAATATATATAAAGGGAATATATTAGAAAACATTTGAGGACATTACCTCCACATCTTTGGGTCTCTCGGACTCGGGTGGAGCAGAGGTCGTCTCAGCCCCCTCATCCTCCTCTTCCTCTTCATCTTCTCCCTCTTCTATGGGCCCACTGCAGGGGGCACTGCTGGCTTTGTGATCTTTGTCCTTTTTCCTCTTCTTGCCGCTCTTCTTCCTCCGTCCCTCGGAGGGCAGTTTGGACAGAGGTCGGTGGATGTGGTGAGAGGAGTGCCGGTGGTCTGCAGAAACAGATCGTGGACGAGTCAGTGCCAGAAAGCGCTGCAAGAGGAAGACGAACACAGCAAGAAGGAAGCTTCTTTCTGCTTACATTCAATGTCCTCTTCATGGTAAGAGTGGTGCTGCTCATCGGGTACAGCAGCAGGGCGGAGGATCTGCTGGAAGCGCTGGACGCCCAAAGCTTTATTCAGGTCCCCGTCGTCCTCCTCTTCTGGGCGTGGAACCCCGTGAAGAGAGGAGGAAGCAGGAGCCTCTGGCTGGAAGAGAAAACAACAAAATATATCATTCAATGCTTTATTGTTCAGATCAGTGTGACAATTCAGAAGAGAAAGGGGGATGAAAGACTCTTTAGTGTACTGGTTGTGTAAAGAAAAGCTTTTTTTCCTCAGTTATGTAACACTTACTGACAGAAGGACATAAAAGGACAAATTACATTTTCAGTTTGTCTACAAAGAGGTTTTCTGAATATTTTTCCATCAACAGACTCGGATATGAGAGTTTTTCTGAGCTCGTCTTTCACCACTAGAGGGCGCTCTAATCCCGTGACTGAATCACAACCCAGACATTACATGATCAGCCCTCACATGCATGCACTCCTGAAGATGAGATTCAAACTGGAAACAATAGCCATGTGCATTGATCAGTTCCAGCACTTCCAAGCTGTGTGACTTTGGGATCACATGGAAGGTAAGAGATCTGTTTTCCTGCAGCAGCAGCTTGCTGCGCCCTGCCCAGCTGGTGGGGTGTTGTCATAAGGATGGATCCACTCTGGCTGAGGGGACTGCGGTGAAGACACCCAACGGCAGATTCATTGTTGCCATGGCTACCGTGTAGGTATGCACGTATCCTGCAGCGAACCCTTCCCGTGGCGAAACTCAGGGGTCACAAGCCACCCGATGCTCTGAAGGATTCTCAGGATGCCCAACGAGGAGGTCGAATATAAGATTTTCCTCCTTGCTGCAGGGAGCAACAGATCGCATGTGATGATATAAGATCACCCTTTACCTCCTGGGGCTCCTCATGACTGATGATGATACACCAAAACACTGGAGAAATATTTAAAATGTCCACCCAAGCATCCAGAAACAGCTGAATTCCTGTTGAAACAGCATCAAAAGCAGTTGAAACGAGCTCCACCTCAACATTTTTACAGCTTTGATACTCTTTGGGACACCATGTCGACACCATTTCTTTACTTGATAAAGATTCACCGCAGCGCTTTCACTTTGTAACAATGAAATCTAACATGTTTCGAGGTGAAGATGCAAAGAGAACAAATGGCAACAAGAAACGGAGATTGTTCTGGAAAGAATACAATTCAGGAGCAACTCTTTCCACCTACCGAAGAGATAAAAGAAGCAGAACAGCGAGCTTCTTCTACACCTGATACTTGTGTCGTTCTGCTCATCAAATCCATCCCAACAAGAGAAGACGAACAGGAAACTCAGAGCTCAGACAGAAGCATGTGCCATACGCTGTGAAAAAGGGATTCCCATGACCCATGTACATAAGAACGGGTTTTAACGGGCCCGTTTTAACATGCCACACAGGTGGCAGAAGCAGAGAGTCCTCATTCATCATCAATCCAAAGTTTTCAGCTCCTAAAACTGCTTTTTAAACATCTGTGACAGCTGGAATTAAAAGGAAATTCAGTCTTTTTATATAAAACAGGAAACATGGCGTTGAAACGAGGGTTTAAAATGTTAAAACTTCTCCACGGTTCCTTTTAAATTGTCAATCATCCCACGTGTAAATATTTTCACTGAGGCCTCGGAAAGATATCGTGGTTTCACAGCGAATCCCCACATCTGGGAGAGACGTGTTATAGATTCTCAGACGGGTGAGAGAATTTTCCACAACTGACACCATGTGCAGAAACAAACCCCGGGGAGCCGAGTAGAAGCTGAACTAACCCGATGAAAAAAGATCAACATTTTCTTGCACTTTTAGTTACTTTGCTGAAGGCAGCGTGAGCTTGGAGCTCACCTTCAGGTGTCCCCGCTTAGCAAAGCCTCATCGGAAAAATCAGAGCCCAAGTTAGCAGTATGGAAGGTGTGCAAAGGCAGAATAACAAGACTCACATAAGCTCTCCAAGGAAATGTGTTTAGTTAATGTGTGTTGAAGGGATATGGCTCAGGAGCAACATCATACAGACACCATTTCCCTAAAAGCAGGTGATTTATCAGCGGATATGTCAGGAAAACAGGCTGAAATTAAAGGAGTTCAAGGCATCCCTGAATAAATTCTCATCCAAGCTTAAATTAATTAATCACCCATGTGGATATGTTTCATCCTACGTCATAAAATCTTATTGTAGCAGTCATTAAACTTCCATTAATGGGACATGATTTACGTTTATGTTGACTAAAGCTCATCTGATACACTGAAACAAAGGAAAGGGTATTTAAAATGGCCTCCTTTGGGAGGAAAATAAGGTCAAAAAGCTGTGCTGGAACCCAGTAAATGATGGAGACCTGCTGATGAGGAATGTTTATCTTGGTTTATTCATAAATAATTGCTGGAAATACCATGAACCTGCGGCTAATGAGCGTCAGTCCATCCCATAATTGATCAGCTGAGAGCAGAGAATGACAATCCAATCCATCCTGCAGTGTTTCAGTGTTTTCTGTAAGAGACAAAGACTGGATTTGGGCTAAACTTCAGGCTTTGTTACCTGGTAGATTATTTATAAGCTACACCAGCCCAAAAACCCAAAGCACACATCCTCTTTACATCAACTAATACTTGGTAGCAGGAAGATTATTAACTCCAACAGTTAATATAAAGGGCAAAAACACTGGAATTTCATTTTAAATGTCCTAAGCTAACAGGAGAGCCGCTCCTGTGGAGCAACAGGCTTTAAAAAAGTCGTGTGACGTGTGAAAAGAGGGTGACTGCGCTGCATGCTGAAGTAGACACCGAGTGTGAGGAGGGAGGAAGAGATTATCTGTGTCCTGAGGTAGTTTCAAATCCCACACAGTCAGCACTTCCAGGGAAGAGAGACGGGACAGGCTGCAGATGCTGTAGCGATCAGGCCATACCACACGGCTGGTGTGTCACCGCATTCCTGCAAATCTTCTGCAAGGAATCCTGATTTTACTCCAAAAGCAAACAGGTTGTGACCCAGTTATTACCAAGATTTACGTTTATATTAAGCAAACAGATCCTGATTTTTCCCTCCTCAATAAAAAAATCCCCTTAAAAGAAGTAAAGAAATACAAATTAACACCCTCATCAGCTCTTTTAATCAATCTGAAACCACAAAAACAATTAAAAATCAATGATTCTGGCTCCTGTGTGGAAATTTCCCGCTAATTACTTTTATTAGCCATAAGCTTTAGGATATGTGGGAGCCTGGAAACAGCTTACTGATAAACAGCACATGCAATAGGAGGTGAGTCACAAAGCACTGATCCCAATCACTGTGTCACCCACAGTAAGTGATACTTTAACACTGGAAAGTCAAAGCTCACAACTGCATCAGGTGAAGGAGACGTGACAACAGCTGGCAGAGGGTGCGAGTGACAGAAGGTACATCAGAGGGGAAACTCTCCAAAGAAGAAGAGGTTTGCTAGAATTTCCAGGTTCTAATGGGGATTTTTTGGGGTAAAGAGGCTGCAACTGCCACCGTTCACAGTTACATAATCTTCCTGTTAAAGTCCAAGTGACATAAAATGTAAAGAAAGAAAAGCAACTTTGTGATTTGGCTTTAATACAATAACATAGTTTCTGCAAATGCTTCTGATTGAAGCCTACGAGAAGCTAACCGTTGTTACCCTGCAGCCCAAAAACATGCAACTGCCGACCAGTCCTGCACCCGGATCAGTCTATGGCAGGCAGAAGAAGACGCCGTGCGCGCCCGTCTGTGCACGGAAATCATGCAGCCAGCTTTGAATGAACTGGGAACATTCAGCCTTGCCCTACAACTGGAAATGATGCAAGCGTTTCCTAAGAAACGAACGCGGCCGGTCACATGCTGGCTCTAAAATGATTACCAAACAAAGAGATAAAGTCAACTGCTCAAAGCTGAAGTAAAACAGACTTTTGAGCAAATCAACACTAAGGGTTGATATTAAACAGTATGGGACTGAGATCCAGCTCACAGCTGCTGTCTTTACACCTAATCCTCAGATAAATGCTAACTAGTTAGCCTATCTTTATGCTAAGCTAGGCCAGATGGCTCCAGACATGTGGGGTCAAACTTTCCCTAAAAGGAGCACGAGCCAAAAAGCCGGGAACCATGATTTCACCGACAGATGCAACAGATGTTTGCTAGAATTTCCAGGTTCTAATGGGGATTTTTTTTGGTAAAGAGGCTGCAACTGCCACCCTTCACAGTTACATAATCTTCCTGTTAAAGTCCAAGTGACATAAGAATAGCAACTTTATGTTGTTGCATTAAAGCCAATTCACAGTTTCTGCAAATGCTTCTGATTGAAGCCTACGAGACGTTAACTGTTGTTACTCTGCAGCCCAAAAACATGCAACTGCCGACCAGTCCTGCACCCGGATCAGTCTAAGGCAGGCAGAAGAAGACGACTTTTGAGAGGATTCTGAGCAAATCAACACCAAGGGTTGATATTAAACAGTATGGGACTGAGATCCAGCTCACAGCTGCTGTCTTTGCACCTAATCCTCAGATAAATGCTAACTAGTTAGCCTATCTTTATGCTAAGCTAGGCCAAATGGCTCCAGACATGTGGGGTCAAACTTTCCCTAAAAAGGAGCACGAGCCAAAAAGCCGGGAACCATGATTTCACCGACAGATGCAGCAGATGTTTGCTAGAATTTCCAGGTTCTAATGGGGATTTTTTTTGGTAAAGAGGCTGCAACTGCCACCATTCACAGTTACATAATCTTCCTGTTAATGTCCAAGTGACATAAGAATAGCAACTTTATGTTGTTGCATTAAAGCCAATTCACAGTTTCTGCAAATGCTTCTGATTGAAGCCTACGAGACGTTAACTGTTGTTACTCTGCAGCCCAAAAACATGCAACTGCCGACCAGTCCTGCACCCGGATCAGTCTAAGGCAGGCAGAAGAAGACGACTTTTGAGAGGATTCTGAGCAAATCAACACCAAGGGTTGATATTAAACAGTATGAGACTGAGATCCAGCTCACAGCTGCTGTCTTTGCACTTAATCCTCAGATAAATGCTAACTAGTTAGCCTATCTTTATGCTAAGCTAGGCCAGATGGCTCCAGACATGTGGGGTCAAACTTTCCCTAATAGGAGCACGAGCCAAAAAGCCGGGAACCACGATTTCACCGACAGATGCAGCAGATGTTTGCTAAAAGTTCTTCTCCCCACAAGAACTTAATCCTACTGTTGAAATAAACAGAATCACCGTCAGATTTTTATCTTTAAAAACACAAAACGTACGGGAGCGAGAGGAGCTAACGTCGGTGGAAAAACCCACCTGCCGACATTAGGAGGGTAACGATCTGCAACTAGTGACACATTAAGATATCATTAGAAAGTAATGATTACCTCGGATTTCTAATAGCGAGTCAAACCTGTCGGCGAAGTAGAAGTGCATTTTGAAAGCGCAAAAAACCAGAGTAAACATTAACCGGCTGCAGAGTTCAGGCAGAGGTTAAATTTACCTGGAGAACCAAAGTCAGGGCAGGTATTAGACTCACAAGGTCAAGTTTGCTCCATTCAAATGAACGTACAACGGTCTGAGAATGATAAGAAAAGAAGTAAATATCACGGAGACGAGACCACACTTTGGACTCAGGCATTCACTCCAATCCTCCGAGCTCAAAATAGCCAAAACTCACCTTAAAAACGTAAAGAAAGTCCATCAAATCAGGTGCTGTGCAGCCAAAAGATTAACAGTAAGATAGCTATATTTGTTCTTCCACTCTGAGAACGTTGCAGTCAGAGCTAGTCGGTTAGCCTCGGTCACGTGACCGGGGTCGATCCTCAGAGAAGGAAGAAGACATTTATCAAATGTTTAACAGGTCTTCAGGCCCAAACAGCTTTGTGTAAACTCTCCCTGAACACACACACACACACCTTGCTGGGGGGATAATGATTAACCTGGTGGAGTCACAGACAAGAGAGCAGCCAATAAATGCTAACATTTTTATTATAGGGAGCTTCTTTAGCATCAGGCTACGGCAGTGTTTCTCATTTCCGGTCCTCATGACCCGCCGCCCTGCATGTTTGGGATGTTTCCCTCCTCCTCCACACCTGATTCAAAGGATCGGCTCGTCATGGAGCTCTGCAGAAGCCTGATAAGGAGCCAGTCATTTGAATCTGGTGTGGAGGAGGAGGGAAACATCCCAAACATGCAGGGCGGTGGGTCAGGAGGACTGAGAAAAACGGGCTGACAAGCCTTAATATATATATTATATATACGTTTTATGGCTTTCACCTGGCTTACAAACTACAAAAGACTTCTAATTTGTAAATCCTCAACAGTGAGAGTAACAACAGGACCTAAAAAGGAGGATTTTCTGCGATTAATCATCAGCTTCTCTCAAGCTAAAATAAATGTGGTCAGAATCAGGCTTCATGTCACCCAACAGCGTTCTGCAGGCTGGTTGTAGCTCCCAGAGCCCCCCCCCCTGGCTCAGGTGACCTTTAACCATCCCTCTTTTCTGCAGCTTGTGGCTCAGGCTGCTGGGGGCCTCCCAGGATGCATGGAGCATATGCAACGAGTGCGTCTCACATTTTAATCTCCTGCAGGCTCCTCAGGTTTCAGACCGGCACGTGTCTGATCCGACCATCCTGGGTCGAGCTTTTAGGTTTACGTTTCCAAATAATGTGTCCCCCACCCCCTCTGTCCACAGGGACTCTGTCCAACTGGTTCAACTGGACTAGTCTGGTTCCTAAAAGGAAGTTTTTCTACATAATTTCGTCAAATTCACCCTGAAGCAAGTCATTTTTCCACCAAGTGTCCTGAAATAACTTTTACTTTGATTTAATCAAATCTGTCAAAAATGACAGAAAAATGTATAGTTATTGACTCTGAAATGTGTAAAAATATAAATTAGAAGCTAAACTATTGGGAATTTATAGAAAAAAAAGCAAAGTCACCTTTTTTTCAGTAACTTTTATCTGAAAGTGAAGAAAATAAGGTCAAAAGTGAACGTTAAACTGGTCAAAAACATAATATATATCTGCAGATTTGCAGCATAGGTTTACTTGTTCATGTCTGGCCAGGAAACCTCCCAAGTTCTTACACAGGTAGAGGCAGCGCTTGTCAGCTTGGTCACATAGTTGTGCAACATTTGAGAGGAAGCAGCTCACATAATGCTGACAAAAATGCAAAGCTAAAGGAAAGGCAGGCATTTCCTAAACTGGGGCAAAAAAAACAGATTCTGTGCTCGAATGAACGTCACAAGCTATGAAGTGACCCAGACGTGGCCTCCGTCCCTGCATTATATTTTGCTTCTACTCTCCTCAAACTCACTTTCTGGCCATCTGCATGTGTGGAGCTACCAGAAAAGTGGGCTTCTTTATGAGAAATATGGGTAAAACAACACGAGATGTTGTGAAATCTGGATAAATCAATAAAAAAAAAGAAAAACTAACCCCTCTAATTCCTGGAAACCAGCCCCACACAAGTAATCCTGGGATTCACCACCTGAAATCTAGCAATATGAGCCTAATCGAGGTGGATTTTTCCCTTCAGGCTTGTGATATTTACTGCTAGATCGTCTTAATCGTCAGAGCTTGTTGAGAATCTCTAGAATACAGGAATGCAGCTCTCAGGGCTTTTTGCCATCATGTCAACCCCTCCAGCAGCCATTTAATCAGCTTTTTATTAATATTATTTCACCGTTTCTGTAGCTGTTCAGCTTGAAGGAAAGGGCAGGGAAATGCTTTCCATTGTGACTTAACTTGGCATTGTCCAGTATTCTAATGAGAGGGAAATTTCAGCAGAAGCAGCCCTCTGGGCGCATTTGAGCTATTCTGAGCATTTTAATTTTTGCAGTGAGGACTGCTGTTCGCTGGCAGGGATTAGATGCGACTGGATTTGTAGACGCATGGCAGCAGAAGGAACGGCACAGTCCAAAACACACACTTCAGTGCCAGAGTGCACAGAGGAAGCTGATGCAGCAGAAATCCTGCTCAGGGAGAATGTGAACCGAAACAGAGGAAACTTTGGGCTAAACGAGCAACACTGGAGGGTTTATTCTGCTTTTTCACCAGGAACATGTGGCCGATGATGCGGCCCGCCCTGCTCTACATGTGCTACTTACTCCATGTGTGCTGGGGTTGCTCATGGCTCCGCAGGGGAGTCTCTGCTGGTCAATGGCTGGGAAGCTGGTTTATGCTGGTGTGGCTTTAGCCCTTCTCTTTCTCACTGGGACTCAGACAGCTTTTGGGCAGCATAACCTGGAGGCAGATACAGATAAAGGGAGTTAGTTCACATGAACAGCGATTTAAAACATCCTGGGAGGGGTCACAAGAGCGAAAAAGATGGTCTCAATATTGAATTAAGCCAGAAAATATGAGGATAATCATATGTTCCAGCATAACTGGAATAAAAGTGACCTCCCCTCCCCTCCCCTTATGCATGTAAGAAATCTTGAGAACTGCCAAAAAAAAAGCATAAATTTAGTCAAACAAACAAAGAGAAGCTGCATTCTGCCATTTCTGACCAATCAGCACAGACCAAGAATTAAGGAGGGGCGGGGCTTAAAGACGGGAGACGAAAAGTGTTTATTTTTTAAGGTTAAAGTGTCTACTTAACGTTCCTCCTCCAGAGAATTATGAGCCCGTTAATGAGCTCATTAGAAGGTCCAGTGAAGAGGAGGCAAGCCTGCATCCAACTGAATACCCTCAGTGTTACCCTTCCCTTTAAAGCATGAAGAGAACCCACAGGGGCCAGCGAAAACATTAAAGTCCCGCTTCAGCGCCAGCGTTCGGTTTGTCCTACTGTAGGAACACGATGGGGAAGATCCAGGTCAAACGGCTCAGAATGACTCGATTTTAAGACAAAGGATGCAGTGAACGCGTTTTAAGGCCAGATAGGTGACCGTTCTAACCTTAGTTCTGGCCTGGCAGGTCCTCCCAAAACATGGCTCAGACACCATCTGTGTTGGTTCCTCTTAGTCCAAAGCAAAACAAATGCATCTTACTTGATGGCAGAACACGCTTACCGAGTGGTTTTCATGAAAAGTGATCCTTAATTTCAAGCTGCAATGCCTTGCAAGGTCCTTAACCTTTTAGTGAGATAAGAGGCCGATAATACAGTGCTACTGTGCAGATGACCGTCCGATAAGCAGCAGCCGACTTCACCTCCATCCCTATGTATGCCACTCGCAACATTATCAACTAAATAGTAGCTTTCTTTCAGCCCAGAGGGAGAAGACTGCTCTTTTGTTTCAGTTTCTAAAGAAAGGTTTGAAAACGGTGCCAAAAGCAGCCTGGCAGCAGCTATCAAAGTGCTGATAAGCCTCCTGATGCCAGAACACAATCATATCAAACAACCTGTTGACAGCGAGGGATTTAATAGGTGTTTCATTAGAGTACACCGACGAGAGATTACTCTCAAAGTAGTGATGTGTGGCAGCCGGCCACAGAAAACCCCCAAAACAAGGCAAACGACGACCCAAGCCTGAGAGAAAACAATGCACCACCTTCTACTCACTGCAGCAGCTGCACACCGAGGCGCTCCAGCTCAGGCAGATGAAGGAGCCACTTAAAAATGACTTTCTCAGTAAACCTAAACCCCACCACCGTGGAAGAGCTAGGCCGGCTACACAGGGATAAAGTTTCTGAACCCTGGGATCCTGGGTAAAAACCATGGGAACCGGCGGATCTACCTCAGGGCAAGTGGGTAATAATACCGCAAGGATAACAATATGGATCAGAGAGAGAAAACAATAACAGCAACTGTTATGATCTTTTCGAGTTGATTAAAACAAAAAAAGTCCTGGTTTTTAGCGATCAAAATGTTTTCTGCCTGCATCAGGGGGAAATCGGCCTGTCAAAAAGCAGCTGACTGCCTCTTGTGCAACAACTGAAAGGACCACAAGGACATGGCCGAGTGCTGACGGTGCAAGAGGAAGTGAGGACAAGTTGTTCATGTCTTCCTGGAGGAATGCAGAAGCACGACACCTTGCAAAGGGTTCCTGAAGTTAAATGGATGTGGAATTTATTCATTTTTACATGCTGAACGAACACAGTGCACAGCTGGCTTTGGGGAAAAAGGTCCTTCTGGGAGGAACCATGCATGAAAACAGGAAGATGGCAACTAGTATGGACCAAGGAAAGTAATTCTAGCATTCATAAGCACTGTGAGAAGTGAACTGAATGCATGGATTGCATCTATTCTTTAAAACTAAGCTGGGTTAATATGAAATGTGTGGATGAACTCGCTGACGTTACAGGTTAATGTTCATCTGACCCTCACAGAGAGCATGTGGATGCTCAGAGCAAAGAACACACGTGTGTCGACACGTCGCCCATAACGGGGGATTTCTGTTTCAACTAAAACTAAAATAAGGATCTATGAAGACATGATGCTGCCAAAGCCCTGAAGCATGAGCTACAGGCGGATGGTTCGGCCTCCGGAGACTCCTGATGTCAGCGCCGATGACATCATCAATGATGATAAAGAAGTTTTACCTTGAAAAACAGTGAGAGACGGTCCCTGCAATCAGCAAAGTGCTGGTGTTTTTAGGTTTTCCTGTTCAATGCACTTCGGATGAACTCCTATAAACGACACTTCTTAATCCAACACATTTCCTTATGGAAACAAGGAAAGAAGAAGTGAAAGGAGCGAAAGGAGGAACTGCCCTTGAGCAAAATATGTCAATGTGGCACCTTCCTACAAGGCTATGCAAAGGGAACAGTGTAGAAAGAAGTAAACCTTCATTTAACATTTTATTTCTCCAGCTTGTGGCTTTGTTTGTGCATTTTGTGGCTCTCTGAACGTCCTTCGAAGGCTGGAGCTTTGCCACAACTCACCCCAGTCTAAACTTAACGGGTTTTATGAGCCAACTCGGAGATTAAAACGGGAAGTGATTGAACCAACAAGTCGGAAACAGGACACTTGGAATGCACTCTGAAAAACATCATCGCTCTAAAGGCTACTTCCTCTTGAAAATGTCCCTTTTTTAAATCGATGGGAACAAAAAGGGGGTCGAGAAAAGAGTCCCTCGTTCCTGGGAAAAGTTCAGCTGAAATGCAGCTTCTGATACAGTGAAAATACATGAAAAAACAGCCGCTTATTTTGAGAAAAGCACTCGACTTCTCTTTAGAGCAACGTTGGATACCTCGAAGAGTCCGACTGCCAGTTCTGTGAAACCGGCTGATGACAGCTTAAAGAACCGAGGCTCACTCAGATACTCGAGACCACGCGTCAGCACAAGAAACTCAGACCTGTCAACTCTAAAGAAACATCTTGCACTTTCATCTCACGTGACCCTCGGGGTTAAAGATAAACAAAACTTAACGGGTTTTATGAGCCAACTCTGAGATTAAACAGGAAGTGATTGAAACTACAAGTCCCTCCATCCTCTACGAACCAGTCACATTAGGACTTGGTGAATTGATCGAGTTAAAACATTCAGAGGGGATTACAGCAGATAGAGCAGCGAAAGGAGGAACTGCCCTTGAGCAAAATATGTCAATGTGGCACCTTCCTACAAGGCTATGCAAAGGGAACAGTGTAGAAGGAAGAAAACCTTCATTTCACATTTTATTTCTCCAGCTTGTGGCTTTGTTCGTGCATTTTGTGGCTCTCTGAACGTCCTTCGAAGGCTCAAGCTTTGCCACAACTCACCCCAGTCTAAACTTAACGGGTTTTATGAGCCAACTCGGAGATTAAAACGGGAAGGGATTGAACCAACAAGTCGGAAACAGGACACTTGGAATGCACTCTGAAAAACATCATCGCTCTAAAGGCTACTTCCTCTTGAAAATGTCCCTTTTTTTAAATCGATGGGAACAAAAAGGGGGTCGAGAAAAGAGTCCCTCGTTCCTGGGAAAAGTTCAGCTGAAATGCAGCTTCTGATACAGTGAAAATACATGAAAAAACAGCCGCTTACTTTGAGAAAAGCACTCGCCTTCTCTTTAGAGCAACGTTGGATACCTCGAAGAGTCCGACTGCCAGTTCTGTGAAACCGGCTGATGACAGCTTAAAGAACCGAGGCTCACTCAGATACTCGAGACCACGCGTCAGCACAAGAAACTCAGACCTGTCAACTCTAAAGAAACATCTTGCACTTTCATCTCACGTGACCCTCGGGGTTAAAGATAAACAAAACTTAACGGGTTTTATGAGCCAACTCTGAGATTAAACAGGAAGGGATTGAACCAACAAGTCCCTCCATCCTCTACGAACCAGTCACATTAGGACTTGGGGAATTGATCGAGTTAAAACATTCAGAGGGGATTACAGCAGATAGAGCAGCGAAAGGAGGAACTGCCCTTGAGCAAAATATGTCAATGTGGCACCTTCCTACAAGGCTATGCAAAGGGAACAGTGTAGAAAGAAGAAAACCTTCATTTAACATTTTATTTCTCCAGCTTGTGGCTTTGTTCGTGCATTTTGTGGCTCTCTGAACGTCCTTTGAAGGCTCAAGCTTTGCCACAACTCACCCAAGTTGACAGCCCAGTCTAAACTTAACAGGTTTTATGAGCCAACTCTGAGATTAAACGGGAAGTGATTGAACCAACAAGTCCCTCCATCATCTACAAATCAAAGTCACATTAGGACTTGGTGAATTGATCGAGTTAAAACAGTCACCAAATTTTGAAAGATGCCTTTTGGGCTGGGGGGGGGATTACAGCAGATAAAGCAGCGAAAGGAGGAACTGCCCTTGAGCAAAATATGTCAATGTGGCACCTTCCTACAAGGCTATGCAAAGGGAACAGTGTAGAAAGAAGAAAACCTTCATTTAACATTTTATTTCTCCAGCTTGTGGCTTTGTTCGTGCATTTTGTGGCTCTCTGAACGTCCTTCGAAGGCTGAAGCTTTGCCACAACTCACCCCAGTCTAAACTTAACGGGTTTTATGAGCCAACTCGGAGATTAAATGGGAAGTGATTGAACCAACAAGTCGGAAACAGGACACTTGGAATGCACTCTGAAAAACATCATCGCTCTAAAGGCTACTTCCTCTTGAAAATGTCCCTTTTTTAAAATCGATGGGAACAAAAAGGGGGTCGAGAAAAGACTCTTTAAGAGTCCCTCGTTCCTGGGAAAAGTTCAGCTGAAATGCAGCTTCTGATACAGTGAAAATACATGAAAAAACAGCCGCTTACTTTGAGAAAAGCACTCGCCTTCTCTTTAGAGCAACGTTGGATACCTCGAAGAGTCCGACTGCCAGTTCTGTGAAACCGGCTGATGACAGCTTAAAGAACCGAGGCTCACTCAGATACTCGAGACCACGCGTCAGCACAAGAAACTCAGACCTGTCAACTCTAAAGAAACTTCTTGCACTTTCATCTCACGTGACCCTCGGGGTTAAACATAAACAAAAGGTTACAAATTCTTTACCACGTCTCCTTATAGCGATAAGGAAAGTTAAAGGAAAGTTAAGCGGCAGGACGGAGGTCACGGGCGACACTTGAACTTGCGACACAAGCCTGCACGTGTCTGTCAGGACGACCCGGGCACGGCTTCAGTTAACTTCACTTGGCTCGCGAGTCCCGACCGCAGACTGCATGCTTTTCTACATATTCTATCAAAACAGGATAATTAGAGAACAGCTCAATAAAAAAACGCACAATAAAAATGCCTTTGACCAGAAATAGAAGCGTCTAAACTTCAACCAATACTTACAGAAGCAGGACAATGACAGGGAGAAAAGGACATGTTTAAGGCTTCATTAAAGCAGAGGTTAGAAAAAAACTAACATTTCTGCACTGCTGCGAGAGCCTTGATGCCCTCAATGTTTTATCTGACGAGATAAAAAGCTCCAACATCCAAGCTGCTGCCTTAAATTCAGAGAATCAATGCTTTTATCACCTTTAAAAAGACAACGAGCAGAGGAATTATCTTAAAAAACTGGGTCACAGAGTGTGATTACGGAGGAGACACCCCCGCTGAAATGCCACAGCATCTTAGAAAACCATCAATTCCTAATAACATGGCAGTAAAAGCCTCTTATTTAGGATTAATAACATGAGCCAACGGACAGACAGCAGCTTGTTTGAGGCATTTTTTCCAACCTGTGGAGCATTTCTGTGTTTGTTTACGAATGGTTAAAGATCGCCGAGGTCCAAGTCTGACTCAGCTCTCCCCTCAAGTCAACTGGATCTTAATAAATCAGTAAAGTTTGGCACTAATGAGAAGCTGGTATCATCTGAGCTGAGCTGCATTAGTCTTTAGGAAACTCATTAACTGGGAAAATTAATTAGAACAGATATTAGAATAAGTAGAATAAACAACAAGCAGTAAAAATGTGACAAATAGGTCAACATGAGAGGATTGAAACTGCCCAAGAAAGATAAAGAATCCATGGTTGTACTATACCTTTGAGTTCTCACTGCAGAGAGGCCACCGCAGACATTGTAGAGCAATTCTGAACTCTGCTGTGAAAGAGCTGGTCAGAGTGCAGGGGGGGGAGCAAACAGAGGGAAAAGAGAGCGATAGGGAGACAGAAACAAGAAAAAACAAATGAGCGTTAGCGATGTGGAGCGAGTGCTCCCTCAGACCGACATGTGTGGACTGATAACGGCAGTCTTCCTCCTCAGGATTACGTTTCCTCCTCCAGCCTGCTGACAAGTAGCCATGTGACTCCAGGACCCATTCAAGCCTGAGTCAGAGGCTGCTGCTCAGACAGCATGTGGCTGATCTCCGTCTGACACGCACACACCAGCTCAGAGTGGAAATTTAACCCCGCTGATCAATACAAACCCAACGTTAAAGAGTTTTAACCCTTTTGGATTCAAGTCTGCTTCCCAGCTCTTTGCAACAGGTTTTTAAATGCCAGGAAAAACACGTGTCTCAGCTATTTTCATAACTGCATCGTGGTTTTTTTTTACTTCTTAAGGAAATAGCATCTGGTGATTCATAAATAACAGACTGGAGGGGTGTTAGAAAATATTCATAGCAACAAGGCTACTCCTACATATTAAAATAAGGGTGAGCCCAACACCTCCCAGACCTCTGTTTCAGCATATTTAGCTGTTAGATTGAGGAACTACTGGGTCAAGCTGCATTAAGACAGACTTTAACTGAACAAAAAGAGTTCAGCTACTGCCAATAACTAAATAAAGCTCAAGAAGTTCGAGTTATTCATGTAGATCTGAGACATTTCATGTAAAAACAAGGAAAAAACATCAAAAACGTCCACAGACTCGACCTCTGATGACGGGGGATACTTCAGGGACCTGAAAGCACCATCGGTTATATCAGGTCAACAAGCCCATCCATGTTCGCTGTAATCGTGTGATGCTCAGAAGACAAATGGTGGGCGAGGCCTGCCTGGCTGCTTAGTCTAGTGGAGATTTGGTTATTTGTAGGTGACGCAGGCAGCTAATCTTCAAAGGTTTTACCGTTCATTAGCTTATTTTGATCAGTTCACAGGAGCTTTTAAAGCAGTTAATTTCAGACCTGGACACGATTCAGATGTTGCAGGAAACTAAAACACTCATTTAACTTTAGTGTAAAACGTGCCCAATCCCGTCTGATGATGCTGCATGCGTCGGTCAGGGGGTCGTTCACGCCGTTTTACCCAGCTTCCCCCTTCTGGAGGGTCCCGGCTCAAACTGGGAAACCTCACATCAACCACGCAAATATTCTCCAAGGTGAACATTTAGCTGCAGGAGAAGCTAATCTTTAAGAGAACCCACTCGGGCATCCGTGTGACGTTTCATCAGATAAAGAATAGAGAAAAAAAGAGAGACGGATGATGTAAAAGGTGGAGAAACCTCAGTTTCAAACTGCTGGAAATGTCAAGCTCCCAGTTCCAATCTTAGGCAACATAACTCCGTCTTTACATGCAATCTGGACCAAAAAAGAACCTGTGAAACGCTGTCAAATAACTGGCCTTTTGAGCATTTAGCAGATGACACCAGAATGAAAAGGAATACATTTCAAAACATTGCCACCATGTGACTTTCTTACAAATAGATTTTGTTGTTCTTTAAACTCACATGAGAATTACAAACAGCATTTCTCATGAGGAAGTCCTGAATGCGTCCTCAAAATATCTTCTGACTGGAGATAAAGAGCCGACGGGTGAATAAAAACAGGGTTTAACTTCCCAGGTTTATCCCACACAGGCAAAGACAGCAGGACAGAGAGTAAGCCACTGACCCGCTTCACATCTGGCGTGTCCTTGGTGATCCAGTTACAGAGTTACAGATGTAATGCACGACAGAAGAGGGCCGTGCACACACTTATTAGCCTGTGGACGAGTCACGGAAGCTCCCATAGACTCAAATGAGCGTCAACCAACAGCTAAATACAGCGTCTATGTCCTAAAAATCACAGAATGTGGAAGTTTTAGGAGAAAATGAGTGAATACTAAAGGCACAGCTCATTTAAAAACACATCTTTTGGTACTAAAAGCTTTACTGACCTGGATTTTCAGGACAATCGTCAATAAAAAGCCTATTTTGTCAAGATGATATTGATCAGTGGACTTCCAGGAGCCTTTGAAGGAAACTTTTTGCTTTGATCCTTCTTAAAAAAGAGTGGAGCACATCAGTCCAGCTGTGAGGTCTTTCCACCGGCTGCCGGTCCATCAGAGGATAGACTTTAAAGTTCTGATGCTGGTCTATAAAGCTCTGAATGGTCCAAAATACATCAGTGACCTCCTGACCCACTGTGAACCTCCCAGACCCCTCAGGGCATCTGGATCCGGTTCTTTATCAGTTCCCAGAGTCAGAACCAGACCTGGAGAAGCTGCATTCAGCTTCTATGCTCCACATGTCTGGAACAAACTCCCAGAAAGCCTCAGATCAGCTGAAACACTCAGTATTTAAGTCCAGGTTGAAGAAACATCTATTTTCAGCTGCTTTTGAATAAGCTTGAGTTTCAAAACGGAATCATATTTTAACTATTGATTTTATCTATTGTTCTTATTTCCTTCTTTTGTTTAAATTTGAAATCATGCTTTTTATTTCTTCTGTTTTAATGTCTCTGTAAAGCACTTTGAATCACCTCGTTGTTGAATTGTGCCAAATAAACTTGCCTTGCCTTAAAATGAAGTGAAATTAAGGAGAAAACAGAGAATAACGTCAGAGCGCCATAGCGTCACACCTGATCCAAACCCAATAAAAGGTGAGGTGTAGCTTAAATAAACTCATGTCTGAGTGGTGATGTGGGTCAGGTCATGCATTTGTGATTTTACAGTCCTGTTTGTTTCCCATCATGTGACACAGGCTGCCTCTTTGCAGCCAATCACAGGACGGTAACACCAGGTGTGAACACGTGTACCTGACCCAGGACGCACGATAGCGCCAAAAACCGTCTTCTTTTAGCATGATGTGCAGCTTTCCTTTTTATTAACGGGACTAGAACTGCGAGCATCTGCAATAAAGTGAAGGAGTCATCACTTTATTCTGCAATAAGCTGCATAAACACACGTTTTTCAGAGTAATTTCAATATATGAAGCAGCAAAGATAATAAATAGATAAAAATTCTCTCAAAATTAGGCTCAGAGAAGCTAGCTCAAGCTGCTCTCTTTCTTGCAAGAAATAAACGTTTTGTGTTAATTGTATCCCTAATTTTGAGAGAATCTTTCTGACATAATGGTCCTTCGAGCCGGATTCGAACCAGCGACCTGAGGATCTTTATCTCAGGCAAACTGATTTTCTGACACAGCCCCACTTAGAAATAGGTTATTTTGGGATGCATTAAATGACTTCCTGCCGCTCAGATTTAAACATAAATCAAATCGTTCTCATTAAAGTTAACTCGGTTTATATTTGTCTCTAAACCAACCATCGGTGTGAAAAGTTAAATTCACTTTGAATACAACGAGGGAAACTTATGTCATGACGGGATCGCTGCCAGTGTCCAATCCCACCTAAAGTCAGAAAAGCCACCGGATCAGTCGTGTTTTCCAGCGAACAAAGAACAACTGTGTGATCTAAACATGTTGCGCACCCATTTGCCAAATAATCAAGCGCCACATTCCACACGAGCTTATAGGAGCCGAAGGCTACAGAAATACCCAACCTCGTAATCGTCTGTCCCCCAGGGATGGAGGCTCGCTGCACGGTCACATGCACGTCTTGCGGGGAAAAGAAACACAGTTAAAGCCACAAGCAGCTAAAACTGAAGTCCACTTCAAAGAGAGGAGCTTTCCTTGGCCCCAACGGTGTGCCGTTAATAGCATTATCCACCGTGGTCAGCTATATAAAGAGGTGTGACTTTATACCAGCGAGGACAACTGACAGCCTCCTCTTAGCTATGACCAGCACGCGCCACGCTCCCATCACGCCAACCTGTCGAGAACAGCAGCAAAGTTCATTCTTGCATCTTTGGGACATTTTATGTTGAGCTGGATTGAAGGTTTGGTTCAGATTTATGGCTAAATGTGGTGAAGTAAAGCATCTCAAGCATACTTCCAAACATGTTCCACCCACTAAAAAGAAGCTAAAACAGAAAAATAAGATTTCATGAGAGGATAACATCCCTCCCTCAGTTTTTCTAGCTTTTAACCGAAGTGTTAACACATTTCTTTCCTGTTATTCTTCTCTATTTTATTGTTTTGTACTTATTCTTTTCTTTATTTATTATCTGATGTAAAGCACTTTGGTACCGAAATGGATTGTTGTAAAGGGCTGTAGAAATAAATTACATTTATTTTAACACATTTCAGAAGCGCTCCCTTGAGTTTCCTGTTATTCTTCTCTCCACATCTAAAACGAGGCTACTGGGCTATAAAAGAGTTCATCTGAGGGCAAACTGCACAACTGCTAAAGAACCACAGTGTTAAAAAGGTTAAAAACTAAATAACACTCACCAAAACTCTCCTCGGGGCGCTCAGCCAGTCAAATCTGCCCGATACTGCAAAGGCTGACCATGATTTGTTGTATACCTGCCCTGCCTGTGGATCTCTATGGAGATTTGGCCTCGCTGTGTGTTAATAGCTGTGAGTCCAAGCGTTTTGGCCTGAAATAGCTCAGCAGTTTCGAAGCCACCTCCAGAGCCTTTCACTCCCCACTCTGCTCTTCACAGCCCAGCGGACACATTAACTTCACTTGGAGATTGGCAGACTCCAGCACTTCGGCATGACTGTGCTTGTTATGGGTCCTCCACAGCCAGCAGCTGCACTCTATCAATCTATCCCCATCTTTATATCGCGCTTTGTCCCATCGAGGCTTCAGGCAGCAGCCGCTGTGCTCGCACCTGTCTGGGGTGAGAAGGGATTCAACAGCCAGCTGAATCCCAGCCATTTAACCAATGCTTGCCATCGCCACTCAAGCATGGTCACACCTGGCAGACTTTAGAGCCTAAGACACACTGTCGGAAAGTGCCGTGTGATGAAGAGGAACCAACAGGATGGTAATGGACACACCTTTCAGCCACAACATTAAAACCAACCGCCCAACATGGAGCGGGGCCTCCTTATGCTTACAAAACATCTGACCTGAGCCGTTGGACGCCACAAGGCCTCCTTAGGTGTCCCGCAGCATCAGGTGGAGACGTTACCGACAGATGAGTCACGTAAGCTGGGAGGAGAGTCTATTTGTTTGAGATTTGGGGATATTTCAAACCATTCTAGGCCCTTTATCCTGTTCAAAGGGGCTTCTTTCCATCAGGAAACAAAGTGCACGAACGCTAATAATAGTCAGTGAGGCAGCATATGTTAAAATAGCATCCCCATGAATGGCACCACTTCAGGTTTCCCAGCTGTTTCTGTCCCACCCGACGGAAACAACATGATTCATCAGACCAGCACACCGTCTTGCTCCATGCTGCAGCTCTAAATAATGCTCACTGTGGGGGGGGCTGTCACCGGTGGACAGGGTCAGCGTGCACATCCTGACCGGCCTGCACTGACACAGCAACTGTGTTCAGTGAGAGCAGCTCCCAACAGACAGTGAGCTACCTGCTGATGTAGCCCAATGATCAGCGTTACTCTGTGCTCCAAACATCACTAAACTTAAAGGGGAACTCTGGTGTTTTTAAACCTTATTTCTGGCATGAAATACGTTCATCTGCTCACCGAGAACAGTTTGGTGAAAGTCGGCGTCCTTCAGAAGATATTTAGATAACTGGAGATCCATATAACGGAGTGAACGGGGCTTAGAGGATGCAGCCTCTAAATAAGGCATTATCTGTCTTTATTTCACCAATACTTTAAGAAGAATGAATGAATCAACGTGTGCTATAGCTCTGTTAGCTCATAGCTGCTGTTATGTGGCTACTTGCAGCTATAGGAGAGCTAACGGAGGGAATTCTACACAGGCACTCTACTGGGACCACTTCATCCACACGCCCCCCTGCAGCACAGTTTATTCACTCCGTGCTCTGTGACAGTCGGCTAACTTCACACAGAGTTTGCTGCTGATAGTTTTGTGCAACATGGCAGGATATTTATCAGGTTTTGACGACGTGAACGAAGACTTTGAGTAAGATGGACGTTCTTACCGGAGTGAATGAGCTGTGCTGCAGGGGGGCGTGTGGATGAAGTGGTCCCAGTAGAGTGCCTGTGTAGAAATCCCTCCGTTAGCTCTCCTATAGCTGCAAGTAGCCACATAACAGCAGCTATGAGCTAACAGAGCTATAGCACACGTTCATTCATTCATTCTTCTTAAAGTATTGGTGAAATAAAGACAGATAATGCCTTATTTAGAGGCTGCATCCTCTAAGCCCCGTTCACTCCGTTATATGGATCTCCAGTTATCTAAATATCTTCTGAAGGACGCCGACTTTCACCAAACTGTTCTCGGTGAGCAGATGAACGTATTTCATGCCAGAAATAAGGTTTAAAAATAATCTTTTTCCTTTCCTTTGTCTGTAGTAAACCGATGGGCCGTGACCATCAGCGGTTTTACCATTAAGAGTGTCGCTCGCCACCTTACACCTGCAGCCTCAAAGCTTCAAACATCAATAGTGGCTCCAGGTTAAAGCACATTAACTGGACTGTATTCCAACACTGCAGCTAATACACGAGTCATCTGAGCCATATACAGCACAGAGGAGATGACGCTGCGCAGCTTCAGGACTGTGAACAATGAGATTAATTATGCTGTGTAGTACTGTGCTGCAATGCAACAGTCCTGAGGCTCTTATTGTAGTTTAACAAGGCGAAGAGCCCCAGAATGACTGAGAAAAGACGAGTCTGTCATTTCCAACCTTCACTTAACAATGTGCCCTTTCTTTCCAGTCCTCTGAGACCGGTCTTACTGAGCTCCAATAGCGCATGGGTGTGGCTCTTCTTCTCAAAGCTGCATCCAGAGCTGCTCAGGTTGCATCAGCTGCACAAAAAGTCAAGTCAAGTTCTCACAGAAACACAGCGAATGTGGAGCTGTGCCCTGCTGAACCTTTAATAACCGTATTCACTCTCCTGAGACTCAGACAGAGGCGGGAATAGCACATCCCTCGGGCTCCCACAAACAAAGCAAAGGCCTAAAAATCTCATACTACATTCAAATCAGCTGTTTATTCATTTCCTGGGAAACACTGTGATTATGTTTGTGTGGCCGAAAACACAAACTGATGAGCTCTGCTAGCAAAGGAAAGAACTGACATCTAAACTGTAGCTTAATAAAGACGCCAAGTCAGCAAACTCCACGGTTTAACATGGCAAATGAGACCCAAATAGCAGTGTTTAGCTGAAGATTGGCATCTATTAGGCTTGTTTATGGACATATTTATGTGCACAGGGAAGGTAAACCAAAGAGAAAACCGAGAGCCTGTGTTGCAGGAAAAAATGCTTATTATCAGGCTCCTTTCCTTCCTCCTCTTCTGCATGACCAAGCAATTCACAACAGGAATGTGGAGACGGTCTGACCCCCCCCCCCACTTCATGAAACTGTCGTCACGAGTCAGTTTAACTAATATGTTTGACATATTTCTGCAAAGGGAAACCACCAGAGGTTAGCTGGGTCCGTGTGATGCGTTTAGGCGCCGCAGTAAGTGACAAAAAGAAGCTGAAAAGCTTTGGAATTTGATCTTTTCGTCTTTTTTTCCCCCCCCTTCAGAGATTGAACTGGGTCACAAACATTTCATGAGTCCTTGGCATGGACTCTGGGTTTTGAAAGGTACAAAACATGACAATCGCTTTGTCTAGGTTTTAAATCGAAGTAAAATATGTCCTCAAAAAGCCTGGAGTGCACATGGAGATGATACTGGTGAGTCAGCAGGAGAGACATCCTTCCTCTGTCCTGCCAGAGGCCACGTCCTGACATTTATCAGCCCCCAATGCAGCTCTGGGGACCTCAAACCGAGCAGTCGGGACTTGGAGGCATCTGACAAGTAAAACTAATGCAAAGCAATGATTTCAGTTTAACTGAACTTTCTTATATTTCTATTTACCAAGCAGCAAAATATAAAGACTCTGGATGTTTCAGTGAGCTGAGAAGCAAGAGAAGACTTCAGTCTCTTTGGTTTTTGATCCCCATCACAGTAAATAGGGCATCAGGCATGTTAATGACAGTGGTTATCAATTATAATACGTCCCAACTGAGCTTGTGTTCACACATTTCCATAAGAGATAGCAGCAGTGTCCCTGTGTGCATGCATCCATCATAACATCTGCATATTACAGCATTAATATGCAGATGATGAGATTATTACAACATCTGGCTCCAACACCGTCCTGTAAGACAGTGGAAGTCATTATTTCCCATGAGAAAAGCCTGTGTTTAAAGGCTGAATCTGATGCTTACGCCTCAACAGGTAAAATAACTCAACTCTCCATTGCAGGAAGCAAACAATTCCCCCTTCCTGGCAGCTCAAACAGTTCGTAACAACATATGAGAGAGCTTTTTGAGAGGTTTATCATCCGTCTGGGGCAAAGAAGAACAGCCTACAAACAGCTGTACAGATTCTCCTAATTTTATACGGCCAAGATCATTTAATCCTTTCAGATCTGACGCAACATGCAGGCGCTGTTTCCATTTAAGAGACCAGACAAAGAATATCTTGATGAAGCTGATTTACAATGCTTTATCCTCCATCTTTGTAGTCTCTTCGTAGCCTTAAAACCAAAAAGATTTCCTGAAAACTCACTTCTTAAACAAAGCCTTAAACTGTAAAAAGTGTTTTCAATGGTCTGATGAGTCAAAAACACTTGATGAGTTAAGAGGAAAGTGATCTGTGTAACTGTGTCACCAAATGACCAAGAATCAATGGTCCCGTTGTTCCTCTCAGCAGCGAATGAATGAATGAATGAATGAATGAATGAATGAGAGGTAAACACACCCCCCCCCACTCCACACAGCCTTGGCGAGAGCTTCGTCTTGTTAATCGGACAAACACTGGTGATTAAAATGCGGACCAACTCATCAACGTGAGCACCAGGACTGGTGTCAGGACGCGTCACCGGCCGCGTCACCGCCACTTCCTCAGAAGCCCCTGGGTGACCCGCACCTCGTCGTCTTACCTGCTTAACGGGACGAGAAACAAAGCCGAGTCATCCCCGGAGGCAGGGGACAGTTGTGTGCATGTGTGGCAGTTTGTGGCTGTCAGTGCCGAGGCTGTTCACAGAAAAACAAAAGGAGTCAACATTTGTTAATAACCCCAACACACACACCCAAAAACACACGCTTTCATCACGTGAAATCCCTCTGAAGCTGGCGGTCACACACAGATTTTTGCTTCTTTACTTACCGGTACCTGGTACTCGGCTCAAACTCTCTGAATCGCTCCTTGAGCGCGTGTCATCTCCCTGAAATAAACCCGCCACCACTTCCGGTGAGAAGGTTCAAATTAAAATCATTTGACACATAATAAAAGAGCACCTGCCTCGGTTACACTTCCAATAAAACACTTCATAACGACTCCGGGTAAACGATTAAGTAAAACCGCGACACGTGTCACTGCGATAAAAGTCTATTTCATTTTCCAAACGTCATTCTGTCTTTATTTAGAAGACACGACAATCTAAATCCGCTTTTCCTCCAGTAATTTCTGTCAGTTTCTCACCCTTTTCGCTACGTGGTGATTCGTGCGCATGCGCACGGGATGATCCATATTCCTGAGCGAGGGCGTCGTTCCGTTATATAGCTCATGACCTCCAATATGAATAAGAAAAGCATTGAAAATCAGCCAGAAGTTTTGTTTCTTCTTTCAAAATGTTGCTCTAATAGCTTCCCGATGTGAAACTAAAACAATAAATTAGTTGTTGAGCTTGTAATAGGTAAAAATTCGCTAAATGTTTATCTTTTTTGTGTGAAAATGATCTATTTCCTTTTTAAAATGATCTTGTATGGACTTGATGCGGACCAGCTCATAAGATTAGTAAAGTTTTGGCTAAATCAGAAAGGGAATTATTTGAAAAAGCTTCCTAATTGATTTTTCTGTACTTTTCACCTGGATGAGCTACAGCCTGCTACAGTTGTCATGATATCAGATTTATTTCACATAGTTTTCATGACTAAAATCATCCAAGATAACAACATTATCACCATACCAGTCGAACATTTGAAAACATTTAGCTATCAAACGTATTCGTCTTTGTTTCTTATGCTTTTTGTCACTTTATTTCTCAGTTTATGTACATTTGGTTGATTTTTTTACAATTACAATCAACACAGAAAGTTTAGCTTAGGTAACAAATAGGTAAATATACTATCTATGGTAGATTAAGTCAAGGTTTCCTATGATTTTAGGACTTCATTGCTGCCCTCACCTCTTCCTGCTCCACCACAGTCAACCCATCACAAACACCTGTTCTTCATTTCCCTCAATTAGTCCCTTAAAATACTGCTTCACATGCATGAACTCACACACACTCGCCAGCCTTTTTGCTGGAAACCTCTCTTAGCTTAAAGGCAGCCCAATAAAAACAGCTCTGCTGTAATTGGTGCTTTTATGAAGCGTCGACATGTTTTGTTTTGGTTCATGTTGTTAAAAAGGTGATAAATCTACCGGATGTTTAATGTTAAGTGTTTTCGTGTGGTTAAGGAATAATAAGATGTGTGTTTAGTGTCATCTCGGTTAGGGTTAGGGAGCCAGACGTTAAAGAAAACCGAGCAAATTAGCTGGAGTGGTCATGTGTTTGGGTTTTTTAAAATGTTTTATCCCTAAACGAGTTGCTGTCCGGGGCTTTGAACGCTTTAGTCTACATCAGGGATCTCCAACTCCGGTCCTCGAGGGCCGCTGTCCTGCAGGTTTTAGACGTTTCTCTGCTCCAACACACCTGATTCAGATCGATGCCTCATCAGCAGACTTGTGCAGAACTTAACAATCTTCTGAAGGGATCAATTTTATCTGAATCAGGTGTGTTGAAGCAGGGAAACATCTAAAACCTGCAGGAACGGAGTTGGAGATCCTTGGTCTGACCCCTGCTGGAGGCTCTAATTATAGGCATTTATTCAGATTTAGATCATTCCTAATTTTCCTTCTTTCTTTCTTACAGTTAAATATAAAGTGATTTATGTTAAGTGTGTGGTTTTGCTTTGTAATGTTTATCAGCTGCTCAGATAAACTGTATTCAGTGCAAGTTGCCAAAGTGGCAACAAAGTTGAACACTTTGATAATATTATGCAGAGCAGAGGTCATGTAAGGACAGATCATGCACTATATTACCACAAGTACTCACTCAACCATCCAAATTATTAAATCCAGGTGTTCCCATCACTTCTATGGCCACAGGTGTATGAATCCAAGCACCTCGGCGTGCTGCAGACTGCTTCTACAAACATCTGTGAAGGAATGGGTCGCTCTCAGGAGCTCAGTGAGGTCCACTGTGGTACCGTGATGCCTCCTGAGCAACAAGTCCAGTTGGGAAATGTCCTCACTGCTAAATATTCCACAGTCAGTGGTTTTATAACAAAGTGGAAGCGACTGGGAACGACAGCAACTCGACCACGAAGTTGTTCTTCAGGAGCTGGGCTTAGTTCCAGTGAAAGGAACTCTGAATGCTTCAGATACCAAGAGTTTTGGACCATTTCATGCTCCCAGCTCTGTGGAAACAGTTTGGGGATGGACCCTTCCTGTTCCAACATGGCTGCACACCAGGTCCATAAAGACCTGGATGAGCCAGTTTGGTGTGGAAGAACCTGACCTCAGCCCGACAGAACACCTGAACATCAGCTCCCTCATGAAGAAAGCCCAACAGAGGATGCACTTCAACCTGCCAGGACTATGATGGTGCACTTCCACTCCTCCATCATTGAGTCCATCCTCAGCTCTTCCATCAACATCTGGCAAACGTGTCATTCGGTCTGCAGAGAAGGTGATTGGCTGCAATCTTCCATCTCTCCAGGACTCTGAGGCGTGCAGGGAAGATTGTGGCTGATCCCTCCCTGGTCACAAACTATTTCAGACACTCCCCTCTGGTAGGAGGCTGCGGTCCATCAGGACCAAAACCTCACGCCACAAGAACAGCTTCTTCCCATCTGCTATTAGCCTTATCAACAAGGCCTGGAGCCGCCCTTAACACCGACTCTCTCCCTCCAGACCTTCTGCGCTACATTAACACATCTATCGTGGATATATATCTATATTGTCTGCACCAACTACACCAAGTCAGATTCCTTGTAAGTGCAAACCTACTTGGAAATAAACATGTTTCTGATTCTGATTGGGATGAGTTAGAGCAGAGACTGAGAGCCTTCTGTCTAACATCAGTGCCTGATGCACTTCTGGAAGAAAGGTCAAAAACTCCCATAAACACACTCCTGAACCCTGTGGAAAGCTTGTCCAGAAGAGCTGTTATAGCTGCAAAGTGTGGGCTGAAGTCATATTAAACCCTCTGGATTAAGAACAGGACGTCACTTAAGTTCATATGTGTGTAAAAACAGATTAGTGAGTACTTTTGGTAATATAGTGTATGTTTCAGGGTTTAAAATACAGTCTAAGACTGACCTCTGCTGGAGACTTTCTGCTAATGAAAGGAGAAGATAGACTTATTAAACGTTGACATGTTAAATTATGTTTTTCTTTTTCATTCCTCCAGCTTAATTTAAAAAAAAAAATTACTGGTTTGTTAATAGCTGTCTATTTCATCGCACTATTTCCGTCCACGTTGCATCTCTTTGCTGTTGTAATAAGGTGCTCTATCGTGTCTTTTTTTATATATATATTCACCTACATCTTCCTACACCTTTCACTTTCACCCTGGTTTAATCGTTTACTGTTAATACATTAACAACTCATACGGGTTGGTGATGAGCCAACGGTTGATTGGGGTTTAAAGCTGTCGATCATTAAGGAATCGATGGGATTTGGAGACCGCTGCCTGCTCTCTGTAGTTTTGATTGGCTGCTTTTTTGTTGACGTTCTGTCCATCTGCAACTCAGAGGGGGAGAGGTCAGTCTAGCTAGCATTGCGGATTGCTCTCTAAACACAAGGAGGAAGTCAACAAAGTTGACAATTACGACCAGTTTCACTCTGATTCTTCTGCAGAAACCTTGAAACGACGGCATGAGTTCTGCTGTCCCTCCGGTAAGCTCAGAAGAACATGCCTGACTTTGACCCGACACAAATGTATTAGCCTGCTAGCTTGGTTAGCTTTAGCCTAGCTATCGCTGTCCCTAAGCTAACCGTTAGCTGTTATGCTAACGTTGTTTGTTGACAGTGCTCATTGTCCCACATAACTCCTTAAATTGCATTAGCTGCTCCTCAGCTTGTTAGTGGTTGTTAAATACAGATTCACATCCTTTGTCTGTCGGTTAATCTAACCTGACAGACCTGCGTAGCTGCTTAAACTTTATGAAATACCCTTAACTTGGAGCAGGAGAGTTAAACCTGCAGGGAAAGAACGAAGCTACAACACGGACAGTGGAACAATATCTGCGTCCCTCTGCAGTAAAGAGGGATTATATGTTTGAAAATTAAGGCAACGACAAAATATTATTGATGAGACTTATTTTTAACGACCTTATTCAGCATTTGTGACATGTTTTAATACATCTTTATATGCAGAAGATAGAATAGAACATATTTCGTATCAGACATTCATTTATTACTACAAACATATTTAAGGTTCAGTAAATTTGGGCTTTATGTGCAGATTTTAAACTGTAATTTTACGTTATTTATTTCCAAACTGGAGTAGCAACTTGTGAATTGTTGTCCTCTTGTATTTATGATCTTTAATTGGACAAATGAGGATGAACACGAAAACTAAAATTAGTCAAAAATCCTTCTGATTGGCGTTTCCAATCTGTTTATATGGACTCTAAATAAAGAAATCTGATAAGATGTGTGTTTAAATGCCACCAGAAACTTAATCAGTATTAAACTATTTTGACATGTAACAAATAAGTAGAAACTTTATTATTAAAAGTTCATTCATTGAGTGAAAGAAAACATGTAAATGTGTCCTGGTTCTTCAAATAAACGAGCAGGTTTGATGGCTCATAGACCGCCTTCTGCTGTCTATGAACAGCGGGAGGGTGAAAGTGAACCTTTTACAGCCCAGTTCTGTGCCTCTTCCTCTGCCAAAGATACGAGGATGAAAGTCTGATGCAAGAACTGATGGAGGACAGTTGTTTTCAGTGAATTTACCGAAAAACAATGTTGTCACAGTCCTCTAACAAAGTCTGTCATGTCTCTGCCCTTCTGAAATATCCATCACACAATCTCAGTCTTCCCCACCGTTTGGTTAGAGCATGTTATTGATATTTCCCTGCAGACTATCGGGGAGTTATTCCTCACCCTGAGAGAGATGGGTTTCACAGAAGAACAGATCCAGGCCGCTGTACAGGCAGGGCATTTCTCAGTGACGGAGGCAGCTGAGTGGTGAGTGGTCCCACACATCTAATCTTTTAATGACATCGTAATGTACGTTTCTGGTAATGACGTGTGTCCATCTCTTATGTCTTGAAAGGCTTTTACAGGGTCAGTATTCACGGCACAAGTTGGTCAAACAGCCATCGCAGCCGACTGAGACTGCTTTCTCTGCTTTCAACCCCCCCAAAGAAGGGGCAACTGCCTCCACGTCACACGCATCTCCCCCTGACAACAGAGGTAAAAGAAAAGCTCTATTTGGACCAGAGGGGCTTAATTTAGTGAGCAAAATAACTTCTCTCCTGTTTTTTCACAGCTGGCTCGTCTCTGGTTCTGAAGCCGCCAGAATCTGGCGTCCAGTCCAGCGATCCGACTCCAGTTGAGTCACGGATCAAACAAGACAAGAGCGACTATGAAGAGAAAGAAAGACAACGTTTTGCTCAGGAAGCCAGAGCAGAGAGAAGACAAAAGAAACAGGTCAGCAGCCTTTTTCCGTCGGGTGTCTGATCCGTAATTTTAGAGAAGAAGGTTTTATCATATTTGTTTTGCACTTCCAGGAGCGTGACATGGTGTTGAAGAGGATCGCGGAGGATCGGAGGACCCTGCAGGAGAAAGTACAGATTAGTGCAGTCCCAGAGACGTCTGCTCCCAGTGATCAAGGGCAGAAACTTGGAGGAAAGATTAAGACGAGTGTAGATAACAACTGCATCCTCATGGTGAGCCTATGAAAGACTATTTATCTTAAAGGGGAATTCCGGTGTTTTTAAACCTTATTTCTGGCATGAAATACGTTCATCTGCTCACTGAAAACAGTTTGGTGAAAGTCGGCGTCCTTCAGAAGATATTTAGATAACTGGAGATCCATATAACGGAGTGAACGGGGCTTAGAGGATGCAGCCTCTAAATAAGGCATTATCTGTCTTTATTTCACCAATACTTTAAGAAGAATGAATGAATGAACGTGTGCTATAGCTCTGTTAGCTCATAGCTGCTGTTATGTGGCTACTTGCAGCTATAGGAGAGCTAACGGAGGGATTTCTACACAGGCACTCTACTGGGACCACTTCATCCACACGCCCCCCTGCAGCACAGTTTATTCACTCCGTGCTCTGTGACAGTCGGCTAACTTCACACAGAGTTTGCTGCTGATAGTTTTGTGCAACATGGCAGGATATTTATCAGATTTTGACGATGTGAACGACGACTTTGAGTAAGATGGACGTTCTTACCGGAGTGAATAAGCTGTGCTGCAGGGGGGCGTGTGGATGAAGTGGTCCCAGTAGAGTGCCTGAGTAGAAATCCCTCCGTTAGCTCTCCTATAGCTGCAAGTAGCCACATAACAGCAGAGGATACCAGAGTTAAAAATACCGGAGTTCCCCTTTAATTAGGTACACATTTGCAGTTTTTTAAACCTCATAATTCTGTGTTGCTGCAGATTCGGCTGCCGTCCGGTGAGTCCATGCGTGAGCGCTTCTCAGCCGACGCCCCTCTCCGCAGCGTTGTGGAGCACATCACCGGACGCCACCCCTCCCTTCCCTCCTTTTCTCTCCTTCAGGGTTACCCGCGGAAACGCTTCGGCGAGGCCGAGCTGGCGTGTTCGCTGCGCTCTCTGGGCCTCACGCCTAACGCTGCACTGTGCATTCAAACCACTCCTCCAGAAATGCCTCAGGATCCACCACATCCTGTGGATCCCCCTCCAGCAGGTCAGGATGAGCCGCCTCCGTGCGTTTTGCCTCCCGTGCCACAAATACCGGTTCAGGAGGGAGCAGGAGGGCAGGACCCCGCTGTACCACCCTTACTACCTAATGAGCTGTGGGAGGAAGCGGTGAATTATGCAGGGATACCTGAAGCTGGTCCTTCTCTGTCTTCACCTTTTCACTTCTGGGGTAATTATTAATCACATTTCTAAGCACTTAACTTCTTCTTCTCATAGTGTGAACGCTTTATTATTGTTGAGAGCTTACAGAAATTATCTGAGGATAAAGTGGAAGGAGGTTTAGCCAGTTTTACACTCTGAACTAACTTCAGTATCCAGCAGCAACCAGAGGCTGTTTCTCTTTATGTCGCCAGCATCTGGGACAAGAAATGACACTTTAACACCACAGACTGAGTCCAAGCAAAGACATTTTGGGTGTTTAATCAACCCAAACAGGGGACCACAATGCCTCCCAGGGGCTGCCCTGGGAGATGATGCTCATGTGGGTTAAATGCTGATTAGTTGAGAGACAAAAACCACAATGAACTAAGAAGCACAAAACAGATGTTTGTCTACTTTGACTTCTGTCTATTCCAAAGCTAAAAGTACCAACAACAGCACCGACACAATCAAGAGCAGCCCACAGCTCGATTTGATCCACATCTCTAGAAGCCACGCCCCCTGACCCTTCACCTCACCAGTGGAGCTGGACATGAGTGAAGTTGGATGTGAGACTGCCCCCAAGTGGCAGGAAAGTGCTACAACACATGGTTGTTTGCAGAATCGAGTTGAAAGCATTAGACTCCAGCATTTAACCCACAAAGCTCTAAAAGAACCTGAGAATGAGACCTCCCCTCATTTTGTATTCTTCAGATTCAACACTGACACTCGACAGGTGGTTTATAAGAGAAGGGAAGAGCAGAAAGCTTACAGACCGACTCCAGAGAAACTATCACAACTGGTTTTAATGATATGTGAATCATTTTACTTCAGTACCTTTGAACACTGAGAGCAAACCAATCAGATGCATGGATCAGAACCAAGTGATCGGCCTCACTTGGGTCTGAGGTTGGATATCCATGTGGAAATGAGCTGTTTGAGCTCTTTCTCTGCTCCTGTAACAGTATTCTTCTTGTGTGTTCGACAGGGCAAGGCCAGAAGCTGGTCCCTGGCAACGCCGAGGATCCTGGCATAGAAGTGGATGAGGAACAGGGAGGGGAGCAGGAACCGCCACCCGTGCTTAATGGTACTGCTCTCTGGGTCTGGGACTTCTACAGAAACTTAATTTCTCCTTTGACCTACATTTTGATGGCATGTGTTTCCATTCTCCATCCAGACAGAACCTTTTCCAGCCTCTTACTGTAAGCTGCTGGAAAAGCTTCCCTTCTGTTCTACATTCTGCATTACATAAGCGTACTTTCCCTGGAAATGTGTTTCATATTTAAGAGAGTTTAGGATTTGGAAATACTGGGTCAGCACTTCTCTAAACCCAGTTCGTACGGATGGCCGGCCAATCATATTCAGTATTTCAGAGCATGTGGTTGTGATACAGCTCAGAGAAAAGAAGAGAACTCTCTCAGTCTAACTTAGTCCAAGAAGAATCAAAGCTCTACAGATCAAAATGTTAATTATTAGAGGTGTGGCTCTCTTTTTTTTAATTAACAATGTTGTGAATCTTTAATATTTTGAGTTTAAGCCTGCTGGTATGCGAATATCTGTGTGGATTATGGTTATCTCTCTTCACAGGAATGCCCAGGCTGCCTTACTTTCCAGAGAATAGGATTCGTGGAGGATTTGAGCCACGACACCACTGGCCAGAGCAAGGCAATCGACTCAGGTGGGCGTCTCTTAACAACCTGTTAGGTTAGGTAATGCAGTGTGAAACAAATATGGCCGAGGTTTGCACACTTTATATCATAAATATTCGTCTAAATGTATGTTTTAAACCATTAAATGAACTATAAAAGTGCTCACCTCCACACTGCTGGCCAAGAACTTGCTGGTTTTATTCAATGTTGGCGTCTGTGTTTCTCAGAGATGCTCCGGAGGTGCAGGCAGCAGCTCCCGAAGAGTCTGGAGGTCCAGTTGCACCTGTAGCTGCAGGACTGGCTGCAGTGGAGCGTCTTCAAAGAGCTGCGCAGCAAGAGGACCACAGCGCCTCCCAGGGACAACCGTCGCCACCCAAAAGACCCTTCAGGACACCAAACGTGCCGTCCCTATGTGCCTTGGCCACCCGGGCAACCGTCCACCTGATGACAGGTGAGACACCTTCAGAGAATCTTCATTTCTAACCGGGGGCTCACACCAAAAGTGCTGTGAGCGACCAGCAGCAGCAGCAAATCAAACCGTCCGTTCAGTTCCAAACGCCACTGCCTTCTGTGACCACGCCGCTTCATTTTAATGCACGAGAAGTGGATCAAATGAGCTGGGAAATAAGGTAATGGTCTCACAATAAAGGCTAAAATAATATAAGATGACATTTTCAAGGCTTCCTAAATGTTTTTCTTTGGAAATAGTAACATGCTTACATTTAGTCACACGTGAAACTGTCACTGATGGGACATTTTGCAGCTTTTATATGATTAAAGACGCTTCTAATGAAGCAGGAAGGTAGGAGTGGGCGGACAGACTGTCATGTTCAGCTCAAAACTGATCAATTTTCACTTCACTTCCAGTTGCAGCTTAACGTTAGAGTCAAAAAGCCAAAAAAACATGAAATAATCACAATTTTTGCTGTTTTTTTGTGCTGATGGACACCAAATAGCTTCATGTAGGAACACTGTGATGAGAAATGGTCCCAAAACGCCCGTTTGACTTCCTGTTTGGTGTCACAGCTTCACACGACTGCTGAGAAGAAGTTTGAGTCCTGTGCTGATTGGTCAATAACCGGGGAGCGACCACAGCCGCTCACAACCCGCCGCTTCTTCTTCTTCTGCTGCCGGAAGGGGCCAAAGGGGCGGGGCTTATATGTATAGCAACTAGCAGATATATATATAATAATCCATCCATAGATCGGTTCCCTCTTTCACCATGGATCGTACTCTGGGCCTTCTTTGTGTTTCTTTGTGTTTGCGCTCTGCCGTTTTCCGCCTTTTTTCCACCTTTTTTTCGCCTTTTTTTCCGCCTTCGGAATCCAGATCGGCCCTAATTGGCTGTTGTCGCGTAGCGTCACTGCTCATTTGCATAAAGTTGAGCCTTTCTTAACTCTTGAAGCTAACAACGCCGGCTGCTCACCGACGCCAGCTTACATTGAAAATGAACGGCAGCTGGCCGCTCACGACGCTTTTGGTAACACTTTCCAGTAAAAATATCTCATTCTTTGTCTCCTCACCGCCTTCCAGCTTCACAACTCTGCCGTTTTCCGCTTTTTTTGCCTTTTTTTCCGCCTTCGGAATCCAGATCGGCCCTAATTGGCTGTCGTCGCGCAGCGTCACAGCTCATTTGCATAAAGTTGAGCCTTTCTTAACTCACGAAGCTCACAACCTGCCGCTTGTACTTCTTCTGCCGCCGGAAGCGGCAAAAGGGGCGGGAATAAAAATATCTCATTCTTTGCCTCCTCGCCGCCTTCCAGCTCCCAGTATGCAGTACAGCAGCAGTCTGGCAGGCCTGACCCCGGAGCTGGCGGAGCTTTTGCTCAACCACATGTCCCGAGAGAGGCTGCTGCGTCCACGCACCCTGGAGCTCTTCTTCGGCTGCCCGCTGCAGAAGTTTGTCCTAAACTGCTACCCTTACTCCACCAATGAGCTCCTGCGGCAGTTGCGGGCGTTTACAGCGCTGAAGCACCTGAGTCTGGTCAACTCGCCTCTCATCACAGGTAAAACACGGACTCCAGATTGTAGTTTGGAGTTTCTTTTACCAAGTATTTTATCCTACGTTCCTTTTCCAGACTCTGGCTTGTCGATCCTGTCCAACTTGGTGAAACTCCAGTACCTCAACCTGGCTTCCTGTAGCAAACTGACGGACTCCTGTCTGCAGCACATCACAGGTTGGGTTTCTCACAGCTTTGGGAACAAGCCGCTGAGTGTTTCTGACCTTTTATCAACCCGCCGCTGCTTTTTTTTGACTCCCTCAAGGTTTGAAGAGTCTGTGTTTCCTGTCCCTGGATCAGACCAAAGTGACGGATGCAGGGATGGTGCCGTATCTGCAGTCTGCTCCCTGCTGCCTCTCCCAGCTCAGTCTCAACCAGACGGCGGTCACAGAGGCCACGCTGGCAGTCCTGTCCACATGTGTGCCGCAGCTGCGGCTTCTCAGCATCAAGCAAACAAAGGTGTGTTGGCGCTGGTTTCTGGCTCAGTAATAGTTGTCATGGTGCTAGTTTATGTAAATGTATTCATTTATTTCTACAGCCCTTTGCAACAATCCATTTCGGTACCAAAGTGCTTTACATCCGATAATAAATAAAGAAAAGAATGAGTACAATGCAATAAATGCTTATTCCAGAGCCTGGGGGCACCCCAGGGCTTGTATTTGGACCTGAACACTTCCAGAAAAAGTTGATTTGTTGACCTCAGAGCTCTGCCAGGGTTACGGACAGTTAAAAGCTCAGATAAATACGATGGGGTGAGGCCGTTAAGAGCTTTAAAAACAAACTTTAAAAGATTAAAATCAGTTCTATAAAGGACAGGAAGCCAATGAAGGGAGTTAAGAACAGGAGTGATGTGCACAGGTCTGTCAGTGTTGGTTAAAGACGGGAAGCAGCATTTTTTTATGTAATGTCTGGTTTTTGGCTCAGTAATAGTTGTCATGGTGCTAGTTTATGTAATGTTGTGTGGTTTTTGGCTCAGTAATAGTTGTTATGGTGCTAGTTTATGTAATGTTGTGTTTTAGGTTAAGGATGTGACAGCCCTGGCGGAGATGTCCAGTCTGCAGACTCTTAATCTGGACGGGACGGGTGTGACGGAGGCGTCTCTGGAGAGCCTCGGCGCCCACCCTGCCCTGTCCTCTCTCAGTTTGGGGGGGATCCCTGTGCTTGACGGCAATCACACCCTTCAGATTATCTCAGGTTTGTAACTGGAAAGGAGCGTCAGAAAATGAGCAGACGGGCCGGGAAAAGGAAAGGAAATGACGTTGTTTTTTGCTCCCAGGTCTAAAGTTGACACATCTCACGCTCCCGGGGCGCCACACGGTGACAGACAGCGGGCTGGCGTTCCTCTCCAGGCTGTCCCTGCTGTCGGAGCTGGACCTGACGGACTACACTCAGGTCACCGATGAGGGAGTCGGCCGACTCTCCACCATGACCAGGTCATTCCCACGCAGTCCAGCTGCTGTTCATGACCCAAAACGAGGATTCTGACAGGACTTTGTGCGCTTTGTGCAGGTTAAAGAATCTGTCGCTTAGCAACACCCAGGTGACGGATGCGGGGCTGCCGTCTCTGCGCGGGCTGCAGGAGCTGCAGGAGCTGTGTTTGGACCGGACCGCCGTCACGAGCCGAGGGGTGGCTGAACTCATCACCTGTCTGCCGCACCTCCAGGTGGATTCAGTTCAATTCAGCTTTATTTATAAAGCGCCAGATTACAACAATTGTCATCTCAAAGCACTTAAATAATAAAGTCCAATTCAAGACAGTTAGAATTCAATTCATTGTAATCATAATCCAATTAATTCATATGGAGCCAATTCAAAAATAATATCCGAGCTAAGGAAACCAACAGATTGGACCGAAACTTGTCTTCAGTCCAATCTCCCGTCCTGAGCCTGAGGGACTGTGGAAAGGAACGACTCCCTTTAACAGGAAGAAACCTCTGGCAGAACCAGAACCAGGAAGAAACCTCTGGCAGAACCAGAACCAGGAAGAAACCTCTGGCAGAACCAGAACCAGGAAGGGTGTCCATCCGCCTGGACCAGCTGGGGTTTGAGAAGACAGAAAAGAGGGAAAAGAGGGGGGGAAAACACCATAACACCATTCAAAGGATACCTGCTGGAACAGGGAAACACAAGTTAATAACCACAATAATGTCACATGGACATAAAATCATTTGAGAAATTAAATGGGGGGAAAGAGAGCAAAGTGAGGAAAGGTGTGACAGATGAGCTCCCCCAGCAGGCTGGGCCTATAGCAGCAGAACTATGGGATGTTTCAGGCTCACCTGAGCCATCCCTAACTGTAAGCTTTATCAGAAAGGAAAGTTTCAGCCTTACCTGTGGTGTAGTTTGTAGTGTTTAATTTAAAGTTAACAGATATTTCCCCCACTGATAAAGCGTTTCAGTGGAAATTTAATCTTTATGCTTTGCAATCGCTTGTTTTCCAGGTGTTGGGGTTGGCCAGCACACAGGTGGGAGACACCGTGGTGAGGAAGGGTCTCATCCACTGCCATCAGCTCGTGAAGCTCAATCTCAGCCGCACCCGGATCACGGACCACGGTACGGTTCCCCTGGTAACCGCCACAGCAGAGTCAACACATTTCCCTGCTTGGATGAACAGTGTTTTCTCTGGCTTCCCCCTCAGGTCTGAAGTACCTGAAACACGTTCATCTCGCTCAGGTGAACCTGGACGGCACCGGTGTGAGTCTGATGGGGATCGCCAGCCTCCTGTCTTTGACCAACATCAGCAGCATCCGGGCCAGTAACACCCGCTCCATCCCCCCAGATGATGTCTCCGACGAGGAGTGAGAGGCTCGGTTCCTCCCTGTGGTCCAGATATGCTCCGTCCAAGCATGGCTGCTGACCTCTTCACCCCCCCCCCCCGCCGGAATATGCCGCCACCAGGAAACGGCTGAGGTGTAACACTCCTACTGCAGCTAGTGCCACTAATCCGACAATCACTCAGCCAAGTAGGAACCTTAAATGGGAGCTTGTTTAACAGCTGCTCCATTCATGCAGTTTACACTCGGCTTGTAGAATTATTGGGTTTTTACCTGCAGAAAACCCCCGGCGGCCGTTTTCTCGGCTTTAGCGCTTCATGTGCAGGCTTTCGGGTCGGAGCAGCCCGTCTCAAATATACTCGATGTTCACGTACCACATAGCATGCATCTGTGGACTGTAACTATCAAACAGACACAACTAGAAACTTAAAGATCTAAATGGTTGCTGAGAATGTTTTCCAATAACTACCGTCACTAACCTGCGTTTTTCTTCTCTTCGTTAGCTTAAAATGTTTAATCGTAGTCTCTGCTTTTGGAAAACACTCCTGCCGGTCCGCTGAATGTTAAGCTGGGGCCTGATTGAGGCAGATGCCAGGTCAGCGCCTGTTTTTGTGACCTCACGCCATCCCGTCGAGTTGCATCCTGGTGATGCCCGTAGTTTAAAAAGTGATCATCTCATCCTCTTAATGGCAGTGGTGGAGAGCTCATCAGAGTTTAATGTCGTGGCTGTAATGTTGTTGGACCTATGCAGCCGAAGGGCTCAGGAAACAGGACCCAAAGAAACTTCTTTAGTCATTTAAAAGGTTTTTCCTCATTGTTTACAGAATTGTAAAATAGTTTATTTTCCCTTAAACCGTTTGACTTTTGGATAAAAGCATCATCCACTACCATTAATAAAGTCTTCATGATTTAAACACGTTGTTTATGCTTCATTTATTCAGACCTTTTATTGCATTACATCGTTAAATTATAAGGCAGACCTGCTTTTCTTACACTGAAAAAGAAAAAAAAAGAAAAGTCAACTTTTAAATATCATAAAATATGACCTAAAAGCTGCTGCATACATGTTGGGATACAACAGAACACTTGGAAGAGAAAAAAAAACTAAAATTTTCAATGAAGACGAGCACAATGGAATGCGTTCCAAAATGCACTGAGACGCTTTAGGTGAAGTCAGCCAATCAGAGTGCAGCCTGAGGAGAAGGGAGGCGGGGCCGGGTCGGGTCGGGTGCAGCACTGCCAAATACAGTACGACATGAACGAGAGACGAGTCCAATAAGATGCATAAGAGATTGTTTCAGTTACGGTGTTTCCTTTCAGATGTCATGCGCCTGCTGCTTCTCGATCTTTGTTTTCAAATGCTCCTTGTAGGCCTGGATGCCCTTCGTCCACTTTGTGATGGTCTGATTCTCACACACCCAGATCTCCTGAGCCACCTGCAGACAGAAAGGTGGAAGAAGCTCATAAGAACGCCAGCTGCAGCCGGTTTACAGCCCCCCCCCCATGATCTGATATCATGTATCCTACCTGCTGGATTAGCCTGAAGTCGTGGCTAACCAGCATCATGCCGCCATCGAACTCGTTGACGGCGTCTGCCAGTGCGTCGATGGTCTCGATGTCCAAGTGATTGGTGGGTTCGTCCAGGAACAGCATGTGAGGGTTCTGCCAAGCCAGCCAGGCAAAACAAACCCGGCACTTCTGGCCATCTGACAGGTTCCTGATTGGACTGACCTGGAGGGAGTTTCAGGGTTAAAAAACACAGATTGATTGAGTTTGAACGTGTTCTGGTTTAGTTTTCCCATCCAACCTGCTGCTTTCCCGTCAGGCCGTAGCGACCGATGATCTTCCTCATCTCCTCCTTCTCTTTGATCTCGGGGTAACACTTCATCATGTACTCCAGAGGAGACAGATCAAGCTCCAGCTGCTCCGTCAGATGCTGCAACACGAGCAGGAACGAAAGGAACGTGTTGAATTAACTGCATTCAAACGCCGTCAGATAATGACCACAGGCTGAGTTTTACCTGGTGATATCTGCCGATCTTGACGTGAGAATGTTTGCGGATCATGCCATCGGTAGGGAGGAGCTACAAAAAGAGAGAACATCTCAATACTCGAGGCACTTATACGCTGGCTGGCTGATTAGATCACAGACTGTACCGACCTCTCCCATAAGCAGCTTCAGCAGTGTGGATTTCCCTGCTCCATTGGGTCCCACCAGAGCCACCCGGGTATCCAAGTCAATACCAAACTCCAGGTTTGTATAAATGTGCGGCTGCAACAAACCAAACCAGCGATACTCAGAACAAAGTCCTTTCTTTATTCAGATTAAACCCGTATTATTAGCCATACTCACTGTGTTGTCACTGTACTTGAAGCTCACGTTCTGAACCATGATAACAGGAGGAGGAATCTTCCCACAGGGAGGAAAATAAAATGACAGAGTCTGGACGGCACAGAAAAGGCCAGTTAGTGAGTTACAGGTGCTGAAAAGCGGGTGAGCAGCTCAGCTCTCAGTTACCCGGTGCCGTACCTTGTCATTCACGACTTTTTCAGTCAAGCCCGATGCCACCATCTTCTGCAGGGTCTTCTCTTTGCTCTGTGCCTGTCGGGCCAGCTTTGCAGAGCCGTGACCGAACCTGGCTATGTAATTCTGCAGGAGAGGAACCAAGATTGTGGACAATTCTGACTCATAGTACCGCTTAGAGCAGAAAAAACTGCTTTACAGATGTAACAGTGTTTGTGTGCAGTAGAGGCTTCCTGCCTCATGGTGTCTCACTTACCTTCATGTGTGCTATCTGGTCCTGCTCCCAGTTGAAGCGCTTCATCTGGTTTTCTTCCAGCTCTTCTCTGGTCTTCACATACTGGTCATAGTTACCCTGAACAAATTTAGATTTGCGTGGTCATCCAACTGTACGCAGACACACTTAGCAACAACCCAGCCCTTGTTTCCTTATTTAGCTTCATGAAATCACATATGGCAGGCTTCATTCAAGATATACTCCGGTCTTTCCCCTTCTGGCATCTTAAATCTACATTAAGGAGGCAGAGGCTGCCTCAGTCCAGAGCTCTTACCGTGTAGTATTTCAGTTTCCTCTGATGAAGGTGGATAATGTTGGTACAAACTCCATTCAGGAAGTCTTGAGAGTGCGAGATGAGCACCAGGATTCTCCTGAATCTGTAAAGAACCACAAGTTGGACCAATTTGCATTTCTCTACACAAGCGTTAGCCGTTTGGATTATTAAAGATTAGACTCAAGCTGTGAACTCACGATTTGAGCTCCTCCTCCAGCCACACACAGGCGTCCAGGTCCAAGTGGTTAGTCGGTTCATCCAGTAACAGCATGAAGGGCTTGATGAACAGAGCTCTGCCATTAAGATTCACAGGACAAGTGGAATTATGAAGATTGTTTCGGATTAAACTCATTTTACATTTCAGGAAGGTTTCCAAACCTTAAAGCTTCACACAGTTTTACTCATGAAATAGTCTTATTTTGACAGTCTAATAAAAACACATTTTTACCTGGCCAGAGCGACGCGCATCCTCCACCCTCCACTGAAGTCCTTCAGTTTCTTCTGCTGCATAGCAGCGCTGAAACCCAAGCCGTTGAGGATTCGAGAGGCTCGCATCTCTGCTTTGTCTGCGTCCAGCTCCTCCAAACGCTCATACAGCTCCATCAGCTTCTCACACTCAGCTATGGAGGGGTAAGATTTAAGGAAAAAAAGGTTACTTTGGTTTGTCATCACACAGCCAGGCAGCTTCTGCTTTATGCAGCTCTACTCACAGTCTTCATGGGCAAGCCTCTCTGCCTCCTTCTCTAGCATTATCCTCTGTTCGTCCACTTCCATCACGCACTGGAGAGCCGTCTTCTCACTGGGGGCCATTTCCCGGGTCAAGTGGTAGATATCTATGTGCTCCGGAATAGGAATCTCACGATGCCCGATGGCTGACAACAGCATGGATTTTCCTGTGAGAACAAAGTAAAGAAAAACACTTAGCATTACTTGTTGATATATTAGTGAAAATGAGTAGCTGGTGTTGCCCATCAGTTTAGTTAATGAATTTAACCAGAGGAGCCAGTTACCTGTGCCATTAAGGCCAATGAGGCCATAGCGTCTGCCCGAGTTGAGCTCCAGGCTGGTGTCCGCTAGCAGCTCCTGACCGTGAAAGGTGAGCGACAGGCTGCTAATATGGACATCAGTGCTGTTGGGGTGGGAGGCGAGAACACCTGTTACTGCCCGTGCCTCCGTTTTCGCCAGCTCAAACTCATCCAGTTCCTTTGTCAGAGTGGCAACACCTGTTCAAGATAATTAAAAAAAAGTGGTTAAGTTTACATTTATTATGTGCTGCCCAGCTTCAAACCATCGAACCGTGCAAGTTCAAGTATGACCAGTGTTAACTCACCATTGCTGTCTGCGCCGTTTCGTTGCGTTTCTGGTTGTTCACTTTCATCATTTACTTCATCGGTTTTCTTGGTGCGCTGGCGGGCTTTGGCAGCCTCCTTCTTCTTTGCTGCCTTCTTTTTAGCCAGATCTGACGGCATGGTTACGCAAAGCTGCTCAAGAGCAGAAAACAAAATGGCAATCAGTGCATCGCACCAAGGTTTTGCGTCAAGAAAAGCATCATCATTGACAAGTTATCTATGTTTCGTGTATTTCAAGGTACTGGGCCTGCTCATAATGTACCGGCCACATCATAAAAGCATGAATCAGACTAATGACTAACAGCTTACATAAACTGAAGGAGAGCCCTAAGCACGCTTGCCGGCTCGATGCCGTGCCGGTAACTGAACTCACGTGTGGCCGATTTATTAAGGCTAACATTAACATAAAACCCCCAACATTACCATCGGTAAAGCCCAACGGTGGCAATGCCAACCAAACCCGTATTCTGGCTCCTTCCAGTGCCACCTACCTGTTTGCTAGGTGCCTCAGAATATTAACTTATGATTAGCCCAGCTGTTAGCCGCTAACGGTGATGCCGCAATCGTTATCGTGACATTTTGTCACCAAAAAGTGAATTGACCGATGACAGTACCCAAACAGTTCCGTTTATTGATCATTGTATAACATATCTCACATCAAGTAAATAACTATTTTAATCCAACACCCGTTTTCTGCGTTAAACCGTTAGTTAAGCTAACAACGTTAGCTTAAATTGAAAGGCCCGGTTGGCTAAAGCTAACTTGACGAAAGGCCCAACCGGGTACGACAAAGTCTAAAAGCGGCAAATGAACGTCTCTAGAGCCGATCGTTTTCTTAACAGCAGCAGGTATAAGTTAGCCATTTAGGTTGTAGTTGTCAGACGCCAAAAATATCGAGCTTACCTAAATATTATAGCACTTGTCTCCGGAGCACACCGACGTCTCGTGTCCACTTTTCGCCGGGTGAATGTAGCCGCTCGCCAAACCGCCAGACGAACCATATATGGTCAAAAAGGGCGTTGAAAATAAAAGTATCCTCCTCCTCTCATGGGACTGCAGTAAAATATTATTTTAATGGATTTGTGTCAAATTTAAAATAGTAAGATTGTGTAATTACTATCTATCACTAATAAGATAAAAGTTTTGTTTTGAAAAAATCAGTTTAAATAAAAGCTTCTAGGTGTGGTGGATTGATGTCGTCATACTAAGCGTTAACCACATTCGTATAGATTCTAAAAGCACCTCCTGCACATTATTAAAAAAGTCTACACGTTCACTTGGGTGCATGATTATCATTTGCGATCATAAATAACCTATTTTATCGCTGGGGCCTTTGAAGTTCTCCTTGAAAAGAGCTTATCGCTGAGCGGCACCGGTCAGTTGATAGCCGATCAGAGGTGATGCTGCAGCATCGGTGAAGTCTGGTGATGATGAGGCTGGTCGACGTCCCGGGGACGCGGTTTCCACACTGCGTGTGTGTGGCAATCCTGTTTTGAGGAAGTGGAGAAACTGACGAGAATGGACGAAATGCACACGGATGAGCTCGGCGTCTTTTTACCTGTACAAACGAGGAAAAATGGGATTCATGTCGTTCCGTCAGGGTTTGTGGAGGTGGACCGTCGCGTCTGCACTTAACCAACGGACGAGATGTTAGCTTGCTAGCTTCCTCTTTAATGTTTATTCTTCCGACGACATCATTTTAGATGCGACGGCCAAAACTTTGCAGCCCGTTTGTTTCGATTAGTTTTAAACACTGGTTGACAGTTAACTCAAACCGTCAACTTTACTAGGTTGGCATTTATCGTCCAGCTGCTAGTTAGCTGACTTTGGAAGTAGCTATTAGCGTTAACGCTAGCCAAAAATAGTTCAGCTAATTAATATAACGTTAGCTAAAAAGGGGTTTTAATTCTCAGAGGGACGTTGCACATTGTGTGATGATTAAGCTAATCAAATGAAAGCTGATGTCATAATGTTAAGCTGTTTGCACTTATTTACTCTTTTAAAAGCAGCAAAGTTGTTCACGTCTATAACTACATAGTTAATGCATCTTAGATAATGTTTTGCTTTTTTTAGGGTTAAAACTATCACATGGAATGAGCGTGAGAAAATAAACTTTTAAGGCAACTTTCTGTCAGTTTCAGCAAACTGTTTATTTCTTAGTCCCATCCAGTGTTGCCTTTTGGCCCCCTAATTATTAGATCTAGATCATAACTTGGCAGACATGCGTCTCTCCTCGGTTTTGGCCCTGTTCAGGCCTGCTTTACCCCTGATCCTCGGGCTGTCCCTGGGATGCAGTCTCAGCCTTTTGATGGTGTCCTGGACTCAGGGGGACGCAGACGACCCCTGCAGAGATGAGCTGGGCAAAGGCAGGCTTTTCCTGGGCAGAAGAGATGCCTTCAGAGAGGCCAGAGATGGAGCTGGAGATGAAGATTTCCAGCCTCGTATCGTGCCGTATCACAAGGACCCAAACAAGCCACACAAGAAAGTCCTGAGGTGAGAAAGGTGGAAGGTGCTGTCTCTGTTTCCAGGTGGTCACCCTGTGGCCCACAGCTCTCTGCATATGGTGTCAAAGGAGCTCTCAGAGCTCTCTAAATGTGGCATTTTCAGATTTGCTTTAAGAATCTGGAGATAATTTGTATCCTCATGATTTAAACTAGTTAATTAGCTGTTTATATGCTTCTATTTCATTCTTATTTGCAGGATTCTATCTACAGATGAGACATATTCCTTTAAAATGTGTTGATTCAGTACCCGTTTGTGCTTTTTGCTCTGCTTTTCTGTCCTTCTCCGCAGAACTCGATACATCCACACTGAGCTGGGCATCAGGGAGCGCCTGCTGGTGGGTGTACTCACCTCTCGGGCCACGCTCAACACGCTGGCCGTGGCGGTGAACCGCACCGTTGCCCACCACTTCCACCGCACCTTCTTCTTCACGGGCCTGCGCAGCCCCAAAGTGCCTCATGGCATGACTGTGGTTGCCCACGGTGACGACCGGCCCGTGTGGCTCATGTACGAGACGGTGCGCCACCTCCACCGCCACTACGGCTCAGACTACGACTGGTTTCTTTTAGCCCAGGATGACACGTACATGCAGGCAGCTCGCCTTTCAGAGCTGGTGGGCCACCTTAGTGCAGGTCAGGACCTGTACATGGGCAGGGCCGAGGAGTTCATTGGAGGGGAGGAGAAGGCACGCTACTGCCATGGCGGCTATGGCTACCTGCTGTCCCGCAGCCTGCTGGCCCGCCTGCAGCCGCACCTCGATACCTGCCGTAATGACATCCTCAGCGTGAGGCCTGACGAGTGGCTGGGCCGCTGCATTATTGACTACCTGGGCCTGAGTTGCGTGGAGGTGCACCAGGTAACAGCAGAATCCTTGTTCACTGTCCTTTTCATACGCCCGATTAGGACTAATTTCCTCTTTTCATCTGTCACAGGAGATGACGTATCGCTACTTTGAGCTGGGGAAAAACGCAGATCCAGAGCGCGAAGACAGCGTTCAGTTTAAAAACGCCATCACGGTTCACCCCGTGTCCGAACCAAATCTCATGTACCGCCTCCACAAACGCTTCAGCCACATCGAGCTGGAATGGACCTACCAGCAGATTCAGCAGCTCCAGGTTGGTAAAGCTTCAGCATGTTGAATGTGCCGTTTGTTCTCCCTGAAATATCCAACTGATGCGTTATTTATGCAAAGCTACAAGGCCAAGCTGAGGTGTTCAAGTTCCACCGAACACGATCAGACATGTCAGACTCCGTTTACTTTAAGTTTTTAAGGGATGTTTGTGTTTGGATCAGATGCAGATCAGTAACCTGAGTGACCTGACGCCTGAGGGCAAAGCCGGGGTCGTGTGGCCCGTGGGGATCAACGCTCCTTTCAAGCCCAAGACCCGCTTCGAAGTCATAAACTGGGACTACTTCACAGAGGAGCATATTTACTCCTGCACCGACGGCTCGCCAAAGTGTGAGATGAGAGGCGCCGACCGAGCCGACGTCAACGCCATCCTGGAGGTCGCGGTGGAGCGCCTCAACGAGTGCTACCAGCCGCAGCTTCGCTTCCGCAAGCAGCGCTTACTCAACGGCTACCGGCGCTTCGACGCCACCCGCGGCATGGAGTACATACTGGACCTGGCGCTGGAGGCGTTCACGCAGAAGGGCCACAGCCAGGTCATCGCCAAGCGGGTCAACCTGCTGCGGCCCCTCAGCGCGGTGGAGATCATCCCCATGCCTTACGTGACGGAGGCCACGCGGGTGCAGGTCATCCTCCCCGTCACCGCCCAGGACCAGGACTACGTTGGCAACTTCCTGGACATGTACGTGATGAACACCTTGGACACGCACGACAACGTTCTGCTGACCTTCCTGTTCATCTACGACCCCTTCGACGCGCAGCGCGTCAGCCAAACCGACGTGTTTGCGGGCATCAAAGCCATGATCGGGGAGGTGGAGAAGCGCTACGGAGACGTGAAAATCCCGTGGATCAGCGTGAAGACGGAGGTGCCGTCGCAGGTCAAGCTGATGGACATCATCTCCAAGAAGCACCCCGTGGACACGCTGTTCTTCCTGGCGAGCGTGTGGACCGAGGTCAACGCTGACTTCCTGAACCGCTGCCGAATGAACGCCATCAGCAACTGGCAGGTGTTCTTCCCCGTCCACTTCCAGGAGTACAACCCCGCCGTGATGTACCGCGACCAGCAGCCCTCCGCCTCCTCCTTCGCCTCCGAGACGCTGCGCGACGGCCACTTCGACCCTCACGTTTTCGAGGAGGCGTGCTTCTACAACGCCGACTACATGAGCGCGCGGACAAAGATGGCCGCCGACATCCTGGACAACGAGGAGCTGCTGGAGAGCATGGACGTGTACGACATCTTTGTGCGTTACTCCGGCCTTCACGTGTTCAGAGCCGTGGAACCGTCGCTGGTCCAGAAGTACGTGCGGCGAGCGTGCAACCCTCGGTTCAGCGAGGACATCTACCACCGCTGCGTCCTCAGCAACCTGGAGAGCCTGGGCTCGCGCTCGCATCTAGCCATGGCGCTGTTCGAGCAGGACCAGGCCAACAGCACGTAGAGCCGAGGGCCTGGAACCTCACGAGCTGCCCGGGCTGAAAGACGCTGAAGGACTCGAGGCGTCCGCTGATCCTGGAGCTCAGACTGATGTCGGGATCGACCTAAAGCTGAGCTGAGCAGACATTCCTGGGCTTCCTGCTCGGTACGGGAGCTTTAACCTTAAATGTGTGCCGTCTCCACGGCGACGAGTAACGAGGAGCTGTTACTCGCGTTCCTGCTGTTGACCTTTTCTCTTATTTCACGTTGAGCGACAGTATTTATATTCCATATTTGTACGATTTCAGTGTTTGATGTAAAGAACAAAGGCCTTTATTAGTAATAGTTCTACAGAAAAAACTTGAGCCATAAGTCTTCCTTTGTGGGGATGTTGAGGATGAAGCTGAAGCTTGAGCCGTTGGCTGCCTTTTCTTTGAAATATATCCTTTTTCTAAGAGGTATTAAAGAGTCTCAGAGCTGTTTCTTCCTTCATATGGTGTGTAAACGTTCTTGTTTCGTCTCGTCTGCAGCGTTAAAGAAGGGAAACCATGGCGTCTCGCTCAGTTTGCCTAAAAGCTGAACGGCCTGGAGGCAGCGAACAGTTTGTTCCTAAGCTGTCCACCCCGCCTCGTCTCCTCGCATTAAGTCAGCAGATCTGTCCCCCTCCCCTCCATGGGCCTCCCTGAGTTTTGGCGAGCGTCCTGCACACGTGTCTGAGGCCAGAAAGTGAAGCCAGTACCCAGAGGGAGGGTCCTGAGCACGTAGACGAGGTGGTTAAACCTGACGGGGAGCTGGAGGAACAAGGTGAATGCTTTGCTCCAATTGGCCTCCACCCCCCCCTGAAAGGAAAACGCCTCCATGTGAGGAGTCCTGGGCTCAGGAGAATGAAAGAGGCTCTTTCTGACAGGCCTGCTGCAGCTGACAGGGGAAAGGAAGCCCTCCACCTGCTGCCCCGAACAATAAAATGCCTGTCTGCCCCCCCCCCCACAGAGCAGGAAACATAACCCACCGGCGTAAAATCAACACTTTGCAGATGCAGAACATGAAAACGGCTCCTTTAGTGCACGGCTTTGCTGCCATTTTGCACGAGCCCAAACGACTGCTGCCTTTAAGCAACAGAAGGAGCCTTTAAAGAGCCTTTAAAGAGCCTTTAAAGAGCCTTTAAAGAGCATCAAGGTGCTTCATCTTAAACCTAAAGCGTGTGCAGGTGCCGGGAAAACCACGGCTGCTCGGATATTCAGGAGGAAACACATTTTCTGAGCCCAACTGGCAGCTATTTTTCCCTTAATGCTGCTAAAATGTGTTCTGAACAGAAGGAAAAACACACTTTAGAGGAGAAATGATTGGATTTCTGACCTCGAAACTTTCCTTACATTAAAGCAGTTAATCGATGGAGTTTAAATGTTCAAATAATTATTACATTTCTAGCGGTTAGAGAGAGATTGTCTCGCTTTTACCTCATTTCCTGAGCTTTTATTCAAACTGCAGCGCCACAGAAAACCTAAAGTTGGTGTATTTGTTCTTCCACTTTAATGTGAGACACCACAGGCTATTCTGCTGACTTTAGGGGAAAGAAGCAATCTAAAAATACACATTTTGGTGTTTATTTTACAACCTTTTTGTCATTTTCGACTACATTTCAGAACACTTGCTGTGACGGCGGCTGAATGTGGAAAAGAGCCTTTAAAGAGCAGCTTTTTTGGCCATTAAAGGAAATATCTGAAAGGGATGCGTTTATTTCATAGTATTAAATGTGTACAAAACATTTGTTTTAATCTCTTTTTACAGGTGAGATTAAACCAACAGCACACCGACGAGTGTTAGAAGCCAAACATTAGCTGGATAATTTTAAAAAAAGACCTTAGAGTTCATATTTTAGACCAGATAAACACCTGGACTCATTATGAAGGTCAGCTACAAATCTAAGTTACATTTTGAAGCCCAAACTAACAATTTATACCTGGAAATGTGTTTTAACACTTCGAAAAACATGTATTTTTAACTAAAGTAACAGAAATCTGAAGCTGGAAACGGAGGAATTGTTGGAATTAAACCCTCGAGACACTTAAATGACATTTAAATCCGTCTATTAGAGTAATTGGTGCTAAATTAAACCGACTGGCAGCATTTACACCGTATGAAGATGAAAAAAGACACTTGAAATGTCGTGGCTTTTACAAACTTTGGCAAGCGCTTCTTTATTTACATCCAGGCTGTCTTGCAGTGTCACAGCTGTTTTCCCTTTTTCTTTTTTTCTGCAGAACGTCGTCACCAAACCCTGTACAGATATACATCGAGTATACTTTAATCTTCTTGTCGGTGACCCTCAGTGTAAACAGAGAGAAAGAGCAGCTCCCACTCATCAGAAAAGACATGCAGGGATTGAGACAGACACCAGGGTTCGGTCACAGAAGACAGAGGAGTTGTGAAAGGTTGACAGCGAGCTGCTCAAAGCTGAGGAGTTGCAGCTCTAGTTTCCTCCACAAGAGGGCGCTACTGGTTCAGTGACAACATGAGTTCCCTGGCCACTAAAAGAAAAACCACTCCAGGTCAGACACAGGACCAAAGATACTACCTAGGACTACTGTTTCTCCTCTACAGAGTGCAGTTAATATAACTTAATAACAAAAACACAGCTCAGAAAAATCACACCTACAGTTAGTTGCTGGTAGGGCATTCAGTCATTTTTGGCAAACAAAGTTTCCAGAAGGCATTTCAACAAATGTGCCGAGTCCTGCGCTCGTCACGCACTGCTATGCCGGCTTGGTCTATTTACACGGACTGCCTCGTCACACGTATTAATCAATGTCCATGGAGCATGCATAGGTCTTCGTGAAATCATTTTTATGTACGCTGGGTTAATAAAGAGGGTCTCACCCGCGAAGACAGTCCCCACAAAGAGTTACAGCACAGTGCAAAGAACCCCCGAGAAGGTTTAAAACGAGGAGCTGCTGATGAAAGAACACAGAAACTCCTTCATCTGACAGTACAACATATACAGACGAGTCAAGTGTCGATAAAAAAGGTGTAGAATGAGATTATAACGTGAGTTTCAGCTACTGAGACCGAGAGGGAGGGAGGGAGGGAGGTCTTTGTTGCAGCTCCCACGACAGACAGGGGATGGACCGAAAATAAACCACCCCGAAAGCCAAGAAAGCACACAGAGGAACACTAACATTCCTGCCCTACTAATTAAAAACTCATGGAGCTCCCACACTGCAACATGTAACAACACACACACACACACACACACACACACTGTACAGCCGGCCCTCTGCAGGGACACAAACATATTTACATTCACATCTCTAGAAAAGAAAAAAAGCTTCATTTTCCTCTTGTTTTTTTGTTTTTTTTTTAGTTTGTAACGTAGAAAAATGCAGAAACGGACAAAATGCCACAGAACTGGGCTTAAAGTGTTGAAAACACACGTTTTAAAGGTCTCGGAAAGCCTTTGGGAGAGATTACCGGTCGGATTATTTAAGCCCGGCTCGGTGTTTTTGTGCGCTTCTGCTTCAGTGATCATGTTCTCTTCTTTTTGCTGCAACCTTTGGTAACACCTTCAGAGCATTAAATACAAGAAAAAGAGGCAGTGAGCGACAAATCAGTCGACGAGTGGAGGCGATTACGGGAGGAAAGGTACGATCGTCAGTGTTTTTTCCTTCGTGAACAGATTTTTCGAGCTTTTTTCTGGTCGATTGTGACACATTTGGAGGTTTTTGTTACTCTAAAAGAGCATGAAGCCCGTCGGTGTGGTGGTGCTGGTGTTATTTCTCTGATTTCAGCAGTCTCCTCTGAGCTCTGGCTCCTCATTTAGGCCTTAATTTAACTTCTAAACACTGGTAGGAATTGGATGCTGAAGACTTTGAACACTTTTAAAGGTTTTCACCAGACTTTGGCCTCACACACGCACTCAAACACACACGAAGCTCTAAAATCAGACGCAGAACTTCAGGAGGGTCTCTGCTTAGGTGTTGCGGACCGCTAAGGCCTGTTCCAGCTCCTGCCTCCTCTGCTGGATCTGGAGAAAAGAAGTGAAAACACTTAACTTTGTGAGGATATTAAGAGGGGAAATAAGAGAGTTTGAGGCGCAGCTTCTTCACCTTGCAGTAGAAATAACGGCTCACGGCCTCCTGGGACCAGGGTTCGTGGTAAAACGCCGCCCTCCTCTCCTCCTCAGGGTTCCCCACAACGTCTGTCATTAACTGCAGCCAATGAGAAGGAACAGTCATCATCTGTGCTGAAGGCGTCAGTCAGGAGATATATGAGCCTTTCTTGGGGATTTTTGCATGTGATTTACATCGGTTACTGACACCGAGAGCCTCGAGAGGACACAAGCTGGGCTTTGGATCTTTTTCTATACATTTTCTCTATATATTCACTGAGTCAGTGAGTAAAAAGTGTATTTTAAGTGCTGTATTTAAACGTTCCAGCTGATGAATCCCAGCCTAAAGACAGTTTACTTTCAGTAAAAACAGTGAAGAGCAGCCTTGAACCTTCAGGTCTCGGCTCTGGGATTTCAGCCAGTCCTGGATGTAGCCCTTGGGATCTCTGGAGAAGCTGAGCATGAAGTCCCTCTGGATCTTCAGCTGGTTGATGGACTCGATGGTCTCATGGATCTGGAAAGTAACAGATGGCACTTAAAAGAAGCTCTTTGCTCACTTTGCTCATTGAAAAGGATCTTTAGGCACTAAGACTGGAACGCTTTCTCCCTGGTGAGGTATCACAGGGTCCAGATGAAGGCAGATGTGTGTTCAGGAATATCTTTGAAGGAAAAAACTGGATCTGAAGAGCACGGACCCGGACTCCGAGCAGCTAAATGGGGATTTCACCCGCCTGGATGCTGATGTTTTCATGCCAGAGACGTTGTTTATAACAAGGCCTTCATTATTTACTGGGCACACCTCTTTGATAAAAGAAAATTGCCAGCAGAGCCATTCCTCCACCAATAATTCCATCAATTTCTGCCACATAAATGGCTCCAGGTCACTTTAGATGATTGATTCTATCACTAAGAACCATTTCTAAGTCATGTGCTTATTAAATAACTGCAAACCTTTTGTTTTTCATCATTCTGTAACTGGTATGTCCGTGAAAAATGACTAATGTGGAATCAAAAGGACTTGGGTTTACTGCCCGGGACATTCTGTGCACGTGAATAATCTTATTTTGTCACATCAGCATTGTACACAGAGAGCTACTTAAAAGCAGAGGTACAGTGAAGTCCGTAATTACACGGACAGATGGTGAAAACTGACCAAAGGGCTCAGCAGTTTAAGTCCCTGCAGCTTTTTTAAGAAGCTTAAAGGTTGGTCAGATCTGGGTTTTCTGACGTCTTTATAAATATGGGATATAAGCGAAAAACTGTCCTCATCCTTGTGTTGGTTCACACAGTCCAGGAAGTCCACTTTACCTGCTTTCACCTCATCTCTGACCCTTAGCGCTCTGAAACATTTTAGCCGTTTAGTTCAAGCTTTAAAAAGACTTTAGGAGCTCTGGTGGAGATAAAAGGTGAGACGGGAGAGCAGAAATATTCCATCAATCAGAAACGCTCAGTGCTAAAAGCAGCTTCTGGGTAATCTCCTTCTGCACCGGGGAGGTTTTTGGGGGGTAAAACAGCTCAGAAAGGTCAGAAAAGGCCAAGAGAAAGGCCTGAGAAAAGAATTCCTGCAGCTGAAATGCAGCTAATGACATGATTTCTAGTCATTTTGCCTCTTTACAGCACAATAGTTGCTGTGAAACAAACTGAACTGAAGACCGTTGGCTTTGGTTCGTGGTGGATCACAAAATGACCACATTTCAGAAATAAAAGGCCATTTTTTAAAGAATATTCCCATGTCAACTGGCAAAAACACTGATCAGCAGGGATAAAAGAACCGAGTCCAGTGAGAAAACCTCAGGAAATGAGAAAGCTGCAGTGCAACCGTGAGTATTTCTGCATTTCTGCCTTTTCTTCCTGCTCATTCACTGCAACAATGTCAGTTAAAAAGCTAAAACGTGTCTGTGAGACGCTGTGAGACAGCTGCAATACTGTCCAATAAAATCTGTGCTGGCCTCAGCGCGACATTGAAGAAGAAGACAGCTACGGTCTCACCTTGTTGTCCAGCGAGGCGATTTCCTGCTGGTTTGCAGTGGAGAGCAGGAAGCTGCTCATCTGGCTCTTCAGGGGGTCTTCCACCTCCACGTCAATGTCGTAGCAGGCCGTCTTCTTCTGGTCGTTGGGGTCCACGCTGCGAAGGAGCGAGGAAGAAGAAGAAGAAGAAGAGGGAATGAGAGGAAAGGGAGCCGTAAAATGTAAATCAATGCAGAGGCGCTCTTACTAAAGCTTGTAAATAAACCCCAGCGCCAGTCAGCTCTTATTAGACGAGAATGAGTCATGAAGACGACACGATTTGTGCTGCAAACGTTTAAATAGAGTAGTGGGGGGGGTGGGGCAGGACTGCTTTAATCTAATTTTACAGTATGTTGGATTGTTTTGAATATAATAGTTACATCATTTAATTAAGTTACAGTATAAAGTCTACAAATACAAGAGAAAACTCTTAGAGTGACCCGAATCAGCCCGGATTCATCGGAGAATGTACCTGATGACGTGGTTGATGACGATGGGGTCGGGGGGCAGCAGGAGGTTGGTGAGGCGCTGAGGGATCTCGGAGAACTTCAGTCTAGGACAGTCAAAGATCTGATGGGGAGGGGAAGTAAGATCTTTTAGAGAGTAAAGACACGTCAGAGTGAGGCGCTGCATCAGGACACAGGGGCTGGAGCCACGGTTGCACCTGCCTGTTGCCCCGGCGACAGGCTCCGGCCCACCAGTGACACTGGAGACAATTTCGGGGTCAGAACTGAGGGAACCACCTGCTGTGGTTTCAAAAAGATCAAAGTTTTCTCAGTTTGCTCTAACTGTGTAAAATGAACCAGATGTTTTCAGCTCAGCATCCACAGAACCGAGCTCTTCTAACTCGGGCAGAACGTGGTTTGGAGCCATCTTATGTCACCTGGATGGCAGCATCTGTGTCTCCACAGCCTGTTTGCATCATTCAGCATCTGTGGCGTCTCTCAGAGGAGTTACTTTTGCACACTAATGCACCTTTATCCCGCGGATGCTGCCTTTTAAACCCTCCCTCCCCTCTTTAACCTTGAGGACGCAGCATCCGCAGTTTGAGCCCAGACACGGGGGCAGTTTTCTTTGAAAGGTGGAGTTTGAACCCACGTTTGTGGACGGATGGATAAACTTTGAGGTGCAGCATCAGTAATGATGCCTGCTTTTCCTTCAGTCCTATCTGAGGGTCCATCTCAGCGAATATACTGACTCTTATGAGGATATTTTTCCAGTGTTTTAGAAACAAACGGCACCAAAGCACCTGGAACGTCAGCTATTGTGTCGCCGCTCACGAGGAGGAGAAAGGCAGGCTTAAAGCACCCATCGGCCTCTCTGAAACGCTCACTTTCTGGCCAGTCGTGCTTTTAGAAATGGAAAAGGGTCTCGCACCTGTTGGAAGTACTTGTCACAGTTGATGTACTCCTTGTCGTGGGAGTCCTGCAGCTTATTGGTCTTCACATACTGCCAGAGGGCCTGGATGATGCAGGAGCGAGTCTGAGTGTGAATGCCGAGCAGGCGAGCCAGGCGGGGGTCCAGCTTAAACTGGGGAGGCTGCGGAGACACATCACAGCACTTTTTACATCAGCCCACCACATCCTGATCAGATTCACCGGCCTGGACACTGATGCCAGGCTTGAAACAGTCTGAACACCAGCATCCTGCAGCAGCTGATTTCTAGCAGGCTGAGAGGTGGCGTGGCGCCCTCACCTGGTAGTCCAGCATCAGCAGCAGAGTGCAGCGCACGCTCACATCTCCAGGTCGCTTCACCTGGAAGCCGTCCGTCTCCTGGGTGGTGGGGGTGCGGTGCCACTGAGGGACAAGCAGACAACAATAAAGTCAGACAGAAACTCTCACTGTAGCAGTGGTTATCACCTTCCACAGCAGGTGTAGCTAAAGCTATGCACCTACACTTTTACTGAATAACAAGGAAAAGCTGCTAAAATCTTAAAGAAACTCAAAAGAATTGTGCTCTGGAGCCTGTTTGGTTTGTTCTGTGCATCTGAAGAGAAACGACCTGCACCATCGTTAGATTATAATGTTTCATTCTAAGGTAACAAAGATCTCCCTAAATGCTACCCGCAGAAACTCTTTGCTGGTTGTTGCAAACTGAAATATCTCAGGAACCTTTGCGCAGATTGCTACGAAATGATCTACAAACGTTAATGAAAGCCAAAGGATAAATCCCAGAAACTGTCCTGTAGCACCAGCACGTGGCGCAGCGACTGCCCTGTTGGACAGATTGTCGTGAATATAACATTTCTGCTGCTTTAAAGGAAGCTTTACAACTCTAGCATCAGCGCTTAGCACTGCTGTTACAACCTGTTGAATTATTGGCCTCTACAGTGTATCTGTTTACATTGATTATTGATTAAAAATGGCTGCTTTTCTAAGGTTTTATTGGGCTAACTTACCGAGTTGGACTAAAATGTTCTGTTAGAGCGGAGAAGTCATCTTTGGGTCTAACCTTGCTGATCTTGTGAGCTGTTAGAGGTTAAATATCAGAGTAGTTCAAAGCTAAGAGTGTGGCTGCAGAGTTAGAGCGAAATAACAGAGAAATCATTCTGTTTCTCCTCAGCGTTTAAGCACTCACGTTATTTCAATCCTTATTTCATCTCAACCATTCAGACGTGGAAAAGAAGAACTGTTGACTGAATGTTTCCCTTCAACCAAAGGCTGGCTTTAAGCACTGATTGTACCTCAGGGTAGAGATGAAATTCTTTTGATTGAAAAGCACTGAAAGAAAAGCACCTGAGCGAGGGGATAAAACACCCTCTAAAAAGAGGAACCTTGAGAAGTCATCATTTCCATGCTGACAAGTCCTGAAGTGGATTTTTAAATGTCAGTCCACTTTTGTGGAGGTGCACAGCAAAAGGTAGCTGTGTATGCACATGTTTTAACTTAAAAAGCCTTTAAAAAGCCTCTCCTTCCTGCCGTTAGTGGGTCCTCTGACTCAGTTTGTTGTTTTCTGCATTTATCTAACGGGGACAGGGGAGCTGGGATGATTGTACCTTGAGATTTAGCCACAGCAGACTAAATAAAAACCTTTATTGAAAGGAATTTTCTTTGACCATGACGATGGGAATTAAGTCCAATGCACTTGTTTATGCAGCACAGAAAAACTCCCTTCTTAGGCAAAGCCGCGGCACAGTTTCTTGAAGGAATAGTTTGACATTTTGGACCATCCTAAATAGCATGTGTCGCTATCAGAAGAATGACATCACGATACACAGCAGTAGCAAGGAGCTGCAGAGGAAGCACATTACCTTCTGACCTTATTTGTGTGGCTCTTAAGCAGCATTTGATGCTTTTGCAGCATTTGCAGATGCTTTAGACACAGATCTGTTCGCACATTCTTCTCCATGAGGTGCTTTGACCTCAACACTGGGGCCGCTGTCACTGTCTTCTCTGGCTCTCTCCAAAATGTGAAAACAATCATCTCTAAAGCCTGCCAATCCAAATGTTTCTGTGCTGTTGAATAAGTGCAGTAAGGAAAGTGCACGTGAGCCAAATGAGCGCTTGAGTCTGCACATAACTCACATTTAAAAGCCAGTCTAAAGCCAAGTTAACTCTTCTAAAAGCCTGACGTACACCCAGCTCAAAAAAAGCTGTGGTTTAAAGGGATTTTTTTAACTATTTCTCCACTTCCTTCAGTCTCCACCGGCGACGTCACGGCGTCAGACGAACCGCCTCCTCTGTGCACTTTCATATTAACAGGACAGACATGAGACTTGCGTCAATTTTCCAATTTGTCTTGGCAAGAAATTGAGTTAGCCAGTCCAAGCAAATGACCGACTGCAGTTTGTGTTTTTTATTAAATTGGGACTCCTTTGAAATGAAACAGTGTTCTTTTCTACATGTTTCGGCTAGGCTCTGCAGGAGAGGCACCTACACTGTGACACTGAGTCATAACGTGCACTATCAGGTCCTCCATTATTAGCACTGCATCAACAGAGCGACACTCTGCCAGCGTAGGAAAAACACAGATGATTAGATCTTTTTTGGTTGAAGGTGTGAAAAGACAGAAAGGACATGTTTGCTGTGTGTTTGTCACTGTTGAGGTTTTAAAGTTGAATAAAACATTCACCAGAGACACAGAGCTGCTGCATGACTGCACAGGGTTCAAAGACAGAGATGGGGGGTTAATACTGGGCAAACAGTCAATAAGAAGCTGCCAAATTAATGTCTCTATTGCAGTTCTTTTACCACACATTTCACACTCAGAAGTTTCTATTTATTAGTTCTTTATAAGCTGCTATATATGCTGCTAGAATTATCCATTAACTCATGTAAAAACACTTCTTAAGGCAGAAAAATGAGAGTGCGCGGCCCTGTTTGCGCTGACCTCGACCAGGTGGTTGTCCGGACCGTACAGGTCTTTGTCCAGCTCGATCACCAGGCTCTTAAAAAATGAAGAGAACTTCTTCTTCTGCTTCCCTGGCTGTGGAACAGACAGACAGTGGTTAGTGAATGCGTGCACGTTTGTAGATACACGAACACATTTGTCTTCTGCCTTATCACGCAGCATCACTGCTCATAAGAAACCCACAAGAGGCTGAGTGAGAACAAACAGAAAATGAGACATTCTTAGGGTCCGTTTCCTCTGAGCTTAACCTGAGATGTTTGTGGTTAGTGAAACGTTTAAGTTTTGGGCCGCTGTGACACGACGGGCTTCCTGAGAAGATCAGAGCTTATGGCACAAAACAAATAATTCAGCTTTTTATCTCTGAACTCTCCTCTCACCATCGATCATTCATTTTATATTTTGAACCAGCCAATACTTTTCTGTCCAAGTCGTTTGCAAATTGAACTTTTGGCTCATAGGGAACTACTTTTAAACAAATTAACTTCATTTCAAACACTTAATTTCAACATATCATAATAAATGTTGCTAATGTTGGTAACGACATAAACCAACATTAGCATGCAGCTGAAATGGAGAAAAAAAACACTAATGTAATTAAATTAGCATAATGGGTTTCATTGACTTGGAGCTAAAGCTAAGCTGACAGCTAATGTGCTGATTTTGGAAATAACTGGGTCAGATAATAAGTTGAAATAGCTGAATGATGACATAAGCCAAAGATGTGGCCTTGGTTATATTAGACGTCAGGGAGAGATGCTGTGCCCGGAAATAAAGCAGTCATAAGCTACATCAGTTAGCTTGAAGGCTAAGCTAATATTGTGCTAGCTTTAGTTGATTTTATGAAGCCTGTAGATTTGGATCTTAAAATGAACCCCTTTTCGACCATTTTCTACTCAGTATTCATAATAAACAGTTTAAATAAAAGTTAATTCTATCATTATGGTCATTAACGTGGACCCTGACCCTGTCTGAAGCTAATTGCTTTAGCTTCTGTCTCTTCTGAATAGCTGACATAGGGTTAGCATCCAGTGCTAATGCTTCCTGAAAATTATTTTCCTTTAGAAGAAGATAAAGATGATAAAGATAAAGATGATAAAGAAAGATGATAAAAAGGGGATTACTTTTAAACCAATTAACTTCATTTCAAACACTTAATTTCAACATATCATAATAAAACAACAACAATGTTGATTCAGACTGTCCGAAAGTGTCGATGAAGCTGATATGAGACCCTGAGATCCAGAATAAAACTCTTAAAAACTGTTTTGTACCTTTGTAGAAATATTCACTGCACAGCAGTAGTTAATAACTCACTCTTTTGTTGAATTTCTACCCCCCTGCTCCTAGTTAATGTCAGTCAGCATTAATAAAGTCATAAAATTAAAAGGGTTCTTTAACTTATGGGAAGCTTGCAAGTCTCTCAGATGCTACTTTAAGTAAAAGTATGTAAAAATACACAGAGAAAGTGCTGTAAAAATACAACAAAAGTTCTGTAATGATGCATCTGTGCACAGATAAGCAAATATAGAATTAGATAAAGTATTCCTGTCATCAGGTAATAATATCATTGTGACTGATGCATTCATGAAAAGAGCATTTTACAGGCCTGTGTCAACTTTTTAATCATTTTCTTTAATCAAAATGAGACATTCTTAGGGTCCGTTTCCTCTGAGCTTAACCTGAGATGTTTGTGGTTAGTGAAACGTTTAAGTTTTGGGCTGCTGTGACACGACGGGCTTCCTGAGCCAATACTTTTCTGTCCAAGTCGTTTGAGTCGTAACTGTGGGCCAAAGACGGCCCAGAGGAGCGCCGAGATCAGAGGGCGGCACACTGTGACACTAAATAAAAAGATTAAAAACTAACTGCTTTTTTTGTATACACAAATTCATCTGCCAGACATGAAATAACACTGCTATCAAAACAAAACTTACATCATCCAGCAACTTCCCCTCAACTCGCAGCTCCCATGATGCAATGCTGCCATCTGAGTCATCAGCGTCGGGTCTCGCCGGGTTGAAGGTGTTGGAAATGTAGAGTCTCAGTTTACGCTTTTGCTGCTGACACAAGGGCACAACAAACACCACAGTTTAATGATAAATCTCACATAATCACTTATTAAGGTGCCGGTGCACCAACCGATTTCACTGCCCAGAACAAAAAGAGATCAGCCAAAAAAAGTCTGCTCCTCTAGGACTAAGTGGCATTTTGGCTTGGGCATAGAGATCAGCTGGGTGCATTGGTTCCTCATGAGTGATGATTTCCTTTTAATACCTTCATTGGTCTCTTCAGTGCCTCCTGGATGTCCACGCGTTTACGCATGATGGTCTGGTCCAGTTTGCGCTCAAAAGCCAGCAGATCCATGTAGGCCTGAGACTCAGGGACCAGCTCACGGATCTGTCAGAAGAAGGTTATGTTTCAGGCTTAAGATCAGACAGCGTCGCACACTGGGAATTAAGAAGTGGGTTTTTCTTCACATGACTAATCATTACAAAAGGGCTTAAGTAGTTAAATCGTTTATTCTGGTGCAAGTAGGGGGTCTTCTGTCTTTTTTCAAGGACACAGTAGTACTTCATCCTGTAATCTACTATTTTAAATTAATATATTTTTCTCACGGTTTGGTTTGGTGAAATACGTATTATTCTACTTTGTTGTCAAAAAAGGTTTGCAGACATATAACAAGCACGATATGATAATAAATGTTGCTGGCTCAGAGGTAAGTGTAACACGACTGGAGATGATAAAAGGTGGTAACGAGATAAACCAACATTAGCATGCAGCTGAAATGGAGAAAAAAAACACTAATGTAATTAAATTAGCATAATGGGTTTCATTGACTTGGAGCTAAAGCTAAGCTGACAGCTAATGTGCTGATTTTAGAAACAACTGGGTCAGATAATAAGTTGAAATAAGTTGAAATAGCTGAATGATGACATAAGCCAAAGATGTGGCCTTGGTTATATTAGACATCAGGGAGAAATGCAGTCATAAGCTACATCAGTTAGCTTGAAGGCTAAGCTAATATTGTGCTAGCTTTAGTTGATTTTATGAAGCCTGTAGATTTGGATCTTAAAAGGAACCCCTTTTTGACAATTTTCTACTCAGTATTCATAATAAACAGTTTGAATAAAAGTTAATTCTATCATTATGGTCATTAACGTGGACCCTGACCCTGTCTGAAGCTAATTGCTTTAGCTTCTGTCTCTTCTGAATAGCTGACGTAGCCTGCAGAGGGTTAGCATCCAGTGCTAATGCTTCCTGAAAATTATTTTCCTTTAGAAGATGATAAAGAAATCTGTGCAGACAAAACCACAGTCTGCAAATTGAACTTTTGGCTCATAGGGGATTACTTTTAAACAAATTAACTTCATTTCAAACACTTAATTTCAACATATCATAATAAAACAACAACTAATGTTGATTCCGACTGTCCGAAAGTGTCGATGAAGCTGATATGAGACCCTGAGATCCAGAATAAAAATCTTAAAAACTGTTTTGTACATTTGAAGAAATATTCACTGCACAGCAGTAGTTAATAACTCACTTTTGTTGCATTTCTATCCCCCTGCTCCTAGTTAATGTCAGTCAGCATTAATAAAGTCATAAAATTAAAAGGGTTCTTTAACTTATGGGAAGCTTGCAAGTCTCTCAGATGCTACTTTAAGTAAAAGTATGTAAAAATACACAGAGAAATTGCTGTAAAAATACAACAAAAGTTCTGTAATGATGCATCTGTGCACAGATAAGCAAATATAGAATTAGATAAAGTATTCCTGTCATCAGGTAATAATATCATTGTGAGTGATGCATTCATGAAAAGAGTATTTTACAGGCCTGTGTCAACTTTTTAACCATTTTCTTTAATCATAATCCCTGTGCTCATTATTTTCTTGTTAACTGATATGATTTGACTTTCAAATAGAGGAACGGTGAGAGTAATAAAAGCCACTGATTTTATTTATAGCAGCCAACAATTCCTGAAAATAGGAGCAAATAACAAAACACCGTTTTGTATGAGCAATTCATTTGTTTTGAACCACATTTTATCGGTAACTTAAGCTATCAAGTACATGTAATAAAGTTAAATTAACTATATTTCCCTCTGAATGTAATTGAGTAGAAGTGTAAAGTACAACTGCTGCCCTGTCCATCATTAACACGCTGGTCCACGCCATCCTCAGGACACGGGGGGGGGGTCAAAATGAGATGCAGCCTGTGCAGCCAGGACTCAAATATTACCATACGGGTGAAAGTCTTGAGAGCATGAAGGGCTGCTGCTTTCCAAACTGTGCACTCCTTTACCCTCCCTCCTGCTTATTTCCTCTTTCATGTTTCTCTCTGAAAGGCTGCCTTCATTGTTCCCTCCCATTCCTTCTCTATCTACCTCTCTCTGCCTTTCACCGGCTCAAGGTGCCGAGCTGACGGAGGAGTGTGGCAGACATTCCCCGTGCCTGACTCATTGTTGTGTAGCGGCGCCTCAGCCGTGCCTGCTGCTATCTCCCTGTCTGGGTAATGTCAGGGGATAAGACCTGAGCCGAGACGCTCGCCATCTCCAGACCTCCAAAGCCCTCTTTGTGCTGGTCCGGACGGGCCGAGGTGATGGGGACTGAGACCAGCCTGAACAGACTCACCTGTAGCAACGCATGTTCAGTTCGACTTGTGGTTGTGTCTCTGCCACATCCCGCTGACTACTTGAATTCAAATCAATATGCCACCCACCAAAAAACAGAGCGATACCCTAAAAAAAACCTTGAAAACCTTCTAATCACCACCCTTATCCTCTCTCTTCTCATTTGGAAATAACAAACAATCGTCTGGCCCTCAGCGCCTTCCAAGAACCCCCCAACATCAAAAGCCGACGAGGATTGTTCTGCTCTGCACACAAAAGACAGAAACACACACACACACACACAGAAGAAGAAACAAAACAACAAAGGTAAAAATATGCAGCCTCACCCTTTGCGGAAGAATCTTGTCTGCCATTTTCCTTCTCTTAGCACTGGAGACAGGGAGAGAAAGACAGAGAGAAAGAGGAAAAAAGAGCATGTTACTATGGTGACTGATAGCGTAGCACCCAGGCCATCTGTTAAAATGCTGGGCCATATCCAGCACCCCAGCATCCCAGCTGTGTTTGTGTGTGTGTGTGTGTGTGTGTGCACGCTTATGCACTCTCGTATCTCTGAAAAGCAGCGGTCCACCTGGAGAGCAGGAGCCTCTTACAGCCAAAAAAAGTGTCACATCACACATACCGTGCTCATGCACACACACACACACACACACACACTTTGCAGGATCAATGCTACACGATTCGGACAGCGACAAGATGTGTGTTCAAGAGCTTTTTTTTTCCCCGAGGAGGATACATGTGTGTGTTCATCTTCTTCATGGATTCCAGGCGTGTGCTGGTGTGTGAAAACATCTGTCTGGGTTTTAAAAGCCTCATACTTACCGAGGAGGGAGCAAAAGGACAGTCGGCGCTAACTTGGCCCCTTTATCAGAGTTTTCTTTCCAAGTGACACTGATTAGAAAACAAAAACTACAGCTTCCTTTTCCAGTTAAATTTCCTTAAAGCGTCAAATGAGCATCCGTGACACGGGTAGCGCTCGTGTGACTACATGCAGGAGGTCTCACCCTGCAGAAAGACACCTCCTGAAGACAGAGAATTAGCACTACACTGCAAAAAGAGCGAGTCTTTCAAACTTATTTTTGCCTAGTTCAAGGTTTCACGTCCAGTTTACAAAACTGAGCTGAATTAAAAGATGAATTTCAAACCGAAACCCTCGATTTTCTGTTCATTTTAGATTAAATCGATGAATGTTTATATACAAATTGCAGTTTAACATTTTGTGAGACAGCTGGACTTTCTTGCTAAAAGTTATTTAATAAGATGGACCCACAGATAGTCAGGAGACGGTTAGCTGTGCTTAGAATAAATAATAAATAGGAATAGAGTTCAAGAGAAGAGCCCCGTGCACCTGTTTATTCTTGCTTTTCAACACCGACCCTCCCTCCATCTTCTTTTGCTTCTCCTCCACCTCCTTCCTCTCTCTACAGAAAGGCTTTTGCAGCCCAGAAGCTGCCGCTGATGCACAGCTTTCCTCACACTGCAGCTGTTTACCTTACCGCACATTATCCTCACACACACACTCCTTCAATAAACAATGCTGCGCGCCTCAGTGATGCTGCTGGACTCGGAAAGACGGTTAACGTGTCTCTGTGCAGAGAAAATCCTCCCTTTTCTACCTCAAACTCTCACAGTTTGACTTGTTACGTCTTTGCTGCTTAACTGAAACGTAAAAAGAAGTCAAATAGTTGAAGGTTTGTCTGTTTTTAATGGAAGACACACACTGCCTGGCCAAAAAAAGAGAAAAACGCCACCTGGATTTAACCGAGCAAACAGGTAAGAACAATCTTTCAACCCTAACTGAGAAGTTTCTCATTCCTTAAACAACCTACAGTCGTGGAATTATTGGTCAAACAAAACAAGGGATGAGCTAAGAAGCCTCAAAACTCATTGATAAAACCTGGGAGGATGGGGCTGAATCATCCTCTATGAGGAAGAAATGTGATTTTGAATGAATGTGGTGAGAGATCACTTAAATGTTTGATAGGAAAAGTAACTGAACCACCACTTATCAGCGAGGCTAAGCCAGAAAACAGGTTTCACCATGAGAGGGACTGCAAACATGAAGTGGTGCAGCCTCAGAACCGCTGTGGGAGCCTGTGGGGTCAGCTGACTGAATCTGAATTCACCGAATGACTCAGTGAATCCATCAGCTGTGAAACAGCGGTTCAGGGAGCAGGAGACCTGAACCCCACAAAGAGTCAAATCAAAATAAGATCATGGAGAAAAATCAGAGCTATTCTGCAGAGATAAAGATGCAGCGGCGAGCTAAAGATGATCCAACAAATCAGTGGTGTGTGACTTCTTTTGGCCAGACTGAGTGTGCTGCACAATGTGCACGAGTTCACTCATCTCTACTCATCTCTCATCTATTTTCATGCTGCTGCTTTTGCCATCAAACTCTCTGCAAGAAAGCGAAAAACAGCATATTTCCCATAATGTTAAACTCCTTTCCCTTTTGAATGTACCCATTTAAAGCTATTTTTGCACGATTTTCTATTTGTTTTTTAGGGTTGGGCGACATAGAAAGAAATCTTTGTTACGAGCCACTTTAAAGTGTTTATTTTATTTAATTTATGTGGAACATGGAGATGGAAATCTAGACTTGTGGTCAAGCTTATTGATAAAGTACCAAAAATACTGATTTTAACAGATATACTGAGCACATGAAGTCAGATATCACCCAACCCTAACCGTAAAAGTGCTGAAGATGTTGAATGATCGTGGAGGAGCTTGTTCTTTTGCAGTGTAGAGAGCGCTGCAACACTCTGTAAAGCAGTGAGTTACATCAGCATGCTGAGACAAATACTGAGACAGGCCTTCTGCAAGGAGAAGTCAAGGATCTGGGAGTGCATTGAAAAGGAAAACATCAACAATCCACTATTCTACGCTGTATAAAAACTGGATTTTGCTTTATTTTTCTGCTCTAGCTGCACAAAACCGTTCCCAGCATGCCATGCTCCAGCCCAAAGCATGCACCGCTACATTTTAGGAGGCAACCTCTTGGCCTGCATGTACGTTTGGCTAAAACAGTTAATTCAGGGGAGTGCTGGGCTCAGGTGAAAGACTAACTAACTAGGCCAGAGTCATCAAACGAAAGAAAATGGACATGCAGCAGAATAAACTCCTACTTTGATCCGAGCGTGGGATCTGATTGGGGCTCTCTCATGTCCATCTGCCTCGCCGGCATCTCACTGGCTCCCGGGAATCCGACTGGCTTCCTAAGAGTTGGTGAGGATTCGAAGGTTGTCCGATTAGAGTTGTGGCGAGACACACACTCACTGGCAGCAAGTAGCATGTCAGAGAGGAAACACCTGGTGGTTCTGGCTGTTTGTGTGTGTGTGTGTGTTAAGTTCAAGGGTCTGTTAGTGGGTGCAAACTCTGCAGCTCAGACAAAGCCAGACGATGGTGCGTGTGTGTCCATGCATGCACACAAGTGCAGCAGGAGAGGATCCGGGAGGCGTCCTGCTCGTCTGAGGGACCCGGTGAACCCAAACAATCATGCTTCACACACAGAGACAGACAATACACTGATAAAGACCACACCAGGGAGGGGTGCACAAGCTAGGTTTTCATCCCCGGTTTAGCTCTGCGTCGCCATCAGGGTGCCGTAATGATCATTAGGTGCAGATGGACACAGTTAAACCAGCTCATCAACTAAAGAATCACTCGATCAAAGAAGCCGGAGGCTTGGCTCAAAGAGGCTAGTTTAAAATCTCAGCATGTTCCTCAGCTACCGACGACAGAAGGCGTCGTCACGGAGATAAATATTTAGATTTTACAGGTAAAAACCAAGGTTTAGAGCTTCATAAACGACGTGCTCCTCAGAAACTAAGCAAAACGTGGTGAACTGCAGAGGAAGAAAGAAGCAGATTATTCAGAGGATGCATCATCTGCATATCACTGCTAACTCTTTCAATTCTCTGGGGCTGTGTGTGACTCTTCTAAAGCAACTTAACACCGAAACACCGGTCTTCGTCCTCCAGTTTCCTGTCTGTGACGCCAACTTAAAGCAGCTTAATTTAATCATTTCACGTCCAGGGCAGAGGTACAATATCAGGAGGAAAACAATACAAGCTTGGCTGTAAAATGTTGGACGTTTTGTCCAAAATTTGCATTTTTCCAAGTAGGAAATTTACACAAAGAGAACATTTATATTCTGTGTGCATCAAAGTCACAAATTTGTGTGAGAAAAACTCATAAGTTCATTAAAAAGGGAAGGAAATTGTGTGAGAACACTTGGATTTTCTCTGAAACTGCACGAGTAAACTGATTAGAAAGTTATTACATGAGATTAAAAAAGACAATTAGGCAGAAAAAACGTGCAAATTTAGAAGAAAACACTTGATTTTCACTGTAATTTAAACATTTTTATGTTATTTTACCCCAGAATCATTAGATTAAACATAAGCCTCCGTATTCTAAAGAGACCTCACACTTATTTTGACTTATTATAATATATAACAACCATGCTCTGCACCGTTGTATCTTTGTGTGGAATCTGTGATGCGAGGAGGTTGATTTTCCACATTTTGCTGTTGAAAACCCGCAGATTAGGTGATGTGATCAATAGATTTAAACTATCTCCAGAGAAATGCTTCATCCTGAGCCTCAGCGGCTCATCCCAGCAAGTGATAAGTTATTCATTGTTTAATTTGAATTAAAACGTAATGAGGAAAACTCGTCAGGGCACAGATATTTCCTCTCAGCTTTATAAATGAGCACAAGTGAGATTAATCCCTGCAGTTTATATTCCTAAAACAGGCCACAGTTACCCCACAGGTGAAGCATCTTCCTTAAAATCCAGCACAGACAACGTCACGTTTCTCCAAAAAGCAAATTAAAGATGACAAATTAGTGCTTTTATAGGACAACGGGTTAAATATTCATAGCGTTTTATGCAAAGTAGACTGGAAAGAAAAGCTATTTTTAGCAGCTGCCTGCCGATAGGACAGAGTTAACTCTGCAGAGTAGCGGGGACCATAAGGTGTCAATGACAGGTGGCCCGTCCTCAGCTGGCAGCAGTTTGGGGTCTGCGCTGGATGCAGGAGCCAGAGGATCAACCTGTTTGCCAGAGGACTCCTGGACGGGTCACCCTGAATCATCGATTCAGACGGGCTGCTCTGAGGGTTGAGCCCCCGACGCAGGACAACATTTCCTATGACCTGTTCGACAAGCCTGCCTAATTGTAAGTGGATCAATCGTGCTGCAGATAGAGAGAGAATGAAGCAGGGAGCTCCACAGAGCGTGCATATTGATCGGCTCTATAATGACCACACACTTGCCTCCTCGCAGACATCCCAGATGTGTCTGAGATAGCGATAGCGATAGCATAAGAATGAGCTAAAGCATGAACATCTGCAGACATCTGTGAAAGCCACACTCAGGCATGGTAAGAAGTGGATGAACAAAGCAGGGAGCACAGCAAATGATGCAAGAGGGAAAGAAGTGGGAGAGGCAGTCTGCAAGCGTGGAAAACAAAGGCGTAAATGACAGCTGAGAGGAGACACACAAAGGTTGCGGTTTCACTTCCCATCAGTGCGATTTTTGAGATCTGATCGGGAGATTGTCAAAAATCAGGGCGTGAAAGATGTTCAAACCACAGATACATCCGCAGTGCTTGTGTAAAAAGACTCATTACATCGATACGAGAAGCAGCTAATTCCACAATCTACGGTTTCCTTCGCTGCTAACGAGGAACACCCAGCAAACTAAGACTTTCTCAAAGTTTAACCTCACAGAAACAGGACGGATCTGCTTGATTCGCATCGCCGCAACTGAGTGAAAACTCATCCAACTGGAAGCAGACCAGACCTCAAAAACAGCGTCCCTGTATGAAAAGAAGACCATGAGTTTCCCCTCTAGCTGCTTCCTAACAGATTGGATCGCATGTGAAAGTAAAACTGGGACATTTGCTGCTTTGCTTTCAGTTATTTTAAAAAAAAAGCGTCCAATTTATGCCTGATTTTGGACTATTTTCTGCTTTCTTTTCCACTTATACTCCCCATAAGTGGGTTCGTAGACCAGAAATCATCTGTGGTTTCAATCAACGGCGTATAATTCAGAGGTAGAAGGAGGTAAGCTAAGTTCACGGCTCAGTTCCCCGTGAGCCTCCATCAGAACAAGTGAAAAAGGTCTATCAAGGTGCTCTGAGACATTTTAAATCCTGAGGCTGACAGCGATCCATCCCTCCTGTGAAGTCTTATTACTAATGTATTAAAAATCCTCTTAACGACTGATGACTAATAATTGCAATAATCAAATGATTGTCTGTTCGTATCATTTGAAGCTGCCAATCATCTCTGAGTCACTGTAAACCAGCTATTTGTCTTCTTAAAGGGGATCGTGTGCAGTTTAACTGACACGTGCCTCGTTGGGATTAAAGGGGGAACTCTGGTATTTTTAAACCTGGACCTTATTTCTGGCATGAAATACGTTCATCTGCTCACTGAGAACAGTTTGGTGAAAGTCGGCGTCCTTCGGAAGATATTTAGATAACTGGAGATCCATATAACGGAGTGAACAGGGCTTAGAGGATGCAGCCTCTAAATAAGGCATTATCTGTCTTTATTTCACCAATACTTTAAGAAGAATGAATGAATGAACGTGTGCTATAGCTCTGTTAGCTCATAGCTGCTGTTATGTGGCTACTTGCAGCTATAGGAGAGCTAACGGAGGGATTTCTACACAGGCACTCTACTGGGACCACTTCATCCACACGCCCCCCTGCAGCACAGCTCATTCACTCCGGTAAGAACGTCCGTCTTACTCAAAATCTGATAAATTTCCTGCCATGTTGCACAAAACTATCAGCAGCAAACTCTGTGTGAAGTTAGCCGACTGTCACAGAGCACGGAGTGAATAAACTGTGCTGCAGGGGGGCGTGTGGATGAAGTGGTCCCAGTAGAGTGCCTGTGTAGAAATCCCTCCGTTAGCTCTCCTATAGCTGCAAGTAGCCACATAACAGCAGCTATGAGCTAACAGAGCTATAGCACACGTTCATTCATTCATTCTTCTTAAAGTATTGGTGAAATAAAGACAGATAATGCCTTATTTAGAGGCTGCATCCTCTAAGCCCCGTTCACTCCGTTATATGGATCTCCAGTTATCTAAATAGCTTCTGAAGGACGCCGACTTTCACCAAACTGTTCTCGGTGAGCAGATGAACGTATTTCATGCCAGAAATAAGGTTTAAAAACACCAGAGTTCCCCTTTAATGTTTACTGCTTCTTAAAAACACATTTTGGTAGCTGAGACTCCATCATTTCCACAGACTGTGCAGCTGATCTCACGCGCCACACAGAGTTAGACGCCGGTGCAGTGTGTTGGTCGGGCTGAAGGTGGGCGGGGTTCAGACTCACTTCCTGGTGCGGTTCTGGACGACCTGCTGCTGCTGCTGCTGCTGGACCTGCTGGGAGGGGGCAGGCCTCTTACGGCTGGGCTCCATCACCGGGGAGGGCAGGCCGGGGCGCACCGCCGGGCTCCCTCCGTACGGTGGGCCCGGTGGGCCCATGGGAGCTCCCTGGTGGGGCATCCTCGCTCCAGACGGCATGCCAGGACGCTGGGGAGACAGTAGAAAGAGTCACGAAAGTGGAAAACATCACATTTTCTTGCGTCTTCCACGTCTAACAAAATCATTAACGAGAGCAAAAACAAAAGCATCCGTTTCTAATCCAAAGCAGTCACTCGTTTGACCTAAAAACACACGCTCAGTGGTCCAGTTTCAAACCTTCTCTTATCTTTTCCAACCTTTTGTAACCTTTAAATCAAACAGCTGCAGCTTTTGCGCAATCTGGTGCCGATTTTTCCATTTGAAAATGTTTACAACCCGAAGATAAAAGCTTTTATGGGAGAGAAGCGAAGGGAAAAACCCAACTTCAGAGCCGAAAACTCGTCCTAACTCAACAGAAATGTGGCATTGGCGCAGCGGTTTGTCTTGTTTTGTCTAATTTTCTCACAACGCTGGAAACAAAAGCCGAGAACAATCACAGATGTCTTGTGTTTGTCTTGCTCTTTTGTCTCCTCTAAACAAATTCAGCTTTGCAAACTGCATTCAAACACATGTTGAAACCCACGCAGACAGGGCCCACGGTCCTGCGCTCCCCGCCATGAGGCCCGGGAACAGCTGGGGGACTCTCACCTGTGCTTGTCACTCGTTTGGCAACAGCTGCCTTCCGCCTTGGTTTATTGTCTGAAACCAAGCACCGGCTTGTGTGGAAGACGGAAAACAGACCTCCCACTGTTGTACACGAGCACATCTGCTGAGGATCCTCTGATTAAAAATGAGCAGAAGAAATCCGACCCTGCACTGAGAGCAAAGTGCTGCTTCTAAAATCATTCCACTGATCAAAAGTGGGTGGATTTCACTTCATTTACAGCTGGCGAAGATCACCAAGTGGGACAAAAGCTCTCCGGGCCTAAACCCAAAGGATCCTCTATCCTACCCATACATGTGAATACATGCACTGCTGTAAAATCATGTGCTTTAGCAGCTCATCCTGTGATCAGATGGCCATCTTTGTCATAAATACATGGATTTGATGTTTGGAAACAGCTGGAACGGGAACATTTTCCCCACTGCGTTGCATCACAGCTTTCAGCGACGCTGTGAACCTTCGGGAGCTGAAGCGACCCACTGCTGCAGCTCGGAAAGTGACACTTTCCCTTAGTCTTGCTCAACATATCAGCTGCTCAGACCGTTCCAAGTTTCCTTCGTCTTGCTTTTTCATTTCATCGTGCTTTTAAAGGCCGCAGTCCTCCAGTGTTTCACTCTCGTTACTCCAGATCATGACGCCGACCTTTTGTCGGCTTCCTCCACATTTTCTAGTGAAAATGATCATCCAAAACCAGGCAAACAGCTTGTTTACTCATTTACTTCCTTTAAAACGGACGCTGAATACTTTGCTAAACAGACGGCAGCAGCTCAGATTTATACTGTCACCGACAGCTGCTGAGCGGCTAAATGAGTTTCACTCTTTGCAAAACGTTTGGCGAAAGTTAAGGGCACGCCGTGGCCGTGACCTTTCTTTGTTCCACCGTGTAGCATGATGGAATAAGTCTGCTGGACAGGACTCTTGTGACTCATTCACATTACTTTCTGACTAAAAATAACTACTTTGTGCACTCTGTAACAGCTCAGCTCTCATCACACAAGAGGAAAAGTTATAATTAATCGTATTACTGCAATGCAGAGTGCATCTCCTGCAGGTATCTCGCTCACATGAGGCATTTTTCCTTCTAGTTTCGTATTACATGCATCTAAATGTTTAGTTTTAAAGATAAATTACATAAAATCCTCTTTATTCGTCACATCTGGGCCACTAAAACAGCCTTCTTGTCTTTTTATTTAACATCTGTAGCAGCCTAAATACCGAAAGTGTCCCGAGTAAACAGGTCTCAACACATCAACTGTATTGCTCTACATTCAAAAATAAACATTTACGCTATTTTTATGACTTTAAAGGCGTCTTTAACCCACAGCGACCCACGGCTTTGTTTAAAGAGGTTTTCTAAGACCTGGGGGATTTCTGGAAGGCTTCAATCCGTCCACCAAACCTTTCATTTCTCAGCCTCTGAAGGACAAACACTTTAAACTTTCCAGATTTGCTGGGAGTTGTTGACTTTGAGCCCATGTTTGGAGAACATAATTGTTCGGATGTCTTGAAAATGTTAACGCGGCACACGACTCGATAGGTCTGAATGGGCTGAAGTCCCCTGCCTGCAGCCTGGGATGCTCAGAATTCAATGAACTGTTCTAGATTTCGAAGCTTTATGCTAAAAGGCGACGGAGCTCTTGAAATAACAGCACCCAGGATGTCAGGTGGGCCTCTAAATGAACACTTAATATCAAACACGTGCTCAAGTACCTCTCAGCCCTGCTGTTTAGACGAGGAAATTCACAGCAAAGCGTATGCAGAGCTGCTAAAAAGCTGAAGTCTGAATGTTTTGGCTCCAGCAGACATTTGTCACCTCTCATATGGATCAGAGCGTTCATACAAACATCCAAAGTGATCTTTAGACTGTCCACAAAGACACTGAAAACAAACAGAAACAGGGGGGGGGGGCAGTGAGAGAGCTGTGTTAAACTGTGCCGTCATTCTCCGGGATGTTCGCTCACAGGGAGCCGACCATGACGACAGAAGGCAGGCTGACACTGACACATTATGCCACCGAGAACAGATCCTGTGATAAGAAGCCGGAGCAGACGCTGCTGTCACTCTGGCCCGGGGTGAGGCTGAAGCGGGGGAGGGGAAGCGTGGGCTCGCACCGACTGAGAGGGGTCTCCGAGCAGGAGAGGATAAAACAACATATGGTCGGGCCCTCCTGGAGTCTTAAGAAACATCCTTCCTTTACTGTCGACTTCCTACCTAAACGAGACAATAGGAGGCATCAGACTGGACTTGGACTGCTGCAGTCTCCCCTAATAACAGATCCAGAAAAGCATAGCTGGATGGTATGAATCCACACAATGAGCCGAACTCTATAGCCTGACCTGCTGAACCGACTCCAACACGCTGCCCGGAGCCCTGCCAGCCAGGCAGCAATCGAATCTGCCATGTGGAGGGATATCTGAGAAGTGTGTTGGCATCTCTGGGAGAGCTGACAGGATGTGAAGAGGCCAGAGTTAACCCATGCATGCTCGGCTTTGATGGGAGCCACGATGCTCCAGAAGATATTCAAATTTATTCAGCGGAAACATGAAAGAAAGAATCTTAACGTTTGTTTCAGAAGGGAAAATAAATGACGCTCATTCAGGAAATGGAGCATTCTCAGTGGCCGCTTCATTTAAGACAAAGGTTTTGTGATTCATCCGACAGGAATTTGTTTATATCAGATCAATTATGGCTAAAGATATTTGTTAGTTAATAGTTTCTGCCTTTTTTTAAAGAAAAACACCACTTAAGCTGCGGTTTTAGCCTTTTTACCTGCAGACGTATTCATCCAAAGCAGAGCAAAGAGCTCTGAGGCCATGCCTTTGACTCTTTTACTCCACTTAAAAGGTAAATACATTCCACTGGAAACATGAAATCCTCCTATTTAAAATAACTTAAGAGCGTGTTTAATTGGATGAGTCAAACTGATTAATCCACCAGTCGAAGGCAGGGAGTCAGCAGCTTTCGATCTGTGCTGCCTTTTTATTAACTAATACATTCAAAGAGTTCGTATAGCAGTTAGAAGGAGGTGCAATTAATCATTTTAACAGGATTTATTCATAAAAACACACCTCTGGTTGTTTCCCTGTACATGCCCTGTGAAAGATGAGAGATTAGAAACTATACGCCACATATGAGCCAATAACTAACCCATAATAGGTCTGTAAAAGATAAAAAAAAAGCAGATACTGCAACAAATGATGCTAAGATTTAGTCAGGAATCTGTTTCACTCTGAAAGGGACCAAAAAGCTGCCATGAATGATTGACTAATCAGTTAGTTTAACTAGTCTCTACAGTCTGAGTTTGATCTCCAACCACAGCAGGTCAATCGTAAGGCTGCAGGTTTTCACACTTTTCTTCCTCAAATAGTTAGGGCTAGGAGTAAAAAGCACATTGTTAGGTTTAGAAATGACCCAAATGCTTAGTTTCCATTTCATGTGGACAGAAAACAGCAGCCAAGGGGAAACGTTACGATCTCCCAGGCTGCTCCTTTGGCTTTTTTTGTATTTTTTTTGCATCTTTTGATCAATCGGACTCAATAAATCATCTTTTTTTAAACAACTGTTGATCCGGCCACCAAAAAAACGACAAAAACCCATTTTGTAGGCATTATTCTGACTATGATAAAGGTTGCCATAACCTGCGAGATGGTGGGCGGTGCCTGCTCAGGCCTATGAAACTGACCAATCAGGTAACCCTGAGCTAACCCTCACATGGGGGCTTTAACTTAAAGGACCATTTAATCAACATGACATTTTCCCCATTTTCCTGCGCAGTTATGCAACCATGCAGAGGGCTTCATGAGCTGCGACTCTGAGACGTTAGCCTCGACCTGCGTGCACTGGAGATGAATGTCTTTTAGTGCTCAAAACACTGAATAATAGAAGAAAAGAAGACCTGAAACAGAAACAGCAACATCGCTTTGCCTGTTACACACTGAACGAGTTTCATAGTGACTAGTTCTTTGGTGGAGAGTAATTTCAATGAGAACTGATCATGGCAAGGTCTGTGGATTATCCAAGGTAACAGTGTTAAGAAAATCAAGTGGCTGTTCTTTTATTTTACTGCACAAAGCTGCCTCTCTGCCTCCTGCATCTCAGACACCGATATCGCCAACTATCTGCTCGGCCACCACAGATAACTCAGCATAAATCTGGGGGGGAACCGGCCATTTTAGGGCCAAACTCAGACGATGCAGTTGCAGAATTTTTCAGACGATACATCTACATTGTGTCATTTTATGCCTCGGCTTATCGGGTTTCCCACGCAAGAACGCTGGAAGGCTTTTCCCGTCACCGTGGCCCTCGCTGACCTCCACACACAGAGACAGTCGATGGGAGGGGGGGGGGTTAAGGCAGATAATGAGAGAGACAGAGGAAGAAACCTCGGCCTACCCGTCAGTCCTGAAGCCAGACTTCGGCCAAATGCTACTGCTGCTGGGAGGCTGGAACACCACGACCTTCAGGAGCTGCGAGTGTGGCTGTGTGCGCCGTGTTTATTCGAGTTTTATGCACGTGAAGACGTCCAAACGGGTGTGTTTGCTGCATCAAAAACATTCCTTCGGCGCGATTCGCCCACAAAAGGAAAGAAAAACGTCATTTCTTGCCACAAGCTAACAAACTGCGCCACATCACCCCCATTTTTCCCATCGTGTAAATACTTCTCCTTTTCTGCAGCACACACGCCGAGAAACCTGCCGCAACTATTACAACGAGACTTTTCCATCTTCCAAATAACGTGGGGGAGACGGGGAGGAAGGAGAAGGCAGCGGGGAGAGGCGAGCATGAGAGAAAATAAGCAGAGGGAAATATTTGGCTTGGAGCAGCGAGAGCCTCATCAAGGTTAATTGGTCTGTTGAGAGGACGCACTCATCTTGCTCATCAATCACCTGTTCCATTGTTTCCTAAAGAGTGTCTCTGAGCGCAGGGCTGAAGCCGCTATAATGACCGCTCCTGTCAAAGAGACAATGCCTCATCTTGTTTTAGTGTATAAATCAGGTTAGCGTCACTACGTCCGACATCAACACTGATTAAAGTGGAGTTAAGTGTGAAACAGGAGCTCATTTTTTCGACATAATCAAATAAAACCCAAAATATTCCGCAAACTATCACAGAAACCAGCAAAAAGCCACATTAAAGAAGCTAAATCCAGTGAATTTATCATATATTTCACTCAATAAAATGGCTCAAAATGAGTTCAAATAAACATTTTGTCAATAAACTACTAATTATCCTTATTTCTATGACAACTGTTTCCTGAGCAAACATGGATTAAATGATAGTTTATGATCAGAGATTCATTTTGGGGGTCATTTCACCTCTTAAAGAGTGTCTCTGAGCGCAGGGCTGAAGCCGCTATAATGACCGCTCCTGTCAAAGAGACAATGCCTCATCTTGTTTTAGTGTATAAATCAGGTTAGCGTCACTACGTCCGACATCAACACTGATTAAAGTGGAGTTAAGTGTGAAACCGGAGCTCATTTACCGCTTCTGCAAAGACATAATCAAATAAAACCAAAAATATTCCGCGAAATATCACAGAAACCAGCAAAAAGCCACATTAAAGAAGCTAAATCCAGTGAATTTGTCGTTTATTTTACTCAAGAAAATGGCTCAAAATGAGTTCAAATAAACATTTTGTCAATAAACTACTAATTATTCTTATTTCTATGACAGCTGTTTCCTGACCAAACATGGATTAAATGATAGTTTATGATCAGATATTCATTTTGGGGGTCATTTCACCTCTTAAAGAGTGTCTCTGAGCGCAGGGCTGAAGCCGCTATAATGACCGCTCCTGTCAAAGAGACAATGCCTCATCTTGTTTTAGTGTATAAATCAGGTTAGCGTCACTACGTCCGACATCAACACTGATTAAAGTGGAGTTAAGTGTGAAACAGGAGCTCATTTTTTCGACATAATCAAATAAAACCGAAAATATTCCGCGAAATATCACAGAAACCAGCAAAAAGCCACATTAAAGAAGCTAAATCCAGTGACTTTATCGTTTATTTCACTCAATAAAATGGCTCAAAACGAGTTCAAATAAACATTTTGTCAATAAACTACTAATTATCCTTATTTCTATGACAACTGTTTCCTGACCAAACATGGATTAAATGATAGTTTATGATCAGATATTCATTTTGGGGGTCATTTCACCTCTTAAAGAGTGTCTCTGAGCGCAGGGCTGAAGCCGCTATAATGACCGCTCCTGTCAAAGAGACAATGCCTCATCTTGTTTTAGTGTATAAATCAGGTTAGCGTCACTACGTCCGACATCAACACTGATTAAAGTGGAGTTAAGTGTGAAACCGGAGCTCATTTTTTCGACATAATCAAATAAAACCCAAAATATTCCGCGAAATATCACAGAAACCAGCAAAAAGCCACATTAAAGAAGCTAAATCCAGTGAATTTGTCGTTTATTTTACTCAATAAAATGGCTCAAAACGAGTTCAAATAAACATTTTGTCAATAAACTACTAATTATCCTTATTTCTATGACAACTGTTTCCTGACCAAACATGGATTAAATGATAGTTTATGATCAGATATTCATTTTGGGGGTCATTTCACCTCTTAAAGAGTGTCTCTGAGCGCAGGGCTGAAGCCGCTATAATGACCGCTCCTGTCAAAGAGACAATGCCTCATCTTGTTTTAGTGTATAAATCAGGTTAGCGTCACTACGTCCGACATCAACACTGATTAAAGTGGAGTTAAGTGTGAAACCGGAGCTCATTTTTTCGACATAATCAAATAAAACCGAAAATATTCCGCGAAATATCACAGAAACCAGCAAAAAGCCACATTAAAGAAGCTAAATCCAGTGACTTTATCGTTTATTTCACTCAATAAAATGGCTCAAAACGAGTTCAAATAAACATTTTGTCCATAAATGACTAATTATTCTTATTTCTATGACAGCTGTTTCCTGACCAAACATGGATTACATGATAGTTTATGATCAGATATTCATTTTGGGGGTCATTTCACCTCTTAAAGAGTGTCTCTGAGCGCAGGGCTGAAGCCGCTATAATGACCGCTCCTGTCAAAGAGACAATGCCTCATCTTGTTTTAGTGTATAAATCAGGTTAGCGTCACTACGTCCGACATCAACACTGATTAAAGTGGAGTTAAGTGTGAAACCGGAGCTCATTTTTTCGACATAATCAAATAAAACCGAAAATATTCCGCGAAATATCACAGAAACCAGCAAAAAGCCACATTAAAGAAGCTAAATCCAGTGACTTTATCGTTTATTTCACTCAATAAAATGGCTCAAAACGAGTTCAAATAAACATTTTGTCAATAAACTACTAATTATCCTTATTTCTATGACAACTATTTCCTGACCAAACATGGATTAAATGATAGTTTATGATCAGATATTCATTTTGGGGGTCATTTCACCTCTTAAAGAGTGTCTCTGAGCGCAGGGCTGAAGCCGCTATAATGACCGCTCCTGTCAAAGAGACAATGCCTCATCTTGTTTTAGTGTATAAATCAGGTTAGCGTCACTACGTCCGACATCAACACTGATTAAAGTGGAGTTAAGTGTGAAACCGGAGCTCATTTACCGCTTCTGCAAAGACATAATCAAATAAAACCGAAAATATTCCGCGAAATATCACAGAAACCAGCAAAAAGCCACATTAAAGAAGCTAAATCCAGTGACTTTATCGTTTATTTCACTCAATAAAATGGCTCAAAATGAGTTCAAATAAACATTTTGTCAATAAACTACTAATTATTCTTATTTCTATGACAGCTGTTTCCTGACCAAACATGGATTAAATGATAGTTTATGATCAGATATTCATTTTGGGGGTCATTTCACCTCTTAAAGAGTGTCTCTGAGCGCAGGGCTGAAGCCGCTATAATGACCGCTCCTGTCAAAGAGACAATGCCTCATCTTGTTTTAGTGTAGAAATCAGGTTAGCGTCACTACGTCCGACATCAACACTGATTAAAGTGGAGTTAAGTATGAAACAGGAGCTCATTTTTTCGACATAATCAAATAAAACCGAAAATATTCCGCAAACTATCACAGAAACCAGCAAAAAGCCACATTAAAGAAGCTAAATCCAGTGACTTTATTGTTTATTTTACTCAATAAAATGGCTCAAAACGAGTTCAAATAAACATTTTGTCAATAAACTACTAATTATTCTTATTTCTATGACAGCTGTTTCCTGACCAAACATGGATTAAATGATAGTTTATGATCAGATATTCATTTTGGGGGTCATTTCACCTCTTAAAGAGTGTCTCTGAGCGCAGGGCTGAAGCCGCTATAATGACCGCTCCTGTCAAAGAGACAATGCCTCATCTTGTTTTAGTGTATAAATCAGGTTAGCGTCACTACGTCCGACATCAACACTGATTAAAGTGGAGTTAAGTGTGAAACCGGAGCTCATTTACCTCTTCTGCAAAGACATAATCAAATAAAACCGAAAATATTCCGCGAAATATCACAGAAACCAGCAAAAAGCCACATTAAAGAAGCTAAATCCAGTGAATTTATCGTTTATTTCACTCAATAAAATGGCTCAAAACGAGTTCAAATAAACATTTTGTCCATAAACTACTAATTATCCTTATTTCTATGACAACTATTTCCTGACCAAACATGGATTAAATGATAGTTTATGATCAGAGATTCATTTTGGGGGTCATTTCACCTCTTAAAGAGTGTCTCTGAGCGCAGGGCTGAAGCCGCTATAATGACCGCTCCTGTCAAAGAGACAATGCCTCATCTTGTTTTAGTGTATAAATCAGGTTAGCGTCACTACGTCCGACATCAACACTGATTAAAGTGGAGTTAAGTGTGAAACCGGAGCTCATTTACCTCTTCTGCAAAGACATAATCAAATAAAACCGAAAATATTCCGCGAAATATCACAGAAACCAGCAAAAAGCCACATTAAAGAAGCTAAATCCAGTGAATTTATCGTTTATTTCACTCAATAAAATGGCTCAAAACGAGTTCAAATAAACATTTTGTCCATAAACTACTAATTATCCTTATTTCTATGACAACTATTTCCTGACCAAACATGGATTAAATGATAGTTTATGATCAGAGATTCATTTTGGGGGTCATTTCACCTCTTAAAGAGTGTTTCTGTAAACTTTGTTTTGTTCATTTTAGTCCCTCGAGCCTCTGAAAAATAGGTTTTATCAGCTCTCAGAGGAGGAAATGAGCCTCTGTTTCTGGCATGAGGCAAAGGTGAAGTTCTGTTTAACTTGATCAGGTAGTTAAAACCTCAAAGATTTACGTTTGTGATAAAAGATTATTTTAAAACCGACAGCTTGAGATGAATCTTAACCTCTTTAAGTGAAATAACATCGTAAACCTGAAAAAGTTCCTTAAATAAATGACAAACATCTGTTCTAATGAAATAATACATAAAAAAGACATTTGAAAGTGTCACCTTGACCTTTTTTGTGACCCCGACTAACCGATTAAACAAAAAAAAATCACCGTAACTTGCATTAATGCATCTGATTTATCTCAGAAACATGAACTGGCTTCATTTAAAGGGCGTAAAAGTCTGGGAAATGCAGCAAAGTTTGGGCACACCAAAGCAGAGCTGCTGGGAGGGTTATGGTCACACTGGCCTGACCTCTAACCATAAGCAACACTTTACATTTCGCGCTAGCTTCACATGAATGGACGGATTGTTCCAGGATTGGCCCCATGCTCCAGCTACAATACTACATCCATTTGTCTGGTGACCTCACAGGTTCAAATCCCTCCACCAACTGCTGGGAGGCGACTCCGGCTTGTTTGGAGTGGACTCGTCATTTCCCCCCTCTGTCCGTGACTTCCAGGGAAGCTCTGCTGCTAGCCAAAGGGGGAGCTGGCTGCTCAGCTTCTCCTTCTACAGTTATCCATGTTTGCATGTGTGTGCGCACGGTAGAAATCCCGTGCTCCACATCCCTCTGCTGCTCAGCCCCATCCATCCATGCTGCTCCACTTCTCTCAAGCCACCTCCTGACAGGCTGGGATCCAGGGGGCTGGAAATAACCTTCACATGGCCAGCTTCACCCAGCTATCTCTCACACACAGACCGCCGCCGCTGCTGCGCCGACTCGTGCACACACACAAACACACGCACATGCATGCCAGAGCCCAGCTCGCTTCACGGGAATGACGGACAGCGCCACTCACCACTCCATGGACCAGGAACTCAAACAGTTTGCTCTTGGTGGCTTTCCTGGCTCCCCCCGCCGTCTCCTCCGTAGCCATTTGCTCAGTCCCCTCCGTTCACCCTGCTATGTCTCCCCTCTCCTTCTTTTGTCTTTCCCTCTCCCTTCACCCAGCCTCCTGTTCCCCTCCCCTGCTCCACTTTCCTTCTCTTTGTGCTCTCCTTTTCAGCACTGCCTGACTCTCCTTCGCTCTGTTCCCTCCCTCTCCCTCTATTTTGAACGTGCAGCCCTGCCGAGTCTCTCACTGTGTCTACCTCACTTTTTAGTTGAGCTGCCTTTCAGGAGCCCGGCACGTCGCTCGCTTGCTTGGAGGTGGAGAAGTGGTGGTGGGGAGGTGGGGGTCTGGCAGGGGGGTTTCAGCCAGCCCACCCTGCTCACCCGCACAGCTGTTGCATTCCATTGGTTGATAAGGGCATGCGGCGCGGCGAGGCTGACGCTCGGTCTAAACGGGGGAAGTTAGGCTCAGTTAGCCATTCCTGAGCTGCAGCTTCCCCCTGGTGACCAGCCCAGAGGCCACGGTCGGCTCCACACAGCTCCGAGCCCGGGCTCATTCTCAAAAAAGGCTCTTAAAGGGGCCACGCTGCATATCATTAACACATGTGGACACACGCAAACTGCCACTTATGATGGAGCTGTGACCTGAGCGAGGCTATTCTGTGAGCTGATGTGCTCCGGAGACACTTCACAAAAGCAGAAAGGCCACATCTTTCCTGTGATTCTCAAAGTATTTCCTCCATTTGAATCTTTCAGCCTGCCAGGCTGTGGCTTCAGTGCAGCAGCTGTAAGGTGACTGTGTGGCTCCTGAAAAGATGAAAACACTGGATACAAGGACATTAGGACTGACAGCAGAGTAACACACCCTGACTGATCTCTAAATCACGCTCCGCACGGCGTGAACCGTCACCACGCCGGTCATTACTCTGAGAAGCACGCCACACGCCACATTGAGCCTCAGATCTGCCCCTCGCTCTCTTCCAGCCGTAAGATCAGACGAGTGAAATATTCATGAGGTTATTTGAATGACAAAGGAGGTGAAGTGGGGCAGACTCAAAGAGACACATGACGGCGTATTGTCACTGTTATTGTGTTCCCTTTCGCTGCTTCGCTGGGGCGAAAAACGGCAGAAATGTCTGGAAGCAGGAGAAGTCGGAGCAGAAAAGGAAAGAATCTTTCCTTTAAATCATCACCACTCTGTGACAAGCAAGATCTCTGAGAAAGACACAAGAAATGTGGTCGTAGGGAAGGGATTTTATGGTGAGGAAACCTCAAATCACTGTGTAGACAGCTGCTTTGGTTCAGAGGTCATGACAGTGTGGAGTCGTTTTAACGGGGGAAAAGCCTTTTTTATTCAATCATTTACCTATTTATCCTAATGTAAAGTCACAATTACTGAAAGAAAGGTTAAAGGAAGGGAGGGGCGGTGCAAAAACTCCAACCATTTGTCCCCCAAACCTCCTTCTCAGCTCTCAACATTGGAATTAATTCAATGATTGACAACTGCTGTGCAGCTTTAATTTGTTTGGTGGCGCCCCCTGCTGTCCAGATGCATGTATTACTGCTGCTGTTAAATCAGTCTGGGAGGCTTCAAGGAGCCTCTCTCTTCACTGCAACATTGATTTACTGCCCCATCGAGAACATCTGTGCTGTCAGAAACCTCCAGAAAATCTGCTCTGCCTGATTTTAGATTAACCTCGCGTTACACAACGCGTGCCACCGGCTTTGAATATATTAACAAAGGCACAAGTGGTATGCTTCTCAATTTCCTGCAAGGTCAAAGGCTCGACCCGCCGAGCTTATCTATGCAGATCCCAAGATTGTGCCAATCTCCCGTTTCTCTGGCAACGACACGTGGGCGTTTGGTTCTAACAAAGAGATCCAGCAGCGTGGGCGATGAAAAAAAGGGAACCTTGAGCTGAGGAGTACCCCCTGCCGGACCCCCACCAGTCAGTCTAACCAAATGGTAATGTACCAGTGGAGCAGACAGGGGGGTAGAGGGGGCATTACGGGGGGGTAAGGGAGCAGGAGTGATGTCACTGATGACCAGCAGGGGGAGCAGGCAGACAGGCGGGGAAGGGCTCTCTGAATGGAAGGTGGAGGGGGTGGGGGGTCGTGTTCAGGGTCTGCGGTTGTTCAAGAATCAAAGCCCACAAGGTACGCGTGATTTCCTGATTTAGCTCTCCTGATTTCTCTGCTTTTGGCCACACGAGGAGGACAAAGAGACGGTGACATGCAGCAGGGTTCAGAAAGCATCCGGCCTGTTCCCTAACCTTTTACATCTGTGCCAACGACACTTTCTGAACCAATAAACCAAAAATCACACAACAACGTGTTGCTGTGTAAAGAGCTGGATACTCACATTCATTCAAGCCACTTTAAAAGCTCAAAATGACACAATCTGCTCACTAGTTACTGTCATCATTGTCCAAGCTCCCCTTTATCCCCTGAACTGATCAATTAAACCGATCAATAGCCACAATCCAACAGAAGAACATAAAGAATCATTTGAAAAGTCATTTAAAAACGAACTGATCATTAAAATAATAGCTCCACCACGTTAGTTTCATGTTATTCAGCTAATCAATCAGCTCTTATATAGTTCTCTGAGGTCCTGGGTGTGATGTGATCCACGAGAAAAACATCATTTCAACTCATTTCCAATCAAATGTGTGTCAAAAACAGGCTTTTAGCACATTTTTGTGGTCGAATACATCTTTCATGAAATAAGAAAGTGCACTTACTGCTGTGGTATGCATGAGAATAAATATTCAGAGGTTCAGCCTTGACTCAACTCTAATGGCAGAATGCTCTCTTTACTTCAACATTCAGCAAGTCAAATGTTGGCTAAATTAGACCCAAACACCATCCATCTGTTGTCCGTGGCCCCTGAATCCAAGTCAGGGGGGACTGGAGCCTATCCCTGCTGCCGACGGGTAAGAGGCGGGGTACAACTTGGACAGGTTGCTGGCACACAAGACAAACAATCATACCCATTCAGTCTGTTCATGCCTACATCTGTAGAATAGGCGCCCTCTAGTGGCTGTGAGTGCAACTGCATGTGGAGAGCAGAAAGGTGTTGTTAAAAGAACGTTTTTGAGTCCTAACCCAGTCGCTTTCTAACTCCTATCGACTAAAACCAACCTATCAGTGCCAGAAGTGTTGTGTTATAAACTGAACATGGACCCATGAATGATTAAAAGCACCGCGCCCACATCTCTGTCCCCTTTCTAGCTGTTTATGAATAATTTGTGGCTTCTTAAAGAACAACGTGACGCCATTATGGGTCGTATTTAAGGATATGGAAGGCTAAAAGCTTTTACTTTTCAATCAAAGTCTGTCTTGTTTCTTGTTTTCTGCTGATAAATACTCAGAGGATGAGGAAATAAATCTAAGTTCCCTGATGTTTTTTATCTAATTTAATCTAATTTGACTTTCAGCGCTGCTCACATGAGCAAACAACCCAAAAACCTTGATTCTACCATTGCTGGTATGTTGCATCGTCTGTAAACCAGAGAGAAGAGTGCATAGATGCATAAATACAGGGATCTCCACAGTAAAGTCATTTGTTTTTAGGGTGCTGAAGTCTCCGTAGTAACACTAGTTGGAAAGGACAAAGATCCCTAAAAGGAAATGAAGTTTATGATGTGGATCGCTTTGCTGTTTGTCTGATGATTTCATGCAACAATAACCGGCTCCAGACCACAGATGAGATCTGCAGTGGGACGGTTTGACACAAAGAGTAAAATTTTATGTGAGTGCTGACGAATAACATGCAGTTCCCAGTGGCAAAGTTTACATACCAGAAACCATGAACCTGCCCTCGTCAACATTATTGTCACAGACAGATGGGGTGCACAAGGGGGAATATGGACTGTGCTGAGGCCATGAAGAAAATCTGATTACCTCCCACTTCTGGGCCCCTCACTTCTCTTTCCTCGGTTTAAGAGCTGCACACAAAACTCTGCTCAAGCTGCTTAAAGACCAGAGTTCGCGCTGAGCAACTCAATAGCCATCAGCCCCCATCAAAGGGACTCTGCAAAAGCACGACCTGCACCTCCACAGAGGGGGGATTAAAGAGAAAGGAGAGGAACGTTTCAGCTCAAAGCGAGGCATATGCAGTGAAGAGGAACCTGCAGAGAAAGAGAGAAAAGTCTCCCATGACGGCAGAAAATAAAAAGGGCCTCTGCCGATAGTTTCAACAATAAACTGTGAGGAAGCAGGTGAAAAAGAAGCAGTGTCCCCGCGGTGCATTATGAGCACAAGAAGCTGCAGATAAGGAGTTTGGGGTCGACCTTAGATTTCAGGGCTTGTTTGGGACAAAGCGTTTTTTTTTCCAGGCGGAGTTTAATGCTTCAGCTCTCTGGCAGCTCCTGTTGTTCTGTGAAGAGGAGCCATTGTAGGAGCAGATGGAAAGACGAGGCAACACCAAAGGGCCAAGTTTCCCCGCCAGCAACAAACAGCACACTGTGACGAGCCTCCAAGCATTACCTGCCTTGGGGCATTTCCTGTTTGCTGTAACCATGGCAACCGGGGAGTAATCTGCTCCGCGTTCAAAGCCGGCAGCCAATCGCGTCAAAGCAGCGCCGACTTAGGCGACTTGAGAAGTGGAGCAGCAGCTGGTGAACCGAGACAGGAACAATTCAGCGGCAAAACTGAAAAGAAAATGAGTTTCGGAAAGAGAAAAAGGCTTCGGCCTGCTGCGTTAGGCAGCAGCGAGTTCCTCGGGTCTGACACAAAGAAGAAACAGCCGCTCGCTATCAACGAAACCCCCCAAAATTGCTCCAAATAATTCCCCGTCTACAGAATCTTTCTGGTTGCAGAGGTCTTTCTTTCCTTCTCGGCGTTCAGTATTAGCCCCGATCCTTCAGGACCGCTCTGCCCGCGCCGGATTGGAGACGACAGAACGAGGGCGAGGATGGCGTGAAATCAGACGTGAAGAAGAACACAGAAAGCCTCCGTGTCTGAGCATGTGAATGTCCTGTCAAAACACAAAGTGCTGCTGCATCTAGAGTCATAGAAAGATGAGAACATCTTGGTATAATCCAAACCTTTTGTTCACAAGCTGAGCAAGAAAGCGTTCAGATGCTGTTATAAAACCCATTTTTTCAGCCAGAAATCAGAAAACATGCGGTTGGAGATGACTTTCCCAGACTAACAGGTATTTCTTTTATGAAAAATCAATGTTTAGACACACAGGAAATGGAGATAACCTCCTGCACATTCACATAAACAAATATTTTAAGCAACAACTAAAGCACAGAGATCATCTCAAACAGCAGCTGATACATTCATGTTAACTTAGATGGTTCGAAAACAGACGAGCTTTGGTGCCTTCAGAGTGCTTTCAGTACCAAAACTGCAGCGGGTCATCTTACTGTGAATATTTCCAGGTGCTGCCAATAAAAATAAGAATAAATAAAAATGGGATGAGATGTTGAACGTCTGCTCTCAGGAGGGATTTCCACAGTTTTCTGATGTTTCAGAGGCAAAAAAATGAAGAATTAAATGATTAATGAGGAAAGCTGGTTTGATAAGTGGGAAGACAAGCTGCATGTTTCTGTTTCAGCTGCAGGTTTTTGCTCTTTTCTTTCAGTAAAACCTTTTTTTGCTTGTGCACCTGAAGAAATAAAACTTTTGATAATAAACTGACAAGCATGAGCACCAGCTCTCCCATCAACATGCACACGTTTCAAATGTTCAGCTCCAGCAAACTCCACAGCAGAGCAGGGTGCAGTATTGAACTGCATCTTTTAAATGGGTCACCCAGCTGCTCTGTGGACTGTGGGACCTTTAGGACTGAGACCATATGCCTCAGCACAAATGCCATTATCCACATAATAAACTGGAGCATTACAAAGCTATAAAAGTTATATACAAGCTGAAAAGAAAACCCAGTTCAGCCACAGTAAGGCTTTAGGTGAGAGAACAGCGGTTAGAAACACTGCTGTAATCTATACCGAAGGTGGGAGCAGATAATGTGCAGTCTGAGTGAAAAGCGTTCCATTATGACACATAAAATCTATAATTTTATTGTTAAAAGGTTCACGGAGCTGTGAGGGAATTGTGGCATATGCTTATGTGAAACACTGCACTGCAGGGAGTGCATTTCTACATAATTTATTAAGGAAGCGAGGGCAAAATACTGGTAAACTGGTAAAAAATAGTGCAAATACTGCGACAAATAATAGTTTTGCTATTACTGATTATCCTGCAGAAGAATTTCAACATTCAAACATCAAAGATGATATTTCAATATTTCTTTGTCCAACAAAAAATCTCAGATATTGAAATTATTGTCAAATAAAACAGAAACTAAATTCTCACCATTCAAATCATCAACTGATTGTTTCAGGTCTTCCATTCAATGAAATCAATAATTTCTATGTTTTACTGGAAGCTCATTGGTTTCCGCAGAAACAAACATCCATTGAGCCAACACAGTGCCTGCTAGCCAAAAAAGGAAGTGCTCTATTGTCCGTTTATCCCTGAAAATAACACAAAACACAAAGCCAGGGAACATTTAATTGGGTGAACAGCTATTTCGGAAACAAAGCTAAAATGTGTCCAGCTTCCAGTCTTTCTAATCAGCCTCGCTGCTGCTGGAGACAAAGTGTGAAACAGTTAGACTAACTTATGAGAAAGTCTGGAGGTGACACCACACTGGGAGACTCATCAGGGTCATGCATTGTTTCATTCAAACTAAATTTCAAACATGACTGGTGTGGAAGTGGCTTTCCTTAAAAAGCCAGGTCAAGCATTCAGCAGACTGTAAAAGGAGCTGATTCTCTGATCCGCTATCAGACCTTAGAAGCTGTGATGGCACACTGCATACTAATAGGACTGTTCTCCTTTCCTTATACTGAGGGTAATATCTGTGCCAGCACTTGGTTCAGGGAAGACTGCAGTTTGAAGCAGCTATTTTAGTCCAATTCTGTCAGAGAGGGAGACAAGAACCAACCCAACACTTCTGCCATAAGACAGACCTGGAGAAGTCCCTATTTATGAGTCTTTTTAGAAGAAATACAGTAAAGTTTGGAATTAAAAGCTAATTCTTAAAGGAGAATAGTTAAGACAATCCAGCAGAGCTGCAGGGATATGTGATGTATGCTATATGGAGAAAGTCTGGATATATGGAGGGGATCACATTTGAAAAGTATGGAAAACTGGAAGATTTCTAAAAGAGCAGTGGTTATGCATCATTATTTCATGAACTGCAGCCAAAAGCATGTGTTGTGTTTTCATATAGAGCATAAAAACAATCTATCATAGGCTTAAATAAATTAATTTACAGTAAAAGTTTTAAGCTTTAAAAAAAAAGGTTGTGTGCCGTTAAAGAGAAAGCAACCTATTCACGATGCATGAATGTAAGTTTAAAAATAAAATGTTATTGACTAATGCTCCACTTTTTTTTAAAAAAAAAAGGATATTCTATGCATTTTATATGGAAACAGAAGACTGACACGACTCCTGTGTCCAAATATCAAAAGCTACATCCAGCAGCTCATTAGCTTCGATTAGCTTAGCTTAGCGCAGCTAGCTCAGCTCTGCCCAAAGATAACAAAAAACCACAAGAACTTCTGGAGCTCTCTGATAAAAACACAGTATCTTACTGATTCATCTATTAATTTAGTCTATGTGCATGATTGTGCCCAATCAAGCAAGCTGTTTTGCTCAGCAAACCAAAGCTAAGCGACTGGCTTAGCATTTAGCATACAGATGATGAAATATCATTTTGGCTGTTGTAAGGCCTTCCTTACAGAGAGCTCACTTACTTCACTGATGATAATTGGTTTCACATTTTGCTTGTAGAGAGCTGAAAGATCAATAACACTTAGTTTGATTGTTAAATATGAAGCTACATCAGCAACTTGTCAGCAAAGCTCAGCATAAACATATTAAATGGGATGTAGCAAATATCTAAATTCATTTACACTTTAAATCTGTTTGCAAGTGTTGAAATGGCCACTACTGCTACAGCAACTACTATTAATACATATGTATCTACAGCTGTTGCTTAAAGGCAGGCAGTTAGTTGGATCATCATATTTGGTATAGAGATAATGCAGACTTGCTTAGCTTAGCTTAGCTCGAAGCCAAAAGGCAGTTAAAACTAACAACATTGACCCTGAATTTTATATAGTTTTTAAAAATGCATAATATATCAGTTATCAAGAGGTTAATTGGTTAACCACTTCACAGTTACATGAGCTAGGTGAAGAATATGAGCGAATATGTATTTATTTTGTTTGATATTATCTTTGTAGTCAACAGAAAAAAACATTTGACACAAACTATTAAAAAAATATCAGGAGCACCGTGTTGTAAGGATTGCTCTCCGCCTACAAATGGAGTCAATTCAATCTTTTTTTCCCTGGGATGCAGATTAAGAGGGGACTAATACATGATTTTAGAGGCAGAAACACGATCTCAAAGTTAGAATTCAGGACTTGTGCATATAAACTACGCTGTCCCAGAGTCAGCTGTGATACAATATGGCGTCTAAACAAACCGGCACGTGATGCCAGCTTCACATTTGTTATAGATGGGCTTCTTATTACTGCGTGTGCATGCAGCCAGGGGCAAAAACACAGTTGGCAGTCATGAGATTGTTCAAAAAAACCTCCTTAAATAACCACATTTACTTAATAATGAAACAACTCAACCATAAAACTCCACTTCATAGTTCAAAGTGTAATATAGAGCTGTGGAAAATGTATTTTTGAATGGTCTTACTTGATTATTGACGTTGTTTGTGTGCTTGTGTGATCAGCAGAGGTGGTACATTAAATTTCCCTGGTCTAAAAAAGTGAAAACAGTCCCGATAAAGCCCATTTAACAGAACTTACACCTCCTCTAAGCATGAGGCACCAGTGACAGCAGCTTAGTCTGGGATAGCTGCTGGCACCGATTACAGTATAAAGTAGATTATATTGTCATTATTAAATACAGAGCGATATAGATCCTGGCACTATTCTTGACAACAAATGTGAAGACATTACCGAGTGAGTAACTGCACTGAGAAGACCCGTTTTTATGCAAAGGAACATTTCCATACACACAAATCTTTGGATGCTGCCTGAGATAAAGTCTTCTGACGCTGGATCAGAGATCAGAGTTTTGGATTTGAAGACATGAAGTGGGCTCTGCAGGTTATTGCTGCCTTTAAGGCTGGCTTTTGTGGCCTGGATCCACACTCTGTATCTGACTCTCAGCAAAGGGATGCGATCCCACCATTTGCATCCATGTCGTTTAGGATGGATTCGGACATTTAACTGCCCTGTCATCTCTTTTTAGGAGCTTGTCTCATCCAAACAATCTGGGATGAGCACTGCTTTTGCTGTGCAAACACTTCTGTAAAGCACAGAAACCCATCTGCAGACAATGCAGCTCAGCTTTGACTGAAAACTGAGGCCTGATACTCTCCCCTAAAAATAAATATGACTCATTTGTGTGGACAGATGATGAAGGAGTTGTTGCTCAACGCGAGTCGATGAGAGCCGAGTAAAACATCAGAAAACCTGGTATATAGACGGCATTGCTGTTTGGTTTCAAAGCAACAGTGGGGATGTCTAAGGTTTTTAAAACCTGGGAACACTGCAGATAAGAGGTGAAACACTTGCTGTTGGTTATATCAGAAAATATAATCCAAGTTTGAATCTAAAGCAGCCAACGTGGGAGCGGTGACTTGTTAATCTTGGCATCTTATATCAAAAAGGTGGAAAAAGACTTATCCGAAAGGTAAATATATGCCAAGGGAGGTTATTTGCTTCTCAGTCGGTCAGAGTCTGTGTAAAAAAAAAAGCAAAAAAGGAGATTTACAAAGAGCTGCTGCCTGCAGTTTTAACATAAAAAAGGAGATTTTCCTTTGAATCAGCGTAAGTAGATCTGGCTTCAACCGTACACCCCGAAATTCCTCTCCTGCTGCTGACTACAGCAGGCCTGCCAGCAGATTAGCAGTGAAACTGAAACTTTCCCTGCAAGATTTAAAACACACTTGTGGGGCACCGACGGCCCTGAGTACACAGCTTCCTTTTTTTTTTTAATCACTGAGTGGGCCCTGGATCACAGCGAGGGAGGGAGGGTGCAGAAGGGGACAGATTTAAGGCAGAAGAAGTGAGAGGATGGTCGCTGCTCGCGGCAGGGATCCACCGTGCATCCCGTCTATTACTCCTCAAGTGTCTGTTTCCACCAGTCAAGGTTAACAAACCGCGCTGGTGTCTGCGTCGGCTGCAAAACGGGCAGGGTGGGGGGGTGAGGTGCTGCAACTATACACTGTGTTGTGTGATGATGCAGACAGGCTGAGAGGGAGCACTGAAGCCTACAACAACCCCCTCAAACACTCGCATCCCACTCCTCCTTCAATATCCTCCACAACGTTGTGCACAACGCGAATGTTCGCCTTGGAATAATCCCAAATTCACCACGACGTGGAAATTAATCCTGGCAGCTTTTTTTTTTTTTTTTTTTTTCTAGACGCACAATAAATTACAGCGAGACGAGGAGAAAAACTCCAGTGCGCACTAATCCGGCTGGCGACGCGCCTCCGGGGTAGAGCAAATATGTGAAGATTAGTTTCAATGGTGGATGGGGGGACCCAGCGAGGCAAAGTGATGTGGAATGAAACAAATGTGCTAATGTATCACAAGATAGCATAAGCATCCATACCTTTCTCTCCATCACTATGCGCTTTTCGGGCTACTCAACAGCAGCAACTGGAGGATGTGTCTGTGTCTGTGGAGCGGTCCGGTCCGGCGCGGCGTGGAGCTTCCCCTCAACTTCCTCACGGCTTTCACACAGCAGCGTCTCCCAATCACTTCCCCATTACTGGACAGCTAAGCGACTTATTAGCGCTGGCCTGTGGGACGCCGAGCCGGGGATGGAGCCAGAGCCAGGATTGGTGAAGCCTTGTTCGGAAGAGAGCAGGAGCGCAGGCGCGGTCTCTGCTGGAGAGTCGATATAATGAAAAATTACCAGTGGCAGGGAGTGTCATCAAATTATCCACATGAGCGGTTTGGGGGAGCTGATGGCTGTTCTGGAGCAGAGAGGCGCTGGCTTCAGGTTATGCAAAGATTTTTAGATTTAAAGACAAAAAGTGCAGCAACAAAGAGGCTCTGTTCGCCGCCGCAGCACTTTCCAACAAGGATGAAAGTTAACTGCCATCATAATGCATGATTAAACTCGTTAAATGGCAACTGCGATGGTGCCAGGCTGGAAAATCCCCTTTATAATTACCATCAAAGGAAAGAATAACTTCACCAGAATCAATTTATCATGTAACTAAGCAGCTCTGACATAATATACTCTGTAGGTCAACGCTATTTTTAATGATTAGCTCAAAAGTAACAGAAAAACACGTCTTTACGGTGGTTTTAAAAGGACAGGGAACACTAATTTGGGAAGATTAAACTGTGTGTGAAGGAGTGCGGTATGAATAACGACACTATTACCTTAAAGGTCACAATACGCGTGATATTTTCATTAAAATAAGCTATTTTCAACTCTCAATTTGTTCATATTATGCAACATATCTGGATATTTAGTGAATTTCTATTGGGAATGACATTAAAAGACAGGACGTTGTTTTATGGAATGACAGGAGTGCCACAAAAAAATAATATATGCTTTAAAAATTAGGGGAAAACGTGAGAATTTAAAAAAGAAATGAAGCAAAAACAAAAAATCAACAAATAAGGACATTTTAAAGGAGGCATATTACAATCTGACTCATTTTCCTGAGGTCCATGATGTGCTTTGGTCAAAGTAACAGACAGAACAGCAGCTTCTTTTCTTTTTAAACCACACCTGAAGTCAGGCACTTGGTTTCAGCTCCACCGCCTCTCTTCTTCAGATCTGCAGTGCCTAATAACTGCTGGGAGAGAATACAGTAAATAACTTTAGAGTTAGCTCAGACCACACACCAGACTGAGAGGAAAACACTCCACTGGCAGTTTTATTCTTTTAAGGCACAAAAAAAGTGCTTAAAACATTATTCTACATCAGATGTGGGATATAAACATGAAACAAAGCACTTGTAAAGCATTATAAGCCCATTTACTTCATATTTTGAGTCAAATATATTACAGATGATGAGTTTGAATGTCTGAGGAACAACAAATGAAGCATCGTGTGAAGTGGAGGATAAAGATGGACCTTATAAAGGAACGTCTTATAAATATGAAGGCTCACTAAATGTCACATTTTCAGATTATGGGACCCAAACTAAATGTTTTTTCTTAGATTTTGAGTTGGTTGTGACTTCAGACATCCAAATAAAAGCTCTCAGGCACAGATAGGAGGCTTTATTATAAGTAAAAACCAAAATATCCTCGTTTTCTTTTGCATTTACTGTTCTTCTGTTCTGCCCCAGTTGCTTTTACCTTTCAGAGTTCCATATTTAAAGCGTTTTACGTTATATTTCCTCATTTATTTTAGTTTTCTTCTTGTATTATTTTGGTGGAACCCTATTATTCCATATTTTTGCCATTACTCAGCCTTTTTCCTATTAAATCAATAGCAAACACATTATTTGGCGCCACAGCAATCAAATGGCTTTTATAACTGGAAATAAAGGTTTTTTTTTCATGCCTTTGCTGGTTTAGGACCAATCTTCTTCAGTGACGACTCCCTCTCTTTGAGATTGGAAAGATTCTCGACCACTTTAGATGAAGGTTTTAGTTAAATTGACTCGTTAAAAGGGTCCATCGTGGACTCTCTCTGCAGAAATGCTGTTGTTCTCTTCGTTTACTGTGACTGGGACGTCTCGTTATGGTCATTCTCCCTCGAGGATTGAAAACAAACCACAGAAAGCCGTCTGTTCAGGTGAGCTTTTGTATTCCAGCCCCGGTGAAGCGATTCCTCCTTGGTGGGCGTTGTTGGAGCCGGCCTTGCTCTCAGATGCAACCATCGGCCCCCGAGGTAAACACTGAACCCTGGATGAAGCTCAAAAGAGACCAACACATCATCAAGACTCAAGAGGAAGACTTCAGCCTGCAAAACAGATCTCGCCTCAGGCAGCAGCTGCTTCTCCAGCGACCTATAAAGGTGCAACTGAAGCAGGCAGAGATGGTAACTGAGACTAATATTATCATGGGATGGCAGAACCAGGCTCCAGAGCTCAGAATGAAAACAAGGAAGCCTTCCGACCTCAAAGACCTGGAAACAGCAATTCCAGGGAAAACACAAAAAGCTTTTCAGTTACTGTGCAAACCTTTGATGGCAAGTAACTGTTTTACAGATCATTTTAAGGGGTTTGGATCATTTTGGACCTAGCATTTAGCATCGAAAACATAGACCAGAAACAGCTCAAACTTGTCATTCGCATCACTTTTACACTGACTTAATGAGAACATTTAATTTTTCCACCTCTTAAAGGGGAACTCCGGTGTTTTTAAACCTTATTTCTGGCATGAAATACGTTCATCTGCTCACTGAGAACAGTTTGATGAAAGTCGGCGTCCTTCAGAAGATATTTAGATAACTGGAGATCCATATAACGGAGTGAACGGGGCTTAGAGGATGCAGCCTCTAAATAAGGCATTATCTATCTTTATTTCACCAATACTTTAAGAAGAATGAATGAATGAACGTGTGCTATAGCTCTGTTAGCTCATAGCTGCTGTTATGTGGCTACTTGTGGCTAAAGGAGAGCTAACGGAGGGATTTCTACACAGGCACTCTACTGGGACCACTTCATCCACACGCCCCCCTGCAGCACAGTTTATTCACTCCGGTAAGAACGTCCATCTTACTCAAAGTCGTCGTTCTCGTTGTCAGAATCTGATAAATATCCTGCCATGTTGCACAAAACTATCAGCAGCAAACTCTGTGTGAAGTTAGCCGACTGTCACAGAGCACGGAGTGAATAAACTGTGCTGCAGGGGGGCGTGTGGATGAAGTGGTCCCAGTAGAGTGCCTGTGTAGAAATCCCTCCGTTAGCTCTCCTATAGCTGCAAGTAGCCACATAACAGAGCTATGAGCTAACAGAGCTATAGCACACGTTCATTCATTCATTCTTCTTAAAGTATTGGTGAAATAAAGACAGATAATGCCTTATTTAGAGGCTGCATCCTCTAAGCCCCGTTCACTCCGTTATATGGATCTCCAGTTATCTAAATATCTTCTGAAGGACGCCGACTTTCACCAAACTGTTCTCAGTGAGTAGATGAACGTATTTCATGCCAGAAATAAGGTTTAAAAATACCAGAGTTCCCCTTTAAGCTTCTCAAGAGAAAACAGTCCAGTGCTTGGTGTGGTAAAAGGTAAGATTTAGGCTAAATACTGAAAGTATTCCTGCTGGCTCCAAGTGTCCAGTCTGTGTCATGTCAGCATAAGAGTGACACTAATCCATCTAAACTCGTAACCCCGCAGGTTGCAGGAGTATTAAATGATTAAAACCTCGTATTAGCTGGTCTGTATCAGCTCAGCCTGACCTCAAAACACTTTCCACTCTTCAGAAAGTGCAGCAACACATCTGGGTCATAGCCTGGCTTCAAACAAAGCTTTGTTTGCGCAGTGCAGCCCACTTCCACCCGCCCACCACCTCCATCAGGAGAGGTTTACTACCCCAGCCTTGGCTCAGCACCAGCAGGAACAACACGGATCCGGCGCCTGAAAACTGCCTCGCGTGCTTTTTCAGAACCTCAAACCAGAGAGAGCGCCTCCTGTTTTGGATTTGTGATCCTAACTTAAACACTGGCAGTCGTTAAATAGAGAAGAAAGAACTTTTTATTAAATTGCAATCAAGGGCAGCAAAGCAAAGAAAGCAGCTTTCAACATGATCTGCGAGTCTTGACAGAGTTTAATATAAATGTGAGCGGACACAGGGGGGGGGGGGGTACCCAGATCTCCTGAGAATACACACCCAATATTTCCAAACTTTATTTGATTGTGTAGCCAGAGGAGTTATTACTCGACCAAATTCCCCGTCAGTCCTGGACATCAAAATAATCTATGACAGGCTCCTCTTTTACCATCTTGGACCAGGTGTTTCCACTCGAAGCCCTGCAGGGAGGAAAAAACCAGACCTGAGTGAGTGGAGCGAGATCAGCGCCGCCGTTTAACCACAGAGGAAGACTCACTTGCTGCTGTGCTGCTTGATATGAGCGATGGGAGGAGGGGCCCTCGCAGCCATCTCCCGCTCTATCACCGCCGTCAGGGCCGAGTTCGGACAGGCCGACTTCCCCCTGCGAACACCAGAGATACACAGGCGCATCCTCAAAGCCACAGTCTGCTGTTATCTGGGAGGAAAAGCATTTCGGTTGTCAGGACCGGCCCTACTTGTGGGCCGTGATGACCACGTTGCGCTTGGGCTCGCTGTCGTAGCTCACGCTCTCCACGGCGTAGACCTCGGCCAGCTCGTGGATGATTTTCCGGTGTTCTCTGTTCATGGGCGGGAAGCAGTGGCTCCTCTTCGGCTGTTTACCCTGCAGACAGCAGTAATATGCGGCATCTCCGTGAGGAAATTCATAATGACAAGTATTTCATGCTCAATGAGGCTGATTTCGTTCCTCTGGGGACGTCGGCACGTTGGACAATTAGCGTTAATTCTGCAGCACATCAGCAGCCTGTAATAACACCCATCCGGGCAGCAAATGTGTTAAAAATACTGGTTTAATGGCATTTTACTGTCTTTTTAATCACAGAACAAAGACTAAAACTTACTGAGCAAACGGCTAACGAGTCACAACTATTTATTCGTTTTTCCTCCGCTGTGTTTGCTCCTTTCTTAGGTCCTGATAACACATCAAACATGACTAATTGGGGTGAAAATAAGAGCGTAATGTTGGAAACCATCCGCCCCAGGCCAGTAGCCAAGCCTGGAACAGAGGAAAGAATCGAGCCGGTAGTTCGAGAGGTAATAGCTTTATTTATGGGAAGGTAAGAGCCCACACAGAAGGTTTAAATGAGGGCAGGCACGGCCAGCACAGCGCGCAGAAAACTTAATTGAACCTTCCAATAACTCCGAGTCGGACAGGCTTTGATGCATTGTTCCAAAGAAATTCGGTTGGTGATAAATTAACGAGATGAAAGCAAACTCAACGACCTGCTGAACGCATTGAACACGGAAAGGAAAACACAAGGAGACGATCAGAGACTATCAGGGCTTTCCAAATGAGCGGCGTGAGCTTCGAAAGCTAAGAGAGGCTCAACTTTATGCAAATGAGCAGCGACGCGGCATAGCTGATCGGGATCCGAAGGCAGAAAAAAGGCAGAAAAAGGCGTGAAAAAAGGCAGAAAAGGGCAGAAAAAGGCGGGAAAAAAAGGCGGAAAAGGGCAGAAAAAGGCGGGGAAAAAGGCGGAAAAGGGCGGAAAAAGGCGAAAAAAAAGGCGAAAAAGGGCAGAAAAAAGGCGGAAAAAAGGCAGAAAAAGGCGGAAAAGGGCAGAAAAAGGCGGGGAAAAATGTGGAAAAGGGCAGAAAAAGGCGGGAAAAAAGGCGGAAAAGGGCAGAAAAAGGTAGAAAAAAGGGCAGAAAAAAGCAGAAAAAAAGGCGGAAAAAAGGCAGAAAAGGGCAGAGCGAGAGTAAAAACCATGGAGGAGAAACTTATTATTGCAGGAAGCCATGTATAGATGGATTATTAAATATGCCCGCTAACTGAAAGCCCCGCCCCTTCGGCCTCTTTGGCCCCTTCGGCAGCAGAGGCGGCGGGTTGCGAGCGCCCTGAGCGACCGCGAGCTTTTGGTGTGAGCGCCGAGTTCAAGTGACCGACCTAAAAATGGATTTTGATGACCTGCTTCTGCTGTATGTTGCACAGGAATCCAGGAGGCTGCGGGTTCACTCCATTTCTATAAAGACGGATATGAAACGACTCTGCTGCAGCAGCCATGTTGTTTCAGGAGTTCGTTTCACACCTATTAGCACAGAATTTGGCCTTTTTTCATGTGTAATTTTCAGCTAATAGCATGTTTATTCGTGTTGAATCAGTGGTGCACCCCAGCAAAGATCCCGGCTGTATTTCTACTGTCAGTTTTTTAAAAATCCTTTAACAAATCACTCTGAACGCGATTCCTACTGTCGTTTTTCCACCTAAAGGAAATGATACTCACAACCATCTTTTGTTAGTTATCATTCCAATTATTATAGAAACAACAACGAGAGAAGCTTTGTTGTCTCATCAGAAATCTAAAAGCAGCCACAGCCGGTTGGATTGTGAAGGTCCGCTGGTCCAAATGCATCTGAACGTTCAGTAAGTGGGTCAGAAACGAATATTAAGGCGATTCTGCACAGAAGCTAAAGTTAAAACGGGTTAAACTGGGCTGCAGGTAGAAAATAAAAGAGTCAAACATTATGTATCAAACAGGTCCAAAAGAAAAAGATAAAAACAAGTTTATGTAGAGAATGAGAAGTTCAGAAAGCAAACTGTGTTGATCCCCCCAAACAGTCCCTGAGATGCAGCCCATCAGGGACGTTTATGAGCTCTCAGAAGACATAAAAGCCAACATCGCTGCGACTCTTTCATAGAACGGCAGGATTATTCAGCATTAAGCTGGGTTAGAATAAAAATTCAAGTTAATTTAGCTTGAAACGGAGGAAATAAATCCCAACGTTTTGACACTCTGCTCCCAATAAAACGACCAGATGAGATCCGTCACATCGGCTGTTTTACTTTGGTTTCCCCCTCAGCTGCACGCCATCACCAGTCAGCTCCCTGCAGTATTCAGCTTCCAGGGTCCCCCGTGCACGCAGCCAGCTTTTGTTTTACTTTAAAATATCTGCATCCGGGGCCTCAGACTTCCACCACCACGCGTGGCGGCGTCTGAACGCCCTAAAAAGCCGTTAAAGCAACCGTTTTACCTTGTTGGCGAGCTCGACCAGACTCCTGATCTCCTCTTCCACCTCTGTGACGAACTTCAGGTCTTTTCTGAAAGACGAGCAGAGGAAAGTTGAGGATCCTCGTGCGCTTGGGGCAGCGGGCACGGGTTGGGCGGCGGGTTACCTGGCGTCCTCCTTGAGGCTGTCGCTGTAAACGGATGTGGAGCGAACGTTGAAGGGGTCGGAGGAGGAGTCTATCTGCAAAGCCTCAGCCAAACGCCGGTTTCTCTCCAAAGTGGCGCACTCTTGATCGCATTCAAGCCTGAGAAACACCACAAAAGACACTTTTCAGATGCCATTAAAGCAGTGAACAGGGAGTCTAAACCATCAAGATGAAGCATCATCATGAAGAGTCTCCTTCTTTTGCACCTCGTCTGTTTTAACTCCTTCTTGGTGAGCAGCGGGCCGAGGTCCATCGAGTCCCCGAGCTGCATGTCTGAGAGTTTACTGGCCATGGTGATGGCTGCAAACCTGCAGAGGACAGCGGAGGAGCATCTAAAAACACGTTCAGAGGTTCTAAAGGTGACCAAACACAGGAGAACCGACCTCTGATACGAGCTGGCCGCCTCGGTGCAGGCGACGGTCTCCTTCCTGCGACCGCAGCCACACTGCAGCGCGACCTGTAAACACAAAGCAATGAGACGTGCCGCCCCCCCGACGCTTTTCAAACACTTGAGCGTGTTCCTGTGAGCGATGGCTGCAGCTGTGAAAGGTCTCATTGTCTGAGTTTGGAGAGCTGCCGCTGGCAGGTTGTCATTTCATCCAAATTAGACGTTTATTACAGTTAAACGGCGCTGTGGCAGATGTCATCAACTACTGGCAGCCGTAGAACAACAAGGAAAGCTCAGCTGGGCTCTTAAATGGAGACGTGACAGCCGAAAAATATCGTTCATCAGGGAAATAAGTTATTACAGTGATGGTGGTGGGAAAATATGCTTCAACTCCCTGAGAATCTGAGCCTTCATGCAACGAAAACTATCCAAATAAACCGTGTTTTTCAGCCGCTGGATGTCCAGCGGCTCTCTGAGGTGTGCTGTACCTTAGCAGAGCAGGCGGTGCGTGGGCAGCTGCTGCCTTTATGGCACGGAGCAGCGCACGGGTGGCCACAGTCGGGACGGGGCAGCAAGCAGGGCTGCTGGCAGCCCACTCCCGTCAGGCACTCCCCCCGGTGGCACAGCCGCCTGCAGCGATGCATTTCACAGCCCAGCGTCTTATTACACGTCAGGCCACAAGAAATGTCTTGCAGATGACATGGGATGTTGCTGCGTTGCTGTAGAAAAACGCTACTTTCAGTTGAAGAATGAAAGAATAATAACTTTGCACACATATTTGGGCTTTGGGACGTTACCTCGTGCTTTCCCATGCACCATTTCTGAGTGAGGTACGTGCACGGCGGGCACTTGTCCTCGCTGTGGCAGTTGTGAAACACTAAATCAGAGGACAGAGTGTGAGGCAGGTTCACGGTTGTATGGCTGCAGCCTGAATGCTCACAGCTTACCGGGGTGGTCGCAGTCGTGGCGTCTGGTGCACAGGCTTTTGCACTCGGGTGGCTTGGTACCGCAGGGGATGGGCGGGTACAACACCGTGAGCCCACAGTGACACGTCAGCTCGTCAAAGCCTGCCAACGGGAGTCAGACACAGTGGATGTGAGAAGCGTAGCGGCTTGGGGCCAAAGACAACACCACAAAGGCCAAAAAAACGGAAAAAAAAACAATGACACCATCGGTTGGTGCTGCTTTAGAAACTCGGCTCATAAATAAAATGACTGCAGGACTCACCGGACTGCCAGCAGGGCTCACAGTTTCCACGGTGACAAGGCTCCTGGCAGCGGTGGAGGCCACAGTTGAGCTTGTAGCCGCAGATCAGGGGGCATTTGTGCTCCACGTTCTGCAAAAAAAACCCAGCAACATCCCCACATAAGGTCCCTGCACTTTAACCAGATGAACCCGAGCATCACAGACCAGATGCTGCTCGACTGAAACCACAGACAAAGGCACAGCTGAAGCCTGGGGGGATGTCAGTGGATCAATCTTTTATTAAATTCTATGAAAACAAAAGTCAGGAACCAGGTTAAAGGAGACTTCCAGGTATTTCCAACATACAAAACTCACCACACAGCAGAGCTCGCTGCACTTGTGTCGGCCACACGAGCGTTTCTTGTTGCAGCGTCTCTCACACGTGAAAACGAGCTCATCTGAGTGGGAAAAGTCACGGGTGAGATAGGAGCTAACAGGTCAGGGTGATTCCACCTCCATGCGTTTAAATCTCACCTTCCTTTTGGATCTTTGCACACGGCACCTCCTAAAACAAACGCACCAATCAGCCTTTAAAGAAAGTCCTGAAACAAAACGAGGAATGAAAGTTCTGCTGGTGTCACCTTGGTGTTGGAGCCACAGCGGCACCTGACAGTCGAGGTCAGAGAGCAGGGCCCACAGCTGCCCTCGTGGCACAAATTCTCACACAAATGGATGGTGTCTGGAATAGAAAAAGATGGTTATCTACCGACAAACCTGCAAAAACAGCACCGGTGGGCTGGAGATAGATTACATCCTGTTTGTGAGCTCACACAATAGATCACAGGGATGGCAGTGGCATCTATTTGCTTTTAAAAATAGAAGCCAGGAAAGAAATCCACATTTTATCATCGTGATGTAGTCATTAAATAGGATGCAGAGGGCTAAAACCTGGAGGCTTAGTTAGGAAATGGCATGAAACCTATGAAATATGGACAAATTAAACCTGAAATCATGACGCTTGTCAGCTGTAATTTAAACTCCTTCTGCATTAAAGTCTCATAACTAAATAAAACACTTGGAAACCTGCTGAGATGTGTATTTTCTGGTTATATACTGCTGAAAAGCTTCATTCCATTACATGTTTCACATCCTGTTTTTTACATCTTTGAGGCTAGAATCAGTTCCTATTCTGAGCCCGAGTACATTTTCAGGATTCAGTTTCAGTGACTGAACGAGTTCACAGAACATCCATTAAAGGGGAACTCCGGTGTTTTTAAACCTTATTTCTGGCATGAAATACGTTCATCTGCTCACTGGGTCCTTCAGAAGATATTTAGATAACTGGAGATCCATATAACGGAGTGAACGGGGCTTAGAGGATGCAGCCTCTAAATAAGGCATTATCTGTCTTTATTTCACCAATACTTTAAGAAGAATGAATGAATGAACGTGTGCTATAGCTCTGTTAGCTCAGAGCTGCTGTTATGTGGCTACTTGCAGCTATAGGAGAGCTAACGGAGGGATTTCTACACAGGCACTCTACTGGGACCACTTCAGCACAGCTCATTCACTCCGGTAAGAACGTCCATCTTACTCAAAGTCGTCGTTCACGTTGTCAAAATCTGATAAATATCCTGCCATGTTGCACAAAACTATCAGCAGCAAACTCTGTGTGAAGTTAGCCGACTGTCACAGAGCACGGAGTGAATAAACTGTGCTGCAGGGGGGCGTGTGGATGAAGTGGTCCCAGTAGAGTGCCTGTGTAGAAATCCCTCCGTTAGCTCTCCTATAGCTGCAAGTAGCCACATAACAGAGCTATGAGCTAACAGAGCTATAGCACACGTTCATTCATTCATTCTTCTTAAAGTATTGGTGAAATAAAGACAGATAATGCCTTATTTAGAGGCTGCATCCTCTAAGCCCCGTTCACTCCGTTATATGGATCTCCAGTTATCTAAATATCTTCAGAAGGACGCCGACTTTCACCAAACTGTTCTCAGTGAGCAGATTAACGTATTTCATGCCAGAAATGAGGTTTAAAAATACCAGAGTTCCCCTTTAAATGATACAAAACTACGCCACAAAGGGAACCGGAGCTTTTCTCTTACCGCTGGAGCCGCAGGGAAGAGGTTTGTTGCACGTCTTCCCACAGGACGGGATGGGATCAGAGCAGCTCCGTCGCTCGGCGTAGCCCAGCTCCAGGAGTTTGGTCAGTGGGGTCTGACCACAGGGACACGTCCGAACCAGGCTCGGTGACCGCGGGCACGGCTGGCACACGCCGCGATGGCACACCTGCCGGCACCGGTGCGCCTCGCAGTTCAACACCCTGAACAGAGAAGAGTAAAGTTACCAAGGGAAATGTGTAGAATAGACAAAAGTCTGTGTTTCTACGTTAGAAACAACTCGTCACTTACTTCCCGCAAATCTTTTGACAGGAAAAATGTCCCGAACCATCAAATCCGTCTTTATCTGTGCCGCACAGGACGTCCCGAGTGGTAACACCACAGTAGCAAACTGCACACAAACACAGAGGTCAGACCTAGAGTTGTTCACTCAGCCTTAAAAACGTTGTGCAGAAACTCACCCTGCTGAACCTCCAGCTGGCAGGGCCGACACGCCCCGCTGTGGCACACCTGCTCGCAGGTGTGTTCGGCACAGTTGAGTAGCGCACCGCACACTTTGTCACACCGGAGCACCGACGCCTGGCCGCAGCGCATCGGCTGACTGAGAAAAGATGGTTCAATCAATATTCAACGAGTTAAAATGAGTTAAAACGAGTTAAAATGAGTTAAAAACGAGTTAAAATGAGTTAAAAACGAGTTAAAACGAGTTAAAACGAGTTAAAAGCACCAAAAACACCACCGAGTGGACAGCAGTAAACACCATAAACGCATCATGATCACTACCTTGTCCTTCCACAGGTGCAGGATTTCGTTACAAAGGCAGGACACTGAGGACAAGGTCCAGGGTGACACAAGCTGAGGGGAGACAGACGTTTTCTTATGTTAGGCACTAAAATTCCAGGAAAACAAAAGACAGGACGCATAAAACTGAGGCTCCGAAGCACTTCAAGGCTTGAACCTTTCCCAGAGATCACATCATTAAAGGAAAAACCCACAATAACTCACAGATTTAATGTTTTATACAACAATCACAGTATTTCACAACAATATGTACCAGCAGGTGGCACTACTGAGCCCCCAAAGCCTGGAGAACTGCAAAGTTTCATCCTCTGAGAATGACTCATCCTCCTTTCAGCTTCTAATTTCGTCCAGCCCATGTGAGCATACTTTGGAGCGACTCGGGCCGAGCCGAAGCAAAGCGGCGCCGCTCAGGACTGTGGAGCTGAGCAGTAAGAGGAGGCCTTTTCGTTTTTAGGGGAAACTCAAAAGGTACTGAAGGAAATGCTCGCCTTTTGAGGACTTTAAGGCCAGGACGAGGGGTTCCATGTTTCCCTGCTCCAGAACACCGGATTCAAACGAATGGGTCGGGCCTTTAAGCTCTGCAGAAGGCTGAGGACGACCCGTTCATTTGAATCAGGTGTGCTCTTCTGCATCATCTCAAAGGTCAAGTAATCATCTGAAGATGGGACAGGAAGGGATGCTTCATGATCAATTACATTTTGCAGGGGAAACACCATCAGCTGCAGTTGTTCTTAATAAGAAACGGAGGCCTAAACGGGTTGTGACTTCAAGTCAAGATAAAAGACATGAACTAAAGCAAAGAAGTGTCAGTAATCTGTTTATAAAAGGAAGCAGAAGGTTAAAGCTTAAAATGTCTGAGAAATAAAACAGTATGGCGTTCACCAGGCTTTGGTGCATCTTTAACATTCTTAAATGCCCTGAAAAACAACCCCAGAAGGCGTTTTCTTGTGCTTTTGTGGCTCACATGTTGCAGGGGTGGTTGCAGTCCATTCCGCTCCTCTTCTTCCCACACATGTCACCGCAGCTGTGGGGGATCTCGCTGCGCTGCCACTCCGGGTTCGTCACTTTACCTGCGGAATAAAACAAGCGGCGGCTTCTTTAAGCCTCAGCCAACACACAGATAAGCAGCTAAGAACATGTGAAAGAGGCTTGAAATGAAACAGGCGCTCACCACAGAAGCAGGTGTAACTCGTTGGGTGTTTCATTGAGACGTTCTGGCAGGCTGGACAACGCCAACCTTCAGCTGAATCTGGAAAAACAGCCTTATTTGAACAAACTTTCAACAAAACAAACACACAGGACACTGCTGAATCAGCAGGAACTGGTAAAAGAGCCACAGTACAGCCGGTATTGTGCACAGTTTGCTGTGCACGAGGGCGCATTGTGTGGAAACCGTACAGTGGAGCAGCCGTACCGTCCGCCTGCGAGGCCGGGGATCGAGCCCATTTCTTGATGCAGTTCAGGTGGAAGACGTGGAAACAGCTCTGGCAGCTCCAGACCGGCGCCATGACCCGGATTACATCGCAGCACACCATGCACTCATATTTCTCCTCGGACAGCTGTTCAATCAGACATCCTGTGGAGGCAAGAGACCAGAAGTCTACAACTGGAAATGAAACAATCACCGTATTCTTCGGGTTATAATGGCTGCTTTGACTGCTAACGGATCTATTTTCATACATAAAACGCACCGGGTTATAAGCCTCATTAAATTAAACAAAACTCAGAAAAGTCAAACTTTATTAGCTGAGTTTGAGCTCCGCTTCGTCTCTTAACAGCAGCCATTTTAGGGGCAGCAGGTAAAGAAAATGAATGAATAAATGCACCTTAATGTTGGAGCACAGATCGTATTACTCCGCCAGGCTCGTGACTACGGTGGCCCGTAATGCTCAAACCATCAAGCAGTGCAGCTTCGTAGCTAATCAAGGCCGTGCTGAAACGTTCTGACAGATTTTTGAGCGCCGTGTACCACAGAAAATCGGTTCCAGGTCAGAAAGTACAACCAGAATTATTTCCCATTAGGCACACTGTCGGTTTTTTGAGAAAATTAAAGGCTTTTAAGTCGTCATTTCAATCATTTCTTCTCCACCAAACACGTCCAGGAGTTCGATGCTTTGGAGCACGATGGAGTTTTAGACATTTAAACTAAACAATGCACAGATCTCGTGTTTTAAGATGAAAATTATACGACTTTTGGCTGTTTGAAACACATCATCATGCTGATAAAGCGCCGTGACAGAAAACGTGAAACAAGTTATTCTAACAGAGTCTCCGCACTGTGGAGCCCAACCTGTTTGCGTCTCTTTGCTCTTCGGCATCTTGTCCCAGCTCCTCTGGCTCTGCTTCTGGTTTTGATAGTTCGTTCTTCTCCCCCCTTTGACCTGAGCAGGGGTGTGCAGTCCCGGGCCTCTTCCAGCTTTGGCGGCGGGATCCTGAGATGATCGGCAGTGATCGGCGTCATCTCGGCCGCCGGCAGCCCTCTCTGAGCCAGACTCCTCTCGAGACGGTGGTTTCGGCGGTTTGATTGGTCCGTGGCGTCGCTTCACATCGGCGTGTTTCCTCTGGTGATCATAATGTTGAGATCTGGCGCCCTGCTTGCTGTGCTGGCCTCTTTCTGTGGTTTCCAAAGAGGGGGGTTCTCCTTTGTTACTGTGCGATCTGTGACCTGCGACTGTGGCGTTGTTATCCTTTAAGTGGTCGCCTCTCGTCTTCTGCTCCTGATCAAAGTTCCTGGGCTTTTTAGCCTGAGCATCCTGCTCTCCGCTGGTTTTCTCCAAATCCCTGTTGGCGCTTTCTCTCCGCCAGCTGGGTCCATCAGGTCCATCCATGGGATGCGCACCTGCGTGGTAGCCACCTGTAAACCTGTTGCCGGGACCATATTGGCCAAAATCACCACCAGGTTTATGCCAGCAAGGGCCTGGACCACCAAAATTTCCATTTAAACTTCTATTCCCCTCTTCCCTCCTTCCTCTACCTCTGCCTCTCCTTCTGGCTCCATCCTCTCCTTGGAAGGGAGGATGGTGAGACTCTGCATAATTTAAATTATCATGGCCATGTGGGTGTTTAAAGCCCTGATGGAAGTGTCCGTATTGTTGAGTTGGATCATAGCTGTTGCTGTTCAGGTTTCTATCGTTGCTGTGCCTGGGTCGACCTCTTCTAGACTTGCGCTGATGTGGCTTTTGATGCGAAGTCCCATCTGGGTTCAGGTCAGGTGGGTCTGAAAAGAAGGTTCAAGGTTATTGAGCTGGTTTTAATCTCTTATTCACTGACAACACCCGTGACTTTGCCAACCTTAACAACTCTCATCAAAAACTGAGTTTAGAAACTCTTCTGATTACAAAACAAAAGGTTTTAAGTTACTTAACCTGGCAGCTGACAAAAAGGTACAAGAGGTACGTTAACAACAGCCAAATTAAGGGTTTCGATGGCCAAAATCAATGCAAAATATATACAGTTAAACACAAACAACACGCAGATGATTGTGTAACCATTAAACTTATGAAACACCACACTAACTACAAAGCTGGTGCCAGGGCAGGTTTATCGTCGGATATCAAAGTTCACAGACTCCTGTTATCAAGTCAGCGACAGTCTGATATAACTGTCATGCTTGGGAAACCTGACCAACTCCGAGAAAGGCATGACACAGGAAAAATCCTCGTTAAAAGTTCATGATAGTGTTGGCTAACGTTAGCTGGCTAACACGACTAGCATCATAAGACGTAGCGTTTAATCATTAGCAAGTTTGCTAAAATGGCAAACTTTGAATTAGTTTAATATTAATATTAAGAGGCTGTTCGGGCTACATCTAATGCCTCGGCTCACCTGTCAGATAAACTATTTAAACAGCATAGAGGTTACCTGAGGAGCCCTCGGCCATTCACTTTGAACTCTGATTGTTGCTTCTGCCGCGGAGCAAGTTTGACGACAGCAGGCTGTTTTTAACAGGGATGACAGGTGTATCCAAACTCTCACAGACCGTGTCCACCTCTTTGCCTGTGCTCCGGTTCTTAAAACTGATGGAAATTCCCTGAGAAGACACAACAATTTCCTCTCGTCTTTAACTCAGCTATCACCACGAGCTAGCTGTACCGCTAGCAAAGATAGCGTTGTGACGCTAACGTCAATCAAAACCGGAACTTCCGGTCGGTATTTTTTTAAAATAAAATGCCCCCAGGCGCATATTCGCTTAATAATTATTGTAAAAGATCAACCAATTTCTAATTTTAAAAAAAGCTTGGACGCCGTATGAAATGTAAATTACAAAACGAATGCAAGAATTTGACATTTAAACTATATTTTCAGTCAAATTACAAAGCTACAACAGCAAAATCAACAAAACTGTCAGAAAAAAAGTGATAAAATACCAAATTGTAAAGAAAGATAAACAGGAAAATGAAAAAACGCGACAGGTATTTCACAAGTAATTCGGCAAAAGTGGAGACATGCCAACAAAGGTTTTAAAAAGCCCTTCTGAGGCTGAATCTCTTAGATGTAAAGAGGAGTTCGTGACTGCAAAATACAATGTGGGAAAATATCCCATCAGATTCAGAATAAGCTAAAACTGCAAAGAATTTAAGGTACGGGGGTGCAGCAATGCACATAGCACGGGTTTTCTGCACACTTGTGAAGGCAATATTAGTGCTAAACCACATAGTATTCAGGTTTTGGTCCAGCAGACACTCCCTTTTTCAGAGAAGGTCTTGCTTATTTGAGCGAGGCAAAGCCAAACCGTATTTCTGCACATGTTACAGTGACATGTCTCCACCATAAAAGAGTCCAGCTGCTAAACTGAACTGTCTGCAGACCTATCACCCACTGAAAATATACAAAATAAGAAGGCATGCCCTGATAAGTACTGAACTGTGGAGCATCTCATCAAGTAAGAATGGGAAAACGTTTCACTTCCATAACTACAGCAGCTGACTTCCTAAAAGTGGTCATCAGGCCCTGTCCCAAGATTCTTGAAACATAGCTCCCAAAAACTAACATTTCTTAGCTGTAATACTTAATATGTTGTCTGTATGCAATTTCCAATTAAATAAGAAAGGTTTCCTAAAAGGCTTTTTCACATTTCATACATTTTCTCCCATATTTCATACATTTTGTGCCCCTTTGGTGTCTATTTATTGTTATACGAGTGTAACCTGGTTTTCTGACCACAACACTCTATTTAAAAGGAAAGCTAAAGCACCAAAGCATGCCCACATGGTGGCGCTTCATGACTGAGTGTGTGCAGCGCAGAGGGCTTTCCTGGTGATGGAGATTAGAGGTGGCAGAGAAAAGAAATAATGCAACATCCCCTGTTTTTATTCCCCCGTGCTGCTGTTCTATTCTATTCACAAACTGTCTTTATGTAGTTTTTAAAAAGAAGCCAAAGTGGGTTATTGTGAGTAAAAACCGGGTTTGGAAAAGGCTATTCTTTGTCTGTGGCTGGTTCAGTGTGACTCTTAAACAACTTAAACAGCTTAAAAGAGGATATTGAAGCTTTGAATGCGCATTTCTATCATACATATACATATTATATGACAAATACAGTACATGTTTCCAAGGTGCAGCTGTCTGGCTCTGAACTAAAAAAAAAAGTGTTAAAAGAGGTCAAACTAAAATATTTAATAGATCAATCAGCTTATATTCTCTCCGAGCCAGAAACAAAAGAGCCTATAAACTCAGAGGCTGTAAAATACAATGAGTTGACACCTTTGTAATTCATATTTAATGCATTCAGCCCCACTCCCGTTGCCAGAAAAACTGTATTCACAGCTGCAGATTAAAAAAATACCCCCAAAAGAAAGCCAATTCGATAAATTACAACACAAACACTGATAACAGGGGACATTGAGGCAACTGGCTTTTTTAAAAGACTGTAATCTTAGGAAAACAAATGCAATGAGAAATGTAAATTGAAGCCACGAACTTTTATCCAAACCTGAAAATGTGCCACCAATAAAAACATTTGTTTCACACAAAATGAGTTGAAAACAAGAAATGTTGCAGTAGAACTGCTCTGGCACTCGTTTTATCAGTGCTAAATTAATAAATACCATAAACACCAAACGTGAACCGTCTATTTCTAACGATAAATGATGGTGATAAACTGTCCCATTTGGTTGCTTTTGGGAGCAGCTAGGTCCAGTTGTGTAAAATGGGATAATACCGGTTCCTGTGCCGCTTAAACTGAAGCAATGACAGCATTGCTGTCGCGTTTATTTGCGGTACATCGCTGCTTTTTCGTGTTGCAGGCCCAGAGTCAGACCGAGTCGCTCTGCAGTCACAGAATCCCGACCACGCATGCGCACAGCGGCTCCTCGTCCCCTTCATCCAGGCGAGATGGGTGGGAGAGAACTGCATAAAGATGGCGCGCACGAAAGGCCGGAAATTCAGGATTTAGATTTCAAAATGAAAACATCTTGGATGGTTATCGGTTAAACACATTCAGGCACCTGTTTGACGGTCGTTGCTGTGATAAAAGTAACATTCTGCCCTTCTTTAGATTATCTAATTGGCTTTTTTCTTTAAAAATATGGATTTTTCACTATTGATTTGGATGTTTTCCTGCTGGACGGATTTGCTGGTAGTTTTTTTTTTTTGTCTTTTTCTGTTAAGATGCGTAACCGTGGCAACAGACCATTTTGTTTTGCACTAATTGAGCTTTCCAAAGCTTTCCTAACAACGCCATGAATGATATCCTAAATGCAGATGAGCTGAAGAGGAGATGTGGGGGATGCAGAGCGGAGAAGGAAAAGGTTTAAGCCATTTATTCCCTTGATCATTGTGGGAAATGTGAGATCACTGGTGCATAAAATGGATAAAATGGACAAACCTGGTCCTGGAATATCAGAAAGGTTATTTTTTTCCTCTGAGGCACGGCAGCAAGAACAACTCTAACACCTCTCTAATCAACTTTAGGACTATATGCAGCATCGGTTTGCACCAATATACAAGCAGTTTTTAATTTTCAAGTGAACATTTGGGGATGTGCCAATCACCGAGGTTCAATGCCCCCTTTATCTAGTGCAAACCTACCAAAACATGGCAAAATAAACCCATTTTAAACATAAAGACTTGCTAAAACGTAAACGCGCCTTCGTAGAGCGACGTTGTTGGTGAGTTTTATTGTGAAAGCCTTCACCGGAAGTCACGCTTTTCTCCGACAGCTGGCTTGACGCTGCTTCTGCACAGCTCTGAGCGCGGCCGAGCAGGACAGAGTGGCAGTGAATGTGTCTGCGGCAGCGTTTAGCTTTTTTTTTTTGGAAAAACCACAAACTACAGCCGAAGAAGAGAAGCCCAAACCCCGCTGCGCTTCCAGGAGACCTCGGCACACCTTGGACTATGATACATTTCCAACGGAGGCTGGTAACGGTGCGCTGTTTTGACGCCAAGCGGCTTATTGCACATCTGTAGAGCATAATGAGGGCATCCGCTATTCTTCACGGTGGTTTTTCTTCCAAGGTTTAGTTAGACGCGGAGTGACACTATTAATAAATGTGTCGCTTTTAGACATCCTCTCCAGGAAAACACTCGCCGAGGGGACACAGCCTGCAGAAATTCAGCCAGATTCCTCCTCCCGTGGCTCCCGGAGAACAGTGAAGTCACCAGAGAAGAAGACACGTCCCAATCATTCCGATAGTTTTACACATTTTGCGAGGAAAATCGCCCTTTTTCCCTCCGCCGACTCGCGCCAGACTCCCTCTGCTTTCTGCCTGTTTTTAAGTCTTACATGGTTTTGTCTTTCTGAACATTCATCGCCAACCCTTCCGTGGGCATTTCCCCCGTTAAAGGATGCCGGATCAAATATCGGTGTCCGAGTTTCTCTCGGAGACAACAGAGGATTATAATTCCCCGACAACATCCAGCTTCACCACCCGACTGCAGAGCTGCAGGAATACAGTGAATGTGCTGGAGGAGGTAAGGCCACGGTGTCAGAGGATGGATCAACCAAACATCATCATTATTATTATTAATATTCCTATTTTTAAAGCAGCCTTACATTGTTTAAATGTGGATGCAGGTTGTGTATGGCTCAGGCTGCATGCAGCCTACATTAAACCGATGATGTTTGACAGCATCCCCACAGGGTACAAATGCATTTTCACGTCGCACAGCAGAGCCAACAAATATTTGCACCTGTTGCTGTTAAAGTTATTTTAAGATATTTTGCATCCACACGGAGAATGACGGTCCAAAGCCAGCGTTTGTGAGCGTGAGCTCCATCATGGCGCGTTATTCTGAGGGAAACTTGCAGCTCTTTCTTTTCCAGAGATGTGGAGTAATAATAGAGGGGGTGGATGGCTTTGTTGGGAGAGTGCAGGGAATGGAGGGATGTGCACTCAGGCCTGCAGCTCTCTGTTCACTATTACATAACTCAGGGCTTCAGATTATGCTGCCAGGCTGTAGCAGTGTGTGTGTGTGTGACAGAAAGACCTCTTTTAGTCCCTGGCAGCCCAATATGGATTTAACTGTCAAACAGATTTGATTATTTGAAAGAAAAAAAGTCTAATCGGGTCAGGAAGGGGGGGTTTTGGGAGTGTTTGCGTGCGTGTTTCCCACCTCCCCCGTTGCTGGCATCCTTCCTGCCACGATTAAATGGAGCAGCAAACCAGGGAAGAGCGCACCTTTACTGTTCTCTGCTAATGCCAAAATGTGACCTCATTTCCCAACTGTGGAGAGGAAAGCCGTCAGTACCGCAGTATTTAGTGTAATCTGCCTTGTAACACTCATCTTTCTATTTGGGCAACGTCAGGGTGGCTAAATTGAGCTTATTTGCTGAGTTGGATGCCATGTAAACATTAAAATGAGCCCGATTGGGGGGGGGGAACACAGGCCGAGTCCAAAGTGAAACACTTAGCCTGTGCTGTCCATCACTTCTAACCCGAGTCCTTTACAATTTTATGATATGGTAGCAGTAGAAAATGTAGCAGAGCAGAGCCGGGGCTGTGTTTATCCTCAACATGGAGCACTCTGCTGACTGTAACAAGGAAAAGGCTCGCATCATGAATCACCTCCCTGGCTCCGAGCCGCCGATCCGAGAGGCTGCTGCAGCTCAAACGAAAAACATCTGTTGGAGAGTTGGCCGCCATGTGCTCTGGGCTTCAGTAGCCGCTCTGGAATTTTTGCAGAGATCACATGACGAGGAAGACTATTATACTGGCACCAAAGAGTGAGCAACATCCTCCTTGGTGTTGAAACAAAGACACGATGCGCCTGAAGTGTTCTGGCGAGGAAAAGCAGCCCGGCTTGACTTAGACGAGCAGAAACTCACTCGAACTGTGACCCGAGCAGCCACAGCAGAGAGGAAAAGTGCGTTTGGAGTTAGTTTAGAATCTCTGAGCACTTAGTTCTCGGCTTTATTTTCTCCAACTCATTTCCTTGGCATGGCGACGAGGTGAATTATGCAAAGGTGCGTCGTGAATATTTGATGCTGTAACCCGAGGGGGAGATTTGACCCGGCAGCAGCGCTGTCACTCTGCGTTTGTCAGGAGGAGCCGTGAGAGGGGAAATAAAGTTGCTGCAGCACCACAACATCTTCATTCTGCAGTTATCGGTGCGTGTTGGTGGCGCAGCAGCTTCCACATTTCCTCCCCAGAACCCCAAAGATGCTGGCTGTTTACGCACGGATCAGTGCAGCAATGTGGAAAACAAAGAGCCAGATGGGGCGATAACGCATTAAAAATAGCCCTCCTGTATTTCTGTCTTGGCTGCTTGAGACAAAGGAAATGGGGGCATTGTGCATGTTTGCCACGTGGGTGGCAGACCGGAAACCGGCTCATGCGATTGGCTTTTATTTTGCGTTCACAGAGAGCTCTTGGCTGTCAAACTGTGTGTGAAACTCTGATTTCCAGGTGCCGGCGTCTTCTGAAATCTGAAAAAAAAAGGACGTCACAAAGTCTTAAAACCTTCCTTTGCTTCCATTCCTTTAATCTGCAGAGTCACTGTCCAGCTGAGAAACAAACTGGTGGTAGAAATGTTCTCTGTAAACATGCAACATTGATCAGATTCCTGTAAAATCCCCCCTAAAAACCCAAAGAGCACGAGTAAAAGTTGTTTAATCACACTAAAAAGTATGCCGCTTCCTCAGCTTCTCTACAGTGGAAGTTAATATTAGCAACAGGCACTTGCAGCTCCCCCCAGGGGCACGCATTGTCTGTCCCTCTCCCCCACAGATGGCACTTTGCGTCACCGGGTTTGCTCTCCTGAACCAGGCAGAGCCACAGCAGCGATGCAGGGGAAACCCTCAGTGCTTCGGCATTCCTTTGAGCGCGCCACATCACATGGGCTGCAGCAGAAAAATGTTGACTTTTCACAGTCGCTCTATTCAAGCGCGGCCGGGAGTGACCTAAAAGGCAGCGGCCCTTTCATATGCCTTACTTTTATATAACAGCCTTTTCAGCTGCAGCACTTTGATGCAGTCATATGTTTGCAGGAAAAGGGGAGTTTTGTTCTGAAGCACTGCGTATTCTTATTGGAATAAAAGCCGTCCCATACAGTGTTCCTACCATTGTTTTAAGAGCTTTATTTACAGACTCACTTCATATGAAGGCTGTCTGTGGAGTCTGTTGGACACTTGATGTGTGGATAATGCATATTAACAAAGGAATCAGGTGACAGAAGCCAGAAAACCACCAAAACTGAGGCTGAAAACAGTTTTGAGTGATTCGCTGTCTGTCTAATCCAAGTATTCTTCATGTAAATATTCTTTTTAACGGTGTTATTCGAGCAGAATTGATGGATATTTGTACAGATTCTGTTTATAAGGGCTCCAGCATGGTTCTGGATGTCAGATACCTCTGGTACCTGTATGCTTTAGTGTCTCAGAAGCACATGGAACGAGCTGTTGTTGGTCCTTTAGCTCCTTTCTTAACTTCCCTTCCAGGCTCAAGCTCGTCTTCAACCAATAAGCATCATTGTGTAGCTTCATGTCTGTTAGCTGTTAGCTGTTAGCTGTTAGCTGGGCTCGAATACCCACAATCCTTCACTCTGCTGGGGCTGAGATCAGCACAGACGGATCCCTGCATGCACCGGATACACTGCTTTCCAGTGGTGTTGTCACTGGGCTGATGGGATGGATCTCGGTGAGATAATCCTTCTCACCAGGCTCTAAGCTGCCTGTTTGTTGCCAGAAACACAGAAGTTCGTATCCGTCGGCGTCACATACCGGCAGCTGCAGGCTGGTTCATCCGGCGCTTGGTTTCACTCTTGACTTTGATGGATACGTTATCCAATCACTTGCTAAATACTTTAGGAAGTAGCTGCTTTTTCCAGACGGCTCAGCTCCACCCATGGCTGTTGATAATTAATTACATTTAGCATTTAGTGGAAAGTAGCCTTCACTATTTCAATAAAAAACACTTGTTCACAGGCCTGGATCAGCAAAAAGTCCCAAGTTAAGATCAGTTTCCTGGTGTGGATGAGTTGAGTAGGTTTACAAATAGCAATGAGCTAAATCTCGATCATGTGACACACGTTTAAAGTTTTCCCGGGTTCAGACAGCAGCATTTTTCAGCCGTTCGAATGCTGGTTCATCCCTGAACATTTAGAGGAGGGACCCTCCCTTCCTCCTCAGGGCTACCCTGATGACATCAGACGGGTTTCTTACTGATGAGGTAAGATCTGGAGGCAGTTCTGGCCCTGCTGGCTAACGTTAGCACGCTACTTCTGACCAGCTTTAAATCCTCTCATTCATCCATTTACGCTGCTTCTCATCACATGAGGCTCGATAATCTCCAATATCATCAAATCCTGTGGTGAGCGCATCCCTGAGATTAAAGAGAAAACTGTGAGGTGTGTCTGATGCCGCTCAGTTTTAAAACCCCTGTTGGACGAGACAGAATCAAAGTATTCCCCCATTTCTGGTCTTGTGAGAAGGACTGAAGGCGTGGATCAGTGATTGAAAGAGGAGAAACTGCCCAAAGTACAACATCAGTGTTGTAAAACGCTGTTTGTCTCCATTTATCAAAGGGACAGGCAGCGAGAGGAGATAGGAAATGCCTTCCACATTACAAAAGCCTCTGGCCTCACTCATTGGTTTGGTGAGAGCAGCAGTTGGTAAACAGCAGATCTGTGTTTGTTTACTGCAAAACATCTGTGGACGAATCCGCTGCGTTTCCTTCTCAAAGACTTCAGAGGCAGAGCAGCCAGTGAAACATCCCGATTTGATCTCATCTGAAAGCCGAGCAGCACCTGAGGCCAAACCCACGCCGTCACGTGACGCTTCAGCCCCGTCACATGTGGCGTCCCGCAGGGAATCTGCAACAATTGCAGCTCAGATCACTGATAATTGCTGCCTTGAGTGAGGAATCTTTAAGTTTAGTTGCTTAAAATGCTTTAAGTTTTTCCTCAGTGTCCTCACTCGGTTTGGTTTAGATTCGGATCTGTTGAACTGCTTTACCCCCCCCCCCCCCCCCCCCCACCAGCACGGAGCAGCCAGAAAAAAGCGGTGAATAATTCAAAAGGACAGGGCGAGTTTTTATCATTCTTGGCTTTACGTAACGAATTTGAGCGCCGGCTATTTAAGGCTCCTTTCTGCAACATTTGCAGCCGAGTGGCACAGCTGTGTCAGATTTAATTATTAATGAAGTTATGGCTTTTTATTCATTATCTGTCCCTCGTGTTTCCAAACTCAGTGAATCACCCAGAGAATGGGAGCATTTGTCGTCCCTTGGCACCATTACTCATATGTCATCTTGTTTCAGTTAACGTGCACAATAAGATATCAGTGGACATGACTTAGTTTCTGAATTATACTCCACATATATGAGATTTTTGTCTGATTTTCCTAAATAGTCGATGCAAATGACAGTCGGCATAATTTAGAGTATAATTGGAATTTTATTGAATGATTACAGGTTTTTTTTTCTCCAAAATAAATAACTTTAAATGCAAATTATTTTGCTCAATACATTTTACAGGCTGTAAAGAACTGAAAATGGTCACTTGGTGAATTTGCAGCATTAGGAGGTCATATTTACTGAAATTAAAAGCTATTTCATTTTAACATGGGACCCCTTATTTAACAGCAGCTTCACGGTTCCTGCAGCCATTGAACTTTGGAGATTTTGGAGAGTTTCTGCTTGAATTTCTTTGCAGGATGTCAGAATAGCCTCCCAGAGGAATAGATCTTTAGTGTGAGGATGCTCCAAAGGTTGAGGTCAGGGGTCAGGGGAGGATGTCTCTCTGGTCTTATGGCCATAGCAGCCAAGGGGTGGCCGAATATAAGGTGGCTGCGTAACTGCAAGCCTTTGAAAGGCACTTCTAATACCTGTCTGCTGCTTTGTGATGTCATTTTAGCAGCTGCTTTCTCGATCTGATGTCATTGTCTGGCAGAAATCTTCCTCATTGTGCCTTTATCTGGTGTCACAAGCTTTAAGCAAAAGACTTGAGCTCGGTTTCAGAAATAATGGTGTAGCCGTGCGAGCTAATTGTCTCATTATCTGGAAAGAAATTCAGCAGGAAAAAGAGCCAGAATCCATCGGTCAGAGGCCAGAAAAGTTGGAAATCGATGCAAAATGCAGCAGTTAGCGTGTTCATTGTGGTTAAATACTTTGATTGGTGTTTCCGTAAGTGCACAACTTGTTAAGTTTTATTTGAGGCGACGCCACCATGTCAAAATCTGGCCTTTATTGGTGTGGTTGGGTGTCACTGGTGCTGGGTTTTGCTCTTCAGCAAGCCTCCAGAAATGGGCCAATCATAACAAAATGGACTTTTAGGGACCTTAAAGAGGCAGAGGCTGGAAATGGCTCGTTTCGGGCCCACGAGCCGGACAAAACGCCAGTGAAAATAGATTGACTTTCAGCTATGAATGAGCTAAAGCTACTTTGGTGGCTTCCCAGAAAGAAAACAGCTTCATCCCCTTTGAAGTTGTGCATCTTTTGCAGCTTCTGTTAGTCATCGAGTTTTGTGTTCGACTGCAGCTCATGAGCTGTGGTTTGGCTTCCTTTATTTACCAGATAAGTAAAGGTAGAAGGTTAAAGGTCGAAGGTTAAAGGGTATCTAAATGGGGGAATGTTCCTTTTTCTCTCCATGAATATTCCAGCCAGGTTATGAGTGTGTTCTGTCCCACAGCAGGAGGTGACACTGTGTTGTGGAGCTTGTTTGTCGGCTTATTTGCTCGATGTGGCTGAAATCTGATAATGGGTCTGTGGGCCCCAGCTGTCGGCCTACCTTCCTCCCACAGCTGCACGGCGTATATCATCAAGGGCTATTAGCTGGCAGCGGATTAGCTGCGGACCAGACTTCGCTCCGGCATTCTGATCCTCTTCTGTCCTCCCAGATTTAGGCGAGGAAGACTGGGGCAGTGTTCACATCTGTCTGCAGCTGGATTGATGGCGTTAAAGGCTTCCTTCCATGTAATCTCTGCAGGAACGGGATGCTATCAGTGGAGCTAACTAAGTGCACTTATATGCTCGTCTGTGCAGTAGAGAGCAGCTCATAGCTTTGCTGATTCAGGCTCAAAAGGCACAAGCTTTGTGTTTCTTTGGTATTTTCTTCTGTTGCCATCATCAGACCAGTTTAAGCTCTTCAAGTGCTTTGTTTTTTACATTTTCATCTGTGTTAAATGGCTATTTCAGGGTTTTTAAGTGGGTTTGTATGAAGTACTGCGCGCTCTCGGTTTGTATAATCAAAATACAGACAGACGAGTCAAGCTTAAAGCCACTCTAAAGGCGGGGGGGGTCATGAGCAGAGCCAACGTTGTGCCAAATAAAACCACTCAAACCTCAAAAATGTAACAGAGCTTTGAGCCGGTGAGATATTTTCACTTGAGCATTAGTTGAGCACTTTGGGAGTTCATCGTCTGAGCCTCAGCAGCGCAGCTTTCAGCCCTTTCCAAAGTGATCTGGGTTGCACGGACCCAGCCGGTGCAGCAGAAACGATCCGGGAAGCTCAGCCGTCGTGCAACACAATGCTCTGACCGCTGAAGCTCACGAGGACCTGCAACAACTCTGCTAAAAACAACCCACAACCCAGTTTCTACCAGCCGTGTTGATTCACATTCAGTACCACAGAAACAACGGTGCCAAAGCCAAAGATATTTGCTACAACATATGATCTTTAAGACTTTTAGCCAACAGGTAAAGATGCCAGATTCTGATGTTAGAGCAGAGCTGAAAACAGGATAATGCTCAGCCACCCGAGTTTGGTGCTGCATCATCACATAAGATCCAGATCCATTCGACCCGACGCCTTCAGCAGTTCTTCACCTTTTTCAGGACTTTTATGATGTCATGACCTGCCTTTTGCGTTTCGTGCCTGCATTTCAGTGTCAACACAACGCCCACAGATCCTCCCCCTCGTCCTGATTCTTCCTTTTTGTTCCTTCATGCCTCCATCAGTGCTAACATTGTTGTCCTGCAGGACTGGCTCTCAGAGCCAGGAGACAGTGCTGTCCTGTGACGCCTGGCTGCAGGGGTAAACAGGGCATCTCTGTGTGTGAGCTTTGATGCTGTTTGACCCTGCTCTGTGTGTGTTTGTGTGCGCTCACAGCAGCCAAGTTCCTGCAGGAAAGACGCTGGTCCCTTTCCACGCCGTGACAGCGGCTGTCAAAGCTGCAGCCCTTTGTCACGCGAGGCCTTAGGAATGAAAGTGAACACTTCTCTTCCTCAGCATCGGGTCTGTGGGAGTGGACACACCTGTGCTTCTGAAATGGCTCGTGTCTCACTCAGCAGAACCCGTAAAGTGTGAAATTCGAGCCTCATCTGCAGAAAACTTCAAGGTATTCCTGTTAAGCACCCTTTGGTCAAGGACCCATGTCTGCCTGATGCGTAGGAGCGTCGTGTCGAGGCTCGGAAAATGTTGCAGATTATCAAGGCAGCAAATTCCTTGGCTGCGTGCCTCATAGTTACTACAAGCGCAGCTGCTGGGAGGAAGGAGGCGGCTCCTCTGATCAGTGATGAGTCACAGAAGACAGATTTTAATAGTCACACCACTGGTCTGTAGCTAAAGTTCTCCTCTGGTCAAACTGTCCTATAGATAATCGATTCTTAGCCAGTAATCTAATCAGTAAATGATGATTTCTTTACTGAGAGCGTTCGCCCGTTATCATTTCAAGGCTGCAGACATTCCTTCCACATTGTTTCATGCACCTTTATCCCTTAAACTGACAGACAAATGTCCAAATCTGCCGTCAGTACCAATGAAACAACTGTGCCACAACATATGATCTTTAAGACTTTTAGCCAACAGGTAAAGATGCCAGATTCTGATGTTAGAGCAGAGCCGAAAAGCGTTTATTTCAGAGCCAGATCTGTAAAACTGCTCCTAAGTTTCAGCTAAATCCACACCCTGCAGGCAGACTGAAGCTAAAAGCCCCATCGTGGTTTGTTATCTTCAGCACCATCATTGATCGGTTGGTTCAGGTTGAGTCATTTTGCATTTTTGAGGTTTATGGGGAACAAATCTTCTGTTTCTTCGCTTTATGAACTGGAATTAAAAGCCTCTGAAGTCTTTGAATAGCACGAGGGTGACAGGAGGCTGAATGCTGCTCTATTCATGTTTCCAGTGTTTGCTCACCAGCTGATTTACTGAAGGGAACATGCAAAATGTTTCTTTTTATGCAGATAAACTTGCTATAGAGGAAAACTGGAACCTGGAACCTGTTTTAATATGCTTTAGATTAGTTCTTTATGCTAAAAATAAGCCAAACAGTTTCCGTTTGCAGGCTTTTAACTGAGTTTTGATAATAAACTGTATGTGTTGACTGTTTTATCTTGACTTAAATGTCACCCTGGAACACATTGGAGATCAAATGAATGTAATTCATTCGTGAAGATTAGCTGCAGATGGATTTATGGTGGAAGTTATATCTTTTGCAGGCCTTCATGGACTTGGGTATCCACCAGAAAGATACCTGAAAGAGCAGTTGGTTGTAGTTTGCTGCAGCCTTGAACAAAAAGGGGTTTTGTTGCTTGCCAGATTCATCTGGAGGGAAACAAACTCTTTCCTCCTCATCTGTTGATATAAAATCTAATAGTGAGAGGATTCTTCTCTCAGTATCCGCCACTATTCTTGTGCTAACTGCTGTTGATCCAGTAAAATAATCTCTACTCCACACGAGTAATGACTTCCTGATAGCGCCAAGCAGCTAAAGTCACGGCTTCTTTGGCGCTCGGTGAGTCTAATGCAACGCTGTGTGGGTGGGACTGTGAAACATGCACATCGATCGAAAACAGAGCCGCCAGATGATGTGTGAATGTAATACTGCAGCGTGCACGGTTTGACTTTCCACCGGCCGCACGCATTCGTTGTCAGGAAGTTGTCTCGATCCACCGTGAGCAGATAAGCTCACAGCTGAGCAGCTCTTTTTCCAGTCCGAGACGATGGAAACAGCAGCACTTAATGGAGTTATCACTGACTGATTCTGCTGTCTCTTGGGAAACTTGCAGGTCAAGTTAATTAAAAAAGATTCGAGCTTGTTGGCCAATCGGAGCAGAAACTCAGAATAGAGAGGACACCAAATGGTTAAAGATTTGTCAGAGGAAAACTATGATCGCACCGGGGAAGCAGCTGAGAGCTTTCATTGTGGTTTGGGTTTCCTTTTGGTTCGTGGCCGCAGAAAGGTGCGCATCGATGTGCGTTACTGCTGGAAAATGTTCTTTAATGAAAGACAGAGAGGGCTGAACATTTCATCATGAGACGCAGTTGGGTAACAGAACACCAGCCTGATGACGAGTTGCAGTTCAACAGCAGTGATTGATAATGGGGATCTGACACGGCATCAGTCACCCGCTGATGCACCTCTGGCAGCTGATGGCTCTGTTTCTGTCTGCATGTGAGGTCCTCTGACTTCAGCTGCCTCATCCTTTTATTTCCCCCGTTTCACTTGGGGCAGTGAAGGCCTCTCCTCTCCTCTCCGGGCCCAGAGAAAGGGATGTGCATTTGTTTCCTGCCAATGAAAACGGCTCCCCGCCCTTCCTGCTTGAGTCATGCCACATGGACTCAACCAGCAGACAGACAAACAAACTCATTTGTCTTACGTGACTTTGTCATTCTAAAAAAAAAAAAACCTCCCAAAAAAACAAGCTAGGCTATATTTATTGCTGTGATACACTTCAACAGGTCTCCTGTGTGTTTCTGCTGGTCTGTGGAAGCTGTTTAGGCCCGAAAGGAAGTGAAAATCAGATGAAAGAATGAATGAAACATAAGGTCAGTGTGAAGGATCAAACTTCCAGGCTGAAAATGCCACTACGGTTGCTTTTTAGCCCTGTGTTTGAACCCTGGGGAAGTCCTTTGATGATCGTGCCCTTTCCTGTTTGCTTCTTCGAGGAAATAATTAGCATTTTAGCTATTCTGAGAAGCGGAGTGCCCAGTAACATCTGCCACAGTGGCACTTCTGAGTTCCAGAAAGCTGGCTGGTCAGTCCGAGCCACTTCCCACAATCCCCATGGTGAGGCAGACCAAATCTCCGTGGTAACGGCCCACCAAGGTGATGACAAGGTGGTGAGGAAAGTGGTTTAAAGAGCAAATCCAGAAAAGACGGCGAGAGAGCGTGTTGTTTTTGTTCCCCGGCTGTCAGGAGGGAGCAGTCGGTGTCAGTAGACGGACTGTTACTGACCCGGGGACAGGACACCGACAAGCCTGGGCGCTTCCTGCTTCCTGTCAAAGGACGGCTGCAGGGGAAGCAGCAGGGCTGCTGCGGGAGGATAAGCCCGGGGCAGGAAGCGTGAAGCTGAGACAGCTTCCAGTCAGTCATGCCCAGTCACTATGGCCACCAGTTTCCCCAGAAGCTCTGACCTCCTGGGCATGACTCTGTGATGACTCTGTGCGTTTGTGGTGTTTGCGAACCAGGAAACCTGATTCATTAACCTTTTTGGTCACTTTGGTCGCAGTGTGGGTGGTGGGGGATATTTTGTTTCACTGGAAAAAAACACCACTGCATGTGGCAAGACGTCCCATATAAGATTTAGTAGTTTTTTAGGTCTGCAGTTGATGATGTGTGTCCTGATTATATATTACATATTACACCAGGCTGTTGGCTATCAAAGTAAAACTAAGACAAAACGCAGAAGCAGTGTGTAAAAATACTCTTACTGCCAGACTTAACAGGGCTCTAGACTAACTTTTTGCTAGATGCACCCAAATTTTCGACCAGGTTTTACTCTTTTCAGGCAATATTGAGTAAATGATTTGGGACAATTCCACAAGACGGGTAACTGACTGCAAAGAGTTGGTGCTTAAAGTGCTTCACTGAGCTGAAATTTAAACGTAAAACATCTCAAGATAATCATAGCCTCTTCTCTCTAAAAAGAACATGGCAGCACAGCTTAGGTTTGCAAAGCTGCATCTGAACAAAGCTCAAGACTTCTGGAACAATGTCCTTTGGACAGACCAGAGCAAAGTGGAGATGTTTGGTCCTAATGCACAGCAGCACGTTTGGAGGAAACCAAACACAGCATATCAGCACAAACACCTCATACCAGCTGTCAAGCACGGTGGTGGAGGGCTGATGATCTGGGCTGGTTCTGCAGCCACAGGACCTGGGCACCTTGCAGTCATTGAGTCCACCATGAACTCCTCTGGATACCAAAGTATTCTAGAGTCAAATGTGAGGCCATCTGTCCCGCAGCTAAAGGTGGGCTGAAACTGGCTCATCAACAGGACAAAGATCCCAAACACAGCAGCAGATCTACATCTAAATTCAATCTGTAATACCTTGCTAGGTTCACCCAAATCTTCGACCATATTGCATCCAACACCAGGTTTTACTCTTTTCAGGCAATATTGAGTAAATGATTTGGGACAATTCCACAAGACGGGTAACTGACTGCAAAGAGTTGGTGCTTAAAGTGCTTCACTCAGCTGAAATTTAAACTTAAAACATCTCAAGATAAATTTAATTAGAAAAAGTGTTGTTAAGGACTCCAGCCAGTTTCTACACTGGTCACCAAGAGCAACAAAAGCCTTCTTTGTGGGAGCATAAATCCCTAAAACAAATAAAAAGATAATGCTATTTACTTCCCAGATCAAGAGTTTATAATGCAATCAACTCTTTAACCCCCCCCCCCAATGAATGTAGGTCTATTATTATTAGTGTTGTTATTAACTGCTCTGCTCAGACTCATGGCAGACGTTTCCATAGCGATAGCAGTTTTCAGCGTGAGAAATACAACATTTAGTCGCACTTTCGGACGAATCGGGCTTTAATTTAACATTCTTAACGAAGAAGTCGTCAATCGTTCTTTTTATCTTATCAAACGCGGCTATTTCCACTCTGAATCTGATGGATCTGACCGCAGCACACGCATTTTCAAACGTACGAACACACCGGAATATCTGGACCACGGCCAATCAGAGGGGGGTCCCGCCCTTAACCGTCTCTGATTGGTTAAGACCACGATATGGACCTGATGTGTCTGTTGTTGAACCAAAGGGGGGCTTTCAGAGGAGAGCTGCCAGGTGTACGATAATTATCGTATTTGTACGATAGTTTACGATCAAAAAAGGCCAAATATACGATAATTTGACCATTCTGTGAATGTCTGGCTATAATCAGCCTGTCACAACTGTCTGTCGGATTTTTTTGTGAACCTTGAAGGCATCTCCATGTCCAAGTTTCAAGCCAATCGTGCTTTTCTGTGTGAGCTATGAGTGACGTTTGCCTCAGAAGTTCCTAACAGTAGGTGGCCTCCAGGCCTATTTGGCTCCTTAGTTCCCACTCGTCAGTAGCCACATTCGGACAGAGAGTTCTAAGAACTGTCCTTCTCCAGGGGAACTGTTTCATTTTGCATTCTCACATGAGTCGGGGACCTCGACAGGGACTGATGTGACGCAACCGTCTGCGACAGACGTGTTACTTTAGCACCACTCAGCAACAAAACAGAACCCGGGAAAAGTAAGGAGAGAAGAAAACAACAGCACCAAGAAGCTAACATGGAGAGCGAGGAGGCCACCGTGTTCATGGTCTGCATGGCGGTGATATTAATCATGGACGATCACATCAGGCGTCTAAGATGGAGGCTGGAAGAGCTCACAGCGAGAGTCAGGAGACGGAGAATCCAGCAGCGGGCGATACTTCTTCGTTTCATGGAGGAAAGAAGGAGAGCAGAGCGCCGCAGACAAAGGAGACGAAGTTTAACTTATTAACCAGGCGCCGGTTGTGTCCGTGTCGTATGAGTAAACATTTCAGACAAGGGGCGGAGCTACAGCCACCAAACACCTACGTCATGTTCCTGTGGAACCCAGAAAAGACCCTGAAGGAGCTAAAATGGTTCCAGGAACTGAGGGCAGCGGTCCCTAATTCCTGAGGGCCGTGGTCCCTAGTTCCTGAGGGCCGTGGTCCCTAGTTCCCGAGGGCCGTGGTCCCTAGTTCCCGAGGGCCGTGGTCCCTAGTTTCTGTATGTCCGAATGTACGAAAAAACGGCCCTATTTCTGAAAAGGTTCTAGGAACTGCAAAAGGTTCCTACAGTGGGAATGAGCCTTATTTTTATGGGGACATTTAGCCTAACGCAACTGTGGGGCTGCTGATGCAGTCTGTTAGACGCTATTCAACACCAGAGTGACTACAGCGCATCAATAGACTTGTTATTTTGGTCAAAATACGATAGTTTTATGTCTCTGGGACCATGATGCTACATTTCCCACCTGGCAGCACTGCTTCAGAGTCGCAGAGACTTTTTTTCCCCTCGAACAGCTGGTCGCACCTCAGATCTTTAGTTAATTCCTAGTCGCACCGTTGAGAAATTAGGTGGCATGCGTGAGCCCTGCTTGGTTAACTGATCATCAGCAGCTGTGCCAGGGAGGAAAGACCTCAGCAACGATCTTAGAGAAGCAGTTATAAGCCCTAAGTGCAGCATCTTCAGCATCCCTGGTGTTCCCATCAGTGCCAGGTGATACCTGTGATTCCCACAGAGTCATTTGATGGGAGACTGGACTTGGGGTGCAGTCAAAGGTGGACGTTAGTGTGGGTTCTGCTTCTAAGATCCGGTCCTGCCGAGGCCCCGTGTGTCTTTACCTCATTTCCCCACTGAACGTATGGACGTCGCTTGTTGTCGGGCGGAAAGACGAGCGGCCGCAGATGTTTTGGCTTCGCAACACTTGGTAATTCCCCGGAGCCGAGCGGGAGCTTTCTATTGGTTGCTGGCAAATAAAAACAATCTTTTGATTGTATTGAATAGTCGTCGGCCTTTTGGAGAGCAGATTTTGGATGCATTCTTGCCTGTTGCCAAGGGTTTGTAAAGAACGTGTGCCAAGATGAAGCTTTTTCATCGATCCCCCCCCACCCGGAAAGTCTGAGAGAAAACAGACTGAACAAACTATCCAAGTCCCATCAGTGGCCGGTGTGAAGAATTTCATTTGGATTTGAAGGAATCTCTTCTGTCTTGTCTCATCTAAACTAAAATATGTAAAGCAGTGAATTTGAATAAAAAGGAAGCAAAAGGGCCAAGAAGTAAATCTGTGTGCTCACTGAGGCTGAATGTTAAAGGAAGAGCAGCAACTGAGAGGCAGCGCCAGCTGCTCTGAACACCAGCACCCCAAAGGTCAGTCCGCCTGCTCAGCCTCTTCCTCCTGATCAGCGCCTCTGAACAATCACAGATCTTCTGACTGTAACTAAGGAACGAGGGCGGGCTTTGCTTTGAGTGGAAACACAGCTTGTTGCTGGATGTGTCAGCTGTTCAGGGGATCTAATCTGTTGCAACATTTTTAGGGACTGTGCTTCAGTGGAGTCTGCCTGGAACTCCTGTTGTACATGTTTTAGCGCTCTCCTGCAGGGCAACCAGTCCCACTTTAATCTGTAATTGATTTATTCCCATTAAATGTGTTCTACTGTGACCAAAGGCTATTTTTGATCGACTTTCTCATTCAGTTTGTCAGCTTTTCTGAGGGGTCCTGTGTAGCAGGAGGGCTGAATGAGTCTGTTGTCTCTGCAGTGATGATGGATCGTCCACCATAGAGTCAAACGTCTCCAGGCTCTGGCGAATGATGGCTGTGGCTTTGTGAAAGAGCATTTTGATGCTGCTCCCACAGCAGAAGCAGTAGGTCTGAGTCTTCTTGTCTGTAATTGAAGTGAAGACATGAGACATTTAGTGCTCAACAGCCTCGGATGGGCTTAGTTTTTGTCCTCAACCACCATGGTCTTTGTCTTGCTGGCATTGTTTGCACATGCACAGCGTTGTTGTGGGTTGCTGCTCAGATGGAGGCTCTGCACCCTGTGCACCCTGCAGCAGCAGGAGGTTTTCAGGGAGTGGGCGAGATGAGGAGCTGCAGGATAAACCGGTCAGAGTTCCTGCTTTCTTGCTAAGCCAAGTCAACTGGCCACTGGCTGTAAATTTGACAGGCTATTTCCCAAAATGGGATATTTGTGCTTTTAGCAAGTCGGTAATTCATTATTTTTGAAGGCATCAAGTGTCTAAGGCACATATGTCAAAGTCCGGTCCTGGAGGGCAGGTTTTAGACGTTTCCCTGCTTCAACACACCTGATTCAGATTAAATGAATCTCTTTGAAAGATTGTTAAGTTCTGCACAAACCTGCTAATGAGGCATTGATCTGATTCAGGTGCGTTGAAGCAGTGAAACACCTAAAACCTGCAGGACAGCGGCCCTCGAGGACCGGAGTCTGACATCCCTGCTCTAAAGGATACCAGAACTGAGTTAAAGATGTTTGCTTCTTTTCTTACATCCCTTTCATATTTTCTAACTATTGCACAAACAAGAGTTTGTCTTTATCCTGCAGGTCAGCTGGGATTTTACGAAGTGAAAGAGTAGCTGCAGGCGGCGCCTCCATGTTCTCAACAATCTCAGCTTTTCCAGCCGTGTGTCGCATGGTCATCACAGCATTCTGTGTTCCTGCAGGAAAAAGCTCTGTCTGCTGATTCCTAAAAGGGTCTCAGAACCCAAAGCGGCGTAAAAAACCAACAAACTAGCTGCGCCTGAACGCACCGCAGAGGCCGGTGAACGAGGACTTTACTCTGCAGCAATAAAAATGAGCTAATTAAGGAAATAATTCAGTTAAAATTGAAGTTTTTTAGTGTTTCAGAGTGGTTGGGACGCTGAGAAACTTGCATTTCCATTTTAAATAATACAGTATGAAACATTTTAGCCATCAGAACATCAAAGTATTACAATGTGTGACACCCGGATAGAAAGTGACTCACCTTTGGGTTGCCTGCACGGCTGTTTTTGGGGGATTTAAAAGCAGTCGAAGCCGTACACACTTTAACAAAACCACCGATAAACGCCACATGGCAGCATCCAGGAGAGGGTAACTCGTAAAAAACGGAGCTCGTTCATCTTCCATCTTCTGCACGTTTTTCTGTCGTGATTTTTATGATGACACGATCAACGGGGACAATGCTGCCAGGGTAAGTGTATTCCTATTAGCTCCAGCCTGTGTGGACCGTGGCGCTCAGTAATGAGGCCGTGTGGGGAGCTGTGTGGCAGCGCCGTCTGTTCCCGTCTGCGGGGGGATCAAAGGGCTCTGCCCTGGCAGAAATGGCCCCGCGGCAGCAAACTGCCGCTGCCATAATTGGGGAAGAGCCGCGTAAAACTGTCCAAGGGAGGCCAAGGACAGCTTAATTATGCTGTGAAATTTAATTAGGTCGTGGTTGTGTGTGTGCCTCTGCTTTTCACCGGCTGACCTTGATGTAATAGTGTTTTGCACATGTTTATCATTTGTTATAGACGAGCACGGCGGAGTTATGGTTTCATTCCCTGTGGTTGAAATTAGTGGATATTTGCACCGTCAGAGTAAATTATTCTCCCAGTTTAAATCATCTCGCTGGAGCAGGTAATGCAGACATGTATTTCTGTTGTTTATCCATAACAAGCCTTTCAATTATCTCCTTTTCCTGCTCTAAATGAAGCGTTAATAGAATGATGGCTTTAACTGTGAAAGGTGATTTCATGCTGATGTTTTGCAGCGTCTCCAGGTTGTTAAGCTCTTTGTCCAGCCACCAAATAAATGTCTGCATCTCATTTTCCTGCATTGTCTGGGGAGTGCAACTAGAGAATAACTGTTAAATTGCAGAGACGGCGTGATATCAGAGCATTAAGGGACTTATTCCCTGATTAAACATGTCGTTTTGATAGATAGCAGCATGAGATACAAGCAGGAAAAAGGCTTGGCATGAGGTCAAGGTGGTTGATTTGTGTTCAGCTGCAGGATCTTTTCTTTAAAGTTTGTCTGGAAACCTAAACCCAGAGAGGAAGATCCGACTGTAACGACAGCATCATTTACACCTCTGGGTGTAGATAATGTTTGGTCTTTTTCTCTTAAAAAACATCAGAACACGGTCTCAGCTTGATGTAAACAGCGGGGTTTTGCTGCTCTTCTCTTATTCCTCCTGCAGCAGAGGACTGAAGATGCTCATCTGTGGAAGGTTGTGCTCATCATTTCAGAAGTAAAAGAAGAGTAACTCTAAGAAGGGGACATTTTGGCCTAATGTGCCCAGCATTCAGTCAGATGTTGGATTTCTAACGGTCCGTTCTAATGGGAGTTACGAGGCGTCTGAATGTGGTGTAACTGCAGATTTTCACATTTCTTTCATGACTCGGTCGATTGGTTTTGACTTCGGTAGCTTTGTGACACGTTTTCTAACCAATGTCGACATGATCTATAGCTTTTTATTTTGACTTAATGAACCGAGGCTTCGGTTGTTAAACTTTGAGCTTTAATCTCTGAAAGAGGAAGGATGACAGACACGAGCCACTATGGCGAAGGTCATATTCTGTAAGTGATGCAATTACTTATTTATTGTTGCGTTAGCCTGCAGCGCTGAAGTAATGATTTACTCAGCAGATCTTTTTCTACGCCCTAATCTCTACCTTTAAAACAAGAGTTTGAGTACCAACGGCTGCCTGCTCATGTGACTGTAAAAAGCATCTTATAACCACCAGCAGATGTTTTAAAAGGATCTTCTTTTCTCAGGCGCTGGACCAGGACCGAACCTCCCTCCAGAAGGTGAAGAAGTCAGTGAAGGCCATTTACAGCTCAGGTCAAGGTGAGACAACATGTTTCCAACCAGCTTATTGTGCTCTGCGCTGTCACAGCTTTCTCCAAAAGAAGGATTTCTGTGATGTCTCTGATAAAAATGCTATTTTTTTGTCCCTGGAGCGTTTCCTTTTGTGAGACAGATGGTGCATTAAGTTTGTATCCAGGCTGTCCCAGAAATGTTTTGCTGGTTGCTTTGACATGGATCTTCAGTAATTTTCCACTGAATTCGTCTGAGAGCCTCCTCCCTGTAAATTGACAGTTTGAGATGTTTGTTTGTTCTCCGCAGAAAAGAACAGGTTTACCTCGGTCTTTCTGGAACTCTTCAGGATAAAAAAACTGTAAAAGGCTGTGGATAAGCAGCTGGAGGGATCTGGAAGCTACATGTTTCAACAGCTTTCAGCTCTAATGTCAGAGCAGAATTTAAAAAAGTGTGAGCACCTGTATAAAAGCCAAAGTTTTCACAGTTTGAAGCATTCAAAATAATACCATGGAGGAAAGAAATGATGTTAGAGGAACAACTGTTGCTGCCCGAGAGCTACATCTCAGACTCTACAGGCCTCAGTTAGCATGTTAAAGGTTAAAGGTCACCCCAAGGTGAAGAAGCCCAGAGCTACATCTCAGACTCTACAGGCCTCAGTTAGCATGTTAAAGGTTAAAGGTCACCCCAAGGTGAAAAAGCCCAGAGCTACATCTCAGACTCTACAGGCCTCAGTTAGCATGTTAAAGGTTAAAGGTCACCCCAAGGTGAAAAAGCCCAGAGCTACATCTCAGACTCTACAGGCCTCAGTTAGCATGTTAAAGGTTAAAGGTCAGCCCAAGGTGAAAAAGCCCAGAGCTACATCTCAGACTCTACAGGCCTCAGTTAGCATGTTAAAGGTTAAAGGTCATGACAGCACAGTTAGAAAAAGGCTGAACAAGGATGGCTTGTTTGGAAGGGCTGCAGGAGAAAGCCTCTTCTCTCTAAAAAGAACATGGCAGCACAGCTTAGGTTTGCAAAGCTGCATCTGAACAAAGCACAAGACTTCTGGAACAATGTCCTTTGGACAGACCAGAGCAAAGTGGAGATGCTAAAGCTGGGCTGAAACTGGCTCATCAACAGGACAAAGATCCCAAACACAGCAGCAGATCTACATCTAAATTCAATCTATAATACCTGCAATACTAAATCTATCAGCTCTCTTTCTTTGATATAAACCTCAGATCTGCACTAGATCTGCTAGTTTATGACCGTCTAACTTGCTTATAAAGCAGGAGAAAAATTAAAGTGATTGATGGCAAAGTATCTGTTCCCCTTGTGTTTGCGGTTTGAATCCTAACTGGGGCCTCCTACTGTCCAAAAACATTCATGTCAGGTTTATTTGTGACTCTAAATCGACCGGAGTGAGCGTGAGCGTGAGGCTTCTTTGTCTCGTCTTTGTGTGGCCCTGTGATGGGCTGGCGACCTGCCCAGGGTGTCACCCGCCTCTTGCACCTCTCCTTGGCAGCTGGGCCAAGCTCCAGAGGGTTCAGAAAATGGATAGATTGTTATCCGAAAGAGAGGAACAGATTTTAAGAACCTTTCGATAGAATGGTCTGCAGTAAAGATACATTAATCATCAGGAATCAATACAGGAACTATTTGGCAGTAAATGGTGCACATTTTAAGTCTTACGAGTAAAGGTGTATAAGCACAATAATTTCAGCTGTTTTAATCGGAGACAATTGTGTGATAATGTGTAATAATAGTTGTAAACTGATCTGATAAAGTTTCAGCTGTGATTCAGACTGAATGAACAGATGAATGATGTTATCCAGGAGGATGAGGTCAGGGTGCCAAGTGCAGTTCGAATGTTTGAGGCAGCAAATCTGATTTTATTCAGATAGGATAGGAAATATGTAATTGCACATAACATATTCAGATATGTAGAAAGGTAACGACCGAATGTATCTGTCGCATCATGTAAGAAGAAACACAAAAAAGAGAAATGCAGAGAACATTGTCCCTGTTTGGAGTTTCCACGGTAATGAAAGTTCAAAATGGGTTGAAGCTCTGCAGGGTTCTGGTCTCAGCAGACCTTCCCCCTCCACCTCCTTACCATCAGCAACTTAACAACAAGGACAGATGGCTGCAGCTCCTGCAGAGCTGAACTCACCAGAAGATCCAGACATTTTGTTCTGCTGGCATTAACTCTGCATGAAGATAACTGGCTATTGTCAGAATTCAGAAAACAAGCCATAAAGCGGCTGGTCAGAAAAGTCACGTATTTGTCATTGTGTTGCTTGTGTTGCTGCTCAGATGGAGGAACTTTCCATTTGCAGGATCACTTGAGTTTTACTGCCACATCTGTGTTATTGCGAATGTCCCTCCAACAAATCGTTTTGTTCCAGGTGTGTGTCTCCGATACCTTCGAGAACGCAGGGAACACAAGAAAATACCCGCTCTGTCCAAGGCTCCTCATCCCCAGGCAGTTGTCTTGGTAGATGTTGTTCTAAAACATTTTGTTTTTGGACAAAGAAACATCATAAATTTCATGTCATCCAGTCAAAAGGAGTTCTAATAATAAACCTGAATGCAGTGATTTGTACATTATCAGTAAGTGGTTCAATAAAGTGAGAGTAGATTTACCTTAAAGTATTAAAGGGAAAGTTGTTTTTTTTTTTAAACCTGGACCTTATTTCTGGCATATCTTGTTTTCGGGGGCTTATTGGGGGCTTTCTACACACGCGTCTAGTGTGATGATGTCATCAACGTGCGCCGCTGCGGCGAAGCTCATTCAGCTCTGCTTCTGCATCCTTCTTTCCAGGAGCTCCTCGTCCGTATACTTTGGCTCAAACCGGTAAGAACGTCCATCATACTCAAAGTTGTCGTCCACGTCGTCAAAATCTGATAAATATCCTGCCATGTTTCACAAAAATATCAGTAGCAAACAACGTGTGAAGTTAGCCGACTGTCACAGAACACGGAGTGAATTAGCTGTGCTGTAGCGGCGCGCGTTGATGACGTCACAGCCCCTGATAGCAGCTATTAGCTAACAGCTATAGTACGCATTCACTCATTCATTTGGCTTAAAGTTTTGGTGAAATAAAGACAGATAATGCCTTATTTAGAGGCTGCATCGTCTAAGCCCTGTTCTCTCCTGTTATATGTAAATAGGCGGATTTCGAGTGAACTAAATAGCGTCTGAAGGACGCCGACTTCCACCAAACCGTTATCGATGAGTGGATGAACGAATTTCATGCCAGAAATAAGGTCCAGTTTTTTTTTTTTTGTTTTTTTTTTAACTATCTCCCCCTTTGAGTTGTAAAGACTTGAGTTTTTATTATCTTTGGCAAGAGGTCGGTCCTGAAAACCCCATTTTAACGGCTGTGATCAGGGCTGTGTGGCACAGAGGCTGCTGAGGCAGTGATCGATCAGTCCGCTCCATCACCAGTCATGTTCAAAGTGCCCCCGAGCAAGGCACCCAAACCTCGCTCACGTCCTCTGATGTGTGTGCTTCCACTGCTTATTGCCTCTGTTTATAGCAGTCCTTTCATTGGGCCCTTCTCAGAATAGAACAGAAGGGAACCATCTGTGTTGCAACTGCACACCGACTGGTCCAGATGACCTCAGTGTCCAGTGAGTGTTTGGAGCCAGCCAATACAAAGAAATATGTATAAATAACCTAAATAAATAGGCATGCTTAACATTTTTCTTTGAAAAAATAAATAAAGCAGAACCTGCCAGCTGGATATTTATTTCAGTGTTCCAAATGCAAACAGAGAACAAGCTCATGAAGGTATTTTAGCCCTCTGGTTGGTCTGGATGCACCTGATTCTTCTTCTTTGGACCCTCATGCAGCACTGCATTAAAAGCGGTTAAATCACCTCATAGCCGTTGGATCACTTCTGATAAACCAAGTTAAAAGAGCCCCACACATCGTGCACATCGTCATCCTCTGACAGACAGAGAATTTGGTCAGTTACTAAATGAATATCTTCAACAAACGAGGCCCTGAACGCTTTTGTTTTCTAAACTACGACTCGTCTTTGAAGTTGTTGGGTGCTCAGAGAGCAGGGATGAAATGAGAGGTGCAGTTGTACATCTATCCACACTTTAAGGCCCGTGCAACACCGGCGCTCTGAGTTGAGCTGATTGTGCTAATCCTCAGAGTCCAGGGCTGACACACTGACCACTGTTTTGCCTTTCTGCTCTCCTTCCAACACAGATCATGTCCAGAATGAAGAAAACTACGCCCAGGCTCTGGACAAATTTGGTAGCAACTTCATCAGCAGGGACAACCCTGACCTGGGCACAGCCTTCGTCAAGTTCTCCTCCCTCACCAAGGAGCTGTCCGCCCTCCTGAAGAACCTGGTGAGTCCAGCACTCACAGGAAAATCAATCAAAGGCAGGAGCACTCAGCTCCTGCCTTCAAGGGCGGCGTCATCACCACAGGGATAGTAAGAGGGAACATTTCCGAACACAGCTTGTTTTCCCTGTCTTCACTTGCATAAGTGGTTTAGAACTTGGGTTTAAGGTTGAGATTAGGATTACATTAGGTGACGGGTGAAGGTGGGTGGAAACACATGCTTTGGTTTATCTGAATGAGACACCCTCATCTATCTCTACGCTTGTACCAGATAAAAGTCGCCGACACAGTCAAACTGTCACCAGGGTTGGACTGTGGCTCTTTCTGCCTGAGCCCTGAAGTTCTTATGTGCATTCTGTGGATTTCCCCTCACAGAGGAAGAGCCAGAGCCCGCTCTGCGTCTCTTCCTGAGGCTGTCAGTGAGATTAGACTCCATAAATACACCTGGCAGCACCACAAACAACTGTGTGCGCACGTGTGTCCGTGCAGAAACCGCCACAGACCTGTCGGCGCTACCTGCATGCTGGAGGAAAGCGAAGCGATGTTAGCCGCCCATCATTGAGTTTTTAGACTTCAATCGCTGCGCCCTGAGGGCAGCTGTTGTGCACGAGCGACAGATGTCAGAGTATTGATGAACAGAGCCTGTCCTGGATGTCCTACATGTGCTATCAGCTGAAACAGCTGCATCATTTTCTGCATCTTCTTCACATTTCTGAGAACCTTGTGGTCAGAAAGCAAAGACCGAGACAGTTTCCAGGATTGGCTGTTAGAGCCGCCGGCAGCCGGCCACTCAGAGATTGATTCTGATGTTAGCTATATGCAACACAGGCACTTAAGTAGCACATTAATGCCCATTAAGCATTGTTTACTCCCTTGACTGCTGCTGTGAGTCTGTGTAGACTTGGCTAACAGCTAGAGGGACTTAAATGCTTAGCACTGTTGTAAATGACCTTGCTGATCCTAATGGTTAGAGCTGCTGAGCAAAGCTGTGGCAACAAGAGCTGCAGGACACATTAGGCTTTTGCTAATTCTTCTATAGACTTGTCAGGAGTAAGCTTCTGACTTCTTCTGTTGGCAGCAGGAGGAATGTGTTGAAGCATCGCTCGGAAAGATGATGCTCGTGTATTTTTAGGCCTTTTTTTCCCTCTTTTAGACGAAGCTAACGCTGAGCTCGTCTTTCTCTCTCTCCATCCCTTAAGCTCCAAGCTTAAAAGCTGCACTAATCACTACTTTCATATTAATACAAGATCAAATGACTCTGTGTAATGTAGAATGGTTTCCTCGGAGCAACAAAACCCCAGAGAGTTATTACCTGACTCTGCACGTCCCTTCATCTCTATGGAGCGTTTTAGCGTCTTTCAGCTCAGTGTTTTGGTTTTGTAGCCCAAACTTTTGGCTCACAGTTGGATTAAAGATTCTCTTCTTTATGATTGGATGCATCTCGGCGCCCTTTATCCTCATATTACTGTAACTCCACGCTGGTAATTTTTCATTCAGTCAGTCGGACCGTCGTCTTCACAGCTCGTCACCCTTTATTCAGGCTTCACTTTGCCTTTTTTGTGCCAAAATGAAGTTGTTGTAGGAGCTTCAACAGCTGTTGAAACCCAGTATTTTCTACAACTGAATAAGTCCGTGACGTCTTAGCAATGAAAGATACCAAAGTGGGGGATTTTTGGGACAAATTAGCAGCCCTTTAATAGCTACATGTAACTTCTTCTTCTGCTTCTCTGGTATTTTGGGGCGGTTGAATGTAATATAACGCCATGTTCAGCTTTATTGTTCTGCGGAAGCTGGAACTCACCATTTAACAACAGCAAACTGTGATACTGAGTGAAGAACAAACTCTCTGATGTTCTTTCAGCTGTTTACGGCCGCAGAGAGGCAAACTGGTGAGCACAGCTGAGCATTTAGCAGGTAAACAGCCTCATATTTCACTAAGAAATGAGTTTAAACCAAAAACAAGCCTCAGAGGAGGAGCAAAGAGTCTCCAGAGAACACCAGTGGGCTTTCCACAACTGCAAGACGCCGTTGGCTTGAACTTATCACTAACGAGAAACACCTGCAACGGCGTTGCACTAACTCTTATCAAAAGTCTCTGTCTGTTTGGCAGCCATCTTAGAAACGCCTTCATTTCATCTGGATTAGCCACCTCTGTGAATGCAGAGAGGGCAACAACTGTATGCTCCCCCCTTCACATCTAAAGTGAGGAAAACAGCTTAACAAGTCCTCCCAGGCAGGATCTCACCACATTATATGTATATCCAGCTCGTTTCAGTGTAATAAAGTGTTTATTATCAAAGCTCAACCTGTGCCTGGTCTCCTGTGATCGCTGCCTCCTTCGTCCTTGCTTATTTGACAGAAATGGATGGTGCAGCTGCCGTCGTTGCTGTTGTTTTGCCTCAGTTTTCTGTTCAGGAGTCAGTTCTCTGCTTTGTGAAGTCTCTGCTCGGGCTCTGCAGTCAGAGAGCAGAGGAGGTATTAGACCCATCAGGAGGCCAGAAGCTTTTTATCCACTCAGCCTGTAAAAGCTTTTTTAAAATTTAAAGTTCTGTGGTTCTTAAACATCAGACAAAGAGGAAGCAGTAAGTTCATCTGGAGCGATTTTCAGCTGTGAATTAACAGATATTTACTGTTGGCAGCAGGATGGTGTAATTTTTAAACTGCCTTATCCATAAATCCAGTTTTATTTCATGCTTATTGTCATGTTTGTGGCAAAAATGAAAGTGCTGTTGCAGGGGGTCATGTTAAGCTCCATTAAGCCTTCTCTGCTCACACAGGATGTGTGTATAAGACTGATTCATTGAAGGTCGTCTCCTCGGGGTTTCATTCGATGATAACTCACAGTTGCTTCTGTTTCTTGCCTGTTCCTCCTCCTCTGTGTCCTCTTTCAGCTCCAGAGCCTCAGCCACAATGTGATCTTCACCCTGGACTCTCTGCTGAAGGGGGATCTGAAAGGCGTGAAAGGGGTAAGATTTACTGTGGAAGTGTTTGTCTCCCTGGACTCCTCTGCGGGTAAATGCCTCGTCAGCATGTCTCTTTCCATCTCCACACTTTTGTGTCTGTGATTAAGGGAGCAGCAACAGAACCAAGGGGTAGTTGGGAGAACTCTTCTTTTTTCAGCTATAAATCTGGCAGAAGTAAACACTGCCTTTGTGTTGTGTTTGAGGCGAGCGGCGGGTAACTCTGTCATGAACTCTAGATGTTAGAGGTCGAAGAAGGGGCGTGGTCACTGGCTGGGCTTTTTCTGAGGCATTTTCTGGGCCTCCAGTAGTGGTCAACCTGCAAATAACTCTGTCCCAACAGTGACCTCTTTGTAGTTTGCTGAGTCTCGTCCCTCTGTGTCTGCAGGACATAAAGAAACCCTTTGACAAAGCATGGAAAGACTACGAGGCCAAGTTGTAAGTGGATGATTGCATAATGCACAAGCTTGCTTATTATAGAGGACTGAAAATGGGTATTGTGCTGCCATGTTGTTTGGAGCCTCCAGGTGCATTGCAGAAATTACTGCTCACAAAGCAGAGGAACACATACAATGTAAACACAGACAAAGAGGTGACTTTTCTTCTCTTCTGTGTCAGTACAAAGATAGAGAAGGAGAAGCGAGAGCATGCCAAGCAGCACGGGATGATCCGCACCGAGATCACCGGGGCTGAAATCGCAGAGGAGATGGAGAAAGAGCGCCGCCTGTTCCAGCTCCAGATGTGTGAGGTGAGCAGGTTTACATCTGGCTTTAGCATACAGCGATCTGGATAAGGAGAGACGCACGTAAAGTCATATTTGACCGATCACAAGGGTTTTGCATCTGACTTTCATGTAAAAGCAACTGAAAAACGCATTTACAGCAGACATCTTGTATAAAACACCAGGAAAATTAGACAAAACAGGAAAAAAGTCCTGAAGCCATCCCAGTAAATTTGTAGATGACATTTACCGAAGAAGATCAAGATGGACAAGAAAAGCTAAACAACCAAGCTTTTACTGCTGATCCGGGTCTATGACGATGACAATCAGCACATGAATATAAGGAAAAAAGGCGAAACTGGACCACAATCAGATTTTAAAATCAAGACACATGAGTCACATCAGCCTGGTAAAGTGAACGAACCCTTAAAGGGGAACTCTGGTATTTTTAAACCTTTATTTCACCAATACTTTAAGAAGAATGAATGAATGAACGTGTGCTATAGCTCTGTTAGCTCATAGCTGCTGTTATGTGGCTACTTGCAGCTATAGGAGAGCTAACGGAGGGATTTCTACACAGGCACTCTACTGGGACCACTTCATCCACACGCCCCCCTGCAGCACAGCTTATTCACTCCGTGCTCTGTGACAGTCGGCTAACTTCACACAGAGTTTGCTGCTGATAGTTTTGTGCAACATGGCAGGATATTTATCAGATTTTGACAACGTGAACGACGACTTTGAGTAAGATGGACGTTCTTACCGGAGTGAATAAACTGTGCTGCAGGGGGGGCGTGTGGATGAAGTGGTCCCAGTAGAGTGCCTGTGTAGAAATCCCTCCGTTAGCTCTCCTATAGCTGCAAGTAGCCACATAACAGCAGCTATGAGCTAACAGAGCTATGAGCTAACAGAGCTATAGCACACGTTCATTCATTCATTCTTCTTAAAGTATTGGTGAAATAAAGACAGATAATGCCTTATTTAGAGGCTGCATCCTCTAAGCCCCGTTCACTCCGTTATATGGATCTCCAGTTATCTAAATATCTTCTGAAGGACGCCGACTTTCACCAAACTGTTCTCGGTGAGCAGATGAACGTATTTCATGCCAGAAATAAGGTCTAGGTTTAAAAATACCAGAGTTCCCCTTTAATGAGAAATAAATCTGGTTGATCGGTGGTCTCAGTGATCCCAGTGTGAGGAATGGTCTCCTGATGCCACCCACCTCCTGCCAGCTTGTGCTTGTGTGTATGTTGATATAAATTGGATGTGATCAACCAGATACAGATCACACATGTTGTTATCAGATGAATAGAATCCGTGGGACTTTTCCTGGCTCACACACGGTGGATTCTTTTACAGGAAGTGTTTGTTGAACGTCTGGCTTATGAACTATACCTTCACATTTCTGCCGTGTCATGTCGTCACAGCAGCTCTGCGGCTTTCTTTTGGCCAATTAGGGGCGTTTAAGTCGGGTTTGCTGAGTTTCTACGCTTTATTAGGTCTCCTCCAAGGCACTTTAAAGATCCAGTCCAAGCCGATTTTAATACAATCAGAATCTAATTAAATTCCCAAATTAATTCCAAATGAGTCCAATTCATACATCAACAGATTAAACAACAGAATAATCTAGAATAGAGTTAGATTAGGCTGTTTTTTCTCCATTTGATGATCTGAACAGTTCATACCAAAGCAGTAACACATGTTGGGGTTTAGCTGGTGTCATTATATCCAGCTCTACCTTCTTGAGAAAGGTATGTTTATCAGGACTTGACCTGAGGTGGTTGTTAAAGTGATTATGCAACAGCAAATTTACCATAAAGTACAACCCTGAAAGTTTAATGACAGAAGTCCAGATATTTGAGCGACTAAACAATCCAACAGGTCGCTTTTAATTTAAGTGTTTTCACATGTTTCCCTGATTCTGTAAGCTTTTGATCACGGCGTGACTCTTGTGCTCAAAGGCCAAGTTTTAAGAAATCTGACAACGAGAATTAAGTATTCAACAAATGTGAGTTCTCTTTGTGCCCAAGAGAGTCAGAACAAACTGTTGGAGCTCACTCTGCTTTGCCAAAATCCTCTCTGGTGGTGGGCGGTGACGCCTACATCTTGTTTTATCCTGGGAGGGTTTTTTTTCTTTCTCAAATTACATAATGGACCAACGGCTGCTGCATTGCTTTTGGTTCTTTCAGTTATTCACTACAAAAATCACTGCAGTCCTTTTGTCCCTCTCCTATTTTAGCACTCATGTCCACTCCTTACTCATCTCCCCTCCTCTCAGAGTGGCTCTGAAATATTCCCACATTTTTTTTACCTGTATAATGTTTCAGGGCACAAACGCAGGGCTCAATCAGATTTAATTACCAGTAATGTTTTCCAGGAATGCAAAACATGAATCAAAGATGGAGTGCACATGGTGGAAACTAGCATATAGCCATGCTAGCATCTCTGTTAGGCTACAAGTGAAATTTTACCATGTTAACCCACTCAGTTTAGCATCTTAGCATGCAAACACATGGAATATAATTCACTACATTTAATATTTGAGTGGTAACTTATGTAATATCCCCCTGTAAGAATATTTTTACCCCTCTGAGTGGTAGCTGGTATGATGCTAACGCTAGTTGCTAATCGGTTTAGCTACAGTGATTAGCGATGCTAGCACAAGTTTCCTCTGACAAGTTCTCTGCCAGTTGAGGCAAATGAAAGTTGTGAACATAACACAGCAGGTGCTGCAAACTACTTCCAATTAAATGATGTGAAATCATGCTAAAAAAGTGAATCACTGTTGCTAAATTATACTTTGTGCGAATTAGCATCTTTATAACACCATGATTTAGCTTGACTTCTTGTTTGTGCTAACCTTTCACATATGTTTGCTTCTCTCCCACTCTGAGTGGTCAAGTTACTTGTGTCATAATACGACTAAACGTTGCCTAAATTGTTTCTAGTCATTTTTTAAAAATATAGTCACTAAAAGATCTAAGTTACTGAACTCTTAAATCTGTGTTATTAGCTGTGAATTTATTAACCGGTATCATTACCCATAGACACAACATAGACTGTTCATGACTCATTTCAATGCATTTTAAGCTTCTTACGTCGTTCTACCTTTTTTTACGTTTGCAAAGAGGTAATAAATCAACTTTATTGGCTTTAACTCAGTTGTTAAAGCACCCATTGGTCATCTGCAGTATTAGTCTGAGTTATGCCATCAGCCTCTGCAGATATTAAACTTCTGAAATGAATCGGATGCCTTTTAGCTGATAAAACAGTTTTGTTAAGAACAGTTCTGTTTAAACATCCAACTCTTGTAGAGCGACCCCTTGTTTTAAAAAGCTGAGCATGAACCAGAACAGTAACGCTGTAAAGAGAAAGCCAGACACTGAACTAAGCTTCACTGTTCGCCTCAGTTTGGAGCAGAGAGGCATGTGGATTGTGATATTTATCTGAGTCCTCTGCATTGTTGGGACATTGCATTTAAAACACTGCCATAACGACCATTTCTGCATAATTTCAGAAGATCTACCCATCATTCACTTCATTATCTAGTTCCGCTGCCCGCTTCCAAGAACGACTCGTATCTCCCGCATCACATTAACACCGGCTTCCTCTTTTGTTGTCTTCCGCAGTCCCAGACTTGGTTTTACATTTCTTTTTCGTGCACTACTGCCCAGTTTCACTCTGAGATGCCTCACAGCACTGCATGAGCACTTTGGACCAGGGCAGACACACCTTTGTGGTGTTGGCCTGTCTGTACTGACAGTATTTTCATCTATGGAGGCTTCCAGAATAAAAAGATAACTGTTGTGTCTCTGCACATAAATGATCTGTTTAAGGCTGAATACCGATCAGCGATGAGGGCAGAAATAACGTGAATTAAATGAGAATTTATTACTTATATGATCACTCTCAATCTAGAATATATTATTCATATTACACATCTTTGCATAAAAGTCATCTTAAAGATTCAGATGTTTGAACAGTGCATCTCAACAAGCCTTCGTTTTTCTCACTCTGATTCGGTTTATCTGTGCATGTAGAGGCAGGGACCCATGTGGCGGGGAGTTTGTGTGGGCTGCTCACCACAAACAAAGGAGAAGGGGCTAAATAGATGTGCTGCACAGCTCTACAGTGGAAGAAGACGTTGCTATATGATACAAGCTCACCTCCCATCCAACCCACTCATTCTCCCACCCATGCATTCAAACCCAATGCTGCATCCATTCTTGAGAGGTTAATTACATTAAATAGCATTAATATCTTTGATTGCAGCAAGTTTGAATTCACAGAGTTGTTTCAGTGTGATAAATATTGGACTAAAACATTCGTTCCCCTTTAAATTTTTCCTCATTTTATAACTTTGTTGACCTAAAGTGGAAGATTTGTGTCTGTATTTTGAAGCTATAAACACAGAATCTTCTCAACCAATTAAAAAGAGCCAGAGCCCAGACAAATCCTAAATCAACAGTCATTAATGCTGGAAATATCGGTGCTGCTGTTGTTGTGTGCTGCAGTCAGTGGTACAATCTGTTCATCCCACTTAACCTCATTTCTCTCTGCTGCCTGCACTCTGGCGCTCTCACACTCTCCCCATGTTACTCAATCACCAGATTACTGGATGCTCTCACCCTTTTCATCCTACACTGCCAGCGGAGGAGTGTGGAAAGGCACGGCTCAGCAGGCTGCATTATGTTCTGCTCAGACACGGCAGCAGTGGCTGCTCATTCACACAAAAGGGTTCAAACACGCTCATGCGGCAACGCTTTTTCCCAAAAAACTGAAACCACACGAGGCCCAGACAAAATGCGGATAATCCCCCGTCCCACAGGCACTGTGGGGAGACAAAGGGACACACACACACACACACACGTACTCATGCATATGCTAACTCGCATGCTAGCGCTCATGATATAAGGAGCAAATTGAAACGAGATGTTGGCGTCAGAGACCTCAGACAATAGATTAAAGCTGAAAATGGTCTTTAGCTGTGACTCCTTGTAAATCTGGGTGGATTGGCTCGCTGTAGGATTACAGATTATCTTTTATTTGTTTGGCGGTTTGAAGACATTTGTTTTGATTCCTCAGACACCAGAAAAGGCTCCTCCTCTGAAAGCTCCTTTTTTTTTATAACGTAATTCTCTTCCCATCACCCCTTTGAAACTTAATTTAGATCAAGACTCTCTTACTCTGCAAGGCATGTTCAGTACTGTTTACCATTCTGGTCCCACTCAGTGTCTGCACAGTGTTGGCCTGAACATCAAAGGCTTCATGAAGCATATGTGCCCTCAGATGAGATTATCATAATGCAAAGTGCTCATATTTGGGCCGTCTATGGCAGAGTGGAAGCCCTCTCTGTCTGTGCAACTGCTCTGCCTGGTTATACCTCATTAAAGCCTAAAAATCCTTTTACCATAGCCTGAATTTCAGCTCATGGCTGAACTCTGCTCCTCTCTTCTTCTTCTTGCAGTACCTGATCAAAGTAAATGAGATCAAGACCAAGAAAGGAGTGGACCTCCTGCAGAACCTGATTAAGTATTACCACGCACAGTGCAAGTAAGTACCCCCGTAATCCCCCTAACCCAAATGTGAAGCACCCCCCTGCTGCGTGCATCACACCCTCTCACACGTTTTTCACAACAACTTCTTTGCAGCGCTTGATGTAATTATTTCCTGTGTGACTGAGGGTGCTCAGCTGTGCAGCTCTCATGAATCTTCACAGCTCATCACACTGATACGTTCTGACAGCCGTGGGTTTGGCGGGTAAATAACGCCGGTGCTATCCTCGCCAGAACCGCAGCTCAAAGCGGCCCATGACAGAATGACAGATTCCTCTCCATGCGTTGCTATGTCCTGCCATAACAGTGCGACAAAACAATACACTTCCCTGCTAATCTGTTCAACCTGGGCCTTGACGGATAGAAGGGCCGCTGCGGTGATGGATTAGCAGCATTAGGACGCCGGATGGAGGGCTGAGGAAACTGACTGCCCACATCTTGAGAGGAAGAAAACAGCTCAAACTGAACCACTTCAGTCGTGTTTATAATTAAGAAACTTGCAGATGTGAAACACGTTTTTTCCCCTGATAATAACCACAATTAAGTATGTAAGTTAACCAGAAATTTGTATGCTGTCATAGGTACATGGCTTTTCTCAAGTTATGAGTATGAGATCATTATGTTCAGCTTCTTTTGAAAGCTTTTAATGGCTTCTAATACCTGCCCCCAAATGATCTAATTCCTGCAAGACTCTGTCACTATAATGAGTTCAGCTAAAGTGGCAAATAAGATGTAGTCATGACCAATAGTCTGGCTGAGTGTCAATAACTGGATTTCCTGTTAGCAAGTCGGTAAAGAAGACGTCAAGGGTGGATCCTCTTCTGTTACTGCGGCACACAGACATTTAGATCCTGACACTCTGCAAGGTCAGCAGAGCTGGGTGGAGTGGGAGGAGAGAAGTGGGAGCCTCAGTGCAGTGGTTGGAGGAGAATGAGAGCGAGACGAGGCAGAGAAAGCAATGAGAAGAGGGAGAGAGATGTATGATCCAAGAAGAGGGGAGGAGATAGAGAGGAGGAAGGTCATTAGTGGTGATTTGCGGTCACAGAGCTTCATCGAGGTGTGTGCCGCTGACAGATCGGTAATGGATTTCAGGATGTGCTAAACACCTCTGCAAATCTGCCAAGTGCTCGGCCAGATAGGATTTCAGAGCCAAGAGCCAAAGGTGCCAAAGGAGCTCGAGCAAGCTGAGCTGTACGTTAAACAGAAACGGCCCCCATTTCTGTGTGTGCGACCTTCACAAAGGCCAGAAGGAGCACATGACATTTCTTAGGTAGTGCCTCCCACAAATGGCTGCTCTGTGTCTCGGTGAATAACTGTCCCTGCATTTCCCATCTCTGTTCTCCAGTTTCTTCCAAGATGGCTTGAAGACAGCGGATAAGCTGAAGCAGTACATCGAGAAGCTGGCAGCTGATCTCTACAATGTAAATACTCACTCCTCTTCATCTCTTATGCTCTCTGGGGGTTTTTTCTGCCCCTGCAGTTTGTTTTATAGCTTTTTGTGCACGTCAGAATGAGTCCATGATGGGTTTAATTATGTAAATAACACAGTCCAAGCTGATCCCAGCCTAAGCTTGCTGTGATATTTCTGAGATGGCCTGAGAAATAAATCTGTTTGTTTTCTCTGTAGTTTTAAAGGATGAGTCTTAAGACACGAGTTTTGCACTTTGAGGCAGTCTTTGGGGCTTTAGGGGACCTCAGTCTGCTCTTTCACTGGCCTGAATCAGCAGTCTTCTGCTCTTGGCAGCAGGCTGGGATCCCCCTTTCCATCCATCTTTTTTGGGCGATTTGTAAAGTTAACCGACGTTTCGGCTCGACTCTGCCAAACAAACCAGGTCGAGCTCTGCTTCCTGTCCCCTGGTTGCACGTGCACCTCTGTGATGCTGCTGCACTGACTCCCATCTATACACTGAGCTGGTTTTAAGACATTTGAGACACAGGATAGTGAGTCAAAGTTTTCTATGCATCACATTAACGTCTAAATCTGTGGAAGGTTACCTCCTGCTTACCTCCCTTTGCATCATGCATACTTTGTGGCTTGTTTACACCTGAAACAAAGACTGAACAGTGGTCTTGCACTGTGCCATCAGTTGACAAACAGGTAGAGCTAGAGTTGGACCATAAAGCTGAAACTGAGCCTTTAAACAGACGTTTTGCAGCAGTTTAATGAATGAAAAGAGTTTTGTGTCTGTTGAAGATTGGGTTGTTTAAACCTATTCCAGTAGACGTTAAATAGGCATAATATGGGATATATTCTACATTTTCTCTTAATTATGTAATGAAAAAGCTGAAGATCAATTTTCAGTAACTCATAAAGGTTCGTAGATTTGAATAAAACCGACTGGAAAAACATCTGTTTGCGTGCATTACATTCAGTTATTAGAAATGCAAATTTAACACCCCGTCACAGTCAAACTGCTTCAAACCTGCACTGATCAGACTGTAGCGTAACAGAAAAGATGTGACCTTAGCAACAATGGACCAGAATCGCCTGGAAAGAGATCGTTTCACTGGTCCGATTGCTCCCAACAAACGTGATTTTGCAGATTTAACGAGCCACCAGGTGCTCTATCAGATGCAGTTATGTGGACTTCTGTGTTCAGTTCTTTTCTAAATCCAGCAGAAACGCAGTGACTGAGGTCTTAGAAGCTCAGACTCTGGATGATCTGAGACTACAGCTGCACTCAGCCTGCAGGAGAATCAGGTTTATTTTCTGAGGTCATTTAAAGGTCATTTGTCCAGTATCTGCGCTTCCGAGCTATCGATTCCTCCCATCTTTGCCCATTCAGAAACGTCCTTTAACCTCCCAGCTCCACCCTGCTGTTGAGCTCCCAGACTGAGACACATCTGTAGAGATGAGAATCAGATCCTGTGGTTGTGTCCTGGCTCTTTAAACTCAACCTGGAAGCAGGCTTAATGATTTAGGCTGACTCAGCAAAGGAAAAATGAGGTCGAAGGTCGTTTTATTAGCACATTTAGCAGTTAGCTTTTCCACTCACTGTTGCATTTTCTCTCCACAGATCAAACAAACTCAGGATGAGGAGAAGAAGCAGCTGACTGCCCTGCGAGATCTGATCAAGTCCTCCCTCCAGTTGGACCAGAAGGAGGTATGCAGGTCAAACCCAGCCAACACACACCTGATCCCCTTTGGTTTCACCAAACACTTCCTCTCACTCTGGCCAAGCTGGAGCTTGTCTCCTGCAGCAGGGAGCGAGTGCCCAGTGCTGTACCATGCTGGTAGCCAGTGTGTGGTAGGCTTTGCTGGTGACCAGTGTTGTGCCTCACTGGCTGCTCAGTGGAGAGCCGCTCACTGTGCGACCCTCACTCCTTTTCACCCCCTCGCTCACACCTAAATGTAGCTTCGAACAGACACCTGTCTTGTTAGCACCACTTTCAGATTGGCTTTCAGGCACACGACACACTCTTTCACACCCACCGCCTAAACCGTAGCCAGATCTTTCACACCTCTCCCCTCTATCTCCCTCTTCTGCCTTCTGCTTGTCTGGAATCAAGTCTAGAAGAGTAAGTGCTGCTGCATGTTGAGCATGCTGTGGTTGACAGTAGAGTGGTTTGACCCTGTAGGGTGTTGCAGAGCATGTCCTGTAGGCTCTTTAGTTTTCCTCTTGGTGCTCGCACCTTGTTTATGACCACGGCCCCTTCACGTTGGTGTTGGCGTCCCAGTTGCATGTGTTTGTCCAGCTGCTTCTCGGCTGCTGGTGCTCCAGTTGTTGACTGTGTCTCTGTGGCTGGCACAGGACTCGCAGAGTAAGCAGGGCGGCTACAGCATGCACCAGCTGCAGGGAAACAAGGAGTTTGGAAGTGAGAAGAAAGGCTACCTGCTGAAGAAGAGTGACGGGTAAGCTGGGATTATTCAAAATGATTGATTGTTTATTTGTAAATGGTATGATTGCCTTCCATGTGGGAGATCTGGGTTCAAATCCCCTGCATGAAGGGTATTACCTCCAGTAGGGGTCCTTAGGCAAGACCCCCTTACCCTACCTGTAAGCCGCTTTGGATAAAAGCGTCTGTTAAATGCATAAATATAAAGATAAATTATATGTGACGTTAAAATGTAATGATCAGACCGAGAAGAAAGACATCCCATTCACTAATGCCTGCTCCCCCCCACAGGCTGAGGAAGGTGTGGCAGAGGAGACAGTGCTCAGTGAAGGGGGGCATCCTCACCATCTCTCATGCCACAGTGAGTACATGCACACACGTGCACACGTGCGCACACACATGCGTGTGAACTTGCTGACCCTCAGGAGCGAGAACATTGCAGGGAGGGTTTTTTTTCTCGGGCTTTTCCAATCTGCAGGCTGGCAGAGTGGAACTGACAAAGAAGGGTTGCCATGGTAACCCCTCTTCCATGCCTCCCCCCCCCCCCCCCCATCCCTCGCTGCCTGCTGCGCCGCGGTGACTCATCTCAGATGGAGATACTGTATAAGCTGCACGTCTTCAGCCTTGTGCTGCAGACGCAGTTCACCGGGAGGTTTTTCTCCAGCACTGGATTCATCTCTTGATTTATTCCGTCATGTTGTTGGTCATTGGTTTATAACCCGCTGCAAAGCCTCAAACAAAGACAACAACTGGACTGGAGGAGGGGAGGGGGGGGGGGGGGGGGGGGGGGGGCTTAGCTGCATCAGGAAATCCAGCTGGTGACTTAATAACCAGGAAATGTTGAAGTTGAAATCTTTTTTGCTCCATTTTTACACAGATGTTGCTGTAAAAGATGAAATCATCTGATCCGAAGTATCGTTTGATAAATAATTGATTGACTTCTTCTTCAATAAGGAAGCTTGTCTGATTTACGTTTCAGATGTGGTATTTTGCTAAGAAAAGCTACAGAAAAATGATTAAGAGTCAGTTTTTGGTAAATTCTTAACAATAAAGAGCAAATATTTTCAATTTGTTGACGCTGAATCAGCAGAACTCAACATTAGTGCCCAATTTAGGCTTGGATGAACAGCTCTTATATATTTGCAGAAAGTTCTTGGATGGATATCCTGCATGTGAAGAGTTCAAAGAACCTCTGGAAGTTACAGTCACCACGAATGATCTAATCTCCTGTGGTTGTGTCGGTGCAAACGACTGATTTGTTTCTTATTCAACAACATGATGTTGTCCTCTGGTTCATTTCACACATTTTACATTTCTGAATTACTTTCAGCTGCTCTCACAACAAAAACCATCCCATGAAAGCAGACTCCTTGCATCTCGGGCTGTAGCGATACACTAATCTCACGATACGATACACGGCATTCAGCCAACGATTCGATTCGATTTAATACACATCATTTTCTGAAAGATCTTAAAGGGACAGTGTGATTTGTCACTGATTGGACTGGTGGTCCGACCTTTGACCCGGAAGGACAACACCGCCAGACAGAAACAAACAAACAAACATGTCTTCAGACTCATGTTTATGTTGTGAATATTACATCATCAACCTGCTTGTTTTACTTGCTAAATACCATAAACACAAATCCAAATTCTCTGATCACAAACCATCTTTTTTCATTTTTGAGAAGGAGCTCAAACAATAAATTACAACAATCCTACATTCTATAAACAGAAAAGCATCAAAACCACTGAGTTATGCACTTTATAACATTTTTATTAACTAATTTATCACTGTTTTGTATAATGAGCCCCCCCCCCCCGGCATTGTTTTGTATTATGTTAATGTTCTGTGTTTTCACTAATTGTAATGTCTGACTTTTCATTAAAGTTTGCATAAAAAATTTTAAAAATGCTGCTAAAATACCGATAAAGTATTTAAAAAAGAAAGTTAAAAAAAAATCAATACTTTATCGGGAAACAAAATATCGATATATATTGCGGTATTTTTTTTAATTTTTACATTTTTTTGCAAACTTTATTGAAAGGTCAGACGTTACAATTAGTGAAAATATGATGATGATGTAATATTCACAACATAAACATGAGTCAAACAATACAATAAATTACAACAATCCTACGTTCTATAAACAGAAAAGCATCAAAACCACTGAGTTATGCACTTTATAGAACATTTTTATCAACTAATTTATCACTGTTTTGTATAATGTGACCCCCCCGGCATTGTTTTGTATTATGTTAAAGTTCTGTGTTTTCACTCATTGTAACGTCTAACTTTTCAATAAAGTTTGCAAAAAAATTAAAAAAATTTAAAAAATACCGCGATATATATCGATATTTTGTTTCCCGATAAAGTATTAAAAAAAAAGAAAGTTAAAAAAAATCAATACTTATTTGTTTTAATTTTTTAATTTTTTTGCAAACTTTATTGAAAAGTCAGACGTTACAATTAGTGAAAATATGATGATGTAATATTTACAACATAAACATGAGTCAAACAATACAATAAATTACAACAATCCTACATTCTATAAACAGAAAAGCATCAAAACCACTGAGTTATGCACTTTATATAACATTTTTATGAACTAATTCATCACTTTTTTGTATAATCTGACCCCCCCGGCATTGTTTTTATTATGTTAATGTTCTGTGTTTTCACTAATTGTAACGTCTGACTTTTCAATAAAATTTGCTTAAAAAACATAAATAAAAAAATCAATACTTTATCGGGAAACTAAATATCGATAAAATCGCTCAGCCCTACTTGCATCTGAGGCGTTTAGGGACCAGTCTGTTCAGCCTGTATGTTAAGTATTTAGGGGACAACTTACATTGCACTGAATAGGCATTAAACTAGTATTTCAAACACACTTTAAATGTAAGAAAAGTGTCTTTAAGTTGCATCTTCTTGCTTTAGATCAAATAAAATAAGTTTCCCTGCACCTCCTCTCTCTTGTACCTCACTTATGTTGATTGGATGCGTTTCTCATCACTTTCTAACGTTTGTTTTTCATATTTCTGATGTAAATCACACGTCTGTGTGGCCGTACTGTGATAATTCCAATCAGCTGAAGCGTAGTGGAGCAGCTGTTTTACAGAAGTCTGATCAAAGTTTGAATAAAAACCGGCAGCAAACACTACTTACTTTACGTTTTATATCCTATGAGAGGATCCGACTGACTCGGGGGCCTGAAGGGAGACTTCTGCAGTTGGATCCTGCTCTAATTGTCAGCTAAACATCAGCATGCTGTCACAGCCAGTGTTTCAAAGCACAGCTGAGCATCCATGTGGGAATATAAGCATGAATATAAACGTCATGTTGTGGCCTGGGTAATAAATGAGATGTATCAGCAGTGTTTGGCTCTTTGAGAGTGAAGCTAGTTTGGTGTCCCTTGCTTCTTTTAGGGGTTTGTCTCCTGCCAGGAACCATCGTAAATAGATAATCGTCGTCAGTGATTTGCTTTGTTAGATTAAAGTTGAACAGAATAAGTTAAATGGATGATTGAAAAGCGTTAGCTGTGTTTTCAGGCTGCCAGCATCCTGCTAAGTTAACTCTTTCTGTTCCACTGGTGTTTAAATGGCTGCTGGAGCTTATTCACCAGCTGCAGCTCAGCGGGAGGAGGAGCTCCGTCCATCCTTCATGATGATGAGACGTTAGCCTGTGCATTGTTACTGCTGATAGTTGCTGTTTCTATTGGTGCTGCCTCTCGCTTCTTCTCTGCTGCAAAGGTTCAGAGGAAGCGGTTTCAGACACAAAAGGAAAACATTTTCTTCTGCTCAGTTCTGCTCAGTTCTGCTCAGGGCCACTCTGTCGTCATGCTAGTGCTTGGAATCGTTTCTATCTGTGTGAGATGGCTTTGCCAGGCTTTTCTTCAGCCACCCTGGCAGCTGAACTCTGGGTGACTGCAGCTGACATGGCAGGCCGCCAGCAGGCCAGCCCGGCTCCAAGGCCCGTCTCGGCCCGTTAGCGTTTCATTAGCACGTGCCCTGGTCCCTCCTCTGCCCGGATGCTGGCAGGAGGCGGTGCTCAGTGCGCCAACTGGGGCCATTATTGCAGCCAAGCCATCAGAGTCTGTATGGGGGCGTCTCGAGTTCAGCTTTTATCTGTGTGACAGTTCTGAAGCTCATTTTGCTCTGTGTTGAATAACTGCAACAACGATTGATCACTTTCAGCTGCAACTGTGCCGATTAAAACCATGTGATGCCGTCACCATGTCTGCCTTTAACCTTAAAATGTTGGGTTTGGGCTCTTTGCTTATTGAATTATTTATGGCTCTGTTTTCGGCGCTGACCAACAACAGTAACTGTCAGAATAACTACAGAAAGATTGTATGAACAGTGGCAAAGGGTGTAGTCGGGATCACTTTCAGAGCGCTTTGTCAGCTCGGACAAAGGCTTCACACGGTTCTCTCATTGACTGGAGAATAGATTGAAGCTAAATCCTGTAGCCTACTTTATTAATGTTGGGTTAGTCTTTCCTGGCTGCTGCTCTCTTGAGATAAATGATAGAGCAGGAAAACGGTCTTTCCTACCAGCCACCATATTGGTAAAAAAGTGTCAAATGACCTGTAATTCAAGAAGCTTTATTTATCACGAGGGAAACTGTTGTGCAACAGTTATGGAACAAGGGGGAAAGTACTAAATAAAATAAAAAAATTAAAAAATATATAAATAATATAAATAAATAAAAATATAAATAGATAAATAGAATAGAATAAAAATATAAAAATACAAATAAATTAAATAAATACATAAATAAATAAAATATAAATAAAAAATATATGAATAAATAAAATAGAATAAAAATACAAATAAATAAGATAAAATATAAATAAACAAAAATATATAAATAAATAAATAAAATAGAATAAAAATAAAAAATGAAATAGATAAAATAGCATACAAATATAAAAATACAAATAAAAAATTTTAATAAATATAATATAAATAAATAAATAAAATAATAGAATGAAAATACAAATGAATGAATTAAATAAATAAATACTAAAATATAAATGAATATAAATAAAATATAATTAAAATATGAATAAAAAAAATAAAATAAAAATATAAAATAAAATAACACACGGCCAAACGGTCTTTGGCTCTGATCTGGTCTCTGAGGATAATGTGAAACTGATGCGATGCACATAGATGCGTCATGAAGATTTGTTCTCAAAAGAAGGTAATTAAGAAGTATTTCTTCAGAGGACAGTGAAGGTTATTCGGGAAAGTAAAGATTATATATGT